>NC_054482.1:75049883-85049883 GCF_017639515.1 Carcharodon carcharias
TGTGCGTATATTACATGTTGTATGCGCGTGTGCATATGTATGCGCGTATATGTGCGTATATATACCATGTGTCTGGCTCGTGTGCATCTGTATGCGCGTTAATGTGGTATACTATACATGTGTATGTCGCCGCTGTGCATATGTATGCAGCGTATATGGGCGTTTTATATATACATGTGTATGCGCGTCGTGTCATCAGTGTCATGCGGTATATTGTGCGTCTATATAACATGTGTATGCGCAGTGTTGCATATGTATGCGCGTATTATGTGGGTATATATACATGTGTATCGGCGTTGTGCATATGTATGCGCGTATAGTGCGTACTAGATACATGTGTTATGCGCGTGTGCAATTTGTATGAGCGTATATGTGCGTATATATACATGTGTATGCGCGTGTGCATATGTATGCGCGTATATGTGCGTATATATACATGTGTATGCGCGTGTGCATATGTATGCGCGTATATGTGCGTATATATACATGTGTATGCGCGTGTGCATATGTATGCGCGTATATGTGCGTATATATACATGTGTATGCGCGTGTGCATATGTATGCGCGTATATGTGCGTATATATACATGTGTATGCGCGTGTGCATATGTATGCGCGTATATGTGCGTATATATGCACGTTTATGTGCGTATGTGCGAGTGTGCGTATATGTGTGTACGCGCGCGTGTTTGTATACATGCGTGTGTACACCCGCATGTGTGTGTACGCCTGCGTGTGCGCGCGCGTGTATACGTATGTGTGTGTGTTTATATGTGTATGTGCATAAGAAAATTATTGTCATGCATAACTCTTGATTGCAGTGAATACATATTAGAATGATCCACAGTTAGTGTAAGTGACAAATTTTCTGTAATTATGTTTTGCAGTCACGGGAGCCAGCTTCTTTGTGTTCAGTGGTGCGCTGAAATCATCTTCTGGCTACCTGGCCAAGTCTAGTATTGTAGAAGGTAATGGTACTGAAAGGAAAAGATCACTTCTAGCTATTAATGTCTTATCCAGTATAGAAACTTTATTTTTGGTACAATTCAGTTTCACCCCTCCATTTCAAATGTGATACAGTGCTTTAAGAACTATGTTGGAGCCCCAGTGTGTTATGGTATAGACCTAGGGTTAATTCCAGTTGTGCAGTTAAAAAGTGAAAGCTCTGTATTGTAGTTCTTGATTTACCATCCCATCTTTGTTTACACATGGACACCAAGGGCTGAATTTCCCCCCCCCCCCCTAATGTTAATGGGTGGATATGTATGGGCGTGCTTCCGATTGGCAGCGCGGCGCCATTTTACGGGCCAATTAAGGTCCGCCTAGTGTGACATCCGCACAGAAGCGCCATGCGCTCCCTGTGTGGGTGGTGGGGGGAAATCCCAAAATCAAGAGTGAGCTCATTCGCGCATGCGCATGAAAGAGCGCACTCATCTCCTGAGCCTCAGTGTAGCCTCAGGGAGATCGGCTCTAAATGTACTAAACTCAAAAACGGAAAAATAAAATTTCACTTACATGTCCCCACATGTGACAATGTCACATGAGTTGGGACATGTCCATAATTTTTACAAAATCTTTATTAAAATTTTTTTTAAAGCTTACATGAAACCTCATCCTGCCTGTGGATGAGGTTTCATGTTTTTTCTACAGCCCGCTCAGGCTCCTGGCCTGCCTGCCACCCTTGAGGTTGGGCGGGCCGGTCTTTCAATTACTTAATTGACCCAGTCAATGGCCTCAATTGGCCTTTGACAGGTTGGCGGGCGCGCAGTTGCTTTTGCTGCGCTCCTGTCTTCCTGGAAATTTAAATCGGGCACGGTCACGTCTGGAGTTCCCCCCAGCGTCACCACCATTAATAAGTTTATACTCTTTCTAAAAACAAACACTTTTGTACTGTTCTGGAAAAATAATCTGAATGATTTCTTAACTGTCCAACACTTCCTATGGGTTGCAGTTTTACTACTGGATTGTGTTCTACATTTGGTAGAAAAACATGCAAATTTGTATGGTATTCAAAACATTGTTGAAGATCTGTAATTTTTGAGCGCTTGGTGTAAACAAATGTTACTTTGATACCGTATTTTCAGATGGTATGATGGTACAGATCTCAGCTGAAACAATGGATTCTCTGCGACAGGCACTACGAGAGATGAAAGATTTTACAATAACATGTGGCAAAACTGATGCAGAAGAACCACAGGAACATGTTCACATCCAGTGGACAGAAGATGACAAAAATATCAACAAGGGGTAACATTTGGTTTTAAAATACTAGGCAGGAAGGGGAAACTAGAATAACTTGAAATTTATAATTTGTGAAGTAAAACTAGTAAAGCAGCTTCTCAATATGAGAATGATCAGGGATTTGCGTATACTAGTTTGGCAGAATATCAATGACTGCAATAGGAAATTAATGCTGAAGAGCTATAAACAAAGTTACCTCTTTTTTTAGTGTGCGGCAATTTATTTAAGTGCGTGGCCACTTATGAGTGATAATTTGAACGTGTCGGCTTGTCTGTTGCCTGTGTGGGGACTTTGGGGATGCCACTCGGCTTAGAGGGAACATTGGCTGTAAACCTCATACCCTTCTCCCTGTATGAGTTTACTGCACATTTCTGGAAAGTGAAAATATAGACAAAAGTCACTTTACAATGCTGTTCATTGGTATTGTTGTTTTAAACTGGCATGGAATCGGCTTATTCGAATGCCATGTTGTATTTGAGTGTCACCATTGTTTGTCTTTTGATCTAATTTGTACTTGCTATTCGTGTGCAGTTACTCAAGTGGGGAGAACAGCCCTCTTAATAATCTAGAAAATCAGGTGCTTGTTTTCAAAATATGACAGGATTTCAGAATAGTTTTACAATAAAGGTGCTTGTGTTTCTGATTGTAATTTACTAAATTATCAATGCATTTGATAGTGTTGTCAGTCCAATTGATGGAAAATCCATGGATGAAATTGCAAGTGTGAAGATATTTCATGGGTCAGAATTCAAAACAAATGGCAAGGTCATCAGATGGACAGAGGTAACAAAAATATATTTAAGCACGTTGTTTCTAGTCAGCATCATTGTTGTGCATTAATTTGATGGGCATCTTGGGATGGGCATCATCTCCTTTTGCATCTTTTCTTTAGGGGAGGACAAAGTGGCCACTGTCCTTCGCTCTGTTTTGGTTCAACTAGTCAGCACCTTTTTCTTTTTCTTCGTTGTTTTATCCCCACCTTTTATCCTATTTTCTATCTTTTTTTCCCACCACTGTCCCCTCCCCCCATCCCACCCCAAGGGCCACCTGTCACTTGTTCATGTTGTTCTTTCCAAAGTGCTTAACCTTGTCCTATTATCATATTCTTTCTTACCTTAATGCCACCATCAGCACCTCCTTTAGCCAGTACCATTAATACCCCTTTGTCTTTTTGTTCATGACATCTTTGTCAATCTCTCCTTTACCTCCACTTCTTGCTGGCCTTCTATCCAGCTTTACCTACTCCATCTCCAACGCCCCCCCCCCCCCCACAAACAGTATAAATTTCATCACATTTTACTTCTGTTTAGCTCTGAAGAAGTCATACGGACTCGAAGCGTTAACTCTGTTTTTCTCTCTGCAGATGCTACTAGACCTACTGAGTTTTTCCAGCATTTTCTGTTTTTGCTACAGTTCCCTGGATTTGTTCTGTGTGCATTGATGCACACTTATCTTACTGTATGAGTTTGTTTAATTTACCTATTATTTCCTTCCTTAGTATCCTAAATGTCTTGATATTAGTTTTGATCTCTTACTCAAATGTTATATCCACCTTGTTAGTCTCCCAGGGAAATATTGAGACAAAGTAATTATTCAATATTTCTGCCATTTCATTGTCCTTACCCATGAGTTAAAGGATGCATAAAGTGCATCCTTTAGTGGTCCTGTCTCTATTTTAATTTACACGTGAATGAACCTGCTGTAGGTAAGTACTCCTGGGAGCTTTCCATCATGCCATAAAGGGAAGATTGATTCTTACACTTTCTTTTACCTGCCCTGAAGAGCTTGGAGACACTCCTGAATATAAGTAGCAGAGGCAGGATTTCAGCCTTTATGCTTCCTAGAAATGATGGTGGAAAGATTTTCCATTGTGGAGATTAGCATATGTGGTGATTTGGGGAGGGCGTATGGTTTCTTCTGTAGATGTTTAGAGTGCAAATTGCATGAGCTTATTAAGTAAGTTGAATATTTTGTGCCATAAACTTTGTTTTGAAATAGATTAGCTTGTGTGTCAAGGTTTGCCTAAAGTCCTTTGGTTTCAGTATTTACTGTGAAGAGAGTTGCTAATGTACAGAGTGAAGTGTTCTACTGTCTCAACATCATGAATTTCTGAGTTTGCTCTTGGTGTACGCATCAAGAAGAGAGGAATAAGAAACCGTCCTGCCTGGATGCATATTGATTGGATACTCTACAGTGATACTCACAAAAGCAGGGTATGACACAGGATTTTGATCCATTTCCTGAATAATGAAACTCATTGCTACAGCGATGTCTAAAATGTGTCTTTGTTCTTGTAAGTGGCACAGTCTCTGGATAAGGGGACAATCATTTAGGACTGAGATGAGAATTTTTTTCACTGAGGGTTGTGAATCTTTGGAACTCTCTACGCAGAGGGTTGTGGAAGCACCATCATTGAATATACTAAAGGCTGAAATAGACAGATTTTTGGTGTCTTGGGGAATCCAGGGACATGTGGAACCGATGTGAAAGTGTTGAAGCCCCGGCTCAGCCCTGATTGTATTGAATGGTGGAGCCGGCTTGATCAGTGGCATGGTCTTCTCCTGCTCCTATTTCTTATGTTCCCTTGAAGTGTCATTGAAGGCATTCATCTCTAGAATATGATGGCATTTGGATTTCACTAATTTGCTGTAGGGTAGTGCTTGCAATGACATCACAGTTGGGTGAGTTGCTGATAGGTATTTAATTTTCCTGAAGGGGAGTATCTTGCAATTTTATGTTGCTAATAATAAAACACTCATCCTTTGTTCAAATCCCTCCATAATCTTGCCCCATTGCTATCCTCCAGCCCTCCCAAGATCTCTGTGAGCCTCCAGTTCTGGCTTCTTGCACATACAGATTTTTATTGCTGCATCAATGACGGCTGTGCCTTCAGTTACCTTGGCACTAAGTGCCAGAATTTCCTTCCTAAACCTGTCTGGCACACACTCCCCCTTTAAGACACTCCTTAAAACCTACCATTTTTATTAAACTTTTATATCTCCTTACGTGGCTTGGTGTCAGAACGCTTCTTTGAAGCATCTTGTAATGTTTTACTCTGCTGAAGGCACTGCATAAATGCAGATTGTCACAGTTTATGAATTCCAGTCACACAATTGTTTATTGGTTTGTAAAAAGACATTAAACTTAAATAATCTTTTTCTGTTTTAAGGTGTTCTTCCTGCAGAGCGAGGACCAACCCAGTGGTCTAAGTGACCCAGCTGATCATAGCAAACTTACAGAGAATGTGGCTAAGGCGTTTTGCTTAGCGTTATGTCCCCATCTTAAGCTGCTGAAAGAAGATGGGAAGGCAAAACTGGGTCTCCGCGTCACACTTGATTCAGACCAGGTACCTGAGACTAAATATTATATCCAAACAAAGTAAGCTTTAATTAATAATGTAGTCTTCACTTCCAAAAAAGCTAGAATGTTGATGTAGATCCATAAACTATAAATCTGCATAAAGCACTGTCCAAATTGTGATTAATGCTTCTGATCTTTTCATGATTAGAGTTTAGAGACGGAAACAAATATGGCACTGAGTTTTGTCTTCCCTCTCTTAGTAAGTTTAAATGAACCATGGAAAGTGGCAATGACGTGGAGTTAGAAAATAGAAGAAAAATGGAAAGATGATGATGTGGAGAACCAGTTGAGATTATGGAAAATAACTAAGGAAGCAGAGTTCAGCACACTTCAAGGAATTACTGCTGCCTGATACAACACTAAATAGAGGGATTTAGATGCAGTATCAAGGCAGAAAGGAGATCAGACTGACCCCGAATGTCAAATTAAATGATGAAGTGGACTATAAGACATAGGAGCAGAAGTAGGCCATTCGGCCCATCGAGTCTGCCCTGCCATTCAATGAGGTCATGGCTGATCTGATAATCCTCAGCTCCGCTTTCCTGCCTTTTCCCCATAACCCTTGGTTCCCTTACTGATTAAAAATTTGTCTATCTCAGCCTTGAATATACTTAACCCAACCTTTACAGCCCTCTGCAGTAAAGAATTCCACAGATTGATAATCCTCAGAGAAGAAATTCCTCCTCATCTCTGTTTTAAATGGGTGTCCCCTTACTCTGAGATATGCTCTCTGGTCTTAGACTCTCCACAAGGGGAAACAACCTCTCAGCAACTACATTGTCAAGCTCCCTAAGAATCTTATGTTTCAATACTCCAATCAGTACAAGCCCAACCAACTTAACCTCTCCTCATAAGAAAATCCCTCCATACCTGGGATCAACCTAGTGAACCTTCTCTGGACTACCTTAATGCCAGTATATCTTTCCTTAGATAAGGGGACCAAAAATGTTCACAGTATTCTGGGTGTGGTCTAACTAGTGCCTTGTATAGTTTTAGCAAGACTTACCTATTTTTATACTTCATTCCCTTTGAAATAAAGACCAACGTTCTATTTGCTTTCCCTATTACCAGTTGAACTTGTGTGTTAGCTTTTTGGGATTCATGCACAAGGATTCCCAAATCCTTCTGTGCTGCAACCTTCTGCAATCTTTCTTCATTTAAATAATATTCAGCTCCTCTGTTCTTCCTGCCAAATTGCATAACCTCACATTTTTCCCATATTATATTCCATCTGAGAAATTTTTGCCCACTCACTTAACCTGTCTATATCCTTCTGTAGACTCCTTGTGACATCCTCACCACTTGCATTCCTACCTATTTTTGTGTCATCCGCAAACTTGCCGATAGTCCATAGACTTCCCTCATCTAAGTCATTAATATATATTGTAAATAATTGAGGCCCCAGTGGCACTTCTCAGGTTGCCATACTGAAAATGCCCCCCTTATCCCCAAGTCGGTCTTCTATTAGTTAGCCAATTCTTTATCCATGCTAATATATTACCCCCTACACCATGGGCTCTTATCTTATTAAGTAGCTTTATGTGTGGTACCTTATGGAACTCCTTTTGGAAACCCAAATATATTACATCTACTGGTTTCCCCTTATCTATCTTGCTTGTTACCTCCTCAAAGAATTCTAATAAATTTGTTAGGCATGATTTCCCCTTGATGAAGCCGTGCCGACTCTGCTTGATTAGAGTATGTATTTCTAAATGCTCTGCTATCACATCCTTTATAATAGACCCCAACATTTTCCCAATGACAGATGTTAAGCTAACTGGCCTATAGTTAACTTTTTTTGTCTCCCCTCCCTTTTTGAATAAAAGTGTTACATTGGCTGTTCTCCAATCCTCTGGGACCTTTCCAGAATCTAAGGGTTCTTGGAAGATTACTACCAGTGCATCCACTATCTCTGTAGCTACTTCCTTTAATATCCTAGGATGTGACCCATCAGGTCCGGGGACTTATCAGCCTTTAGCCCCATAGGTTTCCCTAATATTTTTTCTCTAGTGATAGTTATTGTATTTATTTCCTTCCCCCTTTTGCCCCTTGATTATTTAATGTTTTTGGAACACTATTACTATCTTCTACCATGAAGACTGAAGCAAAGTATTTATTCAACTCCTCTGCCATTTCCTGGTTCCCCATTATTATTTCCCCAACTTCATTCTTTTAAGGGGCCTATGTTCACTTTGACCTCTATCTTTTTATATATTTAAAGAAGCTCTTACTATCTGTTTTTTTATTACTTGCTAGTTTACCCTCAAAGTTTATTTTTTCCCTCTTTATTTTTTGGTCAGCTTTTGTTGGCTTTTAAAACTTTTCCAATCCTCTGACTTACCACTAATCTTTGCCACATTATGTTTTTTCTTTCAATTTGAATCTGTCCTTAACTTCCTTGGTTAACCATGGTTGGTTTACCTCCTTTCTTGAATCCTCCTTCCTCACTGGGATATATCTTTGTTGAGGTCATGAGCTACTTTCTTAAACGTCTGCCATTGTTCATCAACCGTCTTTTCTGCTAAACTGCTTTCCCAGTCCACTCCAGCCAACTCTGCCCTCATTCCATTGTAATTATTCTTATTTAAATTTAGCACTGTTGTTTCCGACCCAAGTTTCTCACACTCAAACTGAATGCTAAATTTTACCATATTATAGTCACTGTTTTCTAGGGGATCCTTTACTTTGAGATCATTTATTAAACTTGCCTTATTACACATAACCAGATCCAAAATAGCCTGATCCCTGGTTGGATTCAACATATTGTTCTAGGAAACTGCCCCGAATACACATGAATTCTTGCTCGTGTCTACCTCTGCCAATTTGATTTTCCCAGTCTACATGAAGATCAGAGTCACCCATGATTAATCCCTTTTTTACATGCTCTTATTATCTCCTGATTTATTCCTTGTCCCACAGTATAGCTACTGTCAGGGTACCTATAGATTACTCCCATCAGTGTTGTCTGCTCCTTGTTATTTCTTACCTCCACCCGATCAAAGATCCTTTCTTGCTAGCGTACTTATTCCATCTCGTACTAATAAAGCTACCCCAGCACCTTTCCTTCCTGCCTGTCCTTTCAAAAAGCCACATACCCCTGAATATTTAGCTTTGATCTCCTTGTAACCAGGTCTCCGTAATGTCTGTAAGAGCATACCCATTACCCTCTATTTGTGCCGTTAATTCATTCATTTTGTTCCAAATACTACATGCATTTAAGTAAAGGGCCATTAATGTTGCCGTTTTACCATCTCCCCCCCACCATTTGCTGCTGTTTTTTTATGTTTGTACACACTGTGCCTTCCTGTCACACTCTGGGTATCATTAGATGGTTTCAAAAACTACTTACTTGTCTTATTCTGATTGCAATTGTTGGATATTCAAAAATTGTCAACTTTACACAATGTAATGTTACAGCTAAACTTGTGAGTATTTTTTTAAAATGTAGTGTATTGACCTTGTGCTCTTCTAATTATTGGTGCTCATGACTAACTAGAATTGAAATTTTTTTTCCATTTACAAAGTGTCCAATCTACTTTCATGGTCTTCATTTACTTATTCAGGTTGGATATCAAGCTGGTAGTAATGGACAGCCCCTTCCTTCACAGTATGTGAATGACCTGGACAGTGCTTTGGTCCCCATAATCCATGGTGGAGCTTGTCAGCTGAGTGAAGGGTCAGTTGTGATGGAGCTCATCTTTTACATCTTGGAGAGTTTCTCTTAGAAACCTGAAAAAGTTTTTCCTTCTCACTGATGGTGTGCTTTGCTCCATGATTAAAAACATTTGCACTTTAAACTGTTGATATGATAATATTGAACTGGTGCTCCATTATTGCTGAATCTACTATGCACCATGGACCATTGTGGTTAATGTAATGCAGGTCAGGGTACCTGTCTTTCAACTTTCCATAAAGGGTGGACTGATACTGTACTGAAGCATGAAAAATTGAATTTCTGCTACTAGTTTACATTGCCTGGATTGACAGCATATCATTCTTGAGGATTTTTAGACTGGTTTGCAAGTTGAATGAAAATGAGAACACATCAGAGGTTATAGTGACACTACATCATATGAGGACGGTATAAGAGATGCATTGGTGACACCAATACTCACTGACCTCAATATCACTACTTTCCTTAAACAATCAGCAGTTAATCTATTTGGTTTGTATATAATGTATGTACGTCTGACGTTTTGAAGCACTTAACCTATGCCTTGTATGCCACATAATGGGAACATTGTGGTAATCTCTAGCCATGAAATAAAAGTAATGTATAGTCTAAAAGTAAAAGATCTTTTAATGACTTCCTCAGCCATACTGCATTTGGTATCAGCTGTATTAACTGTATTTGCTGGTGCATGAGCACCTCAGGTAATAACTGTTCAAATAAACAGGGATCAGTGTTTAAAGCCTCCATGGAAGGAAACTGCTTCTATTATGGACAGTCGCCCAAGTACAGAAAAGTATTCTTGGTGCTGGCATGAAGCAGAATCTTGGGCAAATGAATTCCTGTAAGTAAATGTAAAATGTGGTTATTTAAAAGCCAAATACTCTGTATATTTGTTTTCTTGCATTTAGAAACATCTGCAATTCAAGAATAGTTAATATAAAGGAAATAAATGTTTCCTTTATTTAAAAAGAATTGTAGCATTGGCTTAAGAATTAGCAAGTAGCTGTTATCTCTTAGTCTAGCCTATTTCCTTCAACTGTATATTACTGTTTGAATGGAAATGTGGTTTTACCTTGCATATAAGAGACAAATATACAGAATCATTGTACATTTAGATGAAATGCTGTTCCATTTCCTTGTTTTTCTATTGGCAGTAGTCAAATGTGCACTTTAGAAACTGATTACAAATAAATGGTTTCCTAATAAAACCTTATTGAATAGTATAATAAGTATTTATCACGTTAAATACACAACAGCAATAAAAATTATTCTTGCATAAATTTGTGACTTTTTATGTTAACAGTATTCTGTAAAGACTTGGAGTTACTGTTAGTTTTGCAACAGTACAATGATTTGAGGGAAAAATCCTTATGCCAATAATTAACTTTTAAGAGGTTCCTTACTAAATCAAACTCCACAAAATAGGAATTCCTGTTATTTCAATGGGTAGAGGAAATAACTAACAATATTCTCTTTAAGCAGGGCTTATCATGTTGCTATTGTTATGATCTCTGTAAAGGCTGTAACTTCTTTTGACGTAGACAAAAATCTGAAATCCCAGTTATTTACTAGAACAATAAAACCACAGGATTCTACTGTTTAAAACAATTTTTACTATATAAAATCCAACAAAGCAAACACTAAATTCTATACCCCAAACATCCAGAATTAACATGTTAACAGGTAAAGTGTGATCAAATATAAACTATGACGGGCACTAAGTAGCAGATATAACTAAGATGGATCTTATTGGCTCAGCCATCCACCCAGATTTTGGTAATCATACTTTCAATCTCTGTCTTTATGATTTTCAGCTCCTCTCCCTCTAGGAGCTAGTCTGATCCTCAGCAGCACACAACCAATCCGAGTTCCACGGCATGATCTGCTCCAAAAATGGCACATGTCTGCAGAACCTGCTCAACTCAGTCTGGATGGGGTAGATCCACCAATGTTATCTTCAATTAACAGAAACAGCTACAGTAACTATATCTTTCCATATTCTCAGCTTCTGCATTTGGACCCAGTCTTCATCAGCTTGCTTGTGCTGCACCAGTGGACTGTTGTCCTCCATGTGCCACTGCCTGGTACTTTCGCTATGGTATCATCTCAAGCAATCAGAGCTGACTAATCAGCACCCATATTCTCATGCAGTATAAATTGTTGTTCTCTTTGAAATTTAGCATTCTTGCATCTGTCCTAATGAGTGCAAGATGTAAAGCTTCAACAATGCCCCCAGCAATACTCGTGTTCTGTATTGTCAAGCAATTACTCATGTAATTTGTTTCTTACCTCGAAGGGCAGCAACCATACTATACCTAACATCTTGATGATAGAATTTTCTTAGATTAATTTTTGTTTTCTACAAATAATGTGTGCGTATTATTTATAGTTATGGGAATGGAAAAAGTAAACCCCAAAGATGAGTAGTAAGAGGTCAGGGGAAATGATTCAATGTAAGGCTTTTAGAAAATTCTCATTACACAATGTTCCATACATTATCAATATTTTGTGATTTAATTGCTGAGGTAACAGGTTGATGAGGATAATGTTGATTTGGTAAATATTGACTTCCAGAAGGCATTTGATAAAGTGCCGCACAACAGACTTATGGGCAAACTTATCGCTCATGGAATAAAAGGGACAGTGGTGACATAAATAAAAAATTGGCTGAGTGACATGAAACAATAGTGATTAATGGATGTTTTCACACTGAAGGAAAGTTTACAGTGGAGTTTCCCAGGCTTTGGTGTTGGGACCCTTGCTCTTCCTCATACAGATGACTGAGACCATGGTGTACAGGGCACAATTTTAACATTTACAGATGATACAAAACTTGGAAGCACTGTGAACTGCAAGGAGGATAGTGTAGAACTTCAAAAGGACATGGTCAGATTGTTGAAATGGGCAGACAAGTGGCAGATGAAATTTAATGCTGAGACATGTGAAGCAATGCATTTTGGTGAGAAGAATGCAAAGAGACAATATAAAATAAGGGGTGCAGAGGGACCTGGGTGTAGTTATGCAGTGAGTGGTTAGGATCTGGAATGCATTGCCGAAAGTGTGGTGAAGACAGGTTCAATCTAAGCATTCAAGAGGAAATTGGATTGTTATCCGAAAAGTGCAGGGTTTGTTTTTAATCCGATTTATTATGCATGCATAAGAAAAGCCATGCCAATTATAAAAGGCATATTCTCAGCTATTAATCTTAATTTACTGCACCAACCTGCTGCCTGCCTACCATTTAAGTCCTTAAAACAGTGACACCCCTTAGTTCTATGCCCAACTGTCCACGTCTACTCAGTGCTAAATGTCCAACCTAAAGATATAAACACTATCCTGTAAGCATGAGAGATTATGCTCAATAATTCATCTTTTGCCAATATCTAGTTTTGTAGGACTGCTGTTGGATGGGTTTCATTCTTACCTATCTGACTGTAGGCAATGCATCTCCCCCAATGGCTTCTTCTTCCTTCCCAATTACTTGCAGAGCCCCCAAAATCTATCCTTAATCCTCTCTTCCTCATCCACCACTTAGGTGTATCTGAAGGGTTGGATGAGCTTCCACCTTTTTAAATCTGCAGAATTACCCGTGGTGCCTGTTATGATGTCATGGATCAAATCCACGAGGGAAACTTGATGACGCGGTCACAACTTTATTTCGAGATGTGTACCATGACTTGAGGTTTTTAGAAAACTAAATTAAATATTTATTAACAAAAAAGATTTCAAGCACATAGTAGTAATCTGTAGACCTATGTACTATAATAACTCCTAAAACCCCTAATTAATCTGGCTCACCGTTACACCTTCGTTAAGACAACAGTAAAAACAAAGATTTAAACAGACCTAGGCAAAGGAGCATGATACTTTGAATGTCCCTGGGCAGGGTGAGTTTTCTCAACTTCGGTTCCTGTAGATAGCAACTTGATGTACAGAGGCTAGAGGCTTTTCACTCTTGTATAAAGATGAGGTGGTGTCAGAGGAGAAGGAATGCTGAGATCTAACACGTTTCTCCCTTTTTAATGCAAATTCCATTGTTCCGATATGTCTTTGGAAATTTATGGAAAGATTTATATTATGAGAAAGATACTGTTATATTTTCTGTAACCTTCTAGCTAGGAGTAACATTCTACTATCTCTTTAAAATTCAAACTATCCCAATTTATCTAAAAATGCAAATTTTCCTCACACTTCATGTATTTAGCATTTCAAACCTAGCTTCTTTTTGATAACTCAGCCTCCTGACCAGCTGTCTCCAATTCTATTAAATCCCACCCATACACAGAGAAACTATCCAAACTCCACTATTAACCTACCTTTACAATAGAGAATTATTATATTTTCATGACAGTGCTACTTCAGACCCTTAGTTTCTGAAACCCATAAATTCAATATTCCAATCTTTTCCTTTGACTCCAGCCCTATGTAAATCCCGTTGTCCTACCACTGGCAACAAAGTTTACAGCTACATAATCCCCACTAATGGTAAGATTGTCTAGGATCTTGCTGGGTTAATGGACTTCATCCTTAAGTTCCTCAATTTCAGCAATCATTTGTTTAAAATAATCACAATTGTTACAGCACAGGAGGCCATTCAGCATGTGTCTGTACTAGCTCTCACAAGTAGTGATTTACCTAGTGCCACTCTGTTCTTAGTTAAAGCAGTAATTGATTTGAAAACAGTTGAAAGCACAAGTCAGGAGTGTGGTGGAATACTTCACATAGATGAATGAAGGTACAACACTCAAGCAGCTCGTGATACCACCCAGGACAAAGCAGCCCGCTTGATCAACAGCCCATCCACCGCCGACACAGTGGCAGTAGCGTGTACCATATTAAAGATACACTGCAGCAACTCACCAAGAGTCCTTTGACAGTGTTATGACCAGGTGAGGAGAAATGAGCTGGCTCCCTTTTTATTCAACCCCTTTGGTTACCAGCAACAAAGGTTTGATTAAAATTCTTTCCATGAATTCCTTTTCCCAATCCAAATATGTTTACTTTTTAATCCAACCAGGTTCTGTTGAGTCAAAGAGTAAGTTTTAGTTTTAACTTTCATATTTGACTAAAACATGAGTCCAAATATGAATATGTCTTTGGCTTGTTTGAGCCATTAAGTTAGATGATTCTGGTAGAATGCTGTTCTTGTTGATTTTGCAGTCTGTTGGAGATACTTGAGGTGACCTACTTGTCTCTGCAGGGGTGACTGAGGAGGCTGTCCTGTTTCTTCCTGCTCGTTGTCTGTCTCTGCAGAGGTGAATGAATTAGTTTGGTGTTTCTTATTGCTTCACTCTCAAAACACTGGTCTTCAGCCAATTTTAACTCATTTTCCTTGTGTATTTCCAGGAGGGGGAAATAGGCATGTCTTAACATCAACAGTCCATATTGCTTTTGCTCAATTTTTTTAACATATTTCAAGATATAGATCGACAGGAGATGGGTTTTTGGATACCTGATGAGATATAACTGGCTGGGAAAAGAGTTTCCATTGTCTGCACAAACATAGCAGATTGAAGTCCAGCCTTTTGCATTTTCGTTTCAAGTGTCTCTGTTTGAAGTGGGCTTTGACACCTCTTTAGGTGTGAAATTCCAAGTTCTCTCAGAAGAATTTTCCAGAAAGTGGGTCACTTTACAGTATCAGGCATTTGTTGATTAGGGTCTTGTATTTTTTTTTAAACAGTTCTTCTTTTAATTAATTTAAATTGTAGGTAACTCACTGTCATAGTGTCCATTTTCGTGACAACAGCACCTTCCAATCTCTACCACCTAGAACAAGGATAGCAAATAGGAACACCGCCACCTGCAGGTTCCCCTCCAAGCCATGAGGAAAGGTTGGACAGGCTAGGCTTGTATCCGCTAGAGTTTAGAAGAGTAAGAGGTAACTTGATTGAAACACAAGATCCTGAGAGGTCTTGACAGGGTATTTCCTCTTGTGGGAGAATCTAGAACTAGGGGTCACCCATTAAAGACAGAATTTTTTTTCTTTCGGAGGGTTGAGAGACTTTGCCTCAACTGCCTTTTGAGGAAGACAATTCCAGGTTCTTGATAAGCAAGGGGGTGAAAGGTTATCAGGGGTAGGTAGGAATGTAGAGTTGAGGTTAAGATTAGATCAGCCGCTATGATCTTATTGAATGGCGGAGCAGGCTGGGTGGCCAACTGCACCTAATTTGTATGTTAAGCCACATGCCATCCTGACTTGGATCTATATCGCTGTTCCTTCACTTATTGCCGGGCCAAAATCCTGGAACTTCCTAACTTCACTGTCCAAGAACCTGCACCAGATGGACTGCAGTGGTTCAAGGTGGGTGGCTCACTGCCACCTTCAAGTGGTAATTAAGGATGGGCAACAAATGTTGACCTTGCAAGCAACACCCATATCCCACAAAAAAAAAAATCCACATCATGTCGTCAGAAACAAGAAAGTTTGGAAAAAGTGAGCTTGCATCAGCTAAGCTCAGTTCGGCAGAAACTTTTAACAAAAGAATGACGTACACTTATAGCGAATAAAGTAATGTAGGGAAATGAAATACCTAGTTTGCACACAGCAAAGAAATGAGAAAATAGAAGGGCCTTAAACATCTTATCCTATAGATGACACCTCTGACACAACAACACTCCCTTAATGTTGCACTGGAATGTCAGCAGAGATTGCACACTCGTTTCTAAAGTGGGTCCTTAAAGCTATGGATAGTTTGAGATTATTAATTTGAACCACAATCATTAGCACTGGAACAGCCTTTTGATGTTTTTAAAATTTATTCATTTATGGGATGTGGGTGTCATTGGTTCTCAGCCTCTTGACCTCTGGGAAGCTTTCCAAATCTAAGTATTAAAATACAACAAGCTTATGTAATTGGTAAGATAATCTTTACTGAGTTTAAATATATAGCAAGTTTACTTATAATTTGTTTTACAATCATGGGTTTTTCTACATTACCTTTAAAGAAACAGGGCAAAGCAAAGTAGTTTGTAGTAGAATGTGCTGATTTGCAATAAAAAGACACAGCTTTAAATACACTTTCACATCTTTGGCATTGTATATATAGCATTCCCAATAGCAGCAATTCCTTCTAGAACTGTTCTTTACTGTAGCAGTCACAAAAGAGGTGCATAGATTTTATCATTTGACCTACAAAAAAGAAAAATTCAATGTATTACTGCTTTGTTGTTAAATCAGTTTTGCCTTCCATTTTTCTGTTACGTATGACGCTGCAACAGTGTTAACTAGAATGCCTACCAAAATATGTCATAAAACCTCAAGAATCTCACAAACTAGAAAGCAAAGTGTGTTTAAAGGGTCACAATCTAGCATAATACAGTAAATTTTCCAAGCAATCAATGGTACAGAATTATTCTAGGTACAGAAGTCAGGCTTTCAATGCATACATGCAGGAGAAAGGAAGATAGTGCAACACAAATATGTTTATCTTGTCGGATGTTTTCTAAGAGTTTAGTCATTATGACTTATTGGCTTCAAGAAATGGAACTGTTCTAATGGCTCACACAAAGTCTTCTCTGAACTATACAAACCATGGAGTCCCAGAATTGATTTCCAGCCTGTGTTGAGTTAATCAAATTCAGTAAGAAACGAAGCAGAGGTGCTACAATTGGCTGGAGTATTCTTATATTAGAAAAACAAGGACAGAATAAATAAATTCACTGAGCTGAATTCTTTCTCCTGATCATTACACGACTATCTCTAGTGGATAAAACAAAAACAGAATTACCTGGAAAAACTCAGCAGGTCTGGCAGCATCGGCGGAGAAGAAAAGAGTTGACGTTTCGAGTCCTCATGACCCTTCTGTCGAAGGGTCATGAGGACTCGAAACGTCAACTCTTTTCTTCTCCGCCGATGCTGCCAGACCTGCTGAGTTTTTCCAGGTAATTCTGTTTTTGTTTTGGATTTCCAGCATCCGCAGTTTTTTTGTTTTTATCTCTAGTGGATGGTGGGCAAACACAATCAAGCTTGCCACGATGTTCTCCAGAATTAAGGCCAGCATTTGTTGCTCATCTCTAATTGCCCTCAAAATGAGTGCTTTGCTAGGCCATTTCAGAGGGCAGTTGAGAGTCAACCATATTGCTGTGGTCTGAAGTTCAGAGAAGGATGGCTATTTCTCTAAAGGACATTAGTGAACCAGATAGGTTTTTACAACAATCGATGATAGTTTCATAGTCACCACTACTGAGACTAGCTTTCTATTCCAAATTTATTCATTGAATTTAAATTCCATCTGCTGCCATAGTGGGATTCAAACCAATGTCTCCAGGGCATTAACCTGGCCTTTTGGATTACTAGTTTATTGACATTACCATTGAGCCACCATCTCCTCCTAAGTATGCAGTTATTAATGTGCAAATCGACCAGCACTTTCACATGATTAAGTAATGTACAATGATTTGCAAATCACGAACTTGCTGGCTGATTTATGCTGCTCTGCTGTTCACTTCACAAATATTGCAAACTGCCTCTGGCTTCCTGTTATTTTTAAGGACAGTGCTGAATTTGTACATAACTCACTGTGACGAGTTTGACGTGATTAACGGCTGGTAACTAACAGCCAGTATTTTTTTAAACAATATGATCATTAATGCAATGCCAATCAACCTCTTTAGTCCAAAAATGAACAATGCAAGTCTTGCATTCCTTCAGGTTGTAAATTGTTCTTGGGAGATGTTAAAATGTCAAATTTAAAAATAATTTTTTTTGATTTCCACATCCCTCACCCTCACACAATGCAATCTTTCTTACCCTATTTCTCTCTGCATCTGATACATGTCCAATTCACCCTCCTCCTCAAGGAGATAGACTATTGGGGTCTTGCCATTCACTGAGGTCCAAGATGCCCTCTCCATCATTACTAGATCTTACTACCGTCAAGTTACTGTGGGGGAAAAATATTTGAGCTCAACTGTACAGAATAAAATCTAACTAACAGGATATGTCACAAGCTGCAAAGCTCCTGCCAAATCTTTCCAAAGTTAAACAAACCACATCCAGGTCATGTATGATTGTGGGTGCACTGGTTGTAATCTACCAAAATTCCCTAGATTTTGGAAATCCCAGCAGATTGGAAAAGCCCAAATACAACATCTCTGTTCAAGAAAGGAGGAAACTATGGTCCACTTAGTCTAACGTTTGTCATTGGCAAAATGCTAGAATCCATTATTAAAGAGGTGTTGGCAGAATATTTAGAAAATCATAATACAATCAGGTAGAGTCAACGTGGTTTTGGGAAATCATGTTTGATAAATTTTTGAATTCTTTGAGGATGTAATAAGCAGAGTGGATGGTTTGTGGGGGGGGGGGGGAAACCAGTAAATGTTGTGTATTTGGATTTCCAAAAGGAATTTGATAAGGTGCCACATAAAAGGTTACTACACAAGGTAAGAGTTTATGGTGTTAGCGATGATTTATTAGCATGGATAGTAGACTGGCTAATTAACAGGAAACAGAGTTGGGATAAATGGTTCATTTTCAGGATGGCAAACTTATTATTGGAGTGCTGGAGCCTCAACTACATTCAATCTATATTAATGACTTGGATGAAGGAACCAACTATATCGTAGCCAAATTTACCAGTGATATAGAAAGGTAGGAAAGCAAGTTAATAGTGTTGGGGAAGGAAACAGTTAGAAACATAGAAACTAGGAGCAGGCCATTCGGCCCTTCAAGCCTGCTCCACCATTCATTATGATCATGGCTGATCATCCAACTCAATAGCCTGCTCCCGTTTTCTCCCCATACCCTTTGATCCCTTTTGCTGCAAGAGCTATATCTAACTCCTCCTTGAAAGCTTACAATGTTTTGGTCTCAACTACTCCTGTGGTAACGAATTCCACAGGGCTCACCACTCTCTGGGTGAAGAAATTTCTCCTCATCTCAATCCTAAATGGTCTACCCCATATCCTCAGACTGTAACCCCTGATTCTGGACTCCCCCACCATTGGGAACATCCTCAGATAAGGAGACCAAAACTGCATACAATATTCCAGGTGTGGCCTCACCAAGGCCTTGTACAATTGCAGCAAGACATCCCTGTTCCTGTACTCGAATCATCTGGCTATGAAGGCCGACATTTCATTTGCCTACTTTACAGTCTGCTGCACCTGCATGCTTACCTTCAGTGACTGGTGTACGAGGACACCCAGGTCTCATTGCACATTTCCCTCTCTCAATTTATAGCCATTCAGATAACCTGCCTTCCTATTTTTGCTACCAAAATAGATAACCTCACATTTATCCACATTATACTGCATCTGCCATACGTTTGCCCACTCACTCAGCTTGTCCAAATCACAGTGAAGCATCTCTGCACCTCCCACCCAGCTTTGTGCCATCTGCAAATTTGGAGATATTACATTTAATTCCCTCATCTAAATCATTAATATATATATTGTGAATAATTGGGGTCCCAGCACCGATGCCTGCAGTACCCCACTAGTCACTGCCCGCCATTCGGAAAAAGACCCGTTTATTCCTACTCTTTGTTTCCTGTCTGCCAACCAGTTTTCTATCCATCTCAATACACTACCCCCAATCCCATGTGCTTTAATTTTACACTCCAATCTCTTATGTGGGACTTTGTGGAAAGCCTTCTGAAAGCCCAAATAAACCACATCCACTGGCTCCCCTTCATCAACTCTACTAGTTACATCCTCGAAAAATTCCAGTATATTTGTCAAGCATGATTTCCCTTTCATAAATCCATGCTCACTCTGTCCAATTCTGCCGCTCTGTTCCACGTGCTCAGCTATTAAATTTTTTACAATGGACTCTAGAATTTTCCCCACTACCGACATCAGGCTGACTGGTCTATAATTCCCTGTTTTCTCTCTGCCTCCCCTTTTAAATAGTGGGGTTACCTTAGCTACCCTACAATCTGTAGAAACTGTTCCAGTCTATATAATCTCAGAAGATGACCACTAATGCATCCACTATTTCTAGGGCCACTTCCTTAAGTACTCTGGGATGTAGATTATCAGGTCCTGGGGATTTATCGACCTTCAATCCCATCAATTTCCCCAATACCATTAAAGGAGTTCAATTATTAGTTAACAACCTAAGTACCCCATCTTCCAATCCCAGCCCTGGCCGTCTATTCACTATACCCCCTGACCTTCCCCTCTCCGACGCTGAACGTTCAGTGCTCTGCAAAGGACTTAGTTCCATACCCTTACGCCCTCATCTCAAAGAGTTTCGGGCTCGGCATGATGCTGAACTCTTCTTCCGCCGTCTTCGTCTCCGTGCTCACTTCTTTGGGCAGGAGTCCTCTCCCCGTTCAACGGATCCTTTTACCCACCTCCAATATTCTCCCTCCACCTGGACCCCTCCCTCTGGATTCTTACCTTCTCTTGATCTTTTCAAGAGAAGATTTTTCTTACCCTATTTCTCTCTGCATCTGATACATGTCCAAATCACCCTCCTCCTCAAGGAGATAGACTATTGGGGTCTTGCCATTCACTGAGGCCCAAGATGCCCTATTGCCCTCTCCATCATTACTAGATCTTACTACCGTCAAGTTACTGTGGGGGACATTAGTTGTCTCAATTTCTCTGCTCTTCTCACCCATTCTAATCTCTCTCTGAACTTACTGCACTCCGTCCTCTCAGGTCCAACCCCAACGTTGTCATCAAACCCGCTGACAAGGGTGGTGCTGTTGTTGTCTGGCCCACTGACCTCTACCTCGCGGAGGCTGAGCGTCAACTCGCAGACACTTCCTCCTACCTCTCCCTGGACCATGACCCCACCACTGATCATCAAGCTATTGTTTCCAGGACTGTCAGTGACCTCATCTCCTCTGGAGATCTTTCTCCCACAGCTTCCAACCTGATAGTTGCCCAACCTCGGATGGCCCGCTTCTACCTCCTACACAAAATCCACAAACAGAACTGTCCCGGCAGACCAATCGTGTCAGCCTGTTCCTGCCCCACGGAACTCATTTCTCTTTATCTTGACTCCCTTCCCACTACATCGTGATTCCTCTGACACCTTACGTCACATCAACAATTTCCAGTTCCCTGGCCCCAACCGCTTCCTCTTCACCATGGACGTCCAATCCCTCTACACCTCCATCCCCCACCAGGATGGTCTGAGGGCCCTTAGCTTCTTCCTCGAACAGAGGCCCGAACAATCGCCATCCACCACTACTCTCCTCCGCCTGGCTGAACTTGTTCTCACACTGAACAATTTCTTCTTCAACTCCTCTCACTTCCTCCAAATAAAAGGTGTGGCTATGGGTACCCGCATGGGCCCCAGCTATGCCTGTCTCTTTATAGGGTACGTGGAACATTCCTTGTTCCAGTCCTACTCCGGCCCCCTCCCACAACTCTTTCTCCAGTACATTGATGATTACATGCTCTCGTCGGGACCTGGAAAAATTTATTAATTTTGCTTCCAATCTCCACCCCTCCATCATTTTCACATGGTCCATCTCTGACACTTCCCTTCCCTTCCTTGACCTCTCTGTCTCAATTTCTGGTGATAGACTGTCCACTAATATCCATTACAAGCCTACCGACTCCCACAGCTACCTCGACGACAGCTCCTCACACCCCGCTTTTTGTAAGGACTCCATCCCATTCTCTCAGTTCCTTCGCCTCCGTCACATCTGTTCTGATGATGCTACCTTCAAAAACAGTTCCTCTGACATGTCCTCCTCCTTCCTTAACCGAGGTTTTCCACCCACGGTCCTTGACAGGCCCCTCAACCGTGTCCGGCCCATCTCCCGTTCATCCGCCCTCATGCCTTCTCCTCCCTCCCAGAAACATGATAGGGACCCCTTGTCTTCACATATCACCCCACCAGCCTCCACATTCAAAGGATCATCCTCTGCCATTTCCGCCAACTCCAGCATGATGCCACCACCAAACACATCTTCCCTTCACCCCACCGGCGACATTCTGTAGGGATCGTTCCCTCTGGGACACCCTGGTCCACTCCTCCATCACCCCCTACTCCTCAACCCCTACCTATGGCACCTCGCCATGCCCACGCAAAAGATGCAACACCTGCCCCTTCACTTCCTCTCTCCTCACCGTCCAAGGGCCCAAACAATCCTTTCAAGTGAAGCAGCATTTCACTTGCATTTCCCCCAACTTAGTCTACTGCATTCGTTGCTCTCAATGCGGTCTCCTCTACATTGAAGAGACCAAACGTAAACTGGGCGACCGCTTTGCAGAACACCTGCGGTCTGTCCGCAAGAAAGACCCAATCCTCCCCGTCGCTTGCCATTTTAACACTCCACCCTGCTCTCTTGCCCACATGTCTGTCCTTGGCTTGCTGCATTGTTCCAGTGAAGCCCAACGCAAACTGGAGGAACAGCACCTTCCGGACTGAATATTGAATTCAACAACTTTAGATCTTGAACTCCCTCCTCCATCCCCACCCACTTTCCGTTTCTTCCCCCTTCCTTTTTTTTCCAATAATTTATATAAATTTTTCTTTTCCCACCTATTTCCATTTTTTTAAATCTTGTATGCCCTGCTAGTCTTTCCACCCCACCCCCACTAGAGCTGTATCTTGAGTGTCCTGCCATCCATTCTTATTTAGCACATTCTTTTAGATAATATCACCACTTCTTTGTTCTTTTGTCTGTGACATCTTTTGATTATCTGCTCCTATCACTGCTTGCTTGTCCCTACAACCACACCCCCCCCCCAACCTTAAACCAGCTTATATTTCACCCCCTCTAATATTCACTCAGTTGTGTTGAAGGGTCATGAGGACTCGAAACGTCAACTCTTTTCTTCTCTGCCAATGCTGCCAGACCTGAGTTTTTCCAAGTAATTCTGTTTTGTTCTAGGTACCCATTAGTTGTATAAGAAAAATAACAGGAGAGACAAGTTTTGTCTGTGGAGAGTTTTATGACCAGTAATAAAACTCTGTCTGAAGGAGTCTATTTTGGTTTCAGTCTTTATTTCCAAACAACTATTGAGCTTAACAGTGGTAGCAGAGAATGGATGCTGCTTGTAAGTAAAAAGACTGTAAACTAAGCTTTCTTCAGACAAAAGACTATTTGGAGTTAACTTTAAGAGCAGAGTGGTTTGGAGTCACTCACAAATGGCTAAATCAAAATGTAGAGTTTCAGGGTATGATTACCCTTCGTTGTTTTCGGAGAGTGAACTCTGAGTAATAGAAAAATGAAGTAACTGTGGACACTGGTTACGTCCTTGCCAAAGAAGAAACAGGGAATGGCCTTGGCACTCTCATTACCATACAAAAGCAAAGTAAGATGCAAAGTATTTTTGGAGTTGGATCCTGAGCATTTGGACACAGATGAAGGTTTGGAATTATTTATTAGATTTTATGGATTTGCATTTGGACACAGACGAAGGTTTGGAAATATTATTAGATTTTATGGATAAGATCTATCAAAATGATGATTTAATGCTTACAAAGCATGGTCAGATTTTGACAAATTTAGAAAGTTGGAGGGGAGTTCCATTGAAGATTACATAATGGAGTTCAGTAAACTATATGCAAGATTGCAAAAGTTCCATCTAGAAATTCCCCAATCAGTGCTGGCATTTAAGTTACTAGACTGTGCCAGAATATCAAATATGGACAGGCTTCTAGTTATTACGGGAGTTAAATTTGCAGAAAGACACACATTGCTCGGACAGATGTCAGAAACTCAAAAAAAAATTCCTCAGAAAACTTTTCTTTCCGGCAGCATTCATGGCATAAATGAGCCATTTGGCAGTAAGACAGAAAACGGAGGATACGATATTAACGGGATGGCAAGATCGTCTAGAAATAGGACGCAGGCGTCATTACAAAAGGAGATTTGTAACCAGAAACACCCTTGACAATTACGGCAGGAGAAAATTGGGGAATTACAACAAAAAGATGAACCGCAGAAATGCCCAGGGTGTGGTCAATCGGTGTGTTAAATGTGAGTCAAAATACCATTATGCAATGAACTGTCCTAAACGATATGTGTTCAAAATTAAACATGGGACATGAAGATAATGATGGAAATATTGACCAAAGAGAGGGCATTGTATTAATTACAAGAAGTTTCACCCCAGTGACGAATGTCTTGGTTATAGAGTCCTTCAACTGTGCAGTGCTAGATAGCTGATGCATGTCTGCAGTCTGTGGAATAGAGTAGTTAAAATGCTACCTGGACTCCTTAAATAAGAGAGAGCTTCACCAGTTTTAGATTTGGAGATGATAATACTTTAAAATCCTTAAAAAGGTAGTGATTCCCTGTAAGATAGCTAGAGTCAATCATTTCATCAGCACGGACAGTGTCTCTAGTGAAACACCATTACTGATGAGCAGGGCATCGATGAAGAAAGCACAAATGAAGCTGGACATGAAAAATGACAAGGCCATCATATTTGGAAAAAAATGTGGATTTACAATTTACGCAATCTGGACACTACTGAATTCCTGTAATGAAACCTAACTTTTCTACTAAGGAGACTAAAGAAGTGTTATTGGTGTCAGGGAATAGGAATTCAGAAGACAAAAAACAGCTCATGTTAAAATTGCATTGGCAGTTTGCGCACCCTTCTTCGCAAAGATTAAAAATTTTGCGAAGGAATAAGGGATGGAGAGTATACTAAACTTATGGAGGAGAAAAACAATATATCTAAGAAATACAGAAGGAAAGTCACGGAGATAGTGAGTCGACCCTAAGTGAGGGATTTCAATGAAGTTGTGGCAATGGATTTAAAGGTGTGGGATGAAGAAAAGAACATTTTTTTTAAACATTTCGTAGATGTGGCAACAAGGTTTAGCCAGTCGACAATCATATACAGTAAAGAAAAAATAATTGTGGATCAGGTAATGGAAAAGTGGATAGGGACTGGATTGGGACCACCAGCCAAATTCTTCACTGATAATGGGGGGGAATTTGCAAACAATGAGGTTCGGGATATGTGCGAAAACATGAATATAATAATTATGAATACAGCCATTTTAGTAATGGAGTGTATGGAAGGAATCACACGGTGATGGATGAGATGCTTCGTAAAATATTGATAGGTAGACCAAGCTGTAAATTATCAGCTTCAGCATGGGTTGTCCATGCAAGAATTCACTGCAGATGGTTGGGGGCTATAGTCCATATTAATTGGTTTTTGTTAGAAACCCAAAAATTCTTTCAGTCCTGAGTGATCATTTCCCAGCTTGGGAGGGAACTACGATTAGCTCTACTTTTTCTGAGCATTTAAATGCACAACACGCTGATAGAAGAGAGTCACTTAAAGCCAAAGTTTCAGAAAGAATTCGGCAAGCTCTAAAGTGCACTGTATGACCATCAGAAACTATTTTTAATGAGGGAGACATGGTATACTATAAAACAGAAGGACTTAATGAGTGGAAAGGTTATAGGTAAAGAGGTAAAACAGTCATTTTACACCATGGGAACTAGACTATTCAGGTACACTCATCGAGTTTAGTTAGTATGGATTACAAATTTGTGGGTCCGGAAAGGGTCGTGGGAAGGGACGAGGAACCATGTACTTCTCATATCCATATGTTGCATGATTGCGAGGACCAGGTAGCTGAGGTTGACAGTGTATCTGAAGATGGACACAGTAATTCAGCTGAACAACAATATGAGGCAATTTTTCCAGAGGACAACTGCCAAAAGCTTCCGCTAAAGTTACATACTTGCCAGAAGGGTCATTGGCAGGATGCGACGATTGTAGGTAGAGCAGGGAAGGCCACTGGAAAATATAAAAACTGGTTAAATGTACGAGATAAAGGTCACAAGGTTAGGCCTATGGATTGGGAACATGAAGTACCAAAACAGAAGGCGTGGAAACGCAGTATCAGTTCAGACAGTGGGTTCTGGAGTGAACATGCCTCACGGAAGAGATCGCAGACGAAAGAACATCTATTAAAAGGGAGAGGAAGATCAAACAGTAACAGTCCAGAGTATGATGGAGTGCTTAGCTTAACAAGGTTAAGGAGTATGGCACAGACTTGTAATGCTACAAGGAGAAGCCCATGAGATAGAGCAGTCTTAGTAGCTTCAAACAAATTAGATGATAAATTAATAAAGGATGCCAAACAGCAAAAGCTAAAGAATTTGGGGTATACACAGATGTGCCAGATAGGGGACAACCAGCTGTGTCTCATAGATGGATATGCACAGAAAAGGTGTTTCCTGATGGGACTTATAAAGCTAAAGCCAGGCTAGTGGCATGAGGGTTTGAAGAAAAATTTGGATATAAGAGTAGATTCATCTACAGCAGGAAAAGATTTTTTTGGCTCTGTTAGCTACAAATGCTTGGGAATGTAAGCCCATTGACATTAAAACTGTCTTTTTGCAGGAACATCAATTTCAAAGGGAAGTTTTTCTCTGTCCACTGAAAGAGGTGTCAAACACAGATGGGACATTTTGGAAGCTGAATAAGTGCGTTATATGGTTTAAATGACACTTCCAGGGTTTGCTATTTCTCAATGAGGTCGGTTTTGTTAAAGTTGGGCTGGCTTCAGTTGGAAGCAGACCCAGTAATCTTTTACTGGCACCATGGAGGGAAACTTGCAGGCATCGTTATGATGCATGTAGGTGATTTTTTGTGGGGTGGTAGTAGCGAAGTTGAAACGGCTGTCATTAATGGCTCAGAATGGAGTTTAAAATTGGAAGTCAGGCTTCTGATGTGTTTAAATACATTGGATTAGAAATCATAGAGTGGATCACATGTCCTTTTACATCAGCAATCCTACTTGGAGAACGTCAATTATTTTGCAATTAGTCGTGGTAGGGCCTCCCAGGAAAATACAATGGCTTCTGAAATGGAAAAGTAGGAACTCAAAAGTATTATTGGGCAACTCAATCAGCTAGGCAAACAAACAAGGCTGGATGTCAGTTTTGGAACTGAACACTAAAATGAATGATCCCACAGTTGAAGAAATCATTCAAGCAAACAAAACACTGACAAAATTAAAAATGGAGCAGTGTGCTTTGAAATTCCTATTTTGGTTGATCTTGGAAAAATGAAACTGATTGTGTTTAGTGATGCGTCTTATGCAAATCTACATGGTGGATTTTTGAAGGAGGGACAATTTATAATATTTCCCATGGGGAGGGTGGAAAAAGGTAAATGTTGCCCTTTGGTATCTAAAAAGATATGAAGAGCTGTAAAAAGTATGTTAGCAGCAGAGACTCTTGCCCTTGTTGAGGTGGCAGATACGGCATTCTTATATCAAAGATGCTGGCAGAAATTTTAAATGGGAAAGGGTGTTCAGGAACAGTACCAATCGAATGTCTTACAGGCAATATCATTTTGGGAAAATGTTCTATGAAGTGCGTTAATGAAAAGAGATTGCAAATTGATATTGCAAGCTTAAAACAGATTGCCAAGATCAATGGATTGATAGCAGCTACCAATTATCTGACTGCGTCACCAAAAGAGGAGCGAGCTCCAAGAGATCCTCAAAGAGCGATGTCTTTTTCTTTAACACAACAAAAATGGAACACTCCTTTAGTGTGGACATATCTATATCTGTGTACTTGTTTTAAGGAGGGGGAATAAGGTGAATTTAGCGAATGAAAAATATATATTGATGTTTATAATTTTTGTGATTATATAAACTTAAGGATTGCTTTCTTTTAAGAAGACTGGGATCTGTTGGGGAAGGAAACAGTTAAAGGGGTTCAATTGCTAATTATTAGTTAACAATCTAAGTATCCATTTGGTTATATAAAAGGGATAGCAAGAGAGACAAATTTTGTCTGTGGAGAGTTTGATGACCAGTAATGAAACTATCTGAAGGGGTGTGTCTTGATTTTGGTCTTTATTCCCAGACAACTATTAGAGCCTAATAGTGGTAGCAGAGGACGCAAAAATTTGGCAGATGGAATATAATGTGGGAAAATGTGAAGTTGCCAATTTGACATAGAATAGAAAAGCAGAATATATTTAAATGGAGACTGCAGAATGCTGCTGTACAAAGGAGTCTGGGTGTCCTTGTATGTGAATCACAGTCAGCATGCAGGTACAGCAAGTAATTAAGAATGCAAATGGAATTTTGGTCATTATTGCGAGGGGAAGAGAGTATAAAAGTAGGGAATTCTTGCTACCAATGTACAGGGCATTGGTGAGACCACACCTAGAGAAATGTGTAGTTTTGGTCACCTTACTTAAGGAAGGTCATATCTGCATTGGAAACAGTTCAGAGAAGATTCACTACACTGATTCCTGGAAAGAGGGGTTTGTCTTATGAGGAAACGTGAGTAAGTTGGGCCTATACTCATTGGAGTTTACAAGAATGATAGGTGATCTTATTGAAACATTTAAGATTCTGAAGGGGCTTGACAGGATAGGTGCTGAGTGGATGTTCCCCTTGTGGGAGAATCTAGAACTGGGGTCACAGTTTCAAAATAAACATCTCTCATTTAAGATGACGATGAGGAGGAGTTTCATCTCTGAGGGTCGTTAGTTTTTGGAATTCTCTTTTCCCGAGAGCAGTAAGTGCTAGCTCATTGAATATATTCAAGGCTGAGTCAGACATACTTTTGACTGACAAGAGTCAAGAGTTATGGGGGGCAAGTAAGTGGGGCTGAGGCCGCAATCAGACCAGCCTCAATCTTATTGAGTGACGGAGCAGGCTCAGAGCCAAATGGCCTACTCCTGCTCCTATTTCTCATGTTATGATACTGTTATAATCCAGCTATAATTCCCACGTGAAACAATTTTGATCCAATAAAGCACCACTTTAAAACAGCTCCTCTCCAAACTTAAATTCAAAGCTCAACATCTATCTTACAACACATCATCTAAAATATACCAGTTAATAAAGACCTGTGACAGACTAGTGCAACTGAGCAGTGAGTTGCATGTTCGATTAAACAACTCACTGGAGGAGGCTCCATAAATATCCCCCTCCTTAATGGTGGGGGAGCCCAGCACATCTGTGCAAAAGACAAGGCTGAAGCATTTGCTACAATCTTCGGCCAGAAGTGCTGAGAGGATGATCCATCCCAGCCTCCTCCAGAAGTCCCCAGCATCATTGATGCCAGTCTTCAGCCAATTCAATTCATTCCACATATCATCAAGAAATGGCTGAAGGCACTGGATACTGCAAAGGCTATGGACCCAGCAATAGTACTGAAGACTTGTGCTCCTGAACTGGCCGTGCCCCTAGCCAAGCTGTTCCAGTACAGCCACAACACTGGTATCTACCCGACTATGTGAAAAATTATCCAGGTATGAGCTGTACACAAAAAGCAGGACAAATGCAACCCAGCCAATTACCACCCAATCAATCAGTCTGCTCTCGATCATCAGTAAAGTAATGGAAGGGGTCAACAACAGTGCCATCAAGCGGCACTTGCTTAGCAATAACCTGCTCACTGATACCCAGTTTGGCTTCTGTCATGGCTACTCAGCTCCTGACCTCATTACAGCCTAGGTTCAAACATGGATAAAAGAGTTGAACTCCAGAAGTGAGCTGAGAGTGACTGCCCTTGACATCAAGGCCACATGTGAATGAGTGAGGCATCAAGGAGCCCTAGCAAAATCAGGGGGAAAACTCTCCATTGGTTGGAGTTATACCTAGGAGAAAATAAGATGGTTGTTGGAGGTCAGTCATCTCAGCTCCAGGCCATCACTGCAGGAGTTCCAGAGGGTAGTGCCCTTGGCCCAACCATCTTCAGCTGCTTCATCAATGACCTTCCTTCTGCCATAAGGTCAGAGGTGGGGATGTTTGCTGATGATTGCACAATGTTCATCACCATTCGTGATTCCTCAGATACTGAAGCAGTCCATGTCCAAATACAGCAAGACCTGGATAATATCCAAGCTTGGGCTGACAAGTGGCAAAAAACATTTGCGCCACAGAAGTGTCAGGCAGTGACCATCTCCAACAAGAGAGAATCTAACCATCAGCCCATGACATTCAATGGCATTACCATCACTGAATCCCTAACTATCAACATCCTGGGGGGTTTCCATTGATCAAAAACTGAACTGGATTAGCCATATAAATACTGTGGCTACTAGAGCAAGTCAGAGGCTAGGAATCTTGTGATGAGTAAGTCACCTCCTGACTCCCCAGAGCCTGTCCAGCATCTACAAGGCACAAGTCAGACTCAAATTGTGATGGATGGAATACTCTCCACTTGCCTGGATGAGTGCAGCTCCAACAACACTCATGAAAGCTTGACACCTTCCAAGACAAAGCAGCCCGCTTGATTGGCACCACATCCACAAATATTCACTCCCTCCACTACTGACGCACAGGAGCAGCAGTGTGTACCATCTACAAGATGCACTGCAGGAATTCACCAAGCCTCCTTAGACAGCACTGTCCAAACCTACGACCACTAACTTCTAGAAGGACAAGGGCAGCACCACCTGGAAGTTCCCCTCCAAGCCACTCACCATCCTGACTTAGAAATATCGCCCATTCTTTCATTGTCGCTGGGTGAAAATCCTGGAACTCCCTAACAGCACTGTGGATGTACCTACACCACATGGACTGCATGGTTCAAGGAGGCAGCTCACTACCACCTTCTCAAGAACAACTAGCGATGGACAATAAATGCTAGCCCAGCCAGCAAAGCCCCCATTCTATGAATAAAAAAAAAATCCCCTATCCTGCTGAGCTCTTGAACCTTAGTGCCTCAGCCAAGAACCACAGCTAAGTAGGAAATCAAAAACAAACAACATACCTGGCATAGTTACTTCAGTCCTGTGCCCTAGGTAAACATAAAGGTCACATAATTAATATCCTTAATTGTTTGGAAGAGGTAGATTCCAGTTACTCTTTTCCCTCCCCACCAATTCCCAGAGTAAAACATAAAATAATGGAAACACTCAGCATCTGTGGAGTGAGCAAACAGCTAACATTTCAGGTGGTGAGCTTTCAGTTAACACTGTTTTTATCTCCACAGATGCTGCCAGACCTGAGTATTTCCAGCATTTTCTGGTTACAGTGTATAAACTGCTACATGCTGCTTTCCCTCAATGATTGACGCCACAAAATTAATGTAAATTGGGGAGAAAAAAATTCCATAGACCATATCCATTGCAAGTTTCATTTAAAATACATATCTACAACCATACTGAGTAAGTTTATCTGCAAATGTTCTCACCTAGTGGCTGGATCAAGGATCAGCCATTTTTCTGTATTAATTTGCAAATCTTGTCCGCTAAGAGGTTCTCTGATCTGAACTTTCAGTTCTAATCGACCACCAGTAGATTTTCTGCCATCAAAAATCTAAGGTAAGGAAAACAAGTGAGTTTCAAACAATCCTGGAAAAATCTTCTGCAAAACCTCTACGCAGCTTTTTAAAAAAGATTGCAACAGCAGTATGTGACAGCCAGCACAAAGCAGTTTTGTCAAGTCTCATGAAATGTAGAATTTATAGCTTGTGAAACATGATCAAACTTAAACAATGGTGTTCTATAATGTCAATTCAAAAATGGCATCAACTTCGTATGAAAATAATGAGAAAAAGAGTAAAAACACAATTTAAATCTCTCTAGCTCCAAGTATACTCAAAATACAGTTTTCAGTCAAATCACAAAGTAAATAATCAACTCACCAAGCACTACTAGAATAGCTGTAGACAGTAGAAGCATTAACTGCAGTTAGCCTCCAGACTCATCTACAACCCCAGCCAATTAATATCACTCACTCAATACCACACTGAACACATATTGCTATAAGTCAACAAATTTGACCAAAGAATGATTGTAATTAAAAATGTAAACACAACCTTCTCTGTGCCACAAGATTATAATTCAGTTAGAGTGGGCTTCTGTTTTTTAAAAAAAGCTGCGCATTGGACAATACTGGCAACTTTATCTTTTCTCAACAACTTGTATTTGTATAGTGTCTTTAACATAGTAAAACATCCTAAGATACCTCACAAGAACTTTATCAACTACATGTGATACAGAGCCACATAAGAAGATATAAGATTACCTAAAAGCTTGGTCAAAGGGGTTGGTTTTAAGGAGCATCTTAAGAGGAAAGAGAGACAGATAGCTCTGGATTTCTGTCCCTAAACCTAAGGGCCTTAGCAACTGAAGATATGGTCACCAGGGGTGGAGCAATTAAAATCAGGGATGTTTAAGCAGCCAGAATTAGAGGAGTGCAGATATCTTAGAGGGTTGTCAGGCTAGAGGAGATTATAGAGATAGGGATAGATCTGGCCATGAAAGAATTTGAAAACAAGGATGAGAACTTTAAAATTAAGGCACTGTTTAGCTGGGAGCCAGTGCAGGTCAGCAAACACTGGGATGGTGTATGAACAGGACTTGGTGTGAGTCAGGATATAGAATACAGAGTTTTGGATGATCTCAAGTTTGAGAGGAAAAAATGGGAAACTGGCTGGATTGTGTTGGAACAAGTTAGGTCACAAAAGCAAGGCTGAGATATTCAAGCTGAGGCAGGGGCAGTCAAGGAGTGAAGCAGTAATGCAAAACAGTGGTCTTAATCATGTTCTCGTGTGGTCGGAAGATCATCTCAGAGTCAAATATGACACTAATGCTGTGAACCGTCTGGTTCAGCCTCAGACAGTAGCTAGGGAGTGGGATGGAGTTTGTGACAGGGTGTCAAAGACAATGGTTTCAGTCTTCCCAATATTTAGTTGAAGGAAATTTTTCTTTATCCAGTAATGGATGTTGGAAAAGCAGTTTGACAATTTAGAGATAGTGTAGGGGTTGAGAGCTGGTGGCGGTGTATATCATCAATTTATGTGTCATCAATATACATGTGGAAACTGACGCCTTGTTTTTAGATGCTGTCACTGAGGGGCAGCATGTAGATGAGAAATGTCTGGGTGTGGTCAAGGATAAATGTTTGGGGCACACCAGAGGTAATGGTGTGGAAGCAGGAAGAGAAGCCATTGCAAGTGATTCTCCAGCTACAAGTGGATAGATGAAAATGGAACCAGGTGAATGCAGTCCCAACCAGCAGGACGACTTTGGAGGAAGATGGTTTGGTCAAACAAGTCGAAGGCTGTGGGGAGGTTGATAAGAACGATAAGGGATAGTTTACCTTTTTCACAGTCATATAGGATGTCATTTGTCACTTTGATACAAGTCAAGGACAGAAGGGTCAAGGGGTTTTTTTTAAGTAGAGGAGTGGCAAGAGATTTGAAGGAGAAGGAGGCAGTAGTTGAGGAAAAAGAACCATTAAAAATTGCAGCTAACATGAGAGGAAGATAAGTTGTGTGGTCAGCAGTTTAGTAGCAAAGGGGACAAGGTAGCAGGAGGAGGGTCTCATGAACAAGATAATTTTGGAGGGGAACAAGGAGACTGAAAAGAAAGTAGAGAAATATGTATGTTCAGGACTAGTGCAGGGTGTAACCTGAGAGGAAGTTTGGCCCAGGGGAGAGTGACCAACTGTCCCTTATTTTACCGCATTGTCCCGTAATTGAGTCCACTGTCCCACGTCACATGCATCTGGGACGCTGTTGTTAAACATGCTTTGGGCCTTTAAATCTCAGGCATGCACAGTAGCCACTCTCCTGCCATTTTCGCCCTCTCGCAGCACCACTCCCCTCCCCAGACCAGTTCTAAAGGACCCCATGCCAGAATGCCTCGTATTTTTCTCTAGGAGAGTTGGTCACCCTGGGCTAGGGGAAGGGAGGGAAAACAATAGATTAGGTGGTCTCATTCTCAGGGACAAGGAAGTCACGATCCCCTTTCACTTGTTGGAAGTGAGGCTGGAGGAGAAAGGGGAGAAGGGTTTAAGATGACAATCTGCGGCAGAAAAAAAGCAGCTGGGGTCCTTGCATTCTAAGCTGATCCAGGAATAGTAAGCATGAGTGGGATCCGATATTGCTGTATGTGGTCCAGCCAGATCTGGAGTGAATAGCTAAACCAGCTGTCCATCATATCCATTCATCTCTGTGCTTTGGACTTAAGGGAATGGAGGTATTGGGAAAACAGCTCGGGGTGAGAGTGTGTATTGGAGTAATGGTTTTATTGCGGACTAGGCATGGAAGGAGTTGGTGGAGCAGATAACTACAGCAATGTCAAGGTGAACAAGAGGTTCAAAGGTTGGACAGTTGGATTTTGAAAGAGAAATGGAAACTCATCTGCCATGTAGAAGGATACAAATCACATCTTTAAATTTTTTTTTAAAATTCTCTAACCTACAGTGTCTCCACTTAAAATGTTCATAATGATGGAAGTTACTCTGCTAACATTGCAGATAAAGAGCAGTGAGGTTTTCCTTTATGTAATTCTGTAGATCGTTAAGGATCAGTTCAAATATTAAGTTAGTAAAGTTCTGCCAAACACCTAAAAATAGCCTAATAATTGCCATATTTTATGATACAGGACATTACAATGCGACTTCGACATTCTGTTCAACCACATGTATTACATTGTAATATGAATCTATGAATGCTATGACAGAAAAAGCAATTTTCATACAACAGGCAGTGGCAACTTTTTTTTCTTTCACAGGATGTGAGCATCGCTGGCTAGGCCAGCATTTATTGCCCATCCCTAATTGCCCTTAAGGAGGTGGTGGTGAGCCTTCTTGAACCCCCACAGTGCCATTAGGGAGTTCCATGATTTTGACCCAGCGACAGTGAAGGAACAGCGATATAGTTCCAAGTGAAGATGGTGTGGAGCTTGGAGGGGAACTTGCAGGTGGTGGTGTTCCTATGCATCTGCTGCCCTTGTCCTTCTAGGTGGTGGAAGTCATGGGTTTGGAAGGGGCTATCAAAGGAGCCTTGGCAGTACATCTTGTAGACGGTACATGCTTCTGCCATTGAGTCAGTGGTGGAGAGAGTGAATGTTGAAGGTGGTGGATGGGGTGCCAATCAAGCTGGCTGCTTTGTCCTGGATGGTGTTGAGCTTCTTGAGTGTTGGAGCTGCATTCATCCAGGCAAGTGGAGAGTTTTCCATCACACTCCTGATTTATGCCTAGTAGATGGCGGACAGGTTGTGGGGAGTCAGGAGATGAGTTACTCTCCACAATTATGTTCCATAGCCTCTAACCTGCTCTTGTAGCCACAGTATTTATATAGCTGGTCCAGTTCAATTTCTAGTCAATGGTGGGGGATTCAGCAATGGTAATGCCATTGAATGTCAAGGGGAGATGGTTGGATTCGCCATTGTTGGAGATGGTGATTTCTTGGCACTTATGAGCTGTTACTTTCCACCTTATCAGCCCAAGCCTGAATGTTGTCCAGGTCTTGCTGCATATGGGCACAGACTGCTTCTGTATCAGAGGAGTCGCAAATGGTGAACACTGCACAATCAGCAAACATCCCCACTTCTGATCTTATGATAGAGGGAAGGTCATGGATGAAGCCTCTAAATATGGTTGGGCCTAGGACACTACCTTGAGGAACTCGTGTATTGATGTCCCGGGACTGAAATGATTGACCTCCAACAACCACAACCATCTTCCTTTGTGCTAGGTATGACTCCGACCAGTGGCGAGTTCTCCCCACCCTGCCACCTCCAATTCCCATTGACTAGTTTTGCTAGGGCTCCTTGATGCAATTAAAATTAAAACAATAAAAGCAGAACAATGCGTAGGATTTTTTGGAAGACAGGCTTTCCCATCCCATCAGTTGAAGAACCAGTGGAAAACTCATCCTTAGCAATCACAGCAGTCCCACAGTTGTTTACCATTCTGAGGATAGTTTATTGGCTGAGACGGGGCCTCTGCCCCTCACTGACTGGAAGACCCACCTCAGAGAGCTACTGGCCGATCAGACTGGCCAGCAGCTCCTTAGTCCCAGCAGCACCAGTGGCCAGGACTGGGACTACAATCAATCTTCAGATTCTAAGTCTCAGAGTCCAGGACTAGGTAAGCACGAGGGGTTCCATGGTGGAGAGTGGTGGTTAGTCCCGATGGGGTTTGGGAGTCTTGAAGGAGCAGCTGTGGGGGGAACGACCACCCATGGGGGCTGCCCTTGGGGGAGAGGATGACACGAGGTGGAAAGGGGGCCCTCGAGGGAGGCACCCCGTACCCCCCTTCATACCTAAGGCTTCTCCCACCCCGAACCCCTCCTACCAGCCTAAAAAATGAAGCTGCGGCAGGCCCTAGAATTTGCCCACCCCACGTAAAATTGCGAACAGGTCAGGAAAACCACCCAGGGAATTTTACAGCCCCCACCGCCCCCACCCCCGGACTGCAAACCTGCCAACAGGGGACTTTACAATTCTGCCCAATATCAGTTACTGCAACTAGTTGAAGGGTGTATAGCGGCTAAATACTAGAATGGCACAGCTCTGAGTAATTTAGAAGTGAAAGGTCTCAAGTTCACCTTTCCGATTTGTGTTGACTTAACTGATTTAAGTCAACTGATAGTGGAGACACTTCAGTTAGCTTCAGCATTCATAGGACAGGAATGAGAAAAGTCATCCTAGGTCGCTGCTCAATTGCTATTCCATGAACTCTGCTAGGAAATGCTTGTGCACGAGTGTCAGGTGATGAAGACAGCAGGGTTGGCTGGAATGCTCATTGTGGTTGAATTGTAGAACGACCACATGGCCAGGTACCAAAGAACTGCCAGCATTAATGGAGCTCTCTGGCAAGAGTTGTTGCTTTCTCCCTTTTTTGAAGGGGATGTATATGATAAATGACACACAGTATGTGCAATACTGCTAAAAATAGTAAGGTTACATTAGTTATTTCCAAACTAAATTAATCCATGTAAAATTTGTAAGAAATAAAAGAAAAAGAGTAAGAAAGAATTTTTAAAATATTAATTTCAGCAAACTATTTTTAACAGAACTTCAAAGTGCTGACATAAAGGATGCTTGTTATGGTTTCAAGTATTGGTTACTTGAGAAATACAAACTCACTAAAGCCTTACCTCAACAATTTCTCTGACCTCACATTCTGTTTCTAATTTGTCCAGTTTTAGTTGTGCAGTTCCCACTGGTTTGTCACTCCTTAAAAATCCACTGTAAAAAGTCAAAGCAATGAATCATGTCTAACAGAAATAATCTTGCAAAACAAATGTTTCCCTGCCCCCAAATTGACATACTAAAAATACAGAACTGTACAAAGTTTAGAAACAGTGGTTGACTAATACAAATACAAAAGATTAAAGTATTATGCCAGTCTAGAATCTAAAGCGTGCTTTCAGAGAGAACAACAACAACCATGGCACTGTATTAAATCTGTTCCTTCTTGTTCCCCATCCTTTCACAAGTGGGAACAGTTTCTCCCTATGTATTCTGTTCAGACCCCTCATGATTTTGAAGACCTCTATCAAATCTCTTCTCGGCCTTCTTTTCTCCCAGGAACACAGTCCCAACTTCTCCAAATGTAAAAAGAAATACATAAATAAAAATTTTACAATATTTTTAAGGCAGAGGTAGATAGATTGATTCTTAATAAGCAAGGGGGTGAAAGGTTATCGGGGGTAGGCAGGAATGTATATTTGAGGTTAATCAGATCAGCCATGATCTTATTGAATGGCAGAGCAGGCTCGAAAGGCCAAGTGCCCTACTTCTGCTCCTAATTTGTATTAGGTAAATGTCATGTCCAATGAAGGCATGTCCTAGTCGTAACTTAGTGCATTCAATATATAATTCTGGAACTGTCTTTTTGAAAATGGACACTAACAAGATTGGTGCCAGAGGTCAGGTGACTTGAAATTTCTGCACAAAGGATTAACTCATGTCTGAAAATGCCTCTGGAAAGTTCTCAAGTGCAAAGGGACAACCTTACCAGCTCAATGGAAAAGATCTAACAGACAATGGCTGCCAGATGTGTCAGAGTCATAAGGATGGAATATCAAATAAGGTGTTCCAGTGAGGTAATCATAACTGATATGTTGATGGGAAATCAATCAATCCCCCATTGTACACCAATCACCCTGGCTCAAACCCAGGACAATGGAAGTGACTGAAACTTGTCACCATGTGACTGAAACTGGCTGCAGATAACAAATCTATTATCCCAAGAAGCAGAGAGAAGCTAGCCAGTCTACACAAGAACACAATCTGCAGAGAATATTAGCAGCAACCAAAGGCAGTAAGATCCATGCTTTTTTAAAACCTTGGAGACTGTTACATCTTAAAAGTCTCCCCAGCCTGTTCTTTTTTCAAATCCCACCAGAACAGACACTTGACCTCCTGGGTGACTCACTTTGTGACCTGCTGAACATCCATACCTTCCAGAGAATCCTGCAATAATGCTGGTATACAACTCCAGCTGTTGAAACCACTTAAACTACCCTTTCAGAGTGAAATGCTGCCTTTAACAGGCCCACAATCTCTGTTCTTCGCACAGCAAGCCAAAAATGTAAACTATAAACTATTCTTTTGTTTACAACTTGTAAAAGTGCACTATTCTCTTGAATTTTATATTTCTCATATGTATGTATGCATGAGTGACATAGCATTTAGACTTGCAGGGTGAACATATGAATAAATAATCCTCTCTATTTAAACCCCCAAAACTTGCTGCTGTTATTTAAATTGACCGTGCACACTCTGGGGCTAAGAAACACACACATCTTCCTTTTCAAAAAACAAACTGATTACAAACAGTCAGGACAAGGATACAAAGGTTTCATTTCTCTCCCAATCCTGTCTGTAACAGTATGATAGGACACAGGCTTGCAGTTTCTCTTATAGTCAATGTCTGATCTGAACTTACCATGAGAGATTAGCTATATCTTCATGATAGGAGAAAGATACAAATATACATACAGAAGGGCCACTCATCCCAGGGTGCTTTCCCAGTGATCAACTACAATATGGACTAGCAGTAGCCGCTTTAAAGTAACTCTCCAGTGCATTCTCTCTGTTGAGTTTGGTGTGTGCCATGGGGAAACTGTGGAAGGGTGGCAAATGATGTGTACAACTTCTAGAATTCTAATCTCATTGGAGGAAAGAGTAATTGATGAGAGGAGTTTTATTTTAAAATAAGACTGGTGAGTTAGCAACATTACATTGTTACCAAAATTGCCAAATAGAATCACCATTGTAAAAACACAAATAGGAAAAAATCTTTCTAAAGAAACTCCTCCTGCTCCATTCCCAAGCACAAATTTTGCAGCAGAAAATAATTTGTTTACATCCCTGCACCACCATACTAAAACCTGACAAGCTTCGACTGTGATGCAGAATACACTACCATTGCAGTCCTTACCCCTTATGAAATATTTCAAATTTAATTCCTTTGGTCTGAATTATTCGTTTAAATCCTCGATGATTTCTGTTAATATTGAGCATAAAACTCTGATTATATTCTGGAAGAAACAAAAACACTTCTAAGAGAAAAACATATGGCACATAGAGCATTGCAGAGTTTGGATAAAACATGCCAAAAGGATGTAAAATGCACAACCCTGACTGATCTTGCCTACAAAATAGTCTGCTAACGAATCACAACAGGCAAGATATTTTACATGGGTGCCGTCTGCAGATAAATATAAACTAATTCCCCTCAGATCATCTCTTCATTTAAAAACTAATTACATAGCATTGCAACTTTAACACTATATTCATACTAATTCTAAAACACAGGCCCTTCACATTTCACTCAAGATTTATCATTGAATTATCTAAAGTTACCTAACACAGGAAAAAGGCCATGGTTACATTAACAATTAATTCGGGCATAAAATCAACAGAAAGGTAAGGAAAAGGGTTGCAAATTTAACTCTTTCAGAGTCCACCAAATAAACTAAATTAACAAAATGAGGGATAAAATAAATGGAGCCCTTAAGTTAGGGTCACTGCAAAACCAAAAACAAAGTTTAAAGGAAACTTACAACATCAAACCAAAATGTGGTTAAGAGGGTCGATAAAGCACCCCAGTCTCCGTGGTGCCCACCGAGCACGGAAGGCCTTGACGGTGCCAGCAGACACTGCGTGCTCCCTCTCCAGGGACATCCAGCCGCAAACGTAGCCATGGAAGAGGGGCAGACCCCCTCGATTGCCCACTGCCTGGACCGGTTAACGGCTAACTTGGCCAGGCCCAGGAGCAGGCTCATTAGGAGGTCCTCCTCCCTCCCAGCCCCCCTCTGCAATGGGTGGTTGGACAGATTAGAAAACAGAACAATTGCAAAACATCTAAGTAGCATTGAAAAAAACTATGCTTTATTTTATTTATGCTCCATCAAAAATAAATTGTTGTAAGATACACAGTTATTCAGAGTCAGAATATTTAATAAAAACAAAAATGATATGAACATACAGCTCCTTCCAAAAGACTGAGAAAAGCTGCTTGTCTCGTACCTGGACAATTAGTATTCTTGATCACAGTCGTTTTGTTTCGTTGGGCTTGCTCCTGTAAAAAAAAGGCTGTAGCTATGGTCAACAGTACAATTGATATATTTGTCATTTATAAAGTTTCATTTTGTGAATGTGAGTGAATCATACGATGTAAAATCTGTGAACATTGATATTCATCTAGTTAAAATAAACAAAATGTTCACAAATAAGTAGTGATTTACATTTGTAAATTACTCTGTATTCTCTGGAATTAAGTGCGGTCTGTAACTGAAGACAGAAATGTTGTTGCTAGATTGCAACCAAAATGTAAAACCTAAATATCTACACACTTAAAACAACTTTACTCACCATACTAGGATACTGAAATTCAAACTTCACTAAAGCATCAAGGTCATGTGTTGCCACACCTGTGCAAAATGAAACAAGTTTTGTGCGCCAGTAGGAATTAGCTCATCAAGGTCACAACATAGAAAGTAAGTTCAACTTAACTCCATAAATGTGTTGTCAATTTTTGAAAATAATTTTATAGATAGTATGTAAAAAGAGTTTTATAAATAAGTGAAGCCAAGGTTATTTGGAGCCCGCCATGCAGGATTATATACAATAACTCCATGCCATAAGCTTTGTAATCGGAAATGAATTTTACATTTAGAATTTATTTTTCTTCTACAAGAAAAGCCGCAACCAACTTGACTAGAATTTGAGGGAATGTTCCGAAAAACAATGTCTAAAATACCAAACCTTATATACTTACTTCTATTTTCTATTATATCATTTATGCAAAGTTTAAAAGAAATTTCAGATGTAAAGTAGTGATGACAAAGTAACATGAAATTTGTAGTAAGGCAATGTCATTAGGTTTGGCTCCCAAAGACAAGCTGATTATTTACTAAGGATAGTTTGGGATTTTCAAACTTATCTTACATAATTTACTCAATTAAATAATACATCAACTTTTTTCTTGCAAGGACAGTATCGACAACCTCCATAGATCTGACAGATTTTTATTAACCAAAGGTATTAAGGACATGGGGTAAAGCTGGGTGTATGTAGGTAGATTGCAGGTCAGCCATAATCTCACGGAATGCTGAAATAGGCTCGAGGGGCTAATTCGCCCTCTGCTGTTCCTATATTCATGGCTGCTCCCACAATTTTGCTCAAATACTTTTCTAGAATTTTCCACAATATATTACTTTAATCTTCTCATAAGAATGAAATGTTTAAATGACGTTGCCATGAATAATTGGGGGGAGAAAAATTTATCTTGAGGTGAACACATGTCTTAATTAAAGGTTGTATTACAATTATACAAGGACCATATGACATAATATTTTAATCTTTTGACTTTTTGTATAACTGTAATAATATTCTCTTGTCCTATGCCATTTCCTAAAGGTGCTACTGACAATGGTTTCCAATTCTTTGGCCACTAGTTATTCTTCCTTATGTTGCTCAAGTTTTCATTGACAAGCAAGTGTTGGTACATTTTTTGATTTGGGGACGAAGGAGCAGCAGCCAAGTTCCATCCTATACTCCCCTAAAGTCCACAAACGCATAGTTTCAGGAACCACTGAACAGCAAGCACAACTGGGAACACTGCAGTTTCCCTTCCCAAGCTCAGGCATACTTAGGCCAATTGTAACACTACTGCCACAGCTATCAGCACAAATAGGGGCTGAAAATAGGACATTCTGGCCTGTAAAGCTCAGTTACACAATACCTTGACTAGACAAACCTTCAGAGAAAGTGTAACTTTATTATGTCTTTATCTTTGGTGTGTTCATAAAAATAAACAATGTAAGTGCTGGGGACCATTTTGCCTTTTTTGAATTTAGTATCTGCATCAAGCATGCCATGTTGGTTAGAACAAATGTATGCTAAATCCCAATGTACCTTTACCCTTAATTTCAGAAGGACAATCCCTATTTCAAGGTGACATTTAATTTGCAATACCAGCCATCCTAGTAGATTTTCTGAATGGAAATGCTAATTCTTAGCCAATTACTACAGCATAGAGTGGTCAAATTTGCACTCATTAGAAAGTGAATTCGTAATAATCACATGAATTTCAATTACACTCTTATAATTAGTAAGATAATTGTGTTTTATTAATCTAGGCTGCAGTCAAACTCTTGTAAGCAAAGATAATGTTATATACAAATATGTCATCTAGATTGTATGCCAATATTTGTTTTCATTACTGGAGACTGTATGTTTATCAATGTAGTTATTATCAGTTACGCTTGCATTATACTAGTGTTGGATAGAGCTCTATTTGGTCTTACCTGAAGGTGCAGGAAGATTTATTCCTTTTACAACGATAAGAAGCATTTCAGTACTGCTGATGTCTGAAAATATGCTACAAAATAAAGCACAATATTTTGGTCTGGCTAGAAACTGATGCATACATCATACCATACAATGAAAAACTTACTAGTAAGTCAAACAGGCATCCATAGAAAGATTAAGCAAGTTTGGCTTTTGAAAAGCTACTCACTTAGGAGATAGTACAGATGTAGAACAGACTGATTAGCAACTTACATTTTTCTTCCAAAGTTACCTGTTTTGAACTTTTATGGCATTAATCCTCTCAGGTGTCAACCTTCAAAAAGGATTCAGTTTGGTGACCCTCATTACCTAAACTCACATGTGAAGCTACCCAAGTGTGGCTTGATACCTATGAAACTCAAATCCTGACACAATACATTCAGGGTAGGAGAGAAAATTTAAGGGGGTAGGGGGAAAAAGGAAAACAGCATTTGTTTAGTCTGTTCAATTTATACTGTCAGTATTGATTCTGGAATGTTGAAAAAAAAAACTGCTCTTTTCTCCATCTAGTTTTCATCCCCTCATAAAATTTTGACAGGAAGTACAAAATTCTTGTTAAAAAAACAACATTTTTAGTTGCTTCATATCCATAAGCCCATAAGAGATAGGAGCAGAAATTAGGCCATTCGGCCCATCGAGTCTGCTCCGCCATTCAATCATGGCTGATAAGTTTCTCAACCCCATTCTCCTGCCTTCTCCCCGTAACCTTTGATCCCCTTACCAATCAAGAACCTATCTATCTTGGTCGTAAATACACTCAATGACCTGGCCTCCAAAGCCTTCTGTGGCAATGAATTCCATATCGAATCATTTTTCATAGCTGTAAGCTTTCGTAAATGATGCATGTTATTCCCTGTTAATGCTGTAACAGATCAGATCAACTACCTATTTGGGCATCCCAGCATCACAATTATCTATGACAGTACAACAATGTGAAGGAAGGCAAATTTTTCTGAAACTTTCTCTCAGTATGTGCATGATACTAAATTTATTGCCCATCCTTAGCTGCCCTGTAGCAGTGGGCTCTCTAAGCTGCTACAGTCCTCATATTGATGGTTGTTTCACAACATTAAGGAATTTTAGGATTTCAACCTTGCAATATTGAAGAAATGGACACCATTTGTCCAAATCATGATGGCGTGTGACTTGGAGAGGAACTTGCTGCTTTTGTCCTTCTCAGCATTGGAAGTTGTAGAGCTGGGAGATGTTTGTTTTGTTGCAAAAGATTAGGTTGGTAATGATTGACTGATTTGGTAAGAGGAAGAAGGCTATTATTGTTTGTCTTACTGACTTATTTTGTTCAAATGGCACATTTCACCATATTTTGTGATCTTTAAAGGTTGCAAAGAGGTAATCTGTTATGAGATGCTCACCAATTGCCATTGGTAGACTTTCAAATTTAATACTCTCCAGATTGCAAAACCAAGATATAAAATTATAAAAGTCAATACATTTATTCCAGAAATTCCACCTTTTATTGGTTAATATTTTTAACAGTTGTGGGAGTCATTTTTTTTAATGAAGAATGCCAAGTCCTGAAAGAAAATATAGTTACAAATTGTGCAAGTTAATTACTGGCTCTGTTTTAAACTCTTTTTGATCCAGAACGTTGATGGCATCTCTTGCACAATTCAAATCGGCAGCTGGGCAGAATGATGCGCAGAGCCTGTCATTCTGCTTTTCATATTTTAGGAACAAGAGGCCAAAAATACATAGGTAGAAACTTAACAGCATAAATAAATTTTTTAAATGATGATAATAGATCTCCAGAAATAACAGAACAATCGATCTGCAGAAACCAAACTGCTTTGACATTTAAACTCACTCAATAACTCACGATGGCCATATACTGTTCTTGATCGTTCCAGCAACAAACATCATTACTTTTGTGCTATTTTTCATGTTGTCAGCCATCCAGCACTCTTAGTGAGGAGCCACATTCAAAAGGGGCACAAGTCAGAGAATTGTAGATAAAGAAAAACTGTTCCGTTAGCTGATGGCACAAGGAATAGGGGACACAGATTTAAGGTTTTGGGCAAGAGATGAGTTTTTTTTTTTACACAGTGTTTATGAGCTGGAACTTGCTGCTTATGAGAGTGATGGAAGGGGAGACAATCAATGATTTCAAAAGAAAATTGGATTACCACTTAAGGGAAATAAACATGTTTGAAAATAAACATGCATGCAGATCTATGGGGATAGAGCAGGGGAATGGAACTGACTAGGCTGCTCTACACAAAAAGCTGGCATAAACTCAGTGGGCCAAATGGCCTCCTTTTTCCACAATGGCTCTATGACTCAAATTGTGGCCACAATCTTGCAGGCTTACTCCTGTCCCTAGTTTCATAGTTTCTGCGCTGAGATCACTGGGGTTATTTTCCCTGGAGCAGAGGAGGTTGAGGGGGGACAGGATTGAGGTGTACAAAATTATGAGGGGCATAGATAGGGTAGACAGGAAGGAACTTTTCCTCTTGGTGGAGGGATCAATAACCAGGGGGCATAGATTTAGAGGGGATGTGAGGAAGAATTTTTCCACCCAGAGGGTGGTGGGAATCTGGAACTCACTGCCTGAAAGGGTGGTAGAGGCAGATACCTCATAACATTTAAGAAGTATTTGGATGTGGACTTGTGATGCCATGGCATACAAGGCAATGGGCCTAGTGCTGGAAAATGGGATTAGAATAGTTAGGTACTTGTTTGACCGGCGCAGACTCGATGGGCTGAAGGGCCTTTTTTTGTGCTGTATGACTCTATCAAAGATGACGCTTCCAACTATTGTGGAAATATAGTTTTTACCTTCACAATCCAAACCAAACTAGATCATATTCAACATCCTTGGGGAAATTAATCTCAACTCATGAATTACTTTCTCCATTAAATATTAAATTTACTTCTTGAAACTGCAGGATGCTGAAATTATGAAATAACAAAAGCAGAAATCCATACCGTACAGTTTTAAAGGTTCTCTCCTCAAAATGGTACTTTGGTGGATCCAAACCTTGAGCTTGCCCCAGTTTAAGGATTTCAATATTTTTTTGGCAATCTGCGGCCATCTTTTCAAATCTACAAAACCAAATGTATATTTTTCCATTTACTGAATATAACTAAAGGTGAAAGACTTAAAAATACTGACGTCAGAATAACATGCACTGATGCAAGGATACTATTCAACCAATGTTCATGTATAATTAAATTTCAATCATGTTCCAAGACATAACTATTCTGTTTTTCAGTTTATGTACAAAGTATTGCTACTTCACTGATTTGTTTGGTTTACAAGTCATAACTTCTATTACAAATTAAATGCTGCAAATGTATTATAGACACCATTTGCACTTACCTTGTTGTCTCGGCCACGTTACCAAGATGTATAAATTGCTCGGAATAGGACATACATTTCTAGATTTAGAAGAAATTTTAAAAATCAAATATGAAAGGGAAAGACATGACAACAGCTTTGATGTACAGATTTAACTAGATAGTTTTCTCCCCTGTTCTGAAGACACTGATTCCAACTAGAGCACATTTCCACAAATATTAGTAATCATACAACATCTCAGTCCAGTGGCCTCTCTTCACATGTGAAACAAAATTTTTTTACAGGTTATTCAACATTATCCAGTGCTCAACCAATGCTACACACATGTACTTTCCAACAGGATTCAAGAGATAGCTATCAGGGACAGTAATACTGGCCAAAACTTTTCTCCCTTCCTAGTCAGTGATGCAGAACTCAAACAATTCATTCTTACTGCTTTCCTCGGTAAGGTCAACTAACCCAACAGAGACCTGACTCTAAAACAAAAACAAAATTACCTGGAAAAACTCAGCAGGTCCGGCAGCATCGGCGGAGAAGAAAAGAGTTGACGTTTCGAGTCCTCATGACCCTTCGACAGAACTTGAGTTCGAGTCCAAGAAAGAATGGAAATATAAGCTGGTTTAAGGTGTGTGTGGGGGGCGGAGAGAGAGAGAGGTGGAGTGGGGGTGTGGTTTTAGGGACAAACAAGCAGTGATAGAAGCAGATCATCAAAAGATGTCAACAACAATAGTACAAAAGAACACATAGGTGTTAAAGTTAAAGTTGGTGATATTATCTAAACGAATGTGCTAATTAAGAATGGATGGTAGGGGACTCAAGGTATAGCTCTAGTGGGGGTGGGGAGAGCATAAAAGATGTAAAAAAAAAAATTTATTTTTATATATAATGGAAATAGGTGGGAAAAGGAAAATCTATATAATTTATTGGAAAAAAAAAAGGAAGGGGGAAACAGAAAGGGGGTGGGGATGGGGGAGGGGGCTCACGACCTGAAGTTGTTGAATTCAACATTCAGTCCGGATGGCTGTAAAGTGCCTAGTCGGAAGATGAGGTGTTGTTCCTCCAGTTTGCGTTGGGCTTCACTGGAACAATGCAGCAAGCCAAGGACAGACATGAGGGCAAGAGAGCAGGGTGGAGTGTTAAAATGGCAAGCGACAGGGAGGTTTGGGTCATTCTTGCGGACAGACCGCAGGTGTTCTGCAAAGCGGTCGCCCAGTTTACGTTTGGTCTCTCCAATGTAGAGGAGACCACATTGGGAGCAACGAATGCAGTAGACTAAGTTGGGGGAAATGCAAGGGAAATGCTGCTTCACTTGAAAGGAGTGTTTGGGTCCTTGGACGGTGAGGAGAGAGGAAGTGAAGGGGCAGGTGTTGCATCTTTTGCGTGGGCATGGGGTGGTGCCATAGGAGGGGGTTGAGGAGTAGGGGGTGATGGAGGAGCGGACCAGGGTGTCCCGGAGGGAGCGATCCCTACGGAATGCCGATGGGGGGGTGAAGGGAAGATGTGTTTGGTGGTGGCATCATGCTGGAGTTGGCGGAAATGGCGGAGGATGATCCTTTGAATGCGGAGGCTGGTGGGATGATAAGTGAGGACAAGGGGGACCCTATCATGTTTCTGGGAGGGAGGAGAGGCTGGTGGGGTGATAAGTGAGGACAAGGGGGACCCTATCATGTTTCTGGGAGGGAGGAGAAGGCGTGAGGGCCTCCCCAAACACTCCTTTCAAGTGAAGCAGCATTTCACTTGCATTTCCCCCAACTTAGTCTACTGCATTCGTTGCTCCCAATGTGGTCTCCTCTACATTGGAGAGACCAAACATAAACTGGGCAACCGCTTTGCAGAACACCTGCAGTCTGTCCGCAAGAATGACCCAAACCTCCCTGTCGCTTGCCATTTTAACATTCCACCCTGCTCTCTTGCCCTCATGTCTGTCCTTGGCTTGCTGCATTGTTCCAGTGAAGCCCAACGCAAACTGGAGGAACAACACCTCATCTTCCGACTAGGCACTTTACAGCCATCCAGACTGAATATTGAATTCAACAACTTCAGGTCGTGAGCCCCCTCCCCCATCCCCACCCCCTTTCTGTTTCCCCCTTCCTTTTCTTTTTTTTCCAATAAATTATATAGATTTTCCTTTTCCCGCCTATTTCCATTATATATAAAAATAATTTTTTTTTTTTTTACATCTTTTATGCTCTCCCCACCCCCACTAGAGCTATACCTTGAGTCCCCTACCATCCATTCTTAATTAGCACATTTGTTTAGGTAATATCACCAACTTTAACTTTAACACCTATGTGTTCTTTTGTATTATTGTTGTTGACATCTTTTGATGATCTGCTTCTATCACTGCTTGTTTGTCCCTACAACCACACCCCCACTCCACCTCTCTCTCTCTCTCTCCGCCCCCCACACACACACCTTAAACCAGCTTATTTTTCAACTCTTTCTTGGACTCGAACTCAAGTTCTGTCTAAGGGTCATGAGGACTCGAAACGTCAACTCTTTTCTTCTCCGCCGATGCTGCCAGACCTGCTGAGTTTTTCCAGGTAATTTTGTTTCTGTTTTGGATTTCCAGCATCCGCAGTTTTTTTGTTTTTATTATTAGAGACCTGACTCTGATTAGGGGAGCAAAAATGGCCATTTAACAATGAAAATAAAATACAAGCAATGAAATTCTAGTATCAAATCTATTTTTTCCTTATCAACCAAATAGCCATGCATTTGTTTCAGAAATAAAGTTGACTTTTTGCATACAATTGTATGTTTTTAATATTCTTTCTCCTCTCATTTTGTAAACTATTTTTCTCCAATCTCAACCAATTGCTCACCATAGAACAAAGCATCATGTTTCTCAATATCAATCTGGCTGGTGGGCAAGATAAGACGCATCTTGTTTCACTCATGCATTTTCTTTCATCAAATTAAATATCTGTAGCTATTTCACAACCTCCCAGAATGAGCTGTACATTCATCATTTGGGGGTTGGCTGAGAACATGTATTGTAAATAAGCTGTCAGTCTACTGAATGGCATGCTATTCCACAGGAACTAACTACCGCTATGTAATATTGTAAACACAATTAATTTTTAACCAGTGAGTTAGGCAATTATGTATGCACTATTGAGTATGTCTCATCATATACCTCATACTGCTCCTTCAGAAGGTTCATAAGGTGTATGTACACTTCATCCATCTTTGGTAAAATTAGCACATCTTTGTGATGCACCATTATAAAGTCATCATCATCTTCAGCCTCAGGGGGTGAAGGAACCTGGAAAAGGAATAACCCTATACGATTTGCTCAATATTCATTTTTGTAGGATATGTATGCTCTAAAGAACATATTATTGGGTTGTTACATAAAAACACTAAAAATTAACATTAAATCAATTTGTGATAGCAGTCATTTTACAGGATCATGCAACTTCTGTGAATATTTTTTGCACCATCTCTTACAATGCTACTATAGCAAAATATATTCATATAGTGCTTCACAAGTGGGAAATATTGACAATGATCAAAAAAGAGAAACTGAAGGGAGAGTTGAGAAAAAAGGCCCAGTTCTTCCAAGAAGCAGCAATGATCATTGGATTGCCGCTGAGTTTGTAAATTCCCGAGTTGACACTACCGCACTTTTCTACCAGGGTCTTCTGCGTCCAGCTTTCACAGAATGTGCAGCGTTCCCTTAAGGAATGCCGTTGAAGCAGCGCAGAGTTGGGGGGAAGACAGGACAAGTCCCCTTTTTACGACACTAGCTGCCATACAGCAAATTTAAAGGTCCAGTTTGAATGTTAGTGAGTGGGCGAGGCGACTAAGTGGACAAGGTGGGTAAGTGGGTAGGGGGAAGGTGGATGAGTGGGCAGTTAGGTCCATTTGGAGTATTAGTTGGGGCGAATTGAAGACGTAGTCAGATCAGGGAGTTAGTCCAGTAAGGGTGGGGGGGGTGGGGGGTGGAAGGGGGAGGGGGCGGTAGTCAGGTTGGTCAAGAGGGTAATCAGATGGTCGGGAGGTGTAGTCAAGTGATTGTGGGGGGCAGTTGAGTAGTTACCAAGTGTTAGACGAAGTTTTAATTTGTCTAACATTTCCTGAGTAACTATCACATAACTGTCTGAGGTCCTAGATTCTAGTTCAGAGTTGGAGGCAATCACGAAGGGTCCCCGGGAGCAAGTGTATTGCCCATCAAAAGTTCAAACTTCCCAGGCAATTCCCATGTAGGTCTATGTGTCAGGACCTCCACAGGGTCCCAACGCACATCCAGTCTCTGACGATCTGGGACCGAAGATTTGGTCCACAGATTTTTAAGGGGGCTTTCAAGGCCGAAGAGAGATTCTAAAGCAAAACTTACAAAAGTTTCAAAGGGCAGGAATATAATGGCTAAAGATCAACATCTTTGGCAAAATGGAGGAGGTGGGAAACAAGTTGTAACCTGAAGCCAGCAATGCATTCTAGTTATGCATGTGGGCTGCAGACTTACCCAAATTAAGTGAGGCTATTTCATGAAGGGATTTGAAAACTAACTTCAGGATTTTGAAATCAATTTTCTTGGGCACAGGTAACCAGTGATGTTGAATGATGCTCAAGTTAAGACTGCATGGAGCAAAAGTCAACATGGTTTTACGCAAAGGAAATTGTATTTGACAGATTTATTAGAGCTTTTTGAGAATGTAGCTAGTAGGGTAGATAAAGTGGAACTGGTAGATGTAGTATACTTAAGATTTCCAAAAGGTGCCACTCAAAAGGTTAACATGTAAGAGAAGGGTTCATGGAGTTGGGTGTAATATATTAGGATCAATGGGTGATTGTTAGCAGATAGGAAGCAGAGAGAAGGGATAAACAGGGAATCTTCAAGCTAGCATGCTGTAACCAGTGGGGTGTCACAAGGATCAGTGCTGAAGCCTGTTATTTACAATCTATATTATCGACTCAGAGCAAGAAACCAAGAATAATGCATCCAAATTTACTGATAATACAATGCGAGATAAGAATGTAAGCTTTGAGGAGAACACCAAGAGGCTTGGGCAAGGTAAGTGAGTGGGCAACAAAGTGGCCGATGGCATATAATTGGGGAACTGTGAGGTTATTTACTTTGATAATAAGATTAGAAAATCAGAATTTTTTTTAAAAGTTATGAAACTTTTAAACGTTCATGTTCAGAGAGACTTGGGCGTACTTGCACAAGGTACATAAAGTTAGCATGCAGATGCAGCAAGCATTCAGGAAGGCAAATGGCATGTTGGCTTTTATGCAAGGGGAGTACAAGAATAAGAAAGTCTTGTTACAATTGTTCAGGCATTGGAGAGAACACACCTGGATTATGGTGCACAGTTTTGGTCCCTGTATCTTGAGTTCTCTGCCCAAAGGCAGGTACGCCACAACTATCACTACAGGTAAGGCAAGGAGGCAGGTCCCGAATCCACCTCAGCTGGAACAGGGATCGAATCCATGCTGTTAGCACCAATCTGATCCATGCCAGCTGTCCAGCCAAATGACCCCACAAGGAGTCAGAGTTGTGCATGTTGTAGCCTGGAGCTATGGATAGTGATGGTAGCGGATCCAATTTCTTTCCATCACATGGTTGACCAGGAATCTCTCCCACTCTTACCATCTGGAAGGATTTATCCTCAAACTGTTTGGCCATGTTATGAACACACTTTACTTGGGCATCAAGTCCTAGAGTGGGATTTGAATCTGGACTTTTTGGTTTAGAGGCAGGGATGCTACTCACTGCGCCAAAAGACCTCCCTCTCTGTTTCAAAGGATATATTTACCTTGGAGGTAGAACACAAGATTGGTTCAAGGGATGAAAGAGTAGGCCTATTAGGAGAGGCTGAGTAAATTGGGACTGTACTCTGCAGAGTTCAGAAGAATGAGAGTGATCTCTTTGAAACAAGCAAGACTTTAAAGGGGCTTGACAGGGTAGACAGAGTTTATTTCCACTCACTAGGGAAGATAGAACATGGAGGTATAGTCTCAGGATAAGGAGGTCATAGAATATATGAATTAGGAGCAGGAATAGACCATTTAGCCCCTCGAGCTTGCTCTGCCATTTGATAATATTATGGTCTTAACTGTATTTTCCTGTCTATCCCAATATCATTTGACTCCGTTGTCCAACATTTAGGACTGAGATGAGGAGAAATTCCTTCATTTAGAGGGTTGTGAATCTTTGGAATTATCTATCCCAGGCAGTTGTGAATGCTCCCTCATTATGTATATTTAAGATGGAGATCGATAGATTTTTGATCTCTCAGGGAATCAAGCAACATGGGGGATTGGGGGGGGGGGGAGGTGCGGGCAGGAAAGTGGAGTTGAGATAGAAGATCAGCCATGCTTGTACGGAATAGCGGAACACATTAGAGGGACCAAATGGTCTACTCCTGTGCATATGTTCTTACGCATTGGCACTGCGGGTGTGTCTACACCAGATGAACTGCAATGGTTTAAGGTGGTGGCTCAACATCAACATTATCAAGGGCAATTAGGAATGGGCAACAAATGCTGACACATCCCAGAAGAAATAAAACAAAACTGAGAACCATCTTCCTTTCTGCCAGGTATGACTCCAGCCAGTGGGGAGATATTCAGAATCACATTAACTTCAATTTTACTAGGGCTTCTTGATACCACTCCTTGGTCAAATGCTATATTGACGTTACTCTCAAGTAACTTCTGTAGTTCAGATCTTTTGTCCATATTCGGACCAAGGCTGCAATTAGGCCTGGACAGCTTTGTGGTAGTATGCCAATTAGTACTTGAGGCATAGCCATACATACACCTTGTACAAAATCATCATCATCATCATTAACTGCTGGTATATGGGCCCTAACTGACTGACTAAATATGCAAATATCTTGTCATCTTTCCTTACCACTATAGCACATTGCACAGTTGGATTTAGTCAGTTATCTATTAACATCTTTGGATTCCTCTCCTTTATTGTACCTAGCCATTTCACTTAACACCTCACTGTTAATTTCTCATCTTTTGTTTCATTACCTTGCATTTATTCATATTTGTTATTTACCAGCTCATTAGGCCTCATTTCTTCCATTTGGTATAATTTGCAAACTTGAGAGAACTTTGTTTCTGTCTTCAGCTCCAAATCAAAATATATAATCTAAAATGCAATGGGCCAATCATTAATCCCTGTGCTGCAACAATAAACATAAGACATAGGAGCAGAAATCAGGCCATTCGGCCCAACAAGTCTGCTCCGCCATTCAATTATGGCTGATAAGTTTCTCAACCCCATTCTTCCGCCTTCTCCCCATAACCTTTGATCCCCTTACCAATCAAGAACCTATCTACTTGGTCTTAAATACACTCAATGACCTGGCCTCCACAGCCTTCTGTGGCAATGAATTCCATAGATGCACCACTCTCTGGCTAAAGAAATTTCTTCTCATCTCTGTCCTAAAAGGTCTTCCCTTTACTCTGAGGCTGTGCCCTCGGTTCCTAGTCTCTCCTCCTAATGGAAACATCTTCCCCACATCCACTCTATCCAGGCCTTTCAGTATTCTGTAAGTTTCAATCAGATCCTCCCTCATCCTTCTAAACTCCATCGAGTATAGACCCAGAGTCCTCAAACGTTCCTTATATGTTAAGCCTTTCATTCCTGGGATTGTTCTCGTGAACCTCCTCTGGACCCTCTCCAGGGCCAGAACATCCTTCCTGAGATACGGGGCCCAAAATTGCTCACAATATTTTAAATGTGGTCGACCAGAGCCTTATAAAGGCTCAGCAGCACATCCCTGCTTTTATATTCTAGTCCTCTCGAAATAAACGCCAACATTGCATTTGCCTTCCTAACTAACGACTCAACCTGCAAGTTAACCTTAAGAGAATCCTGGACTAGGACTCCCAAGTCCCTTTGCACTCCAGATTTCTGAATTCTCTCCCCATTTAGAAAATAGTCTATGCCTCTATTCTTCCTACCAAAGTGCATGACCTCACACTTCCCCACGTTGCATTCCATCTGCCACTTCTTTGCCCATTCTTCTAACCTGTCCAAATCCTTCTGCAGCCTCCCCACCTCCTCAATACTACCTGTCCCTCCACCTATCTTTGTATCATCTGCAAACTTAGCCAGGATGCCCTCAGTTCCTTCATCTAGATCATTAATGTATAAAGTGAAAAGTTGTGGTCGCGACACTGACCCCTGCGGAACTCCACTAGTCACCGGCCGCCATCCTGAGAAGGAACCCCCTTATCCCCAATCTCTGCCTCCTGCCAGACAGTCAATCTTCTATCCATGCTAGTATCTTGCCTTTAACACCATGGGCTCTTATCTTACTGAGCACTCTCCTGTGCGGCACCTTGTCAATGGCCTTCTGGAAGTCCAAGTAGATAACATCCATTGGCTCTCCTTTGTCTAACCTACTCGTTACCTCCTCAAAGAATTCTAACAGATTTGTCAGGCATGACCTCCCCTTGATGAAACCATGCTGACTTTGCCCTATTTTATCATGCACTTCCAAGTATTCTGAAATCTCAACCCTAATAATGGACTCTAAAATCTTACCAATGACCGAGGTCAGGCTAATCGGCTGTAAGTTCTCGTCTTTTGTCTCACTCCCTTCCTAAACAGGGGGCTTACATTAGCGATTTTCCAGTCCTCTGGGACCCTCCCTGACTCCAGTGATTCCTGAAAGATCACCACTAACACCTCCACTATCTCTTCAGCTATCTCCTTCAGAACTCTGGGGTGTAATCCATCTGGTCCAGGTGATTTATCCACTTTTAGACCTTTCAGTTTTCCTAGCACCTTCTCCTTGGTAATGGCCACCATACTCACCTCTGCACCCCCCCCAACCTCTTTTGAACAATCTTAACTTAGCTTTAATTAGCACCCACCTGTAATGCAGCAAAATGTTTTAAAGTTCTTCACAGGGAAAGAAGGAAAAGAGATGCCAAGCCAAAGGAGGGCTGATTAGGAAGGGTAACTGAAAGTTTGATAAAAGAAGACATCTTAAGAAGGGTCTTGGAAGTGAAAATGAAGGTAGAGAGTTGAAGCAGTTTAAGGAGAGAATAACACACACACACACACACACACACACACACACACAAAGGAACCTCAGTAGTTGAAGACACAGTGAAGGGGAAGGGCTGGGCTGAAATCCAAATCTTACCCCTTAACAATATGGCATTTGTTAGAAAGGATAGTGGCCTGATTCCAAAATGTTATCTATATTATCTATCAGCTTTGTCGAACCTTAGAAATATCAATTGGTTTCCCACTTTGGACAGCCACAATCATTGGATCAAAGCCTTTTGCAGTTCTAAGGAAATGTTTTGCTTGTTCCAGATTCTTCTTTTGCTTTGCTTGCACAGCAGCTCTCATGTACTGTTTCTTCCTAATCTGAAGAAATTCCAATTGTTGCTGAGCTACAGAGAAATACAAGGAGTGACCAGGTGAAATATGGTATAGCTGAGAACTCCCTTACTGATTTCAAAAATTTTAAGAACCACATTAAAGAGAAAAGTAAAACACTGGAACCTGCTTTTCCATTAAAGACTGACCAATTATTTAAAAGTTTATTCACTGTTCATGCAGATTTTTTTGAAAACCCATTAAATAGCATGCAAAGGCATAAAGAGGGACACAAGTCCCAATCTATTTTGCAGCTGAGATCCTGACTTGACAAGACATGCAGGAAAGAACTGAGAGAAGATCAATTGCTTCCTTGCACATGTATATCTGACTGGCAGCAGTGTTACTCCAATTTATTCAGGTGATCAGTTGGAGATTTTCACACAAACCAAAGAATTTTGTCATATGTCTATTCATAAACCCATGTTTGCCTTAAAATTATGCTGCAGTTATTTAAAATAAAATGTACCGACTGAACTGAGTTGAATCAGGTGATCATTTGGTGTTGGCTTCTTTAATGGTTTTGGGGATTTCATTTCCTCTGATGCAGCTGGTAAGGTCAATGTTGGCCCAGCCGTTTGTACTCCATGATCTGTAGTCTTTGCTGGCTTCTTTGCAATTGAAGATTGTGTAGCTGTTTGAGGGGTTCCACTCTAAAATAAAGTATCCAAGATAAGCAAGAGTTCAGATCTACAACAAAACAAGCACTTCTTGTGTGAATTCAGTTTAAATTGCAGCATGACCAAAATGTTTTTTTTATTAACCATTAAAAAATGTATTCTTAGTACTAAAAGTAATCTGCAGGAGTTGTATATGTGGTACAATATGATGGATACTCAATAAGCAAAACATGGAATTATTTCTTTACTCCATCATTTCAATCACGTACATTCAAAAAAAAGTTTAGTCCATGACCTCTGCCTTGGTGTCTCAAAACCTAAATGGATTTAGGTATACAATAATCCAAGTATTTGCATTGATTAAGTCATCAAAATGCAAACCATCCTCTCTCCCGTTCTCAAGCTACTTCCCCTTCAGTTTCCAAATCCTAATATAAAGCAACAGCTCTCAGGCTGGCCAATCTTGAACCTGTGGCTATTAAGTACATAACAACTGAAAAATTATTTAGTTTTTCCTCCTTCAGGGGAAACAGCTCAATTCTGCTTGATGTTTATTAAGACTGGCCACTTAAAATTGGCAACTTATCACCTACTACAGGATAGAGTCTGCATCCTACTGTCCTGTAGCAGAAAATATCTATGCCATAATGCTTCTAATTTCTGAGGAAAGGGCTTTGTTTCTCTGGGAAAGGGGACTTAAATTTAAAACAGTTCAAAGACAAGAAAAATTTAACAGACAACACTCAATTTTATGAAAGTGAAATCGGGTTTGACAAATCTATCAGAATTTTTTGAGGATGTACTTAGAGTAGTTAAAGGGGAAGCAGTGGATGTAGTATATTTGAATTTTCAAAAGGCAATCGATAAAGTGTCACACAAAAGGTTGTTGTACAAGATAAGACCTTATAGAGTTGGGGTTATATATTAACATTGCTAGAGGGTTGGTTAAAGGACAGAAAACAGGGCAAGAATAAATGGGTCACTTTCAGATTGGCAGGCTTTTACTTGTGGGGTGCTGCCAGCAACAGTGCTGAGGCCTCAGCTATTTACAATCTATATCAATGACCGAGATGAAGTCACCAAGTATCATGTATCCAAGTTTATTTACGATACAAAGCTAGGTAGGAAAATAAGCTGGGAGGAGGACACAAATGAGAGTCTATGAAGTGTTATAAATAAGTTGAGTGGGCAAGAAGATGGCAGATGAAGTATAAAAGTGGAGAAATGTGAGGTTATTCACTTTGGTACTAAAAATGGAAAAACAATATTTTTTAAATGGTGAGAACCTATTAGATGTTGGTGTATAGAGGGATATGGGTATCTTTGTACAAGAAACACAGTTAACATGCAAGTTACACTAAGCAATTGGGAAGGCAAATAGTATGTTGTCTTTTATTGCAAGAGAGTTGGAGGAGTAAAGAATAAGGAAGTCTTGCTGCAAGTATCCAGGGTTTTGGCGAGACCACACATGGAGTATTGTGGTAGTTTTGGTCCCAGTACCCAAGGAAGAATATACTGTGCTTGGGAGGTGTGTAACAGGAGTTCACTAGATTGACTCCTGGGATGAAAGGTTTGTCCTAAGGAGAGAGATCGAGTGGAATGAGCCTAAAACTGAGTTTAGAAGGATGAGAAGTGATTGCATTGAAACATGTAAGATTCTGAGAGGGTAGATGCTGAGAGGCTGTTTCCACTGGGTGAATAGTCCAGAACTAGGAGGCACAGTGTCAGGATAAGGGAATGACCAATTCAGTCTGAGATGAGGAGAAATTTCTTCTCTCAGAGGCAATGTCCCCTCTAGTTTTATTTGTGAGTGGATCCTTTGAATTCTTCTGTTTGCCCACTTAAAGGTGGTCAACATGTGCTTGGCCTGTGCGTGAATATCCAGGTTGCTGCACAGTTGTGCAGCTTAAAAGTAACACAGTTCAGAGGGTTGTGATTCTTTGAAATTCTCTATTCCAGGGGACTGTGGATGCTCAGTTGAGTATATTCTAAGCTGAGATCAATAGATTTTTGGACTCAAGAAAATAAAAGGATATGGGGATTGGGTGGAATGTGGAGTTGTAGTTGAGAATCAGCCACTATCTTATTAAATGGTGCAGCAGGTTTGAGGGGTTGTACGACCCACTCCTTTTTATTATATTCATATTAACAATAGGATTTAAGAATAATTTCCAGCATGCCAAATTCAATCTGTTTCTTTGATACATACACAAAAAAAAGGCAGCAAGAGGCCAATGCGTCATGAAGCCTGTCCCATGCTGACATGGTTCACTCTACAAAAAAAACGCTAAAGTTCAACCACATCAGACAATCTCATTAACAAGGTTTAAAAAAATACACCAATGTAGGGGAAAATCAAACACTGGAGATTCCTTTCCAATCCCCATAAGCAATCAAGCAAGCCCCAGGAGACTGCTAGTAATTGATACAACCAATTTCAGTGAACCCATACTTTCTTTAAATCTAAACATCTTCCAGCTGCAGGAACTTCTACAGCAGTGCTTTCCAAACTATTTCCCAATCTGACCCTAATTTTAATACCTCAGACTTGGTGTGACCCCAGAGTGAAAATTTGGGAGGTGTACAAGAGATGTTGAGTTGGGGGGTGGGGGGAGTGACCTACAGTTGTTGAGTGGAGGAGGGCAGGAGGTGGTGGCACCAAAACAAAATAACAGGATAGTTTGCTTCATTATTCTATTATTTAAAAAAGTGCACAATAACGTTAAATATAGCTTAAATTTAAAAATGTTATTTTCCTATTTTGTGAAAATGCTGGGCCGTAACCTCCGACTTGCGCCGCAAAGTGCTGACCCACAGGAATTAGAAGAAATAAACCCCTACTTACCTGGTCTTGCAAATTACATTGCCACTTCCATTTACTGGAGCTGATTGGGGCCTGCATCGAAAGACTCCTCAGCGGATTCAAGGAGGTCATGCCCCCTTTTTTAAAGCACTTGTAGACGTAAAGCAGTTAAGTTTAAAGGGCCAGGGAAACTGACAGGCCAGGGAGAAGGTAAGTGCATAGGATTTATGGGATGGAGGGAGTCGGCAGGGAGGTCGTCAAAGGTTGGGCGGCTGGGGAGGGGGGTGGTGTGCGAGGTCGAGTTGGGTCCAGGGGGCCGGTTGTTGCATGTTGGGGGCAGGTGGTGGTTTGGGGGTGGGGAACGGTGTTGGAGGTCCGCAAGATGGGTGGTTTTGGAGTTTGGGAGGGGGTGTGTGTGTGTCAGAGGTCAAAGGAGTGGGACGGTGTCAGAGGTGGGGGGTATGGTGTCGGAGGTGGGGGCGTCGGAATTCAGTGGGTGTCCCATGGGGTTGGTTTGGTCTTTACAATAGTTATTCAGAAGTTAGAAGAGCTTTTAATTCTTCTAACTTCTTCTGAGTAACTATTGGTATAACCCTGGAGGAACCATCCGAAGTTAGTGATTTAAACCACATTTTCGGATGGTTCCCAGTGCAACACAATTGTCCAGAGGAAGTGTGCACTTCTGGGTAATTAGCGTGCAAACCCTTACCTGGGAACTTCCCAGAGGGATTCCTTTGCGGTACCCCCCAAATTCGACACTGGGAGCTCAGTAGTTACGGTCCGTTAGCTTACTCACTGGGCCTAATGAGACACATCAGCATGAATACTGCAACACAATCTCTCAAAATCTGGCAGTGTGGTTGATAGTGCACAAATCAGGTTCATTCACGACAAGCACGGAGGTTGCATATGCAAAACCCCTCCCAGTGAACTCTGAGCCAGAGGGGAAAAAAAAAATCAGCAATGTTCAAAGTTTGTTCATTTCCTCCCCTCCCAGTGAACTACAAGTTGGGAATAAAGAGGTGGGCGCATGTCTCCTGGCAGTCTCTGCTCCATGGCCACCATTACACCCCTGGAGCTTGTGGGAATTGCGACCCATGGTTTTGGACCCCTGTCCTATAGTTCCTTTTTGAAAGTCTGCATCAAATCAACAATCTGCACATACTGGCAACCTATTCTAAAGGTTAGCAAATTTGAGAATAAATATTTCCTGTTAACTAACCATCTTTCTGCTTTTTCCAAGTCATACATTTGCCTCCTGGTCCTCCCTTACATATCTAGCTCAATTAACCCATCCATTTGAACAGAATTTAATGTTATTATAAAGAACTAAACCATATTCCCTCCAAGTCTATGCTTTTCCAGATTAAAAACCCCAGGGCCTAACACCATTCTAATAACAAAGGACCCCTAAATTAGGAATTAATTAGTAACCTTCCTCCAGGCCATTTCCAGATACTCCTGATTCTACTGAGCAAACAAACCTGTGTCCAAGGATCAAGTACTAGATTTGCAAGAAGAGGTTCCCACACATCCAGTTTTAAAAAGAAACACCAAGGCTTATAAAATGAAGTAACTTCATGCTTACGGGGTGATGAGCACCCAAAGAAGGGGTTTAAAAGTAGCATAATTTAATGATACAGATAGGAAAATAAACATTGTGGTAGATTTTAGCATTCCATTTCCACTCTCTTGAAAATTCCCATGCCAACTTGTTTCTATGGAAATTCTTATCATCCACATCTACCTGCAATACTAATTACACATGTAGCTGGTGCTGTGATGGATTTTTCAATGTTAAACTTTGCTAACATCAGTAGCATCATATGGCCCTATTGCAGGAGAAAGAGATGTCTGTTCTGCAATGAAGAAATTTTACCAGAATGAGTAGGTAACTTTTTTTTGTAAATTGGGTACTCGTCATTATTGGAATAGTAGGATTTCCTCAATGTCTGAAAAAAGATCAGAACCTGTGAAAAGTAGTGAAATCAGGAATGGTATAATTTCTGAAATTTCAGAACCTCATCAATTATAGAAAAATGGGTGCCTCCTCATCTTCCAGTGAGATAATTTCCCCTCACACCCCTTTGTGTTGAGGCATCTTGCCGAGAAGTCACAAGGTACATTATACCATTCTTCACTGACTGACTTTCACAAACACCTCTCGTTGAGGCAGCTTCCCATACTTCCACCCTCCTCTCACATTTCCCCTTTTCTGCTTGGGTCAAAACGACTCCTTCCCTCCTGGCTTCTGTCCTAAAGCCACATAGACTAGAATAACAGAAACAAATATTCATACTAGAGTTTGTGTGTGTATACTGGAGGGGTGGTGGGGGAGGTGGGGTGGTGAAAAAGTGTAAAGAGGATTAGGCCAAGCTGTGACAGATCCAGCTCAGTGAAATAGCTTGGCAAGGTATGGAGGGCTGCTGGCATCCACATGTGGGAAAGGAGAAATGGGACGTAGGAAAGGAGAAATGGGACCCAGGAAAAGCAATTTGTTCTGTAAGTTTGATAGAAAGTTGTACCTCATCTTCTGCTGCCTCGTCCTCCTCCTCAACTTCTGCAGTAGCTAGTCTGGATGCAGCTTCAAGCGTTCCAGCAATACCACGATCTCCAGATGCTTCTTCCACTCCTGGTATTGGTGGGAATCCTAAAGGAAGACAACACTGACTAATCACTTAGAAGTTCATTTTCTGGTTACTGATAACAATTTCACTGTCCATCACTTTCATACCATATGCGATTTTAAGAAGTGTCAAAACAGCCAGGTTGACTCAACGCAAGATTTTCAGTTCTCTTCCTGTGACAACTGCTTAAGACAACCTAATTTTAAGTTATAATTACAATGAGTCAACACAGCTTGTCTAATGAACTTATTGACCAATTACTCAATTATTTTTAAAACAACTACAGTTTCAAAGCAAGTTGAAACAGGCAGTGACTGATGCCCAAATTGGTATTTAAAAGACATCAATGGCCATGAAACTTGTCTTTGGTAATAATGCTAAAACAGCATTGTAGAAGTCATTAGAACTGAATATAGGGAGGGGAGTGTAAGGAGCAGCCAAAACAATGCAGCTCCTTCAGACCAATTTTAACCTCAAAATATTCAGTAAAGCGAAGAGGTGAAAAGTGTTTAGGGGACAACCACATGAAAAGCTTCATATAGCAATATCACTTTAATTGATTCTCAAAAAGTCAGTCTCCATTAACCCCATGATTTTTGCATACAATTTTTTAAAAATTCATTCACTGCATGTGGGCATTGCTGGCAAGAGTAGTATTTGTTGCACATTCCCAATTCCCCTTGAGAAAATGGTAGTGAATAATCTTCTTGAATTGCTGCAATGTGTGTAGATTATAGATCTTGTGGTAGTTTTTGAAACAACTGAGCATTCTGCTAGGCCATTTCAGAGGGTAGTTGAGATTCAATCACATTAGGGTGGGACCAAAGTCACATATAGGCCACACCGAGTTAAGAATGGCAGGTTTCCTTCCCTAAAGGACAACGGTGAACCAGATGATTTTTAGGACAATCCTGTAGTCTCACAGTCACCATTCCTGATACTAGCTGATTATTCTAGACCTATTTAATTAATTGAATTTAAATTCCACAATTGTCGTGGTGAGATTTGAATTCGGGTCTCCAAATTTATTAGCCTGGATTACTATTCCAGGATCTTAATTACTATTCTACTGTACCAGTGCAATTGCCTACTTTTTAAAAATTCTTTCATGTGATGTGTATGTTACTGGCAAGGCACACATTTGAAGGTAGAGATTGCCTTCTTAAATCACTGCAGTTTGTGTGCTATAGGCACACCCACTTGCTTTTAGGAAAGGAGTTCCAGGTTTTTTTTGCCCCAGCGACAATGAAGGAACAACGATACAGTTCTAAATCTGTATGGCATGTGGCTTGGAGAGGAACTTTCAAGTGGTGGTGTTCCCTTGTGTCTGCAGCCCATGTCCTTCTAGTGGTAGAGGTCATGGGTTTGGAAGCTGCTGATGAAGGAAGCTTAGTGAGTTACTGAATTATGCACTTAGCGAAAATGAGTCCTAAGTGTTTATAACTACGTTTGGTGAACATCCTTAAAAGAAACAAGATAAATTCCATCGTTACTGTGTCAGCCTCGACTCAGTGGGAGCACTCTCGCCTCTAAGTCAGAAGGTTGTAAACTTAGGTTCCACTCCAGAGACCCGAGTGCATGTTCTAGGCTGACAAATGTAGTACTGAGGGAGTGCCATCTTTGGGATCAGATGTTAAATTGAGGTCCCATCTGTCTTCCCAGGTGGTTATAAAAGGCCTCATGGCATCAAAGAAGAGCAAAGACATTCTCCCCAATGCCCATGTTTATGCCTCAATCAACATTAGTTAAAAAACAGATTATCTGGCTGTGCTCTCACTGGTGTTTGAGAGATTTTGCTGTGCACACACTGGCTGCTGCATTTCCTACATTACAAGGTCACAACACTTTTAAAGGACTTCATTAGTAGTAAAGTATTTTGTGAGGTTGTGAAAAGGCCCTTTATTGATACAAGCTCTCTTTCTTTATTACTTGATCAGGATCAAGCTAATCAACAAATAAAGCTTCATCACCTTTATAAACTGATATCAAGTATGACTTTAGGGGAAATTTTACACTGCTGTATAAAAGCAGCATATATACCAATGGTGCATAACAGTATCTGGTGTTTGAGAGGGTTGTAAAGGAATTCTGGGCAAGAGATTTTCCCCTGAAGTACACTGAAAAGACAGTTACCAGCATTTTCCAAGCAGGCTGCATATATGCACAAGGTCGATGTGAAGAGGATGTTCCCTCTTGTGGGAGAATCTAGAACTAGGGGGTCACTGTTTAAAAATGAGTGGCCTATTTAAGACGGAGATGAGGAGAAATGTTTCTCTCAGAGGGTCATGACTCTTTGGAATACTCTTCCTCAAAAGGCAATGGAGGCAGAGTCTTTGAATATTTTTACGGCAGAGGTAGATAGATTCTTGATAAGCAGGGGAGTAAAAGATTATAGGGGGTAAGTGGGAAGGTGGAGTTGAGGTTCCAGTCAGATCAGCCATGAGCTTATGGCAGAGCAGGCTTGAGGGACCGAGTGGCCGAATCCTGAGCCTAATTTGTATATTCGTACAACATACTTGAACTGCTTGTTGTCAAAAGATTTGAAAATCATGAACATGACGGACGATTTAACAGCATTTTGTGATTTGCTTCTGAAATTTCCTGTTATTGCTGAAGCTCACTTTTACATGGGTGTAATCATTTGCTTACTTCCTGGCTTTCCTCAAAGGAGAAAATTGCACCGGGAGTGAGTATGAGGCTGTTTTTGGCTTTTTAATTTTCACGAAGTTTGATATGTCATTTCCTCTGCCTTCCCCCACCCCCCCAATATTTGTTGCATTATTTCAATTCATTTCTCTTTTCATCTCCTACTGCTGATATGAAATCCATTTTCAGTTCAAGCACTAAACTCTCAGGATGCAAATTCCTCTTATTCTCAGGGATCTTGAGGATGAAAAGCAGTTGTCAAGTAATGCTCAGAATGAAGCATGCCTACACACGTACATACATACACCTCATACATAGGTTGCAATAAGTCTTTGCTCACTGCATTCTGAATTAAAGCTATAAACCTAGATGGTGAGGAGCTTTCTGGCAGAATACAACTTAGCTGATAGAAAGTTATAACGGTCTCTTGTGGTGCCTACGCTAACTGGCATGAAGTTTTTAGAAAAAGAAAACCTTTACACATAAATACACTATCATTACACTCAGTTCCTCAGGGTAGTGTCCTCGGCCCAACCATCTTCAGCTGCTTCATTAATGACCTTCCTTCCATCATAAGGTCAGAAGTGGGATGTTTGCTGATGATTACACAATGTTCAGCACCATTCGCAACTCCTCAGATACTGAAACAGTCCATGTCCAAATGCAGCAAGACATGGACAATATCCAAGCATGGGCTGACAGGTGGCAAGTAACATTCAAGCCACACAAGTGCCAGGCAATGACCATCTCCAACAAGAGAGAATCTAACCATCGCCCCTTGACATTCAATGGCATTACCATCGCTGAATCCCCCCACTATCAACACTCTGGGGGGGGTTACCATTGACCAGAAACTGAACTGGAGTAGCCATATAAATACTGCTGCTACAACAGCAGGCCAGAGGCTAGGAATCCTGTGACGAGTAACTCACCTCCTGACTCCCCAAAGCCCATCCACCATCCTCAAGGCGCAAGTCAGGTGTGTGATGGAATACTCTCCACTTGCCTGGATGAGTGGAGCTCCGAAGCACTCAAGAAGCTCAACACCATCCAGGACAAAGCAGCCCTCTTGATTGGCACCCCTTCCACAAGCATTCACTCCCTCCACCACCGATGAATAGTGGCAGCAGTGTGCACCATCTACAAGATGCACAGCATAAACTCACCGAGGCTTCTTGGGCAGCACTTTCCAAACCCACAACCGCTACCATCTAAAAAGGACAAGGACAGCAGACACATGGCAACACCACCACCTGGAAGTTCCCCTCCAAGCCACTCACCTTCCTGACTTGGAAATATATCATTGTCCCTTCATGTTACTGGCTCAAAATCCTGGAACTCCCTCCCTAATAGCACCGTGGGTCAATCTATACCACAGAGACTGCAGTTGTTCAAGAAGACAGCTCACTATCACCTTCTCAAGGGCAATTAGGGATGGGCAATAAACATTGGCCTAGCCAGCGATACCCAAATCCCGTAAATGAATAAAAAAGAGTTCTGCCAGGTGTACTAATTAACATATTGTTAAAGACAGCCAAAAATCTGGTAAACCAGGATATTGAGATACTTATGCTGCAACCTGTAAACAGCAATTGGGGATATACTTGAAAAGAAAAAAATGCAGGGCTATGAGGAAAGAACAAGGGAGTGAAAATAATTGCATGGCTCTATCAGAGTCATTACAGACACGATGGGCAGAATGGGCTCCCTCTGTATTGCATAATTTTATAACAAAACTAACTTGAAGTGAAGATTTTCTTCCCATATCTGTCACGCTTATGCATTATCATAAGTGCAGGAGCTCACAGTTTAGAAGTAAACATTAATTTGTTGTTTTTATTGCCCACAATATAAAGAAACTGGCCTCCTGGAAGGGAAATCAAGTTAGCCTAAAACATCTTGAAGGCACAAGCAATATATCTTTGTTAGGATTATTTGTAAAAAAAATTAGATGCAAGGAAATGTTTCCAATTGTGAGGGTGTCCAATACTAGAGGTCATAAATATAAGACAATCACTAATAAATACAATAGGGAATTCAGGAAAAAAAAGTTTTTGCTCAGAGTAAAAATATGGAATGTATGACTGCAAGGAGTTGTTGAGACGAAAGTATAGTTGCATTTAAGGGAAAGATAGACAGGCACAAGTAAGAAAGAAACAGGAGGGTTAGAGGAAGAGGGCTGCAATGAGGCTTGTGTGGAGCATAAAAACTGGCATGGACGAGTTGAACCGTATGGCCTGTTTTTGTGCTGTACTTTCATTGTTGTCATTTTCTATTACCAATATTGTAAACTACAAAATCACTGTTTAGAGTGTTAAATGTGCTAATTCTATCAAGCAAAAAGTAGTTACATCTCGTTAAAACACACCATGTATACTTAATCCTGTCTAAGTGGAAAGGAAGAAAAGAAGAATGAGCATAACTATATTCATATAATTCTTCCAATGCATTTAGTGGGAAATCATGTCAGCACGACTGCACTCACTTAAATCAGTGGAGATTGTACATACAAACACTGATTCCTTTTTATGAATACACAAATATTTACATCATTACTTGCCTGGGGGTGCAGGAAGATCTGCAAAATCCACTTTTCTTCCAGCTGTGTGTGCTCGGATGGCATCTTGATATTGCTTCAAAATTAAAAAAGGTGGAGATTATCTTTCTCACATTCCAAAAGAGTCCTATTTCTAATGGGACTCCCATATTAAATGTGTTTAAACCACCTCCAAGAAGCTAGGGGCTATCTGATTTTGTGCCGGGTAGTGCATTACATTTTAGCAACTCTTGTGCAAGTCCCCAAACCTCAAATACTTACTGTCTTTGGAAACCTTTCTAGTGCCTCTCTTGCACAGGACAGAAGAAAAAGATTGTTGAACGGCCTCTACCCATTTTCTCTAACACTATTTTCTTGTCTTTAGTTACTATCGTCAAAGACCCTCTCTCAAGTTTCTTCTTCTATTCTTCTTAAGCCCTAAATCCTAAACAGACTTGTGTCATGACAAAGGTTCATTGGCTAGCTGACACAAAAGGGATTTTTGGTTGAAGCTAAGAGCATGTTTCTGCTGAGCTCAGGTTCAGCATTTTTAAGGGTGAACATTAAAGCATAAGAAAGAAGAGGACGGGTAAGCAGCCCCTCAAAGCTGCTCTGCCATTCAACATGATCTTGCTGATCTTCTGCCTTAACACTTACCCATCATTTCTTGAGAGGTCAAAATCTATCTATCTAGCCTCAAATACATTCAATGATGGAGCACCCACAACCCTCTGGGGTAGAAAAAGTCAAACATTCACAATCCTCTGAGTGAAGAAATTATTCCTCACCTCAGTCCTAAATGATCAACCGCTCATTCTGAAACTAGACTCAAGTTCTAGCCAGAGGAATCAATCTCCCTGTCAAGCCCGTTAAGAATCTTGTATGTTTTAATGAGATCACTTCTCATTCTTCTGAACTCCAGAGAATAAAGGCCCAATTTACTCAGCCTCTCATCATAGGACAACCCTTTCAATTCAAGAGGTAATCTAGTGAATCTTCGCTGCAGCACCTCCAAGGCAAATATATTCTTCCTTGGATTTGGAGGCTCATAACTGTGCACAGTACTCCAGATATGATCTCAGCAAAGCCTTATATAATTGTAGTAAGACTTCCTTGTTCCAACACTCGTGTCCCTACATAAAAGCCAACATGCTATTTGCTGCACCTGCATGTTAACTTTTACAAGTAACTCAATGCTCTCTGAACATCAATATTTAAAAGTTTCATGCCTTTTAAAAAATAATCTGCTTTTCTATTCTTATTACCAAAGTGAATAATCTCCCCACATTATAATGCCACTTGCTTGCCCACACACTTAACCTGTCCACATTTCTTTGCAACCCCTTTGTGTCATCCTCGTAGCTTACATTTTCACCTAGCTTTGTATCACCAGCAAACTTGGACACATTACTCTCAATCTCTTTGTTGAAGTCATTAAAATAGATTGAAAATAGTTGAGGAGCTAGCAATGATCCTTGTAGCTCACCACCAGTTACAGCCTGTCAACTTGAAAATGCCCCATTTATCCCTGCTGTCTGCTTCTGGTCTGTTAACCAATCCTCGATCCACATTAATATATTGCCCTCAATTCCATGAGCCCTTATCTTGCATATTAACCTTTTGTGTGGTACTTTATTGAATCCCTTTTGGAAATCCAAGTGTAGTATGTGTATCATTTCTCCTTCATCTACCCCATTAGTTGCATCCTCAAAAAATCCTAATAAATTTGTCAAACATGATTTCCCTTTCATAAAATCATTTTGACTCTGTCCAATCATATTATGATTTTCTAAGTGCATTGTTAAAACTTCCTTAATAATAGATTCCATAAGACATAGGAGCAGAAATTAGGCCATTCGGCCCATCGAGTCTGCTCTGCCATTCGATCATGGCTGATTCCAACACTACCTGGGTGACTGATGCCAGTCTAACTGACCCGTAGTTCCCAGTCAGCTTAACTTCAGTGGTGGGGAAGCTTCTAGAGAAAATTATTCAGGATAGAATTAGTAGACACATGGAAAAATGTGGGTTGATTAAGAAGCGCCAGCGTGGATTTCTAAAGGGGAAATTGTATTTAACTAACTTGGAGTTTTTTGAAGAGGTAACAGAGAGGGTTGATGAGGATAATGTTGTTGATGTGGCGTACTTGGACTTTCAAAAGGCATTCGATGCAGTGGCACACAAAAGACTTATGAGAACAGTTATAGCTCATGGAATAAAAGGGACAGCAGCAACATGGATACAAAATTGGCTGAGTAATAGGAAACAGAGGGTGAGGGTCAATGGATATTTTTCGGGCTGGAGGAAGATTTGTAATGCAGTTCCCCAGGGGTCGGTATAAAAATATAATAATGATCTACATCTTGGTGTGCAGGGGACAATTTCTAAGTTTGCGAATGATACAAAACTTGGAAGCATTGTAAACTTTGAGCAGGACAGTATAGAGCTTCAAAAGGACAGACAAGTTGGTGGAGTGGGCAGATGAAGTTCAATGTGGAGAAGTGTGAGATGATTCATTTTGGTTGGGAGAACATGGGAGACACAATATAAAATAAGTACTGCAATTCTTAAGGGTATGCAGGAGCAGAGAGATCTGGGTGCATATGTGCATAGATCATTGAAGGTGGCAGGACAGATGGACTTAATAAAGCATACAGTACCTTGGGCTTTATTAATAGGGGCATAGAGTCCAAGAGCAGGGAGGTTAAGCTGAGTTTATATAAAACACTAGTTAGACCTCAGCTGAGTGTTTTGTGTACAGTTCTGAGTGCCACACTACAGGAAGGATGTGATCGCACTGGAGAAAGTGCAGAAGAGGTTTACAAGAATGGTCCCAGGGATGACAAACTTCAGTTATGAAGATAGATTGAGGAAGTTGGGACTATTCTCCTTGGAGAAAAGAAGGCTAAGAGAAGATTTGATAGAGGCTTTCAAAATCATAAGGGGGCTGGATCGGGTAGATAGGGAGAAATTGTTCCTGCTCATCAAGGGATCGAGAACAAGAGGGCACAGATTTAAAGTGATTTGCAAAAGAAGCAAATGTGATGCAAGAAAAAACTTTTTCACACAACAAGTGGTTTGAGTCTGGAATGCACTGCCTGGAAGCGTGGTGGAGTCAGGTTCAATTGTGGCATCAACAAGGCAATATAATTATTTGAATAGAAACAATGTGCAAAGGTACGGGGGAAAAAGCAACAGAATGGCACTAAGTTATGATGCTCATTTGGAGAGCCGGTGCAGACAATGGGCCAGGTGGCCTCCTGTGATTTCCCAGTTTTCCCTCTCCCTCATTTCTGGAATAGCTGTGGTACATTTGCTAACTTCCAATCTAGGAACCTAGGATCTAGGAAATTTTGGAAAATTATAATCTAGTACATCCACTATCTCTGCAGCTACCTCTTTAGAGCCCTAGGATGAAGGTCATCAGGTTCGGTGGATTTGTCAGATTTTAGTCCCTTAAATTAGTCCAATACTTTTTTCTCTACTGATAGTAATTACTTTAGATTCCTCATTCTTATTAGCCCCTTGGTTACCCTCTATTTCTAGTACGTAATTTCTGTCTTCTACTGTGAAGAAAGACAAAATATTTGTTCACCATCTCTGCCATTTCCTCATTCCCTTTGATAATTTGTCCTGTCTCTGCTCTAAGGGACCAATCTTTATTTTAACTACTCTCCTTTTAAAAAAACACCTTTAAAGCTCTTCCAATCATTTCTTATATTCCTGCCTAGTTTAACTTTCATTCCAGTTTTTTCCTTTCGAATAAAACTTTTGCTCCCTCTCCCCCACTTTGCTGATTTCTAAAACTCTCCCAATTCTCAGGCTTACTACTATTCTTCACAACATTATAAACCTCATCTTTTACTTCCCTAGCAAACTACAAATGGACCTTTCTTGCTGAGTTTTTGTTTTTAGTGGAATATCCTTTTGTTGAAGACTTTGAATAATTTATTTAAATGCTTCCTGCCATTTATTTACCACCATACCTTTTAGCCTATTTACCCAATCAACCTTAGCCAATTCCCCTCAATGAAACCTCAATGGTACAGGATTCTATTGGTCACCTTGACAGAGCAAAACACATTGGTACCACCAAGCCAAAGAAAGGAATTGGTATAATTAACAAACTCACCCAACAGTTAATTAACCAACCATTAAATCAGTTATCCATAACAATCTAGAACAATAGGTGATTCAATATCAAGTTTGAGACACGTTTGGTATGAGTACACACATGGGATATCATGAAAAGCCAAATTTGTGCACATACAACAGAAGTTAGCAGACACAGACCTCCAACAGAGTGCAGTACAGGCAGTAGCTAATATAACTGACAGCATTACTTGCCAATCCCTGGACAGGGAAGGAACTGGAGGACACACCTGCAACTTCCTGTGCAACAAAAGAAAAAAGGCCTACATGCTCAATATCAGTTTGAAAGTTGCAGCAGTAGGTGGACTCAGATCTAGAATGGAAATTAGGATAGAACTAGTCAGGTGTCAACTTTGGCTGACCAGAAAGAGGAAAAAAATGTTTAGCTTGCAATCCAGGATAAGTGGAGGCTCTTCGTTACTTTGTATATTATAGGAAGTGCAATAAAAGTTTTTTTTTAAAAAGAGTCTGGAATTGCTACTCTATTCATTCACTAGTATTCTGTAAAATAAACCAGTTTGTCTTTTCATTGATTTAATCTCACCAGATGAGCCTTTCAGATATTTGGGGAAATAATGAAAGGATGCGTGCAAGAATATCTAGTATGTGTAACAAAGTGGGGTCTCATTTGTGGTCCTTTGCTCCTTAGCTGGGATTTCCAAAAATAAATTATTGCCATAAGAGTTAAGTGTGCATTGTATCAGTTTCATGATCACCACTGGAATTGAAAAGCCTGTACATAATCACTCAGAAATATGCATATACTCAGAAGTCTCACACATGAATAATGACCAATTAGGAAAGATAAACAAGGAAATCTGAGATTCTGCACCTTAGCAAGTAATCAACACATATAAAGGGCAACTAAAGAAAAATTGTCAAGAATACCCCAACCCCACTAAGGATTTATGTACCTTTGCTATTCTCTGATGCATCCTTGCTTTACGGTCATTCCCATCAGTTCTAGCTTGAGCTGCTGCTGTTTTGTATTTCTCCATTCTTTGATGTAGAGCCTCCAGAACATCTTTGGGTGGTGAAGGTAGGCCTAAAATCACAAACATGAAATGTCCCCACTATAGTTAACAAATATTCAATAGAAATTCTTAAATTAATCTATCAAAAATTGTTATATACATATTTAGTGAACTGAACCACAGCTTGAAGGAATAATTTGTCTACTTCAATCTGTAGTGTTTTGACCCTCCCTCCTCACCCCTTTCCACTTTCATCATCCACAGTCCCCCTCCCAACTCAAGTGTTGGTTCAATTTTCTCCCTGCTCTCTGGCCCTTTTTGACTTTAATACTGCCCTTGGTAGTGATCCACGTGAAACACCACAGGGGATAATTCAATTCCGCATACCATTTCTGACTAACGCAGACCACCCTTTCTGAAGAATTATATTCCTATCCTCATCAACAGACTAGCAGGGATCAACTAGTGTCTGCTTCGTATCCCAAGTAGCATCACACTACATAGAGAATTCTAAGGAAGAACCCACCTCCCTTCACTATGGCACAACTTATTAAGCGTACATGCACAGTGCCATTGATCCAACTCACTTAATGGAAGGCAAACATTATGTTAAGGAAAAATTACAGCTTCACCGTGAATGGCAGATCCAAACTAACATTTCCAATGTTTAGATGGTTCAAGTCCATAAAACACAAAACAATAAAAACATGAACATCTCAAAATGACAAAATAGAATTTAAATAGGATGCTTGGATAAAGTTTTATGTCGTCCTAATACTATCTTGAGATTCATGGAGTTGTAAAGAGCAAAAATTTAGGACATCAGCTAAATTCCAAAAAAAGTTTAACTTTATAACAAACTATTATTCTGCGATATGCACAGACAATATTTTGTTCTTTGTACAATTGTGAAATCTTGCATAAATATGGAAGAATTGCACAAACTGTGCAAGTGTTTAATGCTGAAAATATAAAAAGGGCTCTGACAGTCTTTGTTTGACTCCAAAGTTCAAGGTAGGAAAAAAATTATATATATCATTACAATCCAACAGTCTTAAGGCTAATTAGTCAAGAATATAGAATTTAAGGTTCTGAACAGCAGATGCTTCTAAACTAAAGTAAAATTGCATTTTTCTGACAATGAGAACATTCTAGATCCAGAAACAATTCTAAGGCTTTAGCTAATTAAAATGTTTCTGCTCATATTGCCAAGTCCACTGCATAACTGAATAAACATGTCAAATAATAATAGCTCAAGAGCACAAAATCTTTAGTTTAATAAACACCAAAGTTGCCAGTGTCAATTCTATTTTCTGTTTCCAGTCCTAGCTGCATTTCCCCAAGTTGGGCTAGTTCTTGTTATTGATTGTGCTAAACAGAGGAACCCAAAGTTTTAAAGCTTCAATCAAGATATGTCCTGAAGCTTCAAACTCTCTCAGCACTGATCCACTGCATTTTACATTATAATTTTGAAATGCTTATCTTTCTCATTAAACAACAAAGGCTACTATGCTATCTGGTATCGGTGATATTGCATTGTACACTTAAACACATTGTACCAGATTCTATAGTGACTTGAGGTTCAGCTTTGGGATCGATTCTTTGTTGATCAGGAAGAGTTAGTACACTGGAAGGACTTAGTGATTTTTCTTGGGCTGAAGTATCTGTCAAAACATTTGAATAAATTGCTACAAATAAAAACATTTTTAAAATGAAAACATTATCATATATCATAAAGTGACAAGTTTATACTCAGTTTTAGTTTCACAGCATAGGCAATCTTTAATCTCTCAGATCATCAGTTAACTGAATTGCAACAGGTAACAAACATTTCAAATTTATAGTCTGCCAGGAGGCAGAACTGTGCTTCGAGAGGGATAGTTCATATTGGATCAGCTTTGTTTGAAAAACAGACACCGTGGATTTCTTTTGCATATTTAATACTGATTCATTCTAGCTAGTCAGTCTATTAATTATGATTAGCTAAAAATGGGAAAATAATTCCAAGTGGTCAAGACTACTGCAAAGATGAACTTACTTTCATGTCTGGCATGTGAAAAGGTCTATACATAGACAAAAACATTTAGGCCTGTATCGGACACAAGAGTTGAAATGTCAGCAGTGCTAAGTTAAGTGTGGGTGTGTCGAAATTCATTGAGCAACTCAACAAAAGGGCGCTTTTCTTTCTCTTCCTAAAAGATATTTATTCAAATATATATTTGCCAAAATAAATTGCACTGTGCAGAAATCCTACCAAATTGGAATTAATTTAAAAATGGGAAAGTAAGAACTCCTAATTGCTCAGTGAATAAATACACAGCAAAATATAGCAGTGAGCCATACAAATCAGCAAAGTTCCAAGTCCCTTTCTTGAGTCAGTTGATCTCAGCCAGTCAAGGCCAGCTTAAAGCACCTGCAGATCCTGCAGTTCATGGGAACCAATTGAGGAGCAGTAATGTAGAACCACATTTTTAGAGTTCTGACAATTTGCTTTTATATTGTTAAAATTATCTATGCCCTAACAATTGGGAAGACAAGTTCTGATCACTCTCAGCACTACACACATTACATTTTGTGGCAGAAAGAGGTAATGGGAAAATAAAGGTCAAGCCATACATTTTGCCAAGAAACTATCATTACTGTGCAGATATGCTTGTCGCCCTTGCACTTCTCCCACACACAAATCAGTTTATACTAATTTACACATACATGTCAACATTTAAGGGAATGTGTGTCCTGGGACTCCTTGAATAACAACCCAATTCTAGTGCTTGACCGTTACATTTTAACACAAGGTGCTTGGGTGGGTCAGAGTAATTCTTGGGTGGGGGGTGGTGCTCCCAAACTATTTCAGTTGTTAGGGTGGTAGAGAGAGCAATGTAATTGACTTCAGTATCACTGTTCCTGTTGAATAACCCAAGTATGGAATTTTGGTCCAAGACTAATCTTCATGATGGCATGCCATGGTCAAGAGGCTCACTTTTTATGTTCACTTGGATGGAATACTAAATTGTAGTATTATATCCAGTACAAAATTACAACTTCAGAAGGGAAGTTTTCATTAAAACACAAGAATGGTTCAGGATTGCTGAAATTACTACCCATTTGTAGGGGATTCACAAGATCTCAAAATGAAGAAATAGCCTTTAAATCCTTGCATGTATTAAGCAATTTTTATATATTTTGCAGAGATTGGCATTGTCCAGAGACACAAATTAAAATGTTTGAATGGACTGAAATGAATTGCTGTACGATAGTTATGCATTTGCAATTAATAGAGAGAGATACATACAATGTATCTACATCAGAATTGAACTTGTGATGCAATTCTGGTCGCCACATTACCAGAACGATATGGAGGCGTTGGAGAGGGTGCAGAGGAGGTTTACCAGGATGTTGCCTGGTCTGGAGGTTATTAGCTATGAGGAGAGGTTGGAGAAACTCGGATTGTTCTCACTACAGCGACGGAGATTGAGGGGCGATTTGATGGAAGTTTACAAAATTATGAGTGGCATGGACGGAGTAGATAGTCAGAAGCTTTTTCCCACGGTGGAACAGTCAATTACTAGGGGACATAGATTTAGGTGAGAGGAGAAAACTTCAGAGAAGACGTGCGGGGCAAGTTTTTTTAAGCAGAGGGTAGTGAGTGTCTGGAATTCACTGCCAGAGGAGGTGGTGGAAGCAGATACGATAGTGGTGTTTAAGAGGCAGTTTGACAAATACATGAATAGGATGGGAACAGAGGGATACAGACCCTGGAAGTGCAAAATGTTTTAGTTTGACAGGCAATATGATCGGCGCAGGCTTGGAGGGCCAAAGGGCCTGTTCCTGTGCTGTACTTTTCTTTGTTCTTGTAATCAGCTTCAGACCAGAGCAAAATGGACTGACTTAAAATCTGTGTAATAATATAAAGCAAAATTACAAATTTATGCACTCACACCTGTTAGTGATGGTGGCAGATTACTCAGATCCACAGGCTCCCCACTGTCCAAAGCCTTAATCACAACATCAAATTTCTGAGAAACAAGAAATGGAAAACACATACTTTTAAATCTGTGTATATCTATTATATATTACAAATAGCACATGGTCACAATAGCATAAAATAATTACATCTATAGGTGGAGTTGTAAGCATAACATTAGATGGCAGAGCTCCCACACCACCCCCCGAAGAAACTAGCCTTTAGAATTCACACGAGGAAAATTTATAGTGCCTAAAGGTTTGTCTGAATATTAAATAATGGGAAGCATTAGTCAAATAAAAATATACAGCATATAGAAAATCCTAAATAAATTTTGAAGAGTAAGTTTACAAGTGGTAGCTAAAGTAGGTCAAAGAAACTACTGCTTTAAAAGGCAGCATTGACCATTTTCCATATTTGGCTTCTGAAAACGCAGCTATTGTAAACATAGTGGTTTACTGAAAGGCACGGATTTCAGGGACATCAAATGAACCCAACATGCTAACAAACTTAAAAGGCTTTAAACGATTGCATCTTCCAATATATTTCATCAGGTTGGTTGTTTCCTACCTTGCTGGTTAAAATATCCTTGTGGCACTCAACCAAAGTTTTGACAAGACAGTGTCAAGACTTTATAGCAATCAAATGGAATAAAGCAATAGAATGATCACTAAATCAGTGATCTTACCAGCCTGATTTCTCAAGCAAATAAAATCATACAATCACTCACTACATTGTTTGCAGCTAATTCTGGTGACATACTACAGCAAAATACTGTGGATGCTGTAAATCTGAAATGGAAACAGAAAATGCTGCAAATTGTCAGATCAGGCAACATTTGTGGAAAGAGAAACAAACTAAAGTTTCAGGTCAATGACCTTTCATCAGAACCATCAAAACGAAATGTTGGCTCCATTTCTCTCCCCACAGATGCTGCTGGACCTGCTGTGAGTCATCTACATTTTCTGTTCTTATTTCAAATTATATACTTTTTTAATATAAGGATTGGGGCATTTCAAAATATATTATTCTGCAATGGTAGAGCTGTTTTCCTTCAAGATCCAATTATTTTTAAGTAAACAGAAGATCACAACAGAGTTTAACTGGTCAGCCCTGCTTGTTCAAGGAACTTAAGACAGGAATGTGCTCATCAGTCTTAGGCTGTGGTCAAAAGCAGCCAGCATTTTAAAACTATTTTGTATCTGTAAGAAAGGGTGATACCTGCTCTGCTAACTAATATGTATGTATGAATACAATTTACAATTAATGTACTAAATTTAAAACTGAGAAGTACCTTTGCTGCTGATGCTATAATTTGCTTGTAGCTTATTTTTTCTTCCATCCCCACGTGGTTTTTTTGCAACATACCTTTCCCAAAAAGCATGGTTGGAAAACTGATCCTAAGTTTCAACTAATGCCATGTTTTAACTGTGCCACTGAAAAGTTGAGGGTGTAACTTGGATCATTCTGATCTGCTCTTCTTCCCAAAGGGATAATGTCTGGTACCCAATGACATTTCCTTTATTGGCCCAATTGATATCAATAACTTATTTTTGATAGAACCAGATATATAAATTGGCATACCAGCTAGCAGAATTGACAGGTTCTATTAACACACAACTTTGCTGCTCACCAGATATTTAATTGACTTCACTAATACTAAAACACAGTCGAGCCAGTGAACTATTCTCAACTGTACCATCAAATTGTTGAAAACAAATTCAAATGTAAATATTTTTCAGAAATGCATTTTATAATGGTTCCATTATAGCATATTTTCAATGCCATGTGTTACCATAACTTTATACAGGTCAACGGATTTATTTTTAAAAAATGACAAAGCTTTACTTTGCTGGTTTTCATGTATTCTTTAGCCTTTGTGATGTCTCCTTGCTGTTTTGCTCTCAGTGCAGCCAATTTATACTCCTTCTGTCTTCCAATCAATAATATTTTTGTCTTTGTATCATCACACCCTGCAAAGCACAAAAACAAAACTGCCTTTAAAAAGAACAACCAAATCTATCTGCAGCAAAACTGGCTTCAGATGACTACTTCAGGTAGTATTTCTAATTTGCATTCAAGCTTAAATCAAAATTGATTGCCAAGACTGATTTGCATCACACCAAACCAGCACAAGTTGACAAAATGTTTCTGCTTTCAGCATTACCAATTCTTTCTCTAATAGTCAGAAAAAATATTTATCAAGAACAGTCCCTGCAGTAAGAACAGTCCAGAGTCGATTCCTTCTATGAATCTTGTATAATCTGTCTGGGCAGAGAATGGGCTCCACCTAATTTATTTAAACCAAAAGCAAGTCCTGCAAATGTATAATAATTTGATACAATACCTGAGCTGTCATTAATTGCTGCATCATCAGTAGTGGATGCATCAATGGTCTTTGACTGAACAGAAGTTACAGACTCTGCGATGCTTGGAGGTTCAGACACTGAAGACATCACAGGTAACACAGAAACACTAGGTTTAGGTAGAAGTCTCTCATTTGCTGGTCTTGGTATATCCTGATGCATTTCAGTTATTCCATCTTCCACATATTCAGCTTCCAAACATTTTGCACTTAAGCCATCAGGTTGGAGCACCGTGGCACTGCTTTTGCCAGTAGCAACTGGAGGAGGAATTTCTGTTTCCTCTATCTTTTTACCTTTCTTTGCAGAAGCCAGCATAGTCTGTAATGTCTATTAAATAGAAGAAACGTATGAAGATTGTACAACCCTTGCTACATTGAATATAACGACAATTTTTAAAATTTACAAAATAATACCTTCAAAACAAAACTAGAAAAAGGGTTTTGAAAATAACTGATCCAAATTATTTAAGATTAGATGGTACACCTCTTCAATACTCTTGTGAAACACCACAGGTTTAGTTATGTACAGTTCCTACAGCAAATTAGAAAGTAGGTGTCAGAATACATAACACACAACTCTTGCTTTTAAACACAAAATGTTTAATTTTAGCCAAGAAAGAATAGTGACAAAGTAATAGGATTATTACAAAGAATAATTTGAAAATGCCTTAGGTGGTGAGTAAATGCAGTTGTATGAAAACGGCTGGAATGGTACAAAAGTGATGCTTCTTTTTTCACCTTGCTGGAACAATAAATCCTAGTGAAAATAACCCCAGGAACAATACTGTCCTAGTGCAAACTGTCATTCAAGCAGTTTGGTTAGCTCTTGGTCAAGTCATTAGAAGGAGCCTAACAGTTCAATCCTTCTTTAGGTAGGGGCTAGACATAGATCAGCATTGGTGTTTTGGTTGATTATAAAGCAACTCTTTGACAATCTGAATTACCTTTGCTTCACACCTTTTTGCTACATGAAAGATAGAATAAGAATTACAAAACATTTAAAGCATACCTTCAGTGCTCGTTCATATCTCCTCATTTTTGATGTCTCTCCAGTTTGCTTTGCATTACTAATTGCAACCCTATACATCTGGAGTCTATCTTCCAGTGTATCTTGTAATCCACCAGAATTCACAGAAACTGCACTTAACTTGGAAAAAGAAAATAACTTTTAGCAATTGGATTATATTTTTCAGGCCAAATGCGGAGGATCTTATTTTTACTCAAGTGACTTAACTTTTTTATAAATGTATTTTGTTCCTGTTCACTAAATATTTGTTATCTAAATGTGTGTTCGGATGTTAAAAAATGTGGTCTGTGACTTTATAAAATGGCCAATATTATGTTCTCCTTACCTACACAACACGTTATGTATTGATACTATTAGTATAGACTGTGTTTTAAAATGTAGCTTTGCATTGGGCTAGACTTAAACTAGAATCTGATGCAAACTCCAAATGCCTCAAAAAGTGTTTGGAAGTAACATTGCTGACATAACTTCAAATTTTACTATCACTGTTACAACTGCATTACTTCATACAGATATACAAACATACAAATTAGGAGCAAGAGTAGGCCATTCAGCCCCTCGAGCCTGCTCCACTATTTGATAAGGTCATGGCTGATCTGAATGCGGCTTCAATTCCATTTTTCCCATAACCCTTGACTCCTTTGCAATCAGGAATCTAACTCATATTCAATTAGTTAGATATTCAATATTCAATGGTCCATATTCAATGTTAACTCTATATTCAATGACTCAGCCTCTACTGCTCTGTGAGGAAGTGAATTCCACAGACTAATGACCCTCTTCTCATCTCCATCTTAAATGGGCAACCCCTTATTTTTAAACTGTTTGTCTAGTTCTAGTATGGCTGTAGCAAAATTTCCCTATTTTTATATTCTATTCCCTTGCAAAAAACTACAACATTCCATTTTTGTGGTACTAAAGATGAAGATTTTTAACTAAGTAGTTCTGAAAAGTTACAAGAACAAGCTTTTATTTTTAACTACAAAAAAAAACAGGGTTTACCTGAGGCTGAGAAGCAAGTTGATTCATTGCTTCTGGAGCAGGCTCTGTGGGACCAGGTGAATTTGTAGATTCTTCCTCCTCCTCCTGAACCACTTCCTTCAGCTCTGCCTTGGTTATAAAATAAATAATTTTATATATATGGCTAAGCAGATACTAAATATCATTTTTTTTCTCTTTTGCATACTCCCTTGTTTACCATTATGCCACCGACAAATTAACTAGTACAAATCATATATTACTTAATGGAAACAAAGTCACAATTGGAATATTAATTGTAGTCCGCTTCTTGTGCCTTAACCCTTTGGAAGACTAACAAGAAGTTTGGGGGGGGGGGGGGGGGGGGGGGGGGGGGGGGGGGCCAGGTGCTCTGTATAAGGATTTGATTTGTGATACAAAAACCAAGGAATGAATGGATATAATTTAATAGAATACATCCTGAGGTGCTTAAATAAAGGATTAACTTTAAACAGAATTAACATTTTTGGCTTCAAAAACTATTCTGAGAATATCATAAATAAAACAATCATTCATGACTCCAAACATCTACATCTTATTTAAAGACCTGATTAAAAACACACATTTAATACGCTAAAAGGGAAATGCCATTGTTCCAAATTGTTATTAAAGTAATAGCTATATGGATAATCAAGCTTTGTAATTAGCTTTAATTAACCAATGCCAGGTTGGCCAACTCTTAAATTTACTGATCGAAAGAGTCATTACAAGAATTTCCTACATGGTTTACTGGATTAAAGCACAGCCTCACAGGACTGAGCCAGCAAGTTGCAAGATTTGCATGGAATTGGGTGCTTTCATTTGGGTTAGAGGACGGGAAAAAAAATCAGCCACAATTTCAGTGACACATTCTGGATCAGTGCACTTATTTAAACACCAGCTAAGGACTGGATCATACTTGGCCGTGACTCCATATTTAAAAGGCTGCTGGCACTCATCATGAGTACAGACAATGCTGCTACCTTCAAAAATGAAGGAGAAAGGGAAACAAAGGGGAGAATTGTTTAAAAAGAAATGAACACTGCAACTTTATGCATAATAAATGGAATTTATGTACAGTGAAAAATGTTTAGAAATAACAGTAATTAAAAACCTGAATTCCACCTATTATAAACTTTTAAAAATCTGTTTTTAAAGAAACAGCTGAGAGATTTAATCTATTGGAATTAATTCCATGGTAATAAGGAGACCAAGGGCAAATGGGACTTAAATAATTTTTGTGTGTCTATATTTGTAACGAAACAAAGGTCTTCAATTACTACAACAGCACAATATTTGAAAACATTGAGTTCCTAACGGAACTCTAATTTATCAAGATCCCCAGTCCTCTACCTATTTATCTATCCAAGTTATGCCCTAAAACTTCAACTTACCAAGAGCTCTTCATCATTTTCCAAATCATCGTCCTCATCTTCATTTTCATCTACATCCTTCATACATTCCTCAGCCATTTGTTCTATTTGGTCCATTGGCAAAGTTGCTGTGGATAAAATACACAGGGATCAAAGAAAATAGTCTTGACTCACAACCATTTTTTCTTAGATTAAGATGCTCGATTTAAATAGCCAATGGCAAAATATTTGATGATGGAAACCACAGAATTACTGGATATTTGACATAATACTATGCCACAAAAAGGCCTAGTTATGGGCCACAGCTGCAGAAAATATAAATCAACAAGCCAATCAGTTGCAAAAAGCTAGATGCCATTTTACACACTGATGGAATGTAGTGGTACTATTCATTTTTTCTTGCAAAATGTTATTATTGTGCTGGAGCCAGCCTTAAGGCACAATCTGCCAATTTTGTAGTTTTCTAATTTATAACCCTATGTCCTTTCTAATGCACTATCTTTACAGATATTTGACTTTGGCAAAGGAAAGTTATACTTAGTGCTTTATAATGCACTTTACAATGATCAAATGCAGATTACTTTAATTTACTGGTATTCTCCTAAACTCCATCACATATTAAAACATTATGCACCTATGGTGAATATCCAACCCCAAAGTAAATAGTAAATGTAAATGGATAGTAGGAAGTAAATTCAAAGATGCAGATTAATGCAGAAGTTCAGAAATTATTACAAACCACTTAATCTTTGTTTTCATGGTTTGCATTAGTACTCTCCGGGCTCTGTACAAATTCTGTAGGGACCATTAACTTTTTTTTAAAAATATCAAGTTTCCAGGTCATAGCTGAAAGGATGACATGCCAAAATTTCACATCTTAACACTCTTACTGTAACAAACAGACTAAAGCACATTTGAATAAACACTATTTTTGTAAGAACTTATACTTTAAACTACAGAACAGAATTTTCCTTTTACTTTTAACACAACCAAAGAAACCCATTTAAAAGCAAAATACTGCAGATGCTGGAAATCTGAAGCAAAAACAGAAAATGCTGTAAAAACTCAGCACATCTAACAGCATTTGTGGAGAGAAAAAAAAATGTTGACTTCTTTAGAGCTAAAAGACTGAAGAAGAGTCATAGGGACTCAAAACGTTAACTCTTTTTGTTCCCCCCACAAATGCTGTTAGACCTGCTGAGTTTTTCCATTGTTTTCTGCTTTTGTTCAAGAAACCCATTTCACAGCTATACTTTACACGGTCCCTTATGTAGTTATTCGATTTTCCCAGACCCAGTCCAAAAGTTCTTGGCTCCCGAGAGTTTACTTCAATTCCTTTCCTTTCCCAGCCTAGTAACTTTTAACCTCAGAGCTGTCTTTCACAGTGAGTGTTTTCCCTGGAGATTCACCCCCTCGCATAAGCTCAACAAATCTTCCACCCTTGTTTCAAATTCTCATGAATTTGGTCTTTTCAATCCAAGCGAGAGCTTCCACCCACATTCCTGCATGGCAAACCAGAGAGACTTTACGCCTCTAGCTAATCTCTCTCCCCTGGATCCTGGCAGACTACCTGTGTCTGAGAATTTTAGGGACATCTTAGAAACCTTTGCCCTCTCAAAGCCCATCTCCAAGGCAACATGAATGGGCTTTGTTTTTAGGTAGAACTACTGATTAGCTATCTTTGAGGCTCCAGCGTGCTTTTATCTTGAAAGCAACTGGACAATTCAAAGCATAACAGCTTACAACCAAATATTCTCACCACCATCCCGGTACTCTAAACATTAGCAGTCTTACTGTTACTGTAGCACTGTAAACATAGATGCTGCTGCCATTGTCTCCGAGTGTGAATACCTTCTTTCCAGCAAAAAAATCCCAGTCTCCCTTTAATCTTTAACAGCCATGTCACTAAGGCCTGTTGTTGTTAGACAGACTTCAGAACAAGTCATTTGGCCCCCTTCATTTTATCCTAAATTAAAGGCACAATTCCAAAACAATCTTATAAAACCTCATATTGGTAATAGTTCAAATGACAGGGTTAAACCGATTCCCATGAACTTCACTCCTACATCAGAATTCTCTACATTTAAATGTTATAAGATACAGCTCCTCTAAGCCATCTCCTCTGTCTCCCCCAATAGGGATTATTGCTGTTTTTAGGAGGTTTCAGTTACTCCCAACCATGGCCCCAAATGCTATGCCCTCACACCTAACTTGACAGTAGGAAAGACCAAAAAAGATACTTCATGGTGTGGTAAACTTGACTAGCACCAGCGTCAATTCTGTTAAGTACATGCAACTGAGAGGTTGCTTTGAGAAGACAAAGCAATAGATGCATAAATTTAAAAGGGAAGTATATTCTGTTGCACGCTCACATAATTCTTAATATTTTAGTAAGAGATGTCTACTCAGCATCTACTATCCTAGTGTTGTCCAAGAGAATTTTTTGACTAGCCACAAGTGTGGCTACAGTGACAATGTTTTAGTTAACTGCGCTTATTTCAGTAGAAGTGCCTTATACACAATACAGGTAAATACAATTCATGTGTATATTTTCTTGACAAATAACTATTGCTATGGAACTTTCTCTCTCAATTAAATTTGGAATCCTAGAATCATTTTATCAGAGGCAACACATCTTAGTTATGAACAATACTTTGACTTCAAAGTGGTTGCTAAAAATGTTGACACCCACAAATGAGACTTGCCAGGTGTCATCCAGGACTCTCTACCCAGAACATGAATGGATGGTGTTTGCCGTTCATCACGATGTGCTCATTATCATCTGTGTTTCTACTGAAGCAGTCATTCCAAATATGAGCTGACTGCAGTGACAGCTGCATTGTGGCATACATTATTGCTGATATTCCCATGGTGCTGAACTCTATGTTTTCATCCATTTTACATAACATTTCAGCAGATTACCTCATTGTTTGCGCTTAACCAATAAACAGTAAACAATTATCAAAAATTACTCATTAGAAGAGAAGCCGTTTCACAAAATGTCTGTTCCAAGCTGTCCCTGACCAAAAGTTGCTCTAACATTTAAGTTTATGTGGCAATTCAACAAACTACCCTTCCCTTTAACAAGTTAATCAATTAGAGTTTTCATAATTTCTTTTCTAGAAAGTTTTTCCTGAAACATTTTCTTTTGCTTTCAAATCTATAGCAAAATTAATGGCTTAACATGTTCAATTATTAAGGTCTTAGAAAGATGTCAAAACCTTCTACTTGTTCAGTTGCTGCTTTTCCAATGAAAATATATCAGGACAACTCTTAAGTCGCGACAAAAGAAGCTTATATTTATATAGTGCCCATATATTAAGTAGGTTCAGCTTTATCATTTTTCATTAAAAATTAACAGTAATTCCACTATTTAGACCAAGTATTTAACTTGTAGAATTATTTTAAAAATGAAAGGGTTCAGGAAGTAACAGTAGCATTTAATTACAACCAAGGATAAACCAGAAAAGTAGATGATAAACAGGGATTATACTAACTTTTTTCTTTAGGCTTTGGCTTAGCAACAGGCTTCTTTCCAGTTATTTCAGCTAATTCTGCTTCTAGGTCTTCATCATCACCATCCTCTTCTGTATTCATCATCATATCTTCACATGAAAAGTCTACAAACAAGCCAAGCTGTGGCACAGAGTAAAAATGTCAAAAGACTCTCATGCAATTGCCTATTAACCTAAAATATACAATAAAGTTACTTAATTATACATAAACAGTAAATTAATGGCCCTTTTCATCATAAATTGCCATTTAAATCAAAAATTGTATATTCTCATCCAGTTAGTGGTAAACGTTAACAACTATGTAAACTGGTCTAGATTTTAGATTTTATTTTAGTAGGATTTAGTTTGCCTGCTTAATTTCACAATTTTTAAAGACTTTTACAACACACATTCTGCACTAGGCTAACAAGGTCAAGTCACCATTTTGTATTAACACATCATCTAAAAAGAAGTCATTTTGTGATTTGAACACCTGCTGCCAACTATGCAACATTTTAGTACACTATTAAATAAATAGTTTTGAGGGTTTTCCTACAAAAAAACCCCACTAGTATTGTAAAGTAGCAACTGACCAGCAACAGGTGATTATTAGAGGTATCTCAATTACTTTGTAATAGAAGCATAAGTAATTAATAATCAAAGTTAATGTAAGTCAGATTATATCTATTTCTGTATTTTGTATTAACATTCCTATGTTGGAATCAAAGCCTGAGAATTAAACAAGCTGGGACAGCATTTGAGAAAAAGGAACCTACACTATCCAATAGAGGCGTCTATCAGAATACACATCCCTGACAAGTCTACTATTAAGCCTAACGAATAAGGAGTCTGTCCATCTTAAGATAAAGAATTCATCTTGAATCAATCCCCTGTCTTATGTTTAAGGCAATGTACACAAATGGCTGGAACCAATGAAATTAACCCTTACAACATTATTGGCTAATTGGCTATTAACAACAACTTTGGATCAAGGTGTGGTTATGCAAAATTAGGTATAAAAGAAGGTTTTGGGAACCATGGTGTTTGTGCACAACAAGTAAAGGGGCCCTGTATAGCATTTTCGAGGAGGAAGAGGTAGAATTGCTGTTGATGTGAGAACGGGTAGTATAGCACTTGCCCAGGAATAGAGGCAGAATTCCTGTTGGCCAGGACCCTGGATAAAGTGGTTTACTTCCAAGACAGGCAGAATTCCTGTTGACAAGAGGGTTGAGGTCATTTTCCACATCTTCTGAACTGGCCATCCATTTGAAGTTGTAAATAGGCAGTGTATCATTGATAAGTATACGTTTGTGTTCCTTTGCTTCTTTAAATAATTGGTAAGTGTATTGTTTTATTTTATCCTTTATTCAATAAATGTTGGTATCATTTGCTAATTCAGTGTCTGAGTCCTTGCCTGATGATTATATCTCTGTTGAACTATGATCCAGTAATTAGGCTGCATGCAACTAAATAAAATCAAGTCTAAATTTATCAAAACACCCCCTTTTCAAATGTCCAATTATAATTCCTAGATATAGAGCACATGGATTTGCATATGTGAGTACACATCCTGCAGCATCAGTGCCCCATATTGCATAGTATTACATTACATAGTTACAACACAAAAATGGGCCAATCAGCCTAACAGGCCCATGCCAGTGCTTAGGCTCCACAGTAGAGTCTTGCATCCCTATTCTTCCATTTCAATCAACATATCCTTCTATCCCTTTCTCTCTGATGGACCCATGTTATTTGCCTGAACTACTTCTCTAACAACTCTCTGGATAAAGTAGTATCTACTGAATTCCCTACTGTATTTATGAGTGACTAAATTACATTTATGGTCCTTAGCTCTGGTCTCACCCATAGGAAGAAACATCCTCTGTACGTCTACCCTATCTAGTCATTTCATAAGTTTGAAGACATTTATCAAGTCACCTCAGTCTTATCTTTTCTAAAGAGAGTGCCAACCTGTGCAATATTTGAGATTGGTGAATCTTTTTGCACCTTTTTCCAATGACTTCTTATAATATGGAAGCCAGGTCTGTTCACAGTGCTCTAAGTCTGCTTTCACGAATGTTGACATGATGCTCTCATTTAAATCTTGTTTCATGACCTGTTTTGCTATGAGAGCTCTATTTCCCTTTATAATCATCTTCTTCTGGAAATAATGGCTTGCACGAGGCTACATTTACAGGGAATTCCTCGAGAACCTTGGCCAAGGGATCATTGTTCATGTATAGGCCTGGATTGCAAGTGTTAATATGTCACTTGACTATGAAAGATCTCATAGCTGAAATCTCGTGACCTGATTCAATTACGTGCCTTCTAGCAAGATTCTCTAAACTAGAGAATGTGCTGGAATCTGGCTAATTTTTCCCTTTCACAGCCCAGAGTTCAGTGCTCATGACACTACTCTGTTGGGATCAACTTAATTTGTCACAATTTAGGGATCAAACCTGGATTCATCCTGGTCCATAATGTTCAATATTGCACCACTCGTATGGGGGCCTGGACAGAATTTACTCATTTAGCTATTAGGCAAGAAATACATAAATTATTCTTATTCAAGCATTTCTTAATCTTCCTGTAAGAACCACATATACCATGAATTATAAAGCATTGCAAATTTTACACCTGAATTGAATTTCCATGCAATGTATAACAACCAATTACAACTGATAAAAGCAATTTTTTGAACCGTTCTACCTATCAGCCATCCTCATTTCCCATCTACATCAAATGCATCTGTACTTAGCAAACAAAACTGTCCAGAAATATCACCTGCAATAATCCACCACCCGGCATACCAGGATACAATCCAAAATGAAAACAAGTGAAAAAAGTAAAATAAAAAACAATATTAGCAGAACTACACAGATTTAATTTTTAGAATTCCGTTATATAGTCTTTTGCCACTGGACCTGGATTCAAATCAAGCTCAGTCAAATGGGGTAAAAGTCTGCCATTTGTACTGGCCCTGTGTGAAATGGGTTTGGCCAGTATAAATCTAGTTCTTAGTAAATTATTCCAACAACTAATGGGTAATCTCACACAAATTTATTTATTAATTGGAAAAGATAGCTAGTGTGGGAAACTAAAGTGCCACACAGGTACAGTCAAGGTACATTTCTGGGGTTGGAAATAAGGCAATGTTGTGGGAACTGTACTCCAGGTCCAGCCTGGGAGTATCTGCTGTTAACTAAACGGGAAAAGCTCTATTCCCCAGCACGTACTCATCAAGGTGAGGGATGTTCAAGTCACATACAATAATTTGCTTGACGTGTGCCACCTTCATTGTAACCAGCTCCCCTAGTTTATGGGAACACCATCATTACAAGGACTGCAGTAATTCAAGACGGTCCAGAACAATCTTCTCAGGGCAACTGCGAATGGTCAATAAATGCAGCTTTGCCAGGGTCACTCAGAACCCGAGAACGGAAGTATGTAACAGAAAAAAAATGCTAGATATAATAGACGGATGTTCTTTACATTGCTCTTATGAGTTAATAACATCCCACTCAAGCACTCACACTGCACAGCATATATAGGATACCAACATAAAAACAAAAAAACTGCGGATGCTGGAAATCCAAAACAAAAACAGAATTACCTGGAAAAACTCAGCAGGTCTGGCAGCATCGGCGTAGAAGAAGAGTTGACGTTTCGAGTCCTACTCTTTTCTTCTCCGCCGATGCTGCCAGACCTGCTGAGTTTTTCCAGGTAATTCTGTTTTTGTTTTATATATAGGATACCTCCTTGCAGTAACACCAATTTGTAGGGGTACTTAAACTTCGTTCTTTCCAAAATAAACATAAGATGCAAACATATGAAATCGCCATGAAAACACAGACATGCACTAAAATCTATGACATTAGTGTAAACTATATAACTTGCCTGGGATTAGTGTAAAATATTATGTAATTTGTAACAGCAGAAATTTGGTAAACAAACTGCAGCAAAGCCAATGAGCATAAAAGGCTACATATAAACATTTCACTGGACACTGCCCCCTCCTGATCTCCAACCAGGCCCGCGGCTACTGCCAGAAACCTCTGGAAATCCATATGGGACTCACCTGTTTAGCCGTCGCTGCGCCCTGGCCTTTGCTCGCTGGCTTCCTTTTTTTTGCAGCAAACATGGTGCATCCGGCAAGCGCTAAGTTTCAACTCTTCGCCCCGAGGCCCCAGAAACTTTCAGAAACGGATACAGGATGTCGGGTTTTAAAAACAAAACAAAAAAAAAAATGCTACTTCTTCCCCCACCCACCGAAGGCTGCGAAGCAGGAGCAGTTAGGCTGGCTGCCCGGAAAACTTGTTTCTCCGAGAGGGAAGGGGAAAAAAAAAATCGCCGCCTTCCTCCAACACTCGGCCCGTCTCCTGGGCGCCAGCGGCTGCTCCTGCGCAAACTCAGTGCATGCCCTGTTGCTCCTTTGCGGTCCGCACGGAATCTATCGCCAATGTGTCCCTGTCACCTACCTCCGGCAGCTTAGCTCTGACCGAATAGAAAAGCAAACTTGTTTTTTTTTTCTCTTTTAAAAAAGTGATGGGGCGCCCAATGACGAACCGAAAAGGACTTACATTTCTACAACGTTACATCTTCTTGAGGTGCCAAAGCGCTTTCGCAACCAGTGAATTATTTTTGATGGCCACTTGCTTTGTCAACCCGTGCAGCAGCCAATGTGTACTCGCCAAAGATCCCACGACAGCAAGAGATAAACAAGTAAACCCTTTCAGGCAAAGCTGGACAAGTATAATGAGGGAGAAGGAAATAGATTGAGGGGTGAAAGATAGATAGAAGATCCCGTGGATTTTAAACACTGGCATAGACTGGTTGGGCCGAATGGCCTGTTGCTTTGCTGCATATCCTATGTAATTCTAGGTTTATGTTTCAGTGATGTTGGCTTGAAAGCTGGCAGGATCTCCTGGCTCTTTGAATAGTGTCGTGGGATCTTTTCCATCCACCCGAGAAGGGAAACAGGCCTCACTTTAACATTTCATTGTAAAGATATCACCGTTAACTACATCACTCTACTTCAGAGTTCGAGCAGCATCTCTGCTTTATATTCTATGCCTCTCTTTACAAACCCAAAAATCTTGTGTTTTTAACCACATTATCAACTTGCCCTGCCGCCTTTAAAGATTTTTGCTCTCTATAATTTTCAAAAAGTGTGCCGTTTATAGCCCAATAGCAATGCAGTTTGGTGTTTTCGTTTAAAAGCTGGGATTCACCTGTCTCAATAAACAAGCCAATCATATGTAACATTAAATACTTGATCAGTGCAAAGACTGAGTTAATCATGCTCAACTTATGCAAGTGATTTGGATCAACATTCAGAAGTCAGGAGTGACCAAAAATGTACATACAATTTGGTACATACAGCAGTGTTAGATAGAACACATGAATTTGGTCCCAAGGTTCCCAAAGCTATTTTTCCTTACCTCATGTCTGGGCTTGTTGTCAGAGCAATGACTCACTTGTTGTACCATATAATTAGAAGGCAAACAAGATGAACCTTGTTTTCTTTTTGTCTAGCAATTCCCATGCAAGACTAGGAAGTCACCATGTGTATGTTTAAAGGGGAAGCAGACATCTGTACACAAGTTAATGTGTTGGGCAGTACTGGAACTCATGCACTTGCTGTTGGTGGTGTCCTGCCTGTCCAATGCTGCTCTCTTCTGAGGTTGCTGGTCTTCTGTTCCCCATGTTTTTGTAGTTTGTGGAATTGCCAGTGCACAGTGAAATCAAATTTTCAACTGACTAGGGTTTATGTTGACTAATTCAAATTTTTTGACTGGTAAATAGGGGGCTGTTTTGACATAGATGGTCTTGTGTATACATACAACAACTGATGAACAGTACCTGTACTTGGGAAAATTGAGATGTAATAAAATTGTATTTTTCAACTTCATACACATTGCATTTCAACTATGCAATTGATAAAACCTCATTGCTTCTCACCCAAAAAGTACTTGGGTTAGGAGTCACTGGCTACAATCTGAAAGATATGGGTAAGCTTTCTCTCCGTGTTTCACTTCTTAGGTAAAATTACTATACAGTCAACAATGTCACTTCAGAGTAGTTTAATGAAAGTTTGCATTCTAAATTCCTCAATCTTGGTACAACTAAGAAAAAAAGAGACCATACTCAGTGCTTCACATGAAGGAAAGAAGTCAAAACACCCCAATCAGGTTTCACGCAACACCCAGCAGTTCACTCAGGGTCAGGTTACATGCCTGCTTAGTTAAGGAATAGTGTGTAATATGGGAAAATAAATAAAAAGTGCAAAATGAAGAAAATTTAGTACGCAGACAAAAATGTAATTATAGTACTTATGGCCTTTTACATACTTGCTCCACTTAATATGTCAAACCTTGTAATGCAGATTTGAGAATTCTTTATTATACAAAATGCTTAAAATAACCTTGTCCCAAGAAGTTTTTGTAAAAGTTGTAAAGTTAAAATTATTAGATATGAATTTTAGGTCTAAAACAGCAACATACACACTTCATATCACATTATAACCATTTAACAATTTACTCTTTTAAGGCATACATGACATCATCTTGGCTAACATTCAATCGTACTCGCATGTGAAGGTCATTTTTACTAGATTCAACAAGTAGTAGACGACAAGCTCCAAGTCTTGTACAAACCAACATGGTCTGGGACATTGTTGGAGGCTGCAGACCTTCTATTCTGCATAGTCCAATATGCTGCTGGTAAATCTGCAAAAAAGTGGTACAAGTAGAATAATAATTTAGAATCTTGAACTTTAAACAAAATATTGTTAAAATGCTGCTATGTTAAAAATACTATACACATCATTCCGATATTAAGTTTTTACAATATAGCACATTTTAATGGGAAACAATTATGAGGTTTGAACAAACAATTATGCACATTAAAATTCCAGTTTTAGTCCATCAACATGCTCTGTACTTGACTTGTATACAAAACATGGAAAGCAGTTTGTAAGTTTCTGTTTGTATTTTAAAGCATTAAACATTTTGTTGACTTGGCATTCCCACCTGTGTGGCATTTTTTACCTATCAACTTGGTCATATATTCCCTTGCCACTTATTTCTTCCACAAAGTCACAAGAAGGGCCAGCAAACTCCCTGTAAGAATTGCCAGATTATAATTCAGTGGAAAGTTTTCACCCATTCCATTTAAAGAATTATTAAACAAGTGCTCAAAATAACCCATTTTGTACTAAAATTAGGAACAATGCAAAAAAAAAGTACTTAGGATTATTTTTCCCCCCAATATTTTTGTATAGAAAGAAAGGATTAAAACAGCAATGCACATTTCATCACACAGTATATTTCCTACTACATTACTTTTTTTAAATGAGTATGCACTCCATGTTAAACTGTATGAATAGCTGAAATGTTATTGCTGCAAGGTTGGGAACTTGTTGCAAGTATTGGTAAATTATTCTAACCACTTATTGTGTTACTGGAAAGATAATTCATTCAATTTTGTTAGTAAAAAAGTTAATTTTTTCAAAAGAAAAACAAATGTTTCCCTGTGATTGCTATGGATTAAATTGGTCTACAAATAGAATGTTAATAGGTTTCTGTACATATATGCAAAGATTCCAAGCACACAACTATCCCACCTTTCCCAATTCATTAGAAATGTTTTTCAAAAACACGTTTCTGGGCACATACTGGGGAACATATTACAGAAAGTGCTAGTAACTACCTGCTGAAACGTTGCTTCTTCTAGACCAAGGCGTTGGAATTCAGCAAGCACTGCTCTCATAAAAAGCTGTTCCTGGGCAGATGCACTCCTGTGCCACAGAAAGGAAAACATATTTAGTAACAGAGATTGCAAGCTCATTTGCTTGATTTGAAGTTTTCAAGTTATAGCTGAATGATAACTGGATAAGAATGTCAAAGACCAAATCAAAGAATATTACTCCACCAAACTGGAGCAGCTGGGGGAGATCTGAAAACAATATTATAGGTGCACAAATACAGAACCAATATGCAAAGCTGTTGCACTCAATTCTTGCGTTCGAGCAAAACTTGCATATCAGCCTTCATTGGCAGCAGGTTTGAAACATCAAATGAATTTTTGGCTAATGGTGCTAGATTATTTCGTGCAAAACCTCCCCATTCCCTCCATTAGATTTTCAGGATAGGTCTAAATGCACAATTGTGAAGACTGAAGGCACTTTAATGGAGCATTACCAGACAAAATTTGACATCACACCATGTAAGGAGGTTAGGACATGTGACCAAAAGCTTGGTCAAAGAGGTAGATTTTAAGAAGTGTCTTAAAGCAGAAGAGAGGTAGAGATACCAAGATATTTAGGGAGGGAAGTCCAGAACTTGGCGCTAAGGCAGCTGAAAGCACAGCCTCAAATTGTGGAGTGAAGGAAATTGGAAATACACAAGAGGCCAGAATTGGAGGAATGCAAAGTTTTCAAATAGCTTCAGGAGGTCACAGATATGGAGGGGCCAGGCCAAGTTAGACTTTGAATACAAGGTTGGGAATTTTAATGGAAGCATTTCAGAACCCAGCACAATACCAGTCATTGAATGTAGGGGTGATAGGTGAATGAGACTTGGTGTGAGCGAGGATATGAGCAGCAGCATTTTTGGATGAGTTCAACATTACAGAAGGAGGAAATGGAAGACCAGCCAAGAAAGCACCAGAATTGTTAAGATGGAAAGTAACAAAAGCATGATTGAGGGTTTCAGCAGCCGATAAGCACAGATGAACAATATTTCTTGTCAAGTGATTCAATTACATACACTGAAATATAGAATATTTTACAAGTTTAAGATTTCCTGTTGAGTCACATTAACTTCCTGTCACGATCGACCGGTCACAAATGATGCCAGGATATTTCCAACACACTTGGGTATTCACACTGTCATGAAAGTATAATAATTTTCATAATATTTTTCAGGGTTATTGTGAAGTAGGTTTATGGGGGCAAGAATAGTTGGGTCTGTGTGTGATGTAATTACATTTGAAGTCAAGTAGACTGCAAGTTTAATCATCAAAAGAAGTCAGGTGCTTGACATGCTAATGAGTAAACATGGATGCTGGCTAAGCATGTAAGGTGTGAAAGGAATTTGCATTTTTTGATAAGTGAAGGGCTATTTGGATGTCTTGATGGTAATGGTAGTGAGGGATATGTCAAGCCATGAGATTACAGATTATGGTGGAATGTTGTCTCCACAAGGGCTGTGCTGCAGTTACTCCCACCAATACTGTCATAAATAGGTAAATTGGTGAGAACGAGTTAGAATAACTTGTTCCCTTATGTTGGTACTCTCACCATATGGGTCACTTTCAGATTGGCAAGGTGTAACTACTGGAGTGCTGCAGGGATCAGTGCTGGGGCTTTAACTATTCACAATATATCAATGACTTAGATGAAGGGACCGAATGTATGATTGCTAAATTTGCTGGTGACACAAACTTATCAAGATCCCTTTGAGTGTGCAAAATTTGGCAGATGGAGGACAATGGAGGAAAATGTGAACTTGTCCATTTTGGCAGGAGGAACAAAAAAGCAGTGTACTCTTAAATGAGAGAGATTACAGAACTCTGCGGTAGAGGGATCTGGGTGTCCTGATACATGAAACACAAAATGTTAGTACACAGACACAGCAAGTGATTAGGAAGACAAATGGAACATTGTTGTTTATTAGAAGGGGAATGGAATATAAAAAGTAGGAAGTTTTTTCTACAGTTGTACAGGGCTTTGGTGAGACCACATCTGGAGTACTGTGTACAGTTTTGGTCTCCTTACTTAAAAAAGGATATAATAGCATTAGTTCAGAGAAGGTTCACTCAACTGAATCCTGGAATTAAGTGGTTATCTTATGAGGAAAGGCTGGACAAGTTGGGCCTGTGCCCATTGGAGTTTAGAAGAATGAGAGGTGCTCTTATTGAAACTGTCAAGTCCCCTCAGGATCTTATATGAGTGGATTTTGAGAGGATATTTCGCCTTGTGGGACAGACTAGAACTAGGAGACACAGTTTAAACATAAGGGGCCTCTTATTTAAGACAGATAAGGAGAATTTTTTTTGTGGCCATTAGTCTGTGGAATTACCTTCCCCAGAGGGCAGTGGAGGCAGAGTCATTGAATATTTTTAAAGGCAAAGGTAGATAGATGCTGGACTGACAAGGGAGTCAAAGGTCACAGGGGTTGGCCAGAAAAGTAGAGTTGGGGCCACAATTAGAACAGCCATGATCTCCTCAAATGGCAGGGCACGCTTGAGGGGCTGAATGGCCTACTCCTGCTCCTAATTTCTATGTGGGACAGACATACCCAGAGATGGTGATGGAGGATTCTGAGACATTGGATAGAAGGTATGATCTGATGTACGATTTGGTCAGGCTGTTGCTTCATTAGTCTGTGGGACGGCTTTCCCAATTTTGGCACAAGTCCCTAGATGTCAGCAAGGAGGGCTCTACAGGGTCAACAGGCCTGGGTGTTCCTTTGTCACATCTAATACCTAGGTCGATGTTGGGCAATTCGTTCTGTTTTACTCTCATTAAACTTTTCTGTAATAGTTTGATACAACTGTGTGGCTTGATAGGCAATTGCAGAGGACATTGCTATGGGTCTGGAGTCACATGTAGGTCAGACCGAGTAAGGACAGCAGATTTCCTTCTTTGAAACCTCCGTGAATCACATGGGTTTTTCCCAACCACCCAGTAATTTCATGGTTACCATTACTGAAACTAGCTTTTTCACTGGACTCAATGTGGGCAGCACCAAAGGAATGCTGCACATTAAAATATACGGAACTTGTAATTATTTACAGTGGACAGTCTGGTAATCAAATAAAGTCAACACAGCATTTAGTTATTTACCTTATAGCAGTAATGTATGGCGAGGAAAACATTTCATCAAGAGCCTGTACCACATGAGGCATTCCTACAAGGTTGGATGCAGCTTGCTGAGCTGCTGAATATTCACATATTTCAGCAGCTCTCCTGCAAATGTCAAGAGCACGCCTTGCATCACCAGACAGAGCTGCCACCTGCATGGGTACAAAACAGCAGTTTGGTATTTATATACACAAGTGGTTGACATCCCATTGCATTACTCAGATGAAAAATGTGTCCTTTTCTTCCTGCAACACTCACTCTGCTGGTCTCTTGCTGTTCCTCCTGATCAAAGTTTTTTAAAAAACTCACATTTGCTTCAATTCATCAATTTTCATTTATTCAACTAGACATCACTCACCTTTCTACCCACCAGCTGAACAGCATCATCCTCAAAAGCCTTTAATCGGTTGAGTCTCGAGGAAATGATTCGCTGCAACTGTTTGTAGGTATACGGCTGGAAGGACATTCTGGTCAGTCCCTATTTTGAAAGAGGTCAACATGTCCTATTATATCTACTAATCTTCTGACTTTTTCAACTAAATTATATAATAAAATAGTACAGTGTCAACAATTAAGCAAAACAGTAGTTGGAGCTTCATTTGTATTTTGAAAAGGAAGCAACTCAACAAAGAGGCAATTCCTACATCATTTTCAACTTTAAAAAAAAAATTCATTCATGCAATGTGGGCTTTGCTGGCCAGGCTAGCAATTATTGTCCATCTCTAGTTGCCCTCAAGAAAGTGGTGGTGAGTTGCTTTCTTGAACTGCGGCAGTCCATGTAGTTAGGTACACCCACAGTGCTGTTAGGAAGGGAATTCCAGAGAAATTTCACACCAAATGTCTTAATAGTTGCACCAACTATTAGAAAAATATTTGTCAATTGTTTGTAGAATATGGTTTACTCACCAGCCTGCTTGCCACCCGGTTCATCATGATCCTCTCTGGCAGATCCATTGTGTTGGCTACTGCCAGAACCACCAATTTTGTCTGCTTTCGCGTGGGCCAATCAAACAGGTTATACATAACATTCTGTTTCCGGGTCCACAAGAGATCAAGCTAAGAGGAACACAAGTTGAACATTAAAGTTAGATTGTGAACTCAAAAGGCTTGCTTGTTTTGCTTTTAATTGTTATTTCACTAGATCTAAGTAATGTAAGCAGATTTCTTTTTAAGTTATTTGTCTGCATGAAGTTCATGCCGCTGGAAAACAGCATATTTATTGCTCATTCGAGCTCACCCGCAGGCAATGATAGTGAGCCATCATATTGACTGGGGTGATGGCTCTCCCAGTGGTTTTAGGTAAGGTAGTTCAGCATATTGCTCCAGCAATGAAGGAACAGTGATGGACAGGATAGTATATAATTTAGAGGGGAACTTGAAGTGATGGCGTTTTCATAACCTTGCTGTTCTTATCCTTTTCACTGTTTGAAGTGACAGGGAGGAGGGTGCCATTGAAGTAAACTTGACAAGTTGCTGCAGTGCATCCTGCAACAGGGAGCTCTTTTGTATAATTGTTCTTGTTAACCCAGACATTAACTGGTAAAGATTGGTGTTACGAAGAGTCTGGTCCAGCCTCAGACAAGGAAACAACATTTGTTATGGGGACTGAAGACAATGGCTTCCGTCTTCTCATTATTTAGCTGGAGGAAATTTGACTTCAGATTTTAACAAATTTGTTGTTTCTTTCCTTCCACTGGAAAGGAAAAGCTGACAGTGACCCTCACCTCCACAGAATTGGTTTTGCCCTCCGAAATAGGATCTTGGATGCACTGTCAGAACTCCCCAATTGTATAAATGACTCATGACACTTCACTGACAGCTCAGCTGTAATCAATATGCCATCATCATCAGTGCTTATGCCCTGACCGTTCGCTCTGATGAAGATATTAAGAAAAAGTTCTAATCTGACCTTGATGAAGTCCTCACTGCCATCCCAAAAGAAGAAAAGATCATCCTTCTGGGGACTCTACTGCCAGGGTTGGCCGTGACTCCAATGTCTGGAGAGGAACCGTTGGCACCTCCTGGATTATGTCATTGTTTGAGTCAGAGGCTAAGTGATATCTGTATCACTCAATCCATGCAGGGAACTGATGCCTGCTGCGCAAATCATTGATTTGTTCGATCGGTAATGAACATCCACCTAGCACCAAGATATTGCAAGAGTCCAAAATGTCTCAGGCCTAATGCAGCCTAACTGAAGAGTGGAGTTCCAAGCACCACTCACACCCAATCTGGAAAATCTCTACGCATCCAATTCAATTTCAGAACAACGGGATCAAATAAAGTCAGATGTACTAGACCCCCAGTGTCCAGAACATGGGTTCGAGCATCATTTTGTTGCCAGGCAAATCCAAGAAAAATGTTGAGAACACCACCAGGAACTCTTCATTGCATTCCTCAATCTGACCAAAACATTTGACTCAGTAAATCTTGAGGTTGTGTGTAGATTGTGCTCCAGAGATTTGGATGTCCAAGAAACATCATCACAATCCTACAACTGCCTCAAGATAACATGACTGCAACTGTCTTGAGTGAGAGATATGAAACAGTCCCTTTCAAATTCCAGACTGGTGCCAAGCAAGGGTGTGAGATAGTCCCCATACTATTTACAATCTACCTGACTATTTACAATCTACTATTCATGTCAAAGATCAACTGACCTTTGGCATAAGTATTAACTACCGCCTAACTGGAAAACTCAATTTTGGTCACCTCCATGCCGAAACTAAACTGACCACCATAGACATACATGATCTACAGTGGTGTTGCACATTCTGCACCAGTTTTGCAAGCCACTGCTCATCCCTTCAATTTTGCTTAGAAGAGTATGTTGCCAAAACAAAATTCATATCAACCCAATCCTGGTCAGCCAAATATCCCACCCCATACCTATGTTTTAAAAATTTTATTCTTTCACAGGATGTGGGAGGTTTTAATGCTTATTCCCAATTGCCCTTGAGAAGATAGTAGTGAGCCACCTTCTTGAACCGCTGCAGTCTGTGTAGTGTAGGTACACCCACAGTGCTGTTTTCAAGGAAGCTCCAGGATGTTGAACCAGCGACAGTTAAGAAACAGCGATATAGTTCCAAGTCAGGATGGTGTGTGGCTTGGAATTCTGTTCCCATGCACGCGCTGCCCTTGTCCTTCTAGGTGGTGAGAAGTTGTGGGTTTGGAAGGAGACACTCTGGAATATATTCAGCACTTCCCATAACTTAGCAGCCATCTCTCTCAAAAGGCCACCAATGACAAGGAGATCCAGCACTGGATCAACTGTGCCAGCTGAGCCTTCTACAAACTACATCAATGACTGCTTGACAACAAAGAACACAGCAAGTCAATAAAAGTCCTAGTGTACAGAGCAGTTGCCCTCACCACACTCCTGTACTGCAGTGAGACCTGGACTGTGTATCAGCAACATAGAAAAGCACTAGAGAAATTTCATCAGCAATGCCTCCACTTCATCCTTTGAATTCAATGAAAGGAATGTCGAACAAATGCTTGCCCTTCTTGAAGGCTGCTTCACAAGCATTCAGGCAAAACTCCTACAAAATCAACTATGATGGACTGGACACTGTCTGGATAGCCAAAAACCTCTCCCAGACCAGGTCCTCTTTTTTCACCTCTCAAATAGCCAGTGTTCACAGAGAGGACAAAGCAAATGCTTCAAAGACATTCTGAAACTCTTCTTGGAGCATGGCTTGCTTGACATTAATGACTGGGAGGAGTTTGCTACCAATTGTTCAAAATGGCGACAATTTGTCCATCAAGTTGCATCGTGCTTTGACTCCAAGTACCTTAACGATGAGGCAGAGCAGCAGTAGAGAAGGGGAGAAAAGGAAGTAGAACCTACAGTCTGGATCTAACTACTTTGTGTGATGTCCTACCCCATGTTCCCAAAGATTTGTGGGTCAAGAATCAGCCTGTTCAGTCACATGAAGATCCATGGCAGAAACCAGTGACCCTGAATATTCACCATCCTCAAATTGAGGGACAGCTGACAATGATGTAGTTTGACTTTCTCAATCAGGTCAAACTAAATCTAATGTGTGTTCATATTTTAAAAATAAATAATGATTTACACTGGGGCAAAAAAGACTATAGTAAGCATCGATATTGTAAAAATTGTTGTGAATCAATCAGGCATCAAGGAAGGGAAAAACTAATTTTCACTATTGCAAAGTCAATCCCAAAAAAAATGGACACAAAAAAATGTGTAATTGCACTGAGAAAGAAGTTTGGGTGAGGGCATTTAACTTATCAAACAGCAATTCTATCCAGTGTTAAAGAATTCAGTTCAAAGCTTTAATACTATATACCCAATCCTCACCTCGTCCACCAAGAGCACTGTGGTCTCCCTCTTTGGGGCTGGTGTACCAAACCGCTTCTCAAGCAATGCAGCAGCATGGTCTGCAGTGGCTTTCTGTCCTGTCAATGACTAGAAAGCAGAGAAAGTTTAAAAAAAAAATTGCAACTTTTATGCATACAAAAGGAAAGAATAACTTTCATTTGCAATTTTTCTTTTATCCCTCAGAAATGAACAAAGCAGCTCAGTTACAATTGATTACACTTTTGAAATGCAGCTATTGCTGTTCCGAGCACAGGAAAATTCTACAACATAATACAAGACCAGGTATAAATCTGTTCTGCTGATGCTGCTTAAAGGAAGGATGTTGGCCTGGGTGGCAGGACAGCTCCCTACCCTTTTATATTGTAACTTAGAATTTTTAACAAGCAGATGCATTTTTGAATTAATATTTCATCTGAAGGATGATATGCCGACACCACAATGGTGCCTCAGTTCTGAGCTCAAGTGTGATTATGTGCTGAAGTCTTAAGTTGGGTCAAAACATATAACCGACACGCTCAGGTGGAAAGCGCTAACAACTGAGCCAAGCTGACACCAAACTTTTCAGGAAAATACGTACTGAGTAGCATATCCACATGTTCTTTATAAAAGGCACAATTTTAAAAAAAAATTTGAAAGGAATTTTAGAGCCAAAGGGTGTGTGCATAGGCATAAAACTCAAGCTGCTCAATATGTGGATAAGCTGCATGTTGCAGCTAAAATAACTCAGTTGACTGAGTCAGAGAGTTGTGATTTCAAGTCCCACTCCAGGAATTAAGCAAATAACTTCAGGTGAAACTTCTGTACAGAATTGAGAGTGTGCTGCGTTGTCAGAGATGGTGTCTTTTAGATGAGGTGTTAAAGGATTCCTGTCTGTTTATATAAAAAATCCCAGGGCACTACTGTAGGGGAGTTGGGGCAGACCGGGAGGGGTGCACGCAGGAGTGGAGATGGTAGTAGGGACTTCTCTCAGTATCCTGGTCAGCATACACCTCATAACCAAAAGTTATCTGATCTGTTTCTGTGGGGCCTTGCATTTCATATAGTGTGACTACACTTCTGCGAGGCATTGTTTGGGATACTGATAAGGAGAAACATCAAATTAAATACATGTGCGTTAAACTCCATAGTATCAATTATACATTTTGACCCTAAAATTAGATTTGTACCTTCAATATCTGTACATAGCATTGATGAGGGTCTGTAAGTTTCATTCCATTGATTTCTATAAATTGGAACGAGGGGAGGTTATCCTGTTTTGCTGCATGTTGTAGACACCGCATCACCTCATGCACTGTTGCAGTTTTTCCTGTGCCTGGCACCCCAGAAATATACATACACCTGTGAAAGACAAAACATGATTTTAGAGCAGAAATTTAAAAAATCAATGGTCCTGGTTCTAATTCTGCAGTCAATGAATTGACAGCGCTCGTCACTGACCCTGAATATAGCTGCCCTCAAACATCTAGTGATCAGTGGCAAGGATTTCCCTATTCCCAACATTACTTTGATTAAAAGCAAAATACTACAGATGCTGGAAATCTAAAACAAAAACAAAAATACCTGGAAAAGCTCAGCAGGTCTGACAGCATCTGTGGAGAGGAATACAGTTAACGTTTCAAGTCTGAATGACTCTTCATCAGATCTAAGGAAATATAGAAATGAGGTGGAATATAAGCTGGTGGTGGTGGTGGCGGCAGGGGGACGACACAGGTACAGCTGGGTAGAGGGCCAGTGATAGGTGGAAGCAAAGAAGAGATTGCCTTTGATTCCTGTGTCAACCCAAGAGGATCTCCAGGCATTCAGCAAAAATGATATTATTAGAAAGGCTATGCGGCTAGCGATTCACACTGAAGAATTTTCAAGCAGCAAAACAAGGGAGTAAAAAAAAAAACTTTTTAATCACTTTACAGAGAAATAAAAACGGATATGTACAAAAGATTAAGGTAGAAGTTGAAATATTAAATTTCAATTTTTAAAAACATTTGACATGCCACAAATTATTTGTTTCACCAGCCATAGAGGCTGTTCAACAGAAATTATGAACTTAGTACAGGTACACCATTAAAAACCCAGTTAGACCTCAATGAGCAAAGCATAACTTTCCCAACAGTTTTACAGCCAGACTATTGGCATAAAATTGGAAGTTCACGTCAATTCAAATGACTTCCTTCATCCTGTATTCTATCAATGACTGGGTTAGCAAAGTCATAAAAATGTATTACCAGTAGGGTATGCCCCCTATTCACTATCACAACACATCAAAACCACAAGACAGTCAAAAAAAAACGGAACAGTTGCTTTCAATAAGAACAAATGTTTCATACCCTCCGGTACCATCAATCACTTTACTCTCCACAAAGTTGTAGATGTCTTGAAACTCTTGCTCTCTACAGGGTAGAGACTCTGGCACTGCAGACACATGTAATCTTAAGAAAATAAAACAGGCAAAGTCAAAAAAGCTCAAGAGTCTCACAATTAATGTAATCATAATTGTCATAAGGAGTCAATGCAAGCAGAACACAAGGGTTGGTAATGGACTAGTTTTTTTTCCTTTGCTAATGCCCGAATAACCCATTTTTGGATTTTTTTTTTAAAACCAATCTCCTCCCCACCTAAAATAATAAAGCCGGTTAACCTTAGTGTCTGGGGATAAAGGCAATGAAACATCCCAAAGGTGGCAAATTAAGCAATTTCTTTGTTACATGATCCGCTACTGCTAATAAGCCTAACTCTTCAAAAAAAAATCTCCTCAAAATAATTAGCATACAAGGGAGCACATTAAGAATCAGTTATACGAAGACAACAAATTTCATAATAACAGTGCATTGTGCTAATCATTTAAGTCTTGATTTAAAAAAAAAGGTTGTTCTGTGGATTTATCACGTTGTCATGATAAAGCCACACGTATGTATTAGTCTGAATGTGGTTAACGTGCTAAAAAAAAGGAGCTGACAAAGCTATTTTCAAGATTCCCATCTATTCAAACTTTACCAGCATCTATTTTTAATAACAGAGTGGGCATTAGCAAATGTCCTTGTACTCAGTACCTTGCTCTGGCCTCTTCCAACACACTGACAGGTGTTTTAGCCTGCTGGGTCCTCCGAGGAATACTTGGCGTAGGGTGGCAGGATGTCCTTGGAGTCTGAGGAGTTCTTGACACAGGCTGAAGATAATTTAAAGAGAAAACATAAAAAACACACCATGGAACAAAACCACCTGCAGATATAATCCATGGACAAATCTACGGCACAGCCACTGAGCTACAGATGTTAAAATACTGGTACACATTTTATCTGCCAATTACTGCATTTAGAATTTGAAAATAATACCACTTATCCCCAGATAATTTGGTGCAAAGGGAAAATGTTTTAAGGTCACCTTTTCTGAGCAGCACCGTGTCATTAAACTCTGACCATGTTTGTTTTGTTTAAGCAGTATTTCCTTGAAACTATCCAATGTGTATTAAAAAGCAATGGAATAGATTATGTATTAGTTATTCAGGGACACACAAAACAGAAATGCAGAATCTACAGCATATAAACCGACCACTTGGGGTTAAAACTTGGTAAACTTTAGGGAAGTAACCCAGCCTGCAAACTCTATTTAATGATGATAGTACATTCATTTCCACAAACGAAATACCCGTGGGGTGAAGCCAGTTGGCTGCTGTGTGTTAACTGGAAAACCATTTGGGTTGATAATACTTGAACCACTTTGTTTGATTTCCAAGTAATCCACCAGTCAAAATAAATTTGCTGTCTGGGTGTATTCGACATCAGCTGGTATCAAGGATTTTCACAATTAACATACCGTCTTGGCTGGAGTCTTCACAGTCATCTTTGCTGTGGACTTCGATGTTTTAGGAACAACCTTCTTTGCAGATTTCCTATTAAATGGTAAATCATCCTCACTGCTACTTTCACTGCTTTGTTTGTTGTCTGGAAGGAATTCATCTTCACTAGACTCTTCATCATCCCGATCATCTCTTCATCAGAATAAAGGCTCGTCATTAGAAATATGTATAGGAATCAACCAAGCTGTAACAATTTTTACAATATTAACTGTGCTGGGTAGTTAGAAGTAAATAAGCACAAAAGAATTAACTCTAAATCAGCACGGATCTATCTAATTAAATCGATGAAGTTATGATAAAGTGCATCCTCGGATGCTAACTGGGAAAATGCACTGCATATGATGATATATAGAGATATATGGACTACATTTGAATCGTGTTCTGTACTGAATTAGTAAACAGACACTCAACGGCTAGCCTTAAAGAATGGGCATATTGCTAAGCACCAGAGGGCTACAGTAAATCATAGGTTTCATCAATGCCTTCAGGGGAGTTAGACAATTAGAAAACAGGGGAAGAAAAAATACTATTAATAGAATTTGGCAACTTCAGAAATTGATCCAGAAGCACTATGGTGATGTAATATCATAATCGAGAGCCAAATATAAAGTGTTTAAGATCAAGACAAAAATATATTGTACCTAAACATGCAGAACAAGTTTTAGATTGAAAGAATTAACTCATCATGAAACAAACTTCTCTCATCACACATCAGCTTCCCAATTTCCATTCATGTCTGCTATCCACACTCAAAACTGATTGCTCGTGTAATCTCAACTCATTATGGAAGCCTATCACTACGTTCAAATTTCAGACATTTTCAACCACATTCAACAATTAGTTTTAATGTTATTATTCAAGGAGTGTCAATCACAACATACTGCAATCCATTAAACCTTGAAAATTAATTTTACGCTGAAATACTGAATATTTTGCTTCTGTCTTCACTATAGAGGAAACAAAAAACATTCCTGTAATAGATGTAAATCAGGAGGTGGAAGGGAAAGAGGAACATCTTGAAATTACAATCACTAGGGAAGCAGCACTGAGCAAGCTAATGGAGCTACGAGCTGACAAGTCTTTGGGTTCTGATGGTCTTAAAGAGGTGGCTAATTAGGTGGTGTTCATTTTCCAAAATTCGCTAGATTCTGGAAAGGTTCCACTAGACTGGAAAGTAGTAAATATAATCCCTCTATTTAAGAAGGGAGGCAGAAAACAGGAAAATATAAGCCTGTCAGCTTGACTTTGTCATGGGGAAGGTTTTAGAATCGATCATTAAGGAGGATATAGCTGGACACTTAGAAAAACGCAGACAGATATAGATAGGTTGAATGAATGGGTAAAGATCTGGCAGATGGACCATAATGTGGGAAAATGTGAAGTTGTTCACTTTGGCAGGGAAAATAATAAAGCAGAGTATTACTTAAATGGAGAACGACTGCAGAATTCCGAGGTGCAAAGGGATCTAGGTGTTCTACTGCATAAGTCACAAAAAGTTAATATGCAGGTACAGCAAGTAATTAAAAAGGCTAATGGAATGCTATCCTTTACTACGAGAGGAATTGAACTTAAAAGTAAGGATTTTATGCTTCAGTTATACAGGGCATTGGTGAGACCACATCTCAACTACTGGTGCAGTTTTGGTCTCCCTATTTAAGGAACGATGTAAGCGCGCTGGAGGCGGTTCAGAGGAGGTTTACTAGATTGATACCTGGAATGACCAGGTTGTTTTATGAGGAAAGGTTGGACAGGCTGGTTTTGTTTCCCACTGGAGTTTATCAGAGAGTGAGGGGTAACTTGATTTTTTTTTTAATTAATTCACAGGATGTGGGCTTTATTGGCTGAGCCAGCATTTATTGCCCATCCCTAGTTGCCCCTGAGAAGGTGGTGGTGAGCTGCCTTTTCGAACCGCTGCAGTCCATGTGGTGTAGGTACACCCACAGTGCTGTTAGGAAGGGAGTTCCAGGATTTTGACCCAGCCACAGTGAAGGAACGGCAATATATTTTCAAGTCAGGATGGTGAGTGACTTGGAGGGGAACTTCCAGGTGGTGGTGTTCCCATCTATCTGCTGCCCTTGATCTTCCAGGTGGTGGTGGTCATGGGTTTGGAAGGTGCTGTCGAAGGAGCTTGATGAAATTAAGTATGTAAGATCCTGAACAGACTTGACAAGGTGGACATGGAAAGGATGTTTCCTCTTGTGGGTGAGCCCAAAACTAGGGGGCACTGTTTCAAAATTAAGGGTCACCCTTTTAAGACAGAGATGAGAAATTTTTTCTCTCAAGGGGACGTGTGACTTTGGAACATGCTGTCTCACAAGGCGGTGGAGGAGGGGTCACGGAATATTTTTTTTAAGGCAGAGGTTGATAGATTCTTGTTAGGCAAGGGAATCAAAGGTTATTGGTGGTAGATGGGGGTGTGGAATTCAAAACACAAACAGGGCAGGCTCGAGGAGTTGAATGGCCTACTGCTGTTCCTATTTTGTATGTTTGTATACACAAAACCACGATTTCTAACAATTTTGCACAAATTAAGGTCAGGGATTCCTTTGCATTGAAGGGAAAACAAAACCAACATTAATAATTGTAAAACCTTACTTCAAGTACTGTTTCAGAAGATCTGAACAGCACTGTGCAGACTTTATACAAGACCTTGAAATATCAGGGACATTTTCCATTTTACTTTTGCTTTCCATTTTCTTTGGCCCAAAACTTGTGAACAGACAAAGTAGAAACTGTTTTTTTCAAAACTAGTACACAAAATATACAAGATCTATTAAAAACAGTGGCATAGGTTTTATACTAGGATGTAGCATAATATCCACTTTAACTTAATACAAACCACCTTTGAATACACATGGTTACAGATAGAAATTTCTTCCAAATCTTGTCCAGAAAGTGCATTTTTTTATAAATCATTGAACATTTTTGGGACTTGCTGTTACATGAAATCATGGAGAATGACATAAAATACATTAAGGAAAGCCAAATAAGTAGCAAGGGAGGAAGGAATACAAGGATTTGAAGAAGTTGGGTGGTGGGTGCGTGGGAGGCTCATGTGGAGCATCAACACTGGTATAGGCCTTGTTTCTGTTGTTACGTACATTGTACACGAGGTTAACATACGTTTTGATTCCCCTACGCTTGTTGCTGGGTTATAATCGAAACTTCCAGGTTTTATGGCATAACTTGCACTCAAAGGAATGAAGGTCAGGCTCGGTTGGAATCACTTCCCTTCACAGTCAAGAGGGGATCCCAGAATGCTTGGTATTTCTCAGGCTACAGAGAGAAGGCTGATTGACATTATCTTCCACATGTTTTAACCAGGATGGCTGTGTGGGGTAGATGGGGAACTGACTACTATTAGTAGTTGCCAGAAATGTACTAGCCGGCTTAAGGCAGAAGGCCTTCCTTCCCCACTGGGTAGAAGTGGGTCTCCCAGAATGTTATTCAGAAGGGTTTGGGGTGCAGGCCATGACCTTCTGGCTCCTGGCATGCCAGCAGATCAAAATTTGCAAAGATCATACACTATGTATGAGGTTTGATATAGATTCCTGCTTAAGTGGCAAAGTGAAGTAGGTTTCTGAAGGTAGTTAATACTTCATCTGAAAATAGTGTCACAATGGGAGCTGAAAGTCAATAGCTAAGCCGCAGAACATAACATGGCCTCCGTAGAGAACAAGCTTAGTCTAATAATCCCTTGCTCATGCTAAGTTATAAATGCACTGAAGATATAGGTACTTCAAGCTGAGAAATGAGAGGCTTTATTAATACATTTCAGCTCATTGCACTCATTAAATGGATCTAATAAAAAACCCCTTCTGGATGATGCAGAACATTTATTGTACAATAAAAGAAACAAAACAATTTTGCAGCTGTTTCTTAATAAAAAAACTACCTCGAGCTAGTTTGAGAATTATTTTGGGGATTCAGCTTCAATTTTTTGACTTGCTGGTACATAGGAGCTCTAAGAATCATAGGATAAGAAATTTACAATCTATTTGGCCCAGCGAGTCCGTGGCAGCTAAAAAGCTTTCCCACTTTCTAGCTCTTGGTCCATAGCTCTGTAGGCTACGGTACTTCACATGCATTTTTAAATGCCTTGAGGGTTCCTGCCTCTACCACCTTTTCAGGCAATGACTTCCAGCTCCCACCACCCTATGGGGGTATTCTCACCTCACCTCTAATTCTTTTACCAATTACTTGAAATCTATGCTCCTTGGTTATTGACCTCTTTTTCAGAGGTAAATAAGTCCTATTCAGGATATTTAGGCCCCTCAAAATGTTATACACCTCAATTAAATCTCTCCACATCCTCCTTTGTTACTAAGAAATCAATCCCAGCTAAAATTTTCCCTGCAAGTCTCTGCTCTAACACAACGACCAAAACCCTATGCAGTACTCGAACTGTGGCCTGATTAGTGTTTTATGCCATTCCAACATAACCTCCCTGCACGTATATTCAATGGCTTGGTCAATAAAGGAAAATATTCAGTGCTATAATAAAAACAGAAAACGCTCGAAAAACTCAGCAGGTCTGGCAGCATGTGTCAAGAGAGAAAGAGTTAATGTTGAGTCAAATAGGATTCTTCTTCAGAGTATCCAGTGCACTGACTTAACCACCATATCCACCTGCTGCAACCTTTAGGGACTGTGCAAGTGCAACTCCAAGGTCCCTCTGCTCTTCTATAATACTCAGTGTCCTACCATTTATTCAATATTCCCTTGCTTCATTTGTCCTCAGAATTCTTGTGATCTTAATTTGTAATTTCTTACAGGGTGAAAGAGCATCATTCTCACTCGTTCAGATTGCATTCCATTTGCCACTTTTCTGTCCACCAACTAGTTCATCGATATCTTCCTGCACTCTAAGGCTTTCTTCCTCAGTATCAACCACACAGCAAATTTTTGTATCATCTGCAAACTTTTTAAATCATACCACTACTTTCAAGTCTGAATCAGAGATATATACCACAAAAAAGAAACCTAGTGTAGACATCAGAAGAATCCCACTGGAAACAGCCTTCAAGTCACAAAAACACCTGTCTACCATTACCTTTTGCTTTCTGCCTCTGAGCCAATTTTGCATCCAACTTTCCACTTTCCATGAATCACAGGGTTTTTACTTTTCTGACCAGTCTTACCATGTGGGACTTTGTCAAAGGCCTTGCTAAAAACCACGGAGACTACATAAAACACACTACTTTGATCAATCCTCCTCATTACCTCCTTAAATTCAATCTTGTATTTGCCCAAAGGTTCTCTCATCTCACTTCTCTCATCACAAAAAAATCATTTCAAACCATCAATAGGAGGCTTACTATATGATTCTATACTAATCATAACTAAACACATCCAACATTAGTCAGATGATTGTGTTTAGAAAGTTACAGTTTGTTTCACAAAACATCAGCAGACTATGGATCTGTGGCCACAATTTCCAGAGTTGAGGTGGCACATGCAACACAGCTATATCCTTCTTTTCCAAGAGAAATTTAGAATGGCTAATGGTGCCAGCTACTCAAGAGTGACAAAAGCTATGTCAATGAGAACCACAATAGAGAGGGAGGAGGAAAATGTGGTAGACCAAGTTCCAAAAAGTTTAAGATCAGAGTAGATATTTACATAAACTTATCCAATGCAAGCACCGTGGTTTCAGTTTACACTGCAATGAGTGGATTGGGCAGTTTGTTTCTGGAAAATAGGCTCCTCTGAACAGAGGACATGTTGATCATAGGAAACTCGTGGATCTCCTAAAGTGTTGCTTAAAGTTAATTTTAAGTACCACCTATAAACTTCAAGAAATAAAAACAGATCACTCGAGATGCAAAACCAGTGCAACATGACATGAAAGATACTCCGATCTAACAGCATATCATACCTACCAAAAGAGTATAACGTGTTTTCTCCTGCTGAATTTGTACATTATACTGTGGCTGGTAGGACGAAACAGACTCCTACCTTCCCTTTCTCCCATCCATAACCTTTCTAAAAGATACACTAGACACTCATGTATCTGATCATCATTTTCTTCCTGGTCGCTAAGTGATCCCATTTACCCATTTCAGACACTGAAACACACATTGTTGTTATTATGTCACTGTATCTTACCTTTGCATCCTGCCTAGTTGTTATCTATCCACCTCAAGGCACAAAATTGAATCTAGTTTATCTGCCTCCACTTGCTCAGAAGCTGTTTCATCTCTAACTTTCTCCCAGTTGCGATCAAATGTCACTGACCTGAAACGTTAACGGTTTCTCCTTGGATGCGGCCCGACTTACTGAGCATTTCCAGCATTTTCTGCTTTTATTACAAGAACGACCTATATGTTTTGTTAGCTGCTCCGTCAATGTAGCAATAAACCATTATTTAGTACTCAACGCATAAACAATGCAACATTGGAAGGGTTAAAATATTGTGCAACTTACTTGTGAAAATCAATTATTTCACCATTCTTTCTGGATTGGCTCGAAGGGTCTTGCTGCTTAATTTTGGGATTGAAGTCAATAGGTGCTAATTGCAAAATGGTACCTTCATTGTTCATCTTGTCTCTGGTTGTTTTAAGAGGAGAGAGGGTACTAATTCTAGTGGTCTTATTTTGCAATTTCTTATCAGGTGAAAGAGCATCATTTGAAATACCATTAAAAACCACTTTGTGTTTAATTGCTTCAGGTTCCACCACATGACAAAGCTTCCTAGCAATAACATCATCATCATCATCATCGAGCAGTTCTGACAAAATATTTCTCAGCTCACTTTTGGAGGTTTTGTTGAAATCTGTAATTTGAAAAAGAAATTTTAAATCAGCTTTAAGTTAAGAACACAAGAATATAACAAACAACCTTGCTGAACCAAGAAAATAAAATGTTTTCTGCAGCACTGTCATTATGTCAATTCAAAAGCCACAATTAAAGCCTAAAAGGATGCTGTATCAAAAATCTGAGGGATCCAATTTGCTTGGATAACCTGTCCCGACAGGCAAGTGGCCTTTGAGGATACCTCAAAAATTTATGAAATGAGGGAGGAAATTTAACACCTTTTTCTTGCAACTCCTCACAAAGGGATCCAAAACTGACCTGCTGAGAATAGATACATTCAGCTCAAAGCTTACCAGTGCCCTTACATTCCAGTTTTATCTGAGCTATATTGGGCTGCTTTACAGAATCAATATACAAGTTAAATGTTATCTTACCTTTCATCCAAGAGATCTGTAATGGCAGGATAGGGTCCATAATCAGGGCCTTCTGGCTGTTGCCCTGAGCCTCTGCTTCTTTTAGAGTGGAAAATCGCCACTCCCTCCAAAGTAATTATCAAAGACCTGCCATCATAGATCTCCATTCTATTTCTGTACATTTTCCCCAGGCAATAGGTGCTCAATTGTAACAAAAGATGTGAAAAATCAGGCCCAAGCTCCAAGCCACATTCTTACTTACCACAAAGCGGAAGCTTCCTCCTAACTTTGGATTTGCTACTTTCCATGTTCGTGATTTGAGTACTCCTCTTACCATTGGAGTTTTTTTGACCACAATAGTTCGATTTCCCTTCAGCAACCATCTTGACAATGCCATTTTTACACTTGCGGTTCATAACATTTCTGCCCAATGTAGTGTCTCCATTGGCAACACTGTGAAACTCTGAATCACACCAGTTCCCAATCGCAGTATTGTGTTTTGGAACAGAACTCACATCAGACACCGTTTGTACACATATGGGTAAGGAATCCAACTTTTTATGATGGCCATCATCATTGGTTTTCTTGTCAGAGAATGTATTTTTAGGTAAGAAGTTAAAGTTCTTTCCATCCCAGTTTAATTTCACAAACAGATCACCATCATCAGATTCAGCGGGAGGAAATGGTTCCTTGGGATCAAGCTGGAACACCTAAAATAAAAAGTTTAGGTCTAATTTTCAAAGAAGTTCAGAATTAATATAAAAACAATGTTTTATTTGCAGTTTACCAAAATTTGACATTAACTGCTAACTGCAGCAATTTTAAGATAAGTCACAAGCGTCTTTAGTCTTAGCAAAAATGTTAGACATTACAGGTTCATATACACTGGATATTCCATTCAAAGCATTAAAGTTTTAAAATCTGGATTCATAATTTTTGAAGCTCAGTGCCAGAGAAAAAAAAACAGACACCAGGTGCTCTCCTGAATGGTGAGGTCCAAAGCACCCCAATATTGGCCACCAGGCATTATTTCCAAAGAGCCTGCAAGCTGCAGCTTGTGGCGCTTGATGGCATATAGGCTGATGCTGGTATGGCAGGACCATGATTTGAATAAATTATTTTACCCTTTAAGTGTTCCAGATTTGTAGTCCTGCAGCCAGTGCATCTACCTTTTGCAATATGGCAGGTGACAGACTTCCCACTGGAAATGTGAGCACACTTCCTGCCGACTGTATCGGGATGTTAATAGGCTGGTTAGTGCCCGAGAAAAGAACACGGTTGAATTTCTAGATCCAGGTGTCAAGTCCATCTTCTTCATTTTTCAAGGGTCCTTGTGCTGAGCAATTTCCATCTGCAAATTCCTGTTATACTTACCAGCTTAACTCCCACCGCCAACCACTCTCCTCCCAAAACACAAATCTTAATTGTTGTAAAAAACATTTGCCTACTCCATCTTTTTCCTTTGGGCAATCATTTTTATAATTCCACATTAAGTAATTCCCAAACTGACTTTTCAGATTTTAGCCATTGCCTCATTTATCTGACCACAACTAAGTGTCTAACAGCACTGTGGGTTGATTTACCCTTTGACGCCTAACTGTACCCTCGCTCATCCCATCTCCTTGGGACTTCTATGGGTAACCAACGGTTTCAATAAGTCACCTCATTGCATAGATGCTTGGGGTAGCATTAGTTTATTGCACCATATTCACCCTTTCCAAGACACTTTGAAAATATAAATTCATAGCTTCCAAAAAAAAAGCCAGCCATAATATTGCGAGTCAATGTGGGTTACTAATCTAATATCTCAAATTCAACATTGAAGGGAGCTCCAGAGTAGATCGAGAATGAGCCACTTTCCACTTTAGCAACCATATAGGTGAATGATAATATGTTCATTTCTTATTTGCATGGTATTGCATTAAGACATAAAAAATAAAACAAAGCACTGCCATGCCACTAGAGAATAAATTAGATCATCAAATCATTGTGCAGATAATAACATAGCTTTTACACAAAGCACTTGGAGGGGAAAAAATTATTTTAAATGGTGGCTCCACAAGATGCTGATTATCAGTTCACGTGAAACTAAATGACAAAATCTTGTAATCTGTGGGATTGCGTCAGATAAAATGACCGTGGAAGTTGAATTGTCATAAAATCCAACTAGTTCACTAATGTTCTTGGGGAAGGGACCTGCTTCTCCAATTTTATCAGTCCCACACTACAAGGCAATTTTAATGCCTTCAGGGCATCTAAAAATGGGTAATAAATATCTCCCAAGTGAAATAAGTTCTTTTGATCTAAACAATATCTTTATAAAGCCCAACAAAAACCGTGGGAGGTGCAGCACCGCACCACACCTCCTCACATTGCAATTATGTCGAAGATAGTTCAGTTCTACCTTCTAGATACAGTAATTGCAGGATAGAATCAGTGGGAATTCTATACTTCAGTCCTTTAATTCTGTAGCGAGCAGACATTAGCAGCACTCTCATAACCAAATAGTAACCAAGCTACAGTAATGAGCAAGAGAGTAGAAATAGTTAACCTGACAAGCTTCCCTTCCAACTACATCACACTGAAAATGGCAAGAACAATCAGGATAGCCTTTGGACTACCTTTAATTGAATACCACTTGTTTTGTTAAACTTTTGCAAAGCCATATTCCATACTGACAGTCCACGCAGACACTTACAAAACAAAATTGTTCAAAGTAATTATTCAAGTTTTAATTAGCACAAGCTTCTCATTCACGCCACTGCCTTACAAAACTTGGATCTCATTTATCATAAAGCATGTAGTTAATACTTAGCACAAATATCAGACAGACGTGTAGAGGCAGCCAGATTGCACACAGAAAGGTCCCATAAGCAGCAATGGGATAAATTGTCTTGACTTAGCAGGTAAGACCATGAATGAACACCTCATCCAAAAACCAGCACCTCTGACAATGCAGCACTGCACTTAAATGTCAGCCATGTCAAGGTTATGTGCTTAAGTCTTACTTTTACAGCTTTAATGAGGGTCTCTGCACTGATATGATCATCACAGTCAGGGACTTCATACAAGAAGATCTCCTTGGGGTGGGCCTCCCTTCCCAATAATTTCTGCTTTGTTTTGGGTATTTCATCAATACGAGCAAACCACTGGACCACTGCAGACTTGGTGAGATGTTGTTGGGTACCTGGTGAGGAAAATAAACCAACACCAATTACGAGGAATATGAAAAACTGAAGCTTGAAATGTTTCAAACAGTATATTAAAAAAGGGAGAGACCAGGGTGTGAAGTTGCAAACTAAATTATCTTCAACACAACACTGCCATAAAGATGAATTCCTACCTTACATAGCTTTTGTTTTGCTAGTACAGTTAACTGATATTAAATAAGTATTACATACATTCCTGGTACTGCTGCATAACTTTCAATAGTTCACAGTAAAGTGCTAGGAGAATGCTGCAGCCTACATGTAGATGCCAAAAGGCACCAAATATTCATGAGCAAGCCTTGAACCGAATATTTGTCTCACAACTAATATTTTTTGAATAAATCATGATTATTTCCTGTAAATGCGAGGCGACTTCAGTCCATTACAAACATTCAAAGCAGAAGCGTACATGAGGTTTCCTTACCATCCTCAAACAACTTTAGCAGTTTAGCTACATACGGTTGATCCTCATCATCACTTTTGACAAAAACAAAATCTCCAATGTTGATGCAATGTTTGATAGAAGTTCCTTCGCATTCTATCTGAATACCTCTAAAGAAGCAAAAATATGTAATTTTACAAATACGGAGTACGCAAAACATCTTATGTCCCTTCTCAACAACTAACATGCAGAAATTGTACAATAAATGAATTTGCAGCAAACATTTCTCTGCAAGATAGGAACATAGGAGTAGGAATAGGCCATTTGGCCTTTCAAGCCTACGCCACTATTCAATAAGATCACGTCTGATCTGGTTGTGATCTTTCTGGTCTGCCTCCCCATAACCCGCGACTCCCTTGCTTCGCAAAAAGCTGTCCAGCCCTGCCATCACCCAGCTTTTTGCTTTCTCTATTTAAATAGTATACTGCTTTTCTATTCTTCCTGCCAAAGTGAACAAGTTCACATTTTCCCACATTTTTCTCCATCTGCCAATTTTCTATCCACTCAATCTGCCTATATTCCTTTGCAGACTCCCGACCTTCTCTTGACAACTTGCTTATTTTCCTACCTATCTAGGTGTAATCGGCAAATTTAGCTAGCATATATTCGGTCCCTTCATCCAAGATATTCGGTCCCTTCATCCAAGTTATTAATATAGATTGTAAATAGTTGAGGGCCCAGCATTGATACCTGTGACACTCCATTAGTTACAGCTTGCCAACTGAGAAAGACCCATTTATCACTACTGTTTCCTGTTAGTCAACCGATCCTTTATCCATGCTAATATGTTACCCCCTACACCGTGTACTCTTACCTTGTGTCATAACCTTTGATGTGGTACCTTATCATATGTCTTTTGGATGCCAGCGAGGATTACATGATAATCTCACTCCACTTAAAGTCAACTTTGCGATTAAAGGTTTTACAATTGCAACTCTACAATTTTTAGAGAAAATGCTACTCTATTATCACCCTACACTTAAATATCCTGTAATCAACCACTAGGAAACAGGTGGAGCAACATACTTCGGGGAACTTCTGCAGCTGCGTAACTTTTGGCCTTCCTCTGCTGATGTAGATGGTACACACTGCTGTCCAACAAGATGCAGCAACTCACCAAGACTCTTCAGGCAGCATCTTCCAAACCCTACGACCTCTACCACCTAGAAGGACAAGGGCAGCAGGTACGTGGGAACACCACCACCAGCAAGTTCCCTTCCAAGCCACACACTATCCTGGCTTGGAACCATATTGTCATCCCTTCACTGTTGCTGGGTCAAATTTTTTTTCATTACTCATTCACAGGATGTGTACGTTGCTGGCTAGACCAGCATTTATTACCCATCCCTAACTGTCCTTGGGAAGGTGGGGAAGCCTTCTTGAACCATTGAAGTCCATGTAGTGTAGATACACCCACTGTGCTGTTAGGAAGGGAATTCTGGGATTGATATGGCTACATTCAAAGGAACAGCCATATAGTTCCAAGTCAGAATGGCGAGTGGCTTGAGGGGAACTTGTGAGAGGTGGCATTCCCGTGTGTCTGCTGCCCTTGTCCTTCTAGATGGTAGTGCTCATGCGTTTGGAAGGTGCTAAGGAGCCTTGGTGAGTTCCTGCAGGCATGTTATAGATGGTGTACACTGCTGCTCAGCATTGGTGGTGGATGGAGTAAATGTTTGTGGATGGGGTGCCAATCAAGCCGGCTGCTTTATCTTGGATGGTATCAAACTTCTTGAGTGTTATGGGAGCTGCACTCATCCAGGCAAGTGGATGGTATTCCATCACACTCCTGACTTGTGCCTTGTAGATGGTGGACAGGCTTTGGGGAGTCAGGAGTCAAGCTACGCGTCGCAGGATTCCCAGCCTCTGACCTACTCTTGTAGCCAGTATTTTTGTGGCTAGTTCAGTTTCTGTCAACGATAGCCCTCCAGAATGTTGATAATGGAGGACTCAGTGGTGGTAATGCCATTGAACATCAAGGGGAGATTCTCTCTCTTGTTGGAGATGGTCATTGCCTGGCACTTGTGTGGCACAAATGTTACTTGCCACTTGTCAGCCCAAGCCTTGCTGCAAAAGGATATGGTCCACCTCAGTATTTGAGGAATCAAGATTGGTGAACAAATCATCAAACATTCCCACTTCTGACCTTATGATGAAGAGCTTGATGAAACAGCTAAAGATAACTGATAGAACACCAAAATCCTGGAACTGTGGATGTACCTACACCACATGGACCGCAACAGCTCAGCACCACCTTCTCAAAGGCAATTAGAGATGTGTATTAAATGCTGGTCTAGTCAGTGATGCCCGCATCCCACGAACAGACTAAATTAAAATATAGCCAGTATACGGTAACATTAGGCGATCCTGACGGTCACATTCCCAGATTTCAGTCTCGGAGGTGCAGCCATCCCATAAATTACATTCACTGCAAAAGGAGGAAGTACAGACTTGACTCACTCATAATCTGAATGCCGCAGTTTGCGATTCACATGAAGCGGTTTTCCCGCCCAGGTGTAAACGTATCTTTCACGCTCCTTCAACCTGGTTAAATATTTGGTCATTTCAGGTGCGATTATGTAAACTTCAGGTTATAAAATATAAAAACTGAAATAAAATCTCCCGCCTGAGAAAAAGCGGGACTAACTCCAGCCGGAATCTGCTCTGAAGAAAGTTTAAATTAAAATACACTTGTAAATATTCGAAATACAGTTAAAATCCGCTCCAATCCAGCCAGTTCTTGGCTATTTTCTCCCGCGCTGTGTCCCAGCTCCGCTACTTGCAGCCCAAATGTGACATTTTCGCGCCATTCCGGTCAGCTGAGACATTGCGAAGTATTCTGGGTACATTTAAATGAATCAGAAAACGCAAGAGGCGGCGGGATGTCTGCTCAGCCGCGGGAGGCGCTGTGCCGGGATGTCTGCCCGACCGCGGGAGGCACTGTGGCGGGATGTATGCTCGGCCGTGGTAGGCGCTCCACCGGATACTAACTACTAACTGAGGCGCCGCAGTGCCTTCTGGGATTGCAATGGCGAACCGGACTGTGAAAGATGCTCATAGCATCCATGGGACCAACCCGCAGTATTTGATCGAGAAAATCATCCGCACCCGCATCTATGAATCCAAGTACTGGAAGGAAGAATGTTTCGGGCTGACAGGTAAGGAATTGGGCTGGGGGATCAAGCGCTGTGTTAAGGACATGATTGTGGCTGAGGTCTGGGCCGCTTGCATTGTGGACTGGAGCAGGCTCTCAGTTGCACTGATGACTTTTCATATTCCCAGCAGAAACCCCAAGCTTCAACCTGTTCTGGTTTGCGAGTAGAGGCCGCAGTGCTTTTGATCATTGCTTTTCAGCTGGTTTTGGATTTTCGAAACAAAAATTAAAGCTGGTCGCCGCGCTTGAGTGTGAAGAGGGTTTTATAGTAAGAGTGAGACTTCATTCTTTTAACACACCCGGACGGCAACATAGTCTCGAAGGAGGTTGTTTGGTAATAATAGAATGGAGGCATAGATTTGCAGAATGGACAAACATTTGGACGGTATAACTTAATGAAGTTCTATTTTGGGGAAAAATTAGGAATGGCATAATTTGTAAGCACAGATGGGTCTAAAGTAGAATTTCTTTTTTGAGTGGAGCGATGCCAGCAGTTTTGAAAGGGATTGTGACTGACAAAAGGGAGCCCTGAAGGCTAACTAATACAGGATTAGTAAAGGGAGTTTAATGAACAAATTGAGGGAATAGAACAAGTGGTGGGTCTCATGACTAAATTTCAAGAGGGCAAGAAACTACAGAAAGACTGCAATGCAGCACTGGAGTGACAAAAAACAGGTTTCAGGGTTAAGAAATAAGGGAAAAAAGAAGAGAACCCACTCCCTCAAAACCCTAAGATAAAAGCAAAATACTTGGGATGCTGGAAATCTGAAACAAAAACCAAAATTAGCTGGAAAAACTTAGGTCTGACAGCATCTGCAGAGAGGAACACAGTTAACGTTTCGAGTCCATATGACTCTTCATCAGAACTTTGAGAATCATACAGACTCGAAACGTTAACTGTGTTCCTCTCCACAGACGCTGTCAGACCTGCTGAGTTTTTCTAGCTATTTTTGTTTTCCCTCAAAACCCTTGATTCTCTAATTTAGACCTTGTACAAATCCTTTTATTCCATTATTGATGGTGATCTTTAGTCACTTGAGTCCAGTTCCTACTCTGTCTCTCCATTTCTTTTTCCACCTTTAAAGGTTTTCTTAAAACACATTTTTTCATTGAGCTTTCTCTGCCTCACTTCCAAATTTTCCTTGTCATGGCTTGACATTCCCTATTGCAGTGGGACATTTTCTACGTTAAAGGCACCAAATACATTCAAGCTGTTGTTGCTTCTCCCCAGATGACCTGGCATGCAGCACAGGAATTATCCTGAGATTGCTCCCTGCGTTTTAACTTGATGCCTAATTCCTCAAATGCCCATTGTAAGTTTTCCAACCTGTTCTCCTTGCATCATTGAACCTCAATATTCACTTTTTCTTTCCAACATCTTCCCCATTATGTCATTTACCCTTCTTAAGGCAGTAGAGTTTCTGTAATGCTGGTCATGATTGTTTATAATTCTGTTTTTTCCTCTTAAAAAATCATCCACATCTCCTCTTGCCCTTTGCAACATTATCACTTTAATACAGTATGTATTGCTCAACAGTACACCATATGTATATAGACATCAGGAATTTCCTGCAGTTCTCCACCTAGCTCACTCTCTTTTCTGCATGTTTCCTCATGTTCACACCCCCCCCCCCCCCCCCCAACTGGCCACCGGGACCCTTCCTCTACCTTACTTTTCCTTTCTTGTTGCAGGGTGGCTATTCTTTTGTAACCCTTCCTACGCTGTTGTAATGTGGAGTCAGACTGTGTAAGTGTAGTAACTTCAAGAAAATGTAATTTCTACCACCCATTGGTAGCTTAGATGTTCATAGTTCTGGAAACTTTCATATTGTGTAAGTTCCACGTGATGTTTATTTCAATTTTTCTTCCATCATAAATTGACACATATTTTGGAAACTCAAATAACAAAGTATTTTCAAGATAATAACAACAAATTGTATATAAGCAAGTTGTAAAACATCCCAAGGAACTATAAGGAGCATTATTAAGTAAAATTTGACATTGAGCCATATGAGCGATTAGGGGCAGGTGACCATAAGCTTGGGCAAAGAAATACGTTTTAAGAAGCTGTCTTAAAGAAGGAAAACAAGGTACAGAGATGATGTTTGCGGAGGGAATTCCAGACCTTATGGCCTTGGCAGCTGAAGACACAGCCTCCAATGGTGGAGTGATTAAAATCTGGGGTGCTCAAGACCGCAACTGGAGAAGTGCTGATGTCTGAGAGGGTTGAAGGAGATTACAAAGCTAGAGAGGGATGAGACCATTGAGGGATCGGAAAAACAGGAAGCGAATTTTCAAATCTTGGTATTGCTCGATTGGGAGCCAGTGTAGGTCAACGAGCACGAGTGATGGATGAATGGCATTTGGTATGAGTTAGGATACAAGTTGCAGATGTTTGGATGCCCTCAAGTTTACAGAGAGTAGAACGTGAGAGGCTGAACAGGAGTGTGGTGAAATAAAGCAGCAATATTATGGAGGTGGAAATAGGTGGTCTTACTGATAGCATGGATATGTGGTCATAAGCTGTCAGGGTCAAATATGACACCAAAGTTGTAAGCAGTCTAGCTCACCCTCAGATAGTTGCCAGGGAGAGGGATGTAATGGGTAGCTAGGAAATGGAGTTTCTGGTGGGCATCAGAGACAATGGCTTAGTTTTTACCAATGTTTAGTTGGAGATAATTTCTGCTTATCTGGTATTGGAGCTGTCTGACAATTTAGAGACAGTGGAGGGTTTGAGAGAGGTGGCGGTGAGGTAACAGCTGGATGTCGTTGATGTACACATGGAAACTGATGTGTTTTCGGGCTTTATTGTTGGGGGAAGCATGTAGATGAGAAATGGGGCGGTGGGGTGTGGCCAATGATAGGTCCTTGAGGGACACCCAAGGTAATAGTGCTTGGGTGGGAAGAGAAACCATTGTAGGTGATTCTCTGACTATGATTAAATGGATAAAAATGGAGCCAAACAAGTGCATTCTTGCCCAACTAGGCAGTAGTGTAGGATGGTGTGAACAACATTGTCAAAAGCTGCAGACAGGTCGAGAGGGCCAAATTGGGATATTTAGCCTTTGTCACAATCACGTAGGATGTTTTTGTGACATTGATAAGTGAGGTTTTATATTGTGGCAGGAGTGATTGGAGTTCTGGGCAAGATACATAGGCATTTAAGAGGTGACAGTACGTTCAAGGACTCTGGAGAAGAAAGGGAGGTTGGAGGTGGGGTTGTAGTTTGCAAGGATGGGAGGGCTGAAGGGTTGCTTATTGATGAGCCAGTTGCACTTGTGTTAAATTCCAGTTCAGACCAAACTTTATTTACTCAGCTGCATTTTCACTGTTAGCTTACACCTTCTTTGTTACAATCCACACAAGTCTAGTGTAACATGTTTCTAAGTAACTTTGTTTGTTTAGGTGTTACAGCAGATTGATTGAGAAGTTGTCTTATGCTGTAGAAATGTTGTAACAACCATTTCTTTTTTGCTTCTTAGCGGAATTGGTTGTGGACAAAGCTATGGAACTGAAATATATTGGTGGCGTCTATGGTGGAAATATTAAGCCTTCACCATTCCTTTGTCTGACCCTTAAGATGCTTCAAATTCAACCCGAAAAGGATATAATTGTTGAATTTATAAAGAATGAAGATTTTAAGTACGTATGATTTATATATGATTAAATTACTTGTAAACTTATCAATTCCAATGTTCATTGTCCAATTATGGTCCAAATAGAGGTCAAGGTGGTGAGTATGCTGAAGTATAAACAATTAGCCACAGTTCCTGGTTCCAGTTACTGTTTGGTGTTCCCTGATGGAAAATGCGCATATGTTAACTATGATGAGAACAAATTCATGCTTGGCTGCAATGCAGTTCTTGCTTGAATCACCTGTCTTAACATATACATAAAGAACACAATTTGAGGCAGCTGTGCATGTGAAACTATCTGTTCTTCAGCATGAGCTTTCAGGAATGGAGGTGGAATAGTCCTGAACCCACTTTCCAAATATGATGAAACTACAGGAAATAAAATTTGATAGTCTTATTATGGGGAGGGATGAATTAATGAGCATTGGAAACTAGTTACCCCATGTAATGACATCAATTTGTCATAAAACCTCCGGTGTCTTCCATGTAATATTTTATCAAGTTATTTTACTGTGCCTGCTTTCCTAACGCACAGCCAAGTTCTTTGGTATCTAATGTTATTAGATGTTGTAAATGAAGGAACATGTTTTACAAATGAAGAATTTGGTCACTGGAGTTTAAGATCTTTCAATTTGTTTTCATCCCAGGTATGTCAGACTGCTGGGTGCATTGTACATGCGGTTGACAGGCTCAGCCATTGATTGTTACAAATATCTGGAACCACTCTATAATGATTATCGGAAAGTGAAGAGGCAGAAGAGAGATGGAGGTAAAAATTGCTCCAGCTATGAGTAAAAGTGAGATCTAATTGTTTTCCAGAATTGAGTGCCTTGTGGGGTGAAACTTAGAAAGATTTCTTGTTTGGAACAAATGTACTTCAACAGTAATGATAGATTGCAATGATATGATATTGCTTTATTCACAATAGCTTACTTAATAGCATATCAATTTCTAATCTCAGTTCACTCACAAATATTCACCCTCAGTACTTTCATTTTTGAGTGTTAAATCCTTGAAAATTATTGCAATCTCCTTAATGGATGTAAGCTAAACCAGTTCAGAGATCTGGTGATTTGAATCTTGTTGATCTTGTATTAAGCCAATCTACTGTAAAATTATTTTTCTTTTACTTGACATTGAAAATTGCAAGTAGAGGATAAGTTATGAAATTGCCTCAAATGCTTTAGGACCTAGATTTAATTTTAGCTATTTGAGACTATTAATTTTCTTCCCAAGTTAGTCAGTTCTTAAATGGCACCAATGAGTGCTCACTACTTTACTTATGAATAATTTATAAATTAAAATGAAACCTCAGGTTTTGATATATTATTTTTGTTTATCATTTTTTTTCTCCTCAAGAATTTGAACTTATTCACGTGGATGAATTTATGGATGAGTTACTCCATGAAGAGCGAGTTTGTGATATTATCTTGCCCCGACTTCAGGTACAGATTATATTGAAGTGAAATATGAAATTCTGTATGTTCTGTTCTCTCCAATTAATTGTATTTAACATTAGGGAAGTGAAAAGATTGACCTCTTTTCCCCCCACCTCTTATTGAAAAGTATCAGGTGAGATTAGGAATGGACTCAGCTACAATGCACCACTGCCTTCCCCACCCCACCCCTCCCCATGAATGAATAGCTTGCCAATATTTACACTGTAGGCTCACACATAAAGGGTGGCTACCATGACAAAGCACCAGAGGGCTGATGGTGCCCATAAAGCAGAGGAGAGGAGAAAATCTGGGGTCAGAGAATTGCATACGCTAAATTGTGTCTTGCAATAAAACATCGCTTTTCATTCTATAGTTAATGCCATTTAATTTTTTTAATATTGAAGGAATAGTTTATTTTATGTGGTACATAACATGATTCCTTTAAGATAAATCTTAACTACTGACATTCGACATTTGCAGACATCATGCATAAGGAACATGATCACTACTATTATATGATTTCCTGTGGGTTAGGACCTGAATAGCCAAGACCAAGGGTGGTCTTTAAATCAAGCAAGATGAGTGGTGGTGAGAGGGTGTAATTAGACAAAGAGGCAGTATCAGAGGAGGTGGTCTTGACGCTGGGAAGCTACTTTAGGGTGATAGGCTGAGATCAATATCAGGGGTTGTTACGTAGGCCTGAAAAATACCTTGGAGTGAGAAACCAGCGGCCAGGAAATGATGTTTGTCAAGTGGGGTGAGCTTGAGGACCTGAAAGGTACCTCGTTGTTATAAAGAAGACGTTAAAACTGAAACTGCAGCATCACAAACCACCACCTTAATGAGCAACACCTCAAATATGACTGGAATCACTAGATGTGAGCATAGTTAACACTGAAAGCTTATGGACATTGCTGACATCAGATTTTTAAACAGGTAGGTGACAGGACATATTGATTTTAATGATTAGTATTTGTCATAGAGAGGCACAGTTTGTAGAACTAATAGAGGGTAAAGACTTCACACTAGTGAACCATTTACTTACCTTCCTATCTCTTTTCTTAATAGATCCACAAACTACATAAGTTTTACTTTTTTTACATAAATGCTCATGATCTTCTAAAATAGTGGAACAAATCTTCAAAATATTGATCGTCCTCATATCTTCTTGTTATATCAGTTCTGTGCTGGCATCATGTGCAAAATTTGTTTTGTTTGCTTGCTAGATTACATCTGTATCTGTTACTGTAGGTGAGTAAATTGTCAGCACTCTGAAGGATGCATATTTAATTGGGAAAAGGCTCTGACACTACTCTTGTTTGCATAAGAGACTGAGTTCATTTCCTGTTCAGAATAGGGAAGTTGCCTGGCACAGGTGAGCCAGTTATATACAAGGTTTTGATGTAAGTGGAAAAACTAACTTCTACACTTTACACTGGCTAACAAGAATAAGTAGTTGAAGGATGAATTACTGTATGCACTCTGTTTAATTTGACTTTGTCTGTATCCAAGCTGCATGTCTACATGGTGACTTTAAACCAACATGGCATCCTAATTGGGTAATCCCCGGGTTGAATGTTCACTTTTTATTTTACTGTGTTCTTTGGACATGGGCATTGCAGCCCATCCCTAATTAAACTGAGATGTTGGTGGGCCTTCTCTAATCACTGCAGTCCTTGTGGTAATGATGGTGTTAAGAAATTCTAACATTTTATTCATGCCAACAAAGGAACCAAGTCAGGTTGACTTGTGATTTGGAAGAAAGCTTAGAGTTGTTGGTGTTCCCATTGTATTGTTGCCATTTTCCTCTGTAATAGAGGTCACAGGGCTAGCCGGTGCTATCAGGGTAATCTTGGTAGGTCGGTACAGTGCAAGCAGTTAATACTGCAGGCATAGTGCATACACTGGTGATGAAGGGGTGGATATTGAGATCAGTGGCAGGGGAGTCAGTCAAACAACTGCTTTGTTCATAGTTTCAAGTTTCCTGACTCTTTCAGATGCTCCTTCCTTCCAGATAGGATGTGAGTATTCCAGTACATTCTTTACATGAACCTTTATAGCTGGAGGAGAAGTATTGGTGAACTTGGCAATGGTGCACCTGTAGTTGGGCCTTTTCTTGTTGTAAGCGGTCATTGCCTGGCACTTGGGTGATATTCAATGTTGCCCCTCACTTGTCAATTCAAGCCTGAGTGCTCTCCAAGTCTTGCTGTAGGATTGCATTGACTGCTTCGTTATCAGAGGAATTGCTAATGGTAGTAAACATCAAAGTCATCAGCAAGTAGCCCCCCATCTGATCCTATGATCAATTGAAGATCATTGGTATGTTTGAAGGTGATTGGGCTAAAGAGGCTGCACTGAGACAGATGACAGAATTGCTTGTGATTTTGTCTGATCAATTAACTTACCATTGCTTTCTTCTGGAGTCTCAAATGAATGGTCACTTGGGCAGGTACCCTATATGGCTCTGTTCACCAATAGAACCATAGTCCATTAAGAGTCTTGCCTTCAGTATTTGGCAAGGGGAAAGAAAATTGTTGGGGTGGGTGACAGGAATCCAACTCACGATAGTAAGTTAATGCTAATTTTATTCTCTGAAAATCCCATAACTTGGGATTCTGTAGGTAGAAAGATAGTAACAGTAGTTTGCATAAATGCAACAATGGCTTGAGTTAAGTGTTTCTTGATACTGTAAACATATTTTTGAGGTTTTTTTGTATGTAAATAGGTAATCCTTTGCTAGATGAAATTGCTATCCGCAACATAAAAATAAGACTTTAACATATTCCAAATATCCATTTTATATGTTATGAATTTTGTAGCTACAAAACTTTAATTATGCTTGAACAATTTGTAATAATTGGTGTGAATTTGATTTAAAATAAGCTATTTTGATCATCTAGAAACGCTATGTGTTGGAAGAAGCAGAGATGCTGGATACACGAGTCAGTGCATTAGAGGAAGATATGGATGATGTAGACACTAGTGAAGATGAAGATGACGATGATGATAAGGTTTATATACACCTAAAGGGTGTATTCTAAATATTATATATTTGTCTTTATTGTTTAAAAAAAACTCACTTCAACCTCTTTCCAGGGGATGTATTTAATGTCCTTTCATGCACATTTAAAACATAATTTTTTTAGGAACATACTGTTTGGCCCACACGAAGCTGTTCCATTAACCTAACTTTTAATCAAACTTTGGTCTTCCTTCCAGCATGCTTTAGAACTGAATGCAAACTGCATACCTAAGAAATGATCCATCACATTAGTAGCCATAAAAAAAAGCTTATGTTACTAAACTGCATAATTTTCTGTCGATTCATATTTCTTTTAAAAATAGGACTGATACATTTAAATATTTCTGAACTTCAAAACTAACTTGATTCCAGCATAACTTAAAACTACATTTGCCATTTTTTTAAGAAAAGAAAAAATAAACACTTGTGCCAACTTGATGGTTTTTTTTCAAATGGACCCTTTCAGTTCTCAACATGTTTGTGCCAGTACTTTTCTCTCAATATTTATAAAGATTTTTTTGAATGACCTTCCCTGCCTTCTCTCCTCAACCCACTTATATCCCATCTCCCATTCTGCCAGGCAAAAAACATTTCCTGAGTTTCTATTTGAAAGTAGCTTTTAAAAGCAGTTACATTTTTAAAACTACTTTTGTTTACATAATTAATTTATCTCAACTATGTCATGTCATTCACCTGATTGCAGTGTTTTGTGTAATTTTGATTGTCTATATATATATTCAGTACAGGATGAATGGCAAAATGTACTATGTAAATGTTAATTTGCATTCATAATTTTCTGCACATTAAATGTCAATAACCTCCAGGGTGACAGAGTTCCATCACCAGAGCCTCCACGACGAGGCTACCGTGATCTTGATCGGCCTCGAAGATCCCCATCTCCACGATATAGAAGAAGTCGAAGCAAAACACCAAGGCGGTAAGAAAGCAGCTGCAGTCTTAACTTTTTAATAAATGAAATAAAATACAAAATGCTGAATATTCACAATGAATTCAACAGCATATGAGAAAAGGAAAGAATAATTTGCATTTCAGGTACATTTCAAGACCCTGTGTATTTCCAGTATATTTTTTTTTCAGATTTACAGTATTTTATCTAATTATTTTCTATAAGTTACGAATTCGTGGTGATAATTAATTATGCTAGCAAATTGTGGTAAATCTTTTCTTTTAAGATGTATTTTGTTGGTGTTTAGAATTTATCAGCAGAGTTAAAGCATGCAGATACAAGAACAATTCATAACAAATTTGGGAAAACAGACCAACACAAATTAAAGTTACAATTATTGTAATAAAGATACATTTTCCTTTACATCATGCTAAAGGAAATATTCAAAAGTAATCAAATTCTTAATCTTGTATTTTACAGAAGAAGCAGGTCCCCCAAGAGAAGGAGGTATGGCGTTTTTTTATTTCATTGACATTTATAGGTAGTAAATGCAACCATTGTTTTTATTTCTCATTTGATGTTTTTGTTTTACTGAAGCCCATCACCACGTCGTGAAAGACATCGCAGCAAAAGTCCCAGGCGTCATCGTAGTCGATCTAGAGACCGTCGTCACAGATCAAGATCTAAGTCTCCAGGTATAATTTTTTTTAACTTGTTTTCAAGTCAACAACTTGCCATTTTCACCTCGAGATTGGAAGCTTGTAGACAGCCTTTATGTTTGGTGACTAATGTCTACAGAGAAACCTGTAAGAGGGATTGTCTTCATGTGTTCTCCCTCGTAATTTATTGTGATAGATGATGGATAGTCTTTTAAGGTGATCTTTGTTGTAACTGACTGGCTTCTTGTGTTAGTATTTAAAGGAAATGTAGACATGGTGTCTATGGAGTTCTTTGTTAATGAAATCCAAAATTGACTGGGGCAGCCTACACCTAAAAATATCTTGAGGGGAGATTAACCGGAACTGTGGGCAGGAGTTTAAATTAATGGATGGAAGAGGGAAGCAATAAAGAATATACAGTTTGAAAGGGAATGTAAACCTATATATACTGAATGGTTGAAAGGTTAATGAAGGAAAGCAAAATAGGGAAAATTGTCACATCAAGGAAATTCAAACTAGAATTGCAAACTATACACAGTTTAAGAAACAAAATTGAGAATCAAGATTCACTGATTAAATAGAAAGTTACTACATTAGTAGGAGTGACTGTGCCAAAAATCTTAAAATGTTTACTTATTTTAAACTTTCATTAATTTAAGCTTGTTATGTGCATTATCCGTGTAGTATGTTCTAGATGCCGTGTGTCTGGGATGAACACATATGCACTAAATAAGCCCAAGTACTTGTGCTTGAGTTTAAAATTTCTCAGTTTGTTTATGTGTATGATAGCATGGTGTTACAGATCAGCAACTGCCAAAGGCTCAGATTCATGTCCAGAGAATATGAGTTCAAATCCCACCACAGCAGTTTGAGAATTTGAATTCAGTTTTTAAAAAAACTTTGTGTAAAAGCTGGCAGCACTAAAAGCGATCACAAAGCTGGTGATGGCTGTAAATATGGTTCAGTGATGTCCTTTATGGGAAGGAAACCTGCTGCCCTTACCTGGTGTGGACTGTATGTTACTCCAGTTCTACACATATGTGCTTGACTCGTAACTGCTCCCTGAAGTGACTTTGGGGATGTTTCTTAATATTATAAGTGAATTGCTATCTTTTTTTGGGGGGGGGGAATGTGTTTTTGAGAACTGTAGAGACACTGTTTTGCCATTTAATGTGTGTTTCTGTCACTGATACTTATTACATTTTTCAAATAGGCCATCACAGAAGCCACAGACATAGAAGTCATTCTAAATCACCTGAAAGGTATTATTATTTTTAGACTTTTTTTTCTAATTAACTCAGAGTGAATGCATTGTTTCTAATAATTTTTACACTAATTTTAGATCAAAGAAGAGTCACAAGAAGAGTCGACGAGGAAATGAATGAAGGTGGTATATAACCACAAATACACATTTCCAGTGTGTCACAAGACCTATGTGTAGATATGACTGATATATTCTAGTCTTATGTTGACAATTTTTGTATTTTTTGTTCATTCTGATTTTAAGATGCAACAATTCCACTTGACATGAAAAAACTATGGTAAAGCTGTTCTACAGCTTTCAAGAGCGGACAGAAGATTGACATTACCGCTAATATTTGTGAATATGTTGAGCGCTTTCTAAAGAAACTATAGTTTTTATTAGCGATGATTTAGGTGAAATTTTGGTTGTAAATATGGAGCAAGTTCATTGCTTAATAACATTTGGTAAACTTGATTATTATTAGAAGTGATGAATAAAGCAATGGTTGTACAAAGATTTACTTGAGACATGTTATATTCCATTCTTAAGTCTACAAATGTTAAATGTCAAAGTTCAAACTGTTTCAAGAACCAAGAACAAATACTGTGGAAAAAGTTAATGCCATAAATGTCCTGTGTACTAAGGCACACTAGCAATTGTGAAAACTAGCTGACCAATCACAATATGATTGTTGCTCATTGGCAAAATCCAGGTTAGGAAAGCAAAAAAACCTATTATTTCTTTTGGGATGTTAGAAAAATTTTGTAACTATTTAAACCTTTTGTATATGCATGCACATTAAACCTGTCCAAAAGGCCACCTTTGTATATTGAGCAGTGAAGGTTCAAACCAGCAATAAATGATCATTCAAATTTGAAGCTGTTTCATTCTTCAGTGTTTTATTTTGTCTCACTGAGCTAGGCATTGTTATACTACTATGGAAAACATCTATGGTTTTTAGAGTTTTATCAAGATCTATAAACAGTGGAAGTATATTTACCTCCCTCTAGTAGTCAGGTCTAGAGTGAAGAACAGTCTTCTACCGGTAGTGTTCTAACACTTGATAAATCAAAGATTTGAGAAAGAAAGAACTTCTATTTATACAGCATGACCATAGAGCATCCAGTTGTGTCGGTGAAGTACTTTTAGAGTCTAGTCACTGTTGCAATGTGATAAACATGGCAACCAGTTCGCACACAGTAAACTCCCACAACCAGCAATAAGATAATGACCAGATTTTTAAAAATTATGTTTTAATGATGATATTGGCCCAGATATGAAGCAATTCCATGGACTCTTCTATCCACTTAATAGGACAGACAGGTCCTGATTTTAATGTCTCATCTGAAAGACAGCACCTCAGACAATACAGTGCTCCCTCAGTACTGCATTGGAGTGTCAGCCTAGATTGTGTGTTCAAATCTCTAGAGTGGAGCATAATCCCATTCCCACCTTCAAACTAGTGGAAGAAAATGACAAAGAGTTCAGCTGGTCCACTAAGCTTGTCCCATACAGTCTTCTTGTAATTAAGCATTATGACCCCAATACTCTCACCCACCAATTGCCATAGGAGAGGCAGAAAACAAACATTCCTAAAAACTTAGCCAAGTTCAGGGAAAAAGATTTCTTGGAAATTCCTACTTCCAAAGACGGTAAGCCACATTGAGAATCACTATTAATCCCTTTTAATGTCCATGTTAAATGGTCCTTGTTCTCTCCCTGATTACATTCCAAAACTACATTGGCTGTGAAGTGCTTTGGGGTTATGAAAGACACCAGGTACATTTAAATCTGTTCTTAAACACAGAATATTAATAATTTGAGATAGTCGTTTCGTAGTACAGAACTTGAGTATTGCTGAAAATAAAAGATGTCTTAAGTTTTTCGTCTTGCACTCATCAGGTCACTTTGCAAGAATACCAATATAAGGGGAAAACAACAATTTATACTACATGAAGAAAGTGTAACGCCACATGTCAATCAATCAGCATTCTCATTGACCTAGGCACCGGAAACAGCTACACAAACTCAGCCCTGTCGACCCTGTAAAGTCCTCCTTACTAACATCTGGGGGGCTTGTGCTAAAGTTGGGAGAGCTGCCTTACAGACTAGTCAAGTAACAGCCTGACAGTCATACGGAATGATACCTTACAATGTCCCACACGCCACCATCACCATCCCAGTGCAGGACAGACCCAGCAGAGGTAGTGGTATACAGTTAGGAGGGAGTTGCCCTGTGAGTCCTCAATATTGATTCCAGACCACATGAAATCTCATGGCATCAGGTGAAACATTGGTAAGGAAACTTCCTGCTGATTACCATTTACCATCCCCCCCTCGGCTGATGACTGAGTACTCCTCGATGTTGAACACCACTTGGAGGAAACACTGAGGTTGGCAAGGGCGCAGAATGTACTCTGGACGGGGGACTTCAATGTCCATCACCAAAAATAGCTCGGTAACACCAGTACAGACCAAGCTGGCCGAGTCCTAAGGGAGATAGCTGCTAGATTGGGTCTGTGGCAACCTTCAGTTGGCGAAGGAACCAACGAGGGAAAAACCAATTTTACTTCATCCTCACCAACCTGCCTGCCACAGATGCATCTGTGCATGACAGTATCGGTAGGAGTGACCCCTGCACAGTCCTTGTGGAGACGAAGTCCCGTCTTCACATTTGAGGTTGCCCTCCATCATGTGTGGCACTATCACTGTGCTGAGTGGGATAGATTTTGAACAGATCTAGGAACTCAAGACTGGCTAACCATGAGGCGCTGTGGGCCAACAGCTGCAACAGAATTGTACTCAACCACAATCTATAACCTCATGGCCTGGCATATCCCCCACTCTAGCATTGCTACCAAGACAGGGGATCAACCCTGGTTCATTAAAGAGTGCAGGAGGGCATGCCAGGAGCAGCACCAGGCATACCAAAAATTAAGGTTTCAACCTGGTGAAGCTACAAAACAGGACAACCTGCTTAAGAAGCAAGTGATAGATAGAGCTAAGCAACTCCACAAACGACGGATCAGATCTAAGCTCTGTTGTCCTGCCACGTCCAGTCATGAGTGGGGGTGGGCAATTAAACAAATCACTGAAGAAGGTGGCTCCACAAATATCCCCATCTTCAATGATGAGGGAATGCAGCACATCCAGTGCAAAAGATAAGGCTGAAGCATTTGCACAATCTGGAGGCATAAGTGCTGAGTGGATGATCCATCTCAGCCTGTACTAGAGAACCCCAGCATCACAGATGCCAGTATTCAGCCAATTTGATTCGCTCTACGTGATATCAAGAAACAGCTGAAGGCACTGGCTACTACAAAGACTATGGGCCCTGAAAATATTCCAACAATAATACTGAAGACTTGTACTCCAGAACTTGCCGTGCCCCTAGCTAAGCTGTTCCAGTACAGCTACAACACTGGCATCTACCCAACAATGTTGAAAATTGCCCAGGTATGTCCTGCACACAAAAAGCAGAACAAATACAACCTGGCCAATTACCGCCCCTTCAGTCTACTCTTGATCTTCAGTAAAGTGATGGAAGGGCCCATCAATAGTGCTATCAGATGGCCAGGAGCCCTAGCTTGGTGAGTTCCTGCAGCACATCTTGTAGATGATACACACTGCTGACTATGTGAAGGGAGTGAATGTTTGTGGATGGGGTGCCAATCAAGTGGGCTGCTTGCACTTGTCAGCCCAAGCCTGGATATTGTCCAGGTCTTGCTGCATTTGGTTGGGCCTAGGACACTATGCTGAGTAACTGCTGCATTGATATCCTGAAACTGAGGTGATTGACTTCCAACAACCACAAGTGCTAAGTATGGTTCCAACCAGTGGAGAGTTTTATCCCTGATTCCCATTGACTCCAGTTTTGCTAGGGCTCCCTGATGCCACAATCAGTCAAATGCTGCATTAATATCAAGGGCAATCACTCTCACCTCACTTCTGCAGTTCAGGCTGTAATGAGATCAGAAGCTGAGTGACCCTGGCAGAACCCAAACTGAGCATCAGTGAGCAGGTTATTGCTAAGCAAGTGCTGCTTGATAGCAAAGCTGATGATCCCTTTCATCACTTTACTGATGATCGAGTAAAGACTAACGGGGCAGTAATTAATGGGGTTGAATTTGTCCTGCTTTTTGTGTACAGGCGGACCTTTCCACATTGCCGGGTAGATGTCTGTTGTGGCTGTACTGGCGAGGGGCATGGCAAGTTGTGGAGCACAAATCTTCAGTACTATTGTCAGGGCCCATAGCCTTTCTGTATCCAGTGCCTTCAGCCATTTCTTGATATCAGGTGGAGTGAATCGAATTGGGAGAAGACTGGCATCTGTGATGCTCGAGAACTCTGGAGGAGGCCGAGATGGATCATCCACTCGGCACTTCTGGCTGAAGATCGTTGCGAATGCTTCAGCCTTATCTTTTGCACTGATGGTATGGCTGCTCCATCATTGAGGATGGGGATATTTGTGGAGCCTCCTCTTCCAGAGAGTTGTTTAATTGTCCACCACCATTCACAACTGGGTGTGGCGGGACTGCAGAGTTTAGATCTGATCTGTTGTTGTGGAACTGCTGAGCTCTGTCAATCAGTTGCTGCTTATGCTGTTTGGCACACAAGTAATCTTGTGTTGTAGCTTCACTAGGTTGACACCTCATTTTTAGGTATGCCTGGTGCTGCTCCTGGCATACCTTCCTGCACTCTTCATTGAACCAGGGTTAATGGTAGAGTGGGGGATACGCCAGGCCATGAGTTTACAGATTGTGCTCAAGTACAATTCTGCTGCTGCTGATGGCCCACAGCGCTTCATGGATGCCCAGTCTTGAGCTGCTAGATCTGTTCTAAATCTATCCCACTTAGTACAGTGATAGTGCCGCACAACACGATGAAGGGTATCCTCAATGTTAAGATGGGACTTTGTCGCCACAAGGACTGTGCAGTGGTCACTCCTATTGATACTGTAATAGACAGCTGCATCTGCACCAGGCACGTTGGTAAGGTTGAGGTCAAGTATGTTTTTCTCTCGTGTTGGTTCCCTCACCACCTGCACGCAGACCCAGTCTAGCAGCTATATCCTTTAGGACTCAGCCAGCGGTAGTGCTACCAAGCCATTACTGGTGATGGACATTGAAGTCCCAGAGTACATTCTGCGTCCTTGCCACTCTCAGTGCTTCCTCCAAGCAGTGTTCAACATGGAGGAGTACTGATTCATCAGCTGAGTGGGGGTGGTACTTGGTAATCCATGTTTGGCCTGATGCCAGCATTACTGCGGATCATGTAAGCCAAACCAGGTGAGATTTCATTCTCTAAAGGGCACTAGTGAACCAGGTAGGTTTTTATGACAATCAACAATGGTTTCATGGTCATTATTAGATTTTTAATTCCAGATTTTTTATTGAATTCAAATTCCACCATCTGCCATGATGGGATTCAAACCCAGGTCCCCAGAGCATTACTCTGTGTCTCTGGATTACCAGTCCAGTGACAATACCACTATGCCACCGTCTCCCCTCCGTACACCCTAGTGACATCCCACCATCCTTTTTTGGCCTTGTTGCAGTCTTTGACTTGGCTATTGACACCATCCTGATCCAACGTCTCTCCTCTGATATCAACTTAGAAAGATTGCCCTCACTTGGTTTTGCTCCTAACTATTGTAGCCAGAGAGTGTCCAGCAATAGCACTTTCTGCCCCATACCATCATTGAAGTGCATCAAGAATCTATGCTTGGCTCCCTCTTATTCCTCATGTACAAGTACCAACCCCCCAGCAAAATCACCCAAAGAAATACCTTTGGATTCCCCAGGTATGCTAATGACACCCATTATCAATCCACCGTCTGCTGCTTCTGTTGTCAGCTGGCTAGTCTGACACCTGATCTTGGCTGAGCTGCAATTTTCCTCTAGTTAAACATTGGAAAGACCAAAACCATCATCTTCAGCTCCTGTAACAAATTCTGTGCCCTTGCAGAAGACACCATCCCCTTCCTTGGGCCTTATATCAAGTTGAAATTGATTGCTCCCAACCTTGGTGTCGTATTTTACTTGAAACAGCTTTGTTTCCCACATCCTTGCCATCTCAAAAAAGCACTTATTTCCATCTTTGTAACATTATCTATCTCTGCCCCAGCCAGCAACAATCTACAGTTAGGCATCACTTAAAGTTGTGTTCCTTAAAATCTCGACTTTTAGTGAAAAAACTTTAAGTGAATCAAAGGTTCTCATAGGAATCAATGTTGAAGCCAGAGTTAGGTTCCTTTGGACATTTCTAGTCTGGAAAATCCCATGTACAAGTTGAAATGTGTAAAGTAAAATAAATCACCAAATATAAAATAAATACTGTATAAATTCAAATGAAATATCAGCAATCTTTCTTTCTTCTTAGGCAGTCCCTCAGGATTGAGGATAATTTATTTCCACTCCAGTTCAATGGGTTCTGAGATGGCATGTACAACCTGCAGACTCGGTCACTTGCAGGCAGGTGGTGCCCGGAAGGTTAGTCAGGTGTCAGGTGAATTTTTTGCACTCTGTGTGTTGCCTTGACTTTGCCTTTGCATGTGCCTGATGAAGTCCCTCTGTGTTGGGTGCCCTCCCAAATGAACCTTCTCCCATTTTGGTCAGTCACCATGATTGAGATGTTTGACACCTTCAGGGATGCTTTAAGGACATTTCTGAAGTATTTCAGAGGAGGTGGTTTTGAGTGATTAGTGCCCCGATGCTGGGCATGTTGGCTTGAGAGAAGCAAATGGCTTTCCTAGAGCTTTAAAACTGCCTCTCCGCCTCACTTGCTGCAGAATTGAACAAGGATTGATCCAAATTAGTTGTTGAAATTGGGACAGCCAGCCCAGATGAATTGGTCCCAGCTGACCTGATCCTAGTTGGGCTGCTGAGATTGTTCCAGTTGGCCTGTTGGATTGTTCCCAGTTGGTGAGCTGAATTTGTTTCAGTTGGCCAGTTGAGCTGGTTCCAGTTGAGGTTGGTTAGACTGGTTAAATTTACTGGCCCAACTGATTCCATTTGAGATCAGCTAAACTGTTCAAAATTACAAAAAGGAAAATCCAAAAAATTAATTCACCCATTCCAATCACATAAGTACTACTAATAAATCAAAGAAATGACCTATGTGTCAATGTGTGCTGTGGAGTCAGTGAAGCATAAAACACTATTGACTGGACTGTGCTGCAAGTTTATTGTGATGCAGAAAAACACAAAACACATAAGCAAAAACCAAATAAATGGCGCAGAAACAAAAAAAACTAACCATAGTTAAAGTGTAATTATGTTAAATTACAGCTATCATAATGCAAAACTTGAACAGTATTTACATTAGTAAGGCAGGATGGTTCGTCTGATTTCAGCCTCCCAATTTTCGCTGAGATGCTTACATCCTTGACTTCCCTGTAAGGAGGGAAATAAACAGTTAAATACATAAATTGCAGAAACCAAAGCAGTTAAACACAGATAAAGTGAGGAAATGTTAAATTGCAGCTGTTAATCAAAATACAGAACTTAGGCATTAGATGTTAGTTGGTTCACTGGATTTTGTCTCCAATTGAGGTTCAGAATTTTCTCAGTGATGTAATTATTCATTTTTCTGAACTTCTTCTTAAAAGCCTCCTCACTCAGCCCCTGAGTTTGGAGTTGGCGTGTGAAACATGCTGCTAAAAAGAGAAAAAGTTTAAGGTTGAAATTAAAAGTTGGGGTCTTACAAAACAGGTGACAAGAGGCCTCCAAGCTGACCTCCTGCTGAGAGAAATTGCATCTTCTATGCTGCCTGCAATAAAACAATTTTAACAGCCCCATTTGTTTACCCATTGCTTCTTAGCAGTTCATCCATGGAAACCCTAATTCATCTGGGCATTTCTTGGAACCTAACCATAATCAGAAGACCAATTAATCCTAGTTCAGTGCTTCTCAGTTAACTAAGGGGACATTGCATCACACAAAAAGAAAATACAGGGTTTATGTGGCATTAGCTTTGATACATTTAACTTCTGTGGTGAGAGCAAAGACTTCCCAGTACTTCCCATGTTCACAAACGGTGGGCACGGTCTTCCACACACTGACGTTCCCTTCAGTTCATCGGACCCCAGATGTTAACAGCCAAGGACCTGATGAATAATGAATTCATCCTTAGCTATGTGCCCTATTCCACACTCTCTCCGGTGTCACAATACCATCTGGCAGTTTTACCTGCAAGTAAAATCAGGGACATACTGTGTAAAATTGGAAGATAATACAGACTCAGATTAACTACAGTAGCTACACGAGGTTATTCAATTGTTCAGTCTCATTGAATGACCAGTCCTTCGTAATGGAGGCAAGTTTAATACTTTACCTATCATCATAATGATCCATCACTTTTTGTTGAAACCAAAATTGATTTTCAAATGTTTTGACAATTATAAGAATCATTACCTTGCCATTAATTGTAGTGTGCAACTGCTCGCTGGCTTCTTGGTGCTCCATTTAGGAACTTGCTGACTGTGCCTGGGTGGTGCTGGGGATGCAGGCATGTCCAGCCATCTTTGCTTGCGTGGTGCTGGGGGCCTATCACCTCGCCTAAGCATGTCCAACATTCTTGCTGCAACATGATGAAAAATAATCATTCATATATCAGAGTTGAGAGGTCATTTGCACAACTCCAATTTAACCTATCATGCTATGACATGGCAGATGATGATCAAATCCTCGAGGGAAACTTGATCATGCGGTCACAACTGTCTTGTAATTTGTATTTTATTTCGTGCCTGAATTCAGAAGTAATAAGACTACCACGGCTTCAGAGGTTTTTAGAAAATGAAATTAAATATTAATTAGCAAAAGAAAAGATTTCAAGCACATACATAGGTCTACAAATTACTACTATAATAACTCCTAAAACCGCTAATTAATCTGACTCCCAGTTACACCTCCATTAAGGCAACAGTAAAAACAAATAGATTTAAATAGACCCAGGCAAAGCAACACAATACCCTGGATAGGAGAACTTAAAGTGAGTTTTCTCAGCTTCAGTTCCTGTGGATAGCAACTTGATACACAGAGACTGGAGGCCTTTCACACTTGTTAGATCTCAGAATTCCTTCTCTCCTATGATACATAGCCTCATCTCCTTTATACATGTTTCCCCCTTTTAATGTAAATTCCATTGTTCCCATATGTTTTTACAACCTTACTTTTCTCATAATATAAATCTTTCATAGTACTAATTTTATCAGTAACCTTGGGGAAAATAAACACATTGTTTGGCTTAGCTTCTTCTGGCTAGGTGTAACATCTTATCATCTCTTTGAAATTCAAACTAATCTAATTTATCTAAAAATGCAAATTTTCCTTACACCTCACATTCTAAAACTTCAGCCAAGTTTAAGTATTCAACATTTCAAACATAGCTTCTTTTTTGATGACTCAAAGCCTCCAGACCAACTGTCTCCAATTCTATTAAATCCCACCCACACAAACACACACATACAAACAGAGAAACTATCCAAACCCCACTATTAACCTACCTTTACAAAAAATCACAATAGTATTATGAGAATTATTATATTTTCATTACAATCATCTATTTCTGATTAGACAGAACTGTATTTGTCACAGAAAGAGGAGTACTATGTAACACAGGGATGAGAGTTGTCAAAGACAGAAAGCTCTGAATTTTTTTGTGACTAGGAATCATTTAATTATAGCACTTTATGACCTGCAGTGAATGCAGATGCTTCCAAGCTACTTCAAATAACTGGAATTATTAGGCTTCAAATGGGTAGAAACATTAGTTTTCCCTTCATTTACCTTCTATTATCATCAAGACTGTGGACCAATACATTTGTATCAAATCACCAAATTGTCCTCAGCACTTCAGCATTCAATGCAGTTAGTGCATGTAATACAGGATGAAGTCCATACTTACAACAGGACTGACATTGTTGGACAATGTACATGTGAAGAGAAGCAAAGGACTTTGCAAGTGCTTTGCAAACTATTTTCCAATGTGACCCCTTCTGGACTCACCACCACCTTTTCAAGGGCAATTAGGGATTAGGATGGGATCACCTTGCCAGCAATGCTCGCATCTCATGAAGGACAGATAAAGAAGTCTTGAAAATTAACATGACATCAGATGCCAGCAAAAACAATAATGCAGTATAATAACATTCTGCATATAATTATTTAAGTTCAAGTATTATAGGTCAACACATAATAATATATCATAGAAATATGAACATTTGTAAAAATGTTATTTTATAGATTCATGTAGGTTTCAGTCAAGCTCTCTATATTCCCTGGTGCCAGACAACTCACTGAAGCCACTCTCTTCTCCAACCCTCCAAACACACATTGTAGTCAGCCCCTCCCCACCCCTCCACCACACACTCACACATGCCCCTCATCCCAAACATTTAAGAAAATATTTAAAAGCAAGCATCATTTTAATTGTCCAGAAAAAGTTACATTAATGCTACTGATAATCATAATGTGATGTGTTTGTGACAATGAAATTTGACACAAGTTTAAGTGCCTTACAAGTACAGCCTACCATATTTTACAATTTACATCTTATGCAACATAGGGACTGTTAAAGTGTTAAAACAAGAGGTAAACTTCAAAATAAAAAAATTTGCTTGAAATTATATTCAGGTTTTGAAAAAATAAAAATAAACTATTGCGCTGAGTGTTTCTACCATTATGAAACCTCCTTTAATTTTCTTCTAAATACATTGTCTCATGTGTGGCATTGTTCCACACCACCAGCAACCCTCCAGTTTTTGGTCCAAATGGACATTCTTTACATGTAAGCTTAGACAACAAGTGGCAGCAGGTTACTTAGTCACAAGGGCCATCACAGTCAAGTATATGCTGTCCTCAACCTAATTTTGCACTAATCGGTCATGTAGCACTCCCATCCTGTGTCTAATGTCTAACCTGCCTATCACCAACATCTGAAGTCCAAGTCGACTATGCTCCTTCTCCCTCCCAATGTCTGTTGTCCAAATCCCCTACCTCCCAATTTCTTACATCCCCCACTCCTTAATATCTGATGTCCAACTCACCCCAGGTTTCAAATGTCCAATACCCACACCCCTTCCATTGATCTTTAGCTCACCTCCACCCTGTTCCCCAGCTGCCTACCTGCCTGTCTGACAGCCAGCCATTCAATCTAACTGGCTGCAGCAGGGAAACCGATAAAAACATTTAAATCAGGCTCTGCTGTTAAATTCTGTAGAAGCTCCAGGAAACCCATACTTCTTAGACACTAAATCTCGCTCCATACCTCACAGTTATTATCGTGGCCATTGTCTACTCTACAGCCACTAGCAATCAGTTCCATGGTAAAATAAAAGCAGGATGTGCTTTGGGAAGGCAGTCAGATGGGGCCCTGCCTTGGCTTACTTGGGAGAAGTATTTAGATTTTTAGTTGCTTCTTACTTTATTCAAAGACAGAGTTGTTTATGGAGCAGAGTTGGGAACAAATCCTTCTCCCTCCCTCACATCACTAATCGCGGTCTCCAACTCCAGAATCTGCATGGCCGACCCTGTAATGAACTGTAATTGCCCCACACACTGATAGAGCACTCACCTCGCTCAAGATAACTCAGTATCATTAGAAGCGAAGAGGACCAAATTAGTCTCTTCCAGTTCTCTGGAAGTGGTTCGTGTTGTGGATACAGATGATAGCTGGGTCCAGTCTGACGCATGCCTTAGTTATGGCTTTTCTGGGCATGCTCTGGCCTTGTTACCAGCAGGGACTCCCTTCTGTTCTTTAATATTCTACTTCTTCTCCTTGGCCTCACAGAAGATGTTATCACAAATCATTTAGTGTAGCTGAAAGTATCCTGCACAGTGGCCAGTGGGACTGGTCAGAGTAACGGCTTCAAGTTCTCCAATCACAGGTTCCCTCTTTCCTGCCCTTGCTGCTCCTCCAATCACAGATTCTGTTTCTGGAGGAGCAGCAAGATCAGAAGAGAGGCAATCACTGCTCTACTGTCAGTTCCCACTCTCAGCAACTGTCAGTTTAACTGACAGTTAACAGTTTTAAAAAAACAGTTGCTGAGAGCGGGAAAGATGCTTGGGCAGCTTTATGGTTGGCCGGCAGTTCTGAGTTTTTTTAAAAGCCTGCTGAAAAACCAGGAAGTTCCTGAAGGTCAGTAGCAGCAGTTCCTACTTGCAGCAACTGTCAGTCAAACTGACAGTTCTGATTTTCTTTATATGTTGGTCTTTTGGGTCCGGAGGTTGGAAAGGAACTCCAATATTGGAAATCTGCCATTTGGTGGAAATTTCTCACCCTGGTAACATTAAAATGAAAGTATCTCACCTATTTTTGACAATTCAACAATTTCCTCCTGTAACTTGAGGTTCATAGCCTCCAGATTCTCCACCTTTTGGTCCAGATTCTCCACCTTCTGCTGGAAGGCTGCCCTCTCTTCTTTGAGCCTCCTGGGTATTTTCTCCTCTTGGGACTGGGAAGGCGCAGGCTAATGGGCCAGGCATAGTCTGCTCTGGGAAGTTTTCACCTCCAGCTGCTTCTTCTTGGATTTATTATCCTTATCCAAATGTCCCATTGCAGCGATTCTCTCTTCCTTTATCAGATTAAGCTGTTTCTCTTGGGCCTCCCTTATTTGGACAAACTTCACTTTCTGCCAGAGAGGAGATATTAGAAAATTTGAAATCACAATCATCTAGCATTGATTTGAGATCTTAAGCTATCTACAATGGAAATCAATGAGAATTACCCTGTCTGCCTGCGCATTCTTAAGTGCCCTCTTGGTGCTTGCCAGGGTTGCCAGGAGTGTATCTTTGCTACTGTTGTCAACGACAGTGGTGTCCACAATCTTGGGCACCATGAGCCTTGAGCCACTCTGCACCTTACACCTGATCTCTTTATGGAACTCTATGGAGAAAGAACAATCCTACATTTTACAACGTTACGCATCGCACATTTTAGATTTACCTATCTAGTCATTCAGGGCATATCTTACATTATCTGGCAAATAAAAAACTTGGTTCCAAAAAGACAATTGATCACAATTTTGGCCCTTAATGAAAAGCTAATTCTACCTGACAACATGAAGATTTGAGCCTTGTAGAATTCCTCGTCTGGATCTCCGTCCCTGGGATCCAGCGGATCAGGTACACCTTTGGCTGGTGATAGATGTTTCTCCTGTAACAAAGAGGTGTTATACTCTAGTTTGTCAGGTGTTGAAGAATTCAGCGAAAAAATATAGTGATAGTACATCTTGCTGTGAAAGAAGAGGTGTCAAGCAAAAAATAGAGCAAAACTGATACGTGAGTCCATTAAAGGAGCGATGTTAAAACAACTCCATAGGCTCAGAAATATCTCCAGTAGACTTTAAAATTCTTAATTCTTTTCTTGACTCCCTATATTTCTCTTGCCCCAATCCCTCTCAATCAGTGTAAATTCAAAAAGATGATTTTTCTGGCTTCCAGATGATCTCCACCCTGCATGCAGAAGTGGAGAGGGTGGGGTAGGGGGTGGTACTCATTACTGATTGACAATCACCCTAGTCAATCAGCAATCAATTCCAATCAAAGCTGGCCAATCAGGGAGTAGTGGACATGACCTTCCTGATCTCCACATCTCTCTTGCCTCCTGCCTGCTCTGTGGGCCATCCTCACGGCCTCCTGCCTGCTCTGTGGGCAATCCTCACGGCCTCCTGCCTGCTCTGTGGGCCATCCTCACGGCCTCCTGCCTGCTCTGTGGGCCATCATCTAGGCCTCCTGCCTGCTCTGTGGGCCATCATCACGGCCTCCTGCCTGCTCTGTGGGCCATCATCTAGGCCTCCTGCCTGCTCTGTGGGCCATCATCACGGCCTCCTGCCTGCTCTGTGGGCCATCCTCATGGCCTCCTGCCTGCTGCTCTGTGGGCCATCCTCACGACCACCTGCCTGCTGCTCTGTGGGCCATGTCGCTGCCTCCCGCTCCATGGGCCTTCCTGACCTCTTCCCCACCTCCAACCCCTTTTGTTTCCTGACACTTAAATCGGGAATACCAGCCCTTAAATACTTATAATCCAAATGACTTAAAGTGGGCCAACTTAAAGTAAGTACTACTGAAACCTTCATCTATGACTTTGCATCAGCCCCAGATTCGGCTATTCCAATGCTCTCCTGGTTAGTGTTTTATCGTCCACCCTCCATAAGCTTCAGCTTATCCAAAACTCTGCTGCTTGCACCAAATCCTGTTCACCCATCACACTATTGCTCGCTAGCCAACATTGACTTCCAGCTCCGCATCAAATTTTAATATTTTCATCCTTGTGCTTAAATCCCTTCATGACCTCGATCCTCACTGTTCATTACCTCCTCCAACCCTAAAACCCTCTGAGTTCTCTGTATTCCAACAGCACAGCTCTGCTTTCTCGTGCATCTCACATTAGCCACTCTACCTTCAGCTACTTGGACTGATGTTTTGCAATTCTCTCCCTAAAACTGTTTGCTTCTCCACCTCATCCTTAAAACCTGTTCCATTTATCAAGCATTTTGTCCCCTTCCTAATATCTCCTTCTTTGACTCGGTGTCAATTTTTAACCAAATAGATCTTTGTGATGTGTCTTGGGACATTAAAAATGCATGAGGAATCTAGAGCAGAATATAGCTAAATATGTTTATTCACCAGCAGATTCCTTTGGCGTTTCTGAGAGTGTGTCAGTGAAATGCTTTATAACATAAAAATCAAACTCTTTGATTTATCGTGATAGAATAAGAAAATTTACATTTTTATTACAAAATATGTAAATTTTATCACTACATTTATGTGAAAATTTGATTATGTCCACATTTTTGAAAGTCTGAAAATCTCTTTTAATGATTATTACATGATTAATTTAATTTTATCTTTTAAATTTTTACCAAATGTCCAGAATCTATGGTAGTCCTCTAGTTCAGTGCTTCCCAAACCTTTTCCCGATTTGACCCCATTTTAACGCCTCAGACTTCATTTGACTCCAAAGTGAAAATCTGGGTGCTACAAGAGTTGTTGATCAGGGGCTGTGGTTGTGGGAGAGGGAGGCTTCTGTTGCTGAGCAGGGGGTCTTTAGTTCTTCTTGACCAGGGAGAAGGAGGGGTGAGGGGTCAGGCAACAGGCATAGGGGATTTGATGAAAAGGCAGGGTTTCTCCAAAAAACACCTACCTATTCAGAGGCTGTTTTTGCAGCAGCAATCGGGCCTCAGAGAGGAGTCGATTAGGCCATGCCCAGCAACAAAACAAAACACATGCAAGCATTTAAAAGAGCCCCGCTCCTGTCAGAAATCAATCCGAACTCCATGGTAGCCTTGCTGTCTTGGAGCTCATAACCTCAAAATCTCACCTTAGAACAAGAACAAAAACAAAAACAGAATTACCTGGAAAAACTCAGCAGGTCTGGCAGCATCGGCGGAGAAGAAAAGAGTTGACGTTTCGAGTCCTCATGACACCTTAGAACCCCAGTTGGGCTTTGGGAAGCCCTGCTCTAGCTAGTGTTCTGGGCTTCAACTATGTGGGTGGGGGAATGATATGATTTGGGACTGTAGGGGTGTGGAGAAGTGTTGGATGAGAATATTGAAGAATAGGCCCTTTGACCTTGGTGTAGTGATGGTGGGATTTGAGATTTAAGAATGGTGTACTGGAAGTGGGACTTGGATGCTGCAGAAATGGGAGTAGGGTGCATTGGTGCATTAGGAAGGAGTATTAGGGAGGGATTATTACAGTCTCAGGAAGAGGTTGTGGTTGGAAATCACTGGAACGGGAATGTTAGAGGTAAATCTGGAATACAAATTAAATAGGGTAGGACAAGGTAACAAATTCAAAATAATAGGGCAGTTCTATTAACAGGATATCACACTGATCAATGCTTGGTGAACAAGTAGTGTAGAAGAGGGCAAAACTTTGGAACAATTAGTTGGAATAACAATTAGTTGTAGCAATGGATGGATGAAGATGGGTTATATGACCTTGCTCACCCCTAAGTAACTTGTGATCTTGTAATAAAAGTGCAAAAAATACTTATAGCTTAAAGCTGGTTGGTTACAGCTGAGAATATAATGAAAAGAATTTCCCAGCATTAGGGGTGGCCTTGGTGGGAGTGACAAGATATTGTAGCAGGAAGAGACAAAGACATGGGTGACAAGGGCACATATAAAATGAATAAAGAAGAATCCAAGCTTTTAAGCTTTCATATTTCATCCCCCACTTTTATCCCTCAGTTGTACAAATGTGCTTCTCCAGCAGCAAGCTGTTGAAAGTGTCATTATTCTTTACTATATTCTGTATGCACTTTATATAAGGGGATGGAGAAATCCTTTCAGGATTGCACCACCCCCCCAACCCATGCAAAGACTGATGTTGAGAAAGTGCTTATCATGGGAAAATTGTTAAGAGCTTAAGTAACTTCAAGCCAGGCACAAGGCTTTTGGGGGTATCTCAGTAAGGCAATGGTACAGGTGGATACAAAGCAACTGCATGAGTGGAGTGAGGTGTGAAGGAGGAGGTTGCGGGGAAGTAACCAGGGAGTACAGCAGGTGGGTCTAATTTTAACAATCCTCAGGAAGAACACCATGGAGACTCTGCCTGAAAGATGGATCTAGGAGGAGTCATGGTATAATTAAAAAAGTATACTTAAAAAAAACTTAAATGTGTCAAAAATAGATGGTTCCAGCCTATCAAGTTTTGATTATCAGTGGCACATATTTTTGTTTTAGTAAACATATCACATGCTTTTGATACCCCCCTCCCCCAACCCCCCCAGAGTAATCGGAAACAAACAGGCAAGGTTGCAAAGGGAAGATTGTAGCTTAAGATATTGCACATCTTCTTGCTCAGGGAACATTAATTTACATTGCTTTCATTGGTCTTCATAAGATTTTCAGCCTACTTCCTCATGGCAGTCAGGAAGATGTCACAAGTTGTCGCAGTAAATAATCAAGTCCTGGACCTTATCCAGTTTGTACATTCCAGGTCCAAGATTCATATATGGGTAGATAGTGACACAATTAATTGCCCTTCCTTGAAAGATTAGTTTGTCCACTAATTTGTCTATTCTCACAAATTCAAGTCGACATATTAATCATTAAAGTGTTTCAATTTTTTACAAGCATTTTTGGATGAACTGTCCTATTTTTTCCATTGATGATATTTAGTTTTTTTTCATATTCATAGGCATCTAATGCAGTCCATTCACGTTTTGACCAATGAGTGAATTACTTTGATAGGAAGAAAGAAATTGCAATTATATGGTGCTTTTTATGCCCTCATGGTGCTTTGAAGTGCTCACAACCAGTAAAGTATTGCTGTAATGTAAGGAAACACAGTATCAATTTGTACATGGCTCCATAAACAGCAATGATTTAAATGGCCAGATAATCAGTTTCAGGTGTGGTTGAGGCATAGAAGTTGGTTAGGACAGCAGGAGAATTCCTCTGTTCATCCTTGCATAGTGCCATGGGACCTTTAACATCCACCTGTGAGGGCAGCCAAGGCCTTCTTTTCAACGTTTCATTTGAAAGATAGCACCTCCAACAAAACAGCATTCCCTTAGTGCTGCACTGAAGTATCAATCTAGTACTGTGACATCAGTAATGGGAAAGATGCTTGAAGACATCATTTGTTTTTATTCTTTCATGGGATGTGGGCGTTACCAGCAAGGCCAGCATTTGTTGGCTATCTCTAATTGCCCTTGAACTGAGTGGCTTGCTAGGCCATTTCAGAGGACAGTTAAGAGTCAACCACAATGCAATGGGTCTGGAGTCACATGTAGGCCAGCCCCAAATAAGGATGGCAATTTCCTTTCCTAACGGGCATTAATGAACCAGATGGGGTCTTACAACAATAGTTGTAAAGAGTTACCATTTATATTCCAGATTTATAAGTTAAATTCCACCACCTGCAATAGTGGGATTTGAACCAATGTCCCCAGAGTCTAGTCTGGACTTCTGGATTACTAGTCTAGTAACGTTACAACTATGCCACCATCTCCCCTAAATAATGCATTACATGATTATTTGGATGGAGTGGTGAGGAACATAATTGAGGACACCCAACATGACTTCATTAAAGGTGGTCATGTTTTACAAATATAAATGTATTTTTATTAAGAAGTTACTAAGATGGGAAGCAGAGTAGACATTGTCTACTTAAGACTTTCAAAAAGCATAAAGTACCATGCAAGAGACTTCTTTATAAGATTAAAGTCTCTGGGATTAGTGGTAAAATGTTGAGCTGAATAGAGATCTGGCTGGCAGATGTGGGCAAAAAGTATTTATAAATGGATTTAGATCTGCTTGGAGACCGCTTATCATGGCATCTCCCAGTGATCAATGTTAGCTCCATTGCTCTTTACTATTTTTATTAATGAGCTGGATGTAGGTGTTGGGAGCAAGATCAATAAATTTGTAGATGATACAAAATGTGTGTGTTAGGACTGTACCCAATGCACAGCTGCTTCAGGTAGATCCTAATGAGTTGGGAGATTGGATTATGAATAATGATGTTTAAATTGGATAAATACTGTATTATGGATGAGGGAAGGGTGAATGTTCAACATTCATTTACCCTTCAGTGAAAAGCACTAAATGTGGAGAGAGAGAGAGAGATCTGGGTGTTCTAAAGCCTAGATCTCTCAAGGCACATGAACAATTCTGTGAAGCAATAGTTAAAAGAAATAGGGTGTTGGGGTGCATTCAAAGGACATTGATTCTAAAACACGGCATACCATTTTGTCCTTGTACAAGAATTGGTCAAACTTCACTTGGGACACTGTGCCCAGGTTTGTTCTCCTCAATTACAACTACAGGCAGGAAAAGACCAGCTAGTCCATCAATTCTGCACTACACCATGAAGATTGATCATGATCAAAACACTTTCTCCTGCTACCCCAAAGCATTGTAACCTCCTGGGAGAGCCAACACAGTGAGGCTGGGGAATTAATAATGGAAAACAAGGAAATAGTGGGAGCACTTAACAGGTATTTTGTGGCTGTCTTCACTGTAGAAGACCTGGAAAACTTCCCAAAGATACTTGAAAATCAAGAGGTGAAAGGGAGAGGATCTTAAAACAAGCACCATCATCAGGGAAAAGGTACTGGGAAAACTATTAGATCTAAAGGCTGACAAGTCCCCAGGATCTGGTGGACTGCATCTTAGGGTCTTAAAAGACTTTTTGAAAGTCTTAAGTAGACAATGTCTACTCTGCTTCCCATCTTAGTAACTTCTTAATAAAAATACATTTATATTTTTAAAACATGACCACCTTTAATGAAGTCATGTTGGGTGTCCTCAATTATGTTCCTCACCACTCCATCCAAATAATCATGTAATGCCTTATTTAGGGGAGATGGTGGCATAGTTGTAATGTTACTAGACTAGTAATCCAGAAGTCCAGGCTACAGAGGTAGTAGAGGCATTGATTATAATCCCCCAAAATTCTTTAGATCTGGAAGGGCCCCAGTAGATTGGAAAATAGCAAATGTAACACCTTTATTCAAGATAGTTCAAGAAACTATAATCCAGTTAGCCTAACATCTGTCATAGGGATAAAGGCAAAATACTGCAGATGCTGGAGATCTGCAATTAAAACAGAAAGTGCTGGAAAAACTCAGCAGGTCTAGCAGCATCTGTGATGGGAGAAACAGAGTTAATGTTTCGAGTCCAATATGACTATTCTTCAGAACTAAAGAGAGGTAGAAATGACCATTCCTTTTGTTCTACCTGACTCTCCCTTTTTCAATGGATAAAATCCATCATATTTCTAGCTCTCTTCAGTTCCAAACAAGTCATGCTGGACTCAAAATGTTAACTCTGTTTCTCTCTCCACAGATGCTGCCTGAACTGCTGAGCTTTTCCAGCTATACCTGTCATAAGAAATTGCTAGAATCCATTCTTTAAGGAGGTTATAGCAGGATACTTAGAAAATCATAATGGGATCAGGCAGAGTCAACATGGTTTTGTGAAAGGGAAATTGTGTTCAACTAATTTATTAGAGTTCTTTGAGGAAGTAATAAGTAACGTGGATTAAAGGGAAACCTGTAGATGTGGTGTACTTGGGTTTCCAAAAGGCATTTGATAAGGTGCCGCATCAGAAGTTGCTACACAAAATAAGAGCTCCTGTGCAGAGGGTAACATATTAACATAGATAGAGGATTAGTTAGCTAACAGGAAGCAAAGAGTAGGAATAAATGGATCATTTTTGGGTTGGCAAGCTATAACTAGTGGAGTGCTACAGGCATCAGTGCTAGGGCCTCAACTATTAGCAATCTATATGGAAGAAAGAACCAAATGTATGGTAGCTACATTTGCTGATGACACCAAGATAGGTAGGAGAGTGAGTTGTGAGAGGAAATAAGGGGTCTGCAAAGTGATATAGATAGGTTAAGTGAATCGGCAAAAAATTGGCAGATGGAATATGTGGGAAAATGTGAACTTGTCCACTTCAGCAGGAAGAATAAAAAAGCAGCATATAATTTAAATGGAGAGAGATTGCAGAACTCTGCACTAGAGGGATCTGACTGAACTAGATCATAAATCACAAAAAGTTAGTATGCACATAAGAGCAAGTGACTATGAAGACAAATGGGATTGTTGTCATTTATTTCAAGGGGAATGGAATGTAAAAGTAGAGAAGTTTAGCGACAGTTGTACGAAGTGTTGAAACCACATCTGGAGTACTGTATAAAGTTTTGGTCTCTTTATTTAAGAATGGATATAAATGTCTTAGAAGCCGTTCAGATAAGGTTCATTTGACTCATACCTGGGATGAAGGGCTTATCTTATGAAGAAAGGTTGAACAGGTTGGGCCTATATCCATTGGAGTTTAGAAGAATGAGAGGTGATCTTATTGAAACATGTAAGATCCTGTGGGTACTCGATAGGGTGGATACCAGGAGGATGTTTCCTCTTGTAGAGAAATAGGAGGTCTCCCTTTTAAGATGGAGATGAGGCAATTTTTTTTTCTCTCAGAGGATCATTAGCATGTGGAATTCTTTTCCCTAGAAAGTAATGGAGGTTGGATAATTGAAATTCAAGGCTGAGTTGGATGGGTTTTTGATAGACAAGGGAGTTGACAAGAAAGTGGAGTTGAGGCCACAATCAGAACAGCTATGATCTTATTGAATGGTGCAGCAGGCTCAAATAGCCTACTCCTGTTCCCAAGGTCTACGTTCCTAACAGCTGATAAAGGTGAATATGCAAATTTCAGGGATGGATTGTCAGGGGGTAGGGTAGAAAGCAAGTAGCTACGGAACTGGAAGTAGCTATTGTGATCAAGAGGATGTGAAGTTGAAAACTAAGCTCAGTGTTTGGTAGGCTGCTGGAGTTTCGGTCTGCTTCAACCTGGGACACTGGTCAAAGAGGGGGCTGGAGTCACTGACATGGAGGTGAAATTCATGGTGGTCGTTGAAGATGACAGCTTTGGTCTTTCTGATGTTTAACAAGAATAGATTAAGACTCATCCAAAAACTAGATTTCAAATAAGCAGTTTGACAGCAAAGTAGTTGGGTGGGGGGGGGGGGGGGTGGTGGGGTGGTGTGTCAAAGGAGGTTGTGGTGAGGTAGAGCTAGATGTCATCAATGTGTAATTTGCTAACAATATCACTTAGGGACAGAATATAAATGAAAGAAAGGAAGAGGTAAAATAGATTCTTGTGGGATTCAGCAGGTTAAGCTGCAAAGGAGACAAACCAATGAAGATGCACTGGCTATAATTATTTGGATAGCAGTTGAGCTCAGTCCAAAATCTGGATGATGAAAGAAAGACACTTCAAGAGCATAGCACAGTTAAGTGTTGAACACTGCTGAAGGGCTTTGGGGGGGATAATGCACAATGGTCACAATCATAAAGGAAGATCATTTGTGACTGATTAGGGCTGTTTTGGTGCTGTCAGAAAGGCAGAGGCCACACTTGAATGATCCGAAGAACGAGTTTCAGGAGAAGTAGGATAAAATTGGGAGACAGAGCTGGATGTTTGTTTTTTGCAGCAAAATCTGTGTAAATGGACATTCTCAAAAAAGGAGTACACTCAGCCCTATTACAACTTAAAAACACAGCACACCGCCTGTTGCAAATCTACTGTATACGGATCTTTCACTGCGTTGGGTTCCCAGGCACTTCTCTTTGCAGCATGCTTCCCTTCTGTAACCAAATTCTCACAAGGTCAGGATATGTCAGTCAGTGCAAGGTGACAGTTTTGGTGTAATGGGGAGCTCTTTATCCAGCATACATTACACCAAAGAAACTGGTCTATCTCTGGGATTGAAAGCTTGGGTTACTCTATCCCAGCAACAAAATGTTTTCTTTGCTGCAATGGATGCTGGGTAAAGAACTCTCATTCTACTGATTTTCTTTTTTACAGTTCATACCATTTTTAAAATAAGATCACCTGCTAAAAAAGATAGTTGATGCCTATGGTGTCTGTAATTTACAGGCTTCACTGTAGTGTATTTCTTAAGCCCAACGTAATAGTCAATTCACTAGCTGAGGAACAAAGGAACAGGAGTAAGCCATTTCACTCCCCCATCTCCCCCCACAAAGCATGTTCTGCCATTCAGTGAGATCACAGCTAATCTATGACATAACTCTATATACTCGCCTTTACCCAAATCCCTTAATAGCAGCAGTGTGTACCAGCTACAAGATGCACTGCAGGAACTCACCAAGGCTCCTTAGACAGCACCTTTCAAGCCCACAACCACTACTATCTAGAAGGACAAGGGCAGCAGATAGATGGGAACACCACCACCTGGAAGTTCCCCTCCAAGTCACTCAGCATCCTGACTTAGAAATATATTGCTGTTCTTTCACTGTCGCTGGGTCAAATCCTGGAATTCCCTTTCTAACAGCCCTGTGGGTGTACCTACACCACATGGACTGCAGCAGCTCAAGAAGGCAGCTCACCACCAACTTTTCAAGGGCAACTAGGGGTGGGCAATGAATGCTGGCCCAGCCAGCAAAGCCCACATCCTGTGAATTAATTAAAAAAAATGTTAGTTGATGAAATTCTGCTATTTTCAGATTAAAATGAACAACTGACCTAGTATCAGCTGCTGTTTGCGGAAGAGTTCCAAACATTCATAATGTTTCTTGCTGTTGACAAATGAAATACAGAATGAATTAAATTGATCCTTTTAGATGTTGCATGCACTAAACTTTGGCAGTCCAGAGAGGAAATAATTATAGTAAAATACCATTTTTTAAAAAGCTACAGTTTATTTTTAAAAGGCATTTGGCACTATATACTTTTGCTCTGAATGCAGCTGACCATCTTTAAACCATATTTTCTTTTTTTAAGAACCATATACAAAGTCTGAGGCAGCCAAAGTATGAATACAACAAAGAGAAAATAAATCCAGTTTTTTTAAAAGCTTTTTTTTTACAGTTCCATCAGCTTCAAAGAAAAAATGATTTTGCCCCACCTTCAAAAATGGGAGGCATTAAAATAGATGTGATCTGTATCATAAGTCACATTGTGATGCATCACAACAAAAAAACTAGTAAAAATTACAATCAGGTTTGGTCTATGTACAAATCATACAGTTTAAAAACAGTCTTAAAATAATTTCCTGCTTCCCCCTTCCCAAGTGAGTGGGGTTCGGTAACTGTGTATCATGGTGTGGAATTCTTTTTAAGTCACTTCTTTTGTTGAATGTAGTTCATCCGTATTCTCCCTTGCGGCATGATTGGAAAATGCTGGTTACTGTGGATCGTAGGACCTGTCAAAATAGAAACATTTACAGGTTTTACAGATACACCAATTTCAGATCTACATTATAAGAATGTAAATATTGCATTCATGTTGTTTCCATCAAGTTGAAAAATTGAAACTTCAATTGGAATAGTATGTTCAAAAAATCTTTGCACAAGTGTGAATGGGACAAAAGTCAATTGTTGCAGATGCAGGCAAGTTGCTTTGCATACATGAAAGAAGTTTTCTGGAACTCACCATTATTTGGATGAGAAATTCAGTTTGCTGGTTGTAAAGTTAGGTGCCATCTTCACTTACTGGTCTGTGTGGCTCAGTTACATGCTGCTTTTGCCAAATGAACCAGCAGCAAGACCTAGTTCACTCAATCTATAAAATATTACAGATTTCGTGGGGTTTGATCCTCCCATTCCCTGTCCTCTTGATTCTGCTCGGTGTTGATCTTGTTTTTATTGAGCTTCCACATCACAATTTACCAGTACATTTGCAGTATTCTGCACTATATCACAGAAAGGCTTGATCAATTGGATGAGAGAAGGCGAACAGAACCAATGCACTTAGGGAATTTCATCCATTTAGTTGTAGGCACAATTTCTACAATTCATAAAATCTTGGATCACAGAACTGATACTTGTGAGTTAACATGAAAAATTCCTGGCTTCCCAAGGTCCATCATTATTTGGGTTGAATGTACATAAAGGCCACTAAATGTAGGGTATACTTTCTTTTCTCAAACCATTTACAACAATATCTAGGGGATACATATAAAGTGAGAAGTAATATTCCTATATTTACCTGCCATATCACTTTGCAATAGTTAAACCTAATCAGAATGGCTTGCTGTTATTGGTACCTTGAGAATAGTAGGATTTGTTCTGCTGAGGATAGTTCGTATTTCCCTGCTGAATGAAGTTCTGAGGCATTCTGTAAGGCCACGGTGCTTGAAAATGAGGAAGAGGATGATGCTCCCAAGGTATGGGTGGAGGATTTAGTTTTGCAAATTGTCCCTGAAACCTTTGATCTATGTTTCCATGGAGGAAAAAAAGTCAAATGTTTGTTGTAAGACATGATTGCTTAAAATTAACATTAAGAAGCCTATAAAGTGCATTCTTTTGTCCCCTTTGCAAACTGGGTGGCATGTAATTCTTCCTTAGTATTATTTCCTCTGTAATAACATATTTAACCTTGTAGCAGGGTAGCTTGTTTAAACATTTTGTTGCAAGATGTACTTACTTTACTTCACCAACATAGTTAAAAACAACATTCTGTCAGAAGTATGAGCAAAATATTAATACAATACGAAATAGATATTAGAGCAAAACACACTGCAGAGGGTTTACTGAGATTTTCTTGTTATCAGTGATAATGAGCTAATGTAAAAAAAAACATAGTTATTTAAGGTGGAAAAGAGAGGGGAATGAGAAGAAGCAAATTACAGGCTAAATTACCCTCCAAAAATAGCCCAGAATCCTTTATCGGTCTCTTTTTGTTTCTGTTCATGCTATTTTTGCAGTAGTAGTAATAATTGTCACAATAAGTTTTACTGTTGGGATCCCTTAAACATAAAATATTTAAAAAAAATAAATACAAGGGGCTTGAAGTCATTTTTTTCACCGGTCTAATTGTTATGAAATGAGTACTGATAGTGACAAACTATAGGTACTTGTGTGTAATTTATACTGTAATTTTATAATCTGAGTTGCAAAATATTGCCAAGATATTCAATAATGCAGGAAGTATTTTGCTGCTTTTCTGGTTCTCTAGAATTTCCATATGAGATGAAACCACAACTTCTCCCAAAAGCATAATTAATTAATTTGCTTCCCTTCTCTTTTGAGGCATTAACTCTTACTAGTGCATGATTCTGCAAGTGCTGGTAACCTTACAGTTGCCATTCTTCACATGTCAGGTAGACAGCATCAACAAAACATTGAATCAATCCCATCTTCACCTGACATCAATATATATACCAATCAGTGGTCTGGCATGGACAGGGCAAAGAGCCAGCCAGCTTCCAAGAATAAATGTAGCACCTAATAACTGTCCCAACCAAAATCAGCCAATTCAGCACAGGTTGGACATCTTCTGGAGTTTACCATTGGGGAAGTGCTACATCACAAGCTACATCTTTGAGCTCATTTATTATTTCATTTGATAATCTTGCCCCTCATTATTTGTCATCTATCCATAAAGGAAATGCATTTTTGCTCGATAACATCTGACATAAAAAAACATAAACATATGTATTATAAAATTGCTGAAAGAACTATAAAACTACACTTAAGCATGTCCATTACAGTGCATATTAGAAGAATAGTAGCTACATATTAATATAATGAGAAAAATAAATATACCTGAAGTTCCCAGAGTGCCATTTCCCACTAGTGTGCTGCGAGTCATGTGATTGTGCCACTGTCCATCGTGAGGAGTGTTGGAGATACCCATGGGCCTGGCAGCAGGCTGAGCAAAGATGATACTAGGATCATTGAGATTCATACTGTTGGGATTAGCTGTGTTGCTACTAGACCGCATTGGGAAAGTAATGTTGGGATGGTTACCAGATGCAGAGTGAAGGACAGCAGGCCAAGAGTTAGTGGGCATTTGTACCTGGTGCTGTGGTTGGTGTGACTGTATTAAACCCAGGCTGTGTAGATTGGAATACTGACCTGGGTGAGGCTGAGGATATGGAAACAAGGGCAATTGAACCTGATGAGTTGGTTGAGCAAGTGTCTGTGCTAGCTTATTTTGAGAAGCAGCTTGTTGGGTCTGTGGATGGGAAATAGAAGCTGTTTGAGATGAATTTGGTGTTAATTGCTGATGTGCAGTTTGAGGAGAATAAGAAGGCGTCTGATGTGGTTCTGACTGAAAATTAGAAACAAAAAAGCAATGAGACAGACTATTGCTGCAGTTAATGGATTTCCAGTTTCTAACATTCTTTCACTAAACCATGTTTTAAGAGGGGAGGAAATAACTTACAAAAATATTGTGTGTGGGAAGGATGGGGAAAGTGATAATTGTTCTAAAAGGATTTATCTGATATACCATTTTCAAATACAAATATGTCACTACAACTGTTTAGCTGTAAGTACAGAGATTCCCACATATCTGTGATACCATTCATTACCATGTAATATTGATAATCTCAGTTACAATCAGGGGTTTGCCCCAGGGTATCAAGCTCGAAAAAAATGTTTTTGAGCTAAAAGCTACAAATGGCAATTTCAATGTAGAGTCTTCTATGCAGGAGAAAACTCTGTGCAACTGTAGTACTTTATGAAAGAACCAGAAACAAATAACTCACACATTCCGAGGGTTGCCTGGTACATTGTGGGAAATCCTGATGATGCCCTGAATGTGATGCTGATGGCTGGGAAGTTGTGACTGTCTGTATATTCGTGATATTTCGTGCAGCCTGAGGAACTTTAAGACAAAAAATAAAATCTCTGTCCGATACCAAACATGACAGTTACAAATGATTATTTAATATTGAATAATACTGTTACTCCTGAATTCTTGCAGTTTTAATTACTTAACCCTTCTTTCCTTTTCTAATTACTTCTTTATTTTCCACTTAAGTCTTGCCTTCCTACATTATCTTGTCTGAACTACACAACTTTACCTGAAAAAGGAATGGATTTGAACCATGCACTAATAGACTAGCAACAAAAGATCATATTAACACTGCTCAGGATAATTGGGCCTTCAGATTTATCTTTTTCGCTGCTAGGAAATGCCTGGCTTCTTGCCAGTTCACATGCTGTCACATTGAGATCGGGAATTTACTACGCAGGGAACAGCAATTCAATCAATGCTGCACCACTCTATTGCACAAAAATCTCAAGGTCCAAAAGAGTGCATCAACCCATTCTGGAATATTTTAGTATATGTAGTGTATGTACCTATTTATACTTAGTTTATTCAGTCACTTATTTCTCTATGCACTGTTATCCCCCTCCCCCATCAATATGGGTATTAATTTCTAGTACTGTTGTTAAAGGACTAATAGAACTGTAACCTGTCTCTCCCTTGATATTTAGTAAGAAAGCGTATCACATGTCATGCTACATAAAAACCAGGAAGTTCAATTCCTGCACTGTAAAAGTAGCAATGGAAGCTCTCAGGAGAAGAATAAAGTGGCTAATGATGTCAAAGACCATAGAGAAGTCAAGAAGAAATAAAGTTCACTGTTTAATTGTTAACATTCCCTAAGGCAGTCTCCATGACATGGGCTGTGTAAAAGCAGGACTGAAGAGATTCAAAAAGGAAGTAACAGGAGAAATGGCACTAAGTTGGATGATGATAACACATTTGAGAATCTTTTGATATGAAGGATGTTAAAATTATGAGGTTTACAAGATTGTTATGGTAAAACAAAGGGGCCCATGTGACCTGTTCTGAAGTCTTTCTGGATCCAGGAGAAAGGGAACAGCTAGAGGCCAAAAATGTCTTTATGGCTTGCTGTGTAGGAATGCAGGTGGAAGCCTGTGTTCAGATTGAAAAGACCAAAATCGTGGGGAGTTAAAACGAGCTGGAAGTGTTGCCTAGCTTGGGCTTGAAAGTCTCCGGGAAAAGAAAATCTTACTTGAAAGACAGTTCTAAGATTGTAAGTTACAAGGCAGGGAAAAGAAGAGAACAGGAATACACCCTCGGGAGCTAAGAATCACTTTGGATTGATTCTGGGAAAATTGAATGTCTATGTAAAGGATAGTGTGAATATACCTGAGAGGAGTATTTTTTCAGTTGAGCTAAAAATAAGAAAGGAAGGGTATTCCTTTCTGCTGTTTAAAATGTAATGCTCCCAGCTGATGTTGCTACTGGTCAAGTCAGAACCTGGTTTGATAGATAAAGGCAAAATATTGTGGATGCTGGAAATCTGAAACAAAAACAAAAATGAAGAGCTCTGAAGAAGAGTCATACGGACTGGAAATGTTAACTCTGTCTTTCTCTCCACAGATGCTGTCAGACCTGCTGAGTTTTTCCAGCATTATTTGTTTTTGCTCCTGGTTTGATAGACCTTAACTTTATTTTTTTGTTTGGAAACGTAGAGGGCGGCTACTGAACAGAGTCACAGGAGTCAGCTGGTGAACTTTTAGCAAAGAATAAAACATTCATTAAACAACAAAAGATAAACTATATTACAATACTCCTTCACCAACAGCTATACCTTTACTGACACATACAGATTTGTAAGGATAACACAAGTTACAAAAGCTATTTTATACGCTAATGTTCATAGTAACTACACAGTACAGGTAGACCAACAGGCAACCTGTGGTCAGGCACACCACACTCTGAGAACAAGTGACAGATGCCACCCCAAATAGATGCTATGGATCTCTCATCAACTTCCCCAGACGTCTGTCACACCGTGAGCCAACTGGTCTTACTGAACTCCATCTTTTACATGAGGGTTTCCAATCTTCACTCTCGAAGAACCCATTTTGGAATCTTCTCCCAAATGACGCTTTCTCTCAGACATCTTCCACAAGGGTCTACCTCCAGGGTTTTGAACTCTCTCCTGACGTTCCTCTCTCCTGTATTGCCATGCGCACTCAAGCTTTGCCTTCCACACACACACTCTCTCTCAGCCGTGCCAACAGGATACCATTGTAAAGAGTTACAGACCTTTGGTTGTCTCCTTGGATCTTCTGCCTTCTCACAAGCCTATTTTGCTATAAGTCTGAATCCTGCAGCTTTCTCCCTTTAAGCTAGGAGCCTTCCTCTCTGCTCCTCACCTTTAACTTCACTTAACAGGATCTTTTCCAGACTCCTGTTCTTCCTTTGACTAGAAGGTCTTCTGTTCTTTGGGGAAACTTGCTTCCTGCAGCTCCCTCTTGTCCAGCGTCTTCTAACTCCTGTTTCCAACTTTAGTTTGGGACTTGTTATCTGTCCCTCTCCTATGCTGCTTCTGCTGACAACTCCTTTCAACCTTAGAACACACTGACCAACTGAACTCAAACTGCTTTCTGTTTCTTTGTGTCTTTGTGGGGCCTCTCTCTCTGGACCTCTAGCAGGTTTTTCTACCTTGTGTTTATTTTAACTCCCCTTTGAGAGTCATTAAAATGGAGGCATCTTTTAAAGCGAAACTAAAACTCAGGTTCTCCATTTCTTGACACAGTAAAACAGAAACACAAATTACACTTCAATCCTAACACCCGGAAACACAAATATAACTTAAACTCTCCAGTTCCTAACACCCTTGAAAGAAAGGTCACAACAGTGAAAGTTATAATGGACTTACATCTGCCTCACACAAACTCAAAATCATAAACCTCGAACAGTAGTTTATTACATATTATAATTTTTCATCCCATTTCACTACATATCAATTGCATAAATGTAAGAAAGTTTTTTCTTTATTCGTTCATGCGGGCTAGGCCAGCATTTATTGACCACCCTAATTGCTCTTGTTTAGAGGGCAGTTAAGAGTCAACCACATAGCTGTGGGTCTGGAGTCACATGGCCTAAATGGTTCATTAGTGAACCAGATGGGTTTTTACAACAAACGACAATGGTTTCATGGTCATCATCGGACTTTTAATTCCAGATTTTATTGAATTCAAATTTCATCATCTGCCATGGCGGAATTCGAACCCAGGTCCCCAGAGCATTAGCCTGGGTCTCTGGAATACCAGCCAAGTGACAATACTACTATGCCTCCCCATAAAGTCAATAAATGTAACAAGATTAGTAGAATTTGTACATCATAGCATTATCATAACTCAACCCTTGTGTTTCTTTTTCCTCTTATTCCCAGTCTTTAACTCAGCAAAGAATGTTTCATTTAAGCCCATAGCCCAATTGTCCTTTTTGTTAGCTATAGGCATAATTCTATCCTCAAGCTCATTTTCTGAACTCAAATGCACCTTTTGATTTAGCAAAGTCAAAATGGTATTTTTGTGCATTAATATCTCATTTCTTCTCTGATCAAGATCTTTTTTTGCCATTTCAAGGATGTTATTGAGATGATTTTTATGCGCAAACAAAAGGATTCTGTACTCCTATTTAGTTAGATCTTTAAGCTTTTTATGATCTTGTTGTTTCTCCCAATCCCATTTAACAGGTCTTTTCCACTTCTTTTTGAGCAATGTCAATTATTTTCCCTCTGTGGTGTTCCACAGTTCGTTCCAACCCTTCAACTCTTGCATAATCCACAAACTATATCATGCCTCTCCTCTACAGGTTTTGAATGATCTTTTGCGAACTGTCCACTTGCCTGAATTCCAACTGTCTGTATTTTGTGTATTAACACCAGCAAGCACTGTAAGTCAGTGTCTCTGGTCATTGGCTTTTCCAGATAATTTTGCACTTTCAGTCCTTTTTGTTGACACTTATTTTCCAATTCTGCAGGCACTTCAGTTGTTTTCCTATTGTCCATTATTGAAGTTAATACATCAGTTACATTATTTGGATCAGTTCTTTGCTCAATTAGACCAGAATTTAGCAAGGAGTTTTTATTCACTGGAACAACTCTAGAACTATGGCACTCCATGCCATACATCTCCTCTTTCTTGTTCTCTAGATTGCATTGAAGTTTGAGAATCTCATTGTTCTTTTCATGATGAAGTTCTAACAATTTGTTAGTTTGGATTTTTAATCTTGCATTCAACCAATTGAGTTACCAACAATTCCTTTACTTGGTGAAGGCATTTTCCATGATATTTCGTAGAGGCTACGGATTCTTGAAGTTCATCAAATTTTAACTGAAGATTGACCTTTGTTAAGTCTGCTTCTACAAGCTTATCATTTAGAGATTTCAAGTCCTTAGTCAAGTGCTCTATCTTCTATGACTGAATCTCAATTCAACAATTCTCGTTTTCCATTAGCAAACTCCTTCCTCATGTGTGAAAGTTGGTTTTTTACATTGATCAGATTTTCCTTCAATTACTTGTTATCGGCAATAAGTGTTTCATTTTAAGTTCAGCATGATTAAATGCCTGCTGCAATAGAGTCATTGCCATATTATTGTCTCCACTAGCCAAATCATTACCCAGAATGAAATCTACTCCTTCAACAGGTGGATTTAGGAATAATTCCCACTGTAACAATTCCATTTACAAAGTGACTTTGTAAGTTAACTTTACACAAAGACGCAAAGAAACAGATTCATAAATTCCATTAATACCTCTTATTAATACTTTTTCCTTCATAAAACTACCTGGAGCACAAATTGTATCATTGGCCACCATCAATGATTGATCTGCCTCAGTATCTCTCAAAATTTTAATCTGTTTACTTATTTTGTTGAGGAGTAAGAGAACACCTCTCCCTTGAAGGCAAAACATCCAGACCCTCTAATAGCCTGACTTCCTTCAACAGTAATTAAAGAAGAGTTCTTTGGACTATCCTGAAGCACATCCCCCTTTCTCGTAGGTTCTGAGGGAACACATTTCACTTGTACCACTGCCACAGTTTTAACAACCATTTCCTTTTCTGATGCTACCTTTCCTGAGGATTTCTTAGGCGTTCCTACTACTGTAATTGGTCTACCATTTAGTTTCCAGCAATCTGCCCAAATGTGTTCCACCTTGGAACACATAATGGAAACATTTAGACCTTCAAATGCCATTTCCACCCTCAGCACTTTCCTATCTGGTCTGAGGAAAAAATTCCTGGGAATTCCCAGCTATCCCTTCTCTTCCCTGGCTACTTGACTTCCTTTGACCTTCCCACCTTCGATTCTTCTCAGGTTTGTGAGGATGCTGGAAAAAAGGGTTTAGATTTATGGACCAGCTCATAATCGTCAGCCATCTCTTGCTGCTTGTCTAGCTGTTTTAACCTTCTGGTCTTCAACATGGGTTCTAACTACAGAAGGAAGTGAATCTTTAAATTCTTCCAAAAGAATTATTTCCCCAAGAGCTTCATATGCTGTCTCTACCATTAATGCCCGTATCCAATGGCCAAATGACTTTGCTTTACCCTCTCAAACTCAATATAGGTCTGCCCAGGCTGTTTCTTTAAATTCCAAAATTTCTGCCTGTACACCTCAGGGTTTAACTCATACGCACTAAGAATAGCCTTTTTTACTGCATCATAATCCACAGAAACCTCTTCTGACAGCGATGCATAAACCTCATGAGCTCTACCCACCAGCCTACTCTGTAAGAGCAATGTCCAAATTCCTTTCAGCCACTTCATTTGCTTAGCCACCTTTCCAAACGAAATAAAGAATGCCTCTTCATCCCTTTCCTCAAACTTTGAAAGAGCTTGCAAACACTTAAATATCTCCCCACTGGGCTTTGGGTCAGAGGCTTTTTTCATCATCAGAATCTTCCTCAGCATCTGAGACCTCTCTTTTTTTAAAGTCCAGCCTTTTAAACTGGTATTCCCTTTCTCAATCCTTCTCTCTTTGTCTCTCTTTCTTTATCCTACTCCTTTGCCTGAAATTCCAGCTCCAGCTTGTTAAATGCTCTTTCTCTTATCTTTTCTTCTCTTTCCATTTCTTTATTTTCTAGACCTTTTCAATTCCAATTCTCTTTCTTTTGCCTCTAATTTAGTTTTTTTCATTTGCAACTGAATCTTAGCCAATTCAATTAACTCACCCCCTGGAGAACGTGGTCTCTCTGGTATCCCTTCCAGTTTCAAATGCTGCATTATTATCTCAACTATGTCTGCTTTCCTCGCCTTTACAGGTAATTCTAATTCCAGTTTATCCGCCAATTCCGTTAGCTGACTCTTGGTTAATTTTTGTAAACCAGTCAGGGTTACATCTATAAAAACGTCTTAGCAACCTCCAAAGCCATTTTGAGTTCTAACCTGTATACCTCACAGCAACTCAAATTCCTATGACCAGTAGCTCAGTACCTCCACACAATCATTTGAAGGATTCATAGGTCCCACCAATGTTTAAGGATCTTTAATCCCACAAGGGATCCCACCTTATAATGATAATCCCGGAAGAGTACCCACTTTGTTATGATCCCAGCTGTTACAACTGGACAAGCCAGATCCCAGGGTGGAACCTGGCTTGACAAATCCTAACTTTAATTTTTTATTTAGAAACATGGAAAGCAACAACTGGACAGAGTTACAGGAGTCAGCTAATGAACTTTTAGCAAAAGAATAAAACATTCATTAAACAACAAAAGATGAACTATATTCCTTCACCCACAACTATACCTTTACAGACATATACAGATTTGTAAGGATAACACAAGTTACAAAATCTATGTTATACTCTAATGTTCACATTAACTACACAGACATGTAAACCAATAAGCGACCTGTGGTCAGGCACACCAAACTCTGAAACCAAGTGACAGATACCATCTCGAACAGATGCTATGGATCTCTCATTAACTCCCCCCAGACGCTTGTCACACTGTGAGCCAATTAGTCTCATTGAACTCCATCTTTCACACAGGGGTTTCCAATTTCCACTCTTGAAGAGCCCGCTTTGGAATCCTCTCCCAAACGACGCTTTCTCTCAGACCCATTCCACAAGGGTTTCGAACTTTGCTTCCAATGTTTCTCTCCTCTGAATCGCCATGTGCATTCAAGTTTTGCCTTCCACGTACTCTCTCTCTCAGATACTCAGCCATGGCAATAGGATACCATTGTTTCACATGCCCATGGTAAAGGGTTACTGACCTTTGGCTGTCTCCTTGGATCTTCTGGCTTCTCCTTTGTCTAGAAGACCTTCTTGGGTTCCCCCTTCTTCTGTTCTTTGGGGAAGCCTGCTTCCTGCAGCTCCCTCCTGTCCAGCATCTTCTAGCTCCTGTTTCTAATTGATATCTGTCCCTCTCCAATGCTGCTTCTGCTGGCAATTCCTTTCAACCTTAGAGCACACTGACCAACTGAACTCAAACTGCTTTTGGTTTATTTGTGTCTGTGTCTCTCTCTGGACCCCTGTTGCTAGGCAATAGCACATTTTTCCCACCTTTTGTTTGCTTTAACTCCCCTTCAAGAGTCGTAAACCTCATTAAAAGGCAGGCATCTTATAAAGTGAAATTTAAACACAGAATCTCCCTTTCTTAACACACAAAAACAGAAACACAATTTAAACTTCATTCCTAACACCCACAAACATAAATACAACCTCCTTAAATTCTCCAGTTTCTAACAAAGTATAAGTTCCCTACAAAAATAGTGTTTAATCAATAGTGCTTTAGTAATTTGTTACAGTAAAAGTTTTAAAACATGAAATCTTGATGGGTCATTATTTCATCTATTAACTGGAAGCTCAAATTTCTTTTTAAAAGTTATCAGTCACAACAGGATCGTAACAAAGGTTGTTAGAGATGGGGCCATAGTTGGGAGAGGACAGAGGGAACCAGAATAGGCTTTTTTAAAGGTGGGGAGGGGGGGAGATGCTAGCTGTTTTGGTGATGCCAAATGATTGATCACAATGACATCATTGGGCTAAGGACAGATAAAGAAGCCATCAACTCCTGTGTAATATTGTTCCAGAATTTCCTAAACTCTTCAGCCTCACGAATCACCCCCACATTTAATAAACTATTATTTCAGTCATACCTTGGGCCATATCTCCTAACAGTTCCCCACTGCTTGGTGTCTATCTTCTCTGAAGCAACCTGAGGTTCTTCTCCTTTATGGGCACTATATATATATATATATATATATATATATACTTTAGCCTTTTAAAGAATTTCGTAGAAGTCAGAAGCATCCTGGAATGACTCACTCTCCAATTTTCTGTCCCTCTTGAAAAAGAATAACTACCTTTCATCTTCTTGACTGTGCTGCTAAGATTGGATATTCAAACAGGTGAATTGCAGGCACAAACCTACATTCTTCTTCTTTGCATCAATGCACAGCATCACTGAAAACTGTATCTTAGAAGTACTTTTTCTTGAAGATTTTGAAGGAATAGAAGCAGTTCTAATCTGAGCCCGTACAAAAATCCAATAAGGTAAAATACAGATACTTCTTTTTCACCCAACCAAATAGTTTATTTACCAGACACAGTGTTGTTCCTTGGTCGGGCTGTTCTGTATTCTGGACAATCTCTTCTCATATGACCAGTGTCACCACAGATAAAGCATCGTTTCTCTCTTAGTTCTTTTTCTTCTTCCTTTGAATCCTTCTCTTCATCTTTCTCATTTTCTTTCTTCTTCATTCTTAACACAATATATATGTAGTCAATATTGCAATCCTTTAATTTAAAAATAATAGCAAGCAAGGATGAATTTAGGGTTGCCAACCGTCTCAGTTTTGGCTGGTTTTATTAACAAGTTTTAAAAATTTCAAATATTAACAAGCACCAAAAGGCATGGTTTTTCAGGTTTCTAGCATTTTTTTTGTCCAATATTGCAGGGGTTACAGTAAAAGATCAAAACTAATTGTTTCAAACTATTTAAATGACCAAAAATCAAAATTAAGTTCTCATCATCATCAGGGAAGATGAGTGGGAGAGGGAAGGGGGAGAAGAAAGACAGAAAGCAAGGAAGACAGAGAGTGGAAAAAAAAATAACATTTTTAAGAGAAACTTCTAAGCATGCTGCAGGTGCTGTGCAGCCATGTCTACTGTTTGTTTTTCAATATGGCAAAAATTGGGAATCCGAAGTCCATTGAAAAGGGCTATTATTAGATCAAATAATAGAGGCTGAAAACTTCTTCAACAATTCAAACTGTCAACTTGGCTCAATGGTAGAAATCTCACCCAAGTCAAAAAGCGTGGGTTCAAATTCCATTCCAGGGTTACAGCGTATAATCTAGTTTGACGTACTACGGGATCACACATGTCAGAGGTGACATGTTTTGGTGAAATCTTAAACTCTATCTGGCAAAAGGAATCCTATGGTACTACCTGAAGACCAGCAGTGTCGTTGCCAATTTCCATTATTCAGGCAACACCATGCTCTCATGTGTTCCCTTAGCCTCTTTCTGCTAGCTATCTTCATTTATCTCATTTTCTGTTAGTGTGATCTTGCTGCTATGCAATTCAAAGCTAATCAATGGGCTGTGAAATGAGTTGAGATAGTCTGAGAACATGAAAGGAATTAAATAAATGCAAGCTGTTTCTTACCGCCGCCTCTTTGGACAGTCTTTCATGTAATGTCCAATTTTCCCACAAATACGACAACATCTATCATTTGGTGCCAACTCCCCATCAGTCAGAATTTTCGAATCAAAAAAGTAATCCTAAAAAAGTTATTTCCATAATTTCAATTTTGTTGATCACATGATCATGGATATAAATTTAACATGAGAAAACTAAGTTTGCTCACTAAATGACCAACATTAAGATCTAGAGAAATAGAAACAGGTTTATCATAATTTTAAAAAAAAAATCAGATGTCCAAGTTTTCCTTCAGTTCAGTTTTTGTCTTCTTGTCTAATTTTCATTTGCTTTATCTCATTAACTTTCTTCATTCTATTTATTTGTGTTTTTCTATGTTTCTTTACATTCACTGCTTACCAAATCGCATTTTGGCATATCTTCTATTCTCTTAGCACCTTTTCCTTCTCCTCAGAGAGCATAAACTCTCACCTCTGCTGTAATGAGCCCACCTCAATCCTACTCTACGTTATCCTCTTTTTTTCTTCTCCTTCACCAAAAGACTTTAATCTCCAGCTCAACTTCCTTGTCCTCTCTGCAAATGAATTGCCTTCCCCAAACATCTCCATCCAAATAAGTTCTCCTATTCATATTGTTGGCCATTCTCACTATCTCATCGTCACCTGCAACCTCTACACACACTCAATGTATCAATCACCAACAAGACACCATCTCCAACTAACTTCATTGTATTCCTCACCACCCATATCCCCTATCCTCTCTCAACTGAAACTTCTCCTAAACAGTCATGAATAATATTCAGATGTCCGTAATGCATCATTCTCGTCGATCAAATCACAGATTTCAACATGATCAATGATGCCACCATCCTAAACTTTCCTTCCTCTGATGTCCAGATTGATAAGAGTTGGTTCCAGTCTCACCTATCTCTAGTTTTAGTGAGAGCAGTTAAGTCCACTTTGGAATCCCCTGAGGATGCATCCTTGTCCTCTTCTTCTCATCTGCATGCTACCCCTTGTTGATGTTCACAGGCATGGAGGTCAGATTCCACAAGTATGCTATTGACACCCAGCTCCACTTCCCTACTACTGCTCTGTACTCCAATGTCTCTATGCTATCAGATGGCTTGTCTGACAATCAATCTTGAAGGAGTAGCAATTTCCACAGAAAACATTGTTTATCTTTGGGCCCCATGACAACTTCATTCCTCCTCCGGCTACTGTTCAAAACCATAGCATCCTTTTCAACCAGTCACTAATCCAATCACAAAGACTGCCTATTTCCATGTCTGTAACTCTTCCCACTAACCTCAATTAATTTCTGCCGAACCCCTCATCCATACTTTTCTCACCTCCAGAATTCATGACATTGGTGCTCTTCTGACCAGCCCCCATCCTCGATAAACTTCAGCTCATCTAAAACTCTGCTTCTCATCCCATCCCATGAAAAGCTCTGCTGCTCATTATTGCTATCCTTGCTGGCTTGTACTGGCTACCAGTCTCCCAAAGTCACAAATGTAAAATTCTCATCCATGTGCATAAATCCCTCCATGATTTTCCTGCTCTTTATCCCTCTCCAATCTCTACAATTTCCATTACTTCCCAAATCTCTGTTCCTCTAACTCTGGCTTGCCCTCCTTTTCCAAATGTTGGTGGCCAGGCCTTCAGCAGCATGGACCTAGCACTCCGGAATACCCTTTCTATCACCTTTCTGATTCTCCACATTCCACATTTCCTTTTAAGATCCTCTTTAAAACCCATCTCTTTAACCAGGTCTTTCATCATCCCTCCTAATCTGCCATTCTTTTGTTTAACATCCATTTTTCATCATGCTTAAGTGCCAGCATGTTTTTCTACACTAACGCTGCCACATAGCTATGTTTCTGTTGTTGCTCAACATGGCTCCTTTCCTGCAGGTTTCCCTTTTCTTCATTCTCTGTGTTTTTTTACTTTGTTTCTTTTCTATCCAATATCAATGTCTATTCAGTCACCATGACAACACATTATGGACTCCAGCAGTGGAGGTTAGATGACCACGAATATCTCCATAACGTTCAACCCCCTGATATTCCCTTCTTTCCATCATATATATAGGTCTCAGGATCCTATAACTTCAGCTGTGAGAAAAATAGGTTGGGGTTGAAATGGACAACAAAAGGACAGTAATTACCACATCCAAAAATGGGTTGAGGTTTGTTTGTAAAAATTTGGTATTTAATAAACATGATAACATGATGACCCCATGGCATCATCAATTCAGCTTTTTTTCACTGGGTAAAACCCATACAGATACCAAACACAATATAATGATATTATTTACAATAGCCATATTTGATATTATTAATGGTAACGAATAACATTGAATTTACTGTACAGAAACAGGCCACTCAGCCCAGCTAATCTATGCCAGTTTTTATGCTCCACTTGAGCCTCTTCCCATCCGACTTCAATGAACCCTGTCTGCATACCGTTCTATGTCTTTCTCCCTCACTTACTTATCTAGCGTCCTACTATATCCCTTAGTGAAATCATCATAGACAAATATGTTTGGAAATAATTACAATTTTATATTAGCTGGTCAAGCAATAAAATGTGTTATTGCAGCACTGTGATATGACATTACTGGGGTTCTACTTAGTAGAAGTTGCTGGGATTGACAATGCATGTCTTATTTAATCAACAAGAAAGAAGAAAGCTGGAGTAAAATAATTGTATTTACATACTGTTTCCATGCCAGGATGTGGATATACAGGTGTACCAAATAATTTGCGTCCATTAATAAAAGCTTTCATAATAAAGTTGGTCACTGCAAAGACAGCAAATATTGGTATCGGAGCTAAGTTCATGCCTTTTGATGCAAAAATACTTGTCAACAGCCTAAATGAAAGAGGACTTACTTTTCCTTGAGACTCCAGCACCAAGATTGTGATTCAAGTCAAAAGGATCTGGAAAACAAGCTCTGGCATCAATGCATCATGTTTAAGATGGTATTAGCTCCCTTCATTCATTTATTCTGCTATCACAGAAATATTAGAATATTCTAATAATTTTGTAACACTTTTATCTTTTTCACCTTTTCGTACTTCTTTCAGATAGTGATGTACCAATATGGAAAATCATTCATGAACAGTTGACAAAGCAACATAAAAAAAAATTGGTTATTTTAGTTACAAACAACAATAATGAGAATAAAATCCAGCAGAAAATACCTTTTGTTTATTAACCATCATATAAGGGCAAAAATGAGAAGCTTACACTTTGGGGAATTGAAATGTGCAGCAAAATGTTAGGTAGCATCATTATTTATGTTCATCAAAAAGATCAACTAAGAGATGACAGCGACAGCACATGCTTCGTTCCAAACAGTTTCCAATGTTGGTCAGATGGACAGCAGAAACAGTGAATGGAGGCCAAACCCTTTTACAAGGAAAGAGAAAGCTGGGAGGTATGTTGACTCAGTTTTAAATCAGCTTGAACTAGGCTTTTTCATTCCTACCAAAAAGCAGGGCAAAAAAAATACTCAAAAAGCTATTGCAAAACCCAAACATTCATGTCATATAGTATATCAAATTTATCGGTTTCAGATGGTTGTAAAAACAGCTTGTATTTACATAAGCACGCTTAACATAGTAAAATGTCCTAAGGGACTTTAGACAAGTGTTTACAAACAAAAATTTGAGAATAAAGTGATATTAGGATGGGGATGAGCACAAACTTTTTCAAAGAGATAGGCTTTTAGGAGCGCCTTAAAGGAGGAAAAAGAGGTGAAGGGGTTTACGGAGGGAATTCCAGAGTCTACAGCCTTGGCAGCTGAAGGCTCTGCCACCATTGGTGGAGTGATTAAATCTGGAATGTGCAAGAGTCCAGAATTGGAAAAATTGGAGGGTTACAGGGCTGGAGGAAGTCAGAAAGATGTGGAGAGCAAGTCCATGGAGGAATCTGAAAACAAAATGCTGAATTTTACTGGTCACCAGGTGACAAGAATGGAGTTGGGAGGCTAGGAGGAGTTTAGAGGACAGCAGTAAAATAGCAAGGAGCCACACCGGGGTAGCTTCCCATCATAGTTCTGCTGCCAAGGAAGTTTCTGCTCCATGGAGGCAGGCGGCCAATTTACATAATTAAAGGCCCTATCTAGGGCCACCTTATGGGGCTGCCAGCATTTTGGGGTTGACTCCTGCCAAGTGGGAAGACTTCCAGCTTCATGAGGTTGGCCAAGTCCAGTGGGGGGACGCAGCAGCAGAGCCAGAAGCACCATGTTCCAAACAGAAGGCTGCAAGCAGGAAAGGCAGCCCCTATGGCCCCAGTGATCTCTGCGGAGGTGTTTTCCATCCACCCCGTGTGGCGCACTGCCTTGGCCCTGGAAATTTTACTTTGTACTTGCCTGGCTAAGGGCACCTCCATTGTGCAATGCCCCGAGGTCTCCAACTTGCCTCGGTAGCATCCACTCTTCCGGTGGAACTGCTGAGGCTTCAGAGCTACTGCACCAGGAGCCCGCCTGCCATCTTTAATTGGGCTGTGGGCTCGCAGGAGGCCAATTAAGAGGTCCCCTTCAGTCAAATTATTGAATTAGCTCTGCTCACAGCAGGGCCTGTCTCAGGCTTTTCAGCCCAACAGCAATGTCCTGAAGCCCACAGTGATCAGTTACAGCACAAATAATCATCATAAGTCTTCAGGAGAAAGGACTGGGGATAGAACAATAGCCATAAATTGAGGGATGTAGGGGAAAGTAATGAAAGGACACTGGGCTGATGGTCCAGTCTTGTTCAGAACAATAATGATAATAATAATAATAATAATAATAATAATAATGAGTTATTGCTGGGGTTCAAAAGGACAAAGCAAAAATCTATCTGCTTAAAAAGTCAATGCACATAATAATTACAGTTGGTCTGTATAAAGATGGGAGTGCAACATGTTCCTGAGTTCTGTACTGATTCTAGTCCCTAAAACAATGCATGATAATCCGTTCTTGGAATTAGTGATATTATATCAAGTGAAGCAGATAACCAATCGATAATTGAATAAATAAATTAAGCTAAATACCTTCTATAGCGATGCATTTTGAAGTCCATTGCTTTTCAAATGTTGTTAAAAGTTTTTTCTGTCTGATGCTAATAACATACTCCTTGAAATCAAATTCTTCAGTATAAAATCGCAACAGGCCTAACCAAAGTTCACCCACTGATTCTTTGTTTGTCCCAAGTTCAGGCAACTTTTTCTTCTAAAGCGTGAGAGAAGAAATATTCTTAATAAGTTATTCAGTGCGATATATGAAAAAAGTTTACAATATTGAAGTGTAAAGCCAGGCACTGAAACAAAGTAATTTAGCACAATTTCCCCAAACTGTAGAATTATCACATTGACCATGACAAATACATTTTTAACAATGAAGAAAGCAGTTCAGAATCTAGTTCTAGGAAATTAAGCACTGAAAAGGTTAGTTAGCATTGAAACACTTAGGTGGAACTTAAAATGGAAAAAGCTCTGGGCCTGATGGCATGCATCCTAGAATACTAAGCAAAATAATTGAGGAAACCAAGGCTCTGACCACAATCTTTCAAACATCCTTGCACATGGAAACAGTGCCAGAGGACTGAAGGATTTGTAACACCTGTGTTTAAGAAAGGAGATAGGAATAAACAAGGTAATATCGAGTGGTCAGCCCAACATTGACAGTGGGTAAACCTTTCGAGACATTATTACAGGATGAAATTAAAACTTCGGAAAAAATCAGTTATTTCAAAACAGCCTAAATTTACAGATTTCTAAAAGGCAAATCATGTCCAACAAATTGAGTTCTTTGAAGAAACAACAGAGTGCATTGATGAGGAAATTTATCAACTGTTAAGTGAGGCAGTAGACAGTGGACATTACATTTGTACCTTAAAGAACAAAGGGGATAAAAAAATTTATATGCTGGAAGATGTTAGAACATGGGATTGATAGCCTATTGAAAAGTGTTGGAAGCAGGATTCATGTGAAAAAATGTTTAGAAAGAAACCACTGAAAGGGTATAAGGAATGGTCTAAGTAGATAGCTTTCTCCCCAAAAATCTGGCACAGATATGATGAGAAAAGTTACCATCTTATGTGTTTGTAAAACGCCACGGTTCTAAACAATTTCAAGAAAACTTTCCATAACTTAAATCCCAATAATCCAGCTACATTACCTTCAAGGTAAAACATGGATGTAATGAATCAAAAATAATATATTACCAGTTCTTCAACATCATCAAAGAAGAAGGCATTCCATCCATCTACTATTCTCTGCGGCACTTCTTTTCCATCAAAAATCTACAAAGAATTGGTTTTGGCTTTTATGCTCAGTTTAGAAAAATTCACATATACAAAAATAATGACGGCCCCAGTGCTTTGGACATTAAGTTAGATAAAATTGCATGATTATTTTTCCAGAATACTCACAAAACATAATAATACCCGTTACTGAATTTAGCTACTGTTTTGCTGGTCATCATTGGTACTGACAGTAGCACCGCTTGCCAGTGTCGCATTCTAAAATATTGTGTTCCACAAACAAAAGCAAGAGTTCAGCCACTATGGTCACGGTACATAAAGAACACTTTCCAACTCTTAAAATAAGAAAATCTCAAACTACAATTAAAGTATGCACTCTGCTGGAAATGCAATTGCATTGGAGGACTGGCAGAATAATTGGAGTATTTATACTAGTTGAAACAAAGATATTCTTTCTATTCCAGGATCACAACATTAGATTTTTAATCAGTACTTAGAATTGCCCATTAGCTTAAAGTTCAAATTACTTTTAAGAATCAAGTTGGTGTGCACCCACACTGCCTGAAAGTTTTCAGTCAAGTTAGCTAGATGATCAGAAAAGGTTAGATATAACTCTGTACTGGGCAGTAACATTCACACAAAAACAACATCCTATAAAAAATATAGGTTGTGATTTTCCGTGAAATCGACAAAGTCCAAAAGCAGGCGGGGAAATTGGCGTCTGACTCACTGATGGCAATGGCGGCATTTTAAGAGTATAAGACGTAGGAGCAGAAGTAGGCCATTCAGCCCATCGAGTCTGCCCCGCCATTCAATGAGATCATGGCTGATTTGATCATCCTCAACTCCACTTTGCTGCCTTTCCCCATAACCCTTGATTCCCTTACTGATTAAAAATCTGACTATAAGACCATAAGACATAGAAGCAGAGGTAGGCCATTCAGCCCATTGAGGATATTGTGAACGATACTGAATATTGAGAACGCCATATCGTGCGTCACTTTGTTGAAAGAATTGAGAGGCATGGGTTTCACGTCGGATCGCTGGCAGGGCGGCCTCTGATTCGCCCACTTTGCCGTCACCTCAGCTCTTCTGTAATCCGCCCGCCATATCGAAAGGTTGCCCCAGCACAGAACTAGCACTTTCTAAGGGATCGATAGCTGGTGGAAAGTCATGACATCCAAAGGGAGGAAACATGCTGCCCCCAAATTCAGTGACGCCTCTCTTGAGCACCTACTGGATGTAGTGGAGGCCTGCCGCAAAGTCCTCTACCACCTCCCCACCCCCCACATCCCTGCTCTAAGCAAAGAACCTTCATCCAAGGTGACAAATCCAGCATGGGAGGCAGTGGCAGCGGTGGTGAGTGCCAACGTCCTACAGAAGAGGACAGCCACCCAGTGCAGAAAGAGTTCCGTTCTGCCAGGATAAGTCACCCTTCTCATGACTCTCAACTCAGAAACCCATCACACATTCACAGGGATCTCTGCCAGCTCAAGGGTCATCACCACTCACTCACTCACAAACACCGTCATCTCTTCTGCAGATCGTATCCTCATCCCATCCATGGCACCACTCACCACCCACACATGTCAGAAATCCTTCTCATCTAGCCTGGCAGGCATCCTCCTTACACTCTCTCCATCTATCTTCATGCAGGACAAACTGGCTCATAACAAAAAGGAGAGGTCTCAGACTGGGGATGGAATGCCTCAACTGAAGGTCCTGTCTTTGAGAACAGAGCCATCCACCTGGCTGGCGAGGATCTGGACTGTTCCTGTGTTGATGGTGAGGTTGGCAGTGCTCAACCAAGTGAGGATCCTGCACTACAACATCCATCAGACAACCATGCTGTGAGTGATATCTCCTGTTCCACTGTCCCCTGCCATGCACTAATGATCTTTCTTTACTTTTGCAGGCACACCTCGGAAGCATCCGAGAGCGTGCATGACTCAGTCCTCCACTCAAACCCCAAAGACGCCTCGGAAGAGGAATCTGATGACACCCTAATTGAAGGCCTGTCACAGCTCTCACCCACACCCTTCAACAGCACAGACACACACACCTCAGCAGGACCTGGCTATCAAGTAGCCTCAGGGTCACAATCTGGTGAGCGACAGCGCATGGTCTGATCCACAGCGGGCGAGGCAGGGACATCCCAGTGTGCCAGCACTCGGAGGACAGCTGGAGGCCAGGAATCTGGACTCAGTTCTACCTCAGGTGCTGGAGCTACAAAGACAAGCTCGGGAACATTGGGAAGGGATGTCCTTAGATTGCAAGGCACGATGGAAGGATCTGCCTTCCTTCAGACCAAGGCGATAGCGCCGGCATGCCAACACACCGAGGTCAACATTGATAGGGTGGTGGCCACCATGGAGACCTTGGCCCAGGACATTGATGCTGCACTGCACTGCTGCAGGAGATGCACTCCATCGCTGAGGAACTTGCTGGCATCCATCAGTGTCAATGCGAGGGGTTGGGTGGGGGGGTCGAGGCATCTCAAGCTCACTCCAGCTACCCCTTCCTCTCTCAAGGAGTCAGCCAGGGGCCCTTGGGACCCAAAGGGAGGAGGATCAGCAGGTGCACGCTCCGGGGCCACCTATCCAGGTGACTCTGGGAGTGACTGTCCGATTCAAATCTCCTCTTTCTGTGACCCCTGCAGCTCCAGCTCCGCAGACCGAGGGTGGCACTGCCACACAGCAGGACCCCGAAAGCAGCTGAGGCCCTTCAGGTCTCAGCCCTCCAGAGGACATCCACCAAGATCATCACAGAGAACAGGGCATAGCAGTCAGCAGGCCGCCTCCACCCCAGCTGTGGATGTCAGTGATGCACCAAGACGTAGCAGCAAGGTTAGGAAAGTCAAGCAGATGTAACTCTTTTAGAGTTAAAACAATTAAACTAAATTAACAAAATTGGGATAAATCAGGCACAGCCCCTAATTCAGGTCAGCTGTAAAACCAAGAACAAAGTTTAAAGGAAACTTACAAACTTTAAATTAAAATGTGATTAAAGGGGTCGATAAAGCACCCCAGTCCCCGCGGTGCCCACCGAGCACGGAAGACCTCGAGTGTGCCGGCAGACACCGCGTGCTCCCTTTCCAAAGACACCCGGCCGCGAACGTAGCCGCGGAAGAGGGTCAATACAATGTGGGCACGGGTGTTAATCACTGATATATAATGTTCACCCATATAAATACATTCAATCATGTCTCATTGTTATGATGAGATGTGTTCATGTCATTCAGAAGTGAAACCTTTGGTCCCTGCACAAAATGAAGTCACGAGTCGCAGTCCAGGGCCCCTCCTCTGTGCAGTGCATGACCTTCTGACCACAGTGATTGTCCCGTCCCAAAGTCAAAGCCCACCTCTGTATGCCTGCATCTTGATGTTGACTGTGTTTACTGCAGGAATATCGTGCCCTAGTGTTATGATATGGCAGGTGGTATTTTCCAGGTTGACCAAATAAACAAGGGAAACTTGGCCACGCCATCACAACGATTTTGCAATTTGTATTTATTACAAGAAGGCTTGTGCACCGAAGTCAGAAGTAATGAGTCTACTGTCACCTTTAGTGATTTTAAAGACTAAATTAAAACATTTATTAACAAAAGAAGGAAAAAATTAAAAACACACACAAGATTACAGTTTAACAGTTCCCAAAATTTTTACTTAACCTGATTCCCAACTACACACCCCTTTAAGCCAACAGTCCAAATAGGTTCCAAACTTATGAAGTCATCCAGCAATTTTACCACAAGCATTCACTGGACAATGGACTTCCAAAGGCTTTTAACACAAGTTTGGTTACTGTAACAGCAAACTTTTGCAGGGTGGCTAGAGGCTTTTCCCAAGTCTGATTCGCATGGTACACGTTTCAAGATCTCAAAAGGCCACAGCTCAGCCTTCCACCCTTCTTCAAATATATTTTATCCCTTTTATAGAGTCATAGAGGTCTACAGCACAGAAAAAGGCCCTTCGGCCCACCGAGTATCCACCAGTAAAACAAGTACCTAACTATTCTATCCCCATTTTCCAGCACTAGGCCCATAGCCTTGTATGTCATGACATCACAAATGCACATCCAAATAATTCTTAAATATTATGAGGGTTTCTGCCTCTATCACCCTTTCAGGCAGTGAGTTCCAGATTCCCACCACCCTCTGGGTGAAAGAATTCTTCCTCATATCCCCTCTAAACCTTCTGCCCCTTACCTTAAATCGATGCCCCCTGGTTACAGATCCCTCTACCAAAGGAAAAATTCCCTTCCTGTCTACCCTATCTATGCCCCTCATAATTTTATAAACCTCAATCATGTTCCCTCTCAATCTCCTTTGCTCCAGGGAAAATAACCCCAGACTATCCAATCTCTCCTCATAACTAATACACTCCAGCCCAGGAAACGTCCTAGTAAATCTCCTCTGCACTCTCTCTAGTGCAATCACATCCTTCCTATAATGCGGATTCCAGAACTGCACACAATACTCTAGTTGAGGCCGAACCAGCATTTTGTACAGTTCCAGCATAACTTCCCTGCTCTTATCACAGAATCACAGTGCAGAGGCCCTTCAGCCCATCGAGTCTGCACCGACACGTGAGAAACACTTGACCTACCTACCTAATCCCATTTACCAGCACTTGGTCCATTGCCTTGAAGGTTATGACGTGCCAAGTGTTCATCCAAGTACTTTTTAAAGGATGTGAGGCAACCCGCCTCCACCACCCTCCCAGGCAGCACATTCCAGACCATCACCACCATCTGGATAAAAAAGATTTTCCTCACATCCCCCCTAAACCTCCTGCCTCTCATCTTGAACTTATGCCCCCTCATGACTGACCCTTCAACTATGGGGAACATCTGCTCCCTATCCAACCTGTTCATGCCCCTCATAATCTTGTACACCTCGATCAGGTCACCCCTCAGTCTTCTCTGCTCCAACAAAAACAACTCAAGTCTATCCAATCTCTCTTCATATCTTAAATGTTTCATCCCAGGCAACATCCTGGTGAATCTCCTCTGCACCCCCGCCAGTGCAATCACATCCTTCCTATGATGTGGCGACCAGAACTGCACATAGTACTCCAGCTGTGGCCTCACCAAGGTTCTATACAACTCCAACATGACCTCCCTACTTTTGTAATCTATGCCTTGATTGATAAAAGCAAGTGTCCCATATGCCTTTTTCACCATCCCACTAACATGACCCTCTGCCTTCAGCGATCTATGGACACAAACTCCAAGGTCCCTTTGTTCCTCAGAACTTCCTAGTGCCATGCCGTTCATTGAATACTTCCTTGTCAAACTACTCCCTCCAAAGTGTATCACCTCACACTTCTCAGTGTTAAATTCCATCTGCCACTTATCTGCCCATTTGACCATCCCGTCTGTATCTTCCTGTAGCCCAAGACACTCAACCTCACTGTTAACCACCCGGCCAATCTTTGTGTCATCCGCAAACTTATTAATCCTACCCCCACATAGTCATCTATGTCATTTATATAAATGACAAATAAGAGGGGACCGAGCACAGATCCCTGTGGTACGCCACTGGACACGGGCTTCCAGTCACTAAAGCATCCTTCTATCATCACCCTCTGCCTCCTACATCCAAGCCAATTTTGAATCCACCTTATCAAATTACCCTGTATCCAAAGATAAAAACAAAAAAACTGCGGATGCTGGAAATCCAAAACAAAAACAAAAACAGAATTACCTGGAAAAACTCAGCAGGTCTGGCAGCAGTTCTGTCGAAGGGTCACGAGGAATCGAAACGTCAACTTTTTTCTTCTCCGCCGATGCTGCCAGACCTGCTGAGTTTTTCCAGGTAATTCTGTTTTTGTTTTTGTTACCCTGTATCCAATATGCCTTTGCCTTCTTTATAAGTCTCCCGTGTGGGACCTTGTCAAAGGCTTTGCTGAAATCCATATAAACTACATTAACTGCACTAACCTCAGCTATATTCTATGCCTCAGTTAATAAAGGCAAGTATCCCATATGCCTTCTTAACCACCTTATCTACCTGCCAGACCTTAAGGGACCAGTGGACAAGCACACCAAGGTCCCTTTAATCTTCGGTACTTCCAAGGGTCCTACCATTCATCGTGTATTCCCGTGCCTTGTTTGTCCTGCCCAAGTGCATCACCTCACACTTATCTGGATTAAATTCCATTTGCCACTGATCAGCTCATCTGACCAGCCTATCTGTATCATCCTGTTATCTAAGGCTATCATCCTCACTACTTACCACCCCACCAATTTACGTGTCATCTGTGAACTCACTGATCAACCCTCCTACATTCAAGTCTAAATTGTTTATATATACCACAAACAGCAAGGGATCCAACACCGATCCCTCTGGAACCCCACAGGACTCAGGCAACCAGTCGCAAAAACACCCCTCAACCATTATCCTCTGCTTCCTGCCACTCTGCCAATTCTGGATTCAATTTGTCAAATTGCCTTGGTTCCCATGGGCTCTTAACTTCGATATCAGTCTCTCATGCGGGACCTTATCAAATGCCTTGCTGAAGTCCAAGTAGACTAGTTCAAATGCATTGCCCTCATCTACACACCTGGTCACCTCTTTGAAAAATTCAATCAAATTGGTCAGACATGACCTCCCCTTAACAAAACCATGCTAACTGTCCTTGATTAATTCCATGCCTCTCCAAGTGTAGATTAATTCTCTCTCTCAGAATTGCTTGCAATAGTTTCCCCCCACTGAGGTTAGACTGACTGGCCTGGAGTTCCCTGGTTTATCCCTTCCTCCCTTCTTGAATAATGGTACCCATTGGCAATCCTCCAGTCCTCTGACATCTCTCCTGTGGCCAGGTAGGTATTGAAAATTATTGCCAGTGCCTTTGCTATCTGCTCCATTGCCTCACTCAACAGCCTGGGATACATTTCATTCGGGCCTAGAGATTTATCTACTTTTAAGCCTGCCAGACCACTTAGAGCCTCCTCCCTTCCTATGCTAATTTCTTTAATTATATCACAGTCCTTCTGCCTGATTTTCATACCCACGTCGTCCCTCTCACTTGTGAACACTGACACAAAGTATTCATTTAGAACCCTACCTATGTCTTACAGCTCCACACACCAATTACCACTATGGTCCTTAATGGACCCTACTCTTTCCCTAGTTATCCTCTTACTCTTAATGTACCTGTAAAAGAATTTTGGATTTTCCTTTATTTTACCTGCCAATGTTTTCTCATGCCCCCTTTTTGCTCGCCTAATTTCCTTTTTAAGTTCCCCCCTACATGCTATACACCTCTAGGGCTTCCGCTGTTTTGAGCCCTCGGTATCTGCCATAAGCCTCCCTTTTTCTTTTTATCCAATCCTGTATATCCCTCAACATCCAGGGTTCCCTGGATTTGTTGGCCCCACCCTTTATCTTTACTGGAATATGTTGGCCCTGTACTCTCCCTATTTCCTCCTTGAATGAGTCCCACTGCTCTGACGCAGATTTACCTAAAAGTAGCTGCTTGCAGTCCACTCTGGCCAAATCACATCTGATCTTATTAAAATCAGCCTTTCCCCAATTTAGAACTCTGATTTCTAGCCCATCCTTGTCCTTTTCCATAACAATCTTGAATCTAATGGAGTTATGATCACTATCTGCTAAACGCTCCCCAACTGATAGTTCTACCACTTGCCCAGCTTCATTCCCTAAAATTAGGTCCAGGATGCCCCCACTCTTATAGGACATTCTACGTACTGGCTTAAAAAGCTTGCCTGGATGCATTTTAAGAATTCCACTCCCTCTAAACCTATCATACTATGACTAACCCAGTTAATGTTGGGGAAGTTGAAATCCCCCACTATTATTATCCTATTATTTTTACACTTCTCTGAAATTTGCCTACATATCTGCTCTTCTATTTCTCTCTGACTGATTGGGGCCTATAGTACACTCCCAGCAATGTGATTGCTCCTTTTCTGTTCTTCAGATCGACCCATATGGCTTCATTTGAGGAGCTTTCTAAGATGTCATCCCTCCTTCCTGCTGTAATTGATTCCTTGATCAATATTGCGATACCCCCTCCTCTTTTACCTCCTTCCCTGTCTCACCTGAAGACCCTATATCCTGAAATATTGAGCTGCCAATCCTGCCCCTCTCTCAACCATGTCTCTGTGACAGCAATGACATCATACTTCCATGTGTTAATTTGTGTCCTCAACTCATCTGCCTTATTTGTCAGACTCCTTGCATTAAAATAAATACCATCCAATCTTGCCAAACACCCTTGTGCCTTAACTGGCCTATAAATTCTATGCCTTCCAGACTCACTTGTTCTCTCTTCTAATTTTGGCTGTGCATCTCCCCCTGCTGAACCTCCTCTTAGGATCCCACTCCCCTGCCAAGTTAACTTAAACCCTCCCCAACAGCACTAGCAAACCTCCCCGCAAGGATGTTGGTCCCATTCTGGTTCAGGTGCAACCCGTCCGCCTTGTACAGGTCCCATTGCCCCCTGAAACGGTCTCAATGTACCAGAAATCTAAAGCCCTCCCTCCTGCACCATCTTTCTATCCATGCATTCATCTGGACTAACCGCCTGTGATTTGTAAATCCCATTGTTTCCATTTGTCTTTAGAAGTTACTTTTCCCAGAATATAAAATCTTTCATGTTATCATTATGGCCAGCACTTTTGGGAAAAATCAACATAATAACCTTGCCTTATTTCTCTTGCCAGTTGTAAAAATCTTATCATGTCCCTTTGAAAATCAAACCCTTCTCCACTTATCTAAAAATGCAAATTCCATTCACAGCATATCTGCTGGCCTCACTCTAGCTTTGCTCACTTCTTTGATAATTTAAACCTTGCATCCAATCGTCTCTAGTTTAATTAAATTAGCTCCCCACACAGAACTACACACAAATACAAGCAATATTAGGAAAAATATGATAGTTTCTTGACACTAGTGTTATTGGGTCACGTGATGTTATGTGCGCTCTGGGCACCTTTAAGGCGGTGCTGTCCCCCCTTCTCATCTGCATTCTGGACAGATGAAGGTGTAATGCTGAAGGGGATATGCATGCAAAAGGATCAATTACTTTTGAAGTCCATTTTCCCACTGTATTCCAGCAAGTTCTGCATGAAATTAGACTGTGCACATAAGCACAAGTCCGATGACCTCCGCCAGATTCTTCCAGTTGCTATCTTGTGCTTTCAGGAGAGTCTTCACTGCATATCATCCTCCTCCTCGTGGAATCTGGCTGCTATTGGGGCCTCACAAGCACGCCTGCCTCGAGGTCAGAGCAATGGCCTTATCGCCTGCATCCCAAGCTTCTAGGGCCTCATTACACTCTTCCCTTTCCACTTCTTCCTCATCTGAGGAGATGTGCAGCTCAGCCATCTCATCATCCAGGACCCTTTGCATCGCCAGGTTGTGCAGCACACAACAAGCCACGATGATGCATGGCATCCTCTGGGGGGTGTACTGGAGTGCTCTGCTAGACCTGTTGAGGCACCAGAACCTCATTTTCAGGATCCCAATGTCTGCTCCATTAAAGTCTGGGTTGTGGCATGAGCCTTGTTGTACTTTCTCTCAGCTGGAGTCTTTGGCCGCTGCACATGTATCATTAGCCATGTCCTCTGTGGGTAGCCCTTGTCGCCGAGGAGCCAACCCTACAGCCTCTGTACACCATAGAAGATGAAAGGTATCTGAGGATGTCTGAGTTGTGGACGCTCCCTGGGCATCATCTGCAAACCTGCATGATCCATTTGTCATAGTTGCAGACCAGCTGAACTTTGAGCAAGTGGAAGCCCTTGCGATTCACATACTGGACTGCTTGTTGCTATGGAGATCTTAGAGCCAAGTGGGTGCAGTCGATAGCATCCTGCACCTGCAGGAAACTGCAAATCTTAGCAAATCCCAGCGCTCGTTTCCTTGCTTGCCTGATCTTGGTTGAAATTGACAAAGTTGTGTGCCTTGGCGAGGATGGCGTCCATGACCTCCTGGATACATTTGTGGGTAGAGGCTTGAGAGATCCCACACAGTCACCAGTGGAGCCCTGGAAGGAGCCACTGCCATAGAAATTGAGCGCGGTGATCATTTTCAATGCCAATGGCAGTGGATCCCCTTTGAGTACCCAAGACGCCAAATTCTTCAGAAGTTGGCATATGTGAATAACCAGATCACTTGATAATTGCAGTCTTTGGCGACACTGGTTCTCACTCATCTGCAGGTAGGACAAGCGCCATTTATATACCCTGAGTCTAGCAAGGCACCTATTAATGATGGCTCTCTGTGGGTCTTCCTCTACGTATGGAGGTACTCCTCCCTTTGCTGAGCCAGGTGCCTCCATCATATTCTTCTCCTTCTTCTATCCTGCCTTTAAGCCCTGAGGCAGACAACGAAATCACCAGGCTCCATGCTCCTGATGGTTTCCTCACCACAGTATCAAAGAGAGACGCGAGGGTCAGCATATGTCTCCTAAGGACTTCTCTTGGTTAAGTTCTATGGCTCCAGCTGCGTCTCAAGGCCCCTTCACGCATGCCGGAGAATCCTGGCCACCACTTGGATGGCCTGTGTTTAGCTTCCTTGATGCCTGACCAAAACCCCACCAATCTCCGCCCACACCACATGACCGAATGGCGACAGCTTTGGTCACTCAACTGCATCATGTGCTCTCGGCTCAGGTATTATCCTAACTCCCATGCAAAGGCTGTGCGGTTAGTTTGGGCCATAAGGGTCACTGCTCAAAGCCTGAATACCTACAAAGCAAGGGGTTCTGAGCACCTCTCTCAGTGTCTGTTCCATGCCCACCTATGGCAAGTGTATCCTCTAACTTGCCCAGTCACCTAATTGTTCTGCAGCCCCATAAAACTCAGGTTATTTTGCAGTCTGCACCCAAGGGGTTAAAAGTTCAGGAGCAATCAGTGGCACGATCAGGAATTTGTGTTGCTTGAGTGGGCATAATTGTTTCCGAAGCCAGACTCCAATTATGTCAATGGAGTTGATGCTGAACAGTCTCAGTTGCGGAAAAATGCGCAATCTTGAAATGCTTTTCCATGTGCCTGGTTGATTTCTATTCCCCACCCTGGCACATGCCTGTGTTCTTCCTTTAGTTTGTGCTGCCTTGCCCCTGCCCCTGCACGGCGCCTACCACCCTATTCCTGGCCCCCCAGCCCTCACACTGGAGCCTGGGACCCGAAGCTTTCCTTGGTGCTGTCTTGGTCCCCCTGTCCATCCCGCACTGAAGCCCTTGTCCCGGCACCGCACTGAAAGGCAGTCGGGGAGAAATTGTTTTGGAGACTTCCTTGCAACTAACCCCTGAATCCGCGGCGCCGCTTCCTTGAATTCTTATGGGGGATCCTTGTGAGCACTGCGCTAAGCTGTGTGCCCTCACCCCTGGGTTCCCCTCGAAGTTCAGTTTGCCAATTACATGCCCTTTAAAGGCAGTTGTAAATTACACCGTTCTGAAGTCTCACCGGCGTGGAATTCAAATTTGACGTGTGGCGGGATGATTCCAGCTTGTGGCTACAATAATGAGATGCAAACTTATGAAAATTAAGTTCCCAATGTTTGGCAGTGGGAAACACAGCCTGCCATTGACAGGGGGAGGAAACAATCAAGTCCTGGAATTACGTTGCTGGGAAATGTGACTAGGGCCTTCTCATGAGATTTTCCAATCACTTGGCTGAACATGCTCGGCTCAATCGTATACGGAAAATCCTGGCCATAGTCTTTTGCAAATAATTTTCTGGTTTCTGATAACAGAACTATTCAACCAAAACCATTCTGTTATGGTTTTTGCACCAATTTGTCTTATCTGTGAATTGTACAATCAGTTATTGTCCTTGGTGGATAAACATGGGGAAAAAGCATATCAGATCAAGTTAATAGATACAAAGGGAAAGAGAAATATTTTGTTTAAAGCATTGACCTTTTAATATAAGAAAATTATATAATTCCCAAATATTTTGACTTCTTATTTTTAAAAAAGTTATCTCTACAATGGAGACCTCAGTTACAGCCCTCCTCTCCACTTGGCTACTCTGATGATCTTAATGACAGGATATCTACCAAACTGATTCCATTGGAAATAGCAGAGAGTGGAATTTCTGACTGGTCCGAAAGCTGCTGGAGGTCCCAGAAAAGCGTGTGACAGATTAACAGCCCCATATAGTTGAGGACGCTGGAATGATCTAACTGGGAGGGAGACACTGTCACTGCCTCCATGCTGTTGTTAAAACTGACAGTTGTTTTGAAAAAAATATACATTGATATGATTTCCTTAGTAGCACTTTGGAAAGAAATGTAATCTCTATACTTTCCTTTCCCTTTAACCATCACAATTCAGTGGATGTATATTCATTCAGCAGATACGTATTTTGTCTGTACTGACGGGACAGCACTTTGTATATATATTTTCAATACAGGAGACTATAAAATGTATCTATGTTTGTCACATGAGGAACATTAATACTCACTTCTTGAAGAACAGGAATAACTGGTGGCTTTCTTTGCTGTAGAAAGTAGAGCACCATGAGGACGTAGGCATATGAGGACAGGCTTCCTCTTGAAGCATCACCAATATCACAACGCTATAAAAAGTGCATGTTTTCAGTTAGAAAGAATACTGAAACAAAAAACTGCTGAGATACTTTTCATGATTCATCAATTTTCCATTTAATTTTAATACTTATACTTCAAAAACTTCACCTTATCCAATCAGAGAGAATGCAGATATGCTCTAGTCATGCCACAAATCCAAGTTGACAAGGACATTGAACAGAATTGACCTTCCCTCAGACCCATTCCCCTGGTTGCTAGTTCTGTTACCAATGAAGGACAAGGGCAGCAGATACATGGGAACACCATCAATTGCAAGTTCCCCTCCAAGCCACAAAGCATCCTGACTTGGAACTATCTCTGTTCCTTCACTGCCGCTAAATCAAAATTCTGGAACTCCCTCCCTAACAGCATCGAGAGTGTACTTACACCATATGGACTGCAGCAGTTCAAGAAGACAGCTCACTACCATCTTCTCAAGGCAATAACGGATGGGCAATAAATGCTGGCCTAGTCAATGACGCCCACATCCCGTGAATGAATCAAAAATATGGTGCAGGTTCCATAGGTGAGTGTAACTGTCACTCGCAACATCCTTGTTATGGAAAAACACTATCTCTTTCACCATAAACATGGGATATGTCTATAAGTGCTTAATCCAATAAAAACATGTGATTTATGACCACTGCCTAGAACTGGTAGGTAGCAAGCTGCCTGGAGTCTCCTCCTTGAATTCCTTTCCAACAAGTTCTCTCTAACAAATCACAGAATGTACTGCTTTAAAGCAAAGAAACAGTTGATGGTAGGCAGAACAAGACAGTACCACCATTGGTTCTGATGAAAGGTCATCTCAGCCTGAAACGCTAACTTTCTTATTCTCCAAAAATGCTGCCTGACCTGATCTACTGAGTATTTCTAGTATTTTTTGTTTTGATTTCACAATTCCAGCATCCATTTCCTTTTTGTATTAGTACCACCACTGGTCTCCAGCTGTTCATCAAGAGTGAAATTACCCAAAACATCCATCTGGGTATTGTGCTTCCCTTCCCTACACTGATTCTGAAGTGTGTTAAACTGTTGCATGAATATAAACAACTGTGTCATTGCCATTAATGTGTCCTCCTGTAAATGTTGCATTGAGAATGTATACAACGATACTATATCAATGCGAAAAGACGTTTGATTTTTCCATTAGTAATTAAAAGTTTAACCGTTTTTCTGTTTCATGATTGGCTTTTTGAAATTGTTTTGATGCGCTAATTTTAAAATATATTAAAATCATTAATCAGAGGTTTTCATCTACATCTGCAAAAGGACCCTTTCTTCTCCTCCCATTATAAGACTTAATAAGTTAACTGGAACACAAGATCAGTGGCTGAAAGCATTTGCTGAGTTTCATTATCTATGGTAATCTGCATGTATGCATGTCTTTTGATGAATAGCATTACAACACTGAATCATGAAAGACAGCATACAGTATTGTGATAAATCATACTGTTCTTTATACTAATTTACTACAGAATTAGATTAGTGTTATAAGACATAATAAATAGTAGCAGGAGTAGACCATACAGCCCATTGAATCTGCTCTGCCATTCAATACGATTATGGCTCCCCATATCTCTTCCCTGAGACACCAAAAATCTGTCTATCCCAGCCTTGAAAGTATTCAATGATGGAGCATCCACAAACCTGTGGGGTAGAGAATTCCAAAGATTTACAAAAGGAAACTTCAATTTATTTTTACTGTGACATTAAGATGCAATTCTTGTAATCAAATAGGTGAAATGGGAAATTGTGTTTTGTCCTATTTCAACTTCACTTTTTTCTTCCTTACAGCTGAATGCCGAGTCAGGATCCCAGGACTTTGCCAGTTTATAATTGGCCAATACTTGCATGTGAATGACACAGGCTCTTTAATGTTACATTTACCCTTTGATGATGCCAAATTTCCATTCCACGCCTTCCCCTGGTGAAAGAGTCAAAATTAGGAATTCTCATTGCAGGGAAATATTGGTGCAAGCCCTGGTATGATGCTACAGCACAGTTCATGGGATACTCCAGTCTACTATTTTCATCTTTCATCTAATTTAAATACAAACAAAACAGCCCAGAACAAGTATAGCAATACATGACCAAATGCAATGAGTAAGATAAATCTATGACAAATACTTGTAAACAATATTGTAAATTTACCTTGGCAAATACCTTCATAGTGTATCCCAAATATTTTACTCTAGGATCAATAGCAGCATATGTAGCCAACATCCTTGTGTTATGCTGGGCCTGTAAAAAGGATCCCAGTGTTATTACTGGAAGCCTTGCAACATTACAGATTGAATACTAGCCTCACATTAGATAAACATACAAACCATATTTTTATAATCATTTCAATTACAGAATTACTTACTAAACAATATTCAACTTTTTGTTCCAATGACAAATTTCTATACTTAACATGGACCCAGGTATATCTGTAGGAAAAAGCATCCAGATTTCCTTACCAAAGTGTTGTACAAGCTGATATCTCCTTCCAATCCACTCTGACGGTGTTCAAATTTTACAATAGGCACTTTAGCTGTTGTTATGGGCAAGATGTTTCTCAAACCTATCAAAATAGGAGATATTCATTGCTGAGTACAAATTGCTGCAATGTTTTCCTTAGTGTTAATGTTTGATCTTGTTATCTAAAATAAAGATGAAAATTGGTTTACCATCAATAAAACACAAACTGAAAAGCAATAGACTCAAGTGTAATAATTCATGCAAATAAAATGCAGGCTGTAGAAAAAAACTTAGTAACTTCAATAATGAAAATTACATAGATCATTTCTCCAAAAGTTTAATATTCTTGTCTGAAACAAAGCACCTACCTGGATGCTTTTTGAGAACTTTTGCTAGACCTTCAATTATTTCTTTACAATTGAGTTTCTGTAAGAAATTAAATGCATTTCTATAGTAAGACAAACAAGTTTAAAGCAAAAGAAAAATATCCACTGACATTAACATCTATAATAAGTACAATGTATTCCAAAATAATTTCAACAAGCCCCAACCAACAAATGTATGCAACTTATTCAACCACATTTATTGTTCAGTATTATCGTGGTTGACGGTTTCATCACCTTGATGTAATGCTTTAGTAATGCAGCAAATTAAGGCTTAAGGGTCAGATGGCATAACTACTTTGAATCTCCTATGTCACCATTTGTATTTCTCTGTGAAAAATATCTTCTAACACAAAGTCATTAGTGGAATAACAAGTATCTATGAAAGATTCAATCCACAAGCAAGCTTGACTTGTGTACAGATTTTTATTAGAACATATTATAATTTTATGAAAAGTAAACAAATTCCTCAAGGGTTGCTATATTTTGAAGGTGTACCATCTTGGTGATCATGGTAATCTAAGGTGGTATGCTTGAATAGGGACTAAAGGGTGACTAAAATACAAGATTTTTACAAATTCATTCATGGGATGGGACGGTCACTGGCTAGACAAGCATTTATTGTTTAAATGGTCTTACATTAGAATACAGAAGCTTGAGCAATGACTAACAGGGTACATTACATGTTGGTCATTTGTATATGTTTCATTTAATTGCTCAATAGCCTTCTCATGCACTGGTAAAAATCACTATAAATCAATTCCATACTCCTATTGAGTTGTTTAGCAACTATCAACTGAAGTTCCAAAGTATTTCACCAGGGTAGTCTAAGGTGAATAACTGGTTTACAATTCAGTCTGGGAGGATGACTTGGGGAAACAGAAATCAAGATACTGAAAAAAAAGCTTTCAGAATCTTTACTGTCCATAGGAGGGGCAGAGATAGCAAGTACAAGGAATGGTATTTCCAACAATGTAATATCCCATTAACATTATACTTCAGTAGTTTTAGCAACAAATATGAACTCACATGCACTGGTAAAGCTTGAATTCAAAAATTTATATCCCATGTAAATAACCACATGGGGCCAGTGAGTCAATTTGTGATACAGTAAAAACATTTTAAACACCTTGAAATCAATTTTACAGGTCTGTTGAAAATAAATGGCTGTAAGGGCACCTGTCACAAAATGTTAAATAATATAAAAAGAAATAAGCCTGTTTTTGGTCTCACTCATTTGTTCTTTGTTCAGTTTATTTTAGAACTGCTGGGTGGAGTAAGCAGCACTCCACAGTGTCATAAAAAGCTTTGTACAAAATGAGCATTGCCTAACTGCTTTTAATCACCAGTTTAATGTGCTAACAAGGAACAAGTGGAAGACAACAACTATTGAGGATGTAACGGGAAATTCAATATATTACTCCATAAAGAAAAACTGCGTTAAATTCCCCATCAGTTAACTGGGAAATATGAATTCCTACCAGGGCAACTTTGATCTATTAGCAATTTTTAAAGAAAATTTTGCTGCACTGAAGAATAGTCTGATATTCTTAAAATTAACCCTTATAACTGAATGGTAATAAAGTGTAGTGGTTGTGCTAATAGCCTATTAATCCAAAGGCGTGGACTAATTCAGAGAACAGTGTTTAAGTGCCACTTTGACAATCTGAAAATCTGAATTCAGTTTAAACACAATGTAGAAATAAAATGCTGCTATTATTAAATTTAATTTGGTGCAGTCACACAGGCACATGAACAAATTCAAGTATATAATTCTAATGGGCAAATGGCAGGGAAATTAGAGCTGAACTTATTAACATAGACCAGGAGTAGGAAAGAAGCAAAATACTGCAGATGCTGGAAATCTGAAAGGAGAACAGAAAATGCTGGAAAAACTCAGCAGGTCCTACAGCATCTGTGGAGAGAAAAACAGAATTGACATTTCGAGTCCGTATGGCCCTCCTTCAGTATTTTAGGATTAAGGCCGGGACCCTGGCACTGGGGTCAAATGGGGGGGTCACTGCTCCACATGTGTAGGAAACAGGTACCCGACAGTGATTTTCCATGTTTAGGCAGATTAATAGTCAGGCCCACTCTCGAAGCGGAAGGGCCAATAGGAAGCTCGGAAGGAACTGCAACCTGCCATTTCAGCAGATAGAGATAGAGAGGCTGCCTCCAACTTGATGCATCTCTTGGTAACTTTTAGAGCTTTCAAAATAAAAGATGGCCACACCAGACCACTATCGTAGAGAGGGAACAGAATGACCTGCGAATGAAGCTGAAGCCAGGCAGTATGGAGGGCCTCAAATGGACCCCCCATTTGACTCTGGTGTCAGGGTCCTGGCCTTAAACCTAAAACCCTGAAGGAGGGTCATATGGACTCGAAACGTCAACTCTGTTTTTCTCTCCACAGTCTGTGCTGACTTCCGTCCTGCCATTGGGAAGCTACTTTGAGGCACCTGGTCTAGTTCCCTACACCTTGGGGCCCTGAGTCGACCTCAGGCAATTGGCTGTAATAGGTCATTTACTCACTTTTACTGGCTACCCACTCCCATATGGAAACAAAAATTCTGTCCTCGGGATAGAATATTATCTGATATATCTAGCAATGATAAATGAACAAATACACTTAGAGACCCATGCTGGAGCAAGGAAAATAAAATAATCTCAAATGGATTAGCAATTGTATTTAAAAATGTTCATGCCAATACAATTGCTATTTCCACTAGCTATCTGATTGTCTGTGTTGGGTGCCCAACATAACATGCTAGAACACAACGTTCATAATATGCTTGCTAACAGATGACAAAGATAAACAATCAGCCAGCTCAAATGTCAATACCCTATTTTTTTAATATTGAATACTGACTTTAAACTGAAAGCTCACCTTCCAACTGGCCATGAGGGAAATTGGGAGATCTGAATTCCTTCATAAATTGTTCTACGATGCTATATTATTGGTACTCCTTGCTCCCCGTTTTCCCAGAGAGTCCTGTGCCCTTTGGGAAAAGCCGGTCCAACCAAGTCACCTCCCTCCATTTCGCAATTCAATTGCTTTTTCACCCTGAGAACAAATCTCACCTCTGCAGTCTCGTGGCCTTCCAAAGTCATGCATATATCCAGGTCGCTATCACGAAACCCAAATCCATTCTTAGATGATCCAAACAAGCACAGCCTGGCCTTGTCTATACTCAAAAAAATATATATATATAAATATTAGTCATTACTGATGCTGATATTATCCTATTATCCAACAATACTGCAAAGGAAGGGGGAGGTGAAGGGGGAAGTTGGATAGAGTTCAAAAGGAAGGGAAGTGGGGTGGCGATCGAAGGGCAAGGGAGAAACAAGGGGAGAGGATGCGGAAGAAGGGGGCAGAGGAGGGGGACTGGAGATTGAGAGGAGAAACAGTAAGGAGGATGAGGATGGGGCACAGAAAATGGCAGCAGATGACATCTCAGTTGGGTCCAGGAGTTAGCATAGGAACAGGAGAAGGATGGTCACCCCTCAAACGTGTTCCACCACCATTCAATTTGCACCGTAACTCCATCTATTCAACTTAGTTCCATAAGGAAGTGCTGATGGTGGCATTAAGGTAGGAAAGCAGAATGTGATAATAGCAGAACAAGGGTAAGCACTCTGGAAAAAACAACATGAACAAGTGACAGATGGTCCTTGTGGGATAAGGGAGAGGGGAGGGGACGGTGGTGGGGAATAAGATCAAAATAGGATAAAAGCTGGGGATAAAACAATGAATAAAAATGAAAATAAATAAAAATAAAAATAAGTGGATAAAAAATAAAAAATTAAAAATAAAAATGAATATTGTAAAAAGGGGTGAGGATGGAGGAGAGAGTTCATGATCTGAAGTTGTTGAACTCAATGTTAAGTCCGGAAGGTTATAAAGTGCCTAATCGGCAGATGAGGTGCTGTTCCTCCAGTTTGCTTTGGGCACCTCCTTTAGCCAGTACCAGTACCATTAACACCCCTTTGTCCTTTTGTTCATGACATCTTTGTCAATCTCTCCTTTGCCCCTGCCTATCGCTGGCCTCCTATTCAGTTTCACCTGCTTCAGTCCCCCTAAACAGTATAAATTTCATCACATTTTTACTTCTCTTTAGCTCTGAAGAAGGGTCATACGGACATGAAACGTTAACTCTGTTTTTCTCTCCACAGATACTGTTAGACCTGCTAAGCTTGTCCAGTATTTTCTGATTTTGTTTCAGATTTCCAGCATCTGCAGTATTTTGCTTTTGTCATAGTAGAAAGTCTGTTCAGTGCATTTCTACTGAGCTGGGAGCTACTGCAATGAGTGAAGGAACGTTGAGAATGAATTGAATACTGATGTTATGGGAAAACTATGCACGTGTTAGTAAATTCAGATGGCATGTGTAATGGATGAAATCAGGTGAAGAGATTAGGCTTTGTTGCTCTTGGATATTAACAGGAAGGCCATTAAAGTTCAGCAATAAACAGGGAGGTGTATTGGGAGGACCTATTTGGAAAATATTTGGAAGAATTTAAATATTTCTTACAAATGTTCCCACTTAGCCATAAAACTAATACTTAAATATATTTCTCTAATAATTAGTGTGCTTGGTCCTCATAAACAACATGAATGAATAACCATTACATTAGGGGAAGCAGTCACATAATATTAGGACACAAGCAGAAAGCTTAAAATTTAAAATTTCAATCACAATGTTACCTACGAGGATAATGAATATCCAGTGAAATGTTAATGCATTCAGAGGATTTCCCATAATCAGAACTAGGAATATAAATTCTAATACACCTTGAAATGAGACAGGAGATGGGTAGGGTTTAAGAGAGAGAAGAGAGCAGGTTAAGAAGGGAATGGGAGAATGTGGTGGGGAGAAGAAAGGGCAAGACGGAAGGCAAGAGAAGGTTGGGGTGGGAGTGAAAAGAGGGCTGAGGTAGAGGGACAGAGTGGGGCAGGTAGAGGGCTTGGAAGAGGAACAAAGAGCTCAGAGGAAGGCAGAGTGAGAGGCAGTGGGGAGAAGAATGCGAAGTGAAGGGATCAGAGGAATGCAGAGTGGAAGGTAAAGCAGTGGTAGGAGAAGGTAGAGGTGGTCAAGGGTCAGAAGATCATTGGGGAAAGGTGCAAGAGTTATGGATGTAAGAACACCGAAAGAAATCATTTAGTCCAACCAGTTCGTGTTGGTGTTTATCTTTCATAACAACAACATTCCAAGCCTCGTGGGACTATCCTATTCCCATATGCCTTTATTGTGTTCTACTTCAACCAACTATTCAATTTACTGTTAAATGCTGGCATTGTCTCTGCCTCATTCATTAAGTTTAGTAGTGCCATAACCATATAACACTTGTGTAAAAGTGTTTCTACTGCTATCTGTCCTAAATCTGTTGTACCCAATTTCATATTTAGGACACAATGCCACAAGTTAAAGATAAGGAAGATTACTTGGCCCATCTAGGACTTTTGTCCTTTAGGGAAGGAAATCTGCTGTCCTTACCTGGTCTGATCTACATGTGACTCCAGACCTACAGCAATGTGGTTGACTCTTAACTGCCCTCTGAACAAGGGCAATTAGGGTTGGGCAATAAATGCTGGCCTAGCCAGCGATGCACACATCTCATGAATGAATAAAAAAAATCTAGCACTTCCACGTCATACTATGCCACCACTGCTTGACAAATTCACACTGGCGTAATGAGATGCTTTTGCAGTAGGTTTTACTATAAAACTTGCTGCGTATATATATTCTAAGAATGCGGCTAAGACTGGGTGCCAGAAGCACTGCATTAATAAACAGGATCAAGTATGATGCATTAAAATTCTAGAAGTTACCATCAAATTCTTTACGAATAAATCTTTCCAAACTTGCTAAGGTTTGTTCTCTATTTTGTTCCTCCAGAGGTGAGAGTTCATCTAAGGATAAACATGTTAGATTTTAGTTATTCATCAGGCTTTATTTATATGACTAAAAAAAAATCAATAATATTGAGATATACACAATCAACTGGATTTACTTATAGATTACAGATACATAATGAAGATAGTTAATATTTCTTCCTTATTTATTTATTATTCAAAATACAAAAATACGTAGAGGTGCACAGTTCATGATTTGAGACCTGCCTTTAAGGACTGGTGTAATAAATAGCTCGACTTCTTTTAGAAGCCAAGTGTCAATCTGTAACATCAATCCATGTAACTGGTTTCTGCTTGTAGTGAATTTTGCACCTGTGCTAATTTTCCTGAATTTTATTGATCTAATACTTTTCATTGATATTACTGTAAACCAACAAGTTATGAAGTCAGAGGAGAGTCTCCAATCAGCTAACACAAACAAATTGGGAGAGACAAAATAACTATCAAAAACATTCTTTTTAAAGGTGATTTTTGTTCTATATTGTTACAAGTACAATAGATGAAAGTTATAATACTCCCCCTACCCTCCACAAGCTGTGCATCTCATCTGTTCATCAGCTCAAATTTATCCACATTTTATGTTTCATTACATTCCTGCTCCCCAGGCTGCAGTGCTGTTGAAATATATAAACTCTGCAGTTCATTCAGTGCATCATTTAAAAAAATATATTTCCTAACTCACTACTGCTGAAACAAAATTACAATAAAGACATCTTATTTTATTTCATAAGTGCTGCACCTCAGGTTAGAGAATGGAAGGAAAGTGGCAAATTTTGGGAGTGGAAGGAAAAGACAGTAATTTGGTAGGGAACATCTTAATATGCTTGGAAGACAAGGCACTGTATCTTGTGACTTATTGTGAGCAAAACCATGGAGAAACAACAATGTTTAATAAAGTTTTGAAATTATCCCATATGGCTACCTCAATTTTAAATTAACTCCTGACTTTGGTCAGTGAAGCTCCCTGACGCTAAACCTCTGGGTTTTAAAATAGCAATGGTTTCGTGGTTATCAGCAGACTTTTATTTCCAGATTTTTATTGAATTTCACCATTTGCCATGGTGGAATTTGAACCTGGGTCTCCAGAGCAATACCATGGGTCTCTGAATACTAGTCCAGTGACAATATCACTATGCCACTCTGAAGCTGCTCTGGCATTACTCAGCAGTAAAGTTGAAATCTTCAGTTAGAAAGCACCCAAATCATCAATGGTGCTCTTTTCCTGGCTGAACAAGGCTATACAGAGCCTAAAGGCATTATATTTATTTAGATTTCATACCTAATGTTCTACTTGTTCTGCATTCTTCTCTGGGCTGGGTGGATGTGCTTCTTTTTAGCTTTGGTTTCTGGAATCTGATCCGAAAAGCTCATTTCCTGGTTTACACGACATGCTCAAATGAAGATTATTTGCTTTGAGAATAACCTTCCATTGCTTTCCATCCCCCAAACAATGAACACCATGAGAAGCTGAGACAAGCTCCACACCCTTTCAAGTTATGCTTGGTGGAAAGGCACTGAAAAAGTCATTACTCTCAGTAGTGACTGGCAAGGTTTCCAAAGAGGATTTGCTGAATTTGAAAGTTAGGATAAACCTAACATGAAGTTTCAATTTAACCAGAACACTGCTTCAATGGAAAAAAAGAAAATGTTGTGTTGTACTACAGTTATATTAATGGTGGCACTCAGTAATATACACGATTTCAAGATAATACCCAAGATAGCAACCAAAATTATAGCTAACAATAGAACAGAACTTACAATGCGTCCAGTAAAGAGAGTGAAAAAAGTCTTCAAAAAGAAAAAAAATCCACCATTGAGCAACCAAGTGCCAAGCAATAATGATCATTTGCAGTGAGAACCTAACCACCTCCCTTGGCATTTAACAGCATTACCATCACTGAATTCCCCCACCATCAACATCCCGAGGGCTCATCATGATCAGAAGCCTAACTAGACCAATCACATAAATACCATAGTTACAAGAGCAGAGACTAGAAATTTTGCAGCAAGTAACTCACCTTCAAACTCGCCAAAGCCTTTCCTGCCTTGTGCCTAGTAGATGGTAGAGTGTGATGGAATACTCTTCCCTTGCTTGGATGAGTGCAACTCCAATAACACTTAAGAAGTTCAACACCATCCAGGAAAAGATGGGATTGGCACCCCATCCACCATCTTAGATTTCTTCCAACACTGGCACGATGGCAGTGTATACCATCTACAAGATGCACCGCAGCAACTCGCCAAGGCATCTTTGACAGCACCTCCCAAAACCGTGACCTCTAATGCCTAGGAGGACAAGGGCAGCAGGTATGTTGGAACACCACCACCTGCAAGCTCCCGTCCAAGTTACAAACCATCCAGACTTGGAAATACATCGTTCATTCATTGTAGCTGATCAAAATTGTGAAACTGTCTAATTAACAGCAATGTAGGAGCACACCTACATGGGTTGCAGCAGCTCAAGAGAATTGGGGCTGGACAATAAATGCTGGATTTGCCAGCAAAACCCACATCATGAACAATGAATAAATAAAAAAAAAATCATAATGTTATTTACAGAATGCAAAGATAGGGAAGCATTACATTTGGCATAGCAATGAGCAGAATCTTATAAGGTAGATTATCTCTCTGACTGATTCTACTCTATGTGCCCTGGCAAGGCAAGTGAGTAAGCATGAGGAAGAATTATTCACTGCTAATAATGAAAAATTGGAGGATTTAAACTTCCCCATAATAATTTATAAAAGCAACAAAATGCACCTCACAGGTCACCAGGAACTTGAGATGTAAAATCTGATCTTAGCTTGTGAAGGTATTCGGGAGAATGCAGAAAAGAGTCACGAGAATGGTTCTAGCAGTAAGGAACTTCAGTTATAAAGATAGACTGGAGAAGCTGGGACTGTTTTCCTTGGAGTAGGCTGAGAGAAGATTTGATACGACGTATTCAAAATCATGAGGGGTCTGGATAGAGTAGATAGGGAGGAACTGTTCCCATTCGTGAAAGGATCAAGAACAAGAGGGCACAGATTTAAAGTAATTGGCAAAAGAAGCAAAAGCAACAGGAGGAAAAACTTCTTCACGTGGCTAGTGGTTAAGGTCTGGAATGTACTGCCTGAAACTGTGGCGGAGGCAGGTTAAATTGAGTCATTCAAAAGGGAATTACATTGTTATCTGAAAAAGAAGAGTGTGCAGGGTTACAAGAAGGCAAGGGAATTGCACTAAGTGAATTGTTCATTCAGGGAGCTGGTAGAAACATAATGAGCTGAATGGCCTCCTTCAGCGCTATAACAATTCTGTGTTTATTTGTGCTTGTACTTCAAAGACTGTCAGTTCCAGTTCTACAGGAAATAGACTTACTGGGGTGAATTTTGCATTTGAAAATCAGGCACACTACCCAAATCCAGCGTGATGACGTTGGGTCGTCAACCTGACATCCTCATGCCGGTCTATGAGAATATGGAAGAAGGGTGGGTGCTGAAATCACAGCTCGCCTGCTATTTTTAGAAACTAGTTAACAAACTATTAAGCTTGTTAACAACCCAATCATCCACAATTATATGTTGCTTGCCTGTTGGATTTTCAGGCGTAGGATCTAAAAAGGTTTGGGAGTATTTTACTGTAGCTGTGACAAGGCAGCACAAGGGGGCAGCAGACAACACCTGCTACCAGGGTTGAATGTACCAGCAGGTTCTGCTAGGGAAGGCGGCACTGTCTGTATGATCTTTAATAACATTTTAAAAATCTTTTTTTGTGCCTTCAAAATGAATAATAAAAATTGACTCTGAGAGCAAAGGGCCTTTATAATTCTAGCCATGACCGCAACATTACCCCTCTGTCTCATGACGTACCGGCCTGCAGTGCCGATTCTCCGAATCCTCACACTGAGATGCTATTCATATTACAATGTGAATGTAGCTGCAACAAAAATCCAACACTATATTATTTATTATGTTAATTCAAGTCACAAGAGTTTACTATGGTGTGGCATTTAAAAACAGGCATGAGAAACAGGGCCTGATGCTAACCGCAAGCTTGGAAGGGAGCAAGGGAAAGGGTTTGCGGCTGGAAAGCAAGCTTCCTATGCGGTTATAACTGGTTGGCTTCTTGCCGGGCAGCCACTAATTTGCTGCAACACGCTTTATTCGGCATATATAAAGGGCAGGACGAGAGTCGGTGTACTGCACAATTCCAGGTCGGTCTCCCACACCCCGCCAAAAAACATAAAATTCACCCCATAATTTCAGTCTTTGCGAAATATGCACTCTCATAGGAAGCAGCAAAGGTAAGAGTAAACTCAACTTTACAGTTCAAGAAATAGTCTCAAGCTTTTGTATAGTACCAACACACAACTCATTGCAGTATCTCAACTTCTTAAATTCCATCAAACCTTCAGGAATTCAAAAATTTTGCATGAATTGGTTGCTTGTCTTTGGAGAATATTGCACTGATAATGGTACATTATTATGTTTGTTTTGTCCACATGAAACTAAAATGTTTTACAAATGTTATGGAGACAAATGGAACACATATTTTTGGCACAAATGAAATAAATCAAGTAGTGCACCAACACTGGCTCAGTATTTCTCCACTTCAGATGGTAGACCATTTTCACAGAATCTCACAGTGCAGAAGAAGCCCTTCGGCCCATCGAGTCTGCACCAACACGTGAGAAACACCTGACCTACCTACCTAATCCCATTTACCAGCACCTGGCCCATAGCCTTGAATGTTATGAAGTGCCAAGTGCTCATCCAGGTACTTTTTAAAGGATGAGGGGCAACCCGCCTCCACCACTCTCCCAGGCAGTGCATTCCAGACCATCACCACCCTCTGGGTAAAAAGGTTTTTCCTCACATCCCCCCTAAACCTCCTGCCTCTCATCTTGAACTTATGTCCCCTCGTGACAGACCCTTCAACTAAGGGGAACAGCTGCTCCCTATCCACCCTGTCCTTGCCCCTCATAATCTTGTACACCTCAATCAGGTCACCCCTCAGTCTTCTCTGCTCCGACGAAAACAACTCAAGTCTATCCAACCTCTCTTCATAACTTAAATGTTTCATCCCAGGCAACATCCTGGTGAATCTCCTCTGCACCCCCTCCAGTGCAATCACATCCTTCCTATAATGTGGCAACCAGAACTGCACACAGTACTCCAGCTGTGGCCTCACCAAGGTTCTATACAACTCCAACATGATCTCCCTACTTTTGTAATCTATGCCTTGACTGATAAAGACAAGTGTCCCATATGCCTTTTTCACCACCCCACTAACATGCCCCTCCACCTTCAGAGACTCATGGACACACACGCCAAGGTCCCCTTGTTCCTCAGAACTTCCTAGTGCCATGCCGTTCAATGAATACTCCCTTGTCAAATTACTCCTTCCAAAGTGTATCACCTCACACTTTTCAGGTTTAAATTCCATCTGCCACTTATCTGCCCATTTGACCATCTCATCTATATTTCCCTGTAGCCCAAAACACTCAACCTCACTGTTAACCACCTGGCCAATCTTTGTGTCACCTGCAAACTTACTAATCTTAGCCCCCACATTGTCATCTATGTCGTTTATGTAAATGACAAATAACGGGGGACCCAGCACAGATCCCTGTGGTACTGGACACTGGCTTCCAGTCACTAAAGCATCCTTCTGTCATCACCCTCTGCCTCCTACATCTAAGCCAATTTTGAATCCACCTTATCAAATTACCCTGTATCTCATGTGCACTTACCTTCTTTATCAGTCTCCCATGTGGGACCTTGTCAAAGGCTTTGCTGAAATCCATACAAATTACATCAACAGCACTACCCTCATCTCACACACCTGGTCACCTCCTCAAAAAAGTCAATCAAATTTGTTAGGCATGACCTCCCTCTGACAAAGCCATGCTGACTATCCCTGATCAAACCTTACCTCTCCAAGTGGAGATAGATTCTCTCCTTCAGAATTTTCTCCAATAGTTTCTCTACCACTGACGTGAGACTCACTGGCCTGTAGTTCCCTGATTTATCTCTACAACCCTTCTTAAATAGCGGAACCACATTAGCTGTTCTCCAGTCCTCTGGTACCTCCCCCGTGGCCAGAGAGGAATTAAAAATTTGGATCAGAGCCCCTGCGATTTCCTCCTTTGCCTCCCTCAGCAGTCTGGGACACAAATCATCCAGACCTGGAGCTTTGTCCACTTTTAAGCCTGCCAACACCTCCAATACCTTGTCACTCCCTAAATCAATTTGCTCAAGAACCTCACAGTCTCTCTCCCCGAGTTCAATACCTTCATCCTCATTTTCTTGGGTGAAGACAAACGTGAAGTATTCATTCAACAATTTACCATTGTCGTCTGGCTCCACCCATAGATTGCCTCCTTGGTCCCTAATGGGCCCTACTCTTTCCCTGGTTATCCTCTTCCCATTGATATAGGATATCTTGGGATTTTCCCTGCTTTTACCAGCCAGAGCTTTCTCATATCCCCTCTTTGCTCTCCTAATTGCTTTCTTAAACTCCACCATGCACTTTCTGTACTCCACTACTGCCTCTGCTGATTTGCTTCCCTTGTTCTTGCTAAAAGCCTCTCTTTTCCTTCTCATCGTATCCTGAATATCTCTGGTCATCCATGGTTCTCTGGGCTTGTTACTCCTTCCTGTCACCCTAGAGGGAACATGTTGAGCCTGTACCATCCCCATTTCCTTTTTGAACGCCCCCTCCATTGCTCCTCTGTAGCTGTTCCCAGTCTACCTTGGCCAGATCCTGCCTTATTTTACTAAAATCTGCTCTCCCACAATCCAAAACATTTTTTTGCAACTTGTCTATTTCTTTGTCCATAACAAGCTTAAATTGTACCATGTTGTGGTCGCTATCACTAAAATGCTCCCCCACCTCAGCCACCTGTCCAGCTTCATTCCCCAGAATTAGGTCCAGCACTGCGCTGTCCCTTGTTGGACCCTCTACATATTGACTTATTTTCTGTAAGTCTATAACATTATTCAACAATGCTTACGTCACTAATTAAACAATGACACTGAACTTACCATAACATTTTGTGCAGACTAGATCAAGAATTTGTCTAAATTTATTTATCATAGGTGGCAAAGGTTTCAAATCGATCTTTTTGAAATCCTCTGGGCAATCGTTCTTTGAATGTCCATCTCTTTTGCAGATGCTGCACACAATTGTTGGGGGCTGAAGATGACAGGAAACATTAAATTAAAATACTCGAAGAATAGTTATTACCATTTTAAAACTAGTGTAATACTTATACATCAAAATAAATGGAGCATCAATATTATCTGTCACCAAGTGATGATACTTCTAAATGTTGAATTGCTGATGTCAACTTTGCTGCTGTACCCTGGTATCTCCCCACAAGGATGGAGACAAAAGTGAGAAAGAGTTATCTCCAGCCTGCTTGCTGCCAAATCATAGAATGCATCTCCTCCAACCCAATGCTACCAGAGCCTTCCAGAGCACTTTAATGGTATAACTTTTAAATGCCGACACAGTGCACCTACGTTAGGCATTAATCATCAGTCTTTTGTGAAAACTCTGCAAATTACATTTATTACATGGGGCAGAATTTTGCTGTCGATAAGCAGGGGGCGGGGCCCGCTCACCGACACGTAAAATGATGCGGGATGACGTGGGGCGGAACCCCCGATGTCATCCAGCCCCACTTAAATTTTCAGGAAGGTGGGGGCGCAGTAAAATCAGCCAATTGAGGCCATTGACAGGATCAGTTAAACAATTAAAGGACCAGCGACGGGATGAGGTTGCATGCAGGGTTTTAAAAGTTTTAATTAAGTTTTTCTATAAATTATGAACATGTCCCATCTCATTTGACATTGTCACGAGGGGGACATGTTAAGGGATTTTTTTTTTCTATTTTTAATATTTCTCAAAGTGGAAGCGATCTCCCTGAGGCTGCACTAAGCCGCATAGCGCTTCCTGCCGGACATCATGCTGGGAGGGCCTTAATTGGCCCGCCCACGTAAAATGGCAGTGCGGCCCGCTTCTCCGGCAGGGATCGGCTCCCCGCCCCTGGAGATTGGGTTGGGCCTCCCGCCCGACAGGCAGAAAATTCTGTCCATGGAATTTGCAGATAATTTGTTTTAGCCCAATGTGCTCAAATTATTACAAGCATTTATGGCATAACATCTTTGTATTAGTTTTAGATTGTGATATTTCTATATAAAATTTCCTGCCTTTAGTTTATAACCCTAACGTATGAGATAATGTATTTCTGTCAGCCTTACAAGGAGTTCAAAATGTTCATATTTTAAATGATTGGGCGAAATAACTAATTTCAAGTTAACCATGCTGATTTGCGCAAATATAGGTAATTTGGAAAAACTAATTATCATAAATCACCAATAATCAAAACCAGTTATTCTTCCCACAGTTGAGAGACATCCAGCAACTGCTGAAAAATGAATATTTTCTGATTTCTTCAGAGGTCATGTTGATTCCTCAACCAACTGGATAAATACCCTAAGTAACAATTTTAAACATAAAATATGAAATTGAAATAATTCACAAAAACTAGCTAAATTTTACCCATAAAATTGCTTAGTTTTCATTGGCAGTCCATTATGTTTGCCTTCCCTAGGGGCTGAGCTTTTCAGCTCCTTACTGCAATTTGCATTTTTCCCCGGGGTCTCCTTCCTGTGCACCTCTCTGCATCCCACAAATTCTAACTCAACTAATGACAACTTCAATCTAGCAACACCGAAAATAAAGAATATACCAATCTTTAGATGTTTTAGGTGCTGACAATCCTCCCAAGATTTTTTTTGCTTTCTATTTTTTCCCTTGCTAAGTGACACTGATTTTTCTTCTTTTTCCTTCTGAGATTTGCTGTGATGAATTTTGCAATTCAGGACCATAGCTCAAAATCCTACTGCTCTATTCTTGGCCAGTGCAATCACACTGTGCTAACCACATGCGTGTTTCCTATTACAAACGAAATTCCCTCTCCCTGCTTTCATGGAGCTCCCTGACCCCAACATCTGCTACGTTATCATGGTTCTAAAATCCCCCTCAAGTGCTCACAGATGCAAACTATCTCTTGCTGCCTTATTCCAGCGGTCCTAAAGTACTACTCAGAAATCACAGACTACTCTATCTTCCCTCCCTGGAGTGCTTCTGGTATTCAGCTGCTCTGGACTTCACTTCCCCCAATTATTCCTAGACCTACTTCCAAATAATCGCCAAGTTTTAGAACAAAGTATAACTTTTCAAGCATTTTTTACCACAAGCATAACTGCGTAACAGTGGAAGTTCTCATCAATGGAAGGTTTCTCATTGACTGAAGTCTGTGGGACCTCAGTACCATAACCTTTGGAAAAGTTTGGAATTATTGACAACATTTCTGGATTTTGTGTTATTCCGCAAATGTGCAACTCCAGAAGTTGCTGTCAGTGGAGTAACAGCAGCAATTGCTGATAGTTTCACTGTCATTACCACCGCAAAATCCAGGCTGGTACTCTTAAATAAGCCCACTGTAGGGTCGTTTCCTAGAACATTCCCTGAACTTAGAGGAGTGACACATTTCTGCTTCTAGATACAAGGAAGAACTCTATTCTTTCTTAAAGTTTGCACTATAATACATAACACAGTACATGGAAATGCAGAGGATAACTTGCCTTTCCATTTGTTAGAATGCTTTTCTCAAAGACATAATGTAGTTCCCCTGTTTCTGATGCATTTCCAGTGTCATCAATAACAGCGCAGCTAGGAGCTTCAGTTTCTGTTGTGCAAGTTTGTGAGGTAGTTGAAACACAACTGGCAGTGCAATTTGTTCCTTCTGAGCAATGTGCTCCTAGTTTGCAACTATCTTTATGTCTATGCAACTGCAAACTGGCTGGTAGCATCACATTTTCCATGGACCCATGTCCTAACTGTTCCAGACCTGCCTGCTTTGAACAACTCTCTGAAGGATCAGCCACCTTCAATGTTCTAGTGAATTGTTCAGCTGAATCACAACTGAGTAATCTTTCACTTGGATCTCTTGTACAGTTGTCAATCTCTGGTTTCTCCAGGTCACATTTTTTAAAATTCACTGCAATTCCACTGTTGGAAGATGAAACACCCTTCAATTCCAAATGCTCAAAATCCTTTTTAACATTTGCAGCAGATTCAACACTTGTGTTAGTAAATGCTTGTGTTCCACAGTCACTAGTTCCATTTGTCATTTCTCCATCGGTGGAAGGTTCTTTAACATGTCTCCCTACTGCAGTTCCCTTCTGTGGCAGACAACAGTTCCCTGAACGTTCTTCAGATTTTGCAGGCTTTTTATTGTTGACTTTCCCTTTTTTTCTAGCATCTGGTTTTAACTTGATCCCATCTTTCATTTGAGGAGATGCAAAATATTTATATGCAGTCCTAAAGCGTTCCAGGATATACTCAAACACCATCTGGCTGTTCAAACTCCGAGCAATATTTCTCTTTAGTGCAAAGGGGTCTATTTAAAAAAACATTAACACAGCAATTATATTACAAAACATTTTTCCTTATACATCAAGTGTACTTGAAAAATACTTTCAATGGTATTTATAACAGAACTCTCAGAAATCTTAAGTTATTACTGCAAGGCCATCAACATGACCTAGTTTGGAGATGATCTAGAACATGGGCTGGCAATCTGCTGATCCGAAGATGCAGGTTCATTAAGGACTCGTGCAGCTCCTGACTTGATCAATGGAACACGTTTTGCAACCTGTCCGGACATTAAACAACTCTCCAAAGAAATCCAACAACAGAAATTGCATTCAAAGATTTTTTTCTCAATTCCTACTTTTGGCATCCATCTTCTAATTTAGGCAAATATAAACATGCTCATCTCCCATCTCTGTCTTGTTTGTCATTATGATTGGCATTTGAGTAACAGATTGTGGTTTTTAAGATATTGCTGATCATGACTAAATTTTAAAAATGGTTTTCTTATAATTAACGTTGCCGACCCCTGGTCTAGGATATCTTCCAAAGTTTTGAAACATGTTTAAATTATTCAACTTCTGTGTATTATGTTTTATTCTGGAGATATGTGAAGTGTAAAGAATTTAATTCTAAGATCTCAGTGCATTTCAAAGGGAAGACAAAAATAAAGCTATTCTTCACCTCTACCATCTAACACAAAATTTGCACAGCAGTAGCCATCTCTTCCATTATTTTCATGTTAGGAATTACATTGAGAAAACAACCTGAAACATACAGGCTGGGAGAATTAAAATAAACGGGATGGAGGAAAATACAAATAAAAAGGTTTACAGTAACATTTGAATTAATGATTTCCTTTGCAGAGCAGTTATCACTTAAGAATAAATAGTCTTCTTACCGGGAAGGGCAGGCTTTAATTCCAGGTTAAACACACAGTAGACAAAATTTGTTTTGAGAGCTAGCACAAAACAGGCGATAGTGTATCGGCAGCCTGTTTTATATTCTGTCCAAAGTTCTCTTCAGTGAAAGTCAGTAGAGAAGAAAATCGGACGGCGTATAAAACGGGCTGTCGATTCTCTATTTCCATTGCACTATCTCACAAAATGAATTTCACCTCCAAACCTCCTCTTTGTCTCTCACTGTGCCTCTATGAAAGGGGTCAAGTCAGACACAAATCACTACCTAATGTAAGTTCAGCACGCAAAAATGTCCCGGAAGCCTAAAGGCAATTCAGTGCTTCCCTATGAAATACAAATGCCTCAGCAGTGCAGCAAATTACATTTAGGCACATTGATATTGTAAATAACAGGGTCTCTGTAATAATGACATTTCATCTTCAGAAAACTGGCACAAAAACTGTGTGTACCGATGATACATGAGAACATAAGAAACAGCAGGAGTAGACTATTAGGTCCTTTGAGGCTGCTCCGACATTCAATAAGATCACGACTGTTCTACCTCAACCCCACCTTCCTGCACTAGCCCCATATCCCTTATTTCACTTATTACCCAAAAATCTATTGACCTTGGCCTGTGCAGTTATCACCCCAGTCACATAAGCAAATTTTACTAACAAGGCTCTTCCTAGAAGTAGTAAGAGAGAAATACATTTTGAAAACACATTTCAAGGGTGTTATTTTAATTATTAACTTTAACCTATCATTAACTCATAAAATGCTGCAGTCACCTTCTGGCTGGGTTTGGCAATAGGCCACATACCTGGAGTGAGGCTTGAACCTACAAACTTCTGACTCAAGAGATGGGAGGGTTGCCACTGAACCAAACTGGTATTTGTACTAAGAGAACTGAAAATAGCATAAGAGGGTCCATTCGCTGATGCTGACAGCTTGAACTTAATTAGTACCCTTCAAAACCTCAGCTCATTTCCTCCCTCAAAAGATTTTGTACGATCTTATCATTTTGGAGGTTGCAATTTGTCATTCACTTCATCAGAAAATTAAGCTTTAAGTGATTGATGAGCATTCCATGTATTATACATATTAGATGTCATTTTAGGTATATGTTCACCTCACCCTCAATGGCTATTCTCCTTTTCGGCCAATTTTTATGCTCTCTTGATACAAGATCTTTTACCCGTATACAGATGACGTATTCTTCCAATGCAAACTCCAGAGTGTAAAATTTCAGTAATTCTAGCCAGAGGTGTCCAAGAGAAACTTGATGCTTTGAACCAAACTTCAATGCAGCCTAAGAAGAAAATGAGAAAGTGCGATAAATGATTTATAAAAAGTCTCTTCAGGTCTTTGTGTGAGTTAACAATCAATTTAAATTTTCAGTACTAGGAAGAAATCAGAGTTGTGTCAACATAACAATTTAAACTAATCTCACTGCAAAAAGAAAGTTACCTCCAAATTAGGCCCTACAGTGGCCAAATCTCAGCAGAAACTGCACAATAAGAAAATTGAGAATTAAAAATATATGTTTTTAAACAGGTTCAGCTGTGAGTCAATCTACAATAGAGATAATTAGAAAGTTAACTTAAGTAATTACTGGTTTGTGATACTGTGCTATCTACACATAGAGATGTAAAAATCTAAAGCCATATATTCTAGCTATGCTCACTGTTTGCACTTCTGCTAGTTGGATTTATTGCTGACTTATTTTTGTCATTCTGGTCAACTTCTCACTTTAAAAGTTTCTCAGGTAGAAGAGTAGGGTGTGGGTTTATACACAGTTACCACCCAGCAATACAGTGCTTAAATCTATACAGAGTTTCAATGATGCAGATTATTATTGTTACACTTTCCTCCTCAGAGACAAAGCAGTCTCTGTTGTCCAGTTAACAACCTTCAATAAATTTCCTAATGTGGGGATAAAAATGTGAATATTATTGAGAGATGAAATTGCAATTTTAACTATTTGGTCTGGAAGTTCAACCCTTTAATCGAGGGATATTTTTTACCAATTCAATATGCCCCGCTCATATGCAGTTCATGGTTAATACTATAATAAAGTAAGATTGAGATAATTTTGCGCTAAATTCTAATACTTACACTACTCAACAATAACAGAAACCTTAGTAAAAACACAGAATAGTACACAAATTATAAGTGTGTCTTTAAAAAAAAGGATATACTGCACTTACTTTGCCTTGTTTTTCCTTCAATGAACTACTTTGGTTGTTAGGTTCAGTGATTTCTGTTTTTTTATTTGAAGATTTTCTGTGATCTGCTTTATTTGAGCTTTTGCCATCTCCATTGCTTGTATTTTTTGTTTCTCCAGAGTTTGCTGGTCTGTGCTCCCACAATATATATTCATCATTCAGTATTCCTTTCAGGTGATACTCATCGATTCTTTTCAAGTCAAAACCTTCAATCTAAGATTTCAAAAAAGTGACAAATAAACTTTCCTCACCAACTCAAAATTAAAACTGGGGGAACAGTTTATGGTACACATTTTAAAAAAGGCTTTCGGGTAGAAATACATCTTGGTCGGTGGCGCAAAAAGGGGAGGAGCAGCTAATCCAATACCACCCGTTTTGCACCAATGCCTGATACTAATTTCCACACCACTTTGTCTTAGTTACACAATAGGGGGAGACAGTGCCATTGAGGTAATGTTGCTGAACTAGTACACCAGAGAACAAGACTAATGCTCTGGGGAATTTAAATTCAAATACTAGAATCTGGAATTGAAAGTCACCAACAGTGATGGTGACCATGAAACTATAAACAATTGTTATAAAAACCCATCTGGTTCACTAATGTCTTTTAAGGAAGAAATCTGCCATCATTACCTAGTCTGGCCTACAAGTGACTCCAGATCCACAGTAATGTGGTTCATTCTTAACTGCCCTCTGAAATGGCACTCAGTCCAAAGGCAATATGGGATGGGCAACAAATGCTGGCCTTGCCAGTGATGCCCACATCCCATGAAAAAAAAATGCAGCAATATGTGCTGCTGTAACCTAGGAAAGTGTTGGTTATGTGATTTGATATTTCTAATGCTTTTCATAAAAAACTAAAGAGTTAGACATGAATCAAAGGAAAACAGAATAAGAGCTCCTTTTAGAAAAGTATAATGATCCTCACCCATGAGCCCAAGTAAGCTGGCAAGAGAGGTTCATGTCTTTGTTGAAGAAAGAAGATTACCATCAATGTAAATGAATAAGAGGGAATGCCACCTTCTGCTTGACAGTCTATGTGGCACACCTAAAATAAAAAAGGATTTGAAGGATGTTAAATAGGTTATTGTAGATACAGCTTATTACAGTCTAATCTTTTCTAAAAATTAAACAGTGAAGATTTGTTCCATCACCTAACGACTGTTGATGGGGCAATATGAAAATTAGTAAACAATTTTATACAACACTTTAAAATATGTTTCGAGATGCAAGGAAAAATGGAAGTCAAGCCAAAGGAGAAATGTTTGTGAGGAATGGCCGAAAGCAAAGTCAAAGGGATATATTTTAAGCAGGGTCAAAAAGAAATGGAGGAAAGTGGAGACACAGAGGAATTTAGGAAGATAATTTGACAGCATGGGGCCTATGCAATTGAAAGCAGGCTCACCAATGCTGAGATAAAGAAAGGAGGCTGTGGAAGAAACCAGTACAGCAGAGGAGTGGTGAGTTTGGGGAAAGTTATAAACTGGAGGAAGTTACAAAAATAGGCAGCAATGAGGCCAAAGAGAGATTTAAAGAAAATGGCGAGAATTTTAAATTTGAAGTGTTGTAGGACTGGAACTTAATGTAGATCAGTAAATATAGATGGGCTAGTGAGAATTGGTGCAGTTTTGGCTGAGAGAAATAGAGCTTTGCATGAACTGAAGATTATGTTGTGTGGACAGAGAATCTAACGAGGAGAGATATTGAGTACTCAAGTCTGGAGAAAACAAAGCTATGAATGAAGGTTCTACAGCAAATGATGGTTTTTATGATGTACAGGATACAGGGATGGAAAATCAGTTCAGAACCAAACAGGACAATGAGGGTGCAAAGCTTTGGTTCAGCCTGAGGCAGCAAACAGGGAAAGGGATTGAGTCAATAACAGGGGTATGGAGTTCGTGCCTGGACTTTTGCTCTTTCCAATGACTAGCTAGAAAAAAACTATAGCACATCTAAGACTGAATATTAGACAAGCAGGCAGATAGTTCAGAATCAGTGGAGGGCCTGAACAGATTGTGGAGAGGAGTCATCAATGTATACATGGAAATTGAACCAGTGTCTTTGGATAATACTGCCAAGGGGCAGTTTGCAGATGAAGTGGTCGATAGAACCAAAGATGGATGTTTGGGAGGCTCCTGAGGTGACAACATGAAGGTGAGAAGAGAAGCCACTACTAGAGGAGCTGCAGCTCTTGATAAGCAATTCACTATTTCAGAAGAACACAGAATTAATTAAATAGTTTTTTAGAAAATAAGAATCAAAGGCACGAAACTGTTAGCATTCGCCATCATTACTTCTCTGAAACTTACAGCAACATCTGGAGTCTGCACATGCACAATTAGATGTGGGAATCCAGAAATTGCTGTCAGTGATTCTACATTTCCTCAGAGTGCACTGTTGATAGGCCCCAGAATGCAGTCAAGTAAAAATCATTGCCGGGCAAAAAATTATCCTTTTATGCTATTCGTCTCGCTGTAAAGCCCTTACTAAAATTAGTCCTTGTTGAATGAAGTGTAACTAAGTTTTTAAAATTCCTAATTTCTGCTGAACTGCCTCATTGGTCCTGAAAAACTAATTTCATATCTGTGGAATATCAAATTTCTCCATTAAAAGTCAGTATATTTTACGTCCTGAGAGAATAATTCATTTTAATTGACTGCTTACCCTGCTTGATGACATCATTGCAGTTGGGCACCTGAGCATCCCCTTGACGATGCCAGATTCAAAATAATGTTAGGAAAGGGGAAATCCAGGCCACAGAGATTGCTAGCTCTTTGTGGGCAGCTTTCTTTGGGCTCAGTGCCAACTGCTATTGCATCATGGCTGACTGCGAAATATGGGCCAACAGCATTTCATTATTGCTGAAGAGGCAACTGTTGTGCATGGTGTGGTACTGAACCATACATTTCAATAGTCCTCTGCCAAAGCAACCCTCCTACAGTACTGCAATGAAAATGCAATCTAAATTATGTCCCTAAGTCCGAGAGTAGGGCTTAAACCCATAGCTATCAGACTCAAAGACAGGAATGCTACCAATGAGTCACTCTCCTATTTGTCTGAAGTGCACTAGTAATTTTTGGTTTCAGTTTATTACTATGCTTTCTTCCTCTCATTTCCAAGTGAGAGAAAACAGCACCTATATCACAAACGACTGAAGGCAGCAATCATCCAAATTTTTGTGAGAATTCTCCATTGCAGAATTTTTTTTAAGGAACATATTCCAGAATGAATATTCCAGCTATTTGGCTGAACAATACACCCCTCTAACTAATAATTAATAAAAGTACTTCAATCATTGAAACTGGAATAATATTTAGTATACAACTGTGAATAACTTTTTGAACATTAATTCCAAATGTTAGAAGAATGGCTCAGTGTTTACCACCATCGTGATTAAGGTGAAAACATTTGATTCAGAAGGAAAATGCTCACCCTTGCCCAGCACCGAAATGCTAAAACCAGCGGGATCAGTCGAGGCTCCAATTTGGCCAGAGCTGCCAGTAGGTTAGTAGTAAGGCAGGCCACATCGTTCCCTGCACTGACTTTACAAATCAGATCACTGCAAGGGAAGAGAATACGAACATTCTGAAAACATCTTCTACAGAATATTGCATTTAAAAGAATAAATTGATTTTTTTTGCATGGTCCAGTAGCTATAATCCAATTGTTGGGTTTTTGACCAGCAGCACAAGTTTGAATCTCCGTTTCGGATGCAATCATTCCTCCATAGGATAGGTCATACGAACATGCGAATTAGGAGCAGGAGTTGGCCATTCGGCCCCTCGAGCCTGCTCCACCATTTGATAAGATCATGACTATTCTGACTGTAGCTTCTGTAGTTTAAGGGTATCTGGCATAGCAAGGGTTAATGTGAGACTGTGTTAGATTGATTCTTGATAGACGAGGGAGTCAAAAGGTATACGGGGAGGACAGGAAAGTAGAGTTGAAGCTGTTGTATGTTCTGATCAGAAGGCCTCACAAAGAGGTTCTGAACTTTATATGGTTGAACATCAAGTGTTGATTGATAACACATAACTATGTACATAAATATAGGGTATAGCCCAAGCTATGAGTTAACTCCATGCTTGCTTCGATAGAAGTCTCTGTCCAGTCCACAACTGACTCTAGTCTCAGGCCATGTGTCTCTTTACATCGCATTGGGCAGTACTGTTTTAATATTTATCTATTTTTTGACTTTTCTTATCTGTCAGTAGTGAGACAGCACTTTGCCTCAGGGAGCAGTGCGTTCTTTCGCACGCATGCGTGAAAGAGTGCACTTTGACAGATGGGGAATCCCTCCACCCCTCGCACAGGAAGCTTCCTGTCTGGCAGGCCGCTGGGCGGGTCTTAATTGGCTCGCCCACTCAAAATGGCGGCGCGCCCTGTTTTGGTGGCGGGGGTCGGCTGTACGCCCACCGCTGAGCCGGTGGGGCCCACCCACCATCTGAGGGCAAAGTTCTGCCCTCTGCTCCACCACCTTTTCAAGAAGAGAGTTCCAAAGGCTCATGACAAGCTGAGAGAAAAAACTTCGCTCATCTCCGTTTTAAATGGGCAACCCCTTCTTTTTAAACAGTGATCCCTAGTTCTAGATTCTCCCACAAGAGGAAATATCCTCCCCACATCCACCCTGTCAAGAACCCTCAGAATCTTATATGCTTCAACTGAGTCACTTCTTACTCTTTTAAACTCCAGCAGATACAAGCCTAGTCTGTCCAACCTTTCCTCAAAAGACAGCCCACCCATTCCGGTATTAGTCTGGTAAACCTTCTTTGAACTGCTTCCAAAGCATTTACGTTCTTTTTTAAATAAAGTGACCAATTCTGTACACTGTACTCCAGATGTGGTCGCATTGGTGCTCTGTATAGCTGAAGCATAACCTCTCTACTTTTGTATTCAATTCCCTTTGCAATAAATAATAACCTTTGATAATTACTCACTGTAACTGCATGCTAGCCTTTTGTGCGTCATGCACTAAGACACCCAGTTCACGTTGCATCTCAGAGCTATGCAATCTCTCACGATTTAGTTAATATGCTTCGTTTTTATTCTTCTTGCCAAAATGGAGAATTTTCACATTTTCCCACATTATATTCCATTTGCTAGATCTTTGCCCACTCACTTAACCTATCTATATTTTTTGTAGCCTCTTTATGGCCTCTTCACAACGCACTTTCCTACTTATCTTTGTGCCATCAGCAAATTTGGCAACCATCCCTTCGTCCAAGTCATTTATATAAATTGTGAACAGTTGAGGTCCCAGCACTGATCCCTGTGGCACACCACTCATTACATTTTGCTAACCTGAAAAAGACCCATTTATTTGTTTCTCTCTGCTTCTTGTTAGCCAGCCAATCTTCTATCCATGCCAATATGTTACCCCAATACTACGAGTTTTTATTTTCCGCAATAACCTTTGATGTGACTCTTTATCAAATGCCTTCTGTTGGAAATCTAAGTACAGTACATCCACCAGTTCCCCTTTATCCACAACTTATTGGAGTTGTTTAATCATGATTTCCCTTTCACAAAACCTAACATAAAAAGCAATGTACTCCCCCCCCACCACCCCCATCACCTCAACCATCTGCAGGGTGCATCAGAGTACCTACATGAAAGTCAACTTGCATTTTTAATATTGGTCAATGCCTTTCAGAGAAAGGTGAGAGGCAGTCTACATGATTATAATTAAATCAACAACTTCATGTTAAAAAGCATGTTTTTGCAAATTATATATCCACTGCACAAAGGGAATACAACATGTATAATTATGTGATACAGAAAATATCTTAGAAATTTAAGAATTCTGAAAGCTGGAAGTCTGCGATGAAAACAAGCAAAAATGCTGTAGATGAACAATGGGTTTGTCAGGAGCCAAAACAGAAAAGTAATTGCTCAGATGGAAACTTTTCATTTGACTGGACCTTCAAAGATGGTCTGTACAAGTCATTCTGAACTCTCAAGATATTAGGTCATCCCCAAGAGTCAGGCATAAACCAGATGCTTTTTAATTCATTCATGGGAATTGGGTGTCGTTGGCTAGGCTAGCATTTATTCCCCATCCCTAATTGCCCTTAAGGTGGTGGTGGTGAGCAGCCTTCTTGAACTCCTGCAGTCCCTGTGGTGGAGGTACACTCATTGTGCTGTTAGGGAGGGAGTTCCAGGATTTTGACCCAGAAACAATGAAGGAACTTCCAGGTGGTGGTGGTGTTCCCATGTGTCTGCTGCCCTTGTCCTTCTAGATGACAGTGATCGTGGGCTTGGAAGGGGCTGTCTAAGGAGCCTTGGTGAGTTCCTGTAGTCCATCTTATAGATGGTACAAACTGCAGTCACAGGGCGTCAGTGGTAGGGGGAGTGAATGTTTGTGGATGGGGTGCCAATCAAGCAGGCTGCTTTGTCTTGGATGGTGTCAAACTTCTTGGAACTGCACTCATCCAGGCAAGTGGAGAGTATTCCATCACACTTCTGACTTGTGCCTTGTCGATGGTGGACAGGCTTTGGGGAGACCATAAGATGTAGGTGCAGAAGTAGGCCATTTGGCCCATCGAACCTGCTCCACCATTCAATGAGATCATGGCTGATCTGATTATCCTCAACTCCACTTTCCTGCCTTTTCCCCATAACCCTCAATTCCCTTACTGATTAAAAATCTGTCTATCTCTGCCTTGAATAAGTTAACAACCCAGCCTCTATAGCCCTCTGCGGTAAAGAATTCCACAGATTAACTGCCCTCTGAGAAGAAATTCTTCCTAATCTCTGTTTTAAATGGGCGACCCCTTACTCTGAGATTGACCTTGTCAAGCCCCCTAAGAATCTTATATGTTTCAATAAGGTTGCCTCTCATTCTTCTAAACTCCAATAAGTGCAGGCCCAACCTACTCAACCTATCCTCATAAGAAAATCCCTCCAGAATGGAATCAACCTGGTGAACCTTTTATAGACTTTCTCCATTGCCAGTATATCTTTCCTTAGGTAAGGGAACCAAAACTGTTCACAGCATTCTGGATGTGGTCTAACTAGTAGCTTGTATAGTTTTAGGAAGACTTCCCTATTCTTATACTCCGTTCCCTTTGAAATAAAGGCCAACATTCCATTTGCCTTCCCTATTACCTGTTGAACTTGTATGTTAGCTTTTTGGGATTCATGCACATGGACTCCCAAATCTCTCTCTGCTGCAGCCTTCTGCAGTCTTTCTCCATTTACATAATATTCAGCTCCTCTAATCTTCCTGCCAAAGTGCATAACCTCACATTTTCCCACATTATATTCCAGCTGCCACTTTTTTGGGAGTCAGGAGGTGAGTTACACGCCACAGGATTCCTAGCCTCTGACCTGCTCTTGTAGCTACAGTATTTTTTATCATGCTGTTTTTCATTTTGTATTTTCTATACATTCTAAATCATTTGTAAGCAACTTCCATGAACATTCAGAAAGGAATAAAATAAATGTTTCACTATAATTGTGGCTTTCACAAACCTTTTTATATCCCTGCAGTAAATAATTGGAACTTTGGCATGGAAATCAGACTCAACATCTGAATATAAAGCTGGAAGGTAAAATTTTAAATACATTAAGGACACAGGTAGGAAGAAAGTGTACACGATTTAAAGAATTACTTATAAATAATGGATCTTATATTCCTCCAATTTCAAAGCTGATAGAGTACAAGAAGTTTAAAATAAAGCATAATGGTTGCAAGATCTAAATGTTAAATAATTCTATTAAAAAAACTGCAGGCAATTCTGGAACAGAGGCAATGCTACACAGAAAAGGATAAGGTTCCAGCTAAAAGTGAAAACACTGCAGATGCTGGAAATCTGAAACAAAAACAAAAACAAAAATAGCTGGAAAAACTCAGCAGGTCTGACAGCATCTGCGGAGAGGAACACAGTTGATATTTCGAGTCTGTATGACTTTTCATCAGAACTAAGGAAATAGAGAAATGAGGTGAAATATAAGCTGGTGGGACGTCGGGGGGGACACACGACACACACAGGTGGAGCTAGGTAGAGGGCCAGTGATAGGTGGAGGCAGGGAGGAAGTTGCCAAAGATGTTGCAGACAAAAGGGTGTTGACGGTAGTGATATTATCCACTTCTTCCAACAATTTATAATTCTTTAAATGTATTTTTCTTTTCCCACCTATTTTTAAATTGATTTCGATCTATTGTTTTATCTCCACCTTTTGGCCCATTTCCCTTCCCCCCCCCACCCACCCCCACTAGGGCCATGTGTCACTTGCTTGTCCTGCTTTCTACCCTCAATGTCCCCATTAGCACATCCCTTAGATAATATCACCACCATCAACACCCCTTTGTCCTTTTGTCTATGACATCTTTGGCAACCTCCTCTTTGCCTCCACCTATCACTGGCCCTCTATCTAGCGCGCGTGCACGCATGCACGCGCACACACACAGAAGAGTCACACGGATTTGAAACGTGAACTGTGTTCCTCTCCGCAGATGCTGGCAGACCTGCTGAGTTTTTCCAGCTATTTTTGTTTTTGTAAAGGAAAAGGTTCATCTAGTTTGTCTTTTTAAATTAGTTTGTGGGAAGGCCAGCATTTATTGCCCATCCTAATTGTTCTTGAGAGGGTGGTGGTCAGCCACTTACTTGTGGTGTAGATACACACACGGTGCTGTTAGGCAGGGAGTTCCTCTCAGGCATACTATACTTACGTTAGGCTATGTCTCAAATTACTCAAATACTGTAACCAAAAATGTTATTTTCAGAAAGAAAATCAATCTAATTTGTATTTTAATAAATCAATACTGCTAACTACTCACCAACTGCCTCCATCATCTCCCCAGAGAGCCTGTCACCTAAATCAACCAATTGTTCAATGGAATATTATTTCCACAGGTTAGTTTTCAATTTACCTCTTCTCAAGCACAGGCTGTACCCACTAGGCCTGTTCTGGACAAGGTGCAATTGCTTGTTAATAATATATATTATTTATTCCCTTTAGACTCATAAAAACTGCAATCATTTCACCTCTCGACTTCTGCTTTTTGAGTGAGAACATGCCCATTTAGTTCAATGATCACTACAATCTTAATGTATGTGATGTACACTAACTGAATATGTGCTGAAAAGAAATGAGAAACCAACATTTAACCTAAACCTAAAATCAGGATTATGTTGAGCAAAATTACATAAACTGATTTTATTTTGTTTAAGGGGGTTCACTTGGCTGATACCAACATAAATTAACGAACTTTATACATGTCTACATCATCAAATTATTTTATGATTAGCCTTGTTTCTTTTTTGCAAATCTCCTCACATCATTTAAGTATAACTTGCACTATGCTCCCTTAGGAATACAGAGGATATTGGCAACAAAGTTCCAGACCTCAGCCCAATGCCTTGCTGCAACTGGACAGTAGGAACTGCTTGAATATGAAGTTTCTTTTTGCCTACTAGTGAAGAAGTATCTGGCGTCCACTTGACACAACTGAATGGCTGTAATCAGGAACTCGGCACATGGAGCTCACTTTATGGCTCCACCCAATATCCCCACTATCTTCACAAACCATACTGTTTATAATAGTCAAAACTTAAAATTATCTGAGGTAGTCAGTGAACTTACAACTGTTTTTAATAATATCCAGCACTTGTATCAAAACATCTGGCTGATTTAACTGCAAAAGAAACAATAATGAACAAAACTAAATTCCCACAATGGAGAGAGGAAGAATCATGCAGCAAATTTTTAAACCACTGTACATTGCATAATATTAAAATGCACCATTTTATTCATAGTATTTATTATACATTATAGGGCAGGTGGCGAACTTACAGTGCTATTGTATTGTCATTCTAATCAATTCAAGGTTACATTAAAGAGAAGCTTATACCAAATAAATGTTATCACTCCATCTTGGGGATGCAGAAGTCATGAATCTGAATCAAAATCCATATTTCCTAAAAGATTCCTAATTTTCTGATACATCCAAATCTTTCACCAGGTTAATTTCACACTTTCCATTTACTTCATGTTCTGTGCGCTATGCAGAGCTACAAGATTTGTCGCCTCCAAAATAACAGACAGTTAGTGTTCCCAGTCAGTGCCAGGGTTATGAAAGAAATTTAGAGGGCAAGGCAAACTGTGGAGCTCTCAAACATGTCAGGCAGCAAGTTCAAGGGTTTCATCGGAAGGTGCCTGTGTGAGGGTTCTCTTGTGAATGTGAATGATTTGTTTGGCAAGGATCTGATGTTAACTTTGACAAGAGGGTTGTGGTAGAAGAAACCAAAAATTATAATTTATTTTAAAATCATTTTATTTTAAATAGGGGGATGAATTAATGACCAAGGTTGAAGCCTATAAAATCTAATTCTATGGCACTAGAACATTGGTTAAAAATATTAACACTATGCATGCAGAATATATCTATCATATGACTCATATGTATACGTTAAAAATCATTAATGGAAACACTTTGTATCACTTACATGGGAGGGAAATTTTACATCAATGTTGATGTCACTAGTTTTGAAAGCAAACCTTGTAAGACAAGAGCCATACAACCTCAGTGAGCAACCTGTAAAACAAAAAAAGCAAAATAAATCAACAGAGATTTATCTAGTCTCATCTTGTGTCATTGAACATTCTAATGCATTAATACCCTTTCTATTCCTTTACATTCCTAAAAAGAAAGCTGGCATTTTGGCATTCTTCAACTCTAATCTTGGCAATTAGTGCACAACTTCCCTCTATTATAACTAGCACTAAATTTAACTCTCACACTACTGCATCCTTCTGCTTCCTGGATTACCATCACATCGCTTGTCCTCACTGTTTCACTTTTACGTCCAGTCCCAAGCCATTTTCAATCTCTCCTATTCCCAGTCCATCTTTTCATCTCCTTGAAGTTCACTTCAAGGTATGATTACATTTCCCATAGTGCTATTATACTGGTATCACTGCTTTCTAATTTATCAAAGTTACTATTAACTTTCAAATTGGCCGTTACCTTGGATCTCTTAGTTTAATCCATGATGACTGGTATGGATAACACATGCAGTACAAATCAATGTTTTGCATATTCAAATTTGAAGATGTGTGCTCATGGACAGTAGACAATATTCCACATGATCTGTCTGTGACCAGCTGGAGAACCATAACACAAAGTAATTCACACCTGGCAAATGTTGTTGAATAATTTTCTCCATCTCGTTCACGATATTTTCCCGGACTTGGAAATCCTGCTCAGAAATCCCTTCTTGTTGTGCAGCCTGTAACACGGCAGAATTTAATGCAGCCAAGTGGTCAGGTGTTGGTGGTATCAGGTTACGAAGCTCATTTTCTTCTTGTTTCTCCTAGAGGAAGAGAACAGGAAACAACCATTCATGCCTTGAAAACTAACAGTGCTATTTCTGTACGGCTCAAACATTTTTAAAAATCACTATATGATTCTTCCTTGGATAAAATATTCTATCTGACAGGGTGGCAGTATTGAAAGAACTTGCTGCAAGTGCAAAAGAGTAAACATTCTAGGATAAGTTGCAAAACTATGACAAATGAAAGTACTTACTGCAATATTTTTCTTATGCCGTTTTTCTTTTATATGCTTATGAGCTCCCTGGATATTTTCGATGTGAACTAGGCAAAGTTTGCATAGGTACTGACATGAAGGATATTCTGATGAACGCTTTGAAACAAAAAGTAAATTTAACAAAGCTTCAGTATGACTAGAAATGTTATAACATAATGAACTATTAGCTTGTAAAGAATATTTAATGACGAGTATTGCTGTCAGTCGATTGAAAGATCTAGATTACAAGAAAGTCACAAAGATCTTTCAAAAAAAGAGAAGCAATGCCTGATCTTGCCAGGAAAGGTGAGGCCATGTTTGTGTATGGGCATATGAACAGTGGTGTAACCCTAAGAGCACCATTATGAAATTCTAGAACATTATATGTTTTGCACCTGCATACAATATCATTTTTAGTTTTGCACTTGCAAAATGTCATTACTATGGACATTGAGAATAGCCACACAAATATTGCAAAATTATTAAATACAAAACTTGTGTATTTTACCAATTTTACAATTATTATAAATTACCAAATCTGCAATATATTCATAGAAAACAAATTAATGCAATTTCTAGAAAAAAATTGGATAAATCAGATTCAACCTTCAGGTAAAATTATAAGCTGGGATTGCAACAGTTAAATATTACAATACTTAACAGTTTTTCTAGTGGAACCTAGATTAGTGTGCTACGGACAAAAAGCACTTGACAAATTCAATATCACTGGGAAATGATAATTCCAATTATAATTCCCTCACCACCCTCCTCTTTTTGCTCAGATTTTTTTTAGAACACCGGTGTCTTATATAAGAACATGAGAAATAGGAGCAGCCTTTCAAGCCTGCTCCGTCGTTCAATGAGATTATGGCTGATCTTCTACCTCAACACCATTTTCCTGCGCTATCCCTGCATCCCTTGATGTTCTCAGTCTTGAACATATTCACTGACTGAGCTTTCACAGCCCTCTCGGGCAGAGAATTTCAATGATTCACCACCCTCTAATTGAAGAAATTCCTCCTCATCGCAGTCCTAAATGATTTGTCTCTTATTCTGAGACTGTATCCCTTGGTCCTAGACCTCCCAACCAAGGGGAACATCCTTCCTGCATCTATCCTGTTGAGCCCTGTAAGAATTTTGTATATTTGAATGAGATCACCTCTCGTTCCTCTAAACTCCAGAGAATTAAGTCCCAGTCTACTTAATCTTTCCTAATAGGACAATCCTTCCATCCCAGGAATTAATTTCATGAACCTTTGTTGCACTCCCTCTATGGCAAGCATATCTTTCCTTAGGTAAGGAAACCAAAACTGCACACAAAACTCCAGGAGTGGTCTCACAAAGGCACTATATAATTGCAGTAAGACATATTTTTTAGAAAAGGTTCAAAACTAACAGTTGGAAAGATGCACTTGCTGAATCACTGACTTGCAAAATTTAAAACTATTTTCAACAGTCAGTTGGGGATTCTTGTCTTATTCTGCAAAATAGTAAGAGTTTTGAAGTTATTCAATTTTTCTAAGAATTAAGATGAAAATACAAAATTGACAGGCAGGAAAAGACCAGCTGGTCCATCAAGCCCTGCCCCATATGGAGCATCATAATTTAACATTTTCCAGCTAACCCCTACACCCTCCCTTGCAACCAAACAAAATTTAGACTGCATTTATAATGAAGTTATTTTCTTAGTATTCAAATAAAAAGAAGATTATTGAAGGCTACTAGGTGTCAGCTGTGGTTCAGTTGCAGCATTCTTGAGTCAGTTGGTTGCAGGTTCAAGTCCCACTCCAGAGACTTGAGCACAAAACCTATGCTGGCACATCAGTGCAGTTGTGCCATTTTTTAAACCTCCTTGTTGGGGTCCAAATTTCAGTAGTTCTTTTGCTTAGTTGGGGAAGGATCAAAAAGAAGCCAAGCACTTCCTCATGGGTGCTCAGAGCCATTGTGATTTACACCAAATAGGGAAGCCATTTGGCCCACCACGCTTCTGCTGGTTCTTTGCCAAAACAATTCAAAACCAGTCAGGAATAGTGCAACACATTTATTTTTCACTCTCCTCTGCGTCTTGCAAAAAGAATCAGTTCTGACAGTTCATGAGCAATAACGTGACAATATTAATATAATTCTTTGACCAACAAAACAGTAAGGAACATAGCTCTGTTACAAATCCTACTTTATATTGTATTATAAAATTCTACCAAAAATTTACATTTGTCCAAAAGTCATTATTATTCATTCTTGGTTTTAAGTTAACTTTAGTGCTATTGTAACTTGAATTGTATTTTCAAAGCAAATCATGTCCTACTTTTTCCAGACGAGAGATATAATCCCTCTCCAGCCTTTCCTCTGCTTGTTTCAGCCCAAGCTGTTGTTCTGCTGTCATTTTAGACTCATCAATCACCGGTGCGCTTTCTGGATTGTCTTTCTCTAAAGGATGTGGTTTGTTTGCATTTGCAGCAGTTGCTTTACCTGTAAATATTACAAATGCACAATAATAATTTTGGTACACTTTTGCTCCACATGAAAGCTATGACAGATAAGACCAATATGTAGCGAATTAAGACATATATCCCATATCACTAAAACCTGGAAACAAATCCAGCCCAGAAGTTTTTATGCCTAGTAGCTACAAGCATTCTTTGTGGAATTAGTTTGGGTAGTTTGAATTCATGAGACTATAGCACAAAGCAACTCACTAATTCAGCACTAAATTGCACACTCAAAGGTCACAGGATGCTGTGGAAAAGTGATAATTATTATTCCGACATGATAAGGTTGCTCTTCTGAGGTTCTAACTGAGGCACATTGTTAGGGAAGAGCTAAAATAGCTTTTTCCAGCAATCAAGTCATAGCATACCTTACACAGAAATGCCTGATGCACACTGTTGGTGCACAAAGCTGAAATAATTTGATTCTTTAGCTGTAACATCACTCACAAAATGTCAAAAGAAACATATTGTTGAGGATCTCGGTAGTGCAGTGTGCTACATATTACCATTTCTCCCAAAACCTGTGATCAAATCCAAACCGACATGAAATAATTTTTCCATCTTGATCCAGGTCCTAATGGGAATGGGGTTATAGAATAAAACTGTCCTTAATTTGGGACTACTTAGACAACTCACTCAGGGGAAATAAGAAAAAAACCTGTCACTTAGCATTTAGCTGTTACACTTGACGAATGCTTAATAATAAGAATGAATGCTGAAACGGTACTAATATCACTGGTCCTAATGAGTACAAATAACTTAAGAGGAAAAAAAACCTTGTCTCATCAATGCTATAGAGTGCATTTTTTCTCAAATTCTCTATAGATCTATTTACACACCTTAACATCATGAGGCTGATTATTTGAATGCTCACTCCCAGTCAGTGAGGCTCCACTCAGAGTTCACATTGGAGAATTAGTCTTTATACATTCTATCAAATTCCAGAAGTAATGTTGCTTTCATTTTTGCAATTTAGTTAACAACCATACCATATTTCCCCTAATTTAACTATATTTAATGATACACCAATTGACCATGTAATCATATCTTGCACCTCAATTCCAATGTGCTACTTTCATTTTTCAATATTAAAGAAGGTAACTATGGTATATTTTCAATATACAGCAGTGGAGTGATAAAGATACTTCTAGCATTATGTTTGGATTAGTTTTCTTAACTCAAACATGTTTCCTGGTTTCCTTTTTATGTTTATTCTACATTTCTGTTGTGCTTTTTATTTGTGGGAGGAAAAAAGGGGTAAACAAGGGTCTTGTCTATTAACTTTATTAAAATAAAAGTAAGTAGTTAATATACTGGGACAGCTGTCACACTGCTTGTGCAACATCCAATACTGGATGAATAGAAATTTCCTCCAAATGTATATTGGGAAGACCACGCCATTGTCTACTGTTCCTGCCACAAACTCTGTCTCTAGCCACCAATTCCACCCCTTGCCTTGGCAATTGTCCAAGGCTGAACCAGGTCATTTGCAACCCTTATATTATATTTGACACTGAGGTGAGCTGGTTTCTGGTCTGGCAAAACGTCAACTTTTAAATTCTCATCCTTGTTTCCAAATCACACAATGGCTTCAATACTCCCTATTTCTGCAGCCCTCCTCCAATTCTGGTCTCTTGTACTGCGCTCTGGCAGTAGATAAAAGGGATGCAGCTATCAACAAGGCAAAAACAGAATCCATTTGGATAAAGATAAAAGATTATAAAGGATCAATCACACTAATAGGTGTAGTCTACAGACCACCAAACAGTGGATAGGAGGTGGAGGAAGAAATATGCAGACAAATTAGGGAGTTGAGTAAAAAAGGCAATTAGGGATGGGCAATAAATGCTGGCCTAGCCAGCGATGCCCACATCCCATGAATGAATAAAAAAGACACAGAATAGTAATCATGGGATATTTCAACTACCCTGATATTAATTGGACAGGAGAAGTAGGTAAAGGGGTTAAGAGAATGGGGCTCCTACAATGTGTGCAAGACTCCTTTCTAACCCAATATGTAAAAACCCAATAGGGGAGGATTTATTGTTAGATCTAGTGATGGGGAACGAACCTGGGCAGGTAAGAGAAGTAAAAGTAAGGAAACATCTAGCTAATCATCTCCAAAATATAATACCTTTAAGATGATAATAGAAAAGGACCTAAATATAATAAAAAACAAGCTAATAGGTCGGAGAAAAGCTGATGTTAACGGATTGGGAACAAAACTTGGGAAAATAAAATGGGCAACAATAGTGGCATACAACTATTTAGAATGACAATGGGAAACATTTAAAAAGATATATAAATGCTTGGGAGAACAGAATTTGAATATTACCAAAAAGAGCTGCTAAAGCTTTTTGTCTTGCACTCATCAGGGCAAATAGAAGAATGCCCAATTTCAAATGATCACAACAATTCATACTACAGGAGAAAAGGGTGTTGATTGGTTGGCAAGTCGACTTTGATTAGCTGAGGCATTACCATAGAGAAAGCAACGGGAAACTAAGGGCTCCCCATGATTTAAGATTTGAACATATTCCTCTTATTTGCAGAGAAGGGTCCCTGCGTATAAATGTATGTCACTTCCAGCAAGCATAAATAAGCCACGTTGTGAGTTTGACTAATTATCTTAAATGAAGACAGATAGTTGTGAAAAAAACTCAGTAAGTCTGTGGAGAGCAGAAGAGTATCACATCTAACAAAACATCTATGTTAGATGTGATTCCGATATTTGGCAGCACTTACTGAACAATCCCGGGTGTGCTAGCAGCTATACTAACAACCAATTTAAGATAATTAGTTCAGCTTGTAATGTGATAAAAGCAGATGCTGGAATTATAAAACAAGAGCAAAAACTGCTGGAAAAACTCAGCAGGTCTGACAGTATCTGTGGAGAGAAAGGCAGAGTTAACGTTTCGAGTCCGTATGACTCTTCTTCAGTTAATTCTGATGCTGTCAGACCTGCTGAGTTTTTCCAGCAATTTTGAGCTTGTAATGTGGTTCATTTACACTTGCCAGAAATAACATGCATTTATGTTTGTCCTGACGAGTGCAAGACAAAATGCTTCAACACCATGTCTCTCTTTTCAGCAATATTTAAAAGAGTGTTCAACTGATTGCAGGGAAAATCTATTCTGCTAAAAGAAAGAACCAAACAGTAGTGGGACTCCATGGATGAATAAAGATATAAGGGGACATTTGTGAGTTAGGAAAGAAGCATACATTAAGTACATAGTCAGCAGAGGGGTGCATAATAAAAGCAAACGCAAAAAATTTGTAGAGAAGCTAAAAAACAATTAGGAAGACAAAGAGGAATTAAGAAATTAAATTAAGGAACACAAAACGAAACAATGGCTTGACACTTCCTCCTACCTCCCCTTGGAGCATGACCCCCACTACTGAACATCAAGCCATTTTCAGGACGGTCACTGACCTCATCTCCTCTGGAGATCTTCCCTCCACAGTTTCCAACCTAATAATCTCCAAACCTCAGACGGCCCGCTTCAACCTCCTACGCAGAGTCCACAAACAAGACTGTCCCGACAGACCAATCGTGCCAGCCTGTCCCTGTCCCACAGAACTCATTTCTTGTTATCTTGACTCCATTCTCTCTCCCCTTGTCCAGTCTCTTCCCACCAACATCCGCGATTCCTCTGATGCCCTACATCATATCAGCATTTTCCAGTTCCCTGGCCTCAACTGCCTCCTCTTCACCATAGGCATCCAATCCCTCTACACCTCCATCCTCCACCGGGATGGTCTGAAGGCTCTCTGCTCCTTCCTTAAACAGAGGCTCAAACAATCCCCATCCACCACCACTCTCCTCCGTCCGGCTGAACTTGTTCTTTCACTGAACAATTTCTCCTTAAACTCGTCTCACTTCCTCCAAATAAATGGTCCAGTCCAACTCAGGCCCCCTCCCACAACTCTTTCTCTGATACATCAATGACTGCTTTAGTGCCGCTTCATGCTCTCGTCTGGACCTGGAAAAATTTGTTAATTTTGCTTCCAATTTCCACCTCTCCATCATTTTCACAGTCCATCACTGACGCTTCCCTTCCCTTCCTTGACCTCTCTGTCTCAACTTCTGGTGATAGGCTATCCACCAATATTTATTACGAGCCCACCGGCTCCCTCAGCTACCTCAACTACAGCTCCTCACGCCCTGCTTCCTGTAAGGACGCCATCCCATTCTCTCAGTTCCTTCGCCTCGGTTGCATCTGCTCCGATGATGCCATTTTCCAAAACAGTTCTTCTGACAGGTCTTCCTTCTTCCTTAACCGAGGTTTCCCACCCACGGTGGTTGACAGGGCCCTCAACCATGTCCAGCCCATCTCCTGCGCATCTGCCCTCACACCTTCCTCTCCCTCCCAGAACCATGATAGGGTCCCCCTTGTCCTCACTTATCATCCCACCAGCCTACACATTCAAAGGATCATCCTCCGCCATTTCCACCAACTCCAGCTTAATGCCACCACCAAACATAACTTCCCTTCACCCCCCCTTGTTGGCATTCTGTAGGGACCGTTCCCTCCAGGACACCTTGGTCCTCTCCTCCGTCACCCCTTACACCTCAACACCCTCCCACGGCACCTTCCCATGCAACCGCAGAAGGTGCAACACCTGCCCCTTTCCTTCCCCCCTCCCCACCGTCCAAGGGTCCAAACACTCCTTTCAAGTGAAGCAGCACTTCACTCGTACTTCCCTCAATTTAGTCTACTGCATTCACTGCTTCCAATGCGGTCTCCTCTACATTGGAGAGACCAATCGCAGACTGGGTGACTGCTTTGCGAAACATCTTCGGTCTGTCCGCAAGCATGACCCAGAACTTACTGTCACTAACCATTTCAACACTCCACCCTGCTCTCATGCCCATTCTTGGCCTGCTGCAATGTTCCAGTGAAGCTTAACGCAAACGGGAGGAACAACACCTCATCTTCCGATTAGGCACTTTACAGCCTTCCGGACTTAACATTGAATTCAACAACTTCAGATCATGAACTCTCTCCTCAATCCTCACCCCCTTTTTGATCCCCTTTTTTCTAACAATTATTATATTTTTTATATACATTTTTTTCTTTTCCCACCTATTTCTATTACTATTTTAAAAATGTATTTCCATTCATTGTTTTATCTCCACCTTTTAGCCTATTCCGATCCCTTCTCCCACCCCACCCCCACTAGGGCCACCTGTCACTTGCTCATCCTACTTTCCACCCTTAATGTCACCATTAGAACATCCTTTAGCTAATATCACCACCGTCAACACCCCTTTGACCTTTTGTTTATGACATCTTTGGCAATCTCAATAAATAAAGGAAAGCTGTAATGGAAATAGGCCCATTAAGGGATCGACAGGTAAGTAACAATAGGTGGCAGAAATAGTGAATAATTATTTTGCTATTACCAGGGAGATAGAAGAGGTAAACATGACATTGAATGATGAGGTCAGTGATGAGATAAGTGCATTTAAAAATGAAAAAAGGTAATGTTTTGAGTGAAATAAACAAACTCAAAGAGGATAAAGTTCCTGGTCCGAATGGATTGAATCCAGGTATTTTAAAAGAAATTGGGAAACAGATAACAGAAGGATTACTACTCATATTTAAAATTGGTTCGAGAAAAGCGGATAGCTAATGTAATTCCTATATTTAAGAAGGGGGACTGAACATGTCCGGGGAAATATAGGCCAATCAGCTTAACGTCAGTGGTCAGCTTAACATCAGTGGTAGGAAAAATAATGGAATCCTCACTAAATGAAAGACTAGAAGCACATCTAGAAATGAGAAATATAATGATGAATAATCAACATGGGTTTCAAAGGGAAAAATCTTGCATGACTGACCTTATTAAATTTTTGAGGTAGTAACAGAGAGGAAGGGATAGACAGAGAGCAGTTACGTAGTGGATAAAAGCAAAAAACTGCAGATGCTGGAAATCCAAAACAAAAATAAAAATATCTGGAAAAACTCAGCAGGTCGAGTCTGTATGACTCTTCAACAGAACTAAATAAAATTAGAAAAGAGGTGAAATATAAGCTGGTTTGGGGGGTGGGAGGGCTGTGGCGGTAGAGCTGGATAGAGGGCCAGTGATTGGTGGAGATAGCCAAAAGATGTCATAGACAAAAGGACAAAGAGTTGTTGAAGGTGGTGATATTATCTAAGGAATGTGCTAATTAAGGGTAGAAAGCAGGACAAGCAAGGTAATGTAGTGGATGTGGTTCATCTGGATTTTCAAAAGGCCTCTGATAATGTTCCCCATAATAGACTAATAAATAAGGTCAGAGAATGTGGACTCTGGGGACAAGTGGCAAAATGTATTGCTAACTTGTTTCAAGACAGAAAACAGAATGTGGGAGTAATTATTCAGAGTTGCAGGAGAAGGGAGAGAAGATTTACAAGCATGATACTAGAAATGCGTGGGTGTAAATTTCAGAAAAAAGTTTGGCTTTATACATGTTGGGTTTGAATGGAGTCCTTTTTATTGTAGGAACTCCATTCCCTAATGCCCTTTACCTACCTTTTATGTCCAATTATCAGGGTAGTTGAAATTCCCCATGATTATTATTCTACATTTTTTTACTGGGTCTCTTTTCTCTTGAAAAGTCAGTCCTTTACCTTGAAAGAAGAAGCCTGACAGGTGATCTAAAACAAGTTTTGAAAATTACGAAAGATGTTAATAGAGTGGATACAGAGAGAAAGTTTCATCTCGTGAGGAAAAGGCCATCAACATAAGATAGTCACCAAGATAAGAAGTCCAATAGGGAATTCATAAGAAGATTCTTTACCCCAAGGAGTGTTAAGAATGTGGAACTCACCACCAGAGGGAGTGGCTGAAGTGAATGCATGGTATAGATGCATTTAAAGGGAAGTTAGACAAACATTGGAGGAAGAAGGGAATAGATAGTAAGGATAGTAGATTTAGAGGAGGAAAGGTGGGAAGAGGCACGACTGGACCATAAACACAGGCATTGACTGGTTGGTCTGAATGGTCTGTTTCTGTGGTGTATATCCAACGTAACCTGATGTTGTGCATCTCCTATTTTAATTGCTCCACCATTGGATGCCAAGCTTACAGCTGCATAGGCAATAAACTCTGAAATTTCCTCCTTAAATTTCTCTGCACATAAAGCAGCTCTTTGATCAACATTTTGGTCATTTGTGCTAAAACTTCCTTATGTGGCTTGGTGTCAAATTTCATTTGATAATGCTCCTATGAAGTGCCTTTATTACGAGCAAGTGAGTATAGAAATTGGAGGATGCAGCAGATGGATGTATGGCTGCAGAGATAGTGCAGGAGGCTGGGCTTTGGATTCCTGGGACATTGGGACCAATTCTGGAGGAGAGGGGAGTCTTACAGGCCAGGGTTGTATCTGAAAAGCGCTGGGACCAATTTTCTTCTGGGGAGATTTGCCAGCTGCCATTGGGGCAGGGGTGTGGTAACCAGGAGATAATATTAGAGAAGGCACACAGAGAATTGGGACAGACAAATGGCATTAAAAGTAGGAAATATTAAAATGTTAGGAGAGGTTAAGAGTAAAAAGGAATGTAATAAATCTGAAGGAGATTTACTGTGTATGTATGTGAATGTGCGGAACGTGGTAAATAAGTTTTGAGAGCTGCAGACTCAAGTAGCCACCTTGAAATATGATGACAACAGAAAACTGGCTCAGCATGGGGCAGGACTGAGTACTAAATTTTCCTTCTTTAAAAATTTATTTGTTCACAGGATGTGGACATCACTGCAGTCCATGCTGTGTCAGTACAGCAACAATGCTGTTAGGAAGGGGGTTCCAGGATTTTGACCCAACGACAGTGAAGGAACAGCGGTGTAGTTCCAGGTCAAGATGGTGAGTGGTTTGGAAGGGAAATTGCAGGTGGTGATGTTCTCATCATCTGCTGCCCTTGTCCTTCTAGGTGGTAGAGGCTGCAGGTTCAGGAGGTGCTGCTTAAGGAGCATTGGTGTGTTGTTGTGGTGCATCTTATAGATGGTGCACACTGCTGTTATCATGTAGCAGGAGTGAATGCTTGTGGATGTGATGCCAATCAAGTGGGCTGCTTTGTCCTGGATGGTGTCAGTCAAGCTTCTTGAGTGTTGTGGGAGCTGCATGCATCCAGGCAAGTGGGGAGTATTCCATCACACTCCTGACTTGCATTTTGAAGATGGTGGATAGTCTTTTTTTTGGGGGGGGGGGGGGGGTGTGGTGGTGTCAGGAATTGCTCTCCGCAGAGTTCCCAGCATCTGACCTGCTCTTGTAGCCACAGTATTTATATGGCTAGTCTAGTTCAGTTTCTGATCAACGGTAACTCCTACGATGGTGATGGTGGGGGATTCAGCAATGGCAATTCCATTGAATGTCATGGAGAGATGGTTAGATTCTCTCTTGTTGGGAATAATCACTTTTGGCACTTTTGTGGCGCAAATGCTATTTGCCACTTACCAACCTAAGCCTGAACGTTGTCCAGGTCTTGCTGCATATAGGCATGGGTTGCTTCAGCATCTGAGGAGTCACAAATTGTGCTGAAATAATTGTGCAGTCATCACTGAACATCCCCTCTTCTAACCTTATGATGGAGGGAAGGTCACTGATGAAGCAGCTGAAGATTGTTGGGTCTAGGACACTTGCACTGAGGAACTCCTGCAGCGATGTCCCGGGACTGAAATGATTGACCTGCAACAACCACAATCTCTGTGCTAGGTATAACTCTAACCAGCGGAGAGTTTTCCCCTCAGCCAAATGCTTTGATGTCAGGGGCAGTCACTCTCAATTCACCTTGAGTTCAGTCAGCTCTTTTGTCCGTGTTTGGATGAAGGCTATAATACAGTCAGGAGCTGAGTGGCCCTGGCAGAACCCAAATTGAACGTCAGTGAGCAGGTTCTTGCTGACTAAGTGTCGCTTGATAATCGCTTGACTGCAGCAGTTCAAGAAGGCTACTCACCACCACCTTCTCAAAGGCAATTAGGGATGGGCAATGAATGCTGGCCTAGCTAGTGACGCTCACATCTTATAAATGAATTTTAAAAAACTGTCAACAACCCCTTTCATCATTTTGCTGATGATCAAGAGTAGTCTGGCTGGTAATTGGCCGGGTTGGATTTGTCCTGCTTTCTGTGCATAGGACCTAGCTGGTCAATTTCCCACATTGCTGGTAGATGTTAGTGTTACAGCTGTACTGGAACAGCTTGGTTAGGGTGTGGCTAATTCTGTTTTCAGTACAATTGCTGGAATGCTGTCAGCGTCCACAGCCTTTGCAGTATCCTGTGCTTTCAGCCATTTCTTGATATCACATGGCGAGAATTGAATTGGCTAAAGACCGGCATCTGTGATGCTGGGAACCTCCGGAGTTGGTGAAATGGAGCATCCACTTGGCACTTTGTGCTGAAGATAGCTGCAAATTCTTCAGCCTTGTCTTTTGCACTGATGTGCTGGGCTCACCCATTGAGGATGGGGATATTTGTGGAACTGCCTTCTCCTGTTGTTTAATTGACCACCACTGTTTACGGCTGGATGTGGTGGACTGCAGAGCTTAGATATTATCTGCTGTTTGTGGAGATCACTTAGCTCCGTCTATTGCACACCGCTTTCGCTATTTGGCACACAAATAGTCCTGTGTTGTAGCTTCACCAGGTTCATACCTCATTTTTAGGTATGCCTGGTGCTGTTCCTGGCATGCCTTCCTGCACTCTTCATTTAACAGCATTGATTACCCCGACTTGTTGGTAATGGTAGAGTGAAGAATATGCCAGGCTATGATGTTACAAATTGTGGTTGAATACAATTCTGCTGCTGCTGATAGCCCACAGCATCTCATGGCTGCCTGGTCTTGGGTTGCTAGATCTGTTCAAAATCTATCCCAGGTTGCATGGTGGCAGTGCCACACAACACGATGGGTGGTATCCTCAACGCGAAGGCGGAATTTCATCTCCACAAGGACTGTGTGGTGGTCACCGCTACCAATACTGTCATGGACAGATGCATCTACGACAGGTAGATTGGCAAGGATGAGTTCAAGTAGGTTTTTCCCTCTTGTTGGTTTTCTCACCCCCTGCTGCAGACCCAGTCTAGCAGCTATGTCCTTTAGGACTCAGTCAGCTTGGTCAGTATTGGTGCTGTGTGTTCAGGAAAGATAGGGAAGGAGACAGGGGATGAGCGGTGGCAGTAATGATTAAGGAGAACATTATAGTGCTGGAGAGAGGTTGTTCTAGAGGGATCAAGGACAGAACCTATTTGGTTAGAGCTAAGAAACAATAGAGGTATATAGAGGTTTCGAGTCCATATGACCCTTCTTCAGAGCTCTGAAGAAGTCAAATGGACACAAAACGTTAACTCTATTTCTCTCTCCACAGATGCTGCCAGACCTGCTGAGTTTTTCCAGTACTTTTTGTTTTTATTTAAGATTTCCTGCATCTAACAATATTTTGCTTTCATCAGGTTCAATGGCTACTGAAATGGTTCAAAATAGATCTGCAGACTCTGCCACATGCGGGGCAGGTGGTGCTTGAATCTATGGGTAAATGGGGTATTTGGGGATTTATGCGCTCCTTCCGCTGCCTCGAATTCACCTCTTCACATTCCACAAGTTTCTCAACATGCTTGTTGCCTTTCTCGGTTTTGATAGGTCACATGGCAGGGCTTCGCATGAGTCGTCAGTATGTTTGACCTCTTCAAGGGTGCTTTGAGGACAACCCTGAAGTGTTTCCGCTGTCCTCCCGGGAGTCCCCTGACGCAACCAAGTTCCGAATAGCATAAAGAGCAGACAGGAGCAAGAGTTTCTAAAGAGTCCTCTCAGGACAATTTTCTACATCAGGATATTTCCAAGCCAATGAGGGAGGAGGCATTGCTGGGTCTGGTTCTGGGGAATAAGGTAGGAGAAGTGATCAAGTGGAGACGAGCAATGCTCTCAAAGGAAATTTGAGGGAAATAAACTTCCAGGACTACAGGAATAGTGCGTGGGAATGGGACTGACTAGATTGCTCTAGAGAGAGCTGGCATGATCTCGATGGGTTAAATCATCTCCTTCTGTGCTATAGTGATTCACTAATCTAATTGAATGGCTCAATTGTTGTATAATTCATTCCCGCTCCTATTTCCTTTGCTATAAATCCAAATTTCCTGTCTTCAAAACTGCCATGTTCCAGAAGAAAGTGAACAATATTTAAAGCCATGAAAATAAAATTATGGAGCAGAAAACAAAATACAGATTTTTTGGATACACTTAAATGCAATAGTTAATGTGGTAAGATAATAGCTGTACTATTGTTTAATGACTACTTTTAAAATCAAAGTCACTAACTGACATTCACGACTTGTGAATTACTGTAGTTGTAACAGTGCAGTAAGTTTTATGTTGAAATTGGGAAATTTGAGCTTGGTAATGTATGAAGAACATCCATCTTAATGCTTTAGTGAATCCACAGCCATCTATTTCACCATAAAATGCATTGAAATGTTTTATAATGATCATTCGTAGATGGCTACAATAAGTGACTGGTCGTTTTCTTTCTCTTTCTGCTGAAATTTGTACTCAATATAATTGATGCTTGTGCTAGAGAGTGGAATATAGTATTATTTCAGGTACCTAATGTCAGCATCAAGCATTCCTGAGTGAGGTATAGAGTATTTTGATGCAGAGTAAAGTTTCTCCTACTTTGCCGCAACAGCGTATCTTCCTCTGAATCTCGAAAGAACACCTCATTTCCATTTCCCATACCAGCCAATCTTGTGGCTTCTTTTCCAAGTTTGCCACTATAATGCTAAATTAAGGGCTCACAGCCACTAGAAATTAGATTCAGACAGTTCACACAGGACTCTTACAGAGGCAAAGACCCTTTGCACTTCTCAATCTGATTTAAATTCAAACCCATGTATAAGAAGTGAAAGGACAGTGTGCTAACTTACACACTTTCCAGTTCCCTAGACCTGCATTTGAGCAGGATTCTGTTTTTGTCACTGAACTCAATCTAAAGATACAGGTTATTGCACATTAATGTCCAACACACTGCCATTGTTCCAAAGCAATGGTGCGAGTGATGAGATAATTTGCAATGAAACATAAAAAGATATTTCACACTTACCTATTTATATCACACATGAAATTGCTGAAAAAATGTCACAAAAAACTCTTCTGACCGCAGAATGGGAATATTTTCACAACGAACAGTGAAGTATCACTAATTTCATTTGCAAGATGCCAATTATGATATAAATTTATAATAAATAACTATCTGTTTTATTTGAAATAGAATTCTAGAATAATCTACTTTACCAGAAACATCTGGCTTCTTTTCCACTTCTTTAACATCCTGCATGGTCTTCCCAGGCGAAATGCTGTCATCACTATTTGTATGCACAGGAGACTTGTTTGGCTGTGCTGCACACTCCAATTTCGTCTCTTCCTTTGGTTTCACAGGTAAACAATCCTTTTCATTCACAGCCTTTAAACCACTGCCAGTGTTAGAGTTTGCAAATTTCCCAAGAGGTTGCTGCTGTGTCTTAACTTGCTTGTGTTTTATTTTCTCAACTGACATCATTCCACTTGCTGCCCGGCTTCCTTGGCTGTGACCTTGATCGTGTATATTCCGTACTCCTAAATTCCTTGAGCTAGCTATACAATTTGGCATGTCTTGTTTGCTACTCCTGCCCAATTTCATGTCTGCAACTTTTTCATTGTTCTTTCTTTCTATTAGTTCTTCATTCCATTTTGACTTTTTGTTGTTCCAGTTTGAAACAGTTTTGCCATTGTCTCGAGAAGTGCCCTCAATTAGATTTTTCGAAGGTCTTTGTTCAATGTCATTCTGCACGGTAACTTTCAAGTCCTTACCTTCTCCACGTACAAGGCGAGGTGATTTCCCAGATTTGTACACTCCATCCTTAATGTTTTTAGCTTCTTCCATTGTTACAGCACACAGTATTCTTTCTTTCTGCCAACAGCCAAACTTCTTCCCACTTCAAAAAATTAAAATCTCTCTTAGTCAGTCACTTAATTATAGATTGATGTAGATCTATAACCCAGGAGAACAAACAGCTTTTGTTGAATTCCTGTTAAAAACATAAGCAAAACATGTTAAGGATTTAGCGATTACAGATGCTTGTATAGATGCTATCTTGAGTTAATCAGTCCAGCCAGAAAATTCTGAATTGCATAAGCAATAAGGATTGACTGGTCAATAGTATTTAAATAGCGTAGTTACAAATTGGCATTGCATTAGCACCCAATGAAGCTATTGGCAGTCATTTCGAAGTCACTAAAAGTAAAAAAAAATACAAAACTACAAAAATCTGATTCAGACTACACCATTCATTTAAAAGAGGGGATGATTGAATATGGTCTGAAAAACTTAAGGAGCTTCACTTCACTAAGGTTAAAAATGAAAATGTTATTCAGAGATAAAGTAAAAAATCTTTAAAAATAACTTAAATCTGATTACCTTCAAAGAATATTCCAGGATAAAGTGCTATTGTCATTTTCACCTGAAGGCACACCCTTGTTGAATACACTGTTGTAAGGAGTACAAACAAACTTCCCAGTTTTGTTGTATTTGTTCTGAATTGACAGCTATCTAAGTAACTTGTACTGGAAGTAAAGCATAAAGGGTGTTCTTGCTAAAGTCAGTGCTGGCAACAATTAAGATTGCTGAACAACATTATTGCCAGGTTATTAGTGTATTTGGGGAAATAAAAATACAACATGATATTTAAGCACCAACATGTGCAACATCAAAGAAAGGTAGATTATGTATTACTGCTAATAATTCCCAAACCATGACTTCTCAGTCTGAGCCATGAGTCTGTGTGATGCTTCCTCAGAGCAAGGGGAAAGAGGAAGAGTTGTTTCTGTTCTTATGCACCAGCCAGCAGTCAAAGCATTGTGACTCTGGCAGAGGCTTAGGAGAGAGTCACTTATATCTATCCTGTGAACATAGTCTGGAGAGTAAAATGGGAAGGGGAGGTACCTAAATAGAACTATGAATTAGAACCTAGCAATCAGTCAACCAGATTACTCAACTCCAAAACAATAATAGTTATCAAAATTCAGTGCATCTTGTCAATCTAATCAAATTTTCCCCAAAGCAAGAAATCACACAATATTGAGGTTCCTGAGCAATAGTTGATCTCAATGATTTTTGTTTTGCAACTCACCTTGTATATCCAACGCCAGATTCATGTAACAGTAGTACGATATGATTTGCTGTTGCAAAACATTTAAAATAAAACTACATTCAAAAGGCTTACTTATGCTGTGACTGTTAAGCGTATGGGAGTCAGAGCCAGATGCTTAATGTTATGAAACAATAAACCATTGTAAACATTTGCTAATATATCTATAGGTCTGAACCAGGCAGATGAACTAAAAGTGGAATTTAAAAAGTGTCTAAAGTTTCACTATGATAGAATAAAACTTACCAGTTGTATTAAATCTGACTCCAATACATTTGAAGCAGCCAACTTATTGTACTGTAGCTCCTCCCAGCAATTTTTCTGGGCTCAAGGTCAGCATAATAATTCATTGTGATTGCAGAACCACAAGGCCACACAGACCTCTACACGCCACCACTAGAACAAAATGAAGAGAGATGCTAAATTGCGTGTGAACATCAGTGACTGAATAAGTTTCATATTTAAAGGTGAACAACTTTTTAAGCATATATTTAACGTTAAGTCATTCTTCATTAAGACACAGTTTAAATTCAATTCTGATTCAGCTGTCCACCTTACTGCCACAGTTTCTTCAATCACAGATCTAGGAAATTCTACACTGAAATTTCAATCTCTGGCACTGAAGCATTTTTAATACTAAATATTTCCTCATGCCTGATATCTACATGATTCTACAGCAATTTCATCATGAAGGAAACGAGTTGCAGGTATTGGTACCAGCTGTCATTGTAAAAACAAAAGCAGACCAATAAACAGGGTCAGACTATGATCATTTGTAGTGCACAGCTATAGTTGGCTCAACCTGCCCAAAAGCATAATCACAGTACTGCATGTCTCCCTGACAGCAGGCTTAATGTGAGGAGTTCACCCAGTAACTGTAAGACCGCAACTTGCCACACTACAATGTACTGGAATGCTAGTGAAATGAACCTTTTACTTACATTATTAAAAATTAAATTGCAAACAAATTCCTCACTCAAGGTTATGGTTAATTGTGTCTTCAGGGATTGCTGCATAGCTTAGACACAGTCCAATTTCTCCACAGAACTAAAATTAATTTTACATGACATTGATGAATTAAGACAAGTGGATTGGAGGAGGATGCTTGTCAACATTTCGATAGAAAACAAATGAAAGACTTTTAAAAGAGTGATGGACATGCGGGGCAAATACATACCCCGGATAAAGAAACTCAGACTTATCAAGTATCACCCAAAATCAAGTCACAGAGAAAAAGTATAGAAGGGTAGAAGAAGAGCCAAAAGGTATCTAGCCAAAAGACATCTAGCAAAAAGCAGAGCTGCAGAGCCAAAATGTAAGAATAAGAAATGCTTTCAATGGTACAATAGCAAGAAGACTATCGGAAAAAAGGCAAATGGGCTTGAAACTGACAATGAGCACAAGACAATAACTATCCTTAATGATAACTTCCTCAAAGGATTCAACAGGAAAGAGATAAAGAACATGCCCTCTCCCAAAATTCACAACCAATATAAATGAAGGTGAATTCCTGGACAACCTGATGGCTTTAAATAAATAAATCCCATTGCTTAGATGTATTTATCTCAGTGCTGGCAGAGATAACCAAGATTTGTAAGGTGCTGACAACTATCACAAAGGAGTCAATGAGCACAGGGGAGGTCCCAGTAGATTGAAAACAGTCTGACATTGTACCAATATTCAAAAAGGTTGACAGAACGGACAGGGGCAATTGCACACCCATTAGTCTTTAATGATTTTTGTCAATGTGCGTGTCACTGGCAAGACAGGCATTTATTGCCCATCCGTAGTTGCTCTCGAGAAGATGGCGTTGGGCCTTTGATTATTGGGAGTAACTCTGAACATTACTAAGCTGTTGTACAGATAAATAGCAGTGCCAAGGCTTAAGGTGGGGAAGATCCTGTCTAACCAATTCCTCAATGATTTTCAATGAAGTGACAATCTAAGTCAATTGTGTTAAACCCTTCGACAATGCATGCTTAAGACATGCAAAATTCCACCCTAAAGACCACAAATGAATCTTAAAATGTGAGGATTTAGGAAGACATAACTGCGTGATGGGTATAATTTTAACTATCACAAAATAGTCTGGAATAAAAGTAATATATGCAATTAAAATAAGGAATGTTTTTTTAAAATGCATTCAGGATTGCTTCCTGGACCAGTACTCTTTAAGTTCAACAAGGAGAGAAGCATTGCATGCTTTAGTTCTGAAAAATGAAGTGGGGCAAAAAGCCCTTGGAAGATAACAAATCGGAGCCAGCAACCACATTTTGGGTTCAATACAAGAACAGAAAAGATAAGGGTTTTAGACTGGAAGGCAGCAGAATTGAACAAGCAGGCCATAAAGTTTTTGCTAAACATACAAGGAAGCACAAAAATAGTTAAAAAGGGAGTAGGACCACTCAGGAATGTAGGGAATATAACTGTGGAGGACCAAGATACAGTGAGATATTAAATAAGTAATTTGCATTTTTTTTTACAAATTATGGTGTAAGTGAGGGTGTTGGTATACTAAAGAAGACTATGAAACAAATGTCAGTGATAACTGCTAAAACAGAATGGCCTGAAAAAAATAGCATGATACAAGATGGATAAGCCACTGAGTCCTGATATTATGCACATTAGGCTGTTAAAGGAAGTCAGATAACGCAGTACCTGGCCACAATTTTTTAATCCATAAATTTGTAAATTTTGCTGTTGGATGGAGAGTGGCAAATGTAACACATATTTTTCGAAAAGCCAGAAGAGGTTAAACCAAATAACTAATTAGTCCACCATCATTTGTGGGCAAATTCCTAGAATCTGTAATTGAAGATAAGACTTAGAAATGCATCGGTTAATCAAGAAAAGACATCATCTACTGGTTCATAGCAAGTTGTGTTTGACAAATTACTAATTTCTTTTAAAGAAATGACCAATTCAACAGATAAAAGCAATGCAGTAGATGTACTTCATATGGATTTTCAGAAGGTGTTTAATAAGGTGTCACACAAGGGGCTTGTCGGAAGAATTCAGGTGCATTACACAGGAGGAAATATAACAGAGTTTTGACTGATGGATATGGTCCAAAGAGTTAGGGTAATTGGGTCTTGTTAAAATTGGAGAAGGGCTGGAAGCAGTTTGCCCCAAGGGTCAATTATTATTTAGTGTATGCAAAGTTGGCACATAATGGCATCTGTCCATCTCAGGAGATGATGGACCGCGCCCAGGGTCTATGTCACTTCTGGACTGAACATCATCTGTTGTGGCTCTAAAGGTTGTTTCGTGAGTGGCAATCCCTTCCACAGGTGAATACTGTTGGCCTGATGTTTTTCCCTTCTGTCATTTGTTTGTTTCTTTTGTTCTCTGTTTTTTTTTCCACGCTCTTCCTGACTGCTTGTCTCCAGTCACTCCAGTCAGCAGGAAGGACTTCCCATGCATCAACTCCGATCCTGGTCAGCTTGAGGTCTCTCTTGCGGACATCCTTATATCGCAGATGTGGATGGCCTGTTGATCTCGTGCCAATAACAAGATCGCCATAGAGCGTGCCTTTGCGGATGCGGCAGTCGTCTGTTTAGCTCACACGATCCAGTCAACGCAGTCACCACTGCCTCAAGAAAGCAAACATACTGGGGATCCCTGGACACGAGTGTACTTCGATATTCAGCAATCTGTCCTGCCAGAAGATGCCCAATATTTGCCTGAGGCAGAGGAGGTGGAAGCTGTTCAACTGGTTTTCCTTGGATTGCAAAAATTGCTCAGGCTGCACTACTGTAAAAGAGGGTGCTGAGAAGGCAAGTCTGGTACACATGGAGCTTTGTATTTTCGGTTAGTTTGCTGTTGGTCCACACTCAACTTCTCAAATTTGACATGACAGCTGCAGCTTTGGCAATGCTGGTGCCGATTTCAGCAACAAGGCACAAGGTGCAGGTAATTATTGATCCAAGGCATGTAAAACTGTCAATGACCTCCAAAGTTTCAGCCATATCAGGGCATTGTCATCACCAGCATGCATAGAGCATAGGCCATCAGATAATTTAATCAGTGGGTATGATTCATCGTGAGAAATGATTTATACTTGATGTCACCAAAAAGGCCCCATAAGTGGAAGAGTGACTCACTAGCATTCCTGTCTTGGAGTCAAGGCGGCTATGGGTTTAATCCCCATTCTCTGACTTGGGGACATTATTTAGACTAAAAGCTTGATTGTAGTGCTGATGGAGGGCAGAATTATCAGAGAATTTTCGTAATATATACTGCTCAGTACCATATCATACACTACAACTGTCTCCTCAGCAATAATCAAATACTATCGTATGGGTGGGAAAGTGGAGTTTGAAGATCATCCATGATCATTTTGAATGGTGGGGCAGGGGCCATGCGGCCTACTCCTACTCCTATTTCTTATGTATATATGTGAAGGTTTGAGATTCCCTGTCCCTCTAATTCAAAATTGGTTCAGAAGCACCCAAACACAACATGGCCAGTTAATCCTAGTTGATGGTCTATTGGGTCAGAGATGAAATAGTTAACTATAAGAATCTGATGTCCACTCTTTATTCCAGCAAGTTGGTAAGGAAAAGTCAAAAGAATCAGGAAAGGTTGACCTATGATGGGTATCTCAAAAAGCCAAGCTTTTTGTTAGTGGATAGAACAAATCAGAATAAATTCCACATGATTGGGTCATGAAATCTATTCATCAATTTTGCATCTGGATCATAATGATGTGGAGGAGCTCTATTACAGAGGATTGGTAACCACAGGAGGGGAGTAAGTTGCAATGTCCATATCAAAATGCGTAGTGGCATGTTATTATGGATCCATCTTTAGCGAGTGAGCCCAAACAAGTTATTCCTCAACTGAATAATAGCATGCAAGAGCAGATGATCATAAAATAGGAGTATTTAATCCCCAGATTGGGCCGGAATATTTGGTGATATTTCAAATTTTGATTTTCTCACCAATTTTAAGTACATTAGATGGTTTTTGTAGATGAGTGAACACACAAGTAAATAATATGCGTATCATTTTTTAAAAAATGATCATTTAAGATGATAGTGAGTTCATGGTGTGACACCAACATTTTACAACTGTGAAACAGAGATGACAGAGATTCCACTTTGTGGTATTTGAAGATGCCATATCATTCATGACTTTGCCATTATTTCCATGTGATGCTGAAGGGTGAAGAGTCAAGAAAGGGCCTACTTTTGTTCTTTGTGAAGACATGAAAAAGTGAATGAAAAATTCACTGTGATTAGTTGACATTGAAATTGAGGTGTGCTAAAATGTAGGTGTTCACTTTAGATTGCTCAGCAAATACAGTTTAGTCAGTTCAATCCTTGCTCATTGTTTGTACATTTCATTTCAACCACAAGCTGTAGCTATAGTGCATTCAACAATTTGTTGTAAATAAGACAATTATTAAAAATACATGTCTTCCTGACACATGCAAAGTGATTTGAGAAAATGTTTAACTTTTATATATTCCCTTTACAGCATCATCTGTACAAAGCTGTCAAAATTTTTCACATACAACAGCCAGCATACATCTGCTGCTAACTTTGTTTTTCATCATTTGATTGATGCTGGCTTTAGAAGGAGCAAAGCCCAGCAGTATATGTAAACAAATCAAGATTACAGAATGTATTATTTTGCTGAGAAAAGTTGGATATTCTAAATGATGGTACCAGAAATGAAATTGTCTTACTCTGCCAATGACAGAAGAAAGTGAGTGGGATAACAACTTTCCAATGTAAGCTACTAAAGCAAATATTCTAAGTTAAATGTAATTTACATTGTGGATCCGTTGTGGCAGCACAACAATAGAGTGAATTTTTAGAATGCGCAAGGTATAGATGCACATCATTTCCAAATTGTAATGATGCTTTTGGAGACTTTGGTATTATCCATTTGCAATCCAGAGTAGCTTTGATAGAGAAGTGATCACCTAAGGTTTAGGATGGTCATGGAAAAGGCAGGGCACAATCCAGAGCAGGGATAATCAACTGAGGGGAAACCACCTTCAATGGGATGAGAGTAAATCTGAGTCAAGTGAGTTGGAATTAAATTTTGGCAGAAAGGACGGTGGCTAAACAATAGGCCACCTTCAAAGAAAAGGTATTGCAGGCAATATCAAAGTATATTCCCTTGAAGGGGAAAGGTAGAACAAATAAATCCAGTGTCCTGGGTGACGAGAGAGATAGAGGTGAAGATGAAAAGGAAGAATTGCACGTTTGGCAGATGTCAGCTAGAAAATACAATGGAGAATCAGGCTGAATATTGAAGGGCCAGAGGGGAAGTGAAGATTAGGGCCAATTAGGGGCAAAAATGGGGTCTTGCATGTGGAAGCTGGAGAAATAGTGGAGGTATTGGACAAGTACTTTGCACCTGTCTTTACAAAGGAAGAAGATGCTACCCAGGCTGAGAAAAGAGGAGGTAACTGGTACACTAGAAGAATTTACAATTGAGAAGGAGGTGGTGTTGGATAGGCTACGATGAAATGAAAACAGAAAATGCTGGAAAAACTCAGCAGGTCTGACAGTATCTGTGGAGAGAGAAAAAGAGTTCAACATTCCGAGTCTATTTGACCTTCTTTAGGGCCCTGAACCATTGAACCGTTTCAATTGCCATCTAACCTGATGAAAGCAAAATACTGTGGATGCTGGAAATCTGAAATAAAAGCAAAAAGTGTTGTAAAAACTAAGCAGGTCTGACAGAATCCGTGGAGAGGGAAACAGGGTTAACATTTCGTGCCTGTATGACTTCTTCAGAGCTCTGAAGAGTCATTTGGACACAAAACGTTAACTCCTTTTCTCTCTCCACAGATGCTGTCAGACCTGCTGAGTTTTTCCAGTATTTTCTGGTTTCATTTCAGATTTCCAGCTTCCATAGTATTTGGCTTTTATGTTAGAAAGACTATCTTTATTTAAAATGGATAAGGTACCAGGACCGGATGAGATGCTACTGAGAAGGTACTGAGGTAGGTGAGAGTGGAAATTGCAGAGGCACCAGTGATAATCTTCCAGTCTTCCTTAGACAGGGGAGGTGTCAGCGGACTGGAGAATTGCTAATGTTACACCCTTGTTCAAAAAAGGATGCATGGATAAAGCTGGCAACTACAGACCAGTCAGTCTAACCTCAGTGGCAGGGAAAATTCTGGAAACTATAGTTCAGGATAAAATCAACAGGCACTTAGAGAAGTGCAGGATAATTAGGGAAAGCCAGCATGGATTCATTAAGGGAAAATCATGTTTAACGAGCTTGTTGGAGTTTTTTGAGGAGGTAACAGGGAATGTTTATAGGGGAAATGCTGTTGAACTGGTGTACATGGATTTGCAAAAGGCATTTTGTGCCACACAAAATTCTAGCTCATGGAATAAAAGGGAAAGTAGGCACTTGGATAAGAAATTGGCTCAGTGACAGGAAACAGAGAGTAGTGATAAATGGTTGTTTTTCAGATTGGAGGAAGGTTTGTAATGGAGTTCCCCAGAGGTCAGTGTTGGGAGCCTTGTTCTTCCTGATATAACTTAATGTTCTAGACTGCAGTGTACAGAGCATGATTTCAAAATTTGCAGATGATACAAAGATTGGAAATGCTTTCAACTGTAATGAGGATAGTCTTGAACTTCAAAAGGACATAGACATGTTGGTGGATTAGGCAGGCAATGACAGATGAAGTTCAATGCAAAGAAGTGTGAGGTGATCCATTTTGGCAGGAAAAATACGGTGAGACAGGAGAATTCTCTCATGGAGGTGCAAGAACAGAAGGTCCTCGGTGTAAACGTACATATGGCATGTTGAGAGCACAGTTAATAAAGCATATAATATTTTGGGCTTTATTAATAGGGGCATCGAGTACAAGAGTAAGGAGGTCATGTTGGATTTGTATAAGACACTAGTTAGCGTCATCTGGAGTACTGCATCCAGTTCTAGGCGCCGTACTTGGGAAAGCATATGAAGGCATTGGAGAGAATACAGAGGAGATTCACACAAATGATTCCAGGGATAAAGAACTAAGAGGATTGATTGGAGAGGTTGGGGCTCTTTTCCTTGGAAAAAAGGCAGCTGCGAGGAAACTTGATAGACGTATTCAAGATCCTTAGGGGTACGGACAGGGTAAATAGTGAGAAACTGTTCCCACTCAAGACAGCATCAAGAACTAGAGGACACAGTTTCAAAATAATTGGCAAAAGAAGTGAATGTGATGTGAGGGAAAAAATTTTCAACCAAGAGGTGGTTGAAGTCTGGAATGAACTTCCTGAAAGGGTGGTGGAGGCAGGTTAGATCAAGGTATTCAAAACAGAATTGGATCGCTACCTGAAAAGAAATAATGTGCAGCATAACAGGGATAAGACATGGGAGTGGAACAAGGTGGAATGCTCTTTCAGGGAGCCAGTGCAGACTTGATGGGCCAAATGGCCTGCCCTGTAAAGGTTCTGCGATTCTGCATCTTAAATTATGTTCTTTTCGATATGTTCACTTTGGCTTATCTGATTCAATTTGTATCATAGATTTCCCCTTTTAATCAACACTAATGTCCAATTTAAATGTAAAATTTAAAATAATTACTTTAAAGTTCATCTGACCAACAACGGTCGCGGGGAAAAGATCAAAATTTATAATGGGGATTTATGGAGGAAATAAGTTGTGTACAAAAATAAATACAAAGCAGCTTCGCTCCACGTAAACACACACCCACCCACACACAAGAGTAGGACTAATAATGTTACACAAGCAAGAACAGATCACATCAACTGGCCAAAGTACAACCTCCGGGCCGGTAACACTTGTGGCTCACTGGGTTGGTTGAGACGCTCTTGGATTCACTTTCTCCAGAGAGGGCGGACAGAGTAAATAACATGTCTCCCCCCCGCCCGCCCCCGGTTCTTTAAACCTGTCATTGGCCTAAAAGACAGAACAAACCGAAAGCGCTGAAATCCCTGCCGCCAGCAACACACCGGGATCCAAGTTGGTGACTTATATATATATATTTAACCATCATGTATTGTCCCTAACCCACGCTCAGACCTTAGACTCTTACCGGCAGGGTCGGCCAGCGCTCCCCAACGTGTCCCACCATTTATTTATTGGGCTAAAACCTCCCGATCACCAGCAGGCCATCCACAAAACTAACAGCGCGCAGGCGCAGGCGCTTCCGGTGGCGTCACAGACAGAGACCCCAACTTCCGCCAGCAAAAAAACTACAAAACCCGTCAGGCTGTGCGACACACGGCCCGGTTGGAGAGGTGGTGGTTGGTGGTAGGGGTCGCGCCTGCGCATTATAACAATGATTTCAGCCGTACTGAGAATGCTGCATAAAAATGGCGACCCGGGGGACCAAAAACGGGGCATTAGCTTTCGGGTGGGGGATAACTGCAATTTATGTTCCTGGTCTCCAGCCGGTATGTCCCCAGCTTTAGCACACAAGTTGGGTGAGAACTTGGTCTGTTCTGGGATTTTCTTCCTGCTGCCATTTTCTAGAACAAGGGGTCACAGTCTCAGGTTACAAGGCAGGCCATTTAGGACCGAGATGAGGAGAAACTTATACACTCAGAGTTCGTGAACCTGTGGAATTCTGTACCACAGAGAGCTGTGGAGGCCAAGTCATTGAATATATTTAAGAAGGAAATAGATAAATTTTGAGATTCTAAAGGCATCAATAGGTATGGGGAGGGAGTGGGTGTATGGCATTGAGATAGAGGATCAGCCATGATCATGTTGAATTGTGAAGCCGGCTCAAAGTGCTGAATGACCTACTCCTGCTTTGTGTTTCTATTTTTTATTTACACTCTCATATGGTGTAAGTGTTACTGGCATAACCAGCATTTGTTACCAATTACTAATTGCCCTTGAACTGAGTGGCTTGCTGGACCATTTCAGAGGGCACTTATGAGTCAACCACACTATTCTGGGTCTGGAGTCATATGTAGGCCAGACCAGGGAAGGATGGCAGATTTCAACATTCCCACTTCTGACCTTATGATGGAAGGAAGGTCATTTATAAAGCAGCTGAAGATGGTTGGGCTGAGGATGCTACCCTGAGGAACTCCTGCAGTGATGTCCTGGAACTGAGATGATTGACCTACAACAACCACAATTATCTTCCTTTGTACTAGGTATGACTCCAACCTAGGGAGAGCTTTCCCCCTGATTTCCATGGGCTCCTTGATGCTATATTCAGTCAAATGCTGCCTTAATGTCAAAGGCAGCCACTCTCACCACCCCTCTGGATTTCAGCTCTTTTATTCCATGTTTGAACCAAGGCTGTAATGAGGTCAGGAGCTGAGTGATCCTGGCGGAACTCAAACTCAAACTGAGCATGAGTGAGCAGGTTATTTCTAAGCAAGTGCCACTTGATAGCACTGTTGATGACCCTTTCTGTCACTTTACTGATGATGGAGAATAGACTGATAGGGTCGTAATTAGCTGGGTTGGATTTGTCCTGCTTTTTGTAGACAGGACATAGCTGGACAATTTTCCACATTGCTATGTAGATGCCAGTGTTTTGATGTGCTGGAACAACTTGGCTAGGGGCGTGGCAAATTCTGGAGCGCAAGCCTTCAGTACTATTGCTGGAATATTGTCCGGCCCCATATCTGTTGCAGTATCCAGTGCCTTCAGCTGTTTCTTGATATCATATGGAATCAATTGAATTGGCTGAAGGCAGAAATCTCTGATGCTGGGCACTTTGGAGGAGGCTGAGATGCATCATCCACTCTGTGCTTCTGGCTGAAGATCGTTGCGAATATTTCAGCCTTATCTTTTGCACTGATGTGCTAGGCTCCCCATCATTGAGAATGGGGATATTTTTGGAGCCTCCTCCAGTGAGTTGTTTAATTGTCCACAGCCATTCACAATTGGATGTGGCAGGACTGCAGAGCTTTGATCTGATCTGTTGTTTGTGGGATTGCTTAGCTCTGTTTATTGCATGCTGCTTACATTGTTTGGCACACAAGTAGTCCTGAGCTGTAGCTTCACCAGGTTGATACTTCATTTTTAGGTATGCCTGGTGCTGCTCCTGGCATGCCCTCCTGCACTCTTCAACTGAACCAAAGTTGATCGCCTGGCATGATGGTAATGGTAGAGTGGGGCTTAGCCCTGGCCATGAGGTTACAGATTGTTTCTTGCTAAATTTCTCCCATCTCTCCACTGGGATCATTTCCACAGCAGCAGCTGCGGCATCTTCAACACCAACATCACCCATCATTTATGTAAGTGCTAAACCTAAACTGACTTTCATCCCACATCTGATCAGTTTCCCAAGGCTGAATATTTCCACCTATGACCAAATCGGACAATTGTTACAGTGCAGAAGGAGGCCATTTAGTCCATTGTGTCTGGACTGGCTCTGAGAAAGAGCAATTTACCTGGTGCCATTCCCTCATCTTCTCCTGATAACCCTGCATCTAGGGAACCATAATAATAATAATAATGGAACAATGCAGCAGTAGAGGAAATACTAGGATCTATTATTAAGGATAGCGTACTTGGAAAATCACTTCTTGATTATGCAAAAGTAATTTGTTTTATGAAAGGGGACTCGTTAACTGTCAAGCATTAGGAGCTTTTTGAGGGTGTAACTAGGAGGGTAGATAAGGGGGCACCAGTGGATAAAGTATATTTGGATTCAGAAGGCATTTGATTAGGTGCCACAAAAGAGGTTTCTATACTAAATTAGGCCTCATGCCATTGAGGATAATATATCAGGATGGATAATGAGCATGAATGGAGGATTGATTAGCTAACGGGAAACAGTTGGCATAAATGGGCCATTTTTGGGTTGACAGATGTGACAAATGGATTGCCACAGGGATCAGTGCTGGGGCCTCAACTATTTACAATTTATATCAATGACTTTGATAAAGGGACTGACTGTATATTTGCAAAATTTGCTGAAAGCACAAAGATAGGAAAGTAAATTTGTGAAGAGGACATGAGTTTGCAAAGTGACATCGGATGAGTGGGCAAAGAATTGGCAGATGGAGTATAATGTGGGAAAATATGAACTTGTCCACTTTGGCAGGAAAAATAAAAAGCAGCATATTATTTAAATGGAGAGTGATTGCAGAACTCTGAGGTACAGAGAGATCTGGGTGTCCTGGTACATGAATCACAAAAAGTTAGTATGCAGGTACAGCAAGTGATTAGGAAGGCAAATGGAATGTTGGTATTTATTGCCAGGGTAATGGAACATATAAGTAGGGATGTTTTGCTACAGTTGTACAGGATGTTGTGAGACCACATCTAGGGTACTGTGTGTAGTTTTGATCTCCTTAATTAAGAAAGGATATAAATGCATTAGAAGCAGTTTAGAGAAGGTTCACTCAACTGATACCTGGAATGGAGAGGTTATTTTGAGGAAAGACTGGACAGGCTGGGCTTGTATACATTGGTGTTCAGAAGATTGAGAGGTGATCTTATGGAAACATACAAGATCCTGAGGGGACTTGACAGGGTGGATGCTGAAAGGATGTTTCCTATTGTGGAAGAGTCCAGCATAGTGGACACTGTTTAAGGGGTCTCCCAATTAAGATGGAGTTGAGAAGAATTTTTTTTCTCTTGAAGGTTGTGAACATTTGGAACTTTTTCCCCTGAGAATGGTAGAGGCAGGGTCATTTAATATTTTTAAGGTAGAGATAGATTCTTGACTAACAAGGGAGCCAAAGGTTGTTGGTGGCTAGACAGAATGTGAAGTTGAGGCCACAATCTCAAGAAATGCCTCCTCATCTCTGGCTTAAATGGACATGCCTTTACTCTGAGATAATGCCCCCTGGTCTTAGGCTCTCCCACAACCTCTCAGCATCCACTCTATCAAGCTCCCTAAGAATCTCCTGGGACTTTACCAGAATCTAGGGATTCTTGGAAGATTACTACGAGTGCATTCACTATTTATGTAGCAACTTCCCTTAATATCCTAGGGTGCAACCTATCAGGTCAAGGGACTTATTAGCCTTTAGTCTCATTAGTTTCCCTAGTGCTTTTTCTCCAGTGATAGTTATTTTATTTATTTCCTTCTCCCTTTTTTGCCCCTTGATTATTTAGTATTTTTGGAATGCTATTAGCTTCTTCTACCATGAAGACTGAAGCAAAGTATTTATTCAACTCCTCTGCCACTTCCGGGTTCCCCATAATTATTCTCATTCTCTAAGGGGCCAATGTTCACTTTGGCCTCTCTTTCTTCTTTTTTGTATATTTAAAGAGATTCTTACTGTCCATTTTTATATTACTTGCTAGTTTACGCTCAAAGTTTATTTTCTCCCTTTTTTTGTGGTCATCTTTTGTTGGTTATAAAACTTTCCCAATCCTCTAACCACTAATCTTTGCCACATTGTATGTTTTTTCTTTCAATTTGATACTATCCTTAACTTCTTTGGTTAACCGTGGTTAGTTTATCCCTTTTCTAGAATCCTCCTTTCTCACTTTGTTGTGAGTCATGAATTATTTTCTTAAATATCTGCCATTGTTCATCAACCGTCTTTTCTGCTAAACTCCTTTCCCAGTCCACTCCAGCCAACTCTGCCCCCATTCCTTTGTAATTACCTTTATTTAAGTTTAGCACAGTTGTTTCCAACCCAAGTTTCTCACTCTCAAACTGAATGCTAAATTCTACCATTTTATTGTCACCGTTTCCTATGGGATCATTTATTAAACCTGTCTCATTACACATTACCAGATCCAAAATAGCCTGATCCCTGGTTGGATCCACAACATATTGTTCTAGGAAACTCTCCGGAATACACTCTATGAATTCTTGCTCGTGGCCTCCTCTGCCAATTTGATTTTCCCAATCTACATTAAGATTAAAGTCACCCATAATTAACGTACTGCCTTTTAATTATTTCCTGATTTATTCTTGTCCTACATTATAGCTACTGTTAGGGGTCCTGTAGACCACTCCAACCAGTGTCTTCTTCCCCTTGTTATTTCTTAGCTCCACCCATATGAATTCTACATCTTCCAATCCAAGATCATTTCTTGCTTTCGTACTTATTTCATCTCGTGCTAACAAAGCTACCCCACCACCCTTCCTTCCTGCATGTTCTTTCGAAAAGTCATATACCCCTAAATATTTAGTTCTCAGCTTTGATCTCCTTGTAACCATATCTCTGTAATGGCTATGAGATCAAAGCCATTAACCTCTATTTGTGCTGTTAGTTCATTTATTTTGTTCTGAATACTACGTGTATTTAAGTAAAGTGCCATTAATTTTGCCTTTTTACCATTTTATCCTGCTATGATCCTATTTGCTGCTTTTTTTAATGTTTGTACAGTCTGTCCCTTCCTGTCACATTCAGGTGCAGCAAGCAATTAGCAAAGCAAATGGTATGGTTGCCTTTATTACAAAGGAAATTGAATAAAACACTAAAGAAGTTTTACTGCAAATATTTAGGGCCTTGGTATGATCACACCTGGAATAGAGTTTTGGTCTCCTTACTTAAAGAATGAAATACTTGCATTTGAGAAATTGCAACAAAGCTTCACTAGACTGCCTATTGGGATAAGGAGATTGTTCTATAAGGAACTATTGAGTAGATTAGGCCTATATTCCCTAGGATTTAGAAGAATGAGAGGTGATGTCATTGAAACTTAAAAAATTCTTAAGGGGCTTGACAGGGTGACTACTCCAAAATGTTTCTTCTGGCTGGGGAATCTAGAGCTAGTCTTAGAATAATGGATGCTCAGCCTTTCAATATATTTGACAGAGAGTGATAGATTTTTGGATACTACTGGATTTGAGGAATGTGGGGGAATGGTGAGGGAAGATGTAGTTGAGATAGAAGATCACCCCTGATCTTATGTTTACAGTATAGGTATAAATAAAACAAAACTGTGTTAAACTGGGAAAACATAGAAACAGCACTCGAGCAGATTTACCACAGACTAAGATAATGTGGGACATCTTTTCAAAATTAGTTTCTTTGGAATTCTGTACCAAAGAGAGCTATGGATGCTCAGCCTTTCAATATATTTGACAGAGAGTGATAGATTTTTGGATACTACTGGATTTGAGGAATGTGGGGGAATGGTGAGGAAAGATGTAGTTGAGATAGAAGATCACCCCTGATCTTATCGAATGGCAGAAAACATTTGAAGGCCCTAATGGTCTACTCCTGTTCCTGTTTCTTATATTCTTACATAGCATTGTTCCTTCATTAGTGCAGAATCAAAATGCCTAGTTAACAGCATTTGTGGAGAACCATTACTACAAAGACTGTAGCAGTTCATGAAGATCCACGTTGTCCATGACAACTAGGAAAGGGTAATCAATGCAGCCTTTCCAACATCATCCATGTGCTTTGAAGAAATAAAAAAAAATGATTTCATCAAAACAACTTAACTGGTGGGACTTCCTTCAGGATCTCTATGCCAGCTGGAAAGTTTGTTTTTATAAAAATCTCAAATTAATTTAAGATGAGTTTAGCATTTACATCTATAAAAAGGAATATTGTGAATCAAAAGCGCTCCCTAGGCTTTGTGCCAAAAATTTATTAAACTAAAAAGTAACACAGTAACACAAACAAAACACTTTTTTTCTAAAAAATGTGTAAATTATGCATATTTTTATCTTTCGTTTTGAATGGGATTGAATACAAAGCTTTGAGTGATAGAGGACAAATATGATACATCTGTTATTCAAGATAATTATACAATGGACGGATCCAACTGCATAGATCAATATAACAAAGTCACAAGTGCATTTTGATACGGCTGCTTGATAAATAAATGTATTCAACAGATGCGACGTTCATGTTTACAGTATAGGTATAAATAAAACAAAATTGTGTTAAACTGGGAAAACATAGAAACAGCACTCGAGCAGACTTACCACAGACTAAGATAATTTGGGACATCTTTTCAAAATTAGTTTCCAATGTGAGTCACTGTGCAACCTCTTTCACCTGTTGACTGCTACAGAAAGCATCAATGGCAGCTGGAAGCAATGCCTGTCCTTCCTGTTGCAAGCATTGGTCCAGGTAATGAAGAAATTAGGCTGTAAAATCCAACTAAAATAAATATGCTAAAGATAAAACAAAATACACCTTGGTCCTATTGTTCCCGTAATTGTGACTGCATGAACAGTCCAAATTACATTGAATATAAGCAGAAGAAGAGGCCATTCTGCCCAACAAGTCCATGCTGCTAGTTATACTCCCAAGTGAGCCTCCTCTATTCTTTTCTGCTCTATTCTCTTCCTCATGTGCTTATCCAGCCTCTCATTTATACTGTTCACCTCAACCACTACCTATGATAGCAAGTTTGACATTCTTACCACACTCTGGATAAAGAAGTGATTCTTATCTCGATGGCCCCAATACTGACCTTTCATCCCTACAACCAACATCAAGTATTAGGTCTAGCAGAGATAACATTTCAAGTTCAATATGACTCTTGGGAAGGCTCTGAAGAAGAGTCATATTGGACTCAAAACATTAATTCTGTTTTTCTCTCCACGGATTTGTTCCCCATGCCTAATTTGAGAAGGTGGTGGTGAACTGCCTTCTCGAATTGTTGCAGTCCATGTGGTGAGAGTACACCTCCAAAGCTGTTAGAAACGGAGTTCTAGGATTATGATGTAGAGACAGTGAAGGAATTGCGGTTTAGTTCCAAGTCAGGATAGCAGGTTGCTTGAGGGGAACTTGCAGGTGGTCATGTTCACATGTACCTGCTGCCATATCCTTCTAGGTGGTGGAGGTCCGGGTTGGAAGGTGCAGTCAAAGGAGGCTTGACAAATTGCTGCAGTGCATCTTGTATATAGTACACATGCTGCCATTGTATGTCAGTGGTGGAGGGATTGAATTCTTAAGGATGCTTAAAGTGGTGGATAGGGTGCCAATCAAGCAGGCTGTTTTGTCCTGGATGTGTCGAGCTTCTTGAGTGCTGTTAGAACGGCACTCCAACAAGTGAAGATTATCCCGTCACACTCCTGTGTAGGTGGTGGACAGGCTTTGTGGAGTCAGATGGGGAGTTACTTGCTGTAGAATTCACAGCGTCTGATCTACTCTTGCAGCCACAGTATCTTATACAGCTGGTCCAGTAAAGTTTTTGTTTCTTAAGTTTTTCGTAAACTCCACAATGTTGATATTGGGGGCTTCAGCAATGGTAATGCCATTGAATGTCAAGGAGTGATGGTTAGATTCTCTCTTGTTGGAGATGGTCGTTGTCTGCAACTTGTGTGACACGAATATTACTTGCCACTTATCAGCTCAAGCCTGAATGCTGTCCTGGTCTTGCTGCATATGGACAAGGACTGCTTCAGTATCTGAGGAGTCACAAATGCTACTGAATATTGCGCAGTCATCGGCTAACATCCCCACTTCTGACCTTACAATGGAAGGAAGATCTTTGATGAAGCAGCTGAAATGGTTGGTCTAAGACACTAGAGGAACACCTCCATCGATGTCCTGGGACTGAGATGACTGACCTCCAACAACCACAGCTATCTTCCTTTGTGCCAGGTATGACTCCAACCAGTGGAATGTTTTCCCCATATTTGCATTGACTTTAGTTTTGCTAAGAGTGCTTGATGCACACTTGGTCAAATGCTGCCTTTATGTCAAGGGCAATTATCTCTGGAGTTCAGATCTTTTGTCCATGTTTGGACCAAGACTTTAATGAAGTCAGGAGCTGAGTGACCCTGGCAGAACTCAGAGCATCAATGAGCAGGTTATTGCTGCCCAAGTGCTACTTGATAGCAGTGTCTATGACACCTTCCATTATTTTGCTGATGATTGAGAGTATACTGATGGGGTGGTAATTAGCCAAGTTGGATTTGTCCTGCCCTTTGTGGACAGGACATAACTGGGCAATTTTCCACATTGTCAGGTGGATGCAGTGTTGTAGCTAAAGTGGAACAGAATAGCTAGGGGCGCGGCTATTTCTGAAGCTCAAGTCTTCAGTATCACTGCGGGATATTGTCAGGACCATAGCCCTTGCAGCATCCAGTGCCTTCAGCTGTCTCTTGATATCACACTGAGTGAAGTGAATTGGCTGAAATCTAGGATCTGTGGGTTGGGCACCTCAGCAGAAGGCTAATATGGATCATCCACTTGGCACTTCAAACTGTAAATGATTGCAAACACTTTGGCCTTGTCTTTTGCTCTGATGTGCTGGGCTTCCCCCATCACTGGGGATGGGGATATTTGAGGAGCCTTCTCTCTGGTTAATTGTTTAATTCTCCAGCACCATTCATCACTAGATGTGGCAGGACTGCAGAGATTTGATCTGATCCATTGGTTGTGGGATCGCTTAACTCTTGGCTATCGCATGCTGTTTCTGCTTGGCATCCAAGTAGTCCTGTGTTATTGCTTCACCATGTTGAACCCTCATTTTTAGGTGCTGATGCTGCTTTGAATCTGTTGGAGAAACTGACTGATATGTCCTTGTCCTTCAGTTTCTCTGTTGCAAATGGCCGTTGTGACTTCATGGTTGTTGCCTTCTTCAACTTCAGCTGGATCTTGCTTAACATAGGGTGGCGGTCTGATCCTACATCAGCACTTCGACACTTCTGAATGTCTTGTAGGCATGTTCTCCATCTGCCACTGATGCTTATGTAGTCAATCTAACTCATGGTGTCACCATCTGGAGACCTCCATGTCTTTTGTGGATGTCCTTGTGCTGTGATAATCGATGTTATTTTAAAAAATATTTTTGGGGAACACCGTGTTATTCTGTAACGAAGGCTGGGTGTCTGTTGTTGGGGAAGAAAACAGTGAAAGGAATTAATTATTAGTTAACAACCTAAGTACCCATTTGGTTGTATAAAAGGGAAAACAGGTAAAACAAGTTTTGTCTGTGGAGAGTTTTATGACCAGTGATAAAACTCTATCTGAAGGAGTCTGTCTTGGTTTTGGTCTTCATTTCCAAACAACCATTGGAGATTAACAGTGGCAACAGAGGATGGTTGCAGCTTCTAAGTAGAAAGATTGGAAATTGAGCTTTCTTCAGACAAAAAACTGTATTTGGAGTTAACTTAAAGAGAAGAGTGGTTTGGAGTCACTCAAAAATGGCTAAATCAAAATGCAGAATTTCGAGGTATGCTTACTTAGCAATGTTTTCTGAGAGTGAACCTTATGAGCAAGGGAAGAACGAAGAAACTACGTGGACACTGGTTATGTCCTTACCATAGAAAAAACAGGGAATGGCCTTGGCACACCCTTTACCATACAAAAGCAAAAGATGCAAAGTATTTTCGGAGTTAGATCCTGAGTATTTGGACACAGATGAAATTTTGGAAATGTTAGATTTTATGGATAAGATCTATCAAAAAAATAATTTATTAAATGCTTACGAAGCATGGTCAGATTTTGACAAATTTAGAAAGTTGGGGGATAGTTCCATAGAAGATTACGTAATGGAATTCAGTAGGCTATATGAAAGATTGCAAAAGCTCCATCTAGAAAATCCCCAATCAGTGCTGGCATTTAAGTTACTAGACTGTGCCAGAGTATCAAATATGAACAGGCTTCTAGTTATAGGAGTTAAATTTGCAGAAAGACAATGCTGGAACAGATGTCAGAAGCTCTTTAAAAAATCCTTGCAAAACATTCCTTTCCAGCCGAATTCACTGCACAAATGAGCCATTCGGCGGTAAGACAGAAAATGGAGGATACAATGGTAACGGGATGGCGAGATCGTCTAGAAACAGGATGCAGGCGTCAGTAAAAAGGGGATTTGTAACTAGAAACACCTTTGATAATTATGGTAGGAGAAAATAATTAGGGAATTACAACAAAAGAATGAACCCCAGAAATGCCCAGGGTGTGGTCAATTGGTGTTTCAGATGCGATTCAAAATACCATTATGCAATGAACTGTCCTAAACGGTACAATAAGGTGTTCGAAATTAAACATGAGACAGAAGACTCAGAAGAAGAAGATAGAGATATTTACCAAGAAAGAGCATTGTATTAGTTGCAAGAAGTTTCATTCCAGTGATGAATATCTTGGTTGCAGAGTTCTTCAACTGTGCGGTGCTAGATAGCAGATGCACATCTACAGTCCGTGAAATAGATTGGTTAAAATGCTACCTGGATTCCTTAAATGACAAGGATCAGAATAAGATTAAAGAATTTGAGAGTTCTACCAGTTTTAGATTGGAGATGATAATACCTTAAAATCTTTAAAAAGGGTAGCGATTCCCTGTTAAGATAGCTGGAGTCAATCATTTCATCAGCATGGATGTAGCATCTAGTGAAATACTGTTCCTGTTGAGCAGGCCATCAATGAAGAAAGCGTAAATGAAGCTGGACATGAGAAATGGTAAGGCCATCGTATTTGGCAAACCTCTGGATTTATGATTTATGCAATCTGGACACTACAGTATTCCTTTAATGAAACCTAATTTTTGTACTAATGAAATGAAGGAAGTGTTATTCGTGCTAGGGGATAGGAATGTGGAAGACAAAAAGCTAATTGTATTAATAGTTTGCCGACCCTTCTTCACAAAGATTAAAAATTTTGGTAGGGGATGCAGGAATAAGGGATGGAGGGTACAGTAAACTTATGGAGGAGATAAGTGATGGATGTGATATATTTAAGAAATACAGAAGAACACCGTCACAGCTGTCAGTTAGTCTACCCTTAGCAAGGGATTTCAATAAAGTTGTAGCAATGGATTTAAAAGTGTGGAATGAAGAAAAAAAACATTTTTATTTTGCATTTCATAGATTTGGCAAGAAGGTTTAGCCAGTTGAAAATCATAAACAGTAAAGAAAAGAAAATAATTGTGGATCAAGTAATGGAAAAGTGGATAGGGACTGGATTGAGACTACCAGTGAAATTCCTCACTTATAATGGGAGGGAATTTGCTAATGATGCGCTTCAGGAAAACATTTCATGTTTCGTGCGAAAATATGAATGTAATAGTTAAGAATACAGCAACAGAAAGCCCTTTTAGTAACGGAGTGTATAAAAGGAATCATGTGGTGATAGATGAGATGCTTCATAAAATATCGGCAGATAGACCAAGCTGTAAATTAACATCAGCTCTAGCATGGGCTGCCCATGCCAAGAATTCACTGCAGATGGTTGGGGTCTATAGTCCATATTAGTTGGTTTTTGGTAAAAGCCCCAAAATTCCTTCAGTGCTGAGTGATCATCCCCCAGTTTGGAAGGGAACTACGATTAGCTCTACCTTCTCTGAGCATTTAAATGCACTTCACACGGACAGAAGAGAGTTACTTAAAGCTGAAGTTTCAGAAAGAATTTGGCAAGCTCTAAAGCGCCCTGTATGACCATCAGAAACTACTTTTAATCAGGGAGCCATGGTATACTATAAAAGAGGACTTAACAAGTGGAAAGGCCTGGGAAAGGTTTTGGTAAGGATGGTAAAGCAGTCATTTTACTGCATGGGAACCAGACTATTCGGGTACACTCGTCGAGCTTAGTTGGTATGGATTACAGATTTGCGGGTCCTGAAAGGGTTGTGGTAACCATGTACTTCTCATGCCCATATGTTGCATGATTGTGAGGACCAAGTAGCTGAAGTTGACAGGGTGTCTGAAGATGGACACACTGATTTGGACAAACAAGATGAGGTGATTTGTCGCAGAGGACAACTGCTGAAAGCTGGCACTAAAGTTAAATACTTGCCAGAAGGGGCCAGTCATTGGCAGGATGCGACGATTGTAGGTAAAGCAGGGAAGGCCACTAGAAAATATAAAACCTGGTTAAATGTATGAGATAAAGGACAGGAGATTAGGCCTATGGATTGGGAACATGAAGTACAAAAATGGAAGGCATGGAAACACAGTATCAGTTCAGACAGTGGGTCTGGGAATGAATGTGCCTCTAAGAAGAGATCGCGAATGGTTAAAAGAATATCTACAAATGGGAGAGGGAGATTAAACAGTTACAGTCCGGAGTGTGATAGAGGATGTAGCTTAAAGAGGTCAAGGAATATGGCACAGACTGGTAATGCTACAAGGAGCAGAAGCCCATGTGATCAAGCAGTCTTAGTAGCTTCAAACAAATTAGATGATAAATTAATCAAGGATGCAAAAACTACATACTTGGAAAGTGTTTGGGGTATACACAGCTTGGTCTGTCTGCCAATATTTTGTGAAGCATCTCATCTCTCACTGATTGATTCCTTTCACACACTCGGTTACTAAAAAGGCTTTCTGCTGCTATATTCATAACTATTATATTCATGTTTTTGCCAGATAGGGACAACTATTTCTGTTTCATAGATGGATATTCAAGGAAAAGATGCTTCCTGATAGGACTTATAAAGCTAAAGCCATGCTAGTGGCACAAGAGTTTGAAGAAAAATTGGGTGATCAGGATATAAGAGTAGTTTGACCAATGGCAGGAAAAGTTATTCCGAAGATCTTTTTGACTCAGTTAGCTACAAATGCTTGGGAATGTAAGTCCATTGACATTAAAGCTGCCTTTTTGTAGGGACATCAACTTCAAAGTGAAGATTTTCTCAGTCTACTGAAAGAGGTGCCAAATGCAGAAGGGATACTCTGGAGGCTAAATAAATGTGTATACAGTTTAAATGATGCCTCTGGAGTTTGGTATTTCTCAATGGGGTCAGTTTTGTTAAAGTTGAGATGTCTTCAGTTAGAAGCAGACCCGGCAATGTTTTACTGGCACAATGGAGGGAAACTTGCAGGCATCTTTATGATGCATGTAGATGATCTTTTGTGGGGTGGTAGTAGCGAATTTTAAACGGTTGTCATTAATGGGCTCAGGATGGAACTTAAAATTGGAAGTCACACTTCTGGTAAGTTTAAATACATTGGATTGGAAATCAGGCAGAATGGATCACATGTCCTTTTACATCAGCAATCCTACTTAGAGAATGTCAATCCCATTACAATTAGTCGTGTTAGGGCCTCCCAGAAAGGTACAGTGGCTTCTGAAACAGGAAAAGGGGAACTCAGAAATCTAATTGGGCAACTCAATTGGTTAGGCGAACAAACAAGGTCAGATGTCAGTTTTGATGATTTGGAATTAAGCACTAAAAAGAATGATCCCAAGGTTGAAGAAATCATTCCAGCAAACAAAACATTGACAAAATTAAAAATGGAGCAGTGTGTTTTGAAATTCCCATCTTTGGGTAATCTTAGAAAAATGAAACTGCCTTCAGTGATGCGTCTTATGCAAATCTATGTGATTGAATTTTGAGTGCAGGAGGATTTATGATATTTCTCATGGGGGAGGAGGTAAATGTTGCCCTTTGGCATGGGAATCTAAAAAGATACGAAGAGTTTTAAAAAGTACGTTGGCAGCGGAGACTCTCACCATTGTTGAGGTGGTAGATATGGCATTTTTTATATCTGCTGGCTGAAATTTTAAATGGGAAAGGGTGTTCAGGGACAGTACCTATTGAATGTCTTATAGACAATAAGTCATTTTGGGAAAATGTTCACTATGAACTGCGTTAACGAAAAGAGATTGCAAATTGATATTGCAAGCTTAAAACAGATACTTGAGAATAAAAAGATTGCCAAGATCAAATGGACTGATAGCAGCAATCAATTATCTGACTGTTTCACCAAAGAGAAGCGAGCTCTAAGAAGTTATTAGAGATCCTCAAAGAGAGATGTCTTTTTCTTTAGCAAGACAAAAAAGGAATACTCATTTTGTATAGACATATCTATACAAGTGTTCTCCTCTTTTAAAGAACGGGGAATAAGGTGAGTTTATTGAATGAAAAATAAATATTGATGCTTTTTTATGATTATCTAAACTTAAGGGTTACTTTATTTTTAAGAGGAGGGAGATCCGTGGGGGAAGGAAACAGTTAAAAGAAAAAAGACTGCAGCCCCCCCCCGCTTCAACGATGGGTCCCTAGAGTGACTGCTGGATGCCGTGGTGGCCCGCCAGGATGTGCTCTATCCCGCTTTAGCTGCAGGATGGGCAGCAAAGTCACCAACCTGGCCTGGGAGGCAGTGACAATGGTGGTCAGCACCAACACCCTGCAGAGGAGGACAGCCACCCAGTCGCAAAAGAATGAATGATCTCCTCTGTTTCGCCAGGGTAAGTCACTCTTTTCATCACTCCCAACTCAAACACTCTCAAACCCATCACACATTCACAGGGCCCTCACTCACTGCCAGTGCAAGGGACATTACTATTCACCCTTTCATATATACCATCATTGTCCTCATCCTGTCCATGGGACCACTCACCACCCACACAGGCCAGGCATACTTATCATCTGGCCTCGCAGGAGTCCTGATACACTCTCCCCATCTCTATCCATGCAGGACAAACTGGCACACAACAGGAAGGAAAGGTTGCAGACAGGTGGCGGGATGCTGGAGATCAAAGTTCTGATAGAATTCGAAAACAGAGTCATCTAGCTGTCCGGCAATGACCGAGACTGGTCCTGTGCTGATGGTGAGGTCGGCACTGCTCTACCAAGTGAGGATCCAGCAGTGCAACATCCATCAGACAACCATGCCATGACTGATGTGTCCTCTTTCAGGGCTCCACCAAAATGGTCCAGGCTTTGGAAACACACCTTCAGCATCCCATTGGTTTGCCCCACCAAGTTGTGAGCTGCTGCATGAGCCTCTTTATAGTGTCGCTCTGCTGCAGTCTGAGGCCGCCGCACAGGAGTCATGAGCCATGGCCTCTGTGGACCTTGGAAGACTGCAGGGATCTGCAAGTGACTCAGGATGTAGGCATCATGCACACTCCCTGGAAACCATGCGCTTACCTGCAGGATGTGTTTCTGATGGTCACATACCAGCTGCACGTTCAGTGAATGGAAGCCCTTGAAGTTGATGAAGTCCACCGAGTGTAGCAATGGAGACATGAGCACCACATGAGTGCAGTCAATCGTACCCTGCCATTCTGGGAATCCTGAGATCAGGGCGAATTCAATGGCCCTTGCATCCTTTCTGCCCAGATTTCAGGAAAAATGCACCAAGTTTTATGCCATGGAGAAGAAAGCATCTGTGACCTTATGGATGCATTTGTGGGTGACGGACTGTGAAATCCCACAGAGGTCACCTGTGAAGCCCTGAAAGGAGCCACTGGCATAGAAATTGAATGCTGCAGTCACTTTCACAGCCACTGGCAGTGGATGCCTTCCATGTCCCATTGGCACCAAGTCCTGCAGAAAGTGTAGATGTGAGCTACCAGGTCCTTAGACATGCACAGTCATCGGCTACACTGGTTCTCAGTCATCTGCAGGAATGGCAGTCGGTGTCTATAGACCCCAGGTGTTGCTAGGCACCGACCAGCCATGGATCGCTGTTGCTCCTGGGCTGTGCGTGCGGGAGCTCCTGCTGCCTCTTCTTCATGAGGTTGCTGCTCCTGCCTTTGCATGGCCAGGAGCCTCAGTTGCTTTCTCCTCCGTCTCCTTTGGTCTCTGTAAGCCATCAGGCATACAGCTAGGTCACCAGGATCCATGATTCTGACGTGATCCTCCTGCAGCATGAAAGAAAGAGAGACATCTTATCTTGGTTGTACTTAGCACCTTTCCTGGCCCTGTGTGACTGCCCCTTAGTGCTTCCTGGAGAGTGCTGGTCACCCCCCACCGCATGGCCAGAGATGAGTGCACTGTCAACCTGCGACATGGGGGACACTTGTCAAAACCTGAGGTTGCAGGGGGCTGTGAGCACCCCCAGCAGTGACTGCAACATGGCCAGCATTGGCGAGGAGATTGTACAACATGTACAGTGCAACTGCTCTGTGGTCCAATAAAGTGGTGGCGGAATCTGTGCTTTACAACCCCTCCTCCACCCATCCTCAGCAGTTGCCTCCAAGGCTGGCTAGCACTTGCCCCCAGTGCCCCTGAGGCCTGGAAACAACAGGCAAGCTGTGGAGAACGCTGCTGCTCACTCACCTCAGTTCCCCCAATGTGAAGGCCGTCAAGTGCATGTTGCCTCTGTGCCTTTATGAAACACATTGGCATGCTTCCCACTGACTTGGATGGGCAATACGTTGGGGTTCCAAGAGACTGGTGGGATGGCGTTTTAATTATATGCTGATGTATTACAACTAGCTCCCTGCTGACCGATGGCAGGAAATGATGGCCCACCGTTGGCGGGCTGAGCAGATGATCACGACCCACCTTCACAACGTCGTGAAGCAGGTCACGCCATATTTTCCACGTACACCATCTATCATGCCTGCCGCCAGCGGGTCAGAAAATTCTGCCCTATGACTTTTCTGGAAGTGAAAAATGTAATGATGGAGTATTTTAAATCTCTGCCTAAAACTCAGTTGCAAGGATTAGCAACTGAATTGCATATAGAGATAAAAGCAGAATTTTGTAAGGCTTATATGGTTAAAGTACTTACCCAGCATTTAAAGTTGGAGGAAGGGATACCTGAAACTAGTGTGTCACAGCTGGAGGTAGTAAGACTTCCATTGCAAATGAAGCAACTTGATATAGCAAGAGGTGGAGAAAGACAAAAGCTTAAATCAGAAGAAAGAGAAATTTAAAAACTCGAGTTAGAAAGAAAGGAGGAAGAAAGAAATGACAAAACTGGAAAAAGAAAAAGACAGTTTAATAGAACTGGAAATAAAGAAAATTTCAATGTTAAAAGGAGCAGGAAAAAAAATTACAAGAGAAAGAAATGTGAAAGCTTGAACTTCAGAGTGACAAGTTAGCAATTGAGGGAAAGAGATAGAAAGTTTCAGAGAAAGAAAGAAGCCAAACAGTATGAATTGTCTAAAGTGAAACTTAGAATGAAGGAAGAAAGGGGAGATAGTAATTCAGATGGTGACTTTGATTCCTTTAAGGAATTTTATTTAACTAAAAATCTTTGGTTCGTGCTTAAATTTACAGAGGATGGAGTTGAAAGACATTTTACCTCATTTGAAAAGAAAGCTATGAAATTGAATTGGCCAAGAGCTACTTGGACTATCATGTTACAGTGTTTTTTTTCAGGTACAGCAATGAATGTGTATGCAAGCTTATCAGAGAAGCAGTCTGCAGATTACAAGCTAGTAAAGAAGACAATGTTAAATGCTTATGAGCTTGTCCCTAAAGCTTATCAGTTGAAGTTTAGGACTTTAAGGAAAAGACTTAATCAGACTTATGTGGAGTTTGGAAGAGAACAATAAATTATCTGGGATCAATGGTTCAGGGCATTAAGATTAGATAAAACTTTTGAAAATGTAAGAGAGGTTATGATTATGGAAGAATTTAGAAATAGCATTCCAGTAAATATTAAGACATATTTAGATGCAAGACAAAGCAAAAAGATCAGGGAAGCTGCTGTTTTAGCCAACATGTATGATATTTCACATAAACAGTTAAAGGGTCATATGGAAATCAGCAGGAAAGTTGGAGATTTAGAAAATCTAGTGATAGTAAAAATGTTAGGAATAAGGATCAAGCTGAAGGATGCCAGTCTATTAAATATGGAAAGATGGAAAGTAGAGTTGAAGGAAGGAAACTGATATTGTAATAAGGCTGGATACACGAGAACAAGTAGCTCAAGGTTAAACGGGAAACCAATTGTGGTAATTTGAACTCAGAAAAGTTCTGTAAGAGCACTGTGAGCTCTGAGATCCAGAGGCAAGAAAAAACAGTGGGATTTGTAAAGGTGGAGCAAGAAGAATCAGTGGTAGCTAGAGAAATGGGGATGTCTTCACAACTTACCCAAGGGAGTTCTGAAGGGTAGGTTGCAGAGATGTTTAAGGATTTTATATGTGAATTGAGAGTATATCCAGGGAAGAGTAGGAAAGGATGTCAAAATTTTAAGGGATACTGGGGCTAGCCAGTCTTTAATGATATGGGATTGTGCTATCTGTTGCCTAGAAGGGTTATTGTAGGACAATATATTAAGGGAATCCATAGCGAAATCAAACCTATTTCAATGTGTAAGGTAAATTTAAAAAGTGATTTGAAAACAGGAGTGGTGATTGTTGGGGTAGTGGAGAAATTGCCCATTGCAGGGGTTCAATTTATTCTAGGGAATAATAAAGCTGGATCATAGATATTCATTACGCCTCCTGGAGTAGAGCAACCTGCCTAGACATTATCAGCAGAGGTTTTGCAGAAAGACCATCCTGGATTGTTTCCAGATTGTGTGGTGATGGGATCACAAATGCAAAGTTTAGACAGGAAGAGGAAGAATCTAAAAGGCAGGGCAAGGATGTTCAAATTCAGTTGATTGGATCAATCTTTGAAAAGATTGCTCAGGAGGAGAAGATTAAAGAGGATAAGGTTGAGGTGTTTAGTTCAGTGAAGTTAGTGGAGTTGCAGCAGAAGGAACCAGTTATATCAAACAGCTTATTCTGAAACAGAAGCAGAATACATTCCAGAGTGCTATTATATTAAGAACAATGTGTTAATGAAGAAATGGAGACTGCCTCATGTTCCGGCAGATGAAAAGTGGGCGGTAGTGCACCAAGTAGTGATACCATCTGGGTACTGGAATTAAATTTTGAGAGTGGCTCATGATTTGGGAATTAGGAAAACACAAGTTAAGATGCAAAAACGTTTCTATTGGCCTGGACTACACAAAGATGTAGTCAAATTTTGTCAAGCATGTCACACGTGTCAGGTGATAGGCAAACCTTAGGCAGTAATTAAGCCTGCACATTTGATTCCAATTCCAGCATTTGAGGAACCTTTTAATAGGGTCCTAATTGATTGTGTAGGACCCCTCCCTAAGACTAAAAGTGGAAATCAGTACTTGTTGACAATCATGAATGCGTCCACAAGATTTCCAGAAGCAATACCTTGAAGGCAAAGATGATTGTTGAGATGTTAACCAAATTCTTTACAAGGTATGGATTACCAAAAGAAACACAGTCGGACCAGGGATCGGATTTCATATCACAGCTGTTTAAAGAAATAATGAACGGCCTAGGAATAAGGCAGTTTAGGTCATCAGCCTATCACCCCGAATCACAGGATGCATTAGAAAGGTGGCATCAGACTTTAAAGACTATGATCAGAGCATATAGTCAAGATTATCCACATGATTGGGATTGAAGGATTCCATTCTTGTTGTTTGCTATTAGGAATGCCCCTAATTCGTCAACAGGGTTCATTCCTTTTGAGTTAATTTATGGTCAAGAAGTAAAAGGACCACTCAAATCGATTCAGGAGAAATTAGTGAGTCAAAGTTCTGAAACAACACTCCTGGATTTTGTGCTGAAATTCAGAGAAAGAATAAATAAGGCATCTGAACTAGCTGGAAAACATTTACAGATATCTCAACAAGTGATGAAGGCATATGCAGACAAAAGGGCAAAGGCTTGTAGTTTTGTGGCTGGGGAAGAAGTGTTAGTATTGTTGCCAGTGCCAGGTGAACTGCTGAAGGCAAAGTTTAATGGACCTTACTAGATGGAAAAGAGACTGAGTGAGGTAAACTACATAGTAAATACCCCAGACAGAAGGAGGAATCAGTGACTGTGCCATGTAAATATGCTCAAAAATATTCTGATGAAGCAAATAAACTGGAGGAGGTACTGGTAGTTGTAAGTAAGGAAATGGGGGTAAAAATTAAGGATTCTGAAATTGATCTTTATCTGATTAAATTGGACAGTGGGGAAGTACTTAAGAATCTAGATGCAACATTGGGTTACCTCCAGAAAAGTGTTGGAGTGATTTAAAAGAGCTATTGCAGTCACACAAAGCAACTTGTAGGAATAAACTGGGGAAAACAGATTTAGCTATACATGATGTTGATGTGGGGAATTCAGGTTCAATAAGGCAACACCCAAAGAGATTAAATCCAGTAAAATGACCTCAGTTGTAGAAAGAAATTGAATTATTGCTTCAAAATTACATCAAAAAGCTCAGTCACAGTAAGTGGAGCTCACCCATTGTAATGGTGCCAAAACCAGATGGATCACAAAGACAATGTTTTGACCACCAAAAAGTTAAATCAGTAACAAAAGCAGTCTCATATCCTATTCCACAATTGGAGGATTGTATTGGGAAAGTGGAACAGTCAACACTTATCACAAAAATTGACTTGCTGCGAGGATATTGGCAAGTACCCTTATTGGAAAGGGCAAAAGAGATATAATCTTTTGTGACACCAGATGGCCTATATCAATGCCCTTTGGTATGAAAAAGGCACCAGCAACATTTCGGAGACTAACAGATAAAGTGACAGAAGGATTGAACAATTGTGCTGTTTATATTAATGACTTAATAGTATTCAGTCAAATGTGGGAGGAACATTTACAACATTTAAAGGAACTAATTGATTGACTGCAAGAAGCCAATTTGGTTATAAATGTGGCTAAAAGTGAATTTGCAAAAGCGCAAGTTACATATTTAGGCCACAACGTTGGACTTGACCAAGTGGCCCCATGATATGCAAAAGTAAAAGCTATTGTGGAATTCCAATTGCCTGAAACAATTTGGGATATTTTGATATTTCTAGGCAAGAATGGATTTTATCGGAAATTTGTGCCAAACTTTAGTAGTGTAGTGCTCCGCTGACTGGATTGTTAAGGAAGAACAAAAAATTCTAATGGACATAGGTGCATCATAATGCATTTAACAGCTCGAAAGCTGTACTAACAACTACACCTGTTCTATCAGCACCTGATTATACAAAGCAGTTGGCTATTGATGCCAATGATGTTGGTGTTGGTGCCGTATTGCTACAAGAAGATGAACTAGGAATTGAGAAGCTGGTAGGATATTTCTCACAGAAGGCATTGGAGAGGGTGCAGTGGAGGTTTACCAGGATGCTGCCTGGTCTGGAGGTTATTAGCTAAGAGGAGAGGTTGGAGTAACTCAGATTGTTCTCACTAGCGCGACGGAGATTGAGGGGCGACTGGATAGAAGTTTACAAAATTATGAGTGGCATGGACAGCGTAGATAGTCAGAAGCTCTTTCCCAGGGTGGAAGAGTCAATTACCAAGGGACATAGATTTGAGGTGAGAGGAGAAAACTATAGAGATGTGCAGGGCAAGTTTTATGTGCAGAGGGTAGTGAATGTCTGGAATTCGCTGCCAGAGGAGGTGGTGGAAGCAGGTACGATAGCGGTGTTTAAGAGGCAGCTTGACAAATACATGAATAGGATGGGAATTATGGATCCCGGAAGTGCAATATGATTGACGCAGGCTTGGAGGGCCAAAGGGCCTGTTCCTGTGCTGTACTTTTCTTTGTTCAAGTTGAATGTATACCAGAAGAAATACTCAGCTATAGAGAAAGAGACTTTTAGTTTGGTGTTGGCTTTGCAGCTTTTTGAAGTGTATGTTGCAAACAATTCTTCAGAGACAGGTATATATACTGACCACAATAGCTTGAAGTTTCTGGAGAAGTTTTGGAACAGAAATGCAAGACTCTTTCAGTGGAGTTTATTATTGCAAATGTTCAATTTACCAATTATACATGTGGCTGGATGAGAAAATTTATTTGCAGATCCATTGACAAGAGTTTAAAATTCAAAAGAACTTGGATATTGGCAAATGGAGAATGGACTGGAATGAACTCCTTTTACAAAAGATTTGTGTATATATTTTCATTGTTAATGCATGTACACTTTAGTGTAATAGTTTTGTTTGTATAGTTAAATGTAGTAAGGAATAAGAAATAGGTTGAACAATGAAACCATATTTTTGGAATTATGATGGTTTATTTTTTGCTAAGGAGGGAGATATGAGAATGGATATTATTTTTTCAGAATTTTGGGGAATATTGTGTTATTCTGTAAAGAAGGCTGGGGTCTGTGCGCGTATGATTTAATTAAGCTGGGCAAGAGATTGTAAGGGGTCAAGTTTGTCAGGGTAGGGCGGGGGGGTGGGGGGTAGTGTTGAAACATGAAAAGAATAGAAGTGTTAAGTTTGAGGTACAAGTAAATAGGTTATATCTAACCTTTGCATTTTTAGATAAGTTGAGAGTTTGTTTGAATATCAAAGGGAAGTCAGAGGTGTTTGCATCTTGCAGGCATTCCATAGGTAAATAGTAGTATTGTATTTTATCGACCCAAAAACAAAGACAAGATAGAGACATAAAAGATTTTATATTTGGAAGGATTAGAATTTCAAATAGGTATGAGAACAATGGAACTGTAGATGAAAGTGAATAAAAGGTTATTTAGAGTTACTGAGGACGGCTTAGTGGGAGACAGCTGGAGCTGTTGAACTTTAGCTGGAGCTCTGGGCTGGGAGAGGATTCCATTTGAACCAACCATCCAGTCAAGCCAGAAAAGTCTTGGGCTGCAAAGAAGCAGTTTTATTCTGAAGTGGATTCCACCACAGAGTGGAAGAGGGGAGAGGTCATGTGGTATGCCTTTATTGAAACTACAGAAATTTGCCTTGTGTAATGTTACTGGATTTCTTTTATAGTTCTGTAAGGGAGTGTTGCCTGGAGGTGTTTATTTGTAGGTTTGACCAAGTATAGAGCCTTTTTGGGGAATGTTTTGTAAGACTAACCCTAATTGTGTAACTGTAATCTTGTGTGCTTAAGTTGTCTTTTATTCTTGTTAATAAAAGTTTTACTTTTAATTTTTAAAATTCTAAAAGTGTTAGTGGATCTCTTATTGCTGAGATTGGTATGTCTTCTTCTCATTTTCAGAATACAAAAAAAAGGTTGGGCCTGTAAGCCAAGTTTCCCTCTGGAATTTGGTTTGTGCAGCAGTTAACACTGGTTGTGGTCACAACCGTGCTTGAAGAGGGTATTTCCAATACTGAACCTATTGCTGTTGCAGAAGGCCAGCAGACATTCATCTTTTCCATTCAGCATGCTTGCTGACCCATGGGGTCAGACTATACTGTTCAGTCCTGACTGGTTGACATAGAGCTCAGCACTGAGGTCACTGATCAATAGCTTGATATCTTAGCTGGATAGCTCGTCCAATGTGTCCTGCAATTGGTGGCAGAATTCATCTTTCTCTTCTTTGTGTCTGCCTCTGTTGATGTGTGAACTTACACAATGGTGGCTTTGGTGTGCCTTGTGTAGAATCTGGCGGTGATAATGCGACGATTTACTGGTTTCCACCCCACTAATACTTTTGCTGAGCATCTGTTGATAATGAGGTCAACTCCAAGGATGTGCTGTTCTTCTTGCCCAAAGTACAGGATTGTCATGCCATCACTGCTAATTTGTCCTTGGCCAGTCCACCATATCTTGCTGATGCCTAAGATGTCAACTCGATAGGTCCTCAACCCTTGCAGCACCTGGCACATCTTGCCACACTGTTCGGGCATTCCAAATGCCGATTCGGGTGATGGTTTTGTTGTTGAACATTGGGCTTGTCAGGGATCAGACTTTGTTTCGGCTTTCATCCACTCCCATCATATGGACATCTTTGGATGTGCTGTACCTTCTTTGCCAGGGTTTGCTGGTATGGCAACTTGTTGCTGTTTCTGTAGCCGTGATGAGTTTTAGACAGTGAAGGTACTAGTCATCCATCCTTTTTCAACCAGGCTTGAGAGTAGTGGCGCCAAGGCTGGTTTTAGCATCAGCTGCGAGAAGACCAAGACAATGACAACCAGATGGCACCATCATCTCTATTGAGCAACAGAACATCAAGGATGTCAACCACTTCCCCTGCCTAGGAAGCAAGATCTCCAAGGAGGTGATGTAGCGATCACTGTCCACACAAGATTTGGTAAAGCAGTATTGGTCTTCCAGTGGCTCCACATGGCGTGGGGCACCCATCACCATCAGTATGACCATGAAGCTGTGGTTCTACATGTCCATAGTAGTACCAACTGCAATCTATGCCAGCAAGACATGGAAGAGAACAGTAAAGATGTCACATACAAAAACAAAAATAGCTGGAAAAATTCAGCAGGTCTGACCGCATCTGTGGAGAGGAATACAGTTAATGTTTCGAGTCCGTATGACTCTTCATCAGAATTAAGGAAAAATAGAAATGAGGTGAAATATAAGTTGGTTGAGGGAGGTGGGACAGGTAGAGCTGGAAATGTCACATAAGTTAGATGTCTTTCAGCAGCGCTGCCCACATAAGATCTTGGGTATCACAATCAATGAAGCTGCATAGAGAACTGGTCAGAGACACCCGTGACATCGCGATGGAGAGATGACTGATGTTGGCGGGATACATCCTTTGCCTCCCAGATGTACGATCTGGCAGAGTGGCAGTGAAACGGACACCATCACCACCGATGGAAAAAGATGGGGCCAACCAAATGGACCCATTGATGTACTTTTAAGGAGGACCTCCAAGAGCAGGACATGGCCTGAGCTGGAGTGAAATAGATTGCGATGGACTGGGGCTGGCAGCAAAATCTTGCTGCCCATAGTTCCTCTGGTCCTGTGTGGGACAAAGTCTAGATCTAAGTCTGGTGCTGCTCCTGGCGTGCTCTCCTGCACACTTCATTGAACCAAGGTTGATCCCCTGACTTGGTGATAATGGTAGAGTGGGGGATATGCCGGGCCATGAGGTTACAGAATGTAGTTGTATACAGTTCTGCTGTTGCTGATAGCCCACAGCACCTCATAGATGCCCAGTCTTGAGTTGTTAGATTTGTTCAAAACATATCCCATTTAGCATGGTGGTAGTGTCACACAACACAATGAAGGGTGTCATCAATGTGAAGAAGGAACTTCGTCTCCATAAGGACCGTGTAGTGGTCACTCCTACCAATTCTGTCATGGACAGATTCACCTGCAACAGGTAGATTGATGAGGACGAGGTCAAGTAGATTTTTTTCCTCTTGTTGGCTCCTCACCACATGCAGCAGGCCCAGTCTAGCAACTATGTCCTTGAAGTTTTGGCCAGTTCAGTCTCTAGTGGTTCTACCAAGCCACTGTTGGTGATGGACATTAATGTCCCCCACCCAGAGTACATTCTGTGCCTTTGCCACCCTCACCTTCGCCAATGACTGCACAATATTCAGTGGTCATGTTGAGACCAGACCAGGTAAGGATGCCAAATTTCCTTCCCTAAAGGGCATTTGTGAAACAGATGGGTTTTTACGACAATTGATGATAGTTCCATGTTCACAATTATTGGATCTAGCTTTTAATTGCAGATTTACTAATTAATTGAATTTAAATTCCACCAGCTAATGTGGTGGGATTTGAACCAATAAGCAATAGTCCCAGAGCATTAACCTGGGCCTCAGGAATACTAATCCAGTGACATTAACATTATGCCACCCCTTCCCCTCAACAATGCTCACAGTCCATGAAAGAACTTTTAAAAAACTTTTCTTGGTATTTTGCTCTTGCATTTCTGGTATTGATTGATCAATTTAAGGTTCCTGCTCAATGTTTGTTATTTAATACATAATCTTCTCTGCAGCATAGATAACACGGGTAGAGTTTTATCATATTCTGGTACTCCATATATATGTAGTTCCTTACAAATACTGCTTTACTGCAGCTTCTGATAGACATGCAGAATATATTTTGAATATTTGACTTATATCCCTGAATGAACTGATCTGTGTTGTAGGTGGTTGGATACCATTCAGTAATTCTTAATGAGGTCTTTGTAGTAATAAGTGTTGTGTATTTATAGTCTTAACTGTATGTATTTATTAACTACAAAAACTACATACGTATATACAGTAAAGGTTTAAAGCTGGGAGCTGTCTCCATGCTTGCTGCTGCACACAGCTCTTCTCCACCGATGCTGCCAGACCTGCTGAGTTTTTCCAGGTTTTTGTTTTGGATTTCCAGCATCCGCAGTTTTTTTGTTTTTATCTCTGTCCAATATTGGACTGGCCTTTAGGTGTGGGCCATGTGTTCTCTTACATCACTGTGTGGGCAGTACTGTACTCAGTCCCATGTTAACCCTACATGTGTCAGACCCTTATACTACAATCTGGAGATAAGTCATAAACAAGTTGATGCTAGTAACATGTAGGAGATATAAATAATAATGTATCATGGAACCTCACCTACTGTGGCACATATTTAGAAAAATGCCTCTCGTTATGTAAAAATTAATAGATAATGAGGTACAAAAGATGGTTTTAATGATAAAGCTTTGTAGATTGGTTCTGAAGATGCATAAGTGCTAACGAGAGATCATTGGCCTGAAATATTAACTCTGTTTCGATCTCACAGATGCTGCCTGACTGAGAAGAATCTACAAGACAGCTGTGAGATCAGCCTTATTATATAGTGCAGAAACTTGGGCAAGATCAAGAAGGAAGGAACTATGACTGGATGCTAATGAGGTGTGGATGCTGAAATGAATGTACCGAGTAACAAGAAAAGACAAAATCAACATATCAGAGGGTCAGTAAAGATTGTGGGAGCATCAAAGAAAGTAGCTGAGAAGAGATTGAAATGTTATGGTTATCTGTTGTGGTGAGAGGGAGGAAATGTGGTGAGGTGAGTAATGGAGATTTGATTATCAGGAAGTAGAAGAGGAAGGCCTAAAACCAGATGGAAAGATGTGGCAAGAGACTTAAGTGCAGCGGGACTGGAGGAGGAATGGGTGACTGACAGGAGGAGGTGGAGAAGGGTGATAAACCAGCATTGTGACAACCCCAAATAAAATAGGAGAAGCCAAAAATAGAGAAGAGATGCTGCCTTATCTGCCGAGTATTTCCAGCATTTCTGTTTTTATTTCAGATTTCCAGCTCCCACAGAATTTTGTTGTTTTGTTAGTCCATCAGTGTTAATTAGATTTTTGTTATATGGTGTGGATTTAGACTGTTCTTTGAACATACTCTTAAAATTAATTTTCAAAGGAAAGTAATTCCAGTAACATGAATGGGATTTTACCACAATAAAATATATTTACAAAACTTCATGAATGCATTAACCTTTGGTTGTTCTCATTTTTTAAATCATCAGAAATTGCTTAATTTCTCCAAGGCATACATTGATGAGCCCCATACAGGAACCACTATCTTCTTGTAGTGATGATTAGCTTCAGACATTGCTGTCAGGATTTTTGTTCTACTCAGTTAGCTTTTGAGGAGAAAGATAGCAGCACACAAGGGAACACTATATCATAACCTATCCACTACCAGGCCTTCCTTCCTTGTCAGTAGGGACATTACGTACTTTCAGAATGTTTCTCAAGATGTGTTTGGACCATTTCTTTTGTCCACCATTGAGAGGCTTGCCACTTTTTAGCTTATAGCAAAAGACTTGTTCCAGCCATCAATTGATGAATAGTGGGTAGTATGCGAACATAGAGATGAAATGTCAGCATCCAGTTTGTTGATAAATTATTCCAACTTAACACAAGTCTGCTAATGGCCCAAATTTCCAACTTGCAGAAATTCATTCCCTTGTCCTTTTCTCAATGGGCCTCTGTTCCAGGATGGATAAATGTTTTCCACTGTGTAATCACTTCCAATTGACAAATCAATATTCAGAAGATATAATTTTAAGCTAGAACTGTGACCATACAAAAAGGATAAGTTTAACATCACTAACATTATACATGGGGAGTTTCAGACTTATTGTACATTCCTTCTGGCAATTTGCATATCTAAGAAAGACTTGAAATAACAAAAAGCTGTTTTGGTCCTTTAATCATCTATTTCAAATGGCCATTAAAGTGAATATATAAATGTTCAAAAACGTAATACTTAAGGTAATAATGTCTAACTAAACTAGAAAATATTGCTTCCACCGACCATTGAAATAAAAATCAATTATATTTTATTAAAGAACAGTTCAGTGATATTATCAACATTTCTAACACAGTCTGGTTTATTTGGTAATGTGAGATTATCTCAGTTGTGTTCATCAGCTTCAAAAGTGTTAACTAGTGGGTTTTTAAAAAATAGCAATATGTCATTGATCAACTGGAAAATCATTTGGATCACTGAGACCATACAAACCTCTCTAACTGTCTTTTCATTCCCTGGTAAGACTGGACAACTCCAAGACATATGGATGAAAGCAAAATACTTTGGGGAGTTGCATCCTATTATACTACTCAAGATTTTCTTGAACTCCAGTATGCAGATGATGCTTGTGTGTGTGCTCACTCAGAAGCTGAGTTCCAGGTCATTGTCGACCCCTTATCTAAAGCACATGAGAAAATGGGCCTTTCACTAAACACCAGGAAAACTAAGGTCTTCTTCCAATCAGCTCCCACAGCACAACCTCTCCCCATCGATTAAGATCAATGGTGAGATCTTGGAAAATGTGGACCATTTTCCATATCTTGGGAGCCTGCTCGTGATGAAGGGCAGACATAGCCAATGACATTGACCATTGTCTCCAATATGCCAGCTGAATCTTCGGTTGACTGAGGAAAAGACTATTTGAGGACCAGGATCTTAAACCAAAGGCTAAAGTCACAGTTTACTGGGCAGCAGTGATCCCTGCACTCCTGTATACTTCAGAGTCTTGCACAGCCTACAACAGGCACCTCAAAGCATTGGAGAAGTATCACCAGAAAGGCTTTTGCAAGATCCTCCAAATCTGGGGGCAACAAAGGCAATCCAAGTGTCCTCCCTCAAACCAATTTGTCCAACATTTAGATGCTAATCACTCAAAACTAGCCCCGCCGGATGGAACATGTTGTTCGTTTGCCTGACACCAGTCTCCCAAAGCAGTTGCTCTACTCAGAACTCAGTCTTGGCAGGAGACTCCCAGGAGGAGAACTGAGACACTTTAAGGATGTCCTCAAAGCATCCCTGAAAAAGCCAAACATCCCCACTAACTCATTGGAGTCCCTGGTTTGACACCGAGCAAAACGGAGAAGGTTTATTCGGGAGGGCACCAAACACATTGAGAGACTTTATTGGGAACATGCAGAGGTGAAGTCAAAACATTCATAGAGTGCACAAGCCTCCAAACAACCCATCCACCCAACCCTTCAAGCCCCACATGTGGCAGAGTCTTCAGACTTATCAACCATCTCAGAACCCATTGAACTGGAGTGGAAGCAAGTCATCTTCGATTCCGAGGAACTGCCTAAGAAGAAGGAGAAACATGGTCCACACTGATAATAATACTATCGTTATTATTGTTATGACTGGGATGGGAAGAATGCACAAATTATTAAGCCCCACTACTCTGCAGGCTGTACCATTATTTAAATGTTTAATTTTCTCATCGAAATGGCCAACTGTGTTGTACTTATACCTCTTCTGGTACCCAGAAGAAAAGAGACATTGACCAGGTTTCTTTCAAAAACTCGGGCTGATTAATTTATTTTAAAACAAAACTCCTTTTAACAAGTTGCAAGTACTAGTTAACACACAATTGCAATTGGGAAGTATAACTATCTATCTCTTCCTAAAGAACTCCACCAGCACACACACACGCACTAACAAACAAAGGACAAACAGATAGAGTCTCTCTGTAGGAATGGGTTTTGGAGGATGGAGCTATAAAATAAAGGACATAGTCCGCAGGGCTCGACGCTGTCGATCTGGAGTTCCCTTGTGTGAAAATGGGCTGCTGGTCCTGGTGGACGTCTGGAAGTTCTCATCAACTGGTCTCAGCTTTACAGGTCCAAATGCAGGCTAGTTACACTCAGATGAGGGTTCTCTGGCTACAGGTTGATAGCCACACTCAATTTTAGGCAAGGTAGATAGAGGGAGCCTGTTCCTCAGCTTGTTCCTCAACAAGACTGCCTTCAAAACCAGCAGGTTCACAACTTGTTTTTTTTTCCTCTCACCCCTGTGATTTCCAGCAAGTTACCAACCTTCCTTTTCATCATGTTGGAGTTTTTTCTCCATCAACCAAAGTGATTGCAGTTTACAACAAACAACCAGATCTTCCTCAAGTACTGTAAAGTTCAGGTGATTTCTTGGAAGAGGCCTGCTTGCTGACAGTTCCAAGGTGAATTTATGACCTTTTAAAAAAATCCCAGGTTAACATCCAAATGTCCAGATCATGCCCTGTCCTTCCGGTTTGTAAATATAATTCAGTCTTGAGAGATATGATCCTAACATTATTTAATTGTATAAGTCTCCTTACTTTAAGATTTTTTTTCTAGTAGTTGTGTCCCACTAAAAGAGGGTACTTGTTTGTTTTGTTTGATGGCACTGGGAAAACCCAGTCTGTATTCTTTTAGAGGAAGCCTATTATGCACCTCTCTCGATTTTCTTACCTACTGAAATTAAAAGTTAACATTATCCCAAGTAGTTTCGCTTCAACAAATATATCTAGGTGCCTCAAGACTGGAAAAGGGTGATCACCTGGGGTTTATTCCCAATCCAGGAAATTCGACTCGATTTAATTGTCCGATATTGATGACTCTTAAAATCCGGGGGCTGAGATTAAACAAGAACAAGTAATTGGAAAAGACAATGTTTCTTAGTGGCGGCAAATACATTTTTTGGAGTTTATTACGACTGTTTTGCAGCACTGTCTAATCTGACTGGCGCTCATTGTTGACCTGGTGGTACGAATGTGGAAGTATCTCGGTGCAAGAGCCAGTAAGCAATGCAGGAATCTGCTGACAAACAGACGAGCAGAATCGTCACTCTACCCAAACTCCGATTCCTTTTGCTATTCATAGCTATGTTACTCGTGGCGATCATAGTGCTGTTCTTCCTCGTCTTGCCGTCCGAGGAGAAAACCAAAGATTTTTACTCCTTTAAGGGAGTGAACATTAGAGGGAAGCTAATTTCACTAGAGAAATACAGAGGATCGGTAAGTTTGACAACTCCACTCTGTTACTAATCGGGCACAGTAATGGGGCTGTGCAAACTCACCTCTGCATGAAGATTTTGCAAAACTAACCACAACACGCGAATTTGAGGCATGCAACCTATTCACTACCCTAATTAAAACGAGTTCGCTGTCCTTCAATCTGTAGCTCAGAGGGAATCATGGAGGCCCCTTTGAGCACGACTGTATACGTGGCAACATCAATAAAGCAGTTTTACTGTTCTCTCTAAACGCGTTTACTTACTACTGTAGAGTTTATCAATGTGGTTTAAAGCTATGAAAACCAACACAATTCAAAGTAAGTGAGTCAGATATTCATTCACTGTTATTTAAGTTAACTGGTGCATCCAAGCAATCTGTTCCATTTCAAACGCTAGGACCATTACCTGCAAAACTAGTTGCCTATGTGTGAACGAACAAAACACAAAAGCGATAAAAACAAAAAAACTGCACAAAAGCAGTTCTGCAGACGCTCTGAAACAAAAACAGGAAATACTGGGATTTCTTAGCAGGTCTGCCTGGCAACTGTGTAGAAGGAAGCAGAGTTAACTTTCAGGTCTGTGACCTTGCAACAGAACTTTCAACCCTATACCAACTCTTTGATGCAGCAATCCATTTAGTTCCGCTTCGCTGCTCAGCCGTCAAAATTTCTCTTCAAATATTTATAATATTTATCTAATTCTCTTATTATTTATCCAATTCTTTTTTGAATGTCGTGATTGAATCTGCTTCCACCAAACTTTCAGTCAGTGCACTCCAGATCAGAAGGACTCGATGTGCAAAAGGTTTCCGTTGTCACCTCTGTTTCTTTTGCCAATCACTTTAAACCTGTGTCCTCTGGCTTCCAACCCTTCTGTCACCAGAAATAGTTTCTCCTTATTGAATTAAAATCCTTCAAGATTTTATATGCCTCTATTAAGTCTCTACACCTCTGTTCTAAGGAGAACAACCCAGGTTTCTCCAATCTGTGCACATAACTAAAACCACTCATCCCTGGCACTACTCTAGTAAATCTCTTCTGCAGCCTCTCTAACACCTTGACATCAATGTTCCCTCTGGCCACACAGCAACACAGAGGTTGCCGTGTACAAGCTATCCTCTTTAAGATATCACTCGCGCATTTGCACAAAAAATTTAAAGGTACTAAGCACTTAATTGCATAGAGAGTGCACAACAAACAAAAAAAATTAGAGGGGGTCATTGTTTGGCACCCTTCCTAAAGTGTGTTGCTCAGAATTGAACACAATACTCAGTTGAAGTCAAACCAGTGAGTTATAATTGTTTAGCATCTTTGCTTTTGTAATAAAGCCAAAACTTCCATATGCTTTTAGCAGCCTTCTCAACTTGTCATTAATTGGACACTTAAAGGCCTCAGAAGGCCTTTAAGTGGGTGGGTGGGCTGCTTGGTGCCTCCGCCACCACCCCCCATAAAATTTCAAACAGGTCAAGAGTGGGCAGATAGACGGCAAGTAGGCCACCCACTGGGTTTTATATATCCCCACCTTCAAACCCGCCAGCGAGTGTGAAATCCAGCCCATAAAGATAACGTTTTGATGCCTCATCTGTGCTGATCTCAGTTGTTGACATCTTACAATCAATGTTTTTGAACCAGGGAGGGAAAAACCAATGGTTGTGGTTGTTGACCAATCATCTCAGCCCAAGGACATCACTGCAAGAGTTCCTCAGGGTAGTTTCCTAGACCCAACCATCTTCAGCTGCTTCATCAAAAATCTTCCCACCATCATAAGGTCAGAAGTGGGGACGTACCCTGATGATTGCAATGTTCAGTTCCACTCAGAACTCCCTAGATAACGAAGCACTCCATGCTGGCATGCAGAAAAACCTAGGCTGGGATTGAGAAGTGACAAGTAACATTCGTACCATACAAATGCCAGGAAATGACAATCTCAAACAAGAGAGTCAAACCACCTCCTTCTGTCATTCAACTGAGTTACCATTGCTGAATCCCCACCATCAACATCCAAGGGCTCACCATTGATCAGAAACATAACAGGACTAGCCACAAAACTACTGTGGTTACAAGAGCAAATCATAGGCTGGGAATTCTGTGATGGGTAACTCGCCTCCTGACTCCCAAAAACCTTTCTACCATCTATAAGGCACAGGTCAGGAGTGTGGCGGAATACTGACAACTTGCCTGGATAAGTGCTGTTCCAACAACACTTGAGAAGCTCAACACCATTCTGGACAATGTGACCTGCTTGATTGGCACCCATCCACTCCTTTATAAACATTTACTCCCTCCACCATTGATGCAATCTGGCAGCAGTATCTACCATTTACAAGATGCACTGCAGCAATTTGCCAAGGCTCCTTTGACAGCACCTTCCAAACCTGTGACCTCTACCACCCAGAAGAACAAGAACATCAAGTGTATGGAAATACTACCACCTCCAAGATCACCCCTAAGCCACACATCACCCTCTCTTGGAAATATATCACCATGCCTTCACTGTCACTGGGTCATAATCCTGAAATTCCCAACCTAACAGCTTTGTGTATGTACCTACACCACACAAACTGGAGTTGTTCAAGAAGACGGCTCCCCCCTACCTTCTTAAGGATAATTGGGGATGGGCAATTAATGCTGGCTTTGCCAGTAACCCCATCATCCCATAAACCTATCAGTCTTCTACTATTCAGTAGCATCATTTTAACTAATTAAACTTCCACAATATCCTTGTGCACACTTGAGAATCCATCCATAAACCATGGCTCTGACAGTCCTGTACCTGATTTCCCTGTACTTCAGTAAATGATTGTGGGTTCTAGAGGAGAACTTGTGCGCTCTGTATGAAGCAAATAAGGACATTTCAGTATTGCACTGCATTTCAGCATGTGTTAGTCGCCTAGTTTAATAGATGTGGGTGCTTTTTTCCCTTTATATTTTAGCAAACCTTCCTTTTCTCAGTTACTTTTTCTACTCTTAAGCCTGCCATTCCATTTAGGAAAACCAAGTGACCCTCAATAAAATCTCTCCAAAGTTATGGGCTGGATTTTCGACTCCAAGGACCTTTAAAAATGGTGGGCAGAAGTCCCGCCTCCATTTCTGACAGATACAATTTTTGCCAGTAGGGGAAGCGGGGCGGGGTATGATTCACACAGGAGGTAAACCCAAGTCACAGAATCACAGAATCTTAACGGCACAGAAGAAGGCCCTTCAGCCCATTGTGTCTGCACCAGTTCTCCAAATGACCATTATGACCTTGTGCCATTGCCCTGCCTTTTCCCCTTTTCCTCAATTGAACCTGCCTCCACCACACTTCCAGGCAGTACATTCCAGACCCGAACCACTCGTTGTGTGAAAATGTTTTTTCTCACATCACATTTGCTTCTTTTGCAAATCCCTTTAAATCTGTGCCCTCTCGTCCTTGATCCCTTTACAAGTGGGAACAGCTTCTCCCTATCTACCCTGTCCAGCGCCCTCATGATTTTGAAAAATTCTATCAAGTCTCCTCTCAACCTTCTTCTCTCCAAGGAAAACAGCCCCAACTTCTCCAATCTTTCCTCATAACTGACGTTTCTCATCCCTGGGACCATTCTTGTAAACCTTTTCTGCACTCTCTCCAATGTGTTCACATCCTTCCATCTGTGGTGTCCAGAACTGTACACAGCATTCCAGCTGAGGTCTAATGAGGGTTTTATGTAAATTCAGAATAACCTCACTGCTCTTGTACTCTATGCCACTATTAATAAAGCCCAGGATGCATTATTAACTGCTCTCTCCACCTGTCCTACCACCTTCGATGATCTATGCACACACACACCCAAGTCTTTCTGCTCCTACACTCCCTTTAAATTTCCACCCCTTATTTTATATTGTCTGTCCATGTTCTTCCTATCAAAATGCATCACCTCACACTTCTCTGCATTGAACATCAGCTGCCACCTTGTCTGCCCACTCCACCAACTTGTCTATGTCCTCTTGAAGTTCCACACCATCCTCCTCGTAGTTCACAACATCCCAAGCTTCGTATCATCCGCAAACTTTGAAATTGTCCCCTGCACACAAAGATCAAGATCATTAATATATATCAGGAAAAGCAAGAATCTCAAACTCAGCAAGGCTATTTGAACTCAGTGCTGAGTTCAAACAGACCCCAGTTTGGCTGTTGCAAGTGGGAGTCATGAATTGATGTTACAGACAGAAATGCTCTTGAATGTTGGATAAGAGCTGTGTAACTGTCATGACCTGAAGTTTTTAAAAGGCTCAATCTTTAAAAGCATATAAAAACAGACTGCAGCTGATGGTGAGAGTTTAAAAAAAAACCCTCTGCTGGACTGTTTGATTGATAGCCATAGGTTAGAAAAAGCAGTGGCATCTGGTAGTGCAGTTTCAATAGACCTCCTTGTTGACATTTTTCCAATATGTCATTATGAATGTTTGGCTGAGTTTCGAAAGCTACAATTCTGTTAGCAGGAGGTTCTGAGTTCACAGTTTGATTGACAGCTTGAAGAGGTTATTAAAGGCTTAGCTGTCTTTAATGTGAGGTCTGATTTAAAAGCTTTGAATGGACTTTATGAATGAGAGTTGTTTTCACTATCAACTGTGTAGGAGTGAGAGGTGTATTAGATTATTAGAAGTTTAGTTATTTCATTTACTACATGGCTCCTGAGGTCTGTCTATGGTGGATACTGGGTGAGTGTCTAAGGAGATGGCATGAGTTGACGTCGGTTGGGAGGATCGTGGGGTTATGAGTTGGCATTGAGTTTGCATGGATGGTATGAGAGGCCATAGGAGGTAGGTAGGGGCATGAGTTGGCATTGATTTAGCATGGAGGTTATGAGGGCCATGGGGAGTGGGTGAGAGCTGAGAGCTAGAGACCTAACAACTTCTAAAACAAGTGGAAAAAAGTCCCAGAGAACTGAGACCTGCTTTCTATCCAGCCTGCCTTGTCACTTGCCTGCCCTTGTGGCTGCCTAAGTTCTGCTTCTAGTTTGGCGGGCCCAACTCTATCTCACACCTGTCCCCACCCCTCTCTCACCCCCCCATCCCAAACTCGGAGTACAAATCACACGTTGCGGGATACTTTTTAACCAAGTCAGGAAATTTCCTGATTCGAGCTACCCGACTCAGTAGCCAAAATCCAGCCCTATGTTTTCCAGATTGCATGGTCATAGCTACCTAACCCTATTGTGGGAAGTCTTGGTCTTTGAACTAGGTATTGATGTTGTGCCCCCATCCTCACCCCCCAAACCTTTTCTAAGGCCTGCCTATCATCTACCAATATAACGGTGCCAAAACAAGACCCAGTATTCTAGATGAGGCTGGATCAAGGCCTTGTACAATATTTCTTATTTTGTAATTAATTATTCTGGCAAAGCATCCTAAAAATCTATTTGCGTTTATAAAAGCCTCACTTTCAGTGACTCATACACTGTAACATCCAGGTCCTTCGCTTGATCAACAGCTTTGAACACATATCCTTCAATGATGTGCATCTGTTTGGCATTGTCCCTACCTAGGTGCATAACGCTACATTGATCTATATTAAGCTAGATAAAGGTCTGTTCTTCCATCATACCTTGCTCTGCCTGCAAGCTATTTTTCACATATAGGACATACTAGCAGATATCTTTGTATCACCTGCAAACTTGCAGATAGTTCCCCTGATTTTTTTATCCAGATTATTGGTAAAGATAATGAAGAACAGCAGCCCTAACACCAATTTCTATTGGAATCCACTACTGATCAATTCTCATGCAGATTTGGTATCATTAATAACTACATTCTGCCTATGAGAATGCAACCTTTTTCAACCCAACATCTACCTAATCCCAAATAATTCAACCTTATTTAATAGCCTTTTGTGCAGGCTACAGATTGATGGAATGGGCAGAAAAGTGAATTTAACGTGGATAAATATGAAGTAATGCATTTTGGTTTTAAAAATGAGGAATGAGAGTGTATGCTTATTGGAAAAAAACACAGAAAACTGCAGTGAAGAGAGCAGTCTAGTTCAAATATATAACTATCTGAAAGCCTGAGTGCATGTAGATTAAAACTATAAAAAGGCCAATAGAAATGTAGGAATTATAACCAAAAATATAGAGTAGAGGATTAAATAAATAATGATTTATACAAAATGGTGTCCGTTTCGTTTTTCTATCCTTCTCACCCTCTAGGAATTGTTTCTTGCTCTAATACAGGGAAAGGAGCTAACTGTTTGGTGAGTATCTGGTGAGTTGTTAAGGTCTATTCTGTTCCTAAGGTTTGCAATGGTGATAGAGTTAATAAAATATATAAAAAAGCAACATAAGTAAGTGAATGATATAATTAAGTAATTAAAACACATTAAGGAATGGCAGGACAGATGATGTGTCAAGGCTGCAGCATGTGGGACCTTCTGGATAGCATTGTGATCCAGGGCAAACATGTCTGCAGTAAGTGTTTGCGGCTTGAGGAACCTCAGTTCCGAGTCATCGAGCTAGAGCCTGAGTTGCAGATTCTGCAACACATCAGGGAGGGGGAAAGTTACCTGGATGCTTTATGCCAGGAGGCAGTCACACTACTTAGGATAAGGTCTTTTGATTTGGTCAGTGGTCAGGGACAGGACGGTGTGACTGCGAGTGAGGAAGGTAAAGGGACCCAGAGGGCAGGACTGCAGGAGCGTGAGCCTCTGCAATTGTCCAAAAGGTTTGAGGTTCTCTCAGCTTGTTTGGATGAGAGCTAGAGCTGTAGGGTGGATGAGCAAATTGACCATGACACCATGGTACAGGAGACCATTCAAGCAGGGGGAGCAAGAAGGAATGTGGTATGGTAGTGGAGGATAGTATAGTGAGGAGGATTGACGCTGTTTTCTGCAACAAAGAGTGAGAGTCCAGACTGCTGTGTTGTCTGTCCGGTATCAGGGTTCGGGACATCTGCACAGGGCTGGAGAGGAACTTGCAGTGGATTTGGTTGTCGTGGTCCATGTAGATACCAATGACATAGGTAGAACCAGGAAAGAGGTTCTGCAGAGAGGGTATGAGGAGTTAGGTACTAAATTGAAAAGGAGAATCTCAAAGTTTATAATCTCTGGATTACCTGAGCCATATACAAATTGGCATAAGGTACATAAAATTAAAAAGATGAACATGTGGCTCAAAGACTGGTGTGGGAGATTTGGGTTCCAGTTTGTTGGGCACTGGCATCAGTACCGGGGAAAGTGGGGGCTGTACCACTGGGACGGTCTGCACCTGAACCGTGCTGTGACCGGTGTTCTTGCAAACAGCATAACTAGGGAAGTATAGAGGGTTTTAGACTAAATTGTGGGGGCAAGGGATCAAATGTGGAAAGAATTGGTATATCAAAAAGTGGAGACAAGGTAAGAGAAGAAAACAGGAATATGGGAAATGAGGGTCGGAGAATGGCAGGAAGGGACAGAGAAAAAAAATCAAAGAATGCACCGCAAATCAAGACTAGATATCACAAAGATAACAAAAAGACAAAACTAGAGGCTCTATATCTGAATGCCTGTCGCATTCACAACAAAGTAAACAAATTGATAGTACACATTGAAGTAAATAAGAACGTAAGAACTAGGAGCAGGAGTAGGCAATTCAGCTCCTCGAGTCTGCCCCGCCATTCAATACGATCATGGCTGATCTCATTTCGGCCTCAACTTCAATTTCCCACCCTCTCCCCATAACCTTTCAACCCGTTACTAATTAAAAATCTGCCTATCTCCTCCCTAAATTTATTCAGTGTCCTGGCACCCACTGCACTCTGAGGTAGTGAATTCCACAGATTCACGACTCTTTGAGAAAAGTAATCCCTCCTCATCTCTGATTTAAATCTACCACTCCTTAGCCTTAAACCATAGCCTCTCTTTCTAGAATGTTCCACAAGGGAAACATCCACTCCACACCTACTTTGTCTATCCCCTTTAGCATCTTATATACCTCAATTAGACCTCCTCTCATCCTTCTAAACTCTAGCGAGTATAGGCCTAAACTGCTCAATGTCTCCTCATAAGACAAGCCCCGCATCTCTGGAATCAGCCTAGTGAACCTCCTCTGAACCGTCTCCAAGTAAGGGGACCAAAACTGTACACAGTTTGATTTGATAGCCATTAGGGAGACATGGCTGCAGGATGGCAAGGATTGGGTTCTGAATATTGAGCGCTATCTGACCTTCAAGAAGAATAGGAAGCTGGGTAAAGGTGGAGGCATAGTACTGTTATTCAAGGATGGCATTTGTGCAATAGTTGGAGATGCCCCTAGTTCAGGAGATCAGGATGGAGATGAGGAATAGTAGGGGAAAGAAGTCAGTAGTGGGAGTGGTCTACAGGCCTCTAATAGTAACTACAATGTAGGACAAAGTATCCAAGAAGAAATATTGGGTGCTTGTGATAAAAGGACAGCAATAATCACGGGTGACTGGAAAAAACTGGGAAAGTCAGATTGGCAGTAGTGGTAATCTGGATGAGGAATCCATAGAATGCTTTCAAGCTAGTTTCTTAGACCAGCATGTTCTGGAACCAACCAGAGAGCAGGTTACATTAGACTTGGTATTGTGCAATGTGACAGGATTAATTAATGACCTCAGGGTAAAGGTAGCAGCGACCACAATATGAATCTTACATCCAGTTTGAAAGGGAGAAAAATGGGTCTAAGACTAGTAATTTAAAATTATATAAGGGCAATTAAGTGGGCATGAAAGTTGAGGCTAGCTTAATGAACTGGGATTCTAGGCTGGGGGATAGATCAATAGAGAAATAGTGGCAGACATTTAAGGAGATTTTTCAGAATACTCAGAATAAGTATATTCCTGCTAAAAAGAAAAATTCTAAAGGGAGGACCTAACATCCCTGGTTAACTGAAGAAGATTGATTAGAATATAAAGAGCGGCAGACAATAACTAAAAGATTAATCAGGAGAAAGAAATTAGAGCATGAGAAGAAGCTAGCTAGAAATGTAAAAATGGATAGCAAGAGTTTCTACAGGTATTTAAAAAGGAAAAGAGTAGGTAAAGTGAGTGTTTATCCTTTAGAGAGTGAGATTGGGGAGTTGATAGTAAAGGAAATGGTAGATGAAATGAACAAATATGCTCCACAATAAAGGATATTAAAAAAATTCCAGTAATAGCTGGAAATTAAGAGGTGAAAGGGGGAGGGGAACTTGGTGAAACCAATCACTAGGGAAGTGGCACTGAGCAAACTGAAGGAGCCATGGGCTGACTATTATCCGGTTCCTGATGGACTTCATCCTAGGATCTTAAAAGAGGTGGCTAGTAAGGTAGTGGATGCATTGGTGTTAATTTTCCAAAATTCCCTAGATTCTGGAAAGGTTCCATCAGACTGGAAAGTAGCATAAATAACCCCTCTACTCAAGAAGGGAGGGAGGCAGGAAATTATAGGCCAATTAGCTTGATGTCTGTTGTGGGAAGGTGTTAGAGTTGATCATTAAAGAGATTATAACTTAGAAAAACACAAGGTAATTGGGAAGAGTCAGCATAGTTTTATGTAAATAGAAAAGGAAATCATGTTTAACTAATTTATTGGAGTTCTTTGAAGAAGTAACATGTGCTGTGGGTAAAGTGAGCCTGTAGACATACTGTACTTGGATTTCCATAAGGCATTTGCCACATCAGAGGTTTTTATGAAAAGTAAAAGCTCATGGTTTAGGAGGTAACATTTTAGCCTAGATATAGGATTGGGAGGCTGGCAGAAGACAGAGAGTATACATAAATTGGTCTTTTTCTGATTGGCAGGATGTGACTGGTGGAGCCCCATAGGGGTCTGTGCTGGGGCCTCAACTTTTTACAATTAATAGGGAACGAAGACATGGTAGCTAAATTTGCAGACAACACAAATATAGGCAGGAAAATATGTTGTGAAGAAGACCATAAGACCATAAGACATAGGAGCAGAAATTAGGCCATTCGGCCCATCGAGTCTGCTCCGCCATTTAATCTGATAAGTTTCTCAACCCCATTCTCCCACTTTCTCCCTGTAACCTTTGAAGACATAAGGAGTTTGCAGATAAATATAAATAAGTTGAGTGAGTGGCCAAAAATTTGGCAGATGGAGTATAATGTGGGAAAATGTGAAGCCATTCACTTTGGCAGGGAGAATACAAAAGCAGAGTATTACTTAAACAGAGAACCACCACAGAATTCTGAGGTGCAGAGGGATCTAGGTCTTCTCATGCATGAGTCACAGAAAGTTGGTATGCAGGAACAGCATGTAATCAAGAAGGCTAATGGAATGATATCCTTTATTATGAGAGGAATTGAACATAAAAGTAAGGATGTTATGCTTCAGTTATACAGGGCATTGATGAGACCACATCTCAAATAGTATGTACAGTTTTAATCTCCTTATTTAAGGAAGGATATAAATGCGTTGGAGGCAGTTCAGAGGAGGTTTACTAGATTGATACAAAAACAGAAAATGCTGTGAGTTAACGTTTTGAATCCGTATGACCCTCCTCCAGAGCTCTGAAGAAGGGTCTTATGGACTCAAAACATTAACTCTGTTTCTCTCTGCACAGATGCTGCTAGACCTGCTGAGTTTTTCCAGCATTTTCTGTTTTTGTTCCAGATTTCCAGTATCCGCAGTATTTTGCTTTTACTATTAATACCTATGTTGAACAGGTTGTCTTTTGTGGATAGGTTGGACAGGCTGGGCTTGTTTCCACTGGAGTTTAGAAGAGTGAGGGGTGACTTGATTGAAGTATATAGATCCTGAATGGTCTTGACAAGGTGGACGTGGAAAGGATGTTTCCTCTTGTGGGTGAGTCCAAGACTGGAGGGATGTTCAGAGTTCATGAAAGGTGTTATATAAATGCACTTTCTTTCTATCTAAAGTCCTTGCGAAGAAAAATGTATTATTTCATTTATTATTGAATTTCCACAAGAGGGCACGATTGATCAATTGGATAACTGTTTAAAAGAAATTGGGATTTGAAGAGAAAGCAGAGCGACAGTTGAAACATTAGAAAGGGTATGTGGTCAAGCTTTTAATTAACATTTTCCAGCAGAGAAAATTCTCTAAAGAAATCTTAACTTTGTAACATTGTCCTCATCAATCATACAACATTTAAAACTATTGAATTTTTATATGTCAAAGGATGACATATCATGTTTTTTAAACGTGAGGTACTGATCACAGGATTTTGTTTGCCTGTTCGTATGAATGCGGGTGATGGGGGAGGAGGTAAATGGGCAGAGTTGTTTGCAGGATTTTGTAATGCACTTCACTCATGTGACACTAGAGTAATAGGGAGTCAATACAAAGGGAAAAAATATAAAGAATAATCAGCATTCCTGTGGGAAAAGGGTTTTGCACTTGATCTTTTGTTGCCTTGTCTGATTTTTATTACAAATTGCTTTATAAGACTACAAAAGAAAGAAGTTTTCCTTCTTTCAAAAGTCTTGTATCCATATGACTTTCCAATATAGCGTTATAGACCGGAATTTTTCAGCCCTATAGGCTGGAATTTTTCAGCCCCTCGTGCCAGATTCCGTCAATGTGAAGGGAGATTTCAGTGGCTCAACAGCCCCACCATGGAAGGAGTGGGGGCTGGAAATTCCAGCCATTGAGTCTCTTTATTTAATCATTTTCAGAACATCTGCTAATCCAGTAATGGCATTATCCAGATAATACATCTTTAATCAGTCCACTTTTAACACATCTCTGCCCTCCCAAGGTCAGCTTAATGACAGAGGAGCCTGTTGCTTTTTCCCCTCAATGAATTGTTGCCTTGGAAACAGTGCTAAGAGGAAAAGGGAAAGAATTTTTTTCATTTAAAGCTGACACATAATACCAGATTTGGCTGAAAGCAGGAATACTTCTATCAGTTGCCATGGTTTTATTCAAGCATATAGGAATTTTTATTTTTGTTTGGCTTCTGAATTAAAATTATGATGCTATACATTATTGGTTAGCTATTAAAGAATCCGAGCAGTTTACTATGCCACTTTCATACCTGACTTCTATTTGTTTGTCATTATTGATCCATCTGCAATTCTCAAAAATGTGACCTTTGGTAACAATACATAAGGTAACAGCAAAACTCTTTTCAATCACATCCCTATAACCAGGCAGATGCCTTAATTAAGGCATAGCATAGTAACTGTGCTTCCACCCAATGGTGCAACACTTAACTGTTACGTTGAGATCGTTGTCTGCAGAATAGGCCTATAAAAGCTCTTAAACAAAAACAGAATTACCTGGAAAAACTCAGCAGGTCTGGCAGCATCGGCAGAGAAGAAAAGAGTTGACATTTCGAGTCCTCATGACTCTTCGACAGAACTTGAGTTCGGACTCGAACTCAAGTTCTGTCGAAGGGTCATGAGGACTCGAAACGTCAACTCTTTTCTTCTCTGCCGATGCTGCTAGACCTGCTGAGTTTTTCCAGGTAATTCTGTTTTTGTTTTGGATTTCCAGCATCCACAGTTTTTTTGTTTTTATATCTATAAAAGCTCTTGTCAGTTCTCAACACTGAATCCAGCTTGACAAAAGATTGTCATCAGGATGAAATGCAATGAGAAAACAATGGCCTGTTGTAAACCATGCAAACATATCAATGGTGAGAGCAACAGACAACCTGATCATAGTTTCAAACACAGCGATTGGCATGGATGTATTAAATACTATACTTTGAAAGATTATGTGGATGAAAAGTAAGTTTTTGTAAAACAAATATCTTGCAATAATCAGTATCAAGTTTGACAACAAATCCACAATGAATACCATAATATCTTGACATGTTACCCTTTTGTTAGTTTATTTAAAATTGAGTCTGAGGAATGTTTAATTGAAAGTGTTGACAACTAAACTGCTACCCCATCCTCTTCTCAATAATGATTTATCATTTTATGAAAATTTGGATATCATAAAAAACTTCAAAAGCATTCAATTTACTGAAGCTAATATTCAGTTTGTGGTAGACTCCTCATGCACCCAAACTTATGTTTGGCAGTAGCATTTTGTAACTATAATATACCAGGTAATATAAGCATGGTTAATGTGGTCTTTTGGATTAGTTTTGATCCTGTAAGGTGGCCAGAGAGGTATTTCCATTTTCTTCCCCCAAAATTAACCTTGAGTGGAATTTTATAGCCCTGTCGTGGTGGGGGTGGGGCTGTAAGATGCAGCGAACCATTCAAAAGTCCATTGATTTCAGCAGGACCATAAAACCCCGCTGGCGTAAGATTCCACCCCTTAGGTTTTTGTGGGTTTTGTGCTTCTCCCTGGAGATTGCAGGGCTGCTAGTTGGTAGGGGGCATCAAATCTTGATGTTTTATGCATCACCAGAGTGTGGGACAGACTTGCTTTACCAGATAGTCATTCCCTGCCTGATATTTCCATAAGTTTGGTATGTCTGATGCAATTTTACTGTCTTTTTAGGTCTCATTAGTTGTTAATGTTAATGGCTTCACAGAAAATCACTACAAAGACCTGCAGCAATTACAGCGGGAACTGGGCCCAATGCATTTTAATGTCCTTGGATTCCCCTGTAACCAGTTTGGGAATCAAGAGCCAGGGTCTGACCAAGAGATTGAAAAGTTTGTGCGAAGGACCTATGGAGTGTCCTTTCCAATGTTCAGTAAGATCAATGTCAAAGGCCCTGGTACCAGTAAAAAAAATCTCTTTGGTAGATTGATCTAGGCGCCTTTGAAGATAGCAATTCTGTCCCATTTATCTTGCTGAGCTCTGCATAGAGGTTGAGTTTTGTCATTACTGTAAGGTAAGTGCAGTCATTTACACCAGACTTTACTGCAATCCACCCTGTGATCCTTTAGATCACTGATTTCCTAGATCTCTTTCAAAACTGCAATTAAGCCAATTCTCAGTATCATTGTTTCAAAATTGTAGAGAAGGGATCCCAAAATTATCTCTGAGGTTCGATGCCATGTGGGCAACCTGTTTGGACACTTTTGCAATGTATTAATTCTTTGGGATTTTGTTTACGTTTAGGAACCGTGCTGTACATATATCATTGCTATGTCACTACTTTTGTTTTTAATCCTAAATTGCAGTCATTTTGTGTCTTTTTGTTCTAATTTTTTAGGTCTCATTAGTTGTTAATGTTGCCAGTGAGTGTGGCTTCACAGAAAATCACTACAAAGACCTGCAGCAATTACAGCGGGAACTGGGCCCAATGCATTTTAATGTCCTTGGATTCCCCTGTAACCAGTTTGGGAATCAAGAGCCAGGGTCTGACCAAGAGATTGAAAAGTTTGTGCGAAGGACCTATGGAGTGTCCTTTCCAATGTTCAGTAAGATCAATGTCAAAGGCCCTGGTACGAATGCAGCTTTCAAATATTTAACAGGTAAGAATGAGATTCATTAGAAGTTAGGAGTGACTATTAACTTGAAATGTGAAACCAATTATCAATAAAATCTATCTGCATTACTCAAGAAGTGCAGTAGTTTCCCCGTGAGAAGAGGTTATCAGAAGTCACATGTGAATTTCCAGTAACATTCTGCTAGTTTCCCAATTATCTATTGTTCCAGACAATCAAACATTTTATCAGGATTCAGGTAAATCTCTATGCATGTTGATAATGTATTTTACTTTGTGGGCAGTTTTAAACATTTTTTCCTGAAATGGAGTTTTGAATATTTAGGATGTTGGTTCCTGTCCAAAGCAGGAACAGCATTTTCCCAGGCTTTCCTTTGCCAATTTTATCCACTCCCTACTGCCGTCCCCCAATCCAACCTTTCCACAGGCATCAGGTGACCTCTGGTACCTTGCTCAAGTTGTCATTTTACACTTGTGAGTCAAGACTGGTGAGCTAAGTAGCCATGTAAGGCAGTACAACAGAAGTATTATCTTGCATGTAATTGTCATAATTCTTATGCAGAGAGCACATTTCTATGCTCTAGGACTTCATGTAAGATGGCTGCTCTCCATCCCAAAACTTGAAAGTCTGGGTTGTAAAATTTTAATTCAGCAACTGGACACAATCCTGGCTCCTTGTAGCAATGTGTTTTAATAATGTGTCATGCAGCTGGTTTAAATTTCTAGCTCTGTGGTGCACTGAGCATGCACGAAACATGAAAAGAGACAATAAATTAAAACAAAAATATTACAAATATACGGCAGGTTTGTCAGCATCAGAAAGGGGAAAAGATATGTTACCATTTTGGGTTGAGACCATCAGAATTGGAAAGGGGAGATAGGTGAGCCCTGTTGTATGATTGAACAGAGAGGGGAAACAATTAATAAATGTAATTGAACCAATACTGACACAAAGGGAGGCAAAGATCTGGCTGTTTTTTTAAAATTTACTGGGAAAGGTGGAAAATGCTGGTTAATGCATTTAGACTTTCTCAATCTGATTGGGAAAACATGATAGACACTCCAAAATAGTTAAGTGGAATCTGAATGAGAGAAACGAGTCAGGAAATCAGATTGAGAGCTGAGAACACTTGCTCACTGGATGTACGTGTTGGAGATTTGGATGCACGTTTAAATTATTGGTGAAAAAATTGTGTACAGTTCTTGCCCTTATTTATAATATGAACATCCAATGGATGAAGCACTAAACTGGGAAAATCCCCCCATTACTTAAACCTGAAAATTGCTGAGTACCTCAGAAAAATAGATACTGTTGTTGAAGTTTGTGTTGCAATTGATTGGAACTGTGAAGGGATTGAGAATGGGAGGGGGAGCTGCAGTGAGAACCATTTAAATATAAATGTTAACATGCTGGGCTTATTGCTAAATACTACAGCCAGTAAATGGGAGTCTACCCTAAAGCTCCCAGATAGAGAACAAAAAACAGAGAATGTGATACTATCAAAGGCTGATGTGTTTTTACAAAAAAAAACTAACTTTACAGTTTGTAGTATTTATAGACCTGATGAGAAGCAGGGTTAGAATTTTAAACTGGCCATATGTACAACACTCCTTGAAATTGGGCAGTAAAATACACCAGGAAAATGCTGCTTGTTAAATACCATTTTCCAATATCACTGCTTGTGAATTCATGTTCTCCAGAAACTGGCAAACTGTGTAACACAGCAGTGCAGCACATATTAGCAATCAGGATCAGGAGCCTTAGCTAATTTTCCCCCTCTCTTGCCTAGCAATTGTAATGCCCCAACTATCACCTCCATTGAGTTCAGCTAATTTAACAAAGACTTGGAATGCGCTTGAAGGAAATCAATAAAACAGCATGACTACACAAGCTGGTCTCTTGCTCCACAAGCCCAACATTCTGTGGGAAAGGAAGACTCTCCTAACATCTAAACTAGTTTTGTTTTTGCACAACTTGAATTTGTGACTCCTAATCCTCCCTAGTCTATTCAGGTGAAACAATTGTCTACTTGAACACAATCTAAACCTTTCATCATCTGTTTTAAACTTGAAGCGAATTACCACTAAAGCTGCTCTTTAAGGTGTAGACACCCAACTCCTTGAGTCTTTAATGCAGCTAAGATACTTATAAGCTCAAGGTGACCATCATCTCAGTGGAGCTGTTAATCTAGAGGGATTCCAAAAGCCAAGCAAATTCCTGATGAATGTGTTTAAAGTCTTCTATTCTCAGGGGAATAACCCCATACATCATTTGGAAACTTTACTGATCTATTCTAGTTTGTTCTTATGTAGAAGCGTTTGTCAGTTAATTAAATTTCTGTGCTCCCCAGGAAAGATAAACATTTCTAAGGGAAATTTTCTTTTAAAGTTTCTAAAACATTAAGTAAAGAAACAAAAAAGTCATTATACAGATCCTAAGATCAATTTCTTGAACCGGATGAAATTTAAGTGGAGGTAGAAATTGACAGAGCTTGGGATAAAAGGACGTCTGTGACTTGATGCCCTTGGCCACCAGAAATAGGAAAATATGCATTGGCTTATCAGTGTTGTCCATGTCTCAGGAAAAATCAAAGAAAATTAAAGGAATTAAAACTGGTCTTGTGTAAAACATAATGGTGGTGGACCGAACAGTGGAACATGGGAACATTGGAATTGCTGGACAAGAAAAACAAGGTTTATCTAGTTCACTTTCTACTATTCTGGTAGTCATATGACACGGCAATAATGGAGTTGACAAATAATCATAGCAACCAATCTCAATCAATTAGTCTGCAACAGATACAATGTCACCACATCCCCACTGGTGAAAAGCTTTAGGAACTATAGATCCAAAGTCACCTGTTCCCTCCCAAGCATGCTATCAACATATATCACATCTCAAATTCCTCTTATACTGCACGCTGAAATATTATTTTCTGAAATAAATTGATCTAATTTGCATTTGAATGAATAAAAGTTGGGCGGAATTTTCAACTCCCATTATTGGCAAGCATGTTTGGCAGCATGAGTGGACAATATAGCGAGAAGGCCAAAAATTGGTTTTAGGCTGTCATGAAACCAGTTTGCAATCGTCCACTCTGCTTGTTAATGGCGGGCTATGTTGCTGGCCGCCGCATGTTGGGAACCTAATTTGAATACTTTATCAAAACAAAAACAGAATTACCTGGAAAAACTCAGCAGGTCTGGCAGCATCGGCGGAGAAGAACAAAGTTGACGTTTCGAGTCCTCATGACCCTTCAACAGAACCGAGTAAAAATAGGAGAGGGGTAAGATATAAGCTGGTTTAAGGTGGGGGGTGGGGGGAGAGAAGTGGGGGTGGGGTGGTTGTAGGGACAAGCAAGCAGTGATAGGAGCAGATAATCAAAAGATGTCACAGACAAAAGAACAAAGAGGTGTTGAAGGTGGTGATATCTAAAAGAATGTGCTAATTAAGAATGGATGGCAGGACACGCAAGGTACAGCTCTAGTGGGGGATGGGGTGAAATAAGACTAAAAGGGCATAAAAGGTATAGATTTAAAAATAATGGAAATAGGTGGGAAAAGAAAAATCTATATAAATTATTGGAAAAAACAAAAGGGAGGGGGAAGAAATGGAAAGGGGGTGGGGATGGAGGAGGGAGTTCAAGATCTAAAGTTGTTGAATTCAATATTCAGTCCAGAAGGCTGTAAAGTGCCTAGTCGGAAGATGAGGTGCTGTTCCTCCAGTTTGCGTTGAGCTTCACTGGAACAATGCAGCAAGCCAAGGACAGACATGTGGGCAAGAGAGCAGGGTGGAGTGTTAAAATGGCAAGCGACAGGGAGGTCTGGGTCATTCTTGCGGACAGACCGAAGATGTTCTGCAAAGCGTTCGCCTAGTCTGCATTTGGTCTCTCCAATGTAGAGGAGACCACATTGGGAGCAATGAATGCAGTAGACTAAGTTGGGGGAAATGCAAGTGAAATGCTGCTTCACTTGAAAGGAGTGTGTGGGCCCTTGGACGGAGAGGAGAGAGGAAGTGAAGGGGCAGGTGTTGCATCTTTTGCGTGGGCATGGGGAGGTGCCGTAGGTGGGGGCTGAGGAGTAGGGGGTGATGGAGGAGTGGACCAGGGTGATCCGGAGGGAATGATCCCTACAGAATGCTGCTCGGGGGGGTGAAGAGAAGATATGTTTGGTGGTGGCATCATGCTGAAGTTGGCGGAAATGGCGGAGGATGATCCTTTGAATGCGGAGGCTGGTGGGGTGATAAGTGAGGACAAGGGGGACCCTATCATGTTTATGGGAGGAGAAGGCATGAGGGCGGATGCGCGGGAGATGGGCCGGACACGGTTGAGGGCCCTGTCAACGACCATGGGTGGAAAACCTCAGTTAAGGAAGAAGAAGGACATGGCAGAGGAACTGTTTTTGAAGTTAGCATCATCAGAACAGATGTGACGGAGGCGAAGGAACTGAGAGAATGGGATGGAGTCCTTACAGGAAGCGGGGGTGTGAGGAGCTGTAATCGAGGTAGCTATGGGAGTCGGTAGGCTTGTAATGGATATTGGTGGACAGTCTATCACTAGAAATTGAGACAGAGAGGTCAAGGAAGGAAGGGAAGTGTCAGAGATGGACCATGTGAAAATGATGGAGGGGTGGAGATTGGAAGCAAAATTAATAAATTTTTCCAGGTCCCAACGAAAGCATGAAGCAGCACCGAAGTAATCATCGATGTACCGGAGAAAGAGTTGTGGGAGGGGGCCGGAGTAGGACTGGAACAAGGAATGTTCCACTTACCGCATAAAGAGACAGACATAGCTGGGGCCCATGCAGGTACCCATTGCCACACCTGTTATTTGGAGGAACTGTGAGGAGTTAAAGGAGAAATTGTTCAGTGTGAGAACAAGTTCAGCCAGACGGAGGAGAGTAGTGGTGAATGGCGATTGTTCGGGCCTCTGTTCGAGGAAGAAGCTGAGAGCCCTCAGACCATCCTGGTGGGGGATGGAGGTGTAGAGGGATTGGACGTCCATGGTGAAGAGAAGGCGGGTGGGGCCAGGGAACTGGAAATTGTTGATGTGACATAAGGTGTCAGAGGAATCACGGACGTAGGTGGGAAGGGACTGGACAAGGGGAGAGAGAAGGGAGTCAAGATAACAAGAATGAGTTCCGTGGGGCAGGAACAGGCTGACACGATCGGTCTGCCGGGACAGTCCTGTTTGTGGGTTTTGGGTAGGAGGTAGAAGCGGGCCGTCTGAGGTTGGGCGACTGTCAGGTTGGAAGCTGTGGAAGGAAGATCTCCAGAGGAGATGAGGTCAGTGACAGTCCTGGAAACAATGGCTTGATGTTCAGTGGTGGGTTCATGGTCCAGGGAGAGGTAGGAGGAAGTTTGTGTGAGTTGACGCTCAGCCTCCGAGAGGTAAAGGTTGAATACTTTATCGTTCATTATAAGCCCTACTCGCCGGAATCATCCCCTCGACACTGGGTCATCCGGGATCATACCAACGTATTTTACAACTGTACATAAGTGAACTGCACCTAGTGGGCTACACTTTGCTCGGGACTTTGAGGTTTGTTTTCCTACCTTGCTTCAATGCTTGGCCTAAATAGCCAAGTGGTTATGGTACTGGGTTTGTAACCCCAAGATCAAGAGTTCAAATCTCACAATGGCAAAACAATGTACCTTCATCTGAAACAGATGGAAATGGGTTTGTACTCGAAAGAGTTACACCAACACCCACACTGATTTTGCGCTTGGCCTAAATAGCCAAGTGGTTATGGTACTGGGTTTGTAACCCTAAGCTCAAGAGTTCAAATCTCACAATGGCAAACTATGAAACAATGTAACTTCATCTGAAACAGATGGAAACGTGTTTGTACTCGAAAGAGTTACAAAGATACGTTAATTATGGGCTTGGCTTAAATAGCCAAGTGGTTATGGTACTGGGTTTGTAACCCCAAGATCAAGAGTTCAAATCTCACAATGGCAAACTATGAAACAATATAACTTCATCTGAAACAGATGGAAACAGGTTTGTACTCAAAAGAGTTACAGTGTTACCACTTAAGCTTGGCCTAAATAGCCAAGTGGTTATGGTACTGGGTTTGTAACCCCAAGCTCAAGAGTTCAAATCTCACAATGGCAAACTATGAAACAATGTAACTTCATCTGAAACAGATGGAAACAGGTTTACTCAAAAGAGTATCAAGAGTTCAAATCTCACAATGGCAAACTATGAAACAGTGTAACTTCATCTGAAACAGATGGAAATGGGTTTGTACTCAAAAGAGTTACCTTGCTTCAGGCAGCACTTGCAGTCATTAGTGTTAGCATTTAATAGGTCCTATTTAAGCTTGGCCTTAATAGCCAAGTGGTTATGGTATTGGGTTTATAACCCCAAGATCAAGAGTTCAAACCTCACAATGGCAAACTATGAAACAATGTAACTTCATCTGAATAGGAACAGATGGAAACATGTTTATAGCTTGGCCTAAATAGCCAAGTGGTCATGGTACTGGGTTTGTAACCCCAAGATCAAGAGTTCAAATCTCACAATGGCAAACTATGAAACAATGTAACTTCATCTGAAACAGATGGAAACAGGTTTACTCAAAAGAGTATCAAGAGTTCAAAAGCCAAGTGGTTATGGTACTGGGTTTGTAACCCCAAGATCAAGAGTTCAAATCTCACAATGACAAACTATGAAACAATGTAACTTCATCTGAAACAGATGGAAACAGGTTTACTCAAAAGAGTATCAAGAGTTCAAATCTCACAATGGCAAACTATGAAACAATGTACCTTCATCTGAAACAGATGGAAATGGGTTTGTACTCGAAAGATTTAAAAGATTATCAAGAGTTCAAATCTCACAATGGCAAAAACCATGAAACAATGTAACTTCATCTGAAACAGATGGAAATGGGTTTGTACTCGAAAGAGTTACACCAACACCCACACTGATTTTGGTTCCTTTAAACTTTGTCCTTGGTTTTACAGCTGACCTGAATTAGGGGCTGTGCCTGATTTATCCCAATTTTGTTGATTTGGTTTAATTGTTTTCATTTAAAAGATTATCAAGAGTTCAAATCTCACAATGGCAAACTATGAAACAATGATATCTGCATGGAAATGCAGCCATACTCCTTTGGGCTTGGCTTAAATAGCCAAGTGGTTATGGTACTGGGTTTGTAACCCCAAGATCAAGAGTTCAAATCTCACAATGGCAAACTATGAAACAATATAACTTCATCTGAAACAGATGGAAACAGGTTTACTCAAAAAGAGTATCAAGAGTTCAAATCTCACAATGGCAAACTATGAAACAGTGTAACTTCATCTGAAACAGATGGAAATGGGTTTGTACTCAAAAGAGTTACCTTGCTTCAGGCAGCACTTGCAGTCATTAGTGTTAGCATTTAATAGGTCCTATTTAGTGAATGCTAAATGCCCAGTACTTGATGGTAATAAGGTGAACAGGTGTTGGGCATTAAGATAAAAGCAAAATACTGCAGATGCTGGAAATCTGAAACAAAAACAGAAAAAGCTGGAAAAACTCAGCAGGCTCTGAAGAAGGGTCATATGGACTTGAAATGTTAACTCTGCTTCTCTCTCCACAGATGCTGCTAGACCTGCTGAGTTTTTCCAGCATTTTCTTTTTTTGTTTCAGGTGTTGGGCATTGATTTGCTAATGTTACTCAATTGTATAAAAGGAAGAGCCAGCCAACACAGGCTGTCTGGTGTGTTAGAGGGGAGAAGTTCGCTCTGTCTTGAGCAATAAAACTCTCTACTTAAGCATACTAGTCTCTGTGTATCCTTCACATCCAGGCTTGGGAGTTAGCCAACATTCAGCACCAGGCTTTGCAGGCAGCACCACATCACTTTTAGGGGGCTCACAGACAGGTCTCTCCCTAGCAGCCCAGCTGTAGATGGGGGTGGCTTTTCAATGGCTGAATGACTAGGGCTTGCTTGGGGAAGGGGGTGAAGTGGCCTCAGGCAAAGGAAGAGGCTGCAGGGTGAAGGCTGTACCGGGGAGGGGGGCATCCTAGAGTCTGTGTGGGGGCACATGTTGATCTGTGCAAGTGGCCTCAAGGTTATGAGGGCTGAGGAGGCAGTGTCCAGAGCAGATGAGGCCAGATAGAGATGTGAGGGTGTGTGTGTAAGAGTGAGTGGTGGTGTCCCTTTAGCTGGCAGTGAGTGAGATGCCAGTGAATGTGCGATGGCCTTGTGAGTGTGTGAGTTTAGAGTGATAAGATGGTTGCCTTACCCTGGCAGCCTGCATGAGATCATTCATCCTCTTGCTGCACTGGATGGCCAACCTCTTATATGCAGTGTTGGCACTGACCACCACTGCCACCACTTCCCAAGCCGGAGATCACTGGACCTCCTGTGGCAAGAGCGGGGACGGATGACATTATGGCGGGCCTCCAGGAGACATTCCAGTGATGGGTCACTGAATTCTTCTTGGCTTTCAAGCCATGTCTTCACTGGAGCAGTTCTGGGCTACAAGCATTGAGAACTGTGTGCATGGTTGCAGTTTCAATATGGCACCCAGAGTATGGAAGCAATGAGATAATGGCGTGACAGGCGATTCAGAGGCCACCTGCCAGCGAGTCAGCGTGTTTCCTGTGGATGCATAATTAATGAGGTGGGAAGCAGATGATACAGCGTGAAAACCAGTCACCCACTACTGCATTTAGTGCAATTCTGGAACGATTCTGCCCATTATCTGCATCCTCTGTCCCATAAGGTACTTCTTCCATTGACATCATTCAGTTCCTGAAATTATATTTCTGCAGATTAGTTTTAAATTTATCCCATATCAAGCACAGGCTGTGTTCTTTAGTTCTACTGTTCTGGACAAAATGAAACCATGTTCTACATATTCTGGCCCTGTTAGAATCCAAAAGCTTGTAATCAAATCACCTCTTGACCTCTTTTCCAGTGAGAACATGCTTAATAGTTGTTCCTCATAATCTAGTCCCACCATCACTACAGTCATTCTGGATGCTGTCTGCTGTATCATTTCAAAAGCTTCAATATCCTTTTTGTACTATGGTGACCATTGGTGACTTTTGGTCATCTTCCAAACCCGCAAACTCTACCACCTAGAAGGACAAGGGCAGCAGATGCAGGGGAACATCTCCAACTGCAAGTTCCCCTCCAAGCCACACATCATCCTGACTTGTAAATATATTACTGTTTCTTCATTGTTGCTGGGTCAAAATACAGGAACTCCCTCTCTGACAGCACTGTGAGTGTACCTACACCACATGGACTACACAGTTCAAGAAACAGCTCACCACCACCTTTTCAAGGGCAATTAAGGATGGGCAATAAAAATGCTGGCCTAGCCAGTGACAACCAATTCCCATGAAAAAATATCGTACACAGTATTGTAAATGCGATTACCCCAATAATTAATAAAGAGGAAGGATTTGGCTCAATATTGATCTTTTAATGTAACCCAATAACTGAATTGCTTTATTCATTGGCACCAAATAGTATTGTGATAGCTTCAATTATTCTATACACTTTGTTTTCTTTCCATTTAAGTAATAGTCCCTTCTTGGAATGTTTAATTCCCATGTGCAGAACTTTGTATTAGTTAACATTGGGCTTCATGTACCACTTGTCTGTCAAATTCCCAATCATATTCAAATCATCCTGGAGCTTATCTTTATCTTGTTCAGTTGTTTTTAGTCTACCAATGTTGTTACCTTTGTACTATCTATAAGTTTAGCCATTTGTGACTCCTTGTTCCAAATCATTTATGAATATGTTAAACATGAGGTCCCCAGTGGGACTCTGCTGCTAATCTTCTCTCATGCTGATAGATTTTTGTATGCCAGCACTACTCTGAGGTCCACCAATTGTATACCCATTATAAAATATTTTTACTTATTCCTATTTTCATTGGGCAGAATTTTACGTCTCGCGGGCAGGTGAGTGCCTGACCTGATCAGGCATAAAATCGCACACAATGATGCCAGGTGAGCGTCCCGACGTCATCGCATACTCGCATGATATTTCGGTTGGCAGGCGTGAGTGGGTGCCAGAACCGCACCCGTCATTAATTAAGAGGCCAGTTACAGCCATTAAAAAGCCAATTGACAGCAATTTTCCATTGCCTAAGCGATTTCATGCTCGTCGCACGGGCAAGAAAGGCAGGCGGCCAGCCAACAATTTCACAAACTTCATTCACGGGCGGGATAAAAAGGGTCAGCAGCTTTGCCAGTGTGAGTAGCGAGGAATTAGGTAGATAGTTTGCTGCTGGTGACTTATTGGTATATGGCAGTTTCACCTCTGTTCGGGGCTTCATTGTTAGCATTTTCAGGCTTCATTTCAGGACTCCTTGGTGTCTGCAAGGTCCCCGGAGAATTCAGACCGTGTGGACCCTTGCAGGTATCGGACAGCCTTCTGTTACCCTGGTAATGGGGACTGTGGTCACTGCTGGTGGCACCTCCTCTGAGGAGGAAAAGAGGGCAGAAGGGAGAGGAGGCTGGGTGTCCCAATGCAGCTTCCAGGGGAGCGGCCCTGGGGAGGAGAGGCGCAGGCACAAGGGGTACAGGGGCAGCTGCCAGTCCGAGGCAGAAGGGACCGCAGAAGACAGCATTATCCTGCTGCCAGGGTTTACAGGCGGCAATGTATGTCTGAGGTGCCATGCTGAAGGATGCTCCGCCTCTCCAGGGAGACAGTGGCTTCTATTTGTCAGATGATTGGCCCTGAGATCACCTCCGACTGTGTGAATGGAAACCCCATGCCAGTGCCTCTGAAGGTCACAGTGGCCCTCAACTTCTATGCCTTCAGCTCTTTCCAGGGGTCAGTGGAAGACCTGTGTGGAGTCTCCCAATCAGTTGTCCATAGTTTTGTCAAGCTGGTGACAGAAGCTTTGTTCAGGCAGGTTATTGACTTTCATTCATTTCTGTATAAACAAGGCCAGCGAGGCTGAATGAACCAGAGCCTTTTCAGCGATTGCTGGGTTCCCCGCATCCAGGGTGCAATCGATTGCACACATGTGGCCATCAAGTCACCAGTGGGTCAGCCGGGTATCTTCATCAACAGGAAGGGATTCCACTCCATGAACATGCAGATAGTGTGTGACCATAGGATACATATCCAGCAAGTCTGTGCAAGGTACCCTGGCAGCTCCCATGATGCGTACATCCTGAGACACTCCCAGGTGCTGAGGATCTTCAGTGCTCCAGCCCGACTGGATGAATGGCTGCTGGGTGACAAGGGCTATCCCTTGAAAAGGTGGCTTATGAAGCCTCTCCGCTACCCAAAAACAGGGGCAGAGCAGCAGTATAACAGGAGCCATGCCCCTGCAAGGGCGATGATAGTACTATGGGTCTTCTGAAGATGCGCTTCCGATACCTGGACCGTTCAGGGGGAGCACTACAATAACCTCCAGAGCGGGTGTCACTGACAGTAATCGCATGCTGCACTCTCCATAATCTGGCACTGGCAAGGGGGACACAATAGAGGAAGAGGCTCTTGAGGCAGCTCCACAGGCCACAGATGATGAATCCAGTAGTGAGTCAGAAGAGGAGGGCGGTGAGGAGAACGCTGAGGGCATGGAGGTAGACCTTGGTAACGTCCAGGGAAGTAAGGACACCAGGGAAGTCTTGATCCAAAGCTCCTTCAACTAGGCTGCCAAATAAGTGTTACCAACTTATGCCAGGGCTGCCGCCTCCATCCCGGATGACTGAAACATCCCTTTCCTTTGACCCCAAAGTCAGTGCCTGTGCAATAAAGTTTTGAACCACCCATGTCCAGCGTTACATACTGGCCTACCACCACATTAAATAAAAAAAGGTGAAGCATGCTCAGGCCATTACAACAAAAGAAAATTTATCTCATGTTGACAGTCAAAACAAATTAACAGAACCTTTTCTGGTCTTCAACCCCAGACCAGTTAAAATAAACAAAACATTGCACAACAGAAGATCACCCATGACCAGCCCCTCTTGTGGTCATAGTGCTTTAAACTTACATTTGCAAGTGCGCCGCTTTGCTGCTCCCCCTTCACTGGCACTGGCATTGGAGACAGCCTGCTGACTCTGCTGTCTTGTTGGCCTTGATGACCTTGGTGGTCGCCCTCTGGCCAGTGGAGCCTGTGCTGGCCCCGCCTGGGAGGTAATGGCCAGTTCCACAGCTGGCATCTCCCCAGTTGCCGCAGCATTATCCACAGTCACTGGCAGAGGGGTGGAGGAGCTGCTGCTGTCACCCACAGCCCGCAGAGACGATAGACAGCTTGTGGGTCAACATGAGGTTGCCCTGGACCTCCATGCTCACCATTGATGGGCAGGCACCTAGCTGGGATACTGGGTGCCTCATCCAACTCCCACCTCCACATGGACACTGGGCACCTGAAGTCAGTGCCTGTTTGAGGACTTACAAGTCCTAGCACAACCCCAGGAACCCCTGATTCTGTTCCTGGAGCTGCTTCTCCATGAGAGTCGCCACTCTCTCAATGAGGAGGCAGTGCCCTTGGCCATGAGGGTTAATGTGGCGCTCATGCTCTGCATGGACTCCTCCATAACAGAGACCATGGTATGTATATCCTCAAGGATCTCTGCCAGATCCTCCTGCACATCTCACTGGAAATCCAGCGTCTGCCACTTAATGGACAACTCCAGAGGCTCATCATCTGCCTTTGACTCAGCATCATCCTGGTCTCCAACAGTCGTTTGACTGCCGATGCCCTGGGCACTCTTTGCCTCCATCTGCACCTCAAGCAAGTGTGAAGAACCCTCACTGCAGTGCACCAACATTCTAGCCGCTGATCTAACACCCACTGAGGTGCTGGAATCTGTGCTAGTGCCTGGTTCAGACAGCGGGTGTGACGCAGGTGTATGTGGAACCTGGCGGCCCTCTGGCATCAGGGGTGACTCTTCGGGGTCCTGCGATTGTGCGCATGGTGGCAAACCTAAGGAGAGAACAATAACACGTCATTAGATAAAGTCATCACACTGTTGCTGTGTATTGCCAGGCACTCTGGTGGGATAATGGAGGTCTGCATCATGGTGCCATCATCTTTCAAAGATCAATGGGGAATTCAGTTGTGAGGCTCCCATCAATGAAGAGATTACACAAGAATGTTTGCACCATCCGAAACTCTCACCTCTGTGCACTGCACTCTTACCTTCATCTGACACTCCAGCCTCTCTGCGGCCGGTTGACCGAGGTGAGTGGCACCTCTCCAGCTCCAAGGTGTCCTGCTTGTATCTGGTTAGGGTTAGGAGGTTAGCGGGGCCTCCACCTGTCCATGACCTTTCACTATTGTTATGGGCCGTCTTTTCTTGAAAGGATAGAGAAGCGTCGATTAGTCCACTCTCTGCCTGCATTGCTATTGCAGCCTGAGGAACACCTTACATGGCACATCCGAGTTGTGGCCCTCGTGCAGCAAGGCATTTAGTCCAAGCAGCAAGGGCTCACCTCCTTGGCCAGCTCCGGCGTCATTAACAGTTGCCACTCAGACTCTAACACCCCTGAGTTCCACAGGGAGATGGCCAACCCTTAACACTTCAACACACTGATCAATGCCAACACAGTACTCACCCTTCCTGAGCGCTGCAGGTTGTTAAACCTCTGCGGCGTTGGACCCAGGTGCGCTGCACGACATCATGACTGCTGACCAGCGCTGCCACCTCCTCCCAAGCTCTTTTTGTTAGGCGCGGTGGCCTCCTCCTTTCATCCCTGGAGACAAGGGTGTCCCTCCTGGCAGCTACTTCCTCCAGGGGGACCGTGAGGCACTCATCAGAAAACCGGGGTCCGAGTGCCCGCCCAACCTGCCCTCTTGCCTGGTGTCTGCAGCCACATTGGAAACCATAATTTTTACTCTCCTGCTGACAACACTGAAGATGTCTTCCTGGCCGGTGGCCTTCCAGGGCCTGACTCTGCCGATTTTAAGTTAGCTGCTGGGTCGCCATTGGACTGGCGGTCGACAGGCCCCCGCCCCCGCTCGCCCCTTCCCGACCATTGGGGAGCTGCCATTCATGCTCAGCGGGCCTTAATTGGCCCGCCAGCGTAAAATCGCGGTCGGAGGCCAATTGTGGGCAGCAGGCTATTTCCCGGCCGCTCCCGGGTCCACCAACTGCACCCGCCCGCCTCACTCAAAATTCTGGCTATTATTTTCAGTAGCAGTCTTTCTAGATGAACTGGAATCTACTACATTAAACCATTTTTCACATTCCTTTGTTACATCCTTAAAGAAAACCAATAAATTAGATTTGCTAAATCTCCCCTTCATGGACAACATGTCGATGGACCTCCTGCATGCTTGTTTACTATCCTTTAGTTTATGCAGCCTATGGCGTGATATTGCTCTGTGCAGTAAACAGATCAATGGAGGAATAAAGACATGGCTAGGAGGATGAACAAGCAGGTAAAATTACAATGGCTGCCTCCCTTCCAACTCATCAATATGAGTTCCCAGCAAGCGTTAATTCCCTCATCTATGACCATTTTTCATTTTCTTTAAAAGATCTGGAATGTTATTATTTTAGCAGCTTAAAGAAAACAATTTCTTTAAGAGAGGAATGAGAGGGGAAAATCCACTAACAGGTGTGGAATGCAGAGGAAAGCTGGCAGTATCATTAGAATTCCAATGACTGACTTCCCAATTATTGTAGATCTGGTTCAGCAATTTGTCTGGAGCATAAAGGAGAGTTTCATTAGTCAGCAGCCAAGTTTTTATTGTCACATTTGAGAGTGACATATGTTGACATAGCCCATGTAACAGGTCTGTGATTGAAAACACTTAGGCACAATTTTAACTCCCACCATACAGAAGAAACAGAGCAATAACAGAGTTAAAGTCACAATGATGGATTTGCTGTGACTCATTTCCCACAAACTCCCATATTGCCTCCACACTAAAGAACCTGGTAGTCAAGAGGATGAGACCTGCAAAGGCAAGTTTTTTTCCTTATTCATTTACGGGATGTGGGTATCGCTGGCTAGGCCAGCAATTATTGCTCATCCCTAATTGCCCTTGAGAAGGTAGTGGCGAGGTGCCATCTTGAACCACTGCAGTCCCTGTGGCGTAGGTACAGCCACAGTGCTGTTGGGAGGGAGTTCCAGGATTTTGACCCAGCCACAGTGAAGGAACAGCAATATATTTCCAAGTCAGGATGGTGAGAGGCTTGGAGGGGAACTTCCAGCTGGTGGTGTTCCCATGTGTCTGCTGCCCTTGTCCTTTTAGATGGTAGTGCTCGTGTGTTTGGAAGGTGTTTCCTAAGAAGCCTTGGTCAGTTTCTGCAGCGCATCTTGTAGATGGTACACACTGCTGCCACTGTGAATCGGTGGTGGAGGGGGTGAAAGTTTGTGGAAGGGGTGCTAATCAAGCGGGCTGCTTTGTCCTGGATGGTGTCAAGCTTCTTGAGTGTTGTTGGAGCTGCATTCATCCAGGCAAGTGAAGAGTATTCCATCACAGTATTGACTTGTGCCTTGTAGATTGTGGAGAGGCTTTGGGGAGTCAGGAGATGAGCCACTCGCCACAGGATTCCTAGTCTCTGACCTGCTTTTTTAGCCACAGTTTTTATGTGGCTACTCCAGTTCCGTTTCTGGTCAATGGTAACCCCTAGGATGTTGATAGTGGAGGACTCAGCTATGATAATGCCATTGTACATCAAGCGGCGATGGTTAGATTCTCTCTTGTTGGAGATGGTCATTGCCTGGCACTTGTGTGTTACTTGCCACTTGTCAGCCCAAGCCTAGCTTTTGTCCAGGTCTTGCTGCATTTTGACATGGACTGCTTCAGTATCTGATCAATTGTGAATAGTGCTGAACATTGTGCAATCATCAGTGAACATCCTCACTTCTGGCCTTATGATGGAAGGAAGGCTATGATGAAACAGCTGAAGATGGTTCAGCCTAGGACACTACCCTAAGGAGCTCCTGCAGTGAGGTCCTAGATCTGAGGTGATTCACCTCCAACAACCACAGCCATCTTCCTTTGTGCTATGCATGACTCCAATCAGTGGAGAGTTTTCCCCCTGATTCCCATTGACTCCAGTTTCGCTAGGGCTGCTTGATGCTACACTCAGTCCAATGCTGCCTTGATATCAAGAGCAGTCACTCTCACCTTATTTCTTTTGTCCATGTTTGATGGTCAGGATCTGAGTAGCCATGGCAGAACCCAAACTGGGTATCAGTGATCAAGTTATTGCTAAGTGAGTGCTGCTTGATAGCACTGTTGATGGCCCCTTCTATTACTTTACTGATGATCGAGAGTAGGCTGATGGGGTGGTAATTGGCCAGGTTGGATTTGTCCTGCTTTTTCTGTACAGGACATACCCGGGCAATTTCCCATATTGCCAGATAGATGCCAGTGTTGTAGCTATGCTGGAACAGCTTGGCTAGGGGCACAATAAGCTTTGAAGCACAGGTCTTCAGCACTATTGCCGCAATATTGTCAGGGCCCATAGCCTTTGCAATATCCAGTGCCATCAGCCGTTTCTTACTATCATGTTGAGTGAATTGAATTGGCTGAAGACTGGTCACTGTGATGTCGGGGATCTTTGGAGGAGGCAGAGATGGATCATCCACTCAACACTTCTGGTTGAAGATTGTTGTGAATGCTTCAGCCTTATCCCTATCACCAAGATCGTTCCATCTCTGTAACACTGCCTGTCTCCACATCTTTCACAGCTAATCTGCTGCTGAAACCCTCATCTATGATCTATGTCTTTGTTACCTCCAGACTTGACTATTCCAATCCTCCCACCTTCTACCCTCCCTAAACTAAAACTCATCCAAAACTATGCTGCCCATTTCCTAACTCAGACCAAGTTTTATTCATCCATCACCCGAGTTCACTGACCCAAATACATCAATTTTAAAATTCTCATCCATGTTTTCAAATTCCTGCATGACCTTAATGCTCGTTATCTATGTAACCTCCTTCTGCTTCTAACCGTTTGAGATCCCTGCACACCTCCAGTCCTGGCCCCTTGCATATCATCAATCCTATGATAGTGCCTTCAGCTGCCTAGGCCCAAAGTTCTGGCATTCCCTCCCTAAACATCTCTACCTCTCTCTCCTTTAAGATGCTCCTTAAAACCTACTTGACAAGGTTAACTTTGACCAAGCTTTAGGTCACATGCCTTACTATCTCCTCATGTGGCTCAGTTTCAAATTTTGCTTCATTACAGGCACTATATAAATGCCAATTATTATTGTTATTGAAGACAACCATTTAAGTGTTTTCATCAAAATCACAGTACAATAAATCAGAAGACTATTACAATAGTCATAATAAGAGATGTTTCTGCATTTAATTATAGACTCCTCCGGCAAGGAACCAAACTGGAATTTCTGGAAGTATCTTGTGGATGCAAATGGCAAGGTGGTGGACGTTTGGGAAACTTCTGTTTCAGTCGCAGAAATAAAGCCGAAAATCATATCACTAGTGAGGCAACTCATTGTGAAACGAAAAGACGAATTGTAATTTAACCCCCTGCTGTGTAATGACTAATCTTACGTTATTCAATTTTACACCACTATTTAACAATTATTTTTTGTGTTAACAATTCCGTCTTCTGAAGTTCACCAATTCGTTCCCCGTGATACCAGGTTTACGTGATGCCAAAAAAAAATTGGTTAAAGAGATAGAACAAACTGTATATCACTTTTTAATTTTTTATGGAGGTAGAGCTCAAGTTTGCTTTATACTCTAAATGTAAATAAGTAAATACAACAATATAAGAAACATAACTGGTAAGACAAACACAGATTTCAGTCATTGATTACACAGAATAGCAATTTTCTTGATTTGTTTAAAATAACGTATTTGATATTAACCTTCATATTTTCAAATGAAGTTTAAACTAGTGATTTGTTTACATTACACAAACTAAGAAAATTAGGTCAATTAATGAAAGGAAGAAAGGAATGTTTTATTACGGATTAAACTTCAGTAAAATCAGCTTCTACAAAACTTCCTAATGCAATATCACACACAGAATAGTGCATTTTGTATTCTGAAGGGGGAGCGGGAATTGGGATGAGGGAAACAAACAGTAAATGCAGCTTTAACACTGAGCCTTAGCAGCTGCCTGTCTGAAACAGTTGAAAAGCGGCAGCTGGTTGGTGTTGGGAGTGGAAGTCTCATTGGCAAAAAATATAAATGGTTGACTCGGGGCTGTTTTGAGTAGGAAAGGGACATACTGGAGGAAGGGAGAACTTAAATTTCCTTGTTGGGTCTGGATGAACATTCCTGCTCCTTCTGGCCCCTCAAGCATTTTTTAAAAACTTACTTTAAATGGCCTCTTCTCATTGTTTTCACCGAGTGAGAAAGCTGCATTGACTTCTCCATTAAGGTCAGAATTAAAATTCCATTTGGGGCCTGATGATGTAATTGGACCCTATTCTGTATATTTAAAAGAAGACTCCATTAATTTCAGGCAGGTATTTTGCCGTCTGCTTAGAAACCCAGGATAAAATCGGGGTCACAGCGAACTAGTTGGGAAATTGGTGAATAAGGTACTTGGGACATTTTAACTGCCCTCTCGTTTCCATTAAGCATGAAGGGTTAAAATGCCCCATTCCTGCCTACCACCAAAATCTTCTTATTAGTACATGGTAAATATGAGGAGCATGAATGATACATCCTTCAGGCAGAAAAGTATGCAGAGAAATACCCAGTTCAAGTACTGTACTTGATGATGGAAAGATAGAGTGGCATCATGGTTGGCCTTCTTCCAAGACACAGAAAGGTGAATATTATTTGCTTACAACCCTTGTTCGTGCCCCTCTAATGATTGTATAGATTCAACTGAAGTATATGATCTTGGCAGGCTTTTACCTTCAGAGAGAACAACAATTTCCTATTTTTAATTTACGGGTGTACATTTTCTATCTAGTTCTACCTTTTTTAGCCCCAACAGCCGTTGAGCCACAGGAAAGTGACTTACTGCTCTCCCCAATGACAGTCTGTACCAGTAACCAGGAGATGTGGAAGAAAAACCTAGGATTGCACACACCTGCAATTTTCACTTCATCACACTGAGTGTTGCCTGATTTCCACCATAAGCCTCCGGCAATGATGGAGCTGAGATTGAGAAGTTGGCAGCACAAGGAAATGAATTGTACATGATTGCTTCAAACTGTAAGGATCAACATTCCTTATTGGTGAATGCTTTTTGCTGAAGCAGCATTCCAAAATTTCTGTTCTAGACAGTGCAAGACATATACATTTTGTAGTGGATATTTTTGTTTTACTTTTGCATTCTGTTTGGTGCTATCTTTTGTTGTAGAGATGCTTCCCACAGTACTCAGTGTTCCAATATTCGGCCATTTCTGTACAAAAATGTGTACCTGAGGAAGCTCTTGAATAAATACATTGAATAATTTCTGAGTTATTTCAGATGCTTGTGCTTTATTGGACTTTCTGTACAATAAATCCTAGTGACAGACTCCCCCCTCTTCATTTGTTATTCGAGCATTGATGTGACTCAAATTGGAATCTCCTATTCAAGCCAATATGGACATAATGCAATATTATCGTTACATTTAATTGTATTAGTCAATTGACCTGCTCCAAAAGCATAACATGCACTAATAAATGCTTGCTTACTTAAAAAGTATTAAAACAAGACTCATATCTGTTGTGATATGGCCATTTTTAAATATTGAAAGCGAGGCTCTGCTTATATTCATTGGTGAGACCAAACTTAGAGCACTACGTGCAGTTTTGGTCTCCTTATTGGAGGTAATTCAGAAAAGGGTCACCCGGTTGATTCCCAGGATGAAGGGATTGTCTTATGAGGAAAGCTAGGGTGTATCCTCATTGGAGTTCAGAAGAATGAGAGGTGATCTTACGTAGATGCTGAGAGAATATTTTCCTTTGTGGAGGAATCTAGAACTAGGGGACACAGTTTAAAAATAAGGGGTCTGTTTGGGTTTTGAAATAAAATCAGTCTTATGTCACATCTGGCATTCTGTGGTCATGTGATTATGCCACGGTGCTCTCTATCTTTCAAGGCAGACATCGTAAGTTCAGTTCAATAAAGCCTCTCACTGAGAAGACACAAAAGAAGCACTGCAGTCCTTAAACTTGAAACATGGTGTCAAAAGTGGAGAAAAAAATAGAGGGCGGAATTTTCCGTGCCCGCTGGTGTCAGGCATGTTTGGCGGTGTGAGTGGACAATATGGTGAGAAGACCAAAAATCGGTTTCACAACGTTGTGAAACCAGTTTGCGATCATCCACTCAGCCCGTCAATGGTGGGCCAAGTTTCCTGCCATCAGACATTGAGAACCCCATTGTAATACATCTGGATATCATTATAAGACCAGCCTGCTGGAATTATCCCCCCATGATGGATCATCCCAGCACATCCATGTGGTTGCACACTGACATGTTTCACAACAGCAGATATAAGACATGCACTTGGGAGGCTGCACTTTGAGGGGAACTCAGGTGAGTGCACAGTTGCATTACACAGCGCTCGCGAGGGTCGCCTGTTGGATGTCAAGGCTGAGGTGAGTTGCAAGGGGTGGGCAAGGGCTGCCCTGCAGTTGAGACGAGTTGGGGGGTTTGGGGGGGCAAGGGCTGCCCTGTGGTTGATGGTACTGCACAAGCACATGCAAGGGAAGTGGCTACACATCAGGGAAATCTTGTATAAAGTGACCATTCCTCCATAGCTGAGACAGTTCAGACGTAGCCACATTAATGTGCTTGGAGTCAGGCCTGTAGCTTATCTAACCACTCAAACAATGCAGAGGCCTGAACATGCCACCATGTGCTCCAGAGCTTTTCACCCTTAGGGCACAGACTGCAAACTGATGAGCATTTGCAAACTTATGAGCAGAACAGTTGGACAACTGCGCACGTTGTACAACCTCCTTGTGAAAGCTGGCCATGTCATCATTCTGATTTGGACTAGTCTCCCCCATGGTTCAAGCTAACAGTGCAGCCTTGCTACACGGATTAAGAGAATGCATGCACCTGAGCTGAGAGCACAGCATGCAGTCCAGTGGGCAAAGCTGCTGCCAATCGGTCAAGTGGAGTGGGACAGAAGGGGGTGGGGTTTTGTGCAGCCATGAAGCACACTAATCTCTGGCCATCCAAGTGGATGGCCATCTCCGGGATGGGTTAAGCCTACAGACTTAACCAATAGAGGTTCTTAGAACACCCAAGCTAACCCATGCATCTCTCTCTTGCATTCTGCAGGAGGAGTACATCAGGAACATGGAGCCTGGTGAACTAGCTGTATGCCTTGAGGCATACAGAAAGCGGAGTTGACAGAGAAGAGAGCGGCAGAGGTGCCTGGATACGAAGAGGGAGGAGCAACATCCTCAAGAAGAAGGGAAGACTGGGGCTCCCACACACACAGCTGAAGAGCCACAGCGAGCCGTCGCTGGTTGGCACCTAGCTAGACCAGAGTCTATAGATGCTGCCTTTCATTCTGGCAGATGACCGACAAGCAGTGTCGCCGAAGACTGCGCATGTCTAGGGAACAGGTCAGTCACATCTGCCAGCTGCTGCAGGATTTGGTGCCATGGCCAGTGGCCATGAAAGTGACCATAATACTTAATTTTTCTGCCAGTGGCTCCTTTCAGGGCTCCACATGTGACCTTTTTGGGATCTTGCAAGCCTTTGCCCCATGAGGTCATGGACGCCATCTTCGCAAAGGCATGCAACTTTGTGTATTTCACATGGGACCAGGAAAATCAGAATGCAAAAGCGATTGGATTTTCCCAGATCTCAGGTTTCCCACAAGTGCAGGATGTCATCGACTTCACTCAAGTGGCGCTCAGATTTCCATCGCAACACGCGGTCAACGATGTCAACCGCAAGGGATTCCAATCACTGAATGTGCAGCTGGTGTGCGACCACCACAAACACATCCTGCAGGTTTGCGATGGGTTTCCAGGGAGTGTGCATGACTCCTATATCCTCAGTCGGTCACAGATCCCTGAAGTCTTCCAGGATCCCCAGAAGCTGCAGGGATGGCTCCTCAGGGACAAGGGCTAATGCAGAGGACATGCCTGATCACACCGGCGTGGCGGCCTCAAACTGCCACTACTGCCACTGCCTCCCATGCTGGATTAGTGATGTTGCTGCCCATCCTGCGGCCAGAGTGGGGGTAGAAAACATCACTGTCGGTCTCCATGGCATCCAAAAGGCGCTTGAGGAACATGTTTTTAAACCTGGGGGCTGCAGTCTCTGCCTTTTGAGGCCTCTGTGCAGCCGTCCTGGGCTGGAAACACTAAGAGATGTGTGTGTGGCTGCACTTTAAATATGGTGCCCAGCGTGATGGAGCCATGAGGTGATGGCGTGGCAGGCGAATGAGAGCCCGCCCACCATTGAAACAGCATGTTTCCCAGGAATGCATAACTAATGCGGTGGGATTGAGATGATTTGGCGTGCTAAACTGCAATTGTGGCCAATGGGTAAAATGTAATTTTGCCTGCCCATTTAGTGCAAATCTGGGGCAATTCTTCCCAGAGATTTAAAATCCTGTAAATGCTGTAGAGAAGACCTGAGAACCCAGGCACACAGAAATGCTCAAATCTGCAAAAAGCTGCTGAAAAGGACAAAAAGAAAACAAGCACATTCCAACGGCTGCAAGGAAAATACTGAGTGAGTAACATGGCAGCAGTAAATTTTCCACTCCTTCCTCCAGTAGAAATGAAAGGAGATACATGGGGAAAATTGGCAGTTTTTCCACTTGGCAATGGCAAAACGACGAGATTGCAACAGACTTAATTAACAAGCCGGAACCAATAAGAGTAGCCATACTCCTAACACTGCTACAAAACGTATACCACTCTAAATCTAACCAACGAGCAAAGAAAAGAGACAGCAGAGATTTTGAACGCCGATTTGAACATCGAGTGAATGCTATATATGAACACTATGTATTCAACACTAGAGCTCAAGGAGAGACAGAAACCATAGATCAGTATGTGACTGCAGCAACATAGCTTGCAGAATCATGTGAATTCGGAGAGCTAAAAGATGATCTGATTTAAGATAGGTTAGGCTTGGGCATACCAAACCCCTCCGTAAGAGCAAGTCTATTGAAAGATGAGAAACTGTTGCTAAAGAAAGCGATAGATGTGTGTCGAAATGTGGAAGAGGTGAAATTCAGCTAGACCATATGTATGGCAGAGTAGACCAGGAGATACATTATGCTGTGAGACATTCCAGGCTGAAAGAGCAGAGCAATCACAGACAAAAGGCAGTATGCAAATACTGTGGAGGACATCATATAAAGGGGAAGAAGGTTTGCCCAGCATGGGGAAGACAGTGTTCTAACTGCAAGAAGCAGAATCGTTTTGCGCCCTAGTGTTTGACTAAAAAAAAGCAAAACACACCTATACAAATGGCCACTGGAGAGATGTCACCAGAAGAGTCTGATGAAAAATGGTATACGATACAACAGGTTGGTTCCATCAAGTCCTAGGAGACAAATTGTTTGTGACTGTTACAATGATCATGGCAGAGGGAGAGTATCAAATGAACAAGAAATGTCAGGTAGATACTGGGCAAATCATGCAACATAATGACCTTCACAGACCTATGCGAAGTGGTTCAACATGGCAATCTGAAAATGAAGCCCTTGAAAGTGAGGTTGAGACTATATGATAACACGATACTCATACTGAGAGGACAAGTTGGTCTGACAGCCCAATGCAATGGTGAGAAGGAAGACCTAGAGGACCAGATCATAGATGGGACGTAATGGCCACTCATCTCAGCTGAAACAAGTCTAAAGCTTGGCTGGTAACCCCAAATGTGCCAACAGAGAAAGGGCAGAAAAAGACCACAGAAAAAAGGTGACAGCAAACACCAGAGAGAGGGAAATAAAAGACTCCAAAGCAAGGCTGGCAATGTTTAAGCAAACCACAAGATGGTTGCTGACTACATCAGTGCAATGAAATGCACGAGGCAAAGATAAATGAAGCAGTTCGACAGGAAAATGTACACATCAGAGCTGAACTGGAAGATTTAAAGGGCAAGATTCCAGCTGGGTATTTACCTTTGAAAGCACACAATAAACTGAAGTCTTCAATGAACCAAGTTGTGTGAGATCTGAACAAAGAAATCTCAGCAACAACACAAAGGTACCAGAAGGAAATATTGACCTTCAATTGCATAGTTGGCAACTCAAAGCGGGAGTTGAAAAAAGTCAAACAGATGTACAGGCAGGCAAAATGGCAGACAGAGAAGGCACACAGAGAAGTTGCAGCCTTAAAAGACTTCTTGAAGAATCAATATGTAGCCATGGAAAAACATGAGGAGCCAGTCAGGATACAAATCCTCAATGCTCTCAAATGAAGTCAGCCCACATGTAAACTTGGGACATGTGTAGATAAATTGTCACCTTGATCGTATATGGTGGAAGTGAATGACCAAGTATACCAGCGCCACCACAGGCATATGAGATCAACTAGTGAAGCTATTCTTTCACTGCAATCGGCAGGTCGGGGAGAAGGGATCTCACCAGCTGTACTGAATACAGAATACCATCAATCCCAGAGGTCCAAGTGTCCCCAACAACCACAATGGAACAACAACAGTCACCAAGGCAACAAAAGCTATGGGAACGACACTCTTCGGACAAGGAACATCACCCAGATGAACAGCCAATGTCAATGTGCATGTGTACCATCAAGAAACCTGCATGATTTAAAGATTATGGGCAGAATTTTATCCTGGCAGGATTTTATGGTCCTGCTGAAGTCAGTGGACTTCTGAATGGCTCACCGCATTTTATGGCCCTGCCCCCACTGCAGCAGGGCCATAAAATTCCACCCTATGTGTAGAATGCATGTTCAGTGACTGACAAGTAAAAAAAAGCAGTTGTTAATGCATGAAAATAGTGGGTGTATATTGGGTAACTTGGGTAACTCACAGTCATACAGGATGCAAATGTGTCTTCTGTTTGCTAGGAAAAGGGGGATGTTTGTACCTTTTGTTCGACATGAAAAGAGGGATGCTTGGGTTTTGAAATTAAATCAATCTGATGTCACATTTGGCTTTCTGTTGTCATGTGACTATGTCATGAGGCTGCCTCTCTTGAGACAGACATTTTAAGTTCAGTTCCATAAAGCCTCTCACTGATGAAGCACTGCAGTCCTTAAGCTTGAAACAGAATCTCCCATTGAAAATGGAGAGGAGGAGCAATTTCTTCTCTCAGAGTGTCATAATCTTTGGAATTCTCTACCCCAGAGAGTAGTGGATCAATGAATTTATTTAAGGCTGAGTTAGACAGATTTTGATCTATTAGGGAGTAAAGGGTTATGGTAGGCAAGTGGGCTAGTGGAGTTGAGACCACAATCAGATTAACATCATCTTGTTGAGTGGTGGAGCAGGCTTGAGGACCGAATGGCCTATTCCTGCTCCTATTTATTTTGCTCTTATACATTCTGTGAAAAATCCCAGTAGAATTGCGAGATACCCAGTAGGAATACATATAGTGCTAAAATTTCAATAAATCTAAAATAGAAAAATAAATGCCGATATGCAGCATTTCCATTTTCAGTAAACCTATGTAGTGTCATTGACCACTGAGAAAAGATACAACACTTTGTTGATAGGTTAAGGATGACCAAATAAATTCAAATCTTGATGTAATTTGGAAAAATGAATATGTGGCTTTCTGATCAGGCAACATTGTTTTTATTTTGACTCTGTTATCTTTCCATTTTCCTCATTTATCAACTACTGTGTAGCTGATTCCGAATTCATTACAATTTTGTTTTGTTCAATTTATTTTCTGATTCCCATCAAGATTAAAGGATGGCATTACTGGTAAACCAAAGACATATATTTTTCTAACAACCGATTTGCATTAATATACCACCTTTAATGTAGGTTTACTTTATTTTGCAGCAAAACCTGATGCTGGGAGAAGTGCATCACAAGATCATCATGTATGAGGAATACCATTAGGTCCTCTTAATTTGTCCATCCAGAGAAATCCTAATGCCTCCCCATTGTAGCGGTGATATTAGAAGACATTAGTTGCTCATTTCAGCTTTTTACCTCCTCCACTACTCTAAACAGAAGGTTATTCCATTCAGTCATTAACCTTTGCCTGAAGAAGAATTTGCTGGTACATTGCTAATATGACCTTTTACAAGTTTGAGTCTAATGCCCCAATTCTACTCCCATGTTTAAAGTTATTTTTTCTGTACCCTTAATGATCTTGCATACCTCTTTAAGATCACTTCTCTAGCTTCCCTTAGATTGAAAAAGCTAAGGGCAGAATTTTCTGGATGGTGGGGGGCAGAGCAGGATTGGCCGCTAGCAATCGGGTCCGTGCTGCCATTTTACATGGGCGGCACAACTAAGGTTCACCCAGCGTACTTCACGACTCCCGTGCATAGTGGGAGTGGGCGGGCGGCAGTGGGCGTGCTCAGCCCGCCAGATCCAATGGGGACTCGGCGGCCTGTATAAAGGAAGGCCTGGCAGCCTTGGAAAGGCGCTCACAATGGCTGGACGAAGGGCTCTGCAGAGGGGCAATGGAAGTGATGCAAGTCTGGAGGGTAGGCCATCGGGGCAGGCCAGGCCAGAGGGTAGTACATCGGGACAAGCCAGGCCAGAGGGTAAGGCGGGGTCTAATGTGCCCTTCGTTTTTCTGATGACTACCTTGCTGTCCGCCTCAAGGAGGTGGCAGCACGGCGGGAGGTGCTGGTTCCCCAGGACGGGAGGCGGAGGCCCCCCCACATGACGAAACCTGCCTGGGGGGAGGTGGCGGAGATGGTGAGCTCCCGTATCGTGGTGCGGCGCACCTGGATCCAGTGTTACAAGCACTTCAATGACTTGTTGCTCTCTGGAAGGGTGAGCACAATGTTGGCATTGATCACTTAACCTAGCAGGTCGGCTTTCCCCCCTGGTGCCTCCCCACCCTCAAGTCTGAGTGTAGTGACTGCATTGAATCATTGATGGCATGTGTCCTTTGCTGGGTGGGCCAGCAGATATTGCCTATGCCGAGGTCAGCCTGAGAGGGTGGTGGAGAGATGGGTTCTGCGCCCGCAACATGTGGTACACCGAGACCCTCATGACTGTTTTGGGGGCAACCTGGAGGAGCTGCACCTAGGCACTGTGCCTGAACTGCAGGCCATGTCCAAGTCAAGGTGATGACGTGCTAGGAGGTGGCCTCTGTGCTCCATGTGCTTGCACCTCGTTGCTATGGAAGGATATACCGTGTTGCGCCTAATGTGATGTAGGCAGCATGTGGCCAAGGGGTGGGATGGGGGCGTGGGAAACAAGCCCAGTTTGAGTGTTCGGCAACAGCGGGGTGAGCAGACACTGGAGCCCTGATATGTCCCCCTTTGGTTGGGGTGGGACGGGTGCAAAGAGAGTCCATGTACAATTTGCATAAATCAATGCTCTCCTCTCATTTTCAGAAGAAGAATGTTCATAATGCTGCAGAGCGTGCAAGGACTGGAGGCGGCCAGGCACAGTTAGCCATTCTCAGCTGGTTTGAGCAGGAGGCCCTGGATTTGGAGAGGTGCCATGCGCCATGGTCCACTGGTGTCGGTGAGGTTGGGGTGCCACGGCCAGGTATGTATACCCAGCATTGAGATCAGCATTGTTCTCCCAACAGCCATGGCAGTGCTGAATGTTAAGTGATTTAACTTTGCAACGTGGCTTGACTGTTGCTTATGGAAGGACGAGCACATAATGATCCAGGGGACAGGGATGCACTTTGTCATTATCTCCATGTCAACTGATCCAGTGCTCTTGTTCCTCCTTTCAGCATCAGAGGAGCAGGGCCGGGAGGAGGAGCAGCAGAGGCCCCCTTTCACACCTGAGGGCCCTGATGTCTCACCAGCGTCACACCAGCTCTGCAAGGCAGGCACCAGCACAGATACTAGCACCTCGATGGGAGTTAGAACATCAGCTAGTGTCCCAGGGTGAGGGCACTTCACAGTTGCTGGAGGTGCTGGCAGAGACAGAGAATGCCCATGGTGCCAGCAGTTGCAGGACTTCAGGGAACAGGCACATGCTCAGTCGGTGCCTGATGATGCCCCCCTGGAGTCATGCGCGACACAGCAGGAGCAGGAAATGTGGCCTGGTGTGTGGGAGCATCTGGGGGAGATACATGAGGCTATGTTTGGCTTGGTCTCCATGGTGGAAGAGTCTATGTTGACGATCACCAAAGCAATGAGCCACATATGGAGCCACATGACCGAGTGCCATGCGTCCTCCTTGAGATAGTGGCAACTCTCGTGGAGAGGCTTCTCCAGGAGACCCATGTGGGCTTCCCGGGGATGCGCTCTGACCAGCAAGCCCTCACGTCGGCATTGACCTCAGCTGGTCAGTGCCAGTGTGGGAGATGGCCTGGGCACCAAGTTTCCGAGCTCGGTGCCCATCCATCCATGGTGAGCAGGGAGGTCCGAAGTGACCTCAAGTCGGCACAGCAGCTGCCTGTTGTCTCTGCGGGCTCTTCTCAAGACTCTCCAGATGAGGGCGGCAGCTCCTCCGCCCCTCTCCCAGTGACCGTAGCATCCGGTGAGGCCAGCAAAGGCTCCACGAGCCAGAGGACGACCGCCAAGGTCATCGAGGCCAACAGGACAGCAGAGTCAGCAGGCTGTCTCAGGTGCCACTCCCAGCGATTGGGCAGCACCAAGGCGTAGCACCCGGAAACGTTAACATAAGGCACCTTACGCACACCTATCACTGGTGCTTTCGTGTTGGCCCAAGATGAGGTCTTTATGATTTGCTTTGAAGTGGAACACCATTGTCATTTTTTTGGCTTAAGTTTCTTTGCCTGTGATATTAAATTCAGACATGTGAACATGGCTGAGGGTGCCTCTTTTTTTCTGCATGTATATGGTTTCTAAAAATGTTAGGAGTGCTTTATGGGCCATTCAGCTTTATTAGCAAGGCCCTTAGTTACTGTACCTAACCTGGCAGATTTGGCACTTAGGTACCAAGTATGGAGCCTACAGCCCAGGCTTGTTCAGGAGGTCCACAGTGGTGTGGTAGCTGAAGGTTCATTGGATTAAAGCCTCCTGGGTGTCCCTGCCTCCCTGGAGTATCCCCAGGTCAGCGTCTACCCCGTCAGCTTTTCCCTGTGCATGCTCATCCTCGGACTCGCTGCTGGACTCATTGTGTGCAGGCGCAGCCACTGCATCGACGCTTCATTGTCCACTGCGTCCCCCCGTTCCTGCGCAAGATTGTGGAGAGCACAGCATGCAACCACTATCACTAACATGATCTGGGGGGTACTGGAGTGCACTCCCTGAGCGGTCCAGGCATCGGAAACACATCTTGAGAAGACTGATGGTTCTCTCCAGCACAGCTCTTGTGGAGGTGTGGCTCCTATTGTAACGCTGCTCAGCTTCTGTTCTTGGATGGCGGAGAGGCATCATGAGTCACCTTCTGAGGGGACAGCCCTTGTCACCCAGCAGCCATCCATCAAGCTGGGCTGGAGCACTGAAGAGCCCCGGCACCTGGGAGTGCCTGAGGATGTAGGCGTTATGGGAGCTGCCTGGGTACCTTGCACAGACTTGTAGAATCAGCATCCTGTGATCACACACTATCTGCATGTTCATGGAGTAGAAGCCCTTCCTGTTGACAAAGGCACCGGACTCACCTGTTGGTGCCTTGATGGCCACATGTATGGAGTCTATTGCATCCTGGACATGGGAGAAGCCAGCAATGGCTGCAAAGCCTCTGGCTCGCTGCGTCAGGCTTGCCTGGTCTCAATGGAAGGGGATGAAGGTCAATGCACGCCTAAACAGAGCGTCTGTAACCTGCTTGACACAAGTGTAGACAGCTGATTAGGAGACACCTCAAAAATCACCCACTGAGCCCTGGAAGGAGCCAGAGCCGTAGAAGTTGAGGGCAGCTGTGACCTTTGGAGCCACTGACATGGGGTGTCCACCCATGCTGTTAGCAGAGATCTCAGGCCCAATCTTCTGACAGATATGGTTGACTGTCTCCCTTGAGAGACGGAGCCTCCTTCGGCACTGCACCTCAGACCTATTGAGGTAGCTGCTTTGCTGCCTGTATACCCTGGTAGCAGGATAGTGGCATCTTCTGTGGCCCCTTCCGCCTTGGTCTACCTCTTGGCCCTGTGTCCCTTGTGCCTGTGCCTCTCCTCCCAAAGGCGGTTCCTTTGGAGGCTGAATGTGCACTCCTGGCCTCCTCCCCCTTCTAGACCCCTCTTCCTCCTCAGAGAAGGTGCCTTCAGTGGAGAGTCCTGCTCCCATTCCCTGGCTTTGGGATGGCTTCCTGAAAGCTGCAGGCCCAAAAAAGATTCCTCACAGCAGTGTGCTGACCTGAAGGTTAAGAGTCCAGACAAAGCAGCTGGAATGCATTTTGAAGTATTGCAGATCACACAGGCAAGTTTCAAAAACTTTGAAAAATCAATACTTGAGAGGGCACACTCGCGACCCCAGTAAGCCCTCTTACCCCACCCGTGCATGAGGTTTATACAAATGTGTCCAACCTGCCTGCCCATTGCACCCGTGCCCTGACCCGAAGATTGCACGGGCGCTGAAAAATCAGCATCGATTGGTGAGTCAAGGACCTTAAGTGGCCTGTTAATTAATGGTGAGTGTGTAGTGGATATCATTGCGCGCCCACCCATCCTTGGCATACATTGGCAACCATCTCTCTCAAAATGCCACCATTGATGAGAAGATCCAAAACCCAATCAGCTGCGCCAGCTCACCCTTCTATAAACCACAGCAGCAAGTGTTTGACAACAAAGACTTCCGTAAGTCGACAAAAGTCCTAGAATACAGAATAGTTGTCATCACCAGTCTCCTGTACTGTAGTGAGAACTGAACTGTATACGAGTGACACAGAAGAATGCTGGAGAAATTCCATCAGCAATGCCTCCACTGCATCCTCCAGATTCAGTGGGAGGATCATTGAACAAACACTAGAGTCCTTCTTGAAGCCAGCTCCACAGACATTCTGACAAAACTCCTGAAAAATCAACTTTGATTGTCTGGATGGCCAAAAAGCATCACCCCCACCAGGTCCTGTTTTCTCAACTCTTAAATGGCCAGTGTTCCAGGGGAGGGCAAAGAAAGTGCTTCAAAGACACTCTGAAGCTGTCCTTGAAACATGGCAGCATTGACGTTAATGACTGGCAGGAGTTTGCTACCAATCGTTCAAAATGGTGACAACTTGTCCACCAAGTTGCATCATGTTTTGAGTTACAATGTCTTAATGAAGAGGCAGAGCAGCAGAAGAAAAGGAAAGAAAAGGAAACAAACGAGCTCCCTGGATCCTAATACCTCATGGGACATTCTGCTCCATGTGCCCAAAGATCTGTGAATTGAGAATCTGTCTGTTCTGTCACATGAAGGCCCATGCCATAAACTCATGACCCTCAGTGGACATCATCCTCGAATTGAGGGACAGCTGACATCAATGAAGAGTGGTGTGTGAAGAGGAAAGGAGATGTTGCAGTTGTTTTACTCCAATGTTCCATGTCCAGCTTGCAAACTCATACAAATGCTATTGACTGTACTTAACCATTGTGACCACAATGCACAGAAGTTCCTTTATTCTTTTTGCAGCATATTCAATGCCTCATAGATTTGGCCTTGAAATGCACTTTATTAAACAAAACCAAACTCAATTTTTAAAAAAATCACATGCATGACTGCGACTGAAGTCTGTGCCTTACAGATACACTTTCTGGTAACAGGAACGTGCAGAATGCAGGGGGTACTGGGTAAGTTTTAATGCCCCTTCCCATCATCAGTAAAAGATTTCATGGGAAGGTGAAAGTTTTGCATGCATGAATATATGTTGCCTTCTGCTAGTATTGGAGAGAGCAAATGGATTTGTAAACCCAAGGCAGCATCTGATGCAGTGATGCAGTTGGTAGAGGAAAATGTGTGTGTGTGCATGTGTATCATTATGCCACAACTCTGTAAAGAGATAACATTAGCTGTCACCTTGGCAAATTTTAATGAATTGTTGAATTTTCTCTTCATCAGATAAGAAAACCTTCTAATAGAAGAAACTCAATTTTCCTGCTCTACCACCTGTTCCCACAGACTGATGCTTACTTGCTATTTACAGCCAAAAGTGATAACCTTGTTTTGCATCTACTCCTGGAACACAGCATCCAGTGCTCCTCTTTGGGGCATTTCTATGTACCTGCATCAGCCTCAGAGAAAAGCACACAGCAACAAGTACTCTACAATCAGAGCTAAGGGTGTCTCTTTAATCTCTATAAGCAGTCGTATCTGCAGTGTTATGTTTATGCTCCCATTGCATGCCACAATCTGCTGCATAAACTTGGCTCTTTTAGGAAAATTAGGGGAGCTCTGAAAACTTATGAGATCCTTTCTCCATATCTGTAAATTACCTGCACAATACTGTTTGAGTCCCCATTGCAATTGTGCCCTTACATTTTTTGTGTTCCTTAAGGGGGTCTAATATCTGCTCTCAGCACACAGCAGAAAGTTTATGAAGCACTTTGACACTAAGCTGAGGTTTTGCAGCTAGAGTCAATCAACTAGCTAAGCCCTGATTATTGAAAACAATTGAGCTGCTGACTAATGGACGTCAATGATAGCATAAGTGAGAACTAAAAATCTATCTTGAGAAATAAATGGGAACAAGTCAGTGGTGGGAGGTAGAACAAAAATATACTTTATAATTTAAATAACTGAGAATAAGATGTTTTAGTGAAGGAGGAAGAAGCAAAGGTATTTGCATCTTAAGCAAGATTTATAAAGCAATTGATAAATAGTGTTATAAATATTCTCAAAAAAGAAAAACCTACCAATGTTGGAAATCCCAAACAAACACATTAACCTTTCCTCTTAGTTTGCAGATGCTTCCAGATCTTATTTGGGAAGCACAGTAGCCAATTGTTTAACCAAGTCTGGGCTTGCCGAATAGTCAGAACTTTACCAATCCCTTTGTTATTACATGTAAAAGAGGAAGGATTGCAACACAAAAGACTTTGGCAATTGGAAGGGGTTAAACCAATCTGATGTCCCTGACCATCCCGAGGAGCTGAATGTTGATATTTTGGGCTACCACTCTGTGGAACATTTTGGAGAAGGGTGGACAATCTATACCTGAAGGCTACTACCTCAGTCAGTCAGGCATTCTGACAATAGTCAATGTACCTGACATCACATCATATCATAGCATGATTTGACTAGTGAAATATTTTACAAGAAGCAGTCATGGAGATTAAATATTTGGTTCTTCCCGTGCTAACAATTTGTGAATAGCAATGCTCAATAAACAGTAATGAGGTAAATTAAAATTGAGGTAACTTTTGAGGCAATCTATTTTCGTGATGTTGGTTGAAGGATCAATGTTGGCTGGAATATCAGGAGAACTGCCTGCTCTGCTTCAAATAGTTCCATGAGAAATATTAAATCCACCCAAGAGGGCAGATCAGGTCTGTGTCTAATGTCTCATCCAAAAGACATCATTTCCAATAGTGTCATCCTGGATGATGTGTTCAAGTCTGTGGAGTGGTGCCCAAACACACAACTTTCTGAGTCAGAGACAAGAGTGCTACCATTGAGCCAATATTGGTGTTGAGGATTTCTCTGGAGTTACCAGCACTCCAGAGCTGAATGCAGTGCTGAACATAAATCCACTGTGCTGCCAAGATACAGGTAGCACATTCTCCCTACTGGGCTTACATCTGTAGTCATTTTGGGACACATCTCCAGTGCCTGCATGTATTGTGAGAGTTTGAGCTAAGGATAGACATCTTTTGTTGGAAATTAGAAATACATTTGTGTGTTTAGATATGTATACACAATTATATAAATCAGCTTGAAATAGGTTAGTGTTTTAAGTTTGTTTGACAGGACATTGCTTAAGGTTTCATTTCCATAGAAACAATGATTATCCTTAGATGATAAAGTGGTACCTGGCCGAAAGGGGGGGCCCATGAACAGACAAGGCCTGTGGGATAACTTTGGTTAGAGGGAGGTCTTGTAGCACAGTGGTAGTGTGGACCAGAAGCTCTGGGTCCATATTCCACTTCAGTACTTGATGGCCATGGAAGGTGCGAGCATAACATGGCCAAACAGGTAGATTATCAGCCTGTGAATCCTTCCAGTATGCCTGATGGCAAGCAGTAAAGAGCAGGAGAGTTTCCTCAGCCATACTGCAGAAGGCAACAGCAAACCACTGCAATACTTTGCCAAGCAATGCCATGGACCAATCCAATGGAAGTCCATGATCGCCAACAACCTCTTAGGGAATGGTACCTGAAGGAAAAGGAGGAATGTTGGAGAGCTTGAACAAGAGGCCATAGGTAGGTAAATGCATGAATTGATAACTGTTATACAAAGCTGTGCTAGGCTTTTCATTTAAACTTGCTCAATTAAAATGTTTGCTGAAGTACATAACTTAATTAGTGTGTGGAAGTAGAATATAAGTTGCTTTAGTGAACAACATCATGGTTCAATAGCCTGATAAGGAATAAGAATGGTTGAACTGAACTGCCATTATGAGCAACTTGTTAAATGGTCTTGCACACAGTCTTGGACATGAATAACTGATAGTGGAATAGGTACAAATAATGAAACTTATGGGAATTATTTTGAGGCAGGAGATGGAATGTTACCGGGAGGATGAAACTCATCAGGGAGAATAGCTTGAGATATGATAAGGAAAAAATTAGGTAAGAGTGATTTATCAAGGCCAGAAGGTACGTGCAAAGGCTCAAGAAGCTAATGGTGGGTGAATGACATTAGAGGTGGGATTTTCAATCCAAGGTTTAGAGAAAGAACTTGACGTTTTATGGGGTATTTTGAAATAAAGTAAATTATTATAGGGTAAAAAGGCCTTGTCAACAATCCATCCAGGTATTAAGTAAGAGACTTTGGGAGGGCTCAGTGCAGTAGGTGGTGAAAAAGAACTCTCAAGAAAGACTCCGGCCCAACATTCCTGAGTGGTTTGAGAAGTTGAGAACACATGGGACACCAATAATTGGAAAAAGAAGCAAGAAAGAGCTGTTTGCTCATGCCAGCTGTTTGGCCTAATCTGGTACTTGCTACTTGTCACAGTCATAAGTTTTTCTTGTTTCCACTTTATGCTCTGATTAAACTCAACATCCCACCACATTGGTTGCACTTGATCCTGATTGATTGATTAGGTAGTGATAATTCTTAACTATCTTTCAAAGATTAAAATCAGTACCCTTTTGCTCCAGTCAACTGCCATCACCTCCACATCTTGCAGACCCAACTCTTAGTCACTCCTGCTCTGCATATCACCATATGCTACCTGTGCATTACCTTCTGTTTCTTAAGTACTACCCCTGCACCCACAACCACACAATCACCAAATGGCCATCTATGGGGTGATGCTTGGACAGAGTGAATGATAGCGTTCATGAAAAGAGGCTGGATGACAGTGACAGAGAGGAAACAGGTTTCTCTTGAAGGTTTTCCTCTGCTTATTGGGGTGGCACATGTGGAAGGCTACAAAAAGAAAAGAAGGAAGCAGGATTAAATCAACTGCATAATGGTTACACCGTTTTAAGTACAAGATATTACCTTAAACATTCATAATTTATTGTGCTGACAACTCTATGTGTGCTGCAGGAGCTGAAGAGACATGTGAATCATTGAGTCATGGAATCATAAAATAGATATGGCACAGAAGAAGGCCATTTGACCTGTCATGTCCATGCCAGCTCTCAGCAAGAGTACCTTGGCTAATCCCACTCCCCTACTCCTTCCCCATGACCCTGCAAGTTTTTTCCTCTTCAGATATTTATCCAATTCCTTTTTGAAAGGGGAAGCCACAATTGAACCTGTCTCCACCACATTCTCAGGCAGTGCATTTCAGATTTTAACCATTTGCTGTGTAAAATGTTTATCCTCATGTCACCAATGGTTCTTTTGCTATTGGTAGTCCATTGATTCTCTACTTTCCACCAATGGGAACAGGTTCTCCCTTTCTAGCTATATATTGGCCGGAATACCAGGAGAGTTCTCATGCTCTTCTTCAAATGGTGTCATGGAGTCTTTTCCGTTTACTTATGAAAGCTTGATGGGGCCTCAGTTTATCACTTTATCCAAAAGACAGCAGTTTGGACAGTGCAGCAAGGTCTCCTTCAGTGGTGCACTGAAATGTCAGCCTTGAATATGTGCTCCAGTTTCTTAAGTATGGCATGAACACCCCAACCTCACCCCTCCCAAACCCACCTTGCCATCCCACCCAACAGAAAATGGCTGCTAGAATTGAAGAAATAAAATAGTGGAATTGGGCTCTGCTTCAAATTCCAGCTGTTGATTGTTTGTCTGCCCTTTCTTCATTCTTGAATTGGGTCGGAATTTAAGACCTAAGAATTTCCCAGTTAACTGTTATGTTGGGAGCCAACAAGTAGAGTATTGGAGAAGTTGTATCTTGAAGTAATAAAGGCATAAATGAAAATTTCCGTGGCAGTGAGGTGAGGTGGGGAGATGGTTAATACTTTGGAAAATGAAATATAACGGAACTGGTCATGATCATTCTTGTTAGTAAAAATGCTATAACCAACATTTAATTTGCAGTAACAAAAACAGAAAATGCTGGAAAAACTCAGCAGGTCTAGCAGCACCTGTGGATAGAGAAACAGAGTTAACATTTCAAGTCCGTCTGACCCTTCTTCAGAGCTGAAGAGAAGTGTAAATGTGATGAAATTTATACTGTTTAAGGGTGGGTGGGGCAGGTGGAGCTAGATAGAAGGCCAGTGATAGGTGGGGATGAAGGAGAGATTGACAAAGATGTCATGACCTAAAGGACAAAGGGAGTGTTAATAGTAGTGGTTAGTGCTAAAAAAGGTGCTGATGGTGGCATAAAGTTAAGAAACAGAATGTGATAACAGCAGAGCAAAGGTAGCATTGTGTGAAAGAACATCATGAACAAGTAACAGATGGCCCATGTGGGAGGAGGCAGTGGTGGGGTAAAAAAGGATAGAAAATGGGATAGAAGGGGGATAAAAAAGGGGATAAAACCATGGATAAATGAGTAACAAGAAAAATAAAAATAGGTGGATAAAAAATAAAAATGAATGTAGAAAATAAGGGATTTAAAAAAGGGGATGAGGATGGAGGAGAGAGTTCATGGTCTCAAGTTGCTGAATTCAATGTTAAGTCCTGAAGGCTGTAAAGTGCCTAATCGGAGGATGAGGTGCTGTTCCTCCAGTTTGCGTTGGGCTTCACTGGAACATTGCAGCAGGCCAAGGATGGACATGTGGGCATGAGAGCAGCGTGGAGTGTTGAAATGGCAAGCGACAGGGAGGTCTGGGTCATGTTTGCGGACAGATGGAAGGTGTTCCGCAAAGCAGTCACCCAATCTGCGTTTGGTCTCTCCAATGTAGAGAAGACCGCATTGGGAGCAGCGGATGCAATAGACAACTGCTCCCTCCTTCCCCTCATCCCCTTTTTTAAAATCCCCCTTTTTCTAAATTCATTTTATTTTTTATCCACTTCTTTTTATTTTTATTCATTTATCCATAGTTTTATCCCCTTTTTAAATCCCCTCTTCTATCCCATTTTCTATCCTTTTTCATCCTACCACCACCCCCTCCCCCACCCCATCCCCCATAGGGCTATCTGTTACTTGTTCATGATGTTCTTTTACACAATGTTACCCTTGTTCTGCTATTATCACATTCACCTTTATGCCACTATCAGCACCTTTTTTAGCACTAACCACTACCATAAACACTCCTTTTGTCCTTTAGTTCATGACACCTTTGTCAATCTCTCCTTTGTCCCCACCTATCGCTGGCCTTCTATCTAGCTCCACCTGCCCACCCGCCTTAAACAGTATAAATTTCATCACATTTACACTTCTCCTCAGCTCTGAAGAAGGGTTGGATGAACTTGAAACATTAACTCTGTTTCTCTGTCCACAGAAGCAGCTAGACCTGCTGAGTTTTTCCAGCATTTAGTGTTTTTGTTTCAGATTTCCAGCATCCGCAGTATTTTGCTTTTAACTTAATTTGCAGTGACCCTGTGGGCAAAAATTCTGTTAGACAGGCATTCATTGTGTGTTAAGCAGCAAAGCTTGATGCTCCTGAAAATAAAATTGATGAATTAGACGTAGGTTAGCTAAACAACAGTGGAATTTAAATGAGTCATTATCATATTAGAGAGTCTTAAGTCTTAAAGCTCCAAGGAAAAACTATCTGACTAAAACAGAATTGCAAATTAATCAGGTTACATATTTTCTGATGTGGAGTCACCAAGGAAAGAAATCAGAAAATCAGGATTCACTGGAAGTTTATTGAATACTTCTGACAAGCTTTCTGTTGTTTTAATAAGAATCATAGAAAGTTACAGCAGGGAAGGAGGCCAGTCTTTCAGCCGTGTCTCATTAATGGCTTTAATATAGTTCTCCCATTTATTCATCTGAAATAACTAAGAGAAAATAACAGAAAAGCAACACAGAATGCACAACCCAGCAACCAAATGGAATATCTGCCCACAAATGTATCTGTTCTTCCAAGGCATGTCATCAGTTCAAGCTCCCACTATTGATTTAAAATTAGAGACAGCCCAGCCGAATTGAATCAGGGGCAAAATTTAAAACCAACAATAGCCCCAAACGCTAACCAAGTGACACTAAGGAGAAATTGTAATGTTGGGAACTGCACAGAGAATGTTTCAGTATAATTGAGATATCGTTAGCTTAGAGCAATTGAAATCACTTATTTAAAAAAAGGATTTATTACTGGAATCCAGTGGGCTTGGATAATGAGTAGTTAAATAAGGGCCCAGGACCATGCTACAGTGCTAATATGGTGTTCTCCTTGTTTAACACAGAGGTACTTTCTCTTTTCTGAATTATTGGTTATATTTATGGAGTTAATACCAAATAGATAAATCTCTGGATCACAGAAATGTTACAGTGCAGAAGGAGGCCATCTTGGTCACTGTGTCTGCACAGCTCTCCAAATGAGAAATTTACCCAGTGCCATTCTCTTGCCTTCTCCCCATAGCCCTGCACATAATTCCTTTTCAGATAGAAATCTAATTCCCTTTTGAATACTTTGATTGAACCTTCCTTCACCACACTCTCAGGCAGTGCATTCCAGACCTCAACCACTTGCTTTGGGAATTTTTTTCTCATGTTGCTTTTGCTTCTTTTGCCCATTACTTTAAATCTGTGATCCCTTGTTCTCGATCCTTTCAAGAGTGGGAACAGTTTCTCCCTATTTACTCTGTCCAGACCCCTCATGATTTCAAATACCTCTATCAAAATCTCCTCTCAGCCTTCTCTTTTCCAAGGAAAACAATCCTAATGTCTCCAATCTATTTTCATAACTGAAGTTCCCCATTGCTGGAACTATTCTTGTGAATCTTTTCTCCACTCTCTCTAATGCCTTCACATCCTGGCTAAAGTGTGGTGGCAACCATTTCTTATTTAGTTTTGCATATTTTTCCTGCAAAATGTACATTATTGATAATATTTGTAAAAGTGTTTTACATAACAGTTCAAATTTGCCATTACTTAAGGTGCAATACAGATCAGTTTCTTTCAATTCAGCACAAGGTGCCTCACTACACTTGTAATTTTTTACACTTGTCATTGCATGTTATATTTACAATTGTTCCCTTATTCTTGACTGTCCTTCATACCATTGGACAGCGCAAGATTCTTCAGCGAGGCACCTATACCTATATCATAGGCAGATGAATACAATGTGGGGAAGTGTGAAGTCATGCACTTTGGTAGGAAGAATAGAGGCATAGACTATTTTCTAAATGGGGAGAGAATTCAGAAATCTGGAGTGCAAAGGGACTTGGGAATCCTAGTCCAGGAGTCTCTTAAGGTTAACTTGCAGGTTGAGTCAGTAGTTAGGTAGGTAAATGCAATGTTAGCATTTATTTCAAGAGGACTAGAATATAAAAGCAGGAATGTGCTGCTGAGTCTTTATAAGGCTCTGGTCAGACCACATTTAGAATATTGTGAGCAATTTTGGGCCCTGTATCTCAGGAAGGATGTGCTGGTCCTGGAGAGGGTCCAGAGGAGGTTCACGAGAATGATCCCAGGAATGAAAGGCTTAACATATGAAGAACGTTTGAGAACTCTGTGTCTATACTCAATGAAGTTTAGAAGGATGAGGGGGGATCTGATTGAAACTTACAGAATACTGAAAGGCCTGGATAGAGTAGACGTGGGGAAGATGTTTCCATTAGTAGGAGAGACTAGGACCCGAGGGCACAGCCTCAGAGTAAAGGGAAAACCTTTTAGAACAGAGATGAGGAGAAACTTCTTTAGCCAGAGAGTGGTGAATCTATTGAATTCATTGCCACAGAAGGCTGTGGAGGCCAGGTCATTGAATGTATTTAAGACCGAGGTAGATAAGTTCTTGATTGGTAAGGGGATCAAAGGTTACGGGAGAAGGCGGGAGAATGGGGTTAAGAAACTTATCAGCCATGATTGAATGGTGGAGCAGACTCGATGGGCCAAATTGCCTAATTTCTGCTCCTATGTCTTATGGTCTTATGGTCTATATCAGTAGTAGCACACATTAGACGTACTGGATGAATGACTGGTGACTGCCTAAGGGGTAGAAAATTCATATTAGCTTATTTTATCTCGCTGATGAGAGCTGGGATGGAAAATTTGGAAGGCAACATTTAAATTGTCAGAGGAGCAGTGTGCACATTTATCAACTTTATTTCTCTGCCACTGTAATGTTTAAATGGTAACTCCCACTCCCAATCCCTGACTTCAGCTTCAGCAGAATAGATATAGGAAGAAAAAGTTTCAAAAAGGCAAAGGAACCACAAGTAGAGTTGGGAGGAAGAGTTTCCGTTTCATCATTGTGGTGGAAGAGCAGGGCAACAGTGATAGGAATGTGAAGATACAAATGAAAAACAACAAACAGAAAATATTAATTTAACAAAACAGAAAATGCTGGAAATACTCAGCAGGTCTGGCAGCATTTGTGGAGAGAGAAACAGAGTTAACATTTCAAGTTGTTGGCATTTCATCAGAAAGTTAACACCATAACATCCCCTTGACTTGACACCAGACTTTCTGTCAGGAAAGATGAAAACCACACCACAGAGATCGCTGGATCTTTGTGGGAACCTTTCTCTGAGATCAGCAGCAAGCAGCAATATTGGACAGCAAAATCTGGGCTAACTGCATCACAAAAGAACTGCATCCTTTCTTATGCCATGCAGAGTTTCCCAGAACTTTGGAGCCAATTCAATTAAATTGTCAGAGGACTCCCAGGCTTATCCTTACACCTTTTTTGGAACAAGGGTGTAACATTTGTAATTCTCCAGTCTCCTGGCACCACCCCGATTCTAAGGAAGACTGTAAAATTATGGTCAGTGCCTCCGCAATTTCCACTCTCACTTCCTTCAGTATCCTTGGATGCATCTTATCCGTTCCTGGTGCCTTATCAACTTCAAGTACAGACAGCCTGTCCAATATCACCTCCTTATCGATCTTAAATTCTTCCAGTGCATAATTACCTTCCCTTTCACTTGTGTAGCATCTTCTTCCTTGGCAAAGGCAGATGCAAAATATTCATTTAATACCTCAGCTATGCCCCCGCCTCCATGTGTAAATCCCCTTTTTGGTCCCTGGTCCTCCTTTTACCACCCTTATACTATTTTTTATGCTTATTGAAGACTTTGGGATTTCCTTTTGCTGTTTCAGTAATATTACCATTTTGCTACCATTAAAATTCTGGACTGTTGGCTTCAGAGGATCAGGGGGAACTGTCTCTTATTTACATTTACGCACCACTGCTGAGGCCTGAACGTTTTACTTGACAGGGAGGTAATGTCAAGAAGCTACTCAGGTTGTGCCGCCATGGCCATTATTTTAGAAGTGAGAACATTCAGGCTTCAGAAGTAACCCATTGCAACCAAGAAAAGTATAGGGACAGAGGAAAAACGGACAACAGAGGGTCAGAGTGAAAGTGTTTTTTACTTATTTAATTTACTTTCAGTCTACCTATTGTATTATTATTATTTTATTTATATATGGACTTGTTCCACGAGTGAACTGAAAACGCAGTTCAACACACAATTTGCTTTGGACCTTCAGTCAGGTCATTCCAGTAAAGCGACGACTTCTGGGCTCCAACTTCAAAGAGTCATACGGACCCGAAATGTTAACTCTGTTTTTTCTCTCCACAGAGAGAGTTTTTCCAGCATTTTATGTTCTTGTTTCATGAAGGAAATATTTACGGGAATCAGACAAATAGAACAATTTCCTGTTCCACAGTGAGGTGCGGATCCGTGCTGAAGCGTCCCTCAGAGGTGCTGGGATGACAAAGCCTGCGGGTTGTCTTGTCAAATGTGCGTTGCGAGCCACGGAGCGTGAGCGGAGAAGAGGAATCAAGACAGCTTTGCTTCCCAAAGCTAGATGTTTAACCGGTCCCTGAGCAACTTTATTTTATTGAGCGGATCATTATAGCGGCGATCAGCCGAGCCAATTTCTCTGACTTTGGTATCAATCACCGGTTCCCCTGAAGCTTTCTAACTTCATTCCTCTCATCGGTCTCAACTGTTTCCAGCTTTTGGGACGGTTTCCGGGCTCCAGGTGCCCGCCGATCTTTCACTCCTGGTTCACCATGAGTGCGGGTTGCAGCGGCTATTATAACATCGAAAACGCCTTCGTTTCCAGCTTCACGTGTCCCAAATCCGACAGCCACTTGGGCGCCAAGTATTGCTGTGGCTTTAATGATATAAAATACTGCTGCGATGACCCCAACAGCTTCTTCCCTTACGAGTACAGCTACATGTGGTGGTTAAGGTAAGAGAAGTCTTGCGATGTGCTTTAAAATACCATCTCCCTTTTTAAAAAAGTCTTTAATTTTTTTGAGCAGCAATATTTAATAAACCCTCATCCAAGACATCCCCTAGGAAACCTTGGCGAATGAACACGGAATCGGTTTTACTGTTGTTAACACTCCTAAAAAAGGATGTGAACTCAAGGTTTGAGCGTCACAACAGCCACATTTGTGATTTACAAATTCAAACAAGAGCCAGTGAGAGTAACAGTCGGTGCAAAGACTCAACTGTAACACCGAATCCACTCCATTCCTCTTCATCGTAATGTGGTCTAAGATTATTGCACATAGAGGTTAGAAACTTAAGCGTGAACCCCACAGAAAAATGGACCAGACCCTCAAAATGGCATGTAAACTCTTGGAGGCTATTCGTGCAGCAACATGTGGAAATGCAGTTTTTGCAGTTTTCAGTGCCACTCTTGGTGGGAAACTGTTTACCTTCGACACCCCCTCTAGTTTTAATTAACGACAGCTCTTTTACATCGTGCGAGACTCACTGCAGAGATTTCCTAGCATCCTGGCTTCCCAAAGGTTCTCTGGAAAAGATGCAGTGGTTTTTGTCCAGGTTCACCCTGAGCAGCTCTACAGGACTCTGTGCTCTAGGGCACTTGGTTGCAAGCAGAGTAAACTTACCCAAATTCATGCAGCTGGCCAACTGGATGGGGCGGGGGGTTGGGGGAAAGTGTTTTAGTGGGGTTTTTATGGCTGTCAGTCAGTCTTTACTTGGTCCTGGCAGAGCCGCTAAACCATACTTCTAGGACTTGAGTCTTGTAAAAGATGTTTATAATGCACAGCCTTGTATTTCGACCCAGACATATAAATCCATCCATGCAAATACACATACGCAGTGCAGACGTTTAAACATTCACCTCCACTGAAAAAACTAAAGAAATGCACACAATATTCTGCTGGCTTTATTTATGGTTTTTTTCTATGCAGAAGTTGGTGAGGTTAAGTTGTATTATAATGTCAAACCATTGTATTTATAATGTTGAACCACTTTCAAGAAGTGTTTTTATGATTATCAGAGTAATGTGGATCTGCCAGTATCATGGCATGGATTCCACAGCAGCCAGGGCAGCAGGAAAACAACCACACAGTTCAGACCTCAATTCCTGGCCTTCAGCCTGTGCTTGTATAGGATATGGGGAATGAGGGGTGGGGGGATAGTAACCATATTATGTTCAGAATAACAGGTCGGCAACTGGAAAGAAAGATTTTTCAGGCTTGAAAGGGCAGCCAGAAAAGATGTTTGCTGTCAATTTTAATATTGCTGACAGGGCACTTCTAGAGTCACTAACAATTTTTTTCCCAAAATGATATTTTATTCATAAAATTATAAAAATACATTATCAAGTTGAAAATTACAGAAAATGCCATAAAACTCGACTTGTCTCCATACAGTGTGTTCCACTCTTAGGTGCCTCTATACAATTGTAATTCTTTTCCTATTTGCCATACACATTGCATGTCAGGCATACAGCCTGGGAAAACATTTCAAATTGAAAATTACAAAAAGTGCAATAGAATGCAACTTTCCTCCGTACAGCATGTTCCTTTCTGAGATGCCTGTAATTTCAATACTTTTGCATTCATATTCATTGTTGGCATATGGCCTGAGGGGTTCTACAAATTTTCCAGCCCCTCTGTGCACTATGGCTGAAAGGCTATAGCGACCTTACCCCAATGCATCTCTGCAGTGGCTTCCCCAAGCTTGAGTGCACCCCTCAGCACATAGTCCCGGATTTTGGAATGTGCCAGTCTGCAACACTCAGTCGAAGACAACTCTTTGCACTCAAAGACCAGCAAGTGTCGGGCAGATCAAAGTAACAATCTCCTTTTAGGTGGAGCTTGGATTCTTTAAAGGCAGCAATACCAGCACCAGTACAGATTATTTATCTCACAACAGTGCAGTTAAACTGAGACTGACATTATCAGAGGGGCCAGTTGAGATATGTTAAAAGTTGTCATGTTGTTGAGGAGTCATGGGAAGTAAATGTTTCATCATCCATGTTGTAATATAAAGATGGTAATGAACTCATCTCCATGTTGTAATACAGAAATGGTAATGAATTATTCCCTTAATTGTAATATATGCATGACAACAAATTATTTTGCCATGTTCTAATATATAGTAGCGCCTTTTTCTCCAATTTATTATATAGGTGTAAGTGAATTTCCTCCATAGATAGATGGTTGTAAATTTTTCCTCATGTTTTTGTATATAGTAGATGACAGTGTATTTTTTCTGTTTTGTAAAATAGATGGTAGTTAAAAACCTTGACGTTGTAGCATAGAGATGGTAATGAATATTTTCCTGTGCTATAATATTAAAATTGTAGTGAATAACCCCCATGTTGTAATATTTAGATGGTAATGGATTTCTTCTCCATGTAATCCACTGTCCAAAATAGCCTATTAAATTTGCACCTAAGAATTAAATGCCTTGAAGCCCCATTGCAAATTAATTTTTAAAGTGTACCTGACTTCAGTTACACAAACAACAGGAAAAATACACCCGACAAGAGTAAAGCTACAATCACAGATATATTCTAAATCACTAAATTGAAAGAATTTTTTATCGCTACAAGCACTGTATATTTTACCATGCATGAAACGTACTCATTGGATCAAAATCCTGAAGCTGTTGAGCAAAATTGCTTCATTTTTATATTTTTCAAGTCTGCTCTCATGTTTTGCTCAGGTTACACGTTCATGCTTGATAGCAAATAACCAGGAGCATTTTCTGTCTCTGCCTTCCTCTTTCTATATGTTTGTTTTCTTCTGTTTGTTCTCCCTCTTTTTGTCCTTTGTATAGCCATATTCTTCCACGTTTTTGCCTGTGACTACATCTTTCCTCTGACTCTGATTCTCACTGTTTGTGTTATACCCGAGGTTCTGTTTTCCTTTCTTTGTGGCCCTCTCTCTGTACACTTATCAATCTCACTATCTGTCACCATGTTTGTCTGTGTTTCTCTTTCTTGGTTCATGTTGCTCTATGTATCTGTGTCTGTCTGCCCCAACTGTGAATGTCCTGACTGTTATGACGTAACTTTGGTGGGCTAGGCTTTGGGAAAATTTGGCGGAGTTGAAAGAGCTGTATGTCACGTACTTCTGCATTCTTCCATAACTTGGTCAATAATTTTTTTTCACTTCAGTTTTCTGAAATCCATCTCCAAGGCTGTTGAAGTCAGTCAGCAGTCTCAGGTGTGAATATCAATCTTTCGGAAATATCAGTGGCTCTGTTTCTAAATGATCCTGAAACTCTGCATGGTACTCCTATATCTGAAATCTTCCATGATATCACATACCGCTGAATGGCATTTTGCAGAGCAGTGAATCATTGCCCAGCTGTATATTTCCTGTTTACATTGTGCTTTACAATTAAGGATGCAAGTGGCTGCTATGCTTGTTGATGATATCCATGAGGTTAGAAGAATAAAGTGACTTAGCAAGACCTGCAGCAATGCCATGCCGGCATTCAAGAGTAGACTGTGTTCAACTACCACCTCTGCCTCTTTCTTACTGTTACAAAGCTAAAAATACTTACCTAAATCAGCAGTCGCAGTTGAGGAACTACAGTTCCCAGTTGACCTCGGACTTTCTGCTCATGCGCCAGTCAGGAAATGGCAGCGCATGCTCAGTTTGTGTTGCTTCATATAGTTCGGGCTTTTCACGCATGCTCCGACTTGGAAAGGACCGCATATGCGCTGTCAGTCCTTTTTACATTCTTTAGTTTGGCAACCAGTGCTGTGTACATGTGCAGAAGAAAAGGAAGCAAAGAAGTCAAATGGTGCAAAACTGCGAGTCAGCTAACCTGAAACCAGATTGCCATTCTGGAGGAAGGTGTCCCAGGGAGCAGGACACGGGGAGAGGGACAGGGAGCAGGTTCCAAACCAGAGAATGGGACAGAAAGAGGTCCCAGAAGAAAGCCCCAGGCAGAGACAAAGACAAGGATCAAAGATAGATCCCATTGTGTCAAGATAAATGACAGGAGCAGAGAAAATGGCTCCAAGTTAAAGAAAGAGCTGTGGGGAATAGACTTGAAGCAAAGTGGGCTCAAGAGAAGCGCTGAAGACCTGAAAGGGCAGCCAAAGATTTGTGTCCCCATGTTGCAGACCAAAAGAGCAAAGGCACCCTTTAGATGCGCTGGTGTTCTGCTTGCATGGCCAAGAGTCTGGGGTGTGCTTGGAAGGTGAAACATGAGTATACTCAGAGAACAGGGGAAAGGAATCTTTGAAGGCGAACTTTAAATCCTGGAGGTATATTCTTGTTGGAACCATCCGAGTGGGAGTGATCTTTGGAGAGAATTCCGAGGTGAGTTCTTTAAATGTAGAAATTGGAAACCCTCATGAGAAAGGCAGAGTTTTAGGGAGTTGGTTGGTTCATGGTGTGTCAAACTTCTCTGTGGGTTGTTGAGAAATGCATGGAATCTACTTTGGTCACATCTGTCATTTACTTTGGAGTGTGGTGTGTCTGACCACAGTTCTCCAGTTGGTTCACATTTACCATCTGCTTACTCTGAATATTAGACAGATATAAGACAGATAAGATAAATTGTTTTATCTTTCCAAATTTGTATGTGTCTATAAAGATATAGCTGGGGTAAAGAAATATTGGGAAATTGAATCATCTTCTTGTATTTGTATTGAGATCTTTCCAGCCTTTTTGTCTGGTGTAATATAGTTCATATTTTCTTGTTTAAGAAATGTTTTATTCTTTGTGTTAAAGGTTCATCAGCAGATTCCTGTGAAATTGTTCAGTAACTTAACTCCATTGTTTCTAAAAAAATAAAAGTTAGGATCTATCAAGCCAGGTTTCACCCAGGGATCTAACTTGTCCAATATTAACATCAGCTGGAATTGTAACACTTACTTATGAAAGGGGAGTCATTCTATACTTCCTCTTCTAAATCACCATGATCCTCTGGAATCAATTTCTCCGGATGTGCTTGAACTAGTGGTGATGTAGAATACTGTTGTGAAATGCACCAATTTACTGAATCTGCGTTGTGATACATTTATAACAAGAAGGAAATGAAGCATACTAGTTAAATGCACATTGTTAAATATGTGTTTATTTCTGCGCCGATACTATGCTGCAAATGTTATAGTGCTGTGTATAGTCACTGTTGAATTGCATTTGTCCATGATTATTATTACATAAGCCTGGAGTGAATTCCACTTGTCCTGCTTGCAAACCATTTTATGCTGTGGGCAGCTGCATAGTTGATGGCCCCACTGATATTTCCGTTCCTCATCTGTAATCTGTATCTTCCTTTGAAGGCTGCTTTTTTTTTATTAATGAGACGATTAATATGGATTGAATGAGGGACTATTTTGTGCAGTCTATTTTAACCCAAATCACATTTTTATAGCTAACCAATGTAATAGCCCTGACCAACAAAAAGTTTGTGATAACTGACAGGGAGAGTGGAGTACTGGTAATGTTACTGAACTAATAATCCAGATGCCCAGGCTAATGCTTTGGGGACATGGCAGCTGGTGGAATTTAAATTCAATTAATTAATAAACCTGGATTAAAAGCAAGCCTTAGGAATGGTGACCATAAAACTATCATATTGTTGTAAAAACCCATCTAATGGGTTACACTAATGGGTTGTGTGGCACCATCACCGTGCTAAATAGGGTAGATTTTGAACAGATCTAGCAGCTCAAAACTCAACATCCATGAGGCACTGTGGGCCATCAGTAGCAAAAGAATTGTATTTAACCGCAACCTGTAACCTCCTGGCCTTGCATATCCCTCACTGAATCATTACCATCAAGCCAAGGGATCAATCCTATTTCAATGAAGAGTGCAGGATAAAGGTTAGGAGGAGCACCAGGCATATCTAAAAATGAGATACTAGCCTGATGAAAATACAACAGAGGGCTACTTATATGCCAAACAGTGGAAACAGCATGCAATAGACAGAGCTAAGTGAATCCCAAACCAACAGATCTGATCAAAGCTCTGCAGTTCTGCCACATCCAGTCAAGAATGGTGGCAGCCAATTAAACAACTAACCCCAGGAGAAGGTAATTCCACAAATATCCCCATCCTCAATGTTGAGGAAGCCCAGAACATCAGTGCAAAAGATAAAGCTGAAACATTTGCAACCATCTTCAGCCAGAAGTGCTGAGTGGATGATCTATCTCAGCCTCATTCAGAGTTCCCCAGTATAAAAACATACATATGAACATACATATTAGGAGCAGGAGTAAGCCACTTGGCCTCTTGAGCCTACACCATTCAACAAGATCGTGGCTGATCTGATTATAACCTCAACTCCACATTGCCACCTACCCCGATAACATTTCACACCTTGCTTATCAAGAATCTATCTAGCTGTGCCTTAAAAATATTCAAAGACTCTGATTCCACCACCTTTTGAGGAAGAGAGATCCAAAGACTCATGACCATCTGAAAAACAAAATTTCTCCTCATCTCTGTCTTAAATGGGCAACCCCTTATTTTTAAGCAGCGACTCCTAGTTCTAGATTCTCCCACAAGAGGAAACATCCTTTCCACATCAACCCTGTCAAGTCCCCTCAGGATCTTATATGTTTCAATCAAGTTGCCTCTTACTCTTCTAAACTTCAGCAGATACAAGCCTAGCCAGTCCAACCATTCCTCATAAGACAACCTTCCTATTCCCGGTACTTGTCTAGTAAATCTTCTCTGAACTTCTTCCAACGCATTTATAACCTTCCTTAAATAAGGAGGCTAGTACTGTTTACAGTACTGTAGATGTGGTCTTAATAATGCTCTGTATAACTGAATCATAACCTCGCTGCTTTTGCATTCAATTCCCCTCGCAATAAGCAATAATATTCTATTTTCCTAATTACTTTCTGTACCTGCATACTAATCTTTTGCGATTCATGCACTAGACCATCCAGATCCCTTTGCATCTTAGAGCTCTATAACCTTTCACCATTTAGATGATGTGCTTCCTTTTTTTCCTTCCTGCCAAAATGGATAATTTCACATTTTCCCATATTATACTCCATTTGCCAGATCTTTGCCCACTCACTTAGCCTATTAGTATCCCTTTGTAGTTGCCATTTATTGTCTTCACAACTTATTTTCCTACCTATCTTTGTGTCATCAGCAAATTTAGCAACCAGACCTTTGATCCCTTCATCCAAGTCATTTATATAAATTATAAATAGTTGAGGCCCCAGCACTGATTCCTGTGACACACCACTCATTACACACTTGCCAACCAGCATCACAGATGCCCGTCTTAGGCCAAATTGATTTGCAATTCTAGAGGTGAGGTGAGAATGACTACCCTTGACACAAAAGCAGCATTTGACCTAGTGTGGCATCAATGACCCATAGTAGAATTGAAATCAATGGGAATCAGGGAGAAAACTCTCCACTGGTTGGAGTCATACCTAGTACAAAGGAAGATGTTGTGGTTGAAGGAGGCCAATCACCTTAGCCCCAGGATATTACTGCAGGAGTTCCTCAAGGTAGTGCAGGAGAGCAGCTTGATAGAGTGAGAAGTTGGGAGTTTAGTGAGTGAGGGAGTTTGGTGAAGAGGGGAAGGAGGTGCTCTTTTCCTTTTCTACCTTTTTCAGTCTCTGGTATATAGTTCTTACTTTGGTACAAAGGAGGGAGCTGATTGGTTAGTAACTGGTAAGTTATTCTACTTATAATAAATAGTTCGTAAAGTTAAGGTATGGCAGGGCAACTTAGGCAAATGGAATGTGCATCTTGTGGCATGTGGGAAATAATGGATGCACCATGTGACCTAGACAAACACATCTTCAGGAAGTGTTACTGGCTGAAGAAGCTTGGCTCCAGAACTCGAGCAACAGTTGTAGTCACTGTGGTGCATCGACGAGGCAGATAACTATGTGGATAGCACATTTAGGAAGGTTGTCACACCACAGGTTAGGAGCATTCAGGCAGAGAGGGAATGGCTGATTGCCAGGCAATCCAAGAATTAGGTAGGTTATGCAGGAGTTGATCTCGCTTGCTAACTGGTTTTCTATTTTGGATACTGGTGAGGGCAATGGGTTCCTCACTATGCTAGTGAGCATAGGAATAGGAGAATTGAGAGATTGAACATGAGACTGGAGAATTAGTATAGGCATCAGATTTCTGAGGCATTGGGACCGGTTCTGGGACCTGTACAAGATGGATGGTTTGCACCTTAGAAGGACTGGGACTAACACCCTTGCAGGAAGATTTGCTAGTGCCGTTGGGGAGGGTTTAAACTGGATTGGCAGGAGAATGGGAACCTGAGAGAGAGGTCAGATTGGAGGGAAGCAAAACTAGTAACAGGAAGTAGAAAAGTAGTAAGTGAAATTAGAAGGCAAAGCGAAGGCAAGCATCAAATAGGATCAGAATGCAGAATAATGTTAAAAAATCAAAATTAAGTGCACTATATCTGAATGCACAAAGCATTCACAACAAGGTAGATGATTTGAAGGCACAAATAGTGGTAAATAGGTATGATTTAGTTGCCATTACAGAGACGTGATAACAGGGTGACCAAGCCTGGAAACTGAATAATCAAGACTATTCTTCATTTAGGAGGGATAGGCAAAAAGGAAAAGGAGGCAGGATAGTGCTATTAAAAAGGGACAAGATCAGTACATTCATGAGATAGGACTTTAAATTGAAGGATCAAGATGTAGAATCAGTTTGGGTGGAGCTAAGAAACAACAAGGGGCAGCTAACATTGGTAGGAGTTGTTTATAGGTCACTGAACAGTAGTGGTAATGTTGGACACAGTATAAATTAGGAAATTAGAGCTTCATGTAACATGGCTAATATAATAATAATAATGGGTGCCTTTGATTTACATAAAGACTGGGTAAACCTAATTAGCACCAATACTGTGATGAAATCCTGGAGTATGTACGAGATGGGTTTGGTATGAGATGGGACCAGTACGTTGAAGAACCAACTAGGGATTGGATTATTTTAGATTTAGTATTATGTAATGAGAAAGGGCTAATTAATAACCTTGCTGTAAAGAAATCTTTAGGAAATAGTGACCATAATATGATAGAATTTTACATCAAGTTTGAAAGTGATTTAGTTCTTTCTGAAACTAGGGTCTTAAATCTGAACAAAGGAAATTGTGGAGGTACAAGGGGCAGGTTTGCTGTGATGGATTGGGAAAATACACCAATAAAATTGACAGTAGACAGGCAATGGCTAGTATTTAAAGAAGGATTAGATGGTATGCAACAAATATATATTCCTCAAAGGCACAAAAACCCAACAGGAAGGGTGAATCAACTGTGTCTAACAAAAGAAGTTAAAGATTGCATTAGATCAAAGGAAGTGGCTTATAAGGTTGCCAAAAAATGGTAAGCCAGAGAATTGGGAACAATTTAGAATCCAGCAAAGGATGACCAAGAAACTGACAGAGAAAGGGAAAAGAGGATATCAATGCAAGCTAGTGAGAAACATAAAGATAGACAATAAAAGATTCTTTAGGTATGTGAAAAGGAAAAGATTAACAAGGACAAATATGAATCCATTACAGGCAAAGACAGGAGAATTTATAATGGAGAATAGAGAAATGGCAAATAAACTAAACAATTACTTTGTGTCTGTCTTCACGGAGGAAGATACAGAAAAATCTCCTAGAAATACTAGGGAAACAAGGGACTTGTGAAAGGAGCCGAAAGAAATTAGTATTAATAAAGGTGTAGTACTTGAAAAATTAATTGGGTTGAAGATTGATAAATCCCCTGGACCAGATGAGCTACATCCCAGAATGTTGAATGAGGTGGCCATAAATGGTTATCTTACAAAATTAACAGATTCTGGAAAGGTTCCTGCAGAACGGAAAGTAGAAAATGTGACCCAATTATTTAAGAAGGGAGAGAGAGAGAAAGTGGAGAACTACAGACCTATTAGTTTGATGTCAGTGGTAGGGAAAATGTTTGAATCTATTATAAAGGATGTGATAACTAGATACTTAGAAAATAATGATATGATTGGGTGGGGTCAACACGAACAAGGAAATCATGTTTGACAAACCTGTTGGAGTTTTTTGAAGATGTTAAAGGAGAACCAGTGGATGTGGAGTATTTTTTATTTTCAGATGGCTTTTGCTAAAGTCTCACACAGGAGGTTAGTAAACAAAACTAGACCACATGATATTGGTAGCAATATGCTGGTATGGATTGAAAATTGGTTAACAGACAGAAAACAGAGGGTAGGAATAAACTGGTCATTTTCAGGATGACAGGCTGTTATTAGTGGGGTGCCACAAGGATCAGTGCTTGGGCCACAGCTGTTCACAATCTATATAAATGATTTGGATGTGGGAACCAAATATAATATTGCTAGATTTTCTGATGACACAAAACTAGGTGGGAATGTAAGTTATGAGGAGGATGCAAGGAGGCTTCAAGGGAACTTGGACAAGCTAAGTGAATGAGCAAGAACACGGTGGATGGAATATATTGCGAATAAGTATGAAGTTATCCACTTTGATAGAGAACAAAACAGAAAAGCAGAGTATTCCTTAAATGATGGGAGGTTGGGAAGTGTTGATGTCCAAAGGGACCTGGTTGTCCTTGTTCATGAGTCATTAAAAGTGAGCATGCATGTGCAGCAAACAGTTCGGAAAGCAAGTGGTATGTCGGCCCTCATCATAGGGGGATTTGAGTAAAGATATCTTGCTGCAGATGTATAGAACCTTGGTGAGACCACATCTGGAGTGTTGTGTACAGTTTTGGCCCCCTTATCTAAGGTAGGATATATTTGCTATAGAAGGAGTGCAAGGGAGGTTCACCAGTCTAATCCCTAGGATGGCAGGATTGTCTTATGAAGAGAGATTGAGGAAACTTGGCCTGTATGCTCTAGAATTTCAAAGAATGAGAGGTGATCTCTTTGAAACTTATAAAATTCTTACAAGGCGTGACTGGATAAATGTAGATGTAGATGAGATGTTTCTCCTGGCTGATGAGCCTGGAACAGGGGACACAGTCTCAGAATAAGGAACAGGCCACTTAGGACTGAGGTGAGGAGGAATTTATTCACTCAGAGGGTGGTGAATCTTTGAAATTCTCTACCCCATAGGGCTGTGGAAGCTCAATCATTGAGCATGTTCAAGACAGGAATCGATAGACTTCTAGATACTCATGACATCAAGGGATGTGGGGATTTGGCAAGTTGAGAAAGTGGTGTTGAGATAGATGATCAACCATGATCTAACTGAATGGTGGAGCAGGCTTGACGAGACAAATGGCCTACACCAGCTCCTCTGTTCCTAGTGTTCTAGGCCCAATCATCTACAGCTGCTTCCTCAATGACCTTCCCTTCATCATAAGGTCATGACATAAGGGATGTTCGCCGCTTATTGCAGTCTTCAGTTCATTTTGCAACTTCTCAGATAAAAAAGCAATCCGTGTCTGTATACAGCAAGACTTGGACACCATTCAGGCTTGGGTTGATAAGTGGTAAATAACATTTGTGCCACACACGTGCCAGGCAATGGCCATTTCCAGCAAGAGAATGTCTAACCGCCTCCCCTTGATATTCAGTGGCATTGCCTTTGTCGTGTCCTCAATCATTAACCTCCTGGGAGTCATCATTGACCATTGGACCAGTCATAAATATTGTGGCTACAATAGCAGGTCAGAGCCTGGTTATTCTGCAGTGAGTAACTCCTCCTGACCTCCTGACTTACCAGCTTGCCCACCAGCTACAAGGAGAATTCAGGAGTGATGGGATACTCACCATTTGCCTGGATGAGTGCAGCTCCAACAACATTCAAGAAGCTTGACACCATCCAAGACAAAGCATCCTGCTTGATTGGCACCCCATTCACCATCTTAAACATTCATTCCCTCCACCAGTGGCGCACAGTTGCTGCAGTGTGTACCATCCACAAGATGCATTGCAGCAACTCACCAAGACTCCTTTGACAGTATCTTTCAAACCCACAACCTCCATCTCCTAGAAGAACAAGGTGAGCAGACATATGAAAACAACATCATCTGGATTTTCATGTCCTGTCACACACCATCCTGACTTGGAACAATATCATTGTTCTTTCATTGTTGCAGGGTCAAAATCCTGGAACACCCTACCCAGAATTATTGTAGGTGTTCCTACACCACACAGACAGGAATGGTTCAAATAGGTTCACCACTACCTTCTCAAGGCCAATAATGATTGGCATTAAATACTGGCCTTGCCAGAGATACCCACAATCTATTAACGAATGAGAAAAGGAATTATTTATGCCAACACCCCACTTACTGTCAAAAACAACCCTAAAGGGTAAAGAGGATATTTTTGGATAGAGTCCATAACTACGCTGTAAGAAATTGGGGTCTTGAATAAATAGATATTTTCTGCATAATTTAACACCCTCTAAAAGGTTTTCTAAAAAGGCAACACTTTTTAAACAGTCTGTGGAAACAGTCAAGGTCACTTAGTTCAAGTTGTCATTCCTAAGTTACGATGGCATCTTCTGTACCCCCTTTTTGATGTAATTGTTTAAAAAGGACCAAGATATGACCCTCAGCAAGATCCGCAAGGAGGGTGGTAACCACCCTGACGGTTTGAGTACCTGTCCTACAGCCATCGGTCAGAATAGTTAGATAGGTGATTGACACTGGGTAAGCTACCAGCCCCCCCAAAAGGGTATATAGATTGGTGTTATACTGGTGAGGGGTTGAGGGACTGCTGAGGTGCTGGTGAGGGGGCAGCACTCATTGGGCAGCTGCCTTCTTCAGATGGATGATGGACCAGAGGAGGATGAAGATCGAGAGATCGAGGGAAGAGTTTCCTAACACTTCGACTAGAGAGCAGCACGTTGTTATCACAAGCTGTTACGGGTTGTATACTTTTTTTTCATCTAATTAGTTAATATATTATATGTAAACTGTTGTTTCTTAATGAACTCAATGAACTATCTTAAAATTACTTGTGACCAGTCGACTGCCTATTTCGGTGTCTGTGGTCCGGAACCTCGAAATCCTATAGTTGGTATCAGAAGTACAGTAGTCGGGATTGACTTGGAATTTGAGAAGCAACAGTCTTAGTTTGTAGTTAATCGTGATTATTAAGTGAAGCCAGGAGTCACATGGCATTGGTATATGCTAGAATGCGACTGATAGACAGTTTGACAAGGAGACAGGAGCATCAGGAGCGAATGATGTCCTGGGAGCTGTAAAAGAATATGACAGAGTTTACGGGTGTATCCTTGATGGGCTTTCTAAAGGTTCAGAAAGGAAACAGAGAGTTGGAGAAAGTCCGGAATAAATTAGCCTACAGTGCACATCTGTGTGCCTTACAGCTGAGTAAAAAGTATAAGGAGTTAAGGGAACTGGTAGTTAAGTTGCAAAAGGACACTGATGACTGGCAGGAGAACGCGGCTGTTCTGGACAATCAATTACACTGGGAACAGGAGGCACATGATAGGGCGTGTTGTGCTAAGAAAAAACTGATGCAAGACTAAACATTGGAACAATTTGCTGAAATAATTTAGTTGAAAGCACTTCTGTTCCACCTCTCCTATGTGATAAGGGAATGCTGATGTGTGGGTTAACCAAGCCAGGCCAAGGACAGAGGTGGTTGGGAATGCTAAAGAACCATCCGCTGTGACTAGAGAAGAGGTCACAACCTTGCACCTTTCCCCAGGCGAGGTTAGGGCACTAAGGGAAGAGAACATTGATATTCACAAGGTCCTAGTTAGCATCATACAAGTCCCCACCAAAAGCCCGAGTGTGTTTACAGAGAGACCTGACTCCTGCACTGTCACCCTCCACTATCCTTATGCCGACCCTATGAGCGAGTACTTCTGCCCAGCTGACAGTATACCATACATTCGAGTTGTCATTGCTAAAGCAGGGTGTTGTTCTCAAACATCAAAGATTCAAAAAATTGACATCAAGGAAGGAGCTGAAATGTTTAAAATTCAAACTACATGTTTTACTGACTTTAAACTGCTGAGTGCCTGTTAATTAAAAAAAAATTTCAAACTCTACTAGTATACACCTGTGAAGGCTGGGTCATTCCCCAAATGTAAAGATAAGTCTGCAGTTTGGCAGCAATCCAATTTGAACTTTTCAAAACCATGAGTTAACTAAACTGCTAGAATTCAAAATTACAGACACAGTTACTGACTATATCTTTCAAATTTGGTTAAGTAGCAAACATAGAAAATTGAAATTTGTTTTAAAGGAGGGAAAGATTCTGTTCCTTTTCTAGAGTCTGTGAGGCTGTTGTGTTGACTTTTTTAAGAAGTGACTGAGACAAAATGCTAACAAACTTTCAAAATAATTGGAATTCAAGTTGGAGACAACAAAAGGATTTAACAAAACAAAATTAAAGTGGAGTTTGGTTTCTGATCAGAGAAGCTTTTAAAAAAATTATATAAAGTGACGCAGTTGCATGCCCAGTTTTCTCCGCCCATCCCACCACTTGAAACAAGCTGCAGGGTTAACTCTTTCTGCTGGCAGCTGCTTTTTAAAAAAAAACTCATCACACAACCTTCGGATTACTAAATGTATAATGGACATTATTAGATTTTATGTTTCTAGATTTACAGATACGATTGGACATATTAACCCATTGGGCTCCTGGCCAGAGCCACAATGGATTGTTTGTGTTTTCTTAAGCAGGTGATGATGGTTTTCAGCTCTGAGTGAACCCAGCAATTTTGAAAATTAAAGCACAGCAAAAATATTTTACCTTTCAGAGACTTGGGCTTCACCATTCAGGCTGTTTGTTACTATTTATGACCTTTTGAGACAAAGTGTTTGGGTATGGAAAACACCTCTAAACTCATGGCAAATACTTTTGTCTCGGGTGCAAAACCACCATTTAAAACCCCAAAACAAAAACAGAATTACCTGGAAAAACTCAGCAGGTCTGGCAGCATCGGCGGAGAAGAAACGAGTTGACGTTTCGAGTCCTCATGACCCTTCAACAGAACTGATTGAATGTTAGAAGAGGGGTGATATATAAGTTGATTTAAGGTGGGGGGGGGGGTGGGGGGGTGTGTGGGGGCGGAAGAGAAGTTGGGGGGGTTGGTGGGTGGTGTGGTTGTAGGGACAAGCAAGCAGTGATAGGAGCAGATAATCAAAAGATGTCACAGACAATGGAACAAAGAAGTGTTGAAGGTGGTGATATTATCTAAACGAATGTGCTAATTAAGAATGGATAGCAGGGCACTCAAGGTACAGCTCTAGTAGGGGTGGGGTGGAAAGACTAGCCCGGCATACAAGATTTAAAAATAATGGAAATAGGTGGGAAAAGAAAAATCTATATAAATTATTGGAAAAAACAAAAGGAATGGGGAAGAAATGGAAAGGGGGTGGGGATGGAGGAGGGAGTTCAAGATCTAAAGTTGTTGAATTCAATATTCAGTCCAGAAGGCTGTAAAGTGCCTAGTCGGAAGATGAGGTGCTGTTCCTCCAGTTTGCGTTGAGCTTCACTGGAACAATGCAGCAAGCCAAGGACAGACATGTGGGCAAGAGAGCAGGGTGGAGTGTTAAAATGGCAAGCGACAGGGAGGTCTGGGTCATTCTTGCGGACAGACCAAAGATGTTCTGCAAAGCGTTCGCCTAGTCTGCGTTTGGTCTCTCCAATGTAGAGGAGACCACATTGGGAGCAATGAATGCAGTAGACTAAGTTGGGGGAAATGCAAGTGAAATGCTGCTTCACTTGAAAGGAGTGTGTGGGCCCTTGGACGGAGAGGAGAGAGGAAGTGAAGGGGCAGGTGTTGCATCTTTTGCGTGGGCATGGGGAGGTGCCGTAGGTGGGGGCTGAGGAGTAGGGGGTGATGGAGGAGTGACCAGGGTGATCCGGAGGGAATGATACCTATGGAATGCTGCCCGGGGGGGTGAAGGGAAGATGTGTTTGGTGGTGGCATCATGCTGAAGTTGGCGGAAATGGCGGAGGATGATCCTTTGAATGTGGAGGCTGGTGGGGTGATAAGTGAGGACAAGGGGGACCCTATCATGTTTCTGGGAGGGAGGAGAAGGCGTGAGGGTGGATGCGCGGGAGATGGGCCGGACACGGTTGAGGGCCCTGTCAACGACCGTGGGTGAAAACCTCAGTTAAGGAAGAAGGAGGACATGTCAGAGGAACTGTTTTTGAAGGTAGCATCATCAGAACAGATGCGACGGAGGCGAAGGAACTGAGAGAATGGGATGGAGTCCTTACAGGAAGCGGGGTGTGCGGAGCTGTAGTCGAGGTAGCTGTGGGAGTCGGTAGGCTTGTAATGGATATTGGTGGACAGTCTATCACCAGAAATTGAGACAGAGAGGTCAAGGAACCCCACAGCCCCAGATATGCCTGTCTCTTTATGGGGTATGTGGAATATTCCTACTCTGGCCCCCTCCCACAACTCTTTCTCCGGTACATCGATGATTACTTCAGTGCTGCTTCATGCTCTCGTCGGGACTTGGAAAAATTTATTAATTTTGCTTCCAATCTCCACCTCTACATCATTTTCTCATGGTCCATCTCTGACACTTCCCTTCCCTTCCTTGACCTCTCTGTCTCAATTTCTGGCGATAGACTGTCCACCAATATCCATTACAAGCCTACCGACTCCCACAGCTACCTCGACTACAGCTCCTCACACCCCGCTTCCTGTAAGGACTCCATCCCATTCTATCAGTTCCTTTGCCTCCGTTACATCTGTTCTGATAATGCTACCTTCAAAAACAGTTCCTCTGACATGTCCTCCTTCTTCCTTAACCGAGGTTTTCACCCACGGTTGTTGACAGAGCCCTTAACCGTGTCCGGCCCTTCTCCCACACATCCGCCCTCACGCCTTCTCCTCCCTCCCAGAAACATGATAGGGTCCCCCTTGTCCTCACTTATCACCCCACCAGCCTCCGCATTCAAAGGATCATCCTCCGCCATTTCTGCCAACTCCAGCATGATGCCACCACCAAACACATCTTCCCCTCACCCATCCCGGCGGCATTCCGTAGGGATCGTTCCCTCCGGGACACCCTGGTCCTCTCTTCCATCACCACCTACTCTTCAACCCCCATCTATGGCACCTCCCCATGCCCACGCAAAAGATGCAACATCTGCCCCTTCACTTCCTCTCTCCTCACCGTCCATGGGCCCAAACACTCCTTTCAAATGAAGCAGCATTTCACTTGCATTTCCCCCAACTTAGTCTACTGCATTCGTTGCTCCCAATGCGGTCTCCTCTACATTGGAGAGACCAAACGTAAACTGGGCGAACGCTTTGCAGAACACCTGCGGTCTGTCCGCAAGAATGACCCAAACCTTCCTGTCGCTTGCCATTTTAACACTCCACCCTGCTCTCTTGCCCACATGTCTGTCCTTGGTTTGCTGCATTGTTCCAGTGAAGCCCAACGCAAACTGGAGGAACAGCACCTCATCTTCCGACTAGGCACTTTACAGCCTTCCGGACTGAATATTGAATTCAACAACTTTAGATCTTGAACTCCCTCCTCCATCCCCACCCCCTTTCCATTTCTTCCCCATTCCTTTTGTTTTTTTCCAATAATTTATATAGATTTTTCTTTTCCCACCTATTTCCATTATTGTTAAATCTTGTATGCCGGGCTAGTCTTTCCACCCCACCCCCACTAGAGCTGTACCTTGAGTGCCCTGCCATCCATTCTTAATTAGCACGTTCGTTTAGATAATATCACCACTTTCAACACTTCTTTGTACCATTGTCTGTGACATCTTTTGATTATCTGCTCCTATCACTGCTTGCTTGTCCTTACAACCACACCACCCACCACCCCCCCAACTTCTCTTCCCCCCCCCCCCCACCCCCACCTTAAATCAACTTATATATCACCCCTCTTCTAACATTCAATCAGTTCTGTTGAAGGGTCATGAGGACTCGAAACGTCAACTCTTTTCTTCTCCGCCGATGCTGCCAGACCTGCTGAGTTTTTCCAGGTAATTCTGTTTTTGTTCTGGATTTCCAGCATCCGCAGTTTTTTGTTTTTAAATCCCCCAAGCCTGTTTCTGAAATTGGAATTGATAAATAACTGGACAGACATTGCTACTTCAAGCATTCAAAGGGAGATTTAACTGACGTTTATGGGGATAAACAAATTCTAATTGTTCAAAAAAAAAACCTAATGGACAAGCGGTCTGGGTGGTTTTTTGGAATCAAAAAAAACTTTGTCTTTGGAGGAAATAAATCGAGCACTATCAAAACCTGTCAGCCCAACAATACTGCTATTTGAATTTGGGATAATTTTAAAATAAAATAAGTCATGTCCAATCTGGTGCAGGCTTGTCCAGCATTTTCACTTGGTGTGGGGTCACATTTCAAATTTTCTCTTGCTTGGAGGGCTAATACAGTAAATTTTGGGAAGAGAAAGAAACCGGCTCAGAGGAATGGAAATCTGCCCATGTTTTTGCCTGCTAGAAGGAGTCACTGTAGTGCAGTGGTGCATCCCAGACCTGATGCCCATCTGTCAGGCTGTGAAGAGCCTTCCCTGCCCCCTACATCAGGGCCTTGCCACATCTGCCTGGCAGGCCAGCCCCTGGACGAGCCTGATCTACTAGGTCACTTTTGAGACAATAAATTGTTGTTTAAGTGAAATAACAAATAAACAAAATGCCTGAAATCAAGTGGGAATATTTAATTTCTGTTTTAAAGATATTATGAAAGCATGTTATTGGACTATAAAGTTTCTCCAGAGCTCCTGAAAGAGATACAATAGTAATTAATAAGATACCCCATTTAGAATAAGAGATAGATTTAGTGAAAAAGACACAAACCCAAATGGGAATTGGAATAACTCATCTTGGGCTTAATTCACTGGAATATATAAATCTGGTATTGATATATGTTCTAGTGAAAGGAAAGTGTAGATGAGCTGAAAAGGTGACAATTTTGTCTTGGAGGTACTTGTGTCTTTGTCTATGAGCTTTTTAAGAAAACTGAACTTGATAATCTGGCCACCACCTGAGATCTTGGGTCCGTAGAGGGGGAGATAAATAAAGACCTTGAGACAGAGATCCCCTCTGATCTTTTGAGAAGATTACTGGAGAGTCAGGAAGAATTATTGAATGGTGCAACCTTTTAAAGACAGTGAAATCCCAGATGATGAAGTTGATTGGCAAAATACAGAGCACGATCCCTATAGACCTGATAATCCTTCCACAAATGCAAAACAAGAATTTGTGGGAGAGGGCAGAGAGACTACCATCATGCATGAAGAAGTGATGTGTAGCAGAAGGAACACTGCCCAAATAGAAAATATGATAAAAAGGGGATTACTAGAGACCACATTCAACAGAAAGGGAAACGTGAAGATGACTTACTAATGTGAAATTCGAACAGAGGATTAAAGAAGGAATTGGAACAACGGTGTGAGTGTGCAGAAGTGATGTGTAACTTGTGAAGTAACTGGCATGAAAAATTACATGATGCAGCTGCACTGAAGAATGGGTCCCAGTCTTGCTCAGCTACTTGACAAACAGCGTGACATGAAATGGTTAATATGGCCTGAAGAGTACGAAACCATTTTTAAATGATCTAGGCACTGACACATACTTTATTGAAAAACTGACTTTAATTAATTTTATTCCCCCTGACCATTATTACCACCTTAGAGTCAAATTAAATTAAGCGTGAAAGGAATTTTAGATTGGGACAAATGAAGGCTAGGAATAAATAATACTGAGTAAGAATTATCCACAAAATGGATACAGGTGAAGGGAGAGCTGGAGAATCTTTTAAGTCCATGCATAATTTGTCTTTTTAATTCTATGTACTTAGATGCTAAGAGCTTGGAAATTAGCAACACTCCTGCAAAAGAATAAGGCTGGGGTTTTCCAGCCCTGCCGAGCGGGACTCACTGTGGAGTATGCAGCGGGCCAGCCAAAAGTCCATTGACTAACAGTGGGACCAGGCGATCCTGACAGCAGGTGGGCCTGGAAAATCCCATTGTAAGGATATTTCCCTCTCAAAGAGGGGAACTGTAAGATCTGCAGCTGGGAGTGTCAATCCAAGTAATCAGATAATTCTAGTAGCTTTAGTATGTTATCTACAATATGTAATCAAGAAATTAGGGAAACAGCTTGTATTTTAGAAATAACTATGTTAGCTAAAAATTAGTTGTGAGAAGTCAATAAGGATATTTCCTTCTCAAAGGGGGTAGCTGAAAGAAATTGGGCTGTTGAATAAACAGATAATTTCTGCATAATATAACACCCCCTAAAAAGCTTTCTAAAAGATAACAATTTTGAAACAGTCTGTGGAAACTGGCAATGTCACTTAGTTCATGTTGTCATCCCTAAGTTAAGATGGCGTCTTCTGTACCCCCTTATCGATGCAATTGTTTAAAAAGGACCAAGATATGACCCTCAGCAGGATGTAAACTAAAAAGCTGACCTTGAGCGGGGTGATGCACAAGTAGGGTGGTAACCACCCTGACGGTTTGAGTACCTGTCCTATAGCCATTGGTCAGAATAGTTAGATAGGTGATTGACACTGGGTAAACTACCAGCCCCCACAAAGGGGTATATAGATTGATGTCACATTGGTGAGGGACTGAGGGACTGCTGAGATGCTGGTGAGGGGGCAGTGCTCACTGGGCAGCTGCCTTCTTCAGATGGAAGATGGACCAGAGGAGAAGGAGGAAGATCAAGAGATCGAGGGAAGAGTTTCCTAACACTTCAGCTAGAGAGCGGAATGCTGTTATCACAAGCTGTTATGTGTCATATACTTTTTTTCTGTCTAATTAGTTTATGTATCATATCTAAACTGTTGCTTCTTAATGAACTCAATGAACTATCTTAAAATTACTTATGACTGGTCGACTGCCTATTTAGGTATCTGTGGTCCTAAACCCCGAAATCTTACAATACAGATTATACATGATCTGTGGAGGCTGCCTCGAAAAAGGTCAAATATCCTTTCCTTATTTCATGCTTTCTTGTGTTCCTATTTGTGAAAGAATGTGTCTAAATGCAGAAGAATATTGAGTTAAATTAATTATTTGTTCTTTTTTCAGTGTTTTTAACTTTGACAAGTATGCAATCTAAGATCAAACTTAAAAAATATATTTTCTTGTACAATTTGTTTCAGTATTGGAGCTCTGGTGGGACTGTCTATAGCAGCGGTGATTCTCCTAACTTTCGTCATCACAGTTTGTGTTCTGTGCTACCTTTTCATCTGCACTAAACCACAGTCCAGACTGGATACTGGATTAGATTTGCAGACACCAGGTAAGTAAACTATTTGAAGATGATCATTATACATGCTTGGCTTTGTATCCGCTATAGTAGCTTATTATGTAACAATCTTTGAAAACCCTTTGAAATATGGTGGCGATAGGCTCCCATTGGATAGATTGTAAATCTGGTCGAATTGCATAGTGGTCTTTTTTATTCATTCATCAGATGTGAGTGTTTCTGGCAAGGCCATCATTTGTTGCCCATCTCTTCTTGCACTGTTGCTGTCCATGTGGTTTAGGTACACCCACAGTGCTGTTAGGAAGGGTGTTCCAAAATTTTGACTCAAAGATAGTGAAGGAATGGTGATATATTTCAAAGTCAGGATTGTGTGTGGCTTGGAGGGTGCAAGTGATGATGTTCCCAAGTGTCCGCTCCCCTTTTTCTTCTGGGTGGTAGAAATTGTGGGTTTGGATGGTGCTGTCGAAGGCGTCTTGGCAAATTACTGCGGTGTATCTTGTGGATGGTACACAAGGACTGCCTTTTTAAAATTTATTCATGGGATGTGGGCATTGCTGGTTAGACCAGCATTTATTGCACATCCCTAATTGCCCTTGACAAGGTGGTGGTGAGTTGCCTTCTTAAACCTCTGCAGTCCCTGTGGTGTAGGTACAGCCACAGTGCTGTTAAGGAGGGAGTTTCAGGATTTTGACCCAGTGACAGTGAAGGAACAGCGATATATTTCCAAGTCAGGATGGTGAGTGGCTTGGAGGGGAACGTGCAGGTGGTGGTGTTCCCATGTGCCTGCTGCCCTTGACCTTCTAGATGGTAGTGGCCGTGGGGTTTGGAAGGTGAGGTCCAAAGCACCTTGGTGAGTTCCTGCAGTGCATCTTGTAGATGGCACACACTGCTGCTACTGTACATTGGTGGTGGAGGGAGTGAGTGTTTGTGTAAGGGGTGTCAGTCAAGTGGGCTGCTTTGTCCTGGATGGTGTCGAGCTTCCTGAGTGTTATTGGACCTGCGCTGATCCATGCAAGTGGAGAGTATTCCATCACACCCCTGACTTATGCCCTGTAGATGGTGAACAGGCTTTGGGGAGTCAGGAAGTGAGTTACTTGCCACAGGATTCCTAGCCTTTGACCTGCTCTTGCAGCCAAAGTATTGATATGGCTAGTCGAGTTCAGTTTCTGGTCATTGGCTGAAGACTGGCATCTGTGATGCTGGGGATCATCCACTTGGCACTTCTGGCTAAGATTGTTGCAAAGGCTTCAGCCTTATCTTTTGCACTGATGTGCTGAGCTCTCCCAATATGAAGATGGGGATACTTGTGGAGCCTCTTCCTCCTCCTGTGGGTTGTTTAATTGTCCACCACCATTCACCACTGGATGTGGCAGGAATGCAGAGTTTAGATCTGATCCGTCGGTTGTGAGATCGCTTAGCTCTGTCAATCGCATGCTGCTTATGCTGTTTGATATGCAAGTAGTCCTGTGTTATAGCTTCACCAGGTTAACACCTCATTTTTAGGTATGCCTGGTGCTGCTCCTGGCATGCCCTCCTGCACTCTTCATTGAATCTGGGTTGATCCCCTGGCTTAGTGGTAATGGTAGAGAGGGGGATATGCTGAGCCTTGAGGTTACAGATTGTGGTTGAATACAATTGTGCTGCTGATGGTCCACAGTGCCTTATCGATACCCAGTCTTGAGTTGCTAGATCTGTCTGAAATCCATCCTATTTAGCAAGGTGGTAGTGCCACACAATGCGATGGATGATATTCTCAATGTGAAGACAGGACTTCATCTCCACAAGGACTGTGCAGTTGTCACTACTGCTGCTACTGTCATAGGCAGATGCTGGACAGATTGTGTGCTGATGGTGGAGGGAGTGAATATCCATGCTGGTGGGTGTGGTGCTAATTAAGCAGGCTCCTTTGTCTTGGATGGTATCAAGCTTCTTGAGTGTTGTTGCAGCTATACTCATCCTGGCAAGTGGAGAATATTCCATCACACTCCTGATGGTAGACATGCATTGTGGAGTCAGGAAGTGAGTTACTCGCCATAGAATTCCCAGCCCCTGACCTGTTCTTGAAACCACATTATTTATTTAGCTGGTCCAATTCAATATCTGGACAAAGGTGACGCTAGTATGTTGATGATGGGGATTCAGAGATGACAATGCCATTGAATGTCAAGGAGTGGTGGTTAGCTTCTCTCTTGTTGGAGATGATCATTGCCTGGCACTTTTGTGTTATTTGCCAGAGGTGCGGCCTGCAAAAGCTACAAGCCCATTGATTCACAGAATCACAGAATCTCACAGTGCAGAAGAGGCCCTTCGGCCCATCGAGTCTGCACCGACACCTGAGAAACACTTGACCTACCTACCTAATCCCATTTACCAGCGCTTGGTCCATAGCCTTGAATGTTATGACATGCCAAGTGTTTATCCAGGTACTTTTTAAAGGATGTGAGGCAACACACCTCCACCACCCTCCCAGGCAGTGCATTCCAGACCGTCACCACCCTCTGGGTAAAGAAGTTTTTCCTCACATCCCCCCTAAACCTCCTGCCCCTCACCTTGAACTTATGCCCCCTTGTGACTGACCCTTCAACTAAGGGAAACAGCTGCTCCCTATCCACCCTGTCCATGCCCCTCATTATCTTGTACACCTCGTTCAGGTCACCCCTCCGTCTTCTCTGCTCCAACGAAAACAACCCAAGTTTATCCAACCTCTCTTCATAACTCAAATGTTTCATCCCAGGCAACATCCTGGTGAATATCCTCTGCACCCCCTCCAGTGCAATCACATCCTTCTTATAATGTGGCGACCAGAACTGCACAGTGCTCCAGCTGTGGCCTCACCAAGGTTCTATACAACTCCAACATGACCTCCCTACTTTTGTAATCTATGTCTCGATTGATAAAGGCAAGTGTCCCATATGCCTTTTTCACCACCCCACTAACATGCCCCTCCACCGTTTGGACAGGGCTCTTGGATGTGGCCCATTAAGAGGTCGCCTCATGGAAGATTGCACAGGTCTCAAAAACCTTAGGGTCGGGACATGTATTTGTCCCCAGTGGAAGAATATTTTCAAAGCTGGTAAGATTCTGCCCAAACCTGAATGTTGCCAAGTCTTGCTGCATTTACAAGGCCAGAATTAGATATCAAGAAGTGCTTCTTTTCCCAGATAATAATGGACCTGTGGAGCAGGCTGCTGGCTTTAGCGGTGAAAACTAATTCACTGACTGCATTCAAGTGAGAGCTGGACATGAGTTTTGCTGGGACGGAGAACATGTCAAACAAAAGGTAGGTATGGTATAGCATTAATCTGGACCAGAGTTGTCTCCCGGACTAGTTTCAATCACCTAAAGGTGTGTGAGAGGAATTTTTCAGGTTTAATTTTCTCTAATTGACCTGGGTTTTTAATCTGTATTTTCGCCTCTCTCAGGAGAGAGGCTTTCTGGTGGGGTGGGGAGATTTTTTATTGTGATGTACAAACATTACAATTGTTTGTAACTGAAGGACTAGTAAGTCTTTTCCAGTTTATCTGTTTTTGTATGTGCATATATGGTCACATCTGTCACACAGGTACACATTTTGACATCAGAAATGGAGTCAAAGGAATACTTGTTTGTTCTCTCCAAGTGCTCATGGCTTAGATTTTAAATACCTTTACATTTTTGACACAACAACAGAATTACCTGGAAAGACTCAGCAGGTCTGGCAGCATTGGCGGGGAAGAAAAGAGTTGATGTTTCGAGTCCTCATGACCCTTCGACAGAACTAAGTAGAAATAGGAAAGGGGTGAAATATAAGCTGGTTTAAGGTGTGTGTGTGTGTGTGTTGGGGGGGGGTTGGGTGGGGGGAGAGAAGTGGAGGGGGGGTGTGGTTGTAGGGACAAGCAAGCAGTGATAGAAGCAGATCATCAAAAGATGTCACAGACAACAGAACAAAAGAACACATAGGTGTTGAAGTTGGTGATATATATCTAAACGAATGTGCTAATTAAGAATGGATGGTAGGGCACTCAAGGTATAGCTCTAGTGGGGGTGGGGGGAGCATAAAAGATTTAAAAATATTTAAAAATAATGGAGATAGGTGGGAAAAAGAAAAATCTATATAATTTATTGGAAAAAAAACAACAGGAAGGGGGAAGAAACAGAAAGGGGGTGGGGATGGAGAAGGGAGGTAAAGACCTAAAGTTGTTGAATTCAATATTCAGTCCGGAAGGCTGTAAAGTGCTTAGTCGGAAGATGAGGTGTTGTTCCTCCAGTTTGCGTTGGGCTTCACTGGAACAATGCAGCAAGCCAAGGACAGACATGTGGGCAAGAGAGCAGGGTGGAGTGTTGAAATGGCAAGCGACAGGGAGGTTTGGGTCATTCTTGCGGACAGACCGCAGGTGTTGTGCAAAGCGGTCGCCCAGTTTACGTTTGGTCTCTCCAATGTCGAAGAGACCGCATTGGGAGCAACGAATGCAGTAGACTAAGTTGGGGGAAACGCAAGTGAAATGTTGCTTCACTTGAAAGGAGTGTTTGGGCCCTTGGACGGTGAGGAGAGAGGAAGTGAAGGGGCAGGTGTTACATCTTTTGCGTGGGCATGGGGTGGTGCCATAGACGGGGGTTGAGGAGTAGGGGGTGATGGAGGAGTGGACCAGAGTGTCCCGGAGGGAATGATCCCTACGGAATGCCGACAGGGGGGGGTGAAGGGAAGATGTGTTTGGTGGTGGCATCATGCTGGAGTTGGCGGAAATGGCGGAGGATGATCCTTTGAATGCGGAGGCTGGTGGGGTGATAAGTGAGGACAAGGGGGACCCTATCATGTTTCTGGGAGGGCGTGAGGGCGGATGCGTGGGAGATGGGCTGGACACGGTTGAGGGCCCTGTCAACGACCGTGGGTGAAAACCTCAGTTAAGGAAGAAGGAGGACATGTCAGAAGAACTGTTTTTGAAGGTAGCATCATCGGAATAGATGCGACGGAGGCGAAGGAACTGAGAGAATGGGATGGAGTCCTTACAGGAAACAGGGTGTGAGGAGCTGTAGTCAAGGTAGCTGTGGGAGTCGGTAGGCTTGTAATGGATATTGGTGGACAGTCTATCACCAGAGATTGAGACAGCGAGGTCAAGGAAGGGAAGGGAAGTGTCAGAGATGGACCACGTGAAAATGATGGAGGGGTGGAGATTGGAAGCAAAATTAATAAATTTTTTCCAAGTCCCGACGAGAGCATGAAGCAGCACCGAAGTAATCATCGATGTATCGGAGAAAGTGTTGTGGAAGGGGGCCGGAGTAGGACTGGAACAAGGAATGTTCCACGTACCCCATAAAGAGACAGGCATAGCTGGGGCCCATGCGGGTACCCATAGCTACACCTTTTATTTGGAGGAAGTGAGAGGAGTTGAAGGAGAAATTGTTCAGCGTGAGAACAAGTTCAGCCAGACGGAGGAGAGTAGTGGTGGATGGGGATTGTTCGGGCCTCTGTTCAAGGAAGAAGCTAAGGGCCCTCAGACCATCCTGGTGGGGGATGGAGGTGTAGAGGGATTGGACGTCCATGGTGAAGAGGAAGCGGTTGGGGCCAGGGAACTGGAAATTGTTGATGTGACGTAAGGTGTCAGAGGAATCACGGACGTAGGTGGGAAGGGACTGGACAAGGGGAGAGAGAAGGGAGTCAAGATAACGAGAAATGAGTTCTTTGGGGCAGGAGCAAGCTGACACGATCGGTCTACCGGGACAGTTCTGTTTGTGGATTTTGGGTAGGAGGTAGAAGCGGGCCGTCCGAGGTTGGGCGATTATCAGGTTGGAAGCTGTGAGAGGAAGATCCCCAGAGGAGATGAGGTCAGTGACAGTCCTGAAAACAATGGCTTGATGTTCAGTGGCGGGGTCATGGTCCAGGGAGAGGTAGGAGGAAGTGTCTGCGAGTTGACGCTCAGCCTCCGTGAGGTAGAGGTCAGTGCGCCAGACAACAAAAGCACCACCCTTGTCAGCGGGTTTGATGACGATGTCAGGGTTGGACCTGAGAGAACGGAGTGCAGTAAGTTCAGAGAGAGAGAGATTAGAATGGGTGAGAGGAGCAGAGAAATTGAGACGACTAATGTCACGCCGACAGTTCTCAATGAAAAGATCAAGAGAAGGTAAGAATCCAGAGGGAGGGGTCCAGGTGGAGGGAGAATATTGCAGGTGGGTGAAAGGATCCGTTGAACGGGGAGAGGACTCCTGCCCAAAGACGTGAGCCCGGAGACGAAGACGGCGGAAGAAGAGTTCAGCATCGTGCCGAGCCCGAAATTCATTAAGATGAGGGCGTAGGAGTATGAAACTAAGTCCTTTGCTGAGCACTGAACATTCAGCATTGGAGAGGGGAAGGTCAGGGGGTATAGTGAATACACGGCTGGGGTTGGGATTGGAAGATGAGGTGGGGACGGAGGGACAGGCAGGGGTGGAGGGTCCTAGATGGGTGTTGGTGTCGATGAGTTGTTGGAGCTTGTGTTCCTTAGCACTTGAGAGAAAGAGAAAAAGTTTCTTGTTGAGGCGTCAGATGAGACGAAGAATAAAATGAAACTGGGGGCACGCGCAGCTTTGGAAAAGGGTACGGCGGTGCTGCTGGAGGGAGAGGTCGAGTGTGTTCATATGGCGGCGCATGGCACTGAGTATGGATCTCAGGATGGGACGGTTACATTTTTGAATTGGTTCTCCAGGCTGACTGCAGATTCCTATATTAGATCTTCCATCGCCGCCTCCAGGAATCTTCCAAGCACTCCTAGGCGTTTTCTCTAAGTTCGGAGCTCTCCTCCAGGTTAACTTCAGACTACAAGCTCTTCCCTCCCATAGATCCAGAGCACTCTCACAGGTCATGTCTCATTGGATTTTACTCAAGGAATGCTGAATATCAGAGATATCTATGATAGAGTGTGGATCCAAACATGAAGGCTGGAATCTGGAGGTGCATTTTTCCGAGGCTGGAGTCTTGGAGGAGTGCGCCTCCAGATTGTAGTGACTTCTCCAAGTCCCTTCCATGTCACAACTTCTTCCTCAGCTTCTCCAGGTCTCAACCTCTTCTCCAGGACTTGATGTGTCTTGCAGGCAACCTTCAGGTCTTGTACACTGCCTTAGGCAACCTTTTGCTCTCAAGCTTTCTTTCCTTAACCCATTTTCAAGTGTTGAATTCTCTTCCAGACATTCTCATGTCAAACTCACATCCAGCCCTCACGCTTCCAGGTTGGAGCTATCGCCCAGGCTGCCTCTAGATCCTGAGCTTTTCCCCAGGCTGCATCCAAGTCCTGTACTCTCCTCAAGCACCTGGCCATTGAAAGATGTAATCCAGAGCAAGATCATGAGGTGGCCTGAATGTTTGAAAACGTGACAAATCAGTATTAGTGATCATGGTTTCCTATTATGCTCACTTGATTCTAATAGCTTGTATGAAAAATACTGACACTGCAGCAAATAAAGGGCAAAATCTTATAAGGCCTGTGGAGGTGGGTTGGCGACAGGACCAGGAGGGAAATAGGAACTGATTTGACCCTAACCGGCCTCCGGATGATTTTGCCAGGGAGGGGTCATGCTGGTAATGGTTTTCTGCCCGGCATCACTGGGTAACCAGTAACTAGCAATTAGGAGGCTCATTGGGGGGGTGGGGAGGACTCAGCTGAAACTTTCCCGGTGTCAGAGCGGCCTCTCACTGAGTGCCATGCCTGGTAGTTCAGCAGATGCAACCTCCTGGCTGGATGGCCATTGGAGATGGAGGCTCTGCACTCCAATGATGGAGCCGTGAGTAGGAAGGTCCACACCTGCGACCCTAATGGCTCCCTCCACCAGAGTTTCCCCTCTGTTCTGAGTGGCCAGTTACCAGCTTTGGCTCACATCATTTTTAAATTGGATGCGCGCCCTTGAAGGTATTTTCTTATTGAAGTGCCCTTACGCTCTCTTTCTTGCCTAAGCAGCATCCACTTATCCCTGTAGAGCTGCCGGCCTGTCAAAGCTGCAGGCCCACTGATTGGACTGGGCTCTTTTAGGTGACCAATTAAGAGCTGCCTCATGGAAGATTGCACAGGCGAGCAGGTCTCAAAAAAACCTCAGGAACGGGACATGTGTTTGTTACTGATGGAAGAATATTTTCAAAGGTGATAAGATTCTGCCCAAAGTGCCCAAAATTGAATATTTATGGGTTAGGATGTACCTGACCCTCACAGTCTAGAGATTGACAGCATACCCACTTCTAAAATAATCATTATAACACTGGATCTCAGTTCATATAGTAATGCTGCTGCACTGCTTTTAATTTGTGCTGGAGAAATACAAACAGCAACGTAATAAACAAGTACATTAAATCTAATCACCTTATCTATTGCTTAAATATTAATATATGAGGTGTACATACACTGATCATGAATGGAAGGTAGTCAGCTGGACTGATACTGATTTGTGGATGCATAATTTAGTGGGTATTTAATTCTTCACAGTAATTGATTTCAGTATAATATTTTTGCATGACAAATCCTTTTGCAGTAATTTATTAGTTGTGAAGCGATCGAACATTGCCATCCTGCTATCCATATGGTAGTTATCAATATTGATGCAATTTACATTAATAACACCCATTTAGTACAAGTGTGTGTAATTTAATTTTATATTATTGCCTTTTGTTAAATGTAAATAAGTGTATATGTTGTAAAGTGCATTGACTGCCAGTCACTGAAAGTTGGATATTATTGATTGAACCAATTTGCACATGATGACATGATGACAAATAGAAGAAGCAATGCAATTGAAGGAGGCAGCTTGGAAATTACAAAACAAATTGGATAACTGGGCATTGGATAACTGCAGATGAATTTTAATACAGAGACACACTGCACATTGGAAGGAAAACTAGAAAACACATGCATGCCATCAATAGGGAACAGTATAGTTAGGGAGATAGACACTCTTCTCTGAAGCTGAGAGCGTGAGTTCCAAAGGCTGTGTTATCTGCCCGGTGCCAGGGTTTGGGACATATGTTCAGGGCTAGAGAGCAATTTGCAGTGGGAAGGGAAGAATCCAGTTGTCATGTAGGTATGAACAACAGGACTAGGAAAGAGGCTCTGTTTAGGGATTATTAGTAGTTAAGGGCTAAATTAAAAAGCAGAACCACAAAGGTCATAATCTCTCGATTACTATCAGAGCCACGAGTGAATTGACATAGGCTAAATATGATCAGAGAATTGAATGCATGGCTCAAATGTTGATGTGGGAGAAATGGATTTTGATTCATGGGATACTGGCACCAGAACTGGGGAAAGCAGGAGCTGTACCATTGAGATAACTGCCACCTGAATCGTGCTGGGACCAGTGTCCTGGCAAGTTGACTAACTAGGGTTGTAGAGGGGCCTTTAAACTAAATCACATGAGGAGAGATTTGATAAGTTTAAAAGTAAGGATAAGGTAATAGGCAAAGTAATGATACAAGTAATAATAACCAGAGTATGACTGGAAGAGACAGAGCATATAAACTTAAGAGTGCACCAGCAGATAAGGTCAGAGTGTGAAAGAATGCTAAGAAGACGGAATTAAAGGCTCTGTAACTGAATGCATGCGGTATTCATAACAAAACGGATGAATTGATTTCACAACTAGAAATAAATAAGCATGATCTGATAGCCATTACAGAGATGTGATCACAAGATGACCAAGCCTGGAACTTGAATATTCAAGGGTATTTAACATTTCAGAAGGATAGGAAAAAAAGAAAAGGTGGTGAGGTCGTCCTGGTATTAAAGGATGAGATTATTACAGTATTGAGAGATGACGTTGGTTTAGAAGAGCAAGATGTAGAATCAACCTGGGCAGAGATAAGAAATAGCAAAGGAAATAAGTCACTTGTGGGAGTGGTTTATAAGCCTCTTAACAATATTTACACTGCAGGACAGAGTATGCTTGAAAAAATAATGGAAGCTTGAAAGAAAAGTACAGCAATAATTGTGGATGATTTTAACCTTCATACAGATTGGACAAATTGCTGCAGGAATTCACCAAAGCTCCTTCGACAGCACCTTTCAAACCCACAACCACTACCATCTAGAAGGACAAGGGCAGCAGACAGATGGGAACACCACCACCTGGAGGTTCCCCTCCAAATAACTTACCATCCTGACTTGGAAATATATCACCATTCCTTCACTGTCGCTGGGTCAAAATCCTGGAACTTCTTTCCTAACAGCACTGTGGGTGTACCTACACCATGTGGAGCGCAGCAGTTCATGAAGGCAGCTCACCACCACCTTCTCAAGGGCAACTAGGCTTGGGCAATAAATGCTGGCCCAGCCAGCAAATCCCACATCCCGTGAATGAATTAAGAAAAAAGTCAAATTGGCAAAGGTAGCCTGGCAGATGAGTTCATAAAGTGTATTGGGGATAATTTCTTAGAGCAATATGTTCTAGACCCATCCAGGGAGCAGGGTATTTTAGATCTGGTAATGTGTAATGAGACAAGATTAATTAACGACCTCATAGTAGAGGAGCTTCTAGGCAACAGTGATTATAATGTGATAGAATTTCACATTCAGTTTGAGGGTGAGAAACATAGGCCTAAGACAAGTGTCTTAAGCATAAACAAAGGCAATTACAAGGATATGAAGACAAAGTTGGCTAAAGTAGATTGGGTTAAAAGGTAGGATGGTAGAGAAGCAGTGGCAGCCATTTAAGGAGATAGTTTATAACTCTCAACAAAGATATATTCCACTGAGAAAGGAAGACTCTATGAGAAGGATGCACCATCCGTGGCTAATTAAGGAAGTTAAGGATCATGTCAAATTGAAAGAAAATGCGTACAATATTGCAAGATTAGTGGTAGGTCAGAAGATCGGACACATTTTAGAAACCAGCGGAGAATAACTAAATAAAAACTGACAGAAAGCTAGCTAGAAATATAAAAACAGACAGTAAGAGTTTCTACAAGAAAAAAAAGCAAATGAATGGCTAAAGCGAGTGTTGGTCCCTTAGAGGGTGAGACTGGTGAATTAATAATAGGAAACAACAGAAGCTTTGAACGGGTATCAGTCTTCACTGTAGGTAGGTAGAAAATCAGCCATAGTCCACAAGTGTTTTGCTCTTTTAGAGAGAGACAATTGGTTATATGGCCTTGGGTGTACCCCTTGACATCCTGCATGGGCAACCAAGGAGGCAGATCTATTTCAGCCAGAATGGGAATTGAACCTGTGCTGTTGACATTATTCTGAACCACACTCTAGCCAGCAGAGCTAACCAGCCTCCAGCTTTCACTCTAGAAAACAGAAAAAGCATCCTATAAATAGTTGAAAATCAAGAAGGAAAAGGGAGGGAGGAACTTAAAACAATCATGACCACTCGGGAAAAGATACTTGAAAAACTATTGGGACTGAAGGATTACAAGTATTCTGGACCTGATGATCTAAGGTCTTAAAAGAAGAGACTGCAGAGATACTGGATGCATTAGTTGCAGTCTTCCAAAATTCCCTGGATTCTGGAAAGGTCTCAGTGGATTGGAAAACCGCAAGTGTAACACTTCTATTCAAGAAGGGATTGGAGACAGAAGGCAGGAGACTGTAGACTAGTTAGCCCACCATCTGTCATAGGGAAAATGCTGGAATCCATTATTAAAGAGATAATAGTAAGACATTTAGAAAATTGTAACGCAATCAGGGAGAGTCAACATAATTTTGTGAAAGAGAAATTGTGTTTGTTTAATTAATTAGAGTTATTTGAAGAAGTAACAAACTTGGTGGATAATCGGGGACCTGTAGATGTGGTGTATTTGGATTTCCAAAAAGCATTTGATAAGGTGCCCTATCAAAGGTTGCTACACACATTAACAGCTCATGGTGTTGGGGGTGATATATTAGCATGGATAGAGGATTGGTTAGCTAATAGGAAACAAAGAGTCAGGACAAATGGGTCATTTTTGGGCTAGCTAACATGTCACAGGGATCAGTGCTCAGGCCTCAACTATTTATAATCTGTATGAATGACTTGGATGAAGGGACCAAGTGTATGGTAGCTAAATTTGCTGACAATACAAAGATCGATCGGAAAACAAGTTGTGAAGAGGACACAAAGAGCGGGATTTTCCAGCCCCACCTACCCCCAGGACTGTCTGGTCCCGCTGAAAGTCAGTGGGCTTTTGGTTAGGCCACCAAATCTCCCGCGGTGGGTCCCGCCACAGCGCAGCCGGAGAATCCAGGCCAAAGACTTTGCAAAGGGTTATAGATAGGTTAAGTGACTGGGCAAAACTTTGACAGTTTTAATGTGGGAAAATATAAGCTTATCCATTTTGGTAGGAAGAGTGGAAAGGCAGAATGTTATATAAATTGAGAGAGATTGTAGAATGCTACAGTGCAGAGGGATCTGAGTGTCCTTGTACATGAATCACAAAAAGCTAGCATGCAGCTACAGCAAGTGATTGAAAATGCAAGAGGAATGTTGGCATTTATTGCAAGGGGAATAGAATATAAAAGTAGGGAAGTGTTGCTACAAGGCCTTAGTGAAACTGCATCTGGAATACTGTGTACAGTTTTTGTCTCCTTGCGTACGGAGGGATACAATTCATTAGAAGCAGTTCAGAGAAAGTTCACTTAGCTGATTCCTGAGATAAAAGGACTGTCTTATAAGAAATGTTGAGCAGATCAGGCCTATAATATTCATTGGAGTTTAGAAAAATGAGACTTTATCTCATTGAAACATATAGGGCATAATTTTTCGCTCAGGGTGCAGGCATGCCCCCAACATGCTCGAGTGTGAAATAGCTCGTGATGTCATTGGCCAAGTGTCCCGCCATCATCGCACACTCGCTCAATATTTCAGTCAGTGGGCATGTGTAAGAGTCGGCAGCACGCCCGCCGACAATTAAGAGGCCTATTAAGGCCATTAATGTATTAATCAACAGTGATTTTTCGCTGCCCGTCAAATGAATGGCCTACTCCTGCTACTATTTCTTAAGATCTTATAGCTTTGAAATAGCTAAGGATGAAGCTGAAAGGAGTCTTAGTCGACTCAGCACTGAACATATTCAATCTATGTATGGCATTATTCAACAACTCCAATAGAACACTGAGCTGCATAACCAAAGCAGCAGAACATAAATCAGAGAAGGTAATGATCAGACTTTTTGGTGCAGAAAATACTGTGGATGCTGAAAATCTGAGATAAAAATAGAAAATGCTCAAAATACCTAGCAGGTTAGACAGCATGTGTGGAGAGAGAAACAGAGTCAATAGGCAGACTTTTCCATGCCCGCTGGCATTGGGCATGATCCTGTGAGCGGACAATATGCAGATTCATGAGCACTTTAGTGGACAGCAGAACAATTGGACGACTGCACACATTGTACAATCTCCTCGCTAAAGCTGGCCATGGAGCAGTCACTGGAGGTGCTCACAGCCCCTTGCAATGTCAGCATCCCGGTTTGGACCACTCTCTCCCATGGTTCAAACTAACAGGCCAACCACATAGTGTACTAATTTCTGGCCATCCAAGTGGTGGTCAGCACTTCCTGGGAAGCTTTAAGGGGCCGTCATACTTAACCATGTGTCTCTGTTTTGCATCTGCGTGAGGAGTACATCAGGATCATGGAGCCTGGTGAACTAGCTGTATGCCTGATGGCCTACAGAGCGTGAGGATGACGGAGGAAAGAATGACTGAGGCTCCTGGCTGTGCAGAGGCAGGAGCAGCAGCCTCAGGAGGGGCGGCTGGGGCTCCCGCACAAACCGCCCAAGAGCCACAGCGAGCTGTCGCAGGCTGGCACCTAGCAACAACCAAGTGTCTTTCATTCCTGCAGATGACTGAGAACCAGTGTTACCAAAGACTGCACATGTTGAGGGAACAGGTCGGTCACATCTGCCAGCTACTGCAGGATTTGGCACCATGGGGACAATGAGGGCATCCACTGCCAGTGGCTCCTTTCAGGGCTCCATAGGTGACCACTCACAAGCCTCCACCCACAAATGCATCCATGACGTGATGGATGCTATCTTCATGAGGGCAGACAACTTTATGCACTTTGCCTGGGACCAGGACCGCCAGGAAGCAAGAGCGATTGAATTTGCCCAAATCTCGGGTTTCCCACAGGTGCAGGGTGCATCAACTGTATTCATGTGGCGCTCAGGTCTCCATCACAACACACGGTCATCAACTGCAAGGGCATCCATTTGCTGAATGTGCAGCTGCTGTGTGACCACCAGAAACGCATCCTGCAGGTGTGCACACGGTTTCCAGGGAGTGTGCTCGATGCCTACATCCTCAGTCAGTCACAGATCGGTTCCAGGATCCACAGAAGCTGCAGGGTTGGCTCCTTGGTCATAAGGGCTACCCACAGAGACCGTGGCTGATGACACCAGTGCGGCAGCCTCAGACTGCAGCAGAGCGACACTATAATGAGGCTAATGCAGCAGCTCACATACACACTGTTGGAGGCCAACTACGGCATCAGCAATTGTGGTGGGTCTGTGCAGCAATGCAGGAGCAAAGTTGGAGACCAAGGTCTCCATGGTAGCTGCCATCCTACCAGTGTTGATCTCGGTGCGTTTATATGCCAAAACTATCACCTCAGTCTGAAGGTGGACGGACTCCTCCATCATGTCTTGCAATCTGAGGAGTGCAGCGGACATCCCTTCCTGATGTTCCCAAGTTTGTCTTTGCAGCTCCAGTAACTGTGACATGACTGAGTCCAGAGGCTCGTTATCTGACTTGAACACAGCAAAATTCTGGCCTCCAGCAGTCCTCCGAGTGCCAGAAATCTGGGAAGCCCCTGCCTCCACCTGCTGTAGATCGGATGGTCCAATATGCTGACCAGATTGTGATCTCGGGGCTGCTCTAAAGCTAGGTCCCGCTAAGGTGTGTCTCTGCACTGGTGGAGGGTGTGGGTGAGCGCTGTGATAGGACTTCAGGGAGAGTGCCTCTAGATTCCTCTTCAGAGGTTTCTTCAGGGCTTGATTAGAGGCCCCAGGTCTACTCCATAGGCTGTTTGGCAGATGTGCCTGCAAAAGCAAGGGGAGCTAATTAGTACATGGCAGGGGACTGTGAAAAAGGACACTTCACTCAAAACATGATTGTCTGATGGATGTTGCATTGCTGGACCCTCACTTGGTAGAGAACCGCCGACCTCACTGTCAGCATTGGACTGATCCAAAACCTTGCCAGCAGCTGGATGGCTCTGTTTTCAAAGTCGGTGAGGACCTTGATTTTGGGCATTCTGACATCGGTCTGCCACCTCTCCCTCTTGTTGTGTGCCAGCTTGTCCTGGATGAATAGAGATGGAGAAAGTATAAGCAGGATCCCTGCCAGGCCAGATGATAAGTAGGCCTGGCCTGTGTGGGTGATGAGTGGTCCCATGGACAGGATGAGGACAATGACGGTGAGTGTGAGAGAGTGAATGGTGATGTCCCTTGGACCAGCAGTGGATGAGGGCCCTGTGGATGGGTGATGGGTTTGTAAGTGTATGAGTTGAGAGTGATGAGAAGAGCAACTTACCGTGGCGGAAGAGATCATTCATCCTCTTTAAGCGCTGACCACCGCTGCCACCGCTTCCCAAGCCGGGTTAGTGCTTTTGCTGCCCATCCTGCGGCCAGATCGGGGATAGCGGACATTCCAGTGGGCCCCCACAGCACCCAAAAGTCTCTTGAGGGGCGCATCGCTGAACCTGGAGGCTGCAGTCTTCTTCAGTTTCAGGGCCATGTCTTCCGTGCAGTAGTGGTGAGCTGGAAGCTCTGAGATGTGTGTTTGTGGCTGGACTTTAAATATGGTGCCTGGCATGATGCAGCGGTGGGGTGATGGCAGATGGATGAATGAGAGCCCGCCCGCCATGGAAACAGCGTGTTTCCTGGGAATGCATAAATAACGTGGCCGGTTTAGGACAATACAGATTGAAAACCCGCCATTGCGGCTGGTGGGTAAAATGTCATTTTATCAGAATTGGAAATATTTGGAGATGTATAAGATTTTAAGCAAGCACAGAGGTAGGAAAAGAGGGGATGGGAGGAAAAAAAGCAGAAGGGAGGGTCTGTGATAGGTTGGAAAGCCAGGAGAGATTAAATGACAAAAGGGATGATGATGGAAGACAAAAACTGGGTGATAATGGGACATGTTGAAAAAATGGATCTAAAGGAGATATAAATGGTATAGCAGAATCATTGCCAATAGCAGCTGTCCAAAAAATCGGAGTCAGAGGGTACGATTTGAAAATGTTGAGACTGATAGGCCATAAAGTGCCTAATCAAAAGGTGAAATGTGGCTTCTTTGAGTTTACGTTAATTTTTGTTTCTTTGATTGTCTGTCACCTGATCGACTGCTGTACAGATCCCCTATGGCTGGCACCAAATTCAAAGTGATGCTGGAATTGAGACAATCTATGCTTTAGAGCCCACTAAGTCCTTGTGTACAATTTTTATCAAGGTCAGTGGGGAGTGCTGTCCCTTCGCCACTGATGGTAAATTCCTGGATATTATTATGACCGACATCAGGAAAGACTTTGCCAAGGAGTGACTGAACAATAAATGGAGTTAAACTTGCAGGTAGAATGCTGGAGGCACTAAATGCAACAAGTACATTGCTGGATGAGTTAACCTGGCAATTATTTTGGGTCTCATTGACACATATGAGAAAATGATAAATATTGGAATATTGTGTGTATGATCTTTTTCATCGATTCTATGAATTACGACCTTCTTAACAAAAAAGGTTAGGTGATTTTCTGATCTGCACTGTCTTCCCTATATGTCCTGGATAGTGTTTATTATCCATTGCAGAGACAGTTTGTGCTACACTCACAGGAATGGCCATTCAGTGCAGGAACATGTTCAATGACCTCGCAAGGGTCATAAAGATTAAGTGTAGACTTTTGTGTCAGTACACAACTTCTTCACTCACACTGTTGCCATTCCCTACTGGTCATGCTCTTTGGGCGGAATTTTCTGGCCCCATTGGCATTGGGTGTCATAGCAGGCGGGGTGGGGGGTGGACAAATGCTGAGAAGGCCAAAAATCAATTTCACGCTGTTGTGAAACCAGTCTGCTCCACCCATGTTGGGCCTCGTTTCCCACCGCTGCACATCGGGAACTTAATTTCAATAGTAAGCCCTGCTCAGCGGAATCATCCCCCACACTGGATCAGCCGGGGACACTAGCACAATTGCACACTGACGTGTTTCACAGCTATACATAAGCGACATGCACCCAGCAAGCTGTACTTTGCCCGGGACTTTGCGATTTGTTTGCTACCATGATTTGGGTAGCACTCGCAGTCATCAGCACCAGGCATCGCAGGCAGCACCACATCACTTTTCGAGGGGCTCGTGGGCAGGTCACTACCTTGCTTGGAAAAGGGGGAGAAGTGGCCTTAGGCAAGGGAAGAGGCTGCAGGGCAAGGGCTGTACTGGGGAAGGGAGGTATTCCAGGGTGTGTGTGGGGGCACATGTTGATTTGTGCAAGCGGCCTCAAGATGGTGAGGGCTGAGGAGGCAGTCTCCAGAGGAGATAAAGCAAGATAGAGATGTGAAGGTGTGTGTGAGAGAGTGAGTGGTGACATCCCTTGAACTGGCAGTGAGTGAGATGCTACTGAATATGTGATGGGCTTGTGAGTATGTGAGTTTAGAGTGATAGGATGGTTGCCTTACCCAGGTGGCACAGATCAGATCATTCATCAGTTTTCTGCACTGGATGGTCGATCTCTTGTGTTGGCACTGACCACCTCTGCCACTGCCTCCCAAGTCGGAGAGATGAGACTGATGGGCCTCCTGCACCAGAGCTGGGGTAGAGGACATCATGATGGGCCTCCACAGTATCCAGAAGGCATCCCAGAGATGTGTCACTGAATCAGGGGGCTGCACTCTTCTTGGCTTTTGGGGCCATGTCTTCACTGGAACAGTCCTGGTTGTAAGCATTGAGAAGTGTGCACGCGGCTGCAGTTTAAATATGGTGTCCTGTGTGAGGAAACAGTGAGGTAATGGCATGGTGGGCAAATTTAAGGCCACCTGTCAAAAAGACGGCGTGTTTCCTGTGGCTGCATAATTAATAAAGCAGGAATGGGACGTTACGGCTCAAAAACCTGCCATTGTGGCCAGCAGGTAAAACGACTTTAATCCCCCCACCAATTACCACACTTTGTGCAAATCTGGGACAATTCCGCCCTTTGTCGCAGCACTATTACAAAGGTAAACGTCTCAAAATGCTCAAGCACCGTCTTGACTAATAACCGCTATGCCAACTCCGTAACCCAACTTAGGGATTCTCCTGGTCTTCAGAAACATCTCAGAAACTGTTTAACCATTTATGTGGCCCTTTTGTTTTTCTGCAGGTACTGAACAAATTTTAGAAATCCCAAATCAGTCCAGTCGGCTGAATACAATTAGGAAGCAGTTTCAGAGTCGGAAATTAGATTGCGGCAATCAGCCACCTGAACCTGACAGATTTTTCCAGAGATGTTTCATGGCTACCGTCACAACCATTAACATACAAGACTCCTCCTGAAGTTCTAATCTAGTTTGAAATTTGCCAGAATAAATCATTGTACAAGTTGTGCATGTGCAATTGTCTCACAATATATAACAGTTTTAGACCATGGTTACAAGCAACCTTATTAACACGTTTTTCAAATTGACTGTCACAAGGTTGATGGTTTTGTGATGTCATAAGCAGTGAGTTTTAGACATGAAAGAAAGATTAGGCAGGAGAGACATCATTTACAGCCTACAGTTTTCCACCAGCAACTATAATGGTTCAAGAGAGGATTAAAATACTAGGGAGGAGCAAGATACAAGTTTTTGTTGATAATTTCAGTTATTTTCATTTCCCTTCAATTCCCTGCAAAGTTGCCAGATATTCAGATTGGCCTAGGAGAGGGGTGGGCTAGGTTCTGATAAATCTGGAATTTTGTGTCATAAATTCTGAACATAAGAAAGCCTATTTTTTATACTGATGTATAAAAATCTTTCAATTTTTGAGGTGGCCATGGCCAGAATTTAGCTTGAAATATGCAAGACCTGTAGACCTGATGCCTGGCTTTCATATTCATTGAATAGACGGAATATTCTTTTCATGACAATAGATTTTGTTTTCAGAACCAGTTAAGATCACGGGCAAAATTTTCCCCCCGTTGGCGGGGGGTGGCGGGGATGTGCAGGAGTGGACATGGGTGGGCGCCCCTCTGATCGGCACTCCTGATCGGGGGTGCGCTGCCGTTTTTCGTGGGCAGGCCAATTAATGCCCGCCCAGTGTGACGTCGACACGGAAGCACTGTGAGCTCCCTGTGCAGGCGGCGGGAGGTGGGGGATGGGAAATGCGCAAGTGCGCCCCTTCGTCCACGCATGTGAACGAGTGTTGCCTCAGGGAGATTGGTTCCCAAAGGGTCTCGAAAATTTCATTTGCCGTCCATGTCCCCTCATATGACAATGTCACATGAGCTGGGACATGGACATAACTTTAAGTAAAAGTGAATGTTAACTTTTAATTCAGTCATGAAACCTCATCCTGCCTGTGGATGAGGTTTCATGCTTCTTCAGGTGGCGCCTGCACTCCTGACCTGCCCGCCAACCTTAAGGTTGGACGGGCAGGTCCACTAATTGCTTTAATTGATTTTTGAATGGCCTCAGTAGGCTGTTGACAGGTTGGTGAGTGCACAGCTGACTCAGCTGCGCCTCTGCCGAATTGAAAACGCAAATGATGCAGGATGATGTCGTGAGTTCTGCCCCTGCTCTCTGGGAAAATTCGTGCCAATATGTAGTTCCATTGATGACCATTTTGCAGAACATCTTGCTACATTTTATTAAAGATCCATTGAGACGAAAGGACTTTGCAGTCAATTAGCAAATGATTTTTGGGTCTGAGACCTATTAGGTGGACTTCTTTTTATTCATTCATGGGATGTGGGCTTTGCTGGCTAAGCAGAATTTATTGCCCATCCCTAATTGCCCTTGAGAAGGTAGTGTTGAGCTGCCTTCTTGAACTGCTGTAGTCCATGTGGTTTAGGTAAACCCACAGAAGTGTTATGGAAAGAGTTCCAGGATTTTGACCCAGCAACTGTGAAGGAATAGCGATATATTTCCAAATCAGGATGGTGAGTGGCTTGGTGGGGAACTTCCAGGTGGTGGTGTTCCCATGTGTCTGCTGCTCTTGTCCTTCTAGATGGTAGAAGTCGTGGGTTTGGAAGATGCTGTCAAAGAAGTCTAGGTGAGTTCCTGCAGTGCATCTTGTAGGTGGTACACATTGTTGCTACTGTGCATCAGTGGTGAGGGAGTGAATGTTTGTGGATGGGGTGCCAATCAAGTGGGCTGCTTTGTCATGGATGGTTTCAAGCTTCTTGAGTGTTGTTGGAGCTGCCCTCATCCAGGCAAGTGGAGAGTATTCCATCACACTCTTGACTTGAGCCTAGTAGATTGTGGACAGGCTTTGAGGAGTTAGAAGGTGAATTACTCACCACAGTATTTATATAGCTGGCCCAGTTTAGTTTCTGGTCAATGTTAACCTCCAGGATGCTGTTACTTTGCAGTGTAGTCCCTGGAACTGCAGATGTTCTCTGTATTCATTTAAATGCAGGATTGGCATATAATTTTGACATATGATTTTGAAAGATGTACTGATATTTTCTGTATTTAAAAATTTAAATTTAAAAAGGTATGAGGGTATATAGGTCAGGAAGCACATTCCCACTACATCAATTCGTCTGTGGCTAGAAAGAGAAAGCTGAGACTACATTAATAACAGGTTGCATCCGTGTGAAATGTTTCTTTGTGTAGAAATGCTTTGTAATCTACTGTAACCTGCTGTATTGTATGCTCTAATGTTTACCTATTATTAATAAACCCTTTCCTTAGTTTGTAGCTTAAGCCACAGTCTAATAGAACCTTTATTCCTTCATATTTCCAGGTCCAGGAAGTCACAAGAGGGATCATGACATATCCACTGAGCTAAATACAATGACAAGAGTTTCTGGAGAATGCCTAAGATCACTACATTTTTAGATATCAGGCACAAAATAGGACCATAGGCAGTGAGGAGTGATCATTGATGTTAAACACAATAGAAATATCTAAATCTGAATTGCCCAACCTTTCCACTCAGGGGTCCATATCTGCACTTTTTAGCCCACCACAACTTTGCCCTCCCCAGGACCACCACAACTTGGCTCACCAGACCCGCCATATCTTGGCTCCCCAGGCTCCAGCCCCATCGCACCTTGACTCCCTGGGCTCTCGCTCCACAACAACTTGGCTCCCTGGGTTCCAGCCCCACCACACCTTGATTTTCCGGCCTCCAGCCCCACTGTACCTTGTCTCCCCAGGCTCCAGGTCCACTTCATCTTCGCTAACCGGGCTCCAGGCCCACCACACTGTCACTTCCCTTGGTCCCTGCAGCCCTCAGCACACTCACTGTCGCTGGTGTTCGCTGCTCCTGCAATCAGAGACTTTTTCTCCCTCATTCGCTAATGAGCCTATCAGCAGCAAATGAGGGAAAGGAATGGTCTGTGATTGGAGGAACAGCCCCTAGCAAAATCTTGAATTTCACTTAGCTGCATTTTGAACTTACTGGCCTGTCTTACTGACTTTTGAACAGTGGCTCCAGAGGCCACAAAGAAGGGCTTCATGGGCCATAATGTGGCCCACAGGCTGCCAATTGGACAAACCTGATCTAAATCCAAACCTAAAGTTATAACAGTATGAGATCCCATATCACAATCAGACCAACGCTAGGCTATTGAAACTTCTAAATGTTAAAGATATAGGCATCATAAATAGCATTGTTTAGAATAATTAGAAAATATTTATATATGACCTAAGGTAGCAATGAAAAATAAGGGATGTTTATTATTTAGAAGTAATTACATTGGATGTAGTAAAGGAACAACTGAAAGGACAATGAAAACAACACAAATTTTTAGGTGATGAAAATGGCATTACTGCAAACTGAAGGTGAGCTAAAAAGCAAAAGAGAAGCTTTTAGCTCAGAGATGCTTTTGATAGAAGGAAAAGCAATGGCAGTATTAATATGCAATGGCTGGACAATTTACAACAAATGTAATCCAAATAAATGATAGTCCAGTTAATCCAGCTCATGGTCTGATATATGATATAATCTAGTCTGATTTTAATATTTAATGATATGGATGATATTTTAGTATTTGAATTTAAAAGAGGAAATTAAACTTGGACAGGACATTGGTTATATCACATGGGAAAACTATTAGACCTAAAGGTTGACAAGTCCCCAGGACGGCATGGTCTGTAACCTAGGATCTTAAAAGAAGTGGCTGCAGAGATAGTAGATGCATCGGTTATAATCTTCCAAAATTCCTTAGATCCTGGAAGGGTCTCATTGGATTGAAAAATAGCAAGAAAGGAGAGAGACAGAAAGCAGGAAACTATAGCCCAGTTAGCTTAACATCTGTGTAGTGGGGTTAAGACCTCATGCTATATTTTTATAATATATATATCCTCATAGCTAAATTCTAAAATTTTAAAACTGGACAATGACCTTTTAAAATGACTGAAGCTATGTCTGGCTATGACTCTAAACAAAAGAGCTATCAGGGCAGTGTCGCAGACACTTGTGCCTCATTATCTCTGAAGAGACGCCAACGACCTCTGTGGACTACAGAGACCAAATTGAAAGGGGATTATGCACAGGCCACCTCCATTTCATAGGCCATATTGGCCAACCAGAGTCGAGTTGTCTGCTAGGACAAAGGACACCAGAACCTTCCTTTCAAATTCTTAATGGTTGGAACATTAACAATCTCAGGAACCCAGACGAAGAGTCAAAGCCAAAGTGGAGAGGTAGGAGTCAGGTGACATGACCCCCCACCCCCTTTACGCTGGGAGAACTAGTTATATTGTTAGTCCGCCATCTTCCATCTACCAAGCAGCAGCATAGAAAAGGGGCTCTGTCCAGATTTGAATGCCTGGCCCCAGCTACACTATTTCTGCTTGAACTTCTGAACATCTGCATCATTGCCTACAAGACTGATTCACCTCCATATGCTTATCTTATGGAAGCCAACCCTACTGGAAAAGTGAATTATCCAGCATCAGTTCACCCTGCCGACCTCTGTGAAGGAATACACCATTGGGCTTTGATTCTGGACTCGGGACTGACATGAAACAATTCTTTACTCTGTGGTCTTTGCCCTGTAACGCTTTCCCCTTCTTTTATTGTATGAATGAAAATAAGGCAACATTACTACCCTCCACCCATGTTTGAGTGTACAAATAAACTAACACTCTGCGTTCACCCTTTTTTGAGTTTGCTGTGGGGTTATTATTAGAAATTGGATCCCACCAAAACCAAAGGGGTGGGAATACGTCACTGCTTATAAAGGCCGGGGGTGGGAGGGGGGGGATCAAAATCAAAACATCTTTCTCTTTATGGATGGGTGGTGAGAGGAGAAATCAGGGCTGTTTAAACTAATCTCCCTCCTGCCTGTGACGTCTGTCGTAGGGAAGTTGCTAGAATCCATTATTAAGGAAGTTATAGCTGGATACTATTAAAACCATAATTTGATCAGGCAAAATCAACATGGGTTTGTGAAAAGAAAATTTTATTTAACTAATTTATTAGAGTTTTCTGAGGAAGTAACAAGCAAGGTAGATAAAGAGGAACTGGTAGATTAGATGTGGTGTGCTTAGATTTCCAGAATGCATTTGATAATGTGCCACATCAAAGGTTACTACACAAGATAAGAGCACATGTTGTAGGGGTTAACATATTAACATGGGTAAAGGATTGGTTAGCTAACAAGAACCAGACAGTTAGGATAAATGGGTCTTTTATGGATTGGTAAGCTGTAACAAGTGGAGTGCCACAGGATCAGTGCTGGTGCCTCAACCGTTTACAGTATATTTCAATGATTTGCTTGAAGGGACTGAATGTATGATAGCTAAATTTGCTGATGACACCAAGATAGGTAGGAAAGTAAGTTATAAAGAGGAGGTAGAGAGTCTGCAAAGGGGTATAAACAGGTTAAGTGAATGGGCAAAAATTTGATAGATTGAGTATAATGTGGGAAAATGTGAACTTGTCCATTTTGGCAGGAAGAATACAAAAGCAGTATATTATTTAAATGAAGAGAGTTTGCAGAACTCAGTGGTACAGAGGGATCTGGGGTCTCCTGGTGCATGATTCACCAAAAGTGAATATGCAGGTACAGCAAGTGCTTAGGAAGGCAATTGGAATGGTGACATTTATTGTAAGGGGAATGGAATATAAACGTGGGGAAGATTTACAGCAGCTATGCAGGGCCTTGGTGAGACCACATCTGGAATACTATGTACAGTTTTGGCCTCCTTATTTGAAGAAAAGATATAATTTTGTTAGAAACAGTTCAGGGAAGGTTCACTTGACTCATTCATGGGATGAGGGGCTTATCTTATGAAGAAATGTTGAACAGTTTGGGTCTATACTGACTGGAGTTTTAAAGAATCAGATGTGGTCTTATTGAAACATATAAGATCCTGAGGGGAATTGATGGGTAGATACTGCAAGGATGTTTCAACTTGTGGAAGAGACCATAACCAGGGGACATCATTTAAGAATCAGAGATCTACCATTTAAGATGGATATGATGAGAATTTCTTTCTCTCAGTGGGTCATATGTGAAATTCTCTTCCCTAGAAAGCAGTGGAGGCTGTGTCATTGAATTTATTCAAAGCAGAGTTAGACAGATTTTGATAGACAAGGGAGTCAAAGGTCATGGCGGGCAGATGTCAAAGTGGAGTTGAGACACAATCAGTTGAGCCATGATCTTATTGAATGGCGGAGCAGGCTCAAAGTGTTCCTAAGTCCTATCTTTCTATGTTATGTGAGGAAAAGCTTTATTTACACAATGAGTAGTTAGGCTCTGGAATGTACTGTCCAAGAATGTGGTGGAGGCTGATTCAATTGTTGCTTTCAAATGGGAATTGGATGATTATCTGAAGAGAAAAAAATATTGTAGGGCTATGGTGAAAGGATGGGAGAGTGGGACAAGTTGAGTTGTTCTTCCAGAGAACTGGTACAGACTCCTGGGGGTTTACCATTTCATTCTAATTGTAATCCATTTAGACAGTGTTGATGCTTTAATCTTGGGATTGTACGTTTGTGCTGAGTTCATTGAACTCAGTTGGGGCTGTTACTGTTGGCCTCTGCATTCCTGGGCTGGGGAATGGAAAGTTTCCACTAAATACTATCTGGTGACCCCTGCTGGAAGGTCCAGGCAAGTAGTTCAGGTTCATTTCTGACAACCTTTGAAGGTTTACTAACAGTGAAGGATCATACATGAGGTGTGGCAGCTTAGTTGAAGTACTAAGGTTACCAGGCACCTGTTGAACCAGACTGGCATCTGTGATGCTGGGGACCTCCGGAGGAGGCTGAGATGGATCATCTTCTTGACATTTCTGACTGAAGGTTGCATTCTTCACTGAACCAGGGTGGATCCCCTGGCTTGGTGGTAATTGTAGAGTAGGGGATATGCTGTGCCATGACGTTACAGATAGTAGTTGAGTACAATTCTGCTGCTGCTGATGGTACACAGCACCTCATGGATGCCCAGTCTTGAATTGCTAGGTCTGTTTGAACGCAACCCCTCTTAGCACGGTGGTAGTGCCACACAACACGATGGAGTGTATCCTCAATGTGAAGATGGGACTTTGCCTCCACAAGGACTCTGCAGTGATCACTCCTACTAATGCTGTCATCGTCAGATGCACCTGCAGTTGGCAGAATGGTAAGGATGAAGTCAAGTATGTTCCTCCCTCTTGTTGAAGAGGTTCCCTCACCACCTGCCACAGGCCCAGTCTGGCAGCTATGTCATTTAGGACTCAGCCAGCTCAGTCAATAGTGAAGCTACTGAGACACTCTTGGTGGTGGACATTGAAGTACGCTCAGCGCCATTTCCACCCTCAGTGCTTCCTCCAAGTGGTATTCAACATGGAAGAGCACTGATTCATCAGCTGAGGGAGGGCGGTACATGGTAATCAGCAGGAGGTCTCCTTGCCCATGAGACTTCATGGGGCCCAGAGTCAATGTTGAGGACTCCTAGGGCAACTCCCTCCTGACTGTATGCCATTGTGGTGCCACCTTTGCTGGATCTTTCCTTCTGGTGAGACAGGACATACCCAGGGATGGTGATGGTGGTATCTGGGACATTATCTGTAAGGTATGAGTCCATGAGTATGACGATGTCGAGTTATTGCTTGACTAGTCAGTGAGACAGCTACCCCAATTTTGGCACCAAATGTTAGTAAGGAGGACTTTGCAGGGTCAATAGGGCTGAGTTCGCCATTGTCGTTTCTGGTGCTTAAGTTGATGCCGAGTGGTCTTTCCGGTTCCATTCCTTGTACTTTTCATAGTGGCTTGATACAACTGAGTGGCTTGCTGAGGGCATTTAAGAGTCAACCACATTGCTGTCTGTCTGGAGTCACAGGTAGGCCAGACCAGGTAAGGATGGCAGATTTCCTTCCCTAAATGGCATTAGTGAACCAGATGGGTTGTTATGACAATTGACACTGGTTTCATGGTCATCATTAGACTTTTAATTCCAGAGTTTTATCCAATTCAAATTCCACCATCTGCCGTGGTGGGATTCAAACCCAGGTCACTAGGGCATTACCCTGCGTCTCTGGATTATTAGTTCAGTAACAATACCGCTATGCCACCGCCTTCCCCCTATTACCTTTGATATGTTCATCAGAAATATTTAGCATAGAATACTGTCAAACTAGGTACTTCGTTATTTTGTAGGTGGCCTTAACTGCAATGATGTAAATGTAGCCTAATATTTTGAATATTGGCCAATAACATCTGAGAAACAAACAACCCTTTTCTTTATTACACCAATTCTTATTGATTTGATGTGGCATATAAAGTTTTAGGAGGAGACAGGTTGTTTTGACCCTGACATCAGAAGAGACCATTATTAGTTGCCATAGCAAAGGCTAAAAATATACATGAACAGGTACTGACTCATATTAACAGCAGGTTAGTAATATTATAGCTGTGGGTGTACCAACAAAGTTGCTTTTTGCGTATTGGTCTAACCATTTGTTATATCAAAGCTGAAGAGGCAGCAATGTGTTTACTAATACTGAATGATTTAAGGGTAGATTTGAACTATTGGGCAAATATCTGAGAGGACAGCTGAACCAGCCAAACAAGACTTTATATAGGAAGCCTGGTACATTTCAAGGGCCCGGTCTCATTAACATCCATGCGGCAAACTGTATGCCTCAAACTTGTGTCCCAAAGCACCAGTCTGCCTCTGGGCTGGAGCAATATCCAGAGCCCAAAGGGTTGAATGACTATATAAATAAATTGTTTCTAGTTGCTAAGGCCAATTTTAATTCCACTGCCTGGGCAGTAGTGTAGCAAAAATTGTAGCAGTGGACTTAACAATCTCACTTCCCATTTACTGCCATATTCCCTCTGATGTTTTCATGGGTGGTTGAGGCATCCACCTGAATCAACCTCATTAATTCCAGCATATAAGAGTCCTACAACATATGTGAGACCCCAATGCTATTTTAATGGCCTATTGCACAAAAGATGGATGCTGCACTTGGTAAAACTTGGTGGTATAGCAGATGAGACTTACAAGATTAAATGTTAAAATTATTTCTGTGGAAATCTCCAAGAATAATGTTGCCCACTGCCATTCTAGGCTCCTCCCCTCCCCTCCCCCCACCCTGCAATTGAAACCTCCCCACTCATCCGCTTTTCTCCTGGCCTGGGAAAAGGTTAGTAATACAAATATGGGACAATTTACTAAATAATCAAAGGGGGGAACTGATGCAGCTTCATGTCAGATGCTATGACAAATAGATACCAACTCTTCAATATTTATATTACTAACCTTGTGTCTATTTATATAGGCTCAAGTGAAACCACAGTAATTGCCCACCACCTGCATATAATAAAACACAATTAATATGTTCCCCTCTTTCTTTTTAAATGAGAACTAGGGTTAATATGCATAATTAAAATTAAATCAAAAATGGCATACTTAGTGCAAAGCATTACATTGCATGACACCCCTCCTCTGGGACCCCTAACAATTTATTTGTACGTATATTTATTTTGTAACACATCAGACATGACTTGTATCCATCCATTTAATTTTAATGATTTCCTTCCTCTCTAGCATTTGTTTCAAGCCAGCAAGGTCAATCAATCTGTAACCATTTCTCACTCATGCTTTTTGTAGAGTGTACATTATCCCACAAAGAATGATTATCTACATAACATTCAATCAGTGTACTATCTTAAGTGTGCCCCTTGTATAGAATATCACTTAAAATGTTTGAGAAATAGAATCCACTTTCTACTGCCTCCACAAGAGCAAGTGTTTCAGCAGCTAAAGTACTTTTAACAATCATTTTTATTTTCTTAGCTTTCCAACATTTCCCATTTTCACCCATAAGAAATATTATGAAACCAGCTGTACCAGATATCCATCAGGAAGATTAAAATATATAGCAATGCGAAAAATGGTGAATTTCATGTTCTTTGGGTCACTTCAGGATGGGAACGTAAGTATACATTTCTTCAAATTTAATTTGATTAATGTTTTATTTGCCCTTAAAACATTAGGGTGTTTTATGATAGTACTTAACTGTACTAAGTCAAAACTAGCATCTAGCTTAGTCTGAGTGACCTACCAGTTCAACTGACCAATCAAGTTTCACAATTGCTCTGTCTATTTTTTAGATATAACATCATCTTTCTGAGATGGCCTAGCATGATGAACAGGGATGGGAGTAACAGACTGTAATTAGGACTACTAACACCTGTGGTCATTGAAGATTTATGAGGCTAATCGAAGAGATTGGTGACAAGTGTGTCATACATAAAATGTATTGGATGATGGCTCCGCATCCTATTGTAAGCCTTTGTTTGGCATGTGACTTTAACAAGGTAGTTACCATGGATCGAAAGGGAAAGGACAAGGAAACAATTTTATTCCACATTTTGTACACTTAGTGACCAGATTTAAATCTTTCCAGAATAATATTTAGTTGGAACAAAATTGTTATTATAGACAAAATCATGGCAAATTAGACAGAGACTGGACTTGAGGCAGCAGCAAAGTTTCAGAATGATAATGGAGAGGCATTTCCCAATCATGAGTTCAGAGACACATGTGAAAATATAAACACCATGGTCATGAATCTGCAGCTGAAAGTACTTTCAGCAGTGGGCTCCAAAAGGAATTGTATGGCAATCAGTGAAATGCTACATAAAAGTTAGCTGATTAGCCACGCTGCAAGTTGACAAGCACTCTGGCATAGGTGGTGCATGGGTGGTTCCTGCAAAGAATTCATCCCAGTTAGTTAGAAGGTATAGTCCCTGTCAATTAGCCAATGGGCAAAATCTTAAATTGTCTTCTGTGCTGTATGATGATAATCCTGCTCCAGAAGGCACTACAATTAGTTCCATTGTAACCAGATTTTTAACCTGTGACAAGTAGGGTGCACAAATTATTTACGTAACTTTAAGAACATTTGTTTTTTTCTCTCTGATTCTTGTCATTCGATGCCATAAATACTTATTTAACACTGATGTGAAACATCAGATATTGTTAAGGCAATACAATAATGTTCCAGCTACGTCAGCTGCAGGCCCAATTACTTTCCAAAAATAATTGCCTTATCATGTTCCATATCAGTTTTGTTTGTATCTTTTTCATTGAAGGCTTACTCAATGGAATAGTTATCCCATTAGAGACTGCATCAGTACTGATAAAGTGGCTTACTTCAGCTGCTTTACATGCAATTATAACTCTGCTTAGTGACCTCAAAGTGTTGTCATTACCAAACCGAAACCAAGTAGTTCATCTATATTCTTTAACCTTGTATTGATCCTCACTACTTAGCAAATCAAGATAACATGTTAACCATTCTATTCCACATTCAGTTGAAGTGAAAGCTCTATCTAGCACTGCACAGTTAAAGAAGTCTGCAACTGAAATATTGAAACAGGGCTAAAACTTCTTGTGAACTGGAACATTTTTCTGCCCCTGTCCCCTCTCTGGGACTCTTCTTTTAGGACCTCTTCCTGTCCTTTCTCTCTCTTTGTGGCCTCTCCCTGTCCTCTCTCCCTTTGGGACTCTCCCAGGACCCTCTTCCTGTCCCTTGCCTGAGACTCTTCTTTATCAATGGCACTCCACTCCCATCACCTGACAGAGGTTTCATGTTATTTTCTTTTTCTTTCTTGATGCGCAAGCGTGCTGGGCCTGTCCTGGGCCCGAACAACTTACACTGCAGATCTGTACATGTACAGCCCACGTCCGGTCTGCGCATGTATGGAAAGTCTGAGATCTGCCAGGAGTTGAAGTTCCCGACCTCCACTCTTAATACCAAGGTAAGTTTGAGTTTCATAACAATATCCACATTCCCCTCATCAATCTTCCCTGTTTCTTCATCAAAAAATACAATTAGATTAGTTGAACACAATCTCTTAATTCTATTCTCTCTTAATTAACTCAAATCTCTCTTAATTTTTTCCCTGATTATTGTTTCAGAGCCTTACCCACCATTGATTTTAAACCGACTGGTCCGTAGTTACTAGGAACGTCCTTACACCGTTTCTTGAACAAATGGAGTATCACATTCACCAGTTTCCAATTCTCTAGCATCTCCCCTATATCTAGGTAAGCTTAGAAGGTTATGCCATATCTCCATCCCTATTTCCTTAAGCAACCTGTGATGCAAGTCATCTGGATTGGGTAGCTTATCCACTTGAGGCATAGCCAGCCTTACCGTAGCTAAAGAAAGAAAGAACTTGTGTTTATTTCTTAGCATTTTATAGAACTTTTAAAGTCCAACCACTTTTATTTTTTTGGGCAAATGCAGCTGCTAATTTGCACATAGCAAGGTCCTACAAACAGCAATGAGATTAATGACAGAAATCTGTTTTCGTGGTGGAGAGATAAAGCTTGGCTTCACAGAACCTTTTATGTTCATCTGTCCATTCAAATGGTTCCCCTCATTGAAATCAACCAAACAAAAAAAAATCTCCAGTTTTGCTGTTCTTCCTCAAATCGGATTGGGCGTTGAATCCATGACTCCATGACCTTGCTGACTCAGAAGTAAGAATGCAACTATTGAGTCAAGCTATTTTGCATAAGAATGCAGTTCATTGGAAAGAAAGGGGAAAAAAGTACTTTACAATATTTCCCTATAGTGCCAAGACTGAAGTAAGCAGATTAGAGGCGTTTATGACTATTTCATCTGTCTTTGATCTCCCCACAGGGAGAAGCGACAGCACTGGAAGCAGTCAATGCACCACACTAATTGGAGGAAATTCACAGCAATTGCTGTGTTACAAGGAATGGGTATTTGGAGCTCTGAACAATATGAGGAAAACATGACTAGATAAGTCATGCTGAGAGGGGCAGTGGAAGTCAGGGTGTTGGAAGAATGATTAAGGTTACCCTGGAGGAAGCAATTCCTCTCAAAAGTGGAGAGGAGGTGAGGATAAAGAATATACTTGATATTGGGATTATATTGTAGGCGGAGGAAAAGATGGAAGGTGCTCTGGTGAATGTGAAGGCTGGCAGAGTGGAAGATGAGGGCAAGGACTAGCTTTTTGTCGTGAGGGGAATTTCAGTAGAGGCATGGAAAGGAGGCAAACGCAGTCCAGGGCTCCATGGCTGAGGGGAAACCTCAGCCAAGCAAAAATAATTTTTCAGAAACTCTGGTTTGGAAAGTGAAGTTACAGAGGAGATGTTATGGAAGAGGGGAAACTGGGAGAAAGAAATGGGAACCTTTGCAGGATGTAAATGGAAATATAATCCATAAAGTTGTGGGAGTTAATGGTGGGCGTGCAGCCAACACCAGTGCGTGCCCGCTGAACTGAATACCTGAATGACGCTTGGTGACGTTGGGACACATGCCCAACATCACCGTGTGTCATTTTACGCGTCGGCAAGTGGGGCCCGCCCCCGCTCGCCAACCTAAAGATTCTGCCCCATGATTCTGTGGTCCTGACTGGTGAGGCACAGTCAACTACAGGTTGTGTATCCTTATCCAAAATCCTTGGGGTCATTCACATTTCAAATTTCAGATAATTTCGGATTCAGATGCTGTATATAGGACTAGGCCCACTTACATTACAATAGCCTAAGGCTCAGCTAGCTATAGTATAAAGTAAATAAAATGGCTAAAAAAGTAAGATGTATCACTGAATAATAAATACAAGGTACCTGTAATAAGTTTCTTTTTGACATGTTCACCACAAAAATCGCAAGGTAAACAGGGCAGACAAACAATAGACTCGCCATGCTAAAGGTCAGGTTCGGTTGGTGAGGTTCATGTCAGCTTGGGTCAAGGACTTCCTGTGGTAAAAGTAAGGTGCAGCTGGTGAGGTTGATGTTGGCTCAGGTCGTGTTGGCACAGGTCAGGGACTTCCCGTGCTAAAAGTTAATGGGGCTCAAAAAAAGTGCAGTTTTTGGATGTGTTTGGTTTTCGGATTTACAGATAAAGGATACTCGGACTGTATTTGGAAAGTCATCACTTAGAAGCATACTCAATTAAAATTTCAAGGTTTAAACAAGAGTAGGAAGTAGCAAGGACACAGTTGTCAATTTAACAGATGCAGAAGGTGAATTGGAGCAAAGGGTGCTATCCTGTAGAAACACAGATGTAGCTGGGACCCATGTCCGTTCCCATAGTAACACCTTTTATCAGGAGAAAGAAAGAGACTATTTCCCTTTATTTTCTTTCTGTTGAACATATTGTGGCATGGCACAAATGGGTCTGTGAGAGTTAGTAAGAGTTGGTCATTGGAATTAAACACAAACATGCTTCCTTGCTAATGACTAGTCTTTCCAGCTGACCAGAGTTTGTTCAGGGAAGTTTTACAATTTAGTTTCAGGCAAGTTCATTTCGAGTATGAGAAATTTGAAAACTATTGACTTAGTGAAGAAATGTTATGATATCTAAAACATATTCAAGTCCTTAATACAATTTATATGTCATACTACATTTTAGAAACAATTTATTTTTACTTTTTCTAATATATCTAGTTATTCTGGATCAATGTAATTTTCTGCTATCACTTAAAATAAACAGGTTAACAATAGAGCTCCCAGAGATTCACTGGAAACATGTTCTTACATACCGTGCCAGCCAATCTCCCAAGCCTATCTGTTGAGTAATTAGTTTTCAAAATGGCTTTTTCCATCATTAATTTTCACACATTCTCTGTAGGTATCAGAGTTCTCCCAATTGAATCACAAGATTAATAAAAACACTTGAATTTATAATAGAGCCTTCAAGGTAGAAAAACACCAAGGCACTGATAGAATGTGGTGGTGTGTGTGGTGGTGCGTGGGGTGGGGTAGGGAGGAGAGGGCGGCGGGAGAGCTGCAGAACAAGCTAAATAAGCAAAAGAAACAAACATTGAACTAACGAGGGAGAGTTGGAAGAGGGGAGAGTGAAAACTTGGTTGTAAAGATCTGTTCTGAGAAGGCTTATGAAGATGAAAAGGGAAGTGAAGAGGCAGAAGAGTTTAGGGTGCGAGTTCCAGAGTGGGCTGGGGCAAAAGATGGGGAAAAGTGGGGGTGTAGGGACTGCTTAAAAGGCTTGAGTTGGAGGACTTGTGGACATAGTGCAGATATAATGCTGGAGGAGGTTTGCAGAGGCCAGATGGGTTAAGGTCATGGAAGGTTTTGAAGATGAGGGTGAGAATTTTAAATTCACTGTAATGACAGACAAGGAAACAACTTGGATCAGCAAGGACAGAGTCAAGAGCTTTGGGCAGAATACAGGCATTTGAGTTTTGAATAAGTTAGAGTCAATGGAGGGTGGAGGATGAGTAAGTGGCAAGGAGAATATTGGAAACATTGAGTTTAAAGATGATAAAGATAGGGGAGAGGTAGGTAACATTGAGCAGATGGAATTAAGTGGTCTTAGTGTAGGTTTGAAACCAAAATTCTGCATAACCATGTTTTCAGTCCAAGTAAGTGGCCAGGAGGATAATGAAGTAAATGAAAAGAGATGGCAGTTTACAGCAGGGCAGAAAATGATGGAATTGGCTTTCACAATGTTTAGTTGGAGGAAATTTTGATTCATTCACAATTTGGGGCCTGGATCAAAAGTGGCTGGGAGCTAAAATCAGCTGCACCAGCCAGCGTGCTGTTTCCTGATTCCATTGTCTCTGGGCCATTTTTGGACACAGCAGGTAGCTGATAAGGCTCATTAAGAGCCTAACTGGAACCAAGCAATGGAAGTTGACTAGAATATTTCTGTCACCTCTGGGTTCCCGGGGTGGGAGCGGTCAATTTAGGTGCCGGAGATGGCAAGGAGCAGCCACAGGCTGCCCAGTAGAGAGGTTGTCCCGCTTCCCCCATACCACCACAGTGGTGGCTTGCCTGCTGAATTTATTTTTTAATTAAAGATTTGAAAAAAATGGAGAGAGGGCACCTCCATATTGAAGTGCCCTCTGTCTTACCTTCCAATGCTGCCTGCTGTTCCTTTCATGCTGGAAGGCCTCTGAATGGTCCTTCAGCTTCAAGAGCCCACTTGCAGTCCTTAATTGGATAGCAGACCTGCTGTCTGGCCATTAGTTGGCTGCTGCAGCCAAAATAGGTGATGAGTGACTATTTACTCCTGAGGGAGGGTTTGGGACCTGTTTCTTGGCTCAGGAGGGAAAATCCAGTCCATCAGTGTCAGTCAAATGTCACGACGATGTGTCATGTGCAATGTGGAATATTGATCTTTAGTTTCATTGATAGGTGTAATGCCTTGGATTATTTTTAAAATGGAAAGAAACAGTTAGAAATGCAAAGACACTGTGCTTTAAAACGGCTGCAGAAGTCACCTGACATGCAAATTGGCCAAGTTTCTAGAAGCCTGTGAAAGCAAATTACAAGGAGACATGCCAAGGCAGTTCCCTTGATGGACTTCACACTTGCCATTGTCTGAACTCTCTATAAAACACAAGGACAATAGACCACCAGAATTCATGAATCCAGAACCTGCCAGGAACAAAGAAGGATGAACAAAACTCATTTTGCTAGGAGGGTTCTAAGGACCTCTATCTGTTCTGATTGCATCTTGATAGCTTTGACAAAGGGAGATAGGAGCTCCTTCGTTAATATGGAGTCGCCCTGCATTCTGTGCCAATAGCCAGTTGTCACATGATCAAAACTCCACATGTGAAAAGCTATGATTATAAGCTTGTCTAATTGTTACAGCAGAAGAGGTCTGCAAAATGCAACAATAACAGAAGACTGCAGAATGTAACATCATCTCTCTCTGTCCCTGCTGTTCTCAAGTTCAGACCCTGGGCTGAATTTTGCCGTTGGCGAGCAGGGGACGCGGCACACTCGCCGATGTGCAAAGTTCCCCCCGACGTCATCCCACCCCATTTAAATCTTCAGGAAGGTGGGCCCGCAGCACACATATGAAAGCTGAACCCATGTTTGTGGGTAACATCATCAAGGCCACATGTAGACTAAGAGAAGCAGTCAAGGTTGGATCCTTGGGGGGGATTCCAGAAGTGATTAAGTGGAATAGGAAGAGAGTCCAGTGTTGCAAATGAACTGATTGCATTGGGACATGTGGGAATTGTATCATATGAAGGCAGTCTCACAAAGCTGAGGAACAGAGGCAAAGTGGTGGAGGAGGATGTTGGACATCCTGGATAGATTTAAGTTGGAAATCTTCGGAAGTTAAGGATTAATATTCACACTTTTTTGTGTCTGGAGCAATGGACTTTCTGAGGTAAATCTGATGGCTTTGAAGTGTTGTGATCAGAGCACATAACTTGCCTTCTGACATGGAAAGTACTTGTGTAAGGAATTAAGTGACATTAATGACAACAGCCATGTGTAATTAAGGTGCAATGGTAAGACCTAGGGCGATAAACATAGGTAGAGGTATCCATTAGTTATTCTTTCATGGGATGTGGGCATCACTGGCAAGGTCAGCATTTGTTGCCATCCCTAATTGCCCTTGAGAGCAGTTAAGAATCAACCACACTACCCTGGGTCTGAAGCCACTTGTAGGTAGACTAGATAAGGACAACAGATTTCCTTCCCCAAAGGACACTAGTAAATGTAGAAAAATAACAGGTAATAAACCTTCAAAGAGGTTGTGAACAGTTGAAACAGGAAGCCTTGTTTGAGTGAAATAGCTTTGGAATATTCAATGCAATTATTCACATGAATAGATTGACTTGAGGGAAGTTGAGAATATATACATCATGAAGCCTTATCTATGACATGTACCTTTGATGTAGACAAAATATGGTGTTTCAAGGAGCATAGTTTTCAGCAGTTCTTCGAAGGGCTTAAAAGATAAAACATTACACTGAAAGCCATTATCTTTTGTTGGTTGAGCTGATCACTCAAACTGTTCTTTAATAAAGTCTGATTTGTGTACAACACTAAGTCCTCAAAATGTGTTGCTGTAAACCATGGAAGGAAAGAGTTGACTACTAATAGACTACTAATAGTGTGGCAGATTATGTCAAACCCTAAAGAGGGGTTGAGGAGAGCAAGGAAGAACAATGCATTCTGGTTGCAGCCTCTGGGTTGTGAGCCAGGTGGAAAGCAAGTATAAGGAAATCGAAGAGGCAGTTTTGGGCACGGAGCAGAGAGGCGACAACATGTTCGAGCATCTTACTGAGAAAAGGAGGCTTTGAAGAAGGAACGCTTAGCTGGAGAGCATGGATTATTTGAGGGTGTGCTTTTGAAGAGGGAGGTGATGACAGAGGTTTTGAAAGAGAGGGGTTTGCCTGGCCCCTATTGAATTTGGGGTTGCGAGTTTGCAGATGGGTCAGGAGATTTCAAGTAGATTTCTTACAGGGAATGATAGGTAAACTTAAAGGACAGCAGATACTTAAAAGTAAACGGCTACATTTAAGGATGACAATGTTCTCATCAATTACAAATGCTACTAATATTTGCATCGCATATCTTAGTAATCACAAAAGTTGCTTAGGTAACAAAAATGGCTGGCAAAACCCAAAGGTTGTCTCAATAAATGTCGAAGCAGGAAATCAAGCAATGGTCTAGCAATGGAACATCCAAACCCTGCCTGATGATTGTCAAAGTGGAGATGATGCAGTATGAGGAGATAGCAAGGAATGTGGTCCACTTTCAAATCCTGACAGAGAATGGGAACTTAACAATGTAACTGACTAGTATTCCATCTCAAGATCTGGAAGAGCATTAATGAGACTCATCAGGCTCGTTTATTTGGTTATTCTCCTGCAAAAGGTCTCTAGATCACCACTATTGTTTAATACCTCACTTCTTTTCTGTTTGTCACAAGAACAGCTTATATTTATATAGCACCTTTAACATAATAAAATGTTCCATTGGAGCATTACTAAATAAAATATGACACTGAGACGCATAAGGAGATATTAGGTCCCATGACCAAAAGTTTGGTTAAAGAGGAAGATTTTAGGAATTGTCTTAAAGTTGGAAAGTGGGGTGAAGAGGCTGAAAGGTGTAGGGAGGGAATTCCAGAACTTAGGGCTAGGCAACTGAAGGTGCTGCCACCAATGGCCACCAGAGGGATCTGCAGAGGGAGATGGTGTCCTTGTAACTCTTTCGAGTCAAACACGTTTCCATCTGTTCCTATTCAGATAAAGTTACATTGTTTCATAGTTTGCCATTGTGAGATTTGAACTCTTGATCTTGGGGTTACAAGCCCAGTACCATAACCACTTGGCTATTTAGGCCAAGCATTAAATGTCAGTGTACATGCACACACTTTTGAGGTGAATCACACGGCACACTATATTGGTTTAGGCATTAGTGTGTTCACAGCCAACATTCACCGAAAGTAACTCTTTCAAGTACAAACACATTTCCATCTGTTTCAGATGAAGTTACATTGTTTCATAGTTTGCCATTGTGAGATTTGAACTCTTGATCTTGGGGTTACTAACCCAGTACCATAACCACTTGGCTATTTAGGCCAAGCATGGTGTCCTTGTACATGAATTGTAAAAGGTTCAAATGCAGGTACAGCAAGTAATTAGGCAAGCTAATAGAATGTCATTGTTTATTGCAAGGGGAATTGAATGCAAGAGTAGAGAGGTTATGCTTCAGTTATACAGGGCATTGGTGAGACCACTTCTGGACTACTATGTACAGTATTGATCTCCTCATTTAAGGAAGGATATAAATGCATTGGAAGCAGTTTAGAAAAGGTTTACTAGACTAATACTTGGAATGGGTGGGTTGTCTTATGAGGAAAGGCTGGACAGGCTTGGCTTGTATCTGATGGAATAAAATCAGAAAATGCTGGAAAACTCGGCAGGTCTGGCAACACCTGTGAAGAGAGAAACAGAGTTAACATTTTGAGTCCCTATGAGTTTTCTTCTGAGTCATGCTTTTATCTTAGTGTTTAATTCACTGCCACTTCTCTTCCTGGAATGTCTACCTTCTCTCCAACAGGATCTCCGTTTGTCTCTTTCACCCTGGATGTGGAAAACACGTTTCATCTTGTGGGAGAATCTAAAACTAGGGGGTCACTGTTTAAAAATAAGGGGTTGGCCATTTAAGACAGAGATGTGGAGAAATTCTTTCCCTGAGAAAGTCTTTGGAGCTCTCTTCCTCAAAAGGCGGTATCAGGCAGAGGTAGATAGGTCTGGCAGCATCTGCGGAGAGGAACACAGTTAACGTTTTGAGTCCGTATGACTCTTCAATAGAACAGAGTCATACGGACTCGAAATGGTAACTGTGTTCCTCTCCGCAGATGCTGCCAGACCTGCTGAGTTTTTCCAGGTATTTTTATTTTTGTTTTGGATTTCCAGTATCTGCAGTTTTTTATTTTTATTATAGAGGTAGATAGGTCCTTGATAAGCAAGGGGGTGAAAGGTTATTGGGGGTAGGCAGGAATGTGGCATTGATGTTAAAATCAGATCAGCCATGACCTTATTGAATGGCGGAGCAGGCTCGAAGGGCCGAGTGGCCTACTCCTGCTCCTAGTTTGTACATTTGTATGTTTAAAATTGGCATGCTCTAGAGGCCAGAATTAGAGGAATGCAGATATCTCGGAAAGTTGTGAAGCTGGAGGAGATTATAGAAATGGGGAGGGGCAAGGCCATGGAGGGATTTGAAAACAAGGATGAGAATTTTAAAATCAATAAGTTGCTTGACTGGGAGCCAATGTAGGACATGGAGCACAGGCGTGATAGGAGAATGGGACTTGGTGTAAGTTAAAACACAGGCATCAGAGTTTTGCATAACCTCAAACTTACTGAAGTTAGAATGTGGGAGACCAGCCAGGAGTGTGTTGGAATAGTCAACTCTAGAGGTAATGAAGAAATGAATGAGGCTTTCAGCTGATGAGCTGAGATAGGGCCTAAGTCAGGTGATGTCACAGAGATGGAAATAGATGGTCTTATTGATGGTGCGAGTGTGAGTCCGGAATCTCATTTGGGTGTCAATTGTGACACCAAGGTGGTGAACGCACTGGGTTAAACTCACTGTTTCCAGGAAGAGGGATGAAATCGGTAACTAGGGAATGAAATATGGAGCAGGTATCAAAAACAATGGCTTCAGATTTCCCAATATTTAATAAAGCTGATTAATAGATAAGTCTATTATGAAAAGTGTTTTACATAGTTGATATTATTTGTTTCCTAATTGATGTACAATGTAATGAATTCCTATGCATTATGCAGTAGCAAGTCTATGACAAAATCCCAAGATACATTATTCCTGTTTACCACATGTTCTAATGTTATAGAAACATCAATTTGCTCCAAATATGAACAAAGAGAATTGAGAGATCATGGCCAGAATTCCAAAATTGAATCTTTAGCCTCTTACCCTAATTATTCTTGTGTCTGCTGAATATCCAATTTTACCCATCTGGCCCCATGCTCATGAAAGTGTTTTATAAGTACATGGTTTTCAGCATCGTAGTGATGGCAGGGTATGTTTTTGGACAACATTCTGGGGCGATTTTCATCTTGTTTCTGCCTCATTTACACCTAAAAATGATCTCTTTATTTTCTTTTTCTCTCTCTCTCTATCATATAGCTGCAGCGGCTAGCCCTAATTCCCGTCATTCTGATCCTAATCATGTGCAGGATACCCATACTGAACCTACCCCGTGCACTCAATGAGACTCCAACTGCACCACCCACTCACACCCCTGGAAAGGAAAATGCGGTTGGATGCTGGTGGGATCACATAAACAGTTCACCTTTTCTCCGACAGCTGCAGGAAAATCCAGTCTAGGTATCAAATTATTGTCTGTGAATTGGGAGTGCTTTGTTAGGACTGTCAATTAATGGTTAATGGAAATAATGTTGGTAGGGTTAGGAGTCTGATGATGCTCTAGCTTATTAAGGGCCAGAGAATTCCCAAGGAGCATTTAAGTCAAAGAACTACAAAGCAACAGTAATGAACAGAGCTTTTGTACAGCATGTAAATTTTCAGCCTGCTGGTAAAATCCTCTCTCTTACACCATAGAGTGACGTTTCTAACAAAAGCAATAGCCAAAAACCATGTGACTGTTTCCGGCCAGAATGCCTTTTGATTTTGCACTTTACTGAAACAGTTTTAAGAACATTTATCAATGTTCTGCCTCCTCTAGTTGTATAAATTTGACTTGCTGTATATTATTTTTCCAAATAAACATTTTATAAAATAATTTTCACACACACCTAATGCTCCTTATATCATTTTAATTGCAATGTAGGGATGGTTGGGAGGCAACAGGGTTGGAGGTGGAGTGCATCCACTACTGCACAATTCATACTGGAGGGAAAGCCCGATTAAAAAGTTGTGCGCGCTGCTGCCAATTGTTTTAGTTTACATCTTGGAGTTTCAAATCCTGCTATTTCGGGCAGCAAATAGGATTAACTTGTGTGCTAATTTGGTTCCCTTTTGCTACTGCAAATATCAGACTTAATAGACTAAAATCCTAAATCACTGTATCACAGTATCATTACAGTGCAGAATGAGGCTATTCTGCCCATCAAGTCTGCACTGGCTCCCTGAAAGAGCATTCCACCTAGTCCCGCTCATCTGCCTTATCCCTGTAACTTTGCACATTCTCTCTTTTCAGGTAGCAATCCAATTCTCTTTTGAATACCTCAATCGAACCTGCCTCCACCACCCTTCCAGGAAATTTGTTCCAACAACCCTCTGGGTGAAAAAAATTTTCTTCAATCACATTTACTTTTCTTGCCAATTATTTAGAATCTGTGGCCTCTAGTTCTTGATGTTCTCTTGAGTGGGAACAGTTTCTCACTATTTATCCTGTCCATTCCCCTCAGGATCTTGAATAACTTGATCAAGTCTCCTCTCAGCCTTCTTTTCTCCAAGGAAAACAGTTCCAATCTCTCCAATCTATCCTCTTGGCTACAGTTGTTCATCCTGGGAATCATTCTTGTGAATCTCCTCTTTACTCTCTCCAATATCTTTGGGCTCTCTCTGCCTATTTATGATAAATGTATGTGCTAATTGCACTCATCAGTATTGTCTAAAAATGAGACAGAAGTCAAGTAATTATCATACAAAGAGACAAGATAAAATTACTCCACTTCTTTGGAAGGAAGATTTCCATTTAATAAACAAAGAAATGTCAAAGAAAGCTGATTATAATATTGCTCAAAAGAAGTGTTACTGAAGCTTTTTGTCTTGTACTCATCAGGACAAACACAAGAATAAGAACATAAGAAATAGGAGCAGGAGTAGGCTATTCGGCCCCTCAAGCCTACCCCGCCATTCAATAAGATCATGGATGATCTGCCTCAGGCCTCAACTCCTCTTTCGTGCCAGCTCCTCATATCCCTCAACTCCCCAATATTTCAAAAATCTATCTACCTACACTTTAAATACTTTCAGTGATCTAGCCTCCACAGCTCTCTGGGTAGAGAATTCCAGGCATTCACTATCCTCTGAGAGAAGAAATTCCTTCACATCTCAGTTTTAAACAAATGCCCCCTTATTCTGTAATTATGTCCACTAGCTTAAGATTCACCCACTACATCTTCTCAACATCTACCCTGACAAGCCCCCTCAGAATCTTGTACCTTTCAATAAGATCACCCGTCATTCTTCTAAACTCTAATGAATAAAGGCCTAACCTGTTTAGCTATTCTCAAACGCTTCATCCCAGAAATCAGCCTAATGAATCTCTTTTGAACTGCCTCCAGTGCCACTATATCCTTTCTTAAATACAGGGACCAAAACTGTACACAGCATTCCAAATGCGGCCTCACCAGCACCCCATCCAGTTGTAACAAGACTTCCCTATTTTTAAACTCCAACCCCCTAGCAATACAGGCCAAAATTACATTTGCCTTTGTAATTACTTGCTGAACCTGCATGCTAACTTTTTGTGTTTCATGCACAAGAACACCAGATTCCTCTATGCTGCACTTCTTTGGAGTCTCTCTCCATTTAAATAATAGTCTGCCTTTGATTCTTCCTACCAAAGTGCATGACCTCACACTTTCCTACATTAAACTCCATCTGCCAAGTTTTTGCCCACTCACTCAACCTACCTATATCCCCTTGCAGATTCCTTATGTCCTCCCATCTATTTTTGCATCATCAGCAAATCTGGATACATTACACTCTGCCCCCTCCTCCAAGTCATTAATATAGATAGTAAATAATTGAGGCCCTAGGACTGATCCTTGTGGCACTCTGCTAGTTAAGTCTTTCCAACCTGAAAAAGACCCATTAATCCTGACTCTCTGTCTCCTGTGTGTTAACCAATCCTCAATCCACGCTAATACGTTACCCCCAATACCGTGAGCTCCTATCTTGTGCAATAACCTTTTATGTGGCACCTTATCGAATGCTTTCTGGAAATCCAAATACACAACATCTACTGGTTTCCCTTTATCAACTCTCTTGTTATATTCTCAAAGAACTCTAGCAAATTTGTTAAACATGATTTCCCTTTCACAAAACCCATTTGAGTCTGTTTGATTGCGTTAAGCTCTTCTAAATGTCCTGCTATTTCTTCCTTAATAACGGACTCTAGCATTTTCCCAACGACAGAAGTTCAGCTGACTGGCCAATAGTTTTCTGCTTTTTGTCTCCCTCCCTTCTTGATCAGGGATGTCACATTAGTGGTTTTCCAATCTGCTGGGACCCTCCAGGAATCCAGTGAGTTCTGGAATATTTCGACCAATGCCTCCGTAATCTCTGCAGCCATTTCCCTTAAAACCCTTGGATGAAGGCCATCAGAATTGCAAATTTCAAATGATCACAACAATTTATATTGCAGGTGCTGATTGATTGGTAAGCCAACTCTGATTGGCCAACACATTTCCATGGAAAAAGTAACAGGGAGCTATAGGCTCCCCAAGCTCCTGGGTAATTTGGAAAATCCTTGATGTGCTAGTTAAGAAATCTGCTAATGGGTTCTCCACTGCTATCTATAAGGCTACCTCCACCTGTAAATATACACATTGGGATTCATATAGCTCAATGCACAGTAAGATAGGCCTTATCAGCAATCTTTTAAATAGGGCCCGAGTCATTTGCTCACCTTGAAAGCTAGATGCAGAAATAGAGTGCATCAAAGTTATCCTGCAGGACAGTGGTTACCCTGATCAGATGTGTCCAGTTCGCTGTGTGTTGTGCAAACTCACCAGGGGCCAAAGGCTACCACTTTCAGACCTGAAAAGTGCCTGGTCTACCTCAAATTACCCTGGATAGGCAAAATATCTGAAAAATTCAAGCAAATTAAGCAAGCCATTTAACACTTTTTAAAAATTCATTCACTGACATAGGCTTTGCTGGCTGGGTCAGCATTTATTGCCCATCCCTAGTTCCCCTTGAGAAGGTGGTGGTGAGCTGCCTTCTTGAACTGCTGTAGTCCATATGGTGTAGGTACACCTACAGTGCTGTTAGGAAGGGCGTTCCAGGATTTTGACTCAACAATAGTGAAGGAATGATATATTTCCAAGTCAGGGTCATGAGTGACTTGGAGGGGAAATTTCAGGTGGTGGTGTTCCCATTGATCTGCTGCCTTTGTCCTTCTAGATGGTAGTAGTTGTGGGTTTGGAAGGTGCTGTCTAAGGAGTCTTGGCGAATCCCTTCAGTACGTATTGTAGATGGTACACTCTGCTGCTACTGTGCGTCGGTGGTGGATGGAGTGAATATTTGTATATATGCCAATCAAGCGGGCTGCTTTGACCTGGGCAATGTCAAGCTTCTTGAGTGTTGTGAGATCTGCACTCCAGGCAAGTGGGGAGTATTCCATCGCACACCTGGCTTGTGCCTTGTAGATGGTGGACAGGCTTTGTGGAGTTAGGAGGCAAGTTACTCGTCATAGATTCCTAGCCTCTGACCTGCTCTTGTAGCCATAGTATTTATATGGCTAGTCCAGTTCAGTTTCTAGTCAATGGTAACCCCCTGGATGTTGATTATGGGGGAATTCAGTGATGGTAATGTCATTGAATGTCAAGGGGCGATGGTTAGATTCTATCTTGTTGGAGATGGTCATTGCTTGGCAATTGTGTGGCGCAAATGTTACTTGCCACTTGTCAGCCCAAGCCTGGATATTGTCCAGGTCTCGTTGCATTTGGACATGGATTGCTTCAGTACAATGCAGTGGCTATGTGAATGGTATTTTCCACTAACAGGATGCTGCAGACATTCTGCTTATCACACAATTGAGCGAGGTTGTGTATGAATTTCAGTGCTGGTGTGATGCAAGTTACATAGGCCATACATCCCAACAATTGGCTGATCAACTCAAACAGCATGTTCCTTCAGTTGTTCATAATAGGCAGAGTACAGGCCATACTCAACCATCCCTCACTTTCAAAACCCAAAATAATTTGCCTACTGTTATTTGTGATTCCACAGCACTTGCTGAACAATCCTGAATGCACTAACAGCTATACTAACAACCAATTTAAGAAAAACAGTTGAACTTGCATCAGTCATTTATGTTTGCTAGAAGTGACATACATTCGTACTCAGGGACTTGTTCTCTGCAAACAAAATGGATATGTTCCAAGCCTTGCACCATTTTTGAACTTGGAGAGCCTATAGTGCCCCGTTGCATTCTCCATGGCAACATCACAGCCAATCAAGAGTTGTCTTGTCAACCAATTAGCACCACTTTCTCCTATAGTACAAATTATTGTGATAGTTTGAAATTAGGCATTCTTGCTTTTGCCCTGATGCATACAAGATGAAAAGTTCAGCAACATGTCCCAATTTTCAGCAATATTCAAGTTCTGTACTACCAAGAAACTAATGTAGATTCATTTTTCATTAAAGTAACAATCACTAGACTGATTAAAAATGCAACATCCTGGTTGTTTTGAATGTTTTAATTGCTTTGTCTTTCTTTGCAAATCTTTCACTTTTGATTTACCTGAGCAAAAATCTATTATTTTTTGAGGCACTGTGTCAGTAAAAAAGCCTCAAAATGACATGGTGTTTTCAGCATTTCTTTAGTGCAAAATTGGGCTAAATACTTTTTATGGCCAGAAACTATTTCTGGAGGTGGAAACTATTTCAGGAGGTGGAAACTATTTCACTTTTTTGCTTTTGCATTCAACCTAGACAATCAAACTGGCACTGTAAGACTGTTGAGAAATTTTGATTCTCCAACCACAGTGAAGGCTTCTAAAGAGCAGGTATGGAATTTTCTGTGAACATGTCCTCATTTGTCAATATCATGGAGAAGGAGAAAGAAAAGGAGAGGATGGAAGAAAAGAAAGCGAGGAAGCATTTAAGGAGGATGCATCCCACCAGTTAGTATCTCCCAAAAAGATATAGATAGCACAGGCCCCTACCTGAACATTAGTGAAAAGATATTAATTAGAAAAATGTATGTCACCAAAGAGGCAACAAGGGAACTGTGGCACCTAATGCATGAGGACATGCAGCCATGGTCATCTGCCTGCACATTTCTGTCTGCAGTTAATGTTATGATATGGCAGATGATGTGTGCCAGGCAGACCAAATCAACAAGGGCAACTTGGCCATGCTATCACAACAGTTTTACAATTTGTGTTTATTACGAGAAGATGTGTGCAATGAATTCAGAAGCAATGAGTCCACTAAGACCTTTAGAGATTTTAAAAATTAAGTTAAAGTATTAACAAAAATAAAGGATTTAATATACATTCATAAGACTACATTACTTACTATTATAATAACTCTTAAAATTCCTAATTAAACTGACTCCCAGTTACACACCCCTTTAAGGCAACAGTCCAAATTAGACTTTAGATTTTTTTAAAAACCCAGCAAATTAACACAGTACCCACTTGACAGTGCAATTCCAAATGGCTTTCTCTAACTTTAGTTACTGGACACAACAAACTTATGAACAATTGGCTGGAAACTTCTTCTAGGCTGTTTCACACAGTCACACAGCCCTGTTAGGTCTCACATGGCTCCCACCCAACATAGCCTTTCATTCTCCTTTATGTATATTTCTCTCTCTTTAATGTGTAAATTCCATTGTTCCATATGTCTTTGGAACTGTACCTTTCCCATAATATAAAAACTTTCATGTTGTCAATATTGTCAGTAACCTTTGGGTAAAATAAACACAGTCCTTAGCCTTGCTTAGCTGGCTGGTTGTAAACAGACTATCATCCTTTTAAAATCCAAACAAACCCTTCACTTATCTAGAAATGCAAATTCCCTTCACACCTTGCAGGCTAAGAGAGCATCCATGTTTACTCATTAGCATTTCAAATGCATTTCCACACCTAGCTTATTTTGATAATTTCAAGCTTGCAGCCTTCCTGACTCCAAATGTAATTAAATCACACAGACAGAACCACTTACACTCACACCCATAAACTTACTTTACAACAAACCAGAAAAATATTATGAAAAGTATTATACTTTTGTAACACTAATAAGGCAACAACTGCAGCCACTTTTATAGCACAGCATTTTTTTCAGGCTGCCATAGGGGATCTTTGCAATATCAGCCTGGGTACAGTATGGGCTCCTTCAGCAACTAACTGATGTGCTTTTCAGGCAAGCAATGAAATTCAATCACTTTGGAATCAAAGAAAGGGAGCAGTGAGTTGGGGCCTTCCAATTTTGTGGAACTCTTGGCTCTCCCAAGGTACTGGATGCTTTTCCAGCTCCTACAGTCAAACTTCCTAAACTGAAAGAAATTCCACTCCCTGGCTCTACAGTTTGTGCGTGAATATAAATGTCAACATACAATTTGCTTGATGTTTTCAGAATGCAGTCATCCTTCAGAATTCAACCCTTCCTAAATTCTTCAAGGAGAGAAATCATGTCAAGAGCGGACTGCAGATTTTCCCAGAAGTACAGCAACTATCATTCATTTTCTCAGTGTTTGCAATGCTGATATCATAATACCAATCCCCATCAGATACAATTTCTATAAAACAGAGGAAAAAGTAATCATTTCCTGCTTGGGATCCCCCTAACTACATTTGGGTAGCTGTGATCAAAAATGTGTAGGCAACTCTCTGGCAGACTGTTTCTAACCTAATGGCTGCGGTCCTCCTTCTGTTTTTACTGAATAAGAGGCTCCCTAATGGAAACGCTATTATCTTCTGGACACTAACTCAGTTTATGCTACCTAAATATAACACCTCAAAATTTGAACAGTGCCACTCTGAATAGTATTAAAAGGGAATTTTGTGTGTCTAGTAATGTAATCCCTATGAACAACACTTTTTTTAAAGTATCATTTAATATATAAAGAAGCTTTGCGGTGCAGGACAGTAGAATATGAGCTCATTAAATTTGATACCCTCATGAGGAAGCTTGGCAAAATGAAACTATAAACATCAAATTTTAAATATATCTTATGCTCTTACATTATGATTGTACTGAAACTTGTAGGTATCATGTAGATTTAATATATTGATCGCTTGAAGGTGGATTGAGTGAAGCTGACCTAGCATGACTCAACTAATTTGTTTTTCCAAAGGCAAGAGTTTGGCAAATCATTGTTGTCAAAATCTAAGTAGAAGTCAAGGGCGGAGAGAGTGTGGGTGCATAATTTTGTAAGGCGACAGGATGGAGTGGGTAGAATGGAGAAGTAGATAATGGAGAGTAAGTGATTACCTTTCTGCTGATATAGTATATTCTATTCAGTATGAATGTGAAGTTAAGTCATGAGGCAGGTTTTACTTTTGCTGAACCTAATTTGCAACATGGTAAACATCTGATTATTTTGTGTTCTAGAGATCTGTTACAATTATGAGGCTTGTAAGATTATTATGTTGTGGGACTGTATTTTTAAATTTAGGGCAAAATTAGGGAGGTCATGTGACTTGTTCTGAAGACTACCTGACAGTAAACCAGGTTTGTTTGATTGTTAGAGATCAACGGGTTAGGTTTCAAAATGAAGAAGAGCTGGGATCACAAGGATAGCTAATTAGCATTTCTATCTAGATACAAGACCCATGTGATTCATTTTGCCATGGGGAAGGATGCAGAGGAAGCCACTGTAAAGATCAGGTATTAGGCTTTCCTAGCATATCACTGAGTATCACAGACAGTGTTTTTAGTCTGCCTGGATTCGGGAGAAAGGGAGCAGCTAGAAACCAAAATCTTTCAATGGTTTGTTCTGTAGGAATACAGGTGGGAATTTGCACTCGGTTGGAAAAGCCCAAATTTTTAGGGGGGTTTAAAACGAAGCTGGAAGAGCCATCGAGCTTGGGCTAGAGAGAGGGTCTCTGGGAAAAGAAAACCTCACTGTGAAAGACAGTTCTCCAGGTGAAATAGCACCTTACTTGTACTTCTTTCAATTTAGTGTACTGTGTTCATTGCTCACAATGTAGTCTCTTCTACATTGGGGAAAGCAAACGGAGGCTAGGTGATTGCTTTGCGGAACACCCCTGCTCAGTCCGCAAGCATGACCCTGACCTTCCAGTTGCTTGTCATTTTAATTCATCACTTTGCTCTTGTGCCCACATTTCTGTCCTTGGCCTGTTGCAATGTTCCAGTGAAGACCAACACAAGCATGAGGAACAGCACCTCATCTTCCAATTTGGCATTTTACAGCCTTCTGGGTTCAAAATTTTCTGTGAACTTCAGGCTGTGAACTCTGTCTTCCATTTTGATCCTTTTTTCCCCAAGTGCTAGTATGTATTTTGTTTTCAGGTTTTACCTTCACACAAACGTTTCCTTTATTTTGCCATTAACACTCACTCTGGACTAATGCGTTGTATCTTCACGATAACCATCACCACTCCTTTGCCTTTTGTTCCATGACAACTTCGTCATTTAATGTCTTCCACCCTATAACATATCCCTGACTTTCCTGTTTGATGTAACTGACCCTCCCCACTTATTCAACAGCATAAAACCAATTACATTTCTACCACTCTTCAGTTCCAAAGAACAGTCATATTGGACTCAAAAGATTAACTCTGTTTCTCTCTCCACAGATGCTGCCAGTCCTGATGAGATTTTCCAGCACTTTCTGCTTTTATTTCAGGTTTTCAGCATCTACAGCATTTTGCTTTTATTCTTCTAAATCCTTTCTCCCTCATGTGGCCATCAATCTTCCCCTTAGACACATCTAAGATATTCATCTCAACTACTCCCAACCACTCACTGATAAATAGCTTTCTCCTGAATCCCCTATTGAATTTATTAGTGACTATCTTATATTTATGCCTTCTAGTTTCTGATCTTCCAAGCATCTTCTCCACATTTACCCCATTAAATCCTTTCATAACTTTAAAGACATCTATCCAGTTACCCCTCAGCAATGTTTCCTGTAAGTTCTGTGTGCACCTGCTTAGCAACACAGAAGGTACCACATAGGTTGATTACAAGTTGTCCCATTTAAAGTACTACTTGTGAATGGCCTTGCAAAAAAAAAATGTAAAGGTACTGGCATTCAAATGGACACAACAAAATGTTCAGCAAAATCCCTTCACCAACATAAATTAACCCGCACTTGATGTTAACATGAGAATTTGATCTTCCCTTCTCTTTTTACATTTTTGCCATTTTGACCTGTGGTGTCTAAATATGATGTGTTGGTTTGTGCCCTGCACACACACACACACACGCATGCACACGCACACACGTAAATTCTCCATGCTGCTGCACAGTAAGGCATATAAATAAACCTCATTAAATAATCATTTTCGCAGACTCCTTCAACAATCTCATCGTTAGAACAAAATGGTCGTTATCATTTCTCACCCATTCTGGTAGATTAATTTATCTATCAGCGGTTTTGCATCAGTTCTATTTAGTGGATATGGCCCATGAGGAAACCATACTTTTTATATAACCTGCCCTTGTAAAGTTATGTAACCCATGTAGTCAGTGTTCTGAATTAAATTAAGTTTCAAACTGCGCTGTAGCCTTTGCTTTTGAATTATAGTTAATAAACTCAGATAGATAATCAATAATCACAAATTTATTTAACACTAAGCAGAGAACTGAAATACAAAAGTTTGCAAAGCATTAAGTACAATTTGAAACAATATGGTTGCAGTTAGCAGTATTTCCAAAACTTAAAAAAACCTAATTTCTATGAGCTGGTGTGGATGAAGTGGTTCACTTGCCTTCTTCTGGGAGGATGGTGTTATCATTTTGAGATGTTGGTGATGCATTTCATCTGTAGAAGCACTATTCATTCTCCCTGGATTCTCTGCTACTGAGTAAATTCATCTTCTGTGTTGGTAGCTGTATCAGGGCTGCTTGGATCATGGAAATGTCATGCCAAGAAAGGCAGCTTACAAGCATCAGTAATGCAGATTTTGAGTTTGAATCAATGTTTTAGAGCTTTGTTCACTTTATCTTGGGTACAGGTTGCAGAACCTTTCCTCTAGGGATTAAATGGATTGAGTTTTGTTCATGAGAAAACAGACAGTACATAGGCCAGAATTTTATGTCCCACAGGCAGGCGGCGCCTGACCCAAAAGGATGTGAAATAGTACGAGATGACTTTGGGGCAAGCGTCCCAACATCATCCTGTTTCACTCAGTGGCCACACGCGGCTGTTGGAAGTGCGCCCGCCGACAATTAACTGGCCAATTAAGCCCATTAACGATGCAGTCAGCAGCGAATTTATGTGGCCCGTCCACATTTTATGGTTGGCGGATGGGCCATTCTCCCAGGCCGCATTCCCATTTTTGCTCAAACCTTGATCCAGAGCAGGAAGAAATCTCTATGGGCATATAAAATAAAAAGAGATATCCGGGTGCTGGTTTTTTATAAGGTATGCTTTCAGGTGCTTGATTGTGCTGCATGGACATATTGTGCAGCATTTTTGTCGTGTCCTTTAGTCTGTGGAGGTCTGTAGCTCACTGGGGCAGCTGTCTGCCTTCAGAGATCTCTCTCGAAGTGCTCACCCGCACCCTTGCTTACGGCGGCCCCTGCCCTCTTCCTGCCCCATCCCAGCAGCGCTGTGCATTTCAGCATGTATTTCACGCTGACTGGTCATTAATTGGCTAGCCAGTGTGAAATTGCAGTCGGGGGCCGATCGTGGCCGGTGGCCCATTTGCCATTCGCTCCTGGACTCACCAAACGCACATGTCCGACAACCGAAAAATTGGGTCCATAGTCTGTTGAAAGGAAAAGGCCTGGTGGGTTTTTAGTCTTTCTAATTGCATGCTTTCTTGTGTTCTTTAAGGTAATTAACTATTTCTTATGGTATACCATTCAGTTGGGAAGTGGGAAAATAGAGATTCTCCCAGTGTTAGTCTATTTGGTGGTTCAAAGTATAGAAAATAAGTGAGAAATTGAGGCACTTGAATGATAAATCTCCAATATGTCAATACTTTGTTTAGGAACAAGATGGGATGATTCATGATTACAATCTATTTTTTCAAGTATCAGCAGTTACATGTTGCAAAGCAGCAATATCCCACTTGGGAAACAACTAACCAGGAGTTTAAGGCTTATCTACGGACATCGTTGTTGCTAATCACACCACAGCGTGATTTGCTAACAGTTATGCCTTGCTACAATTGATAGCCTAATCACATCCAGGTAATGGTTTGAAAGCCAAGTTGAAGAAGCTGTAATTAGAGTCAAAGGTGATCGTGTAGCCCAAATAGCTCGAAAAGGCAGCATATCTCAAAATTATAATTGAAATTGGAAGCTATGAACTATTGTACCTGAATGTCTCTTGTAGATTTGAAAAGGAGTACTGTATTTGGGGGGCACAACATAACTTTGCAATGTATCATTATGTTACTAATGCAAAAATAATAAAATTTATGTGCACCTTTACTGACTGTGCTTGCTGTGACAAAAAAAAATCCCAAATATTTTTCCTGAGAAAGACAATGCTTGTGTAATAAGTATTAGGGTTCATATACTGACAGAACTATGGGCTGAATTTCAGGGACAAGCATGTAACTTGCCCTGCTGCCCCACTCTGTTGCAAAAGTTGGCTGGCAGCTGACATAGCGAAAAAATGCCAGTGATAACTCACTGCCGGCGGGCTAAGCAGACTGCTCCTCAGTGGGAGGAAGTCCCACCTTCGAGAGCTGCCAACCAATCTGATTGGCCAGCAGGTCTAGCAGTGCTAGCAGCACCAGATCTGAGTAGTGGGCACTGCTGTGATCCCTGAGCTATGTACGTCTAGGGTGGGGAGGGAATGGGCAGAGAGGTGGGGCGAGAGGAGCTGGTGGGTGGATTTTGGAGACCAGGCAGAGAGGAACAATGGCATGTAACATCTTTGGATGTGGGGTGCCCCCAGTGCTCAAAGAGCAGCCCCCAAATGCTGTGCTTCCCTTTCCTTCCTGCCTTTCCAAAAACTATTTTCACAAGTGGGCTCCCCACTCTTGCTTGCCTGCCCATGCAAACTGTTTTATGGTGTGGGCAGCATGAAATATGGGTCAAGTGACTTGGTAACAAGCTCAATTGCTTGTTTGTTTTTCTTTTTCAAATGGTGGTGGGCTGCCAATTTTGGTGCCCACCCACCCACCATATGATGGGGACTGGGCTAGGCATGGACATAAAATCGGTGGGCTTGCCACCCCTCGTATTTTACACGCCTGGGATGGGGGCAGTAAAATCTCACCCCATGTCATGTTTTCTACTAGTTCATTGGAAACTCAGCTTCAGGTGTTACTCCAGGCAGCAAAAGTGTAATGAACATATCTTTTTATTTCTGTTGGACTGTGGATAAAAATTACAATGGCTACAGTTTGAAAGACATGTCTACTGGAACAGTTTGAGGGATATATACAATGTTGCTGACCTGGAACAAGGTTTGCCATGAAAGACAGGATGGTGCCAAGGAGGTATCTGGTCTAATGGGGAACTGCCTAGCAACAACAATTTAATTGGCTCCTGACCAGGTGACCAAGGTTTGTCTGAGAGCAGTGCAGCAGAATAGCTCCTAGCCTGAAAGGAAAAAGACCTAAAACATCTCTCTCCTGTGTGTAAGATTCCAGTAATGCTACAATACTAGCTAGCTGGCTTTTTCTCCTCATAGCTCTATAAACTGCTCTCTCTCTGAAAACCACTGGCAAGAGGCAAAAGGGAAAATCACTGTTAGAGACATTGAAAGGCAAGTGCTCAACCAGCGAACTAAAGACTGAAAGTGCTAGAAGACCACCTCGTGTCATCAACAAGAACTGAAAGAAATTTGGAAGACATCAATCAAAATCAATCCATCGAATCCCGTACTCTGGAATTGGTGCTATTGAATTGTTTTATCCCACCCTTAAAACCCATGTTTTTGTGTGTCTTATGTGTCTTGTATGTGTGTGTAGCAGGATTGAATAAGGGGTAGAGTTTAGGTTATAGAGTTAGAAATTAACAGTTCACATTTCTTTCTTTTGCCACTGGTTAAAGACAATTTGTTTAATAAAGTTATTTACTTATTAAGTTTACAAACCTGGTGCTCATATTCTGTTAACCTAAATTAAACAATTAGGTGGGTTGATCAAACTTTTCATATTTGTTGCGGCTCAGGGAGCAGTGGAGCTTGATATTGTAGCACGCTATCCCCGGTGAGTTGTGACAAAATTAAAAAGGCATTTTGATTTTAAGTAAACAAGGTCTTGAAAAATAATCACTTCTCTAAGTAAAATATAAGAAATAATGTCACACAGCCAAACATGATTCATTGTTTTGGAAACAAAGAATCATTGGATTATTTATTTATAACTCCACATAAGCTATTGAATTAAAGCATTCCAAAGGGAATAGGCAGAAAGGCAGGAGAGAGAAAGAAAACAAGAAGGGGAATTAGAAACAATGAAGTTAGAAAAGGAAGAAAGAGAGAATTACAGCTTAGAATGCTGGCAGTTAAAAAAGAAACACCCGTAGGTGAGACAGGACTTATTTCCAGATCAGAATCCAGTGGGGAGATGTTTAAATTTGTAGAAGCTCTTTCAAGGTTTGAGGAAAGGTATGTTGAAACATTCTTTATTTCATTTGAGAAGATAGCTGAACAGATGAACTGGCCAAAGGAAAACTGGACATTGCCCATGCAGCCCAAATTGACAGGTAGAGCTCAGAAAATTTATGCTTCACTGTTTGAGGAGATTTCTAGGGATTATGATGTGGTGAAAAAGGCTATTTTGACTGCACATGAGTTTGTCCCTCAAGCTTACAGACAAAAGTTTCGAAATTTAAGGAAACAGCCTGGGCAAACCTACATTGAATTTGAAAGGATTAAGCAAAGTAGTTTTGACAGGTGGATACGAGCATTTGGAGTTGAAACTACCTATGAAGTTGTCAGAGAGACCATTCTCTTGGATGAATTTAAAAACTCCTTACTTTCTGTAATAAGAACCCATTTTGAAGACCAAAGGGTTGCAACTGCTAGACAGGCAATAGTAATGGTTGACGATTATGAGCTGATCCATAAAATTAAACTTTTTTTCCATCACTCCCATTTCATAACCCAGGCTGACCAACAGAAGTCTCCTTGTCTACTAAGACAAAGGGTCCCGTAACCTTCCTTTCAATTCTTAATGGTTGAAAGCTTTACCAATCTCGGGGACCCAGATGAGGGATAGACGTCCTTTGTCAAAGACAGGGTGGAGAGGTGGGAGTCATGTGACATGGGCCTCTGGCCTGTGGAACCAGTATTATTGCCTTGCAGAAATGCAAAGTCTCAGTCTGTCTTTTACCATCTGACTAGCAGTCTAACAGACAAGGAGCTGGCCCCTTCTACACTGCTTCTGCTGAAAATTCTGTACCATCACCCATAAGATGGATTTATTTCTGCATGACTGTCTCATCATGTGAAGATAACACCACCAGAAAAGTGAATTATCCAGCAACGGTTTTCAGCTCATCAACCTCTATGAAGGAATACCTCATTGGACTTTGATTCTGAACTTTGGAACCCATATGAAACAATATTTTGTTTTATCTGTGGTCTTTGCATTGTAAATCTTTATTTTCTCTATCGTCTTGTACTGTATGAATGCAAAGGAGGCAACATTGTGACCCTCCTCCCAAGTTTTGAGTGTGTACAAATAAACTAACCCTTTGAATTCATCCCATCTCTTGCTGAGGGATTATTAATAGAAAATTGAATCACACCAAAACTGAAAAACACCACTCTTTATAAAGCAGAAAGCAAATCAAAACGCCTTTCTGTTTATGGACAGGTAGTGAGAGAAGAAATTAGTGCTGTTAAAATGAAGCCCCCTCCTGTCCATAACATTAGTTCACCCAGGCATCAGAAATTTTTGTACCCAATGGAATATCATGATGTATTTTAATTAAATTAATTTCAACATTTTTAATTATCCTTCCATGCTTCTATTGGGTAATTGAATAAAATGCTCTAATAGCTGGAGATTTACACAGATCTGTGCTGATTGCTAAGTAACTATATTAGTGAATGTTTCTTTTTTAACTTGAGTAGTAGAATAATGGTAAATAGTTTATTAACCCAGCCTAGGAATTACTTTCTTAGTGCAATTAGAGCTCTAAATTAGTGTTGTTTTTATACTTTGACTAATAAAGCTCCCTACTGAATGACTGACTAACTTATTTTGTGCAATTTATATCCTGGCAGATCATATGTGATTTAATGAATGCACAAATGAAGATTTGCTGAGATTACATCTCAAATGGCCCCATCCAGCAGATGTTTAATGCACAAACTATCTAAGTAAGCTCTTGCAACAGCATTTCAGCAGAATGCAACTAATCAGGCATTGGCATGGTTTATAAATAAAATGTCCTTTGGACAACCAAGCCTTTACTATGGTAGAGTAAATGAAGGAGTATTGGGACCTCATTATCCGATGAAAAAGAAACCATACTTGATGATGAGAGGCCACTTTGATTTTGCCATCTTTCCCATACCTCATCATGTATTGTAGAAACATTTCAAAAACCTCACGTATGTCCCTGAACCTCAGTGCTGATACTCTACAACTCTTCTTGATTGTCACTGAAACTTGCACCATGCTTTCTTTCAATTTCTTGTGACTGCTGCTTCATACCACTAATTTAGCAAAGTCTCTTTTCTCTGCAGGAGGATGTCCACTGCTAAGATAATTCATCGGGGAGTAACTTCCTCGGAGTGGCAATCAGCTCAAATTGCCACTCTGTGCCCACTTACCTATGCTAAATTTCTTCTGTGTCTGTCTTGTCCGACCTTCCAATTCAGGCCGGGCTAGGTCCGGGCAGTACAACTGTCTCTGAAGTCCAGTGTCAAAGTCCAGCACCGTCAAATTGAAGTAAGACGTGCCCCCTTTTTTACGGCACTAGCTGCACGACGCTGCACATGCCTGCTCCTGAACTTGCCCCCCAACAAGGGGAAAATTCTGCCCTTAAAGATTTATATAATGCCTTTCATGACCAGCGGAAATCACAGAGAACTTTACAGTCAATTAAGTACTTTTTTTGAAGCATAGTCAGTCTTGATGGCAGGAAATGCAGCAGCCAATTTGTGTGCAGCAAATTCCTACAAACAACAATATGATATTGACCAGAAAATCTCTTTTTATAATATTGATTGAGAGATATTAATTGGTCAGGACACTGAGGATAAACCCCTAGCTTTTCTTCAAAATGGTGCCATGGGATCTTATATGCCCACCTGAGAGAGCAGACAATTTGAACATCTCATTCAAATTTAGTTGCCTTTTTATTAGTGTTTCTAGTCTTTCATTAAAAAAAAGATGGAGGCAGACTTTCCTCTTGTTGTAAGTTGGGGGTGAAAGATCACATGGGTGGAGTGCATAGGAGAAAATTGGGTAGGGAGGTTGTGTGCCTGTAACAGAACCTGTCCAATTAAATAAATGAGGAGAATTCTCCTCACCCAATTTTTCTATAGGTGCTCTTCATCCTCTTCAGCCGTGCATTACAGGAGGAAAATGTGCAGCATGAAGATTAAATGATTTCAGAGCTTTGCCTTCCTTCTAGGTTTTACTTGTCATAATGGTATTGCTCAGGAGATTAAATACATTGGGTTGAGGTCATGAAATGGTAAGTTATACATGACCTGTAAAGAAAAAGACATACTGGGCAAAATTGTCTTTTATTGGTCCATATTATCTTCTGCTTTACGTTATAGTTAATTAAATTTTGGGCACATGGGAATGATCAACAAAAATCATCTTTTGAGCTGACTTGATTTGAAATACTTGTTTTGAATATTTTGCAGAATGACAGTGCTGTATTAGAGGCTGAATCTGTGCTGTTATGTACCAATTACACAGCCTTCATATTGATTGAAACATAATGTTTGATTGTGAATACACAGCTCCACCTACAAACACACTGTCATTTCCAGCAAATGCAAAATATTATTAATAAGTACACATTACTTCCTATGAAAAATGCAGAGTAATATTCAATTAATAAACTGCATTGCCTACAAATCAATCTGTGACAACTGCATAGTATAGTCACCAAAGGGAAATAGTTTCACCACTGTCTAGAAAGTAGCAAAGCATTACTTTTGTTCCCACTGCTGGAAATGACGTTTCATTGTATAATGCAACAAAAGCAGCTTTTTTTTTTAAGCCACTTAATTTGAGTAATTATTTATATCAAGCATTTATAATCCTTTTAGCTCATACTTGTAGGTTTTTAATATAGAAATTTGTATTGCAACAAGAGCAAATAGGATGAACAGCTTTCTGGTTGCTTAAGATTACTCATAATGGTCAGTGGCAGTTGCATATCAATTAAGTTCACTTTTTATCAAATTGATAAACGTACACCACTGTAAAGAACTGTCGAAAGCACTTTTAGCCTCTAATAATTAAAAATCGTTGTAAATAACAGTCTGCTGCAATTTTGTAGGCTCAGAAAATATAATATATACCTAGATTTTCACTACAACAGAGAGCCCCTAAGTTGTGACGGAAATGGCTGAAAATCCTACATCCCACCCCCAATCACTATTTTTGTGGGGGCTGGACTGGAGTTGGGTTGGGGTTCGAACATGTGCATTTTACAGAGGCAGCTGGCCATTTAAATCACTGAAGTGAGGTTTGTTAGCCCAGGAGTGTGAACCTTGTTATGTACAGATTAGACCAGGTAAGAGCTGGTCTAAACTTGGTGGATTAATTTGGATAGCCAGGAGAGGTGAGGTAGGGTAGGTAGGGTACCCCTTTGAATATGGTCTTAGGACACTTTTGGGAGAGGTAAGGCACCCTTTGGGATAGATAAGGTACCTTGTACGGTTGTTATAAATAAGTATTATTGTATGTAAAACATTCATAAAGGGCAGAATTTTCTGCCTGTCGGGCGGGTAGGCCCGACTCAATCTCCGACAGGCGGGGAGCTGATCCCCGCCGGAGAAGCGGTCCCCACCGCCATTTTACGTGTGCAGGCCAATTAAGGCCCAACCAGCGTGACGTCCAGCGGGAAGCGCTATGCACTTCCTGTGCGGGTGGGGGTATTTCCCAAAAGCAAGAGTGTGTGCACGCGCTCGAAAGAGCGCACATCTCCTTGAGGATTAGTGCTGCTTCAGGGAGATCGCTTACAATTTTAAAAATATGAAAAGTAGAAAAAAAAATTCTCTAACATATACCCCTCATGTGACAATGTCACATGAGATGGGACATTTTCATAATTTACATAATAAGTTTATTAAACTTTTTAAAACCCTAAATGAAACCTCATCCCGCCAGTGGATGAGGTTTCATGTTTTTTCATTGCCCACCGGGGCTCCTGGCCTGCCCGCCAACCTTAAGGTTGGACAGGCAGGTCCTTTAATTGTACAATTGATCCTGTCAATGGCCTCAATTGGCCATTGACAGGTCGGCGGGCCCGCAGCTGATTTTGCTGTGGGCTCGCCTTCCTGAAAATTTAAATGCGCCAGGATGGCATCGGGGGTTCCACCCGATGTCATCCTGTGTCATTTTACGTGTCAGTGAGCAGGCCTTGCCCCCTGCTTGCTGATGGAAAAATTCTGCCCAAACTCTTTGGAACTGTTAGCTGTTGAAGAACTGTCAAAGCTGCCAAAGAACTGTCAGAGCTGTCAAAGAACCATCAAACTGTCAAAGCTGTCAAAGAATTCACAAAGCTCATTGGATCATTTAAAACTCATTGGAACCGTCAAAGCTGTCAATGGGTTTAACTCTGCTGGGCTTTAAATTTTAAAGAAGCCTGGAATTCAAAAAATCAGTGTTGGATATTTCATTCTGCCTGTAGACATATAGCTGAATGTTAGTTATCCTTATAGGGTTTGTACTGCAATTACTGATTTTAAAAATTAACATTATCACAATTGGGTGCCTGTTAAGTGAACAGTTTGATGGATGGCTTCAAGTGGTTATAGGATAAAAAGAATTGTTTTCATAAGAGATTAGTTGAAGGAATTTCTATGTATTGATTTTTTTTATCAATGAGAGTGTTTTTCTTTAAAATAATGATGTCATCAATAGCCACATAACTTTATTTTATGTCAGCATGGCTCCTGAGATATCGCCTTGATGGATATTAGGTGAATTAGTATGGAAGGGGTAAGGTCAAAGGGTGATGGGTGGGATGCAAAAGTTCACAGTTGTCACCTAATATGATAAAGGTCACCTCATGCTATCTGGAAGGATCTAACCACAAAGAAATTCGAGGTAATGATGACTTTGACTGGTACCAACAATGTATTTTGCCTGGTGGAGGAGAGCTGCAGATCTTCAGCCAGTAGTTGACGTGCTTATCCAATAGTCTCTATGGTGTAAATATACAACAGGTTCCAGGATTTTGTTAGAAAAAGGGAAGATTTGAGAGGGTACACCAGTTGGAGAGAGTAGCCTGGGCTGTTTTTTTGAGGATGTTGACTTTGAAGGAGAAATGGACAGTGCTCTTCAATGTCTGTCATGCACCTACACATCAGGTAACAAAGCTGTCCAGATGTTCAATGCCCATTGTGTATGATACATGACCTGGAAATACTGTCACATTACGGTGCGCGGAGCCAAATTTGAAGCAATTTAGGTTTGGCCCCATGATTCATTTGGACAATTAAAATTGTTCTGGTTGTTTTTTGCCTATGTGAAACAAGATGAAGGCATTAACAATCGACCACAGCATGTGAGACTGGAGTTACATGTAGCCAGACTAGACAAAGGAAAAATGTAGCAGCAGTTGGTTAGCCTTAGAAGAGACATGAAAGAAGCGTGACAAAATAATTATAAGAAATAAGATTTTCACTGGTCTACCAAAGAGTATGGAACAGATCAAACTATAGTTACCCAGCAGAAAGCAACGTCAACCTTGCCTCTTCATGGGGCTGTTTAGTTGCCTCTAGATCTGTATATGGCATTAGGTCACAGATCAGTCATGATGTTATTGAATGGTAGAACAGATTCGAGGGGTGAAATGGCCTACTTCTGTTCCTATGTTATTAATTAACCATATGAGGAAAATTAAGATATATACTATTATTAGTTTTAGGATGCTCACTTAATCAAATAGCTGGCTGATGCTCAGTTTCTACTTGTACATGGTACCAGAGGGCTGCCCCACACCAGTGAAATGCTTTGACTAATTTGGGACTCCTGTACTTCCACCAAGGAATGGTATTCTGAAGGAGAATAGTTTAGAGAATCAGAACCTTTTCTGTGACCCAAACTCCCTAATTATTGCTTCCATGCTGTGCATACAGAATCTTGAAATTAGCTTGGTAACCCACCATCAGTCATCACCTTTAAGAGAGACTGGCTAACAATTGAAGGGGAAAAATAAGGTTTGCATAGTGTTATGGACAGGAGGGGAATTAATTTAAGTGGCCCTGATTTCTCCACTCACTACCTGTTGTTAAGGAACTATCATATTTTTCTTAATATTATTGTGGGATACTTTAAAACAGACCTGTGTGTGAGTGTGTGTGTGTGTATGGTTCTGTGTGTGTGGCTAATTTAATTAAACTAGAGAAAGTTAGACTGCAAAGTTCAAATTATCAAAGAAGTGAGGTGTAAAACAAACATTTGAAATAGAGATGAATAAGCTAGGGTGAGGCCTCAACAGGGATGGGGTAAATGAAATTTGCATTTTTAGATAAGTGGGAAAGTTGTTTGATTTTCAAAGGCACGTGGAAAATGGTTACAATGGCAAGATAAATAAGGCTAAGTTATTATATTGACTTTTCCCAAAAGTGCTGGCCATAATGATAACATGAAAGATTTTTATATTCTTGGGAAAAGTAACTTCTAAAGGTAAGTTAAAACAATGGGATTTATAGATTAAAAAGGCAGCAATATATTTAAAGAAGTTTGGAAGGCTGTGTGAGTTGTGGTCATGTGAGATCTTGAAAAGTGACTGTGTAAAATTGACTTGGGGGAAAAGCCTCTAGCCATCCTGAAGATGCTTGTTGTTCCAATGACCAAAGTTGTGTTAAAAGCCTTTGGAGGTCCATTGTCCACTGGGTGCTTCTGGTAATATTACTGGATGACTTTATAAATTTGGAATCTATTTGGACTGCTGCCTTAAAGTGGGTGTGTAGTTGGGAGTCTGTCTAAGTAGAAATTTTGGGAGCTGTTATAACTGCGTAACTGTAATCTTGTCTGTGTTTAAATTTTTTCTTCTTTTGTTAGTAAATGTTTTAATTGAATCTCTAAAGATGGTAGTAGACTCATTACTTCTGACTTCAGTGCACCAGCCTTCTCATAATAAATACAAATTGAAAAATCATTGTGATAGGTGGCCAAGTTTCCCTTGTTGTCAGCCTGGCAAATACCACCTGCCATAATAACATTGTCCGTAAACAGAAAGGAGTTTTTGATTTTTGATTTCCCCCTTTATAAGTGGTGGTGTATTTTCCTTAACCCTTCAGTTTGTAGTGATTCAATCCTCTGTAAATAACCTGACAGCAAACTCAAGATAAAGTAAAATAAGAGGGTTGGTTTATTTTTTACACATACAAAACATGGGAAGGGTTTCACAATGCCTGCCCCCTTTGCATTCATATAATAAAAGAGGGATAAGGGAAAGAAAGGGATTCAGGGCAAGACCACTACAAAAATAAGAGTTATGGTTTCATGTGAGTCCAGAGTCCAGAATTAACAGTCCAGTTGTATATTCCTTCAGAGGTTAGCAGGCTGAAACTGTTGCTAGATGATCCAACTGTCCATAAGCGAGGACTTCCACAATGGAAGAAGGCACATGGAGATGAATGAGTCTTATAGACACAAATACAGGAGTTACAATATTCCAGTCATCTCTCACTTTTCCAGAACCACCTCATCCAATTCAGTGCCGCGGGGATTTGGAGCCTATCCTGACAGGCAATGGGCACTAGACAGGGTACACCATGTCCATCACAGGGCACACACTCAGACACACAAACAGGCACACAAGGAGACAATTTACCATAGCCAATCCATATAAGCAGCACCCTTTGGACAGTACGAGGAATACAGAGCACCCAGCAGAAACCCACGCAGACATGGGGAGAACATGCAAACTCCACAAAGATAGCTGCCCGAGGTCAGGGTTGAATCCAGGCCCCTAGAGCAGTGAGGCAGCAGCACCAACCACTGTGCCACAATGCCACCTAGGCTAGTAGTACACAGTGTAAATTATTACCAGCCACTTTACCTGGGCAGGCTCTGTCTGCTGCTACCTGTTAGATGATAAAATGGTAGACTGCCTAGGTTCATTTCCAGACGGCAATACTACAGGTTCTAGCAGCTTGGGTGAGGTCATGTGACGTGCTTCCCACTTCTTCTCCTGAGTGTTGGACAAAGGATGTATTTTCCCAGGTCTGGTGTCTTGAGGTGTTTAATAGAGGAGTCAGGATCCCTTTTGTCCTTGAAGATATACTGGCTGCATTGGCCAGAGCTTTGCCTTAAAAATGTAAATGGTGTTGGTAAATTTCTTTGGAATTTGATTTTCTGCAGTCACAGGGGCATTAGCGCCTCTTTAAAGGTAACGAGGTCCCTACTGGTTTCTGAAGGTTAAGGTTCTGGTATGAGTCATGGATAGTCAGGGTAAGGCCTTGGTCTATTTTTAAAAAATAATAATTGTATAAAGTAGCCAGGTTGATGTTTCCTTCCTGTTTTCTGGCCAGGATGTGCCTGTTGGAGAAAAATGAAATGAATTGCATTTCATTTCTTTTTTTTGTGTGGTCTTAGGGAAGGAAGAATAGGATGTGCAGAAGTATACAGGCATCCTCTCATTCATGTTGACATATCAGACACACAGTTGGCATAGAAAATGGCAGTTTCCTGCTGCTTGGGGAAGTCTATTTAGTCTTAGAGTTCTCTCTTCCCTCTGTTTGGGGTCAGGCACTCCAACCTCCTGATTAAGTATCCTCAAAAAGGGTCTGAGCACTCGGATCAAGTGATGGTTGAGCTGCTCTGGGCAATCCACAGGGGAGTGCTGTACATCTCACTCTGTTGGTGCCAGGCCCTGAGAACATAGGGCTGAGCTGCTCTTGTCCAGCCTAGCTTTTCCCTGTCCACTTTGGTTACCTGTGGGCTCAGATGTTCAGATTCAGAGACTGGGGTTCAGCTGAGGGTCAGGAGAATGAGGTGTTTTAAAGAGACCTTGACCTCTTTAGGAGATTCTGGTTCAGGGATGGCGTGGGTGATAGCACAACTAGGGAGTTCCATCTTCAGGTACCAGGTGCATTTGGCTGGCACAGCAACAGGTGGGCAGTTGGCCCCTGAACTTGGGCCAGCCTTCCTGGTTCAGAATGACAGGAAGATGGCCTTCTGGCAGGGGCCTCTCCCGCATTCATACTGGATATGGCTACAGGGCTGTAGCCTGTTGGGGGGTTATGGATCATTTTAAGGCTGTGGTTAACTCTGTCCGGTCCTCTTGCAATTCTGAATGATGGTGGGTGCGCATGGGATCCAGTCTGATTGGGGTCCCTCTGCTGGTCAGTTGCATGATAGGCTCAGTATCTTTAGGGACGTTACTGCTCTCTGGGGGAAGCTGTTACTGTACCTCTCTGGGTGGCTTATCAACTGGGTGAGGCATTACCCCCACTCCTTCTTGCCAATTTGAGAACTTTTTTGCTCCATATTTAAATTACCATAAAGTGGTCAATGGAATCAATGGCTGTCTTCCTGGCCAGGGCCTTTGTCTTTGGAAGGGGCGCGCTCCTAACATGTTTCATATCCTCTGGAACACCACTGCCCTCAAGTAGAGGTGCAGCTCCAGCTACCCTCCCTGGTGGATTTTCAACTGGGGGAGTCATTACCCTTCCTATCTGCTTATTGGTTTGGGAACTCCATTTGTCCCAATTTAATATCAGAAAGAAGGTTTCTGCCAGCCATACTCCAGGCATGTCGTTAACCTTTTCCTTTCCAGGTTTAATAGCCTGTCTTCTTTCAGGCTCTTTGGCTACTTGGTGCATCTCCCTCACCAGTTCTTTCCCTGCTTTAGGACTTCTCTGGTCCCTATTTAATTTAGGGATATTTGGGGAATCTATTTCAGATTCTAGGGGACTTCTCCAGACCCTGTTTAATTTTACTAGCTTCGGCCTTGCTATCTTTGAGCAGCTCTCGTTCAAGGTCTATCCCACCCTTTTGGGCCTCTGGACCCTCTCCAACTTTCTACCCTTCCACAGATTTCCCCTGCTTGGTCTGGGCCTCTTTCCTTTCACTGGCTAGCACCTGGCTGCTAGCTAAATCAATTCCTGCCATTGGTAGCTTAGGGACAATTCCTACTGTAACAGGGCCTGAAACAAAGTCATAATCTTGGTGGAATCTATGGAAGGGTGCAAACACAGATCCTCCTCCCACTCCATTAATCAGGGCTTTGGCCTCCAGGGAGGACTCGGGGAGCTTGTGGGGCGGGGGGGTGGGGGGGGGGGGTGCGGTGGTAGGGGTGCAGGGTAGGTTTAGATTTCCCTCTAACATTAAGTGCAGTGTGGCCCCTTTGTCCCAGAGCAGCACCATGTACTTGCTCACATATTTGGGCCAGTAGGGGGACACCGTTCCTGAAAGGATAAAACTCTGGAAGCTCTCTGGCGGTTTGTCTGGCTCAGACACGCTGAAGTGGGGCTTTCAAGCTCTACTGCAATTGTAGGGTTAAAATGGTTCCCAGATGCTAAATTTATAGATTATCACAAACATCTTGTTGGATGATTGGTGTTCAGCACCCACTTTGATCCAGCAAGTCTGTTCTGGACACACCTGCTCAGTGCTGATGTTATTTCCACAACTGAAAACAATGGATCCTACCAAGATGAGCAGTCCCTGGCTCCAAAGTTGATCTTTATGTAAAAGATTTCTCTCCTTCCGTGACAGGAGTGAATGGATAACAAATACAAAAATAACTGGAAAATCTCAGCAGGTCTGACAGCATCTGTGGAGAGGAACACAGTTAACGTTTCGAGTCCGTATGACTCTTCATCAGAACTTCTGTTGAAGAGTTATACGGACTCGAAACATTAACTGTGTTCCTCTCTGCAGATGCTGTCAGACCTGCTGAGTTTTTCCAGATATTTTTGTTTTTGTTTTGGATTTCCAGCATCTGTAGTTTTTTGCTTTTATCAGGGGTGAATGGATGTTGTCTGGGCCCATTTGGTTGTGACAATGGCCTCCTTCATTTCTTAATTAGATTACATGATGTGGTTATCCTGTGTAATTGCTGTGATATCCTAAATTCCAGTCCTTTTTATAGTATCAGTTCTGTTGTAGGCGGCACTGTTATTGTAATGCAATTAGAATAATATATAAACTGCTTGAAACTCTGCAGTGTTGGAGAAATCTCCTGGTTTACCAGTAGAGATTGTCTCCTACTGGTGTTAAAATATAAAGGCTGCTTGATGTTTGAACAAAAGACCCTGTGTTGAGTGTTGGTTCAAAATGCTCCACGGCACACGCATAGTACCATGCCCTCCAATGGGTAAGTTTCTGTAGCAAGAGGATCTGCTGCATTACTGATCTATTCATGTGAAGCCCAACTAGGTTAACTGGCTTGCTTCGCAATCTCCAACATTCGGGTGTATAATGACTGAAGATATAGCCTTTCCCGCTGTCTATCAGGGGTCACGTGATGTTCTTGGAGACTCCGACCTGTGAGCCCTAAGCGCAGGTAATCCGGAGGGTGAGGCTTCCTGTCAAGAGTTCTGATTGAGCATGTAGCACCTGAAAAGCTCACTGTAATAAAATGTATCCATTTCTTGTTGAAACCTGTCTGCTCCGTCAAGTCATTACATTTGGCAGCAAGGGTAAAATAGCTCCGGCGTCACATCTCACCTTGTTAATGTGAGTACGTTGAATCATGAGAAAAAAGAAAAGTCTGCTCACCAGTCATGCCAATCTTTGGCAGAATCAATCCTTCCGATACAACTATGGAAGACTGGAGCCAGCATGTAGACCGCCTTGGTTTTTATTTCATAGCTAAAAAATATTATTGCGGAGGAAAAGCAGAAAGCAATCCTTTTGAGTTTATGTGGTAGCAAAGCATACAAACTCGTCCGCAGCCTGACAGCCCCAAACGCACCCAATTCTAAGTCCTTTAATCAATTAGTGGACCTTGTGAAAGCGCATTTCCAGCCAAAAGCAGATTATTCAGGTCTGTGCAAGATACCCCTGGGAGCTCGCACGACTATTACATCTTGAGTGACTCGCAGGTGCCACAGATATTCAAGGGGCCTCAGCGCATTCAGGGTTGGCTCATCAGTGACAAAGGCTACCCCATAAGACGTGATTAATCACACCTATTCGGCAGCCACAGAGTGCTTCAGAGGAGAGGTACAATGCGGCTCATTCTGTGACATGCTCCTGATTGAGCAGACCATTGGCACGCTGAAGATGCATTTCCAATGTCACCAGTCAGGCAGCAGTCTCCAGTACTCTGACAAGAGGGTGTCCCACATCATCATGGTTCACTGCGCTCCGCACATCCTGGCATTCCAAAGGGGGGATGAGTTGCTACATGGAGAGATGGAGCAGCTGCACATCTCCTCCAATGCAGAGGATATCGAGAGGGATGAGCTTGATGAAGGCAAAGAAGTTGAGGCGCCAGAGGAAGAGGCCATATCATGGGCCAGATATGGCGGACGTGCCCGTGGGATCCTCAGAGCCACAAGGCTCCAGGATACTGAAGACGACTAACTCATACCAGCCTCTTTTGCCTGTACCCTCCATGCAGGCTCGACATTAACACCTTCTTTGCTATCCTCAGCATCTCAATGAAGGACATGAATCTCAGAATGAGTAGTCACACTCTTGCGTGACGATGGCCTCATCCTTGGAAGGCTAGACAGCCTCCGGAGCATGTGGCTGCTCTGTCATGGGATAAGAACTCCACCAGAGCGCACTGTGAAGATATCAGATAAGGCGCAGTCTTTTCAAGCATTGCATCAACATTTCACTGCCTATAGCAGCCTTCAACAGGCAGAAGCAACATCGCAAACCTCAGTGCACTCATGGCAGTATGCCTGGAGCATTGCAAGGGGCCTCAAGGAGGAAAATAATCAATCACTGGTTCTAACGTGAAAGTCTGAGGACTGATCTGAATCCGGGCTGCGGCATCTCTCCACAGGCCATCCCTCTGCAAGAGTAATGTTCTGGCCTCATCTTCATTCTGAGTCCCCAGCATGAGATCGTTCTTTAGGATGCAGTGATCTGTCACGCTCAGTCATGGATGTGAGCCTGCGAGACAGGTCAGCTTTGTGTGCGCAAAGAGAGCTTCAGCATCACTATCGTCTGATCATTGACAAGGATTCATGACCCAGCCTTCGTATGGAGCTTCCCAAGCTCATGTCCAGCATTGCCTTGGCACCTGGGTGTTAGGTGGCCCAGTAAACTTGGACACTGCATTTAGGTATTACTTAGTAACTTCATTGATAATAAAGTACTCATGTCAGATGTAGTGGAGCTTCGCTCTGTCCCCCATTTGAGGCCTCCACATTTTCATTCCAGCAACTTCAGCTAAACATCAGGAAAACTGGGACACTGATGACATTGTCATGATCAGGTAGCCATGTTGATTGCCCTTCAGAGAGCTGGCTCAGCGATGATGTCAAACCAGGCTAGCCAGACCTTCAGGCCCAAAGCAGCATCCTCCCATTTAGTCTGGCATCTGGGGCCCAGACACACACCTCTGATCTTGCATTGTTGTGACCATCTAGCAGACATTTCAGGAGTCATCAAATGCTAGCTAGGTCCATAGCTCTGCATCATGCAGGTGGAGAATGGGAACTACTATGGGGTGATATCTAGCTGTACACGTGGCCATGACATCATGCTACAGGCTACCATGAGCAGCTAAGATCCCCAGCTTTTACTTGAAATGCAACCAACACCCAAACCTGACAGACATTACATGGATAAAAACAAAAAACTGTGGATGCTGGAAATCCAAAACAAAAATAAAAATACACACTCAACACCTCTTTGTCCTTTTGTCTATGACATCTTTGGCTATCTCCACCTATCACTGGCCCTCTTTCCCGGTCTACTTGTCCCACTCCCCTTAAACCAGCTTATATTTCACCTCTTTTCTATTTTTCCTTAGTTCTGCTGAAGAGTCATAGGGACTCGAAATGTTAACTGTGTTCCTCTCCGCAGATGCTGGCAGACCTGCTGAGTTTTTCCAGACATCACACGGAGGCCATTGAAAGATGCACTGAGTTAGAATGGCTCCAGTGCAGGTCACCATTAAAACCATTAAGATCCACTAGAACAAAAACAAAAACAGAATTACCTGGAAAAACTCAGCAGGTCTGGCAGCATCGGCGGAGAAGAAAAGAGTTGACGTTTCGAGTCCTCATGACCCTTTGACAGAACTTGAGTTCGAGTCCAAGAAAGAGTTGAAATATAAGCTGGTTTAAGGTGTGTGTGTGGGGGGCGGAGAGAGAGAGAGAGAGAGAGAGAGGTGGAGTGGGGGTGTGGTTGTAGGGACAAACAAGCAGTGATAGAAGCAGATCATCAAAAGATGTCAACAACAATAGTACAAAAGAACACATAGGTGTTAAAGTTAAAGTTGGTGATATTATCTAAACGAATGTGCTAATTAAGAATGGATGGTAGGGCACTCAAGGTATAGCTCTAGTGGGGGTGGGGAGAACATAAATGATGTAAAAAAAAAAGTTTTTTTTAAATAATGGAAATAGGTGGGAAAAGGAAAATCTATATAATTTATTGGAAAAAAAAAGACAAAAGGAAGGGGGAAACAGAAAGGGGGTGGGGATGGGGGAGGAAGCTCACGACCTAAAGTTGTTGAATTCAATATTCAGTCCGGATGGCTGTAAAGTGCCTAGTCGGAAGATGAGGTGTTGTTCCTCCAGTTTGCGTTGGGCTTCACTGGAACAATGCAGCAAGCCAAGGACAGACATGTGGGCAAGAGAGCAGGGTGGAGTGTTAAAATGGCAAGCGACAGGGAGGTTTGGGTCATTCTTGCGGACAGACCGCAGGTGTTCTGCAAAGCGGTCGCCCAGTTTACGTTTGGTCTCTCCAATGTAGAGGAGACCACATTGGGAGCAACGAATGCAGTAGACTAAGTTGGGGGAAATGCAAGTGAAATGCTGCTTCAGTTGAAAGGAGTGTTTGGGTCCTTGGACGGTGAGGAGAGAGGAAGTGAAGGGGCAGGTGTTGCATCTTTTGCGTGGGCATGGGGTGGTGCCATAGGAGGGGGTTGAGGAGTAGGGGGTGATGGAGGAGTGGACCACGGTGTCCCGGAGGGAGCGATCCCTACGGAATGCCAATAGGGGGGGTGAAGGGAAGAAGTGTTTGGTGGTGGCATCATGCTGGAGTTGGCGGAAATGGCGGAGGATGATCCTTTGAATGCGGATGCTGGTGGGGTGATAAGTGAGGACAAGGGGGACCCTATCATGTTTCTGGGAGGGAGGAGAAGGCGTGAGGGTGGATGCGTGGGAGATGGGCCGGACACGGTTGAGGGCCCTGTCAACGACAGTGGGTGGAAAACCTCGGTTAAGGAAGAAGGAGGACATGTCAGAGGAACTGTTTTTGAAGGTAGCATGATCGGAACAGATGCGACGGAGGCGAAGGAACTGAGAGAATGGGATGGAGTCCTTACAGGAAGCGGGGTGTGAGGAGCTGTAGTCGAGATAGCTGTGGGAGTCGGTGGGTTTGTAATGGATATTGGTGGACAGTCTATCACCAGAGATTTAGACAGAGAGGTCAAGGAAGGGAAGGGAAGTGTCAGAGATGGACCACGTGAAAATGATGGAGGGGTGGAGATTGGAAGCAAAATTAATAAATTTTTCCAAGTCCCGACGAGAGCATGAAGCGGCACCGAAGTAATCATCGATGTACCGGAGAAAGAGTTGTGGAAGGGGGCCGGAGTAGGACTGGAACAAGGAATGTTCCACATACCCCATAAAGAGACAGGCATAGCTGGGGCCCATGCGGGTACCCATAACCACACCTTTTATTTGGAGGAAGTGAGAGGAGTTGAAGGAGAAATTGTTCAGCGTGAGAACAAGTTCAGCCAGACGGAGGAGAGTAGTGGTGAATGGGGATTGTTCGGGCCTCTGTTCGAGGAAGAAGCATCCTGGTGGGGGATGGAGGTGTAGAGGGATTGGACGTCCATGGTGAAGAGGAAGCGGTTGGGGCCAGGGAACTGGAAATTGTTGATGTGACGTAAGGTGTCAGAGGAATCACGGATGTAGGTGGGAAGGGACTGGACAAGGGGAGAGAGAAGGGAGTCAAGATAACGAGAAATGAGTTCTGTGGGGCAGGAGCAAGCTGAGACGATCGGTCTACCGGGGCAGTTCTGTTTGTGGATTTTGGGTAGGAGATAGAAGCGGGCCGTCCGAGGTTAGGCAACTATCAGGTTGGAAGCTGTGGGAGGGAGATCCCCAGAGGAGATGAGGTCAATGACAGTCCTGGAAACAATGGCTTGATGTTCAGTGGTGGGGTCATGGTCCAGGGAGAGGTAGGAGGAAGTGTCTGCGAGTTGACGCTCAGCCTCCGAGAGGTAGAGGTCAGTGCGCCAGACAACAACAGCACCACCCTTGTCAGCGGGTTTGATGACAATGTCAGGGTTGGACCTGAGAGAATGGAGTGCAGTAAGTTCAGAGAGAGACAGGTTAGAATGGGTGAGAGGAGCAGAGAAATTGAGACGACTAATGTCGCGCCGACAGTTCTCAATGAAAAGATCAAGAGAAGGTAAGAATCCAGAGGGAGGGGTCCAGGTGGAGGGAGAATATTGGAGATGGGTAAAAGGATCCGTTGAACTGGGAGAGGACTCCTGCCCAAAGAAGTGAGCCCGGAGACGAAGACGGCGGAAGAAGAGTTCAGCATCATGCCGAGCCCGAAATTCATTGAGGTGAGAGCGTAAGGGTATGAAACTATGTCCTTTGCTGAGCACTGAACGTTCAGCATCGGAGAGGGGAAGGTCAGGGGGTATAGTGAATACACGGCTGGGGTTGGGATTGGAAGATGGGGTGGGGACGGAGGGACAGGCCGGGGTGGAGGGTCCTCGATGGGTGTTGGTGTCAATGAGTTGTTGGAGCTTGCGTTCCTTAGCACTTGAGAGAAAGAGAAAAAGTTTCTTGTTGAGGCGTCGGATGAGCCGAAGGATAAAATGAAACTGGGGGCACGCGCAGCTTTGAAAAAGGGTACGGCGGTGCTGCTGGAGGGAGAGGTCGAGTGTGTTCATATGGCGGCGCATGGCACTGAGTGTGGATTTCAGAATGTGACGGGAACAGCAGTCCGAGAAACGTTTTATGTCCCGGAGATACCTGTAATCCTGGGTGGATTCGAAACATGAGGGGTGGAATTTCAGTTGAAATCCACGTGGGGTAAGTCGGAGATGAAGACAGTCACTGAGAAAGGAGATGTGGCTGTGAAAGTGGGTTTTAGTAAACACCTTGTCAAACACCAGGAGGGAAATGGAAAGCAAGGAAGGTGAGCAGGGCAAAAGAGAGGAACGGAAATCTTGTCGCAGAAAAGAACAGAACTTCTTCAAGGAGGTAGGCATTTCTTGAAGAGCAATGGTAGTCAATTAAACACAGAGATAAAAACAAAAAAACTGCGGATGCTGGAAATCCAAAACAAAAACAAAAACAGAATTACCTGGAAAAACTCAGCAGGTCTGGCAGCATCGGCGGAGAAGAAAAGAGTTGACGTTTCGAGTCCTCATGACCCTTCGACAGAACTTGAGTTCGAGTCCAAGAAAGAGTTGAAATATAAGCTGGTTTAAGGTGTGTGTGTGGGGGGCGGAGAGAGAGAGAGAGAGAGAGAGAGAGGTGGAGTGGGGGTGTGGTTGTAGGGACAAACAAGCAGTGATAGAAGCAGATCATCAAAAGATGTCAACAACAATACCAGTCTTCAGTGCAGCATCTTCAGGACAATAAACAAAACTGCAAAATCTATACTCATGAGGCCACATGATATGATCCTCTGACATAAGTCTAGGATATGTATCGCCCAACCACCATGTCAGATAGAGGGAAAGGCTTTGCTCATGTCGCTGCTGTGGACAGGAAGGCGACTCACTGTACTGAGATTGTGTGAGACACCATAGACCTGAGGCACACAATGAGAGATAAAGATAATGAGGAGGGGGGCATCTGTTACACTTGTATGACCTTGGAGCATTACATCCGATAGAAGAGCAATTCACTAGATGAGATTTTTAGAGAAGGAAAATATGTTTACAGATGTGCAAAATATATATAGTGAATGAATCCGTGTGCCACCTTCGTGCTCTCAATATTTCTTAATTTTTCTTCTCTACTGCTTTGTCTAGGTGCTTCCCTGACATCCACAGTAGAGGTGGAGGCAGCCTGCTGAATGCTTTGCCCTGTTGTCTGAGATGACCTTGGTGGGTGTCCTATGGAGACCGAGGCCTGGAGGGCCCCAGCTTGTTTAGGCATCCTGCTGTGGGGCGGATGCACCTTCATTGGGCTGAGCAGCTGAGTTGCTGGGGTCACAGGCAGAGGGGGTTTGGAGTGGCTGGACAGCTCGGGAGAACCTTGGGTGGATTGCCCTGGGGTGTCCGGATGACGCTTCTCCTCCCTGTGGATGCCCGAAGGCCCTTCCCTGACTCCTTGAGGAGAAGGGGCTCCTGGAGGGAGATTGAGGTGCCCTGTCCCCTTCTCACCCAGCCACTGATGGATCCCACTCATGGTTATAGCGATGGTGTGCAGGTCCGAGTGTACAACCATTCTAATCTGGTGTTGGCTTCTTATAACCCTGCCTGCTTGCCCCTGCCTGTCTTTGGAGCTCCAAAATCTCTCTGGGAGCTGATTCCAGAGGCTCATCATCAGACTGGACTCAACAGGAGCTTGGCCACCAGCAGTCCTCCAAGTGTCGGCAACCTTGGCTGTCACTGCCTCTGCCTGCTGTGGACCCGAATCTGTGCTCTGCTCACCAGATGATGACCCCAAGCCTGCTATAAAACAAGGCCCCACTGAGGCATGTGTCTCTGCCCTGGTGGAGGGTGCAGGTGAACATAGTGATGGCTCGACATCTAGTGGGTCCTCAGGATCCTCACCCGAGGTGGCCTGGGGGCTGGGCCTGATGGGCTGGCTGCTGGTGTGTCTCCTCCTTTTCTTGCTGGTAGCTGTAATAGAGAGAAGATATAATTAGTGATTGGCTGGATAGTAACCTACATTAAAGAGCACTGGCTGTTTCAGCAGGTGGGTGAAGACTGATGGATGGGGCCTCACTGGCTTGTTGGGAGACACTGATCACCTTTGGTGCAGGAACGGTCGCTGTGCTCACCAGCCAGCTCTGCAGCCTGCTCCTCAAAGAGGGTGAGTGGCCTGAACTCCAGCATCCCCCACTCTGGTCTGGGATCTCTCCCTGTTGTCATGGGCTACCTTGTCCTGCATAAAGACAGATGGACAGACTGTAAGCAGGATGGACGCCAAAGCAGATGATGAGCATAGCTGCCTGCTGTGGGGCCGATGTAAGGGCTGAAGATGCAACTTGTGCAGGACGTGACAATTAAGAGATGAAGATGTAACAGTGTGTGTATTAGAGAATCAGTGATGATGTCCCTTGTGCTGGTAGTGTGAGAGATCCCTGTGGACTGTAACCCTCCAAATGCCTGATGGCCTTATGAGAGTGTGAGTTGAGAGTGAGGAGAAGGTTGAACTACCCTGGTGGAATGGATGAGATCATTCATCCTTTTTCTGCACTGGATAGCGGTGCTTTTCTGAGGACTGTAGGTGACATCCTCCCAATCCTTGGTGGTGAGGTTGGCGGACCTCTGGCTCCTGTCACGGGGGTAAAGGGTCTCCCACCAGTCCTCGACTGTCTGGAGGAGTATTGCCAGTCCCTTGTCATTGAACTTGGGAACACAGCGCTAGTTTCCTCTCAGGGCAATCATTGCCATGACAAGTCCTTGGTTGCAAAGAATGAAAATGAGCACGGATGCTGTTTAAATATGGTGCCTGGAAATATGAGCCGATGAGGTAATGACGGGGCTGCTCATTCATGCATACACAATGAGGTGAAAAGAGGACAATCCGGTGCAGAAACCCACCACGTCAGCTGGCGGGAACTGCGCCGACTTTCCCTCCCGCCACTAACTTAGTCTCTGGAGCAGGAAATTCTGCCCAATGTCTCAAATGTGCGGGTTGACTATATGAAGAATTTACAAAATAATAAAACGCAAAATAATTCTCCAGGTCTAACATTCAAATCGATTTATTGAAGCTGACAGTCACTTAGTCTGATTGAACTTGAAGCAATATTGCAAAATACCCAGATGCATAAAAATGAACAATTTTCTAAGCCAAATAATTCACACAAAAAGCTTGGAGCAACGCTCGAGAATCACACAGCACAGAAACAGCTGTGTCTGTTGCCGGCTCTTTGAAAGAGTTATCGAATTAGTGCCACTCCCTTGCCCTTTTCCCACAGCCCTGCAAATTTCTCCATTTCAAGTACATATCCAACTCGCTTTTATAAGTTGTTGAATCTGTTTTCAGGCAATGCATCACAGATCATCATAATACACTACAATAAAAAAACTCATCTTCGCACCCCCACCCCCCAGAGTTTTTTCCAATTATCTTAAATCTGTGCCCTCTGGTTACTGACCGCCTGACAGTGGAAACTCTTACGAAAGCTGGCTACTCTATCAAAAGCCATCATAACCTTGAACACCCCTACTAATTCCCCTTAACCTGCTCTGCTCTAAGGGGAACAATTCTATTTTCTTTTGTCTCTTCAGTGTATGCAGAGCTGAAATAGCATCTGTCTGAGGACAGCTAACTAAAAGTTATTGCCCTAGAAATTGGTCTGTGTTGTACCTCTTTTACATTTTCCTGGTGAGTTTGGAGTCAGCGGCTCTGTGCTGTGCTGATCCTTCTTTTCATGCTGATGCTCCTGTCCTGTTGAGCAGCAATAGCTCATGTTTTGTCCTGCTCTTTTAGGCTATGTTTCAACAAGTGGTTAGGAATGCTTTAGCATTGTTGTAATTTCTGTCATTCTCTCTCCTCACAACAACAAATAGCACCTCTCTGGACCCTGTAGCCATGTGTGCAACCAACTGCACAAGAACCCCATCCCAAAGAACTGGGTGTCTAGAGGTGTGATCCCTCTTTGACCAGACCCACTGGCAGGTAGTCCAGGATTAGTCATTGCTCATCTAGCTGACTGTCATTCAGTATTGTCAGATTTTAATTTACTGGCAGCCCACCAAGGAAATGGTGGCCATAAAAATATTTTTAGCACTTATTTCATTTGATCTCTTCTGGCTTCCAACCCGTCCACCCTTTTTACTTTTTCTGTCCTTCCTCCTTACCTTGCTTCTGTACTTATACATCACTTCTAGCTGAAATGTTAACTGTTTCTCTTCCCATAGCTGCTTCCTGACCTGTTAAAATATTTCCAGCGTTTTCCGCTTATATTTCTGCTGTACCTTATTCGGCAATGATTGATGGTGACATACACTGCTGAAAGTGGAAATGTGCTCAGATTCCCTTAGTGATGGCATATTTTGCCAGTGCAAAATCTGCTTTCATATATGTAACATTTAACACTTTCCATGAAACATGGTGAAACTATGCATTACATTTCCTACATGACTGCAACCAATTCAATAAATGTCTGATGAAAGCAAAATACTGCGCTTGCTGGAAATTTGAAATAAAAACAAAAAATGTGGGAAAAACTCAGCAGGTCTGGCAGCATCTGTGGAGGGAAACAGATTTAACATTTTGAGTCTGTATGACTCTTCTTCAGAGTTTCAGTGCAAAAGACAAGGATGAAGCATTTGCAACCAACATCAGTGCTGAGTGGATGATTCATCTCGGCCTCCTCCGGAGGTCCCCAGCATTACAGATGCCAGTCTTTAGCCAATTTGATTCACTCCACATTATGTCAAGAATTGGCTGAAGACACTGGATACTGCAAAGACTATGGATCCTGACAATATTCCGGCGATAGTACTGAAGACACGCCCCAGAACTAGCCACGCCCTAGACAAGTTGTTCCAGTACAGCTACAACACTGACATCTATAGAAGCAATGTGAAAAATTGCCCAGGGATGCCTTGTCCACAAAAAGCAGGACAAATAGGACACAGCCAATTATGGCCCCATCAGCCTACTTTTGATCTTCAGCAAAGTGATGGAAGGGGTTGGTCGACAATGCTATCAAGCGGCACTTACTCAGCAATAACCTTCTCAGGTGCAATCAATTTGGATTCTGCCAGAGCCACTCAACTCCTGGCCTCATTACAGCCTTGGTCTAAAAATGGACAAAAGAGCTGAACTCAAGAGGTGAAGTGAGAATGACTGCCCTTGCCATCAAAGCAGCATTTGACAGAGTATGGCATCAAGGAACCCTAGCAGAACTGGATTAATTGGGAATCGGGGTAAACTCTCCACTGGTTGGAGCCATACTTAGCACAAAGGAAGATGGTTGTGGTTGTTGGAGGTTAATCAGCACCATCCTGGGACATCACTGCAGGAGTTCCTCAGGATAATGTCCTAGGCCCAACCATTTTCAGCTGTCTCATCAATGACCTTCCCTCCATCATAAGGCCAGAACTGGGGATGTTCACTGATGATTACACAATGTTCAGCACTATCAACAACTCCTCAGATACCGAAGCAGTTCATGTCCATATGCAGCAACAGCTGGAGAACATCAAGTCTTGGGCTGATACGTGGCAAGTAATATTCGCACCACACAAGTGCCAGGCAATGACCATCTCCAACAAGAGAGGATCGAACCATCTCTCCTTGACATTCAATGGTATTACCATCGCTGAATCCTCCACTATCAACATCCTGGGGGTTACCATGACCAGAAGTTGAACTGGACCAGCTGTATAAATATTGTGGCTACAAGAGCAGATCAAGGGCTGGGAGTTTTGAGATGAGTAACTCGCCTCCTGACTACTTAAAGCCTGTCCCCCATCTAGTGTGATGGAATACCCTCCACTTTCCTGGATGAGCATAGCTCTCAAAAAGTTTGACACTATCCAGGACAAAGCAACCTGCTTGATTTGCACCCCATCCACCAACTTAAATATTCACTGCCTCCACCGCCAATGCACAGTGGGGCAGCTGTGTGTACCATTGATAAGATGCATCACAGCAACTCAACAAGTCTCCTTCAACAGCACCTTCTAAACATTACCTCTACCACCTAGAAGGACAAGGGCAGCAGATGCATTGGAATACCATCACCTTCAAGTGTCTCTCCAAGCCATACACCATCCTGACTTGGAACCAAATCGCTGCTCCTTATTATCACCATACTGGAACTCCCTTCCTAACCACATGGATTACAGTGGTTCAAGGAGGCAGCTCACCACCACCTCCTCATAGGCAATTAGGGATAGGCAACAAATGCTGGCCTAGCCAGCAACATCCATGTCACATGAAAGGTTAAAAAAAATCAAAGTTATGGCAGGAATTAGTGCTGTAATTATTATAAACGTTCTTGCTCAATTTTACTGTGATGAATGAGGCTTAAATTAAGCACTACTCTGCTTGAGAATGTGCAATAGTTGCATCTCTTCTGGCCCTGACAATGTAATTTATAATGCCTTAGATGACTTTTTAAAATTGTGAAGTGTTTAGTGGAGCAAATAAAGGGGGCATGAACTCAGAACTGTCACTGAAAGCGAAGAGAGCAATTAGGAGAAACTTCTTGCAGAATTGTATACCTTCTCATGTCAAAAAACACTACATCTTTTAAGGGAAAAATAGATAAATTTTGAACAAGGATTATTTTTGAATTGCTCTAGCAATGAATTGAGAAAATGGACAAATAGACTTCTGTGATGTAAACTTATATGGTTCTAAGCAGGTGATCAAGAAATCAGTTACAGGTCTATTATTGATGAGACAAAGATGTCAGAACAGAGTGGATTATTTAACTTGGAACCAAACCGCTGCTCCTTATTGTCGTCATGTTAAAATACTGGAACTGCCTTCCTAACCACATGGACTACTGTGGTTCAAGGAGGCAGCTCACCACCATCTCCTCATGGGCAATTAGGGATAGGCAACAAATGCTGGCCTAGCCAGCAACATCCATGTCCCATGAAAGGATAAAAAAACAAAGTTGTGGCAGGAATTAGTGCTGTAATTATTATAAACGTTCTTGCTCAACGTTCTTGCTGGTCCTTGTAATGCCAGCCTACTTTATGAATGAGGAAGGACCTTGTGGTACAAATAGTTGCTTTTACACATGGGTTTGTGCCACTGTTTACTGAGTGCAGGTCTCACAAAGCTGGCTAACATAAAACTGTTGGGATTCATTGTGACTGATAGGTGGGTAGGAACACACCTAAGGGATACTGAGTCTCCAGTATGGCAGACAGGAAAGCTTACTTGTTATGAATGGAGGTAAGGCTTGCCATATTGGTGTTAGCAGAAAAATCAGTACCAAGGCCCCCACGCCTGAAACAGGCATTAAGGCAAAGGGGGTGCATAATCAAATAAAAGGCCTAACATTTTTTTGAGCCCCCTCTGCAATATTGTGTTGCCTGAAACACAGCTAGCTTGAAAGGCAGATCTACATGGGGCTGATCATCGAGTCTTTAAAGGGACAATCACTTCCCCGCTCCCCTCAGGTTAGGTAGTGATAAAGATCTGGTTAGTGGTCAGGGACAGGAGGGTGTGACTACGAGTCAGGCATGTAAGGGGACCCAGTTGCAGTGCTGGAGAAGCCTCTAGACTTTGCCCTTATCCAACAACTTCATCTGAATACACAAAGTATTCAGAACAAGATAGTCAAATCAATGGCACAAATAGAAATAAATACAATTGATCTAATAGTCATTGCAGAGGTGTGGTTGCGTGCTAACTAAGGTTGGGAAATAAATATTCCAAGGACTTGGAATTTTGGTCAAAGGAAACAAAAGAGTAGGAATGAACAGGTAATTTTCAGGTTGGCAAACTGTTATTAGCGCAATGCTGCAAGGATCAGCGATGGGGCTTCAGCTACTTACAATCTATGTTAATGATCTATATGACAGAACAGAATGCAGTGTATTCGTGTACGCCTACAATACAAAGTCAGATGAGAAAATGAGCTGCAAGGAGGACACAGATAGTCTGCAAAAGGACATAGACAGATTAATTGAGTGGGCAAGAAAATGGTAGATGGAGTATAATGTAAAGAGTAATCAGGCTATTTACTTTGGTAAAAACAAAAAAACTGCGGATGCTGGAAATCCAAAACAAAAACAGAATTACCTGGAAAAACTCAGCAGGTCTGGCAGCATCGGCGGAGAAGAAAAGAGTTGACGTTTCGAGTCCTCATGACCCTTCGACAGAACTGTCGAAGGGTCATGAGGACTCGAAACGTCAACTCTTTTCTTCTCCGCCGATGCTGCCAGACCTGCTGAGTTTTTCCAGGTAATTCTGTTTTTGTATTTACTTTGGTAGTAAGAATGGAAGTCAGATTTTTTTTAAATGGTGAAAAACTATTAAATATTGGTATTCACAGGGTGCCCTTGTACAAGAAATCAAGTAATTTAGCATGCAGGTACAGCAATCAATTAGGAAGGCAAATGGTATGTGGCCTTTATTGCATGCAGATTGGAGTATGAGTAAGTAAGTCATGCAGCAATGGTCCAGGACCATACCTGGAGTACTGTGTAGTTTTTGTTAATGTACCAAAGAAAGTAAATACTTAGAGGTAATGACACAAAGCTTCATTGGATTGATTCCTAGGATGTGATGATTCTTGGGCCTAGGCAAATTAAGGCACTGTAGTGTTCAATGGTTCAATTGATCTGTGTTTGATTATGTGAGTCTATGCTCATTGTATTTAATTGGTTAAGTTTTGGTGTGGACTCAGGTGAAGTAAACGGGCAACACAAAAGCTAATAGAAGCTGAGCTGTAAGTATGAGTGCAGACATTTTGCGATTGTAGAAATATTCTAAAGCTCTGTAAATAAACCTAAATAGTCTGATAATTTAGCACACAATTACAATTACCCACAAGTAATTAATACTTTTTTTGAAAAACTGACTAGAAAATTTCACTACAATATTATTTGCAGTGATGAAAGGAACTTGACATACATGTGATGAAGTTTCTAAACCTGTTTAAAGGGTTCACAGTGAACATGTTCTTGGCAAAAGGTGGTAGCTTTTTAGAGTAACTGGGGATAAAAAAAAACCCTGAGAACAAAAATTATTGTTGGATAGATGCCATTAGTTGAAAATAAGTTAATATATCCAAGTTCAAGAAAGGGGACAGAAATATTGGAAATGACTGTCAGAACCAAACTTGAATAGTAATTATATGGGAAAGATCTAATTAATACAAGTCAATGTGGCTTAAGAAGAGGAAGATCCTGCATGTTGAACCTCCATGACATTTTGAGTAAGTAACATCTTTGATGAACAATGGAAAATTAAATGTATTCTTCTTAGATATCCAAAACATTTTCAACAAAGTTCTCCATGAAAGGCTGCTACTGAAGTTGAAAATAGTTTAAGTTCAATGTAGAACAGTGGAAATTCAAAATAAATATGGCGTATGAATAAGCAGTTGTTGAAGGAGAGTAAACAGGTATTGAGTGTGATGATAGAGTTTGGGGGGGTGGGGAGGTCATGGTTGGTGGTGTGGTGAATTACTGGGAGGACTGTCAGAGTTCGGTGCTGGAAGCTAATGTTCTTTATCTACATTAATGACAGCTACAAGAGTCTAAAGTAAACTGGCCATATTTTTAGATGGCTTTAAATTAAATGGAGCAGTCAAGAAGGATGAAGCAGCTAGGGATACAAAAGGTACAATAGATGAAATTTGCAATTGGAGAAATGAAAGGAGTACAGATAAATGCAAAGTTTTACACATTAGCAGGGAAAATGGATGACAGAAGTTTACCATAGATGGTATGAAAATAACTAAAGATAAAGGCCGTGGGCAGATTAGCAGATTCAGCACTTTGTGTGTCAAATTACTTTTAGTAATAATAAATGAAGCAAATAGAATGCTTAATATTACAAGGACTGTTGAGCGTAAATAAGAAATATTACACTGCCTTGATCAAATCAAATCTTGTGTACAGTTTTGCTCATTGTGACATAAAGAAAATGTTCAAGATAAGAGAGAGAGTCCAGGGGAGGCCCATGAGACTGATTCCTGAGGTGAAATGAACAAGTTATAAAAAAAGACTGGGAAAATGGTGCCCTTTAGCTCTGATAGGGGATGACTAAGATATGCAAGATGCTAAGTGGCATAGATAAGGTTAATACTCAGCACTTCCAGATTTGTCAGAAAAAAAAGTAGGCATAGCATAAAATTGTTCTCTTAAAAAGTGATCAATAACTGAAATTGCTTTCCGAATAGTGTAGTGGAGGCTCAAATCTTAGACTCATTCAATTGTCAGTTGTGATGGGGTGTGTGATGGGGGAGATTGTAGGTCTTTTGTATGGATAGAAGGGCTAAGATAGACTGAATGGCTTCCCTATCGTTGTGATTACATATCAATTTTTGAATTGCTGTTTATTATTTGGCCATGACAGAATTTACTGGAGGAACATATTTATTTCAGTGAAGGAATAATTAATAGAAATGTAAATGCTGAACAGTAAATAAGTAGTACACACTGGAGGTTTTGGGGCGCAGTAGGTAGAGTCTTTACCTGTGGACCAGAAGCTCCAGGTTTGAGTCCCACCCTAGAACTTGATGGCCATGAAGGTGCATTCGTGGTGTGGCCAAGCAGGTTGACTGCCAACCTGTAAATCCTTCAAAATGCCAACAGCAAACAGTAAGAACAGAAGAGTTTCCTGCTCAGTCAGAACTGTGTAGTAACTGCAGTGCAAAAGCATCCCCAACATCCCCACGTTAAAAGACTATGCAGACAAATGTCCTCCTTGCTTAATTTGAGGGGCTGCTAAAGGGAGAGTGCAATGTTGCAGCTGTAAATGTTGGAAACTGATTTTTAGTCTTTTGTTTTCATTTTGAGTCGCAAATCAATCGTAGTCAACATTACTGATGGTAATTTGATAGGGCAACATTTTTGTACAATTCCTCTTGCAGCTTGATGCAGTTCTGCCACCTCCTGGGCAAAGGGTATAATGCAACTAAATGTAACTGGCTTCAAGTCCTTGTAAACAGAAACTGAAACCAGTGGGGAATAATGCATGGACGGCAATCAGAAAAGAGGCCTCATCTTATTTCCATTATGAACATCAGTGTCATTGCCAACACTAACAGAAATCCTTAATAATGCAGCTCTAAAGCTAGTGAAGTTATAGTCAGCTAATTTCCACCTACACTGAGGCATTCTTCCAGTCTAACCAGGTTGGCAAAGTGAGTGTGTCTGTGTGTCAGCTGGGGCAGTCTGAGCCAGGTGACTGTGTGAAACCAACAATTAAACTGGCAAGGGAGCAGGCATGCTGTCATAAGAACATAAGAAATAGGAGCAGAAGTAGGCCATTTGGCCCCTCAAGTCCACCCCGCCATTCAATAAGATCATGGCTGATCTGCCTCAGGCCTCAACTCCTCGTCCATACCAGCTCCTCATAGCCCTCAACTCCCCAATATTTCAAAAATCTATCTACCTCCTCTTTAAATACTTTCAGTGATCTAGACTCCACAACTCTTTGCGGAATTCACTACTCTGAGAGAAGAAATTCCTTCGCATCTCAGTTTTAAATGAGTGCTCCCTTATTCTATAATTATGTTCCTTAGCTCGACTAGTATAAACATCTTCTCAACGTCTACCATGTCAAGCCCCCTCAGAATCTTGTACCTTTCAATAAAATCACCCCTCATTCTTCTAAACTCTAATGAATAAACCTGTTTAGCTGCTCTTGATAAGTCAACCCCTTCATCCCAGGAATCAGCCTAGTGAAGCTCTTTTGAACTGCCTCCAATGCCAGTATATCCTTTCTTAAATACGGGGACCAAAACTATACACAGTACTCCGGTTGGGGCCTCACCAACCCCCTGTACAGCAGTAACAAGTCTTCCCTATTTATAAACTCTAACCCCCTAGCAATATAGGCCAAAATTCCATTTGCCTTCTTAATTACTTGCTGTGCCTGTATGCTAACTTTTTGTGTTTCATGCACAAGAACATCCAGATTCCTCTGTGCTTCTTTGGAATCTCTATCCATTTAAATAATAGTCTGCCTTTTGATTCTTCCTACCAAAGTGCATGACCTCACACTTTCCTACATTAAACTCCATCTGCCAAGATTTTGTCCACTGACTCAACCTATCTGTATGCCCTTATAGATTCCTTATGTCCTCATCACCACATGCTCCCCACCACCTAATTTTGTATCGTCAGCAAATTTGGATACATTACACTCTGCCGTCTCCTCCAAGTCATTAATATAGATGGTAAATAATTGAAGTCCTAGGACTGACTCTTGTGGCACTCCACTAATTATGTCTTTCCAACCTGAAAAAGACCCATTAATCCCGTCTCTCTGCCTTCTGTGTGTTAACCAATCCTCAATCCACATTAATACATTACCCTCAATACCGTGGGCTGCTATCTTCTGCAATAACCTTTTATGTGGCACTTTATCGAATGCCTTCTGAAAATCCAAATGCACTACATCTAGTGGTTCCCTTTTATCAACTCTGCTTGTTATATCCTCAAAGAACTCTAGCAAATTTGTCAAATATGATTTCCCTTTCACAAAATCCATGTTGACACTGTTTGATTGCTTTTCTAAGCTTAAGTTTAAGCGTTTCTAAGCGTCCTGGCTATTTCTTCCTTAATAATGGACTTTACCAATTTCCCAACGACAGATGTTAGGCTGACTAGCTTATAGTTTCCTGCTTTTTTATCTCCCTCCCTTCTTGAACAGGGGCATCACATTAGTGATTTTCCAATCCACTAGGACCGTCCCGGAATCCAGTCAGTTCTGGAATATTTTGACCAATACCTCCACTATCTCTGCAGCCACTTCCTTTAAAACCCTTGGATGCAGGCCATCAGGCCTGGTGACTTGTCTGCCTTTAATCCCATTAGTTTCTCAAATACATTGTCCCTTGTGATAGAGACTGTTACTAGATCTTTCCTCCCATTAGCTCCTTGCTCATCTGATATCTTTGGGATGTTTATAGTATCCCTCCACCGTGAAAACCGATGCAAAATATTGGTTTAAATTATCTGCCATTTCCCTGTTCCCCATTATCAATTCTCCAGTCCATCTTCCAAGGGTCCCACGCTCACTTTAGTCACTCTCTTTTTATATACCCATGGAAGCTCTTGCTGTTTGTTTTTATATTTCTTGCCAATTTACTTTCATTATCAATTTTCTCCCTCTTTATCAGCTTTTTAATCATCCGCTGCTGGTTCCTAAAAAATTCCCAATCCCCTGGCCTACCCCTAGTTTTCGCTGCTTTGTATGCCTTAGTTTTTGATTGGTTACACTCCTTGACCACCTTTGTTAACCACGGGTGGTTCATCCTTCTCACCGAGTCCTTCTTTTTGACCGGGATAAATTTTTGCTGAGTGTTATGAAATATCTGCTTAAATGCCTGCTACTGTTCATTCACTGACCTTCCCCTTAGTCTATTTTCCCAGCCCACATTAGACAACTCCTTCTTCATACTTCTGTAATGGCCCTTATTTAAGTTGAGGACACCGGTTTGAGGCCCAATTTGCTCGCCCTCAAACTGAATTTTAAATTCTACCATGTTGTGATTGCCACCTCCTAGAGGATCCTGAACTACAATATCTCTTATTAATCCCACCTCATTACACATTACTAGATCTAAAATAGCCTGTTCCTGGGTAGGCTCTGCAACATATTGCTCTAAGAAACAATCTACAAATTTGTCTCCCAGATTACCCCAGCCAATCTGATTTATCCAGTCAATATGCAGATTAAAATCACCCATGACATTTGTAGCACACTTTTTATACACTTGCATTATTTCCCGATTTATATTTTGTCCTACATTGAGGCAAATCTTCAAGGGCCTATAGATGACTCCCATCAGTGACTTCTTCCCCTTGCTATTCCTTATTTCCACCTAAACTGATTTCACATCACGATCTATTGCACCTATATCACTACTCACCACTGCACAGATACCTTCCTTTATTAACAAAGCTACCCCACTTCCTTTTCCTTTTTGCCTATTTTTCCCTTGAATATTGAGTTCCCAGTCTTGGCCACCCTGCAACCACATCTCTGTAATAGCTATCAAGTCATATTCATTTATTTCTATATATGCGTCAACTCATCTATCTTGTTCCAAATGCTGCGTGCATTCCAATAATGACCCTTGATCTTTGACTTTTTATCATTATTACTCATTCTGGTTCTAATTTTTGTCACACTCTTCTGCTTATATTTTCTGCCCCTTCCTGTCACACTTTGATTATTGTTTGCCTCTTCATTACTTGCACCTCTGCTCTCTCGTTTCTTTTTGATTTTTTAAACTTCCCTTCATTTAAACCCTCTACCCTCATTAATTAGTTTAAAGTCCTATCTACAACACTAGTTATACGATTTGCCAGGACACTGGTCCCAGCATGGTTCAAATGAAGCCCGCCCCAACAGAACAGCTCTCTCTTTCCCCATTGCAGATGCCAGTGCCCCATGAATTGAAATCCGTCCCACACCAATCTTTGAGACACGCATCTACCTCTCCACTCTTATTTACCCTAAACTAATTTGAATGGGGCTCAGGTAGTAATCCAGCAATTATTATCTTTGTGGTTCTGCTTTTTAATTTAACCCCAAGCTGCTCATAATCCCTCGGCAGAACTTCCTTTCTAGTCCTGCCTATGTCGTTGGTACCTATGTGGACAATGACACCTGGATCCTTCCCTTTCCACTCCAAGTTCCTATCCAGCCCAGAAGAGATGTTCTTAACCTTGGCACCAGGTAGGCAACTTAGCCTTCGGGACTCTCTGTCTTAGATGCAGAGAACAGTATCTATTTCTCTAACTATGCTATCCCCTATTACTACTACATTTCTCTTTTCTGGCCCCACTTGGACGGCACTCTGTAACATGGTGCTGTAGCCAGATTGCTCATCTTCCCTGCAGTCTTTGTCCTCATCTTCCCTGCAGTCTGTGCCCTCATCTTCCCTGCAGTCTGTGCCCTCATCTTCCCTGCAGTCTGTGCCCTCATCTTCCCTGCAGTCTGTGCCCTCATCTTCCCTGCAGTCTGTGCCCTCATCTTCCCTGCAGTCTGTGCCCTCATCTTCCCTGCAGTCTGTGCCCTCATCTTCCCTGCAGTCTGTGCCCTCATCTTCCCCGCAGTCTGTGTCCTTGTCCACACAGGGAGCAAGAACCTCATACCTATTGGACAAGGGCACTGGTCAAAGCTCCTCCAAAGCTAACTTCTGGATCCCCATACCTGCCTCACTCACAGTCGCACCGTCCTGTCCCTGACCACGGTCCAAGTTAAATATATACACATGGCTACAAATTACTACTATCATAACTTCTAACAAATTCCCAAACTAATCCCCATTAAGGCAACAGCAACCCATAGATTTTACCAGACACCAGGCAAATCATTTTCACCTTACAAATTCAAAATGAGGTTCCATTCACTTTGGTTCCTGTGAAGACAGTTGTAGACTTACAGCTACTTTGATCTTACATTGCCTCTGCTCTGCACACACAAAACTGCTGAAGTTATACCTAGCACAACTCATTGAATGTAAATTCTCATTGTATCAACAGCCTCTTTGAACTCCACCTTTTCTAACAATAAAACCCCTTTCATAGTACCAATTTTATTAGTAATATAAACATATTGCTTGGTCTCTGCTGGCTAGGTGTCAGATTTCACTCACCTTCTTGAATGCTCTATTGAAAAAATGCAAATGTACTCTACCTCTCTTACAAGTCAAAATTAGTACACATCAAAGCACCCAGACTAGCTGTCTTTAATCCAATTAAGACACACCCACAGACTAAACCTCTATTTTAAAAGAAAATATTTTCCAATAATATTATATACATTAATAGCTTCATGACATTCCCCTCCCTATCAAAAAAATCACAGAATCACAGGATCACACTGTGCAGAAGAGGCCCTTCAGCCCATCGAGTCTGCACCGACACGTGAAAAACACCCGACCTACCTACCTAATCTCATTTACCAGCACTTGGCCCATAGCCTTGCTGAACCCTCATAATTCTAAAAGACAGCTTTATTTTATTAACCCATCTCACGCCATCTCCAATACTTATTACACTATAACATTATCAGATGCATGCATTAACATAACAATATATATATACACACATATATACAGAAATTTCTTCAGTTCAATGTCCAGGTTTTTTTAAATGTACCATTTTCCTTTAAACTTCAAACTCTTGATAACGCATCTGCGAACAGATTTTCTCTTCCAGCAATATGTATAATCCATAGATTAAATGGTTGTAATAATAGACTCCATCTGAAAAGCCTTGCACTTTTGTCTCAAAATTTGTCCAAAAACCTCAGAGGATTATGGTCTGTATAAACAATTGTTTCTGATGAATTATTTGCAACGTAAGTTTCAAAATGCTGCAATGCTAACACCAAACTCAAAGTCTGTTTTTCGATCTTTGAATATCTTCTCTGTTGTACATTCAGCTTCCGTGAAAAATATCCTATTGGTTTTCCAATTCCAGTGTCGTCTTCTTGTAACAGTACATGCCCAATGTCTATATCACTTGCGTCGATAGCCAACTTGAATTGCTTGGCATAATTGGGTACTGCCAACACTGGTGTCATAATTAATACAGTTTTCAAACTATCGAATGACTTCTGACACTCCAGTGTCCATTGAAACTTCTTGTTCTTTTTTAATAGCTTGGTCAGTGGAGCAACCACTTGGCTAAAATTTGGTACAAATTTCCGGTAAAACCCACTCATGCCCAGAAATCTCAAAACTTCTTGTTTTGTTGTAGGCACTGGGAAATCCACAATAGCTTTGACTTTTGCATCTCTCGGAGCCAGCTTACCATGTACAATGGTATGGCTTAGATACATAAATTGCGCTTTTACAAATTCACTTTTAGCCAAGTTTATCACCAAATTAGCTTCTTGTGATCAAGTACATAATTCTTCCAGATGCTGTAAATGCATCTCCCACATCTGACTGAAAATGATTAGATCATCAATATAAATGGCACAATTGCTTAAATCTGAAATTACTTTGTTTGTCAGTCTATGAAATGTTGCAGGTGCATTTTTCATACCAAATGGCATGACTTTAAACTGATATAATCCACTTGGCATTACAAAAGCTGATATCTCCTTTGCTTTCTCTGAAAACAGTACCTGCCAATATCCTTTTACCAAGTCAATCTTTGCGATAAATTTCTATTGTCCCACTTTCTCAATGCAATCTTTCAATCGTGATATAGGTTATGAATCCACTTTTGTCACCGCATTCACCTTTCAATAGGCCACACACAGTCTTGGGGCAGAATCTTCGGGTCAGCTAGTGGGGGAGGGCCCGTTTGCCGACGAGTAAAATGAGGTGCGGTGACTTTGGGCGTGTGTCCTGACGTTACTGAGCATTATCCAGATATTCAGTTCAGTGGGCACGCACCATAGTTGGCTGCGCACCCACTGAACTGTCAAAAGCCTATTAAGATTAGTTAACTATCAATTGAAACAATTAACTGTGCTGCCCATCCAGCAGGCAAAGAGCCCAGGCGGCCTTTGCATTTATCATGAAACCTCATCCGTTTAATAAAATTTTTCAATAAAATTAATTGACATGTCCCAGCTCATGTGACACCGTCATATGAGGGGACATGTCTTAAAAAAGTTTTCAGTCTTTATTAAAATTTTTAAAGATCAAACTAATCTCCCTGAGGCAGTTCTTTGCCTAAGGAAGATTTCTGCGCTCTTTTGTGTGTATGCATGCAAAACAGCACAGTTCCTGACCCAGCCTACTCCCTCCTGCCCGCACAGGTAGTGCACAGCGCTTCCGGGTGCGTGTCATGCTGGGCAGGCCTTAATTGGCCTGCCCAAATAAAATGAGGGTGCTCAGCTGGTCGCCGCTCACACCTGCTCCTATCCAACACCCCTGATGGGGAGAAAATTCTCCCCTTTGCGTTCCATCTGGTTTCGGTACCAGTATATTAGGTAAACTCTAATTACTGCAACTTGATGCAATGATATCATTTTGAAGCATGAAATCAATTTATTTTTGTACTTGTAATAACTTTGCCAGATTTAATCTATAAGGTTGTTGCCTTATTGAAGATGATGTTTCTATACATATATCATGTAAAGCTAAATGTGTCTTTCCCAACTTATTTCCACAAATAGGTTTGTGTAACTGCAATATCTTTTCCAAATCACTTTAACACTTGTTTGGAAGGTAACTCAATATTGCACTTAAAATTTCAAGCACCCCCTCATTATCCAAGTTGATTAAAGGAAAATCAATTTCAGAGTCCTACACTTCTACCTCTTTCACATCATCTACCATCATTAATACCTCTTGTTGTTCCTCTTCCCTGTCAAAGTACTTTTTAAGCATATTTACATGACACACCTCTGCTTCTTTCTTCTATCTGGAGGATTTATTAAATAATTTACTTCACTCAATTTCTTTTCAATCCTGTAAGGCCCACTAAATCTTGCATTTAATGAATCACCTAGTACTGGTAACAAAACTGGTACTTTCTCCCCAGAAACAAAACCGTGAATTTTAGATTTCTTATCTGTTTTCACTTTCATCATTTGCTGTGATATCTTTAAATGTTCCCTAGCCAACTCACATGCTTTGTTCAACCTTTCCTTAAAATTTGATATGTAATCCAGGAGAATAGTTTCTGAATTTTGACCCATCAATTTCTCATGAATCAATTTCAGTGGTTCCCTTACCTCATGACCATAAACTAGTTCAAAAGGGCTAAAACCAGTTGATGCCTTAGGACCGTCTCTAATAGCAAATAACAAGAATGAAATTCCTGTATCATAATCCTGTGCATAATCCTAACAGTGTGCTCTGATCACAGTTTTTAAAGTTTGATGCCATCTTTCCTAAGCTCCTTGTGACTCCGGATGATAAGCTGTTGACTTAAACAGTTTTATCCCCAAACTGTTCATTACTTCCTTAAACAATTGCAATGTGAAATTTGACACCTGATCTGATTGTATTTCCTTAAGTAAACCATATCTTGTAAAAAATGTAATTAACTCCTCCACAATCTTCTAAGTTGTAATACTTCTTAAAGGTATTGATTCAGGAAACCTGGTAGACACATCCATTATTGTCAATAAATACTGACTTCCACTTTTAGTCTTAGGGAGGGGTCCTACACAATCAATCATGACCCTGGTAAAAGGTTCTTCAAATGCTGGTATCGGGATTAAAGGTGCCGGCTTAATCGCTGCTTGTGGTTTTCCTGTTATTTGACATGTATAACAGGTTCTACAGAATTTGACTACATTTTTATGCAATCCTGGTTTCCTAATTCCTAAATGTCCCCCTCTTGGAATTTCATGAACAGTCCTCAGAATCTCATTTCTATTCCCTAATGGGATATCAATCTGATTTCACCACCTCCTGCTTTCATTTGCTGAGACATGATCCAACCGCCACTTTCTCATTAAAATACCTTCCTGAAGATAATAACAAGCTGGAATACATTTTGCTTCTGTTCTGAATAATCTTTCTGATATAATTGTTTTAACTGCTAATAATTTTTCTATTAATTCCACTTGCCTCTTTGAGTTAAACATTTCAGCTGAATTGTCCTGTATTCCTTCCTCTTGAACAATGTTATCAAATACAGTGCCAGCTAATTGGGTTTCAACATCCTCTTCTTGCCTTTGAACTTCCTGCTTATCTTGTTTAACTTGTTCTTCCCAATGAGCTTTGATCTCGTTACAACACAATCAGGAAACAATCCAGGATGTTCCTTCTGCAACACCTCTGTTGAAAACACTTCTGCAAGCTACTCAACGACCATAGGCATAACCCACATTTGTGATCCAGCTATATCATTACCCAGAATAAATTGGGCAATTTTTCCACCATTTCAGCTATAACTTCACCTTCCTTTCATTTGCTCTTTAAATTTATCTTCCACAACGGAATAGATTTAGCACCTCCATGAACCCCACTTATTATTACCTGATCCTTCAATACTCCCTTTGAACAACAAATATCACTATTCTACAACATTAAGGATTGAGTAGCCCCTGTGTCTCTTAAAATTTTAACATCTTTACCTATTTTGGTCTGTACACATGGAATGGCTTTCTCTTCACATACAAAATCTTTAAACATTTTTGCAACCTGCTCCTCAGAATTCTCTTGAGTAAACTGTGAACATATTCACACTTCTTCACCTTTCACTGATTCTCCCTGTTTCACTTGTACACAAACCACTGGCCTGTGCCCGAACTTCAGAACCCACAGTACTTTTACTTCCAGAGCTTTTCTATACCCTAAAAATTCCAACAGATTTTTCTTGCAGTCTCTAACACACTGACTTCATGTGCCCCACTTTATTACAATGAAAGCACCTCAGTTTTCAAATGTCACTTCTACCTTCAGCACCTTCCTTTTTATTCTGAGAAAAAACTTCCTGGGAACTTCCAGCTACTCCTTCTCTTCCCTGACTACCTACCTTCCTTTCACCTTCCCACTTTTTATTCTTTTCTAATTTGAAAGGTTGACAAAAGAAAGGTTTAGCTCTATGAACTAACTCATAATCATCAGCTATCTCTGCTGCTTGTCTTACAGAATCAATCCTCTGTTCCTCCACATGAGTTTTCACTACTGAAGGGATTGAATTTTTAAATTCTTCCAAAAGAATTACTTTCTTAAGAGCTGCATGGGTTGTTTCCATTTTTAACGTGCAGATCCACCAGTCAAAATTACTTTGTTTTACCCTTTCAAACTCAATATAAGTTTGCCCAGGTTGTTTTCTCATATTCCTAAATTTCTGCCTGTATGCTTCAGGAACCAACTCATATACACTCAAAATAGCCCTTTTCACCACATGATAATGCACCGACATTTCTTCTGGTAGTGAAGCATATACCTCAAACACCCTATCTAACAACTTAGACTGTAATAATAATGTCCAGTTTTCCTGTGGCCATTTCATCTGTTTAGCTAGCTTCTCAAATGAAATAAAGAATGCTTCAATATCTTTTTCCTCAAACTTTGGAAGAGCTTGTACAACTTTAAACATATCCCCACTGGGTTCTACTCTGGAAATAAATCCTTCCTCACCTGCTGGCATCTCTTTTTTAACTGCCAACATTTTCATTTGGAATTCTCTCTCTTTTTTTCTTTCCTCGTTCTCTATCTTCCCAAGTTCTTATTCCCTTTTAAAAGCCATTTCTCTATCCATTGCTTCTAATTCAAGCTTTTCATTCGCAAGTGAAGTCTCACTACCTCCAGCTGTGACTTACTAGTGTCAGGTTTCACTTCCAACTGTAGATGCTGTGCTATACTTTTAATTATATCTAATTTCCTAAAAGCCTCAGGTAACCCCAATTTTAACTTATCTGCCAACTCTGTTAACTTACTTTTGGTTATTTTGTCTAACTCAATCAGAATATATCTTCTACTCCCAGACAAGTCTTAGCAATTACCAAAGCCATCTTGCAGTCTCACCACACCTAAAATACCTCATCAACTATTTAATTCAAAGTGCTTCTCATACTCATAACCTTAAGATTCACCAATTCCAAACCAATCAAGGAATTAGAAATATTTTTATCACGGCAAGAGCCCCCAACTGTTATGATACAGCCTTTCGGTAAAGCTGAGTTATTTAAAAATCCCAGACGGAAACTTTAAACAAATGTCATAACCGATATTTTTAAGTGGTATGTTTGAGAAGCAACTCTAAATTCAGGAATCAGACCGCCAATTCTCAAGAGGTTTTATATTAAACTAAATGAAACATTTTATTAATTTATGCTAGTTAAATATATACACATGGCTACAATTTACTACCATCATAACTTCTAACAAATTCCCAAACTAACCTCCATTAAGGCAATAGCAACCCATAGATTTTACTAGATACCAGGCAAAGCATTTTTACCTTACAAATTCAAAATGAGGCTCCATTCACTTTGGCTCCTGTGAGGACAGTTGTAGGCTTACAGCTACTTTGATCTTACATTGCCTCTGCTTTGCACACACAAAACTGCTGAAGTTAAATCTAGCATAGCTCATTGAATGTAAATTCTCATTGTATCAACAGCCTCTTTGAACTCCACCTTTTCCAAAATAAAACTCCTTTCATAGTATCAATTTTATTGGTAATATTGCTTGGAGTATGCCAGCTAGGTGCCAGATTTCGCTCGCCTTCTTGAATGCTCTGTTGAAAAAATGCGAATGCACTCTAACTCTCTTACATCTCAAAACTAGTACACATCAAAGCACCCAGACTAGCTGGCTTTAATCCAATTAAGACGCACCCATTGACTAAACTGCTATTTTAAAAGAAAAATATTTTCCAATAATATTATATACATTAACAGCTTCATGACAGTCTTTACCTCTGCTTTGCTTGAGAACACTACCTCTGCTGTTTGAGAATAGAGTTTGTATATTGATACTCTGGAGGTCCCCATCTATATACTCCATACTATTATTCATACTGACCTTCATGGATTGAAAGGCTGAGATGTTAAATTCCAGTGCCAGAATGGAAGTTGTTATCAGAGGCTCCAGTAGAGCATTCACAGAGCTGACTGCTCACTCCATGGTTGACTGCATGGTCTCAATAAAGTACTAGAGGACCCCACACAAGTACCACGTCTACATTCTCTAGGTTATACAGTGCAATCGCATTGGCTGGCTGCCCAGTACACTTGAAAGGCCCTGTGTATATCTAGACTGAGATTTCTTCTGGGCTTTCTGCAGCAGGCCTAAGATGCAAGCTTTTGAATGCTGAGGAGACAGCAAGAGATTTCCTCTGTTCACTATTGTCGTGAAATTGTAAATCCATATATCAAGAATTTTAAAAATTTCTTTACAAATAATGAACGCAACAGTCCTCTCAAAAGCAGAGCTCCCAAAGCTGTTGGCACAAATCAAACAGAGGTGGATGCATTTACTTCGGCATGTCCGCAGGACGCGTACTCAAGGTCCTTTTGTATGCTGAGGTAGCTGGAACCTGCTGGCCAGTGGATCACCCAAAACTCCATTTCAGCATGACATGAAGGCCCTAAACATTGATTATTGCACCTGGGATTCACTAGCTGACAACAGAGGAAAATGGCGACAATTCCTGTGGGCTGGTGTGTACCACCAAGATGATGTAGCAGCTTGGCAATAGGCACCGATGTCAAAAATAACAACCCACAATGGCACTTGGAAGCTTCATGTGAGTCACTTTTGGCAGGGCCTGCCTCTCACAGATTGGCCTCTTCAGACATCAGCAAAGGTGCGCCTTATGAAGACACCTCATCTGAAATGAATTGTTTACTGCAAGTCCATCATATTTCATAGATGGAAGGAAATCTTTCTCTTTGGGTAAATATTACTGATAACTAGTGTTGGTATCCAAGGCCATACATAACTGTGGGGAATTTGCAGGCATCAACACTGGTTCAGTGGTACCAGTTGCTGTCTTATGCACTTGCCTGATTTTTCGTTTTACAAATGTGTGCAGATTGAAAGGTTGGGAGTTATGGAGACAAAGGACTGGATTTAACACAGTTTGTCGCAGTGGGACCATGGCAGCAGGGCCCAATTAATTACAGGGGAGGCCCCTTGTCAGTTTGCCAGTGCTGGCAAAACCATCCCTGATTAAGTCGAAGAGCAGAAGGGGCTGGCGTGGGATTCCAAGTCATAAGCGGTGAGATGTCAGTTAGGCTCATTAATAAGTCAATTGACCCCCCTGCAATTCAGGACTGGCTCAGGGATTTAATAGGAGCCACAGGGCTTTCCTATGTCTCAAGAAGGTCACCCAACAAACCTTGTCGGCCTTGCCTGTGCCCTTCAGTGGGGGTGGGGTGAAAGGAGAGGTGTGCCTTGTCATAATGCACTCTGTGCCTTATCAAAGGACCTGGCATTGGGAAAGGGGGTGCCACTGAAAGCCACCCCGTGCCTACAACCCAGCTGTTTCCCTGTCCAGCAGCCCCCAACCTGCAAACCTCATCCTGCCTTCATCACTTTTAGCCTGGGGTCCCCCAGTGATTCTGGGCCCCTGGTGAGTGCATTACCAGCAGCTACCAGTGGCACTGATGACAATGAGGAGCTGCTGGCCTGATTGGCTGGCAGCTCTCTAGGAGTGAAACTTCCACCGCTGGGGTCTAAGTGGGCACTTAATACTTTTGCACCTCCCCCATGGAACTTACAGGGGTTCCCTGCCAGTTCTCCAACCGGTGGGCAAGATCCCAGTCAGGCCGACTAAAACCAGCCCAAAGTACCTGAGAGGAGAGAAATGAAAACTGTCATGACTGGGATGAGATAGAAGAGAGTAGCCCAAATCAAATGGAGATAAAGTAAACGGGCTTAAGTGCAGGGGAATAGCCAAAATGCACAGGTGAATGGACACAGGGAATTTATGGGAGGTAAGAACAAAAGGGTATATCTGTGGCATGATGGAAGACGAGGGAGTTTAAGTGCTTGACTTGCTGAGTATTTCTAGCATTTTCTGTTTTTATTTCAATATTTGCATTATTTTGCTTTCATAAAGCCTTATGTAACTTAGGTAGTTTCTCAAATAATAACATATTCAAAGGGTGTCATTACGACTAACTAGTCACTTAACCAATTAAATGTTTGCTGACCATGATATTGTGATGTCATGTAGTTAGCAAGTCTGCTGACTAAAGGTAAACAGCAACTGGTAGCACACATTAGCTGGAGCTTCAAGGTGTGAACTGATGACATAGCTTACTCAGGTACTGCTCTGATATAAGGTCATAATGTAGTTTAGAGTGTGGCAGAATTTGATTGGTTAAGTGAGATGTGATATTGCCAGGCGATGTGAGGTAATGGGATTTTTTCCAGTCTGGAGTTGCATTTGATTGGCTGATCACAAAAGCAGTGGTTACATCTAGAAATCTAGCCGCATCTTAACTAATTGGTGAAGTTATGCTATTCAGTTTAACGCAATCACATGGACACAAAAAGCATTAGTACATGAAATAAAGTCTTAAATATCTTGGAAAATAGTGACAAAATTCAGATGCATAGAGCAGAATTTTACTGACCCCTCGGAGGTAGGGAGAGGGCATTAAAGTTACGGGGAGCCTTTTTGGATTGGCTCCTCCACCATGTCCCGTGTCAAGGAAGTTTACTGCACATTGCAGGGAGGCAGGCAGCCAATTTGAATATGTAAAGGCCATTTTACCGTACTGTCTCCATTTTGCCAGCGGCAGATCGACCGACTTTTCACTGCGTGAGGAAGCAGCCAGCCAAATGGATACGGCTTCCTAAGCAGCACAGGGGTAAAGTTGTTTTAAATCAAAGAGGGGTTTGCAGGCAGGTAAGGCAGCCTCTGCAGCCCTGACCTTTTCCACCCAAGAAGGGTTTCGTCTCCGGTACTCGGCCTTGTGGATTTTTTTCAATGATTTATTTTAGCTGTAGGCTGTAGGGCCCCAGTCTGCCTCAACAGTGGTCATCACTCCTTGTTTCACCCATTGGTTTCTCTCCCAAAGTTGGCATTTTTAATATATGTGAAGACAGTGAAAATTGGCAAGTTATTTTGAGCGAAACAGCCAAGGCCAATCCTGTGTTTAACTAACATTCACAGAGACACTCTCTAGCAGAGGTCGCTGCTGAGAAATTAGGCAAAGGAACTGTGGCTGTTTCCCCTCCCTTATGCAGGGACATGAGGTGGTTTACAAGATCCTAAATGTTTCCATGAATGGAACTTTCTAAATCAGCAATTCAGTAATTGTGAAAATAAACTTTCAAGAACACATTTTATAAAGGATGATCCAATCTGATCCAAATACTATTACTGCACTGTAGATTTAAGAAATATAACTTGTGGTTCATAAACTATGAAATAGGATTATCTTAAATTATATTTTATTAACCATATTGACTTTTTGTCATGTCCTATGTTGATGATTGGATGCAGTTTGTACATCAGATTTTACAACTTCAAATAACAATGATTTCTGCCAATTATGATGCAAAATCTTCAACATGATTATAATTACATCAAATTGTAAAGCACACCCTGTGTGGTTAGATCTTACAATCTATTTGTTCCTTCAGGTTGTACGTTGCACAAACCCATCTCATACACATTCTCAAGTGTTCCAGATTGCATAGCAGTTACCGGCTTTGTGGATATAAAAAAAATGGTCGTCCTTGCTGCCACATGGTATTAGAAAATATCTTGGATTTAGGTATAAGATGCTGCATCTTTAAAATTTTCAACATAAAATGTTAGTCATTTGCTCTGAGACCCCATGTGACTAGAGGATAGCATGTGGTTATTTTGTTACATAACTGCAGAAACTTTTTATTTTGTGTGGGTGTCCTGTTAACTTCCATCATTTGAGCCCATGTCCCTGACTATTCACTGGCCATGCTGGGTGGAATTGGGGAGGTCATTGTGAGTATAAGAGTCTCTGAAATGCAGTTAGGCAAAATGGAACCAGAATAATAAAACCAAATAAGCCTGAAACAAAAGATTAATCAAGAAGATTAAACCGAGAAAATAAACAAGAAACCTAAACTGAAACTCAAAACGGGGAATAAAAGAAATGAGATACAAAAAGCCCAACAAACAAGTGAAATAAAATAAAGTAACCATAAGAAAGTCAAAACAGAATTTAAAACGACCTGGAGACATAGTAAGTTAGATAAATATGAGATACATAAGAAGAAATATAGAAAAAAATAAATCACTACAACTTGAGGTGCCACAATTCAAAAATAGGTGTCAGATTTTTGTGAGCTGTTGGTCATTGACTAGTTCAGACATCTGTTGATGTACGTGTGTCATCGATTTTAAGCAGATATGCTTATACTTGGTAAAATGATTGCCAAGAGATCATCAAATGGCCATAACCCTTCAACCTTTCAACAGAGGAGCATTAAATTAGTGATGGTAAGTTTTATGTAATGGAGGCTATATGAGAAAACTAATTCTTACTTTATGATCCTATACTTAAAGCTCATTAACGTAATAATTAAATTCGCTTGGGGGTATTTAGTGCTATGTTAGGCCCTTCAGTATCAGGCTGGAATACAGGAATATTCCAAGCACCAATTAACCAGGGACAGGTTACTTCTAGCTTTGGTAAACTGAGAAACAACAAAATCCACAATTTATCTTCTAAGTGCCACAAATGAGCTGATCTTTGCATCTCTTGTTCTGTGTTGATTTTTCTACTAGGCTACCATTCTTTTCAACTCCATTATTTGTACCAGACATGTGAATTTCCTATTAATGATTAATTTGCTTTTGTTGCAGTTCAAGTATTACTTTTCTATTTAAAAAGCTAACAATAGAAAAAGTACTGGTGACTCAATGATCCACTGTGGTTCTCCAAAGCACGTGTCATAGACTGAGAAGATACAGGTTCCCCCAAATAACAAGGTCCCAGTGATGTTGCTGTCCCAAATGACAATGGCCAGTTTAAGAGTAACATAACCTATGGCTTGGAAATACATTGACTGTGTGGAATGAGGAATGGTATTTGATGTGGCAAAAACATAAACAGAGGAAAATAAAGGAGAACATAAGGTATGTTTTAACAAGTACTTTTTCCAAAGAAGTATGTCACTTTTAAATACAAAACATGATAGATTAAGTTCCAACAAAATCATGGTGAACTTGCTCTGCTTTCTTCTTTATATGAGAGCATCAACAGAACAAGAAACTATCTGAAACCAGTCAGGTTTATCAACAAAAAGAGAAACTCAACTGAGGGAAAAGTGGGCACCTTCTCTTCAAAATGGGCTTTCTGGGTAACCAAAGCAACTACAGGCTGAGAAACCAATCATGCTGCTTTAAGGTAGGGCCAGTACCACTACGATCTGTTCTTTCCGTTCAATAGCTTGGATTAGGACTGAATTATGCAAAACTCCTGCCTCCCTTTGAAATGGCGAACTGGCCAAATTTTGCATGGGATATTCCAAGAAAAATAGGTTTGATGAGGTCCCAGCATTGAGAACTTTCTCATGGCTGTCCAGATTTAAACATTTAGGAAGATGGAACAGCTATAAGCGGTTACTAGAACTGCCCCAAAAATACAAGGTGGGTAAGTAAAGAGAAATATCAAGTTACGCGATCGCAAATTTCATCAGAGCCTTGATGTAAAACAGTATCATTTTGATGGGCAAGCTACTGCCCTCTACATCTGAACATTGACTTTAGTAACTTCAGATCTTCTCCTTACCATCATCTTTACTTTAGGGGGTTCTTGTGATATGAAGTGGTGTCCATGGGGCAGTAGATTGATGGCAGGGGTAGAGAGACATCCTTTCTCAGAACACAACTCTCTCATGGAATCTGATGTTGACCTCAAGATCAACAGTCTCATTAACCCAGATTTAATGGTAAAAATAATAGTGAGGCTATCAGCATTTGCTATTATTAAAGTGTAAATCTGACAGTAATTTTCAATGACCACACATGCCTGGTTAAATATGGAAACCAGAAAGTTGCTGCCTGAGTTTTTCTGCTCCCCAAATACTACACTGTACTGGTATCTCACCGAGAGACTTGACACTGAAATATGCGGAACAGCGTGAAGTTGCTGTACTTATGATTCCAACTAAACTGGCCATAAAAATTTAGGGCTTGTCCATTCATGAGTAAATGAATTTTTAACAGCATGGCAAGTCTTAATTATTGTCAAACTCTCTGTAATTAATGTTTACAAGTCTCAAATTTCAATTATTGTTGGGGATTTAAAAGAAAATTAAAGAAGCATTATTTTAAAACATTTTTTTCATCTCACTCTTTATCCCATCTTTCTTTTGTTTTCTGTCCATTATTTTACATTGAGTTAAATATTAGAACTGACACTTCCTGGTCAGACTCTGTGTGGCTCAGTACAGACTCTTCATTCTGATTGGTTGAGAAGGTACACATAGGAGAGAATTTTCTCTTCGGTATATCGGGGCAGGCCCCGCACACAGCCGTGTAAAATGATGCACGGTGACATCGGGCGTGCATCCTGACGTCACCGCATGTCATTTCGATCTTCCGTTCAGCGGGTGTGCACCGGAGTTGGCTGTGCACCTGCCAAACTGTCAAAGGCCTGTTAAGGCCATTAGTAAACCAATTAAATAAATTGACAGGGCTACCTGACCAATCTTAAAGCTGGTGGGCAGGCATAGGGCCCAAGCAGCCTTCACGTTTTGCACGAAACCTCATCCATGGGCAGGATGAGGTTCCTTGAAGATTTTATTGAATAAATAAAAATTTTTCTGACACTTCATAAACATGCCCCAGCTCATGTGACACTGTAATATGAGGGGACATGTCTAAATAATTTTTTTCTATCTTTATTAAAAACTTTCATTCTGGACTTCATCTCCCTGAGGCAGCTCCGTGCCTCGGGGAAATTTCTGCACTCTTCGCACGTGCGCGAAAGAGCGCAGGCCCCGACTCTCCTTCCTCCCCCTGCCCGTACAGGTAGCGCTGAGCCCCCCCAATTGGCCCGCCCACGTAAAATGGTGGCGCGCAGCCAATCGCAGGTGGTGATAGGCTCTGCGACCGCCCACGCCCCCTTCCACCTGATGGAGAAAATTCTCTCCATATACTCATCCTATTCAGACAGAACCAAGATCCTCTGTAGAGGGTGCAACACTTTTGTATTTCTAATCTCCGCAAATTCCAGTGCAGAGTCTATGGGCAAGTATAAGTGTAATTAATGAACAGTAAGCGCTGTTAAAGAATCATAGAATATGCAGAACAGCATAGAAGGAAGCCATTTGGCCTGCCATGTCTGTGCTTGCTCTCTGCAAGAACAATTCAAAGAGTGACACTCCCAGGTCCTTTCCCAGTAGCCCTACAATTTATTTCCCTCTTCAGGTAATTATCCAATTCCCTTATGAAAGCCTCATTTGAATCTGCCTCCATCACCATTTCAGGTTGTGCATTTCAGATCTTAACCACTCACTGCATAAAAAATCTTTTCCTCATGTCGCTGTTGCTTCTTTTTCCAATCACCTTAAATCAGTGTCCTCTGGTTCTTGACTCTTCCAACATTGGAAACAATTTCTACCTAATCTGTCCAGGCCTCTCATGATTTTGAGCACCTCTATCAAATCTCTCAACCTTCCCTTCTCTAAGGAGAACAGCCCCAGCTACACCAATCTATCCTCGTACCTAAGTCTCTCATACTGGAACCATTCTCGTAAATCTTTTCTCTATAAAGCCTTCACATCCTTCATAAAACATAGAGCACAGAACTGGACATGATATTCCATTTGAGACTGAACCAGTGTTTCATAAAGGTTCATCATAACTTCCTTGCTTTCGTACCCAACGCCTCTATTTATAAAATCTGAGTGCGATAGAGTACTTTCTATGCTGCTATGAAAACTGGGCATTGAATTCCACTGTTCTACTGAGAATTTTGTAGAGCACATAATTATTTCTGGACAAAAATAAGGAATACCTAACAATTTTCCATGAAGCAGTCTACAGGTTACTTAACACATTAAATTCCTCTCAACTGCCATTGCAGTGATTCTCTTACCATTTTCTTTGTATTTTTAGAATCTTACCATACGCCTACATGCCTTTGTCATTAGTTCTGATAAAGGTATGTGCCCCAAACATTATAACTTGTCTATTCTCTTTCCAGAAGCTGTCCGCATTTTCTGTTTTTATAGTATTCGCAGCATTGCTTTTTATTTGAACAGTGACTGCACTGATGCTTGTTCTCTGAGAGAATGGGGTTGAAGGTTTTCAGTTCCATAGTTGATCCAAAGCACTCAAGTACAAGATTTTTGAGGATTTGAGCTGAATAAAGCGTTGGACCTGTTCTTACAGGTTGATGTAAAAGATCCCATGGTATTCTTTGAAGAAGAGCAGGGGATTCTCTTGGAGTCCTGAGCAATATTAATCCCTCAACCATCATTAGTAAAAAATCTCTTATTGCTGACTATGTGCAGATTGGCTGCTGTAGTTCCCTACATTATGATAGTGACTACATTCAAAAATATTTCATTGGTTATAGACACTTTGGGAAGAATTTGCCCCCCTGCCCCGTTGGGAGGGAAGTGCAGGAGCAGGCGTGTGCTGGTGTGTCTCGGATCGGCACCCCTGATTGGGGGTGCGCCGCCATTTTATGTGGGTGGGCCAATTAAGGCCCACCCATCGTGACGTCCGCCAGGAAGCACTATGCGTCCCCTGTGCGGGCGGGGCGATTCCCTCAGCCGGGAGTGCGCTCTTTCACACATGCACGTGAAAGAGCGCACTCATCTCCCTGCGGCTAAGTGCTGCCTCAGGGAGGTCGGCGCCAAATTCAAAAATGGTCAATGCACAAAATTAAAATTATGGCCCCTCATGAGACACTGTCACATGAGTTGGGACATGTCCATCACTTTCATTTAAACTTTTATTAAATTTTTAAAACCTACTTGAAACCTCATCCCACCTGTGGATGAGGTTTCATGCTTTTTCTGAAGCCCGTCAGGGCTCCCGGTCTACCCGCCAAGCTTAACTACTTTTTAAATGGCCTCAATTGGCCATTGACGGGTCGGCGGGCGCACAGCTGATCCGGCTGTGCCCCCACCGACCTGAAAATTGAAATGAGGCGGGGTGACATCAGGAGTTCCGCCCGATGTTATCCCGCGTCATTTTACATGTCGGAGAGCAGGCCCTGCCCCCCGCTCGCCGACCTTAATATCCTGGCCTTTGGGACATTGAGATGCTAAATAAATACAAGTCCTTTGCTTTCATTTTACCAGTAGGGTAAATGATAGTTGATCCATGATACTCTCTCCCATCTTATATTTTTAGATTTTTTTCTTAAATCTCTCCAGCATGTGAACATTTCTGTAGGTGAAGATAGTGATGCAACCTATGTCCAAGAATCTGCTAATACTGCTGTGTAACAGTAGAATGTGTGTAAACTTCAGATTCCACCTCTTTTCCCCACAAGATTGTGAATTCATCACAAGGGGAGCTTACAAATATAATCTCACATCCTACCCTTCTACAGTATATCACATCAAATCAGGAATGCAAAATTTCCTACCATGTTTTCTCCTGTACTTCAGTCTTTCAATTAGTTTGCAGCATACATTGCCAGAGATACAGTAACACTGAAAATTCTATTCTATCTTGTCAAGTGATATGCAGGGATCATGCCAGATTTCATTTGTGCTTAGTAAAAGTATGAAAAAATAGTAAAGGTGTATTGGGATAAAAGCAAAAAACTGCGGATGCTGGAAATCCAAAACAAAAACAAAAATACCTGGAAAAACTCAGCAGGTCTGACAGCATCTGCAGAGAGGAACACAGTTAACATTTGTATTGGGATCTCATTATGAAAGCTTCCACCATAAGTCTTCGTACAGAAATTAAGAGGATACTTGGACACCAACAATTATGTGCTGAAACACACTCCAGGCCAGGTTTCTAAATCTTTGGATTTATTATCTGTCCGACCTTTACCCATTTGACACCCTACTTCACCCCAAACCACATCTCCCCATGCCAGTTATGCCAGATGAGAATGATCATCAGGTAAACCACTCCCAAGCTTTTGTATCTCTTGTTGAAGCAGTAACTAAGAAGCAGACATTCCCCATCAGATGTTTTCCTACCTAGCCTGCACTACAGCTCATTGATTAACAATTGTGACAGAAAATTGTACAAAATTTGGCATTCTACATTCTGTTGCACTCCATTCTTATTTTAGGACTTGTTTGCTATTTAATCAAGTTGTATTTTTAAGTTCTGAAGTGATATAAGCGGCCAGGGGGAGGAAAGTATGTACTCTGCTAAAGAAGAAAACTTATTAGAACCTGGTGGGATGGGGGTGGGGTTGGAGTGGTGGGTGTCAGGAGTGTAAAATGAGTCTCCCAATCTTCCTAACCATTGAATTTGACAGGAGAGAGAATCAGGCAGATGTATAATGGGCACCAGATCTGATATTGCCCATTGTTATTGACTGCATATATTGTGCCTAAAAGTAAATTAGGTTAGCATGACCCGAGATTTCCACACGTGAGGTTCTTGGAGCCAGTTTTTAATTCTGAACTCTGCTGGGAACTGTGACTTCTGGAGGATAAAGACTGGATTAGGCAGATGGATGCCAAATGAAATTTCATGAATAAAAATAAGGTGATACATTTTGGAAAGAAGAAGACGACATGTATACTAATTGATAAAACTTTAAATGGACCAGAAAAGTAGAGTCAAATGGAAATCCCTTCTGAAGGGTCATCCTGACCCGGATCGTCAACTCTGTTTCTTTTCACAGATGCTGCCTGACCTGCTCTGTATTTCCAGCATATTATGTTTTTATTTTGGATTTCCAGCATGTGCAGAATTTTGTTTTTGTAGAAAAGAAGAGAATGGGGGCTCAGACATGAAATAATTTACAAGTAGGACAAGCTGATAAAACTATTTTTAATATATTTTAAAAATTATATTAAATCCTAAATTTGTTCAGTTGGACACTGAGTAGAAAAACAATGAGACTAAACCAGCACAATTCATCAGTTACAAAACTGTATTGAGTACATTAATGGAAATTCTATGTATTGAAGATATCAGAGTCATGGAGAGGGTGCAGAAGAGATTCACTATAATAATGATTATGAGAATAGATCAGACAAACTGACTTTTATTAGAACAAAGAATGTTAAGAAAAACCATGGAGGGCTTTGAAAAGGTGAATTGTGAAAAACTATTTATACTCATAGTGAACTGGTGACTACAGGACATAAACTTAAGATATCACCAAAAGGGCAAAGGGAGATATTAAGAGAATTTCTATTTTTGCTCATTGTTAGGATATGTAATGGTTGAAATGTTAGGTGTTATGTACCCTTATTCCAAAAACCTCCTGTGCTGCAATTTATCTAATGTCTTTTGAAATTCCATGAACACATACCATCACTTGCTCAAATAATTCTCTTTAATCAGGTAGGATTTGTTGTTTAAAAGTTTGGTGCTGACTGTCCATAAGACATAGGAGCAGAAATTAGGCCATTCGGCCCATCAAGTCTGCTCATTCTCCCGCCTTCTCCCCGTAACCTTTGATCCCCTTACCAATCAAGAACCTATCTATCTCGGTTTTAAATACACTCAATGACCTGGCCTTCACAGCCTTCTGTGGCAATGAATTCCATAGATTCACCAATCTCTGGCTAAAGAAGTTTCTCCTCATCTCTGTTCTAAAAGGTCTTTCCTTTACTCTGAGGCTGTGCCCTCAGGTCCTAGTCTCTCTTACTAATGGAAACATCTTCCCCACGTCCACTCTATCCAGGCCTTTCAGTCCTTGACTGACTCATGTATTTTCTCAGTTAGTTTTAAGTTGATTCTGTATGATAGGTGCTAGAAGCTAACCTACTATGGATGCAATACTAATTGTCTGTAATTAGCCAATTCATTCCTTTCTCACCAGAGATATTACATTACCAGTTCTCTAGTCCCCTGGAGCTACTTTCATATTCAGAAATGTTTGAAATGTTCCAATCGGGTTTTAGTTATTTCCTTTTGTTAGTGTTCAATCATTTCCTCATTGGCTTCCTTCAGCATGCTATGATACATGCCATCTGAGCCCAGTGCCTTTTCCACTTTGGGAGTTCCACCATTTGTATCAGTAATTACTTCCTTATCTATAGTTAGCCTTTTTATTTGCTCTTCCTCTTGCATTCTGACATTATCACAGTCTTCTGTGAAAATGGAGCCAAAGTAATCATTTAATACCTCTTGTATTCTTTCATCTTCCATTTTTTTTTCATCTCTAACTGGTTGTATCCTTTGTCAGCTGCTCTTTTATTTATATTTCTAAAATTCTTCATAATTTCTCGTTACCAGTCAGTCTTGCTTTATACCATCTTGCCTTTCTCCTCCTCATTGTCACTCCCTTCTATTTTATATACTTTGCTTGATTTTCTTGCATCACTCCCCTACTACCGTCATATGCCTCTTCCAGTATTTTTATTTGAATTTCTCTACTTTTATCCAAGGCTTGTCTCCTTGTCTTACCCTACGCTTGATGTGGAGTGGTGTCCATCAAGCTATATAACCAATTGTCTATGTCTAATGGAGAAAGATATCTATGTTCCTTTGCAGACTACAGCTAATTACAGTGGAAAATATTACTTCTCTATCCATTTAATGTTTGGGGTGCAATTTGAGAGATATTACAATTGCAGGTTTAAATAAGCCACCAGACCATTGAGCATTTCTAATTAACAAAGGTAGATCACAGAGTACATTTTATATACTTCTAAAGGCTTAGCTCCCTTGATTCTCTTCCTTTAATATTTTCTTCTTCCATTCCTTGCTAAGAATGAGTTTCTTCCTGGTAGACCATTCCACAGGCACCAATCGCCAATGCTTTTCCTTCTATGTGATCACCATTCATGTGCGCGTTTTAGCAGGGTATATGATCACAGAAAATCACAGTTGAGCCCAATTCTGTCCTCACCCAACATTTGCACAATTCAACATGATTTTATTTAGCAGAGATATACCAATAAAAAAAAACAATTTTAAGTCAGAATTTGATTTTACTGGCCAAACTTTAACTGCTGTGAATATTCCTTTTGCTCCCTATGCAAATCTTGTGCTCTGTTTTTGAAAAGTTCAGCCTTTTCATTGTCTCTAGATGTACCCTCTCCTAGTTTGTACATTCGACTAGTGTTTGCACATGCCCAGATATGCCCTAGATCGCATGCTTTAAGAGAATATTTTAGGGCCATGGCCATATCCTTGGTCACTCCTGGTGCTCCCTGGATGTAGAGAGTACTTAGATTGAAACAGCTGGCTACGAAATTCCCATTGCAGGCTTTGGTGTAGTAATCTCTGGCTTTCACAGAATCTGGTTTATTATCGAATGCTTGTCCATCATGAGCTAACAATCCAGCATTGTGGCAGGCATCAACTGACTTCTTACCATCTTTTCCACATGATTTAACAAAGCATTCATAGGCAGTCTTCAGATTTTGTTGTAATCCACCTGAGTTATAAACATCAAATATTCAGGTTTGTTCTGAAGATGTGTCACTGTTTATTACTAAATATAAATACATTTCTCTATTAATTTAGTATTAAAAAAATTAGCTAAATTAGCTAAAACATCAACCAATGTAGTTACCAAGGTCAATGTTTATCAATAAGACTTGAAGTTTATCAACCAAGACATAATGATGCAGTGCAAAAACAAAAATACCTGGAAAAACTCAGCAGGTCTGGCAGCATCTGCGGAGAGGAACACAGTTAACGTTGCGAGTCCGAATGACCCTTCAACAGAACTGAGTATAATGATACAGTGCTTGGGTTTTTTGTCAGATGAAGTGTTATTAAGGCTTCATTAAAATGGAATAGATTGCATGTGAATTTTTTTGCCCATGTCCAGTTGGATTGTGAAAAACATACAACAGAATTGCCATATAGACTTTGTTTTTATCTGAGGAGTTATGGTTAGAGCATTTTCAGCTAGAATACACTAATCAGGTCTGCTGGAAATTGCAATTTTGAATTATGAATTAAATGTTTTTCAGCAGCATTTTGTCTTGTGTGTTTTTTATTTTTTGCAATGGCAATCTTTTGCAATATTGAACAAGCATAGTGGCAACTATGAGGTCCCAAGCTAATATGAATTAATGAATGCTCAGTTTGACCCCTGTATCAGTGCAGGGAACATTCTAAGAACCAATGCTGTAGTTTTACTGAGGTCAAATGTAAAGCACATCTTTCTAGTTTTACACTAATTGGCAGTTTTATTACCAAACCCTAAGTCTGTATTCAAAAGGTGAACTACAGTTTTCTAGGCAGCTGGCCTTTCACATTTTATTTTTTAAAGAAAACTCAGTATTAATTTCTAATGATTGAAAATAACTATATTGTCAGCTCTTCTGTATCAGTTAGAAACTGCAACTGCAGTCAGTGGCCTGTTAACAATGTTGATGCAAGCAATTAGTATTACCAAACAGAGATTGAAAAAAAGACAAAGAAACACATACTGTACCTTTTCCAATCATATAGTAAGAACCAAGCTTATAGCAGCTTTCACCATGCTGGTTTTCCTCACAGTTGTGTTTCAATACCTGAGCAGCTGCTTCATAATTTTTTTTAATTCCTTCCAAATAATCAGCAAGACGTTGACACCCTGACAAGAGTCAAATGTTAGATTTTATGAAATAAAGTATCATATCAAGAGGGTTATATAGCTTTGTAGTTTTTAATAAAAAAAAATATATATATAAAAATATAAACACCATATACTGTACTCTATACTCATCTCTGGCAATTAATGATTAACAGATTTACTTCTGTAAAGAAAAAAATGGTTTATTGATGTAATAATATACTGTGATAATCACAGGTAGGTTTATTTTGTTTATTATAAAATCATAGGCCATTCAGAGCCAATTTTGAAAGCTAACTGACCATGGTCAAGTTTGAACACTGGTTCTCATCCTGCAATATGCACTTCAACTCTTTTTGTTCCAGTCTGTGGAGAGTGCGCTCCATGTGCCACTCTTCCTATTTAGGTGTCAGTCTGCCACATTCATCTTGGTTCTGTTATGTAATATGGACACTCAAGATTCAATTGTGTAACTATTGGTGGCCAGTGGGAGCATGCCTTCCTGCAAGTAGCCAATTATATTTGCCATCAGCAACCCTCAAGTCCCAAATGGCCATTTGAAAACCCACCTCAGGAAATGGGTCTGGGTATATCCAGGAGCATAAGTGCCTCCTGAGTTACATACATACGAACATACGAAATAGGAGTAGGCCACGTGGTCCTTTGAGCTTGTTTCGCCATTCAATAAGATCATGGTTGAGCTGATTATAACCTCAAATCCACATTCCTGCCTGCCCCTGATAACCTTTCACCCTCTTGATTATCAAGAATCTATCTACCTCTACCTTAAAATATTCAAAGACTCTGATTTCACCACCTTTTGAGGAAGAGAGTTACAAAGGCTCAACCCTCAGAAAAAAATTCTCCTCGTCTCTTTCCTAAATAGACAACCTTTTTTTTAAAATAGTGGCCCCTACTACTAGATTCTCCCACGAGGGAATATCCTCTCCATGTCGACCCTGTCAAGACCCCTCAGGATCTTATATGTTTCTATCAAGTCACCTCTTACTCTTCTAAACTCTAGCAAATAGAAGCCTGGCCTGTTCAACCCTTCCTCTTAAGACAACCCGCCCAGTCCAGGTATTAGTTTGGTAGACCTTCCCTGAGCTGCTTCCAATGCGTTTACATCCTTCCTTAAATAAGGAGACCATACTGTACACAGTACTCCAGATGTGGTCTCACCATTGCCTTGTATAACTGAAGTATAACCTTCCTACTCTTATATTCAATTCCCCTTGCAATAAATGATAACATTCCATTAGCTTTCCTAATGACTTGCCGTACCTGCAGACTATCCTTTTTGATTCATGCACAACACTGTGGGTGTACCTACAGCAGATGGACTGCAGCAGTTCAAGAAGGCAGCTCACCAACACTTTTTCAAGGATAATTTGGGATGGGCAGTAAATGCTGACCTAGCCAGCGATGCCCACATTACATGAAGGAATAAAAAAAGTGCACGAGCACTCCTAGATCCCTCTGCATCTCTCACCATTTAGATAATATGCTTTTTTTATTTTTCCTGCCAAAATGGACAATTTCACACTTTTCCACATTATGCTCTATTTGCCAGGTCTTTGCCCACTCATTTAATCTATCTAAATCCCTTTGTAGCCTTGTGTCCTCTTCACATCTTACTATCCTACCTATCTTTGTGTCATCAGCCAAATTTAGCAACCATACCTTCAGTCCCTTCATCCAAGTCATTTATATAAATTGTAAGAAGTTGAGGTCCCAGCACTGATCCCTGTGGCATACCACTTGTTACATCTTGTCAACCAGAAACAGACTGATTTATGCCTACTCTGTTACCTGTTAGCTAGCCAATCTTCTATCCATGCCAATATCTTACTCCTTACACCCTGAGCTTTTATTTTTTCCACAATAACCTTTGATGTGACACCTTATCAAACCTCTTCTAGAAATCTAAGTACGTACATCCACTGGTTCCCCTTTATCTACATCATATGTTACTTCTTCAAAGAACTTCAAATTGGTTAAACATGATTTCCCTTTCACAAACCAAGCTGATTCTGCCTGATTACCTTGAATTTTTGCAAGTGCCCGGCTATAACGTCTTTAATAGCTTCTAACATTTTCTCTGTGACAGATGTTAAGCTAACTGGCCTGTAGTTTCCTGCTTGCTGTCTCCCTTTTTGAATAAAGGAGTTACATTCGCTATTTTCCAATCTATTGGAACCTTCCCCAAATCTAGGGAATTTTGGAAAATTAAAACCAACACATCAACTGTTCCCTCGGAACACCCTGGTCCACTCCTCCATCACCCCCTACTCCTCAACCCCCACCTATGGCACCACCCCATGCCCACGCAAAAGATGTAACCCCTGCCCCTTCACTTCCTCTCTCCTCATCGTCCAAGGGCCCAAACACTCCTTTCAAGTGAAGCAGCATTTCACTTGCATTTCCCCCAACTTAGTCTACTGTATTTGTTGCTCCCAATGCGGTCTCCTCTACATTGGAGAGACCAAACGTAAACTGGGCGACCGCTTTGCAGAACACCTGCGGTCTGTCCACAAGAAAGACTCAAACCTCCCTGTCGTTTGCCATTTTAACATTCCACCCTGCTCACCTGCCCACATGTCTGTCCTTGGCTTGCTGCATTGTTCCAGTGAAGCCCAACGCAAACTGGAGGAACAACACCTTCCGACTAGGCACTTTACAGCCTTCCGGACTGAATATTGAATTCAACAACTTTAGGTCTTGAACTCCCTCCATCCCCACCCCCTTTCTGTTTCTTCTCCCTTCCTTTTTTTTCCAATAAATGATATATATTTTTCTTTTCCCATCTATTTCCATTATTTTAAAATATTTTTAAATCTTTTATGCTCCCCTCACCCTCACTAGAGCTATACCTTGAGTGCCCTACCATCCATTCTTAATTAGCACATTCGTTTAGATAATATCACCAACTTCAACACCTGTGTGTTCTTTTGTCTGTGACATCTTTTGATGATCTGCTTCTATCACTGCTTGCTTGTCCCTACAACCACACCACCCCCCCCTTCACTTCTTCTTCCACCCCCCCAACCAACCACACACACACACACCTTAAACCAGCTTATATTTCACCCCTTGGATTCACCTAGTTCTGTTGAAGGGTCATGAGGACTCGAAACGTCAACTCTTTTCTTCTCCGTCGATGCTGCCAGACCTGCTGAGTTTTTCCAGGTAATTCTGTTTTTGTTTTGGATTTCCAGCATCCGCAGTTTTTTAGTTTTATTTTTACATCAACTGTCTCACTAGCCATTTCTTTTAAGACCTTAGGACGAAGTCCATCAGGACCCAGTGACTTTTCAGCCAAGAACTCCCACAAGTTGCTCAGTACCGCTTCCCTGGTGATTGTAATTTTCCTGAGTTCCTCCCTCCCTCCCTTCCATTTCTTGATTTATAGCTATTTCTGGGAGGTTATTTGTATCCTCTATAGCGAATACCTAGGCAAAAAGCCGTTCAATTCATCTGCCATTTCCTTATTTTCCATTATTAATTCTCCAGACTCAAGGCAGAATTTTGCCCTTGGTGGGCGTGTGGACCCCACTGGCTCGGCAGCGGGCGGACAGCTGCCCCCACCGCTGAAATGGGGTCTGCCGCCATTTTGAGTGGGTGGGCCCATTAAGGCCCGCCCAGCTGCCTGCCCGACAGGAAGCACTATGCGCTTCCTGTGCTGGGTGGGGGAAGGGAATCCCCAGCTGTCAAAGCGTGCTCTTTTATGCGCATGCGCACAAAAGAGCGCACTGCTCCCTGAGACGAAGTGCTGTCTCAGGGATATTAATGACAGTGTACAAAACTTAAAAAATGGAAAAATAAAAATATTATTAACATGTCCCCCTCATGTGGCAATGTCACACGAGATGGGACATGTTAATAAATATCACATTACATTTATTAACGTTTTTAAAAAGGAACACGAAACCTCATCCACTCAGAAGCCTGCTGGGGCTCCTGGCCTGCCCGCCAGCCTTAAGGTTGGACAGGCAGGGCCTTTAATTACTTTAATTACCCTGTCAATGGCCTCAGTTGGCCATTGACAGGTCGACGGGTGGACAGCTGATTTCGCTGACTGCCCGCCTTCCTGAAAATTTAAAGGGACCACGATGATGTCAAAGGTTCCTCCCGACGCCATCCTGCGTCATTTTCCCATTGGCAAGCAGGCCCCGCCCCCAAATCACCAATGGGAAAATTCTGGCCTCACTTTCTATTGGACCAACACTCGCTTTGTTAACTTTTTTTAAAAATAGAAACTCTTACTAACTGTCTTTATTTTCCTTCCTTATCAGTCTCTTGGTCTTTTTTTATGTTCTGCCCAATCTTCTGAGCTGCCACCAATTTTGCACAATTATATGCTTTTTCTTTAACTTTGATACTATCTTTAATTTTTAAATTAATGGCAAGAGAACAAGGGAGATGAGGTGATTTTTTTTAATATATAGAATACACTGCCTGAAGAGTGGTGGAAGCAGAATCAGTAATAACTTGGAAAGGAGAATTGGACATATCTTCTCTGCCGATGCTGCCAGACCTGCTGAGTTTTTCCAGGTAATTCTGTTTTTGTTATATATTTTAAAAGGGCTAGGGGGCAGGAGCTTTCATAGAATGGCCTCCAACGTTACATAATTCTATATAGTATAATAAAACGAGAAGTGTAGGAAAAACTCAACAGGTCTGGCAGCATCTATGGAGAGAGAAACTGTTTCTCAGAAATCTGCAGTATTTCGCTTTTATATAATCTCATGTATCATCAATTAGATCAGAGCTAAATCATGAGAAACACTTCAACCCACGGCTTTACTGATTGGAGTTTTCTTTTTACAAGCTGTTGATTACATTTATTACCTTCCGGATCTTTCTCCTTGTGACACTGGTAACTGTACTCGATTCCTAGATTGTCCAGAAACTCTCTCACTTCTGCTTCATTCTGGAAGTTGATAAGTCCAGCCATCATTCAATCGCTCACAGCCAGGATGGAGAGGCCAACACAATCTCACTGCCTCAGCGCTTAACTCCAAGGTCAAATTCAAACAGGCCCGAAGTGCAGTCGCCACTTAGCTGTCCCTTCGCCTCACCGAGTCAATACCGTCCGGCCGCCTGAACAATGGTGCACCGCCGCCATCTCTGAACTTCCCGCATTCACTAACAGAACATCGCCACCGCTCCGTCCTAACCTCAACTCTCACCTGCATCCATCAAACCTCTCATCGGCCACGGCAGGGAAACAGCCAATAGGGAGGACGCAATTATGATTGACATCTTGTCATAACCAATGGCTGGAACGGGAAAGAGGGTCACCTCGGCAATGAGGGACTGTGGTGGTCCGGGGTATAGCCAATGGGTTTCGAGGGAAGGGTAAGGCGGAGATAAATGTCGCTCTGTCACAGGAGAGAAGTGTTTCCGGGTGATGACGGGGTTTTCAGAGTTATTTGTATAGGCGGTATATCAACAAAAATCCCTGTTTGGAGGAAAACGTTATTTCTTAAATATCTTCGGCAATTAAGATGCGAAATGGAGTGCTTTAGTAAGGTGCTCTGCGACCTTGTGTGAATAGATCTTTGTTGGGCCGTTGGTTTTCCCCAGTGATGTTCATGTTTTTAGTCCGTCGGAAGCTCCGCTAGTCTCCCGGTCGTCGCTTGTCGCCATGGTAAGAATGTTGTGTTGTTTAAATTTAACGGTTTTCCCAATGTTGAACGTTGCTACTACTGCTCGTGAAGCCTCGAGTCCCCGGGCTCGAGGCGGAGCCGAACAGCGCCCTCAGTCTAGCTAAGCCAGGCTCGCCAACAGACTTCTTTGGCTTTATTAATTGATGTATTGAAGAGCCGGGCCACAATTTTCATCGATTCGAAGATTTTATTGTCATGAGCGTTATTAATTCTGCAAAAAATGGCTTAAGGACAGTTCTCGTAGAATTATTATTTTAAAAGTCTTCATTAGTCCAATATTGGAACCATTTTACAATGTACACAATAATTGCTTGTGTGTACGATCTCTCCTAATTTGCATCTGGTTTTGCCTTTATAATTCAACAAGAAATAAATGCGAAATAAATGCAGTGAGTACTATTACTGTGAAATGTTGAGAAAATTTGCAGCTTTCTCCGGATTGGAGTAAATGAGTGTAAATTTTAAAATTAATGCTGTTGTGTTCTCTTAATAGGTTTGTTCAATTCTTAGTGATTAAACTTCTTCCAGCATTGTGCTTGGATGTGCTGTTACCATCTCTCTCAGTTTTACACAGTTGCCAGTCTTTGACCAAATATTTATGTTTTAAACTGCCTTCACAAGTCAAAACCATCTCGTACCACTGCTGAACTTGCCTAAGTGTGCCATTTAACACCCGGCGTCAGCAGTGTGAAAGGCAAAGGATGCATAGAAACAGGCCATTCCATTAATCGTTACGATCGTCGTGCTCATTTCAGCAACATTAGGATGCATATTTGATTCAAATTATTAAAGATACAGAAGGATGTGAAATTGTAGCTGCAGTCCTCCATGGTCTGCTTTTGTTTCCAATGTGCTCTGTATGGTTCTGGTGCGGGGTGGGGGGTGGGGAGTTGAGTGTCGGAAAGCATAGAACAGCAATGTACTGGTAGATATTTTGAAGGTAGTAGGTAATATCAGACTGATTTCTTTTTAAAAATCTGGATGCTTAAACAAGAATAATGCATTTTGTAATTTTTGAACGGTGATCAAGTTTCTTTTATATTGAACTATAGAGTAAACAATTTTCAGAACAATTATTGCGTGTGCACTTGTAGCGGTGCAAGAGATTGATAGTATTGACTGATCAAGCTCGACAGTATTTTTGAGCAATTTTTAAATGCTTTGTGGAGAAGGTAGCGATGTAAGGGAAGTGCTAATTTGCCATACATTCACACTACTAAGGTTACCTTTGCTGAAAAGCAGTTTTGCCCTCGTGCTTTTGCATAAAGTGTAAATTAAGGCCAAATCAATTCTGAAGCCAAGCAAGGCCATCTGTTCCAATGAATCTTTCTCCAGTTTAAGGTCAGGTCCTGTCTCTGGATTCAAGCCATATTTACATTATAACTGCAAAATCAGTGTGAATACACTTAGATTTATTTCACCATTACTTCAATACACCACTTACTTCATAATTTACTTTTTCTCATTTTGATATTTCACCATTCTTATTTTTGTGCTTTCTTTCAGTATTTTATTTAAGAGCAATGTTTCTTTTTATTGTTAATTTTTATTTATACTTTGCAGTAATGCATATTTAAGCTAGGAGTGAGGGATGTGAAGTTAAAACCAGCCGGGATCAGATAAGTGAAGGGTGAAATTGAGAATATTCATTCAGTAAACAATTTAATGATGGGAATATGGAGAAGGGGAGTAAAATCAAATGAACTAATTATAAACAGGGACACAACTGAAGTGAAGTAAGTTGTAGCTTAGACAATGAAATCACAGGAGTAGTGCTTTAGCAAATCATTTATTGTAATGTATGTAGTGTTGGATGTGAAGTGGAGCAATTATATTGCAGGAAGATCTAGACTAGCATTAAGAAGAATGTTGCATATTGGACAATAATGTGGAAAGCATTTTGGACATTAATACATTTAGGAGGAGGGATAGAAAGTATAAGTAAGGAAGTGGAGTGGCAATATTACTAATGTGATTACTTGCTGTAGAAAGAATTAATGTAGACAAGATTTATAGGGAGTAATTATGATTGGAACTAAAAGATTTAAAAAGAAGGCATGTGTTATATTAGTAATGGTGTATTACAGACTACCAAACTGTGGGAAGGAAGTGAAAAAATGCATTTGGATTAGATAGATGAGTAGGAAAGACAAAATTATTTTTCAGATTTTCTTTATCCACTTAGTGTTTGGTGCAGAAATGACAAAAGTGAATAGAATTAATAAAATATATGATTCTTTCCTCAAAGAGTATGCAACTTGCAATAAGGGCATAAATGTTGCTAGATTTGGCTTCAGTGAGGTAATAGCTCAGTTACTGGGCTAAATGTGGGTGGTACCTTGGTTGTGACCACAATATGATGACATAGTGGTATTGTCACTGGACTAGTAATTGAGAGGCCTGGGCTAATTCTCTGGGGACAGGGTTCAAGTTCCACCTCAGTAGCTGGTGGAATTTAAGTTTGATTAATAAACCTGGATATAAAGCTAGTCTCAGTAATGGTGACTATTATTGAAAAACCCACCTGGTTCACTAATATTCTTTAGGAGAGGAAATCTGCCACCCTTACCTAGTCTGGCCTAAATGTGACTGATTATTAACTGCCCTCTGAAATGGCCTAATAAGCCACTCAGTTCAAGGAAGGCAACAGACAGGCCCCCATCCCATGAAAGAAAGGGGAGTTAATATAAAATCTAGAACACTGGGTTGGATTAAGACAGCAAGCTGAGGTGGAGTGAGAGATTGGCATGCAGGATTTTTTATAAGAAGAGTTTTCCAAGGTAATGAATAAATATTCCATTTTTTTTTTAAAAAGCAAATACTTGCAATCTCAGGATTATAAGATAAATAAGGTGGAAAACCAATTAAAAGGATTATAATAATGAAAAAATAAGGAAAACCTTGAGGATAAGTTTGAGTGAGATAAGGAATACGAAGAGGGAATATGAAGATCTCTTCCAGAAATCATCAAAACAGTAATTGAAATGCAAAAAATTGTAGTTGCTGGAAATCTGAAATAAAAATAGAAAATGCTCAAAATATTCAGGTCTGGCAGCATCTGTGGAGAGAGAAACTGACAATGTTTCAGGTTGATGACCTTTCATCAGAACTGGGAAAAGTTAGAAATGTACTAGGCTTTGAGAAAGGGGTGGGTGGGAAAAGGGCAAAAAGAGGTCTGTGAAAGGATGAAAGACAGGAGAGATTAAATCACAGAAGAGAGAGTCATAGAGAGTCAGAGGAAATGGTGATGAGGCAAGAAAAGAAACAAAATATGTGCTTAGAGCAGGTGTGCTGTTGTTACAAAGCAAGAAACAAAAGCAAAACCAAAAAATGTAAAAGAAAAGGAAACAAAATAGGTCAGAGATTTATGGTCATAAATTGTTGAACTCAGTATTGAACCTTGAAGGCTGTAAAGTGCCTATTCGAAAGATGAAATGCTGTTCCTCAAACTTACGTTGAACTTCACCTCTGAACAGTGAAATAGGTCAAGAACAGAGATATCAGCATGCAAGCTAGTTGGCGAATTAAAATTGCAAGCCACCAGAACCTCAGGGTCATGCTTGCAGACTGAACGGAAGTGTTTTCCCAAGTGGTTACCTAATCTGAGTTTGGTCTCCCACAATGAAGAGGAGTTCCGTTTATGACTTGTGGATGGGCTTTGGGGAGTGAGGAGGTGAATTACTCGCCTCTGACCTGTTCTTGTAGCCACAATATTTATAGGACTTAGGAGCAGGAATATGCTATTTGGCCCTTTGAGCCTTTTCCACCATTTGCTAGGATAATGGCTGATCTGGTTGTGGGCTCCACTACACTTTTTCTTGACTCTTAACAAAAATCTAACTCTGCCTTTAATAAATTTAAAGAGACAGCTTCCACCAATTTCTGGGGAAGAGAATTCACACACCAACGACCCTCTTGAGAGAAATAAAATTTTTCTCAACCCTGTCTTAAAGAGGAGACCTCCCTCCTATTCTTAAACTATGCCCCCGAGTTCTAGTTTTCCCCCACAAGAGGAAAGGTCTTCTCAGTATACTCTCAGATATTGTATGTTTCAATAAGATCACTTCTCATTTTTCTAAATGCCAGTGGGTAGAGGCCTAACATTTTCAACTTTTCTTTGTAAGAAGTCCCCTTCATCCCAGGAATGAGTTGTGAACCTTCTCTGAGCTCCTCCTAAAGCAATTATATCTTTTTTTAAAAAAAAGAGACAAACTGTGCACATTGCTCCTATGTTGTCTCACTAAGGCCCTGTATAGCTACAGTAAAACTTTCCAACTTTTATATTCTATTTTCCTTGCAATAAATGTGATTTATGTTAGAACACCTAGATCCTTCTGTACCACGGAGTTCTGCAATCTCTCTCCATTTAAATAATATACTGCTTTTCTATTCTTCATGCCAAAATGAGCAATTTCACATTTACCCATGTTGTACTCTATCTGCCAAATTTTTGCCCACTCACTTAACTTGTCTATATCCCTTTGCAGACTCTCTACCTCCTCTTGACAGCTTACTTTCTTCTTACTTACTTATTTTGGTGTTATTGTCAAATTTAGCTACCATACATTCGGTCCCTTCATAAAAGCCATTGATATGGATTGTAAATAGTTGAGGACCCAGCACTGATCCCAATGGCACTTCACTAGTTACAGCTTGCCAATCTGAAAATCAGCTGTTTATCCCTACTTAATGCTTCCTATTAGCATGGATAAAGCATTGGTTAGCTAATATGTTATCCCCTACACCTTGTGCTCTTATCTTGTGTAGTACCTTTGATGTGGCACCCTATCAAATGCCTTTTGGAAATCAAGTATACCACATCTACCAGTTCCTCTTTATCCACCTTGAATGCTACTTCATCAAAAGAGCTTTAATAGATTAGTTAAACATGATTTCCCTTTCACGAAGCCATGTTGGCTCTGCCTGGTCACATTTGTGATTTTCTAAGTATCCTGCTGTAACCTCCTTTAATAATGGATTCTATCACTTTTCCCTGTGGCAGATGTTAAATTAACTGGTGATGGATAATGATGTCACTCACCTCAGTGCTTCTTCCAATTTGTGTTCAACATGGAGAAGGGCTGATTTAATCAGCTATTGGAAGGCTTCAGGTGATAATCAGCAGAAGGTTTCCTTGCCCATGTTTGACTAGATGAGACTTCCTCGGGTCCAGAGTTATTGTTGAGGACTCCCAGGGCAGCGCTCTCCTGACTGTATACCACCGTGCCGCCACCTCTGGGGCAGGACGTACCCAGGGATTGTGATTGTGACGTCTGCGCCATAGTCCTACTCATCGAATCATACCTTATAAATAATACCAGGCTGTAGTTTCACTAGTCTGTGGGACAACTCCCCTAATTTTGGCACAAGCCCCCAGATATTAGTAAAGAGGACTTTGCAGAGTCAACCGGACTGGGTCTGCCATTTCATTTCCAGTGCCTAGATCAATTGCAGGTGGTTTGTCCACCATATCTAGAAAATACCAAATGTTGCAAATTTAGACTTTCGATTGTTTATTTTGTTTGCAATGACCAGCTTTGTTTTTTTAATAAAATATCAAATTTTGAAAAATCTTACTGTACATTGGATCACGTTGTATTCTGTTTGAATGTGGTGTTCTTTCAAAGGAGCCAAAACATATACGTGTAGATTGCCTTCACTTCATTGCAAAATTTAAACCAGATGGATTTTGATAAATGGGCCTCTTAGAATATCTGTTTTTGCTTCATTTCATTATGAGAACAGTATTAAGCATTTTGTTATGAACAATCTAAACTTTGCTTTTTATAATCAGCTGATGTTGTGCTCCTCCATCCTCAAGTTTTTACAAGGTGATGGTTGATTGGGAATTACAAGTATGCTGTTTTTAATTTTGTAACCAAAGTACAAGATTTATTGGAGGAAATGTGATAGGATGCGCACAACAAGAGTACTTCATTTTTCAGATTAGTTTTTGAAAACAAGCTGCATAACTATGATGAACAACATTCTGAAGCTATTTTCCTCTTCCTCTTTTAGGATGTTTTAAGTGCTAAGAATGTGGACAGATTTTTTTTCACAGGCAGTTGCAAGTGCTGCTGGTAACACTCCAAGGCATAGAGTATAGTGCTATTCATAGACTCAATATAGATTTCATTTTTATATATCTCCTTCTTAAATCATAAACCAGTGAATGCAATGACACAAATTTTCCTTTAAGGCTATCAGCCCTCGTTGTTAATAAGGATTGGATCAGGTGGCAGATTCCAGCATCTGCACATTTGCAGTTAAATATGGAAATCAGGAAGTTGCTGTCTGAGGTTCTGCGAGAGTAGTTGTCGTTGCTGCTCCTCTTCATTTTCTATAACTTTGCTACACTGGTCTTTCACCAAAAGACCTGGCTTTCACGCACATACAAAGTCAAACATGCCAGAAAACATTAGGCCTTGTCCATTTACATGAAAGCTTTTTTTATATATAAACAGCATGTTAAGTTGTCTTTGCTGACGAACAACCTCTTTGGCACTGAAAAATAATGATTACAAATGTGTAGTCAAATTTCTTTTTAATTATTGGAGAGTTTTAAAAAAAAGCTTTTTCCTTTTTTTGTCTCTTTCCCATTTTTGTTTTCTTCTGTTTATTTTGCTTTCTATGTGATTTTTACATTGAGTTACATGTTCTGGTTTAACCTCTGTCTCAGTAAGTACCCTTCAATCTGGTTGAGGAGACACAATCCTGTTCACAAGAAGATTATTTTTAAAAAAAATACTATTGCAGAAAGGATAGGTTAGTGGTAAGCTTCAGAATAAAGTGAATAAAATGCATTAGTCAAAGAAAACCTTTATTTCAACACATATTGTCAATTAGATAAATAGCGTAATCTATAATTATTTGGTACAAAATAACTTTCTAATTTGCAGTTTTTCTTCCCTTACAAAAATAGGTAGTTCATGATTTTTAGGAAGTTGCAACAATTATTATCTCCTTACAAAAGGTTGTGGTAAATTTTCAATGAACTTGTTTTATATTTAAAGGCAGTATTTTATTATGTTCTTTAATGTCTGTACCTGCAGGATAGTTTCTACTGGAATGGCAATGCACAAACAGTACAGTTGTTTTGGCATGTGTGGAGAAGTGTTTCACTCACTTAACAAGTTTGAATTAAAAGGTGAAAATTGAACTGTGATTGTGAAAATTTGACAACATTGTTTTAGAATTGCTGCTGCTTTTATGTATGGAGTCCTGATTTGTTTGACAACCAGCTGCCTGTCTGCTCCATCTCCTTTTTTAAAAATGCTTCAATTACAGGGTCGTTACCTCAGACTTGGTAGTGAGCGCAGCAATATACATGGAAAAACCTGCTGCCAATTACTGGAAGATTCTTTGGTGTTTATAGTGCATTATTTAACACTGGTAAAGATCACATTCCCGTAATCTAGAGGAACGTGGATCATCAGAAGGGATAATTATAAGTCAGCAATTCAATGAAAGGATTTTATAGTCCTCATTTTATATGGCAATAGAGGACTATTAACCCTATAGTGATTTAGTATTTTTTCCCCTCTTTAGGGTGAAGGATTGGGGTTAGAGTTCACAGTCAAAGATGTCATGGTTTCTAAAGTTCTGTGTTGCAAAATTTACAAATAAATATTATACTGACTTGTATATTTGTAAACTAAAGTTTTTTTTTAAACTCCCGATATTCACGCCCATGTCTTTTAGATATATTAGTTCTATGCTAATTTCTTTCTTTTCTACCAACAGGAAGATTTCTCTCCCCTTTCATTAACCGACATATGCTTAGATTTCTTGAGGGTGCACTTGAACAAATTTTGTTGGGAAAGGACAGATGGCTCATTCTGTCTCAAGGAAACTGTGGTGTTTCCACAAGAACTGGCAGATCGTTTGCTGCAGAAAATGTCCCTGAATGGTAAGACAGTGTTTGCTTTATCTCTTTAAGTATGGAAATCAAAATCCCTCAGCTGCAGATTAGGTGTATCATAGGCATACGCAGATAATTGAAAAATAACATTTCACCTCTTCCACCCCTCAAATATATTAAAGTCGATTGATTTTAAACTAGGAATAGTTTGTGTGTAATATCAACAGGATAAACTTTTTCAGACTTGGGGGCCCCTGGAATAATGTTGACATGCTTTCATTACCCCCTAAGATGATCTATGGGTACCCTGGGATTGGGGAGTTAAAAGATGTTTGCGCAGAGCTCTGAGACAAAATGGTTGGTGATCCTTTTTAGGATTCGGTAATAATTGATGCCACTGTGGCTTGAGAAATGTTTCATCAAGAATAAGTAATTTCTATCTTCCCTTTAGTAAGCACACCAGCCGGAGCTCAGGTGAGAGCCTAGTTTTAATGGTCAATGTGTTAATCAGCTTCTAGAGTGGACTTTATCCATTGCTTTTAATTTTAGTTCATTATTTTCTTTTTTTGCGCTATTAGCAAAGTAGCAAAAATGAAAAGTTAAAACACAGTGAACTTGTATTTTTTGTGGCATCATTAAAAACAAGATTCTCTAAAAGTTTAAAATAGTAAACCAGGAAATGATCTACATTGCAAAAGTGAAGGGATGGATATTGCTGGGTGACAGCAGTGCAGTGAGGTGGAAAAAATGGTCTCTGTTCCTCCTAATCCAGTTTAAAGGAACATTTAGCACGAGGATCTAAAATGGGCCCATTCTCAGGTGCTGGTGTTCAAGAAAGGAGGGAGAGAAAACTGGGAAGTACAGGCCGGTTAGCCTGACACCCAGTTGTTGAGAAAATGCTGGAATCTATTATTAAGGAATCCTTAACAGCACACTTTGACTAATCATAGTGTAATTTTCTGATTCAGTGGTCTTACAAAAGGGGAATCATGTTTGACAAATTTATTAAAGATTTTTGATGATGTGACTAGTAGGGTAGATGGAAGGGAACCAGTAGATGTAGTTTACTTGGATTTCCAAAAGGCATTTGATAAGATACCACACAAAAGGTTAATAAACAAGATAAGGGCTTGTGGAGTTGGAAGTAAAATATTGGCTTGGGTAGAAGATTGGTTAACAGACAGCAGAAAGAAGGGATAAACAGGGCATTTTCAATTTGGCAAGCTGTAACTAGTGGAGTGCTGCAAATGTCTGTACTTGTGCCTCAGTTATTTACAAATCTGTACTAATGACTTAGAGAAAGAGATCCAAGTTTGCTGCTGATGCAAAGCTGGTTGGGAATGTAAGCTGTGAAGAAGACGCAAAGAGATGTAGACAGGTTAATTGAGTGAACAATAGATGAAGTATAATTTGAGGAAGTGAAGCTATTCACTTTGATAGAATAGAAAAGCAGAGTAAGGCCAAATGTTTCTGTTCAGAGGGTATATTCGTACAAGGAGCTCCAGAAAGTTAACAGACTAGTATAGCAAGCAATTTGGAAGACAAATGGCCTGTAAGCCTTTATTGCAAAAGGATCGGAGTACAAAAATAAGAAAGTTTTGCTACAATTGTACAGGACTTTGGTGAGATCACATGGAGTAATGTGCACCGTTCTATCTCCATATTTAAGGAAGGATATAATTGCCTAAGAGGTGGTACAGGTTCACTAGGTTGGTTCCAGGACTGAGGCGCTGAATAGCTTGGCCTACCTATACTCTGAGGTTTAGAAGAATGAATGGTGATCTCATTGAAAGACTGAAGGAGCTTGACAGGGTAGACAGAGAGGTTTTTTTTTCCCCTGGTTGGGCAATCTAAAACATGGGGGAGCAGTTTCAGAATAAAGGGTTGATCATTTAGGACTAGGTTGAGGAGAAATTTCTTCATTCAGAGGATCATGAATCTTTGAAATTCTTGACCCCAAAAAGTTGTGGATGCTCCATTATTGAGTATATTTAAGGCTGCAATTAACAGATCTTTGGTCACTCTCTCAGGGAATCGAGGAATATGAGAAGCAGGCAGGAAAATGGAGTCGAGGCAACAGATCAGGCTTGAGGGTCAAAGGGTTCCTATTGCTCTTATCTCTTTTGTTCTTAAGGTATTGGTGGGGATTGTGGAAGATGCAGATGGTGCAATGTCTACCACTCTAGAAGGCATTGGATAAGGTTCCACACAAGAGAGACACATTTCTATATTAATATTCATTGCAATGATTATTTGTTTCTCCAGTTGTTTGAACTATTGGATTTTGAATGATGTGAAGATGTGCATACCTATAATGCCATTGCTACTTTATTCTTATTTCCCCAAACCCTTTTGGCAGAGAACAGTTTGATCGTATGAAATGGGTTAAGTACTGTTGGGAATAGGTAAAAATAACGTTAGGCCTGGTTTAGAGGAAAAGGAAATTTGGACATGAGTCTGATGCAAGTTCAAAATAGCAGTTTGTCTGAATTAGTTATGAATCAGTCAGTGTATTCCTCCTGTTCAGCATTTGTCCACAGATATCCATATCCTCCAATCCCACCTAACTAGGGAGGGCACACAAGACTTAAATTTCTCCTCAAGTTTGTGCAATGTACATGTAATCTGTAAAATCAGTAGGAATAGGTGAAGTTCTGTTCTATTACTCTATATAGATTCAGCTACTTAACATTGATTTATAACACCAAATCTAAGCAGGAGAGATATGCTGAGGTAATCTTGGTTCATGCTGGTGCTGACTCCAAGCACTATATTTGGACAGTTTATAATAACAAATGGTTGTGATTTGTAGATAGATTGTATGGACCTAGATACTATGAGAAATGGTAATCTTAATCAGCAAAGAGCAGTGCAGCTTTGCAAAAGTTAATCTGCACTTGCAAGTTTTGGTTGCCAATCTTTCAATGGTTATATCTGCTATTGTTGTAACTAAAAACATAGCTATACTTCGTGCTAAGAATTAATAAGAGCACCACTGAGAAATGGTAATGTCAGTGAGGAACGGTCAACAAAATAGAAGAAAGCTTGCCTGGAGTTCCTTCCCAGCCTCATAGAGTATATGTGAAAGAAGTAGAAACTTCATCCAAGAAGGTGCTGGAAACGCTCAGCAGGTCAAGGAAGCTCCTTTGTGTTGAAAGCTATGAAATACCGTCCTTGAGTGCAATTAGGAACCCTTAATATATCTTTTGGGAAAGTGTGTCTGCAGCAGTAAACCACATATAATTGGCATTTATATTGCTGTCTTTCTCATTAGCTAGCTGTTGTGAGAAACCGAAAATGTTGCAACAGTATAGCAAACAGATACACCTCCATATGTTGGGGTAAGGGATTTTCCAGCAATGTTCAGTGAGCTCTTCCATGCAAAAGGTAATACTGGGTTTCATAAATGTTCCTCCTTAAGCACTGACATCCCTTAACTTGGTGAGCAAATAAAATTCACCAATCTTTCAGTTCACTAACAACTGGACTTCTCTTTTTCTGTTCTTACAACAGGCGTACTCAACGAAAAGACAGTGGGAATTTTCCGCAGGAACGACCTGCTGCGCTTGAAACGTGCTTGTATTCGAAATGCTAAACTATCAGCAGTTGCATTCAAGAAAGCATTCTGCCACCACAAGCTCATTGACCTGGATGCTTCTGGTGTAAATGCAGACATCACGATAACTGACATTGTAAACGCGCTCGTCACAAACAAATGGAATCAACAGTACCTGCAGTGTCTTATGTTGAATTCATTAACACTATCTCTGGAAGACCCTTATGAGCGATGCTTCAGCCAGCTAACTGGCCTTCGTGTTTTAAGTGTTACCAATGTTCTCTTCTACAATGATGATCTTAGGGATGTTGCCTCTCTTCCAAGGTTAGAAAGTTTAGATATTTCAAACACTTCTGTCACTGACATCACACCACTTCTGACCTGTAAGGACAAGCTAAAATCCTTGACCATGCACCACCTCAAATGTCTAAAGATGACAACTACACAGATTTTGGAAATTATTACGGAACTGGTGCTCCTTCAACACCTAGACATCTCTGATGATAAGCAGTTTACCTCTGACATTGCACTTCGTTTACTAGAACTGCCCAGCATACTACCTAACCTCCGATCCCTGGATATCTCTGGCAGGAAGCACATAACAGATAAAGCTGTTCAGGCGTTTGTCCAACATCGGCCTACAATGCAATTCATGGGTTTACTTGCTACTGATGCTGGCTATTCTGACTTCCTTTCTGGAGAAGGGAGCTTAAAGGTTGGTCTTCCTTATTTTGTATAATTTTTGCAGAATACAATCTTGGCTTTTATGCTTGGGAAGTTGTTAAACTTTATAATGTTTTATGATATTTCCAATTCTGACCATTATTTTGTGCTGAGGACTTTGTCTGCATGTTCAGATCTGGTGGTTAATGTACAGTTCACGTTTGTGGCAAATGTTTTTATAGAATACTTCTATGAATCTGCACATTTGCAGTAATTTTTATTTTATCAGATTTTTAACCTGATAAAACAAAACTTAATAGGATTAGTTAAAACAATCAATTTGTTTTAAATCTGCCTTTATTAATGATTGGTATGAAAAACAAAAAAAAATAGTCACTTTCTGAACAGTGGAGTCTGTATTTGATGTTCACAGTGCATTGAATTTTATTACCTGTTTGGAATGATTATTGGACTAGGAAATTGTACTTTAAAAAAAAATTCTTTCATGGGAGGTGGGTATTGCTGGAGAGGCCAGCATTTTTATAGCCCATTCCTAATTACACCCCCTCAAGGCAATTTGAATTATAGAACCATAGAGGACACTACCCTGAGTGATGTCCTGGAGCTGAGATGACTGACCTCCAACAACCACAACCATCTTCCTTTGCGCTAAGTATGACTCCGACTAGCCGAGAGTTATTCCCCCATCCCCATTGTCTCCAGTTTAGCTAGGGCTCCTTAATGCCACACTCAGTCAAATGCTGCCTTTTTGTCATGGGCAGTTACTCCTCACCTCTCTCCGTGTGTGTGTGTGGTCTTTTAAGCTTATGTTACAAATTCTGTATGTTGCCTTATAGACTGGCTTTTGTGCAGTGAATTGTTTTGCCATTCGCCCATATTCAATGTACATATGGGCATTGCTAAATACTTAAAAATCTGTGTATATATTTATTATAGATACATTCTTTGTGACTGAGAAGATTATTTCCGGGGGTGGGTGGTGGAGGTGGTTCTGAAAAGGAGATATGTAGGCTTAAGAAGCAAAAGGATATGACAGCCTTGTAGGTCTGCTATTTAGGTAGCTATTTAGTGACAGGGCGGGACAGTGTCCAAACATTAAAAAAAAAACAGCACATAGGGTCAAAGGGGGAAAAAATGGTAAAAAAGGAAAAAATTAACGGCCCTTAAATGCATGTAGTATTCGGAACAAAATAAATGAATTAACAACACAAATAGCTATGATCTTATATCCATTACGGAGATGTGGTTACAAGGAGATCAAAGCTGGGAATTAAATATTCAGGGGTATGTGACTTTTGGAAAGGGCAGGCAGGAGGGAAATGGTGGCAGGGTAGCTTTGTTAGTACAAGATGGAATAGGTACGATAGCAAGAAAGGATTTTGGATTGGAAGACTTAGAATCCATATAGACAGAGGTAAGAAATAACAAGGGGAAGAAGACGCTGATGGGAGTAGTCTATAGGCCCTCTGACAGTAGCTATACTATGGACAGAGAAATCAGGTAATAATGAGGGCATGTGTAAAAGAAAAAAGGCAGTACATTAATCATGGGTGACTTTAATTGGGAAAATCAAATTGGCAGAGGTAGACATGAGCAAGAATTCATAGTGTATTTGGGACAGTTTCTTCGCACAATATGTTGTGAATCCAACCAGGGATCAGGTTACTTTGGATCTGGTAATGTGTAAAGAGGCAGGTTTAATAAATGATCTCCAAGTAAAGGATCCCTAGGAAACATAATATGGTAGAATTTAGCATTCAGTTTGAGCGAGAAGCTTGGGATGGAAACAGCTGCCCTAAAATTAAATAAGGGTAATTACAATGGAATGAGGGTAGAGTTGGCTGGAGTGGATTGGGAAAGCAGTTTAGGAAAAAAGATGGTGGTTGAACAATGGCAGATGTTTAAAAAAAAAAAATTCATATCTCTCAACACAGATACTTCCCAGTGAGGAAGAAGGATTCGAGGAAGGGGATAAACCATCCTTAGTTAACCAAGGAAGTTGAAGATCGTATCAAATTGAAAGAAAAAACATACAATGTGGCAAAGATTAGTGGTAATCCAGAGGTTTGGGAAAGTTTTTAAACTAACAAAAGATGACCCAAAAAATATAATAAAGAGGGAGAAAATAAATTTTGAGAGTAAACTAGCAAGTACTATAAAAATGGACAGTAAGAGCTTCTTTAAATATATATAAAGGAAGAGAGAGGCCAAAGGGAACATAGGCCCCCTTAGAGAATGAGGCTGGGGAAATAATGGGGAACCAGGAAATGGCAGAGGAGTTAAATAAATACTTTGCTTCAGTCTTCACGGTAGTAGATACTAATAGCATCTAAAAATACTAAATAATCTAGGGGCAAAGGTTGGGGGTGGGGGGGGAGAAAGAGGAAATAAATACAATAACTGTCATTAGAGGAAAAAGTACTAGGGAAACTAATGGGGCTAAAGGCTGATAAGTCCCCTGGACCTGATGGGCTGCATCCTAGGATATTAAAAAAAGTAGGTAGAGAGATAGTGGATGCACTAGTAGTAATCTTCCAAGAACCCTTAGATTCTGGAAAAGTCCTAGAGGATTGGAAAACTGTCAATGTAACACAAAGGCAGGGAGACAAAAAACGGGTAACTATAGGCCAGCCAACTTGACATCTGCCATTAGGAAAATGTTAGCATCTATTTTAAAGGAAGTAATAGCAGAGCATTTAGAAATACATAATATAATCAAGCAGAGCAAACATGGCTTCTTGAAGGTGAAATCATGCCAAACAAATTTATTAGAATTCTTTGAGGAGGTAAGAAGCAGGATAGATAAAGGGGAACCAGTAAATGTAATATATTTGGATTTCCAAAAGGCGTTCAAGAAGGTACCACACATAAGGCTACTTAATAAGATAAGAGCCCATGGTGTTGGGGGTTGTATATTAGCATGGATAGAGGATTGGCTGACTAATAGAAGACAAAGTTGGGAGAAGGGGTGGCATTTTCTGGACGGCAACCTATAACTAGAGGAGGATTGCTATGCGAATGACACATCAATGGGTAGGAAGGCAAGTTGGGAGGATGACACAAAGAGTCTACGGAAGGATATAAACAGGTTAAGTGAGTGGGTAAAAACTTGGCAGATGGAATATAACATGGGAAAATGTGAGGTTATGCACTTTGGCAGAAAAAAGAGAGGAGCTGAACGTTATTTAAATGGAGAAAGACTGCAGAAGGCTGCAGCACAGAGGAATTTGAGGGTCCTTATGCATGAATCCCAAAAAGCTAGCATACATGTTCAAGAGGTAATAAGGAAGGCAAATGGAATATTGGCCTTTATTTCAAAGGGAATGGAGTATAAAAATAGGGAAGTCTTGCTGAAACTATAAAAGGCACTAGTCAGACCATACCGAGAATACTGTGAACAGTTTTGGTCCCCTTACCTATGGAAAGATATACTGGCAGTGGAGGCAGTCCAGAGAAGTTCACTAGGTTGATCACGGGGATGGAGGGATTTTCTTAGGAGGACAGGTTGAGTAGGTTGGGCCTGTACTCATCTGAGTTTAGAAGAATGAGAGGCGACCTTATTGAAACATATAAGATTCTTAGGGGGCTTAACAGGGCAGATGCTGAGAGGTTGTTTCCCCTTGTGGGAGAATCTAGGACCAGAGGGCATAATCTCAGAGTAAGGGGTCGCCCATTTAAGACTGAGATGAGGAGGAATTTCTTCTGAGGGTAGTGATTCTGTGGAATTCTTTACTACAGAGGACTGTATATAGGCTGGGTCATTGAGTACATTCAAGGCTGAGATAGACTGATTTTTAATCAGTAAGGGAATCAAGGGTTATGGGGAAAAGGCAGGAAAGTGGAGTTGAGGATTATCAGATCAGCCATGATCTCATTGAATGGCAGAGCCGACTGGATGGGCCGAATGGCCTATTTCTGCTCCTATGTGTTATGGTCTTTTAAACCTGAGAGAGGGCCGATAAGAATACAATTGGTGATAAGGTTTTGAGTTTGTGATGGTTTCGAAGATGATTCCTCTGATCGTCCTAATTTTCAACTGCAGCTCATTTGATACTGGAGTAACACATGAAATTTAAGTAAAAGATGGGCATAGGTTTGGATGACAACAACAATAAATTCAAGGACTTAGGCTGGAAGATTCCTTCTAGGTTGATTGGCAACCAAAATATTGCTACTTCGGAAAGTATTGCTGAATTATTCAAACCATTTACTCATAGACTCATCAACGTCTACAGCACAGAAGGAGGCCCTTCGGCCCATCGTGCCTGTGCCGGTCAACAAAGATCTGACTACACTTGTCCAATTTTCCAGTGCTTGGCCCATCGCCTTGGAGGCTATGGCAACACAAGTGAATATCTAAATACTTCTTAAATGTTATGAGAGTTTCTGACTCAACCACCCTTTCAGGCAGTGAGTTCAAGACTCTCACCACCCTCTGGGTGAAAAGATTTCTCCTCAACTCCCCTCTTAGATTTAAGGTAAGAGGTAGAAGGCTATGCCCCCTGGTTATTTACCCTTCTACTAATGGAAAAATGCCTTCCTATCCACTCTATCTATGCCCCTCAATCTTATGCACCTCTATCAGGTGCTCCCTCAACCTTTGTTGCTCCAAGGAAAACAACCCCAACCTATCCGCTCTTTTCTCATAGTTCAGACCTTCTAGCCTAGGCAGCATCTTGGTAAATCTCCTCTACGCCCTCCTCCAATGCAATCACATCCTTCCTATAATGTGGTGACCAGAACTGTATGCAGTACTCCAGTTCTGGCCTAACCAGCATTTTATACAGTTCCAGCATAACCTCCCTGCTCTTGCCTTTATTAGCCGAGGCATAGAATACAAGTATCCTACATGCCTCCTTAACCACCTTTATCTACCTGCCCTGCTATCTTCAGGGATCTATGGATATGCTCACCAAGGTCCCTCTGATCTTCAGTACTTTCCAGAGTCCTACCATTCATAGTATAATCCTTGCCCTTTTAGCCCTCCCCAAGTGCATCACTCCTCACCTTTTCCGTGTTGAATTCCATTTGCCACTGCTCTGCCCACCTGACCAATCCATTGATATCCTCCTACAATTTATGGCTATCCTCCTCACTATTCACCACCCTACAAATTTTCATGTCATCTGTGAACTTCTTGATCAGACCCACACATTTAAGTCCAAATCACTTATGTACACCACAAATAGCAAGGGCCCCAGCACGAGCCTTGCAGAACCCCTGGAAAAACTCAACAGGTCTGGCAGCATTGGCGGAGAAGAAAAGAGTTGACGTTTCGAGTCCTCATGACCCTTCAGCAGAACTGGTCATGAGGACTCGAAACGTCAACTCTTTTCTTCTCCACCGATGCTGCCAGACCTGCTGAGCTTTTCCAGGTAATTCTGTTTTTGTTTTGGATTTCCAGCATCCGCAGTTTTTTGTTTTTATTGCAGAACCCCACTGGAAACAGACTTCCAGTCACAGAAACACCCCTCTACCATCACCCTCTGCTTCCTGCTCCAGCCAATTTTGGATCCAACGTGCCCCTTTGCCTTGGATCCCATGGGCTCTTACTTTCTTGACCAGTCTGCCACGAGGGACCTTATCAAAAGCCTTGCTAAAGTCCATGTACACCACATCAAATGCATTACCTTCATCAACACTCCTGGTTACCTCCTTCAAAAAATTTGATCAAATTTGTCAAACACAACCTTCCCTTAACAAATCCATGCTGACTATCCCTTGTCAATCTGTGTATTTCCCAAGCGCAGATATATTCTGTCCCTCAGAATTCTTTCTAGTAACTTCCCCGTCACCGAGGTTAGACTGACTGGCCTGTAATTTCCTACACTACCCCTTCCTCCCTTTTTTAATAATGGGACAGCGTTAGCAGTCCTCCAGTCCTGTGGCCAGAGAGGATTTGAAAATTACTGCCAGGACCCCTGTTATAACTTCCCTTGCCTCCCTCAATAGCCTAGGATACATCTCATCGAGGCCTGCGGATTTATCCACTTTTGAGGCTGCTAAATCCGCTGGTACCTCCTCTATGTTAATTTCCTCCAATATTTTAGTCCTCTGCCTTGATGTCTATATCTGCATTGTCCTTTTCCATTGTGAAAACCAATGCAAAGTATTCATTGAAGACTGTACCCAAGTCTTCCGGGTCCACACACGTTTGTGTCGTTTTTTTTCAAGTTGAAGTTTTGAAAATTAGAAACTATTTTCTTAACATAAGTCTGGGTGAAACAGCAATAAATATGTAGACTGATGGAACAGCAACTTTTTAACCCATACTCTGTTATGTAATTAAAAATGAATATCCTTTAATGGTTGTAGGGTGACTTATGAAACTTCAGTTCTAAGTGGTAAGCCTCAACTTTTGCATTTAAGTTGCTGTCATTGAGCAGACCCTTGCTGCAGTTTTGTATTTGCAGCTGCTATAGCAACAACTTCAGGTATCTTGTGGAGATCAGTGAGTGCAGGGGGAAATGGTGCCTTTCATAGTGAATGAAATAAAGTAAGATTACTGTTACTACAGAATTCAAGTGTGGTTGGAGGAAGAGAGAGAAAATTTATTTACTGAAAGATCAAAAACAAATTTCTAACTTTTTTTCCTCTCTTTGCGTGCGAAAGGTTTCCGGAGAAGCGAATGAAGTGCAGATCTCTGAAGCTCTTCGTCGTTACAGTGAAAGGGCCTTCTTTGTAAGAGAAGCATTGTTTCACCTTTTCAGTCTCACTCACAGCATGGAAAAGCCACAGCCTGAGCTACTGAAGGTAAATTACTATGTTTTGAACCAACTCTTGGTGCTGTAATTTTTCCTAGCTTTACTTCAATGGTATAAAAGCTAACTTTGTATCTGTGCGATTATATAAGTTATGATTGTACCATGTTACATGGAGCGGTGATGCAGTGCATGTGACACAATAGAAATGGGAAGTCACTCTTCATAAGCTTTAGAGAATTTCTGGATCCTCCTATGGTTCAAGATCAGTATTTACTGGCTAATGTAGTACCACTAGCAAAGCAAAATTCCTCCTGTTAGTATCACAGCCACAGTTTTCCATTTAACTATACATATGTTGGATTCCTTTGTTGTTGGACGTGCCTTACATAGTAACTGGGGCAAATTCTCTTAAGTGGGAAAAATTTATCTTGATGAAATCTCTTCCATTAGAAACCAAGTATAAAATTGGCATTACCTGATGCTAGCCAATGTGAAAATACAGTGCACAGATTTCCTCCATGCTCATGGGCTAGCCAGCATTCCAATTCCTCATTTTCTATCAAGTGACTTTTTAAATATTTGTTCTTGGGATGCAGACAACACTAATGGAGTTGTATTTATTGCTGATTAGATACCTAAGATAAATGGTTGGCATCCTCCTTGCTAAGGTAAGCCAGCTGCTGACCCTAGCACCTCCATCTTTACTCTCATTGAACCATCTAATATGTCGTTGAACTGATGTGCTTATTGCCACCACAGATGTCCATGCATGCTGGTACATAACACACTGGTTCCTGTGTCTGTTGAGTTCAGCCTATCAAGTTTCTGAATAGAGCTGAGTCACTGCTGGAAGGGAAACTTGGAAGGCAAGGCACTGCTGAAGTATTTCAAACAGTAAATTGCATATGGCTTAGAGAGAGAGAAATCTAGGATTAAAATCTTTTTAAAAATCTGATCTTTGTTACACAAGTTTCAGTTTTATTTCAGCTTGTGGTCATCGGAATGAAAAATCATTCTACAAACCTGCCAGTACAGCTGGCTGCTAGTGCGTGCGTATTTAATTTGACAAAACAAGATTTAGCAGGTGGTATGCCTGTGCGCCTTTTGACGGAAGTGACACGTCTCTTACTGAAAGCCATGGAACACTTTCCCAACCATCAACAGGTAAAAAGTTGGAAATGCTATATAACACCGGGTGAATTACTAAGCATTACTGCACTTTTGCAAGCAATCAACCAAATTCACTTTTATTAGTCCACCCCCAGCTCAAAACCAATTTTGTTTTAGTTTAACAAATGAGAAGTTAATGGAGTGCAAATTATTGATCAATGGCGAGATGGGGGCGGGGGGGAGTTTCCTCGATCAAAGGCACTTGGTGCCTGACCAAGGGACCCTACATCAGGAAGGGGGGCCCACTGAGTGCCACCCTGCAAAGCCCATGGAAACCACCCACGTTACTTACCGGTGTCCTGGGTCACTCTGCAATCCTGGGACTCTGGTAGGCGTCCTTCCTGCAGCAGCCACTGCCTCCCCTATGGTGCTGCTGAGCACAAGAGCGGCTGGCCTTTGATTGCCCGGCAGCTCTCAGTGAGTGAGACTTCCATCCCTAGGATCCTGATTCCAGCGGAAGGCCTGCTGGTGACCTCAACACTACCTGATTTAGCTTTGATTCAGTGCGTCTTCCCAAAAAGAGGCAGCATGGGTTTCTCACTGGCTTTCAACAAGTGTCAACTTTATCTCTGCCCATTTCACTCCCCTCCCTACCCTGGGTCTCTTGCAAATTTGGGTCTTTTTGCTGCTGTCAGAATTTGGGTCTCTTAAACTGCTTTATTAAGTCTGAGAAATTTGTATTTAAATGAATGGGACAGGCAGAATTAAAGTACAATTTTTTGTATCCTTTGATATAGTACCACAGTAAAGCTGATTTATACATTTTTTCGATGAACACTTTCAAAACTTTCAATTTAATATGAAGTACATTTATATTTTTGTTTTAGCTTCAGAAGAATTGTCTGTTGTCTCTCTGCAGTGACCGTATCCTTCAGGATGTCCCGTTTAACAGGCGAGTAATCTTGTCAAGTGCTTTTTTTTTGTTGGAAAGTTTGGGGGCTGAAATTTCTCTTAACAAAACATGGAAGAATGCCTTTTATACAAAATTAATAACCTGTTAACAAAATTAATGTAAACCACAATCTCTGATTTATTTTTGTTTTATCCCATTTAATAGTGCATCAAGATCCACATTTGTGGTTCTACAAGATCTGACATTTTTCAAGGAACCATTTAGAAGGTTACAGCACAGGAGGAAGCATTTCAGCCCATCATGTCTGTGCTGGCTCTCTGAAAGAGCAATTCACCCTAGTCCCACTCCCCTGCCTTTTCCTCATAGTCCTGCAAATCTTTCCTTTTCAGATAATGATCCAATTCCCTTTTGAAAGCCTCAGTTGACCCTGCGTTCACCACACACTCTCTAGGCTGTGCATTCCAGATTCTAACCATTTGCTGTGTGGGAAAAGCTTTTCCTCATGTTGCCATTGTTTTTTTAAAAATAGATTATCTTATATCTGTGTCCTCTCGTTCACGATCCTTCCACCAATAGGAACAGTTTCTCCCCACCTGCTATATCCAAACCCCTCATGACATTGAATATCTGTATGAAATCTCCTGTCAGCCTTCTCTCCAAGGAGAACAGTCCCAACTTCTCCAATCTGTCTACATAAATGAAGTTCCTCATCCCTGGAACCGTTCTTGTGAATCATTTCTACACCGCCTCTTATGTCTTCACATTCTTCCTAAATAAAGTGTGGTGCCCAGAACAGGCTGCAATTCTCCAATTGAGGCCGAATCAGTGTTTTGTACGTGTTTAATGTAACTTCCTTAAACCTATTTATGGTACAAAGCATGGATTCTTTGGTAGCTCTGTCTAAATCGAAAATAAAAATGATAATGTTGGTATCCTTGTTTGTCGTAGACATGAAGTAATTTAAACTTTGAGATTTGATTGCATTAACTTTGAGAATGAAAAACTGTCTTTTTGGAATTCACATCTAGAATTCTTAAAAATTAATTTAGCCTTTTTTTACTTTTGGTGAGAGAACATAACATAAGAAAAATAAGCAAAAATAAACCATTTGATCCCTTGAGCCTGCTCCACCTTTCAATAAGACCATGGTTGATCTGACTGTGGCCTTAACTCCACTTGCCTTTGACTTCCTTGTAGATCAAAAATCTGTCAAACTTGGCCATGAATACATTCAATGACCCAGCCTCCACTGCTTTCTGAGGAAGAGGATTTCACAGATTAATGGATCTCTGAGAGAAGAAATTCCTCCTCACCTCAGTCTTAAATGGGAAACCCCTTACTTTTAAACTCTACCCCCTGGTTCTAGGTTCCCTTATGTGAGGAAACATCCTCCCAGCATCTACCCTGTCAAGCCCCCTTGGAGTCTTATTTTTCAGAAAGACCATCTCTCAGTCTTTTAAATTCCAATGAGCATAAGTCCAACCTGATTAACCTTTCCTCCATAAGACAACCCCTTCATCCCAGGAAACAACCTAGTGAATCTTCTCTGAAATGCCTTTGATGGAAGTATATCTCTCCTTGAGCAAGGAGACCAAAACTATGCAGTACTCGAGGTGTGGTCTCACTAATGCCTTGTGCAGTTGTAGCAAGATCTCCCTACTTTTATACTGTACCCCCCTTGCATTAAAGACCAACATTTAATTTTTCATTTCTAATTACTTGCTGTACCTGCATGCTAACTTCTTGTGATTCATATGCAAGGACACCCAGATCCCCCTCTACTATAACATTCTGCAACCTCCCTCCAATTTAATAATATACTGCTTTTCTGTTCTTCCTGCCAAAGGCCTCACATTGTACTCCATCTGTTAAATTTTTGGCCCACTTACCTAACCTATTTTCTGACTCTTGGGCCAGGTTTTAACTACCGAGGCGCGTTGCTCAAGTGGGGAATTTCCCAACTTGCTGGACCCCGCCTCAGATTAAAAAATGCTCCGGTATATGCAATCTTCAGCTAGGCTAACTGATCTGTATTTTCCTGCTTTTTGTCTCCTTCTTTTCTTGAATAGAGGTGTTAGATTTAAGGTTTTCCAATCTGCTGGGACTTTCTAGAATCTCTAGGGAATTTTGGAAGATTACAGTCAATGCATCCACTATCTCTGCTGCCACTTCTTTTAAGACTCTTGGATGCAGGCCATCAGGCCCAGGGATTTCTCAGCATTTAGTCCCATTAGTTTTCCTAGTACTTTTTCCTCCAGTGATTTGTTTTTAAGTTCCACCCTCCCTTTTGCCCCTTGATTTTTTTTTTTTTTGCTATTATTTTTGGGATATTTTATGTGCCTTCCATTGTGAAGACAGATACAAAATACTTTTTCAAAGTCTCTGCTCTTTCCTATTATTAATTCCCCAGTCTCATCCTCTAATGGATCAACACTAACTTTAACTATTCTCTTCCTTTGTATATTTGAAGCTCTTATTTCTTGCTAGTTTTATGTCATTCTGTTTCTCCCTCTTTATTTTCTGCTTTTAGTCAGTTTTTGCTGGTTTCTAAAATTTTCCCAATCTCCTGGCCTAGCAGTATTGCATGGCTTTTCTTTCAATTTGATATCATCCTTAGCTTCCTTAGTTAGCTATGGATGGTGCAGCTTTCTCGGAGAGTCTTTCTTTCTCAATGCAATATATCTTTAAATTACCTTAAATGTTTGCTACTGCTTTGTACCTCTTATCTTTGTACCTATTTTCCCAGTCCACTATAGCAAACTCTGTCTTCATAACTTTGTAATTGCCTTTATTTAAGTTTAAGATGCTAGTTTCAGACCCAAATTTCTCATCCTCAAACTGAAATTCATTATGTTATGATCACTGTTGCCCAGAGGATCCCTTATAATGAGATCAGTGATTAATTACATTTATCAGGTCTAAAATAGTCTATTCCCTGGTGGGTTGCAGATCTATTGTCCTAAGAAACCAAATACACTCTGAACTTTCCTTCCTAGCTACCTTTGCCAATTTGATTAATCTAATCTATATGAAGATTAAAATCACCCATAATTATTACAGTACCTCTCTTATAAGCCCTCATTACTTGTTGATATTCTGACCTACAATGTAGCTACCGTTAGGGGATTTATAATGTACTTCCTCCAGTGACTTTTTTTCTCTTGTTATTTTTTATCTCTACCCAAATTGATTGTACATCTTGATCTTCTGAGCCAAGATCATTTCTCACTTCAGTAGGGATATTAGTATTGATAGAACTACCCCACCACCTTGTCATTTCTTCCTATCTTTCTGAAATGTCATAAACCTTTGAATACTAAATTCCCAGCCTTGGTCACCTTGCAACTACATCTCTGTAATGTCGTACTCATAAATTGCAAATTTTGTGCTATGATTTCATCCAACTTGTTACAAATACTGCATGCATTCAGATAAAGAGCCTTTAATTCTGTCGTCTTACCATTTTTCCCTACTCTGTCCCTATTTGCTGATTATGTTTGCTTGTACTATCCCTTTCTTCTTGTCACATTCTGGTTATCATTCCTCATATCATTACCTTGCACTACTGCCCTGCCCTGTCTCATTAACTTCTTAAATCTCCCCCTGGGTGAACCCTCCTCTTTCCCCCTTCTCTTCCACCCCCACCTCCGCACTATTTAATTGAAATCGCTCTGTACAGTTCGACTTAAACAATTCACCAGGGCACTGATCCCCACAGGGCCTAAGTGAAGGCCAACCCAATGGCACAGCTCTTTCTCTTCCCCAGTTCTAGAGCCACTGGTGCCAGTGGCCCACGAATCAAAACCCATTTCTCCCACACCAATCTTTGAGCTCTGCATTCAACTCCGCTGATCTCATTTACCCATTGACAATTTGCTCGTGGCTCAGGTCATAATCCAGTGATTACTACCTTTTTGTGGTTCTACTTTTTTAAATTTAGCCCCTCGCTGCTTGTACTTCCTCAGCAGAACCTCTTTCTTAATCAACTTATGTCATTGGTACCTTTTGCGGACCATGACAACTGGAACCTTCCCCTCCCACTCCAAGCTCTTCTCCAGCCCTGAAGTGTCCTTACCCCTGACATTGGGCAGGCGGCACAGCCTTCAGGACTTTCTGCTCTCTGTAGTCAAAAGCATTTTGATTTCCCCCTAACTGTTTTGAACCTCGGCATAAGTATGTTCTTTTTTACTCCCCTTGCTTGAAAGCCCCCTGTACCACAGTGCTGTGATCGGTGTGCTCATTCTCCCCGCAGTCTCGGCTCTCATCCATTCAGGCTACAAGAACCTCAAACCTGTTCAAGTGCAAGGGTTGTGGCTCCTGCAGTGTTACCTTCTGAATCCCCATACCTGTCTCACATGTTATCACACTCTCCCTTGTCCCTGATCACGGACTAAACCAGAAGTACCTAGCCTACTTTTTCCCTCCCTGTTGCATTGCAGTGCCTGAAGCTCAAACTCCAGCTCATCAACTCTTGAGCCAAAGTTTGAGCTACAAACACTTACTGCATATTTGATTGATGTGATTAAACTGGTGTTCACCAGCTCCCACATGCTACAGTTGCAACACAGCATCTGCACTCCTATCTCGATTGTATTTTATTTTATTTAACTAATTAGAGTCTCATTTAAAAATACCATTTGCTGATTATTTGTAGTTATATCAAGCGGTTTAACTAGTTAAGCTATACACTTAATACAATATGTATATCTTAGGAAGTTACTTAATTCAGTTGATTTGGCATATAATTTCTAAGGACCTGCCATCGGGCAGCAAACTTGAAGAAGACTTGTATTTCCCTAGTAGTGGTTTAAGCTACCGCCCTAATTTAAGAAAAAAAGCACTTAAAAAATCACCAACCTGCTTATCTAGTTAATACCACTGGACTTCAGCTCTCAGGTCTTGCTGTCTCTCGTTCCCTTTCTTGAACCGCTCCTTGTCCTGTAAAAGTGCCAAATTCCCCCACTCACCAAGTTCCCCTTATTAAGTAAGTACTCTGTCTAGCAGTACTCCTTCAAACTGGACTTTATGCCACTTATATTGTGCATTAGCCAGACCTCCTATATTTATACTGTCTGAAATTCCAGAGGCCTGAGTCAGGCCCTGCTGACTAGGAAACCAGTTCTCACCAGTCTTGCTAACCACCCAAATAACTAACTCTGTAGCTGCCACTAGCAAGCAGTTTGTTTATCAGTAAGACTGAAGATATGTGTATAAATATGTGTATAAATCGCAAGTTCCAGGCACCAATAGATCTCAGTGCTTTGAATTGGGATTTATCACATTTGTTCATCAATGCTAAAAGGAACCCTTTCCAAAACTCCAAACACTTAAAATTGAAAAACACGAATGCTACAGATAAGAAATAGGAACAAAAATAGGATTAATATGCAGCCCCATGAAGCTTAGGCATGTTGCTCCAATGTTGTAGGTTGAACATCTTTGTCCTATATCCACTCAGTTCCTGATCTGAATGAGGATCCGGGATGAGTCCATGCACAGGGAAGAAAAACTCTGAAATGGGTGTCCTGTTTTAATAAATATCATGCCTTCTCAGCAGCATATGCACAAATCTATGCAGATATATAGGGCTGGGATAAGTAAAATAAGAAAACAATGGGTTGAAGCCTGGTCTTGATCTTTTTGTCTTACAGAATAAACTTTTGGTAGTTATTTTCGGTGGCTTTTGACTTTCAGGTAATTTCAAACACAATTTAAAAATGACCATCTGTGAGATAGAGCTGGAATATTACTGATTTAAATAATAATGCACATAAGTGGTCTGTTAATAAGTTGATCTTAGACCTATAAACTTGAGGAAAGGGGTTGTGAAAGTGTAAGGAAAGGAGATCAGTAGAGATCATCTCCGCTAAAGATAAGCTGAGGGATAATGAAGAGGATAAGAAACTGAGCATTGAGGAAGGCAGGAAGAACAGATACAAGTGAAGAACATAAAAAAATGTGCTGTATCGTTACCAGGAAAATGTGAAGTATGCAATTTAGCTGTGCTGTAATAATAGCCACTCCTACAACTCATCCTTATACTATTATATTTTAATTTATAAATGTGTAAAATTTTCATCCAATAGTAAATATTAACTTTTCATTTTTCAGGTTTGAGGCAGCCAAATTGGTAATGCAGTGGCTTTGTAACCATGAAGATCAGAACATGCAGAGGATGGCAGTGGCTATTATCTCTATTTTAGCAGCAAAGGTGTGTATAATGTGATGCTTTGCATTAATCAAGTAAGGATTGTTGGTTCTGGGAAAGAATGGTTTTTCTCCTTTTTCTGCATAAACTTGGATGCAAAGTAAAGTTTTCTCTATTTTCTCCCTCAACTTCAAGAGTATGTCAAGGGCACAATACTGTGGATGCTGGAAATCTGAAATAAAAACAACATAAGAACAAGGAGCAGGATTAGGCAATTCAGACCCTCGAGCCTGCCCCGCCGTTCAAATTGATCATGGCTGATCTCATTTTGACCTCAACTCCAATTTCCCGCCCTCACCCCCATAACCTTTCAACCCGTTACTAATTAAAAATCTATCTATCTCCTCAAATTTATTCAGCATCCCTGCTAGATATAATCAGCAGATCCACATCCTCTGGGGCGAGAGAAACAGAGGAAACATTGAATACGTTACCTCTGTTTCTCTCCCCACAGATGCTGCCAGATCTGCTGAGTGTAAGTTTAGGGATTTTGAGGTATGAAACCCTCCTTTAATTAAAATATCTATATTCCTAATCCGAATATCTAACAATGGAGTTCCTCAGTTGTGCCTGACCTAACAAGATACGAATTTATGAAACTAGTAGAAGTTATTAAGCAAAATTTTACATATACTGAACAAAAACAGTTAAGACAAAATGGAAATTTCTTATCCCTCAAGATCCTAGGATTCCTCTATTGCTGCCAGCACAGGCGATGTCTTCTGTCTTTAAAGTGATAATACGTTGAACTGTGTGTGTCAGAAGAATCATACCACAGAAGCCATAGTAAAACTGTGCCAATGAAGACTGATTTCCAACTTTTATCCCTACTTCTCATCCCTTATTTGGAAATAAGCCAAATTAATCTCTCTCTGACTTAGGGTGAGGGTCATCTGGTGTCATCTCACTCTGTAACTAGAGTCATGTAAACTGAAGACATATGTCCATCCCTTATTCCCTGACACATCCTTGTAGATACAGTTCAGTTACAAACAATATTACATTCTCTTATCAATAACACAGCCTATTGTAAACAATTCACATCAACCTATTTTAACCCAAATCCGGTTGTTGCTGAAACCATTAAGACAAATGTTAACAACACTTCCTACTGTGATATCAGAAAATAAAACTTTTTCCTCTAATACAGATGTTCTACCCTATAGGTATGGGTAATCAATTAAGCCTAATAATACATGGTTTTGTTTAAATATAACATTTTGTTTATTTCTTCAAAGCTAACAAAGAAGCCCTCCATTGCACAGTGTAATTAAAACACACACAATTCCTTGAACCTAGACTTTATGGTACCTTTAAATTAATTAGGTCATAAAATCCACTAACACCAGTTCCCTGCAAGCAGCTGCCTTAACAACCATAAATTGTCTCACTAGAAAAAATTCAACCTGAACTGTTCAAAAAGTGTTCAAGATAAAATCCATAAAAATTACTTCAGACCAACACAGTGCTAATTTTTAGGGTTTTATCAAAAGCTTAACATGAGTATTTCCAGCATTTTCTGTTTTTGTGCCTTAGCTATGTGCCTTGACCTCTAAGGCCAGAGAATATTTCCTATTGGAACAGTGTGATTTTTCTTTTCCATTTTCCATTTGCCATTCTTAGAGTCATAAGAGATCTACAGCACAGAAAAAGACCCTTTGGCCCATGGAGTCTGTGCTGGTCAAACAAGTACCTAACTATTCTAAGCCCATTTTCCAGCACTAGGCCCATAACCTTGTATGCCATGGCATCGCAAGTGCACATCCAAATACTTCTTAAATGTTATGAGGGTTTCTGCCTCTACCACCCTTTTCAGGCAGTGAGTTCCAGATTCCCACCACCCTCTGGGTGAAAAAATTCTTCCTCACATCCTCGTTAAACCTCCTGCCCCTTACCTTAAATCTATGCCCCCGGTTATTGATCCTTCCACTAAGGGGAAAAGTTCCTTCCTGTCTACTTTATCTATGCCCCTCATTTTATGCACCAATCATGTCCCCCCTCAATCTCCTCTGCTCCAGAGAAAATAACTCCAGTCTATTCAAACTCTCCTCATAACTAAACCTCTCCAGCCCAGGTAACACTCTGGTAAATCTCCTCTGCACTCTCTCTGGTGCAATCACATCCTTCCTATAATGTGGATCTCAGAACTGCATGCAATACTCTAGCTGTGGTCTAACCAGCATTTTATACAGTTCCAGCATAACCTCCCTGCTCTTATATTCTATGCCTTGGCTAATAAAGGCAAGTATCTCATATGCTGCCTTAACCACCTTATCTACCTGTCCTGCTACCTTAAGGGACCATTGGACATGTACACCAAGGTCCCTCTGATCCTTGGTACTTCCCAGGGTCCTACCATTCATTGTGTATTCTCGTGCCTTGTTTGTCCTGCCCCAGTGCATCACCTCACACTTATCCGGATTAAATTCCATTTGCCACTGATCAGCTCATCTGACCAGCACATCTATATCCTCCTGTAACCTAAGGCTATCCTCCTCACTATTTACCACCCCACCAATTTTCGTGTCATCCGTGAACTTACTGATCAACTCTCCTACATTCAAGTCTAAATCATTGTGTACCACAAACAGCAAGGGACCCAACAATGATCCCTGTGGAAGCCCACTGGACACAGGCATCCAGTCACAAAAATACCCCTCGACCATCACCCTCTGCTTCCTGCCACTTAGCCAATTCTGGATCCAATTTGCCAAATTGCCTTGGATCCCATGGGCTCTTACCTTCGTTATCAGTCTCCCATGTGGGACCTTTTCAAAAGCCTTGCTGAAGTCCAAGTAGACTACGTCAAATACATTGCCCTCATCTCCACACCTGGTTACCCCTTTGAAAAATTCAATCAAATTGGTCAGACATGACCTCCTCTTAATAAAACCATGCTGACTGTCCTTGATTAATCCCTGCTTTTCCAAGTGTAGATTAATTCTGTCCCACAGCATTGCTTCCAATAGTTTTCCCACCACTGAGGTTAGACTGACTGGCCTGTAGTTCCCTGGTTTATCCCTTCTTGAATAACAGTACCACACTGGCTGTCCCCCAGTCCTCTGGCACCTCTCCTATGGCTAGAGAGGCATTGAAAATTATTGCCAGCACCCCTATCTCCTCCATTGCCTCACTCAACAGCCTGGGATACATTTCATCCGGGCCTGGAGATTTATCTACTTTTAAGCCTGCCAGACCACTTAAGAACCTCCTCCTTTCTATGCTAATTTCTTTAATTATATTTACAGTCCTGCCTGATTTCCATACCCACGTTGTCCCTCTTGCTTGTGAACACTGACACAAAGTATTCATTTAGAACCCTACCTACATCTTCCGGCTGCACACACACATTACCACTATGGTCTTTAATGGGCCCTACTCTTTCCTTAGTTATCCTCTCACTCTTAATGCACTTGTAAAATAACTTTGGATTTTCCTTGATTTTTACCTGCTTGTCTGAGTGAGATTTTTGATTAGTACTGATTATGGGTAGCATTGTGCTGAAGATTTGCACCCATTAAGAACTGGATTGACAGTCTTGAATTGAAATGTTTACAGTTAACATTCTGGGCTAGTTTTGATCTAGGGTTTTTAAAGTGAAATGATAATGTCTGAGTGTAATATCCCTCGCAGCCTTCAATAATAATTTGAATGCATTACAAAAAATTCTCAACTTGTCATTTTTGAATAAGACTTTTATTTTTTGCAGCTTTCCACAGAACAGACAGCACAACTTGGTACAGAGCTCTTCATTGTTAAGGTAATCTTTGTTTTCCTTTGCCTCCACTATACTTTTTTAAAAAATCTCTTCAATTACCCACACAATGGGATATAGTCTCCACTTGTTTACATTGGCAATATCACCATAAACTTGGTGTAATTGGTCAAACCTGCACAGCAGATGAGGGAATTTTAAATGTGAGTTACCTCCAATTCCACTTTTGTTTTTGTGCAATCTTTTATGCTGGTTCAAGATTCAATTCATCCAGGGAAGGCGTAGTCCATCCTCACTGGACTAGTAATCCAGAGACCCAGGGTAATGCTCAGGTTCGAATCCTTCCACGATGGTGGAATTTGAATTCAATAAAAAACCCCAATGATAATCATGAAACCATTGTCGATTGTTGTAAAAACCCATCTGGTTCACGAATGTCCTTTTAGGGAAGGAAATCTTTCGACCTTCCCTGATCTGGCCTACATGTGATTCCAGACCCACAGCAATTGGTCGACTCTTAAATGCTGGGTGAAATGGACTAGCAAGCCACACAGTTGTAACAAAGACACAAAAGGAATGAAACTGGACGGACCACCTGGCAACGGAAGTGACAATGGCAATTGTGGCCCTGTCGATTCTGCAAAGTCCTCCTTACTAACATTTGGGGGACTAGTGCCAAAATTGGGAGAGCTGTCTCACAGACGAGTCAAGCAACAGCCTGACATAGTCATTCCCACGGAATCATACCTTACAGATAATGTCCCAGACTCTACCTGGATATGTCCTGTCCCACCAGCAGGATAGACCCAGCAGAACTGGCAGCACAGTGGTATACAGTCAGGAGGGAGTTGCCCTCGGTGTCCTCAACATTGACTCTGGGCCCCATGAAGTCTCATGACATCAGGTCAAACATGGGGCTGATTACCACCCTCCCTCAGCTGATGAATCAGTGCTCCTCCATGTTGAACATCACTTGGAGGAAGCACTGAAGGTGGCAAGGGTGCAGAATGTACTCTGGATGGGGAACTTTAATGTCCATCACCAAGAGTGGCTCGGTAGCACCACTGCTGGCCGAGTCCTAAATGACATAGCTGCTAGACTGTGACTGCAGCAGGTGGTGAGGGAACCAATAAGAGGGAAAAACATACTTGACCTCATCCTAACCAACCTGCCTGCCGCAACTGCATCTGTCCATAACAGTATCGGTAGGAGTGACCACTGACCACCGCACAGTCATTGTGGAAAAGAAGTCTTGCTTTCACATTGAGGATACCCTCCATAGTGTTGTGTGGCACTACAATCTGCTAAATGGGATAGATTTTGAACAGATCTAGCAACTCAAGACTGGGCATCCATGAGGCACTGTGGGCCATCAGCAGCAGCAGAATTGCACTCAGACACAATCTGTAACCTCATAGCCTGGCATATCCCCCACTCTGCTATTATCACCAAGCTAGGGAATCAACCCTGGCTCAATGAGGAGTGCAGGAGGGCATGCCAGGAGCTACACCAGGCACATCTAAAAATGTGGTGTCAACCTGGTGAAGCTATAACACAAGACTACTTGCGTGCCAAACTGCATAAGCAACGAGTGATGGACAGAGCTAAGCTATCCCACAACTGACGGATCAGATCTAAGCTCTGCAGTCCTGCCACATCCAGTCATGAATGGTGGTGGACAATTAAACAAGTCACTGGAGGAGGAGGCTCCACAAATATCCCTATCCTCCATGATGGAGCAGCACAGCAGTACAAAAGATAAGGCTGAAGCATTCGCAACAATCTTCAGCCAGAAGTGCCGAGTGGAAGATCCATCTCGGCCTCCTCCAGACGTCTCCAGCGTCATAGATGCCAGTCTTCAGCCAATTTTATTCACGCCACGTGATAATAAGAAACGGCTGAAGGCACTGAATACTGCCAAGGCTGTGGGGCCCTGACAATATTCTGGCAATACTATTGAAGACTTGTGCTCCAGAACTTGCTGCTGTTCCAGTACAGCTACAATACTGGCATCTACCCGGCTATGTGGAAGATTGCTCAGGTATGTCTTGTGCACAAAAAGCAGGGCAAACGCAACCTGGCCAATTACTGCCCCATCTACTCTCAATCATTAGTAAAGTAATGGAAGGAGTCATCAACAGTGCTATCAAGCAGCACTTGATTAGCAATAACCTGCTCACTGATGCCCTGTTTGGGTTCCGCCAGGGCTACTCAGCTCCTGACCTCATTACAGCCTTAGTTAAACATTGGACAAAAGATCTGAATTCCCGAGGTGAGGCGAGAGTGATTGCCCTTGACATCAAGGCAGCATTTGACCAAGTGTGGCATCAAGTAGCCCTAGCAAAACTGGAGTCAATGAGAATCGGGGAAAACTCCAACCATCGCCCCTTGATGTTCAATGGAATTACTATCACTGAGTCCCCCAACATCCTGGGAGTTACCATTGACCAGAAACTGAACTGGACTAGCCATATAAATACCGTGGCTACAAGAGCAGGTCAGAGACTCGGAATTGTGCGATGAGTAACTCACCTCCTGACTCCTCGAAGCCTGCCCACCATCTACAAGGCACAAGTCAGGAATGTGATGCAATACTCCCCACTTGCCTCAATGAGTGTAGCTCCTACAACACTGGAGAAGCTGGACACCCCCAGGACAAAGTAGTCTGCTTGATTGGCACCACATCCACAAACATTCACTCCAACACACAGTAGTAGCAGCAGTGTGTATCATCTACAAGATGCAATGCAGGATTCACCAAGGCTCCTTCGACAGCACCTTCCAAACCCATGATTACTACCATCTCGGAGGACAAGGGCAGCAGGTAAATGGGAACACCACCACCTGGAAGTTCCCCTCCAGTCACTCACCATCCTGACTTGGAAATATATCACCGTTCCTTCACCGTTGCTGGGTCAAAATCCTGGAACTCCCTTCCTAACAGCACTGTGGATGTACCTACACCACATGGACTGCAGCGGTTCAAGAATGCAGCTCACCGTCACCTCAAGGGCAACTAGGGATAGGCAATAAATGCTGGCCCAGCCAGCGAAGCCCACATCCCATGAATGAATAAAAAAAATTAAATGAATCAGCGGATTGGAAAACCGCAGATATCTAACACTACCTCCTATTTCCTACATCCCTCCCAAGTTAGTTTAAACCCTCCCCCGTAGCAATAGCAAATCACCCCACAAGGAAATTAGATATGTTTATTTTTGGTGATGAGCCTGTTTTCAGCTGCATTTGTAAAACTATACTAGGTTACCACTCTTAAATATGTAAATCCATCTTTTTATTGCAAAGAAGAAAATAAATGATGTTCAGCAGAAATTCTATCCCAGTGTATCTATCACAGGTTAGTATTGGACCCTTGTAAGCATTGGGATTTACATGAATGAATCTAATCAATTCTCTCTTTTTAAATCTGTTTTCTCAAAGTAAATGTTTGTTTATTTGCAGACATTCATACGATATTCGTTTCTCGAAAGATGATTCAGGTGCTAAATCAACTTCTGCTAGAGTATATTCTGGCCTGGGCTGCTTTGCGGCCATTGTCAAAGCAAGGAGTGACCCACGGGCTCATTTGTCAGCCACAGCTCAGTTGATAGCACTCTTGCTTCTTGAGTCAGGAGATTGTGGGTTCAAATTCTACTCCAGAGACTTGAGTGAAAAAAATCTAGGCTGACGCTCCCGTGCTGAGGGTGTGCTGCACTGTTGGAAGGGCAGAAGATTAAATGTTAAATAAGGTCTCACCTATATTCTCAGGTGGAATTAAAAGATCCCATGGCGCTATTTTTAAAAAGAGTGGGTCCCATGTTCAGGCCAATATTTATCTGTCCATTGATATCACTAAATTACCTGGCCATTTTCTACACTGCAGCAGCAAATTTGCACAAGTAATGTAGAAAATGCTACTTGCCAAGAGTGACCACACTTCAAAAGTATATAAAAACAAAAAGATATAAAAACAAAAAGATAAAAACAAAAAACTGCGGATGCTGGAAATTCAAAACAAAAACAGAATTACCTGGAAAAACTCATTAGGTCTGGCAGCATCGGCGGAGAAGAAAAGAGTTGACGTTTCGAGTCATCACGACCTTTCAGTACTTCTACTGATGGTCTGGAATGACTGCCTGGGAGGGCGGGTTGCCTCACATCCTTTAAACAGTACCTGGATGAGCATTTGGCACGTCATAATATTCAAGGCTATGCGCCAAGTGCTGGTAAATGGGATTAGGTAGGTAGGTCAGGTGTTTTTCACGTGTCGGTGCAGACTCGATGGGCTGAAGGGCCTCTTCTGCACTGTGTGATTCTGTGACTGTAAAGCGCATTGGGACATCCTGAGGTCGTGAAAGGCACTGTAAAAATGCAATTCTCTCCTCCTTTTCACCTTTATTGGTGTATAGGAGCATCTTTTAAACAATTGGAGAGTTCCAGCTGACCAGACACAAGTGTTGGATCTATTTTAATCGTTCATGGGATGTGGGCGTCACTGGCTCGGCCAGCATTTATTGCCCATCCCAAATTGCCCTTGTTCAGAGGACATTTAAGACACAACCATATTGCTGTGGGGTCTGGAGTCACATGTAGGCTGAACCAGGCCGCCTCCATCTGTCTTACTCATTAAAAAGAAGGCTTTTACCGCTCCCAGATATTTGCTCATAATAACTGTGTAAAATATTGTGGACTACATACTCTCTCTCCTGTTTTATAGAAATTGCTGCATATAGTAGAGCAGAAGACAACCCTGTCATTAGTGGATACCACTTTAAAGTTTACGCTTAGTGCACTTTGGAACTTGACTGATGAATCACCGACCACCTGCAAGCACTTTATAGAAAATCAGGGCTTAGAATTATTTATGAAAGTACTGGAGGTAATTTTGTTTTTTTTTAAATTAGGTAATGTGTTTTCATGTTTTTGTTTCTTTTTTCCTGTTTCTCCATACATTGTGATTCCTTGATTTAAGAAGTTGGGCAGGTAACCTATTCCACCTCTTCCATCATGTCTTTTCCCCAGCCCTCTTCCAAGTGTCTCCCAAGCCTTCTCATAGAAACATAGAGAACAGGAGTAGGTCAAATGGCCTTTCGAGCCTGATCCGCCATTCAATATTATCATGGCTGATTCTCTACCTCAACGCCATAGTCCTGCTCTCTCCCCATACCCCTTGATGCCTTTAGAGGCTAGAAATCTATCTCTTTCCTCCTTTAATTATATGCAGTGACTTGGCCTCCACAGCCTTCTATGGTAGAGAATTCCACAGGTTCACCACCCTAAGTGAAGAAGTTTCTCTTAGTCTCGGTCCTAAGTAGCCTATCCCGAATCCTGAGACTGTGACCACTTGTTCTAGATCGCCCTCCTCCTCCTGCCACCAGCCAAAGGAAACATCATCCCTGCATCCAGCTGTCCAGCCTTGTCAGAATTTTATATGTTTCAATGAGGTCCCTCTCATTCTTCTCAACTCCCAATAAATATAGGCCTAATTAACCCAATCTCTCCTTATACGACAATCCTGCCATCCCAGGAATCAGTCATAATTTCCCAATCTATCACTGTTTAAATAATACTTGCCCACTTGGGTACGAAAAACAGAATGACAAACTCCACACTTACCCATGTTGTACTATAACTGCCATGTAGTTTCCCACTCGCTCAACTTGCCTAAGTCGCCTTGAAGCCTCTTAACATCCATCTCATCACACACATTCCCACCAAGTTTCATGTTGTCAGAAATATTACATTTGGTTCTCTCATCCAAATCATTAATATATATTGCGACTAGCTGGGGGCCAAGCAATGATTCTTGCAATACCCCACCAGTCACCGCCTGCCACTCCAAAAAAAACCCCATTTATTCTTACTGTCTATTTCCTGTCTGCTAACCAATTTTCAAACCATACCAATATATTACCCCCAATCCCATCTGCTTTAATTTTCCCACAAACCTCTTATGTGAGACTTTATCAAAAGCTTTCTGAAAATCCAAATACACCATATTCACTGGTTCTCCCTTATCTATTCTGCTAGTTATGTCCTCAAAAAAAAAACTCCAGTAGGTTTGTCAAACATGATTTCCCTTTAATAAATCCAAGTTGACTTTGTCTAATCCCATTGGTATTTTCTAAGTGCCTTGTTATCACAACCTTTTATAATAGACTCTAGCAGTTTCCCCACTACTGATCAGTGGACTAGCTTTTTCTTCTACACATTTCCCTTTGTCTCCAAGTTCTGTATAAGTGTGACCTGAGTGACCTATCCACTTATTTTCCATTCTTTGGTGAAATGCCTGGTCTCCTCTCCCATTTGATGGTACAGAGAATAGAAATATACTCTATGGGGAATTATAAGCTAATCACACATCCTTCTGTACCAATATCACTGACCTGAAAATTTGAAACTACCTCTTAGTGAAATCAGTGAGAAAAGAGGCTGTTAGTGTGATTTAAATAAGTGATTTAAATAAGTAGTCTGTTATTTTAAAAGCTATGTTAATTTGCTTCTTTTAACCTAATGATGAGTGCCTATGTGTAGGTTGTTTGAACATCAACACATGATGCCATTAAGGATTTTAATTTTTGATGGCAGGCTTCATTTTATAAATAGAAGTTGCTAGTACTACTGGGTTTTATGTACAATAAAATCTCTTCCAGCTTTAGTCATGAAAGAAACAATTGGCCTTAGTACAGTGTCTTAATCCACTAGGGTATGTGTTCACTGTAGTCTCCATGCTATAGTGTACTGATGTATTGATAAGTTGTGAGCAAAGGTGCAGTTCTAATGTGCCTAGTTCCTTATTTCCTTCAAGTTACTCAGGATAAGCAATGAATGCAGGCAAGAGGTTTTTCCTTGAGACTCAAGATTTGTACTAGGGCTGCTGTTGCTCAGGATACTACTATTACAAAAATGTTGGCATTGGGAGCAAGTGTGTGTCCACCTTGATTGGAATTATTTCATATGGAAAAGACATTGAGGGATTTATATGGCTGTTCTTTTCTGCAGCTACATGCACATTGCAGTTTTAAATAAGACAAGCAGCTCACTGGGGTACATCTCAAAATGCTTCACATACTTCGACATGCAATGACTATTATATTGGTAAATATATGTAACAAGTTCAGTCTTCATTTGGTGGAGTGCTAGTTGAACCAGGAGAACCCACTAATCTTTGAATAACACTGTAGAATTAATAACATCCACCAAAGCCAATTTAATGTATTAACTGAAGAACTGCACATCCTATGATTGGGAGCATCAACACTTTTCTCAGGTAAATGGTTTAATAACCGCTTCTATGATTCCTACAAACTGTAATTTGCACCATTTATTACCTGATGTGCTGAATTAGCAAAATCAAGGTCTGATAACCTCCAAGGTGGTAGATTAGTTACTGGGAAAAATATAGCCACTACATTTCCTGTCCATTCAGAAAGTAGCAAATAGCACAATGTAATATTGCCTAAACTATGGATTTATACATTTTATTTCTAATTAAGGCTAATTTAGAAAAAAACAAATACTAAATAGCACAGTACATGCAGAAAAGAACTGGAAACTGTCCACATGGGTGGAACTGTTCTTTTCAGAATGCAACTACCAGCTTTTCTTAGTTTCTTGAAATAAAACTTTCTTTGGATGGAACTAACGAGCCTTCCTTTGTTCTTGGTAAACAGAATACGGTCTTTGTGTATATCTTTCAGAATGAGATTTTAAATGTGGAATACGTGAAAACCCAAATGTCAATTACAGAACTAAAAAGTAACTGCCAGACCTAGATCATTTATCCTCCCGATCTCATTTTTGAAGTAAAACAATTTGAAGAAATCAAGCAATGTATGAATAGTCTCGTGACACTTTCCTGTGCTGCATTTCAACCAGACCATTATCACATGACCACAGTTGAAAATTATTTACTGTTGAAAATTTATTACTCTAATAAATCTGCACATATTAACATTTCTATCATGCTGTACCATATAAAAGATAACTTTTGATTTATAACTTGGCTGGTTGTTGCATATAGTGTTTCCTGTACCTAATAATGGAACAGCCAATGGAACATTTTAAAATCATAGAATTTAAACAAAACAGATGCATGTTACTTGGCCCATGATAGCTCAATGGGTAATTAGCTTAAACCCAACCCCTACCCTTTCCCTGTACCCAATTAAATTTTCTGTTTTCAGTTTCCTTTATTGGCTTCCCTTGTGCTTTCATCACGATTTCTGGTAGAATTTTCAATGATCAAATTAACCTCTGCTTAAGAAAAAAAATATTTCTCCTAACCACTCCCTTTTAGTTTTGTTCTTAGGTTATATCCTGTAACTTCCAACTAACTGACCAGTGGAATAGATTTCTCAATTTTAATTAAATAAAATCTGATTTTTTTTTTAGTCTCCTCATAATTAAAGCCTCTCTCACCTTTGCTATTATCTTCGTGAATTTCCCTTGGACCTTTCCATGCTTTTCCTTCCTAAAGTAAGATGCTTATATATTCCATCAGAGGTTTAACTCATGGTTTGTAATAGTTATTTGATATAAAAACCAAAGACAAAAATTTCTAATTTTGACACAGGAAACTGATGATAGAGCATTCCTGGGTGCTGTAATTGAGTATCAGTCTAGGATTATGTGCTCAAGTTCTGGTTTGGGGCTTGAACCCATAGCCTTCTTATCAGGAGAGAGTGCTGGTAATTAAACCAACCTAATACAATTGAAATTATTGTTACAAACATGTTTAAGACTAAAATTGAAGTAAAATTCTGGTGTGGCACATATTAATTGTATTAAACAAAATGTCTTGCAAAGTTGCTACTAATGAGAAACTACTGTATCTTTTGGGGTGGAAACATCAGCATGGCATAAACTTACATGCCTTCTAAATACATGGAAGCTAATGTAAATCACTGAGGATTTCTATAAATGTGACAATGAAAATTGACATTGTGTACACTTACTGTTTTATAATCGTATAAAATAATTAGTAGCTGCTCCAAATAATAGGAGGTTTTGGAAATAATCAGGTTTTGATGAAGTAAATGGGGTAAATCAGTGAGGTGAAAATTAAGAGACATATTTAAGATCATTACCAAAGGGAGAAAGGTTAGAAAATTGTTCCACAGCAGTGGAGACATGGTCTGTAATAGATTTAAGAGAGAAGTGGATCGATTTTTAAAGGGTATGGTGAAATGACATCAATGGTTATCAATAGTTCTGTCTGACAGGTAGCATGGTGAGATGGACTGAATTTCCTGATTTTTGTGCTGTAACATTCTACACTTCCATGGAATTTAATTCTTTCATTTAATTCAATATTTTAAAGCAGTTTATGTTCTTGCAGTACATTAATGACTTTCTTTTGTATTTCCAGTCCTTTCCGGGTGAGCCATCCATCCAGCAAAAGGTTCTGGGTTTGTTGGTGAGTAGCCTTGGTGTATCTAGAAGATAAACTTCAGAAAAAGAAATGGCAAGTGGCATGCTGTAGCATATTATGGTACAGCTTATTGACCAAAGATGTTAAGCTGCACTTCTCGGTGACAAAATGTGGGTTTGCACCCAAGATGCTGTGCACAATTTGTTCTAGATCTTTGCCATAATTGTGGGCAATTGCCATTCAGAGGCCAGTATTTACTCAGGAGGTAGAAAGAATTGAGGCAAAGGTATACTGAAATGGATATTGCTAGAGACCTGGGTGCAGGTTATCTACAGCCTTGTGCTTCTTTCCTACAGCCGTCTTAGAATGGTGGATGGAGATGAGGGGAAAGGAGAAAAAATTAAGTAATTTAATGTGTGGGAGTGGGAACCATGTCCTTAGCAGAAAAAAAAAGTTATCTGTTTTAAGATGCTGAGTTTCTAATGGTCATTCAAATATATTTTTTACATTTTAGAACAACATAGCAGAAGTGAAAGAACTCCACCCTCAACTGATGAAGAAGAACTTCATTGAACACATCAGGTAGCAATTATTTTGCCACCATTCTGTTTTTAAAATTCTCAATAGTAGATCCCACTTGGCACTGTTTGGAGGAAGTGATGGGCTCCCAGTAGAAAGTATTATTCCTACCAAGGAATGTTTAAAATAAATAGTTCTGTATAATCTTTCAAAGTTTTTTTTTGAAGGCTGAGCATGCAGTGTTATGGAGGATCTGATTACTTTGCTCATTTAGACTAGCAGAAATGATCACTTTTAACAAATTGAATTGACTAGAAATGAATAATGTGCATACATTCTTTAAAATTTTGATGTTTTGTTTTTTTCCCTAATGAATTGACCATAACTCTGTGAACTTATCTCAAAGGGTGATTAGACAATTTTGAAAATGATCTTCTGATTTTAAAAAAATCACATTTAAGTAATAAAATAGTTTCTGTATGTGTTGCATTAAAGATTTTAATATATTGAGATTGAAATATGCTGTATAAATTTGAAAGTTTTTGGGTGATAGAGAAAGAGGTTGGGAATTTAAGCATTTTTGCTGTGTATTGTAATAGTTGAGGTTTAATTTCACTAACTAACTAACCATAAAACGGCTTGTTAACACCCAACCCTATTAGATTGCTATGTTGAGTTTTGCTCATAAAATTAATTCACTTTGTTTGTTCCAGTCTAATAAACAAATGATTGTTTTGGGGGAGGTGGGGGTGGCAGTGGTGTTAGATACTTAAAAGAAGTTGTTAATGTTCTTGAATTTTAAAAAAAAAATCCATCATTGGAATGTACATGTAACTTGATATATTCTAATATCCGGTGTGCAGATCATTCGTGGTGCATCTATTGTGTGTCTCTAAAGGTGGCTTTTTCTTTTAAGTAAGGGGTTACTTATATAGTAGACGTTATGAAAGTTTATATGTTCATCTTGGCCAAAAGTAAGGTGAAACATTCAAATGTGAGATTCGGAAATGATTAAATGTTTCTAGATAAATCATTCCTCTTTGACTTTGATTTGTGGTCTGTGCTATGTTTATAATCGTTGGACCAACAATTGGAATGCTGCACAATTATACTTACCACCCCAGATTAGGGAGGATATTGGCCAGTTGCTTCTGCTTACCTATTCAGTGACTTCTACTGGGAAGTGTGTGTATGGATGTCTGTTGGAGGACAAGCTAAAACCTTATGATGTCCTCCTGTCAAGACTCTAGTAAGGATGCTGGTAACTTGGGTGTGATAGTAGAAAGCTGTTGGTCCCTCTGGAATGAACTCAGCAAAAGTTTATGCCTTTACAACAGTCATTTGCTTGATGTATTTGAGCACGTTTTGGTTAAAAGTTGAAACTGGTTATTTTAACCTTGTATAATCCAATGGTAAGATGATATTTCAAATACTTTCTGATTTATTTTAATCCCTGTACATTCAGAGAGCCATTGATACATTTGAAGGTTTGAGAAGAGTGTCAACAACTTGCATTTCTATAGCATCTTAAAAAAAAAACCTCCAATGCATCAGAGGCAGAAGGAACTGACATCAAGCCATGAGGGAGGTTAGCGGAGTGATTGAAAGCTTGGGTAAAGAAGTAAGTTTTGAGGTTTTTAAAGGAGAGGGAGGGATTTAGTGAAAGATTCAAGAATAGAAGCCAGACAGCTGCAGGCACAGGTGTTACTGAAAGGACAAAGGGAATGAGTTGTGTAAAAGGCTAGAGACGGGCATGATTGCTTGTGCAGGTCAGAGAGAATATAGAGCTGGAAGATATTGCAGACATAGAATGGGGGAGAAACCATGCAAAGATTTAGAAGAGGAAAATTGTACATTCAATATTTTGGGAGGGAGAGAAGCCATTGTAGGTTAGTGAGGTCCTAGCTTATCAAGGATGATTCTGGGTCTTGAAAATTTCATATTATGAAAGAGGTTTACTGAAATTAACTTTGCTTGGAGAAAAGTTTGAGGGAACCTGTGGTCCAAGTTCTGTTCAGTAGATTCTTCGGGGGAAAACTTTTGTTTCTGTAATACACCTTGTGTTTCTGTTTTAGTGTTTTATTACACAACAAGGAAGTGGAAGTCAGTTACTTTGCTGCAGGAATAATCGCTCATTTGATATCCCGTGGGCTGCATATCTGGACTCTGGATCTTGACCTTCGAGCTTCTCTCCTGGAGCACCTGGTATGTTTGTATGCATGGTCCATTGTACTTTGTAAAATGTAGTTACACGAGAAATTCTAATATGTTTTTACAACTAATTATACCTTTTTGTTGCTTTCGAGTTGATGCTAATAATCCAGGGGAAATATTTCTGTGCTTCAAGATTTAGAATGAAATCATAGCTATTCTTTATTTACTGGTCTATAATTCCACATCATCACCTTTTGGTGTCCCTCAAGGATCTAGGAACATAGGATTTAGGAGCAGAAGTAGGCCATTTGGCTTTCAAGTCGGATCACAGCTGATTTAGTTGTGGTTTGAACTCCAATTTCCTGTCTGCTGCACCATGGCCCCACTGCCCCCTCCTCCATAACCCCTAGTTCCTTTATATAATAAAAGCAAAATGTTGCATTCGTTGGAGATCTGGAATAAAAAACACTGCAGGTCCTGTAGCATCTGTAGAGAGAGAATTGTTAACATTTTAAGTGCAATATGATTCTTGCACTCTGTTATGGACTCGAGAGTGAGTAGGATTGAATTATTATTATTATTACTGTTCTCCTCTTCTGCCTGTGACAGCAGTAGTTTTAATTTCTAAGTTAACTTGTTTCCCCTAGTATCCTTTCCCTTTGAAATGGGCCATGGTGTGTTTCCCAAACCCCAGTTTATGAAGGCCAACGTTAAAAATAACCCCACAGCAAATTTTTTAAGGTGAAACAAAACTAGAATTTATTAACACATTCAAAACCCAAGGGATGGATCATGACACACATTCACACTCGCAAGCATACAAGGTGGAAAGGCACAGAAAGAAAGGGAAAGTGGTTACAAATTGTGAGTTACTTTTTAAAAAAAAATCAAATGTATTGGCATTAATTCACGTAAGTAAAGTCCAGTAAGTCAATGTCCAGTGAAGGTTCTTTCAGGAGGCTTTGCCTGGCAGAATTCCTGGCCTTTGTCCTGGAACTTGGTTGAGTCAGTTGAAGATACAGCAAAATATTCTTGTCCAGAGCTGGCTGGTGCAGATGTCTTGTCTAGTAGCCCTTTGTGTGTTGGCTTGGCTGGAATGTTGATACAGTGCTAGGGGTGTCACATTCCAGGAAGTTGAGTTAGCCTCTGTCCATTTTTAAAAACAGAATTTAACAGGAGAATATGGAAGAGAAACAAATTTTTAAGATCTTGATTCCTTCTCAGCATGACACACTCCAAGGTCTCTCATTTCCCCTGCACTCTGTGTCCTCCCCTCTATTGTTTATTCCTTTGCCTTGTTTGATCTTCCCAAATGCATCACCTCACACTTCTCTGGGTTGAATTCTATTTGCCACTTCTCTGCCCATCTGCAGGGATGTGGGGAGAGGGTGTGGAGGGAGTGGCAGCTTGTGAATTTGCTCCTTGGGAGACTGGCATTAAGGGCTGAATGGCCTCCTCCAGTGCTGTAACGATTCTATGACGACTCCTCTTTAGACCCTTGATTCCCTTGACTATCAAAAATCTATTTAACTAGGCCTTGAATAAATTCAATGACCCAGCCTCCACTGCTGACTGGAGAAGATAATTCCACGGCCTAACAACCCTCTGAGAGAAAAAATGTCTCCTCATCTCTGCCTCAAAAGGGAGATCTATTATTTTTAATAATAAAAACAGTGCTGGAATAAAAGTGCTCCTTATTTTCAAACTCCTGTCCAGTAATTCCGGTCTCCCCACAAGAGGAAACATTCTTTCAGTATCTGTCAAGTCCCCCTTAGGATCTTGTATGTTTCAATAAGATCACCTGTCATTCTTCTAAACTCCACTGGGCATAGGTCCAACCTGTTCAACCTTCATTAAATAAGCCCTTCATCCGAGGAATGAGTGGAGTGAACCTTCGCTGAACTGCTTCTAATGCAGTTATATTTATTTTCAAATAAGGAGACCAAACCAGTACACAGCACTCCAGATATGACCTCACCAATCTGCCCTTGGTCCCCTCTTGCAGTCCATGTGGTGTAGGTACACCCACGGTGCTGTTAGGGAGTTCCAGGATTTTGACCCGTGACAATGAAGGAATGATATATTTCCAAGTCAGGATGGTGAGTGACTTGGGGAACTTTCATGTGGTGTTCCCTTCTTTCTGCGGCCCTTGTCCTTCTAGATGGTAGTGGTCGTGGGTTTGGAAGGTGCTTTCTAAAGAGCTTTGGTGAATTTCTCCAGTGCATCTTGTAGATGGTACACACTGCTGCTGCTGTTTGACAGTGGTGGAGGGAGTGGATGTTTGTGGATATGGTGCCAGTCAAGCCGGCTGCTTTGTCCTGGGTGATGTCAAGCTTCTTGAGTGCTGTGGGAGCTGCCCTCATCCAGGCAAGTGGGGAGTATTTCATCATGCCCTCATGACTTGTGCCTTGTAGATGTTGGACAAGCTTTGGGAAATCGGGAGGTGAGTTACTCATCACAGAATTCCTAGCCTCTGACCCGCTCTTATAGCCACGATATTTATAAGGATAGTTCAGTTTCTGGTCAATGGTAACCCTTAGGATATTGATAGTGGGGCATTCGGTGATGGGAATGTCAAGGGGCGATGGTTAGATTCTCCCTTGTTGGAGATGATCATTGCCTGGTACGAATGTTACTTACCACTTGTCAAACCCAAGCCTGGATATTGTCCAGGTCTTGCTACATTTCGATATGGACTGCTTCAGTATCTGAGGAGTCGCGAATGGTGCTGAACATTGTGCAATTATCGGCAAACGTCCCCACTTCTGATCTCATGATGGAAGAAAGTTCATTGATGAAGCAGCTGAAGATGGTTGGGCTGAGGATACTACCCTGAGGAATGCCTGTTGAGATGGCTGACCTCCATCTTTCTTTGTGCTGGGTATGACTCTAACCAGTGGAGAGTTTTCCCCTAATCCCATTGACTCTAGTTTTGCTAGGCCTCCTTGATGCCACACTCGGTCAAATGCGGCCTTGATGTCAAAGGCAATCACACTTTCCTCACCTCGGGAGTTCTGCTCTTTTGTCCGTGTTAGAGCCAAGGCTGTAATGAGATCAGGAGCTGAGTGGCCCTGGCAGAACCCATAATGGACATCAGTGAGCAGGTTATTGCTAAGCAAGTGCTGCTTGATAGCACTGTTGATGACCCCTTCCATCACTTTACCAATGATCGAAAGTAGACTGATGGGGCAATAGTTGGCCAGGTTGGATTTGTCCAGCTTTTTGTGTACAGGACATACCTGGGCAATTTTCCATATTGCCGGGTAGATGCCAATGTTGTAGGTGTACTGGGACAGCTTGCTTAGCAGCACGGCAAGTCCTGGAAAACAAGTCTTCAGTGCTGTGGCCGGAATATTGTCAGGGCATATAGCCTTTGCAGTATCCATTGTCTTCAGCCGTTTCTTGATTATCACGTGGAGTGAATTGAATTATCTGAGAACTGGCATCTCTGATGGTGGGGACCTCCAGAGGAGGCTGAGATGGATCATCCACTCAGCATTTCTGGCTGAAGATTGTAGCAAATGCTTCAGCCTTACCTTTTGCACTGATGTGCCGCACTCCCCTATCATTTGAGGATGGGGATATTTGTGGAGCCGCCTCCTCCAGTGACTTGTTTAATTGTCCACCACCATTCACGACTGGATGTGGCAGATCTGCAGAGCTTAGATCTGATCCATTGGTTGTGGGATTACTTGGTTCTGTACATCATTTGCTGCGTATGCTGCTTGGCACACAAGTAGTCCTGTGTTATAGCTTCACCAGGTTGACACCTCGTTTTTAGGTATGCCTGGTGCTGCTCCTGGCATGCCCTCCTGCACTCTTCATTGAACTGGAGTTGATCCCCTGGCTTGATGATGATGGTAGAGTGGGGGATATGCCAGGCCATGAGGTTACATGTTGTGTTCGAGTACAATTCTGCTGCTGATGGCCCACAATGCTTCATGGATACCCAGTCTTAAGTTGCTAGATCTGTTCAAAGTCTAACCCATTTAGCACAGTGGTAATGCCATACAACATGTTGGAGGGTATCCTCGATGTGAAGGCGGGACTTCGTCACCACAAGGACTGTGTGGTGGTCACTCCTACCAATACTGGACAGATGCAATTACGGCAGGCAGGTTGGTGAGGATGAGGTCAAGTATGATTTTCCCTCTTGTTGGTTCCCTCACCACCTGCTGCAGACCCAGTCTAGCAGCTATGTCCTTCAGGACTTGGCTAGCTCGGTTCGTACTGGTGCCACCGAGCCACTCTTGGTGATGGACATTAAAGTCCCCCACCCAGAGTACATTCTGTGTCCTTGCCACCCTCAGTGCTCCCTCCAAGTGGTGTTCAACATGGAGGAGCACTGATTTATCAGCTGAGGGACTCATTCACTGTTTGATTTGTCACGGTGCCCGTCCAACATTGGATGAGCAGAATTTCCTTCCAACTATATATTGAGAAAACCAAAGCCATGGTTCTTGGTCTCTACAACAAACCTTGTTCATTTGTTTGTGGTTCCATCACTCTCCCTGGCCACCATTCTGAGGCTGAATCAGATCACTTGCAACCTTGCTGTCCTGTTTAACCCACAGCTGAGCTTCTGACCACATTCACTCTATCACCAAGAATGCCTACTTTCACTGATGTAGCATCATCTAACTCCTCCCCCATCCCACTACCACCATAAGGGCACAGCTAATCTACTATTAAAACCCTCATCTATGCCTTTGTGATCTGTAGATGACTATTTCAATACTCTCTTTGCTAGCCAAGTTCATAATTATTGCTAAAATCTCTCACCGGGCCTGAGTAATTATGATAAATCCACTTTTTTTTAAAAAGCTTATTTGATATTTTAGCTTCTATCTTAATCCCATCTGCATAACCCAATCATTTACTTTGCTTTCTGTAAAATTTACAATTAAAAGTGAAGGGATTCAGCACATTTTACTGCCTGGATTGCTGTTTGAGAACGCTTTGATACAATAGGCTGCTGACCCTATTTGAAGACACCACTGCTGCTGGCATCCTGGACACCTCTTGACTTGTTGCCAGATCCACACCAAAGAGGGGAAAGAGGAAATCCACACTCCAGAGATCGCTGGATCCTTGTAGGAAGCTTTCTTCGAGCTCAGTCAAGCACTGGACTTTCAGAGCTGACTCTGAAGTCCAGTCCAATGAGTGTTTTATTGTTGAATGTTACATTGCTAGTTACTTTCTTGTTTTAAAATAGTCACCTCATTTATAAGTTTTAAAATATGAAATGATTTTATCTGTTAGAAACTGTGGTGGGAAACAATTAATAAGGCGTATCCAGTCAGAGATTTTAAAGTCTTTTTTTTCTTGCACTTTCCACAAGTTATTGTCAACTAAAAGTGCACTTCACCATGAGGTGGAGGGGAGCGACAAGAAAAACTAATAATTTGAGATCTTAAGTCTGTTAAAGATGGTAGGCCACCTGCTACATTTAATACTAAAATAGATGGAGAGATTAAATCTCCTTCTGTCCATTTTACTGTTCTTTTCCAATTCGGAACAGTAAGTGATAGGTGAATTCTCAAATAAAACAGCTTGAATGTGAGAATTTTCTTTTATGTTATCATACTGCAGAGGCTGCATTTGAATTGCAATGAGATACTGTATATTTCCATCACTGGAGTCAGGGAGTGGCAGAACTGTTAGATAAACATGTTTATCTAAAATTCACAAAACTTTGACTCGTCTCCACCCCCAATAATTGTACAACTTAAATAGTCTGCTTTATGTGATCACTTGAAACCACTGTGCTAATCTTTTTAAAATAAAAGTCGGAGAAAAAAGCTTGATTGAACTGCTGTTGATGTGACATGAAAATTAGGCCACCTTGTTCACAGATCACTAAGTGCTGAGTTTTAACTTCCACATTTGCAGCATGACAGACATTCTTCATTTTCTGTAAAACCATTAGTTATTTGACTTTTTTTTCTTAGTGCCATGTACACATGTGCTAAAGAACTAAGTTTTAAGAGATGAGCAACTCTGATCTCTTGAACACAAGTACAACTGAAATGATTTATTCTGCAATCACCCAGTACATATAGCAAACACCTTTTGTCCTACTAATTTCTAAAGAACAACCATTTTGCCTTTTTTATCTAAAGGTAGTTAGCTAACTTTCTTTTTCTTTTCAGCATTCTGTCATTCTAAATTGGCCGACTCCAGATTGTGAGATGGTAGCTTACAGGTATGTTCGTGTTTTTGATAGCGCACTTGGTGATGGTTTCCTGTCCCCAACCCCACAGTGAGTTATGCACTTGGGATTGAGGGATAAGCCAAGTTCTGTGTATTTTTGTTTTAAAGCCAATTTCAAAATATCTCAGTATCCAAATTCCTTGTCAGCGTTCATTTTTTAAAGTTACTTGTACAGTTTATACGATTAGAAGGTTTCAAGCCTCTAAAAACTTTAGAACGTAACGTGAACTGACACCAATGCAGTACTGAGCACTGCAATGTCAACAGTGCCTTCTCTTGTATGAGACATTAAGTTGTGGCACTCTGTTCCCACTAGTGGAGATGAAAAATCCCATGGCGTTATTCAAAGAGCAGGGGAATTCTCCATTTTATCCCTCTCCAACACCACTCAAATAGATTACCTCATGCTGTTTGTGGGACCTTGCTGTGTTGCATATTACCACATTTTCCTATATTATGACAGTGACAATTAAAAAAAAAAAACCTGTAGACTGTACAGTGCTTTGGGCATGTGAACATAAATGGAAATAACTTTTATTATCATTGGCCTTGCTACAGCAGTTCTATGAATTTGTAATTATGGGCAAATTAGTATCAGAAGTGGAAAATGTGTGTATGAGTAAAGATTCATATGAATGTTAAATGAGCACAGTGCTTCAGGGAGAGGAGAATGAAACCGAATATGAAAATGACCTGACTCAACAGTTCAAACTTAATTTGCCTCAGTTTTGTGAATGTAATGTAATTTTTTACTAAGAACTTGCAGATTTTTTTCCTTTTTCCTTTCTGCTAACATGGAGTAAAAATTTATTTCCAGGTCATTCAGTCCATTTTTTCCATTGTTGGAATGCTCTGATACACCGGGTGTGCAGATTTGGGCTGTTTGGGCAATGCAGCATGTCTGTAGCAAAAATGGTAGGTGGACAAAGTGCAGCAATGCTCGATTTTGCATGTTTATTATGCTTGAACAGAATTAGTGTATGTTTTAAAACTTGACTTTGAAAATTTAGGTTATGAAGTGAACCATTTTTCTGGTTTCTCACATTTTTCAAAAATCCTTTGTAATGAAGTCTAATTGGAGTAACAATATTTAATAACCTTTTGTTCTTGGCTGGTAATGAAATGCTGTTTCATTTCTCTCTCGCCACAATTTATCATAAAATTCGAACCAGGATGGCATAATTAACTTATTTGATGATTTTCAAACTGCTCTGTCATATAACATAAAAATAATTTTAACCTACCTCACCAGGTGAGAAACTGACTGACATGGGTTGGCCAATAGTGAATAAAAAGCGCTGCCAATCTGTTCCCATCAGTTTCCCACAGGTTGGGTTCAGGTAAAATTGTCTCATTGAATTTCATATCATTAGCCAGTTGAATTACTGGAGACAGAGCAGTCTTCGCTTTGGAGTCTGTTAATTATCTATCGTATATGATATATTCTAGCAGAGACTACTTTTATTTCATGAGATTCAAGAATAACATCCAACTTTTTATGGTCCATTCTACAGCACCCAGGTACTGTAGCATGCTGATCGAAGAGGGTGGAATGCAGAAACTGTACAACATTAAGAACCATCCTCAGATTTCACCAGATGTTCTACGGATTGTTATAAGCATTATTGAAAGTTTGGAGAAATATATTATGCGCCATGGGAAGGTCTCCTCCTCCTGCCACAAAAAGCTACAAGCTAAGCACAGTGTGGTTTAAGCAGTAAGCAGATGTTTTGGACAGATTGTACTAGTAAGTATTTTTTAAGAAGTGTTTGTTAACTTGTAAATTCCTTAAAATCTCTACAAAAATATTAATATAATTTTGTCAATTGAAATGGAGGGAAGAGAGATTTGTAATCCTGATTCTGCAGGATCTTAGAATAAGTGGTAGAAGAAATCCTTCTGACTGGCATGTCTGAATCCAAACAATGTTTCTAAAGAGTTTAAAATATCATTATCATATTGTAAAATGTATTGTCTTTATAAGTAATATCATACAATTATACACAGAAGATAGTCATTTGATCCATTATATATTTGCTGGCTCTTTACTACTACAATCTAAAACAATCCCACTTCCCTTCTGATAGCCTTGTATTTTCCTCTGCTTCAATGTTTTATCCATTTTTTTCTTAAGATGCAGTAGTCTCTGCTTCAGTTCGTGGCAAACCAATCCATGCTCCAATTTTTGAAAAAAAATTCCTATTATCTTTCCTTGCTTTCTTTAGTGATACAACATATACAAAGGATCAAGGACCAAAGAAAAGCCTGAGCAGACCTTCCTTGTCCCACCCATCCCTTGCTCAAAACTTATTACATCTCTAACTTTTCCCAATTCTGATGAAAAGCTAGACCTGAAACATTAATCCTGTTTCTCTCCACAGATACTGCCATAATCTCCTTTGTATTTCAAGTATTTCCTGTTTTTATTTCAGATTTCCAGCATGAGTATTCTGCTTTTTGAATAGAGGAAGGATTATTATTTTATGTTCTCTATGGCTTTAATATCCATTCTATAATGTAGTGCCCCAAACCATCAGTCAAAATTTGTCCCTTAACTCAAGCTCTGTGCCCCTATTTATAAGGTGCTGTTGACCCTTAACCTTATAGCTTTATTTATTTGCACTCAGACTTTCAGGGAATTATACATGTAAACTCCTAGGTATATTTCTTCACCTTTTCCATTTCTACTTTCCTTATTTTTCTCATTTGGCTTCCATTTAAACACTGAAATTTATTTTATAGTCCCATACTAAAATCCATTTTGTTATAAATTGTTGAAATCCTTCTACATAAAAAGTTTAACAACTTAGTTTTCCATTTCTCCTTCATGTCTGGTGTATTTAAGTGTGGTCCTCAAGTGGAGGCATGTTTTAGGTTCTTCTGGGAACACCCTTCAAAACATTTACTTATAGTAAACATATTCTAAAACCTTTTATCTAGCATTATTTTAAAGACTTTTTTTCTTTTTGAAAGCATTCTTTCCCCTCTAATTACTCAGTGCCCTAAAAATAGAGTAATGCTGCTATCCATAGGTGAATATTGTAAGTGGAATCTGTATGTTTACCATGCTAAATGTTTGTTACCTGTGTTTTAATGTTGAGTTGGACCAGACAGGTGTGTATATACACCTGTCTGGTATATATAATCAGGTATTGTCGAAGGTACATCCTTTGTAATTTTTGTGTTCAAATCCTTTTTATCTTATTGGTTTGGCACTTGCTAGGTCCTGGATACTGTACTTCTGACACTGCAGCTTTCTGTTGGGTTCTTGCAGAGTTCCAGCTGAATACTGCACTTGTAATGTTAAAGGTGTAACTTGATAAGAGTTCAGCTCTATTCATCTTGGACAAGATTATAGAAGAGATCTCCCTGCTATTTGTGACCTTAATGAAGGGAGTTCACTATACCGTTGGCAAATGAAATCTATTTTATCTGCTGAGGTGAAATTTCAATTGGAGTCAGAACTGAGTCTTACAGCTTCCTAGTGATGAAAACTTTGCAAAATTAGTCAGCAATGATTGTAAATGGCAACCAGCACTGGGAAGAATGACTGACTGACTGACGGACAGTTTTTTAAAAAAAAACACCCTAATAGTGACTCTCAATTATTCTTCAAACTCTGTGCAATATTCGAAGAGATGTGCAAAATTAGATTTGAATACTATAGTGAAACAGTAACAAGTCTCAAATTAATACACATTTATTTTCAAACAGGTGGACGATGTTTCATTTACAGAGAAATGTGCAACACATAACCTTTTATTTCTGAAGACTATGAAGAGAACTTCCTTGATTGAAACTGTGTATGCTATTAAACATTTCTGTAAACTAGGTGCAGGAAGAATATATCACAGTGGAGTGTTGGTGTGGTTTGTGGTATTGTCTTTGCAGATGTTTTGTTCTATCAGAAGCAGCTTATGCTTGAATAAATGCTGCTTACGAAATGTTTACTTAATCTGGATGTCACTCATACTTTATAAAGAATGAGTTGATGTGTGGAAAAGCTGAACTATTATTAGCTTAAACATGTTTGATCCTTAAGTCTTGTACAAAATGCTGATGACTCCTTCAGGGGAAACTGGCATTTGAAATTGCCAAACTACTTTGTATTAATGCTTGTTTTTGTCATTCATATTGCTTGTACAGGTAAATGTTTTAAAGTATCATTTGGTTTTATGATTTTTTTTTGCTCGGAGGGACTCTTGCCATCAATACCTCATTTTAAAACCATTCTATTAAAATAATTATGATTTTACTTTGTATTCTACTTTCTGTAAATTCTAATTGGCTTTGGGGAACTGATTTGGTGTTATGGGGACAGATTTTCCTGTCCCTCACTTATGCCAGTGAATGCACACAAACTGACTTGAACTCCATTGAGCCCAGCTGTTTTTCTCGTTCAGCTGATGTGTTCATTTATTATGGGTGACTGTTGCTGGATTTGCTTCTGATGTGCAGTTTGTAAAACAGGCCAAGGCTAAGTGAAAGTTTCCAGTTACTCCTTTCAGATCTTCAGTTATAAGCCTGCTGAACTGATGACCAGGACTCTGTTGAAACCACCGGATCACTGAAGGAGCTAGATTTCACATTTTTTCACCAGTATCCTGCTGGAGTCAGTTTCTCACATCCAGCTCTCCCACTAGGTCATGCATATTCACCATTTATACAAAAATATTTTTAAAAACTGAGACAGCAGAAGAATGTTCAAGCTAATCGCAATTCTTTTCTTGAGCAGGTATTCAGGAGGGGGGAGCCAGATCCATTCAACTGCTGATCATCCAGATTTCCTTCCTAGCTTCCACATTTGTTGAATGTGTAAATAGTAACCTCTCCTCGGGCCTTTCAAAACTTCCACAATTACCCTACTCTTCAAAATACAAACTCTTACCCCTTCAGTCAAAAAATAAATAAGTCGACCTTAACTATTCCTTCACACGTGGGAGTTTCAGGCAGAAAATATTTCCTTTCAAGTTCTTGAGGGCATTTTCACCTCCCTAGCTGTGCTTATCTTTCTGCAGTTCCCTCTTTGAATCCTTTCAATCAGCTTTGCATGTAAACAGCCTTGATAAAAGTCTTAAACAATATTCCCTGATGGTGGCTCATTATTCTTTTTCGAGCACTACAATCCTTAATATGATTGACCATGCCATTCTTCTTTAAACACTGCCACTCTGTTACTCAGCATGATATGACAGCACTCAATTTGTTCCGTTCTTTATAGCTAGAGCATCTCCAGCAGTGCTTTCCCTCAACCACCTGCTGTCCCTGGGCTCTCTTACCTGCAGACACGGGCAATGCTACAGCTATCTTGACCCCTCCTGCACGTTCTATTAGTCTGCCTGTCCAACATTCAGAAAGAGCTGCATAATGCTCCAGCTGAACAATGGTAAGACTGATGCCATCTTCAGCCCTGACCACATGTCCTTGACACTGACTGCATCCTACTTCTAGGCAGTCTATGATTCAGACTAAAAAAAAAAATGTCCCATTCAACACTGAACTGAACTTCTGTCGCCTTATCTTTATCACAGGGCCAGCTATTCCATCTCTCCCCATCTGCATGTTTTATGTCTAGATTCAACTGTTTTAATAAACTTAAGCTTAGCCAAGCCTCTGTTGCCTAGATCCTATTGCACATGTAGGCAAGCAAAATATCACTCCTGTCTTCGTTGACACCTAATCTTCAACATGTCAAATTTTAAAATTCTCTTTTATGGAGGTTGAACATTTCTACGGTTTCACTGTTTCCTGTATGACCATCTCCAGGATTCCACCTCTACCCTTGACAGCTGTGCCTTCAACCAATAGGCTCCATATGTTGGCATTTCCTTGCTAAACTAATATTTCTTAAAATTCACCCCGTTGGCTATGGTTTTAGATTCCTTGTAGCCATTTTGCATCAAATGGCCATTTTCAATTTTGAGTGCCTTGACATTTTTCAACATTAGAAGTGTGATATAAATATGTTGCTTTTCAACTAGCATAACTGGTGAAATTTAAAAAGGACAACTGTCTGTAAAATTCTGTAACTATACATAAACTGTTCCTCTTTCCTCACCAATTTTCTTCTGATACTGGTGCATTATTTTATCAATTTCCTGTGTCTTGCTGTTCAAGTATGAACCTCAGCCACTGAAATGTTGGCAGTTTATTAATCATGAAAATTGATCAAATCACAGGGCAGAATTTTATGGCCCCGTCGCAGCGGGAGTGGAGCCATAAAATGCAGCAAGTCATTCAAAAGTCCGTTGGGTGGAATTTGGCTGTTCTGCTGAAGTCAATGTCTACACAACATCTGAACATGCTACACCTACAGCAGGAATTACTAGACTATGATCAGCTTACTCAGCACAAATTGGGGATCAAACCAGCTGTTCTGCAGCCCTATCCTACAACCTTTGTACATTGCTATTGCCACATAAGCATTAATAGTGCATTTTACTAGTTAGTGGACATACCAGTACACTACAGGCGGAGGGGCTCAGCTTGTACATGCAGCAGTGTTCTATGTAGAAATTACAACACTACAGTTCTGCTTACCAACATCCAATTATTAAAAGATGTGATAGTTTCATTATCAAATTTAAAATGTGGTTTATTTGAACAGACAGCTTTAAATGTCAAACCATAGCTTTTTTTTTAAAACATTGCTTGTATTTTCATGCAAATGTTAACCATATAGGAGACAGGTGAAATCAATACTGTCACCATTAGTAGGAATCAATTGTTTCACGTTATCAAAGTCCTCTTTCCAAAGCCACGACTCACTTTGTGTAGTATTATTGTGATCAGACTAGTGGCAGTTTTGTTGAAAGATAATAATCTTGGTTGTAATGTAATTAATTTCCATATCTAAAAAGATTAGAAATAATTAATACTAAAACTGTGCTGTAAAACACTGAGGATAGCTTATAACATTGCATAGTCTCAAATGAGTAAACAGAAGTTGTTTTGGGTAGACAGGAGAATGAGTGGAACAAAATAAAAAGTAACATTGATCAACCCAGCAAAAAATCAGTTTTCCAGAAGTACTACTGAAAGCTAACTAGTGCAGCATATGTTCAGGATTTCTACCTTCTGATGTACTAATCACTGGGACTACTTGCATCAAATCACTAACAGAATTATCTTGTGCAATAATTCCTTGTTTTCACTGCATGCAGTGAAAACATTATCCTGGATGAAATTTGGACTGTATATTGTACTAATTGATGCTGAAACCAGGTGAAAAATTCAGTAATCTCCACAAAGGCAGTCTGTAAAAGTTCAGTACTTAAGCAGCCCTATTATTGTAACTGGAACTTAGAAGGTATAATCATCTTGTAGATCTGAGACTTGTTCCATTTTATTCTCCAGTAAAATGTGGTAGTCGTTTTTCTTTAAATGCTGCCATCCCCTCCAACCGGTCTTTTGTAGGAATGACCTGAATTGGCAAAAGGTATAACTATCTTAAAATATTTTTCAATTTTTACAAACCATCTTATAGACTAAAACATAATTGCTTGAGGTTTGTTTTAAAAAAAAAGCAGCAAGGACACTTCATACCTGAGCGTAACACATCTCTTCAATTGCCATTCCAGATGAAATATCCACCTGCAGAGAATTGGAAAGAGCATATAATAAGTACAACTGGAAGTCCAATATTGCTTTAATTGGGCTATACTGTAGATATAATTAACCTTCACAATTTGAATCTGTACTTTTAAACAATTAACATGAGAAATATTCATTTCAAAATGATAACCCTTACCATTAGGAAATGCATGTTTTTTTTATAGGTGTTATGGTTTCACTGATTTTACTCTGGGGTTTCAGCTAAATGCTGGCATGATCATTTAGTCGAGGAACGTCCTTCGACTTTTATTTATTCTTCTGAATGAAGGATTTTAAATTTGTTGAGGAAAGTACATTTGACCCATCAAGCTTGACTCTTGTGATACGTCAACTTATTTGAGTTATCTCTTATAGCCAACTGCATTCTGAACTTTCCAAAGATCTGGCCACTATCTCATCTAGTGGTTATGACTCTTGTAAACATTTTTGATTATCAGTTGTAAATTTGACTTTTTGCAAGACAAAATGGATCCAAGTAAATTTAAGTACTTAATGTTATTTTTAAAATGGTGACCTTTGAGTCCAGTGCTGGAGAGGTTACTTCGTATTCTTAAGGAGAGTTATACGGACTTAATGTTAACTCTGCTTCTCTCTCCACAGATGCTGTCAGACCTGCTGAGTTTCTCCAGCATTTTCCAATTTTACTATGTATTCTGTACAGTTTGCATTGGAATCATGATCATTTTGAAAGCAATTTTTTTTTTTTAAGTTCAATGTTAAAATTCAATTGTGCTCACTTCTCTACCAAGACAGTTTCACACAAATTTAAAAATACAACAAGCTAGCTACTTCAACTTTATCCAGCAAGTAGCCATTTTATATGGAGCAAGAATAACTCCAGGTTCAATCCCTCATCAGTGCCGAGTTAGATGAACTGAGCTAGGATAGTAGATATGCTACAATTGGCCTCAACACCCTGGGGGAAGGGAAATGACAACTAGGATTGTCACTGCATTTTCCAAGCAGTGGTTGAAAGCAATCAAGAGTTTAGATGCCAGGCAAGAACACGAATGGAACAAAAAAAAATGCTGGAAAAACTTAGGTCAGGTAGCACCTGTGCCAAGAAACAGTTAACGTTTCAGGTTGATGACATTGCACTGGAACACTTCTGAAGAAAGGTCATCAATCTGAAACATTTAACTCAGTTTCTCTCTATGGATGCTACCTGACCTGCTGAGTTTTACTGGCATTTTTTGTTCTTACTGCAGATACTGGAAATCTGAAATGTTTTTTTGTACGGACACAAGTGGGTTTGGCTAGTCTACCTGTCAATTAAATAATGGCAGACTTATCAGGGCTCACTGATGGAGAATAGCAACCAACATTGTGGAACTATTAGCGGTTGTTGAGAAGAAATATGAGCAAGGAAAACACAAATACTACTTGATCCTCTTCAAAACTAAAAGATCAAGATGGTGAAACAATCGGGATCAACTCCATACATTGAGTTTAGTGCCAGTGATTAGCAAATGGCTGCAGTTTCAAGCTCTACTCCTGAATTTGAACACTTTATAGGCTGATAGCATTCTTTTAGTCCTACACAGAAGTTGAATTGGCTGAGCTGCTATATTTTTAGAACAGGCAAGAACAGACCTAGTCTGCCTGTTTGGGTGGAAATAAAATATCCACGGTACTAGTCAAAGGTAGGAAGATTGTGAAGTGCCCCCAAGTACCATCACCAATACAGATTAATTTGTGGCTTACCTCATTTGCTGTTTGCAGGACCCTTCTGTGCACAAATTGACTGCCATGTTTGTGGAAAAACTCCAAATTTTATTTGTTGAAATGTTTTAAAGGTGAAAGGCATTATATAAGAGATCTATTTGCCTCTTTTTCCATTACCTATCACCTTTATCCTAATCCCTGTAGCCATTCATAACCTTAGCCTACATGAGACAAACCTTAATTGGCCAGAATTGCTAAGTGCAGCCATTTTTGTGGGGAAGGTGGTTCTAGAGGTTAAGATCAATAAAGTTGCTCAAATGGATGGTTTATGCCAACTTTGTTTGTTGTTTTATTAGGCTTAATCCATATATTCATGCATTTGCATATAATTTCTTCACTTTTTCTCTAAAAGACAACTTAAAAAGAGTGCATCATGAATGTCAGAAATAGTTGGTCTGTCAGTGAAGCATTGTGCAAATTAGCTGGCCGTACTGTCACAACTGAAAAAAGCAGTTTGATATAGTTGTTCCAAGAAAACCATGTGCTTTGTTTTTAAAAAAAAAAATACCTTTCCTTTCCTCAAGGCACTGGCTCATGGAAGGAGGAGGAGGAGTATCGCAAAAGAGCATTTGCTGTTTAGACCAGAAGGGTCAGTAACAGTTCTGACTTTGCAGCTAGGCCTAATCTTGAACTTAGCACTTTGCAGCAGGAGCAGTGACCAGGCTAATATTTCTTATAAATTTGTCCTCAACCTAAAACCCCTACTGCTACACCAACTGAGGTCAGCTAACTGTATGCACCAGGGATCAAACTTGGGACCCTGTTTCCTATGTCTTTGCACTGCACTAGATAGTGGCATTTATCCAGTGAATCAGTTCAGGAACTTTGTTTCTCACACACGATTTTAAAGATTAGGGAAAAATTATGCATCTAGTACGTTACCTCAATACCTTTGTTCATTGCCTGTTTTGCCATCCTCACAGCTACTGGACCCTTTAAGATTAATCAGAAAAATAATCAGTAAGATAATATTCAGATATTTACAGTCAAAAATCAATGATTTATGTTACAGCCAAACGAATAGTAAAATGGCAGCCTCTCTTTTCACCTCAGTTGACCGCAAAAGGTGTTTTTTTTAATTCAAGAATTTGCGTTCCAATTCAATGTTTTAAGAGAAAATAGTTTTTATTGTACTTAAACTTGATCTATAAAAAAAATGCTACAATCACATTCATATGCATCCAAAAGAGTCTCTCATATACATACACATACACACACGCAAATGACAAGGAGTGGGGGTGATGGGTAGCTAAATTGTTTGAGTGTCCAAAAAAAAGTCACTTTTATATACAAATCCTGTGGACTGATGACTTGGATGGTTTCAGGATGAGTTTATGGATTTTTCAGGATTCTGCATCGAGTTAGTTAAAATGTTAATGGACAATCCATCTTTTACTCGTGGTCAGCAGCTGTTTGCCTTATGTTGATGCTGCTGCTCACAGCGTTTGGTCAAAATACAGGCAGGATACGTGCTTGCAGAATGGCTGGAGCATGAGCGAGAGGGACACTACAAGTTCTCTTCTTGCTGTTACCCACTCCAGGTCTTTCTGGTTCCTGATCCTGAAAATCACACTCTCTACATATAAAGCTGGCTTGCTTTCACACAACTGTCCTTGATTGTCATAAATGCATTCCAGGTCCATTGTTTAAAATGGTCGGTGGAACCCTCTTTTCAGCCAAGGTCCATTATCCAACGTGATTGAGTTTAATGGCTTGGTCCTCACCCACCTTAGTCCAAAAGGAAAACAAAAATACCTGGAAAAACTCAGCAGGTCTAACAGCATCTGTGGAGAGGAATACAGTTAATGTCTCGACTCCGTATAACTCAATATAATCCAAATGTCTTTTCAATAGTTCAGAAGGTGGCAATTCACATTCATTTAAGTTTGTTATTATTTTTAGTGGGCTATGACCAGACAGCCTGAATCTGTTCTGATAGTTTTATAAATAGCAAGATGTAGTTATGTAGATGTTCAGCCATTTTAAGACCTGTTTAGATCACTGGAGACTTTTTAAACCTTATTCTGTGGCTTCGGTCCACTCAAAGTCAGGTTTGATGTAAAATAGAGTTTTATAATGATTACCAACAATTCTCACCCTACATTAACACCATTATAGATTTAGGTGGGTAACACAAATGTAGATTATCTATTAGATAGGACCGCCTTCAGCTGAAGCAGCTGTGGAATGACCATACTTCCCTGCTGCAAGATGATAGGATATACTCCAGCATCCACTTACCTATCCACTGTTAAGTTTACACCACAAAAAAACTGCCAAAGTCTTCACTGACTTTATTAACACATTTTATTACAAACCTGCGGAAGTATCTCTTTAGCCAGATCTAGTGCCTTTTGATAAGCCGCATCCTCCAAATTGTTTTGGGTCACAGCATTATTCACTAGACCTATGGACATTGCTTGTTCACCATCTATCTGGCGACCAGTAAAAATAAGTTCCTTTGCCATGCCAATTCCCACAACTCGAGGCAACCGTTGGCTACCACCTTGAGAACAGAAATAAAGTTTTGATTAACTATCACAGCATAGATCAGCGATTTGGTCACACAAATTTCATTTAATATTTACAATTCCAGTTTTTTCACATGGCTGAAGCTTGTGGCAATATATAACTCTACATAGTTGGTTAGATTCATAAAACTTATGTCTAGCATGTATTTGTATTCTGCACCACAAATCTGTCATGCCTTGGTGTAATAACAGGTATTTTTAATATACCATTATACTTCTCAATCTGTCAACACTACTGTGCTTCTAAAATGGAAAACAAAATGGTGGAAACACTTAGCAGAACAGGCAGCATGGACGGAGAGAAAAGTTAACATTTCAGGTCTATCTGTTCATCAGACCTCTCTCTCCAACAACTATTTCTATAATTGGTGCTACACTGTTTTATTTAAACCTATTTCATTAGCCCGCCCACCCGGTCAATTCACTGCAGGGAATTTAAGTTATCACTCCCAGGTGTAAAGGACTATGGATGCACAGTGGAAAGCAGGGGACAGGCAGAAAAAAGGAACCGGAAGGAAGCCAAACGCAAAAGCAGTAGACCAAAGATAACCAAACAGGATGTGCAGCTTCCTAAAAGGAGAGAGCATCCAGCTATGGTGGTACTCAAAATGATGGAGGGAGAAAGAGAAACTCACCTAACCCAAAAACAAGACTGTGATAATAAAAAGCATATCTGATCATTTAATGTGAAAAAAACTACAGGAGAAATCTCTCAGTAATCCATATTATAATACATACAAAGCATTGTGAACAGGCAAAAAGGGCATGCAGTTTGATGCGATCCTCCAGTCGTTGGGACATACGGCCTACATACCTGGCATTACAATAGCACTAAAATCTATAATCACATTACTCATTTGTACGCACTGATGGACTGTATCAAAGAGCACATCACTTCAGCTGTTCGCAATAAGCAGAGTGCTGATCGTACTCAACCAGCCTGTCCTTACAAAACTCAGAACATAATGTGTAAAGTTAGATGTGATTCCACAATTGGACAGCACTTGCTGAACATTCAAGATTATGGTAAGACCTACACTAATGAGCAATTTAAGACCACCAGTCAGGCTTGCAATGTGGCCCACTTATGCTTGCCAGAAACTACTTATTTTCATATGTAAGGACCTGCCCTTTGCAAGCAAAAGGAATATGTCCAGGCATTGTGCCTTTTCTGAATTAAATAAAAGCATGGAGGACAATAGTTCCCTGGTGCATTCTCCATGGCAATTCTCAACCAGAGTCAATTTGCCTGCCAATCAGCATCCTTTTCTCATGCAGTATAAATTACTGTTCTCTGAAATTTGGCATTTTTGTGTCTCTCCTAATGAGTGCAAGATGAAAAACTTCCACAGCATATCTTTCTTTTCCAGCAATACTCAAGTCTGTACTACCAAGCAACTCTTTTATGGAAAATCCCTGAATATTTCAGCGAATGCTGACACTAACAATTCCTCAATTCTTTGATTCTCCTACTCAAGGTCCCTATTTCAAAACCCCCATTTTTATCCTCACAAAACCCATTCTTTACTCTGTCCTTGTAAACAATCACCCCATTTTCAATTCCCCGTTCCAAAGTCCTTGTAAATGTTGTCATCTTCCAAATTCATGCCCACCTTTCCCACAACTCCATGTCTATTATAAGTTAGGATTCCTTCCAAACACAGCTCTGAAATGGCCCTAATCCATCACTGATGATATCCTCTGTGACTGACCATTTGCACCATTCCTCTTTAGTTCTCGACAACTCCACAGCATTTGATATAGCCGATCACATCATACTCCTCCAAAGCCTCTCCTCTCTTCAGCTGAGGAAGGTTGTCTTTGCATGGTTCCACTCTTATCTATTCAATCTTGGCTACAGCATGTTTAGCATAGCTTCCCTTCCCATCCCCACACCATCATCTTTGGAGTCACCTAACATTATAGCCTTCGTCCCTTCCTCTTACTCATGCTGGCATTCAGCGACATCATCCAAACACACGAGAAGGAATTATCTGTACAAAATCCATACCCTTTCTACCAATTCCATCCCCCTCTCCAGCCACTGTCTCATTGTAGGAATTATGATAAGTGATTTTCAACCACAATGTAGTACACCAATCTCCCTGTCTTTAGAGCAGCTCCCTTTTTGATCTGCAATTTTGTAGGCCACCACATCCTGTTGCCATCTCCTTCTGCATTTGATGGCAGAATCCTTCATCAGAGAAGATTCTGAAGACCTTGTCTGGACTGTACAGCAACACTATCCTTACCCCACCCTCCCCATGTAGTTCAAAAGGCAGAATATTGCTATAGCCTCCCTATAGTGTAAATTGGGTAGTGACATGAGTCTTACTGTATTTGTGCTTTGCTGCTATAAGGATTTCTAATTAGCTATAGGTGCAAATGATAATCATGGGCCTAGAAATTTGGTTGTCCCAATGTTTGGGCATGTGGTGGTGGGGGAGGTGGGCACGCTCTGCATCTGAATCGTGAATCCCGAGGGACTCAATGTTGGACCCGATGTGGCACCATCCATCTAACAGTCAACTAAGATCAGCCTGCTGCTGGCATTCACATTCAGGTAAATAAAATGTGAAAAACCTATCTTGTAGATTGCAGGCAATTGCAAGGTCTGCTTTTACCAATTGTAACCAATTGAGTGGAAGTTTAGTCACTGCTTTTATTGTTATTGGAAAAGCAAAAATACTCCTAGTTTTCAAACACTATCCACTCCATCACAAGCCTTTCTTTTATATAGTGCAAAAAGTAACTCACCAGCACCTGGAAGAAGGCCTCTGGTAACTTCAATAAGACCCATTTTGGCAGAAGACGCTAAAGTTAAAAAACAAGTGGCAATAAACCAACTGCTCTGCATTACGCCAACTAAATGTTAACAGACATGAGCTACTTAACATCACAATGTGCTAGTGGACAATAAGAGGCAGCTTCATAACTGCGATACTGGAGCAATGAAATTTGAACCAAGAACTGCAATGCAGTAATTTTACTTTTTGTCCAACAGCAAAAAGAGAAAGCAAGCCCAGGGGGAGGTGGGGGGAAGAAAACTGAGGGAAAGCATCTGCATGTCAGAAAGGGCGAGAGGGAGTGAGAAAGAGCACATGGGAAATAATTCACAAGGAAATCTGGATTTGCCTTTACTAATTGAGCCTTTGGCCTCTTCTACTCAATTTAATCAAAACATCAAAACTACTTTTCTGGATTTATGTTTCCACACAATTTACAATCTTACATAACTCAAGATCAAATAAGAAACACATTTTCAACACTGAAAAGCTGAAGCCTTTGCAGTGCTTCCTCATAAAATCAGCCTTGTGGCTCTTCTCTGCACTGTCTCAAATACTTGAATATCTCCCCTTTTCCCTAGCGACCAGAACTGGCCACAATATTCATGGTGTGATCTGAGCAGAGCACTATACAGTTTGATAACAGCTTCCTCAAATTTGTATTCTTTTTAGCTATATAGTTCAACATGCTATCAGCTCTGATGACTGATACTTTGCATTGGCTGAAAATGAAATCTACGCGGACTCTTAGGTCTCACAATGTCATCCTTAGCTAGTTCAACATCATTCATAGAGTACTTGTTGTCCGTTGCCTTTCCTATGAGCAAGACTTTTCATTTGCCCATATTCAATTCCTTCTACCATTGTTCTGTCTACTTTTAAGTACTTTATCCAGGTTAATTTGTAATTTCTAAGTTGCCTTCTCCGAGTCTTCTGCCTCATCACAAATTTGACTAATCATATTTCAGAGTTAAAAGTCAATTATGTAAATTAGAACCAAAGTAGTTCCAATACTGAGACCTGGGGCACCCATTGAATATTCCCCTACCCCATTGAATACCTACTGTTTTCTACCTTTCAACTAATTATCCAAGACTTGCCTCGAATTCCCACTGCTTTGAGGTTCAACTAAGTCTTTTATGTGGAATATTTCAAATGTTTCCTGGAATTCTAGCTACAACATGTCATAGGGTTTTACAGAATCCACTTCAGTTCTCACTTTCTCCAATAAGTTGTGATCAGACAGATCTTTCTCTGAATCCATCTTGGCTGCTGTTTACTAAGCTATAGCAATTAACTTTACTAGTAAATAATTGGGGCTCCATCCTGTGCTCAGATTCACCTTTGAAATGGAGCAAATGAGCTCCCTTTCCCTGACATGCTAGTAGAGAAATCTGCCAGGGAGTTCTCTATTACCGTCTACCACAAGCCTACCTTCATGTGTCAATATACACGTTGGGATTCCTACAGTTCCACATGCTGTAAGATTGGCCTTATTGGCAACCTCATAAATAAGGCCTAAGCCATTTGTTCACCGTGCAAGCTTGATGCTGAAATAGGACGGCATCCTGCGCAAACTCATGAATGGGCCTAAGGCCATCACTTTCGGTCCTGAAAAGTATGCAGTCTTCCTCAGATTGCCCTGGAAGAGCAAGGTATCTCAAAAATTTGAGCAACTGGTGAAGCTGGCAGTTTCACACTGCTACTATGCAGTAGCAACACAAGTGGTGTTTGCCACTAGCAGGATGCTGCTGTCAAGCCAAAAAGACATTCTGCCTATCACACAAATGAGTAACGTGATATATGAATTTCAGTGTCAGTGTGATGCCAGGTATGTAGGCTGTATGACCTAAAGACTGGTGGATCAAACAGCATGTCCCTTTGGCTGTTCACAACAGAGTACTGACCATACCCAACCAGCCTATGCTTGCAAAACTCTAAACACAGGCCAGGATTTTCCAGTCCCACCTGCGATTCTCGCCATGGGCAGGACCAGAAAATCCCAGTCACAGTGTCCAACATTGGATGTGATTCTGCGATAGGACAACGTAGCTAAATAATCCTGAGTCTGCTAAGAATTACACTGATAACCAATTTAGGATTGTCAGTCGGTCTCACAGTATGGCACACTTACGGGTGCTAGAAGCTACATTTATTAATACACAGGGCCCTGTTCTTTACAGAACAGAAAGAACATGTACACACATTGTACCTGTTTCAACAACAAAACAGGCAACAGCCACTCTCTGGTTCATTCCCCAGGCAATGCCTTGACCAATCAGAGTCAATCTGCCTGTTTTGAATTTAAACAAAGCTTGGCAGTTAACCGGTGCATTCTCAATGGCAACGCCTCTACTAATAAGAGTCCACTTATCAACCAAACATCACTATCTTCTCATGAAGCATAAATTGTTGTTCCTTTTACATTTGGTATTCTTGCAAATGTCCTGATCAGTGCAAGACAAAAAGCTTCAATGTGTCTTTTTTTTTTTTCCAGTGACACCCGCGTTATTGTACAGGTCATTTTCAAGTTTACAGCTGCAATGTTCCATTCTAAAGATCTTTATGGCTAATGAACGAATACTAGGATCCATCTAGCTCTACGTTATCTGCATGTTTTATTAAATTATGTAGCCATGGAACACTGTTAAAGATGGCTATTTTCAACCTTTGCCTCATTTTCAATGAGAAAGTTGGGGACAAGAAGAATTGAGACACTCCTGTGAAAGGTTTATTAAGAACTTACAAAAAACTCATAACCCAGATAGGTTACAGGACTGAAGTAATGGCTCAAACCTACCAGTCATCTCATCAAATCTCAATTTTTGTAGATAAGCCTTTAAGTTATTCTTAACTATATATGAAGCTCTATATTTCTACTTGTGAGATCTCAGTCTAGATAAGGTATTAGATAGGCATATATGACACAATTTGATCCTACCTGCAACACGAAGATCACATGCCAATGCTAGCTCCAGACCACCACCAAGAGCATACCCATCTATTGCAGCAATGGTGGGCATAGGCAGGAATGCTTTAAAAAAAAACACACACCTTTAAGACTTGAGAAAACATTTTAAAAATGTGTACAATATCAAAAACAACCACAATTGCTAAGCCATCACAGCTAGCCCTTCAAACTAGTTTTTAGCAATCTCAATGGCCAAGAATCGCTTGTCCATCTATTATGCACTGATGTGGCTTGGTAACTATAGCTAACCAGATGACCAAAACTTACAAGTTTCATACCTTTTAAAAAATATTCTGCTTTTCTATTCTTACGATCAAAGTGAATAACTTCACACTTCCCCATATTATACTCCATCTGCCATCTTTTTGCTCACTCACTTAACCTGTCTATTTCTCTTTGCAGCCTCTCTGTACTCATAATTTACAAAGCTTGGTGGAAACTACTGTCAAACAAACTTAAATACATTACTCTTCCCAGCACTGGTCCTTGCGGCACTCCACTAATCATAGCCTGTCAACTTGAAAATGCCCTGTTTAAACCTACACTTTGCTTCCTATCTGCTAACCAATTCTCTATCCATGCTAATATATTACCCCAACTCCATGAGCCCTTATCTTGCCTATTAAACTTCTGTTTGGCACCTTACTAAATGCCTTTTGGAAATCAGGGTATGTTACATCTACTAGTTCCCCTTTATCTACCCTATGAGTTACATCCTCAAAATAACTGAAATTTGTCAAACGTGCTTTTCATTTCCTAAAACCGTTGATTCTGTATGGCCATACTATGATTTTCTAAGTGCACGTTAAGACTTCCTTAATAATAGATTCCAACACTTTCCGACAACTGATCTTAGGCTAACTGGGCTGTAGTCCCCCGTTTTCTCTCTCCTTCCTTTCTTAAATAGCGGTGTTGCATTTGCTAATTTCCAATCTGCTGGGACCATTCCAGATTATAGGGAATTTTGGGACATCAAAGCCAGTGCATCCACCACCTCTGCAGCCATGTTTTTTAGAATACTAGGTTGTAGGCCATCAGTTCTGGGGATTTGTTGGACTTTAGTCTCATAAATTTTTCTGCTGATATTAAATTATCTTAATTTCCTCACTTATTTTAGCACCTAGGTTACCCTCTATTTTTATGTATGTACCTTGTTTCTTGTGCTGTGAAGACAGACGCAAAATATTTGCACAGTCAATGAAGTGACCGCTCTGCCAGCCTATTCATGCCAACATGAAGCCTGGGCCTCATGGGCTTTCTACAGACTGTAGCTTGCTGTTTCTGGGAGGGTGGGAAATTGGCCGACTCCCATGCTGAGCCCTCCAGCAGAGAAGGCCTTGCAAGGAGCCAGAAGTGGCAAGGATTAGTTTTAATCTAAGCCACCTGGGGAAAATCATTTTAATCAAACTGGCCAACCCACTAACCTCAATTGAAAGTAAAAATTGGGCATGGATTTTTCTTTATAAAACAGGCCGTTGGATGCTGCTGTTTTTTTTTTAAATCAGCAAAGTGCTGCAGAATGATAAAAAAATGGATGTTTAGCAGCGATAGAGGAGATAGGAGAAGTTGATCTTACTAGTAATCTAGTGGCTACGGCATTAGCTTCGCAACCCAAGCCAGAAGTTCACATCCTTCAATAAACCAGGCAATTTGTGGTTTATCACCAAAATAAAGTGGAAAACTGCTAGATTATCTTTAAATATCCAAATAGTACAGGAACATCCTTCAAAGAAGAGTAACCACTAAGTGACCTGGTGACTAATTCACACTAGATGGTTTCTGACAAACCCAGTGACCAAGATTTTGAAGGAGATAAACAGCCATACTGCTGACTTTCAATAGCACAGCTCCAAGTCTACATGTTTTCAAGATTATGCATTTGAAAATTTAAAAGATTTTCTTCCCTTTATAGATTTTATTTTCTATTGTTCTTGTTCTCACTATCATTTGGTCTATTTTAGTCAACAGAAGTACATATGCAACAAATTACAATATATTCAAACCATAAAGCTTCCTGCTGAAATTGAGATGACTTTGGGCTACTTAGAAACATAGTACATTACACAAAGATAAAAACAAAAAACTGTGGATGCTGGAAATCCAAAACAAAAACAGAATTACCTGGAAAAACTCAGCAGGTCTGGCAACATCGGTGGAGAAGAAAAGAGTTGATGTTTCGAGTCCTCATGACCCTTCAACAGATTCTGTTGAAGGGTCATGAGGACTCGAAACATCAACTCTTTTCTTCTCCGCCGATGCTGCCAGACCTGCTGAGTTTTTCCAGGTAATTCTGTTTTTGTTTTACATTACACAGAGTAGGTCAGGTGAAACCCTACACTGCATTGAACAGTCCATTACACACACACAAATACCCCTAGGCTTAAAAAACAGACAGCAAGTGCTACTTAGTTTTTAAAAAATTGCTTAAAAATACCATTACCGAGATACAGATAAATTAATTAATTTGCACTTGCCTATTTTGCTCATTAAACTTCTCAGTTTATGAACAAAGTGCCCAACCTCTGTATTATTCATTTCAGCACGCTCCTTCAAGTCAGCACCTAGAAAATGAATTGGGGAGAGAAAAAGGGAAAATAATTTGGAAAACAATTTCACTAAGAATACAAAGATAACTTTTGTTGGTACTGGCCTAAAAGAAGCAAAGAATAAAGCTTAGTAAGCAATAATTTCCACTGCAAATAAAGAACCAAATGGCTCTTCTGTGGTGCACACAATGCAATGATCAATACAGTCACTTAAGAGTTAACACAGCTAGAATAAAAATCACCAGTAATAGATCCAGTATTTAAACTCAGCTCATTAAAATGTTTTGAAGTTAAACAAATTTTTAACGTTAGCAGCTTTTCAATACTCTCATTCGAAATTAGTTACCAAATCAAATTTCAACAGTATTTATGGCATCTCACTTCACCACCCAGAAGAACCAATTACATATAATGTTATATCACTGTGGTTTTGGCAATGAATAATAGACAGTGTATTGGCCCATTACTAGACTGCTCCTGAAAGGCGGAAAATGGCTTCAAATCCATGACTGCCCACACAAGGAAGGAATTTCACCACCCACCTTGAAGAAGGGAGTCACACTGGGGAAGTGTTGCACGACTCCTTTATTGGTTCAAGAGGAGCAACAGGCAGGAGGCGGTGGGAAAATGGGTGAGAAACCAAAGAAAGAAATCGTGAAGGGTATAGATCAGAATGTTCATATTTCAGACTTTGGAATTATTAGTTAAAGTAAAATGACTACTAAATTGTAATTTATTAAGGTAATAATGTTATGATCTATATACCGCAAAGTAAGATATCACACAGAATGAAATACATTTAATACATTTCAATTTAATATTTGCAAGTTTTTATGCCAGGTTTTATTAATCATATCACCAACTTGATTCTGGTTCAGTTAGCTCCTCAACAATCAAATACTGAGGCACAATTTTGCTATTAAGTATCTACCATAAAGTTTAGAACTCCAAAAACAAAGCAGTTTTCCAAATACTGCAGGGCCTTATAAAGTTAGTAGAACCTCTCATCACTGCAACAGGAGTATGCTACCTTCAGAGCCAGTGAACTCTGGTTACAAATTACTCAGATAGTAGATCCCTTACCTGCACAGAAAACTCCTTTGACCTGACTTTTAAACAGTACCACACGCACACTTTTGTCTTGACGCAAATCTTCAACAGCTTCTTCAAGCTAGAAACAAGTAATCAGTTCCGATTTTTCTTTGTAGTTCTTGTTAATACGGGCACAGTTGGGAAAAATCAAAGTCCTCATAATGGAACTGTAAACTTTCATGTCAAAGGGCTGCACCAAAATTGATTATGATATCATTACAGGTATTAAGAGGAAACAGACAAAGGAAAGGAAAAAAGTCAGTGAGCAAGGAGAGAGAGAGAAAAAAGCATAAATATGCAATACAAATTAACAGAGTAGGTCTTTGTTAAATATATATTTCATAAAACTGAGTGAACATATACTAGCGTGCTTTGCTCCAGATTTTCCTGGACTCTTGTTTGGCACTGTAGGTTGTAGGGACCATTGAAAAGCCTAACAAAATAGGAGAATATGCAGCAAGTGTCTTGTGCTATCAATTATGAAGCTCCATATTTTCCTGGGACTTGCTGTCACCCTGTGTGAAAACAGTGATAATTATCTTAGCTCCTCCCCCATTAGAATCCATGCTGATTGTGATTTTGCTGGATCTACATCAGTTTAAATCCATGTTCCATTTACATACATCTCAGATTGCTGATATTAACAGATCTTTTTCAGAGTTAGAGATTATCCCCCAAAGAGGCATCTATGCTAAAAAGAGCCCTTACCAAACTTCAACTCATAAAATTCAACAAAAGTCAAAAAATAATTAAGTGGAAATAGCACTTGAGTTAGTGTTCCAAGGACCAAATGCTAAGACTTGGATCACAGGTGGAATCAGATTAGATACTCCTGAAACCAAACTCAATTTTAAGCCAAGTGACAACAGTGATAGATTGCACATACCTGCTTAACAAACACATTTCCTAGGGAGTTTCTTGCATGAGGTCTGCTCATTAAAACAGCTGCAATCCCTGAAAGAAAAATTTTGAATTCACTGACTTCATAATTGCAGACATCAATTTTGCTGTTAATTCTCAAAAAGGATCACGTAGCCACCAGCACTGCATGATTCAGCCAGAGCTAAAGCAGTGCAGCACTAAGGGCTGCGCTAAGACCACTCCTAAATCCAAATTTGTTCAGCTTCCACTGTTTAAAGTGGTGGAATTACTCACTTAATTCTTCTATAAGTGAGAGAAAAGCTTTTCACAAGATGATGCTTTGGCTGAGCTCTCTTATTTGAAGTCAAATGAGTAAAGTTTTCTAACTTTCTTTCTTAAAATCTAAAGGTTTTAACATTTAAATTGCAGGAAATATCTTCCCTTCCTATCCATCCTGTCCATACAAGCTACAGGGGGGAAAAATGTAATGCAAGTGGCACTATAGTTTACTACACAGTTATAGCTGCTTAGGTTAATCTTCATGTTTATTTTCAGGGCAAATCAAAACAAAAGAAAATTACTTCAAGGAAATTTACTAGTGAAAATTTTTCCTTTAAGCATCAGCTTTGGGTCAATGGCAGCACATTTGCTTCCACATCAGGAGATGTTCAATGCCTGCTATGGACTTAAGCGGTTAAGAATTTGTGGTCAACAGCGAACAATTGATGCTCATTGTTCATTACACTTACAGCTGCCTACAGACCTTTTGAGCAACAACTTATGATCACTGGGTGTCTAACACAGCACGCCATCCTTTACAAGGCATCTGGTACCTGAGTAAGGTAAATAGCATGTCTCTTCAACCAGTCAGATTCAAGAATCCTCATTGAGAAATGCAGAGTCTAAACTAGGAGGTGAAAATTCAATGTAAAATCATGTATAGAAAGCAAAATAAAGAGAGGGAAAGAAAGATGATGAGACAGAGGGAAAAACAAAAAAAAATTCCTTTTTGACTCTCCAACAATAATTGAAGCTTGAAGGAATGAGACTCTATTATAAAAGTTAATTTTCTGCATTGGATGGTCGACCTCTTGTGTGCAACATTGGTACTGACCACCTCTGCCACCACCTCCCAAGCTGGAGTGGCAAGACTGATGGGCCTTTTGTGACCAGGGCAAGAGTAGAGTACATCACGGTGGGCCTCCATGACGTCCGGAAGACATCCCAGGGATGTGCTACTGATTCATGGGGCTGCACTCTTCTTGGCTTTCAGGGCCACATCTTCACCGGAGCAGCCCTGAGCTGCTAGCTTTGAGAAGTGTGTGCACAGCTGCAGTTAAAATATGGTGCCTCATGTGAGGAAGCGTTGAGATAACGGCATGGCGGGTAATTCGGAGGCCACCCGCCAACAAGATGGCGTGTTTCCTGTGGCTGCATATTTAATGAGGCGAGAATGGGATGATATGGCACGAAAAGTGCCATAGAGGATGGTTGGCAGTAAATAAGATATATTGATGTTAAGAATTCACTGTCACTTTAATGAATAAGCCTAATTCTTTTTTGTGGTGTACTTAGTGAGTAACTAGTGGAAAATTACCACAAATTCATGCCCTTACTTGTATGTAAATGCCTCATTTCTCAGCGAGATACAAGTGTAGCAAAGCTTGAGGACGTGCAGTGCAAACTGGACAGCAACTTCCCGATTTCAGTGTTTTATCATGCATGAGTTACATCATAATAACAGTGAATGCTGTTATTCTTAATGCAAAATCTGGGCTATGATTTAGGCTGACACTCCAGTGCAGTACTGCACTGTCAGAGGTGCTATCTTACAGATGGGATATTAAACCTTGTGTATAAATTGGCTGCTATTACAACAATGGCTGTATTCAAAAGTATTTCATTGGTTGTGAAATGCTTTGGGCAGCCATAAACAACATCATATAAATACAAGCCCTTTCTTTAATTTATTTAAAATCAGAATTATGAATTTACCAAAGGGAAACATCGCTATTACAGATTTAGGTAGAAGCACGGAATCGTCCCAGGTTTGCACAAAGTGCAGTAGCGGGTGGAAAAAAAGTCATTTTACCTGCTGGCCGCAAGAGTGGGTTTTCATGCCGTATCGTTCCATTCTCGCCTCATTAAATATGCAGCCACAGGAAACACGCCATCTTGTTGGCGGGTGGCCTCTGAATTGCCCGCCATGCCGTTATCTTAACGCTTCCTCACATGGGGCGCCATATTTTAACTGCAGCTGTGCACACACTTCTCAAAGCTAGCAGCCCAGGGCTGCTCCAGTGAAAACATGGCCCTGAAAGCCAAGAAGAGTGCAGCCCCATGAATCAGTAGCACATCCCTGGGATGCCTTCTGGATGTCATGGAGGCCCACCATGATGTACTCTAGTCTTGCTCTGGTCACAAAAGGCCCATCAGTCTTGCCACTCCAGCTTGGGAGGTGGTGGCAGAGGTGGTCAGTACCAATGTTGCACACAAGAGGTCGACCATCCAGTGCAGAAAACGGATGAATGATCTGATCTGTGCCACCAGTGTAATGCAACCATCTTATCACTCTAAACTAACACACTCAAGGCCATCGCACATTCACTGACATCTCACTCACTGCCAACTCAAGGGGCATCACCACTCACTCTCTCACACATACCTCCACATATCCATCTGGCCTCATCTCCTCTGGAAACTACCTCCTCAGCCCTCACCATCTTGAGGCTGCTTGCACAGATCAACATGTGCCCCCACAAATGCACCCTGGGAAACCCTCCTTCTGCAGTACAGCCCCTGTCCAGCAGCCTCTTCCCTTGCCAGAGGCCACTACTCCCCCTTCCTCAAGCAAGCCTTAGCCCTGCAGCTGTTGAAAAGCCACCCCTGGCTGATCTGGTAGGTGGAGACCTGCCCCTGATCCCCCCTAAAAGTGATGTATGTGGTGCTGCCTGTGAAGCCTGGCAATTTTGACCACGAGTGCTGCCCAAATCAAGGTAGGCAAACAAACCTCCAAAGCTCCAAGTGAAGTGCAAGGTCGCCAGGTGCATGTCACTACTGCACAGTCGTGAAACACGTCAGTGTGGTGACCCAACGATCCAGCGCAGCGGGGGGGGGGGGGGGCGATGATTCCAGCAAACAGGACTTATAATGAGATCCTAGAATATTGAAATTAAGTTCCCAACGTGCAGCGACAGTAAACGGAGCCGGCCACTGACAGATGGATCGGATGGTCACAAACCGACTTTTGGCTTTTCTCATCATATTGCACCCCACCCCCCAAAACGATAACAGGGCCGGAAAATTCCATACACCACGTATGACACTCACACTCAAACTGGCAGTAGCAAAAGACCAGAGACTAATCCCTTACCCGAGTTCTCCCCCTGTAAATGATGTATCTGGATTTCGTGAACGCCACAGGTTTCCGAGTATCGCCTTCCACCGACAGACGAGGATGTGACCCTGCTCCATGCATTGCCCAGTCCTTCGCTGCTTAAAGGGCACACCTCCGGCTGTAGATACGTTCCTGTAGCAGACCGAGCAAGACAAGCTCTGCCACGTACGACCAAAGTTCCAACAGAACCAATTTTCCTCATTCCTGACATTTGTTGCAAGAACTAAGGAACTGAAATGTGCAAGTTATACATTCACTAGAGGGCCGTGTAAAGAGGATATCCCGCCTCCGCGCCGACTTCATTGGATACTGAAACAGCCTCTCCCTGTCCAGATTTGTTCACATTGGGATGGGGGCGGTATAATATTAAAATTAAGCAAGACCCAGATGACCCAGCTAATTATCGTGAATATGTTGGAACCCGTAATTAAGGAAGTAGTAAGAAGCCATTTAGAAAATAATAATATAATCAAGCCAACATGCTGTTGTGAAAGAGAAATTGTGTTTGCCAAATTTATTAGAGTTAGTTGAGCTTGTAACAATACATTGGATTCTCCCCACTTGGACGTATGAGTGCTCAGCAAAAAAAAAAGTATCAGTTTACAGTTTAGGTTGGTGTGGTCTTATGTGTGGCCTTAGGCCAAGTCTTAATTTTCATAACGAATGCAAATATTGCATAGGAAGTCAGTGTTGGAGGGATGGATGGAGGCATTCGCTTTGCGCTGCCCTCGCTTTTCCTAAAGACATTTGACTCTGTTCTCCTCAAATGTTGAAATCTTAAGGGAGAGACGATGACATAGTGGTATTGTCACTAGACTAGTGATCCAGAGACCCAGGGTAATGCTCTGGGGACCCGGGTTTGAATCCCACCACGAATTTGAATTCAATAAAAATCTGGAATTAAAAGTCTAATGATGACCATGAAACCATTTTTGTAAAAACCCATCTGGTTCACTAATGCCCTTTAGGGAAGGAAATCTGTTGTCCTTACCACGTGACTCCAATGTAGTTGACTCTTAAATGCCCTCTGAAATGGCCTATCAAGCCACTCAGTTGTAACAAACTGCTACAAAGTCACAAAAAAAGGAAAACCGGATGGACCGCCCGGCATCGACCTAGGCACTGGAAACAACAAAGGAATCATAGTTATGTCGACCCTGCAAAGTCCTCCTTACTAACATCTGGGGGCTAGTGCCAAAATTGGGAGAGCTGTCTCACAGACTAGTCAAGCAACAGCCTGACATAGTCATCCTCACGGAATCATACCTTACAGATAATGTCCTAGGCACCACCATCACCATCCCTGGTTATGTCCTATCCCACTGGTAGGGCAGACCCAGCAGAGGTAGTGGCACAGCGGGAGACAATCATGAGGGAGTTGCCCTGGGAGTCCTCAACATCAATTCTGGATCCCATGAAGTCTCATGGCATCAGGTCAAACATGGTCAAGGAAGCCTCCTGCCGATTAGCATGTATCTCCCTCCCTCAGCTGATGAATCAGTCAGTGCTCCTCCATGTTGAAAAACACTTGGAGGAAGCACTGAAGGTGGCCAGGACACAGAATGTACTCTGGGAGGGGGGACTTCAATGACCACTACCAAGAGTGACTCAGTAGCACCACTAGTGATTGAGCTGGCCGAGTCCTAAAGGACATACCTGCTAGACTGGGTCTGCGGCAGGTGGTGAGGGAACCAACAAGAGGGAAAACCACGCTTGACCTCATCCTCACCAACCTGCCTGCCGCAGATAAATCTGTCCATGACAGTATTGGTGGGAGTGACCACCGCACAATCCTTGTGGAGACGAAATCCTGGCTTCACACTGAGGATACCCTCCATCGTGTTGTGTGGCACTACAACAGTGCTGAATGGGATAGATTTTGAACATCTAGCGACTCAAGACTGGGCATCCATGAGGCACTGTGGGCCATCAGCAGCAGCAGAATTGTACTCGAATAGAATCTGTAACCTCATGCCTCAGCATACCCCCCACTCTATCATTACCATCAAGCCAGGGAATCAATCCTGGTTCAATGAAGAGTGCAGGAGGGCATGCCAGGAGCAGCACCAGGCATACCTAAAAATAAAGTGTCAACCTGGTGAAGCTATAACACAGGACTACTTGCGTGCCAAAAAGCATAAGCAGCAAGTGATAGACAAGGCTAAGTGATCCCACAATCAACAGATCACATCTAACTCTGCAGTCCTGCCACATCCAGTCGTGAATGGTGGAGGACAAATAAACAACTCACTGGAGGAGGAGGAGGAGGAGGAGGCTCCACAAATATCCCCATCCTCAATGATGGACGAGCCCAGCACATCAGTGTAAAAGATAAGGCTGAAGCATTTGCTACAATATTCAGCCATAAGTACCAAGTGGATGATCCATCTCGCCCTCCTCCAGAGGTCCCCAGCGTCATAGATGCCAGTCTTCAGCCTAATCGATTCACTCCACGTGATATCAAGAAATGGCTGAAGGCACTGGATACTGCAAAGGCTACGGGCCCTGATAATATTCTGGCAATAGTACTGATGACTTGTGCTCCAGGACTTGCCACGCCCCTAGCCAAGCTGTTCCTGTACAGCTACAACACTGGCATCTACCCAGCTATGTGGAAAATTGCCCAGGTATATCCTGTACACAAAAAGCAGGACAAATCCAACCCAGCCAATTACCATCCCTTCAGTCTACTCTCGATCATCAGTAAAGTAATGGAAGGGGTCATCAACAGTGCTATCAAGCGCCACTTGCTTAGCAATAAACTGCTCACAGATACCTAGTTTGGGTTCTGCCAGGGCCACTCAGCTCCTGACCTCATTACCGCCTTGGTTCAAACATGGACAAAAGAGCTGAACACCCAAGGTGAAGTGAGAGTGACTGCCCTTGACATCAAGGCAGCATTTGACAGAGTGTGGCATCAAGGAGCCCTAGCAAAACTGGAGTCAATAGGAATCAGGGGGAAAACTGTCCACTGGTTGGAGTCATACCTAGCACAAAGGAAGATGATTGTGGTTGTTGGAGGTCAGTAATCTCAGCTCCAGGACATCACTGCAGGAGTTCCTCAGGGTACTGTCCTCGGCCCAACCATCTTCAGCTGCTCCATCAATGACCTTCCTTCCTACATAAGGTCAGGAGTAGGAATGTTCGCTGATGATTGCACAATGCTCAGCACCATTCGCAACTCCTCAGATACTGAAGCAGTCTATGTCCAAATGCAGCATGACCTGGACAATATCCAGGCTTGGGCTGATAAGTGGCAAGTAACATTCCCACCATATAAGTGTCAGGCAATGACCATCTCCAACAAGAGAGAATCCAATCATTGCCCCTTGATGTTCAATGGCATTTCCATCACTGAATCCCCCACTATCAACATCCTGGGGTTTACCATTGATCAGAAACTGAACTGGACTAGCCATATAAATAGTGGCTACATGAGCAGGTCAGAGGCTCGGAATAGTGCAACGAGTAACCCACCTCCTGACTCCCCAAAGCTTGTCCACTATCTACAAAGCACATGTCAGGAATATGATGGAATACTCCTCACTTGCCTGGATGAGTGCAGCTCCCACAACACTCAAGAAGCTTGACACTATCCTGGGCAAAGCAGCCCCCTTGATTGGCACCACATCCACAAACATTTACTCCCTCCACCACCGACACACAGTAGCAGTAGTGTGTACCATCTACAAGATGCACTGCAGGAATTCACCAAAGTTCCTTCGACAGCGCCTTCCAAACCCACAACCACTACCATCTAGAAGGAAAAGGGCAGCAGATAGATGGGAACACCACCACCTAGAGTTGCCCTCCAAGTCACTCACCATCGTGACTTGGAAATATATCACCGTTCCTTCACTGTCACTGTGTCAAAATCCTGGAACTTCCTTCCTAATAGCACTGTGGGTGTACCCACACCACATGGACTGCAGCAGTTCAAGAAGTCAGCTCACTACCACCTTCTCGGGCAACTAGGGATGGGCAATAAATGCTGGCCCAGCCAGTGAAGCCCACATCCCATGAATGAATTTTTTAAAAAAATGACAGAGACATTGGGTCTGTCCAAGATTGTTTATTTTCCCAAATATTGGGATCCAGTTTGCAAACTCTGAGATTGGCTTTCAGATTGTATTTATATCTAAGTTTGGGACGACCTGTGGTGAATGTTCCTGTGCTCAGCTGGCTGTAGAGTACTGCCTTTGGTATTTGGGAATGCTCCATGTGAACCACATGACCAACCCAGCAAAGCTGAGCTTCGATGGTCATGCTCTCGATGCCAAGTACGCAGCACTTTGCAAGAACCTTGGTGTTGGGAATTTTTGTCCTGCCACCTGATGTTACAAATAGATCTCAGACAGCGAAGATGGAATGCTCCTAGTTGCTTTATGTGATGCCAGCTGGTTGTCAAAGTCTGATACCCATAAAGAAGCAATGTAAGAACCACTGCCTGGTAGAATTTGATCTTTGTTCTGAGACAAGCTCCATGCTCTTTTCAAAGTCTGTGAGCGATGCTGCCAAATGCTAAGCTTGATTTTACCAGGTGATGGTTGATTTCGTCATCCAGCGTAGTGATACTGGAGAGGATACTCCCAAGACAGCAAGACTTCTGTACTGATTGGAGGGGTTTGTTGATGATAGTGAATGTGGAGTCTTGGAGTACATGGCCAGAGTGGCTAGATACAAGATAGAATTGTAGAAAGTTTATGGCACAGAAAGAGACCATTTGGCCCATCTTGTCTGCCCTAGCCGAGAAACAAGCCATCCAGCCTCACTTTGCAGCATTTGGTCCATAGACCTGCAGGTTACGGCACTTGAGATGCATATCCAGACACTGTTTAAATGAGTTGAGTTTTCTGCCTCGATCAGGCAGTGAGTTTCAGATGCCGACAGCCCTCTGGGTAAAAATCTTTCGTCATCTCCCTTCTAATCTTTCTGCCAATCACTTAATCTAAGACTCCTAGTCACTGATCTCCCTGCTAAAGTAAATAGGCCCTTCCTAACCACTCTCTCCAGGCCCCTCACAAGATCTCTGTCTTCTTCAGATTACTGTTAGGCCAAAGTGTTCTTAGGCCAGGGCAAAGTGATCAACAAGCAGCTGAATGTCCTCCGGGGTTGTGCTATGAGACCGCAGTCAGCTGAGAACAAGAGTTCACTTAGTATCTGTTCAGTAACCTTTGTGAAAGCCTTGAGCCTTTGCAAGTTGAAGAGGTTGTCGCCTGTCCTGAATTGAATGTGTTTTCCTGTGTCAAGGTGTTTGAATGCATACTGGAGCATGGCTGGGAAGTATATGGCAAACAGAACTGGAGCCAAGACACAGCCTTGCTTCGTGCCATTGGTGTCAGGAAAGGCATCAGGAAAGATGGTGCACCACTTTGCATCATGCTGGCCATCATGCAATCGTAAAACAAGTGAATGACTTGGATCATCTTTTTAGGGTAGCCACATTTGTATAGAACCTTTCCAGGTTATTGTGTCAAAAGCCTTGGTCAGGTCAATGAACACCATATGGCAGAGAAGGCTTGAAGGGCCAAATGGCCTACTCCTGTTCCTATGTTCCAACATAGGGTTGTTTATTCTGTTTGTGGACTTTTCTTGAATTTTACATGCTTCAAAGATCATGTCCACTGTTCCCCATACTGCATGGAAGACACTGGGTTCAAAGAGTCCTTGAGGTGAGTGACAATCTGATTAAGAATAACCCTTGCAAGAGTGTTTCCTGCTGTTAAAAAAAGTGATATTCCACAGTGATTGTCACAGATGGACTTGCTCCCTTTCCTTTTATAGAGATGAGTTATAAAGGCATTCTTGTAGTCTTGGGGCATAGTGCCCTGGTTCCAGATCAGGCATAAGAGACTAGGTAATTTCCTAACCATGTCAGTTGTTCTGTTCTTCAGATGGGATGCCATCAGCTCTCAGCGACTTGCCCATAGAGAGCTGCTTAATGGCTTTTGTGACTTGCGCTTAAGAAGGGTCAAGAGCAAGTTCTTCCAGAGTGTGATGCTGTGGAAGTGACTCTATGGTATCATCGCACACTATGGATTGTTGGTTTAGAAGATTGCTGAAGTGCTCTGCCCGACAAGAGAGAATCTTATACCTGTTGGTTAGGAGCTGCCATCTGCGGAGAGGATGGGTGTCACACTGTTAGCTTTGGGGTCATAGGTTGAACACAGACCTTCACACAGAGCCTTCAAGTTATTTTTATCAGCAAATGCTTGAAGTTCATCAGCCTTGTTTTCCCATCATCGGTTCTTCATCTCTCTTAGTTTGACCTTCAACATGCATTTTGCACGATGGTGTCTGGCATCCTTGCTGATGATTTCTTGTCAGCTATGTAAGATCTATGAGCATCATGCACTTCATCTAGAAGCTTGCCTATGTCTTGGTCATTGTTGCTTAACCAGTCTTAGTGCTTCCAAATCCTAGGACCTAAGATATCAGCAATTCCTGGGTCTAGTTTATGTTCCAGTTCTTGTCTCTTGGCCATGCCTTTAAGAACAGTTACATCAGGCTTCCTTTGTAGCTTGATTCTATGCCAAAACACCTTAGATTTTATCTTCAAAGACACAAAACTCCTGTCAAGCTGATGGTCGGTCCAGCTTTCTGCACATCTAAAGGAGCAGATAGAGATCACGTCCTTGAGGTCTATCATACAATAACATAGTCCATCATGTGCCAGTGATTGGATCCAGGGTGCATCCATATTGTTTTCAGTTTGTTTGCCTTTTGGAAGACTGTGTTTTTGAAGGTTAGGTCAAATTTGCTGCACTTAGAAAGAAGGAGCTGGCCATTGGACTGCCAATACCATGGAGTCTTAGTACACCTCTCCATAAATTACAGTCTGTGCCCACTCGGGCATTGAAATCACCAAGAATAATGACTTTGCCCTGGTGGGGTACTGCTCTAATTATCTTGCTGATGTCATCATAGAATGCTTCTTTGACACTGGCTGTTTGTTTCTTTGTTGGAGTATAGGCACTAATGAGTGTATGCTGGTTACTTAAACAAAGAACCATGAGTTGATCATTGATCCCCTTAGGAAGTGAGACAAGCTTGCATGCCAGTTCAGATAGAATGGCAAAGCCATTGCTTGACTGTCAAGGCTAGTCCTTTTTTTTATTCGTTCATGGGATGTGCGTATCACGGACTAGGCCAGAATTTATTGTCCATCCCTACTTGCCAATCCAGCAGAATGTGTAGCCTGCACAAACCTCTTCAAGTTGAGACTCCTCGACGAGCTTTGTTTCGCTTAATGCAGCTATATCGATATTGTACCGCCTAGCTTTCAGATATGGGGTCTGTTCTATGCTGTGGTCTCATATTGTTGTCTATAAGTGTTCTGACATTCCATGAACCAAGCTTCATATGACGACTAGTAGTTTTGTTCTTTACGTTTTGGCTGTGGTGAATGGATGACCAGCCAGGAATGATAACCTGGCAGGTACAGGCAGAACAGGCTGTGTTTAGGGAACCTTTTCTTCTCCTTCCCCAGATTGGGGGGAGCAGCGTTGTAACTGTAAAGGTCTGCTCTGTTGCTTCAGGAGGATATGAACTCCACACTTGCCTCCACCTATGGAGAGCAACCATCGCTCTGAGGCCGCCTGTGTGCAGGGTTATTACTGAAGACTGCCAGTAGCATCCTCTACCTGTCCACGTTGTCACTTCCCCAATGCCACAGGGCTTGGTATGTCTGATGTTTTAGTTGATGATGACTTGCTGAACAACTTTCACGTTGCGTACATTTAAGTGGTTGGGGTTTGTGCAGAGCTTCTCCCACTCTGTCATCCAAAGCAGCTAATACTACAATGGTGCAATGCTTGCCACAAACATAGCAGCTGAAAAGATGCTAATTTGGTTTTGGAGTTGTCCTTCTCCTAGATGAGCTGCTGAGCAGGCTGAAGAGCCTCATCTACCCATGACAGCTCATCCAGTCCTTTGGCACTAGCTGTGATCGTACAAATATGCCTTAGTTAACCCTTAGCAAGGGGGGTTTTGAAAACAGAGTTGCCTTCTCCTACATAGACTGCCAATTAAGGCTGACGAGCCCTACCAGCCTGGAGCTGTCTGGTTTAGAGGTGCCAAACACCCACCTTCACACCTCTGCCCACAGTTCTAAACAGGGATTGGCACATGAGGCCAGGCAGTAGGGGTTTGATTAGGAGAGGCTATTTGAGACACTGACCATATGATATTTTTTGTGGATGAAATGCTTCACGACTGTCTTCACCATCCCAGTCCTTCCTAACCATTTGATCCTCAAGGACCATAGATAAAGAGGGATCAGTAATTTTGGTTTCCAAAAGGTGCCACATAAAAGTTACTGTACTAGTTACTTGCTCAAGAGCAAACTGTGATTAGGACACAGAGAGTCTGTAAAGGGATACAGATAGATTAATTCCATTGCCAAATGGAGTATAATGTGGAAAAGTGTGAGGTTATCCACTTTGCTAGGAAGAATAGAAAAGTTAACATAATTTAAATGGAGAGAGACTAGAGAATCCTGCAGTGCAGATTGATCTAGGAGTCCTTGTACATGAATCACATAAAAAATTAACATGCGGGGTACAGCAAGTAATTAGGAAGGCAAATAAAATGTTGGCCTTTATTGCAAAGGGGTTGAAGTATAAAATTAGGGATGTCTTGTTACAACTGTACAGGGCGTTGATAAGACCAATTCTAAAGTACAGAGTACAGTTTTTGTCTCCTTATTTAAGGAGGGGTGTACTTGTATTGAAGTCTTGTGGTGCAGTGGGTAGCATCCCTGCCTCTGAGCCAGAATCTCTGGGTTCATAATCCCATCCAGGACTTGATGGCCACGGAAATGTATGGTCATGAAGTGACCAAAGAAGTTGATTATCAACCTGTAAATCCTTCCAGTAGTTATATGGCAGGTGGTTAGAGCGGGAGAGTCTCCTGGACAGCTATGCTTGATGTGGAGTGGCACCTCTCCAGCTATAGTCTCTGGCGACAGGCTAGTGACCTGGCCTGTCCCCGGACCAAAACTAATTACGGAAACAGACATAAGCATGTGCTTCACTTGCCTCATGTGTCTCTAGTGCGAGAAGAGAATCAAGTAGATACTTGCATTGGAGGCAAGTTCACTGTGTTGATTCCTGGGATGTAAGGGTTGTCTTATGAGGGAAGGTTGAGCCTATACTCATGGAGTTTAGGAAAATGAGAGGTGATCATATATAAATCATATAAGATTCTGAGGGGCTCCACAGAGTTGATGCTGAAAGGATGTTTCCCCTTGTAGGGAGTCTAGAATTAGAGGGCATAGTTTCAGAATAAAGGATCACCCATTATTCTCTGAGAGGCCGTTATCTTTGGAATTCTCTACCCCAGGGAGCGGTGGAGGCCGAGTTGTTAAATATATTCAGGGCTGCGATAAACACTTCTTCAAACTATAGAGGAATCAAGAATTATGGGGAAGATGCAGGAAAGTGAAGTTGAAACCAAGATCAGATCAGCCAGGATCTTATTGTTTGCCAGAGCAGGATTGAGGGGCCAAATTACTACTCCTGCGCTATTTTATATGTTCCTATGTAAACATCTATGGCTAAAATAGAAGCAGTAGCCAATTGGATCAGAAACTAGAATGCTGCCAGCACACATGAAACTGTAGTCCAGCAGGATGACGCTCAGTGTGCTAATGAAAACCATAATCTGACTATTTATACAAATATAGGCTTGGAGATGACATAGAAACAAATCTTTATTTTATCAAGCATTAATGTTGATGGTTTAGAAGAGGATGAACTTGAGATTTTCCAAAACTTCTCCTAAAGACCCAGATTCCTTACTGCAGTATGGTTTCACATTGTGTCTGGCACCCTATAATCATGTCAGACTAGATAACAAATGTTGGAAGTCTATTTTACATGGAGAGAAAGAAACACAGCTAATCAAGTCTGACTCCTTGCACCTCTGATGCATTTCAAGCATTTTGGAGCAAGAAACCTGACAAATTTTCCACCCCTAAATAAGGACAGTAAGGACAATTGGAATAAAGGCACAGCTGAGATTAGCCAATTCAGCACTGATCAGTCATTGGATGAGATTCAGGTGCTTATTTCTGAGGAAGGTTTTAATTACCCCTAGTAATAACTTGTATTTATATGACACATTTGACATAATGGAAAATCCCAAGGTGCTTCACAGGAACATAATAAAATAAAATGACATTGAGCACATATGGCGATATCAGATCAGATGACCAAAAGCTTGGTCAAAGAGGTAGGTTTTGAGGAGTGTCTGAAAGAAGGAAAATGAGCTAGAGAGGCAGAGAGGTGTAGGGAAGGAATTCCTGAGCTCAGAGCCAAAGCAAATGAAAGCATGGCCACCAATGGTGAAGTGATTAAAATTGGTAATGCTTAAGAGGCCAGAATTAGAAGAAGGAATGTAGGTTTCTTGAGTGGTGGTGAGCCTGGAGCAGGTTACAGTGATAGGGAGGGGCATGGCAATGAAAACAAGGATGAGAATTTTAAAATCAAGATGTTGCTTGAATGAGAGCCATGTAGGTCAGTAAGCACAGGGGTGATGGGTGAATGGGACATGGGGCGAGTTAGGATATGGGCAGCAGTGTTTACAGAGGGTAGAATATGGGAGACCAACCAGGAGATTGCTGGAATTGTCAAGTCTTGAGCTAGCAAAAGTATGAATGGGGATTTCAGCAGCAGATGAAATGAGAGAAGAGCAAGATTGGCCAATGCTATGGAGATGTAAATAGGCAACCTTAATGATGGTGTGAATGTGATTGGAAGCTCATCTCGGGATCAGATATGACACCATGGTTATGAACAGCCTGCTTTCGTTTCAGACAGTTGCCAGGGATAGGGATGAAGTCGGTGGCCAGAGAATGGAGTTTGGAGTGGGGACTGAAAACAATGGCTTCAGTTTTCCCAATATTTAATTGGCGGGAAGTTCTCTTTAACCTGTACCAGATGTTAGATAAACATCATTTGGAAACATTGGAGGAGTTGAGAGCAGTGTGGTGGTGAAGTAGAGCCTGGTATTGTCAGTGGACATGTGAAAACTAATGCTGTGATTTCGGATGGTGGCAAGGATAGATTCTTGGGGGACACAAGTGGTCACAGTGCGAGAGCAAAAAAAAGAATGGAACCAGGCAAGAGCAGTCTCACCCAGCTGGACAAAAGTGAAGAGGTGTTGGGGGAACACCATGTCAAAGGCTGCAGATAGATTGAGACAGATAATTTACCTTTATCATATACACTGAATATGCTGCATTTACATTAATGATTTGGACTTAGAAACAAGTAACTCAAATTTGCAGGTGATACCAAACTGTGTGGGTGCGGTGGTGGTGGCTGTGGGGGGGAGCGATCTACAGCTAAAAGGAAGGGATATAAAAGTGGGGAAGTCTTGCTACAACTGTACATGTCAACCTAATTTGAAAAATTCATCACCATTCATACTATTGCTTTAAAGCTGTTCTCAATTTGCACCTGACAATGTAGTAATAGTATTTGCTAGCCATATATCTTGTTTATAACTTTGATATTTTAACTTTTCAAAGTATTTCAAGCAATTGGTTACAATAAACAATTTAATTGTACTAATAGAAGATTGGAAAGGATAATCTTGAGCTAAAAAGTAAATTGCTTTGTAAGCATTATCTTTCTCCTTTAACAAGTGCACCACCAGCACAAAAATCATGGTCATTTACAAACATTTTTATGTTTCCCTCCATTCACCACCATTCACCATCAAGTACAGCATCATTCCCCAAAACACTCAATCCTGGAAAGACTATCATCCATCTTCCTCTTCAACACCTTTTACAACTCCCTCTTCACTAGCTCTCTAACCATTGCTGACTCTGTAAATTTATAATAACAGCACCCTAGATTTTGTTTTTGATGCCTTTAGAAGCCTTGTGGCACCCAACCACTCCCATTCTCTCTGGTATAATACATTTCTATTCCATTCTTAAATCCAAGGGTTGCAAGCCTAAGAATGTATGGGGCTGGACTTTCCTCCAGGTGTGGGAAACAGAGGCTGGGAAATTTCTTTGTCCCGAACCCACTCCTGGGAGGCAGGATGGAGCTGGGGTACCGGCCAGTGGGGTCAATTTTTGACCTCACTTACCTCCATTCCTAGCCCCGGTGGGAACCAAGAATCCAGCCCATGGTGTCTGATCAGAGTTACTATCCATCGTTGGATTTAACTCAAAGGTATAATGTTTCTGCAACTAAATAATCCTATTACTCCAAGAACATTGTGGTGGTGTTGGGGGTGGGGTGGGGGTATGGGGCAAGGTATAGAGATAGAAATTTTAAACTGCTTTCTTCCATTATCTTCTCCAATATCTTTCCTCTTGCCCTCAACACCCTCTCATCTGACATGAGTTGTGAGGAACATTAATCTTCAGCCTGAGGAAAAAACAAATTCATCATTCACATCCTAATTCTTCAACTGCTCCCAATTTCCTCCAATCTCAACTCTGATCTTGCAATTCTATAGCTTCTCCCCATTTACTTCACTCCAACCCTCATCTCTTCCATGGAATTTACATCTAGCTGCCTTAACCCACTGTTCACTCAGCTCCAGACCAATCAACTCCCCCTCCTCAGCACAATTGATGATTAATGCACATTTATCTCTTTCCTCTGGCAATGCTCCTTCCCCCCAACTTTCAAAACTTTGTTATAATAATCCTTAAATTCTTAAAAGCCCACTCTTAAAACTCTCTCTTGTCCAAATGCCATTCCATCGCCACCCTCCATTTTTATTCTTAAGGTCCTGGGTAGCATCTTTCCCTACCAAACTATATACCCACCTTTCTCACTACTTAAATCCCTTCAATTTGGCTTCCACCCTAACTACATTATTGAGACCACTCTTGTCAATGTCATCATCAATATGCTATAAGACCATAAGGCATAGGAGCAGAAGTAGGCCATTCGGCCCATTGCGTCTGCTCCGCCATTCAACGAGATCATGGCTGATCTGATAATCCTCAACTCCATTTTCCTGCCTTTTCCCTATAACCCTTGATTCCTTTACTGATTAAAAATCTGTCTTTCTCAGCCTTGAATATACTTAACAACCCAGCCTCTGCAGCTCTCTGCGGTAAAGAATTCCACAGATTCACTACCCTCTGAGAGAAGAAATTCCTCCTCATCTCAGTCTGAAATTGGCTAACTAATAGAAGACAGAGAGTTGCTATAAGAGGGGCAGTTTCAGGATGGCCACCAACTTAACCTGTCTATATACCCCTATAGATTCTTTGGGTCATCCTCAGCACTTGACTTCCCATCTATTTTTGATTCATCTGCAAACCTGGCGATAGTACATTCGCTTCCCTCATCCAAGTCATTAATATATATTGTAAATAATTGCGGCCCCAGCACTGATCCCTATGGCACCTCACTATTTACAGGTTGCCATCCTGAAACTGCCCCTCTTATAGCAACTCTCTGTCTTCTATTAGTTAGCCAATCCTCTATCCATGCTAATATATTACCCCCAACACCATGGGCTCTTATCTTATTAAGCTGCCTTATGTGCGGTACCTTCTCAAATGCTTTTTGGAAATTCAAATAGATTACATCTACTAATTCTCCTTTATCTATCCTGTTTGTTACCTCCTCAAAGAATTCAAATAAATCTGCCAGGCATGATTTCCCCTTCATGAAGCTATGCTGACTTTGCTTGATTATATTATGCATTTCTAAATGCTCTGCTATTACATCCTATAAAATAGACTCTAACATTTTCCCACTTTTGGATGTTAAGCTAATTGGCCTATAGTTACCTGTTTTTTGCCTCCCTCCCTTTTTGAATAAGGGTGTTACATTGGCAGTTTTCCAATCCTTTGGGACTTTTCCAGAATCTAAGGATTCTTGGAAGATTACTACCAGTGCATCCACTATCTCTGTAGCTATTTCTTTTAATATCCTAGGATGCAACCCATCAGGTCCAGCCTATCAGCCTTTAGTTTCCCTAGTACTTTTTAGTTTTTAGTTATAGTTACCATATTTATTTCCTGCCCACCCACCCCCCTTTTCCCCCTTGATTATTTAGTATTTTTGCAATGCCATTAGTGTCTTCTACCGTGAAGACTGATGCAAAGTATTTATTCAGCTTCTCTGCCATTTCCTGGTTCCCTATTATTATTTCCCAGCCTCATTCTCTAAGGGACCTATATTGTCTTTGGCCTCTCTCTTCCTTTTTATATATTTAAAGAAGCTCTTACTGTCTGTTTTATATTACTTGCTAGTTTACCCTCAAAGTTTATTTTCTCCCTTTTTATTATTTTTTGGTCTTCATTTGTTGTTTTTTTAAAACTTTCCCATTCCTCTGGCTTACCACTAATCTTTACCACATTGTATGTTTTTTCTTTCAATTTGATACTATCCTTAACTTCCTTGGTTAACCATGGTTGGTTTATCCCTTCCTAGAATCCTTCTTCCTTATTGGATATATCTTTGTTGTGAGTCATTAACTATTTTCTTAAATATCTGCCATTGTTCATCAACTGTCTTTTCTGCTAAACTCCTTTCTCAGTCCACTTCAGCCAACTCTGCCCTCATTCCTTTGTAATTACCCTTATTTAAATTTAGCACAGTTGTTTCCCATCCAAGTTTCTCACTCTCAAGCTGAATGCTAAATTCTACCATGTTATGGTTACTGTTTCCTAGGGGATCTTTTACTCTGAAATCATTTATTAAACCTGCCTCATTACACATCACCGGATCCAAAAGAGCCTGATCCCTGGTTGGATCCACAACGTATTGTTCTAGGAAACTGTCCCAAATACACTTTATGAATTCTTGCTTGTGGCTACCTCCGCCAATTTGATTTTCCCAAACTACATGAAGATTACAGTCACCCATGATTACTGTCTTTTATACATGCCATCATTATCTGCTGATTTATCTTCTGTCCTACAGTACAGCCGCTCTTAGGGGGCCTTTAGACTACTCCCACCAGTGTCTTCTTCCCCTTGTTATTTCATACCTCCACCCATATGGATTCTACATCTTCCGACCCAAGGTCATTTCTTGCTATCGTACTCATTCCATCTCATTCTAACAAAGCTGCCCCACCACCTTTCCTTCCTGCCTAACCTTTTCAAAAGTCATATACCCCTGAATATTTAGTTCCCAGCTTTGCTCTCCTTGTAACCATGTCTCCGTAATGGCAATACAATTATACCCATTAACCTCTATTTGTGCTGTTAATTTATTTATTTTTCCCCAAATACTACATGCATTAAAATAAAGAGCCATTAATTTTGCCATTTTATCCACTTTGACCCTCTTTGCTGCTGTTTTTTATGTTTGTACACTTTGTCCCTTCCTGTCACACTCTAGGTGTTACTACCTAAATAGCTGCCCTGCAATGATGCCATATCCTCTTGCTTTGTATCCCCTTTCCAGAACCTTCCCCCCTCTATTTAATTTAAAACCCTCTCTACAGTCCTGGTTATTTGATTTGCCAGGACACAGATCCCAGCACGGTTCAAGCGAAGCCCATCCCACTGGAACAGCTCCCTTCTACCCCAGTACTGATGCCAGTATCCCATGAACTGAAACTCATTCTTCCCACACCAATCTTTGAGCTACGCATTTAACTCCTTGACTTTATCTACCCTATGCCAGTTTGCCCATGGCTCAGGTAGTAATCCCTAGACTATTACCTTGGAGGTTCAGATTTTTAATTTAGCTCCTAACTGTTCAAATTATTTTAGCAGAACCTCCTTTATAGTCCAATCAATTTTGTTGGTACCAACGTGGACGATGACAACTGGATCCCTCCCCTCCCACTCCAAGTTCCTCTCCAGCCCTGAGGAGATATCCTTAACCCTGGCACTGGGCAGGCAACACAGTCTTCTTCAGGACTCACACTCATGGCTGCAGAGAACAGTATCTATTCTCTTAATTATACTGTCCCCTAGCACCACTGCAATTCCTATTTTCTTCCCTCACTTGAATGTCTCCCTGTACCAGTGTGCTGTGGTCAGTTCGCTCATCCTTACTGTAGACTTACTGTTGTCCACACAGCTTGCAGGATCCTTGTAACTGTTGGACAATTGCAGGCACCGAGGCTCCTCAAATCCTACCCCCGGGTCCCCCTACCTGCCTCACCCTCCTGACCCTGATCACGGACCAAATTTGAATTACCTAATCTGAGGGATGTGACTGCTCCTGGAGAAAAGTGTCCAGGTAACTTTCCCCCTCCCTGATATGGTGCAAAGTCTGCAGCTCGGACTTGGATCCAAAGTTCCTCAAGTTTCAAACACTTACTACAGATGTGTTTGTAGTGGTGTCCAGCAGCTCACACATGTTGCAGTAGCAACACATCACCTGTCCTGCCATCACTATCATATGTAATTTAATTAATTAATTACTCTAGTATCCCTGCTCTTTAAACTTTATTGTAATTAATATTTTTTACACCAATATCGATCTTATACTTAACAAGCTATTTTTAAGGAAAAGAGAGAAAAGACTAGAGACCTAAACACAAACTAAAGACCCTACTTTTGCTTTAAAGACTAGAAATACTCACCAATCCTGCTCACCAATCAGCTGCTTTCCCTGCACTCGCATCACGTTGTGGTTCGTGACATCACTCTGCCGCTGGTATCACATGAACTCTCCTAACTCTTTTTAAAATGAAGTCTCCCTGCTCTTTTTTAAAATGAAGTCTCCCCGCTCTCCGCACTCTTTTTTAAAATGACATCTCCCTGCTCTTTTTTAAAATGAAGTCTCCCCGCTCTTCATGCTCTTTTTCAAAATGAAGTCTCCCCATTCTCCATGAGCTGTATGCCTGCAAAGTCTATTATCCCTCCTTGACTTCTCAGTGTCTTATGACTCGATGGGCCATACTGTCTTCTCCACTGTCTCTTCTCTGGAAGACTGCTGTCTCATAATTCTACTTCCACCTATTACAATATTTGTTTTTCTTCCCTTGTGTGCCCTAAGGTCCCAACCTTGGTCCCCTCCTATTGCTTATCTACATGTTGCTCCTTAACAATATTCATTAATGCAGATTCAGCTTTGACGTATACACTGAAGCCTATTTTTAGCTCTCCTATTCCATCTTTAATTCTACAACTATTAATGGACTGCTGGACTGCCTGACTGGAATCAGATTGTGGATGAGCTAGAACGTTTGCAGCTCAACGTTAGTAAGTCTATCCATTTTGTTTTGTCCAACTCAACAACTTTGTTCCCTGACCCCATGGATACCCATTGAAACTCAACCCAATGTGCAATTTCAATATACAAGCTGAGCTTCAAATTACATCCATTCCATCACTAAAACTAGCTACTTCCATCTCCTGAACATCACTTATCTCTGCCTTGTTTATCATGACTGTTTTGAAATACTCATCCACAACTCTATCATGTTCTGATTTAATTTTTCCAATGCTCATTGCTCATCTTAAAACTTACCATAAACTACAACTCATCCAGAACTCTGACATTCATATCCTATCTTGCACAAAATTTCACTCAGTTTATATTCTGATTCTCATCAAACTCTATACGCTCCCTTCCTCTATATCAATTTCAAAATCCTCAACCCCATTTCATCATAGCCTTTCCCTCTCTCCATTTGCAATCACCTTGAGGTCTACATTTCTGTCCCCCAATTGCAAGACTGGCCTCCTGTGGGTTTCTCCCTTCCCCCAACTTTTTCTGCCATCAGTTGTGAAAACCTATTACAGGCATCTTGCCCTATCTTCTGGAACTGCCTTTCTAAACCCCTTCACTTTGTTACAAATATTCCACATGTTTAAAATCCTCCTTAAAATTCACTACCTCAAAAGAACTTTTGGCTATCTCCAGTGGTTGGTTCCCTATTGCTGCTTAAAGCTGATGACCATTAAGTGCCTTGGAATATTTTTCTCTACAGAAGATACATATTGCAAGGTGTTGTTGAAGGCAGTATAACATCTCCACGTTTCTGAAGTGTAAAAGTACAGCATAGATGAACAGCACAGCTGTAAAAATAAAAATAAATAAAACAATTGGAATAAAAGCAAAGAACTGCAGATGCTGGAAATCCAAAACAAAAACAGAAACAGAAATACCGGGAAAAACTCAGCAGGTCTGGCAGCATCGGCGGAGAAGAGTACTGTTGACGTTTCGAGTTGAACAGGGTCATGAGGACTCAAAACGTCAACAGTACTCTTCTCCGCCGATGCTGCCAGACCTGCTGAGTTTTTCCCGGTATTTCTGTTTCTGTTTTTGTTTTGGATTTTCGGCATCCGCAGTTTTTTGTTTTTTTCTCAATGAGTACGTTGTTTCTTGTTTTCACTAAGGAGGGGGATGATGCAGGCATTCTAGTTAAAGAGGAAGAGTGTGAAATATTAGATACAATAAGCATTATGAGAGAGGAAGTACTGGAGGGACTGGCATCCTTGAAGGTGGATAAATCACCAGGGCTGAATGGATTGTATCCCAGGTTTTTAAAGGAAGCCGGGAGAAAATAGCAGATGCTCTGAGGATCATTCTCCAATCCTCACTAGGTACAGGCGAGGTACCAGAGGATTGGAGGTCTGTGAACATTGTACCGATATTTAAAAAGCGTGCGAAGAATAGGCTGGAAAATTATAGGCCGGTCAGTCTGATTTCAGTGGTGGGCAAATTATTGGAATCAATTCTGAGAGACAGAATAAACTGTTAGTTAGGCACGGATTGATCAGGGATAGTCAGCATGGTTTTGTTAGGGGAAGATCATGTCTTACTAACTTAATAGAACTTTTTGAGTAAGTAATAAGAAAGATTGATGAGAGGAGTGCAGTAGATGTTGTCTACATAGATTTGAGTAAGGCATTTGACAAGGTTCCCACATGGCAGACCATGAGCTTTCATGAGATACAAGGGAAGGCGGTGGGTTGGATCCAAAATTGTCTCAGCGACAGAAACAAAGGGTAACGGTTGATGGATGTTTTTGTGAATGGAAAGGGAATTCCAGTGGTGTTCCACAGGGCTCCGTTTTGGGCCCTTGCTGTTTGTCATACATATTAAAGATTTGGACTTAAGTGTGGGAGGCATGATTGGGAAATTTGCAGATGACACAAAAATTGGCCACATAGTTGATAGTGAAGAGAATAGCTGTTGTCTCCAGAATGATATCAATGATTTGGTTGAATCGGAGGAAAAGTGGCAAATAGAATTCACTCCAGATAAGTGTGAGATAATGCATTTGGGGAAGGCAAACATAGCAAGGGAATACTCAATAAATGGGAGTATATTGAAAGGGGTTGAGGAAGTGAGAGACCTTGGAGTACATGTTCACAGGCCCCTGAAGGTGGCAGGACAGGTAGATAAGGTGGTAAAGGAAGCATATGGAATACTTTCCTTTTTTGGACGAGGTATTGAATATAAAAGCAGGGATGTAATGTTGGACTCCCACAACTACCTTGACTACAGCTCCTCACACCCCGCTTTCTGTAAGGACTCCATCCCATTCTCTCAGTTCCTTCGCCTCCGTCGCATCTGTTCTGACGATGCTACCTTCAAAAACAGTTCCTCTGACATGTCCTTCTTCTTCCTTAACCGAGGTTTTCCACCCACGGTCGTTGACAGGGCCCTCAACCGTGTCCGGCCCATCTCCCGCGCATCCACCCTCACGCCTTCTCCTCCCTCCCAGAAACATGATAGGATCCCCCTTGTCCTCACTTATCACCCCACCAGCCTCCGCATTCAAAGGATCATCCTCCGCCATTTCCGCCAACTCCAGCATGATGCCACTACCAAACACATCTTCCCTTCACCACCCCCGTCAGCATTCCGTAGTGATCATTCCCTCCGGGACACCCTGGTCCACTCCTCCATCACCCCCTACTCCTCAACCCCCACCTATGGCACCACCCAATGCCCACGCAAAAGATGTAACACCTGCCCCTTCACTTCCTCTCTCCTCACCGTCCAAGGGCCCAAACACTCCTTTCAAGTGAAGCAACATTTCACTTGCATTTCCCCCAACTTAGTCTACTGCATTCGTTTCTTCCAATGCGGTCTCCTCTACATTGGAGAGACCAAACATAAACTGGGTGACCGCTTTGCACAACACCTGCGGTCTGTCCGCAAGAATGACCCAAACCTCCCTGTCGCTTGCCATTTCAACACTCCACCCTGCTCTCTTGCCCACATGTCTGTTCTTGGCTTGCTGCATTGTTCCAGTGAAGCCCAACGCAAATTGGAGGAACAACACCTCATCTTCCGACTAGGCACTTTCGCCTTTGAATATTGAATTCAACAACTTTAGGTCCTGAACTCCCTCCTCCATCCCACCCCCTTTCTGTTTCTTCCCCCCTTCCTTTTGTTTTTTTCCAATAAATTATATAGTTTTTTCTTTTTCCCACCTATTTCCATTATTTTTAAATATTTTTAAATCTTTTATACTCCCCCACCCCCACTAGAGCTATACCTTGAGTGCCCTACCATCCATTCTTAATTAGCACATTCGTTTAGATATATATCACCAACTTCAACACCTATGTGTTCTTTTGTTCTGTTGTCCGTGACATCTTTTGATGATCTGCTTCTATCACTGCTTGCTTGTCCCTACAACCACACCCCCCCTCCACTTCTCTCCCCCCACCCAACACCACCCCCCCAACACACACACACACACACACACACACACACACACACTTTAAACCAGCTTATATTTCACCCCTTTCCTATTTCTACTTAGTTCTGTCGAAGGGTCATGAGGACTCGAAACGTCAACTCTTTTCTTCTCTGCCAATGCTGCCAGACCTGCTGAGTTTTTCCAGGTAATTCTGTTTTTGTTTTGGATTTCCAGCATCCGCAGTTTTTTGTTTTTATATATATATGTAATGTTGGAACTGTATAAAAAGTTGATTAGGTCACAGCTGGAATTTTGTGTACAGTTCTGGTCACATTACAGGAAGGCCATAATTTCTCTGGAGAGAGTACAGAGGAGATTCACAAGAATGCTGCAAAGGCTTGAAAATTGCAGCAATGGAGAAAGATTGAATAGGCTAGGGTTGTACTCCTTAAAATGGTGGAAGCTGAGGGGTGACCTAATTGAGGAATAAAAAATTATGAGGGGCCAGATAAGGTAAATAAGAAAGACCCGTTTCTCTAGCTGAAGGGTCAATTACCAGGGGGCATAGATTTAAGGTGATTCGTAGGATTAGAGGGGACATAAGGAAAAGCTTTTTCAGCTAGAGGGTGGTGGGCGTCTGGAATTCACTGCCTAAATCGGTGGTTGAGGCTGAAATGCTCAACTCATTTAAAAGATACCTGGATATGCACCTGAAGTTCTGTAACCAGCAAGTCCACGGACCAGGTGCTAGAAAGTGGGATTAAAAGTGAGCAGCTGGGTTTTTTTTCTCTTTATGGCCAGTGCAGGCACAATGGGGCTGAATGGCCTCTTTCTGTGGCATAACTTTTCAATGGTTCTATGATGTGCAAGTCCTGTACGGTTTCCACAAATGTGAAGGAATCCTTCACCGTGTACATGGACATCTTGCTCAAAACTGGTTGGAACGATTCGCCCAACCATTTGGCCAAATTATGCTGTGCAGAATTGGTCAGATAAGATAGGTCAATCACTTTTGTGCATCTTAGGCAGCCCATACATACACAGACGCAGCGAGCCATGAGGACGAGCCCTGTAATATTTATCACGCGGCAGTTCATCGTGCTTACACAAGTCCAGCAAGTGTTTTTATAGGTTACTTTTGAGCAAAGCTGTGCAGTCACATTGAGCAGCAGGTCCAATGGATACAAATTTGGACCTGTCCTTAAGAATGGTGCACATTTTGTTGATATAGGCACGCTAGTTAAGGATGATTCATGCTGTGGGGGCTTCCCTGTTTTGTTTTTAATATATAAAAATGAGCAGACTTGGTATTACTGTGACAAGAGGCTACTACATGTCCTAACAGGGTCTTGTCAAAGCAATTTTTAATTATTTGCTTCACCTCCTTTTCCCGGTTTACTGATGTGTATGTCTGGATGGTCTTAAGGCCTCGCAATGCTTTAAGACATTCAAGTTGCATGTGAAAATCAGACAGGTCATTTGGAATCCTGCAATATGCATGCACTAGATCAGCTCAGCACGCTTTTAAGGATTCGGCATCTTCAGTGAATGCTGGTTTCTGATGAGATAGTTGGCTGAAAAGGAGTTCAAACTCAGCAAATGCCTCTTCTCGCTTGATTTGGGGTGAAGGCACACCAAAATTGAAACCATGCACAAAAAAAATTGCTCGCTTTCTGAGAGTGCATGGTCAGAGAGATTTGTTACAGGGTTAGTGGCATCGTTAATTGCATTGCCAAACGGCGACCGCTTTGCAGAACACCTGCGGTCTGTCCGCAAGAATGACCCAAACCTCCCTGTCGCTTGCCATTTCAACACTCCACCCTGCTCTCTTGCCCACATGTCTGTCCTTGGCTTGCTGCATTGTTCCAGTGAAGCCCAACGCAAACTGGAGGAACAGCACCTCATCTTCCGACTAGGGACTTTACAGCCTTCCGGACTGAATATTGAATTCAACAACTTTAGGTCGTAAGCTCCCTCCCCCATCCCCACCCCCTTTCTGTTTCCCCCTTCCCTTTTTTTTCCAATAAATTATAAAGACTTTCCTTTTCCCACCTATTTCCATTATATAATAAAAACCCCACTAGAGCTATACCTTGAGTGCCCTACCATCCATTCTTAATTAGCACATTCATTTAGATAATATCACCAACTTTAATTTTAACACCTATGTGTTCTATTGTACTATTGTCGTTGACATCTTTTGATGATCTGCTTCTATCACTGCTTGTTTGTCCCTACAACCACACCCCCTCCACCTCTTTGTCTCTCTATCTCTCCGCCCCCCACACACACACACCTTAAACCAGCTTATATTTCAACTTTTTCTTGGACTCGAACGCAAGTTCTGTCGAAGGGTCATGAGGACTCGAAACGTCAACTCTTTTCTTCTCCGCCGATGCTGCCAGACCTGCTGAGTTTTTCCAGGTAATTCTGTTTTTGTTTTGGATTTCCAGCATCCGCAGTTTTTTTTTGTTTTTTTGTTTTTATTTTTGCTTCTGCTTAAGTGAGTTTATGGTGCAAACGTGTTTCAAATGGGTACTGTTTATGGTGCGGTGATCTATTGAAGCAACATAGCGGCATAAACAGATCAAATCAAAAAATGAAAGAAATTTGCGCACTTCAGACCAAGTGCAGTGTAGGGCATGGCATAAATTAGTAACCCCGTTATCAATCTGTTCAATCTCATCTCGCATAAACGCTTGCTCAATCGTGGAACTGTATATCACTTTAGCATTATTGATACATTTGGAAATGAAAACTGGCACAGACTTCGGTTTAATACACTCATGGAGAAATTCAATAGATAGCTTATCTGTTTTGAGCAATATACTGATAACCACACTGGATTTCAAGCAAGGCAAGGAGTGTGCGCTGGGCAGCATTTCCCTCTTCTTCGCGTGCGTGTGTGGATTACAAATTATGTTAACCAGTTCTTGTAACTGGTTTTTAAAACATTAGCAAAGTTTTATAATAAATCATTGAGTTTATTGAAAGAAACCTAGTTAAAGTCTCTTTTATTCTGCGCCTATCGGTAGCGAAGGTAAATAATTTACCATTTTGGTAAGTGAACTAAACATTTACACTAATGGTATGACCTGTGGAGTAGTGAAACTAGATAAACTGCACATTCCTCCCATCCTGGTCATAACAATCAATAAGAAAGGTTTCCATTCTTCGAATGTGCAGGTGATATGTGATCACAGAAGACAAATCTTGCATGTTTGTTTTCGATTCCTAGGGAGCTCTCATGATGCCTACATTCTGAACCACACCCAGGTGCCACAAGTTTTTGAAGGATCTTGGCGATTGCAGGACTGGCTCCTTGGGGACCAGGGATACCCCAGAAGACCTGGCTGATGATGCTAGTTGCATGTGTCTTCACAAAGGCCACTATTGAGCAGACGATGGGCCTCCTAGAGATGAGGTTCAGATGTCTGGACTGCTCAGGTGGGGCACTCTGATACTCCCCGCAGAGATCATGCCCTGCACAACCTTGAGCTATAAAGCATTGAAGTCTTGGCTGAGGGAGACACAGAGTTCTGAGGTCTGATGATGAGGACGATGCTGACAAAGGCCAAGATGTTGTGGAGGCACATGTAGAGACCATTGCTAGGATACAACATGGCAGACAGACCTGTGACACTAATAGCTAATAGATTCCAAGTAGTCTAAGCTGTTGATACATTTCCTTTACTATTTGATTTTCTGTCCTCTGCTGGCTGCAGGCCATAGCTCCTTTTGTGTAACACACATTATACTTTGCTCTCATGTACCTTGAATTAAATTGCACTACTTAATGTCTGCCCTGCTGGTAGTTTCATCCTTTGCATGCGCCAAAATGTGCTGATATACAGAGCCAGTGTTAAACGCACACATTAGAACCCAGATAACACTCCATTCTCCCTCGACCTTAGGAACCTGTAAATAGAAAAGGGAGATTTTCCCATGTCCTCATGAAGTGAATATGCATGGCACATTGAAAGCAATATGAAATCTTACCACAGCAGGGATGCACTCATCTTACCCTCACACCTGCTCCCAATGGTGGGAGCTCTTTCAGGCAGAATCAGATATATGGGTCCACAGACAAGAACAGCATGAGAACACCATTTGGCTCCTCGAGATCACTCCTCTATGCAGATTGATCAGGGAAGTTAGTGTTCCTGGTCCCTGCTCGCCACTCACCCGCAATAACTCCATATCCCCTGACATTCTTGTCATCCCAAAATGGAATCCAAAGTAACCTCAAAACAATTAATGCAATGCCTCACTTTCACTATGGGGTATTGAGTACCTTCTCCAGACCCTCCAATTGCAAAGACCCCTACAAATCTATCCTAGAAGGCCTTAGTATCACTGTGAAACTGTGCTCCATCATTCTGGACACCTCAGCCAAGTTAAATGTCTTTCCTGCATGGACCCTGCAAGACCTCTTGATGCTTCACATGGACAGCCTCACCATCTTTGGCAAAGTCCAGCACATAGGCCCATCCTACTCATTCTCATCTCATGAGATAATACGCCAGTCCTTCAAGCTGCTATATCAATGGGAAGAGGATAATCAGGGAAAGAGTAGGGCCCATTAGGGACCAAGGGGGCAATTTATGGGTGGAGCCAGAGGACATCAATAGAGTGTTAAATGAATACTTCACATCCGTCTTCACCCAAGAGAATGAGGATGAAGGTATCGAACTCGGGGAGAGAGACTGTGAGGTTCTTGAGCAAATTGATATAGGGAGTGACAAGGTATTGGAGGTGCTGGCAGGCTTAAAAGTGGACAAATCTCCAGGTCCGGATGATCTGTGTCCCAGACTGCTGAGAGAGGCAAGGGAGGAGATCACAGGGGCTCTGACCCAAATTTTTAATTCCTCTCTGGCCACAGGGGAGGTGCCAGAGGACTGGAGAACAGCTAATGTGGTTCCGCTATTTAAGAAGGGCTGTAGAGTTAAGCCAGGGAACTACAGGCCACTGAGTCTCATGTCAGTGGTAAGGAAACTATTGGAGAAAATTCTGAAGGATAGAATCGCTCTCCACTTGGAGAGGCAAGGTTTGATCAGGAATAGTCAGCATGGCATTGTCAGAGGGAGGTCATGCCTAACAAATTTGATTGAATTTTTTGAGGAGGTGACCAGGTGTGTAAATGAGGGTAGTGCAGTTGATGTAAGTTTATATGGGTTTCAGCAAAGCCTTTGACAAGGTCCCACATGGGGGACTTATAAAGAAGGCAAATGCACATGGGATACAGGCTAATTTGATGAGGTGGATTCAAAATTGGCAGGAGTCAGCTGATGACCTTTTAACAAAAGAATAAAACATGTATTAAACAAGATGAATTATATTACAATACTCCTTCACCCACAACTATATATTTACTGACATTTACAGATTTGTGAGAATAACACAAGTTACAAACACTATCTTATACACAGTAAGTACACAATGTAAACTACAAGGTGATATGTGGTCAGGCACACCACACTGAAACCATGTGGCAGATGCCATCCCAAAAAGATGTTATGGATCTCATCAACTCCCCCCAGACACTTGTCACACCGTGAGCCAACTGGTCTCACTGAACTCCATCTTTCACATGAGGGTTTCCAACCTCCACTCTCCAAGAACTCACTTGGGATCTTCTCCAAAACGCTTTCTCTCAGACGCCTTCCACAAGGGTCCACCTCCAGGGTTTTGAACTCTCCTTCCAGTGTTCCTCCCCCCTGGATTCAATGTGCATTCAAGCTTCCTTCTTTGCGCTCACTCTAAGTCAGCTGTGCCAACAGAACACCACTGCTTCACATGACTGTAGTAAATAATTTACAGATCTTCTGCTGTCTCCTTGGATCTTCTGGCCTCGTGCAAGCCTGTTTTGCTTTAAGGCTGCATCCTGCAGCTTTCTCCCTTGAATTTGGAGCCTTCCTCTGCTTTTCACTCTTAACAGGACCATTTCCAGATTCCTGCCCTTGTCCTTTGACTTAACTTAAAGGGATTCTTGGGCCTTCCTCTTTTTCCTTTAGGACTTGCTCCCTGCAGTTCCCTCTCCCAGTAGATTGCTGACAACTTGGTGTCTCCCTCGAGTTCCAGAAATCACTCGACATTCACTGTTAGATTAGTTGCTCTAAAGTTAAAGTAAGATTCTTAGACTTATTCTCCTCAGCAGTCTGCCAGTGTGTCAGCTACACAGGGACTTAAGGTGAAAGGAGCAGTTTAAGAGCAAAATGACCAACTGAACTCAGATCGCTTTTGGTTTGAATCTTTTGGGGGGCGGGGGGGAAGGGTCCTCTCGCTCTGGAGCCCTGTTGCTAGGCAACAGCAGTTTTTTCTACCTTGTGTTTGTTTGCTTTAACTCCCCTTCAAGAGTTGTAAACCTTCATTAAAATACAGGCATATTTTGAAGTTAAACTAAAACTCCAGTTCCTCCTTTCTTAATAAACCAATACAGAAACACAAATTAATCTTAAACTTAAAGCTAAAACTCATCCCTAACACCCACAAATACAAATATAGCTTAATTAAACTCTAGTTCCTAACAATATATATTGGTTATACACCCATGCCACCTGCGTGCCTTTAAAGCTTCTTTATCTTTGTTTTCCTATTACTACATCTAGGTGCAGCCCCAACATCCATAACAGGGGCGAGGCAGCTTGCTGACTGGTGAGTGCCCTCTGGTGGCCCAAGGCCTAAAAGGGCCCCAACCTGCCTAGGGTCACCTGCACAGGCACTGTTGCACCCTCAGCCAGACCTGCTGGAGGTGATGGGGTCACTGGCAGAGGAGGTTGAGTCGCAGGGCACCCTTAGAGTGTCCTGGGATGAAGCCCCTAGGGTGGCTTGTTGGCGCATCTCCCTGTGGATGCGTGATGGCAGCTCCCTGGCTGTTTGAGAAGGGACATCTGGAGGGGGATTGAGATGCACCATCCTCCACTCACCTAGCCATGCTGCACTGCAGAGCATGGGTCTGAATGCATATCTGGCAGCTACTGTGTTCTGCTAGACCTGGGTCTCTAAACTGGCTGCTGCCCTATCTATGGAAGCAGGCAAGCGCTGGCAAACCAGAACCACAATGGCAGACAGAATGTGGTCAGTCTTCTCCAGCCTTTGGTCCAGTCTGCACGTGGCCTTTGTCATCTCTGCCTGATGACCCCCTGCCTGTCTCTGCATCTCCAACATGTCTCTTATGATCAAATCCAGAGGCTTATCATCTGCATGAGCGTGAGACCAGCAGCGCTCCGTGTCAGACCTCGGCTCTCCTCTTCCTCTGCCAGTTTTGAGCCCATGTCAGTGATGTGCTCACCGGACTGTTACCCTGAGACTGCTCCAGAACTTTTATTCTAAGATGGCCTGGAGGATAACCTGCAGGAAGGCATCATTGAATTCTGGGGCCACACATTGTCATCTCTGGGACATCCTGGTCGATGCAGAATCTTGCATGACAGCCAGACTGATGTTCCTGTTTCGCAGTGAGTGAATGGCTCTCTGGGTGCCCTTTTAACAGGATGCCAGGACTTTCGATCTCATGAGGTAATAGTGGGAACAGGGACTACATGTCACCCCGCTGCAAAATTCATTGCGCCCCACTCTCATGCATGTGGAATAAGCTGAACAGTGCGAGATCACGCATGGCCAGGTGGGCTGTACCCCCAGAAATCACTCACTTCTGCTTCTGCCACCAAACATATGCTGCAAAACGGAAGATTCCACTCTGGAACAGCCAATTAATGGCCAGAGGATGGCTCACTGTCCAATTAATGTCAGCGAGTGATCTCGCGAAGTTGGAGAATTAATCAGAGGCCTTGCAGCTTGAAAGGAGCAGTAGGCTATGATGGCAGGTAATGAAGGAGACGGCGCTTCAAAACAGAGGCTTCTTCTCTTCAATTTTTTGAACTATAAAAAAAAAATGTTTTTTGCAGCCAGGTCACAACACAGGGTGAGGTCAGGGAACCTGCAGCTACTGCTGCACCCAGGTAGACAGGGAGGACCTCTCCAAGCAGGAGGCTGCTCCAGGCAGCTTTAGTAAGCATTTAATCAGCCAGGCTGGCTACCTACTGCATGCGGGCAGGTAGCCTTGCTGGCCCACACCCCCATCCCACAGCTGTAAAATGGCCTGGAATGGAGCTAGGGAACTGCATGCTTGCTGACAGTGCTAATTTGTCTGCCTTTTTTCCTGGCCTCTGGTCTTTTTTCCCCCAAATCACAAATCTCCTCTTTTCAAAGAACACACTCAAAGTAATCTATTATGAAATTTACCTTTAGTTTTTTCCCCCAAATTTGAGCAGCAACCGTTAAAGCTGACTGAATGGCACTGGTGCATTCTGGGAAATTAGGGATACCGCACAATCCAAATTTAGCCCATAAAATCAAATATCTGGGCAAAAATATCAAATCCAGTTCTAGATCTTTGAAGCGCGCAATGGTTGCCAAGTAAAAACTTGAACCGATACGTTAAAAGTCCAAGTTTACTGATAAAATAAAATATATTTCACAATTTATATTTATTATTTTGTTTAGATCTTTATTTTGGGCAGGAACAATTTCAGTTACCAAGGGGAAACAAAAAAGAAAGTTACTAGTAAATGTTCTGAGCAATCTGTGAGAACATGGTGGCCAGCCTAGATCAGAGTTACAGGTTCCTATTGTAAAAATTCATCATCAATCTGAAAGAGAGAGTAAAAGGAAGCGAGAAAAAAAAGACAAAGTGAAAAACGATTAAGCAAGAAAAAGGGTGAAATCCATGTATTCCATTAAAAAACAGTAAAAGTCCATCAAATCCAACTACTCCAAGTGACAGAATCTAAAAGATAGGGAGGATATTTCTTGCTGCATTATTGTAATACTATGCCTTGAATGACAGGATGAGACACACCAATTGAAGCTTAAGCCAATTTGTGGCATGTGGCATTCATCAGAGCAAAATGCTGATAAAAGATCATATGTGACTGCTGTCAAATGTGCAAATCCTGATTTTAAAAAAAATCAGAAATAAGCAAGAGGCCAGAAATAAGGGGGATGTCAAACAACAGCAGCTAAGGCAGTTAAGAAAAATAATAAATCATGCTTCAATGCCAGAAGTTGACATCAATAACAGTGGCAAAAAAAAATCCACTACAAAAAGAACCACGAACTTTTCCAACATAAAAGCTGCAGACAATAGTTTTTGTTCCTCAGTAGTTCTAAGATGCAGTGCAGGACCACTGTATAGGCTGGAGATGCTACTGGACAAAACCTGCTTGCAGTTATAACGATGTGTAAAACTCTGGATGACATGTTTTCAGCCAACTTATCCAGAGGCAAAACAACACAATAAGTTGCATTTATATAGCATCTTTAACATAGTAAAATGTCCTAAGACTTCACAGGTGCATTGCCAAACAAGATTTGACACTGAGCCACAGAGATAATAGCACAGTGACCAAAAGCAGAGTCAAAGAGGTAGGTTTTAAGGAGCATCATAAAGAAGTGAAAGGTAGAAAAGCTTGGGATGAGGGTCATGATTCAAAAACCCAAAACCCAGGCAATTGAGGGGATGGTCACCAATAGTAGAGTGTTTAACATAGGGTTAGACAAGAGGCCAGATTAGAAGTGCACAGAGATCTTGGGGGATTGTAGGGCCTGAGGTGGCAGGAGACATAGGGAATTGAATAAATGAGAAATTATTTAGCTCTTTTCACATTGTATCAAATTATGTACATACTGCAGCCATGGTACACATAATCTACAGAATGCAGCACAGCAACTTGCCAAGGTTTCTTTGACAACACCTCTCAATTCCACAACTTCCTGGCAAGGCTTTCAGGTGCACATGAACACCATCACCTCCAAGTCACACCCTTCCTGCTTTGGACAAGTATTTTCCTGTCTTCATTATTGCAGATCAAAATTCCAGAACTCCCTACCTTACATCATTAAGCTACGTCACATAGAATGCAGCATTCAAGAAGGACCACCACCACCTTCCCAGGTCCAACAAGAGATGGGCAGTAAATTCTGGCCTTGCCAGCTATGTTCATATCATGAAAATTCATTTTAAAATCTTCCCAATTCCTGTAAACCATTCAGAAAAATATTACACTGGGAATACTATTTTAATACACAAATTATTAGAAACTAAAAGTATTTGCTTCCATTATACAAATAAAAACAAGCTAATGATTGGTTGATCTTACATTATCAGAACATAAACTACATCAAACATAATATGGGCGTTGGATCTGACATTATACAACTTTTGCTACTTTTCCAAAACCTTTGTGCAAAATCTCCAAAAATAAAAGTGCAAAATCTTTCCAATGATTATCGGCATATCCTGTCTGAGACTTGGGATTTTTAAAAACTTCATGCTCTCCTAATTCTGCCATCCCATTTTGAAGATGCTGATGTGTTGGGTGACATCAACCCTCTGATTGCACCCAAGGAGCTATTTTTCACACTAGCTGAGACAACCAGTGCCAGCAGGTTACTCAACCATGAAGGGTACCATAACTAAGCTTAATGATATTGTCGCCCAAAATTTACAAGTGTACTTTCCAGCAGGAGTCATTAAATAACAAACAGAAGCAGAATACAGGCTGATTTCATCCCCAGCAACCCCCCTCAGCACCTAGCCCAGGGACACAGAGTCCAATTGTTGTCCTTGGCTGCTGCCTTGGACTTTGAATTAGTCATTGCATTAAATTTTTTTTTTGTCAAACAATCTAGACAAAGGTGCTTTCTGAACACATTCTTTGAGGAAACTGATGCACTTTGTGGAATACTCATCAGGGAATTCTCTAAAGTGGCTTACATGCTGTGATGTGTTAAAATCCACACATTGTACTTGAATATCTAACAGTTTTCTAACTTTAATCATTGCCTCTATATCCTTTTGAAGAATTATCTTATCTGCTTTTGAATACAAGAAAAGTTGAGGCCACCTTGATGGGTCCACCTTCAAAGCATCATAGCATGACAAGGAGACAAGCTGTGTTATTGGATAAAGCACAGCCTTAAGAAGTACAATCAAGACAAAAGCAGGAATAGTAATGCACTTCACAAAAACACTGACTGAAGAACCCAAGACTGTATACAGCGCACGGATGCCACCCTGGAGGTTCTTGTTTCCAGGTGCACTATCAAAAATGGTTCCTATTACATTTAACTTGGTGAAATAAGTTTCAGTTTTGTTACATTGGAGCTCAACAACGTGGCGGTAAAGCACGCATCCACCATTACTGAAAACGTGGAACATGATCGGATGCTCTTCTATGCCAATGTCAAACAGGAGATCTAAGAGTTTTCTTGCAGTGCAATGAAGATTTTTGCTGAAGGTTCCAGGGAAAAATATCTGACGCCATGGAACAGTATATCTGAGAACTATACAACCCTGAAACAAGTAAAGTAAATAGATTTTAATACAATATACAAAAGACATTTATTACTATCTCAAAGTAAACATGTTCTTTAAGCAAGGAAGAGAGTGTTGAAGTTCCACTCATCCCAGAGTGGAAATTAAATTTGGAGAGGTTTAAAAATCTAGCCTCTGAGTCAAGGGAGGGGGGTGGGGCAGTTTAATATGGTAAATAGCTAATTTTTCTCACTGTGGTCCACCACAACTGGGAAATTCAAAGTCTCATTATAGATGGTCTATCAAAATTATCATGCTTATTTTGGGAATAATTCTGTTCATGTGCATCAAGAATTAAGTATCTTCTGAGAATATATTCTGAGAAGAGGCGGTTGTTGGTTTGGTTTACACGCAAATTCTTTGCGGGGGGCAGGGGGAAGAGGAGCTAAAGGCACAGCCCTACAACTTGCTGAGAGAGCAGATGAGAGACAGACTCTCTGTGCAACAGGCTGCAAGGTGCAGGTCTTGAGCTGAAGGCTAAGATGCAGAAGATTAGTTTGCGCATTGGGAACTTGCTTCAAAAGAAAGGTAATGCTGTAAAAAAAGCAAGTCAATCCATGAAAGGGATAAGACATGTGGTTTACTACTTTTTCAAGAAGACAACTGTGATTGCATGGAAGAAATGGTTGCTTTAACTGATAGCCTGTAAACTCACTTGCTGTCTGCAAAATAAAGAAGCTTAGTTAAACTGCATCAGACTGTGCCTCACTAAAACGTTTGTCTGCTTATACTCATTATCTAACTAACCAACAACATATTACCCAGTAAAAGAACTGAGAACTCAGCACACACCAGAGATCAATGCCGTTCCCAGTTCTGTAAATTCACAGAAAGGAACTGATTAAAGGTGTGAGGCTTGTTTTTGTGGAGTTACTGTTGATCAAGTGAAGTTATGCATGTGTTCTAACAGGAGGTTAATTAAATATTGTAACTTTATGGTACTGAGTGTAATACATTTTGATGCATTTGGTAAAATGTAAATAAGGCAAGGGGGAAGGTTTTTTTTAAAATTTATGACCAGGGCATGTCTTTCAATTTTTGTCATGTCAATGTAACCTGAAGAGTGTGTGTGTGCATGTATGTGCAGTTAAGTTACAGGGCCATTATTTATACTTCCCCTTCCCCCCCACCTTTTTGACCCCTTTGCTCCACTCGCTTTCCTTTTCTATCACTCCCCTTACTGCTAGCTTTGATTTCTTCCCTCCGAAGTGCTCTGCCACCAAAACTTCTACTCCAACCCATTACCATTCTTACACAAGAAATAGGAACAGGAGTAGACCATTCAGCCCCTCAAGCCTGCTCCGCCATTCAATAAGATCATGGCTGATCTTGTGTTTCAATTTCTACATTCTCATCTAAACCCGATAACCTTCGATTCCCTTGCCTAACAAGAATCTATCTACCTCTGCCTTAAAAATATTCAACGATTCCACCTCCACCACCTTCTGAGGCAGAGAATTCCAAAATCGCACAACCCTCAAAAAAATTTCTCATCTCTGTCTTAAAAGGGCAACCCCTAATTTTAAAAGTGTCTCCTAGTTCTGGACTCACCCACAAGAGGAAACATCCTTTCCATGTCCAACTTGTCAAGGCTGTTCAAGATCTTGTATACTTCAATCAAATCGCCCCTCACTCTAAGCTCCAGTGGAAACAAGCCGTCTGTCCAACCTTCCCTCATAAGACAACCCACTCATTCCAGGTATCAATCTAGTAAACCTCCTTTGAATCGTCTCCAATGCATTTACCTCCTTCCTTAAATAAGGGGACCAAAGCTGCACATAGTATTCGAGATGCAATATCACCAATGCCCCACATAACTGAAGCATAACATCCTTACTTTTATGTTCAATCCCTTTCGTAACAAAGGATAGCATTCCCTGAGCCTTAATTACTTGCTGTACCTGCATACTAACTTTGTGACTTATATACTAGAACACCTAAATCCCTCTGTACCTCAGAATTATGCAGCCTTTCTCCATATAAGTTAATACTCCGCTTTTTTTGTTTTCCCTGCCAAAGTGAACTTCACATTTTCCCACATTAAACTCCATTTGCCAGATCTTTGCCTACTCATTCAACCTATATCCACCTGCAACCTCATGTCCTCTTCACTTCTTCTGCCATCCTACTCTTCTGCTGCCATCTCAATGTTCAATAAGCCTATAGCTCACCAGCTGTGCCTTGCTTGGAATTCTTCAATGGGCTGACTGAAGTACCCACTACTTTCTCCTTATGAGCAGCAACCAACACGCATTTTTCTTTCTTGCTGATTTTCATGGGGTGCACCTGATAACCTGGCCAAATGTCTGCACTCCCATGCACTAACCCCTTGTAGTCTGCCAGTGAACAATCATTATCACTTTCCGCATTTGCTAACAGCTTTATGAAGCCCTCATTGGACCCCATCTGGAATACTGAGAGATGTCTGGGCTCCACACCTTAGGAAAAATATATTTGCCTTGGGAGGAAGTGTAATGTAAATTTATGGAATGATAATTCGACTCTAAGGATTAAATTACGAGGAGAGACTAGACAAGCTAGGGTAATATTGCTTGGAATTTAGAAGGTTATGGGGTTATTTGATCAAAGTTATTAAAACAATCATATACAGTAGATAGAGAAATTATTCCCACTGTTATCATCCTGTGGATCTCCCTATTGGCTAACTAATGGAAGGACAGGGATGGGATAAGGGGGGCACTTTCAGGATGGCAACCTGTAACTAGTGGAATGTCACAGGGATCAGTGCTGGGGCCACAATTATTTACAATATATATTAATGACTTGGATGAGGGAAGCAAATGTACCATCACCAACTTTGCGGATGATGCAAAAAATAGGTGGGAAGGCAAGTGGTGAGGATGTCTACAGTGGGATATAGACAGTTTAAGTGAGTGAGCAAAAACTTGGCAGATGGAAGATAATGTGGGAAAATGTGAGGTTATGCACTTTGGCAGGAAGAATAGGGCAGCTGAATATTATTTAAATGGAAAAAGGCACAGAAAGCTACAGCAGAGGAATTTGGGGGTCCTTGTGCATGAATCACAAAAAGCTAACATACAAGTTCAACAGGTTATAGGGAAAGCAAATGGAATGTTGGCCTTTATTTCAAAGGGTTGGAGTATAAAAATAGGGAAGTCTTGCTAAAACTATACAGAGCACTAGTTAGACCACACCTAGAATACTGTGAACAGTTTTGGTCCCCTTATCTAAGGGAAGATATACTGGCATTGGAGGTAGTCCAGAGAAAGTTCACTTAGTTGATCCCAGGCATGGAGGGATTTTCTTATGAGGAGATATTAAGTATGTTGGGCCTGTACTCATTGGAGTTTAGAAGAATGAGAGCTGACCTTATTGAAACATATAATATTCTTAGGAGGCTTGACAGGGTAGATGCTGAGGGGTTGTTTCCCCTTGTGGGAGAGTCTAGGGCCAGAGAGCACAATCTCAGAGTAAGGGGTCACCCATTTAAGACTGAGATGAGGAGGAATTTATCCTTTCAGAGGGTAGTGAATCCGTGGAATTATTTACGCAGAGGGCTGTAGAGGCTGGGTCATTAAGTATATTCAAGGTTGAGATAGACAGATTTTTAAGTCAGTAAGGGAATCAAGGGTTATGGGGAGAAGGCAGGAAAGTGGAGTTGAGGATTATCAGATCAGCTATGATCTCATTGCATGGCACAACAGACTCGATGAGCCAATTGGCCTACTTCTGCTCCTATGTCTTATGGTCTTAAAAGGAAGAAATACTATCAAAATTCCAGGAAGGAATAATATTGAAGTCGGCAATATTTTAATACTAATTTAAGTAGTCCAATTGTAATCTGGGGAATGAACCAGTGACTCCCTTTAAAACAAGCAACACTAATTAAAATTCCGGGGAAATGGCAAGAGAAAATGTTTTGATCTGGATTGCACTGTCTGAAGAGGTTGTGGAAATAGATTCAATAACAATTTTTGAAAGGGAATCGGATAAACACCAGGAGAAACAGTGGTGGAGTGGGACTAATTGGATAGCCCTTTCAAAAAGCTGGGACAAGCACAATAGGCTGAATGTCCTTCTTCTGTGCTGTATCCTTTAATAATTATAAGTACTTTTTGTTCTCACCATAGTCTGATTTTCCTTTAGTTATATCAAATCATTGTGGATGAGCTGCAGAAAACAAGTTGCACAGGAAGACTTATGAGGGACATGCCTATTGGTAGAAGCGGACAAAGGTAAATTCAACCAATATCGGTTCATTACATGCTTTGCACCTTCTACACTTGCCAACGATTGACAAAAAGCAAAATGCTGCAGATGCTGGAAATTTGGAATAGCGCCAGATAGTGTTGGAAACACTTAGCAAGTCAGGCAGAACTGTAGAGAAAGAAACATTCAGATTCCAATGAGAAGTCTGGCTTTGTTAAATAGGTGTCCTTCCCAAACAATTACAATCAAACTATTAAAGGGCAATTAGTTGCTTACAATATTCTCCCTTCATTTCTAGTATTCAGGTTGATGCCCTTACATCAGAACTGGAAAATGATCAACAACCTGAAATGTTGCCTTATGTTTCGACTGTCCACAAATCCTGCCTGATCTGCTGAGTGTTTCTAGAATGTTTTGTTTTTATGCCAGCTGTTGAGTTCATTATTGAAGAAAAGAATCAGCCTCTCTTACATTTGGTAGCTTTTAAAATTTAGACATGCACACAACTTGAAAAGTGTTAATAGCATCATGATAACCACAATTAAATGTGGAGCAATTTTTCAAAGAGTATGCTGTAAAATAAACACATGAAAAGAAGCCATTTTCCACAACACCAACCTGATTTTTGTAGATATAGCTGTATTTTGCTAAATGCTTGTCTTGGCAGCCACCCCAACCCAACAGAATTATCACTGGGTTTTCTTTAAAGCCTAAAATACACAAAAAGTTATATGTGCACGATAGAATAGCAAACCTAACACTGATATTTGCTCAATATTATAGTGTAAGTTCTATTCCAATTCCTATGAGAAGTCTGGCTTTGTTAAAAACGAGTCCTTCACGAACAATTACAATCACTGAACTATTAAAGAGTAATTAGTTGCTTACAATATTTTCCTTTTGAGTATTTAGGTTTCATTTCACTTAGATGATGGAATTAAAGTCAATTCTTATAAATGCAAGACTCAGATATTACTTTATATAGTCCTAATCAAATTCACAGTGCAAAAATCATTTGCATCATTTAGCATTAAATTAACTGGGGAGATGGAAGAGTAATGACCATTTGTATAAGAACCGAATTGTGAGCCAAGACAGCAAGTGTTCAGAAACTATTTGAGCTCGAAGATGACATAGCTCAGCCAAATTCTCTTTTCACCTATTATAGGGCAGCCAGTGGAGTTGTAGGAACAAACAAGCCTATTTCTACTGTGATACGTAAAGAGACAGTGCCTCTAAATTCCAGAGGATGCTTTGCCACCTAAAAAGATTTTTACCAAAAACAAGGTTAAATCAAATGGGTCAAATCAAGTAAAGTGAAACCAAAAATTCTATATGCTGCCCACTATTCATAGAAGGCATTGAACTACAAATAATCAGGAATAGAAAAGAAAAATATTAGATACTGGAAATCCGAAATAAAAACAAAAAAATTCTTGAATTATTCAGGTCAGGCAGCATCTGTGGGATAGAACTAGAATTCATGGGATTTTGCTGTAGCACACATGCCCCATCATTACTCCTCTGAAACTGGTAGTAACCTCTGGAGTCTGCACATGCACAGTTAAACATGAAGTCCATAAGTTGCAGCGAGTGCTTCTACCCTTCTCCAGAGGGTGCAATCCTGAAGTTTCCACAGACCGTAATGAAGTAGAAATCACTGAATGGCAAGAACTTTTCACTTTACGCTACCTCACTGTAAAAACCTTTGAAAAGATTATTTGGGAATGAGGGGTGACTGGATTTTCAATTACATACTAAGTTCATATTTACAGCTCAAGAACCTCTCTGACCCTGAAAGACTAATTTTATATCTGTGGAATGTGAAATTTCACCATTGTTAAAAAAATTTCACGTATTTTTAATTTTTTTAAGTTTCAGATGTTTCAGCTTCCACCTTAATCCCAAATGCATGTCCCAATCATTTATTCCACACTAAAATGTAATCAAAAGTGATGAATATTCAGTGCATTTTACTTTCTGGTTTGCTGACTATAAGAATACTTCTAAGTGATTGGCTGCTTATCATGCTTGATGACATTACATTCCTGGATGCCAGAAATCCCTATGAATTGGAACTAGATTCAAACTAATGTTATCAAAGCCATGGAAAACAACAGATCATTGTGAGTAGCTCTCTTTGAAATCAGTGGCGAGCACCATTGCTTCACTGCTGACTGTGAATTCCGGTCTAAGGTTTCAGGTCAATGGCCTTTCATCAGAACTGGAAGCAAAGTTACAAACATAAAAAGGTTTCAGTACAGAGGCAGGAAAAAGGTGGGAGGAAAGAAAAGAACAAAAGATAAGGTGGAAGGCAAGAGACATGAAATGACAAAAAGGATGACGGTGCAAGGCAAAAGAGGGAGTGGTAATGGGACAAGAAAAGGAGCAAAAGATAGGTATAGAGAAGCTGAAAATGACAAAAGCAGAATCATTAGCAGCAACTACTGTACAAAAAAAAGAGTTGTGGTTATGATCAGAAATTGTTGAACTCATTGTTGAGTCCAGAAGGCTGTAAAGTGTCTAACAGAAAAATGAGGTGCTACTCCTCAAGCTTGCATTCAGCTTCATTGGAACAGTGTAGGAGGCTGTGGGCAGAGGGCAATTTTAGATCATAACTACCGCTGTCTTGTATTATTTCCACCCTTCCACTGATCCCTCTGCTCATTCCTCTCCTCCCTTCCCCCAATTCCCATGCCTATGCACTTGCTTAAAACCCATTACATCTTTAACTTTTCCCACTTGTCGTGAAAGGTCATTAACCTGAAATACGTTGCTGTCTTTACGGATGCTGTCTGACATGCTGAATATTTCTAGCATTTTCTATTTTACATCAGGAATAGAAATCCTTACTGGTACCTCCTTTCTTATCCCAGAGACACTGAAGTCAACAGGGTTGCACTCTCATGTGGTTGTATTATACGAGTCATCTTGACTCAGTTGTCATCACCTCCAAATCAGAATGTTGAGTTCAAGCTCCAAACTAGGACTTGACCACATAATCTAGGCTGACACTTAATGCAGTACTGAAGAGCTGCATTGTCAGCAGCACTGTTTTTAAGATGAGACATTGAACTGATCAGCTAAGGTTTCTGCTCCTAATTGTCATTTAAAAAAAAAATGATCACTTCAGTCTGTTCAAGTAAGAGTAAGACAAAAAATTCACAGGAGCTGGTAAAACAATTACTTCAAAGTAATGAATAGGATCTGAAATTCTCTTGATGACACAAGAAACAAGAAATTTGAGATGCTTACACAGAAAGGAAGATTGGCGAGAACAGTAATAATTCTCATTAGAAAAAGGTACAATGAGCTCCTAACATCTGCAGGTGAAGGAGAAGGAAACATGGGTGAGAGTCTTAAGACAACAGATATTCATGGAAAATGAAGCTGAACTTCTCCTTGCTTTCCAGGATGGATCCCACAGTAATCGGTGATTTTGGCAAAGAAGACCAAGGTTGTATAGTGCTTGATGTGGCGCAACCAGATCTGATAATGCATGATGAAACCAGCTGCACACTCGATGAACTCAAGTCTGCTACAGCTTCTTTCAAAAGGATTGGCGTATTCTAGCCCAGCATTGTATTGTAATGGAAAAAATGACCAACTGTAAGCCCAGCATGCAAAAGATAAAGCTGAAACATGTGTTACAATCTTCAGCCAGAAGTGCTGAGTGGATAATCCACCTTGACCTCCACTGGAGGTCCCCAGCATCACAGATTCAATTCACTCCACATGATATCATGAAATGGCTGAAGGCAATGGATACTGCCAAGGCTATGGGCCCCGACAATATTCCAGCAACAGTACTTAAGTGCGGATGTTCGGTGATGATTGCATAATGTTCAACACCATTCGCAACTCCTCAGACACTGAAGCAGTCCATGTCCAAGTGCATCAAGACCTGGACAATATTCAGGCTTGGGCTGACAAGTGGCATTTGCATCACACAAATGCCAGGCAATAGCCATCTGCAACGAGAATCCAACCATTGCCCCTTGACATTCAATGACATTACCATCACTGAATCCCCCACTATTAACATCCTGGGGGGGTTACCACTGACCAGAAACTGAACTGAACCAGCCACATAATACTGTGGCTAAAATAGCAGGTCAGAGGCTAAGAATCCTACACAGTGTAACTCACCTCTTGACTCCCCAAAGCCTGCCCACCATCTACAAGGCATAAATCAGGAGTATGATGGAATACTCACCACTTGCCTGGGTGAGTGCAGCTCCAACATCACTCAAAAAGCTCAATACAATCCAAAGCAGCCCCTTGGATTGGCACCCCCTCCATTCATTCACTGCCTCCAACCACTGATGCACAGCAGCAGTGTGTACCATTTATAAGATGCACTAGAGAAACTCACCAAGACTCCTCAGTAAGCACCTTCCAAACTCACAACCACTACCATCGAGAAGGACAAGGGCAACAGACAGACGGGACCACCACCTGGAAGTTCCCCTCCAAGCCACACAGCATCCTGACTTGGAAATATATGCCATTCCTTCACTGTCACTGGGTCAAAATCCTGGAACTCCCTCCCTAACAGCATTGCGGTTGTACCTACACCACATGGCCTGCAGCAGTTCAAGAAAGCAGCTCAACACCACCTTTTCAAGGGCAATCAGGGATGGGTAATAAATGCTGGCCTAGCCAGCAATGCCACATCCCATGAATGAATAATAGAAAAAAAAAGGGAAAAAAACTATGCAACTTTGCCTTTTTGGGTGTATTTCCCCCCAAGCTATGTTGCACTATGTAAACTTGTCTCACCATTTTTAGCAATAATATTACTTGATAGAAACTAATTTACTAAACACAATGTTTGAAACTAGAATCAGGAGGTAAATATGGAAGCACTGAAAGTAATTGCAAAACATTATAACTTGTACAACCGCTGTTCAGTTGTGGACAAAGAGAACAACCTCAATGTCAAATAGCTGGAAAGAAATAAAAGCAAAAAACTGCGGATGCTGGAAATCCAAAACAATAACAAAAATACCTGGAAAAACCCAGCAGGTCTGACAGCATCTGCAGAGAGGAACACAGTTAACGTTTTGAGTCAGAATGACTCTTCAGCAGAACTAAGGAAAAATAGAAAAGAGGTGAAATATAAGCTGGTTTAAGGGGGGTTGGACAGGTAGAGCTGGATAGAGGGCCAGTGATAGGCGGAGATAACCAAAAGATGTCATAGACAAAAGGACAAAGAGGTGTTGAAGGTGGTAACATTATCTAAGGAATGTGATAATAGGTGACATTAATGGTAGAAAGCAGGACGAGCAAGGTACAGATAGCCCTATCAGGGGTGGGGTTGGGGGAAGGGATCGAAATAGGCTAAAAGGTAGAGAAAAAGCAATGGATGGAAATACACTTAAAAATAATGGAAATAGGTGGGAAAAGAAAAATCTATATAAATTATTGGAAAAAGGGGGGGGGGGGGATCAGAAAGGGGGTGGGGGTGGAGGAGAGAGTTCATGATCTAAAATTGTTGAACTCAATATTCAGTCCGGAAGGCTGTAAAGTGCCTAGTTGGAAGATGAGGTGCTGTTCCTCCAGTTTGCGTTGAGCTGGAACAATGCATGTAGGCCAGGGACGGACATGTGGGCATGAGAGCAGGGTGGAGTATTGAAATGGCAAGCGACAGGGAGGTCTGGGTCATGCTTGCGGTCAGACCGAAGGTGTCCCGCAAAGCGGTCACCCAGTCTACGTTTGGTCTCTCCAATGTAGAGGAAACCGTATTGGAAGCAGCAAATGCAGTAGACTAAATTGAGGGAAGTGCAAGTGAAATGCTGCTTCACTTGAAAAGAGTGTTTGGTCCCTTGGACGGTGAGGAGAGGTGAAGTAAAGGGGTAAGTGTTGCACCTTCTGCGGTTGCAAGGGAAGGTGCCATGGGAGGGGCTTGAGGTGTAGGGGGTGATGGAGGAGTGGACCAGGGTGTCCCGGAGGGAATGATCCCTGAGGAATGCCACGGGGGGGGGGTGTGAAGGGAAGATGTGTTTGGTGGTGGCATCATGCTGGAGTTGGCGGAAATGGCGGAGGATGATCCTTTGAATGCGGAGGCTGGTGGGGTGATAAGTGAGGACAAGGGGGACCCTATCATGGCTCTGCGGGGGGAGAGGAAGGTGTGAGATCAGATTCCAGACATGGTTGAGGGCCCTGTCAACCACCATGGGTGGAAAACCTCGGTTAAGGAAGAAGGAAGACATGTCAGAGGAACTGTTTTTGAAAGTGGCATCATCAGAAAAGATGCGACGGAGGCGGAGGAACTGAGAATGGGATGGAGTCCTTACAGGAAGTGGGGTGAGGAGCTGTAGTCGAGATAGCTGTGGGAGTCAGTAGGCTTGTAATGAATATTGGTGGTCAGTCTATCACCAGAAATTGAGACAGAGATTTCAAGGAAGGTAAAGGAATATCAGAGATGGACCCATGCGAAAATGATGGAGGGGTGGAAATTGGAAGCAAAATTAATAAATTTTTCCAGGTCCAGACAAGAGCATGAAGCAACACTGAAGCAATCATCGATGTACCGGAGAAAGATTCGTGGGAGGGGGCCGGAGTAGGACTGGAACAAGGAATGTTCCACATACCCCATAAAGAGACAGGCATAACTGGGGCCCATGTGGGTACCCATAGCCACACCTTTTATTTGGAGGAATTGAGAGGAGTTTAAGGAGAAATTGTTCAGTGTGAGAACAAGTTCAGCCAGATGGGGGAGAGTAGTGGTGGATGGGGATTGTTCTGGCCTCTGTTCGAGGAAGAAGCGGAGAGCAATCAGACCATCCCGGTGGGGGATGGAGGTGTAGAGGGACGTCCATGGTGAAGAGGAGGCGGTTGGGGCTAGGGACCTGGAAATTGTTGATATGATGTAGGGTGTCAGGGTGATCATGGATGTAGGTGGGAAGGGACTGGACAAGGGGAGAGAGAACGGAGTCAAGATGGCAAGAAATGAGTTCCATGGGGCAGGATCAGGCTAACACGATTGGTCTGCTGGGACGGTCCTATTTGCGGATTTTGGGTAGGAGGTAGAAGCGGGCCGTCCGAGTTGGGAGACTATGAGGTTGGAAGCTGTGGAACGAAGATCTCCAGAGATGAGGAGGTCAGTAACAGTCCTGGAAACAATGGCTTGATGTTCAGATGTGGGATCATGGTCCAGCTGGAGGTAGGAGGAAGTGTCTGCAAGTTGACGCTCAGCCTCTGTGAGGTAGACGTCAGTGCGCCAGACAACAGCAACACCCTTGTCAGCAGGTTTGATGACAATGTCAAGGTTGGACCTGAGATAAGGGAGTGTAGCAAGTTCAGAGAGAGACAGATTAGAGTGGGTGAGAGGAGCAAAGAAATTGAGACGACTGATGTCACGCCGACAGTTCTCAATGAAAATGACGGTGGTTGACAGGGCCCTCAACCGTGTCCGGCCCATCTCCCGCACATCCGCCCTCACACCTTCCTCTCCCTCCCAGAACCATGATAGGGTCCCCCCTGCATTCCGCCGGGACACCCTGGTCCACTCCTCCATCACCCCCTACACCTCAATCCCCTCCCACGGCACCTTCCCATGCAACCGCAGAAGGTGCAACACTTACCCCTTTACTTCACTTCTCCTCACCATCCAAGGGCCCAAACACTCCTTTCAAGTGAAGCAGCATTTCACTTGCACTTCCCTCAATTTAGTCTACTGCATTCACTGCTCCCAATGCGGGTTCCTCTACATTGGAGGGACCAAACGCAGACTGGGTGACCGCTTTGCGGAACACCTTCGGTCTGTCCGCAAGCATGACCCAGACCTCCCTGCTGCTTGCCATTTCAACACTCCACCCTGCTTTCATGCCCACATGTCTGTCCTTGGCCTGCATGCATTGTTCCACTCAACGCAAACTGGAGGAACAGCACCTCATCTTCCGACTAGGCACTTTACAGCCTTCCGGACTGAATATTGAGTTCAACAATTTTAGATCATGAACTCTCTCCTCCATCCCCACCCCCTTTCTGATCCCCCCCTTTTCCAGTAATTTATATAAATTTTTCTTTTCCCACCTATTTCCATTATTTTTAAATGTATTTCGATGCATTGTTTTATCTCTACCTTTTAGCCTATTTCGATTCCCCCCCCCCCCACCAGGGCTATCTGCACCTTGCTCATCCTGCTTTCTACCCTTAATGTCACCTATTATCACATTCCTTAGATAATATCACCACCTTCAACACCTCTTTGTTTTTGTCTATGGCATCTTTTGGTTATCTCCACCTATCACTGGCCCTCTATCCAGCTCCCCCCCACCTTAAACCAGCATATATTTCACCTCTTTTCTATTTTTCCTTAGTTCTGTTGAAGAGTCATTCTGACTCGAAACAACTGTATTCCTCTCCGCAGATGCTGTCAGACCTGCTGAGTTTTTCCAGGTATTTTTGTTTTTTGGAAAGAAATAACTTTACTCAGCAAAAATCAATATTATGACTTGCAAGATCAAAGTCCGGATTAAACACGCTGAAACCACTTGGCCTTCCAACTTCCCGACAGCGGTCCAACTCGTGGAATTCTTCAAAGTTAATGAATTCTTAAATATATAAATAAATAACGTCTTGCTATCATCTCCTCTAGCTGCTGCTTAACAGGGCCTCAGAAGCTACTCTCATGCATCTGGAAAGCCGCCACATGAAGAGAGAACCTGGACTACGACCGGTGCAAAGATAGCCAGGAAATAATTTTTCAGCAAACCGGAACACCAAATGAACTTCACCTGAATCGCTAGGTTCAGGAAACACAATAGTATATTCCAGATCCTTATCACCCATCCTTCAATCGTCCCTATTTATGCGCTTACACCTGAGCTCGCCATTAACCAGGAACAACTGGAACCAACCAATCCGGAACCGCCTTATTGCCAGACATTTCACTTCCCTCGCAACCGCGCCAAACAGGAAGTTCATGTAAAGCCCGCCCCCCCTTCCCCAGTCCGCGACACCGATTGGCCGCCTCAGGCTCCAGTTCCCTATTCTTACGCAGTAATTGGCTAACACGAACGCCAATTGTACAAAGCCAATCGGTTTACCATTTTCACGGTAGGTTGGCTTGTGCGAAATTGTGTGGTCTCTTTAGCATAGAAATATAACTTGTTCAGTAAGATAAATCTGCTGTTTATCAAAAATATCTGAATCGACCAAACGTGTTGAAACAGAAATATTTATAGCAGAGCATGAGCACTTTAGGGCCATCATATCCCTGTCGACCGATAAAGAGCTATCCAGCTTAATCGCACCTTTTAGCTTTTGATTCGTTGCCTTGTAGCTCACCGAACTTGAAGTGCATATCCAGGTGTTTTTAAAATGCGATGAGGGTTTTTATCACCCTTTTAGGCAGTGAGTTTGAGAGGCAAATAACAATTTACTGAGCTCTGGAAATGGCTAACAGTTTATTGATTTTCTCATTTTCAATTGATAAAATTACAGAATCAAAGAATAATTACAGCACAAAAGAAAGCCATTCACCCATTGTGTCTGTGCTGGCTTTCTGCTAGAACAGCTCATCTAGTCCCAGTCCTTTGCCTTTCCCCAGAGCCTTGCAAATTTTGTCTCTTCAGATAATTGTTCAGCTCTGTTTTGAAATTAGCCGTGATTGAATCTGCCTTCACCCTACTCTGACGGAGTGCATTTCAGAACCTGACCACTTGTTGCATACAAAGGCTTTTCCTATGTAAATGTTACTTCTTTTGCCAATCACCTTAAACTGGAGCTGTCTGGTTTTGAATCTTCTACCAATAGGAACAGTTTTTCTCTGGCCAGACCCCTCATGATTTTGAACACAGCAATCTAATCTCTGCTTAATTTTTTCTTCTCCAAGGAGAAAAAAAACAACTTCTCCAATCTATTCATGTAATTGAAGTTCCTCATCCCTGGAATCATTCTCTTGAATCTTTTCTGCATCTTCTAATGCCTTCACATTCTTTCTCAAGTGTATTGTTCAGAACTGGATACAATGCTCCAGTTGAAGCTGAATCAGTGTTTTATGAGATAACTTTCTTGCCTTTGTACTCTTTGCCCCTACTTATAAAGACCAGGATCCCATATGCTTTAGTAACCGCTTGCTTTCTTAACCTGCTTTGCCACCTTCAATCATTTGTGCACATATACCCCCAGATCCATCTGATCCTGCACCTCTTTAGAATTGTACCCTTATTTTATATTGCCTCTTCTTGTTCTTCCTGCCAAAGTAAATCACTTCTCAACATTAAATTTAATCTGCCACTTGTCTACCTATTCCTCCAGCTTGTCCATTTCCTATTGGAGTTTACCTCCTCGTAGTTCACAATACTTTTGAGCTCTACGTCATTCGCCATCTTTAAAATTGTGCCCTGTACACCAAGTCCAGGTCATTAATATATCTCAGGAAAAGCAAGGGAGCATAACACTGACCCCAGGGGAATTCCACTGTATACCAGTCCAAGAAACAACTGTATACTACTACTCTCTGTTTCCTGTTACCCAGCTAATTTCATATCCATACTGCTACTGTCCCTTTTATTTCATGGGCTCTAGCTTGGCTGACAAATGTTTTTGGGGCACTTTATCAAATCCCTTTGGAAGTCCATGTTCACTACAACAACCACATTACCCTCACCAATCCTCTCTGGTACCTCATCAAAAAACTCAATCAAGTTAGTTAAACACAATTTGCCTGTAACAAATCCATGCAGCTTTCCTTAATTAATGTTCCTTTAATTAATCCACATTTGTCCAAGTGACTGTTAATTTTGTCCCAAATTATTGTTTCTAAAAGCATTCCCACCACTGAGGCTAAACTGATTGGCCTGTAGTTACTGGGTTTATCCTTACACTCTTTATTGAATAAGGGTGTATGTAACATTTTCAGCTCTCCAGTCCACTGGCATCACCCTTCATCTAAGGAGGATTGAAAGATTATGGCTAGTGCCACTGCAATTTCCACCCTTACTGCCCTCAGTATCCTTGGATGCACCTCAACCAAGTGACTCATCAACTTCAAGCTCAAATGAATAGTAAGAGAAGGTAAGTTACAAAGTATCATTCTCCTCCACATAATTTCATGAAATTTAAATGAAATGGTAAACAATATATCATTTGAAATGACATCTGAATACATTGACAATGGACATTTTATGGAAAGGCATATTCAGGACTAGAGAGGGAACGATAGCTATACATATGTTTAAATTGTAGTGAGCTTGCTGTTGCATAATTTATGGGGTCAATTTAAATAAAAATGGAGACACAATGAGGGAGAGACAAGAAACAAACAGAGATGTTGGGGGTTGGGGGGCGGTGGTGCGATTGAGTATTGAGTCAGAATCATAGAAATATGTGGTGCAGGAGGTCATTTGGCCTTTTGTGTCTATCTGGCTGAAAAGCAGCTATCCAGCCTAAACCCATTTTCCAGCTCTTGGTGCGTAGCCTAATTGATTACCACATTTCAAATGCATATCCAACTATTTTTTAAATGAGATGAGGACTTTTGCCTTTACCATCCTTTTAGGCAATGAGTTCCAGTTTCCCCCTTCCTCTGGGTGGAATTATTTCCCCCCAACTCCCCTCTAATTCTTCTGCATCCTTAGCAACAATGACGGTCCTAGTTACCTTCCTCCTGACCTCCCTCTCCCTTGGCTGGTGCCGGTTTGTGGTCTATATTGTTGTGTGACCATATGAGCACATCAGTTTACATGGCCTTCAATTCTAGAGCAGTGCACTTGACCAATGGGAATGCATGACCCATTGGCCACACCCAGAACTCCTCCCATCCCACAGTTGCCTCCTCTAACAATAACCTGATCCTCTTTGAACTTTAAACTTTCCTAGCAGCCATGTTGATGGACTTACAGAGTGTGACCCTGCATCTGCAGCCTATCAATCTCCATCCCCCCTCTGTCACCCTCAAGCTTCCTCCTATTGCCCTTGATCCATCCAACATCACCTTGCTTCTTCCCCCAATCATCCCTTGATCCAAAGCCAGTCAAACTTGAGCTTCTGTCTCTCATCCTTGACCCATGCCCCACCCACAACCTTCCTGTCATTATCCTGAAGCCTCCCTGCATCACACTTGACTACCCTTGGTATCCCTCAACACTCCCACAGAGACCTTTGATCAGCCCTCCAGCTGGACCTTCCCTGCTTCAACCTTAATATCCCTTTTCTGATTGCTGACTTGCAATGTATGGTACAACTGCCTCCCTTGGACACATAAGATCAGACCTTTACAACAATGGACCCACCTTATAAGCCAGAGCCTGGCTCTCTTCAGACACCTCCCCCCACCACCCCCAAATGTGCCAGTGCCTTCTTGTACTGCCATTTGAGGACCCGGCCACCACCAGCCTCTATTTCCCACCTGCTCCTTGTTCTTGCCACTAACTGACAATCCAGTTTGTCTTGCACCCCACCCTTGTGCCACTGAGTTAGACAAAGACAAAACTTCACTTCTGATCCAAAGAATAAACAAATACGCCATCTTTAAACTGTGAGGAAGCAGGAGGCACGAGTTTCCCATGTGCCGCTGACTTAATCTTGAGGCTTGTACTTAATTTGATTAAGTTCCCATTTAATGCGTGTTCATGATTTGCAAATACATGGTAAATAGGTTATTGATTGTCACTCTGCTGGTAACACACTGCTGATTGAATTTCTCAAATCCAACCCCTGCCAGGAAACCAAAATTTCAGCTCCCGCCTAAGAAGTCTCCCCTGCCACCTCATATCCTGTTTCCACGGGCTTCACTAAATTCTGCCCCATGTATGGAATGATTTTTAACTTTTTTTTTCCTCAGCGGATGAGAGATTAATGAAATTCAGAAAATGGCTTCATCAAAAGAAGAAGTGGAAATTTCTAGACTTATGGGTTTTCTACAGGAGTGGGACAATGGTACCAGAGCTGTCCGACATCGTATATTGAATGACTTCATAAATACAAATCAAGGTAAAACTGGTCCAGAACTGGAATTACAGTTTGCACAAGGGGCCAGTTTGTTTCTCACAAGATTGACAGCATGGCTCAGATTAACGTATCCTTTCCTTTAGACTTAATTTTAAGAATTGTTTTCTGTCAAATTATTAGGGAATATTTCATTTTAACTTTGAAATAAATCATTGAACATCAGTGGGGGCGGTGGTTGTGGGAGAAAACAAAGGACACCAATACACAATTATGGCACTTTTGTACATCTAAAGAATCATATTTTGATTTAACCACTGTGGACAGAAATCTGACGTGAATTTATCAGACACAGCCAGGTACTAGAAGCAGATTGTATAGTAATTTGCAAAACAATATTGGATATATCCTTGAAAAGGAAAAAAAAATTGCAATGGGAGAAGAGCAGGGTTGTGGAAGCTGGTGCAGGCATGATATTCAATGGCATTACCATTGCTGAAACCTCCTCTATCAACATCATGGGGGTTACCATTGACCAGAAACTGAATTGACTAGCCATATAAATACTGTGGCTACAAGAGCAGGTCAGAGGCTAGGAACTCTGCTGACTCCCCAAAGCCTGTCCGCCATCTGCAAGGCACAAGTTAGGAGTATGATGGAATACTCTCCATTTGCTTGGATGAGTGCAGCTCCAACATTGCTTAAGAAGCTGGACACCAACCAGGATAAAACAGCCTGCTATTTAGGCGCCCCATCACAAATATTCACTCCCTCCACCATCGACACACAGTAGTAGCAGTGTGTAATCTACAAGCTGCCCTATACAAACTCACCAAGACTGCTTAGACACCACTTTCCAAGCCCACAACCACTACCATCTAGAAGAACATGGGCAGCAGACACATGGGAAGCACTACCTGGAAGTTCCCCTCCAAGCCACTCATCATCCTGACTGGAAATATATTGCCATTCCTTCACGGTTGCTGGGACAAAATCCTGGAACTCCCTCCCTAATAGCAATGTGTGTGCACTTACACCACATGGATTGCAGCAGTTCAAGAAAGCAGCTCACCACTGCCTTCTCAAGGGCAATTAGGGATGGGCAATAAATGCTGGCTTAGCCAGCAACATCCACATCCCATAAATGAATTTTAAAAATGTATGAGTCTATGATAACCAGTGATAAATAGATACTGAGCCAAATAGGGAGTGACCAAAACCTTATTGAAAGAATTGGGTTTTAAGGAGATTATTAAAGGCAGGGAGAAAGGTGGAGAGGTGAGGAATAGGCAGGAATTCCTGAGTATAGAATATGGACATTTTTAAAAATATTAATATATGGGAACTGGGCGTCGCTGGCTAGGCCAGAATTTTTTGCCCTTCCCTAATTGCCCTTGAGAAGGTGGAGGTGAACTGCCTTGAACTGCTGTAGTCCATGTGGTGTAGGCACACCCACATTGCTGTTAAGGTGGGAGTTCCAGAATTTTCACTCAGCTGAGATTACAGCGGACAAGCCTGATCCCAGGGTGGAACCCAGCTTGATAGATCCTAAGTTTTATTTTTGTTTGTTAGGTATGTGGAGAGGGGTTACTGGACAGAGCCATCGGAGTCAGCTAATGAACTTTTAACAAAAGCATAAAACATTTATTAAACAAGAAAAGATGAACTATATTACAATACTCCTTTACCCTTCTCCCCTCCTTTACAGAGATATACAGATTTATAAGGATAACACAAGTTACAAAAGCTATCTCATTCTCTAATGTCCACAGTAACTACCCAGTTCATGTACCAATAGGCACCCTGTGGTCAGATACACCACACTCTGAAATCACTCTGACAGATGTCATCTCAACCAGATATGGATCTCTCCTCAACTCCCCCCAGACACTTGTCACACCATGAGCCAACTGGTCTCACTGCACTCTGTCTTTCACTTGAGATTTTCCAATCTCAACTTTCCAAGAACTTGCTTTGGTCTCCCAAACCGATGCTTTCTCTTAGACGCCTTCCGCAAGGGTTCACCTCTAGGGTTTTGAACTCTCCTGATGTTCCTCTCCCTGGGTCACTGCATGCATTCAAGCTGTCTTCCACACACTCTCTCACTGATTCAGTATTAATAGTACACCACTGTGTCACATGCCCAAAGCAAAAAGTTACAGACCTTCTGCCATCTTTTTGGACCTTCTTGCCTCTTGCAAGCTTCTCGCTTTAAATCTGCTTTCTGTGGCTTTTGTCTCTTTAAATATGAAGCTTTCAGCCTTTCTCTCTGCCCCTCACTCTTAACTTCGCTTAACAGGATCTTTTCCAGGTTCCTGTCTTTCCTTTGACTAGAAGATCTTCTTGGGTCTTTCTCCTGTTCCACTCCCTTGGATTTTGGGGTATTTTCTTTAGCTTGGGACTGACTATCTATCCCCTTTGCTCCAGTCTCTCCTGGCACCTATTTTCATAACCAGCTGAACTCAAACAGCTTCCAAAATCAAACTGTTGTTTCTCTTCTGTGTGTGCATATGGGAGGGACCTGTCTCTCTGGACCCCTGTTGCTAAGCAACAGCCCAATTCTTCTACTCTTGTTTGTTTAACTTAGCTTACAGTTGTAAAACTCTCATTAGAAATGCAAGCACCTTTTAAAGTGAAACTAAAACTCAATTTAACCTTTTCTTAACACACACATACAGAAATACAAATCAAACTTAAACCTTTGGAGGAAAGAAAGCTTCACAACAGTGAAGGTTTTTTTACAATGGCCTTACATCCACCTCACACAAACTTAACATCATAAACCTCTAACAATAGCTAATTACATACTATACAAATAAATTTCCCACTTGCTTTAATAATTACATGTTATATCATACAATTACAATTACAAAAAGGGTATTTAAACAAAGTCAATAAACGTAACAAGATTAGCAGAATTTGCACATCATAGTATTATCATAACTCAACTCTTATGTTTCTTTTTCCTCTTATTCCCAGTCTTTAACTCAGCAAAGAATGTTATATTTAAATTTACAGCCCTTTTTGTTTGTTGTAGGTGTAATTCCATTCTTAAGCTCATTTTCCAAACTCAAATGTGGTAAATTTTCATTTTGAATTAACAAAGTAAAAATGGCATTTTTGTGCATTAACATCTCATTTCTTCTCTGGTCAAAATATCTTTTTGCCGTTTCAAGGATGTTATTGCGATGCTTTTTATGTTCATACAAAAGTACTCCTGCTTGGTTTGATCTTTAAACTTTTTATGACGTTGTTTCTACCGATCCCATTTCGAACAGGTCTTTTCCACTTCCCTTTGAGCAACGTCAATTATGTTCTCACTGTGGAGTTTCATAGTTCATTCCAACCCTTCAATTCTTTTGCATAATCCACAAACATTATGATTCCCCCTCTTTCCGGTCTCGGATGGTCTTTTGCAAACTGTCCGCTTGCCTTAACTCCAACTGCTGTATTTTGTGTATTGACACTGGCAAGCACTTATAAATAAATGTCTCTGGTCATTGACTTTTCCAGGCCATTTTGCGCTTTCAGTCCTTTTTATTGGTAATTCTTGATTTCCAATTCTGCATGTACTTTAGCTGTTTTCAAATTGTCCATTACTGAGATTGATAAATCAGTAATTTTACTTGAATCAGTTATTTGCTCAACTAGACCACAATTCAGCAAAGAGTTTTTATTCACAGGAACAACTTTGGAACTGTGACACTCCACCTCACATATCTTTCCCTTCATCATCTCCAGATTGTTTTGAAGTTCAAGGATCTCATTACTCTTTTCATGGCGAAGTTCTAACAGTTCATTAGTCTTGGTTTTTAATTCTGCATTCAACCAATTATTCTGATTTGCCATCAATTCCTTTTCTTGATCAAGGCATTTTCCCTGAATCAAGGGTCTGGTGAAAATGAAGAGTTTGAAGATATAGTATTTGTAAAGAAATAGCACTGTGAAATTATTGGCACTAAAAGCTGACAAATACCCTGGACCTGATGGTTTACGCCCTAGTGTTTTAAAAGAGGTGGCAGCCGTGACAGTGGTCGATTGGTTTTGACTTTCCAGCATACCCTAGATGCTAGAATGGTCCCGGTGGATTGAAAGCTATCAAATATGACCCCACTATTCAAGAAAGGAGGAAAGAGAAAACATGGAACCATAGGTTAATTAGCATGACATCAGTTGTAGGGAAATGAAGGAATCTATTATTAGGGGCAGAATTCTGCAGAATCTCCTCAGCTTTGCTCATGACAGCCTTGATAGCATGCAGCTCCCAGAAACATCTTTGTCCGAACTCTCAGTGACAATTCTGAGCAGTATATGACCAATTTCACTTGCTTTAAGTGACAGAAACAGCTGCACATCCTTGTATTTGCCTGTTGCCAGCTCCTGAATCTAGCCTTCGTTTCCTTTTTTTCAGCTGCGCCACACTCCTCTTCTCCCTCCGGCAAAACCTGGTCACATGGGCTAAGGTTTCACACCAGCTGAAGGTCACATGAGCCTGTTTTGCATCCCACAGCCCGGTTCAAGTAATCTCCTGATTTAAAAGGTACAACTCGAATGGGGTTGCAGAAGCAGAGGTACATGAGTGTATATGTGCATAAGTCATTGAAGATTGCAGGACAGTGAGAGAGCAGTTAATAAAGCATACAGTATCCTAGGCTTTATAAATAGGGGCATTAAGTACAAGAGCAAGGAGGTTATGTTGAACTTGTATAGGACACTGGTTCAGGCTCAGCTAGAGTATTGTGTCCAGTTCTTGGCGCCGCACTTTAGGAAGGATGTGGAGGTGTTGGAGTGAATAAGAAAAGATTCATGAGAATGGTTCCAGGAATGAGGAACTTCAAGTATGAAGATATATTGAAGAAGTTAGGACTGTTTTCCTTGGAGAAGCGAAGGCTAAGAGGAGATTTGATTGAAGTTTCCAAATCATGAGGGGTCTGGATAGTGTAGATAGCGAGAAAACGTTTTCATTCATGAAAGGATCGAGAACAAGAGGGCACCAATTTAAAGTACTTTGCAGAAGAAGCAAAAGCAATTTGAGAAAAACTTTTTCATACAGCGAGTGGTTAATATCTGGAACGCAGTGCCTAAGAGTGTGGTGGAGGCAGGTTCAATTGAGGCATTCAAAATGAATTAGATTGTTATTTGAAGGGAAAGAATGTGGGTTATGGGGAGAAAAGGCAGTGGGGGGGGGGGGGGGGGGGGGGGGGGGGGGGGCGCAAATTGCACTGTGAATCGCTCATCCGGAGAGCTGGTGCAGACATAATGGGAGGAATGGCCTCCTTCTGCACTGTAATAATTCTGTGATTCTCTGTGATTTCCCCCAAACAGATTGTTCTCCTCTTGAAAAATCATCTCTAACTGCTGCCTGGCAAGTGTTATTGATCCCTGAGTCAGGGACTAGTACAGGCAGCCAAGGCTGCTGCCTTTGACCAAGCTCCAGCCACTCATCCACTGTGCATGTGTTCTGCCACCTCCAGCCAATCAGCTTGCACTGACTTTTTCACAAGGCAACAACATATTCAAGAACTTGAGAAGAAAGGGAGATTGGAGATGGAGCGGTCAATTGCAAGGACTTAGGGATGAAGACTTATTTTTGGAGGATGTGCAGCAAAATGGTGGACAACACAGCAGGTTGGCTTTTGGAATGGCAGATTTAGCCTTGGTTCAGAGGATAGCTTGTGGAGCTTAGTGGCAGTTATGGAATTTGGAGTGTTTTGGGGAGGTGGGAGTACTACAAAGTGAAACATGGGGTTTGGTATGATTGGGGATTGAATAAAGGTTTGGTTTACAGTATGATTTCTGAAGCCTGGTTTGATGATATGACAGCCAAGAATTTGAATTACTCTCTGGTTTTGACTGTGATAGTAGGAGATCCAGTGTTTGGAGGCAGTGAGCTCAGGATATGGTAGCATCATCGAGTATGTTGGCAGCAGGTGTCTTTGAGCATTGGTGGGAGTGGGCAGCAGTTTGTTAGCACTTGGTAGAGAAATTGCTCAAATGTTCCAGCTGTGGAGGATGCTGTGGAGTGTTGCAGGAGTAGAAGGAGGTTCAACAGTAATGAGTGAATTTGTTAGGCTCTTGAGGTTGCCATAGGATTGGGAGGCTGCTTTTAGAATTTGAATGTAATGAAAGGGAGTACCAGATTCTGGGAAATTTAGCTGAATGCAGAGAAATAACATTATTGGTGGTGGGAGGGTCCTAGGAGAATGTGGCCTGACTTGTTCCAGGTCAATTTCAGGACCCTGGGACTAGGCTGAAACCAGAATTTAAGTACAAAATTCATTGTTACTGGAGGTTCTGCTCTGCTTCCTCCCTATCTCCCTTTCTTTATATGCTTCTCTTTGCGCCTTGCTGTCACTCCCCCACTTTTTTCTGCACTCTTTTACCTTTTCCTCATCTGATTCTGTTGTATTTTTGTCACAGGATGCATTTGACAAGCACCACAATCCTCCACCAAGAGGAGTTGGAAGGAACTGGCAATGACAGCATTAAGGGGAATTGGAGTGATTTGCCCAGGGCTTCAGGCTGTTATCATAGGAGCTGTAGTTGTCTCTCCTTTCACACTCTCTTTCTCCAGCAGTCTGGTTTCAGAGAGGTGGAGTAAAACAAAACAAAAAAAAATCTGTATTCCTCCTATGCTGTATCATTCAATGCTTCTAACTCTTGGAAAAAAAACAATAGTTACAGGGAGTCCTTAAAAATAGTTATAATTTAGGCATATTTAATGAAAAAAACTAAGATATTAAATTACATGGTTTATTTATTTATTAGAAGTTGGGAGCCTTGTTCTATTGTACCACATAAAAGGAGAACAATCAATATTTTATGAAGTACTTAACTTTTTTGAACAGCTACATGGTTGGTACCTGTGTAACTGAACAGTTACAAGCCATTGGTGTATTTTTATCTGCAACAAGCGGGTAAGCATTGACTTAATCATTAAATAATGTTTATATCATCAATAGTTCTTCATCTTTTATTTTGGTGAAAAATGTGAACTTTCCAGTTGTTGCCTGGGGCACATGCCAACCAATGCTGGGAAATAAGGCCCCTGATCCATGGCCTCTGTAAAGGCTACTTTAAGCTGGTTCTAGTTGGTGGGCATCTACAGGAAGGTAGATGTCTTTCACTCCATATGTTGTTACAGAAATGCAGCTGAGATTGAGAACTCATCAACATCACTAATCACACCTGTGGCTTTCACTGTCTTGGCACTGAAATGCACTAGACCCCCAAATAGTTCTAATTCTTGCTTAATCAGGATAACAATTACTGTAACTGTTAATATAGAATATTATTTCTATCAATGTACCAATATACATTTTCATTACACAGCAATAACATATCTCCATCGTCACTGTTTGATTCTGAAAGCTGTGCATTTTCAACACTTTCACTCTCATGGCCTGTTGGTTTTATTTATTTGCAACTTATCCAACATAATTAAGTTAAATTTGTGAAAACATGTTATACAAGTTTTTTCAGCTGCATATTTTGAATTGAACTGTTCTTTTGGGTTGGTGTAGATAAATTTTAAGTATATTCACTACACTCTAAAGAGCATTTTTTTATTCATATGAAGGCTTATTATTTACATTTTCTACAATATCTGTGTAAATGTTTGCAAAAATTAGCTAAAACTTTTCTTTTAGGCAATTACAGGTGTACCATTATAATTTATATGAATTTTTAAATTTATTCCAGACATCGATATCTGATAGAAGTTTTAGAAGTTGGTGGTATTTTGACTTTTCTGGAAATTCTGAAATTAAAACAGTTGCAAGAAGATAACAAACAAGAAGCATTAAAATTGCTTCAAATTATTGCGAGTGCTGGACGAAAATACAAGGAATTAATCTGTGAAAGCTATGGTAATCTAACGCATTGGCACCGATTTATGTGATTTTGGCTGTGTAGTGCTGATTGGACCTGCTTCCACGTGAGCTGACCTCATTTATTATTGTGAGGTCAGCTCATTAACATTGTTTTATGAAGGTCCCACTGGATGGTGTGAGATGCTGGGGATTTGGATAGGAATTTCAGTTGCCAACAGCCAGTGAAAGACCAGTGATACTTTCTGTGTAGATTAGTGTGCTAGGACTGGGATGGCAAAAGGTGAGGCATGAAGATTGGCCAGGCAGAATTTTTAATAAAAACTTATTGAGGCCTCACTCAGAAAGTCCATTACAAATGGGTGCTGAGTAGTTGAAGTACTGCTTAGATGCTCCAGTTACGATTTTTAAATTCTTTCACGGGATGTGAGCGTCGCTGGCTAGGCCAGCATTTATTGCCCATCCCTAATCGCCCTTGAGAAGGTAGTAGTGAGCCACCTTGAACCGCTGCAGGCCATGTGGTGTAGGTATGCCCATAATGCTGTTAGGAAGAGAGTTCCAGGAATTTGACCCAGCGACAGTGGAGGAACGCAATATAATTCTAAGTCAGAATGGTGTATGGCCTAGAGGGGAACTTGCAGGAGGTGGTGTTCCCTTGCATCTGTTGTGTGGCAGATGGTAGATGCCTCCTCTGTATTTAGTGAATGGCAGTTTTTGCTAAAGGGATAAATGGGAGAGCTCTCAAAACAACAAATTAGCCAATGTGTACTCCTGTACCTGGGTTCAGAAAAATACTGTATGTGAAAGGATGTATGGGGATGAAATCTGACATTTTGCAAAAGGGTAGAAATTGCAGAGGCACTGGCCATAATCTTCCAATCCTCCTTAGATACAGGAGTGGTGTTAGAGGACTGGAGAATTGCAAATGTTACACCCTTGTTCAAAAAGCTCAACAGCTACAACCCCATCAAACTCAGTGGTTGGAGAGCTTTTAGAAAAGATAATCCGGGACAAAATTAATAGTCATTTGGACAAATGTAGATCAATCAAAGAAAACCAGCATGAATTTGTTAAAGACAAATTGTGTTTAACTAACTTGATTGAGTTTTTTGATGAGATAGCAGAGAGTGTTGTTGAGGATAATGTGGTTGATGTGGTGTACGTGAACTTCCAAAAGGTTTAAGTGCCACTTAACAGGATTATCAGCAAAAGTTTAAGGCCGTTGAATAAAAGGAACAACAATAGCATGGGTACAAAGTTGGCTGCGTGACAGGAAGCAGAGAGCTGTGGTGAATGGTTGTTTCTCGGACTGGATGAAGGTATATAGTGGGGTCCTCCAGGGATCACTATTAGGACCACTTTTCTTGATCTATATCAATAACCTATACTTGGGTGTGCAGGGCACACTTTCAAAATTTGTGGATGACACACAACTTGGAAGTATTGTGAACTGTGAGGAGGATCATGATAGATTTCAAGAGGATATAGACAGATTGATGGAATGGGTGGACATGTGGCAGAGGAATTTAATGCAGAGAAATGTAAAGTGATACATTTTGGTAGGAAGAATGAGGAGAGGTAACATAAAAAAAGGGTACAATTCTAAAGGGAGTGGAAGGCAGAGGGACATGGGGGTAAATGTGCACAAAACCTTGTAGATGGCAGGCCAGGTTGAGAAAGCAGTTAATAAGGCATACAGGATCGTGGGCTTTATAGATAGAGGCTTAGAGTACAAAAGCAAGGATGTTATGTTATAAAATACTGGTTTGGCCTCAATTGGTGTATTGTGTCCAGTTCTGGGAACCACATTTTAGGAAGGATAGGAAGGCAATAGAGAAGGTGCAGAAAAGATTTACAAGAGTGGATTCCTGGGATGAGGGTCTTTAGTTACGAGGATTGATTAAGAGTAAATAGGGCTGTTTTCTTTAGAGAAGAGAAGATTGAGAGGAGATTTGATAAAGGTGTTCCACATCATAAGGGATCTGCATAGGGTAGATAAGGAGAAACTTCCCATTGGCAGAAAGGTCGAGAACCAGAGGCCATTGATTTAAGGTGAATGGCAAAAGAACCAAAGGCAACATGAGGGAAAACCTTTTTACACAGCGAAAGGTTAGGATCTGCCTGAGAGTGTAGTGGTGGCAAATTCAATCATGACTTTCAAAAGAATATTTCATAATTACCTAAAGAGCCAAAATTTGCAGGGTTTGGTAAAAAGGCAGGAGAGTGGCGCTAGCGTTAGTGGTGTTGCAGAGAGCCGGCACAGACATGACTGGTTTTCTTCCCTACTGAAATCATACAGGGGTACTAGAATTCTATAAGACCATAAGACATAGGAGCAGAAGCAGGCCATTCAGCCCATTGAGTCTGCTCTGCCATTCAGTTAGATCATGGCTGATCTGATAATCCTCAATTCAACTTTCCTGCCTTTTCCCCATAACCCTTGATTACTTTACTGATTAAAAATCTTTTCTATCTCAGCCTTGAATATACTTAATGACCCAGCCTATACAGTCCTCTGTGGTAAAGAATTCCACAGATTCACTACCCTCTGAGAGAAGAAATTCCCCTCATCTCTGTCTTAAATGGGCGACCCCTTACTCTGGATTATGCCCTCTGGCCCTAGACTCTCCCACAAGAGGAAACAACCTCTCAGCATTTACCCTGTCAAGTACCCTAAGAATCTTATATGTTTCAATAAGATTGCCTCTCATTCTTCTAAACTCCAATGCGTACAGGCCCAACCGACTCAACCTCTCCTCATAAGAAAATCCCCCCATACCCCGGATCAACCTAGTGAACCTTCTCTGGACTATTTCCAATGCCAATATATGTTTCCTTAGATAAGGGGACCAAAACTGTTAACAGTATTCCAGGTGTGGTCTAACGAGTGCTTTGTACAGTTTTAGCAAGATTTTCCTACTTATACTCTATTCCCTTTGACTCTGCGTGATTATATTATGTATTTATAAATGATCTGCTATTACATCCTTTATAATAGACTCCAACATTTTCCCAATGACAGACATTAAGCTAACTGACCTATAGTTACCTGTTTTTTGTTTCCTCCCTTTTTGAATAAGGGTATTACATTGGCAGTTTTCCAATCCTCTGGGCCTTTTCCAGAATCTAAGGATTCTTGTAAGATTACTACTCGTGCACCATTATCTCTGTGGCTACTTACTTTAATATCCTAGGATGCAACCAATCAGGTCCAGGAGATTTATCGGCCTTTACCCCCATTACTCCTTAGTACTTTTTCTCTAATGATAGTTATTGTATTTACTGTATTTTTTGCCCCTTGATTATTTAGTATTTTTGGAATGCTATTAGTGTCTTCTACCGTGAAGACCGAAGTAAAGTATTTATTCAACTCCTCTACCATTTCCTGGTTCCCCATTATTTCCCCAGCCTCATTTTCTAAGGGGCCTATGTTCACTCTGGCCTCTCTCTTCCTTTTTATATATTTAAAGAAGCTCTTACTGTCCATTTTTATGTTACTTGCTAGTTTACCCTTAAAGTTTATTTTCTCCCTCTATTATTTTTTTGGTGATCTTTTGTTGGTTTTTAAAACTCCCAATCCTCTGGATTACCACTAATCTTTGCCACGTTGTATGTTTTTTTCTTTCAATTTGATACTATCCTTAACTTCCTTGATTAACCATGGTTTGTTTATCCCTTTCCTAGAATCCTTCTTCCTCACTGGAATATATTCTATGAGAAACTAAATGAATGGACAGTAGAATTATCGACCTTCACCATATTACTGGAGAGAATCTACTAAGTGGAAGTCATGCTCATCCATACAGAGGAGTGGGTGGGGGAGTCAGTGAGGTTCATCTTAGCAATGTTGTAATTGCGCACTTACTCACAGCTGTTTCAGAGCAACATCAAAAGAGGACAAAGTTGTTTAGCTGCAGAGTAATATTCTGTCACTCTGTGCCGTAGATGTTGGAATGCTAAAGTGCATTATGCTTGTTACCTCATCTGTGGTGGTAGACTCCTTGTTATTTGAGTATGTCCAAGCATCATCTTCTGTGGGTCCTCTCGTGACTGAAGAGTCCTATGCGAGATTGGCAAGGACATTAACCGACCTTGCAGTTCATGTTGTCATTGTGGGTGCTTGGGGAAACTTCTGCAGCTGTGCCACCTTTGGCCTCTCCTGTACAAATGCAGTTAAACGCATTCTGCAGTAATAAGTGGCTGTGAATAATAATTTGGCTTTACTTTTGAAAATATTTAATATTTTTGTGTAAATAAGGTGTGAGAAACGTTGCAGAATGTTTGGCAAGTTCAAAATTGGAAAAGACCCAAGAGCAGGCTCAGATCTTGTTGGAATTACTAGCCCAAGGCAACCCAAAGTATCAACAACAAGTGTACAAAGGACTGATTGCATTATTGCCATGTACCTCCCCAAAGGTACAACAACTGGCTCTTCAAACACTGAGGACTCTACAGGTGAGAACAACAATAGTTGTAAGTCTACATATAATTCCATTTGTTCAAAGTGGTCCTTCATTTTTAATTATAATAGTTTTGTTCATTTTATGTTGTTATTTTGTTCTGTTTTAATCCCTTGCATTTCTTTTTAGCCAAAAGGGGAACCTTGCACCCTGGACTAAGTCTCCTCTATAATAGTGTGATATGAGGTACAGAACAGAATTCAACAAAATCAACAAATTTTTGGTCCATAGTGCTCAGATTGCATTGATGATGACCACTTAAGAGAGAAATGATGACTAACATTTCAGGTTAATGAAAGACCTGTTCTGATGAAGGTCATTGATCTGAAACATTGTTAACTCTGTTTTTCTCTCTACAACAATGCTGGGTGTTTCCTGCATTTTCTGTTTCTATTTTATATTTTACATTAAGGTAGCTCCTTTCATGACCTCAATGTCTCAAAATGTTTTATAGCCAATGAAATACAATTGAAGTGTATTGTTGTATTGTAGGAAAACCCGGCAACCAATTTGCGCACAGCAAGGTCCCACAAACCATAATGAAAGATAAACCAGGCCTTATGTTTGTAATAAAAGCTGAAAATGCTGGAAAAACTCAGCAGATCTGGCAGCATCTGTGGAGAGAGAAACAGAGTTAATGTTCTGAGTCCATACGACTCTTCAGAAGAGTCAGATCTGCTGAGTTTTTCCAGCATTTTGTTTTTACTTCAGATTTCCAGCATCTGCAGTATTTTGTTTTTATCTTCTGTTTGTAATGTTGGTTGAGGGATAAACATTGGTCATGATACTGGGAGAGTCCCCTTTTTCCTCTTTGAATTTGCCATGGGATCTTTTACATTCACTTGAGCAAGCAGATGGGACTTCGGTTTAAAGTTTCATCTGAAAGATGGCACTTACGACGCTGTGGAGCAATTTTTTATTGCCATGTCAGTTAATTAATCCCATACAGTAATGAAAGAAAAAGGAACCACAGGGAAAGTCACTTCAGGCTACTGTCCTTTATGACCTAGTGACCAGTTACAGAACACTATTGGCAGAGAGTTGGCAGGATGCTGCATGTTGTGTCTTTGTGCCAAGGAATGGTACCGGGGAACCTAAAAGATGTTTCTTTTATAAAATGTTTAATTCATAAAAGGTGTTTTTAAATGTCAATCTGGTAACTTGCTGTACGTTGCAATTTTTTTAGACGCTTGTGAAGACTGTACATCCTTGTATTATTGAATCACTTTTGAACATATTGAAAACTATACACTACGAAGTGCAATATGAAGGTAAAGTACTGTTTGGGCTATGAAAAAATAGTTGGGCTTAGTAACATGGGTTTTCAGCTCCAGTTGAATTCCTAGATTTCTGTTTCTTTAATTTTCAGGAGTAAGATTTTATCCGGAGACTGTGCTGTTTAAATACTTTAAAAAACATGTTGCTGAAACCCAGACAGAACATTTCTTTGCCAGACCAAAACTCAGGTCTAATTAAAAGATGATTTATTTAAATAAAATGGGCAAATAGACAATATAGTGTCTAAAAATGTTTTATTAATGCTTAAAATAAATGTGCCACAAACTTTCTATCTATATGTAACCATTAAAACAGAAGTTCAACTTGTTACATTGTGAAAAGTATAAGTGGTTCAAACTGGACAAGTGTGCCGGACAAGTGTGTCAGACAAGCAGAATAAATTTCTGGAAGAGAAATTTGGCTAGACCTTTTGTGGGGCTGGAATGGTTGGTGTGCTTGCTGTGCATACCTGAAGTCAGTTCCTAACGCTCATCCAAAATTGGACCTTATCTGGATCATGCTGGCAAGCTGCTGATACCTGTTGAGTCTCCTGATGCAGCTTATCAGTTTCCTGCGCCACTGCCAACACTATTAAGAATGGGGAAGGCAAACATAAGGAGGTAGGAGCAAGTTTGTGCTGGCAGCAGCCCGCAGTAATACTGTGGACCCAGAAGGAACACTGTTGCTTCTCCGTTCTCCACATTATGGTAAATTAAAAAGAAATTCTTTCCTTTCAGTTGGCAGCCTGTAGACAGTATGAACCAAAATGTTCTTGCCAGTTTAAGAGTGGCAGGTAGGACTCTAATCAGCTGTGCAGGGCCAAGAAGAGAAATCATGGGCCCTGGTGCTCTTCCTGTTCCTGGGCCGCTTACCCCCCACTTCCCCTTTAACCTCCCCCCCTCAATCATACATGTTTAACATATGTTCAGCTGTGCAAGGTTAAGAAAGGATGCAGGTTAAAGCCTGTTGCTCTAAAAGAGCAGTGCTGGTGTCAGATCAGTGTTACTCATTGGTTGATGTCTTGATCTGCCTATTCTGCACATTTCTGGGAAGCATTAGGTGTGTGACATTAAACCTTTACCAAGATGGCATCCAGCCACCAGCCAGCACACTTCGCATCAGAAGTGTGTGCATGTGCAAACTCCATTTTCGGACTTTAGGGGGCCTCATAGCACCCAATGATCCAATGAGAGGCGATCTCAATGAAACCTACAAAGTTCTGAAGGGGCTTGATAGGGTAGACTCTCAGAGATTGTTTGGGGAATCTAAAACATGGGGGCATAGTCTCAGGATTAGGAGCTGATCTTTTAGGACTAAGGTGAGGAGAAATTAGTTCACTCAAAGGATTGTGAATCTTTGGAATTCTCTACTCAAGAGGGTTGTGGATGCTCCATTTAAGGCTGGGATAGACAGATTTTTCAGGGAATTAAGGGATATAGGGGGAGGATGGGAAAATTGAGTTGAAACCCAAGATCAGCCACGATCTTATTGAACGACAGAGAAGGCTCTATGGGATGTGTAGTCAACTCCTGCTTCCATTTCCTGTGCTCGTGTGTAATTTTATCCCCAATCACAGCACCTGGCCTTTTCTGTTTGTGAATCTTGCTACGTGTAAATTGGACATTAGAATTCGCTACATAACATTGCCTACAAAAGTATTTCACAGTAGCTGAGACTCCTGAGAGATGCACATTTGTGGGGTTGTGAAAGGCACTATGTAAACCAGTCGACAGGCAAAAAGGAACTAGGACCACAGCATCCGAGAGGGAGGAGGTCACAGCGGGAAGGCCTGGCCTAGCACACTAAATGCTTGGTGAATGGAGATTATGTGATAGAGTTTAAATCATTACAGATTTAATGTTTCACAATAATTGAACATCAACTGGGCTCTACTTATTACAGGATTCCACTCAATGTCCAAGATTAAAGTGAACTCAACAAGGCTGTTTAAGGTTAGGTTCCTTGCATTGCTGTCAAGTCAGTATTTTTTGGTTCATCATATTGTTGCTAGCTGTGGCTTCGCAGTGTATTACCCTTGAGTGTCGGCCTGGGTACAGTGGAGAAAATCTACTTCTCCCTGGCCACTTGTATTCACCTTGGGAGCAGAGTGCATCTCTGGGGTGGGCCGCACACCACCGGGAGTAAGAAGGTCGGGGGTGAAGGGTGCAGGCCAAGGCCACATACCATCGAGAAGGACGTGGTCAGGTCAGGAAGGGCCCAGCCCGGCCCAGGGTCACACAGCATCAAGAGGGAGGAGTTTGGATGGGAAACCGGGGAAGGGGGCTACACACCATCAAAAGGGAGGAGGTCGGGTCGGGAAGGGCCCGGTCCGGGGCCACACACCATTGAGAGAGAGTAGGAGAGGAAAGGCCCAACCTAGGGGCCAGGCCCACACATCATCAAGGGAGGAGGTTCAGGAAGGGCCTTCTGGACAAGACACTTAGCACTTTACCTTGCCTTGAACCCCAGCAGCCTCCAGTAGGTTGAAAGTGAAGAAAGCTCCAAAAGAATAAAAATAGAGTAGTCCTCCCATGAGTCCTGACACGAGATAAGCAAGAAAAGAGGGACTGGGGAATCTGGTGGATCTTACTCGGCCAGTAATTGCTGTTGTTTGGAACAACAGCAATCATTGACCGAGTAGCCTGTCAATTGGGAAGTTCTATGTGTTCCTTTAGACGCCGACCGTCCAAATTAACGGGCTACTCGGCCCCTGAGCTTGGGCCTGCTGAAAGCACAGGCCCCAATGATTAACACTATGTTCACCCACCTCTCCTGGGCCCTAGATGTGTGACTCCTTCATTAGCATATGCAAATGCACAAATGGCTTTTGAAAGCAACTGCCAGGCACATCTAAAAATTTCTCAAGTCAATATGGCATTGGATGAGTTTCAGTACAGGACATAGCCCTTCAAATCTGTTTCTCCCATTTTGTGCTCCAGAAATGGGCAAAACAAGGTCCAATTTTGCCCTCACTAGGGTCAGGGATTCAGCAGAAATATAATCCATGCACCTTTGAAGTTACCCTGAAACAAAAGCTAGATTTTCCTTTATTAATGTTACATGTGTACCTAATCTTTGCCACACAGTGTAAAGCCAGGGGGCCTTTAACCTTTATTTGCAAATTAAATTCATTGTTGTTTTTTCTCTCCGTTTTGTGAAGTTTGCTGTAATATCCTATACATTTCTCTGAGCTTGTGGCTATTTTTTGAGAAATATCTCGCGTTACTGTGGATATTTTATTCCTCACGTTATCCCCAGCAATAAAGAATACAGAAAATATAATTGAATAAATATTTGAAAGGAAAAAATTTCAGGCTAAGGAGAGCGGGACTATTGGACAGTTCCACCATAGAGCTAATACAGGCTGAAAAGCATCCTCCCATGCTTTATCATTCTATGATTCTATTAAAAAATCAAAAATCTAATTTTGTCTCAATGCCACAGGAGATCAAAGTATTTGTGTAAAATATTAAGATATTCTTGTGTTACATGTAATGACTATTGTCCATAGGAATCGAATTTATCAAGATACTCATGAACTATAATGTACGAAAAGCTTTGCTAGAAGGATTAGTTGCACGCCTTAATCCATCAATGGATGACATAAAGAATCGACCTAAAATTCTTGATGGTAAGAAAGAAAAGCTGAGTCATATCAAATCAACAGTGCTCAACCTGAATGTTTGAACAAATTTATTTGTTTAGTGAACAATTTTATTTGCTGGCAGAAGAAAGTTCAATAGAGTAAATAGCGTTGGATCACTAACTGAATGGAGTCTTGTGAATATAGCATTAGCTAAAACTTCTTGAAATGAGGCAAGGACTGTTAATTAGTGCTATCGGAAAGCAGATGAGGAAGTTGGTGTGGCATGCCATAGGTAATATATTTGATTTAATCTAATGTAGATTAAATGCTCTTTAAACTTAAAATGCAACTTAACTGCTCCAGTTTCGCCTCCCCCCCCCAGTTTGAATCAGTGCAGTGCTCAATTTAAGGTTAAACCAAATATAAAATATTAAAATAACCTGATTTTTATAACACTTAAGAATTGTAGTACTTCAAACTGCAAACTCTATGTTACTGCTATATTTTTATGTGCAAGTTTGGCTCAGCTGGTGGCACTCTTGCCAGTTGTGGCTTATTGTTCTAATTAGCTGTGGGTGCAAGCTTCCCTCCAGATCTTGAAAATGTAACATTTCTAGTGGAGTACTGAGGCTGCGCTAATTCTTAACATTGTCATCCTTAGCTGATACTATTGAATTAGTGGTTCACCTGGGCATTAGAGATCCATGTGAAGGGTAAGGAGCTCTCACCATGTTAACATTTTCCTGCTACCCTCCCCACCTTTCAATCAACCCCTTCCAAAAATAGACTAGCCAGTCAGTATATCAACAACAACTAACATTTACATCATCAGTCTAAAGCAGGCTCTGACTCAATTTACCCTTTGCTAAATGACCCTGGGTGCAATTGTCCCAGATTTTCACTAAGTGTGGGAGCGGGCAGGTAAAACGACATTTCGGCCCTAACCGTTAATTATGCATTCCTGGGAAACACGCCGTTTCCATGGCTCTCAGTCACCTGCCACATCATCACCTTTGCCAGACACCATATTTAAAGTCCAGCCTAGCGCATTCCCCTCAGTGCTTCCAGCCCTGGACTGTTGCATAGAAGACAGGAAAGGCAAAGAGACTGCACCACCCCCCCCACCCCTCCAGGTTTAGTGATGTGGCCCTGGAGCGCCTTTTGGATGCTGTGGAGTCCTGCTGTGATGTCCTCTACCCCCACTCTGGCCGCAGGAGGGCCAGTGGCATCACCAATCCAGCATAGGAGGCCATGGCAGCGGTGGTCAGCGCCAATACCCTGCAAAAGAGGACAGCCATCCAGTGCCGCTACAGGATGAATGGTCTCATCCATTCCGCCAGGGTAACATCACTCTCAGTTCACACATTCACAAACCCTTCACACATGCACAAGGATCTCACACCTCAAGGGACAACAACACTAACACTTACATACACCCTCACATCTCCATCAGGCTTATATCCTCTCAAGCTTACATCCTCATCCTGTCCATGGCGCCGATCACCACACAAATATTTCATGCAGTGCCACGTGTCCTGCTTACTCTCTCTTCATCTGTTTCCATGCAGGAGAAGCCTGCTCACATCAGCAGGGAGAGGCCCCAGACTGAGCCCACATTAGGCCCCCTCAGTCACTTTGAGGAGCATGCCATTGCGCTGACTGGTGAGGATGTAGGCCCTGCGGTGACGGTGATGTCGGTGGCAAACACCCACTCGAGGATCCTGCACCAGATCATCCCTCTCTCAATGCAACGCTCTCTCTCCTGCTTTTGACTCTGCTGCCATGCACTAATTATTTCTACTTCGGTTCATAGGAAGCTCTGCCAAGGGACCCACACCCTCAGCCAGCAAGTCCCTCAGTTTCAGCCAGGTCCTCACCACCAGCCAAGAGGACACTCCTCCATTGAGGAGCTGGAAATGAGCAGCCTGGAAAACACATCACAGCGCTTAACCACATCCTTCACCAGAGCAGAGACACACCTTGGTGGGACCTAGATCTAGAGCACACTCGGGTACATAATCTGGTGATTACAGCAAGGGCATGTGTCTGCAGCAGGAGGAGGAAAGTTCGACGGAGCATCCAGCAATTGAAGGACTGCTGGGGATCAGGCATCTGTGAGGTCCGAGTCAGATGACGAGCCTCTGGATTTGGCCTTCCAATTCATCCCGGAGAGTAAGCAGAAGGCATGGGAACATCACTCAGAGCTGTTGGAAGCCCTCAACAGAGGGGCACCTGAGTCAGATGAGTTTGTCTGCCTGCTGTGCGTTGAAGTGGTGCCCACATATGCGTGTGTGGAGGTTTTCATGGGGAGTATGGCGGATGCCATAGAGACCCTGGTCCGGCTCAATGCAAAGATGTGAGTCGACTTGGACTCCATCGCGGGAGCCATGGGTGAGTTCCTGCAGTGGCAACATGAGAGGGAAACAGGACACCTCGACGTGCCTTCAGATGCTCCTTCCCCCTTGAGTCAAGCCGGGGCCACCGGGCACCCGAAAGGAGGAGGAGCAGCAGCTGGAAACCCCTTGGTCATCCACTCAGGAGTCTCAAATGCTGTCCTCTCCCTTCGAGTCCTGTGAGTCCCTCAACCTCGTCCTCTGTCACCACAAAGGGAGCAACCAGTCAACGAGTGACCCTGGAGGGAGAAGCGTGTGTATGTGGTACGGCCTTTTGAAGCCTTGTGCAAGCACTCTCCCACGCACGTGATCCTTCATACATCGCATTTACCTCAATGTCCTGAGTATTTTGAATGCTGCCTGCTGGTGTTCGCTTTCAGTTGTCCATCTGAGCTGACATGCATTTCTGCACACCCAATGATCACGCTCCCATGCGGTACTTGATCTCGTCTGCCATGACTGTCGTTTCACTTTTGATTTAGACAGCGTAGTCTGGATTCGCTTTTGCGTCAGCTCGCCTGTCTTTTTCCCTCCCCCAGTCACCCATTTCCTTTCCTCCATCACAGTTAACCCCCTCTGGCATTACCTTCCACCTCTGCTCTGTGACCTACCAGCCAAAGCACTTTTCCTTAGGGGATGTCCAGGCGAATGAGTACATTCTCTTCTTTCCCAAAAATCCCACCTCCATCCACATTCACCTCCCTGACCTCCTCATTCCCAATCCCAGTGTATGAGTTTGTCTCTAAGTCCCCACCAACCACTCTTGCCATCCCTCTACTTATATTGCCGAACCCTCACCCTCTCACCCTACCACCTCACTCTGTCCTCGGTCATTCTCACCAGAATGCTCTCACCATTCCCTCATACCAAGCCCTCCCTCAGTTCACTCCCCAGGAGGCAATCATGGACCCATTAGACCCCTGCCTTGCATATTCACCTGGACATCCCCCACCTCTGGACCCCTGCCCACCCCTCAACCCCCTCACCCCAGAACCTCTTCTCCCCCGCCCTAGAGCCCCCTCCAACTCCTAGAAATCTTCTCTCCTCCTGGAACCCCTTCCCACCCCTGGACCTCCTGGGACCCCCACTCCCCAGGAAGCCCCCACCCCCCCAGAACCCTTTCCTCTCCTCCAGACTCCTTCCCCTCCCTACTTAGTCCTCCCAACCCACCCCCATCCCCACCCCCACTTATTCCCTCCCCATTCCTGACTCCCTCAGACATCCTTACTTCTTCCACCTTAGTTTTTCCCCCCTCCCAATTCCTTCCTCCAGCCCTACTACTTCCTCCACCCTTATTCCCTCTTATTTCCACACTCCTTCCTCCTCCCAGACTCCCTCCCTTCTCCATACAAATTCCTCCCCCGGACTCTTTCCCGTCTCCGCACTTCTTCCTTCACCCTTACTCCCTCCCCGTCCTCATTCCTTCCTTCCCTGGATTCTTTCCCCTCTTCGTACTCCTTCCTTTCCCGGACTCCCTTCCCTCTCCGCACTCCTTCCCCACTCTGAACTTCTTCCCTTACACCTTCTAACCCCTCTTTACACCTACATTCCCAGTTACCATCTTCTCCCTCATTACCCCCTCCTCCCCTGTAGTCACTCCTGCCTCCCAACCTCACCCCCTACATCTTCATCCGCCCCTCCCCTAATCTCAACCCCCCAACACCTTTATTCCCTCCCTCCTAACCTCAGCCCCCTGACACCTTAATTTCCCCCCTCCTAACCTCACCCCCCACAACACCACTTCCTCTCCCAGTTGATCCTAGACCTTCCTCTTCCACCCCCTCGACCATCATCCACCATGAGCATCAACAATGACTTTCCAATTTCTGTGAGCTGCTTTGCAGCAGAGCCATGTCCATGAGAATCCACCCAGCATGCCATGGATGTTCCACCAATTTTCATTACTGTTGGGCTCCAGCATCTTCTGCTCCTCGAATGTTCGCAATATGAGCACAGCCCTGGTGGTAAGTTTCGGACTTTTGCACGTCACAGTTGTCAAGACGTGTTCTGCACCAGCATATTTTCCCGCCGATGTGGGTGGTCAATTCAACGGAGAGGACTGAGTCTGGTGGGCTGGCCTAGTAATAATATGCTGATGTGTTACAATGAGGTTCCCGATGTCTGATGGCGGGGAAAGCGGCCCACCAACAGGCTCAGCGGATGATCGCAAACTGGTTTTTACAATGTTGTGAAAGTGATTTTTGGCCTTCTCGCCACCGAACACGCCTGATGCCAGTGGGCACAGAAAATTTCACCCCCTGTGCTTTTATATATGATCTCCTATTCTTCACACGGTCCTGAAGCATCCTTCTTGGTCATGGTCTTTTTTCATCCATCCGCCCAACCATCAACTATTTCAACATCCCATCCCCTCTCAGCATGTGCCTAAACCAGTTAATTTCAAATTTTCTAATAACATCATATTACATTCTTATTGTATTATTGTTAACAGCCCATTAATTTTCTTGTCTATTTTACTTCTCTATGCACCTAGAACTGACCTCTTTCTTTAGCATCCATGTTTCAGCACCTCATGCATAATCAAACTATTTTTTTCTTCAATTTTATACTCAGTTTTCTAGTCAATACACTCTTCCTTCTATTAAATAAATTTTAACCATTGCAACACAGCACCACCCTCCTTGACACATCTGCCATCTTGAAGTGCACTTATTCCAATATTCTGATTTTGATCATGACTGTCTTGTAAGTAACCTGAGTATAATGTTTGCATCATGTGAAATCAGATTGATGCTATGAATCTTGCCACACATTTAGCTTTTCTTTATTGCAACCCTCACCCTCACAGTAATATCAATAGTTCCGATGAAGAGTCATATTGGACTCAAAGCGATAACTCTTTCTGTCTCCACAGGTGCTGCCAGACCTGCTGAGTTTTTCCAGCACTTTCTGTTTTTATTTCAGATCTCCAGTATTTGCAGTATTTTGCTTTTTTTAAATCAACTTCTAGCTCCTCTATCTTCCCTATTTCAGTGTCAACTAGCTTTCCCTCTTTGGCATTATATCCTTCAACATATTTTTGTCATTTATTTCTTTCTATCTTAAATTGAATAACTCAATCGTTATTCACCTTTATTTTTTGCTTTAATCCATTCCTTGTCGGTTTAAATCATTTACTCCAATCACTTTCTTGTCCAAAAAAAAATGTCTTCCCTATGCAGATGTCTCTATTCTTATTACTGTCTCGCCTGAACCCATTGTTCTACCTGTTGTATGTTCGCATTTTTATATTTGCATAAGCTAAGACTTATGGAGGATGGGAAGCCACCCAGGAGAGCATTGCAATAATTGAGTCTTGAGGTGACAAAAGCACGGATGAGGATTTCAGCAGCAAAGGAGCTGAGGTAGGAGTGGAGTTGTGCAATGTTACACAGATGTAAGGAGGCAATCTTTGCGATAGACAGTATATTGATCAGTAGCTCAGCTTGAGGTAAAAAATGGTATGCTGAGATTGTGATCAGCCTGATACAATGGCCGGGGAGGCATTTGGAATTGGTGGTGAGAAACTGGAGGGTATGGGAGGAGGGGTTGAAGACAGTGGCTTTGATATTGCTGATAAGCTGAAGGAAATTGCAGGGTGCAGGAAGAGAAGCCATTTCTCGAGATGCTTTGGTTACAACTGGATAAGAGTGGAATCAAGCCAGGTAGTACCATTCAACTGGATGGAAGGGAGATGTTGAAGAAGATGATGTGGTCAATCTGCAATAGTCAAGAAAGATGAGAAGAGATAGTGCACCATGGTGATAGTAATGGAAGATATAATTTGTGACTTTGATTGGTGCTGTTTCAACATTGTGGCAGGGTGGAAACCTAAACAGAGAGATTCAAACTTGAAATTGCAAGAAAAATGGGTGCACATTTGGCAAGTGATGGCACCTAGATCGTGAAATTGTTCAACAGTAAACAATATCATATAAAAGTCATGTGCCCTAGTCTATTCTGCATCAACATGTACATGTGCAAACTTAGCAGCAGGAGTCACTGGGAACTTTTGACACATTCCTTCCCTAAACTAGTACTCAGGTGAAATATATTGTCCCATTAAGATCAGCTAACTCAATACAGATCATACATTAAACCCAGGCCTACTGGTCTTTATAGCTCAGCTATACATTACTTTTCCCAATAAACCATCTGAAGAGCTATTAATTTGTTTTCTAATGCAAAATATGTATTGGTACCTGAAAATTTTTTCACAAGTTAAGTTTTTGTTTTATTTTTAATTCTTAAATTCAATATAACTTAAATGCCACAAAATTATATAATCTTAATGGCATCTAATTGTCTATAAATTTCTTAAGACAGTAATTTTCTTTCACATTTAGATGAACCCACAACAATCCTTACAGAATCCTTACCTTTGTTTGTACAGCAGGCTGCAGCAGCAAAAGTTATGGGGTAAGTCATGTGCCAAATGATTTTATAGAAGACAAAATGCAAGTGGGTTTCTGCATTGCCACTAATATTGCAAATCACTAATTGTTGACAAATCAAAGAAACTGTTACGGTATACTGACAGCAGCAAGTTAGAAAGTTAGAGCGTACTCTGTTTTATAATATTGGTGGGGGTGGGGTGTGGGGAGATGAAGGGGGGTGAGTTTAAATGTGTGGGAGAGAACTTCTCTATGTAAGGTTCTGTTTGAAATTTGAATTTCTTAAAAAATCTTATTTTGGACTCCAAAAATTTCAGTTTCTGAGAAACAAAATGATGGACATTTTATTTCCAAAAAATTTGGAGAGATCCATTTATAAAATGTTGATATTGAGTTTTCCCATTAGAAATGTTTACATAACAGTTTCCATCACAAATTTTGACATAGAAAGTGAAAGAAGAAATAGCTCTTTGGATAGGATGTGAATACCATATATATGATTTTTAACATATTGATAGATTTAGGGAATAAAAAAATTGATTCCATATTTCTACCAGGGAGCAGATAATGCTTGGTGCAAATTAATGGGCACGCAGTTCATACATTTCATCCATTTTTAATTCATTTCCTCTTGGAAGCACAAACTTGACTTTTATGTGTCTTGACATACAGGTAAATGAAGGCCATATTTTAAACTAGAGCAATGTGTAGAGAGGTTACAGTATCCAAATTCAGCATCATTGACAAGGGAATCAGTTACCCGAACAATTTATAAAATAGAAGTAATTTGCCTTTACAATTTCATAACTTCTTTTTTGTAATCTTCTCTTCTTTAAGTCCAGATCACATACCCTACACATGCTGAAATAATGGACAGTAAATTGCTGTCAGGCTTAGATACAGTTACATCAATCTTTAATCAGATGAAACTGAGGCAGGGGAGGGGGTGTGTGGCATATGGTCAACTTTCCTGACTCTAAGATCTTATATGAAATGAGTTTGAGGAACTTCAACTTAGTTTTTAGTATGTGAGGGAACCAAATAGTGTCAGTATGGCTCGGTTGGTAGCACTTCTCACCTCTGAGTCAATAAGTAGAAGTTCAAGTCCTACTCCAGATACTTGAGCACAAAAATCTAGGCTGACACTTCAGTGTTGTACTGAGGGAGCATTGCACTGTCAGAGATGCTATCTTTCTGATGAGGTGATAAACCGAGGCCTTGATTACCCTTTCAGCTGGATGTAAAAGATCCTATTGCACCATCTCAAAGACAAGCAAGGGAGTTATCTCTGGTGCCCTGGCCAATATTTGTCCTTCAGTAAACAAAACGTAAAAAAAAAACAGATTGGTTGGAATGTTGTGCCCTCCCTGCGGTGAGTTTGGTGGTGGGGGGCATTTAATTAGGCAGGAGGGTTGTGGTGGGGACTCTGCCACCTTCCTGTCTCCACCCTAGTTAAGTGATTCAGAGAATAAAAGGGCTGATTCCATATTTCTAGCAAGGACCAGGTAAAACCTGGTACAAATTCATAGGCGCACAGTTCATACATTCCATCCATGGATGGCCTTCCCACCTCGGCACCAATTGAGGAGTCTTTAAGTGGGCAACTAATGTCCACTTAAGGGCCTCATCTCACTGCTGCTGGTATTAACTCAGTGGCGGCAGGAGGCTTGCCCTGCAGGGAGCATGACAAGGAAACCCTGCAATGTTTGATTGTGGACTTCCGTGGTGAGGGATCCCAAGTTCAAAGGCACTGAATGTGTGATTGAGGCACCCAGCATTGGGAAGGGGAGGGGACCTTTGAAAGCCAACCCTTGCATTTGCTGTAGACTCCATATTCCCATTCCCCCTGACCCCAACCCTGCAAATCCCTCCTGCTATCACTTATCTGTGCCAGGCTCCCTACTTGATCAGATGCTTTGTGTAGGTCTACTTGCGGTGGCAGCCACTGCATCTCCGGTGGTGTTGCAGAGTACAAAGAGCTGCTGGGATCCTTGATCCCAGGGGTTAGGCCCGCCGCTGACCTGTTAAATACTTAAATGGCGCAAGATACAGCAGGCCTTCTCAAAAAGAGGTGACATGGGGCCTCGCTGGCTCTACCGGTGGTTGAGACTCCCATTGTCTCTACAAGATTCTGCCCAGTATCTGGTCATTATCACATTGCTGTTTGTGGAAGTTTGCTGTGCATAAATTGGCTGCCACTTTTCTTACATTGCAATAATGGGTACTCTTCAAAAAGCACTTCATTGGTTATGAAATGCTTTATGATGTCCTGAGGTCATGAAAGGTGCTATATAAACGCAAGTGTTAATAGTTTGACTTATTATTAAAGATGTTATGGCAAGGCACTTATGAGGCAATCAGGCAGAGTCAACATGGTTTTGTGAAAGGGAAACCATGTTGAACCAATTTATTGGATTTCCTTGAAGGAGTCACATGTGCTGTGGATAAAGGGGAACCGGTGGATGTACTGTACTTAGATTTCCAGAAGGCATTTGATAAAGTGCCAAATTAAAGGTTATTGTGGAAAATGGAAGCTCATGATGTAGGGGTAACATATTGGTGCAGTTAGCAGATTGGCTAGCTAACAGGAAACAGAACGTAGCTATAAATGGGTCTTTTTCTAGTTGGCAGGGTGTGACGAGTGGTGTGCCACAGAGATCAGCGCTGAGCCCTCAAATTTTTACAATTTATATAAATGACTTGGAAGAAGGGACCGAAGGTGTGTTGTTAAATTTGCTGATGATACAAAGATAGGTAGGAAAGTGAGCTGTGAAGAGGACATAAAGAGACTACATGGGGACATAGATAGGTTAAGTGAGTGGGCAAAGATCTGGCAAATGGATTATAATGCAGGAAAATGTGAAACTGTCCATTTTGACAGGAAGAATAAAAAAGAAGCATATTATCTAAATGGTGAGAAATTGCAGAGCTCTGAAATTCAGAGGGATCTGGATGTCCTACTGCATGAATCACAAAAGGCTAGTATGCAGGTACAGCAAGTAATTAGGAAATCTAAGAGAATATTATCGTTTATTGCGAGGGGAATTGAATGTAAAAGTAGGGAGGTTGTGCTTCAGTTGTACAGGACACTGGTGAGACGACATCTGGAATACTGTGTACAGCATTGGTCTCCTTATTTAAGAAGGGATGGAATTGCGTTAGAAGCAGATCAGAGAAGGTTTACTAAACTAATACCAGGAATGGGCAGATTATCTTAAGCGGAAAGGTTAGACAGGCCAGGCTTGTAATGTTGGAGTTTAGAAGAATAAGACACAACTTGATTGAAACATGTAAGATCCTGAGGGGTCTTAACAGGGTGGATGTGGAGAGGATGTTTCCTCTTGCAGGAGAATTTAGAACTAGGGGTCACTGTTTGAAAATAAGGAGTCGCCCATTTAAGACAGATGAGAAGAATTTTTTTCTCTGAGGGTAGTGGGTCTTTGGAACTCTTCCTCAAAAAGCAGTGGAAGCAGAGTCTTTGAATGTTTCCAAGGCAGCGGTAGATAGATTCTTGATAAGCAATGGGGTGAAATATTACCGGGAGTAGGCAAGAGGTTACAGTCAGATCTGTCATAGGGGAGGATTTTCCCTTCGTCGGGCGGGCGAGCCCAGGAGCGGCTGCGCAACGGACCGCAGACTGCAATCGGGCCCCGACCGTGATTTCACACTGGCTGGCCAATTAATGGCCAGCCAGCGTGAAACATGCACTGATAACCTCAGCGCAGCCGGGGTAGGGGCAGGAGGAGTGCGAGTGCTGAAGTGTGCGGGGGTACGCTCAGTGAAAGCTCCCTGAAGGCCCAGAGCTGCCTCAGAGAGCTGAAGATTTTTAACATGACAAATAAAGATTTCAAAAATAAGGAAAACATGTCCCCACATGTGATCTGTCACATGAACAGGGACTTGTGAAAAATGAGTTTTCAATATGTTCACTTAGTCACTGTTGGAAACCTCATCCTGCCTGTGGATGAGGTTTCACAAAAACTACAAAGGCTGCCTGACTTATTCACCCGCCTGCCAACTGTAAGTTTGGAAGGGCAGCAAAACATTCAATTTAATTAATTGATTAATTAATGGGTTTAATAGACCTCGCAATTGTCGGCAGGCATGCTGCCAACTCTCGCGTGTGCCTGCCGACCGAAATATCGTGCAAGTGCTCGATGACGTCGTGATGCTCGCCCGACATCATTGCGCGCTATTTCACGCTCATGTGTGTCAGGCGCGTGCTCACACTCAGAGCTGAAAATCCTGCCCATGATCTTATTGAATGGTGGACCAGACTCGAAGGGCCGAGTGGCCTACTCCTGCTCCTAGCTTGTATGTTCGTATATAATTTCAGTATCAATTAAAATAGATAATGTGGATAGGAAACATTCATACCACTGCACTAGGCAATGTTCTTTTGAAATTGTGGCTAAGGTACATAATTGACATGTAAAGAGTGCTTAGCTCTGCATCTAGCTACTATTATTTGACCTGGAATGCTTGATGCCAATGATCACAAAAGTGGCCTGTTTTCCACCACTGACATCAAGATAAGAACCTATTTCTTTTGGAGAGAAGTAAGACAAATTTTGGGTGGAAACGTAAATTTAATTATTTTATTATTATTCATTCTAATTGCAGAATGTGTCTTACATCTGTTTTATAATCTTTTGCCTTTCACAGTATACTCATTCAAGAATCTGCTGAAATAGCTGAGGAATTGCTGCAACTCAGAGTAGTGCATCACCTCATGATTGCTATGGGGAACCTGGATCATGCTGACAGCCAAAGGCAGGCTAGTTTAACATTGGAAGTAAGCATATCATTATGGGTGTAATTTTCCAAGTCTGTGCTGCTGGCAGGGTGCTTCACTCGGCATCAGTTGGGAAATCGTGAAAAGTAAGCCCATGATTTCCAAACAGTTGCTGCTGATGCGCGAAGTTTCATGGCAATAGTGTGAAATGGGCATAATTACCTCTTGCATCTTGGAGGGTAATGCAAGCTCAGGTAACTACAGTGATTATATTCGTTCATGATAAAAATATAGATTATTGAATGCATAGTGCAGTAATTAAAGGTGAAGAAAATAATCAATTCGAAACTAGGCCAAAATGTTTTTATATATTATCAAAGTGCTGATTAGAAATGCTAAGGCATAGATTTATCAATATTGATATTTCTGTATTAAATTTGAATAAAAATATGTTCCCCAGATGGCTCATTAAGTGACCTTTGCTGTCGTATTTCCCTACATTATAATGATAACTATACTCCATTGGTCGTGAAAGCTGCTTTCTAAATGCAAGTTCTAATTTTCTCAACTGTCCATTACAATTATAACTAAATTGAACTAATTGAGTCAAAATGTTCATCATCATATCAGGTAAGTAGTGTAGTAATTACATTACTGGATCAGTAATCCAGAGATCTGAACTAATAATCTAGTGACTGTGAATTGAAATTCCACCATTGCAGTTTGAGAATTTGCATTCAGTTTAGAAAATACCTGGAAAAAATGGTATTAGTAAAAGTGGCCAGGAAGCTGTCAGATTATTAAAAAAAAAGCTTCCTAATGTCCTTTAGGGAAAAAAAGCTGTTTATCTCTTCTGGGTCTCTGGAAAGTGTATCTATTTGGATGGGGGGCAAGGATGGAATCAGACTCCGCTATGATGTCTTCCTGCTGGCACTAACTGTCTGGTTCACCTGTGAAAAATTGTGGTTTCTAAAGTCAGTGCCTTTAAGAATTGGCAGTCATGGGGAGAAAATGAAGGAAAAAACAAATTTGGAAACCAGCAAATGAAAGCATCATAACAGTTTCCAATAAGTCATGAATTCAGGTACAAGAAGTTGTGTCCTTCATCAGAAAGCAGCTGTGCATTTAGGGAAAGAAAGCCATGGTAGTTCATGTAAATACATTTGGGGCACACAGTTGCTATATGGGTGCCAATCAATAGCTCTAACAACCCTGGGGATTGAAACAGTTGATGACGTCCTATGTGGGAGCATTGTCAAATTAAATAAATTGAGCTGTCTTGGCAAACAGCACATTGGCGCTGTTTTACAGAGACTTGCAAATTGGTTGATATAACAAAAGCCTTCTGTGCTTTGCTGGAAGGAACCTATGGCATGGAAATTGAGAGCTGTGGTCATTTTCCGTGCCACAGTAAGAGTTGTATGTGCTGTGATTCTCAGTTGCAATCTGACTGCACTAATTAACTAATCTATTTCAAAGCTTTGTGACTAATTCACAGCTTCCTGAGACAATGCTCTTGGGAAAAGTCCTATAGAGTACACCTGGATACAAACATCCTGCTGAATGGGCATTGCTGAGATGGTCTGGCACAGAGAAGATTAGCATGGCCCCTGCGCAAGGATGACACGCAAATTCGTGAAGCGTTCCATTTTTTAACCTTGGCCTAAATAGCCAAGTGGTTATGGTACTGGGTTTGTAACCCCAAGATCAAGAGTTCAAATCTCACAATGGCAAACTATGAAACAATGTAACTTCATCTGAATAGGAACAGATGGAAGCGTGTTTGTACTCGAAAGAGTTACAGCTACCTGCTTCTCTTGTTCCAACATATAAATCATGCAACATTCAGTTCCCATTAGGAAGTCTATTACACAACCATCAGACCTCAACTCAATAGTTGTCTTGAAATGAATTGGTTTCCAAGTGTAATGCAGAATTTAGGGAAGGCTTCCTGAGGAAAAGATTTAAAAAGCTTTGCAATACTTGCAGTGGGCCCATGATATGACCAAAAATGTCCACAAGCTGCTTTAATTGAGTATTTGTGTCTTGATGAATGGGTCCCAGAAAATTGTGCCTTTTAAAGAGTGCCTCATATTTTCAAGGTTGGATGGGAAGGTAGATATCATGGCACTTTGGACAGTTGATGTCATCACTTCAGCTCTATCATTGCATGTGGCTGCCACTGGGAGGACAGATGCTTCTTGTTACAACTCAGATAGCCAGGCAGTGAAGGAACTGAAGCCTAGTCTTCATATACTTACAAGCTTTAATTTAAGAAACACACATTACAAACCATGCACCTCCAATCCAATAACCACAATTACAGCCTGCTTCTATATATAAACTATTGAAATTCATCATTAAGCGAACATCCTTACACAATGAGCTTTTTCCAGATATAAAGCCCAGGAACTTGAGCTGCAATAAACCTCTGTGAGCCTGCTCCTATATATATGAACATGGGTGAGTCCCCAGTAAATGCCCATTACCTGAAAACACCCAATTGATATGCAATTCTTCAACTCATCCTGGAACATAGAATCACAGAATGGATTTCATGTTCATAGTTTTCCTGCAAAACCCCAGTCTAAACAGCTACATCAGTTATTGGTAGTTCCAAGAAAGTGTAATTGCTGACATATGGAGTCATAGAGTTAGGCAGCACATAAACAGGCCCTATGCCCTTACACAACCCAGAAATATCAGGGCCTAAGTCTTGAGCAGTGAGAAAATGGAAGGAGGCAAGAATGCTGCATAACCAAAAGCATTGGGGCAGAGTAGAATTGGTATATCACTTTGTTCTCAGTCTGTGCCCAATTTTGATAAAGGGCAGAACAGATGTATGTTTCTTGTAGGAAGGAGAAAAAATTACGAGTTTCCAACACATTATATTATCTATTCCAAAAAATTATAAACACTACCCTGCCAGACTTTGACATTCATACTTAAACTAATATTGCATATATTTACAAGGAATACGCTTATGCAGCTGTACAAAAAAAATACTGCAATTAACTGGCGGTACATTATCTGACATATAATGCTTCTCCAAAATAAGTTTACAATTTTTGTCTGTTGTCATTCAGCCAAACCTGTCCCTGTCATTGTTTACTCCTCATGCAAGCAATAAATCCTGATTACATTTAACTACCATATTCCCATATCATTCAACCACCTGTCCAATCTAATCTTGAATGTTAACAAGTTCTGCCTCAACCACTAAATCTGGAAATGAATTTTACAGCTTCATAACTCTCTGGAAGGAAATATCTCTTGGTCTCTTTTCTAAACCACTTAAATCTAATGCATTCATAGCCCATGTTATATACTTTAGGAATTTTAAACACTTCTATCACATTGGCCCTTAATCTCCATTGTTCCTATGAAAAAAGTCTCAACTTCTCAAGTCTTTGTATTCTCAGACCAGGCGGCATCCAAGTGAATCTGCATTGTACCCTCTCTAAATATTGTTCCTATTGTGTCGAGCCCAATAATGCAAAGCACACTCTAATTCAGGTCTTAAGGCGTCCCTATGACATCCCATGTGAGTGTGACAAAGATAAACTTTCTTCCTCATCCTTCCCATATGTCTGCAGCCTTTGAAATGGTTGACCACGCCATCCCCCTCCCACAACTCTCCACTGTTGTCCAGCTGAATGGGACTGCTCTCATGTGGTTCTATTCTTAGCTATTTAAACGTATCCAGAGAATCACTTGCAACGATTTCTCTTCTTGTTCCTGCACGGTTACCTCCTCTGGTGACCCCAAGGATCTATCCTTGCCTCCCTCCTGTTTCTCGTCCACATGCTGCCTCTTGGTGACATCATCTGAAGACATAGGGTTAGTTTTCACATGTACACTGACGACACCCAGCTCTACCTCACCACCACTTCTCTCAACTCCTCTGCTGTTGCTAAATTATCAGACCGCTTATCTGACATCCAGTCCTGGATGAGCAGAAATTTGCTCCAATTAAATATTGGGAAAACTGAAGCCGTTGTTTTCGATCCCCGCTCCAAACTCTGTTCCCAAGCTAATAACTCCATCCCTCTCTGGTCAAAAGTCTGAGATTAAACCAGTCTGCTTGCAATCTTGGTGTCAAATTTGATCCCAAGGTGAGTTTCTAACCTCATATCACATCACTTAAACTATTTCCACCTCTGCAACATCACTTGACTTTGCCCCTGTCTCGGCTCATCTGCTGCTGAAATCCTCAACCATGCCCTTGTATCCTCCAGGCTCAACTATACCAAAACACTCCTGGCTGCTCTCCTACATTCTACATCCTGTAAGCTTAAGATCATCCAAAACTCTTCTTCCAGTGTCTTAACTTGCAGCAAGTCACACTCTCCTATCACGCCTATGCTCACTGACCTATATTGACTCCCGGTCAAACAACATCTTGATTTAAAATTTCTCATCCTGGTTTTCAATTACCTCCAGTGCCTTGCCCTTCCCAATCTCTACATTCTCCTCCAACCCCACATCTTTCCGTGATATATGTGCTCCTCTAATTCTGGCCTCTTGTGCACTCCCAATTATAAATGCTCCAACATTGGTAGCTGTGCTGTCAGTTGCTTAGGCCCTTAACTCTGGAATTCCATCTCTATACCTCTCCACCTCCCTACCTCGCTTCCCTCCCTTATTCACTTCTTAAAGTATCCCATTTTGACCAAGCTCTTGGTCAACCACCTTAAGTGCTCGGTATTATACTTTGTTTTGTAATTGCTCCTCTGAAGCACTTTGGGATGTTTCATTAAGATAACATAAATACAAGTTGCTGTAGTTGTTAAGGGTTTCTAGAAGAAGAACTTGCATGTAGCGCCTCTCACCGTGTCAAGAAATTCCAAAACATTTCACATCTAATCGAGGTTCTTTAGCATTGTTACTATTATAGTATAGAGAAACGTAGCAGCTAATTTGTGCATATTAAAGTCTCTCAAACAGCAATGGTCTGGATTTTGCTGCCAGCAGTGGAGAAGCAGTATTCACAACTGATTGTGCTGAGAAATGTGCACTTAACTAATTTGTTGGTTGGAGTGAGAATTTCAAGTTCTTGCTGCAACCTGGCTGCCAACATGAGGAACAGCAAAGCCTTGCAGCAAGGCACATGCCAGGTGATGCCATGCCCTTGGTGACATTATGAGGTGAAGGCACACCCATTAAGGTCAATCTCCAGTTGAAAGGCAAGTGAGTGTTTTATAATATTTCAAAAACTTTTAAACATTTTATAAGCTTTTAAACACCATTATAAATTTTTAAATACATTAACAAACTTTGCCCAGTGACTGCCTCTGGGAAACATCTTGGACAAACAGCCTTGGTTTTCAATAGGAGCTGTATGTCCAGAGTGGACCTTAGAACTTGAAATACTTAAAACTATTAGAGAAAATAGCAAATAGTGTTTTCACAAAATAAATTCAGACCCCATCTCACACTAGTATCACGCAAATCTCTCTCCCTTTCTCCTAGTCTGGAACTGCACTGAAACTGTCCAGTGGTGCAGAAGAAATTTCTTCCTTCCCCCACATCACCCTCTTCAAACATGTATACAGCAAGAATGGACAAAAACTAGGTTTATAATACTTTTACACCATTAACACAAAGTGCTTTCAGAATAAAAGTACTTAATTTGTAATCTTTCGATTTGGAAATAGCTTGAGACTTCATTGTCCAAGTTGGATGTCAAGTAAGAGTGAATCAAGTGACCATTCAGTCTGAAATAATGCAACCCCTTTGTATATAATACATAACTCTTTGCATTCTTGGCAGTTATTTGTTGAACTGAACAAGGAGTTTCCATGGTTATAGCTCCAGTATAGCACTAACCAAAAACCCCTTTTTGCTGCTTGAAATGTGAAATAGTTTCTGAGAAATCAACTCTCCTGCCTTAGGATACCACTTCCACATTAGTTATGATTGCAATAACACCCAAATACCAAACCTTTGAGATTTAAATACTCAAGTACACTATTCTTTCAGAACTATTCCTTTTTTATCTGATCTCTACTTAGTTATTACTAATACATTGAAAATCAATGCTTTGTCTGTAGTTTTAAAGTTTATTTTTCATGCAAATGACTTTGCAATCATGACCAGAATCCACCCTTAAAACCAACATGATTGAATAGTTGTAAAAATTAAACTTATTTCATAATCTTTTGTTATGATCCAATGTTGAAATTATATATTTCTCCCACCCACTTTGATTAAATATAATTTCTACATTAAAATTTCAATCATCAAAGCCTTGTTCATGTCATGATGCACAATATAGTCTTTTAAGTGACTATGAATATGTTACTGCTATGCTACAATAGGCGCTCATTTATCAAAGAGCTAGGTGCTCATTTATCAAGAACTACAGTGCAGTTTTCAATTAAAATTACAGAAATGGTCTCTGCCTCCCTTCAGCTATGACCAAAATTTATCTGAAACTATGTTAAAATCGCAAGTAGCTAACAAAATTAAACTAGCTGGCGACGGCGTATGTGAATATTTTTGTGTCATATAAATCAAGAGTCACATTATCGTCATCCCAGTTTTGGAGTGATTCATTTTGAGTTATATCTCCTAACACCAATACATTGTCATCATGCATCCATGGGATAAAATTGTTTTTATTTTAGCAAATTGATAAAGATCTTTCACCATGGAGGCAGACAGGATCTCGATTTAACATATCAGTATTGCACTGATGTGTCAGCTTCGGTTAATCATTACCTTTCTTCTTTTATATTCTATACCTCTTTAGCCATAGCAATGTCACTTGGAACTATATCACTGCTCCTTCACTGTCGTTGGGTCAAAATCTTGGAACTCCCTTCTTAACAACACTGTGGGTGTACCTACATGCACCACATGGCATGCAGCGGTTCAAGAAAGTGACTCACCACTACCTTATCAAGGGCAATTAGGGATGGGCAATAAATGCTGCCCTAGCCAGTGATATCCACACCCCGTGAAAGAATTTTTAAAAAAAATGCTACCTTTAATATCCTATGAACTTGTACCTCCAAATCTATCTGCTGTTCCATAGAACTAAGCTTTCTTCCATGAACAATCCAATTATTGTTATTTTCTTAATAAAATGTAACACTTCATATTCATTGTTCCTGCTAAGCTCTGTAATCATGCAATAACCTGTGCAGGTCAAGTTGGCTCCTTTAAGTTACCACAGATGTGTGGCTGCCAGAGGCATGATGGAGCTCTGTTTTTGTTACACCCTGTTCTAAAAATAATTTCATAATATGTTACCAAAATACCATAATATTTTAACCATTCAGCACCCTCTTCTCATGCAGTATTAATTGTTGTTTCCTTTGAGGTTTGTATTCTTGCAATTCTGTCCTGATGAATGCAAAATGAAAAGCTTTGACAACGTCTCTTTTTTTCAGTAATACTCAAGTCCTGTTTTACCAAGTGATTATTCATAACATTTTGTTTGTTTAAATGAGAATTAAAAGCTATACATCTTTCATTTCAGCAGCTGATTCGTACATTTCCAGTTGTAGAAGAAAATGTACGAAAAGCCATGGGAGAAACACTTTATGAATTATATATGGTAATTCTTTAATCATCTTAATTATAGTAATTTATGACAATAATAGCAAATAGAACTGCATTTTTCTCCAAGCTTTCTTTTTGAACATTTTGGAATTGTCCTTTTTCTAAAATATATAAATGTAAAAGTGTATTGCAATTCATTACACAATGATTTTTTGCTTTACATAGAAAATATGATTTTGAAATCATTTATCATTAATGTTCTATTGGAGTATATGTATAATCTTTGAGTAAGTAGTGTGAGTAGTTACTTACTTTTGATCATGTGCCTTTTTAAATGTTTCCTCCCATTTAAAAAATGTTTGTTTCGCTTCTTTGTTTCATTGGACCTTTCATCTGTAGTCCTGACCCAGAGAAGCTCCAACATTTAATCTGGTTCTTGTTAAATTAGCTGATTTCAACACTGTACTCAGTCGTCTTAGAACAGGAAGTGAAAAGATTCTTGGGCCTAAATGATTTCCAGTGACCTCTGCTGGAATCTGCATTGAAAATATTGGCAAATTAGTATCAGGCTTAGGTGCTTTCGATATAAGCAGGAAATTAGAAAAAATTCACTGGTTTTAGTTCAAATCAGTAGGCTTGAATCCTAACCTACATCTGTGTTCGCCCATTTACTCTGTTCTTGTGTCATGTGACAAAACAATATTTGGTGAGGGAAGGAGAAGAAAATGTCAGGACCAATCGCTCTTCACAGTGGTTTGAGTTCAGCTTGCTAATACAGATTTACAACAGCGCTGGAGTGATGCATTCATTGAACCTCAGTGCACTACTTAATATATCAAAGAACTTATCTTTGAGCCAAAAATACAACTTACGTTTTTATACTACACATGACATATAGAAAGCCACCTTTATAGGGCAGGGGAAAATGTGATGTGTTTTGTTGTCTTGTACTTACATATGCATCCTTTAAATCAATACAGATAAATCCAGAGAGTATGTATTTGAATATGGACTCGGTCCAAGCTGCAGTTTTGGTTGGCAACAAAATCAATATTCCAGGAAGTAAGGCAGAGTTAATTCTGTGTACTAAGCATAAGAAATACACATTTTACCAGTTGAACAATTGCATTAATGTAATAATCTATTATGTTCTACCCCAACAGTTGAAGAAGTACCAGAATGAATCCCAAGTTTTCAGTTGTAGCATGACAAGATTGAGCTCTTTTTTAAACCAATGAAAAAGACCAATGCAACATTTTTATGAATTAATTACATTTTCGAGTAGATTTCAGGTAGCCAGAACAAAATGGCGTTTGAATCAGTTCAATGTCTCTCCCATTCCATCTTAAAGCAGTGGAAATTCATTCTAACCGTTAGTGATGGATTGTGCTTTTGTCTACCATGGTGCTGCAGTTGAGCTGATTTTAACAATGTGTATTTGTACCATAGATTTAATACTAGCTCTGTACACCAACAGAACGACCAAAGTTCAATATCTTTTAATTATTTATGAAACTTATATTCTCTAGTATTTGTATGAATGCCTATTAGATAAAATATACAAATGAAATTTTTGGCATCACTGTTAATTTTCCCATGGTTCCTGTCTTTCAACCTATTAAAAATATTTAAAAATGTGTAACTGTTGGTGGATATCGATTCTCAACATTACAATTGTAAGAAAATTACTTAAAGAAAATATTGCATTCATGATTTCTAATTTTTTTTATTAATCACGGCTGGAAAGTGATTTCATGCTGGAAAATGGCGAGCTGTGGATTCTACTTGGGTGTACCAATGCAGATTTTGGAGGGTAAATAAGATTGGGCAAGCCTGTGCCAGCAGTGGCTTGTGGTATTGTTGCAAAGCCAAGAACACTCCTGGTCCTTGTGCCTCTGCATTAACATAATTATAAAAAAAACTTACCTTTCTGTAAATAGCCTTTAGCAGTCCCTTTAAGTTCTACCCAAAAGGTTATTAGGTAAGGTCAAAGTCATGCGAAATGAGGGTGAATAACGAGTATGAGTATGAAATTGGCTGAAAGGCAATAAACAGGATGTGTTTGAGTTATGCCAAAATAGAGGGAATTGCTGAATAGAGGCTTTGAGGGATTGTTCTTGGAGTCACGATTGTTCCTAAATTACAACAGTGACATGGAATCACTAATGTAATTTGGATGTTCGTGGCATTCATTTATAAATTCAACTCCCATTCCAGAAACTTGAGCACAATATCTAGGTTCACTCTCCAGTGCAGTACCGTTAGAGATGCCCTTTTTTGGATGAGACATTAAACCCTTAGATCTCCTCTCAGATGGACGTTTTTGAAAAATCCCATGACACTATTTTGAAGGAAATCAAGGGAGTTCTCACTTGTGTCCTGACCGGTATCTGACCCTCAAACTCTTAACAGGTTAAGTGGGAGGACAGAGCAAGTCGACGAGGCCTGAGTGCAACAAGGGCAATTGCTAAGTCGGAAATTTGGTGCAGATGGGATATCTTTGGCAAGTTTTTCACAAGCTATAATTTAAATTAACAGTCAGACTTGGACTTCAAACTTTAAAACTGTAAGCTAGTTAAGGTGCCTAGTTTAGCAGAAACTGCCTGGCAGCAGTACTTATCTGTCAATCAACTGAAATTGATTACTGTAGTAAGAAGCTGACTTAGCAGTTGCAATTTGAATGTGAATCATCAGCTCTCTTTAAAAGCGGACAGGTTTTGCCACCACACAGAGTGGGAGCACAAAGTGAGATGGCAAAGCCTGAGCTTCAGTTCGTTTGCATTTGACTTTTAACTCTTTGCTGCAAGTCAGAGGTTTTGAAGTTCTTTACTCTCAGACATCTGAGCTTTTGATTCTCTGCACACATCTTTAATAGAAAGAGTACTTTCTATCTCAGGATTACAAAAAGCCTCTGACCCTGGGTACATTGTCAATTTTAGTAAAACTTGACGAGGCAATTTCCCTAGTATGAAATCAACATTATTGGTAGGCAATTCAGACACTACTCCAACAATAACAGACCCATTGACTAAAGCACAGTTTAAATACACTCAACACAATTATACAAGTAAATAATTTCCACCAATATCACTTTATCAATATTCTTTTGTTTAGCAAATTCTCTGGAGAAAATTCAAATTTTTTGCTAACATCAAACTTTGAGTCAAACCATTATCTCTAAGGATAATAATTTTTTTGGCTGATTGATTAGACAAAATTGGATATACTTCACCCTCAAATATAAAATCCCCAAAATTTATGTTCTGATTTACACCCACTGTAAATACGTTCGATGGTATCAATTTATCACCAGCTCTACCTACCGGTGCAGTATTCTCTGACGAAACACTAGACACACTCCCAAAAGCTGCTGCCCTGAATTTCATGCTTCCTTGTTGGTGGGTTTTTAGGCAGAGGGGGGGTGTACCTGAAATTGAAGGAATGGGATTCCCTCTGGGTTCCTGCCCGCCCTGACCTTGCCACGATTTTACACTGGGACGGGCAAGGCCTTGGATGGGTCACCCCCTCTTGTCCCACTTGAGGCCCTTAAGTGGCCAATAATTGGCCACTTAAGGGCAATTTCCTGCCCAACCTCAAATTTTAGGTTGGCAAGAAGATTTATCTGGTGTGGCGTAAGCCCAAAAATGAACTGGCTTAGGCCTCGGGCAGGAGTGGGGGGAGAAACACTTCCATGAGAAGCCTCCTTCTTACTTCGGGTGCCATCCCCTTAAGGTCCGATGACTGCTGGACTCCCCCCCCCCCCCCCCCCCCCCCGCCAAACCGGCTCTCCCCTAACAACCCAATCGCCCACTTTCCACCCGCCCAGGTCTTCCCTACCCTCCCTGCCCTGGGACACCTTAAATTTAGCTTGCCAATTTTATTGAATTTTTTGAGAAAGTGACCAGGTGTGTATATGAGGGTAGTGCAGTTGATGTAGTTTATATGGATTTCAGCAAAGCCTTTGACAAGGTCCCACAAGGGAGACTTATAAAGAAGGCAAATGCACATTTGATACAGGGTAATTTGATAAGGTGGATTCAAAATTGGCTTAGCTGTAGAAGGCAGAGGGTGATGACAGAAGGATGCTTTAGTGACTGGAAGCCAGTGGCGTACTACAGGGATCTGTGCTCGGTCCCTTATTATTTGTCATTTATATAAATGACATAGATGACTACGTGGGGGTAGGATTAGTAAGTTTGCGGATGACACAAAGATTGGCCGGGTGGTTAACAGTGAGGTTGAGTGTCTCGGGCTACAGGAAGATATAGATGGGATGGTCAAATGGGCAGATAAGTGGTAGATGGAATTAGACCCTGAAAGGTGATACACTTTGGAAGGAGTAATTTGACAAGGAAGTATTTAAAGAATGGCATGATACTAGGAAGTTCTGAGGAACAAAGGGACCTTGGCGTGTCCATCCATAGATCTCTGAAGGCAGAGGGGCATGTTAGTGGGGCGGTGAAAAAGGCATATGGGACACTTGCCTTTATCAGTCGAGGCATAGATTACAAAAGTAGGGAGGTCATGTTGAAGTTGTATAGAACCTTGGTGAGGCCACAGCTGGAGTACTGTGTGCAGTTCTGGTCGCCACATTATAGGAAGGATGTGATTGCACTGGAGGGGGTGCAGAGAAGATTCACCAGGATGTTGCCTGGGATGAAACATTTAAGTTATGAAGAAAGGTTGGATATTCTTGGGTTGTTTTCGTCGGAGCAGAGAAGACTGGGGAGTGACCTGATTGAGGTGTACAAGATTATGAGGGGCATGGACAGGGTGGATAGGGAGCAGCTGTTCCCCTTAGTTGAAGGATCAGTCACAAGGGGGCATAAGTTCAAGGTGAGGGGCAGGAGATTTAGGGGGGATGTGAGGAAAATCCTTTTTACCCAGAGGGTGGTGACGGTCTAGAATGCACTGCCTGGGAGGGTGGTGGAGGCATGTGGATGAGCATTTAGCACGTCATAACATTCAAAGCTATGGGCCAAGTGCTGGTAAATGGGATTAGTTGGTAGGTCAGGTGTTTCTCACATGTCAGTGCAGACTCGATGGGCTGAAGGGCCTCTTCTGCACTGTGATTCTGTGATCCGGAACTGGGACTTTGGCTCAGGCATCTTTCTGAAATTTCTGTTAAGTCCACTGCAACTCTTGTCATTGCAGGCAACATAGCTGCTTGACTGGGTCTGATGCAGGTAGAGAGGGAACCAAGAAGAGGGAAGAACGTACTTGACATCATCCTCACCAACCTGCCTGCTGCAGATGCATCAGTCCAAGACAATATTGGTAGGAGTGACCACTGCACAGTCCTTGTGGAGACAAAGTCTCGTCTTTGTATTGAGAATATCCTCCACCGTGTTGTGCAGCACTACCACCATGCTAAATGGGATAGCTGGCCAAGTCCTAAAGGACATCGCTTCTAGAGTGGGTTTGTGGCAGCTGGTGAGTGAACCAAAAAGAGGAGAAAACATACTTGACCTTATCCTCACCAATCTGGCTGCCCCAGATGCATGTGTCCATGACAGCTTTGTTAGGTGTGACCACCAGACAGTCCTTGAGGATTTGAAATCCAGTGTTCACATTGAAGGTACTCTCCATTGTGTTGTGTGGCACTACCGCTGTGCTAAGTGGGGGTAGATTTTGAAAGATCTAGCAACTCAAGACTAGGCATCCATGAGGTGCTGTGGGCCATCAGCAGCAGCAGAACTGTATTCAACCACAATCTGTAATCCCATGGCCTGGTATATCCCCCACTTTACCATTACCACCAAGCCAGGGGATCAACCCTGGTTCAATGAAGAGCACAGGAGGGTGTGCCAGGGGCAGCACCAGGCATATCTAAAAATGAGGTGTCAACCTGGTGAAGCTACAACTCAAGACTACTTGCGTGCCAAACAGCGTAAGCAGCATGCAATAGACATAACCAAGTGATCCCACAACCAACAGATCAGATCTAAGCTCTGCATTCCTTCCACATCCAGTTGTGAATGATGGCGGACAATTAAACTACTCACAGGAGGAGGCGATTCCACAAATATCCTCATCCTCAATGATGGGGGAGCCCAGAACATCAGTGCAAAAGATAAGGCTGAAGCATTTGCAAGAATCTTCAGCCAGAAGTGTCAAGTGGATGATCCATCTTGGCCTCCACTGGATGTCCCCACTATCACAGATGCCAGTCTACAGCCCATTCAATTCACTCCATATGATATGCATTGGCTACTGCAAAGGCTATGAGCCCTGACAATATTCCGGCAATACTACTGAAGACCTATGCTCCAGAACTTGCCAAGCCCCTAGCCAAGTTGTTCCAGTACAGCTACAACACTGGCATCTACCCGGCTATGTGGAAAATTGCCCAGGTATGTCCCATCCACAAAAAGCAGGACAAATCCAACTTGGCCAATTACTGCTGCCATCAGTCTACTCTCGATCATCAGTAAAGTGATGGAAGGGGTCATCAACAGTGCTATTAAGTGGCACTTGCTTAGAAATGACCTGCTCAATGACAGTCAGTTTGGGTTCTGCCAGGATCACTCTGCTCCTGACCTCATTGCAGCCTTGGTTCAAACATGGACAAAAGAGCTGAACTCCAGAGGCGAGGTGAGAGTGACTGCCCTTGACATCAAGGCAGCATCTGACCAAATGTGGCAAAACTGGAGTCAGTGGGAATCAGGGGACAACTCTCTGCTGGTTGGAGTTATACCTAGCCCAAAGGAAGATGGTTGTTGTTGGAGGTCAATCATCTCAGGGTGTCAGTGCAGGAGATCCTCAGGGTAATGTTCTTGCCCAACCATCTTCAGCTGCTTCATGAATGACTTTCCTTCCATCACAAGGTCAGAAGTGGGGATGTCCGCTGATGATTGCACAATGTTCAGCACCATTCGTAACTCCTCAGATACTGAAGCAGTCCATGTCCCCATTCAGCAAGACCTGGACAATATCTAGGCTTGGGCTGACAAGTGGCAAGTAACATTTGTGCCATATAAGTGCCCGGCAATTGCAAACAAGAGAGAATCTAACAATTGCCCTTGACGTTTAATGGCATTAACATTGCTGAATCCCTCACTTTCAACATCCTGGAGGTTACCATTGATCAGAAACTGAACTGGTCTAGCAATAGAAATCCTGTGACTAAAAGAGCTTGATCCAACTTCATTGTCCTGTACCATCAATCAAACACCAACTCTTTTTCTCTTGCAAATTCTACAAAAGTTTGATTCTGTCTCTTCTTCAAGTGTTTAAATGTTTTCCTAATAGCCCCATTATAGAACCAGCTCATTAGCATTGAGCGCAACAGTCTTGGTTGTTGTCATAATCGACAGACTGTTCATCTAAAAGGGTTGAATAAACCTCCAATTCTTTTCCTACCAAAATACTTTGTAATAGGATTGTCCAAATTTCTTGTGGCCACTGTGACTTTGTAGCAATTTTCTCAAATGATAAATACATTTAACTTCTTCCTGAATTCAGGCTTTAGGTGAATATTCCTTGTCAAATCAAAATCAGAAGTTAAATCCTAATCATCTTCAAATCTGCCTACTATTCCCTGTCCACATAATCCTTTCCCTATTCAGTTAAAATTTCCTGACTTTCCTATCCAGTTAAAATCTCCCTATCTCTTTGCAATGCTCTATCTTTTTCTCTTTCTTCCCTTTCCAGGTCAAGTATCATTCACTTTTTTTTCTATTTCAAGCTGCTTCATTTGCAGCTGAATCCCAGGCAACTCAATCTGCATTTTATTTGGATTTTCTTCTTCTTCCCTGAGACAATACTTCAACTATTGTCTCAATGTTGAGACAATACTTCAATTATTTCTGCTTTTGTAGCGATTATTTTTAATTCTATTTCCAGCTTTTCTGCCTCTGCCTTTAAATTAATCTTTCTTAACTGCTGCAAGGCACTCAAAGACAAATCCTCTTTCAATGAAAGCTTCAGCAAGACAGCCATTTTTCACTTTTCAATGAATACGACAAAGGTTACCGTGAAATCCCATGCGTTTAAATTTTAGCAAATCTCAGCAGGTCCATCTGTGGATTGAAAATCACGCAGAGCCCTCAAATTTGTTACGATCCCCATAGATATTGATAACCTTTTAAAACGAAATTCGAACTTCCAGTTAATAGCTGAAAGAATAACGTAAAAAATTCACATTTTGAAACTTCTACTGTAACAAATGTCTAAAAGCACTAATGACAACACTATGTTCTTATTGCTGATAACTTACTTTAAACCAGGCTTGTCCAACCGGCAGCCAGATTATGGCCATCGAAGCTATTCTGTGTGACTCCCAGAGCACTGTTCAAAATGCCAGTAGATAGGTAAGTGAAGTTGAAGATTCTGCAAGGAGCTGCTCCTCCAATTACAGGGCATTCCTCTCCCACATTTGCTGCTGATGGCCTCACTAGTGAAAGAAGTAATCTCTGATAGGACAAGCAACAATCACCAGTGATGGTAAATGTGCTGGGGAGAAAGAGAGGATTTCGGGGTGGCAGACGGGGGGAAGAATAGAGAGAAAGTGCGCGCGCGTGTGTGTGTGTGTGTGTGAGAGAGAGAGAGATGGGGAGCGAGTGAGTGCATGTCTGTGTGTGAGAAAGAGGGAGAGTAAGTGAGAGCATGAGAAAGAGGGAGAAAGTGAGTGTGTGAAAGAGAGGGAGATAGAGAATGTGTGAAAGAGAGGGAGATAGAGAATGTGTGAAAGAGAGGGAGATAGAGAATGTGTGAAAGAGAGGGAGATAGAGAATGTGTGAAAGAGAGGGAGATAGAGAATGTGTGAAAGAGAGGGAGATAGAGAATGTGTGAAAGAGAGGGAGATAGAGAATGTGTGAAAGAGAGGGAGATAGAGAGTGTGTGAAAGAGAGGGAGATAGAGAATGTGTGAAAGAGAGGGAGATAGAGAATGTGTGAAAGAGAGGGAGATAGAGACTGTGTGAAAGAGAGGGAGTATGTATGTATGAAATAGAGAGGGAGTGTGTATGTATGAAATAGAGAGGGAGTGTGTATGTGTGAAATAGAGAGGGAGTGTGTATGTGTGAAGTAGAGAGGGAGTGTGTATGTGTGAAGTAGAGAGGGAGTGTGTATGTGTGAAGTAGAGAGGGAGTGTGTATGTGTGAAATAGAGAGGGAGTGTGTGCGTGAGAGAGAGGAAGAGTGAGTGTGTGTGTGTGAGAGAGAATGAGTGCTTGGAAAGAGAGAGGGAGTGAGTGAGTGTGTGTGTGTGAAAGGGAGAGTCAGTGTGTGAGAGTGACTGTATGTTTGTGTGTGAGAGAGGAAGAGTGGGAGTGTGTGTGTATGAGAGGGAGAGTGTGTATGTATGAGGGAGAGAGAGAGACTGTGTGTATGTATATATGTGTGTGTGTGTGTGAGAGAGAGAGAGAGGGAGGGGAGAGGGGGAGGCTCAGGATTCTCAATGATACACATCCCCACAGACCAACACATACTCACACCCACTCTCACTGTGGGGAGGGTGAGTGAGTAAACACCCTGAGACTGAGTGAGCCAAACACACACATTCACACCCTCTAATGGTCATTTTTATTCATTACACTTTTAAAAAATATATAAATTTATTGCTTTGATATTGCTTCATTGTTGCTCAGCAAATTGTTTCTATTCTTCATACTCAGCTCTGTTTCTTTTGAAATTCATGTATCTTACTGAAATGTGTTCATCGGCCTCCTGAGTTAGAAAAAATTGGAAATGTGGACCGCATGCAAAAAGGTTGGACAAGCCTGCTTTGAACTATAGGGAGGAACATATCCCCTTTTATACTTATCACAGATCGCACTCTCCACGGAATTATAGGGCAGAATTTTCTGGATGGCAGGGGGGTGGAGCGGGTGTGGGCGTGGACCCGATTGCGAGCAATTAAGGCCCGCCCAGCGTACTTCACGACTCCCATGCATAGCGGTAGTGGGTGGGCAGCAGCAGGCCGCTTAGCCCCTGGGTCCAATAGCGACTTGACGGCTTGTATAAAGGAAGGCCTGGCAGCCTTAGAAAGGCTGCCCACAATGGCTGGGCGAAGGGCTTTGTAGAGGGGCAATGGAGGTGATGCAAGTCTGGAGTGTAGGCCACCGGGACAGGCCAGGCCAGAGAGTAGGGCAGGGTGGCCAGTGTGCCCCTTGTTTTTCCGATGACTGCCTTGCTGCCCTCCTCAAGGAGTTGGCAGCATGGTGGGAGGTGTTGGTTCCCCAAAATGGGAGGGGGAGAGCCCCCCACGTGACGAAACGTGCCTGGGAAGAGGTGGCGGAGGTGGTGAGACTTTTGCACTCTGGAAGGGTAAGGACAATGCTGGCATTGGTCACTTAACCTAGCAGGTCGGCTTTCTGCCCTGCTGCTCTGCGCCCCCCGCCCCCCACCCCCCCTGCCGACTCCCAAGTCTGAGTGTAGTGACTGCATTGAATCATTGATGGCATGTGTCCTTTGCTGGGTGGGCCAGCAGATATTGACCATGCCGAGGTCAACCTGAGAGAGTGGTGAAGAAATGGGTTCTGCGCCCATAGCATGTGGAACACTGAGACCCACAGGACTGTTTTGGGGGCAACATGGAGGAGCTGCGTCTAGGTGCTGTGCTTGAACTGCAGGACATGTCCAATTCATGATATGATGCAAGGGGAACTTCAAGGTGGCCTGGCAATGAGCCATCTGCTGCCCTCTGCGCTCCATGTGCTTGCACCTCCTTGCTATGGAAGGATATACTGTGTGGTGCCTAATGTGTAGGTGGCATGTGACCAAGGGGTAGGGGGGGTTGGGGGGGGGAAGCGTGGGGGAGTTGGGGAACAGGCCTAGCACCTTTGTGTGAGTGTTCAGCAGCAGCAGGATAAGGAGGCACTGGAGCCCTGATATGTCCCCCTCTGGTTGGGGTGGGCCGTGCGCTGAGAGTCCATGTACAATTTGCACATGCACAAATCAATGCTCTTCTCTCATTTTTAGGAGACGAATGCTCATAATGCTGCAGAGCATGCAAGGACTGGTGGCAGCCAGGCACAGTTAGCCATTCTCAGTCGGTTTGAGCAGGAGGCCCTGGATTTGGAGAGGTGCCATGTGCCATGGTCCACTGGTGTTTGTGAGGTTGGGGTGCCATGGCCAGGTATGTAAGCCCAGCATTGAGGTCAGCATTGTTCACCCAACAGCCATAGCAGTGCTGAATGTTAATTGATTTAATTTTGTAACATGGCTTGGTCATTGCTTATGAAAGGATGAGCACTTAATGATCCCGGGGACAGGGGTGCACTTTGTCATTGTTTCCACGCTAACTGATCCAATGTCCTTGTTCTTCCTTTCAGCATCAGTGGAGCAGGGCTGGGAGGAGGAGCAGTAGAGGCCCCCTCTCACACCTGAGGGTCCTGAAGTCTCACCAGTGTCACACCATTTCTACCAGGCAGGCACCAGCGCAGATACTAGCACCCTCGGTGGGAGTTAGAACAATGGCTAGTGTCCCAGGGCACAGCGGTGAGGGTACTTCACAGTCGCTGGGGGAACTGGCAGAGACAGAGAATGCCCATGGCGCCAGCAGTCAGAGGACTGCAGGGGATCAGGCATGTGCTCAGTCGGTGCCTGATGATGTACCTCTGGAGTCGTCCGCGATGCAGCAGGGGTGTGAAATGCGGCTGGACATGTGGGAGCATCTGGGGGAGATACATGAGGCCATGCCTTGGCTTGGTCTTCGTGGTGGAGAAGTCCATGCGGACAATCGCCGAAGCAATGAGCCACATGTCGGAGCACCATGCGTCCTCCATGGGAGAGTGACAACTCTCATGGAGAGCCTCCTCCAAGAGACCCATCAGGGTTTCCTGGGGATACGCTCTGACCAGCAAACCTTCACATCGGCATTAACCTCAGCTGGTCAGTACCAGTTTGGGAGATGGTTTGGGCACCAAGTTTCCCGGCTCAGTGCCCATCCATCCACGGTGAGCAGGAAGGTCCAAAGCGACCTTACAACTGCGCAGCAGCTGCCTGTTGTCTCTGCGGGCACCTCTCTGGGTGCTCCGAATGAGGGTGGCTGATCATCGGCCCCCCTCCCAGTGACCGTAGCATCCGGTGAAGCTGCAACGACTGGGGAAATGCCAGCTGTGGAACTGGCGGCTCCTTCCCAGGAGGGGCCAGCACAGGATCCACGGACTAGAGGACAACTGCCAAGGTCATCAAGGCCAACAGGACAGCAAAGTCAGCAGGCTGTCTCAGCTGCCACTCCCAGCGATGGGGCAGCACCAAGATGTAGCACCCGGAAACGTAAACATAAGGTACCCTTATCACTGATGCTTTTGTGTTGGTCTGAGATGAGGTCTTTATGATTTGCTTTGAATTGGAACACCCTTATAATTTTGTTTCATTAAGTTTCTTTGCCTGTGATATTAAATTCAGACATGTGACCATGGCTGAGGGTGCCTCTTTTCTTCTGCATGTATATGGTTTCCAAAAATGTTAGGAGTGCTTTGTGGGCCATTCAGCTTTATTAACAAGGCCCTTAGTTACTGTTCCTAACCTGGAAGATTTGGCACTTAGGTACCAAGTATGGAGCCTACAGCCCAGGTTTGTCCTGGAGGTCCATGTGTGGTGTGCTAGCTGAAGGTTTGTTGGATTAAAGCCTCCTGGGTGTCCCTGCCTCCCTGGAGTATGCCCGGGTCAGCGTCTAGCCCCTCAGCATTTCCCTGTGCGTGCTCATCCTCGGATTCACTGCTGGACTCATCGTGTGCAGCCGCAGCCACTGTGTCAACATCTTCATCGTCCACTGCAGTACCCTTTCCAGCACAAGATTTTGGAGAGCGCAGCATGCAACCAATATCACCCTCATACGATCTGGGGGGTACTGGAGTGCGCCCCCCGAGCGGTCCAGGCATCGGAAGAGCATCTTGAGAAGACCGATGGTTCTCTCCGCCACAGCCCTTGTGGAGGCATAGTACCGCTGCTCAGCTTCTGTTCGTGGATGGCGGAGAGGCGTCATGAGCCATCTTCTGAGAGGATAGACTGTGTCATCCAGCAGCCACCATCAAGCTGGCCGGAGCACTGAGGAGCCCCGCGGCACCTGGGAGTGTCTGAAGACGTAGGCATCATGGGAGCTGCCTGGGTACCTTGCACAGACTTGTAGAATCAGCATCCTGTGATCACACACTATCTGCACCTTCATGGAATGGAAGCCCTTCCTGTTGATGAAGGCACCGGCCTCACCTGCTGGCACCTTGATGGCCACACGTGTGCAATCTATTGCACCCTGGATGCAGGGGAAGCCAGCAATTGCTGTGAAGCCCCTGGCTCGCTGTGCCTGACTTGCCTGGTCCCAATGGAAGTGGATGAGGGTCAATGCATGCCTAAACAGGGTGGCTGTAACCTGCTCGACACAGTGTGGACTGCTGATTGGGAGACACCGCAAAGATCACCCACTGACCCCTGGAAGGAGCCAGAGGCATAGAAGTTGAGGGCATCTGTGACCTTTAGAGCCACTGGCATGGGGTGTCCACCCACACTGTTAGCGGAGATCTCAATAATATTTCTCTCAATCCCAATCATCTGACAGATATAGTTGACTGTCTCCCTTGAGAGACGGAGCCTCCTTTGGCACTGCATCTCAGACATATTGAGGTAGCTGCTCTGCCTCTGTATACCCTGGCAGCAGGATAGTGGTGTCTTCTGCGGCCCCTTTCACCTTGGTCTACCTCTTGGCCCTGTGCCCCTTGTGTCTGTGCTTATCCTCCCAAAGGTGGCTCCCTTGGAGGTTGAATGTGCACTCCTGGCCTCCTCCCCCTTCTATCCCTCCCTCCGAAGAGGAGGTGCCTCCAGTAGAGAATTCCGCTCCCATTCCCAGGCTATGGGAAGGCTTCCAGAAACCTGCAGGCCCAAAAAAGAGTGCTGACCTGAGTGTTAAGCGTTCAGACAAAGCAGCTGGTATGCATTTTGAAGTATTGCAGATCACACAAGCAAAGTTTCAAAAACTTTGAAAAATCAATACTTGAGAGAGAACTCTCGCGACCCCACTAAGTCCACTTATCCCGCCCATGGAAGAGGTTCATACAAATGTGTCCCACCCACCTGCCCATTGCGCCTGTGCGCCAACCCGAAGATTGCATGGGCGCCGAAAAATTGGCGTTGATCGGTGAGTCAAAGGCCTTAAATGGCCCGTTAATTAATGGCAGACATGCAGCGGATATCATCGTGTGTCCACCCAATGAAATATCATGATGTTGTGCAGTGATGTCCGAATGCTTGCCTCATGTTACCGCACATTATTTTACGTGCGGACGTGAGAGGTACGCTCCCGCATGCCAACAGGAAAACTCTGCCCATAGTCTTTATAGCAAACAGTCCACAGTTGCTCTCAGCTTCCAGTGGGTTCCCATATTCCCCTTTTTGCCAAGTAGTAACTTTGAGTGACTGTCTTCAGGTGCTTTCTTCAGTTATTGAAGTGTTCCTTAAATCCACCACTGGCAGTAAAGCCTGTTCCAATGATTCTTTATTCCACAGCCAGGCTGGCTAAATCTCCTGAAATCCTCGGAAGGCTATGATGTGTCCCTTCTTCTAGAAACCATCTCCTTCCTGTATCTGACTGTGGTAGTTTGCAAAGCCAAGGAGCCTGAAGACCACACAAAACTGCTGTCTATCTGTGACATTCATTGATTTGTGGGGAAGACTCAAAGATGATTTACTCTGCTCTTCCCCATGCAATCTGAAACATGTTAACCTTTCATACACCTAGAAATGTTAATTAGCTATCCTTGATCCCAGTAAATGGATAGTTTACAGCATAACTGTGTGCAGCCCAATACCAACAACACCTTTCTGGGACTTTAGGAGACTCAGAGTCTATCCATTATAAACTCAAAGAGTGCTTCCATTGTCTCCAAGGGTAAATACTTTATACCTTCTCAGTAAAACAATCTAAGCTTTCCTTGGATCTCTAACAATCAAACCAACCAGGCTTACTCTCCAGTGGACTTCCGAATAGGTCATATGACCCTCTTCATTTACCCTACATTTAAAGCAACAGTCCCAAAATATAATAATCTTATTAATCTCATAATTATAACAGAAGCAAGAATCAGAACATATTTATAAAGTTATGTTTGAGTCTAAGGATCAAAAAACTGCAACTATTGCAGAGACGCGAGAGGGAAAGGAGGAGATAATTGGTGACTGACAGGTGAGTAAATACTTTATATAAAGTTTAAGGTATGTCAGTGCAGCTTGGTGATGTGGAATGTGCATCTTGCAGGATGTAGGAAGTCATGCAGGCACAAAAATGACTACATCTGCAGGAAGTGTCACCAGCTTCAAAACCTTGAGCTCCAGGTTGCAGAACTTGAGTGGTGGCTGGAATCACTGTGATGCATCTACATAGATAGCACATTTAGAGAGGTGGTCACCCTACAGCTAAAAAATACACAGGCAGAGAGAAAAAGGGTGACTGGCAGAGTATCTAAGATGAACAGGCAGGTAGTGCAGGAATCCCTGGGCTGTCTTGCTCTCTAACCACTTGTCCATTTTGGATACTGGTGAGCGAAATGGTTCCTTAGAGGACTGTAACAAGAGCCAAATTTGTTGCACCATGGGTGACTCAGCTGCACAGGAGGGGAGGTGGAAGAGTGGAAGTACTATAGTGGTAGGGGATTCCATAGTTAGAGAAGCAGACAGGCATTTCTGTGGCCATATACATGACTCCAGGATGGTATGTTGCCTCCCTGCTGCCAGGGTCAAGGAAAACATAGAGCGGTGTCAGGAAGATAAAATAATTCTCATAATATTATTGGAATTTATTGTAAAATAGAGTGATAGTGGGATGTGCCTCTGTGTTTATATGTGGCTGTGTGTGTGTGTGAGAGACTTAATTGAGTTAGTCTGGGTCCTTTGATGTGAGAAGAGGAATTAGGTTTGAAATCTTAATTAGATAAACAGGGGGAAGTTTAGAAACATAGGTGTCAAGACGACATTTGCATTTTTAAATAAACCAGACTAGATTGTTTTCAAAAGAGGGAGTGAAATGTGTCACCTAGCCAGGTGAAGTTCAGGAAATATGTGTTTATTTTTCCCAAAAAATACAGGTAAAATTTAGTGCTATGAGAGGTTTTTATTATCAGGAAGATAATCCAAAGACATAGTGAAACAATGGGTATTTACATTCAAAGAGGAAAATGTGTATAAATGAGAGAAGACTGTAAGGAAAGCATTTAGAAGATCTTCCAAGTGCGAAATGCCTTCAGCATCTATGCCTGAAGCTGCTGTCTTCAATGGACTGAAGTTAAGAAAACTTACTTTGAATTTGACTTGTTAAGGGTATCGTGATTCTTTGCCTGGGGCTTTTAAAATCTGTGTCCTACTGTTGCCTTAATGAAACTGTAACTTGGAGTCAGATCAAGTAGGAGATTTAGAAGTTATCATAGTAGTAATTAATAGATCTATGTATGTATTTAAAAATCATTTCTCTTATTAATAAATGTTTAATCTGGTTTTGTAAAACCTGTAGACTCATAGGTGTTTACAGCACAGCAGGAGGCCATTCAGCCCACTGTGTCCACGCCAGTCAACAAAGATCTGACTACACGAATCCCATTTTCCAGCACGTGGCCCATAGCCCTGGAGGATATGGCAACATAAGTGAATATTTAAATACTTCTTAAATGTTATGAGAGTTTCTGACTCAACCACCTTTCAGGCAGTGAGTTCTAGACTCCCACCACCCTTTTGGGTGAAAAAAATTCTCCTCAACTCCCCTCTTAGCCTCCTACCTCTTACCTTAAATCTATGCCCCCTGGTTACTGACCCCTCTACTAATGGAAAAAGTGTCTTCCTATCCATCCTATCTATGGCCCTCATAATCTTATACACCTTTCTCAACCTTCACTGCTCCAAGGAAAACAACCCCGGCCTATCCACTGTTTCCTCTTGGCTCAGACCCTCCAGACCAGGTAGCATCCTGGTAAATCTCCTCTGCATCCTCTCCAGTGCAATCACATCCTTCCTATAATGTAGTGACCAGAACTGCACGCAGTACTCCAGTTGTAGCCTGACCAGTGTTTTATACAGTTCTAGCATAACCTCTCTGCTCTTGTATTCTATGCCTCGGCTAATAAAGGCAAGTATCCCATATGTCTTCTTAACCACCTTATCTACCTGCCCTGCGGACATGCACACCAGGTCCCTTTGATCTTCAGTACTTTCCAGGGCCCTACCATTCATTGTGTAATCCCTTGCCTTTTTAGCCTTCCCCAAGTGCATTCCCTCACACTTTCCCAGGTTGAATTCCATTTGCTGCTGCTCTGCCCACCTCACCAGTCCATTGATATCCTCCTACAGTTTACAGCTATCCTCCTCACTATTTACCACCCTACCAATTTTTATGTCACCCGTGAACTTCTTGATCATACCCCCTACATTTAAGTCCAAATCATTTTATGTACGCCTCAAACAGCAAGGGCCCCAGCACCAAGACCTGCAGAACCTTACTGGAAACAGACTTCCAGTTACAGAAACATCCCTCTACCATCATCCTCTGCTTCCTGCCTCGCAGCCAATTTTGGATCCAACATGCCACTTTGCCTTGGATCCCGTGGGCCTTTACTTTCTTGACCAGTCTGCCATGAGGGACCTTATCAAAAGCCTTGCTAAAGTACATGTAGACCACATCAAATGCATCACCCTCATCAACACTCCTGGTTACTTCCTCAAAAAATTTGATCAGATTTGTCAATCACAACCTTCCCTTAACAAATCCATGCTAACTATCCCTGATTAATCCATGTCTCTCCAAGTGCAGATATATTCTGTCCTCAGAGTTCTTTCTAATGACTTCCCCACCATTGAGATTAGACTGACCAGCCTGTAATTTCCTGGTGTATCCCTTCCTCCCTTTTTAAATAATGGGACAATGTTAGTAGTCCTCCAGTCCTTTGGCACCTCACTTGTGGCCAGAGACAATTTGGAAAATTACTGCTAGGGTCCCTGAAATCCCTTCCCTTGCCTCCTTCAACAGCCTGGGTTATATGTCATCTGGGCCTGCTGATTTATCCACTTTTAGGGCTGCTAAACCTGCTAGTACCTCCTCTCTATGTTAATTTCCTCTAATATTTCACAGTCCCCCACCCTGATGTTTATACCTGCGTCGTCCTTTTCCATTGTGAAGACCAATGCAAAGTATTCATTGAGGATTGTACCCATGTCTTCCTGGTCCACACACAGATTAACTCTATGGTCCCTAATTGGCCTACTCTTTCCCTTGTTATTCTCTTGTTCTTTATATATTTAAAAAACCGCTTTAGGTTTTCCTTTATTCTACCCACCAATGCTTTCTCATGCACTCTCTTAGCTTTCCTAATTTCCTTTTTAAGTTCCCCCCTGCACTTTTTATACTCCTCTAGGGACTCTGCCTTATTGAGCCCTAGGTATCTGCCATAAGTTTCTCTTTTTTTTCTGAATCCTAACCTTTATGTCCCTTGACACCCAAGGTTCCCTGGACTTGGTCCCCCCCTTTGTCTTTATGGGAACATATTTGCCTTGTACTCTTGCTATTTCCTTTTTGAATGCCTCCCACTGCTCTGACACAGTTTTATCTGCAAGTAGCTGCTCCCAGTCCACTTGGACCAAATCGTATCTTACCTTAGTAAAATTAGCCTTTCCCCAGTTTAGAAATTTTATTCCTAGCCCAGCCTTATCATTTTCCATAACTATCCTAAATCTAACTGAGTTATGGTCACTATCTCCAAAATGCTCCCCTACTGATACGCCTTCCACCTGCCCAGGCTCATTTCCAAATATTAGGTCAGAACTGCCCCCTCCTTTGTTGGGCTTTCTATGTACTGGCTAAAAAAGTTCTCCTGGATGCAACTTAAGAGTTTTGCTCCATCCCTACCTTGCACACTAAAACTATCCCAGTTAATATTTGGGTAGTTAAATTCCCCTACCATTACTGCCTTATTATTCTTAAATTTGATTATATATTCGATCCTCCATCTCTCCCTGATTGTTCGAGAGCCTATAGTACACACCCAACAGTGTGTTTGTCCTTTTTGTGCTTTTTACTTCTACCCATATGGCCTCATTTGATGATCCTTCCAAGGTATCACCCCTCCTCACTGCTATAATTGATTCCTTGATCAATATTGCGACTCCCCCCCGCCCCGCTCCTCTTCTATCCCTCTCATGATCTCGTCTGAATACCCTATAACCAGGAATGTTGAGCTGCTAATCCTGCCCTTCTTTTAGCCAGTCTTGGTCATAACTATGATATCATACTCTATCTGTGCTCTTAGCTCATCTGTCTTATTCCTCAGGCTCTTTGCATTAAAATATATTCCATTTAGCCTTGCTAAACTCACTTCTTTCTTATCTAGCCTATGTTTCCTCTGCCTTCCAGACTCACTTACTAGTGTTTTAACTTCTAATTCCATCTCAGCTTCCCTCCCTTTTGATTTACTTTTCAGGATCCCACCTCCCTGCCAATTTAGTTCAAATCCATCCCAACAGCATTAGCAAACCTCCCTGCAAGGATGTTGGTCCTGTTCCTGTACAGATTTAAGATATATTAAGATAGAAGACTTGGTGGTCTTATTACTACTGAATTCAAGGCACGCATCTCGAAATCCTTTTGGGATTTGAGCAACTCAGCATTTTCTAGCAGCCATGCCATAACAGCGGCTGCAGGACATTCTTTTGGGAGAGGGTGAGCAGCCAGAGGTTGTGGTCCACATTGGGATCAATGACAGAGGTAGGAAAAGGGACGAGGCCCTGAAAATAGATTTTAAGGAGTTAGGAAGGGAATTTAAAAGCAGAGCCTCGAGAACAGTAATCTCAGGATTACTTGCAAAGCATAAGAATAGGAAGATTGAGCAGTTCAACATGTGGCTGGAGAAATGGAGTAGGAGGGAGGGCTTTAGATTTCTGAGGCATTGGGATCGGTTCTGGGGCAGGTGGGACCTGTAGAAGAAGAATGGGTTACACCTTAACAGGACTGGGACTAATGTCCTCGTGGGGAGGTTTGCTGGTGCTGTTGGGGAGGGTTTAAGCTAGATGGTAGGGGGATGGGAAACTGAGGGGATATGCAGAGTGTAGAGGAGAAAAACTGGCAGTGAGAAGTAGTGAAGTATCAACTGATAACAAGGATATATCAGAGAATAGTATCAAGGTAGGCAGAACACTTGGAGAGTTTGATAGAATTAGAGTAGGTAATAGTAAGTCATTAGGTGGGGTCAGAATGAAGTGGAAAGTAAAAAAAGCCTAAATTATGGCAAATATGCATGTATGTGAATGCACGGAGTGTTGTTAATAAGATCGGTTAACTGCAGGCACGGGTTGACAAATGGAATTATGATATTATTGCTATAATAGTACCTGGCTTAAAGAAGGATGCTAAATATTCCTGGGTACAGGGTGTTTAAGAGAGACAGGAAGGGAAGAAAAGTGAAGGAGCAGTTGGGGGGGAGAGGGGGGGTGCATGGGCGGGGGTGGTACAGTGGCAATTTTGAATAAAGATGGCATTACAGTACTGGAGAGAGAGGATGTTCCTGTGGGGTCAAGGACAGAGTCTCTCTGGCTAGAGATAAGGAATGGAAAAAGGTGCAATAACATTGATTGGTGCAATATATAGAGCACCAACTAGTGGAAGGGGTGTGGAAAAACAACTTTGCAAAGAAATTATGGAAAGGTGCAAGAATTATAGAGGGGGCTTAATTTATCCAAATATAGTCTGAGATAGGAATGGTACAAAGGGACAAGAGGGGTGAGAGTTCCTAGAATGTGTTCAAGATAATTTTCTGCAGCACTATGTTTCCAGTCTGAGAGGACATGCACTTTTGGACCTGGTCTTGTGGAATGAGTTGGCCCAAGTGGGTCAAATGTCAGTGGGCGAGCCTCTGGGAGACAGTGACCATTGTATCATAAGGTTTAGGTTAATCATGGAAAATGACAGGGAACAATCCAGAACAGGGATAATTAATTGGGGGAAAGCCAACTTCAATGGGATGAGAATGCACCTGAATCGAGTGAGTTGGAATCAAATGTTGGCAGAAAAGACGGTGGCTGAACAATGGGCCACCTTCAAAGAAAAAGTATTGCAGGCAATGTCAAAGTACATTCCCTTGAAGGGGAAAGATAGGACAAATAATCCAGAGTACCCTGGACGACAAGAGAGATAGAGGTAAAGATGAAAAGGAAGAAGTGTGTGTATGACAGGTGTCAGGAAGAACATACCATGGAGATCAGGCTGAATATAGAAGATCCAGAGGGGAAATGAAGAAACTAATAAGAAAAGCAAGGAGAGAGCATGAAAAGAGGCTGGCAATGAACATAGAAGGGAATCTTAAGGACTTCTATAAGCATGTAAATAATAAAAGGGTAGTTAAAGAAAGAGTGGGGCCGATTAGGGACAAAAAGGGGACTCGCATGTGGAGGCAGGAGAAGTAGTAGAGGTTTTGAATGAGTGCTTTGCATCTGTCTTTACAAAGGAAGAAGATGCTACTCAGGCTGCAGTGAGAGAGGAGGTAACTGGTACACTAGAAGAACTTAAAATTGAAAGGAAGGATTTGTTAGAAAGGCAAAGTCAGCATGGTTTCATCAAGGGGAGGTCATGCCTGACAAATCTGTTAGAATTCTTTGAGGAGGTAACGAGTAGGTTAGACAAATAGATAAGGTACCAGGACCGGATGAGATGCATCCAAGGGTACTGAGGGAAGTGAGAATGGAAATTGCAGAGGCACTAATGATAATCTTCCAGGCTTCCTTAGACACAGGGGAGGTGCCGGAGGACAGGAGAATTGCAAATGATACACCCTTGTTCAAAAAGGGATGTAAGGATAAAGCTGGCAACTACAGATCAGTCAGTTTGCCTTCGGGGTAGGGAAACTTCTGGAAACTATAGTATGAGATAAAATCAAGTACAGGATAACCAAGGAAAGACGACATGGATTTATTCAGGGGAAATCATGTTTAACTAACTTGCCGGAGTTTTTTGAGGAGGTAACAGAAAATGTTGATCTGGGAAACACTGTTGATTTGATGTATATGAGCTTTCAAAAGGCGTTTGGTACAGTGCCACACAACAGACTTGTGAGCAAAATTCTAGGTCATGGAATAAAAGAGAAAGTAGGCACTTGGATAAGAAATTGGCAGAGTGACAGGAAACAGAGTATTGATAAATGGTTGTTTTTCAGATTGGAGGAAGGTTTGTAGTGGAGTTCCTCAGGATTCAGTGTTAGAACACTTGCTCTTCCTGATATATATCCTGTGGTGTGCAGGGCATGATTTCAAAATTTGCAGATGATATGAAGATCGGGAATGTTGTCAACTATGATGGGGATAGACGTGAATGTCCAAAGGACATAGACATGTTGGTGGTTTGGGCAGACAAGTGGCAAATGAAGTTCAATGTAGCGAAATGTGAGGTGATTCATTTTGGCAGGAAAGATATGGTGAGACAGTATAAAATAAAGGGAGAGCCTCTACAGGAGGTGCAGGAACAGGGGGACCTCTGTGTATACCTACGTATGTTATTGAGCTTGGCAGAGCATGTAGAGAGAGCAGTTAATAAAGCATGTAATACCTTAGGCTTTATTAATAGGGGCATTAAATACAAGAGTAAGTGGATCATGTTGAACTTATATAAGACCATAAGACATAGGAGCAGAAATTATGCCATTCGGCCCACTGAGTCTGCTTTGCCATTCAATCATGGCTGATAAGTTTCTCAACCCCATTCTCCTGCCTTCTCCCCATAACCTTTGATCCCCTTACCAATCAAGAACCTATCTATCTCAGTCTTAAATACACTCAATGACCTGGCCTCCACAGCCTTCTGTGGCAATGAATTCCATAGATTCACCACTCTCTAGCTAAAGAAGTTTCTTCTCATCTCCGTTCTAAAAGGTCTTCCCTTTACTCTGAGGCTGTGCCCTCGGGTCCTAGTCTCTCCTACTAATGGAAACATCTTCCCCACGTCCATTCTATCCAGGCCTTTCAGTATTCTTTAAGTTTCAGTCAGATCCCCCTTCATTCTTCTAAACTCCATCGAGTATAGACCCAGAGTCCTCAAATGTTCCTCATATGTTAAGCCTTTCATTCCTGGGATCATTCTCGTGAACCTCCTCTGGACCCTCTCCAGGGCCAGAACATCCTTCTTGAGATACGGGGCCCAAAATTGCTCACAATATTCTAAATGTGGTCTGACCAGAGCCTTATAAAGGCTCAGCAGCACATCCCTGCTTTTATATTCTAGTCCTCTCGAAATAAACGCCAACATTGCACTTGCCTTCCTAACTACCAACCCAACCTGCAAGTTAACCTTAAGAGAATCCTGAACTATGACTCCCAAGTCCCTTTGCACTCCAGATTTCTGAATTCTCTCCCCATTTAGAAAGTAGGCTATGCCTCTATTCTTCCTACCAAAGTGCATGACTTCACACTTCCCCATGTTGTATTCCATCTGCCACTTTTTTGTCCATTCTCCTAACCTGTCCAAATCCTTCTGCAGCCTCCCCACCTCCTCAATACTACCTGTCCCTCCACCTATCTTTGTATCATCTGCAAACTTAGCCAGGATACCCTCAGTTCCTTCATCTAGATCATTAATGTATAAAGTGAAAAGTTGTGGTCCCAACACTGACCCCTGTGGAACTCCACTAGTCACCGGCCACCATCCTGAGAAGGACCCCCTTATCCCCACTCTCTGCCTCTTGCCAGACAGCCAATCTTCTATCCATGCTAGTATCTTGCCTCTAACACCATGGGCTCTTATCTTACTGAGCAGCCTCCTGTGCGGCACCTTATCAAAGGCCTTCTGGAAGTCCAAGTAGATAGTATCCATTGGCTCTCCTTTGTCTAACCTACTCATTACCTCCTCAAAGAATTCTAACAGATTTGTCAGGCATGACCTCCCCTCGATGAAACCATGCTGACTTTGCCCTATTCTACCATGCACTTCCAAGTATTCTGAAATCTCATCCTTAATAATCTTACCAAAGACCAAGGTCAGGCTAATCGGCCTGTAATTTCCCGTCTTTTGCCTCACTCCCTTCTCAAACAGGGGTGTTACATTAGTGATTTTCCAGTCCTCTGGGACCCTCCCTGACTCCAGTGATTCCTGAAAGATCACCACTAACGCCTCCACTATCTCTTCAGCTATCTCCTTCAGAACTCTGGGGTGTAATCCATCTGGTCCAGGTGATTTATCCACCTTCAGATCTTTCAGTTTTTCCAGCATCTTCTCCTTGGTAATGACGACCATACTCACCTCTGCCCCCCGACTCTCTTGAACTTTGGGAATGTTACTCGTGTCTTCCACCGTGAAGACTGACGCAAAATACCTATTCAGTTCCTCCGCCATTTCTTTGTTCCCCACTACTACTTCTCCAGCATAATTTTCCAGCGGCCCAATGTCCATTTTTGCCTTTCTCTTACCCTTTATATATCTAAAAAAACTCTTGCAATCTTCTTTTATATTACTGGCTAATGTACCCTCATATTTAATCTTCTGCCTCCTTATTTCTTTTTTAGTTGTCCTCTGTTGGTTTTTGTAGGCTTCCCTAATCCCCTGGCTTCACACTGCTCTTCGCTGCATTGTATGCTTTCTCTTTAGCTTTTATGCTGTCCCTGACATCCATTGTCAGCCATGGTTGCCTCGTCCTCCCTTTAGTATGTTTCTTCTTCCTAGGGATGAATTTTTGCTGTGTCTCCCAAATTACTCCAAGAAACTCCTGCCATTGCTGTTCCACTGTCTTTCCTGCTAGGCTCATCTCCCAATCAATTCTGGCCAGCTCCTCCCTCATGCCTCTGTAGTTGCCTTTATTCAACTGTAATACCGTTACATCTGATTCCCCCATGATCACTGTAACCTTGCCTTTCTTAGCGCCTTTTCTATCTCCTGGTGTATCTTGTGCCCCACATCCTGACTACTGTTCGGAGGCCTGTACATAACTCCCATTATGGTTTTTTTACCTTTGCAGTTCCTCAACTCTACCCACACAGATTCTACATCATCTGACCCTACATCATTTCTTGCTATCGATTTAATTTCATTTCTTACTAACAAAGCAACCCCACCCCCTCTGCCAACCGGCCTATCTATAGGATACTAGTTAGGCCTCATCTGTGTAATGCGTCCAGTTCTGGGTACCATACTTTAAAAAGGATGTGAAGGCTTTGGAGGGAGTACAGAGGAGATTCACAAGAATGATTCCAGCGATAAAGAACTGTGGTTATGAAGATTGATTGGAGAGGTTGGGACACTTTTCCTTGGGGAAAAGAAGACTGAGAGGAGACTTGATAGAGGTATTCAAGATCCTCAGGGGCATGGATAGGGTAAATAGTGAGAAACCGTTTGCACTCAAGAGAACATCAAGAACTACAGGGCAGATTCAAAATAATTGGCAAAAGGAGTAAATGTGACATGAATTTTTTTTTCACTCAGAGGGTGGTTGGAGTCTGGAACAAACTACCTGAAAGGGTGATGGAGGCAGGTTCGATCGAGGTATTCAAAAGGGAATTGGATCGCTACTTGAAGAGAGAGAATGTGCAAGGTTACGGGGATAAGGCAGGGGAGTGGAACTAGGTGGAATGCTCTTTCAGAGAGCCAGTGCAGACTTGATGGACCGAATGGCCTCCTGCACTGTAAAGATACTGTGAATACTTCTATTTAAAGCATTCTCATTCCTGAAAATTCACTTTTGAAAATAAAACCTTTATCAGAAAAAAGATATCCTCTAAACTGGTAGAGTGTGTGCTTTTATCGAAAAAAAGGATGCATTAGGGATGCAGTAGCAAATTATTAACCCCAAGGACAGCAGAGGTATTTGATAGAGAAGCATATGGGTTGATAAAATTTTCAACGGTGAATTTCGTGATTAATAGAAGTGCGCAAATAATTGTTGAAGACAAATTACGACTGGACTGTCCCGTTATTCACTCCTCACGCAGCCGCAATAAGCTCAGGAATAATTCTTACGCTGCGTTTAATATCTCCTTTGTCTCGGGTCCATTTTTTGTCTGCGTAACTCTCTGTCAGACTGTTTAAGGCGTTTTATTCTAAAAGGGCTGTATAAATGTGAGTTGCTTCAACGCTCTTTTGATGACGGGAAACGGTCACGCTTTGAGCATAAAACCCTTTCTAACGGCTCACTCGCTTGTCCCCTTCAACTCAAGTGCAAAGTGATTGGCAGAAATCTGGCCACCCGAGCACCAATCAGCGTAGCGGTAGGCGTGGGCACGTGATTCCTCACTGGTCCTCGGGAATAGGAGGATGTACAATGTACGATGGGAAATGATGTGCTCCTTTGTCAGGTGTAGAGGTAGGTGGCCAAATAGAGAACTACATTCCCCAGAATACCAGTCGGCTAAATAGAGAACTATATTCCCTAGAATACAAGGCGGCCAAATGGAGAACTACATTCCCCAGAATACTAGGCGGCCTATATGCGCGTGCATTTTCCTGCAGCAACACCCACTAGGTTAAACATGCAGGTTTTCAAGTGGTCCCTGGGGTGGTTTAACAAGATATCTTGATATGTTTTTTTCGTTGTTGTCAAAAACGAAAAAGATAATTCTGGTTGTTAGAATACAGTATGCTATATTTCTTTCGTTGCTTGTATAATATGCTCCTTTAAAGAAGGCGGCTGCGCAGCCTCCCTTAATACAGCCAGGACCCCTCGGATCTGTCACTGGAGGCCCCAAGGTGTCTGCGAGAAATTTAAAGCTGGACAGCGATTTGGTCTGTGCAGCCGCTCTCCTCCTGAGGCACCGCCATTGTTGTTGCTGAGGGTGTGATTTTCAAGGCGGACGATGCGGCGCTCCCTGTTAATTTAGTAAGCGGGGTATTCGAGGAGGAGGACACAAAGGAGGTCCGAGGGGCTGCCTCAGCTGTCATCCTGAGGTGGAGGGAATCCAGAACTGGTACAGGGTCATCCTGACTGTCATCAACCCCTCCCCTTCCCCCTCTTCCCACTCCCCCCGCAAACACCCTCCACCTCCATCACGATAGGGCTGTTGGTAAATTGAAGGGAAAGAGCAACAATAGTAATATTCTTCCCTCCCAGCCCTGTAAAAAATGGATCGTGAAAGAGAGAGTGAAGATAATTTAGATTACTCAGTAGCAAATGTAGAAAAGGTAAGACTATATCAGTTTCATTTATTTGTAACATGGTACCTTTCGCCATCCTATCATGGTTTCTGTGAACTCTAAAACGTGTAGGTACAGTACATAAAAATCATTACCTGGCAAGTGTATTCCCCGTTCTACCAACGCTTAGTCATAAATGTAACAATTTTGTGTCTTTTTGCCTAGTTAGTAATAAAAGGCATTGTAATCATTGTAGTCAGATTGTAAGTATTTTTATTGTGTAATATAATGATGCCATCAGTTACAATTTACCTTTGACACACTTATTGGAACTAAGCTTTTGCTATGCAAATGGGTATACCTTGTTGGCTTTAAAAGTAATAGTTTGTTATCTTTTGTTCCATTATTTCATACAAGTGTATTTGTACCTGTTTGTAAAATTTTAATGCTGAAGTTAGATCCCAGAATGGACCTAGAAACATTTAGCCTGCTTTACTCGCTTGCGGGGGGCGGGTGGGGGGTGTAGATTGCACATTTGTCTATTTATCAAAAATATCATTCTACAGTAAACAAAATTATTCTTTAGGCACATCATACTGGAAGCATGCTTGTATATTTGAAGTGTCAAAGGCTACTTTATAGTGGGCCATCTTTCAAGATATGGAGCTATTTGTCAAACTAAGTTATTTTTATGAAAATGTACCTTTATTGTACAGAGCTATGTTATCTAAGGTTCTATAGGATTATTTGTGATTGTAGTAACAACTGTGTAAACCAACCCATTTTTACTGGTTTGTTGTATTATGCTTATGAGTTAATGAATCCTTGAAGCTGACCTGCTACAGCAAGGAACAGGGAAAACAAGATCTTGGCTGTGGGAGGTTAAACAATGTGAAATAGAGGTCGGAAGAGTCTGATTTAGAACAGGGAAATTGTAATTAGGCCAGAATGGTGTTTTAAATGTCTACATTTGTAGGAATCCAAATGTGAAAAATATAGACCTCTGAAGGTTTTTCTGTCCTTAGGCAGGTTTCTTCTCCATGTAGTTTGATCTCATTCTCTGAATGATCCAAGGTAGGCTCATCTCAGGGCCGTATTTGACCTATGAACCTGGCTCATGACTTTTAGTGCCTACCTCCTGTGCTAATATAGTTTTGCTAAGAAGGATTATCTATCTGGAAGATACGTTACCGCTATTTTATAAAAGGGTTTTAAGAAGTAAGTGATCCCACCAGAGATGACTAGGTTTGTTACCTCTTGGAGAATGTATGCAGTTTTTCATAGCTATAAATAACTGGATAGTTCAAAAACAACAACAACTTGTATTTATGACTTTAATGTAGAAAAATGTCCCAAAACTGCTTATACCATCAAAATTACAATGGCAAGCCAAAGATGATAACCAAAAGCTCAGTTCAACAGTTGGATTTTGAAGATGGTCTTAAAGGTGGAGAGGGAGGTGGTGAAAGAGCTTAGGGAATTTGAGAATCTGGTTGCTGAAGGCATGTGGGAGGGGTTGGTGTACAAGTGCCAGTGTCACAGGAATAGTGTGTTTTGCTGTGTGTGATTGTAGCTCTCAAAGGAGTTACAAATATCTAATTTTAGATGAGTCACAATTTCCTCCAGTTGGCCATTGGAAAGACTGAAGCCATTGGCTTTGACTCACCATAAATATCACACTCGTGTCACCAATTCCATCACTTCCCCATCAGCTGTCTCAGGATGAACCCTACTGTTTGCAATCTCAGTTTTATACAACCCCAAGCCAACCAGCATCCCTACCTGGCTTTCCTGCTAAGTGACATTGTAAATGATTCCTTCTCTTCAGGTACTATTCTGCTTATTTTAAAAAAAATCTCTGCCATCTGCCCAGTCCTCAAAAGATCCCTTTTTTTCCTTCACTCCCCCTGCAAACTACCACCTACTTCAGTCTGCCTTCCTCTCCAAAGTGCTGGAACGTGTTGTCTCCCAAATTTCTGCTCACCTTTCCTGCAACTCCATGTTTGAATCTCAGGTTTCCATTCCGGCTGTAGCACTGAAATGACTCTAACCATAGTTGCACATGACATCCTCTGTGACTATGGCACATTTTCCCTCCTTGGCTTCGCTGTAGCTGTTGACATGGTGGATCATGCCGTGGTCTTCCAGCACCCTTCCTCTGTAGCGCTGCTCAGTGAAATTGCACTGGGTTGGTTCCAGTGTCAGCTATCTGATCGTAGGAGAATATCTCCAGCAATGTCATAACTTCCAGCCCCCTGTACTTCACACTGAGGGCACCCTCTGCCATGCCTTGTGATACTTCCCCTGTGCTAAGTGGAATAGATTAACAACAGATCTAGCAACTCAAAACTGGGCATCCATGAGGTGCTGTGAACCTACAACAGTAGCTGATTTTTATTTTACCACAGATTGTAAACTCATGGCTCTGCATACCCCTCACTCCTCCATCACCATGAAACAGATGACCAATCCTAGTTCAATGATGAGTGTAGAAGAGCATGCAAGGGGCAGCACCAGGCATATCTGAAATGAGGTGCCAATCTGTTGAAGCTACCCACACAGGCCTGCATTCATACTGAACAGTGGAAGCAGCCTACTACAAACAGCTAAGTTATTGCACTATCAACGCATTGGGTCAAAACTTGCAGTTATGCCACATTCAGTCATGAATGGTGGTGACCAATGTAGCAACTGGCAGGAGGGGAAGGCTCCATGAACATATCCATCCTCATTGATGATGGAGCTGAAGATTTTGCAACCATCCCTCAACTAAATGATCCTTCTCAGCCTCCAGGGAAGGTCCCTACTATCATGGATGTCAATCTTTAGCCGGTTTGATATGTGTTATGAATAAATGGCTGAGTGCACTGGATACATCAAAAGCTATGTATCCCAGAACATCCTGGCCAAAGGCCTGTACTCCACATCTAGCCCTGACCCCCAGCTCATCAGTTTGAGCACAGCTACAACACTGATGTCTGCCTGACAAAGTGAAAAATTGGCTAGGTATTCAAAATCATAATAGGTCTGGAGTAGATAGGGAGAAACTGTCCTCATTGATGGAAGGATTGAGAACCAGAGGACACAGATTTAGATAGTTGACAAAAGGAGCAATGGCAACTTGAAAAACTGTGCAACAAGTGGCTAGGATCTGAAATGCACTGCCTGAGAGTGTGGTGAAGGTAGATTCAAATGTGACTTTCAAAAGAGAATAGGATCATTATCTGAAGGGCTATGGGGAAAAAGGCTAGGGAGTGGCATTGGTTGAATGGCTCTTGCAGAAAGACAGCATGGACATGATGGGTTGAATGGCCTCTTTCTGTGCTAACTATTCAATGATTCTATAGGTATGTCCTCTCTCAAAGAACAACAGGACAAATTCAGTGCTGCCAAATACTGTGCTATCAGGCTTCTCCCATTCATCAGCAAAGTGATGGAAGGAGGTGTTAAACAGAACTATAAAGCATCACTTATTCACCCATAACCAGCATAATATCCTGTTTGAATTTGGCCAGGACTATTCCGCTACAGACCTAATTATGGTCTTGGTCTAACAATGGACAAAAGAGTGGAATTAGATAAGTGAAGTGGGAGTGATTGTCCTTGACATGAAGGCAGAATTTGCCAAGTGTCACACCAAGAAATTCTAATAAAACTGAAGTTAATGGGAATGAAGGAGAATACTCCCCAGCGGCTGGAGTCCCATCTAATACAAAGGACGAAGGTGGTTGTTATTTGAAGCTATTCATTTCTGCCGAGGTCATTGCTGCAGTAGTTTCCCAGGAAAACATCCTCCTAGCCCAACAATCTTCAGCTGCTTCATCATTAGACTTCACTTCAACAGGGAGATGGTGACATGGTGGTAAGATCACAGGACTAGGAACCTAGAGGCCCATATTTATGCCCCGGGGACATGAGTTTAAATCCCACCATGGCAGCAGGTTAATAAATTAATAAGGTCAACATGTATTTAGTTCCATTTGCAAATTCACAAATAAGGAAGCTGTCCATGTCCTCATGCAGTGAGACCTGGGACCATCCAGACTTGTGCTGATAAATGGCAAGTACATCTATGCCACACAATAGCCACTAATGATTATCCCCAACCAAAGAGAAGCAAACTACTTCCCTTTAATATTCAAATGGTATTACCATCCTTAACCACCCCCCCCCCACACACACACACACACACACACACACACACACACCACCACCACCCCATCTTCAATGAGCAGAAACTCCAATTTCCAAAATTATGAGCATGTCAAGAAGCTGGGTATTCTTTGAAGAATGACTTGCCTCGCTGCCACCTACAAGGCACAAGCCAGGAGTTTGATGGAATATGTTTTGTTTGTCCTGTGCAGTTCCAACAATACTCAAAGCTTGACACTATCCAGAACGCAGCAGTCTACTTAATTGGCATTTCACCCATTAACCTAAATATCCACTCCTTTGACCACTGCATAACTTGACTGCAATGTGTACTATCTACAGGATGTACTGCAGCAACCTTCGAAGACCGCTTTAGCAGCATTTTTCAAATGTGTGTTCTCCACCACCTCGAAGAACATGGGTGATACTGCATAAGATCAAAATGACCTGCAAGTCACACACCAGCCTGACTTGGACATATGTTGCCATTCCTTCACTGTTACTGGGTTAAAATCTTGGAACCCTACCTAACCACATTGTGGGAACCCCTTCATCACATGACAGCAATGGTTCAAGATGGCTGTCCATCTCCCACCTTCTTGAGCAACAAGGCATGTGCAAATAAATGCAAACCTTGCCAATGATGATGCCCACATTCCAGGATTTTTAAAAACAAATGATCATTGTTTCCTGGTGGCAGATGCTTGTTAATGCACTAAAAGAAATAGAATGTTGCATACATGGACTCTGGGTAACATGGTTATCTGTTTTAATATAAGTTTGAGCAATGTGCTCTGTTAAAAGACCCCTAATATTTCCAGAAATTCTGGAAACTCCATAAATACCATCTTTACCAGAGAACTTTGACCTGAAATGCCATCAGTAGCTTAGTGGTAATACTCCTCTCTGAATCAGAAGATTGCAGGCTAAAGTAATATTTCAGAGACTTGTTTACATGATCTAAGCTGACACATCAATGCAGTAATGAGGGAGAAGTGCTGTCTCATGGATAAGATGCTAAACTGAGCCCCCTCTATCTCTGCACGTGAAAAATCCCACAGCACTATTCAAAGAAGAGCAGAAGTGTTCTCCCAATGTCCTAGCCAACATTTATCCCACCGCCAACAGCTAAAACAGATCTGGTTATTTAATTCAAAGCTGTTTGTAGGAACTTTCTGCATGAATTAGCTCCTGTGTTGTTACACCAGTGACTACACTTTTTAAAAAAATAATTTATTGGTTGAAAAACACTTTAGGATTTTCTAAGATTGTGAAAGGCACTATTTAAATGCTAAGATAAAAGCAAAATACTGCGGATGCTGGAAATCTGAAACAAAAACAGTAAAATGCTGGAAAAACTAAGCAGGTCTAACAGCATCTGTGGAGATAAAGACATAGTTAACATTTTGAGTTCATATGACTCTTCAGAGCTCTGAAGAAGAATCATATGGACTGGAAACATTAACTATTTAAATACCTTTTTTCCCTTTCTTTGTTTCAATGCTACATTACAGCAGTGACTACAGTTCAAAAAATTCTTCATTGGCTGTAAAGAGTGCTATATAACAGTGAGTCTTTCCCTCCTCCCTCCCTCCATCCCACCCTCGCTTCAACTCTGCTTTTTCCCAAACCTTAAGCATTGGCTCTGGTTTCCGTCTCCTTCCAATATGAAAGTTCAGGTGAAGTCTTGAGAGTGGAAGAGTAGTGGTGGTGGTGGTGGAGGAGAAACAATGAAGTAGAGTTAGGAAAGCAGAGAAACAATTACAGAAAGAGATACAGAAATTTCATTTGTTTTGGTATATTTTCATGGGCAACAGCATGCTAAATCAGCTAGTAAAACAGAGTTTAAATATATTCATAACCTTTTTTTATTGTGGATAATATCCAAATTGCATTAAATAGTTCAGGTGACTAACAACTTTAAGATGTTTACTTTTCTAGTTTATACTGTCATAAACATTTTTAATTTACCTTTTAAGCAATATTGACTAATTGGTGTTGAGAATCCATGTTTTTTTAAAGAATGCACATATCTGGTTAGTTATTTGTTCCTTACTTTTATTCAGATGTTGTAAACTGTTTTAAAACTGTAAATTAATTCCACATTAAACTATCCTTTTAGTGGTGGAATTAATAAATATTGTTTTTAAAAGATCATCTGATTGTTATGCAGCTTTGTTTTGGAAAACTCTGCGTCCCTGTGCACACTGAAGAAAGCAATCCAGTTTTACTTCCTACTCAGTTGTAATTGTGGGCTACGGTGTGATGTCGGCTCATGGAAATTAACACTTTAGATGCAATTTTAGATGATTCATTTGAGTTTTGTTTCTAATGTATCCACCATTGTTCATCGCTAGCTACAATAAAATCTAGCATATTGATCTGATTGAGCTAAATTTTAGTCAACTTATGGGTGGTAGACAGTTGCATCAATGTATAAAAAGCACTGTACCCAATCATTTTATGAAATCATCAGTGAAGGTGTGACATGCACAAGAGAACTTATAACTTCAAGGACTTTCATCGTAATATGTTATTGATTTTGAGTTTGTGGTGAAGACTGGTTTATCAACTCTGATTGGAGAGCTCTGATCAGTCAGCACTTATGGCCTTCCAGCATGCTTGAGAATTGGTTGTTTTTTAGCTGATCACTGTGTTAACATCTGTGAAGTACAAGGATGTGAATGAATCTAGTAGCAAAAGAAATGGATCTTGCCAATTAGTTTTTATAGCTCTTTAGTTTGAACAATATTTGTGGGTCTGTAATTTGTTTTTCAGACAGGAGAAAAGGGTTCATCAATTTGACATTTTTTATTCTGCAAAGAAACACGAAAATTGTTCTGAGAGCGGAGCAATTTTATCAATGATCAGTAGCACATTTGTTGCCTGCCTCTGTTTTGCTAACTCTGACTCAGTGATTCCTATAATATCAGCTGAACAGATCAGAAGTAAATGCTCTCGGGATTTGATAACTAGTATTCAATTGTTTTTAATCATTCATGAGATGTGGGCTTTGTTGACAAGGCCAATGTTTATTACCCACCCTTAGTTGTCCTTGAGAAGGTGGTGAGCCACCACTTTGAACTGTTGAGGTCATATGGTGCAGGTACACTTGCAGTGCTGCTGGGAGACTTTTGTTTGTTGATGGTTCTAATTTTCCATTATTATTTCATTACTTGGCTTATTATCTGAAAAGGAAGAATATACTTGGCTTATTATCTGAAAAGGAAGAATATGCAGGGCTACAGGGAGAAGGCAGGGAGTGGCACCAGGTGAATTGATCCTTCAGAGAGCTAGCACCGACATGACGGGACTAATGGCCACCGCCCCCCGATTAAAAATTCAATGATACATATACCTTTCCTCATCTCCTGACTGCCTCTTCCAGGATATGGATCTATGGACACTTGACCTCTTCTAGCACCTTGCACAAATCACTAGTGGTATGCAAGTCTTGATGATGATGATGATGAGCTTTGGCAAGCTGTAAAGCTTTGGGGACATTGTGCAGGGCCTCATCTGTCCTTACCTGATGACCAATGTCCATTTTCAGCAGATGCCACTGACTATTGATCTGAAGTTGAAGTTTTGGACGATTTTCTCATTCTAAATCTGAAGGTTTCAGGTGTTTGTATTGCTCTCTCAGCCCCAGCTGAAATGAACTAAATCAGATCAGACTAGGGATCAGTTCTGAGACCTCCTTAGTCTCTGGATAAATTTGTTGTGCCATTTGCAATGGACAAGAAATTTCTAACTACATTCGTATGAGATGTTTTGCTTTTGTAATCATTTTATAAATTAACAGGGGAACAGTTTTGCATTGAAGGGAGAGTTTTCTGTACAGAGTACGTTTTTCACTTAAAGTTATATATCAGAAATCTCAAAACTTCTCATTTTGTTGTAGGCATGGGGAAATCCACAATAGCCTTGACTTTCACAGCTCTGAGCCACCTTACAATGTCCAGTGGTATGGCCTAGATATGTAACATGTGCTTTTGAAAATTTACTTTTAGCCAAGTTCATCACCAAATTAGCTTCTTGTAGTTGGGCAAATAATTCTTCCAGATATTGTAAATGCTCCTCCCATGTCTGGCTGAAAACTATCAAGTCATCAATATACACAGCACAATTGCTCAGACCTGCAATTACTTTGTTTACTAATCTTTGAAATGTTGCAGGTGCATTTTTCATACCAAATGGCATGACTTTAAACTGATATAGTCCATCTGGCATCACAAAAGCTGAATGGACTTGATGGGCTGAAGAGCCTGTTTCTGTGCTGTATAACTGTATGACTCTATCTCTTTTGCTCTCTCCAATAACGGTACTTGCAAATATCCTTTTAGCAAGTCAATCTTTGTGATAAATTTTTGATTGTGTTGAGAAAGTGGGACAACCTTCCAACTGTGGCATAGTATATGAATCCGCTTTTGTCACCGCATTCACCTTTCGATAGCCCACACAAAGTCTTTGTGTTCCAAATGGTTTCAGTACCACAATAGGCAAACTCCAGTTACTGCAACTAGACTTAATGATATCATTAAGAAGCATGAATTCAATTTCTTTATGTATTTGTGATATCTTTGCTGGATTTAATCTACAAGGATGTTGCCTTAGTGAAGATGAAGCTTCTACAGACACATCATGTATAGCTAAATTCATCCTTCCCAGTTTATTTCCACAAAAATATTAGTGTGACTGCAATAGCTTCTCTAAATCACTTTGACATTTGTCTGGAAGGTAGATCGTTATTACATTTAAATTTTCAAGTGCCGCCTCATTAACCAATTTATTAGAGGAAAATCAATTTCAGAACATAGCATTTCTACTACTTTCTCATTATCTACCACCACTAATACCTCCTTTTGGTCCTCTTCCCTATCAAAGTACTTTTTAAGCATATTTACATACCCTCTGCTTCTTTCTTCTATCTGGAGTTTTTATTAAATAATTCACGTCACTCAGCTTCTTTTCAATGCTGTAAGACCCACTAAATCTTGTCTTTAATGAGCTACCCAGTACTGGTAATAGAACTAACGCTTTCTCCTCAGCAACAAAACTATGAACTGTAGCTTTCCTGTCTGCCTTCACTTTCATCACTTACTATGATATCTTTTAAATGTTCCCTAGCCAACTCACTTGCTCTATCCAGTTTCTCTCTGAAGAGTGATACATAATGCAAGAGAGTAGTTTCTAAATTTTCATGAATCAATTTCAGTGGTCCCCTTACCTCATGACCACAAATTAGTTCTGAAGGACTAGAACCAGCTGGTGCACTAGAAGCATCCCTAAAAGCAAATAACGAATGGAATTCCCCTATCCCAACTCTGTGGATAATCCTGACTATACTCTGTCATAGTTTTTAGAGTTTGATGCCATCTTTTCAAAGCCCCTGGTGACTCAGGATGATAAGCTGTTGTATTAAACATTTTTATCCCCAAATTGTTCATTACTTCCTTAAACAGCTGTGACATGAAATTTGAGCTCTTGATCTGATTGTATTTCTTTGGGTAAGCCATATATTGTAAAACATTTAGTTACCTCTTCCACAATTTTCTTTGTAATATTTCTCAAAGGTATTGCTTCAGGAAGCCTAGGAGAGAGATCCATTATTGTTAATAAATACTGATTTCCACTTTGTGTAGGACCCTCCCTAAAACAATCAATCATGACCATAGTAAAAAGTTCTTCAAATGCTAGAATTGGAATTAAAGGTGCCGGCTTAATCACTGCATGTGGTTTCCTATCACCTGACATGTGTGACATGTTCTACGGAATTTGACTACATCTCTATGCAATCCAGGCCAAATAAAATGTTTTTGTATCTCTGCCAGTGTCTTTCTAATTCCTAAATTTCCCCCAATAGAATTTCATGAGCTATCCTCGGAATCTCATTTCTATACATAAATGGTATTACAATCTGAAGCACCCCTCTCCAGCTTTCATTTGCTGAAGCATGATAAGGCCCCTATTTTTCTCATCAAAACATTACCCTTATGGTAATAACATTCTGGAATCCATTTTACCTCTGTTTCTGAGTAACCTGTCTGATATAAATGTTTTATTTGCAAATCCTTTTTCTGTAACTCTACTAACCGCCTTGAGTTAAACACTGCAGCTGAATAGTCTTCCAGTCTTTCTCCCTGAACAACGTTATCAAACATTGTGTCAGCTAATTGGATTTCCACACCTTCTCCCTGCCTTTGAACTTCCTGTTGTTCTTGTTTCAATTTATGAGCCTGTGATCTCATCATTATACAATCTGGAAACAATCCAGGATTCTCTCGCTGCAACACTTATGTTGAAAACACTTCCACAGGCTGCTCAACTACCATAGGCATCACCCACATTTGTGATCCAGCTACGTCATTACCCAAAATAAATTGAACCCCTGCAGTGGGCAATTTTTCCACTACTCCAACAATCACTTCATCTGTTTTCCACTTACTCTTTAACTTTACCTTCCAAAATGGAATAGGTTTAGCATCTCCATGAACCCTACTTATTATTGCCTGTTCCTGAAACATTCCCTCTGAACAACAAATGTCACTCTCCCACACCATTAAGGATTGTCTCTTAAAATTTGAACATTTTTACCTACTCCAACCTGTACACGTGGAAAGATTTTCCCTTCACACACACAATCTTTAAACATTTCTGCAACCTGCACCTCAGCATTCTCTTGGGTAATTTGTGAACACATTCCCACTTCTTTACCTACCACTGTTTTCTCCCTGTTTTACCTGTACACAAACCACTGGTTTCTCTTGTGCCTGAACTTCAGAACCCACAGTACTTTTACCCCAGTACTTTTCTGCACCCCTATAATTCCAGCAGATTTTCCCTGCAATTTCCAGCACACAGATTTCGTACGTCCAACTTCATTACAATGGAAACACCTCAATTTTCAAATGTCACTTCTACCCTCAGCACCTTCCTTTTTGTTCTGAGAAAAAATACTTCCTGGGAATTTCCACCTATTCCTTCTTTCTATCCCACTTTCTATCCTTCTCTGATTTAAAAGGGTGACAAAAAAGGTTTCGATCTGTGAACTAGCTCGTAATAATGAGCTGTCTCTGCTGCTTATGACATAACCCTCTGTTTCCATTGTTTCAACCTTCTGTCCCTCCACATGAGTTCTCACTACCGAAGGAATTGAATCTTTAAATTCTTCTGAAAGAATTACCTCTTCAAGAGCTGCAAATGCATTTTTGACACACTTTTAAATCAGAAAAGGATAGAAAGTGGGAAGGTGGGTAGTCAGGGAAGAGGAGTAGGTGGAAATTGCCAGGAAGTTTTTTCTCAGAATAAAAAGGAAGGTGCTCAGGGTAGAAGTGACTTCCAAAAATTGGGGTGTTGTTTCTATCTTTAATGCCCATATCCACCAGTCAAAATTACTTTATTACTCTTTCAAACTCAATATACGTTTGCCCAGGCCGTTTTATCATATTCCTAAACTTCTGCCTGTATGCCTCAGGAACCAACACATATGCACTAAAATAACCTTTTTTTTAACCACACCATAGTTCACCAACAAAACTTCTGACAGTGAAGCATAAACCTCATGTGCTCTACCCACCAACCTGGATTGTAACAACAGAATTACCTGGAAAAACTCAGCAGGTCTGGCAGCATCGGCGGAGAAGAAAAGAGTCTTTCTTGGACTCGAACTCAAGTTCTGTCGAAGGGTCATGAGGACTCGAAACGTCAACTCTTTTCTTCTCCGCAGATGCTGCCAGATCTGCTGAGTTTTTCCAGGTAATTCTGTTTTTGTTTTGGATTGTAACAACAACGCCCAGTTTTCCTGTGGCCATTTCATCTGCTTAGTTATCTCCTCAAATGAAATAAAGAATGTTTTCACATCTCTTTCCTCAAACATTGGCAGAGCTTGTACAAATTTAAACATTTCCTTACTGGGTTCTGGTCTGAAATTAAGTCTTTCCTCACCTACTGGCGTCTTTTATTTAACTGCCTGCATTTTAAGCTGGAATTCTCTCTCTTTTTTTCTAGCCTAGCAATTTCTAATTCCCTTTCTTGTTTTCTTTCTCTCTCCTCCCTTTCTGCTTGCTCCCTTTGAAATGCTCTTCCTTTTTTACTTTTTCTGCTGCCTGTAGCTCAAGCTTTTTCATTTCCTTTGCTTGTTCAAGTTCAAGCTTCTTTATTTCTATCTGAAGTCTCATTACCTCCAGCTGTGACTCACTAGTGTATCACTTCCAACTTTAAATGCTGTGCTTTACCTTCAATTATATCTGCTTTCTTTGTCCCTGCAAGTGGCAATTGTAATTTATCAGCCAATTCCATTAAATTAACTTTAGCTACCTTTTGTAAACTAGCCAAAGTTATAACTTTGACTCCCAGACAAGCTTTAGCAAATGCCAAAGCCATAGTGCAGCCTCACCACTTAAAAAAAAAACCTCACACCAACTCCTGAATTCAAAGTGCTTCTTGTACTTGTACCTCAGGTTTCACCAACTCCAACCAATCAAGGAATTTCAAAAATCCCGCAAAGAGCCCCCAAATATGTTATGGCACAGCCGATAGTAAATGCTGTGTTGTTCAAATCCCAGAGGGAAACTTGAGACAACTGCCACAACTTGTTTTGCAATTTGTATGAATTTCTAGATGCATGTCTTGAATTCAGTAGTAATAAGACACCAAGTCTTATAGGCTTCTTACCAAACTAAATTAAACCTTTATTAATAGAAGAAATAGTTTAAAATACATACATAGATCTACAAATTACTACTATGATAACTTTGAAATCTCTTAATTAATCTAACTCCCAGTTACATTTTCGTTAAGGCAACAGTAATACACACAGATATTAAAAGACCCAGGCAAAGAAACATGGTACCTTGAACAATTCAAAGTGAGTTTTCTTAACTTCAGTTCTTTGTATTCAGCAGCTTGAGGCTTAGATGCTGAAGGTGTTTCACACTTGTTAGATCTTAGAATGCCTGCCCTTACACACAGCCTTTGCTCCTTTATACATATTTCCCCATTGAATGCAAACTCCCATTGTTTCATTATGTTTTTGGACTCCCCTGATCATAAAAATCTCTCATTTTACTAGTAATATTTAGGAAAAGTAAAGACACTGGGCAGAATTTCACCCAAGTTAGGTGGGCTTGGTGGGGGCAGGCGGGGTCAGTCAGGACGCCAACCACCACCTGCGATCGGGGCCAGAAGGCGATTTCATGGTGGCCGGCCAATTAAGGCCCGCACAGTGTGAAACGTGAGCGGCAGCTGCCTGTGCGGGCGGTGGGGGGGGAGGAGGGTGGGGCGAGTGATCGCTTGATAATCTCCCTGAGGCTCGGAGCTTATATAAAAAAAAATGCAATGAAACATGTCCCCTCATGTGACTGTCACATGATCAGAGACATGTTGTTAATTAAGTTTTAAAATTTTAATTTTATTTTTATTTGCCTGTGGTTGAGGTTTCCTTAAGTGCAAAAGCCACTTGGCTTTTTGGCCTGCCCACCAACCGTAAGGTTGGGCGGGCAATGAAAAATTCAATTTAATTAATAATGTAATTGCCTTAACAGGCCTTATAATTGTCGGTGGGCATGCTGCCGATTGCTGTGCGTGCCCGCCAAATGAAATATCGCGTGACTGCGTGTTGACATCGGGACGCTCGCCCAATGTCAATGTGTCATTTTACGCTTGAGCAGGTCAGGCACACGCCTGACCGCCGAGCTAAAAATTTTACCCACTGTTTCTGAACTTGACCTGGCTAGGTGACACATTTCACCTGCCCTTTGAAAACAATCTAGTCTAGTTTATTTAAAAATGCAAATGTCCTTTTACACCTTACGTTCTAAACATCCCCCATGTTTACATACTTAACATTTCAAACCTAACTCATCTTCGAAAACATCAAAGCCTTCAGACTAGTTGCCTTTAATCCAATTAAGTCTCACACACAGACACTCTCTCTCTCACACACACACACACCACTATTTCACAATAAATTCCAATAACAGTGTATCTTCTGACACTGTGTTGATTTGTTTTTTGAGGTTCAGCTTGGGGTGTAATCCAGCACTCAAACCCTTGGAGAATATTTTATATCATCAAGAGAACTTTTAAATTATCACACCACCTATCTAACTGACTTTTTGTGAGCAAGGCTAATAATTTAGTGATCGAAGTATGCACCAGTTGTGCTGAAGCAATTAGGATCTATCATCTTTGCACAGCAGTTCTTTTTAATCACAATTCTGTTTTTCTTCATACCCCTTAATGTCCATACTTCTTAAGTAAGTGTCTAATTCCCTCTTAAACCTCTCAGTTGATCTTGTATCTATGAACTTCTCCAGTTTAATGTTACACATTTTCTCAATGCTTTGAAGTTTTCTAGTGGATTTCTTTTTAGCCAATGTAGCTTTAATTCTAATAACCTACTCCTTAATTTGGATTTCCCTACTAGAAAATAGAATTGGCCCTATCTAATCTTAATTAATTCCCTTCATTATTTATAATGCCCCAGTTAGATCACAAGTAAAAGAGGGATTGAGCACAGAAGAAGGGAAGTTTTGATGAACCTTTTGTAAACCTCTGATTAGGCCACAGCTAGAGTATTGTGTCCAGTTGTGGTCACCACACTTTGGGAGGATGTCTTTGAGAGGGTGCAGAGGAGATTTACCAGAACGTAGCTAAAATCCCTCATTTTAGAACCAAAGTTAGGTTGGAGAAGCTGGGGTTGTTCTCCTTTGAGCAAAGGAGATTGAGGGGAGATTTGATAGAGGTGCACAAGATTATGACTGGTTTAGATGAGGTAGACAAAGAAAAACTCTTCCCATTAGCTGATAGTACAAGGACAAGAGGACATAGATTTAAGACTTTGGGCAAGAGATGCAGAAGGGATGAGAAGATGACCTGTTTTACACAGCAAATGGTAATGACTGGGTTGTGGGAGCAGAGACGATGAATGATTTCAAAAGGAAATTGGATGAGAATTTGAAAGAAATAAATTTGCAGGATTATATGGATAGAGCAGGGAATGGAACTGACTGTTTTGCTCCAGAGAGCCAGCATAGACTTGATGGGCCAAATGGCCTCCTTTTGTGCTATAATGACTCCATTACTTAACCTCATTTCTATGGTACATAATTTTAAATTCACCCATCACACACCATATCTTGGTCCCTTAATTTTAGCTTTCATAATGGTGAATCATCATTGAACTTTCTCCTTTTAAGGTGGGATACCAAAATTGAATATTGTACGCTGAATGAGGTCTGTTCAGCACTGTATTTCTTTCATACTTAGATATTTTAAACCTCTTGTGATATAATTAAAGAAATTAGCATAGAAACGGAGGAGGTTCTAGTGGTCTGGCAGGCTTAAAAGTAGATAAATCTCCAGGCCTGGATGAAATGTATCCCAAGCTGTTGAGTGAAGCAAGGGAGGAGATAGCAGGGGCGCTGGCAATAATTTTCAATACCTCTCTGGCCACAGAAGAGGTGCCAGAGGTCTGGAGGACAGCCAATGTGGTACTGTTATTCAAGAAGGGAGGAAGGGATAAACCAGGGAAGTACAGGCCAGTCAGTCTAACCTCAGTGGTGGGGAAACTGTTGGAAGCAATTCTGAGGGACAGAATTAATCTACACTTGGAGGGGCAGGGATTAATCAAGGACAGTCAGCATGGTTTTGTTAAGGGGAGGTCATGTCTGATCAATTTGATTGAATTTTTCAAAAGAGGTGACCAGGTGTATAGATGAGGGCAATGCATTTGACATAGTCTACTTGGACTTCAGGAAGGCTTTTGATAAGGTCCCATGTGGGAGTCTGGTGACGAAGTTAAGAGCCCATGGGATCCAAGGCAATTTGGCAAATTGGATCCAGAATTGGCTGAGTGGCAGGAAGCAGAGGGTGATGGTCGGGGGGGGAAGTGGTTTGTGACTGGATGCCTGTGTCCAGTGGGGTTCCACAGGGATTGGTGTTGGGTCCCTTGCTGTTTGAGGTACATATAAACGATTTAGACTTGAATGTAGGAGGGTTGATCAGTAAATTTGCAGATGACACAAAAATTGGTGGGGCGGTAAATAGTGAGGAGGATAGCCTTAGATTACAGAAGGGTATAAATGGGCTGATCAGTGGCAAATGCCATTTAATTTGGATAAGTGTGAGATGATGCACTGGGGCAGGACAAATAAGGCATGGGAATACACGATGAATGGTAGGACCCTGGGAAGTACCGAGGATCAGAGGGACCTTAGTGTGCATGTCTACTTATCCCTTAAGGTAGCGGGACAGGTAGATAAGGTGGTTAAGAAGGCATATGGAATACTTGCCTTTTTAGCCGTGGCATAGAATATAAGAGCAGGGAGGTTATGCTGGAACTCTATAAAATGCCGGTTAGGCCATAGCTAGAGTATTGCGTGCAGTTCTGGAATCCGCATTGTAGGAAGGATGTGATTGCACGAGAGGGAGTGCAGAGGAGATTTACCAGTATGTTGCCTGGGCTGGAGAGTTTTAGTTATGAGGAGAGATTGGATGGACTGAGGTTATTTTCCCTGGAGCAGAAGAGATTGAGGGGGTAATATGATTGAGGTGTATAAAATTATGAGGGACATAGATAGGGTAGACAGGAAGGAACTTTTCCCCTTGGTGGAGGGATCAATAACCAGGTAACCAATTTAAGGTAAGGGGCAGAAGATTTAGAGGGGTTGGGAGGAAGAATTTTTTCACCCAGAGGATGGTGGGAATCTGGAACTCACTGCCTGAAAGGGTGGTAGAGACAGAAACCGTCATAACATTTAAGAAGTATTTGGATGTGCACTTGCGATGCCATAGCATACAAGGCTACGGGCCTGGTGCTATAAAATGGGATTAGAATAGTTAGGTACTTGTTTGACTGGGGCAGACTCGATGGGCTGAAGGGCCTTTTTCTGTGCTGTAGACCTCTATGACTATGATTCTATGACTCTTGAGATGAATATCGCCTCCTGCCTTACCCAATTTATTGACGAAACTTTCATCCATGCTTTTGTTACCTCCAAATTTGATTATTTCAATCCTCCCCTGGCCAGCCAAGTCAGACGTGGGGCATTGCAGTTGGTTTTGGGACCCTCGGATTTGGGAACAGATAAAGTTAACTTTGGTTTGTACAGTTGATTGTTATTCAGAGACTCCTAGAAGCTGGTTGCTGAATGACAAGAATTATCTTCTGATGCTACAGTTAAATAGTCTGCCAGACCAGAGCACACTGATTTATTGACTACCTGAAGAAAGTACCAGAGGGTTCCTAGTACCCTTGTTCACATGATCCTACAGGAGATCGTCTGGAAAAGAACTGGTGAAAAAATTGGAGTGATGAGAAAATACAACAAATTTTAGTTGGTCTACCTCCACCTTACTTGATCGAGATATTTTAACGTACAAATAATTTATCTGCAGTGGTGTAGTATTGAAACTCAGACAAGAAGGTTGTATGTGGGTGCAAACATGATGCCTGAATGGCCTCCTTCTTTGCTATAACAATTGTGATTCTGATTCTGTTATATATTTAATCTCTGATCTGAGCTTAATTACCGGAACATGAAATGGGTATTAGTGAGGGTCTGCGATTGGATTTTGTAGCCTTGCTGTTAACATGAGGTCTTTCTTCTTCTCCAGTGTAGTTTCTATCTACATTTACTGAAAGAATGGAAAAGACTGTTTTCATGAATAAATACTTTTGTTCTGCATGATAACTATGAATATTTGTTCCTTGTAACATTTTTAAACCAGCAGAGGCTACTGAGGTATCTAGGATGTGTTTTGCTCGAGCAAAAATATCAATTTAAAGTGTACTAGATTTCATCAATCTAGTTGCATACAAAATTGCATTTCCCTTTATAGGACATTCGAATTGGGTGATTAGGTGGCTAATGAGACTGTTCAATCTCATTGATGTCTGTTAGGTACCTGAAACTTTGTATAACTGAAGTAGCTGAAATTGAAATTTTGAGCTGCTGAGTTTTCAGTATTGTATCCAATTGCAGCAGTTTAATTCAGGTATTTTTAATATTAGCTTTTAGTAAACCACGTGTAGTAATAATGGGTCAAAGCTGCAATACAGCAGTCATGGAAAATGGGATATTGGATTCAAACTATTGCCATGCACAACAGATTAAATAAAATGGCGGAATAGAATTGAGAAGGTAAATTTGAAAGTGGAACCAACCTATCATTACAATTACTAAGTAGAGCTAGAATAAGTGCCTAAAAAAAGAAAATTTACATAGTGGGTTAGTAAGGAAATTTGTTTAAACTGGTGTATCCCTCAGGGTTTTGAGACCCTAACAGGTCAAATTTTCACGATTACTTTTTATTTTTTCGATATTCTACAGGGCCAGCTTCCACTCTGATTTGAAGCACACCTCTTAATAAAAAAATCCCAACCTGGATTCAGGCTAACTTCTACAAATTTGTTTTAGCTTATTTTTGTTCACCTTTTATCTGTGTTTTTCCTGGAATCATGCAATAGAGGGTTTTAAACTGGGAAGATTTTCTGGGATTCAGCAAATAATCTGATTTTTTTACCTGTCTCTCATTTCTGTATTTTTATGTATTTGCTGACTTGACAACAAATTAATCCTGTTGTTGGGATGAGAATCCTAGGTGAGTTTATTTGCAGGGAATGACCCATGTAATAAGGCAGAAAACTCAATATGTTTTACGCTCACTTCTAAGCTGAAATGGGGAAAAAATGTGTTCAACTGGATGGGAGCCTGCAGTCTGGCTTTAAGTCTCTGTGGGAGCTGAGACAAAAAGAAGTTGGGGGGGTTGGAGGCAAAGAGCACGAGAAACACATTGATAGGATGTACAGGAAATGAGCAAAAAAGGGAATAGATGGAGAGCAGGAAATACTTGCTGAATGAAGGAGGAAACAAGTGGATAACAAAAAGTACATGAGGCATAAAATGAGATGAAGGGACATAGTGGATGACAAAAAAGACCAACAAAGTTATAAGATGAGAGACGTACTATTGTATGTGAGCAGTGTTCTTGCGATCAATTAGTATATGTTGTATCAAATATGTAATATACTTGTTGCTTATAGTCAGTCTCTTTTAGCTGGAAAGACTAAAATTGATCATTTTGCTGAACATCTTTGACTATCCTATAGATTATGATTAACATGTGCAAGTAGGATCATGTGTTTTTTTTACAATGTCTGTAGTTATTTAAGCATATGGAAATTCTCTGTATATATCTTGTGTTAAATGCATCTGGTGCACATGTGGACTTGGAATATTTTGAAGGAGCTAATTGGTCTGACATGCAACTTGCTGTTAGGCTTACTGTTTCAAATGACACATCAACTGAAGTAAAACCATTATGGTGATCCTGGTCTTTCAAAAAAAAACGTCTGGCTGATCCCAGAGTTCAAAAGCAGAATTAAGTTCTCTTTAATTGAATTTTCCTCATTAAATGCTGTAGCAATTCTCTTTTTAAAAACTACAGACATTATTGGTCTTGATTACTTTCATAGGTAGCCCCTTTCACACAACTGTCACCTGGGTAAAATAGTTATATTTTATCTGTCCATTCAATTTCTACCTGAGCTTTGTTGCAAGACTACATGTAATTTTTTCACTATCCAACTTTTTGACACCCTTAACTATCTTTAACCTTTCAATAAAACTTCTCCAGTCTAAATAAATGGAGTTACTAAGAGAAACTGTAGTAGGTCAAGCATGCCTAATATCAGACCTTCTCAAGGTCAAGTAGGGATGGGTAATAAATGCTGGCCTAGCCAGTGATGCCCACATCCCATGACTGAATAAAGAAAAATCACAGCACATTCTTTTTCCCTAACGCTAAGAAAATGGCAACTATTGATGCCCAGATGTTTGCCCAGCAAGGGAATTTGAATGGTGGAACTTTAGCTGACTCTTATCACAGAGCAATTGAAAGCTGTAGCTAGGGAGGTACACTTAAAATTGACCAGTAAAGTGAAGAGAAGTGAACTATTTTAGTTGGTGAAACATTTGGAGCCATGATTCCTCATCTGACAGGTTGCTGAAACTAATTTAAAATTTGTTAATGACCATTTACCAGTATGTCATCATTCCAAAATGAAGAGCCCCATTCTCTGATGTCACCTAAGAAGCATGGTTGTATGTCTTTAGAGTTTTTGGTCTCAACTTCGTGGATAACCTTTCGAGATGTCAGTGTGGTGCTGGGGTTTTGGTTTGCACAATTTACCAATGTGCCCCTGTCGGTTGCAGTGGAATCACTGGCCAGTGCTCAAAGGGCATTGATCTTTCCTGTGAGGGCGCTTCACACCACAGCAATGGCAAGATTGCTCTGGGTGTTTCAGAAATTGCTTTCCTTGACTTGGATGGCCCCTGCCTTTCTGTGACCAGATGTGGTGGCCTGAGGCTTGGTTTCTGTCTCAAGTAGTATTCTCTCCCCTTTGGATGGTCCTGTGTTGTTCACATGGCTCAGACAGCCTAACTAGCTGGATTGCCATGTCTAGGGTAAAATCATCTTTAACTTGTTGGAGGTCAGAGAATGAGTAGACTGCAGCACCCACCATGATACTGTCTCTGAGCTCGGAATTTAATTCCCTGTGCCAGCCTGTAGAGATCGGGCATTTGGACTCTTTCTCTCTCATTAAATTTAGCCCTCTCCAATATTTTATTGGATCTCAGGTAGAAATAAATATTGAAGGGTTTTAAAACATTATCAAATCTGGCAGATAACTCATTGATAGTTTGTGCAATGATGCCATCTGCAGTTGGCTCAATTGAGTAAAGAAGTGTATTGACCTGTTCTGCTTCTGACTTTTTTATTTATTTAGGCCTGCAGCAATGCTGTATCTTAATTTTTTTTCCTCCAAAGACTCCAATTCTGAGACTGGTCTCAGCCACGGGTGAATCCCAGTGGAGTTGGAAATGTGGAATTGTGATCTATTCTGAAGATTTTTTAAAAGTGTGGGTAAAGCTTTAAGAGATTACAGGCTTCCAAGTTGTTTTGTTGCTATTCACTGCTGAACAATGGATCATCCTGCTCTTGCTGGTTTTTGGTGGGCTTTCCAAAATGGTGGCGGCGTGCTTCTGCCTGAAGGAAAAGAGTTCGCAATGGCTGCGTGGGCCAGCTGGCTGCCAACTTAGTTTAATCAGCGTTATAGCATTGTAAGTCAGGAGGTGTAGAAAAGAGCCACAGGCTTTCTGTTTAGGAAGTCAGATGGTCACAAGCAACCCGAAGCAGACAAAATTAATTATTAGTTTAATTTCTTTTTTTCTTTGCTGAACTCGAGAGCCATGCATTGAGACTCTGAGTCGGGGATTGGGATTAGCAATGTGTCTTGTTCAAATGGCGCTTCTGGCTGTATTAATAAAAGGGGGCTTCTCAGGACCGGCTGCAGCTTGGGCAGTAAAAACAAAACTTGTCTCACCCTTGCAGGCTATGAATTCTGCTTGCTGAAGCTGTACTTCCATGGGACTTCTGTCTTTTAGCTTCCAGGCTCCCCTCTCTGAACCTTTTCCTGGTGAATTTTCTCAGCATCTGTAGCTTCAGTTGGGAGCTTCTTTCAGTTCAGAATTAGTTGAAGGTGTCCTTTTTTCTTAAATTTTTTTGCATTCTTGTGAGGATGAGGGTTTTTGATCTGGGCGTGGATACCATGAAGTAGGCTTCGTAGTCTTGAGTATATTAACAGCAAGTCTTTATTAATACTCATAACTATATATAGTAGAGGGCACAGGCATGGAGTGGACTCCATCCTAGGTCTTTACACATCTCTATCCATCTCTAGACTGACCCTGGCGCTGGGTCATATGCCTTCTTACATCAATGTGTGGGCAGCACTGTATTCGGTTCCACATTAACCCTTAGGCAGGCCCCACTGCTACTCCTTCCACTTTCAGTTCCAAAAGACTATGCTGACTTATACTGATAACTTCAGACTTCTCTAGGCATTTAATGATATTCTGTATGGCATTAGCCATTTCCAATGTATGTTCAATGGTATGTAATTTCCAATACTCACCTTTTGCTGTTTTTTTTTTTAAGCTGGGTGTTATGTTCCCTCCTCTCCCATCCACCAGTATGACTCCTGATTCTGATGATCTTCACCAGAACATGACTATCTTTTGTTCTAGCTATGTGGTCAGGGTCTTGCCCTCTTTCAATGCCTTCAATGTTTCAGTTGCTTCCTTATCAATAATTATTGGTGTCTTTATGATTTCATCCTCAATTCCTACAAAATAAGCCCTAATTTCTTCCAAGAACACTGTTGTAATGAAATTACTTATGATATGTTGCATTTTCCAATTGCCTGAGGTATTTCTGAGGCCCTATTACTATTTTGATATTCTTATTCATATTCTAAATGTATTTCTAGAAGCATCTTTTTAATGTCAGTCCTCATCTCATTGGGCAAACAGGTAAAAAGAGACTTTTGTTTAACCTTCTCCATTCTAGTCTTATACTCGTGTCTGTCTTCCACAGGACCTGAAGATCTATAGTTGAAGAATACTTTTTGTCCTTATTTCTTGTAATAACATCTTTGTTTCCTATATGGTTTTTACTCATAAATCTTATGCAGTAGTAAAAAGTAATTTGTGTATTTAATGTATACTAATTCTGCTCCAAACCTTGTCCCTCTAACAATTCCACTTCAGTTCATTTAACTACTTCCTTGTTTATTTCCGAAGTCTATCCTGCTAAAATGGAATCTCTGCACTTTTGTTCTTTGTGGTGAGTCTGATACTAAATTCTTGTATAATTGTCCATATTTTATTTATTTTAGGATAAAAAATAGAATGCCTGTGCAATTTTAATAGAGCATATATTTTTGAAGCTGGATTCAAGGGTGTACACAAATTTATTTTTGGTAACTTTTAAATCAACATAGTATTGAGTTAATGTTGCACAGTACTTGGTGCAAAATGAAAATTGTAAATATTCGTTCAATATAACAAAATGTCTTGAATCTCAACTGAAAATTTTATGTACATTTTCTAAATGTTTTCTTTTGAGACTTGGACCACTATCACCATAAACTGGAGTTTAAGCACTTCTGAAATCTTATGCCTTTTCACTATTCAATTTAATACAGTTGATTTAAAAACATGAAATAAATGGATTATTTTGTCCTTTGGAAAGGAACTGAAACAAGTAATTGACAATTTTATTTAGATTTGCAGTGATATCTAATCGAAATTGATATTGGTTGGAAACTTTATTTTCTACTATTGGTGAACTGCAGATACAGGCATTGGGTGTTTTCATTTCCATTCCTTTCTTCCTCTCCTTGTGCCCTTCCTATAGGTAAAATATATTATTTTTCATATTTTCCTGTCTTTTCTATCTTTGCAGGCATTACATCAGTTGTACTATGATCCAAATATTGACAACAAGAACCTGGCACAGAAATGGCTGATGCAGGCACAAGTCTCTCCTCAAGCTTGGCAATTTAGCTGGGCATTGCTCAGTCCTAATAAAGTGCCTGAGATCCAGTATTTTGGAGCCAGTGCCCTTCATATCAAGATCTCCCGCTACTGGAACGATATCCCCTCAGATCAATGTGAGACTCTGAAATCCCAACTTTTCAATCAAATAGCATGTTTTGCCTCTGGCTCCAAGATAGTGCTCACCAGACTTTGTGTAGCATTAGCATCACTGGCACTCAACATGATGCCTGAGAGTTGGCCAAATGCAGTAGGTGACATGGTCAAGATGTTCCAGACTGAAAGTTCAGATGTGGATGGCAAAGCTAGGTGTATGGCTTTGCTGGAACTACTAACTGTCCTCCCTGAAGAGTTCCAAACAAGTCGCCTGCCTCAGTGTCGGAAAGGTGTAGTGCGAAATGCCCTAGCACAAGAGTCTGGTGCTGTCTTTCCTCTTCTACAGCAGCTACTACAGACAGATTCTCCTGTGTTTATCAGCCAGAAGGCTCTCAAGTGTTTCTCAAGCTGGGTACAACTGGATGTTCCTCTCCTGGATTGTGAGTGTTTGATGCAGGCCTCGTTTACTTCTCTACAGAATGCCGAGCTCTTTGACACAGCAGTTGAAGCCCTTGTCAATGCTATCTCCCAGCCTGATGCTCAAAGGTAAGTCACTATTAACTAATATTTATTATGTGTTTGTTTGTATCTGTGGAGCGAACAGATAAGCTAATATTTCAGATGTAATACTTTATCACAACTCTGAATGATTGCATCTCATATGTTAGCTTGTCCTCTCCACAGATGCTGTTCATTCTGCTATGTGTTTCCAACATTTTCTGATTTTCTTTTCACAAATATTCAACATTTGAAATCCTTTTGCTGTAAACACTACAAATTTACCAGGCTAAATTGCCTGCATATACATAGTCTCTGGAATTTTAGTACTTGTATTAGGCCAACAAAATTATATCTGTTTTGTCAGAATAGTAGCCTAGGGATAACCCATGCATTAAGTTCTATGTAGGAAACCAAGTTGTGGACACGTGGCTCCCTGAGGCTGGTGCTTTCTGTTATGTAATTTGCCCCACAGCTATTAGCAGTTTAGTTATACCAAAGTCGTAGCAGATTTTAGCGTGCAGGCTAACTGCGTATAGGCACAGTATATGACATTGTGGGTTGGGAAGAAGTCTGTGTGGTGTGTATAGGTAATTTCTTGTAGATTGTAAAGACTGTGGCATAGCTAGCGCTTAGAAAAGTTGCTAATCCTACTTTACAGTTGTAAAGTACATGATTTAACTCAGCAATGAGTATAACATTGGTCAACCCACTGAGAAGAAGTTAACCTATCTCTTAAAATCATGTTGTTTTGGACTCAAAGCGAATTGAGGGCTGTGGGGATTAGGCTGGAAAGTTGAGTTGAGGTCAAGGATCAGCCATGATCTTATTAAATGATGGAGCAGGTTTAGGGGGCTTTATGGCCTCATCCTCCTATTATTTGCATACTTTGAAGAAAATGTTTTCAGTTGGATAACAGTTTTCTGATGTAGAATAAAACATTTTAACGGGATGTAAGAAATTGAGTTAGCGGGCTGGTTGAGGTGGTTTCTTCGAGCAGTGACACTGAAACTGCGGTGTGGCCAGGACGGCGGGTTGGCTATAAATCCTAGATCTTAAGTTCTCCTTATTGGTGTTTTAAATTTTTAATTAGGTAAAATGTAGATGAGTTTAGTCATTCACATGCATTTACAGTGTTGGCAATGAGAGTGCTAATTGCATTAGTAAAAGACGGCAGGTTTAGAATGTTTGAACATTGTCTTTAAATACATTTGCAAAGGAAAATGACTCATGATTCGAACAAGATGTCAGTTTCTTGACCTGTGCAAAAATGCATTGTCTGTTCAAGAACATCTAGCTATTTGGTTTGTGTTTTAGACAATATTATAATATCTGCTCAAAAGGACTGTGCTTTCTAGGTTGCTAATAATTCAATTATAATTCCTAATAAGATGAAATAGTGGAATGTCTTGTGTAAAAGCTAACTCCAGTCAGAAGTAAATTGGTTATTACAGCAAGGTACCAAAAAATGCACAGCAAAGAGCAAAATCAATAATGCAACAAAAACTTTAACAGTTGTTTTTGTTTGAATCAGTTAATTCTCATGAACTTCAAAAATGAAAAGGATGCAATGGAATTCTTATGAGTAGAAAAAATAAGAATGCTGTGCAACTTCTAGGGAAGCTATTCATTCATCAGAATCTAACAGTTTTCTAATCTGTGAAATGCTAATTTTCAAAAATTATTAAAGCAGACCAGTCATTTAAAAAAATTGTATTATCACTGATTTTTAATATAGGGTCTAAGGAGGAGAAAAAGGAGTGATGACTGTTTAAATCTGTTCTTTTGGTAACCTGTCTGTACAATGAAGATGAAACTGCTTTGCTTAATGTCCCCAACTGATTAAATGCTGTGTCAATGTTACCTTCACAGACCTATGAACAGTTGGAAGTGGGGCCTTAGGGAGGTTAGGGTCGTATTGGTCTTAACTGATAAGTATCTGATGTTGTGATGAGAAGATTCTGAGTATGAAAAGAAACATATGGAAGATAGTGGGTTGAAGGAAACAGAAGAGACCCTGAAGAACATATAGGGATAATAATGGACTAACTCAATCTGAGGAAGAGAAAACAGCTTAATAGCACTGTCTTTTGAATATAATGTCTTATGTTTCTTTCCAGTATCCCCTCAGCTTCAACGTAGAAACTATTGTATAGATGCTTTTTTAATCCAGCCAGCTGTATTTTCCGCCTCAGTTTATTAGCAAATTGGGTAGAGTAACTTCTAAAGTTCAGCTTGCTCCTTTGATCACTAACGCACTTCCTGGGAGTTGGGCATCTCATAGGTGGATAAAAATCCAAAGCTGAGGTTCTACTTTCATCCACTTTGAAACTAATGTTAGGGTTACAGGGATGTACTCTGAAATTAAATGCTTTAAACTATTTAAACACACTTACATATTTGGTAGTCTCTCACTACTTCTCTGGTCAATAATGCTGATTGAAAGCAAATAAATCTCAAGGTTTTGCTGTGTAGAATTGATTTATGTTTGCTTTTTTGTGTGGAAGATATACCCTTGTTGTTATAATGTTATATGAAATTGGGGATCACAAATGGCACGGTACTTTGACTAAAATCACAGTTACCATCCTGAAATTGCTATGCACTGAAGCTTCTGGGTTACAAAGAGTACAATAAATCCCTTTTTTAAAAATCAGTGGCAATTAATTGCTGAACATCCCTCTTTTGCTTCATTTAATTTCAGTAGCCAGAGTACCAATTTAGCTTTACGTACCACAGCAGAAGAAAACCTGATTTACAAATTGACTGTGAATATTTAATTTTGATAGTGTTCAGTTTGCTTTTGAATTATACAGACCTGGTTCAAGCTGAGGAGAGAATTACGAAATTCATTTAGTTATTCCATAAATGTTTCAGAAACATTTTCAGTATTCTGTAAAATGGTTCCAAGCATTCAGTTAAATCTTCAATGCGTTCTTAAAATGGTATTTGTAAAACTGTTTCTAAATATGTATGATTTTTATATGGTGAGAAATAGTCACAGATTGCTGTAAAACTATTATTATAGATGAAATGATTAATTTCAGGTTACCATCCAAGTTTTAAATCATTTACATAATTTTGAAAGGGGGGGGTGCCTGTACTATGACATTTGTGGAAGCATAATATAATGTTGGATATTGTTTTGCGACATTTTAACATTGGGGAAATATTCAATGTGAGAATTGACGGTTAAGTAGATCTTTATAGGTTAATTTAAGCCACACTATAAAAATGATAGAACTTGGGCTCTTATTCCTGTTGCCCCCCCTTTTTAATTAAAATGGAGTATCTATATCCTGCTAATATTTATTCTGTGAAGTTCCCTCCTTTCTTGTGTAAAGGCTCCAGGGGCTGGGGGGGGTGGGGGGCGACGAAGGAATAGATATGTTCTGAGCAACCTTTCTAATTGTTTTAATTAGAAACAGATCAGTGTTTTATTACTATGGGCCTGAGCTTCCACGGAGTGGCAATCACAGTTGGATTACCACTCTGTTCCTCCTTCTTACCTTCAAATCCTATTGATCCTGTCTTGCCCGACCTTCCAACTCAAGCCGGACAAGAACTGTGCAGGGCAGTGCATTCCTGGGGCCTTCTATCGAGGGCTTCAGAGTTGGGCTTCAGAGTTGGATGCAAGGAGGCCACTCAAGCTCCCTTTTTTTTACAGCACTAGTGGTGGGGTCGGTGAGAGGGGGTTGGGTTGGGGGAGTTGGGAGAGTCCCATTGGGTTTCGTGTGGGTCTGTACAGTAGTTACCCTGAAGCCAGAAGTGGTTTTAATTCTTCTAACTTTTTCTGGGTAACTTTTGATGTAATATAGTCAGAGCCATCCGCAGCTTGCGATTTAAATCATATTTTCAGATGGTTCCCAGTGCAGGACAATTGCCCAAAGGAAGTTTGCACTTCCTGGTCGATTGCCATGCAACCCTTACTTGGAAGTCTCAGGGAGGTGGAGGGGAGGTCCCCAACGCATCTTTAGGGGTACCCCTCAGTTACACTGCCCTGGAACTGTGTCAATAAATCACGTTCGTACATATTAGGACTTTTTAAAAAATGAAAGCTTTTGTGGTAGGGGGATGTTCAAAATAGCGTAGTGAATGTAGGGTCAATGTTTGGTGAATTTCAGTTAATTCGTTGCAGCATTGTTGAGTGAAAGTAAAGCTGCATTTAGCACGTGTGCATATATTGAATGGGAATAGCCAGTTGGTTATAAAAGTTCAATCTTTGTAATTTATTAATAATAATAGCTATTTGGGACTAACATCAACAGATATATTAAATAATGAATATCTAGGAGTGAATTCAATGTGGTTAACCAACTTCTAATATTTATACTGCATATATTTTAGCGTTCATGTATGATTCTAAGTGACCTCTGATTTGATGTCATTTTGATTATTGCATTTAGTATTACAGCTTTGATCTGTAGTAAACATTTGCTTAAGTGCAAGTCTTGAATTGTATGACAAAATTGAAGATGAAAGAATGCTCCAATTGCATAAGTCGGCCCATCACTACAAGCCCCTAGTTATGTAATGCTCCTCCAGAAATGCCATTAGTACATGGACAGAGACCAATTTTCCATTCCAGCCTGGGAACATAAGAATATAAGAAAAAGAAGCAGGACTAGGCCATTTTGCTCTTGAGCCCCCTTCGCCATTCAATAAGATCATGGCTGCTCTGATTGTGGCTTTAACTCCCCTTTCCTGTCTGTACCTTTGACTGTCTTGTTGTCTAACTTAGTCTTGAATATATTTAATGACCTACCCTCCACTGCATTATGGGGTAGTGAACTCCCAAAGATTAATGACCCCTTGAAAGAAAAAATTCCTCACCTTTGTCTTAAATGGGAGACCACTTATTTTGAAACTATGTTCTAGTTCTAGATTACCCTATGACGGGAAACATCCTCTCAGCATCTACCCTGTCAAGTCCCCCCCAGAATTTTAAGTGTTTCAATAAGATCACAGAATCACAGAATCTCACAGTGCAGAAGAGGCCCTTAGTCTGCACTGACATGTGAGAAACACCTGACTTAGCTACCTAATCCCTTTTACCAGCACTTGGCCCATAGCCTTGAATGTTATGACGTGCCAAGTGCTCATCCAGGTACTTTTTAAAGGATGTGAGGCAACCCGCCTCCACCATCCTCCCAGGCAGTGCATTCCAGACTGTCACCACCCTTTGAGTAAAATGGTTTTTCCTCACATCCCCCCTAAACCTCCTGCCCCTCAACCTGATCTTATGTCTCCTTGTGACCGACACTTCAGCTAAGGGGAACAGCTGCTCCCTATCCACCCTGTGCATGCCTCTCATAATCTTGCACATCTCAATCAGGTTGCCCCTCAGTCTTCTCTGCTCCAGCGAAAACAACCCAAGAATATCCAACCTCTCTTCATAACTTAAATGTTTCATCCCAGGCAACATCCTGGTGAATCTCCTCTGCACCCCCTCCAGTGCAATCACATCCTTCCTATAAAGTGGCGACAGAACTGCACACAGTACTCCAGCTGTGGCCTCACCAAGGTTCTATACAACTCCAACATGACCTCCCTACTTTTGTAATCTATGCCTCGATTGATAAAGGCAAGTGTCCCATATGCCTTTTTCACCAACCCACTAACATGCTCCTCTGCCTTCAGAGATCTATGGACACACGCCAAGGTCCCTTTGTTCCTCAAAACTTCCTAGTGTTATGCCGTTCATTGAATAGTTCACCTCTCATTCTTCTAAACTCCAAAGGATATATGCCTAACTTTCTCAACCTTTCCTCATAAGACAAGTGCTTCATCCCAGGAACTAACCTTGTGAACCTTCCCTCCAATGTAGTATATCCTGCTAAGTAAGAAGACCAAAACTGTAACTCTCCAGCACATAACTCTATTATCATAGTATCTAATTATGGGGTGATGGTGGTGTAGTGGCACTGTCACTGGGCGAATAACCCAGAGGCCCAGGATAATGATCTGAGGATATTCAGGAAATTAAGCTGGAATATAAAGCAAGTCTCAGTAATAATGACCATGAAATTACCAGTGATTTGTTGTTTTAAAAAAGACCCATCTGGTTCACTATATTCTCTTTAGGGAGGGAAATCTGTCATCCTACCTGGTCTGGCCTACATGTGACTCCCGACCCACAGCAATGTGATTGACTCTTAACTGCTGTCTGAAATGGCTGAGCAAGCCACTCAGTTCAAGGAGGGATGGGCAACAAATGCTTGCCCTGCCAGTGACACCCACATCCCATGAAAGAATTAATTTTTTTTTTTACTTTGGATAACCTCCTAGTTTTCACTTTATTACCTTTCTTGATTGGTTATTCCAAACATGTATCCTGATTCTTTTCTTCTCGGCCATTAATTTCCAAATGGACAAATGTGTGTATGCTGGTCAGATCATTACGGAAGATGTTAAACATGACAATTAAATTATCAGAAGAATTTAAATAGTAGGAGGTGCTTTCGGCAAAAGTAATATGATTCTGAAAATAAAGAGAATGAGCCTCTGTACAAGAAAATGTTTGTTGAAATATTATGTCTGGTCAACACTTCTCCATGGCTGTGCAGCCTAGACTGTAGGCAGCTAAATGATCAAAAGACTTGAAGCCTTTGAAATGTGGGCTGACAGAAGAATGCTCAGAATATTTTGGAAAGAGAGAGTAAACAAATGAGAACGTTCAAGGGAGAGTGAAATCAAGAAGAGGTATGAAAGACATCATCAAGATATTGAGTTATTTTGGCCACCTGACAAGGCAAGATGGGATGTGCAGAACACTGCTTGAAGGCCATGTCAGTGGAAAAGGAGCCAAGAACGACCAAGAGTTTCATGGACAAGCAACATCAAGGAAAGGGCAAACATGAGCTATTGCGATGCACTGAGGACAGCTTACAGTAGAAGTGACCGGTGCAACATTGCACCCAACCTTCAACAAGAGGAAGGAACCAGAAAAAAAATTCAAATTGTTGCTGCATGTACAAATACTATGACTTGGTTTAACTACATTTAATAATTAAGTGCTTTGTTTCTATCTTTAAAGCTCCAGCTTCTCTAATGTTTCCTTGTATATCATTCCTTCTATGTTTGGAATCAGTTGTACTGTATCCTCTCCTAGAGTAAATGTAGCTTGATCAAAATTGAGCACATTAGGAAGAAAGCTCAAAGTCATTCAACCCAGTGAAGGCTGGAGGAGAAACGTCTGTATATTCAATAAGAAATTATGAATGCAGCATTGTTCTAAAATTCTGTGTTCAAAGGCAGATGCAAACTACATTGTTTAACTGGCTACATGAAGAGGAATTGACGTTGCCAGTGGTTTGTTTAAAAATAAGCAGATGGGTGTTTTTGTTCATTGCTAGGCAATTTGTAACAAATGACTCTAGAGCACATTAAGTAGGAAATAAAGAAAAATATTAATCCTTCAGTGCAGTGCTGTGGGAATGCAGTGCTGCGGTAGTGCTCAATTGCTGAAGGTGCCTTTTTTGTGTGATTTAAGTAAGATCTTGTTTGCATGTTTGGATATTGAGGATCCCCAAATTACTACTAGAAAATAGAAGTTCTAGTGTCCTGGCCAACAATGCCTCCCTCCCACCCCCATAAATACCATGCCAAAAAGGAAAATCATTGCTGTTTTAATGTTGCTTATCCAGTCATTGGGCTCAAAAATAATTCACTGAAAAGCTTTGCAGTATTTCCATATTATAGCCAAGTGTTATATAAATGAGTTTGATGTAATGTAAGATTAAAAACATGCTCACTATGTTCAGTATGAAGCATGACTGATTTCTCCTTAACATTGCTGTTGACTTGAACATAATTTAAATATATAGTGGATAGTTGCTTTGAGATCCAAGATGATATTAAAATAACTTGTGATGAATTAATGTTCCATATTTGTACCCCTTCAGAACTGAAAAGTAAGAGCTAGGTAAGCATATTGGTACACTTTTCCATCTTCATATTTTTCAGTTGTGAATTGGGAGAAGAATTGCCTCCATGGATGCTGATTTAATCTATTTGTATTTCCAGCTTTTTCTGTTTTGTTTCAGATTTTGAATATTTGCAGTATTTGGCTTTTTATTTAGTTAATAAAAGTGGTGGCACAGGAGCATTAGCTGTGATGCATTGATTGTTGAGATAATGGAAATCTTAATTGCCAAAATCATCAACATATTCTAAAGTCTATACTCAACCATTGCTTTAAGAACTGATCAGGTGATGTCTTGTAAGACATTTAAATGTATATTAATTTATTTTTGTTTTCACATTGTGCATTGTAGTTTCAAGGGGATATGAGTAAATGACAATGCATGTGAAATAAACTGTAGATCAGCCAACTATGAACTACTTATCTATTATTAGTGTTGCGTTGCTTCGCTAGTTGCTGCATGTTTGGCCTGCTTGCTTATTGTCTGTTGTCTTAGCACCTCTTCTCCCTTATTGCCTGTGCAGATTTCTTGCCATCTTGCTGAATCTTGCTGACTCTGCAGCTATAAGGGAGATGGGGGAGCACAGGTAGGTAAAACTTACTTCTGTTTAGTTTTGCACTCTGCAATTTCTAATTTACGCTAATGCCTCGCATTCGTTTTTTTCTTTTTTCAATGGTAATTTTAAATTTTCTGATGTAACAAATGAGATGCACATATATTTTAAGGGGACACCTTCAACAAGGATCTGTCCCCTCCTAGTTCTCATCTACATACTGCCCCTAGTTGATGTCATCCAAAAACAGTGTCAGTTCCACTTGTATGTTGATGATATGCAGCTCTACCTCAACACCAGGTCTATCCACTTCCTCCACTGGTTCTAAATTATCAGGCTGCTTGTCTAACATCCAGTAGCGAATGAGCAGAAATAACCTCCAACTAAATATTGAGAGTAAAGTTGTCTTTGGTACCTACCACAAATTTTGTTCCCCAACCACCGACTCCATTCCTCTCCCCAGCTACATTCTGAGGCTGAACCAGACTTCTCGCAACCTTTGTCATATTTGACCCTGAGATAGGCTTCTAACCACCATTACCATCACTAAGGCTGTCTATTTTTCCCTCCATTCTATTGCCTGACTTATTCCCTGCCCCAGCTAATTTACTACTGAAACTTTCATCCATGCCTCTGTTACCTCCTAGAAATGTCTTTTCCAATTCCTCCTGGTTGGCCTCCCAAGATCGATCTTTCATAAACTTGCAATCATCTAAAACACTGCTCCTGTTCTAACTCTCTCCCATCATCAAAGTCAACATGGTTTTATGAAAGGGAAATTGTGTTTGACAATTTTTTTTTGAGGATGTAGCCAGCAGGGTAGATGAAGGAGAACCAGCGAATGTGGTACTTCTGGATTTTCAGAAGGTATTCAGTAATGTGCCATATAAATGGCTGTTGCACAAGATAGGGATAATGAGGTTGGAGGTAAAAAATTAGCATGGATAGAGGCATGGTTAAAGGACAGGAAACAGTCAGAATAAATTCATCATTTTCAGGTTGGCAGGCCTTTCTACTGGGTGTTGTAAGGATGAATGTAGGGGCTTCAGCTAGTTATAATCTACATTATTGCCTTGGATGAAAGGACTGAGTATAATGTATCCAATTTTGCTGATAATACAAACTTAGGTGGGAAAGTAAGCGGAGAGTCTGCAGAAGGATAACGATAAGTTAAATGAGTGGGCAAGAAGGTTCCATTTTAGTTGGGAGAATAGAAGAGTCAAATGTTTTTTAAATGATGAGAAACTGTTAAATATTGGTGTTTGGAGAAATCTTTAATGTCCTTGTACAAGAAATACCAGAGGTTAACATGCAGGACAGCAAACAATTGGGAAGGCAAATGATATGTTGGCCTTGATTGCAAGCGGGTTGGAGTAGAAGAATAAGGAAACTTTGCTGCAGTTGTATAGGGCTTTGGTGAGATCACACCTGGAGTACTGTGCATAGTTTTGGCCTGTATGCCTATGGAAGGATATACTTGCCTTAGAGAGGGTGCAACAAAGGCTCACTAGATTGACTCAAAGAATGAGAGGGCTATCCTATTAGGAGAGATTGTATAGAATGAACCTATATGCTATGGAACTTAGAAGAATGAGAGTTGAAACATACAAGATTCTGAGGGGGCTTGATGGGGTAGATAGCTGAGAGGCTATTTGCCCTGCTAGGAGAGACTAGAACCAGTAAGCATAGTCTCAAAATAAGAGAACTATTTTGGACTCCGATGAGGAGAAATTTCCCTAAGGTTGTAAATCTTTAGAGTTCTCTAGCCTGAAGACTATGGATGCTCAGTTATTGGGTACATTCAAGGCTGAGATTGATAAACTTTTGGATTCCAAGGGATATTGGAATTAAGCGGGAGAGTGGGGTTGAGATCAAAGAGCAGTTGGAATCTCATTGAATGGTGGAGCAGGTTTAAGGGGCTGTATAACTACTGCGCCCCTATTTCTCATGTTAACCAATGGGGTGAATTGTTTGGAAGGTTTGGCACTTACAGCACTGCTGACAGCACAAGTGACATTGAATCATTCTGCAACTGATCTTAGGTTTAAGGATACCAGAGTTTTAGATGCGTATATGATGTTCCACAGCTGAAAAATCTCGTTGCTTCACACCTTGAATTTAGTTGCTTTCTTTCACTACTTAAAAAGCTGTAAGTGAGGGAAGGAGCATGTAGATCCTCCACTCACTGTGACCATGATGATTTAAAAAATGACGACCGAGACCAGGCAGCCAGGTTTTTTAATAAATCTGTGTGTGCAAGCATTATCCAAGTTTAGGTGATTTAGCATGCAGTATGATAGTATCTTGCTTACAAATAAGACTATCTGCTCACTCCAGGAAGCATAGCATGTTCACTTTTTTTTGTGTTATTACATACAATCATGAGGTTGTAATTGACTTGCATATTAAAACATCCTCTTTGACTTTGGAAATTAACAATAGATTTCCAATCTCTGAACACATTGCAAGAACATAATGTTAAAGTCAAAGACATGAATCTCTTGATTTGATTCTGTAACCCATATGCTGAATGTATAATTATTCTTCTGAATTTATATACATATTATCTAAAAAAAACTTTGAAACGCATGTTTGCTGTTTCATCTTAGCTAATGTTTCATAATGTTGTAACGTGCTAATACATTATCAATATTTGTTAAGTAGAGGTTTGGTTCGAGCAAGAGTTTCTTTCTGAAGATATTTTTTCTCTGTAACAGCTTACACAAATTTGTCTGTGGAGGTACAAGTACACAAAATCTTTTGCAAGCATAATGTGTCCTCACACAAATTCCTAACTTTGGTTGTATTTGTTAATGGCAGCTGTTGAGCAGGAGCTCTTTCCTTACCCAGGTAGGGAAAGAAAGTTGGAGGCTAACTCCTTTTCTTTCTCCTCTTGACCGTTATCTGGTGGTCGGTTCAGGGCAACACTGAGAGAAGCATGAGAACCTGTTGCTTTCCTTCCTACTCACCTATGTGCCTGAGGAGTCAGGTGAATGGGTAGCAAACGAATAATCTTCAAATAAAAAATTTAATCTGTTGACAAATGTTTCCCCCTAAAATTAAGACCCTTTATTTCAGAGCTATGTGTTTGGAATATTTGGAATTAAGGGATTGTAGCAGCATGTGGACAAAGTTATGTGCCACACTCATGTCCAAGATCAAATGCACATGACCCTTCAGTGGTGTAGGTTGTATTTTTGTTGCTGGGGGCTTTCTTGAGGCTTTGAAATGTGACTTCACTGGAATTTTTACGGTGTAAAATAGATTTTAATCCCATATTGTCCCTTGTATGTAAAATTTTGGTTCTGAATGTCTTGAGTATGTTTGAAACCAATTCAAGCGCCTGTTTACTGGAAAATTAGTAGTGCTGTGCTTGGGCAGCACTACTTGGTCACCAACACATGGCAAGCTGAAGAAAAGAATGCTAAAATCCTAAATCATGAACACTTCTAAGAAAAGTAACTCAAGGGAACAGATCTTAAAGGACACCAAGTTTAGAATATAGTCTTGATAGCTATCACATTCAATTTACTTCAATCTCAATATATCAGTAATATGCTAATGGTCCATTTCCACAGCCTTCATTTTCGGATGGAACAAGTGTCAAATTTCACTTTATCAATATAAAAATTGACAAAATAATTTGTTTTTCAGCCTTCTGTTTTGTAATTGTCATGGATTCCTTTAATGTTAAATGAATAACTTGAATATTCAACTGTTACTGATAGGTTGCTGAATCTTAGATATTGCAATAAATCATTACTGATATTTTGGTGCTTCTTTGCATTGTGCTTTTATATGTAATCACGGTGGTTGAGACCATAACAGCCTAAATTATTGCAACATGAAAATGCAAGCAAAATACTGCAGATGCTGGAAATCTGAAATAAAAACAAATGGGTTTTGATGGGATGTATACATCTTGCTATCTGAGCTTCGTGCCACTATTAGCATCTGCCTTAGTCTTTAGTACTATCATTACCACTCCCTTTACCTTGTGTCCATGACATCTTTGTCAAATCTCTCCTGAGCTCCCAGCTATCCCAGACCTTCTATTTTGCTGCACCCCCCACTCTTCAACAGTATAAAAACCAACACATTTCTACCTCACTTCAACTCTGAAGAAGTCATATGGACTTGAAATGTTAATTGTTTCTCTCTCCACAAGATGCTGCCAAACCTGCTGAATTTTTCCAGAATTTTCTGTTTTTATTACGACATGAACCCTTGTTCATGAAGTTTCCAAGATGACAACAAAACAATGGTAGCTAAATCACACTTCTGGTCAACAACAACAATTTGTATTTATATAGTATTTCCAACATACTAAAACATTCTAAGGCGCTTCACTAGTGATTATGAAACAAAATTTGACGCAAAGCCCCATTAGGACAGGTTAAGGAGAGGCAGTGATGTAGTGGTATTGTCGCTGGACCAGTAATCCAGCAACTCAGGGTAATGCTCTGGGGACCTAGGTTCGAATCCCACCACTGTAGATGGTGGAATTTGAATCAATAAATATCTGGAATTAAAAGTCTTAATGATGACCATGAAACCATTGTTGATTGTCATAAAAACCCATCTGGTTCAATAATGCCCTTTAGCGCAGGAAATCTGCCATCCTTACCTGGCCTGGCCTACATGCCTTCAGACCCATAGCAATGTGGTTGACTCTTAAATGCCCTCTGAAATGTCCTAGCAAGTCACTCATTTATTTCACAATTACTACAAAGTCTAGCTATAAGGAACAAAACTGGACAGACCACCCGGTGTTGGCCAAGGCACCATAAATGACAATGGCAAACTCAGTCCTGTCGACCCTCCTCCTTACTAACAGCTGGGGCTTGTGTCAGAGACTAGTCGAGCAACATAGTCATCCTAACGGAATCACACCTTACAGATAATGTCCCAGAAATCACCATTACCAACCCTGGATATGTCCTGTCCCACTGGGAGGACAGACATAACAGAGGTGGTGACATGGGTGGTATACAGTCAGGAGGGAGTTGCCCTGGGAATCCTCAACATTGACTCTGGACCCCATGAAGTCTCATGGCATCAGGTCAAACATGGGCAGGGTAACTTCCTGCTGATTACCATGTACCGCCCTCCCTCAGCTGATGAGTCCAGGTTGAACACCACTTGGAGGAAGCACTAAGGGTGGCAAGGATGCTGAATGTACCCTTGGTGGGGGAATTCAATATCCATCGCCAAGAGTGGCTTTGTAGCACCACAACTGACCAAGCTGACCAAATCCTAAAGGACATAGCTGTTAGACTGGGTCTGCGGCATGTGGTGAGGGAACCAACAAGAGGGAAGAGCATACTTGACCTCATCCTTGCCAATCTGCCTGTCATAGATACAGCTGTCCATGACAGTATTGATAGGAGTGACCACTGCACAGTCCTTGTTGACGAAGTCTCGTCTTCACATTGAGAATCCCTCCATCGTATTGTGCAACTCGAGACTGGGCATCCATGAGGCATTGTGGACCATTGGCAGCAGCTGAATTGTACTTGACCACAATCGGTAACCTCATGGCCTGGCATATCCCCCACTCTATCATTATCATCAAGCCAGAGTTTCAATGAAAAGTGCAAGAGGACATGCCAAGAACAGCACCATTACACCTAAAAGTGAAGTGTCAACCTGGTGAAGCTACAACATAGGGCTACTTACATGGCAAGCAGCATGTGATAGAAGAGCTAAGAGATCCCACAACCAATGGATCAGGCCTAAGCTCTGCAGTCCTGCCACATCCAGTTGTGAATGGTGGTGGACAATTAAACAACTCACTCAAGGAGGAAGCTCCACAAATATCCCCATCCTCAATGATGGGGGAGCTCAGCAGATCAGTGCAAAAGATAAGGCTAAAGCATTTGCAAGAACCTTCAGCCATTAGTGCCAAGTGGATGATCCATTTCAGACTCCTCCTGAGGTCTCCAGCAAGTCTTCAGCCAATTCAATTGACCTCAGTGTGATATTAAGAAACTGCTGAAGGCATTGGATGCAGCAAAGGTTATGGGTCCTGAAAATATTCTGGCAATAGTGTGGAAGACTTGTGCTCCAGAGTTTATTGTGTACCTAACCAAGCTGTTCCAGTACAGCTACAAGACTAGCCATCTACCCAGCAATATGGAAAATTGCCCAGGTATGTCTTGCACACAAAAAGCAGGGCAAGTCCAACCTGGCCAGTTACCACCCCATTAATCTTCTCGCAATCACCAGTAAAGTAATGGAAGGGGTCATCAACAGTGCTATCAAGCAGCATTTAGCAAGAGCCAGACTCCAGACCTCATTACACTTTGGTTCAGACATGGACAGAAGAGTTGAACTCTAGAGGTGAGGTGAGATGCCACATCCCATGAACAAATATTTAATAAAAAAAGAAAAGCTTGGTCAAAGATGTACATTTTAAAGGGTAAATCTTAGAAGAGAAGACGGACATAAAGGTTTAAGGAGGAAATTCCAGAGCTTACAGCCTAAGAACTAAAGCATATCTTGTCAATGGTAAAGCAAAGATGTGCAAGAGGCCAGAATTGGAGGAGAGTAGAGATTATTGAGGGTTGTAGGGCTGGAGGAGGTTACAGAGATGGGGAAGAATGAGACCACAGAGGGATTTGAAAACAAAAATGAGGATCTTAAAATTGAGAGTTTGTTGGACTGGGTGCCATTGTAGATCATTGAGTGATTAGTGAACAGGACTTTGTGTGAGTTAGGAGACAAGCAGCAGAGAGTTTTGGATGAATATGTAATGTGGCAGACTGACCAGATGAGCATTTGAGTGCTTGAGTCTTTGGTAACAAAAGGCACAAATGAGGCTTTGAGCAGCAAATGACATTAAGGCAGGGAAAGAAGCGGACAGCGTTACGGAGGTGGAAGAAGGTGGTCTTGGTGGTGGAGAGCATTTGGATCAGCTGTCAGGTCAAATAAGATTCCAAGGCTGCAAGCAGATGGTTGAACTTCAGACAGTGGTCAGGTCAAGTTAAGGAGTTGATGACTATGGTACTGAGTTGTGGCAGGGACCAAGGACAATATTTAATTGGAAGAAATTTCTGCTTATTCTATACTTGGTCATATAAACTGAGTGACAGATCAAAAGCAATGGAGGGCTTGAATGTGAATTGGTGATGTAAAACTTGGTTGAGCAAGCAGTTAATAACCTTTTTGCTATATAATTTGCATAGTTTTCTGTATTAAATACAAATAGTGTTGAATGTATTAGATACTATACTTCCCAATTGATTAAGCCTAAACTGTTAAAGAAAATTGCATGTGAAAATGTAAATTCCAGTTATCTCAATCTTGTCACTTGATGTAAACTTCACTAGTGTGAGTGGTTCCTGTTATCTGTCTGTCCAGAAATATTCTATTTTCAAAATACAAGACATGAAGAAAGTGATGCTATATAGCAAAACAAAAAGCATAAGTAATTCAATTCTTGAAATATTTATTTCACTGCTGGATGAGATATATCAAGCCCTCTGTATTTGAAGGCAGTTCCCAATCTGTAGTTGTTGTAGAATCATAGAATGGTTATATTGTCAAGACTTTTCAGAATTTTTTGGGGGCATATTGTGTTTAGGTAAATTTTTGTGTGGTGAAATCTTTGGCTTAGTTTTGTGGACACGACTGAAGTGTTTTGTCTTAAAACTGAATTCAGAGGTTGTAATGTTTCAGTTTTCTGTATCGGCCTACCTCGTGGTATTCTACAAGTTATTACTTGCTTAAACCAAACAACGAATTGTGAACCCAAGTTGTTCCCAGCTGGTGTGTAAAAAAAAAAATAAATCTGCCCGGCTGTTTGGTCCACTTGAATTTTGTGTGCTTGTGAGCCTGCTCAATATTTGTGTTATCTTCTTGAAATGGTATTTTGATTAACTGCATACTTTTGAAAATTCTATGAATGAACAAATCAATCTTTTGGTTCTCTGCATTTCGTCCTTCTAAACTGTTGTGCCTCCTGTAAGTTTTTTAGGTTCGGGAGTCACAGATCACCCAAAAGGGCAGTCGAGAACTCAAGTGATTTTAAAGTAATTTATTAGAAAGCAACCGGTTAAAATGATGCATATGCTAAATAGACAGGAAGAGCATATAACTGTGACAGGTGAGAGCAGTTTACCAACCCCAGAGAACAAATGAGCGAATGTAGCCAATCTCTACAGATGGAAGTGGCAGTCCCTTGTCTGTTTGCTAGCAGCAGTCTTCTCACTTTGTGCTTTGTCTTCTCAAGCTGACTGAGGTGTTAGGAAGCTCTTTGCCTTCTGCCAGGTGAGGACTGTCCCCTCAACCCTGGGCTCCCATTGATACACTTTATTTCTAGGGGCTGGTTGTTGCCGTACGTCGACTGCTTGTTCGAATCCATCTGAATAATGCTGAAAGAACGGGTACCCAAGCTGTGACCAACCCCCTGCCCACCCCATCCCATTCCATCCAACACTTTGGCTGAGGTCATCTTTAGCTTAACAAATGCACTCAGCATGAAATAACTCCTGCCAGACGCTTGTAAAGGTAAGAGGGTACAAAATGCTGTCCGGGTACAAAATGCTGTCCGGGTACAAAATGCTGTCCTATTCATGAAAGGATGTCAATGCTTAAATCTGTACGAGGAGATCATAGAAAAGATTGACAACATTCTATTTGGTTATCCCTGGACCAATGTTAGCATGTAAATTGCCAGAATGTATGAAGATATCTCGTATTGCCAACCGCCTGGTTCTAACTGGTGTTTGATTCTCAGAGGGGGAAACCTTGTTGGATCAGATGTCTCCTGCCTTGAAAAAAATCATGGGGAAACAGTAATTTCCTTCAGCCTTCATGAAACAAATGGGGCATTCCATGGTGAGACAAAGAACAGGGCCCAAGGATTGATTGCCAGATTTAGAAATGGTTCAGGGGCAAAGACAGAAATATTTTTGTTCAATATTTTATAGACCTGGTTCTTGCTCATCAATATTTATTTGTAGAAAATGTAATTTGGATTGAAATAACTGTTGGCTACTTTTTTTTTACATAGCTTGTGCTCTAAATATGAGCAAACTTTTAGACAATTCATGAGTCCTTGGAGTGAAGTGAAGCTCTTAATAGTGTTGCTTTTAAAATCAGTTTTAATAAACTTGCACATAAAGCTAAGTCATAACATTCCTTCAGATATTGACTGCATTTCATGTTGTACAAGACTTGTCCACGTTATATAAAGTCTCTTGTGATTAATCTGAGCAAGGAACTTTTGTTGATTTGACAGACTGGTGTGAATACCCAAATAATCCAGCTACTATCCTGTTAGGTATAGGGAATTGTAATTATATCGTTACAGTTGTTTAAAAGAAAAGCTCTGCACCACTGCATTATCTATGATGTGTGAATGAACTTCAAACCTCCTGAACTAAATCATTGTGTTCTAACCTATTAGTTCACTGGACTGATTATCTAGAATAGCTCAAAGCATTTTAATGTATCCTCTCCTCTCCACCCCCTCCTTCACTTAACCCCCCATTTCATTAAGCATGTTGGAAAATTTAATTCTCTTTGAAAGTGTTCTTAAAATGTTTTGCACCACAGACAACTTGGTTACATTTCATAACACTGAACTCAAAGAGTGTATATAAAATATGCACGATAAACTCTTTATTTGGATGGATTGCATAATAGAGGCAAGTTCCAAGCTTCTGTTCAGTATTGTTCTTATAATGTTTGTGGTGGGGGTAGGGGGGAGGGGCAGAGCACAATTTAATGATGTAAATGCTTTCTAAAATATGTTACTGGATTCCAGAGTGATGCTGGATCCAGTTTTACTTGTAGTGTGGGGAATTGGAGACATAGATAGATGGTTTGGGATTGATGAGATGCAATGTGTTAGTGTAGAGAGCATTGAGGCACCCCGCAATGCCTGTAACCCGAGCTCTTCAACATTAACCCAGCCACTCCCACTATTGCTGCTGATTTTCACCAAAGTAAATGCCCTTGGCCTGTGCCTGACCGTGCAAACTCTCCCACCTTCTATTTCTACTTCCCACTGTGGTTAGGTTTGTCTCAGCCCGAGCTAAAATGCACACCATTCTGTGCCCCTGAGCAAGCAAAACAAAATGACAAGGTAAGCAGAAAAACATCAGCAAATCAGGAGATGGAGAACTGGCAGCAATAAGTCAGAAGGCATGGATAACAAACCATATGTGCCGATTTTCCCTGGAACGATGTTATGGGTGATCTGCTAGTAACATATCCAGACTTTGGGTGGAATATGCACTTTCAGCATTTTCATTTTCTTGTCAGGATGTGTCTGTAATGCCTGTTTGTCACACTTGAACATACCTATATATTATGTTCAGCTTTGAATTCTCCCATCCCAATTTCCAAGATAGGTGGTGCTTGTTCTTTGCCTTGCTATCCATTTGAGTCCTGTTTTAACAAAAGCTAAATTGGATCTAAGGCCAGTGCTCGTTCCTTCTGCTCCCCTCACTGAACAGCTTTATCTTCTGCTCCCTGCCCTGAGAGATGTTCTTGTGTTGTTTCTTTGCATCTAGTCTGTTAACGGAGCCCAACTTGCACTGAGATCAAACAAGTTGCCCGTGCAACCAACCTTGGCAACATAAGTACCAAAAAAAGATATATACCTATTGGAGTTTAGAAGAATGAGAGGTGATCATGTTGAAACATATGAGATCCTGAGAAGACTTGAGAGGGTGGATGCTGAAAGAATGTTTCCCCTTGTGGGAGAGACAAGAACTAGGGAACACAGTGTAAAAATAAAAGGCCTCCCTTTCAAAATGGAGATGATAAGAATTTTTTTCCTCTGAGGTTGTTAGCTTGTGGAATTCTCGTCTGCAGAAACCAATGGAGGCTTGGTCATTGAATATAATCAAGGATAGATTTTTGATAGACAAGGGAGTCAAAGGTTATGGGAGCAGACAGGAAAATGGAGTTGAGACCTCAATCAAATTAGCCATGATTTTATCGAATGGTGGAGCTGGCTTGAAGGGCTGAATGGCCTACTTCTTCAAAGTCCTATGTTAATGACTTTGCTATCTCAGCTCCAGCAGCCTACCTATTTTCGTTTTATGCTTTGGATGTGCTGTGCAAACATTTGCGTCTTCCCTTCATTTCTGTACGTGTTAAGGCCTAGCTGCAGATACAGCATGGTACATTTCCTTCCAAACTAAAACTAAAAGCACCAACACGTTTACTTGCTGAGCCTCTTCTTGGTTTATATTTACACTATTTTATTAAAATTTGGTCTTGGGTTGTGAACATGCTATTGTTGTTCATCCCTCATTTCCCTGAACCATTGAGTCAATTACACAGTGTGGTACTGGAGATATATGCAGAAGATTCCCTTTCCTTAAAGATGTTTGGTCTTTATGGCAATCTGGCAGCTTTAATAGTCGTTTTCTGATTTCATTGAATTCAATTTCACCACAAGAAGCCTTGCTGGGGTTTGAACTCTTGCCCAGAAGTTTGCAGGGGTGGGTTGGAGGCCGTAAACCAATAACCTGTATGTCCTACCAAATCTAATGGCAGGAGTTTTTTTTTTAGCTGTTTCCCAACTGGCAGCTGGCCAAATGGAGGTGGGGAGTGACCAAATGTTTCCTTGAGGGTCCAAAGGTGCACCCTGCTCCTTCTGGCCCAAAAGGAGTGCCAATATATACATTTGCCTTAGGGATCCAGCAGCTCCCATCTCTCTTTCACAACGGAGTTTTCTGACCCCTGGGAAACCAGTGTAGCAAAAGTTAATTTTAAATTGGGCTTTCAATTACACTCTTAACTGCCTGATTTAAGTATATTAATTATTTACCTGCCTGTCCATGGGACATCCTGCTATCCGCTGCTGTGGGAAAAAAAATGGTGGCGGGTGCATCATGTGTATGCCCTACCAAGCCTAGCCAGGACAATGCTGGGAGGATGTTTTCCTAGCTAGAGTGTCTAAAACTAAGAGTCACCATCTCAAAATAAGGGCTTTAGGACTAATATGAGGAGAATTTATTTCCATTCAAGTACTGTGAATTCTTTGGCATTCTCTACTGCCAAAAACTGGGGCCCCCCCATCCCCTCACCCGACCTGTCTTATCTTATGTGACTGGACAGGTGGATGCCTCATCTCACCCTGGCACTGTTTTACTCATGGCCCATACCAAGTGGGTAGCCCAGCAGCTTTAGCTGTGTGGGATGGTGTCTGGCAAGGGGCAGTACCTCCTTTTTAGGGGTTCCTTGTGCCCTTCAGAGGAGCTCACCACAAAGTTATAACCCTCCCCCTCACCCCAGCCCCTCATAACTGGTCCCCAACCCCCTCACTACTCTCACGGGCGCTGATACCCTGGACTTGCCTTCAGTCTAGTTTCCATTAGCTCCTCTTTTTCAGGTACTGGCTGTAGTTTGAGCAGTGACTACTGCTCAGATTTGGTGCTCCTGGGACTACAGATCAGCTGGCCATCTGATTGGCTGGCAGCTCTCCAAGGTGTGACTTCCTCCTCCAGATGAGGGTGGAAGTCTTGCTTTTTGCCAGTTAATGCCCCATTGAACATTAAATGGCCACTGGGTAGCTGATAACAGCAGGGATGTGTTCCCTGTCAACTCTTCAGGTCGTGGGGTGGAAAACCATCTGAAAAATTCTTCCCTTAGTCTCTGGGTTATATTGAAGTCTTGAGGTCGACTGATTTTTGGATTCTACAGGAATTCGGGAATGTGAGATTAGTGTCCCAAGGTGTAGCTGAAATAGAAGATCAGCCATGAGCATATTGAATGGCTGACTAGATTTTGGAAGTCAGGGTGGTGACTGGGGGTAGGCGGTAGAGAGGTGTGATGTTGCTGCTCCTGCTCTCATTTCTTATGTTCTTATAAAACAGTTCTTCAAAGCAAACAAGCAAATTTAGTTGGAAAGAAATTGAATGCATCATTTGGATTTTGCAGACTTTCAAAATTCTCATTAGATTTCAATGATAACCACCTATGTTTGCTCACCTCCTCAATGAACCACTCAGCCTCACTACCTCTTTAATTCATTACTTCCAATTCCTAAACCTATTGTTGTCCTTTAAGTTACTAGCTACTTCCTCCAACAATCAACCCAAATTCTCACTGTGATTATGTCATTCAATATCTAAGCATTGACAACTGACTAGTATCCCCATCTCCTCGACTACTCATCACCACTTCCTTACCAATTCCTAAATGGTTACAAAATCGGTTCTTCTTCCCAAAAAGCCTATGCTTTGAAATCCTAGTGTGTGGGGCCCACAAGCTGAAGGTGTGGCAGTCAAAAGTGGGGTGAAGAGTGAGGAGTTGCACAAAAGGCCTGAGCCAGAAGAATACCAAGTTTACAAGGATGTAATACTGGGAGGTTGCAAATATTGGGTAATGCAAGGCCATAGATTTAAACATGAGGATGAGAATTTTAAATTAGATGAATTGTACTCCTTGTACCAGGAGCCAATGTAGGTCAGTCAGCACTGGGCTGATGGCAAGTCGAGACTTGGTGAAAATTACAATATGGACGGCAGAGTTTTGGATGGACTTGTGTTAATGGAGGCTGAAAGATAGCCTGCCAGCAGAGCATTGGAATACTTGAGGCTGGAGGTAACAAAAGTATGAATAAGCGTTTCGGCGGAAGATGAGCTGAGGCAGGAATAGAAACTGGCGATATTACTCTGGTGACAGTAAATGGTCTTTGTAATGGAGAGTTATGTAGTTGGAAGCTCAGCTCTGTTAAATAAGATGGCAATATTCTTACTGTCTCGGGCCAAGTCTATTTATAGACAGTGGGGCTGCAGGGGGATGTTGGGTGGGGATGGGGGAAAGAGAACCAGTAGTGAGCGAACAGAGTTTGTTAAGGGAGCCAAATACAATTACCTTGGCTTTCCCAGTGTCAACTGGAGGAAATTGGTGCTCATCGAGAACTTCTTATTTTGACAAGTAGTCTGATAAATATGGAGGCAGTGGTTATTTGAGAGTGATGGTGGTAATAATTCTATTCTTATTTCTTTGCCTGGGTACTTATCGAACTGTTGGGGGTTATGAAGAGATGTGGAGTTTGCTTTTTTGGATTTATGTGTTATTACCAGCTGGAGTGCTCAGAACTTGACTACCATCAATTGCCATTTGAATGGAAGAGCATCATAATTGAGCTGTATTTTTTTTAAATGAGCATACTTGTGCCTGAATTTCAGATAAAACTTGAAGGGAAAAAAAATATGGGAATATGAAAAAGAGTGAGGAAGTGGGATTAACTGGATTGCTCTTCAAAAGAGCTGGCATAGATTTGATGGGCTGAATGGCTTCCTCCTGTTGTACTACTGTACTATTGTATGAACTGCAGAAATCTAGAATTTAGATGCTCCCCTGTCCTTGTGTATCTAGCTAAAGCAACAATCCAGTTCTTCTCAAGTGATTTCAAAGGCCCTTTCTCTTATTCTTCATATTGAAAAACTAATCCTCCTGCTGATCCAACTGCAAATTAAATCAGCTATTGTTGTTCTTCTGTTCTGTTGCAGTCAAATGCATACCAAAATGCAAGTCCAGTTAGAATCGTAGTCTCTTAGAGTGAAGGTTATCGATTACAATATCGTCCTATCAAATGTATTTTCCACAGCTTCACCTGCTGCATCTTGCAACACACCCAACAATGCCCATTGAATGTGCAATCTTGCCTTGCCTAAGTAAAGGGAGGGAGAAAAGCTCGAACAGAATTTGTTGTTTGTCCACCTCCTTTAGAGTTCAGTGCTTTCATTGAAGTAATCTGCAAAGTTTTGAAGGCTTTGGGTTTTTCAGCCAGTGATATGGCCTTGAGGCTTTTATTTGCCAACCCCACCATTTTAGACCTTAAGAATCTGGTTTCCGCCAGTAGTTTTTTTTTACAATGACAATTAAACTTTTTGAAGATTTTTCTTTAGTAGCTTACACTTGAAGGGATGACTAATGCATTATAAAGGCAAGTTTTAGAGATAAATTTTCTGTTATTGCTGTATTTTATTTTGAAATGATTAGGCTTGAATGAGTTACATCAGCTACTCCTGTGAATTCCTTTTGAATCTAAAAGAAATCCTGGTTTGAAATACAAGGTCAAAGAGGCCTCTGAAGTACTAAATCAGCTACAGCACAACTTGTAGTGTACAGAGGATATTCTGCACTCAAATACTAGAATATAATAATTGGTAACCCACTTCTCCCACATTACAAGTTTCCTAGCTCAGCTGGGTTCTTGTAGATGGTAACTGAGTTATTGCAAGACATTCATCCTCTGGGGGAGAAGAAGAACTCTCAAAGGAGTTAGCCTTCCTGGTCTGACCTAATCATATTTCTGCATCTGGATGTTTATGCTATGGGCTACGCAGCCCCCAAGTTGATGATCTGACTGTGAAGCCTACTTGTGCTTATGTATTTTATTTTCTTGGGTTTTTTAATTTTAATTTTGTAGTTTGAAGGTTTGCAAAAGATTGGTGGCTCATTGGTGTATAAATCTTGAAGTGAAACATCAAACTTTGTATCACAGCTTGATGTATAGTAGGATCATTGGTTTAAACATTAATTTGATGCAAATATCCAAGTGTTCCCACAAAGCCAAGTTGTATAGATACTCCTGTGTGCTATCTCATGGATAGAGACCTTGGAGCAGGTTTTCCTCTTTTCTTAGCTGAGGAATGATGGAAATAGAGAGGAGCTGCAGGAGGATGAACATCTAAAAGCTGAGTGTGTGAAAATAAGGCTTTAGGGAATAGCACTTTTTTAAAGGATAAAATCTTTGTGCCATTTAACTTTTTGAATCAAAAAATTCTACAAAATATTTTGAATTAAAATTAGTATGTTGTAGCTTTGAAATTGTGTAAATAAAAAAAATGGTCATATTACATGCATTTTCTTTGCTTGGTTTTAACTCCTGGATTCCCTTTGGGTACTTACAGATATGTAAACACATTACTGAAGCTGATCCCTCAGGTCCTGCAATTGCAGGAGCAGCTGAGACAAGCTGTTCAAAATGGAGACATGGAGACATCACATGGTATCTGCAGAATCGCTGTGGCTCTTGGAGAAAATCACTCAAGGTTCAGTTTGCAATATTCTTATTTCCCTTGCACTTCAATCCTGTTTTACCAATTGTTACTCTCTGGAGAATCATTTTGAAACAAAAATGAAGCCTAGAAAATGTTGTCTGATCTGCTTTGAAGTATGTTAAATTTGGTATGTTCCCCTTCTCTGTAGTGCTAGATCTAGTTTGTGATGATATTGGCCCTTAGCTTGGAGGAGAGTTGGCCCTTAATGAGCAATTGTGGTTGAAGCAAGAAGTAACCACCTTACATGTGATTATAACAGATGGAAACATGTTTGTACTCAAAAGAGTTACATGTGATTATGAGCTTGGCCTAAATAGCCAAGTGGTTATGGTACTGGGTTTGTAACCCCAAGATCAAGAGTTCAAATCTCACAATGGCAAACTATGAAACAATGTAACTTCATCTGAAACAGATGGAAACAGGTTTACTCAAAAGAGTATCAAGAGTTCAAATCTCACAATGGCAAAACTATGAAACAATGTAACATCTGAAACAGATGGAAATGGGTTTGTACTCGAAAGAGTTACAACACTTCCTGAAATTCTCATCTGTGCTTGGCCTAAATAGCCAGGTGGTTATGGTACTGGGTTTGTAACCCCAAGATCAAGAGTTCAAATCTCACAATGGCAAACTATGAAACAAATGGAAACGTGTTTGTACTTGAAAGAGTTACAGCACAAACCATGAATGTAAAGAGTTTGTATATAACTGTATAATTTTATGAGCTTGGCCTAAATAGCCAAGTGGTTATGGTACTGGGTTTGTAACCCCAAGATCAAGAGTTCAAATCTCACACTGGCAAACTATGAAACAAATGGAAACGTGTTTGTACTTGAAAGAGTTACAGCACAAACCATGAATGTAAAGAGTTTAGCTTGGCCTAAATAGCCAAGTGGTTATGGTACTGGGTTTGTAACCCCAAGATCAAGAGTTCAAATCTCACAATGGCAAACTATGAAACAATGTAACTGCATCTGAAACAGATGGAAACGGGTTTGTACTCGAAAGAGTTACATGTGATTATGAGCTTGGCCTAAATAGCCAAGTGGTTATGGTACTGGGTTTGTAACCCCAAGATCAAGAGTTCAAATCTCACAATGGCAAAACTATGAAACAATGTAACATCTGAAACAGATGGAAATGGGTTTGTACTCGAAAGAGTTACAACACTTCCTGAAATTCTCATCTGTGCTTGGCCTAAATAGCCAGGTGGTTATGGTACTGGGTTTGTAACCCCAAGATCAAGAGTTCAAATCTCACAATGGCAAACTATGAAACAAATGGAAACGTGTTTGTACTTGAAAGAGTTACAGCACAAACCATGAATGTAAAGAGTTTGTATATAACTGTATAATTTTATGAGCTTGGCCTAAATAGCCAAGTGGTTATGGTACTGGGTTTGTAACGCCAAGATCAAGAGTTCAAATCTCACACTGGCAAACTATGAAACAAATGGAAACGTGTTTGTACTTGAAAGAGTTACAGCACAAACCATGAATGTAAAGAGTTTGTATATAACTGTATAATTTTATGAGCTTGGCCTAAATAGCCAAGTGGTTATGGTACTGGGTTTGTAACCCCAAGATCAAGAGTTCAAATCTCACACTGGCAAACTATGAAACAAATGGAAACGTGTTTGTACTTGAAAGAGTTACAGCACAAACCATGAATGTAAAGAGTTTAGCTTGGCCTAAATAGCCAAGTGGTTATGGTACTGGGTTTGTAACCCCAAGATCAAGAGTTCAAATCTCACAATGGCAAACTATGAAACAATGTAACTTCATCTGAAACAGATGGAAACAGGTTTACTCAAAAAGAGTATCAAGAGTTCAAATCTCACAATGGCAAACTATGAAACAATGTAACTTCATCTGAAACAGATGGAAATGGGTTTGTACTCGAAAGAGTTACATGTGATTATGAGCTTGGCCTAAATAGCCAAGTGGTTATGGTACTGGGTTTGTAACCCCAAGATCAAGAGTTCAAATCTCACACTGGCAAACTATGAAACAAATGGAAACGTGTTTGTACTTGAAAGAGTTACAGCACAAACCATGAATGTAAAGAGTTTGTATATAACTGTATAATTTTTAAGCTTGGCCTAAATAGCCAAGTGGTTATGGTACTGGGTTTGTAACCCCAAGATCAAGAGTTCAAATCTCACAATGGCAAACTATGAAACAATGTAACTTCATCTGAAACAGATGGAAACGGGTTTGTACTCGAAAGAGTTACATGTGATTATGAGCTTGGCCTAAATAACCAAGTGGTTATGGTACTGGGTTTGTAACCCCAAGATCAAGAGTTCAAATCTCACAATGGCAAACTATGAAACAATGTAACTTCATCTGAAACAGATGGAATCGGGTTTGTACTCGAAAGAGTTACATGTGATTATGAGCTTGGCCTAAATAGCCAAGTGGTTATGGTACTGGGTTTGTAACCCCAAGATCTAGAGTTCAAATCTCACAATGGCAAACTATGAAACAATGTAACTTCATCTGAAACAGATGGAATTAGGTTTGTACTCAAAAGAGTTACCATGAAAACAATTTTTCTGCGGCTACGTTCGCTGCCGGATGTCCCTGGAGAGGGAAAACGCGGTGTCTGCTGACACTCTCGAGGTCTTCCGTGCTTGGTGGGCACCGCGGGGACTGGGGTGTTTTGTTGACCCCTTTAATCACATTTTGATTTAAAGTTTGTAAGGTTCCTTTAAACTTTGTCCTTGGTTTTACAGCTGACCTGAATTAGGGGCTGTGCCTGATTTATCCCAATTTTGTTGATTTGGATTTCATTTAAAGGATTATCAAGAGTTCAAATCTCAAAATGGCAAACTATGAAACAATGTAACTTCATCTGAAACAGATGGAAACGGGTTTGTACTCGAAAGAAAGAGTTACATGTGATTATGAGCCTGGCCTAAATAACCAAGTGGTTATGGTACTGGGTTTGTAACCCCAAGATCAAGAGTTCAAATCTCACAATGGCAGACTATGAAACAATGTAACTTCATCTGAAACAGATGGAAACGTGTTTGTACTCGAAAGAGTTACATGTGATTATGTAGAAATTAATAGAATCTTTTGAGCTTTGATGGAATGTCCTACCATTGGAAATTTTGGGAGTAAGAAATTCTATGTGGAGTTACATGTGAAGAAGCTGTACCATTAGGTACAGGAAATGTATTAAAACCAAAACCATTGAAGTGATTTTCACTAGAATAATGGAGCAATAACTTATCAAATTTAATTACCACCTCCTCAGATCAGTTTAACATAATTCCATTATCAGCTTTGTTGAACAAAATCTGAGCAATTGTTTGCATTATATAGTGCCATTAACTAGGAAAAAGGTCCTCTTAAGTGCTTCACAGAAGTATAATTAGATAAAAATTAACGATAAACCAAAAAGTAAGGCGCTGTGTGTGTATGTGTGTGTGTGTGTTTTGCTATCTTACTTGGTCTGGCCTACACGTAACTCCACATTACAGAAATATAGTTCATTCTTAACTACCCTGTGAAATGACATAACAAGCCACTCAGTTGTGTCAAACTACTATGGATAAAACATTGTGGGTGTACCTACACCAGATGTATTGCAGCAGTTCAAGAAAGTGACTTACCATCACCTCCTCAAGAGCAATCGGGGATAGGCAATAAATGCTGTCGTTGCCATCATTGCTTAGAAAAGGATCTTAAAGGGTTTACTAAAGGCTTGGTCCAAAATGTTTTAGAGTGGAGAACTTTCGAGAGGGAATTCTATATCTTCAGGCCTGAACAACTGAAGGCACTGCAACCAGTGGTTGGCTCATGTGAATAGACAATGCAAAAGAGCCCAGAGTCAGTGGATTGCAAAATACCTGTTCAAAATGTTCTGGTTTTAAGTAACTTCAGGCTGTGTCTCATTTAAATCCATGTGTAATGTATAATGGGAATTGGAATCACTCTTACAAGCAACAGCAACAGTACAAGCAACTAAAAAAGATATATTTCATTTGTACACAATTTAATCCATTATTATTCTATTAAGTAAAAACTTGAGCTAACTTTTCGCTGGCAAGGGCAGAATTTTTATTGCCTGTGCCTAATTGCTCTTGAGAAGGTGGTGGTGATCAGCTGCTGCAGTCCATGTGGTGTAGGTACACCTACAGTGCTGTTAGGGAGGGTGTTCCAGGATTTTGACCCAGGAACGGTGATATAGTTCAGGGTGTGTGTCAGGATGGTGTGTGGCTTGGAGGTGAACTTGCAGGTGGTGGCGTTCCCATGCAGCTGCTGCCCATGCCAATCTATCATATAGGGTTTGTGGGTTTGGAAGGTGCTGTCGAAGGAGCCTTGATGAGTTGCTGCAGTGCACCTTATAGATGGTACATACTGCTGTCACTGCGTGTGGATGTTGATGGTGGTGGATGGGGTGCCAATCAAGGGGGGATGGTAATGCTATCCTTTTAGCAATGTAAATAATTGGAGAATAGAAGGAAATTTTAACAAACGTATAAGGAAATGTAATTAAGTAAAATAATTTCATTTTAAGTAATTCCTGAAATTTCACAGAAGCCTCTTTTTCCACATAAAGCATATAATATTGTCTTCCTGTTAATATGATGCATTACTGAAATAAAAGTGCCATATTACACTGTTGACCAATAACAGTGTTAATATTAAAATGTCAGTTTTAAAGTATTAAAGCTACAGCTTCCACATTCTCAGAATTACAGATACCCATTTATTCTCTTTGAATTATGTTGTAGCCAAGTGTCCATTGGAAACTTTCTAACTCAAGTTTGTTTGTCCCTTGTACAGAGCCTTGTTGGAGCAAGTGGAGCACTGGCAAACTTTTCTAGCACTTGTCAACATGATCATGTTTTGCACAGGAATTCCAGGCCACTACCCAGTGAATGAAACTACAAGCTCTTTAACCCTTACATTCTGGTATACACTTCAGGTATGAGCAGTATTTTCATATTGAGTAAAATGCAAATATGACATGGCAACTCTAGATGTAAATTTTTGACTAAAATGTAATTTGAGCTAGTGAGTAATCTAATTTCACTGGATAGTGAACAGTCTTGCAGAAAACTTTGATTCTTCCTAATTCTCTGAGTGAATTTGGAAATATTTTCATATTTTTTTCTGAGCTTCTATCCAAAATGGTATAGAGCTTGCTTAATCTTATTTTGTTGTGGCTTAAAAGCCATGGATTCCAGCAGAAGTTTGAGATTTAAACAAAGGGTGCACTGCACCACCAATTTCTTTTTCAATTATTTATTTTTCCTTTCCCTCCTGTAAGAGTAGGTTTTGACTAAAGGTCTGCATCCAAAGTGTTAACTCCCCTGTTGCTGCCTGTCGTGCTAAGTATTCCCAGCATTTTCTGTTTCATATTTCCAGCATCTGCAGTTTGTTGCTTTTAACTTGGGTTATTTGTATAGGTCCTTGCCACACCAACCTAAAGGCAAAGCTTGATGCAGCCTTTTACTGCACAACCCACTTGTCCTCTACACTATAGATCTCTCTCTCCCTCTCTCGCTCTCCCCTCCCCCCTGTGCATTCTCCTTGTTGACAAAAATAATAACTTGTGTGAAATTAAGCATTGGAAGTTATAATGCTGCAGATGAGACTTCGTAAAAGCAAATAACATTGCCAAGAATAAATAGTGCTCTGTTTGACATTTCAACTTCAGTGAGCCATTAAGACCCTTAAGAGCAAGGGTGAAAATATTGGTATTAAATTATAAAGAATAGTGTTTGAATATTCAGATTTTTATTTGCTCCATGCCAGTGATCTCTTATCCATATGCCCATCCCATCTTTATTTGCCAAAAACAAGTCAACCACTTGGTGTTTATTGTATTTTCATTGTTGATCCTCCTCCTCCTCCTCAAATGGCAACAATCTCCGATAGTATTTCTGAGCATAATTTAATATAGATTATACTTAAAAGATGGAATAATTTATGAAATTTTCTACTTAGACCTAGGTAGAGATTGAACATTGTCCATCCCTTGTTGGTCCGTTTTCCTAGAGTCATAGTATGATACAGCATGACTGGCCATTCAAACAATCATGTCTCTTCCCATTAGTCTCATTCCTCTGCTTTTCAATGCCATGCCTTTATTTTGACTTTCATTTATTACTATACATTTTTCCAATTGCTAATTAATTTTCTCCTGGATTAATGTCTCTAAAAGTTCCCTCTCCACTAATGTTCGGCTGGTTGGCCTGTAATTCCTGGGTTTATCCCTCTCCCCATTTTTTTAAACATACAATCCTGCAGTTGTTCTGACCTTGAGGGAGACCATTAACTTTTAAAAAGAAACTTAACTCCTAGTTATTAACTGAATGAATTATGCCATAAGGTTTCAAGTTTCAAACAAAAACCTTTATTGTACAAGAATTAAACAAAGCAAGTACTACTAACTGAACACCATATATTTTCTAAACAATTAGATTTTAAGCTGGAAAATTTTAACAGGACATTCCCTGTTCTACTTTTATTTGCACTAATGGGTTCCCCTATCCTTTCCATGACCTTAAGGATTCCTTCACTTCTCCTGGGACCAAATCAAGGTGTGCCACAGCTGTTAGGAACTCACTTTGATTTTCCCCAGTGTTCCTGCCAGTGCTCAGAGGTATGAGGTTTCTTGGGGTCCTTCCACCAGCACCTAGCTAGGTGACCTTCCAACTTTCTTTAAACTCTTCGATATTGTGGACACCCCAGCTCAAGCCTGGGCCTCACTGCTTTCTTGCTCTGAGACTCCAAAATCAGAAAACACCCTTGTTTCTGATAGCTTTTTGTTTCTGGCCCACAGGTACTGGCAACTTTCTCTACCTGTTTGCAAGTTGTTTCCAGACGTAAGCTGCCTGTTTCAAAGCTGCTCCCAACCTGACTAACTGCTTTTGTGAAAAATCTCTGATTTCAGTCTTTCCTAGACTCAGGGGAGGTGTCAGAGGACTGGAGAATTGCAAACATTACGCCCTTGTTCAAAGAAGCTTGTAGGTCTAAGCCCAGCAATCATAGACCAATCAGTTTAACTTTGGTGGTGGGCAAGATTCCAGAAACAATTATTTGGGATAGATTTAGTAGTCACATGGAAAGATATGAGTTGATAAAGAGGAGCCAGCATGGATTTCTAAAGGGGAAATTGTGTTTAACTAACATGCTGGAGTTTTTTGAAGAGATAACAGAAAAGGTCAGTGAGGGTAATGCTGTTGATGTGGTGTACATGGACTTTCAAAAGACATTTGAAATGTGCCACATAACAGACTTATGAGCAAAGTTATTGTTCATGGAATAAAAAGGGCAGTAGCAATGTGGATACAAAATTGGCTGAAAAATAGGAAACGGGGAATAATGGTCTATGGATGTTTTTTGGGCTGGAGGAAGGTTTGTAGTGGAGTTCCCTAAGGGATGATATTTACCCTTGTTTTTCCTGATATATATTAATGATCTAGATCTTGGTGTGCAGGGGACAATTTCAAAGTTTGTGGATGATACGAAGCTTGGGAGCATTGTGAACTGCGAGGAAGACAATGTAGAACTTCAAAAGGACGTAGACAAGTTGGTGGAGTGGGCAGATAGGTGGCAGATGAAGTTCAATGTGGAGAAGTGTGAGGTGATGCATTTTGGTAGGAAGAACATGGACGTATAAAATAAGGGGTAAAATCATGAAGTGGGTGCAGGAGCAGAGGGACCTGGGTGTATATGTGCATAGATCACTGAAAGTGGCAGGACAGGTGGGAAGAACAATTAATAAAGCATATAGTATCCTGGGTTTTATTAATAGGGGCATAGAGTACAGGAACAGGCAGGTTATGCTGAATTTATATAAGAACTAGTTAGACCTCAGCTAATGTATTGTGTACAGTTCTGGGCGTCACACTATAGGAAGAATGTGAGCACATTGGAAAGAGTGCAGAAGAGGTTTACAAGAATGTTTCCAGGGATGAGAAACTTCAGCTATGAGGATAGATTGGAGAGGTTAGGACTGTTCTCCTTGGAGAAAAGAAAGTTAAGAGGAGATTTGATAGAGATGCTCAAAATCATGAGGGGGCTGGACAGAGTCGATAGGGAGAAGCTGTTCCTGCTCGTAAAGGGATCAAGAATGAGAGGGCACAGATTTAAAGTGATTTGCAAAAGAAGCAATTGTGGCGTGAGTGAAAACATTTTCACACGAGTGTTTCGGGTCTGGAATGTACTGCCTGGAATTGTGGTGGAGGCAGGTTCAATCCAGGCATTCAAGAGGGCATGAGATGATTATTTGAATAGAAACAATGTGCAGGGGTACGGGGAAAAGGTAGGGCAATGGCGCTAGGTCATAATATTCATTTGGAGAGCTGGTGCAGACATGATGGGCTGAATGGCCTCCTTGTGCACTGTTAAAATTCTGTGATAAACCCAAAACAAAAGGGTTCCTCCTTTCATAACTACTTCTGTGGAAACATAACACACCTGGATGCCCCAGATAGAGATGTCAACAAATTAACTCCAATTTTAAACCTGTCTTTTGATCTGAGAATTATATGGATACTTAACATTTTCCTTGTCTACCCGTTGCTTCCAAATCTTTCTCTGATCTGGGGCCCACATGAATAATTTAAACCCCTTCTGAAGACAACTGTAGAGATCTCTACCAAGAAATTCAGGAAGAGGCCACCTTTTATTTTTATTATTTTCCCACTTGCAACACTGACCTTATTAAATAATCACTGACTACAGGTGAGATACTGGGCGTGAGTGGCCTGCAGCAAAGGAGCAAAGGATAAGGAGCAAAGAAGAGGGCTTGTTCCAGCTTGCCAGGGGGTGAGGTCACACACAAGTTCTGCTGGAGAGTATTCGGATGAGGACTTTTTGAAGCTAAGTACAGAAGAAAACTGATGAGTATACTCAATGAAATGCTTGATGCATTGGGCAACCCATGTCCAGAAGCATGGAGCCATTCGAGGCAAAATTGGCTCAGGGCTTTGTGCGGAGCTTGGAGCCTATACTTTCCAGCATGAAAGTAGTGGTCACCTCCACTAGAACACTTGTGGAGCCAACCATGATGTAGCTTCCACCAGAAACCTGAATGCTGCAATGAAGCACAAGGTTGAAGTAATGCAGGCTTCGCTTGTTGCCACATAGGCTCAGCTTGCTGAAATCATGGCTGCCAATAATAGTGTTCAGAGGGGCAATGTCGGGTTTCACAGCAGCCCAACCATCTTACTTCCAACAAATTGCTTGGATTGCTGAGGCACCATCCCAGGGGAGTGGCAGTGGATCCATGGAGGATGAACTAGCTATCTCTCTCACTGAGATGCTGCAGTTTGAAGCTTGACCTTCTGGGTCCAGAGCTGCTTGAGGTTAAAAACAAAAAACTGCGGATGCTGGAAATCCAAAACAAAAACAGAATTACCTGGAAAAACTCAGCAGGTCTGGCAGCATCGGCGGAGAAGAAAAGAGTTGACGTTTCGAGTCCTCATGACCCTTCGACAGAACTTGAGTTTGAGTCCAAGAAAGAGTTGAAATATAAGCTGGTTTAAGGTGTGTGGGGGGAGAGAGAGAGAGAAGTGGAGGGGGTTGGTGTGGTTGAAGGGACAAACAAGCAGTGATAGAAGCAGATCATCAAAAGATGTCACAAACAACAGAACAAAAGAGCACATAGGTGTTAAAGTTGGTGATATTATCTAAACGAATGTGCTAATTAAGAATGGATGGTAGGGCTAATTAAGAATGGATGCTTGAGGTTACCCTCCAAGGTCATCTCCAGACGACTCCATGGAAATTCAACCTTCCACCAGCCATATTGCTGGGGTAACACTGCATAGGAGCAGTAGAACAGGCAAAGGCACACAGAATACAGGCACTAAAGAAATGCATGGTTTACATTTGTAAGCAATATGGCATGAGTTCACTTGTAAATTTGGTTTGGGATGTTTATTTTGTGGTGGCTCTTATTTTTTGCATTGTGGCCAACATGATGTGATATCCAGTAACAAAAGGAAGTTGAGGAGTGCGAGCCTGGTGATAAATGAGGAATTGGGGTTGCTGTCACTAGTTTCTCACTCTAGGTAGTACTTTTATGTAAAGTTGGGCAGTAAAGGGCTATCCTGGTTGCTGAAGCCTTCCTCTCTCTCTCCTCACTGTTCCAGCAGCTCATCATGCTTTGTGTGGCATCTGTCCATTTTCCCATTCAGTTCCGTTCCAAGGAGACTGGGAGAAGTGAGTTCGAACAGAAGCCTTGAAGTCAGGAAAATGTCCCTCGGCATTTGCTACACCATTCCCTGTAGATATTTGAAACTTGGAACAAGAGTGAAAGCACCAAATGCTTGTAAAATTCTATTAGCAGCCAAACTAGAAACTAACCTGTGAGCGGTTAATAAATATTTTGAAAAGCGCTGGTTGAGGGGGGAGTGGGGGGGAATTCTCTCTGCTGTTTAACATGTGTTCAGCTGTCTGAGGTTGAGAGAGGACAGCGACTGGAGTGTTGAGCTGCAAAATGGCAGCATTGGCATCAAATCAGTATTGAATGATGATTGACACAATGATTTGCCTGCTCTGCATACTTCCGGCAGATATTAACACCTTGACCGATTTGGTATCTGGTACAATTCATGGCAGAAGTGTGTTCGCTTACATTGGACACTATTTCGTCCCCAAATGGCACCAGTAGTGCCCAAAATCAGGCACTACCAAACCTGATCTTGCATATGCAGTGTTCTAAACAGTGGGAGTGATTCTTTGCTGCAGTGATAATCTTTTAAATCTTTTAAATTGCTGCAGTGATGTTGTCTTTCTTTTTTGATTGAAGCTTAATTGCAAATTAAAAGAATTGCATGCCTCCAGGACCCAATTTAAAGTAGTGGTTGTGGTTTTGACAAACTGGATATACAGCAAGAAAAGCATCCTGGTTACTGAAACTTTTCTAGATCAATTCAAAATAAAATAATTCTCACTTCCCTCCATATCCATTCCATTCAGTGAAATTGAAAACTTTATTCCTGTGCTAAGTGGGTCATAAATGTCTGTTTGGCATTAATTGCTTAGTAGTTATGGGCAGGATATTAGTCACTGTTGGTAGTGGGGTTCATCTGTTAATCAAATAACTTCTTTCAGTTGTCTTAATTACTTAGTCAATTCAAATGAATGCAGATGCTCAAGCTAGGTAAAGTTCTCCTTTTTCTCTCCCCCTCAAAGCCATTAAAGAATATTTTTTTTTTGGAAAATAAAGTACAAAGGCACAAAATTATTTTATTAAAAGAAGTGCTCTACTTAAATAAGAGCATTGGAAATGTATTTTTAGTAGCAGACTGTATGAATCAAAATTCCACAATTCAGTTATATAATGGATGTTCCTCAACTCCATTTACCCTTTTTTTGCTCCCTATTCTTTGATATCCTTATCTCATAATTTATGTATCTCAGTCTTCAAAGTCTCAGCACCTACAACTTTTTGGAGCAGAGAATTCCATGTTTAATGACCCTTGTGTGGAAAAAAATGTGTCCTGATCTCAGTCCTAAGTGGCCTACCTCTATGTCCTAGTCCTGAATTCTCCCAGCAGAGCTAATTGTTTCTTGGTACCTGCCCAATGTTTTCCCTTTATCATTTTCAAAACCTCAATTCAATCACCGGTAAACCTTTTTATCAACTCTGGGATTACGATCCAGCTTTGTCTAATCTGTCCTTGTAGTTTCACCCTTTAGTCCTAGTATCTGGTTTGGTATCTGGATAGACACCATAAATGAAGAAATCTTATATTTTGTTACCTGATCTTACAATGGCAATTTATAACCAAAAGTAATTGATGTAGTTGCTAAAACAGAATGTATGAAGTGATAATGTTTTTACATGACTAAGATGTAAGTCTTGAATTTTTTTATCCTTTCATGGGATGTGGACATTGCTGGCAAGGCCAGCATGTTACCCATTCCTAACTGACCTTGAGAAGGTGGTGATGAGCCGCCTTGAACCACTGCAGTCCATGTGGTGTAGGTACATACACAGTACTGTTAGGGAGGGAGTTCCAGGTTTTGATTCAGCGACAGTGAACGACAGGAGATTTAGTTCCAAGTCAGACTGGTGTGAGGCTTGGAGAGGAACTTGCAGGTGGTGGTGTTGCCATTTGTCTGCTGCCCTTATCCTTTTAGGTGATAGAGGTTGCAGACTTGGAAGGTGCTTTTAAAGGAGCCTTGGTGAGTTGCTGCAGTGCATTTGTATATCAAGTTGCTGCTGCCACTCTGAGTCAGTGGGGAGAGAATGAGTGTTTAAGTTTGTGGATGATGTGCTGATCAAGTGGGCTGCTTTGTCCTGAATGGTGTTGAGCTTCTTAGTGCTGTTGGAGTTGCACTTATCCAGGCAAGTGGAGAGTATTCCATCACACTCCTGATTTGTGCCTTATAGGTGGTGGATAGGCTTTTGGGAGTCGTGAGGTGAGTTTCTTGCCTCAGAATTCCCAGTCTCTGACCTTCTCTTGTAGCTACAGTATTTATATGGCTACTCCAGTTCAGTTTCTGGTCAATGGTAACCCTCTGGATGTTGATAGTGGGGGATTCAGCGATGGTCATTGAATGTCAAAGGAAGATGGTTAGACTCTCTTTTGTTGGAGATGGTCATTGCCTGGCACTTGTGTAGCATGAATGTCACTTTCCATTTATCAGCACAAGCCTGAATGTTGTCCAGGCCTTGCTGCATGTGGACGCAGACTGCTTCAGTGTGGAGCTGCAAATGGTACTGAACTCGTGTAATCATCAGTGAAGATCTCAATATCTGACCTTATAATGGAGGAAAGGTCACTGATGAAGCAGCTGAAGATGGTTGACCCTCAGACACCACCCTAGAGGAACTCCTGCAATGATATCCTGAGACTGAGATGATTGGCCTGCAACAATCACAATCTTCTTCCTTTATGCTAGGTATAACTCCAACCAGTGGTGAGCTTTCCCCTGATTCCTATTAACTTCAGTTTTGTCAGGACTCTGAGACATTTGGTCAAATGCTGCCTTGATGTCAAGGGTAGTCACTCCCACCTTACCTCTGGAATTCAGTTCTTTTGTCCATGTTGGACCAAGGCTGTAGTGAGGTCAGGAGTCGGGTGGCCCTGGCTTAACCCAAACTGAGCATCAGTGGACTGGTTATTTATTGGCATAAGATTGGGATCTGTGATGCTGGGGACCTGAGGAGGAAGCCAAGATTGATCATTCACTCCACTTCTGGCTGAGGATGGCTGCAAATGCTTCAGCCTTGCCTTTTGCACTGATGTGCTGAGCACCCCCATCACTGAAGATGGGGATGTCGTTGGAGCTGCCTCCTCCGGTTTGTTGTTTAATTGTCTACCACCATTCATGACTGGATATGGCAGGACTGCAAAGCTTTGAGCCCTTGGCTTTAGAGTGAAGTATCTGCCAGGCTAAAAGGTTACAGATTGTGGTTGAATACAATTCTCTTGCTACTGATGGCCCACAATGCCTCACGGATACCCAGTTTTGAGCTGCTAGATCTGTTCTGAATCTAGCCCATTAAACACAGTGGTAATGCCATACAACATGATGGACGGCATCCTCAATGTGAAGATGGGCCTGCTTCTTCACAAGGACTGTGCAGTTGTCATACCAACCTCTACTGACAGGGACAGGTGCTTCTGTGGCAAGTAGATTAGTGAGGACCAGATCTAGGAGGTTCTCTCTCTCTCTCTCTCTCTCTCTCTCTCTCTCTCTCTCTCTCTCTCTCTCTCTCCCCCACCCCTTGTTGGTATTCTCACTACCTGCTGCGAACCCATTCTATCAGATATGGCCTTCAGGGCTCAGTCAGTGGTGATACTGAGCCACTCTTGATGATGGACAGTGAAGTCCCTCACCCAGATTACATCCTGTGCCCTTGCCACCCTCAATACTTCCTTCAGATGACTAACAATTTATCTGCTGAGGGAGAACAGTAGGTGGTAATCAGTAGGAAGTTTCCTTGCTCATGTATGATCTGATGCCATAAGACTTCATGGGATCCAGCTCAATGTTGAGGAGTTCCAGGGCAACTCCCTTCTGATGGTATACTACTGTGCTGCCGCCTCTGCTGGGTCTGTCCTGCTGGTGGGACAGGGAATACCCAGGGGTGGTTAAAGTGGTGTTTGGGACATTGGGCAGAGTGTCGCAGGCGTGAAAAAGATGTTCTACCCGTTGCCCGCAATGGCGGGTTTTTGCACTGTATTGTCCGCTTCCTGCCTCTTTAATTATGCAGCCACAGGAACTACACCATCTCGCTGGTGGGTGGCCTCTGAATCACCCACCATGATGTTACCTTACCGTTTCCTCACTCCTGGTGCCATATCTAAATTGCAACCGTGCACAGAGTTCTCATTGCTTGCAGCCCTGGACTGCTCCAGTGAAGACATGGCCCTGGAAGCCAGAAGAGTTTTTAGTGACCTGTCACTGGAATGCCTCCTGGAGGCCTGCCGTGATGTCCTCCACCCTCTCTGGCTCTGGCCACAGGAGATCCAGCAATCTCACACTCTGGCTTGGGAGGTGGTATCAGTGGAGGTCAGTGCCAATGCTGCACAGGAGAAGTTGGCCATCCAGTGCAGAAAGAGAATGAATGATCTCACCTGTGCCACCAGGGTAAGTCAACCATTTCATCACTCTAAACTCACACACTCACAAGCCCATCACACATTCACTGGCATCTCACTCACTGCCAGCTCAAGGTACATCACCACTCACTCTCTCACATATACCTTCACATCTCCATCTGGCCTCATCTCCTCTGGAGACTGCCTCCTCAGCCTTTAGCATCTTGAGGCCACTTGCACAAATCAACATGTGCTCCCACACACACTCTGGGATATCCCCCTTCCGCAGTACAGCCCTCACCCTGCAGCCTCTTCCCTTACCTGAGGCCACTTCTATCCCTTCTGCAATCAAGCTCTAGCCCTGCAGCTGTCGAAAAGCCACCATTGCCTTACAGTAGATAGAGACCTGCCTGTGAGGCCCCCTAAAAGTGATGTGGTGCTGCTTGCGAAGCCTGGCGCTGATGACCATGAATGCTACCCAAAGCAAGGTAGGCAAATAAACCTTGAAGTCCTGAGCGAAGTGCAGGTTGCCAGGTGCATGTCGCTTATGTACTGCCGTGAAACACGTTGGTGTGATTGCTGGACGATCCAGCGTGGGGGCATGATTTTGGCAAGCAGGGCTTATAATGAGATGCTAAAGTATTGAAATTAGGTTCCCAATATGCGGTGGCGGAAACGCTACCCGCTGTTGACGGTGGAGTGGGCGATCGCAAACTGGTTTCACGAAGGCGTAAAACTGATTTTTGGCCTTCTCACCATATTGTCTGCTTACGTCATCAAACACATCCGCTGCCACCAGGAGTGGAAAATTCTATCGATTGGCTCTAAGATATGATTCTTTGAGTATGACTGTGTCAGGCTGTTGCTTGACTGGTCTTGGGGCTAAAACAAGTTCTGAGCAAGTTTTTCACATACCCAGTGAAGAATTCCTTCACCTTTGTGAAGACTATCCAGGACTTGCAAATCAATAGCAATGCTGTGTCCTTGGGCTTGTTCGATATTGCTAATCTATTCACTAATGTACTTCTCAAGGAAGCTGTAGACATTTTCACCATGTCACTATATCATGGTGATCTAGACATGCCGCTATTGTCTGAATCTGTATTCATTAAAATTAAGAACTTAGCAACTCGCGCAGTTGAGCTGAGTTCACTTTCAACGACACCACGTATTGATGGTGTTGCCATGGGATCCCCTCTGGGCCCAGCTCTTGCTAACATCTTCATTGTTTTACATTAGAAACGCGTCTTAGATGGAATGACCACTAACCTTCTACCCCTGTTTTAATGGGCTCCATCCTACACTCAAATTCAATTTTGAAATGGAGCAATCAGTCGAGTTCCCTTTCCTCGACCTAGTTGAGAAATTTGGCAATGGGTTCTCTACGACCATCTTAACACAAGCCCACCTTCGCTGGTCAATATACATGTTTGGATTCCTACATTTCCACACGCTATAAGATTGGCCTTATTGGCAACCTTGTAAATAGGACCCAAGCAATTTGCTCACTGTGTAAGCTTGATGCTGAAATAAGGCGGGTCAAAGATATCCTGTGGGATAATGGCTACCCCAATCAGATCATTGCTCTCTGTATATCGCGCAAACTCATGAATGGAACAAAGGCTGCCACTTTCAGTCCTGAAAAGTGCCCAGTCTACTTCAGATTACCCTGGAAGGGCTAGATGTTTAAAAAATTTGAATGACAGGTGACACTAGCCATTTCACACTACTACTATGCAGTAGCAACACGAGTGGTATTCTCCACTAATAGAATGCTGTTTTCAAGCTAAAAAGACGTTCTGCCTACCGCACAAATGAGTAATGTGGTATATGAGTTTCAGTGCTGGCATGATGCCAGGTATGTAAGCTGTACATCCCAATGGCTGGCAGATCATGTCAAACAGCATGACCCTTTGACTGTTCCAGATAGGCAGACTCAACCAGACCGTGCTTGCGCAGGCGTCCCGCCCTATCTTCGGTGTGAAGTACTTCAAAACACTGGATTGTGCATGTGCTGCCCTCTCCAGCCCTGTGCATGTGCAAAACTCCCAAGGTCTGTTGGGGCTTGGAACTCCCAGCTCCTACTGCACGAGAAGGTAATTCTGGATCTCATAACTCTGTCTCCACCGATGCTGCCTGACCTGCTGTATATTTCCAGTGTTTTCTGTTTTTATTTCAGATTTCCAAGATATGCAATATTCTGCTTTTTGGTTTGAAATCTAACTTGGTCACCGGCAATTTAAATTAGTGATAGCGTGATTACATTAAAGCCAAATCAATTGTCCCAATTTTATTACTTAGAATGTATGCAGCACAGAAGCAGGCTATCTGGCACAATTGGTCCATGCTGTCCTTTATGCTCCACCTGATACTCCTTCCGATATTCCTCACATAACCTGTAACAACATGACCCTCAATTTCTTTCTCTCTCATAATGCACCTTATACTATTCATCTCAACCATTACCTGTGGTACCACATTCCACGTTCTTACCACTTGATTTCCTTTTTAATTTCTTGATGACTAGTAGCCTCTCATTTTCCTTTTCCCCAGAAGTAGAAATGCTCTCTGTCTACCTTAGCAAAACATCCTCAGAAATTAAAAGACCTTTACTAGGTCACCTTTCTTAGCCTTCTCTTTTCAAGAGAAGAGAGACCCAGCCAGCTCATCCTTTTATGTTAGGCAGAACATCACAGTTCTGATATCATCCTGGTAAATCTCTTATGCAACCATTCCAGTCCCTCTACCTACTTTTTATACTATGGTGGCAAGAATTATATACAGTAGTCCAAGTATGGTCTAATCAAGGTTCAGTTCAATCTTAACATAGCTTCTCTGCTTTTCAATTCTAACTCTCTGGCAATAACCCCTAAAACTAGTGCATGGTTTGCTTTTTTTAATGAACTTTATTCACCTATATTGCTATTTTTACTGATTTATGTATTTATACTTCCAGGTTCCTTTATACTTCATTTAGATTTTTATTTTCCAAGTAGCATGCAACCTCATTTTTATTAACAAAATGTAATACCCTACAGGTACCATTGTAGAAATGAATTTGCTGTTATGTGCTCATTTTGCAAGTTTATTAATGTTACCTTGTAATTTGTTGCAGCCTTTTTCAGTGTTGACCGTTGCCTCCAACCCCCAGATATTTATGATGTTCCTCAAATTTATAAATTGTGTTTTTGATCCCTCAATCTAAATTGTTAATACAAACTGTGAACAACTGTGGTCCCAGCAGTGATCCTTGTGCAACCCCACTTTCTACCGACAGGAGTAGTGGACGTTTCCACTAAACAACTTTGGAAAATTTGGAATTCTGCCCGCTTTGCACAACAACATAGTTTCCAATAATTGCTGATAACAGTTTAGGAAGCTGCTGCCTCAGACCAATGGCATTTCATTTAAATGTTTATTTAGGGTTGGGGGCATTCAAACCTGCAGCATGTCAGCTGTAAATTGCATCCACATATAATGAGTGTCTAGGATTTCTAAATGTCCATAATTACACTGGAAGATGATATAAAGAACAGCAATATTTAAGTGTTTATTCTAGCCATTTCTTAATTGTTATCTATTTCTATTCGTTTCTTTTTGTTGCCTTTTATGTTCTTGTAAGCCTTTATGGCAATTGTTGTAGGGACCCAATCATTTTGGATTTTTATAAACGGACATAAAGTACAAGAGTAATTGTAAAGTAAAAGGTCATACATTTTGGGGCATCTTGATGAAATGGCATGTACACTGTGGTAAGATATGAAAAGATTGGATGAACAGCCTATAGTTCAAATAAACATTCTCCTGAAAGTGCAATTAGTGGATGGCATGATTAAAGGAAGTCAGTGGCATTTTCTTATTTTTAAATAGTGGCATAGAGTGCAAGAGTAAAGAAGTAGGGATAAATTTGTATAAACTATTTGGACTATTAATAGAATATCAACAATACAAAAGCAAAATACTGCAGATGCTGGAAATCCAATGTAAAAACTGTAAATGCTGGAAATACTGCGTCATTCAGATGGCATCTGTGGAGAGAGAAGCAGTTAACCTTTCAAGTCAATGACAAAAGGTGTCACCTGACCTGAGTATTCGCAACATTTTCTGTTTTTTTTTAAACAGCCACAAGAACTTGTAGTTGTACAGTGCCTTGAATGTAATAAAAGATCAAAAGCACTTCACAGGACAGGAGCGTTATCAAATAAAATTTGATTTAGAGTCAGACAGAGAAATTAAGGCAGATAACCAAAAGCTTGGTCAAAGAGGTATGCTTAAGGAATGTCTTAGAAGATACAAGAAAAGCGGAAAGGTTTAGGGAGAGAATTCTGGAGTTTAGGGCCTTGGCAGCTGAAGGCACAGCTGCTAATGGGGCAGTGATTAAAATTAATGTGGGGGTGGGGGGCGGAGATGGAGGAGTGTGGGGAGGTGGTTGGAGGAGGGTAGAGGAGTGCGGGGAGGTGGTTGGTTGTAGGGCTGGAGAGGATACAGAGTTAGGGAAGGGTGAGGCTATGGAGGAATTTGAAACCAGGTGAGAATTTTCAAATATTAAAATTATAAAGTATGCACAGCACCAGTTCTGATTGTAATCTCAATCCCACATTTCTGCCCACCCCCTTGTTAATCAAGAATCTATCTAGCTCTGCCTCAAAAATATTCAGAGACTCTGCTTCCACTACCGTCTGAAAGAAGAAATGTCTCCTCATCTCTGTCTTAAATGAGCGACCCCTTATTTTTAAACAGTGACCCCTTGTTCTAGATTCTCCCACAAGAAGAAACATCCTCTCCATAACCACCCTGACAAGTCCCCTCAGGATCTTAAAGGTTTTGATTAAGTCGCCTCTTACTCTTCTAAATTCCAGTGGATACAAGCCTAACCTGTCCAACCTTTTCTCATAAGACAACCTGCTCATTCCTAGTATTCGTCTAGTAAACCTTCTCTGAACTGCTTCTAACACATTTACATCTTTCCTTAAATAAGGAGACCAGTATTGTACACAGTACTTCGGATGTAGTCTCACTAGTGCTTTGTACAACTGAAGCATGACCTCCCTACATTTGTAATAGAAACATAGAAAATAGGAGCAGGAGTAGGCCATTTGGCCCTTCAAGCCTGCTCCGCCATTCATTATGATCATGGCTGATCATCCAACTCGATAGCCTGCTCCTGCTTTCTCCCCATATCCTTTGATCCCCTTCGCCCCAAGAACTATATCTAACTCCTTCTTGAAAACATACAATGTTTTGGCCTCAACTGCTTTCTGTGGTAAAGAATTCCACAGGCTCACCGCTCTCTGGGTGAAGAAATTTCTCCTCATCTCAGTCCTAAATGGTCTACCCTGTATCCTCAGACTGTGACCCCTGGTTCTGGACTCCCCCACCATTGGGAACATCCTGCATCTACCCTGTGTAGTCCTGGTAGAATTTCATAGGTTCCAAGAGATCTCCCCTCATTCTTCTGAACTCCAGCGAATATAATCCTAACTGACTCAATCTCTCCTCATATGTCAGTCCCGCCATCCCGGGAATCAGTCGGGTAAACCTTCGCTGCACTCCCTTTTTAGCAAGAACATCCTTCCTTAGATAAGGAGACCAAAACTGCATACAATATTCCAGGCGTGGTCTCACCAAGGTTCTGTACAATTGCAGCAAGACATCCCTGTTCCTGTATTCAAATCCTCTGGCTATGAAGGCCAACATACTTTTTGCTTTCTTTACCGCCTGCCGCACCTGCATGCTTACTTTCAGTGACTGGTGTACGAGGACACCCAGCTCTTGTTGCACATCCCCCTCTCAATTTATAGCCGTTCAGATAATGGTCTGCCTTCCTGTTTTTGTTACCAAAGTGGATAACCTCACATTTATCCATATTATACTGCAACTGGCATTCATTTGCCCACTCACTCAGCTTGTCCAAATCACACTGAAGCATCTCTGCATCCTCCTCACAGCTCACCCTCCCACCCAGCTTTGTGTCATCTACAAATTTGGAGATATTACATTTAGTTCCCTCATCTAAATCATTAATATATATTGTGAATAGCTGTTCAATTCCCCACACAATAAATGATAACATTCTATTAGCTTTCCTAATTACTTGCTGTACCTGCATACTAGCCTTTTGTGATTCACGCACTAGGATACCCAGAGCCCTCTGAGTCTCAGAGCTTGGCCAATCTCTCACCATTTAGATAATCAGCTTCCTTTTTATTCTTCCTGCCAAAGTGAACAATTTCACATTTGCTCACATTATTCTCTATTTGCCAGATCTTTGCCCACTCACTTAATCTATCTATGTCACTTTGTATGTCCTCTTCACAATTTACTTTCCTACCTATCTCTGTGTCGCCAGTAAATTTAGCAACCATTCCTTCGGTTCCTTCATCTAAGCCATTTGTATAAATTATAAAAAGTTGAGGCCCCAGCACTGATCCCTGTGGCATACCACTTGCCACACCCTGCCAACCAGAAAAATACCCAATTATGCCTACCCTCTGTTCCCCATTAGCTAACCAGTCTTCTATCCATGCCAGTATGTTATTCCCTATACCATGAGCTTTTATTTTACGCAATAACCTTTGATGTGCACTTATCACATGTCTTCTGGAAATCTAAGTACAGTACATCCACCGGTTCCCCTTCATCCGCAGCACATGTGACTCCTTCAAAGAACTCCAATAAATTGGTTAAACGTGATTTTCCTTTCACAAATTCATGTTGACTCTGCCTGATTGCCTTGAATTTTTCTAAGTGCCCTGCTATTACATCTTTAATAATAGCTTCTAATATTTTTCCTATGACAGATGTTGGGCGAACTGACCTAGAGTTTCCTGCTTTCTGTTTCCCTCCTTCTTTGAATAAAGGAGTTACATTTGCTATTTTCCAATCTAATGGAACCCTTCCCTGAACCTAAGGAATTTTGGAAAATTAGAACTAATGCATCAACTATCTCACTTGTCATTTCTTTCAAGACAAGGTGAAGGACTTGGGGATTTGCCAGCCTGTAGCCCCAATAATTTGCTCAATACCATTCCCTAGTAATTGTAATTTTCCCAAGTTCCTACCTCACTTCCATTTCTGATTTACAGCTATTTCTGGGATGTTACTTGTGCTCCCTATAGTGAAGTCCGAAGCAAAATACCTGTTTAATTCATCCACCATCTCCCTACTTTCCATTATCAGTTCCCCAGATGCACTTTCTGTAGGACCAATGCTCACCTTAAGTCTTTTTCTATTTAAATATCTATAGAAACTCTTACTTTCTGCTCCTTGCTAGCTTTCTCTTGTACTCTAATTTTCCCCTCATTATTCTCTATCACAGAAAGTGATGAATGCTCAGTCATTGACAGAGATTGATAGATTTTTGGTTACTTGGAATTGAGGGATCTGGCTGTAGTGCATAAACGTGGAGTTGAGGTAGGAGATGAGCATGATTTACTGACAGGTGGAGCAGGCTCAAAGGGCCAAAAGGCGCACTCCTTTTCCTCATGTTCTTGTGTCTAACAAGTTGTCTATAAAAGCATAAAGATTAACCATTTAAAATACAGATATAATTGGACAAACTTGCATCTTGATGAGAGTTTGAGTTAATAATCTGCTCCCAGGCCCTGTTGTACAGCAGCATTTGCAGAAGCCTAGCAGGTGTCTTCCTTTTAGTTTAATTCTCTTCATATCATTTATCTCCCTACATCTGGGTTTGAAAACTTATATAAGGAATAGCCAGATCAAACTCAATGCCACATCACACAGCTGTGCATATGTTAGGCCAGTGTTTCCCAAGCGTTTCTGGCCACGGAGCCCTTTTCACCTCCCAAGAGTATTGATGGAACGCTTAAGAAAGGTTCTCATTATGTTGAAGAGTTAAACTACAAAAAATTATTGTTTTTGTGCAATAGGTACAAACATACAAAAACAAATTTATAGAAGTATTTCTCTTTCTTATACATATACATTTATTATAATTAAAATGTCCTCTTCAGCAAAGTACTCGTCTTTCTTACTTTTTGCCATTTTTAATGAGAGGAGTGATGCTGCTGCTTTTGCTCACATTCGTTTAATATTAGGGGTGATACTGGAAAGCTGGATTCTCGTAAAAGACACTAGCTGGGATTTTCCACTCCCATTTGTGGCGGGTGTCATAGAGAGTTGGAGTGGAAAATAAAAGGGGATCGCAAAAATCAGTTTCACGTTGTAGTAAAACCAGTTTGTGATTGCTCCACCTGTCATTGGAGGGCCGTGTTTCCCGCCGCCGCACATCGGGAACCTAATTTCAATAAACCAGGATCTCATTATAAGCTCTGCTTGTCAGAATCACCCCCCACCCCACGCCCACCACCCCCACCCAAACGCTGGATCATGACATGCTGATGTGTTTCACAACTGTACATAAGCAGTGTGCACCAGGCGACCTGCACTTCGCTCAGGACTTTGAGGTTTGTTTGCCTACCTTGCTTTGGACAGCACTTGCGGTCATCAGCGCAGGCTTTGCAGGCAGCACCGCATTGCTTTTAAGGGGGGGCTCATAGGCAAATCTCTACCTACAGAACAGGTGTAAAGGCTCTTCAATGGCTGAAGGGCTAGGGCTTGCTTGGGGAAGGAGGAGAAGTGGCCTCAGGCAAGAGAAGAGACTACAGGGCAAGCGCTATACTGGAGAAGGGTGTTATTCCAGGGTGTGTGGAGGCCACGTGTTGATCAGTGCAAGTGGCCTAGATGGTATATGTGAGAGAGTGAGTGGTAATGTCCCTTGAACTGGCAGTGAGTGAGATGCCAATAAATGTGTGATGGCCTTGTGAGTGTGTGTTTAGAGTGATGAAATAGTTGACTTTGGTGGTACAGATGAGATCATTCATTCTCTTTCTACACTGGATGGCCAAGCTCTTCTGTGCAGCGTTGGCACTGACCACCACTGCCACTGCCACCCAAGCTGGAGAGGTGAGATTGCTGGACCTCCTGCAGCCAGAATGGGAGTAGAGGACATCATGGTGGCCTCCAGAAGGCATTCCAGTGACAGGTCACTGAACTCTTCTTGGATTTCGGGGCCTTGTCTTCACTGCAATAGTCCTGGGCTGCAAGCATTGAGAACCATGTGTACAGCTGCAGTTTAGATATGGCAGCCGAGTGAGAAAACGGTGAGATATTGGCGTGGCAGGTGATTCAGAGGCCATCCGCTAGCGATACAGCACATTTCCTGCACCTGCTTAATTAATGAGGTAGGAAGGGTGAGTTTTTGTGCCATACCGTCCCGCTTCCCCTCTTCCGCCCCCGCTTCCCCTCTTCCGACCCCGCTTCTCCTCTTCCCCGCCCCCCCCCCCGCCCGCCGTCCCCTCTTCCGCCCCCCCGCCCGCCGTCTCCTCTTCCGCCCCGCCCGCCTGCCGTCCCCTCTTCCGCCCCGCCTGCCGTCCCCTCTTCCGCCCCGCCCGCCGTCCCCTCTTCCTCCCCTCCTCCTCCTCCAGTCTTCCCCCCTCCTCCTTCTCCTCTCTTCCCCCCTCCTCCTTCTCTCTTCCGCCCCTCCTCCTCCTCTCTTCCCCCCCTCCTCCTCCTTCTCCTCTCTTCCCCCCTCCTCCTCCTTCTCCTCTCTTCCCCCCTCCTCCTCCTCCTCCTCTCTTCCCCCCTCCTCCTCCTCCTCCTCTCTTCCCCCTCCTCCTCCTCCTCCTCCTCTCTTCCCCCTCCTCCTCCTCCTCTCTTCCCCCTCCTCCTCCTCCTCCCTTCCCCCCTCCTCCTCCTCTTTTCCCCCCCTCCTCTCTCCCCCGCTCCTCCTCCTCTCTTTCCCCCCTCCTCTTTTCCCCCCTCTCTTATCTCCCCCCTCCTCCTCTGTTGTCTCTCTCCCCACCCCACCCTGGCCTTCCTCCCCCCCCCTCCCCACCCCCTGCCTTTCCCCCCCTCCCCACCCCCTGCCTTCCCCCTTCCACCCCCCCCGCCTTCCCCCCCACCCTTGCCTTCGCCTTCCATCCCCCCCCACCCCCACCCCCCTTGCCTTCCACCCCCCAACCCCCCTTGCTGCCCCCTGTCTGCCCCCACCACCCCTGCCTTCCCCCCCCCCACCCCCCCACCCATGCGTTCCCCCCCGCCTTCCCCCCACCCCCCCACCCTTGCCTTCCCCCCACCCACCCACCCCCCCTTGCCTTCCACCCCCCTTGCCTTCCACCCCCCACCCCACCCCCTTGCCTTCCCCCCCCCACCCCCCATTGCTTCCCCCCTCTCTTGTGTCCCCTGTCTCTCCTCCTTCGCCCCACCCTTCGCTTTCGACCTGGAAACTTATGGACAGCTCGTCCAGTCATGTGCTGGTTTCTCCCTGCTTTGGCTGCTTGTAGTCTCACTAGTGCCTCTGATTGGATAAGCAGCTTTATAGCTTTTTTCAAATGTATGGCAGTTGAATGCCATAAATTGCACAAACCTGGCCTACTGGGGAACCCCTTGACGTATCAAATGGAACCCCAGGGTTGCGCAGAAACACAGCTCGGAAAACCCTGTATTATGCAATATATGGCCAACTGGGATGGGGGTGGGCAGGGGAAGATAGGTGGAATTACACAATTCCTTTGTTTCAATTTTCGCACGCAAGTCCTCAATTCATCCATAATTGTGCAATCCTATTGCCATGCCGTAGCTAAATACTTTATCATTAATTCAGTTGAGTTTCCTTGAACACTGAGGCTTCTCCACAATTTCAGAACACTACAATTATTTTTTTAAGCGCAATATTTATGGCATTAACTTTGGGAATGTTTGCTTGGGGCTTTTATTTAAAACTATAATCTTATCTGTTCACGTATCAAAAGCATAGTTCTCAATTAGAAATATTCCTTTTAAATAGTGTGATACGTTTACCTCTTTGCCTGTGGGGGAATGGATTATAATTTAAGATATTTAGCTAAGGATTTTCAAAGTGAAAACTGAAAGCGAATGATTTTTTGCTTTTTATGGAAAATGTGGAAAGCCTCATCAGCCCTGTATTCCCTTTTGCTTCATTTTTCACATTTTAATAACTTAAGTATTTCCTTTTTTTTGTCTGACATCTAGGATGACATAATGTCATTTGAGGCTGAGAAACAGGTGGTGTATCTACAGGTTTATCGTCCTGTTTACTTTCAACTAGTTGATGTTCTGCTGCACAAGGCTCAGTTTCCCTCCGATGAAGAATATTCCTCCTGGTCTTCTGATGAAAAAGAGCAATTTAGGATATACAGGTGAGGAAGTAATGTATGTTTGCTTTTAACGAATTGTTTATAACTGAACAGTTTTTAATTGGGAATATCTGAGTACCTACAGTCCTTTAAAGTTGCATGTTCTTTTCAAGGCTTGCATTTTTATTTTAAAACTCCTTAATCATTCAATAGCTGGTGATAGCACGAGGCAGCTGATAAAACCTGTTCCAATCCGTTGTATTGTGCAATTAGGTGATGTGGAAGCCTGATTGATTTGCTTGGTTGATTTTATGGTTCTGATTTTTTTTATTCTGTGAATTCCATGGTGTCACCTATGACATCAGAAGAAGACCACCTTGTATATCCTCATACAGGACTTAATCAGTTTAAAATTCCAAATAAGCAAAGGAGAGCGTTTGCTTTTTTTTGGGGGGGTGCTCCCCAATGGCTCAGAGGACACGTTAACATTAGTGAGTAGCTGAGCCACACTGAACTGAAATATTTTGAGTTTAATCCCTAATCTCTGAGTTGGCTGACCGTAGTTGGGGTGATAGTCACAGCAGGGGATGCTGTAATTGGCCATACTTCTGAGGCAGGGAGAAAACCATTCGTGGTGTTTGCTTCTGGTTATTATGCAGTGACCTTTTCTAAAATTGGCATGCGGACAAGTGCGAACAGGATTGGGATTGTTTGAGAAGACATAGGACTCGCCCCAAAAAAATGCCAATCTATTAAGGAGATGAAGAAAAATTGTTTCTTTTTATGATGGCTTAGAGATGGTTACCCTGACCTCCTGAGTCAGAGGTTGTAGGTTCAAGCTATGTCATAAACATGTAGTCTAGGTTTCTACTTTAGTACAGTACTGAAATAAACAATAAACAATTAAAAACAAAAACAGAATTAGCTGGAAAAACTCAGCAGGTCTGGCAGCATCGGTGGAGAAGAAAAGAGTTGACGTTTCGAGTCCTCATGACCCTTCAACAGAACTAGGAATAAACAATTAAATACTGCATTGCTAGAGTTACTGTCTTCTGGATGAGATGTTAAAACAAAATCCCTTCTGCTTGCTGAGGTGAATATAAAAGATACCATGGTACTATTCAAAGACTGAGCAGTTCTGCTGGTATCCCAAACAACACAATTTATCAATGATCATTACCAAGGCAAATTATCCGATCATTTATCTTTTTGCTATGTACAAATTATTTGCCATGTTTGCTAAAGTAGCAACTAGGACTACAATTCAAATGTAATTAATTGGCTGTGAAGTGCTTTTGAACCTCTTGAAGATGAGAAGTGCCGTTTAATTCCAAGTTCTTTCTTCCTTTTTTCAGCAATAGATATGAAGAAATTTTGGTTTTTTAAGTTAACACATGGTAAAATTATTTGAAACTTATTTAGTTAATCCTGATTGCAAACTTGACCAGCCTGTCAGAATAGATCTCAACAGGGGTTCTGCTTAGCTGCTAGATTGATTCCTGGGATGAGAGTTGTTATGAGGAGTGATTAAGCAGGATTGACTGATTTATTCTCTGGATTGTAAAAGGATGAGGTGATCTCCTTGAAATGCATACAATTCTGAGAGAGCTTGACAGGGCAAATGTTGAGAGATTGTTTCTTCTGCTTTGAGAGTCCAGAAACTGCAGTCATATTCTCAGGATAAGAGCGCTGACCATTTAAGACTGAGATGAGGAGAAATTTCTTCACTGAGACGATTGTGAATCTTTAGAACCCTCTATCCTAAAAGGTGCTTAGTAAAGAGTATTTCCAAGACTGAGATTGATTTAGATTTTTGGACACTAAATGAATCAAAGGCTATGGGGGTTCAGCAGGAAAGTGGAGGTTGAGGTGGGAGTTCAAACCAGGATCTTATTGAATGGCGAAGCAGGCTCGAGGAGCGGCATGGCCTACTCTTACTTCTATTTCTTGTGCTCTTCTGTTAAACTCTTAAATTTCAGTACAACTTAACATACACCTACACTTATGCGTTTGTAGTGAAGGACTTGAAATGAGTATTTTTAGCTGTGTATATATGCCTTGCAAACAGCACCAATTAACATCTGTTCAACTTCATTAGAACAGTAAAGAATTCTAATTGTTTTAAATCATAAATGGGATTTTCAGTTGTTTACAATGTTTATTTGGTTGCAAATGTATTATAGTTTTGCTTTGATATTTATTTCAAATAAAATTTATACTTTTTCTTGGTAGGGTTGATATTTCTGATACCTTGATGTATGTATATGAGATGCTGGGAGCTGAGTTGTTAAGTAACCTCTACGACAAACTAGGAAGGCTTTTAACTAACACTGAGCAACCAACCTCATGGCAGGTGAGCATTACATTGCTCTACTATTGTGCTAAGAGTTTATATAAAATGCTTATGTTCAGTTTATTATAAATATGTATATTTAGTTTACAAGAGTGAATATTTTTAATAGCAATTCAGAATAAACACCACCCAGCTACGTTTCACCACTAATGTGCAATTCTGATGATTATTCTACAAAATGCACCACTTAAATATGCTCCCTATATTTGAGGATTTGTAAACACTAGACTTGTATCCAAGGTTTTCAATTGCAGTATTTGCAATCATTTGAAATGGTGTATGATATTTTGGAGCAGTGTAAGCGAATCCATGCTGGTTCAACTTTTTTTTTCAATTGTCAAAGAGGGATTAACTATTAGAAAATGCTGTTACCAAAAGTCGACTCTTTTTGTATAAAATATTTCTGTTTTTAATGAGCATCTTGTGTCATTTCATTCAATTGTCTTAATTTGCTTGCCTGATTCTTGTTTTAAAAGCAAAAGTGAAACTGTCTCTTACATCAAATGAATTAATGTCTGTGCCAGAAAGTAATTAATGAGAGCTTCAGAGCAGCATAAGTCTCAAGTTTCATCCACCAACCGTGCTATTTTTGCCAGTCTTTTGGCATTTAATTTACTGGATTGCTCCATGGAGAGTTGGCATGGACTTGATGGGCCAAATGGCCTCCTTCTGTGCAGTAAATTAATCTGTGACTAATAGCACCAAGTCTGAGAAGACTCACCTGTATATAATGGACTGCGTTATCACCCTAGTGACTGATTATTAAAGCAGCCTGTCAGGTGTTGTTAAATTCATATGATTGCATTATTTTACTCCTTGTCTGGATGTGTGAGTTGCTGCCAAGATGGGCATGTATTGCTCATCCCTTGTTGTCCTTGAGGTGGTGGTGGGCCTTCTTCCTGACATGTTACAATCTTTGTGCTGAAAATATTCCCAGAAAACTGTTTTGGCCAGTGACAATGAAGAATTGGCAATGTATCTCCAAGTTAGAATGATGTATGACTTGGAGGAAACAGGTGCTGGTGTTTGAATGCAGCTGTTGCCCTGAATTTCTAAAGGTGCTAAAGGACATGGGTGTGTGGGGTGCTGCTGAAGAAGCATTGTTGCTGCAATGCATTGAGTATAAGGCGCACGATGCTGATGGCGGAGTTGAATGTTTAAACCAGTGGATGGGGTGCCAGTCAAGAAGATTACTTTATCCTGGATAATATTTTCCAAGCAGACCTTGAGAACCCCGTGAGGTCCTCGTAACTGAGGCTGGAGATGTGTTTAATACCTCCACGACGAGTGAGGCGGCGAATGGTGGGTTTAGTGATTCCCTGGATGTTATCTCGGAGGACGTTCTGGTGCCGTTTAGCACTCCCTTTACTGAAACCTTTACCTCTACTGGACATCACACCTGGTACGGACTTCTGATGGTGTTGAGCTTAATTGTTGGAGCTTCATCCACCCAAAGAAATAGGGGTTATTCCATTACATTCTTGATTTGTGCCTTGTAGGTGGTAGAGAAGCTTTGTGAAGCCTGTGGAGAAATCCACAATTGAATATCCAGCCTCTGACCGCCTCCGGTAGCCATGGCTCCTTCAGTTAAGTTTCAAGTCAGTGATGATTCCCAGGAAGTTGATGGGGTTAGGGTTTAGGAGGGGATGTGGATGGAGTTGATGATACTGCAATTGAATATCAAGGAGAGGTATTTATGCTTTCTCTTGTTGGAGATGGTCACTGCTCCACACGTGCAGCATGATTTTTACTTGCCCTTACAAGGCAAGCCTGGGCATTATCCAGGATTTGCTGCATACAAGCATAAACTGCTTTGTTAAAAGCCTTGTGAATAGAGCTGAACACTGCAATCATCAACAGCCTCATGTCTGTCCTTATGATAAAGGGTAGGTTATTAATAAAGGAGTAAAGCTAGATGAGCTGAGGACATTTGCCTGAAGAACTCCTGCAATGAGGCTGAAATGATTGTCGTCAAGTAGTCAGCACTACTGCTGGATATTGTCAATGCCTGTAGACTTTGCTTTGTTCAGTGGACTTGGCCATTTCATTTCACATTACAATAGGAATCTAATTGACTGAAACCAGGTTTTTGTGATGGTGTTGACCTTGCGAGGAGGCAGAGAAGGATCATCGCTTGACACTTCTGACCAGAAGTGGTTGTAAACACTTCAGCCTTGCTTTTTGCGTTTGTGTGCTGGCCTCTGCCATCATGGAGGATGGGGATATTCATGGACCTTCCTCCTGTTTAATTGTTCACCATCATTCGTGACTGGATGTGGCAGGACTGCAGAGCTTTGACCTGGGATCCGTTGGTTGTAGGATTGTGTAGCTGTCTCTAGCATGCTACTTCCACAGTTTATAAAAGAGATACTTGCCTTTAGATAGTTTTTCATGATCTCTGGAAATCTCAAAGCACTTTATAGCGAATCAAGCACTTTTAAACTGCAATCAATGTTGTAATGTAGGAAACATTTAACATGCAATGCAGTCCTGTGTTTTAGCTTTACAGTTAGTCAGACCCTGCAGCAGAAATTACAGATTGCCACTTGCATGATTCTGTGCGAAGTTATTGATTTTATTATTCTAGATTTAAAATACATGGCAATATGATTTTGGACCCTCCCATATAAGCCAGCCACTTAATAGTGTAACAATATTTTCCTATTTCAGTGCAATGACAGTGCTTGGTAGTTACCAGGTGAAAATCTTCTCAACATAGTTATATTTTTTGAAAAACTGGAAGTGTAAAAACAATTTGATATTTTGAAACTAAAACTGGAAGGGCTGATAATGGGATGCACACAAAATATAGCATCAACTTAAGAATCCTCTTGCAATTCTATTGATCCCCTAATTCCCCTAAAATGGCAAGTGCAGATTGGACAGAATCAAACAATTCAGCATTGACAGTGCAAAGTAGATAACCATTGACTATTGTATTTGATTTTGGGACCAAGGGTGCATTATTTCTTTGAATGTTTTTAATCAAAATGTTGGCGTCATGGGCGTTGCTAACTTTTTTTGTACCATTGGCGAATACTAGCTTTGTCGCATTGTGTAACTTTTTTCTCTCTTTCTCCTTCTTTAGCACATTGAAGCCTGTTTGTATGGGTTTCAATCTATTGCAGAAACCAATGATGTCAACTATTCCGATGTTATTCCAGGCTTGATTGGACTTATCCCAAGGATAAATATCAGCAATGTGCAGCTAGCTGACACTGTGATGTTTACCATAGGTAAATGACTTTGCTTTGAAGAAGATATTTTCCAGTGAGATAGGTATTTTTAATACAGAGGTAGGTCTAAATCTGAAGATGTCCCAATGAAGTGAGCTGACACCTCTGACAGTACAGCACTTCCTCAATTGTGCATGCTGGTGTCCTCATGGTTTATGTTCTCAAGTCTCTGAAGTGGAACTTGAACTTTCTGTCTGAAGGAAGAGAGAGCTATCACTGAGACAAGATTGATGTTCAGTGGTGTTGAAATAGCAAAGAATGAAATTTAGAGAGCATTGGGTTTTAATAAACTCAATTTTCAACATGAGTAATCACTAATGAGCAGTGTTGATAGAGTGCTGAACTGTAAATCCAAAATCCTAGAGTACAGATTGAAGGAAGTTGAGCTCAAACTGACTAGCATTCTCATCAGACTACAACTATGTACTATACCCAGCTTAGCTCAGCGAGACTCATGAGAAACAGGCTCTGGAATCTGTTCAGCGTGCTGTGATGAATTCTTAGAATCGGAAGGCTAAGTTGTGAGGAATAGTCGAAGAAATTTGGGCTTTACAGCCCTGAAAGAAGACTTGTGATACCAGTAGCCTAGAAAGGTAGATTTGGAACACTACTTCAAACTAAATCAAAATCGTAGGACAGGAAGATACTAGAGGAAACAAATCAAAAATAAATTTAAGGCTGATATCAGGAAATTCTTCATAGAATTATGGAATGAATTTCCAGATGAGGGAGTGGATGGAAAACCTCTGAAATTACTTGAAATAGTTGTTGGATGCTGTTATGGTTGGAACTTAGGGTATTTGTGAATGGGTGAGGTAAGATGCATCTAATGATTTTACTCACCTTTATCGTTTATGACCGTGCAATAGCAGATATGGACAGTCAGTAGCTATAAGGTTTTGACTAAGGCATGTTGCTGAGGATAACACTTGACAGGAGGCCATGTTTGATGATTATGTGAGCATTCAAAGTGCTTTCTGTCACCTTGATTGATAAAAGATGTACCAAGTATTCAGAAACTTGTAATCATATTTGTGATTCTCTGTGAACTGGGACTAATGATGAATTCCTGTTCAATGTTAATTGAAACTTCTGCTTTACAAACTTTTAAACCTGGCAGAAACTCCATTACAGTTTGAAAAGGTTTTCACACTTTGATAGGGTGAGCGATTCTGGTAGTTCTGATTATTTTGTGAAGAAGATTGCTTGTCTGTTTTTTTGGTAAACTCTTATGTTCCATGTGCATAGTATCGATCTGTGGAATAAACATGGCAATATCTAGCTATTAAAGTTAGAATGGACATCATGACTGCTATTATGTTGGGTGATCTCTGTTTGGACTTTGGCCTTGTAGTTTTGGTCTTTCTAGGTTTAATGTCACACAATTATAAAATTGCTTCCTTGTTCCCCTTTTCCTGCTTAAGATCTAGAAATCAGTGTTCTTGTGCTAACTGCTCTACTTAAATGACAATTTATGTGCAGTTTCATAGTCACCAAAATGATGACCATAACTTTTTTAAACTACTTCTAATCTCATCTGCAGGTGCTCTAGCTGAATGGCTGGCTGATCACCCAGTGATGATTAACAGTGTATTGCCATTGGTATTGCATGCTTTGGGCAACCCAGAGCTTTCCATATCCAGTGTTTCCACACTGAAGAAGATCTGTAGAGAATGCAAGTATGACCTACCTCCCTATGCTGCTAATATTGTGGCTGTTTCTCAGGTAATGATCATAAGAGATTTAAAGAGCTAATTTTGCAGTCATTACTGCATTTGTTTACATTTGGGAAATGGAACTTAAAGTTCTTGTGCTGCCACTTTAAAATTAGAGACAATGGAATTTTGTGCCAGCTAACTGTAGTATTGAGTTGCAGTGAAAATTGTATTAATTTTTGACCTCTCCCTGTTTCAGATGGCACAGACATGCTGGGCCAAATGGCCTCCATCCATACCTTAAATTTTCAATGTTTTATATCTATGTTTACCTCCTCAGTATGGTGTCTTGTGAGGCCCATGCCACATATTGGCAAGAACAGGTGACATTGGGGCTATTTTTTATGCTCCCCCACGTGTGGTTTGAAGGTGGGGGAGCACATAAAACCCAGCAGACAACCTGCTTACTGCCTGCCCACCTGCCCCTGCTCTCACTGCAGTTTTATCAGTGGTGGGGCTGGCATCAAGTGGATTGCCTGCTCATGTGCCAGTTGAGGCCTTTAAATGGATAATTAATTCCTACAAGGGCTGCTGGAATTAGACTGGTGATGGAAGAGGCCCATGCCAAGCAGCCAGCCTGGCACGTTTCTCTGCATAGGCTGATGCATGGTGGGCAGGGGTGGGCGTGTGCCTCCTTAACTGGTCCCCTGGGCCCATCAGAGGGGCCCTCCCAGGTTCCTCTCCCCCATGGGCCTCTCAAATCTCAGCACCCACTTGCTGAATACCCTTCCCAACCGGCAGACACTTAAAAAGTTCCAATCCATCGCTGAACAACACCTCCTTGAGCTCAGAGTGCAGTACTAGCAGTGGCCATGCTGGTGCTTCCCTTGGGCAGGCTTCCCCCTGCTGACTTTTTAGCCAGGGTGGGATGGGGATCATATAATTCAACCCTCTTGTTTTGGAGTCTCTCTACTGACAAAATGATTAGAGAAGTATTTGCTGCAAAAATACCTCAAAGTAATCACCCATTTCCTGTTGAGGAGGGAAAAAAAAGAAAGAAAAGGCCAGTGATTAGAGAGGAGAGATGTTTTTTCTCTCCAATGGACTTTGATTGTCAACAAGGTCACCCTCCCTTTTTTCAGTCAAGCACAGAGTTGCATTTATGTAGGTAAATGGAAACTTGATTTCACAGTTATTTTTCAAGCAAAGGATGTGACATGATGGTGTTATCTATCGCCTTAAGCGACATAGATTAAATGAACTTCCATCCCGAAAACTTTCAATGGTGTGCAGCAGAAATGGTGGTATTCATTTAAGAGTGTAAGAAGACACACTAATCATTCCCTAATGAACAATGGGAACAATTGAAATGTATAAACTTGTTTTGTCCCATATTTATTGTAAAAGAAATTACTTAAGTTTATTATGATGATAAAGGAACATAGGAGATCTACATCAATTAAGGAGTAGGGCAGAGAAATAGAGAAATGGCAAGTGAGTTTTATTGTAGATATGCATGGTATGTGTACATTGGAATATGAAATGTGAAATTAAAACTTCATTATTGATCTATTACTTTTTTAAAAGGCTCAACAGTAGCTCATTATTAGTACTCCTTTAAGAAGCTAAGGAACTGCAACCTTTTTCTTCACTTATTTGTGTTGTGTAGAATTTTATCTCCCCCCCCCCCCAAATCTAAATCTAAATCTAAATCAAATCTAAAATTTTCTGGTCTCCATAGCATTGTGCTACACCATGCAGTGTCTTTTCCCATTTGATTATTGGGAGAGTTCTTAATTCACTTTAAGGAGCAACTGCTAAGGCAATATGTAGAATTGTCTGGTAAACTGAATTAGTGAAGTTATTTGCACTGAGTTAATGGCTGTGCAAATGTTATTTCAATTTTTATGGTGTTGAGATCAGTAGGTCCTCCCAAGCCAAAACCTCAATTATGACATCAACAATTATCATTGGAACCAAAAGACATGTATTTTTTAAGAGTGGCAACTATTGGTTCCCCTGTGATGTTACCCATAGGTAGTGGATGTAGAATGAGTGGACAGAGAACTGTTAGGGAGGGGAGAAGGAGACCCTTTGAACATACTCCTGGATTCAATAAAATCATGGCTAAACTTGCACATCAACTCCACTTTCCCAGCTTATCCCTAGATTCCCTTAATGTCCAAGATTCTATCAATCTCAGTCTTGAATATACTCAATAATTGATTAGAATGCTACATTCAATTTTACTGACAAATTTAGTGACTCACAGCCTAAAAGTGTTGAATTCATAACTCGTGTTTTAAAAATCTGTACAACGGTGTAGCCTCTTTTCCCTTTCTCAGAAGAAAACCTAACCTAAACACAAATTGCTATGCCCTAACTTTGTTATAAAGCTAGATAATTTGTATTCTAAGGGAAATGTAATTTTTTCCCCTTTAATTTGTCAGCACCCTTTATAAGACAGAAATGATTTGAAGCTTTGGAGAAATTGGAAATATTAATGTTTATACAGTATAATAAATTCTAGGTAGTCAAGTAGGTACAACTCTCTATATTGCATTCAGTTTGTATCTATTTCCACATAAATGTATATCAATGTTATTATGCTATTAATGTGATTACAAGTATATTAATGTAATTCAAATGTCCACTGATGGTACTTAACCTATAATTCACCTTCGTCTTTGGATAAAGAATGAAGTTTCCAGCTCACTGCCAGAGCTGGGTACGATACCTATTGATTCATGTGTTTGCATGCAGACATGGAGGATAAAGCACCTACTCCCTCTCTGCTTTGGCTTTGTTCATCTGTATGTTTTTGAAATAACAGAAAATGCTGAAAATACATGGCTGATCCGTCAACATTTCAAAACACCTAAAACATTATCATGTCTTTTTCATCTTTTCAAACTTGGCTGTGTCATTTATTTCCAGCATTTGTTATTTTTAAAAAAAAATCTGACCTATTCTTTGTTTTTGATTTTATTGGACGCAAAGTCAAAAAGGAGTAAATTCAGCTGTGAAGCGCCATTTATCTCAGTATACTATTGGAAGTGGTATTCGAAAACCACTGCTGTGAAAGAGGTTGCAGTTCTGTTGAAACAAATTGTTAAGCAGGTGCATTTATTTATTTTACGCTCTGTTTGTATCTGTTTTCCACATACAGATGTATGTGTTAACTTACTTTCGCTTGTTAAATTATTTGAAAGACTGAGATTTGTGACAGTATGAAATGTGTCAGACCTGAGGTTAAAGATCTGCAAATCTGACCTTTTGTTACAATGTAAACAGATGATAACCTGGAGTTTTCTTTTTGCTATTGTCTTCCACAGGAAGTTTTAATGAAACAAATTCATAAGGTCAGTTGACAAAATTTACTGCTGGCCATTAAAGCGCTTTGTCATCTCATTTCTAAATTAATTTTTAAAAAATTTGTTTGCAATTACTTTTCTGACTTCACTACTTCACTATGTTTATATGCACAGCAAAACCTGTTTCACAATGATTGTGCCAAGTCAGCTCACCAAAATAAAAATAAAAATGTAAATGTAACTAAACACTTGCTGCAAAATTCTTAGAAAATAGTTTAAATTGAATTTCTGGACTGGATATGTAAATACTAGCATTTATGTAAACTTTGTTGCATTTGAATCTAATTTTGCATTAAAGTTTGAATTTAATACAACAGAAACAGAACCACACCATCAGATACTGATTGAGCTTCTGGAATTTTACTAAGTTATTATTCAGATTATATGTACAGTCTGACTATATCCTTTTTCTACAATTTCCATTTGCAAATACATTTTTGATAATTTTATATGTGAATGTTAATAATGAATGAGCAATTAATGACAAAATACAATTTTAGTAAAGCTCAAAATTGAATTCATTAGAGCACCAGACAATGAGAACCGCAGATGAAAAAGTTATTAACCTGACAAACGTTTTTAGAAAAAAAAGCTGCTTAAAGTAACATTTATATACCTATACCTACTGAGAGTGGGTTGCCAAAAGCTGGCACAGAAAGTTTTTGGATAATGAACAAATGTCAGCATTCAAGTGTATTTTAAAACCCAGTGGACTATTCAAGTTTCCACCATTACTTATTATTTGATTTTACTCGTCCTGTCCTGTCCTGTGCTTGTTTTAAACCCTGTTTTGGTAAATTTTGACTTTTACTAGAAACATTCTAATTTCACTTGCTTTTGTTCTTATTTGGTACTGCAAAAATGATACCATTGTTTTTTTTATCTTCAGATTTTATGCTCTGTTTTCATTCACTGAGTTCTTTTTATTTTCCCCTCTCCCAGACAAGTCAATGTATGTGGCTGATGCAGGCACTGGGATTCCTGCTCTCTGCTCTCCAGGTGGAGGAAATCCTTAGGAACCTGCACTCCCTCATCAGCCCCTACATCCAGCAGCTGGAGAAACTTGCTGATGAGCCGGTATGTACAATGAAAAGCCAGCAGCTTCATAACGTTTGCCCTGAAACCAAGACTTCGGGATTGCATGAAACTGTTTCATGTGCTTCTCTTGCTTCTCTCTCACCTCCAGTACTTTATTTTCACTTTTTTTTTTCCTTTTCCTCCTCATTTTATACAGTGTGGTATTTTTTAATGGTCTTTTTATATCCTTGGCCTCAACATATTATTAATCTATCAGTTTAAGTTCAGAGAAGTCCAAAATGCCACAAAAGCACAAAGACAGTGATGCACAAATTCTTGTACAGCATTCATTTTGCATTTAACAATTTATAATTAAATAAAAGCTATTATTTGATTTCTAATTTGTGCAGTTGAATTTGACTGTCTGCTACACTCCATGGCAGATTATCCCAAACGTGCAAAACTTGTGTAAAAAAGCTTTTCATACTATCATGTTTTAATGTTACTTTCCATGAATTTTAAAGTAGTGTCCTCTGGTCCATCTCTTCTGTCTTATTTTGAATGTTATCTTACCTTTACTGTTTAATACTCTAATATTCATCAGTGTGTTCCCAAACCCTACCAGTTTGCTGGTTTATTGCTCAACTAGGAGCATAGTTCATAATTTCTCATCATTTATCCTCTTTTTTTCATTGGGAATAAGCTTAATTGATTTTCTCTTGCACCCTAGCTAATTTTGACTTTTTTTTTGTGGTATGATCGGAACTGAAAAGTGTACATTTGGGTGGGGGTCAGTCAGCTCAGTTGGCTAGAGGGCTAGAATGTGATGCAGAATAATGCCAACAAGAAGTTCCTCGTTACTGGCTATGATAAGGAGGCAGCCTCCATGCAGTGCCTTGTCAATGCTTGACGTGGAGTGGTGCTCCTCAAGCTATACAACCACTTATCTCTCTCTAACAGAGAGGGATGCCTACGGTACCTTATGGACTATGGCTAAATCTATCTTTTGCTGAGGACCTTACGTATGATGTAGATTTTTGACTAGCGTGCAATACTTTACATTGCTTTCTCTTCTCACTTCCTCTTTCGGCTTTTCCCATGTTACATGGAGTCACCACAATGCTGCTTGATTTCCATCCCCTCGTATCAAACATCATTTTTGGGATTTGGCATATGGTTTTGCAGTCCGATGTCATTCCTGTTTACCTGGGTTGTGGACTGGTACTAATACTCACCGGCTTGCCTCTGTCAGTGGCTGTGTTGTTCATGGCCAGCAAGTCTGGAATGACCCTGAACCTGGAGCATTCTGACTGTGAGGCACGGCTGCTACCCTCTGATCCGTGCTCTAGACCCTGTGTGATACTTTACATTTGTCAGTTGCTGTGTTTTCCCATTGGATAACCAATCTAAATCTTCCTACAAATCACTTTTGCATCTTCTGTCTCTATTTGTCCCCCTATTCTAATGTCATCAATAAATTTGGCAAACTACATTGCTGAGTCAAATAGATCCAAACAATGACACAATACCTCTTCTCCTCCTCTCTCATCTGTCAATGCAACTGAAGATTGTTCTTTGTTTCATGTTTTTAATTAAGCTATAATCCATGTATTACTTTGATTCCCTGTGGCTTAAGCATAAAAAGAAATTTGCTGTGGAGAACATCAAAAGTTCTGGAAGTTCTTGTAATCAATATCGTAGGGAGTTCTGCAACCTATTTTATTCTTAATGCTCAAAGAAGTTAGGGATACTTGCCACACCCAATCTGTTCCATCTACACCATGTTGCTTGATTTTTAATTAAAAGTATTGCTATATAGATAGTACTTCAGCTTATTCTTTACAGCACTCTCTATGATTTTACCCATTATTGATCAGCTAATGCACCTGTCAGTTGTTGGATAATGTGCTTCCACTTTGAATCCTATGGAAAGTTCCTAGCACCCAAATATTTATTCATAAAAATACTCAGTACCATGCAGATTTCCTCCCCAATCATCTTCAGTATCTTCCAATATATACCACCCGGTTTTAATGACTTGTTAATCTCAAGTCCCTTTTAGCTGTGTGAACTACTGACTTTTAAATCTTTTAAAATATTTGGGTATATTAAAAATGAATAGCAAGTAAACTTTATCCTTTTTGGTGAGTACTTTTGGGAAATATGCAATTATGTTATTTCCCAACAGTTTTACCTTTTCAGAGTTCCAATTTTCCCTCTCATCATTGATTGTGCTGTTTCTGTAGTCAGCGCTTAAATCCAATTTGGCATTTTTAATATCCCAAGCTGTTGTAGTTGATTTCTGAGTTCCTAGAATTTTTCCTTGTATGTTTTCTCTGTCTGTTTAGATTGTACATCGTTCTTAGATACACATTTTATCTTACATACTTCAAGGGCAGAGTTTTGCGGGTTTCTGGGCAGGAGGGTTTTTTTAATATTCATTCATGGGATGTGGACATCGCTGGCTAGGCCAGCATTTATTGCCCATCTCTAATTGACCTTGAGAAGGTGGGGGTGAGCTGCCTCCTTGAACCGCTGCAGTCCATGTGGTGTAGGTACACCCACAGTTAGGGAGTTCCAGGATTTTGACCCAGTGACAGTGAAGGAAAGGCAACATATTTCCAAGTCAGGATGGTGAGTGGGGAACTTGCAGGTGGTGGTGTTCCATGTGTCTGCTGCCCTTGCCCTTCTAGATGATAATGGTCATGGGTTTGGAAGTTCATATCTAAGGAAGCTTGGCGAGTTCCGCAGTGCATCTTGCAAATGGTACACACTGCTGCTTCTGTGCGTCAGTGGTAGAGGGAGTGAATGTTTGTGGATGGGGTGCCAATCAAGTGTGCTGCTTTGTCCTGGATGGTGTCAAGTTTCTTGAGTGTTGTTAGAGCTGCACTCATCCAGGCAAGTGGGGAGTATTCCATAACACTCCTGCCTTGTGCCTTGTAGATGGTGGACAGACTTTGGGGAGTCAGGAAGTGAGTTAACTTGCCACAGCATTCCTAGCCTCTGATCTGCTTTTGTAGCCACAGTACTTATATGGCTAGTCCAGCTCAGTTTCTGGTCAATGGTAACCTCCTGAATGTTGATAGTGGGGGATTTAGTGATGGTAATACCATTGAATGTCAAGGGGCGATGGTTAGATTCTCTCTTTTGGAGATGGTCATTGCCTGGCACTTGTGTGGTGCAAATGTTACTTGCTACTTGTCAGCCCCAGCCTGGATATTGTCCAAGTCTTGCTGCATGGGTGGGCGTAAAATTTCCTGGGTTGTCTTCCTGCTGCCTAGCCACCTGCCCCTGACCTGTTTAAAATTTTATGATGGCAGGTGAGATTGGTCCCAATTAATGGCCACTTGAGGTCTGCTTCCTGTTGAAATTTTGAAGCTGGCAGGAGGAGGTCATGGACGGCTAGAGGAATGCAGGTGGGCCTACTCAAGCTTCGGGTGGGAAGTGGGGTGGTGCCTCCATAAAAATCCCCCTTTCCTGAGTGAGTAGCCCACCCCCAAAGTCTGCCCTTCTCAGGTACAGATGCTCCTGCCCCCCTCAAGTGCTCCTCCCCCTCCTGTCTTTCCAACCAGATCCCCTCCCCCAAATTCACGGGGCCTCCCGTCTTGCCCCTGCCACGACACCCATGCACTTATTTGTGACCTGAGACTCCTGGAACAGACTCTTGGGTCTAGGTATAGTCCCAGCAGTGGCCACAAATCCCAACTGCACTGCTGGGACTAAAGAGGTGCCAAGCAGCTCTCTGAGGTAGGACTTTGTCTTCAGTGAGGGCGGAACTCCCACTTCCAACCAAATCATGCCCCATGGAATGTTAAACAGCTGCAAGGCAGACAATATTGGTGGGAATGTGCTCCCCGCTGACTTTTTCGATGGTGGTAAGGATGACCCACCATCTGGAAAATTCTACCACTGAAATGTTGGGGAAGCTAGGATTCTTCTGCTTCGAGCATAGATTAGAGGTGTTCAAAATTGAGGGTATTGATAAACTAAGTAAGGAGAAACTGTTTTTATTGGTGGGTGGGTCACTAACCAGAGGACACAGGTTTAAGATAATCGGCAAAAGAATTGGTGAGGAGAACTTTTTTAATGCAACAAATTTTTATGATCTGTAATGCACTACCTGAAAGGGTGGCAGTAGCAGATTCAATTGTAACTTTCAAAAGGGAATTAAATATACATTTGAAAAAGGAAAACATTGCAGGACTATGGGGAAAGATCATTGGGAGTGGAACTAATTGGATAACAATATCAAGGTGGCCGCACAGGTACAATGGACCTAATCGTCACCTCTGATGATATAAGATTTCATGATTCTACAACCACAACATTCCTGTGTATTTTCTCCTCCCACAATTGACATTGTACCATCAGCCACCTTACCCTATGCACTGGAAATTCCTATACTATTAATTTTCAACAATAACCTGGCTTCTGCTCTACTTTCTGGTACATCCGTCTTTTCAGTATTCATAACCTTAGCCTCTGTTGGACAAACTGTCAGCCTATATAACAATAGTGTCTACAAATGATTTAGAGCATTGAATAGACTCTAACTTCCCGTTTCCCTCACCGCAGCTTTTGCCTTTTGTTCCTCAGCTGCTGTGACTTCTTCTCAATATCCACACTCTCTAACCAAAAACATATTTAGAATGCTTTTATATTCCACTCTTGCCTTCTTGCTCTCTCTTCTCATTGTCTTGCATACTCTGCCACATCAAGCTCTGTCTTTTTCCAATTTTGCTTTCCAAATATATTCTTTATGCTCTTCCTCTAGCTGGTCTTCTATTCAATTGTCTCTCTCATGGACTCCATACCAGACATATATCGCCTGTGAGCTTTTAACATTGAAGCTCTTTGGGCACATGATTTCTGCACTTCATGATCCTTGCCTTCAGGTACTTGATGAGCAAGCAATGTTCATTATAACCCTGTCTGAACTCCGTTTTGCCATTGGATTATATCATAAATGCAGAATAAAATGGGAAGTAAAATGAAAGCAGTCATTTGTGTGCATTGAGGCTCTGGTCCAAATTTATTGATAAACTTTGCTGCCTCAAAATATCTGTTGAAGATCATAAAGATATTTTCTCGTTAAATTTAAATTGTTTGCTGTCATTCCAGCCTAAAACTGAACTGTCACTTCCACTTACTGAAGCTTAAATTTAAAGGGTGTGCATAGAGTTGTACCTGAAATAGATGTATTTATATAACACACCTCGTGTGCCTCAAACATTTCACATTTTATATACAATTAATTAAATTGTGGTGACTGTTAAGTAGACAAACCCAGCAGCTATTTTGTGGCCAACAAGGTCTTGCAAGTTATGTGATTAATGACCAAATAACCTATTTTATGGTGGTATTGGCTAATTGAGGAATGTTGATCAGGATATTGGGAAATCTTTGCTTTTCTTCAAACAGTGCCATGTAATCTTTGACATTCAGTGGAACATGACGGTGGGGCTTAATTTAACATGGCATTCAAATAATGGCAACAGCAACAATTTACATTTATTTAGCATCTTTAATATAATAAGGCATCCCAAAGTGCATCACAGGAGTATTTTAAAACATGTTTTGACGCTGGACCACAGATATTAGGCCAGATGGCCAAAAGCTTGGTCAAAGTGTTAGGTTTTAGGGAGTGTCTTAAAGGAGGAAAGGTAGAGAAGCAGAGAGGTGTAGGAAGGCTCCAGGCAACTGAAGGTGCAGCCACTGATGGTGGAGCAGTTAAAATCAGGGATACTCGAGATATCTCAGAGGGTAGTAGAGCTGGAAGAGATTACAGAGATAGGGAAGGGCAAGGCCACGAAGGGATTTGGAACCAAGGATGAGAATTTTAAAATCAAAACATTGCTTGACCTTGAGCCAATGTAGGTTACCAAGCACAGGGGTGCTGGGGGAATGGGACTTGGTGCGGTTAAGATACAGGTGGTAGAGTTTTGGATAACCTTACCTTTCCGGAGGGTAGAATGTGGGACACCAGCCAGGAGTGCATTGGAATAGTCAAGTCTAAAGGTAATGAAGACATGAATGAGGGTTTCAGCAGCAGATGAGCTGAGAAAAGGGGTGAGGACAGATGAATGTGTATGAAGTAGAAATAGGCTGCCTTGGTGTTGACATGAATTTGTGATCAGAAGCTCCAGGGTCAAATGTGACACCGCAGTTGCAAGCAGACTTAGGGAGGCTTATCTCATACTGTTGCTAGGGAGAGGGGTGAAATCGGTAGTTAGAGAACAGAGTTTTGAGCGGGCACCAAAACAACGGCTTCGGTCTTCCCAATAGTTAATTGGAGGAGATTTCTGCTCATCCAGAAGAGATTCAGAAATGCAGTCTGATAAGTTAGTAACAGCACAGGAGTCGAGATAGATGGTGGTGACAATGACATTGCAGCATCCCTCAATATTGGGTTCAGGCATCTGTCTAGATTATCTACACAAGTCAAGGAGTGAGACTGAAAGCCATAAACTTTGATTCAACAGGAAATGCTCGAAATATTAGATCATACGACATCTGTGGAGGGAACAGATACATTAAGTCAACTGCTGCCCAATCACTGTTTCCAGCATTTTCTGTGATTTTTTTTCTTTTTTTGCAGTCATATTTTCCAGATCTGCAGTTTTTCTGCTAATAATGCACACTGGATTTAGATTCTGTGCAGAACAAGTACATGCACCACCTTATGACTGATGCCCCAGTGTTCTAATAGAGAATCTCTATTTTGCATCAACATATCTTAATCCATTGAATAATCAATGTTAATTTGTAGTACTAAAGCCTTCCAAGGCTAAAAACTTTTGTGACAGGGCTTTGCTGTGTTGCATGTGGAAACATAACTGCAGTTGCAGTATTTTGTCATACCATGTACTTGCAGTATTCCAGTGGGTGCTTCTGTCAGCCTGCTTTATGACAACTTAAGTGGACTCTTTTTTAATAAATGTCTAAATTATGTCAGCCTGGCTAAGATGAATTCATTTGCATATGTGAACTTTAAATTCTCGTTTTAAATTTTATTGCAGCCTTTCTGTAATTTTTAATTCACATATGGAAAATAAAACCTTTTAGAGGTAGAATGGAAGCAGTATAGGATTAGTAGCTTTCTTTAAAGTGTAATTATACTTTGATCTTGGCATCTGTGCAATGAAGTTGCACATAGCACCAATGCTAAATCTACAGTGTCAATCCTGGAGATCTGCTTTGTTCTGTTGTCAAATTGAATCCTAGCTCTGAAATAACAATACAAAATCATTTAGCAGCAACACTACAATTGTAGAGTAAATTCATCCTTAGAATGGCAATTGCTACTTTTTTTTCCAATTTTTTTTGGAATTATGGTTCAGTTGGTAAGGCTTAAACCTGTCAGTTCAGAACTCAAACCTTTTCTAAAATTCATTGCCTCGCATTGTTCCCAAGACACTTTTATTAAATAAAGACAAAAACCTACATGTGAGCATCTTCCATCTTGAATATGTTCAAATTAATTTTTGAGTGATAGCTAGGACCACCATTTTATGATGCCTAAGCACATTTAATTCAGTTTCATTGTGATTTTTTTAAATTGACATTTTGAACGTCTTCTATAATTGAGCCCATTTACAATTAGCTGCAGTAATTTGTGAGTTGAGATTTCTTGGGCCTCATTTCCAGCAAGGTTTTGCCTTCAAATCTCATTTAACTGTCCCACGATTGTATTTGCCCAGTTCAACACGGTATAGTTCGCTTCTTAGGAGCCAGAACTCTCCTGGTTCTCACATTCTTTTACCTCAGGAGTCTTTCATATAAATTTCTCTCCTGCTCTCTCTCTCATGTCCTGCCCCGCTCTCTCTCGCGCTCCTTGCCCTGCGTTTTTTTCTTGTCTCCCGTCTCCCCCCTCCCCTCCCCCCCCCCCCCCCCCCCCCCCCTGCTCACTCTCGGGCACCCCCCTGCTCCGCTTGCTCTCGGCCCCCCCGCCGTAAAGCCCCGGCTCAAATGTCTGGAATTGTACTTGAGCACTCAACCTTTTGACTCTAAGATGAGAGTGCTTCCACTGATCAGGAGTGATGTGTACATGGGCATGTAACCTGACCTGCACTCTGCAACTGTGCTAAGTTAAATGACATGTGATCTATGTGCCAGCTGTTTCAATTCATCCATTGCCATGGTCTACCTGAGTGAGATTGCATATTTGTGTTGAGGTATATAGAGTTTTATGATCTGGACTTTTGTTCATGAAAACTAGGCTTTGATTGTTCCAAGTGGACCCTCATAACCAACAGATAGGAGAAACATTCACGCCAGTTGGATTGTACTTGAATTTGCAATAGAATTTGGCCTTTTTTTATTTTAATGGTTACTGTAACAAGCATTGGATCGCTAATTTAATAACTCCCATTGGTACATGAGCCACCCTTTTTGCTCTTGCAACAGAAATGACAAGTGGCATAATTAAATTTTGACAAGTGCGAATATTCTAGTTTAGCATGATATTACATAAGCGAACTCCTGAAGTTGGGTAATTATTTTATATAACTGTAAAGACAGAAAAGTGCTCTATGTAAATGTGTGAAATATCCTCTTGCTGCTCCTCTTACAATTATTTGAGGAGGTAAGGGACATGGGAGATTGAGGGGGGGAAGTACAGTAGATGTAATATTCATGAACTTTGGGAAAGCCTTTGACCAGGTACTGCATGAGAGATTATTAGTGTGGAACTAGAGTGAGGATAGCAAATTGGACAGAAGGGAGAGCAAAGTGACTTGGGGTGTACAGGTTCACAGTACATGAAGGACAGCATGTTAGTTTGATGATGCTGTTTAAAAAGTTAATAGACTTGCAGATTTTAGTCTCAGAGAATATAAGAGAAAGGTAATGGTAAATGTACACTTCAGTTAGAGTACTATATTTAGTGTTGGACTAAAGACTAAAGGAAGGATGTTGAGACTAGCAAGACTATTACACAGATTCACTAATAAGGATGCGTAATAAGAGGAAAAACAGACTTGAAAATTGGACATCTTTTCACTCAAGCAATGCTGAGCAAGGAGCAGCAGAATAGAACTGTTGAAAATTATGAAAGGATGAGACAGAGCAGATAGAAGCAGACTTTTCATTAGTTGAACGGTCAAGCATGAGGCACCATATATACAAAGTTGAATGCAAGTGATCTGAGGGTGGAGAAACTTCTTCAGACATACATCTGTGAGATACAGCTGTGATACTGTGGAATTCCCTTCTAGGGTTGGTGGTTGTGACTGAAATTTTATTAACCTTCCAGTTTAGATTGATAGATGGATAAATGAAAAGAATTGAAGGAATATAAAAACATAAGTGAAACTGTTTACTTGTATGGAGCGTAAATGATAACATGGGACAAGTTGGGTCACATGGTCTGAAATCTATGACATCACCTATTTAAATCTTCACAGGTTTGTTTTATAGATGGTTTAAAAAAAAACTCTTTCTCAACCAGACTATGTTTCAAATTACTATCACATGTATGAGATTGTATTTGACAGAATTATATACCTCAGGATTTAGATAACCGTGCACCATTCGTGTTTTGCTGCAGCAGTTCAAGATGTCATCTAAAACATCAGAAGTGTTAAATCCTTGAAACAAACTCTTTACTATAACTTGGAACCATGTGTTCTATATAATCTCCAGGAGGGTGATCACAACGGTTTATGTCTCAGCATAGTTTAAATGTAAAGACTGTTTTCTTTAATTCATGCCCAAATATTGAATTTTCAAAATTAAGCCACGATAGTGTTTTTTTTTATTAATGTAAATTTGTTAAATTTTCAGGCTGAATTTCACCTTTAGCAATGTCCTCCATGCATTAAATGTGATGTGTAATTTTTGTAAAGAGGAAAGATAATGACTGAAGCTACAGTGCAGGTTTCATGCTGTTCAGAAGACAGTTTGTTAAAAGCTAACTATAGCCTTATGCTGAAATGTGTAATTGCCAGTTACAGTAAACCTTCTTGGTATTTTTTTTCCACTGTGTTATTTAAAGTCTTCCCTTTATTTGTTGCCAGCTCTCTCTCTTTTTATAATACCGATTGATTGCTTCCTTTGATGAGTCCTCATTAACTATACAAAAGAACTTCAATGTGAGGATTACACTTGTCAGAGTTGCCTTGTAATTTAATGGCAATAACTAGCAGGATATAGATTTACAAAACCAAGAACTTGTCACTATGATGAGGGTTTTATTTATGGGTGCGTTATACGTGTGACTTTTCTTTTTGCAGAAGGCTGACAAACTTCTGATTTTCCAACAGTTAACGGGTAAGTCCTTTTGAGAGCAGAGGTGGCTGAAACAATTGATTTTATTTTTAAGTGCCAACCTTTAAGCTGTTCACAAAGCTATTTATGATCTTGGCTCTTAAATATTAAATCACTAGTTCATTCAGGAATTGGCAAATTTCAACTGATGTTAATTTTAAAATTAATGCACTTTTATTATTACATGTATAAGAATGCATTATAATCTGTTCATTGTTCTAAACTTAACAATTTCCATATTTACCTCAAAGTACAACTACATTGAAGGAGTTACATTGAATTCAAAGCTGCAATTTCTGATACCTTGAGCATTGCTTTCAGCTCTTGCATTCATTTTAACATCATGCTTTCAAAAATTAAGGGTGGCATGTTTATATAGGAAAGGCTTTGTGTTCTAAATTAAATTAACTTGGTGAAACCCTATTTTGCTGCTATGCTTTGTTTCGGTTCCCACCTACTATAGCTCCTACACGCAGTTTTTACTCCATGCTGCTTAATTTCTGTAGCTTGAGACACAGCAACAAAAAAAAAAATGACATTTTAGAAAAATGGAGGATTTTGAGCATCTGATCCTTGTGATTGGTTTTGGAGAGGATTGACATCTGGCTCCAAACAATTGAGTTGACATGTTGTGGAGTCTGATCTCTGGCAGTCAAGTGGATGTAAGAGTAGTTCAGTATAAGTGTGTATCCAAGGAATATATCCATGCAGCTGTATGATGTAGGCAGGATCATACACTGATTTTTATATTAATTCAGTTTTGCAAATACCTGAATTCCTGGGTTCTCAAGATTCTCAAAAGCAAAACAAGTATTTTGTTGCAGAAGCTAAGAGACATAATTCAGTGGTTGACATAGTTTTCTGTCAAATTCACAACTTTGTAAATCTTGCCCAAAAACACTGCCTCGAGTTTGCACAATTGGTTCTTGTAAAGGAATTTGATTGACTAGACAGAATTTTTTCTTGTCTTGGGCCCCAAGAAATATAATTTTCTTAAATCTCTTTTTCTTGTATTGCTACATATTCATTCAATTAAAATCATGCATTTTTGTAGACTTTCAACTTTTTCCATTATAAATTTTTAGGTCCACATAGCAATGCAAGCTGCCAGGCTGTAATTTGACTTCCTACCAATGGTGGTGCTGTAACACCTCAACTTGGCATCTCCCAGCTCCTAAACAATCCCCATCCACCACTACTCTCCTCCATCTGGCTGAACTTGTTCTCACACTGAACAATTTCTCCTTAAACTCCTCTCACTTCCTCCACATAAAAGGTGTGGCTATGGGTACCCGCATGGGCCCCAGCTATGCCTGTCTCTTTGTGGGGTATGTGGAACATTCCTTGTTCCAGTCCTACTCAGGCCCCCTCCCACAACTCTTCCTCCGCTACATCGATGATTACTTCGGTGCTGCTTCATGCTCTTGTCTGGACCTGGAAAAATTTATTAATTTTGCTTCCAATTTCCACCCCTCCATCATTTTCACATGGTCCATCTCTGACACTTCCCTTCCCTTCCTTGACCTCGCTGTCTCAATTTCTGGTGATAGACTGTCCACCAATATCCATTACAAGCCTACCGACTCCCACAGCTACCTCGACTACAGCTCCTCACACCCCGCTTCCTGTAAGGACTCCATCCCATTCTCTCAGTTCCTTCGCCTCCGTCGCATCTGTTCTGATGATGCCACTCTCAAAAACAGTTCCTCTGACATGTTTTCCTTCTTCCTTAAGAACCACCCACGGTGGTTGACAGGGCCCTCAACCGTGTCCAGCCCATCTCCCGCGTATCCGCCCTCACACCTTCCTCTCCCTCCCAGAAACATGATAGGGTCCCCCTTGTCCTCACTTATCCCCCCACCAGATTCCGCATTCAAAGCATTCATCCTCCGCCATTTCCGCCAACTCCAGCATGATGCCACCACCAAACACATCTTCCCTTCAGCCCCCCGGCGGCATTCCGCAGGGATAGTTCCCTCTGGGACACCCTAGTCCACTCCTCTATCACCCCCTACACCTCAACTTCCTCCCATGGCACCTTCCCATACAACTGCAGAAGGTGTAACACCTGCCCCTTCACTTCCCCTCTCCTCACCATCCAAGGGCCCAAACATTCCTTTCAAGTGAAGCAGCATTTCACTTGCACTTCCCTCAATTTAGTCTACTGCATTTGTTGTTCCCAATGCGGTTTCCTCTACATTGGAGAGACCAAACGCAGACTTGGTGACCGCTTTGCAGAACACCTTTTGTCTGTCCGCAAGCATTACCCAGACCTCCCTGTCGCTTGCCATTTCAACACTCCACCCTGCTGTCATGTCCACACGTCCGTCCTTGGCCTGCTGCATTGTTCCAGTGAAGCTCAATGCAAACTGGAGGAACAGCACTTCATCTTCCGACTAGGCACTTTACAGCCTTCCGGTCTGAATATTGAGTTCAACAATTTTAGATCATGATCTCTCCCCTCCATCCCCACCCTCTTTCCGATTTCCCCCCCCTCCTTTTTTCCAATAATTTATATAGATTTTTCTTTTCCCACCTATTTCCATTATGTTTAAATGTATTTCCATCCATTGTTTTATCTCTACCTTTTAGCCTTTTTTGATTCCTTCATCCCACCCACCCCCACTAGGGCTATCTGTACCATGCTTGTCCTGCTTTCTACCCTTAATTTGCACATTCCTTAGATAATATCACCACCTTCAACACCTCTTTGTCCTTTTGTCTGTGGCATGTTTTGGTTATCTCCACCTATCACTGGCCCTTTATCCAGCTCTACTTGTCCCACCCCCCCCTTAAACCAGCTTATATTTCACCCTTTTTCTATTTTTACTTAGTTCTGTTGAAGGGTCATTTGAACTCAAAACGTTAACTGTGCTCCTGTCCGTAGATGCTGCCAGACCTGCTGAGTTTTTCCAGGTATTTTTGTTTTTGTTTTGGATTTCCAGCATCCGCAGTTTTTTGCTTTTACCTAAATTATAGTGGTGGCTAAATTATGCTTGTTTGTTCAACTGCAGTTGTACCATGCCTTGTAACCCAGCTTTACCTGCAAATTGTACGTGGTCTAGACTCCCCATGGGCAATGCCACATAACATTGACTAGTAATGTATTAAAATCCATGAGTTAGTAAAACTGTCACTATCCAGTTGATTGAAATCAATAAGTAAAGTTGTAATATGAGTTAACTTTCTTCAGAAGTGGTACCATAACCTCTTTCAGTGTGCTAGAGTATACGTCTAATATGTATTATTCCTTCTGACAACCAGTAAGCAAGACTTTGTGCAAATCTTTTGTTTTTTTTTTAATTTTCTCACTAATTATCTTTCCTCTGTTCCTGAATGTATTGAGTTCTTGCTGAGTTAAGGCTGCACAGGTACTAAGTGCTAAACAACCATCGCATCAGGGTGGCCATTATTCACGCCTGAGCCGTGATGTGAGTTGGTTTAACCGAGTAGGGTGTTACAGCCATGTTTCATCCTGCCCACGGTGGAATACTTCTAGGGGTTTGCTATATATTGCCTTGAAAATGAAAACCCTGGATAATTTCCTTCTCTACACTCCACTACTAAATATAGTTCAATTGTAGCACCCATATGTTGCCCTTGCTGAAATTGGCTACTTGAACATATTAAATAAATATTAGAGAAATGTTAGAGGAGAGAAAGGTATCAGTGACACACCTGTGTATTATTTGGATTAACATTGGGTGTGTATGATCTTTTAATTGACTGCTTACTATATGTATGTCTATATAATATATTCAAGTTCAATTTATCAGAGGGATAGGATTATTCTTAAAAGCTTCTGGTTAGTAAACTGTAGCTGAGATAAGATTTGTAATAACACACTGTGCAAACAATGCAGGTAGGCTCTTGGTCACCTCCTCCAGTAAATTTGATTGAGAACTGTGCCAGCCATTTTCCGATGGGTTTTTTTTTTATCTGTACCTAACAACTATAGTTTGTGGTGTATCATTAGTGTTGAGATCATCTTTGGTTACAAATGTATCTCCCACTGTTGATATTGACAGCTTGTAAGCATCATGTGAAATTGTAAGCATGTTGTTCAAATGAAGTAGAAATCTGGAGGCTTTTAATTCATGCAAGGCTCATTCGTAAGTTATTGGCAGTTCAATGTTTAACTTGATATTTGTAAATTTTAAAAATTGTTAACCTGGATATTTTTGAACAATGTGAAACTGAAAATGCTCTCCAAGTGACTGCCTGTGCAAATGGACAATTCATAGGCTAATTTTTAAGTGGTAGAGAATGGATGTTTATAACTGAGGGCCTTTTTAAGAGCAATTTGTCAGGATGTGCACTTTGGCTACATGAGCGTAAGCTGAAGTTTACATATGCAGGTGTATTTTTCCTCTTATATGAACAAGTAAGTGGATCTCTCTTTAGTATCAGTGAGTGTGTGTTGGTGGGGTAGAAAGAATGTACAAAATGAATCACAGTCTGCTACCTCCCAGCACTACACTATTAGTTTTCATTTATGGTTTTAGAAAAATAAATCACATGCAAATGGAATTTATATGTATATAGCCTGATGTGGTTGGGGGTAATTTTGTTGCATGGGAGCCAGGAATGACCAGGGTGAAAAATGAGACCTTGTTAACACTTACCCTGCAGAGACAACACAAGAATCCCATTAGCTAGCACGAAAAAAATGACCGGTACTTTTAAAGTTAAATTTTATGATTGAAAGAGTTCTCACATTAGAATGGAAACAGCCTGCATTTACTTGCCTGCTCTCTAAATTTCATACCACATTCTGCATAAACTTCTTTATTGGCAGGAGGAATTGTTGACCTAAAATGAGTGACTACACAACCTCATCTTTGGTTGTGAATGTCCAAGATAACTAAAGTATCTCTCTACTGCACCCAAATTTTTTTCAATTAAAAAATAAACTATTCTTTCAAAATTGAGGAGCTGCTGGGGAAAGGTTCTTTACTTATGTCTATCCTTAAAAAAAAATCATCATTTTTTCTTCACTTCTTTGTCCGTTCTCTTATCTTCTGCTGCCTTTTCAGGGTCATGGACTTTCTTTGTGATTTTCCTCAATTTACATTTATTTTTTCCTGTATCTAGTTTTGTTGGCCACTAAGTAGGTATATTTTTTTTAATCTTTTTATAATTAGTTTGAATCTTTTTTCAGTAACTTGTATCCTTGTTGCACTATGTAAATTTAATACTGCTTCTTGAATTTTTTAAGTCTTTTCTTATGTAACTTGTGTAATAAAGTATTGCTAATTTTGTTTTATATAAAAATGATTTGTTTCCAGTAAAAGTAATTATTTCAAGTTAATCACTCGGTCATTTTTCTTTGTATTAGATTTATTTATTTATGTACCTACCGTGATAATTATACTCATGTTAATTATTATGAATTGTTATGGCCATTATGAACATACTTAAGTTTTGATGCTGTAAGTATCGATCATTTAAGTTGCTCATAATTCTGTTCTGTTTTCATGCAATTATAGCTTTGTTTTTGACCTTCCCTTGCAGCCAAATCCATCAAATAAACTAGCAATAATACATATTTTGGGTCTGTTGTCCAATTTGTTCACCACATTGGATATCAGTCACCATGACGATGAGCCAGAAGGCACTGAAGCAAAGAAAAAACCCACCTTGCAAGGACCCAACCCTGTAAGTACTACCAGTGGTACTAACATGGGATTCTCATGACTTGATCTTAGTCTTTTTAGAAATACAATGCTGTTTATGTAGCCAGGGACATATTTATGGGGGAATTTTCTGTTTTATAAATTCAATTTGAGGTCCAAAACCAACTATTAAAGGTGATGATTTGTCTACAGGTTGTGGTGGTCCTCCAACAGGTCTTCCAACTCATACAGAAAGTGTTGTCTAAATGGCTGAATGATGCTCAGGTTGTTGAGGTAAGGTAGATTGTTAAGGAATGTTAGATTTGATAAAATGCATTTAGCTCCGTGACTTGTTGATTTTGTTTTTGAATTCATCTTCCTTTTCACGTAGTGTGGCTTTTTAATGAAAAGGAAATCAATTGGAGGACTGATTAAATTAACTAAATCTCTTTCAGGTATTCAGGGAAATTATTGTAATAAAAATTGTGTTCCACTTTTGAAATTTGTGCTTGTAATTACTCACCTTAAGTGCAAGAGTAGTGTGTTTACATAGCATATTAGAGCTTCAACACACTTTAGCATGAAATGATAGGCTGTGGGTTTGTATCCAATTCATCATCATATTTGTCACCAGCAATAACAACAATTTACATTTATATAGCATAGTTAACAAAGAAAACCATCCAAGTCCCTACAGAGGCATAATCAGAAGAAAACAGATGCCAATAAGACAAAGGAGATATTTGCAAGGGTAGCCAAAAGTTTGATCAAAGAGGTGGGTTTTAAAGAGGCCCTTAAAGGAGAGCGAGTAGAGCAGATGCAAGAATTTTAGATAGGGAATTCCAGAGCTTGGTTCCTAGATAATTTGGGGCACACCTGTCAATAGTGGGGTGAGGATTGAGGGGCAAGGAGAACATGTTAAAGGCGAGAGGAACACAAGCCAAGAGAATGTACAGTTGGAGGAAGCTACAGAAATGAGGTCACCTTTTCAACCAAGCTTCAGAGCACCTTTCCTGACATCTCTTCCTGTGGCTAAGCAGCAGACATGCCAACTTTTGCAATCTCACAAAAGAGCTCAGAACCTTAGGATTTGCTACATACCAATGCTTAAAGGTCAGGCATGAGGCTGGCATCAGAGATGGGAAGCTGCTGGTTGCTAAAATGGTGAGTAATTCTGAGGCTGGGGGAAGCGAGTGAGAACATGGGCCACCAGCCGCTGCCAGTGGTGAGAGAACCTTTGGCAGTGACTCTTGAAGTCAGTGGTAGGAAGGGGAGGGCTTGGTGCTCTAGACCAGTATCTTATCTTGGCATGAAATAGCGAGGTGCTAATTAATTATTCAGCTGCCCAGAACAGGAAGGCTCAGGAGTCTTATGTGCCTGTGCTCAATTTTCTGGGCCTAGCTGGGCAGTGCAAGGGGGCTCCAGTTGGCTTCATTGTCCAATGAGTTCCAGAGAGGAAAGGTTAGAGACAGTGGTGCAGGTTTTGGTGGAGTCAGGCTCAACTTGGAAATCCTTTAAAAATGATGGACAGGACTCAATTCCAGGATCCGGCCCCCACCCCCCCTCCCACTCCATTCTTGTCTCTAGCAATTTTTGCCGGTGTGGGATTAGGGTGCAATAGCCCTTCTGCACACGCTCCTGTCCTTGCCAGCTCCATTGCAAGGAATGGCAGTTTAATCCTCACTGCAATTTTTGTGAAGTTCCTTTGTGAGAATACCTGGTTCATGACACCTCGGAGGAGTCGTGAACCATGGGGGAATCCCCAGTCCCTAGTCGAAACGAACAAAAAAAAATGACCTACTCCTGGAATTCTTTCATTGACAGGCTTTGAAATACAAAAAAGGTATTTTCTTTCAGTTTCAATAATTAGATGCTGTATTGTAGGTTAAATGTTTTTTACTGCGATTATTGATTATAGGGATCTGCTCTGCAAAGGTAAGTTGGACCATTACATTGGTCAGCATTGTATAAATGTTGAGATGCACTGGAGAACTTTTTCCTTTTGAAAAATGCTATTATGCATTCAAGACTGAATGGAAATTCTTAACTGTCATGATCTGAAGTGATTTAAAGGTTCACAGCCCTTTAAATTTGAAACAAGAGTCTTTTCCTTGCAGAAAAAAAACAAACACTTGCTCCTGGTGTACATTGACTGACATGCTATCTGGTGTTGCTTGGAAAAAACTTAGCTTCTGTTCTTGCAGTTTCAATATGTTTCACTATGTAGAGCTGAAATGGTTTATGAAAGCTGAGGCTATTAAGAATGCTTGGCTGAGTTTCAGAAGCTCTAGAACCACTTCTCTCAATGGGGAGCTGTGCAGACAGTTTGTGAGTTTTAAGTGGTTATTAAAAGATTATCTGTCTTTGATGTGGTTAGTGATTAGATGTTGGTTTGTTCTTACAGCAGATTGAGGGGATTCAACTTTTTTTTTGAATGGCATTTTTGAATAAGGTTTTTTTTATTCTGTTTGACAGCTTTACTAGATTGTTAAAAGTTAATATTTTCATGTCCATTTCAAAGAAAAAGCTCCTGAAGTCTGCCCATTGTGGATCCTGGGTGAGTGGCTATAGGGGTGAATGGGGACATGGGAGTGGCATGGAAGGGGCGTGAGATGGTGTGATGGAGCATGTGGAATGGGGTTTAAGGACCTGACATCACTATAACTGGGTCGAGGTCCCAATAATCAGAGGCAGGCCATCTGCTCACCTCCATTGCCACCTCTGGAGATGGCAGGCCCAACTCCATCTTGCCCCTTCCTACCTAAAATGAAAATATGGCAGGCAGAGACCTTTTTAAAGGAGATTGGTATGCTGAGTCCTTGATGAAAATCTGGCCCAGAGCTTCTGCTTCAGAAGTATGAAGTGATTCATTTTGGTAGGAAGGACGCAGAAAGACGATCTAAAATAAAAGGTGCAATTCTCAGAGGTACAGGAGCAAAGGGAGCTGGGTGTATATATGCATAAGTCATAGAAGGGGTGAAGGACAGGTTTAGAGAGTGGTTAATAAAGCCTAGGATACTGTATGCTTTATTAATAGCAGCATAGAGTACAAGAGCAAGTAAGTTATGTTAAACTCAGCTGAATATTGTGTCCATTCCTGGCCACTACGCTTTAGCAAAGATGTGATGGCATTAAAGAGAGTGCAGAAAATATTCATGAAAATGGCTCCAGGGATGAGGAGCTTCAGCTACATGGATAGATTGGAAAGGTTGGGACTATTTTCCTTGGAGAAGAGAAGGTTGAGAAGAGATTTGATAGCGGTGTACAAATTGTGAGGAGTCTGGAGAAACCGTTCCTGTTGGCAGAAAGATTGAGAACAAGAGAGCACAGATTTAAGGTAATTGGCAAAAGAAGCAATAGCGACATGAAAAAAAAAATTTCATGCAGTGAGTGGTTCGGATCTGGAATGCATTGCCTGAGAAGTGTGGTGGAGGCAGATTCAATCATAGCATTTAAGAGGGAATTGAGTTATTATCTGAAAAGGAAGAATGTGTAGGGATACTGGGAGAAGGTTAGGGAGTGGTGCTAGGTAAATTGCTCATTCGGAGAGCCAATGCAGACATGATGGGCTAAATGGCAGCTTCTTGTGCTGTAACCATTCTGTGAAGTGCATACAGGTATGAGTTTGTATGTGTGTTATGTGTTTTTGTGTATGGATATTTGGCAAAAAAAATTTGTGCTAATATCTGATGTCCCTCATAGTTGTATAGCTGACTGAAGGGTGATTTGGATGAGATATTGGCTGTCACCCCAGCGAGAGGCAGTGCTTAAAATTGGAGGGGAGATAGGAAAAAGGAAATAGATAAATACTTGAAGTGCGGTGGGGGGAAATTATAGGGCAATGGAGAAGGGCAGGGGAGTGGGACTAATTGGATAGCTTTGTCAAAAAGCTGGCACCTTCTGTAGGGCTACCTTCTATTCTGTTTCATTGTTCTGAAGTGGGAGGGCCGATCCTTCTTGATACATTCTGAGATAACAGGTAGGATTTTTAAGAAGTTTTTTGTGAAGCATTTTCAGATGTAGTAATATTGTTTTTGTAACCTCTGGCCTGCTACAGATCAAATAAGCCACTAGTGAGGTTTATAAACCAACAGTCAATCTATACGTTTGGAAAAAATCACAGCTCATGATTTTTATATCAAATCTCTTGATTTATGAGGTGGTGGGGTTGGCATTACAGAAGTGGCCTTTTATTTCTGATTTCACCATTAAATGTGGTGTGATGTTTTTCTACATTCACGGTACTATATAAATGCAAGCTTTTTTTGTTGATTCCTCACTTGGTTTGTGAGGTAAACTGTTCCCCTGTAGAAAGATAGTATGTAAAGTGAGCTAGTTTCCGCTTAAGAACCAAAATTAAATCAGTGTTAGGCACTCTGGACATTTTGCATGCACTTGCACTTTGATGTCTATTAGAACAGTTCTAAAATTAGCTAAGAGTAAAGTGTTCAACCAGTCAAGCCAACTGTGGAAGGTGCATAGAAGAGGGAATCCACATTAGTGCATGAGGTAAATTGCCATTCTGTTCCCAAAAAATAAACTTTCCATGTGCAGTATAAACACTAGAAAAGCAATTCTACCTCTTAAGCATTATTTGTTCACTCCAATCACATGCTATTGGCACAAAGTGGGAGTGCACTAATGTGTAGTGCCATGGGGAGGAGTGGTGAATAGATATATTATAAAATTCTGGACTTGTGTATCTAATAACAAAATTTGTAGACAACACAAAAATAGGAAACGTGGTTAAAAGTGAAGGGGACTGTAACAGCTTGAAGTGGAACACGAATTAGTAGCTTTGGTAAATAGAAGCCAGATGAGATTTAATGCAGAAAAATGAGAGGTTACGTTTTAGGAGGGAGAATGCAGAGAGAACATTTACACTAAATAATAAAAATTTCAAAGGAGTTGAGGGCAGGTATAATTTTAACCTAGCTTGCTAGGTGTAAAAGTCACTAGGTTGGGTGGGTAAGTTTCTCGAGGGGTGGATTAGATTAAAATGACCTCCTTAGAGTTTCAGATACACAACTCATTAATTGGTCTTCCCACTTTATAAAAGCTGTTGTTTAAAATACTAAGATTTAATAAATAGGATTATATAGTTTTAAAAAAAAAACCAAGGCAATGCTAAGCATGTATAAATTAATGGTTATGCCAAGAGGAGATAAGGTAAATTGGGGTGGTGGAGCTAACTCTCTGTTAACTAGAGGACATAAGCTTAAGGTCAGCATCGAGAAAACAAACCGAACGCTTAGGATACTTTTTTTTGTCCAAAGGATTGTTAAAAATGCCTCTTGTTTGAAAATAAGTGGATAAACATTTGAAAAAGAACAATTTAAGTGGATATGCAGAAAGATCCATTCCCCTGTACTAAGTGGCTAGTGCAGAGAACTGATAGAGGGAAGAAATGCCGATTGGTCTCTTGTGTTGTAAAACTCTTAATTCTGTTATGAAGACTCAATCTCATTTCACCACATTAAGGTATTCCAATTTCACCCAAGCAATCCATGGAGACCATTTTGTAGAAACAAGATGTTTTTCTGCCATATATTTGGGCTGATCAAAGGGCAAAACCCCATGCCAACAGTATTACAGAGATTTTTATGGTGGATCTCTAGCCCACAGTCCGAGGCAGCAAAGGCTATGGTGTACAATGCAGGGAATTTAAAATGGAAGAAAAAAGTTAGGAAAGCCTCGCCTCTAAAACAAAGTTTTGCTTCATAAAAGTTCCTGTCGGTGTTAGCCCTATATTTGACTCTGATGAATAAAAATAACTTATTTGAATATTTGTACTATGATAATTGGGATTTATTTTCTTTTTTCTTTCCAGGCTGTTTGTGCAATCTTTGAAAAGTCTGTGAAAACTCTTCTGGATGATTTTGCTCCCATGATTCCACAGCTTTCAGAAATGCTGGGTCAGATGTACAGTACCATCCCACAGGCATCTGCATTGGAACTAACACGACAGGTAGAATCCATGCATATTATTTGACTCAAAGCTCTTAAATTGAACCAACTGAATGAATTTTACTTTGTTCTGCAATGAGAGGAAAATTTACATTTTTTTTGAGTTTTAACACAATTTTAGATTCTTCTAAGTGCCCTTCTGATAGGGTACAGCTTGTCAAATGTATCCTGGCCATATAACATACTTGTGAAATAATATTTTAAATTCATGAAATAATTAACTAGTGGGATTAAAACCACCAGCTAGGTACAGCTTCATTCCCTGGTGTTAGGTTATGTGATTTGCAATTGAGTAACAGTAGGCACTTTAGAATTGGACTCTGTCTTGAGCTAGGCAAGGGGAAAAAGTTATCCAAAGTTTTTGCATATAATTACAATTAAGTGGCCTGCTGGAAACTACATTTATGCAGTTTGAATGAGCAGAGGGTCAGGCCCAACCATGATGTTCTCACTATCTAAATTCACACTGGAGAAAGGCCACTTGGGAGAGGTATGGGATTGCCTGTGTCCATGAAACTATGGCTAGGTCTGCACTGGAGTGCTGCTTTGGGCTGCAGTAGAATGCTTAAGTTGGAGTTTGGTGACTGAGGGAATTTAAGGTTTAACTTATTTCTAAAGTCTAGTCTTTCTTTAATTTAGTAGTTAACTACAAGTTGCTGTTTGGGTTGGAAGAAGGTGAGTTTTAGGCCAACTTTAAAACAGGATTTATACATGCTCTGCTTGCAACTACAACTAGTTAATTAGATAACTGGCTTAAACAGGTTTTCAGAGGCTAGATTCAGAGAATATAAAAACAGGCCATTTTACAGTGCTGACTTTGTCTGCACGGGAGTGCTGCTTTGGGCTGCAGTAGGGTGCCTAAGTTGGGGTTTGGTGACTGAGGGAGTTCGGTGAGGAAGGAGCGAGGTGATCCTTTGAGAACCGTGAGTATGGTCAGGTAAATATTTATTACTTTTATCGCTTATAGTTTTTAAGGTCTTATTTTGTTGTTCATCGCTTGTAAGGGCTATATTCTGTAACAACGAGGAGCAGGGAAGAAGGGCCCTAGAGTAATTGATATTATTTGATATTAAGTATCTTCCAAAAGGGTTAATTTAAAGAGGTAAGTCATGGCAGGAGTTCAAAGCCGTGGTGTGCTCCTCCTGCTCTATGTGGGAAGCTGGGAACATTTCCAGTGCCCGGGGCCAGCATGTGTGCAGGAAGTGTCTCCAGCTGCAGCTCCTGGAAGCCCGGTTTTGGAGCTGGAGTGGCGGCTGGGGACACTGTGGAGCATCTGCGAGGTGAAGAGTATCATGGATAGCACGTATAGAGAGGTGGTCACACTGCAGGCTAAGAGTCCACAGGCAGGAAAAGAATGGGTGACTACCAGGCAGAGCAAGAGGGCTAGGCAGGCAGTGCAGGAATCTCCTGTGGCTGTTCCCCTGCAACACAGATATACTGCTTTTGATACTGTTGAGGGGAATGGCCTCTCAGCCAAATTCGTTGCATCCCGGTTGGCTCTGCTGCACAGGGGGAGAGTAAAACGTGTGGGAATGCATTAGTTATAGGGGATTCAATTGTCAGGGGAATAGATAGGCATTTCTGTTGCTGTAAATGAGACTCCAGGATGGTACGTTGCCTCCTTGGTGCTAGGGTCAAGGATGTTTCAGAGCGGCTACAGGACATTCTGAAGGGGGAAGGTGAACAGCCATGTCGTGGTACACATTGGCACAAACGACATAGGTAAAAAAAGGATGAGGTCCTAAAAGCAGAATATAGGGAGTTAGGAAGTAAGTTGAAAAGTAGGACCTCAAAGGTAGTGATCTCAGGACTACTACCAGTGCCACGTGCTAGTCAGAATAGAAATAGCAGGAAGTATCGGATGAATACTTAGCTGAAGAGATGGTGTGAGGGGGAGGCTTTCAGATTCCTGGGACATTGTGACCGGTTCTTGGGGAGGTGGGACCAGTACAGACTGGACGGGTTACACCTGGGCAGGACCGGGACTGATGTCCTAGGGGGAATATTTGCTAGAGTGGTTGGGGGGGGTTAAACTAAAATGGCAGGGGGATGGGAACCTATGCAAGGAGTCAGCGCAGAGGGAATTAAGGACAAGAACAAAAGACAAAGGGGAATGAGAAAAGTGATAGGCAGAGAAATCAAGAGCAAGAATCAAATAGGGCCTCAGTGAAAAATGGTGGGAATGGGACAAGTAATGTTAAAACGACAAGCCTTAAGGCTTTGTGCCTTAACGCGAGGAGCATTTGCAATAAAGTGGATGAGTTAACTGCGCAAATAGATGTAAACAGGTATGATATAGTCGGGATTACAGAGACATGGCTGCAGGGTGACCAGGGATGGGAACTGAACATCCAAAGGTATTCAGTATTTAGGAAGGACAGACAAAAAGGAAAAGGTGGTGGAGTTGCATTGCTGGTTAAAGAGGAAATAAACACAATAGTGAGGAAAAATATTAGCTCCAACGATGTGGAATCTGTATGGGTAGAGCTGAGGAACACTAAGGGGCAAAAAACGTTAGTGGGGGGTGTATATAGACCCCCAAACTGTAGTGGTGATGTTGGGAATGGCATTTAACAGGAAATTAGAGACACATGCAATAAAGGAACATCTGTAATTATGGGTGACTTTAATCTGCATATAGATTGGGCAAATTCATGTTAGTAACAATGCCATAGAGGGGGAATTCCTGGAGGGTATGGTTTTCTGGACCAATACATTGAGGCATCAACTAGCGAACAGGCCATCCTAGACTGGGTATTGTGTAATGAGAAAGGAATAATTGACAATCTTGTTGTGCAAGGCCCTTTGGGGATGAGCGACCATAATATGATAGAATTCTTCATCAAGATGGAGAGTGACGTGTTTGCTTCTGAGACGAGGGTCCTGAATCCTAATAAAAGAAACTACGATGGTATGAGGAGTGAGTTGGCTATGATGGATTGGGAAACGTTACTTATAGGGATGACGGTGGATAGGATTGACAAACATTCAAAGAGCGCATGGGTGAAGTGCAACAATTGTTTATTCCTGTCTGGTGCAAAAGTAAAACAGGAAAGGTGGCCAAACCATGGCTTACAAGGGAACTTAGATACGGTATTAAATACAAGGAAGAGGCATACAAATTGGCCAGAAAAAACAACAGACCTGAGGATTGGGAGCAATTTAGAATTCAGCAAAGGGGGACCAAGGGATTGATTAAGAAGGGGAACATAAAGTACGAGAGTAAGCTTGTGGGGAACATAAAAACTGACTGTAAAAGTTTCTATAGGTATGTGAAGACATGTAGGTCCCTTACAGTCAAAAACAGGGGAATTTATAATGGGCAACAAAGAAGTGGCTGACCAACAAAATACATACTTTGGTTCTCTCTTCACAAAGGAGGACCAAATAACATACCAGAAATTTTGGGGAACACAGGGTTTAGTGAGAGGAAAGAAATCAGAATTAGTAGGAAAATGGTGTTGGGGAAATTGATGGGAGTGAAGGCCGATAAATCCCCAGGGCCTGATAATTGATGGTCATCTTCCAAGATTCTATAGACTCTGGAATAGTTCCTACAGATTGGAGGGCAGCTAATGTAACCCCACTATTTAAAAAGGGATATAGAGAGAAGACAGGGAATTATAGACCAGTCAGCCTGACATCGGTAGTGGGGAAAATTCTAGAGTCCATCATAAAAGATTTAATAGCTGAGCACTTGGAAAGCAATGGCAGAATCGGACAGAGTCAGCATGGATTTACGAAAAGGAAATCATGCTTGACAAATCTACTGGAATTTTTCGAGGATGTAACTAGTAGAGTTGATGAGGGGGAGCCAGTGGATGTGGTTTATTTGGACTTTCAGAAGGCTTTCTACAAAGTCCTACATAAGAGATTAAGATGTAAAATTAAAGCACATGGGATTGGGGGTAGTGTATTGAGATGGATAGAAAACTGGTTGGCAGATAGGAAACAAAGAGTAGGAATAAACGGGTCTTTTTCCGAATGGCAGGCATTGACTAGTGGGGTACCGCAGGGATCGGTGCTGGGACCCCAGCTATTCACAATACATATTAATGATTTAGATGAGGGAAATAAATGTAATATCTCCAAATTTGCAGATGACGCAAAGCTGGGTGGGAGGGTGAGCTGTGAGGAGGATGCAGAAATGCTTCAGTGTGATTTGGACAAGCTGAGCGAGTAGGTAAATGAATGGCAGATGCAATATAATGTGGATAAATGTGAGGTTATCCACTTTGGTAGCAAAAACAGGAAGGCAGATTATTATCTGAATGGCTATAAATTGAGAGAGGGGGACATACAGCGAGACCTGAGTGTCCAGGTGCAGCAGGTGGTAAAGAAGGCAAATGGTATGTTGGCCTTCAGAACGAGAAGATTCGAGTACAGGAGCAGGAATATCTTGCTGCAATTATACAGGGTCTTGGTGAGACCACACCTGGAATATTGTGTGCAGTTTTAGTCTCCTTATTTGAGGAAGGATGTTCTTGCTATAGAGGGAGTGCAACGAAGATTTAACTGACTGATTCCTGGGATGGCGGGACTGACATATGAGGAGAGCTTGAGTCAGTTAGGATTATATTCGCTGGAGTTCAGAAGATTTGGGTGGTGGTGGTGGAGGGGGGGTGGTGGGGGCGGGGGGGGGGTGGGGGGGGGGGGGGGGGGGGGGATCTCATAGAAACCTATAAAATTCTAACAGGACTAGACACGGTAGATGCAGGAAGGATGTTCCTGATGGTGGGGGAGTCCAGAACTAGGGGTCACAGTTTGAGGATACGGGGTAGACCATTTAGGACTGAGATGAGGAGAAATTTCTTCACCCAGAGAGCGGTGAGCCTATGGAATTCGCTACCACAGAAAGTAGTTGTGGCCAAAACATTGTATGTTTTCAGGAAGGAGTTGGATATAGTTCTTGGGGCGAAAGGGATCAAAGGATATGGGGAGAAAGTGGGGGCATGCTATTGAGTTGGATGATTAGACATGATCGTGACGAATGGCGGAGCAGGCTTGAAGGGCTGAATAGCCTACTCCTGCTCCTATTTTCTATGCTTCTATGGCCCAGCATGAGTAGCATTTTCAGGGAAGGAATGAAGAAAATCTGAAACATGATTTATCAATAACAGTAGTCCAATCAAAAACCTGGCAAGTCCTAACTTGGTTCACAGGCATATCTAATCAATACACATTTTTCATTCATAAGATCATATACCTCAAACCCAATTCAAAAGTTTTCAAAGAGCAAAAGCTGGTGGTTGGCTGGAATATTGGAGGCTAGGTCTTCTGGCCTCCAGATAGCTTCGGGACCTCTAGGAAGTCCTGACGCAATGACTCTGTGGGAATTACTCAGGAAGTTTGAACTTCCGATAGGCAATTCCCCCACAACCTGGGACCCTCCGAAATAGTCTCCAATTCTAAGAGTCGGAGACTTTGGACAGTCTCAATTTATTTACCTGGTTAGTTACCCCGGAAATGCTAGACAGATTAAAACCTAATCTAATACCTGGGTAAGTCTACAACTGATGCCCAGATCACTCGCAGTGATCCCCCCCAATTCCCTGACTCCCCCTTCAACCCCCAACCTGACCCAACCTTATCACCCTACCCACCAACCAGCCTACCCCCTTACACACGTGCCTACTCTTTGTAACTTTTCAAAGAAGCTTTGAGACATTTAAACTCTTCGCTTACCAGAATATGGCAGCTATTGCCACAAATGGGCGTTGTTTCAGCATGAATTCTCTCCACTATGAGATTTCTTGCGCTGACTAGGTTTGCAGGATCCTCCATCAGAAGATTGCTCAGAAAAGTCAGAGGAAAGTAAGTGTGTATTTTTTCTGATCAGGGTTGGAAATAGTGGTTAGGGCCACTGTTAGTTGGTGAACTCAATGATTCCATTAATCAATATGAACTGGCCAAAAGTTACTTCTGTTTAATAAGTGGGTACGAAAAGCTACCAAGCATCACAAATCAAATGACTCAAATTATTTTCTACTTCCTTCAGTAGCTGTATTAGTTTACAACTAGACAAGTATATGGATGTATATATTACATGTATACGTGTACAGAAAGAAATTATAAGCCTCATCTATTTCTATGTGGGTACGTGCTCTGTGGTGTAATTAGGTTTTGGAAACTCCATCCACGTTTATACTGTGCGTGAATATATGTTAAAGGCTAAAGACCAAGAGAGGGATCTGCGAATCAATCAATAAATCATGAAAATTTCACAGGTGGATCATGGCCATTAGGAAGGCAAATTGAGCATTAGGTTGTATTTCCTGGATGTGATAATGTAGGAATACTACACTTCAACTTTGAACACTACTTTTATATGGAGTACTTGAGTATTGTCTCCAGTTATACTCCCCACAAGTGGAGCTACTTAGATTCTACAGAAGATGTGGAGGGGAGTGACTCATTTTAGATTTTATAGGTAGGCTTCTTTAGGGTATGCTTAAGATGGGAGGTTTTTAAAATGACAAATGGATTAGATTCTGCTCTGCTGCATTGGTTATTTGATGGTTAGGGATTGTAGGTGTATAGGGCATATACATACAATTTTTGGACACAAGGTTAATTTAGATGTCATAAGTATTTACATTCAGAAAGTCACTGCCCATGGAACAGATCATTGCAGCATGTGATACATATGCAGTTATTGCAGCCCTTCAAAAAGGGAGACAGACAGGTATTCCTGATAGCAGAAGATATTTCCACTGTTTGAGGTTTAGCTGGACCTAAAAGGATTTATGGGTTACCACAGTATCCTAGTACTATACATGATTTTCTGATGTAGTCAGGTAAGCAGTTCTAAGAGACTTTCCTAAATTGGCTACAATGTGGTTGAGGGTCAGGTGGGTGAACTGCAAGAGAAAGAGGAGGAATGGGCATTTCCTCATTTCAATCTCAGCCATTTTGCACCCGAAGAAATTGAGAGGAAAAAATCATATTACTGCGTTAAGTATTTAATTGAAAACTTCCTTGAAATATGCATTTAGTTTTCCATAGACCTATATTTCAAAACAAAAAAAGTTACAGTTCTCAAAAATGTTTGCTCATGTAGCTTAATCTATAGTAATTATTCAGTACAACTTCAAAACTTAACCATATATGCACAGTATTATAACAATATTACAAAAAATTGTGTATTTTTCCAAGGAATGAAGTGCCGTATCTGCAGAATGTTGCAATGTGCACCTGCCATTTAACTCACAATTGTTGAGGGAATTATTGGAAAGAAAGCTGTCCTCATGCTGCTAATATTGTAGTATGACATTGATCTTGAGTAGGTCTGTTGCAAGTTTAGGAACTTGCCTTAGATATTGTCTTGTCCAGAGGCATTAGCCACCCCATAAGTAGGCTGAGTGTCTTTTGTTTTTTAGCTGTGCCCACACTGCCCAATATCCAAGATTATGATTGTGAGCACAGAGGTAACATTAGAATAGTCGTGTGATCTGAACCAGATATTCTCAGGTATTCTTTCAATCTCTTTGAAGCTGAACTGAGAATACACTTGGTTAGATGAAGCCAGATACAAACCATTTAAGATGCTGTCAGTAAACATATAGAGCAACTGTTCTGATGGGATTCACCCCACAACAACAGTAATAATTGCATTTATATAGCACCGATAAAACATCCCGATGTCTTTCACAGAAACATTATCAAAAAAGAGGTGAATCTTGAGCAGGGTATTTCAGAGACCCACTTATCTGAAGGCACTGCTGCCAGTGGTGGAGTGATTTTAAAAAAAAAAAGCAGGGGTGTGCAAGAGGTTGAAATGGAGAAGTTTTGGGAATGTGGAGTGTTGTAGGGCTGGAGGAGGTTATAGAGATGGGGAGAGATGCACTTCGCTTTTCAAATCCAACTTTTTTTTCTGTTCCAATGTTCGCTGTGGAAAAGTGTTCAGAAAATCCCAAAATGTTACGAGTATACTTGGATTAGTTTTCCCTTTGGACCATGCTTCAAGCTGATCAAATTATGCCATGCCGTACTAAATCTCACACCAAAAGTAGAGCTAGGACAATGGATATATCTAGAAATTGGACACTCGCTGTTAAGCTAATCCATCCTTTGCAAACATTTTTTTCATTTATTTGTTCATGGGATGTGGGTGTTGCTGGCTAGGTCAGCATTTATTGCCCATCCCTAATAATCCTTGAGAAGGTGGTGGTCACCTTCTTGAACCTCTGAAGTCCATGTGGTGCAGGTACACTGGCAGTGCTGTAAGGAAGGAAGTTCCAGGATTTTGACCCAGCGACAGTGAAGGAACGGTGATATAGTTCCAAGTCAGGATGGTGTTTGGCTTGGAGGGGAAATTGCAGGTGGTTGTGTTCCCATGCATTTGTTGCTCTTGTCCTTCTAGGTGGCAGAGTTCACTGGTTTAGAAGGTGCCTTCAAAGGTGCGTTGGTGAGTTGCGGCATTGCATCTTGTAGATGGTACAGATTGCTGCCACTGTTCATCAGTGGAGGAAGGAGTGAATGGTTAAGGTGGTGGATGGGGTGCCAATCAAGCAGGCTGCTTTGTTCTGAATGGTGTCGAGCTTCTTGAATGTTACTGGAACTGCACTCATCCAGGCAAATAGAAAGTATTCCATCACACTCCTGATTTGTGCCTTATAGATGGTCAACAAGCTTTGGAGAGTCAGGAGGTGAGTTACTCGCTATAGAATTCCTAGGCTCTGACCTGCTCTTGTAGACACAGTATTTATATGACTGGTCCAGTTCATTTTCTGGTCAATGGTAACCCCCAGGATGTTGATAGAGGGAAACTCAGCGATGGTAATGCTATTGAACGTTAAAGGGAGATGGTTAGATTCTCTCTTGTTGGAGATGGGCATTGTCTGGCACTTGTGTTGCACGAATGTTACTCCAGTGTGTATGATGAGTTTAAATTGCTCCAGATTGATATTATCAAAGTAAGTTCCCAACAGCAGTGTCTGCAATGCTCTTTCATTTTGAGGTTAGCTATTATTCTCATGGAACTTTTTTTTATCACCTTTTTTAATTTTGACAATGTGACTCTGCCTATATAAATATATTTGGGCTGTTGTCTTTTTCAGCTGGTGCATATATTTGCCAATGATTCAACCCACTTTGTCCCAGTAAAGGCTCTATTCCTTCTCGTTACATCTGTGACCCTCTCAATTTTCCAACAAGGTAGGTGACCATATTTTTAAATGTGGATCATTTGGAAATTCTAATGTGTACTACCAAATTTTTATTTGTGGTTGTGTCCGAACCATAGCGATCAAACTAGTGGTTTCCAATATGAGTTTCCCAGTTTCTGTGATATTCAGTAAGTTTAGTGCAGCCTTGTACTCCTGTCTGAATTAAAGAAATAAAAACTCAACATCTAATTTGAGATGAAGGAGTCTTTATTATACGCATCAAATATGTTAATGTATCGCTGCTTGAAAACTGCCAGTGTTAACCATGCTCTATGATTAGAATTTGTACCTTGGATTTCCAATAATTGCTGATGGACAATGGAATATGCATTAGAGGAAAAGCTGATTTGCACTCTCAGCAGTTTCTTTGTATGATGAATTGGTAATTTATGTATGTACACATGCGCATGGAGAGAAGGGTTGAAATGTGAAAAGCAAGCAGTTTTCTTTTGGGATGATTGGAGGGTCAATCACAGTGTGGTGCTATTGTCCACCCTTGTGCAAGGTTCAAGGTTGTGAAGAAAGTTGCCTATGGGTGAAAAATTAACTTTATTCACCTGAAAATAAATTCAAATGGAATGAGATGAACATTAATAGAGAGGTGTCAGTTGAAAGGATATTTGGAAATATGGGAGTGTAAATTAAGGAAAATGGTCTGGGAGGGGAACAAATGAAAGGTTATAAACATAAGGAAAACAACTGATTTACAAACTATGTAGAGTTTCTACTTTTGAGTGCAATCAGCAATCCATGTGCAAAATGGTCTCCTAACTGTGCTGGTTTCCCAAAGTGAGTGATCAAATTTCTGCTCAAACTTATTTGCATTATCACATAAAATCATCCATGAGCCAGTGTAATTGAGTGGTGTTTTAGAATATACTTTTTTCCTTTGCATTATAAGTATTCTTATATTTAAGAGCGGTAACTTGATACAGTTTTATTAATACTGGAATTGGGCATATCACAAAAGATAAGCATTTTTATGAAAGGTGTCTAATCCAGTACCTGTGCGTAACCTGATTTTTAATAACTGAAAATGGCTTTAAAAAATCTATGCTAAACCATTAACTAGTATCACTGGTGTACACCTACTAGTTTTTTAGTAAATTAAATATTTTTTAGTATTTAAAAACTTAAAGGACAGGCACTAGTGCCTTTGTGCCTTAGATACTTAATTTGTAGGGCTTCTCAAAGACTTACAAGTGGGCACAATTGAGGGAAACTTCCCATGCTCATTAAGTCAATCTGGAAGTCCTCTAGTTTTTAACAGCTTCTTACATGATATTTTTAAAACTTGCAGTGGAGATTGCAGAAACTCTATTTGCACTGGACATAATGTAGGCTTGCAATTCCTCAATCTTTTATGCTCATTTGACCAATTTTAGATGAAATGCACTGAAGAAGCGCAACCTAGCGGAAACCATAGCTCCTACTATTTAGGAGTTATTTTAGTCTAATTGGCATTCTGTGGTTTCTTTAGTTTATAGTCATATATACTTGTATTCAGATTAGATGACCATATGATGGAAATTTGGCTCATATGTTTAGGCTTGAAATGGTTAGGTTCTTTTTGATTTAAAAAAAATCATAACCATTTTTATAAATAAAGCAAATGGTTAGAAAGAATTATATCTTTTGCTTCTGTTTCTTTACACTTTTATTGAACACTGTTATTTACCTTATTGCAGAACTTTTTGCAGTTCATTTTCATTGTTGAATTGAATCAGCCTAGTTGCAAAGTAATTAAATTTTATTCTGTTGCTTTTATACTTTTATACTTTATCTTTGGCTTGGTGACTCAACATGATTTTCTTAGAAAGAAACTTCCTGTCAGCAAAAGATCCACAGTCTATCTAGTTCACCCTCCACCAACTTAGCAGTCTTATGATTAATGTTTTTATGATTCTAAAAAGGACTAGATAATGTACATCATGGCAAACTCAATTGTGACAATCAATCTTATAACCATTCATCTCCAATGTCCCCATAAATGACGCAAGATAAAGCCGCCACTGATGGAAAGTTTTGAGAACCACAGCTCCAGAATTTCCTGTTCCTCCCTTGCATGCTGCCCTTGCCATATTACATGTCACAAAATACTCATACTGCACCCAAATTATTGTTTTGACATCCGCTTTGGCAGGAAGAACAGAAAAGCAATATATTATTTGAATGGACAGAGACTGCAGAAATCCATGTGTCCTGGTACATAAATCACAAAACGTTAGTATGCAGGTACAGCAAGTGATCAGGAAGGCAAATGGAATGTTGCTATTTATTTCAAGGGGAACATGTATAAAAGTAGGGAAGTGTTGCTACATTGTAGAGAGCCCTAGCTAGCCCACATCTGGAGTACTGTTTACAGTTTTGGTCTCCTTCCTTAAGAAAGGATATAATTGCATTAGAAACAGTTCAGAGAAGGTTCACTCAACTAATTCCTGGGGTGAAGGGATTAGTTTATGAGGAAAGGTTAAACATGTTGGGTATATACGCATTGGAGTTTAGAATAATGAGAGGTGATCTTATTGAAATATATAAGATCCGTAGGGGATTTGACAGAGTGGATGCTGAAAGGATATTTCCCCTTGAGGGGGAGTCTAGAACTATGGGGTACAGTTTAAAAATTAGAGATCTCCCCATTTAACGCAGCGATTGGGAGAAATGTTTTCTCTAAGGATCATTAGTTTATGGAATTCTTTTCCCCAGAGATCAGCAGGCTGGGTTATTGAATACATTCAAGGCTGAGTTAGATTTTTGCTTGACAAGGGAGCCAAGGGTTGTAGAGGGCATAAAGGAAGGTGGAATTGAAGCCAAAATCAGATCAGTCAAGACCTTAACAAATGGTGGAGCAAGCTTAAGGTGCCAAATGGTCTTCCCTTCCTCGTTCTTTGTGTCCTTGTGGTTTCTGCTTCCACCATTTCCCCAGGAATCTTGTTCCATACATTTACTGCCCTCTGAACTAATATTTCCACAGATTAATTTTGAACTTAAGTATTCTTCTGTGTTGAATTTTATCTGCCACCTGACTGCCCAATCCCCAAGTATGTTTAAATTCTCCTACAGCTCCTCCTGTTTAGGTTGGCAGTTTACCTTCATTAATGTTATAGCATCTTCAGATTTGCCATTGTGCTTGTAGATTCTTTGAGGGTGTGGCAAAAGAGCTTGATAAGGGTAAGGCAGTGGATATGGCGCATTTTTAAATTTCAGTAGCCTCGATTCTGTGAGCTGCAACTGACCTGTCTGTTCCTAAACTGAGCTGCTGATTGCTTGCTTCTGTAAGCAAACTCATATGAAGGAACCTTCTGACCCCCACGGACCATCTCTATGGCAACGTGGCATGCTTTGGGATGTCCAAACAGAAATGCAAATTAGTCATCTTGCACCTTCAGAACAACCCATTTGATTCTGTGACCCAAATGAATAATTTATACCTCGAATAGAGTGGTATAATTTATACCTCTCCCAGAATTCCTATTTCCACCAAGGAACACCCTTGTTTATCAACTCCTTTTAGCTTTCATCTGGCAGCTACATAAATAATTTAAATCTTTATTGAGATAACAAAAGACACCCCGACTTATGCTCCTTGTACGTAATTGTAATTTCTGATGAGATAATTCAATCCAAACCAAGGCAAAATTATAAGTGGCTCCCAGAGTTTATATGTGTAGGTAAGAATGATTCCAAGGCTATTGCCTACATGTATAGGGAGATAGGTTTTGGTTCTAAAGTGATGATGTGTAGGTGGGTGGGCTAATGGTTCAAGGAGCATTTGCACGTAAATGCTTAGCATTCAATGGAATCTTTCTGGTTTTAATTTTTCAACCTAAACCCAGAGCCGTAAATAGTGGTCCCAATTCTGTGTAACTGATTCATTTGTAGAGAGTATGGCTGACAAATTTTACAAACCTGTGATCTGTTCACTTTTATGAGGTTCGTTAATATAATACTAAATATTAAATATTTCCAAGATGTTGTGATGTACCGAATAAGTTATGCAAATGATTGGAGATTGTGAGAGCTCTTACCATTTTGGTTCAGACAGTAAAAGAGAATAAAGCATTTAGCCCCACTTGCAGTTATATATGTCCAAAGCCAGAAAATGTCAGCATCAAAAACATCTTAAGATCTTAAGGTAGATTCAGCAGTATCTATTAAGCGATCACAAGTCATTACTTCTTTCTTTAAAATCGCTTTATACAACTTTTAATGGTGATCAGCCATTGCATTGTTAAACTGAATGGTCGACAGACATTCTTTGTACCCAGGAACCAGATGACATTTTATTCAGTTGAAACAGAACTTTGTCGTGGGCATAAATGTAGAAACAAATGGATATTGTGTTTCAAGAGAAAAAGTGCACCCTTGTAAAAAGCAGAAATGCAGTGTCATTTATTTTGGAAGTTGGTGTAAAATTATTTTATAAGCTGTTTTATGTACCTATTCTGATGGGCTTTTTACTCGAACTCTGGAAAATGGTTGATTTGTTTAAAGTTTGTTCACGCAAATAAATCCAGTACATTGGAGTAAAATGAGTAATTCTGGTGCACTGAAGCTATGTTGGCTGTTATTTTAAGCCTATTAACATAAGCTAGTTTATCCATTCAGTTGACTATTACAGACATTGATGCCCAGCTCTATCACTTAAACGGCTGCTGTTAAAGTTCTGGTCTTGAATGACATTTAACAGATAGAATGAATGAAGTAAAACTGTGGGTGTAACAGGTCTGCTGAAATTTAAATGGTAAATAACCTTGCAAACTAGATTATCAGTATTCCTAACAAACTCCATTGTGGTTTGTACGTTAGGGCAGTGAATAAACAGCATAATTAATAAAAAAGGTCATGGTGTAGTTGTGGGATTTAATTGGGTGGCATTGATATAAAATTAGCCGACAGGTTATTTAAAGGATACTCACAGCGGGACATCTCAGTGATTTTGATCAATAAAGGAGTCTTTGAACAGATGTATCATTGATGCTCTTCCCTCATACCCTTTCTCAGCTCACCTTGCCCGTGAGACCCACCTCCTACTCTCAACTCTTTCCACTAAACTGCTGACTGGCTCCATGATAGCTGATATTGTAAATGGTTTCCTCTTCTAGGATACTGTGCTTTTTCTCTCTTTCAAATCAGCGGTCACCACCCCCTTCTCAAAAAACCATCCTTGACTCCTCTGATCTTGCACATTATTGCCCAAGTCCATCCTCCCTTTCCCCTGAAGTCCTTGAAGTTGTTACCTCCCAAATCTGTGTTCATCTTTCCTGCAACTCCACGTTTGAACCTTTTATTACTGCAGCACTGAAATAGCACTAACCAATGCAGAAAATGACATCTATGATAATTACTATGACCATGGTGACTATCCCTCATCATGCTTCTTGTCTATTTTGCACCCTTTGATACCATTGACCACACAATCTTCCTCCCTTGCCTGCCCTCTGTCGTGCAGCTGAGGGAGACTGCCTTCATCTGGTTCCACTCTTGCCTAATTAGTTGTAGCTGGAGAATCTCCTGAAATGGCTTCTCGTTACATCCCCATACCCTTTCCTTGGCCCCTCCTGTTTTTTATCTGCCACTCAACTGTATCATTTGAAGATGAGGTGCCGTGTTCCAGATGTACCCTGTTGATATTAAATATTTCCAAGATGTTGTGATGCACTGAATGAGTTTTGCAAATGATGGGAGATAGAGAGAGCTCTTACCATAGTGGTTCACCACCTCTCTCAATCCCTCCACTGCTCCTGTGTTGTCAGGTTTCCTGTCCTGAATGAGCCATAGTTTTCTTTAGTTAAATGGGAAGAATATACCCATGTCCTTCCTTCGCAAAGAGTAGCTGCTTTCACCTACTTTCATCTCCTCCCTGCACCATTTCAGGCAGAACCTTCTACTTTGACTTTACACTCAGAAGTTCCCTTTATAATGGCAATCACCCTTCACTTTCTTTAAAAATCTTGCAAAAGCGCAATCATTCGCCCTAATCTTTACTTGTGATTCAGCATGTTTCCTTGTCTGTTTCCATTTATGAAGTGCTTAGAAACATTTCTTATAAACTTGCTATATAAATGCAAGTTCTTTTTTGGTGTGGACCTGTAGCTGCTTGAGTTGCTAGTTAAAATTGTATTCTTAAAAAGTTATATTTTTTTCTATTGCTAAGGAATTCTGTTGTCGTGGCAATGGTATGCAGTCACTGGAAATCATCTTGAATCCTGAACAGTGTTAAGCTATTCGGAGGATTCTATGACAACTGAACATGAATTTAAGAAAAAAAATCAAGTATTAGAATACTAGTATGAAAATTCATTGCAGCATATGCGGAGGCTTTTACATCACAAAGGGAAATAAAATTCATTCTCAAAACAGACCTGGTTATCAAAAAAGTTTCATATGCTGTAAACGCTAGCAAAAAATTAAGTTATCACATGCAGTTAGTGGATAACAAATTATAGATTTAAAAGATCGCTATTCAAAGTAATCTGGTGGAATAATGGCCAAAGGTTGAATCTCCACAGGCCTGTCATCATGCAGAAGTGCTTCACAAATCTTAGAGTATTAACCATTTCTGTATCATCATCATACTTAAGTAATTTGTGATGCTCTTTCGTGTTCTAAATGCTGCTAGATGGCTATCAGTGAAATAAAAAGCAGCAGTTCAATCTCAGGACATCAAATCCCAAAATCAAATTACTGTTTTTAATTTCTGCACGATTATTAGCAGCAATCTGTTGTGTCCATGTTTTTAACATGTGTCACTTCTGCACTGTAATGAATCTGAGAATATTGTGCATGGCAGTCCCTTCACAATTAAATGCAGGGAAATGTGTGGACATGGCTGGAAAAAACATCCTCATCGTGGAAAATGAGCACAATTTGGAGTTGGCTCTCACCCTTTAAAGGTAACCATTAGTTGAAAGATTTCCTTTATAGAGCCAAACAGTCGCACCTATTAATATTCTTTTACCACTTAGCAGTGGAGGCTCTTTATTACCTGGAAATGCCAATCTGGGTACTTGGATAATCTGGGTGGGTATACATCACAATTGAAATGTCCATAATCTCTACTGATGAAGTTGCTTGTTTATTGGTTCTTTAGAGGTGATGGTATAATTGGTGTAATGTCTGGTGGTGAAAGTGAAGAACAGGTTTTCATCTGCATTTTGTCAGGTAGCTTCAATTTCAGAGGGTTGATTTTCATTTTGTGACGAAATTTTATTTCACTTTTTCCTTCAATTCCTCCCCGCCCTCTGCCTTTCTTCGAGGTACTAGAGATGTGGGGGCTGATCTTCCTCTATAGTCACCTGACTTTGGATAGCTTCTATTAGAAAATCAGCTGAACTATTAGCTTGCTTCCTGCCAGTCAATTATCACTTCCAAAATTTTATGCCAGAATTGACAGTAACTTTTGAATAATATACACAAGTAATGGTGGTCCTGTTCAAATGGCACAAAAACAACAAGAGAGAGTCATGCAATTTATATGCCATTATTACCATCACACCAAAACTGGATGCAGAGGCTACTGGCAGCCCTTGAATTTAAAAAAAATAGTTGCGTGGAGGCAGCTGGGCCTTCTCTACTTCTGCAGGTACTTGAGGCTTGAATCAGTACTTTTTCCAAACAAGCTCCCCAGCACTGGGAATATGCCATAATTATTTAAATAAGTTTAACCCCAGACAATCTCCAGGATCAACGTACAGCCATATGTTTGGGAGTAGGCTTTACACCACCAAAGAGACATTGGATTTCGCCAAAATCTTGTCTGCTGCCGTCTCCTGTGGTATGGTTTCATACATATCAATTGCCATCTGTACAAAACCCATTGTGGGTATTCTTAACAAATTAAGATGAAGGCCTGAATTTTCACACCTGTTGGGAGAATTCCCAGTTTCATGAACCCCATTCCTGAAAAACACCCTAAAAGTTCTGATTTTCGTTCTAGTGGGGTGTAACAGGAGTCATATCCGCGGCCCCCGGAAACAGTTTGGAGGCAACACGGGCTGCTAGGAGCAGAGTCTTTCACCCAGCCTCTGTGCTCCAGCACTTTGCCCCTGCTGCAAAAAAAACACCCAGCAAAACAAAATACAGCCTTCAAGCCCTCACCTCCCTCACATGGTCTTCACGCCCCATACATCCTAATCCATGCTACCTCATGGCCCCCACACACCCCATGTCCCCTCATTCCCTCCATGCCAACCTATGCCTCCATTCACCCCCCCCCCCTCCCATGGCCCTTTATAGCCCCTGTGCTAACTTAGTGCCAACCTATGCCACCCCACCCACCACCCTTTGCCCTTAAACCCTCCATGCCAACTCACTCAGTATCCACCGTAGGCAGACCTCAGGCCTCATGCTAAGAGGAAATAAAATAATTGTGTCTATTGATGAATTCACTTTTTTTCTTTTGAAAAATACCCTCATTGATAAGAACCTATTCACTACATTTAAATTCTTTCAACCAATAGTTCTTTATAACAAGCATTTGAGTTCACAGTCCCACTTCAAAGACTTTAAGCACTTAGAGCTGACAATCAAACTGTGAGCTGACAGGCACCCCACCGTGATAATGATAGATTGTGAAATCAGTCATGAAGCATTGATCCTATAATGATAGCCCTCAGGCTTATGTCAGTAGAGTGAAATAGCAAGCACTGATTTTTTTCTAAACAATATTTTTTATTTTTTTCAAGTATTTTTAAAAGGCAGGAAATCTGAATGCCTTCACAGCTTGACAACTCCTTTGATGGCTCCATTGAGCTTGACAGTTCCAATGAGTTTTTTCACTTTTTACACATATTCATGTCTAATTTTAACAACCCCAATGAGTACCTCCCTTCTACTAAAGGACACTCACCTCTCCCAAAGATGTCCCAGGATCTCTCCAAAGAGCTCTGCTATCTAAAGTGCACGAGTTGTAGTTTAGACATTCCACTAGCGAAAATTAAATCTGACTGAATGCAGCTTCACTTTATCACATATAATTCCCTTCATGAACCACGGATGTGCAAACTACAACACCCTCAAATACGCCCCACCGCCCCCCCCATCTTTCAGCGAAAATGATGGGGGCTGGATTCAGGTTTCCAGTGCCATTTTGGCTAAGCTGGGGACTCTTTCCATCAGAGCAAAAATTCAGTCTGGACCATGAGTGTTCAGGCTTCTTGAATAGCCCAGGGGTACTGAGGGCAATTATAGTACTTACTAAAATCAGTTAATTCAACATACACCAAGAATCACAATTGGGATTTTCTGACTTATAGCTGCACTGGATGGTGGCTTTGTACATTTGGCCATAGAAGAAGCCTTTGTTTTGCTTTGTAAAATAAATGCACTTATTTCTGACCCCTCGTCAACATGATTTCTCTGATGCATTGTAGCAATTGCCTTATTATAAGGCTACCTCAACCTGTAAGAGGCAGAGGTGAATTTATTTTGTGCTAATGTCAGCAGCATTTTGAAGATGTGGAAATGAGGCCCTACTTTGTCATTTTAAGGTTACTGAACTAGTAATCCAGTGCCTTAGAGAACATGTGTTTAAATCTTTCATAGCAACTTGAGAATTTGGATTCAGTGTTCCAGTATCTGTAAAAATGACCATGGAGCTGTCAGAACTGGTCAGAACCAGTTCACTAATGTCCTTGCAACTTGGACTGCTGTCACATAATAACTTGACTGACTCTTAATTGCCATTTGAGCAAGCCACTTGTTCGTATCAAATCACTACTCGGCATAATGAATAAGATGAAGGCATAGACAGGCAGTATTGCATAGAGTATGTGGTCTTAGTGATGGATAGAATACTACATTTGAGACTCATCTGTAGATCAAACAGGACACTGAGGTTATACAACTGGTTTAATCAATGGTTCAACATGATTGAACAGCTATGGAGCGGGATGGAGTCAGGGGTAAGGCTAGAGTTTTTGATGGCAGCTGAAGTAAGATGGGTTCGATTTTCCCAAACACTGGCTATTTCTAATGACATTTTTGCTAATCATCTGTGACATTGCTCCCTTTCCCTACTACTGATCTATTAATTTGTTGCTACATCTTTAGTTTGCTTTGCATGTCCTACTGCATCCCAACAACCTTGGTAATATCACTATATTTCCTCATCCAAGGCTACATTTGCCGCATTCCCTTATTTTCCTGCTGTCACATTCCACAGATCATTAATTCTTCACTTCGCCTACCATATCCCCATCAAAAACTGCTATAGACGTATTTCTTCACTTAAACTAGTGTTTCTATCTTATAGCTTTCTTGGTCCACGATCTGCCAAATCTGTCCAGAGTTATTGCCAGTGCATACTTGTGAGGCTTCAATTCTTCATCTAACATGACCTTTCGCCCTGGCACCTGTAATAAAATAACCTGCCTGAAAAATTTACTGCATAGGACCTAAAATGAGCCCTCTGGTACAAATGCAGAAAACAATATTTTGCTGCTAAATGCTTAGGTGGAAGAATCTTCTTGGAATAAAGTTAAGTAAAAGGTATTCTCATGTGCTTGCAATGTTCTATTCTTGATACGGCTACTTGCTTAAACAGAATTAAAATGCACAGTTCTGCATTGGTGAGCATTATTATTATAAATCCTACAATTTCACTAAAGATTTCTACTTACATGACTTTGTATACTGGAACACTATGTTTTGACAACTGTATATTTTGGACTTCAAGTAAAAAAGGATGAGTGCAAAGATGAAGAATCATTTTAAAAAGTAATTTTCAGTGAGAGTCTTAGATTTTATTTACGCTGGATCAGTGATAAACCATAACACTTGAGATTTTCATGATTGTGTCGTCTCTTCCAAATCTACAAAAATGTGTTTTTGTAGCTCATTCTATTTTCAGTAGTGCAGACCCTATTCAAAAGTAAATTGTCAGGTCAGAGATCTTAAATAATGTCAAGTATTCGCTGTTGAAAATGCCAGATTTTCTTTTTCAAAAGGAGAAAACCATCTTAAAAATTGGTTAATAAGGATTTTTGAGAGTTTTCAATTCTCTAAGTACTGTCTTGGGTTCAAGATTTTAACAAAAACCACTTTTTTTTAATCTGTTATCTCTACATCTGGGTTTCAATCCTCTTTGCCGTTTATTTCTTTTAGGTTCTGAAGTTTCATATTTCTGTACATTCTTTTATTTAACTGCTTTAAGCTGTTCATTGTACCCCCTCACTGTAACTGTTACGTAGAGTTCATGAGACAATAAAAATATTGATTTGCTGTTTGTATATTATTTCTTAAGTTACATCTTATTATATTTTAGGACCCAGGGATCATCCTGATATTGTTGATTCATTTATGCAACTCCTGGCACAGGTGTGTTTTTGTTTCTTATTTCATTCACTTTCTTTTTTGTTTAATTATATTAAACCTGAAATCAGCTTTTTTTTTACAAGCTTATGGAAATGCATTGTAGGTTAATTCAAGGTTTTTAAGACATGTTGATTCACAGTGAACTTGAAGCTCTTTTATGGATGTGTAGCAGGAGGCACTGGCAATAGAAAGGTGTATTATATCAGCAGTCAGACACTTTGTGAACTTCATGCCAAGGTTTGATGTGTTGTCATAATGTTTTGGGCTGTTAGTGTTTTGTAGCCAGATGGAGTTTGAGCACGTGCCAAGTAGCTGGAGGATTCATGAGGTATTTTTGGAAAGGATTATGTGGACGAAGTCTAAACTAATCTTGTAGCTGCATGAATAGTGATACTGGCTGGGCTGACTTTACTCCACACCTGTGATTTAATTATGCATCCTTCAGATATTCTTGAAAATATGAAAGATTATGCAGATTACAAATATAACAACTGATCTGTCGATAATTTATAACCATAAACATTACTGGTACAATTACAAATTACATCATATGTGACTGTGACAAAGGTAAAGTATCCTGCCTTGTTCTTCTCATTCGGTTTTCAGCCTTTGACACGGATGACCACACTACCCTCCGCCAAAGCTTCTTCACCATCATCCAGCTGGGTGGGAGTGCACTCGCCTAGCTCCATTCCTATCTATCTAATCTTAGCTGAAGAATTACCTGCGATGGCTTCTCCTCCTGCTCTCCCACTGTTACCTCTAGTATTCCACCCCAAGGATTTTTCCTTGGCCTCTTCCTATTTTTTACTCATATACTGCCATTGGTGACATCAACCAAAACACAATGGTAGTTTTTACATGTACACTGATGACACCTCTCTCAACCTCACCACTGTCTCTAAATTGCCAGACTGCTTGTCCAACATCCAGTACTGAAGGAACAGAAATTTCTCCCAATTATGTATTTGGGAGACTGAAGCAATTGCCTTTGGTCCCTGCAACAATATCTATTCTTTGGCCACAAACTCCATCCCTCCCCCTGGCATCCAGATGATTTGCAAACTTAGTGCCATATTTGACCCGAGAAGAGTTTCTGACTACATATTCATGCTTTCACTAAGACTGCCTATTTACGCTTCCATAACATTGCCTGACATTGTCCCTGCTTCAATGTTGATTTATGCCTTTGTTACCTTTATTCTTGACTATTCCAACATTCTTTTGGTCATCCTCCCATATCCCACTAACCATAATCTTATGGCCATCCAAAACTCTGTTGCCTGTGTCCTGACTTGCATCAAGTCCCATTCATCCATCACCCCGTACTTGCAGACCTACATTGATTCCCAGTTAAACAATGCCTTAATTTTAAAATTCTCATTGTTTCAAATCCTTCCGTGGCCTCCCCCACCCCCAACCCCTATCTCTGTAACCACCTCCAGCCCCACAAACCTTAGGGCAGAATATTGCATGAACTGCAGGCTCCTTCGACAGCATCTTCCAAACCCATGACCACTAACATCTAGAAGGACAAGGGCTGCAGATAAATGGGAACACAACCACCTGGAAGTTCCCCTTCAAGTCACTCACCATCCTGACTTGGAAATATATCGCCGTTCCTTCACTGTTGCTGGAACTCCCTTCCTAACTACAAGGGTCTCGAGGGCAACTAGGGAGAGGCAATAAATGTTGGCCCAGCCAGTGAAGCCCACATCCCGTGAATTAATTTTTTTAAAAAAGAACGAGCGTAAAATGATGCACAATGATATTGGGCAAGCATCCCGACAGTATCACACAATATTTCGGTCGGCAGATGCGCATGGGAGTCAGAGCCGTGCCAGCCACCAATTAAGCGGCCTATTAAGGCCCTTAAGAACCCAATTGACTCAAATTTTTCGCTGCCCATCAAACCGTTTGGTTAGTGGTCAGGCGAAAAGGCAGAGCGACCTTAGCATTTTTGGCGAAAGGATGAGTTTTTGACCAGTGATTTAAAAAATAAATTTTAAACTTTTAACACTCACATTTAACATGTCCCTGCTCATGTGACAGAGTCATATGAGGGGACATGTTTTCATTATTTTTAAAATTTTTGTTTTTATTGTTAAAAATCTTCAGCTCCCTGAGGCAGCTCTGTGCTTCCAGGGAGCTTTTACTGCACGCACTCACGCGCATGTGTGCACTTCAGTACTTGCGCTCCTCCCACCCCAACCCTGGCAGCGCTGAGTGCTGCAGCATGTGTTTCACCCTGGCTGGCCTTTAATTGGTCAGCCAGTGTGAAATCCATGTCGGGGCCCGACCGCTCCCGGGGCCCGCCTGCCGAGCCTGTCCGACCACTGGAAAATCCTGGCCTCCAGGATATCTGCACTCCTTTAATTCTGGCCTCTTAATTCCCCCTTTTTTAAACACTCCACCGTTGGTGGCTATGTCTTCAGCTACCAAGGCCTTAAGTTCTGAAATTCCCTCCCTAAACTTCTCTACCTCTCTTCCCTCCTTTAAAAATTCTCCTTACAACTTAACCCCTTGATCAAGCTTTCAGTCATCTGCCCCAATATTTCCTCATGCATCTTGGTGTCATAGTTTGCTTGATATAATGCCCCTTTGAAACATCTTGGGGTTTTTAACAATGTTAAAGGTGTGATATAAACACAAGTTGTTGATATTTTGAGAATAATGTTATTTCTTGCTTTTGCGCACATTTGTCTGTCTCTGACCATGATTCCTTTGTGTGTGCTATAATGAGCTGGAGATGGTTCCATTCACAGTATTTTTCAGAAGTTGATCTGTGATGTATTTCCATTTGTATTTAAAATACCTGGTTCAATTTTTTTTAATTTGCATTATGTAACATTTCACACAAAACTATTTCAAAATCTGTTCTGTTTATTTTTCTTTTTTAGTTGTCTTCTTGCACAGTGCATTGTCCCCATCTTAAACAATATTTTTCTCCCTCCCTATGCAGAAATATGTCCCTATAATGGACTGATTGAGAACATGCTATGTAGAGAATCAATGAGGAATCCCATATTGTTATTTATAGCTCTCTGCTCTTCTATAGCATGGCACCCACCACCAGACCATGAAGACTGAGATAGCAGATGAAGAATGGTCTTAGTAGTAAGGATTCAGTAAGAAACTGGAGTTAGACATTTATGAACTTTTTAACAAAGTTTTGTATTTGATTCCTAGGCTCTCAAAAGGAAACCAGATTTGTTTTTAGCAGAGAACTGTGATGTGAAGGCCTTATTTCAATGTGGTAAGTAACAGAACTGTTTAACATGTTTTACTTCCTAGCTAATCTTTAACGTTCAGATTTTTGTTTGTTGGTGTCTCAAGTTTAGTAAGTCCTGTTAATTGCAGTGGAGCATTTCAGAAATTTGGAAAAGGTCAAGAAGTGCTTTAACAAAAGCGAAAAATTTAGAGGGAATGTCCAATCCATTTAATAATTTTAATGGTCTTCACTGAATGTGGCACAACTCTTTCCATTTCTATATTCTTGACATCTTACTCTCTTTTAATAATATTTTCCTTGCTACACTTCGCTGTTCTATGTTCTCTACAGAGAAAACAGTAGGAATTGAGGGCAATAGTTAAGGGCAATTTTTGAGTGTGCTTGGAAGTGGATACTGGCATCCCACAGGGTTCAGCTCTGGGGCCCTTGCTGTTTGCTGCACAAAGTTTGATATAGACCTAGAGTTGGTGTGTTTACATTTGCAGGATGAGAAATTATCGCCCTTTAGAGAAATTCTGACTTTTTAAGTATGGAATTCCACCCTTGGAAATGGTTTTCCAACCTCCACTTTCTATAGTTGTTGGTCGGCTCAAACTCAATCTCGTGCTTTTAGCTGATCCCTGATGTCTAGACTGCACAGGGCACAATCCGTAAATCCAAACTGGGGAGCTCCATTGCAGCTTGCACCCTGAGCCACAACTGCCACCACTTAGCCTTGCAGTAGTCTCGACCCGGTTGCTGTCATTCATCCACCGAGGCGACATGTTCTGCTACTGACCGTTTGGTGGAGCCACAGGATTTGGTGGGAGGGGGGTGCAGGAGGGAGCAGCAGAGCCCAAATCTTGGCTGGCTACAGTGAATCAGTGCTGATTTTCAGTCACGGTGGCCTGTGGGGCTCCAGGACTGCTTGGTGTTGCCATAGGCTGTTGGAAAGGCCAGGTTGTCCAGTCAGTTGTGGGGGGAGGGGGTTTGGGAAGAGGGGCTACTGAATGAGTGAGTGATTGGGGGTGGGGAGTTAGGAATAGGGGCTGTTTGAGTGAGTGGTGGGGGGAGACGGGCTAGTTACATTGTGTGTGTTGAGGAGAGGGGCTTCACTGAGTCTTTTGTCACCAGGGAATATGGAAAGCTTGGCTGAAACCTACATGAGTACACAAAATTTTTACAAAGCACTTTAAAAACTGATTTTCATATTTATATGATGCATTACTATATGCTGATCTATAATACCCAAACTTCAATAATTATATACTGAATGTTAGTATCCTGCTGTAGTGTTATTTTGCTTTTTCTGGCATCTGGGTCCTGTTAATTTTCAAGTTTTTTTTTATTTGTTCATGGGATGTGGGCATCACTGGCAAAGCCAGTATTTGTTGCCTGTCCCTAATTACCCTTGATGGTGATGAGTTAAAATTAGATTATATTGGTGTGTACATTAGTATGTGAAACACTGTTGCAGTCCTCTGTTTCGCATCATAAGTACATAGTCCAGCAAGGTCATCTTTCTGTTGTTAGTATGGACTTCATCCTATATTACATGCACTAACTGCATTGAATGCTGAAATGCTGAGGACACTTAGTGATTTTATGCAAATACATTGGTCCACAGTCTTGATGGTAATAGAAGGTAAACAAAGGGAAATCTAATATTTTTACCCACTTGAAGTCCAATAATTCCATCCATCTGAAGTGGCCTAGGTGCATTTGCATTTTACTACGGACCATAAAATGCCCTACAATTACATGATTCCTTGTCAAAAAAAATTCAGACCTTTTTGTCTTCAGCTGCTAATTTTCAGACCTTTCTGTCTTCAGCTACTCTCACCCCTGCATTTGCAGTGTATGAAAATAGCAGTTCATTATTTAGCAGACCAAGAAAGCTGCAAATGGCTATTGATAAGGTGAGGGAAAAAGGCTAATAAATCATGGACTGAATTCAGTGTCAGTAAGTGTGAAGTGAGACAGTTCAGTTAAAAAAATAATAGCAGTAATTATTCTTTGAATTGGATTGATTGGTGTTTGGGGATTACAGATTCACAGGACATTAAAGGCAGCTAAATGAATTCTAGATTTCATCAGTAGAATATAAAAAGCAAAAGATAGTGATGAGTTGATATAAAACCTTAAGGCCTTAGTTTGGGCACCACACTGGAAGGATATTGAGGCTTTAAAGAGTATAATAATGCAGATTCACAATGATCCTGTCTGATGAGGAAATATGAATAAAGGCTTGAAAAGTTAAATCTTCTGAAATTCTATTTAATTCTACCACCATCTGTGCTGCACTGAAACCTATTGCACTTTATGTAATATCAAATTTGAACTGTTTTGTAATGAACTTTTGCAAATTTTCTGAATCAAATATATTTTTAGAAAAAAAATCGCTGAAACCACCCAGCTAGAAGTAGTTGGTGTTGTTTACTACTAGCTCCTTTAGGAATGATTCATGAATAGAATTATACAGCACATAAGTAGGTTATTCAGTCAATTGTACCTGTGCTGGTTCTTTGAAAGAGTTATCACTTTAGACCCACACCCCTCCTTTTCCTCATAGTCCTACAGATTTTCCTTTTCAAGGATATGTTCTTTTGAAAATTACTATTGAAACTGCTTCTACCACCTTTTTCAGGCAGTGCTTTTGGATCATAACAACTCACTGTGTAAAATAGTTTCTCCTCCTCTTCCCATTGCTTCTTTTGGCAGCTATCTTAAATTTGCATGCTGTAGTTACTGACCCTTTAGCCAGTGGAAACGGTTTCTCCAATCAAAACCCTTTATAACTTATATAAACCCTCTTTTAAATCTCCTCTTAACTTTCTCTGCTCTAAGGAGACCCATTAGACGTAGGAGCCGAAGTAGGCCATTTAGCCCATCGAGTCTGCTCCACCATTCAATGAGATCATGGCTGATCTGATGATCCTCAACTCCACTTTCCTGCCATTTCCCCATAACCCTTGATTCCCTTAACTGATTAAAAACTTGTGCATCTCAGCTTTGAATATACTTAACGACCCAGCCTCTACAGCCCTCTGCGGTAAAGAATTCCACATTTTGACTACCCTCTGAGATAAGAAATTCCTCCTCGTCTCTGTTTTAAATGGGCGCCCCCTTACTCTGGGATTATGCCTTCTGGTCCTAGACTCTTCCACAAGGGGAAACAACCGCTCAGCATCTAATGAGAACAATTCCAACTTCTCTTGAGTCTCCACGTGACTGAAGTCCTTCATCCCTGGTACCATTCTAACAAGTCTCCTTTGCATTCTCTCTAAGGCCTTGATGTTACTTCCTAAAGCATGGTGTCTGAATTGGGCACAGTAATCTGACTAGCTGAGGCCTAACTAGTGATTTATTAGGATCTAGCATAACTTTTTTTTTGTGCTCCAAGCCTCTATTTATAAAACCAAGGATCCTATAGCCTTGATATTATTCCTGTTATTTTCTCCTTGCTATGCATCATTCTCGAACTGAAAAGGCACATTGATCAAAGTTTCTTAGAACTGCAGCAATGTTACCTGGTTATCAAGTGCTGGGTAATTTGTAAGAGCAACAAAGGATGCATGTATTTCCTCTCTCCCTATGTAAAAATGGCTAACGTCCACACATGGTTCTTCCGAACAGCCCAGCCAAATTAGGAATTCCAATGTAGAGAACAACTGCCATAAGCCAACAGTCACTATGCTGCCTGACCTTGGGGCATAACTTAGAATAAAGGGTCGTCCATTTAATTCTGAGAGGGGGAGGAATTTTTCTTTCAGAAGGTTGTCAATCTTTTGAATTCTCAACCCCAGAGAGCTGTGGAGGCTGGATCATTGAACATATTTAAGGGTGAGGTAGACAGATTCTTGAACTCTAGGGGAGTCCAGGTTATGGGGAACAGACAGGAAATTAGAGTTGAGACTCTGATCAGATGAGTTATGACTTTATTGAATGGCATAGCAGGCTCAAGGGGCCATGTAGCCTTCTCGTGTTCCCATTACTTAGGTGATCTTTGGAGATACAGCTTTTAATCTAGCACAAGAATAAGAAGGGTGGGGGAGTATAAAAGCAAACTACTGCAGATGCTGGAAATCTGAAATAAAAACAGAAAATGCATGAAATGTTCAGCAGGTCAGGCCGCACCTGTGAAGAGAAATAGAATTAACGTTTCAGGTTGATGATCCTTCCACAAATGCTGCCTGGCCTGCTGAATATTACCAGCATTTTCATATTTAAGAAAGGAAGGTCCTCTATTACTGTCACTTGCCACAGAACAGTCATTCATTTACTTGTTAACAGCTACACTGGCTATGAGCTTACAACTGGAAAAGAGAGCTGTCTGAATCTCACTCTGGAACAAACTTACGAGAGCAGGGGTTAGAGCAACTATATATCGTGCATGTTATTCTCGGAGTTGCAGATAAGCATAGGATTAATAATGCAGCATAAAGAAAACTTTATTCGTTGCTCTCTAGCTGCCACACCTGGGCTCACAGTACTCACAACTAGTCTGAAATGTAAAATTACTGTATGTAATAAAGTGAAGCAGTGCATTAATGCATGCCTTTGTGTAGAAGGGAGAGCTTTCATTGGCTATTTGTTCCATTCTTGGCATTTTTGTATGTGTGCTTGTATGCTTGTGCAGAAGATGGTGACTGTGACCTACAATTAATCTATTTTTTTTTGCTTAGGGGTCATATCTTTGAAATTTCCAGAAGCCCCAACAGTGAAAGCAACGTGTGCATTCTTTGTAAGTATTCCTCCTGTTGTGCTCAGACTTTTACTTAATTAAGAATGTGCTTAGCTATATGTGAGAGAACAACATTGTTCAACAATTTCAGGCCATAATCTCTGCCCCCCCGTTTTGTTTATTTTATTTTGCATCTGTCAGTTTTAATCTTGCTTTTGCTTTTGATGACAGCTGTTCATTATTCCGCCATTCACACCTCCCCTGGTCATGTCTTTTGTTTATTTACTTATCCCAATACCATAATGTTTCTCTTTTTCCGATTTATTCCAGGCCTGCCTTCTTTGTTCTTTTTCCACCCTTTCCCATTTGGCCTATTAAAAACCTATTGTATTTGTAACTTTTCCCAGTTCTGACAAAAGGTCATGAAATGTCAACCTTGTTTCTCCCTCCACAGATGCGACCAGCCCTGCTGAGTTCCAGCATTTTCTGTTTTCATTACATTTAATGAATTAGTTTCAGGATCTCCCAAGTCATTACATGATATTCCATTTCATTGGAATTGTCTTTTCACAAATTACATCCTACAGTACATTGATTATCTTTATCAGTAAAGCAGGACTGTAAACCATTAGTTTGCAATATTATGTAACTACTAACATCGATGTGATGATATATCAACAAAAGTATCAAAATAACATCAAGAACATATATACTCAAAGGCATTATTCCCCCTTTTGACTTTCATCTTTTGTTTCTTAATTCATTCTGGAACCTCCTATGTCTTAATGCATTTTGGTAACTGGGCTTTAATTAGCCAAGCTCAACTGGCAATTCTGCGAGCTTGGATAATAAGTTTGACGATGGGGAGTAATCACAGCTAAATCTGGCACAGTATCGACACTTCCAATGTCAATAGATAGCAAGATATTAATCAGGAGTGGAAATCCTGGCTGTTTTTTTCCTATGGTTTATCTAACGGGCTCAGGGATTCACCCAGATTAAGAGATTGAACCACTTCTGCAGTATACGGTAGAGTCCGACACTAGGGAAGCCACTCAAAAGGGCGTTTAAAAGTGAATGTTGGTGGTTTTGTGTACTTTTGTGTAGTCCATGTGAGTGAAAAATGCACACTTAACTTAAACATCAACAAATAAAAGAAATGTATTTCTGTATCATATCGGGTGTGCTTGATCATAAGAATTGCAGTTAATCACGAGGTCAAGTTAATCATAGGTCAATAGGAAAACTATTTGTGATTAAAACATGACCTTTTCAACTTTCAAAATGATCATTTTCCTTAACTATTTTGTAATGTTTAAAATGTTATTTTATGGCAAATTGCTGTTTGCTATTCAATTTTAAAACTAAATTATGAAATCAAAATTTTCACTTTTTAAGTTAGCAACTACTTAAATGTAAACTATTTCAATGGGTAACCTGTTTTAATAATTGCATAACTGTATATCAAACGCTCCCCCTCCCCCTCTTGCGTCCTCCCCCTCCCCCACTTGCGTCCTCCCCGTCTCGCGCTCTCGTCCTCCCCCTCTCGCGCACGCGTCCTCCCCCTCTCGCGCTCTCGTCCTCCCCCTCTCGCGCTCTCGTCCTCCCCCTCTCGCGCTCTCGTCCTCCCCTTCTCGCGCTCTCGTCCACCCCCTCTCGCGCTCTCGTCCTCCCCCTCTCGCGCTCGCGTCCTCCCCCTCTCGCGCTCGCGTCCTCCCCCTCTCGCGCTCGCGTCCTCCCCCCTCGCGCTCTCGTCCTCCCCCTCTCGCGCTCTCGTCCTCCCCCTCTCGCGCTCGCGTCCTCCCCCTCTCGCGCTCTCGTCCTCCCCCTCTCGCGCTCTCGTCCTCCCCCTCTCGCGCTCGCGTCCTCCCCCTCTCGCGCTCGCGTCCTCCCCCTCTCGCGCTCGCGTCCTCCCCCTCTCGCGCTCGCGTCCTCCCCCCCTCGCGCTCGCGTCCGTCCCGCCTCGCGCTCGGGTCCGCCCCGCCTCGCGCTCGGGTCCGCCCCGCCTCGCGCTCGGGTCCGCCCCGCCTCGCGCTCGGGTCCGCCCCGCCTCGCGCTCGGGTCCGCCCCGCCTCGCGCTCGGGTCCGCCCCCCCTCGCGCTCGGGTCCTCCCCCCCTCGCGCTCGGGTCCTCCCCCCCTCGCGCTCGGGTCCTCCCCCCCCTCGCGCTCGGGTCCTCCCCCCCCTCGCGCTCGGGTCCTCCACCCCCTCGCGCTCGGGTCCACCACCCCCTCGCGCTCGGGTCCACCACCCCCTCGCGCTCGGGTCCTCCCCCCCCTCGCGCTCGGGTCCTCCCCCCCCTCGCGCTCGGGTCCTCCCCCCCCTCGCGCTCGGGTCCTCGCCCCCCTCGCGCTCGGGTCCTCCCCCCCCCTCGCGCTCGGGTCCTCCCCCCCCCTCGCGCTCGGGTCCTCCCCCCCCTCGCGCTCGGGTCCTCCCCCCCCTCGCGCTCGGGTCCTCCCCCCCCTCGCGCTCGGGTCCTCCCCCCCCTCGCGCTCGGGTCCTCCCCCCCCTCGCGCTCGGGTCCTCCCCCCCCTCGCGCTCGGGTCCTCCCCCCCTCGCGCTCGGGTCCTCCCCCCCTCGCGCTCGACTGCTCCCCCCCTCGCGCTCGACTGCTCCCCCCTCGCGCTCGACTGCTCCTCCCCTCGCGCTCGACTGCTCCCCCCCTCGCGCTCTCGCTCGACTGCTCCCCCTCACCCTCTCTCGCTCGACTGCTCCCCCTCACCCTCTCTCGCTCGACTGCTCCCCCTCACCCTCTCTCGCTCGACTGCTCCCCCTCACCCTCTCTCGCTCGACTGCTCCCCCTCACCCTCTCTCGCTCGACTGCTCCCCCTCACCCTCTCTCGCTCGACTGCTCCCCCTCACCCTCTCTCGCTCGACTGCTCCCCCTCACCCTCTCTCGCTCGACTGCTCCCCCTCACCCTCTCTCGCTCGACTGCTCCCTCCCTTCTCTTTCGCCTGTGTTTTCCCTCTCCCCCCTCTCGCTCGCGTGCGCCCTCTCCCCCCTCTCTCGCTCGCGTGCTCCCTCTCCCCCTCTGTCTCTCGCGTGCACTCCCTCGCCCTAACTCGCTCGCGTGCTCTCCCTCGCCCGCTCTCGCTCATGTGCCCCCCCTCTCTCACTTGCCTGCTCCCTCTCCACCTCGCTCGCTCACTTCCCTCTTCCTCTTCCCTCTCTAGCTCGCTTGCTCTCTCCCCCTCTCTTGCTCGCGTGCTCCCAGTTCCCCTCCCTCCCTTGCATCCACCCTCTCTCCCTCTCTCGCTCATGTGCTCCCTCTCCCCCTCTCGCTCGCGTGCTCCCTCTCCCCCCCTCTCGCTCGCGTGCTCCCTCTCCCCCCTCTCGCTCGCGTGCTCCCTCTCCCCCCCTCTCGCTCGCGTGCTCCCTCGCCCCCTCGCTCGCGTGCTCCCTCTCCCCCTCTCTCGCTCGCGTGCTCCCTCTCCCCCCTCTCGCTCGCGTGCTCCCTCTCAACCTCTCTCGCTCGCGTGCTCCCTCTCAACCTCTCTCGCTCGCGTGCTCCCTCTCAACCTCTCTCGCTCGCGTGCTCCCTCTCAACCTCTCTCGCTCGCGTGCTCCCTCTCAACCTCTCTCGCTCGCGTGCTCCCTCTCAACCTCTCTCGCTCGCGTGCTCCCTCTCAACCTCTCTCGCTCGCGTGCTCCCTCTCAACCTCTCTCGCTCGCGTGCTCCCTCTCAACCTCTCTCGCTCGCGTGCTCCCTCTCAACCTCTCTCGCTCGCGTGCTCCCTCTCAACCTCTCTCGCTCGCGTGCTCCCTCTCAACCTCTCTCGCTCGCGTGCTCCCTCTCAACCTCTCTCGCTCGCGTGCTCCCTCTCAACCTCTCTCGCTCGCGTGCTCCCTCTCAACCTCTCTCGCTCGCGTGCTCCCTCTCAACCTCTCTCGCTCGCGTGCTCCCTCTCAACCTCTCTCGCTCGCGTGCTCCCTCTCAACCTCTCTCGCTCGCGTGCTCCCTCTCAACCTCTCTCGCTCGCGTGCTCCCCCTCACCCTCTCTCGCTCGACTGCTCCCCCTCACCCTCTCTCGCTCGACTGCTCCCCCTCACCCTCTCTCGCTCGACTGCTCCCTCCCTTCTCTTTCGCCTGTGTTTTCCCTCTCCCCCCTCTCGCTCGCGTGCGCCCTCTCCCCCCTCTCTCGCTCGCGTGCTCCCTCTCAACCTCTCTCGCTCGCGTGCTCCCTCTCAACCTCTCTCGCTCGCGTGCTCCCTCTCAACCTCTCTCGCTCGCGTGCTCCCTCTCAACCTCTCTCGCTCGCGTGCTCCCTCTCAACCTCTCTCGCTCGCGTGCTCCCTCTCAACCTCTCTCGCTCGCGTGCTCCCTCTCAACCTCTCTCGCTCGCGTGCTCCCTCTCAACCTCTCTCGCTCGACTGCTCCCCCTCACCCTCTCTCGCTCGACTGCTCCCCCTCACCCTCTCTCGCTCGACTGCTCCCCCTCACCCTCTCTCGCTCGACTGCTCCCCCTCACCCTCTCTCGCTCGACTGCTCCCCCTCACCCTCTCTCGCTCGACTGCTCCCCCTCACCCTCTCTCGCTCGACTGCTCCCCCTCACCCTCTCTCGCTCGACTGCTCCCCCTCACCCTCTCTCGCTCGACTGCTCCCTCCCTTCTCTTTCGCCTGTGTTTTCCCTCTCCCCCCTCTCGCTCGCGTGCGCCCTCTCCCCCCTCTCTCGCTCGCGTGCTCCCTCTCCCCCTCTGTCTCTCGCGTGCACTCCCTCGCCCTAACTCGCTCGCGTGCTCTCCCTCGCCCGCTCTCGCTCATGTGCCCCCCCTCTCTCACTTGCCTGCTCCCTCTCCACCTCGCTCGCTCACTTCCCTCTTCCTCTTCCCTCTCTAGCTCGCTTGCTCTCTCCCCCTCTCTTGCTCGCGTGCTCCCAGTTCCCCTCCCTCCCTTGCATCCACCCTCTCTCCCTCTCTCGCTCATGTGCTCCCTCTCCCCCTCTCGCTCGCGTGCTCCCTCTCCCCCCCTCTCGCTCGCGTGCTCCCTCTCCCCCCTCTCGCTCGCGTGCTCCCTCTCCCCCCCTCTCGCTCGCGTGCTCCCTCGCCCCCTCGCTCGCGTGCTCCCTCTCCCCCTCTCTCGCTCGCGTGCTCCCTCTCCCCCCTCTCGCTCGCGTGCTCCCTCTCAACCTCTCTCGCTCGCGTGCTCCCTCTCAACCTCTCTCGCTCGCGTGCTCCCTCTCAACCTCTCTCGCTCGCGTGCTCCCTCTCAACCTCTCTCGCTCGCGTGCTCCCTCTCAACCTCTCTCGCTCGCGTGCTCCCTCTCAACCTCTCTCGCTCGCGTGCTCCCTCTCAACCTCTCTCGCTCGCGTGCTCCCTCTCAACCTCTCTCGCTCGCGTGCTCCCTCTCAACCTCTCTCGCTCGCGTGCTCCCTCTCAACCTCTCTCGCTCGCGTGCTCCCTCTCAACCTCTCTCGCTCGCGTGCTCCCTCTCAACCTCTCTCGCTCGCGTGCTCCCTCTCAACCTCTCTCGCTCGCGTGCTCCCTCTCAACCTCTCTCGCTCGCGTGCTCCCTCTCAACCTCTCTCGCTCGCGTGCTCCCTCTCAACCTCTCTCGCTCGCGTGCTCCCTCTCAACCTCTCTCGCTCGCGTGCTCCCTCTCAACCTCTCTCGCTCGCGTGCTCCCTCTCAACCTCTCTCGCTCGCGTGCTCCCTCTCAACCTCTCTCGCTCGCGTGCTCCCTCTCAACCTCTCTCGCTCGCGTGCTCCCTCTCAACCTCTCTCGCTCGCGTGCTCCCTCTCAACCTCTCTCGCTCGCGTGCTCCCTCTCAACCTCTCTCGCTCGCGTGCTCCCTCTCAACCTCTCTCGCTCGCGTGCTCCCTCTCAACCTCTCTCGCTCGCGTGCTCCCTCTCAACCTCTCTCGCTCGCGTGCTCCCTCTCAACCTCTCTCGCTCGCGTGCTCCCTCTCAACCTCTCTCGCTCGCGTGCTCCCTCTCAACCTCTCTCGCTCGCGTGCTCCCTCTCAACCTCTCTCGCTCGCGTGCTCCCTCTCAACCTCTCTCGCTCGCGTGCTCCCTCTCAACCTCTCTCGCTCGCGTGCTCCCTCTCAACCTCTCTCGCTCGCGTGCTCCCTCTCAACCTCTCTCGCTCGCGTGCTCCCTCTCAACCTCTCTCGCTCGCGTGCTCCCTCTCAACCTCTCTCGCTCGCGTGCTCCCTCTCAACCTCTCTCGCTCGCGTGCTCCCTCTCAACCTCTCTCGCTCGCGTGCTCCCTCTCAACCTCTCTCGCTCGCGTGCTCTCCCTCGCCCTCTCTCGCTCGTGTGCTCCCTTTCCCCTCTCTCGCTCGCATGCTCCCTCTCCCCTCCTGCTCTCTTGCCCGCTCTCTTGCCCTCACGCTCGCGTGCTTCCCCTCCCCCTCTCTCGCTCACGTGCAGCCCCGTTCCCTCTCTCGCGCTTGTGCTCCCCTCCACCTCTCTCGCGCGGGTGCTCCCCACCCACTCTCTCAATCGCATGCTCCCCCTCTCTCGCTCGCATGCTCCCTCTCTCCCTCTCGCCATCTCTCAGTCGCATTTCCCTCTCCTGCTATCTTGCTTGCGTGCCCCATCTCATCCTCTCTCGCTTGCGTGCTCCCTCACCCCCTCTCTCGCTCGCGTGCTCCCTCACCCCCTCTCTCGCTCGCGTGCTCCCTCACCCCCTCTCTCGCTCGCGTGCTCCCTCACCCCCTCTCTCGCTCGCGTGCTCCCTCACCCCCTCTCGCTCGCGTGCTCCCTCACCCCCCCCCTCGCTCGCGTGCTCCCTCACCCCCTCTCTCGCTCGCGTGCTCCCTCACCCCCTCTCTCGCTCGCGTGCTCCCTCACCCCCTCTCTCGCTCGCGTGCTCCCTCACCCCCTCTCTCGCTCGCGTGCTCCCTCACCCCCTCTCTCGCTCGCGTGCTCCCTCACCCCCTCTCTCGCTCGCGTGCTCCCTCACCCCCCTCTCTCGCTCGCGTGCTCCCTCACCCCCCTCTCTCGCTCGCGTGCTCCCTCACCCCCTCTCTCGCTCGCGTGCTCCCTCACCCCCTCTCTCGCTCGCGTGCTCCCTCACCCCCTCTCTCGCTCGCGTGCTCCCTCACCCCCTCTCTCGCTCGCGTGCTACCTCACCCCCTCTCTCGCTCGCGTGCTCCTTCACCCCCTCTCGCTCGTGTGCTCCCTCACCCCCTCTCTCGCTCGCGTGCTCCCTCACCCCCTCTCTCGCCCGCGTGCTCCCTCACCCCCTCTCTCGCCCGCGTGCTCCCTCACCCCCTCTCTCGCCCGCGTGCTCCCTCACCCCCTCTCTCGCTCGCGTGCTCCCTCACCCCCTCTCTCGCTCGCGTGCTCCCTCACCCCCTCTCTCGCCCGCGTGCTCCCTCACCTCCTCTCTCGCTCGCGTGCTCCCTCACCCCCTCTCTCGCTCGCGTGCTCCCTCACCCCCTCTCTCGCTCGCGTGCTCCCTCACCCCCTCTCTCGCTCGCGTGCTCCCTCACCCCCTCTCTCGCTCGCGTGCTCCCTCACCCCCTCTCTCGCTCGCGTGCTCCCTCACCCCCTCTCTCGCTCGCGTGCTCCCTCACCCCCTCTCTCGCTCGCGTGCTCCCTCACCCCCTCTCTCGCTCGCGTGCTCCCTCACCCCCTCTCTCGCTCGCGTGCTCCCTCACCCCCTCTCTCGCTCGCGTGCTCCCTCACCTCCTCTCTCGCTCGCGTGCTCCCTCACCCCCCTCTCGCTCGCGTGCTCCCTCACCCCCTCTCTCGCTCGCGTGCTCCCTCACCCCCTCATTCGCTCGCGTGCTCCCTGTCCTCCTCGCTCGCTCATGTGCTCCCTTTCCCCCCTCTCACTCGCGTGCTCCCTCTACCCCTCTCTCTCACGTTCTCCCTCTCTCCCCCTCACCATCTCTCAGTCGTGTTGTCCTCACTCCCTCTCTTGCTCGCGTGCTCCCTTCCCCCTCTCTCGCTCGCGTGCTCCCTTCCCCCTCTCTCGCTCGCGTGCTCCACCTCCCCGTCTCTCACTTGCGTGCTCCCCCTCCCCCCTCTCTCGCTCGCGTGCTCCCCCTCCCCCTCTCTCGCTCGCGTGCTCCCCCTCCCCTTCTCTCGCTCGCGTGCTCCTTCTCCTCTCTCGCTCGCATGCTCCCCCTCTCTTGCTCGCGTGCTGCCCCTCCCCATCTCTTGCCCGTGTGCTCCCTTTTCTTCTCTCTCGCTCATGTGTTTCCCTTCCCTCTCTCGCTAGCGTGCTCTCTCTCCCCCATTCTTGCTCGTGTCTTCCCTCTCCCCCTCTTGCTTGTGTGCTTCGCGTACCCGCTCTCTCGCTCATGTGATCCCTCTCTCTCTCGCGTGCTCCCCCTCCCCTTCTTGCGCTCGCGTGCTCCCCCTCTCTCGTGTGCTCCCCCTCCCGCTCTCGCGCTCGCGTGCTCCCCTTCTCGCGCTCGCGTCATCCCTCTCTCGCGCTCGCGTGCTCCCCCCTCGCGCTCACGTGCTCCCCCCTCGCGCTCACGTGCTCCCCCCTCGCGCTCACGTGCTCCCCCTCTTGCGCTCGCGTCATCCCCCTCTCGCGCTCGCGTGCTGCCCCTCTCGCTCGCGTGCTCCCTCTCAACCTCTCTCGCTCGCGTGCTCCCTCTCAACCTCTCTCGCTCGCGTGCTCCCTCTCAACCTCTCTCGCTCGCGTGCTCCCTCTCAACCTCTCTCGCTCGCGTGCTCCCTCTCAACCTCTTTCGCTCGCGTGCTCCCTCTCAACCTCTCTCGCTCGCGTGCTCCCTCTCAACCTCTCTCGCTCGCGTGCTCCCTCTCAACCTCTCTCGCTCGCATGCTCCCTCTCAACCTCTGTCACTCGCGTGCTCTCCCTCGCCCTCTCTCGCTCGTGTGCTCCCTTTCCCCTCTCTCGCTCGCATGCTCCCTCTCCCCTCCCGCTCTCTTGCCCGCTCTCTTGCCCTCACGTTCGCGTGCTCCCCCTCCCCCTCTCTCGTGCGCGTCCTCCCCTCCCCCTCTCTCGTGCGCGTCCTCCCCTCCCCCTCTCTCGTGCGCGTCCTCCCCTCCCCCTCTCTCGTGCGCGTCCTCCCCTCCCCCTCTCTCGTGCGCGTCCTCCCCTCCCCCTCTCTCGCTCACGTGCACCCCCGTTCCCTCTCTCGGGCTTGTGCTCCCCTCCACCTCTCTCAATCGCATGCTCCCCCTCTCTCGCTCGCATGCTCCCTCTCGCCATCTCTCAGTCGCATTTCCCTCTCCTGCTATCTCGCTTGCGTGCCCCATCTCATCCTCTCTTGCTCGCGTGCGCCCTCACCCCCTCTCTCGCTCGTACGCTCCCTTTCCCTCTCTCTCGCTCGCATGCTCCCTCACTCCCTCTCTCACTCGTGTGCACCCTCACCCCCTTGCTCGCTCGTGTGCACCCTCACCCCCTCTCTCGCTCGTGTGCTTCCTCTCCCCTCTCTCGCTCGCCTGCTCCCTCCCCCCCTCTCGCTCGTGTGCTCCCTCTCCCATCTCTCGCTCGCCTACTCCCTCTCCCCCACTCTCTCTCGCGTGCCCCCTCTCCCCTCTCGCTCTCTTGCCCGCTCTCTTGCCCTTACGCTCGCGTGCTCCCCCTCCCCCTCTCTCACTCGCGTGCACCCTCGCCCCCTCTCTTGCTCGCGTGCTCCCTCTCCCCTCTCTCGCTCGCCTACTCACTCTCCCCCACTCTCTCTCGTGTGCCCCCTCTCCCCTCCCGCTATCTTGCCCTTACGCTCGCGTGCTCCCCCTCCCCCTCTCTCGCTCGCGTGCTCCCCCTCCCCCTCTCTCGCTCGCGTGCACCCTCGCCCCCTCTCTTGCTCGCGTGCTCCCTTCCCCTCTCTCGCTCGCCTACTCCCTCCCCCACTCTATCTCGCGTGCCCCCTCTCCCCTCCCGCTCTCTTGCCCGCTCTCTTGCCTTTAAGCTTGCGTGCTCCCCCTCCCCCACTCTCGCTCGCGTGCACCCTCGCCCCCTCTCTCGCTCGTACGCTCCCTTTCCCTCTCTCTCGCTCGCATGCTCCCTCACTCCCTCTCTCACTCGCGTGCACCCTCACCCCCTCGCTCGCTCGTGTGCACCCTCACCCCCTCGCTCGCTCGTGTGCACCCTCACCCCCTCGCTCGCTCGTGTGCACCCTCACCCCCTCGCTCGCTCGTGTGCACCCTCACCCCTTCGCTCGCTCGTGTGCACCCTCACCCCCTCGCTCGCTCGTGTGCACCCTCACCCCCTCGCTCGCTCGTGTGCACCCTCACCCCCTCGCTCGCTCGTGTGCACCCTCACCCCCTCGCTCGCTCGTGTGCACCCTCACCCCCTCTCTCGCTCGTGTGCTTCCTCTCCCATCTCTCGCTCGCCTACTCCCTCTCCCCCACTCTCTCTCGCGTGCCCCCTCTCCCCTCTCGCTCTCTTGCCCGCTCTCTTGCCCTTAAGCTCGCGTGCTCCCCCTCCCGCTCTCTCACTCGCGTGCACCCTCGCCCCCTCTCTTGCTCGCGTGCTCCCTCTCCCCTCTCTCGCTCGCCTGCTCACTCTCCCCCACTCTCTCTCGTGTGCCCCCTCTCCCCTCCTGCTATCTTGCCCTTACGCTCGCGTGCTCCCCCTCCCCCTCTCTCGCTCGCGTGCTCCCCCTCCCCCTCTCTCGCTCGCGTGCACCCTCGCCCCCTCTCTTGCTCGCGTGCTCCCTTCCCCTCTCTCGCTCGCCTACTCCCTCTCCCCCATTCTCTCTCGCGTGCCCCCTCTCCCCTCCCGCTCTCTTGCCCGCTCTCTTGCCCTTAAGCTTGCATGCTCCCCCTCCCCCACTCTCGCTCGCGTGCACCCTCGCCCCCTCTCTCGCTCGCGTGCTCCCTCTCTCCCTCGCTTGCGTGCTCCCTTTTCCCCTCTCTCATTCTCGTGCTCCCTCTACCCCTCTCTCAGTCGCATGCTCCCTCGCTCCCTCTCGCCATCTCTCAGTTGCATTTCCCTCTCCTGCTTTCTCGCTTGCGTGCCCTGTCTCACCCTCTCGCTCGCGTGCTCCCTCAACCCCTCGCTCGCGTGCTCCCTCAACCCCTCTCGCTCACGTGCTCCCTCAACCCCTCTCTCGCTCGCGTGCTCCCTCAACCCCTCGCTCGCTCGCGTACTCCCTCTTCCCCTCTCTCGCTCGCGTGCCCCCTCTCCCCCTCTCTCGCTCGCGTGCCCCCTCTCCCCCTCTCTCGCTCGCGTGCCCCCTCTCCCCCTCTCTCGCTCGCGTGCCCCCTCTCCCCCTCTCTCGCTCGCGTGCCCCCTCTCCCCCTCTCTCGCTCGCGTGCTCCCTCTCCCTCTTCTCGCTCGCGTGCACCCTTCCCCCTCTCTCGCTCGCGCGCCCCCTCTTTTGCTCGCGTGCCCCCTCTATCGCTCGCGCGCCCCCTCTCTCGCTCGCGCGCCCCCTCTCTCGCTCGCGTGCCCCTCTCTCGCTCGCGTGCCCCCCTCTCGCTCGCGTGCCCCCTCTCTCGCTCGCGTGCCCCCTCTCTCGCTCGCGTGCCCCCTCTCTCGCTCGCGTGGCCCCTCTCTCGCTCGCGTGGCCCCTCTCTCGCTCGCGTGCCCCCTCTCTCGCTCGCGTGCCCCCTCTCTCGCTCGCGTGCCCCCTCTCTCGCTCGCGTGCCCCCTCTCTCGCTCGCGTGCCCCCTCTCTCGCTCGCGTGCCCCCCTCTCGCTCGCGTGCCCCCTCTCTCGCTCGCGTGCCCCCTCTCTCGCTCGCGTGCCCCCTCTCTCGCTCGCGTGCCCCCTCTCTCGCTCGCGTGCCCCCTCTCTCGCTCGCGTGCCCCCACACCCCCTCTCTCGCTCGCGTCCTCCCTCTCCCCCTCTCTCGCTCGTGTGCCCCTCTCCCCCTCTCTCGCTCGCGTGCTCCTTCTCCCCCTCTCTTTCTTGCGTGCTCTCCCTGCCTTGCTCGCGTGCTCCCTCTTCCCCTTTCTCGCTTGTGTCCTCACTCTCCCCCTCTCTCGCTCGTGTGCTCCCTCTTCCCCGCTCTCCCTCGCATGCTGCCCCTCCCCATCTCTTGCCCGCGTGCTACCCATTCCCCCTCTCTCGCTCGCGTGCACCCTCACCCGCTCTCTCACTCATGTGCTCCCTCTCCCCATCTCTCGCTCGCGTGCACCCTCTCCCCCTCTCTCGCTCGCGTGCACCCTCTCCCCCTCTCTCGCTCGCGTGCACCCTCTCCCCCTCTCTCGCTCGCGTGCACCCTCTCCCCCTCTCTCGCTCGCGTGCACCCTCTCCCCCTCTCTCGCTCGCGTGCACCCTCTCCCCCTCTCTCGCTCGCGTGCTCCCTCTCCCCCTCGCTCTCATTTTCCCTCTCCCCCCTCTCTCGCTCGTGTGCTCCCTCTCCCCCTCTCGCTCGTGTTCTCCCTCTCTCCCTCTCACCATCTCTGTCGCGTTTACTTCTCCTGTTCTCTCGCTCGCGTGCCCCTCTCTCCCTCTCTCCCTCTCGCACGCGTGCTCCCTCTCCCCCTGTCTCACTAGCGTGCTCCCTCTCCCCCTCTCTCACTCACATGTTGCCTCTACCCCTCTCTCACTCACGTTCTCCCGCTCCCCCTTGCTCGTGTGCTCCCGCTCCCCCTTGCTCGTGCGCTCCCTCTCCCCTGTCTCACTCCCATGCTCCCTCTCCCCCCACTTTTGCTCGCCTGGCCCCTTTCCCCCCTCTCACTCGCGTGCTCCCTCTCCACCTCTCTCACTCGCGTGCTCCCTCTCCCCCTCTCGCTCACGTTCTCCCTCTCTCCCCACTCCATCTCTCAGTCACGTTTCCCTCACTCCCTCTCACGATCGCGTGCTCTCCCTTCCCCTCTCTCGCCCGCGTACTCCCCCTCCCTATCTCTCACTCGCGTGCTCCCCCACCCCCTCTCTCGCTCGTGTGCGCCCTCTCCCCCTCTCTCGCTCGTGTGCGCCCTCTCCCCTTCTCTCGCTCGTGTGCTCCCTCTCCCCCTCTCTCGCTCGTGTGCTCCCTCTCCCCCTCTCTCGCTCGTGTGCGCCCTCTCCCCCTCTCTCGCTCGCGTACTCCTTCTCCCCCTCTCTTGCTTGCGTGCTCTCCCTGCCTCGCTCGCGTGCTCCCTCTTCCCCTTTCTCGCTTGTGTCCTCCCTCTCCCCCTCTCTCGCTCGTGTGCTCCCTCTTCCCCGCTCTCCCTCGCATGCTGCCCCTCCCCATCTCTTGCCCGCGTGCTACCCATTCCCCCTCTCTTGCTCGCGTGCACCCTCACCCGCTCTCTCACTCATGTGCTCCCTCTCCCCCTCTCTCGCTCGCGTGCTCCCTCTCCCCCTCTCTCGCTCATGTGCTCCCTATCCCCCTCTCTCGCTCGCATGCACCCTCTCCCCCTCTCTCGCTCGCGTGCTCCCTCTCCCCCTCTCTCGCTCGCGTGCACCCTCTCCCCCTCTCTCGCTCGCGTGCTCCCTCTCCCCCTCGCTCTCATTTTCCCTCTCCCCCCTCTCTCGCTCATGTGCTCCCTCTCCCCCTCTCGCTCGTGTTCTCCCTCTCTCCCTCTCACCATCTCTGTCGCGTTTACTTCTCCTGTTCTCTCGCTCGCGTGCCCCTCCCTCTCTCCCTCTCGCACGCGTGCTCCCTCTCTCCCTGTCTCACTAGCGTGCTCCCTCTCCCCCTCTCTCACTCACATGTTGCCTCTACCCCTCTCTCACTCACGTTCTCCCGCTCCCCCTTGCTCGTGTGCTCCCGCTCCCCCTTGCTCGTGCGCTCCCTCTCCCCCGTCTCACTCCCATGCTCCCTCTCCCCCCACTTTTGCTCGCCTGGCCCCTTTCCCCCCTCTCACTCGCGTGCTCCCTCTCCACCTCTCTCACTCGCGTGCTCCCTCTCCCCCTCTCGCTCACGTTCTCCCTCTCTCCCCCCTCCATCTCTCAGTCGCGTTTCCCTCACTCCCTCTCACGATCGCGTGCTCTCCCTTCCCCTCTCTCGCCCGCGTACTCCCCCTCCCTATCTCTCACTCGCGTGCTCCCCCACCCCCTCTCTCGCTCACGTGCTCCCCCTCCCCCTCTCACGGTTGCCTACTCTCCCTGCGTTGCTCTCGCTGTCGTGCTCCCTCTCCCCATCTCTCACTCACGGGCTCCCCCTCCTCCTCTCTCGCTTGCATGCTCCCCATCTCTTGCCCGCGTGCTCCCTGTTCTTCTCTCTCGCTCATGTGTTCCCCTTCCCTCTCTCGCTCGCGTGCTCTCTCTCCCCCATTCTCGCTCGCGTCCTCCCTCTTCCCCTCTCTCGCTCGCGTGCTCCCTCTCCCCCCTCTCTCACTTGCGTGCTCCCTCTCCCCTCTCTCACTTGCGTGCTCCCTCTCCCCCCTCACTCGCGTGCTCCCTCTCCCCTTCTCTCACTCGCGTGCTCCCTCTCCCCTCTCTCGCTCGCGTGCTCCCTCTCCCCTCTCTCGCTCGCGTGCTCCCTCTCCCCTCTCTCGCTCGCGTGCTCCCTCTCCCCTCTCTCGCTCGCGTGCTCCCTCTCCCCTCTCTCGCTCGCCTGCTCCCACTCCCCCACTCTCGCTCGCGTGCCCCCTCTCCCCTCCCGCTCTCTTGCCCCCACGCTAGCGTGCTGCCCCTCCCCCTCTCTCGCTTGCGTGCACCCTCTCCCCCTCTCTCGCTCGCATGCTCCCTCTCCCCTCCTGCTCTCTTGCCCGGTCTCTTGCCCTCACGCTCGCGTGCTCCCCCTCCCCCTCCTTCTTGCGCGTCCTCCCCTCCCCCTCCCTCTTGCGCGTCCTCCCCTCCCCCTCTCTCGTGCGCGTCCTCCCCTCCCCCTCTCTCGTGCGCGTCCTCCCCTCCCCATCTCTCGTGTGCGACCTCCCCTCCCCCTCTCTCGCTCACGTGCACCCCCGTTCCCTCTCTCGCGCTCCCCTCCACCTCTCTTGCGCGGGTGCTCCCCACCCACTCTCTCACGTGCGTGCTCCCCCTCCCCTTGTCGCTAACGTGCTCCCTCTCCCTCTCTCTCGCTCGCGTGCTCCCTCTCCCTCTCTCTCGCTCGCGTCCTCCCTCTCCCTCTCTGTCACTCGCGTGCCCCCTCTCTCCCTCTCTCACAGACCTACCCCCTCTCCCCCTCTCTCGCTCGCATGCTCCCTCTCGCCATCTCTCAGTCGCATTTCCCTCTCCTGCTATCTCGCTTGCGTGCCCCATCTCACCCTCTCTTGCTCGCGTGCGCCCTCACCCCCTCTCTCGCTCGTACGCTCCCTCTCCCTCTCGCTCGCATGCTCCCTCACCCCGTCTCGCTCGCATGCTCCCTCACCCCGTCTCACTCGCGTGCTCCCTCTGCCCTCTCTCGCTCGCGTGCTCCCTCTCCCGTCTCACTCGCGTGCTCCCTCTCCCCTCTCTCGCTCGCGTGCTCCCTCTCCCCTCTCTCGCTCGCGTGCTCCCTCTCCCCTCTCTCGCTCGCGTGCTCCCTCTCCCCTCTCTCGCTCGCGTGCTCCCTCTCCCCTCTCTCGCTCGCGTGCTCCCTCTCCCCTCTCTCGCTCGCGTGCTCCCACTCCCCTCTCTCGCTCGCGTGCTCCCTCTCCCCTCTCTCGCTCGCGTGCGCCCTCTCCCCTCTCTCGCTCGTGTGCGCTCTCTTCCCCCTCTCTCGCTCGTGTGCGCTCTCTTCCCCCTCTCTCGCTCGTGTGCGCCCTCTCCCCCTCTCTCGCTCGTGTGCGCCCTCTCCCCCTCTCTCGCTCGTGTGCGCCCTCTCCCCCTCTCTCGCTCGTGTGCGCCCTCTCCCCCTCTCTCGCTCGTGTGCGCCCTCTCCCCCTCTCTCGCTCGTGTGCTCCCTCTCCCCCTCTCTCGCTCGTGTGCTCCCTCTCCCCCTCTCTCGCTCGTGTGCTCCCTCTCCCCCTCTCTCGCTCGTGTGCTCCCTCTCCCCCTCTCTCGCTCGTGTGCTCCCTCTCCCCCTCTCTCGCTCGTGTGCGCCCTCTCCCCCTCTCTCGCTCGCGTGCTCCTTCTCCCCCTCTCTTGCTTGCGTGCTCTCCCTGCCTCGCTCGCGTGCTCCCTCTTCCCCTTTCTCGCTTGTGTCCTCCCTCTCCCCCTCTCTCGCTCGTGTGCTCCCTCTTCCCCGCTCTCCCTCGCATGCTGCCCCTCCCCATCTCTTGCCCGCGTGCTACCCATTCCCCCTCTCTCGCTCGCGTGCACCCTCACCCGCTCTCTCACTCATGTGCTCCCTCTCCCCCTCTCTCGCTCGCATGCTCCCTCTCCCCCTCTCTCGCTCGCGTGCACCCTCTCCCCCTCTCTCGCTCGCGTGCACCCTCTCCCCCTCTCTCGCTCGCGTGCTCCCTCTCCCCCTCTCTCGCTCGCGTGCTCCCTCTCCCCCTCTCTCGCTCGCGTGCACCCTCTCCCCCTCTCTCGCTCGCGTGCTCCCTCTCCCCCTCGCTCTCATTTTCCCTCTCCCCCCTCTCTCGCTCATGTGCTCCCTCTCCCCCTCTCGCTCGTGTTCTCCCTCTCTCCCTCTCACCATCTCTGTCGCGTTTACTTCTCCTGTTCTCTCGCTCGCGTGCCCCTCTCTCCCTCTCTCCCTCTCGCACGCGTGCTCCCTCTCTCCCTGTCTCACTAGCGTGCTCCCTCTCCCCCTCTCTCACTCACATGTTGCCTCTACCCCTCTCTCACTCACGTTCTCCCGCTCCCCCTTGCTCGTGTGCTCCCGCTCCCCCTTGCTCGTGCGCTCCCTCTCCCCCGTCTCACTCCCATGCTCCCTCTCCCCCACTTTTGCTCACCTGGCCCCTTTCCCCCCTCTCACACGCGTGCTCCCTCTCCACCTCTCTCACTCGCGTGCTCCCTCTCCCCCTCTCGCTCACGTTCTCCCTCTCTCCCCCCTCCATCTCTCAGTCGCGTTTCCCTCACTCCCTCTCACGATCGCGTGCTCTCCCTTCCCCTCTCTCGCCCGCGTACTCCCCCACCCTATCTCTCACTCGCGTGCTCCCCCACCCCCTCTCTCGCTCACGTGCTCCCCCTCCCCCTCTCACGGTTGCCTACTCTCCCTGCGTTGCTCTCGCTGTCGTGCTCCCTCTCCCCATCTCTCACTCACGGGCTCCCCCTCCTCCTCTCTCGCTTGCATGCTCCCCATCTCTTGCCCGCGTGCTCCCTGTTCTTCTCTCTCGCTCATGTGTTCCCCTTCCCTCTCTCGCTCGCGTGCTCTCTCTCCCCCATTCTCGCTCGCGTCCTCCCTCTTCCCCTCTCTCGCTCGAGTGCGCCCTGTCCTCCTTGCTCGCTCGCGTGCTCCCTCTCCCCCCTCTCACTTGCGAGCTCCCTCTCCCCTCTCTCACTTGCGTGCTCCCTCTCCCCTCTCTCACTTGCGTGCTCCCTCTCCCCCCTCACTCGCGTGCTCCCTCTCCCCTCTCTCACTTGCGTGCTCCCTCTCCCCTCTCTCACTTGCGTGCTCCCTCTCCCCCCTCACTCGCGTGCTCCCTCTCCCCTCTCTCACTCGCGTGCTCCCTCTCCCCATCTCTCACTCGCGTGCTCCCTCTCCCCTCTCTCGCTCGCGTGCTCCCTCTCCCCTCTCTCGCTCGCGTGCTCCCTCTCCCCTCTCTCGCTCGCGTGCTCCCTCTCCCCTCGCTCGCGTGCTCCCTCTCCCCCACTCTCGCTCGCGTCCTCCCTCTCCCCCTCCCTCACTCGCGTCCTCCCTCTCCCCCTCCCTCACTCGCGTGCTCCCTCTCCCCTCTCTCGCTCGCGTGCTCCCTCTCCCCTCTCTCACTCGCGTGCTCCCTCTCCCCTCTCTCGCTCGCGTGCCCCCTCTCCCCTCCCGCTCTCTTGCCCCCACGCTAGCGTGCTGCCCCTCCCCCTCTCTCGCTTGCGTGCACCCTCTCCCCCTCTCTCGCTCGCATGCTCCCTCTCCCCTCCCGCTCTCTTGCCCGGTCTCTTGCCCTCACGCTCGCGTGCTCCCCCTTCCCCTCCCTCTTGCGCGTCCTCCCCTCCCCCTCTCTCGTGCGCGTCCTCCCCTCCCCCTCTCTCGTGCGCGTCCTCCCCTCCCCCTCTCTCGTGCGCGTCCTCCCCTCCCCCTCTCTCGTGCGCGTCCTCCCCTCCCCCTCTCTCGTGCGCGTCCTCCCCTCCCCCTCTCTCGTGCGCGACCTCCCCTCCCCCTCTCTCGCTCACGTGCACCCCCGTTCCCTCTCTCGCGCTCCCCTCCACCTCTCTTGCGCGGGTGCTCCCCACCCACTCTCTCACGTGCGTGCTCCCCCTCCCCTTGTCGCTAACGTGCTCCCTCTCCCTCTCTCTCGCTCGCGTGCTCCCTCTCCCTCTCTCTCGCTCGCGTCCTCCCTCTCCCTCTCTGTCACTCGCGTGCCCCCTCTCTCCCTCTCTCACAGACCTACCCCCTCTCCCCCTCTCTCGCTCGCATGCTCCCTCTCGCCATCTCTCAGTCGCATTTCCCTCTCCTGCTATCTCGCTTGCGTGCCCCATCTCACCCTCACTTGCTCGCGTGCGCCCTCACCCCCTCTCTCGCTCGTACGCTCCCTCTCCCTCTCTCTCGCTCGCGTGCACCCTCACCCCCTCTCTCGCTCGCGTGCTCCCTCTCCCCTCTCTCGCTCGCGTGCTCCCTCTCCCCCTCTCGTTCGCGTGCTCCCTCTCCCCCCTCTCGCTCGCGTGCTCCCTCTCCCCTCTCTCGCTCGCGTGCTCCCTCTCCCCTCTCTCGCTCGCGTGCTCCCTCTCCCCTCTCTCGCTCGCGTGCTCCCTCTCCCCTCTCTCGCTCGCGTGCTCCCTCTCCCCTCTCTCGCTCACGTGCTCCCTCTCCCCCTCTCGCTCGCGTGCTCCCTCTCCCCTCTCTCGCTCGCGTGCTCCCTCTCCCCTCTCTCGCTCGCGTGCTCCCTCTCCCCTCTCTCGCTCGCGTGCTCCCTCTCCCCTCTCTCGCTCGCCTGCTCCCTCTCCCCTCTCTCGCTCGCCTGCTCCCTCTCCCCTCTCTCGCTCGCCTGCTCCCTCTCCCCTCTCTCGCTCGCCTGCTCCCTCTCCCCTCTCTCGCTCGCCTGCTCCCTCTCCCCTCTCTCGCTCGCCTGCTCCCTCTCCCCTCTCTCGCTCGCCTGCTCCCTCTCCCCTCTCTCGCTCGCCTGCTCCCTCTCCCCTCTCTCGCTCGCCTGCTCCCTCTCCCCTCTCTCGCTCGCCTGCTCCCTCTCCCCTCTCTCGCTCGCCTGCTCCCTCTCCCCTCTCTCGCTCGCCTGCTCCCTCTCCCCTCTCTCGCTCGCCTGCTCCCTCTCCCCCACTCTCGCTCGCGTGTCCCCTCTCTCCCTCTCTCGCTCGCGTGCTCCCTCTCTCTCTCTGTCGCTCGTGAGCTCCCTCTCTCCCTCGCTTGCGTGCTCCCTTTTCCCCTCTCTCATTGTCGTGCTCCCTCTACCCCTCTCTCGGTCGCATGGTCCCTCGCTCCCTCTCGCCATCTCTCAGTCGCATTTCCCTCTCCTATCTCGCTTGCGTGCCCCGTCTCACCCTCTCTGGCTCGCATGCTCCCTCAACCCCTCTCTCGCTCACGTGCTCCCTCGCCCCCTCTCTCGCTCACGTGCTCCCTCTTCCTCTCTGTCACTCGCATGCTCCCTCTCGCCCTCTCTCGCACGCGTACAGCCTCTCCCCTTCTCTCGCTTGCGGCACACTCTCCCCCTCTCTCGCTCGCGTGCTCCCTCTTCCTCTCTGTCACTCGCGTGCTCCCTCACCCCTCTCTCGCTCGCGTGCTCCCTCACCCCGTCTCTCGCTCGCGTGCTCCCTCACCCCGTCTCTCGCTCGCGTGCTCCCTCACCCCGTCTCTCGCTCGCGTGCTCCCTCACCCCGTCTCTCGCTCGCGTGCTCCCTCACCCCGTCTCTCGCTCGCGTGCCCCCTCACCCCGTCTCTCGCTCGCGTGCCCCCTCACCCCGTCTCTCGCTCGCGTGCCCCCTCACCCCGTCTCTCGCTCGCGTGCCCCCTCACCCCGTCTCTCGCTCGCGTGCCCCCTCACCCTGTCTCTCGCTCGCGTGCCCCCTCACCCCGTCTCTCGCTCGCGTGCTCCCTCTCCCCTCTCTCGCTCGCGTGCTCCCTCTCCCCTCTCTCGCTCGCGTGCTCCCTCTCCCCTCTCTCGCTCGCGTGCTCCCTCTCCCCTCTCTCGCTCGCGTGCTCCCTCTCCCCTCTGTCGCTCGCGTGCTCCCTCTCCCCTCTGTCGCTCGCGTGCTCCCTCTCCCCTCTGTCGCTCGCGTGCTCCCTCTCCCCTCTGTCGCTCGCGTGCTCCCTCTCCCCTCTCTCGCTCGCGTGCTCCCTCTCCCCTCTCTCGCTCGCGTGCTCCCTCTCCCCTCTCTCGCTCGCGTGCTCCCTCTCCCCTCTCTCGCTCGCGTGCTCCCTCTCCCCTCTCTCGCTCGCGTGCTCCCTCTCCCCTCTCTCGCTCGCGTGCTCCCTCTCCCCTCTCTCGCTCGCGTGCTCGCTCTCCCCTCTCTCGCTCGCGTGCTCCCTCTCCCCTCTCTCGCTCGCGTGCTCCCTCTCCCCTCTCTCGCTCGCGTGCTCCCTCTCCCCTCTCTCGCTCGCGTGCTCCCTCTCCCCTCTCTCGCTCGCGTGCTCCCTCTCCCCTCTCTCGCTCGCGTGCTCCCTCTCCCCTCTCTCGCTCGCGTGCTCCCTCTCCCCTCTCTCGCTCGCGTGCTCCCTCTCCCCTCTCTCGCTCGCGTGCTCCCTCTCCCCTCTCTCGCTCGCGTGCTCCCTCTCCCCTCTCTCGCTCGCGTGCTCCCTCTCCCCTCTCTCGCTCGCGTGCTCCCTCTCCCCTCTCTCGCTCGCGTGCTCCCTCTCCCCTCTCTCGCTCGCGTGCTCCCTCTCCCCTCTCTCGCTCGCCTGCTCCCTCTCCCCTCTCTCGCTCGCCTGCTCCCTCTCCCCTCTCTCGCTCGCCTGCTCCCTCTCCCCTCTCTCGCTCGCCTGCTCCCTCTCCCCTCTCTCGCTCGCCTGCTCCCTCTCCCCTCTCTCGTTCGCCTGCTCCCTCTCCCCTCTCTCGCTCGCCTGCTCCCTCTCCCCCACTCTCGCTCGCGTGTCCCCTCTCTCCCTCTCTCGCTCGCGTGCTCCCTCTCTCTGTCGCTCGTGAGCTCCCTCTCTCCCTCGCTTGCGTGCTCCCTTTTCCCCTCTCTCATTGTCGTGCTCCCTCTACCCCTCTCTCGGTCGCATGGTCCCTCGCTCCCTCTCGCCATCTCTCAGTCGCATTTCCCTCTTCTATCTCGCTTGCGTGCCCCGTCTCACCCTCTCTGGCTCGCATGCTCCCTCAACCTCTCTCTCGCTCACGTGCTCCCTCGCCCCCTCTCTCGCTCACGTGCTCCCTCTTCCTCTCTGTCACTCGCATGCTCCCTCTCGCCCTCTCTCGCACGCGTACAGCCTCTCCCCTTCTCTCGCTTGCGTGCACACTCTCCCCCTCTCTCGCTTGCGTGCTCCCTCTTCCTCTCTGTCACTCGCGTGCTCCCTCACCCCTCTCTCGCTCGCGTGCTCCCTCACCCCTCTCTCGCTCGCGTGCTCCCTCACCCCGTCTCTCGCTCGCGTGCTCCCTCACCCCGTCTCTCGCTCGCGTGCCCCCTCACCCCGTCTCTCGCTCGCGTGCCCCCTCACCCCGTCTCTCGCTCGCGTGCCCCCTCACCCCGTCTCTCGCTCGCGTGCCCCCTCACCCCGTCTCTCGCTCGCGTGCCCCCTCACCCCGTCTCTCGCTCGCGTGCCCCCTCACCCCGTCTCTCGCTCGCGTGCCCCCTCACCCCGTCTCTCGCTCGCGTGCTCCCTCTCCCCTCTCTCGCTCGCGTGCTCCCTCTCCCCTCTCTCGCTCGCGTGCTCCCTCTCCCCTCTCTCGCTCGCGTGCTCCCTCTCCCCTCTCTCGCTCGCGTGCTCCCTCTCCCCTCTGTCGCTCGCGTGCTCCCTCTCCCCTCTGTCGCTCGCGTGCTCCCTCTCCCCTCTGTCGCTCGCGTGCTCCCTCTCCCCTCTGTCGCTCGCGTGCTCCCTCTCCCCTCTGTCGCTCGCGTGCTCCCTCTCCCCTCTGTCGCTCGCGAGCTCCCTCTCCCCTCTCTCGCTCGCGAGCTCCCTCTCCCCTCTCTCGCTCGCGTGCTCCCTCTCCCCTCTCTCGCTCGCGTGCTCCCTCTCCCCTCTCTCGCTCGCGTGCTCCCTCTCCCCTCTCTCGCTCGCGTGCTCCCTCTCCCCTCTCTCGCTCGCGTGCTCCCTCTCCCCTCTCTCGCTCGCGTGCTCCCTCTCCCCTCTCTCGCTCGCGTGCTCCCTCTCCCCTCTCTCGCTCGCGTGCTCCCTCTCCCCTCTCTCGCTCGCGTGCTCCCTCTCCCCTCTCTCGCTCGGCTGCCCCCTCTCCCCTCTCTCGCTCGGCTGCCCCCTCTCTCCTCTCTCGCTCGCGTGCCCCCTCTCTCCTCTCTCGCTCGCCTGCTCCCACTCCCCCTCTCTCGCTCGCGTGCTCCCTCACCCCCTCTCTCGCTCGCGTGCTCCCTCACCCCCTCTCTCGCTCGCGTGTCCCCTCACCCCCTCTCTCGCTCGCGTGCTCCCTCGCCCCCTCTCTCGCTCGCGTGCTCCCTCGCCCCCTCTCTCGCTCGCGTGCTCCCTCTCCCCTCTCTCGCTCGCGTGCTCCCTCTCCCCTCTCTCGCTCGCGTGCTCCCTCTCCCCTCTCTCGCTCGCGTGCTCCCTCTCCCCCCTCTCGCTCGCGTGCTCCCTCTCCCCTCTCTCGCTCGCGTGCTCCCTCTCCCCTCTCTCGCTCGCGTGCTCCCTGTCCCCTCTCTCGCTCGCGTGCTCCCTCTCCCCTCTCTCGCTCGCGTGCTCCCTCTCCCCTCTCTCGCTCGCGTGCTCCCTCTCCCCTCTCTCGCTCGCGTGCTCCCTCTCCCCCTCTCTCGCTCGCGTGCTCCCTCTCCCCTCTCTCGCTCGCGTGCTCCCTCTCCCCTCTCTCGCTCGCGTGCTCCCTCATCCCCTCTCTCGCTCGCGTGCTCCCTCTCCCCTCTCTCGCTCGCGTGCTCCCTCTCCCCTCTCTCGCTCGCGTGCTCCCTCTCCCCTCTCTCGCTCGCGTGCTCCCTCTCCCCTCTCTCGCTCGCGTGCTCCCTCTCCCCTCTCTCGCTCGCGTGCTCCCTCTCCCCTCTCTCGCTCGCGTGCTCCCTCTCCCCTCTCTCGCTCGCGTGCTCCCTCTTCCCCTCTCTCGCTCGCCTGCTCCCTCTCCCCTCTCTCGCTCGCCTGCTCCCTCTCCCCTCTCTCGTTCGCCTGCTCCCTCTCCCCTCTCTCGCTCGCCTGCTCCCTCTCCCCCACTCTCGCTCGCGTGTCCCCTCTCTCCCTCTCTCGCTCGCGTGCTCCCTCTCTCTCTCTGTCGCTCGTGAGCTCCCTCTCTCCCTCGCTTGCGTGCTCCCTTTTCCCTCTCTCATTGTCGTGCTCCCTCTACCCCTCTCTCGGTCGCATGGTCCCTCGCTCCCTCTCGCCATCTCTCAGTCGCATTTCCCTCTCCTATCTCGCTTGCGTGCCCCGTCTCACCCTCTCTGGCTCGCATGCTCCCTCAACCCCTCTCTCGCTCACGTGCTCCCTCGCCCCCTCTCTCGCTCATGTGCTCCCTCTTCCTCTCTGTCACTCGCATGCTCCCTCTCGCCCTCTCTCGCACGCGTACAGCCTCTCCCCTTCTCTCGCTTGCGTGCACACTCTCCCCCTCTCTCGCTTGCGTGCTCCCTCTTCCTCTCTGTCACTCGCGTGCTCCCTCACCCCTCTCTCGCTCGCGTGCTCCCTCACCCCTCTCTCGCTCGCGTGCTCCCTCACCCCGTCTCTCGCTCGCGTGCTCCCTCACCCCGTCTCTCGCTCGCGTGCTCCCTCACCCCGTCTCTCGCTCGCGTGCCCCCTCACCCCGTCTCTCGCTCGCGTGCCCCCTCACCCCGTCTCTCGCTCGCGTGCCCCCTCACCCCGTCTCTCGCTCGCGTGCCCCCTCACCCCGTCACTCGCTCGCGTGCCCCCTCACCCCGTCTCTCGCTCGCGTGCCCCCTCACCCCGTCTCTCGCTCGCGTGCTCCCTCTCCCCTCTCTCGCTCGCGTGCTCCCTCTCCCCTCTCTCGCTCGCGTGCTCCCTCTCCCCTCTCTCGCTCGCGTGCTCCCTCTCCCCTCTCTCGCTCGCGTGCTCCCTCTCCCCTCTCTCGCTCGCGTGCTCCCTCTCCCCTCTGTCGCTCGCGTGCTCCCTCTCCCCTCTCTCGCTCGCGTGCTCCCTCTCCCCTCTCTCGCTCGCGTGCTCCCTCTCCCCTCTGTCGCTCGCGTGCTCCCTCTCCCCTCTCTCGCTCGCGTGCTCCCTCTCCCCTCTCTCACTCGCGTGCTCCCTCTCCCCTCTCTCGCTCGCGTGCTCCCTCTCCCCTCTCTCGCTCGCGTGCTCCCTCTCCCCTCTCTCGCTCGCGTGCTCCCTCCCCTCTCTCGCTCGCGTGCTCCCTCTCCCCTCTCTCGCTCGCGTGCTCCCTCTCCCCTCTCTCGCTCGCGTGCTCCCTCTCCCCTCTCTCGCTCGCGTGCTCCCTCTCCCCTCTCTCGCTCGCCTGCTCCCTCTCCCCTCTCTCGCTCGCCTGCTCCCTCTCCCCTCTCTCGTTCGCCTGCTCCCTCTCCCCTCTCTCGCTCGCCTGCTCCCTCTCCCCCACTCTCGCTCGCGTGTCCCCTCTCTCCCTCTCTCGCTCGCGTGCTCCCTCTCTCTCTCTGTCGCTCGTGAGCTCCCTCTCTCCCTCGCTTGCGTGCTCCCTTTTCCCCCTCTCTCATTGTCGTGCTCCCTCTACCCCTCTCTCGGTCGCATGGTCCCTCGCTCCCTCTCGCCATCTCTCAGTCGCATTTCCCTCTCCTATCTCGCTTGCGTGCCCCGTCTCACCCTCTCTGGCTCGCATGCTCCCTCAACCCCTCTCTCGCTCACGTGCTCCCTCGCCCCCTCTCTCGCTCATGTGCTCCCTCTTCCTCTCTGTCACTCGCATGCTCCCTCTCGCCCTCTCTCGCACGCGTACAGCCTCTCCCCTTCTCTCGCTTGCGTGCACACTCTCCCCCTCTCTCGCTTGCGTGCTCCCTCTTCCTCTCTGTCACTCGCGTGCTCCCTCACCCCTCTCTCGCTCGCGTGCTCCCTCACCCCTCTCTCGCTCGCGTGCTCCCTCACCCCGTCTCTCGCTCGCGTGCTCCCTCACCCCGTCTCTCGCTCGCGTGCTCCCTCACCCCGTCTCTCGCTCGCGTGCCCCCTCACCCCGTCTCTCGCTCGCGTGCCCCCTCACCCCGTCTCACGCTCGCGTGCCCCCTCACCCCGTCTCTCGCTCGCGTGCCCCCTCACCCCGTCTCTCGCTCGCGTGCCCCCTCACCCCGTCTCTCGCTCGCGTGCCCCCTCACCCCGTCTCTCGCTCGCGTGCTCCCTCTCCCCTCTCTCGCTCGCGTGCTCCCTCTCCCCTCTCTCGCTCGCGTGCTCCCTCTCCCCTCTCTCGCTCGCGTGCTCCCTCTCCCCTCTCTCGCTCGCGTGCTCCCTCTCCCCTCTGTCGCTCGCGTGCTCCCTCTCCCCTCTGTCGCTCGCGTGCTCCCTCTCCCCTCTCTCGCTCGCGTGCTCCCTCTCCCCTCTCTCGCTCGCGTGCTCCCTCTCCCCTCTGTCGCTCGCGTGCTCCCTCTCCCCTCTGTCGCTCGCGTGCTCCCTCTCCCCTCTGTCGCTCGCGTGCTCCCTCTCCCCTCTGTCGCTCGCGTGCTCCCTCTCCCCTCTGTCGCTCGCGTGCTCCCTCTCCCCTCTCTCGCTCGCGTGCTCCCTCTCCCCTCTCTCGCTCGCGTGCTCCCTCTCCCCTCTCTCGCTCGCGTGCTCCCTCTCCCCTCTCTCGCTCGCGTGCTCCCTCTCCCCTCTCTCGCTCGCGTGCTCCCTCTCCCCTCTCTCGCTCGCGTGCTCCCTCTCCCCTCTCTCGCTCGCGTGCTCCCTCTCCCCTCTCTCGCTCGCGTGCTCCCTCTCCCCTCTCTCGCTCGCGTGCTCCCTCTCCCCTCTCTCGCTCGCGTGCTCCCTCTCCCCTCTCTCGCTCGCGTGCTCCCTCTCCCTCTCTCGCTCGCGTGCTCCCTCTCCCCTCTCTCGCTCGCGTGCTCCCTCTCCCCTCTCTCGCTCGCGTGCTCCCTCTCCCCTCTCTCGCTCGCGTGCTCCCTCTCCCCTCTCTCGCTCGCGTGCTCCCTCTCCCCTCTCTCGCTCGCGTGCCCCCTCCCTCCTTCTGCTCTCTTGCCCCCACGCTAGCGTGCTGCCCCTCCCCCTCTCTCGCTCGCGTGCACCCTCTCCCCCTCTCTGTCACTCGTGTGCTCCCTCTCCCTCTCTGTCACTCGCGTGCTCCCTCTCCCCTCTCTCGCACGCGTACACCCTCTCCCCTTCTCTCGCTTGCATGCTCCCTCTCCTCACCCTCTGTCGCTCGCATGCTCCCTCTCTCCCTCGCTTGCGTGCTCCCTTTTACCCTCTCTCATTGTCGTGCTCCCTCTACCCCTCTCTCGGTCGCATGGTCCCTCGCTCCCTCTCGCCATCTCTCAGTCGCATTTCCCTCTCCTATCTCGCTTGCGTGCCCCGTCTCACCCTCTCTGGCTCGCGTGCTCCCTCAACCCCTCTCTCGCTCACGTGCTCCCTCAACCCCTCTCTCGCTCACGTGCTCCCTCGCCCCCTCTCTCGCTCACGTGCTCCCTCGCCCCCTCTCTTGCTCGCGTGCACCCTCTTCCTCTCTCGCTCGCGTGCTCCCTCTTCCTCTCTGTCACTCGCATGCTCCCTCTCGCCCTCTCTTGCACGCGTACAGCCTCTCCCCTTCTTTCGCTCGCATGCTCCCTCTCTCCTCACCCTCTGTCGCTCGCATGCTCCCTCTCTCCCTCGCTTGCGTACTCCCTTTTCCTCCCCTCTCTCATTCTCGTGCTCCCTCTACCCCTCTATCGCTCGCATACTCCCTCGCTCCCTCTCGCCATCTCTCAGTCGCATTTCCCTCTCCTGCTATCTCGCTTGCGTGCCCCGTCTCACCCTCGCTTGCTCACGTGCTCCCTCACTCCCTCTCTCGCTCGCGTGCTCCCTCACCCCCTCTCTCCCTCGCGTGCTCCCTCACCCCCTCTCTCGCTCGCGTGCTCCTTCACCCCCCTCTCTCGCTCGCGTGCTCCCTCACCCCCTCTCTCGCTCGCGTGCTCCCTCGCCCCCTCTCTCGCTCGCGTGCTCCCTCGCCCCCTCTCGCTCGCGTGCTCCCTCGCCCCCTCTCTCGCTCGCGTGCTCCCTCGCCCCCTCTCTCGCTCGGGTGCTCCCTCGCCCCCTCTCTCGCTCGCGTGCTCCCTCGCCCCCTCTCTCGCTCGCGTGCTCCCTCGCCCCCTCTCTCGCTCACGTGCTCCCTCGCCCCCTCTCTCGCTCACGTGCTCCCTCGCCCCCTCTCTCGCTCGCGTGCACCCTCTCCCCCTCTCTCGCTCGCGTGCACCCTCTCCCCCTCTCTCGCTCGCGTGCTCCCTCTCCCTCTCTGTCGCTCGCATGCTCCCTCTCGCCCTTTCTCGCACGCATACAGCCTCTCCCCTTCTCTCGCTCGCCTGCTCCCTCTCTCCTCACCCTCTGTCGCTCGCATGCTCCCTCTCTCCCTTGCTTGCGTGCTCCCTTTTCCTCCCCTCTCTCATTCTCGTGCTCCCTCTACCCCTCTCTCGCTCGCATACTCCCTCGCTCCCTCTCGCCATCTCTCAGTCGCATTTCCCTCTCCTGCTATCTCGCTTGCGTGCCCCGTCTCACCCTCGCTTGCTCACGTGCTCCCACAGCCGCTCTCTCGCTCGCGTGCTCCCTCACCCCCTCTCTCGCTCGCGTGCTCCCTCACCCCCTCTCTCGCTCGCGTGCTCCGTCACCCCCTCTCTCGCTCGCGTGCTCCCTCACCCCCTATCTCGCTCGCGTGCTCCCTCTCCCCCTCTCTCGCTCGTGTGCTCCCTCTCCCCCTCTCTCGCTCACGTGCTCCCTCAACCCGTCTCTCGCTCGCGTGCTCCCTCACCCCCTCTCGCTCGCGTGCTCCCTCACCCCCTCTCGCTCGCGTGCTCCCTCACCCCCTCTCTCGCTCGCGTGTTCCCTCACCCCCTCTCTCCCTCGCGTGCTCCCTCACCCCCTCTCTCGCTCGCGTGCTCCCTCACCCCCTCTCTCGCTCGCGTGCTCCCTCACCCCCTCTCTCGCTCGCGTGCTCCCTCACCCCCTCTCGCTCGCGTGCTCCCTCACCCCCTCTCGCTCGCGTGCTCCCTCACCCCCTCTCTCGCTCGCGTGCACCCTCACCCCCTCTCTCGCTCGCGTGCTCCCTCTCTCCTCTCTCGCTCGCGTGCTCCCTCACCCCCTCGCTCGCTCGCGTGCTCCCTCACCCCCTCGCTCGCTCGCGTGCTCCCTCCACCCCTCGCTCGCTCGCGTGCTCCCTCCACCCCTCGCTCGCTCGCGTGCTCCCTCCACCCCTCGCTCGCTCGCGTGCTCCCTCAACCCCTCTCTCGCTCGCATCCCCGATCTCCCCCTCTCTCACTCGCCTGCCCCCTCTCCCCCCTCTCGCTTGCCTGCCCCCTCTCTGCTCTCTCGCTCGCGTGCTCCCTCTCTCCTCTCTCGCTCGCGTGCTCCCTCTCTCCTCTCTCGCTCGCGTGCTCCTTCTCTCCTCTCTCGCTCGCGTGCTCCCTCTCTCCTCTCTTGCTCGCGTGCTCCCTCTCTCCTCTCTCGCTCGCGTACTCCCTCTTCTCTCTCTCGCTCGCCTGCTCCCTCTTCTCTCTCTCGCTCGCCTGCTCCCTCTCGCCTCTCTCGCTCGCCTGCTCCCTCTCCCCCACTCTCGCTCGCGTGCTCCTCCTCCCCCATTCTTGCTTGTGTCCTCCCTCTCCCCCTCTTGCGTGCTCCGCGTACCCGCTCTCTCGCTCATGTGACCCCTCTCTCTCGCGTGCTCCCCCTCTCTCGCGTGCTCCCCCTCACCCTCTCTCGCTCGCGTGCTCCCTCACCCCCTCTCTCGCTCGTGTGCTCCCTCACCCCCTCTCTCGCTCGCGTGCCCCCTCTCCCCTCCCGCTCTCTTGCCCGCTTTCTTTCCCTCACGCTCGCATGCTCCCCCTCCCTTCTCTCGCTCGCATGCTCCCCCTCCCTTCTCTCGCTCGCATGCTCCCCCTCCCCCTCTCTCGCTCGCGTGCTCCCTCACCCCCTCTCGATCGCGTGCTCCCTCACCCCCTCTCTCGCTCGCGTGCCCCCTCTCCCCTCCCGCTCTCTTGCCCGCTCTCTTTCCCTCACGCTCCCATGCTCCCCCTCCCTTCTCTCGCTCGCATACTCCCCCTCCCCCTCTCTCGCTCGCGTGCTCCCTCAGCCCCTCTCTCGTTCTCGTGCTCCCTCAGCCCCTCTCTCGCTCGCGTGCTCCCTCACCCCTCTCTCGCTCCCGTGCTCCCTCACCCTCTCTCTCGCTCCCGTGCTCCCTCACCCCCTCATTCGCTCGCGTGCTCCCTGTCCTCCTCGCTCGCTCATGTGCTCCCTTTCCCCCCTCTCACTCGCGTGCTCCCTCTACACATCTCTCTCACGTTCTCCCTCTCTCCCCCTCACCATCTCTCAGTCGTGTTGTCCTCACTCCCTCTCTTGCTCGCGTGCTCCCTTCCCCCTCTCTCGCTCGCGTGCTCCACCTCCCCGTCTCTCACTTGCGTGCTCCCCCTCCCCCCTCTCTCGCTCGTGTGCTCCCCCTCCCCCTCTCTCGCTCGCGTGCGCTCCCTGCCTCGCTTTCGCTCTCGTGCTCCCTCTCCCCATCACTCACTCGCGTGCTCCTTCTCCTCCTCTCTCGCTCGCATGCTCCCCCTCTCTTGCTCGCGTGCTGCCCCTCCCCATCTCTTGCCCGTGTGCTCCCTTTTCTTCTCTCTCGCTCATGTGTTTCCCTTCCCTCTCTCGCTAGCGTGCTCTCTCTCCCCCATTCTTGCTCGTGTCTTCCCTCTCCCCCTCTTGCTTGTGTGCTTCGCGTACCCGCTCTCTCGCTCATGTGATCCCTCTCTCTCTCGCGTGCTCCCCCTCCCCTTCTTGCGCTCGCGTGCTCCCCCTCTCTCGTGTGCTCCCCCTCCCCCTCTCGCGCTCGCGTGCTCTCCTTCTCGCGCTCGCGTCATCCCCCTCTCGCGCTCGCGTCATCCCCCTCTCGCGCTCGCGTGCTCCCCCCTCGCGCTCACGTGCTCCCCCTCTTGCGCTCGCGTCATCCCCCTCTCGCGCTCGCGTCCTCCCCTCTCGCGCTCGCGTCCTCCCCTCTCGCGCTCGCGTCCTCCCCTCTCGCGCTCGCGTCCTCCCCTCTCGCGCTCGCGTCCTCCCCTCTCGCGCTCGCGTGCTGCCCCTCTCGCTCGCGTGCTCCCTCTCAACCTCTCTCGCTCGCGTGCTCCCTCTCAACCCCTCTCGCTCGCGTGCTCCCTCTCAACCTCTCTCGCTCGCGTGCTCCCTCTCAACCTCTCTCGCTCGCGTGCTCCCTCTCAACCTCTCTCGCTCGCGTGCTCCCTCTCAACCTCTCTCGCTCGCGTGCTCCCTCTCAACCTCTCTCGCTCGCGTGCTCCCTCTCAACTTCTCTTGCTCGCGTGCTCCCTCTCAACCTCTCTCGCTCGCATGCTCCCTCTCAACCTCTCTCGCTCGCGTGCTCCCTCTCAACCTCTCTCGCTCGCGTGCTCCCTCTCAACCTCTCTCGCTCGAGTGCTCCCTCTCAACCTCTCTCGCTCGCGTGCTCCCTCTCAACCTCTCTCGCTCGCGTGCTCCCTCTCAACCTCTCTCGCTCGCGTGCTCCCTCTCAACCTCTCTCGCTCGCGTGCTCTCCCTTGCCCTCTCTCGCTCGTGTGCTCCCTTTCCCCTCCTGCTCTCTTGCCCGCTCTCTTGCCCTCACGCTCGCGTGCTTCCCCTCCCCCTCTCTCGTGCGCGTCCTCCCCTCCCCCTCTCTCATGCGCGTCCTCCCCTCCCCCTCCCCCTCTCTCGCTCACGTGCACCCCCGTTCCCTCTCGCGCGCTTGTGCTCCCCTCCACCTCTCTCGCGCGGGTGCTCCCCACCCACTCTCTCAATCGCATGCTCCCCCTCTCTCGCTCGCATGCTCCCTCTCTCCCTCTCGCCATCTCTCAGTCGCATTTCCCTCTCCTGCTATCTCGCTTGTGTGCCCCATCTCATCCTCTCTCGCTCGCGTGCTCCCTCACCCCCTCTCGCTCGCGTGCTCCCTCACCCCCTCTCGCTCGCGTGCTCCCTCACCCCCTCTCTCGCTCGCGTGCTCCCTCAAACCCTCTCTCGCTCACGTGCTCCCTCACCCCCTCTCTCGCTCGCGTGCTCCCTCACCCCCTCTCTCGCTCGCGTGCTCCCTCACCCCCTCTCTCGCTCGCGTGCTCCCTCACCCCCTCTCGCTCGCGTGCTCCCTCACCCCCCCTCTCGCTCGCGTGCTCCCTCACCCCCCCTCTCGCTCGCGTGCTCCCTCACCCCCCCTCTCGCTCGCGTGCTCCCTCATCCCCCCTCTCGCTCGCGTGCTCCCTCACCCCCTCTCTCGCTCGCGTGCTCCCTCACCCCCTCTCTCGCTCGCGTGCTCCCTCACCCCCCTCTCTCGCTCGCGTGCTCCCTCACCCCCTCTCTCGCTCGCGTGCTCCCTCACCCCCTCTCTCGCTCGCGTGCTCCCTCACCCCCTCTCGCTCGCGTGCTCCCTCACCCCCTCTCGCTCGCGTGCTCCTTCACCCCCTCTCGCTCGCGTGCTCCCTCACCCCCTCTCTCGCCCGCGTGCTCCCTCACCCCCTCTCTCGCTCGCGTGCTCCCTCACCCCCTCTCTCGCCCGCGTGCTCCCTCACCCCCCCCTCGCCCGCGTGCTCCCTCACCCCCTCTCTCACTCGCGTGCTCCCTCACCCCCTCTCTCGCTCGCGTGCTCCCTCACCCCCTCTCTCGCTCGCGTGCTCCCTCACCCCCTCTCTCGCTCGCGTGCTCCCTCACCCCCTCTCTCGCTCGCGTGCTCCCTCACCCCCTCTCTCGCTCGCGTGCTCCCTCACCCCCTCATTCGCTCGTGTGCTCCCTGTCCTCCTCGCTCGCTCATGTGCTCCCTTTCCCCCCTCTCACTTGCGTGCTCCCTCTACCCCTCTCTCTCACGTTCTCCCTCTCTCCCCCTCACCATCTCTCAGTCGTGTTGTCCTCACTCCCTCTCTTGCTCGCGTGCTCCCTTCCCCCTCTCTCGCTCGCGTGCTCCCTTCCCCCTCTCTCGCTCGCGTGCTCCACCTCCCCGTCTCTCACTTGCGTGCTCCCCCTCCCCCCTCTCTCGCTCGCGTGCTCCCCCTCCCCCTCTCTCGCTCGCGTGCACTCCCTGCCTCGCTTTCGCTCTCGTGCTCCCTCTCCCCATCTCTCACTCGCGTGCTCCTTCTCCTCCTCTCTCGCTCGCATGCTCCCCCTCTCTTGCTCGCGTGCTGCCCCTCCCCATCTCTTGCCCGTGTGCTCCCTTTTCTTCTCTCTCGCTCATGTGTTTCCCTTCCCTCTCTCGCTAGCGTGCTCTCTCTCCCCCATTCTTGCTCGTGTCTTCCCTCTCCCCCTCTTGCTTGTGTGCTTCGCGTACCCGCTCTCTCGCTCATGTGATCCCTCTCTCTCTCGCGTGCTCCCCCTCCCCTTCTTGCGCTCGCGTGCTCCCCCTCTCTCGTGTGCTCCCCCTCTCGCGCTCGCGTGCTCCCCTTCTCGCGCTCGCGTGCTCCCCTTCTCGCGCTCGCGTGATCCCCCTCTCGCGCTCGCGTGATCCCCCTCTCGCGCTCGCGTGCTCCCCTCTCGCGCTCGCGTGCTCCCCCCTCGCGCTCACGTGCTCCCCCTCTTGCGCTTGCGTCATCCCCTCTCGCGCTCGCGTCCTCCCCTCTCGCGCTCTCGTGCTGCCCCTCTCGCTCGCGTGCTCCCTCTCAACCTCTCTCGCTCGCGTGCTCCCTCTCAACCTCTCTCGCTCGCGTGCTCCCTCTCAACCTCTCTCGCTCGCGTGCTCCCTCTCAACCTCTGTCACTCGCGTGCTCTCCCTCGCCCTCTCTCGCTCGTGTGCTCCCTTTCCCCTCTCTCGCTCGCATGCTCCCTCTCCCCTCCCGCTCTCTTGCCCGCTCTCTTGCCCTCACGCTCGCGTGCTCCCCCTCCCCCTCTCTCGTGCGCGTCCTCCCTTCCCCCTCTCTCGTGCGCGTCCTCCCCTCCCCCTCTCTCGCTCACGTGCACCCCTGTTCCCTCTCTCGCGCTTGTGCTCCCCTCCACCTCTCTCGCGCGGGTGCTCCCCACCCACTCTCAATCGCATGCTCCCCCTCTCTCGCTCGCATGCTCCCTCTCTCCCTCTCGCCATCTCTCAGTCGCATTTCCCTCTCCTGCTATTTCGCTTGCGTGCCCCATCTCATCCTCTCTTGCTCGCGTGCGCCCTCACCCCCTCTCTCGCTCGTACGCTCCCTTTCCCTCTCTCTCGCTCGCATGCTCCCTCACTCCCTCTCTCACTCGCGTGCACCCTCACCCCCTCGCTCGCTCGTGTGCACCCTCACCCCCTCTCTCGCTCGTGTGCTTCCTCTCCCCTCTCTCGCTCGCCTGCTCCCTCTCCCCCTCTCGCTCGTGTGCTCCCTCTCCCATCTCTCGTTCGCCTACTCCCTCTCCCCCACTCTCTCTCGCGTGCCCCCTCTCCCCTCTCGCTCTCTTGCCCTTACGCTCGCGTGCTCCCCCTCCCCCTCTCTCACTCGCGTGCACCCTCGCCCCCTCTCTTGCTCGCGTGCTCTCTCTCCCCTCTCTCGCTCTCCTACTCACTCTCCCCCACTCTCTTGCTCGCGTGCTCCCTCTCCCCTCTCTCGCTCGCCTACTCACTCTCCCCCACTCTCTCTCGTGTGCCCCCTCTCCCCTCCCGCTATCTTGCCCTTACGCTCGCGTGCTCCCCCTCCCCCTCTCTCGCTCGCGTGCTCCCCCTCCCCCTCTCTCGCTCGCGTGCACCCTCGCCCCCTCTCTTGCTCGCATGCTCCCTTCCCCTCTCTCGCTCGCCTACTCCCTCTCCCCCACTCTCTCTCGCGTGCCCCCTCTCCCCTCCCACTCTCTTGCCCGCTCTCTTGCCCTTAAGCTTGCGTGCTCCCCCTCCCCCACTCTCGCTCGCGTGCACCCTCGCCCCCTCTCTCGCTCGCGTGCTCCCTCTCTCCCTCGCTTGCGTGCTCCCTTTTCCCCTCTCTCATTCTCGTGCTCCCTCTACCCCTCTCTCGGTCGCATGCTCCCTCGCTCCCTCTCGCCATCTCTCAGTCGCATTTCCCTCTCCTGCTTTCTCGCTTGCGTGCCCTGTCTCACCCTCTCGCTCGCGTGCTCCCTCAACCCCTCGCTCGCGTGCTCCCTCAACCCCTCTCGCTCACGTGCTCCCTCAACCCCTCTCTCATTCGCGTGCTCCCTCACCACCTCTGTTGCTCGCGTGCTCCCTCAACCCCTCGCTCGCTTGCGTACTCCCTCTTCCCCTCTCTCGCTCGCGTGCCCCCTCTCTCGCTCGCGTGCCCCCTCTCCCCCTCTCTCGCTCGCGTGCTCCCTCTCCCTCTTCTCGCTCGCGTGCACCCTTTCCCCCTCTCTCGCTCGCGTGCTCCCTCACCCCCTCTCTCGCTCGCGTGCTCCCTCACCCCCTCTCTCGCTCACGTGCTCCCTCACTCCCCTCTCTCGCTCGCGTGCTCCCTCACCCCCTCTCTCGCTCGCGTGTTCCCTCACCCCCTCTCTCGCTCGCGTGTTCCCTCACCCCGTCTCTCGCTCGCGTGCTCCCTCACCACCTCTCTCGCTCGCGTGCTCCCTCAACCCCTCGCTCGCTCGCTTACTCCCTCTTCCCCTCTCTCGCTCGCGTCCCCCCTCTCCCCCTCTCTCGCTCGCGTCCCCCCTCTCCCCCACTCTCGCTCGCGTGCTCCCTCTCCCCCTCTCGCTCGCCCGCTCCCTCTCCCACACTCTCGCTCGCATGCTCCCTCTCCCCTCCCGCTCTCTTGCCCGCTCTCTTGTCCTCACGCTCGCGTGCTCCCCCTCCCCCTCTCTCGTGCGCGTCCTCCCCTCCCCCTCTCTCGTGCGCGTCCTCCCCTCCCCCTCTCTTGCTCATGTGCACACCCGTTCCCTCTTTTGCCCTCGTGCTCCCCTCCACATCTCTTGCGCGTGTGCTCCCCACCCACTCTCTCACGTGCGTGCTCCCCCTCCCCTTCTCGCTAACGTGCTCCCTCTGCCCCTCTCTCCCTCGCGTGCTCCCTCTCCCTCTCTCTCGCTCGCGTCCTCCCACTCCCTCTCTGTCACTCGCGTGCCCCCTCTCGCCCTCTCTCGCACACCTACCCCCTCTCCCCTTCTCTCGCTCGCATGCTCCCTCTCTCCTCACCCTGTCACTCGCATGCTCCCCCTCTCTCACTCGCATGCTCCCTCTCTCCCTCTCGCCATCTCTCAGTCGCATTTCCCTCTCCTGCTATCTCGCTTGCGTGCCCCATCTCACCCTCTCTTGCTCGCTTGCACCCTCACCCCCTCTCTCGCTCGTACGCTCCCTCTCCCTCTCTCTCGCTCGCGTGCTCCCTTACCCCCTCGCTCGCTCGTGTGCACCCTCTCCCCCTCTCTCGCTCATGTGCTCCCTCTCCCTCTCTCGCTCGCTTGCTCCCTCTCCGCTCTCTCGCTCGCGTGCTCCCTCTCCCTCTCGCTTGCGTGCTCCCTCTCCCCTCTCTCGCTCGCGTGCTCCCTCTCCCCTCTCTCGCTCGCATGCTCCCTCTCCCCTCTCTCGCTCGCGTGCTCCCTCTCCCCTCTCTCGCTCGCGTGCTCCCTCTTCCCTCTCTCGCTCGCGTGCTCCCTCTCCCCTCTCTCGCTCGCGTGCTCCCTCTCCCCTCTCTCGCTCGCGTGCTCCCTCTCCCCTCTCTCGCTCGCGTGCTCCCTCTCCCCTCTCTCGCTCGCGTGCTCCCTCTCCCCTCTGTCGCTCGCGTGCTCACTCTCCCCTCTCTCGCTCGCCTACTCCCTCTCCCCCACTCTCTCTCGCGTGCCCCCTCTCCCCTCACGCTCTCTTGCCCGCTCTCTTGCCCTCACGCTCGCGTGCTCCCCCTCCCCCTCTCTTGCTCGCGTGCTCCCTCTCCCCTTCTCTCGCTCGCATGCTCCCTCTCTCCTCAGCGTCTGTAGCTCGCATGCTCCCTCTCTCCCTCGCTTGCGTGCTCCCTTTTCCCCTCTCTCATTCTCGCGCTCCCTCTACCCCTCTCACGGTCAAATGCTCCCTTGCTCCCTCTCGCCATCTCTCAGTCGCATTTCCCTCTCCTATCTCGCTTGCGTGCCCCGTCTCACCCCCTCTAGCTCACGTGCTCCCTCACCCACTCTCTCGCTCGCGTGCTCCCTCAACCCCTCTCTCGCTCACGTGCTCCCTCAACCCCTCTCTTGCTCGCGTGCTCCCTCACCACCTCTCTTGCTCGCGTGCCCCCTCTCCCCCTCTCTCGCTCGCGTGCTCCCTCCCCCTCTTCTCGCTCGCGTGCTCCCTCCCCCTCTTCTCGCTCGCGTGTTCCCTCACCCCGTCTCTCGGTCGCGTGCTCCCTCAACCCCTCTCTCGCTTGCGTGCTCCCTCACCACCTCTCTCGCTCGCGTGCTCCTTCAACCCCTCGCTCGCTCGCTTAATCCCTCTTGCCCTGTCTCACTCGTGTCCCCCCTCTCCCCCTCTCTCGCTTGCGTCCCCACTCTCCCCCACTCTCGCTCGCGTGCTCCCTCTCCCCCTCTTTCGCTCGCGTGCTCCCTCTCCCCCTTTCTCGCTCGCGTGCTCCCTTTCCCCCTCTCTCGCTCGCCAGCTCCCTCTCCCCCATTCTCACTCGCATGCTCCCGCTTCCCTCCAGCTCTCTTGCCCACTCTCTTGCCCTCACGCTCGTGTGCTCCCCCTCCCCCTCTCTCGTGCGCGTCCTCCCCACCCCCTCTCTCGTGCGCGTCCTCCCCTCCCCCTCTCTCGCTCACGTGCACCCCTGTACCCTCTCTCGCGCTCGTGCTTCCCTCCACCTCTCTTGCGCGTGTGCTCCCCACCCACTCTCTCACGTGCGTGCTCCCCCTCCCCTTCTCGCTAACGTGCTCCCTCTGCCCCTCTCTCCCTCGCGTGCTCCCTCTGCCTCTCTCTCGCTCGCGTCCTCCCACTCCCTCTCTGTCACTCGCGTGCCCCCTCTCGCGCTCTCTCGCACACCTACCCCCTCTCCCCTTCTCTCGCTCGCATGCTCCCCCTCTCCCTCTCGCCATCTCTCAGTCGCATTTCCCTCTCCTGCTATCTCGCTTGCGTGCCCCATCTCACCCTCTCTTGCTCGCGTGCGCCCTCACCCCCTCTCTCACTCGTACGCTCCCTCTCCCTCTCTCTCGCTCGCATGCTCCCTCACCCCGTCTCACTCGCGTGCGCCGTCACCCCCTCACTCGCTCGTGTGTACCCTCTCCCCCTCTCTTGCTCGCGTGCTCCCTCTCCCCTCTTTCGCTCGCGTGTTCCCTCACCCCGTCTCTCGCTCGCGTGTTCCCTCAACCACTCTCTCACTCGCGTGCTCCCTCACCACCTCTCTCGCTCGCATGCTCCCTCAACCCCTCGCTCGCTCGCGTACTCCCTCTTGCCCTGTCTCACTCGTGTCCCCCCTCTCCCCCTCTCTCGCTCGCGTCCCCACTCTCCCCCACTCTCGCTCGCGTGCTTCCTCTCCCCCTCTTTCGCTCGCGTGCTCCCTCTCCCCCTCTCTCGCTCGCGTGCTCCCTTTCCCCCTCTCTTGCTCGCCAGCTCCCTCTCCCCCATTCTCGCTCGCATGCTCCCTCTCCCCTCCAGCTCTCTTGCCCACTCTCTTGCCCTCACGCTCGTGTGCTCCCCCTCCCCCTCTCTCGTGCCCGTCCTCCCCTCCCCCTCTCTCGTGCGCGTCCTCCCCTCCCCCTCTCTCGTGCGCGTCCTCCCCTCCCCCTCTCTCGTGCGCGTCCTCCCCTCCCCCTCTCGCTCACGTGCACCCCCGTTCCCTCTCTCGCGCTCGTGCTCTCCTCCACCTCTGTTGCGCGTGTGCTCCCCACCCACTCTCTCACGTGCGTGCTCCCCCTCCCCTTCTCGCTAACGTGCTCCCTCTGCCCCTCTCTCCCTCGCGTGCTCCCTCTCCCTCTCTCTCGCTCGCGTCCTCCCACTCCCTCTCTGTCACTCGCGTGCCCCCTCTCGCGCTCTCTTGCACACCTACCCCCTCTCCCCTTCTCTCGCTCGCATGCTCCCTCTCTCCTCACCCTGTCGGTCGCATGCACCCCCTCTCTCGCTCGCATGCTCCCTCTCTCCCTCTCGCCATCTCTCAGTCGCATTTCCCTCTCCTGCTATCTCGCTTGCGTGCCCCATCTCATCCTCTCTCGCTCGCATGCTCCCTCACCCCCTGTCTCACTCGTGTGCTCCCTCACCCCCTTGCTCGCTCACGTGCATCCTCTCCCCCTCTCTCGCTCATGTGCTCCCTCTCCCCCTCTCTCGCTCATGTGCTCCCTCTCCCCGCTCTCGCTCGCGTGCTCCCTCTCCCCCTCTCGCTCGCGTGCCCCCTCTCCCCTCTCTCGCTCGCGTGCACCCTCGCCCCCTCTCTCGCTCGCGTGCTCCCTCTCCCCTTCTCTCGCTCGCATGCTCCCTCTCTCCTCACCGTCTGTCGCTCGCATGCTCCCTCTCTCCCTCGCTTGCGTGCTCCCTTTTCCCCTCTCCCATTCTCGTGCTCCCTCTACCCCTCTCTTGGTCGCATGCTCCCTCGCTCCCTCTCGCCATCTCTCAGTCGCATTTCCCTCTCCTATCTCGCTTGCGTGCCTCGTCTCACCCTCTCTCGCTCGCGTGCTCCCTCAACCCCTCTCTCGCTCACGTGCTCCCTCAACCCCTCTCTCGCTCACGTGCTCCCTCAACCCCTCTCTCGCTCGCGTGCTCCCTCACCACCTCTCTTGCTCGCCTGCTCCCTCAACCCCACGCTCGCTCGCGTACTCCCTCTTCCCCTCGCTCGCTTGCGTGCACCCTCTCCCCCTCTCTCGCTCGCGTGCCTCCTCTCCCCCTCTCTCGCTCGCGTGGCCCCTCTCCCCTCTCTCACTTGCGTGCGCCCTCACCCCCTCTCTCGCTCGCGTGCTCCCTCACCCCCTCTCGCTCGCGTGTTCCCTCACCCCATCTCTTGCTCGCGTGCTCCCTCAACCCCTCTCTCGCTTGCGTGCTCCCTCACCACATCTCTCGCTCGCGTACTCCCTCTTCCCCTGTCTCGCTCGCGTCCCCCCTCTCCCCCACTCTCGCTCGCGTGCTCCCTCTCTCGCTCGCGTGCTCCCTTTCCCCCTCTCTCGCTCGCCAGCTCCCTCTCCCCCATTCTCGCTCGCGTGCTCCCTCTCCCCTCCCGCTCTCTTGCCCTCACGCTTGCCTGCTCCCCCTCCCCCTCTCTCGTGCGCGTCCTCCTCTCCCCCTCTCTCGTGCGCGTCCTCCCCTCCCCCTCTCGCTCACGTGCACCCCCGTTCCCTCTCTCGCGCTCGTGCTCTCCTCCACCTCTGTTGCGCGTGTGCTCCCCACCCACTCTCTCACGTGCGTGCTCCCCCTCCCCTTCTCGCTAACGTGCTCCCTCTGCCCCTCTCTCCCTCGCGTGCTCCCTCTCCCTCTCTCTCGCTCGCGTCCTCCCACTCCCTCTCTGTCACTCGCGTGCCCCCTCTCGCGCTCTCTTGCACACCTACCCCCTCTCCCCTTCTCTCGCTCGCATGCTCCCTCTCTCCTCACCCTGTCGGTCGCATGCACCCCCTCTCTCGCTCGCATGCTCCCTCTCTCCCTCTCGCCATCTCTCAGTCGCATTTCCCTCTCCTGCTATCTCGCTTGCGTGCCCCATCTCATCCTCTCTCGCTCGCATGCTCCCTCACCCCCTGTCTCACTCGTGTGCTCCCTCACCCCCTTGCTCGCTCACGTGCATCCTCTCCCCCTCTCTCGCTCATGTGCTCCCTCTCCCCCTCTCTCGCTCATGTGCTCCCTCTCCCCGCTCTCGCTCGCGTGCTCCCTCTCCCCCTCTCGCTCGCGTGCCCCCTCTCCCCTCTCTCGCTCGCGTGCACCCTCGCCCCCTCTCTCGCTCGCGTGCTCCCTCTCCCCTTCTCTCGCTCGCATGCTCCCTCTCTCCTCACCGTCTGTCGCTCGCATGCTCCCTCTCTCCCTCGCTTGCGTGCTCCCTTTTCCCCTCTCCCATTCTCGTGCTCCCTCTACCCCTCTCTTGGTCGCATGCTCCCTCGCTCCCTCTCGCCATCTCTCAGTCGCATTTCCCTCTCCTATCTCGCTTGCGTGCCTCGTCTCACCCTCTCTCGCTCGCGTGCTCCCTCAACCCCTCTCTCGCTCACGTGCTCCCTCAACCCCTCTCTCGCTCACGTGCTCCCTCAACCCCTCTCTCGCTCGCGTGCTCCCTCACCACCTCTCTTGCTCGCCTGCTCCCTCAACCCCACGCTCGCTCGCGTACTCCCTCTTCCCCTCGCTCGCTTGCGTGCACCCTCTCCCCCTCTCTCGCTCGCGTGCCTCCTCTCCCCCTCTCTCGCTCGCGTGGCCCCTCTCCCCTCTCTCACTTGCGTGCGCCCTCACCCCCTCTCTCGCTCGCGTGCTCCCTCACCCCCTCTCGCTCGCGTGTTCCCTCACCCCATCTCTTGCTCGCGTGCTCCCTCAACCCCTCTCTCGCTTGCGTGCTCCCTCACCACATCTCTCGCTCGCGTACTCCCTCTTCCCCTGTCTCGCTCGCGTCCCCCCTCTCCCCCACTCTCGCTCGCGTGCTCCCTCTCTCGCTCGCGTGCTCCCTTTCCCCCTCTCTCGCTCGCCAGCTCCCTCTCCCCCATTCTCGCTCGCGTGCTCCCTCTCCCCTCCCGCTCTCTTGCCCTCACGCTTGCCTGCTCCCCCTCCCCCTCTCTCGTGCGCGTCCTCCTCTCCCCCTCTCTCGTGCGCGTCCTCCCCTCCCCCTCTCTCGCTCAAGTGCACCCCCGTTCCCTCTCTCGCGCTCGTGCTCCCCTCCACCTCTCTTGCGCGTGTGCTCCCCACCCACTCTCATGTGCGTGCTCCCCCTCCCCTTCTCGCTAACGTGCTCCCTCTGCCCCTCTCTCCCTCGCGTGCTCCCTCTCCCTCTCTCTCGCTCGCGTCTTCCCACTCCCTCTCTGTCACTCGCGTGCCCCCTCTCGACCTCTCTCGCACACCTACCCCCTCTCCCCTTCTCTCGCTCGCATGCTCCCTTTCTCCTCACCCTGTCGCTCGCATGCTCCCCCTCTCTCGCTTGCATGCTCCCTCTCTCCCTCTCGCCATCTCTCAGTCGCCTTTCCCTCTCCTGCTCTCTCGCTTGTGTGCCCCATCTCATCCTCTCTTGCTCGCGTGCGCCCTCACCCCCTCTCTCACTCGTACGCTCCCTCTCCCTCTCTCTCGCTCGCATGCTCCCTCACCACCTGTCTCACTCGTGTGCTCCCTCTCCCCTCTCTCGCTCGCGTGCTCCCTCTCCCCCTCTCTCGCTCGCGTGCTCCCTCACCCCCTCTCTCGCTCGCGTGCTCCCTCACCCCCTCTCTCGCTCGCGTGCTCCCTCACCCCCTCTCTCGCTCGCGTGCTCCCTCACCCCCTCGCTCGCTCGCGTGCTCCCTCACCCCCTCGCTCGCTCGCGTGCTCCCTCACCCCCTCGCTCGCTCGCATGCAACCTCACGCCCTCTCTCACTCACGTACTCCCTCAACCCCTCTCTCGCCAGCGTGTTGCCTCTCACCTCTCTCGCTTGCGTGCTCCCTCACCCCCTCTCTCGCTCGCTTGCTCCCTCATCCCCTCTCTCGCTTGCATGCTCCCTCACTCCCCTCTCTCGCTTGCGTGCTCCCTCACCCCCTCTCTCGCTCGCGTGTTCCCTCATCCCCTCTCTCGCTCGCGTGCTCCCTCACCCCCTCTCGCTCGCGTGCTCCCTCACCCCCTCTCTCGCTCGCGTGCTCCCTCACCCCCTCTCTCGCTCGCATGCTCCCTCACCCCCTCTCTTGCTCGCGTGCTCCCTCACCCCCTCGCTCGCTCGCATGCTCCCTCACCCCCTCGCTCGCTCGCATGCTCCCTCACCCACTCGCTCGCTTGCGTGCTCCCTCACCACCTCTCTCGCTCGCGTGCTCCCTGAACCCCTCGCTCACTCGCGTCCCCCCTCTCCCCCTCTCTCGCTCGCGTGCTCCCTCTCCCCCTCTCTCGCTCGCATGCACCCTCACCCCCTCTCTCACTCGCGTGCTCCCTCACCCCCTCACTCGCTCGTGTGCACCCTCTCCCCCTCTCTCGCTCGTGTGCTCCCTCTCCCCTCTCTCGCTCGCGTGCTCCCTCTCCCCTCTCTCGCTCGCGTGCTCCCCCTCCCCCTCTCTCGCTCGCGTGCACCCTCTCCCCCTCTCTCACTCACGTGCTCCCTCTCCCTCTCTGTCACTCGCATGCTCCCTCTTGCCCTCTCTCGCACGCGTACAGCCTCTCCCCTCACCCTCTGTTGCTCGCATGCTCTCTCCCTCGCTTGCGTGCTCCCTTTTCCCCTCTCTCATTCTCGTGCTCCCTCTACCCCTCTATCGTTGCATGCTCCCTCGCTCCCTTTCGCCATGTCTCAGTCGCATTTCCCTCTCCTTTCTCGCTTGCGTGCTCCCTCACCCCCTGTCTCGCTCGCGTGCTCCCTCTCCCCCACTCTCGCTCGCGTGCTCCCTCTCCCCCACTCTCGCTCGCGTGCTCCCTCTCCCCCACTCTCGCTCGCGTGCAACCTCTCCCCACCCGCTCTCTTGCCCTCACGCTCGCGTGCTCCCCCTACCCCTCTCTCGCTCATCTGCTCTCTCTCCCCCACCTCGCGTGCTCCCCTACCCCCTCGCGCTCGCGTCATCCCCCTCTCACGCTTGCGTCATCGCCCTCCCGCGCTCGTGTCATCCCCCTCTCGCGCTCGCGTCATCCCCCTCTCGCGCTCGCGTCATCCCCCTCTCGCGCTCGCGTCATTCCCCTCTCGCGCTCGCGTCATCCCCCTCTCGCGCTCGCGTCATCCCCCTCTCGCGCTCGCGTCCTCCCCCTCTCGCGCTCGCCTGCTCGCGCTCGCGTGCTCCCGCTCCCGTTCGCGCTCGCGTGCTCCCCCTCGCGCTCGCGTGCTCCCCCTCGCGCTCGCGTGCTCCCCCTCCCGCTCGCGAGCTCCCCCTCCCGCTCGCGCTCGCGTACTCCCCCTCTCGCTCGCGTGCTCCCTCACCCCCTGTCTCGATCGCGTGCTCCCTCAACCCGTCTCGCTCGCGTGCTCCCTCACCCCCTCTCCCGCTCGCGTGCTCCCTCACCCCCTCTCTCGCTCGCGTGCTCCCTCACCCCCTCTCTCGCTCGCGTGCTCCCTCACCCCCTCGCTCGCTCGCGTGCTCCCTCACCCCCTCGCTCGCTCGCGTGCTCCCTCACCACCTCTCTCGCTCGCGTGCTCCCTCACCCCCTCTCTCGCTCGCGTGCTCCCTCACCCCCTCTCTCGCTCGCGTCCTCCCTCACCCCCTCTCTCGCTCGCGTGCTCCCTCACCCCCTCTCTCGCTCGCGTGCTTCCTCTCACCTCTCTCGCTCGCGTGCTCCCTCACCCCCTCTCGCTCGCGTGCTTCCTCTCACCTCTCTCGCTCGCGTGCTCCCTCACCCCCTCTCGCTCGCGTGCTCCCTCACCCCCTCTCTCGCTCGCGTGCTCCCTCACCCCCTCTCTCGCTCGCGTCCTCCCTCACCCCCTCTCTCGCTCGCGTGCTCCCTCACCCCCTCTCTCGCTCGCGTGCTTCCTCTCACCTCTCTCGCTCGCGTGCTCCCACACCCCCTCTCGCTCGCGTGCTTCCTCTCACCTCTCTCGCTCGCGTGCTCCCTCACCCCCTCTCGCTCGCGTGCTCCCTCACCCCCTCTCTCGCTCGCGTGCTCCCTCACCCCCTCTCTCGCTCGCGTGCTCCCTCACTCCCCTCTCTCGCTCGCATGCTCCCTCACCCCCTCTCTCGCTCGCGTGCTCCCTCACCCCCTGTCTCGCTCGCGTGCTCCCTCACCCCCTGTCTCGCTCGCGTGCTCCCTCACCCCCTGTCTCGCTCGCGTGCTCCCTCACCCCGTCTCGCTCGCGTGCTCCCTCACCCCCTGTCTCGCTCGCGTGCTCCCTCACCCCCTGTCTCGCTCGCGTGCTCCCTCACCCCCTGTCTCGCTCGCGTGCTCCCTCACCCCCGTCTCGCTCGCGTGCTCCCTCACCCCCTCTCTCGCCCGCGTGCTCCCTCACCCCCTCTCTCGCTCCCGTGCTCCCTCACCCCCTCTCTCGCTCCCGTGCTCCCTCACCCCCTCTCTCGCTCGCGTGCTCCCTCACCTCCTCTCTCGCTCGCGTGCTCCCTCACCCCCTCTCTCGCTCGCGTGCTCCCTCACCCCCTCTCTCGCTCGCGTGCTCCCTCACTCCCCTCTCTCGCTCGCGTGCTCCCTCACCACCTCTCTCGGTCGCGTGCTCCCTCACCCCCTCTCTCGCTCGCGTGCTCCCTGAACCCCTCGCTCAGTCGCGTCCCCCCTCTCCCCCTCTATCGCTCGCGTGCACCCTCTCCCCCTTTCTCGCTCGCGTGCTCCCTCTCCCCCTTTCTCGCTCACGTGCTCCCTCTCCCCCTTTCTCGCTCGCGTGCTCCCTCACCCCCTCTGTCGTTCGCCAGCTCCCTCTCCCCCACTCTCGCTCGCATGCTCCCTCTCCCCACCCGCTCTCTTGCCCTCATGCTCGCGTGCTCCCCCTCCCCCTCTCTCGTGCGCGTCCTCGCCTCCCCCTCTCTCGTGCGCGTCCTCCCCTCCCCCTCTCTCGCTCACGTGCACCCCCGTTCCCTCTCTCGCGCTCGTGCTCCCCTCCACCTCTCTTGCGCGGGTGCTCCCCACCCTCTCTCTCACGTGTGTGCTCCCCCCCTTCTCGCTAACGTGCTCCCTCTGCCCCTCTCTCCCTCGCGTGCTCCCTCTCCCTCTCTCTTGCTCGCGTCCTCCCTCTCCCTCTCTGTCACTCGCGTGTCCCCTCTCGCCCTCTCTCGCACACCTACCCCCTCTCCCCTTCTCTCGCTCGCATGCTCCCTTTCTCCTCACCCTGTCGCTCGCATGCTCCCCCTCTCTCGCTCGCATGCTCCCTCTCTCCCTCTCGCCATCTCTCAGTCGCATTTCCCTCTCCTGCTATCTCGCTTGTGTGCCCCATCTCCCTCTCTTGCTCGCGTGCGCCCTCACCCCCTCTCTCACTCTTACGCTCCCTCTCCCTCTCTCTCGCTCGCGTGCACCCTCACCCCCTCTCTCACTCGCGTGCTCCCTCACCCCCTCACTCGCTCGTGTGCACCCTCTCCCCCTCTCTTGCTCGTGTGCTCCCTCTCCCCTCTCTCGCTCGCGTGCTCCCTCTCCCCCTCTCGCTCGTGTGCTCCCTCTCCCCTCTCTCGCTCGCGTGCTCCCCCTCCCCCTCTCTCTCTCGCGTGCTCCCCCCTCCCCCTCTCTCGCTCGCGTGCACCCTCTCCCCCTCTCTCACTCACGTGCTCCCTCTCCCTCTCTGTCACTCGCATGCTCCCTCTTGCCCTCTCTCGCACGCGTACAGCCTCTCCCCTCACCCTCTGTTGCTCGCATGCTCTCTCCCTCGCTTGCGTGCTCCCTTTTCCCCTCTCTCATTCTCGTGCTTCCTCTACCCCTCTATCGTTGCATGCTCCCTCGCTCCCTTTCGCCATGTCTCAGTCGCATTTCCCTCTCCTTTCTCGCTTGCGTGCTCCCTCACCCCCTGTCTCGCTCGCGTGCTCCCTCACCCCCTGTCTCGCTCGCGTGCTCCCTCACCCCCTGTCTCGCTCGCGTGCTCCATCACCCCGTCTCGCTCGCGTGCTCCCTCACCCCCTGTCTCGCTCGCGTGCTCCCTCACCCCGTCTCGCTCGCGTGCTCCCTCACCCCCTGTCTCGCTCGCGTGCTCCCTCACCCCGTCTCGCTCGCGTGCTCCCTCACCCCCTGTCTCGCTCGCGTGCTCCCTCACCCCCTGTCTCGCTCGCGTGCTCCCTCACCCCCTGTCTCGCTCGCGTGCTCCCTCACCCCTGTCTCGCTCGCGTGCTCCCTCACCCCCTGTCTCGCTCGCGTGCTCCCTCACCCCCTGTCACGCTCGCGTGCTCCCTCACCCCGTCTCGCTCGCGTGCTCCCTCACCCCCTGTCTCGCTCGCGTGCTCCCTCACCCCCTGTCTCGCTCGCGTGCTCCCTCACCCCGTCTCGCTCGCGTGCTCCCTCACCCCCTGTCTCGCTCGCGTGCTCCCTCACCCCCTGTCTCGCTCGCGTGCTCCCTCACCCCCTGTCTCGCTCGCGTGCTCCCTCACCCCCCGTCTCGCTCGCGTGCTCCCTCACCCCCTCTCTCGCCCGCGTGCTCCCTCACCCCCTCTCTCGCTCCCGTGCTCCCTCACCCCCTCTCTCGCTCCCGTGCTCCCTCACCCCCTCTCTCGCTCGCGTGCTCCCTCACCCCCTCTCTCGCTCGCGTGCTCCCTCACCCCCTCTCTCGCTCGCGTGCTCCCTCACCCCCTCTCTCGCTCGCGTGCTCCCTCACTCCCCTCTCTCGCTCGCGTGCTCCCTCACCACCTCTCTCGGTCGCGTGCTCCCTCACCCCCTCTCTCGCTCGCGTGCTCCCTGAACCCCTCGCTCAGTCGCGTCCCCCCTCTCCCCCTCTATCGCTCGCGTGCACCCTCTCCCCCTTTCTCGCTCGCGTGCTCCCTCTCCCCCTTTCTCGCTCACGTGCTCCCTCTCCCCCTTTCTCGCTCGCGTGCTCCCTCACCCCTCTGTCGTTCGCCAGCTCCCTCTCCCCCACTCTCGCTCGCATGCTCCCTCTCCCCTCCCGCTCTCTTGCCCTCATGCTCGCGTGCTCCCCCTCCCCCTCTCTCGTGCGCGTCCTCGCCTCCCCCTCTCTCGTGCGCGTCCTCCCCTCCCCCTCTCTCGCTCACGTGCACCCCCGTTCCCTCTCTCGCGCTCGTGCTCCCCTCCACCTCTCTTGCGCGGGTGCTCCCCACCCTCTCTCTCACGTGTGTGCTCCCCCCCTTCTCGCAAACGTGCTCCCTCTGCCCCTCTCTCCCTCGCGTGCTCCCTCTCCCTCTCTCTTGCTCGCGTCCGCCCTCTCCCGCTCTGTCACTCGCGTGTCCCCTCTCGCCCTCTCTCGCACACCTACCCCTCTCCCCTTCTCTCGCTCGCATGCTCCCTTTCTCCTCACCCTGTCGCTCGCATGCTCCCCCTCTCTCGCTCGCATGCTCCCTCTCTCCCTCTCGCCATCTCTCAGTCGCATTTCCCTCTCCTGCTATCTCGCTTGTGTGCCCCATCTCCCTCTCTTGCTCGCGTGCGCCCTCACCCCCTCTCTCACTCTTACGCTCCCTCTCCCTCTCTCTCGCTCGCGTGCACCCTCACCCCCTCTCTCACTCGCGTGCTCCCTCACCCCCTCACTCGCTCGTGTGCACCCTCTCCCCCTCTCTTGCTCGTGTGCTCCCTCTCCCCTCTCTCGCTCGCGTGCTCCCTCTCCCCCTCTCGCTCGTGTGCTCCCTCTCCCCTCTCTCGCTCGCGTGCTCCCCCTCCCCCTCTCTCTCTCGCGTGCTCCCCCTCCCCCTCTCTCGCTCGCGTGCACCCTCTCCCCCTCTCTCACTCACGTGCTCCCTCTCCCTCTCTGTCACTCGCATGCTCCCTCTTGCCCTCTCTCGCACGCGTACAGCCTCTCCCCTCACCCTCTGTTGCTCGCATGCTCTCTCCCTCGCTTGCGTGCTCCCTTTTCCCCTCTCTCATTCTCGTGCTTCCTCTACCCCTCTATCGTTGCATGCTCCCTCGCTCCCTTTCGCCATGTCTCAGTCGCATTTCCCTCTCCTTTCTCGCTTGCGTGCTCCCTCACCCCCTGTCTCGCTCGCGTGCTCCCTCACCCCCTGTCTCGCTCGCGTGCTCCCTCACCCCCTGTCTCGCTCGCGTGCTCCATCACCCCGTCTCGCTCGCGTGCTCCCTCACCCCCTGTCTCGCTCGCGTGCTCCCTCACCCCGTCTCGCTCGCGTGCTCCCTCACCCCCTGTCTCGCTCGCGTGCTCCCTCACCCCGTCTCGCTCGCGTGCTCCCTCACCCCCTGTCTCGCTCGCGTGCTCCCTCACCCCCTGTCTCGCTCGCGTGCTCCCTCACCCCCTGTCTCGCTCGCGTGCTCCCTCACCCCCTGTCTCGCTCGCGTGCTCCCTCACCCCCTGTCTCGCTCGCGTGCTCCCTCACCCCCTGTCACGCTCGCGTGCTCCCTCACCCCGTCTCGCTCGCGTGCTCCCTCACCCCCTGTCTCGCTCGCGTGCTCCCTCACCCCCTGTCTCGCTCGCGTGCTCCCTCACCCCCTGTCTCGCTCGCGTGCTCCCTCACCCCCTGTCTCGCTCGCGTGCTCCCTCACCCCCTGTCTCGCTCGCGTGCTCCCTCACCCCGTCTCGCTCGCGTGCTCCCTCACCCCCTGTCTCGCTCGCGTGCTCCCTCACCCCCTGTCTCGCTCGCGTGTTCCCTCACCCCCTGTCTCGCTCGCGTGTTCCCTCACCCCCTGTCTCGCTCGCGTGCTCCCTCACCCCCTGTCTCGCTCGCGTGCTCCCTCACCCTCTGTCTCGCTCGCGTGCTCCCTCACCCCCTGTCTCGCTCGCGTGCTCCCTCACCCCCTGTCTCGCTCGCGTGCTCCCTCACCCCCTGTCTCGCTCGCGTGCTCCCTCACCCCCTGTCTCGCTCGCGTGCTCCCTCACCCCCTGTCTCGCTCGCGTGCTCCCTCACCCCCTGTCTCGCTCGCGTGCTCCCTCACCCCCTGTCTCGCTCGCGTGCTCCCTCACCCCCTGTCTCGCTCGCGTGCTCCCTCACCCCCTGTCTCGCTCGCGTGCTCCCTCACCCCCTGTCTCGCTCGCGTGCTCCCTCACCCCGTCTCGCTCGCGTGCTCCCTCACCCCCTGTCTCGCTCGCGTGCTCCCTCACCCCCTCTCTCGCTCGCGTGCTCCCTCACCCCCTCTCTCGCTCGCGTGCTCCCTCACCCCCTGTCTCGCTCGCGTGCTCCCTCACCCCCTGTCTCGCTCGCGTGCTCCCTCACCCCCTGTCTCGCTCGCGTGCTCCCTCACCCCCTGTCTCGCTCGCGTGCTCCCTCACCCCCTGTCTCGCTCGCGTGCTCCCTCACCCCCTGTCTCGCTCGCGTGCTCCCTCACCCCCTGTCTCGCTCGCGTGCTCCCTCACCCCCTGTCTCGCTCGCGTGCTCCCTCACCCCCTGTCTCGCTCGCGTGCTCCCTCACCCCCTGTCTCGCTCGCGTGCTCCCTCACCCCCTGTCTCGCTCGCGTGCTCCCTCACCCCCTGTCTCGCTCGCGTGCTCCCTCACCCCCTGTCTCGCTCGCGTGCTCCCTCACCCCGTCTCGCTCGCGTGCTCCCTCACCCCCTGTCTCGCTCGCGTGCTCCCTCACCCCCTCTCTCGCTCGCGTGCTCCCTCACCCCCTCTCTCGCTCGCGTGCTCCCTCACCCCCTCTCTCGCTCGCGTGCACCCTCTCCCCCTCTCTCACTCACATGCTCCCTCTCCCTCTCTGTCACTCGCGTGCTCCCTCACCCCCTCTCTCGCTCGCGTGCTCCCTCACCCCCTCTCTCGCTCGCGTGCTCCCTCACCCCCTCTCGCTCGCGTGCTCCCTCTCCCCCTCTCTCGCTCGCGTGCTCCCTCTCCCCTCTCTCGCTCGCGTGCTCCCTCACCCCCCCTCTCGCTCGCGTGCTCCCTCACCCGCTCTCTCGCTCGCGTGCTCCCTCTCCCCCACTCTCGCTCGCGTGCTCCCTCTCCCCCACTCTCGCTCGCGTGCTCCCTCTCCCCCACTCTCGCTCGCGTGCTCCCTCTCCCCCACTCTCGCTCGCGTGCTCCCTCTCCCCCACTCTCGCTCGCGTGCAACCTCTCCCCACCCGCTCTCTTGCCCTCACGCTCGCGTGCTCCCCTTACCCCTCTCTCGCTCATCTGCTCTCTCTCCCCCCCCCTCGCGTGCTCCCCTACCCCCTCGCGCTCGTGTCATCCCCCTCTCGCGCTCGCGTCATTCCCCCTCTCGCGCTCGCGTCATCCCCCTCTCGCGCTCGCGTCATCCCCCTCTCGCGCTCGCGTCATCCCCCTCTCGCGCTCGCGTCATCCCCCTCTCGCGCTCGCGTCATCCCCCTCTCGCGCTCGCGTCATCCCCCTCTCGCGCTCGCGTCATCCCCCTCTCGCGCTCGCGTCATCCCCCTCTCGCGCTCGCGTCATCCCCCTCTCGCGCTCGCGTCATCCCCCTCTCGCGCTCGGCTGCTCCCCCTCCCGCTCGCGCTCGGCTGCTCCCCCTCCCGCTCGCGCTCGGCTGCTCCCCCTCCCGCTCGCGCTCGGCTGCTCCCCCTCCCGCTCGCGCTCGGCTGCTCCCCCTCCCGCTCGCGCTCGGCTGCGCCCCCTCCCGCTCGCGCTCGCCTGCTCCCCCTCCCGCTCGCGCTCGCCTGCTCCCCCTCCCGTTCGCGCTCGCCTGCTCCCCCTCCCGCTCGCGCTCGCCTGCTCCCCCTCCCGTTCGCGCTCGCCTGCTCCCCCTCCCGCTCGCTCTCGCCTGCTCCCCCTCCCGCTGGCGCTCGCCTGCTCCCCCTCCCGCTGGCGCTCGCCTGCTCCCCCTCCCGCTGGCGCTCGCCTGCTCCCCCTCCCGCTGGCGCTCGCCTGCTCCCCTCCCGCTGGCGCTCGCCTGCTCCCCCTCCCGCTGGCGCTCGCCTGCTCCCCCTCCCGCTGGCGCTCGCCTGCTCCCCCTCCCGCTGGCGCTCGCCTGCTCCCCCTCCCGCTGGCGCTCGCCTGCTCCCCCTCCCGCTGGCGCTCGCCTGCTCCCCCTCCCGCTGGCGCTCGCCTGCTCCCCCTCCCGCTGGCGCTCGCCTGCTCCCCCTCCCGCTGGCGCTCGCCTGCTCCCCCTCCCGCTGGCGCTCGCCTGCTCCCCCTCCCGCTGGCGCTCGCCTGCTCCCCTCCCGCTGGCGCTCGCCTGCTCCCCTCCCGCTGGCGCTCGCCTGCTCCCCTCCCGCTGGCGCTCGCCTGCTCCCCTCCCGCTGGCGCTCGCCTGCTCCCCTCCCGCTGGCGCTCGCCTGCTCCCCTCCCGCTGGCGCTCGCCTGCTCCCCTCCCGCTGGCGCTCGCCTGCTCCCCTCCCGCTCGCGCTCGCCTGCTCCCGCTCCCGTTCGCGCTCGCGTGCTCCCCCTCGCGCTCGCGTGCTCCCCCTCGCGCTCGCGTGCTCCCCCTCGCGCTCGCGTGCTCCCCCTCCCGCTCGCGAGTTCCCCCTCCCGCTCCCGAGCTCCCCCTCCTGCTCGCGCTCGCGCTCGCGTACTCCCCCTCCCGCTCGCGCTCGCGTACTCCCCCTCTCGCTCGCGTGCTCCCTCACCCCCTGTCTCGATCGCGTGCTCCCTCAACCCGTCTCGCTCGCGTGCTCCCTCACCCCCTCTCTCGCTCGCGTGCTCCCTCACCCCCCTCTCGCTCGCGTGCTCCCTCACCCCCTCGCTCGCGTGCTCCCTCACCCCCTCGGTCACTCGCGTGCTCCCTCACCACCTCTCTCGCTCGCGTGTTCCCTCACCCCCACTCTCGCTCGCGTCCTCCCTCACCCCCTCTCTCGCTCGCGTCCTCCCTCACCCCCTCTCTCGCTCGCGTGCTCCCTCACCCCCTCTCTCGCTCGCGTGCTTCCTCTCACCTCTCTCGCTCGCGTGCTCCCTCACCCCCTCTTGCTCGCGTGCTCCCTCACCCCCTCTCTCGCTCGCGTGCTCCCTCACCCCCTCTCTCGCTCGCGTGCTCCCTCACCCCCTCTCTCGCTCGCGTGCTCCCTCACCCCCTCTCTCGCTCGCGTGCTCCCTCACCCCCTGTCTCGCTCGCGTGCTCCCTCACCCCCTGTCTCGCTCGCGTGCTCCCTCACCCCCTCTCTCGCTCGCGTGCTCCCTCACTCCCCTCTCTCGCTCGCGTGCTCCCTCACCCCCTCTCTCGCTCGCGTGCTCCCTCACCCCCTCTCTCGCTCGCGTGCTCCCTCACCCCCTCTCTCGCTCGCGTGCTCCCTCACCCCCTCTCTCGCTCGCGTGCTCCCTCACCACCTCTCTCGCTCGCGTGCTCCCTCACCCCCTCTCTCGCTCGCGTGCTCCCTCACCCCCTCTCTCGCTCGCGTGCTCCCTCACCCCCTCTCTCGCTCGCGTGCTCCCTGAACCCCTCGCTCACTCGCGTCCCCCCTCTCCCCCTCTATCGCTCGCGTGCACCCTCTCCCCCACTCTCGCTCGCATGCTCCCTCTCCCCCTTTCTCGCTCACGTGCTCCCTCTCCCCCTTTCTCGCTCGCGTGCTCCCTCACCCCCTCTGTCGTTCGCCAGCTCCCTCTCCCCCACTCTCGCTCGCATGCTCCCTCTCCCCTCCCGCTCTCTTGCCCTCATGCTCGCGTGCTCCCCCTCCCCCTCTCTCGTGCGCGTCCTCGCCTCCCCCTCTCTCGTGCGCGTCCTCCCCTCCCCCTCTCTCGCTCACGTGCACCCCCGTTCCCTCTCTCGCGCTCGTGCTCCCCTCCACCTCTCTTGCGCGGGTGCTCCCCACCCTCTCTCTCACGTGTGTGCTCCCCCCCTTCTCGCTAACGTGCTCCCTCTGCCCCTCTCTCCCTCGCGTGCTCCCTCTCCCTCTCTCTTGCTCGCGTCCTCCCTCTCCCTCTCTGTCACTCGCGTGTCCCCTCTCGCCCTCTCTCGCACACCTACCCCCTCTCCCCTTCTCTCGCTCGCATGCTCCCTTTCTCCTCACCCTGTCGCTCGCATGCTCCCCCTCTCTCGCTCGCATGCTCCCTCTCTCCCTCTCGCCATCTCTCAGTCGCATTTCCCTCTCCTGCTATCTCGCTTGTGTGCCCCATCTCACCCTCTCTTGCTCGCGTGCGCCCTCACCCCCTCTCTCACTCGTACGCTCCCTCTCCCTCTCTCTCGCTCGCGTGCACCCTCTCCCTCTCTCTCACTCGCGTGCTCCCTCACCCCCTCACTCGCTCGTGTGCACCCTCTCCCCCTCTCTTGCTCGTGTGCTCCCTCTCCCCTCTCTCGCTCGCGTGCTCCCTCTCCCCTCTCTCGCTCGCGTGCTCCCTCTCCCCCTCTCGCTCGTGTGCTCCCTCTCCCCTCTCTCGCTCGCGTGCTCCCCCTCCCCCTCTCTCGCTCGCGTGCTCCCCCTCCCCCTCTCTCGCTCGCGTGCACCCTCTCCCCCTCTCTCACTCACGTGCTCCCTCTCCCTCTCTGTCACTCGCATGCTCCCTCTTGCCCTCTCTCGCACGCGTACAGCCTCTCCCCTCACCCTCTGTTGCTCGCATGCTCTCTCCCTCGCTTGCGTGCTCCCTTTTCCCCTCTCTCATTCTCGTGCTCCCTCTACCCCTCTATCGTTGCATGCTCCCTCGCTCCCTTTCGCCATGTCTCAGTCGCATTTCCCTCTCCTTTCTCGCTTGCGTGCTCCCTCACCCCCTGTCTCGCTCGCGTGCTCCCTCACCCCCTGTCTCGCTCGCGTGCTCCCTCACCCCGTCTCGCTCGCGTGCTCCCTCACCCCCTGTCTCGCTCGCGTGCTCCCTCACCCCCTGTCTCGCTCGCGTGCTCCCTCACCCCCTGTCTCGCTCGCGTGCTCCCTCACCCCCTGTCTCGCTCGCGTGCTCCCTCACCCCCTGTCTCGCTCGCGTGCTCCCTCACCCCGTCTCGCTCGCGTGCTCCCTCACCCCCTGTCTCGCTCGCGTGCTCCCTCACCCCCTGTCTCGCTCGCGTGCTCCCTCACCCCCTGTTTCGCTCGCGTGCTCCCTCACCCCCTGTCTCGCTCGTGTGCTCCCTCACCCCCTGTCTCGCTCGCGTGCTCCCTCACCCCCTGTCTCGCTCGCGTGCTCCCTCACCCCCTGTCTCGCTCGCGTGCTCCCTCACCCCCTGTCTCGCTCGCGTGCTCCCTCACCCCCTGTCTCGCTCGCGTGCTCCCTCACCCCCGTCTCGCTCGCGTGCTCCCTCACCCCCTGTCTCGCTCGCGTGCTCCCTCACCCCCTGTCTCGCTCGCGTGCTCCCTCACCCCCTGTCTCGCTCGCGTGCTCCCTCACCCCCTGTCTCGCTCGCGTGCTCCCTCACCCCCTGTCTCGCTCGCGTGCTCCCTCACCCCCTGTCTCGCTCGCGTGCTCCCTCACCCCCTCTCTCGCTCGCGTGCTCCCTCACCCCCTCTCTCGCTCGCGTGCTCCCTCACCCCCTCTCTCGCTCGCGTGCTCCCTCACCCCCTCTCTCGCTCGCGTGCTCCCTCACCCCCTCTCTCGCTCGCGTGCTCCCTCACCCCCTCTCTCGCTCGCGTGCTCCCTCACCCCTCTCTCGCTCGCGTGCTCCCTCACCCCCTCTCTCTCGCGTGCTCCCTCACCCCCTCTCTCGCTCGCGTGCTCCCACACCCCCTCTCGCTCGCGTGCTCCCTCTCCCCCTCTCTTGCTCGCGTGCTCCCTCTCCCCTCTCTCGCTCGCGTGCTCCCTCTCCCCTCTCTCGCTCGCGTGCTCCCTCACCCCCCCTCTCGCTCGCGTGCTCCCTCACCCCCTGTCTCGCTCGCGTGCTCCCTCACCCCCTCTCTCGCTCGCGTGCTACCTCACCCCCTCTCTCGCTCGCGTGCTCCCTCACCCCCTCTCTCGCTCGCGTGCTCCCTCACCCCTCTCTCGCTCGCGTGCTCCCTCACCCCCTCTCTCTCGCGTGCTCCCTCACCCCCTCTCTCGCTCGCGTGCTCCCTCACCCCCTCTCGCTCGCGTGCTCCCTCTCCCCCTCTCTTGCTCGCGTGCTCCCTGTCCCCTCTCTCGCTCGCGTGCTCCCTCTCCCCTCTCTCGCTCGCGTGCTCCCTCACCCCCCCTCTCGCTCGCGTGCTCCCTCACCCGCTGTCTCTCTCGCGTGCTCCCTCTCCTCCACTCTCGCTCGCGTGCTCCCTCTCCCCCACTCTCGCTCGCGTGCAACCTCTCCCCACCCGCTCTCTTGCCCTCACGCTCGCGTGCTCCCCTTACCCCTCTCTCGCTCATCTGCTCTCTCTCCCCCCCCCTCACGTGCTCCCCTACCCCCTCGCGCTCGCGTCATCCCCCTCTCACGCTTGCGTCATCGCCCTCCCGCGCTCGTGTCATCCCCCTCTCGCGCTCGTGTCATTCCCCCTCTCGCGCTCGCGTCATCCCCCTCTCGCGCTCGCGTCATCCCCCTCTCGCGCTCGCGTCATCCCCCTCTCGCGCTCGCGTCATCCCCCTCTCGCGCTCGCGTCATCCCCCTCTCGCGCTCGCGTCATCCCCCTCTCGCGCTCGCGTCCTCCCCCTCTCGCGTCCTCCCCCGCTCGCGCTCGCGTTCTCCCCCTATTGCACCCGCGTGCTCCCCGCATCGCGCTCGCGTGCTCCCCTATTGCGCTCGCGTGCTACCACTCTCGCGCTCGGCTGCTCCCCCTCCCGCTGGCGCTCGCCTGCTCCCCCTCCCGCTGGCGCTCGCCTGTTCTCCTCCCGCTGGCGCTCGCCTGCTCCCCTCCCGCTCGCGCTCGCCTGCTCCCCTCCCGCTCGCGCTCGCCTGCTCCCCTCCCGCTCGCGCTCGCCTGCTCCCCTCCCGCTCGCGCTCGCCTGCTCCCCTCCCGCTCGCGCTCGCCTGCTCCCCTCCCGCTCGCGCTCGCCTGCTCCCCTCCCGCTCGCGCTCGCCTGCTCCCCTCCCGCTCGCGCTCGCCTGCTCCCGCTCCCGTTCGCGCTCGCGTGCTCCCCCTCGCGCTCGCGTGCTCCCCCTCGCGCTCGCGTGCTCCCCCTCCCGCTCGCGAGTTCCCCCTCCCGCTCGCGAGTTCCCCCTCCCGCTCCCGAGCTCCCCCTCCCGCTCGCGCTCGCGTACTCCCCCTCCCGCTCGCGCTCGCGTACTCCCCCTCTCGCTCGCGTGCTCCCTCACCCCCTGTCTCGATCGCGTGCTCCCTCAACCCGTCTCGCTCGCGTGCTCCCTCACCCCCTCTCTCGCTCGCGTGCTCCCTCACCCCCTCTCTCGCTCGCGTGCTCCCTCACCCCCTCGCTCGCTCGCGTGCTCCCTCACCCCCTCGCTCACTCGCGTGCTCCCTCACCACCTCTCTCGCTCGCGTGCTCCCTCACCCCCACTCTCGCTCGCGTCCTCCCTCACCCCCTCTCTCGCTCGCGTCCTCCCTCACCCCCTCTCTCGCTCGCGTGCTCCCTCACCACCTCTCTCGCTCGCGTGCTTCCTCTCACCTCTCTCGCTCGCGTGCTCCCTCACCCCCTCTCGCTCGCGTGCTCCCTCACCCCCTCTCTCGCTCGCGTGCTCCCTCACCCCCTCTCTCGCTCGCGTGCTCCCTCACTCCCCTCTCTCGCTCGCGTGCTCCCTCAACCCCTCTCTCGCTCGCGTGCTCCCTCACCCCCTCTCTCGCTCGCGTGCTCCCTCACCCCCTGTCTCGCTCGCGTGCTCCCTCACCCCCTCTCTCGCTCGCGTGCTCCCTCACTCCCCTCTCTCGCTCGCGTGCTCCCTCACCCCCTCTCTCGCTCGCGTGCTCCCTCACCCCCTCTCTCGCTCGCGTGCTCCCTCACCCCCTCTCTCGCTCGCGTGCTCCCTCACCCCCTCTCTCGCTCGCGTGCTCCCTCACCCCCTCTCTCGCTCGCGTGCTCCCTCACCCCCTCTCTCGCTCGCGTGCTCCCTCACCCCCTCTCTCGCTCGCGTGCTCCCTCACCCCCTCTCTCGCTCGCGTGCTCCCTCACCCCCTCTCTCGCTCGCGTGCTCCCTGAACCCCTCGCTCACTCGCGTCCCCCCTCTCCCCCTCTATCGCTCGCGTGCACCCTCTCCCCCACTCTCGCTCACGTGCTCCCTCTCCCCCTTTCTCGCTCACGTGCTCCCTCTCCCCCTTTCTCGCTCGCGTGCTCCCTCACCCCCTCTGTCGTTCGCCAGCTCCCTCTCCCCCACTCTCGCTCGCATGCTCCCTCTCCCCTCCCGCTCTCTTGCCCTCATGCTCGCGTGCTCCCCCTCCCCCTCTCTCGTGCGCGTCCTCGCCTCCCCCTCTCTCGCGCTCGTGCTCCCCTCCACCTCTCTTGCGCGGGTGCTCCCCACCCTCTCTCTCACGTGTGTGCTCCCCCCCCTTCTCGCTAACGTGCTCCCTCTGCCCCTCTCTCCCTCGCGTGCTTCCTCTCCCTCTCTCTTGCTCGCGTCCTCCCTCTCCCTCTCTGTCACTCGCGTGTCCCCTCTCGCCCTCTCTCGCACACCTACCCCCTCTCCCCTTCTCTCGCTTGCATGCTCCCTTTCTCCTCACCCTGTCGCTCGCATGCTCCCCCTCTCTCGCTCGCATGCTCCCTCTCTCCCTCTCGCCATCTCTCAGTCGCATTTCCCTCTCCTGCTATCTCGCTTGTGTGCCCCATCTCACCCTCTCTTGCTCGCGTGCGCCCTCACCCCCTCTCTCACTCGTACGCTCCCTCTCCCTCTCTCTCGCTCGTGTGCACCCTCTCCCCCTCTCTTGCTCGTGTGCTCCCTCTCCCCTCGCTCGCGTGCTCCCTCTCCCCTCTCTCGCTCGCGTGCTCCCTCTCCCCCTCTCGCTCGTGTGCTCCCTCTCCCCTCTCTCTCTCGCGTGCTCCCCCTCCCCCTCGCTCGCTCGCGTGCTCCCCCTCCCCCTCTCTCGCTCGCGTGCACCCTCTCCCCCTCTCTCACTCACGTGCTCCCTCTCCCTCTCTGTCACTCGCATGCTCCCTCTTGCCCTCTCTCGCACGCGTACAGCCTCTCCCTCACCCTCTTGCTCGCATGCTCTCTCCCTCGCTTGCGTGCTCCATTTTCCCCTCTCTCATTCTCGTGCTCCCTCTACCCCTCTATCGTTGCATGCTCCCTCGCTCCCTTTCGCCATGTCTCAGTCGCATTTCCCTCTCCTTTCTCGCTTGCGTGCTCCCTTACCCCCTGTCTCGCTCGCGTGCTCCCTCACCCCCTGTCTCGCTCGCGTGCTCCCTCACCCCCTGTCTCGCTCGCGTGCTCCCTCACCCCCTGTCTCGCTCGCGTGCTCCCTCACCCCCTGTCTCGCTCGCGTGCTCCCTCACCCCCTGTCTCTCTCGCGTGCTCCCTCACCCCCGTCTCTCTCGCGTGCTCCCTCACCCCCTGTCTCGCTCGCTTGCTCCCTCACCCCCTGTCTCGCTCGCGTGCTCCCCCTCGCGCTCGCGTGCTCCCCCTCCCGCTCGCGAGCTCCCCCTCCCGCTCGCGAGCTCCCCCTCCCGCTCGCGAGCTCCCCCTCCCGCTCGCGAGCTCCCCCTCTCGCTCGCGTGCTCCCTCACCCCCTGTCTCGATCGCGTGCTCCCTCAACCCGTCTCGCTCGCGTGCTCCCTCACCCCCTCTCTCGCTCGCGTGCTCCCTCACCCCTCTCTCGCTCGCGTGCTCCCTCACCCCCTCTCTCGCTCGCGTGCTCCCTCACCCCCTCTCTCGCTCGCGTGCTCCCTCACCCCCTCGCTCGCTCGCGTGCTCCCTCACCCCCTCTCTCGCTCGCGTGCTCCCTCACCCCCTCTCTCACTCGCGTGCTCCCTCACCCCCTCGCTCGCTCACGTGCTCCCTCACCCCCTCTCTCGCTCGCGTGCTCCCTCACCCCCTCTCTCGCTCGCGTCCTCCCTCACCCCCTCTCTCGCTCGCGTCCTCCCTCACCCCCTCTCTCGCTCGCGTGCTCCCTCACCCCCTCTCTCGCTCGCGTGCTTCCTCTCACCTCTCTCGCTCGCGTGCTCCCTCACCCCCTCTCGCTCGCGTGCTCCCTCACCCCCTCTCGCTCGCGTGCTCCCTCACCCCCTCTCTCGCTCGCATGCTCCCTCACTCCCCTCTCTCGCTCGCGTGCTCCCTCACCCCCTCTCTCGCTCGCGTGTTCCCTCACCCCCTCTCTCGCTCGCGTGCTCCCTCACCCCCTCTCTCGCTCGCGTGCTCCCTCACCCCCTCTCTCGCTCGCGTGCTCCCTCACCCCCTCTCTCGCTCGCGTGCTCCCTCCCCCCCTCTCTTGCTCGCGTGCTCCCTCACCCATCTCGCTCGCTCGCGTGCTCGCTCACCCCCTCGCTCGCTCGCATGCTCCCTCACCCCCTCGCTCACTTGCGTGCTCCCTCTCTACCTCTCTCGCTCGCGTGCTCCCTGAACCCCTCGCTCACTCGCGTCCCCCCTCTCCCCCTCTCTCGCTCGCGTGCTCCCTCTCCCCCTCTCTCGCTCGCGTGCTCCCTCTCCCCCTCTCTCGCTCGCGTGCTCCCTCACCACCTCTCTCGCTCACGTGCTCCCTGAACCTCTCGCTCACTCGCGTCCCCCCTCTCCTCCTCTATCGCTCGCGTGCACCCTCTCCCCCTCTATCGCTCGCGTGCTCCCTCTCCCCCTTTCTCGCTCGCGTGCTTCCTCTCCCCCTTTCTCGCTCTCGTGCTCCCTTTCCCCCTCTCTCGTTTGCCAGCTCCCTCTCCCCCACTCTCGCTCGCATGCTCCCTTTCCCCTCCCGCTCTCTTGCCCTCACGCTCGCGTGCTCCCCCTCCCCCTCTCTCGTGCGCGTCCTCGCCTCCCCCTCTCTCGTGCGCGTCCTCGCCTCCCTCTCTTTCACGTGTGTGCTCCCCCCCCTTCTCGCTAACGTGCTCCCTCCGCACCTCTCTCCCTCGCGTGCTCCCTCTCCCTCTCTCTTGCTTGCGTCCTCCCTCGCCCTCTCTGTCACTCGCGTGTCCCCTCTCGCCCTCTCTCGCACACCTACCCCCTCTCCCCTTCTCTCGCTCGCATGCTCCCTTTCTCCTCACCCTGTCGCTCGCATGCTCCCCCTCTCTCGCTCGCATGCTCCCTCTCTCCCTCTCGCCATCTCTCAGTCGCATTTCCCTCTCCTGCTCTCTCGCTTGCGTGCCCCATCTCACCCTCTCTTGCTCGCGTGCGCCCTCACCCCCTCTCTCACTCGTACGCTCCCTCTCCCTCTCGCTCCCTCACCCTCTCTCTCGCTCGCGTGCACCCTCACCCCCTCTCTCACTCGCGTGCTCCCTCACCCCCTCACTCGCTCGTGTGCACCCTCTCCCCCTCTCTTGCTCGTGTGCTCCCTCTCCCCTCTCTCACTCGCGTGCTCCCTCTCCCCCTCTCTCGCTCGCGTACTCCCTCTCCCCCTCTCGCTCGCATGCTCCCTCTCCCCCTCTCGCTCGCGTGCTCCCTCTCCCCCTCTCGCTCGCGTGCTCCCTCTCCCCCTCTCGCTCGCGTGCTCCCTCTCCCCCTCTCGCTCACGTGCTCCCTCTCCCCTCTCTCGCTCGCGTACTCCCTCTCCCCCTCTCGCTCGCGTGCTCCCTCACCCCTCTCTCGCTCGCGTGCTCCCTCACCCCTCTCTCGCTCGCGTGCTCCCTCACCCCCTCTCTCGCTCGCGTGCTCCCTCACCCCCTCTCTCGCTCGCGTGCTCCCTCACCCCCTCTCTCGCTCGCGTGCTCCCTCACCCCCTCGCTCGCTCGCGTGCTCCCTCACCCCCTCGCTCGCTCGCGTGCTCCCTCACCACCTCTCTCGCTCGCGTGCTCCCTCACCCCCTCTCTCGCTCGCGTCCTCCCTCACCCCCTCTCTCGCTCGCGTCCTCCCTCACCCCCTCTCTCGCTCGCGTCCTCCCTCACCCCCTCTCTCGCTCGCGTGCTCCCTCACCCCCTCTCTCGCTCGCGTGCTCCCTCTCACCTCTCTCGCTCGCGTGCTCCCTCATCCCCTCTCGCTCGCGTGCTCCCTCACCCCCTCTCGCTCGCGTGCTCCCTCACCCCCTCTCGCTCGCGTGCTCCCTCACCCCCTCTCTCGCTCGCATGCTCCCTCACTCCCCTCTCTCGCTCGCGTGCTCCCTCACCCCCTGTCTCGCTCGCGTGTTCCCTCACCCCCTCTCTCGCTCGCGTGCTCCCTCACCCCCTCTCTCGCTCGCGTGCTCCCTCACCCCCTCTCTCGCTCGCGTGCTCCCTCACCCCCTCTCTCGCTCGCGTGCTCCCTCACCCCCTCTCTCGCTCGCGTGCTCCCTCCCCCCCTCTCTTGCTCGCGTGCTCCCTCACTCCCCTCTCTCGCTCGCGTGCTCGCTCACCCCCTCGCTCGCTCGCATGCTCCCTCACCCCCTCGCTCACTTGCGTGCTCCCTCTCTACCTCTCGCTCGCGTGCTCCCTGAACCCCTCGCTCACTCGCGTCCCCCCTCTCCCCCTCTCTCGCTCGCGTGCTCCCTCTCCCCCTCTCTCGCTCGCGTGCTCCCTCACCACCTCTCTCGCTCACGTGCTCCCTGAACCTCTCGCTCACTCGCGTCCCCCCTCTCCTCCTCTATCGCTCGCGTGCACCCTCTCCCCCTCTATCGCTCGCGTGCTCCCTCTCCCCCTTTCTCGCTCGCGTGCTTCCTCTCCCCCTTTCTCGCTCTCGTGCTCCCTTTCCCCCTCTCTCATTTGCCAGCTCCCTCTCCCCCACTCTCGCTCGCATGCTCCCTTTCCCCTCCCGCTCTCTTGCCCTCACGCTCGCGTGCTCCCCCTCCCCCTCTCTCGTGCGCGTCCTCGCCTCCCCCTCTCTCGTGCGCGTCCTCGCCTCCCTCTCTTTCACGTGTGTGCTCCCCCCCCTTCTCGCTAACGTGCTCCCTCCGCCCCTCTCTCCCTCGCGTGCTCCCTCTCCCTCTCTCTTGCTTGCGTCCTCCCTCTCCCTCTCCCTCTCTGTCACTCGCGTGTCCCCTCTCGCCCTCTCTCGCACACCTACCCCCTCTCCCCTTCTCTCGCTCGCATGCTCCCTTTCTCCTCACCCTGTCGCTCGCATGCTCCCCCTCTCTCGCTCGCATGCTCCCTCTCTCCCTCTCGCCATCTCTCAGTCGCATTTCCCTCTCCTGCTCTCTCGCTTGCGTGCCCCATCTCACCCTCTCTTGCTCGCGTGCGCCCTCACCCCCTCTCTCACTCGTACGCTCCCTCTCCCTCTCTCTCGCTCGCTCCCTCACCCTCTCTCTCGCTCGCGTGCACCCTCACCCCCTCTCTCACTCGCGTGCTCCCTCACCCCCTCACTCGCTCGTGTGCACCCTCTCCCCCTCTCTTGCTCGTGTGCTCCCTCTCCCCTCTCTCACTCGCGTGCTCCCTCTCCCCCTCTCTCGCTCGCGTACTCCCTCTCCCCCTCTCGCTCGCATGCTCCCTCTCCCCCTCTCGCTCGCGTGCTCCCTCTCCCCCTCTCGCTCGCGTGCTCCCTCTCCCCCTCTCGCTCGCGTGCTCCCTCTCCCCCTCTCGCTCGCGTGCTCCCTCTCCCCTCTCTCACTCGCGTACTCCCTCTCCCCCTCTCGCTCGCGTGCTCCCTCTCCCCCTCTCGCTCGCGTGCTCCCTCTCCCCTCTCTCGCTCGTGTGCTCCCTCTCCCCTCTCTCGCTCGCGTGCTCCCTCTCCCCCTCTCGCTCGCGTGCTCCCTCTCCCCCTCTCGCTCGTGTGCTCCCTCTCCCCTCTCTCGCTCTTGTGCTCCCTCTCCCCTCTCTCGCTCGCGTGCTCCCCCTCCCCCTCTCTCGCTCGCGTGCTCCCTCTCCCCTCTCTCGCTCGCGTGTTCCCTCTCCCTCTCTGTCACTCACATGCTCCCTCTCGCCCTCTCTCGCACGCGTACAGCCTCTCCCCTCACCCTCTGTTGCTCGCATGCTCTCTCCCTCGCTTGCGTGCTCCCTTTTCCCCTCTCTCATTCTCGTGCTCCCTCTACCCCTCTATCGTTGCATGCTCCCTCGCTCCCTTTCGCCATGTCTCAGTCGCATTTCCCTCTCCTCTCTCGCTCGCGTGCTCCCTCACCCCCTGTCTCGCTTGCGTGCTCCCTCACCCCCTGTCTCGCTCGCGTGCTCCCTCACCCCCTGTCTCGCTCGCGTGCTCCCTCACCCCCTGTCTCGCTCGCGTGCTCCCTCACCCCCTGTCTCGCTCGCGTGCTCCCTCACCCCCTGTCTCGCTCGCGTGCTCCCTCACCCCCTATCTCGCTCGCGTGCTCCCTCACTCCCCTCTCTCGCTCGCGTGCTCCCTCACCCCGTCTCGCTCGCGTGCTCCCTCACCCCGTCTCGCTCGCGTGCTCCCTCACCCCCTGTCTCGCTCGCGTGCTCCCTCACCCCCTGTCTCGCTCGCGTGCTCCCTCACCCCCTGTCTCGCTCGCGTGCTCCCTCACCCCCTGTCTCGCTCGCGTGCTCCCTCACCCCCTGTCTCGCTCGCGTGCTCCCTCACCCCCTGTCTCGCTCGCGTGCTCCCTCACCCCGTCTCGCTCGCGTGCTCCCTCACCCCCTGTCTCGCTCGCGTGCTCCCTCACTCCCCTCTCTCGCTCGCGTGCTCCCTCACCCCCTCTCTCGCTCGCGTGCTCCCTCACCCCCTCTCTCGCTCGCGTGCTTCCTCACCCCTGTCTCGCTCGCGTGCTCCCTCACCCCCTCTCGCTCGCGTGCTCCCTCTCCCCCTCTCTTGCTTGCGTGCTCCCTCTCCCCTCTCTCGCTCGCGTGCTCCCACTCCCCCTCTTTCGCTTGCGTGCTCCCGCTTCCCCCTCTCCCTCCCATGCTCCCTCTCCCCCCTCTCTACTCCCATGCTCCCTCTCCCCCCACTCTACTCCCATGCTCCCTCTCCCCCCACTCTACTCCCATGCTCCCTCTCCCCCCTCTCTCGCTTGCTTGCCCCCTCTCCCCCTCTCACTCGGATGCTCCATCTCCCCCTCTCACGTTCTCCCTCTCTCCCCCTCACCCTCTCTCAGTTGCATTTCCCTCACTCCCTCTCACGCTCGCTTGCTCTCCCTCCCCCTCTCTCGCCCACGTACTCCCTCTCCCCCTCTCTAGCTCACGTGCTCCCCCTCCCCCTCTCTCTCGCACGCGTGCTCCCCGACCCCCTCTCTCGCTCGCGTACTCCCCCTCCCCCTCTTTCGCTCGCGTGCCCCCCTCTCTCGCTCGCGTGCCCCCTCCCCCTCTCGCTCACGTGCTCCCCTCCCCCTCTCTCGCTCACGTGCTCCCCTCCCCCTCTCTCGCTCGCTTGCCCCCTCCCCCTCTCTCGCTCGCGTGCCCCCTCTCTCGCTCACGTGCTCCCCTCCCCCTCTCTCGCTCACGTGCTCCCCATCCCCCTCTCTCGCTCGCATGCTCCCCATCCCCCTCTCTCGCTCGCGTGCTCCCTCTCCCCTCTCTCGCTCGCGTGCTCCCTCTCCCCCCTCGTTCATGTGCTCCCTCTCCCCCTCTCTCGCTCGCATGCTCCCTCTCTCCCTCTCTCGATCACGTGCTCCCTCTCCCGCTCTCACTCATGTGCTCCCTCTCCCCCTCTCACGCTCGCGTGCTGCCCCTCTCGCGCTCGCGTGCTGCCCCTCTCGCGCTCGCGTGCTGCCCCTCTCGCGCTCGCGTGCTGCCCCTCTCGCGCTCGCGTGCTGCCCCTCTCGCGCTCGCGTGCTGCCCCTCTCGCGCTCGCGTGCTGCCCCTCTCGCGCTCGCGTGCTGCCCCTCTCGCGCTCGCGTGCTGCCCCTCTCGCGCTCGCGTGCTGCCCCTCTCGCGCTCGCGTGCTGCCCCTCTCGCGCTCGCGTGCTGCCCCTCTCGCGCTCGCGTGCTGCCCCTCTCGCGCTCGCGTGCTGCCCCTCTCCGGCTCGCGTGCTCCCCTTCCTACTCTTGTGCCCCCCTTCCCCCCTCTCACTCGTGTGCACCCTCTCCCATTCTTTCGCTCGCGTCCTCCCCTTCTCTCGCTCGCCTGATCCCTCTCCCTCTCTCCACCTCTCTCGCTCACCTGTTCCCTCTTCCCTCTCTCGCTCGCATGCTCCCTCTCTCCCTCTCTCGATCACGTGCTCCCTCTCCCGCTCTCACTCATGTGCTCCCTCTCCCCCTCTCGCGCTCGCGTGCTGCCCCTCTCGCGCTCGCGTGCTGCCCCTCTCGCGCTCGCGTGCTGCCCCTCTCGCGCTCGCGTGCTGCCCCTCTCGCGCTCGCGTGCTGCCCCTCTCGCGCTCGCGTGCTGCCCCGCTCGCGCTCGCGTGCTGCCCCTCTCGCGCTCGCGTGCTGCCCCTCTCGCGCTCGCGTGCTGCCCCTCTCGCGCTCGCGTGCTGCCCCTCTCGCGCTCGCGTGCTGCCCCTCTCGCGCTCGCGTGCTGCCCCTCTCGCGCTCGCGTGCTGCCCCTCTCGCGCTCGCGTGCTGCCCCTCTCGCGCTCGCGTGCTGCCCCTCTCGCGCTCGCGTGCTGCCCCTCTCGCGCTCGCGTGCTGCCCCTCTCGCGCTCGCGTGCTGCCCCTCTCGCGCTCGCGTGCTGCCCCTCTCGCGCTCGCGTGCTGCCCCTCTCGCGCTCGCGTGCTGCCCCTCTCGCGCTCGCGTGCTGCCCCTCTCCGGCTCGCGTGCTCCCCTTCCTACTCTTGTGCCCCCCCTTCCCCCCTCTCACTCGTGTGCACCCTCTCCCATTCTTTCGCTCGCGTCCTCCCCTTCTCTCGCTCGCCTGATCCCTCTCTCCCTCTCCACCTCTCTCGCTCACCTGTTCCCTCTTCCCTCTCTTGCTCGCTAGCTCTCTCCCCCTCTCGCTAGCTCCCAGTCCACCTCTCTCCCTTGCATCCTCCCTCTCCCCCTCTCTCGCTCACGTGCTCTCTCTCCCCCCTCTCGCTCACGTGCTCCCTCTCCCCCTCTCTCGCTCGCATGCTCCCTCTCTCGATCACGTGCTCCCTCTCCCCCTCACACTCATGTGCTCCCTCTCCCCGTCTCTCGCTCGCGTGCTCCCTGTCCTCCTCACTCGCTCGTGTGCACCCTCTCCCCCCCTCACTCGCGTGCTCCCTCTCCCGGCTCTCACTCATGTGCTCCCTCTCCCCCTCGCTCGCTCGCATGCTCCCTGTCCTCGCTCGCGTGCTCCCCCTCCCCCCTCACTCACGTGCTCCCTCTCCCCCCCTCACTCGCGTGCTCCCTCTCCCCCTCTCTCACTCGTGTGCTCCCTCTACCCCTCTCTCCCCCTCACCATCTCTCAGTTGTGTTGCCCTCACTCCCTCTCTCGCCCGCGTACTCCCCCTCCCTATCTCTCGCTCGCGTGCTCCCCCCCCTCGCTCGCGTGCTCCCCCTCCCCCCTCTCGCTCGCGTGCTCCCCCTCCCCCTCTCTCGCTCGCGTGCTCCCCCTGTCTCGCTCTCGCTCTCGTGCTCCCTCTCCCCATCTCTCACTTTCGTGCCCCCTCTCCTACTCTCTCGCTCGCGTGCTCCCCCTCCCACTCGCGCTCGCCTACTCCCCCTCCCACTCGCGCTCGCCTGCTCCCCCTACCCCTCTCGCGCTCGCATGCTCCCTCTCCCCCTCTCGCGCTCGCGTGCTCCCCCTGTCTCGCTCTCGCTCTCGTGCTCCCTCTCCCCATCTCTCACTCGCGTGCCCCCTCTCCTACACTCTCGCTCGCGTGCTCCCCCTCCCACTCGCGCTCGCCTGCTCCCCCTCCCGCTCGCCTGCTCCCCCTCCCACTCGCGCTCGCCTGCTCCCCCTCCTACTCGCGCTCGCCTGCTCCCCCTCCCACTCGCGCTCGCCTGCTCCCCCTCCCACTCGCGCTCGCCTGCTCCCCCCTCCCACTCGCGCTCGCCTGCTCCCCCTCCCACTCGCGCTCGCCTGCTCCCCCTCCCACTCGCGCTCGCCTGCTCCCCCTCGCACTCGCGCTCGCCTGCTCCCCCTCCCACTCGCGCTCGCCTGCTCCCCCTCCCACTCGCGCTCGCCTGCTCCCCCTCCCACTCGCGCTCGCCTGCTCCCCCTCCCACTCGCGCTCGCCTGCTCCCCCTCCCACTCGCGCTCGCCTGCTCCCCCTCCCACTCGCGCTCGCCTGCTCCCCCTCCCACTCGCGCTCGCCTGCTCCCCCTCCCACTCGCGCTCGCCTGCTCCCCCTCCCACTCGCGCTCGCCTGCTCCCCCTCCCCCTCTCGCGCTCGCGTGCTCCCCCTCCCCCTCTCGCGCTCGCGTGCTCCCCCTCCCCCTCTCGCGCTCGCGTGCTCCCCCTCTCGCGCTCGCGTGCTCCCCCTCCCCTCTCGCGCTCGCGTGCTCCGCCTCCCCTCTCGCGCTCGCGTGCTCCGCCTCCCCTCTCGCGCTCGCGTGCTCCGCCTCCCCCTCTCGCGCTCGCGTGCTCCCCCTCCCCCTCTCGCGCTCGCGTGCTCCCCCTCCCCCTCTCGCGCTCGCGTGCTCCCCCTCTCGCGCTCGCGTGCTCCCCTTCCCCCTCTCGCGCTCGCGTGCTCCCCCTCCCCCTCTCGCGCTCGCGTGCTCCGCCTCCCCCTCTCGCGCTCGCGTGCTCCGCCTCCCCCTCTCGCGCTCGCGTGCTCCGCCTCCCCCTCTCGCGCTCGCGTGCTCCGCCTCCCCCTCTCGCGCTCGCGTGCTCCGCCTCCCCCTCTCGCGCTCGCGTGCTCCGCCTCCCCCTCTCGCGCTCGCGTGCTCCGCCTCCCCCTCTCGCGCTCGCGTGCTCCGCCTCCCCCTCTCGCGCTCGCGTGCTCCCCCTCCCCCTCTCGCGCTCGCGTGCTCCCCCTCCCCCTCTCGCGCTCGCGTGCTCCGCCTCCCCCTCTCGCGCTCGCGTGCTCCGCCTCCCCCTCTCGCGCTCGCGTGCTCCGCCTCCCCCTCTCGCGCTCGCGTGCTCCGCCTCCCCCTCTCGCGCTCGCGTGCTCCCCCTCCCCCTCTCGCGCTCGCGTGCTCCGCCTCCCCCTCTCGCGCTCGCGTGCTCCGCCTCCCCCTCTCGCGCTCGCGTGCTCCGCCTCCCCCTCTCGCGCTCGCGTGCTCCACCTCCCCCTCTCGCGCTCGCGTGCTCCCCCTCCCCCTCTCGCGCTCGCGTGCTGCCCCTCTCGCGCTCGCGTGCTGCCCCTCTCGCGCTCGCGTGCTGCCCCTTTCGCGCTCGCGTGCTGCCCCTTTCGCGCTCGCGTGCTGCCCCTCTCGCGCTCGCGTGCTGCCCCTCTCGCGCTCGCGTGCTGCCCCTCTCGCGCTCGCGTGCTGCCCCTCTCGCGCTCGCGTGCTGCCCCTCTCCGGCTCGCGTGCTCCCCTTCCTACTCCTGTGCCCCCCTTCCCCCCTCTCACTTGTGTGCACCCTCTCCCATTCTTTCGCTCGCGTCCTCCCCTTCTCTCGCTCGCCTGATCCCTCTCTCCCTCTCCACCTCTCTCGGTCACCTGTTCCCTCTTCCCTCTCCTGCTCGCTAGCTCTCTCCCCGTCTCGCTAGCACCCAGTCCAACTCTCTCCCTTGCATCCTCCTTCTCCCCCTCTCTCGCTCGCGCGCTCCCCCTCCCCCTCTCTCGTGCGCGTCCTCGCCTCCCCCTCTCTCGTGCGCGTCCTCCCCTCCCCCTCTCTCGCTCACGTGCACCCCGTTCCCTCTCTCGCGCTCGTGCTCCCCTCCACCTCTCTTGCGCGGGTGCTCCCCACCCACTCTCTCACGTGCGTGCTCCCCCCCTTCTCGCTAACGTGCTCCTTCTGCCCCTCTCTTCCTCGCGTGCTCCCTCTCCCTCTCTCTCGCTCGCGTCCTCCCTCTCCCTCTCTGTCACTCGCGTGCCCCCTCTCGCCCTCTCTCACACACCTACCCCCTCTCCCCTTCTCTCGCTCGCATGCTCCCTCTCTCCTCACCCTGTCGCTCACATGCTCCCCCTCTCTCGCTCGCATGCTCCCTCTCTCCCTCTCGCCATCTCTCAGTCGCATTTCGCTCTCCTGCTATCTCGCTTGCGTGCCCCATCTCACCCTCTCTTGCTCGCGTGCGCCCTCACCCCCTCTCTCACTCGTACGCTCCCTCTCCCCCTCTCTCACTCGGGTGCTCCCTCTCCCTCTCTCTCGCTCGCGTGCTCCCTCACCCCCTCTCTCACTCGCGTGCTCCCTCACCCCCTCGCTCGCTCGTGTGCACCCTCTCCCCCTCTCTCGCTCGTGTGCTCCCTCTCCCCCCTCTCGCTCGCGTGCTCCCTCTCCCCTCTCTTGCTCGCGTGGTCCCTCTCCCCTCTCTTGCTCGCGTGCTCCCTCTCCCCTCTCTCGCTCGCCTGCTCCCTCTCCCCTTCTCTCGCTCGTATGCTCCCTCTCTCCTCACCCTCTGTCGCTCGCATGCTCCCTCCCTCCCTCGCTTGCGTGCTCCCTTTTCCCCTCTCTCATTCTCGTGCTCCCTCTACCCCTCTCTCGGTCGCATGCTCCCTCGCTCCCTCTCGCCATCTCTCAGTCGCATTTCCCTCTCCTATCTCGCTTGTGTGCCCCGTCTCACCCTCTCGCTCGCGTGCTCCCTCACCCCCTCTCGCTCGCGTGTCCCCTCACACCCTCTCTCGCTCGCGTGCTCCCTCACCACCCTTCTCGCTCGCGTGCTCCCTCACCCCCTCTCGCTTGCGTGCTCCTCACCCCCTCTCGCTCGCGTGTCCCCTCACCCCCTCTCTCGCACGCGTGTCCCCTCACCCCCTCTCTCGCTCGCGTGTCCCCTCACCCCCTCTCTCGCTCGCGTGTCCCCTCACCCCCTCTCTCGCTCGCGTGTCCCCTCACCCCCTCTCTCGCTCGCGTGTCCCCTCACCCCTTCTCTCGCTCGCGTGCTCCCTCACCCCTTCTCTCGCTCGCGTGCTCCCTCACCCCCTCTCTCGCTCGCGTGCTCCCTCACACCCTCTCTCGCTCGCGTGCTCCCTCACCCCCTCTCTCGCTCGCGTGCTCCCTCACCCCCTCTCTTGCTCGCGTGCTCCCTCACCCCCTCTCTCGCTCGCGTGCTCCCTCACCCCCTCTCTCGCTTGCGTGCTCCCTCACCCCCTCTCGCTTGCATGCTCCCTCACCCCCTCTCGCTCGCGTGCTCCCTCACCCCCTCTCGCTCGCGTGCTCCCTCACCCCCTCTCGCTCGCGTGCTCCCTCACCCCCTCTCTCGCTCGCGTGCTCCCTCACCCCCTCTCTCGCTTGCGTGCTCCCTCACCCCCCTCTCGCGCTCGCGTGCTCCCCCTCCCCCTCTCGCGCTCGCGTACTCCGCCTCCCCTCTCGCGCTCGCGTGCTCCCCCTCCCCCTCTCGCGCTCGCGTGCTCCCCCTCCCCCTCTCGCGCTCGCGTGCTCCCCCTCCCCCTCTCGCGCTCGCGTGCTCCCCCTCCCCCTCTCGCGCTCGCGTGCTCCGCCTCCCCCCTCGCGCTCGCGTGCTCCGCCTCCCCCCTCGCGCTCGCGTGCTCCGCCTCCCCCCTCGCGCTCGCGTGCTCCGCCTCCCCCTCTCGCGTGCTGCCCCTTTCGCGCTCGCGTGCTGCCCCTTTCGCGCTCGCGTGCTGCCCCTCTCGCGCTCGCGTGCTGCCCCTCTCGCGCTCGCGTGCTGCCCCTCTCGCGCTCGCGTGCTGCCCCTCTCGCGCTCGCGTGCTGCCCCTCTCGCGCTCGCGTGCTGCCCCTCTCGCGCTCGCGTGCTGCCCCTCTCCGGCTCGCGTGCTCCCCTTCCTACTCCTGTGCCCCCCTTCCCCCCTCTCACTTGTGTGCACCCTCTCCCATTCTTTCGCTCGCGTCCTCCCCTTCTCTCGCTCGCCTGATCCCTCTCTCCCTCTCCACCTCTCTCGGTCACCTGTTCCCTCTTCCCTCTCCTGCTCGCTAGCTCTCTCCCCCTCTCGCTAGCACCCAGTCCAACTCTCTCCCTTGCATCCTCCCTCTCCCCCTCTCTCGCTCGCGCGCTCCCCCTCCCCCTCTCTCGTGCGCGTCCTCGCCTCCCCCTCTCTCGTGCGCGTCCTCCCCTCCCCCTCTCTCGCTCACGTGCACCCCGTTCCCTCTCTCGCGCTCGTGCTCCCCTCCACCTCTCTTGCGCGGGTGCTCCCCACCCACTCTCTCACGTGCGTGCTCCCCCCCTTCTCGCTAACGTGCTCCTTCTGCCCCTCTCTTCCTCGCGTGCTCCCTCTCCCTCTCTCTCGCTCGCGTCCTCCCTCTCCCTCTCTGTCACTTGCGTGCCCCCTCTCGCCCTCTCTCACACACCTACCCCCTCTCCCCTTCTCTCGCTCGCATGCTCCCTCTCTCCTCACCCTGTCGCTCACATGCTCCCCCTCTCTCGCTCGCATGCTCCCTCTCTCCCTCTCGCCATCTCTCAGTCGCATTTCGCTCTCCTGCTATCTCGCTTGCGTGCCCCATCTCACCCTCTCTTGCTCGCGTGCGCCCTCACCCCCTCTCTCACTCGTACGCTCCCTCTCCCCCTCTCTCACTCGGGTGCTCCCTCTCCCTCTCTCTCGCTCGCGTGCTCCCTCACCCCCTCTCTCACTCGCGTGCTCCCTCACCCCCTCGCTCGCTCGTGTGCACCCTCTCCCCCTCTCTCGCTCGTGTGCTCCCTCTCCCCCCTCTCGCTCGCGTGCTCCCTCTCCCCTCTCTTGCTCGCGTGGTCCTCTCCCCTCTCTTGCTCGCGTGCTCCCTCTCCCCTCTCTCGCTCGCCTGCTCCCTCTCCCCTTCTCTCGCTCGTATGCTCCCTCTCTCCTCACCCTCTGTCGCTCGCATGCTCCCTCCCTCCCACGCTTGCGTGCTCCCTTTTCCCCTCTCTCATTCTCGTGCTCCCTCTACCCCTCTCTCGGTCGCATGCTCCCTCGCTCCCTCTCGCCATCTCTCAGTCGCATTTCCCTCTCCTATCTCGCTTGTGTGCCCCGTCTCACCCTCTCGCTCGCGTGCTCCCTCACCCCCTCTCGCTCGTGTGTCCCCTCACACCCTCTCTCGCTCGCGTGCTCCCTCACCACCCTTCTCGCTCGCGTGCTCCCTCACCCCCTCTCGCTTGCGTGCTCCTCACCCCCTCTCGCTCGCGTGTCCCTCACCCCCTCTCTCGCACGCGTGTCCCCTCACCCCCTCTCTCGCTCGCGTGTCCCCTCACCCCCTCTCTCGCTCGCGTGTCCCCTCACCCCCTCTCTCGCTCGCGTGTCCCCTCACCCCTTCTCTCGCTCGCGTGCTCCCTCACCCCTTCTCTCGCTCGCGTGCTCCCTCACCCCCTCTCTCGCTCGCGTGCTCCCTCACACCCTCTCTCGCTCGCGTGCTCCCTCACCCCCTCTCTCGCTCGCGTGCTCCCTCACCCCCTCTCTTGCTCGCGTGCTCCCTCACCCCCTCTCTCGCTTGCGTGCTCCCTCACCCCCCTCTCGCTTGCGTGCTCCCTCACCCCCTCTCGCTTGCATGCTCCCTCACCCCCTCTCGCTCGCGTGCTCCCTCACACCCCTCTCGCTCGCGTGCTCCCTCACCCCCTCTCGCTCGCGTGCTCCCTCACCCCCTCTCTCGCTCGCGTGCTCCCTCACCCCCTCTCTCGCTTGCGTGCTCCCTCACCCCCCTCTCGCGCTCGCGTGCTCCCCCACCCCCTCTCGCGCTCGCGTGCTCCCCCTTCCCCTCTCGCGCTCGCGTGCTCCCCCTCCCCCTCTCGCGCTCGCGTGCTCCCCCTCTCGCGCTCGCGTGCTCCCCCTCCCCCTCTCGCGCTCGCGTGCTCCCCCTCCCCCTCTAGCGCTCGCGTGCTCCCCCTCCCCCTCTCGCGCTCGCGTGCTCCCCCTCCCCCTCTCGCGCTCGCGTGCTCCCCCTCCCCCTCGCGCGCTCGCGTTCTCCCCCTCCCCCTCTCGCGCTCGCGTGCTCCCCCTCTCGCGCTCGCGTGCTCCCCCTCTCGCGCTCGCGTGCTCCCCCTCTCCCTCTCTCTCGTGTCTCCCCCTCCCACTCTCTCGCTCGCCTCCTCCCTCTCTCCCTCTCTCCCTCTCCACCTCTCTCGCTCAACTGTTCCCTCTTCCCCTTACCACTCTTGCTTGCTTGCTATCTTCTCCTCTCTCGCTCGTGTGCGCCCTCTCCCCCTCTCTCGCTCGTGTGCGCCCTCTCCCCCTCTCTCGCTCGTGTGCTCCCTCTCCCCCTCTCTCGCTTGCGTTCTCCCTGCCTCGCTTTCGCTGTTGTGCTCTCCCTCCCCCTCGCTCGCGTCCTTCCTCTCCCCCTCTCTCGCTCGCGTGCTCTCCCTGCATCGCTCTTGCTTTCGTGCTCCCCCTCCCCCTCTCTCGCTCGCGTGCTCCCCCTCCCTCTCTCTTGCTCGCATGCTCCCTCACCCCCTCTCTCGCTCGCGTGCTCCCTCAACCCCTCTCGCTCGCGTGCTCCCTCTCCACCTCTCTCGCTCGCGTGCTCCCTCTCCCCCTCTCTCGCTCGCGTGCTCCCTCTCCCCTCTCTCGCTCGCGTGCTCCCTCTCCCCTCTCTCGCTCGTGTGCTCCCTCTCCCCCACTCTCGCTCGCGTGCTCCCTCTCCCCCTCTCTCGCACGCGTGCTCCCTCTCCCCCTCTCTCGCTCGTGTGCTCCCTCTCCCCTCTCTCGCTCGCGTGCTCCCTCTCCCCTCTCTCGCTCGCGTGCTCCCTCTCCCCTCTCTCGCTCGTGTGCTCCCTCTCCGCTCTCTCGCTCGCATGCTCCCCCTCCCCCCTCTCGCTCACGTGCACCCTCACCCCCTCGCTCGCTCGCGTGCTCCCTCTTCCCCCCTTTCGCTCGCGTCCCCCTCTCCCCCCCTTTCGCTCGCGTCCCCCTCTCCCCCTCTTTCGCTCGCGTGCTCCCGCTTCCCCTTGCTCGTGTGCTCCCTCTCCCCCCTCTCACTCCCATGCTCCCTCTCCCCCCTCTCTCGCTTGCCTGCCCCCTCTCCCCCTCTCACTCGGATGCTCCCTCTCCCCCTCTCACGTTCTCCCTCTCTCCCCCTCACCCTCTCTCAGTCGCATTTCCCTCACTCCCTCTCACGCTCGCTTGGTCTCCCTCTCCCTCTCTCGTCCATGTGCTCCCCCTCCCCTTCTCTCTCGCACGCGTGCTCCCCGACCTTCTCTCTCGCTCGCGTGCTCCCCCTCCCCGTCTTTCGCTCGCGTGCCCCCCTCTCTCGCTCGCGTGCCCCCTCCCCCTCTCTCGCTCATGTGCTCCCCTCCCCCTCTCTCGCTCACGTGCTCCCCTCCCCCTCTCTCGCTCACGTGCTCCCCTCCCCCTCTCTCGCTCACGTGCTCCCCTCCCCCTCTCTCGCTCACGTGCTCCCCTCCCCCTCTCTCGCTCACGTGCTCCCCTCCCTTTCTCTCGCTCGCATGCTCCCCCTCCCCCTCTCGCGCTCGCGTGCTGCCTCCTCGCGCTCGCGTGCTGCCCCCTCGTGCTCGCGTGCTGCCCCCCTCGCGCTCGCGTGCTGCCCCCCTCGCGCTCGCGTGCTGCCCCCCTCGCGCTCGCGTGCTGCCCCCCTCGCGCTCGCGTGCTGCCCCTCTCGCGCTCGCGTGCTGCCCCTCTCGCGCTCGCGTGCTGCCCCTCTCGCGCTCGCGTGCTGCCCCTCTCGCGCTCGCGTGCTGCCCCTCTCGCGCTCGCGTGCTGCCCCTCTCCGGCTCGCGTGCTGCCCCTCTCCGGCTCGCGTGCTGCCCCTCTCGTGCTCGCGTGCTGCCCCTCTCCGGCTCGCGTGCTGCCCCTCTCGCGCTCGCGTGCTGCCCCTCTCGCGCTCGCGTGCTGCCCCTCTCGCGCTCGCGTGCTGCCCCTCTCGCGCTCACATGCTGCCCCTCTCGCGCTCGCCTGCTGCCCCTCTCGCGCTCGCCTGCTGCTCTCGCGTGCTGCCCCTCTCCGGCTCGCGTGCTGCCCCTCTCCGGCTCGCGTGCTGCCCCTCTCCGGCTCGCGTGCTGCCCCTCTCCGGCTCGCGTGCTGCCCCTCTCCGGCTCGCGTGCTGCCCCTCTCCGGCTCACGTGCTGCCCCTCTCCGGCTCGCGTGCTGCCCCTCTCCGGCTCGCGTGCTCCCCTTCCTTCTCTTGTGCCCCCCTCTCACTCCTGTGCACCCTCTCCCATTCTTTCGCTCGCGTCCTCCCCTTCTCTCGCTCGTCTGATCCCTCTCCACCTCTCTCGCTCACCTGTTCCCTCTTCCCTCTCTTGCTCGCTAGCTCTCTCCCCCTCTCGCTAGCTCCCAGTCCACCTCTCTCCCTTGCATCCTCCCTCTCGCTCGCGTGCTCCCTCTCCCCCTCTCGCTCGCGTGCTCTCTCTCCCCCTCTCGCTCATGTGCTCCCTCTCCCCCCCTCTCGCTCATGTGCTCCCTCTCCCCCTCTCTCGCTCATGTGCTCCCTCTCCCCCTCTCTCGCTCGCATGCTCCCTCTCTCCCTCTCTCCCTCTCTCGATCACGTGCTCCCTCTCCCGCTCTCACTCATGTGCTCCCTCTCCCCCTCTCTCGCTCGCGTGCTCCCTGTCCTCCTCACTCGCTCGCGTGCACCCTCTCCCCCCCCTCACTCGCGTGCTCCCTCTCCCGGCTGTCACTCATGTGCTCCCTCTCCCCCTCGCTCGCTCGCATGCTCCCTGTCCTCGCTCGCTCGCGTGCTCCCTCTCCCCCCCTCACTCGCGTGCTCCCTCTCCCCCCCTCACTCGCGTGCTCCCTCTCCCCCCTCACTCGCGTGCTCCCTCTCCCCCCCTCACTCGCGTGCTCCCTCTCCCCCCTCACTCGCGTGCTCCCTCTCCCCCCTCACTCGCGTGCTCCCTCTCCCCCCTCACTCGCGTGCTCCCTCTCCCCCTCTCTCACTCGTGTGCTCCCTCTACCCCTCTCTCCCCCTCACCATCTCTCAGTTGTGTTGCCCTCACTCCCTCTCTCGCCCACGTACTCCCCCTCCCTATCTCTCGCTCGCGTGCTCCCCCCTCTCGCTCGCGTGCTCCCCCTCCCCCTCTCGCTCGCGTGCTCCCCCTCCCCCCTCTCGCTCGCGTGCTCCCCCTCCCCCCTCTCGCTCGCGTGCTTCCCCTCCCCCTCTCGCGCTCGCGTGCTCCCCCGTCTCGCTCTCGCTCTCGTGCTTCCTCTCCCCATCTCTCACTCGCGTGCCCCCTCTCCTACTCTCTCGCTCGCCTGCTCCCCCTCCCACTCGCGCTCGCCTGCTCCCCCTCCCACTCGCGCTCGCCTGCTCCCCCTCCCACTCGCGCTCGCCTGCTCCCCCTCCCACTCGCGCTCGCCTGCTCCCCCTCCCACTCGCGCTCGCCTGCTCCCCCTCCCATTCGCGCTCGCGTGCTCCCTCTCCCCCTCTCGCGCTCGCGTGCTCCCCCTCCCCCTCTCCCGCTCGCGTGCTCCCCCTCCCCCTCTCCCGCTCGCGTGCTCCCCCTCCCCCTCTCGCGCTCGCGTGCTCCCCCTCCCCCTCTCGCGCTCGCGTGCTCCCCCTCCCCCCTCTCGCGCTCGCGTGCTCCCCCTCCCCCTCTCGCGCTCGCGTGCTCCCCCTCCCCCTCTCGCGCTCGCGTGCTCCCCCTCCCCCTCTCGCGCTCGCGTTCTCCCCCTCCCCCTCTCGCGCTCGCGTGCTCCCCCTCCCCCTCTCGCGCTCGCGTGCTCCCCCTCCCCCTCTCGCGCTCGCGTGCTCCCCCTCTCGCGCTCGCGTGCTCCCCCTCCCCCTCTCGCGCTCGCGTGCTCCCCCTCCCCCTCTCGCGCTCGCGTGCTCCCCCTCCCCCTCTCGCGCTCGCGTGCTCCCCCTCCCCCTCTCGCGCTCGCGTGCTCCCCCTCCCCCTCTCGCGCTCGCGTGCTCCCCCTCCCCCTCTCGCGCTCGCGTGCTCCCCCTCCCCCTCTCGCGCTCGCGTGCTCCCCCTCCCCCCTCTCGCGCTCGCGTGCTCCCCCTCCCCCTCTCGCGCTCGCTTGCTCCCCCTCCCCCTCTCGCGCTCGCGTGCTCCCCCTCCCCCTCTCGCGCTCGCGTGCTCCCCCTCCCCCTCTCGCGCTCGCGTGCTCCCCCTCCCCCTCTCGCGCTCGCGTGCTCCCCCTCCCCCTCTCGCGCTCGCGTGCTCCCCCTCCCCCTCTCGCGCTCGCGTGCTCCCCCTCCCCCTCTCGCGCTCGCGTGCTCCCCCTCCCCCTCTCGCGCTCGCGTGCTCCCCCTCCCCCTCTCGCGCTCGCGTGCTCCCCCTCTCCCTCTCTCTCGTGTCTCCCCCTCCCCCTCTCTCGCTCGCCTCCTCCCTCTCTCCCTCTCCACCTCTCTCGCTCAACTGTTCCCTCTTCCCCTTACCACTCTTGCTTGCTTGCTATCTCCCCCTCTCTCGCTCGTGTGCACCCTCTCCCCCGCTCTCGCTCGTGTGCGCCCTCTCCCCGGCTCTCGCTCGTATGCGCCCTCTCCCCCCTCTCCCGCTCGTGTGCTCCCTCTCCCCCCTCTCCCCCTCTCTCGCTTGCGTGCTCTCCGTGCCTCGCTTTCGCTGTTGTGCTCTCCCTCCCCCTCGCTCGCGTCCTTCCTCTCCCCCTCTCTCGCTCGCGTGCTCCCTCACCCCCTCTCTCGCTCGCGTGCCCCCTCTCCCCCTCTCTCGCTCGTGTGCTCCCTCTCCCCCTCTCTCGCTTGAGTGCTCCCTCTCCCCCTCTCTCGCTGTCGTGCTCCCTCTCCCCCTCTCTCGCTGTCGTGCTCCCTCACCCCCTCTCTCGCTCGTGTGCTCCCTCTCCCCCTCTCTCGCTCGCGTGCTCACGTTCCCCTTTGCTGGTGTGCCCCCTCTCCCCCCCTCTCACTCCGATGCTCCCTCTCTCCCTCTCTCGCTCGCGTGCCACTTCTCCTCCTCTCTCGTGTGCACCCTCTCCCCCTCTCTCACTCGTGTGCTCCCTCTCCCCCTCTCGCTCGTGTTCCCCCTCTCTCCACCTCACCATCTCTCAGTCACGTTTCGCTCACTCCCTCTCACGCTCGCGTCTCTCCCTCCCCCTCTCACACCCGCGTACTCCCTCACCACCTCACTCGCATGCTCTCCATCCCTCGCTCACGCTCGCGTGCTCCCCCTCCCCCTCTCTCGCTCGTGTACCCCCTCTCCCCCTCTCTCGCTCGCGTACCCCCTCACCCCCTCTCTCGCTTGCGTGCTCCCACTCCCTCTCTCTTCCCCGCGTGCCTCCCATTCCCCCTCTCTCGCTCGCATGCTCCCTCTCCCCCTCCCCCTTTCTTGCCCGAGTGCTCCCCGTTACCCCTCTCACGCTCGAGTGCCCCTCTCCCCCTCTCTCGCTCATGTGCACCTGTTCCCCCTCTCTCAACCACATGCTCCCTCTCCCCCTCTCTTGCTCGCGTGCTTCCCCTCCCCCTCTCTCACTCGCTTGTTCCCTCTCCCCCCTCCCGCTCTCTCACTCGAGTGCTACCTCTCCCCCTCTCTCGCTCGCGTGCTCTCCCTGCATCGCTCTCGCTGTCGTGCTCCCTCTCCCCCCTCTCGCTCACATGCTCCCCCTCTCTCGCTCATGTGCTGCCCCTCCCCATCTCTTGCCCACGTGCTACCCGTTTTCCCCCTCTCTCGCTCACGTGCTCCCTCTCCCCCTCTCGCGCTCGGGTGCTCCCGCTCTCGTGCGCCCCCTCCCCCTCTCTCACTCGTGTGCTCCCTCTCCCATTCTCTCGCTCGCGTGCTCCCATTCTCTCGCTTGCCTGATCCCTCTCTCCCTCTCCACCTCTCTCGCTCACCTGTTCCCTCTTCCCCTTCCCTCTCTTGCTCGCTTGCTCTCTCTCCCTCTCTCGCTCGCGTACTCCCTCTCCCACTCACTCGCTCGGTGCTCCCTCTCTCCTCCCTCTCTCTCGCTCGCGTTCTCTTTCTCTCCCTCTCACCCTTCCTCGCTTGCGTTCTCCCTCTCACCCTCTGTCACTTGCGTTCTCCCTCTCCCCCTCTCTTGCTCGCGTGCTCGCTTTCTAACTCTACCATTCTCTCGCTTGGGTGCTCCCTCTCCCCCTCTCTCGCTTGGGTGCTCCCTCTCCCCCTCTCTCGCTTGGGTGCTCCCTCTCCCCCTCTCTCGCTTGGGTGCTCCCTCTCCCCCTCTCTCGCTCGCGTGCTCCCTCTCCCCCTCTCTCGCTCGCGTGCTCCCTCTCCCCCTCTCTCGCTCGCGTGCTACCTCTCCCCCTCTCTCGCTCGCGTGCTACCTCTCCCCCTCTCTCGCTCGCGTGCTACCTCTCCCCATCTCTCGCTCGCGTGCTCCCTCTCCCCCTCTCTGGCTCGCGTGCTCCCTCTCCCCCTCTCTGGCTCGCGTGCTCCCTCTCTCCCTCTCTCCCTCTCTCGCTGGCGTGCGCCCTCTCCCCCTTGCTCGCATTCTCCCTCTCCCCCTCTCGCTCGTGTGCTCGCTTTCTAACTCGCCCATTCTCTCGCTCGCGTGCTCCCTCTCCCACTCTCTCGCTCGGTTCTGCCTCTCTCCTCCCTCTCTCTCGCTCGCGTTCTCTTTCTCTCCCTCTCACCCTTCCTCGCTTGCGTTCTCCCTCTCACCCTCTCTCGCTTGCCTTCTCCCTCTCCCCCTCTCTTTCGCGTGCTCGCTTTCTAATTCTCTCGCTCGGGTGGTCGCTCTCCACCTCACTCGCTCGGTGCTCGGTGCTCCCTCTCTCCTCCCTCTCTCTCGCTCGCGTTCTCTTTCTCTCCCTCTCACCCTTCCTCGCTTGCGTTCTCCCTCTCACCCTCTCTCGCTTGCCTTCTCCCTCTCCCCCTCTCTTTCGCGTGCTCGCTTTCTAACTCTCCCATTGTCTCGCTCGGGTGCTCGCTCTCCCCCTCACTCGCTCGGTGCTCCCTCTCTCCTCCCTCTCTCTCGCTCGCGTTCTCTTTCTCTCCCTCTCACCCTCTCTCGCTTGTGTTCTCCCTCTCCCCTATCTTGCTCGCGTGCACTCCCTCCCCCCTCTCCCTCGTGTGCCCCCTCTCTCGCTCGCGTGCTCCCTCTTCCCCTCTCTTGCTCGCGTGCACCCTCTCCCCCTCTCTCGCTCGTGTGCTCCCTCTCCCCCTCTCTGTCTCGCGTTCTCCCTCTCCCCCTCTCTCGCTCGCGTTCTCCCTCTCCCCCTCTCGCTCGCGTTCACCCTCTCCCCCTCTCTCACTCACGTGCTCCCTCTCCCCCTCCCTCGCTCGCGTGCTCCCTCTCCCCCTCCCTCGCTCGCGTTCACCCTCTCCCCCTCTCTCACTCACGTGCTCCCTCTCCCCCTCCCTCGCTCGCGTGCTCCCACTCCCTCTCTCTTCCCCGCGTGCCCCCCATTCCCCCTCTCTCGCTCGCATGCTCTCTCTCCCCCTCCCCCTTTCTTGCCCGAGTGCTCCCCGTTACCCCTCTCACGCTCGAGTGCCCCTCTCCCCCTCTCTCGCTCATGTGCACCTGTTCCCCCTCTCTCGACCACATGCTCCCTCTCCCCCTCTCTTGCTTGCGTGCTCCCCCTCCCCCTCTCTCACTCGCTTGTTCCCTCTCCCCCCTCCCGCTGTCTCGCTCGCGTACTTCCTCTCCCCCTCTCTCGCTCGCGTGCTCTCCCTGCATCGCTCTCGCTGTCGTGCTCCCTCTCCCCCCTCTCGCTCGCATTCTCCCCCTCTCTCGCTCGCGTGCTGCCCCTTCCCATCTCTTGCCCACGTGCTACCCGTTCCCCCTCTCTCGCTCGCGTGCTCCCTCTCCCCCTCTCGCGCTCGGGTGCTCCCGCTCTCGCGCTCGGGTGCTCCCGCTCTCGCGCTCGGGTGCTCCCCCCTCACGCTCGGGTGCTCCCGCTCTCGCGCTCGGGTGCTCCCACTCTCGTGCGCCCCCTCCCCCTCTCTCACTCGTGTGCTCCCTCTCCCATTCTCTCGCTCGCGTGCTCCCCTTGTCTCACTTGCCTGATCCCTCTCTCCCTCCACCTCTCTGGCTCACCTGTTCCCTTTTCCCCTTCCCTCTCTTGCTCGCTTGCTCTCTCTCCCTCTCTCGCTCGCATGCTCCCTCTCCCACTCACTCGCTCGGTGCTCCCTCTCTCCTCCCTCTCTCTCGCTCACGTTCTCTTTCTCTCTCTCTCACCCTTCCTCGCTTGTGTTCTCCCTCTCCCCTATCTCGCTCCCATGCACTCCCTCCCCCCCCTCCCTCGTGTGCCCCCTCTCTCGCTCGCGTGCTCCCTCTCCCCCTCTCTCGCTCGCGTGCTCCCTCTTCCCCTCTCTTGCTCGCGTGCACCCTCTCCCCCTCTCTCGCTCGTGTGCTCCCTCTCCCCATTTCTGTCTCGTGTTTACCCTCTCCCCCTCTCTCGCTCTCGTTCTCCCTCTCCCCCTCTCTCGCTCTCGTTCTCCCTTTCCCCCTCTCTCGCTCGCGTTCTCCCTCTCCCCCTCTCTCACTCGCGTTCTCCCTCTCCCCCTCTCTCGCTCATGTGCCCCTTCTCCCCCTCTCTTGCTCGTGTGCTCCCTCTCCCCCCCCTCACTCCCATGCTCCCTCTCCCCCTCTCTCTCTTGCGTGCCCCCTCTCCCCCATTCTCTCGCTCGCGTGCTCCCTCTCCCCCTCACTCGCTCGGTGCTCGGTGCTCGCTCTCTCCTCCCCCTCTCTCGCTCGCTTTCTCCTTCTTTCCCTCTCACCCTTCCTTGCTTGCGTTCCCCCGCTCCCCCTCTCTCACTCGCGTGCTCCCACTCGCCCTCTCTTGCTCGCGTGCTTCCTTTCCCCATCTCTCGCTCGCATGCTCCCACTCTCGCTCACCTGCTCCCTCTCTCCCTCTCCACCTCTCTCGCTCACTTGTTCCCTCTTCCCCTTCCCTCTCTTGCTCGCTTGCTCTCGCTCCCCCTCTCTCGCTCTCGAGCCCCCCTGACCCGCTCCCCCTAACTCGCTCGCGTGCTCTCCCTCCCCCTCCCTCACTCGCGTGCTCCCTCGCTCTTTCTCTTGCTCGGGTTCTGCCTCCCCACCTCTCTCGCTCGTGTGCTTCCACTCCCCATCTCTTGCCCGCATGCCCCCTGTTCCCCCTCTCACGCCTGCCTGCCCCCCTCCCCCTCTCTCGCTCTGGTGCTCCCCCTCCCCCCTCTCTTGCCCACGTGCTCCCTCCCACCCTCTCTCGCTCACGTGCTCCCTCTCTCGCTCGCGTACTCCCCCTCTCTCACTCGCGTGCTCGCTCGCGTGCCCCCTCTCCCCCCTCTCGCTCGCGTGCTCCCTCTCCCCCTCTCTCGCTCGCGTGCGCCCTCTCCCCCTCTTGCTCACGTGCGCCCTCTCCCCCTCTCTCGCATGCTCCCTCTCCCCCTCTCTCGCTCGCGTGCTCCCTCTCCCCCTCTCTCGCTCGCGTGCCCCCGCTCCCCCTCTCTCGCTCGCGTGCCCCCGCTCCCCCTCTCTCGCTCGCGTGCTCCCTCTCCCCCTTTCTCGCTCGCGTGCTCCCTCTCCCCCTCTCTCGCTCGCGTGCTCCCTCTCCCCCCCTCGCTCGCGTGCTCCCTCTCCCCCCCTCGCTCGCGTGCTCCCTCCCCCCTCTCTCGCTCGCGTGCCCCCTCTCTCGCTCGCGTGCCCCCTCTCTCGCTCGCGTGCTCCCTCTCCCGCTCGCGTGCTCCCTCTCCCGCTCTCTCGCTCGCGTTCTCCCTCTCCCCCTCTCTCGCTCGCGTGCTCCCCTCCCCCTCTCTCGATCGCACCCTCCCCTCCCCCATCTCTCGCTCACATCCTCCCTCTCCCCCTCTCTTGTTCGCGTCCTCCCTCACCCCCTCTCCCTCTCTCGCTCACATATTCCCTCTCCCCCTCTCTCATTCATGTCCTCCCTCTCCCCCTCTCTCGCTCACGTCCACCCTCTCCCCCTCTCTCGCTCGCGTCCTCCCTCTCTCCCTCTCCCCCTCTTTTGTTCGCCTCCTCTCTCTCTCTCTCTCCCCCTCTCTTGTTCACCTCCTCCCTCTCTCTCTCTCTCCCCCTCTCTTGCTCGCGTCCTCCCTCTCTCCCTCTTCCCCTCTCTCGCTCGAGTCCTCCCTCTCACCCCCTCTCACTTTCTCCTCCCTCCCCCTCTCTTCCCCCCTATCGTGCACTCCCCCCTCCCCCTCTCTCGTTCTCTGGTGTGTGCTGGTACTCATGTGCCCTGCCTGGCTTTCTGTGCCCCTGGCAGGCTAACCTTGTCTGTGAGTTCTTCGCCCCTTCTCCTCTCAAATCCTATCTCCATGGCAACATGCTTCACGTGGGCCTTGTATCCAGGTAGACACACTTATTTGCTATCCCTGAGCCCCCAACTCCTTTTTATCTTTGATGTAAATGGACAGTTCAAAGCACAATTGTTTACAGCATGATATTCTCCAAACTTTCCTGGGACTTTGGAGACTCACAGTCTATTCATTGTTAGCACAGAGGCTACTGCTTTTGACTCCAAGTGTAAATACCTTGCACCTTCTTCCCAGTAACACTATTTGTGACCCCTTTGATCTCCAACAATCAAACCACCCAGGTGTTCTGTCAGGTAGGCTTCAGAACAAGTCACATGACCCCCTTTGTTTTACTTTAAATTAAAGACACAATCCCAAAACATTTTACTGTGTAAAATATAGTGGCGACAGTACGTTGAATGGAGTGAATCACCTTGGTGTTCATGATGACTCGCAATGTAATAATGTACAATTAAAATTAGTTCACAATGCCTGCATGTCATTGAAAAAATTAATTAGTTTTTCTTCGTTTGTTATTTCCATTTCCTCTATTAGACTGAGCTGCTGCCACGTTGTCGGGAAATACAGCCTATTGGCTTAGTTGTCCATGAAAATGGGAAACTCTTGCTACAAGCAACTCTAGAAGTAAGTAGCCATGGAAAATAGTCTACTTTAAAATGGTCAGATGATTATAATGGCATTGACAGGAATCAAAATGATTGACTTAATCAAAAACTAACCGCAAATTAATTGTTATCAGCAGATTAACAGCATGGGCAGATAGGTGCCAGATGTGACCTAGTATGGCGAGGTGCTGGATAGTTTACTTTGCATAGGAAGTCAAGGAATACAAACATAAAATCAATCGACAGCTGCTGAAGGATAGAGAGGAATAAATTTACTCAAGTGTACAAATAGATAATTCCTTGAATATGCAAGCATAAGTAGATAAATTGGTAAGAAAGACCAATGTGACTTTGGCTTATATAACTGTAAGCATAAGAGCAAAGAGCTTAGGATAAATTTACGCAGGGCAGCTGGGAGGTCACCTTTAAAGCACAGTGTATAGTTTTGAGGTTGCCATTATAAAAAGCACATTAAAGCCATAGATAACGTGTAATGTAGATTGACCAAAATGATACCAAAGATGAAAAAATATAGTTATTTGGAGAGACTTGTACTGGGATTATTTCCACTGGAGCAGTGAAAGCTGACATTTTTACAATGAAGAATGTTTGATAGTGAATAGGGAAAGATGATTTTAGTAGTAGTAGTATTGGTGACAAAGAATCATCAAGGAAAAATAGTTTCTGAAATTAAGAAAGATTAGGAGAAATGTCCATACACAAGAGAGTTGAGAGAGCATGGAATGCTTTGCCATGAGAAGTAGTTGAGGCAGAGATCAACGCATCTTTTAAGGGAAGAATGGACAAACGGTTTGTATTCAAGTGACACATGCTCACCAATAACCTACTTGCCACTGCTCAGTTTGGGTTTGTCAGGATCACTTGGTTCTAGTTCTTAACATGAAAGTGGTATTTGACTTAGTAAGATGCCAGGGAGTCATAGTAAAATTGCTCAGTGATGATCAGAGAGCCTATTATCCCATAAGTGAAGCTATATCTAACACAAAGGAAGATTGTTGTGATCATTGGAGGCCAATCATTTCAATCTCAGAACATCGCTGTAGGAATTCCTCAAGATGACATCCTAGGCTATCTGCAGCTCCTTCAGCAATGATCCTCCATTTATCGTCAGGACAGATGTTGGACATCCATTGATAATTGCATAGTCTTCAGCTCTATTCGCAACTTCTCGGAAAATTGAGCAGTTCTGTGGAAAACATACTTGGCTGATAAATAGCATGTAATATGCCTGCTACACAAGTATCAGGCAATGGCCTTTACCAGCAAAAGAAAATCCAATTACCTCCCCTCACATTCAATTGTATTACCATCAGCAGGCCTCCTACCATCAGCATCCTGGGACTCGCCATTAATCTCAGCTGGGTCATCCACATTAATGTTGTGACTATTAGAGCAGGGCATCAGCTTGGTATTTGCAGGAAGTGATAAACCTCCAGTCTTCTAAAGGTTTCTCCACCACGTACAAGTATGGTAGAATGCTCTCCAGTTGTTGCAATGATATTCATGACGCTCGACACCATCTAGGACAAATAAATCTGCACCCACTAGCCTAATCATCTAACCCCTCCACCATCACATACAATTGCTACAGTGTGTACTGTCTACAGGATGTTTTGCAGCAATTTTCAGAGTTCTTCAGTGCCAAACTTGTGACCTGTATCACTTAAAGACAAAGGCAGCAGGTGCATGAGAATGTATCTCTATTTCTTCAACGTTGTTGAATCAAAATCATGGAATCCCCTAAATACCAGCTTTCTGGAGGCATTTTCACCATTTAGACTGCAACAGTTCAAGGAGACGGTCCATCATCATCTTCTCAGGCAACCATGGAAAGGCAATAAATATCAGCTTTACTAGCAATTCAAGAATGAACTTAAGATACAGGGCTATGAGCAAACTACAGGGTAGTGTGATCAATAATGGATCGCTCTGACAAAAAGCAAGCACTTTCAGGATGAACCAAATGGGTTCCATCTGTGTTGTGAATCTCCATGATTTGTTTGTTCAGTGTTAAAGCAAGCATGAACCTTTAACCTATACATCAAGGCACAGTAAAGCTAAAAAAACAAACCAACCTGACTATTAATGAGGTACCTACTAGTCAGAACAGTAGATAACATTAGTGAATACGTATTGGCCGGAAGAGGTGGAGGAAACATCAAGTGTCAGTTGTGGCTAGTAGCACGCTTGTCTCTGAGTCAGAAGGTTCCAGGTTCACGTGCCACTCCAGGACTTGAACACAAAAATCAAGGTTGATCCTTCAGTGCAGTACTGAGGCAGTGGTACACTGCTGTCCCATGACACTGTTTTGAAGAAGAGCAGGGGAGTTATCCACAGTTTTCTGGCCAATATTTATCCCTCAATCAGCATCACAAAATTAGATTATCTGGTCATTATCATATTGCTGTTCATGGGAGCTTGCAAAATGCAAATTGGCTGCCACATTTCCTATGTTACAAGAATAACTCCACTTAAAGGTACTTCATTGGCTGTAAAAGTGTTTTGAGACCTCATGATGTCAAGGTGGCTGTGAAAGGTGCTATAAAAATGTAATTGTCCTTTTTATTATTGCTAAAAAAAAACTTGTCATGAGATCACATGACAGGACCCTGAATCCTTTTTCTGACAACCATGCTCTGGATTGATGGTTCTAATGATATTTACGATCTCCCTCCCCTCTGCACATCATCACTTTATTTTTTTTCCATCTAATTATTTGTTGGTGTATTGTATTGTCACATCAATACCTTTTTAAAATGCTGCATACACAGAATCTCACAATACAGAAGAGTCCTTTCAGCCCATCAAGTCTGCATCGACACATGAGAAACACCTGACCTACCTACCTAATCCCATTTACCAGCACTTGGCCCATAGCCTTGAATGTTATGACATGCCAAGTGCTCATCCAGGTACTTTTTAAAGTGGCCTCCACCAATCTGCCAGGCAGTGCATTCCAGACCGTCACCACCCTCTGGGTCAAAAGCTTTTTCCTCACACCCCACCCTAAACTTCCTGCTCCTCACCTTGAACTTATTTCCCCTTGTGACTGACGCTTCAACTAAGGGGAATAGCTGCTCCCTATCCACCCTGTGCATGCCCCTCACAATCTTGTACACCTCGATCAGGTCGCCCCTCAGTCTTCTCTGCTCCAACAAAAACAACCCAAGTCTATCCAATCTCTCTTCATAACTTAAATGTTTCATCCCAGGAAACATCCTGGTGAATCTCCTCTGCACCCCCTCCAGTGCAATCACATCCTTCCTATAATGTGGCGACCAGAACTGCATACAGTACTCCAGCTGTGGCCTCACCAAGGTTCTATACAACTCCAACACGACCACCCTACTTTTGTAATCAATGCCTCGATTGATAAAGGCAAGTGTCCCATATGCTCTTTTCATCACCCCGCTAACATGCCCCTCTGCCTTCAGAGATCTATGGACACACATGCCAAGGTCCCTTTGTTCCTCAGAACTTCCTAGTGTCATGCCGTTCTTTGAATAATTCCTTGTCAAATTACTCCTTCCAAAGTGTATCACCTCACACTTTTCAGGGTTAAATTCCCTGGCACAAAGCGCCACGCATCTGGCACTTATCTGCCCATTTAACCATCCCATCTATATCTTCCTGGAGCCCAATACACTCAACCTCACTGTTAACCACCCAGCCAATCTTTGTGTCATCCGCAAACTTGCTAATCCTACCCCCCACATAGTCATCTATGTTGTTTATATAAATGAAAAATAATAGGGGACCCAGCACAGATCCCTGTGGTATGTCACTGGACATTGGCTTCCAGTCACTAAAACATCCTCCTGTCATCACCCTCTGTCTCCTACAACTAAGCCAATTTTGAATCCACCTTATCAAATTACCCTGTATCCCATGTGCATTTGCCTTCTTTATAAGTCTCCCATGTGGGACCTTGTCAAAGGCTTTGCTGAAATCCATATAAACTACATCAACTGCACTACCCTCACCTACACACCTGGTCACCTTCTCAAAAACTTCAGTCAAATTTGTTAGGCATGACAAAGCCATGCTGACTATCCGTGATCAAACCTTGCCTCTCCAAGTGGAGATAGATTCTCTCCTTCAGAATTTTCTCCAATAGTTTCCCTATCACTGATGTGAGACTCACTGGCCTGTAGTTCCCTGGCTTATCTCTACAACCCTTCTTAAAAAGCAGAGCCACATTAGCTGTTCCCCAGTCCTCTGGCACCTCCCCCGTGGCCAGAGAGGAATTAAAAATTTGGGTCAGAGTCCCTGCGATCTCCTCCTTTGCCTCCCTCAGCAGTTTGGGACACAAATCATCCAGACCTGGAGATTTGTCCACTTTTAAGCCTGCCACCACCTTCAATACCTTGTCACTTCCTATATTAATTTGCAGTCTCTCTCCCCGAGTTCGATACCTTCATCCTCATTCTCTTGGGTGAAGACAGATGTGAAGTATTCATTCAACACTCTAGTGATGTCATCTGGCCCCACCCATAGATTGCCCCCTTGGTCCCTAATGGGCCCAACTCTTTCACTGGTTATCCTCTTCCCATTGATAAACTTAAAGAATACCTTGGGATTTTCTCTACTTTTACCAGCCAGAGCTTTCTCATATCCCCTCTTTGCTCTCCTAATTGCTTTCATAAGCTCCACCCTGCACTTTCTGTACTCCACTAATGCCTCCGCTGATTTGCTTCCCTTGTACTTGCTAAAAGCCTCTCTTTTCCTTCTCATCGTATCCTGAATATCTCTGGTCATCCATGGTTCTCTGGGCTTGTTACTCCTTCCTATTACCCTAGAGGGAACATGTTGAGCCTGTACCATCCCCATTTCCTTTTTGAACGCCCCGCCACTGCTATGTTGATTTCCCCACAAGTAGCTGTTCCCAGTCTACCTTGGCCAGATCCTGCCTTATTTTACTAAAATCCACTCTCCCCCAATCCGAAACCATTTTTTGCAACTTGCCTATTTCTTTGTCCATAACAAACTTAAACTGTACCACGTTGTGGTTGCTATCACTAAAATGCTCCCACCACCACCTCAGCCATCTGTCCGGCTTCATTCCAGAGAATTAGGTCCAACACTGCGCCGTCCCTTGTTGGACCCTCTACATATTGACCTAAAAAGTTCTCCTGTATACATTTCAAGAAATCCACTCCATCCAAGCCCTTAACACTATGTCTATCCCAATTAATGTTGGAAAAGTTGAAGTCACCTAACATAATTACCCTATTCAAAAACAGAATTACCTGGAAAAACTCAGCAGGTCTGGCAGCATCGGCGGAGAAGAAAAGAGTTGACGTTTCGAGTCCTCATGACCCTTCGACAGAACTTGAGTTCGAGTCCAGGAAAGAGCTGAAATATAAGCTGGTTTAAGGTGTGTATGTGGGGGGCGGAGAGATAGAGAGACAGAGAGGTGGGGCGGGGGGGGTGTGGTTGTAGGGACAAACAAGCAGTGATAGAAGCAGATCATCAAAAGATGTCAACGACAATAGTACAATAGAACACATAGGTGTTAAAGTTAAAGTTGGTGATATTATCTAAACGAATGTGCTAATTAAGAATGGATGGTAGGGCACTCAAGGTATAGCTCTAGTGGGGATTTTTTTATAATGGAAATAGGTGGGAAAAGGAAAATCTTTATAATTTATTGGAAAAAAAAAGGAAGGGGGAAACAGAAAGGGGGTGGGGATGGGGGAGGGAGCTCACGACCTAAAGTTGTTGAATTCAATATTCAGTCCGGAAGGCTGTAAAGTCCCTAGTCGGAAGATGAGGTGTTGTTCCTCCAGTTTGCGTTGGACTTCACTGGAACAATGCAGCAAGCCAAGGACAGACATGTGGGCAAGAGAGCAGGGTGGAGTGTTAAAATGGCAAGCGACAGGGAGGTTTGGGTCATTCTTGCGGACAGACCGCAGGTGTTCTGCAAAGCGGTCGCCCAGTTTACGTTTGGTCTCTCCAATGTAGAGGAGACCACATTGGGAGCAACGAATGCAGTAGACTAAGTTGGGGGAAATGCAAGTGAAATGCTGCTTCAGTTGAAAGGAGTGTTTGGGTCCTTGGACGGTGAGGAGAGAGGAAGTGAAGGGGCAGGTGTTGCATCTTTTGCGTGGGCATGGGGTTGTGCCATAGGAGGGGGTTGAGGAGTAGGGGGTGATGGAGGAGTGGACCAGGGTGTCCCGGAGGGAGCGATCCCTCCGGGACACCCTGGTCCACTCCTCCATCACCCCCTACTCCTCAACCCCCTCCTATGGCACAACCCCATGCCCACGCAAAAGATGCAACACCTGCCCCTTCACTTCCTCTCTCCTCACCGTCCAAGGACCCAAACACTCCTTTCAAGTGAAGCAGCATTTCACTTGCATTTCCCCCAACTTAGTCTACTGCATTCGTTGCTCCCAATGTGGTCTCCTCTACATTGGAGAGACCAAACGTAAACTGGGCGACCGCTTTGCAGAACACCTGCGGTCTGTCCGCAAGAATGACCCAAACCTCCCTGTCGCTTGCCATTTTAACACTCCACCCTGCTCTCTTGCCCACATGTCTGTCCTTGGCTTGCTGCATTGTTCCAGTGAAGCCCAACGCAAACTGGAGGAACAACACCTCATCTTCCGACTAGGGACTTTACAGCCTTCCGGACTGAATATTGAATTCAACAACTTTAGGTCGTAAGCTCCCTCCCCCATCCCCACCCCCTTTCTGTTTCCCCCTTCCTTTTTTTTTTTCCAATAAATTATAAAGATTTTCCTTTTCCCACCTATTTCCATTATAAAAAAAACCCCACTAGAGCTATACCTTGAGTGCCCTACCATCCATTCTTAATTAGCACATTCGTTTAGATAATATCACCAACTTTAACTTTAACACCTATGTGTTCTATTGTACTATTGTCGTTGACATCTTTTGATGATCTGCTTCTATCACTGCTTGTTTGTCCCTACAACCACAACACCCCCCCCACCTCTCTGTCTCTCTATCTCTCCGCCCCCCACACACACACCTTAAACCAGCTTATATTTCAGCTCTTTCCTGGACTCGAACTCAAGTTCTGTCGAAGGGTCATGAGGACTCGAAACATCAACTCTTTTCTTCTCCGCCGATGCTGCCAGACCTGCTGAGTTTTTCCAGGTAATTCTGTTTTTGTTTTGGATTTCCAGCATCCGCAGTTTTTTTGTTTTTATAATTACCCTATTATTGTTTTTACACACCTCCGCAAATTGTGCACATATTTGCTCCTCAATTTCCTGCTGACTATCTGGGGGTCTATAATAAACACCTAACAATGTGGCTACCCCTTTTTTATTCCTAAACTCTACCCACAAAGCTTCCTTTGATGCCCCCTCCAAGATATCATCTCTTCTTACTGCAGTAACTGACTCCTTAACTAATAATGCAATGCCTCCTCCTCTTTTACCCCCTCCCCTGTCTCGCCTGAAAATTCTATATCCCGGAATGTTGAGCTGCCAATCCTGCCCCTCCCTCAACCACGTCTCAGTGATGGCTACTATCATAATTCCATGTGTCAATCCTCACCCTTAACTCATCCGTTTTACCTGTAATACTCCTGGCATTAAAGTAGAGGCCATCCAGCCGTGCTTTATTCCCTTGAAACGTAATGTAGCTGTACTCCCCCTGACTTGATTGTTTTACTGTATTATGATGTGTCCCTATTCTGCTAACATTCTGTGTCCCCTCCCCCTGCCAAATTAGTTTAAACTCCTGATCAGTTACAAATGAAAGCTGAGCTCTAAACTATTATTATGCTTCTTAATGAAAGCTCTGATTCTTTCTTTCACTGATAAAATTAACTTCATTGCTTATGTTTGCTAGGCTATTGGTGGTCAAGCCCCAAGGAGTCTGATGGATCATTTTGCAGAGATACTGTTTGCTTTGAACAAGCATTGTGTTACCTACTTGAGCATTTGGTTAAAGGAAGTGATGCAGCAACAGAATTTCCCATCAAGCCGCCTTACACAAGGACAAAAAGAAACATTTAGCCAACAAATTTTAAGGTATACATGTTCAAAATGGCACGTGCTACTGCTTCCTGAATTTTTTCCCACTATGGCCTCATCTTGAAGCTTGAAAATTGCTGTGACCCCAGAGTGTGAGCAGGGAAAGGAGAAGAATTGCGAGAGCGGGCAGGGGGAGTAGATCTGTGAGAGCAGGGGTGCAGGCTTCTGATGGTGGTGGTGGGAGGGGATTGGAGGACACCAGCGTTTTTGTTCACCTACCATTTTGCAGGCTTTGTTGGAGGCAGTGACTAGGCTTCAGAGCTGATTTCATTAAGTCATGCTCACCCGACCAAGGCAAGAAAAAAATTGTGCGCACTTGTCAAGGGGCCTTGCAGCCAATCCCAGGACTGTCCCATCTGAGTCTCCGGTCCACAGCTGCCATTGCCTTCATGGTTAGAGGGAGTTTGCAACCCCAATTTTTTGTTCTGTGACCCTACTGGCAGCTACGACCCAGCTTGGGAAGCCCTGGCATATGCCAAAGCTAACTATTAATTTTGCTTTCATGCACCAAATATTTGACAACTGTTTCCCAATATCTTTATTGCCTTTCATCGGCTTTTTTAGTTAGTATATTCATTTTTATTTATTGGTTTTCTTTATAATTAGTGGAGAGAAATTCGCTTATATATTTCCTAACGATTTTTACCAAAAGTAGATATAACAAAATTATGCAACTTCAGAGGATTCATTTCATTAGAGGCCACAAAACAATTTCCTTCAGTGAGATCTGATGAAAACATATTCCAAAGGAAAGAGTTGTAAATGGGTATAGAAAATATATTTTTATTTCTTCTATGTTGCTGTGGTAAATGTCAATCGATTCGCCTTATGGATATTTGCCACCACTGCTGCCTCTTTAATTTGAGGAATGTCATTGTTGTCCTGGACAAGGCTTTACCAGTACCACTGTGTAAACCACCCTGTGTGCTGTGGGCGAGAAATGCTGAGAGATATTCCTGTTCACAATGTTATTACTCTGCTCACCGTTTTGACTCAGATTAGGTGAAATTCCTTTCGAGCAAATATGCAAAGTCCGAATGCAAAGTTTGGGTTTGAGCTTAAATTGATGGCCTTTCTCACCCTTGTTTTCAAATGCCTCCATTTCTCTATCCGTCCTTATCAATGTAACATCCTCCGAATAACTGTACTCCTCTAATTCTGGCGTCTTGAGCATGCCCTAAGCTCTGGAATTCCCCCCCTAAACTTCTCTGCCTCCTTGCCTCTCTTTCCTCCTTTAAGACCATCTTTAAAGCACACTTTCTGCCCTAGTACTCCTTATGTTGCCCAGTATAAAGATTGTTTGATAATACTCCTGTGAAGAACCTTGAGATGTCTTACTGTGTTAAAGTTGCTGTTTAAATGCCAGTTATTTTTGTTGTAAATCACTTTCAATGCTCCCAGGTCAGTTATAAGTGCAGAGTTTCTTTTTTTTTAGTTCTTCAAATGTGCCTCATCTTCTATCTCCAAAGAAGCCCCTTTATTTTTTTTTACGTCTTTTTGAACCAAATTGCTATATTACTGCCAGTTGGTGCCGAGTTGAAGGGCAATGGGACAGTGAACTTATGCTTTCTGAGAAATGGAGTCAGATAACTAAAATCCTTCTCGTACATCAGAAATGAGACCTGTTGTATTTTTGAGCAGCATTCACATAAGTGGTCCACACACAGGACATAAGCAGAAAAATATTTTAACAATTTTGTGAAAAAGAAATGTTACTAACAGATGTCCTGATCCATTGCTTGTGGTGAGATGAAGATTTTTGTGGCAGCATGAAAGAAACAGAAAATTCTGTATATACTGAAGGTACAACCAGCATTACAAGAGCAAATAAGCAAAATTGAAAGATTTGAAACAATGCTGTTTCTTAACTACCTAAATTAATCACGTACTAATTGGCTGAATTGGAGTTGACCCAATTAATGATTTTATTTAGTATGCATGCAGAGAACAAAATGTGAATACATAGGACTTAAGAGCAGAAAGAGGCCATTTGGCCTTTTAAAATCTGCTCCGCCACTCGACTAGATTATGGTTGATCAGATTGTCATCTCAACTCTACTTTTCTATCTGCATCCCACATAACCCTTGACTCCCTTGTCTATCAAAAATCTATCTAACTCAGCCATGAATAGATTCAATGAATAACTAAGACTAAAATGTAAAATTTGCGGAGGAAAAATAATTAAAAGTTTAAGGCTGAACGTCTTGCCCTGACCATTTTGCACACTGCAGGGAAGAGGCTAAAAGGTATCCTGCCATTTTTCAAATTTCTTGACAGCATGGAAAAAAAAAACTTCAAATCTCATTTAAAGCATCAAACTGTAAAATGTGAACAGAAGAAAGGACAAAGGCTTCAAATGCTTCATTTTTAAGTACTGTAAATGGACACTATGCAAAATGGCTGAGCTAAGCTCAAATAAGCCGAATAGACAATAATGAAAGTTAGTATCACCACCTCGTGTAATTGGATTGAATGTTAGTATTTAGTAAAGAGGTGTGACATATATGTCTTTTATAAGTAAAGGCTTAATTTTTTAAGCATGACTAGCAATGCCTGAAATGTTCAGTGTCAGGGTGTGTGAAAATTCATGACATGGGAAGTAAAAGTGTTACAGCAATCAGTCATGAGGAATTTAATATATCATTGGACCTGTGCTTTCATTTTAATACTGTCAAATGAAAAAATTAAGTTTAACTTTTGCTGTTTTACAGAGACAGAGTGAATAAAAGGCGAGTAAAGGACATTGTTAAGGAGTTCACGTTATTGTGCAGGGGTCTTCATGGCACAGAATATGCAGCCGAGTATTGAAGCTGTGTAATTACATTGAAGTGTCACTCCTTTAATAGCATGCTTCCTACATCCTCAACACATTTGCACCGTTTCCTTCTGTAAAAATGCATTCTAGCGTGAAGGATTTTTTTAAGCAACAAATGGGCTTCTGTCTGCACTACAGGATTCGAGAAGAAAAAACATGCACTTGTGTGCAGCCATATTAAGAGGCTTTGTTTTTTAAAAAGATAAAGGACTTCCTATCATAGGATTTGGTCATTTAAACGAGGAAATGTGCCAGGAATGTTCTGGCATAAGCTGTCCTGACTTGCAAGTAATTTGTGTACATGTTCTGTGTCGTAATTAAAGCTTTATGGAAGCAATATAACTTGCTGCTGGAGTCCTGTGATTTTGGCACTTTGTAAACACAACAATATCTTCTGGAGGGAGAAATCCCAGATGAATCAGCTGTGGAATATTACTGGTGATGCTGCTACAATGTCTGAAACCATTTTAAGCAAATCTAGTATTTTAGTTTTCTTTTTGTTTTTAATTTAATGACGTGGTGATGTGGGCTCCTGTTATAATGTAAAAAGTGGAGAATGTTGCAACAGTCTGGGAATTTAAAAAATCTTTGGATCGTAACAATTGCAATTTGAGAGTTTCAAAACTTTGCATGTTTATTTAAAAGAAACTGAGAAATACCAGAGCTTTGAGTCATCCATTCTGACTACTGATAAAGTAAGCCTTGGTCTAAGTAAAGGTCCTCACTGATCGTACTTCTGGAATGGTTAAGGCAATGAATTGAAGAAAAGCAGTCAGAACTCCTCCAAAGCTTTGAGGCTCTGTAAGCTTTGTTACAGTCCTATTTCATTTCATAACTTTTAAATTTTTTGTAATATATGCTGTGTGCTACTTTCTGTACAAAAACCAGTACCACCTTAATGTAACTCCAAGCTGTCCTTGTTACCTTGTAACTTGTTTACTTGTGCTTCTAGAACTTTCTGGAAGTTCCACAGCCATGAGATATATTCTGGTCTCGGAAGTAAAATGGAAAGCCCACTAGTAAAATCTCGATAAGAAATGACTGTAGCCTATTGGTTTTCTATTGTGAAATAAAGCTTCACTTGTATATGTGTGATTTTTCTCTCTCTCTCTCTCTCTCTCTCTCTCTCCCCCCCCCCCCACCCCCCCCTCCCCCCCCCCCCCCCCCCCCCCCCTCCCCCCCCACTTCCCCACCACCATCCCAAAATCTTTTTTTACACACATTATTACTGCAGATTGGTGAGAACTGAGAAATATGCATCTGGCCCATAAGAGTTTTACCACTTGAATTGTAAAGGGAAACCTGTGTAATAGAGAATCTACAGACAGATGCCATTGTCTGCAATAATCATAATTCTAAGACTACGTGCTCTGACTTGAAGCTGCATTAGGATAGCATCTGTTTATAAGATCAATCTTCAAGGACCATTAAGAAAGAAAGAACTTTCATTCATACTAAACACCTTTCATGACCCCAGTACGTCCCAAAGGCATTTGACAGTAAAGTGTTTTTCAGTGTGTAGTCACTAGATATAATGTAAAGAAATGCAGCACCTGCTTTGCACACAGCATGATCCCACATACTGCAATGAAAGTTTGGCTGTGTTGATTGAGGGATAAATGTTACCCAGGACACAAGCAGAAACCTTTCCTTGTTCTTTTTCACACAGCTCCATAAGATCTCTTACATTCACCCCCCTGAAGGGGGAGACTCAGTTTAACATCTCATCTGAATATAGATGGTGTGTTATTCTGACAGATTATTGATACATTTTACAATACATTAAGGGTCTGATAATGAAGTACATTTCTAAGAATACTATCAATATGTTAGAACACTTGTTCCTTTTATCCAATCCATTTTGGTTTTAATCCAGAAACCAGCAATGAAGATCTTCCCCGATAGTGGACTGAGTGTCATTCTAGATTGGAGCAGACCTTCCATCCTCGCTACATGGTTTGAAATTCAATCCAGCCGATATAGATTAAGACTTCTTTCCATTTGTTGCTAAAAGCCCCAAATAACGTTAGTTGAGAACATCCGAACATAGCCAGTGAATATGAAATCGTAGCTTAATTAGGCAGAAATAAGTTGTCTTCAGAGAATAGAAGTATATAGAACTGAAATCAGCCACGCTGATTTCAAACTTTGTCAAAATTTGCTTTGCAGCAAGTTGTTTGAAGCTGCCATGTTCTTTTCCAAAGTTAAGATTATTTGCATAAATAGAATGTCAAAATTTGCTCTTCTAGATTACACATGACTCTCTTCTTGACCACTATAGGTGTCTTTTTCTGCCATCTTTACCTTCATGGCAATTATAGCATCTCACTTAGATTCTGATGGTGATTTCCTATCTCTCATGTATCAATTAACTGAAGACATGGTATGACCCGAAATACTACCTACAGTTATGTGTTAAACATCTGACCCGCTGGAAAGGGAGAGCTAGTTGAGTTTAATTGCAATGCTCATTTCAGTGCTCATTAACCATTTGATCTTCCACGAAAGTAGGAATATGTTGATACATTTGGGTTCACAGCCATTCTACATGAGAACAGCTAAATGGTGTCTTATATTTGTGTTCCTTGAACAAATGCAGTAGTTGGTCGAACTTTGTGAATCTGTGTTTGGGAGTAGGTAAGTCTATACAAGTATGCAAATAAATTTGAAAGCATGAAAGCAATGTTTATGTATTGATTCTTAGGGATTATATTAAAATACAGATTGTTGTTTGTTGTCTTGTACTGTAATGACATGAAACCACAATGGATTTATTCTGGAGCTGTGCTCTGGTGTTCAGTCCATTTATCCTAGCTATCATGTGATTAGGACATTATCTAGATATGCCATATTCATCCTGATATATCTCAAATTATGTTTACTGGGAGAAAAGTATCTAAATATCATTATGATGTCTGTATATTTGAAGGTAAGGAGTAAGATGGGTGGCAATTACTTAAACATTTCAAAATATCCTGAATATTGTTACACATTTAGTGATTCCACAATCTGTGGCTCCCACTCAAATTATGGAATCACCTCTAATATGCATGATCACATTGTGGACATCCTAGACTGCTTTACATGCTCTCTTTCCTGGAAGGGTCAGATTGCAGAATCACCCCTATTAATTAATACACATCACTCATGTACAATTTAATGAGAACATTTGGGCTACAAATCAGGATTAGCTGGCAGATTTTGATACTTCAATAGTTGCACCCATTTGTCCACCATCTGCCTATTCATTACTGGGTTCCAATTTGATCAGTAGAATCCTGTTTCTCTTCCATATTCTATGAATCAGGAATTGCAGTTTGGTAATGTTGATTAGTACTAAACATTTTAACTTTTAAGTGAGGCAAGATTTAAAATGTATGCTCAGCTGAGTACCTGAAGATTTGGAATTGTTATCATAAGCAAGTGGCTATATTAAGTGTGGCGTTCTATAAGAGAAAATAGATTCCTAAAGGGAGAGAAGGATCCTCACCTTTTAGAAGAGGTTAAAATCTAGGGTAGTTTCTTTAGAGGCTCACAGCAGAAGGGCATTGGGGGAGGGATAGTCTTGCAAACATGTAACAAGTGGGAAACCTCTGAAACTTCAGAAAGATCACAAAATTGATACCAATGGGTAAGACAATTGGGCTTATGCATAATAATGCCAACCCCACCCACCATCTCAAAGGAGAAGACAAACTCTTAAAAATCAAAAGATTTAGTATAAAAATCATGAGCTGCTTTTTTCCCCCAAAGCAATACAGATTGACAGTTGGTTTATAAACCTAATTTGTGGCTTATTTAAAGTCTTAAACAGATCAGCATTCTTTACAAAAAAAAATGGCCTGAATCTTCGGCTCAGCGAGTGGGGGTGGGGCTCGCTTGCCGAGGCGTAAAATGATGCGTGGTGATGTAAGGCGTGCATCATTTAGATTTTCAATTGGGCGGGCGCACAGCCGAGTCAGCTGCGTGCCTGCCGAACTGTCAAAGGCTATTAAGGCCGTTTAAGTATCAATTAAACTAATTAACTGAGCTGCCCGTCCAACCTTAAGGATAGTGGGCAGGTAAAGAGCCCAGGCAGCCTTTGCATTTTTCATGGAATCTCATCCATGGACGGGATGAGGTTTCATGAAGGGTTTATAAATTAAATAAAGTTTTTCATTAAAGTTCATTGACATGTCCCAGCTCATGTGACACTGTCACGTGAGGGAACATGTCTTTAAAATTTTTTATTTTCTTCATTAGTTTAAGTTCCAAAAATTTTAATCTCCCCGAGGCAGCTCTGTGCCTCAAGGAGATTTCTGCGCTCTTTCGTGCGTATGCGCGACTCAGGGCCCGACTCAGGGGAATCCTACCCCCTTGAACCTGCACAGGGTGCGCTCCAGGCGCACGTCACACTGGGTGGACCTTAATTGGCCCACCTACATAAAATGGTGGCGCAGACCCGATCAGGGACGCCAATCAGGTCCACGCCGCCCCTGCACAATGCCCCTGATGAGGGGAAAATTCTCCCCCATATTACTGCATCTGAAAATGCTTTACAGAAAAACCTTTTTAAAAAATCCTGCCTATTCTCAGTTGTGCTTTCTGTCTTATAAGAGGGTCATGCTATTATCTAGATTTTGGAGTTGGTAAATGAGTTAAGTTTCTGGGAGACATTCTATTTTGATTGATCTGACAAAAAACGTTCTAAAATTAGTACGATTAGCTTGTTAATTTATACAAGGCAGCTGGCTTGTCTTTTGTTTCCCTTTTCTCCACCTTGTGTTTTTCTCTTGCCTGTTAAGAGATTATTTCATGGATTCCCTGGAAAGTCTCTACGGACCCCAGATTGAGGACTGAAGTTCTGAAGAAGAGTCATGTTGGATTCCAAATGTTAACACTGTTTCTCTCTGTATAGATGCTGCCGGACCTGCTGAGTTTTTCCAGCACTTTCCAACATAGTGGTTCTCAAATGTTTTTGGTTGATGAACTCCTTTCAAATGAATTGGTAATCACTGGCCCCCTCATCTAAATTATAATATTAATTATTTATTTAAATCTACTGGAATAGGATTTCTGACTTCAGTGGAAAAATATTTAAAATCTTTAATTACCACTTTCAGCAGAAGTGTCAGTCAGTGATGCACCAATAAGACCAACTATGATCACAAATATTAAAGTAATGGCTGAGATTTACTAAGATACATAAATCCACTCACCAGCAATGTGGGTGTGAAATTAGAGTCTCTGGGGATGGGCATATAAACCTCCGTGTACAATGTTTGGAAATAGTCCTGGGACTCCTTCCGTGAGTCTATAGAAAGAAGTGGCAGCGATAGTGAAGGCTGATGTGTGAACCAGCATTTTCCTTTGTCTGCATGCCCAGGAACATGTGGTGGCTACAAGGAAGGTGGATTGGGCTGTTGTAATTTTGCTGCAAATTGTAACTGGAAAAGGTAGCACCAGAACATTCCATCTGGATAATGTAACTGGTGTTCATAGCAACTGCCAATCACAGTCACTAGCTCCTCCTCCTCACAGTTCAAAACTTCATCCAAGACCATGAAGGGTCCCCCATTCCAGCTCCAGCGTCAAGTTGCCACTCATTACTCCAGTTACATATTTTGGCTCCACTTTGAAAATATCACCAGATTTAAAAGTCCCAGAATGACATTGCAGGCTAGGTTCAAAAATTGTGTCTCTTGCAATGGATTTGCAAGAGCTGGCATGCCTCTACCCATCCAGAAATTAGCTATATTCCTATATTCCCACTGCCCCCCCCCCCCACCCCCCCCCACACACACACACACACACACCCTCTCCCTCCCCCAAGTCATAGCATCTAGCTATTAATTCTAGGGCTTTTGCCTCTACCATGTTACCCAAAAGATGGGGAGATGGTGATGTGGTGGTAATGTCACTAGACTAGTATTCCAGAGGCCCAGGCTATTGCTCTAGGGACATGGATTCAAATCCCACTGGTGGAATTGGGATGCAATTAATTAATAAATCTGGAATTGAAAGCTAGCCTTAGTAATAGTGACCATTAAACCATCGTCAATTGTTGTAAAAACCCATCTGGTTCACTAATCCCTTCAGGGAAGGAAATCTGTCATCTTTACCCAGTCTGACCTATATGTGAATCCAGACCCACATCAACGTGGTTGACTCTTAACTGCCTTCTGAAATGGCCGAGCAAGCTATTCAGATGTGGCAACTCGGGGATGGCAATAAATGCTGGCCTTGCCAGTGATGCCCACATCCCGTGAAATAATTTATATAATTAAGAAAAAGTCCATTCCACATTCTGACTGCTCTTTGTCTTGAGATCTTCCTGGTATCAGTACTAAATTTGTTTTTCACTGTTTGGAACCTATAATTTTTGTTCCACCAATGATTCCACATGAGTTTCATGCAGATTTCCCTTTTTCTGTACTATTTACTAACTAATTTTCCTACTAATTGTTGTGGTGTCACCTCCTTTCAACACTGAAAAACAATTTTTCACTAGCTTTTTCTGTCTTATTGCTATCTCAACAGATTAAGCACTCCTTTTGTGTCCCTCCATTTGTTATATATATGAAAATAGATGGTGGGGTAGAAATTAGTTTTGGACAATTGACAGTTGTGAATTGACAACCTGGTTTACACTTTTACCTAATTTTCTAGGATGAAAATCGAGCAGAGTGTAACATGCGCTGTCAGTTTCTTGTCACATGTTTTGTGCTACTGTCCAAGCAAATTTCTACACCAAGGTCATTTTCTAATTTGCAAATTTCCCAGGCTCTTGCTAAAACTGCAGAGAAAATAATAGCCATAAAAATTGAAATAAAATATAAATAACAGGCAATATAAAAGATTGTTCAGCAGTGTATAGATTCATAACACTAACTTTCTTTCCATGTAGTTACAGACTGCATTTAATTTGGACAAGAGGGTGTGTTATGATCCCAGCTGATGTTACTACTGGACAAGTCAGATCCTAGGGTGGAACCTGGCTTGATAAATCCTAACTTTTAGTTTTGTTTAGAAATGTGGAGAAACTAGCTTAAATAACATCTATATTATGCTACTCCTTCACCCACAACCATACCTTTGCAGATATATATATATATATATAGATTCGTAAGGATAACACAAGTTACAAAGTCTACCTTATACTCTAACGTTCACAGTAAGTATACAGTCCATGTAAATCAAAGGGTGATGTGTGATTAGACACACCACACTCTGAAACCAAGAGACAGATGCCACCGCGCTCCCCCCTCCCCCCACCCAAAGCAAAGCATCAACTCCCCCAGACGGTCATCACACTGAGCCAAGTGGTCTCATGGAAATTGTCTTTCTCACAAGGGTTTCCAATCTTCACTCTCAAAGAACATACCTTAGAATCTTCCCCAAACAATGCTTCCTCTTGGACGTCTTCAACAAGGATCCATCTTCAGGGTTTTAATCTCTCCTTTCGATGTTCCTCTCCACTGGATTGTCATATGCGTTCAAGCTTCATCTTCTACACACTCTCAGATACTCAGCCATGCCAACAGAAAACCACTGCTTCAGACGCCGGTAGTAAGGAGTTACTAACCTTTGGCATTCTCCTCTGAGCTTCTGGCTTTTCGCAAAACCACTTTACTTTGATTCTGTTCCCTATAGCTTTCTCTCTTTAATATGGAACCTTTTCTTCTGCTCCTTACTTTAACTTCACTGAACAGTGTCTTGCTCTGGATTCCTGTCCTTGTCCTTTGACTTAAAGATCTTCTTAGGACCTTTTCCTTTCTCTTTCAAACCAGCTCCCTGCAGTCTCCTCTCCCAGTAGACTGTTGACAGTTGGGTATCTCCCTTGAGATCTAGAACTTACTCAACATTCACTGTTACTTTAACTATAGAGCAACTCATCTAAATTCTAATAGTTATTTTCCTCAGCAATCTGTTAGCATATTCTGTTCCCTTCACCTTAGAGCATAATCACAAACTGAACTCAAACTGCTTTCTGTTGTTGTGGGCCCCCTTGATGCTAGGCCAACAGCACAGATATTCCTACTTTGTTTTAACTTCCCTAAACTACTTCATGGGTTGTAAGACCTCATTAAAATGCAGGCGTACAAACAAATCCACAGATTTGCAGGCAACATTCTAAAGTGAAACGAAAACCCAGGTTTTCCCTTTCTTACTACACACAAATGAAAAAAATATAAATTAAACTTAAAGCTAAAATGTAAAGCTAAAGCTATTGCTTATTCCTAATACACCCACATACACATAATAACTTAATTAAAACTACCTCTAGTTCCTAGCAGGGTAGTTAAAGCCTATATTGAACACAGGGTGAAAATCAGTTTTAATGAAAAGTGGTCATAAAAAATGAGATGCATAGAAGACTTTTCTTTGTATTCATAATGCTTTTGCTAAAATTAGCAAGAGGAATGTCACCTATGTATAGGTACAAATCAGATTTAAACTATGCCTAAATACACCCAATTTCCATTTCTAGGAGGAGGGATTTGAACTAAAAAATCTGAGATCTTTGTGAGGAGCTAAAGGACTTTAGCTGCAATAAAATGATTATCAAACATTTTCCCTTTCATTAAAAGATTAAAGAAACACATGGAAAACACAATGTAATTGTAATGGAAATGGTGGTTGACTCCTAATGATTTCTGTTCCCAATTATGCGGGTCTCTCTTTAAATTCATGAACAATGGCGTTGCTTGGACTGAGTTCTCAGTTTTTATGTCCACAGCCTTATACATAAATGTAGGGCAATGAACTTCCTGCTTGAAATCAAATTGAACGCTGTTCATTTTAAACTGATTTGCCAGTTGAATCAAACCACAAAATTAGTGATGATGCCTTAGTTATCAAGCAATTAAGTATGTTAGCTATTAAATTGTGATATGTTATTCTATCAAACATCACTAAAGTTTTTCAAGCTTTGCACCTTCTGGTTGATCAATAGGCCAAAGTAACAACCTGCTTGTTTCTAACTGTTCTATCTGTGTTTGCTTTCATTTTTGCCCTATCCCTCTCCAGTCAGTGGCCTATTGATTTTGAAACTTCATAGTTAGTGTTTCCTTGCAGAGCATATATTTGTACTAAGCGATGAAAAGCCCGTAAACCTCCTTAAATATCATTTTATCTCTGCAGACATGGCATTTTCTGCCGTTTACTTTCTGGATAACAAAGGACAGGTAGGTTTGTGCCATGATTATATTGCTAAATAGTTGAAAAGTACTTTTAACTTTAAGTATATTTTATTATTTTCTCCTACTAATGGATGAGTTATCTCAGTCTGTATCATTATAGTGATGCAATAAAGTAGACATTTATGACGTATTATTAACAATTCCCCAAAAAAGCAATTTGTTTATGCTGTGTTGGATTTGTTTTAGCTGTTTTGAAGATTTGGCTTGTGTAAAGCAGATATTGTGACTACTAATGTTTAACTCCTGGTTGCACAACTAATGGAATATGAAATGCTGAAATCTCTGAAGTATGTTGACAAGACCATTGTGGCTTTATTTCTCTGTGGAATGTTTAATGTCATCTAATAACAGCTATTTGCTGTATAAAAGAGACCAAACAAGCAACTTGCTACCAGTTTTAACCTGGAGGTGAGCAAGTCGCCTGAAGTAATTGGTTCTGTCTTTCCTGCTTCCCTGTCTGGAAATGCCTGACCTTTCTTTGCTACTTTCTCATTAAAACACAGCTAAGAACTGAAATTTGATGGGTGGAGAATTGCAGCTACAAACCTGATCCTAATATGCAGCACATGAGTGCTACACATTAGGGCCAGACTTGAACTATATGCTTACAATATATTGTTCACCTACAGAAGGTCATGGTGCTTTAATTATTGTGAAAATGCTTAAACGTAAGGTGCCATATAAATACAAGCAACCTTATTATGTAATTCAATTAACTTTTAATTTGACTGTTAAATCATCAACTGGAATAACAAAATTTTGAGCAAAATATCAATCTTTGCACCTTTTACATTATGCTAATTTCTAAATACATGTGCAGAGGACTTCCTTTCATCAGGTTTAGAATTATGTGACTATCAGTACAATATATTTAACAGTATTCTGCATATTTTTGAAGTGACATATTTTTGTCAATTGTAAATTTTGTAATAATGCTATACAGGTTCTCATTTCGCGCAATTACCGAGGGAATGTTGAAATGTCGATGATTGAGAATTTTATGCCTTTACTTCTAAGCAAGGAGGAGGATGGATCCATAAACCCAGTGTTAGAGAAAGACAAAGTCTACTTTTTGTGGATTAAATACAAAAATGTCTACAGTATCCTTGAATATATATATTTTAAGCTGTATCACCTGTTTCCATAATATTGTACTTTATGACATATATATGGAAATCATAAAACCTTAACAAGAAATCCAGTGGTATGTACAACAAAGAGAAACATCAACATTTCATTATCCTTCTCATTCCTTTTCAAAGTAAAACAGGTAGGCAAAAAATACCATAAACTGTTTTAAGAACTTTAGATGTAAATTTCAAGCTTTGCAACAAAAATATAGTCAGGTGATGGTAACCTTTAATTATAAAGCACATTACATTTAATGTGAAAATGTCACGAGTTTAATCGTTTTCTGTAAGCTACCTGATTTAGCAATACTGTCAGTTTGATAAAAATGGAAAGGAGGAAAGTTCAGCATCAGTTACATTAAATGAGGCATTTGTGATCTCAGTATTTTGTTGAAGCATTAACAGTATCACATCAGAAGCTTGCCACATTTCTTGTAGCTAAACTGGAATAAATATTAAAAATGTTATTCTTAAATAGCGACCAACTTTAACTTCTAGTGACAAGATATTTCTATCATAATTTAACAACAATAGTTTAAATGAATTATCCTGAAAATATAATTATCAATTTTGCATCATACAAACATACGAATTAGGAGCAGGAGTAGGCCACTCGGCACCTCAAGCCTGCTCCGCCATTCAATAAGATCATGGCTGATCTGAATGTAACCTCAACTCCACATTCCTGTATACCCCTGATAACCTTTCACCCACTTGTTTATCAAGAATCTATCTAGCTCTGCTTTAAAAATATTCAAAGACTCTGTATCCACCACCTTTTGAGGAAGAGAGTTCCAAAGACTCATGACCCTCAGAGAAAAAAATCCCCTCATCTCTGCCCTAAATGGGCAACCCTTTTTTTTAAACAGTGACCCCTAGTTCTAGACTCTCCCACAAGAGAAAACATTAAAACCTCTCCACCTTTAATGGATGACTGCTACTATACTAGGACATGCAGATCCCGCTGAATCTCATGAGCTCTGCAATCTCTCACTATTTAGATAACGTGCTTCTTTTTTATTCTTCTTGCCAAAATGGACAAATTCACATTTTACCACATTATACTCCATTTAGCAGATCTTTGCCCACTCACTTAAACCTATTAATATCCATTTGTAGCCTCCTTATGTCCTCTTTACAACTTATTTTCCTACCTATCTTTGTGTCATCAGCAAATTTAGCAATGATAGCTTTGTCCCCTTCATCCAAGTCATTTATATAAATTGTAAAATATTGAGGCTCCAGCACAGATCATTATGGCACACCATCTTGCCTACCAGAAAATGATCCATTTTTGCCTATTCTCTGTTTCCTGTTAGTTATCCTTGCCAATATGTTACTATTACACTGTGAGCTTTCATTTTCTGCAATAACCTTTGATGTAGCATCTTATCAAATGCCTTCTGGAAGTCTTAGTATAGTACATCAACTGGTTCCCCTTTATCCACAGTACATGTTACTTCGTTACAGAACTCCAATAAATTGGTTAAACATGATTTCCTTCTCACAAAACCATATTGACTCTGCCTGATTGCCTTGAATTTATCTAAGTGCCCTGCTATAACGTTTTTAATAATAGTTTCTAACATTTTCCCTGTGACAGATGTTAAGCTAACTGGCCTGTAGTTTCCTGTTTTTTGTCTCCCTCCCTTTCTGAATAAAAGAATTACATTCACTATTTTGCAATCTAATGGAACCTTCACTGAATCTAGGGAATTTTGGAAAATTAAAACCAACATGTCAACCATCTCACTAGCCAATCTTTTAAGACCCAAGCATGAAGTCCACCAGGACCTGGGACCTTGTCAGTCCACTGTTCCAACAATTTGCTCACTACTGTTTCCTTGGCGCTTGTAATTTTACCAAGTTCCTACCTCCCTTCCATTTCCTGATTTACAGCTATTTCTGGGATGTTATTTGTATCCTCTATAATGAATACCAATGCAAATTACTGTTCAATTCATCTACTACCTCCTTAGTTTCCAGTATTAGTTCCCCAAACTCATTTTCTAAAGGACCAGTGCTCACCTTGTTAACTCTTTTTTAAATATCTAAAGAAATTTTCTAGCTAGCTTTCTCTCATACTCTAATTTTTCCCTCCTTATTAATCTTTTAGTCATTTTTTGCCTTTTTTTTATATTCTGTCCAATCTCCTGACTTGCCACCCACCTTTGCACAATTATGGGTTGAATTTTCTGGTTGGTGGGAGGGGGGGGGTGCAGTGGGAGCGGGCACGGACCCGTTCACGATCAGGTTCGTGCTGTCATTTTACACGGGTGGGCCAATTAAGGCCCGCCCAGTGTGCTTCACTACTGCCGTGCATAGCGGGAGTGGGCAGGTGGCGGTGGGTGCGCTCAGGCTGCTGGGTCCAATTGCGATCCGGCGGCCTGCATAAAGGAAGGCCTGGCAGCCTTGGAAAGGCTACTCACCAGGGCTGTGCAGAAGGGCAATGAAGTTCATGCAAGTCTGGAGGATGGGGCCGGGGGGGGGGGGTGGTGGGTTGCTGCAGTTGACCTGCAGCAACTGCCTTGCTGCCCTCTTTGAGGAGGTGGCAGCATGGCGGGAGGTGCTGGTTCCCCAGGATGGGAGGAGAAGGCTCCCCCACATGACAAAATGTGCCTGGGAGGAGGTGGTGGAGGTGGTGAGCTCTCACGATATGGTGCGGCGCACCTGGATCCAGCGTCGCAAGCGCTTCAACGACTTGTTGCACTCTGGCAGGGTGAGGACAATATTGGCCATTTGGCCCAGCAGGTTGGCTTAACCCACCTGCTGACGCCTCCCCCCCCACCCCCCCGCCAAGTCTGAGTGTCGTGACTGCATTGGATCATTGACAGCATGTGTCCTTTGCTGGGTGGGCCTGCAGGTACTGCCCATGCTGAGGTCAGCCTGAGAGGGTGGTGAAGAGATGTGTTTTTCCCCTGCAATATGTGTTACACTGAGTCCCACATGACTGGTTTGGGGGAAACCTGGAGGAGCTGTACCTAGGTGCTGTGTTAGAACTCCAGGATATGTCCTGGTCAGGGTCATGAGATGCTGGGAGGGCAACTTCAAGGTAGCCTGGTGGAAGCAGCATTTCACTTGCATTTCCCCCAACTTAGTCTACTGCATTCGTTGCTCCCAATATGGTCTCCTCTACATTGGAGAGACCAAACGTAAACTGGGCAACCGCTTTGCAGAACACCTGCGGTCTGTCCGCAAGAATGACCCAAACCTCCCTGTCGCTTGCCATTTTAACACTCCACCTTGCTCTCTTGCCCACACGTCTGTCCTTGGCTTGCTGCATTGTTCCAGTGAAGTCCAACGCAAACTGGAGGAACAACACCTCATCTTCCGACTAGGCACTTTACAGCCTTCCGGACTGAATATTGAATTCAACAACTTTAGGTCGTGAGCATCCTCCTCCATCCCCACCCCCTTTCTGTTTCTTCCCCCTTCCTTTTGTTTTTTCCAATAAATTATATAGATTTTTCTTTTCCCACCTATTTCCATTATTTTTAAATATTTTTAAATCTTTTATGCTCCCCCCACCCCCACTAGAGGTATACCTTGAGTGCCCTACCATCCATTCTTAATTAGCACATTCGTTTAGATAATATCACCAACTTTAACACCTATGTGTTCTTTTGTTCTGTTGTCTATGACATCTTTTGATGATCTGCTTCTATCACTGCTTGTTTGTCCCTACAACCACACCAACCCACTCCACTTCTCTCCCCCCACCCAAACCCCGCCCCCCCCCCACCACACACCTTAAACCAGCTTATATTTCACCCCTTTCTTGGATTCACTCAGTTCGGTCGAAGGGTCATGAGGACTCGAAACGTCAACTCTTTTCTTCTCCGCCGATGCTGCCAGACCTGCTGAGTTTTTCCAGGTAATTCTATTTTTGTTTTGGATTTCCAGCATCCGCAGTTTTTTTGTTTTTATCTAGTATAGTCTGTGCTGTCTTTGGCTCCAGAATTTGCAGTTCTAAGAAACTATCCCAAAAACATTTTATGAATTCCTGATCTAGGCTACCTTTAACCTACATATAGATTGGAAAAATCAGATAGATAAAAATTCCCCACAATTATCGCTATGCCTCCCTGACAAACTCCCATTACTGCTTCCTTCCTATTCTGTCCTACCATGTAAGTACTGTTAGGGAAGCCTGTACACCACTCCCGCAAGTGAGTTTTTGCTTTATAATTTCTCATCTCTACCCAAACCACTTCTACATCCTGATTTCCTGAATTTGGGTTATCACTCTCTCTATTGTGATAATACCATCATTAATTAACAGAGCCAGCCTGCCACCTTTTCCTAGCTTCTTGTCCTTCCTAAATGTCATATACTCTTCCATATTCAGGTCCCAATCTATGTCATCCTGCAGCCATGTCTCAGTAATGGCTATCAGATCATACATCTTTATTTCTATTTGCGCTATCAGTTCATCTGTTTTGCTTAGATCAGTGTAATTACTTAATACAATTTCAAGATAATATCCATTTTAAAGCAAAACCATGCATAATTCAGGAAAAGAACATAAGAGTAAGTGCTTTTACTGCAGATGGTGATTTTCAATGAAATGTAAACTGTATTTATTGACTACTCACTGTTTATGATGTCACAGTAACCTCATTATGACATCACGAGGCAATTTGATAGATCTGTGTCTAATATACTAAACCAACAACTTCGTCTTTTAAATTGCTATTTAATTTAATATTTACTTCTGTCTTAAATGGAATGTGATGACCAGAAATTCCAGAAGTTGCTGTCAGTGAATCCCTGCTCCTCCATAGGGTATGCTATTGAATTCCTTGCAGATGGAAACCTTCTAGAAATCACTGAACAAGAATTTTTCCTTTCATTCTGTAATGTCACTTCTAAAACCACCAAAAAGCTACACCTTGTTAATGAGATGTAACTGTTACTTTTAATAGTGTAGTCATAACTACTGTTGAAGAACTCTCTGGTCCTGAAAAACTAATTTTATACTTGTGATAGTAATTTTTTTCCCAATTCCATCATTTTTTAAAAATATAATTATTTTAAAAGTTTGTTTATGATACTTCAGTTTCTAATATCTATGTCCCAATTTTTAAATTGCTTTCTATAAAATTCATAAAGCCTGTGAGAACTCTTCAATGTGATTGGCTTCTTAATATCTTGATAACATCACTGTAGCTGGGAGATCCTCCTGTCTTGGCACCAGCCCCAAATTAAAATTGGGGAAGATGAACATCACACCATAGATCACTTAATCTTTGTGGGCAGCTTCCTTTGAGTTCAGCAATGAGTACTGTTGCTTTGCTGCTGACTGTAAGATCCAGGACAGTGGCTTTTAAATTTTTTTAAAATCTTATGCTATATAATGAGAACAATTTTTGCTTCAACAGTTGGACTACTTGAGTTAGGTCACAACTTCCTTTTCTTAAAGAAAACGACTCTCAACTTCTTTAACTTTACCTTATAACTTCAATTTCTGAAATGTGGAATAATTTCCTTGTATACTCTATTAATGTAACCCAGTTGCTTATTGATCTTTTTATTTTTCTGCTGCACCAGGCATTGATTTCACAATCTTATTTACAATGCGCCTGGACCTTTTCCATGATTAACATACTGTATGAATTTTTCATTTTGCTCTACTTTTCTGGTCCAAGTCTTGGCCAAGTCACCCATATCCCCTATTTCTTAATTTTTTTCAAGTTTCACATTTTGAAATTGAGCTAATATTATAGAATGTTTAATGCAAAGTGTGGTTTGCCATGAATAAGCCACTGAGTAATTTATGTTATCCCAAATACTCTGCTGGCTGGAACATGTAAGTTTTATACAACGCTCAACATTTCACTGGTGATTGTATTGCAAACGTTTTTACAATTCAGTGACATACAATTGACTGTTGTTTATGGGACATGTGCTACCAAAACAGCCTCAGTAACCAAACTACACATACTGTATAGAAAGTGTCAATGGATTTAATCAGTGCTATTATGAGACAATCCCAGATTCCTATCTCTGGTTACACTGCCTTGCTTTCGTGCCCCCTTATCTACACATTGATGAGAACTTTGGACTTGGTACATTGATTAACTGTGTTGCATTAAACAACTTCATTTCTCTTTACAATTTACTAATTACCCTGTATTTTGGAGATTGTTCTGTTAAATTTCCATGCAATTTTGATACAAAGTTGGATTAAAATTTTTAATTCATAAAAGAAATTGTGAAAACCAACTAATTAGTGTGAAGGATTTAATAATCTAATTGCTCTTAAATGCTTGTATCCAGAGGGATCGCTTGTGCTTGTCTAAATAACTGAAGATCAACAGTAACCCATTGGTTGTAAAGTCTCTTTAGACATCCTGAGGGTGTGAAAGATGCGATATAAAATAAATTAATTCTATTTCTTTAGCAATTTGTTCTGATGAATTAAAAGCTTAGAAAATATTTTCAGGTAACATGATTTTGATTTGGTTTACTCCACTTTCTGTGTTTAACAATGATGGCTTTGCATCCTATTATGATTGTACACGCATAAAGCACAGGTTTCAAACTATGGTCCTTAGATTCTAGAGGAGCTCTGCAAGAAGCTACCGCTTGGTGCCCAAATTTCTGCAGATCCAAATTTAAATTTCTGTATTTGTTTACTTACTAATATATTGTAACACTCTTATTCAAAAAGGGAGGGAGACAAAAATACAGGTAACTAAAGGCCAGTTAGCTTAACATCTGTCACTGGGAAAATGTTAGAGTCTATTATAAAGGATGTAATAGCAGAGCATTTAGAAATGCATAATATAATCAAGCAGAGTCAGCATGGCTTCATGAAGGGGAAATCATGCCTGACAAATTTATTAGAATCCTTTGAGGAGGTAACAAGCAGCATAGATAAAGGGGAACCAGTAGATGTAATATATTTGGATTTCCAGAAGGATAAGGTACCACACATAATGCTACTTAAGATTAGAGCTCATGGTGTTGGGGGTAGTATATTACCATGGATAGAGGACTGGCTAACTAGAAGACAGAGAGTTGGGATATGGGTGGCACAATCTTTTAATTCATCAGAACAAATTGCCACAGGGGTCAGTGCTGGGGCCACAATAATTTACAATATATATTAATGAATTGGATGAGGGAAGTGAATGTACCATCACCAAGTTTACGGATGACACAAAAATAGATGGGAAAGTAAGCAGTGAGGATGACACAGAGTCTACAGAGAGATATAGACTGGTTAAGTGAGTGGGCAAAAACATGGCAGATGGAATATAATGTGGGAAAATGTGAGGTTATATACTTTGTCAGGAAGAATAGAGGAGCTGAATATTACTTAAATAGAGAAAAACTGAAGAAAGCTGCAGCACGGAGGTATTTGGGGGTCCTCGTGCACGAATCACAAAAAGCTAGCGTACAAGTTCAGCAAGTAATAGTTAAGGCAAATGGAATGTTGGCCTTTATTTCAAAGGGAATGGAGTATAAAAATAGGGAAGTCATGCTAAAACTATACAAGGTACTAGTTAGACCATACCTAGAATACTGTGAACAGCTTTGGTCCCCTTATCTAAGGGAAGATATACTGGCATTGGAGGCAGTCCAGAGAAGGTTCATTAGATCAATCCTGGGTATAGAGGGATTTTCTTATTTGGAGAGATTGAGTAGGTTTGGCCTGTACTCATTGGAGTTTAGAAGAATGAGAGGCGACCTTGTTGAAACATAAAATTCTTAGGGGGCTTGACAGGGTAACTGCTTAGATATTGTTTCCCCTTGTGGGAGAGTCTAGGACCAGACGGCATAATCTCAGAGTAAGGGGTCACCCATTTAAGACAGATGAGGAGGACTTTCTTTTCTGAGGATAGTAAATCTGTGGAGTTCTTTACCGCAGAGGGCTGTAGAGGCTGGGTTGTTAAGTATATTCAAGACTGAGATAGACTTTTAATCAGTAAGGAGATCAAGGGTTATGGGGAAAAGGCAGGAAAGTGGATTTGAGGATAATCAGAGCAGTCATGATCTCATTGAATGGTGGAGCAGACTCGATGGGCCAAATGGCCTACTTCTGCTCCTATGTCTTATGGTCTTATATTATTTCTGTTGCGGTATGCTATTTTTTAAAATCCTGCGATGAACGTGATTTTCTTTAGGATAGCTGACGCTGTTTCCAGAGGTGTGTCATTATTTGCATCACACAAAAAAAGTTTGAAATTTGTTGCCATAACATTACTATCTCAAATATTACAGTATACCTGGAAACAGCTTTATTGGGAATTTATTCATAAGGCAGGAACGATAGTTGTATATTGTTTAGGTAATCAAAGAACAAAAGGCTGCTCCTTCTTAGTGATATCTGATGTCTATTTCAGGATAAACTTCTCTCAAAAGCCAAACTTTCAATTTTAATTGCAGTATCAGATCAAAATATTTCTAATGAAAATTTGTTGAATCCCAATGGCGGAGGCTAACAGTTATAGATTTAATATTTCTTGACTTCAAGGAAAAAGATTTCTCATAATACAGCAGAATCTTAAGAGCTCGCCATGACCATGTTGTGGGAAACATTTTTCATGTTTTCCTTTTTCCTGATGAAGATACGGTTATTACAATTGTTTCAACATACATTGAGATCTGCTGCACCCTCGGAAACTACAATAACAAGGGCAGAGAAATGTGAACATTAAAACTTTTCATGTGAAATTTTAGTAAATGAGCAAATGCAGCAGTTCATTGTAAGCTGTGCCACATGTTGAAGCTTTTCACCGTGAATTATTGAATGGTTTAATTATTTAAGTTACTACATCAACCATTTCTAATTACGTAGCATCTTTAACTATAATAAAACATCACAATTACATTAAGGAATAGAACTGAGCAACATTGGAGGGGAATTGGAAGCATTGGCCAGAATTGTTATTTCAGAAATAGGTTTCAAAAAGGATTTTGAAGACAGGGAATTATATACCTACTGAATGGGTAAACCAATTAGGAACAGAGGGCTTGGGAGCAGGAGTTATCTATTCGGCCCTTCAAGCCTGCCTCCACCATTCAGTAAGATCATGACTGATCTAGTTTTGGTTTCGATTCCTCTTTTCTGTCTGTCCCCATAAACATTGACTCCCTTGTCTATCAAAAATCTATCTAACTGAAGCCTTGAATAAATTCAATGACCCAGTCTTTCTGGGGAAGAGAATTCCACAGACCAACAGCCCTCTGAGAGAAAAACATTCTCTTAATCTCCATCTTAAAAGGGAGACCTCTTAAACTGTCTCCCCTAGATCTAGTCTCTCCCATAAGGGGAAATATCATCTCAGCATTCACCCTGTCAAGTCCCTTCAGGGTCTTGTATGTTTCAATAAGATCACCTCTCATTCTTCTAAACTCCAATGGGTATAGGCCCAACCTGTTCAATCTTTCTTCATAAGATAAGTCCTTCACCCCAGGAATGAGTCGAATGAGCCTTCTCTGAATTGCTTCTAACGCATGTATATCCTTTTTCAAATAAGAAGACTAAAACTGTACACAGTACTCCAGGTGTGGTCTCACCAGGGCCCTGTACAGCTGCAGTAAAACTTCCTACTTTTACATTCCTTTTCCCTTGCAATAAAAAAGCATCATCCCATTTGCCTTCCTAATCACTTGCTGTGTCTGGATACTAACTTTGTGATTCATGCATCAGGACACTCAGATCCCTCTATACGACCGACTTCTGAAATCTCTCCATTTAAATAGTATAGTCCTTTCCAATCATCCTGCCAAAGTGGACATACTCATATTTTCTCATATTATGCTCCACCTGCCAAATTTTTGCCCATTCACCTAACTTATCAATAGATCCTATCTTGATGCCATTGTCCAATTTAACTACCATACATTTGGTTTCTTCATCCAAGTCATTGGTATAGACTGTAAATAGTTGAGGCTCCAGCACTAATGCTGGTGGCACTGCACTAGTTACAGCTTCCCCACCTGAAAAAGACCCATTTATCCCTTCTCCTCTTCTTATTAGATAACCAATCCTTTATATATGCTAATATGTTACTCCCCACACCATGTGCTGTTATCTTATATAGTAATCTTTGATGTGGAATCTTATCGAATGCCTTTTGGAAATCCAAATACACAACATCTACAGTTTCCCCTCAATCCATGTTGCTTGCTACATCCTTAAAGAACTTTGATAAATAAGTTAAATACAATTTCCCTTTCACAAACCATGTTGACTCTGCCTGATCTCATTATGATTTTCTAACTATGCTGCTATAACCTCCTTCATAATAGATTCTAATAATTCTCCAATGACAGATGTTATACTAACTGGTATATAGTTTCCTGCTTTCTGCCTCCCTTCTTTCTTGATTAAAGGTGTTACATTTGCTATTTTCCAGTCTGCTGGGATCCTTCCAGAACCCAAGGAATTTTGGAAGATTATAACCAATACCACTTCTATATCTGCAGTCATTTCTTTTAAGACCCTAGGATGCAAGCCATTTGGTCCTGGGGATTTGTCAACCTTTAGGGCTAATGGTTTTCCCAACACCTTTTCCCTGGTGATAAGCGCTTCCTTTTCACCTCTTGATTTCCAATATCTTTGAGAAGCTTTTTAAGTCTTCCTCAATGATGATGATGGCCACAAAGTTCAATGCCTCTGCCATTTCCTTGTTTTCTGTTATCAATTCCCCAAACTCTCACTCTAGGGGACCAGCACCAACTATAGTTACTCTTTTTCTATTTAAATCTTACTGTTAGCTTTTTCTCATACTCTACTTTTTCCCTCTTTGTTCGTTTTTAGTCATTCTTTGCTGGTTCTTAAAATCTGTCAAATTTTCTGACCTACCACTAATCTTTGCAGATTTCTACAGTGTTTCTTTTAATTTGATACTATCTTTAACTTCCTTATTTACTTACGGATGATGCATTCTTCTCAAAGCTTTTCTTTCTCAATTATCTCTACCCAAACTAATTCTACATCTTGCTCTTCTGAGCTAAGGTCATCCCTCACTACTGTACTAATGACATATTTGATTAACAGAGATATCATACCATCGCTTCCTAGCTTCCTTCTTTTTGAAAAATCAAATATCCTTGAATATTTAGGCGCCAACCTTGCTCACCTTGCAAACATGTCTCTTTAATGGCTATCTGGTCATAGTTATTGCTATTTGTGCTAATGGGGGAGGCATTGGCGTAGAAGTATTGTCACTAGACCAGTAATCCAGAGACCCAGGGTAACATTCCAGTGAACACGGCAGATGGTGGAACTTGAATTCAGTCAATAAAATTCTGAAAGTAAAAGTCTAAAGATGACCATGAATCCAATGTTGATTGATCTAAAAACCCATCTGGTTCACTAATGCCCTTTAGGGAAGAAAATCCGCCGTCCTTACCTGGTCTGCGCTACATGTGATACAGCAATGTGGATGACTCTGAAATGGCCTAGCAAGGCACTAAATTGTTTCAAACCTCTAGAAAGTCAATAAGGAATGAAACTAGATGCACCACCCGTCATTGAACTGGGCACCGGAAATGACAACAGCAAACCCAGCCCTGTCAACCCTGCAAGGTCCTCCTTACTAACATCTGAGGGCTTGTGCCAAAAATGTGAGAACGGTCCCATAGTCTAGTCGAGCAACAGCCTGACGTTGTCAGCTATGATTCCGTGAGTATGTCCCAGACACAACCATCACCACCTCTGGGTATGAACTGTCCCCATGGCAGGACAGACCCAGCAGAGGCGGCAGCACTGTGGTATGCAGTAGGCAGTATTGCTCTGGGACTCCTCAATATTGACTCTGGACCCCATGAAGTCTCATGGCATCAAGTCAAACATGGGCAAGGAAACCTCCTGCTGATTACCACATACTACGCACCCCACCCCCCCCCCCCCCCCCCCCCCCCCCCCCCCCCCACCCCCTCACCCCCACCTTAACTGATGAATCAGTGCTCCTCCATGTTGAATACCATTTGGGGGAAGCACTGAGGGTGACAAGGGCACAAAATGTACTCTGGGTAGGGGACATCAATGTCTATCACCAAGAGTGGCTTGGTAGCACCACTACAGACTGATCTGGCTGAGTCCTAAAGGACAGCTGTTAGACTGGGTCTGTGGCAGGTGGTGAGAGAACCAACAAGAGGGAAAAACATACTTTACCTCATCCTCACCAACCTGCTTGCCACAGATGCATCTGTCCATGACAGTATTGGTATGAGTGACCACCATATAGTAGTTATGGAGACGAATTCCCTTCTTCATTCTGTTGTGTGGCACCACCGCCTTGCTAAATGGGATAGATTTCAAACAGATCTAGCAACTTAAACTGGGCAACCATGAGGCGCTGTGGGCCATCAGGAGCAGCAGAATTGAACTTGATCATAATTTGTAACCTCATGGACCAACACATCCCCTGCTCTACCATTACCACCAAGCCAGGTGATCAACCCTGGTTCAATGAAGAATGCAGGAGGGCATTCCAGGAGCAGCACCAGGCATACCTAAAAATGACTGTCAATCTGGTGAAGCTATAACACAGGACTACTTGCGTGCCAAACAGCATAAGCAGCAAACGATAGACACAGCTAAGCAATTCCACAACCAATAGATCAGATCTAAGCTCTGCAGTCCTGTCATGTCCAGCCGTGAATGGTGGTGGACAATTAAACAACTCACTGGAGGAGGAGGCTCCACAAATATCCCCATCCTCAATGGTGGTGGAACCCAGCACATCCGTGCAAAAGGTAAAGCTGAAGCATTCACAACAATCTTCAGCCAGAAGTGCCGAGCAGATGACCCACCTCCGCCTCCTCCAGAGGTCTCCAGCAAAATGGATGTCATTCTTCAGCCAGTTCAACTCGCTCCATGTGATATCAAGAAATGGCTGAAGGCACTGGGTACTACAAAGGCTGTGGGCCCTGACAACATTCAGTGCTGAAGACTTGTGGTTCAGAATGTGCCACGCCCCTAGCCAAGCTGTTCCAGTATAGCTACAACACTGGCATCTACCCGGCTGACCTCCCGAGGTAAGGTGACAGTGATTGCCCTTGATATCAAGGCTGCATTTGACTGCATGTGGCATCAAGGAGTCCTAGCAAAACTGGAGTCAATGGGAATTGGGAGAAAATTCTCCGCTGGTTGGTGTCATACCAAGCACAAAGGAAAATGGTTGTGGTTGTTTGAGGTCAGTCATCTCAGTTCCAGGGCATAAGTGCAGGATTTCCTCTGGGTAGTGTCCTAGCCCCAACCATCTTCAGCAGGTTCACCAGTGACCTTCCTTCCATCATATGGTCAGAAATGGGGATGTGGGGATGTTCGCTGATGATTGCACAATGTTCAGCACTATTTACAATTGTTTGGATACTGAAGCAGTTCATGTCCAAATGCAACAGGACCTGGACAATATCCACGCTCGGGCTGACAAGTGGCAGGTAACATTCATGCCACAGATGTGCCAGGTAATAACTATTTCCAACAAGAGAGAATCTAGCCATCACCTCTTAACATTCAATGGCATTACCATCACTGGATCCCCTACTATTAACATCCTGGATGTTGCAATTGACAAGAAACTGAACTGGACTAGCCATATACATACTGTGGCTACAAGAGCAGGTGAGAGGCTAGGAATCCTGTGGCGTGTAACTTACCCTAAAGCCTGTCCACCATCTACAAGGTACAAATCAGGAGTGTGATGGAATACTACCCACTTGCCTGAATGAGTGTAGCTCCAACAACACTCAAGAAGCTTTACACCATCCAGGACAAAGCAGCCCACTTGATTGGCACTACATCCACAAACATTTACTCCCTCCACCACCGACGCACAGCAGCAGTGTGTACCATCGACAAGATGTACTGCAGGAACTCACCAAGGCGCCTTAGCCAACATCTTCCAAACTCACGATTGCTATCATCTGGAAGGACAAAGGCAGCAGATAGATGGAAGCACCACCACCTGTAAGTTCCTCTCCAAGCCACTCACCATATTGACTTGGAAATATTGCCGTTCCTTCACTTCTGGGTCAAAATCCTGGAACACACTCTCTGACAGCACTATGGGTATATCTACACCTAATGGACTGCAGCAGTTCAAGAAGGTAGCTTCTCAAGGGCAATTAGGGGTGGTCCCCACTGTTTACTTTAAAGCCTTAAAGCCGTCTCTATCACCATTACTGGAACACTGGTCCCAGCACAGTTCAGGGAAGACTGTCATAACGATACAGCTCTCACTTTCCCCAATACTTGTGCCAATGCCCCATGAATTGAAACCCTATCCTCCCAAACCAATCTTTGAGCCATGCATCCGTTTCTCCAATCTTTTTTGCGTTACACCAATATGCTCATGGCTCAGGTAGTAATCCAGAGATTATTACGTTTGAAGGTTTCTTTTTAATTTAGCCCTTAGCTGCTCATACTCCCTAAGAACCTCTTTCCTCATCCTATCTATGTCGTTGGTACCATGCGGATCATGACAACTGGCTCTTCCCCCTCCCACTGAAAGTTCTTCTCTAGCCCCAAGCAGATGTCACAAACTCTTGCACTGGACAGACACTGCAGCCTTCTGGACTCTCACTCTTGGCTGCAGAGGACTGTGTCAATCCCCCTGACTATACTATCTCCTACTACCACCACATTCCTATTTACTCCCCCCATTTGAATGGCTTCCTGTACCATGGTGCCATTTTCAGTTCACTCATCCACCCTGCGTCCCCTGCTCTCATCCAAACAAGCTGCAAGAGCCTCTAACTGTTGGACAATTGTAAGGGCTGAGTCTCCTCCAATTCTATCTTCTTGATCCCCATACCTGCCTCACTCGCAGTCATAGGCTCTTGTCTCTGACCATGGACTGAATCAGACAACCCCAGCCTGAGGAGTGTGACTGTCTCTGGAACAAAATGCCTGGGTAACTTTCCACCTCTCTGATGCATCACAGTATCCATAGCTTGGCCTCCAGCTCATTGACTCTGAGCCAAAGTCCCTCAAGCCACAGGGGCTTACTGCAGGCGTATTTGCCTTGGATTATATTGGCATCCATCAGTTCCCACATACTGTAGCTGCAACACATCACCTGCCCTGCCATCCTTATTGTGTTTTCATTCAGCTAATTAATTAATTATTTTCTTAATTTAAAAAAATGAATACCTCTCCATGCTACCACTTAGCTGTACTAATTCTTAGTAATTGCAATAAACTCTATCACTTAAAAATATGAAACAATAGAGTCACCAGTTTCCTACTTCCCTTCTGATAGTGTCCCTTAATTAAATATAAGATAGCTACTTAAGGATTATTTAAAAACATATATTTTTCTAATTTCCCGCACAATACACACACGCCCTAAGAGCAGTTACTCACAAATTAATCAACTTGCGGCCTCCCTGTAATGTCACTATTCACATTTTTTTTCAAACTTGGAGTGTGCCTGAACTTGCCCAAGTCTGTGTTCCTCCCAGTCAGCTCCTCGCTTGTCTCTCTCCCCAGTTTGTGTTCCTCCAAGTCCACTCCTCCCTGTCTCTCTCCCCAGTCTGTGTTCTTCCCATTCCCGGTCCTCTCCACTTCTGTCCCTGAAGGTAAGTGGCATAGGCCGCGCTCCACGGGCTGTATTTATCTGCTCCCCGGTCTGTGTTCCTCCCTCATACAAATGAACATATGAATTAGGAGCAGGAGTAGGCCACTTGGTCCCTTGAGCTTGCTCTGCCGTTCAATAAGATCATGACTAATCTGAATGTAAGCTCAACCCCACATTCCTGCCTACCCCGATAACCTTTCACCCCCTTGTTAATCAAAAATCTGTCTAGTTCTGCCTTAAAAATATTCAAAGCCTCTGCTTCCAGTGCCTTTGGAAGAAGAGAATTCCAAATACTCAGTCTTCTGAGAGAAAAAATTTCTCTTAATCTCTGTCTTAAATTTTTAAACAGTGACCCCTAGTTCTAGATTCTCCCACAAGAGAAAACATCCTCTCCAGATCCACCCTGACAAGTCCCCTCAGGACCATAAAAGTTTCAATTAAGTTGCTTCTTACTCTTCTGAATTCCAGTGGATACAAGCCTAACCTGTCCGGTTCATTCCTGGTATTAGTCTAGTAAACCTTCTCTGAACTGCTTCTAACGCATTTACACCTTTCTTTAAATAAGGAGACCAGTACTGTACACAATACCTTTCTTTAAATAAGGAGACCAGTACTGTACACAATACACAAAATGTGGTCTCACCAATGCCCTGTATAACTGAAGCATAACCTTCCCACTTTTGTACTCAATTCCCCTCACAATAAATGTAACATTCTATTAGCTTTCCTAATTATCTGCTGTACCTGCATAATAATCTTTTGTGATTCATGCACTAGGACTCCTAGATCCCTCTGAATCTCAGAGCTCGGCAATCTCTCCCATTTAGATAATAAGCTTTTTTATTATTCCTGCCAAAATGAGCAATTTTGCATTTGCCCACATTATACTCCATTTGCCATATCTTTGCCACTCATTTAACCTATCTATGTCACTTTGTAGCTTTCTTACATCATCTTCACAATTTACTTTCCTACCAAGTTTTGTGTTGTCAGCAAATTTAGCCACCATTCCTTCGGATTTTTAATTCATTCCCGGATGTGTGCTTCACTGGCTGGGCTAGCATTTATTGCCCATCCCTAGTTGCCCTTGAGAAGGTGGAGGTGAACTGCATTTTTGAACCCCTGCAGTCCATGTGGTGTAGGTATACCCACAATGCTTTTAGGGAGGGAGTTCCAGGATTCTGACCCAGCAACAGTGAAGGAACAGCGATATATTTCCAAGTCAGGATGGTGAGTGACTTGGAGCGGAACTTCCAGATGGTGGTGTTCCCATCTATTTACTGTCCTTGTCCTTCGAGATGGTGGTGGTCGTGGGTTTGATAGGTGTTGTCTAAGGAGCCTTGGTGAATTCCTGGAGTGCATATTGTAGATAGTACACACAGCTGCCGCTGTGTGTCAGTGGTGGAGGGAGTGAATGTTTGTGGGTGGGGTGCCAATCAAGTGGGCTGTTTTGTCCTGATCGGTGTCAAGCTTCTTGAGTGTTGTTGGAGCTGCACTCATCCAGGCATGTGGGGAGTATTCCATCACACCCCTGACTTGTGCCTTGTAGATGGTGGACAAGCTTTGGAGAGTCAGGAGGTGAGTTACTCATTGCAGGATTCCTAGCCCCTGATCTGCTCTTGTAGCCACAGTATTTATATGGCTAGTCCAGTTCAGTTTCTGGTCAGTGACCCAGGATGTTGATAGTGGGAGATTCAGTGAGGGTAATGCCATTGAATGTCAAGGGGCAATGGTTAGATTCTGTCATGTTGGAGATGGTCATTGTGTAGCACTTGTGTGGCGCGAATGTTACTTGCCACTTATCAACCCAAGCCTGGATTTTGTCCAGGCCTTGCTGCATTTGGACATGGACTGCCTCAGTATCTGAAGAGTCATGAATGGTGCTGAACATTGTGTACTCATCAGCGAACATCCCCACTTCTGACCTTAGTTTGGAAGGAAGGTCACTGATAAACCTGCTGAAGATGGTTGGGCCTTGGACCCTGAGAAATCCTGCAGTGATGTCCTGGAGCTGAGATGACCTGACCTCCAACAACCACAACCTTCTTCCTTTGTGCTAGGTATGACTCTAACCAGTGGAGAGTTTACCCCCTGATTCCCATTGACGCCAGTTTTGCTATGGCTCCTTGATGCCACTCGACCTTGATGTCACTCTCACCTCGCCTTGAGAATTCAGCTCTTTTGTCCATGTTTGAACCAAGGCTGTAATGAACTGTAAGGAACTGAGTAGCCCTGGCAGAACCCAAACTGGGCATCAGTGAGCAAGTTATTGTTAAGCAAGTGCCACTTGATAGCACTGTTGATGACCCCTTCCACTACTTTACTGATGATCGAGAGTAGACTGATGGGGCAGTAATTGCCCGGGTTGGACTTGTCCTGCTTTTTGTGTACCTGGGCAATTTTCCACATTGCTGTGTAGTTGCCAGTGTTGTAGCTGTACTGGAACAGCTTGGCTAGGGATGAGGCAAGTTCTGGAGCCCAAATCTTTAGTATTATTGGCGTAATGTTGTCAGGGCCCATAACCTTTGCACTATCTAGTTTCTTCAGCCATTTCTTGATATCACGTGGAGTGAATTGAATTGGCTGAAGACTGGCATCTGAAATGCTGGGGACCTCCAGAGGAGGCCGAGATGGATCATCCACTTGACGCTTTTGGCTGAAGATTGTAGCAAATGCTTCAGCCTTATCTTTTGCATTGATGTGCTGGGCTCCACCATCATTGAGGATGGGGATATTTGTGGAACCGCCTCCTCCAGTGACTTGTTTAATTGTCCACCACCATTCATGACTGGATGTGGCAGGACTGCAGAGCTTAGATCTGATCCATTGGTTGTGGGCTCAGTCTCTTCATCCAAGTCGTTTATATAAATTTTAAAAATTCAGGCCCCAGATAGAGGTGGAGAGGAGCGGACATGAGAAAGCAACATAGAATGTGGAGCAGATAAATACAGCCCAAGGTGTGCAACCTACACCACTTACCTTCAGGGAAAGAGGCGGAGAGGAGCATCCTGCTTTCTGTCTCCTCTCCCTGTAGGTAATTGGTGTAGACCACGTTCCTTAGGCTGTAGTTATCTTCTCCCCAGTTTTTGTTCCTTCTGCAGGTCCACTCCTCTCCGCCTCTTTCCCTGAAGGTAAGTGGTGTAGGTTGCACACCTTGGGCTGTATTTATCTGCTCCACATTCTATGTTGCTTTCTCATGTCCGCTCCTCTCCACCTCTATCCCTGAAGGTTCGTGGTCAATTGTAAATCTGATGTGACACACCACTTGTCACATCCTGCCAACCAGAAAAAGATCCATTTATGCCAACTCTGTTTCCTGTTAGCTAGCAAATGTTCTATCCATGCCAATATGTGTGTCCCCCCACCCACCCACCCACACCATGAGCTTTTATTTTCTGTAATAACCTTTGATGTGGCACCTTATCAACTGCCTTCTGGAAATCTAAGTACAGTACATCCACCAGTTTCCCTTTATCCACAGCATATGCAACATCTTCAAAGAACTCCAATGAATTGGTTAAACATGATTTCCCTGTTACAAAACCATGCTGACTCTGCCTGATTGCCTTGAATTTTTCTAAGTGCCGTGCTATGACATCTTTAGTAATGGCTTCTAATATTTTCCCTATGACAAATGTTAGGCTAACTGGCCTATAGTATCCTGCTTTCTGTCTCCTCTCCCTGTAGGTAATTGGTGTAGACCACGTTCCTTAGGCTGTATTTATCTTCTCCCTGGTTTTTGTTCCTTCTGCAGGTCCACTCCTCTCCCTCTCTTTCCCTGAAGGTAAGTGGTGTAGGTTGCACACCTTGGGCTGTATTTATCTGCTCCACATTCTATGTTGCTCTCTCATGTCCGCTCCTCTCCACCTCTATCCCTGAAGGTTCGTGGTCAATTGTAAATCTGAACAATCCTCTATATTGTTTTGTGTAATATTAGCAAATTATTTAGTTTTGAAAGGATTCATCTCAACTGGTCAAAACATTAAAACCCTTCCCTTGAACCATTTGTCCAGTGAAGAAGAATGGGACTCTTCAAATTAACTACAACTATGTGTTGGTTGATTGTTTATAAACACCCCTTTTTCTCATATTTCTCTGTATCGCACTATTGAGGACAAGCTGGTAATTTACTCTCTAACAGTTTCAGGAGTGGTGTGCAAGTTGTCCAGGGTGACAGACTCTTTGATTTTTCTACCTGGGAGTTGCTCAGTGCCCTCTACAACTCGGATTAAGAACTCAGTATGGGGACAATCATGTACAGAGAAGAACATGCATGCTTTTGGATGAGCATTGATGGATTGAATAATTTTTTCATAACTTAATGATGCAGGATAATGGCCTAACCAGGGATGCCCATATATCCCATGAAAGAATTTTAAAAAGTATGCTAGAGGTTAACACCGGCTGCACTCTGTTGCTTTGTAATCAGAAGTTTTGCAAAAGAAGTGGAACCCAGCCCTTTTGTTAAAAGTTAATTCTCCATCAAGAATTTTAAGAAATAAATTGTGTCTTACTAACCATCTCATGGAGGTCTAGTTTTCCCAAATCTGTTCCCTGTGTCATTAAAGATTTGAAGAGAAGTATTTTTGATGAGATTTGATTATATAGTAAACTTTGGAAATTTTAAAACTACAACAGCCATTCAATAACTATGATATTAATATTAAATCAAATGAGATCCATGGTGCAAAGTTGCTGCCTCCATCTATAATACAACTCCTACAGATATATTTTTCTTTTATAATTTAGATCTTCATTGAGTACTTTGGAGATCTTGAGCAAGAGAGTATACAGGATAATTTTATTCTAATGTACGAGCTCCTTGATGAAATTATGGACTTCGGATATCCCCAGATCACTGAAACAGCCATCCTGCAGGAGTAGGTATATTCAGCATAGCCATTACTTTGCATAAAAAATAGAAAGCAGAAAAAAAACTCATTCAAGGCAAATCCATATTAATTCCTATCTTTCTAAGAGGATTTGAACGGTTTTCCTTTGTCATCTAAATGGTGATCTTAAGAAAGTTAATTATAATTCTGTTAATTTAAGTAGACTGAACAAAACTAGGCTCAGTTAGATCCTTCCTTTCTGGTTTCTCCTCCAAATCTTCTTCATTTTGGAAATATTCACCCTCCCCCACTCATACTTTAAGTCTATGTTAGAGTACTATTCCATTGGTGCCACACGCTCTTATGAAACATTGCTTTTTGGCAAGGTTCTAGAATGAGCTTACATGACGAGTGTCAGTTAGGTTTCTCTCATTAGTGCAGCAACAAAACTGACCCATCTCATGTCTACAACTATCATCCATACAAGCACATTTTTAGTGGAAGTTACTACACAACTATTAGCAACAAGAATCTGATTTTCTCCTCCCTAATTACAGGCCACATTGTCCAGTTTTAGCAACCCAGGTGCCTTATTCCAGTTGAAATCCAATGTACACTGAATCTTTACTGCCAAAAATAGGTGGTTTGGGGTCATGTCAGAAGTTAAATTGCAAAAAATCTAGAACAGGAACTGAACCTGCCCACTTCTGGGCTTAACAGAGGCAGGGCGAGGGGCAGGCATTGAGGGTGAGGGGCAGGCAACCAATCTGCTCCCTGGAAGCAGATTAATCATTTAAGGCTGTGTGCCTTCATTTTAAGTCATTCTATTTTTAATCATAAATGGCTGCATTTCCTGGGCCTCAGGAAACTCAGCAGGTAAGAGAATAACAGAATGGTTACAATGCAAAGAAGGAGCACATTTGACCTGTTCTGTCTGTGCCGGCTCTCCGAAGGAGCAAATCATCTAGTGCCATCCCCTTCATTCTCCCAATAGCTTGTCATATTCTTCCTTTTCAGATAATAATTCAATTCATTCTTGAATGCCTCAATTGAACCCACTTCTAACACACTCTCCAGCTGTACATTCCAAATCCTAACCACTTGCTGCATGAAAAAGCTTTTCCTCATGTTGCTATTGCTTCTTTTGCCAACTACTTCAATCTGTGCCCTCCAGTTAGTTCTCCATCCTCCCACCAATGGGAACAGATTCTCGCTATCTTCTCTGTCCAGGTCCCTCATGATTTTGAATACCTCTATCGAATACCCTGTCAACCTTCTCTCTGCCAAGGAAAAAAATCCCAACTTCTCCAATCTATGAAACTGAAGCTCCACATCCCTGGAACTGATCTCACAAATGTTTTCTGCACTCTCCCTAATACCTTCACACACTTCCTAAAGTGCATCCAGAACTGGATGCAATACTCCAGTTAAAACTTGTAAGAATTTGACCATATACTAAACCCTAGAGTAAGAAAACTCTTGTCAAGGAATGACCATATTGGCAAAAAGGGCAATCACTAATTTAGAATGCAAACTAACAAGGTTTATTGGACAATAAAGATTGATACCTAACATTTAATTAGTCGAGGAAAGGCCCAATATACAACTTCAATGCATATCAGTCTGTCTTTCCTGTGGATCCAACTTCTGGGGTCTTCCCTTCTTGGTTCCTTAAACTTGGTCTCTTGACTCATGACATCCTTTGAGATCTTAGCTTAGCCAACTTAACTCTAGCGTACAAACAAATCCCGTTATTGCTTTAAGACTTCAACTTGAATGGATCCTTTTCCAAGCCATACTTTCAGCCTTTTAATTGCACAAATGTGCCAATGAGGTAAAGCCTAATGGGCTGAACCAGTATTTTATACAAGGTTAATATAACCACCTTGCACTTGTACTTTATGCCCCTCTTAATAAAGCCTGGAATGCTGTAAGTGTTATTAACTACTCTCTCAACCTGTCCTGCCACCTTCAATAACTTGTGCACATTTATACCTGGGTCCCTTTGCTCCCGCATCCCTTTCAAAATTGTACCCTTTATTTTATATTGCCTCTTCATGTTCTTTCTACCAAAATGAATCACTTCTCACTTCTCTGCATTAAATTTCATTTGCTATTTGTCCGCCCATTTCACCTACGTTTCTGTGTTCTTTTGAAGTTCTACACTATCTCCTCACAGTTCACTATACTTCCGAATTTTGTATCATTCACAAATTTTGAAATTGTTCTCTGTACACCAAGGTTTAGGTCATGGGAAAAGCAAGGGTCCTAGCACTGACCTCTGGGGAACTCCTCCACAAATCTTCCTCCAGTCCGAAAACATCCATTAACATTACTGTCTGTTTCCTGTCACTCAGCCAATTTTGTATCCATATTGCTACTGTCCTTTTTATTCCATAAGCTCCAACTTTGCTCACGCCTGTTATGTGGCACTTTATCAAATACCTTTGAACCCTCCCTGACACATCCTCAAAAAACTCAAGCAAGTTAGTTAAGCATAATTTTCCCTTAACAAATCCATGCCCATGTGACTATTAATTTTATCCTGAATTATTGTTGTAGAACAGTCATAGAAATTTCTTCAATAATGAGGTTAAACTGACTGGCCTGTTGTTGCTGGGCTTATCTTTGCACCCTTTTTTGAATAAGGGTGCAATATTTGTCATTCTCCAGTCCTCTGGCACCACCCCTGGGTCTAAGGAAGACTGGAAAATTATGGACAGTGCCTCTGCAAATTCCACACTCACTTTCATTAGTATCCTTGGTGCATCTCAGTCGGTCCTGGTGCTTTGTCAACTTAAGTACAGGCAGCCTATTCAATCCTTATCAATTTTTAACTCTTCAAGTGTCTGAACTCCCTCCTCTTTTATCGTGGCCTGTTCAGCAGCATCTGCCTTGGTAAAGACAGATTTAATGCCTCAGCTATGCCCCCTGCCTACATGCATAAATCCCATTTTTGGACCCTAATTGACCCCTCTCTTCCTTTACCACCCATTTACTATTTATAGAGGACTTTTGATTCACTTTTATGTTAGCTGCCAGTCTTTTCTCAGCCTCTCTCTTTGCTTCTCTTATTTTATCACGACACTGACAAAGAAAATCAGAATACATGACACCTACAGCTACTATGCACTATATTGCCAAGAAATCATAGATTTGAAAGAGTCTCTGGCTCTCCTTTTACCATTATCCACCATGTAGATAACTTTGCTATGTATTGTTTCTTTCTTACACTCAGTTGTCCCAATTTCATTGTTAGACCAAAGGAAACCAACCCTGAACTTTGTAAATTCAAATTCCATGTCCCTTTTGTAATTAGATGGCTTCTCTGTGGAGTATGTCTTAGTTGTCTTGATTAAAAGTTTTTCTCACTTTTCCAAGCCACATTAACCACTTCATGCCGTGCTAAGTAACTGAGCGTGTCTGAGACATGCATTTCCATCCTGCATTTCTGCATGTCAATTGCCTCGCAATTAATTTGAAAAATGGATATCATTCAAAAACAAAGGAACACTGAATCAGTATAGCACTGATTTGCATACACACTGCTATCTCAAGTTCTTGACATCAGACATGAGGACAGATTGGAGAGGTCTGGTCTGTTTTCCTTTGAGAAAAGAAGGCTGAGAGGAGACTTGATGGAGGTATTCAAGATCCTAAGGGGTATGGACAGGGTAAATAGTGAGAAACTGTTCCCATTCAAGAGAGCAATAAGAATTAGAGGGCACAGATTCAAAATAATTAGCAAAAGGAGTAAATATGATGTGAGGAAAAATGTTTTCACTCTGAGGGTGGTTGGAGTCTGGAATGAACTTCTTGAGATGGCGGTGCAGGTAAGTTCAATCAAGATATTCAAGGAGGAATTGGATTGCTTTCTGAAAATAAAGAATGTGCAAGATTACGGGACTAAGGCAGGGGAGTGGGACTAGGTAGAACACACTTTCAGAGGGCTGGTGCAGACTCGATGGGCTGAATGGCCTCCTTCTGCACTGTAGATTTTGATTTCTGTGCATCTTGGGACTTTGAGCCTGCGTTTTGGTCTGCTGCATGTTTCCCATGTAAAGTCAGCCATCTTAGAACTCCTACACACTCTGCAATTGGCAGGATCAGTTAACTAATGGCTCCCATGCTATGATTCATAACCAAAGGCGACAGTGTGTCGTCTTATGGAGGCTTGTCATAGTTCACAAACTGATATTAACAACCTTAAATCTAAAGATCTATTCTGCAGAAAAGCTTGCAAGAAGTACCTTTTTCAGTCAGATTGGAATATAGAGGTGAAACCAGGTGGACTAAACCAGGCTCTCAGTTTTGAGAAAAATAAACCAATTTTGTTTGATGACATTGCCTTCATCACACTATAGTATTGGCCCACTCACCTTTTTACACAGTCCTCTTGCCTTATGTCACCTGCTCCCCTCAGACCCCCAACTATGGCCTCTTGTGCATTACAGAGCCTTCAGCAGCCTCGATCCTAATCTGCGAACCTTCCTAAGCTCCTTTGTCTCTCCTCACTCACGTAAAAATCTTGTCAAAACCCATCTTTTCTATCAAATTTTCACCTAACCATCCATGACTCAGCAACTTTTCACTTATTTATTCCTCTTTCTCCTCCCCTTGCCTTCTGTGAAGTGTTTTTAGGCATTTTTAAATTAACGGCACTATAAAAGCAAGAGTTATTGTAGTTTTTTTTTGAAAATTTATAAAACATTGTCTTTTCATCCTTTTACATGATTTGACACAGATACATCACACAGGAAGGCTTCAAATTAAAGCAGGGAGCACCTAGACCCCCAGCTGCTGTCACCAATGCTGTATCCTGGAGATCTGAAGGAATCAAGTATCAGAAGAATGAACTTTTCATGGACATCATTGAGTCTATTAACTTCCTGGTTAGTTCATGCTTTTTAGAAGGTAACCTTGGGTAAACACTTGGATCAGTTGAACTGTATGTACCAGCATCACATGGTTAGAAACTATTATTTGGAAAAGAACATAACATAAACACTGCTCTTTGTGCTTGTAGCTCACCAACCTCATTCACCATTTACATACGTACATTGTATGTAAATGGTGAATGAGGTTGGTGTGTGTGTGTGTGCATTTCCATACATACATTGCAATTCTGTCTTTGCATTTCTCAATCCTATTTATTCCACTCCTATCTAATATGGTACTACTTCCTTCTCTAGTACTCTCCAACAATCTCACTTTATGCACCTTATTCCCCTTTTCTACATCTATATGCTGAAGCCCACCCCCCCTAACAATTTAGTTTAAACCCTCCGCAACCATACAAGTGAACCTCCCTATGAGAACATTGGCCCCAATCCTGTTGAGGTGCAACCTGTCCCTTTTAAATAGGTGCCTGCTCCCCAAGATCTGGTCCCAATGCCCCAAGAATCTGAAGCCCTCCCTCCTGCACCATGCTCCAAGCCACACATAAATCCTCTCTAACTTCCTATTTCTACTCTGACTAGCACATGGCACTAGGAGGTTCCCTCCTAGCTCCTAAAAATCTGACCTTATGACCTCCTGTCCTCTCCAGGTCTTGGTGCCAATCTGAAGCTTTTCACTTTTCACCTCTCTTTTTAAAATTCATTTACAGGATGTGGGCATTGCTGGCTAAGCCAGCATTTATTCCCTATCCCTAATTGCCTTTGAGACGGTAGTGGTGGGCTGCCTTCTTGAACAGCTGCAGTCCATGTCATGTAGGTATACCCACAGTGCTGTTAGGAAGGTAGTTCCAGGATTCTGACCCAGCGACATGGAAGGAAATATATTTCCGAGTCAGGATGGTGTGTGGCTAGGAGGGGAACTTCTAGGTGGTGGTGTTCCCATCTATCTGCCACCCTTGTCCTTCTAGATGGTAGAGGTTGTGGGGTTAGAAGGTGCTGTCTAAAGAGCCTTGGTGAGTTTCTGCAGAGCATCTTGTAGATGGTACACACTGCTGCCACGGTGCGTCGGTGGTGGAGGGAGTGAATGTTTGTGGATGTGGTGCTAATCGAGCTGTCTGCTTTGCCCTAGATGGTGTCAAGCTCCTTGAGTGTTGTGGGAGCTGCACTCATCCAGGCAAGTGGGGAGTATTTCATCACACTCCTGACTTGTGCCTTGTAGGTAGTGGTCAGTCAGGAGGCGAGTTATTCGCCGCAGGATTCCTAGCCTCTGACCTTCTCTTGTAGCCACAGTATTAATAGTCCAGTTCAGTTTCTGGTCAACGGTAACCCCCAGAATGTTGATAGTGGGGGATTCAGCAGTGGAAATGCCATTGAATGTCATGGAGCGATGGTTAGATTCTGTCTAGTTGGAGATGGTCATTGCCTGGTGGTGTGTGGTGCGAATGTTACTTGCCACTTCTCAGCCCAAGCCTGGATGTTGTCCAGGTCTTTCTGCATTTGGACATGGTCTGCTTCAGTATCTGAGGTGTAGTGAATGGTGCTGAACATTGTGCATCATCAGGGAACATCCCCACTTCTGACCTTATGGTGGAAGGAAGGTCATTGGATGAAGTAGCTGAAGGTTATTGGGCCGAGGACACAACCCTGAAAAACTCCTGCACTGATGTCCTGGAGCTGAGATGTCTGACCTCCAACAACCATCTCCCTTTGTGCTAGGTATGACTCCACTGAGCGGAGAGTTTTCCCCTGATTCCCATTGACTCCAGTTTTGCTAGGGCTCCTTGATGCCACACTCAGTCAAATGCTACATTGATGTCAAGGGCAGTCACTCTCACTTCACTGCTGGAGTTCAGCTCTTTTGCCATGTTTGAACCAAGGGAATAATGAGATCAGGAAATGAGTGGCCCTGGCAGAACACCCAAACTGAGTGTCAGTGAGCAGGTTATTGCTAAGCAAGTGCTGCTTGATAGCACTGTTGATGGTCCCTTCCATCACTGTATTGATGATCGAGGGTAGGCCAAGTAGATCACGTGACAGTGGGAGAACATTTAGGGGACAGTGATCATTGTATATAAGGTTTAGGATGATGGTGGAAAATGACATTGGTCAATCCAGAGTAAGAATAATCAACTGGCAGAGAGTGGGCTTCAATGTGGCAAGAACGGATTTGGACGGGATAGTCTGGAACCAAAGGTTGGTGGGAGAAACAGTAGCTGAACAATGGGCTACCTTCAAAGAGGACGTGGTTTGGGCACAGTGAAGGTACGTTCCCTCAAAGGGGAAGGGTAGGACAAACAAATCCAGAGCTCCCTGGATGACAAAGAAGATAGAAATTAAGTTAAAGAAGAAAAAGTGTGCTTAAGACAGGTGTCAAGTAGCAAATACAACTGAGAACCAAGCTGAATACAGAAGGTTCAGAAGGGATGTGAAAAAGCAAATACTTGAAGCAAAGAGCGATTATGAAAAAGACTGGCAGCTAACATAAAAGGAAATCCCAAAGTCTTATATTGACACATCAATAGTAAAATGGTGGTAAATGGAGGAGTAGGGCCGATTAGGGACCAAAAAGGGGATTCATACATAGAGGCAAGAGGCATGGCTGAGGTGTTAAATCAATACTTTGCATCTGTCTTTCCCTACGAGGCACATGCTGCCCAGGTGACAGAGGAAAAAACTCAATCACTAGAAGGATTTAAAATTGATAAGGAGGAAGTATTGGATAAGTTGTCGGTACTTAAAGTTGATAAGGCACCTGTACCAGATGAGATGCATCCAAGAATATTGAAGGAAGTGAGAGTGGAAATTGCACAATCTTTCAATATTCTCAGGATTCGGTGGAGGTGCCAGAAGACTGGAGAATTGCAAACATTACGCACTTGTTCAAAAATGGCTGTAAAGATCTGCCCTGCAATTATAGACCAGTCAGTTTAACTTCGGTGGTGGGGAAACTTACAGAAACAATTATTCAGGACAGAATTAGTAGTCACATGGAAAAATGTGGATTGTTTTGGAACAGTCAGTTTGGATTTGTTAAAGGAAAATCATGTCTAGCTAACTTGTTGCAGTTTTTTGAAGAGGGCAAGGCCATTGATGTGGGGTATATGGACTTCCAAAAGGGGCTCGATACAGTGCCTCACAACGAATTTGTGAGAAAAGTTATGGGTCATGGAATAGAAGGGACAGTAGCAATGTGGATATAAAATTGGCTGAGGGATAGAAAACAGAGAGTAATCGTTAATGGGTATTTATATTTTGGCTGGAAGAAGGTTTGTAGTGGAGTTCCCCAGGGGGCCGATATTTGGGATCCTTGCTTTTCCCGATACATATAAATGATCTAGTGGTATGCAGGGGACAATTTCAAAGTTTGTGGATGACACCAAACTTGGAAGAATTGTAAACTGTGAGGAGGACAGTGTAGAACTTCAAAAGAATATTGACACATTGAAGTGGGCAGACAGGTAGCAGATGAAGTTCAATATGGAGAAATGTGAGGTGATACAATTTAGTACAAAGAACATGGAGAGACAGTATAAAATAATGGATATTATTCTAAAGGGTGTGCAGGAGCAGAGAGATCTGGGCGTATAAAAACATAAGTCATTAAAGGTGGCAGGAGTGTTATTTCTAAAGCATACAGTGTTCTACGTTTCATTAACAGGGGCATAGAATACAAGAGCAAGGAGATTATGATGAACGTATATAAGACACTGGTTAGACCTCAGCTGGAGTATTGTGCACAATTATGGGCATCACACTATAGGAAGGATGTGAACGCATTGGAGAGAGTACGGAAGAGGTTTACGAGAATAGTTCCAGGGATAAGACACTTCAGTTATGAGGAAAGATTGGAGAAGTTGGGACTGTTTTTCTTGGAGAGGAGAAGGCAAAGAGGAGATTTGATAGAAGTTTTCAAAATCATGACGGATCTGGACAAAGTAGAAAGGGAGAAACTGTTCCCGTTCTTAAACGGATTGAGAACCAGAGGGCACAGTTTTAATATAAAAGCAAAAAACTGCGGATGCTGAAAATCCAAAACAAAAACAAAAATACCTGGAAAAACTCAGCAGGTCTGGCAGCATCTGTGGAGAGAAGCACAGTTAACGTTTCAAGTCCGCATGACTCTTCAACAGAACTAAGGAAAAATAGAAAAGGGGTGAAATATAAGCTGGTTTAAGGGGGGTGGGGGAGTGGGACAAGAAGAGCTGGATAGAGGGCCAGTGATAGGTAGAGATAACCAAAAGATGTCACAGACAAAAAGACAAAGAGGTGTTGAAGGTGGTGATATTATCTAAAGGAATGTGCTAATTAAGGGTAGAAAGCAGGACGAGCAAGGTACAGATAGCCCTAGTGGGGGTGGGGTGAAGGAATCGAAAAAGGCTAAAAGGTAGATATAAAACAATGGATGGAAATACATTTAAAAATAATGGAAATAGGTGGGAAAAGAAAAATCTATATAATTTATTGGAAAAAAACAAAAAGGAGGGGGAAATCAGAAAGGGGGTGGGGATGGAGGGGAGAGTTCATGATCTAAAATTGTTACACTCAATATTCAGTCCGAAAGGCTGCAAAGTGCCTATTCGGAAGATGAGGTGCTGTTCCTCTAGTTTTAAAGTGTTTTGCAAAAGAAGCAAATGCAAGATGAGAAAAAGCTTTTTCACACAGCGAGTAGATAGAGTTTGGAATGCACTGCCTGGAAGTATGGTGGAGGCAGGTTCAATTGAGGCATTCAAGAGGGCATTGTTTCTATTTAAATATCATCCAATGTGCATGGTTATGGGGAAAAGGCAGGAGATTGGCACTAAGTTAAAATGCTCAGAGATCTAGTACAGACACAATGGGTTGAATGGCCTCCTTCTACACCATAACAATTCTGTGATTCTGTGATAGATTGATGGGGCGGTGATTGTCTGGGTTGGATTTGTCCTGCTTTTTGTGTACGGGACATACCTGGGCAATTTTACACATAGCTGGGTAGATGCCAGTGTTGTAGCTGTACTGGAACAGCTTGGCTAGGGGCGTGGCATGTTCTGGAGCACAAGTCTTCAGTTCTATTGCCGGAATATTGTCAGGGCCCAAAGCCTTTGCAGTATCCAGTGCCTTCAGCCGTTTCTTGATCTCACGTGGAATGAATTGGCTGAAGACTGGCATCTGTGATGTTGGGAACCTTTGGAGGAGGCCAAGATAGATCATCCACTCAGCATTTCTGGCTGACGATTGTAGCAAATGGTTAAGCCTTATCTTTTGCACTGATGTGCTGGGCTCCCCAATCATTGAGAATGGGGATATTTGAGCTGGTCGAGTCTAAGGATATAGCTGCTAGACTGGGTCTGCTGCAAGTGGTGAGGGAATAAACAAGAGGGAAACACATACTTGACCTCATCCTCATCAACCTGCCTGCCGCAGAAGCCGGTAGGTGTGACTACCGCACAGACCTTGTGGAACGAAGTTCTGTCTTCACATTGAGACTACCCTCCATCTTCAACCAGAAATGCCGAGTGGGTGATCCATCTCGGTCAGTCGTGGTCCTTGGGACATTGAAGTCCCTCACCCAGAGTGGACTCTGCGCCTTTGCCACCCCCATTGCTGCTCCCTCTTGGGCTCGTGCTACTCATTCTTGCTCTCGCTCTTTTATTCTCTCGTACTGCTCCCTCTCAATCACGCACTGCTCACTCTCACACTCGCTCTTTTATTCTCTCGCATTGATCCCTCTCACGCTCGCTCTTTCATCCTCTCGGGCTCGTGCTGCTCCCTCTCGCGCTCATTCTTTTATCCTCTTGTGCTCGCACTGCTCCCTCTCAGTCACACGCTGCTCCCTCTTGTACTTGTTCTTTTATCCTCTCGGTCACACACTGCTCTCTCTTGTACTTGCTCTTTCATCCTCTCACGCTTCTCCCCCTCGCACTCGCTCTTTCATCCTTTCACGCTGCTCCCTCTCGGGCTCGCTCTTTTATCCTCTTGCAGCGAGTGATTGTTTTAAGTTCCTCCCTTCCTTTTTCCCCCAAATTTTCTAATAATATTGGGATGCTTTTTGTGTTTTCTACCGTGAAGACAGATACAAAATATTTGTTCCATGTCTGCCATTTCCTATTATTAGTTCCCCAGTCTCACCCTCTAAGGGATCAACATCTATTTTAACTATGCTCTTCCTTTTTATATACTTGTAGAAACTCTTATTGTCCGTTTTCTTTATATTTCTTACTGGTTTATTCACAAACTATTTTCTCCCTCCTAATTTCTTTTACTCACTCTTTGCTGGTTTCTAAAATTTTCTCAATCTTATGGCCTCCTACCGCTAATCTTCAGAATATGTTGTGGCTTTATTAAATTGTGCCACTGCTTTTAGTGATTTGTGTACCTGTATTCCCAATCCCTCTGTTCCTCTACTCCATTTAAATTTTTATCTTCCAAAGGATATTCAGCCTCCTATTCTTCTGGCCAAAATGTACTACTTCAAAACGTATCCATATTAAAGCTCATTTGCCAATTATATGCCTATTCTGCAATTTATTAATGTCTTGATATATTTTGTTGTACTCTTCCTTTGTATTAACTATACGCTTCAATTTGACTTCACCGACAAATTTTGAAATTGTACTTACAATTACCAATTTCAGATTGTTTAAATAAATGGTGGACAACAGTGATCTTGGTGTTGATTGTTGCAGAACAACACTTCCCACCTTTTGCCAATCTGAGGATCCATATTTAACTCCTCCGTTTTGTAGTCAGTTTGCTATCATTATTCCACTTGCCCCCTGATTCTACATGTTTTAATCTTGGTAATGTGTTTCCCTTACTGAAGGCTTCTTGGAAATCCAAATACATTACATCTACTACATTTCCCTATTCTATCCTTTCTATTACTTCTTCAAAGAAATTAGTAAGATTAACCAAACATGACTTTGCCTTAGTGCATGCTGACTACACTATAATATTTTCAGTTTCTAGATGTTTTTCTGTTATATCCTTGAGAAAGGATTCATTTCTCTTTCCTACCACCGATGTTAAGCTAAATGATCTATCCTTCCTCAAATTTGTTCCATCTCCCTTTTATATAGAAAAGCCACATTAGCTGGCCACTAGTACTCTGGCTGATTACTCCAGTTTAAGATTTCATTCATCCAAAATCCATTTATAACAAGAATGGCAGCACTGGAAGGGACAGTGATTTGCAGTTCCTACAGAATGTAGCAGCTTCGAATAAAAAAAAATGCTAACTTGGTTGAAAACGTTTCCTAAAGAAGTGTTTGTCTGAGATTAGTTGAACTCAAGATCTCATAGTTGGAGACAATTCAACACATCAGGGAAAGAGAAAGATTTCTGGAGAAAGAGTTTCTCTGACAGTTATAGAAGAAGGTGTGGCGATATATACACACAGTTAGAGAAAAAAAGAAAGGAAGGGAGAACATTTAAGATATTTTGGTCTATGTGGAAGCATTATAAAGAAAGGTAAGACCTGAAGTCCTAGTAAAATTGTTTAGGAGAATAAAATAGAATCATAACAGTACAGAAGAGGTCCATTCAGTCCATTGTGTCCATGCTGGCTTTCCAAAGGAGAAATTGGACCTCAAAGTTGATCATCTCTGAGTTATTATCCAGCCATGTGTTAGAATATGGAATGATGGAGAAATTAAGGAGCTCAACAAATGGCTAAAGGGATGATGTAATGTAGTGTTTTCCATTTAGGGGGACATTGGCACCACTTCTGGGGAAGATGGAAGCTATTCCTCAAGAATGGGCTCGACCTGCACAGGAAGGGAGCCAATAGACTGGCAAATGGATAAAACAGGAAATGAGGAGTCATTTAAACTAGGCAAGAGGGAAGCAGGGAAAAATCAAAGCATCTGAAAGAGCAAGCAGAGAAAGTCAACTAGAAACTAAAAAAGAATTCAGTGAAAAGAATAGCATGCAGAATGGAGTGAAGAGAAAAATTACATCAAATAATTAAGTTAAAGGAACAAGGTGTTAGCTTGGCCAAAAAACATCAAAATTAAAGGACTTGCTATAAGTCAAAGTGAAATGCATGAATTGCAATAAAATAAATAAACTGGGGGGATTAGAAGCACTTGTATCACTTGATGACGTAATAGTACTAACCAAAGCTTGAGTGCAAACTGAGCAGGGGTGTAAATTAAACATATCTCATTATAATATTTTAGGAGGGACAGAATAGCTAAGAAAGGAGGAGAAAAAACAAAATTGGTGAAGAATGAAATACACAGACTGTACACAAAAAAGGTTCAGATTGAGTTGATATGGTTAGAGATCGAAGCCTAAAAATTATGTTAATGTTACCTCTGAAGAAGTCATACAGACTCGAAACGTTAACTCTGATTCTCTCTCCACAGATGCTGCCAGACCTGTTGAGATTTTCTAGCACCTTCTGTTTTTATTTCAGATTTCTAGCATCTGCAGTATTTTGCTTTCATCATTATATTAATGGAATTATATTACAAGCCTACTAATTGTGGGATGGAAATGGAAGAGGAAATCTGTAGACAAGGTACCACACAGGATAATATTGAGAAGACTGAAGTAAATAGTTAGGGGGAGGGTATCACGTTGTTTTGAAAACTGACTAGAGGGAGGAAATAGAAAGTAGGAGATAGGAGCAGTTTCTCAGATTGTTGTCCCCCAGAGTAATGCTTTGGGTCCATTGTTGTTTACTGTTTGTATCTATGAGTTGGATTTAGAGCTTGGGAGAATGGTATTCAAATTTGCAGATGATACTTGCAGATAGGAGGCTTGACAAATAATTCCAAGTGGCCTATTTCTGTGTTATAACTTACATGGAATTCTACATAATGAACTTGTAAAGGTTATTAGGCTACCTGAGATATCCTATAGTAGCACAGTCAGAGCTATGGAAACTGCCCCCTCCTGCATGACTGAAAAAATAATGCAACATTAGAGCTATAAATTAAATAGTAATATTTATGAAAATTCCAAATAGCTACAGGACTCTAAAGGTGTGAAATTTTGCAGGTAAATGCTCGTGGCACTGTGGTTCATGGTGAAATTCTGGGACAGATTCTAATGAATTGCTGCTTGAGTGGGATGCCTGAAGTCAGTTTGTGTTTTAATGACAATGTTCTTTTCAAGCAGAACCAAAGTAAGTACACAATTTTGGAATGAAGCAAAATGGTCAGTAAAATCCGAGAACATCCTAAATGTAAAAGCAGCCTAGTTTCTCATTGGCCCTATTTAAGTTGAAAATCTTGTCATATAAATTTGTTTTATTTAAAATAAAGTTTTAAACTGATTTACAAATTTCATTCATAGGTGAAATGACTCAAGAGTGTCAATCCCCATTAATATTAACTTTTTTGCTCCAAAGGAGAAAATGTTAATGTAGTGGACTTTGAAGACATAAAATTCCATTCATGCGTCCGCCTGTCTCGCTTTGAAAATGACCGTGTCATCTCCTTCATCCCGCCAGACAAGGACTTTGAATTGATGTCATATCGAGTCACAAATCGAGTAAGATATGAGTAATTTTATTAAGGTTATCCTGTATTATGATAAAACATTAATATGTGATGAAGTACGTTCCCAAGGAGACACATAAGGAAGAGGAACTGGGCATGCAAAGGAACTCTTCTGTGAACTCATTGTGTATCACATTACTGCATATTGGTCTCATCGCTAAATCATCTTTATTTTAATGAAACAAGTATACAATACACCGGTTTGCCAATATGGTCCTGCCTCCGGGCCATTCTTCGGCAGAAGGGGATGCACGGACACCAGACTACACTGGAGTGAGATGTAGATTGAGTGAGAAGTTAGGACTTTCTGGTAAACTTTTCTTAACTTTAAATTTAGATTAAGAGTTAGGTTCTAACTTTCCCACATTGCTAGTTGAATAGCCTAGTTAAACAGGGAGCTGCCTGAAGTGGCAGTTATCTCTTTAGGGTAGTGTCCTAGGCCCAACCATCTTCAGCTGCTTCATCAACGACCTTCCTTTCATCATAAGGTCAAAAGTGTGGATGTTCGCTGATGATTGCACGATGTTCAGCACCATTCATGACTCCTCAGGTACTGAAGCAGTCCATGTCCAAATACAGCAAGACCTGGACAATATCCAGGCTTGGGCTGACAAGTGGCAAGTAACATTTGCGTCACACAAGTGCCAGGCAATGACCATCTCCAACAACAGAGAATCTAACCATCTCCCTCTTGATAATAAATAGCATTACCATCACTGAATCCTCCACTATCAACATCCTGGGGGTTACCATTGACCAGAAACTGAACTGGACTAGCCATATAAATACTGTGTCTACAAGAGGAGGTTAGAGGCTAGGAATCCTGCAGTGAGTAACTCACCGCCTGACTCCTCAAAGCCTGTCATGCATTTACAAGGCAGAAGTCAGGAGTGTGATGGAATACTCTCCACTTGCCTGGATGAGTGCAGCTGCAACAACACTCAAAAAGTTTGACACCATCCAGGACAAAGCAACCCGCTTGACTGGCATGCTATCCACAAACATTAACTCCCTCCACCACCAACGCACAGTGGCAGCAGTGTGTAACATTTACAATATGCACTGCCGAAACTGACCAAGGCTCCTTAGGCAGCACCTTCCAAACCCACAACCACCACCATCTAGAAGAACAAGGGCAGCAGGCACATGGGAACATCACCACCTGGAAGTTCCCCTCCAAGCCACTCACCATCCTGACTTGAAAATATATCGCTGTTCCTTCACTGTTGCTGGGTCAAAATCCTGGAACTCCCTCCCTAACAGCACTGTGGGCGTAGCTACACGAAATGGACTACAGCGGTTCAAGAAGGCAGCTCATCACCACATTCTCAAGGGCAATTTGGGATGGGCAATAAATGCTGGCCTAGCCAGCGACCCCTACATCCCATGAATGATTAAAAAAAAACAATATCCCTCAATCAGCTGAAAGCAGTTGCCTTCAGTAGATGTTAATTACTGTAGCAAAAAGCTGAGCTATCTAGTGAGCCATCAGAGGCTCTATGGACAGAATTTTCCATGCCTGCTGATGTTGAGCGTCACGTAGGGCACGAGCAGACAGTTTGGCAGGATGGCCAAAATTCGGTTTCATGACTGGTGAAAGCAGTTTGCAGTTGTCCGCTCCACCCGTCAATGGCAAGCCACATTTCCTACTGCCGCACATCAAGAGCTTCATTGTAATAAATTTGCATATAATTATAAGCCCAGCTCTAGGAATCATCTCCTCATGCTCATCCGGGCACGTCAGTGTGATTGTACTCCGACGTGTTTCATAACTGAACATAAGCGATGCGCAGCTGGCAAGCTGCACTTCGCTTGGGAATTTGAGGTTTGTTTGCTTACCTTGCTTCGGTCAGCACTCGCAGTCATCAGCACCAGGCTTCACAGGCAGCACCATTGTCACTTTTAGAGGGTGCTCACGGGCTGGTTTCTACTTACAAGACCAGCCATAAGGCGGGGGTGGATTTTCAATGGCTGCAGGGCTAGTGTTTGCTTGGGGAAGGGGGAGAAGTTGCCTCAAGTAAGGGAAGAGGCTGAAGGGCTGGGGAATTACTGGGGAAGGGAGGTATCTCAGAGCGTGTGTTGGAACACATGTTGATCTGTGCAAGTGGCTTGAAGAGAGTGAGGGCTGAGGAGGCAGTCTCCAGAGGTGATGAGGCCAGATGGAGATGTGAGGGTCTGTGTGAGAGAGAGATGGGTGATGTCCATTGAGATGCCACTGAATGCATGATGGGCTTGTGAGTGTGTGAGTGTAGAGTGATGAGATGGTTTCCTTACCCTGGTGGCATGGATGAGATCATTTGTTGTCTTTCTGCACTGGATAACGAACCTCTTCTGTGCAACATTGACACTGACCACCACTGCCATTGCTTCCCAAGCTGGAGTGGTGACACTGATGGGCCTCCTGTGGCCAAAGTAAGAATAGAGGACATTGTGGCGGGCTCCAACCGTGTCCAGAAGGTGTCCCAGGGATACGTCACTGAGTCTGAGGGCTGCAGTCTTCTTGCCATGTCTTCTGTGCAGCAGCCCTGGGCTGGAAGTGCAGAGGTGTGCGTGCAGCTGCACTTTAAATATGGAGCCCGGTGGTGAGGAAGTGGTGAGGTGATGGTGTTGGGGGTGAATCTGAGGCTGCCTGCCAGCGAAATGCTGTATTTCCCGGGAATGCATGATTAATGAGCTGGGATTGGGACTATACGGCGCGAAAACTCGCCATTGCGGCCAGTAGGTAAAATGTCCTTTTTCCCACCCGCTACTGCATTTAGTGCATATCTGGATGATTTCGCACTATATAGCAGAGAGTTTTAAACCTGCACATAGAAAGGGGCGCACAGAAACCAGACTATGCCTGAGTGAGACGTAGGTTAAGTGAGGAGTTGGAAATTTGGCTCAGGTGGGAATTAGGGGCAGAGGGAGAAAGAGCTGCTCTATTTATTTTCCAGTCTCCAATGGTTGGTGAGTTTCCTTCCTTGTCTCCAAGCTAGGTGAGTGCAACTTTCTATTACTTTATCTGTGTAAATTAACAACTAATTGACTAATTAAATAAATAAGGTTGGAAAGGAATGGTAAGGCTGGTGGTGTGCCCTGACTGCAGCATGTGGGCATCTTTGGAATGCACTGCAATCCCAGACAGCCATATCTGTAGGAAGTGTCTGTAGCTTAGGCAACTTCAGCTCCAAGCTGAGCTAGAGTCTGAGTTGTGGTCATTGCGGGACATCAGGGAGGAAAGTCACTTGGACATTTTGTTCCAGGAGGCAGTCACTCCACTTAGGTTAGACAGAGCCTTAAGAGTTGGTTGATGGTCAGGGACAGGAGGATGCGACTGTGAGTTAGGCAGGTAAGGGGAACCAGCATAGAGTGATGGAGGAGCCTGATCCCCTGACTTTGTCCAATAGGTATGTGGTGCTTGCTATCTGTGAGGATGGGGAGAAAGACTGCAAGGTAGTTGAGCAGACTGACCATGGTGAACGATGCCATTCAAATGGGGGGACAGAAGAGGAATGTGGTAATGATAGGAGGCAGTCTAGTCAGGTGATAGCTATTGTTCCCTGCAGCCAAGAGCATGAGTCCAGATGGCTGTGTTGCCTGCCCAGTGTCAGATTTGGGATATCTGCTCAGGGCTGGAGAGGATGCATGTAGGTATCAATGGCATAGTTAAGACTAGGATAGAGGTTCTGCACAGAGTGTGTGAGGAGCTAGGCACTAAATTTAAAAGCAGAACCTCAAAGTTAATGATCTCTGAATTATTATCTGAGCCACGTGCAAATTGGCGTAGGACAAATAAGATTAAAGAGATGAATGTGAGAGAAAGAGTGTGTGCGAGAGAAGTGAGTTTTGATTCATGGGGCACTGGCATCAGTACTGGAGAAAGTGGGAGCTATACAGTTGGGACAGTCTACACTTGAACTATGCTGGGGCCGGTGTTCTAGAGAATTGTATAACCAGGGAAATAGAGAGGGCTTTAAACTAACTAAAGGTGGAAAGAGATCATGTAGGGGAATATTGAGTAAATTAAAGGGAAATGATAAGGCAATAGATCCAGGTAGCAATAAAGGTAATGATAATGAGAGTATGGTAGGAAGGGACAGTGATTACAAACTTAAGAGTATGCCAGCAGATAGGACTAGAGTTTACAAAAACAGTAAAAATGCCTGCAACATTCACAATAAAACAGATGAATTGTCAGCTCAAATAGAAATTTGTATGTACGACTTGATAGCCATTTCAGAGACCTGGCTACAAAGAAACCAAAGCTGGGACTTGAATCTCCAAGGGCATGCGAAATTCAGGAAGGACAGTAAGGTGGGAAAAGGTGATGGGGTAGTTCTGTTAATTAAAGAGGGCATTAGTTCTAAAGATCAAAATGTAGAATCAGTTGGGGTAGAACTAAGAAACAGAAAGGGGCAGAAAACATTGGTGGGAGTTGTTTATAGGCCACCAAACAGCAGTGGCAATGTAAATCACAGTTTAAATCAGAGGTGTGTTCAACAAAGTTAATACAGTAATCATGGGGATTTCCAATATCCATATATGCTGGGTAAACTTAATTGGTACTGATGTTGTGGAGGGTGAATTCTTGGAGTGTATGCAAGATGGTTTATTAGAGCAGTACATTGAGGAACCAACTAGGGAATGGGCTATTTTAGATCCAGTATTGTGCTCTGAGAAAGGGGTGATTAATAGTGTTGTTGTAAAAGAGCTTTTAGGAAAGAGTGACCATAATACAACAGAATTTTACATTAAGTTTGAAAGTAATGTAGTTCAATCAGAGACTAGGGTCTTAAATCTAAACAAAGGAAACTATGAAGGTATGAGGGGCAAATTGGCTATGGTAGATTGGGAAACTATGTTAAAAGGTATGACAGTAGACAGGGAATGGCTAATGCATAGTTTCCAACAAAAAAAAATCCTTTCATGCACAAAAACCCAGCAAGGAAAATGTTCCAATTGTAGCTAACAAAAGAAATCAAGGATTGCATTAGATCAAAGGAAGAGGTGTATAAAGTTGCCAAAAAATGGTAAGGCTGAGATTTGGAGCATTTTAGAATTCTGCAAAGGAAGTCCAAGAAAAAATTAAGAAAGGGAAAATAGCAAGGAGCATAAAAATGGACTGTAAAGCTTCTATGGATATGTAAAAAGGAAAACATTACAAGGGTCCATTACGAGAGGAGTCAGGAGAACAGGGAATAAGGAAATGGCAGAGAAACTAAACAAATATTTTGTGTCTGTCTTCACGGAGGAAAATACTAAAAAACCTTCCAGAAATAATGGAGAATCAAGGTACCAGTGTAAATGAACTGCAAGATATTAATATTAGTTTTTAAAAAGTACTAGAGAAGTTAATGGCACTGAAAGTAGATAAATCTCCTGGACCTGATGATCTACATCTCAGAGTTCTGAAAGAAGCGGCTGTGGGCATAGAAGATGCATTGGTGGACATCTTTCAAAATTCAATTGATTCTGGAATGGTTCCTGGAAATCAGAAGGTGACAAATGGAACCCTACTAATTAAGGAAGGAGGGAGAGAGAAAATGGGGAGCTACAAACCTGTTAGCCTGACATCAGTAGTAGGGAAAAAACTAGAATTTATAATAAAGGATATGATAACAGGACACTTAGAAAATAATGGTAGGATTAGGCAGATTCAGCATGAATTTATGAAAGGGAAATCATTTAACAAACCTGTTGGAGTTTTTTGAGGATGTAACTAACAATAGATAAAGGGGAACTGGTGAATGTGGTATATGTAGATTTTCAGAAAGCTTTTGATAAAGCTTTTTTATACAAGAGGTTAGTAAACAAATTTGGGCACATGGGATTGAGGGTAATATACTGGCATGGATTGAAAGTTGGTTAATGGACAGAAAACAAACAGTAGGAATAAATGAGTCATTTTTGGGCTAGCAGGCTGCGACTAGCAGCTACTGCAAGGATCAGTGCTTGGGCCCCAGCTGTTCACAATCTATATCAATGATTTGGAAGAGGCAATTAAATGTATTATTTCCAAGTTTGCCAATGACACAAAACTAGGTGCAAGTGGGAATTCTGAGGAGGATGCATTTCATATCTCTTAATCTTGTGCAAATAAACATTATGGCATTGACAAAAAAGACCACAGAAAGGACAACTTATTATAACCACTATAACCAGATGTCAATCAAGCAAAGTCAACAGTTCTCTCCAGTTGTCAAAGCAGAACCTCCTACTGACATAATTCCTTTATGAGTCTGGGCTATTATGCAAGCATGCACAAGGAGGACAGATAAGGACTCTTTCAGTAGAACTGGATGAAAGATTTGTGATTGGGTGTGTTTTTTCTGAGCAGTTCTACACATGATATTGTTAGTATATGGCTCATTGGTTCTGTACATAATGTATACTGGGTGAATGGGTATGAAGGGCCATGGGGAGGTGAGTGGGGGCATGAATTGGTGTTGGGGGGGGGTGTATGAGGGGTGAGGGTGAGAGGGTCTAACAGCCTTTAATATAACTGGGACAAAGTCCCAGAGAACTGAGGTGGACGGCCTAACCAGCCTGCCTTTGCACTTGGCCACTCCTGTGGCAGCCTACTCTCTGCTTCCGGGATTGGTGGGTCCAACTCCATCCCAAACCCACCTTGCCCTGGAGCAAAAATTGTGACATTCAGGAGCCTTTCTACTGAGATGGGTCCAGCAAGTTGGGAAATTTCCCGATTCGAGCCATCTGCGTTGTAGTGAAAATCTGGACCTTAGTCTTAGTAATTACGCAGGTCATAATGAGAGCATTTATTTTGTTTCAAAGTTACATCAGAATGAATAAAAGCTTTGCGCATATAACAAGAATTGTAGTTCTTAGTGTTCATAATTTTAAAAAATTAAATTGCAAAGATTTATTTAATTGAATAATGTTTGAGTTATAACAGTATGAAATGACCATGTTATGCACATGTCTGTTCAGGTCAGAGCATTTCTATTGGTTGAAGCAAACGTGCAGAGATACACACACAGCAGAATGGAGATCACAGCAAGGGTAAGGAATGGAATAGGAAGGCAATGAATGTTCTGTTTATAGAATAAATCAGATGTTTTAGTTAGTCTTTTTTGCAGTGTATAAAGCACAATGCAAGAGAGCCTGTTTGTATAGAAAAATCTAATCATCAAGTATTCTTCTGTTAATTTTTAAAAAATTCCGTTCACTATTCTTCTCTCCTTTAACCTTGTCTGCTTTATTCCCTGGCTAAGTGAGTTGACATGAGCTATTTCCAGTTGTCTGTCAATCTCATTCAAATAACAGAACAATATGAAGGGGATAGAATCTGTATTTTATCTTTTACTATATAGCTCAACATATAGTTAGGTTTCCTTACAGTTACTGCACCCTGCGTGTTAGTTTCAATCGGCTACTTACCAATAGCCAAAATCATTCAGCTGCATTATATCCTGCAATGAAGAGCCATTTAATTAAATTCCCACTGTATATGTCTCCTCCCTAGCCTCTTTGACCATTTAAGTGCCATTTGCCATTCCTGTTGAACTATGTTCCATGGGTGTCTCCAACACATCATTTTAGAGATCACTATTCATCTCTAAACCTTGATGGTACATATCTGCATCAAGGCGATACCTGCAAATCTGATTTACGGTTCAGCCTCTGCTTCTTCCAGCAGGAATAATTGGATAGCAGTCAGAGGCAAGAATCTCACTAACATATCCCTTCCCTAGCCCAGGAAACTGACATGAATTGTAACTTTTGTTACAATCCCCACAGAGACCATTAACTTTTAAAAAGAAATTCAATCTTCTAGTTGGCAGCTGAAAGGATGGCATGTCAAGATTTCATGTTTTAAGATGTTTATTGTAACAACAGAGTAAGAGCACTGTTGACTAAACACTATCTTTGTAGGCAATTTATACCTTAAACCACAGAATGGAATAACCTCCCTTCTTAGTTTTAGCCCAGCTGCAAAAACACAATTCACTGGTATACTTTACACCGTCCTTTATGTAGACATTCAATTTTCCCAGAATAAATCCAAAGTGATTATTTGCTCTTGAGAATTTATTCCTGTTCTTTTCTTTCTCAGCCAGGTAACTTGCAATCTTAAAACTGCTATGTTGGTTTTTGGTTCCCAGATGTTGGTAATAATCACATTTTAAGCTTGGAAAGGTCAGAACTCTTTACGTTTAACTTGCCATGCTGCCTTCTATAAAAGAAGGACTGGGTTGAACTCGTTCTGTTACAAATCATATCAGTCTCTGGTGTAGCTGTGAAATGTGGCCCCCGAAACACTTACATATAACAATTAGTTCCTAGCTTTTCACAGATATTTACAGATAATACAACAATATTTCATAAACTGTTCTTTCACAGGGTTCCTTTGCCCTGAAACTCTCCTCTTGCCCAAGCTAGGTGACTCTTCCAGCCTTGTTTAACTTCCAACAAATTTGGTCTTTTCAATCTAAGCAGGAGCTTCCACCCACATTCCTCTAGTTGCTTCCTCTCTCCCAGATCCAGGCACACACAAAAAATGTCTATGATGCTTAGTAATATGCTAGAAGAAACCTGTAACCTGAACATTAAAAATGGCCTCCTCTGCCCTCTTCCTCACGACAAAGTGAAACACATTAGCCTTACATCCATGTAGAAATTCTGATTAGTTATTCTTGATCCCAGCTCTCTTTCATCTTAGAAGTAAATGGACAGTTTACGGTATAACTGTTTACAGCCTGATACTTAGAACAACTTTCTGGGACTTTGGAGACTCACAGTCCCCACTGTTAACACACAGGCTGCTGCCATTGATTCTAAGCATAAATACCTTGCACCTTCTTCCTAGTAAAACAAACTAAGCCTTCCTTTGACCTCTAACAATCAAACCACCCAGGCTTACTGTCAGGCAGGATGCAGAACAGGTCACATGACCCCCTTCATTTACCCTAAACTTAAAAATACAGTGCCAAAACATTACAGTCTTAAAATTGAGGTTTATAATGAGGTTTTAGCATGCATGAAGCTGAATAATCAACTCAGTACAGACCCGTGATTCAAGTGGGAACCTTTTTGGTTTGTGAGGGTCAATGCCACACAAGACAGTGCATTACCCACTGAACCATCAAAGCAGGTCCACATCTAAACGTAACAATTTTAATACAAATAAAGATCCTCTCTAGTTGACTGTGTCTATTATTTTACAGGTTAAAGGACAGTTTAAAGAGTGCCTGACTGCTACAGATGTTGCCATCATCTTCCCTGTCCCCAGCGATGCCTCATCTCCAAAATTCGGCACAGCTAAAGGCTGTGTAGAATGGGTACCCGAGGACAGTGTTATCATCTGGTCTATAAATTCTATTAAAGTAAGTACAATGTACAATGTTTTACCTATCAGTTATGTATGTTTATTGGGTAACAATTGGATAACTGGCTACAGGTGGGTGTCATTATTAGTGAGAATGTTTAAACAAATATATTTGTGTTTTTCTCTCTCAATTCAGGAAGTATTCAAGCATTGAGGATACCCAAAATTATTGAGTTTGGTTCATTTCAGACATTAATTCCTAGTGCAACAGTGCATTCAGATTATTTGTAGAGGATTTCATGTAAAATTGCCCAACCGCTTCATCAGTGGCCAATGTGAGATTAGCAAGAAGAGCCTGAGCTGAATCTTCTTTCGGCTTTTTTTTCATTTTGGGGAGCACCTGGTCTCTGTTTTGTGACTTTCCCCTGATGGTAGAACTGAAGTTGTTTCCTTACCATGAGAGTAATGACAGACATAAACTTTTACCCTACAACTCCCAAGCACTGTCCTAACCCACTGTCCTTAATCCTACATTTTTTTAGTGGTATAAATCTAATTTTAAATTAGAATATGTTGATATTGACAAGTCAACTAATATTGAATTAAAGTCTTAATTACTGCAAAAGCTTTCAAACAACTTTCAGTTGTGCTGCCTCTTCTGTGGCACTGACTGTGATCCTTACTATGTTGCCAGGCTGGAGTTATGCATCCAGAAAAACTTTATACTGTCACTTCACTGTTGATCCCTACTGACCTGTGAGAAATTTACAAGCCAGAACAAACTGTGACCAAAGTATTTATTCACCACAAATCCTTAGTTTCGTTTATAGATCTTGCTGATTCAGGAAAGAAGTCCTATAGTCTTACTGTAACATTTTTGTTAACAATTATAGCTGATGATCTGAATTAGGGCCAATGCTCTTCTGTGTGCATTTAATTAAAAATTCCTGAATGTCTTGACAACAGTCAATAGTGTATGTTAATAAGTGGTATCAGTCATTCCCTGTTAAATGTGTTTTACTATTTACATGAAACAATAATTTGTTTAGTGTTTATTCATCCAATATGTATTCCCAGTACAATTTAGTAGGACATATAGTCCATCTATATTTTTCTCAGTGCCCTGTATCAAGCACAGATAATAGGTCAGATCTCCACAATGCTGGCACTCTGAGCTGGGTATTAATAGTTTCAACCTGAGAATGATTTCCTCTTTTTCTGCAACTGATGGTGAAACCCACAGCATCACGTTTGAAATTGGAAACCCTGTAGGGCTAGATGGGGGAGGGATGAATTAGCATCCTTACCACACCTCAGCGTCGTGTTATATTCCATTTACCTGCACCACCATAGAGTCATAGCGGTATACAGCACAGAAAAAGGTCCTTCGGCCCATTGAGTCTGCCCCAGTCAAACAAGTACCTAACTATTCTAATCCCATTTTCCAGCACCAGGCCCATAGCCTTGTATGCCATGGCATCACAAGTGCACATCCAAATACTTCTTAAATGTTATGAGGGTATCTGCCTCTACCACCCTTTCAAGCAGTGAGTTCCAGATTCCCATGATTCTCTGGGTGAAAACATTCTTCCTCACATCCCCTCTAAACCTCCTGCCCCTTACCTTAAATCTATGCCCCCTGGTCATTGATCCCTCCACCAAGGGGAAAAGTTTCTTCCTGTCTATCTATGCCCCTCATAATTTTATACACCTCAATCATGTCCCCCCTCAATCTCCTCTGCTCCAGGGAAAATAACCCCAGTCTATCCAATCTCTCCTCATAACTAAAACTCTCCAGTCCAGGCAACATCCTGGTAAATCTCCTTTGCACTCTCTCTAGTGCAATCACATCCTTCCTATAATGCGGATTCCAGAACTGCACGCAATACTTTAGCTGTGGCCTAACCAGCATTTTATACAGTCCCAGCATAACCTCCTTGCTCTTTCCTTTATTAGCCGAGGCATAGAATATAAGTTTCCCATATGCCTTCTTAACCACCTTATCTACCTGTCCCGCTACCTTAAAGGACCGGTGGACATGCACACCAAAGTCCCTCTGATCCTCCGTGCTTTCCAGGGTCCTACCATTCATCATGAATTCCTGTGCCCTGTTTGTCCTGCCCAAGTGCATCACCTCCCAGTTATCTAGATTAAATTCCATTTGCCACTGATCAGCCCATCTGACCAGCCCGTCTATATCCCTCTGTAATCTAAGGCTATCCTCCTCGCTATTTACCACCCCACCAATTTTCGTGTCATCTGTGAACTTACTGATCAACCCTCCTACATTCAAATCTAAATCTAAATTATATGTTCTACAAACAGCAAGGGATCCAACAGCAATCCCTAAGGAACCCCACTGGACACAAGCATCCAGTCACAAAAACACCCCTTGACCATCACCCTCTGCTTCCTGCCACTCAGCCAATTCTCGATCCAATTTGCCAAATTGTTTGGATCCCATGGGCTCTTACCTTCGTCATCAGTCTCCAATGTAGGACATTATCAAAAGCCTTGCTGAAGTCCAAGTAGACTACGTCAAATGCATTGCCCTCATCTACATGCCTGGTCACCTCTTTGAAAATTTCAATCAAATTGGTCAGACATGACCTCCCCTTAACAAAACCATGCTGACTGTCCTTGATTTCCAAGTGTAGATTAATTCTGAACCTCAGAATTGCTTCCAATAGTTTCCCCACCACTGAGGTTAGACTAACTGGTCTGTAGTTCCCTGGTTTATCCCTTCTTGAATAACGGTACCACTTTGGCTGTCCTCCAGTCCTCTGGCACCTCTGGCCAGAAAGGTATTGAAAATTATTGCCACTGCCCCTGATAGCTCCTCCCTTGCCTCACTCAACAGCTTGGGATACATTTCATCTAGACCTGGAGATTTATCTACTTTTAAGCCTGCCAGACCACTTAGAACCACCTCCCTTTCTATGCTAATTTATTTAATTATATCACAGTCCTTCTGCCTGATTTCCATACCCACATCATCCCTCTCACTTGTGAACGCTGACATAAAGTATTCATTTAGAACTCTACCTACTCCACACACAAATTACCACTATGGTCCTTATTGAGCCCTACTCTTTTCCTAGTTATCCTCTTATTCTTAATGTACTTGTAAAATAACTTTGGATTTTCCTTTATGTTACCTGCCAATGTTTTTTCATGACCCCTTTTTGCTCTCCTAATTTCCTTTTTAAGTTTCCCCCCTACACATTCTATACACCTCTAGGGCTACCGCTATTTTGAGCCCTTGGTATCTGCCATAAGCCTCCCTTTTTCTCTTTATCCAATCCTGTATATCCTTCGACATCCAGGGTTCCCTGGATTTGTTGGCCCCACCCTTTGTCTATACTTTAATATGTTCGCCCTGTACTCCCCCTATTTCCTTTTTGAATGAGTCCCACTGCTCTGATGCAGATTTACCTAAAAGTAGCTGCTCCCAGTCCACTCTGGCCAAATCATCTCTGATCTTTTTAAAATCAGCCTTCCCCCAATTTAAAACTCTGATTTCTGGCCCATCCTTGTCATTTTCCATAACAATCTTGAATCTAACAGAGTTATGATCACTATCTGCAAAATGCTCCCCCACTGATACCTCTACCACTTGCTCGGCTTCATTCCCTAAAATTAAGTCCAGGACCGCCCCTTCTCTTATAGGACCTTCTGCGTACTGCCTTAAAAATCTCTCCTGGATCACTTTAAGAATTCCACTCTCTCTAAACCTATTGCACTGTGACTAACTCAGTTAATGTTCGGGAAGTGGAAATCCCCCACTATTACTACCCTATTGTTTTTACACTTCTCTGAAATTTGCCTACATATCTGCTCTTCTATTTCTCTCTGACTGTTTGGGGGCCTTTAGTACATTCCCAGCAATGTGATTGCTCCTTTTTTGTTTTTCCGTTCTACCCAAATGGCTTCATTTAAGGACCCTGCTAAGATGTCATTCCTCTTTACTGCTGTAACTGATTCCATGATGAATATTGCGATACCCCCTCCACTTTTACCTCCTTCCCTGTCTCGCCTGATGACCCTATATCCGGGAATATTGAGCCACAAATCCTGCCCCTCTCTCAAACATGGCTCTGTGACAGTAATGACATCATACTTCCATGTGTTAATTTGTGCCCCCAAATCATTTGCCTTATTCATCAGACTCCTTGCATTAAAATAAATACCATCCAACCTTGTGAAACTCCCTTGTGCCTTAACTGGCCTATAGTTTCTATGCCTTCCAGACTCACTTGCTCTCTCTTCTAATTTTGGCTGTGCATCTCTCACTGCTGAACAACCTCTCAGGATCCCATCCCCCTGCCAAGCTAGTTTAAACCCTCCCCAACAGCACTAGCAAACCTCCTTGCAAGAATGTTGGTCCCATTCTGGTTCAGGTGCAACCCGTCCGTCTTGTACAGCTCCCACCAGCCCCAGAAACAGTCCCAATGTCCCGTGAAATCTAAAGTCCTCTCTACTGCACCATCTCTCCAGCCACGCATTCATTTGGACTAACCTCCTATTTCTATGCTCATTAGCATGTGGCACCAGAAGTAATCCAGAGATTGCTACCTTTTGAGGTCCTGTTTTTAATCTGTTTCCTAGCTCCCTAAATTCTGCTTGCAGGACCTCATCCCTCTTTCTACCTATGTCATTGGTATCAACATATACCATGATCTCTGTCAGTTTGCCTTCCCCCTTTAGAATGCCCTGCAGCTGTTCAATGACATCCTTGACCCTGGCATCAGGGAGGCAACATACCATCCTGGAGTCATGTCTATGGCCGTAGAAACGCCTGTCTGCTTCCCTTACCATCGAGTCTCCTATCACTATTGCTCTTCACCCCCCTTTTTCCTCCCCCCCATGCAGCTGAACTACTCACAGTGCTGTGAGCGTGGCTGCACTCCCCAGAGGAACCGTCAATCTCACCGTTTACCAGCGCAGAATAACGGTTCCCAAGCGAGATGCACCCTGGGGATTTCCTGACTACCTGCCTGACACCTTTCTTCTGACTGATGGTCACCCATTCCCTCTCTGTCTGCACTTCCATAAACTGTGGGGTGACCATGTCCGAAAATGCGCTATCCACGAAACTCTCAGCCTCGTGGATGCACCTCAGTGCCTCCAGCCGCTGCTCAAGGAGTATCTAGGACTTCCCACATGTTGCAGACTGACATGGGACTGAGCTGCCCTGCCATGCCTCTCACTGAAAAAAACCCCTTACTTTAAGTTAAGTATAGTTTAAAAACAAAGTTAAATTATTCATGTACTTTAAATAAAAACTAAAACCCTTACCCTACCTTGGCTTGATCTATTTTAAACTGGATAAAAAAACTTACCCACTACTCACCAATGTGCTGATGTCACTTTTTGAAGCTTCCCCGCACTCGCATTGGTTCTGCCCTCTCTGCCGCTCTCTCGCACTGTCTTGTGATGTCACTGTTGTTATTTTCAACAAGAACTGACTGCAGGACACTCTCCCCAGACCATGTAAATTCCATTATTAAAACTAGATTTTAAACTAGGAGTTAATATTAAATTTTAGGAAGGCTGAAGCCATTGTCGTTGGTCCCCAATGCAAACTCCTTCCCCAACTGCCATTTCCATTCACTTGTTGGCAACTGTCTGAAGCTGAGCTGGACCTAACACAACCTTGTTGTTGTGTTTGACCCCAAGATGAGCTCCCAACCATATTGCTAAGACTGCCTATTTCAACTATGGCTCAACTATCTGCTGCTGAAAGCTTTACCTGTGCCTTTTGTTTCCTCTACAACCACTCTCTGACTCCCACTCACCAAAACTCTGCTTTTTTTATGGGATGTGGGCCTCACTGGCTAGGCCAGTATTTATTGCTCATTCCTAATTGCCCTTGGGGCATTTAAGAGTCGCTCACATTGCTGTGGGTCTGGAGTCATGTAGGCCAGGCCAGGTGAGGACAGCAGATTTCCTTCCCTAGAGGACACTAGTAAACCAGATGGGTTTTTTTACAACAACCTGCAATGGTTTCATGGTCATCATTTGACTTTTAATTCCAGATTGTTGTTGAATTCAAATCTCACCATCTGCCATGGTGAGATTCAAACCCGGGTCCCTAGAGCATTACCCTGGGTCTCTGGAATACTAGTCCAGTGACAATACCACCTCACCTGAGGGCTGCTCATATCTTAACTTATATGAAGTCTTGTCCACCAATCGCCCTTGTGCTTGCTGACCTACAATGGTCCAACAACACCTCCATTTTAAAATCCTGATCCTTGTTTTCAAATCCCTGCATGACTTTTCCCTTCCCTATCTCTGTAGCCTCCTCCAGCCCTACAGGCCACCAAGATCTCGCTGCTCTTCCAATTCTGTTATCTCATACATCCCCGATTTTAATTGCTCCACAATTGTGCTGTGCAATTCAAAATCAAGTCCTTTAGATTCTGGATTCTCTCTTTAATTAGAATATTTTCTACAATTTTTAGCGATGAATAATGTATTATCATTGCATAATTTCTTAAGGGAGGGAAAGAATTTACAATGAAGGCACATCTGGGACTGCCAAGTGTGGAGGCGGAGGAACCTGAAGCAAAACCTCCAATCAGAGTGAAGTTCAAACTCCAAAGCCTGGCAGCATCAGGATTGCAGGTACAGTTTGTTCCTACCTAACCACAGACCAGTCTGAGATTTTTACAGTTCTTTTCCCCCTCAGAGTACTGGGAGTGATGATATGGATTTAATTAATGCTCATTTAATGTCTTTATAAAAAGAGCTGAATGAGTATCTGAGTTCAAATGGCATTGGTGAAAGTACCAATAGAAGTGGTCAAATGTTTTTGCAAAGTGACGCATTCTAGGCTTTGGGACCATGGAAATGCTAAAACAAAGAAGCATACCAAACGAGGATGTGTAATGTACATTGTAACTAACATTACATGCTTCAGAGTCCTGCTCAATTTATCTTGGAGGTGGAGATTGAGGGAGGAACTGAGAAAGAGGCAAAATATTGCAGAACCTTTCCACAGTTTTGTTGAATGATGTCCATGACAGCACAACTTAGATCATTGGAAGCTGAAATCTTGATGGGCTAAGTAGTCTCCACACCCTCATGCTTTCCTAGGTTTTACAACAATCACAGAAACTTGCATTTATGTATATCACCTCAGTAATTTAGGCAAATGAGGTGTGGCAGAATTTAAAGATGATGATGGGGATCTTAAAATTGTCATACTAGAGTATTAGGAGCCAGTGGAGCTGTGTGAGGATGACAGTAATGGGCAAGTGAGGTTTTGAGTAGTATAGGACTTAGAAGGCAGCTCCAGTACAGTGGATTAGCTGACAAATTTCCAGAGTGGAAATGAGGGGGCCAATGAAAAGTTGATCTTTGAGGTAATGAAAGTGTGGATGAGGTTTTATGCAATTAAAGAGAATAGGGAATGGTGGAAGCAAACACTATTTTGGTGGTGGATGAACATAGCTTGATATACCAGACATGAAATAGAAAGCTTACTTTACAGAGCACATCTGCCTTTCTGTTACATTTTTGTGCGTTTAGTTGGACCATAGTTATGCAAAAGCCATTGTCTTATTCCAGTGCAATATACTGTAGGGTCCCTGGCACTTGGTGTGAAGCCAAATTACTTCAGATCTCTCATGAACCAAATTCTGTCTTCAAAAAGATGACTCACAGCTTGTAGAGTTTGAGGTTTAGCTTAAAATTCAGACCACCTGTGTCCTATTTAAAGTCAAAGTAGGGAGCCAAAGATGAATCCAAGCCCAGTATTGAGTCCATTCTTTATTCAGCTTTGGAATCTGGGTTGGAATCCAGTCCAGATTTAGGGGATGGAAATATTCTTTGTCTCTCTCTCCCAAGTGCTTTTCTCTTTTCATCTTTTGCTTTTTCCTTATTTTTGTTCTCTCTTGCTCACCTTCTCTTTAACTCTCTTCTATCTATATCCCAAGTGAATAAGCTTTGTCAATCTCCCCCCAGCAGAATGAGTGTTTCCAGGAATTAGCAATCTCACTCAGGTCATAACAATGATTGGTGTAAGAAATCATAACATTTCTACTGGTAAAATAGGAGGTGTGGTTCTATGTGACTATGTTCTATATTGGATTTATTTTATAGGAAACTGTTCCCACAAGCGCATGATTTTTCTTTATAACTGCTAACACTGAGATTTTTAATGTTTGTCAAATATTAGATATTATATCAAACAAATGCACAAATAACACAGTTTCATCTTTTATAGATCAAATACGTACGAATAATTGAAAAGTCCACGTACCAGGCAACATCCTGGGTTAGATGCCTAACAAAAAGTGGAGGTAATAATTTATTATATACTTGCAAACATGATCATCTGAGAATGTTTTGTGGCAAGGTTGGAGCTCAGTGCTGAATAACCTGCAATGATGGATATAAATTTAGTGGAAGTGGTGAATTTTTGTTTTAAACTGTATCACTTAGAGGACACCATAAAGATCACGTATGCCCACAGGAAGGTAAATCAGAAGTAAGGAATAGTCCTGACTTTTACACTCTCATTGATCAAGTTGATAGGTGGCTATGCAAGGACCCTATAATTTTTATTTCTCTTTTCAGAAAGCTGTAAATAGGTGCCCAACCCATCCTCAGTCAGAAGAGATGCAGCATGTACTAGACTACAAAAGAGATAAAATAAGTGCCAGGCAATGACTATTTCCAACAAGTGAAAAACTAATCATTTCCCCTTGACATTCAATGGCATTACCATCCCTGAACCCCCACAATCAACAGCTTGGGCATTACCATTGACCAGAAACTGAACTGGATTAGCCACATAAATGCTGTAACCACAAAAGCAAGTCAGAGGCTAGAAATTCTGTGGCGAGTACCTCACCTCCCGACTCCTTATAGCCGATCCACCATCTTCAAGGCACAAGTCAGGAGTGTGATGGAATACTCTCCACTTGTCTGAATGAGTCCAGCTCCAACAACACTCAAGAAGCTTGATACCATCCAGGCCAAAGTAACCTGCTTGATTAGCACCCCATCCACCACCTTATATATTCAGTCCCTCCACCACTGACACACATCGGCACTAGTATTTACCATCTACAAGATGCACTGCAGCAAATCACCAAGGCTCCTTCGACAGCACCTTCCAAACCTGCGACCACTACCACCTAGAAGGACAAAGGCAGCAGATGCATGGGAACACCACCATCTGCAAGTTCCCCTCCAAGCCACGCACCACCCTGCTTTGGAACTATATCATCATTCCTTCACTATCAGTGGGTCATAGTGGAAATCCCTTCCTGACAGCGTACGTGACTGTAGCAGTTCAAGAAGGCAGCTCACGACCACTTCTTGAAGGCAATGAGGGGTGGATAACAAATGCTGACCCAGCCAGTGATGCCCACATCTCATGAAAGAATAAATAAAGTTTTCCTCATGAGGTGAGGATGAGATCTTAAACTGTGTAGCATCTGCCTGTTCAAGTGAACATGAAAGATTTCAAAGCACCTCTCTCCTTCACTCAATGCTAGCAAAACAGATCAATTGGTCAGTTATGTCATTTTTGTTTGTGGAACCATGTTGTATACAAATTGGTTGTTACGCTTGCTTACATAACTGTGACTGTACTTCAAAAGTAATTAACTGGGTGTGAAGCACATTGTGATGTCCTAAGGGTGTGAATGGGACTGCATAATTTCTTCTTTCTCCTTAGATTTCCAAATACGGATTTAAAATGTGCCATTGCTAAATTCCACTTAATGCAGAAGATTGAAAGGATTTTAACACTGAACATCATTTGCAAGAATGCAATGAAAAATTAAATCAGCTGTTATCTGTGTGAAATGAAGGAAACCTTAGTATGTGATTCACCCAGGACTCAAGTGTGCAGTAAATTCACAATTGGAACCAGAACATTTAAAAAAAAATTTTGGACTGAAGATTCAATCAAAGAGTAAGGATAGTCATTTATTTAAAAAAGTCATTGTAAACTTGAATCCTGTTTTATGTCATGTATTTTTGTTTAGAATGAGTGATGTGGATAAAAATTAGAATGAGTTATTAATGCAATTACAGGTAGAGTACCTCAAATCCAGGAATCTCAATGAGAATACTGTCTGATTTTAGAACTACGGGTAGAGCACCTCAAATTCGGCTACATTTTGGGACCAATTGTATGCTGGATTTTGGAACCTGTAGATTTTTGAAAAAATCTGAATCCCTTAACGAATAAGGGACACTTTTTAGAACTCATTCATGGGATGTGGGCTTCGCTGGCTGGGCCAGTATTTATTGCCCATCCCTAGTTGCCCTTGAGAAGGTGGTGGTGAGCTGCCTTTTTGAATTGCTGCAGTCCATGTGCTGTTAGGGACTTCCAGGATTTTGGCCCAGCGACAATAAAGGAACAGCGATATATTTCCAAGTCAGGATGGTGAGCAACTTGGAGGGAAACTTACAGGTGGTGGTGTTTCCATCTATCTGTTGCCCTTGTCATTCTAGATGGTCGTGGGTTTGGAAGGTGCTGTCTAAGGAGCCTTGGTGAATTCCTGCAGTGCATCTTGTAGATGGTACACACTGCTGCTATGGTATGTTGATGGTGGAGGGACTGAATGTTTGTGGATGTGGTGTCCATCAAGCAGACTGCTTTGTCCTGGATGGTGCCAGCCAAGCTTCTTGAGTGTTGTTGGCGCTGCGCTCATCCAGGCAAGTGGGGAGTATTCCATCACACTCCTGACTTGTGCCTTGCAGATGGTGGACCTGCTTGGGGAGTCAGAAGGTGTGTTACTTGTCATAGGATTCATTGCCTCTGACCTCTTATAGCCACAGTATTTATATGGCTAGTTCAGTTTCTGGTCAATGGTGGACTAGCCACGTGATCTCTTTTCTACCTGGGCAGGGTGGGGTCAGGGTTCACGGGAAAAATGTCCGGTTTTTGAACACTGCTGGGTTCTGGGTAGCCAGCTTTGAGGTACTCTAGCTGTAGTTCTAAAATCAGACAGTATTCTCATCTGCACAATATTTAATTCTATTAGGTTACTGGCACATCATTCAGGTGGTTGTTACTTGCAGTAAGAAGATGTCATTAAACATACACAAACACTGCAAGGTGGTATGTTTCTGTTGTGTTGGCTGCTTTGGTAAAGGGTTGTCTGGCATTTTATTGTATTTCTAATTCTTTCACCAGTCTATGTGCTTTCCTGATTTGGCAGGTGCTTTTTTTTTTTTTACCTTGGGTGCATAGCAGACAGCATTGGGAGGGGCGCAGCAAGAAGTAGGGCCCCTGTTTGAGGAGGATGTCGTTAAGGTCTAGGTGCAGTAAGTGCAGCTCAGGATGACAGTTTTATTTCCCCGCCATGGCTATGATGCCTTAAAGTGTGGGCAAAGCTCTTGGCAGGAGGAGGAGATGCTGTCAATGGAAGCCAACACTGTAGGCAGGTGCAATGTCTCCTCTTTGTACTCTGCTTCAAAGTAGTACTGTTAACTCCACAAAACCCAAAGCCATTTTTATACTGACATGTTTGTGAACGGTTACATTTGATGGGGTCAGGAAACTTCAGTGATGATTCTGGGAAAGAAATATGGGGTGCTTTAATTAATGATTGATTTTAAGTGAAGAGGAAGATGTAAGGAGTGGTGAGCGTTTTTGGTTTCTTGACATAAAAGGTATTTTGAATCAAGATCTGAATTTGTTTGCCAGCTGTTATGGGGCTTCTTCCTAAGCCATCTCCTCAAACAGTCCCTCACTGGCTGCAGTTCAACGGCTGTGTTGCACAACATACAGTAAATCACAAAAATCTGCACAGCTTTGGCCCTCTGATGCTGAAGGGCATTTCCTGTCATGATGCTGGAAGTCCTGCTGGAAGCATGGCTTTTATGAAAACTCTTGCTGTGTTTGTATGGTACTGAGTGAGGCACTATCAGCAAAAGCAGCAGTTAGTGGCCTCCATCACCAAAGAGACTGTTGGCTATTAACAAATTAGTAGCCCTTTTGCTTCAAGAGAGGTTATTCCTTCCATTAGGAAGGCTAGATGTACTCTAAGGATTCATGTTGCTGGGAAATACTGCTGTAATTCAGAAAAACTTGTGAACGGTTACATTTGATGGGGTCAGGAAACTTCAGTGATGATTCTGGGAGAGAAATAGGGGGTGCTTTAATTAATGATTGATTTTAAGTGAAGAGGAAGATGTAAGGAGTGGTGAGTGTTTTTGGTACTGGACTTCCCCAGGAAAACTTGATGTATGTTTGACTCCACTGAACAAGGTATCCATTAATTGGTGAATACAACAACGCATAATGCACTGAATGTGTTGCAGATGATATTGTACCCCTGGTTTGATCCTGAAGAGGAAAGGTTAAGTAGTGATTACTTTAACTGTGACCAGGGACAAAGTACTGTACTTACAGAAAGATATTTCACTGCACTCCAGGTAACAGAGAGTAAGACAGTCAGATCACCTCCCTCTTGAACTTATAGGAAATTATTGCTTTTTAAGGTTAATTGATGTCTGGCAGGAACGACAGGATAGGTCTCCTCCTCCTGCATTGGATGATCTCTCTGGTATCCAGAGATGCTTGTAGGCTGTTGTCATATTTCTCCACTGGAAAGTGTGGGGCCCATCAGCTTTCTTCTAATATCAGGCTATATATTGTATATTTACTGTAACAGCAAAGTTCAGAAGCTCCAGATATGCCACAGCAATGGAGATTTATTTAGCACCTTTTAATGTAATGAAATGTCCCAAGGTGCTTCAAAGGACCATTACAAAACACAGTATGACATTGACCCACAAGAGGAAATATTGGGCCAGATGATGCAAAGCTTGGACAAAGAAATTGGTTTTAGGGAGTGTCTTAAGGAGCAGATGTGAAGAGTTTGAGAGAGGGAATTCCAAAGCTTGGCACCTAGGTAGTGAAATAATTGGGAATGCACAAAGCCAGAATTAGAGGAACCCTGAAATCTGAGGTTTATGGGGCTGGAGGAGATTAGAGATAGGGAGGAGCAAGGCCATGGAGTGATTTGAAAACAAGGATGAAAATTTTAACTTCAAGGTGTTGCAGGAGCCAATGTAGGGATGATTTGGCGGTGGGGGAGACATGGGTAGAAGTTTTGGGTGACCTCAAATTTATGGAGAGTACACTGGGTTAAACTAGCCAGCAGTGTGTCTGAGCAGTCAAATCTAGAGATAACAAAGGCATGAATGAGGGTTTCAGCAGCCAAAGTTAGGGAACCTTCAGCGATGGCATGAATACAAGGTCAAAAGATCATCTTGGGCTCAAATGTGACACCAAGTTTGTGATTGTTTTCCTGCATGGTATCTGCACTTTACCCATACTCAGAGCTGGTTGCAGTCTAAATGACATTAACATTTCCAGTTAGCTGCTGTAGAATTTTATTAGTGTTAACTGAAGCAAGTACCAACTATATATTTTTTACTATCCAATAGTATGTTAGTTGGTACTTCTCAAAGGTTGGAAGCCCCATTAATAGTGCATTTGTTTCCTCTTATATTTTTGTGTACATAGTGCTAACTACAATGGAGCTACACCAGTTTTTTTAATGAAAAAAACCCAGGAATATTTGGTTAATCAACTTGTCCAATAAAAATGGAAAAGGACAAAATTTGTGTCAAGTTATAGCTAGATGAATTCAGTATGGATCAACCAGAATGTATATGTGGGCTAAAGCAGGAGTTTTTATACAGCAAGTTAACTGTAACTACCTAAGCATTAATAGAAGTTCAGTCCTATATGATGAGGATATTAATGAACTTCTCCAGTAACACAAGACAATCAGAGGGATGCTTGGTTTGTGTACGCAGAGTGGTGAATCACTGAGTATATGAGTGAGGCCACACAGTGATTCAGTTTCAAATGAATTCAGATACAAACTGTTGATTCTACTCAGCAAAGAATCAGTGGGTATTTTATGAATTAACAAAATTAAACTTTCATGTTAAATATTAATTTTAATTATGGATCCCATTTGTAATGACTTTACTCCAAATGAACAAGTTTCATAAATGAAATGTAAATTACAGAAAATTAAATTCTTCAGCCCTGGAAGCAGATACTGTTAAATGATTCCATAGAATGGGGGTGATTAATTTAAAAAAAAAATGTACCTTCCTTTTCAGATCTCCAAGACACACTATATGTAAATATTTTTCATGTTTTTTCCATATAAAAGATGAGAAGGGATTCTGGATCCATTCCCACACTCCCGTTTCCATGCAAGCATTAAGACAGCATCAAAAGGTCATCCTCGGTCCAATAAATAGTTTCTGTACACATTGTACAATAGATACATATAAAGTGAACTCTTTCTCCCTTAACTCCACACTCCTTTCGCATTTCTTTCATCCACCTTGATGTCGAGACGAGTTAATAATGATCCATCAGTCTCCTGTCCAATCAATCAGCCTCAAAACTTAGCAAATGAAAGTGCGTTGACCACTTGAACAAAAACAGTGAAGAGGTTATGTCAGCTCTGATGAACTTTACTGCTGTTTGTGTTGAGGGAATCCGTTTTATAAGGAGTGCTTGTTCTTCCTGACAGTTTTACCGTATCCTTGTAAAAAGATTAAGGACAGATTTGGATTCCTAAAAATGAGAAATTAAACAATTTAACTATGGACTCAGGAGCCCCTGCAAATATATAAAATTACACACATGGCCATGTTAGATTTCTGACATATTGAAACATTAATTTATGAATGTGTTAATTGTAAAGTTGTTCAAATAAGCAGTTTTCAGGAAATCAAACAGTAAAAGTTTTTTTTTATAATTATTTTTACTGTTTTGCTCTTCACAGTACCAAAAATAAACATCTATATGGTGCATTTAGGTCAAAAAATGTCCCAGGGTGCTTCATGGCAGTGTAATGGAGACAAAAATTGGTGTTGAACAAAGATGATAATCAGCAGGGATAACTTAGAACTCTCCTTTGTGACCAAGCATTAATGGAGGAAAAGTGAGGTGGAGGTTAAGGGAGGGGATTTTAGTGTTTATGGCCGACAACAGTAGGGCTAAAGGGTGCACAAGAGTCCAGAGCTGGAGGAATGCAGAGTTCCTAAAGGGTTTTGAAAGCTATGAAGATAGGAAGCGGGCAGGCCTCGAGGGGATTTCATTAGTGTGTAAGGACAGGAAGGTCAGGGGATGATGAGGAAGGGAATTGGGAGTGGAGTCAAGGGAGCAGGAGTTGAATTTCATGGAGCGGGTACGACAGGAAATAGAGAAACTAGAGAAAGACAGATTCAAGGCTAGTTGGGATGGAGTGGTTTGATGGGGAAGGGAGAAATGTGACAGAACCAGCTGAATCGATGGCCTCAATCTTAGTGACACAATCCATGAGTTCCTCATACTTGTAGGAAATTGTGCAAGGTGTAAGAGGAGGCAGGGGTTTAAAAAGACAGTTGCTACTGGATAAAAGAAGCCAAAGCTTATCTTTAATTTCCAGGATAGTCCTGGAATAATGATCAACTTTCTCAGACAAGAAAAGCCTCAATAGTGCTTGACATAATCCAGCCAGATCTTGATGCCAGACAGCTACACCAGCTATATTTCAAGCTAAGGCACAGATTAGCCACAATTAACTGAATGGCAAAACAAACTCACTGGGCTGAATGTCCTACTATAATGCTCTGTTCTTATGAGTGTCACTTTGTCTTTCACGAGATGCTAAACCAAAGTTCTGACGGTCCTTTCAGGTGGATGTCAGAGGTCCCATGGAACTATTCAAAAAGCAAGGCAGTTCTCCTGGTGTGCTGGGCAAAATTTACTCAACGAACATCATCCACACAGATTATCTAGTCATTTATTTCATTGCTGGTAGTGGGACCTTGTTGTACATTTGTTGGCATGTTTTCCTGATAAATGATTACTACTTCTTGCTTGGCTGGGATATCACTAGGGCAAAGAGCAGGTTTATAAGGAGCAGCTCATTCCTCATATAGAACTTTGTCAATGTGACATTGGGCTTTTTGAGGATTAAGAATTTTTCTTTAAAAACATAATGTCCCAGATCTCCCAGACAGTGGACAATAGTGCTCAGATTGCCATTACACTCAAATTCCCCCAACTCTAAGCTGCTTACATTTCTCTGACAATCTGAAAACCAGAAGATTTAGCCCCATGTTTCCTGGGCTTAATCTTGCTTCCGCCAATTGAACTGCTATATTGTGATATCAACAGAAGCCTAGCGAGACTGCTGTCTGTGGCGCTTCTGCCAAATCCAACTACAGAAATGAATATGCTTGTAACTCTCAGAAGATTGATTTTACTATTACATGTGCAAAAATTTAAAAATTACTTTTGAGGAAATTATACACATACTGCACACACAAAACTCTCTCATAATGACACTAGAGAAAAAGTACTGAGCAAACTATTGGGATTAAAGGGTGACAAGTCCCCAGGATCTTAAAGGAAGTGGCAGCAGAGATAGTGGATGCATTGGCTGTAATATTCCAAAATTCCCTAGATTCTGGAAAAGTTCCAGTGGATTGGAAAAATGCTAATATAACGCCCTTATTCAAAAAGGTGGGGAAGAAAGGGGGAGGCAGGAAATAGGAAACTATACCAGTTAGTTTAATGTCTGTCATTGGGAAATTGTTGGAATCCATTATTAAGGTAGTAATGGGGCATTTGGAAAGTCAAAATGCAATCCATCAGAGTCAGCATGGTTTTATGAAGAGTAAGTCATGTTTGACTAATTTGCTAGAGTTCTTTGAAGATGTGACAAGCGAAGTGGATAATGGGGATCCTATAGATGTAGTATATCTGGACTTCCAGAAGACCTTTGATAAGGTACCGCACAAAAGATTAATACACAGGATAAGATCACACGGAGTTACAGGTAATATATTAGCTTGGATAGAGGATTTGCTAACCAACAGAAAGCAGAGAGTCGGGATAAATGGATCTTTTTCTGGATGGCAAGCCACAGGGTTCGGTCCTTGGGTCCTAACTATTTACAATCTAAGTTAATGACTTGGATTCAGGGATAGAAGGTACTATAGCTAAATTTGCAGATGACACCAAAATAGGTGGGAAAGTAAGTAGCAATGAAGAAATAAGAAATTTGGCAGATGGAGTTTAACATGGATAAGTGAGAGGTTATCCATTTTGGTCAGAAGAATAAAAAGGCGGCTTGTTATTTAAATGGAGAGAAACTTCAGAATGCTTCAGAGGGATCTGGGTGTCCTCATGCTTGAATTGCTGAAAGCTAGTATGCAGGTAATGAAGAAGGCAAATGGAATTTTGGCATTTATTGCAAAAGGAATAGAGTATAAAAACAGGGAAGTGTTGTTGCAACTGTATAAGGCATTGGTGAGACCGCACCTGGAGTACTGTGCACAGTTTTGGTCCCCTTACTTGAAGGATGTAGCTGGATTGGAAGCGGTTCACTAGATTGACTCCAGAGATGTGGAGCTTGTCTTGTGAGGAGAAATTGAGCAGTTTAGGCCTATACTCGCTGGAGTTTAGAAGGATGAGAGGAGATCTAATTGAGGTATATAAGATGCTAAAAGGGATAGACAAAGTAGATGTGGAGCAGATGTTTCTTCTTCTGGGGCATTCTAGAATGAGGGGCCATAGTTTTAGGCTAAGGGGTGATAGATTTAAATCCGAGAGGAGGAGGAATTACTTTTCTCAAAGGGTCATGAATCTGTGGAATTCGCTACCTCAGAGTGCAGTGGATGCTGGGACGCTGAATAAATTTAAGGAGTAGATGGACAGATTTTTAATTAGTAATGGGTTGAAAGGTTATGGGGAGAGGGCAGGAAATTGGAGTTGAGGCCGAAATGAGATCAGCCATGATCGTAATGAATGGTGGGGCAGGCTCGAGGGGCTGAATCGCCTACTCCTGCTCCTAGTTCTTATGTAATTGACCATAATGTTTACAAAACAACTCTGTTAGCAAATAGCGTTAAAGAACTTAGTACCTTAGTGGAACGGGTTTTACTGAAAACATTCCAAAATCGCAACGTTTCATCTCCTGCTCCTGTCACAATTGCCTCTCCATCGGGTGATATGGCCTAAAGAGAATGAAATAAAAAAAAATCACAACCTATTAAAGGACAGGATTGTGTGTGGAAGAGAGATATACACATCTTGAGCTCAATGCAGTATTACCATTGCTAACAGATATCAGGAGAGAAACTAGTGACTATTTCAAAACATATTGGGGCTGAAGTTCCCTTCGGCTTCTCACAGTTCACTACTATGACTCTGTCAGGAGACCATCTGAACCCCAAAAGTAAAAGGACAGAAGACCAGTAGATCCCCTTCAGAATTTCAGGGCCATTGTGTATTGGATCTCTCAATCTACTTGATGCTTATTAAAATCAAAAATCGAGTGGTAATTTTAGTTTACAGTATGTTTGGGGCTCATTTGACCAGCTCTTTTCCAGAGCAAAGTAAAACAATGCCTGCTCACATATTCTTCCCCACAGCTCTGATTAAATATTTCATTCTCTCTAAGGTCTCTGCAGAAAGAATTACTTCCTATTGTCTTGATAATTTTAAAGTGGTGACCCATCAAACATTTGACTCCTCATATATTAATTCTATTAGAATCTTAAGAAAATTTAAAAGCCTCTTTATTCTCCTCCTGGCCTCCTCTGATCCCGTGGAAATAGCTTAGTACAAACTTCTCATCCCGACTTTACTCTCGTATATGTCCTTATTTTAAAACCAAAGAATGGCTTTATCCTTTTCCATTGCATGTTCAGGGAATGATGGACTGAACCTCGGGTCTCTCAGCAGTGGAGTTACCCCAGTGTCCTGGCCAATATTTATCCCTTAATCAAAAGCAGATTATTTGGTCATCATCACATTGCTGTTTGTGGGAGTTTCCTGTGAGCAAATTAACTGCGTGTTTCCGACATTACATTTCAAAAATACTACATTGGCTGTAAAGCACTTTGTGACGTCTGGTGGATATGAAAAGCACTAAAATCAACTCTTTCTGGATGATAATGATGGCATCTGTAATAAAACAAAACTTGTATGGAGACAATGCAGTAATTGTATCAATTAAATCTTGGTTTTTATTGCATGTCTATGAAAATTAAAGCTTTTCATTGCGAGATTAATCATGAATATCCTTTTAATCAGCCATCAGTTCTAATGGAGAACAAAAGTGGACCCAGCATTGAACCCTGGGTCACACGACTTCCAGTGCTTTTCCAATTCAAGCAACGTTTATTTACCCTATACTTAGAAATAAAACTGATTTGTCTAGGATGGTTATAAAGGTAGATTAGCTGACATCAGGTTCTCTTTTTTCAATTTGCCATTCAAGAGAATGTATTTTTATTTTCATTTCAAAAGAAAAATGAACACCTGTTTGCAGTTTGAGGCAGTATGGATGGCAAACTTAAAAAAATAAAATAAATTAACATAAGTATCAACAGTTTATGTCCAAATCAGTTACAGTCTCATTGTCTGCTCCTGTCATATTGCTCAATGATTGTGAGAGCCCCCTGCTGGCTGATATGTAGAAAGCCAAATTAAGGGCTCTGCCCTGAAACTCAGCATGTAACACAGTTTTTAGAATTTCCAAAATGAGTTTTGGAGAGAGACCAACTTCAGTAAAAATACAAAGGTAAAGCACAAATGTGTGAAAATGTGACTCTGAAAAGTCCAATGTGAAGTTAAATCCTTCTTTATCATAGCCTATCATATTTACTTTTCTACTTGCATTAGAACATTTTCAAAGGGCCATGGAAAATAGATGTACTTTCAAAAAAATAATTCATGGGATGTGGGCTTCGCTGGCTGGGCCAGCATTTATTGTCCACCCCTAGTTGCAACTTTACTGTCTATTATTGCACATTTTACTAGTGTGCAAATAACATTTCGGTAAAACCCTAAGTAAATCAAGTTGAATTTTTTTTTTGCCTGCAAAAGATGTTCCAATTTCCACCTGACATGACAACATGAACAGGTACATGCACAAATGTGCAAAAGGTTTCCAGTCAAAATCTGAAGACATTTGGGTTCATAAACTGAGAATTGAGACCAGTTGATCTTTGTAAATATAGAATACAGGTACACACACAAACTTTTGAGAAAAGAGGAATAACAGGCAGAAAGAACAACAAAATTACTATTTAATGTTCCTCCCCTTTTACTGCTGTCTCCCTTCAGGAACATGTAAACATTAATCAATCATAATCTGTAAAATTTTGAAGACAATACCCATAGATGCCTTTTAAGGTTTTTCAATTGCAAATAACCACTATAACCTCAGGCGAATAATGCAGATCCAGGCATTATCATTCTTTGATGTTCCTCAATAGGATCAAAATAGGAAGTTACAGCATTCAATCACAAAATATTGCATTTTCCCTGAAATTTTCTGAATTGTCATTCTTAATAAATATAAACACTGAATTTAAAATATTACTTTTTTGCAAAGTAACAAATAATGACTAAAGAATTATGTTTTTAATTCATTCTTGGGATGTAAATATTGTTGGCAAGGCCAGTAATTACTGCTTATCCCTAATTGCCCTTCAGCAGGTGGTGGTGAGTCACCTACAACTGAATGGCATGCTCAGCCATTTCAGAGGGCGTTTAAGAGTCAATCATATCTAGGGTCAGATGTTGGCCAGACCACGTAAGGAGGACAGATTTTCCCTCTCCTAAAAAGGGGATTAGTGAACCAGATTGATTTTTTTTTTCTTTTAAAATGATAATCTGGTACCATTTTTTACCAGATTTATTGAATTTAAGTCCCTCCAGCTGCCCTCATGGGATTCGAATTTATGTCTCCAGAGCATTAATCCAGGCTTCTTGCTTACTAGTCCTGTAATATTGTCGCTATGCTACCATGTCCTGACATATTGAAGAAAGGTATGCATTCCAGTGCCAACCTTACAACCAACCACAAAATCAAATCTCTTACCAGGTAGAGCACTCTATACGAATGCCCCGTCAATTTGGCAACCTGTGTTAAGGATGGGTATTTCCACACTAAAATCTGATTCTGGGAATAACCGTGTGTGCTAACCTGTAAAACAAAGCAAAAGAAAAGTCACAACAAAATATAAACCTTAATGAAGTTGTATTAGGCTTCATTCAGAATTGAACTTGCTTTGTCACATGAAACTCAACGGGTTCAAGTCCAACAAACTCAGCTGGAACTTGGCTCAATACCTTGAGGTTTTTATTGGTAAATAACACAATGGCTGGGATTTTCTGGGACCTGCCGCAGGGGTTGAGGGGGGGATGCACTAGCCCAGCCAAAAGCCCATTGATTTTCAGCAGGGCTGGGAGACCCTGCCCACAGTATTGTCATTTAACATATTTCAGGCACAGGCTCCCTCAGCAAAGTCATGAACTTCAGTTCTAATATTCTATTCTAGATCAACATAATTTCCCTGCCATGAATATCACCATGAATCATAAACTTCCCTAACCAATTACACTGTTGCAAAGTGGACACTTCAGTTCTAGTATATTTCCTTTAGTGCCACATACACACACACACACACCAGAATTTTTTTCATCAAGCAGAATACAAGTCAGTAATCAGCAAAATGATTTTGCGAGGAATAAAATACTTTGTGACAAACATAACAGTCTTCGCAAGTCCAGCAACAACATTCATTTACAAAATCATTAATCTAGTAAATGTTCCAATGTGCTTGAGAGAGGAAAAATAGACGCTGAGCGGAAGCGGTAGAAATGACCAAAAGAATGGGTGAATATAAAGCTTGGAGGAGGCTTTCAAAAGAAAGAAGAGAAACAAGTTGTAGGAGTCTGGAGAATGAGTTTTATTGAGTACAGTTGAATTTTTTAAGGCTTTGGGACCAACAGTGGAGTGGGAACAAGAGGAGATATACAGAGTAGAGTTGGAAGGCTAAAGGGCATGAACTATGACAAGGGTAGAAGAGTGCAGAGGTAGTGTGGGCTGAAGCCATGGAGGGGATCATAAACAAAGATGGGAATTTTGAATTCAATGAAATCAGGGACTGGGAGACATACAAAATGGAGATGCAGGGGTTTTCATGATGGGCAAGCACGAACATAATAGTACAAGACACAATGCAGGTGGCATAGTTGGAGTTTGGTAGGCTGGCCAGATGTCATTGGAAGAATAAAATACACAAAAAGCTGAAGTTAATGCACATCATTATCTTCATTTTTGGTGTCTAGTCCCTCAGAAAACTTTGCTCATCTGTATATATGCTACATAAATGACCGAAGATGCACCCCATTTCAAGTAGATGGAGAGCTTCTAATGTCAAGCAGAGCAAGTTTGTGTGTGCACCATACCAGTACAGCAGCATCTTAACATTTTTCATTTTGCTGGGTTTAATCCCAAGTTTTGAATTCAGCTGTAGAATTTAATGATCAAGTCTAATCCCAAAAAATCAGACCATATATAAATTGGGCCAGAAAGGATCAGCAGCAAAAAAATGTCCACACTTGCAGCTAGGAAATATAGTAACTCAAGTTGAACTGTGAATGTAACATCAGGCAGCCTGAAAGTGCTTATTCCATAATGTACCTGTCAGAAGGTGTATTGCTCTCCCTGTGTAAACACACACAAATAGATATTTCTGTAAACCTGCTGCTAGGTCAACCATATAAATGTGGGGAGCCAGTCCTATGCATTTCAAACTGCATGGTTCTGCAGTGTTGCTTTTGCCACATAGATTCACTTTGTTTCAAACAGTGGAATCTTAGCCATAGTTCCTTGTTTCGTACTTTTTGTTTAAATAGGGAGGAAGGGAGGGTAAAAGGAGAAAAATAATTTTTTTAAAATCCAATTCTGAGATACTGATAGCATTTCTGGGAAGTTATTTGTGTCTTCCTCCATGAAGACGGAACTAGAGTAGTTATTTAATTGCTCTGCCATTTCCTTGTTCTCTATTATAAATTCTAAATTCCCTATTATAAGTATCAATGATTTGGATGAGGGAACCAAATGTAAAATTTCCAAGATAAAAGCAAAAAACTGCAGATGCTGGAAATCCAAAACAAACATACCTGGAAAAACTCAGCAGGTCTGGCAGCATCTGTGGAGAGGAACATAGTTAACGTTTCGAGTCCGCGTGACTCTTCAGCAGAACTAAGGAAAAATAGAAAAGGGGTGAAATATAAGCTGGTTTAAGGGGTGGGTGGGGGGGGGGGAAGACAAGAACAGCTGGATAGAGGGCCAGTGATAGGTGGAGATAACCAAAAGATTTCACAGACAAAAAGACAAAGAGGTGTTGAAGGTGGTGATATTATCTAAAGGAATGTGCTAATTAAGGGTAGAAAGCAGGACAAACAAGGTACAGATAGCCCTAGTGGGGGTGGGGTGAAGGAATCAACAAAGGCTAAAAGGTAGAGATAAAACAATGGGTGGAAAAACATTTAAAAATAATGGAAATAGGTGGGAAAAGAAAAAGCTATATAAATTATTGGAAAAGACAAAAAGGAGGGGGGAAATCTGAAAGGGGGTAGGGATGGAGGAGAGATTACTCTTTGTTTTTTCCAATAATTTATATAGATTTTTCTTTTCCCACCTATTTCCATTATTTTTAAATATATTTCCACCCATTGTTTTATCTCTACCTTTTAGCCTTTGTCAATTCCTTAACCCCACCCCACCCCCACTAGGGCTATCTGTACCTTGTTTGTCCTGTTTTCTACCCTTAATTAGCACATTCCTTTAGATAATATCACTACCTTCAACACCTCTTTGTCTTTTTGTCTGTGACATCTTTTGGTTATCTCCACCTATCACTGGCCCTCTATCCAGCTCTTCTTGTCTCCCCCCCCTCCCCCCACCTCTTAAACCAGCTTATATTTCACCCCTTTTCTATTTTTCCTTAGTTCTGTTGAAGAGTCATGTGGACTCAAAACATTAACTGTGCTCCTTTGCACAGATGCTGCCAGACCTGCTGAGTTTTTCCAGGTATTTTTGTTTTTGTTTTGTAATATTTCTAAGTTCGCTGATGCCATGAAATTTGGTGGGAATGTGAGTGACGAGGAGGGTGTTAATAGGCTTCAAAGTGATTTAGACAGGTTGAGTGAGTGGGCAAATACATGGCAGATGCAATGTAACATAGATAAGTGTGAAGTTATCCACTTTGGTAGGAAAAACAGAATGGCAGAGTATTATTTAAGTGGTGATAGATTAGGAAATGTTGATGTACAAAGGGACCTGGGTGTCCTTGAACATCAATCACTGAAAGCAAGCATGTAGATGCAGCAAGCAGTTAAGGTGGCAAATGGTATGTTGGCATCCATTGCGAGAGGACTGGAGTATAGGAGCAAGGATGTCTTACTGCATTTGTACAGGGCCTTGGTGAGACCACACCTGGAGTAGTGTGTGCAGTTTTGGTTTCCCTACCTAAGAAAAGATACACTTGCAATAGGACAAAGTATAGCGAAGGTTCACCAGACTGATTCCTGGGATGGCAGGGTTGTCATATGGAGAGAGAGTGGGTCAACTAGGCCTGTATTCACTGGAGTTTAGAAGAATGAGAGGAGATCTAATTGAAACACAAAATTCTGACAGGGATGACAGACTGGATGCAGGGATGATATTTCCTCAGGCTGGGGGCTGTCTAGAACAAGGGGTCATAATCTTAGAATACGGGGTAGGCCATTTAGGGCTAAGATGAGAAGAAACATCTTCACTCAGAGGGTAGTGTACCTATGGAGTTCTCTACCACAGAGGGCTCTGGAGGGCAAGTCAATGAACATATTTAAGGAAGAAAAATATTTCTGGATTCTAAAGGTGTCGAGGGATATGGGGAGAGTGCAAGAGTACGGCATTGAGATGGAGGATCAGCCATGACATTTTGAATGGCAGAGCAGGCTCAAAGGGCCGAATGATCTACTCCTGCTCCTATTTCCTATGTTTCTATGTTTTTATCCAAAGACAAGCTGTTACATGTTCTAAACTCTGCCAATAATAGTTGGGTGCCTGGTTAAAGTTCATAATCATCAGATCTAATCAGATCTTCATTGTGCTGCTACCAGTGTAAATGGCACACAGAAGCTACCCTCATTAGACAAGTATTAAAAATAAGTTAACATAAATGTGCCCCAAAACTCCTAGGTGTGTAACCAAATCTCTATTTAAAACATTCAGAAGTCTTTTCAGATAACAGTTAACCTGTGGTTAGTGAACATTGCAAAAGACAGCTAGTCCTTGGGTAACCATTTTCCTTTATCCAGCCTATTGCGAACTGGGAATGGGCAAATATGTACATTCATTTCTTGATTATTAACATTCAGCAAAAAGAAGATTCCCTTTTCACATGGTGTTATGTTAAAGGCTCACCAGTTCATTTGCATGCTTAGACCAGGCAAGATTGCAGACTTGGGAGCCTGTGTCGACGCACTGCAGGGGCTGGCAGGTCAGTGTGTTCCAGAAACGAATGCAGCGATCGGCAGTGCCTCCTCCGGATGCCAGAAGTCCGTGCTGATGAGGGGACCAGGCAATGGCCTTCACCGCTGCTAAATGTTCTGTGTATTGCTGGACTGGGCTCAAACTGGAATTGTTCCATACAAATAGCTGAAAGAAAAATACAATCCAGCTGTGAAATGAATGGAAAATAAATATTCAGCAATGACTGTGACATCACAAAGGATCCTTTAAATCACCATAAAAATAGTTTGACCTAGTTCCAAAGTGACTTTAAAAACCTGAAAAAATTCCACCTCCCCCAACTTTTACTCGTGTCTAAGCAGCTACATCAAGCGTGATAATGGCAAGAATGTAGGCCTGTATTTCTAGGCTATTTCAGGTTTCCAGTATTTGCAATGCTTTTTTTCTTAAATTCCTGGGAGTATGAGCATGCAAATTCTTGCTGCACTTGTGTCATGGCCAGTAAATAAATGAATGGGCTTGGACTACACAGCACATTTTGGACACCACCGGAACAAATGTAAGGTACCTTGTTATCGTTGCCCCCAGAAGCTAGGTGCTGGTGATCAGGAGACCACTTTAAACCACAGACTTCCTGCCTGTGGCCCTGCAATCTCCGCTCCATCTGAAGTGGGGGTGTTCGCACATCCCTCTGTAGAATGAGACGGTCCCGACTTCCTGACGACAGCTGATCAGCGTTCCAGGCCAAAGCACCTGTACACCAAGCAATAGTCAAACTACATTTTTTTTAGAAAAAGCTTAGTTTTTATATTAGTAACTGCTTTAGTCCCTTCACATTGTTCTTTCATAACAGTTGTGAAATATTTAAGCAACAATGGCCTTATTTACTCAAAGTCACCACCTTGTAATTAATCCACTATCAACTAGTTTAAATAAACTAACATCTGAATGTCTAAAGTTTGTGGCAGGCAGGTTTAATAAAGGTTAAATATGTCAACACAACAGTACACCTGGGTAACACAGCTAACATTTTTTTAAAATTCCTGTTTATATTACATTTACATTAATTGCTGATAACATTATGGAAATACGATTTCTACCTTCATCATTGATATTAACCCTGTGCTGTTGAAAACAGTTTCAGTAGGACACAAAGGGTGCATCAATAATCAAAGTCCATCTGAGCAAACAGTCCTGTTCTACTGGTAGGTCCAAATCTTGCAGGATTCTACTGCAAGATCCTGAATATGTAGGACTGGAAAATATTTTGCTTCATTTGGCTGCCCCACCATTGGCTTTTGTCCTAGGCCAATCACTTATGCCAAAATGAAAGAAATTTGATGCATCCAAAGCTGCAAACAGTTCATTTCAGAGCAGTTTGGTCCTAGACCCTCCATTGTTAGGGTATCCTTGGCACAGGATGTCCCTAGCATGAAGCAAGTCGGGGGTAGGCTGATTTTGCATATTATTTGTGAAATCACTTTTCAGAGCCACCTAAATATTCCTATAATTCTGAGACTGCAAATAAGGAACTCTGCTATAAATTCAATGGAGTCAGTAGGGCCATCCTTTATTAATTCATCATTTAGAAAATGGTACACAAATGTGCTGCTACATTTAAAAAAAAAATTAATTCATGAGGTGTAGGCATCGCTGGCAAGGCCAGCATTTATTGCCCATCCCTAATTGCCCTTGTTCAGAGGGCATTTAAGGGTCAACCACATTGCAGTGGGTCTGGAGTCACATGTAGGCCAGACCAGGTAAGGAGTGAACCAGATGGGTTTTTACAACAATTGACAGTGGTTTCATGGTCATCATTAGAATTTTAATTCCAGATTTTTATTGAATTCAAATTCCTGGGTCTCCGAATTACTAGTTCAGTGACAATACCACTACGCCATTGCCTCCCCACATATTGGCTGTTCATCTTTCTTCCAAGGTTTTATAAGACGCAAGATTCCACTGTGCAGTGTTGCCTACATTGAGTTTTACACCTTTTTAGTTGTTTAGAAACAGTAGTAGCAGAATTAATTCTGTTCTTCAACTAAACCATGGTTGATCTGTATCTTAACACTATCTTACCCACTTAGGTTCTGTAACCCTTAATATTCTTGTCTAACAAAAATTGATCAATTTCAGTTTTGAAATTTTCAATTGGCCCATCCTCAAGAGCTTTTGGAGGAGAGGGCTCCTGATTTCCACTATCCTTCATGAACAGCAGCTTCCCGATATCCCTTCAAATGGCTGAGCTTGAAATTTAACATTTAGTAAATCTGATGAACCAGATTATACACACAAACATCTCAAAATTCAATCGAGATATGTTTACGTCATAAACCTTCAAACCGTTTTTCCCATTGTTCTGGTCTTAAATCTCCTCTGTCAACGCCAACCGAAGTCAGATTCTCAAAATCAATGTTGGATTTTTTTTTAAAAACTACTTACCAACTCTTGCTGAATGTCCATCGAGAGAGATCAGCTTCTTCCCCGCTGCCGCATCCCAGATTTGCACGTATCCCTTGTGGGTACCCACTGCTACAAAATTTCCCTGAGTATATGAAAAGAATGTTTACACTAAGTTATTGAGGCTGTGATCATGGAATCACTTGCAGGTGGAACAACATCATATTTATATATTGTATTTATATCATGCCTTTAACATGATAAAACATCCCAAGGCACTTCACAGAAGCATTAGATTGATGTCCTGCTCCCATGCTTCACCTATAGTGCATTTGCCCACATAAGATGCTCAAAGCAATAAGCTGAGATAAAACCTGCTTCCAAATTTCCCTCTATCCTAGCTTCCAAACAGTGTCTCCCCACAGAAGATCAGGAACTCAGGGAGGGAGAAAACAAGGAAGCATACATCTGGGATATGGGGATAGTGTGGGGAAAAAGGCATTGAGGTGGATGATCAGCCATGGTTGTATTGAATGGCAGAGCAGGCTCGACAGGCTGTATGGCCTACCTCTTACCCTAGGTTCCTATATTGAGTATTCAGTATTCCTTCATTGTGCAGAGCTCTGGCTCATCCATGACCTGTAGATAGCTTATATTACTTGGAAGTCATAGTCATGGTATTCCTCATCACCCTTTTACTTAAGTTATCTAACTGTAGGTAGGCAGGTACTGATAGTGAACTGTTCCATGAAAACATTAACCATCTATTGCTTTCTTATGCTGATGTTGTACTTTTCCATTGGGCTGAATTTTGCCATCGGCGACGTGTAAAATGGCGTCAGGCGGAACTCCCTGACATTATCCCGCCCCATTTAAATTTTCAGGTAGGCGGGGGCACAGCAAAATCAGCTGCGGGCCTGCCAACCTGTCAATGGCCAATTGAGGCCATTGACAGGATCATTGAAACAATTAAAGGACCTGCCTGTCCAACCTTAAGGCTGGCGGGCAGGACAGGAGCCCCAGCGGGGAATAGCAAAAACATGAAACCTCATCCACCAGCGGGATGAGGTTTCATGTAGGGATTTAAAAAGTTTAATAAAGTTTTAGTGTAATTAATGAACATGTGCCATCTCATTGTCACATGAGGGGACATGTTAAGGATTTTTTTTCTATTTTTAACGTTTTTGAAACTGGTCAGCAATCTCCCTGAGGCAGCACTTAGCCTCAGGGAGATGTGCGCTCTTTCGTGCACATGCGTGAAAGAGCGCACTCTCGTGCACATGCGTGAAAGAGCGCACTCTCGTGCACATGCGTGAAAGAGCGCACTCTCGTGCACATGCGTGAAAGAGCGCACTCTCGTGCACATGCGTGAAAGAGCGCACTCTCGTGCACATGCGTGAAAGAGCGCACTCTCGTGCACATGCGTGAAAGAGCGCACTCTCGTGCACATGCGTGAAAGAGCGCACTCTCGTGCACATGCGTGAAAGAGCGCACTCTCGTGCACATGCGTGAAAGAGCGCACTCTCGTGCACATGCGTGAAAGAGCGCACTCTCGTGCACATGCGTGAAAGAGCGCACTCTCGTGCACATGCGTGAAAGAGCGCACTCTCGTGCACATGCGTGAAAGAGCGCACTCTCGTGCACATGCGTGAAAGAGCGCACTCTCGTGCACATGCGTGAAAGAGCGCACTCTCGTGCACATGCGTGAAAGAGCGCACTCTCGTGCACATGCGTGAAAGAGCGCACTCTCGTGCACATGCGTGAAAGAGCGCACTCTCGTGCACATGCGTGAAAGAGCGCACTCTCGTGCACATGCGTGAAAGAGCGCACTCTCGCTTTTGGGGAATCTCACCCCTGCCTGCACAGGAAACACATAGCGCTTCCCAGCAGATGTCACGCTGGGTGGGCCTTAATTGGCCCGCCCATGTAAAATGGCAGTGGGGCCGCTTCTCTGGTGGGGATCGGCTCCCTGCCTGCTGGAGATTGGGTCAGGCCCGTCCACCTGGCAGGCAGAAAATTGTGCCCATTACTTTCTCTTTAAGATTTCAAGTTACTAGAATTTGTGAAGGGTTTTTTTAAACTCAATTACTGTACAGTAGGCTTCATGCAAATGAATGTCAGACCATTTAAACTGAAAATCTCAAACCATTTTCTATCTATTCATCTAATCAGTTTACCCAGAGTCAGCAGTTAAAATGATTCAGTTAATAATTAGCACTTTGCACAGACTGTAGATTCCCCATGTTACAGTCCATTCATTCAAGCTAATGTGCAAAATACTGAATTTAACAATATTCAAAAGGAAATAAATAACATTAGTAACAGCCTTTGAGAAAAAAGTGATTAATAAATATGAGAGTAATATTTGAATGAATTTGACATAACTCTAATTAAGTATTGGGAGGACTAAAATCATTATTTTCAGTCCTTCGTTCCAAACTCAGTTCCTGAGCTATTGACTCTATCCCTCTCACTGGCAACAGTCTGAGTGAGATTAAACCAGTCTGACCGCAACCTAGTGTCAACTTTGACCCAGAGATGAGTTTCTGACCTCATACCTGCATCATCACTAAGATCACCTCTGTAACCAGCTTTGTAACATTGCCTAGCTTTGGCCCTGTCTCAGCTCATCTGCTGCTGAAACTCTCATTCATGCCTTTGTTACCTCTAGACATGACTACTCCAACACACTCCTAGCTGGTCACCCAAATTCTACTCCACCCCACCGCCCCTGCAAACGTCGGGGCATCCAAAACTCTAGCACCTCTGTCTTAACTCGCACTAATTCCCATTCACCTATCACCTCCTGTGCTCGCTGACCTACATCGACTCCCAGTCAAGGAACATCTTGATTTTTAAATTTTCCATCCTTGGTTTCAAATCCCCCCCATGGCCTCACCCCTCCCTATCTCTGTAATCTCCTGCAGCCTCACAAACCTCCGGGATATCTTCGCTCCTTTAATTCTGGCCTCTTGTACATCCTTGACTTTCACCACTCCAGCACTGGTGGCCGCGTCTTCAGTTGCCTAGGCCCCAAGCTCTGGGATTCCCTCCCTAAACCTCTCCACTTCACTACCTCGCATTTCTCCTTTAACACAGTCCTTAAAATCTACTTCTTTGACCTAGCTTTTCGTCACCTGATCTAATATCTTATGTGTCTTGGTGTCATATATTTTATAATGCGAAGCGCCTTGGGATATTTTATTAATTTAAAGGAGTCTTTATGGGGAGATAGTGGCATAGTGGCAATGTCACTAGAGTAATCCTGAGGTCCAGGCTAATGGGGACATGGGTTCAAATCCCATCAGGACAGCTGGTGGAGTTTAAACTCAATTAATAAAAAATCTGGAATTGCAAGCGTCTCAGTAATGGTGACCACAAAACCATCAACTAATGCTCTTCAGGGAAGGAAATCTGCCATCCTTACCCGATCTGGCCTACGTGCAATCCCAGAACCACAGCAATGTGGTTGACTTTTAACGGCCCTCTGAAATGGCCCAGCAAGACACTCAAGTTCAACGGCAGTTAGGGATGGGCAACAAGTGCCTCGCCAGCAATGCCCACATCCCAAGAAAGAATAAATAAAATAAACGTTGATGTTGTCTGTGTTGTTGTTGCACAATAAAATCTCACCAGTTTCACTGAATTTTTGATTAGTGAGAGAAGTAGGAATTAAAGTCATCAGAAAATGACCATGGTAACAGTGTACACTCACCCTTTCATTCCAACAAACAGACGTAACAGAGTCACCATCTATGGAGAGGTCACACAGCCTCGTTACCTAGGAAACAAAATCACAAAACACTGCAAAATTTGCTTCCATTTTATGAAAAGAACAGGCCCAGTCTATGAACAAATCCACATTCTCCCTCCCCCAATTTCAATGCACATGGTATAAAACAACACATATCAAGATACAGCGGCAAATGAAGGGACACTAGCTTCTCAGGTATGTGGAATATTTGGGATCCCCCTTGTTCAAATGTCTTTGTATTGTATTTGTATTTGTCCCCAATGACCAGGCTCCTTGGTCAGATGGGAGCCCACCTAATCCGCTGGAAGGATGTATTCAGACCGAATGCAAGGTTCGTTCACAAGGCTGCTATCAGGTCACTATCATAACTGCAATTCATTGTTTTACTAGCAACATGGTATTTTATTATTCAGAAATAATCAAAAAAGATTGATAATGAAATAGAACAACTCTAGGGTCTAGTCCCATTGTTCAAACATTGGAAATGGTTTCAGAGATTGAAGCAGCAGTTGCCCGGAAAATTAAATCATGGAACACAGACATCAGTTCAAAGAAAGGCATTAAAAATAAATCTAGATAAAAAAAAAACATAAGCAATGCTAAATTTGTGTTGCTTCTGGACTTATGAAGTTGGATCATTTCTGAGCAAAAGACTAGACTGTTGAATGCCTTATACTCATTCCAACTTTCCCGTGCTCTTGTTGTAACATCACAGTATCGTTACAGTGAAGAAGGAGGCCATTCGGCCCATCGAATCTGCACTGGCTCCCTGAAAGAGCATTCCGCCTAGTTCCACTCCCCTGCCTTATCACCGTAAGCTTGCACATTCGCTCTTTTCAAGTAACAATCCAATTCCCTTTTGAATACCTCGAGCGAACCTGCCTCCACCGCCCTTCAGGAAGTTTGACTCCAACCACTCTCTGGGTGAAAAACTTTTTCCTCATGATATTTACTCCTTTTGCCAATTTTGAATCTATGCCCTCTAGTTCTCAATGTTCTCTTGAGTGGGAACAGTTTCTCACTCTTTACCCTATCCATACGCCTCAGGATCTTGCATACCTCTATCAACATAGAAACTAGGAGCAGGAGTAGACCATACGGCCCTTCGAGCTTGCTCCGCCATTCAATTTGATCATGGCTGATCCTCCATCTCAAGAAGATTCCTGCTTTCTCTCCATACCCTTTGATGCCCCTAATATCCAAAAATTGATCAATTTCTTTCTTGAATATACTCAGTGACCCAGCCTCCACAGCCTTCTGTGGTAGAGAATTCCACTGATTGACCACCCTCTTGAGTGAAGAATTTTTTCCTCATCTCAGTCCTAAATGGCCTGCCCCGTATCCTAAGACCATGGCCCCTGGTTCTAGACTCCTCAACCAGGGGAAGCAACCGCCCTGCATCTAGTCTGTCTAGCCCTGTTAGAGTTTTATATGTTTCAATCAGATCCCCTCTCATTCTTCTAAACTCTAGTGAATACAGACCCAGTCAAACAAATCTCTCCTCATATGACAGTCCTGCCATCCCTGGTATCAGCCTAGTGAACCTTTGCTGCACTCCCTTTATGGCAAGGATATCCTTTCTTAGGTAGAGAGACCAAAGCTACATGCAACACTCCAGGTGTGGTCTCACCAAGGCCCTGTATAACTACAGTAAGACATCCTTACTTCTGAACTCAAATCCTCTTACAATGAAGGCCAACATATCATTTGCCTTCCTAATTACTTACTGCACCTGCTTATTTACTTTCATTGACTGGTATACAAGGACACCCAGATCCCTTTGTACGTCTGCATTTCCCAATATATCGCTACTTAAATAATAACCTGCCTTTCTATTTTTCACACTGAAGTGTAGAACTTCACATTTATCCATGTTATACTGCATCTGCCATGTGTTTGGCCACACACACACACAACTTGTCTAAATCGCGCTGAAGCCTCCTTGCATCCTCCACACAACTCACAAACCCACCCAGTTTTGTGTCGTCGGCAAACTTGGAAATATTGCATTTGGTTTCCTCATCCAAGTCATTTATATATATATCGTGAATAGCTGGGGCCCAAGCCCTGATCCCTGCGGTACATCACTATTCATCGCCTTCCACCTGGAAAAAGACCCTTTTATTTCCACTCTCTGTTTCCAGTCTGTCAAACAATTCTCAATCCATGCCAGCATATTACCCCCAATCCCATGTGCTTTAATTTTGCGCACTAACCTCTTATATGGGACCTTATCAAAAGCCTTCTTGAAATCCAAATACAGCATATCCACTGGTTCTCCCTTATCTATTCTACTTGTTACATCCTCAAAAAATCCAGCAGATTAGTTGAGCATGATTTCCCTTTCATAAACCCATGCTGACTTTGTCTAATTTCATTAATGCTTTTCAAGTGTTCTATTACCACGCCTTTTATAACAGACTCTAGCATTTTCCTCATTACTGATGCTAACTGGTCTGTAATTCTGTTTTTTCTCTCCCTCCTTTTTTAAATAGTGGGGATACATTTGCCACTCTCCAATCTGTAGGAACTGCTCCAGAGTCTATAGAATTTTGGAAGATGACCATCAATGCACTCAATATTTCCAGGGCCACTTCTGTTAGTACTCTGGGATGTAGATTATCAGGCCCTGGGGATTTTTTAGTCTTTAACCCCATTAATTTCTCTAGCATCATTTTTTTTTACTAATACTGATTTTCTTCAATTCCTCCCTCTCACTAGACCCTTGGTTTCCTAACATTTCTGAGAAATTGTGTGTGTCCTCTTTTGTGAAGGCAGAACCAAAATGTGTGTTCCCCATTATAATTTTCCCCATTTCTGACTGTAAAGGACCTACATTTGTCTTCGCTAATCTTTTTCTCTTCTCCTCTCAGCCTTCTTTTCTCCAAAGAAAACAGTCCCAACCTCTCCAATCCATCCTTATCCCAGGAATCATTCTTGTGAATCTCCTCTGTACTCTCCCCAATGCCTTCACATCCTTCCTCAAGTATGGCACTCAGAACTGGACATAGTACTCCAGATGAGGCCTAACTGGTGTCTTATACAAGTTCAACATGACCTCCTTACTCTTGTAGTCAATGCCCCCTATTAATAAAACCTAAGAAACTATATGCTTTGTTAACTGCTCTCTCAGCATGCCCTGCCATCTTCAATGACCTATTTAGACATACACAGAGGTCCCTCTGTTCCTGCAATTCCTTTAGAGGCTCTCCCTTTATTTTATACTGTCTCATCATATCCTTCCTGCCAAAACAAATCACCTCACACTTCTCTGCATTGAACTCCACCTGCCAATTGTCTGCCCAATCCACCAACATGTCTATGACCTTTTGAAGTTCAAGTCTATCCCCATCACAGTTGACAACATTTCCAATCTTCATATCATATGCAAATTTTGAAATCATGCCCTGCACACCACAGTCTAGGTCATTAATATATATCAGGAACAGCAAGACTCCCAACACTGACCCCTGAGGAACTCCACTACAAACCTTCCTCCAACCTGAAAAACAGCCATTTATCACTACTCTGTTTCCTGTCACTCAGCCAAGCCCTTAGCCAAGTGCCTACTTACCTTTTTGTTCCATGAGCTAGAATTTTACTCAAGTCTGTTGTGTGGCACTGTATCAAATGACTTTTGAAAATCCATTCACACCACATCAACAGCGTTTCCTTATCAACCTTTTCTGTTACCTCCTCAAAAAACTCCAGCAAGTTAGTTAAATATGATGAACCCCTGATTAACCCATGCTGGCTTTCCTTAATTATCCTGCACTTGTCTAAGTGATTATTGATTTTATCCTGTACTGTAGTCTCCAGAAGTTTCCCTACCACTGAAGTCAGATTGACTGGTCTGTAGTTGCCAGTTTTATCCTTACGTGCCTTTTTGAACAACGGTACAACATTTGCAATTCTCCAGTCCTCTGGCACTTCCTGTGTCTAAGGAAGACTGGAAGATTATCACTAGTGCCTCTGCAATTTCCACTTCCACTTGCCCCACTACCCTTGGATGTATCTTATCCAGTCCTGGTTCTGGAACATGTGCTAATAATCCCAAATACGAAACTCCAAAAATAGAGACAGCTTCATTTTCTGTATTGCTTCTCTCAAACTGCCCAGTTAAGTTTGGAACTTCAATACATGGTGAAACCAAGCAGAAACTGGAACATTCCTACTGCTTGGTATAATGCTGACATTCGAACAACACAGGCCCATCAAAAGACTGGGACATTTTTTTTTCCTGAAGGAGGCAAAATTCGCTTCAAACTTATAAAACACAAGTACAGGTTTTGACTATTCCTGTATATCTCCCAATACCTGCCATTCCTTACATGTGAATTTAACCCATGAGAGCTGGCAAGTACATAATGGCTAGGCCAAATCCTGTCCTCATCCAATGTTGACAAATACCCTTAATCCCTGCTATATCAGTGAGAGAGCTCTGGCTAGCTTTCCCCGACTCATGCCCATCCCACCTCTGTCCCAACTGAGAATCATGAATGCAGCAGAGACAGGAGACTGAACTTTGGAACTTCTTCATCTACATAGCTCAGTATTGCATCAGTTATTCACTTAGCAATGAAGGGGAGGTTAACAGATTTTAAAATAGATATTGCATCCCTTTACCCTTGTAAAATAAAATCAAAGCCGTCTGTACTTGGCTGAACAGCCAAGGCAATTCTACATCTTCTGGCAACTGAATCAATGAAACTTCCGCAGCAAGTGTGGGAGTGAGTCCAGCTGAAATTCTCAGCCAGAGCACAATATATACATGGTGGAAAGTTAAAGAAATAAAAATTCATGTTGATTTATATTATGAAGTCGTAGTTGGGGTTCTGACAAACAACAAGTAGTAGATTCCCTAGTTATATAAACCAAACGCATTGGAGCTGATGCCTAACATCCTGTCTCACCACAAAATCTTAAGTCCAAACCTAACACTCATACTGCAGCATAGAAAAGCATCAAATTTGTAACAACTACAGCAAATTAAAAAAAAAGACAATCTTCCACCCTCAAGTAAATAAAAACTTTGCTAACACCCTGTGTGACAGGTCTAGCTTTACTCAGTGATTAGATTCTAAATACATTGAATAGCATAACAAAATGAAGAAGAAAATAAGTTAATATGTTAAATGCGTGACAGAAACTGTAGTGGTTTTTGTTGTGGTTATCCTGCTAATCGGCAGTACCTTACCTGACTGGTACATGCACTCCACAAGTAAACACAAGCACCGAGACCAACGCTTAGAACATTTGCTGCTGACCAATCCACTAGATTGAGGTAAAAATCATCCTGCAATTCCGGAGCATCCAGAACTTTAAACGGAATCTTTGAAATCTTTCTTGTTGGTTTCCGTGGCGACCGTAACAACTTCTGACTGTTCAAATGGGAAGAAAGTTGGATCAATAGTTAGTTGAAGAGGTTACAGTGTTAATTTCACACAATCTGGGTGTGACAAATAAGGAAGTTCTGCCTTAGTTAATTTAGATCCGTCCATTAATTCAGAAATGTAACATGCAATTTTAAATAGGCACCTCAGCCTCAACACATTTTGTAACGTGTTGGAAAGTTTGTTGCCTTAGTAGCAAACCCAAGGAGAAGTCTAACTTATTATTTTCAAATGGTTCCTCAAAACCTGGCTCTTTGATCCTGCTTCTGGTCAGCAACCCCAGTCCTTTTCCTTCCACTTCTGGGCTCCAGCCACTCGTATCTGCTTGAATTTCTTAGAAACATTGTAGAATTATGGACATTAATAGCCCAGAAGACTAATGCTGCATCATTGTTTGAGCTTTCTAAAATTTATAGCCCTATATCTTATTCTACCTTTAATAAATATTTTAAAAGGAAAATTTGGTGTTAAAGGAGTGCAAGTGCAAATTCCATTTGAGCACCAAAATTATGCATAATAGTAATACATCATCAATAATGGCATTTAACCTAGCGAGACTAATTACCTTTTATTGCTGACGGGGGACAATGAATATGGAGAAATCTCATTCCCACTTTCAGTAGTTGACCTCTTTGTGCTCAAGGCATACTGTAAACAAGACAGCACACAAGCTAAAAAAATGTGTTAAAGCTGCATTCTGCCATAATCAACAGGACTCAATGAAGAGAAATAAAGTGCTGACAAATGAAAAAGCTTACAAGATAGGTTTATTGTAGTAGTGTTTAAAAATTTATTCACTCACTGGATGGGTGTCGTTAGCTTGGCCAGCATTTACTGCCCATCCCTAATACCCTTCCTTATAGCACAATGGGTGTACATTACAACACATGTAGTGATTCAAGAGGGCAGCTCACCACCACTTTGTGAAGGGCAATTGGGGATGAGGAATAAATGCTACCCTAGCCAGCGACACCCACATCCTATGAATGAATACATTTTTAAAAATGCAATTTTTTGCTGAATTTAATCCAGTTGTTTTTAGTTGTGTACCATGTTAATGAGGCACCTTGTTAATCGGCTATCAATACAAAATTAAAAATACCTGACCACTGTCTTTGATCATACTAATCTTTGGCAGCCTGATGCAAATCAACAGTTTATTTAAAAAAAGTGATTAAATTGTGTACACCCAGTAACCAAACAGCAACCTCAAAAAAGCTTTTCAAATCCAAAACACAAATACAAGAACTCAAGAATGTACAATACAGTCCACCAGGCTCAGTACTCTCAATGGTCCATATACAATTTTTACTATGATGAAATCTCAATTTATTTTCCTCCCTTTTGAGATTAAATAACCGTAGAGAAAAAAAAATCAAAGGACGAAAGAACTGACATTTGTGTGGTCACAGAAACATTCCATGGTAGCCGACACGCAATAAATTACTATCAAGTACAGTTTTACGTAACAAATGATGCTGCCATTTTGTGTTAGGCAATGAGGTGTATGACCAATTAGTCGAGTATTGATGTCCATGATTGAGGGACATTGAAGAAGCAGGAATTTTCCCCAAAGAGTGCAATGGATTCTTAACATCTACCTGAACTTCTAGAACATCTTATCTGAAGGACAACACCTTCAGCAATGGGGAACTCCCTGGATACTGCACCAACACACTGGCCTGGATTGTGTTCAAGTCCTGGAATGAGGCTTGAATTGTCAATCTTATGTCTCAGGAGCAAAGAAAGGAGAAACATGCAGCAGAATATATTTATTTGCAGTGGTTGCAACTAAATGTTTTTGTAACTGAAGGGCTATCAGATAGAACAAAGTTTTAGAATAAAAAGCAAGCAAAAAAACTCATCACTTTCTTCAATTCAATTTCCCTTTATTATCCATACAGAAATTCACTTTGGGTACATTGCTTTTTTGTTAAAACATTACAGATAAATGAAAAATAACAATAGGAAAGAAAATGACCCTATCACAGAGATTTAACTTCAATCAAAATATGCACTAAAAACAATTCCAATGCATTAAATAATCAGTTAGCAAGTCCCACCCCTAGATCATATCTTCAACCATACATCAAATTTCTGGTAATGTATATTGTTGAGAAGGGCACAAATGAGTTCAGGTACTGATTTGTCCTGCATCTGAGAGATTGGTGCCTTTTCCCTGAATGCAACCAGAAGGAATACTGAAACAGGGGGTGATTCTCATTGTTCATGACACTCTTTACTTTTGTCAAAATTCTTCAAGAGCAGATTTTTGTCAAGAAAGATCTGCCCATCAAATACCCGTCCTGCCTGGTTCAAAAATTTCTGCAGCCTAAAGAGTCTACTTTCCTAAGTCAATAGTGTTAGACAAGGCATTAAAAATGGATAGCACTCAACTACAGTCATGTAGAAGAGCTTCATGATTGTGTGATCTGCTCGAAAAGGATTTTAATTTCTTGAGGTAGTATAATTGTGTATGCCTCTTGGCCACCACATCTGTACTCTGGGAAATATTCCCAAAATATTTCCTGTATGTAACAGAATGGATGGAGGAGGGGGCAAAGAACTGAACTGCATGTTGACTCCCAAGGAAACAGTGGCAGTCCTCCCAATTCTACTCTTGTTTTACCACCGTTAAGTTAGTGACAGAACTCAAAAACATTTTGCATCATGCACATAAGATGAGAACAGCTGGGGACAGGAGTGTTTGATTGCAGACAAAGGAATCAATCCAGCCAGTCCATAAATAACTACATTATTGAACAGTTTGTATATAGTGGGTACTTACTCTGAATAGATTCCGTCGCTCCTGCATTGGCATCTGGAATCTCCGATCTTCAGTCTGAGGATCACTCACTTTTTCAATGCCTGCTCCCAGTAGCTCATTTTTCAGCAAGGCAGCATATGCTACACCATCTGTCATTGGACAGGACAAGCTCCATTATTATAACACACTATCACATTCCTACCATGACAATTAGCAACACATTCATTCCAGATTATTTTAACTTATTCACCATTTGAAATCTATTTCTGAATGTAATGGGGAATCTCTCGCCCAATAGCCAAATACTACAACTGAAAGAAGCTCTGTACTTCACATTTTGCTTGGCACAGGCTCACAATACAGCTTGAAGTCAAAAATCTTTCTTCCTGGTAACAAGAATAAAACAAACTCTCCAGCCTGGAGTAGAAATCTTTATTAAATAGAGATTCCAGGAATGTTGGCAAATCTGGTAAACTCCCTCAATGATTTGTGGATAGTAAGCAGTCACTGAAAAGCATTGCTTCCAAAGTCATCTTGCTCTTTGAATCATTGTCAGGTCATTCAGTCCTTTAAACAGGTGAATAACCAGTAAGAGGGGGAGATACTGTAAGGGTTAGCATATCTACTATAATCACAGTACTTTTGAGGGAGATTTCAGGAATGCCATTGTACAGGGAGCAATACAGTTGCACAGATGTTTCCACTAACTATAACAGCCTGCCTAATAAATCACAAAGTGATTTATATTTTGTTGGCTCAGCAATCTCAGAGAAACAGAAAAATAAATGAGGTTTTAGCATCAATTTAGAAAGCCTCAATCTAGCACTCTGCTGTTCCGGATTCTAGCCATAACACTTTCTGTACACTCACTGCTTCTTAATGAAAGCTCCTTAAATAGCACCTTCCAAACCCAACCACAACCATCTAGAAGGACTAGGGCAGCAGATATATGGGAACACTACCACCTGGAAGTTCCCCTCCAAGTCACTCATCATCCTGACTTGAAAATATATTGCCGTTCCTTCCCTGTTGCTGGGTCAAAATCCTGGAACTCCTTTACTAACAGCACAATGGGTGTACTTACACCACATAGACTGCAGCGGTTCAAGAAGGCAGCTCACCACCGCTTTCTCATGGCCAACTAGGAATGGGCAATGAATGCAGCAAAGCTCACATCCCATGAACGAATTAAAAAAATGTTAGGCAAACCCACTGTTACAAATTCTCAATCTGTCTTAGATACCTTTTAAGTTCAGTGATTCTACTCATTCCAAGTGTCTTACATTTAAAGTGAACCCGTGCTACCCAATATTCAAACCATATAATAGCATAACTCAGGGTGCAATCATACTGACAAGGTCAGATAAGATCAGTTAATTTATCTTACAGACAGCAAGTGAACACACAGAGCAACAGTTATACAGGACAATAGTTATAATCCAAAACACTCCTAGTCAAAGCTCATCTTAAGACAACTGACTCCAGATCCATCCTCATGAAAAAGAAATATAAAAAGGTAGGCCATAGTAATCCTGATATCAAATTCACCTATTCCTGGTCAGCCTTCTGGTGCTGGCTAACATCATGTTTAAGCTCAAATGTAATTACTTTCTAAATCCTTTCAGCAGCAAAATGGTCAAACAATTCTGGCATATGACACCCAATGCCTCACTTATTTTTTTTAATAGAAATTCAGAGACAGGAGAGCTCCAGCCTTGGATGTGTTGCAACCAATTCTCAATATAAAAAGTGTACAAAAGAAAAATGCTTGGAAAAGCAGGTATTGAGGTACAATTGAGGTATATTGGCAAATTGTCATTTTCAAATTTGAATATGTATTTATATCGAGGGGTCATTTGCATAATAATATTGTATGCAATCTTAACTGTTAACGTTCAATCTCATTTTGAGTGTATAAGTTAGAAGCACATCCTAAATGTTAATATTTAGTGTCCTACCGATTAGCTAAATGGATTACAACAGACCTCTGTAGCCAGAGAAGACTGAAGACAGATTTCAGTGCCGAAAGCTCAGTAAAGTTATTCCTTTTCACTCAGTCTTGAATTGCAAAGAAGTTTGAAACAAATTCAAAAAGAACTTTTACATGATTTTCTGGCAGATAAAGGGAGGGGGAGACTATCAAGAGTGAATGATTATAGAGAGGAAAAAAGGAAACCTCATCCAGTAAGAATATAGATCAAGGGAGTTGCAAACTCTAGGTCAGTGAAGCCTTGCAGAAAACTGTTAAATAAAAAGGTACTGAAATTTGTTTTCATTGTTTGTGGCATCTGCAGGAGCAAATACGAAAGGCCAAAAGACCAAATCTTTCACTTTTCCATGTTAATCGGGAAGAATCACAATGTTTAGAATAATATCAGTTTTGAAGAAGGAGAAGAACTAATGTAGTCATAAGTAAATTTGAGTAATATAATCACAGAATGATATAGTGGCTATTTGGCCACTCATGCTTGTAACAGTTCTCAGAGTTATCCAATTAATCCTACTGCCCTGCTTGTTCCTCATAGCCCTGCAAATTGTTCTTTTTCAAGTATTATTCAATTCCTACTTGGAAGTTATTACTGAATCTACTTCCACCACCGTCTCAGGCAGTACATTTCAGATCATAACAATTTGCTATGTAAAAAAATGTTTCCGTACAACTTTTGTCAATCACTTTGAATCTGTGTCCTTTGGTTATCAACCCTTCTGCCACTGTAAACTGTTTCTCATTTACTTTATTAAAATCTTGAAATATTGTCAATGCCGCTATCAAATCTCCCCTTAACCACCTCCTTTGCTCGAAGGAGTACAACCACAGTTACTCTAATCACTCAACTGAAATGAAGTCTTTCATCTTTGGTACCATTCAAGTAAATCCCCTTTGCATCCTCTGCAAAGTCTTGCTATCCTTCCTAGAGGGTGATGCCCAGAATTGGCCACAACACTCCAGCTAGGGCCTAACTAGTGTTTTACAAAGGTTTGGCATAACCTTTGTTTTTATACTTCATTCTTCTGTTTAAAAAGCCAAAAATCCTCATATTTTTGAACAGCTTCTTAACTTGTCCCACCACCTTCAAAGGTTTGTATACATACACCCCCTCCAATCACCAACTGGTTTACATTGCCTTTCCTCATTCCTCCTAGCAAAATGGACTTATTACACTTCTCCATGTTAAATTTCATTAAAGACTTCATCAGTCTTTTTAAAAAAAATTGTTCATGGGATGTGGGCGTCACTGGCTAGGACAGCATTTATTGCCCATCCCTACTCACCCTTGAAAACTGAGTGGCTTGCTAGGCCACTTCAGAGGGCATTTAAGAGTCAGCCACATTGTTGTGGGTCTGGAGTCACATGTAGGCCAGACCAGGTAAAGACAGCAGATTTCATTCCCTAAAGGACATTAGTAAACCAGGTGACTTTACAACAGTCGACAATGGTTTCATGGTCATCATTAGATGTTTAATTCCAGATTTTTTGAATTCAAATTTCATCATTTGAACTTGGGTCCCCAGAGTATTAACCTGGTTTTCTGGATTACTAGTCCAGTGACAATGCCACTACGCCACCACCTATTCTATGCCTTGAGGTCTGTTACTCTCCTTGTCAATGCTTACTACATTTCTGAGTTAGGCATCATCTGCAAACTTTGAAATTATGTCTGTAAAGCCATTCAATTGATTAATATATCAAAAAGAGCAACCCCTGGGGAATCCACTGCACATTTCCCTCTAGACCGAAAAACAACCATTCACCACTACTCCTTTAATCCACAAATTTTATTTTGGTACAAAACCTATTTTGTGGTATTTTATTAAACATCTTTTGAAAGTTTATATTCACAACATCAACAATTTCTATTACTTCATGAAAGAACTTAAGCAAGTTAATCAAACACAATTTGGCTTTAACATTTCCTGCTGGCTTTCATTTATTAACCCACCTTTTTCCACGTGTCAATGAATTTTGCCTGGGTTAATGTCTCTAGAAGTTTCTCCCACACTACCGTTTGGCTAACTGGATAGTAATTGATTTGTTCATCCCACTCCCCTATTTTAAACAAGGGGTAACATTTAGAATCCTCAGTCCTCTGGCCCCACTGCCTCATCTACTGAGAATTGAAGATTGTAGTCAGGACCTCCAGAATTTCCACCCTTACTTCCCTCAGGAATCTAGATTAGTCTCATCCAGGCTGGCTGGTTTTTGTAACATGTTGGCCCAGATTCTTTGGATGGTGAAACTGATAGCATTCATGCCATACTGTATAAAACTGCCAGCAACTTCTTGCATTTGCACATGCACAGTTAAACACAGAAATCTGGAAGTTGCTATCAGTGATGCCCTGCCTCTCCACAGGGAGATCTGTTGCAGTCTTCACAGGTGGAATCAAGACAGAATCTGTGAACTGACATGAGCTTCAACTTTAAGCAATATGTTCATTGTTTAAAAAAAAACATTAAGCCTATGCTTCCCAAAATTTTTCCCAGTGTGAACCCATTTTAATGCAGCAGGCTTTGCGTGACCTCACAATGAAAATATGGTGGGTGGGGGGGGGGGGGGGGATAACGAGAGTTGTTGAGCGGTGGATGTGGATTAGCCTTCAGCTGCTGAGGGTGCAGGGAGTGAGGATGAACGTAGTGGGAAGTGTTTAAACTGCAGGATTTTTTTTTTTAAAAATGGTTTTCATTGGGTTTTTCTTTTGCAGCAAACAAGCCTCAACAATCTATCCATTAGGCCACGCCAACCAATAGAAAAAAAAAGCCAGGATTTAAAGGGGCCTCACAGTTAGCATTTAGTCCAAACTCCATGGTAGCCATTGCTGCCTCAGAGCTTGCGACCCCAGGATCTCGTCTCCACCAGTTTGGGAAGCCTTGTGTCAAGCCTTTTTTAAACAGATATAACTGAGCTTTAAATGGCGTAGCAAGATGTATTTATCATGAAATAATCTCTTAGGCCTTGATAAATTTGGTGTGGAGTGTCAATGCCCCCCAGAAGAATGGTGGAAAATTGTACGTTTTTTTTTAAATGAATTTTATTTCTTGCAAGCTTATATTTGAACTTGATCATTTTTGCAAGTCTCACTCTTTATTTCACTCTCTGTAAATGATAAAAAAAAGTGAATTATATTCCCTACTTTTTAATTGCTACTTTGCAGTCTGAGAATTCTTCAGTCTGACTGGCTGATCGACTGATGCCACTGGTCCCCTATAGTTGCCATCAAATTTAAAATCATGTCAGAATAGAGGAAATCCATGCTCCTGAGGCCACTATATCTCTGTGGGAAGCAATCCCCCCTACCCCACTTAGGTCAGTGGTTTGCGCTGACTACAAACTTCTGGCTATTAAAGCATAGTTTTCACTGTTGTGCAGATAAGGGGAGAAACAGCTGATCAATATGATGGACAATGTTAGATGCAAATTTGGTGAATTCGGAGAATCACTAAGAAAGAGCAGAATAATTTCTGGGACAATAGATAATATTCCCGAAGAAAGGCTACTCAGTGAGGAAAATCGGAGATCAGACAGCAGTACAAACAGAGTTCCCAAAGCCTTAAAAAAGCTGTAAAGAGATGAAAGTGAAGCAGCCTGTAGTGAAAAGGCATGAAAATCTGAAATCAGTTGGCCAAAGTTAAAGGAGAGAAAGAGAAAGTGACATAGAATGCAGCAACACAGGCTGAACATTTAACTAAAATAACCATTGCACAACATGTTACAAAGTGAAGGACAAGTGAAATCAGTGCAGGTGGGGGGAAAAATCATGAGAGATTGAGAGGGATTGCCACACACAAAAAAAACTCATTCAAGTTTGTTACAACTGTAGGGAAGGAGGGATGGACAGATTATAGTTCTTAATGCATTTTATCAGAAACATCCTAAGGTATCTCATGCATTTAATTAAATTATGTAGCACTGTTATGATAGCAATCGTTTTGTGTACAGCAAGATCCTATATACAGCAAAAAGATGAATGAACGTTAATATGTATTTTAGTTTTGTTGGTTAAGGACAAGACGCTACAAATATTCACTGTTCTTTGAACAGCGTCTTAGAATTTTGATAGGAATCTTTGGCAAAAAAAATCTTTATTCAAATCATATTAGGTATACAGAAATTTAAAAAAACGTAAAGTCATACATCAACCCAGAATAAATAGGACTCGGCTCATTTCATAGCAATTTGCTCATTGTTTTAAACAGAGGACAAACCAACAAACAGAATCAGTGGAACATTACAAATATAATCACAGCAAACAGCTGGGACTACTAGATGAATTACTGACTAGTACTTAGTGTAACTAGAGGTATACATACTACACAAGTAAAACAGTGATAAAATGCTCTCAAGATAAAATGCGCTCAACAAGTCACTGTTTCTAAGTACTGAGTCCCAATTTACCAAAGAATGAAGTTTAGTATATTCAGCTTCAAGTCTTGAACCCCCAGTCAGATGGATCAGTGGAAATATCCACTGATTGAAAGAAACTACATGAAGTAGTCATTGGACAAAGGGCCATGTGTATATCACTTATTACAGTTAGGGTGTTACTTCTTGCCTATGGGAGGGGGAAATAAAAGCCAACAATTGCATTATTTTGCAGACGAACAAAATTGCCAGCACTGAAACTTGGTGATAAAGCAGGTCCTAGAAATTATACCAAAAATACACAATGATATCATCAAGGAGGAACGTATCCAAGATCATACTCTAGATAAAAGAGGTGGTGCACTGCGTAATTGTTGAAATATCCGAAGGAGCAAATGAGGAGTGGACTCCTGAATCACCTACTGAAGATCCAATCAAATCTGATGCAACTGTATCAAATCCATCATAAAGTGAAAACCTGGGGAAAGATGTTCTAATTGTGAGACTGAACATCCACAAGTACTTGTGTTGGATAATTTTGTGATACGAAATGCCCAACATGGTGTCATGCTCACTTAGTGAGCGCCAGAAATAAGGTGACAGTGAATCTCTGCTCAAGCATCCCATAAGCTCAGCTTCCCACGGTGGAAAATTGCACCAATTTATGCTTCTTCTTGTGTCTTGTCCTTGGATGTCAACAACCATGCCTGCAGTGCATATTTCTGAGCCTTTCTGATCCTTAACTGGCATTCTGTAGGATCAAGGAATCATAGGAGCTGCCAGAGCTATTGATATTCAAGTGCACAATCCTGTTGCTATGGTCATAGACCAGCCACACATTCGTACAACGGTAACCCTTTCTGTTCATAAGCAGAAATAGCATTGTGATAGACAGCACCCTGGGAAAATAATTAAGATAAATATTTGAAAATAATCAGAGGGAAGGTAGAAAAATGTCTTTACAAAGAAGGCAGTTAGAATGTGGAATGTTCTGCCACAAATCGTTGTTGGTAGGAAGTTTAAAAAATAAAATTCAGCAGTTGCATCAAATATTAAATGTTAACTAGTAGGAAGGGTAGGAATTAGAATGTGTTATTCTGTGGAGGCCTTGCTACAGAAAGTAGCTTGTTTCTGCATTGTAACATTCTAACCAAGAAGTGTGAATTTTGAGAAATTTCTTTATCAGTGTCTTGACAACGACAATGTGTCAACTAACTCAAGGACAAAAGCAGATATTTTTTGAATAGAAAACAAAGAAGATGGATTTCTTCCCATATTACATACTGCAACTCTCTGCAGTTTAGCCAAGGTTGGTTTTAAACCTAAAGTTAATCTTTTCTATTCCATTCAATATTGGACTAATACGAATTCTGAAAAGAACCTTACTATTTGATAAACAGAATTAGTGAAAGTTGAGAATGTAAAAGGTGCAAATTCCCTTAAGAACTCATCCTTCTGGCAGTAACAGTATCCAATAGACAGTGACTGCATATTGAACTAGGTGACACTTTGTCAGACAGTTCAATTAACTATTTTTGTACTCCGTTTATAACTCTAGAATTTTCAGTCACCTTACATAATTGACAACAGCTGTCCAAGAATACAGAAATAACCAAAACACAAATTTGCTTTACGATTAATTTTTCCACCATTTTTCTCCTATGCAGAGCAGCTGCCACCACCATATCCAATGGATATTGGAAAATTCCAATCATGGATTACTGCAAAATGTCACTGTTATTAGCATCAGTGTAAAAAACTAGGCCAAGCTTGCAATGACATTGGGTCAAGTTCTCTACAATTGGATCACCAAATTACATTAATAGGACAAGATTTAAACAATCTGCTTTCTGAAAAATTTAACCGTCGAGGCAGAATTTCTCCCTTGTGCGCTATATATAACCCATTCCTAAAGAGCATTTTGTTATAACTAGCACATGTGGAAATCCTGCCCCCAGTATTACCTTACAAAAAAAACCTGTTACTAATGGTATAGTAAGATACAACTGTGATGAAAATGAAATATGCCTATGATGGTTTATTGGCTTTTATTCTTGCTGGTCATAGCACACATTGGCTTTAGCCCAATCATTGTTAGCTGTTACCCACACCCACACCATGCACTCCCAACCCCCTACCCTTAACATGTTGCAGAGAATATACACTGCAGCATGCTTTGCTGAAGATATTAATATGCATTTATGATGTATTCTTGTTAAACAAAAGGCGTCTCGATCTGCTATTATCAGCTCAATGCAGGATCAATGGGGTCATGGGTCACTCAATCCAGCATGGTCAAAAATAGCTAGCTGGACAAATACCTCATTTCCAGCAATCACAGATTGTCCTTCAGCTTCCAAGGTTGAAGATGTTATAGAATGACATATAATATATTCCAGTTGGCCAAGGTCCAGGAGTAAGGGCTCACTAGGTCAGAGGTGGAATGACACTGCACCCAAATAAATATCCAGTGTAAAAACTCAAAAATGCAATATTTAACTTCTTCACGATAAAGACAAGGTAGACATGTACTGTACCTTTCCCATTATCAGAATTTGCTTCCTTCGTTTTTCGATTCTGGTTGGGGGACTTTCCATTTTCCTGATAAAGGCCAAGAATACAGCAAAGTGTTTACCAAGTGAAAACTCTCTCTCTCTCTCTCTCTCTCCATACAATGCAAATTAGTCAAAATGTTAACATTATATAGCTAATGCCTACATATTACTACTAATAGGTAGCTTGGAGTGTTCATTACAAGGTTGTGTGTGATTCATTTTAAGGGCTCGAATGAGTTAATGAACAGTGACTAAGATAAGGCTCCTATTACAAATATTTGTTACCTATTCACTGGCAATTTAGGAATGAGTGACAGGACTGATTTGCTCCTCCTGCCTTCCTTGCCATCTTCATACAGTCTGTGACACAATAGATTAGCACACCAAAAAACTGTGATACCTTGGTGCCTTTCCAGACACTTGCTATCTGCCACTGTATACATCCAAACATGTATATTGAATGTGAGCAACTTATAATTTTTACAGATTCGCCTGTATAAGGGAACCAAGGAGAATTTTCCAGCATTACTTGAAGCTAAATTACAAATGTGTTTTGAATGGTTGTATAGGTAGTTCATTGCAATTATCAACAAGACTTAAGGTGGTTGGTCACTATGCACAAATATTTAACGACATAAATGAATTGTAATGAATCAGACCCTACAGCAACTTTTGCAACACAATTTGCGAAAAGTTTCAAAGAGGTAATGACACTTCAATTATGAGGCAATCATCAGAACTTCTCAATGGTTTTACAATGTTAATTAAAATTTCTCTCAAAATTAAACTTTACTAAAATAAAACTTTTTTTTTTACATTTAAAAAAAGGATTGCCTGAGGCTATTGATGGGCCCTCAGCATGCATACCTTAAACCCCTAACTGCACTGGTGTGAATTTTTCCCATTTCCTCTATTTCTATAGCATACATTGGCTTGCCATTTTATGCCAATTACAGGCACTTGCCACAATCACATCTAATGCACATTGCCAGCCAGCAGATTGGAGACTTGGGCTTCTACAAAGCGGTACTACTTAAAAACTAAGACATGCAGTGACATTTTCCAAACCCTCCAAAGTGGGAAACTGCACTAAAGCACATTGGAGACAAGATGGAAAAATATGTTAACCTCATGACCGGTGAGATTTCTACTTTACTCTAATTTTTTGTGCTGAATTATGGAAGTTTTTGTCCCCATTTGAAATGGTTGAACTGCCAGATTTGTTTCACCAACAATCGTCACAGCCAATAGGGACTGGAAATGAGTCCAGGCTGGATTTAAAACCAGTTCACAGAGGCCAGTGTGTCAACAGTCTCCTCTTAAATCATCACCAATAATTTCAAATGTCAATACTTATAAACAAGTGACCCTCATCATTAGTTAACATAGGGTCTGCTAGGTTAGATTATTTATGCTGTTCAATCACTGTTACATTTTTATTAAAAAATTACAATAACGTCATCATTCTCTTACATTTATAGTATGAAAATTGATGCTCCAGTTGGAACTTGCTCTGGTTGGGATAAACCGGTCACCTGTCTTGCGAGGAACGGTTGCTGGCGAATTTGAGGTTACGGGTCGTGAGCTCAAGGCAGGCTGTTAAAAATAAATATGCTATCAGATTATTTTAAAAAGATGGAAATAATCTCAAAATGCTTCAAATCCTAAGTGTTACAGACAGAACTTAAAGAATCCGTGAACCATAATATACTGAACATAAAAGAGGAACAGACAGCAAAATCACTGGATCCAGTTAGTGTTAAAAATCAGCTTAAAGACATTTATCAAAATCTTTAAAGATAAAATCTCTTCCAATATTTAGACCTTCAGATGTAACATTAGTTATGGCTTCCTCACAATAATGGGGAGGTAGTGGTGTAGAGGTAATGTCACTGGACTAGTAATTTAGAGGCCCAAACTATTGCTCTGGGGGACATGGGTTCAAATTCCACCACGGCAACTAGTGAATTTAAATTCAACTAATAAAATCTGGAATTTAAAAGCTAGTCTCAGTAATAAAGCCATTGTCGATTGTTGTAAAAACCCATCTGGTTCACTAATGACTTTTCGGGAAGAAAATCTGCCATCCTTACCTGGTCTGACCGACATGTGGCTCCAGACCCACAGCAATGTAGTTGACTCTTAAATGTGCTCTGAAAAGTAAATGAAACTGGATGGACCGCCTGGCATCGACCTGGGCACCAGAAATGACAACGGCACACCCAACCATGTCGACCCTACAAAGTGCTCCTTACTAACATCTGGGTGTTTGTGCTAAAATTGGGAGAGCTATCCCACAGCATAGTTAAACAACAGGCTGACATAGTCATACTCCTGAAATCATACCTTACAGACAATGCCCAGACATCACCCTGGGTGTGTCCTGTCCAACCACAGGACAGACCAACAGATGATGGCACAGTGGTATATAGTCAAGAGGGACTTGCCCTGGGATTCCTCAACATTAACTTTGGACCCCATGAAGTCTTATGGCAACAGGTTAAATAGACAAGAAAACCTGCTGCTGATCACCACCCATCGTGCCGCCCCACCTTCAGCTGATGAATCAGCAATCCATGTTGAACACCAACTGAAAGAAGTATTGAGGGCACAGGATGTACTTTGGGTGGGGGGACTTCAATGTCCATCGCCAATAATGGCTTGGTATAACCACTACTGACTGAGCTGGCGGAGTCCTAAAGGACATAGCTACTAGACTGGGTCTGCGGCAAGTGGTGAGGGAACCAACAAGAGGGAAAACCATACTTGACTTCATCCTCACCAATCTACCTTCCCATGACAGTATCAGTAAGTGTGACCACTGTACAGTCCTTGTGGAGATGAAGTCCTGCCTTCACATTGAGGATATCCTCTATCGTGTTGTGTGGCACTGCCAATGTCCTAGGTGGGATAGATTTTGAACAGATCTAGCAGCTCAAAACTGGGCATCCATGAGGCACTGTGGGCCTTATCAGCAGCAGAATTGTTTTCAACCACAATCTGTAAACTCGTGGCATGGCATATCCCCCACTCTATCATTACCATCAAGTCAGGCGATCAACCCTGGTTCAATGAAGAGTGCAGGAGGGCATGCCAGGAGTAGCACCAGGCACACCTAAAAATGAGGTGTCAACCTGGTAAAGCTACAACACATGAATACTTGCATGCCAAACAGCAGAAAGTGATAGACACAGCTAAGTGATCCCACAACCAAAGGATCAGATCTAAGCCCTGCAGTCTTGCCACACCAGTCATAAATGGTGGTAAACAATTAAACACAACTAACAGGAGGAGACAGATCCACAAATGTTCCCATCTTTGATGACGAGGGAGCATAGAACATTGCAAAAGACAAGACTGAAACATTTGATCCATCTTGGTTTCCTCCTGAGGTCTCCAGCATCATAGATGCCAGTTTTCAACCAATTAGATTCAGCCAAGAAACAGCCAAAGGCACTGGATACTGCAAAGGCTATGGGCCCTGACAACATTCCGGCAATTGTATCGAAGATTTGTGCTCTGAAACTTTCCGCGGTCCTAGCCAAGCTGTTTCTGTACAGATACAACACTGGCATCTACCTGGCAATGTGGAAAATTGCACAGGTAGGTCCAGACTGTAGCCTATCAAACTACTCTTCATCATTAGCAAAGGGATGGAAGGGACCACCAACAATGCTATGAAGCAGCACTTACTCAGAAATAACTTGCTCATTGATGCTCAGCTTGGATTCCACCATGGCTATTCAGCTCCTAATCTCATTACAGCCTTGATCCAAACAGGGACAAAAGAGCTGAACTCCAGAGGTGAGGTGAGAGTGACAGCCCTTGACATCAAGGCAGCATTTGACCAAGTGCATCATCAAGGATCCCTAGCAAAACTAGAGCCAATGGGAATCAAGTGTAAAACTCTCCAATGGTTGGAGTCATACCTAGCACAAAGGAAGATGGTTATGGTTGTTGGAGGTCAATCATCTCAGTCCCAGGGATTCATTGCAGGGGTTCCTCAGCATAGCATCATTGGCCCAACCATCTTCAACTGCTTTATCAATGACCTTCCGTCCATTATAACATCAGAAGTGGGGATGTTCACTGAGAAGTGCACACTTCAGTACCATTCGCGACTCCTCAGATTATGAAAGAGTCCATGTCCATATGTAGCAAGACCTGAACAACATCCAGGTTTGGGCTGACAAGTGGCACGTAACATGTGTGCCACACAATGACCATCTCCAGCAAGAGAGAAACAATCGCCCCTTGACATTCAATGGCATTCCCATCACTGAATTCCCTCACAATCAACATTCTGGGGGCTACCATTGACCAAAAACTGAACTAGACTAGTCATATAAATACTGTGGCGGCAAGCACAGGTCAGAGACTGGGAATTTTGCAGCGAGTAACTCACTTCCTGACTCCCCAAATCCTAACCTAATCTACAAGGCACAAGTCAGGAGTGTGATGGAATACTCTCCACTTGCCTGGATGAGTGCAGCTCCAACAATACAAGTTCAACATCATCCAGGACAAAGCAGCCCGCTTGATTGGCACCCAATCCGCCATATCAAGCATTCACTCCCTTCACTACTGACGCACAGTGGCAGCAGTACATCTACAAGACGCACTGCAGGAATTCACCAAAGCTCCTTCAACAGCACCTGCCAAACCGGCGACCTCTACCACCTAAAAGGTCAAGGGTAGCAGATGCAAAGGAACACCATCACTTGCAAGTTCCCTTCCAAGCCACACACCATCCTGACTTGGAACTATATAATCTTTCCTTCACTGTCACAAGGTCAAAATTTTGGAACTATGTCACATGTACCACAGTGGTTCAAGAAGGCAGCTTACCATCACCTTCTCAATGGCAATAAATGCTGGCCTCGCCAGAGATGCCCACATCCCTTGAAAGAATGCTACATTTTCCATGTAGAGAATTACGCAAATAATCCATGCAATTCTCCAGGATAAAGTTTATCATGGATATTTAATTAGGATTTTTAATCCATTTTAGTATGTTTACAAGATCAGTCAAAATAGTCTCTATTTTGTGCAACTTTTTCTTCTGGGCCCAGTGTTCACTGAAATGCATTAGTCTGGGTTCCAAAGCTTTTGGTACAAATAGACACAAGGAGCTGAAGATCCAATATGTGTAGGTTAAATTCAATATCCCTTACAGCCACTAAGTACAATCAAAGTTCTAATCAAAAAAGCCCCTCCAACACCTTCAGACCCTCCTCATCCTTGACATTATCTTATGAACTTATAACTTTTCCATGACCTTCCTGAAATAATGTACAGTGCACATTATTTGTAACTGAGGTCACATCATTGAATTTCATAGGTTTAACATACCTCAAACACTTAAATAGTTATCCCAAGCATAAGTTCCCAGGGACCACAAGTTCCCACCCAGTGGTGGGGCACTGTGTGCAACTTCATTTTTGGCCACCCCCCACCCCCAGACACAACCCAAAACCATGGGGCATTGCTTCTTTCACTGGCTTTTCCCACAGAAATGTAACTACTTCTGCGCACTATCATATAACCTCAGTTCTTGCCACTCAATCAAAAAAAACTTAGTGCCTCTAACGAGATGATACAACTTAAAATATGTATACGAACGAGCACTGCTTTGTTTTTGTGGCGCAATCGGTTAGCACATGATACGTTAATGGCAGGATTGAGACGCGTGCAATGCCAAGGTTGTGAGTTCAAGCCAAACCTCAAAGAACTTCTGTTGTGAAAAACATGAGCTTTCGACTGGCTATGGAATGGGACATGGCGCCATCTCAAGCAAATCATTTAATTGGAAGGGGCCAATTTCTGTAGATTGAGAACGGATCTGTCCCAGTTAAATGTCACAAGTATCAACATAAATGCTGCAAATACGCAGCAGATGAAGTAGCTCCTGTCGAGAGAGAAATGAAGGCGATGATTCTTCTGAAATTGCTGATCCTGCACTCTGTGTTTCATCTCGGTATTGACTCTTTGGCTCATTTCATGTTGTTCAATTTGTTGCCAATTTCTCGGATTGAAAAATGTTTCAGCGATGATTACAATAATCTAAACCATATTAGTCAGTAATATAGGATGTTGTGAATGGGTTAAACGTTCAGGATAGAGATTGAAGTCTGTGGTTAAGCTCAATCTTATGAAACAGTTAATTTATACCAGAGGCTCATCTCAACTTATTCACTGCCCTTTAAAATGCATCAACATATTAAGTAGGCAATAAAATTCTCGAAGTGGGCGGGAGGGGGGTCATCATGTAGTTTCCCAGCCAGTGGTCTCCAGATTAATTTAGCCTGTGATTCTCTTCGATCTCTCTCCGTCTTTATACTGGAGTTCTTAAAAGAAAGATGGAAATGTAATAATGCTTTGAGGCATCCGGTGGTCATGAACAATGACAATACAGCCAATAAAGTACTATTGAGTTGCAGTCATTGCTGCACACAGGAAGCGCCCACAAATAACATGTGACCTTTACCAGATAACCTGCTTTTTTGTGACACTGGTTGATGGATAGCAGGACTATAGGGAAAATTCCTCTGCTCTTCTCGAAAACAGTGCCAGCCCGAACCCTCGTCCACAACAAAAAAGGCCGAAGCTTCAAGAAAACATCAAAACCAACCCTTTCCTGCCTGGTTTCCTCGGAAAGAACAGCACCGCAATGGAACAGCATCCCCATTGCCTCTTGCTCTGTCCCCCACTGAACACCCATTTGGATTTGGCCATATTCAGGCTCTATTTTCCTGCCGCCATACTGATGACAAAGAAGTTATTATGCAGTAAAATGAATGTGCTGGGGATCCAGATCATTTCTCTCTCTCCCCCCTACCCTCTCGTTTCATAACTTACATTGAAACGTAACAGCCCAGCAGGCAATCTGGTGCTTCTGAAAGCTGGAACTGTGTCACTATTATTCTCCCTGAAACCCTGTTGCAGTCATTGTACTCCCCCTGCACAACTGAACACAGCAGAGCTTTGGTGAAAGCAGCCCACACACTATAACTGAGCAAGCACAGAAGGGTGAATCTAAAAGCTGCAAGAGGCGGCATTATTACAGGGGCATCACTGGAGAATGTTTCCCATCTCTCAGATCTCAGTCATCCATCCACGTTGCCTGGAGCAAGCTGAGGCTGCTTATCGCGAATCCTCCTTACCTCCACCCGGCCACTCATCCTCTCCCACCCCCTTCACCCCAGCCGCATCAAGCTCGCAACTCACTTTATGGTTTGTTTTGGCATCTTGACTCAAATAAATCACTTGCTCACCAGAGAGCGGCCCTGTCCTTGGAGTAGTCTAACCTCTCGGTGCAGCTCAGATAATAGGGCAGTGTGCGCATTCCAGGCAATGATGGCTAGCAAAACCTTGGGTCTCAGCAAAGCGACTCCACTGCCAGTATCTCCTCTGGAATGTGGGCTCCATCACCTGCAATCGCGATCAGCGAGAGCAGCAGGCAAATGAGAGATCTGGGGAGATGTGTGCACACAGCCATGTTGTAGTAGGTGTTCTTAAAGTGAGGCTCCCTGTCCTGTCTCAGCTGGCACTCTGCTGCTGGTTGTTAGATAGTAGTCGCCCTGCCAGCTCTCTTCCCCCTCTTGACTTTTACCACCTGGTGATCTGCATACATGATAAAGGCATCGAGCAGTCACATCTGCCACAGGGAATCCAACTCTGCTGCTTGGTATTTAAGTATCTGGCAAACTTACATTCCAAATAAAGCTGTTTACTTCTGAGCTCCAAACACACAATAAATCTCACACTCAGGTGACAATGTTTTTATTCATTTGTCTGTTTTCTTGCACTTTCCTCCCCTCTAATGATCACCTTAAACTCCCAGATGACTAATTTTTTCATGAATTTAAGTTGACTAAGTAACATTGTTTTGGATGCCAATGTTCAAAGCTTCTTTTTAAGCCGCCAAGTGAATTTCGATTTGCCAGGGACTCAAAGCGAATTCAATCACTGAAGTGAGTGACGGGACAGAAATTTGCTCGGCGGCTAATGAAGACTGGACAATGTGTTATAAGAAGACTATCTTGAAACATTACACGTGAAAAAAAAAATTAACTAAAATAGTGTCAGTGCAGACTCGCTGGGCCGAAGGGACTCTTCTGCACTGTGTGATTCCGTGATAGTGCAAAGTCTGACTTTTTATGGAACAGGCTCACTCCCTCAAGCTGGAATTGTTGCTGTCATGAATCGCCTCTGCCCTCTGTTACACCTGGTGTTCAATTGGATTGAATTTTAATTTCGTTCTAAGGGATTATCCAAAACAGCAAACATGGTTACAAGTTAAATCTTCTATCCCCTCACAGAAACTATCTTCCTGTGTGTTTATATATAGTAATGATATTTTCATCTTTTAAGCTGACTTTGTCAATTTATACCTGATAATGTGAATCCTGTTTATACCTTCTCTTTTCATCTTTGCCTTTTTGAGGGGGTCGAGGTGGGGGGGGGGGGAAGCTGCCAGGAGATTTTTTTGTATACAGCCGAGCAGACAGTTTAACATCCTAGGTGAAAGAGGGCACTTCCAACAGTTCAGCACTCGCTCATTATTTTGGGGACCCCCACCACAGCACAGTGTGTTTCATTGTAAACCCGCCCATGTTCCCGCCCCACTATACATGCCTGGTCAATGATGGCTAGATCTTTGACAGGAGTCCAATCATTATTCAAACTAACAGAGCTCAGAATACACCTCAGGATCAGCAGCGCATGTTTTGGTAGATGGGATTGTTCACCGACTTACGATCAGCAAGTTTAAGTGTGATCTGTGGGAAGTCCAGCTCGCTTTATGTAACAAGGAACAATCAACCTTTGAAAAAGATCTGGATGGTTAACGTCATCATGCATGTTAAAAGCATCCATTTGACTCAAGCCCAGCAAAAGCTTTGCTTAGTTTTCATAGAATACATAACAACTGCATCATCCCAGATGGAAAACTGTCATCTGCTTAGACATGGAATCACTGAAATTTGATCTGGGCACAAGATTGTTTTTTTTTTCTCTGCTCTTATAGTTGGAACTCCATGCAGTGTACCAGTGTTTCCTCAGTCCCTTCCCCTGACATCACAGCAGATATTGGGAATTCATAATGCTAATTAGTACAAGCCTAAACCGGCCTGGTTCTACTCGCCACCACTGCTCTATCCAGAACAGGAACAGTTAACAAAAATCCCACAAGTGGTGGGGGAAAATGTGATTTCAGAGCAAGTCACAAGTCCAAACATAATGAGAATAGTGAACAAAAACATGTAAAATGCCAAATGCAAATTAAAACTCTCCAAATTGACACCAAGTTTTGGGAGACTGACATAAAAGAAAACACGTATCAAAACAAAAGATAAAAACTGTAGCCAGTAAAGCTTATAAACCCTCTTTGACCCTTCCCTAACCCAGCATTGCTCAGGGACTACTTCGTCAACTCATTTAAAGGATAGTGCTAACAGAAATTGCTCATTTGGAGTTGGATATTCACATTCCCGTGGTATTTAGATATCAATATATGAGGCAGATTACATGTGGTTAAGGTTGCTGCTCAAAGCAAAAGTTTGTATTTATTTTAAACTGGATAGTTTACAAAAACTGTAGAATGGACTGCACATTTGGAAACAGAGACAAAAGAAAACTCTGTTTACACACTTGTACTTCCAGCACCAGCCTTGATATTACTGTGGCTTTCAAGTTTGATTCTGTGGTTAATGGGCATACAGACTGTTGTTATGGTAATAGCACAAGGAATGCTGAGCTATCAAACACTCTACCAGTTCACCCAAAATGAAATACAGCTTCTGTTCTTTTTCCGGCACTTTCGAAGGAAATAGACTTTGCATAGCATTACAGATAGTTCTACGTATTACAATTCAGATCAATATTGTGCAGTTTTATTACGGAACAAAACTGGAATTTCACCTTTTTTTTACAATGAAAGTAAACATACCCTCAAAATTCTAAGTAAATGGGCCTGCGTGTAGGTGAAAGAGAGAGACTGGAATGCCTTGCAGTTCAATGGTTTCTAAACGCCCTTATGAAATTCTGCCCGTCACGATTTCTTATTGTCGTTATAATTGGTTAAAGGGGTCAGTGACTTTAGGTACTTGCTAAAGGCTGCCAATGCTGGAAATGCAAAAAGTTTTCACACTCCGAATCAAAATAGACAGGGAGAAGTGGTGCTAAACATGCGACAGATGTGGTCTGTTCCAGTATTGGGTGCAGGTGGTTTGACAGACAGTGTGAACGTTGATGAAAGGGGACGAAGCATGGCAGGGCACAGGAAATGAAAGCAGCGTTACAGGAAGTTATTCAGTGAAGGCAAAAACAATCATTTCAATAATAGTGCTGAGTACAATTATATCCCAGCTAATAGCTTTTTATGTGAAGCAAATATCTATAATTCAAACGTACTGATTGGAAATGAACTTGTACACACTCTCCAAAAAAAAAAGCCATTGATGATTTCAAGTGTTGCTTCTTTTTTAAAAAAACTGACATTGCGACACTATACTTCCAAATTAACACACTGCACCATAGGCTTCAAGTTAAAGTATTTAATTTTGATGAAGACAAGGTTATTAATGCATTTTGCTACCTCTCTCTCTCAACTTTCTCCCCTCGTTCTTGCATCATAGCTCATCTGAATTAGAGGTTCAGAAATGCTTTCTGCTGCATTTTCTTGCTGGTAAGTGGCAAAATGTAGGAGCCCGCTATGAAGGCTGGGGTATCCCATCATTCCTAGCAGCTATGAAAATCAGCGAGTAACTTACATCCTGATTGGCAAGGATGGAGTCGGGAAAGCAAACTCCACAGAGTCTTCTTCATGACAAAATGTTTAGGCCTTTTCAGAACTAAAACCCTGTTCGGTTCGTAAGGCAGCACCCACGGTCCAAACACTGGCATTTCTTGACTACATCATTGTTAGAGTAAGGGACCATACAGATGTCCATATCACCTGTGCTCTGACAGGTATTAATAACTAGACCAATCGCTGCCTTATTTAATCTACGATCTCCATCAGCCTGCCCCCCCCCCAAGCAACTAAGGCAACAGAATCAATGCTGCAAAAAATTTACATCAAAGGCCTCAAAGATCCCTCCAATGAGGCCCTTCCCAGTCAGTGCCTCACAGCCAACCCCTCAACCTCCAGCCACCAAGAGCTGCAGTGCGCCCACAATGCCTGGTTAACCCTAAAGTCAACTATAAGTAGCACGTGCGAAGAGGTCCTTTGCCTCTCTACCGCAGTGACTGAAGGTGATCATTTGGCCATCATCCATCTGATTAACGTGGCCAAGCCAGCGCAGAGGCATGTTCCAGGGCCCAAGTTGTTGAGCTTGTCCTGCCAAGAGATGCCGATGATACGTCCGAGACAGAAAAGGTGAACACAGTTCAGCCTTTTATCCTGCCTAGCATAGTTCATAGTTTGTCCAGGTCTCACCACTTTAGTGGTGTACATTGAGGATGCAGGTTTGGTAGACTCGCAGTTTGCTGTTCTCAGTCAGGTTGCTGTTGTTCCACACTCTCTTTCTCAGCTTGGACATAACAGCTGCAGCTTTTGTAATGTGTGTGTTGGTTTCAGCATCAAGCGACAGATTGCTAATGATTGTGGAGTCTAGATATGTGAAACTATCACCCACCTTCAGTGTCGCATTGTCAATGATGATAAATGGCAGAATGGCAACATCCTGGGCCATGACATTTGTCTCCCTGATGTTGATGATCAAACCAGACTCTTTACAGGAATGAGAAAGTTTGTCCATTTGCTGCTGAATGTCCCTCAGTATGGAATGTTAGTGTGACATTGTCAGTCCTCTGATGAGGACTTGGCGCATCTTTGTCTTGGATCTCAGGCAGGCAAGACCGAACAGCTGTCAGTTCTGATATGTAAGTAGACAGCCTCTATAGGTGACTTGAAAGCATATGATGGTAGCAAAGAGAAGAATATGCCAAAGAGTGTCAGTGCCAGGACACAAACCTGTTTGGCCCCACAGCAGATCTCAGAGGGTTCAGAAGATCATGTCAATTGTGGATCTTCTGGTTCTGAAACCAATCTGGGATTCTTGAGAGATGTGTTCATCTGCAGTTTGACCAGGGTAACATGGCCAAATACTTTTCCCACAATGCTCAGCAGGGAGATGGTTCGATAGTTGTTACAATCACTGCAGTCACCTTTGTGCTTGTAGAGGGCCACAATCTTTACATCATGCATATTTTGGGACACTGCCCCCTTATTCCAGCAGAAACAGAATTTTGTGCAGATGCTTCAGGAGCATCAGTTTCCAGTGTTTGATGAGTTCAGGTGGTATCAACCAGCACCTGGAGCTTTGCCCATGACAAGTGAGTCAATAGCTTTGCTAAGCTCCTCCACCCTGGATTCAATATCCTACCCTCCTATGACAGACAGGCCTTCTACGGTGTCTCAAACTTCCATGGTGACAGTCTTCTCCCTAGAATACAACTCAAGGTAGTGATCCACCCATCTCTCTAACAGTTTATTGCAGTTAATGTCAACCTCCACTGCCTTTGTTTTCAATGGAGCTGTTTTCTTTGCTGATGGACCCGTTGCCTTTTTGGTCCTTTCATAAATATTCCTGGCATTCTGTTTTGAAGGACATCAGGATACTCTGGCAAAGTTGTAACCAGTCGTCATTGATGCACTAGCAGTTTGAGCAGTTCTTAGTGCATTCAGAGCCTTCTCACTCGGATCTCTCTTTAAGTAATGAGAGTGGACCGCTTGGCTTCAATGACAGGTTCCATCACAATGATGTTAGCCTCGAACCAGTCAGCATATTTCCATTTTTGCTTCCCACGTGTTGAGAGTGTGGTATTGTAGATGTTGTCTCGAAGTATGCTCTGTTCTGCACTCAGTGTGTGATTGGCAGAGGCCACCTGTTCAAGTCGTGTAACGTTTGGTTTTGAAATCACAGAAGACAGTATGACTGACGTTGATACAAGGACAGCATTTCTGCTTTGAATGAAAGAACTTCCAAGGGCTGCATCGTCACCCTGGTGCACGCCAGACAGTGTCCAGTACCTCAGTCAGTGCTGTGGTAGCTGTGTGTGTTGAGAACGTTGTTCAGAGCCATGTCCTGTGATGATCAGCTGGTGCTAGTGCCCTAATCTCATGGGGAAACTGGGTCAATGTTCAGCCTATCAAGTATCATGTCGACCACAGCTGACGTGCAAGCATAGTCCTGACATTGCCAATCGAAGAGCTGGCATTTTCTTTCTTTTCATTTGTTTGCCTGCCTGGTGCAATAGATTCTGTCCACTTGTTGGGCAGGCACTCAAACTCCAGCACCCATTAAAGCAGATGGGCTGTTGTGGGTCAGCACCTTATTAGTTGGGGCTGCTCAACTTGAGGTGGGTGGTGGCTGACTAGTGGTACATGATGGTCCCTCCCACTGTCTGAGACAACCAATCGAGTTGCAATTCTTTTCAAGTTGCATTACGTATAACTGCTACCTCCCACATGTGCTAACACTGTGCAGTGAAACTGCAGTGTCATTTCCCGGGTGTAAGCCTGGGCAACATTTATGGAGATCCTGGGCTGCCCAAACATCAGGATTCCCATGTCAGCCTCCTCGGTTGAGTCCAACGGAATGCAGGGCACTACGTTTGACACCAGCTTGGTTGCTGGAAAGATGACATATTTAGACATCAGTCCACCCTTGGGCTCCACTCCAGATTTTTTGTCAGAGTTTACTCCTTTTGCCTTCAACTCTCCCCAGGTATCCACAAGGCTGTGGAGCTATTGGCCTGTAACAGGGAGTTTCGTTCATGAGTGCCAGGGCGTGTTCACGCATCAGTGGGCCAAACTCCTCAGAGTTCCTCTGAAGCTTTAGCTTGCGGTGTGATTGTCATGAGGGGGCACAGCTGAGGACTTGCCACTGGAGAGCATGTGTATTAACAGGACGAGATTACTACTTGGCTGTCCTTTTTGCACTGCTGTTAGTCAGCAGTTTAGGCTGATAATGAGAAGTAAACTAGCACACAAAAGTGGACAACATGCTAACTAGGCGCATTGCATTGGCCTGTTGAACACACTATATAATAGTAACACATCTTTGCCCTTCTACTCCAATCCCTTTGTAATAAAGGACAATATTCCAAGTTGACTTACGAATTGCTTGCTGTACATACATGTTTATTTTCTGAGATTTGTGTAGAACACCCAGATCTTTCTGAAAGCACACATTTCCCAGTTTCGCAGCTTTTAAAAAACATTCTGCTTTTTATTTTTCCTTCACACTTGCCCACATTATATTCCATCAGCCATGTTTTTGCCCACTCACTCAACCTGTCTATATCCTTTAATAGCCTCTTTGAATCCTCCTCACATCTTACTTTTCCACCCAATTTTGTATTGTCAGAAAACATGGATGCATTACACTCTGTCCCTTCATCCATGTCATTGATATGGGTTGTAAATAGCTGAGGACCAAGCTCTGATTCTTGCTGTACCCCACAGCCTTTCAACCCAAACATATTTTATTTGCATTCTCTGTTTTATGTCAGTTAACTAATCCTCAATACATGTTAATATATTACCTTCATTCCAAGAGCTTTAATTTTGTGAAAGAACATTTTGTGTGGTACCTTCCTGAATCCTATTTGAAAATCCAAATGCACTACATCCGCTAGTTCCTCCTTCTAACTACCCTGCGGGTTACAACCTCAAAAAACTCAACAGATTTGTCAAACATGATTTCCGTTTGATAATTTGGTGGTGACTCTGCCTAAACAAATTATGATTTTTGTTTAAAAAATGCCCTGCTACAGCATCCCTAATAATAGATTCTAGCATTTTCCCCTCTACAGATTTCAGGCTAACTGTAATAGCACCTGTTTTGTCTCTGTTTCCTTCCTTGAATAGTTACATTTGCTACCTTTCAATCCATTTTCTAGAATCTAGGTAATTCGGGAAGATCAAATACATCCACTATCTCTGTACCTTCCTTTTTAAAACAAGGATGCAGAATCAGGGCATTTGTCCACTTTTGTCCCATTAATTTCTTCATTACTATTTGCTTACTAAGTTCCTGCTTGTCACAAGACTCTTGGTGCCTGACTATTACTGGAAAGTTTTTTGTATCTTCTACCATTAAGAAAGTTGCAAAAGTATTTGTTTGTTATTTCTGCTATTTCCTTATTCACCAGTATAATTTCTCCTTGTCTCTACCTCCAACAAGCCTTTTGTTAGTTTATTCTCATGTCCTCTTTATCAATTTCTTTATCATCCTTTGTTGAATTCTAAAATCCCCCAATCCTCATACTTGCGACTCTTTCTGGCAACGTTATAAACCCATTTCTTTAATCTAATGTTATCTTTAGCTTCTGTTGTTAACCAAGATTGGAACACTTTTCCTCTGGGGTTTTTTATTTCCTAAGGTAACGTATATTTGTTGCAAATTATGATTTAATTTTTAAAACGTTTTTCATTGCTTATCTATCATATATTTTAATGTAATGTAGTTTCCCAATCTACCTTGGTCAATTCACCTCCATACCTATCTAATTTGCTTTATTCAAAATTAAGAGCTTGTTTCTGATTTAACTAAATCACTTCCAAACTCAATATTATTTTTTTCATATTAAAATCACTCCTCCCTTGAGACCCCCTTACTTTGTTATTAATTAACCTTTTCTCATTGTGAGATCTAAAATAGCTTGTTCCTGAGTTGGTTCCTTGATGTACCAATGTAGAAAATTATCTTGTATATATTCCATGAACTTGTCCTCCATGGCATTACCGCAAACTTACTTTGCACAGTATATAAAAGATTAAACTCATGATTACTGTAGTACTTCTGTTACATGCAGCTCTAATTTCCTTATTTATACTCTGCCCTAAACTCCTGTTAAACAACTACTGCTTGAGGGTCTATAGCTACTCTGTCCACTGTTTCCTACCCCATGTTGTTTCTTGGCTCCACCCAAACTGATTCTACACATTGATTTTCCGAGCCAAGATCTTTTCTCTCTACTCTTATTATCTCATTCTTTATTATCGAGCTAACCCTTAACTCCCATCTTTTCCATTTTTGCCTAAGTCTTCCAAAAGTCAAGTAACCTGGAATATTTAGATCCCAACCTAGGTCGCTTTGCAACCATATATTAGATCAATTGCACTAATTCTTATCTGTGCTATTCATTAATCTATTTTATTAGGAATTACTTGCGCATTCAGATATAGTGCTTATAGATTCAACATTTTCCATTTTACCTGAAGTCATCATAGTGACTAATGGAACATTACCATAAGCTCCCTGTCCCTTCCTGACCCTCTCTATTCTATTTTATTCGTATTGCTACTCTGCTCGACAGCCTTGACATTTCTCTGTTTCTCAATTTACCCTTTGCTGAAACCTCCCACACCCCTGCCCTTCATTAACTTAAACCCTGACTACTGCCCCATTTAATCAATTCGTGCAGGCATTGGTTCCAGCCCAATTTTGATGCAGCCTATCTCAATAGAACAGCTCCTTCTTTCCCCAGAGCTGATGACAGGAGCCCATGAAGCAAAACCCCTGCCTCCAACATTACTCTTTCAGCAATGCGGTTAACCTTCTAATCTCAAAAATTTTCTCTCCTCCTCTTCTGCAGTCATTTGCTGTCTGCTGCAGTACAGTTCCATGGACACCAATAATTCTCAAGTATCTTGTCCAAGCAGCCAATATTCATGGGTGAGATTATACAGCAGATATTAGCAAATCATTTAATCTCAAACTGAACCCAATTCTCTCCTCCACCGATATATCAATGTCACATGTGTAACTCCAGTAGGAGTTGTAGGAAAGCAATCAGTAACAGGAGCCCTAGCTGATATTCTGCTTCCTATACCAGACACAGTTATGTGACTGCAGCACTGCTACTGCTACCCTGGTATAGATCTACAAATGCAGGAACAGGAATAGGCCATTCAACCCCTCAAACCTGTTCCACCATTCAACGAGATCATGGCCGATCTGTATCCTAACTCCATCCAGCCATTTATCTCTTAACAGTTCTGGCTAGCTAAACAATCTATCAGTGCCAGATTTGAAATTATTAATTGAGCTAGCATCTACTGCTTTTTGTAGAAAGAAGTATTTCCTAACTTCTCCCCTGATTTTAAAATTACATCCCCTGTCCTAAACCGCCCCCATCATTGGAAAAAGTACAGTATATTTCTAACTACCCTATCAATTTTCTTTCAAAATCCTAAATAAGCTCAACCAAATCACCAGTTTACAATAATTTTTTTTTAATTCCATGGAGAATGCAATTTAGGTCATCCATACCCTCCAGTTAATTACATGGTTTAGGTGCATATAAGGATCCCATTCAGTCTTTGGGGATTGTTTGATCAGAGAAAACATTTTATGAAGTTCTCTACAGAAGGGAAAGCTATAAGTGCACATTCTACATTAGGGTCATGACATATTGCATTTTTTTACGTGAAGAATGAGAAAACTGGCTTTATAGTGCAAAACGCAATTTTATAAAAACACAACTCATAGTATTAAAATATCAAAAGTATGGCTATTTCTGAGAATTCCAAATACATATCAACCTTACTGCTGAAATTATCCTGGATACTGAAAAAAATAATATAAATCTCTACATTGCTAATGATGTGTTGGAAGCATAAATTAACTTTCAAGCTGCAAGCACATCTCTCCAGCAGTGAAATATGAATTTTCCTTTCATGAGGCTAGCTATAACATGCCATAACTCACTGCTAAACAAGTTGATTCTCCATTTTCGCTTACCAGGGAAAGCATATTTTCAGAGACATTTTGGAAATGTGTTTGTCGAAGAAGCCTCCGCTCATATTCTTGGTCCATACTTGTAACAATCTGAATTGAGTAAGGAATCAGTAGCACCAGAGCAAATAATACTGTCAGTCACTAGAGGGTATGAAGTCCCAGTCACCCTGCAGCCTTTCCTAATTTGCATTCCTGCAAAAAGAAAACACATTTATGCATTAAAACTAATGAAGATGCTCATTTTTTGGATAAATACATAACGGTTTTGAAACACAATCATGATTCTAAATGATTTTCCATGTCCTGACATTATCCAGTTTACAACATGATTGAAATGAACATGGTCCAAAATGCAGAAGACATGCACAGTGCAGCCTCTGATTCACTTTTCCTAGATGGGGAAAAAGGAATAATTATGGAGCAGTGTATAAAAGATTCACCACTGATACTCTGCACACACTTTTTGGATTGATACAGAATGCTATGGTACTAGTTTCAAGGTTGTGTGTGAAAATAGGAGATTTAAATTAAAAACTGTTGCCGTATTGCAAAATCGACTGACATCCTAGGAAAATCTTGTGGTGTGGTACACAGTAGAGCTTAGCAATCTCTGGCCTTAAAATGTCTGAAAATGCTCTTCTTGCTCACCAGCCTTTCTTGGGCTCATTTGCTTCAATAGGGAGCTGCACAGCTATAAGGGAGCCATTTAGTACAGCAATGATGGTAAAAGCATGCTCCTTCTCAAACCATGCCCACTCATAAATCAGCCTGCTGGAGTACAATAATTCTTAGTAGCTGATTCTAGGAGATTGTGATGCTACTGGCAGCTATTTGGGTTTCTAAAGGGGCCTTACCATGAAAACAGTTGCTGCAGATATTTGTCCTAATCTCGGTAAGCACAGGTAAGCTTTGGTTCTGGCTTCAGTTATAAATGCAAATAGGTGCGACTGATGTCCAAGAATTAAAATCTTGGCAGGATCATCATGGATCTGATCTGGCAGCCATTATTAAGCAAGGTCCCCAATGGAGCTGAATCTTTGACAGAAAACACTCTTTCCCTCCCCTATTTCCTGGGGATTGCTATATAGATGCAAAGGAAGAACAAACATGCATTTATATAGCACCTTCCACATCCTCAGGTCACCACCAGTGAATGACTTGCTGGTTTGCCTGTAGCAATGTCCCACACATGGCACATCTTCTGTTTCGGTGCTGTTGATTAAGGAATAAATGTTTGTCAGGAAACTGGGAAAAACGCTTTGAATAATGCTATTGGATTTTTTACATCAGCTTGACCAGGCAGGGTGGGTTTCAATTTAACATCTCGCCTGAAAGACAGCATCTCCAAAAGCAGCCCAGGTTAGGTGCTCACATCCCAGACTGGGGCTTGGGCCCACATTCTTCTGATTCAGCAGTAAGATTGCTACCACCGGGCCAAACTCATACTTTCCAGCAGCATTAGCCACCTCCTTCTGAATTTGTATTCCAAACTAAAAGGTCCAGTCTTTTACTGACTGGAAGAAAAGTTCCAACAATCTGTAAACAACATTGTTAAAAGAGAAACTTTCAAATGTACTTGGTGAACGTCTGTAATAGAATTGCTGTAACACAGAAATGGTTAAGTAACAATGATTTGCATTTATATAGTACCTTTAAGGCAATAAAGCATTTCAGGATGCTTAGGCAGATGAGCAGATGCTTGGTCAAAGGGGTGTGTTTTATGCAGAGAGGTAGATTCAGTCTGAAGGAAGGCACGATGGCAGATGCATATAACTTGTAATGGCCACCATTTGCATTTTATTCCAATAGTTTTTCATATATGGACATTGTAGCATTTAGTTGTAAAAGAAATTGCTGGTTTAAGTTTTGTTGTAATGAGGTACAAACATGTCTCACTTATTTTTAGACAGCAGGAAATACTAGCTTCAGAAGTAAGCCACTGAAGCTAAACAAGTGATACTCAGGCCAAGTTTACAATAAAGGGACACCTCTTGGTGTATGTATATTTCCAACCTCAATATAGAAATGACAATATGGAAACAGGCCACTTGGTACAATCAATCTATGTTGGTGTTTATCCTCCATACAAGCAGCAGTCATAAGGTTATATGCCTACCTAGTTCCCATATCTCTGTATTCCCCCTTTCCTTCGCCCATGTCAGCAAATCCATTGGCGATGGGATAGCTTCACATAATGAGCTTTTGCTGATGACTGAAGGGGCCAATTCGTAAGAATCAGGTTCTGCCACAAGTACCACATACAAGGTGGTTATCAGATGTTGTTGTGGGTTGCTGTTTTAAAGTTGGTGCTTGTTGTCACCTGCTGTAGCTACTGATTGTCGTGATGACACATGTCAGCCTTGCTGCTAATTCCCTCTATTGTTGCCTATTGTCTCCCACATGTGAAAAATTGATGTTTGGGGCTTTAATGTCATGCTTACAAGCATCCTTGAGGTGGAGCTTTGGGTATCCTACTGGTCTCTGGCTCTGGGTACTTCCCCATACAGAATATCCTTGGGAATGTGCATACCTTCCATCCTTCGAACGTGTCCGAACCAGAAAAGTCACCTCTGCTTGATAAATGCTAGCATACCAGGGAGACTTGCCTTCAATCGGCTGTTTGATTTGTTATTTTGTTCTTTCATGAAATTCTAAGAATGTGCAGCAGGCATCGAAGATGAAAATTATTGAGCTTCCTTTCTGGATTCGCTGTGAGCTGCCTATGCTTCACAATCATACAAGATGCTGAGAATCTAGGCCTCAATCAGAATCTTGGGCCTAAGGATCAGCTTACTGTTTTTCATTGCACATTTTGACTTGACTAATAGTGGTAGCTACTTGCGCTATGCATGTCGAGTTCTGCACCAAGACTTATCTCTACTTCAATCACAAACTTCAGTAGTGCATTGCACAGCCTCAACGTGTTTAAAAGATTTCTTCTACTCTCTGTCCTAAATCTCTTGCATCTCATGCTAAATATGTGTTTCCTTCATTCTAGGCCCCTCATTAACCAGAAAGTCAGTTTCTATCTACTCTGTCCCTCCCTTTCATAAAATTAAGCAACTCTATCAAATTACCACTTACTCTGCTTTGTTCCAATTAAAACAATGGCAATTTTTCAAGTCTTTCTTTTCATTGGTATCTCCTTAAACAGGGGATCACCACACATTGAATCTGCACTCTATCCACTTTATTGCTTCAAAATCCTTCCTAAAGTCTGCATCCCAAAATTACACTTCTTACAGTTTGCCATTTATATTCTCTTCATGCATACTTGAGTATAAAAACTCAGCAGTACAATCATTGGTCAGTTTAGTCTCTGGTTACTAGTGGTTGGGTCAGTACTATACAAGAATGTACTACTTTACTTCACTCTTGCAAATAATTTGCAATCATAATAGCAACATTTACTGCTCAATGCCCAATTTCAAATTCATTTTCATCTTTCTCTTTCCTTTCATCATTATCCTTCTTGCAAAAACTACCCTCAGTCAATCAGGAGTCTAGGATAGTTTGAGCAGATAGTTCTAGCATATTCTAGAATTACCACTATCAATGCCCCACCATTGCTCAGCAGAATCAGACTAAACTTCCTTGACAACTCTTTCCTCCCCCTTACATCCAGCAAGAATTGTGGAAAAGAAAAATCGACTAAAATTTGTTTATGAAAGATGCCACTTGAAGTTGGACGTGCAAACTCTGGTTAGCCTTGTGAACTATTTAAGACCATATTCTAACAGCTGTTTTTTTACTGAAATATATAATGAAAGCTCTCTTCATATAAAATGTTTCACAAGCACCAGCATAGTTCACCAGACTATTTTATGTAAAATTTTCTTCATTACTACATTTTAAGCTGACTAGCATTATAAAATAACTTCTTACTGCATCACAAAATAATTTAATCTTCTACGCGGTCTTATTGTTTGAATGAATTTACTCTATACACAGAATTCTAACTCACTTTGTGCAGGATTTACCAATATTACTGCAGTGTGGGTTATTAAGTTAAAGAATTCTAGAAATTTTGTAGAATTCAGCCTTTTATTTTGACTACAGAATAGGAAGTCAAAAAGAAAACACTACATAACTTGTGTTAGGCACTGAGACATCACTCTTAATCATCTGTCCTGCGTTGAGGAAATAGCAGTTGAAATCAGGAGGCCAGATACATATAAAAAAAGGTTAAATGAATCAAGGGAATTAAGTCTTATTGTGGAATATATTTGACATTGTAAAGGTGGCTGTCCTGGATCCTTTCACTGGGACATGATCTTGCAGAAAATTCAAATTGCTGAATCCGAAAAAAAAGACAAAAAGCGTACTCAGTTCAAATGAAGAGAGCACACACTATTCCAAGAACCAATGTCCTGGACAGCTGTGATAAAATAATCAATTTGAATGGGACTGGGAGGGGGGGAAACACTTTCATTGTGGATGCTTTCTAATCATAGTTAGTTCCATTTAAAGAAATAAAGAAATATAAAATTCAATTTCACTTCCAATACTAGTGTTAATCTGTATAAAAAGAATCCCCTCCAACATGCTTATCCCCAAATTGCACTGGTTCACTTTGAACATTTGGCTTTGTGGCATCACTTGAATTAATTCTGTGAAGTACAGGCATTTAACTTGAAATGAAAGTGTCTTTTTGATATTGTCGTCACATAGCAAAGCCTCAAATAACCAAAATAAATTATGTAATGTCCAGTATCTTTGAATAGTTTGCAGACAGTAAAATCATAAACCTGAGCTGAAGTACAAATTTCTAATATTCTAATTTATTTGGTTACTTACTATACAAGGGCAGCAGTACAGCTATCCTCTTCTATGCAACTGGCTTCTCAGTCTTGATCTACTATATACAACAGGATTCATAATACAAGTCAAAGTGGCCACAAAGGTAACATACCATTGTCAAATTATATTTTTTCCACAGTTAGCATTTAGATACAAAAAAACAACATGAGAAAGGACCATTCAGGCTATAAGCTGTTCCCTCCCTTACCATTTAATTGTCTCAATTCACCCCATCAAAAACACTAAAATCTATTCAATTTCAAAATAATCGCAAACAAACCTTCAAGAAATTTATGTTTCCTAAAGTTAATCTAGAACTCCAGGATGCTATTTTAATTTTAAAATCCGCATGTATAATTTTGACCAACTACACTCCAAATTTCTGCAACACGAAGCACTTTGTGCAGCAAAATATCTCACCATCATATAACCCTCAATCACTTTTCTAAACAGATACTTACTTAGCTCTTTCTGAAAAAGTTTACAGATGTAACAATATGTAACTAGGCATATATTCTATATCATTATTCTGGGGAAAAAAATATCTTTTAAATCTCTAGTCTCACTGGAGGTTTAGCTTTATTTCCACAAGTAGTTATTCTGCATTCAGTCCAAGAGTTGAGGTTGGTTGATAAGTGCAACTGTCCAGTGCACTGGACTTTCAGCATAGCATGGAGGGACACCGCTCTACACTTTCACATCAGCACGACAACCAGGCACTTCCACAGAAGCAGAAAAGGGAAAATCTAAGGCAGTCATACCAAGGCACTCATGCATTTCTTCGAGGGTTGTTTTAAAGTGGAACTAGCAATGGTTGGGGAGCAGTCCCCCAGCCAGAGAAATAGCAAATCACTTCAGAGAGAGCCTTTTAGTTTTTAAAAAAGGAGTGGGCGCTGAAAGAATTGCCGAGAAAACCTCTCTCCTCCACACATGAAGCTGTTGACTCCTTAGTACGGTATGATTTTGTGGTGTCTACAGCCCTTCAATTCCTCACCCAAGTGGCAATTATTCATGTAATATTTGAGCATCCATTCATATTGCCAAGCTAGACAACTGAGAAGCATAACACTCAATCCATTCACACAGGCAGTGCCAGCAATGTAACAATCAGGAGCAAGAACCCACAATGCTTTTGTCCTTCCTGACCAAGAGTATGAAGTCCTAATGGAATGCTCCTATTGCCACCACAGTCAAATTCAGTTAACACAGCAGGGCCCAGTAATCGAACCTGCAGAAACACACTGAGCATCAGGGGGTGAGGAAACATTAAGGAATTGTCAGTATCAGTTCTAATCATTCCTGTTAGTTGTTAGACAAATAGGCTTACAGTAATAGTTTACAGGGTAAGTGTGTCATGGCTGTGTATGCTCCAACTAGTGCAGCTAACAGTAACTCACTTTCATTTCAATTGCTCTTTCACTGTATACAATTCTCTTTCTCATCTTCCCCTCTTCTGTTCTCATCTCAGTTTAGTTTGCCTGACTCTCATTCTACTCCACTCCATTTTATTTTCCTGAATATAATCAAAGACATCTGTAGTGACAATGGGGCTCCAAAAAAATGTCAACTATCTCTGCTCCACGCAGCACACTTTAACAGCAGAAAAATGTTAAAATTAAAGGTTTCCCCCACAACAAATAAAAATATTACATCTGCATGCACCTCCAATCTACCCTTTCCATTCGAAATTCTAATGCCTACATTTACAATGGAAACTCTAAACATTTCATGCTGTTATTAGTGGTGGCAGTTCAGCACCACTACTGGTGGGAGATGTAACTGCAACATGACAAGTTTACATAAGCAGTTTCCATTCTAAATGCGAACATAGGAATATTAAAGGAATTAAAGCTGTACAGCTTTAAAATGGGAACTGAATGATAGATGCACACTAAATTATCGCTTGGCCTCTAGCTCCACTTCACATGAGAATTACACTTGTTTCTGACTCCCTGTGTACAAGATATCAACTGGGGCACCACTGTACAGGCCGATTGGGAGGTTTTCTTTAAGCTTATAGAACATTTAAAGTTAAGGTATCTCATAAATATACAATTCCTGATCAAATGAAGCTTGATTTACTAATTTACATATATTATAAGCAATAAATAATTATTACTTTATTTAAATATACCGTAGAATAGTATCTTAGGCAGGAGGTCTTAACATTGTGCTTTGTCAATATTTCAAAATTGAATTAAAAATCCGCAGAATAAAAAAAAGTGGTGCAATATAACATGACAGTGGCAATGCAGACAGACTGGACTGGAAATCCGGCGACAAATGGAATTGAAAAGGTCAGGAAGTAATAGCCAGTGTCCAAAATTCGAGCTGTAACCATCTTAATGTCCACGCTAGAGAGAGTAAAAAATAAAAATCCAAACTCTTGAACAAAAGTCCACTAACCAAACTCTGGTAAGCGACGCTCCCACATTGTGCTTCTCTCAGATTTGCCTCTCCAAGCCCCTCGAAAAAGTTTCCACACTCAAGAAAGGAGTTATGCTACGACTATTAAATATATACAACACGATCTTTAAAATTGTAAACACACACGGATTCGAAAACAGATCCGCAAGACAAGTCTACCTTGTCAGAGAATAAAACGATTACAAGTCAAACATGTTGCGAGGTTTTAATTAAAGTTGCCAGAAAAAAATCACGAGAAAGTGTAATTGTCGACTACATGGTGGGGCAAGGCCAGGCTGATAGTAACAAACCTGGTTACTAGGCAGTTGTGTCAATTTCACACCACAACAAAATCCCAAACACTCGAAAATGGAACGCTTCGCCTCAAAATGACCAATGCGGGATCTCCGGGAACACAATGGAAACATTGTAACGAAACATATCAACATTCAGCAGCAAAATGCCTCTCGATCACGTCTTTCGACTTTTGTTGCCAATGATGCCGACTACTATTACGGCAGAGTTGTCATGACAGAGTTTCCTAATATTGAGATGCTATTACCTTATCATCGTCCTGGTAAAATAATATGCTCCTTCGACACGGAATGCTTAAATTGATCAATCGCCGATAACCTCATTTAAAATGACAAGAAAAAAGCCTCTGATTCCCATTCAGCCTGTTTATAAAGAATCCCTACTCAATATGGCTCCGTGGCAAGAAAGTGCACAGCACTATGGGAATGGTTGCCATAAAAGGGAGGGTTGCATTTCATCATAAATTGAGTCTGTGAGTGAGAAATATTTTACGGTGTGTGTATTTGCAATCATCTGTATTTGTTTAAAGGAAGGATTACCGTCTTAAATATACATCTTGTCTCAACGGGTGTTTTCAATGTCCCTGCTGGTAATGACGAGCAGAGGTTATTCGGGAATTGGGAAGCAGAAGTGCAGCTAGCCAGAGGCTCCAGAATCCAAATGAGATGCTGTCACGTCAGCCAAATCTCGGCATTTGTGAATTTCCAACAAACAGAATTGTCGGAAAATATGAATACACTTAGTCAAAGTTTCTACACTAGCATGTCATGCTATTACCATTGTCCTGAAATTGTGTTCCAGCCGTGTCGTAGAGGGGAGGAGTTAGAAGAGAGATCGTCACACACAAACTGTGATGTGTTTTAACACATTATGTAAACAAATGGATAAGGATTTGCTAAAACATTATTTTCTTGAAGATAATATCCCTTCATGAATCCTTGTAAAGTTATTTATAATAAAAAGAAGTGATTGTAATTCACCAGCTGAATTATTTCCGTTAATGATTGTGATGACCTAAGTAATTGCCATGTCACTTATTGGCATCAATATTATCATTATTACAACAGTCCTGGTTGCGTGTTCATATATATCTGACAATGACGTAACAGGGAATGGTGCCTTTGAGGAGAGTATTGGGGAGGCCCAGGTACTGGAAGAGCCATGGGATCCTGAGAGGAGGTTCAGCAAAATTGGAAGAGAGCAAATGAGTCTGGAAGGCATAGAAATTATAGGCCAGTTAAGGCACAAGGGAATTTGGCAATGTTGAATTGGCAATTATTTTAATGCAAGGAGTCTGACAAATAAGGCAGATGAGTTGAGGGCACAAATTAACACATGGAAGTATGATGTCATTGCTGTCATGGAAACATGATTGAGAGGGGCAAGATTGGCAGCTCAATATTCCAGGATATAGGGTCTTCAGGTGAGATAGGGAAGGAGGTAAAAGAGGAGGGGGTATTGCAACACAAAAACAAAAACAGAATTACCTGGAAAAACTCAGCAGGTCTGGCAGCATCGGCTGAGAAGAAAAGAGTTGACGTTTCAAGTCCTCATGACCCTTCGACAGAACTTGAGTTCAAGTCCAAGAAAGAGTTGAAATATAAGCCGGTTTAAGGTGTGTGTGTGGGGGGCGGAGAGAGAGAGAGAAGTGGAGTGGGGGTGTGGTTGTAGGGACAAACAAGCAGTGATAGAAGCAGATCATCAAAAGATGTCAACAACAATAGAACAAAAGAACACATAGGTGTTAAAGTTAAAGTTGGTGATATTATCTAAACGAATGTGCTAATTAAGAATGGATGGTAGGGCACTCAAGGTATAGCTCTAGTGGGGGTGGGGAGAGCATAAAAGATTTAAAAAAAATTTTTTTTTTTAAATATTGGAAATAGGTGGGAAAAGGAAAATCTATATAATTTATTGGGAAAAAAAAGGAAGGGGGAAACAGGGGGTGGGGATGGAGGAGGGAGCTCACGACCTAAAGTTGTTGAATTCAATATTCAGTCCGGAAGGCTGTAAAGTGCCTAGTCGGAAGATGAGGTGTTGTTCCTCCAGTTTGCGTTGGGCTTCACTGGAACAATGCAGCAAGCCAAGGACAGACATGTGGGCAAGAGAGCAGGGTGGAGTGTTACAATGGCAAGTGACAGGGAGGTTTGGGTCATTCTTGCGGACAGACCGCAGGTGTTCTGCAAAGCGGTCGCCCAGTTTACGTTTGGTCTCTCCAATGTAGAGGAGACCACATTGGGAGTAACGAATGCAGTAGACTAAGTTGGGGGAAATGCAAGTGAAATGCTGCTTCACTTGAAAGGAGTGTTTGGGTCCTTGGACGGTGAGGAGAGAGGAAGTGAAGGGGCAGGTGTTGCATCTTTTGCGTGGGCATGGGGTGGTGCCATAGGAGGGGGTTGAGGAGTAGGGGGTGATGGAGGAGTGGACCAGGGTGTCCCGGAGGGAGCGATCCCTACGGAATGCCGATAGGGGGGTGAAGGGAAGATGTGTTTGGTGGTGGCATCATGCTGGAGTTGGCGGAAATGGCGGAGGATGATCCTTTGAATGCGGAGGCTGGTGGGTGATAAGTGAGGACAAGGGGGACCCTATCATGTCTCTGGGAGGGAGGAGAAGGCGTGAGGGCGGATGCGCGGGAGATGGGCCGGACACGGTTGAGGGCCCTGTCAACGACAGTGGGTGGAAAACCTCGGTTAACGAAGAAGGAGGACATGTCAGAGGAACTGTTTTTGAAGGTAGCATCATCGGAACAGATGCGATGGAGGCGAAGGAACTGAGAGAATGGGATGGAGTCCTTACAGGAAGCAGGGTGTGAGGAGCTGTAGTCGAGATAGCTGTGGGAGTCGGTGGGTTTGTAATGGATATTGGTGGACAGTCTATCACCAGAGATTGAGACAGAGAGGTCAAGGAAGGGAAGGGAAGTGTCAGAGATGGACCACGTGAAAATGATGGAGGGGTGGAGATTGGAAGCAAAATTAATAAATTTTTCTAAGTCCCGACGAGAGCATGAAGCGGCACCAAAGTAATCATCGATGTACCGGAGAAAGAGTTGTGGAAGGGGGCCGGAGTAGGACTGGAACAAGGAATGTTTCACATACCCCATAAAGAGACAGGCATAGCTGGGGCCCATGTGGTTACCCATAGCCACACCTTTTATTTGGAGGAAGTGAGAGGAGTTGAAGGAGAAATTGTTCAGCGTGAGAACAAGTTCAGCCAGACGGAGGAGAGTAGTGGTGGATGGGGATTGTTCAGGCCTCTGTTCGAGGAAGAAGCTAAGGGCCCTCAGACCATCCTGGTGGGGGATGGAGGTGTAGAGGGATTGGACGTCCATGGTGAAGAGGAAGCGGTTGGGGCCAGGGAACTGGAAATTGTTGACGTGACGTAAGGTGTCAGAGGAATCACGGATGTAGGTGGGAAGGGACTGGACAAGGGGAGAGAGAAGGGAGTCAAGATAACGAGAAATGAGTTCTGTGGGGGTATTGCAATATTGATCAAGGAATCAATTACAGCAGTAAGGAGGGATGACATCTTAGAACGCTCCTCAAATGAAACCATATGCGTAGAACTGAAAAACACAAAAGGAGCAATCACATTGCTGGGAGTGTACTAAAGGCCCCAAACAGTCAGAAGTAGAAGAGCAGATATGTAGGCAAATTTCAGAGAAGTGTAAAAATAATAAGGTAGTAATGGTGGGGGATTTCAACTTCCACAACATTAACTTGGTTAGTCATAGTGTGATAGGTTTAGAGGGAGCGGAATTCTTAAAATGCATCCAGGAGAACGTTTTAAGCCAGTACGAAGAAAGTCCTACAAGAGAGGGGGCCGTCCTGGACTTAATTTTAGGGAATAAATCCGAGCAAGTGGTAGAAGTATCAGTGGGGGAGTATTTTGCAGATAGTGATCATAACTCCGTTAGATTCAAGGTTATTATGGAAAAGGACAAGGATGGGCCAGAAATCAGAGTTCTAAATTGGGGGAAGACTGATTTTAATAAGATCAGAGATGATTTGGCCAGAGTGGACTGGGAGCAGCTACCTTAAGGTAAAAACAAAAAAAACTACGGATGCTGGAAATCCAAAACAAAAACAGAAATACCTGGAAAAACTCAGCAGGTCTGGCAGCATCGGCAAAGAAGAACAAAGTTGGCGTTTCGAGTCGTCATGTCCCTTCAACAGAACTAAGTAAAAATAGGAGAGGGGTGAAATATTTCACCTCTCTCCTATTTTTACTTAGTTCTGTTGAAGGGTCATGAGGACTCGAAACATCAACTTTGTTCTTCTCTGCCGATGCTGCCAGACCTGCTGAGTTTTTCCAGGTAATTCTGTTTTTGTTACCTTAAGGTAAATCTGTGTCAGAGCAGTGGGACTCATTCAAAAAGGAAATAGGGAGAGTACAGGGCCAACATGTTCCAGTAAAGACAAAGGGTGGGACCAACAAATCCAGGGAACCCTGGATGTCGAGGGATATACAAGATTGGATAAAGAGAAAAAGGAAGGCATACGGCAGATACCGAGGGCTTAAAACAGCGGAAGCTCTAGAGGAGTATAGAATGTGTAGGGGGGAACTTAAAAAGGAAATTAGGAGAGCAAAAAAGGGGCACGAAAAAACATTGGCAGGTAAAATAAAGGAAAATCCAAAGTATTTTACAAGTACATTAAGAGTAAGAGGATAACTAGGGAAAGAGTAGTGCCCATTAAGAACCTAAGTGGTAATCTGTGTGTGCAGCCAGAAGACTTAGGTAGGATTCTAAATGAATACTTTGTGTTGGTGTTCACAAGTGAGAGGGACAACGTGGGTATGGAAATCTGGCAGAAGGACTGTGACATAACTGAAGAAATTAGTATAGAAAGGGAGGAGGTTCTAAGTGGTCTGGCCGGCTTAAAAGTAGATAAATCTCCAGATCCAGATGAAATGTATCCCAGGCTGTTAAGTGAGGCAAGGGAGGAGATAGCAGGGGCGCTGGCAATAATTTTCAATACCTCTCTGGCCACAGGAGAGGTGCCAAAGGACTGGAGGACAGCCTGTGTGTACTGTTATTCAAGAAGGGAGGAAGGGATAAACCAAGGAACTACAGGCCAATGAGTCTAACCTCAGTGGTGGGGAAACTATTGGAAGCAATTCTGAGGGACAGAATTAATCTACACTTGGAGAGGCAGGGATTAATCAAGGACAGTCAGCATGATTTTGTTAAGGGGAGGTCATGTCTGGCCTAACTTGATTGAATTTTTCAAAAAGTTGACCAGGTGTGTAGATGAGGGCAATGCATTTGACATAGTCTACTTGGACTTCAGCAAGGCTTTTGATCAGGTCCTGCATGGGAGACTGAAGGTAAGAACTCACAGAATCCAAGGCAATTTGGCAAATTGGATCCAGAATTGGCTGAGTGGCAGGAAGCAGAGGGTGATGGTTGAGGGATGTTTTTGTGACTGGATGCCTGTGTCCAGTGGGGGTTCCTCAGGGATCGGGGTTGAGTCCCTTGCTGTTTGTGGTATATATAAATGATTTAGACTTGAATGTAGGAGGGTTGATTAGTAAGTTTGCGGATTTCACGAAAATTGCTGGGGTGGTAAATAGTGCCGAGGATAGCCTTAGATTACAGGAGGATATAGATGGGCTGGCCAGATGAGCTGATCAGTGGCAAATGGAATTTAATCTGGATAAGTGTGAGGTGATGCACTTGGGCAGAACAAACAAGGCACGGGAATACACGTTGAATGGTAGGACCCTTGGAAGTACCAAGGATCAGAGGGACATTGGTGTGCATGTCCACTGGCCTCTTAAGGTAGCAGGACAGGTAGATAAGATGGTTAAGAAGACATGGAATACTTGCCTTTATTAGCTGAGGCATTGAATATAAGAGCAAGGAGGTTATGCTGGAACTGCATAAAATGTTGGTTAGGCCACAGCTAAAGTATTGCGTGTGGTTCTGGAATCCGCATTATAGGAAGGATGTGATTGCACTAGAGAGAGTGCAGAGGAGATTTACCAGGATGTTGCCTGGGCTGGAGAATTTTAGTTAAGAGGAGAGATTGGATAGACTGGGAGCAGAGGAGATTGCGGGGGGACATGTTTGAGGTGCGTAAAATTATGAGGGGCATAGATAGGGTAGACAGGAAGGAACTTTTCCCCTTGGTGGAGGGATCAATAACCAGGGGTGTAGATTTAAGGTAAGGGGCAGGAGGTTTAGAGAGGATGGGAGGAAGAATTTTTTCACCTAGAGGGTGGTGGGAATCTGGAACTCACTGCCTGAAAGAGTGGTAGAGGCAGAAACTCTCATAACATTTAAGAAGTATTTGGATGTGCATGTACGATGCCATGGCATACAAGGCCTAGTGCTGGAAAATGGGATTAGAATAGTTAGATACTTGTGTGACTGGGGCAGACTCATTGGGCTGAAGGGCCTTTTTCTGTGCTGTAGGCCTCTATGACTATGAAAGCGTATCTTATCACTGGAAACTTTTCTTCTCTTTGTATCTTTGATACCAGTGTCATACCTCCTTCAACCAGTCTTCAAATAAAGAAATAATCCAGTACCGATCTTAGAATATTACAATATATCAAAACTCCTCTGTATCTATGCAACCATGCCAATAGTAATCACTTAATTGAATTACTCACCAGAGAAAAAGTGCACCTTTTCCAGTATGAGTAAGCTTCATTAATAACAGAGCATGAGATAAAAGTACCTTCTAATTTAACACGACAAAGTCCAAAGTGAACACAAGACAATCTATGACATCTTTTAGCTATCTCCACCTATCACTGGCCCTCTATCTAGCTCTACCCTCCCCCCCCCACCCCTCTTAAACCAGCTTATATTTCACCTCTTTTCTATTTTTACTTAGTTCTGTTGAAGAGTCATACGAACTCGAAATGTTAACTGTGTTCCTCTCCGCAGATGCTGTCAGATTTGCTGAGTTTTTCCAGGTATTTTTGCTTTCGTAGAAGGCAATCTATACTTACTTAACGCCATGCTTCTCCTGGATGACTTCCCATGCTTTTCTATTTCTTATTTTAGTGTTTCTCTTCCCTCTTGCCAACAGAGCTGCAATCTGTGTCAAGGCAATAACTGTTCCCTCACTGCTTCTTAGGTGGGAGTCTGTGCTGGTTCAAATGAAACTGTCATAGACTCCATTAATGTATGTGATGAACAAAAGGCTTTAGAAGTTGCCACATATGAGATCTGTAAACTTGAGAATCATGTTTGTCAGTTTGTTGCACGTCCTCAGAGCCTGACCTCAGAATCTGCATGTGGGCATTGAACTATTCAAGCAAGTGTCTCTGGGTTCTGGAGTCCAACTCCAGAATCATGAGCAACTTTGCCCACAGAAAAGTGGAACATCCTCACTGAGTCTTCCAGCTCCCTTGTGCTCTGTGAGTTATCCAGTACAGCTTTATTGCTATCTAATTCATCCAGACGAAAATGTTTGAACTGGAAGTGAAGAAGTAGATAACACAGGGGGTGAGTTTCATAAGGTTGGGACAGGAGGATTCAGCATGAACTCATGGAAAGGCATGAATCAGACTTCATCTCCTTCTCCATCTAGTGCTCCCCATACATCTCACCATTACAGTTAATAAAGAGGTAGTTCGGTCTTCAGTTCTCTTCATCGTCTTATTTCTCTTCCACATCCTCTGTCCCCTGATGCTACTGTGGATCCACAAGAAAGGAGCATACAAGCTAAGAGGGGATCAGCATTATTCCCATGGGACTAAGGAGATAGTGAAAGGGGTAGAGGTTTGTGGCTATGTGGTTCTCTACAGGGATATCAGGGTGACTGTGCTGGTGTTCATTTACTGACATGAACTGGCACCATGCCTCCAACTTCGCCATCTCTCATAGCAAGAGAAAATTGCCTCTCCATGCCCTACTCAGGGTTGGCACTGCACCCTCTGAAGGCCTGTCTCTCTTGGGCATTGTACACTAAAACTTAGTAACTGTGGTGAAGACAAGATTAAGGAGTGTGTATCAAGTGGCATGGGAGAGCTGATATAAGGAATGTGGTAGTATCATCCTGTTAAAGTACAGGAAGGCGTTTCTGAGTACATGCAAGTAATTGTGCTTACAGGAGATAAGGCAGCCGTTTTGGATCCAAGTTAGGGGCCCCTTTACTAGAGTGCATTTGAAAGGGTTCACTGTCCAGCTGTTACTTTTAGAGATTGCAGAGTGTGCAGGCACTGAGGGTGTCCAAGAAGCAAAAAGGATAGTGGCGAAGAAAGCAAAAATAAAAATGGCAGTATTTATTCCCAAACATGTGCTCCACTTAGGAAGAAAGACATTATATTAATAAAATGCCTTTCATTCTCTCAAAATTTCCAAAACAAAGTAGATTGACCTGTGGTCGCGTGGTACAAATACAGTAGCTAATTTGTCCACTCATAGCAAACAAGACAAATGGGGCAATATTAAGAAAGTGTTGTTTAGTATTCATTGGCATCACGGGAGGGCAAAGAGTAAAAGCAAGATCAAATCTGCAGAATCAATTCATGAAAGATGGGTACTGAGAGAGAAAAGAATAGAATGAGTAAGAGATAATAGAGAAATGGTAAAGAATCATGCAGAGGTACTGCAAAGCTGGAACTAGCTGGTCATAGAGTCATAGAGGCCTACAGCACAGAAGAAGGCCCTTCGGCCCATCGAGTCTGCCCTGGTCAAACAAGTACCGAACTATTCTAATCCCATTTTCCAGCACCTGGCCTTGTATGCCATGGCATCGCATGTGCACATCCAAATACTTCTTAAATGTTATGAGGGTTTCTGCCTCTACCACCCTTTCAGGCAGTGAGTTCCAGATTCCCACTGCCCTCTGGGTGAAAAAATTCTTCTTCCCACCCCCTCTAAACCTCCTGCCCCTTACCTTAAATACATGCCCGCTGGTTATTGATCCCTCCACCAAGGGGAAAAGTTCCTTCCTGTCTACTCTATCTATGCTCCTCATAATTTTATACACCTCAATCATGTCCCCCCTCAATCTCCTCTGCTCCAATGAAAATAACCCTAGTTTATCCAATCTCTCCTCATAACTAAAACTCTCCAGCCCAGGCAACATCCTGGTAAATCCCCTCTGCACTCTCTCTAGTGCAATCACATCCTTCTTATAATGCGGATTCCAGAACTACATGCAATACTTTAGCTGTGGCCTAACCAGCGTTTTATACAGTTTTATCCCTGCTCTTATATTCTATGCCTCAGCTAATAAAGGCAAGTATCCCATATGCCTTCTTAACCATCTTATCTACCTGTCCTGCTACCTTAAAGGATCAGTGGGCATGCACACCAATGTCCCTCTGATCCTCGGTACTTCCAAGGGTCCCACCATTCACTATACATTCCTGTACCTTGTTTGTCCCGCCCAAGTGCATCACCTCACACTTATCCGGATTAAATTTCATCTGCCACTGATCAGCCCATCTGACCAGCCCATCTATATCCTCCTGTTATCTAAGGAAATCCTCCTCACTATTTACCACCCCGCCAATTTTTGTGTCATTTGCGAACTTACTGATCAACCTTCCTACATTCAAGTCTAAATCTCTGATCTGAGCTCTGATATCCTTTGCGAATGTCAATGAGCAGTCCTGGGGGGCTATGACTGGCCATGATATATAAAGTAGAGCATACTATAGAACCTTTCCCAACTTGTCTAGACACTGAAACAGCTCCTTTAAGATCCATATAATCACTATTGTAGAGACATGCCTTTGGTTATATTCCTCTCCTAATGTTTGGAACACATTAGTTGGGACATTTTTCATGGGAACAGGGAGTAGGATTTGCCATCCATTAACCTGATTTTCTTCCCCAAAGAGGTGAGGAAGGGCCAAGTTTTTTACATAAATTCATTTTGACAACTTCCAGTGTGTTTTGTGCTGACATGTATGATCCAATGCATGTTGTCACACACAATCAGTACATTCAGCGAGTAGAAGCTCTTTTCTGTTGAGGAGGAACTTTGATCCCAGCTATTGCAACCCAGACCTTAGGAATGCCAGCAACCCCATAAAACTGAATGACGCTAACATGCTGTGTTGGAATCCCCAGCTTGTTTGTGAATGACATCAGTTCTACCTGATGAGAACATGCTGCATTGCACTCTGGGCAATATTTCATGAATCCCCCCTGGCTGTCTGAAACAGTCCCCTATCTGTGATAATCTGAGGTGCAATACATGTGAGAATGTGAGCTGTATTGCCCATGTGACTGTATTACCCAATTGCTGTGTAGCGTGGGCTACAATGTTAATCAGTAGTTTAGAATAAGGTCAACTCGCAGGGCCTTCACCCAGTGGAAGACAAGTTGGGAGCTACTTGTGAGGCGCCAGGACCGAAAAACTCCATAGAACTCAAGTCCTCCTTGGGAATAATTAACCATTATGGTCGTTTTCACCCAAATTTGTCAACAATACTGGCTTCACTACACGGTTTACTCAAGAAAAATCATAGGTGAACTTGGCATGCTTCACAGCAACAGGATTTTACGAGAGTAAAGCTGTTGCTACATTCATAGGCCCTGTTGTTACATTTCAACCCAAAGAAAGAATTAATTTTGGCCCGCGATGCATCTCCTTACAGAGTAGGGGCAGTACTCTCCCATCAGGTGGTGGCTGGCTCCGAACAGCCCATTGGTTCCGTCTTAAGAACATCCAGCGTTGCAGAACAAACATGCTCACAGAGAAAGAAGGCTTATCCATTGTACATAGCGTTAAGGAGTTCCATCAATACATCCATGGTCGCCACTTCACCATGTATCCGATCACAATCCACTACTAGGCTTGTTCGGGGAAGATAAGGCAATACCCCCAATTGCCTCTGCACGCATCCAAAGGTGGGCACTGATTCCAGCTGCTTACGAATATACTTTTATCCACCAGCCAGGAAGCCAGATTGCAAATGCCGATGCACTGAGCCGATTACCTCTAAAAGACAGCAATGTGAACGTCCCAATTCCTCAAGAACTTGTCTTGTTATTAAACTTTCTGGATTCATCACCAGTACATGCTAAACAAATAAGAGAGTGTACACACTGCAATCCAGTTTTGTCTCACATAAAGGAACAAGTCTTACAGGGATGGTCTAATGACCCAAAGTCTGATGAATTAAAGCCCTATTTTAGTAGGCAATACAAGCTATCTTGCTGTGGGGAGCAAGGGTCATTGCACCACTGAGAGGAAGAAAGCCATTACTGACCAAATTGCATAGTGCTCACCCTGGCATCTCTGGAATTAAAATGTTGGCATGCAACTACTTACAGTGGTCAAGGATGGATATAGAAATCAAAAGCTTAATCAAGAGCTGCATACAGTGCCAACAGGTACAGAAATTGTCCCCTTCTGCTCCATTGCATCCTTGGGAATGGCCATGGGTCTGCCTCCACGTTGGATATGTGGGGTCTTTTTTGGCCACAAAGTTCCTCTTGATTATAGATGCTCACTCAAAGTGGATGGATGTATATGATGTGAGATCACCTACATCTTTTCCACCATAGAGAGATTGCGTCAGAGTCTTGTGATACATGGGTTACCAGAGATAATAATGTTTGATAATGGAACGACATTCACCAGCGGAGAATTCCAAAGATTTACAAATCTCAATGGCATAACATATGTTAAGACCTCACCATACCACCCTTGTATCAAATGGTATGGCCGAGCAAAAAGTCCAGAACTTTAAGTCATGAATGAAAGCACTGGATAGAGACTCTATTGAACTAGATTAACACATTTCCTACTCAGCTATAGGACTATGCCACACATGACCACCTGTATTGCCCCTCAGAGTTATTGATTAAGAGGCGTCTCAGGACATGTTTGAGTATCATAACGCCAAATTTAGGGAGAAAGGTAGAGAGAAGTCAGGAGGCCCAGAAAAATAGACATAATTACCACAGTTGTGAAAGAAACTTCACTGCTGGAGACAGAATTTTTGCAAAGAACTTTGGAGATGGGCTCAAATGGCTATCAGGTGTAGTTAGTGCAGTGACAGGACCCCTTTCCTATCACATAGCGGTCAAAGGACAGATAATTAGGAGACACGCAGATCACCTCACGAAAAGGGAAACCGACCTACAAGAAAGGATTTGCCAAGTTGGAGTCTACACCACAAGTGGAAGGCACTCCACTTGGTTTGGAAGTGCCTGTAGGATCAGTTGAGCCTGAGAGAGTCGAAGAAACAAAGTTACAGGTTCCTATTGGAGGGCCTAGTGGACAGATGACTCCTGAGAAGGAGGCCTCGGATGAACCATCCGAAGTCAGCGAACTACGATGTTCGACTTGTTTGAAGAACCCTCCAGAGTAACTGAACTTGTAAATAGTTTATTTATGTAAATATTTGATATATTGTAAAGATTGTAAATTGTACTTTCGAGTAAAGGGGAGGGATGTGGTAATCTGAGGTGCAATACACCTTTAAGAGAATGTGAGCAGATTGACCACGTGACTGCATTACCCAATTGCTGTGTAACACGGGTTATAATGTTAATCAATAGTTTAGAATAGGGTCTGGTTTGAGAAGCAGACATTGTGTTAGTGCTCTGTTACTTGTGTTAATAAACAGCATGTACTTCATCTTACATTGGTCTCTGTGTCTGCAGTATCTTGTTTACGAACTCACCTACCAGTAGATAGGTGTGCAACCGTGTTCACTGAGCAAAGTGGCCCGATAGAAGGAACATAACACTATCTTAAAAGTCAAGTGGAATCATCACCTTCATTGCCACAGAGAGATCATTGCTGGCAGTGGACCTTAGCCGTATGTCCTAATATGGTAGGTTAAGTGCCTTAGAATATTTCACTATGTTAAAGATACTATATAAATGTAAATTGTCATAACAGAGTCCTCCAATTGTCTCATATCTCACTAAGGACCTCTTATGATCTGTGTTGCCTATTTATTGTTTGCAGAGTGAGAAGTATCTCGCGGTGCCCAACTTCCTTAAATATACATCCTGTGCTGCTCCTCATTCTCCTCCATGATAATGGTATGTGCCCAAAGGAAGTGCCATATCCACTTCCGCACAGCCCTCATTCACTGTGCATAGTTTGGAGTGTGGAGGGTAGGGTCAACACCTCCCAGTAATCTCACGCTTACTGAGGAGTCTGAAGTAAATCCAACTCCAAAAGTTATAATGAGCTACAGAAATCACTAAAAAAATTCTATGCCCACTTTATCCTCAAAAAACGCTCACTTGCACCTGTCTTTGGTGATCCTGGCAACAGCTGCATTTTATAATCATCATGCTAACTTAATTTAGACACGTTACAAATGTAAAAGCAGGAGACTCAGAGCTTTTGTGTCACTGGACCATCATGATAATATTTGTAAATTTGCTCATTGGAATAACTGCATAAATGATGTAGAAATTCTAGATCAAAGAATTGACCCATCATTATTCTTGAAACTCACCTTGAGATGTTAAATGCTAAAATGATTAATTGTATGTTTTGCAATTGGTGCGAGTTAGCAACAAATCACATATTTTCTGACTCTTTTCAAAGGAGCATATGAACAAGAGTTGGCCCTTCAGCTCCTTGAGCCTGTTAAACCATTCAATGAAATCATGGCTGATGGTATCTTAACTCCATCCACCTGCTTTGGCTCCATACCCATTTATACACTTTCCCATGAATTCTGGCATTCTCCAGGGTGCTGTTCAATGTCTAATTCTGTTCTTTTTAGTTATTAGTGACCTCCTCCAGTCATCACCCATCCCGATATCCAGTTTTCCAAAAATTCCTCTTTTTATTATCAACTTCTTTCTGTTGATGTGGTCTCAAACAAAAGCCTTCATCTTCTTCACAGGAAAAAGTCTGCATCTTTTATCTCTCCTGTTCTCTTCACTGAGTTCTGAATACATTTGTTGCAATTGAACAAGTGGCACCGATCTTTTGAAGATTCTAATCTAATTTGAAGTGGAACTGAACAAACAGGGCTAATTTTTGGTCCTGCTGATAAAACATGGATAACTGCCCACTCCTTATAACTGAAAATGTACTCATGTAGGCAGAAATGGAAAATCTGTCCCACAAATAATAGAAATCCTGCACTGCACAAAATTTATAACCAATTCAAGGACTTGAAAGAAAATGATGCTTACAACATGGGGAAGTACGATTCTAACATCCTCTCTCTATCTACATCTGTTGCCTTGTATACAGCTTCCTGTAGCACATTTCTGTGACTATTTTCTCATCATGCTAAAATGTGCTATTTTTAGCTTTAATTATGTTTATCACTGATTGGCTCACTCTTTCCACATCACTCAACAGCATTTATGTGGATCCTTAAACATGCCTATAAAAACAAAAAAACTGCGGATGCTGGAAATCCAAAACAAAAACAGAATTACCTGGAAAAATTCAGCAGGTCTGGCATCATCGGCGGAGAAGAAAAGAGTTGACGTTTCGAGTCCTCATGACCCTTCGACAGAACTTGAGTCCGAGTCCAAGAAAGAGTTGAAATATAAGCTGGTTTAAGGTGTGTGGGGGGGGGGGGTGGAGAGAGAGAGAGAAGTGGAGGGGGTTGGTGTGGTTGTAGGGACAAACAAGCAGTGATAGAAGCAAAAACAAAAACAGAATTACCTGGAAAAACTCAGCAGGTCTGGCAGCATCGGCGGAGAAGAAAAGAGTTGACGTTTCGAGTCCTCATGACCCTTCGACAGAACTTGAGTTCGAGTCCAAGAAAGAGTTGAAATATAAGCTGGTTTAAGGTGTGTGTGTGGGGGGCGGAGAGATTCTCTCCACACACACACCTTAAACCAGCTTATATTTCAGCTCTTTCTTGGACTCGAACTCAAGTTCTGTCGAAGGGTCATGAGGACTCGAAACGTCAACTCTTTTCTTCTCCGCCGATGCTGCCAGACCTGCTGAGTTTTTCCAGGTAATTCTGTTTTTGTTTTTGTTTTGGATTTCCAGCATCTGCAGTTTTTTTGTTTTTATCTCAGTGAAAGAAGCAGATCATCAAAAGATGTCAACAACAATAGAACAAAAGAACACATAGGTGTTAAAGTTGGTGATATTATCTAAATGAATGTGCTAATTAAGAATGGATGGTAGGGCACTCAAGGTATAGCTCTAGTGGGGGTGGAGGGAGCATAAAAGCTTTTAAAATATTTAAAAATAATGGAAATAGGTGGGAAAAGAAAAATCTATATAATTTATTGGAAAAAAAAGGAAGGGGGAAACAGAAAGGGGGTGGGGATGGAGGAGGGAGCTCAAGACCTAAAGTTGTTGAATTCAATATTCAGTCCGGAAGGCTGTAAAGTCCCTAGTCGGAAGATGAGGTGTTGTTCCTCCAGTTTGCGTTGGGCTTCACTGGAACAATGCAGCAAGCCAAGGACAGACATGTGGGCAAGAGAGCAGGGTGGAGTGTTAAAATGGCAAGCGACAGGGAGGTTTGGGTCATTCTTGCGGACAGACCGCAGGTGTTCTGCAAAGCGGTCGCCCAGTTTACGTTTGGTCTCTCCAATGTAGAGGAGACCACATTGGGAGCAACGAATGCAGTAGACTAAGTTGGGGGGAAATGCAAGTGAAATGCTGCTTCACTTGAATGGAGTGTTTACTGTCCACCAATATCCATTACAAACCCACCGACTCCCACAGCTACCTCGACTACAGCTCCTCACACCCCGCTTCCTGTAAGGACTCCATCCCATTCTCTCAGTTCCTTCACCTCCGTCGCATCTGTTCCGATGATGCTACCTTCAAAAACAGTTCCTCTGACATGTCCTCCTTCTTCCTTAACCGAGGTTTTCCACCCACGGTCGTTGACAGGGCTCTCAACCGTGTCCGGCCCATCTCCTGCGCATCCACCCTCACGCCTTCTCCTCCCTCCCAGAAACATGATAGGGTCCCCCTTGTCCTCACTTATCACCCACCAGCCTCCGCATTCAAAGGATCATCCTCCGCCATTTCCGCCAACTCCAGCATGATGCCACCACCAAACACATCTTCCCTTCACCCCCCCTATCGGCATTCCGTAGGGATCGCTCCCTCCGGGACACCCTGGTCCACTCCTCCATCACCCCCTACTCCTCAACCCCCTCCTATGGCACCACCCCATGCCCACGCAAAAGATGCAACACCTGCCCCTTCACTTCCTCTCTCCTCACTGTCCAAGGGCCCAAACACTCCTTTCAAGTGAAGCAGCATTTCACTTGCATTTCCCCCAACTTAGTCTACTGCATTAGTTGCTCCCAATGTGGTCTCCTCTGCATTGGAGAGACCAAACGTAAACTGGGCGACCGCTTTGCAGAACACCTGCAGTCTGTCCACAAGAATGACCCAAACCTCCCTGTCGCCTGCCATTTTAACACTCCACCCTGCTCTCTTGCCCACATGTCTGTCCTTGGCTTACTGCATTGTTCCAGTGAAGCCCAACGCAAACTGGAGGAACAACACCTCATCTTCCGACTAGGCACTTTACAGCCTTCCGGACTGAATATTGAATTCAACAACTTTAGGTCTTGAGCTCCCTCCTCCATCCCCACCCCCTTTCTGTTTCCCCCTTCCTTTTTTTTCCAATAAATTATATAGATTTTTCTTTTCCCACCTATTTCCATTATTTTTAAATATTTTAAAAGCTTTTATGCTCCCTCCACACCCACTAGAGCTATACCTTGAGTGCCCTACCATCCATTCTTAATTAGCACATTCTTTTAGATAATATCACCAACTTTAACACCTATGTGTTCTTTTGTTCTATTGTTGTTGACATCTTTTGATGATCTGCTTCTATCACTGCTTGTTTGTCCCTACAACCACACCCCCCCTCCACTTCTCTCTCTCTCTCTCTCTCTCTCCGCTCCTCCCCCCCCCCCACACACCTTAAACCAGCTTATATTTCAACTCTTTCTTGGACTCGAACTCAAGTTCTGACGAAGGGTCATGAGGACTCGAAACGTCAACTCTTTTCTTCTCCGCCGATGCTGCCAGACCTGCTGAGTTTTTCCAGGTAATTCTGTTTTTGTCCTTAAACATGCCAATGTGTTTCACATCATAATCAAACAAAAGTGGATGCTGAGACAATGGAGGAGATATTAGGAGTCAGCAAAACTTTGGTCTAAGAGATGAATATTAATGATGATCTTAAAGGAAGAGATGGAGATAGGGAGATGGAAGGAGAGAATTCCAGTGTGCAAGGCCTTGACAACTGAAGGTACGCCCACCACTAATGCCCTAGGTTCTTTCCCTAACTCCATGCCCCATTCTATTCTGCAAACGCTCTCTCCCTGTCTGCTCGACCATGATTCTCACTCTCTCTCTGATAGCAATTGGCCCAGCCATTCAGCCCTCTTCTGCTATTATTCTGTCACCCCCATCATACTTCCGTTCCTCCCAGAAACTCAAATAAATTTTTTACTCACTCACGTCTTCCCGCTATCTGACCTACCAGTCCCATTTCATTTAAAGAGTTTATCATCAGCCACCCCACAAAATGTGCCCTTGTTTATTCCTACTAAGTTTCTGACACTGAGCCAATCATTTGACAATTTGCTGCTGTCGCAGGGTCAGGAGATCGAATATAAAAGTTGCCTTCTCAGCACATAGTGTGATGTATCATTTAAATATATTGCTAGCAGATCTCTTATGGCATTGCTCATTGTGAAGTTGTCCTCAGCTGCAGGTATGATTGGTTACTCATGATGACAGGTTGATGGCAGTTGTAAATATCAAATTAAAGCTTAGGCCTTTGGGCAATGCTGAGGCCTTTGAGTAAAAATGACAGTGAAGGTACTCAAACAATCAAGCAAATATATTATCAAATTTAATGATGTTATCATAAAATGTGTATTGTTCTATTTTTAAAAGTTTAAACACCTTACTTTAAGCCCTTGATAATTGAGTTTGTGAGAAAAAAAAATGTAAAATGAAAGGTTTGTGAAAAGCAATTTTGAATCATTAATTGGTTACGCTTATGTTTTTCTTTGATAGAATTTAATCACTTTGTAGAGTTGAAGTTTCAACTTGTGAACTCTTTATAAATACAGTATTTGAGCCAATGCATTGAAAGATATTTGCATGTGAGCAATCTATGTATAAGAAAAAGTATTGCCAAAGCATGTCTCATATAAACATATTCCGATGTATTATTTTTATAATATTCCTGGTAGATTGCCTAAGAAAACAAGCCAATCATTAGCCCTGAACTTAAAATTTACTGACCTCTAATTGACCACAGGCAATACTTCAGCACTGACCTTCAAAGGGACAGGCAAGCAGCTGAACATCAACATCTTGCTCCTGTCGCAAGATTATGCAACAAGAAAACCACTAATTGGGATTAGAAAAAACACATATAAACTGATATAGCAATGGTTGATTGTGCCAACATAGAAAAATACCAAATTTGTCTTTTCATCTCTCCTGCAACCCACAAAAGAATCTGAACACACTCTGGCAATAAATTGGTAGGCTTACTCAGAATTATTCAGAATTGCAATGCCCAGTACTTGTAAAGCAGTGAGTCCTGAACCTAGTATTGAAGCACATTGTGGGATAGAGCAGGGAGAACTTTGTCCTCAGTTTAACCTGTGCTGGGTCAAACATGTGGACTTTATTTTTACATTGCCAACATATATATCTTCCACTTTGACAAGAAAGTAGAAATAGTCTTCTCTGAAGATATTAGTGCTATGATTCATTGGCTTCAAAGAGAATGCTTGGAACATGATGACATTTCCCCAAGAAGAAAAGGAACATTTGCATGAAAGATATGATGAGGAATTAGGTTTCAAACTCCTGTTCGAAGTTTTAAATAGTGACCAGCCCTATTGCCAATTATTAATTCATGGATTCTTTTACAATAAGGTAATAGGTGAGGGTCAAAGTAAGAGGGAGTGTAATAAGATGTAAATTAGATTTACAATGAATGCATGTGAATGCACAGGACAGAATGAGAGCTTCAGATGCAGTTAGTATGTCTTTTGAAAGCGAATTGGATAATTATCTGAATAGACAATAAATTGCAGGGTTATGGGGAAAAGGTGGGGGTGGGGCTGGGGATGGGGATGGGACTGGGACTGGGACTAGCTGAGGGACTAGCTGAGGGACTAGCTGAGTTGCAGAGAGCTGGCATAGGCCACAGGCCAAATAACCTCCTGTGCTGGAAACATTCCACGATTCTAAGCACATTTTCTGGACTCTCTAAAAATAAATATGACAGCAAAATGAAGAAATTAAGCTAACAATGTATATAAATTATTTTGGCTGACCAGCAGAAACAAGTTGATGTGCTAGGAGCTCATTAAGTATTGGCTACCTAGTAACAAAGGTAAAGCTGTAACATTCTGTGAATGTTAAATTGGTAAAATCTGCCTTTAGTTGAATATAAGGTTCAGTAAACTGGTATTGGTCTGGAGACAAAAAGTAAAAAAGGAATATGAGCCATTAGTATCAGCAGTTGGAAAACCATCCTTGAGAAAGGAGCATTAAAGAATAATACAGAAGGACAAGCAGAGTGGAAAAATGTTCATTTTTGTTTGTGTGCTAAAAATATTGGCAATTTTAAAACAGAATTAAGTTTGCAATTAAAATTGCAGATACTTTGCCAAATGTTTTGGGTATGTGCCAGCATAATGCAGGGGTATCACTATTGCAAGAACACAAGAAATAGGAGTGGGAATAGATCACACGGCCTGTTGAACCTGCTCTGCCATTCAATATGATCATGGCTGGTCATGGTCTTCAATTCATTTTCCCGCCTGCTCCCCATATCCCTCAATACCCTGAGAGACCAAAAACCTGTCACCTGCTTGCTAGCTTTCTGTATCCCTTATATGAGCACACCTAAGTCTTCTGAACATCAACACTTACAAGTTTCTGACTTTAAAAAACTATTCTTTTATTTTTATTCTTACGGCCAAAGTGAACAACTTCACATTTTCCTGTTGCACTGGTGGTATGCTCTTGCCTCTTTATTCAGTGTGTTTTGGGTAATGTCCATAATCACTTTGCCCACTGATACACTGTTTATATTACCAGGATACATACCATATAAAATGATGCTGCTTGGAAACTAAAGCAGCAGAACAAAGTCTGCTGCAACATGGTCAACATGTGTTTTACTCTTTCAGAACAAATGGTATACTTCAACACTCATCACCTTCCCTCAATCATTAGAGGAAAATACAGGACTAGAAAAGATCCTGCAGTCCATCTCTTTGGTCCAAAAGAAACAATTAACTCTCAAGGCCCCAAATATCTATCTAATTCTCCCTTGAGAAATCCCATATTCTCTGTTTTCTTGGGCAGTCCATTTCTTACACTCACCACCATCTGCAAAAATGTAGTCTAAACTTTGGTGCCTCTTTCTTCTTCCAAGCTTGAGATTGCATTTCCTGTTTAGGGAGCTTGTCAAAAGGTTAAGTGTATTATCAGGGTTCAATTCATCTAGTTATTTAAGGATCTTGAGGAATATCTCTTTGAGGATTCTTCCACAGTGAACTTTTCAGCCTCTTTGTCTTTTCATTCTTTCTTTGGACATGGATGTTGCTGGCTAGGCCAGCATTTTCATTGCTCATCCCTAATTGCCCTTGAGAAGATGGTGGTGAGCTGCCTTCTTGAGCCGCTGCAGTTCATGTGATGTAGGTACATCCACAGTGCTGTTAGGGAGGGAGTTCCAGGATTTTGACCCAGTGACAGTGAAGGAACAGCGACATATTTCCAAGTCAGGATCGTGTGCGATTTGGAGGGGAACTTGCAGTTTGTGGTGTTCCCATGCACCTGCTGCCCTTGTTCTTCTAGGTGGTAGAGGTTGTGGGTTTGGAAGGTTCTGTTGAAGGAGCATTGGTGAATTGCAGCAGTGCATCTTGTACTTGGTACACATTGCTGCCATTGTGCGTTGGTGGCAGTGGGAGTGGACGTTGGTGGTGGTGGATGGGGTGCCAATCAAGTAGCTGCTTTGTCCTGGATGGTCTCGAGCTTCTTGAGTGTTGTTGGAGCTGCACTCATCTAGGCAAGTGGACAGTATTCCTTCACACTCTTCACTTGTGCCTTGTTGACGGGCTTTGGGAGTCAGGAGGTGAGTTACTCTCTGCAGAATTCCCATCCTCTGACCTGCTCTTGTAGCCACAGTATTTATATGGCTGGTCCCGTTCAGTTTCTGGTCAATGGTAAACACCAGGATGTTGATAGTGGGGGATTCAACGATGGTAATGCCATTAAATGTCAAGGGGAGATGGTTGGATTCTCTCTTGTTGGAGATGGTCATTGCCTGCACTTATGTGGCTTGAATGTTACTTTCCACTTGTCAGCCCAAGCCTGGATATTGTCCAGGTCTTGCCGCATTTGGACATGGACTGCTTCAGTATCTGAGGAATTGCGAATGATGCTGAACATTGTGCAATCATCAGCGAACATCCCCACTTCTGACCTTATGATGGAAGGAAGGTCAGTGATGAAGCAGCTGAAAGAAGGTTGGGCTGAGGACACTACCCTGAGGAACTCCTGCAGTGATGTCCTGCAACTGAGATGATTGACTTCCAACAGTCACAACCATCTTCCTTTGTCTAAGGTATGACTCCAACTAGGGCCGTAGCCTTTGCAGTATCCAGTGCCTTCAGCCATTTCTTGATGTCACGCGGAGTGAATCGAATTGACTGAAAACTGACATCTTGATGCTGGAGACCTCAGGAGGAGGCTGAGATGGAGCATTCACTCAGCACTTCTGGCTGAAGATTGTTGCAAATGCTTCAGCCTTATCTTTGCACTGATGTGCTGGGCTCCCCCATCATTGAGGGTGGGAATATTTGTGGAGTCTCCTCCACCAGTGAGTTGTTTTAATTGTCCACCACCATTCACGACTAGTTGTGGCAGGACTGTAGAGCTTAGATCTGATCCATTGGTTGTGGAATTGCTTAGCTCTGTCTATCACTTGCTGTTTATGCTATTTGGCACGCAAGTAGTCCTGTGTTGTAACTTCACCAGGTTGACACCTCATTCCTGCACTCTTCATTGAAGCAGGGTTGATTCCCCCGGCTTGGTGGTCATGGTAAAGTGGGGGATATGCCGGGCCATGAGGTTACAGATTGTGGTTGAGTACAATTCTGCTGCTGCTGATGGCTCACAGCCCCTCATGCCCCGTCTTGAGCTGCTAGATCTGTTTGAAATCTATCCCATTTAGCAAAGTGGTAATGCCACACAACATGATAGAGGGTAGCCTCAATGAGAACATGGGATTTCATCTCCACAAGGATCGTGTGGTCACTTTGATAATATTGTCATGGACAGATGACAGGTAGATTGGTGAGGAGGAGGTCAAGTAGGTTACTCTCTCTTGTTGGTTCTCTCACCACCTGCCACAGACCCAGTCTAGCAGCTATGTCCTTTAAGACTCAGCCAGCTTAGTCAGCAGTGGTGCTACCGAGCCACTTTTGGTGATGGACATTGAAGTTCCCCACCCAGAGTACATTCTGTGCTCTTGCCACCCTCAGTGCTTCCTCCAAGTGGTGTTCAACATGGAGGAGCACTGATTCATCAGCTGAGGGGGTGCGGTAGGGGGTAATCAGCAGAATGTTTCCTTGTCCTGTTTGACCTGACGCCATGAGACTTCATGAGGTCCAGAGTGGATGTTGAGAACTCCCAGGGCAACTCCCTCCTGACTGTACACCATTGTGCCACCACCTCTGCTGGGTCTGTCCTGCCAGTGGGACACAACATACCCAGGGATAGTGATGGTGGCGTCTGGGACGTTATCTGTAAGATATGATTCTATGAGGATGACTATGTCAAGCTGTTGCTTGACTGGTCTGAGAGACAGCTCTCCCAATTTTGGCACAAGCCCCCAAATGTTAGTAAGGAGGACTTTGCAGGGGCGACAGGGCTGAGATTGCTGTTGTCGTTTCCAGTACCTAGGTCGATGCTGGGCAGTCTGTTGGGTTTCATTCCTTTTTGTGAATTTGTAATGGTTTGATACAACTGAGTGGCTTCCTAAGCTATTTCAGAGGGCATTTAAGAGTCAACCACATTGCTGTGGGTCTGGGGTTAGTGGACCAATGGGTTTTTACAATAATTGACAATGGTTTCATATACATTATTATGGAGATTAGCTTTTAATTTAATTTTATTTTATCTTATTAATTTTATTAATTGAATTTAAATTCCACCAGCTGCCATGGTGGGATTTTGAAGCCTTGTCCCCAGAGCATTACTAGCCCAGTGGCATTACCACTCTGCTGTTGTCATTCCTGATGCCAAGGTCAATGCCGGATGGTCTGTCCAGCATAGCTAAATACCACAAACTAGGAATCAGAATTGATTGTACTTCCATGCCTGGACATTCTGCTGTTGTAATAGAAATGCATACTGCTTGGTAGTACCTGTACCTTGTACATAATCTGTAGCACCTCCTGGGATTTGTGCTTTAGCCCTTTTGTTATTTATTCCAACTGGAAACTTTCCTTCCTGTTTCCACATTACACTTTTAATGAGCAATCCCTTGGTACTCCATGATCCCTGTCCCTTAGCATATAGCTGCTTAGTTTACATTCATTACTCTAATCTCATTACCATGCATCTGGCCAGATTAAATGCAATTTGTCATTAATTAATCCTTCTTCTCAAGAGTTAAGATCCCTTTTTATAGAGTTTACCTGTTCCCTATTTTTTGAATCCCATCCCAAATTGGTGTTATCTACAAATGCAGGCAGCTCTTCTGTCCCCAGCTCCAAATCAATCTTAAGCACAATAGGTCCAGTGCTGATCCTTGTCCCTCTAGTAACCTCATCAGGTTGATGAAGCCCCATTCACAGTCCCAGTAAGAAAAGTATAACTTGCCTTTAAAAATCCTTGCTGGCAGTCAATTATTAACTTCTGAAAAGAAGCCTGTCTAGAATATTCCAACCACCAGCATATACTGAACAGGAGTTTTGCAATAAATGTAAGAAACAGATATGGTATGGGAGGAAGGTGTCAGCATGGGTATGGGAAGGCGTGAAGTCTTGCTTAACAAAAATTGGCTGTGAATAGGGACCTGGTAATTGGCAAAAGAATCAGAAGTGAATTGAGATTTTTTTCTTGCAGAGTTATGATGATCTGGAATACACTGCCTAAAAGAATGGTGGAAGTAGAATAATAAGTTTCAATTGGTAATTGCATATATACTTGAAGGGGAAACACTTGCAGGACTATGGGGAAATGGCAGCAGAGTGGGACTAACTATAGCTCATTCAAAGAGCTGGCACAGGCACGATTTGTAGAATGGTCTCCTTCTATGCTGTGTCGTTCCATGAAATGGTTATGTGCACATATATTAAGTTAGGTGTATTGAGAAGCTGGGGAAATGGAAGTGGGAAATGGGATTCTAATTGAGCAGAACTGGGGTTAGGGGAAGGAGGGTGGTGAGGAAAGGTAAATCTTTCCTTTGGTCGCGTTACGTTAAGGAGAGTTTACATTACCTGAATACCTTGATATCCTGGGCTGTCTTCAGGACCAGTACACGATGAGTTAAAACAGCTATCTGCTGAGCGTGGATGCATTGTGTAAATGGGCGTAAGGCAAGGATATTTTCTCAGATAAAGGGGATGAAGAAATGTGTGAAATTCATTTAGCTATGTTTATACTGGACTGGAATGTTAATTGATTATTTCTATTTATGGTAATAAAATGATCGGAAAAGTTTGTGAGGGCAATATAATAATTCGCTTGTTCATGTGTGCTCTGCCCAAAGGCATGTTCTTGGCTCAATGTCTGCTAATGCTTCAACCTGAGCTGTTTTCTTGGTAGTTTTTGTCAGTGATGGTTTGCCATTACCTTCGATTCTCAGGGGCAGGTTGAGGAGGCAGATCCCTAGTCTACCTCAGCCAGAATGTGAATCAAACCTACAGCATTGGTGTTATTCTGAACCACAAGTTAGCATCTAGTCAACTGAGTTAAGTGGCCTTTAATATAATCATAGTGATAAAATAAACTGTAGAGTTTGTGAGGACAGTATAACCATGGAGCTCAAGACAGCATTATAACCAAATAACAAAATCATTGCGAAGGGTTGTCATTTATGGTACAGAAGGAAGCTATTTGGCCCATCAAGTTCATGCTGGCTCCTGTGGAGCAATTCATTTAGTCCCACTTCCCCATTCACTCCCTATAGCCCTGCAAGTTTATTTTCTTCATGTGCCCAAGTAATTTCCTTTTAAATAAATTGAGTAAGTCTAAGGATATCTTTATAAAAACAAAAAAACTGCGGATGCTGGAAATCCAAAACAAAAACAGAATTACCTGGAAAAACTCAGCAGGTCTGGCAGCATCGGCGGAGAAGAAGAGTTGACGTTTCGAGTCCTCATGACCCTTCGACAGAACATGAGTTCGAGTCCAAGAAAGAGTTGAAATATAAGCTGGTTTAAGGTGTATGTGTGGAGGGTGGAGAGATAGAGAGACAGAGAGGTGGGGGGGGGGGGGGGGGGGGGGGGGGGGGGGGAGGGGGTGTGGTTGTAGGGACAAACAAGCAGTGATAGAAGCAGATCATCAAAAGATGTCAACGACAATAGTACAATAGAACACATAGGTGTTAAAGTTAAAGTTGGTGATATTATCTAAACGAATGTGCTAATTAAGAATGGATGGTAGGGCACTCAACGTATAGCTCTAGTGGGGGGGTTTTTTTTAATAATGGAAATAGGTGGGAAAAGGAAAATCTTTATAATTTATTGGAAAAAAAAAGGAAGGGGGAAACAGAAAGGGGGTGGGGATGGGGGAGGGAGCTCACGACCTAAAGTTGTTGAATTCAATATTCAGTCCGGGAGGCTGTAAAGTGCCTAGTCGGAAGATGAGGTGTTGTTCCTCCAGTTTGCGTTGGGCTTCACTGGAACAATGCAGCAAGCCAAGGACAGACATGTGGGCAAGAGAGCAGGGTGGAGTGTTACAATGGCAAGCGACAGGGAGGTTTGGGTCATTCTTGCGGACAGACCGCAGGTGTTCTGCAAAGCGGTCGCCCAGTTTACGTTTGGTCTCTCCAATGTAGAGGAGACCACATTGGGAGCAACGAATGCAGTAGACTAAGTTGGGGGAAATGCAAGTGAAATGCTGCTTCACTTGAAAGGAGTGTTTGGGTCCTTGGACGGTGAGGAGAGAGGAAGTGAAGGGGCAGGTGTTGCATCTTTTGCGTGGGCATGGGGTGGTGCCATAGGAGGGGGTTGAGGAGTAGGGGGTGATGGAGGAGTGGACCAGGGTGTCCCGGAGGGAGCGATCCCTACGGAATGCCGATAAGGGGGGGTGAAGGGAAGATGTGTTTGGTGGTGGCATCATGCTGGAGTATCTTTGTTGAGGATATCTTTGTTGAATTCATGTCGTTATTCTGATGTCATTTGTATGCACATTTGATTTATTGATGGTACACATTGAATATAGCAATCAAATATAGAATGAGTATATATAAACTTTGTGAGGGAACCACTGTATAGTATTCTCTCATTCTGGAATCATGAAGTATAGTGTCTCAATAAAGACTTGATTCTGTACTGTTAAAGCTCTATAAGTGTGTACTTCAGTGTTTAAAGCTACAAGATGAATTAGGACAAGAAAGCAGTCTGTCAGTTGTCACAAAACACAACCACCTGACAGTAATAAAACAGAAAGTGCTGTAATTACTAACGCAGCATCTGTGAGAAACAGGAATTAACATTTGAGGTCAATGACCTTTTATCTGATGATAACCTGCAAACAAGTCAGGCTTTCTGCCTTTTAAGGCATTCTGTCTTACAGCCGGCAGGCTCTTGGGAAAATGCTTCAAAGCTTTAGGACATCTATAATGATGAGGCCTATGTTACAGCAGGTGGAAAATTTATTGCAAACATCACTTCAGATTATGCAAGGGAAGCAGGTGCCTGAATAGTTAATCAGCTGGCTACACTTGTCTGCTACGAGTTTTCTTTTGTGAAACTCCTTATGTTGCAAGGCAAACCTTTTCTTTGAATCATTTGACAGCTGTTGCTGTTTGATCCTTTGGATATTTTTTCATGTGATTCTAAATTATACATCTCCTACTGTTTGATCAGTGTGATATTTTCCATTGGCCATACAAGAGCTACATTCATGCTTTCTGAGCATGTTTTGTTACTGTAGCCACTAGTATTTAGAGGGAAGACCCAAACTTCCTTTAGGATCTTTTTCAGCAAGATAGCGAACAGTATCTTCCAGTCTTGGATAATAACAGTGAAAGGACAATGTAATATCCATGTTGTTGAAGCTTTTCGTCTTGCACTCATTAGAACAATCGGTGTCCTGATGAGTGCAAGACAAAAAGCTTCAACAACATTTTTTTTTTCAGCAATACTCAAGTTCTGTACTACCAAATGACTAAGGGTAATATCCTTGTGTGTCATCCATGGTTTTAGACTTATTTCAACTTTAATGAGTACTAAAACATGTCTGTGTTATAGCAATTTATGCATAAAAATATGGAATTATCAAATTTTATAGTGTTAACTACACTACAGTAAAAATGACAATGTTGCTTCACATTTATGTGCAGTTGGTTCACAGCCTGGTGTAACTTATTGACTCTATGCACAATATTTGTCAGTATTGATTTAAATTTGACACCATCATACTCAAAACAAATACTTATGACTAAAAGCTTAAAGTTCAAACATTCCAGAATGTCTATCCATTTCAGTACAGGTATTCAGAAAACATGTTAGATAAGGTGAGTTTGAAGGTTTTTTAAAATTGTTCCTTCACAGGATTGGGGGGGTGGCGCAGGGGAGGGGCTGCTGGATTGCCCATCCCTAATTGCCCTTGAGGTGCTGTTCGTGAGCCGTGAGCCATTGCCTTAAACCACTTAAGTGTGGTATACCCACAGTGCTGTTAGGGAATTCCATGATTTTGATCAGCAGCAGTGAAGGAACAACGGTATAATTCCAGTGTGTTGTGGTGTAGGAATAAATTGAGTTGTGATGATAAATAGCTGGAATGAAGTTTGAACGGTTTATCAATCTCATCTGGACTGCCCTTTCTTTGCAATCTACACTGTTCTTTCTAACATATGTAAAAGGAGGCTGTGGAACCACTCTTGCTCTGTTCCTGACTTTGGCCTTCTGTGCATCCCCTCGCTTCCTCCCTTTGCCTCTCCATTGATGGCTACATCAATAGATATCTAGGCCTATGCTCTTCCATTCCTTCCACATCTCCATTTCCTCCTTTAAATAAAGTCCATCTTATTGAAACATTTTTGGTCACTTCTCACCATATCTCATTTTCTCAGTGCCATTTTTGTCTGATTATGCCAATGTGAAGTACCTCAGCTCATTTGCCTGTTAAAGGCACTATATAAATACAAGTCAATGTTATTTTCATGCAGTTTATTTGTATGGACTTTGAAAAATGATCCTTATATAAAAATCTTTGTTAGCCCCCATTCGCAGTGAAATAGGAAAATTCAAGAACACAAGCATATGCATATATACGTTAACTTTTTTGTGCATTTGTTGCTAGGATAGAAGACAAATAAGAGTGTGTTAGGTATTTTTTGATTATTGTGTATGCTTTACTTTCTTGGTTACTGAGTGTAACATGGGTGAAAATGCCAGACTTCATAAGGAAACACCAAGAACATTATAAGGAAAGGAGTGCTATATTCATGATCAGCTTGGACAATCGGCATTCACATTCTGGGTGGAGAGTAGGGACAGGTCTGCCACATCTCTGCTGAGAATGTTAACTCGCACACTCTGAGGAAGTCACAGAATCATTTGCAATTGTTGGACAAAACATCTAGAAGCTGCACTGTTTTTTTTGTGTCTGTTAAAATCATGCCTGGATTCCAAACTTTGATGAAAGAGAAAGACTGCAAAGTTCCATACTGAATGGTAGATGTTTAAGTAAATATGCATGTGAAGTACATTTACCTGTATTATGTCTAAGGTGTTTTCCACTAATAATTTTAGCTACATGCAATAATATGTCGCTGTTAAAACTGTTTCATTCATTTTTATTGGACAAGACTGGGATAGACGATTAAACACTTGTCAAAATTTTCTCCATTTATGCTAATTAGGGTTCAGACATCATTCTATGAAGGTGTGTCCAAACTGTTTAAAGTCCTCTGATTTTCTGTGGAATCTTGATATTGCCCCCAAGTGTAAACATATAGTTATTAAAGACTAGTTTTTCTCATCTGTACTCTCAGCAAACCATACTATTTCTGATGAGAAAAAGCAGCTGATCTCATGAAAGTCAGTCACATAGGAACATAGAAAATAGGAGTAGGAATAGGTCATTTGGCCCTTCGAGCCTGCTCTGCCATTCAATATGATCATGGCTGATCCTCTATCTCAACGCCGTACTCCTGCGCTCTCCCCATACCCCTCGACACCTTTAGAATCCAGAAATCTATTTTCTCCTTAAATATATTTGGAGACTTGCCCTCCACAGACTTCTGTGGTAGAGAATTCCACAGGTTCACCACCCTCTGAGTGAAGAAGTTTCTCATCTCAGTCCTAAGTGGTCTACCCCATATCCTGAGACTGTGACCCCTTGTTCTAGATCCCCCAGCCAGAGGAAATATCATCTCTGCATGCAGTCTGTCCATCCCTGTCAGAATTTTATGTTTTAATGAGGCCTCCTCTCATTCTTCTAAACTGCAGTGAATACAGGCCTAGTGGACCCAATCTCTCCTCATACAACAATCCTGCCATCCCGGGAATTAGTCTGGTGAACCTTCGCTGCACTCTCTCTATGGCAAGTATACCCTTTCTTAGGTAAGGAGACCAAAACTGCACACAATACTACAGGTGTGGTCTCACTAATGCCCTGTACATCTGCAGTAAGACATTCTTGCTCCTGTACTCAAGTCCTCTCGCAATGGAGGCCAACATACCACTTGTCTTCTTAACTGCTTGCTGCACTTACATGCTTGCTTTCAGTAACTGATGTACAAGGACATCCAGGTCCCTTTGTACATCAACATTTCCCAATCTATCACCATTTAAATAATATTCTGCCGTTCTGTTTTTCCTAACGAAGTGGATAAGTTCACACTTATCCACATTATACCGCATCTGCCATGTATTTGCTCACTCACTCAACTTGTCTAAATCACCTTGAAGCCTCTCAACACCCTCCTCATTGCTCACATTCCCTTTATAGGAATATTATAACTGGTAAGTGAGCAGTCAAAGAGAATCTTCCCTTCTCTTACTCGCCTTCGCACTCATCCTTCCCTAGATCAGTAAATCGATGGGCATGATACCTCAACTAGAAAAAAAAACTATGAACAGAAATAAAATATTTTTAAAGAGAAGAACCAAATGAAAAGAACAAAGAAATGTTAAGTATGGTCCCTGACAAATAGTTATTCTCACTCTCACTGTAGTCTTTATAAAAAGATTTGTCCAGGGGGAGTCAATTCTGGGAGAATTACAAATAGAATGATTTGGCTAGCTTTGTACTCTTACTCAGTTCCTACTCTTGTGCTATTCTTGATCATCCTAATACATTGAAATGAATTTCCTGTCACCATCATGGGGTGCTTAGTGAGGAAGGATAATCTCCATGCCATAGAGGGGAGAAAATTACAATGATACTTGAGACTAAAACAATCTGAATGGGAGTTGAATGCTCAAATACATTTTTCTGCATTGCATCCAAAGTAAATGTTACATTAGGTAAATATTCAGACCAGAAGATGAAAAAAATGAGATGCTGGGATTTATTTTTGCATTGTTTAACAACCCTGTGGTCACTACAAATATACAAGCTTATTCTAGGACCAATAAGTCACTGGTCTTTCATATACTGAATTTTGGAAGTTATTTAAGATGCCCAGTGATAAGTAACTAAATGGTGCAATCTGTCCATGGTTAAAAATAGGTCATCGTAGGTAGGAACTATTATTTTTAAAAGTAATTTCTGAAGTGATTTACAAAAATATTTCAGACCAACATTTAGGTCAACTGTTCCCAGATTTCAATACCATCCAAAAATAACAAGCTTCAACCAAAAATGTTGTACTTAATAATCAAAAACAGATTTTTTCTTCTTCTGTAGGAAACATTCCGTATCCTCATGAAAAAAAATCTGTATACATAAACAAAAGAGCAAACTAAGTTCATTAAACCCCACACTGTGGGGAAGCTGGATAGCAAAATCTTTCTCTATTTTCAGTTCATTATCGTGCTTGGTTTTTCATCTTCTGTCTATTCCTTTTGCCAGGACGCTTCTGCAAATGAAGGACACATTACGAATTAATTCACAGTTTGAAAGAGCAAGTTTTATGCAATCTTCTCTTCCCTCCCCAAGAGAAAAGAAAAACCATTTTACAATTGAAAGAAAAAAAAAAATTACTCCAAAAGCCAGAAGAGCCTGAAGGAAGAGGACGTATATACCGTAACTGTAGATTCACTAAAGAAGTTTTCTTCTGATTTCTCTGCTCCTCCACTCAGGGCAGTAACTCAAGCTTCAGTTTGGTTCTATGGCACCAATACTAATACCTTGCATCCTCTCTGTTACTATTTTATATGTCTTTAGCATTTCCCAAGAGGACTTTAAAAAATATTTAAATTTAAATTGCAAATCACTGCAGTGCTGTAACAAAAATATGATAAAAAGCCCTAGCTTTCAAAAGTTTTGGTTGCAAAAGAAACTTATCTTGCCAACTCTGGGTAAAGAATCATTGGGAGAGTTTAAAATAGTCAGTGTTTTCCTCAACAGATTTAATTAAAATTGTTTAAACATAGAATCCAAATAACTCAAATGAAAAGTTCAAACAAATGGTTCAGCTTACTACCTAAAACACAATTACAAACCATATCAATAATAGCATTCCATTTAAAATCTGTTCTAAGTGCACCAACATAGTACGAATGGAAAAACTTCCAGTTCCCTTTCCCTTGGTTCCCAATTTGATATGCACTGGATGATGATATTCAGAGGAGCACTGATGTCTGATAATAACAGGAAGACCTGAAAATGAAAGTCTCTGCCCTTTTCCAAAAGTTATTATTTTTTCTTTATTTGAATAATGCTTTTTAAATAGAGGATGAAAAGACTTCCCAACATCCCTATTCTAGAATTTCATTTTCCAATACAGTTAGGCAGTCAAATTTTTACAACAGTTCAGAGCATAATAGATAAACATTTGAAACAGAGGAAGGTATGAACTATGGGGAGAATGTAGGACAGTGGAATTATGCTTTGGGTTGTTCCAGTAAACAGCAAGCATAGATAAAATGAATTTAAAGTTCACTGCAGAATGCATATAAACACATTTATGAGCTGGCTACTTTGCTATTCATAAGATCCTTTTTGTTAATATTCAACATCTCATTGCACAAACCATAATAGGAAAAGTACTCACATTTGCATTCTTCTTTCCTCCTTTTCCAAAACTGCTGTTTTTGGAATGTGCAATTTTTGATCTGAAGCTGGAGACGTCATTGTGACTATCTTTGGTGTTCCACTTTAAGCCTTTTTTCTTCCCTCCAAACCCAAACTTCTGATTTTTGTATTTTCGCTTTGCATTCATTCTGGATTAAAAAATGACAGTTGACTATCAATAACCAATTTAATAGGTCCTACAGTTTTATGCTGTTATCATCTAATTAAGCCTTAATTAGGACTAATTCACAAAGATGCATAAAGTAACTGGAGTACAACCTGTTGGTTATTTGAACTTTGTTTTCTTTTCTGAAGGCTTAGTCTCTATTTAAGTCCATCTTGTAGCAACACAATTCCTAAAGGACATGTATATAATCTGTTCCTATGCGTCCTATGAAAGGCGATCTTGAACTGGCAACTAACTGGCACACAAGAATACTTTACATATGCTGCATCAGTGTAATCCAGGTATCATACATAATAAACTCAAGGTCTATCATACAAGTCATGGCTGCGAATGAAACTTTTTTCCCCTCTAAATGGCAGGTTCTGGCACTACTGACTTAGATTTTCAATATTCATTCAGAAGGTTGCAAACTATTTTTAAAATTGTTTTTAATGGCATTACATGAACTGACTCCAGATGTGTATAATGAAAGGTTATGTGTCAGCCTTTCTGTTCAATTGCACCTGGCAACAAAAAAAAACAATAAAAATCAAGGGTGAACTTTTCTCCCCAACATAATCTCTTACCCTTTTTTCTGCTGTGAAATTCCAGCTGCTAATCCTCCTCCAGCTTCTTTCTTTGCTTTTGAAGAAACTTTATCACCTTCAAGGAAATCCAATTTGTCAGAGAGTCCTGAAGATCAAAGAATACAGGATTAAAATCTTATTCATCAGTACTTTTACTAGTGAATAAGCAACAAAGCAAAATCTCCTCCACATACATCTGGTTTGTTCCAATCTCTTATATTCTGATAAAACAAGGTTAAAATTACGACAACAATCTCCAAATCCTCTGAGGTGTAGGGACAAAAACACAAAACAAACCTTTCTGGTACTTTTTCACTGCTGTCATCATGGCTTTCTTTTCTTTCTGACGTTGCTGTATAACTTCTATTTGAACCTATGACAAAAATAATATTAAGATAAAAGCAAAATACTGTGGATGCTGGAAATCCAAAACAAAAACAAAAATTGCTGGAAAAACTCAGCAGGTCTGACAGCATCTGTGGAGAGGAAGACAGAGTTAAGGTTTCGAGTCCCTATGACTCTTCATCGGAACTAAAGAGGAATAAAAGTGTGGTGAAATATAAGCTGTTTAAGGGGGGGTGGGACAGGTGGAGCTGAATAGAGGGCCAGTGATAGGTGGAGGCAAAGGAGAGATTGCTAAAGATGTCAAAAACAGAAGGACAAGGGAATGTTGAAGGTCGCGATATTAGCTAAAGGATGTGCTAATGGTGACATTAAGGATGAGCAAGTGACAGATGGTCCTAGTGGGGGGAAGGGATCGAAGTGGGCTAAAAGGTGGAGCTAATATCACCACCGTCAACAGCCCTTTGTCCTTTTGTCTATGAAATCTTTGGCAATCTCTCCTTTGTCTCCACCTATCACTGGCCCTCTATCCAGCTCCACCTTTCCCACCCCCCTTAAACAGCTTATATTTCACCACCTTTTTATTCCTCTTTAGCTCTGATGAAGAGTCATATGGACTCAAAACGTTAACTCTGTCTTCCTCTCCACAGATGCTGTCAGATCTGAGTTTTTCCAGCAATTTTTGTTTTTGTTACAATAATAATATTGATTGACAAGTTACAAATCCCCTCAGCAGAAAGAGTAGTACTCTCCTAGATTGGAAAAGAGAAGTTACTTAATGCTTTTATATTAAGGACCTGTTCCATTTTCATATGTATAATAATTTCTTTCAGCAGAGTTTGAATTCTGAAGCTGAATATTTATCTACCAATGTCAAATTTTCTTCAGCTGCAAAACTAAATCAAAAATGAACAAGCTTCTACTGGTGGTTAGAATATTAATGCTGAATTTATATTGCAAAGCCATGACAGAGAGTTTTTTAACATAAGAACAAGGAGCAGTAGACGAAAGGCCCCTTACAGCCTGCTCCACCAGTCAATACAATCATGGCTGATCTTCTGTCACAACACCACTTTCCTGCCTGGTCCCGACATCCCTCAATTCTGGAAAAGACCAAAAAACCTGTCCATCACAGCCTTAAATATACTCAATGAAGAGGCATCCATAACTCTGAGGTAGAGAATTCCAAAGATTCACAACCCTCTGAGTTCTGAAATTTCTCCTCATCTCAGTCCTAAATGACTGACCCCTTATCCTGAGGTTGTGCTCGGTTCCCCAGCCAGGGGAAACAACCTCAGTGTCTAACCTGTCAAGCTCTTCAGAATCTTTAATCTTTCAATGAGATCACTTCTCATTCTTCTAAATTCTACAGAGAACATAGGCCTAATTTAATCAGCCTCTCATTCCCAGAACCAATCTAGTGAACTTTGTTCTACTACCTTTGTGGCAAGTATATCTTCTTTAGGTACAGAATCCAAAATTGCACACAGTACTCCAGGTGTGGTCGCCCCAAACCCCGATACCATTGCAGCAAGACTTTCTTATTCTTGTACGCCAATCCCTTTGCCATTAAGGCTAACATGTTATTTGCTTTCCTAAGTGCTTGCTGTACCTGCATGTTTGCTTTGTGTTCCTTGTACCTGCATACACAAGTCTCTCTGAACATCAAGGTGTAGACGTTTCACGCCTTTTTAAAAAAAAAAAATCACCTCTTATCATTATGACCAAAGTGAATATCCTCACATTATACTCCATTGGTCGCTTTGTTGCTCAATCACTTAACCTGTTTATATCTCTTTGCAGCTTAATTTCTCCTCTCAGTCTACATTCCCAACTAGATTTGTATTATCAGCAAACTTGGATACTTTGCTCTTGATCTCTTTGTCCAAGTTGTTGGATCAAACCTTCCTGTCTCCAGATTGTTGGAGACCGGACATACAACTGAAGCTGCACTATACGGCCCTGTGGAAGTCCTGATATCTGAAGTGCAGACCTACAGGGGAATTGCCGAGGAAGTTTAGAATTCCGATGGGCAATTCTCCAGTTCTCTGGGATGCTGCGCAAACGTCTCCAACTCTGTACTACGAAGGTAGTACAAGTTCACTAGATTGGTTCCGGGCATGAGGGGCTAAATGAATTAGACCTATATTCTCTGGAGTTTAGAAGAATGAGAAGTGATCTCATTGAAACAAGAAAGATTCTGAAGAGCTTGACAAGTTGGACACTCAGATTGTTTCCCCTGGCTGGGGAAATCGAGCACATGGGAGCTCAGCCTCAGGATAAGGGGTCGGTCATTTAGAATTCAGATCAGGAGAAATTTCTAAACTCAGAGGGCTGTGAATCCTTGGAATTCTCTACCTTGGAGTTATGGGTGCCCCATCATTGAATATGTTTAAGGCTATGATGGACAGTTTTTGGGTCTTTTCCAGAATTAAGGGATATCGGGAGACTTGGGACAGATTTCCAGTACTTACTGGTATAGTTACCCAGGAAACATTAGACAGACTAAAACCTAACAACTGTGTAACTCCACAACTGACACCCCAACCACCCCACTGGCCCTTGATCACCTGATCCGACTATCCCAGACCAGACATGGCCACCCACCCTGATCCAACTCTCTCATCCGCCTACCCATTCACTCATTCATCCACTCACCCATTCACTAACATTCAAAGAATGGAGATTTAAACTTATTACATGGCAGCTAGTGCCATAAAAAGGGAGCATTTCCTGTCTTCCCAACCCTACTCCATTCCGACATAGCTCCCCAAGGGATGCTATGTTGCGTTTTTTTAAAAAAAGCCGGGATCCAGAAGGCCCCGGAAGAAACATGCATCAGTGTGAGTTGGGGGAATCTTCTGAGCGCAGTAGCAATCCACCGATCATTACCGCTCCTTGGAAGATCCAGGCCATTAATATGGATTCTAAATAACTGAGGCCCGAGCATTGATCTTAGCAGCATTTTACTAGTTACAGCTTGCCATCTTGAAAATACCCTTGTTATCCCTACTCTCTGCTTCCTGTAAACCAATCCTCCATCCAAGCAAATATATTATTCCCTAACTCCTTGAGCCCCTTTCTTGCCTATTAACCATTTGTGTTACATCTTATTGAATGCTTCAGTGCTGGCTGAAGCTCCTAATTAAAACTAAATAGAAATTTTAAGTTTCCATCTTGAAGTGGTTTCCACAGATGCAGCATCAATATCTTGTACCTGTATAATTATTTCAAGATTGCAGTTCACAACATTTTGCTGGTTCTATTACCTTTCTTGTTTTTTTAGTTTAGGTAACAAAATATTACTTCTTTTCCCCTGTTTTTCCATTCCCCTCTCAACCCTGCAACAATTAGAGATGCTTCGGAAAATAATCTATTTTCTCAGATAAATAAAATATGGATTCAAAAAGAATAATTAATAATGTAAATATAAAAAGAGTTTCCAAAACATTCATTGGATAGGCTGCTCAGCATTCCTGTGCTATGGAGGGAAGGAAATGAAGCACATAAGGAATTCTGCTCATTTTGTCATTCAATGACTCCTTTTGGAAAGTATATTTGTATGGATGTTGGGGGGAGGACAGGGTCAGATTCCACTCTGATTCATACAGATAGATTCTTAAACTATCGGAGAGTCTATCGTTATGGGGAACAGACAGGAAAGTGGAGTTAAGGCTAATATCAGACCAGCCATGATCTTACTGAATGATGGAGCACGCTCAAGGGGCCATATGGCTTACTCTTGCTCCTATTTCTCATCTTTTATAGATAACTACAATATTTGCTGTAGTTCAATAAATTAATAGCTGTTGTCACTGTACAAATAATTCACTATGGGATGAGATATTTTGCAAACCAGGAACAGTGTATTTTCCTGGCCTTTATCTACCAAACAACTGCATTGAGTTTTATTAGTTATATTATAGTCACAAGATACTTTTGCATCTTTGACCAAGTTGATGCTCAGATGAGACATTATGGTGCATTGTATATTATAACTTGACACATCCAATATATTCCAATGCCTTAACATTAAATAGCAAGGCAAATTTGCTTTCTCCAATTTATTGATTTGAGAGCTGAGGGACTGACTCAGTTCTTCCAAAATGTCAACCATATCTTATAATTAGTATGGCCAGATTCAAATAGGTATACGTAACGCTTCCCTTATTTTCTCTCCTTACATGTCCTAGCCACTGCAAGATAGTATAGCCATTCGCTTCCCAAGCTTTAAACAATGTTGTGTAAAGCTGATTGCTGGATAGTTGACAAGGGTCTTTCTTTAATTTCCCCATCTTAAGCATTTATTTTCTGCTCAGCATCTCTAGTGCATTTAAGATCATTAACTCACTGTGTGAATAAAACTGTCTTTTAACAATATAAGGAACATAGGAATAGGATTAGGCTACTCAGCCCCTATTTTGCCATTCAACAGGATTGTAGATGATCTGTACCTCAACTCCATTCTCCTGCTGTGGCTCCAAATTCCTTAATATCCTTGGCTAGCAAAAATATATCGATGTCATATTTTAAATTATTAATTGAACTGTCATTTAACTACATTTATGTAGAGAATTCCACACCTTATACCACCCTTTGTCTGAAGAATTCTTTCCTACCTTTGCTCTGATTTACGGTAGTGTCAGATTTTCCTAGTCTCACCCACCAGTGGAAAAAGTTTCTCTCCCCCTACTCCATCAAATCCTTTCAAAGTGCTGAAAACCTCAATTGAATCACTCCTTAACCTTCTATATGTAGCTTGGATACCATCTCTATTATTGGAGCTTTTGCATGACCACAACTTCATTGACATGAGATAGCCAATTCACTCTGTGCAATAAAAACTCCTGGCTTCAAATTACACACCATCATCTACACTTGCAAGGCCTCAAAATATTTTGCCGAGACCATAAGACATAGGAGCAGAAGTAGGCCATTCAGCCCATTGAGTGCGCTCTGCCATTCAATGAAATCATGGCTGATCTGATAATCCTCAACTCCACTTTCCTGCCTTTTCCACATAGCCCTGGATTCCTTTATTGATTAAAAAATGTCTAGCTCAGCCGTGAATATACTTAACGACCCAGCCTCTACAGCCCTCTGCAGTAAAGAATTCCTCATTCTTCTGAACTCCAATGAGTACAGGCCCAAATGACTCAACTTTCCTCATAAGAAAATCCCTCCATCCCCGGGATCAACCTGGTGAACCTTCTCTGGACTGTCCCCAGTATATCTTCCCTTAGACAAGGGGTCCAAAACCATTCACAGTATTCTACGTGTGGTCTAACTAGTGCCTTGTATAGTTTTGGCAAGACTTCCCTATTTTTATACTCCAATCCCTTTGAAATAAAGGCCAACATTCCATTTGCCTTAACTATTACCTGTTGAACTTGTATGCTAGCTTTTTGGGATTCATGCATGAGGACCCCCAAATCCTTCTGTGCTGCAACTTTCTTCAGTCTTTCTCAATTTAAATAATATTCAGCTCCTCTATTCTCCCTGCCAAAGTGCATAACCTCACACTTTCCCACATTATATTTCATCTGCCACGTTTTTGCCCACTCACTTAACCTGTCTATATCCCTCTGTAGACCCTGTGTCATCCTCACCACTTGTCTTCCCACCTATTATTGTGTTATCCGCAAACTTGGCAATAGTGCATTCATTTCCCTCATCCAAGTCATATATATATATATATATATATATATATATATATACACACACATATATATTATATAGTAAATAATTGTGGCCCCAGCACAGATCCCTGTGGCACTCCACTTGTTATAGGTTGCCATCCTGAAAATGCCCCCCATATCACAACTCTGTCTTCTTTTAGTTAGCCAGTTTTCTATCCATGCTAATATACTATCCCCAACACCATGGGTTCTTATCTTATTAAGTAGCCTTATGTGTGGTACCTTATCGAATGCCTTTTGGAAATCCAAATCTATTACATCTACTGGTTCCCCTTTATCTATCTTGCTTGTTATCTCCTCAAAGAATTCTAATAAATTTGTCAGGCATGATTTCCCCCTCATGAAGCCATACTGACTCCGCTTGATTAGATTATGCATTTCTAAATATTCTTCTATTAATCCATTATAATAGACTCCAACATTTTCCCAATAACAGCTGTTAAGCTAACTGGCCTGTGGTTGCCTGTTTTTAGTCTTTCTCCCTTTTTGAATAAGGGTATTACATTGGCAGTTTTCCAATCCTCTGGGGCTTTTCCAGAATCTAAGGACTCTTGGAAGATTACTACTAATGCATCCACCATCTCTGCAGCTACTTCCTTTAATACCCTAGATGCAACACATCAGGTCCAGGGGACTTATTGGCCTTTAGCCCCATTCATTTCCCTAGTACTTTTTCTCTTGTGACAGTTATTGTATTTATTTCCTCCCCCCCCCACCTTTTGCCCCATGATTATTTAGTATTTTTGGAATACTATTAGTGTCTTCTACCATGAAGACTGATGCAAAGTATTTATTCAACTCCTCTATCATTTCCTGGTTCCCCATTATTATTTCCCCAGCCTCATTCTCTAAGGGGCCTATATTGACTTCGGCCTTGCTCTTCCTTTTTAATATATTTAAAGAAGCTCTTACTGTCCGTTTTTATATTACTTGATTGTTTACCCTCAGTTTATTTTCTCCCTCTTTATTATTTTTGGTTCTTCTGTTGGTTTTTAAAACTTTCCCAATCCTCTGGCTTACCACTAATCTTTGCCACATTGTATGTTTTTGTTTTCATTTTGATACTATACTTAACTTCCTTGGTCAACCAGGGTTGGTTTATCCCCTTCCTAGAATCCTTCTTCCTCACTGGGGTATATCTTTGTTGTGAGTCATGAACTATTTTCTTAAAAGTCTGCCATTGTTCATCAACAGTCTTTTCTGCTAAACTCCTTTCCCAGTTTACTCCAGCCAACTCTGCCCTCATTCCTTTGTAATTACCCTTATTTAAGTTTAGCACAGATGTGTCCGAACTAAGTTTCTCACTCAAACTGAATGCTAAATTCCACCATGTTATGGTCACTGTTTCCTAGGGGAACTTTTACTCCAAGATTACTTATTAAAACTGCCTCATTACACAACACCAAATCCAAAATAGCCCGATCCTTGGTTGGATCCACTATTGATCTAGAAAATTCTCCCGAATATACTCAATGAATTCTTGCTCGTGGCTACCTCTGCCAATTTGATTTTCCCAATCTACATGGAGGTTAAAGTCACCCATGATTAATAAACTGCATTTTTTACATGCCCTCATTATTTCCTGATTTATTCTCTGTCTGACAGCATAGCTACTGTTAGGGAGCCTATAGACTACTCCAACCAGTGTCTTCTTCCCCTTGTTATTTCTTACCTCCACCCATATGGATTCCACATCTTCCGATCCAAGATCATTTCTTGCTATCATACGTACTCTATCTCATACTAACAGAGCCATGCCTCCATCCTTTCCTTCCTGCCTGTCCTTTCGAAAAGTCACATACCCCTGAATGTTTAGTTTCCAGCTTTGATCTCCTTGTAACCATGTCTCCGTAATGGCTATAAGATCATACCCATTAATCCCTATTTGTGCCGTTAATTCATTTATTTTGTTTCAAATACCACATGCATTTAAGTAAAGAGCCATTAATTGTGCCTTTTTTTACCATTTTTCCCCTCTTTGACCCTATTTGCTGCTGTTTTTTAATGTTTGTACACTCTGTCCCTTCCAATCACACTCTGGGTACCATTACTTAAGTAGCTGCCCTGTAATGTTGCCATATCCTTTGGCTTTGTAAGCCTACTTATCTCCTCTCCAGAACCCTCCACCCCTCTATTTAGTTTAAAGCCATCCCTACAGCCCTAGTTATTCGATTCGCCCACCCTACTGTAACAGCTTCCTTCTACCCCAATATTGATGCCAGTGCCCCATGAACTGAAACCCATTCCACTCACACCCCAAAGATAGCTGAATCTTTTCAACTGGCAGAAGTAAAACATTTACAAATACAAGGAACTTTCATTTGTAATATTCCTGGAGCAAATAAAGTAATAAGCCCAAAACTAAGACCACTAACTTTTTCAGGACAAATCAGGTGGCATGAATTAACATATTCTCTGTTGATGACGAAAACCACACAAGCATCAATCAGGAAGAGTCAAATTCTGAACATTAACACAGACAAAAAAAAGCAGCAATTACCTTTTTGCCATATTTTCGCAATGCTCGGAGTTGTTTAGCCTTTTCAGACTTTTCCATGGAGATCTGTTTTGATAACATTTTTTCTCGAATCTAATAAAAGCATTGAAAAAAATTATACTTGCATTATCTTATTACACCGATAAAGTCCTTCACATGCAGTGAACAGTTTGAAGGTGCCCTCAGTGGTATGATGGCAAATGTGCTCCAAACAACACTGAGCTGAATAAGCAGTTAATTTGTACTCAGTAGTGTTGTTTTAGGGAAGAATGTTGGCTAAGACAAAAGCTAAAAGCTCCATACTCTTCTTCAAATAGCTAAAGTGCATGGAACCTTAACATCCACTTGAACCACTGAATAGACCAGGTAGGATCTCTGCTTATTATCTTGGAAGGATAACACTTCTGGCAATTCACTACTGCGCTGAAGCGCCAACCTACATTATATACTTAAGATGAGGAGTGGAGCTTGAAGCTACAACTTTCTAATTCAGTGGTGAAACTGCTACCAAATGAGCTAAGAACACAAGATACACACTGTAGGTGCAATATCCTGGTGGCTCACAATAACAACCATTCAACTGACCAAGATTTATACAAGTCTTCTTATAGAATATAAAAAAAATACACCCACTCCACTCCCAAGCAGCCATCCATGCTATTTTATTATGCTTGGAATGGTAAGTGCTAAATGAATGGACTTCAAATATTATTGTGTGGTTGAAATTGCCACTAGCACATTTGAGGATTAATCATAAAACATTCTCATTTTCTCTTCCCGGTCCAAAATTTTAGGTCTAGGTAGTTGCTCTGAAACAGTATCTTAAGGTTACATCAAGCACTTACTTAGAAATCGCACGACAGTTTCCCATGCTAATACTTGATGTTCAGTTAAAGCTAAATAACTCCAATAAGTAAAGACAAACTTTTAGCTACCCACCTTCTGCATTTGCTGGTCTGACTTGGCCATCTCAGCAAAGTAGTCATCCGGTCTCTTTGTTGCAATTTTCAGTCGCTGCAGCTGAGGTAATGCACCTAATACAGTTGCCTGTGCTTGGCGATAACTGAACAAAAAGTGAAAGTATTAAGGGAAGAATCTAAGGACGTTGCAATTTCAGTTTGGTGGAAGCTGCACTGAAAATGGGAGAATATTTTTTTTGAAATCAGTTCAAAAGAATCAAATCATCTCAAGTCATATCTAAAGCTACCCAATTCTTGCAATTTAATTCTAACTTAATTTTGAAATTAATTGGACTTGAAGAAGCCTAGGTGCCAGACATGATAACCCATTTATACCAATCCGTTTTATATAAAACTAGCCTTTGTTTGAAACTGTTTTTCCCTCACTGGGTACAATGACATGTTAATTTACTTCCATTTCGTTGCTGTCTTTTTTCCCTCTATGTGAAACCTTTTATACCCAGAATATATTAGAATATTTGAGGCAGCAAACCCAATTTTACCTTCAATACCACAATGCAGTGTTGTGCTCTTTGGAAATAGTCTGGATAAAGGACAATTGTGGTATACTCATTGAACAGGATTAATCACCTCAACAGAACCAGGAGCTAATCAAAATCTCCATTTTCTATCCCACCTAGATAAATGGAATACAGAGGACCAAGGGCAAGTCCAAACAAAAATTGTCAACTTAAAGTGCATTTCTCTCAATGAAGGCTGCAGTAATGCTAAGAAAGCCAATATATTAGTAGGTTCTTTCTACTCCTAAAAGCACTGTACACGGTACATGTACAATGGCTCCACAAAAATGTGGTACAAAAACAGTGTCATTTTTTAAGATGGGAAATACATACACACACACACACAAAATGTACAGGGCACGTTTGTACGTGTCAAAAATTCAACACAGTACAATGCAAATGAAAGAAAAATACTTTAATTCATATAGCATCTCTATCAACCTCGGGATGTCCCGAAGTGCTTTTATAGCCACCTGATACGTAGTCAATATTTTAAGATAAGAAACACAGCAGCAAACTTGCACATACCAAACTCCCACAAACAGCAATGTGATGATGACCAGATAATTTTTAAGTGATATCGACTGAGGGCTAAATGTTTGCCAGGACACTGGGGATAACTCCCTGCTCGTCTTTGAAGTGGTGCCTGGGATCTTTTACATCCACCCAAGTGTGGATCAGGCCTCAGTTTAACATCTCACCAGAAAGACGGCACATCTCTGACAGTGCAGCACTCCCTTCTGGAGTGTCAGCCTAGATTTTTGTGCTCACTCTCTGGAGAGGGACATGAACCTACAACCTTCAGACTCAGAGGTGAGGGTAGTACCAACTGAGTTAGGGGTGCCACATGGCATTCTTCTGCAAAAAGTGTTTTGTGCCCACATGGTAATGTTTGGACCTTAAAGCAACAGAATTCCCCGATGTAAAGTTTCATGGGATTAATAAGCTCATTCTGACAAAAGAAGAAGAATGTTGCTAAAAAATATGAAAACCTTCTGGTTAATACCGGTTTGAATGAAAAATAGTAATTTTAAGCAAAAAAAAAATCCACTTTCCATACTTGTAGCCTTTACTATTTTTGAAATACTCTATAGGATAAGCTTCGTTCAGGTACATATGTATCCCCAACAGCTTGAAGTTAACTGTTAAACCTTGTACCTACAAGTACATCTCACGCTGGAAGTCATCATCTGGGTCAATATCGGAATGTTCCTGTTTTACAGATTTCCCTTCAGCCATTGCTATGATGTCAGCAGCTGGGCCATTTGTCATGTCAAGCCTCTCCACCCACTCGATGTTTTTCTTGAAATCTTCTAAGCATTGTTTCAAACCCACCTGAAGATTAAAAAAATGTAAATCACAACCATATTTCAGGGACACATTAACCACTTTCATACAGAAAGCAAAGGCGCTGCTAAGATTTTAGACCAAGCTGTATTCACCACAGTCAGAGTCACTCCAGTGTGTTCTCCAGGTATAACATGGCAGCATCTAATTCAGTTTTGCTAGAACAAAGCCAAATTTGTGGTGACCGTGTGAACTCCATAAAATACAGTAGCTGCAAGCCAAGCAAATCACTTCTTTCTATGAATTACTCTACATCAGCTGAAAATGTTATATTCCTGAGTATTAACATATAAGCATCTTCACAACTGAGGAGAAAGCACACATTGGTAGCTATTTGTTTCTTGTTTAAAAGTTGGGGAAGGGGGCAGAGATGGCTGAAGGAGGGATTGATAAAACTGCTTACAGAAGTTTCGCTTTTTGAAAAGGATGAAATGATCACCCCCAGTGCTAGCTTTCCTGTTATTTTCTTTGCAAAATAGTTACAATGATTGTGTATTACATATTAACTGCTGCAAAATCAATCCAGTTCGGTAGAATAACGAGTGCAATCTGCACCAACTTGGACAACGCTTGGAAAATTTGAATTGCTTTAAAATTAGCATCGGATTACAGGTTCAGAAGCTCCCATTTTAAAACTTATAGCATGCATTGCTCCAATACTAATGGACTTTCAAGGCTTGTTGGCTATAATTGACCAAAATAGTTTTGCACCATGAGTTGTGCAAAATCTCTGCTGTTCAGGAAACTCTGGCAGCAGTTTCAGTTACCTTCGGTCACATGCTGCTGGTTGATAGATATTCAGTTTTACTCCACATACTGAGAACATTTAAGGCATTAATACAAAAGAGAAAAAAAAGAAATCTCACCACATTGTTGACATATTTCTTCCCTAATTCTTCCACTACGTTCAAACCAGGTTTGAGTAAACCCTTTGAAAATGCATCTTGAAGCTGTAATAAAAAGAACATTTAAATGGAACTGGTTAAGGAAAACCTGAGTGCTTTAGAGCAGATATCAGTAAACTTCACTGCTGAGATATGGGAAGTTAGAGTAAATTCCATTAGAGTATTGGGATGCTGGCTGAATAACAAAGTTTAATGATTTGTAATCTCTTACCTCCATTCTTTTGCATCTGATCTACTTCAGAGAACAAACAGATCTACCCAGAAACCCAAAAGGTTTGCAAGGAAGTCTTCTACACTTGAGCAAAATGTTTATTTATTTGAAATCAGAGAAATGTCACATTTGTGTGTCATTCTAAAGAATAAAGCTAAAAAGTATTATTTGAGTAGAAAATTGCTCACTTACGTTGATGCTATATGCATCATCACCAAATCCCCACCAGGCTCAGATCAGATTCTGTAAGTGCCTTTCTGAATGAGGCCTCCCAATGCAAACTTGAAAATAATTCCCAAGTTCTATCAATGAAGCATAAATGACCATCGGTGGTCAGATACTTAAGCCCCAAGTGTTGTGATACATTTTCCAATCGTAGGAGTTAAGTTAAGGATTCATTTTGGACAAGTATTGCAGTGCTTTTGTGTTGAGTATTTAAGTTTTATTAATTAGGGCATTTTTGAAGTTCATTTCAACAACAATCTATCACAGAACACAATCTAAAGAGAAAGAATATTTGAAACAACCTTTTTCAAGTAATTCATGAGTTTAGGTTTCAAACATCCTTTTCACTAAATAGCCTATGGGACAGTAAGTATTATTGGAGCTATGAAGATTATAACATTTCTGCAATGCCAAATTACAGTTTAATATGCTATTTGAAGTTACTGATGTAGCCAATTTGTTCAAGTAAACACCAATATTTGGATGTTTATTTTTGCTGTTATTCCCTGCTGAAATACCGCTTTTAAAACTACTAAAGCAAAATACTGCAGATAATGGAAATCTGAAATTCACAGGTTTGGTAACATCTGTGAAGAGAGAAATAGGGTTAATATTTCAGGTCAATGATCTTCCAGTTCTGATGGTTGACCTGAATGTTAACTTGTTTTTCTCTGCACGAATGCTGAGTATTTCTAGCATTTTGTGTTTTTATTCTTACTTATCTTATAGCCTTTACTATTTCTTTGAAATACTCTATTGGATAAGCTTCTCACAGATACATATGTATCCCCAACAGCTTGAAGTTAACTGTTAAACCTTTCCATTCTTTGAAAAAAATCAATAACTGTTCAGTCAAGAAAATAAAGCAGACATAACAATATAAATTCAAACCAAAAGCTTAAATGCTAGATTTTATCATCAATATTGAACAATTTGCAACAATGATTAACAATGTGTTAACTCAGTGTTATTAACATTTGCAAGATTGCTACAATTTATCATCATCCTCCTCTATGGGTTTGAGATGCAGTTCTCATCTAATCTGATTTTAGCCAGAAATTGACCTGCAATGGATTCCCTTCCTGATCTGTTAACTGTCTGTGACCCTCTACTTCTCACCAACATGCTGCCCCCTCAGCAACATTATTTGAAAACACAGTATTAATTTTCATATGTGTGCTGACGACACCCAGCTCTACATCATCACCACCTGTGGACTCTGACTGTCTCAATTCTCAGACTGCTTGTCCAAAATCCAGTAATGGATGAGCAGACATTTCCCCCAATTTAATATTGAGACGACCAAAGCCATTGTTATCAGTCCCCGCTACAAACACCCACTCCACCCTTTCCCTAAAAACTGTCTTAAGGTTGAACCAAACTGTTCATAACTTTGCGTCATACTTGATCCTGAGATGAGCTTCTGACCACATATCTGCAATATCAATAAGAAATGCCGATTTCCAATTCTGTAACTTTGCCTCACTCTGCCTTGTCACAGCTCATCTGCTGATGGAACCCTCAACCATGCCTTTCTTAACACTAGACTTAACTATTCTAATACTCCTGACTGGCTTCACATTCTAACCTCTGTAAACTTGAGGCAAATCAAACCTCAACTGCTAACTTGCATCAAGTCCTATTCATCCATCACCTACGTGCTTATAGATTTTTGTTGGCTCCTGGTGAAACAATGCTCCGATTTTAAAATTCTCATCCTCATTTTCAAATCACTCCCTATCTCTGTAATCTCCTTAAGCCCCACAGCCCTCTAAAATCTGCACTCCTCTAATTCTGGTCTCTTAAGCTTCCCTGATTTTAAGTGGTCCATCATTGTTGGCTGTACCTTTAGCTGCCTAGGCCCTAAGCTCTGGAATTCCTTCCCTAGCCCTCTCCACCGATCTTTCCTCCTTTAAGCTGTTCCTTAAAACCTCTCTCTTTGACCAAGGTTTTGATCATCCTCCCTTACACCTCCTCATGAGGCTCGGTGTCAAATTTTGCTTTATAACTGTCCTGTGAAATGCCTTAGGGGGTTTTATTATGTCGAAACTGCTACATAAATGCATGTTGTTGTTGTTGATTGGGTGCTTCTAATGACAGATCCAACATTACAGTGAGGCAAGCAATCCTACATTGATGTCATTGGGTCTGCTAAATCTTTGGGAATAAGTAACTTCTACTGGTTTTAACCAGCTGCTGGTCTTTCCACCACCCCAATGCCCCCACTTCCCACCCTGTAGGTACTGATAATGGCAGAGTGGGCACTGAGCACCTGTCATGCCTGATAGCCCTTTTACTTTCGACTTGAAGTAAACCTCGGACTCCCACAAGCACATTTGTTATTATCCAAATCACCAGCTATGGCAGTAATAAGGCTGAGATGTCAAGATTTGCCCCACTTCTTAACCATGTAGAACTGACTAACACTGCCACAGAAAAATACCTCCTTGCTGGCCCCACTGCACATACACACAATGTAACATGAACAGAAAGGAATTCATGGATTTCAGGGAACTGGGACCCTCAGTCAATTACGATGATAGGAAGACAATGTGAACTGGGCAGCAGTTTTCGTTCACAAGTAATACTCAGGGGGACTGTGATATACTTGAACAAATTAACATTGAAAGGGAGGATGTATTAACGCTTTTAGCAGGCTTATAAGTGGATAAATTCCCAGGCCCAGATGAAATGTATCCCAAGCTGCTATGTGAGGCAAGGGAGGAGATTACAGGGGCTCTGACACTAATTTTCAAATCCTCTCTGGCTGCAGGACTGGAGGACAGCAAATGTGGTACCATTATTCAAGAAGGGTAGTAAGGATAAACCAGGTAATTACAGTGAGTCCAACATCAGTGGTAGGGAAACTATTGGAAAAAATCCTGAGGGACAGGATTAATCTCCATTTGGAGAGGCAGGGATTAATCAGGGCTAGTCAGCATGGCTTTGTCAGGAGGAGATCATGTCTAATAAATTGGCTTAGTTGCAGGAAGAAGAGGGCAATGGCCGAAAGTTGTTTTTACGACTGGAAGCCTGTGGCGATTGGTGTACCACAGGGATCGGTGCTGTGACCCTTGCTGTTTGTAGCATACATTAATGATTTAGACGCAAAAATAAGAGGTATGAACAGTAAGTTCGCAGATGACACGAAAATTGGTGGTGCCGTAAATAATGAGGAGGAAAGCCTTAGATTACAGGACAAAATAGATGGACTGGTAAGATAGGCAGAACAGTGGCAAATGGAATGTAATCCTGATAAGTGCGAGGTAACGCATTTTGAAAGGGCAAGGGAATACACAATGAATGGTAGGACCCTAGGAAGTACAGAGGATCAGAGGGACCTTGGTGTACATGTCCATAGGTTCTGAAGGCTGCAGCACAGGTAGATAAGGTGGTTAAGGCGGCATTTGGGATACTTGCCTTTATTAGCCGAGGCAGTGAATATAAGAGCAGGGAGGTTATGTTGGAGCTGTATAAAACGCTAGTTAGGCCACAGCTGGAGTACTGTGTGCTATTCTGGTCGCCACACTATAGGAAGGATGTGATTGCACTAGAGAGGGTGCAGAGGAGATTTTGTTTGGATGTTGTCTGGGCTGGAGAGTTTTAGTTATGAGGAGAGATTGGATAGACTGGGGTTACTTTCCCTGGAGCAGAGGAGATTGAGGGGGTCATGACTGAAGTGTATAAAATTATAAGGAGCATAGATAGGATAGACAGGAAGGAACTTTTCCCCTTGGTGGAGGAATCAATAGGAGTCCTTAGGGGGCATAGATTTAAGGTAAGGGGCAGGAGGTTTAGAGGGGATGTGAGGAAGAGTTTTTTCACCCAGAGGGCAGTGGGAATCTGGAACTCACTGCCTGAAAGGGTGGTGGAGGCAGAAACCCTCATAACATTTAAGAAGTATTTGGATGTGCACTTGCAATGCCATGGCATATAAGGTTATGGGCCTAGTGATGGAAAATGGGATTAAAATAGTTCGGTACTTGTTAGTTGCAGACTCGATGGGCTGAAGGGCCTTTTTCTGTGCTGTAGACCTCTATGACTATGACACTACAGGCCAAGTGCTGGAAAATGGGGTTAGAATAGATAGGTGCTTGATGGCTGGCACAGATGGGCTGAATGGTCTGTTTCTGTGCTGTATAACTCTATGACTCATCATGTCCCATTTCAGAAGAACAGGCTACCTATAATCAGGTGAATGTTTGCAGCCCACACCCTGGGCATCTCCTCAACCCCCAGACCCTGAGTATTCTCCCCTTCCCCTCCTCAGGACCCCAGGCACTATCTCCCCACACACACCCCCTCCCCTCCTCAAGGCCCCCCAGGCACTCTCTACCCAGGACCCCGGATACACTCTCCCCACACACACCACCTCCCCTCCTCAAGGCCCTCGGGCACTCTTTCCCCAAGACCCTGGGCACACACTCCCCACACACACACTCCTACCCTCCTCAAGGCCGCCGGGCACACTTTCTCCAGAACCCCAGGCACACTCTCCTCACACACACCCCTCTCCTCCTCCAGGACCCCGGGCACAATCTCCCCAGGACCCCAGGCACACTCTCCCCACACACACACTCCTCCCCTCCTCCAGGACCCCGGGCACACTCTCCCCAAGGACCCCGGGCACGCTCTCCCCACACACACACCCCTCCCCTCCTCAAGGACCCCGGGCACGCTCTCCCCAAGGACCCCGGGCACGCTCTCCCCAAGGACCCCGGGCACGCTCTCCCCAAGGACCCCGGGCACGCTCTCCCCAAGGACCCCGGGCACGCTCTCCCCAAGGACCCCGGGCACGCTCTCCCCAAGGACCCCGGGCACGCTCTCCCCAAGGACCCCGGGCACGCTCTCCCCAAGGACCCCGGGCACGCTCTCCCCAAGGACCCCGGGCACGCTCTCCCCAAGGACCCCGGGCACGCTCTCCCCAAGGACCCCGGGCACGCTCTCCCCAAGGACCCCGGGCACGCTCTCCCCAAGGACCCCGGGCACGCTCTCCCCAAGGACCCCGGGCACGCTCTCCCCAAGGACCCCGGGCACGCTCTCCCCAAGGACCCCGGGCACGCTCTCCCCAAGGACCCCGGGCACGCTCTCCCCAAGGACCCCGGGCACGCTCTCCCCAAGGACCCCGGGCACGCTCTCCCCAAGGACCCCGGGCACGCTCTCCCCAAGGACCCCGGGCACGCTCTCCCCAAGGACCCCGGGCACGCTCTCCCCAAGGACCCCGGGCACGCTCTCCCCAAGGACCCCGGGCACGCTCTCCCCAAGGACCCCGGGCACGCTCTCCCCAAGGACCCCGGGCACGCTCTCCCCAAGGACCCCGGGCACGCTCTCCCCAAGGACCCCGGGCACGCTCTCCCCAAGGACCCCGGGCACGCTCTCCCCAAGGACCCCGGGCACGCTCTCCCCAAGGACCCCGGGCACGCTCTCCCCAAGGACCCCGGGCACGCTCTCCCCAAGGACCCCGGGCACGCTCTCCCCAAGGACCCCGGGCACGCTCTCCCCAAGGACCCCGGGCACGCTCTCCCCAAGGACCCCGGGCACGCTCTCCCCAAGGACCCCGGGCACGCTCTCCCCAAGGACCCCGGGCACGCTCTCCCCAAGGACCCCGGGCACGCTCTCCCCAAGGACCCCGGGCACGCTCTCCCCACACAAACTCCTCACCTCCTCAAGGACCCCAGGCACACTCTCCCCAGGACCCAGGGCACACTCTCCCCACACACACCCCTCCCCTCCTCCAGGACCCCGGGCACACTCTCCCCAGGACCCCGGGCACACTCTCCCCACACACACCCCTCCCCTCCTCCAGGACCCCGGGCACAATCTCCCCACACAAACCCCTTCCCTCCTCCAGGACCCCGGGCACGCTCTCCCCAAGGACCCCGGGCACGCTCTCCCCACACACACACCCCCCTCCCCTCCTCCAGGGCCCCCGGCACACTCTCCCCAGGATCCCGGGCACACTCTCCCCAGGATCCCGGGCACACTCTCCCCAGGAACCCGGGCACACTCTCCCCGCCCTTTGCCTCCCCCATGGACCCCGGGCACTTCTCCCCCTTCCTATGGACCCCTGACCACCAACCAACCACCACCCCCCCCCCACCCCCCCTCTCTCTCTCTCTCTCCCCGTCTCCCCGAGCAGGAGCCCATCAAACAAATCCCCGCCCGCCTCTGTCACTGTAGGGAATGGAAACCGAGCTTCAGAAAAGCGCTCACCTCCAAGTCGGACAGCTCCGATGCGTCAGTGTCAGACTCCGATTGTCCATCCCGGGCCATGCTGCCGCCTCCGGCCTCACCTGACTGAGCGGAAGCAGTTCCCCGGCGCATAAAGACTCCCGTCCGGACTGAACAAGAAACCGCGCCCTGGGTTCCGGGGCGGGGGACTGTTCACTCACTCAGGCTGCTTGGGCTTATTCAGGGATTCCTGTAGCACTCGCAGTTATTTTAAAGGCAAAAATAGTGCGAATGTTGTAAATCTGAAAAATACCAGAAGTGCCCAGCAGGTCAGGCAGCTTTGTGGTGAGAGAATTAACAGTTAATTTAATCAGAACTGGGGAAAAAAGTTAAAAACGTAGTAAGTTTCAAACACTAGAAGCTGCTCACTCAGCTGATCCCTGGAATGAAAGGAAAAGTTGAACAGGTTGAGCCAGTATCTATTGGAGTTTAGAAGGTTGAAAGGTGCTGTTCTTATTGAAACATAAAAGATCTTGAGGGGATAAAAGCAAAATACTGCGGATGCTGGAAATCTGAAACAAAAACAAAAATACCTGGAAAAACTCAGCAGGTCTGACAGCATCTGCAGAGAGGAATACAGTTAACGTTCCGAGTCCTTATGACTCTTCATCATTTCCTTAGTTCTTCGAAACGTCAGCTGTATTCCTCTCTGCAGATGCTGTCAGACCTGCTGAGTTATTCCAAGATCTTGAGGGGAATTGACAAGGTGGATGCTGAAAGGATGTTTTCCCTTGTGGGAGAGACTAGAACTAGGGGACACAGTTTAAAAATAAAGGGTCTCCCATTTAAGACAGAGTTGAGAATTTTTTCTCTCAGAGGGTTATGAGTCTGTGGAATTCTCTTTCCTAGAGAACAATGGAGGTTGGGTCATTGAATATTTTTAAGGCAAAGTTAGATAGATTCTTGACTAACAAGAGAGTTAAGGGGTATGGGGATAGGCAGGAAAGTGGAGTTGAGGCTGTTTTGAACTGTCACTATGCTTTTGATGAGGTTCTGCTTATCCTAAGAGTGATCTGAGATAGTCAATATACAGTTTTTCTTGAAACTATTTATTAAGAACTATTTACAAAGACTTCATGGTTTTCTGGACACAGGCTGTTTTGTGTCTGAGCCCCTTGATCACCTGACTCTTGAAGTCATGCTTACATCATCATTAATATCATTGTCTCATTAACATAACCACGAACCCTTTCCATGTCCCCCAAGTATAATCTCAAAACTAACTTTTTTTGTTAAACTTTTTACATTAACAGTCAATGGGAATGTAATTTCATATATTGTTTACAGTTTCCATCCAACTCCTACCTTCCAGCGCCAACTGCTCCCCCCCCACCGCACCAAGTCACTGTCACCTAAGGCATCAACCTCTACAGTGTTTTCGGCTCTCTTGGAAGACATGTCAGATGTATATATTCTGTTATCTTCTTGAAAGGCAAACAGAATAGTGGAGTGGGAAAGCAGCTTCTCACAACAGTTGATCACGGGGCTGTGACCCTTACAACAACCCGACTGTAAAGGCTTTGAAAACCAATCAAGGAAAAACTGATTTGAGAAAGAAACCTTCAGGACTCGAATGATCACAACCCCATTAAAAGGAAGACAATGAACTGAAATTCTTTCTGTAATTTTCTTTTGCATTGCACACTGGGGAAAAGGTGAAAACACTGACTTGAGAAAATGAAGCACTTTCAACTCCTATGAAGAATGGCACAGCTGTATCATTCACTGCTGCTGTGAAAACAAAAGAAGTATTCAATAGCTGAGACGTGAATTAATTTGGTAGTCCAGAAGAAGAACGAAGAACATCCTGAAGACACAGTAGGATATGAGGAAAGGAAGACTTCCCTACTACTCTTAGTGTAGGATTTTCACTTTCTGTAGGTAGTGGTATCATTTCCATGTTTGCTTCAGTGTGAGGCTGCTCTGCTGCAGTCAATGGAATCACGGTGTTAGCATGAGAAAGTAAGATTGCACCATCATCAACAATGGAATAAACCTCAGGACTTGGATCTATATGAAGTTCCTGTGTAGTACTCTTCAGCTGCAGGAGTTCTGTAGTTTGCGCCTCTGCTTCTTTACTGACTTTCTGGTGAGATCCAAGTAGTTTGATGGAGAAGGAAGAATGAAAATGGGCATGGCTCTTTCACTCATCCTTCCCAGCCACATCCTTTTTCTCAGCATCATTCATTTTTTCTGCGCACTTACCAGACTAAAGAGAATTACCTGCAGGGGGAGTAGATAGTTCTGAGCAGAGTTTGTAACTCGGTGATACAGAAAGCATTCAGATGCCAGATAAGCCAGGAGTGAAAGTGAAGCCCAACAGTGAGGAGTATGGCAGTGGGAGGCATTGGTGTTCCATGCTGTCAAATCTTGGCTACACAACCTGTGTACTCATGGGTCCTACTCTGAAAAGAGGGATGCTAGCTGAGAATCACATGCATGTGGATGTACGTTGGATAGGCAGGCGTTAATGGTCTAATACTATTCAAAATTGTTATGATGTAGCACTGTCTGGAGTCACTAGCAACACCAGGAACACCAGCATCCATTACTGCTAATCAGTATCTCCAACAAAAATGTATTGTCCGCTGGCCTGAGGGAAATGTATCTGGAGGGTCTTCTAAGATCCTTGGGATGCTATCACTCAGGTCAACAGGGTCTGACTGTAACCATTTGGGCAATCCTCCTGCTGGTCAGTAGACCTGCCAGTGTGAATGAATAAGTTCCAGCACCTCAATGGCATAACAGCAGTGGAACTGACATTGAGGACATTCAGAGCTTACGATTCTACCTGAAAACTAATATCTACAGGATAGCCACACCTTAGATCAAAATATTCATTCATTGCACAAAATGATGGAGAAGGAAGATTTGAGTGTAGAAAATAAATGAATATGGGATTGGATAACCAAAGTGACATGGATAAATAGCTTGGTGTCAATTCTATCCTCAGAGCTGCTGACACTGCCAAGTTCGTTTAGGCAGGCCAATAATTAGAGTGCTAGAAATTATCTTCCTTGATCTCACTGTCAGTCAGGATAATGTCACCGTGTAATTATTTAGGCATTTATCTTTGTTTAATTTGAGGGTTGCATTAATCTATGATTATGTATGAGATCCCTTTTGTTATTTAATGTGCAGCATACCAGCTGAGGTGCTCTTAAGAGGGTCAGCACAGACATGACAGGCCAAAAGGCCTCCTTCTGTGCTGCAACCATTCTATATTCTATGATAGGGATGCCAACACTCCAGGATTGGCCTGGAGTCTCCAGGAATTGGAGATCAATCTCCAGGACACTGTTGTGTGCAATCCTAGAGAAAAATCATTGCAACATTAAAAAAAGATTGTCCTTTTGTCATTTTCCTTGAGTTTTGCTCTTTACCATTTATAAAAATATTGAAAAAGGGAGAAAAAGGCCATTTGGCTGAACAGCCGAGTATCATCCAATTAGGTAATGAGTTTTTTTGCATTCCAATTGGCAGAAATGGGCATTACATCAGAAGGATGGATGTGTTGGCCAACTAATGACTGGAGCGTGGGGGAAAAGTTTTGTGATGAAACCTCCAAAGGGGCCCAGGCACACATTCATCCCCAAGGCATGAAGGAGACGGTGCAGCACATCATGGGGCTGGCTGTGACAGAGCCTGTTCCCAAGAACATTCAGGAACATTCAGCTAACAGGAAACAGAGGGTAGCCATAACCCATAATAGCCATAAATGGTCTTTTTCTGGTTGGTTGGAGGAAACGAGTGGTGTGCCACAGGGATCAGTGCTGGGACATCAGCATTTTGCAACTTATATAAATGATTTGGATGAAGGGACCCAAGGTATGTTACTGCCTTATGCCCCTTATCAAACCCCACCTCACCCTAAGTTGCAAATGGTGTGACCATGGACCGCTTTCTTCTGCAGGGAGAGAACGGAGGAGAGAGAGTCAGACAGGCCTAGAAAGACAGGCTGAGAGAGAGTGAGAGAGACTGGGGGAAAAGGATAGTTTGTGTGCCAGCTCACCAGCTGTTGAGATCACAGATGAATTCTGCTACAGTGGACTCAGAAGGGGACTTCACTGTGTGGCACAGCAAAATGTTGATGAACATACACACTGAGATACTTGGTGTATTAGCAAGCCTGCCAGATAGCCTTCTGTCACTGTCAAGGATAATGGGGGAAATCCAGCTTCAACATGGCACAGTGCATTTGCACAGTGTATGGAGCCCACCTTTTCCACCAAGGATGTAGTGGCCAACTCCATGATGGCATTTGAAGAACATGATGCAGCATATTTCCAAAGGCTGCAGAACACTGGTAAACAAATTTGTTTTTGAATGCATTTTTTTTGTGCAATATTGAGCTGCTATAAACAGTATTTGGACCAGAATTAAGTAAACTTTAGGCTTTTGGGATTAAATTGATTTCAATGGTAATCTTCTTGCAGCATATAATGAAGCAGGGGAACTGACATTTCAGCACACTTAATGATGTGATGCAGCATTCCTGTTATTAAATGTTTCCCTGGGCTCCCATTTTTCTCATTTCCTGTTATTTTCAGATTCTTCCATTTGTAAATATTATATTACAGCCTACAATCGCTGTATCCTTAAGTACTCATGTCTTTTATTTTACTTTATAAGATATTTCAAAGTAAAAAAAAATGTATTTTTTGTCTCTAGGTGCCAATTTAATGGAGACCTTTCCACTAAAACTCGTTATAGTTGGTCGTTTCTCTCATCCAGTCTGGTCATTGAAAATATTTGTAAGATCATGACTAACGTTCAGTTCTGTTTGGTATGAGATTTTTCAGTTAAGAGTGTTAAGAGTATTTATCTCATTATTCTCTTACACTATACCACCCAGGATAAGAAATTATTGATGTCCTCATCCTTCCAAAACAAGAACATATGATTCATATTTAAGTTCTTGCAGGTAAATTGCAGATATTGTGATAAATAAAAGTTCATGGTGTAGGGGATAACATAGTGGTATGGATAGGTGATTGGTTCGCTAACAGGAAACAGAGGGTAGCCATAACCCATAATAGCCATAAATGGTCTTTTTCTGGAGGAAACTAGTGGTGTGCCACAGGGATCAGTGCTGGGACATCAGCATTTTGCAACTTATATAAATGATTTGGATGAAGGGACCCAAGGTATGGTTGCTAAATTTCTTGATGACAAAAAGATAGGTAAGAAAGTAGGTTGTGAAGAGGATGTAAGAACGGAACAAAGTGAGATAGATAGGTTAGAGTGAGTGGGCAAAGATCTGACAAATGAAGTATAATGTGGAAAATGTGAAATTGTCCATTTTAGCAGGAAAAACATAAAAACAACATATCGTCTAAATATAAATTTCAGGGCTCTGAGATTCAGAGGGATCTGGGTGCCCTAGTGCATGAATTACAAATGGCTAGTATGCAGGTACAGCAAGTAATTAGGAAAGTTAATAGAATGTTATCATTTATTGTGAGAGGAATTGATTTCAAAAGTTGAGAGGTTATGCTTCAGTTATACAGGGCACTGCTGAGACTGTATCTGGAATACTGTGTACAGCATTGGTCTCCTTATTTAAGGAAAGATGTAAATATATTAGAAGCACTTCAGTGAAGGTTTACTAGACTAATATTAGGAATGGGTGGGTCATCTAATGAAGAAAGGTTGGACAGGTTAGGCTTGTGTCCAGTGGAGTGTAGAAGAGTAAGAGGTGACTTGATTGAAACATTTAGGATCCTAAGGGGTCTTGACAGAGTGGATTTGGAGAGGATGTTTCCTCTTGTGGGAGAATCAGAACCAGAGATTACAGTTTAAAAATAAGCGGTTGGTTATTTAAGACAGGGACGAGGAGAAATTATTTCTCTCAAAGGGCGGTGAGCCTTTGAAACTCTCTTCTGCAAAAGGCAGTGGAAGCAGAGTCTTTGATTACTTTTAAGACAGAGGTAGATAGATTCTTGATTAATGAGGGAGTGAAAGGTTATTGGGGGTAGGCAGGAATGTGGAGTTGAGGTTACAATCAGATTAGCCACGATCTTATTGAATGGTGGAGCAGGCTCAGGGGGCTGAGTGGCCTACTCCTGCTCCTAATTTATATGTTTGTATGTTAGTAATTATCTCGGATTCTGGGGAAATTTACATATAGCAAGGCAAATAAACTTAAGAAATACTGTACTTTCAGAAAATCAAACTGGCAGGTAGCAGGCTAATGGAAGAGATCAGATTTCAATATTTTAATGACCTTAGTAATCGCCTGTGTTAGTTTTACGTTAACCACTTTGCACTGACACAAAGGTGGCAGTATTGAGGCAGTTTTACTCAGAGAATCCATGGAATAGCATGAGTTAGAAAAGCCACGCTAATTATGATCTCACAACAGCCCCCACTTTGTTACAGTCCCCAGATGATGTTAATACTGGACAAGTCAGATCCCAGAGTGCAACCTGGCTTGATAGAACCTAACTTTGTTTTTTTGAAGAAACCATGGAGGAAAGCTACTGAACAAAGTCACAGGAGTTTACTGATGAACTTTTAACATAAAGAATGAAACATTTATTAAACAAGGTATTACAACAGACAGAAAAGCTGGAAAGATCTCAATGCAAATGCAAGAAAATGATTCAAAGTTACACCATTCCTATTATGCTAACAATAACATTACATACACAAAACCCCAGTGAAGGTTTATCACTATCTTAACATCAAGGCTTCTTGCTTGGGCTGGCCCAGTTGCAAACGGTTTTCTTCTGATGAAATTCTGAGCACTCAATAGATGCTTTTATCCCAGCTGGTATCTCTCCCAGAGACAGCCAAAACCGCACTCTAAATTCACTATTACTTAAACTGCAGAGCAAACACATGAGCTCCCTAAACTCAGTCCTCAGCATTATTTATCAGAGCTTAGAACTTCTGTCTTCACTCTGACATATAGGCCTGAATTTTCCCCGCATTGGGCGGGCTTGGCGGGAGCGACTGTGGAGTCGACCGCTGCCCGTAATCAGCTCCGCACCGCCATTTTACATGGGCGGGCCAATTAAGGCCTATCCAGTGTAATACGCGAGTGGTAGTGCTCAACGCTACCTGTGCAGGTGGGAGGAGGAGGGAGAGTCAGGGCCAGGGCACTTTCACGCATGCGTGCGAAAGAGCACTTCAGTCTCTCTGAGGCATGGAGCTGCCTCAGGGCGATTGAAGCTCTTTTGAAAATAATAAAATCAATGAAAAATTAATGAAACGTCCCCTCGTGTGACTGTGTCACATGAGATGGGACATGTTTTTATTTTTCAGGAAAACTTTTTATTTAATTCATAATAGCTTTAGGAAACCTCATCCCACTCTTGGATGAGGTTTCCTAAAAAACGTAAAGGCTGTTTAGCCTTTCCGCCTGCCTACCAACTGTAAGGTTGGACGGGCAGAGTTAGCTTGACGTTAATTAATTCGTTAATGGCCTTAAAAGGCCTATCATTTATTGGCAGGCGTGCAGCTGACTCCAGCATGCACCCACTGAGCGAAACATTGCGAGACAGAGCGATGATATCGGGTTGCACGCCCAACTTCATTGCGCGTCATTTAATGTGCTGGCGTGTTGGGCCTGCCCCCACATGCCGGCTGAAAAATCCTGGCCATAGACTCAACTTCTTTTCTGTTTTTCCTTCTGTCTGTGTCTCACTGGACCCCTGTTGCTAGGCAACAGCACAGTTTTTTTCTACTCTGTTTTTCTCCAAAATCACTAAACTACTAATCCCTTCGTAGCACACCGCTTCACTTCAAGGTTGTAAAACCTCATTAAAATGCATGTATACAAGCAAATCCAGAAAACCTGATATTTTTGCTTGGAGGCCCTCCAAAGTTCCCCGCATCAAACTCACAAAAAAAACTAAATGAAACTGACCATATTCCACCTTTCATAACACACAAATGTAAAAATAAATTAAACTTGAAGTCATGCATTGTTCCTAACACCACCCTGCAGAATAAAAATGAAAGGGCATCTTTAAGAGGCATTTTCAATTACAGCCTCCTTTTACCACTATCTCTATTTTGTTTATACTCTAGCAGTAATAGTGTATTTGCATCAAGTGTACAAGGGCTTTTCCATAAAATCATATTCTACACATGTCCATTCTGATCTTGACTTCCCCATTCAGCCATATTTGCTTTTGATAAAAAATCTGCTATGATGTTGTCTCTTCCCACTACATATATGATTTTCAAATTTTATGGTTGTAGCATTAAACTCCAATGAAATAGTCTCAGATTGTTGGTATGAAACTTTGCTAAAAAGTTTAGAGAATTATGATCCGTAGAAATAACAGTCTCTGCAGAGTTGTTAGATATATAGATTTCAAAATGCTGCAGAGCCAACACCAAACTCAGTCTCTTTCCCCCCACAGTCGAGTATTTCTGCTAGCAAGGATGTAATTTTTGAGAAAAGTAACTGACATTCGATTCCCATCTCGTCCTACTGTAAGAAAACTGCACCAGAACTGACGTCGCTGGCATCAACAGCCAATTTAAATGGCTTAGCATAATCCGGTGCTGCTAAAACTGGTGCAGTAGTCAGCACAGCTTCCTTGCTGTCAAAGATACTTTGACACTCCTTTGTCCATTCAATTTCTTGCTTTTCTTTAACAAGCTTATCAGGGGAGCCACTACTGTGTTGAAATTCAGAATGCACTTCCGATAGAATCACTCATGTCTACATACTGCAAAATCTCTTGTTTTGTCTTAGGCACTGGAAAATCTAAGATAGCCCTCATCACTGCTTCAACAGGCACTACTTGGCCTTGTCTTACAGTGTGGCACAAATAAGTTACTTTTGCTTTGGCAAATTCATTTTTTGCCAAGTTTATGACCAAATTGGTTCTATGTAACTGATCAAACAATTTGTTCAAGTGTTATAAATGTTCCTTCCAGGTTTGGCTGAACACAATCAAATCATCAATATATGTACTACACAGTTGCATAGTCATTCAATTACCTTGTTGGTTAATCTTTGAAAAGTCGCTGGAGCCTTTTTCATTCCGAAAGGCATGACTTTGCACTGATAAAGTCCATTCGGGGTTCCAAAAGCTGATATCTCTTTGGCTATATTAGTTAATGAAACTTGCCAGTATCCCCTATTGATTTTTGTAATGAACATTGCACATCCAGTCTTCTCAATACAACCTTCTAATCGTGGAATTGGATATGAATCTGCCTTTGTTACCACATTAAATTTGTGATAATCTATATATAATCACAGCGACCCATCTGGTTTTGGTACCATTACAAAAGGTGAGCTCCGGCTACTGTGACTCGGTTCAATAATGTCATTTTCCATCATGAACTTAATCTCTTCCCTCACTTGGGCTAACTTCTCTGGATTAAATCTGTAAGGATGTTGCTTTATGGATAATGCATCCCCTACATTAACATCTTGTATGGCCAAAGACATTTTCCTTGGCCTATTCACACAAATTGATTCATAAGTTTGTAACAGCTTTCATATGTCACCTTGACAGTTTTCTGGAAGATAGCTTCTTAACATTACCTCTAAACTTTTAAACACCTCCATATCACCCAATCTGATTATTGGAGGGTTGACTTTAGAATTTGACTTCTGATCCATTCTCAGGGTGTTCTGATATTTTTAGTCACTCCCTACATCTTTTACCACTGTGAATACATTCCTATTTTGGCCATCTTCCCTGTCATAATATTGCTTTAACATGTTAATGTGACATACTCTCTGACTTTTCCTCCTGTCTGGAGTGGTCATTGTGTAATTTACATCATTGAGTTTCTTTTTGATTTGATAAGGTCCAGTGAACCTTGTTTTTAATGGTCCACCAGAGACAGGTAACAATACTAATACTTTGTCTCCAGTGACAAAATTTCAAGCTTTGGCATTTTTATCTGCTCTAGCTTTCATTGCTTGTTGAGTAATTTTCAAATGCTCTTTAGCCAACTCACACACTTTGGTTAATCTTTCCTGGGCATCACTGTGGCCATCACTGGCTAGGCCAGCATTTATTGCCCATACCTAAATACCCACTGAACAAGGACAATTAAAAATCAACCACTTTGCTGTGGGTCTGGAGTCACATGTCGGCTAGACTAGGCAAGGATGGCTGATTTCCTTCCCTAAAGGACATTAGTGAACCAGATTGATTTTTTATGATAATTGACGATGATTTTGTGGTCATCATCAGACTTTTAGTTCCAGATTTTTACTGAATTTAAATTTCACCATCTGCTATGGTGGGATTCAAACCCAGATCCCCAGAGCATTATTCTGGGTCTCTGGAATACCACTAGGCCACTGCCTCGCCCATGCGCACTGCCTCAGGCAATCTTGTTAAAACATTAATAATTGTTGAAAGATACTGATTTCCACTTCTGGCTTTAGGTAGGGGTCTTACACAATTTATTAAGACCCTGCTAAATGGCTCTTCAAAAGCTGGTATCAGAATTAAGGAAGCAGGTTTAATCGATGTTTCAGGTTTCCCCACTACCTGACATGTATGACATGCCTGGCAAAGTGTAACCATGTCTTTATGCAATCCTGCCCAATAAAAATGTTTCAATATTTTAGCCTGTGTTTTTCTAATACCTAAATAACCTGCCATTGGAATTTAATAAGCCACTTGTAAAATTTCATTATGATACTTCGATGGAACACATGTGTTCCCTGAACTCAGTTCCCAGTAGCCTTGCAGTATTTATCAGAGCACTTAGAACTTCTGTCATCACTCTGTCATACAGATTCAACTTCTTTTCTGTCTTTCTCTGTGTCTCTGTGTGTCACTGGACCCCTATCACTAGGCAACAGCACAGTTTGTATTTTTTCCCCCAAATCACTAAACTTTGTAACCCATCACTGCACTTCAAAGTTGTAAAACCTTATTAAAATGCATGTATAGAAACAAATTGAGAAAACCTGACCTTTTTGCTAGGAGACCCTTCAGACTTCCCTGCACCAAGCTCACAAAAAATCTAAATGAAACTGAAACCATGTTCTACCTTTCTTAACACACAAATATAAATTAAACTTAAACTTATACATTGTTCCTAACATAATGCAATAGGTAGAATATATCTGCTGAGGATGAAGAGGGTCATTGTCAGTGGTAACAAAAATATTGTAACTAAATACTTGCTAAAGTCTCTACTTTCTCTGCTCTACCCTCAAGAGAATTGCTGCCAGTAAGTTTCCATGTTTCCATAAATAAGTAAGAGCACAAAAACCATCTAAGGCGGTGATTGCCACCACTCAAAGCAATCCTTATCTGTAACCTAATCCTGGTTCTCTGGAGAGCGGGGAAAAAAACAGCTCTTTCCAATCTGCCATCTCAGATCTTTAAGGCAGTATTCTGAGTAGCAATGAAAGAAACACAAAGTATCATTGGGGTATCCCATAGGAATTCTGCTACAAATGTCCTCTGAGAAGCCACTTCGCCAATGTAGAATTCAGTGTTTCAAATCCACTCTCCAATGTCCCATGTGTATTCTTAATGAATTTCTACACTCAAATCATCATTATCTGCATACACTTCCAAGGTAAAAGGTAGGCCCATATGCAAATCCTTAGATTCTTCAGTCAAGGGGCTAAGCTGCCTGCCCATCCTGCAAGTGATGTTTTTGATTCTGATTTAACACATGCAGTTCAATGCTTCAAATATACCCTGTGTGACTCACTTTGTGTACCTCACCACCACTCTGTGCCTCACTCACTGCCCACCCCGACACCACATTTCTTATCTGTGGCTATTTCTGACATGTAGCTGGAGAAGAATTGAGTGAATGATAGCAAGTGCTAGTGGGGTCAGGTCTGTTGGGAACTATAAGGTTGGGGGTGACAGAAGGATTTCATGATATGGTCTGCTGACAGTTTGAGGCAGTCGATAGGGTGAAAAGGAAGAGAAGCAAAAATCTCACTACGAAGGTATAGCTAGCCCATTCTGGCAGTTTCTTGTCATCAACACTTTCTCAGGGCTCCTCCACCAGAATTTAAAGAACTTCTTTGTATGGGGTTGAGAGATTGAGACAGCCGTCAGATGTTGTCACCATCCCTCTTGGGTATGACAGATCGGCATTTCCTTGAAAAAAGTGTAGAAAGTGAGAATTCACTCAGATCAAGCAGCGAAACTCATGTATTGGCAAGAGTGGCGATGATGACAGGTGCAGGCAATTAATGCAAAGATTTTCCACAGTCAGCACAATTAAAGCTTTTGTGCTGCATTTGTGGAATAAAACTAGCCCATTGCACAGAAAACTGACTGTCCCCAATTTGCTCCTGTTAGCTCATTTGAATAATTATCCACAGCTGCCTGTGCAGGAAACAAACGTAATGGGAGAATTGGAAAATCTGACCAGCAGTTTAATTAAAGGGAAGTGTATACTTAAAGGTAAGGCACAGGATGGATATTGAGACAAATATTGTCTTTCCTTCAAAATTAGTTTCAGAAATTTGCTATCGTCAAAGTGGAAGGGATCTTTGAACCAGCTTAATTGTCTAATGAGAGATGTGTTAGTTCTCTAAGTGGAAATTCAAAAAGGTACATTCATCCCATCAGAAAGGCTGTTGCAATTTTTTTTCTGTTCTTTCATGTGATATGAACATCGTTGATATGGCTAGCCTTTGTTTCTCAGCCCCGATTGCCTTTGAGAAGTTGGTGGTGAACTGCTGCCTTGAACTGCTGTAGTCCATCTGGTGTATAGGTACACCTGCAGAGCTGTTAGAAGGGAATTCTAGAATTTTGACCCAGCAACAATGAAGGAACAGCAATATAGTTCCAAACCAGGATAGTGTGTGACTTGGAGAGGAACTTGAAGATGGTGAGGTGGTGGTGTTCCCATGTATCTGCTGCCCTTGAACTCCTCGGTGAATAGAGGTTACAGGTTTGGAAGATGCTTTCGAGGAAACCTTGTTTGCTACAGTGCACCTTGTAGATGGTACTCACTGCTGCCTTGTGTGGCAGTGGTGGAGGGAGTGAATATTTAAGGTGGTGGATTGGATTCTGATCAAAAATGTTGCTGTGTCTTGGATGGCATTGAGCTTCTTGAGTGTTGTTGGTGCTGCACTCATCTAGGTAAGCGGAAAGTATTCCCATGCTCTCCTGACTTAATTGTGCCTTGAAGATGGCGGACAGGCTTTGGGGAGTCAGGAGGTGAGTTCTTCGCCACAGGATTCCCAGCCTTGGATCTGCTTTTGTAGCCACAGTATTTATGTGGCAGGTCCAGTTAAGTTTCTAGTCAATGGTAACTCCCCAGGATGTTGAAAGTGGAGGATTCATCAAAGCATTACCATTAAGAGCACTGCTTTAAGAAAGCCAGGGGGTCACTTCTATTGGCATGGCACAGTGCAAACAATGTCACATACATATATTTTGGTGGTCTGATGATGGTCAAGTGCTCTAGCTTCCCCCAGTGTATAGATACGCAAGAGGGGCTGAAGTAATGGAGGAGATGTGCAATGTTGTGGAGATGAGTGGTGAAGAGGACCAGAGGACAGAATCAGAAAACTGAAGTGTGGGAAGAAAGTAAGTCTGGAGAAGGCTGCTGAGCAGGGGAAGGATTTGAGGATGAGAAGGAAGAGTTCAAATTTAATGCAGTAGGGTACAGTGAGCCAGGAGAGTTCCATGAGGATGGGATCAATTGGAAAATGGGGCTTAGATGAAAGAGGATACCAGCAACTGCTTTTTGGACAGGTAGGTGTGAACAAATAAAGGACATTAAAGAATATTTTGGATTCATTATGTATGAGGATGCTCCTCCTACACCTCCACTTCCTTCCTTCACCGCATCACTGGTAGCAGAGCTTTTAGTGGCTGAGAAACTGTTCTGAAGAACTCTTCATAAATCCCTTCACTTCTCTCGTCCCCTTTAAACATTCTCAAAATCAATTCTTCAAACAAACCTTAAATTACCCATCTTAAAATATTTCTGTGTAGTATAAAGGGTTAATGTTAAATGTGAATATATAGTATACATCATCAGTGATGTAAGATCACATGATAGCAGAGCATGGAGAGAGATAGTTCTATATAGAGCTTTGTGCTGAGTCTGTATTATACATAGTTAGCAAAACGTTCAATAAACAAAGAACAAAGAAAAGTACAGCACAGGAACAGGCCCTTCGGCCCTCCAAGCCTGCGCCGATCATATTGCCCATCAACTAAAACATTTTGCACTTCCAGGCTCCATATCCCTCTATTCTCATTCTATTCATGTATTTATCAAGCTGCCTCTTAAACATCACTATCGTACCTGCATCCACCACCTCCGCTGGCAGTGAATTCCAGACACTCACTACCCTCTGCGTAAAAAACTTGCCCCGCACATCTCCTCTATAGTTTTCTCCTCTCACCTTAAATCTATGTGCCCTCGTAATTGACTCTTTCACCCTGGGAAAAAGCTTCTCACTATCTACTCTATCCATGCCACTCATAATTTTGTAAACTTCTATCAAGTCGTCCCTCAATCTCCGTCGCTCTAGTGAGAACAATCCGAGTTTCTCCAACCTCTTCTCATAGCTAATAACCTCTAGACCAGGCAGCATCCTGGTAAACCTCCTCTGCATCCTCTCCAATGCCTCCATATCCTTCTGGTAATGTGGCGACCAGAATTGCTCGCAATATTCCAAGTGTGGCCTAACCAAGGTTCTATACAGCTGCAGCATGACTTCCCAGCTTTTATACTCAATACCCCTGCCAATGAAGGCAAGCATGCCATATGCCTTCCTGACTACCTTATCCACCTGCATTGCCACTTTCAGTGACCTGTGGACCTGTACATCCAGAACCCTCTGCCCATTGATGCACTTAAGGGTTCTGCCATTTACTGTATAATTCCTGCCTGTATTAGACCTTCCAAAATGCATTACCTCGCATTTGTCCAGATTAAACTCCATTTGCCATTTCTCTGCCCAAGTCTCCAACTAATCTATGTCCCTTTGTATCCTTTGACAATCCTCTTCACTATCTGCAACTCCTCCAACCTTAGTGTCGTCTGCAAACTTACTAATTAGCCCAGTTACATTTTCCTCCAAATCATTTATGTATACTACAAACAGCAAAGGTCCCAGCACTGATCCCTGCAGAACTCCGCTAGTCACTGGTCTCCATTCAGAAAAGCACCCTTCCACTGCTACCGTCTGTCTTCTATGACCAAGCCAATTCTGTATCTATCTTGTCAGCTCACTTCTGATCCCACGCAACTTTACTTTCTGTACCAGTCTGCCATGAGAGACCTTGTCAAAGGCCTTACTGAAATCCATGTATATAACAACCACTGCCCTTCCATCGTTGATCATATTTGTCACTTACTCGAAAAACTTGATCAAGTTAGTGAGACAAGACCTCCCCTTCACAAAACCATGCTGCCTCTCACTAATATGCCCATTTGCTTCCAAATGGTAGTAAATCCTGTCACGAAGAATCTTCTCCAATAATTTCCCTACCACTGATGTAAGGCTCGCCAGCTTGTAATTTCCTGGATTATCCCTGCTACCCTTCTTAAACAATGGAACAACATTGGCCATTCTCCAGTCCTCTGGGACCTCACCGGTAACCAGTGAAGATACAAAGATTTCTGTCAAGGCCCCAGCAATCTCCTCCCTTGCCTACCTCAGTACTCTGGGGTAGATCCCATCTGGCCCTGGGGAATTATCCACCTTAATATTCTTCAAGATGCCTAACACCTTTTTGATCTCAACATGATCTAGGCTATCTACACACTCTTCCCTAGACAAATCGATCGCTAAATCCTTCTTTTTTGTGAATACTGATGAAAAGTATTCATTTAGTATCTCTCCCATTTTCTCTGGCTCCACACACACATTCCCACGTCTGTCCCTGAGGGAAAGGGGCCTACCTTTTCCCTGGCTACCCTCTTGCTTTTTACATATGTATAAAAGGCCTTGGGATTTTCCCTAATCCTGGTTGCCAGTGACTTTTCATGACCCCTTTTAGCCCTCCTGACTCCTTGCTTAATTTTCTTCCTACTTGCTTTATATTCTCCACGGGCTTCATCTGTTCCCAGCCTTCTAGCCCTTATGAATGCTTCCCTTTTCTTTTTGACTAATCTCACAATATCCTTCGTTATCTAAGGTTCCTGAAACTTACCATGCTTATCCTTCATCCTAGCAGGAACATGCCGGTCCTGTATTCTTATCAACTGACGTTTGAAAGCCCCCCACATGTCAGTTGTTGATTTGCCCTCAAATATCCGCCTCCAGTCTAGATTCCTCAGTCCCTGCCTAATATTGTTATAATTAGCCTTCCCCCAATTAAGCACCTTAACCCGAGGACTCCTGTTATCCTTATCCACCTGTACCTTGAAACTTACTGAATTATGGTCACTTTTCCCAAAATGCTCCCCTACTGAAACTTCAACCACCTGGCCAGGTTCATTCCCTAACACCAGGTCCAATATTGCCCCTTCCTTAGTTGGACTATCTACATATTGTCTCAGGAAGTCCTCCTGGATGCACCTTACAAATTCTGCACCATCCAAACCCCTAGCACTAAGTGATTCCCAGTCTATATAGAGAAAGTTAAAATCACCCACCCCAACAACCCTATTGCTTTTACATCTTTCCAAAATCTGCCTAAATAACTGTTCCTCAATCTCCCGCCAGAAATTGGGAGGCCTATAGTAAACCCCCAACATTGTGACTGCACCCTTCCTATTCCTGAGCTCTACCCATATTGCTTCGCTGCATGAGCCCACCGAGGTGTCCTCCTGTCATACAGCTGTGATATTCCCCCTAACCAGAAGTGCAACTCCCCCACCTCTTCTACATCCCTCTCTATCCTGCCTGAAACATCTAAATGCTGGAACATTTATCTGCCAATCCTGTCCATCCTTCAACCAAGTTTCAGTAATAGCAATAACATCATAGTCCCAAGTACTAATCCAAGCTCTAAGCTCATCTGCCTTGCCTGTTATACTTCTTGCATTGAAACAAATGCATTTCAGACCCTCAGTTCAGTAATTCCTCCCTGCCTGCCCTTCCTCTTAGTCCTACTGGCCATATTCACTGGTTCCCAGTCATTTATTTCACCTGCTGACCTTTGGTCTGGTTCCCACCCCCCTGCCATACTGGTTTAAACCTTCCCGAGTGACACTAGCAAACCTTGCAGCCAGGATATTGGTGTCCCTCCAGTTTAGATGCAATCCGTCCTTCTTGTACAGGTCCCACCTGCCCCGGAAGAAATCCCACTGATCCAGATATTGGAAACCCTCCCTCCTACACCATCTGTTCAACCACGTGTTCAGCTGCGCTATTTTCTTATTTCTAGCCTCACTGGCACGTGGCACAGGGAGTAATCCTGAGATTACAACCTAGAGGTCCTGTTTTTTAACTTTCTGCCTAATTCCCTGAACTCCCGCTGCAGGACCTCGTCACTCTTCCTGCCTACACATTTAGTACCAATGTATACCACGACCTCTGGCTGTTCTCCCTCCCCCTTCAGAATGTCCCGTACCCGATCAGAGACATCCTGGACTCTGGCACCAGGGAGGCAACATACCATCCTGGTGTCTCTTTCACGACCACAGAAGCGCCTATCTGAGCCCCTGACTATAGAGTCCCCTATGACAATTGCCCTTCTGTACTTTGACCCCCCCCCTGCTGAACAACATAGGTAAAAGTTAAAAGGTAAAGTTTACCGACAATCTAGCCTCCAGCCTTATCTGTAAATCCAGATCCATGGCTACCACATCTAAGACCCACAATGATGATAACAGATGGTGACAGTGGAAAACATGATGAAAGGAGCAATAAGTGAAGGGCCCAGTGATTGGAAGGAACAAGTGAAATGACTACAAGACAAAGATAACACAGGAAAATCTTGAACCGAACTCTAGAGAAGGCACCAATAAAAGGAAGGCATGGAAGAAATCCTACCTTTACTAGAGTACTTCAATCATGTGGAAAGTCTGGATCAAACTGAGAAGTGGCAGAACTGGCTTCGCAGGTTTACTAGGTGTAGAACAGCAACAACATTGGAACTAGCAAGGAGCAGGTCAGTACCTCTACCCCATAGGCAGCAGTGCAAATGATATAATGGTCAGGCAGGGCATAAGCGAAGACACGGTGACATGTGAAGAAGTTATCAAAGCCTTTGATAATTATTTTGGTCTTTGAACAAATACCATTAAAGAGAGAGCAAAATTCAATTTCTGCACCCAAGATTGGGAGAGAGCATAGATTCCTTTACTAACGAGTTATATTGATCAGCTGAGAATTACGAATCTGGATCCCTGAAAGACAAATTAGTTCGTGGTTGCATTGTTGTGGGAGTCTTAGAAGAGACACTATTGGATTTTCTGCAGTTGAGGGAAGATTTGACCCTATCGAAAGCTACACAGGTAACAAAGCAGGCAGAAGAGAGAAAGCAAAAATAAGGATTTATTCGAGGCAAGAAAGAAATTTTATGGAGAAAAACAGCTGATACAATCCAGTTTATAGCACTGAAATTGCAGTGCATCTAATCCCAAACAGAGAAAAAGCGAAGAGGGCATGGTAATCACCATTATTCAGTGTTCTCACAGTGGGAAAAGGCTGCATCAGCGTGAAGAATGTCCTGCCAAAATTGCAGAATGCCATTCCTGCAAGAAGTGAGGCCATTTTAAATCAGTTCATCATAGAAAATAACTCTTAACAAAACAATGAAAGGAAAAACAGCCAACTTCAAGGACCATTCAAGAAGCTGAAGGCATTCAGGAAGCTGAAGAAAAAGAACAGAAGTACCTATCTTGGGAGAAATTACAGGATCAAATGGGAACTGTTGGAGTGCAGATATTATGGTCAATGGACATAAAATAAACTTCAAATTAGACACTGGAACAGATACAGAACAATGGTTAAAACCAGATTTAGACCAGCCGCTGACCAGCAGACTCCATGGTCCAGGAGGCATTCAGTTGAAAGTCAAGAAACAGTTGACTGCTATTTTCCAGTGCAAAGAAAAAGAAATGAAAGAACCTTTGTCTGTGATCCACATCAAGAATGTTCACTGTTAAGTCGAAAAGCTTGCACAGATTTACAAATCACCTACAAAGTTGATGAACTAGGAAGCTCAGAAAAATCAGAATTCAGGACAGAGTTCAGGACAGAATTCCCAAACTATTCAGAGGTCTAGGGAAGCTGAAAAGAGCTTATCGCATGGAAACCAGATGCAAAGCCAGTGCGCTTGTTCATCCCAAGGAAGATTCCACACCTACTGTTACAGAAAGTAAAACAAGAAATTGAGTCAATGTTTTTTTTAATTTATACCTTCATGGGCTTTGCTGGCTAGGCCAGTTTTTATTGCCTGCCCCTAAGTGCCCTTGAGAAAGTAGTGGTGAGCAGCTTTCTTGAACTGCTGCAGTCCATGTGGTGTGGATACATCCACAGTACTGTTAGGAAGGGAATTCCAGGATTTTGACCCAGCAACAGTGAAGGAGCAGCAATATAGTTCCAAGTCAGGATGATGTGTGGCTTGGAGGGGAACTTGCAGGTGGTAATGCTCCCATGTGTCTGCTGCCCTTGTTCTTCTAAATGGTAGAAATCGCGGGTTTAGAAGGGGCTGTTGAGGGAACCTTGGTGAGTTGCTGCAGATACTCTTCAAATACTGAAGCAGTCCATATCCATATGCAGCAAGACCTGGACAACATTCTTACAGACGGTACACACTGTTGCCATTGTGCGTTGGTGGCAGAGGGAGTGAATGTTGAAGGTGGTGGATCATGTGCGAATCAAATGGACTGCTTTGTCCTGGATGGTATCAAGCTTCGAGTGTTGTTGAAGCTGCACTCTTCCAGGCAATTAGAGAGTATTCCAACACATTCCTGACTTGTGCCTTGTAGATGCTGGACAGGCTTTGGGGAGTCAGGAGGTAAGTTACTCTGCAAAATTCCTAGCATCTGACCTGCTCTTGTAGCCACAGCATTTATATGGCTGGTCCAATTAAGTTTCTGGCCAATGGTAGCCCCTAGCATGTTGATCATGGGAGATTCAGTGATGGTGATGTCATTGACTATCAAGGGGAGATGGTTGTATTCTCTCTAACTGGAGATGGTTATTGTCTGGCACTTGTGTGGTGTTCAGCCCAATCCTGAATGTTGTCCAGGTCTTGCTGCAAATGGACATGGACTGCTTCTGAATTTGAAGAGTCACAAATGGTGCTGAACATTGTGCAATCATCAGTGAATTATCAGCAAACATTCCCACTTCTGACTTGATGGTGGGACGGTCATTCATGAAGCAGCTGAAGATGGTTGGGCCTAGGACACTACACTGGAGGAACTCCTGCAGTGGTATCCTGGGGCTGAGATGATTGGCCTCCAATAACCACATCCACCTTCCTTCGTGCTATATATGACTCCAATCAGTGATTCCCATTGACTCCAGTTTTGCTAAGGCTCCTTGAAGCCACACTCGAACAAGTGCTGCCTTAATGTCAAGGGCAGTCACTCTCACCTCACCTTGGGAGTTCAGCTCTTTTGTCCATGTTTGGACCAAGGCTGACAGAACACAAACTGAGGATCAGTGAGCGGGTTATTTCTGAATAAATGCCAGTTGATGGCACTGTCGGCAACCCCTTGCATCACGTTGCTGATGATTGAGAGTAGACTGATGGCACGGTAATTGGTTGGGCTGGATTTGCTTTGCTTTGTGTACGGGACACACCAGGGCAATTCTCTACATTGTCATGTAGATGTCAGTGTGGTAGCTGTAATGGAATAGCTTGGCTAGGGACACCAGCAGTTCTAGAGCACACATCTTCAGTACTATTGCTGGAATATTGTCAGGGCCCAAAGCCTTTGCAGTATCCAGTGCCTTCAGCCGTTTCTTGATATCACTTGGAGTGATTCAAGTTGGCTGAAGACTGGAATCTGTGGTGCTGGGGACCTCAGGAGGAGACTGAGGTGGATTATCCACTCAGCATTTCTGGCTGAAGATGGTTACAAATGCTTAAACCTTATCTTTTGCACTGATGTACTGGGCTCCCCCATCATTGAGGATGGGGATATTTGTGGAGCCTCTTCCTCCAGTGAATTGTTTAATTGTCCACCACCATTCATGACTGGATGTGGCAGGACTGCGGAGCTTAGATCTGATCCGTTGGTTATGGAATTGCTTGGATCTGTCAGTTGCATGCTGCTTACGCTGTTTGGCATGCATTTGGTCCTGTGTAGTAGCTTCACCAGGATGCCACCTTTTTAGATATGCCTGGTGCTGCTCCTGACATGCACTCCTACACTCTTCATTGAACTGGGTTGATCCCCTGGCTTGATGGTAATGGTGGAATAGGGGTTATGCCAGGCCATGAAGTTGCAGAATGTGGTTGTATGCAATTCTGCTGCTGCTGATGGCCCACAGCACCTCATGGATGCCCAATTTTGAGTTGGTAGATCTGTTCAAAAATTATCCCATTTAGCAAAGTGGTAGTGACACACAGCATGTGAAGATGGGACTTAGTCTGCACAAGGACTGTGCAGTGGTCATTCCAACCAATACCTCTTGGATAGGTGTAGATTGGTGAGGACGAGATCAAGAATGTTTTTCCCCTGTTCTTGGCTCCCTCACCATCTGCCACAGACCCAGACTCGTGGCTATGTCCTTTCATACTTGGCCAGCTCGGTCAGTAGTTCTGCTACTAAGCCACTCTTGGTAGTGGATATTGAAATCCCCCACCCAGAGTACATTCTGTGCCCATCTTCCAAGTGGTGTTCAATATGGAGGAGTATTGATTCAGCAAGTTAGGGAGCAGTCAGTAAGTTGTTTGACCTGATGCCATGAGACTTCATGGATTCTGGAGTCAAATGTTGGAGACTCCCAGGGCTACTCTCTCCTGACTGGATACTACTGTGCCTCAACCTCTGGTGAGTCTGGCCTGTTGGTGGGATATTGATGGTGGTGTCTGGGACTGTCTGGATTACTAGTCCAGTGACATTACCACTCCTCCACCACCTCCCCTCTGTTACCAAACCCAGAAACTGGTGTTCAGGCATGGTTCCAGTACAAAAACTGACTGGCTCAATACGTATCTGTGTTGACCTCACACAGTTAAACAAGGCACTGGAAAGGGAGATCCGCCAAATGGCACCTGTGGACGAGAGTCTGGCAAAGCTAGCAAAAAGTGCCATTTTTACCAAAAAGATAAAAACAAAAAACTGCGGATGCTGGAAATCCAAAACAAAAACAAAATTACCTGGAAAAACTCAGCAGGTCTGGCAGCATCGGCGGCGAAGAAAAGAGTTGACGTTTCAAGTCCTCATGACCCTTCAACAGAACTGGGTGAATCCAAGGAGAGGAGTGAAATATAAGCTGGTTTAAGGTGGGGGAGCGGGGTGGTTGGGGGGGGGGGAGGTTTGGGTGGGGGGAGAGAAGTGGAGGCAGGTGGTGTGGTTGTAGGGACAAGCAAGCAGTGATAGGAGCAAATAATCAAAAGATGTCACAGACAAAAGAACAAAGAGGTGTTGAAGGTGGTGATATTATCTAAACGAATGTGCTAATTAAGAATGGATGGTAGGGCACTCAAGGTATAGCTCTAGTGGGGGTGAGGGGGGGGCATAAAGATTTAAAAATAATGGAAATAGGTGGGAAAAGAAAAATCTATATAAATTATTGCAAAAAACAAAAGGAAGGGGGAAGAAACAGAAAGGGGGTGGGGATGGAGGAGGGAGTTCAAGATCTAAAGTTGTTGAGTTCAATATTCAGTCTGGAAGGCTGTAAAGTGCCTAGTTGGAAGATGAGGTGCTGTTCCTTTAGTTTGCGTTGGGCTTCATTGGAACAATTGGCTGGCTTGCTGCATTGTTCCAGTGAAGCCCAACGCAAACTGGAGGAACAGCACCTCATCTTCCGACTAGGCACTTTACAGCCTTCCAGACTGAATATTGAATTCAACAACTTTAGATCTTGAACTCCCTCCTCCATCCCCACCCCCTTTCTGTTTCTTCCCCCTTCCTTTTGTTTTTTGCAATAATTTATATAGATTTTTCTTTTCCCACCTATTTCCATTATTTTTAAATCTTTTATGCCCCCCACCCCCACTAGAGCTGTACCTTGACTGCCCTACCATCCATTCTTAATTAGCACATTTGTTTAGATAATATCACTACCTTCAACACCTGTGTTCTTTTGTTCTTTTGTCTGTGATATCTTTTGATTATTTGCTCCTATCACTGCTTGCTTGTCCCTACAACCACACCACCCCCTCCACTTCTCTCCCCCCACCCAACACCCCCCCCCTCCCCCACCATAAACCAGCTTATATTTCACCCCTCTCCTTGGATTCACCCAGTTCTGTTGAAGGGTCATGAGGACCCAAAACGTCAACTCTTTTCTTCTCCGCCGATGCTGCTAGACCTGCTGAGTTTTTCCAGGTAATGCCATTTTTACCAAGTTGGGTCAAACCATGGTTTCTGGCATCTAACTTTGAATGAGGAATCCAAACTACTGACTACATTTATGAAACCCTTCAGGAGACATTGTTTCATCATCTATCCTTGGAATCACATGAGCTCCAGAGCTCTTTCAGGGAACAATGACAGCCAATTTGGATGGATTAGAGAGGCATCATCTGCCACATGCATTTTTTTTAATATTCATTTATGGGATGTGGGCATTGCTGGCTAGGACAGCATTTATTGCTTGTCCCTAATTGCTCTCAGAGGCAGTTAAGAGCCAACTACATTGCTGCCTCAATCTTGATCCATGGGTCCACCACACTGGAACATAATACAAAAGTGAAAGTTGTGTTGTAATGCTTGGAAGAAACAGGCTAATTATCAACAATAAGTGTGAGTTTTCCATAAAATATCTGGGACACGTTGTTTGGGCATCAGGGCTGAACACCAAAAGACTAAGGGCAGGACGTCTGGCCCCTCCCACTGGCAGGATCTTGTGGTCCCTCTAAAGTCAATGGAAATTTGAATGGCTCGCCACATCGGCCACTGGGAAAACCCACTGTGGCAGGGCCGGAAAATCCCAGCCTAAGGCAGTCAGAGAGTTTACACCACCCTGCAACATTATGGAGCTCCAACGCTTCATGAGGCTTGTCAATTGAGTAGGGAAGTTCCTCCCTAATTTGGCACATGTGACTGAGCCCCTATGACTAGCTCCTTCAGGCAAGAACAAGCATGGTGTTGGGGAGAACATCAATTAATCACGTTCCATATCAAGAACATGCTTATTTCACCAGACATATTGGATCGCAATAACGCAGAACTGCCCACAATAGTTGTTGTGGATGCATCACCGGCTGTACTAGGAGCAGTGCTCTTTCAAATCCAAGAAGATGGAACACACAGACCCGAATATGTATCTCAGTCATTGAAATGGAACAAATTCAAAAAGGGCTTTTGGCAACCACATGGGCTTGTGAGATAAATTTGCCGGCTGCACCTTAGGCCTCCAATTTACCATTGAGACAGACCACAAGCCATTGGTTACCTTAGTAAATACCAAGGAACTAGCAAAGATGCCACCTGGAGTCCAGAGATTCCAACTGAGACTCATGAGGTTCAATGCCACAGCTGAATAGGTACAAAGCAAACAACAAACAACAGCAGATCATTGTCATGCATTTCTGTTGGGAAGTCTGAACAGGAGGACATAAATCTTGCTGAAGCTGTACGGTCACACAGTTCATTGGCTACAAAATTCCTACCAGCAACTACAGAGGCTGAACAAGATACGGCAAGTACAGAAAGCAGATGAAGAAAGTGCTAAAATTAGAGACTACTGCAAAAGTGGATGGCCAGAACATGTTTCAAACAATCTCATACAGAAACAATACGTTGAGCAACTCAGACATCTCAGTACTGTAGATGGCTTATTAATTAATGGGTATTTTTTGGGTTTGTAGTGGAGTTCCCCAGGGGTTGGTATTGGGACCCTTGCTTTTTCTGATATATATATATATATATTATATATGCAAGGGACAATTTCAAAGTTTGCAGATGACACAAAACTTGGAAGAATTGTAAACTGTGAGGAGGACTTCAAAAGAACATTGACACATTGGTGGAGTGGGCAGATAGGTGGCAGATGAAGTTCAATGCGGAGAAGTGTGACGTGATACACTTTCATACAAAGAACATGGAGAGAAAGTATAAAATAAAGGATACTATTTTAAAGGGTGTGAAGAGCAAGACCTGGGTGTATATGTACATAAGTCATTAAAGGTGGCAGGACAGGTATAGAGAGCTGTTTCTAAAGCATACAGTATTCTAGGCTTCATTAACAGGGGAATAGAGTACAAGAGCAGGGAGCTTGTGATGAACTTATATAAGATACAGGTTAGACCTCAGTTGGAGTATTGTGTACAGTTCTGGGCGCCATACTATAGAAACAATGTGAATGTATTGGAGAGAGTGCAGAAGAGGTTTACGAGAATGGTTCCAGGGATGAGACATTTCAATTATGAGGAAAGATTGGAAAAGTTGGGACTTTTTCCTTGGAGAGGAGAAGACTAAGAGGAGACTTGGTGGAAGTTTTCAAAATCTTGAGGGGTCTGGACAGAGTAGATAGAGAGAAACTGTTCCCACTCATAAACGGATTGAGAACCAGAGGGCACAGTTTTAAAGTGTTTTGCAAAAGAAGCAAATGTGAGGTGAGAAAACCCTTTCACACAGCGAGTAATTAGGGTTTGGAATGCACTGCCTGGAAGTGTGGTGGAGGCACGTTCAATTGAGAGGCCCTTCAAGAGGCCATTGGATCATCATTTAATTAAAAACAATGTGCAGGGTTACAGGGAAAACGCAGGAGATTGGCACTAAGTTAACATGCTCAGAGAGCCGGTGCAGACACGATGGGCCAAATGGCCTCCTTCTACACTGTAACAATTCTATGATTCAGTGTATTGCTGAAAAAAGAGACGTGTCGAAGCTTTTCGACTTGTTTTTGTCAGGACACATTGCAAGAACACCAATATAAGTTGAAAACAACAACTTTTACTGTATGTAAAGAAAATGCTAATTGGTTGGCAAGTAGACTCTGATTGGTAGAGGCGTTGCCATGGAGACTGCACCAGTGATGGTGACTGACAAGATAACTGCCAAGCATTGTTTGATATTTAAACCAGGTGGCTTGATCCTGATTGGTTAAGGTATTGCCCTGAGGAATGAGTCAGTGAATGCTATCACTTATTTTGTTTAGCTGAAACAGGCGCAACGTGTGTAAGTGCTCTTTCTGTCTGCAAGGAACACGACCCTGTGTATTAATATCTGTAGCTTCCAGTATACGCAATGGCACCACATTGCGAGCATTTGCGTGTACTGGAAGCCTATGCTCAGCTGTGAAACACATCGGAGTGCAATCACTGGGGAATGATTCTGGCAAGTAGGGCTTATAATGATATGCAGATGCATTACAATGAAATTGCCGACGTGCAGCGGCAGGAAATGCGGCCCGCCATTAACAGAGTGGACGATTGCACACTGCTTTCATGATGGCGTGAAACAGATTTTTGGCCTTCCTGCCATATTGTCTGCTCACACCTGCCATGACGCCTGGTGCCAGTGGGCATGGAAAATTCCACCCTACGGACTTTTTGACATAACTAGTTCACCCAGGTATGCACAAACAAATGGAAGAAGCTGAGAGAGGAGTAAGAACGGTCAAAGCTTTGTTGAAAAAGAATGATGACATCAACTTAGCTGCCATTCCACACTACTTCACAATGGTTTGGCTCTGTTGGAACTTCTGATGGAAAGAAGACTACAGATTCAACTTCCTGTTCTTCCACATATGCTCATGCCACATCTTAAAAGAGCTGATATAGAAAGAGTACGAGAGAAGGGGGATGAATATTGTGCAAATCAGACCAGAAGTTACAATTTGAACCTGCCTCACCACACTTCCATGCATTGCATTCCAAACCCTAACTACTCACTGTGTGAAAAAGTTTTTTGTCACCTCGCATTTGCTTCTTTTGTGTCATGACTCACTGGGGCTAGTGCACTGCAATATCAAGCCCCACTGCTCCCTGAGCCACAACAAATATGAAAAGCTTGATCAACCCACCTTATTGTTTAATTTAGGTTAACACAATACAAGCACCAGGTTTGTAGATTTAATAAGTAAATAACTGTTTATTGAACAAATTGTCTTTAACTAGTGGCAAAAGAAAGAAATATGAACTGCTAATTTCTAACTCTATAACCTAAGCTTTACCCCTTCTTAAATCCCTATACACACGCATACGAGATTTATAAGACACACAAAAACATGGATTTTAAGGGTAGGTTAAAACAGTTCAATTGCACCAATTCTGGAGTACAGGATTTGATGGTTGATTTTGATCGATGTCTTTCAAATTCCTTTCAGTTCTTTGTTGATGACACAAGGTGGTCTTCCAGTACTTTCAGTCTTTGGTTCACTGGTTGAGCACTTGATTCTAACATTGATTTTCCCCTTTCTTTCTTGACAGAGGTTTTCAGCGAGAGCAGGTTATAGAGATATGAGGAGAAAAAGTCAGCTAGCTATTATTATAGAATAGGAGCTATTCTGCTGCATTGCTTTCACACAAACCCTGGTCACCTGGTCAGGATCCAATTAAAATGTTGTTGCCAGCTGGCTTCTCATTAGACCGTTCCTCAGCAGCATCCTGTCTTTCATGGCACACTCTGTTCCAGGACAGCAACATTGTATATATCCTTCACATTGTTTCAGTAGACATGTCCTTCAAACTGCAGTCATTGTAATTTTAATCCACAGTCCAACAGAAATAAAAAAAATATGCTCTTTACATTTGCAAAACATTTTAAAACTATGCCCTCTGGTTCTCGATCCACTTACGACCGGGAACAGTTTCTCCCTATCTACTCTGTCCAGATCCCTCATGATTTTGAAAACTTCCATCAAGTCTCCTCTTAGCCTTCTTCTCTCCAAGGAAAACAGTCCCAACTTTTTCAATCTTTCCTCATAACTGAAATGTCTCATCCCTGGAACCATTCTCATAAACCTCTTCTGCACTCTCTCCAATGTGTTCACATCCTTCCTATAGTGGGGACCCGTAACTGTACACAATACCCCAGCTGAGGTCTAATCAGCATCCTATGTAAGTTCATCAGAATCTCCCTGCTCTTGTACTCTATGACCCTATTAATGAAGCCTAGAATACTGTATGTTTTAGAAACAACTCTCTGTACCTGTCCTGCCACCTTTAATGACTTATGTACATATACACCCAGGTTTCTCTGCTCCTCACACCCTGTACAATAGTATCTTTTATTTTATACTGTATCTCCATGTTCTTTGTACCAAAGTGTATCACTTCACACTTCTCCGCATTGAACTTTGTCTGCCACCTATCTGCCCACTCCACCAATGTGTCAATGTCCTTGTGAAGTTCTACATTGTCCTCCTCACAGTTTACAATTCTCCCAAGTTTTGTGTCGTCGCCAAACTTTGCAATTGTGCCCTGCACACTAAGATCTAGATAATTATATCAGGAAAAACAAGGGTCCTAATACCAACCCCTGGGGAACTTCATTGCAAACTGTCTTACAGCCTGAAAAATTAACCATTACTCTGGTTCCTATCTCTCAGCCAATTTTGTATCCATGTTGCTACTGTCCCTTTTATTCCATGACCTATAACTTTCCTCACAAGTCTGCTGTGTGGCACTGTATTGAACACTGTAGAGTGCGTGATTTATCAGAACTCCCACCAGATGAATATAGTCTGGATTAGAGACCAGAATTGAGAAGGCCAAGTACTGGAAAAGACACAATGTTCGCGATCATATCTTGTAGAGACTGAGAATGGAGTAGTGAGAAGAAAGGGAAGTGCATGCATATCTATGAGAGGAGGGCTATCAATGGAACAGAATAACCAATATGATCAGGGAAGACAACCTGAACCACATACTAATCTACAGAGTTCCAGAGAGAACATGGAGAACCTGAATCCTATACAGCTTCAGAGAGAGATGAGAACAAGGTCGGGGAGTTTGGTGAAATCATCATGATACACCTCTGTGAACTGGAGATGAAGGCAGTGACTTCGGGGGGAGATGTAGGATAATGTAAATAGTCTTTATTAGAGTCAGAGACTTGGGGGGATGTGTGGTATGAAGGGTTAATGTTAAATATGTAGATGTACAGTCTACATCACCAGTGATGTAAGATTACATGACAACAGAGCATGGAGGGAGATAGTTCTATGTAGAGCCTCATGCTGAGTCTATTGTACATATTTAGCCTAATGTTCAAAAAAAGGTAAAGTCTTATCTGTAAATCCAGATCCATGACTACCGCATCTAAGGCCCACAATGATGATAACAGACTTCTTGCTTCCTCATTTCACAGAATCACAGAATTGTAACAGCACAGAAGGAGGCCATTCGGCCCATCGTGTCTGCACCAGCTGTCCAAATGTGTATTATGACCTAGTGCCGTTGCTCTGCCTTTCCGCGTCCCCTTGCATGTTGTTTCTATTCAAAAAATCATCTAATGCCCTCTTGAATGCCCTAATTGAACCTGCCTCCACCACACTTCCAGGCATTCCAGACCTGGACCAATCATGTGAAAAAGTTTTTTCTACTTTTGCTTCTTTTGCAAATCACTTTAAATCTGTGTCCTCTTGTTTTTGATCCTTTTATGAGCAGGAACAGCTTCTCCCTATCTACTCTGTCCAGCCCCCTCATGATTTTGAATACTCTATCAAATCTCCTCTTAGCCTTCTTCTCTCCAAGGGGAATAGTGCCAACCTCTCTAATCTATCTTGATAGCTGAAGTTTCTCATCCTTGGATCTATTCTTTTAATCCTCTTTTGCATGCTCTCCAATGTGTTCACATCCTTCCTATAATGTGGCGCCCAGAGCTGTACTCAATATTTCAGCTGAGGTCTAACAAATGTCTTGTATAAATTCAGCATAACCTCCCTCCACCGTCCTCCTTGCAGTTCACAACACTCCCAAGCTTCATATCATCCGCCAACTTTGAAATTGTCCCCTGTACACCAAGATCTAGATCATTAATATATATTAGGAAAAGCATGGGTCCCAATATCGTCTCCTGGGGAACTCCACTACAAACTGTCCTCCAGCCGGAAAAATATCCATTGACCATTATTCTCTGCTTCCTGTTTTTAAGCCAATTTTGTATCCACGTTGCTATTGCCCCTTTTATCCCATGAGCAATAACTTTTCTCACAAGTCTGTTGTATGGCACGGTGTCAAATGCCTTTTGTAAGTCCATGTACACCACATCAATGGCATTACCCTCATCAACCTTTCCTGTTACCTCTTCAAAAAACTCCAGCAAGTTAGTTAAACACGATTGCCCCTTTAGAAATCCATGCTGGCTCTTCCTTATCAACTAATAATTGTTTCACGAATCTTGCCCACCACTGAAGTTAAAGTGACTGGTCTGTAATTGCGGGGCTTATGCTTGTAACCTTTTTTGAACAAGGGTGTAATGTTTGCAATTCTCCAGTCCTCTTCACCACCCCTGAATCAAGGGAAGACTGAAAAATTATGGCCAGTGTCCCTGCAATTTCTACCCTCACTTCCTCCAATATCCTTGGATGCATCTCATCCGGTCCTAGTGCCCTGTCAACTTAAAAGTACTGACAGTTTATTCAACAATTCCTCCTTGTCAATTTTGAGCCCTTCTAGTGACAGAGTTTCCTCGTCTGTCACCATGGGCTGGATAGCATCTACGTCCTTGGTAAAGACGGATGCCTTAGCCATGGCCCCTTCGTCCATGTGTAATTTCCCTTGTTACTTTCTCCTTTACTCCAAGTTTATCTACTAACTTATTAATCTCTATACTAGCGCTATTTTCCTTCCCAATATTTTGTGCACCCTGGTATTCCTCTAATATTTTCTCCTGGTTCTCACACCCCTGTTGAGTTACTTTAAAGCCCTCCCAACAGCACTAACAAAACGCCACACAAGGAACTCAGTCCCAGCTCTGTTCAGGTGTAACCCGTCTGGCTTCTACAGGTGCCATAGCCCCCAGAGCCAGCCCCAGGGGTCCAGGAATCTAAAGCACTCCCTCCTGCACCATCTTTCCAGCCACGCATTCATCTGCCTTATCCTCCTGTTTCTGAACTCACTGACACGTGACACTGGGCATAATCCAGAGATTACTACATCTGAGGTCCTGCTTGCTAATTTTCTACTTAGCTCCCTAACTTCTGATTGCAGGACCAGATCCCCCTTCCTACCTAAGTCATTGCTACCAATGTGGACCATGACCTCTGGCTGATCAACCTTCCCAGAAGAATGTCCTGCAGCTGCTCTGTGACATCCTTGACCCTGGCACCAGGAAGGCAACATACCATCTTGGAGTCATGTCTATGGCCACAGAAATGTCTGTCTGTTCCCCTAACCAATAAATCCTCTATCGCTATAGTTCTTCCTTTCTTCTTCCTCCCCTCTTGTACAGCTAAGCTGCTCGTGGTGCCACAAACTTAGCCCTGACTGCACTCCTCTGAGGAACCAATGCCCTCATCAGCTTCCAAAACTGAAAACTGAGTTATGAGCCAGACCCTATGGGACTCCTGCACTACCTGCCTACTTCTCTTGGACTGCCTGGTGGTCACCCATTCCCTCGCTGTCTCCAGGCCCTTAAGCTGCGGTGTAACTACCTCTCTGAACATGCTATCCACATAGCTCTCAGCCTCACAGATGCGCCACAGTTATTCCAGCCGCCGCTTGAGCTTTGAAACCCTTCCTGTACATGCGGTCTGCTAGGATAATGGTACCGGAGCTCATGTTTCTGCACATGCGGTCTGCTAGGACAATGGTACCGGAGCTCAAGTTTCTGACAGCACTTCCTGCACATGAGGTCTGCTAGGACAATAGTAGCATCCATGACCTTGCACACATCACAGGACACACATTCCACTTGACTGAGCTACCCTGCCATGCCTTAATCTACTTCCCTGACGTTAACTTTATTCTACTTTGGATTATTTATACTACTTTATTATATTGACCCAAAATGATCCTTATTCCTGGTGATTTGCAGTTAAATCCAAATATAGGAACTTGTTTAAAAATATTACACTTTTCTAAATTACTCACCAGTTCTGCTTACCAAGGCTGCCACTCTTCTTTCTGAGGAAAGGTAGAAAAAGAAAGGAGCACCTCCTCCCTTCTCACCAAACTCCCTGTCACCAAACTCCAACCGAAGCACTTGAGTGTAGCCAAAAATAGTGCTCTGGTGCAGACAAATGCATCACTATAAGATGGCCTACTTTAATACACTCTGAACCTAGCCTCTGAAAACCTGATTAAGCCAGTTATCTAATTAACTAGTTGCAGCTACTAGCAGAGCCTGTATGAGCCCTGTTTTAAGGCTGGACTAAAACTCACCTTCTTCCAAACCTAACAGCAACTTTTAGCTAATTGCTAAATTAAAGAAAGACTAGACTTTAGATAGAATTTAACTCTTAATTTAACCCTTAAATTCCCTTCGTCACCAAACTCCAACTGAAGCACTCGTCTGCAGATAAAAACAGCACTCTGGTGCAGACAAGGTCAGCATTATAAGATAGCCTAGTTTCATTCTTGCTATTACTCTATAAAATGTTTTTGGATGTTGTGCATGCTTATAGTTGCAAAAAAAAAGTGAAGGTTATTGTTTGTTTCAGTGCATTTCTGCCCCCATTAACAGGGAGCTCACAATTGGAGATGTTTCTAATATTGGAATTTTAGGCAGAAAGGTTAACATTTTAGATGTGACTCTTCAATAGCAAATGCAATTCTAGGATATCTTTAGAGGAGCAATTTATTGCAAATTTACCTTCTGGATTTTCCAATTGGTAATGGGCCTTTACTCAATGTTATACACAATGTTAAAATAGACCTGACTTTCAGGAGGTGCAGAATGATCCTTATGGAACTGAGTGGGTGCACATTGCACTTTTCCCTGCTTCTGGTTGGATTAATGCCAGAATGGAAATCCAGACTGGTAATTCTGCAGTATAAGTAGTAGATCTGTGTATGTCCAAGGCATTTTTATTTCCCAGCTTTCATTGTTTTCTTTAACCTTACTTGAATTTTGGCAGTTCAATTGGGTCATGTTTGTTTGAGATTTATTAAAACACTGCAAAAGACGTTGTTCAATCAGAAATGTGACACAAAAACTTGGTGTGAAAGCTAAGCGCTTTGTACTAGGATTTTGACTTTGATTTCCTGTACTTTGATGTGGGATGTGGTTTACTGATTAAGTAACATTATTAACATACCAGGAATTGTTGAAAGTGGGAACTGGCTCATTGTGTAGGTCATGTTTGACAGATGGTCTTTAGCATCAGATGAATTAAGGTGTACCAAGGTGTTGTGTAGCAGGTGGTCCATTTTGTCTTTGTAAAATGTTTTACTTTATTTGCATAATCGCATAAACAAGTACATGATTCATTTAATTAAAGGGCCTTTTTTAAGCACTTGATGTCTGTATTCATTTCCCGGAGTCTGCAGAAATGCTTGAAGTCACGCACTGAGCAAATCCAGCCTGTGTGAATGTAAGATGGATATAACCCTCAGTAGATCTATAATTGTAAAGATGAACTAAGGTTTGACACTGAAAAATAGTTTTCACAAGAGTCTCTTCTGAAAATGCAAATTGCTTTTTATGACCTGCTGAGAAAGGTTCAATTTGAAAATGTCAAAATGACTTTTGATTGGAAAGCCTGACTGTTAAGATTGGAAGGCAAATTTCATTTGCCGATGGCTGTTTTCAAATGCACTTCCATCATCAGAGGTACTGAAGCAATGTATTTCTGAAGGAATTAAGGTGATCTTAAATTGGAATGTACTGTGACTCCTGAAACCTTTGTTTCATCTCTCAATATTCTCACCAGAAGTTGATTCAGACTTCAGTAATAAATTGTTCAGTTAAGCAGGCTCATATTTCATTCATTCTACCCAGCACATGAAAGCTTTAAAGAGATAATGCACCTTTTCATTGGTTGATATATGATATAATGCCTAAAATGTCAAAAATGCAATCTCAGTATAGATTTATTTCGCAAGATCTTTCTGTCTAAGTTTATGCATAGTCAATTCATTTTAAAAACAATCACAGCTCAAAAAGTGGAGAACTAGAAATTACCACACTTTGCTGAAAGCAATCTAGAGGTAAAAAAAAACTGAAGTTCAGACCTGTTGTGATATGGCAAGATTTGCATTTATAGGAAACCCTTGTTCACAGCTGCTTTGCTAAGGACTGGAGCTTCCAATTCCCTGTTGGAAGTTGCATTTGCAATCTTGCTCCAACAGAAAATGCCGTTTGTCCTTGGGCAAATATAGTTCTGTGGGCTTCCAGCCTGGCAAGAAAGATGTCACTAAACAAGGAAGAATCTAAAGGAAAGCTGTAATTATTATTTGCGACCAATATTGAAATTATAAGAATGCTTTGAAAAAATTGGAATAAGACTACAAAAGATAAAGAGGAATCCCAAAGTGTTTTATGTACATATAAATAGTAAAAGGGCGGTAAAAGGAGGAGTAGGGCTGATTAGGGACCTAAAAGGGAATTTCCACATGGAAGAAGGAGTCATGGCTGAGGTATTAAATGAATACTTTGCATCTGTCTTTACCAAGGAGGTAGATACTACCCAGGCCATGGTGACAGATGAGGAAACTCTATCACTAGAAGAGTTCAAAATTGATAAGGCGGAAGTGTAAAATAGAATATCGGTACTTAAGGTTGACAAGGGACTGGACGAGGTACATCCAAGGATATTGAAGGAAGTGAGAGTAAAAATTGCAGGGGCACTGGCCATAATTTTTCAGTCTTCTCTAGACTCAGAGGAGGTGCCAGAGGACTGGAGAATTGCAAATATTTCGCCCTTGTTCAAAAAATGTTGTAAGGATAAACCCAGCAATTATAGACCAGTCAGTTTAACTTCAGTGGTGGGCAAGATTGTAGAACAATTATTCAGGATAGAATTAGTAATCACATGGAAAAATATGGGTTGATAATGAAGAGCCAGCTTGGATCTCTAAAGGAGAAATCATGTTTATCTAATTTGCAAGAGTTTTTTGAAAAATTAACAGAAAAGGTTGATGACGGTAATGCTGTTGATGTGGTGTACATGGACTTTCAAAAGGCATTTGATACAGTGCCACACAATAAACTTGTGAGAAAAGTTATTATTCATGAAATAAAAGGGACAATAGCAATGTGGATACAAAATTGGCTGAAAAATAGGAAGCAGAGAGTAATGGTCAATGGATATATTTTTGGGCTGGAGGAATGTTTGCAGTGGAGTTCCCCAGGGATCAGTATTTACCCTTGCTTTTCCTGATATATATTAATGATCTAGATCTTGGTGTGCAGGGGACAATTTCAAAGTTTGCGGATGATATGAAGCTTGGGAGTGTTGCAATCTGTGAGGTGGACTGTGTAGAGCTTCAAAAGGACATATACAAGTTGGTGGAGTGGGCAGATAGGTCACAGATGAAGTTCAATGCGGAGAAATATGAGGTGGTGCATTTTGGTAGGAAGAACATGGACAAACAATATAAAATAATGGGTGAAATTTTGAAGGGGGCGCAGGAGCAGAAAGACCTGGGTGCATAGATCATTGAAGGTGGCAGGACAGATAGAGAGAGCAATTAATAAAGCATATGGTATCCTGGGCTTTATTAATAAGGACATAGAATACAAGAGCAGGGAGATTATGCTGAATTTATATAAGACACTCATTAGACCTCAGCTGGAGTATTGTGTGCAGTTCTGGACACCACATTATAGGAAGGATGTGAACACATTGGAGAGCATGCAGAAGAGGTTTTCAAGAATAGTTCCAGGGATGAGAAACTTCAGTTACAAAGATAGTTTGGAGAGGCTGGGACTGTTCACCTTGGAGAGAAGAAGGCTAAGAGGAGATTTGATAGAGATGTTCAAATTCATGAGGGGGCTGGATAGAGTAGCTAGGGAGAAGCTGTTTCTGCTTGTAAAAGGATTAAGAATGAGAGAGCACAGATTTAAAGTGATTTGCAAAAGAAGCAAATATGACTTGAGAAAAACTTTTTCACACAACGAGTGGTTTGGGTCTGGAATGCACTGCCTGGAAGTGGTGGAAGCAGATTCAGTCAAGTCATTCAAGAGGGCGATAAATGATTATTGAATAGAAACAATGTGCAGGGGGCAGGGGTCTGGGGAAAAAGAAGGGCAATGGCAATAGGTCATAGTGGCCATTTGGAGAGCCGGTGCAGTCACGATGGGCTGAATGGCCTCCTTCTGTGCTTTTAGAATTCTGTGATTCTGTGACTTGTAAGTGAGTCTGTGACAATGATTTTAAGAATTGACTTCTATTTGTGCCAAAATGGTCCGCAATCACCATGTTTCTAGGCATACATGGAGACCAACTCCATTGGGAGCTGAGATGTCTCTCAAAGAGCTGCTGCACTTCTTGAAGGAAGGTAGCCCTTTTTGATTGGACGCTGACTTACTGCACAGGCTTGCTCGAGGAACTACTCCTTCAGAGAGTGTACTTGGGACAAATGGGGTAAATGAGGAGAACACTTTTCGCATTGAGGAAGAATGTCAAAGTAAGGAGTACTGAAAAAGCGCATATAAAGTAGGGTGATGGCAGTACATAGTATGTACCAAACACTCAGGCTGCAGCATGCTGCCAAATTTGCAATGCAGTCTGCAATGCACCAATCTCTTCTGAAACCTTCTAAACACCACTGCACCACTGACTCAGTAACTGCCAAAAGGATAAGCTTCCTTTCATTCACACAACTGTGCCATGTCTGCTTACCAACTCGGTCTCTGCTCATCCTTTCACAACACAAAGAGTGCAAGTTCTCATTGGAATGCCCCTTCTGTTACCTGCTAAAGCTCAAAGGGCCTCATTGTTTCATTTTCCAAGGAGAGCACTGCACATAACCATCAAAAACGAAGTCACATTTGTGGTGGCCCAGCCAATTTTCAATGCCATACCATAGCCAGCAGCATGCCATTGAAATAATTCATGTGGAACCAGTGAGGAAATGGGTAGGCGTAAACTAGCCCAACAAGGTAACTGCTCTATGTAGAATGGAGGGAAGAGTAGGATCAGGTCCCATTTCATAAGCACTTGAAACCGTGCATACACCAGCCCACATGCACATACTTTGTAGGAATCAGATAAGGGAAAGTCAGGAGAGGAGCACCATATGAAGGAGAAAGCCAGCGTTGAGAAGGAGCAAGTGGCAGTGGAGAGGTAACAGTAGATGAGCAGTGACCAGAGGAAGAGAGGGCTATTGTCAGAAGGGCAGCTGCTGCAGGATCCATATTTGTACCTTTATTAGGGCTGTATTCCGAACTGCACCTGGGGTCAGTGATGGTAGAAGGTGGAAGTATGGAAATGGAAATTAAGCAATGGATTAGCTCTGGTTGGAGTAATTGGAAGACATACAGTGGAGCGTTATGAAAAGCATCACTTAAACTGAAAGGAAGAATCTACAAGGCAGTTGTGAGACCAGGTTTGCTATATGGTACAGAAATTTGGACAACATTAAGAAGAGAGGAGCAATCACTGGATACTGAGATGTGGATGCTGAGATGGATGTGCGAAGCATTGAGAAAGGACAAAATCAGGGACCAGGACTAAGTCAGGAACCAGCACATCAGGGGTCTGTGAAGACTGTGGGAACATCGATGAAAATAGCTGGGAAGTGATTGAAATGGTATGGTCGTCTGTTGAAGAGAGAGAGAGGAAACATGGTGAGACAAGTAATGGATATTGGATTGCCAGGAAAATGGAGAAGAGGAAGGCCTAAGACCAGATGGAAAGATGTAGTGGCAAAAGACTTAAGTAAGGCAGGACTGGAAGAGGAATAGGTAACTGATAGGAATAAGAGATGGAGAAGGGTGATCCACCAGCACTATGGTGACTCTATGTAAAATGGGAAAAGCTGAAAGAAGATTCCGAGCTGCACTGACTAATGAGCAGAAGCTGTTCATGTAGTCTTTTGAGAATCTTGAGAGCTCCTTGCTTGGAATGGCAGAAAATAGTGTTGTGTCAGCACATGAGAGGATTTGAGGAACCAACAGAGTAACGTGGAGCAAATAACAATTCCAACGCACCTTGCCCACTTAAACAGAGGGTCCAAATGCTGATGCAGTTTTGCTTGCCAAGACTGTATCTGCCACTTTTGGGGGGTCAGGGCTCCAAGTTACAGGAGGCTTACGTTTCTGAACTAGAGAGGCTAGGAGATTGACTTGAGAGCATCTTGCTGATGGACTTCATGCTCTCCAATGGTGATGAGAAGCCTGTCCCCATAAAGGTTGTTGGCCATCCACAAGGGGTCAGACAATAGTACAGGGTGACAAGAGTCAGATCAGAATTAACCCCCTCAGGATGATTACCAATGAAGAGGATTGCATCTCTGGGCCCCATAGGAATAAATGGTCATCTCTACTTCAGACTCGCCTCCCCTCCTAATCATTAGAGCCCAGCTGGATGGCTCTGCAGCTGATCCCAACACTTGCTTGGTCTCAGTGGGCAGTTTTTCAATCTGGAATGGACAGTGAGTTGGCCAGTGGGATTTAAATGAGGTCGGGGAGATAAAATACATTGGCCTTGTTTCTGGAGCAATGGGAAAACTTCTAACCTGCCATTACTATCTAAAAGAGAGAATCTTTCCCTGACCCCAAAGATTCACTGAGGTCTAGGATAGAAGTATCTTGTGAGAGCATCTATATACTTATGGCAGGCTGCAGCCTTCATTTATTTTCAGTTTTTTTTTATTTTAGCAGGTACAAAGCAGAGTCTAATAGCATTGAGTGAAAGCAAAATTTAAATTTGTATCCTTTGGGATGCTATTTCACTATTACTAATATAACAACAACTAACATAACATTGTTAATGGGTCGTGGAAGATGACTGCACATTGAATTGGATGAAGTGCCATTGGATGAAGGATAAAGAGAGAGTAGGGATAAATGGGACTTTTTTGGGTTGACAAGCCACAACTGGTGGAGTGCCACAGGAATCAGCGTTGGGGCCTCAACTATAACAACTTATATCAATGACTTGGATGAAGGGATTGAATGTATGGTAGCTAACTTTGCCAATGACACCAAGGTAAGCAGGAAAGTAAGTTGTCTAGACGAGGTAAAGAGTCTACAAAGGGATTATAGACAGGTTAGGTGAGTGGGCAAAAATTTGGCAGATGGAGTATAATATGGAAAAATGTGAACTTGTCCACTTTGCTAGCATGAATAGAAAAGCAATATACTGTTTAAATGTAGAGATTGCAGAACTCAGTGATACAGAGGGATCTGGGTGTCCTTGTACATGAATCACAAAAAGCAGGTACAGCAAGTGATTAGGAAGGCAAATGGAATGTTGGCATTTATTGCAAGGGGAATGGAATATGAAAACAGGGAAGTTTTACTGCAGCTATACAAGGCCTTGGTGAGGCTACATCTGGAATACTGTATACAGCTTTGGTCTCATATGAAAAACAATATACTTGTATTAGAAGCAGTTCAGAGAAGGTTCACTCAACTCATTCCTGGGATGAATGACTTATCTTATGAAGAAAGATTGGACAGGTTGACCATTTGCCCATTGGAGTTTAGAAGAATGAGAGGTGATCTTATTAAAACATATAAGATTCTGAGGAAACTTGACAGGGTGGATGCTGAGAGGGCATTCCCCCTTATGGGAGAGACTAGAATGAGGGAACAAAGCTTGAGAATGAGAGGTCCCCCTTTTAAGACGGAGATGAGTAGAATTTTTTTCCCTCAGAGTTAGTTTGTCAAATTCTCTTCCCCAGAAAGCCGTGGAGGCTCGGCTATTGAATTTATTCAAGGCAGAGTTAGATAGATTTTTTATAGACAACTGAGTCAAGGATTATGTGGGACAGATGGCAGAGTTGAGCTGAGACCACAACCAGATCAACCATGATCTTATCGAATGGCGGAGCATGCTCGAAGGGCCGAATGACCCACTCTTGCTCCTATGTCCTATGTTCCTATAATGCAAAACTGTACATTGGACAAAATGATGCTAAGTGATCTTTACTCATGGAGAATGACTCCAGGAAGCAGTAGCAATGTTGAAGCTGGTTTATTCATCAAGTAAAAGTTTCCCAGATTTTGGTTGTACCATTGTGGATTGTGGAATACTGTTTTTGGGTGTAGTTCGTGTGCCCCTGCTTACAGGGAAGATAAGATTTATTCTGTGCTTGATTTATAATGAAATGGTAAGCACCAGAATAAAGAACCTATTTTATGAGTTTGCTACAATAATGGACAGAGATGCTCTCTCCTGTGGTATTAAAACTATGTGCTCCTTCCTATATTCCCTGGAGTTGTTTTGTTTACAGTGAACAGTCTTAATTGCTTGAGTAAACAGATTGTGTGAGATTCAATCCTGAGTAATGCTTGATTAAAGAGAAATATTAACAGAGAGTTAAATACCCACATGTGTTATCTTTGTATCCATATGTCTGCTGCAACTGAGAGACTTAAACCCAATTTACAAGTGTCTCCTGTTGAGAGCTCCTTCAGGGGACCATGAATTTCTCATTTTATTCCAACAAATTCATTGGCATTATACTCAGTGAATAGATTTGGGAGATCCCCATGGAGTCTATCTGCCAGTTAGCATGGAATTTTCTGCTTATTTTCCTATAAGCTGACTGTGATCTATTATTTTATTTTTTTTCTTGTCCCCAATTTACTATGAACACTTTTTTGCCAAACATTTTCTATTTGCAGTGGGGCATAAGTGTAATTCTGAATGTAGCTTTTCATTTAAGTAAGAATACATATTGTGAAATCATGCAATAATTTGGAATCATGCAATAAGTAATGGATAAATTTTTTTTTTAGGTCAGTACCCTATTAGAGTTGTATTTTTGCGGCAAATCTCAAGCATGAATCTCTGTTGGATTCTGGTGCTAACAAGCTGCCAAAATCTCCTCTTGCACAGAATTCCATTCTCTTTCGGGATGGTGAACAGATTGATTTGTTTCTGCTGACATGGAGACAGCTGCTTTCATGTTGAGAGTCATACATTATGATTCTTTCCCATGGGCTTGGGTGACTTCTCTCTTGTCTCATTGTTCTAGAGTGGAAAAGAACTTAGACTAATTTCTGTGAGTAGGATCTTAGCTGCCATTACAGTTTGTTTCATTGTGTTTACATAAGGATGTTAGAATTTTTTACATGTGCTTGCACACTGGATGGGCTAAACATTGATAAAGGCAAGGTATTAGAAAGGCTGCCTGTACATAAAGTTGATGAATCACCATGACTGGATCAGATGCATCTGAGGATACTGAGAAAAGTAAGGGTGGAAATTGTGGGCGCACTGGCCGTAATCTTCCAATCCTCTTTAGATAGATGTGTAAACCGGGATTTGCCAGCCCTGTTGTGGTGGGACAAAGGATTCGGGGGCCCAGCCAAAAGTCCATTGTCATTTGGTGGGAAGGAATGAACCCAGCAGCGGGCAGGGCCAGAAAATCCTACTTGTGAAACCAGAGCACTGGAGAATTGTAAACGTTACACCCTTGTACAAAGGAAGGGTGCAAGGATCAACCCAGCAACTACAGCCCAGTTAGTTTAACTTTGGTAATGGGAAAGCTTTTAGAAATGATAATCCAGGACAAAATTAACAGCCACTTGGACAAATGTGGATTAATTAAGGAAAACCAGCACGGATTTGACAAATTGTGTCTAACTAACTTGATTGTGTATTTTGATGAGCTAAATGGGTTGGTCAGGCTCATATGGTTGATGTGGTGGACGTGGACTTTCAAAAGAGGTTTTATAAAGTGCCACATAATAGGTTTGCCAGGAAAGTTAAACTCCATGGAATAAAAAGCGCCGTGGTTAATTGGATTTGAAGTTGGCTGAGTGACAGGAAACAGAATAGCGGTGAAGGTTGTTTTTCAGATTGGAGATTTATAGTGGGGAGTGAAAGTGAATGGACTTTTGGCTGGGTCACCAAATCTCCTGCGCAGGTCCTGCCACGACATAGCTGGAAAATCCGTCTATCTAAAGAGGATTGGAAGATTACGGCCAATGCGCCCACAATTTCCACCCTTTTCTCAGTATCCTCAGATGCATCTGATCCAGTCATGGTGATTCATCAACTTTAAGTACAACCAGCCTTTCTAATACCTCGCCTTTATCAATGTTTAGACTATCCAGTGTGCAAACCTGTGCAAAAAATTCTAATATCTTTATGTGAACACAATGAAACAAACTGTAATGGCAGCTAAGATACAACTCACAGAAATTAGTCTAATTTCATGATGGGATGTAAATGTTGGAAATGTCTCTTTGCAATTTTCTTTTCCACTCTAGAACTGTGAGACAGGAACTAAGTCATCCAAGCCCATGAGATAGAATCAGTGGGCAGTATTAGGACTACTGCTTTTCTTGTTATATATCAATGAATTAGACTTTAGTGTCCAGGGCACAACCTCAAAATTTTCAGATGGCACAAAACTTGGAAGTATTGTGAACTGCAAGGAGGATAGCGATAAACTACAAAAGGACACAGACAGGTTGGTGGAATGGGTGGCAGATGATTAATGTAAAGAAGTATGAAGTGACATATTTTGTTAGGAAGAACAAGGTGAGGCAATGCAAAATACAATGGACACAATTCTAAAGGGGGTGTAGCATGAGAGGGACCTGGGGTTTATGTGCTCAAATCATGACAAGTGGCAGGGATGTTGAGAAAGGGGTTAATAAGGTATATGGGATCCTAGGCTTTATAGATAGGGGTATCGAGTACAAAAGCAAGGAAGTTTAGGTGAACCTTTATAAAACACTGGTTTAGCATCAACTGGAGTATTGTGTCCAATTCCGGACACCACACTTTAGGACTGATGTGAAGGCATTATAGAGAGTGCAGAAAAGATTTACAAGAATGGCTCCAGGGATGAGTGTTACTAATTATGAGAATAAATTGGAGGAGGGTTGAAGTTCTCCTTCAAGGTGAGAAGGAAGAGAGGAGATTTGAACATAGCTATTTTAATAGGAGGGTTCAAAATCATGAGATCTGGACAGAATAGGGGAGAAACTTTTTCCATTGGAGGAAGGGTCGAGAACCAGAGGATGGAACCAAAGGTGACTTGAGGAAAAAAACCTCTTTACAAGCGAATGGCTAGGATCTGGAGTGCACTGCCTGAGATTGTGGTGGAGGCAAATTCAGTCATAGCTTTCAAAAGGGAATTGGATAATTATCTAGACTGAAAAAAATGCAGGGCTACTGGGAAAAACACGAGTGAGACTAGCTGAGGTGCTCTGTGGACAGCTGACGTAGACATGGTGGGCTGAATGACATCTTTCTGTGCCGTAACCATTCTATGATGATAGAAGTCTCACATTCTGCGGTTCTGAAATATACCCTATCAGTAAAAGAAAACAGTTACACTTTTTCTTGGTTTTGGTAAAGCTGGGGACCTAATGGTGACTTGGGGACCTATTGGTGACTTTTGGACCTAAAATCAGAGTAAGATATTTGTTGTGTGACAGCCAATATTTGTTAGGTTTTTCACAAAACTAGTTGAAGTATGTACCAGATTCTTCATTCATTTATTGTGTTACCTTTTTGGGTTTTTTTTTCTGTGAGCAAGCTTTTGTTTTTATGGGACTTTCTTAAAAGGATTTGGATAGATAATTTTTCCCCATGCTTATTTTACAACAAATGTGTTTGTCATAGGATGAGATGGGGGAATGACACAGACTAGTCACAATTATTCAGGGGATGAAAGGATATGCATTCAACAAATATTGCTGCTCTTCTACATCAAAAACAAAATACTGCTGGAGCAGGAAATCTGAAGTAAAAAGGAAAAAATGCTGGAAATAATCAGCAGATCATGCAGCCCGTGTAGCAAGAGAAGGCAGTCATCATATCTGGTTGATGACCTAGGCCCAAATTTTTGTGATGAGGGATTGATTGTTTGCTATTTAGCAACTGGAGGGTTTCCATTACTGGATTAGTGCTTCATGACTGATTTCACCATTATCCATTATCACAGTAGGGTGCCTGCCATTTCGCAGTTTAACAGCTGTTGGTTAAAGATTCTTTGAATGGATTCCAGTGGTTGTTGTTATAAGGGATTGTGCACTTGAATGAAATGTTTGCAGTTATAAGACTTAATTTAGGTGAAGGAATGTAAATATAGTAATTTTTTATGAATGTGTTTCTTCTTCAGTATAGTGAAGTCTGCAAACACAATTAGAATTTTATTTTATCTCATCTTTGCATAGATAATGAGGTCTGCAATGGTGGACACTAGGTGGGTTGGCATTGGTAGGTGTAAGGGCAAAAAGTGGTGGGTGGGGGGCATGGGTTGGCATGAGTTTGCACTAAGTTGGCATAGAGGCTATGAAAGGCCATGGGGGTGGTTGGAGAGGCATAGGGGCTGTACAGAGCCATGGGTGGAGAGGTATTTTTGGCATAGCGGAAATAAAGGACATGGGGGCTGTATGATGAGCATGAGTGGCATGGATTGGCATGGATGAAGCACGTTATATGTGTGGGGGAGTAAGGGGTGAGGGCTGGAAGGATGCTTCATATGTTAATCTTTACTTTTTACACTTTGGACACAGTGCCGGAGTCCTGAGGCAGGCCTTCTGCCCATCCTGCCTCCACATTCAGCATTCTTCTGAGTTCTCCCTGGGTCGCCCAACCCAACTTTGAATCCAGCGTGCACCTCCCACTAACCCCAGTCCGAAAATCCAATGTCCGGGCAGCATTTTTAAAAACTGGGTTCATGGAGATGGGCATATTCCCATCGCTACACACCTGACCTGGGAACAAAAATCTGGGCCCTACTTCAGAATGTCCCTGACATGAAACTTTAACTCCGTTTCTCTCTGCATAGATACTTCCAGACCTGCTGAGTATTTTATCATTTTCTGCTTTATTTCTGCTCTTTCACTTCTTTGTTATGCAGCATAAAACTTGAAAAATAAATCAAGAACAATAGGGTAGAAATTAGACTTTTGCCTGAAACAGGCAACCAGTCAGCGGAGCTGCCAAATTTGACACCAGGCCTCAAATGCATTTAATTGGTGACATAAGCACAAAGTTGGTGTATTGAAGCATTGTGCTGCCACCAATAGCAACAAATTGGACCACCTGCAAAGCTGGCAGAGGCCTTCAGGTAGACCCTACTAAGGGTGGAAGAGAGGTGGAAAGGAAGGGGTGTTTAAGTGGTGAGGGCAGGGCTTCAGAATCCTGCTCCTTCTGACTTCACAAAATGCAAACATATCCAAGTTTTAGGATCTTATTTTTGCCGCAGTTCCATAAAGAAAGAAAATAAGAATGACTTGCATTTATATAGTGCATTTCATGACCACTGGAGTGCCTTACAGCCAATGAAGTATTTTTGGAGTGTAGTCACTGTTGCAGTGTAGGAAACACAGCAGCCAATTTGTGCAAAGCGGCTCCCACAAACAGCAATGTGATAATGACCAGATCATCTGTTTTTGTGATATTGTGAGGACCAAACATTGGCCAGGACACTGGGATAACTCCCCTTCAAAATAAAGGTTTTTACATCTTACAGAGTAGGCAAATGATTCCTCAGTTTAGTACCTCATCCAAAAGACTTCCTTAGCACTGCACTGGATCTCAGCATTGATTTTTGTGCTTAAGCCCTGAAATGGGACTTGAACTTGGAACCTTGTGATTCAGAAGCAAGAGTGCCACCAAGGCAGCCATGACAGCGGTATATTGCTTAGCCACTTTAGATCTGTAAGAACTAACTGTACCTCGTCTGGCACAAAGTTCTGCCTAGTTGCTGTCCAATTTCACATCTTACAATCTATGCAGAACCTCCATTCAAATAAGCATATCAGCCTACTGTCTGTTTAAAAAAGGCTTCCTTCTAAAAAGCTAAAAGTCTCTGGCCAGAAGTTTGGGCGTGTTCGGTGGCGTGAGCAGACAATATGGCGTGATCAGTTTCATGACGGCGTTAATGTCGTCTGCTCAGCCTGCCAACGGCGGGCTGCATTTCCTGCCATTGGACCCTGGGAACCTCATTGTAATAAATCTGCATATCATTATTAGGCCAGCCTGTTGGAATTGTTCCACCACCACCACCACCCTCCCCCCACCCCCACCCCGGCTGGATTGCCAGACCATGTTGGCGGGAAAGCACGTTGATGTGCTTCACAACAGCACTTAACAGGTGTGCACTTGGCAGGCTGCACTTTGAAGGGAACCTGAAGGTGAGTACACAGCAATCATGTGCAGTGCTCACCAGGGTGGCCTGTTGGACTTCAAGTTTGAGGTGCATTGCAGGGTGTGAGGCCAAGGGCTGCCTTGTGGTTGAGGTGACTTGTGGGGAGGGGGGACAAGGACAGCCATGCCGTTGAGGCAACCTGTTGTGGGGAGGGCTGCCTTGCGGTTGAATATAGTGCACAAATATTTGGAGTGGGGCATAGGGTGGGTGAGGGGAACAGCCACATATTAGCGACACATTATATAAAGTGATCATTCCCCTGCAACAGAGACAGTTCAAGAGCAGCCATTGATATCACTGGAGTTGGGCTTCTAGTTTATCTGCCCACTCAAGCAACGCAGGGGCATCAAAATGCCACCAAGTGCTCCAGAGCTTTTCAGCACCCCCCCACCGCCTCCACCCTGGCACAGACTGCAACATCACATGCATTTCAGTGGGCTGCAGAACAGTTGTACGACTGCATATGTTGTACAATCCCCTTGCTAAAGTTGGTCATGGAGCAGTCACTGGCGGACGTGCTCACCGTCGCTTTCAATGTCAGCATCTCGGTTTGGACCAGTCTCCCTCTTGGTTCAAGCTAACAGTGCTGCCTTGGGTTAGGAGAATGCCTGTGCCTGAGCTGAGAGCACAGTATGCAGTTCAATGGGCAAAGCTGCCGCCAAACAGTCTGGTGGAGTGGAGTGGATGTGGGTGGGCTCTCAGGCAGCCATGCAGCACACTAATCTCTGGCCATCCAAGTGGTGGCCAGCACTCTCCGCGATGCATTAAGGGGCCATCAAACTAAACCAGGACAGGTTCTTAGTGCACCCATGCTAACCCATGTATCTCTCTCTTTCATCCTTCAGGAGGGGTACATCAGCAGCATGGGAACTGCTGAATTAGCTGTATGCCTGATGGCTTTTTACAGACAGCACACTGTAGAGGAGAGAGCAACTGAGGTTCCTGGCTGTGCAGAGGGAGGAGCAGCACCCTCTGGAAGAAGGGGCATCTGGGGCTCCTGCACACGCCGCTGAAAAGCCTCAGTGAGCAATCGCTGGTAGGCGCCTAGTAACACTCAGGGTCTATAGATGCCACTTTTTGTTCCTGCAGATGACTGAGAATCAATGTTGCTAAATACTGCGCATGTCTAGGGAACTGGTTGGTCACATCTACCACCGGCTGCAGGATTTAGTGCCACGGGGACATGGAGGGCATCCACTGCCGGTGGCCGTGAAAGTGACAGCGGTGCTTAATTTCTTTCAGAGCTCCACAGATGACCTCTGTGGGATATCACAAGCCTTCACCAACAAATGCATCCATAAGGTCATGGATGCCATCTTTGCGAAGGCACACAGCTTTGTGCATTTTGCCCGGGAACAGGATAGCCAGGATGCAAGAGCGATTGGATTTGCCCAGATCTCAGGCTTCCCAAAAGTGCAGGTGCGATCGACTCCACTCAGGTGACGCTCAGATCTCCGTCACAACACATGGTGAACTACATCAACCACAAGGGATTCCATTCGCTGAATGTGCAGCTGGTGTGCAACAACTAGAAACGCATCCTGCAGGTGTGCACACGGTTTCCAGGGAGTGTGCACGACTCCTACATCTTCAATTGGTAACAGATCCCTGAAGACTTCCAGGGCCCATAGAAACTGCAGGAGTGGCACCTCGGGTCAAGGCTTACTTGCAGAGGCTGTGGCTGATGACACCCGTGCGGCAGCCTCAGACTGCAGCAGAGCAATGCTATTCTGCAGCTCACAACTTGGTGGAGCCGACCATTGGGATGCTGAAAATTAGGTTCCGTTGCCTGGACTGGTCTGGTGGAACCCTGCAATATAATCTGCAGAGGGTGTCACACATCATCATCATCTGCTGCACCCTTTACAACCTGGCGCTGCAGTGGGGAGAGGAGCTGGCTGAGGGGGAGATGGTGGAGCTGGAGATCTTTGCTGATGACAAGGACACCGACAGGGATGAGGGTGAGGAGGTCCTCGAAGGCGATGATGATGAGGATGAGACCCTCGCACTGGCGAGATGAGGCAGGCACGCTCGGGAGGCTCCCATAGCTGCTAGATTTATGGAGGATGATGGTGACATGCAGTGAGGAGACCCCATAGATCCTTGCATTGCATCTGTGAACGTTTGACTACAGTCTGGCTTATGGCAACGCATGTACCCTCTGTGATGATGCTCCTGTCATGGAGACGCAATGGAAGCCCTACTAGTCGCTCGATCGCAGGCGATTAATGACAACATTCAGTGAGGACACTCCATGGATCTTCACATAGCCTCTGAGAATGTCTGACTCCTTTCTGGCTGAGGGCATTTCACTTGCGCTCTGTGATCAGGGTCAAATCATAGAGATGAAGCCATGAAACTTTAGAAGCATCTGATCCTTTGTCCGCCTTCAGCACCTGAGCCCTTCAGGAGCACAGTGTCACTGGTCACAGATGCTGATGAGGTGGGGACAGCCCCACCTTAAAGGTGCTGAGAACACACAGAGAGAATGAGAGAATTCTGTGGCGCCTGCCCACTACATTGTGGCAGCAATGGCAAGCAAGGTCGAGGTGCAGGCATCGGTAATGTTTCCAGGGAGTGTGAGGCCGGACCATCACTTCGGTTTGAAGGCTGCACAGAGCACAGGGAAGAAGCCCTGGACTGAGACACCTGCCTTTAACTTGTGCAGAAAGGTTTCACATCTGAGTGACACGAACGCTGCTCAACAGAACAAGGAACCACAGGCAGTGAGATATTCTTGGGAATTTATTGACAATAGTGAACAGTATGTACATGTGATTAACACCCAAGCCCAGGATGTGCAGCTAATTCTTTTCAACTTTCCTAATTCTGCCATTAAGTCTTGGTGTTCCCTGGACACCCACAGCACATGTGGAGTCAGTCTGTTAACTGTGACGCCCTGTCTGTGATGACCTTGGCGGGCGTTCTCTGGAGAACGAAGACCTGGAGGGTCCCATCTTGCTTTTGGGTCATGCAGTGTGGCAGTGGCACACTCCTCGGCCTGTGGAGCTGGAGCTGTCGGGGTCACAGGAAGATGGGATTCGGATGGGCCGGACTCTCCCGGAGTCACCTGGATGGATGGCCCCAGTGTGTGCACCTGCTGACCCTCCTCCCTATGGGTGCCTGAAGGCCCCAGGCTGACTCCTTGAGGAGAAGGGGTACCTGGAGTGAGATCAAGCTGACCTCACCCCTCTTGCCTACACACTGTTAGAGGCCAACTATGGCATCAGCAATGGAGTTGAACCCACGCAGCAGCGTAGGAGCGATGTCCTGGACCAAGGTCTCCATGGTGACAGCCACCCTACCAGTGTTGACCGCAGTGTGTTGGCACGCCAGCACTATCACCTCAGAGTGAAGGTGGATGGACTCCTCCATCGTGCCTTGCAATCTGAGGAATGCTTTGGACATCCCTTCCCGATGTTCCCAAGCTTGTCTTTGCAGCTCCAGCAACTGTGACATGACTGAGTCCAGAGGCTCATCATCTGACTTGAACTCAGCAGATTTCTGGCCTCCAGCAGCCCTCCGAGTGCTGGATACTTGGGAAGTCCCTGCCACCGCCTGCTGTGGATCAAACAGTGCGATGTGCTCACCAAATTGTGATTGATTGTTAGGAAATAGAGATAGTTTAAGTAAGTTATATTGGTATTTTTAGGTGTTAGGAATGAGTTTTAGCTTTAAAGTTTAGCTTTGATTTGTATTTCTGTATCTGTTTGTTAAAGAAAGGTGAAATTGAGTTTTAGTTTCACTTTAAAAAGTGTCTGCATTTCTACTGAGAGTTTTATGACTGTTGCAGCTAAGTTAAACATGCAAGAGTAGAGAAACTGGGCTGTTGCCTAGCAACAGGGGTCCAGAGAGACAGGGCCCTCCCGCGGACACACACAAAAGAAGCTAGAAATAGCAGTTTGATTTGGAAGTTGTTTGAGTTCAGTTAGCTTTGAAAGTAGCTGCCAGGAGAGACTAGAGCAAAGGGGACAGATAGCCAGTCCCAAGCTAAAGAAAAGACCCCAAAATCCAGGGGAGTGAAACAGGAGAAAGTCCCAAGGAGATCTTCTAGTCAAAGGAAGAACAGGAACCTGAAAAAGGTCCTGTTAAATGAAGTTAAGAGTGAGGGGCAGAGAGAAAGGCTCCATGCTTCTGATTTAAAGAGACAGAAGCTGCAGAAAACAGATTTAAAGTGAGAACAGTTTGCAAGAGACCAGAAGATCCAAAGAGATGGCAGAAGGTTTGTAACTCTTTGCTATGGGCATGTGAAGCAGTTGTATACTGTTGACAGCTGAGTTGGTGAGAAAGAGTGTGTGGAAGAAAGCTTGAATGCATGTGGTGACCCAGGGGAGAGGAACATCAGAAGGAGAGTTCGAAACTCTGGAGGTGAACCCTTGTGGAAGGTATCTGAGAGAAAGTGCTGGTTTTGGAGAAGATTCCAAAGCGAGTCCTTCGAGAATGGGGATTGGAAACCCTCGTGTGAAAGATGTAGTTTATTGAGACCGATTGGCTCATGGTGTGACAAGTGTCTTAGGGGGTGGTGGGGTGGAGTTGAGGAGATATCCATAACTTCTTTCTGGGGCGGCATCTGTCACTTGGTTTCAGGGTGTCTGATGACAAGTTACCTATTGGTTTACATTGACTGTATTTACTGTGAACATTAAAGTATAAGATAGTTTTTGTAACTTGTGCTATCCTTACAAATCTGTATATATCTGTAGAGGTATCATTGTGGGTGAAGGAGTACTGTAATAAAGTCAATCTTTTCTTGTTTAATAAATGTTTTATACTTTTGCTGAAGGTTCATCAGCTGAGTCCGCTGACTCTATTCAGAAGCGCCTCTCCATGTATCTAAACAAACAAATAAATGTTAGGATCTATCAAACTGGGTTTCACCCTGGGATCAGGTTTGTCCGGTGGTAACCTCAGCTGGGGATCATAACATGATCTTATTAGGTAGGTATATTGGCATGTCTATTATTCTGTTATCTTTTTGGTCCCTCAAGATTAATGACCCTGATGATTCTGCAGAGAAATGTTTGTTGACAATTGATTCAGCTCTCTATGAGATGGCTAAATGGCTTTGCCTCATTCTTAAATTCCTTGGTGGTTCCAAACACCTTTAGCACAATTCCCTGGACAAATAATGTGACTGGTAGTTATTAATTAGGACACTTATAGGATTAAATTACCAAAAATAGCTACGACTTTGTTATTTTATAGATCAGCCTTTGTCCTTGGTGTGGTCCTTGTTTTGATTTATTTCTGCCAGCAGAGGGAGTTGTAGCTAAAGTAAATGTTAGCTGGACGGCATTGCAGAATTGCTGAATTGTGATATATTCTTTTCCATCAATGTTCTTCCCTTAAATAACAACATCTTACGTTGTTTTGCTTAGCTGATACATTTAATCTAGCATCAATAAGGATAATTATTTTTATTCCCCTTTATCCACCCTGCTTGTTACATCCTCAAAGAACTCTAATAAATTTGTCAAACACGATCTCCCGTTCATAAAACCATGTTGATTCTGCTTGATTGTATTATGAGTTTCTAAATCTCCTGCTATTACTTCCCTAATAATGGATTCCAGCATTTTCCCAATGACAGATGTAAGGCTAACCGGCCTTCAGTTTTCTGCTTTCTCTTCCTCTGTCATTTGCTAATTGCCAATCTGATGGGACCTTTCCAGAATCTAGGGATTTTTGGAAGATTACAACCAATGCAGCCATTATCTCTGCAGCCACTTCTTTTAAGACCCTAGGATGGAGGCCATAAGGCCCAGGGTACTTGTCAGCCTTTAGCCCCATTAGTTTACCTAGTACTTTTTCTCTAGTGATCGTGATTGTCTAGCTCTTCCTATGTTCTGTCAATGAGTGTGGTATTGTCTGCATGCCTGAGATTCCATATGCTATGATCTCCTATGATGCAGACCCATCTCTCTGGTAATTCTTCCTGCTCTATCCACATTATCTTCTCTCCCACAGCATTAAACAGAAGACATCCCAGCCTGACTTCCTTCTCAAACTGGAACTGGTTTATGCCCATCAGCAACTCTGCTGAAACCTGAAGACTAGCCAAAAGACACAATGGTCAGGATTTTCTGTTTGTGTGTGTGTGTGTGTGTGGGGGGGGGGGGGGGGGGGGGGGGGGGGGTTGGTGGGGGCTGTGTGTGTGTGTGGGAGTGGGCACGGGGTGGGCACCACCAGCGATCAGGTGGGCCAATTAAGGCCCGCCCAGCTTATTTGTCGACTCTCGTGGATAGCGGGAGTGTGTGGGCGGCGGCGAGTGTGCACAGACCGCTGGGTCCAATGGCGACGCGGTAGTCTGTTTAAAAGAAGGCTTGGCGGCCTTCTGTAGGCTGCTCACCCTGGCCAGTGCCAAGCTAGACCGGAGGGGTTCGAGTGTGCAGGCCAGGCTGGAGGGAAGGCCAGAGGAGCAGGCCAGGCTGCAGGGTAGGCCAGAGGAGCAGGGCAGGCTGCAGGGTAGGCCAGAGGAGCAGGGCAGGCTGCAGGGTAGGCCAGAGGAGCAGGGCAGGCTATAAGGTAGGCCAGAGGAGCAGGGCAGGCTATAAGGTAGGCCAGAGGAGCAGGGCAGGCTGCCGAGTAGGCCAGAGGAACAGCGCAGGTTGCAGGGTAGGCCAGAGGAGCAGGCCAGGCTGCAGGGTAGGCCAGAGGAGCAGGGCAGGCTGCAGGGTAGGCCAGAGGAGCAGGGCAGGCTATAAGGTAGGCCAGAGGAGCAGGGCAGGCTATAAGGTAGGCCAGAGGAGCAGGGCAGGCTGCCGAGTAGGCCAGAGGAACAGCGCAGGTTGCAGGGTAGGCCAGAGGAGCAGGCCAGGCTGCAGGGTAGGCCAGAGGAGCAGGGCAGGCTGCAGGGTAGGCCAGAGGAGCAGGGCAGGCCATAGGGTAGGCCAGAGGAGCAGGCCAGGCTGCAGGGTAGGCCAGAGGAGCAGGGCAGGCCATAGGGTAGGCCAGAGGAGCAGGGTAGGCCAGCAGGGGGCCAAAGCACCCTTCATTTTTCTGATGAATGCCTTGCTGCCCTCCTCGAGGAGGTGGCAGCACGGAGGGAGGTGTTGGTCCCCCAGGATGGGAGGAGGAGGCCCCCCCACATGACCAAACGTGCCTGGGAAGAGGTGGCGGAGATGGTGAGCTCCTGCGACGCGGTGCGGTGCACTTGGATCCAGTGCCGCAAGTGCTTCAATGATTTGTTACGCTCTGACAGGGTGAGTACCATGTTGGCATTGGGCCTTTAAACCAGCAGGTAGCCTTACCCTCTGAGGCAACCCCCCCCCCCCCCCTCCCTCCCCCCCCCCCCCCCCCCCCCCCCCACCACAAAGTCTTACTGTTGTGACTACATTGAATCATTTAGGGCATTTTTCCTTTGCTGGGTGGGCAAGCTGATAGTGCCCATGCTGAGGTCAGCCTGAGTGGGTTATGAGGAGATGAGTTCTCCCCCGGACCATGAGTTGTTCTTAGTTGCACATGACTTGTTTGGGGGCAACCTGGAGGAGCTGCAGCTGGGCTCATACTCAGAATTCCAGGACATGACCTAGTCAGGTGATGAGGTGGTTGAAGGGGAACCTCAAGGTGTCATGGCAAAGAACCATCTGCTGTGATCTACGCTGCACGTGGTTGCGCCTCCTTGCTATGGGAGGAAACACTGTGTGGTCCCTACTGTGATGTAGGCAGCATGTGTCCAAGGGGGCGGTGGGGGGCTAGGGAGCAGGCCTAGCATCTTTGTCTGAGTGATCAGCAGCAACAGGGTCAGGAGGCACTGGAGGCCTGAAATGCCCCACTCTGGTTGGGGTGTGGCGTGTGCGGGCAGACTCCATGTGCAATTTGCCTGAATGATTGGTCTTCTCTCTTTTTCAGGAGAAGAATGCTCATAACGCGGCCGAGGGTGCGAGGACTGGAGGTGGCCAGGCACAGCTCTCCATATTAAGCCGTTTCGAGCAGGAAGCCCTTGAGCTGGAGAGGCACCGTACACCCAGGTCTACTGGTGTTGGTGAGGCTGGGGTGGCACAGCCAGGTATTTAAGGCCATTAGTGAGGTCATCATTGTCCTCCCAAAAGCCATAGCACTGAAAATTGTGAAATTAGTTATTGCTGCAACATTGCTGAGCCATCGGTTATGGAAGGTTAAGCGCATAATGAGCTGGGGGGGACAAGGATGAAGTTTGTCAGTGTGTGCATGCTAACTGATCCACTTTCGGCATCATCAGAGCAGGGCCGGGAGGAGGAGCAGCAGAGGCCCCCTCTCACACCTGAGGGCCCTGAAGTCTCACCAGCGTCTCATCATTTCTGCGAGGCAGGCACCAGTGCAGTTACTAGCACCTCCGTGGGAATTTGAACATCGGTTAGTGTCCCGGTGCACAGCATTGAGGGCACTTCACAGTCGCTGGAGGAGCTGGCAGAGACAGAGAGTGCCCATGGCACCAGAAGCTGGAGGACTTCAGGGGACCAGGCACATGCTCAGTCGGTGCCTGATGCTGTACCTCTGGAGTCGTCCGCAACGCAGCAGGGGCAGGAAATCCAGCCGGGTGTGCGGGAGCATCTGGGGGAGATACATGAGGATGTGCTTGGCTTGGCCTCGGTGGTGGACGATTCTACGCGGACAATCGCCGAAGCAATGAGCCACATGTCCGAGCGCCGTACGTCCTCCATAGAGAGAGTGGCGAATCTCTTGGAGAGGTTCCTCCAGGAGACCCACCAGGGCTTCCTGTGGATGCACTCTGACCAGCAAGCCCTCACATCAGCAATGACCTCAGCTGGTCACTGCCATTGTGGGGGATGGTGTAGGCATCAAACATCCCAGCTCGTTGCACATCCATCCATGGTGAGCAGGGTGGTCCGAAGTGACCATTGGATTAAAGCATCCCGGGTGTCCCTGCCTCCTTGGAGTAGTCCTGGGTCAGCGTCTACCCCCTCAGCGTTTCTCTGTGCACGCTCTTCCTCGGAATCACTGCTGGAATCGTCGTATGCAGCCGCAGATACTGCATCAATGTCTTCATTGTCCACTGCATCCTCCATTTCCAGCGCAAGATTGTGGGGAGCGCCGCAGGCAACCACTATCACCGACACACGATCTGGGGGGTACTGGAGTGCGTCCCCCGAGCAGTCCAGGCATCAGAAGCGCACATTGAGAAGACCGATGGCTCTCTCCACCACAGCCCTTGTGGAGGCCTGTCTCCCATTGTAGCACTGCTCAGCTTCTGTTCTTGGATGGCGGAGAGGCGTCATGAGCAACCTTCTGAGGGGACAGCCCTCATCACCCAGCAGCCATCCATCAAGCCGGGCCGGAGCACTGAAGAGCCCCGGCACCTGGGAGTGTCTGAGGTTGTAGGCGTCGTGGAAGCTGCCTGGGTACCTTGCACAGACTTGTAGAATCAGCATCCTACACACACTATCTGCACGTTCATGGAGTGGAAGCCCTTCCTGTTGACGAAGGCACCGGGCTCACCTGCTGGCGCCTTGATGGCCACATGTGTGCAGAATATAGCACCCTGGACACGGGGGATGCCAGCAATGGCCGTGAAGCCTCTAGCTCGCTTTGTCTGGCTTGCCTGGTCCCAATGGAAGTGGATGAAGGTCAATGCACGCCTGAACACAAGTGGACAGCTGATTGGGAGATACCGCAAAGATCAGCCACCAAACCCTGGTAGGAGCCAGATGCATAGAAGTTGAGGGCAGCTGTGATCTTCAGAGCCACTGGCATGGGGTGTCCACCCACACAGTTAGGGGAGATCTCAGGCCCAATCATCTGACAGATGTAGTTCACTGTCTCCCTTGACAGTCGGAGCCTCCTTCGGACATATTGAGGTAACTGGTTTGCCGCTTGTATACCCTGGCAGCAGGATAGTGGAGTCTTCTGTGGCCCCTTCCACCTTGGACTACCTCTTGGCCCTGCGCCCTTGTGCCTGCGCCTGTCCTCCCAAAGGTGATTCCCCTGGATGCTGAGTGTGCACTCCTTGCCTCGTCTTCCTTCTAGCCCTCCCTTCCTCCTCAGAGGACCTGCCTCCAGTGGACAGATCAGATCCCATACCCAGGATAAGGGAAGGCTTCCTGAAAGCCACAGCCTGGAAAAGATTCCTGCAGAGTGCTGACCTGAAGGTTAAGAGTTCAGAAAAAGCTGCTGGGATATGTTCTGAAGTACTGCAGATAACACAGGCAAGTTTAAAAAACTTTCTCCAATAAATATTTCACAGAGCAGATTCACAACCCCACTAAGCCCTCTTATCCTGCCTGTGGATGAGGTTAATAGAAATGTCTCCTACCCGCCTGCCTGTTGCGCTGACCTGAAGATCGCATGGGTGCCGAACATTCGGCGTCAATTGAAGACTAAAGGGCTTTAAGTGGCTCGTTAATTAATGACAGGCGCGTGTTGGACTTCATTGCGTGCCTGCCCAGCGAAATATGGTGCAGGTGATGCCGGGACCCTCGCCCATCTCCCACTCACCAAACAGAAAATTCTGCCCAATGAGTCTTTTGGACTGAACATAAATGAGGCAACGACCAAAGTTATGGCTCTAAATGGCAATGGAAAAGTCAAGATTGGAAACACTGAGATAGAGGGAGTGGGTAAAATTCAAGTACCTTGCTGCTCCTGCTGCTGCTTGCAGCTACTCCTATCGGGAGATCTGCTGTGATGGTATGTCACGGTCATCTGTTTTGCGCCATCATCACACATCCACTGTAACTCACCTGCAACGACTCTGACGTTTGTTATCCAACTATGCCTTGGTTGACCCCTCTTTCCTGCCGTCCTTCTGCTGTTTTTTTTTGGAAAAATATACATTATTCATAAAATATCTGAAAGAACATTACAAAACATTTCTAAATGGCCATCACAAAAAGTGCAATCAGATTCAACCTTTACACATGGATCACGAGGTGCTTCAATACAATCAATGAATATTACAGTCATTTTAATATGGTCATTACAGACAGTCAGACAGTGCAATGGTATTGGAGTTATCAATGTCCGTCCTTCTGCTCTGTTGTCTCTAGCAGACATCTCTGTAGTTTTTCAGCTCTGATCAAATGGCTGAAATACTGACATTTTCTTTTCTGGATGCCACCTTTTAGTGTTCTTTTTGCTCTTCCACTTTCAAGCACCTTGGCTCGATGATAAACTCCAAAGTTACATCCAAGAGTAAAATCCAGGTTAGTTTAGCCAGAGCAAGAGGTGTGACCAGTGACTTCAGTAGTGTCTGGAAGCCGAAAAACATCTGCAGGAAGCTGAAAAAACATCTAGTACAGTTACAAGTTGGAGTGTTGCACTCCATGGATGTGAGACTTGGACTCTGAAGAAAGAGGATGAGAGGAGGATAACAACTTTTGAAATGTGGATGTGGAGAAGGAGGCTCAGAATCAGCTGAATGGACAAATGAGTGGGTTAGGTCAAGAGTTCAGGAATCAAAAAGTTTGTTGAGTAAAGTTAAAGAGAGAAAGGTAGTCAAGTGCAGACGTTGCAAATTAAGACCTGACAGCCTTCTGCTGGCAACAGTTGAGGGAGAGATTGAGGGTAAAAACAGAAGAGGATCGCTAGACCCAGGGTCTACTGATGGCACATGTGCTACCTGCAGATGAGCGAGAACGAGTGTCTCCAATGCCTGCGCATGTTGAGGGAACTGGTCACGCACCTTCTGCAGTATTTGGTACCACGGGAACTCGGAGCACATCAACTGCCATTAGCAGTTAAAGTTATTGCCGTGTTCAATTTCTACAGCAATGGCTCCCTCCAGGGCTCCACTGGGGACCTTTGCAGGATCTCACAAGCCTCCACCCACAAATGTAGCCAGACGGTCACAGATGCCCTTTTGGCCAAGGCACATTTTCCAGAAGGAGAAAACAGTTTGGACCAGCACTCTTATTTCCCAGTTTTTACTGCTGTTCCATTTTAAGGCATACAAGATCAGTTTGGACCAATATTCTTATAATATATATTCTGGGAACAGTTTTTACTGTTTTTTCCTTCTGGGTTGTCAATTTCAACAGAGATCAGGCAAACGAGGAAGCAAAAGCGCTGGGATTTGCTCAGATTTCCAGATTCCCTCATGTGCAGGGTGCCAATGACTGCACCCATGTGGCTTTTAAATCTTCCTGGCAACAAGCAGTCCAGTAGGTGAACTGCAAAGGCTTCCACTCTCTTAATGTTCAGCTGGTCTGCAACCATAACAAATGGATCATGCAGGTGTGTGCAAGATAACCCGGAAGTGTCCACAACTCATATATCCTCAGCAGGTCTCAGATCCCTGACATCTTCCAGGAACCACACAGGATGCAGGGTTGGCTCCTTGGGGACAAAGGCCACTCACAAAGGACGTGGCTGAGATGGCCTCAGACTCTTGGTGAGAGAAGGTACACGAGGCTCATGCCGCAACCCAGAGTTTGGTTGATCAGACCATTGGCAAGCTGAAGATGTGGTTCAAGGGCCTGGACAGATCTGGCAGAGCACTGCAGTATACTCCCCAGAGGGTGTTGCGCATCATAGTGGTTTGCTGCACACTACACAATCTGGCGATGCAAAGGGGAGCACCTGGATGATGAGGAGATGCAGGAACTGCACGTCCCCTCCAATGAGGAGGAAGTCAAATGGGGTGAGGGTGATGAGGTCCTGGAAGGCGAGGGTGCAGTGATGAGGCCTTTGCACTGGCCAGACGAGGCAGGCATGGTGGTGAGACCCTCATTGCCTCAAGATTCCAGGGGGGAGGATGTCGAGATGCAGTGAGGACTTTCCGGAGACCTTCACATTGCATCTAGGAACATCTGACACCTGTCTGGTGGCTGAGGACAGTGCACATAAGCTCTGTGAAGAGGCTCATAACATTGACACGCTGCTGAGAATCAGTGACCACATGGATTTTAAGACAACTTGATATTTTGGCAGGTTTCATCACTTGTTCCCTTCAGCACCACACCTTCACCCGTCAGGAATAGCTTTGAGATTTTGGGGGTTGTGGGGGGGGAGGTGGTGGGCGGGATGGGAGCGGGGGGTGGGGGGGGGGGCGCAGCCCTACCTCTAAGGAGCTGAGAACATACAGAGAACATCAGAACCTGCAAACACAAGCCACATGGAGGTGCACACATCACTAATCTGGACAGTGACTTTGAAGCCGGACAATTACTGTGCTTAAAAGGTTACATTCTTCACAGGGGATAGGCCCTGGACTGCAGCAGTAGCCTTCATTTTGTGCAGGAAACAAGGTTTCTCATCTGACTGACACAAACACTGCTCAACATAACAAAGTGCCATAGACAGGGAGACATTAAGTACAAGTCATTGACACTTGTGCCCATGTTGTGCAACTAAATCTTCTTGATCTTTCTAACCCTGCTGCTACGTCTTGGTGCATCCCCAACATCCACAAGGGAGGTGGAGGTGACCTGCTGACTGCTACACCTTGTTGTCTATGCTGACCTTGGCGGGGGCCCTCTGGAGGGCTCCATCCTGCTTTCAGGGTTCTGCTGTGTGGCAGTGGCACCCTCCTCAGCCTGATGGGTGGTGGATGGCCCCGGGATGTGCACCTGTTGATCGTCTTCCCTATGGGTGCCCAAGGGCCCCTGGCTGACCCTTTGAGAGGAAGGGGCAGCAGAAGTGAGCTCGAGATGCCCCGCCCCTCCACTTTGTGTTGACACTGATGGATGCCAGCAAGTGCCTCAGTGATGGAGTGCAGCTCCTGCAGCAGTGCAGGACCAATGTCCTGGATCAAGGTCTCCATACAGTCTCCATTCTACCAAGGTTGACCTTGGTGCATTGGCATTTTAAAAATTCATTCATGGGATATGGGCTTCACTGGCTGGATGAGCATTTATTGCCCATCCCTACTTGCCCTTGAGAAGGTGATGATAAGTTTCCTTCTTGAACCACTGCAGTCCATGTGGTTTAGGTACACCCACAGTGCTGTTAGGAAGAGAGTTCCAGGATTTTGACCCAGCGACAGTAAAGGAACGGCGATATATTTCCAAGTCAGGATGGTAAGTGACTTGGAGGGGAACTTCCAGGTGGCAGTGTTCCCATCTATCTGCTGCCTTTGTCATTCTAGATGGTAGTGGTCGTGGGTTTGGAAGGTGCTGTCACAGGAGACTTGGTGAATCCCTGAAGTGCATCTTGTAGATGGTACACACTGCTACTACTGTGTGTCGGTGGCGGAGGGAGTGAATGTTTGTGGATCTGGTGCCAATCAGGCGGGTTGCTTTGTCCTGGACGGTGTCAAGCTTCTTGAGTGTTGTGGGAGCTGCACTCATCCAAACAAGTGGGGAGTATTCCATCACACTCCTGGCTTGTGCCTTGTAGATGGTGGATAGGTTTTGGGGAGGCAGGAGGTGACTTACTCATCGCAGAATTCCCAGCCTCTGACCTGCTATTTTAGCCACAGTATTTACAAGGCAAGTGCAGTTCAGTTTCTGGTCAATGGTAACCCCCAGGATGTTGATTGTGGGGGATTCAGTGATGGTAATGCCATTGAACATTAAGGGGCGATGGTTGGATTCCCTCTCTTGTTGGAGATGGTCATTGCTTGATACTTGTGTGGCGCGAATGTTACTTGCCACTTGTCAGCCCAAGCCTGGATATTGTCCAGGTCTTGCAGCATTTGGGCATGAACTGCTTCAGTATCTGAAGAATTGCAAATGGTGCTGAACATTCTGCAATCATCAGCGAACATTCCCACTTCCGGCCTTATGATGGAAGGAAGGTCATTGATGAAGCAGCTGAAGATGGTTGGGCCTAGGAACTGCCCTTAGGAATTCCTGCAGTGAGGTCCTGGAGCTGAGATGACTGATGTCCAACAACCACAACCATCTTCTTTGTACTATGACTCCATCCAGCAGAGAGTTTTCCCCCTGATTCCCATTGACTCCCGTTTTACTGGGGTTCCTTGATGCCACACCTGGTCAAATGCTGCCTTGATGTCAAGGGTAGTCACTCCCACTTCGCCTTGGGAGTTCAGCTCTTTTGTCCATGTTTGAACCAAGGCTGTTATGAGGTGAGGAACTGAGTGGCTCTGGAGGAACCCAAACTGGACTACAGTGAGCAGGTTATTGCTAAGCAAGTGCTGCCAACTCTGGCATGTGTCAGCTAACTGAAATATTGCGCGAGTGCGTGATGACATCAGGATGTTCACCCAACGTTATCGTGTGTCATTTCACGCTCGGTCGGATGGGGTGCTTGCCCGCCCAATGAGCAGAAAATTCTCCCCAAAGACACATCCTACTATTATTCTATTTAACAATAAATTCAATAACTTTATGGAAATGTACCTTCTCTCTGCAGAAGCCTGAGGATGCCGCACAGATGTCATCAACCATGTCCTTTGTTCTGAGGAGCCAGCCCTGGACCCTGTCAAGAGGGTGTCATGGATCATCATGGCTCACTGCGCGCTACTCAACCTGGCGTTGAAAAAACTTGCCTGATGACAAAATGGAGGTACTGCACGTCTCCTTCGATGAGGAGGGCCTCGAAGGGGATGACAGCGATGAGTTCAAGGAAGCCGAATCTGCAAGTGAAGAGGCCATAGCACAGGCCAGATGAGGCAGACGTGCATAGCAAGCCCTCATAGCCACAAGATAGGAGGAGGATGACGGGATGGAGTGAGCATCCTGTTGGAAAAGTAACCTTCATGAAGGGCCAACATGAAGTGAAGCATTGTGATTCCTATCGTTTCAACTCTGCACTTCAAAATGAGAGTCTGTAATTCCCCAACCGGCTCCCCTTAGAGTTATCCTCTGAAAGTTGATGAAGCCTTGGGAGCATGTTTCCTCGCTGTGATGAGGCGCTGGCTGGAGGAAAGCATCTTGCCAAGGTCTGAAGTTGCCGATTCATACAGTATCTCTGCAGCATTCCATCTGTGACGGCAGCCTACATGCTGCAGGAGCTGATACACTATTGTGAGTGGCCTCATAGGTGACAGCTTTCAATTGGATGGCACTCCTGGAGATGATCCATATCCAGCAACATGACTACACATTGAGTTACATCGATGGTACAACTGATGGGTGAGACTAGGGCCAAAGCATCCGAGGAGATTTGGCAGGTTTCAATTCATGTGCACATGAGTCAGCCCTTTGCAACATCTTTTTCTCAATCTCATTGACATCTGGCTCTTAACTCAGAGAGGATGGCCTTCATGTCTTGTCAGCTTAGTATGGATGTGGGCCATCTGAGGCTGACGACATTCAATCAAATGCATGCCAGCCATTAATATGCCCCCTCTTTCATGCACACATTGTGCCCTCATGGGCAACACTGGCCCTGGTGATTTGAAGGATCTCTGATACCATGAACCCCTCAGGGTGATGCGTAGTTTCCAATATGGAGCTCACTGAATCTTCAGTTTTATATTCATCATGCCCCATTTCTCCCATCAACGTTATCTGAAGGCATGAGTGGAGGCTTCTGATCATGCCCAATGGATCCATGGCCAGAGGTTGGGTGAGGGGGTGTACAATGCTGCATCTGTACATTGAAACGATAGCTGTGTGGATGCAGCACACATACACACACCTCCACGGTTACAGATGCTCAGGACTAGGTTTAGCGTAAGGACCCTAGTTTGGTTAAGAGGGCCATAGTCTCGTACACTTAAGTTGGAAAGGTGCTCGTACTTATTGCACGGCTTATTAGACGTAGCCAGGAAGTTCCAAGTGCGGCTGCCAGACAGGATCGCTTTCAGTATGCATCATAGCATGGAAGCCCTGACAGATGACAGAGTGCATGGAGTTCCAGGACATACCCCTCTTCTCCATGTGTTAACACATCTGTCCTTCCACACTACACCTGCACCTTTCAACCATGTGTTTTGCATGGGAGAACACCTCTGCCTCAATGTTACACAGACAACACTGGAAAGGAGATAACCCTGAAAAGCATTTGAAGGATGTGACTTTCACAAGATCAGATAACATGATGAGCGCCACATCACTGCTGTTGGAAATGAGATGAAATGGCCAAACACTGCAGCGACATGCAACCAGAATGAACAAACAAATGCCTTTGATCACGACATCCACAATAAGCAGGGAAAGAGACCATGGTGTGTCGCCTGTGTGACTGCAACATAGCTCTTAATAAAAAGGAGGCAAACACAAGATAAGATGTGGAATGGGCCATATTCTATTTACAGTCATGCACATTATTTGCACCTTGTGAACACTTGTGCCACCATTGTGCTCCTAATATTTCTTAGTTTTCTTAACCCTGGTGCTACATCTTGGTGCATCTCTGACATCCAAAGTGGAGGTGGAGGCAGCCTTCTAATTGCTATGCCCTGTCAGTGATAACTAGGCGGGTGTCCTCTGGAGGACCGAGACCTAGAGAGCCCTGGCCTGCTTAGGGTGCCCTGCCGAGGGTAAGATGCACCCTCCTCGGCCTGTGGAGCTGCAGCTGATTGGGTTACAGGAAGAGGGGATTTGGATCGGCCGGTCATTCTCGGAGTCACCTAGGTGGATGGCTCAGAGGTATCCAGTTGCAGGACCTCCTCCCTATCGGTGTCTGAGGGCCCTTGGCTGACTCCTTGAGGAGAAGGGGAAGCTGTAGTGAGATCGAGCTGCCCCACACTCCTCTCATGTTCACGCTGTTGGAGGCCAACTATGACATCAGCAATGAAACTCAGCCCGTGCAGCATTTCAGGATCAATGCCTTAGACCAAGGTCTCCATAGCGGCTGCCATCCTGCCCGTGTTGACCTCGGTGCATTGGCAAGTCGATGCTATCACCTCAGACTGAAGATGACAGACTCCTCCGTCGTCCCTTTCAACCTGAGGAGTGCAGTTGACATCACTTCCCGATGATCCCATGATTGTTTTTGCAGCTCCAGCAACCGATTGAGGACGGAGTCTTGAGGCTCACCATCTGACTCGGACTCAGCAGACTCCTTGCCTCCAGCAGTCCTCCAAGTGCTGGCGCGGCAGACACCTCTGCCTCCACCGACAACGGTTGTGGAACAGATTATGTGTTGTGATCACCAGATTGTGATCCTGACTCTGCTCTACATCTAGGTCCTGCCGAAGGGTGTGTCGCTGCGCTGGTGGAGGGTGTGGGTGATCACTGTGATGGGTCTTCTATGGTGCTGTCCTCAGGGTCCTCATCTGAGTTGCTCTGGGTGGGTTCCAGGTTGCCTGGGGCCATTGGGCTCATGGCAGATGTGCCTAGGAGAGAAAGTGGAGATTATTAGTGCATGGCAGCCATGTAACACACAGAACAGTGCACTCAGAGTAGCATTGACAGAGGGATGATCTGGTGCAAGATCCTCATGTAGGTGTTTGCCACTGACCTCACCATCACCACAGGAACGGGCAACATCATCTCCAGCCAGCGTGATGCCTCTGTTTTCAAAGTTGCTCAGGCCCTTAATGTCTGCCACACCAGCCTGGGATCTTTCCCTTTTATTGTGCATGATCTTGTCCTGCATAAAGACAAATGGTGAGAGTGTAAGCAAGATGCATGGCAGGGCAGTTAAGAAGGATGGCTAGCATTTGTGGGTAGTTAGTGGAACCATGGACGGAACGAGGATGAGAAGAGCAGAGGGATTGGGCTAGATGGAGATGTGAGGGTATGTGTGTGAGAGTGGGTGGCAATGACTATTGAGCTGGGAGTGAGTGAGATCCCTGTGGATGTGTGATCAGCTTGCGAGTGTGTGAGTTGAGAGTGATGAGAATGTTGACTTAATCTGGCAGAATGGATGAGATCATTCATCCTCTTTTGGCACTGGGTGGCCAACCTCTTCTGGGCTGCAGTCGTACTCACCATCACTGTCACTGCCTCCCAAGCTGGAATTGTCTTGTTGCTGCCTTTCCTGTGGCCAGAGCTAGGGTAGAGGACATCGTGGGAGGCCTCCACGGCACCCAGCAGGCACTCAAGTGAGGCATCACTAAATTTGGGGGCAGCATTCTTCGTTGCCTTTGGGGCCATCCCTTCAGTGGAATGCTCCTGCACGGCAAGCATTGTGAAGTGTGCACACTGTGCCCATTTAAATATGGCGCCCGAATTGAGGAAGCGGTGATGTCACGTCAGGGCAGGCAAACAAGAGGCCACCCACTAGCAATCTGGCTGGCTTCATGGGAATGCATTATTCATAAGGTGGGACGAAGATGATACGGCGTGAAAATCTGCCATTGTGGCCGGCTCGAACAGCGCTGATTTCCTCACCTATTACCACACTTAGTGCAATTCTGTGACAATTCCAACCAAAGTGCCGCACGATATGGCAGAAAAAGCTGCCATTGCCATTGGCAGGTCAAATACCACTTTCCCCACCTGATATTGGACTTTTCCGATTTTTGGGATGATTCCTCCCTTGGGTTCAAAGACCTGGAGGGGGATCAAAACAGCGGCTGCTGTGAGAAGCAAAGGAAAAAGACACCCACAGAATGCTATTGGAAAATGGTGCTCTGTCTGAAAAGATGGGACTTGTGGAGGTTAAGAACCAAGGAGTCGCTGGAGTGGGCCTTGCTGCTGAAAGTCAGTCAGGGATATTCAGAAGACTGAATGAAGCAACCTTCAAGGGATACTGGAATTTGCACCTTGGTGTGGCAGAGAGAAGTTAGCCTGCTGAAAGTGCTAGGAGGGGTTTGGACTAGAATCTACAAGGCTACATTTCCGCTGAAAGTGTGGTGTAAAGTACAAATAGCTCGTAAAGTATTTTTGGTTGTATTAATTAGTTACTGGGGATTGTAACAACAGACTTTTACGCAGCTGATGAGAGGTATCTATAACAGCCTGTCTTGTGAAGCACAGGAAGCTTCTGATATGTTCAGTTATGTGCAGAGAGGCTTATAAATGGATATCATGCAATAATGATGAGTGTAGAGAAAATGTCTCAAGTGTCTTTGCATGTCTCTGCATGTCCTCATATGAATTGATATTCCTGATTTGAATGCTCCAGTGCTTTGGAGACCCCAAGACAGTTTAGACTCGCCACATTGTGTGATACTTTTTAAATAGCATCATATAACCAATTTTAACCAGAAGGGGGCGGGTGGGCAAATAAAATTGTCTAGGTTATTTAATCTGCTCTGGAGATGCCACAAGCTGATGGTCTCTGATTTTAACACATTTAACTGAGTAGGCAGTGAGGACATCCAGCCAAAGCTGGCAAGGTCCTTGTTAACATGTACAGGTCCTACAGGTCCCCCTAACTGCAATTTTAATTTGTGGTCTAAGCGGGATGCCACAATTAAAAAATATTACTGTGTAGAATTCTCAGCTCATCATTGTTTGGATAAGTGCCTGGTCCCAACTTGGCAGCTGTGTACAGTGACATGACTGAAATCAGGTGATCACCATGCAATGAATCACAGATTTATTTTCCATCACTTCCCAGCCTGCCTGTTATAACAGTCTTGGGCATAGCCCTCGAGAAAGACATTTATTGCAACTACAACACTTCATTAGAAAGTTAATGAATAATTCTGATTTAATGAAAGATTACACACTGCTGTGATGCCCTATTTTAGAAATGGCTGTCCAGCTTCTTTTGTTTAGAATGAATGCACAGACAAATTAATGTTTTCTGTTCTTTAATTCCATTTCAGTTACACTTTTGTAATATTATTGACCCTAGAATGTCATGGAAATTGATTATGTGATCAGTTTCAACTCCAACACAAATAAATTCCATGGAACGCACAAATAAAACCCCTTGATAAAATGTATGATAAAATAATAAACAATGTAGCATAATTATTTTTGAAGCAATAATGTGTTTTTGGATTTCGAATGATAGCTGTCATGGTTTAGCATGTAATCTGATGGGCAGGATAAGGTTGCTGGTTTGTAATCATTCTAGCTATTAGTGGTCTTCTTACGCTCAAGTTTTCTTTCCTCATCTACGCTATCCTCCAAAAGATCAAATGTATAGGCATCAGTTTTTGATACTATCCAAATCAAGATATACAAAGATGATGGCAACTACTTAGTAGAAAAGGCATCAACTAACAATATCAATCTATGTGACATATTAGAAAGATCCTGAGGAGTTCACAGATGCTTCAATTATCCACCTCTATAAGGATATCATTTTATTTATGTTAAATCACTAAAGAATCTCTTTTCTTGTCTGTAACATAGGATTTAAGGGCATAGACTGCACGGAGATTAAAAAAAAAAGATTCCTTTATTCCACCGGTATCAAAACTGTACAAACTTTCAAGGGAAAGCATATCTCCAAGAAACAGACTGTTTACAGAGAACATTAACCCCGATGCTCCAGGTCTCTGTCTTATTCGGGGCCTTGGCACCTCAATGCATTGACTCACTGGGTTTGCCCCAGTTCCTGGCTGTAGTCTTCAATGATACTTCTGATGCCTCCTTCTCCTTCAGCCCATGCTCCCTCAGAGCTTTCTTCTACAGCTTTCTTCATCCCACACTCCAGGCTTAGATTTCACCTCCATCTTCCATCAGGACTTTGTCTCCTGTTCTAAGGGAAGCCCCAGGCCTACTGAACCTGCTTGCCCGGCATCCTCTCAGGCAGACGACCTCTGCTGGCTGGGACCTAGTGCCCTGCAGTGAATGCTTTGCAGTGGGTGAGGCCCAGCCTCTGGCCCCACTCTGAGGTCAGAAGCTGACAGTCGGCTGCCGAGGGCCCACTCGCCTTTCCTACTACATGCCATTGCTGGAAAGATCCTTGCATGAGTAATGCTCAATTACTTTATTCAGCATATTGTTAAAAATATCTGCCAGACAGTCAGCGTGGGTTCCGAAAGAGAACAGACAGAACTGACATGATTATCATAGCCAAACCCCTTCAGCCTAAGTGTAGAGAACGAAATGTAGACCTCTTCTGTGTCTTTGTTGACCTGACAAAGGCATTCAACACTCAGTAGAGAAGGAACCTGGAAAATTCTCTCCAAGTTATGTGTCCAGACAAATTCATTGAGATTGCTAAACAATTCTATGATGGCTAGAGTGATGGAGATGTGGAAAATTACATTTCCTTCCCCAATACAAATGGTCTTAAGCAATGTTTTTTGCTTGGAGTTGTCTGGTTCCTTGTGGCTTTTAATAATCTCAAAATTGAAGTCCAGATCAGATTCAGAATAGATGGGCAGCTCTCAGCTCTTCAACCTCAAAAGACTGCAAGCTAAAACAAAAGTTCTGGAAGAATTTGTTTGTGAACTCCTATTTGCTGATGACTGTCTCATGGCACACTTCCAGGATGATATGCAAACAATTAATGGATAAATTTATAGCAGTTTACAACCAGCCCAAAGCAAGTGTTACACTCCACCAAACCTCACTATCAGTGATCATATGCTAAAAGATGTGGATAATTTCACCTACCTGGGTAGCACCCTGTCCAGAGATATGCAGGTTGATATAAAGGCATCCTGTAGAATTGCCATAGCCAGCTTAACTTCTGGCAAACTCTATGAGTACTACTCTAACAAGAGAGACATCAGCCTACAGATTAAACTCAAAGTGAGAGGGCTGCTGTTCTGGTGACTCCTTTATGCTTATAGAACTTGGGCAACAAGATAAGAAACTGAATCACTTTCACCTAAGCTGCCTGAGTTGACTAATGAAGATCAAATGGCAAGTCAAGATCCCTGATTCCAAAGTTCTTAAAAATGCTAACATCCCAAGCATAGTTCCTCTGTTCATGAATGCATGGTGATGCTGATCAGGTGTGAATGTCTGATGAATGATCCTAAAGAAGATCTTTTATGGCATATTGATAACTGGTAAGTGATTTCATGTTGGAGTGCAAATGAGATAATAAAGACTGCATAAAAGTGACTCCAGTTAAGTACAAACATTGAATAATAGACATCCATAAAAGGGAACAACTTGCTCTGGATAAGAAAGCATGTGGAAAACCTTCCACAATGGCACCTCTGACAATGTGTGTCGAATTGCTGACACTGAATGTAAATGCCAGCTGAAGAAGCAGTGACTGAGAAGTGAAGACCCTGAACCTGGTGTATCTGTAATCTACTGTTCGCTGTGTAGACATTCAGTCCGAGAAACAGAGGTCACATCTGTCATCAAGGAGCTCTATGCAGAAAATGAAATGATGTTTCCCTTGCCTTCTTCAATACTGAATAATGAGCAATGAATGGTATTGTCCTCATGGCGGAGATTGGGAAAGTCAGCTGCAGACTTTTTCACAGACTCTGTCAGTTATTGAGGAGCAATATGGAGCCGGAAATGAAAAAAGGGTAGGGATTATTCTAGATTAATTAACTACCGTTCCACAGATAATTCTGTGAAACTTTTCCTGAGGAGTTTTGATTAATTGGCTGTGACTAAGTTTCTTCATTAGGAACAGGAAATGATTAGGTCTTGCTGATGAGAAGAGCCAGCAAGCTGCTCCACTGTAACTCATGTAGGATGATATGTCAGCGGGCAAAATCCTGTTCAAGCATCTGTGCTCGGTAATTCTTAAGGTCCTAATTGAAAGATATTAGGAAAATCAGTTGTTATCATGGTTTCTTTCATGTACCTAGTCACCTGCCAACTACTTAACAGTTTAAAAAGTTTAGGAGACAATAGGTTGAAGACTCAGGGGTTAGATGATTATGAAATGTACCATTAAGTGACACAACTTAGATTGAGTAGCAGAAAAAGCAGGTTTGGTTGTGTTGGATAATTGAACACAAGTGAATATTTCGATGATGTTGATGGATTGCAAGTAGATAATCTATTATTATGTTTTATGCTTCATCACTTTCTAACATAGAAAATTTGCATTTTAAAACTCAGCGGGTAATTCTGACCTTGTGTGAGAGTGTAAAGAGGGTGATAGTGAATCAAGAACTTGTTCTACATCTTTCTTGCTCTATCTCTTTCCCATTAAAGTCAGTGGAAATAAAAAAATCAGGAGATATATAGAAGGGGCAGCTGACTTACTGTCACCTGTTTTATACTGTTATTGTCTTCTTCCACAAGTTTGAATGTTAACTAATAAAGTGCCATGCTGTAGTATTCTCACATGTGTTGCAGTTGAAAGTAGATTTCTGGTTCCTTCATTAGTTCCAACAAATGACCTAACCCCGAAAGTGTAACTCATCTGTTCTCTGCTCAGATGCTGACTGACCTGTTGAGTGTTTCCAGCATGTTCTGTTTCTGTTTCAGATTTCCAGTTGCAGTTTTTTCACTTTTTATAATGTGTATCCAGCAGATAGAACTTGTGGAGGTAATTTTTTTTATTTGTATGACTGGGGAAGCAGTTATAATTCAATGAGGAGGATAATAATCCATTCAATGACTTCAGCCGCCACAGTCTGAATGGTTGTGATGCCACCAGGAATAGATCTCTCTAGGGCAGGAGTTCAATATGTGGGTGATGGTCTGACTTGGATGGCCACAGTCACAATTTGAGCTCTTCCTCATATTCCACTTGGCCACTTTTTCCCTGGCCCATCCTGTCTTCAAGTGGTTGAGGGTTGTCCAGATTTCCTGTGGAAGATTGAAATCTGAGACTTCGCCATTTGAGTCAGTTGCCAGGTTGCTGTTGGTGATGTTTGCAGGCAACCAGGAGGTCTAGCATTGAGAGGTGGGGCTGTGGTCAGTTTGTAGGGTGTGGAGTGTGTTTCAGTAGGGGCTATAGGGTTTCAGATTAGTTCCTGGGTTTCATTTGAGGTCCTGTGTCAATGGAAGTACTTCTTTAGCTGTCTGCCGATGATGGGGAATGTTTCCCTTGCAGAAATCAGGAGTTTTAATGTATGCAGCAAGCTACTTGAGCTGTGTTGGTCTCAACGTTCCAGAAATAATCCTCCTAAGATCATAAGAAATAGAAACAGGATTAGGCCATTTGACCCATCAAGCCTATTCTGCCATTCAATAAGATCATGGCTCATATGATTGTAACCTTAATTCCACTTTCCTGTCCGTTCCCCCAAACACGTAACTCCCTTGTCAATCAAAAATCCGTCAAACTCAGCCTTGAATACAGCCTCCACTGCTCGCTGTGGAAGAGAATTCCAAAGACTAATGACCCTCTGAGAAGAAATTCCTTCTCCTCTCCATCTTAAATGAGTGATCCCTTTTTCTTAAACTGCGCCCCATTGTTCTAGATCTATCCATGAGAGGAAATGTCCTCCCAGCATCTACCCTGTCAAGCTGCCTCAGAACCTTATATGTTTCAATAAGATCACGTCTCATTCTTCTGAACTCCAATGAGTATAGGCCCAACCTGCTTAACCTTTCCACCCTTTCATTCCAGGAATCAGGCCCAGTGGACCTTCTCTGAACTGCTTCTAATGCAAATATATCCCTCCCTAAGTAAAGAGACCAAAACTGTACACAGCACTCATGGTGCAATCTCAATAATGCTCTGTAGAGCTATAGTAAGATTTTCCTACTTTTATACTCCATTCTCCTTGCAATAAAGGCCAACATTTCATTTGCCTTCCTAATTACTTGCTGTACCTGCATGCTAACATTTTGTAATTTTTGTACGAGGACACCCAGGTCCCTCTGCACTGCAGCATTCTGCAGACTCTCTCCACTTAAATAATTTTTCACTTTTCTATTCTTCCTGCCAAAGTGGACAACTTCACATTTTCCCACATTATACTCCATCTTCCGATTTTTTGCCAGCTCAGTTAACCTATTTATATCCCTAATTTGCAGACTGTTTGTATCCCCCTCAAACTTGCTTTCCTGCATTTCTAAGTATCATCAGCAAACCTGGCTACACTCCAGTCTATCCCTTCATCCAACACATTAATATAGGTTGTAAATAGTTGAGATCCCAGCACTGATCTGTGCAGCACTCCACTAGTTACAGTTTGCCCCCTGAAAATGACTCATTTATTCCTACTCACTGTTTCATGTTAGTTAGCCAATCTTCTATCCATGCTAATATATCACCCCAAAACCATGAGCAGGTAATCTTGTGGCATAGGGGTAGCGTCCCTACCTCTGGACCAGCAGATCTGGGTTTAAGTTCCACACCAGAATTTATTGGCCACTGAAGGAGTGTTCATGATGGTGTTCAGCAGGCTGATAATCAGTATTCCACCACCTCCCGCAAGAGGAAATAAGTTAATGTGAAGATATGCTAAAAAAACACTATGAGCTCTTGTCTTGTGTAGTAACCTTTTATGCGGCATCTTATCAAATGTCTTTTGGAAATCCAAGCACACTACATCTACTGGTTCCCCTTTATCCACTGCTTGTTATGCCTTCAAAGAACTCCAATAAATTTGTCAAACACAATTTCCCTTTCACAAAACCACATTGGCTCTGTGTGATTGTATTATGATTTTCTCAGGGTCCTGCTACTACCTCCTTAATAATGGATTCTAACATTTTCCAGTTAGACTAACTGGCCAAGGGTTTCCTGTTTTCTGTCATCCCCCCTTTCTTGAATAGTGGTGTTACATTTGCATGACTCCCTGGAGGTGGACATCTACCACATATGTGGCTCCTGAGCAGTACTCTGCTATTGCGTAAGCCAGGAAGAGTGAAGCAGTGCTTAGTGTCTTGGCTCTGCTGCCCCAAGTGGTACCCTCCAGAGGAAGACAGCAACATTCATGTGGCCTTCCTGTGAAGTAAGTTTTCTAACTTGAAAACCTGCAAACTAATGCTCTCAAGGAGTTGACTGAACCCTGGCCACCAAGCTCCCATTCCAAGCAATAAAAACCCAATGGGAAGGGGAGGCAATGTTGACTTTTGTTAGATAGGTTTCTGGTTGAGATGTGTGGTGAGTTAAAAATGAAGTGTGGCTGAAGGAATAAAGGGGCATTCTTTCCTTATGGAACTAAATCCATAAATATTGGGGATGATGATTGGCTAAAGCAGTCACATTAGGTGAGAGAGACAAAAATTAAACAACCTGAATAAAGAGAAATCTGGCTATCTGCTATCGACATGGCTTCAACAATGGCCATCCCGTGTGCCCAGCCTGACTATTAGCAGTTGTAATTCATTGGTTGAAGTGGCTGAAGATCGAGGTTTGAAATGCAAATTATTGGATTGATTATAGCTGCAAAGCAAATAATTTCTAATACTCTGATTAATATGTGGCCAAATGACAAAGAGAATAATACCAAAACAATCATCTCACTGAAAAGCTATTTATGAAAGAATTTTCTTACATTGAATATTGGAAAGATCATGCATTGGTTTTTGGATTTAGTCATACCCATAGCAGTTAGCAGTGAAGTGCGAATTCCAGAATGTAGATTATAAACTCTAAACATAGTGATCGACAATTGTGCTTTAAAGAAGTTCTGTTGGTTCACATTATAGAAAGACAGTGATCTGCCTAACAAGATTAGCACAACGTTTGGGAACTAGGCCAAAGGCTCCTGCCGACAACCCCAATAAGCAGCAGAAATTAAACAGGCCACAAAAGCCTAAGACAAGGAGTATTATTTCTGTGGTGGCACTCTATATGAGTGTGAAAAGTAAACTGATGTAGTAAAATTAATAATTTTTCACCATGTAGCGACTTGTGATGAAATATAAAGTAACATAAACAACTGAGATGAAACTGTAGAAGGAGGGATGTGATGAAAAGGGAAACTCTCCCCTGGAATTGTGCTCCTCAGTTCAGAAATAATTAAGAAAATATTTAATATTGGTGTTCAAAATTATGAGGGGCTTTGATAGAGTAGATAGGGTAAATCTGTTTCCACCAACACAGAAGTCAATAATCAGAGGACACAGATTTAAAATTTAAAGAGCAGGGATCGAATGCTCAATGTAACCTTCCTCTCTCTGTGCTTCAGATGGAATCCCTGGAAGCAATAGCAACAACTTATATTTATATAGCACCTTTCATGAATAAAAAGTCCCAAGGTGCTTCACAGGAAGCTCATAAAACAAAGTATGACAATTGAACCACATAAGGAGCTATTAGGTCGTATGATCAAAAACTTGGTCAAAGCGGTAGGCGGAAAGTGTGATAGAGAAGCAGAGAGGTGTAGAGAGGATATTCCAGAGTTTAGGGCCTAGGCAAGTGAAGGCACGGCCACCCATGGTGAAGCAATTAAAATTGGGATGTTCCAGAATTAGATGAGTGTAGATATTTCAGAGGGTTGTGGGGCTGGCGTAGATTACAGAGATGGGAGGGGGGTGAGCCCACGGAGGGATTTGAAAACGAGGACGGTAGAAACATATTTTCGGAAGCTCATCTTGGGATCATCTCAGGGAAGTATGCCCTTTATTATGAGTCTGAACCTGGAAAACCGACTAAGACTAGGGGCGCACCCTTGTGGCCTGGAATAGTGGAATTCTTGCCCCACTGAAGATACACTTGGATTCCACAAGAGAGAAAAATCCTGTTCATCATTACTTTTGTTAAAAGATCCAACTTTGGATTTTGTTAGAATTTTAGATTTTTTTGATCAATTTTTCAAGAATAAATACTGACAGAATCTAACATATCTTTATTGGAACCAAAGTTGTTAATACCAACTCAATGTGATACTTGTACACTTCCCAAATGGAAGTTCCAGTAAAACTGGTACCAGTTAATCCATACTGAACAGGGAATTGAAGATCAGTTCTGAACTGGTGGACTCCAGTAGGAATGCCAGTTAAACTGGTGATATTACCAGTAGTACCAAGATGCTTGTACAATTTGATATCTTAATTCACAGCTGGTGGAATTATTTTCCATCATATTGGAAAACTGTAGGCAGAATTTTTAACTTTGAAATCCCTCTAAAATCCATGACAAAAAATCCAAACAAGTTGGTTGAGATGCAGCCATGGGGCAAATTAGTAAATCAGGAAAATTAATGGCTCATTCAGTTGTAGGAAATTAACTGCTTCCAACATTAGAGTGCAAATGCCAGAAAATATCTCCACAAAGACCAGTTGGACAAATAATATATTAGTTGATGATTAAAAAACAGTCACTTGTGGTGTTCATAATTCTCAGATATAACTGTGATGAAGAGGCAGGTCCATACATGCTGAAAGCATTGTTTTATCATATGGCAAACATGCTTGGTAGAAGATGTAGGATGGTCTCATTAAAACCTATTGGAGTCCCCAGTAGACAGTGATTCATTTTGTTGCACAAATGAATATTTTGATAAAAATCAGACCACCTTTTGAATTAAAAGCTCCTTTTGCATCCTTGTTTATTTCATCTTTTGCATTAAGAAGAAACTGATCAGACTTGTGATCACTTACGATCCAGGAGGAAAAGAAATAGCCTCACCATGGTAACAGGCACTACAAAATATATCCCAGAAATGTGTTGTGAGAGTGAAATGATGTTACATTAATGGAATATTGATCCAGCCAATATCTCAGAACTGAAGCATGCCATCAAAAAGTAGCTTTCTGCAATCATTTTGCTTTAATATATCAAACCTCTCAGTGAGATGTCTGTAATCAGTTTCTTTAATCTGTTGCCGAGCTCAGTATTCACCAGTTTGAATATTATGGACCTCTTTCACAGCAAAATATACTCAGACCCATACAGAAAGGAATGCAACAAGCTGGAATTTCTCAATGGGGGCAGCAATCAGGAGTCGGGACTGCGTCGCATTTCCAGCCTCTGTCTCCAGCCTGCTGTGAAGCGTGATTTTGCAGTCCCTGGGGCATTAATTGGCCTGGAGATGGGTCTGCTGCCCACCTTGACAGACCCGGCCTGGAAATGGAGGCAGGCCAATTCCTGAGCAGGCTCAATGAAAGGTCTGCCTCAGTCACCACTTTGTCGAAAAATCACAAAGTCGTTTGGAATAGACAATTTTAAGGTTGCTGAAAAGTGTTAGCTGCAGCTCTGAGTGTGAGCACTGACCTACATAGTTTTTTTCCCCTTGCTGCCTGATACATAAATAATCCTATGAAAGAAGGCCCAGCATCATGGAACCCTTATGAAATAGTCAAACCATTGAGCCTTCACTTTGCTGACTCAGAGCCCCCCATCATATATTGATGGCCCAACCTGTCTCTGCTTCCCCCCTGTATGTGTCTGCACTCTGTCATGTGCAGCTGCAGCAGGTTCCAGCAGATTGCTGGAATTGAACACAGCAGCCCATTTCAGGGGCTGCACTCCACATACATCCCTGCAGTGAAGTGCCTTTCCCAGTAGTCCCATCGCACCAGCTGTCAGATATGGGGACACCAACTGTGCAATGCCCTGGGCACTCCTTCACACCTCACACCATCCCAATGGAAGTGAAGACCTCAAGGAGGTCTGTCTCCCAATAACCTTGCCACACAGCAGGAACCCATTCCAGGATGGCCTGCACACATGAACAGTGTGGCAAGCAAGGTTTCACATGTGACACCCATCATTTGTAAGGAACACAGAACTCACTAGCCCCTTACATTCATGTACTGTTACTTAGCTCATGCTATATTTGCCATGAAGCAAATACTTAATGCACATAATGACTTCTGTAATTCCTGCACTCTAATGCTAGAATGTCAGTCATAAAGCAGCTGAGTGAGCCGGGGCAAACCAGCTCCAAGGGTCATAGATGGAGACCTCCAGGTTTTCGTTGGTGAGGTCAAGCACAGGAAGGGTATCATTTTGCCAGAGTATTGAAAACCGTCACCAACAATTGCAAAGAGGGTTGGGATTGGTGTCACAGGGGAACAGTGCTCTGAAGAAGGGTCATATGGACTTGAAATGTTAACTCTGGTTCTCTGTCCACAGACGCTGTCAGACTTGCTAAGTTTTTCCAGCATTTTCTGTTTTTATTATTGTTATTATTAGAGCAGAGCCACACTTGGTTCCAGGGCCACAAGCGTTCAACGATCATTTGGAGTGTGAAAAGGGGACTCCAGCCTTAGAGAAGTCACCTAGGCCCTTGGTCACACAGGCTGCAACATGCCCAGAAGCTAAGGGGCATTCAGGATGCATGCTGCTCCTCAGCCTTGGAGGAGTGTGTGCCTAGGACACATGCAACATTCAGAGAAATTTTGCAGCATTGTGTTTTTGGGGAAAGGTGACAATGCCAGCCCGCTGCCTCAGTCAGTGTGGAGGAGCTGCCCTTCTCCATGCAGGGCTGCAGTATCTTATCTTCCTCTGCTCCATGTCCTTGCAGGAGAACAATATCTGGGAGATGGCTGGGACCCAAATGATGAGAGCTGTCAGGACAACTGAGAAGACGGCTATGGTGATAGGTTGGGTCCCAGAGCAGGGGCAAGTTGGTGATGGTAAGACCATTAACCCAGGCATATACAGCTGTTGAACAGGCCCATGTGTGTGTGGTGGGGGAAGGGTAGTGCCACCATGTAATGCCTCATTCGAAAGCAAGTCCAGCACTGGGTGATATTGGAAGATCTTAGCACTACAGAGCCTTCAGCGTCTCCAAGGGTAACTCTAATCAATTCCTGTGTCTCACACGGATTCCAGCAATCTCAGGTCACACCGCAACTCTGAGAAATCTCTCGGACAGCAGGAGAGGAGGAGGAGTTGTTTGAGGATGCACTGTCACAGCAGACCAGTGTACTATTCACCCACACAGGTACTAACACCTTGGTGGGTTGATGTGTGCATGTTGATACAGTGGCATTGGGTGAGGAGCACAATACTCATGTGCAGGAGGAGGTTTCTGAGAGAGAGGCATCTATGGACAGTCCCTCTGAGAGGAGGGGGAATTGTCAGAGAGATGCTCCCCTGGACAGTGAGGAAGGGCTTCAGGAGTTGCAGTTTGGGTTTCGGTACCTTTGTATGGGTGGTCCAACATTGGCTCGAGGGAATGCCAACTGTATCCCAGCAGCCCAAGCCAACGGGCAAGTCTACCAAGGGCTGAGGATGTGCTAGAGGAGGATGAGGGTGTCACACTGCTTGCGGCACCCACTTCAACCTTGGCTTCCTCAGCCTTTATGAAAGAGGGTGGATCTGTGTACCAGGTCCAGGTAATGAAGGCTGCACCTGCAGAGATGCTTGAAGAGCAGTCCCAGAAGTGGATCCAATGGGTCCCTCCAACATGAGAACAGCCACAATGGTCTTCACAGCTGCCAAGCCAGAGACGTGAGCAGGTTACATCCACCTCCTTCTAGGCAACAACGTGAACACAGCATAGGAGTGCCCGAATAAGGAGGGCACCACGTGAGGTAGATCATTAAATGAGCCACTGTGGTATGCTATAGATATTGCATGCAAGTATTAAGTGTGACTCACTATGTCAATAAATTCTCTCTTCATTACAATGGGATGCATTATCTTTATAACTTTGTGCGAAGCAGTAGTAACAATAAACAAAATGATAGCTTCTCACATGGTGACATTGAAGACTGCAGGCAGTGGTCCATCTCTCTGCGACAATAAGATTACATGGGCTGGATGCGGAGCTGTCTTTCCAGAACAGATTTGCTGCATTCGCTGTCATGTGGTTAGTTAACCAGGCTTCAGAGGTCATTTGCTGAATCAGACTGTCCCTCGCAAGACCTGGAAAGGTCTCATTTTGACATCTCGGGCCTGGTTACCTCCATGGTTACCCAGACCACCTTGCATAGTAGAATGTTCCCCCTCCCTGTCCCTTACCCCATCCTCTTCTGCATCCTGTTCATTCTCTTCCTCTGAGGACATCACACCTTCCTCTGTCTCTTCAAGGGTCACTGCCCTTTGCTGGGCCCCATGTTATGAAGCGTGCAGCAGACCACGATCACACGAGTGGTGGGTGAGTATTCAAGGACACCATCCGAGCAATCCAGAAAACAGAAGAATATCTTGAAAAGGCGAATGGTCTGTTCGATGAGGGTTCTTGTCAGCAGATGGCTGCATGTCATTGTGATGCCTTTGGGGCTCAGTTCGTGGCACATGTACAGGGGTGAGGAACCATTTCCTCAGAGGATAGCCCTGGAATCCATCCACAAACCTGGGGGATGGGATGGAGGAGATGTGTAAAGCTTGACTGACGGAGAACATATGCTTCATGGCAACTTCCAGGACAGCATGCAGAGCCCTGCTAAAAGGTTTTGTTGTGGTTGCACACCAACTATACATTTCTGTTGATGAACCTTTCCAGCCTGACAATGGTTGCCCTGATGGCCATATGGGTGCAGTCAATGATGCCCTGTACTTGGAGCCCGGCGATAGTGCAAATCCAAGTGCTCTCTGAATCTGGGAAGCCCCATCAGGGGGAATTTGATGTAGTCTCCAGCTTTGGCAAAGAGGGCATCTGTGACCATGGTGATACAGCTATGTGCAGCTGACTATGAATTGCTATCAAGGCCCCCCTCCTGGAACGTTGTGTTGTGTCTGAAGCTGGGCCTTTGAGTGTGACCTCAATGAGCTTAATTGGTGCTTCAATAGTGTGGGTCTGGTTTGGCTCCTGCACCCTTTCCCACAGTGTGCAAAAGGGCAGAGAGGCAGAAATGGAGACGGGACTTCTGGATATGGCATCGGTGGCCATTTTGTTTGTTATCCTGCTTCCATTCCAGACTGGGGTAAGTAAGACAGTCAGTGCAGTTGAAGCATGATACTGAGTGCAAGTTCACAGTTCTACATCAGTTATACTGGATGACTCTTTCACAAACACCAACAAATCTAAATTTATATTTAACATTGAAAAATAAACAACTTCACCATTCCCTCAGATACATCACCCCAGACGCTGATTCAAAAAAGTTTGGGAAAAATACAGACTGCCGTCTGTCCAGCAAGAATGTCAGGGATGGCAGTGGTGTGCTTCAGGAAAGGAAAGTAAAAGTAAAAGTAAAGAAAAATACAGGAGAGGGGGAAGAAGACACTTAGAATTACATTGAATTACATAGAATATATAGCACAGAAACAGACCATTCAGCCCAACTAGTCCATGCTGATGTACACAAGTCTCTTTCCATTGTTTTTATCTCTTTCCATTCCATCTACCTCATTCATTAGCCTATCAGCATATCAAAATCCATCTACTCTCAAGTACTCATTTCCTTTTGAAAACATCTTAGTTATTCACCCCAGCAATTCCCTGTGGCAGCAAGTTCCATGTTCTAACCATTCTCTGAGTAAAGAAATTTCTCCTTGTTTTCCTATTGGATATATTAGTTGCTGGCTTGTAATTACAGATCTTAGTTTTGGATTCTCCCATATCTACCCTGTCCAACCTGTTCATAATTTTAAAGGCCTCTTTCAGGTCACCTCTAAGTCTTCCCTTTTCTGAAGACAAAAGCCCAACTTGTTCAATCTCTCTTAATATTTGTAATCCCTCAGTTCTGGCACCATCCTTGTAAATCTTTTTTGAAGTTTCTCCAGTACTTCTATGTCCTTTTTATATTATAAAGCCCAGAACTGAGCAAATTACCAATGTCTGATAAAAGTTTAACATAACTTTACTGCTTTTGAATTTGAGTCCCTGAGAAATAAATCCCAGTGCTTTGTTAGCACTTTTATTGCTGTGCAAGGCTCCAGTGCTGCTTCTAATGATTTATTCACTTGTATCCCTAGATGCCTTTGCTCTTCTATCCCAGCGGTTTCTTATTTTTGCAGCTGAAGGTGATTTGGATCAGTAATGCTGATTGTTTCACCATTATAGGTGTTGTTTAGTGTCCAAAACATCATCCTCGGTTCATGCGTACAGTGTCGGAGTGAGTTGTGCCCGATGTTGCATTATTGAGCATGTTGGCGCGAATGCAATGAACAGCTGCTAGCAGTATGCAGATCATTATGGCAATCAGCATGCAACACTGGTTTTATGCCATTTTGAAGCTCAACGCTCCAGTTACTGCCTCTTTTAACTTTACACAGCTGAACGGTACATTCAACAGCATGAAGATACACTTACCAGTGCTATTTAAAGGTCTCATCAACTACTTACATGTTAGTTGCTGGTTGATTTCCTTTGGTTATTGCCTTGATCCTATAACTGTATGGTGTCTTCTACAATTGTTTAAATACAAATAGAGGCTACAGGAAATGATTCGCAGGTGCTTAAGGGGCAGTGGTAAGCATTTGACACAGTACGAATACCTCATGACTTGGAAAATAAACAGGCCATACAGAGCAGGGCAAGCTGCTGGAAGAGGGACAAAGAAGGAAAGAAGAGCTCTCAGCAAGAGGCCACATATGCTCTGGTTGTTCAAGGAGTAATTCTCCTCAATGAGTTTCAGCAAGGAATGTGTGTACTTCGGTAAGGGGGTCCTCACTGAAATCTGCTACATGTTGCAGCCTTAGCTCTCTACTCAAACAGAGCTTCATTCTCTCTTGCAGGTTTCCCCTTGGTGCAGGGTGCCTTTGATTGCATGCACAGGGCTTTGTGGCCAGCTCCATCCCATGCTGCATCTGAGAGGGATTTCATCCCCTAAACTTCCAGCTGATGTGTGACTATTGTTGTGGTACACCTTTAAGTGGGTGTGGTTGTGTTTTCTGTATATATTACTAGAGGGAAAATGATGCAATTATCATGTGATTCAGATTTAGTCACAGTTTGTACTGAGGAAGCCACCAACTCAGACACATGTACAAGTTCTCCAACTGTGTAATACTGCTACCAACTTCTAAAATCTTTAGTAAATGAACCTACATACTTCTGTGGTAACCAATCTCTTATGTGTGGCTGATGCCTTGATGTTTAATTACAAAGTAAGCACAAGGAGAAGAAAAACACATGATGCCAGCAGTGGAAAATGTTTCATTCTCAAGCATACCATACACAACGTGGTCCCAATGCTGATGGAAGAAGCTGGTAAGCAGAAAAAAATTGGAAGTTTAAAACTTCTCTGTCAATGCAAAGTGTGCAGTCTCTAACTGAAGATCAGAGTGCACAGTCTGAGAGTTCTAAAGGCAGGGACAGCACATTGAGAGGTTCAGCACCAAGCAGAGCTCAGGCAGGAAAGACGTGTAGTTGGGACATGCGCTGGATTGATTGCGGGCAAGGGAGAACTGAGAAACGTCACGGGAATCGGGCCGAGTTAAGTTGCAAAAGCGACAGGTGAAATTGAGAGTTGATGAAAGTTAGGAAAGTCTTCAGTATTATAATTCGTTTTGTGGAGCATTGTGGTCTGTTCCCATCACAACTCGGCTTTGTGGGTGGAGCTTCAGAAATGCATACACAAACGACAACAGTGCCACTTATCCCAAGTCCTGCAGCAGCATCAGAACATGCTGTGATGAGTATGATTGTGGGTCCTTCGTAACGATTCCACAGTGACAATCTGTACTGTGGATGAAGTTTATAAATCCTCTTCTATACTCGCTGACTTCTCACAACATTAAAGTACTATCACCAACTGCCTCACCTGGAAATAATTCGACACCAGCATCACCATGACTGAAGCTCGGAAATTCTGTATGTTGCAACTAGGTTCTTAAGCACAGTCCAAGCACAGAGGCAGCATTGTCCTAAAGATTTTACGCTATTTTGGTTTTGTAAGGATTTTGTACTTTATAGACAAATACATACTTGTCTACACAAGTATACAAGCAACTGACACACTGCAGTGTATTTAAAGTGTTCACTGTATTCGGATCCTGATCAGTAAAACAGTAGGCACATTTGTTTAAAAGGCAGAGATGAAGAAAGGTCTGGGGAATATTGCAAAAATGTCCACAAAATTCCCAAGCTTAAATTGGAAGGCGGCTGACCTACTCTCCTAGTTTAAAGAACTGACAGAATAATGGTTTATTAACCCAGGTGTGAACCAGATATGCAGCCCATAAAGATTTGTTTAGCCATTGAGAATGAAGGTCTACATAGGCTCAATACATCCGGGCCATGGAAGAAGACCAGAAAGATCCCCAAAATGTTTGAACGATTTTACAAGACCAGTTCAGAATCAAATTGAATTTCTGTATCCATTACCTGGAATTTATGTCCTACTGTCAGCAGCCTAAGGAATCCATCGATCATTTTATCAGTTGGTGCAGAGAAAAGGGTGTCTACTATGATTTTTTTGGAAGCAGAGCTGGCAGAGATAATCAGCGAATTAGTGATTACGTCCACTCCAAAAGCCTCATTTCAAAAAGACCGGCTGAACAAACCCAAAAGCTATGAAAAACAGGCTATTATTGCAACCTGACAGATCTTACAGGTCTTATGTGCAACCCCAACTGTTGAACCAGTGATTAGAATAGCCAGACTTGGGAAGGTGTGGAAGATGTGGACTTCTGCTTGCACCAAAGAGGTGCCCAGCATTTCATGATTTCTGCAAGGCATATGGCAAAAAGGGTTACTGGGCAGCGGCAATGCAACAATGCAAAGGCCGAAGAAGCTATGAGAAGTCACGCATAAGCTCAACCAGACTGAAAACAGGCAATACCTTTGAGAAGCAACGACCACACCAGATCCCATAGGAAAAAAAATACACAAGGTGGCGGACCAAACAGACAACAGCGATGATGACCAAGATACTGCGAAATGTGGGGAGCACACATTTCACGCTGTCTGGGTCACAGAACACATTGGGCAGAATCGTCACAGATTTGCCCTAAGCGTGGTAGTAAGTGTGAAAGAAGTCATTTTACCCGCTTGGCTCAATGGCAGATTTTCACGCTGTATCATCTGCTTCCTGCCTCATAAATTATGCGGTCACGGGGAACACACCGAATCGCTGGCGGGCGGCCTCCGATTGGCCTGCCATGCCATTACCTCTCCACTTCCTCATACTGGGCTCCATATTTAAAATGCAGCTGCATGCATACTTTGCAATACTTGCAACTTAGGACTGCTCCAGTCAAGATATGGCCCCAAAAGCCAGGAAGTTTGCAGCCCCACAATTCAGTGATGCATCCCTGCGACACCTTCTGGATGCCATGGAGGCCTGCTGCGATGTCCTCTACCCTTGCTCTGGCCGCAGGAGGCCCATTGGTTTCACCACCCCAGCTTGGGAGGCAGTGGAAGAGGTGGTCTGTGCCAATGCTGTACACAAGAGGCCTCCCATTCAGTGCAGAAAATGGATGGATGATCTCATCTGTGCCACCAGGATATGTCATCAATCTCAACTCACCCACTCACAAGCCCATCACACATTCACTGGCATCTCACTGACTGCCAGCTCAAGGAGCATCACCACTCACTCTCTAACACACGCCCTTACATCTCCATCTGGTCTCATTTCCTCTGGAGACTGCATCCTCAGCCCGGCCATGGCTCCACTCAGCACATGCATACTTGGCATCCATCTCATTTGGCCTGGCATGCACCTTGCTCACACTCTCTCCATCTGTCTTTGTGCACGGTCTTGTCCTGCATAATCAGAACGGGGGTAAAGTGCCGGACATCAAGGTCCTCACTCCATTTGAAAGTTGAGCGTTGGAGCCGGCTGGAGCCGATGTCAATTGTTCCTGGTGAGGTCGGTGTCGAACACCCATGTGAGGATCCTGCACCAGATCATCCCTCTCTCAGTACTACTCTGAGCCCACTGTTCTGTGTTCAATGCGGCTGCCAAGCACTAATAATCTCCACTTTCTCTCCTAGGCACATCTGACACATCGCCCCATCACAATTTGCCAGTCGGCCAGTTGTTCTGCTGCCCCCTAAAACACACATTAATTTGCAGTCTTGGGTATCTGAAAGGAAAAATGTACCAGGGTAAGGTTGTAGTGCAGAAAGGGGGGTGGGGAAAAGCAAGAGATGCACGCTTACACCGTCCGAAGCATGAAAATCAGATTGAAGTGTGGGTTGAGGGGGAGGTGAATATCAGAAGGAGGGTTAGGTATGAGGATTCTGTCATCCTCAATGGTTTCAGCCAACAGGTCACAACCACAGCAACAGGCATCTCTATAATGACAAGCACCATCTCCTCCATGGGAGTTAGGATATTCAGGCATACCTTCCCCCCTCCATTTAGCTCCTGCAAACCCCCGGTTGTGTGCTACCTTGTCCTGCAAGAGAAAGAAAAGTGTGTCAGTGAATGCCATGTAACATGTTTAGCTGGTGTGGCTTCATGGTTGAATCACTGGCAGTGTGTATAAGCTGTGAGATATGAGTGTGGGGCTTGCAGCAGTGCTAAGTGTGTGAGGGTGAGGTGAAGCATATGGATATCAGGAATGAGTCCTAATAGATAGAGATTGCTGGTAGCTGAGTGATGGGAGTGTGGTGAATTGAACAATGTCTGAGGTTAGTGAAGGAGTTGGTGGGATGTGGTATTTGAAGATTTGGCGACAGACGTTGACCAGTCATGTAAGGTCATTGATCTTCTTACGGTACCGCACAGATGTCTTTCAGACTTGACTCCTGGCACTTATTCCATGGCTATCTGTTCCACTGCCTTCTGAGCAGTGTTTAACCCTCTGTTGACATCTGTCTTCCTCTCCATCTCCTCCAGCAATGTCTCCAGTAGAGCCTACTCTGTCCCATGTAATGCCATTCACTTGTCCTTCCCAGGTCAGATTCAGCTCCCACAGGACTTCCAGCACCAGCTGTAACTACATTGTACCTCCCCTTTAAGCAGTGCAGGTTAATTTAGGCAGTGCAGGCTAACTTTCGATAGTGCAGGCTAGCTTTAAGTGTTACTGGTCATTCATGATTTTCGTGGCCTGCTCAAGGGTCCAGTCAATCATCCGCGCAATTAGCGGTGGCTGGACACAGAGTCTAGCTGTTAGCAAAACATTGGCAGGAGGCCTACATTTCAGTCAAAAGGTTAATAGCATTGTGCTTCCCATTCCAAGATATCTAATTCAGCTTCCGTTGTTTCTATTTTTCCTACCAAAGTGCACCACCTCACATTTATCTGTGGTAAAGTTCATTGCTGCATCACTGCCAGTCTGCATAAAGCTGCTGTTACAAAACACAAATACTTACCTTAAACTGGAGCTGGAGGTCGGGATTCCAGTTCTCAGTGGGCCTCAGGACATTTGCACAAACGCTAGCCAGGAAATGGTAGCACGTGTGCAGTTTAGGCTTTTCTTTATTAGTTCGGGCCTTTCATGCATGCGTCAGCCCTGAAAGAGCCACACGTGTGCAGTCAGTCTTTTTTTTAAACATTCTTTAGGCTGTGAACCGGCCCTGCGAACATGTGCAGAATAAAAGGAAGCAAAGAGTGAAAGGGCAGGAAATGGCAGGTCAGGTGACCTGAACCAGAGCATATTCAAAAGAAGGTGTCCCAGGGAGCAGGACACGGGGAGGGGGACAGGGAGAAGGTCGAAAACTAGGAAGAATGTCCCAAATCAGGGAGTGGGGCAGAAAGAAGACCCAGACGGAAGTCCCAGGCAGCGACAAAGACAGAATCACAGAATTTTAATGGCAGAGGAGGAGGCCATTCAGCCCATCCTGTCTGCACCAGCTCTCCAAATGAGCATTGTGACCTAGTACCATTGCCCTGCCTTTTCCCATACCCTCGCACAGTGTTTCTATCGAAACAATCATCTAATGCCCTTTTGAATGCTTCGATTGAACTTGCCTTCACCACACTTCCAGGCAGTGCATTCCAGACCCAAACCACTTGTTGCGTGAAAAAGTTTTTTCTCATGTCACATTTCCTTCTTTTGCAAATCATTTTAAATCTGTGCTCTCTCATTCTTAATCCTTCTACAAGCAGGAAAAGCTCCTCCCTATCGACTCTGTCCAGCCCCCTCATGATTTTGAACATCTTTATCAAATCTCCTCTTAGCCTTCCTCTCTCCAAGGAGAACAGTCCCGACCTCTCTAATCTATTTTTGTAGCTGAAGTTTCTCATCCCTGGAAGCATTCTTGTAAACCTGTCCAGCACTCTCTCCAATGTGTTCACATCGTTCATGTAATGTGGCGTCCAGAACTGTACACAATACTCCAGCTGAGGTCTAACGAGTGTTTTATATAAATTCAGCATAACCTCCCTGCTCTTGTACTCTAATCCCCTATTAATAAAGCTGTATTAACTGTTCTCTCCACCTGTCCTGCCACCTTCAATGATCTATGCACATATACACCCAGGTCTTTCTGCTCCTGCACCCTCATCAAAATTTCACCACTTATTTTATATTGTCTGCCCATGTTCTTCCTATCAAAATGCATCACCTCACGCTTCTCCACATTGAACTTCATCTGCCACCTATCTGCCCATTCCACCAACTTGTCTTTGTCCTTTTGAAGCTCTATACTGTCCACCTCACAGTTTACAACACTCCCAAACTTTGTATCATCTGTAAACTTTGAAATTGTCCCTGCACACCAAGATCTAGATCATTAATATATATCAGGAGAAGCAAGGGTCCCAACACTATCATGGGGAATTCCACTACAAACCTTCCTCCTGCCTGAAATATATCCATTGACCATTATTCTCTGCTTCCTATTTTTCAGCCTATTTTGTATCCACGTTGCTATTGCCCCTTTTATTCCATGAGCAATAACGGCTCACAAGTCTGTTGTATGGCACTGTATCGAATGCCTTTTGAAAATCCATATATCCCACATCAAGAGCATTACCCTCATTGACTTCCAGAAAGTTAGTTAAACATGATTTCCCCTTTAGAAATCCATGCTGGCTCTTCCTTATCAACCCATATCTTTCCATGTGACTGCTAATTCCACCGCGAATAATTGTTTCTAGAAACTTGCCCACCACTGAAGTTAAACTGACTGGTCTGCAATTGCTGTGCTTATCCTTATAACCTTTTTTGAACAAGGGGTAATGTTTTCAATTCTCCAGTCCTCTGGCACTTTCCTGGATTCTAGGGAAGACTGGAAAATTATGGCCAGTGCCCCTGCAATTTCTACTCTCAATTCCTTCAATATCCTTGGATGCATCTCGTCCGGTCCCAGTGCCTTGTCAACTTTAAGTACCGACAATCTATTCTACACTTCCTCCTTATCAATTTTGAACCCTTCTAGTGACAGAGTTTCCTCATCTGTCACCATGGCCTGGGTAGCATCTACCATCCTGGTAAAGAGGGATGCAAAGTATTCATTTAATACCTCAGTCATGGCCCCTTCATCCATGTGTAAATTCTCTTTTAGGTCCCTAATTGCCCCTACTCTTCCTTTTACTGTCCTTTTACTATTTATATGCCTATAGAAGACTTTGGTATTCCCCTTTATGCTGGCTGCCAGTCTTTTCTCATAATCCCTCTTTTCTCTAATATGTTTTTTCACTTCCTCTCTGAACTGTCTGTATTTCTCTTGGTTCTCAATTGTATTTTCTACCTGACAACTGTCATAAGCACGCTTTTTCTTCTTTATGTTAATTACTCTCTCCTTTTTCATCCAGGGAGCTCTGGATTTGTTTGCCCTACCTTTCCCTTTTGAAGGAATATACCTTGACTATGTCCGAACCAATTATTATTTGAAGGTAGCCCATTGTTCAGCTACAATTTTTCCCGCCAATCTTTCGTTCCGGTCTATCTGGTCCACGTAATTATTCTTACTTTGGATTGTCTATTGTCCTTTTCTATCATCATCCTAAAACATACAATAAATGATCATTGTCTCCTAAATGCTCCCCCACAGATACTTGATCTACTCGGCCCACCTCATTTCCAAGAACCAGGTCCAATAGTACGTCTTATGGATTGGACACATAATACTGTAGAAATTTTCCTGAACACAATCTAGGAACTTTTGCCTCTCTCTGCCCTTTACACTACCACTGTCCAAATCTACATTTAGGTAATTAAGATCACCCATTATAACTACTCTATAACACTTGCATCTGTCTGCAATTTCCCTGCAGATTTGTTCTTCTACGTCCTTCTTACTATTTGGGAGTCTATAGACTACATCAAGCAATGTAATTTCAGCCTTTTTGTTCCTTAGCTCAAGCCAAATTGACTCTGTCCTTAACCCTCTGGGACATCCTCTTTCTCCAGCACTGCAACATTCTCCTTAAACAAACCGCCACCCCTCCTCCTTTCCTTCTTTTCCTATCTTTTCTGAATGCCTTATACCCAGGAATATTTAACATCCAGCTCTGCCCTTCCTTGAGCCAGGTCTCTCTTATTGCCACAACATCATATTTCTACATGGCAATCTGCGCCTGTAACTCCCCATCTTATTTACTATACTCCATGCATTCACATACATGTATAGTAACCCTCATTTAGATTTTGTTACTTTCTCCCTCACCCCAACTTCAGCTATTAACTTATTATTCTCTATACTAGTGCTATCTGTCCCTCCTAGTATTCTGTGCACCCTGGTATTCCTCTCTAAAATGTTCTCTTGGTCCCCATATCCCTCCCGAGTTAGGTTAAAGCCCTTCCAACAGCACTAGCAAAACGCCCCACATGGAACTCAGTCCCAGCTCTGTTCAGGTGCAACCCGTCTGGCTTGTACAGGTGCTATCTTCCCCAATCCCAGTGTCCAAGGAATCTAAAGCCTCCCTCCTGCACCATCTTTCCAGCCACACATTCATCTGCCTTATCCTCCTATTTCTGTACTCACTGGCACATGGCACTGGCAGTAATCTGGAGATTATTACATTTGAGACCCTGCTTGCTAATTTTCTACCTAGATCCCCAAATTCTGATTGCAGGACCATATTCCCCTTCCACCTAAGTCATTGGTACCAATGTGGACCACGACGTCTGGCTGTTCACCCTCCCCCAGAAGAATGTCCTGCAGCCTCTCTGTGACATCCTTGACCCTGGCACCAGGGAGGCAACATACCATCCTGGAGTCACATTGACAGTCACAGAAATGCCTGTCTGTTCCCCTAACCAATGAATCCCCTGTCATTATTGCTCCTTCTTTCTTCTTCATCCCCTCCTGTACAGCTCACCGAGCCACAAACTTGGCTCTGACTGCATTCCTCTGAAGAACCAGCACCATCACCAGCTTCTAAAATGCAAAACTAATTTGTGAGCGGGACCCCAGGGACTCCTGTACTACCTGCCTACTTCTTTTGGACTGCCTGGTAGTCACCCATTCCCCCTCTGCATCCAGGCCCTTTAGCTGTGGTATGACCATGTAGATCTCAGCCTCGCGGATACACCATAGTGACTCCTGCAGCCACTTGAGCTCTGGAACCTGGAGCTCAAGTTTCTGCAGCTGGCAGCTCTTCCTGCACATGTGGTCGTTTAGGACACTGGTAGCATCCATGACTTTGCACTTATTACAGGGCATGCATTCCACTCGACTGAGCTGCTAACTATTTCCCTTACATTAACTTTATTCTACTTTGGATTATTTATATTACTTCATTATATTGACCTTAAATTTCCATTATTCCTGGCGCTTCTCAGTTAAATCCAAGTATAGCAACTTGTTAAAAAATATCAGTTTTCTAATTTACTCACTACACCCTACTTACCAAGGCTACCGTTCTTCTTTCTGAGGAAAGGTAGAAAAGGAAAGGAGCACCTCCTCCCTTCTCACTGAACTTCCTCAGTCACCTCTGCTCTTGAACTCTCGCTGCTTCTCATGCTGTTTTTATAGCTCCTCTGCTCTCCTCGATGTGCTGCTGACTGCCTGGCTCGGGGTCCTCCTCTCACACTCTCCTTTTGCACTCTCCTCTCGCACTATCCTTAGAGATGGATCTCAGTGAGTAAAAATAAATGACAGGAGCAGGGAAAAAGGCTCCAAGTTAAAGAAAGAGCTGCGGGGAGCAGACTTAAAGCAAAACAGGCTTGAGAGAAGTCCTGAAGATTCAAGAGGGCTGCCGAAGGTTGGTGACTCCATTCTCTGGGCTGTAAGGGAAAAGGTACCCTTTTGGAGCAGTAGCGTTTTGCTTGGCATGGTTGACGACCTGAAAGTGTGCTTGGAAGGTGAAACTTGAGTGTACTCGGAGATCCAGGGGAAAGGAATCTCAGAAGGCAAGAGTGAAGCTGTGCAGGTGGATCCTTCTTGAAGCCGTCCAAGTAGGAACAATGTTTGGAGAGAATCCCAAGGCAAGTTCTTCAAATATGGAGATTGGAAATCCTTGTGAGAAAGACAGAGTTTCAGTGAGACTGGTTGGCTCATGGTGTGACAAGTATTTGGGAGGGTTGTTGAGAAATCCATAGAATCTGCTTTGGTCACATCTGTCATTTACCATGAAATGTGGTTTGTCTGACCACAATTCACTTGTTAATTCACATGTACCACATACTTACCCTGAATATTAGAGTAGAAGATAGATATGATAATTTTTTTATCTTTCCGGATTTGTATGTGTCTGTAATGATTTAGCTGGGATGAAAGAATAATGAATATTTGAATCATTTTCTTATGTTAGTATTGAGATCTTTCCAATCTTTTTGTCTGGTGTAACATAGTTCATTTTACTCGTTTAATAAATGTTTATTCTTTGCTTTTAAAAATTCATCAGCAGACTCCTGTGAATTTGTTCTGTAACTTTCCTCCACAGTTTCTAAAAAAAAACGCTAGGATCTATCAAGGCAGTTTTCACTTTGGGATCTGACTTGTCCAGTATTAACATCAGCTGAGATTGTATCACTGCATTCTTCCTCAGTGTTAGCTATACCCTCAGTTTGGTATCATCCGCAAGTTTTGATATTGAGTTATTATTTTTAAATCCAAACTATTAATGTATTAAGAGTGGTCTCAGCACTGACCCTTCTGGAACTCTGCTTTTTTCCCCTCCTCCAATCTGAATAACTGCCTGTTAATCCTACTCCTTGTTTCTTTTCTTTAGCCAATTTACCATTCATTCAGCCACTTTTTCTCTGATTCTGCAAGCCTTATCCTTTTTCATGAGCCTACCGTGTGGTACCTTTATCAAGGAACTTTTGAAAGTCCAAGTATTGGACATCTAGTGTTACAATTCTTGTCTACTATTTCCATTATCTCTTCAATGATTTCTATTAGTTAGTTAAGTACGCCTTAAGCTTTCAGAATCCATGCTGACTATCTTTTCATTATATTTTCTGTTTCTAGATGCTCTTCTATCATTTATTTTAGTATAGATTCCAGTATCTTTCCTATCTGTGACATTAAGCTGAGGGGGTTTACAGTTCCCAGGTTTTGTTCTATCTTCTTTTTGTACATTAGGAACAACGTTAGCACTCTGTCAGTTCTATGACCTTTTGTGTGGCAGGAGTTCTTAAACGTTTTGCTTCTGTGGCCCTCCCCTTCCTATGTTACTAAATTTCTGCAAGTATCCATAATACAACACAAGTATGTGTTCTGTATGCAAATTAATTATGTAATCAAACATATATATTTATTATTGTTTTTGTTTTAATAACACAACTGTTGGAAAAAACAGTGTTGCCTTTCAGAACCAGACTGAAATAAGTCTGCTGGATCAGATCGCGCACTGGAAAGGCCTGAGTCTTCCTGGGAGCAGCAATCACCGTTGGATTGCCGCTCCACTCCGACTCAGAGTTGGAGACTTTTTCGGAGGTTCCTGGTGAACAGGGGAGTTACCCACTGGAAGTTCAAACCTCCTGGGATTCCCAAGGAGTCAGTGCGCTGAAGCTTCCAAGGGGTTCTAAATGCGTATCTTGAAGTCATGCGCCTGGTCTCAGAGACTGGAAGATCTGGGCCAAAATGGAACCCACGAATGAGTGTAAAGCATTGATTTTTTTCCTGGCAATGCCTGTGACTTCCAAGGCATTACTGTTTTGCCCTTGTGGCAGAATATGGAGTATTCGTGGGAGTTACAAGTGGCCAATGTTTAACATACCCGAGATGTCCTCTTGGCTATAACACCTACCAGGCGCCCAATTGCTGCCAACATCCTCTGTGTCACATCACAAAATGATGCATATTCTGATTGGAGAATGCCACTGTCTGTCAGAGGGAAGGTCAGACCTTTTCACCCCTTCCCCTTTTCTATTTAGTCTTGGAGCTTTTTTTACATTAGACCTGTTTACATTAAGACAACTCTAATGTTAAAATAAGTTTAATTTTACTTGGCACCCACTCACAGTTTTAATCCTTTTAATCCTTTCTGCCGCCATGGAATCCGCCCCTGTCCAGAAGTCGAGAACCCCTATTCTATGGAATTTTTACATTTATAAACTGGTACCTCTGCTGCCTCCTCCATAGTCTACTTGAGTATCTTTGGGTGCATGCCGGCAGGACTTAGGGTTTTTCCTCTTTTAGTTTTGCTAATATTTTGTCAATCATTTTCTCCCATTTCAACTGCATTAACATTCTTTTTAAGTTCACCCTCTAGTGAAGTGTCTATTTCATTATAAAGTTTAGTGTTACAACCGGGGAGAACATGTGTCAGAGCTTGCCCTATTTTTTCGCTCCTCTATTGATCGTTACAGGGTTTTATGTAATTTGTAAGGATGAAGGTATTAATTCAATGTCTGTGCTTAACCATTTACATACTGATTACAAAGAAACCAATCTGATAGGCTTTCTTGGATTTAAAATATAAAGGGATTAGTTTTTATTGAGCTAAAAACCCACCCAGGTAAAGATATAGGGAAGAAGTTTCCTGTTGGCGAGCGGGGGTGGGGCTCGCTCGCTGACACATAAAATAACGCGTGGTGACATCAGGCAGGTGTCCCGACGTCACCGCGCATCATTTAGATTGTCCGTTTGGCAGGCGTGCAGCTCCGTCAGCTGTGCGCCTGCCAAACTGTCAAAGGCCTATTAAGGCCATTAGCAAAGTCATTAATGAAATAAAATTTCTTGAAAAAATTAATGGACAAGTCCCAGCTCATGTGACAGTTTCACATGAGGGGACATGTCCTTAAAATTTTTTTTGACCTTTATTACATTTTTCAAAACTTAAACTAATCTCGCTGAGGCATGCATGCGTGAAAGAGCGCAGGCTCCGACTCAGGGAATCCCCCCTCACCCGCACAGGGAGCGCACAGTGCTTCCGGGTGTGCGTCATGCTGGGTGGGCCTTAATTGGCCCGGACACATAGAATGGCGGTGTGCACCCAATTGGGGGCGCCAGTCAGGTTCGCACTTGCTCCCGCCCACCCCCGCACAAGCTCCCTGATGGAGGGAAAATTCAGCCCATAAAGATATTTAAAAAGGTAAACCCATGTCCCAACCTTTGCAACACACACACACATGCATGCATGCAAAATTACAAGTTCTACGGTAGGAAGTTACTCTTTAGCCAAATTAAAATTCACTGATAAAAAGTAAAAAGTAGAGAGCTCACTGTTATGAGTCCTTCGCTGGCATCTGTGGCTGAAGCAGAATATTTCCATGTTGAATTTGAAATTTCAGCGGAGTTGAAGCCAATGTAAATTGCAATTTCTATAGGTAGTCTTTTTTAAATGCACTCTGTCTTTTCTAAAAATTGATGATTTTTCCCCATGAGGTTCCGTTTGTTTAAAGATTTTTTTTATCTCTGCTAGATTTCAAACTGTAATAGAGATAGGGTCTTAAACTTGAGAAAGAGCAGGGAGAGAGAGATGATGTTACTGCTCCATTGACAGATTTCTTCCAGCCTTCTGTTTAACAGCTTGGGTGTTGTAATAAAAGACATTTAAAACGGTTATTTTATTCACATGACCACTCTCCCCATAATGATTTCAGAAGATTATTGATTAGCTCATGTCTGGACAGACTGTGGCTATTGTTTTATGGCCTAGGTATTTATTCCTGTAATGTCCCAGCCATTTAATCCTGAATGTTCCATCCTCCATCTTGATGACATAGGAAGAACATCTATATAGCCATTGTCCTGGTAGAACTTCTGCCTCTGCTTGAAAGTTAGCTTTATAGAAATGCAGATGGTAAGCACCCTACAGTTTCAGTTCATCTTTTGAAGTAGTTCTTGACATCAACAGGTATGAAATTCTGTAGGAGGATGTCTTGGCATGTCTTAATTGTAATCCACATTGGAGCGTTCCAAAATCTGGGGCAGAATTTTGCCGTTGATGAGCAAGGGGCGGGCCCGCTCGCCGATGCGTAAAATGACGCGGGATGATGTCGGGCAGAATCCCCCGACGTCACCCCGCCCCATTTAAATTTTCAGGAAGGCGGGGTGCAGCAAAATCAGCTGCGGGCCTGCCGACCTGTCAATGGCCACGTCCAACCTTAAAGTTGGCAGGCAGGCCAGGAGACTCGGCGGCAAATAGAGAAAACATGAAACCTCATCCAGCGACGGGATGAGGTTTCATGCAGGGTTTTAAAAAGTTTAATGAAGTTGTTATGTAAATTATGAACGTGTCCCAACTCATGTGCCTTAATTGGCCCGCCCACATAAGATGGCGGTGTGGCCCACTTCACTGGCAGCGATCAGCTCTGCGCCTTCTGGAGATTGGGTTGGGCCCGCCCGCCTGACAGGCTGAAAATTCTGCCCCTTGTCAACTTTTGACACCAGATGTCAGATGACTTTTGACAGCCATCTTAAGTCTTTGCTTGTTTTTTTAAAAATCCTTTTAAAACAGCTCAATATAGATTTGAACAGAATTACCTGGAAAAACTCAGCAGGTCTGGCAGCACCGGCGGAGAAGAAAAGAGTTGACGTTTCTTCTCCGCCGATGCTGCCAGACCTGCTGAGTTTTTCCAGGTAATTCTGTTTTTGTTTTGGATTTCCAGCATCCGCAGTTTTTTTGTTTTTATCAATATAGATTTGACCAGCTGATGAAATTAAAGATTAATATCGCACACACATGTCACATCATCATGACATTAGTAAAAACTGAGGAGAGGTAATTATTCAATACTTCCACCATTTCTCCGTCCTTACTGGTGAGTTTACCTTGATCACTCTTTAGTAGCTGTATTTCTAGTTTTATTTTCCTTCTACTTATTTGTCTATGGAACATTATTGTTTATTTTGCCATTCCTTGATAATTTGATTTTTTTAATTGCTCCATGCCTTCTTGATTTTTTTAAAACAATTTTCTCCCTAAGTTCTTTGCATTCCTTTTGTCCTTTCCTTTTGTATCTCTCTATATATACTTCTTCCATGTCTTTTTCTCAATTTTCTCTTCTAGTTCTTTATTTAGAGACAGTCTGGAGCTGCGCCTTTTTTCTCCAATGCTTTGGTAGCTGGGAGATGGATACATGGATACTCCAACTTGAGACTTATGTCTTGCACTGGCTATTGATTTAACATTTTATTTTGTTATTTGACTTTTTAGTCAGAGCTTTATTAAAATTATACAGTTCTTCTACAGAATTCATTGGTGGATTAGTGACTACATGAACACATATGCAAGCTATAGTTTGCTTTCTCCAGATGGTCTTTTGTTGAATCATTCACAAAGATCTGTTCAATTGCAAGGTCATCATCAGGCTGCACTCACTTAGGTATCATTACCTGTCAAATTGCTAGAGAACCATAGTTACTAGCCATTTTGTACAGTGCAATCTACACACGGTATTACAGGTTGCAATTTACTCACCAATTTCTGCAGCTGCTTCAATGCTAATCTGCCACTTCCTGAGGCTAAAATAGATCAACCAATCTTATTAACACCACTGCCTTGTTTCTAATTCTAGGCTGGCACACGAACCTTCTTAATTTTACGTCACCTTGACCTGTTTCAGCAAGAAATTCAATAACAGCCACCACTGAGCAGCCTCACAAGGTCAGAATGGTCTTCATCAGTTAAATCCAATTGTAGTTAATCTGAAATTCAAATTGCTTAATGTTCAAATGGTCACTTTACAAATATGGAAATCAAATTATTTTGTGCAAGTTAAAGGTTAAACTTCAGAGTTAGTATATCATGCATTTAGGTTTGATTTTAAAATCAAAATCTGTGTGACTTTCTTCTATGAACTTAAAGAATAAGGGACCTGAAAATCCAAAATATTTGGGTGCGCTTAAAGTATGTTAGTTGTGGCATGAAGGGCCAGAATTTGGGGCATTATTTTAGGTACAGCAGAGTTACATCCATTGTAATGTATAGAATAAATTCCAGTAGAATTGACTGAAGCTTATTGAGAAAAATTCCTGGATAAGTTTAAACATCAATTTGTACCATCTTGTTTCCAAAAGAAGAGCTACCACTAACTTACATAATACCATTTAAATACTTAAACATATGGGGTAGAATTTTGCCGGGGGGGTGGTGAGGGTTGTGTGGGGGTGGGCGCGGGTGGGCGTGGACCTGATCGGCACCACTGATCAGGTCTGTGCCGCCACTTTACTTGGGTGGGCCAATTAAGGCCCAACCACACTCCCTATGTGGGTGGTGGGGGTTCCCTGAGTCAGGGCCTGAGTCACGCATGCGTGTGAAAGAGTGCAGAAATCTCCCTGAGGCACAGATGTCTCAGGGAGATTAGTTTAAGTTCCAAAACTTTTAATAAAGAAAAAAAATATTTAAGGCATGTCCTCTCATGTGACAGTGCCACATGAACTGGGACATGTCAATGAACTTATTAATGAAAAAAATTACTTAAGTTATAAACCCTTCATGAAACCTCATCCCGCCCGTATATGAGGTTCCATGAAAAATGCAAAGGCCGCCTGTCCACCAACCTTAAGGTTGGATGAGCAGCTTTCTCAATAGGCTGCACACCCACCGAACTGAAAATCTAAATGGCACGTGGTGACATTGGGACGCATGTCCGATGTCACCCTGCATCATTTTACGCCTCGGCGAGCAGGCCTCGCCCCTGCTCGCCGAGCCGAAGATTCAGCCCATGTAGTTATATATGTTTCTCTCCACAGCTGGAATTTTACAGAGCCCCTGGGAGTGGGCTGAGAGGCATGGGACCAAAATATTAGTTGAGAGGGGGTTGGTGGGGGGTGAGGTGCCAGTTTCCTTCCCACCAGTGCTGGGATTTTACCAGTGGCAGGGAAGGTGGCAGACAGCCCTCCTGCCCAGCAGCCAAGTGAGCCTCTTAAGTGACCAGTTAAGGTTCATTGAAAGACCTCTTTTCACTGCCACTGATATTTTCCCAGTGGTGGGTGAGCTCATGGGACGACCACCAGGCATACACTGGCAGCCTCGTGCAGGATCATGCGGGGAGGGAGGTCCTCCTGATTGGGCAGTCTGTGGCCCATGAAGGGCCCTGCGGCAGGAAGGGCCATTCCCATGGCAACATCCCCTTCTGGCCTCATCAATTACCACCCACTCGGGGTGGCCTGCTTGACTGGCTCCAGTGACTTCGACCCGCTTACCTTGATTCGACCTCAGGGTCTAATTTGCTTCTCTGGGCTGGGTGCAGTTCCAGCTGTCTCCCAGTGGTGCTGCTGGGTCTGAAGAGCTGTCAATCATCTGAATGGCCAACAGCTCTAGAGGTGGGATATTGAACCTCAAAGGGACAGGAGCCCCGACACAGTTAATTGGTTGATGTATCTCAAATCTGGTTGTGGTTCCCAGAAGCAGACAAGGTGAGGTTGCCCAATAACTTTCCGGCTGGTGAATGGGACAGCCACATCCTTAAAATCCTGGTCCATACAGAAAAAGTAATTTGACAGTTAACCATGGGAGATAATTTTAACCCTCAAAAATGATCAGGTTGGGGATCAAGTGAGATGTTAAAATTATAAAAATCTAAAACCCAAGCTGAAACTGCCACCAAATGCTCCCCCACTTTTGGGTTTGATGGAGATGGGACGCAGGACAGGCAACCAAGCTCTTCTTTGCTGTTGCTGGTCAAAATCCTGGAACTCCCTCCCTCCCTAACAACACTGTGTACCTACAGCAGCAGTTCAAGAAGGCGGCTCACCATCACCTTGTCAAGAGCAATTAGAGATGGGCAATAAAAATGATGGCCTAGCCAGCAATGCCCACATTTTGCGAAAAATAAGAAAAAACTTCAGGAAGCGGGTTGTCCATTTAAATATTATAATGAGGCTGGGAACTCCACAATTAATCTGTTGTACAGGATTAACCCGACAGCTCACGAGAGGCAAAGACAGTTTCAGGGACAAGGTAAGTGTCTTTACAACACTGCTTGTGGGCCAAGAGCTTCCCTCAGCCCTCCAAGCTTTCATCCAGCTCTGGGATTGGAACCCTCCTCCCCTCCACCATAAACCTTGCCATGCACCTAGAGACCCACCTCCAATTGGGGATTGGACACTTCCCCAGCGATGAGGAATCAAATGTCTTCTCCCTAAGGAAGTTGTGGGGGGGATCAGATATCCCAGAGTCAGGGATCAAGTCAGAGATCAGAAATGCATGACCAAAACTGCAGCCCACCCCCAATTACCAAACCTGCTCCTGTCAATATTCAGGTCATGGAATTTTACAGCACAGAAGGACCATTTGATCCATCATGCCTATACTGGCTTTTGAAAGAACTGTCCAACCTGATCTCAGTTGCTGTTTTTTCCTGATGACCCTGCAAATTGGTCCTCTTTAGGCATATGTAAAATTTCCTTGTGAAAATTCCTGATTCTGCCACTTGCTTCAGGTTATAATTCCAGATTATAACAACATTCTGTGTGAAAAAAAGCCTCATTTCCCATCTCGCTCTTTTGCCAATTATTGTAAATTTATGAGCCCTAGTTATCGACCCAGTGGCCAGAGGGAATAGTTTCTCCCTACTTGCACTGCCAAAACCCCTCGTTATTTTGAATACCTCTATTTGATCTCCCCCTTAATCTTCTCTGCTCTAAGGAGGACAATTATGGTTTCTGCAGTCTCTTGCTATAACTGAACACTCTCATCTTGTTAAACCTCCTCTATATTCTCCTCAAGGCCTTGACATCTTTCATAAACTGTGATGCCAGCTCCAGCTGAGACTTTATTAGATATTCCTAAAGGTTTAACATGACTTCCTTGCTTTTGTATTCAATGTCCCTACTTGCAAAGCCAAATATCCTATACACTTTCTTAACTGCCTTATCCACTTGCCCTGCCCTTGTCAAAGATTTGTGATTATGCGCTTCCAGGTCCCTCCGCTCTTGGGGCCCTGCTCAGACTAGCACCATTTAAATGATACTGCCATGGTGCTTCCCCCAAAGTCCAACACTTCACACTTACCAATATTAAACTGCTTTTAATTGCATTAAACAGTGTTTTATTTACGTACTTAGCTATTGGTATTGATATCAAAAGCAATCAGTTTTACAGAAGCTAGCTTTGATCTGCTCCGAGCAGTGATATTTTTGCATTGTATGGTAAATTTACTGATCCTGCATTTCTAGTGGGGAGCTACCTTCCATCAGTGAACTATTGGTTCTGTTTCAGTCCTAACTCTGACCTCTCTGAAGGTGGCTGCTGTGAGGTCAAAGTGCCTGTAAATATTTTTTCATATGAATTTTTAGCCAGGCTCATTTGTCTTGGGGCCTGATTTTAAGCAAAATGGAATATTGTCTGAAAATAGTAATTAGTTTCAAGGTCACATGCCACTGCTTATGCAATTACCAATGGAAAAAAAACATAATTTTTTTGAGGTTGTCTTGCCAATTAGTCAGGATTGTTAAAATGCAACATGTTTGTCACTGTGCTCGGATACACAGCTAATTTTTGGGGATTGCCTCAAATGTGCACACCAAATGAAAGCTCCAAAAATGTTTGCTTCAGGCTTGACCTAGCAAACATCTCTCCAGACAGTGATGATAGATGCGTGCCCGTCAGCAATAGAAATAATTATAATTATCCACCTGTTGAGAAGGACCTGGGGTGGGTGTGGGTGTTCTTCAAAGGAATAGGCTGAGAGTGAAAGGCCTCCTTTCGTCTGATTTGATTGATTGCATTATGCTCACGGGTTTTTCAGTCTGGGATATATTCTGCAGGCTGCTGCCCGTTATCAATGCAATTTTGGATATAATGAAGACACTTCTGGGTTCTGTGGAGAAAGTAGGAAGATTATTGTTTCCATGTACAAACAATGGGCTGAATTTTTTGCCTGTCAGGTGGGCCGGCCCGACCCAATCTCCGGCGGGCGGGGAGCCGATCCCCGCCGGAGAAGCGGACCCCACTGCCATTTTACGTGGGTGGGCGAATTAAGGCCACCGGGAAGCGTTATGCACTCCCTGTGCGGGCGGTGGGGGGTGGTTCCCTAAATGCGAGAGTGTGCTCTTCGTGCATGTGCATGAAAGAGCACCCATCTCTCTGAGACTAAATGCTGCTTCAGGGAGATCATTGAAAGGTTTTCAAACTTTAAAAATAGAAAAATAAAAAAAATCATTAACATGTACCCCTCATGTGACAATGTCACACGAGATGGGACATGTTAATAAATTGCACAAAAACGTTAATAAACTTTTTAAAACCCTGCATGAAACCTCATCCTACTGGTGGATGAGGTTTCATGTTTTTTCTATTTGCTGCGGGGGCTCCTGCCCTGCCCACTAACTTTAAGGTTGGACGGGCAGGGCCTTTAATTGTTTTAATTCTCCTGTCAATGGCCTCAATTGGCCATTGACAGGTCGATGGGCGAACAGCTGATCGCCAACGTCATCCCACATCATTTTCGTGTCAGTGAGTGGGCCCCGCCCCCCACTTCTCGCCAACGGAAAAATTCAGCCCAATAATTCTGCATTTTATTGGATTGTGCAAGAAAGGCACTCTGGAGAAGTTACAATTGAATGTTGACAGATTCTATAGTTAGTAGTATTGCTAATACTACAGGGTCAGGAGTGAACGCAGGATGTTGTGATGCATGATGTTGATGCCATTTTCTTTGGTAGCCCTCCTCCACACTGACCCAATTCAGTGCAAGAAAATCTGGTCCCGAACCTTGAATCGGCCCAAAACCCTAAATAGAGTAAGTTGGAGCGGCTCCTTTGTGAAACTGAGTTTAAAGAAATTCTACTTCAGCCAATTTTGGTCTTTAGTGGACCCTGTTCCAACCAGATATGGTTGCAATGTCTGCCCTCTATGAAAGTGAACTCATAACAAGAGCCTCCGTTGCTGCCCTTTTGCTGACCAAGAGACCCTGTAATTTCTAGGTCATAATCTTGGCTGATATTCTGATGCTGGAGTGCTGTATTGTTGGAAGTGCACCTTTTCAAATCAGAAATTACACTGAGACAGTGCATGACCAGAAAGATGTGAAAGTTTCTATATCATTATTTGTAAAGAACTAAGAATTCTTTTGATGCCCTGGCCAACTTTCCTCCCTCAACTAAAGCCAGTAAAAACAGATTCATCACATTTGTTGTTTGTGAAACCAAGTGATAATCAAAAAGCTGTTGCATTTGTCCTTTTAAGAACAATAATTCAATGGGTGTAAAGCACTTTGGGACATTCTGAGGATGCATCCATAATGAGTCCAATCCATGCTTATTCATGTGTAAAATGGATTTGTGTGTAAAATGTTGCCCTGGCATCTAGTGGGAAGGAAACCTGATTACTGATTTCTCTAATGAAGGTCCATGTTTGATGTGGTTCCATTGCAGGGATATCAGAGGACATATCCAGTGGTGTATTCTGTTTTTCATAATGAACAAGTATGGGGAAATGTGTTAATTTTTACTGGAGATACTTACAATTCATTGGGGGGGTGGAGGCAATCTTCAGTTAATCCATTCCACTATAGAAGTGAGTATGCCTCTGTTTCCTAGTGGTGGTGTAGAAGGGGCTGAAGGAAAAAACAGGGGATGGAATGGAGGGAGAAGGCAGGAAAACTGACCTGCTCACCAGCAATACTCTGAATTGATTGAGCTTCAAATTAAAAGTTACAACCTGAATAGAAATAGTCGACAAGCTCCACCAATGCCCTCATCTAGCAACCTCTGTTAGGGAAGGAATCTTGCCATCTTTGGCCTATCTGTGACTGCAGTTCCATGCCAATGTGGTTGAATCACAACTGTCCTCTGAAGTGGCCGAGGTACTCAATTGTGTCACTACTTTCTCCGAGTGGCTAGGAATGAGCAATAAGTTCCAACAATGCCAGTAATGCCCATGACCTGAGCAAGAGGAAATTTTATAGCTATAAATTTATAAATTTAATAGCCCTTGGCTAATTCAGTTCTTTCTGTTCACATTATTATGACTGCAGTCAAGGTTCCAAGTGAATTTTGAGTCTGTTTACTCAGCATGTTGGACTCCTCCCTGAGATGAATGACTTCCTGAGAATATTTAGCTTGGTTGGGAACAGTGGCTGCAATCAGCAAATGTTTGCTTCAGAACTGGACATCAATCAGTGCACTTTGCAACCTACTGTGAGCCTTCAAAGCACTTTTATAACTGGATTATTAAACTGGAACATGAAACAGGTTCATGCAACAACATGAAGGACTTTACCCGGGCTCCCACATCTCCATTTAATTAGAAAATAAGTTGAGTTGCTGTGAGAAGTGCCAATTAGTCAAGGCAAATGTTTATCAGTGCTTGGATCCAGTGCTTTATTTAGAAAACATCACAAGGTGAAATTTATTCACTTAAGATGAATAGGTTCTTATCATTCACCACAATATACTGTACATTAAATTAGATAAATTAATCTTTGATAAACTATGCCAGTTATAGATTTCCAATAGACTAGGCTTACCTATATTTCAATACTAGCAGAATTCCTAATCGGGGCATAACAATTACTTACATAATCGTGGCTGAAACATATTTGCCTCAATAATTGGTAGTTAGAAGCTCAAAAAAAGAAATGTGTTTGATTCATTTAACTTAAATTAGCAACATTTCCCCAATCATCCTAAAACCATCCTGCTGAATATTTTAGAATGAGTAAATGTAAGTGTGGTTTCTATTTTTATTCCTGAAATGTGAATGTTTTTGGCGTCAGCTTGTACTGGTACTGCCCTTCCCCATAGCAAACAATGTCAACGTGGAACGCCTATGAACAACATTCTCCCATGCAAAAACATGTTTTTTACTCATTGTTATCCAAGAGTGTTCTAACATTCCAAGTAACAAAATTTAAGAGTTGTTTTTCTTTGACCACAAAGATGGTGATATCGCATGACGTGCTTTCCCAGCCTGGAGAGAGTGGGACAACCTATTTTTAAGGCACCTTTTCTAGCCCCTTCCCCATTTGGGGTGATCCTGAAGAGGACTGCTCAGTCACAGATGCTGCTGCCCAAAGACATTGCTGTCCCAACATAGGTGTCCTACAACCTTCATGCATTTGTCACCTGTGTGCAGGATTTGATTAGGGACTCCCAGGTTCACAGCGTTGTCCTCATTGCAAATTCTTCATTGCCATAGAACTTGGCAAATGGAGCCTGGTAGAAGCTTGTGTGTGACCTTGATTAAAGACCTCTGCAAGCCAACAAAAGTCCTAGGACAGAATTTTTCCCTTGTCGGTTGGGAGCGCGCCCGACCTGAATGGGAGAAAAATAATGTGCAATGACGTCAGGCGAGTGGCTCAATGTCATCATGTAGTGGCGAAATTTCACTCAGCGGGCAAGTGCAAGAGGCGGCACCATGCCCGCTGACAATTAAGAGGCCTATTATTTGCCCTTAATCAATTAATTAAATGGAAATTTTCGTGCCCATCCAACCATTCAGGAGGCACATGGGTGAATAGGCCAAGCAACCTTTGCATTTTTTGCGAAACCTCATCCATGGGCAGGATGAGGTTTCGACCAGTGAGTAAAAAGAAAATAAAAACTTTTAAAACTAATTTTTAACAACTCCCTGCTTGTGTGACGAAGTCGCGTGAGGGGACATGTTTTCTTTATTTTTCAGTTGTTTATTTTTAAAGCTAAAAACCTTCAGCTCCTTGAGGCAGCCCTGTGCCTTCAGGGAGCTTTCTGAGAGGGCACCCTTGCGCATGCGCTGACTTCTGCGCTTGCCCTCCTTCCCCTCCACGACCCAGGCAGCGCTGAGCGTTACAGCACACAGTTCACGCTGGCTGGCTGCTTATTGGCCAGCCAGCATGAAATCGAGGTCGAGGCCTGATCGCGGGCGGCAGTCGATTTCACAGCTGCTCCCGGGCCTGCTTGCTGCGCCTGCCTGATGAGATAAAAATCTTGTCCCTAGTCTACAGAGTAGTTGTCATCGCCAGACCCCTGTACTGCAGTAAGACCTGGACTGTGTATCACATAAGGGCACTAGAGAAATTCCACTGGCAATGCCTCTCTGCATCCTCTGAATTCAATGGGAGGACTGTTGAACAAATGGTAGTGTCCTTCTTGAAGTCAGCTCCACAAGCATTCAGGAAAAACTCCTGCAAAGTCAGCTAGGATGGCCAAACAGCATCTCTCCCACCAGGCCCTGCTTTCTTAACTCTCAAATGGCCAGAGTTTCAGGGAAGGACAAAGCAAATGCTACAGACCCTCTGAAGCTCTCCTTGAATTGCGGCAACAGCATTAATGACTGGGATGAACTTCTACCAATCATTCCTAATAGCAGCAACTTGTCCATCAAGCTGCAGCATTCTTTGAGTCCAAACACCTTAATGATGAGGCAGAGTGACAACGGAGAAGGAAAGAAAAAGATGCAAATCCTGCGTTCTGGATCTCACTACCACATGGGAGGTCCTGCTCCATGTGCCCAATGGTCTTCGGGTCAAGAGTATTGGGGTGTTCAGTCAAATGAAGATCCATGACAGAAACTAGCGACCAGGAGTAAATGTCATTCTCAAATTGAGGGATCGCCAGCAATGGTGACTCATTGTTAGGCCATTACCAGTTAATGGAAATACATTAATTAAAGGAGTTGTTTCATCTAGCCTAGATTTTCACAGATGAAAGAGTGTTTTGAAGGTCTGTAGTACAGCACAAAGCCCCCTCTCTGCATGTTGTCGATTGTGATGTAGAAACATTCCTGCAGGAGGTTAGGGACAAGGTTAGGAGGCATTATTTGGGTGAACACACAAAAGGACCTAAACAAATCAGCTCAGAACCGACGGACAGATATGGCCAACCAGTGCCAATTCAACACCCTCATGCACTGCCATTCAGTGCAGAAAGAAGAATAGTGACCTTATCAGGGCAGGCAAAGTAAGAAGAGTCCGCCTCATCTTCTAAAAATGCTTTGAACTAATCATATAAACCATTGTTGAGAACTCCCCATCACATGGTGGTGCAGAGCTGAGTGGTTTACAATCCTGGTCCACCCTAAAACACACAAAACACTATAAGCTAATTCACCAATCATCATTGGGTTTCAATAAAGTTTCAGAAACTCCTACAACATAGTCTTCCTGTGTGCTTAATCTTGTTTGCATGAATGCACTCCTTGCATTTATGTTAGTATAATACAAGTTATCCTTTCATGTCCTCACTCTCTTTTCCCTAAATTTTCTTAGCCCAATCTGTTCTGCTTTCCATCCCATGCATGGGTATAACCCGGGAGGTTTCACTGTTCGGGCTGGTGGCTGGCCGAGGAGTGGTGGGTGCCTCCTTTACGGGCCCCATGTACCCAACTGAGGCCCCCTTCCAAGGCCTTCCTACCCCAATGTTTCCCCTTCCCTTGCCCTGTCTACCCATCCCATACCCCGCCCCCTTCGCTCACCCTGCCAGCCTGACAGTTTGGAGTTTAATCCAACAGATGAAAAGATTAAAAACTCAGCTTCTGAAAGTAGAGAAAGCAAAGTTTACACTGTAGTAAAAAACAGTAAGATGTGAACGGATAGTTAAATGCAGATGAGAAGAAAGTCTTACATTTATGTAGCAACTTTCACATCCATGGGCCATCCCAAGGCACTTCACAGTTAATGATTTTGAAGTATAGCCACCCTTGTGCAGGCAAAGGCAACAATCATTTTAATGCACAGCAATGTCGCATAAACAGTAATGAGATAACGACCAATATGTCTGTTTGCTGTGGAATCGGTTAAGCGACAGATGTTGAGAACTGCCTTCTTTTTCTCATGGCCCAGAATATTCCCCACTTGACCATTGCCATCAAGCTAGGGGATTAACTCTGGTTCAAAGAAGAGTGCAGGAGGGCATGCCAGAAGCAGCACCTGGTGAGGATATAACACAGGACTAATTGCATGCTAAATAGCATAAGCAGCAAACGATAGATACAGCTAAGTGACTCCACAAGCAACAGATCAGATATAAGCCCTGCAGTCCAGTCTTGAATAGTGGTGGACAATTAAACAACTCTCTGGAGGAGGAGGCTCTGTAAATATCCCCATCCTCAATGATGGAGAAGCCCAGCACATCAGTGCAAAAGATAAGGCTAAAGCATTTGCTACAATCTTCAGCCAGAAGTGCAAAGTGGATGATCCACCTTGGCTAGCTCTGGATGCCCCTGGCATCACAGATACCAATCTTCAGCCAATTCGAGTAACTTCACGTGATATCAAGAAATTGTTGAAGGCACTGGATACTGCAAAGGCTATGGGCCCTGACAACATTCCGGCAATAGTACTGAAGGCTTGTGCTCCAGAACTTGCCGCGCCCATAGACAAGTTGTTCCAGTACAGCTACAACACTGGCATCTATCTGGCTATGTGGAAAATTGCCCAGGTATGTCTTGTACACAAAAAGCAGGACAAATCCAACCCGGCCAATTACCGCCCCATCAGCGTGCTCTCGATCATCAAAAAAGTAATGCAAGGGGTCATCAACAGTGCTATCAAGTGGCACTTGCTTAGCAATAACCTGCTCACTGACACCCTGTTTGGGTTCCGCCAGGGCCACCCACTCCTGACCTCATTGCAGCCTTGGTCCAAACATGGACAAAAGAACTGAATTCCCAATGTGAGATGAGAGTGACTGCCCTTGACATCAATGCTGTGTTTGACTGAGACTGGCATCAAGGAGCCCTAGTAAAACTGGAGTCAATGGGAAGCAGGGGAAAAGCTCTATGCTAATGCAGCAAGACGTGGACAATATCCAGGCTTGGGCTGTCAAGTGGCAAGTAACATTTGTGCCACATAAGTGTCAGGCAATGACCATCTCCAACAAGAGAGAATCCAATCTTGATGCTCAATGGCATTACCATCACAGAATCCCATACTAGCAATATCCTGGGGGTTACCATTGACCAGAAGCTGAACTGGACTCTCCTCTTGACTCCCCAAAGCCTGTCCACCATCTACAAGGCACAAGTCAGGAGTGTGATGGAATGCTTCTGACTTGCCTGGATGAGTGCAGCACCCACAACATTCAAGAAGCTCGACACTGGTCTAGGACAAAGCAGTTGGCTTGATTGGTACCACATCCGCAAATATTCACTCGCTCCACCACCGATGCACAGTAGCAGCAAAATGTACTATCTACAAGATGCACTACAGGAATTCACCAAGGCTCCCCGACAGTACCTTCCAAACCCACGACCATTACCCCCATCTGGAAGGACAATGGCAGGAGATAGATGGGAACAGCACGACCTGGAAGTTCCCTTCCAAATCAATCACCATCCTGACTTAGAAATATAACGCCATTCCTTCACTGTTGCTGGGTCAAAATCCTGGAAGACCCTTCCCAACAGCACTGTTGGTCTACATACACCACATGGTCTGCAGCAGTTCAAGAAGACAGTTCACCACCACTTTCTCAAGGGCAACTAGGAATGGGCAATAAAACGCTGGCCCAGCCAGCACAGCCCACATCCCGTGAATGAATAAAAAAAATGTCAGCCCAAGCCTAGATATTGTCCAGGTCTTGCTGCATTTGGACATGGACTGCTTCAGTATCTGAGGAGTCGTGAATGGTGCTGAACATCGTGCAATCATCAGCAAACATCCCCACTTTTGACCTTAGAATGGAAGGAAGGTCATTGATGAAGCAGCTGAAGATGGTTGGGCTGAAGACACTAACTGAGGAACTCTTACAGTGATGTCCTGGAGCTGAGATGACTGACCTCCAACAACCACAATGATCTTCCTTTATGCTTGGTATGACTCTAATCAGCAGAGAGTTTCCTCCCTGTTTTCCATTGACTCCAGTTTTGCTAGGGTTTCTTGATGCCACTCTTGGTCCAATGCGGCCTTGATGTCAAGGGCAGTCACTCTCACCTCACCTCAGGAGTTCAACTCTTCTGCCCATGTTTGGACCAAGGCTATAATGAGGTCAGGAGCTGAGTGACCCTGGCAGAACCCATACTGGGCATCAGTGAGCACGTTATTGCTAAGCAAGTGCTGCTTGATAGCACTGTTGATGACTCCTCCCATTACTTTACTGATGATCGAGAGTAGATTGATGGGGTGGTAATTGGCCAGGTTGGATTTGTCCTGCTTTTTGTGCACAAGACATACCTGGGCAATTTTCCACATAGCTGGGTAGATGCCAGTGTTGTAGCTGTACTGGAACAACTTGGCTAGGGGTGTGGCAACTTCTGGAGCACAAGCCTTCAGTAATATTGCCTGAATATTGTCAGGGCCCATAGCCTTTGCAGTATCTAGTGTCTTCAGCCATTTCTTGATATCGCGTGGAGTGAATTGAATTGGCCGAAGACTGGCATCTGTGATGCTGGGAACCTCTGGTGGGGACCGAGATGGATCATCCACTTTGCAATTCTGGCTGAAGATTGTAGCAAATGCTTCAGCCTTGTCTTTTGCACTTATGTGCTGGGCTCTGCCATCATTGAGGATGTGGATATTTGTGGAGCCTCCACCTCCAGTGAGTTGTTTAATTGTCCACCACCATTCATGACTGGGGTGGCAGGACTGCAGGGCTTAGATCTGATCCATTGGTTGTGGGATCATTTAGCTCTGTCTATCACTTGTTGCTTATGTTGTTCGGCATGCAAGTAGTCGGTTATAGCTTTGCCAGGTTAACACCTCATTTTTAGGTATGCCTAGTGCTGCTCCTGGCATGGCCTCCTGCACTCTTCATTGAGCCACGGATGATCCCCTGGCTTGATGGTAATGGTAGAGTGGGAGATATGCCAGGCCATGAGATTACAGATTGCGTTCGAATACAATTCTGCTGCTACTGATGGCCCACAGAGCCTCATGGGTGCCCAGTCTTGAGTTGCTAGATCTGTTTGAAATCTATCCCGTTTAGCACAGTGGTAGTGCCACACAACACGGTGGAGGGCATCCTCAGTGTGAAGGTGGGAGTTCAAGTCTACAACGACTGTGCAGTGGCAACTCCCACCGATACTGTCATGGACAGATGCAACTGTGGCAGACAACTTGGTGAGGATGAGGTCAAGTATATTTTTCCCTCTTGATGGTTCCCTCACTATCTGCTGCAGACGTAGTCTAGCAGCGATGTACTTTAGGACTCAGTCAGTACAGTCAGTAGTGTGCTACCGAGCCACTCTTGGTAATAGACATTGAAGTCCCCCACCCAGAGTATGTTTTATGCCGTTGTCACTCTCACTCCTTCCTCCAAATGGTGTTCAACATGAAGGAGAACTGATTCATCAGCTGAGGCAGGGCAGTACATGGTAATCAGTAGGAGGTTTCCTTTGCACATGTTTGACCTGATGCCATGAGACTTCATGGGGTCTGGAGTCAATGTTGAGGCATTGATGTTGTCCCAGGGCAACTCCTTCCCAACTCTGTTGCCACCTCTGCTGGGTTGGTCCTGCTGGTGGGACAGGACACACCGAAGGATGGTGATGGTGAAGTCTGGGACGTTTTTTGTAAAGTATGATGCTGTGAGGATGATTATGTCAGGCTGTTGCTTAACTAGCCTGTTAGGTAGCTCTTCCACTTTTGGCACTACCCCCCAGACGTTAGTAAGGAGGGTCGACGGGACTGAGTTTGCCGTTAATGTTTCTACTGCCTAGGTCGATGCCAGGTGACCCATCCACTTTTATTCCTTTTTTTGGGGCTTTGTAGCAGCTTGATACAACTGAGTGGCTCGCTTGCTGGGCTATTTCAAACTGCATTTAAGAGTCAACCACATCGCTTTGGGTCTGGAGTCACATGTAGGCCAGACCAGGTGAGGACAGTACATTTCATGCCTTAACGGGCATTAAGAACCAGATGGGTTTTTGTAACAGACATTCCACGATTTCATGGTCATCGTTAGACTTTGAATTCCAGATGCCGTGGTGGGTTTCGAACCTGGCTCCTCAGAGCATTCGAGTCCAGCAACAATACAATCGCCTCCCCCTGACTCAGACTCCTTGATCAACAAAGCAACTGGGGCAACCATAGTGTACCATCTTCGTCACTGATTTATGGGGTTTTTGAACAGTCACAAAATGAACAGGGACTATTAGCATTATTGATTTCTGTTTAAATATATATCTGTAAATAAGTCTATTTTCGTTTTGCTATTAAGGTACAATTTAACAATATTATTTTCCAAAAATAAGTATGCACTGTTTGAAATGTTTTGGTATTTGTGGTGCTGAATTTGTGACGCTAATGGTACCAGTTTTATAATCGAATCTAAAATTGTCCAATTTCTTTTATCCACAGCCATTTTATCCTCATTGCACCGCCACCGGAAACAGAGGGCCTGATTTTAACCCATTCGAAACCTATTCACTTCCACAGAGTTAGAATGGAGCCCAGAGTATCTTTATTCTATACAATACTGCAGCCTAACGTTCTGATAGCAGTCTGCATTCAGACTGTCATGGCTTAGGTGGATACTTTTTATTGGAAACCCAGTATTGAACATATTCTTCTCAGTATAATTTAATTACATTTAAGATAAAGGAAATGGGGGAGACAGAGACAGAGGGAAAGAGAGAAGCTGCTAAACTGGCCCTGAATTCCTTGCCTACTGCCGTGTTGACACAGTAGATTTCTACCTACGTCTTGTTAACCTGACTCGTGTCTATTTTCCAGGGTCAGGGGAATTTAAATATTTTGGTGATGTGCAGGGGCCATTTATGTCTCTACTGGGGGCACCCTTCATGTTGTGTGTGGTGAGATTCAAGTATGAGGGCAGATGGAGGGACACTGCTGCACTATATTGTTGTAGTATAAGTGGACCCAGGCAATCCCAGTCACCATTCAGAAAAATGTTTAACACCATCCCCAGTCTAGGGCACAAATAATAGACAGTATATCATATGATTTATTTCCATCATTTGGAATGCATGCAACCAATGCCAAAAGTGGCAGAAATTTTGATGGGTGAAAAAGAAGACAGGGACCTTGTGTTCCTGCCCTTGAATTCCACACCATGCACCATAATCATAGTGTTTTACTGCTGCAACCTGTGAGGAAATTTGGGGCCCTTAAGGATTATTCGGCTCGAACTCCAATGGAAACTCCCAGATTGCCTATTGTCAGCTTCTCGTGTTATCACAGTTTAAAAATAAGCAAGAAAGTAGTAACCTTTGTTACCCTTTTTAATAGTTTAAAATAGTTTATAGACTGAAGTTTAGATTGAATTCTTGATTTTAGAAACTGCCATTTATTTTTCTGAGCTTTCACTGCGTCACAAGGCTATGCCCCTTTATTTTTTAAAATATGATTTTTCAATTTTCAACTGACAGGAAATTATGCAATTTGAACTGAGATGGAGCAAACTGCTTAAAAATGCAAGGCCACATTCCATGGTGAGTGTGCGAAACAATCAAATCACCCTGAGGGGAGTGTGAATAGAGAGACATTTCCTATAATCCAGACACCCATTGTAACTTGTAACTGTCTTAGGAAGAGAAGTGCAAAGTGCTGAATGGTAAAACAATGGCTGCCATAGACAGACACAACCAAAACTTCTTGGAAATACACAATAGATGAAGTATTTCAAGGCAAGGCTGTCTAGCCACTAGAGAGATTCTAGGTGACACAGGTGATGTCAAGAAAGTCTTCAGCAGAGGAAACAGACTGAAGGCTGCTCTTTCTCTCCCTCTTTCTCTTTTGGAATAAAAGTGTCACCCAGTTCGAGAAGCCAACCCCACCAGAAACCTGCCAGTGAAGTGAAATCTCATAATAATTACAATATCTTGTACATCTGACCACATCTAAGAGACCAGCTTATCTAAATTGGCTATGGAATTTAAAATCTATGCCTCAAGGACAACCAAAGGATGCTTAACAGTATATTCTTTTACCTTTTTTGTTGGACTCAAGCTCCCTTAATTCTGATAGGTGTGTGTGTGCGTGTATGGGCCCTAATGACCGCACAAGGGCCGAATGATTGACGTTGCATTTTTATTATTTTTCTTGGGTTTAGTGGTTAATGAATTTGTTCTTTCTTTGACTTAAGAAAACCTTGTTTGATTGGCTCCTTATTGCTCACAGTTTAAACAGTTAAATACATCCTGATTTGGAAAAGGCATGTCCTTGTGAAAAAGAAACTGGGATATTCCCGGCTTTGATGTTCCCTTCAGCTGCCTCCTGTGGAGGATTTCTGAAAGCAATCACAGGGTCGTTATGGACAATTTTCAGACTTGTTGAAAAAAGTAGTCATAATATTTTTGCCTAGGTAGGTTTTTTTGTTTTATTCCTGCTGCTGTGCCCCCCCAAGATGGTGTGTAGCATATTGGTACTAAGTCGATGTCCATTGAAGAACTTTAGAAAATCTATCTTCCCAGTTTTGTGCCATTTTTGACACTGATTACTTTTATTTTATCTCCTGACTCCTTTCAATTTGCTGATGTGAAATCCCACAAAAGGACGTAAATGGACTTGTGGATATTCATTAGACAGCATTTAACTGCACATACAAAGAGCTAAATTGGAAAACCCCTGAAAATGGGCATGAGTTTGCAATGCACGATTAACCCATACCTGTTGATTGCAATGCACGCAGTATGCCAACTTTGTGCTGTCTGCTCATTTGAATAATCTTTGCATCCAACCAGTGCTAACTTTGTTGTTCATTGATTGGATGTTTCAGCAGGGGGCCAATATTGTGAGTGGTGAACAGCACTTAATGCTAGCTTACATAAAGCTAGCCTGTAGGGGAGGTGCACTGTGGCTAAAGCAGATGCTGGAGGTCGAGGTTGAAAAGAATATGACCTGGGAAAGAGCGAAGAATAGTCTAACAGAGAGAGAGCATGCACCAAGCTTTCGGAGGCTGTTTTGGAGATCTTGGTGGAGGAGATGAGGAGGAACGGAAATGTTCTGTCTATACAGGGGGTCAGACCCCAGACATATGGCTAAAAGTCCATGGGAGCAGATAGCTGTGGAAGTCAATGTCGAGAATCAAACCCGGAGAACCTGGATACAGTGCCACATGATGTTTAATGGCCTCACATTAGTGGTTAAGGTCAATGAGTGCATCTTCAAATACCATATCCCACCAGATGCACCAGTTATCTCAATGTGTTGCACCTTACCCTCACACACCTAGTGTTGCTGAATGCCTCACACCCACATCTCAAAGATTACAAACACTGCTAGCTGTTCAACCATGACAGTCACATCAGCTAAACAGATTGCCCAACACTCACTGACACACATGCCCTTCTCTTGCAGGGCAAGTTGGTGTATAATTAGAAGTAGCTGGAGCTAACTGGAGGGGGACATGTGCACCTGTCCTGGGGCAACTGGTTTGTGCAGAAGGCATGAAGTCCGCAAAAACTCCTTCATCACCTGCTACACCACTCCCTGTTGACTTTAGCAACTTGAAACAACTAAAGAAAGCACCAAACACTTGTGGTATCAAAGTGACAGCCAAAAGGAATCAATCAGTAACTAACCTGTTAGCAGTTGGTGATCCTTTTAAAGCCACTGGTGGTGGGTACATTTAAGGTTCATAGAGGATGTTGACAGGGGTATAGAGTTCCAAAATGGCACTGCTGGTGTCAAATCAGTGTTGCAACCTTATTATGTTATGATCTGCCCACTCTGCATACATCAGATGATGTTCACGGTTCCCACTAATGACACCATCAATATGGTGTCTGCTTCGATTCACCCTAGCGTGTGCACTTTGTGGATGCCACTTTGGAGCTTTAAGGGCACTTTTCCCTCCAAAAATGGTGCTAACAAGCTAAATTTCTCACCTTACATCCCTCAATAACATTACAGCTGGTATAGATTAGAGAAATGGAATATAGTTTAGCTTTAAATACCTTCACCAGACAAAAATCAGCAAGGAAAGTCTACAGCACCTCTCTGAAGGGCCAACAAATCCCACATGACTGCTATTTAGTTATTGCACACAGAAGTGCCGGATCTTCAATGATCTCTCTTACGTGAACTTTGGTCCCATCAAAAATGTTTAGCCAGAGATGAATGAGCATTGCAACCAGAATGTGGCAGAAAAGCAGATTCAGTGCTGATTCTTCTTCATTATCCCAACCACCTATCACATTGCCAAGCTGCTGAGGAGAGGTGGCGGCAGAAGCTGCTCATGCTAGTGGGATGGAAGCTACATCAATAACATCAAAGTCTCAGTAAAAACTTCAGTTGGTGGAATTGAAAAATAATATTAAATGATAGGAAGTAGAGAAGGTTTATTTGGTCCATCTAGCCTGCCCTGTGAGCTGATCAATGTTAGAATGACTCAAACATTTTCCTGTTTCTTCAAAACATTCTGCATTAAAATTGGTGGATTTAAAACATTCACGAAGGGAGAGACATCTTCTGTTTAAGATTAGAGCCACTTAGTTGAGGGAAGACTGGGGCTAAGTAGTCTAATTTGTTATTTTTGATGTTACAAGGAACAATAGCGATTAGATTGAATTTTATTGAAAACTACTTGTTCACATAAATCAGCTTGTTGGGTTACACAGAGCCTCATTTAACCAAAGTGCTGATTGATTCGCCTTCTGGGAAATAGAAAGTTAAGAATGAGAGGTAATTGAATTGAAACATTATAAAATATTTAAGGGGCTTGACAAAGTAGATGCTGAGAAAATGTTTTCCTGGCTGGGGAATCTGGAACACAGGGTTGCAGTCTCAGAACAAGGGGTTGGGCAGTTAAGATTGAGATGAGGAAAAATTTCTTCACTCAAAGAGTTGTGAATTTTTGGAATTCTCTGCCCCAGAGAGCTGTGGATGTTCAGTGGTTGCATGTGCACAGACAGAAGTTTTGATTATCCAGGGAACTAAAGGATATGGGGACATAAGATGGACTTGAGTTGGACGATCAGTCTTGAACAGGCTTGAAGGGCCAAATGGCCTACTCTAGTGCCTATTTCTTACGATCATATGTTGAGGTAAATGCGCATGTGAATTACAGTGTTGATTTCACCAAATCAGCGGTTTCATGTTCAAAGTGCCTGCACAAACAACCATATGACTACATATTGGCCATTAAATATAAGGCTGTGTTTGTAGATGCCACAACTTCAGACAGTGAACTCCCTCCACAGGCAGTAGCAATGCCAGACATGTCGCTTTCAGTAATGTCCCCAGGAGCTGTCTGTCTGCATCTAAGACCGTGCAGACCAACTCAGCTCAAAAGGAATTGTACTTTGAAATGGAAACTGCAAACAATGCTATATCCTCTTTTAAAAAAAAATCACCTGTATATCTCTAATAAAATGGTAAGAAGATTGTATATCAGATATTAGGGATGGGCAGCAAACGTTGGTCTTGTCAGCAACTCCCACATCCCATGAATGTTAAAAATAGCTAATTATTACATTAAATTGAAATGGTTTCTGAGATAACCTCGGGCTCGGGGGAAGGGTAGCAAATGGGGCAGCAGAGGGGTAGCAAGCGGAGTGTGAGCAAAATGGCAAGTCAGGAGTTGAATGCGGGCTCAGTAGTGGGGCAGTGAGGGAGGTGCTGAGTGGGAGGCAGCAAGGTCTTAGGAGACGGATGGTGAGCGGCATGGCGAGTGGGATGTAGCCAGGGCTTGGGGAGGGATGGTGAGTGGGACAATGATCAGGATGCAGCGAAGGCGTGGGAGAGGGACAGCATGAGGGGCACCAAGCTGGAGGTGGATAAAGGGCAGACAACAATGATGTCAGTGGTGGGAGAGATTGTGCATGTGCTGGCAGATGGAATGGGTGCTGAGTGGGCATACGCAACTATTCCTGGTCGATGTCAGGAGTTACAGTGTAAATATAAACCCCTGAACTAAAAATGTGGGATTGCCAATGGGATTGATTGATGATGTTGAATCTGAGAGAATACCTAGTCAAATCTGAACAGTCATCTCAGCCCCCAAAGAAAAGTCTCTTATCTAAAAAGAATAAAAAGTTTGTTCTATACATTGATGCCAAATGAATCTTCTTTTATCTCTCATAAAAGCTACTTCATTGTTTTTTAATGAGGTCTTTTGGTGACAGATGTTTGCCTAATGCACTCTTGCCACACACATACTGAAGCAGCTTTTTTTACCTTAATTCCAGACATAAGCTGCATGTGTCCAAAGTTTAAACCAAATGCCACTGCAATGTATGTCAGTTTATATTCAGTTCAATATATTTACTTTCATTTTCTGAAGGCTCCTTGGCGCATTATTATAAAAACACTGTGGACAAGAGAATTCATTGGGAACAGAACGCAACTTGCAAATTAAATGCATTCCTTTGTTAGGGAGCAGGCTTGAAATAAAGAAATTATTCTCTAATAAAGCAATAATACTTAGGAATATTGAATAAAATGGGTGATTATCTTTTCAATAGAAACCTCTGGAGGAAAACCCATGGTAAACTCCTAGAATTTGCAAATGGTTCCCATTGTAACAATTTAACATATTCTTCTCTATTACCATAATTGTTCAGCCAGCGAGACAATACCACCCCTGAAGGGCAGTTCAGGTTTTCTTAAGGGTCTTTACTAACAAGACATATCTCGTGCATCATGTCAGTGGGTGGAATTGTCAGTGAAAATAAATCCTTCCAGTATCTGTGGATCAGAAGAAATTTGCACAGAATGTTTGAAAATTGATGGCTGCAGTGATTTTTGGTGTTAGCTTCTCAAAACTCATTCATTGCAATGAAAGAAATTTTGGCCATGATCGAATTGAAACCTCAAAAATGAAGAGAATTTTGCTAATTTTATGAAAATATCATCATAACACATGACAGAAGTTTCTTAGAAAATACAGCAAACTGTGTATGTACTTATCTATTTTCTTTCATGCTGGTTGGGATTTAGCATCTTGGTGATGCTTCCATTTGAAAAGTAACATGTGTATCTGACCCAAAGCTTTAGATCAAAGCTAGAATCAAATATGTATTAAAAGATTGCAATCTGGGATAAATATTGTATGTGACTATCAATTGTATCTTACAATTGATTTTTGCAAGAACTTGGGAGTATTTTATGTCTGCTCAACGTGATAATATAAGGCGGAATTTAATATAGACAGAGGTCTTGCCTGCTGGTTGGAGTGCCAGGAAGAGCCTTGCGGAGGCTTTCCCTAGGATCAAGGACCCTGGAGGCAGAATTCCCGCCTGCCATGAGCTGCTGACCAATCAGAGGCTGGCAGCTCTTCATTTCTCGGCAGCACAACTGGGGAGATGGTGGCTGCTGCCAGTAATGCATCCACCTGAGACCTCAGATCGAGGAAGGGACTCAGGCAAAACTCTTGTGGAAGCATAAATACCAAAAAGCTAATTAATGAGCCAGGTTGTTGGTGAAAAGATTTTATTTAAGGTGGCTGGCTGATATGTTATTTCATTAACTACATAAATTTTGAGGCCCTACCCAACCCCTCTCCCCGAGATGGAAATGGTGCCCTCAGATACCGGTGCCAGGCAGCAGGTGGATTCTGGAGAGCTGGCGAGAGCCTCACGTTGCCTCTTTTCTGGAAAGGCCGCTGCATCTTGTGCCACTCAGGTACTTAACAGGATCAAGGACCCTAGAGTGGAAGTCCTGCTTGCCAAGAGTTGCTGGCCAATCAGAGGCTGGCAGCTCTTCTGTACTCGGCTGCACCACCGAGGAGGCGGAGGATCCTGCCGGTACTACACCCAACCGAGGCCTCGGTTTGAGGAGGAACACCAGCACAGGTGACTGATGGCAGGAAGGGGGTCACGCGAAGGGGGTTGCAGGGTAGAGGTTTCTGGCCTGAGTCAGGAGGACATAGGAGGGAATAAAGGAACTGGAGGTCCAGTCAGCTCACGCCACTGTCAAACGATTCTGATGACAAATTCAAGAGTAGATCAGCAGTTGGGGGAAATATGTCCATCTGTTAAAATTTCAAAGGGCTGAATCATCCCAGATTTGCATTAATTGCGGCTGTGGGCATGAAAAACAATGTTTTACATGCTGGCCGCAATGGCAGGTTTTCACGCCATATAGTCTCATTCCTAGCACCTCATTAATAATACATTCACGGGAAACACACCAGATCGCTGGTGGGTGGGTTCTGATTTGCCTGCCATGGCGTGACCTCAATGCTTCCTTGCCCCGAGTGCCATATTTAAAACGCACCAGAGCGCAGCCTACTTCAGGTCTCCAGACCAGGACTGCACCAGGCGACAGATAGCCCCAAAAGCAAAGAAGGCGGCAGCCCCCAAATTTAGGAAAGCCTCTCTTGGGTGCCTGCTGGACACAGTGGAAAGCTGCCATGGATGTCCTCAACCTCTGCTCTGGCTGCTGGAGGTCCACCAGTGTCACCAATCTAGCCTGGGAGGTAGTGGCAGTGGTGGTCAATGTCACCGGAGCGTAGAGGGAGTCAGCTATCCTGTGTAGGAAGAGGATGAATGCTCTCATCCGTTCCACCAGGGTAAGTCAACCACCTCAACACTCTCAACTCACACACTCACAAACCCATCACACATCCACAGGGATCGCACACTCAAGGGACAATGCCACTAACTCCTGCATGTCCTTACCTGGCCTGGCCAATATGTGGCTCCAGACCCACAGCAATGTGGTTGACTCTTAGATGCCCTCTGAAATGGCCTAGCAAGCCACTCAGTTGTACCAAACTGTAAAAAGTTTCAAAACAGGAAGGAAACTGGATGCATCATCCGGCATTGGCCGAGGCACCAGAAACTACAATGGCAAACTCAGACCTGTCAACCCTGCAAAGTCCTCCTTACTAACATCTGGGGGCTAGTACCAAAATTGAGAGGGGTGTCTCACAGTCTAGTCAAGCAACAGCCTGAAATAATCACCATCGCCATCCCTGGTATGTCCTGTCCCACCGGCAGGACAGACCCAGCAGAGGTGGTGGTACAGTGGCATATATGAGGGAATTGCCCTGGGAGTCCTCGACATCAACTTCGGACCCCATGAAGTCTCATGGCATCAGGTCAAACATGGCCAAGGAAGCCTCCTGCTGATTACCACGTAGTGCCCTCCCTCAGCTGATGAATCAGTGTTCCTCCATGTTAAACACCACTTGGAGATGCACTGAGGGTGGCAAGGGAACAGAATGTACTCTGGGTGGGGAGGACTTAAATATCCATCACAAAGAATGACTCGGTAGCACCACTACTGACCCAGCTGGCCGAGTCCTAAAGGGCAGAGCTGCTAGGCTGGATCTGCGACAGATAGTAAGGGAACCAACAAAGAGGGAAAAACATACGTGACTTCATCCTCACGAACCTGCCTGTCACAGATGCATCTGTCCATGACAGTATTGGTAGGAGTAACCACAGCGCAGTCTTTGTGGAGACAAAGTCCAGCCTTCACATTGAGAATACCCTCCATCGTGTTGTGTGGCACTACCACTATGCTAAATGGGATTGATTTCGATCAGATCTGGCAACTCAAGACTGGGCATCCATGAGGCGCTGTGGGCCATCAGCAACAGCAGAATTGCACTCAAACACTGTCTGTAACCTCGTGGTCCAGCATATCCCCCACTCTACGATTATCATCAAGCCAGGAGATCAACCCTGGCTCAATGAAGAGTGCAGGAAGGAAAGCCAGGAGCAGCACCAGGCATACCTAAAAATGAGGTGTCAACCTGGTGAAGCTATAACACAGGACTACTTGTGTGCCAAGCAGCATAAGCAGCAAGTGATAGACAGAGCTAAGCAATCCCACAACCAACGGATCAGATCTAAGCTCTGCAGTCCTGCCACGTCTAGTCGTGATTGGTGGTGGACAATTAAACAACTCACTGGAGAAGGAGGCTTCACAAATATCCCCATCGTCAATGATGGAGAAGCCCAGCACATCAGTGCAAAAGATAAGGCTGAAGCATTTGCTACAATCTTTAGCCAGAATTGCCAAGGAATGAACCATCTCAGCCTCCTCTGGAGCATTACAAATCTCAGTCTTCAATTCAACTCACTCCACGTGATATCAAGAAATGGCTGAACGCACTAGATAATGCAAAGCCTATGGGCCCTGACAATATTCCAGCACTAGTACTGAAGACTTTTGCTCCAGAAGTTGCCATGCCCCTAGCCAAGCTGTTCCTCACGAACACTGGCATCTACTCAGCTATGTGGAAAATTGCCCAGATATGTCCTGTACACGAAAAACAGGACAAATTCTACCTTGCCAATTGCCTCCTCATCAGTCTACTCTCAATCATCAGTAAAGTAATGCAAGAGGTTATCAACAGTGCTATCAAGCAGCCCTTGCTTAGCAATAACCTGCTCACTGATGCCCAGTTTTGGTTCCGCCAGAGCCACTCAGCTCCTGACCTCATTACAGCCTTGGTTCAAACATGGACAAAAGAGCTGAACTCCAGAAGTGAGGTGAGAGTGTCTGCCCTTGACATCAAGGCAGCATTTGAACAAGTGTAGCATCAAGGAGCCCTGGCAAAACTGGAGTCAACAGGAATCAGGGGAAAACTCTCCAATGGTTGGAGTTATACCGAGCATAAAGGAAGATGGTTGTGGTTGTTGGAGGTCAGTCATCTCAGCTCCAGGACATCACTGCAGGAGTTACTCAGGATAGTGTCCTCAGCCCAACCATCTTCAGCTACTTCATCAATGACCTTCCTTCCATCATAAGGTCAGACGTGGGGATGTTTACTGATGATTGCACAATGTTCCGCACCATTCACAACTCCTCAGATACTGAAACAGTCCATGTTCAAAGTTAGCAAGACCTGAACAATATCCAGGCTTGGGCTGACAAATGGCAAGTAACATTTGCACCACACAAGTGCCAGGTAATGACCATCTCCAACAACAGAGAATCTAACCATCACCCCAATGGCATTACCATTACTGAATTCCCACTATCAATATCCTGGGGCTTACCATTGACCAGAAACTGAACTGGGTTAGCCATATAAACACTGTGCCTACAAGGGCAGGTCAGAGGCCAGGAATCCTGCGATGAGTAAGTCACCTCCTGACTCCCCAAAGCCTGTCCACCATCTACAAGGCACAAGTCAGGAGTACGATGGAAGACTCTCCACCTGTCTGGATGAGCGCAGCTCACACAACACTCAAGAAGCTTCACACTGCCCAGGACAAAGCAGCCCACTTGACTGGCACCACATCCACAAACATTCACTCCCTCCACCACCAGCGCAGAGTAGCAGCAGTGTGGACCATCTACATGATGCACTGCCGGAATTCACTAAGGCTCCCTAGACAGCACCTTTCAAACCCACAACCACTACCACCTAGAAGGACAAAGGTAGCAGGTAGATGGGAACACTGCCACCTGGAGGTTCCCCTCCAAGTCACTCACCATCCTGACTTAGAAATATATCACTGTTCCTTCACCGTCGCTGGGTCAAAATCCTTCTTAGCAGCACTGTGGGTGTACCTACATTACATGGACTGCAGCGATTTAAGAATGAAGCTCACCACCACCTTCTCAAGGGCATTTAGGGATGGGCAATAAATGCTGGCCCAGCCAGTGAAGTACATATCCCGTGAATGAATCAAAAAAACCACAGCCTCACATCTCCATCATGCTCATAGCCACCGGAGCTCACATCCTCATCCCATCCATTGCTTTGCTCACCACACAAACATTCCATGCAGTGCCCTATGTCTTGCTCACACTCTCTCCATCTGTTTTCATGTGGGAGACGCTGGCTCACAACAGCAGGGATAGATCCTAGCTTAGGGTGTGGCCTACATCAGGCCTCTTACTTACTTTGAATAGTGTGCCATCGCGATGACTGGTGAGAAATTGGGCTGTGCCTGCGGTGACAGTGAGGTTGGTGGTGAACCCCCACGTGTGATTCCGGACCCACATCATCCCTCTCCCAGTGCAACCGTGAGTGCTCTCTCTCCTGCTTTTGACTGTGCTGCCATGCAGTAATTACCTCTACTTTGGTTCACAGTGACCAAGTGACCGATGCCCCCAGCCAGCCAATCCCTCAGCTCTAGCCACATCCTTACTTCCAGCCAAGAGGACACCTCCTCCATTGAAGAGCTGGAAATAAGCAGCTTGGAAGACTCGTCACACCCTCCACCAGTGCAGAGACACATACCTCGGTGGGACCTACATCTAGAACAGGCTCAGGTTCACAATCTGGTGGTCACTGCACAGACACGCATCCGCAGCAGGAGGAGACAGGTTCAGCTGAGCTCTCTGGCACTTGGAGGACTGCTGGAGAAGAGGCATCTGTGAGGTCTGAGTCAGATGACAAGCCTCTTGGATTCAGCCTTCCAACTCATCCTGGAGAGTCAGCAGAAGGAGTGGGAACATCACGCAGATCTGTTGGAAGCCCTCAACAGAGTGGCACACGAGTCAGAGGAATGCATCTGCCTGCTCTTTCATGAAGTGGTGCCCACACGTGCATGCATGGAGGTTCCCATGGGAAGGATGGCGGATGTCATGGAGACCCTGGTCCAGCAGAATGCGGAGATGCGCGCAGACCTGCATTCCAGCGTGGTAGCCATGGATGAGTTCTTGCAATGGCAACGTGAGAGGGAAATGAGGTGCCTTGACATCCCTCCAGGTGCTTCTTCACCTCAAGGAGTCAGGCCAGAGCCCCCAGGCACCCGAAGGGAGGAAAAGCGGCAGTTGCACACCCCCGGGTCATCCACTCAGGAATCTCAGAGGCTGTTCACTCCCTCTGAGTCCCCTTTGCCTGTGATCCCCTCAACCTCGTTCTCTGTCACTGCAGAGGGAGCAGACAAAGCAAGCTGGGGCCCTCAAGGCCTTGGCTCTTCAGAGAATGCTGAAGTCATCAAGGGAACAGGGCCAACCATTGCACAGGCTGTCTCCACCTCTGCTGCAGAAGTCAGGGCCCCACCTAGAAGAAGTGGTAGACCTAGAAATGTTATGAATTTCTGATCACAAGTGGTTGCACAGGTGAACACATTTTGTCACTTTATAATCTGAAAATATATTCACATTCACTGAATAATATGTAATATTGTCTTTCACCTTAATTGACGGGCTTTGTGAGTCCTCTCATTGCATCCCCCCTACTAGCAGTTCCGCTGCATGCAGCCAGTCCCATGAGTGATTCTGCAGGGAGAAGTGTGTGTGTGGCAGGGCCTTTCAGAGCCTCATGCAAGCACTCTCCCACACACACGGAGCCTTCATCCATCTCACTTATCTCACTCTCCTGAGCATTTTCAATGTTGACTGCTAAGGTTCTCTTTCAGTTGTCCATCTGAGCTGACCTGCATCTCCGCCCACCCACTGATCGCAGTCCCACACAGCACCTGTACCCATCCAACACGAGGCTCCGCTCACTTTCGACTTCGACAGCCATGGTTGTGGTCAAGTATATTGTTATCTTCCCAGTTCTTTGCCCTTTCTGAGTTACCCATGTCCTTTCCCCAATCATTGTTAACCTCCCTGGCATCACCTTCCACCTCCCCACCATCACCTATGAACCTGAACCCTTGTCTTTCCAGGATGTCTAGGTGAACATGCATGTTCCTTACCTTCCTCAGAATCCAAACCCCATCCACAATGATGTGCTTGACCTCCTCCTTCCCGCTCCCAGGGTCCGTGTTTGCCTCCGAGTCCCCATCAACCACCCTCGCCATCCCTCTACTGCTACCAACACACCCCCATCCTCCCTCCCTACCAGCTTCCTTGACCCCCTCTCAAACTAACAATGCCCACCCTCGGTCCACACCCCAGGATGCAGCCATTGGCTCTACAGACCCCTCCCTTGCATGTTCACTTAGACATGTCCCCTCTTACTCCCTCCTCCACCCTTAATCCCTTCTCCTCTGAACACCTTCCCCCCTCTGCACTCCCTCCTCCCCGACAACCTTCTCCCTTCTGCACTCCCTCCTTTACACATTCCTTCCTCCCTCACACCTGCCGCCCCAGTTGCAGCATTCTTCCCCATTCCACGCTCCTCTCTCCGTACTCCCTCTGTTCCTCCTCCCATCTCACAACCTCACCCCTCCTCTCTCCCCCGGACACCTTTGTCCCTCTTCCCAACCTCACCCTCCACCGACACCTTCATCACCCCCACCCATCCTGGTACACCTTCCTCTCCCAGTCACACCTAGAACTTCCTCTTCCACCCACCTTGGTACACTTCCCTCTCACACTCACAGCTAGAACTTCCTCTCCCCCACTTCGCCAATCTTCTATAGTAGCATATGGCCAAAACCACGATGTTCCAAAGCAGACCCAAAGCAGCAACGGAGACTTCCCACCTTCCAGGAGCTCCTTTGTGGTGTAGCCATGTCCATGAGACTCCAGCCAGCATGTGATGCATGTGTTCCTTCAGGGTCTGGTAGCTGTAGGGCTCCAGTATCTTCTTTTTCTCGGATATCTGCTATCTGAGCAAGGGCCTAACAGTAAATCCCAACTTCTGGATGGCACACTTGTCCAGACATGTTCTGGACAGGTGTGTTTTCCCGCCGGCGTAACAGAAAATTGGGCATGGTGGGAACGATTCTGGTCGGGCCTTATTTGCATCCCATTACCAGGATGTAAATTGGGTTCACGCCGGCCTCCAGTGGGATTTGCGGTCCCCATGGTGGACACCATCGAATGATGCTGCTGAGCTTTCACACTGCCGTGAAACTGATTTCTGCCCCTCACGCCAAATTGTCCCTCCCCTCCCCCCACCACCACCTGTCATGATGCCCGCAGCCAATGGGACTAGACAATTCCACCTAAAGTTTTTCTGACTCTGCCAGTTTTATTTGCAGGGATAGATTTTATTCTATGGCCACTGTATTGTTGACTTGATAAGTGATTATAGGGAAACTTCAAGTTGCAGGGTTCTCCAAACACTCAGAGAAATCAGTTTGAGGCTCAATTGAAATTGGGCCTCAGACTTCATTTGCATTGAGCAGGTGACAGCAATCTGTTTTGATACCAGTCTCAATGCCAGAGGCCTGACCAATTCTGAATGACGCCATCCCAAATTGGCTCACAGGTAGGTTGTGATGGGGTCGATGAAGTGGAGGGGGACATGATTGGGATAGTAGAGGCACAGTGTATTATTGTTGAGCCAGAAAAAAACATTCTGCTCATTTTGAAAGTTAACTAAGAGTTGATTCCAGGAACTAGTCAGTACTGAATAAACAAATGTGACTTGCAGTCAGCACCTTTAGCATCATTAGATTCCTAAGATATTTACTCTTCATTATGGCCAAGTGTATCTCTTTTAGACCCTTTTTCTGAAGGCGTTTGTTTTTACTGGGGTTGCATATTCTGAAATATTGACAGCATTGATGAGGCTGAGTTCAAAAGATCACCAATAAAATGTCTCAGTCGGTCTTTCATGTCATAGCTACCTATCCATTGGCAACAATCTTTCTCATTTGGAATAAATTAGTGTGCTATAATTAATGTAATGCCAACTACTTTGACAGACTCCTGATTGACATGTTAGATATTGCACCATTATAAGGCAAATGATCATTTTTGTTCATCGTGATGCATTCTATGCTGGTTAAAGAGAAAACTTATCTTTAAGCAACGTGCACTTCTTAGCAGAAGTTAACTAATGTGACCAAACACAAACTATTTTTCTTTGAATGCCAGTCCCTTGGCAATCATTGGAGAGGTTGCAAGTTTGCTGTGGCGGTGAACGGGACTTTGATCGCTTGGTTTCAAAGGATGGTCTCAGTGAGCAAAGAGTGACATTCAATGTATTGTGTTGAACAAAGAATGGTTCTGCTCTCATGCCAATTCTTCTGAGACAATATAATTTTGTTCTTTCCATTCTGGGACAAATGCTATCTTAAATTTCTAACGACAGAATTCTTTTGATTCCTGAATGTTCAGGAACTCGATTGTTTTTAAAAAATCTTTCTTACGATGTGGCGTCACTGGTGAGGCCAGCATTTGTTACTCATTCCTAATTACCCTTGAACTGAGTGGCTTGCTTGGCCAATTCAGAGGACATTAGGAGTCAAACACATTGTTGTGGGTCTGGAGTCATATGTAGTCCAGGCCAGGTAAGAGCGGCAGATTTTCTTCCTTAAAGGACATTAGTGAACCAGATGCACTTTTACAACAATTGATAATGGTTGTCATGATCACCATTACTGGTGTTAGCTTTATATTCCAGGTTTATTAATTTAATATAAATTGAATTGAATTTAAATTTCACCAGCTGCCATGTCCTCAGAGCATTAGCTTGGGCATCTGGATTACTAGAGAGAGAGAGAGAGAGAACTGCAGCTGATCAGGAATATTAAAAACATTGGCAGAACAAGGTGCACCATCTGGGAGGTAATGCAAAGGCCCCAAGATTTTCAGAAACTTTGTTGGAGATAAGGGCCAAAAGACAATGGCTCTTTGCCACCCAGAGTGTTATACCCGAGAAAAAGCAAGTGCATGACGTCTGAAGGGAGGCAGTCAGTGGCAACTCCACAACCTTATGAACAGCTATGCAGTACCAAAAATATTTTAATGATCTCACCAGACTGGCCAAGGTAAGCAAAGGCATGGCGGGCCATGTAGATGCTGAGATATTGCTGGGAGCATGACTCACCTGTACAAACACTGTATCACATAGTATAATATAATAAATAAATCGGCATGAGAAATCCTTACTATCCACCTCATGGGGACAAATCCAGTCTGACCATTGCACTGCATCATGTACATATCCTGCAATGTTTGAGCGAGATGAAGCTGTTATGTTTCCTGCAGCTGATAGCCATGTTCACAAGGGAATGTCTGCAGTAAACTGGGTGAAAAGGTACAGTGAATTAGTCTGCGTCAAACCTAAAGCTTAGTTATTTTTTGAAAAGTAAGAACAGATGCACAATCAAAGGCAAAGAACTTCCATGGGTGGGGAAGGGCTGGTGTCAGGCCCCTCCGAAGATTTGATGATGAAGTTTGGCATTTACTGGTTATACTGACTGGGGATGTGGTGGGTGTTGGAGAAATTTGGAAGATAGCTGCTAGGTTCAGTTGTTAACAAGACAGAACACCATCACAATTGTGAGATTTTGCTGTCCTGAGACATCCTGATGACTTGAAGGTCCTCAAACTATTTCTCAGTCATATCTTCTGATTTCAAGTTCACAGTGTATCTTCCATAAATGACTGAATTTGGTGTCCCTCATACAGATGCTGAATGCTTATACAGAGAAGCACCTGACGAGAGGCTCCTTTTCTGCACCTGATTCTCCTACTCCATCATAGCATTGTACTTGTACCAGACACAATTGCTTGTGATGAGGGAATACTGAGCAGGGGTGATATCACAGGGAGATGGAAGGGAATGATGAGGGAAAAACTGTTTGTCTCTCAATCTCTTTTGCGGGCATTAGAAATGATCTTTCTCAGCTGAGGAGCCCAAGAACCAAAACCGTAATGGCGCAGTTTTTAAAATTTAGAATTCAAGAGCCTAGATCTTATAAGGAGATGGTTGTGGAAAAGTTAGAGAAATCCACAGACTGCACCTGCAACATAATGCAAGATGCACATGGTGAGTGAGGAATATCCTGATGACTGTGGCTGTCCAGGTGACCAAAGCAACCTCAAGGTCTCAGGAAAAGATTGTATGTGCAGATATTGCTTTCATTGATGCCCTCAAGAGCAGCCTAGCTCAGGACTTAATATTTGACCTGTCTCAGGAATATTAACCTGACTGAATCTGGAAAAAAAAGGCTAGTCTCAGTAACCATGAGACCGATGTTGATTGTCGTAAAAACCCATCTGGTTCACTAATGTCCTTTAGGGAAGGAAATCAACCGTCTTTACCTGGCCTGGCCTGCAAGTGACTCCATACCCACAGCAATGTGCTTGACTCTTAACTGCCCTCTGAAATGGCTTAGTAAGCTATTCAGTTCGATTGCAGTTATGGATGGGCAAAAAATGCTGGCCTTGCCAGCGACGACCACATCCTATGAAAGAATAAAAAGAAGGAATCTGTGGCTGGCATGACTGGGCTGCAAGGAGGGACCACAAATGTCATTGCTTCTCATGGAAGTAACAATGCACTGACATCAGTGCAGTCTACTAAAACCAGCAAAAGAGGAAACTTCTGGGTTGGGCTCACTATGCACTGGACCGGTATATGCAGCATGTTGCCAGAAGCAGGTCTTTCAAGAACATTGGCTTCATTGAAATGAGTGCCATCTCTGTCCAGGAGGGCTGCATTAGTCGAGTACTGTCTACATGCCTCATAGTCTCCTGACATTGAGACAGAACCATGTTGGAATAAGTGGAGTTTTAGACATGAGGGATAAGACATAGCAGCAGCAATAGGATGAAGGGACAAGAGGGTAATAAACATATTTTTCTGGTCATTCAGTGGGCTGGTATATTTCTTGCAGGGAGGCATTTTGTTATTCCTCTTATATTTGCAGCAGCAGATGAGATCAATAGTGGGAACTTGTAACTACATTATCATGCAATCCTTGGCCTGTAGTGTTTCTTAGACATTTCCAGACAGTTTACCATCTGCCAGATTTGGCAATGGATTTCCCAAAGGACACTGACAGTAATCAGACGATTTCAGATGGTGAGGCTTGCTCACTTACAAGATGCCAGCAGCAGTCAGGGATGTAACCAGAAATTTACAGAATAGAATTGGATGGCCAAGCAATACCTTTGTGCATCTAGAATGTGATCTAATTTTCCATCAATCTACGTTCATCCCTCCTAATATAGAACAAAGATGACATGCCCCATATTTGGAAGCTCCGAAAAGCTTTTTTCACTCTTGGGAAGCACTTTGCTTGTTTTCTTTTGGGGATATTAGATAAGGGAGGCATTGTGAAGAGTTCTGGGGTTGGTTTGCCATTGGTTGAATCAGTGTAAATTTTCTCAATGCACATTTAACTCATGCATTGAAGGAGATTTCAGGCAATAGTTTAAAACCTTTTCTCCACAATACTGAAGCAGGTACCATTGTTATGGTCATACACTACTCAAATGTCAGCATTTTTTAAACCCACAATATTCTTTTTATATTTTAAAAATTTTGACACTTTTAATAGTCCAGGGAGATGAATCGGTGATTCAAAATCGAGGCCAGGGCTAAACAATTGCTGTAAGAAGCTATATTCTGAATGATAACTTCTCAAGTACACAGCTCAGTATGATACCTATGTCATTTTTATAGCTTTAGGTATAAAATGGACCTTTGTATTTGGGGGAATCTTTGCACTGCTCTGTTTATCTCTTCACACAGTTGAGTACAATTATTCTGAATGGTTAAGATGCATCAATTTTAGTTTACATTTTAAACAAGACATGAAGTGACTCATTCTACTGTGATTATTAATAATGCAATTATTAACCTTCAGGTGCCTGTATGGTCAGGTGTACCTCACATTCTTATAAGTCTGCAGGAATCTACAGAGGGTTGATTACCAGTCTACCATCCTAGGGTAATGAGGGCTTGTACAAGCTTCATACTTCCAATTTATATTATGAGTAATGAACTGGCATTGCAGTCCTCTTTCCATTCTACCTGCTGAGGCATACAAAGAGGAATGGAAGGAGTTAGGGGAATTATAGTAATTATGGTTTGGATAAATGTGGGACTGTAGCTTTAAGAATAATCCTGTGTTATCAGATCACATGATTGGTGTAAACCAATGAGATGGCAGCACAAGGAACTTTGAGGACGGAGTTCTTCTTTAGCTACAGAATTAGATACACGCATGTAGTTGCTGCTACTGTCTTGTAAATAAAGTTCAATGTTTCCACCAAGAAAAGTTGCCTGGAAAATCAACTCTATAACAAACTGGTGACGAGGATAAATCAGATCAGCTACTGTCCCTCACCAAGTGATTGTGAGAATCTAAATAATTAAAAAGAAAGGAAGATATAATCATCCAAGATGCCACTGTTTGGCAGAATCAATCCCTTTGAGCCAGACACAGGTGACTGGTCTCAGTATGTAGAACATCTTGCATTCTACTTTCAAGCCAACAAAATCATGAGGGAGGAAAAGAGGAGAGCAATTCTTCTGAATATTTGTGGGAGCAAGACCTACAGTTTAATTCGTAGCTTGACGGTCCCAGCGCCCCAGATTTGAAGACCTTCAGTGAATTAGTAGACCTCATTAAGGGACGTTTTCAACCCAAGCCCTCAGGCATAATGTGGAGGTTCAGTTCAGTTCATGGAATAGAGCCATGGGAGAGACCATTGCTACCTATGTGGTGAAATTAAAACAACTAACGGAATATTGTGATTTTGGTGAAACCCTGAATGATATACTCTGGGATAATTTGGTATGTGGCATGCAGGAGGATACAATTCAGTAAAGGCTGCTGGCTGAAGTAGATCTTGATTGTAAGAAAGCGTTAGAAATAGCGCTTGCGATGGAAAGCACTTTAAGGGATTCACAAGTGATTCAAGGTGTGCAAAATGGCGCTGTTCTCCTTGTTGGATGGGAACAGTCAACTGAAATTGGCAAGAAAAGCCGGGACTCCACTGCGAAGCGGGGAACAGCCCCCACTAACCAAACATTTAGAGGAAACAGCTTAGCAGCAAATTCGAAAACTAATTTTTATCGACGTGGAGGTATTATATTTCTAACAATTGGCAATTTAAGAAGTTATAGTGTTATTTTTGTCACAAATTTTGGACACATATTGGCTGGGATTTTCTGGCCTCATCACGAGCGAGGCAGTGCCCCAGCTAGAATTCCATTGACTTGCGGTGGGAGCGGAAGATCGCAGCAGCGGGTGAGAGGGGAAGATCCCGTTGATTGAAACATTACAAAGCGAGATTTAAACAGGTTTCCAGGCAACAAACTAAGTCCAATTAAGTATACAGTTTGGAAGAGCCAGAAACAACCAATTCTGCCATTTATTCCTTATCCAACATGAAAGTTGGGAAGATGGAGCCAATTATTGTCACAGTGCAAGTGAATGGTAAACCATTAAAAATGGAAGTAGGCATGAGTGCTTCTACCATTGTAATAGGGGAACACACTTTCAGATATTTAAATAAAGGTGCTCAACAATAAAATTCATAACAAACATCTGCCAAATTGAAAACGTACACAGGCAAAGAAATCCAGGTAAAAGGTATCACTAGAGTAACTGTTTATTATAGACACCAATCAGCACAACTACCAGTGCTGTTGTTAGAAGGCAGAGGACCATTGGCTGAGGGGAATTAACCTTGATTGGCTGGTGAGATTTCAAAAGGAAGCAGGAAGAGTTCCTGAGTTGAAAAAGGAACAAGGCAATGTACTTCAGAAAGAGCCTGGAGAGTCCAAAGACAGCAGCTGGATGAAAAAGAAGTGTGTAAGCATTCAGAAAACTGAAGAAGTGAAGACTGCCTTAAACAATGACAAGGAAGAACAGCAGGAGAAACCCAAGGAGACTCTGCTCAATTGCAGAATTCAAGATGAAGTGAGTGAGCTTCGCAAAGAAAAGGAAAAGCTGTTGAAAGACCTTCACATACTCCAAGGATCCCTCAGGTCAAAGTTTGTACCTCTGGAAAATTCCAAAGAGAAACAGGAAGAATTTAACATCTCTCTGAACAAACTGAAGACCCTGTTGGCAGAGAAGACGCAGCAATGTTCAAGATTCCAGGAGGAAGCCAACAGATACAAGAAGGAGACAGAAGAGCTGAAGAATCAGTTGAATGAAACTAAAGAGGTTTTGAAAGCAAAAGTCATAGAACTTTCAAGATGAGAGTAGATAATGAAGTCATGGGTAGCTCAACTACTGAAGTAAGACAACTTGAGATTAAACTTGAGAGAAGTTTAGCCGACAGTGAAGTCAAAAAGAAGGCTGAGACTAATTTCTGTGGTAAAAAGATGAAGACACGTAGGAAGAGGATGAGGTGCTGTCTTCGAACAAGACTAAGCCTGATACTTCCCAATTCAGAGTGGAAGGTGGAGAAAAGACAAAGGAACCAAAAAGCAAATCATGATTGGCATAGTTGTGAGCGACAATTTACTGTTGGTGAAGCAATATATGTAAGGAATTTCGGTGGAGGGCCAATGTGGTGACCTGGTAAAGTAAGCTCTGTGACTGGACCATTGTCATACCACACCAGATGTGGAGGGCTGGATCACCTGTAAGCATGTGGATCATTTAAGAAGAAGGGAAATATCCCAACAAAATGATGTGTTCCACCTGTAACCCTTGCTGAACATGTGGTTCCTGTTGAAGTTGTTCAGCCAAGGATAGACATGCCCGATGTCAATGACGGAGTGGAAGACACTGAACTGCCTGTGCCTAATGAGGTACCTTATACTAATGTGGTCCCAGAGAATGTGGTTCCTGCAAAAGAATTGTAAGTCGTAGAGCTACGGCGTCCCAAACGGATCAGGAAACAATCCGAAAGACTGAACTTGTAATTTCATGACCTGTGTCAATATTGTAATGTCATGAAATAAATATCCTTGTAAATACAAAATGTACAGAAAAATTAAAAGGGGAGGAATGTAGTAATTATAGTTTGGATAAACATAGGACTGTAGTTTTAAGAATAACCTGTGTTGTAAGATCACATGATCTGCATAAACCAATGAGTTACCAGTGCGGGGAACCTGTAGGACGGAGTTCCTCTTTAGTTATAGAGTTAGACGCACGCATGTAGTTGCTGCTGCTGCCCTGTAACTAAAGTTCAATGTTTCCACCAAGAAAAGTTGCCTGGAAAATCAACTCTAACAGGAATATGAATGGAGGGAGGTACAATGAAATGATCATTAACTCCTGATCTAGCATAGCCTTGATTTTATAATTCTCATCCTTGTTTTCAAATCCCTCTCTGGCCTCATCCTTTCCTATCTCTGCAATCTCCTCCAGCCTGACAGCCCTTGGAGATATCTACTCATCTCTAATTGTGGTTCTTTGAGCATCTCTGAATTCCGATGCTCTTTGCTGTTGTGAGAATACTTCAGTGTGGTTGCCTGCTTACTGACACCACTGCTGCTGGCCCCTTGAAAATCCCCCTGAACTGGCACCAGATCGAAACTGATGTTGAGAAAGGGGAAATCCAGGCCACAGAGATCACTAGATCTTTGTGGGCAGCTTTCTTTGAGGTCAATGGTGAGTATCGTTGCATTGCTGCTGACCGCAAAATCCAGCCCAAACACAATATCACCAACAATTTGTGTTTATTTAGTGCCCTTGTTCTAAGGAAATATCCCGAGGTGCTTCATAGCCGGGTTATAAAGCAAAATTTGATACAAAGCCACCTCAGCAGATATTAGGGTGGGTGACCAAAAGCTTGGTCAAAGAAATTGGTTTTAAGGAGTGTCTTAAAGAAGAAAAGAGAGGTAGATAAGCAGGCAGGTTTAGGAAAGGAATTCTAGAGCTTTTAACACTGGCAGCTGAATGCATGGACACTAATGGCATGGTCCAATGACAATCAATTGCTCTTAGCCAGAAAACAAAGGGTTAAAGACTGGAGCTTCATTCCTTCAGGTTGTTAATTATTTTAGGAGATTTAAAAAATGTTAAATCTTTAATTTCAACCCTTTTTTCATACTTTTCCTTTCCGTCTCTTTTCTCGCTATCTTTTAATCTAAATACTTTCTCCCTTCTCTTCATGTCTAGTTCTGCACCTGATTGGACATTGCACCCTACTTTTCCGTCTTGCTTCAGATTATTTTACAATCCTTAACTCCCATTATTCTGTTGTTCACAAAGGTCTTAGATGCCCTGTTGCTAATGATTCCAGCAACATGGCTGGAATAGTGGAGTGGTGGTGACCCTGTCAATAGGCTGGAAAGTCAGGAGCAACATCCATAGCTGCCTTTGGGAGCCCAGCTGAATTTTACATTCATTGACAATTAATTGCTTGAAGTTGGGCTCCTGTCAATTTAAGTGATGGGATCCTGCCCCCAAGAGCTGTTGCCGAATTGGAGAGATGGCAGCTCTTCAATCCCAGCAGCACCTCCTGAAGCGGTGGCTACAGCTGGAACTGGATCCAGCCCAAAGCACCATGGACGCCACCGTGGAACCGAGATCAGTGGATCTGGGTCACCAGGGACAATCCGGCAGGCCCCAGGAAGGGGGATGGTTTGGTGAGGGTAGGGTTGCATGTTGTAGCTTGGAGGGCCCTCCATGAGCTGCAAGGTGTCTGATCTAGAGGACCGCCCCCCTCCCTGAGCCTGCAAGGAGGCCACCAGGTGGTTCAGCCCACATGGTGGAGGGCCCAACTACTGCTGGTGAGATATCAGTTGCAGCAGGAAGAAGCCCTTATAAAGGCCCTCAGTTACCCTCTGGGTGGGAGGCCTGTCTCTCACCTCCCCTGCTTTTGGTAAAATACATGGCGGTATAAAGGTGATGCAGACGCCACCCCCACCACCACTCCCGCCCCGGCTCCGCACCCGATTTTCAGTCCTCCCCCCACTTCCTAACCTGCTCCCTGAGATACCACAAAATCCCAGCCTGCCTGTGCAAAAAGGTTTACAACCTAATTGTGCATGAACTGTGAGATACCTCACTCCAGCAAAATCTGGCCCAATGTAAACCTTTGTTGAAATGCACATAAAAATAGACACTGAACATTGAAATTTTCCAAGGGGATTATCCTGATCATCCACCATAACTTTGGTAGAGATCAATGGAACAACCGGTGAAATAGCAAAAACAGCGATCGAAGAATCTCTTTGGAAATGCATGTGTATCTCTGTTATTTATCCCTGGAAGAGTAGTATCCATTAAAATACCACTATGAAATTAAAGATGATTATTTTATTCAGCTGTCTCTATGGGACTAGATTCTCTTACTTCTGCCAGAGGACGGTTAGGACGAGATTTCTGCTCTCTACCCTGTCACCATGGCCTCTCTTTCAAAATCAGGGCTCATTGTAGTAGGGTAGACACCTTGTCACCAAACAGAAGCTTGCTACTGGTGGGTGAGGAACAAGTGGTAGTTATTATATATTCTGGCCGCCAGTATAGCACAAGAAAGATCATTTAAAGGGGCCAGAGGAACCCTGAAGATGCATTGACTAACTTGTTTTGGGCCTAAGTTTTGGGGTCTACAGAAAAGGAGAGGAACTCACTACTGGACCCTCCATCTCAATAGGAGCCCAGTGTTGCCCATGTGTGATGTTTAATGGAATGATAACCTATTTATTCTGAACAGTCTAATACTTCAGTTAAAATAGCAGACATAAGCACATATGTGAGTGTTGTTAGTATTTGTATACTAATATGCAAATAGTAATTTCTAGGCTATGTCTTTTGAACCTTATCAAATTTTCAGTTTTATAAACTGTTTCACTAACATGTCCTGTAATTTTATTTTCCTATTACTGCCAATGGTAATAAAGTCTACTCATTAACAAAGGTCAAGTGGTTTATTTGCTGTTGTTAAGCTGATTTGCATGATTACATCTAACACTAAATTAAATGTTACTACTTGGCAGGTAATTGGACATTAATGTTGCCCACATAATGCTCAAATACCCTTAACTGTCACATAGAGAGAATGACTCTGCTTATCATGTTTAGTTACTTTTCAACTATTTTTCTCTACATCAGCCCCAGGGCAGGTGACTTTCTACAGTCTGGCATCGATGAACATGAGAAGTCAGTGGTTGGAACTTGCGGAATTAATAATGGCATATGAACAATGCACAGCTTTATTAATGTGAAAATCACTCGGCTACTTTTGGTAAGGAAGAGACATCCTATGAATTGTGAGTCACCACAAGTTGCCGGATAGAGATGTTCGTGGAATTTACTCTTCATGTTAGTTGCCCACTGTGATGTGATTGGTATATAGAGATCAGCTCCGATCTGTTGGTGTGGGAACCACTTAGCTCTGTAGCTGATAACTCATTTAAAATATACCAGGTGTTGTTCTGGCATGCCCTTATTACACTCTCAGAGTATCTCAGCTTGATGATGGTAGAGAAACGGGGGATGTACCAGGTGAGGAGACTACAGATTGTGATGGTATGCAATTCTGTTGCTGGTGATGACTCAGTACCTCAGAGATGCCTAGTTCTGTCTTTAGTCTACCTTATATTGGATGTGAAAAGGTAAACGCAAAGTTAAAATATAAGATGAAATTTAATGCAGCCCGCTGAAATGGGAGTAATGACACGAGGGGTCATAGAATCATATGGGATCAGATAGGGATGTTCATGGAATTTATGTCAGAAACCCGCGAAAACTGACAGCCAAATTAAACAACCAGTGGGAAGGCAGTGAGGCAGTGAACCCACATGAATTAGATTCCGCCCATAACTTCTGGAATAGTAAATGCAAGGAGGTAATCAAACATTTACATTTCAGAGGATGGTCAATACAGTTTTGGCACATAATGCTATTAAGTGTAATAAAAAATGAAGTGGAGGGATACAAATCATATTTTCAAGATATCTTCAAAGCACCTCAGGATCAGTAAATAAGTTTGAAGTGTGGTTGCTGTATGGGTAAATGTAGCAGCAGTGCAAAGATTTCATAAACTGCAGATAAAGTGACGAATTTATGAATCTCTTTTATGGTCGTGTTAGTTGAGTGAAATTTTGGGCAAGGCACAAGAGAATTGCTTTACAGCCTCCTTACTCAGAGAGAATGTTGACAACTGAGTCAAATGGACATGCTAGGAAATATGCTTTGGGACTCACTCAAAGAATGGAAATTATAGAAAGATAGAAACACAGTAGGAAGTCATTTAGCCCATTGTGCTCATGCCAATCAAAAGAAAAAGCTACCCAGACTAATCTCACCTTCCAGCTATTTGTCCCTAGCCTTATCGGTTACTGCACTTCAAGTGCATATAATTTTGAAATACAATGAGGGTTTCTGGCTCTACCACCCTTTCAGCAGTGAGCTCCAGACCCCCATCATGCTGGAGGTCACCCTCTCCCTCAACTCCCCTCTACACCTTGTACCGATTATTTTAAATCTATGCCCCTGGTTATTACCTTCTCTGCAAACAGAAATAGGTCCTTCTTATCTACTCTATCCAGGTCCCTTATAATTTTATACACTTAAATTAAACCTCCCCTCAGCATCCGTGTTCCAAAGAAAATGACCTTCACCAATCCAATCTTTCTCACAGCTAGAATTCTCCAGTCCTGGCTAGATTCTCTCTAGTACCAACACATCCTTCCAGTAATGCAGTGACCAAACCTTACACAGTATTTTAGCTGTGATCTAACTAGTGTTTTATACAGTTCCCTGCTCTTTTACTCTAATCTTCAATCAATAAAGGAAAGTGCCCTGTATGCCTCTTGACCACTTTGTCTTTTCTGGTCCTGAATAATCTGTTCTTAAAGATGCTGGAACATACTAGGGAATGGGTTTTGAGCTCCTAAAGTCATGTTTCATTTTCCTGAAATTCAGCAACTTTTAAAAAAAATTCCCAGTGGTGCTGAAACTTCGAAACTAAACTTTCAGCATATGAGAATTCTTTGGCAGATAACCTTTGTTCTGTGCGACGGATAAAATGGTTTCTGTCCAAAGCCTTTGTTTAACCAAAAAGAGCTCAGCAGTCACACAACTATGAGCAGCCACAGTACACAAGAGACAAAAGTGCACAAAGGCATTTTTACAAACATCCTCCTTTTCATAGAAAGAAAAAATACATTGTATGCACTATCATTTGCAGTTGAAAGTTACCCACATACACGGTCTTTAGGTCATCAAGTGAGAAAAGAAAACAGTTCATTCTAGTTTGTCTCACTTTTGTCCATCTGTGCACATGAATTGCACACTATGGGCAGAATTCTCCTATGCCACTCATCGGTGGGTTCAAGGGTGGGCGGTGAGGGGAATTCAACGAGAGGTCCAAAAATCTGTTCACACCGGTATGAAATGACGGCGGGGAACTTCTGATACTGCCCACCCGATTGGGACGTGATTCCCGCCAGAGGCTGGGGTGAAACCAATTTGGTTTTGTGTGAAGAGGCGCAGAGGGTCATTGTTGGGTACATAAAGATACACATGGACTTGGGGGCTGGGCAGGAGGAGGGCAGCCAGGTCAATGATTACGGGGGTGGGATTCTCTGGGAGGAAGGGTACATAAGAACATAAGAAATAGGAACAGGAGTAGGCCATTTGGCTCCTTGAGCCTGTTCTGCCATTCAATAAGATCATGACTGATATTCTTGTGTTTCGATTTTCACATTCCCATCTAACCCTGATTATCTTTGATTCCCTTACCTAATAAGAATCTGTCTACCTCCCCCTTAAAAATATTCAATGACCCCGCCTCCACCACCTTCTGAGGCAGAGAATTCCAAAGTCGCATAACCCTTTGAGAGAAAAAAATTCTCCTCATCTCTGTCTTAAAAAGGCGACCCGTAATTTTAAAATAGTGCTGGACTCACCCACAAGAGGAAACATCCTTTCGAAGTCCACCTTGTCAAGGCCATTCAGGATCTTGTATACTTCAATCAAATCACCCCTCACTCTTCTAAACTCCAGTGGAAACAAGTCCAGTCTGCCCAACCTTTCTTCATAAGACAACACCTTCATTCCAGGTATCAATCCAGTAAACCTTTGAACCGCCTCCAATGCATTTATATCATTCCTTAAATAAGGAGACCAAAACTGCACAAAGTATTTGAGATGACGTCTCACCAATGCCCTGTATAACTGAAGCATAACATCTCTACTTTTATGTTCAATCCCTCTCATAATAAAGGATAGCATTCCATTAGCCTTCTTAATTATTTGCAACACCTGCATACTAACTTTTTGTGACTCATGTACTAGATCGCTCTACACCTCAGAATTATGCAGCCGTTCTCCATTTAATTAATACTCTGCTTTTCTGTTCTTCCTGCCAAAGTGAATAACTTCACATTTTCCCACATTAAACTCCATTTGCCAGAACTTTGCCCACTCACTCAACCTATCTATAAGCATCTGCAACCTCATGCCTTCTTCACAACATACTTTCCTACCTATCTTTGTGTCATCTGCAAATTTAGCTACCATGTCTTCATTCCCCTCATCTAAGTCATTGATGTAAATCGTAAAAAGTTGAGGCCCCAGTGCAGGCCATTGTGGGGCTCCACTCGTCACATCCTGTCAATCAGAAAAAGACTCATTCATGCATACTCTGCTTTCTGCCAGCCAGCTAATCTTCTATCCATGCTAATGTGTTACCCACTACACCATGCGCTTTTATTTTCCGTAATAACCTTTGATATAGTACCTTATCAAATACATGGATGTTGACTTGAACATTGTCAAAGGAGAAGGGAGATGTTGAAGGGTAACAGTGGGGAGGTCAAAAGTAATGCCAGGTGGTCAATGGTAATAGGGGAAAGGGCATGGGTGACTGGGGGAGGGAAGATGGTACCAGAGATCATAAAGAATGTGGCTACCACCATTGCTGATCCATGTACATCTGCTTCCCTTGCTTGTACTTCATTTCCAAATGATATTTCTGCAAACAAAGTAACATCCTTTGCAGATGCTTTGGAGCAGATAAAAGCGGTTTGAGAAAGATGCTTTGAAGTGGCTTGTGGTCAGAATCTATCATCAGTTTGCCGCGCCCAAACAGTAGGCGATTAAAATGCTCACAAGCAAAGACAATAGCTAGAAACTCTTTCTCAATCTGGACGTAGTGTTGTTCAGTTTGTGTTAACACTCTGGTTGTCCTTGCTGCTTGAGGATTGTTCCAAGTCCTGTCTCACTGGCATCACATTCAGGGTGACTTCATTGTTGACATCATAGTATCTCAACACTGGCGTTGTTGTCACTAGCTGTTAGATGCGAGTGAAAGCTGGTTCTTGTTCTGTGCCCCAATACCACTGAACACCTTTTGCAGTGTGCTTGTTTGGAGTTTCGCACTTTGATGATTAATTGGGCAAGAACTTTGCTAGCTAGTTCACAACTCCTACAAATCACTGAACTGCCTTCACATCTGTTGGTTGCTGCATCTCCACTACAGCTCATGCTTTTTCAGGATCAGGGTGAAGTCCTTTTGCTATCAGCACATGACTTATGTACTTGATTTCAGTCACCTTCAGTTGCAATTTTTCTGGTTCAGCTTCAGGATCATCTGGTGAGCTTTCTCGAGCAGTTTCACTAGATTCTGATCATGGTCTGTGATGACTTTTTACATTGTATCACCACATCCATAGACAAGCAGATCATCTCTTCCGCTCCTGGAAGATCATCATGCTGTTGGAGGTGATACTCTTCTGGAGCAGTATAAATGCCAAACAGCATGTGCAACCATCGTTACCTCCCAAATGGTATCTAGAACGTAGTCAGAAAACTATTGCTTTTATCAAGCTTCACTTGCCTTCACATCTAGGGTGGTAAAGACCTTTGCCTTGACAAGTTGCAGGAACATTTCTTCAATTGTTGGCATGGGGTACTGAGATATCTTCAAAACTTTATTGAGGTCCTATGGAGCTATCCACACTCTCAGCTTTTTTTTCACTGCTAATCTAGTCTGTAGGAGATTACTCACATCTTTTTAAGCTCCTCTATCTTGTCTTTTAGGCTGGATTTGAGGACAGCTGAAACTCTCCTGGTAGATGCTGAGTTGATGTCAAACTCACATCCAATTCAAGATGACATTCACCAGGAAGACACCCAAGACCTGCAAAAACATCTTTGTAATTTGTCAGGACCTATTCAGCAGTCAATGTCCTGGTGTTCTGTGAAACACTGCATGTCTCTTCTGGTTCATGGAGGGTTACCCAGTCCATGCTCCTGACTCTTTTCAGCTTAGATGAGGGGATTTGCTTAGTGTCTACTATCTAGAACTGGAGATTTTCTTTCTTTCCATTTCATTGGGCTCTCAGCTTAATTTGCCCTCTTGGAATAAGTATTACTCCATCTTATAGCCTCAACCTTACCTTTGATGGCTTCATTTTTGGGTCACCACCTTGAGCAATTTCGCACAGGTCTGCGAAGCTCATGATGTTGCATGTAGCACCAGTGTCCATCTGACATTTCACATGTACTTGATGCTCTCCTTCTGCAGTCATCAATCCAATAGTCACAAACCATTTTTTTATCTTGAGACTTTTGGTGCCAACCTGTACTAGGGTGTAGAGTGATTCATCAGAATCATTGTCCGTCATCTCTCCAACAACCATCTTTATAGGCTTGCTTTTCTTCTTTCCAGCAAAACACTTCTGTGCAAGCTGATTCAGTTTCTTGCAGTTAGAGCACTGCTTTCCCTGCACTGAACATGTTTCCTTTACTTTTGTGGTGTCCTCTGCAATATTTACATCCAGTACGCTGGCCTTTTTGTAAATAGTTCTTCCTTTTCTCCATTGTCTTGAGCTTGGAAGGTCTGAACTGCCTCTCCATATAGTGCAAAGCCTCATCAGCTCTCCCATCAATACTCTTCACCTAATAATTAATCACTTCAGAGCTTCTGCACTTGTCAATAGCTTTCTTGAGAGCAGGTTTCTCTTCTCTCAGCATAAGTGCTGTCATGGCAGGATCTCTGGTTCCTAAGACAATCCTATCTCTGATCAGATCATCCTTCAGTTCCTCAAGCTCACAAGGTTCAGCCAGACATCTCTGTTCAGTCACACACTGATCAACATTTCCCCCTCCTCCTGATCTCTGGTGTTGAACACATAGTGTTCATAAATAACATGAGTACAGGGTTCACAGTGGGTCTTCAAAGCCTCCAAAATTTCACTAGACTGGCTTTTCTGCTCCTCAGTGAGGTCTAGGGGGCAATGCAACTCCTTCCCCAGCACTGATATTGGAATTGCTACTCTTAATTGTTCAGGTTTCTTGTTTAACTCTGTGGCAATTTTGAACTTCCACCATTGAGATTGGAAGAATTTCCAATTCATTCTCAAACCTGCCTTCATCTCCATATGAGCTGGCACTGGAATATTCAATGTCATACTGACTCAACCGGCAGTCAATGTCCTGTACAAAGTTGCAGACTGAAGTTTAATTATTCCTCGCTGTTTCTCACAGTGGCAGGCTCTCTTACAGCTATCAAATCCACTCAAATTCAACTGCACACTCCTAACACCATGGACTGAATCTTCTGGTCGGCGTGTGGGGCAAGCCTGACACGCCGCCACATAAAATGATGCGCAATGATGTCGGGTGTGTGCCCCGATGTCATTGTGTGTCATCTCGATATTTCATTCAGCGGGCTTGCACCGGAGGCAGCTATGCACCCGCCGAAATGTCAATGGCCTATTAAGGTCATTAAGAAAGTAATTAAGCTAGTTAAGAAACACTGCCCATCCAACCTTAAGGTTGGTGGGCAGCCGAAAAGCCCAAACAGCCTTCGTGTTTTTCAGGAAAACTCATCCACGAGCAGGATGAGGTTTCCTGAAGCTTTTAAAAAACAATTAAATACATTTCCCCACCTTTACAAACATGAGCCAACTCATGTGACACTGTCACATGAGAGGACATGTTTGAATAAACTGTTACATCATTTATTGAAGTTTTTTCATGTCTATTTCATCTCCCTGAGGCACTTGACTCTCCCTCCTCCCCCTGCCTGCACAGGTAGCGCTGAGTGCTACTGGCTGCACATGACACTGGGTGGGCCTTAATTGACCCACCTGCGTAAAATGGCAGCGCATAGCTGATCACGGGCGGTGATTAGCTCCGCCCCCGCCCTGCCCACTCCTGCCCACTCCCGCCTAGCCCGCCTGCCATAAGTAAAATCCTGGCCCATGTTCCATGTGGTGGGTAAAATGGTTTGTCCCAAAGCCTTTTTTTCACCTAAGGTGCCCTCAGTAGTCACATGACAATGGCAAGTCACAGTACACAAGATACAACAGTGCACTAAGGTTTTTCTCCAAACAACCCTAGCTGTTGGCTAATTGCATTTCATGCCTCTTAGTTGGTATAATAATAAAAATTATTAAAACCTTTAAATATTTCTTGATCTAAGAAGCCACACAACATTGGATCAAACAAAGACATTTAAGAGTTAATTTAATTCCTGAGCTTTAAACAATCTCTTGTCAGAAGTAGCATGACCTCACAGGTACTATTGCAACAGATAATTACAGTTCACACAAATGTGGGCTTCTGCTACTGACCATACCACAATTTTTTATATATTAGATTGATATCCTGAACAGCTTGATGTAGAAACCTTGCCCAAATTCATAAGCAATGTAAAGATGGCTTAAATGTTTGAAATGTGAAAAGGTAACCAAGGAGTAATAAGTTAAAATCTAAATGAGATAAGAAAATAAGAACAGGACCAAACCATTCAGCCCCACAGGCCTGTTCTGTCATTTTATTAGACCATGGCTGACCTTTACCTCAACTCATTTACCCACCTTTGCTACAGATTCCTTCATACCCTTACCCAACAGAAATCTATCAATCATAGTCTTGAAAATTTCACAGCCTTTTGGATGAGAAAGTTGCAGATTTCCTAGCACTAATGTTAAGATGATATGCATAATCTGTGCTGAATCTTTCTTTTATCATTTTAACACGTTGATCAGATCATCCCTCAACATTCTTAAATTTAATGAAATACAAACCAAATTTATGCCACCCGTCCTCCTTATTGCACCCTTTAAACTCTGGAAACATTCAAGTGAATCTGTGATCTTTCCTTCCAAGGTCAGTGTATCTTTCCTGTGGTGCTGTGCCCAAAGCTGCATACAATAACCGAAGCGTCACTTCGTCACTTTTGAATTTCAGTCCCATTGACATAAGGCCAACATTTCACTAGCCTTTTCAATGGCTTTTTGAGCCTGTGTATTAGCTTTTAGTGATTTGTGTACGTGGACATAGAACCCTTTGCTTTTCTTCAGTTCCTAGTCTTTCACCATTAAGGAAATATTCTGATTTATCTTTCTCAGATCAGAATCATGGAATATCTAGCTAGTGGAATAGATTGCAAGACCCCAGAGGTTATGCAAAACATTTACAATGAACTGGTTAGATGGCACATGAAGTACTGTGTTCAGTTCTGGTCAATACACAAACAAAATTATATGCATCCATTGGAGCAGGTACAGAGAGGAGCAGCAAAGCTGATCTCTAATGTAAAGCACATGAACCACGAGAAAAGATCAGAAAATCTCGTGTTTTGCCTTCTGGAAAGAAAGTGGTTAATGCCTTTAAGGAACATAAAGTATAAATGATATAAATAAAAGTATTATAAAATATTAGGACAATATAGGAAATGTAATCCTGGATGATGTAAATATAATTTAGTCAAAAGTTGATTTAAAAGAGACACATATTTGCTCAAAGTGGAATAAACCTTTAAAATTATTTGCAAGGAAGTGTGGTGCTCTGGTGTGGGAAATTCTCGGCACAATCAACATCTTCCAAGATTCCTGTATGCCTTATAATAGTAAATGTTTTGAAATAGCTTCAAACTCTTCGGTAAATAATTGCTGCTCGGTTTAAGAATGAACACTAATCTGCAAGAACCTCTCCATGATGCATTTTGCATGCAAGTATTTTACACTTGTGATGGAAGGCATGCTTTAGAAGATAATGTTCCCATTTATTTGCTCTTCTATAAACTGATAAATCCTGAAGACGTTTATTGAGAAGCCGAGTTTGATTGCAATTTGAAACTGCCATATATTAATGCTTCTGGGATTGGACAGCTTCCTAAACTGCTATGGAAATTACGCAGGGGAATGGATTTGAGGAAGGGCATTTGATTATCGACCAAACCAAGTGCGACAAATATGTTCGTCCATAATAATTGCAAAAATTTTTGAAAGTGGCTGAAAGATCTATGACATATAGAATGAGAGTTTTTTAAACTTTGTATCAAGGAAAATATTATTCGTACAAATAAATTCAGGATCTTTGAATGGAAGACACCACACATTAGCCTAGAATTTCTGTACGTTGTATAAGTCAGGCGATTGGGACTTGCATGGGTGTTTTGTCCTTCTTGTGACTCTACCTGCTTTAGCATTTACCCTATTCCCCACTGCCATTTCTGTCAGCTGGGCAAAGTGCCAGACCATTTTTAGATGGACACATGCAAATGAGGCAGTAATGATGTGGTGATGACATAAATTATATTTTCTTTCATTCCCACCTCATTAGTGCTGGTTTAATTCTTTCTGGAAAAGCATGGGCTTCCATGGCTGACAGGCCCTAGAAAAAACAGAAAGCTATTTAAAAGAGGCCAGCAGCTAATTTTGTTGGATTTGCAGAAACTTTAGTGGTGATTTTAACCCTGTCTGTCCAGCAGAAACAAGATGGGCAATTAACTCACCTCAGTCGGAGATGTCTGACGCATGAGGGTATCAAAGTAAAGTTTGCAGCTGATTGGACAATCTAGGCTATTGTCACCAGAGATGGGTAAAATACTTGGAAAAATTGATTGTCTTTAAGAGTACCATCAAGAAGGGTTATCAAGAAGCATTTAATTTCTCAGTTATTCTGGTCGCTGTAGGCTGCACTGCCAGTCTCCACAGCTATGACTCTTCATCTGGGTACCACTATGGTTTGCACTGTGTTACCAGTGGTTGTAAGGAGTTAATATAACCAATACAACTCAAGGTGACTTCACAGTATGCCTCAGGTCTGTTAACTGCTAAAACCATCTCATTCATCATGCTGAATGCTATTAATAATTAGTTGCCTTGTCTGAGCTGCGACGTGATTTGAAGAGCATAAAATACTGAGTAGAACATAAAAAATGCCACCAGCTCCTAAATCCTTATTTAGCTGTCTGCAGAAACCATTCCATCACACACCGCACAATTTTCAGTTAAAAAGAAAAATGTAAGAAGTTTAAGCGGGTGAGAACTGTTTAGTATAAATCAGTTTAACAAATCTATAAATATACTGCCTATTTTAGTTGAAGTTTACTATTTTTATTTTAATGTAATCACAATTATAAAATTGAAATAAACAATTCCCATGGAACTCCGCTGGAGAAGATGGACGCATAATGCGATCTAAAACTATGCGAACCCAGTGTGCACGCTACACATCTGAGTCGTGCTGACAGCTGGAGCCTGAAGAAGTCACAGAAGTAAGGGTTAGTCAGGCTTTGCAGTATAGATTCTGAATACCAACTGCACCAGCAGAATAAGAGGAATGGCTTTTGTACAGTAATAAAGCAAGTTTCAGTGAGAAGTACGCTAAACTGGCTAAAGACTAGTGTTAGAGGAAAATTCCTTATCACTTTTAACAACAGGTTCAAAAATCTGGGAAAAGTAACATGTTTGAAAATTAGTTTCATTTATTATTGTTTTAAAACTTTAATTTTAAGACTACATTACGAGCAGTACATATAGTCCCCCATCTGGATATTATATGTAAAAATTATGAGCGATGCCAATCCAGGTTGTTCACGTAGTTACCCTTGAAATTAACCAAAGTCCTTATTGAAGTTTGCTTCATTTTTCCCTTCCTACGTTTAAAAAAAATCCAGCATTCATTGTATAATTCTTGCTGCAGTTAACGTTGCTGAGTGTTTTAATACCATTCGGACATCAAACATACAATGATGGAGGCCGCATGTACTGGTTAATATCCTAGGCAATATCCTGCTACATTGTCTAATGTTTCAACCTTCTGCAACCTTTGCTTCCTATATTTGCTCTTCCTGAACAAAAATTAGGATCTACCAACACACAGTTTAAACCAATTTTAATTTATTTTTGTTGCTTAACCATAATGGCTATATAAACTTTTCTGTCTTCATTCTATACAGCATTAAAATAATGTAAAAAATATATCTATATTCTTACAATTGGTACATTCAGAAGATAACAGAATGGTTTCTAGAACCATGGGAAAGGAACTTGTGGATAATCAAAATTGAGATGGGGAATTGTGTAGAGGAAGACCTGAATACGTTCGTATGGAAGAGTGATAATAGATATGGAAGCATTCAGAGAGAGCACTGTGACAGTGAGGTACGTGTAATTTATGGCCAGCTTGATAATGATTCCCTTATTTCTTTATAGATTGAGTGTTGAAATTAATCATATGCCACCGTGTGAATTTTCTTCTCCTTATGGATAGCTACTAGATTAGGTGTTCTACAGAGCACTGATATAAACTTTGAAACAGTAAGTGGATTACTTATATGATATATAAATGAGCAGCATATTGTTTAACATTGAAAGAATATGTATTGTCCCTAGATGCCTAGATGTATGAAAACAATAAAGATGGAGCATTTCTCATTCTAAGCACTAACCAGCAATTTTTAAAAATTCTTTCACAAGGTTTGGGTGTTGCTGGCCAGGCCAACATTTATTGCCCATCCATAATTGCCCTTGAAAAGGCGGTGGTGAGCTGCTTTCTTGAACTGCTGCAGTCCATGTGGTGTAGGTACATGGAGGGAGTTTGGGAGGGAGTTCCAGGATTTTGACCCAGCAACAGTGAAGGAACGGCGACATATTTCCAAATCAGGATAGTGTGTGACTTGGAGGGGAACTTTCAGTTGGTGAAGTTCCCATGCATCTGCTGCCCTTGTCCTTATAGTTGTTAGAGGTTGTGGGTTTGGACGGTGCTGTAGAAGAAGCCTTGGTGAATTCCTACAGTGCGTCTTGTAGATGGTACACACTGCTGCTACTGTGCGTCAGTGGTGAAGGGAGTGGATGTTACAGGTGATGGATGGGGTGCCAATCAAAAGGACTGCTTTGTCCTGGATGGTGTCAAGCTTCTTGTTTGTTGATGGAGTTGCAGAATCCAGGCAAGTGGGGAGTATTCCATCACATTCCTGATTTGTGCCTTGTAGATGGTGGACAGGCTTTGAGAGTCAGGAGATGAGTTACTCGCTGCAGAATTCCCACCCTCTGACCTGCTCTTGTAGCCACAGTATTTATATGGCTAGTCCAGTTCAGTTTTTCAATGGCAACTCCCTGGATGTTGATAGTGGGGGATTCAGTGATGGTAATGCAATTGAATGTCAAGGGTAGATGGTTGGATTCTCTCTTGTTTGAGATGATCATTGCTTGGCACTTGTATGGTGTGAATGTTGCTTGCCACTTATCAGCCCAAACCTGCATGTTGTCTAGGTTTTGCTGCATATGGGCTCAGACTGCTTCAGTATCTGAGGATTCATGAATGGTACATGCTGAACATTGTGCAATCATCAGCGAACATCCCATTTCTGACCTTATGATGGGGTGAAGGCCATTGATGAAGCAGCTGAAGATGGCTGGGCCTAGGACACTGCCCTGAGGAACTCCTGCAGCCCTGCGACTGAGACGATTGACCTCCAACAACCACACCCATCTTCCTTTGTCCAAGGTACGACTTCAACCAGTGGAGTGTTTTCCCCCTGATTCCCATTGACTCCAGATTTGCTTGGCTCCTTGATGCCACACTCTGTCAAATGCGGCCTTGATGTCAAGGACAGTCACCCTGACCTCATGAGTTCAGGTCTTTTGTCCATGTTTGGACTAAGGCTGTAATGAAGTCAGGAGCTGAGTGGCCCTGGTGGAACCCTAACTGAGTTTAAGTGATAAAAACAAAAAAACTGTGGATGCTGGAAATCCAAAACAAAAACAGAATTACCTGGAAAAACTCAGCAGGTCTGGCAGCATCGGCGGAGAAGAAAAGAGTTGACTTTTCGAGTCCTCATGACCCTTCGACAGAACTGGTGAGTAGTTTCTGAGTAAGTTCCACTCAATAGTACTGTTGACGACCCCTCGTATTACTTTGCTGCTTCCAAAAATTTCCTTGGGGATTCTCATGATCCGTTGCCATAATTTTGTTGGAGGTTTGGTGGAAAATCTGGAGGATCTGCCTAAGCCAGATTTTGACCAATCCAGTGCCAAAGTTACACCAGTCAAATATGAGAATGCCCAAGGTAATTCCTGTGTTAACTACCTAATCTCTGGCTATAATCTCACACTAATCTCACTCAATTTATTGGGCTGAGTGGAAGTATAAAGCTGCTTAGCATTATAGCTGATGACCGCATGTTACATCATGGCCTCAGTCATTAGAGACATAGGCAAAAATCCATTTGTTCAAAAACTGCCTGCGAGAAATAATTTTAAATGAACTTGTTTTTTTCATAAGAACAGTTTTAAAAAGTCAATCAGTGAAAAAGAACTAGCCTATTTAGGTATATATATATTTTTTTTTAATACTGTGGAAGGTGAATTATATTGTCAACATATTGAATTATATTATTATGTTGTGAACTAGCTAACAGCTGGCTTAGTTAAAATTCCTAAAACAGCATCATCTGGTGTATGGGCTGAATAATTACCCATGCCATTGTTCACAAAAGAAATATATTATGAAACACAAAATGTATTATTATATAATATTGAAATATTTTTCTTCATGAAATACCCTCTTCCTATCCATTTATATGCACTGAGTCATGCATTAAATTTACCAACCCCAACTCAAATCCATTTGAGTTTTCCCAGTTGATTGAAGATTTCCAGTCAAATTCTCACACATCCCTCTTATCTTCCAAAGAGCAAACTATGTGTTTTGTTCTGGCTTGGATTTATTCACAGTAGAATTTTTTATCCCAAATACTTCTTTCTGTGGCTAACTGTAATGATTGTAAGTAAAACCTTTCCTACTGTTTAAGGGATCATGTGGCTATACTGACGAATCAGCCGTAAGTGTGGGTAATCTTAGGGGTGGAACTTTCCTCTCGTGGACCTGGTTCAAGCATATAGCTTCTTGTAGAGATCTGTAAATAAAGTTAACTGTTTTTAACAAGAAACCTGTCCAGTACAGCAGGTTTATTACAGCTGGGGATGAGGATGGGATAGCTCTGACACAGCACCTCGCCTCCTGAATGTGAATATATCAATTTTTAAGGCAAGAGAGAAAAATATACTCACTAGTCATTCCACTCTTTGGCAGAAATGACCCGTATGACTTATCCATGGAAGACTGGAGCCAATAAATAGAGCGCATAGGTTTCTACTTTGCGGCAAATCAGATAACAGCAGAAGAGAAGCAGAAAGCAATTCTTCTAAGTGTCTGTGGAGCAAGACAAAATCTCATCTGTATTCTGACAGCCCTGAATGTGCCCAATTCCAAATCTTTCAATGAGCTAGTGATCCTCGTGTAGACACATTTTCAGGCTAAGCTATCGGTGATTATGCAAAGATTTAAGTTCAACTCTAGGGTAAGGTCCCCAGGTGAGTTAACCGCAACGTATATCGTGAAGTTAAAACAGCTGACTGAGCACTGTGACTTCAGAGATACTCTCAATGACATGCTACGAGATCATTTGGTTTGTGGCGTACACAATGATGCCGTTCAGCGCTGTGTACTCGCAGAAGTTAATATTGATTTGAAGCGCTCCATAGTGCTAGTAATGGAGAGTGCTGAGAGGGACTCGCAGGCTTTGCATAGTGTGTGCAACATGGTGCTGTTCTTTAGTTGGGGCGGGAATCCACTGCTGGGCATGGCGCGAAAACCAGGGAGACAATCGCGAAGCGGGAAACAGCCCCTACCACTTGAAAAACAAAAAGGAATATTGGAAGCATCTCACCAGTAATTCAGAAATTAATTTGTTACAGATGTGGGGGTAACCATGTACCAGAAACCTGCAGATTTAAAGAGGTAGAATGCCACAACTGTCACAAAAAAGGACATATTATAAAGCAATGCAGGGTGAAATCAAGACAGCCAATCAGACAGCAGACCAAGTTGATTGAGGTGCACAATATAACTGAACCAGAAGCTGCTGATACTGATATCTATTCCCTATACAATGTCAAAGCAGTGAAAACTGAACCAATCACCATCACGCTTCAAGTGATTGGGAAGCCTCTAGTCATGGAGGTTGACACAGGTACAACAACCACAGTGGTGGGAGAACACACATTTAGCTACCTAAATAAGGGTACCCAGCCACTGAATTTGGAGCAAACCACGGGTCAGCTGAAGATGTAAACTGGAGAGGGAATACAGGTGAAAGGCATTGCCTCTGTACCTGTATCGTACAGGCAACAGGTAGCCCAGCTTCCAGTGATTGTTGTAACAGGTGAAGGGCCTAGTCTTCTTGGCCATGATTGGTTAAAAGAAATTAAATTCAACTGGTCAGAAATTTTTCAAGTTAGAACAGGAGGAATTCCTGAGCTGTTAAAAAAAATGACAGCATATTTTGTGATGAGTTGGGAAAGATAAAAGGCCAACAAGCAAAAATATATCACAACAAAATAGCTGGAAAAACTCAGCAGGTCTGACAGCATCTGCGGAGAGGAATACAGTTAACGTTTCAAGTCCGTATGGCTCTTCATCAGAACTAAGGAAATACACATTAAATAAGCAAAAATATATGTAGGTTCAGAGGCAACATGCTGGTTCTTTAAGGCAAGACCTGTGCCTTATGCGCTCAAGGAGAAGGTGAATGCAGAATTGTGCTGGTTAGAGATGCTGGGCATCATTGTGCCCATTGTCCCTGTGATGAAACCAGATCAAACTATTTTCATTTGCAGAGACTGCAAATTAACTGTGAACAAGGCTGCTAAATTAGATAAATATCCTATCTCGAGGATTGAAGATCTGTATGCTAAGCTAAATGGAGGTAAATCCTACACGAAACTGGACATAAGCCAAGCATACCAACACCTAGAGTTGGACAGCACATCTAGGAGGTATGTAACCATCAACACGCACAAGGACCTCCATCAATATACATGCCTACCCTTTGGTGTATCATCTGTCTGCATGACTTTTCAAAGAACCAGGGAAAGCCTACTACAAGGACTTCCTTGAGTTCTAGTCTACCTGGATGATGTCCTGATCACAGGATCAATGGAAGTCGAGCATTTGGCCAACCTAGAAGGGGTTTTAAGGAGACTTTTGGAGGCTGGTGTACGATTGAAGAAAGAGAAATGTACGTTCTAAGTGACAGAAGTCACGTATTTGGGTCATCAAGTGGACGCCAGAGGGTTGCATCCAGTAGAAGAAAAATTGGGGCAATCAAGGAGGCGCCCTCTCCTACTCGTGTCACTGAACTCAAGTCTTTTTTTGCCATGATAATTTATAATGGTTGCTTTTTGTCAAATTTGTCAACAGGTTAGCTCCTTTATACTTATTATTGAAGAAGAACCATAGATGGTCATAGAAGGTGCAACAAGAAGAGGCCTTCATAAAAGTCAAGGAGCTTTTACACTCATCATGTATCCTAGTACATTATGACCCATCAAAAGAATTAATATTAACCTGTGATGCATCTCCCTACGGTGTGGGAGTCGTCTTGTCACACAGGATGGAAGATGATTCTAAAAGACCAAAAGCCAAGTCTCCAGAATCTTCTCTGCAGCCGAGTAGGGCTACTCACAACTTGAAAAAGAAGGCTTATCTGTAATAGTTGGAGTAAAGAAATTCAGCGGATGTTACCTGTTTCCAATGCTGCACTGCATCCATGGGAGTGGCCTGGTCGATCCTGGGTTAGACTACATATAGACTATGTAGGTCCATTTTTAGGTACCATGTTTTTATTGATCATCAACGCGCATTCTAAGTGGATGGAAGTATATGAAGTTAGATCACTGACATCGTGTGCAACTATTGAAAAGCTGCGCCAATGTTTTAGTGTGCATGGCCTACCAGAAGTCATTGTTTCAGATAATGGTACTGCTTTCACTAGTACGGAGTTCCAGAGATTTATGAACTTAAATGGGATTATCCCTCATCCAATGGATTCGTAGAAAGAGCCGTACAAATTTTTAAAACAGGGATGAAGAAGTTATCCGAACGAACATTAGAAACACAAATTTCATGATTTCTTCTCAACTATTGCATGACTCCTCCTGCAACTATGGGTTCAACGCCGTTTGAATTACTAATGAAGCACCGCCTTTGAATAAGGTTGAGTCTGGTGTTTCCTAACTAAGAAGGAAAGTTAGAGAAGAACCAGAGTAGTTAGAAAGTGAATCGTGATATTCACAGTAAAGCTCTAAAATTTACTGTGGGAGATATAGTTTACATGTGAAATTTTGGAAATGGACCTAGTTGGGTTCCTAGTATAATTGTCTCTGAAACAATTGTTTGTTATACCAAGTGGGAATAGAAAACCAGATTGTTTGAAAACATGTGGATCATGTAAGAAGCAGAAAGATACTCCAACAACCAATTACTCCACCTGAAATTGATTTTGGTCCTTTAATCCCTGAGTGCCAGATCGACATAGAATAGACATACCTGATGTCTCTGTTGAAGTAAATAATTCTGAACTGCCATTGTCTAAGGATGTCCCTGATGCTGCAGTTCCTGATCAAGTGGATCCAATGGGAGAATCTCAAGCCATAGAGCTATGTCGTTCTAACCAAATTAGAAAACCACTTCAGAGACTTAACCTATAATTGCATGAACTGTGTATATTTTTTGCATATGTTATGGATTAAAATATTCTTGCAAATAAGAGATGTAAAAAATTTAAAGGGGACGAATGTAGTGATTGTAAGTAAAACCTTTCCTACTGTTTAAGGGATCAAGTAACTGTATCGCCAAACTGTATCGAACTGTATCCACTCGTGGACCTGGTTCAAGCATGTAGCTTCTTCTAGAGTTTTGTAAATAAAGTTAACTGTTTCCAACAAGGAACCTGTCCAGTACACCAAGTTTATTATACTAACATTTCCACTAGATCAACCTGACTTACCTCCTAGTTGTCCTGGGCCTAAATAGCCACATCACTACCTTTTCTGTATTTTATGCACTTTCTGAATACTTTATATCTCTGAACATTAAATTTACATCCATCCTTAACCGAGTTTCTGATCATCCCATTATGTTGTAGATCTTGACTGCCACAACTGCCTCTGATTATGCCATCTTATTTCAAATGCTACTAGGTTTCATACTTAAGCCTACCTTTATATCTCCCTGTATCCCTGGACTCCTGCATATGTATGTTTTTCAGGTGGAGTAACTGGTTGTTGGAGTGTCTCTCTACTTCTTAGATGATCCACATGTTTTCGAACAATCCGGTTTTCCACTTCCCTCCACCTATTGACTACTTCTACCCTGCGCTGCATCTTGTTAGCACTCACATATCACCCAATTCCATTATTTAAATGATTTTCATTTGCGATCTTTAATGCTCCTCTCAAGTCTCATGATTTCAATTTGATTGCATTGTAGTCTGTCTTTCTGGTGCTAGTTCTTTTTGTTCCAGTTATGCAAATAGGAAAAGGGAAACTCTGTTTTACACCTCAAGATTTTGTCATGAATTGTTTAAGTTTATATTTATTTATGAAGTTAAAAATGCTATGTTTCACCTCAGATCCCCATCATCAGATTATTGAGAAACCAAGATGACAACTGAATACTTTTCCAAACAATTATGTGATTTCCTTGGTTCCCCTCCTGCTTATGAAAAGTTTATTCATAGCTTTTTCAACTGCTTGCTGAGTCATTATTCATAACTCTGCTAACTGGTGATATTTAAAGCAACCATCATAGTTTAGCTAACAGTCATTTGTTTCTTCTACAGGAGTAATACTTGAGATGTGACAATGCAAATGTGATGGACATTTTGAAGTGTGACAGATACTTTCCCACACTGCATGTACATGCGCCAGAAACAAGACTTTAGTTTTATGACTGGAATAAGTCATGGCTGATAGCAGTAAGGCAGCAAGTGGCGATGTTAGGGATAAAGTCACCTTATTTAGTAATAAATCCTCTGACTTATTAATGATCTAAAGAATGAGAAAGGTAAAATGATTTGCTGGATATTTCTGTTTCAATCAGCAAAATCTAACAGCATCATCAGGGACCCCAGCTGAGAAGAATTACCATGCTAATGTGTGAGAGAGTAAAAGCATACATGGTGGTAATAATGAAACTGTTTACTTTGCTAGTAACAAAGTCCTTTATATTGTCCTTTATATTGCCAGGCTTCATAACTCCTTCTTGGTAGGTAGCCGTGTTTTAAGTATTAGAACCATGGATTCTTACCAGCAGAGTTCTTCCATGACTTAATTGAAATATTATTTTGTAGAATCTTAATTTTTCTGGATACTTTCATTCCACCAGGCTTTGCTCCATTCAAAAACAGAATTACCTGGAAAAACTCAGCAGGTCTGGCAGCATCGGCGGAAAAGAAAAGAGTTGACGTTTCGAGTCCTCATGACCCTTCGACAGAACTTGAGTTCGAGTCCAAGAAAGAGTTGAAATATATTTGATATATTTCAACTCTTTCTTTGACTCGAACTCAAGTTCTGTCGAAGGGTCATGAGGACTCGAAACGTCAACTCTTTTCTTCTCCGCCGATGCTGCCAGACCGGCTGAGTTTTTCCAGGTAATTCTGTTTTTGTTTTGGATTTCCAGCATCCGCAGTTTTTTTTTGTTTTTTGCTCCATTCAACCCCAGCCTCCAGAGTGAAAACAAATTGTTCTAATCCACTGTGCTTTCAAGCCCACTTAACAATCCTTTGATTAATTAAATTAGGTCACAACTTAAAACAGCAGTTCTGAAGTACTTTAAATTGGTTCAGATGCTTTTAATACAGTACATAAATGAAACCAATTCATAAGAGAACACAGAACAGGCCAAGCTGTTGGAAATGGGAGAAGCTGGAGGGGAGAAGGGAACTCAACAGGAGTCTTATCCACTCTGAGTGTTCAGGGAACAATTCTCCTAACTGAAACCCAGTAAAAAAAGAGCATCAGATGTTTGTGTTTCAGCAAGGGCAACCTGTCTGCAAGCTTCAACCTGCTGCAAATACAACTCCAACTGCGGGGCAAGTTCAGCATTATTTTGTTCATCAGCCATTTTCTGTTTGCTACTCCATTTCCTCATTTCACTCCTCCACAACATTACTCAATTGTAACCGTTGGGCTGGCATCTGCATTGCCCTTGTGCTCTTAGCTGTCCTGGCTTCAGGCTGCTTGTACAGATTTTGTCTATAAGCTAAAATTGGCACAACATCAGTGTCAGCCAGTGGCTGTGAGTGTGCGAGTGAGTGACTGTTTTTATTCTTCATCACTGTCTTCCTAATCTTTCAGTGCTGATTGTCTGGGTGGCAGTTCTTGGGTATCTGAAAGGAAAAACACACAAAGATAGGGTTGTGTTGAGGGGAGTTGTGGGAGCGGGGGAACAGTAGGTGCCAGCATAGACCATCTGCAGTTTGTAAATCAGGAGAGATTGTGGAATGAGGGAGAAGTGGGATATGAGATGGAGGTTAGGCATGCAGTACTGTCATTTTCAACGATCTCAGCCACACAGCCATCCATTGTGTCAGTAATGACCACTTCAATGAGAGCGACCATTTCCTCCATCAGGATAAGAGCAAGCAGCTGTGTCTGTCTGTTGCTGGTTAGGTGCTGCTGCTTCTGGTTATGAATGAGAGAGAAGTGTCAGTGAGTGTAGTGCAATGTGTTTAGATGATGTGTCTGTCATGGTCGAATAGCTGGCATTGTGGGCAAGATGTGAGATGTGAATGTGAGGCAATTTCAGCTGTGTTGAGTGTGTGAGGGTGAGGTAAAGCTATGAATGTGAAGCATGAGTCGCAATTGATAGAGATTTTGTTAGCTGAGTGATTGGGGTATGATCAATTCAGCAATGTGGGGTTACTGGTGAAGTTGGTGGATATGGCATTTGAAAATACATTCCATGACCTTGCCCACTCATTTTTGGGGCACTGCATCCAGGTGCTTGGGGTTAGACTCCTGGCATTGATTGTCACAGCTATCTGCTCCCACTGTTTTTGTTCTCTGGAGGGGCCCCTGGCCCCTATGGATAGAGAACATCTCTCCTCCTGTCATCTTCAGCACCAAGGTCTCCAGTGCAATATTGGAATCCCTTGAAGCCTGCCCTGTGCTATATTGGCTATTATTGAGGATTCTCAGGTCAAAATCACTTTTATAACAACATCCAGCATCTAATGCAGCTACAATGCCCCTCCATTTTAAAAAGTGCAGACAGGTTTTAAGTAGTGCAGAGTAGCATGAACATGTGCCAACCTGTCACAATTTTGCTCTCATTGCTCAGGCAAGCAGCCTCTCAACAGTGCGCATGCCATGTCAATTTATCAGTAATTACACTATTTCATAGTTTGCCATTGTGAGATTTGAACTCTTGATCTTGGGGTTACAAACCCAGTTCAACAGTGCGCATGCTGGTTGCATGCTACGAGTATGTAAATTAGCAGGCAGTGTAAAGTTTACCTGCTGCCTGCATTGGAAGTAATCAGCATGGGGTCATCTTGCATCTTAATCTCTGCACCTGTTTTCAGGGCCTGTCCAATTTCATGCCTAGATTTTTGTCAAGAATCTCCTCTTTTGAAGCTTCTGAATCTTAATTGCCACTTCTTTTTCCATTCCATTTTGCAAATCACATGAAATAAATAATCTTTGCTTATTAAACTACTGAGGTACTGAGGCCTTATCCATTTTATTATAGTTTTACATGTGCTATATTGATGTGACTTAATTCTCACAGTTCTGTAGAGTTCCAGAAATATCATATAACAAAGTGATGCAATCAATAAATGTTTTGGGTGATTTTGTCTGATTTTCTTTAGTAAATTGCCATTGTAACTGGTCTTTAAATATTCAATTAAAATTGAAAGGCTGTTGTAACTTATTACAGTATCTGAATAATCATTGCTGCTATAATTGCAACAGAGGCAGGGGGTGGTAATCTGTCGATTGTGAATCCAGCTGATTGCCTTTGATTACAGCACAGTACTTTGATAATTGGCTTCTTGTGCTGAACTTGATTTTAGAATGAAAAGCAAGATTCATTTTCCATTCTCATCAAGATGAATCAGCCATCAATGAGATAAAAATGTGTGACTTCTACAAATACTTCTGTACCTTGATAACAGGACAGTCATCATAGTGATAACAAGCATTTTTGTTCTGTAAAGTACACTGGTGTGTTGAGAGGCAGAACCATAGAACCATAGAATACTACAGCACAGAAAACAGGCCATTCGGCCCTCCTCGTCTATGCGAAATATTATTCTGCTAGTCCCATTGACCTGCACCTAGTCCATAACCCTTCAGACTTCTCCCATCCATGTATCTATCCAATTTATTCTCAAAACTTAAGAGTGAGCCCACATTTACCACATCAACCACATCAGATGGTAGCTTGTTCCATACTCTCACCACTCTGAGTGAAGAAGTTCCCCCCTAATGTTCCCCCTAAACCTTTCCACTTTCACCCTAAAGCCATGTCCTCTCGTGTTTATTTCTCCTAATCTAAGTGGAAAGAGCCTACTCGCATTTACTCTGTCTATACCCCTCATAATTTTGTAAACTTCTATCAAATCTCCCCTCATTCTTCTACGCTCCAAGGATTAAAGTCCTAACCTGTTTAATCTTTCCCTGTAACTCAACTCCTTAAGACACGACAACATCCTAGTAAATCTTTTCTGCACTCTCTCAAACTTACTGATATCCTTCCTGTAGTTAGGCGACCAGAACTGCACACAATACTCCAAATTTGGCCTCACCAATGTCTTATACAACCTCACCATAACATCCCAACTCCTATATTCAATACTTTGATTTATGAAGGCCAGTGTGCCAAAAGCTTTCTTTACAACCCTGTCTACCTGTGACGCCACTTTCAGGGAGTTATGTATCTGAACTTCCAGATCCCTTTGTTCCTCTGCACTCCTCAGTGCTCTACCATTTACTGTGTATGTCCTACCTTGGTTTGTCCTTCTAAAATGCAACACCTCACACTTTTCTGCATTAAATTCCGTCTGCCACTTTCTGGCCCATTTTTCCAGTTGGTCCAGATCCCTCTGCAAGCTTTGAAAGCCTTCCTCGCTGTCCACAACGCCTCCAATCTTAGTATCATCAGTAAACTTGCTGATCCAATTCACCACATTATCATCCAAATCATTGATATAGACAACAAAAAACAATGGTCCCAGCACTGTTCCCTGTGGCACACCACTAGTCACAGAGCTCCAGTCTGAGAAGCAATCATCCACTACCACGCTCTGTCTTCTCCCACACAGCCAATTTCGAATCCAGTTTACAACCTCTCCATGGATACCAAGTGTCTGAACCTTCTGAACTAACCTCCCATGTTGGACCTTGTCAAAGGCCTAACTGAAGTCCATGTAGACAACGTCCACAGCCTTTCCTTCATCTACTTTCTTGGTAACCTCCTCGAAAAACTCTACATTAAACACAACCTACCACGCACAAAGCCAGGTCATGCTGACTATCCTTAATCAGCCCTTGGCTGTCCAAATAATTATATATCCGATCTCTCAGAACACCTTCCAAAATTTACCTACTACTGACGTCAGGCTCACTGGCCTGTAATTACCTGGTTTACTTTTGGAGCCTCTTTCAAACAAAGGAACAACATGAGCTACCCTCCAATCCTCTGGCACCTCACCCGTGGCTAAGGACATTTCAAATATTTCTGCCAGGGTCCCTGCAATTTCTACACTATTCTCCCTCTAGTAAAAGTTAGGTCTAGGTAAAGTTAGCTTTGATCAACTATAAAGAATGTCAGTGTTGTGCATGGAACATTTGTTGATTTTTTTTTAAAGAATGTCCAATTGAAACAGTTAAAGTTCACTTATACTCAAGCTAGTTCTCCAAGAAACATCTCTTTTGTATTTTTCTCCATAGCACATTTCCATTCAGACTAATTTAAATAATGCCCTGGAGATCATCAGTGGGCATTCAGTGACATCTCTTGAAAATCTAGTGAAGCCTTTCCCAGTGTGCCGGACTCACTCAGTTGGTGGCATTCTTGTCTCTGAATCAGAAGGTTGTGGCTTGAAGTTTACTCTAGGTTGAACCAGGATGAAGCCACTGTAAAGTATGGAGGTAATGCTGTTGGGAGAGGTAAACTTCTGGCTTTGTCCTGACAGCATGGAACCTCACCCAATGGAAGTACGTAGCTGTGAATGAATTTCTGACCATTAATTTAGATTATTTGAAATCAGCAGATAGCATGTATCTACATTGATAAGAGTTCAGAATACCCAGCCACAAACTAGTCACAGGAGCATATCCAGGCCCTTGGATTCCAAACCCATTTTAGCCAATGAGATAGCTTTTCTCTTGTAAAATTCCACTAATTTTCTTGTCTTTTCACCTGAAAGTAGTGACTCATGCCAGACTGAATACTTTGGAAGATGCATGAGCACCATTACTGCTAACTGTATTAATCACTACTTATTAATCAATTTGTTTTTAAATTGCTAATTACCACAGCTAGTTTGAGTTTTAGTAAAATCCTGAACTAATTTCCTGCTGCTCATTCACTGCACCATTTGATGTTTTTCACAATCTTTCTAGATGTGAAGTGCCATACATATGTAAGTATGAAATAAAGCATATTGTTGACTGGAAGTGTTTATTCAATATCTGCATTTTAAAGAGACGATTTCTTTTTTTAAAAATATGCAGATTTGCGTTATTCTTCTCTGAATCAAATGAGTTTTGTGGGTCCAAATGTACGATTAGATTGGAAACACTTCACACAATCAAAGTGCTGCAGGAGCAAGTATTTTTTTAATTCAAAGAAGAAGCAACAACATTAATATATGAATATTAATGAGTTGGCATGTTTAAATGAGGGAAATCTGGGCCTGATCATAACTGCTCATCAACAAATGTGAAGAATTTATGGATGCTGGAGTGTTCTTTTATCATCCTCATGATCGACACTATGGGAGAAATTTTAACTTGCCAGGTTGGGCAGGTGTTGGTGTGTGTGGGAGGTTAAAGCATCAAGAAATGCTGGTGTGTCAGGAAACTGGCAGAAACTCGCTGACTTCAACAATTATGTCAAGTGCATTTGTGAGAGCAAGGGAAATCCCATGGGACAGGTGGGTCTGCTATTAACATACACTAAAATCCAACAGTATCATTAACTATGGATTCTGGCTTTAAATGCCAGTGCACAGGTTACCTGGATCTCCTGGACGTCAGCAGGTTGAACAAGGTGAGAGGACAGCAGGGATTGACAGGTCTGAGCAGCGCTAACAGCTTGGAACAGCCCATCTATAAAATAGCTCAAGTCTACAGGTGAGATTACCAACATTCACAGCAATTAACAGGCTGAAAATCCTTTAAATATAAAAAATGACAGCTGCTTCTTTGCCTAGGTGATTTGCTTTGCTAGTTGGGTTTGTTCTGAGGGTGTGGTTTCATTTCTGCTATACTAGAGTATCCAGACTTTGACATGCATTTCCCAGCTGCCAGCCTTTGCAGCAGCATGGGAGCAGTTTAAGCAGCTCTACCTTGGACTTCTGGTGAGGAACAAGAAGAGCAGCAGCTGCCTTCTCCTCAGCTATCTGCTCTTCCACAGGACAGAGGGGATGACCAGTGCTCCAACGCAGGGTATATAGGCAGGGGATTAGCTTTCTGGACCTGACTATTACTCAGAGGAAGAAGACCTCTTGGCAAGAAGGCCAGGTGGGCACACATAGCCAATGACCATCAAAGTCACCGTAGCCTTGAATTTGTTCGCCTTCTGGCTTCTTCCAGGGATCTGTTGGGGACATGTGCAGAGTTTCACAATCTGCCACACACAGGTCGATCTCCCAGGTAACTGAAGTCATGTTTGTCATGGCCACCACTCACATCCATCGTTACTGATGAGGCCAGTGAAAGTGATAATGCTCTTGGATTTGTTGCTCTGGCTGGATTCCTACAGGGACAGGAAGCATCATAGATTTGCACACATGTGGTCCTCAGATCAACCAGTTGTATTTATCAATTGAAAGGGATTACCCTTCATAAATATGGAATATAAAAAATAAATTAGCTCCATAGACCTGGTGCATAACTATCAAAAGAATATCATGCTTTTGTGCATAATATCCTGAGAGCTGCCATGATGTGCCAGTCAAGTCTCCCACAGAACTTTGCTTCTTCAGAGTCAGCAGATGGCTCCTTTTAAACAAGGGTTACCCTCTAAGGATATGGCTGATGACACTTGTGAGGAGGCCTACAACTGATACACAGGAAAGTTGCAATAGAAGCCAGATGAGCATAAATGTGCTCTTTGAGTTAGCCATCAGGATGCTGAAAAAGTGGTTCGGGTGCCTGGATAAATCTGAGGGCTCCCTTCAGCAGGATGTTCAGAATGGTGGTGGTATTTTGTTCCTTGCTCAACATAGCTCAGCAGAGGGGACTGGAGCTGCAGAGGAGGAAGGTGATGACCCCTCTGCATAGAGGAGGAAGATGAGGGGCAGGAGAAGGAGGAATCTGATGTGGTCAGGTTACTTGCAGCCACTGATGCTAGGGATGCCCAGGACTGACTGATTTAGACATGCTTTAGCTAATCTGAGGCAAATGCAGCCTTCTGGCATATCAATGGTGCACTGTGACCATCACTTCACCCCCCAACACAAAGCAGTCAATAATCTGCCCCTCTCACTTCTACTTTTGTTATATCATTTCCCTCAAGGTTGCAGGATATTTAGCAGGCAACAGGCAGCAACAACTGGACAAAAGAAACTTGAAGTAAAATGCATAGTACATAAACATTGAACATAAAATTGACAATTCAACACAGTGTTAAACATACAAGTGATTACTCATCCGCAACTACAAATTCATTCTCTTTCTTCTGTTATGATCTTGGTTGAGACCAGTAACTTTTTTGAAGAAGATAAAATCCAAAATTTTGGTTATTTGCAGAAAAAAAAAAAAGCCCCAAGGTTCCATAGTTTAAAACAAAAGAAGCTTTACTATACAAGAGTCAAACAAAGCAAACACTCAACACTATCTTGGGTAGCCACCTATACTCTATAACCCAGAATCAACATAAGTTAAACATAAATTTACAGCCAAATTGCGGTCTAGTATGAACTATAAATTACACATTAATTTGCAGATTAAATGGCAGATAGAGCTAAGACAGATCTTATAAATTGGCTCAGCAGTCCATTTAGTGTATATGTCATCAATCTCAGTCACTAAATCCTTCCTAACTCTTTCTTCCTCATAAAGGATTTCAACTCTTTTTCTAGGATTTAGTTTGATCCCCTGCTGACAGCAGTGCACAACCATCCCAAATTCCATGGGCATGGTTTTCACCAAAAATGGCACACGTCTGCAGAACCGCCTCCACTCTGCTTACGATGGTCTAGATCCACCAATGTTATCTTCAGGTCATAGGATCAGCTGCAGCAACTGTATATTTTCCTATTCTCAGCTTCTGGATCTAGCCTTCATCTTCTTTAGCCTGCTTATATTGCACCAAATGGAATCATCATCATCAGCAGAACCTGCTGGATCTGTGTCCTTTTTATATGGTTTCAGCCAGTTTCAGTCTCCTCAGAAGTTTTGCTTTCCAATCTCAGTTCCAGTCTTACTTTTCTTAGAAACTGAGGATATCAGTTTCCTTTCTCAGTTTTCCTTTCCAATTAGGGTCTGTCTCACTGTCTCATGGCCCATTCACATACTTCCTTGCTAGCCAAGAGCTGGAGAGCACTTTTCTGCTCCTCAGTGAGGCTCTGAATGGCCAAGGTGAGTCTTTACTCCATTCTATTTTAGTTGGCAGGCTGAGTGTGCATGTCATTGACCAGGGTCAACATGCACTCAGATGCCTGCCACATCTGATGTTCCATGCAGGTGCCCTCTGTTTCTATGTGGGGAGACATCAGATCAAAGGTCTGAGGCATCATGGATCTTATGCTAGAGATGGACTCCTCCGATCTCTCTCCAATGGTGTGCACTGCCTCTGGAAATACTGAAAGAACCTCAAACATTTTCTGTTGCTGCCTCAGAATTGTCCTTTTCATTGATGACCCTTGAGGCTCAGCATCCACACCTAGCTGAGCAAAGCTTGAAGGGTCTTACACTGTCTGACAGGGGTTCTCCATTGCTGTCCCTGTCTCGCTTGCCTGCCTCACCATTTGACAACCAATTACCTGTCTTGGAGGCCTCACCAAAGTGTATGCAGGCGAGCTGATGTAGACTGTACAGGAATTGTGTAATGGTGCTTTCTCAGAGTGTGGAAATTCCTCAAAGAAGTCTTCTACATCCTCAGGCACTGGCCCCAGAGTGACGTTCACAGAACCTGTGGGAGATTAAATATATGAACAAGAACTGAAAAATGACAGGGCTCTTGGTCCTTATTTTCACTGCTTGCTGACATCAAGTCAATATGAATGAATCTTGTATGTCATATGGCTGTGCCACATATAATTCTGTCACCAGCTAGCTGGGGGACTCCCAGCTCTCCATTGTCAATGGTCAGGCATACTGAGATTGTTCATCCAGTCCATCATCCTCCAGAACACTCAGGGTCATCATGACCGGAGGGCCACCCCAAGTTTTCTGCATCTCTTTTCTTTCTCCTGCAAGGAACGTAAGAGAGTGTGAGAATGAATGGATAGATTTGTCAGGAAATCTGGAAATAGATGCTAATGTATCTCTATTAAAAAGCCAAGAAAAACCCACCTGTCAAACTTGTGGATTCCCAACATGCTGCTGGCCTTGCCCCACTGTGATCAGGTCCAAATGTAAAAATAATCCCTATCAAGTCTAACAAATGGTTTTCAGTCAAACACATGGGGCTGATTTTTCGGCTACCCCTGAAAGTGGGAACGGAGTCAAGGAGCCCTGGAAAATACCAGGCAGACCAGCGTGTTACAGGGTGCAGATCCCTGTGCAGTTAATGTTAACCAGGGTGGAGGGAAGGTGGGACAAGAACAGCTCTCCCCCCATTTGAGGCCAATTAAAGCAGTTTAAAAGCTTGTTAAAAGTTTGTCAAAGTTGGAAGGGGTACATGCACCTTCTGTTACAGATCAGCTGAAGGGAGGCAGGTAAAGAGTGGAGGGCCAGTCATAGGTGCCACTGGGACAAGGGGTGACAAGGCACCCTTGGCACTGCATTGGTGGCAGGGAGAATGGGCATGTTGCCTAAGCATTGAATGGGATTGGCACCGCTTGGCATTGTGGGGACAGAACAGCAAAGGGCAAGGCTGTCAATCACAATTGGGTGGCTATCTGTTCTGAAGAAAGGCTGCACTTGGCATTGGGGATATGAATGTCAGATTTTGTGTCCAGTGGCAATGAGGGACAACACCATCCACAGGAAGAGCAGAGCCCCGAACAGCAGGGGAACATGGGAGAGGGAAGAAGGGAAGGTAAGCAATGGATGACAAACCCTCAAGAAAAGACATACTGGTGAAGGGTGAAGCTACCTGGAGATGACCAAGAACCAATGTCACAGGAGAGTAAAGTCACAGAAGTCTGTGACCTCGTCACCAAGAACCTTGCACCTAGTAACACTGACTGCCATGCCCTGCCAGTAGCCGTCAAAGTCACAATGGCCTTGAACTTCTTTGCTTCTGCCTCCTTCCAAGAATTTGCTATGGACCTTGTTGGTATCTTGCAAGCTGCAGCACACGACTGCATGTCATAGGTCACTGATGCCCTCTTTGCCAGAGATGGGCAGGGTATTAATTCATAACGGATACAACCTCATATGCAGAGAGGGCATTGGTTTTCATCACTATCACTGGGCTCCCCCAGGCGTGGGGCATCATCGATTGAACACATGTTGCCATCAAGGCACCCAGCACCCACCCACTCAGATTCATCAACAGGAAGGGTTTCCACTCCCTCAATGTTCAACTAGTCTGCAACCATAATAAGAGTTACCTGCATGTGTGCACGCACTTTATTCATAGCTGTCATGACTCCTTCACACTCTGCCATTTGACATTGCCTCAGATCTTCACTCCAAACCCCAAAATGTGTGGATGGATCCTAGGGAACAAGAGTATCACTTGAAGAGATGGCTGCTCACCCCACTGCAGGGGCCTCAGACAGAGGCATGGAGGTGATAAAACCAATGCCAAGCGCTCAGTAGAATCGTCATTGATCAGACCATCGGCCTGCTAAGATGTGGTTCCACTGCTTGGACCAGTTGGTGGCACTGTCCTGTCAAATACTGCCATGCAAGAGTCTCTATCATTGTGGTGGTCTGCTGCGCTCTTCATAAAATGGTCCTCCAGAGAGGTTTGAGGTTGGGAAGGCCTTGAAAGGAGACAGTGAAATGCCGCTTTACTTGAAAGGAGTGTTTGGGCCCTTGGACGGTGAGAAGGCATTCAAAGGATCATCCTCCGCCATTTCCGCCAACTCCAGCATGATGCCACCACCAAACACATCTTTCCTTCACCCCCACCCCCGGCGGCATTCCACAAGGATCGTTCCCTCCGGGACACCCTGGTCAACTCCTCCATCACCCCTACACATCAACCCCCTCCTATGGCACCTTCCCATGCAACCACAGAAGGTGCAACACCTGCCCCTTTACTTCCCCTCTCCTCACCGTCCAAGGGCCCAAACACTCAAGTGAAGCAGCCTTTCACTTGCACTTCCCTCAATTTAGTCTACTGCATTCACTGCTCCCAATGCAGTTTCCTCTACATTGGAGAGACCAAACGCAGACTGGGTGACCGTTTTGCAGAACACCTTTGGTCTGCCCACAAACATGACCCAGACCTCCCTGTCGCTTGCCATTTCAACACTCCATCCTGCTCTCATGCCCACATGTCTGTCCTTGGCCTGTTGCATTGTTCCAGTGAAGCTCAACGCAGACTGGAGGAATAACACCTCATCTTCCGACTAGAATTAATCACAGGTCCCCCTGCCTTGAACACCTCCTCCTGCTCACTAGTGCGGTGATCATCACCTTGTGCCACCATTTCTACATGTGCACGAAGACCCAACAAAGTGAGGGTGTCTGTGCAGGTGGATGGTGTGCTTTTAAGGTGTGACAGTGCCATGCAGCTCAGGGCCTGTAGAGATAGAGGGAAAAGGTGCCCTGGGTTGGACATCTGCACCCAATGAAAGCCAAACCAGGAGAGTGAAAACCTTGGCAGTGTTAAGGATACATGTTACTCCGTGTGCGACACTCTATTGGACAGGATGGAGCGCACTGCATCCACTTAATGACCACGGTGCCCTCTGTAATCACCAGGAGCTGCAGTTTCCCCAGACCTGACTGCCTCCTCTCTCACTATCCTGGCTAACTCCATAGCTTTCTACTCAATGGGGGTTATTCAATAAAGCAAAGGCATCCCTTCTCCTGTCCTGGGCCTTCTCCCTCACATTGTGCACATGTTTCCCCTGCAAGGACAAAACAGAATGAGATAATGCAGTTCTGTCCTCTGGGTTCAAACTCATCTGCTGCTATTTGTTCAAAACTGTGTTTCTCAATAATAGGTCCTCAGCAGCACTCTGGCTATGAAACGTTCTGAGGGGTCAGTGATTGCCCCTCCCATGTTCAGGAGCAGCATGGGCCCAATCTGGATGTGTCTGCTGGAGGCTGCAAATCCTGAGATCTGTCAGTGCTTGGGGCTGCACTCACCTTGCTAAAATGTATGAAGTCATTGAACCTTTTTCAGCACTGGATCCAAGTTCTCCTTGGGGAGGATATTTCCCTCAGCGGGCAGGCTCGACGGGGGTGGTCAGGAAGCTGACCACTGTCCGCGACCGGGCCGGTCCACAACTTCACGCTCGGCGGGCCTTAAATGGCCCGCCAACATGATAAGTGAGTGGCGGTGCTCAACGCTGCCTGTGTGGGGGTGGGGTGGGGGTGGGGGAGGGGTTGTGGGGGTGTGGGTGAGGGAGGACGGTGAGGGCGAACTTCATGCATGCGCACGGGTAAGCGCTTGAAAATCTCCCTAAGGCACAGAGCTGCCTCGGGGAGATGAACAGTTTACAACATCAAAAATAAAGATGTTAAAAATGTTATAGAATACGTCCCCTCATGTGACTACATAAGCAGGGGCATGATATAAATGAAATTTAAAAATGTAAAATTTATTTTTATTTTCTGTTGGAAAGTGCCGTGGATGAGGTTTCCAATAAAATGCATAGACCGCTTGGCATTTTCGCCTTGGCCTTAATAGGCCTTTTAATTATCGGTGGGCGCGCTGTCGACTACAGCGCATGCTTGCCAACCAAAATATCGCGCGTCATTTTATATTCAGTCCGGTTGGGCACATGCCCGCCCACCAAGCCAAAAATTCTCCCCCTTGTTTTACTTCTGCTGCTCATGGTGGCAGCAATTTCCAGCCAGGCCTGCTTCATCTCAGATGTGGCCTCCACTGGCCATCTCCAGGAGAAGGCTCTCCCTTCACTCCCTCATTGCCTTCAACATGGCGTTCAGGTCCCCATCAATGAAGAAAGGGGCAGACCTTCCCGTGGCTGTCATCCTCTAGCTCTCCTGAGTCATCTCATCTTCTCTGGGATCAGTGGAAGGCTTTGACATGACCCACAGTTCTCGCCTTCAGCACCCTCAGTGGTGACTGCCCTGAGGAGTCCCACACTTCATCTGACCTACCTTGGGTCCTACTCTCAGTGGCTCTAATTGAACAGGAAACACATCTCCATATCAATTAACGGCTTCCTCACGTGAATCATCTCTTTGTCACTGGAGGTGGATTTCTGACTGTGAACAGACCCTGCTTCTATATCCTGTATCCATGGTGAAAATATGACTCATTGAGGTAGCAATGATCATAATCTATCACTTTTGTGAGCCTTTAAACTCCATAAAAATAATGAATGGTTCTCCAAAATGGATAAGCTGAGTAGAAAATTTAAGGGCGGATCTTATCTTGGGGTAAGAAACTGGAGCCCAAAGAGGTTGGCTGACTGTTGGAATTCCGGACACAGGGATTCAATCAACCCTTTATCCCCTTTTCTCAAAGTCTGAAATGATTCAAAGTGATAATTCTTTTTGGTGAGAGTGGTTATATTTTATTCAGTATGTGTGAATAAGTGAAGCTCAACACATACTAATGTTGGAACAGTAATATTAAAGCGCAGCAGTATTACCATTACACTCTGGGCAGAAGCCTGTTCTCCCCAGAATCACTGCCTGGTTGAGCCAGTCAACACAGCTTATACTTGTGTGGCCGCTTTGTCAGCTCCATCCTCCTGTAAGGCACCTCTATCTGTGGGATGGTTTCAAACCTCTTCAGGCCAGATACCTCTCTTCCTTCGACCTGTCCACCCATCTCCCCTTCCCCACCCCATAGCTGGGAGTCTTTTCTTATACACTCTTTTTACAGCAAAGACTGTGGAGACTGATTTGACCTAATCATTGCCTGGCTATCATTTGAATAGATCAATTATAAAAGCTGCCAGGTGTCATCTGTCTCAAACCAAAGCTTCTAAGGCATTCACCTCCCCATGCTTTGACACCTATTATCTTGGAAAGATTCCTAGGATACTTTCTGGCCAAATGATGACTTTGGTGTTGAGTTATTTTCTATGTCTCTGAGACATGGGGCAGGATTTTTAGGTTGGCGGGTGGGCACGATTAACGGGCCCGGAATCGGCTGGCGAACGGACCGCCCACTGCAAAAATCGCCCCCCAACCGCGATTTCACGCTGGCTGGCCATTTAACAGCCAGCTAGTGTGAAGCGCATGTTGAAATGCTCAATGCTGCTGGGCTGGGGGGCGGGAGGAGGGCGCGCACTGATGTAAGCACGGACACGGGTGAATGCTAAATGAAAGTTCTGAAGGCAGAGAGCTTCCTCAGGGAGCTGAAGACTTTAAAACCAATAATTAAAGTTCATAAAATCAGGAGAAAAATGCCCACGCATCACAATCAGTCTCCTGAACATATCCATGATAAAAATGCTGTCCATAGATTTTTATTTAATAACGGAGACCTCATCCCACCTTGGATAAGGTTTCAAGAAAAATGCAAAGTCTGCCTGGCAGATTCGTCCGTCCGCCAACTGTAAGGTTGGACGGACCACGAAAAATCAGAGGTACTTGCAACTTTAATGACACTAATTGGCCTCTTAATTGTTGGCGGGCATTCTTCTGACTTTAGTGGGCGCCTGTCGATTGAACCATCAGGCGAGCTCAGGATGATGTCGGGGCGCTCCCCCGACGTTATCCCACGCGATTTCGCGTCCGATCGGTTCGGGCACGTGCCCACACGCCGACCTAAAAATTCTGCCCATGATTTTCTTCACTGTTGCCACAGAGCCAGTTATCTGTTTTCACACTTTGCTACATTTCTGCTGATGTCTACCCTTCTAAACCTTTCGGATCAATAAAACATTTGGTCAGTGATGACCCAAACCATCCTGTCGACCATCCTTATCCAGAGCCCAAGCACAAGGCAGAATAAGTGTAACAATAAAATGAACAAAATAAAAGTACAGCCAGTCATAATATTTAATTTAGTGTTTGTTAATTAGCAAAAAAATCCAAAAATGGGTTTCCCTCCCAGGATTCTTACATAACCACCTGACCTCCAGAACTTTAGATCCAGGTTTTAACTCCTGGTCCTTATTTACAAGCTCCATTTGTGATTCCCACTCAAAGCTGGTGGGAATGAGCCTAGATAAAATTGTGGGTGGTAGTTCATTTTGACCCGCAAATTATAAGAAAGTAAATTAATGACTCACCCAAAGGTGATATGTTTAACAAAGTTTGTTTATTTGAACACACAGTGATAAATTTAAACTACAATGGAATTCCCTGTGATACAATGTTCTGGCAATACAATGGCTTCACTACTCTATCCCTTCTAGTACAATACTCTGGGTGCTTCTGATGCAACTTTTTTCCTGCTGTTACCAAACCTCTTTAAGAGTTTCCTTTGCTGGAAAGTTAGGCTGGAATTTTTGTTGTGCCATGGTCCTCAGCTCCCTGGTGAAAAGGTTCCAGCAGGTTGCCCTGTAGAGATTTAATGGCCATCAGGATGTTAATTGGCTTAAGGCAGGACTTCTGCTCCCATCTGAGGAAGAAGTTCTGCCTCTGAGAGCTGCTGTCCTATCAAATGCCTGGCAGCTCTCTGGCCCCAGCACTGCCCACTGCAGGTGTGACCAATGCTGGAATGACATCAAGCCCCAACCATGAGGAGCCAGAGATCGGAGTCAGAGGTAAGTTGTGGAGTTGGGGGGGGGGGGGGGGGGGGGGGGGGGGGTGGTGGGGGGTTGCTGTTTTAGGAAGTGAGGGGAGTCTTGCTGGAGCCAAGCTGGCAGGCCCTGGTGAGGGGGTGAAGGAGGTAGGGCACTGGGGTAAACAGACTGTGGGGAGTGGAGCTGAGGGACGGGGGAGGGGGAGAAAGGGGAGACATTGGGGGTGGCCTTCCAATGGCTCAGCGGGCCTATTAAGAAAGCACACCCCCTTGCCCACCACCAGCCAGAGCAGCGAAAGCTGTAGGGCTGGATGCTTGACGTGGGTCTCTCTTGTCAGCATGTATATCCCTGTGCTGGAGGGATGAGATCTTTAAGTGGCCATTGATTAGCTAGTAAAATTAAGGCAGGGTTGGGACATGCAGGTAGCCGGCGAGTACGGCACCTGTGGTATTTTATGGCCTTCCCCGTAAGCAAACTCATTGTAAAATCCAGCCCCTTGTTTTGTCCGCAACAAAATTACGTTTAATCCTCTAGTAGTTGACAGTGGCCCATAGACAGCATATCATTCACAGCTTACTTCTTGTTTCTGGTAAGGGTTTGCCTAGATGTCTTTTTTTAAGACAAAGGGCATTTTCGGCATTTAATGGAGTATGCTAGGCCCTGACACTGCATTCAGAATTTCAGTGACAACCTCCTACGCTTGCATCTGTGCTGTGCCATGGCTGCCCCAGAATATTTATTTTGTGCTGCATTATGGAGGCTCTCAAACTGAACTGCATTTTACTTTGGTGTCTAGAGTTTCTGAGAATGAATGACATCGTGAATACTTAGATGTTTTACAGCTGTTGCCGTACAAAATGACTTTCAATAATATAATAGAAAAGCTATGGAAAAACACCTTCTATAGTATAAGCCATTCTTAATATGCTTGTTTTGGTTACCAAAGACAACATAATAGGGAAGGGCTGCTATTAATATAGCAATTTCATGCAGGCTATGGGGCTGATTTTCAATGCAATAAAGTATCAGTGGTTGTCTGCTTTTCCCCTTGAAATTATGCCAAAAATAGAGCAGATATACAGAAATAACCATGGCGATTTCAAAAGAAAATGCTTTAACGGCCTTAGACTGGAAACGCTCATTTTTGTTTTACAACTGTGTATGTGATATTAGAATCCTCAGTGTTAATGGAACTGACATTAATACTAATTACATGCACCATTCATGCTATTATAAACAGCAGAGTTTGAGTATTAATGAGGAGGACACTCATGCAGACAGGAAATCAGTTCAAGGGCCTTGAAAATACCCTTTCCTGAAAAATGTAAACTGAAATCTATTTCAATTTTAAAATTTCTGTTTCAATTTAAATTTTTAAATCAGAGTGTCGGCCGTGGGTAATCAAGAGGGTCAAATGTTGCTGTGAGACATGGGTCACACAGTGAATATAAATATGCAGGAAATGTGCCAGAACTTACATTTATAAAAATAACCAACTTATTTTCTTTTCCAAACTTAATCTATTTAAATTATATTCAAATTATTTTAGACTTGGCCTGAATTTTCATTCCCGGGTTGGGAGCGCAGATTCAGGACATTTCCCGGCTCCTCAAATCCAACCAGGGGGAAAGTGCCCTGGAAGTTGGGACTTTCATTCCGGGGTGGCAGGGTTCTCTGGGGGTCAGAGCAGGTGACCCCAGGATGAGGTTGGAAGCTGTCGGGTGTGGAGGTGGGCTAGGCGGAAGGCACTTTGTCAAAGATGAAAAAAAAAACATTAAAACAAAAACAGCCCTCCAGCCCACACTCCCATAACCCCTCATTCCTTGTATGCCAACATATGTCCCTCTACCCATCCCTATGACCCTTTATAGCCCCTATGCCAACTTAGTGCCAACTTAATACCAACCCATGCCCCTGCTCACCACCCTTTGCCCTTACACTTACCATGCCAACTCACCCAATGTCCACCGTGGCCAGACTTCAGGAGTCATGCTGAGATTAAATAAAATAAATTTCTAAGTGTCTATTGCAGACTTTGTTTTTAAAAACACTTTCATTCATAAAAACCCATTCACTACATTTACACTCCTTCAATTACATAATCCCTTATAAGGACAAACATTTCATTCAAGCACTTAATTCCTTATAAAAACAAGCACTGGAATTCATAGACCCACTTCAAAGAGTCTATAACTACATGGAGCTGTCAATAAAACTGTGAAATCGAAGACGCCCCAGCAACGGAAGTTTGAAATCAGACATGCAGCATAAATCTTGTAATGATAACCCTCAGGCTTATGTCAACAGACAGAATAAAATACCAAGCATTTTTTAACACCCCACACAGTTTTTTCAAAGATTTAAAGAGCAGGAGTTTTAAATGCCTTGACAGTTTGGCAGTTCTTCTTGACGCTCTGTTGATAGTTCCAATGAGTTTATGCACTTTTAAAGCACATTCGTGTCAACTATTAACAATCCCAAAGGGCACTTTACCTCTCTCAAAGGTGCCCCATGACCATATCCAAAGTGATAGCCTATATCTCCAAAAGGGTATTCCACCTCGTCAAAGGACTCCAAAAAATTTTGACCTGTTCCTTCCAGGTCTAATCTACACATGTCATGTTTCCCACTTCCAGATAATGAAAATCAAACATGATTGGGGGCAGCTGCTGTGTTATATGTGCAGCTGCCTCCGTGAAATGCACATGTGCAAATCCCAACCCGGGTCCATTTAGGCCTCTGCAAAAACGGTAGGTGCCATTTTTGGGGGCAGTACTTTGTATTTGGCCTCTTCTGTCGGTAGTAAAAATTCAGGCCTTCCTGTTTGTCATGTTCATTTTCTGTTGTCCCAATTTGCAAATGCTTTGTAACAGAGGAAAATTCTGGGCAGAATTTTCCAATCCAGGTCTAAGTCTGGTGGCGGGGGCAGGAATACAGAGTTTCTCCCACAGTGGGTGGCTGGTGCAAATACACACCGTATCTCACAACACCGGCCTAATTAATTATGCAGTTGGGGATTTCCTGCCGGTTTGTGCTGGAGTGAGCTGGATGGCGTACACCCCGCTGTCATATGCTGGCACTGTATTTAAGGATGCCTGGACATCAAACTACCCACCATTCAAGGAGGAGATGGCCCACTGATCACAGAGAGCTCCAAACCCCAGATTCAGTAACGCCTTCCTGGAAGTCCTGCTGAATGAGGTGGAGGCCAGCAGGGACGTCCACTACCCAAAGGATAGAAGGGGGAGGCTGAGCCGACAGACCAACCCAGCATAGAAGGAAGTCTCAAGGGTGGTCAGTTCCCACGGCCTCCAGTACAGGAAACTCATGAATGAACTTATCTACTCTGCCAGGGTAAGTGAAACCTCAACTGCTCACACTCACCTCACTGAATGGTACAGGGGACATGGGCCTCAGTGGCAATGTGATAAGGTGATGCCTCACTGCAGTCCATCCAATCTGAAGGTGGAGAGGCCACTGTGGGTCCCTCACCCTTCCACACAGAAAGTTCAGATGCTGCCAAGGTGGTCAGGGGTAAGGGGCTTAGACGTTGAGGACACCAGCAAGCACTGCTAATGACATGCCTCCGTGAGCCTTATCCTTATATTTGCATGTTTTCACCGCCCTGGAGGGTGCTGCCCTGGAATCCTTGTGGGCAACCCACAGTGCATCAATCACATGGCACACAATCCAGTGGGTTATTTGTAAGACTGGAAGCATGAGAAAGATACATGAAACTGAATTGCTCTCAATCCCACCTTCTCTCTTTGCGCAGGAAAAGTTAAGACACAATAGGAGAGAGAGGGAGAAGATGGGCAAGGTGGGGGTGGTGGTGGGGGGCGGTGGAGGGGATTGGTGGGCTGGCATGACTTCAAGAACCTAGAAAACTTTGAGGGGTGGGCAGCCCAGCTGGCAGGGGAGAAACCTGACCGAGCCTGTGGAGATGGAGATGTCAGCAGGCAGCCTCCATCCAGTAAGGATCCATGCATGTCATAGAAACCTAAGGTCATGCATTCCTCCATGTCGGAGGCAGCTCATGCAGTCACTCTCTCCTCTCTCACTTACAGGTGCCAGCAGGAAGGCAAGAGGACAAAACCCTGTCTGGCAGTTACTCCAGCCCACAGAGGACGCAGGACATTGGGGAGGAGGAAGAAAATGCACCTGTAGAGGCTTCACAGCAATCTCCTGCACCCTACACCAACCCAGGGACACATATCTCAATGCATGTTAGATGTAGTTCAGTAAGGGTCTCACATTCTGGTGGTCACTGCACAGACATATGTCCCCCGTAGGATGAGGTAGGGTCAGCCAAGTTTGCCGGCACTCAGAGGATTACTGAGGTAGAGGAATGTGCAAGGTCCGAGTCTGATGACAAGCCTTTGGAATCGGCCATCCATGAGATACTGGAGAGGCAGCAAAAGGCGGGGCAACATCAGACAGAGGTGTCGGAGGCCCTCAACTGAGTGGCATGTGCGGCGGAGGTGTCCGTCCACCTGCTCTCTGATGAAGTGGTTCCGACCTGTGCACGCACACCCTCCATGGGGAGGGTGGTGGACACCATGGAGAGCCGGGTCCAGCAGATCCTGCCAGAGATTTTACAGATCTACGCTCCATCGGTGCAGCCATGGGTGAGCTTTTGCAGTGGCTACGCGAGAGGGGTCAGTGAACCTCAACCTCCCTCCAGGTGCCCCTTCTGCTCAAGGATTCAGGCAGTGGTCCTTGGGCACCCAAAGTAAGGAGCAGCAACTATTGGAACAACCCTGGGGCCTCCACTTAGGATTCTCTGAGGGTGTCTAGCCCTTTGGAATCTCCCTTGCCTGTGACCCCTTCAGCCTCATCCTCTGTTACCACAGAGGGAGCAGCTGCCCCACATCAGGACAGCCAAAGTAAGCTGGGGCCCTGCAGGCCTCGGGTCTCCAGAGGACAGCCGCCAAGGTCATCCAAGGCAGCAGGGAGAACTGGTCAGCAGGCTGCCTCCACCCCTGTTGCAGATGTCGGGGAGCACCTAGAAGAAATAGCAGGGAATGAAAGGTTAAGAAGTTTTGATTTCACATGTGGCTACGTGGGTGCACTCTGACTGTTAATATTATGACACTTTTGTGAATATAACCCACTCGCACTTTAATGAGGTCTGATGTAGTTTATTTACGATGTAGCCTTTAAGCCTGTGCACACAACCGCTCCCCTGACCTTCTTCTAAGGGACACCCCAGGCTGGGTCTATGTCCTCTGGAATCAGGCATGTGCAGGGAGGCAAAGGTCTTTGCCAGGGTCCTTGTGAGCCATGTGCAAAAAGTCTCCTGCACATGCTGAGCCTTTGCCCTTCATACTCTCATCTGTCCCAGGACCCCAGCATTGTAAGAACTATATGCTGGGCTTCCCCTTCAGTTGTCCAGTTGTGATGACCTGCATCCCTGCCCACCCCCCGATGACCCAACTCCCATGCAGCATTTTGAGATCTCCACCACGAGGCTCTGGATAGTTGCTTGCAGCCATAGTTATTACCTCCGAGACTGGGTCTATTACCGTTTCCCCTCCCCCATCACCCACACCCTTCCACCCATATCCATTGACCCTTCCAGGAATCACTTTTGACCTCCTCATGGTTACCCTTCAACCATCCTCCATCACACTCTGACCCATGCAGGTGAATGTGGAAGTCCCCTATGCTCCTGAGGAGCCCGCCTCTGTCACAGTTAATCTGCACCTGCCCCCCAACATTCTACCGAACCCCAGAATCTGTTTCTCATTCCGTCTCTTCTGCAACAACCCTCAAAGCCCCTTCACCTGACATTGCAGGGCCCTCACCCTCCCACCCTAATGGCTCCCATTGCCCTGTTTAAATCTCACTATCCTTTCCTATCACTAATTCCCTCAGTATGCCCCCCAGGACACATCTATTGGCACAGACCCCTCCCTCTGAACTGCTTTTCCCTCTTCCTTTCCATGCCCCTTCACACCTGTACACCTCTCCATGCCTCTTCACACCTACACCCCTCCATGCCTCTTCACACCTGCACACCCCTCCATGCCTCTTCACACCTGCACACCCCTCCATGCCCCTTCACACCTGCACACCTCTCCATGCCCCTTCACATCTGCACACCCCTCCATGCCCCTTCACACCTGCACACCTCTCCATGCCTCTTCACACCTACACCCCTCCATGCCCCTTCACACCTGCACACCCCTCCATGCCCCTTCACACCTGCACACCTCTCCATGCCTCTTCACACCTACACCCCTCCATGCCCCTTCACACCTGCACACCTCTCCATGCCTCTTCACACCTACACCCCTCCATGCCTCTTCACACCTGCACACCCCTCCATGCCTCTTCACACCTGCACACCCCTCCATGCCCCTTCACACCTGCACACCCCTCCATGCCCCTTCACATCTGCACACCCCTCCATGCCCCTTCACACCTGCACACCCCTCCATGCCTCTTCACACCTACGTACCTCTCTATGCCTCTTCACACCTACATAACACCCCCCCCACCCCCACCCCCACCCCACCCCCCCCACCACTCACACTCCAGCACAGCCCTTTCCACCCTTCCATTCCATACCAGCTCACCCATTTGACAACCCCTGCCCCCTCACCCCAGGCTGCCACATCTGCCCCACCTCTTCATTCCTCTCCTCCCTGTCTAATCCACCCCCCCCCCCCACCCCTCCCACCATCCCAAGCACAGGCCATCACCACCCTACAGTACCTCCTGCAGCCATCAACCTCCTGAAAAAAGCTGCTGCTTTAAGATCCAACTCCTGGAAGCTGCTGCGCTGAGAACATCTACCCCGCAAGAGCTGCATGTTCCACCCCCTCACTGCTGCATGTGGTGTTCCAGGGTCCTGTCACTGGACACCTCATCTTCCAACCTGTGTGAGCTGCCCCAGGCCTTCTCGCAGGTAAATCCAACATTTGCACACCATCTTTCCCCAGACGTGTTCCGGACTGGTGTGATATTCTGCTAGTGGCGTGGATAATTGGGGGGTGGGGGGACAATTACAATCAGGCCTTCATCACGTGTTGCTATGTGAGTCCTCCTGTCTATAGAATGTGAACTAAAAAGCACTTGGGTAGAATGGGACATGGTTTTGAGCCAACAAGCTCATTTAGTTCACATAAAATATATGGAAATGAACAGAATATCATTCCCAGTGAGAGACATGTATTTCTATTGGCTTTTTGTACTATTAAAAAAACAAAATATGTTACTCAGCCACTAACCTCAGTGTTTTCAAGCTACTTCTCCCTAAATTAATTGGTATTGTAGTTAAGTTGCAAGCAATATGGGCTCATTCTCCAAATGTTTAGAAAGAGAGAGAGAGAGAATTCGAGAAAGAGAGAAAGAGAGAGAGAGAAAACAAGGCAGGTTTTGAACCAGGACCAATCTCTCAATTCTGTATGCTAAGGACTGGCTTTATCTAGTTGCTATCAAAGTTACCACATTGAATAAAATGTTAAAAACAAAAAACTATGGATGCTGGAAATCCAAAATGAATAAAATTTTGTTCCCTTGTTGTGGCCATGTATACACACCTGTCTGTTAGTTCAGTATATTGTGAATGTACAGAATAGATATGGCTGAATTACTTTTATCTTTCAGAATTCTAGCTTCCTTTCCCTCTTATAATATTGCAATTATGTTTCATTACAATTTATAATGTTTTGTTATATTGACCTTGTATGTCCTTTTAATATCTCAAATAATTCCTTTAATCGGACAAAGGAAATTCCAATGCTTCTTCCAGAATTCTACCCTCCTTTTCCCTTGTATGGTTTGTACAGTTTGATTTTGCTTTCTTACTCCTATCTGCCGGTAGCCTGAATATGACAAATAATCAGATAGTTTTCCTACCAAAGGGGGTCCTGGGCAAGTGAGGATAAGTGACTATCTTCTATTAACACTGACAGAATCATTAGCTCTAGGAAACAGCTCTGAAGAGCTGTTTTCTTCAACCCAGTTAAAATGCAGAAATTTCTATTAATCCTAGCTCACCTGTGTCATATTTATTTACAAACTGTGAACTATCAAAACCACGTTTGCGTTCCTGAATGTAATATTCTGTTTTGTTTGATGGGTAAAATTTGAGTTATACCCTTATTGCAAAATATAGCACTAGTGTCATGGATCATGTTTAAAGATTGAACAAAAGACTTATTGTGTACCTTTTCTTAAAAAAAAAAACAAATCTATTACACATAAGTAACTGATATAAAGGGAAAATTGGCAATCCTTTAGATACATATACTTGAGTATTGCTGAAAAAAGAGACATGTTGAAGTTTTTCACCTTACACTCATCAGAACACTTTGCAAGAATACCAATATAAGGGGAAAACAACAAGTTATAACGTATGTGAAAAGAGTGGTGATTGACTGATGTGTATATTGATGAGAAATTGCCAGGGGTTTCTCTGCCATGGTCTACTGTAAGCCTACCTTCACTGGCCAATATACGCAATGAGATTGGTCTTATCGGCAACCTTGTAAATAGAGCCCAAGCCATTTGCTCACTATGTAAGCTTAATGCTGAAATAGGGTGTATCAAAGGCATCCTGTGGGATATTGATCACCCTGATCAGATCATTTTGCATTGTAGATCATGCAAACACATGAACATGCCTAAAGCTGTCATTTTTGACCCTGAAAAGTGCCCAGTCTACCTCAGATTGCCCTGGAAGAGCAAGGTATCTCAAAATTTGAGCAACAGGTAAAGCGACTTGTTCCACGTTGCTACTGTGCAGTAGCAACACAAGTGATATTCATCACTAACAGGATGCTGCCATCAAGCTAAAATGATGTTCTGCCTATCACAAAAATGAGTAATTTGATATATGAATTTCAGTGCCAATGTGATGCTAGGTATGCAGGCCGTACATCCCAAAGACTGGTGAATCATATCAAACAGCATGTCCAGCCACTGTCCACAATGGGCAAGGTACAGACCATACCCAACCAACCTGTACTTGGAAAACTCAAAATACAGTGTCCAACATTCGATGTGATTCTGCGATTGGACAACATTTGCTAAGTAATCCTCAATGTGTTCAGACTTATGCTGACAACCAATTTAAGTTTGTCAGTGGGGCTCGCAGTGTGGCACATTTGCGTGTACTGGAAGCTATGTATATTAATACACAGGGCACTGTTCTTTGCTGACAGAAAAAACAAGTACATATGTTGTACCTGTTTCAGCTAAACAAAATAAGTGACAGCCATTCACTGACTCATTCCTCAGGGCAATGCCTTTACCAATCAGGGTCAAGCTGCCTGGTTTGAATTTCAAACAATGCTTGGCAGTTAACTGTCAGTCACCAACACTCCATGGCAATACCTCTACCAATCAGAGCCCACTTGCCAACCAATCAGCACTCTCTTTACATACAGCACAAATTGTTGTTTCGTCCTTATATTGGTATTCTTGCGAAGTGTCCTGATGAATGCAAGAAGAAAAGCTTTAACATGTCTCTTTTTTCAGCAATACACAAGTTCTGTACTATAATGACTATCTGCATGTACTTATTGTAACGTTAAAATAACAATTCAAGATGGCAAAGCAAGCAGCTCATATCTGTATTCATTGCTAAAAGACAAAAGAGAAAGGAATAGACTCGATAGGCTGAATGGTCTCCTTCTATGCCATATTTAGTCTAATGACACCATAATATTTGACATGAGAAAGAGAAAATACTGGAAATATTCAACAAGTCTGGCAGCATCTACGAAGAGGGAAAGGAGTTGATGATCCTTCATCAGAAATTAGAATACTTGGAAATGTTACAGTTTTTAAGTAAGGCAGGGAAAAGGGAATGGGGAGGAAAGTAAAAAAAGGAACAGAAGGTCTGTGATAGCGTGGAAGGCAGAACAGATAAAATTTAAAAGGGATGGTAGTGTAAGACTAAAAGAGAACGTATTGGGAGAAGTAAAGAAACAAGTGTTAGAGGAGGTGTAAATGTGACTAACAGACTCGTCATCAACAGCTGCCATCCCAAAAAAAAAAGAGCAGAAGTTATGATCTGAAACTGCTGAATTCAATGTTGAGTTCAGAAAGCTGTAAAGAGCCTAACCAAAAGCTGGGGTGCTGTTGCTTCAGTTTACAACAGCTTGGGGTAGAGGAACAATGCATCCATATTTTACACAGCAATTATGGTGTGATAAAGGATGTAAATATATTGGATCATTTTCCTGAGTCTTCACCCTAGTCTTTTTCCCTAAATCTTAGCTCAGCTGCAGTTCTTAGCAACTTGCCAATAAATCATTACGGTATGGCAATTAGAGCAAGGTGGACCACTTTAAACTACCCTGTATCACAGCAGTGAAATAATTAGCTGCTTGGTGCTAAACTGTAATTTTGTTTGCTTTGGGTATTTTTTTGTTAAACAGAAAAATTACTGAGTTTTGTACCATTAAAAAAATTGACATAAAAAAACAAACATATATCACAAGGTTACATTTGGGATCACAAAAATATTGCATTGTTTACAGATTTTAAAAGTCATGGGAAGGAACCTTGGATACTTTTTCTGCAAGTTGTAAGGATAGCTGAGACTGAGTTTTATACATAAAAATACCAAATCTTTTAGATCCGTCATATCTGCAGGAATTAGACCTTGAACAGGTGTTGCTGTCTTCATGACATTCAGAACATTAAAAATTGCTAAAGCTACCAGTTTAGCATGGTAAATTCTGCTCAGAATCAGGGAGTAAGTTACAGGCACACTTGCATTTATATTGTGCCTTTAATGTAGAAAAGTGTTACAAGGCACTTCGAAGAAGAATAGTGAGGCAAATATTGATACCGACACAAAGAAGGAGAAGAGGGCTTAGGCCGTTGTCCTCACAGGAAGGGCAATTAATGCTGTGAGTTTAAACTAATTCGGCAATGGGAGGGCATAAAGAGGTAGCAGCAGAGAGAAAAGACAAAGTGCATAAAATACTAGAGGGGACAACCAGCAACAAAACAAAGAATTATATAGAAAAAGCAGGGATTAGATGGAGGAGAAAGGCAAAGTTGGCTATGATGTTGCAGCGCATGCATGTTAATGTGACGAATGTTACAAATAAGGTTGACAGGTTATAGGCCTAAGTTACTACATGGGATTCTCATTATAGTATAGTGGCTTTCATGGAAACTGGAGCAGACAGGCAGAAATAGGAGCTAAACATTCTTGGCTACAATTTATTCAGGGCAGATAGGGAAAGAGAAACAAAAGGGCGGTTAGTAGTATTGATCAAGCATAATAAGTTCTACAGAGGGACAATATATTAGGGGGTACAAAGATTGAATTTATTTGTTTAAAGTTAAGGAGCAGAAAATGAGCTGTTACATTGTGGGGTATTTACTATAGACCCCCAAGTATAGAGATAGAGATAGAGGAGCAAATCTGTGTGGAAATCTCAGAGAAGGAGAAAAAAATCATGAGACTTCAACTATCCTAATGAAGACTGGGGAAAAAAATCAGGGGAAAGAGCAAGGAAGGTGAAGAATTTCTAAAGTGTTGACAGAAGAACTTGCTTAATCAGTATATTTCTAACCCGATGAAGAATATTGCAATGCTGGATCTAGTTCCGGGGATTGATGTGAAATGCAGTGAGAGAACAGCTCGGATAATAGTCATTGTAATACTTAAGTGTAAACTTAAAAATCAAAGGTGAAAATACTCAATTGCAAAAGAGCCAACTGCAGTTACTTAAGGAGAGGTCTAGCACTAGTGGACTGGGAACAATAGACTGGCAGGCCTTCAATGTGGAACTCCTTGGGTATAAACCAAGCATTCCCATAAGGAAGAAAGATGAAGCATCTGAAGCTAGAACTCCCAGGATGACAAAGAAAATAGCAGTTAAAATAAAACAGAAAAAAAGTTTATGATCCATGGCAGGTACAGAATACAGTTGAAAACCAGGCAGAATACAAAGAGTGCAGGGGAAATTAAAAAAACAATACAAGAGCAAAGAGAGAGTAAAAGAGAAGATTAGCAAGTAACCCAAAGGGAACCCCAAAATCTTTTATAAATATATAAAATGTAACAGGACAATGAAAGGAATTGTGGAGCCAATTAGGGACAAAAAAGAAATCTGGTGGAGGCAGAAGACATGACTGAATTTCTGAATGAACACTTAGCACCTGCCTTCACAAAAGAGGACGATAAAGTTAACTATTACAGCACAGGAGGGAGGAGGAGAGGTATTGGATAGTAAAAATGAATAGAAATGTCGGGATCACTCAAAGTCAAAAAGTGACTGGCCCAGATGGGATATATCCTAGGTTGCTGAGGGAAGCTAGGATGGAGATAGCAGAAGTTCTGACCACTCTCAATCCTCCTTGTATATGGGAGTGGGGCCAGAGGACTGAAGATTTGCAAATGTTATTATCCTGTTCCAAAAAAGGGAGGAGGGATAAATTTGGTAACTACAGGCCAATCAATTTAACTTCAGTGGTGGGAAAACCGTTAGAGACCATTGTCAAGGGCAAAATTAATTCTCACTTGGAGAAACATGGGTTAGTAAGGGACGGCAACGTGGGTTTGTTAAAGACGAATCATGTCTTATTCATCTGATAGAGTTCTTTGATGAAGTATCAGAGAGCTGAAGAAGGTAATGAAGTAGATGTCGTATTTGTGGACTTTCAAAATAAAAGCACATGGTACTGAAGGCGGTAACTTTGGCAGGCAATTGGCTAAAGGATAGGAGGTAGAGAGTTGTGGTGACTGGAGGTTTATCTGACTGGAGAGAAATATGTAACGTGGACCCTCAAGGGATGTATTAGAATCATTGCCTTTCTTGTTAAAATAAATGACCTGGACTTGGGAATAATGAATACAAGTTTGAAATTTGCAAATGATACAAAATTTGGAAACGCAGTAAATAATGAGCAGGATAGCAACGGACTTCAGAGGGACATAGACAGAGTGGTGAAAGAACAAATACATGTCAGATGCAACTTATTGCAGGCATGGGTGAAGAGATGAAGAGAAACAAAGTGGAGAGTGTTGTAAGGGTGGCCGAGTTGCTACTATTGTTAGAATTGATCAGCAGACACTTATTGGGTGGAAACATTAAGTTTATTTACAATATACTCAGCAGCAACTACACCTGTGCTTTCAACTCAAACTCTATCTCTACACTGACTATTGAGGTAGCCCACCCTACTCTCCTATTGGTTACTACAGATCATGCAATCTTCCTTAACAAGTGTTATTCTTAAAGGTACATTACACACTAAATAAAATTACAATTACTACATTCCTCTCCCTTTAACTCGGCTATACGTATTATATTTACAAGTACACATTTTTCAAGACAACATAATATTTACACTGGGTTAAGGAGTTTACAAGTTCAGTCTTCCAGGTGGTTTCTTGGTACACGTGGAACGTCGCAGCTCTACAACTTTAGATTCTTTGTCAGGAACCTCCTTTTCCAGAGTTGCCTGCTTTGGTGGGCACTTGCTGTTCTGTATCCTCAACTCTTACAGGAACATGAAACATGTTTGTTCTGGGTTAAGTATTCCCAATAGGAAACACATGATCACTGGTGGAACCAAATCTTGGTGATTTGTCTCTATCTTCTTTAAATGGTCCACATGTTTCCAGATGATCTGGCCTTCCACCTCCACATGGTAAGGTAGAGGTCCAATCGCCACATTTATTTCACTCAGTAACCACTTTGAACCTTCCCTGAAGTTCTTCACATTTAACAGTTCTCCCATGGTAAACTTCCTCTCGTGACTATGCCAGACATGCCTAGTATGCCAGTTCAGGACCAGTGCAGAAATTGCTTCCAATATAATGGTTACAGCACCCGAAGGAGGTCATTCAGGCTGTCGCATCCATGCTGGCCCTCTATAAGCCAGAACAACTTTGTTAGTCTCACTCCGTTGCCTGTTTCCCTGTATACTTGCATTTTATTTCTCTTCAGACAGTTATCCAATTCCATTTTGAAAGCTGTTGTAAGGTGTTGGGCATAGTTTGATAGATCTTAAGATAGTTGTTGTCTTAGGTAGTTCAACAGTAAGTATTTATTAACTACCATAACAATGCATAGAATTTCTAATAAAGGTCCAAAGTAGGAGCTGTCTCCATGCTTGCTTCTACACGCTCTGTCCAACATTTACACTGACTCAGATGCAGGTCATATGCTCTCTCACATCACTGTGTGGGCGGTACTGTACTCAGGCGCACATTAACCCATAATGTGCCAGACCTTATAACATAAGAAATAGGAACAGGAGTAGACCATTTGGCCCCTCGATCCTGCTCTGCCATTCAATAAGATCATGGCTGATCTTCCTGTGTTTCAATTTCCACATTCCCATCTAACCCCAATAACCTTTGATTCCCTTGCCTAACAAGAATCTATCTACCTCTGCCTTAAAAATATTCAATGACCCCAACTCCACCACCTTCGAGGTAGGGAATTCCAAAGTCGCATAACCCTCTGAGAGAAAAAAATTCCCCTCATCCCTGTCCTAAAAGGGCGACCCCTAATCTTAAAACAGTGTCCCCTAGTTCTGGACTCACCCACATGAGGAAACACCCTTTACATCCACCTTGTCAAGGCCATTCAGGATCTTATATTCTTCAATCAAATCACCCCTCACTCTTCTAAACTCCAGTGAAACAAGCCCAATCTGTCCAACCTTTCCTCATAAGACAACCCACTCATTCCTGGTATCAATTTAGTAAAACTCCTCTGAACCGCCTCCAAAACATTTACGTCCTTCCTTAAATAAGGAGACCAAAACTGCACACAGTAGTTGAGATGTGGTCTCACCAATGCCTTGCATAACTGAAGCATAACATCCTTACTTGTATGTTCAATCCCTCTCGTAATAAAGGATAGCATTCCATTAGCCTCCTTACTTACTGTACCTGCATACTAACCTTTTGTGACTCATGGACTAGAACACTTAGATCCCTCTGCACCTCAGAATTATGCAGCAGTTCTCCATTTATGTAATACTCTGCTTTTTTGTTATACTACGAAAGCCACACACTCTCTGGCAGTGGAAGCTAAACTGGCAGTGCAAATGTAATTCATTGCTTTCACCTTCATCGTGTCTGAGTCTCACCAGTTCTGAGACCACCTGGCAGTGCCATTATCACCAGAAGCTTTGGGTTGAAGTAATCACCTCTCCAATTTGTCCACTTGCCTCTGTTTGTCGAAGTCCAAACATTGTCAGTGTGAACTCTAATCTGTCTCAAAAACTGAGCGAGATCAAAACAGCTACAAAGGCTCCCCTCACTGGTGACATACAGACTGACGCCCTCCTCCCCACCATCAGTAAGAAGTGTTCTCACACACGCACACGCAGTTATCTGAGTGCTCCATGTATGCCCCGTACATCACCAGCAGTGCCTGATAGTCGGCGTTCAACAGCATCCACTCAGGCTCAGCTCCCCCAGAGTATACATTGTTGCTGCCCCTTCAGACCATTCTGTGGAGATTTGGGGAGCGAGGTTCCACGACCTGACAGAGCTTCTGACCAGCCAGTCCAGCTTTCTTCCCCTTCCCCAAGTCCATGGCAAGATGATCCTGTGCAATGGGACAGCGTTCAAAGACCGGGTCACATTTCTTTCTCGGATTTTACCTGTTGTGAGCAACACAGCGAATTTGATACAAAAAACTGTGGAGACGACGACGTCGGTGGTGAGTGTGCTGGGTCCCGAAGAGGGCGATTATAATGCAGCTGGGAATGTTACCAACTCGACCAGTGACATGGAGCATCTCTTCCAGTATTCTTTCTCCGACAATGAATTACTATACAAGGAATATAAGCCTCCGGCTCGGGACGCCATCCCTTTGCCAAAGGCTGTGCTTTACCTGTTGATGGCAGCCTTGGTGGTAGTGGCTGTGGCTTACGCTATTGTTGGGCATCTCATTAAGGACCTTGTCCATGACTTTGTAGGTGAGTAGTTGGACTCATCAATAACCGATACAAACGGAGCGTTTGTATAAATGAACACAAAGAAGCGTCTTATAAAGGCGTTCTTTAAATGTATGTCTTGTTCCCCATGTCTAAACTTTTTGAGTGAACTTTAGTGAAACTCGTTCCTTTTCAACACCCATTTCAAACGAACCGAGCGGATAATTATATTCGGAGCCGCAGTTACAAATTAACAATTGTGAATATTTTCTCGTAATCTTCCTTGATATTATTAATGGTTTCTGAATGCTCTCAATGGTTTACTTAGAAGTAAAAGGTCACAATAATAAAAGTGAGACTACGAATAACACGTTGAATAACATCTATTATCAAACACGGAAACCCTTAAGGTATAATCTTTTAACTAATGTAAATTCATTTGAGTATTTTTTCTACATTTTATCCTTTTTAATTAAACAGCAGACAGTTCTGATGACGGCGTTTGGCTTTGTGTCCATTGCTGTATAACCTAACTACACACATAAACGGACAGATTCTCTGTTAGCTTTGATCACACACCAAAGGGCAAAGCCCACCTTATTTCAGTAACAGCTTCGTTGCCTAAAAACTTGCACAGAATAACAAACACGTGATCAAAGTCAGACCCCTTTAGGAACAGACTGTACATGTAAAGAAAACCAAAGACAAAGGAAGAATCTATTAAAACAAAATTAAAACAAAACTTTAAAACTAAAGGCGTCATCTTTGTAATGAAATATATTTTATAAACTTCCCCACCCCAACACTTCAGTCAACACAATATGTTATTTTACCCACAAACATTTATATTGTTTGGATGGGCATGAAAGGTGAGCGTTTTGATACAATTAGAAATAATATTATTTGAAATCTAAATTCTAGAACATTAGTCTTGGCACGATTTTAACGCGGAGCAGAAAAGAGATACCAAGTGAAATGCTAACCATATTGTAGATGGCTTTTGACAAGCCAAATACGCAGGACAAATCTTAAAGATACACAGGTCATTCATTTCAGATTTTCGCAGTGAATTTCTTCTAAAGAGGTGTTGGTGCCATTTAACAAACACTTTTACTTGTAACATGTTTCTTTCAAGGTACGTTCACCAAGCAGTACAATATTCAATTTGAATATTTTTTTATTTCATAGTCATTTATTGACATTGTAGGCATTTATTAAACTTATTTTCCAATAGTCAAGTCTGTTATTTTAAAACAATTCTGAGTCAAGAAGAATTGATTTTTAACGTATTTTTGTGGTGAAATGCAACCAACTTTATCAGAGTTTGCCTGCTGTAATTTCAAGGTTCCCATAAAATTAGAAACCCAATCACTTGGCCTTTTTTGCCATTAAAAAGTGGAGCAATTCTGTTACTCACTCTATCAATGCACAATCCACTTAACCCCCGAACAGTCCGTCTGTTAAAATTATTGCTTAAAGTCAGTAGGCAATTGAAGGAATAGATTGTGTGTTGTACATTTAGTCCTGTGCTAAAAGTAGTTTTACACTTCTCTGACCTTGGAATAGTGTGAGGGAGAGATATTTTCCTCCTCTCTATTGTCTTCCTAGAATTTATTTTTAAAAAAGCTGGTTGGAACTAAGCACTAACCTATTAAGTTTAATATCAATCCAGCCTCCAGTGAAAGCCTGTATAACCTGCAGGATTACCTCAAATATAGATTGCTGCTAGTTTTGGTAGTTTAGCCAATGTTATATCACACTTATTTAATCTATAACACCATATCCAGAATGTTTGACATTATTCTGGAAACTGAAGTAGGATGTTCTGGAATGAAAGGATTAATTTTGAAATGTGGATACTTGGGAACGGTTAAAAAGCCATTATCACATTTAGAATTTCAAATGCTTTCTTTTAAAAATATGCTCAAAGGAGTTTTTTTTTAAAGTGGGACATTTCTGTTTCAATTTATTTGCTTGAGAGGGATATCATGGTGGACATTAATGACCAGTGCAATCCATGTAGTTAACAGGATATCAACTGTAACAAAATAACTAGCATGACATATTCACTGGAAAATTGATCAAGTGATAATCTGCAGATGATTAACAGGAAAACATGGTTTAATTCTGCTTTCAATGCTGATTTTCTACAATGGAATGACTTGACTGAAGTTTTCCTTAGCTTCTAACTAGGTTTCAACAGCAGTCTGTGATTCAGTGTCTAATACTGTGCAGTCACAGCTATTACTGAAAGAAATATGGTTGCCAATTAGAACACACAGAGTAAACAGGATAAATGACTAGATAATCTGTTTTTTTAAAGATATATCAATAAGATTATTTTACATTTCTTTACATCAACATGAATAGGCAGACAGGCCTGTTTTTAATATATCATCTGAAATATGACAACGCCCTTAGGACTGCACTGAAATGTCATCCAAGATTAAGCGCTTAAATCCATACAAAAGACATTACTTAGGGTAAGCAATGCTTTAAGTTAATCAGTATTAAATGGAGTGCATTGAATTTGCACTTGTCATCTTCTGAGTCAGCTTGAGAATTAAACAATAATACGGTAATGACGATAATAACATCAGCAATCATTATTCCTGCAGGTATTAGAGGTGTGGTATGAAAGTGTAAGGAGGTGGTTTAGTGGTAACATCACAGGGCTAGTAATCCCAGGTTAATGTTCTGGGGACATGAGTTCAAATCAAACCAGTGCAGTTGGTAGAATTTAAATTCAATTATCTGGAAATGAAAGCTAGCCTCAGTCATAGTGACCATGAAAATATCATTGATTGTCACAAAAACTCATCTGGTTTACTAATATCCTTTTATGGAAGGAAATCTGCTGTCCTTACCTGGCCTGGCCTTCAAGTGTCTCCAGATCCAGATGTGATTAACTCTCAACTGCCTTCTAAATGGCCTAATAAGCCACTAAGTTCAAGTGCAGTTAGGAACCGGCAACAATTGTTGGCCCTGCCTGGCTACCAACTTGAGCTACAGTAAACAAAAAGGGCAAGAGAGACAAAAGAATGGAAACAAGTTATAGAAAAGAGCATCAGAGAGTGAGATTGAGAATTGTGGCAAGAGAGATTGAAGAAAGAAGACAATTAGAGAGGGAGGGAGAGTAGCAGGAAAGAGCACATGTGGCATAGCAGAAAGGAGAGAGAATGAACTAAACAAAAAATTGCAAAGAGTTTCAGCTAGAGAAGTGCTGCAAGTTGTGAAATTCTATAAATCTGCAGATTGGCACCTGCAGACCAGGAACATTGCTCAATTGTCATAAAGACCCACTGGCTCACTGATGGAAATGACTACATGATCAGTTTGATCTATATGAGATTTAACTGCCATATGATGTGGTTGATTCATTATGTATCTCATTTGCTCCAATAGTCAGTCCTGTATTTTTTGTTCCCTGTGTAATCAGATCCAGGTATCTATTATCCCCAGTGTATTCAGTTTTACTCATTTTGTATCTCTAACTAACCAATCTAACCCAACTCTTATTCCTCAGGTAATCAGTCACATGTGCTTTTTGTGTTCCATGTAATCAGATTAGTACATCTGTCATATTCCATGTAATGAGTCCTATGCATCTGTTACTCTATCTAATCAGGCCATCTCATTGGTTATTATCCGTCTAATTAGTTCCATACATCTATTATCCTATACAACCAGTTCTACAGATGTCCTATTCTGTGCAATCATTGCTGTAGCTATCATTTTGCATGTAATTGCTGCCATTATGTGTCATTATTTTTTGTTATCTATACTATATTCAATTGAAATTAATATTTGATTGGGAAATATAAAAATGTATAATATACACAGTATAAATGTGCAAATTAACCTTACAGGAAAATGTATCCTGTTAGTTGACTTTAGAAATTGTTACGTAAAAGGATGAACAATTTCTAAATGTTGTTTTCTGATCTGTTTGATTTCCTCCCTGCATCCCTTTTAACATCTGTGTAGCATTTCTTCAGGTGCAACGTGTGATTTGAAAAACTGTCATTCATTAATTTTCTAATTTAGATGATAATTAGGTACAGGAAAATGAACCGATTGTGTCAGTTATTCAGTGATTCCTATTCTGTAACTGCTGTCACATCAGGTATTGCAGTTCCTGTAAATAGATGTCTCCTATTTAGTACAAAATATTGCCATTCTGCTGGGGTAGAAGAACAATGTTAAGAAACGTGATTGTTAGTAATATGCTTAACCTGGATCTGAGGTATTGTCAATAGCAACACTGTGCTTTTATTCTTTTTCTGTTTTTCTTTTTATGCAATGCTCTGTTTTTTCACAGATTGGTTATTTGGACCAACTCCAGATGACAGCAGCAATAAAAGCGATCTGAAATGCATTTCCAGTAGCTTAAATGATGTAGAAAGCCAGCACCAGGGAGGAGGTGAAAAACCAGACGAATTGGTGATTTTCATAGAAGATCATTTATATTTACCTCAGGACACATGAAAGTGACTGGAATTCCAAAGTCAGAACATGAGGACATATGAATACAGGATGGTCCTTTTCAATTAACTAAATGATAAAGATGAACTGAATCCAGCTTTCTCTCTCTCCCTCTCTCACACATACAGATTAAAGTTGGACATGAGAAAGAGAAGGAAAATGTCAATTTCTGCACAGCTGTCGAGTGTTAAGTGTGAGTGATGATACCTGTACCTTTGGAGTGACAAATTGAGGACATCTTTTTATAAACAAATATGTTCTTGTTGTTGCTCCTTTTTATCTCCCTTCCATGTGATACATAAAAGTAATGTCATTTATTTTCACTATTGATAAGGGGACTATTTCCGGGGTATTCCATCTCAGGGACTAATGTCCCTTTAAAATATCACCTAGAATATGAACTTTACACAATTTATTGATTGTTGTTCAAAGATATTTGAATTAGAATATTATTGGTGCTTCATAGGGAGATAAAACATGCTGTAATATTTTTGATTGCATCATTTCATGGGTTTTTTTTATTGAAAGGTTTCAGCTGAATTATTTTTGAAATAAAAATGCCTAGAAAGTAACATTGATGTAATTCTTTTCTGAAGGGTTGTCAACATCAAACATACTGTAACTGGATATACTGTACATGTGGTCACTGTAATATTCTACTTTAAATTACGAGTTGAACAATCAGTTGAAAAATGTGCTTTGCCTTCATTGTATAACTTACTCCTTGGTATGTCCCTAGTCATCAAGTGGCATTTTCACAAAATCATGCACCCACCGTGTTGTGAACTGACAGCTTGCAGTCAGGATTTAACTGCAATATGGATGTGATAACCATCTATGTCTGAATTTCAGATGGATCTAATACTAAGATTCCAATCTCAACTGTCTACAGCTTTCTCTATACTTTGGTTGATCCCCCAGTAAAGCGCTTTATGTTAGTGAATAGCTCAACAATGAGTTTGAGCAGTTTACTTGTGTCTGATCAGAGTATTATTAATATTTAACATGCTGCCTGTCCCAGTTCTCTATTGAATCCCAAGCATAAAACTTCTTTACACTCAAATATATTTTGTTTATGAGTTGGTTCAAAGCTTGCACTTTATCATCTCATTGGGGTAAATTTGCATAGTTAAAATAAATATATTTCTGGTATAATTGCGAACCAGTAAACCATGACAAGAAATTAAAATATATTTTGTATTTTTAGTTTCTGCTGGAGAATCTTTTACAGACAGGATCCAGATCCTGATATTAAATGATGCCCTCACAGACACCTGCCATTTTCATAATGTACAAGAAACAGGATTTCATGTCAAAAAGTAAACTTGTTTACTGTGATGACTGAGCTTTAGCTGTTAAATAAATGAGAAGTTGCTGTGCTGTTGTTGCAAGACTAGTTAGTTACATGGTTTGTAACCTAGGTGTATATAACTCAATAACCACTCAGTTTTTAAAAATTGTTTCATGGGATGTGAGCATCACTGGAAAGGCCGGCATTTGTTGCCCATCCTTAATTGCCATTGCAAAGGTGGTCGCGAGCCATAAACATAATTGGAGAAATAATAACCTGCATTATAATACAATATTGTACGGGCAGGTTTTTAATCTATAAGTTACCATGACCATAATATGGTATCAGAAGAGCTTCTACATCACTAAACAATCATTTGTTGAAATAGCCAGGCAGCAGCATAATGACTACCAAAAATAAAAAGAAGAAACAGCACCTTTCACAACCTCAAGACATCTCAAAGTGTTTGCAGCTAATGAAGTATTTTTGAACTGTGATCACTGTTATTACGTAGGAAATGTGGCAGCCAATTTACACAACAAACTCTCACAAACAGAAATCAGTACATGACCAGATAACCTGTTTTAATGATGTTAGTTAATGGGTAAATATTGGCCAGGACATTGGGAGGAGTCCCTTGCTCATCTTTGAATAGTGCTATGGATCTTTCACATCTACCAGAGAGGATAGATGAGGCCTTAGTTAAAAGGCACATTTGAAAGACTGCACCTCCAACAGTGCAGCACTCCCTCAGCACTGCACTGAAGTGCTAGCTAAATTATGTGCTTGAGTTTCTGGCCTGGGATTTGGACACATGACTTTCTGGCTCAAATGTGAAAGTTCTACCACTGAGCCTCAACTGATAGTGCAATAAATACAACCCCTGTTACACACTGCTTCAGCATTAATGAAACGTTGTACATGCTGCAAAGGTAAACAAGATGTTTAAAAATCATGACTTATAAAGTTACATTACAAAAAATATAGATTGTGCCATAGGCCAAAGCAGTCTGCAGTAAAGCTGTTGATCAGGGGAAACATTCCTGACTCCACATGAAAATATGATAATAAAAAACAAAAACTGCCCTTCTTGTTCATGCATGGCCTCCAGTGCGAAGAATTACTGCTTAGGTGGTAACATGAAAATCTAAACAGAGCATGCCAGCATATTATCCCTTCACTTTCAGGACAGTTTTGGAGAGGGGTCTTTAATCAAGTGTTAAGACCCTCATTAGCATTTGTAAGGGGCCTAATGACTGTTTAAGGTGGTTGCCAGAAATGTCTGAATATTGTCCATGCCACCATGGTATCAAACATATTTTGGGTTCCCTTAGAACATGGGGCCTTTTTATGCCCTTGGGCAGAATCATCTCAGGCTTGCACTAAGTGTGGTAGCAGGCATGAAAAAAGTTGTTTTACCCGCTTGGGGCAACGGCAAGTTTTCGGGCCGTATCATCCCTTCCATGACAAATCCCACCTCATTATTTAAGGCATTCATGGGAAACATGCTGGATCGCTGATGGGGTGGTCCCTGATTTGCCTGTCCCACCATCACCTCAAGCCTTCAGTAATCTGTGCACCATATTTAAAGGTGCCCCTGCACAAAGCTAGCACTCTCTAGGGGATCAAAAACTGCTGGAAAGTCATGGCTGCCAAAGGGAGGAAACATGCTGCTCACAAATTTGGTGATGCCTCCCTCAGGTGCCTACTGGATGCAGTGGAGGGCTGCCATGAAGTCCTCTACTCCCACTCTGGGTGAAGATCAGCAAGCAAGGTGACAAATCCAGCATCGGGGCAGGTGGCAGCAGTGATCAGCACCAACACTCTACAGAAGAGGGCAGCCACCCAGTGCCAAAACAGCATGCGTGATCTCCTCTGTTCCACCAGGGTAAGTCACTCTTCTCATCACTCTCAACTCACACACTCACAAACCCATCACACATCCACAGGGATCCCACTCACTGCCAATTCAAGGGACACCACCATTCACTCTCTCGCACACACATTCATTTGCCCTGCAGGTTGTGTCCTCATCCCATCCATGGCACCACTCACCACACACACATGCCAGGCATCCTTCTCATCTGGCCTGGCAGATGTCCTGCTTACACTCTCTCCATCTGTATTCATGCAGGACAAGCTGTTACATAATAAAAGGGAGAGGTCACAGACTGGTGGAGGAGTGCCCAACATCAAGGTGCTCACAGACTTTGAAAATAGAGTAATCTAGCTGGCTGGCGATGACCTGAACTGCTCCTGTGCTGACAGTGTGGTCGGCAGTGCTCAACCAAGTGAAGATCCAACAGTACAACATCCATTAGACAACCATGCTGTGAGTGAGTTCCCCTGTTCCACAACCCCCTACCATGCACTAATTATCTCTCCTTGCTTTCACAGGGACATCTGTGAAGCAGTCGAGGGGGTCCACGACCCAAATCCTCAACTCAAGCCCCAAAGACACCTTGGAAGAAGAATCTGATGACACCCTAATTGAAGACCCATTACAGCGCTCACCTCCACCCCCCCCCCAGCGCAGAGACACACACCTTGGTGGGACCTAGATCTAGAGTAGCCTTGAGGTTACAATCTGGTGAGCACACCGCACTGTCTGATTCACAGCAGGCGGCAGCAGGGACTTCCCAGGTGTCTGGCACTTGTAGGAGGCCAGAAATCTACTGAGTTTGAGTCACATGAGGAGCCTGGTCATACCTCAGTTGCTGAAGCTGCAAAAGCAAGCTAGGGAACATCAGGAAAGGATGTCTGCTGCACTCCAGATTTCAGGGCATAATGGAGGAGTCCACCTCAGCATGCCAATGCATCAAGGTCAACACTGGTAAGATGGTGACTGCCATGGAGATCTTGGTCCAGAACATCACTACTGCACTGCTATGTGGGCTGAACTTCATTGCTGATGCCAACAGTGTCAACACGATAGAGATGTTGGGCAGCTTGATTTCACTTTGGCTTCCACTTCTCCTCAAGGCGCCAGCCAGGGGCCCTTAGGCATCCATGGGTAGGGGGATCAGCAGGCGGACACCCTGGGGCCATCCACCCAGGTGACTTCAAAAGGGTCTGGCTCATCCAAATCCCCTCTTCCTGTGACCCCAGCAGCTCCAGCTCTACAGACGAAGGAGGGTGCCGCTGCCACACAGCAGGACCCTGAAAGCAGGCCGGGGCCCTCCAGGTCTCCAGAGGGTACCTGCCAAGGTCAGCACAGACAGGGCGTAGCAGTCAGCAGGCTGCCTCCACCTTCCCTGTGGATGTCGGGGGAGCACCAAGAGGTAGTGGCAGGGTTAGGAAGATTAAGAAGATGTAGTTGCACAGCCTGGGCACAGGTGTTAATCACCTGTACATAACATTCACTCTAGCAAATAAATTCTCCTTGTCTATGGCTCCTTGTTATGATGAGCACTGTTCATGTCACTCAGATGTGAAACCTTGGTTCCTGCACAAGATAAAGGCAGGTGTCTCAGTCCAGGGTCCCTTTCCTGTGCTTTGTGCAACCGTCAGACCAAAGTGATGGTCTGGCCTCACACTCCCTAGATGTATTAGTGATGCCTGCACCTTGGTGATGCTTGACATCAATTCAAGAATTTTGTGGGCAGGCGCCATAGAGTTCTATCATTCTCTCTGTGTGCTCTCAGCACCTTTGAGGTGGGGTTGGCCCCCATCTCTTTAGTCTCTGTGGCGGGTGACACTGTGCTCTTGAAGAGAACAGGTACTGAAGGCTGACAAAGGATCAGGTACATTTAAAGTTTCAGGGCTGCGACTCCATGACATGACCCTGATCATGGAACGCTAGTGAGATGCCCTCAGCCAGACAGGAGTCAGACATTCACAGAGACTTTGTGAAGATCTATGGAGTGTCCTCACTGCATGTCGTCATCATTTTCCTGCAATCGAGTGACTATTAGGGCCTCCGCTATGTCTCCATGACATGAGCCTGACCACTGAGTGTATGTGTGCTATTATCAGCCACACAGGAGTCAAATGTTCACAGATGCAAGGTAAGGATGTCAGAACTGCCCTTACTGCATCTCATCATCATCCTCCACGAGTCTTGCAGCTATGAGGGCCTTCTGAGCATGCCTGCCTTGTCTGGCCAGTATAATGGCCTCATAGTTGGCATCCTCACCTTTGAGGACCTCATCACCATCATCCGCTGCAATGTGCTCCTCATCGGAGGAGACGTACAGCTCTTCCATCTCCTCCTCAGCCAGGTCCTCTTCTTGTTTCAGTGCCAGGTTGTATAGTGTGCAGCAAGTGGCGATGATGCACGACACCCTCTGGGGACTGTATTGTAGTGCTCCACTTGACCTGTCAAGGCATTGGAACCTAATTTTCAAAATGCTTATCGGTTGCTCCACCAAAGTCTGGGTCGCAGCATGAGTCTCATTGTACCTTCACTTTGCTGCAGTCTGAGGCGCATCAGCTGCTTCCTCTGTGGGTAGCCCTTGTCAACGAGGAGCCAACATGCAGCCTTTCTGGACCCTAGAAGATGTCAGGGATCTGAGACCTGCTAAGCTGGTGCCTGTGGCCTCCTGGATACACTTGAATGTACAGGCTTGCAAGGTTCCACACAGGTCACCTGTGGAGCCCTGGAAGGAGTCACTGGCGTAAAAATTAAGTGCCACGGTCACTTTCATGGCCACTGATAGTGGATGCCTTCCATGTCCCACTGGCGCCAAATCCTGCAGTAGGTGGCATATGTGACCGACCAGTTCCCCAGACATGTGCAGTCTTCGGCGACACTGGACATCTCAGTCATCTACAGGAATGACAAGTGCAGTTTATAGACCCCGGGTCTAGCAAAGCGCCAATGAGCAACAGCTCTCTGTGGATGTTCAGCTGCGTGCACAGCAGGCCCTGTCGCCCTTTCATCTAGAGGTGGTGCTCCTCCCTTTGCAGAGTCAGGTGCCTCCGCTGCATTATTCTTCTTCTTCACTGCTCCCTGTAAGTCATTAGGCTTCCCACTAAATTACCAGGCTCCATGATCCTGATGTTTTCCTGCAGGATCAGAGAGACGCATGAGTTTGCATATGTCCCAAGAAGCTCTCTTGGTTAAGTCTGAAGGCTCCTTCATGCATGCAGGAGAGTGCTGGTCACCACTTGGATAGCCAAGGTGTAGTGCGCTTCATGTCTGTCCGAAACCCCACCCACCCAAGGCAGCGCTGTTAGCTTGAACCATGGGGGAGATTAGTCCAAGCCTTAATGAAGGCATTGCAAGGGACTGTGAGCGCCTCCACCAGTGCCTGTTCCATGGCTACCTTTTGCAAGGGGATTCTACAGCTTGCTCAGTCAGCCAATTGTTCTGCTGCTCCCTAAAATGCACATTAATTTGCAGTCTGTGCCAGGGAGGCGAAAAGTTCTGGAGCATTTGGTGGCACTTTATGCTTCTGTGTTGCTTGAGTGGGCAGAAAAGCTTCAGAGGCCCCACTCCAAGCATGTCAATGGAGCAGCTGTTTTCACCCATTTCTCAATGCTAAACAAGTGGCGGAATCGTCTGGTCCTGTTGGCATTGGTTGTAGAAAAATGCTCACTTTTGACAAGCTTTTCCAAGCGTGTAGCCACTTCCCTCACCCTTTTAAAGGCAGTTGTGAAACATGCTGTTCTGAAGTCATGCTGATGTGGGTGGTAAATTTGACATGGGGTGGTGATTCTGGCGAGCAGGACTTGTAACGAGATGCTTAAGTATTGAAATTAGGTTCCCAATGTGCAGCTGTGGGAAACACGGCCCTCCATTGATGGCTGGAGCGGACAATTGCAAACTGGTTTCACAGCGGTGAAACTGATTTTTGACCTTCTCGCCATACTGTCTACCCCCCACCCTGCCCCTACCCTGCCCCCCATGACGCCTGATGCCAACAGGATCAGTTGATTTCAGCCCTTGTTTAGCGTCGAGAAATGGGTGAAACCAGATCCTATTTGCCTCTGCCCACCCCCTGTTTCCATCTCATTGGCTAATTCTATATCCTCTTGTCACTTCAGAGTTCTACTATAATTGTGGTAAATGAAGAGAGACTTACTCTTTTGCTTTAGTTGATAGCTTTATATTCTTAACATCAGCCAAAAGAACTTGTTCTTTAGATTTTGTCTTTGTGTATAAAGACACATACAACTCTGTGATTTTCAGAGAGCAAAGAAAGCCCCCAGTTGTGCAAAATGGAAGTTAGGGAAATTCCTATGTTGACTAATTCATGGCTCAAAGGCCCTGTTTATCATATGATGTAGAAGTTACCATTTAAAGCTCTGCATATAAAAGATGGATGTCAGGCCACAGCACTGGGAGAGAGGTGCTTGCACTGGAGGTACAGGGAGAAAAGGTTATCCTTAATATTCTGGGAAATTGTGATATGATTCATAGAAATGAAAAAGGTCTATGGCTCTTGGAGATCTGGCTATTATCCTTTCATCTAAATAGATGTGATATTTTCTGCTCTCCTTTCTACTGAGCAGTTGAACAAGGAAATCGTTCATTCTTCAGACAGGGTTATGACAACCTGAACACCTATTTTCTTGGAGTTAACAGCCTTTTGAAGGAAATGTTTGATCTTAGTTCCTTTGTGTTGCTGCTGAGAAAATGTTTGATATCTGAACACTCAAAGCTGGAAACCTTCCAACTTGAAGTAATCCCTACTTATACCTAACATCATCTGTGATCATTAATGTTTATGAAGAGGGTAAAGTATGGTAACAGTGGACTTATTTTACTATTCAGCCAATTCTTTTGGATGAAATGAAAGTCACTGATTAGGCACTTAGGAGAGACGTTTACACCTATAAGTGTATAAGAAATAGGAACTGGAGTTGGTCATTTGACCCTTCATGGATGATCTTCTACCTCAACTCCACTTTCCTTCACTGTTCGCAAACCTTTTCATTCCATTAGTACCTAACAATCTATCCAACTCTGTCCTGAATATACTCAACAACTGAATATTCACAGTTCTCTGGGGTAGAGCAGTTCAATGTTTCACTTCTTTTGAGTGAAGCTATTTCTCCTCATCTCAGTCCGAAATGTCCCACCCCTTATTCTGAGACTGTGACCCTGTGTCCTGGATTCCCCAGCCAGGGGAGACAAATTCTCAGCATCTATTGTGTCAAGCCCCTTAAAAATATTACATTTCAATTAGATTACCTCTCATTCATCTAAACTCCAAGGAATATAGGTCTAGTCTACTTAATCTCTCCTCATAGAACAATCCCTTCAGTCTAGCCAACCTTCACTGCATTCTCTCCAGAAAAAGTATATCATTCCTTTGCTAAGAAGACCAAATTTACACATAGTATGTCATGTGGGGCCTTACCAATGCCCTGAGTAATTGTAGTAAGGCATCTTTTAACCTTATACTCCAATTCTTTTATACCAAAAATGTACATACCATTTGCCTTCCTAATTGTTTGCTGTACTGCCATGTTAATTTTCTATGAGTCATGGAGAACAATTGGACAGTGAATAAATCAATGAAGCAGAAGACTACTAACTTGACAAACATCAAAAAATTATATATGTTAATGTTTGCTGGTACTTCACCACCAATATGATCAGGGCCAGAATATCGCCGTTGGCATGTGGGTGTGGGCCTAATGCACCGACATGCAAAATGACAAGAGATGACGTCGGGCATGTGTCCCAATGTTATCGCGCGTCATTCCAATATGGCGCTCGGCGGGCGCGCGCCGGCCGAACTGTCAAAGGCCTATTAAGGCCATTTAAAAAAGTCATTATCATTATTGACAATGCTGCCTGTCCAACTTTAAGGTTGGTGGGCAGGCGAAGAGCCCAAGCGACCTTCGCATTTTTCAGGAGACCTCATCCACGGGCGGGATGAGGTTTCCTGAACGTTTTATTAAATAATTTAATTCACAAAGATGTTCCAGCTCATGAGGGGACATGTTTAAATAATTTTTAACTTTGTTTGTTCCAAAATTTTTTTTATCAACTTTGCTGCTCTCTTTCGCTCGCATGCGCAAAAGAGCACAGGCCCCGATTCTCCCTCCTCCCCCAACCCGCACAGGTAGCGCTACCAGCCACACGTTATGCTGGGAGGGCCTTAATTGGCCCACCCGTGTAAAATGGCGACGCGCAGCCAATTGCAGGCGGTGATCAGCTCTGCACCTGCCTCTGCCCGCTCCTGTCCAGCCAGCCCGACATAGGTAAGATTTAGCCCCAGGTATTTTGTGTCTGTCTTCACAGTAGAAGACTTTAAAAATAACTTCCCAAAGATACTTGAAAATCAAGAAATTAAAGGGAGGGAGCAACTTAAAACAATCACCATCACCAAGCAATCAGGTCAAGGAAGGGAAGGGAATGGAATTGTCTGAGATGGACCATGTGAAGGTGATGGAGGGATGGAAATTGGAAGCAAAATTGATACATTTTTCCAGGTCTAGACGAGAGCATGAAGCTGCACTGAAACATTCATTGATGTATTGAGAAAAGAGTTGAGGGAGGAGGCTTGAGTAGGACTGGAACAAGGAATATTCCACATACCCCATAAAGAGACAGGCATAACTGAGACCCATGCAGGTAACTACAGCCACACCTTTTATATGGAGGAAATGAGACAAATTTAGGGAGAAATTTTTCAGTGAGAGATCAAGTTCAGCCAGTCAGAAGAGAGTGGTGGTAGATGGTGTTTGTTCGGGCTTCTGTTCAAGGAAGAAGTGGAGTTCCCTCAGACCATCCTGGTGGGGGATGGAGGTGTAGAGGGATTGGACGTCCATGGTGAGGAGGAGGTGGTTAGGGTCAGGGAACTGGAAATTGTTGATATAAAGTAGGGCATCAGAGGAATTGCAGATGTAGGTGGGAAGACTGGACATGGGGAGAGAGAGTGGAGTCAAGATAGAAGATATGAGTTCCGTGGGCCAGGAACAGGCTGACACGATCGGTCTACTGGGACAGTCCTGTTTGTGGATTTTGGGGAGGAGGTAGAAACGGGCTGTCTGGTGTTGGGACACTATGAGATTGGAAGCTGTGGAGGGAAGATCTTCAGAGGAGATGAGGTCAGTGACAGTCCTGAAAACAATGGCTTGATGTTTGGTCATGGGGTCATGGTCCAGGGGGAGGTAGGAGGAAGTGTCTGGGAGTTAGCTTCTGTGAGGTACAGGTCAGTCCATCAGACAACAACAGCATACCTTTGTTGGCAGGTTTGATAACAAAGTCAGCGTTGGACCTGAGAGAATGGGTGTGGTGAGTTCAGAAGGAGACAGGTTAGAGTGGGCAAGAGAGGCAGGGAAATTGAGATGGACGATGTTATGCCAACAGTTCTCAATGAAAAGATCAATGGCAGGTAAGAGACCAGGCGTTGGGGTCCAGGTGGAGAGAGAACACTGGAGGCGGGTGAAAGGATCCGTGGAATGAGGGGTGGTCTCCTGCCCAAAGAAGTGAGCACGGAGATGAAGGTGGTGGAAGAAGAGTACAGCATCGTGCCGAGCCCGAAATTCATTGAGGTGAGGGCGTAAAGGTATGAAACTGGGTACAGAACATTCAGCATCAAAGAGGCGAAGGTCAGGGGGTATGGTGAATACACAGCAAAGACTGGGTTTAGAAGATGGGGAGGGGTCAGAGGGATGGGCAGGGGTGGAGGGTCCTGGATGGGCATTGGTATCAATGAGTTGTTGGAGCTTGTGTTCCTTAGCACCTGAAAGGAAGGGAAAAAGCTTCTTCTTAAGGCGTCGGATGAGACGAAGAATAAAATGAAACTGGGGACAAGGACAGCTTTGAGACAGGGTGAGTCAGTCATGCTGGGCAGAGAGGTCGAGTGTGTTCATACAATGGTGCATGGCACTGAGTGTGGATCTCAGACTGCAGCGAGAACAGCAGTCTAAGGAATGTTGTATGTCCCGAAGATACCTGCATTCCTGGGTGGATTCAGAACATGAGGGATGGAACTTCAGTTGGGCCTTTGTTTCCAGGACTGTCACTGACCTCATCTCCTCTGGAGATCTTCCCTTCACAGCTTCGAATCTCAAAGTTTCTCAAGCCCGGAAAGCCCACTTCTACCTCCTTCCCAAAATCCACAAATAAGACTGTCCCAGTAGACTGATCGTGTCAGCCTGCCCCTGCTTCACTTTTCACCCCACCAGCCTCCGCATTCAAAGGATCATCCTCCACCATTTCTGTCAACTCCAGCACGATTTCACCACCAAATACATCTTCCCCTCACCGCCCCCTGTCAGCATTCCGTAGAGACCGTTTCCTCAGGGACACCCTGGTCCCCTCCTCCATCACCCCCAACACCCCAACCTCTAGTCACGGCACCTTCTCATGCAATCACAGAAGGTGAAACAACTGTCCCTTTACCTCCTCCCTGCTCATTGCCCAAGGGCCCAATCACCCCTTTCAGGTGAAGCAGCGCTTCACTTGCACCTCCTTCAATTTGGTCTACTGCATTCGCTGCTCCTAATGCAGTCTCCTCTACAATGAGGAGGCCAAACGCAGACTGGGTGACCGTTTTGAGAACACCTTCTGTCTGTCCGCAAGCTAGACCCAGACCTCCCTGTCGCTTGCCATTTCAACACACACCCTGCTCTCATGCCCACATGTCCTTCCTTGGCCTGCTGCAATGTTCCAGTGAAGCTCAACGCAAACTGGAGTAACAGCACCTCATCTTCCGATTAAGCACTTTACAGCTTTCCTGACTAAACATTGAGTTCAACAACTTCAGACCATGAACTCTCTCCTCTATCCTCACCCCTTTTTAAATCCCTTTTTTCCACATTCATTTTTATTTTCTATCCACTTATTTTTATTTATTTTTATTTATTTTTATTCATTTATCCACTGTTTTATCCCTTTTATCCCATTTTCTATCTCTCTTTCTCCACCACTACCCCTTCACTCACCCCACCCCCAAAATGGTCATCTGTTATTTGTTCTATGATGTTCTTTCACACAATATCTACCCTTGTTCTACTATTATCACATTCTATTTTCTTACCTTTATGCCACAATCAGCACCTTTTTTAGCCCTTACCACTACTATTAACCTCCCTTTGTCCTTTTGTTCATGACATCTTTGTCAATCTCTCTTTTGTCCCCACCTGTCGCTGGCTTTCTATCCAGCTCTACCTGCTCCAGTCCCCTAAAACAGTATGAATTCCATCACATTTCTACTTCTCTTTAGCACTGAAGAAGGGTCATACGGACTCAAAATGCTAACTCTGTTTCTCTCTCCACAGCTGCTGCTAGACCTGCTGAGCTTTTCCAGTATTTTCTGTTTTTGTTTCAGAATTCAGCATCTTCAGTGTTTTGCTTTAATGTAGATGTGTGTACTTGGATTTCCAAAAAGCATTCAATATGGTGCCACATCAAAGATTACTGCAAAAAATAGAAGTTCATGGTGTAGTGGGTAACACATTAGCATGGATAAAGGACTGGTAACTAACAGAAAGCAGAGAGTAGGGATAAATGGGTCTTTTTTGGGTTGGCAAAATGTAGGTGGTGGAGTGCCACAGGGATCAGTATTGGGGCCTCAGCTATTTACCATCCATATCAATGACTTGGATGAAGGGTCAAAATGTGTGTTAGCTAAATTTGCCAATGGCATCAAGATAGGTAGGACAGCAAGTTGGCAAGAGGACGTAAATATTTTACAAAGGGATATAGACAGGCTAGGTGAAACTTTGGCAGATGGAGTATAATGTGGGAAAATGTGAACTTGTCCACAGGGAGAATAGAAAAGCAGTACACTACTTAAATAGAGAGAGATTGCAGAATTTGGTAGTACAGAGAGATTTGGGTGTCCTGCTACATGAATTACAAAACATTAGTATGCAGTTACAGCAAGTGTTTAGGAAGGCAAATTGAAGTTGGCATTTATTGCAAGAGGAATGGAATATAAAAGTAGAAAGTTTTGCTGCAGTTGAACAGGGCCTTGGTGAGACCACATCTGGAGTACAATGTACAGTCTTGGTCTCTTTATTTGAAAAATGATATAATTGTGTTAGAAGTAGTTCAGAGAAGGTTCACTTGACTCACTCCTGGGATGAACGGCTTATGATATGAGGAAAAGTTGAACAGTTTGGGCCTTTTGGGGCTTGGGAGAGTGAGACGTGATCTTATTGAAACATATAAGATCCTTAGGGGATTTAATAGGGTGGATACCAGGGAGATGTTACCTCTTGTGGGAGAGATTAGGGGACACAATTTAAAGTTAAGAGGTCTCCCTTTTGAGACAGAAATGAGGAAGAGTTTTGTGATCAGAGGGTCATTAGTCTGTGGAATTCTCTTCCTCAGAGAGCAGTGAAAGCTGGGCCATTGTATTTATTCAAGGCTGCGTTAGATTTTTTTTTATAGACAAGGGAGTCAAAGGTTAAGGTAGGGCAGACAGGAAGATGGAGTTGAGACCGCAATCAGATCAGCTATGATTTTATTGAATGGCAGAGCAGGCTTGAAGAGCTGAATGGTCTACTCCTGCTCCTAAGTTCCTAGGTTCCTGTGTTCCAATGTTCCACTCTACAGATAGTTGAATACCCACTGGTATTAGTATGTAAAGTTCTAGAGTTCTGTTAGTTACCAAACTTTCCATCCTTGTCTCCTCTTGTAAAATACCATGACTTTTCCATCCTCTTGGGGATTCTTCTCACGTTGTCTGTGAAATGTCTAAAAATTGGAAGCTTTTAACATTCATCACCTTCTACCAAACATTTACAGGATTTTACAAGTAGAAGTTTGGTTTTGTACTTTTTCATGTTAAAAATTGTACTTACTAAGAGATATTTGTGCTGGAAAATGGAATACTTCCCAGATTTTTACTTCTTGTACTCACTGTCAACAAAAAGATTCTATGATCAGAAAAAGCATAAATTAATTAACAAAGGGTAAAATTTCCAGCACGCTGAATCATTGCTCATTTTATGGTTAGACCTGGTTTCAACAGTTAACAATGCCCCTCCAACCCCAAAGAGGAATTTGAAATATTAGAGTTAAACATTATCAAATACTTAATTATCAATATCAGAATAGTACAATTCTGGTCTGATGCACTCAGCACTTTCTGTCTTAGGTACAAGAAGCATTTGTCTTTTCTGGCCCCATGAACAGGCAGAATTGAGGTGCAGCTTACCATCAGTCACTTATTCTTCATTAAACATTCTGTAAGCAGTTATATATTTAAGGTTTTTATTTATTCCTTAAAAAATATTTAACTGATTAAAGCTTTCTGATTATGAACATTCAACTTTATTTTTGATGTTGGGACCTGACTTACAATGCTAGTATTATCTGTCATCTGTCCTGTTTAGCCACAATAGTGTGACAGAGAAATCTACTACAGCCTTGGTTGATGGGACCCTTTTGGAACGAAGAGACAGAAGTTGAGAAGGTGAAGGTGAAGATAAATCTCCTGCCAACAATAAGGAAACTCAGGAGTGAGAGGAGGTGGGCCCAAGACACCTCACAGCCAACAGCATGTACTATGAGACAATAGTTCATCATAAACTACTTTGAGTAAAGATAGTGCCTTCCACCTGAATGACTTAATAAAGCCCATCATGGCCCCCTGCCTTGCTCTCAGAAAAAACATTCAGCCAATTTGTAATACCTCTAATTTCTCTCTGATAGAGGGAAGTTACAAACATTAATCAAATTATGAGGGGGATAAAACAGGAGACCTCGCTAGCAAAACACATGAACATACAAATTGGCAGAAATGTGTATGCTTGCTTCCGTCTTGTCCTCTTGTTGAATCCTAATAGTATTGCTACCTTTTATCACCATAACTGGCCTTTGTATCTAAAACTCCTTTTTACGCATGATCCTAACTTCTTACTTCCATGTGGTCCTACCCTAGTTTCTGGAGGGTGGAAGGTTGTGGCTGGGTTTGTGCCAATGGACTGAAGTAACACTTATTTCAGTGAAGCTGATGTCAACATGATCATGTAGGAGTGTGCAAGCCCACCCTAGATATTAATAATAATATCAGGAGCTCCATGCCTTCCTTTCTAATGGTAGATTTTCCAAAGCATGGTTTGTGGTGAGCCAGAGGTTTTATAAGAACAGATGTGCTATGCTAAGCTATATTTTTAAGCTAAGCTATACTACCAAGAAAACTAATTCATCAGCATTGGGATAGCTTCATACCTGAGGGTACTGGAATGGGTTCCCTGTTTCTTAAAGCACTGGGCTAGGATTTTAGAGTCCCTTATTGTTGGCAGGGAATCATATTAACTTCAGGAAAGATGAAATTCATTCCAGATCTTTATGGGCAGTTTTAAGTAACATGGGATACAGCTTCTGCAGAGTACTTAACGTTGTGGTTTTATAATTATATAAAGGCACTGATCACTCATGAGGGATTGGGTAAACATGTTGTGGGTTCATTTATTTAGACTAGGCACATGAGAACAGATATACATGGATAGAAAGCTTGAAGACATCAGCAGCAGAGCTGTGTATGTGTGCTCTGCTCAATGCAAAACTGAAACTAAGACACACTACTCTATCCCTTAAAGGCATATTACAGAAATTTGGTGAGTGAGGGAATTTGGTGTAATGAGGAAGAAGTGCTGTTCTGATCTTTTACAATACAAGGTGTAATCCGAGAGAGGGAGTGAGAGACAGGGAGACCTGAGACCTGAGGCCTATAGGCATTCATTATGTGAGCAGGTAGGTAATTGGTTGTTGAGTTTTGTGTGTTTTGTTGGCTAAACTAGGGCAGTAGTTTAAACTAGAAATGGGGAGATATATGTACTGTATCAAATTTATAGCTTTAATAAGTTAAACTACCTAATATAACTACAAATGATCATTGAGTGATATTTCAATACTTTAAATCCTAGTTGGTTAAATAAAATATAATAGAGATTGCAGGTCAGGTGATGTATTGCATCTGTAGTATGTGGGATTTGAATGCTGTGGTACACAGAGATCTGTGTGTCCTCGTACATGAACCCAGAAAAAGTTAGCATGCATGTATAGCATGTAATTAGGCAGGCCTGGAATGTTGGCCTTTATTGCGAGGGCTATGGAGTATAAAAGTGGGGGAGTCTTATTACATTATTTATTTACTTATTTACGGGGCATTCGTGAGACCACACCTAGAGTGCTGCATACAGTTTTCACCTCCTTATTTAAGCAGGGATATACTGGAACTATGGGGCACAATTTCAGAATAAGGGGTCTCCCATTTAAGTTAGAGATGAAAAGGAATTTCTTCTCCCAGAAGGTTGTTAATCTTTGGGATTCTCAACTCCAGAGAGCAGTGGAAGCTGGGTCATTGAATATATTCAAGGCTGAGTTAGACAGATTTTTGATTGACAAGGGAGTTCAAGGTTATTGGGGCGCAGGCAGGAAAGTGGAGTTCAGGTCAGATCAGATAAGCCATGATCTTATTGAATGGTGGAGCAGGCTTAAGGCGGCAAAAGGCCTGCTCTTAATCCTATTCTTTATTTTTCTTCGAGACTGGTGGCAGGTACAGTCACTTCACCATTAACTACAAAATCTGAGCCTATGTGTATTCGATCTTCAGAAGTGTTCAAGGGTGCCATCTTGTGGAAAACATCAAATGTTTTCACAATAGCTCACTGGGGGTCAGTATAGCATTGGTGAAGTAAAAATACATCTTTTGAGATGACATCCACAATTAACAACATTACAACCTCCATGGATACAATCAATAATTTTCTACACAGCAACATCTTCATAACTGCCAAACCATGTTGGGAACTAAACTTCATAGACACCAGATCTCATTTTTATAAAATTACATGTTTGGATTAACTGTTTCTGAATTAACAAACAACAATAGTAACTTTCATTTTAAGGGAGTTATATTTCATTAATTACAAATAACAACAATGAAAAGTATAAAAATATCTATAAATAAATGCCATTTAACAACACCAACAACATTTTTTATTGGGAAACCAAGGTGAAAGATTCCCCAAATAATATGAAGAATAAAATAGGTGTAGATCAGCAGACAGAGAGGGGGAGACTAAAAACAGACTCTGTCTCATCCCTCTGATACTTAGCAGTGTCTACGTAAAGTGGTAGTGGCAATCTAGGAAGATGTCCCAGTATTTTTGTGGAAGGTTCTCTTTCTCTTTCCCAGGATAAAGGTTTCATAATGTATCAAAGGCAACTAGAAAATGAAATATAAATTATTTCCTCCCTTAGCATCTTATCAAAGTAAGTGTAAATCTCTTTACCCAGTAGGGTGATGTGTTATTTGTCATCTTTCAGTAGCATTGTGGAGACCCAAAATATGAGATGGAAAGGCTATTGGAGGGTCACTTAGCTGACACCAGCAAAGGACTCTGTCAGTGAAAAGCTCCATTAAATTAGTAATGGGTTGTATTTTAAGCTATTCAGCAGGGCATTAGAATTGTGAAACTTAATCATCTTAACACAAGAAATTAACCTAGCATTGAATTAAACTTTTTTTTAAACCGAAAACATGCCACTGTTGAAATGCAGTCACAAGCCCAAAATTCATGTAAATGGAGATCTAGATTAGGATTTGATAACATAGATAAGATTTTTGGACAATAACTTCATAGATGACAGTTTTGGTCAGTGGTAGCATTCCTGCTTCTGATTCAAAAGTCACCAAACCACTTTTGTGCAGCACCCCTTAAACAAGTATTCAATAAGTAATCTGCACCTGGCAGGCTGCCTCAAACTGACCCGAACTATTCGCAACCTCAGCTACCTATTTGATTCTGTCTGAGCTGAGCTTCCCATCCCATATGCTATACATCACTAAGATTGTTTACTTCCAACTGCATGATATCACTGTTCTTACCTCAACCCATCTGCTGCTGAAATTCTCATCCATTTTTTTGTTACCTCCAGATTTGTTCTGGCTGACTCCTCATCCTCCACCCTCCAAAAAATTTGTGCTCATTCAAAACTTTGTGGCTGCTAATCTAACTCACATCCATTCCTGTGCATCCATCATGCCAGTGGACACTGACCTACATTGATTCCCAGTCCACCAACACCTCAAATTTGAAATTCTCATTTTCTGCATTCAAATCCCCACTCCCTCCTATCTCTGCAATCTTCCCCAGTCTTATAACCTTCTGAACCGGTGCATTCTTCTAATTCTGGCATCTTGGGCACTCCATCTTCCTCATGCTACCATTGTCAGCCAAACTTTCAACTATCTAGGCCCCAAACTCTGGAATTAGATTATCACTGTGCCACTGGCATCCCATAAAATTATGATGCTATGAAATTAAACATTGTCCAGAATCAGCCGGACTTTGAAAATTTTCAACCGTCAGGACCTTTTTCTGGTTCTGACCCCATTTGCAGCAGCAGCATACCTCCCAGGGTAATGTTATGAGGACTGTGCAACAAGAGGTCACCTCCAAGATTGCCATCCAATTAGGGATAGTGAGTTGGTTGTGGAGGGGGAGGGTAAGTCAATGCGCGAGACTACAGGACTGTCTGGCAGCCTCCACTATGGATGCAGTGAGAATGTTGGTGGTGTGCATGGGATTTGAGAGGGCTGGACGAAATAGAGGGATGAAACTGCTGGAGGCCATAAGACCATAGGACGTAGGAGCAGAAATAGGCCATTCAGCCCATCGAATCTGCTCCGCCATTCAATGATTTCATGGCTGATCTGATAATCCTCAACTCCACTTTCCTGTCTTTTCCCCATAACCCTTGATTCCCTTACTGATTAAAAGTCTGTCTCAGTCTTGAATATATTTATTGACCCAGCCTCTACAGCATCCTATGGTAAAGAATTCCACAGATTCCCTCTGAGTGAAGAAACTCTTTCTAATCTCGGTCTTAAATGGGTGACCCCTTACTCTGAGATTATGCCTTCTGGTCTTATACTCTCCCAAAAGTGGAAACAACCTCTCAGCATCTAGCCTGTCAAGCCCCCTAAGAATCTTATATGTTTCAATGAGGTCGCCTCTCAGTCTTTTAAATTCTAATGAGTACAGGCCCAACTGACTCAACCTCTCCTCATACGAACATCCCTCCAAACCCAGGATCAACCTATAGAACCTTCTCTGGACAGCCTCCAGTGCCTGTATATCTTTCCTTAGATAAGGGGACCAAAACTGTTCACAGTATTCTAGGTGTGGTCTAACTATTGCCTTAAATGGTTTTAGCAAGACTTCCTTATGTTTACACTTCATTCCCTTTGAAATAAAGGCCAACGTTCCATTTGCCTTCCCTATTACCTGTTGAACTTGTAAGCTAGCTTTTTGTGATTGATGCACGAGGACACCCAAACCCCTCTGTGCTGCATCTCTCTGCAGTCTTTCTCCATTTAAAAATATTCAGCTCCTCTACTCTTCCTATCAAAGTGCATAACCTCACATTTTCCCACAGTATATTCCATCTGCCAAGTTTTTGCCCACTTACTTATCCTGCCTATATCGCTCTTTGTGTCACCCTCGCCACTTGCCTTCCCCATCTCTTCTGTGTCATCCACAAACTTGGCGATAGTACATTCACTTCCCTCATCCAAACCATTAATATATATTGTAAATAATTAAGACCCCAGCACTGATCCCTGTGGCCCTCCACAGGGTGCCATCCTGAAAATGCCCACTGCATCCCAACTCTCTGTCTTCTACTGGTTAGCCAATCTGCTATCCATGCTAATATACTATCCCTAAAACCATGGGCTCTTATCTTCTTAAGTAGCCTTATGTGCGGTATCTTATCCTTTTGAAAATCCAAATATATTACATTACTGGTTCCCCCTTATCTATCCTGCTTGTTGCCTCCTCAAAGAATTCTAATAAATTTGTCAGGCATGATTTCCCTTTCATGAAGCTATGCTGACTCTGCTTGATTATATTCTGCATTTCTAAGTGCTTTGCTATTACATTCTTTATAATAGACTCTAACATTTTCTCAATGACGGATGTTAAGCTAACTGGCCTATAGTTACCTGTTTTTTGTCTCCCTCCCTTTTTGATTAAGGGTGTTACATTGGCAGCTTTCCAATCCTTGGGGACTTTTCCAGAATCTAAGGATTCTTGAAAGATTACTACCAGTGCACTGATTATCTCTGTAGCTACTTCCTTTACTATCCTAAGATGCAATCCATCAGGTCCAGGGGACATATGGCCTTTAACCTCCATTAGATTTCCTAGTACTTTTTCTTCGTATTTATTTCTTCCCCCCTGCCCCACTTTTTTCCCCTTATTTGGTATTTTTGGAATGCTATTAATGTCTTCCACCGTGAAGACTGGTGCAAAGTATTTATTCAACTCCTCTGCCATTTCTTGGTTCCCCATTATTATTTCCCCAGCCTCATTTTCTAAGGGGCCTGTATTCACTTTGGCCTCTCTCTCCCTTTTTATATATCTAAAGGAGCTCTTACTGTCCATTTTTATATTACTTGCTAGGTTACCCTCAAAGTTTATTTTCTCACACTTCATTTTTTTTTGGTCATCTTTTGTTGGTTTTTAAAACTTTCCCGATCCTCTGGCTTACCATTAATCTTTGCTACATCGTATGTTTTTTTCTTTCAATTTGATACTATCCTTAACTTGCTTGGTTTATCCCCTTTCTAGAATCCTTCTTCCTCACTGGGATATATCATTGTTGTGAGTCATGAACTATTTTCTTAAACGTCTGCCACTGTTCATCAACCGTCTTTTCTGCTAATCTCCTTTCTCAGTCTACTCCAGCTAACTCTGCCCTCATTCCTTTGTAATTACCCTTATTTAAGTTTAGCACAGTTGTTTCCGACCCAAGTTTTAAGACAATGGCCACCACTTCCTCAGCACCAGCACTTTTCCTCACTGCAGTCTCCAGGAGATTGCAAGGACATTGCAAGCCTCTACCTGCCAAGGACCTCAAGCTTGCTGATTTGCAACTTAAGCCGGTAGATTTAACGTATTTGTCATGCTGCTGTGACCTCCCTCACTCTGCATGTACCTCCTGTTAACTGATGTGCTGTACCAACAGCAGGGATCCTGTGCGATGCTGGTAAAACCTCATTTACACTGGAAAATTGCAGCTAATTGGTTACTGATGAATTGTAATTGGCTTCCCCCTCCTGCTGGGTGGCTTGTCATTACTGCCTCAAGGAAAAGCGTGAGAAAGTGGGGACATGTCAGGGACCAGGAAGACCTCTTTCTCTGCAATTTTCCTGGCCCCTCCAAGTCCCTGGGAACCCCCCCCCCCCTCCCAATTAGGTTTAAAGTTCTACATGGGAACTTGGAAATTTAAGTATGGTTATACTGCAGAAATTGTGATAGCAGAGCAATGTGAGCATACCTCCTGTAATGAGCTCACACCTTTTGAAATTTAATGCCCCTGCTGGAGGCAAGTTCAGAGGTAGAGGAGGGGGCATGTGATTGGTTGAGACGGTGTGGTGGGTGGCGATTCCGCTGCCTTCCCGCCTCTCTCTGTTTAAGTCTGAGGTGGAAGGCTTGCAGACTGCCAAGCGAGGCTCTTAAGTGGCTAGTAACTTAAACTAGCTAGTAAACTTGCTAGTTTATGCTTAAAGTTTATTTTCTCCCTTTTTTTGGTCATCATTTGTTGGTTTTTAAAACTTTCCCAATCCTTTGGCTTAAGTGGCCAATTAAGGGTGACTAAATTGCCTTATCCGGCTGTTGCTGTTTTTAAAAATTCTTTCACGGGATGTAGGAGTTGCTGAATAGGCCAGCATTTATTGCCCATCCCTAATTGCCCTTGAGAAGCTGGTGGTAAGCTGCCTTCTTGAACCACTGCAGTCCATGTGCTCTAGGTACACACATGGTGCTGTTAAGGAGGAAGTTCCAGGATTTTGACCCCAAATTTAACCAGCTGCGAACCGGTTGCCCCTGGGAGCTGGGTCCTTCATTCAAAAGCACTCTGCGCCTGATCAAGGGAACTGGCATCAGGAAGGGCGAGCCCACAGGAAGCCACTGCCCAACACTGCCTCCCCCCTTGACCTCCCAAGCTAGCCCTGTCCCTGGTAAGCCCATCCCACCCTGCTGACTGACTCCAAAAGATCCAAAACAAAAACAGAATTACCTGGAAAAACTCAGCAGGTCTGGCAGCTTCGGCGGAGAAGAAAAGAGTTGACGTTTCAAGTCCTCATGACCCTTCGACAGAACTTGAGTGAGTCCAAGAAAGGGGTGAAATATAAGCTGGTTTAAGGTGTGTGTGTGTGTGTGTGTGTGTGTGTGTGTGTGGTGGGGGGGGGGGGGGTTTGGGTGGGGGGAGAGAGAGAAGTGGAGGGGGTTGGTGTGGTTGAGGGACAAGCAAGCAGCGATAGAAGCAGATCATCAAAAGATGTCACAAACAACAGAACAAAAGAACACATAGGTGTTAAAGTTGGTGATATTATCTAAACGAATGTGCTAATTAAGAATGGATTGTAGGGCCCTACCGTCCATTCTTAATTAGCACATTCGTTTAGATAATATCACCAACTTTAACACCTATGTGTTCTTTTGTTCTGTTGTTTGTGACATCTTTTGATGATCTGCTTCTATCGCTGCTTGTTTGTCCTTACAACCACACCAACCCCCTCCACTTCTCTCTCTCCCCCCATCCAACATCCCCCCCCACCCCCACCCCACACCTTAAACCAACTTATATTTCACCCCTTTCTTGGACTCACTCAAGTTCTGTCAAAGGGTCATGAGGACTCGAAACGTCAACTCTTTTCTTCTTCGCCGATGCTGCCAGACCTGCTGAGTTTTTCCAGGTAATTCTGTTTTTGTTTTGGATTTCCAGCATCCGCAGTTTTTTTGTTTTTATCCAGAAGATCCAATGCGGATTCCCTGGGTGGGCATAGTGCAATACCATCAGCAGCCACCACTCCCGGTGGCACTGTTGGTACTGTAGTACTGCTGGGTTCTATTTGGCCGGCAGCTGTCGGGGGTGGGATTTCCAGAGGGAGGCCCGGTGCTGTCCCGGTAATTGCCTGATTACCTTGGAATACCGTCGGGTCGGGACCCATGTTGCCGTCACAAATTTCCCTCCCTTGACATGAGTCCAGTCGAACTACTGATTTGATTCTATATTCTCTTTGTTGGTGCATGTCAGAAATTGCTTTATATTAAAGAAGTGGTGGTATTATTAGTTTGCAACATTGTTTATGGCTCTTGCAAGGAATTAGATATTACGTAAATCTTATTAATTCGCAGAAAATGAATGTACAAATTATTGGACGCCTGTTCCAGAGCAAAAGGCTTATCATTCCAGAGCAAACCTTGCATTTATTTTTCATTCCATTTAATTATCACATGTTTGGGCACTGAAAATAACCCTCACTCTCGCCTAATAAATCAGATTCTCTGAAGCATTATTGCACTTCTGTTTAACTTAACACCAACTTGTTAAACTTTTAACTCTTACTGTATCAAGTTAACAAAAAATGTGTCAGCTTAGCAGATCCACATGCCGGGCTTTTAAGGGTTAAAACAGAAGCATAAAATAGAACCTGTTTCCATTCTAATCCTCCTCTTAAATGTTTCGACCATTGCATGAGGCAACTGGCTTCACATTGTCATTATTCTTCCTGTTGTGGAAAGGAATTCTTCCTTTGATCTGTTGGGGGCTCTGTTATATTGATACCCTCTTATTCTGAATTCACTCGCCGGTGGAAAGGAAGAGGGTTTGTCGGTGACATATGAGACTGAGTCGGTTTATCTAGCGAGCAGTGGTTAATGGACGGAGGCCGGTTTTTGTCGCCTCTGAATGCTAATTGCAGGGTGGCGCACAGGGCGTGTGAGAGTTTGCTATCCACCCTCCCTGCCGGGGCGGAATGAGAGCATTGTTCCCGGAGGGGTTGGTACTGAACGGTGCTTTGTTTCGGCCCATTACGGTAAAGAGGGGCGGGCGGCTGTGCCGGAGCAGCTTTCGCCGCAGTGTCTTCATTCATTCATTGATTCCTGCAGGTGGAAATTGGTGAGAAGCAGCCTCAAGGCCGGTACGTAACAGAGCTCCGGGCACAGCGAGAGGATCTGTAGGGAAATGTACAGCCTGGAGTGCCTACCTGCTGTGGAACAGCACTAGCCTGCGTGGCTTTAACCGGACTGAAATCCTTTTAGAATAAGAGACATCTTTGCTCCTCCTGCCATGGAAGAAAGTGCGAGCGAATTGCTGCCGGATCTGAAGGATTTGGAGAACAAGGTGGGACGGAAGACGCCCGAAGGTTTGCTGCGCTGGCTGCGGGAGGACACGGCACGGGCAGCCGGGGAGAAGGTGGATAGCCCCGGGGCTGGTGATGAGCAGGCAGCGCTGTTCTCCGGACAGAACAAGAGGCTGCCACAGGGGCTGGCCGAGAAGATTCGAGTGTTGAGGCTGGAAATGGTGAGGTGGTGCTGGCGGGGGAGGTTTAGATTTTTAAACGGAGCCCACTTGGCGTCTGCAGGTATTTGGAAATGTGGGTGAGCCAGCTGTAAAGTGTGATTGTAGTTCTGTTTATTTACCCTGGCAACACCGCTCACATATACACTGCTGCTGGAAAGTAACTTCACAGATCGACATTTAAAATAAATGGATGTCAGGGACGCTGTCTTTAATCTATGGAGGTGCTTCCCTCGCCTTTGCCGCTGGCAAACACTTTAAAGCACAAGCGGATGTCACCTGAGTAATCTGCACATTAACCCCTTCATTAACTGCAAGCTTGTTTGTAAATGGCCTCAGATCGACTCTTTCAAGTTTGAAACCAATCTCACCAAGGCTGATTAAAGAAGTTGTTCTTTTCCAGGCAAGCTTTCCACTTTAAAAAAAAAACCACCCCACTTCATGCCATGTTAGTTTAGAGACGATGCCTGGATCTGGCAAGATCCGAAGCAGCATGTCCCTAGGCGCGCTCTACCGCCTGGGTGGTGTTGTCTGTGTTTGGCTGTCCCTGGTGTGTGTGTGTAAGGCAGGGGAAGAGAGATTTGAAAACTTGTTTTAATGTTGGGGTTTACTTTGTTTCACTTGGCATTGAACCCAGAACGCAGCATTTGAAAGCAATTGCATTAATTCATTCGAAATTGAGCTTTTTTTATAATTTGCAAATGTCATTAGATTATTTTTGTTGAAACATTGGCTAACTTTATAGTAACATTTGTGTAACGCTTCATGTTTCTGGACTCCTTCAGGATGAAATTCAACAAATTAATAGTGATGGCTGATTTAAGAGAAAAGAACAGCAGGTGCATGACTAAATTATCTAAATCAGCTTGAAAAATCCATTCTTTCCCATATTATACTGGCGAGGGCGGGATCTCCAGTTTGTCAGTCTCTGGCCAGCCCGCAGACTCTGAAGCTTTAACCACACCCTAATCTGAGTTAATTCAACCGTAGACACTCGAGGTTGATTCTGGTATCTAATTTGTCTCTAGGGTCATCTACCTCCCAAGATCAGCAAACTAACGCGAGCACTGGAACTTAACATCTTAAGTGTTGCTTAACTTTTCTATTTGTATTTTTAAACGTTAAAATTACCCACTGCATCCGTTTGGTCTCGAGGGGTACTACAATTTTTCAATCCACAACCCGTCCCCCATATCATTTCAGATTTTAAGGTAACATTATGAATAAGGACGTAAAAAGGAGTAGTAATAAGCCATTTGATCCCTCGAATTTGTGCCCTATTCAGTAGGATCATGGCTGATCTTATTGTGGTCTTAACTTCACTTTCCTGCCTGCCCACCTGTAACCCTTGACTCCCTTAAAGATCAAAATCTATCTAACTGAGCCTTGGATATATTCAATGACCATTGCTCAGTGGGGAAGAGAATTCCAAAGATTAACAACCCTTTGAGAGAAGAAATTCCTGTTCATGTCAGTCTTAAACAGAAGACCCCTTTATTCTGAAACTGTCCCTTGGTTCTAGATTCCCCATGAGGGAAAACATCTAAAAACATCCCCTTAAATAAGGAGACTGTATGCAGTATTCTAGTTGTGAATTTTAGAAATGAATGAATCATGATCAGATCAGACTGGTAGTATTTGACATTGTTTGACAGGCTATTTTTGAATGTAAATAAATTTGCTATCCTTCATCATGGTGCCTATGCATCTGTTTTGTCTCACTTTTCCTATCACTGTATAACTGTGATTTAACGGCTTTGTGAGATATAAGTAGTTTATTTATGACACAGCTAATTGGATCAGGTGAGAGTTTTTCAGTAAAGAAAGAGAACATGCAGATTCAGAAACAGTGGGTTTTGGGGGCTGATAGATACAAAAATCATGGGGTTGCTGAAATAGATTGGGGGAGGGGGCAAAAGTTAAACTGAAATGGCACACTTACCCACTCTTCCACCCCAATCTGACCGATTGTAATTTTAAATTGCTTGAAGCTGGCTGGGCCCTCTTCAAACATGCAAGTTGGTCTCTGATGACTTAATCTTAACCTTGAGCTGTTGGTTCGGTGCATGGTACCAGAAGAAGCAAGGTCAGTTTGTTTCTCATTTCCTATTGGCCAGGAGGAACCTCACGAGGAAACCTTGGGCTTTCCTTGTCCTGCAATTGCCCTCTGCTGGACTTGTCAGGGGCTGTTCCCTCCAAACTGCATGATTTTAACATCTGATTAATCGTTTCCCACAGGCTTGTTGGTTGGAAAGCAACATACTAATGAGGCCAGACAATGTAATAATGTCCCACCCTGCCTGCTCTCTCTCCTGCATGGACATGCAGTTTGCACTGCGGCATTCTTGCCTGGGAGTTAAAAAGTGACCATTGTCTGCACATTCTTAAAAATACCCAAAATATTTAAGTAAGTGCAGGATAAAATTTGATAGATTGGCACCATATATATAATAACTTAAAATGTATATTTCTAAATGCAATATCCATAGCATCATTCTTTTTGGAAGTTTGTCACATTAAAATGTTAATCAAGATACCTTTTATTTTCATTAGCCAGTGATACTCTATTAGCACAACATTCATAAATTTACTCTTTAGCATAAATCGCATGCTACTTGTTTTTTTTATTATTTGTTCATGGGATGTGGGTGTCACTGGCTAAGCCAGCATTTATTACCCATCCCTGGTACCCTATGTAGGGCATTTAAGAGTCAACCACATTGCTGCGGGTCTGGAGTCACATGTTGGCCAGACCAGGTAAGGACAGCAGATTTCCTTCCCTAAAAGGAAGGATAATGCCTAGAGGGCATTTGTGAACCAGATGGGGTTTTTACAGCAATCAACAATGGTCATCATTAGACTTTTAATTCCAGATTTTTACTGAATTCAAATTCCACCATCTGCCATGGCAGGATTCGAACCCAGTGCATTACCCTTGGTCTCTGGATTACTAGTCCAGCGACAATGCCACAACATCATCGTTTGAATCAGTAGTATTTTCTTTGAAAGGGGAGTAAGAGAGATTTTGTCACTCCATGCTGCATTTGGTAATGTGGAGTTTCCAAACCAAAGATGTGAACAGAACACAGGAATCAAAGAGGGTTTATTTACGTTTTTTTACATTTTTTTTATATATATGTGGGAAAAATAATTCATATATTCAGTGGAACATTGCCTTCTCACATTTTCTCAAACACTAAAATTAAATTTAAAATCATTTGAATCAAATTATTCAAACTCCACAGATGGAAAATTCAGAAAATGAGATTCCTCCCAATCTCTACCTGGGAGATGCACAAGAGCTTCCCAGAAGGGAGATAATAGGTATAAGTTCGGCAGATTTTATTTAAGGAGTAAAGAGAAAATTCATGCATTGAAGATGCTGTAAATCTAATGTTCCTATGATCATCAGCCTTTATTATACAAGTTGTTTGCACACTAAAGAATGGTTTCACTGTGTGCTATAATACACTTCTCAATTTATTCAAGTAAATGCTGTGAGGGCTATACATAATTATGTAGATCTTGCTGGAGCGCTGGGTATTGGAGCTGGTGCCATCCCTAGTCAGGATATCCTAATGACTTGTGGGGAGGGGGTGTGTTGTAGACTTCAGCATTTGTAGGGCCTTGTTACCTGCACCCTGAAGAGTTAGTTCTAAGGGTGATCCAGCTGTGAATGAGTGACCGATTTGTAGGAAGGTGCCAAGCACCTCCTTGTGTTTCTCCAGATCTGTTACATTACCAGTACTTGTTCTGAATGGTAGATAGATATCCTATATGATTTGACTGCATTTGTTGACTTGGATTGTACCAGAGCATTGGGTGGGGTGCATTATTTGAGAGATCTGTGAGATTCTGAAAGGGACCGGGGTTCATTTTCTAGATTAAGGCTGGGTATATGTGGGCTTGGGTTCAGAGGGGTGGTTAGCACTATTAAGTAGCCAGCAGCACATTGTTCAAGAGGATGGGGTGGGATCAGCACAAAAGTAAGAATGTGGGTTTTTGGCTAACACTCCTACCAGAGTTGGATGAAATATACTACATTTGAGGGCAATGAGATGTTCTGTGGTGTTGAGAATCGGCTCTAAGTGGGAGAGTTTGCTTTAGCTTATAGCATCCTAGGTGAAATGACAGACTTGATATCGCCAATCATTGCACTGAGTGATACAGAACTTGCTGATTAGCCCATGCTGGAAACTATTCCACTGCATTCTGATGAATGCCCTACCAAAAATAAATTGGTCATAATTTGATGTGAAAAGGCCTCAATGCTTGTGTACCATACAGGTTCATATCCACCACCACCACCACCTGCTTAACTGTTGTAAATTATTGGCAGATTCCATTGAGTAGTGGCTAGTTATAATGTAGAAGCAAAGTAATCCTCAATGTTGCAGACTGAATCACTGGCCAAACAAACTGTTAAGATCTCTTTTTCCCTCCCCCACTCCAAAACAACATCAGTGAATCATGAATTTGTGATCCAGCAACCTCTCTAAATGCTCCGAGTACTGTTGCCTTTATACATTTAAGGGTCATTGTAGAAATTGCTTATTAGAATCGTTATTATTTAATGCATATTCAGGCAGTGTGTGCTACAAAATTTTGCCAAATAGCCAGTTTAAGGCTTGATTTTTGACATTAAACTTTGGTTATTCCCAAGACCTAGGATGTTGGAAAATTGTCATAGATATTTTCCCTGCTCATACATCTGTTTATTTTTGTATATAGGTATAAGTGATGTCAGTGCTGTAGAGCCATATTAGTGCTTGCGGTTGTAATGCATGGGAAGGAAATGGGAGCAAGGTACGCATAACTCCAAAACAAACCAATTGTGCTTTCTTTGCCATCCCTTTGCTGGTAGTCATGATCTAGTGTGAAGCTGAGCCAATAAACCCACAGCCTAAGATGTTATCTAAATGTGCTGAGTTAGTTCATCTCAGCCAGGCCAGTCCTGGCAACCTAAAATTGGTCTTGACTTCACGAAGGTAAGGAGGGCAAAAAAAAACAAAACCTATGTGCTCATGGTCCAATAGCCTAATATTACTCGTGTGAATGGCCACATGCATGAGTTGTTGGAGAGTGGCTAGTGTCAGTGAAACTGTAGCTTATAATGTTTTGGTCTCTTCCAAAAAGGAAAGAGAGTTTTTTTATCAGCACACTAGAGATTTCATATATTTCAATTCTGTGAATTCCTGGAGTATGATCCAACAATTTAATTCAAGATGCAATTGTTCCTTTCAGTGTTATGATAATTCACATTTCAGACTTGATGACTGCTGGACTTCTTTATTTCAGAAGAAGTCTGCCACTTGGTGGAGCTACCTCCTATACCATTTGTGGCAGAATCCATATTAAAGGTGTACTCTGAATTGTTTGTGGTTTCGAATGGTGTGAAACAAGGATTTGTATTGGGCCTAGTTCCGTTCATACTACAACAAAAACAAAAAACTGAATTTATGTAGCACTTTTAACATGGTGAAATGTCCCAAGGTGCTTCACGGGACCTTTATCAAACAAAATTTGACACAGAGTTGCATATGGAGATTACCAAACACTTGAGTCAGAGGTAGGTTTTAAGGAGGAAAGTAAGGTAGAGAGGAGAGTTTAGGGTGGGAATTTCAGAGCTTAGGGTCTCAGCAGCTGAAGGCATGGCCACCAATGGTAGAGCAATTTTAAGATTAGGGATGTGCAGGAGAGCAGAACTGGAAGAGCACATCTATCTTGGATGGTTGTAGGACTGATGCGGGTTATGGATATGCAGAGGGGTAGGGCCATGGAGGAGAGTTTGAGGTATTGCTTAAGCGGGAGCCAATGTAGTTTAGTGAGCACTTGAGTGATGGGTAAATGGGACATTGAAATATCTAAAGACTTGGTCGTATTAACTGACAGTACAAGATCACTAACCAACAATGCGGCTTTAATAATCAGAGCTCCTGTTCCATTGGGTTGGATATGTTGTCAGGATGGACAGCAGGTAGTTGCTGAAGCAAGCACTTTATGGAGAAGTAGTGGGTGCCAGCAAACTAGACATTGAAGATTCACAAAGTGGTGCAACATGGCCTTGGGGAGACCCTGACCACAGACAGTAGTGGCTTTAAGTAGTGAAGACATTTGTGCGACATCACTGACAGCAAGATGCAACAGATAGAAGGGTCGACAGTGTCAGAGGGATCAACAGGTGATCTTACAGGAACATGGATATGTGACACTTGTAGAAATTTTTGTTCCATATTGGCCTGAATAGTCATCAACGCATCCATTTATCATTATCTTATGCTCTCTTCACTACTGGCACTACCATTTTTGTGTAAAACAGAACCACCACCATGATCACTGGAGCCAATCTTTATGGAGATAAGTGATAATCTGATGTGTAATATGCTTTTAAGAAGAATGTTATAATAGAAGATCACATGATCTTATTATCCAATGACAGAGTAGCATGGGTTACCTGAGTAGTGTGTAGTCTGTGGTTAGTAGTCGAGAGTAAGAGTCTGTGTAATGTAGAGACAGGGTTTTAGTTGTAAGTACACAAGTGTAGCTGCTGAGTTCCTTTGTAAATAAATAGAATGTGCTCTACATAAGAACTGTCTGCTGAACTGCTGTGCCAATGGTACTAACTTGGTCATCCCAAAACAAGCGTGCAACCCTGATTCATTAGTCCAACTAAACTAGTGGCCAAGGGTCCAACAAGATATGTTTGTAATATTTTCCAGTAAGGCAATGCTGTGAGTCTTTTTGACATTAATTCATTTATCAGGTCTGTGCTTCAGGTTTAGAGACCTAGGGCTGGATTTTTTGGTGATGACGGGAAGAGGCCCTTAAGTGGCCATTAACTGACCGCTTAAGAGCCTCAATAGGATCAAGGGTGGGTGGGGGTCCCAATGCCTCCGCGCCCCTCATAAAATTTCAGACAGGTCAGGGGTGGGCAGCTTGGCAGTGGGAAGTCCACTGTTAGATTTGACATGCTCCCCCACAATTCCCTCCACCTTCAACCTGCCAGCGGATGAGTGAAAAATCCAGCCTGTGGTGTTGGTATGGTAGTTTAGTTATTCCAAAATGGCAGCTGGAAAATTTGAAATTGCTTTTAAAATCTGGAATTTTAAAAGCTGATTTGGTTCAGTGAATGTCACGAAATCCAACTGGTTCACGAATGTCTTTTTGAGAACGGTGGCTAATCAGAAAGGGACCATTTGGGGACTTGTTCAAATGCTGATTTAATTAAAGCCTTACTGCATTGCCCTATTTAAAAGTGGTTTCTTGGATAATTCAGGCAGCAGAAACTAACTTCTTCACATCACCTGGTCTTCTGGGCTGGTAATAATTTCCCTAAAGTAATTATAACTGTCCTGTCAGATCAGTGCCTAAATTAAAATGCGGATAAATTTCAAATCTGAATTAATGCTATTAAAACAGGAGGAGTATTCTCTTTAGTAAGTGTTGGCCATTTGGAGCATTGGGTTTTCTTTCTAATCCTTGACCACCAGTACCAGAAATGCAATTGCAGTCAGTTGAATAACAGATTTATTTCCCAAGCAAGACAACACACTAACTCTTGTGCAGAGAATTGGTTCAAGTTTCTGATCTCTACTGTATGGAAGAGAAGAAGCAGTGCACAAAGATTAGTTACTTTCCTTTCAGGATGCAAGGATAATTGGAGGATTAATAAATCCTAATGACCTACTCGAGAGTAGCATCTCTGAAGGCCTGGGATTGATTGAGGTGGTGAAGGAAGGCAGATGGGGAGAAAATATTTGGAATATTATTTTTCTCATTTGAATGGTCCTCGGGTTTGAAGCAAACCAGACATCAATGTGTGTAAAGGGTCTTTGAGTGACCCTTATTCAACTTGAAGTTATTGGCCATAAAGAGTCCTGGGATACTGAAGGGAAAGCATTTCCTGTTCATAGTACTTGTCCTTGGTAATAACCTGATTTCATATATTAAAAATGAAATTGGTCAGCAAGATATTAACTTCTTGTAAAAAAAAAATGTTTCTTTAGGCAGTAAAATGTGATGCTGTTATGATTTCACCTGTAATTGTTTATTTTTACCATTAGGCATATATAAAGGCGATTGATATAAAGATAATGCATCAGTTGATGGCTGTTAATGAAGGGATTGAGGCAGTGAAGTGGATTTTAGAAGAAAAGGGCACGCTTGCCAGCAGATGCAGCAGTCTGACCAGCAGTATGTACAGCCTTGTGGAGAGTCAGGAGACCTCAAGGAGAGGTAGCTGGAACAGTCTGCAGGATCCAAATGATAAATTGGATGGCATTTCCATTGGAAGTTTTTTGGACACTTTGGCTGACGATATGGATGAATATTGTCAGACCACCATGGATCCTTTGTCTTCTACCCCCTCAAATCAAGGAGGCCCATTCACCTCAATGGAGAAAGAAATATATACCAATGAGACACACTGTCAGCAAACCAACATGGCTAATGGCTTTTCGAAAAAGCAAGGAAACAGTGCTGCTGATTGCAACATGGAAAATAAATTTTCTCACGATAAATTATGCAAAGATGTTGCGAAACTGAAGATTCAAAAAAATGGGAAGATAGATTATGATGGTTGTAAACTAAATAAAATGCATATTGAATATGATGCCCACTGGCACTGGGTGCAGTCACAAGATGATGTAACATTCCTGTGAGGAGGTAGGGTTGACACTCTTATTGATCAATGCAGTGGTACTCAACCTCCCCTCAATCAGAACCATTATAGCACCTGAATCATTATCATTAGCACTACAGGAGAATTCTCTTTAGTAAATGTAGGCAATTTGGAACTTTGGGTTTTTTTTTAATCCTCGATCAAAAATCATTTTTAAGCAGTAAAAGAATGTGCAAGTTTCAAAAGACATCTGCTATTCAAAAAGGTTATTCTGCTCTGTTTCATTTCAGTGATGTGTGCCAGTGGCTGCTTTGGCTGCTTTTTTTTTAATATTGCAGACTCAAACAGCCAAATTCAAAAGTACAGGTGGTCAGTATGGCAAAATATAAAAAAACACACTAGGTATTATAATAAAAGCCAAGTATTTCAAGTGTCAGAACAGAGTAGCAGCCTGAGAGATTTGGCAGTTTTAAGAAATCTGAGAGCACCAAATTGGATTTCAAGCACTGAGACTACATTTAGAATAGAATCTCAATTGGTGCAAATAGTTAGCTTGTAACTGTGTTCTATAGAGATGGTGCAAATGCAGCCTTACTTAGGAGTTCTAGCTCAACCTGACATTGGAACAAAGCACATTTAGATTGGGCCACAGCTCTGCATTTACACTATACATGTTCAGCATTGAAATGAAGTAAGAAACTATTTCACACTGACTCTGTAAATGCATTCTAGATAAAAAGCAAGCTATTTCTATTATATAACAGTTATAATTCTAAAATGTATTTTGGTGGTTGTGACCATTAATGAGGAATAAAAATCTGCATTGTGGTTCTGACTAGCCAAATATGACTTGAGCTACAGGTTGAGTACCATTTTCCTAATGTATAGGATCAGCATGATCTCATGATGGATGGTTTTATTGAATGCCGTATCAATAATCGTACTGTTTTCTACCTATTCCAAAAATTAGGAAGCATGATAATCGTAGTATAACTATAATATTGATTGGATGTACATTCCTTTGTGATACTAGTATATTTCTGAGGTCTTGGTCTAGCAAATGAAAGATTACAATTTTGTATATGGGAGGTAAGCACTTAATTAGTAAAATTTATCGGTGGTCTGGGAAGAGAAACATTCCAATGTTCAGCGGGTTTAAATATCTGTCTAAACTTAAAATATTTGAGCTACTCTTGTAAAGTTATTCCTTTCTTGTCTGGATAGTTCCAGCTGCCAGTTTTTGCTGGGCTTACCTGCTGCATGAGCCCTGTCTTTGTCACTATGTAGCTTTTTCACATGGAGTATTTTTGTGCACATATTCACCTCTGCTGATTTGGTTGCGAGGGAAATTCTGGTTCATGTTTAAATTAGTTGTAAATTAGTTGTAAATAAGGTAAATAAGTTGTCTCTCTCCATGGCTGGAAAACCTTTTCTCAAATGTCATTTGATTTAACAGATATACTTTTCCCTTCATGAGGACAGACATTCGAAAGATCATAAAGATAGCTTATTTCTACTGTATTAAAAGGGAGGCATCAAACCTTCAGAATGTTATTGCATTTCTACACAAATTGCAGATATAACCACGTTTTATGTAGTTATTCAAAAACCTTCGCTTTGAGATCTGATGCAGATTTCTCTTGATGCAAACACATAATTGACTTTGGTAAGGTACAAAACATTTTTTCCCAGGTGATGTTGAATGATAGATTTTTGAAAACTGCAGAGATTTGCTATTGTTTAAAAAAATAGCTAGTGTTCTGCAAACCTGGAGTTGCAGTTTGACCTGGTTTACAATTCATTGTCCAGATATTAACAATGTATGTAAGCAGATGTAAGACAACAAAATGAAGAGCGTTTGCATCAATGACACTAAAGCAGTTTAATAGGCATTTTGGGTTAAAAGGGATTCTCCAGTTGATTGAATCCAAATTAACTGTAAGATTTTTGATAATCCAATATGCCTATAATGGAAGCTGGGTAAAGGAAGAAAGAATGTTTGGCTTAATGATTTAGGGATAAACCAGGTCAGACTCTCTATTGTTTTATGCTGTACTTCAGATGATTATTGTATTGTCAGAATTATTGATATTTCTGCTGAAATATAAAGATTTAACACAAAGGCTCAAGGGTGATTGAAGTGCCTGCCAAACTTTAATGAAAGCAGGAAAAGAAACATTCTTTAGCAAAGCAACACAATGCACTAAAGTCTTAAAGTATGGTGGTTGCCAAACCATGAACATCTCTTTGTGCGTAACTTGTACATGTATATTGTATGATGTGTCTGGATATTGTATCAATTGCCAAATTTAACTTGTTCAACGATAAATCCTTGAATTAATCCTGTGTGTTTGGGACTTGCTGTCTCATTCTAATTGAACTAAGATTTGCAGTAAGCTGCTTCATTCTATTAATTGTATTTAATACATTCCATGGTTATACATTTTATATTTTACTATAAAACTCAAAGCTTAGTTTTATGAATAAGATAATCAGTGTGATAATATACTTGTGAGTATTACAGATATCTAAAGAATTACAGATCAATGCAGTAACATCAATATTAAACCCTTCTATTTACAAAGTTAAATTGTGTGTAAGTAATTTGAATAATGTCTGGTCAAACATTACTAGAATCAAACTGCTTATTTATGCTTTGCCTTTTTAATTAGCCTGTGACCTTGCCATTAGCTACTTATTCATTTATGTTGCCAGAGGATTTTTGATGTATCTTTAATTCAAATTCCAGTGCATCTAAACCAGTTTGTTTAATGATCAATGTGACCTAACACAATGGGACCTGCCTTATTTATATACTTGCCATGTGAGGATACCCTTTGTGAACTACCATTGGCTGTTAGCAGCTTCCTTTTTTTGTCTTTGTCTAATGTATGGATTTTGTATATATTTGGGAATCCTCTGGTATTATGGATTTCCTAGCATTTGCATACCAATTTGAGGAGGTCAGACGCTAGGAATCCTGTGGTGAGTAACTCACCTCCTGACTCCCCAAAGCCTGTCCACCATCTACAAGGCACAGGTTAGGGGTATGATGGAATACTCTCCCCTTGACTGGATGAGTACAATCCTACCACACTCAGAAAGCTTGACGCTATCTAGGACAAAGCAGCCCGCTTGATTGACACTCCATCCACAAGTATTCACTTCCTCCACCACTGACGCACTGTGGCAGCAGTATGTACCATTTACAAGATGCACTGCAGGAACTCACCAAGACTGCTTAGACAGCACCTTCCAAATCCATGACCACTACCATCTAGAAGGACAAGGGCAATGGATACATGGGAAACCACCACCTTGAAGTTCCCCTTCAAGTCACTCACCATTCTAACTCGGAAATATATGGCTGTTCCTTCACTGTCACTGGGTCAAAATCTGGAACTCCCTCCCCAACAGTACTGTGGGTGTACCTATACCACAAGGATTGCTGTGGTTCAAGAAGGCAGCTCAGCTCCACCTTCTTGAGGGCAATTAGGGATGGGTAATAAATGCTGGCCTAGCCAGCGATGCCCACATCCCAAGAATGAATATTTAAAGAAATCTGCTATTTCTTGACATTTTATTCCACAAGGAGGATTTTGTGTTGTGTCATTGGAAGCTATTTTAAACTTAAACTAATTAACATTCCCTTAAATGAAATAAGAATGTAATTTGTGTTTGAATTTTAAACACATACTTTCCTGGGAAAAACTTTCCATACTTTCTCCGCCCACCCACCTGACACCACCCCACAACCTCCAGGAACTATCCAATTGATAGAGTTTAAATTATCTATGAAACAGAGATTTATTCATATTTTGTACATCTAACAATGTTCACCTGTAACAATGGTAAATGTGTTCATCAATTTGCGCAATGCATTACTGAAAAATGTATTTGAATAGTTATTTATAAACACTAGTTTATCTCCCGTGTCGTGTCTCACTTGCAAATTATATACCATATAAAATAATTAATCTAAAAATGGAGAGGGAGCTGGATGCTCCACAGTGAAATTCCAGCGACTGGGCTAAGAAGTCAAGGGGAACTGCTGCTGCTTCATGCTTCCCATGGCTGTCATTTGGCTTTAAACACTTTTTGTGGCGATTGTTGGAGCAAAAATGGCAGTGGCACCAAAAACTGGGTTTCCCGCATAGCTGTCCTTCTCTGCTCTTTCTCCAAAAATAAGGATGCAAAAGGCCCTTGAATTTACAGGCCTAAATTTTGCAAATGGGTGCAGACTACAATTTATAAATAAGACAATGACTGAATTGTCAGTATTCTGCAAGATGAGTTCCACTGAATCATATCCACAGATAGAGCACTGCCATTACCTGTGAAGGCCGCAATAGCCCTAACTTACACACCCATGGGTCAATCCTCGGTATCACGGGCAACATCAGCTACAATAGTCACGGGTGTATAAAAGAACTGATGGATGCTTTATGCTCGAGAAAGAGATTTCATCTCTGTGCAGAGAAACTGCTCTGCAAAAGAACCAATTTTGTTAAAGGGTTTAAAATTTAAATATATAACTGAAAAGTGTGTATGGCCGCAAAATGGGGAACAAATAACAGGACCACAACATCTTTGTTAATACTTCACAAAATGTTTGCTCAAAAAAAAACATCAGGATGCAATGGGGGAAAGATTGGTAATACTTGGCTGGAGATGGTTAATGTGATTGGATAAAAATGCATTGAATCTGAAACGAATGAAATTTATACCCATTTTCCAAAAGAAAAAGGTAAAATTTCTGGTTCCGGTCTGAATTGGATTGGAGTCACTGGCTGCTCTTTATCTTGATTTGATCCCTTTCTTGTCTTTATATGTTCTTAATATAAAAAGGGAAAAAGGTCCTTTAAGAGCATCAAAGCTGCTTCTACAATTGGACCATGCATAAGTTGTCATTTTGAATGTCTTTTGAATTTATTAGCTGAAAAAAATGAAACCACAAAGGAAGGCTGCTGAGAAAAATCAGAAATTCCTCTCCATCTCTAGAGGTTAGTAAAGCAAAATCTCCCAAGATATGGATCTTAACACTGCAATGTGTGTTATTTGTGACCTGATTAGTTGCATCTCATGGACATCTTTTCCTGTGGTCCCAAGTGCATTTTATAGTGTGTGTAAGGATGTGTGTGGATGCATCCTTTTAACTTTCAATCACATTGATTTACTTTATATCTTTTATCTCTCTTAATTGAAATCCATAATGTCCTTTGTAGTCTGAGGAAATATATTCTAATATCTAATCTCACGTGGAACACTCCCGTTTTATACTCTTACAGAAAGTCATGGATTTCTGCTAATCATGGAAAATGTCAGGTATCATGCAGTGCAATTTCCAAAATATTGATGTTAACTCTGGAATTCTGTTAGAAAACCTGAATTTGGTACATTTTCAGTCTCCATGGACCAGAGGCATTGTTTGTGATTTGTATCCTGTGATCACAGCTAAATTAAATAATTTGGGGCCATTCGCTTTTATTCATACTTTAAAGTATTTATGAATTACATCCACGTCCCCACATCATCTTTCTTCAATGAGATGAAATTCAATTCAGTTAGCCTCTTTCTGTTACTTGAGAGATTGTTTAAAGTATTGGATTACAAATACTGGAATGAGAGATTTAAAAATCAAATATGGATATGCCAATAATTTTTCATGTGAGCGAGAGAAACACATATTCAGTGAAGGAATGTGGAAGGAAGTTTGCAAGAGTTACTCCTAAAGACAATGAAAAGGTATTTTTTATCCCTGGGTGTGTTTCACTTGCCCATTTATGTAGATAGAAATTTGTACGCAAATTAGAGAGGATTGTATAGTTTTAATTATTGGAGGTCTTGATTATCAAAAAATGGACTGGCTGAGAAATGCTTACGGTGAAATAGGTTTTTTTTGCTGTGTATTCAGGACTGATTTTGCTATGAAGTTTGCTACTTCATAGAAGAGAGGAATTACTAACTGGTCTTGTTATTAGCAATGAATGGAGCAAATAGGTAGAAAAATGTTTAGAAAACGATTACTTCAGAATAGTTAGAGGCATGTTAAAACCTTAGAAATTAAGGGCCATTGGCATTCTGTCCATTGGCTGGTTAGGCTTCACCTGTTTGGGATGTTCCAGCGGTTCAAATACCTGCTAGTACTGTTTGAAAACGATGAAGAATTTTTCTTTTGGTGAAGTTATAACTGAAACCCAGCTCGTCACTTTATAGAAAACACAAAAGCAAATTACCGTAGATGCTGGAAATTTGAAATAAAAACAGAAACTGCTGGATATATTCAGCAGGTCAGGCAGCTTCTGCGACGAGAAAAACGGTCAATGTTCCCGGCCTGGGAAAGGTCACAAGACCTGAAACATTGGTTTGCATTTAACAACGGCAGTGGTGAACCTGATGGTGGACTGGGATGACTGGGGCAACCCCATTGCTACCGTTTCCAGGAGCCTCAATGCAATTCTACGGCTCAGGCAATGAACTGCCAGGCTTCGGGGCTTCCGTCCCTTTAAGCACGAAATCCCTCCTCCAAGAGCTGCCAGCCAACAGGAAGGAAGGCAGCTGTTCAGCCCCCGCAGCACCACCGTTGACTGTTTTTCTCCCCACGGATACTGCTGAGTATTTGTAGCATTTTTTTGTCTTCACTTTAGCGGCTCTGTTATAAAAGGGAATGCTTGAATTGTCATCACTTAGTCTGATCTTTGCATTTTTACTGGCACAAATCGTTAATGTTTGCATGTCCGAGTTAACATTTCAGGCCTTTTTGAAGAATGAACTCCTTATGAGTGTCAAATAATAATTTCAGCAATCTCTAGATTAGAGATAATAAAGAAACTTTCATGTATTAGGCTTTCAAAGTGCATCATATCAGATTTGCATAGGAGGATATTTGCACGTAGGAAACAATAAACACGTCCTTATACTGTCTTTTGGATAAGATTTAAATAGAAATCGGATTAATTACTTTCACAAGATTTGGTTCTCTAAACTTTTTTTCTTAGTTTCCTGTGGAGATGGCATCTGGTATGGGCTGCTCCGTTTCCTGTTTAAAATTATCACCAGTGAGAGATTGTTGAGTAAGTGTTTTATCGAATGCAATATCCTAATTGCAGTAAAACCTCATTCAGTGTGTTACCTTCCTTATGATTGATATCACAGCATTAACTGAGTTAAAAGTACTTGCAAGCATAATGAGCTATACATGCCTTCAATCTAGTTGAGAGCCAATATTTGGCAAATTACATATTAAGAAGTTCCGAAGGAGGAAACAAAACTTTTATTAGTAATGCCTTCCTGAACACTGCCCCCTGTCCCTACAACCCCCAGCCCCACCCTCAAGTTTTGTTGAATTTGTTTGCATGAAATGGGTAATTCTATGCATTTGTACCAATATTTGAATAAAGCTAGGCTACTAGGTGTCCTTTGCTCTTTTTCCAATGCAACCTGTACATGATAGCTGAAGGCATAACTGACAGCAAGGGGCAGGGGTGGGGGTGTGCTGCACCAGAGTCAGGGAAATTTTTGGGGAGGTGGAGGAGATTGCAAAGGTGGGGTTGTATGAGGTCATATAGGAACTTAAACTTATCAACAAGGGCTCTCAGCCCTCCAATGCAGTATAGGTCAGCGAGGGTAGGAATAATGGGGCAATGGGGCTTATGTGGGTTCACATACAGGCAGCAGTGTGCTGAATTCACTGAAATCTATGCAAGTTGAAAGATTGGGAACTGACCAGGTAAGCATTGCAATAGCTGTTTCGAGGTGAGAAAGATTTGGCTAAGAGTTTCTGCAGAAGAGAGACTGAGGTAGGAGCAGAGATGAGTGTTGTTAAGGAGGGAGTTGTAGGTAACCTTTGTGATGAAGAGGATAGTTCTGGGTTGTATATTATGCCAAGATTCAGCCAGAAACAGAGGCTGGGAAGTGGAATGGAATTAGCAGCAAAAGAATGGAGTTTGTGGCTAGGACCACAGTCGATGGCTTTGATTTTCCCAATGTTTAGCTGGAGGAAATTATGATCTATAATAGCCTGTATGTGAGGCAAGGTCTGACAACACCCTGTAGGAGCACTGGACTAGGTAAGAGGGTAGTTCAGACAGGTGCTATAGGCTGACAGCTGGATGTAGATAGTGTAAGCCAGTGGAATGATAAATGTTGTTTAAACATGTTCCTGTAACAGCTGGTGATCCTGAAATGTCAGGTGACATGAATCTCAATGTTAATTTTTGGGCAGATGTGGTTTATTGGAGAGTTGAAGGGCTGGGTCAGATGTTGTTCATGGAAGGGAGCAGCATTTGTTCACCTGAGCTGCTGCTTTCTGGGCTATATCGGGGGAAATCACCAGAATTGTCCAGTGAGCGGAGTCATTGCTCAAAGACTCCAAAGGCTGCTTGATGAAAACTCCAGTTAACCCATGATCTAGCTATAGCCCCAATTGGGCACTGACCGTGTATGCCTGAAAGGAATCATGCGCCCTTATTCCTAACCAGCCAGCTGCCTCCTTGTGTATAAGCAAAGAGTTGGGGGAGATGCTGGAGAATTATTGCAATATTAAAATCTTGTGGCAGCTTTATGATTACACACCAAGTGCACATTACTGGAGTGGTAGCTGATTTGAAGGATCATGCAGAGCAATTGTGGTTGCTGTCAATAATACACTAAGTCTAGTGAAACCTGAATTCTACAGGAGTCCGAGAGCACGGTCCTGTTTCTGCTTTTCAGTGGGGAAAGTGATGAAAGAGTTTTGCTCAGTAGATGAGGCATCAGCTGGCTGATTAATGTAATCATGGACTGATGCTACTAATATTTCCAGTTACAGCCTGAAAGGACCACGAGGAAAAGAAGTGACCCTGACTGCAACAGTCAAAGTTTTGGTTGTTTCCAGATCTTGTTGCAGGAGATAACACACTTCTGACAGCATCTAGAAAATTGTAACCTCCTTACACATTACCCTTCAGAAAAGTGCCAGTATTTTGTCCTGAACTACTTCTATTGGGAGGATATGAATTCCTGCAAGCTCACCTCTTTCTACAGCTGAAGCTCCTTTTTTATCTCTCTTCCTCCAATTGTGGCTGTTCATCACCAGTAGCAATTTGCATTTATGTAGTGCCTTTAACATATAAAATAAACTTTAATTCACTGTGAAGCACCTTGGAATCAGGCTAAAATCAACACCGAACCAAGGAAAGAGACATAAGGAGGAGGAATTACCGAAAAGGCTCCTCTTCCCCCAGCGAGAAAGGAGTTCCTCAGTAGAAAGTGTGTTGCCAAAATATCTCGAGGTTGTCATGCCACTGCATGCATTTTAAAATTGCCATCAATGTCAAAAAACATGTTTCCCAAATTGTTGAAGCATTTTTACATGAGCGTGGGTGAGGATCCCTTTAAATAACACATTAATGTGTGCCTCGCAACGTGCACCACAAACGGTTTGTAGACAAATTGCAGAGCTTCTCTGTTTCACCTACATAGCAAATTGTCCGGGAAATACTTTGGTTACATTATAATTCGGAATTGTTCCAAAGGTGGTCATTTTATCCTTTTCTTTTTATATCCTTTCCCTGTTTCCTCTCTCAATTCCCACCTATTTAATGCCCTTGTTTACTCTCACAATACTCTCACAATTCAACATTGATACAACCTCACATTGTACAGTTAATTTATTGACCATCCATAATGTGCTGCTGAATTCGTAATCATAGATGATTGCCACAAATTGTCCTTTGCAAACAGGATAGTGAAGGAGCCCCTTGTAAAATGGCACGCTCACAATGCATATTGTATTTCAGGGAGTTGTGTATTTGTGGGAGTTTGAGTTTCCCATTTGAAAAATTATTCTCATTCATGCGAAAATTTCCTTTGTGCTAACAAGTAAAAGAATTTCTGAAAAAAATCTAGAGAATCATTTTGCAGTTGCTGTGCATATATTTTCTATTCATTTGTCAAGTTGAGTTAAATAGACCCATTCATCTAAATTCTTGATAATTAGTAAAATACAAATGTCCTTTGTAAAGCTGCGAATTCATTATCTTGTTTTTCATACAGAATCATTTTTAATTGACACTCTTTGTATAAATCCCTCCTCAATGTTTGGAATTTTCATTTACTTTGGAACAATGGCCATATTTAGACAAAAATGACAAAGCCCAAATAGTTCCATGGAAGAGTTTTAAGGTTTGTTGGGCTTTACGATTATGCTATTAGGTGTTTGAGATTTCAGCAATTCTTGTATTCTTGAGAGGAGCCAGTATGGTAATTATGATGGAGTCATGCAGTTTTCTCGGTATCTCTTTTGAATTATTTGCAAGACACCAGCTGGACTGGATTTATGAGCATGCTCAAAACATCATATTTACATGAAAGTAAGTGGCACCATTTTGGATTTGCACATCTTCCACTTTGATATATATTTATGTTAAGCAAATTATGTTCCCTTTACAAAATCTTTGATAATCAGTGTAAATCTTTGTTTTATTGCATTAAATATTTATTTTATTGCATTACTAACTCAAAACATTTGAAGTTATATCATGCAAGGGGTCTCTTGCCATGCATGGGATAAAGGAAACTCTATAACGTCATAGCTTGAACTATAGTACAAATAGTGGAACCACCAATAAAATTAATCCAAAATACTCCTGTAAAATAACACTGCATTTATTTTAAATGAAAACAAGTGGCACACATTAAAAATAGCACTTAAAAAGATTTAGTTCTGAAAGAGGGGGAATGGAATGCTCTTTATGATAAAGAGCTAGAACATTTCTGGAAAAAGGTACAATTTTTTAAAGGCCCAATAAAGTTCTAAGGATGACTATAAGTTACAGGTCCCTCTGGAAAGCATCACAGGATCGGAAGGGCACAGCTATCAGTTTGCTTCTGCCATAACATCAGTAAGAATATGATGGAATGGCTTGAAACTAGGTCTAGCATAAAGAATCTGTCACTGAGAGATTCTACCCTGGTCATACCCCTCCAAATGTTGGAAATTCCTGCATCTGGAGCCTTCAAACCTTTACTACTGATGAGGCCAGTTATATTGGTCAAGCCAGAGTTAAACGTGGTTTAGTGCAAGCTGAGATCAAGGCAAAGACCCTTGATGGGAAATTGAGCATTCTGTAATGAAAAATATGTTTTAATGCAGCTCTTGCTAAGGGAGAATCTGAACCTTGTATTCATCATAAGGGCTTTATTTTTTAAAAAAAATCCATTTTCAATTTAACAAGAGTTTATCATTATTTATGAAGAGCATTCTAACATTTGCATGTTATAGTTTGCTTTGCACCCACTCAGAACCTCCATTATTCTATGAGGAGGAAATCACCTTATGGTGCAGCTCTGCATATAGTACAAATAACTGACTTTTTATGGACCATAAATTGTAGCATCTACATTCTTGTCTCACTCAAAATGTTTAACTCTAGTCCAATAATGACAAAAATTTGAAAAGCAGGAGTGTTACACACCTGCTGAAGATGTTCAGATAAATAGTATCAACATATCCAAGAGATATCTCGGTTGCAAAGGAGTTAAAAATCATGGAATCCTTTGAAGCGTGATGGGTGGCAAGGAGACAACCACAGGAGTTCTCTGGAAATGTGAGCTAAGATAGGTTAAATGTTCTTCCTCATCTGTATCTATCTTGTGAACATTGATCTTGCTGAATGGAACACTTCCAAATTTGGTGAGATGATATTTTACTTAGATTATTGTAGTACCTTTAGGAACAATTGTGTCCTTGCCTTGCTATTGCTTTTGGTGAATGGATTAACAACAATTTTTCATTGATTTGAAACTTAAACAAATAATGAGAACAGACAAGTGATAGAATGCTGTAATAACTATTTGATGGGAATAAATAACATGGTATAATCTACTTGAAGTGAGTTGAAGTGTATTATATTATGTGGTTAGCCTCATTGCAGCTACCTAGAACAGCAGACACAAAAGGCCAGTCTTAAAAACAAGGGACAACTAGTGTTTTCACATTTCCACAAACTCTTTTGCAACTGCATTTTTGGTACCTAGAGAACAATATGAATTTTAATTATTTGATTCCTTATCCTGTGTACACAGGGTGTATCATTTTTTGTATTTTAATGCCTCAAATGTACAAGTATATATATTATTCCACATAAATGCAGGCTGGTTTCCTTAGCCTAAACTTATTGGAGGCCTTATTTTCCCCCTATTGTAAATAAGCCTAAAAGGTATGGTAGGTATGGGATAATATTCTATTTCTATTAATTGCTTTGGACCAGGGGTCAGCAACCATTTTTTTTAACCTGAAGAGCCTTTTTTTAAAAAAAATGCCTAAAATGAAAACTATTAGGAGCCACAAGACAAAAAAAAATCAGCATTCCTAAACCAAATGGTGTCTCTGGTATAGTGCCTAATTTACATAAATTCAATGCATACATTTTAATTATACATGTAAAAAAGAAAAAAATGAAAATGAACCTAATTATGAATGCATTTTTTGACAACCATAATTTTGTCAATAAAGTCATCTTTGAAACAAACTTTAACTTAAGGTGGATAGAAGCAAAACAATTGTTTCAGTTATTGATTTTTGTGATTTTTTTTGAAAAGCTTCTAATAGCATATTCAGATAATTTATCATCTCAGCTATATTAGAAACCATCATGCTTGCAACCGTAAAACCTGTTCCTCGATCCAAAGGCATTATCTATAAGCTTGGTGTAGCTATTCCTTAAACAGGTTTATTTAGAGCATGATGTTTTTGTTAAAATAATCATTTGAAATCATAAAATGCAGCATAATGATGAGGTTTTTTTTATCTGCACAATAAAAACACAGCTCTTACTGTTCTTGGCGTAACTTTTCTTTAGGTTTTATTCTGTGATAACGCGATCCAACTGAAAAAAAGTGAGCCGCAATTAAGATATTAGAGCCACAGGTTGCAGGCCCCTGCTTTAGGCATACAAAAAAAAATCACAAACTTTCACCTCTAACGAGGTGCTCTGGCCTCTATTTATAAAAATACTGAAGTTCAATTTACAATATTTGGTGCTGTGGGAAGATCTCCTGCTCAGATTACAGAAACATTCGAAGAATGTAGTCACTGAGTGACTAATGCTGTTTTTCCCTCATCACTTCACGTGTTTCATATTAATATCAAGTTAACAGTCATTAATCTGCCTCATTTTATAAGGATGTTTGCACTGTAACCCTTCAGAACTTATCAAACTTTTATTTGTTCGCAAAGCCCATACTCAATGGAATTGTGTGAAATTCTTCAGCCATATTGCTAGCATGCATGCATCCTTGAAAAATATAGTACACAAATTGGGTTAGGGTGAATTCTACTTATGTACATGGCTTTGTTAGTTCTGAGAAAAAGAAAGACACTTATTTAGTGTCTTTATGGTACTATTGAAGTGTAGTGACTGCAATAATGTAGGAAAAATTCATCCTGATGCTATGAGCAGAGATGTTGTCAGTATCTTTTGTAAAGATTTCCTCTCTTTTTCAACAAAGTTGTAAATGTCTTCTAGAGAGGTCATTGCCACATTGACAAGTACCCAACATGAGAAATCTTGTGATCATACATTGTGACCAATCCTTACCTCCATTTCCCCAAGTCCAACATGAACATCTATAGGTGCAGATAAAGGCTACTAGTCCTTACACTCTCAACACTTACATAGATAAATGGCACCTACTTTAAATTATATTGCACCTTCAATGTAGCAAAACATTCCAAGGTGCTCCACAGGAGTGTAATCAGACAAAACTTGACAGTCAGAAGGAGATATTAGGATAGGTGTTGGAAAGCTTCATCAAAGGGGTAGTTTTAAGGAGCATCTTGAGAGGAGGGAGAGGTGGAATAGCAGTGAGGTTTCCTAAGGAATTCCTGACTTTGAAGCCTGGATGACTGAAGACACAGCTGATAATGGGAGCCATATAAAGCAGACGTAGATATTTCATCAATACAAGGTCATCAGGACCCATTCAGCATGCTGATTATTTCAGTCAATGCTACTGGCATCTAAATAAGAAAAGTCAGATAAGTTACTTGAGTGTTTATTTAAAGTATAATAACACAGGGTGTTCAACCGCTGTAAATTGATTGACACTGTTAAAGAGAAAAAAGGGTAATTCTAACCCCCAGGATGGTTAAAAATGAATAAATGGGATATCTGACCCAACCTGCTTCCAACTTCCATTTTTAACTGATGCAGGTTTGGGTGATAACTAAATTCTGCAGATGCTGGTTCCCTAATTTAAATATTTTAATAAGGCTGTATACCTAAGATTATCACTAGTTCAGGTTTAACACTGGCCAGCCAGGTTTCTCAGACCTCTGGAGACCCAGCAGCTGAAGGGAGGCAAGAACAGCTGGAGTGCATTGAAATGCTTGTCCAACACAGCCCTTCCTGCTCTCCAAGAAAACCTCTTAATCGCTTCATAATCAGACACCTAGAGAATTCTCTAACCCCTTTCCTTCTCTGACCATGATTTTATCGTGTCCTCCTCCCGGCTGATGTCCAACCATGATCAACCCCTCAATCTGCTGGCTGCCACTAGGAATTGGATTTTAAAAATGTTAATCAGGTCCTCCTTGTCAAAATAGGCAGGACCTCTGGGAAACCTAATTCTGTAAAATCATACTCACCCCAACCTGCTCCCTGTACATTCTGGGGCCAAAGTTATTGCCGATATAATTTTCTTTTCCCTTCGGCCCAATGTAGAAAATTATTAGCTACAAGCAAACATCCATTCTCTCACGCATGTATGTACTAAGGGAGACGTTGGCACATTTCAGTGTTTGAAGTAGAGGAGGAGAATATGGCCAATCCCAAACAATTTGGGGGGGACAGTCCCCTCCCCACCCCCATGGTGATTGTGTCCAATTATCATTCTACCCTGACCAAGGTTAGCCTCCAGCCTCAACTTGGACTCAAAATCATGGTTGCCATAGTTACAATCCTGACAGCAAGCTAATGAACACAAGGCTTTATATCCTTCAGAATCTTCTCTTGATATTTATACTTTGTTTCATGTGTTCATTTTGTTCAAATATATTTGGATGTTCAAGAATCAAATTACCAATATGTTTCAGTTTGGAGCCATGAGCTCAAATCCATGTAGAAAATCCTATACAAATAAATGTCTGTTTCTATGGGTATTTACTTCATCTGCCTTTTTTGATCCTTTGTTGTCTGACTATGTATTACAAAAAAAACACTGCCTCCTGGATAACAGTTTTCTTTAAGCTATAATGCCTCATTTTATGTCAAAGTTAGCAGTTTATTTGTTTCCCAGGCAATAATGGGGCGGCAGGGGTGGGGGTGGTGGTGGGGAATGGGGGGTGCACAACTGAGAAGGAGGAAGTTGGGTGGATTTAGGTTGGGCCTGTGATCAGCCCATGTTGTTGCTCTAAGTTTTTCAACAACCAGGCTAAAATGTGCCTGTTCTCATCTGTGGGCTGCCATGAAAATAATAGGTCTAGGACTAGGTGATGTCATCCATCGAAATTCTGCCTCAGATTCCACCAGTCTAAGGGACACTAGTACTTTACAGGCATTCTGGCAGGATCCGATGATTCAATTGGAAGTAATTTCTTAAAGGTGAATTACAAAGGCACGAGTTATCATGCAGATTTGTTTGCCATCATGCTAATCACCTAACCTTGGCATTTCTGATGGGGCCAACTTAAATTTTACACCATTACACTCGTGGTGGCAGATGGTGGGCATTGGAAATTTGGGGCCAGGGAAAATATTGATATCTAAGTTTGGTAAATGACTTAATAACTGTTCCTGCCTCCTCCCCTCCAACTTTTACATTATCACACTGCTGCCAACATACCATTGTCACTTTCAATATAACATAAACAGAACACTATTATTGCCTCTGATGTAGCAGAGAGCCAACACCAGAGACTGCTTCCTTAGACTTGTCCAAAGGCAACACCACTGCTGCCAGCAAATAGAAATGATACTGCTGCTGATTACTGGGCCATGAGCTCAGCCCACCCATCCAGATCAAGAATCTGGTTGACAATCTGCTTGTCTGCACAAATCTTCACCAACCCCTCTGCCCACCTCCACACACAACGCCCCCCCCCCCACCCCACCCCCACCCCGCTCCAACCCCAGATTATTCTGGGGCTTAGCAACTATAAATGAAAGTCAGAATTCATGATCTTCAAACAAGTACACATGTCTGCTTTTACTCTGTAGGCAGATTCCATAATACCAATGTAACAATGTAAAGCTGTGTTTGCATTCAACTGAAAAATGGCTTTGCATTGACTCTACTTTAGTATAAATTGTGCCTAAATCCAAAGGCTGAGCCCTATTTGACTTATAGGTCTATGCCCTTTCATCCTTGTCCAACTTATTCCATGTGGATCTAACTGAAATTCCACCCTTCATGTTTTAGATCCACCACGATTATAGATAGCCCCTAACATTCAGAATTCCTCAAATTGCATGGATTAAGACCCACCCTCAAAGCCACATGCTGCCAAAAGCACACTCTTGACTTCTGTCTTCGGCAGCATTGACTCATTCTATCTCAAATCTGTGCTGGTGTGCAGTTTCATTACATCATTTGCCTCTGGTGCTATAATAAATTTTTCTTTGCTTCAGTTGTGAAGGATAGCAAGCTTCAACAACTCATGGGTACCAACACCCTGCTGGATCCTTCTTCCCTCTGCCCCCATCTCTTGTGTATTCATGATGACCCATGACCTTCTCTCTGACTCTGTACGGTTTGTCCTCAGCAAAGGCCTCAGCTTCATACTCTTATGCTCCCACCTCAAATAATTTTGAGCTCAGTATGATATTGAGCTCTTCTTTCTTTGTCTCCACTCCTGTACCCACTTCTTTGGCCAGGAGTCTTCCCTCCCCCTGCTCAGTGAATCCTTCTGCCCATTTCCTGTATTCTCTCTCCACCTTGACCCCTTCCTCTGGCCCCTTACTCTCCCTTGATCTTTACTTGAGGACTGCTGGTATGACATTGGCCATCTCAATTTCTCTGCTCCTCTCACTCACTTTAATCTATATCCCTCTGAACTTGCAGCATTTCATTCTCTCAGGTCCAATGTTAAAATCAAGATAAAAAAGGTTTGAAAGGTTACAGACCTGAAACTCCAACTCTGTTTTTCTCTCCACAGATGTTGCATGACCTGCTGAGTATTTCCAGCATTTTCTGTTTTTCTTTCAGATGTCCAGCATCTACAGAATATTAACATTGGCGCAAACAAGAATTCTCCAACATATTACTATTTGTAATATAAAGGGAATATCAAGGTGACAAAGGGATTTATCCAATTCTGGAAGCAGTAGTATTAGATTATTGGAATAATCTATCTGTCCAGAAGGAAAGGCTACACTCTCTCTCTCTCTAAGGAAAATCTCTTCATGTGCTGATGGGATCTAACTAGAATTTTCTCTGTACTTGTGATTAAAAATTAAAGTTATCCCTCAGTGTCTACTTAGATTAATTTCACGGAGAAGGGTGAACAGTCTAAACTCATGCCAACCCAAGTCCCTCACCCACCCACCCAGAATGGCCTCTCAGACCCTCCATGCAAACCCATGCTCTCCACCGATTCCTATCGGCCCCTTTTTTGCTTTATTCATTCATGGGTTGTGGGCATTGCTGGCAAGGCCAGCATTTATTGCCCCTCCCTAATTGCCCTTGAGAGCAGTTAAGAGTTAACCACATTTCTGTGCATCTGGAATCACATGTAGGGCAGACTAGGCCATTTAAATACCTTGAGAGTTCTACAGACCTTATTCAGCCCTCAAAAGCATTTATGACCTATCTAAAGATTCGCAACTCCCACATGACAGGATAAGGCCCTTGCTCCAATGAAAATGTGGCCTAAGTTAATCGAGTGCATGAACTGGCATTGGGGCTATAAGGTCTATGGGAGTGGGTGTGGGGTGGGGGGGGGAGGTGGGTCATGAGTTGGCATGTGTGGCCAAGGGGAGTGAGTGAGTCGTGAGGGGTGAGGCCTAGAGGGCCTAATGTTTGAGAAAACAACTGGGATGAAGTCCCAGAGAACCAAGGTGGTCTATTTAACCAGCCCACCTTGGCACTCAGCAGCCCCTGTGGCCACCTCCGATCTGTGCCTGGGGGTGGTTGGCCTGATTCCATCCCACACTGCCCCCACAGGAAACCAAGGTCCATTTGTGGCACTTTTTCCAGAGATAGGTGTGGCAAACCACAAGATCTCCCGATTCTGCACACCTGCCTCTGCAAATCCAGGCCTCTGTGTATTGTCTAAATTGACTGCATATGAAAGTGACTATTTCCTTATGGAGAAATAACTTATCTTCCTATTTTTCAATCAGAAAGTAAAACTTTTAACACGTTGTTGTCTTTTAAAAGAACTACAAAGTCTATATTAAAAATGTATCAATACTATAACAATAACACCAAGAAAGGATTCCACAGTTGATCCGGCCCATTCCTTTGACTGACGTGTATACTGTGTTCAAGTATGGACTCTGCCCTACTCCATTTAATTTTCTAAGGAGCGGTGAAATGATTCTGACTGAACCCAAAGGTAAGTCATGAAAATTCCACTTGCCCAATGAAGCCATTGTCAAATACAACTGCTTTGTTAAACGTTGGGAAGGATACAGGAGTGCTCCAGGAATTATTCTCTTTGATTTTAGGAACCCTTAGGCATACAGGATTGAACTGCTCCTCCCTTCGTTGTCAGAATTTTATATTTCTCACCCACTTTATATATTTTCTCTTCTTTCTGGTGGCAGTATTTCACCTCTTAAAATCTCAACTTCTGCATTTTTTGCTTCATTCTGAATAACACAGTGGGAGGATATGTAATGTTCTCTCTTCGTTCCTTCAAAATTTTGATACACTATTTCTTAATTGTTCAGGCTCTGCTTTCTTCACAATCTGCTCTTGGATCAAAGATCTCATCAAATGTTTTATTTTCAACTTAATTCATTTTTGCGCAATTTTTAAAAAATCGATCTCTTACCTTTGTGCCCACCTACCCAGTGCCATTTATACTTGTGTACTCAGTTGGTGCTAAAGTTTGTCAATTGGGATGGAATTTTTTCCATGATACTCCTAAGATGTCTTAGGAGTTTAAGTTTTTACACTAGATATTTTCTTAGGTTCAAAATTAGCAGCCTGTAAGTGGACCTCACATTCCTTATGATCCAGAGCTCATCTTAACCTGCCCAATATTTGAGTAAGTAATAATAATCTGAGCAATATAAGTTCTTCAGAAAAAAAAAGTTAGTGCTCTAAAAATCACCCACAAAGAAAGCTTTAGGCAGCAATTGCAATCATCAGAGAATGTATTGACATTTGCCATCTTAAAGAAATACCGTTTTGGTGTTTATATGCATTATAGATAAAATCATCCATTTTTCTTCAATACAATTTAGTTGGTGAGTACATAATTAATGACTTTAGAGAGAGACTAATTTAGCAGTTAAAGATTACAACCATGTTCCAAATCTGAAACTACCCAAGAGCCCAGGCTCTATGGTTGATTCCAGTACTTAAGAGAGTGATGTATAATGAAAGATTGACATCTTCTCCCCCTTAAAAAGAGAAGACTGATAGGGGATATGTTTAAAATTGAATTATTTGGACAAATTGATTCCAATTAAGCTTTAAGTCATGCACAGAATCTAATTAAAAAGGGTTATATTTACAATTTAAGAACAATAAAAAAAATACTAAAAGGATTTTGTTTACTATAAAATTGTTATGCATGTAGAACAGATTACTGGCATAATGGTGATGGGTAGTGGAACAAGAAACTTACCGGGTTTCAAGAAGTATCTAGGTAGATTCTTGCCTACAAATGGAAGTCAGAATACTATGGATAGATGGATTCTCTCATTCTATACTTAGATGAATTGAAGGTCTTCTCCTGCCTAAAACTTACTTACAGTAAAACAATGAGGAATCAGTGAGTATCATAAATTGTTACTCTAAAATCTGGCAGGCAACCCCCCCCACTACAACTACCACTCAGTCCTCCTTGTGACAAATTTAATTTGATCTTTTCTGTAAACTGGGAGGTTTCTTTATTCCAGAATGATTTCTTCGAAACACCATTGCACTTTTCAACCCACTTCACATTTAGTTGACTGATTCTTCCAGCTACGGCAGCCCTGCAGATATTTGTAACTTTAGGCTTTTTATGAGAAGTTTTCATCCATTACCATCCGCATAAGCTCCACAAGTACACTTAAGACACTGGATACATTTATCAGCATTGTATCACCTTTAACAAGATTTGTGCATAAACTTTCTTATATAAATATCTCTGCATTAAAAAAAACATGAGATCAACATGGAGAAACATATATCCATTCTTATCTCCAAAAGGTAATTCTATTGCCAGATAATATAATAATAATGGTTTGAAATTGGCTATTTTAAATAATCCAACAAGTTGACTAAGTGCCTGACCACAGTGAATTCTGTGGGATTTGCCACATCTCCTGTGGGCAAAATTCATGGGATATCAAATTTATTCCTGGCATGGAGTCGACGTTGGTTGCAACTCTAGATGGTGCAGCTGGGCAACCTGGTTTCACCTCCCATGTTCCAGTGGCACGGTGCTCTAAGGAGGCTAGCTGGAAACCTGGCATGTGCTGCTGGCCTGAGGGGCATTGCCCTGCAGCTGTGACTCCAGAATAGCCATCATCATCATCATCTTCCTCTTCCAGTGCCACTTAATGCAGCAGTGGATCTGCAAGAAAGGGTAGATGGCAATGGATGAACACCATCCCATTAGGACTAAGACAGCAGAGAAAGGGGTTTGTGTGTTACTTCATTGAGATATCAGGTTGGCAGTGCAGGTGCTCGGTCAATAACCTGGCAACTGCAAGATACTGCTGACCTCAGCATCTCTCACAATGAGCCACAAGCTGCTCAACCTTGTCCTTACAGGGGGTGTGATGGTATTAAAGAGGAAGGATGGGTTTTGACATTGTAAAAGGCAGTTGTTACGTGTTTGGTGAGATGTGTTGCCATGGTGCAGGATAGAGAGCTAAAAGCCCTCTTAACCAGAGAGCATTTCTAGTTAGTTATGGAGATGTTCCTTTAAGTTGGTGAAAAATGTGATGATATCCTTAATGGGATCAAAGGTTACGGGGAGAAGGCAGGAGAATAAGTTTGAGAAACTCTACAGCCATGATTGAATGGCGGAGCAGACTCAATGGGCCAAATGGCCTAATTTCTGCTCCTATGTCTTATGGTCTTATGGCAAAGTTGAACAGAGAGTTGCATAATGTGTTATATAAAGTGAACTGCTTCTTGTAGCATTGTTCTGGGTGAATTAATGGCAGAAGACTGTATGTTCGGCTTTCAATGCCCCATGGAGGGCCTGAAGGTATGAATGAATTGGCTTTGTGCCATCCTCTGCAGTCCTTTGGGCAGATGGCACTTGAATGCTTATAATTCTGCCCAAAGACAATAACAATATTGGTAAGACATGCAGTGAAGTCATTTGAGAGCATTGAGAAAGAAAAACAGTGTTCCTGCCTTCCTTTCTTGTCCTCCTGTTTTCTGTTGACTAGTGCAAGCTGAACCAGTTCAATTAAAAGCCTGCAGCAAAGTTTCTGCTGGTTCTGCTGCTCGCACCCAATGCTTGCGCCAGTGGATTTGCAAAGGAGCAAACCCAGGAAACCTCATGCTAGAGGCCAGTGGCAGATGTAGCACGCATTTAAAGGTTCAGCCGTGGTTTAAATCTGGCCCTTTGTTACTATAACATAGTGCATATAAATTTCAGCAATCAGTTCATTTCGCATACCAACGCTCATGGATTGGGACTTCACCATTGCTGAAGCAACTGACTGCAGATAGGAAATCAACTGGGGGTTTAAATTTCTGTTTGCATAAAGGAGCGCTGTCATGGGATTAGGAAGTTTGCAGGCAAGCTTAGTTTTACAGCTGAGCATGTTGTATGGTGAAACCTAATCTTACTTGTTTGCTGGTGGTTTCACAGCAGCAGGTGCTAGATCTGAAGTAGTGCAGGCTACTTTTTGATGACTGCTTTAGTGGGAGAACCTTAGCAGCAGGCATAATCAATGATATAATGATATAATTATTTCACCAATAGTTTCATTTCATACTGTTTGCTTGTTATTGTGTTTACATATAAAGTGACATTTTACTAGGACGACTGTGCTACTTTAACAGAAATATTCATGTATCAACTTTTCACCTGTCTGGAATCAACAGTACTTTAGATTTGTATGGCAGCTGTATAAACAGTCTGTTTAAAAAACTGCACATGTCCTTTCTCATATGTCTTCCATATAATTAAAATTATTTATACATATGCCAGCTGTAAATTTTATACTGTGCTTGATCCATCTGAAAGGCATTTCAATTATCTCATTGGAGTACAGACATTCTATGTGTGGGAGCTTGGGGGTTTGGTGTGGGTGAATGGAAACAAAGATTCTCTTGTCTTTGTCAGTTCAATCTTGCTGAAATGAACCAGCAGTTTCTTTGAGGCATGTGCTGCACTGGTTAGAATGAGTTAAACTTTCAGGTTAAGTCAGATAACATCAACAAGCAGGGTCAAATCTACAGGTGTAGGGTTGACTGCTAGTGGGTAATTCTCCAGCTCCATTTTACTGCCAGTCTGCCTGGTGTCTACTGGGCTGAGGGGTGGGGGGGGGGGGGGGGGGGGGGGGGGGGGTGAAAAATCTCATTGCTATCTTTATTTCGAGCTGTTAAGGTGAGTGCAATTGGGAATCACCTGAGGGTTCAAGCTGGAGCCAGGGCCTAGATCCCTGAAGATGAGGGAGAAAGTTTTGTTTTGAGGATAGCAAGATTCCTCTTCTGTTGTGTGTGTGCATGTAGAGTATGTAATTTGGCAAACTCCCATCCACCATGCTATGCCAGGCCATTGCCAACTGTCTACTACTGGTGTTTCCAGAGCCCTTGGCAGAGGATGCCACAGCTCTGCCCTATACTACCAAAGGCACATTCCTTCAGGCCTCTGCTCTTAACTCTCTGAATTTTGACAGCAGAGTTCTATAGCGGGCATGATTCCAGCATAACTTCTGAGCTCACATATCCACAGATTTTCTAGGCCACTGTCTTTATTCTGTCGAGGCATATCCATGATTTTAAAACAGCTGTCTGCCATGTAATGTCACATACAAGCAATCAATTATCTCTTGTGATGTAATGTGTTCTGTCTTAAACTGCATCCACATCTCCAAGTATCAAGCACATTTCAATGCAGACTATTACACTTTGAGATATTTTAATATATTCTTTTGAGTCATCCTTATCTTGTCCCCAACCTGCATCAAAATTCACAGCTTTCAATAAGTAAAGGTACTCTTCATCGCAGAAAGAAACCTGGAGCTAGCATTTTGCCCATTTTTCAGGCATAAAACAGGCACAAAATGAACCAAGTTTGGGCACGCAACATATTGCACTCCAAGGGCTTTTGAGAAATGTCTGTCCTGCCTAAAACAGCCTTCAGGCCTCTCACCAACTTATACATTGAGTCTCAGGCCCTTTTATGGTATTTTAAGTCCAAAAATTGGATTGCCCAGAAGCATGAGGTCTCAATTTCTGTTGCGATATGAATGTAGTTTGACCAGCTGCTACTACCAAAAATGCTAGTAAATTCTGTGGATTTGGAGGAGCAGTACTTCTGATGACCATTACTGGCCATGATTGATCCCTCTCCCACTGCCCTACCCTCCCTGGGACAGACCTGAAGACAGTTGCTGGCAAAACAGGCAGCAGAAAATTGCAGCCGGGCCAGTTGTCTGTGAAGGTGTAACATGCACAAGCAGCTCGTCCTGAATATTTAGATGAGCTCTAAAGACCAATTTCCTGTGATCCTCAAGCCTCTACTTTGGATATATAAATGGCCTAAATATCTAGTAGGATGACCATTAATCTGGTTTTATACCACACAGTCCGGTTTACAGCTGGTCTGGCCGCCTTTATGTCTGGTATTTTTATTTTGAAATGCCTCTAAGGATCATAATTGTTTATCTTCATTGGCTCTGGGGTGAAATCACACACTCCAATGAACTTGATGTGAATGATTCCCACCATGACTGATGAACCCCTGGCCTGTACCTGTCTGGGTCCTGCCAACCTGGCACCCCGCCCCGCCCCACCCCGCTTTGATTCTGGCCACAGACCCGGTCTCAGCCTTGGTTCCCATGCCATTGCTGTGGTCATCCTGTTCCAAACCTGAGTGAAGCTCCTCGTCAGCCTGCTCCAAACTCTGATTCTGACACAGGTCCCACCCTGTGTACATTATGGGATGTAGTATAGAGTTAGACTCTCAAACTTAAAGAGGTGGTGTCCTGGGAGAGTGACAGTGTGGGGCTTGGCGGGGGAGTGGCCAGTATTCAGGAGGGCTGTCAATGGCCCCCCCCAATATCTCGGCCCTGATCTTTTTATGACAAACATAACCTGCTCATACCTATAGTGATTGTGAGATCTGCAGCTGGCAGCTTGTAAACCACTGGTCTTTAATGTGTATCCTTCATGTAAACATAAAGCACTAATAGTTGACACAAATGCTGCCTGACTTGCTGAGTGCTTCCAGTATTTACTATTTTTATTACATAAGATTGACTATTGTTTTAGTTAGTCCAAATGAATATATAGACAGAAAGACTTTGTGTTACTATCTGCTGTACTGCTTACTAGGGCTCAAACTATTCACTTGATGTTCATCCCTATTTTGGTAAATTATTTTTATCATTCCTCACACCCACCCAGTACATAGAGGCTGGGACACTCATCTTGTTTGCTGGGGCTACGATTGATAGGCTCACTCCCCTCCCTTTTTGTTAGATACAATCGTCCACAGGATGTTCACCCAATCTTGTCTCTACTCAGTGGGCTGACTGAAGCGGGGACTTGTTTGTTGATTAACAGTTTGCCTTAAACTGAGGAAACAAAGATGTGACTTAAAACAAATTTCATCAAATTAGGAACCTGTCAATCACTGATTTAATTTGTTGATGGCTTAAACGAGAAGGCAATGACCTGTTTTTTTATTTTAAAACATTTTTGCTCTTTTATTTGAGTTTTTCCAAATTTATAAATAGAAAATAGCATTAAGAGATGTAATGGAGTGCAAAGAAATGCATGGGAACAGGGAACCATAAGTAATTACATTTTAAAAGATGTGATGATAAGCAATTCCAAGGCATGCAAAAATAAATCAATTACAATTGTAGAGGCCTACAAACAAATAGAAGAACATAATATGGCATTAAACTTCTCACATCACATTTTTGTGCTGACATACCATCAAATTTATAATAACTTGTTAATGTAAACTTGGCACTTTGTAATTGCACACTCTGGTTTATGGATGGTACTATATTTTTGCTTCACAAATTTCTCAAATGGTAAGGCCATTGAATGTCAAGGGAGGATGGTTAGATTCTCTCTTGTTGGAGATGGTCATTGCCTGACACTTGTGTGGCATGCATGTTACTTGCCACTTGTCAGCCCAAGCCTGGATACTGTCCAGGTCTTGTTGCACATGGGCATGGACTGCTTCAGTATCTGAGGAGTCATGAATGGTGTTAAACATTGTGGAATTATCAGTGAATATCCCCACTTCTGACCTTATGATGGAGTAAAGTTCATTTTTGAAGAAGCTGAAGTTGGTTGGGCCAAGGACACTACCCTGAGGAGCTCCTGCAGTGATGCTCTCCAGCTGAGACAACAACCACAACCATCTTCCTTTGTGCTAGGCATGACTCCAACCAGTGGAGAGTTTTCCCTTGATTCCCATTAACTCTAGTTTTGTTAGGGTTCCTTGTTGCCAAGCTTGGTCAAATGTGGCCTTGATGTCAAATGCAGTCACTCTCACCTCACCTCGGGAATTCAGCTCTTTTGTCCATGTTTAGACCAAGGCTGCAAATGAGATCAGGAGCTGAGTGGTCCTGGTGGAACCCAAACTGGGCATCAATGAGCAGGTTATTTCTAAGCAAGTGCCGCTTGGTAGCACTGTCGATGACCCCTTTGATCACTTTACTGATGATTGAGAGTAGATTGATGGGTGATAATTGGATGGGTTGGATTTGTCCTGCTTTTTGTGGACAAGATATAGCTGGGCAATTTTCCACATAGCCAGGTAGATGTCAGCGTTGTAGCTGTACTGGAACAACTTGGCTAGGGGCGCGGAAAGTTCTGGAGCACAAGACTTCAGTACTATTGCGGAATATTGTCTGGGCCCATAGTCTTTGCAGTATCCAGTGCCTTCAACCCTTTCTTGATATCATGTGGAGTGAATCGAATTGGCTGAAGACTGGCATCTGTGATGCTGGGAACCTCCGGAGGAGGTTGTGATGGATCATCCACTCGGCACTTCTGGCTGAAGATGGTTGCAAATTCTGCTGCCTTGTGTTTGTGCTGATATGCCTTGCTCCCCCATCACTGACGATGGGAATATTTGTGGACCCTCCTCCTCCTGTTAATTTTTTAATTGTCCACTGCCATTCATGATTGGATGTGGCAGGACTGCAGGGCTTAGATCTGATCCATTGGTTGTGGGGTTGCTTAGCCCTGTCTATAACTTGCTGCTTCTGCTGTTTGGAACACAAGTAGTCCTGTGTTTGTAGCTCCACCAGATTGACGCCTCATTTATATGGATGTCTGGTGCTGCTCCTGGCATGCCCTGTGCTCTTCATTGAACCAGGATTGATCCCCCAGCTTGATGGTAATGGTGGAGTGGAGGTTATTCCGGGCCATGAGGTTACAGATTGTGGTTGAGTACAATTCTGCTACTGCTGATGGCCCACACCACCTCATGGAAGCCCAACTAAATATTTTCTTAATCTATCCCATTTAGCACAGTGGTAGTGCCATGTAACACAGTGGAGGATATCCTCAATGTGAAGGCAGGACTTTGTCTCCACATGCACTGTGCATGATTACTGCTACCATTAGGATCATTGCTTTTCTTGTTTTTTATATATACATAGCAGGTGCAATTTAATACAAAATATTTACTTTGGGAGGAACAACATGGAGAGAGACTATTATCTAAGTGGTACTATTCTGTGGGGGAAGCAAGAGCAGAGGGGCCCAGAGGGTTCATACTCAGAAATCTTTGGAAGTGGAGGACATGTTGATAAGCAATTCAGAAAGTGTATGAGATACTTAGCTGTTTAAATAAGGATAATGAATACAAAAAGCAAGGAAGTCATGATGAACCTTGACAAATCATGGGCTAGACCTCAGCTGAAATATTTTTCTGGGCACCATACTTTAGGAAGCATGTCCTTTGGAGAGGGTACAGAGGAGGTTTACCAGGATGACAGCAGGGATGAGAGACTTCAGTTGTGTTGAGAGATTGGAGAAGCTGTGATTGTTCTCACTGGAACAAAGAAGGTTATTGGGAGAACTAATGGAGGTATTTGAAATTATGAAGGGTTGCAAGTAGCGAGAAATGGTTTCCTCTATCAAGTGGATTAGTGGTCATAGATTTGAAATAATTGACAAAAGAGCATAAGGGTAAATGAGGAGAGATGATTGTTGAGATCTAGAATGCATTGCCTGAAAGAGTGGTGGAAGCAGATTCCTTCGTAACTTCCAAAAGACAATTGGACAAATTCTTAAAGAGGGCTAGTTTTCAGGGTTATGGAAAAAAGGCTTGGGGACTAAATTGGGCAACTCTTTCAAAGATCTGGTTCTGGCAAGACCAGTTCCCTATGGTCGTCCTCTATGCTGTAAAATCTTATAATTCTATGAGTTGACTTTTATATATTTTAATGCCTTAATTAAAGTGTTCACTTGACGTACAACCTTTCCCAAAACCTTGGAATTGATTGGGTTAAGTTGATGTCCCAGGTGAGAATGTGGTCGATTGAGCAGCTGAGTGGCATTGACAGCAACAACAGGGAGGCAGATTTCAAAGGCCGAGCCTCATTACCATGCATCTGGGTGATTTACTAACCAAAATGACCTGGAAGTGGGGAGCAGCTGCCCAGCCAATTAAAATTGAGCAGCAGGTGACTAAGATGTCTAGAGGGAATGATCCCTAACAATCATATAAGAGTCAAAGTGAGATTATAGTCAGAGATAGGAGGGTGGAGAAGCTCCAAGGTTTCCTCCATAGGTGCACGCCTGCTTCCTAATGCACAAAAAAACATAAAAAGACATTTAAGTTGGCATCTTATAGCTCTGGCTCTTGTGGGCTTTTTCAAGCCCTCTATCTACTTTCTAAGATCTTTGGCCTGATGGGGGAAATCCATCACTGCTTCCTCACTCATACTGCAAGTTAATATTTCAGTTAGGGCCTGATGATGTCATCAGAACAATTTGCATATTTAAAGAGGATTCCACTGGTTTGGGACTGATGTCCTTGCCAGCTGCCATTTAAAATTGCAAATGTAAGTTGTTGGAAGGCTTATATGACAGGAGGGTGAAGGGGGATGGGATATTATTAGAGTGAGTGATTGGGGAAGAGGGGATGGAAAAAGGTCTACTGACCACCATATCTTTCCTATAACACACATAACAAAAGAAGCAATAGTGGCTCTTTCCCCTATTATACAGCATTCCACCCATCACCTCCACTTGAAAGCAAAGAATAGGACAAAATCATGGAGTAGTATAGCTCAGAGGGAAGCCCAATTGTTGCATCGAGTCAGTGCCAGATCTTTCAAAGAACAATGTATTTAGTCCTACTTACTAGCTCTTTCGATATCTCTGCATTTTTTTCTCTGTCAAGTATTTTTGGGATGCCTCTTTGAAGTCTACAACTGAATCTGTGTTTGTCACCATATCAGGCAGTGCATTCCAAATCCTTGATGATGTTGCTTCTGGTTCTTTTGGCAATCATCTTAAATCTGTAACAACAAAAAAAAAGCAAAAACAGCGTGGGTGCTGGGAATCTGCCATGTGAGGAACAGAGTTAATGTTTCAGGTTGATGATCTTTTCTCTGATGGAAAGTCACCGATCTAAAATGTTGGCCTTGATTTTTGATTCCAAAGTGAGTATAAAAGAGCCAGGAAATCTCATGGCTTCCTGCATCTGCCTTGGGGTAAAAATGCCCCAAATGGTGGGATCTTCATTCCAGGGCGGGGTAACAGTGGCGGGTGTGAGATGGAGTTGCATCCACTGACCCTGGAAGCAGACGGTGTTGGCTACAGGTGCTGCCGAGTGCTGAGGCAGAATGTTTAGAAGGTCTGCCTTGGTTCTCTGGGACTTGGTCCCAGTTGTTTTCTTAAACATTTGGCCCTTTAGCCCTCACCCCCTCACCCCCTCACCCCCATCTACTCCCCATGCCCATACATGCCAACTATACCAATGGCCTCTCATACCCTCCATGCCAATCCATGCCCTCCACCTACCCACAATGGCCCTTAATACACTCCATGCTTACTAATGACTCCTATACCCATCCCCAATGGCTCCTTATAGTCCCTATGCACACTTAGTGCCAACTCATGATAACCACTTTTGCCCTTACACCCTTGATGTCAACTCATTCAGTATCCCCCATGGGCAATCTTCAGGAGCCATGTTGAGATAAAATAAAACAAACTTCTAAATATCTACTACAGACTTCACTATATATAAAAAAATCACGAAAGCCCATTTAATACATTTAAATCCCCGCAAGTACTTTATCCCTTATAAAAACAAATATTTGTCTTCATAACCCTACTTCAAAGACAGCTAACCCTTTAATAACCTATTTGAGCAGACAATCAAACTGTGAACTTGCAATCCCCACTGTGATAATAATAGGTTGTGGAAATCAGTCAAGCTATTAATAATATTGTAATGATACTATTTAGGGTTATGTCAACAAACAGCTATTAAAACTGCTAGAACAGATTTTTTTCAACTCTCACAGACATACAGATAGTTTCTTTTTCAACTATTAAAGGGCTGGTCATTTAAATAACATGACAACTTGAGTTTTTTTTAAAATCTCTCAAACACGGGCAGGCTGTTTTTCTCTTCAATATGAAAAGGCTGGCCATTGAAATAACTTGACAGCTTGACAGTTCTACAGACCCTATCCACCCTTCATGAGCATTTACCACTTCTTTAAAGATTTGTAACCCCCACACTTCAGTGATAAGGCCCTTGCTGCAGCAAAAATAGGGATCTGTTTGCACTCAGCACTATGTTCAAATGGCCCTGCTGATTTCGGGTTTCCCACATGTAAGAGCCACATCCTGTCCCCCTTTCCCCCTCCTTACTCCCTGCCCACCTGCAAAAATGGTTTCTGCTGGATATGAACATACAAACATGTAAATTAGGAACAGGGGTAGGCCATTCAGCTCTTCAAGCTTGCTCCGCCATTTGATAAGATCGTGGCTTATTTGATTGTGACCTGAAATCCACTTTCTTGCCTGCGACATATTCTTTGACTCCCTTATTAGTCAAGAATCTATCCAACACTGCCTTAAAAATATTCAATGATCCTGCATCCACCATTCTCTGGGGAAAAGAATTCCACAGACTCATGACCCTCAGAGAGGAAGCTTCTCCTCATCTCCATCTTAGGACATCCTTTATTTTTAAACTGTGTCCCTTAGTTCTAGTCTCTACCATAAGGGGAAACATCCTTTCAGCATTCACCCTATCAAATCCCCTCAGGATCTTATATGTTTCACCAAGATCACCTCTCATTCTTCTAAACTCCAATGGATACAGGTCCAATTTGTGCAACTTTCCTCCATAAGATTATCCCTTCATCCCTGAAATGAGTCAAGTGAACCTTCTTTGAACTGCTTCTAATGCAATTCTATCCTTTCTTAAATAAGGAGAGCAAAACTGTACAGTGTACTCCCTTGGTCTCACCAACACTCTGTACACTGTAGTAAAACTTCCCTACTTTTATATACATTCCCCTTGCAATCAATGCTAACATTGTATCTACCCTCCTAATCACTTGCTGTACCTGCATCACTTTTTGTGATCATGTACTGGAACACCCAGATCCCTCTGTACTATAGAGTTTTGTAATCTCTCTCTCCATTTAAATAATATGCTGCTTTTCTATTCTCACTTTCAAAATGGACGGTCACATTTTCCCTCATTATACTCAATCTGCCAAATTTTTGCCCACTCACTTAAACTATCTATATCCCTTTGCAGAGTCCTTATGTCCTCTTCACAACTTATTATTCTACCTACTTTTATGTCATTAACAAATTTAGCAACCATACATTCAGCCCTTTCATCCAAGTCATTAATATAAATTGTGAATGGTTGAGGCCCCAGCATTGATCCCTATGGCACTCCAAACATTATACCTTGCCAACCTGAAAATGACCCCTTTATGCCTACACTCTTTCTCCTTTTGCTAACCAATCCTCTATCCATGCCAATATGTTAGACCTAAACCATGAGCTCTTATTTTGTGTAGTAACCTTTCATGTTGCTTCTTGTCAAATGCCTTACAGAAATCCAATTACACCACATATAAAGGTTCCCCTTTATCCATGTTGCTTGTTACTTCCTCAAATAACTCTAATAAATTAGTCAAATATGATTTCCTTTTTACAAAACCATGTTGACTCTGCCTGATTGCATTGAGATTTCCCAAGTGTCTTGATACAACCTCGTTAATAATAGATTCCAGCATGTTCCCCATGACAGATTTTAAGCTAACTGGCCTGTAGTTTCCTGTTTTCAGCCTCCCTCCTTTCTTGAATAGAGAAGCTACATTCACTATTTTTCAACCTGATGGGACCTTTCCAGAATCTAGGGAGTTTTGGAAAATTAAAACCAATGCATGTACTATGCCAGCAGTCATTTCTTTCAAGACTCTAGGATGAAGTCCATCAGGACCTGGGGACTTGTCAGTCTTTAATTCTAAAAATTTTCTCAGTTCCCTTCCCTGGTGATTATAATTGTTTTAGTTCCTCCCTCTCTTTCACCTCTTGATTTACCATTATTTCTGGGATGTTATTTCTCTAATTTCTCCCTCATTTTATTTTAGTCATTCTTTGCTGCTTATTTTATTCTGTCCAATCTTCTGACCTACTACTAATCTTTGCAGAATTGTACTCTTTGCCTTTCAATTTGATACTACCTTTAACTTTGTTAGTTAGCCACGGTAGGTGTGCCCTCCCCTCGCATCTTTCTCTCTCACTGGAATGTATCTTTTCTGAGTATTCTGAAATATCTCTTTAAATGTCTGCCACTGCATCTCTACTGACCTATCCTTTAACTTAATTTCCCAGTTCACTTTAGCCAGTTCTGTCTTCATACCCCCATAATTGCCCTAATTTAAGATTAAAACACTAGTCTTAGACTCACTCTTCTCTCCACAAACTGAATGTGAATTTATCACTGCTACCTAGAGATGCCTTTACTATGAGATCATTAATTAATCCTACCTCATTGCACATTGGGGGCCGCACTTCTGGATCCAGAGTCCATCTGCAATAAGCCAAGGATTCTCCACGACTCTGCGAAAACCCAGGCTGTTACCTCAGTTTTTCTTTTCATAGTTACTCTCTGAACTGCTGAGTATTTCCAACATTTTAAGTTTTAACTAATGTAAATCTATACCTCTACATATCAACCTTTCAGCCATTACAAACAGTTTATCCTTACTTAATCTTTTAACTGTTCATGATTTTAAGCACCTCTATAAATCTCATCTTAGCCTTCCCTGCTTTAAGAAGAAGAGCCCAGCTTCTCCAGTGTGTCCATATAACTGTAGTGTGTCATCCCTGGAACCGTTCCAGAAAATCTCTTCTACATGCTCTTCAAAGCCTTCAGACCTTCCTAAAGTCTGGTGCTCAGAATTAGACACAATGGATGGAATCGTACTAGATTTGCACTAAGGAAAAAAGACGTTTTTCCTGCTGGCCGCAATGAAGGCTTTTTGTGCCATATCGTCCCATTCCTGGCGCGTCCTGCCTCATTAATTATGCATTCTCAGGAAATGCGCCAAGTCGCTGGTGAGACGGCCTCTGATTCACCCACCCCACCATCACTTCAGACCTTCAGTAAACCGGGCGCCATAGTTAAAGGGCACCCCTGCACAGAGCTAGCACTCTTCAAGGGATAGGAAGCAGCTGGGAACTGATGGCTGCTAAAGGGACGAAGCATGCTGCCCCAGATATAGTGACGCCTTCCTCTAGCACCTGCTGGACACAGTGGAGGCCCACCGTGAAGTCCTTTACCCGCGATCTGGGTGAAGACCAGCAAGCAAGGTCACCAATCCAGCATGGGAGACATTGGCAGAGATGGCCAGTGCCAACAGCCTGCAAAAGAGGACAGCCATCCAGTGCATTAATAGGATGAATGATCTTATCTGTTCTGCCAGGTTAAATCACCCTTCTCATCACTCTGAACTCACACACTCACACACACTCACACATTCACAGGTATCTCACACCTCAAGGGACAACACCACTAACTCTCACACACACCCTTACATCTCCATCAGGCTCAAATCCTCTGGGGCTTGTGTCCTCATCCTTTTCATGGTTCTGCTCACCACACAAACATTCCACACGTGCCATGTGTCCTTCTCACACTCTTTCCATCTGTTTTCATGCAGGAGAAGCCTACTCACAACAGCAGGGAGAGGTCCCAGGTGGGGGATGGAGGGGGTTGGGGGGGGTTGGGGGATGGCCCACGCTTTGAGGAGCGAGCCATTGCACTGACTGATGAGGATGTGGATTGTGCCTACTGGGAAGGTGAGGTCGACAGTGAGCACCCACATGAGGATCCTGCACCACATCATCCCTCTCTCAACGCAAATGTGAGTGCTCTCTCTCCTGCTTTTGACTTTGCTGCTATGCACTAATTATCTCTACTTTGGCTCATAGGGAGCTCTGCGAAGGGACTAACACCCTTGGCGACATCCAAGTCCTCACCTCCAGCCAAGACGACACCTCCTCCATTGAAGAACTGGAAATAAGCAGCGTGGAAGACCTGTCACAGCGCTTATCCACACCTTCCACCAGCACAGAGACACACACCTCAGTGGGAATCAGATCTAGGGCAGGCTCGGGTTCACAATCTGGTGGTCACCACACAGACACATGTTTGCAGCAGGAGGAGGCAGGTTCAGCCGAACTCCCTGGCACTCAGAGGACTGCTGGGGGTGAGGCATCTGTGAGATCTGAGTTAGATGATGAGCCTCTGGATTGTGCCTTTCAACTCATCGTGGAGAGTCAGCAGAAGGTGGGGGAAAATCACACAAAGCTGAATCCCTGACTATCACTGAATCCCCCACTACCAACATCCTGGGGTTAACATTGACCAGAAACAGAACTGGACTAGCCATATAAATATTGTGGCTACAAAAACCACGCCAGAGGCTAGGAATCCTGTGATGAGTAACTCACCTTGTGACTCCCCAAAGCCTGTCCACCATCTATAAGGCACAAGTCAGAAGTGTGAGAGAATACTCTCCACTTGTCTGAATGAGTGCAGTTCCAACAACACTCAAGTAGCTTGACACGATCCAGGACAAAGCAGCCTACTTGATTGCCACCCCATCCACAAACATTCACCCCCTCAACCACCAGTGAACAGTGGCGGCAGTGTGTACCATCTACAAGGTGCACTGCAGGAACTCACCAAGCGTCCTTAGGCAGCACCTTCCAAACCCACGGCTGCTACCATCTAGAAGGACAAGGGGAGCAGATTCATGGGAACGTCGCCACCTGTAAGTTCCCCTCCAAGCCACTCACCATCCTGACTTGGAAATATATCACCGTTCCTTCACTGTCGCTGGGTCAAAATCCTGGAACTCCTCCCTAATAGCACTTTGGGTGTACCTACACCACAGGAACTGCAGCGGTTCAAGAAGGCAGCTCACCACCACCTTCTCAAGGGAATTTGAGGATGGGCAATAAATGCTGTCTAGCCAGTGATGCCCACGCCCCGTAATTGAATTTTTAAAAAGCCTCTGGGAGCCCTCACCAGAGTGGCACATGAGTCAGAGGAGTGCATCCACCTGCTGTCTGATAAAGTGGTGCCCACATGTGTGCGCATTGAGGTCACTATGGGGAGGATGGTGGACACCATGGAGATCCTGGTCCAGGAAAACGTGGAGATGCGTGCAGACCTGCACTCCTTCGCGGTAGCCATGCGTGAGTTCCGGTAGTGGCAGGTCCCCCCAGGTGCCCTTTCCCCTCAAGGAGTCAGTCCGGGGCCCTCGGGCACCTGAAGGGAGGAGGGTCGGTAGTTGGACACTGCATGGTCATCCACTCAGGAATCTCAGAGACTGTCCTCTCCCTCTGGGTCCCCTTTGTCTGTGATGCCTTCAACCTCATCCTCTGTCACCGCAGAGGGAACAGCTGGCCCACAGGAGGACAGCCAAAGGAAGCTGGGGCCCTTAAGGCCTTGGCTGTCCAGAGGACCTACGCCAAAGTCATCAGAGACAACAGGACCAGCCATTGCCCAGGATGTCTCCACCCCTGCTGCAGATGTCAGGGCAGCACCTGGAAGAAGTGGTAGACCTTGAAAAGTTGAGGATTTCTGATCACAAGTGGTTGCAGGGGTGAATACATTTTATCACTTTATAATCTGAAAAAATATTCACTTGCACTGCATAATATGTACTGGTGCCTTTCAGATTTATTTATAGGCTTCACATATCCTCCCCTGCATCCCCTCCCCCCCACCCCCCAGCAGTTCAGCTACACACAGCTGGATCACAAGTGATTCTGGAGGGAGAACTGTGTGTGTGGCAGGGCATTTTGGAGCCTTGTGCAAGCACTCTCCCATGTTTGCGTTTCCTTCCCACATCACTCATCTGAATGTCCTGAGCATTTTCAGTGCTGATTGCTGAGGTTCACTTTCAGTTGCCATCTGAGCTGACCTGCATCTCCACCCACCCACTGATCGCACTCCCTTGCAGCACCTGTACCCGTCCAACATGAGGCTCCGCCCATTTTTGATTTCAAAAGTATGGTCGTAATAAGGTTTCTTCTCAGCTACCTCATCCTTTCCCCTTCCTCAGTCACCCACGTCTTCTCCCCCATCACTGTCAACTCCCCATCATCACCTTCCACTTCCCCAGCATCACCTACCAACCCAAACCCTTTTCTTTTGGGATGTCCTAGTGAATGTGCACATTCCCTCACTTACTGAGAATCCCACCTCCATCCACATTGACCTCCCCGACCTCCTCCTTCCCACTCCTGGGGTCGGTGTCTGTCTCAGATTCCCCACCAACCACCCTCATCATCCCTTCTACTGTTACTATAACACCCTCATGCTCCCACCCTTTTGGCTTCCTCTGTCCCCTCTCATTCTCACCACTCTCTCCTACCACTTCCACCCTCAGTTCACTCCCCAGGATGCAGTCATCGATTCCACAGACTCACCCTTGCATGTTCACCTGCACATCCCCACTTACTCCCTCCTCCACCCTTTCTCTCTCCCGCCCCCGGACTTCTTCCTCCCCGAATTCATTCCCCCCTCCAAACTCCTTCTCCCCCGGACTCCTTCCCTCCTCCAAACTCCTTCCTCCCCTGGACTCCTTCCCCCTCCAAACTCCTTCCTTCCCAGAACTCCTTTCCCCCTCTGACCTCCTTCCTCACCTGGACTCCTTTCCCATCTCTGAAGTCCTTCCCTTACATCTATCTCCCCAGTTGCCACATTCATCCCCATTACACCCTCCTCCTCTATATACTCCCTCCTCCCAACCTCACCCCCCTGACACCTTCGTTCTCCCACAATCTCACCCCCCACTGACAGCTTCATTCCCCCCTTCCCAACCTCACCCCCCAACTCCACCCACGGTACACCTACTTTTCCGATTCACAGCTGGATCTTCCTCTCCACATGCTCGACGATTATTTGTAGCAGCCCATGGCCAAGATTGTGATGTTCTGAAGCAGACCTGAGAAATCAACAGAGACCTCCCACCGTCTGTGAGCTGCTTCACAGGGGAGCCATGTCCATGAGAATCCATCCAGCATGCGGTGCACGTGTTCCTCCAGGGTCCGGTAGCTGTAGTGCTCTAGAATCATCTTCTCCTCAGATGTCCATGATGTGAGCTAGGCTTGAAAGGTAAGTCCCGACTTCTGCACGTCACACCTGTCAAGACATGTTCTGGGCTGGCGTGTTTTCTGGCCGACTTAACAGGAAATCTGGCCGTGTGTGGGGGGATGATTCCAGCAAGCAGGGCTTATAATTAGATACAGATGTATTAAGATGACATTCCCAACCTACAGCGGTAGGAAATGCGGCCTGCCACTGACGGATGGAGCAGACGATTGCAAACTGGTTTCACAACGGCGTGAAACCGATGTTTGACCTATCTACCATATTGTTCTCTCGTGACCTCCATGACACCCAATATTCCAGTTGGGGCTGGAATATTGTTTTATTGTACTAATGTTTTATATAGTTTTAATATGACTTCCTGGCTTTTGTTGTTTATGCTTATATTCATAAAGTCCAGGATCTCATAAGCTTTGTTAAGTAATTTGTTAATCTGTGCTGCCACCATCAAAGACATGGGCAGAAACAACCTCAGGTCTCTCTGTTCTAGTACCCCATAGTTAGTACGCTTTTCAATAATTTATTTGCAAGTATGCTCCTTTATCTCCTTCCCACTATTTGATGGCCTATAAAATACATGAAGCAGCCATAGAATAATTGAATGGTTACAGCACAGAAGGAAGCCATTCAGTCCTTCGCGTCTGTGCTGATTCTCCGCAAAAGCAACGCAGCTGTAGCACTGCAATTTTTTTTGCCTCAGTTCTCATAAATAATTTCTGTACCCTCTTCAATGCCTTCACATCCTTCTGAAAGTGTGGCACCCAAAATTGAACACAATACTCCAGATGGGGATGAACCAGTGTTTAATAAAGGTTCACCATAGGCAGAATTTTACGGCAGTGGGATTTTACATTCCCGCTGAATTCAATGGGGTTTATAATGGCTCACCGCATTTTACAGCTCCATCCCCACTGAAACGGGGTTGTAAAATTCTGCCCCATAACCTCCTTGCTTTTGTACAATCTTTTAGCTTATGTATTGTTTCTCAGCTCCAACCATATAGATTCTCTCTTTAATCCTCAAGAACTGAAACACTTTCCCTGGTCAGAACTGCTATACCTCCTTATTTTTCACCTTCCCACCTTTACTGTATACCTTGTACACAGGGATATCAAGCATCCAATCTTCCCCTTTTTGAGCCTGGCCTCAGTTATTATCACTACATCATGTTTCCACATGGCTATTTGTGCTTGAAGCTCACCAACCACAGTGAACATGCTTTGTACATTTACATATATTGACCCAGAAGCAGTACAGTAAGGAAAATTTGTAATTTCTGAAAAAGGTCTGTGGAATCTGTTATTGTTTTTAAGGAAGTTTGAAAAGATCTTTTAAAAGTTTGCAACAATTGTAAAGGGATCAGTTGTAATTTTCTTAGATAATACAAAATACTGGTCCATGTGACCTAGTAACCCTTGACCTGGAAACAGTGCCATCAGGAAGGAAGTTAAGAAGGAAGTCATGTGGCCAGATATAAAAGAGAGTTGCAAGATGAAGGAGAGCTGTATGTAGAAAGCAATTAGCACACAAATGCAGAAACAAAGAGAAAGCAGACGGAGGAGAAAGATGAACACTGAATTCATGTGGGATGAAGCCAGCAAAGCACTCTATGAAAAGCTCAGCTTTTATTTAAATTATTATTTCTCTGTTAATTTATGTTTACTTTGCATTGGTTCTGATTAATGTTGAGGTAAAAGTTACAAAAAGTTGGTAAGTTCTTCATTTGGTCATTGTTTGGTAAACTTGGTTATTTTAGTTTAAGGTTCCCACATGGGGATCATACCAATATGCACTCCAAACCTAACCTACAGCTCTTTGTATTTTCCATGATCCCATCTAACTCTGCTACAGAAGTCGAAGAGAGAACAGAAAGAGAGAGAGAAGCAGACGCAAGAAATGTTTTGCATTCATATAGCATCTTTCATGAACATGTTTCAAATACTTCAGAAAAAGTGAAGTATTTTGATAGAGAGAGAAATAGCAGCATGAAGCCAACTGGGGTGGGTAGAGAGAAAGGATATTTTCTAAATTACCATGTGGAGCACAAAAAACATATATCACTGATTTTTAGGGATAAAAAAAATTAACCTTTAGGACAACAGAAGGACAAACATTAAGAAGGAGCTATCTTGAAGGGTGCAGTTCTTTGCGAAACATAAAAATTTAAATCAAAACCAGTGCCTGTGGCTACAATGCAGAAAGCATGGGTCACGGATTATTACCCCATTGCAAACAGTTCATAAAAAATTGATTTGCTGACTCAGTTATCAGTGTATTTTGGCACTGTCAATCTGTAGCAAGAAGTACTAGGACCTAGCTTTACACAGTAGGGCCTCAATGTGTGGATTCTCATATCAGCTGAGCCAATAACATGAGTGTTCAGTAAAGATAGGATGGGAAATGTTGGCGAGTAGGTCAAGCTCAGAATTTTTCATGTATGTCCCAGTGGTAATTTAAAGTATCATATTAAAAAGGCCTCAGAGCAAATTTAACGATCTGTGCAAACTCATGGATGGTTGCACCTTCTGGCACGCCAGGCAGAGGACAGAGCTTATGGCTTATGGGCTATGCATCTTGGGTATTCGGAGAAAACAGCTTCTGATCTTTCACCCATAAATTTTACTCGTTGGAAGATTACAGGCTCATCCCTGATTTCTTACAGTGCAGTTCCTGCCTCAGTGGAAATAGGGAATTGTAGGATCACACCTGAAAGGAAATAAATAGGGTGTGACTGCAAGTGAGGCAGGTAGAGGCATCCTGTGTTCAGGAAGAGAGGATCCTCAGCTCTTGACCTTGTCCAACAGATACGAGGTACTTGCTCCCTGTGTGGATGAGGAAGAGGGCTGTAGGGAGGATGAGCCAGCTGACCACGGCACCGTGGCACAGGAGGCCATTCAAGAGGGGGGAGCAAAAAGACAAGTGGTAGTTATAGGGGATTCTATAATTAGGGGAATTGATAGTTTCCTTTGTAAGCAGGATCGAGAGTCCCGCATGGTATGTTGCCTGCCCGATGCCAGGGAGAGGGACAACTCTGACTGGCTTGACAAGATATTGGAGAGGGAGGGGGAGGATCCAGTTGTTGTGGTCCATGTCGGGACACATAACATAGGAAAGACTAGGAAAGAGGACCTGTTTGGGGATTATCAGGAACTAGGAACTAAATTAAAGAACCGCTCCTCAAGGGTTATAATCTCTGGATTACTACCCAAGCCATGTGCAAATTGGCACAGGGACGTGAGAATAAGGGAAGTAAACACATGGCTAAAGGAGTGGTGTGGAAAAGAGGGGTTCCATCTCGTGGGGCACTGGCATCAGTATTGGAACAGGAGGGATCTGTAGCTATGGGACAGTCTCCACCTGAACCGAATTGGGACCAATGTTCTAGCGAAAAGGTTAAATAGGGTGGTCAACAGGACTTTAAACTAGAAAGTTGGGGGGAGGGAAGGGTAAAACTCCAAGAAGTATTACTAATGGGAAACAAAGCAGCAGGTTAGCGTGTGTGTGTGTGTGTGTGTGTGTGTGTGTGTGTGTGTGTGTGTGTGTGTGTGTGTGTGTGTGTGTGTGTGTGTGTGTGTGTGTGTGTGTGTGTGTGTGTGTGTGTGTGTGTGTGTGTGTGTGTGTGTGTGTGTGTGGGGGGGGGGGGGGGGGGGGGGGGGGGGGGGGGGGGGTGTGGATTCAACTTCATGGAAAATTATGAAAAGACTGAAAAGAAAGGAGGGCCCAGGAGTGGCTATTAAAGTCTCCAGAACACAAAATAGGACAGAGTGTTTGGAAAGGGCTAGGAATCTAACTTCAAGCACATCAGATAAAGGGACGACAATGAGAAAGGGGACGGGAAATACAGGACTGAAGGTGTTGTATCTGAATGCACGCAGTATACAAAATAAGGTAAATGAGCTTGTGGTGCAGTTTGAAATTGGCAGGTATGATGTGGTGGGCATCACGGAGACATGGCTGCAAGGGGATCAGGACTGGGAGATAAATATCCAAGGATATACATCCTATTGAAAAGATAGGTAGGTTGGCAGAGGGGGTGGGGTTGCTTTGTTAGTAAGAAATTAAATTATTTCGATAGCCAGAAATGATGTCGGGTCAGATGATGTATAATCTGCGTGGGTAGAGTTGAGGAACCGCAAAGGTAAAAAAACCATAATGGGAGTTATGTAGAGGCCTCCGAACAGTAGTCAGGATGTGGGCACAAGATACACCAGGAAATAGAAAAGTTGTGTAAGAAAGACAAGGTTGCAGTGATCATGGGGGATTTCAATATGCAGGTAGACTGGGAAAATCAGGTTGGTACTGGATCCCAAGAAAAGGAATTTGTGGAATGTCTACGAGATGGCTTTTTGGAGCAGCTTGTGGTGGAGCCCACCAGGGAACAGGTAATTCTAGATTTAGTGATGTGTAATGAGGCAGATTTGATAAGGGAGCTTAAGGTGAAGGAACCCTTAGGAGGAAGTGACCATACCCTGCAATTTGAGAGGAAAAAGCTGGAATCAGATGTAACGGTATTACAGTTGAATAAAGGCAACCACAGAAGCATGAGGGAGGAGCTGGCCAGAATTGACTGGGAGATGAGCCTAGCAGGAAAGACAGTGGAACAGCAATGACAGGAGTTTCTGGGAGTAATTTGGGAGACACAGCAAAAATTCATCCCTAGGAAGAAGAAGCATACTAAAGGGAGGACGAGGCAACCATGGCTGACAAGGGAAGTCAGGAACAGCATAAAAGCTAAAGAGAAAGCATACAATGCAGCAAGGAGCAGTGGGAAACCAGGGGATTGGGAAGCCTACAAAGATGAACAGAGGACAACTAAAAAAGAAATAATGAGGGAGAAGATTAAATATGAGGGTAAACTAGCCAATAATATAAAAGAAGATTCCAAGAGTTTTTTTTAGATATATAAAAGGTAAAAAGAGAGGAAAAATTGGACATTGGGCCGCTGGAAAATGACGCTGGAGAAGTAGTAGTGGGGAACAAAGAAATGGCGGAGGAACTGAATGGGTACTTTGCGTCAGTCTTCACAGTGGAAGACACAAGTGACATCCCCAAAGTTCAAGAGAGTCGGGGCGCAGAGGTGAGTATGGTGGCCATTACCAAGGAGAAGGTGCTAGGAAAACTAAAAGGTCTGAAGGTGGATAAATCATCTGGACCAGATGGATTACACCCCAGAGTTCTGAAGGAGATAGCTGAAGAGATAGTGGAGGCGTTAGTGGCGATCTTTCAGGAATCACTGGAGTCAGGGAGGGTCCAAGAGGACTGGAAAATCACTAATGTAACCCCCCTGTTTCAGAAGGGAGTGAGGCAAAAGACGAGAAATTACAGGCTGATTAGCCTGAACTTGGTCGTTGGTAAGATTTTAGAGTCCATTATTAAGGATAAGATTTCAGAATACTTGGAAGTGCATGGTAAAATCGGGCCAAGTCAGCATGGTTTCATCAAGGGGAGGTCATGCCTGACAAATCTGTTAGAATTCTTTGAGGAGGTAACAAGTAGGTTAGACAAAGGAGAGCCAATGGATGTTATCTACTTGGACTTCCAGAAGGCCTTTGACAAGGTGCTGCACAGGAGGCTGCTCAGTAAGATAAGAGCCCATGGTGTTAGAGGCAAGGTATTAGCATGGATAGAAGATTGGCTGTCTGGCAGGAGGCAGAGAGTGGGGATAAGCGGGTCCTTCTCAGGATGGCGGCTAGTGACTAGTGGATTTCCGCAGGAGTCAGTGTTGGGACCACAACTTTTCACTTTATATACTAATGATCTAGATGAAGGGACTGAGGGCATCCTGGCTAAGTTTGCAGATGATACAAAGATAGGTGGCGGGACAGGTAGTATTGAGGAGGTGGGGAGGCTGCAGAAGGATTTGGACAGGTTAGGAGAATGGGCAAAGAAGTGGTAGATGGAATACAACGTGGGGAAGGGTGAGGTCATGCACTTTGGTAGGAAGAATAGAGACATAGACTATTTTCTAAATGGGGAGAGAATTCAGAAATCTGGAGTGCAAAGGGACTTGGGAGTCCTAGTCCAGGATTCTCTTAAGGTTAACTTGCAGGTTGAGTCAGTAGTTAGGAAGGAAAATGCAATGTTGGCATTTATTTCGAGAGGACTAGAATATAAAAGCAGGGATGTGATGCAGAGGCTTTATAAGGCTCTGGTCAGACCACATTTAGAATATTGTGAGCAACTTTGGGCCCCATATCTCAGGAAGGATGTGCTGGCCCTGGAGAGGGTCCAGAGGAGGTTCACGAGAATGATCCCAGGAATGAAAGGCTTAACATATGAGGAATGTTTGAAGACTCTGGGTTTATACTCGATGGAGTTTAGAAGGATGAGGGGGGGATCTGATTGAAACTTACAGAATACTGAAAGGCCTGGATAAAGTGGACGTGGGGAAGATGTTTCCATTAGTAGGAGAGACTAGGACCTGAGGGCACAGCCTCAAAGTAAAGGGAAAACCTTTTAGAACAGAGATGAGGAGAAACTTCTCTAGCCAGAGAGTGGTGAATCTATGGAATTCATTGCCACAGAAGGCTGTGGAGGCCAGGTGATTGAGTGTATTTAAGACCGAGATAGATAGGTTCTTGATTGGTAAGTAGATCAAAGGTTACGGGGAGAAGGCGGGAGAATGGGGTTGAGAAACTTATCAGCCATGATTGGATGGCGGAGCAGACTCGATGGGCCAAATGGCCTAATTTCTGCTCCTATGTCTTATGGTCTTAAATAGCAAGGAGGAATAATAATAACAGAATAGAACAAATGATCTTAGCAACTTTATAGGGAGATATTTGTAAATATACATCGAAGAAGTTTACTTTAAACTCCCATTGATATCTCTCATTTTTATATTTCTTCCACATTTCGAGAAAGCAGCTGAAGTGCCAAATTATGGTGATATCATTCCAGGATTTGCTTGGAGCTGATTTTCCACACACTCAAGCAAAGTCAACAGCCTGTCAGCTAATGATTTTATTTAAGCACTTGCTACTGTGTAGTGAAATCTATTGCATTCTAGAAGAGAAATTATAGGGAAATTCATTAATTTAAATTTTGTAAACAGTAAGTGGGCAATAAATGCTGGCCAACTAGTGAGAACAGCATCCTGTAAATGAACAAAAAAAGTAATTTGAAGAAAATAATTCCACAGAGTTAACAACGTTATAAACCAGGAGAATGAGGCAAAATAGACTTTGGCCCGAATTTTCGTTGAGAGGGGAGGGTTCCACGCCTTAGCCAAAATTGCTGCCGGAGCACTGATTCTAGAAGTCCCACTCCCAAACTCAGCACCCACCATTTTTGCTGGGGTGGAATGGGGAGGGACATATTTCACATGTTGCATTTAAGGAGGCTGGGGCATATTTAAAAGGGCAGCTGCCTTCGCGCAGAAGCAATTTTCATCATTGAAGTTTCTGAAACACAACTCGTGTGATTTAAGAAACCTGCTGGAGTTCGTTGGAGAGCTCAGGAACCCTTTTGGATAGGTCAGGTATATCTTTGTGGTAGTTAAGCAGAGATATGAATGTGCATAAAAAGTGGATAAGGTCTGTGGAACTGTCAAACTGACATGACATTTAAACCCCTGCTCTTTAAACTTTGAGACAAAGAACAGCACGCAGATGAAAAAAAAGACAGTGCTTGAAAATTCAATAGATGTTCATTGATATAAGCTTGAGCGTTAACATAATAGGATTAGTGGAGCTTGACTGCTTCCACAACCTATCATTGTTACAGTGGGGGACTTGAAAGTTCACAGTTTGATAACTCCCAAGTGGTTGTAAAGGGATTAGCTATATTTGATTAAGGGCTATGATCACAAATGTTTGTTTTTATAAGGGATTAAGTACTTCAAAGGACTTACATGCATTGAATGGGTTTTTATCAGAGTGTTTTTTAAAAATATAGTGAAGTCTGCAATAGATACTTAGAGCTTTATTTTGTTTGTCTCAATCAATGTGGTTGACTCTTAAATGCCCCCTTTTCTTTCAAGGGACGTGGGCCTCGTTGGCTAGGCCAGCATTTTATTGCCCAGACCTAACTGCCCTTAAGAAGATGGTGGTGAGCTGCCTTCTTGAACTGCTGCAATCCATGCAGTGTAGAGGCACCCATAGTGCTGTTAGGGAGGGAAATGGCCCAGCAAGCTACTCAGTTGTATCAAACTACTACCAAGTCTAAAAGGAATGAAACTGGACAGACCACCCAGCATTGACCTATGCACTGGAAATGGCATAGGTACACACAGTCCTGTTGACCCTGCAAAGTCCTCCTTACTAACATCTGGGGCTAGTGCCAAAATTGGGAGAGCTGTCCCACAGACTAGTCAAGCAACAGCCTGACATAGTCATACAGAATTATACCTTATAGACAATGTCCCAGCCACCACCATTACCAACCCAAGGTATGTCCTATCGCACCGGTGGGACAGATCCACCACAGGTGGTGGCACAGTCGTATACAGTCAGGAGTCCTGCCACATCCAGTCATGAATGGTGGTGGACAATAAACAACTAACTGGAGGAGGAGGCTCCACAAATGGCCCCATTCACAATGATGGGGGAGCCCAGCACATCAGTGCAAAGGATAAGGCTGAAGCATTCGCAACAATCTTCAGCTAGAAGTGCCGAGTGGATTATACATTTTGGTCTTCTCCAAAGGTCCCTAGCACCACAGATGCCAGTCGTCAGCCAATTCGATTCACTCCATGTGATATCAAAAAATGGCTGAAGGTACTGGATACTGCAAAGGCTATGGGCCCTGACAACATTCCAGCAACAGCACTGAAGACTTGTGCTCCAGAACTAGCCACTCCCCTAGCCAAGCTGTTCCAGTACAGCTACAACACTGGCATTTATCCAGCAATGTGGAAAATTGCCCAGATATGTCCTGTCCACAAAAAGCAAGACAAATCCAATCTGGCCATTTACCACCCCAACAGTCTACTCTCCATCATCGGCAAAGTAATGGAAAGTGTCAAGCGGCACTTACACAGCAATATCCCACTTACTGCGCTCAGTTTGATTTCCACAGGGCTGCTCAGCTCCTGACCTCATTATAGCCTTGGTCCAAAAATGGCCAAAAGAGCTGAACTCACGAGGTGAGGTGAGAGTGACTGCCCTTGACGTTAAGGCAGCATTTGATTGAGCATAGCATCAAGAAGCCCTTGCAGAACTGGAGTCAGTGGGAATCAGGGGGAAAATCTCCACTGGTTGGAGTCATACCTAGCATAAAGGAAGATGTTTGTGGTTGTTGGAGGTCAGTCATCTCAGTTCCAGGACATCACAGCACGCGTTCCTCAGGGTAGTGTCCTAGGACCAACTATCTTCAGCTGCTTCATCAATGTCCTTCACTCCATTGTAAGGTCAGAAGTGGGGAGGTTTACTAATGATTACAAAAGGTTCAGCACTATTCGTGACTCCTCAGATACTGAAGTAGTCCATGTCCAAATGCAGCAAGACCTGAACAATATCCAGTCTTGGGATGACAAGTGCTAAGTAACGTTCATGCTACACAAGTGCCAGGCAATGACCATCTCCAACAAGGGAGAATCTAACCATCTCACCTTGACATTCAATGGCATTAACATCACTGAATACCCCACTATCAACATCCTGGGGGTTACCATTGACCAGAAACTGAACTGAACTAGCCTTTTAAATACTATGGTTACAAGACCAGGTCAGAGGCTAGGAATCCTTTGGCAAGTAACTCACCTCCTGAATCGCCAAAGCCTGTCCACCATCTACTAGGCATAAGTCAGGAGTGTGATAGAATACCCTCTACTTGCAGCTCCCACAACGTTCAAGAAGCTTGACACTGTCCAGGACAAAGCAGCCTGCTTGATTGGCACCACATGCAAAAATCATTCACTCCCTTCACCACCGATGCACAGTAGCAGCAGAGTATACCACCTACACAATGCGCTGCAGGAATTCACCAAGGCTCCTTCGACAGCACCTCCCAAACCCATGACCACTACCAGCTAGAAGGATAAGGGAAGCAGATGCATGGGAACCGCAGCACCTGGAAGTTCCTCTCCAAGTTACTTCATCCAATCTATTTGAAGATTAAAATCTCCAATAATTATTGCAGTATCTTGAGTCAGGACAAAATGTACTCCATGGTTTGGTCAGGGTTTCCGAAGTTGCAGTCAGTTGAGTTTTTGAAATGCCATTTGTACATCAGGTGACCACATCAACCATGTCCAGTCCATATTCTACCGAGGGTTGCCCATATGCTCCTGAGATGTTGGGTTGGAGACACCGGCCTGGATTTTCATCCTCAAAGCGGGTGGTGGGAGTTGGGAAATTCCTGGCTTGGCTTGGCCATCTCAGGAGCAAGTATCCATAAAGGCCGGATCTTCATTGCCAGAATAAAGGCAAAATACAGTGGATGCTGGAAATCTGAAACAAAAAGTGCTGGAAAAACTCAGCAGGTCTGACAGCCTCTGTGGAGAGAAAGACAGAGTTAACTTTTTGAGTCCGTATGGCTCTTCTTCAGAGCCCCTTATTCTTCATTGCCAGGGTTGGGTGCAGCCTGGATTCTGGCCAGCCGACTAGCAAAAAAATTTGGAGGCAGCCACAGGGCTGCTGGGTGTGGAGGCGGGCTGTTTAAATGGCTTGCCTTGGTGCCCTAGGAGTTTGTCCCAGCCAAAATAAAAACAAAAAGGTCCTCCAGCCCTCACACCTCACACCCATTCACTCCAAACACTCTCCATGCCCCATCCATGCTACCTCATGGTCCCTCATGCAAGTCTCTGCTCCTCCACCCACACCTCATGGCCTCTCATGCTCCCTATGCTAATCTATGGCACTTCCATGCCCATTGATCCACTATCTGTCTAGAACCAATGAACCCTATAGTGTATAGTAGAATGTTTAAAGAAAAAGCTCCAAAAAAAAGTAATTCATTATAAAAATTTCTCCTATGTTGAAAAGAAAGTCATTTCACTACAAGCTAGTAAAAGTGTCAATCATCCAGATCCTTTAACGTGTCAATAAAAAAAACCCACAAGCCCTTGAAACCACCTAACTCATGTAACAGACATTGTGAAATGGACAGCAGAGATCAGAGAGCCTGCGTTGTCAAACAATATTTTCTCTGGGGCACAGCTATTTCACCAAGCTTAATAGATGCCTGGGCTCTCAGCCAAGCCTCATTCTGTATGCTCGGCTGGGAGCCAAGACACCCACTAGAGCATTAAAACATCTTCCAGGTGGCTGGAAGGGCAGAGCTTGCATAGAGGGCATGAGGAGGATCTTTTGAACTTACCTGTTCAAAAGTCCCCTCATGTACCTTCGGGTTCATGACTTCTCTGAGGGGCCGTGAACCATGACTCTTTAAAAACCTGGCCTGACTCCATGAAAATTGCAGAGTATGACATGCCTATCTTGGGAGTGCTGGATGTGGGCTTTTGACAGAAACCAGACTGCATCAATTAAAGGTACTTCTGACTTGGAAATATATCACTGTTCCTTCACTGTCACTGGGTTAAAATCCTGGAACTCCCTCCCTAACAGCACTGTGGGTGTACCTACACCACTTGGACTGCAGTGGTTCAAGAAGGCAGATCACAATCACTTTCTCAAGGGCAACTAGGGATGGGCAATAAATGCTGGCCTAGCCAGCGACACCCATGTCCCATGAACGAACAATAAAAATAAAATCTCAGCATGGCTCCTGAGGTCTGCCATTGGTGGATACTGGGTGAGTTGGCATGAAGGGTGTATGGGAAAATGGTGGTGGGTTAGGGGCATGAGTTGGCATTAAGTTGGCATGGGGCTATAATGGGCTAGGGGGATGAGTGGGGGTTCATGGGTTGGCCTGAGTTGATACTAAGTTGGCATGGAGGGTATGAAGGGCCATGAGGGTGGGTGGATGTCATGAGTTCACATGAATGGAGAATGTGCAGGAGTGAGGAGGTCTGTGAGGTGAGAGCTAGAGGGCATTACTGTTTTTATTATAACTGGGACAAAGTCCCAGAGCACAGAGACAGGCCTTTTAAACAGCCTGTCTCTGAACCCAGCAAGCCCTGTGGCTGCCTCCGCACTGTTTGCAGAGCTGATGGGCCCGATGCCAGTCAGCTTCTTCCCGACCTCGGAATGAAAATTGAAACATTCAGGGAAGTTTCTCCCAAGTTGGCTAGGGGAGCTGGAAATTTTCCGGAATCTGTGCACCCAATCAGGAGCAAAAATTCAGCCCTCGATTAGTTTAGCATTGTATTCCAATAGCTCTATCCCTCTATTTCTCTATCTAGTGCATTGTTGCAAGAATGTTTAATTTTGTGATTCATATGTTTTAGGAGTATAACTTTTAGTTTGGGGATTGAAGTTTTTAACTGTAAGGTGATGGAAGCACCTGCTTTGGAAGGCTGGTAAACAGACATGGCTAATGAGTATGCACACAGGAATGTTTGTGGCATTGGCAGGAGAGCCAGAGACCCTGCTTTCAATTCTAAGGACCATGGAAGAATCTGACTCCAACTTGGCATAGAGCTTTATGCAGAATTTGGAACCCATCCTTTCCATTGTGGAAGTGGTGGCCACTCCTATGATAGCACATCGACCCAGCCATCATGCAGTGTGCTTCCATTGCAGCACAAGCAGAAGCCACACAACATACGGGTACTGCTACTGAAGTAATGAAATCTCTTGTTGCCATGTCAGCCCGGTTTGCTATGCAGGTTCAGATTGTTGACATCACAGCTGGAGATACCAGTGCTCAAAGAGGCTTCCAGCAGATCGCTAGGATTGCTGTGGTGAAAGGCAATGGTTCTATGGAGAAAGCACCTGCTGTTCTCTCTCAGGACAACAGCATTCGTTCTCCTACCACTGTCACTCCACCAGTGCTCTTTTTGTTGCCTGTCAGCCAGCTGGCCCATACTGCTGCTGCCCATGCCAAGATTGTGCAAACAAAGTCAGGCCCTGAAGGCCCAGAGCTGCTCCAAAGCATCTGCAGTCTCCCCCACTGAAAGCTAGCAGTCTTCCACTTGTCATGCTGCAGCAACTGGGGTGGCACTATGTAGGAACACTGAGACAGGCAAAGGCACACGGAAGACAGACATTATGGCTGATAAATTGAGTATTGTAAGGAGTACTGGATTGTGTTGTTGAATAAAGTTGGTATGGAATGATTGCCTTGTGGTGGTTTTTATTTAGGATTGTGGCCAAGAGATCCATCAGTGAGGGATGGTAAGATGTGGAACTGTTAAACAATTGGGACATTAAGTTTTATTCTGGGATTTTGGGGTCGTCTGATTTACTTATGGATAGCCGGTGCAGAATATGGATGTGCCAGCTTCCCCCTCCTTTCCGCCTCCTCCTCTTCTTTCTCCTTCTCCTGAGCTGCTTCTCCAACCTGCAGAGCCAAGGGCTGCACCATTAACTGTTCAAGAATCTACGTATGTTCAGTTAAGGGACGCCCACTATCCTGGCAAAGCCAAGTTTGCGCTCCTTTCCTCTGTTAGAGAGAAGACAATGAAATTTCCTTTCCCACCTTACAGAACCTCCTGTGACCTCCTGGATGTAGTGGTGGATGGCAAATTTTGAGATGTTTGCTATCTTGTTTGTTCCAGTCTGGAAATTGGGGCCATGGTCACCTTGTGGGCCACTGATAGCGCTGTCTTTGTTCTGCTCTGAGGCTGTAGGTCTGGTTCCAAGGAAATGTTCTGTAAACACCTCCTTGATGAATTGCAGTTGCCAAACTCACTGCTCCTGGCTTAGGTACAGGGAGTAGATACAGGGAGTAGAAAGGTTCTACCTGGAGGACTCCAGGTGGGTAAGGTCTTCTCCTGAGATCCCTTTCCCCCTCCTCCTCCTCTACCCCTGCAAGCAGGCCTGGCTGCCTTTGGTTTATCTCCCTCTAATGCTGCAGCCCAAGGGGAATTACAGCTATTGCACTCATGGCTGGAAGCAGATGGTGTACTGTGAGGCCTTGAAGTAGCAACTAATGCCTTTCCAACATCCAGCATCACTCTGTGCAGAATTTACCAACTTTTATAAAACTTCTCCAAACACCCAGTCCTTCCTCAAACCCAGCAAGATTAAATAGGGAATAATAGGGAAACAACCAAACTACAAGTTGGATGATGATGCCTTTAACTAGTACTGGTGGGGCGTTCCTTATGGTGCTGACTGATGTCACAATCTGTCAACTATGCGTACTCGCAGCAATTAATGTCCACACTATCGTCCTCAACAAGATTGTGTCTGGTATGTGGGCGGGAGCGGGATCACCATCTTTTTTCACCTAAAGTAGCCTTTCTAGCACCAAAACTACCAGCCAAATTTTGTGGCTAACTTTTGTCTCTGTTACATTACACTAAAATAATTCTACACAATTCATTAAAATAACATTGTGGCAAAATATTCAAAACACTTCCTCTATCACAGTTCTGCACCCCCCTCCCCGTCCCATTATATACTCTCAATACATAACTTATAATATAATGAATATACAGAAAGAAGGAATCAATTATCATAAATGTATCTATCAGAGCTCTAACCACTCCAACAAGTTTACCCACATTACGCAAAACACCTGTCATGAACACCCCTGACCACAGATGCATTCTCTTGCAACATTAAATAACCCTGTCTGTCCCACCTTTTACGGCACAAAAAGGGCCAGTCTCTATGGTCACTTTTTTTCCCCTCACATCATGAGTCTTCGCTAAAGTAAAATATTTAACTTTTCATTTATTCATTCACGGGATGTGAGCTTCACTGGCTGGGCCAGCATTTATTGCCCACCCCTAGTTGTCCTTCAGAAGGTGATGGTAAGCTGCTTCTTGAACCACTGCAGTCCTTGTGGCATACGTACACACAGAGTGCTGTTAGGGAGGGAATTCCAGGATTTTGACCCAGTGACGGTGAAGGAACAGTGATATATTTCCAAGTCAGGATGGTGAGGGACTTCCAGGACGGGGTATTCCCATCTCTCTACTGCTCTTGTCCTTCCAGATGGTAGTGGTCGTGGGTTTGGAAGGTGCTGTCTAAGGATCCTTGGTGGATCCCTGCAGTGCATCTTGTAGATGGTACACACTGCTGCTATTGTGTGTCGGTGATAGAGGGAGTGAATGTTTGTGGATGTGGTGCCAGTGAAGTGGGCTGCTTTGTCCTGGACGTTGTCAAGTTTCTTCAGTGTTGTGGGAGCTGCACTCATCTAGGCAAGTGGGGAGTATTCTATCACACTCCTGACTTGTGCCTTGTAGATGGTGGACAGGCTTTGGGGAGATAGGAGGTGAGTTATTCATCGCAGGATTCCTAGCCTCTGACCTGCTCTTGTAGCCACAGTATTTATATGGCTATTCCAGTTCAGTTTCTGGTCAATGGTAACCCTCAGGATGTTAATAGTGGGGGATTCAGTGATGGTAACGTCAAGGGACGATGGTTAGGTTCTCACTTGTTGGAGATGGTCATTGCCCGGCACTTGTGTGTTGTGAATGTTACATGCCACTTGGTCAGCCCAAGTCTGGATATTCTCAGGTCTTGCTGCATTTAGACATGGACTGCTTCCACATCTGAGGAGTTGTGAATGGTGCTGAGCATTATGCAATCATCAGCGAACATCTTTCTGACCTTATGATGGAAGGAAGGTCATTGATGAAGCACCTGAAGATAGTTGGGCTGAGGACACTATCCTGAGGAACTCCTGCAATGATGTCCTGGAGCTGAGATGATTGACCTCCAACAACCGCAACCATCTTCTTTTATGATAGGTATGACTCCAACCAGTGGAGATTTTCCTCCTGATTCCCATTGAATCCAGTTTTGCAAGGGCTTTTTGATGCCACACTTGGTCAAATGTGGCCTTGATGTCAAGGGCAGTCACTCTCATCTCATCTCGGGAGTTCAGTTCTTTTGTCCATGTTTGAACCAAGGCTGTAATGAAGTCAGAAGCTGAGTGGTCCTGGAGGAACTCAAACTGGACATCAGTGAGCAGGTTATTGCTAAGCAAGTGGCGCTTGAAAGCACTATTGATGACTCCTTCCATTTGTTTACTGATGATCGACAGTAGACTGATGGGGCAGTAATTGGCTGGGTTTTTGAGTACAGTACATACCTGGGCAGTTTTCCACATTGCCGGGTAGATGCCAGTGTTTTAGCAGTACTGGAACAGCTTGGCTAGGGGCGCGTCAAGTTCTGGAGCACAAGTCTTCAGCACAATTACCGGAATATTGTCAGGGCTCATAGCCTTTGTAGTATGCAGTGACTTCAGCTGTTTCTTGATATCACATGAAGTGAATTGAATTGGCTGAAGACTGGCACCTGTGATGCTGGGGACTTTTGGAGGAGGGCGAGATGGATCGTCCACTCGGCATTTCTGGCTGATGATTGTAGCAAATGCTTCAGCCTTAATCGATGTGCTGGGCTCCCCATCATTGAAGATGGGGATATTTGTGGAGCCTCCTCCTCCAGTGATTTGTTTAATTGTCCACTACCATTCACAATGCGATGTGGCAGGACTGCAGAGCTTCGATCTGATATGTTAGTTATGGGATCGCTTAACTCTGTCTATCACTTGCTACTTATGCTTTTTGGCACACAAGTAGTCCTGTGTTATAGCTTCACCGGGTTGACACCTCATTTTTAGGTATGCCTGGTGCTGCTCCTGGCATGCCCTCCTGCACTCTTCATTGAACCAGGGTTGAACCCCTGGTTTGGTGGTAATGGTAGAGTGGGTGATATGCCAGGCCATGAGGTTACAGATTACATTAGAGTACAATTCTGCTGCTGCTGATGGCCCACAGTCCCTCATGGATGCCCAGTCTTGAGTTGCTAGATCTGTTCGAAATCTATCGTGTTTAGCATGATGGTAGTGCTACACAACACGATGGAGGGTATCCTCAATGTGAATGTGGGACTTCATCTCCACAATGACTGTGCGGTGGTCTCTCCCACCAATACTGTCATGGACAGATGTATCTGTGGCAGGCAGGTTGGTGAGGATGAGGTCAAGTGTGTTTTTTCCTCTTGTTGGTTCCCTCACCACCTGCCGCAGACCCAGTCCAGCAGCTATGTCGCTTAGGACTCAGCCAACTCGGTCAGTAGTGGTGCTACTGAGCCAACCTTGGTGATGGACATTGAAGTTCCTCACCCAGAGTGCATTTTGCCCTTGCCACCCTCAGTGCTTCCTCCAAGTGGTGCTCAATATGGAGGAGCACTGGTTCATCAACTGAGGGAGGGTTGAACGTGGTCACCAGCAGGAGATTTCCTTACCCATGTTTGATCTGATGCCATGAGACTTCATGGGGTCCGGAGTCGATGTTGAGGACTCCCAGGGCAACTCCTTTCCGACTGTATACCACTGTGCCGCCATCAGTACTGGGTCTGTCCTGCCGGTGGGATAGGACATACCCAGTGATGGTAATGATTGTGTCTGGGACATTATCTGTAAGATATGATTCCAAGAGGACATTGCATCTATGTCAGGCTGTTGCTTACTAGTCTGTGAGACAGCTCTCCCAGCATCTCTAGCCCCGACATGTTAGGAAGGAGAATAGTTCCATTCCTTTTCTGAGACTTTAGCGGTTTGATACAACTGAGTGGCTTGCTAGGTCACCTCAGAGGAGAGGCAGCAGTTAAGTATCAACCACATTGCTGTGGTCAGGAATCGCATGTAGGCTAGACCAGGTAAGGGTGGCAGATTTCCTCCTCTAAAGGACATTAGTGAGCCAGATGGTTTTTTACAAAAATCAACAATGACTTCATGGTCATCATTAGGCTTTTAATTCCAGGTTTTTATTTAATTCAAATTCCACCATCTAACCTAGGTCCTCAGAGCATTAACCTGCATCTCCAGATTACTAGTCCAGTGACAATACCACTACACCATTACCTTCCCCTGATAGGTCGTGTGTATATTGAAGTTTCAACAATCCTATTTCATTTAATTATTTGTTACCTAGTATGGTTGAGGGGAAAAAAAATACAATAATCAGATCAGGTTGGCAACCAGGGCCAGAAGAAATATGAATTATATCAAATCCCATCATAACACAGCAGTAGAATGGAATGAAGGCCTAATGATCTAAACTAATATTACAATATGAGAGAGAAAAAGGAATAAGCTCACAGAAGGAGGAGAAAGCTTTGGAGGAAACAGGTGTAATAGGGGAAGCATAAACTTTGCTTCTCATTATAAAACGTTAATTGCTGACAAAGCTCAGTGGGGTGAAGCAAGAGCCTAATCCATGTTAAACCATGAATAATATTATGAGTGATCAACTAGTGACAAATAACATTTCTTGTTTGACTGGTGGCACTGCTTTCTGGAAACTAGATGTTGTTTCCAACTTCAACAGACAACATGGACCATTCAATTTAATGTAATCCTCACTGAGGAACTGTGTTCGTGAATATAAGCACTGGAATTGAATATTTATTGCGTAACATGATATGTTGGGATGAGAGGGGAGTGGAACTGAGAATTAGAAGATCATGGTTTCATGTAACTGTGCTTCTGTGATGGGCATAAATGCAGCATAACCTGTTTGATTGGCTCATTTTATTAGAGTGCCCAATATTTCTGTAATTTTTGCTGAGGCTGGTGCATTGTATTCAGTAATTTATAGATGGGCAGTTTTGAAAAGAAATACTTTGCCAAGGAGTGAACTAAAAGACTAATAGAAAGTCAAAAGTTCTCCAGCACAGCTAGTTTTTCTGGAGAGTTTGAATTTTTCATCAATAATATCAGATTTTTATGGCATGTATTTTTTTAAAGGTGAACTTTTTAAACAAATCCAAAATTCTTTAACACGTTCAATTTTGGTTAGTTTTGTATTTATTTTTGGCATGACATCATAAATTGACAACTTGCTAAAATCTCCGCCTGCTAATGGTGAGGTGCTGCGGTAAATAGCATACTTTCCTTTCTAGAAACTAGATTCAACTCCAGCCAAATTGCCGGGATTAAGATTTCTTTCTGCTGATCGTGAGTATCTTAAATAAAATGACCCACAATTTCCTTGGGTCTTTGCCAGATTTCTTCTTTAACTTTGGCAAAACCTTTCAGAAAACAAAAGCAGGGACCCAGTTGTATCGAGACTGGCAACTCTGAGATTTTACAGTCATTCTAAGAGGGAGTAAAGCCTTTGCTTTCCCCCTCCATTCACTATGGTGCATGTAATATGCAGCAAGTTCTCATTTTCCCAGCTCAGACTGGATCTAGTGTATTACTGGAGGCCAGTACACTATGACCTCGACATGGATACAAAATAGGCCTCACTGATGGATATGAGGGAAAGTCCAGACAAGCAAAGTCAGGGCTTAACTTATCTAAAAGGTATATTAGGTCTGCTTTTCAACAGATTAGTTTCCACATTATTAAAACCAGTTGCCTCATGCACTCTAGGAGTGGCACCATATCGAAATTAAGAGATTGCACTTCACACAATACCAAAGAGAAATATTTTGCTAAGAACACAAGAAATAGGAGCAGGAATAGACCAAATGGTCCATTGAGCCTACTCTGCCATTCAATACAATCATGGCTGATCTTGGGCTTCAACTCTATTTTCCTGCCCGTTCCCCATATCCCTTAATTCCCTAAGAGACCAAAAATCTGTCTATCCCAACCTTAAATTTATTCAACAAAGGAGCATCCACAACCCACTGGAGTATAGAATTCCAACGGTTCACAACCCTTTGAGTGAAGTAATTTCTCCTCATCTTAGTCCTAAAAGAAACACTTGGGACATTCACAATGAATTGTAACTAAGAATATGGTTGCAATTAAACTGCTGTGCATGCAGATATAGTGCCTAAGATGGTGATAGCAAGAATGGTTCTCCAGCTGATAGTATGTTTGTTGTGGAAAGCAGAAGTATGTAGAAAGGGCAGTTAATATCTTGGCCAGTTGTGGTGGTCAAGAAAAAGTCTCTTCAAGCTGATACCATTGTGTTTTTCAGATAGTGACAGGTTGTCCTCCATATTCTCTTTAGGCTGTCGTTGCTGATCCCATTTTTGTCCATAGGTGCCTTTGGTCTCTGGGAACTTCTTTGTGTTGCAAATTCTGTAGCAGACAGCACATCAATACATTCCTGGAGACTAAAAGCTAATTATATTGCAGATTAGGTCCATTTTATGTATCTGAAGTGAATCTTCAGAATTCCTGTTGTATGCTCTGCGATGACTCTGATATATGAATGAACCTCATTATGCTGCTCAGCTGGAAAAGCAGATAGATGTTATGTGTTATGGCTATAGATTACAGCTTTGCTATTGTCGGAGCCACTCAGAGACTGATCTCTAGGTGAAATAGTGATGGTTTTGTGGCATGTAGCTATCAGAAAATTGAGAATGTATTTGCATGATATGGTGCTGGTCACATTGAGAGAATGGAATCCTTTTTGTTGACATCATGATGGTGAATTGTCTGGCTCTGACAAACAGGGCATCTGCAACTTACAGTATGAATCAGTGCAGAACTGTCATCAAGATTCCAGTGACATCTTGGATTCACACTGCGCCACATAAGTTCAGGAGGTAAGGTCTTAGGTGCATTGAAATATATGGCATAACAGCCTCTGTAAAGCACTGTTCCTCAATCCAAAGGAATGAGGTGCATAGTGGGCTGTGTATGCTAGTGTGGGGGATACTGGCAGGTTCATGTCATGCAGTTCCTGTGCTGCCTGACCAGCTAACTGCTCCTTTGTTCTTTCTCTTTTCTAACAATAATAAAAAAAATCACAATTGGCTCAAAAATAAACTTTTAATGACTCTTTTCATAGTGCCTACTGGGTCCTTTAAATCCACTTCTATCTTTTCCTCACAGTCTGGCAAAACTGGATATTCATTTCAAGTGGGAATGATGTATTGTCAGTTTAACTGTGGTGGTAATGATAGAAAATATTTCCTGGACTATATCATTACTAATCAAGTTTTTGGTTATTAGGCTGAATTTTTTTTGTGTGGTTCATTATGAATTTTTTAACTGATAATCACTCCTATGAAGTGCCTTGGATGTTTTAATTTTTGTTAAAGGTGCTTGAGAATACAAGTGGTTGCCTCATTTAAATTCCCCCCCCCCACCCCCCTCCACCCCTGGCCCTGGCTCTTGTGTCCTCAATTTAAGGCTGGCACTTCAGTTATCTACTGGACATAATGACGGGCACAAAAATGGAATGGAATCCAACATATAGCATACTTGTGCCTGAGGCCAGCTGCCATCCACTGGAATATCTATCCCTCAGAAAATCTAGGCTGATCCTTATATTAACTTTATCTTCCCAAATCAATTTGAATGTAAAGACAATTAATGACCCAACCTGTATTTTAACCAACCTCTTTCCTTAGTAATGTTCTGGGGGTAAAATAAACTACTGAATGTTGGAACCAAAATATATAATTCAGGATACACAATGGAGCTTAATTTCTTAGAAATTATAATCAGGTACATCTGTTTAATTAGAACATGCAACATTTAATTGTGAATGTATTAAGACACCAGGTTCATATTGATGAGAAGTAACCTTTGACAACGCTGCTGCGTTAAATGATCAGGTGAGATAACTATTTTAAAAGGGAGTACAATGTTAAGGTATGTGCTTACCCGAACATAAATATCAGCTGTTTAATTCCTCCCCCATTTGAACTTATATTTGTAGGATCCCTCCAATCAATGCAATGTAACACCAATTTGGAGGAGTAGTTGGAATAGAGAGATGGTAGGTAGAGTGATGCTGTCAGTATAATTGGAGACTTATACTTGCAGTCAAGAATTACACGTAAGCAAATACTTGGCTGACTTGATATCCCCTCCTAAAAAAGCCAGCAATTAATCTGAAATAGGCCGATTCCATTGAACCCAACAATAATGAAGAATGCTCCCTCTCAACCATGATGCCAATGTACTGCATCATCTGAAATGATTTAAGACTGTACACTACAAATCACTATCCATAATGCAGTACTGAATTTATGGAAAAAAATGAAAATGGTCATTTTTGTATAAGGTGAAAAACTTCCAACTTCTAGTTCTCACTGCCACATTATATTGTCCTTTTAAAAGTTGCATAATTTTATTTTTTGTCAAGTAGAGCAGATCCTGAAGGACTGTGTTCCAAAGTGTTTACAAACATACATTGAAGAACCCTACAAATCAGACCAAGAATCTCTTTATCGTGGTCATTATCCATAATCCACAACAAACTCTTTTATTTGCTTCTGTTTTCCCACTTTAGGTTCCTGATTGATTCTATTTCTCACATCCTCATGTTCAGCTGAAAGATCAGAATAGTCAGCAGTGAATATTTCCACAGCCACTAGCAATCAATTCTGCTGTCATTTTCTGAAAATGGACATGCAATTCCACGTCATCCTTCACTCCACTTTTCAAAGCAGAGCATCTGTAGCTATGTGAGAGCCTATTGAGTGACTCGACTGATCTGACAAATCATGCCACTAATGCCTCTTATGTTGGCTTGAAATTTTATGACTTGAAGTCCAATAGCTACGAGGCTGCTAGAAACTATGCTTAACTCAACTTGTTACCCAATGTAATAAAATTCAAAGGGAAAAACACATTATGCTCCCAACCAACAGTGTTAATCAGTAGTGACTTGGAACTGTAGATTCCATCAGGCATCTAGGTGATTAACACAAACTCATTCATCAAAAATATAAGGTGAAGATTGATAGACAAACCATAAGATGTATGGTGTTTAGAAATCATTGATGTAACTAAAGATTTATTACAATCAGCCTTACTTTATGCAACAACGTGACCTGGACTTTGTGCTGTATATTTAACCTGTGTAAATGATGTAACTGGTTTCATCCCAAATGATTACATCAGTTACGCCACAAGCTTGGCCAAAATTCCACAGTCATGAGCAATCCAAAAGAAGGAAAAAATATTTTTTAAAGATTGTGGAGAAAGTGATACAAATCACTGGAATTTGGGAGGTAATTAAATCCAATGTCAGTGCTGGAAATTTCTGGGCTATAGCTTAAAGGTGACGTAAAAAGCAATGTTAGTCTGATGTTTTGATATTTTTGACCATGCCTGTACAGGAGATTCATGGTGCAATTTATGTTGGAAAAAAAAACTCCTATTAAGTTAATTGTAGCTCCAAGGGTTTAAATTCACAGAACAGCAAAGCTGGAAAATATATAGGTCAGGATTCAGCTTTAGACAATGAAACTGCAATTAAAGGTACCACAAACTTTCACAGCTATCAAGGTGGAGCTACTCCATTCATGTGAACCTGCCATGAGGTGTCTACTTGAGAATCCAGGGAGAGGAGATTTCTGAATGTATTGCACTGATTTAGACAAACAGTACTTTTTGGTTGACTGGTTTACTGGTGAATCTCAGAATGGGGAAAGAATTGAAAGCACTGCCCTCCCCTCATCACAACCCTACCCTTGTGACCTTTTCCTTACAGATACCCAACACTATCACCTGGTCAACAGTGGCATAGGAGCATGAAGTCCAAGAGGAGTAAAAGAGTGATAATGATAAACACAGTCACTCAATCTCACACTCGCAGCCACCAGCTCAGATTTTGGTGTTGCATGACTTTAGAAGTCAGTAAGAGATGGGATCTGCAGGAGGTGAGATGTTGGGCATAAGTTGGCTGCAGCCAGGGCTGGTGGAAAGGGTCATGCTGCTGTCAGACCCCCAAGGACAAGCTGTGCTGCAGAGTATTCAGATGAGGGTTTTGATGGGATGGTGTATAGAAAAAGGCTGATGGAGAATCACAGTGAAATGATTGGTGCATTGGCAGGCCTGTCAGAAAACCTGTTGCCAGGGTTAAGGAGCATGAACGTTTCCCGAACCCAATTGGCACAGATCTTTACGCAGAGCTCGAAACCCATCCTCTCCAGTGTGGAAATGGTGGCCAATTGCATTAGACCACTTGCAGACCCAACCATCTGATGGCTGATGTTTCATCTTCCATTGTAGCACAAGGAATCCACCCAACGTCTAGCTGCTGCAGTGGAAGCTCAGATGGACATCATGCAAAGACAACTTGCTGCCTTGTGGGCTCAGACTGCTGTCCTCATGGCTGCAGATACCAGTGTTCCAAGGGGTTTGCAGGGTTCCACTGCAAAACAGCAACCTATCCTCCAACAGGTTATTGGGATCGTTTTGGCAGAACTGGGTAAGATAGCAGTGACTCCATGGAGCACAAGCCTATTGTCCTCTCTGGTAGCAGGATGACAGCATTCATCCTCCTACAACTACCACTCTGCCAGCACTCCAGTTGTTGCCTGTCAGCCAGCCAGCCCAAACTGTTGCTGCCCATGCTGAGATTGTACAGTCTGAAACTGGATCTTCTAGGGCCAAAGCGGCTCAAGGGCATCCTGCTAGGCCATCGGCAGTCTCCACCACTGTAAGTTAGTAGCCATTGACCAGTCATGCTGCAGTCACTGGGATAACACTGTGAAGGAGCACTAGAACAGGCAAAGGTACATGGAAGGTAGGCACTAAGGAAATGCATGCAAATGGATTAGTTGACTTTTATATAGAATATTGAATGATTTGTTTGTTAAAGTTGGTTTGGAATGGTTGCTTTATGGTGGCTTTTATTTCAGCTATATGGCCAAGAGGATGCTGTGATGATCCGTGACAAAGGGAAGGTAAGACTAATGTACATTGGGGATTTGGTATTCAATGGGCTATAGCTGAATGAGAAAGCTCAGTGGAAAAATAAATGTGTTGTTGCCTCTTCCTTTCCTCCTCCTCCACCACCTCTTCCTCAGCTGCTTGATATATCTATGGTGACAAGGACTGTGCCTTCAAGGTGGTGAGCTTATGGAGGATACAACAGATCACTAAGAATTGTGACACATGATCCTGTGAGTACTGCAGGACTCCTTCAGAGCGGTCCAAGAGTGGTCTGTTCGATTATGTTTTGTATGGCATCATGGCTCTCATTATATCCACGCCAACCACATGTGGTTGGGTTACATATCAAAGTCATGAGCCAGGTGGTCAGCGGATAACCCCTGTTGCCCAGTAGCCACCCTCTGCTTTGATGTGGTGGCTCAAATACTGAGGGAGCAGTGGCAAACAATAAATGCAACATGACCACTGACAGGATAACAGGCATTCACCTGTGAGCTCAGTCGCACATCAACCATGGATTCAGGGGGTGGAAGCCATTGCGGGTATAGTACATCTCTGCATTGAAATGTGGCACCCACGAGCAACATGTGTATAGTCAATGGCACCTGCACCAAGGAGAAGCTAGATATCTTGGCAAAGCCATTAGCACGTTCCGCCTGCTACTCTCTGATCAGAGAGAACACAATGTACCCTCTTCTCCTGGCATAAAGAGTGTCTGTCACCTCTCTGATTGTAGCAGTGGATGACGAATTGTGAGATCTCAGACATGTTGCTTCCTCCAACCTGGAAGGATTCTGAAACAAAGAAATTCATGGCCACAGTCACCTTCACAGTCATTGGCATAGCTGTCCTTGCCCTGCTCTCATAGGCTGCAGGTCTGCCTGCAATAGTTGGCAGATTTCCATGAGCACAACAGAGATGATGCACAAACAGCTCCTGGTTTAGTCTGAGGTAAGAGAAATGCTCCCTGAAGACCGTGGGTGGAGATGACCTCCTGCTGATAGCCCTTCTCCTTCTCTGCCACATCTTTCTCCTTCTTCGAGCAGCTTGTCCTCTTCCTAGGTTGTCTCTGCTGATTCTCCCTCTCATGCTACAGGTCAAGGGGGATGGTAACCACAACACCCATGACTGGAAGCACGTTGTTTGCCTAGAACCCCTGAAGTCAAAACCAGGGCCCTCACCTTGTGCAACACCATTCCCTGTCACTTCTCAACTTTAAACAGCACTTTTACAAACTCAGATACAGCCAGTAGAAATCCATCAGCAACTAATCCTTGAGTAGTTGAAGAGACCTTTAAATGGCATTGGTGGCAGGAGTGTGGGGTTGGGGGGTGGTGGGGGGGGAATATGTGGTGAATGGGCATTAGCAGGAGTAGTGAGGTTGAAAATGGCAGTGCTGGCATCAAATCAGCAGTATCAAGCTGACTGGTTTCACAAACTGACTATGCATACTTCCAGCATATGCTCCTAAAACGACTGTGCTCATATCCCCTCCAAAACCACGGGTCACAGTCTGAGGATATAGGGTAGACCATTTAGGACTGAGATGAGGAGAAATTTTTTCACCTGGAGAGTGGTGAGCCTGTGGAATTCGCTACCACAGAAAGTACTTGAGGCCAAAGTATTGTATGTTTTCAAGAAGGAGTTAGATATAGCTCTTGGGGTGAAAGGGATCAAAGGATATGGGGAGAAAGTGGGAGCAGGCTATTGAGTTAGATGATCAGCCATGATCATAATGAATGGCGGAGCAGGCTCGAAGGGCCGAATGGCCTACTCCTGCTCCTATTTTCTATATTTCTATGTAAAATGGGATTTAGTGTGGTCAATGCACGTGCATGGCATGGACACCATTTTGGAACAAAAACGGCACCTGTAGTGCTGAAACTGGGCAGCAAGGAGCTGAATTTTGCCACATTATTATATGTATAAAAAAGCAGCTGATGATTCTTGCCTTATCTCCCTGAAATATTTCAGTCTGCCTCTGGAAAGATTGGAGAAGGGCACCTTATGGGATTCAGACCACAAGGGGTTACTACTATTCTATCCCCGGGCTGTGTGATTAAATAATTAGACATTGGGCAGTATGGACATGCTCCTGAACGCTTGGAACATTTATGGAAATGACCACCACAGCTATAACTGAGTAAATATCTAAAGCAGACCTGAAACCTGTAATGATTATCTTTGCACAAAAACATCCCAAGTATTAGCCAGTGCAAGGGAAAACTAACATGTTTCCCAACTTTGTCATCAATCACCATTATTTTAATGCTGATGCTAATCCCTTCACAGTGACTGTATTAAAATAAGGAGAAGAATAGCAACATTATAGGAGAAAGAGGAGAAAAATGTGGGCAATTATCCTAACCAAAGAGTATATTAATAAGTAACAAAAATTGATTCTATTTTATCAGAAGTGCAGTGTGAGGTGATTTTGGATCTGTCTCAGACCTACGTCAGTAAATGTGGGCAGATTTGGAATGATGCTTTTTAATTATTTTATTAAGTGCTGCGGGGGTGGGGGGTGGGGGGGGGGGGGTCACATGTTGCTGGATTTTTTTCCACACAACTGCATTGCCAATGAGGTCATCTTAATGCATACACTTTCCAAACCAAGAGCAGCAGTGGGCTACTTAACTTTCACGCCATATATAGTTTTCCAGATCTGTTAGGAGCGACTAAGAGCATACATGCTCAAACACACTCATTTATATAGTTTGTGTCTCATTGCTTAGATAGAAATTACAAAGGTGGCTTGTAATATTCAAACTATCATTTCACAGGTACAGGTATATCCAGGCTCTGCACATTTTAATTCAATCTCAATTGGCTGTGACCAGAGAAAGTAGGTATGGAATTAATTCATGGCCATCGACTCCACTATATAATCCACAAAATTCTGCACAACAAAGATACAATGAGACATATGAAACCATGTCTTCAGATTCTAAAAGGATGTATAGAATGTTGAAAGTACCTTTTTAGTTGCCGAGCTAGCCTGAGGGATGATCATACCTGTAAAAGATATACTAAATCTTTGTTCGATGCTCTTTGCTGCACAATATGACCATACGGTGTACATCACTGAACATTTATTCAGACAGGGACTTCATTTCTCAATTAATCCAAATGTAAGGCTATAGAAACCTGTAAATATTATCGAATAAATGCCCAGGGAGCTAAAAACAATTATAGCAGGCCCATCTTTCCGAAAGCATATATGGACAAGTCAAGTCTTCAGATATTCAAGCCAAAGGTTAAATTTTAAAAGAAATTGGATATATATTTAAAAAGTATTAGTTTTCTGGGTTATGGGGAATGTGCAGGAAAGTGGGACATACTCCACCCATGTCTTTGACCAAGTTTTTAAACTCCTAATATCTCCTCCTTTGACTCAGTGTGATTTTTGTTTCGTTATATTTCTGTAAAACAACCTGGAACATTATCCTATGTGAAAGGTGCTATACTAATGTAATTTGTTACTGTTGTAGTCAATTGGTTTTAATAGCTCTCTCTCTCTCTTCAGACACCATGCCCTAAGAGGCCGTTGGCAACCATGGACTTCCATGTGTTGGTCCATGGTTATGCTTGGCAAGATACTGCAGTAGTTTATTGTTGCCTTCTGCAGGTTCCAGCTGACCAGGAGACTCTCCCACTCCTATCACCTGTTATAGGCATATTGGAAGGATTTACAGGTTGATACACAACCTGTTTGGCTGCATTATAAGCACATCCTCCTTAGCCATCAAGTCTAGGGGTGGGACTTAAACCCAGAGACAGGGATGCCACCAGCTGCGCCACAAGACCTCCTTTAATGACTAGATCAATAATAAATTCTTGGAGTTTCATAAGTTTGTCAACTATGAAAAGTAGTAATGAATAAATTGCTGTCCCAAATTACCAAGTCATTAGCTCAGTAAAATAAATGTTACAATTTATTGCCATTCAGTCAATTCATTCACAAAGGCCTGAATCTTATGTTCGTTGGGCACGTGAGATCAGCGGTCCTGAAAGTGGACACAAAATGCGCTTACGGCTGCAATTGGCCCCTGACTGTGGTTTCATGCTGGCTGGCCATTAATTGCACGCTGAAACCCACCCAGAGAAAGGCTCAGCACTGTTGGCGGGGTCACCGTGGGTGCAGGTGAGCGCTTCCACTGAGCTCCCTGAAGGCAGACAGATGCCTCAGAGAGCTGCAGACCTCCAAATAATAAAAGAAAGCACAAGAATGCTGCAAAAAATGTCTATGCAGTACAATTAAGCACCTGAAAGCATACCTCATTTTAAAAAAAAGTCCCATGGTATTACTTTTTATTTTAAATCTAATGGATATTTCATCCTGCCCTTGATGAGGCTTCATCAAAAACGTAAAGGCCACCTGGCCTATTGGCCATTCGCCAACCGTAAGGTTGGACGGGCCATGAAAAATTGCATACAATTGGGCCTTTAATGAGCTTAATTGCCCGCTTAATTGTTGGCAGGCACTCTTCCGACTTTTGCGTGAGTGTGCGATGATGTCGGAACACTGGCCCGATGTCATCCCGTGCGATTTTACGTCTGTTTGGGTCAGGCGTGCCCCCACCTGTGGGACATAAAATTCTGGCCAAAATCTTCAAGTGAGCCGTACAACAAAGCTCAAAAAACTACATGTTTTTTGTTTTAATGTCAAACCTGTCTGTTTTTGTTTTCTCTTGTTTGTGTTTATGACAGTTTTCATATTTATTTGAAGTGATTTATTGATTCCATGATTTATAGTGTCTTCCCCTATTTACATCTTACTGACTTATAAATATGGCTCCAGACAATAAAACCTATCATTTTTTAGAAAACATCAACTTAAAGAAACAAACCACTAGCGAATTTGCAGGTTGTTTTAATTGTTAAAGTACAACATTTTTTTTTAAAAAGGAAGAGAACCCAGAAAGTCCTTCATACACAATTCCAGAGTTATGCTGTGAGCCTGACAGAAGCCCCTCAGATTAACCAGATCAAGAAATTTCCCTAAATATTTACATAGTTATCTTCCTGTTTCCAAACAAACATATTTAATGGATATTGCTGGGTCAAAAATTAGCAAGTTATTATTAAAAAGTAAATGCCTGGTGGTGAAATTGGTAACTATTTCTTTATACAATTATAGAGTGGTACAGAACAGAAGAAAGAGGCCATTCATTGTGGCTGTGCTGACTCTCTGAAATGGCTATCCAAATAGTCTTATACCCTTGAACTTTTTGCATAGTTTTTCCTTTGTTATCTTCCTTCTGTTGGGTCGCTTTGCTCAGTGAACACGTTGCACGCCTATCTACTGGTGAGTGAGTTGGTAAACAATATACTGCAGACACAGAGACTAATGTATGATGAAGCACATGCTGTTTATTAACACAAGTAACAAAGCACTAACACGTGTGCTTCTCAAAACAGATCCTATTCTAAACAACTGACTAACATTATAAAACAAAAACAGAATTACCTGGAAAAACTCAGCAGGTCTGGCAGCATCGGCGGAGAAGAAAAAAGTTGACGTTTCGAGTCCTCATGACCCATCAACAGAACTGAGTAAAATTAGGAGAGAGCTGAAATATAAGCTGGTTTAAGGTGGGGGGTGGTAGTTTTAGGGACAAGCAAGCAGTGATAGGAGCAGATAATCAAAAGATGTCACAGACAAAAGGACAAAGAGGTGTTGAAGGTGGTGATATTATCTAAAAATGTGCTAATTAAGAATGGATGGTAGGAGACACAAGGTACAGCTTTAGTGAGGGTGGGGTGAAATAAGACTAACGGCATAAAAGGTATAGATTTAAAAATAATGGAAATAGGTGGGAAAAGAAAATTCTATATAAATTATTGCAAAAAACAAAAACGGGGGGGGAAGAAACGGAAAGGGGGTGGGGATGGAGGAGGGAGTTCAAGATCTAAAGTTGTTGAATTCAATATTCAGTCTGGAAGGCTGTAAAGTGCCTAGTCGGAAGATGAGGTGCTGTTCCTCCAGTTTGCGTTGAGCTTTACTGGAACAATGCAGCAAGCCAAGGACAGACATGTGGGCAAGAGAGCAGTGTGGAGTGTTAAAATGGCAAGTGACACGGAGGTTTAGGTCATGCTTGCGGACAGACCGCAGGTGTTCTGAAAAGCAGTCACCCAGTCTGCGTTTGCTCTCTCCAATGTAGAGGAAACCGCATTGGGAGCAACGAATGCAGTAGACTAAGTTGGGGGAAATGCAAGTGAAATGCTGCTTCACTTGAAAGGAGTGTTTGGGCCCTTGGACGGTGAGGAGAGAGGAAGTGAAGGGGCAGGTGTGGCATCTTTTGCATATGCCTGGGGAGGTGCCGTAGGTGGGGGTTGAGGAGTAGGGGGTGATGGAGGAGTGGACCAGGGTGTCCCGGAGGGAACAATTCCTACGGAATACCGCCAGGGGGTGTGAAGGGAAGATGTATTTGTGTTTGGTGGTGGCATCATGCTGGAGTTGGCAGAAATGGCGGAGGATGATCCTTTGAATGCAGAGGCTGGTGGGGTGATAAGTGAGGACAAGGGGGACCCTATCATGTTTCTGGGAGGGAGGAGGAGGCGTGAGGGCAGATGCGCGGGAGATGGGCCGGACACGGTTGAGGGCCCTGTCAACGACTGTGGGTGGAAAACCTCAGTTAAGGAAGAAGGAGACATGACAGAGGAACTGTTTTTGAAGGTAGCATCATCAGAACAGATGCAACGGAGGTGAAGGAACTGAGAGAATGGGATGGAGTCCTTACAGGAAACGGGGTGTGAGGAGCTGTAGTTGAGGTAGCTGTGGGAGTCGGTAGGCTTATAGCCCACACTACAGAGCAATTGGGTAATGCAATCACGTGGTCCACCTGCTCACATTCTCTTAAAGGTGTATTGCACCTTAGATTACCAAACATTTTTCCAATTTGCTTTAGAAAGTTATTTTTGAAGGTGATTCCACCACTCTTTCAGGCAGTACATTCATGATCATAACAACTCTATGCATAAAAATGTTTCATCTCTTTTTTGCCTTAAATCTGAATCCTCTAGCTACTGAATCTTCTGCTGTTGGAAACAGTTCCGTAAAAACCCTTCATGCTTTTGATACCTCCATCAAATCTCCCCCAGTCTCTGTGCTGTAATGATAACTATCGTAGCTTCTCTAGTCTCTCTGCATAACTGAAATCCCTCATCCCTGTTCCATTCTGGGAAATCTCCACTGCACCCTCTACAATGTCTTAGCATCCTTCATAAAGCATGGTGCTCAGAATTAGCCACAACTGGGGTCCAACCAGTGATTTATAAAGGTTTAGCACAATTCCTTGCTTTTGTACTCTATACCTCTATTTATAATGCCAAGGAACCCTTAATGCTTCTTTTACAGCCTTCTCACTAGTCCTGAAATCTTAAAAGATTTTTTGTATATACCTCTCCGGGTCTCTCTGTTTCTACAATCCCATTAAAATTAGACCATTTAGTTTATATTGCCTCACCTCATTCTTCTTCCTAACATGCAACACTTCACAGCATTAAATTGCATCTGCCATGTATCAGCCTATTTCACCAGCCTATGTCTTCCTGAACTCTGCTACTATCCTCCTCATTGTATTTTACTTTTCCAAGTTTCATTTTGCCTGCAAACTTTGAAATTATGCCTTGTATATCCAAGACCAGGGCATTAATATATCACATAGAGTCATAGGTCTAATACTAACCCTGGAGGACACCATTAAAAAATTCCATTCAGTCTAGAAAACCACTATTCTCTGCTCCGTCTGTTAACCAATTTTGTATCTACATTGTCACTACTCCTTTAATATCCTGAGCTGCCTTGCAAGAAAATACCTTAAAATTGATTATAGGAGCCACAAATTGGAAACCACTTTGGTGTAATCCTTTCGCTTCGTAGAATGTTCACTTGCAAGCAATGCTCTTGCCATCCATAACATTGATGTGGGTGATTCAATTGATGTCATTGTTATGTACTGCTCTTTGTACCAATCATATGACAAAGATTGGTAAAAGAACAACTTGAGTTATTTAATTGACGATAAGACTATATACAAATAATGTTATTTAGATAGCTAAGTATACGTCTGACCTCAGCTGCTACTGCTTGGAGACTGAAGTGATGTGATTAATATATCACATCCTGTTGAAGTAGTAGTGATTGACAGCAGTTTAAGATATGCCTCCCTCACCCCTTAAAGGCACATGTACCTCATATCATAATAGCCATTGCCTCGACAAACACCTAGCTCATGGGGACATCTTGCTTTAATGAAATCTCTCTTGGCTATTCTTTTAATCTCATGCAAACCATCGCAGTGCTGATGTGGCCCTTATCGTTAAATCAAACCTTTGTATCTCCCTCTACTTCTCTGGCACTTTCTGTTTCCTTGTGAATCTCATCTTGTTCCACTCCTTTTGCCTCTCCTTTAACATTCATTTTTTCTATTGCCACCTGCCCCTCCAAAACATCATCGTGGGGTTCCTTACTAAAATCTCCTCCCTTTTGACCAGCCTCTGCACTGAGTGACTTCTCATCCTCTGTGATCTCAATCTCCATCTTAACTCACTCCACACTTCTCCCTCTGATTTCACTGGCTCCTGTCCTCCCATTGCATTTCCCTCCATACAATAGTTCAATGGACAATATATAATTTTTAAATTGAATATATAATACATATATTTTTGTGTGAAAAAAGGTTAAATTGTTTCATTTTCGTTTCGGCTGCTTGAGAAGCTTGGTGCCTGGGAGTCTGGATAGACTCCTGACTGAAAGTTCGAGGTAGTGAGAGACTTTGGGGTGCATCTCTGAAGGTGGCAGGGTGCACCCTGAAGGTGGCAGGACAGGTGGATAATGTAGTAAAGAAAGCATTTGGAATGCTTTCCTTTATTGGATAAAAAGCAGGGATGTAATGATGGAACTGTATAAAAGGCTGATTAGGCCACAGCTGGAATTTTGTGTACAGTTCTGGTCACCACATTACAGAAGGACATAATTGCTCTGGAGAGAGTACAGAGGAGATTCACAAGAATGCTGCCAGGGCTGGAACATTGCAGCTATGAAGAAAGATTGGATAGGCTAGGGTTGTTTTCCTTAGAACAGAGGAGGCTGAGGGGTGACCTAATTAAGGTGTACAAAATTATGAGGGACCTAGACGAGGTAGACAGGGAAGACCTGCTTCCCCTAGTTGGGGTCCAATTATCAGGGGGCATAGATTTAAGGTAATTGGTAGAAGGATTATAGGGGACATGAGAACTTTTTTTCACCCAGAGGGAGGTGGGCACCTGGAATTCACTGCCTAAATTGGTGGTTGAGGCTGAAACACTCAACTCATTTGAAAGGTAACTGGATCTGCACCTGAAGTGCTGTAACTTGCAAGGCTATGGACCAGGTGCTGGAAAGTGGGATTAAAAATGAGCAGCTAGTTTCTTTTTTTCTCTTTTTTTTGGTTGGCGCAGACACGATGGGCTGAATGGCCTCTTTCTGCACCATAACCTTTCTATGGTTCTATCCTGAAATGAAGGACAGGAAATGATCAAATGGCATCAAGCCACCATCAACTTATACATACCATGATGATCATCTCCCCTCCCCCCACCAACCAGCCACACAATCTCCTGGGAGCAGCAAACAACAGAGATAGAAAACCGAAGGGCAATGAAACAATAAACTGCAAGCAGAATCTCGTGGAGGTGAAATGGGCCTCGGCAGCTGGCTGCAGGGCTGGAGAGAACCCCATGTTGCCTTTTTTAGAAAGGGCCTGGTTAAGTACCAATCAGGCACTTGATAGGTCAGCAGCCGGTATTCTCCAGAATCAAGGCCCTGAGGGCAGAAGTCCTGTTTACTGAGAGCTGCCAACTAGTCAGAGGCCAGCAGATCATTTGTACTCAGCAGAGCCAAGCGGAAGGTGGTGGCTACTGCCGGTACTACACCCATTCAAGGGCTTGGATCGAGGAGGGACCCAGGCACAGGTGAGTGATGGCGGGGAGGATTCATTGGAAGGGGGTCACGGAGGAGGGGGTTAGCAGCAAGAGCAGAAGGTGGCTTTCAACAGGCCCCACCTGCCCGCTGCTGGGACCCTCGAGCAAGCACTGAGTGCCTTTGAATGAGGAAACTGCCCCCTCACAGAAGCTCGCAAGCAAACATGCCAACATTTGCTTGTCGTGCTCCCCACATGGTCAGCCCCCTTTTCACCGCTGGGTTAATACCACAGGATTGGGTAATTGGGTAACTGGGTTAATATACAGCAGGATGTGGCCATTAAGTGGGCACTAATTGGCCATTTAATGTCCTCAGTTGGTGGCAGGATGGGTAGGCTGTCCACAGGCCTTTCTGTCCCGGGTTTAGTTAGGTTGGAACTAGGAATGTGTTGCCTCTCCACCTGATTAAATGCCCCGCCATCAAATTCACCACGGGAGGGAGCACTAGATTCTGCTCTGGGAAATTCATCTCTGATTTGGAAGGTGATCAAATAAAGTTCAGGAGGCCACAGAACTGGGAGATGCATCCTCCATTATTCACTTCTCAAAATATTTATGTTGACCATGCTCAGGAACCAACAGGTCTCTTTTGAATTTTTGCAGCATATCTACACTCGCTGCACAAATACCTCCTGATGTCTAACCTAGATCAATGCTCATTTATAACTTATATTTATGTCTTCTGTTTTTTTCTAATGTATCTAGCTTGAATAACTATTTATCTGGACTGACTCTAATCCTTTCATTACTTTAAAGAATTTAATCACATCCCCTCAGTATATATATTTTGACACAGTAAAAATCCTCAGTAATTTGAATCTTTCATGGTAATCTTTAGGTTCAGTATCAATCTAGTGGCCTCCTTCAAAACTGGTTTAGTCTCAACTGGAGTTTTGCATTCAGTTCTGGCCACCCTGGAGAGGGCCTTCCCCTCAAAACTGCTGGCCCAGTTGTAAAAGCCATTTTTTATTTAAAGACTGAAAAAGTGGGAGACAGGGTGCCTCCATTTTGAAGTCCCTTTTCCATCACTTATCTGTCATGGCATTCTGCTACTGCTTTCAAGCTGGAAAGCGATTGGTCCTCCAACATCAAGACCCTGCCCACTGCCCAATCGGACGGCAAAGCCATGACTTGGTCATTCTGGGGAAAATCACATTGTGTGACTGTTTCCCATACAGTGCAGGTTTCTGAACCCCCATTTGAGCCTGATGCCAGGTTTCAGTGGGAACTGTGGGAAAAACCTGCCCTAAGAGTTTATCATTGGGCGTTTTTTGTTTGCTTTTTTATCAAAATTGTAAACAGTTTTTATTTGACTTTGCTGCAAATATGGCACGGAGCTAATCTCCTGATATGGGGAATGGCAGAATGAAACCAATGTTTCTCACTTCATGTTGCAACCAATGTGCACAAATAACATGCACATCAATGGAATAACAGTTAGCTGATTTTTATTTCTTGCTGGTAAATAGGTCCCATCTGAAAACTGTCATCTCAGCTCATTCATATCAAAATGTTAAATAAATATTTAAGAGTCATAAGGCAAAATTGAAAGGAACATGGATCAGCTGACTTCATGTGATGCAATTGGTTGAAGGTGACGTGAACTTTCATTTGTAGTGTTGTCTGACCATTCTCGGAAGGCTGACTTGTCTATTACATTCACCAGTGTTTGTTGAAACTGGCAAGGAAGTAAAGAATTAAATTGATTTATTTGTTCAATAGGAGATAGCTATGGCCTTGAAATGTTGGGAATGTTCAAATTCCATGGACTTTGCTACATTACCAGTTGAGCTGAAAGTGAAAGGCCTTTGGTTTGAATCTCCAGGGCCCCTGAAGTACAATAGACTACAACTGAAAACACTTCTTATCAACAGTGACCAGCTGCAAGAGTGAATAAATTGAGCAGTTTTAATATGTCTGAGAATTGGGATATGGCCTTCTTCCAGTTATTGTGCATTTTAATAAACTAGCTGTTTTGATTGAATTCTTTTAATACACAATATGGTGCACATGTGAACTATTTGTAATATATTGATCAATATAACAGATTAATTCCTTATTTTATATGATCATGCCAACTTCAGGTACAATTAACTTTAAGGCTTAACTGGTCAAAATATGTTTTCTTTCTTGGAGGGGCTCAGGCAGCTGCAACAAATATTGAACCTTCAGTGGTGAAGCCCAAATCCCAGTATGTTTTTACTGCCTGTAAAATACAGAGTTCTCCCTGAGATAAATTTGCCAGACTTATCTTAACCATATGGGAGCAAGAGGGGAAATATGGTTGGGAAAGAACAGTTATCTGTAAATGGCTATTTTTCACTCCTGACTGTCAAAGCCACAAGGTAAGAGTACAAGAAGTGTTCAGGTACACTGTAGCGCTAACGGTTATTTGTTGGCAGCCCCGAGTAACCATGAGTTTGATTTGCAGAGTTTTTTGTTCACCTATCCTCTGTCCAATCTACAGCTATGAGGGGAGTAGTCAGGTTTAATCTGGCGAATGTCACACTGACATTCCACGTTAGAAGAATATCAAATGTTCCTTCAGTAGGCGTATCTCCCTTCCATTTATCTAAAGTCAATGTGGTTCATGGATCTCAGGTCAGTGTGGTTCATGGGCAAATGCACAGTCTGTACCACATGCCTAACCTATCTGAAAGAAACATGTGAAAAGAATAAGTAAAGCAGAGGAGAGAAAAAGTAGCTAAAAGAAGTGGATTAGTCTACTATATTTTTAAGTCCATCAGTGTGCTATTATCTGCTGCCCTCTCAAATGAATTTGTACAGTAACATCTAGTTGGTCTAAGAAGAATCTTGGAATCATAGAATAGTTACAGCTTAGAGGGAGGCCATTTAGCCTGTCACGTCCGTGTGGGTTCACTGGAAGAACAATTCACCTAATCCCGCTCCCCTGCCTTTTCCCTATAGAATTGCAAATTTTTATGCTTCAGATAATTATCTAATTCTCTTTTGAAGGCCTCAGTTGAATCTACCCTTTCAGGCAGAGCATTTCTGCTCCTAACTACTCACTGCATGAAAAGGTTTTTCCTCATGTCACTGTTGCTTCTTTTGCCAATCACCTTAAATCCATGCCCTCTTGTTCTCGATCCTTCCACCAATAGGAACAATTTCTCCCTACCTACTCTGAACAGATGCCTGATGATTTAGAATACGTCTGTCAAATCTTCTATCAACCTTCACTTCTCTAAGGAGAACAGCCCCAGCTTCTCTAAGATATCCACTTGGTTGAAGTTCTTCATCCCTGGAATCATGATTGTGAATCTTTTCTGCACCCTCTGCCATGTCTTCACATTCTTTATAAAGTATGGTGCCCAGAATTGGACACAATAGTTGAGGTTGATTCCAAGGCTTAATATAGATTGATAATAACTTCCCCGCACTAGAGTGCCCAGCGACTCTATGGCTGAATTTTCCCAGCCCCCGAGAGGTGGGCTGGAAAGTGGGAAGGGATCGGTACAATTGCGGGGGGCTGGGTCAGATTGGCTTCCTGATGCTGTTTCACTATAGGGGAATTTTACCGACTGCGGGACTGGAGCCAGTCATCTAATTTCAATAATTAAAGGCCCAATTTCGAACTATTTTATGGTGCTGTCGGCCTTCATCACTCGGCAAACCATAAATACTATGATTTGCATTTCAAGTTGTAGTTTACCATTTTGGTAAGATGCTATAATCCCAGCTTCCAGTTAATAAAAACCCAGGATATATGAAGAATTGCACTTTCTTTCAGAATTTTTTGGCACTTTGCATTTTTTCTCAGATATGCTGACAGCATTCACCATTATGGTATGGAAATATTTCCCTCCTATCAAAATCAATTACAGTGCAGAGGCAAAGAAGGTATCTTTGAGATTCGAGCTAAAACTGACAAAGCATTTTGATATTCTGGTCATTATAACACTGATTATGACTGCAGAAAACAAAAAAATAGACTGGCCCAAACTTGCAACCCCTACATCCTAATATTTGGTTATTTGGTCAAATAACCCAAATTATTTTTAGTTATAATGGTGCAAGTATGTGATCAGGAGTTCATCTTGGGGTCAAATGTGACACCAATGCACCCCATACTGAGACTCCTTCACCTGCTGTTCCTGCAACTGAATGTCAGAATTTGATCCCTCATTCCTGAAGCAAAGTGGAAATAAAAATATCTCACTTCACCCTACCTCTCAATAATAATACATCAAACATGCCATCCACTGAAAGTAAATGTGAGCCAAGCCCCTGAAAGTGTCGAGGCTGATGGAGGAGCTGGAGCTGCAGGCTTTCAGTATGAATAATCAACTCCCCTCTCATTCCCTATTGTCATGGCAATGGGGCTCATCATAGAACACGAGATACAGAAACTAAGCAAAACTAACAGAGTAACCATACCAAACTACTACTAATCCTCTCTCATTCATGTCAATAGCAGTTTTTGTTTGTTCGTGCCATAAATTGTGACAATAGAGGGAGGCGATGGCATGGTGATTTTTTCACTGGATTAATAATCCAGGGACCCAGGGTAATGCTTTGGGGGGCCCGGGTTTGAATCCCATCATGACAGATGGTGGAATTTAAATTCAATAAAAATCTGGAATTAAAAGTCTAATGATGACCATGAAACCATTGTCAATTGTCATAAAAACCCATCTGGTTCACTAACGTACCTTAGAGAAGGAAATCTGCTGTCCTTACCTGGTCTGGCCTACATGTGACTCCAGACCCAGGGCAATGTGATTGACACTCAAATGCCCTCTGAAATGGCCGAGCAAGCCGCTCAGTTGTATCCATCTGCTTGAAAAATCAATAAAAAGGAATGAAACCAGACAGACCACCTGGCATTGACCTAGGCACTGGAAATGACACTGGCTAACTCAGCCCTGTCGATCCTGCAAAGTCTTCCTTACTAACATCTGGGACCTGGTGCCAAAATTGGGAGACCTGTCTCACAGACTAGTCAAGCAACAGCCTGACATAGTCATCCTCATGGAATTGTGCCTTACAGATAATGTCCCAGACACTGCCTTCACCATCCCTCTGGCAGGACAGACCCAGCAGAGGTGGCGGCACAGTATATAATTGGGAGGGAGTTGCCCTGGAAGTCCTCAACATCTACTCCGGACCCCATGAAGTATCATCAGGTCAAACATGGGCAAGGAAACCTCCTGCTGATTACCACGTACCGCCCACTGCCCTACTCCTCCATGTTGAACACCACTTGCAGGAAGCACTGAGCGTGGCAAGGGTGCAGAATGTACTCTTGGTGGGAAACCTCAATGTCCATCACCAAGAGTGGCTCAGTAGCACCACCACAGACCAAGCTGGCTGAATCCTAAATGACGTGGCTGCTAGACTGGGTCTGCGGCAGATGTTGGGGGAACCAAAAAGAGGGAAAAACACACTTGACTTCATCCTCACCAACCTACCTGCTAGAAGCACCTGTCCATGACAATATTGGTAGGAGTGACCACTGCACAGTCCTTGTGGAGACGAAGTCCTATCTTCACATTGAGGATGCTCTCCATTGTGTTGTGTGGTACTACCACCATGCTAAACGGGATAGATTTCAAACACCTCAATCTAGCAACTCAAAACTGGGCAACCATGAGGTGGTGTGGGCCACCTACCACAATTTGTGACCTCATGGTCCGGCATATCCCCCACTCTACCATTACCACCAAGCCAGGCGATTAACCCTGATTCAAAGAAGAGTGCAGGAGGGCATGCCAGGAGCAGCACCTGGCATGACTAAAAATGAGGTGTCATCCTGGTGAAGCTATTACACAGGACTTCTTGCATGCCAAATAGCATAAGCAGTAAGTGATAGACAGTGCTAAGTGATTCCACAGACAACAGATCAGATCTAAGCTCTGCAGCCCTGCCACATCCATCATGAATGGTGGTAGCAATTGAACAACTCACTGGAGAAAGAGGCTCCGCAAATATCCCCATCCTCAATGATGTGGGAGCCCATACATCAGTGCAAAAGATAAGGCTGAAGCATTTGGAACAATCTTCAGTCAGAAGTACCAAGTGGATGAATCATCCCGGCCTCCTCTGGAGGCACCCAGCATTACAGATGCCAGTCTTCAGCCAATTAGATTCACTCCACGTGATATCAAGAAATGGCTGAAGCACTGGATAGTGCAAAGATTATGGGCCCTGACAATATTCTGGGATTGCATTAAAGACTCGTGCTCCAGAACTTGCTGCGCCCCTAGCCAAGCTGTTCCACCACAGCTGCAACACTGGCATCCACCCGGCTATGGTGGAAAATTGCCCAGCTATGTCCTGTACACAAAAAGCAGGACAAATTCAACCTAGCCAATTACCGCCCTATCAGTTTACTCTCAATCGTCAGTAAAATAATGGAAGGAGTCATCAACAATGCTATCAAGTGGCACTTGCTTAACAATAAGCTGCTCACTGACGCCCAGTTTGGGTTCCGCCAACCTCATTCCAGCCTTGGTCCAAACATGCACAAAAGACCTGAACTCCCCAGGTGAGGTGAGAATGACTGCCCTTGACATCAAGGCCGCACTTGACTGAGTGTGGCATCAAGGAGCCCTAAAAAAACTGGAGTCAAAGGGAATCAAGGGAAAACTCTCTGCTGCTTAGAGTCATATCTAGCATATCTAGTGACTGGAGGTCAATCTCCTCAGTTCCAGGACATCAATGCAGGAGTTTCTCAGGGTAGTGTCCTTGCCCAACCATTTTCAGCTGCTTTATCAATGACCTTCCTTCCATCATAAGGTCAGCAGTGGGGATGTTCGTTGATGATTGCACAATGTTCAGCACCATTCACAACTCCTCAGATACTGAAGCAGTCCGTGTCCAAATGCAGCAAGACCTGGGCAATATTCAGGCTTGGGCTGACAAGTGGCAAGTAACATTTGCGCCACAAAAGTGCCAGGCAATGATCATCTCCAACAAGGGGGGAATTAACCATTGCCCCTTGACATTCAATGGCATTACCATTGCTGAATCTCCCACTATTAACAGCCTGGGGGTTACCATTTTCCAGAAACTGAACTGGACTAACCATATAATTACTGTGGCTGCAAGAGCAGGTCCGAGGCTAGGAATCATGTCACGAGTAACTCACCTCCTGATTCCTCCAAATCTGTCCACCATCTGCAAGGCACAAGTCAGGAATGGAGGGAATACTCTCCACTTACCTGGATGAGTGCAGCTCCAACAATGCTTAAGAAGCTCGACATCATCCAGGACAAAGGAGTCCACTTGATTGGCACCCTTTTCACAAACATTCACTCTTTCCACTACTGATGCACAATGGCAGCTGTGTGTACCATCTACAAGTTGCACTGCAGGAACTCACCAAGGCTCCTTAGGCAACACATTCCAAAACCATGACTGCTACCATTTGAAGGACAAGGGCAGCAGAGACATAGGAACACCACCACCACTCACCATCCTGACTTGGAAATATATCGCCATTCCTTCACTGTTGCTGGGTCAAAATCCTGGAACTCCCTCCCTAACAGCACTGTGGGTGTACCTACAGCACATGGTCTGCAGCGGATCAAGAAGGCAGCTCAGCACCACCTTCTCAAGGGCATTTAGGGATGGGCAATAAATGGTGGCCTAGCCAGTGATGCCCACATCCCACAAATGGATGAAAAAAACGTCATTCCAGAATGATGCCAGGAAAGAAGAAAACCCTCCCTTCTCTACAGCACTTTTCTGTGTAAGCACATGAGATGCAACACCTGTCCTCTAACCTCCTTCTTTCTCACTGTTCAATGCCCCATACACTCCTTCCAAGTGAAACAGCGATTATATTTCTTTCAATTTAATAAACTATATTCGATGTTTACAATGTGCTCTGTTCTGTATTGGGGAAACTAAACATAGACTGAGTGACCGCTTTGTGGAACACCTCCATTCAATCTGCAAGCATGACCCTGAGCTTCCTGTTGCTTTTCATTTTAATTCTTCATCTTCCCTTCCACTCTGGCCTTTCTGTCCTTGGCCTGCTACAGTGTTCCAATGAAAATCAACACGAGCTCAAGGGACAGCACCTCATCTTTCACCTCAGCACTCTACAGCCTTCTGGACTCAATATTGAGTTCAACAACTTTAACCTTTGCCTCGATCTTGTTTTTTGTGATTTTATTTGCTGCATTCGGATGGCTACTATGTAGCGATTTACGCTTCATCTGGACACAACCTTTGTCTCTTTACTGCACCCATTACCACTCTGTTTGGCTTTTACATCATAAAATCTTTTGTTAATCTCGCCTGCCCCCTACCCTATCACAGGCTTTTTTTTCTTCCTGCCCCCTCCCCACTTCCACTGGCTTAAAAACTCTTCCATTTCCATCTTCCTTCCATTCTGATGAAAGGTCATTGACTTGAAACATTAACTCTGTTTCTCTGTACAGATGCTGTCTGAACTGCTGAGTATTTCCAGCGCTTTTTCTTTTTATTTCGGATTTCCAGCATCCACAGTATTTTACTTTTGTATGAGGAACTTTAGTTATATTGAGAGATTGGAGAAGTTGGAGTTGTTTTTCTCATAGCAGAGAAGATTAAGAGGAGATTTGATTCAGGTGTCATGATCATGAGTGATTTTCAAAGAGTAAAGAACCTGTTTGCAGTGACAGGAAGGTCAGTAACCAGAGGACACAGGTTTGAGGTGATTTAAAGAACCAGCAGCGACATGAGGAAATATAAATTTACTCAGTAAGCTGTTGTGAATACACCGCCAGAAAGTGCAGTGGAAGCAGATTCAATAGTAACATTCAAAAGAGAATTGGATAAATACTTAAAGGGGCAACATTTACAGAGCTATAGGGAAAGAGCAGGGGAATAGGTATAGCTCTACTGAAGATCTTGCACAGGCATAATTGGCTGATTAGCCTCCTTCTGTGCTGTAACATTCTACAATTCTATGTTGCTATTGGAGTTCCAATTTGCAGAACCATGTTTATAATTCTTGGCTCCATGTTGGCTGGAATTGTATCAGATGTGCCGAGGAGAGAGCTGTGTGTGTTCCTGGATATGGGTGAGTGAGACTTATCTGAAAGGGGGGGGGGGACTTTTGGCAGTATTGACCTCTTTCACAAGTGACCCACTTTCCTCACCTGGTACAGCTACCAGCTGCAGCACCTGGAGAGGTCACAGCAGACTTACTTAGCTGCACTGCTTATGTGTGGACTTTACATTTAAAAATGTTTAACTTGATTAGACAGTTTTCTGTGGTGTTGCAGAGCAGAAAGCAAGAATCTCAGCATACCAAAAGAAAAAAAACATCAAAATTAACATTTCTTTGGGACCAGAATCACTCATCCCCGCCCCCACACAGAGTAAAATAAATATTACACCATTGTACCCATTGTCCCCTTTCCAAAAAAAACAAATAAATACATCACTGCAGACATTGCACTTGCTACTTTCCTTCATAACATAACTGATAATATTGGGTTGAGTTAAATTAATGTCATGACAAGTTCACATCTCTCTGAACTTCTATTGTAACTAATTATTTTCATATGTTATACAATTGGGTTTCAATTTTCGCAGAAAAACAAACTGAATTGAAGAATGTAATCCCAAAACTCTTCTAAAATCATAAAATCCAATGTAATTAAAAGGAATTAAATACAGCCAGTTGTCTTGAAACTGCTGTCTTGGTTAAGGGCCTGTATTTAGAGTTACCTTGCACTGGTACTTGAGTTGTCTGCTTTTCTGAATTTAGTGGGTTGACATGCATGATTATGACAGAATGTCAAGACTCTCAAAGGGAATAGAAGTGGGTAACAATCATCAGTATTATAAGCTGACAAGCAGCGTTTCAATCTTTTTAATCAGCATTCCTCACGAAAAATCATCTGTTTCACTCCCACTATTTTCAGTAGCAAATAAATTAGATTATTTTGATGGTTGGAGTGACAGCTGGCAGTGCCAAGGAAATGTTACTTTTTCCAGCTGTTGATTGTGCATAATATTGAGACAAAAAAAATGTCAATTGAGCATTTGCTTTCTGGAATCACAGCTACAGCTGAGGTGGCTGTTGTTTATTGCCAAACGTGGGTATCACTGGCAAGGCCAGCATTTATTGCCCATCCTTAGTTAGACTGAGAAGGTGGTGGAGAATCTTCTTCATGAGGTACTGAAATTCCTCTTGTTGTGGTTTGATACACCTTGCTAGACCACTTCTGGGGGCAGTTAACAATCAAATAATTTGTTCACAACCACCCTAGGAACAATGATTTTAAAGATCTCAATCAGATCTCCTCTTAGTCCTCTGGTTTACAGAATCCCACCCTGTTCAATCTATCTTGATCGTCATACCCTCTCAATCCTGGTAATATCCTAGAATTTCTATCCTAACACCAATGCCACACAGACTGCAGTGGTTCAAGAAGGCAGCTCACCACCAGCTTCTCGATGGGCAGCAAATGCTTGCCTTGTAAGTGTTGCTTGCATACCATAAATGAATAAAAATAAATGTTATGGAATTTTCAACATTTTTAACTAGATGTAGCTTTGGGGTGGTGTTGAGTCTTGTATAATATTTAAAAATTGTGCAGATTTACATATAGATTTATCAGATGCTCCAAAATGCTGAGAAACGACAGGGTAGCCCTCAATTACTGCTGGTAAATAATTCCCATGTCTTCAGCATTTACTTTCCCTCAAAATGCAAAAGACCAAGATTCAGAGCTGATTAATGTTTTGGTAGCTGTGTCAGCTTTGGTGAAGCCGCCAGTCTGTTTTGGTCACTTTTCATGTGGTTCACATGCAATTCTGCTTAATGGATAAAATGGGAAATAGCAAACTATTTTCAAACTCCTATCATTTCTGATAGTGAAAATCTTCAAATTGTCAATTCCTGCATTTGTGTACATCATTACCACTTATTTCACAGAATCACAGTGCAGAAGAGGCTCTTCGACCCATCGAGTCTGCACTGACATGTGAGAAACACCTGACCTACCTACCTAATCCCATTTACCAGCAATTGGCCCATAGCCTTGAATGTTATGACGTGCCAAGTGCTCATCCAGGTACTTTTTAAAAGATGTGAGGCAACCTGCCTCCACCACCCTCCCAGGCAGCGCATTCCAGATTGTCACCACCCTCTGGGTAAAAAAGTTTTTCCTCACATCTACCCTAAACCTCCTGCCCCTCACCTTGAACTTACGTCCCCTCGTGACTGACCCTTCAGCTAAGGGGAGCAGCTGCTCCCTATCCACCCTGTCCATGCCCCTCATAACATTGTATACCTCGATCTGGTCGCCCCTCAGCCTTCTCTGCTCCAATGAAAACAACCCAAGTCTATCCAACCTCTCTTCATAACTTAAATGTTTCATCCCAGGAAGCATCCTGGTGAATCTCCTCTGCACCCACTTCAGTGCAATCACATCCTTCCTATAATGTGGTGACCAGAACTGCACACAGTACTCCAGCTGTGGCCTCACCAAGGTTCTATACAACTCCAACATGACCTCCCGACTTTTGTAATCTATGCCTTGATAGATAAAGGCAAGTGTCCCACATGCCTTTTTCACCACCCCACTAACATGCCCCTCTGCCTTCAGAGATCTATGGACACACATGCCAAGGTCCTTTTGTTCCTCAGAACTTCCTAGTGTCATGCCATTCATTGAATACTTCCTTGTCAAATTACTCCTTCCAAAGTGTATCACCTCACTTTTCAGGGTTAAATTCCATCTGCCACTTATCTGCCCATTTAACCATCCCATCTATATCTTCCTGTAGCCCAAGACACTCAACCTCACTGTTAACCACCTGGCCAATGTTTGTGTCATCCGCAAACTTACTAATCCTATCCCCCCCACATAGTCATCTATGTCGTTTATATAAATGACGAATAATAGGGGACCCAGGATAGATCCCTGTTATTTCAAAGTGTATCATGTTGATTCAGGGACTTCCAAAAGCTTTTGTGTTTAATTTTATTCTACAAATTTGAACTTATGTTAGACTAATTTTACTGAATCCTCTTGGAGTTTAACTGATATCCTGCTCTATCTGCAGTGGATGGTCAGCAGAGATCCCAGAAATACAGTGTCACTGGCTGCTAAACCTGTCATCTCAGATCCTTGTCAGCTCCAGCTTTGCATCTTCAAACTCCAGCGTGTCCAAAACATTGCTTCCCATATTCTATCCTGCATCTGCTCACCCGTCATTCCTGTTTATGTTGACCTACATTGGCTCATGATTCCCCTGTGACTCAAATTAAAAATTCTCATCCTTGTCTTTAAATCCCACCACAGTCCCATTTCCCTCTCCACCCACTGCCCCTGCCAAACATTCTGTCCCTCTGGCTCTAGCCTCTCATGTATACCCTTTCTCTTCACCCCACCATTGGCCATTGTGGCTTCAGCTGTGACATCCCTAAGTCCACCATCCCTAAATTCCTCCACCTTTCCATTTCCTTGTTCTCCTTTAAGAATACCTTTAAACCTATCCCATTGAGTTTGAATGCCCTGCCTAAAATTTCCTGCTTTGGCTTCTTATCTATTTTTCTCATGTCCTGGTGAAGCACCTTGCCATATTTTACAATGTGGAAGATGCTTTGTAAATAAAAGTTGTTGTCATTGCTAAACTAGTAATGTCATTAAAAGAAGACTTAAAGATAGCTATTGTGGAAATTGGAGAAATCACGCTTTACTGATCTTCTGAAGATGGGGTTTAGGCACATTTATGATGCTGGGCTGGATTTTACCAGCCTTCAGGGGATGGGTTGGGAAGCGCTACCATGCCATCCTGTCAGCAGTGGGGAAGGTGCTGAACAGCCCCCTGCCCAGAGCCCAAATTAACTACATAAGTATCCAATTAAGGGCTTCTTCCCACCTTGGTTGGCATTTTGTCAGCATCCGTGGGATGCCCTCTGCTGTGTGGGGAGACTGCTAAGTAAATGTTTGAGGCCTCCTGGCAGGCTCCAGAAGGGGTGGTGCCCTTCTATTTTAGCACTCCTCACCCATGGAGACGCCCTTTGGTAGCATCTACCATTCCTGCAGCAGCAGAGGTGCCTGCCCTCACCAACCTCCTCACCGCACTGCCCCCCCCACCCCCCCACCCCCACCCCCTTACAGGACCCTGACTGGTCCCAGGTCTCCCAGACTCCACTTCCTTGGCTACATTCATTGTTTCGCCTTCCCCCTCAAGGTGCAGTCCCAGCTGTGGCCACAGCTCCCAGTGGCGCTGCTGTGATGCTGGTCCTCTGATTGGGGATGGACAACCATCTTTAATAGGGATGGCAGCCCAAAAGGCAACCAATTAACTAGCTGCTGATGACAAAATGTGGCCCTGTAACCCACTGACCACCGAAGTGGGATTGTGCTGGCCTCTGTGGCTGTCAGCAGAACCCCCATCGCCATCACTAAATTCCAGCCATACTGTTCTTAAGTGGCAACACTTAATGTTGGCAATGAATGCAAAAAGTTAGAAAATGTTCTATTTTCTGGCCATCGTTCTCTCTAATGGGTACCTATATTTGCAAAATATATTAAATTGCGGCTATTATTTTGAAGTTTAAATATGTATGTTTCTCTTTCAAAGCAAAACAGAGGCTTGACTTTGATGTTTTCTACTCACTGAAGTTCTTTTTGACCTTTTTACTAGGAGAGCAATTGCACAAGATAATGGCAAAAAAATTACTTTAGAATTGCAGCGAATCCTCGATCACTTTATCAGTGGTTTCTCCTGGAATTACTCCTTTGAAACTGTGTTTACGCAATTTTGAATCTTCAAAGGAATGGCAGGGCTGGGATTTGAACACATGCCATTAGTTCTTCATGGCTTAGTGTTCAGAGGTTCAGGGTGATTTGAATAAACACAAGCCCTTTGAACTCAAAGCCAGTACTTTCAGCTCTTACGCTCTGAGATATCGTGGGGCTAAATTTTCCGCCTATTGACGACAAATGGGCAGAAAATTGCTTTAACATCTATTTAAAGACATCTAATGTAAACTGCAGAATTTAGTCCTCACCGTCCCCTGCTTAATATTAATCAAATTGTCTGCCTTTCCTTTCAAATGAGGGGTGAAATTACACATTCATTTACAATGTCTTGTATCATTTGACCAGCAGCAGGTGCACACAGTGAAAGTGTCTTTCAAATATGTCACAGAGTGTGGTGCCCATTCAGTCCAATTGCTAGCCTAAAACTCTAAATCTCTGCACATCTGTTAGTAAATTGGATCATGTTACTGTGACTCAACTTACAATCCAAGATGCCAACTCTTTAACTTGGTGAACTGAGATATTTGGTGTCAAATTTACACAATAGGTCAAAGTATTGCACAAAGTTACAAGGCTCGTGGAGCAGCATGATCAGCATGGGTTAATCCCTTAGCTCCTTACGTGTGATAACAGACCAAACTACAAATGCAATAATGTATGACGCACATGTATTACATTTAAAATAAGAGAATTTACTACGGGTGAAAGATTAAAAATGGGGAAAGACTGAATGGAATGTAACATTAGAAAAATAAAACACCGGTCCAAAATATAGCCCAGCCCCACACAACTTGATAGCTGCTGAACACCATAAATAAACAAATTCTGGCAATCATGTGCCAACTGACTTCCAGATTTTGAAAAATGTCTTGCATAAAGAGATGGAATAGAGACATATAAAGTTCAGGAGAAAATGGCCTTAGATGAGCATGTTTTCCCATTTTTGCCCAAGGTGGGAAGGAATGGGGGGGCACCTCATTTGGGGTGGGGGTGCCCTGTGTGCATCCCCCCTTCCTTCCTCACCTCCTGCCCTCCAAAATCCACCCCCGGCCTCACCCTAGGCTCTTGGATCCCTCCCTGCCCTAAAAACCTGGGACATACCTGGTTCTGGCAGCCATCCATCTTCTGTGTGCTTCTCCTTGTAGTCCTGACACCGCTCACTACTGAACTCTGGCACTGTCGGTACTGCTAGAGCTGCTGGCCAATCAGATTGGCTAGCACACCTTGAGGGCAGGACTTCTTTCCACTGAGGGATCCCACTCTTACCTTATTTAGCCCACCCTGAGTGTGTTATTGCTCCGGGCAGCCTTCTGGCATGTCGGCTACCAGCCTCCTCCGGGGGAGGTGAACAGTCTGCTCCCCCACCCCCATAAAATCCAGTCCACTGTCTGATTCTATATTGTGTTTGATGAATTTCTTTTAATGCAATTACCCTTTGAAGATTTATCTCCAGTAGTCGCCCTTCCAAGCACTCCACAGGTCCTACAAATGTACTTTCATATTGCTCTGTAAGAATTGAAACAAGATACTGTAGAGAGATCCTGAAGTTGTTTAAGGGAAAGGTGTTGATCAAGATCTCATGCTTTTGGTCATAGGGCTTTAATGACAGAGACCTGGGGGCCAGACTTAGTTGGCTGGAGAATAGGGCATGCTAAAGAGGAGAACAAAATTGGAAAAAGGTGTGAGCAAATAAACACAATATGTAAATCTGTAACAGCAACAAAGAACTTGAGATTTTGCAGGTTACTTAGTTTCAGTACATCACCATTGGTTTGTCTTACCGTTTCATGTTATGCCAAATTATTATACTGATTATATCCCAATGTACACAATAAATTCAGATCTCATCACTTCCTTTGCTTCAGTCTATTTGTATCACATTGCTGCTATACCAATATAAAGGTAATGTCGAATTACATTTACAACATTATTATTTCAATATTATTACATTTTTTCAGCTAAATATTTCAAGAGTAATACTTTTAATTTACTGTTTGTCACGAGGCTATGCCCCTTTATTTTTGAAAATATGACTTTTCAACTTTGAACTGACTGGATATTTTGCAATTTGACATGAGACATAACATATGCCTTAAAAATGCAAGGCAACCTTCCAAGGTGAAGGTGAAAAAGCAAATAAGATACCCTCAGGGGAATGTGAAGAGAGGGACATTTCCGATAATTCAAAGATCCATTGAAACTCATCACTATCTCAGGAAGAGACATTAAAATGCAAAGTGCTGGATATTGAAGCAATGGCTGCTAGACAGATGCACCTAAAACCCCTTGGAAATACACAATGGGTGAAGTAAAGCAGCCCAGATTGCAGACATCTCAGAGAGATTTGCAAGAAATACTTAAGCAGAAGTGACAGGTTGAAAGTTCTTTCTCTCTCTCTCTTTTGGAACTAGTGTATTTTAACTTTTTTTGCTTTTACTAAAAACCTACCAGCAAACTTGGACCTCCTAATAATAGCAACATCTTCTACATCTGACTGGATCCATGAAACCAGCTAATCCAAAGCGGCTGTGACGTTTAAAAATCTACACCTCAGGGACAATCAAAGGACACTTAAGAGTTATATTCTATTAACTTGTTTTATTGGACTGTAACTTCCCTTATTTCTGATACCTGTGTGTGCGTGATATTGCGTTTTGATTTTTTTTTCTCTTGGGTTTAGTGGTTAATAAATTTGCTCTTTCTTTATCTCAAGAAAACTTTGCTTGATTGGCTCCTTATTGTTTGCTGCTTAAATAATAAATTCTGATTTGAAAAAGGCATATCTTTGTGAAAAAAAAACAAACCTTTGTTGTGACCAACCGAGGGGGTTGAATAGGGGGGGGAGGTGGTTCACTCCTTCTCACCTGGTCGAAGCATGTCTTATAAGTTTGATTAATAGCTGATTCTTTCGTAAACATAGCCACTGAACCATATGCTTGTCAACAGCATTCATTCTGTTGTGGTCCTGTTGAAGTCTGCTGGATTTTGTCATATTAGTTGCTTATTTTAAAAAGTACAATATTGAAAAGCACCTTCCTTTAGCACTTTTCATCACTCAATGGCATTTCCTTTTTAGCTGAAGTGTTAACAGTGTGTGTCACAAGTGTTAGTGAAGTACTGAAACACTCACAAGGCTTATTTTAAAATGAAGACCGCAGGGACCAAACAAATATGCAGCAATCTAAAATGTATTAATGAATATCAGATCCCTGCTCTCACTCTGCTCAAGCTGACATACACCATGTGAAGTTAAGCAATTCTGCAGGAACTATAGCATCCCAATGGGGCATAGGGTAATAGTGAAAAGCTCAGGATTAAGTGTTGCATAAAATTAAAGTTTTTATAAGAATTTATTTGAGAAATATTAATAGACTAAATCTGCATGTACCGCAATGCTAAACAATGACCTAAAATTTATGTATTTCTACATCATTTACCTTTTTGATTAAAGACTTATACTGTAAAATTTGGTAAGGTCTAAAAATGAGTGCAAAGATTACCTTGTGCCCATTCCTTCCGATTCAGGTAGCCTACAGGCTTCATGAACCTTGATCATTACCATGATTGAAGCATACAGCCAGTGCTAAGCATACTGCTGAGTGGCTGCACATCTGAGCAGGAGCACAAAATTGTGAGAGGCTAGCGCCGCCTAAAGCCAACCTGCATCTCTTAAAGGGAAGGTGAATGTTGACTGGAATATGTGTGGAAGTGGCTGGGGAAGAGTTCATGAGCAGGAACAACACTGAGTAATGGCGCAACATGGAGGAGATGCCACCTCTAGAAAATGTCAATGGCACTGTGGAGCACAAACCTGCTCTCTTCTCTGAGGACGACAACATCCATCCTCCCAATACTGTCGCTCCGCCAGTGTCCTTGCTGTCTCCTGTCAGCCAGTCAACCCAGACTGCTGCCGTCCATGCTGAGATAGTGCAGCCAGAAGCCAGCTCTTCTAGGTCCAGAACTGTGTGAAGTTATCCTTCAAGGTCAACTGTCACCTCCATCACTAAAAGTCATGAGCCTTCCACCAACTATGCTGTATTCACTGGGGTAACACTATATTAGGAACATTTAGCCAGACAAAGGCAGTACAACTCAGACACTAAGTTCCAGATATTTTTGCCCGGATTGGGTTTGTGGAGTCGGGAGATTTCCTGGCCCGGTGAACCCAAACTTTAAAAGTGGCTGCCCGCCGGTTGGATTTTCAGTTAGGTTGGGGGTGGGTGTTGGGTTTAAATGGGAGTTGGGGTGGATGACCCTGGAATGAGTGTAGAGGCAGGCTGAGCACAAGGCCTGCCTCTGTGCTCCAGCATTATATTTAAATCAATAAAAAATAATAAAACAGAAAACACCCCTCCAGCCCTCACACCCCCATAAACTCCCTATGCCCCATCCATGCCAACCTATGTCAACTCATGCCTCCTACACACACCAATGGCCTCCCTAACCCCTATGCCAACTTAGTGCCCCTCTGCCCTCTCTCCATTACCCCATAACCACCTGAGAACTTAGTGCACCGCTACTCTCTCCATGACCCCCATACCCCATACGAACTTATTGCCTCTCTACCCACCTACCATTGTCCTCATATCCTCTATGTCAACTTAGTGCCAATTCATGCCAACACACGCCCCCACCTACCACTCTTTGCCTTACCCCCTCCATGCCAACTCACCTAGTGTCCTTGGACAGTTCCTTGACAGCTTTGACACTTCCTGGACAGCTTTGACAGCTGGACAGCTATTTAACATTCCCTTGACAGCTGGACACCTCTTTGACAGCTTGACAGTTCCAATGTGTTCGTACATAAAAATGCATAATCATTTTCCAAAAGGTGCCTTACTTCTCCCAAAGGGTTCTTTACCTTTCCCAAAGGTGTCCTGGGACCCTATCCAAAGGGGTACCTTACCTCTCCAAAGGGGGTACCCTGGTTATCCAAATGAATCTACCAAGTTCAGACTTCTCCTTACTTGGTCTAATCTGCACACTCTGGATTCCACACTCCTGACCTTCTAGAATCCCACTTCAGTGGAGGCAGCTGGTGATTTAAATGGCTCGCTGTCTCCACAAATCGCGCATTCGGGAACCCCGGCCCAACTCCAGTCCCACCTCTGTGAAGATGGGAAATAACAGGTTTGGGGTGGGACTTAGAATTTTCAGCCATTTCCAGGATTTTCACAACACAACACAAAGGCTCTCAGTCGTGATGAAAACCTAGGACCTAAAGAAATGTACAAGACTGAATTAGTTGATTATTGTATGGAATATTGGATAGTTCATTTGATAAATGTGATTTGGAATGGTTATTTCATGGTGGTTTTTATTTCAGCATTATGGTGAAGAAGACATTGTGATAGTTCATCATAGTGGGAGGGTAAGGTGTGGGACTGCTGTTGAGTGGAGAATTGGAGTTTGTGTTCACTTGGACCAGAGTCTGCTGAGCTAATCATGCACAGTCTGGCCAGAAAGCAGATGTGTTGACTGTGTCCGTCTTTCCTCTCCTTGCTCTTGCTGCTCCTCTTCAGCTGCTTGTTGTATACCTGATTGCAGTGCCTGTGTCCTCATGATGACAGGCTTGCGTGTAATGCAGCAGACCATGATGAATCATGACAAGCTCTCTGGAGAGTACTGCTGGGCTCTTCCAGAGTGACCCTGGAAGTGGAAGGACTGTTCAGGTATTTCAATGATCTACCTGAGAAGATTTTGTATGGAAGTATAGTTCTCATTGTTACTCACAATAAGAGGCTGTGGTGGAAGGATTAATCCAGGCAAGTCTCTTGGTTAAAGCTGGTTTATTTCCAAGACAACTCCTCAGTACTACTAACTTCCTAGTAGCTTCCAGCCAAAGTGTTCCAACTGTATCTTTTTATTCTGTTCAGTTGGGATAATTAATGCCCATCACCTGTTTAATTACCAATTGGTTTTAACAAGATGATTGCCATACTAACATTCATGATGCAAACTGTTGGAGATGCTGCCCGCTGTAGCCTGGAAGGAATATAACTTGAAGGCGTTCTTGGCCATGGTCAACATTACCACCACTGGTAATGCCATTGTTACCCTGCTCTCAGGCTGCAGGTCTGCCTGCAACAGGTAGCAGTTTCGAGTGAGCACCCCCATAGTGAAACAGAAATGTCTTACATTCTGTTCCTTGCTGAGTTTGAGATAGGAGAATTGCACTCTGAAGACCTTGTGCTAAGAGCCCTTTCCTCCTCCTCCTCATTCTTCAAGCAGCTTGTCCTCCATTGTGTTGCCTCTTTCATTTCCCCTGTCATGCTGCAGGCCAACATACGAACATAGGAATCAGGAGCAGGAATGGGCCATTCAGTCCCTCGAGTCTGTTCCACCATGCAATAAGATCATGGCTGATCTGAGTGTGACCTCAACTCCAATTTCCTGCCGAGACCCAATACCCTTTGACTCCCCTGTTAGTCAAGAATCTATTCACCTCTGTCTTAAAAATATCCAGTGACCCAGCCTTCACTACTCTCAGTGAGAGAGAGTTCCACAGACTCATGACCCTCTGAAAGAAAAAAATTCTCCTCATCTCTGTCTTAAATGGGAGACCCTTTATTTTTAAACGGTGTCCCCTAGTTCTAATCTCTCCAACGAGGCAAAACATCCTTTCAGCATCTTCCCTGTCAAGTCCCCTCAGGATCTTATATGTTTCAATAAGATCACCTGTTATTCTTCTAAATTCCAATGGATACAGGCCCAAACTTTCCTCATCAGATCAACCCCTCATCCCAGGAATCAGTCGAGTGATCCTTCTCTGCTTCTAATGCAATTATGTCCTTAGTTAAATAAGGAGACCAGAACCATTCACATGACTCTAGGGCTGGGATTTTCTGGCTGCACCATGGTGGGACTCACCACGGGGAATACAGCGGGCCAGCCAAAAGTCCATTGGCTTTCCGTGTACCGGGAGATCCTGGCAGCAGGCGGGGCCTGAAAATCCCGGCCTAGATGTGGTCTCAGCAATGCCCTTACAATTGTAGCAAACCATCCCTACTTTAACATTCCATTCGTCTTGCAATAAAGGATAACAGTCCATTTGCCTTCCTAATCACTTCCTCTTTCTGCACATTTATTTTTTGTGATTCATGCACCAGTACAGCCAGGTCCCTCTGTACCACTACAGGGATACCAACTGGATCACCCAGGGCTGGGAGTACGTGGTCTGAGCAGAAAACTTGAAATGAGGGTCAAATCACTCACCACATGCCACACCACTCCCTGCAGACTTTACCAACTTTAAATAGCAGTACAAATTTCCAGACTACTTCTACTAACTGAGCAACAAGCCATAGAAATCAATCAGCAACTAATCCAAAAGTAGTTGATAATCCCTTTGTGCGGCACTGCTTGGTGGGTGGGGTCCTCCTCGCTGTTGCATGTATGTTCAGCTGTGTGATGTTAAGAGTGGTCATTAGCATGGAGCATTGAGATTGAAAATGGCACTGCTGGTGTTAAATCAACGTTACATGCTGACTGGCAACAAGATCTGCTTGGTCTGCATACTTACGGCACACACACGCACACACACACAGTTCTGATGCTGCAGAACTATCTAGAATAACCCGCTATGAAAGCGTGTGTGCATGGTGCATACGCCATTTCGGACGCAAAACAGTGCTTGTAGTGCCGAAAATATGGTCACTATGCAACTGAATTTTGATCTTTGTTAAAATGTGTTGTTGCATTTTAATTGTTTTTTTCCAAATTGTTTGCAGTATATATTTAAAGCAGTTTTTCATAAGTATGCAGGCGTCTAATGTGCACTATGATTTTGTTAATGTTTGCTGAAGTACCTCAGTGCCATTAATAACGATACAGTTAAATATAAAAAGCTTCTATTCAAGATATTTTGCAAAACATTAAGGTTGTGTAAACTAAATTGGTATTTCCCTTCTGTTGAAATATTAGCTATAAATGACATTATTGTGAAACCTAGGTTAAGGGCCAAGGCCAGCATCATGAAGGCTGTGAAGAGTAATGAAAAATATATGATTTATCAGGAAGTAATGATCAGAGTAAAATTAATGGATGGAAAATCACAGGCTCACAAATGGGAATGACGCATGCCTGCATACATGTCTCCAAGATGCTGTGCATGACACTGGCACTGCTAAAAATGAAACATTAGCTCTAGATAATACCGAGCTTCAGTTTTTTTTCCCAAAAAGCAGAAAGTTGTAGGATGAAGGAAAGAGGGATTTTCCAAGGAAAAAATGAATTGCATAGGGGCTATGTGATTTTTCAAATATGATGTTATATCTTGCATTCATATCTCCTTTAATGTAGTAAAACTTCCCAAGGTGCTTCACAGGTGTTATATCCTTTAAGTTGTTTTATAATATTTACTTTGTTGAATGAGCTTTTGATCAACTGTCCTAATATCTCTTTTATGTGGCTTGGTGTCAAATTTTGTCTGATAATGCTGCTTTGAGGAACCTTGAGACATTTTACCATATTCAAAGTGCTATATAAATGCAAATTGTTGTTGTTATCATGTCAGAAACAAAATTTTCTGTTCACTAATTTGGAAAAAATGTATTTGCATCTCATTTTGACTCTAGACTTAAATGTCAAGTTGATTTCCTTGGTTAAGTGCTTAAATAATGTCCTGTTTATTTACTGCTTGTTTCGTTTTGAATTCCAGTTCTTCTTTTAAACATTTGTGTTTACTTAAGGCACCAGAAAATCTGTTCCAACAATAATAATTTGAACAGTGATAACATACTTCAGGACCTATGACAATTCTTTCTTGATAGCTACACGAACAAATTCAAATGCTTATCTGACCAAGACGCTGAAGCCAAACTTTTACTAAACAATTGAGTAACTTTGTACTTTCCTTTCAACAACAACAACTTTCATAGAGAACAATGGTCTCAAGGCGTTTCACAGAGGAACAGTCAAGAAAATGTATCCTGATTCTCATAAGAAAATATTGGGAGGAGTGGCCAAAAGAGGATTCTAAGATGGTGGGACAAAGGGCATTAGGGAAGGAATCCCAGAGCCTAGGTAGCAGAAGGCTTGTGTGCCAATGGCGGAGTGAAGGTGGTGGGGGAAGGATGCACAATAGGTCAAAGTCAGAGGAATGGAGAGTTTGGGTAGGGGTGGAGTTGCTGCTGGTGGAGATTACAGATAAAGGAAGGAGCAAAGTCATGGAGGGGTTAAATATGACCATGAGTATTTTAAATTGAACGCATTGGACAACCGGGATCCAATGTTGGTCAGAATAAGCAGAAGTGATGGGTGAGTGGACTTGGTATGGGATAGAATCTGGGCAGAAGAATTTTGGATAAGCTGAAGTTTACAGAATATGGAGGTTCTAAAGACATGGACCTGAATTTTTCAGGCGTCATTTGGGCTCAGCGGGAGCAGGCGGGGGGCAGTTGAGGAGCCAATCGCCGCCGGCAATCAGCTCTGAGCCGCCATTTTACGTGGGCAGGACAATTAAAGCCCGCCCAGTGTAAGGCGCGAGCCATAGTGCTCAGTGCTATCTGTGTGGGCAGGGGGAATGGAAAGAGAGTTGGGGCCAGTGCTCTTTCGCATGGAGCTGCCTCAGGGAGATTGAATTGCTATTGTATGTAGTGAATAAAAGGTTTAAAGATTTATTTAAACATGTCCCTTCATGTGCCACATGAGATGGGACATGTTTTTATATTTATGAAAATTTAAAAATTTAATTAATGAAAGCTTTGGGAAATCTCATCCCGCTCGTAAATGAGGTTTCCTAAAAAATGCGAAGGTTGCTTGGCCTTTTCACCTGCCCGCCAAGCTTAAGGTTGGACGGCAGTGTTAACAATGATCTTAAGCAGGTCCTTAATGGCCTTAATAGGCCGTTTACACTTTAGCAGCCACACAGCCGACTCCGGCGTGCGCCCCACTGAATGAAATATTGCGGGACTCCGCAATGATGTCGGGACGCACGCCTGACATCATCATGGGTCGTTTTGCGTGTTGGCATATCGGGCCCGCCCCCGCACGCCAACTGGAAAATCCTGCCCATGCTTCAGCAGCAGATGGGCTAAGGCAGATTATTTTTGGGATAGAGAGGATGGGGTAAGAAGCTTAGCTCTGGATTAGACCCTGCCAACAGCTGCAAAGACAAAATGGACTTTAAACAAAGAGTTCTGAATTTATTAATAATACTTGGTATTGCAATTACTTTTTTTTATGATTTACCGTACATAGGAGTTTCAGATCTGGAAACAATTAAAGTATAAACTAATGACCAATGTGAATGATTTCCACTTTAAAATTGCCCTACCGATGATAGATATAATTTGATTGCCATTTTAACAATGAAGGATGACACAGAGGCCGCAGATTCAAACCTCCTGTCTGCTAATTTTAGTGAAAAGTGAGTAAAAAGTGACTCGCTGGAAGTTTTATTTTTAGTACCCATTTTTCACTAAAGCTACCAAAGACAGAAATTCAATCAGACATTTTCATTAGTTAGGAGTTGCATCATATTGTAATTGTATAGATAATTGTTTAGCATTTAGAACAATCTCATTTGACGTATCTGCACTTGTCTCTGTTTAACATCAGAAGTAAGATCTAAAATTTGTCAATGCTGTCATTTTGTTTTTCCATTCTAGTTTTGTAAAAGAAGGGGATATGTAACTCTACAATCAAGTGGTACACATGCAGCAGGACTTCAATTTCTTCTAGTTGCTGTTGTTCTCTCCATAGTCTCAAGCTGGTATTTTTGAGGATCTTGCTAGCCATGATATTTCACAATTCTGATTTCTATTGGAATACACACATTTCAGTATTAAGTGATTTTTAGTTCTATTTATTTTGCCTCTTTGTTGCAGGTTCTTAATATCTAATAAATAAAGCTTTCATTTGTAGAATTTATGTTGCACATACTTTTATTTTTGTGTATTATTTGCTTGTCCTTGTGCCTTGTCTATTTTTGTCATTTGAACACATATCTCACATGATTGTTTTCGGCATGAGATTAGTTCACATACTTGGGTGTGTAGGAGGTTCTGCCTTGGTTTTTAAATAGTGCCTTAAACAGCTCAACTGTCTTTAGTTCAGAATTGTTGATGCATTGAAGTATTGATGAGTTTTTCTGTCTAGTTTTTGCAGTGACTTTTTCTTCTCTCTGAAGGTGATGATTCGTGCATGGCAATCAGTTACTCCTTGCAATTTCATCCAAGAGTGATCCAGGCCAGTAGAGGCTGGAGTGCAATTCTACCATGGAGGCCAACACAGCCAATCTTGCTGCTGCTCTCACACGATCTCCACAGACATATATCTCCTATATGATTCACTGAATACCAATTAGGATTAGGAAGCATCAGTAACCTTTTGATTTCCCACCTCAGTTATGATGAGGGAACACAAATGTATTAAATCTAATTCTCCATTTAAAACATTTCTCTGGGAATTTTTCTTGCCGCCAGGCAGCTGGAGGATAAGAAGAGTTCTGTAGGAAAATGTAAGGACAGATCCCTTGCACTTGAATTGTTAGCACTGTTAACCAAGGAGGCCAGTCTATAGAACCCACTGCAATTACTTGGACATGACTGAAGATATCTGCCTGCATTTCTCCAGGAAGGGAATTTTGGCAATTCTTACAGCCTGGCCTGTAACTTCTGTCTGACGCTTGGACAGCTTTACTATTGTTATCTCATTTAAGCTGGCAGGGTTCTTTCAAGCTGCCTCACTGTATGATCAGTGAATCTATAACGCATAGCCCAGCTCACTGATGCCCTATTTGTTAGGCCAAAAGAACCATCAATTTTTCAACAGATAGTTGCCAGCAGCAGGATATGGTCATGCAGTTTGTCAGAATAGGTGGATTCCCAAGAGCCCAGGAACCCATGTATCTACACAGGCTGCTTTCATCATACAACATTTATGAACACAAAGGGATTCCATTCAATAAATGCATGGTTTATTGATGGGCATGAGTACTGCACCCAGGGTGATCAATTTTTACAAAATAAAATAAGGGACAGTTCGACCATGGGACTGGGGATGGGTGGGAGGGAGTGCTGCTGGGTTCTTCCTCTTCCTAACCCTTGCCATTTTCGTCGGGTCTGGTGCGTTTAGCAAACTGAATAAACATACATCTCCTTTGTCAAGCTGTGAAGAAACACCAGAGGGGAGGTTGGTGAAGAGATAGTAGTTTACAAGGACAAAGGGACCAAGGAAGGATCTTTTTGAAGAAGGAGGTGGTGGCGGGTGGTTTTGGAAAGGAGATCGACAGTGTCTGAGGAGAAGGAGCAATTCAAATAGTCAGCCAGCATGGGAAACGGGAAGGTCAGCAGTTTATTGGGAATGGATTCAAGGGAGCATGGATAATCTTGGAGAGAGTATGGAAAAAGATGGAAGGTAAAGGAGAAATACCAAAAATGGCATGAAATATTTAGGCCATGACTGCTGTCAGACATTTCCTTGAGGGATTTTCCTGATTGGTAGCTGCAGCAAGGGATTGACAAACTGTGCGGTTTATTCAGGATTTCTGCTGATCTTGCATCATTGTTTTGCATTGGCCTCCGTGGTAGAATTGTGATCTAGCATCTGCTGACCCAGATCAATCATGGCAACTTGGGTGCAGTAGCAAGAAGTAACGAAAGTACAAGTATCTTTCAGTGACATACACGTTAAGTGTACTACATTAATGGAAGATCAGCCTGAATTCTACGTTGTGTGTTTGGGCTTGACCATAATATTTCAATTAGACAGATCCTGTAAATATGTCTTAAGAAAACATAGTACAGGTGGCAAGAGTGCAATGAGCACAAGGCCCCAATTCCACTCAAATGCTTGGTTGGAAAACTCACACGAGTACAACCATAACCAGTACGTTTTCCTGTTTCTTTCTCCTGTGAATCTTGTTCTCTGATGTATTTTATTAAAACAAGTTTTAATCTAAAGTTACAATGAGACATATCAATTACGGTTTTTAAGGAGCAACTGTAACCCCTTGAGTTCTAGGAATGAACTCAAGCATGCAGTGGTGCATTTAGGCTTCAGCTTTGTCCATTCTAGCACATTCTCCATCATTTCTGGGACTCACAGGTCAACAATTTACCACTGCAACCATCAAGTACAGTCAATATTTGTGCAATGGTTGTTGTCTGTGCAAGGATGATGGATTGGGTGCCTGACTTATTCACATTTTCAGCCTTATATAAACCTGACACCCCAATAATGGTGACAGAGGAATTTAAGCCTTCATGTTGAATGCAGTTTCAATTAATGGAACCATGGCTATTTATTCATTTTAAAATAAAACAGAAAATGGCTGCTGATGGAAGCTGTTGGAATATTATCTGTGTAGATAAAGTACTTCATACATCAACTGTAAAGTCATATTTTACTACTGGAATGGTTTTCTGTTGTACTTCATCATATAATCTCACAGAGTGCTCAGCTAACTCCTGCTCCAGAATCTTAGAGCTAGTTGTCAGGTTCCTAATATCTTATGTGGCTTCTTTCCAAACTCACATCAGAGCCAAGAGAGTGAAGTGGAACATTTGCTTCCTGTAATTTTTTTTAAGGTACATATTTCCATTCTGCTTTTGGAACATTTATCAAATAACATTCTATGCATTCCATTTCTCAATTCATGCACATTATTTAAGTGCAATGCTTTCTTTGAAGAGCAAATTGGCACACGTCTCCTCTGAGGTAAATAGGAGCAGAATAGACCATTATTCTCCTTTCATTCCAATCTCATACCACTCATCATTTTCCTATGAGAAATGGAAAAAATCTTTGTAATAAGCCAGGTTAAAAAAGTTTGGACAACACAGATTCTATTTTAAGATGTGTTTAAGTGATGATTTGAATAAGAAAAGTATAAATTGAAGCTGGTCTGCATTAGACTGGCTAAAGACTGTTACTTTATTTTGCATTACTGATGTAACACTGGCACTTAGGCTATGGATAACGTGAGCAGAACCAATTTTCACAGACAAAGAGGAGTGCGGGCTTGGGTCCATGTGCAGATTAAGTCCCCGAAAAGTTACATTGGGCTGAGATTGCAACATCATCCCTGGGAGGGTTTGGATGCAATTGAGAATCCCCAGCCAGCTATCAGGTAAAACATTAAAATATTATAAGCAATTAACTTCTGTTTTAGACAAAGATTCAGGATTTAACAGGATCTATTTTGAGAGCTTTGCAGAACTCACCAGGAACACCAAGGTGGCTTCACTGTGGGGAGAGTTTCTTCAATGAAACTAACAGGCTGGAAAGCCTTTGATCAGTGAAAACTGAAGAGTTGCAGCCAGGCCTGGGCGAGAACCTGCAGCTCACAGCACCCCTTCTGAGAGAGTGTTTGCTTGATAGGTGATCGCCAACTTCTTGGAAGTCACTTCATCTGCCTTGCAATTCACTGACCTTCAGCTGACATTTCCCTGCTGCCAGCCTTCAGCACAGCATGGCACGGCAGCTTATTCAGATCCACCTCCCACCCCAGGCGAGAGAGTGAGAGGAGCAGCAACATCATGACCACCAACTGCACCAGCAGCAAGAGCAACACCAGCATCAGCACCAGCCCTGGCTACCTGCCCTTCAGCCACATGCCCTTCCACATGACAGAAGGGATGGAAAGAGGGATCCAGCCACAAGGATGGAGGCAAGTTCACCAACGCAGGGTCGATAGGCAGAGGATCAGCTCGATCGACATGTCTGAGCACAATTGCCTCAGGAGGCACAGGTTTTCATGGCAGATCATTGCTGATGTCTGCAGCCTTCTGGAACAAGACCTCCACCCCAGGGGAATGGGTGGCCACACATTGCCAGTGGCCGTAAAGGCGTCTGTCACTGGAGGGCCACCCCTGCTGGGTCTCTGCCTATCCTTGAGGTTGTGTGTTCTCTTCACCTGAAAGGAGAGAAAACAGAGAGTTATGAGTGTTAGAAACAGCCCTGGTGGAGAGGAGGGAAGGACACAATTTGTGGAGGGCGTCAGTGAGGGATGGGTGCGAGAGGCCATTAGAATGGGGGTGAGTTTGAGTGTTGGATATTCAGATGGGGACTGGGAGGTGCATGGAGAGAGAGAGAAGTGAGTGAAGCTTTGCAACCAGTGTCGGCCTGAGGAGTGCTGTGCTGGAGAACACTGGGAGTCAGAATGTGGGGCTTGACACCTGAAAGTGTCATACCACTCACCTTTCCCACTCTCCTGAGGCCCTGGATCCTCTTGGTGCATTTTCTCTAGTTTGGAGGGGCCATACGTTTGCTACCAAGGCCCTCAGCCACTGCCATCCCATAACTGCTTGTTTTGAGAGGCTGACTTGTTCCTCCCATCCTTGGCAAACATCACCGCACAGCAGCCCCTCAGATCCCATTGCTGAACCTCCACGTCAGAAGCAGCCTTCCCAGATCTCCTCTCCATTCATATGTTTGCCGCAGCCTCAAAAGTCCATGTGCAGGTGAGCCATTGTAATCCATACTGTGGTTCAGTTAATTAGAAATCCTTCCTTTGACAGTTCTAACCTGCTTCCACTAATTGGTGAGGAACTCAACTGTGCCCCATATCAAACTGTGAACATACAGCCTCCCACTATGATGATGATAGGTTGTGAAGCAGTCAAGCAGTAATAATACTATAATGATAGAACTTAGGGTTATGTCAACAAATAACTATTGAAATTGAAAGCACTGATTCTTTTCAACCCAGAGAAACAGCAGGCTGTTTTTCTTTTCAAAACCTAAAGGGCAGGGGATATAAATATTTTGAGAGCTTGACAGTTCCACACACTTTATCCACCTTTAACAAGCATTCATTTATACTCTTAAAAAACATAAGTCACACACTGCAGGTGATAAAGACCTCGCTCCAGCTAAAATGGGATCAGTTTGAACTCAGCACTGAGTTCAAAAGGCCCTGCTGGGTTTGGTTTTCCCCATGTGTGAATTGCATATCACCTCCTTTTCCCTGCTGCCAAAAATAGGACCTATTGGCCCAGCGCAAGTCATGGAGTTTTCACGACTCTGCAAAGATCTGGACCACAGGCTCTCAGCGTTGGTCAGACCAAGAGGTTTGGGGAAGAAGACCCACAACAGGTGCTGCTATGCCATGCAGAAAGAAAGAACCATTTTCAGGCTAACCACCAAGCAGAATACTGAAGAGGATGGATTCTTGGTTTGAAGAAACAAAGGTTGTGCTGGAGAGTTAAAGATCAGACCACCAGAAAGTTAAAAGCAAAATACTGCGGATGCTGGAAATCTGAAATAAAAACAGAAAATGTTGGAAAAACTCAGCAGGTCTGACTAGAATCATACAGACTCGAAACGTTAACTCCGTTTCTCTCTCCACAGACCTGATGTCAGACCTGCTGTGTTTTAGTGTTTTCTGTTTTTATTTCAGACATCAGAGAGTACCTTGCTACTGGAAGTCCAGACGAGTATGCTCAGAAGGTTGAGCGAAGGGTCTTTGCTTAAAAGGACACTGGAAGATTAATCGGAGTGGGGCAGGCAAAAGAGATTCTGTTAAAGCCAAGAGTTTGAGACTTAATTTCCGCTGAGAGTGTTGTATGGAGCGGAGGGGGATTAATTTAAACAGTCCTGATTTCTCCCCTCACTACCCATCCGTAAGCAGAAAGGTGTTTCTGATTTTTGATCTCCCCCTTTCTAAGTGGTGGCATGTTTTTCTCCAACCCCTAAGTTTTGGAGTGATCCAATTCTCTATTAATAACCCCACAGCAAACTTGAGGTAAGGCAAAATAAGGGGATGCGTTTATTCTACACACACACAGAATGTGGGAAAGGGGTTTCGCAATGTCTGCCCCTTTTTGAACTCGTACCATAAAAGAGGGATAAGGGAAAGAAAAGGGTACTGGGCAAGACCATGATAAAAAGTAAGAGTTATGGTTTCACATGAGTCCAGAGTCCAGAATCAAAAGTCCAGTGGCGTCTTTTAGGTGGTTTAGCCTGGCAATATTCCTGGTCTTGGTCCTAGGAACTTGGTTGCAGGTTAAGTCTGTTGAAGATGCAACAAAGTATTCTTGCATCCTGGTTATTAGTTCACTCTGTAAGCAAAATATAAGGTTCTTTCTGGAAATCAGACTTGGAGAGAGATGGAGGCCAAAGGTAGTCTGCTAGCCTGGAGTTCGGTTCTCTTTGGTGGTTAAAGTGCAACTGAAGATAAAATTCAAGAGCTGTATGATTAAAGGAATTCAAACAGTTCAAGTCTTGTTCATGTGACAAAGTGGTTTCGGGTAGAGCTATTTTGCCAACCAGGGGCATGGTTGAAACTCATTATGCTTTGGGACAGGTAACAGTGGCGCCATTAGAATAACATTGGAGATTAGAGGCAGAATTTTGCCCTCGGATGGCGGGCAGGCCCCACCGGCTCAGCGGCGGGTGGAGAGCCAACCCCCGCCACTGAAACGGGGCCCGCTGCTATTTTGAGTGGACAGGCCAATTAAGGCCCACCCAGCAGCCTGCCCGACAGGAAGCGCTATCTGCGGGGAGGGAATCCCCATCTGTCAAAGTGCGCTCTTTCGCGCATGCGCACGAAAGAACCCACTGCTCCCTGAGGCAAAGTCCTATCTCAGGGAGATCAGTGACAGGTAAGAAAAGTAAAAAAATAGAAAATTTAAAAATTATTAACATATCCCCCTCATGTGACAATGTCACATGAGATGGGACATGTTAATAAAAATGACATAAACTTTATTAGTAGATAAGGTTTCATGTATAATCAGAAACGCATTGGGGTTCCTGGCCTGCCCGCCAGCCTTAAGCTTGGACGGGCAGGGTCTTTAATTATCTTAATTAGCCTTAACTGGCCATTGACAGGTCGGTGGGTGGACAGCTGATTTCGCTGTTCGCCCGCCTTCCTAAAAATTTAAAGAGGTTAGTGAAAACCTGGGATGATTCCGCCCATTGTCTATGAATCCTTTGTGTTGACGTGGCTGGAATGTTTATACAACGCAAGTTGCATTCCAGGAGGATGATGAGGTAGCCTTTTGTCCGTTGGGACAGCTTAGAATCTTCCATGAACCAGCATGTGATTAGCTGCAGCATAGGACAGTGAGGTTTAATGTTTAAATGTGGCATGGGGTTTTCAGGTGTGTTAAGAAGCTAATGGGAAATGCCTTCTATGTTGTTTAGTATATTAATTGCCTACTAAGTAATGCCTAATTGATGTTGATTTTAGTTTGTTTCTTACAGTAAAGGTCTTAAAGTGTGAAACCTTGGTCATGCGATTCTTTGCTTTGCTCACTGGGAAATTCATATATCTTTTTAAAAGTTATTGGTCCCTAAGGGGATTGTGAAATATGAAGTATGTACATTAGTAAAATGGATTAATTATTGTCCTTACCTTTCTGTAATGTTTATATTTAGGCTGAAATAACATGATAAATGCCAGCTTTAACTTCTAACTTTAAAATACAGCACTAATCACAAGGCATTATTTCCACAGCATTAAATGTTCTTTCCTGAGCTGGCTCTGAGACTATGGCATTCTTATAGCATGGTACTTGCAAAACAGATTCAAGATCTACAGGATCTACAGGAATGGTCGGAATTGGGCACAGAGAGTTTTTTGAGGCCCACTAGCATTTATAGGCCCTTCCAAAATTTAACACATTAGAAACTATGGCTAATTTTGAGCACAAATTTAAACTGACTATGTAGAACAAGTGTTGAACTGTTAAATGTACTCAGTTGCCTGATTGATTGTATATTGGAAAATTACAGTGTCTATGATGTTTTTTGCAAGAACAGAAAATTTACTCAGTGCTCAGGTACAGCACATAGAATCACTCCAAAACAATTTACAACAAAACAACTATGTTCTGTTATTAATTATTGTAATTGGAATACAAAGACAGCCTGAGTATTCCTGAAAATAAAGACATGTTGAAGATTTTTTGTCTTGCACTCATCAGGACACTCGCAAGAATACCAACCTAAGGAGAAAACTGCAATTTATACTGCATGTGAAGAGAGTGCTGATTGGTTGGCAGGTGGTTTTGCGATGGAGAATGCACCACTGATGATGACTGACAGTTAACTGCCAAGCATTGTTTGAAATTTAAACCTGGCAGCTTGACCCCGATTGATAAAGGCATTGCCCCAAGGACTGAGTCAGCGAATGGCTGTCACTTATTTTGTTTAGCTGAAACAGGTGCAGCGTATGTACATGTTCTTTCTGTCTGCAAAGAGCAGGGCCCTGTGTATTAATTTATGTAGCTTCCAGTACACGCAAATGTGCCACACTACGAGCTAGAGTGACAATCTTAAATTTGTTGTCAATGTAATTCTTAGCACAAAGACAACCATTACTTGTTTGTCATTCAGATCCTTCTTTATTAAGTTAATTTGTGCTTTCATTTTTAATCCCTGGTCACAGCAGACCAGACACCAGCTGTGGCCAAGACGTGGGTGGGTGACTCCCTCCAAGTCCTTTACCAATATCATTCCAAGCCAGAGATGAAAGGAGTATTTTAGATTGCTTGGTGATGTCTCTCCCTTCAGTTTTCCTCCCACTGTGAGAGGTTGAGCCTGGCCCTCACTCAGCAGTTCCCACAGTGCAGGACTACACAAATGTTATTTTAATGAGACATAAACTGTTTATGCCAATGCATGACAAGGAAGATAAGAACACCAGAAAACATTGACTATGACAAGTAATTTGACTTCTCTTTCTGACTATTCCAATGAATCGAAGACAAATTGAACTCTTACAAAGTGGCCCAACTCATTTAATGTCCTTAGGAAAATGAATAACCACAGTTAAAATTTTGAGGAAGAGAAAAATACCTGAAGGTCCCACCTGAAGGAGGTTCATGAAAACTGTAGAATATTAATACAATATTACAATCTGTGCTATTTGACTCCTACATTTTACATTAGCTGGACAATGCTCCTGTGGTCCCAAGAAAACCGAAACCTCAGCGGTTGTGGGTCTAAATTGAGTCTAATAATTTGTGGTCCCAACCTTAACCAATTGTTCTTTGATGTAATGTTTAAATTGAAATTTTTTTTTTACTTCATAGTAGACAATTTCATAGTGGACAAGGCTCCACAGCACACAACTTACCTCTCTCTCCTCCATTTTATTTAATTCTGTTTGGCAAAAAATGAGTACATAAAGTAGTGCTTTTATAATCAGCCTGCAACATGCCTCTCATCAGATGGTTATCGGGCAGTGAAAGATGTGAGATGCTCTCTGATCTCATCTGACTGAATTGGGGGGTGGTGGGGGGGGCGGTTAGTCTAATTGGATATGATTCTGGTTAGAGAAATTCTGATTAAAATTATATTTTTAATTAAAAATACACATAAGTAGAATCTTTTAAGTAATTAATTCACTCCACTATTTTAATCTTCATGAATAATTTTCAGGAAAAATGGTTACTATCAGTTGAAATTCTCTAATATACATATACTGGAATCTATAGAAAGTGCAGTTTAGTGAAGCGATACCTCAGGAATAAATGGCTTTCAGCCTTTGACCAAGGAGGATATGCGACTGTATGGAACATGCTCTGAAGCTTGCTGTATAAGCTGCACTCACATTCAACACGCGCACGGAATGATTCACAATACCGCATTATTCCTCAACTAAACTCCATGTTGTGCAGGATATTTATGTGCTGACCCTGACCTGAATGCTTATGTCAGAATATTTAATGGGAGCAATATTTGCCAATTTCTTTCCCAGAGCCGAGACAGAATGTTATACTTTAACCCTGTAAGCACTGAAACCAGGCTGCAGCTTCCAAACTGTGTAATGGTTTTCTGTAGTTGTGGTGATGTTGCTATTTCAGGAGTGGATTTACTATCTGTTGGAGAGGACTGCCTGATGTCACAGAGCTCACTGACATGACTACCAGCTGGCTGCTGCTATACTACTCCACATGTGTCTTTACTGAGGGCAAAATGTTGATTAATCTATGTGGCTATTGAGGAGTATGTAACTGTGGGAGAAATCCCATTGATTGTCATCGCTCTCCAAGAAAGTAGAAGGCAGCCATAACATCTTGGAATTGAATTCCAAAGACTCCCCAGCAGCAGCGGCATTATGCATGAGAGGTGCTCCTATTGCACCTATGACCTACGAACATACAAACATACGAATTAGGAGCAGGAGTAGGCCACTTGGCCCCTCGCGCCTATTCCGCCATTCAATAAGATCATGGCTGATCTGATTGTAACCCCAATCCTACATTCCTGCTTACACCCGATAACCTTTCACTGCCCCCCCACCCGCCGCCCTTGTTAATTAAGAATCTATCTAGCCTGAGCTAAAAATATTCAAAGGGCGGAATTTTCCATTCATGAGACTGAATATGGTGGAAGGCGATTTTGGCAGCGCCCACCCCATTGGCTAGAATGGCGGGAACTTATGCACAATTCCGCACTTAGAGGGATTATGCAAAGTGCTTATTGGTCTGAATGACCTGGTGGGTCAGGAGCTAACTCGTCCACCCGCCATCAGCTGGCGGGTTTTAAGGTCTGGGCACCATATTTAAAGGCAAGTCTAACACGCAATCTCAATCACTCCAGCCCACTAGCGATGTCTTGCAGCCAGAAGAAGAAGGCCGAGAGCCTCAAAATGAAGGCAGCACTCTGCTTCACCCACCAGGCCCTCCAGGCCTTGATCAGAGGGGTGTAGGTGCACAGGCAAGGGATTGCAGGGATTGCTGCAGGAAGCACAGCAGAGTCAACTCTCTGGCCTGGGAGGCCATCGCAGAGCAGATCAGCGCCGCCGGCAACCGCACCCAAAATGCTATCCAGTGCAGGAAGAGGATGAATGATCTCATCCGCTCTGCCAGGGTAAGTCATCCTTCAACTCCCTCCAATATCAAACTCTCATCATGGCATCATGCACAGAAATGGCTACTTACTTCAGGGGTCTCACACAACCATTAGTGGGGGGACACTGAGACTTTCAGATCACCACCATCCCATCTGTTGTGTTGCTCACACTCCATCCTCTGGCCCTTCTGGCGAGAGCTGACCACACACACGGAACATGCATCTAACCCAACCTGTGCTCCATCCTTTCTCATCACAGGCCTTTCTTTCTTCTTCATACAGGCCAAGCTAGCGCACAACAGGCATGAGGGAGTGCAGACTGGGGGAAGGACGACTGAGATCATTGCCCTCGCTGAGATCGAGGAGGCTGCAGCTGAGTTGGCTGGGAAGGACAGGGATCGCTCCTGTGGGGAAGGGGAGATCGCCTCTCCCACCAACCCAGTACAGATCACAGCTCCACCATCTTCAAATCCTGACGTTCACAGTGAGTCACATGCAATCTTATCTAGCTCATGTTCATCAATTGAAACTCTATTTTCTATTTTTTAGGCACCAGCAGATTGAGGTCCCCAAGCAAGTCCAGCACCAGTACGAGTCCCCAAACTTGACCCAAAGAGGAAGCTCTGGAAGAACCATCCCTGCGCTCACTTGCACCCACCACTAGCTCAAAGTCACACACGTCGGTGGGGCACAGCTGTAGATTAGGCTCAGGCTTACTTTCTGGGGAACACCTCACTGATACATCCCCGCAGCAGTCAGAGGCAGGGACAGCCCAGGTCTCTGGCACTCGGAGGGCTGCTGGAGACCAGCCACCCACTCAGTCTGAGTCAGATGATGAGCCTCTGGAAGCGGCTGCCAGCTCAATGCTGGAGATGCAATGACAGGCGGTGGAATATCAGGTAGAGATTCAATTGTCACTCAGCAGACTAGAGTGAACGATGGAGGAGTCCGTCCGCGTTCTGTCTGATGTCGTGGCTCCGACATGCGAGCGCCTCGAGGTCACCAAGGGAAGGGTGGCGACCACCATGGAGACCCTGGCCCAACAGGTCTTGCCGGATTTGTGCTCGGCCCTGCACTCCATGGCCACACACCTTGGTGGGAACCATCAAGATGTAGATGACATGGGACAAAGCACCTTGACCTCTCTCCAGGTGCACCATTTCTTTCAGGAGTCAGGGCGGGGCCCTTGGATACCCACAGGGAGGATGAGCGTCAGCCAAACTCCTCTCAGGACACTCCCAGTGTGTGCAGCCGCTCACAGCCCTCTCTGCCTGTGACCCCATCCACTCCAGCTGCTCAGGCTGCCAATGGCACTTCTGCCCCTGAGCAGTGACCTTATCAGACCGGGGCCCTCCAGGCCTCAGACCATCAGAGGACGTCAGCCAAGGTCATCACACACATCAGGAAGTAGCAGTCAGCAGGCTGCTTCCACCTCCGCTGCTGATGTTGGGATGACACCCAGGTGTAGCGGGAGGATTAGGAAAGTTCAAAATTGATGTCACTTTTGGGTCATGCATGTGCTATGCATGTAAAAAAATTGCACTCTTGTGAATACATTTGATGCGAATGTTCTTGTCAACTGAAGTTGTTGTGGTTTTGTACTTTGGCATCACCTTATTTCGAGATGTAGCACTCCTCCCACTCAGTGATAGTATCCCACTGTGAGATTCACATTCCTGTGATGTCAACCTCAGTTGAACTAGTCTCCGCCCCTTGTATGATATCAGGGAGATGTGTTTAAATCTTTATTTGAAGTGTGTGAAGTAAGTGTTTCTAACCATTCAAGGAACATCATTGAGTGAGGGCAGCTCATTAGCATTGATATTCTAGGAAATGGGTGACTGGGGGAGGGGAAAAGACTGGGGAGCTGACGAAAAAGTGAATCCAGGCCATGCTGCCTAAATCAAAGGGAAATGAGAGTTGTGGTGGGTGAAATCAGGTGCTGCATGGGAGTGTGATCATTGGGTGGGCGGAGACGCAGGTCAGCTCAGATGGACAATTGAAACTAAACTCCAGCAGGCAGCATTCAAAATGCTCAGGAGATTGAGGTGAGTGCGATGTGTGAAGGATCATGTGCGTGAGAGAGTGTTTGCACAATGCTCTAAAAGGCCTTGCCACACACACACACACACACTTCTCCCTCCAGAATCACTCATTGGCCAGCTGCTCCCTCTGTGGTGACAGAGGACAAGTTTGGGGGGCCTAGAGGCAAAGGGGACTCGGAGGGAGAGGATAGCCTCTGAGATTCCTGAGTGGATAACCCAGGGGTGTCCAGCTGCCGCTCCGCCTCCCTTCGGGTGCCCAGGGGCCCCGGCCTGACTCCTTGAGGGGAAGGAGTACCTGGAGGGACGTTGAGATCCCCATTTCCCTCTTGCATTGCCACTGCAGGAACTCAGCCATGGCCCCCACAATGGGCTGCAGGTCTGCGCGCATCTCCTCATTCTGCTGGACCAGAGTCTTCGTGGTGTCTGTCATCCTCCCCATGGAGAGAAACCTCCCTGCATGCACATGTGGGCACCACTTCATCAGAGAGCAGGTGGACACTCCTCCGACTCGCATGCCACTCTGTTGAGGCCTTCAACAGCTCAGTGTGATGTTCCCTTGCCTTCTGCTGATTCTCCAGGATGAGTTGGAAGGCCAAATTCAGAGGCTCGTCATTTGACTTGGATCTCATAGATGCCTGATTCCCAGCAGTTCTCCAAGTCCTCCTGCTGCCGCGACATGTGTCCATTTGGTGACCACCAGATTGTGAACCTGAGCCTGCTCTAGATTTAGGTCCCACCGAGGTGTGTGTCTCTGCGATAAGTAGGCACTGTGGTGGGTCTTCCAGACTGCTTATTTCCAGCTCTTCAATGGAGGAGGTGTCCTCCTGGCTGGAGGTGAGGACATGGATGGAGCTGAGGGACTGGCTGGCTGAGGGTGTCAGTCGCTTGGCAGAGCTCCCCGTGAAGCAAAGTAGAGATAAGTAGTGCATGGCAGTGGAGTCAAAAGCAGGAGAGGGAGCACTCACATTTGCGTTGAGAGAGGGATGATGTGTTGCAGGATCCTCTCGAGGGTGTTCACCACCAACATCACCATCACTGCAGACACCTTCCATGTCCTCACCAATCAGTGCAATGGCACACTCCTCAACTAAACTTGGGGGCTGCAGTCCTTTTTCCCTTCAAAGCCATCCTGTCTTCTGTGTGGCAGTCATGGGCTTGCTGTACCTGCATACTTACCTTTTGTGATTCATGCACTAGGATACCCTGATCCCTCTGAATCTCAGAGCTCTGTAATCTCTCACCATTTAGATGATAAGCTTCTTTTTTATTATTCCTGCTAAAATGGGCAAGTGGAAACACAAAGATGGCGCCGTCATGATTTAACAGTGAGGTGATGGCATGGCGGGCAAATGAGAGCCTGCCTGCTGTGGAAACGGCATAATTAATGTAGTGGTTTGGGACAATGCGGCTTGAAAAGCTGCCATTGCGGCTGGTGGGTAAAACATCATTTTACCTGCCCTCTACTGAACTTAGTGCAAAGCTGGGACGATGGCGCCCTCTGTTTCCACCGCCTTTTGAGGAAGAGAGTTCCAAAGACCCACAACCACCTGAGAGAAAATTTTCTCCTCATCTCTGTCTTAAATGGGCAACCCCTTATTTTTAACCGTGACCCGTAGTTCTAGATTCGCTCACAAGAGGAAGCATCCTCTCCACATTCACCCTGTCAAGACCCCTCAGGTTCCTAAAGGTTTTGATCAAGTCCCCTCTTATTCTTCTAACTCCATTGGATACAAAACTAACCTGTCCAACCTTTCCTCATAAGACAGCCATTCCTGATATTAGTCCAGTAAATCTTCAACAACTGCTTCTAATATATTTACATCTTTCCTTAAATAAGGGGACCATTACTCTACACAATACTCCAGGTATGGTCTCACCAGTGCTCTGTGGAACTGAAGCATAATCTCCCTACTTCTGTAATCAAATCCCCTCACATTAAACAATAACATTCTATTAGCTTTCCTAATTACTTGCTGTACCTGCATACTTACCTTTTGTGATTCATGCACTAGGATACCCTGATCCCTCTGAATCTCAGAGCTTTGTAATCTCTCACCATTTAGATGATAAGCTTCTTTTTTATTATTCCTGCTAAAATGGGCAAGTTCACATTTGCCCACATTATACTCCATATGCCAGATCTTTGCCCACTCACATAACCTATCAATGTGACTTTGTAGCCGCCTTATGTCCTCTTCACAATTTACTTTCCTACTTATCTTTGTGTCGTCAGCAAACCTAGCTACCATACCTTCAGTCCCTTCATCCAAGTCATTTACATAAATTGTAAAAAGTTGAGGCCCCAGCATTGATCCCTGTGACATACCACTCATTACATCTTGCCAACCAGAAAAGACCCATCTGCTTCCTGTTAGCTTGTCAATCTTCTATCCATGCCAATACGTTACCCCCTACACCATGAACTTTTATTTCCCACAATAACCTTTGATATGGTACCTTATCAAGTGCCTTCTGGAAATCTAAGTACAGTACATCCACTGATTCCCCTTTATCCACATCGCATGTGACTCCTTCAAAGAACTCCAATAAATGGGTTAAACATGATTTCCCTTTCACAAAACCATGTTGGCTCTGCCTGATTGTCTTGAGTGTTTCTAAGTGCCCTGCTATTACATCTTTAATAATGGCTTCTAACATTTTCCCTATGATAGGTGTTAGGCTAACTGGCCTACAGTTTCCTGCTTTCCATTTCCCTCCCTTTTTGAATAAAGGAGTTACATGTCATTTTCCAATCTAATGGAACCTCCCCGAATCTTGGGAATTTTGCAGAATTAAAACCAATGCATCAACTATCTCACTAGCCACTTCTTTCAAGACCTTGGGATGAAGTCCATCCGGATCCAAGGATTTGTCAGCCCGCAGCCCCAACAATTTGCTCAATACCACTTCCCTGGTGATTGTAATTTTCCCAAATTCCCCTCTCTCTTCTAATTCCTGATTTACAGCTACTTCTAGGATGTTACTTGTGTCCTCTCGACTTGCATCTGCATGATCTCCACTGCAGTTATCATCACTGTTTCCCAGGCTTGGTCTTCTCTACTTTACTAAAGAACTGCTTGAAAGGCACCTAAACTGAACGTTCAAGCATGTGTGTTGCATTGCCAAGGATCAGGAGGGGAAATACTTCATAGCAACATAACTTTAAATGGGAGAGCTTGGCAATGGTAGGGGATGTCTGCAAGGGGTTGAGTTGAGATTGTTGTTAAAGGAGCTTTCTTATGGAAAACTCTTTTGGCATTGGCTCAATCTTAGAAAGCTGCAAATCTCCATTAGGAGCTGTGCTTGCAGCTGTCCAGCAGCTGACACAGTGTAGAAAGGAAGTATGGTCTTATCGACGGTCACAGTGAAGTAAAAGTGTTGGGTATTTCTTGCCTTCAAAACTGCAATGCCTGTGGCCCACCACAAATGCCACAATGTCTTCTTTACTGCTGATGGGCACTGAGCAGGAAGGGGGAAATGTGATGTGGCATAACCCACTTGCTATCATTTAAACAAGGAGGGTGGGCATGCTGCAGGAGGGCTCGCCAACCCATTTTCTTTGGCTGGCTGCCTCTGTGAGTCAAGAACAGGCAGAAACCCTCAAGGCAGATCTAGGCCCTTGTTTTTATTGTGTTGTGATATTGGTAGAGACCAGTAATTTTTTTAAAATTCAAAAATCTAGGTGTTTGCTAAAAGAATGAAGCCACAAGGTTCAAAGTTTAAAACACAAGAACTTTACTACACAAAATCAGAGAATATGAATACTAATAACTACATTCTATCATAAATAGTCATTCCTACTCTAAACCAAACTTCTTAAATCAATTTTCCTTCTACACCCATTTTTACACTCCCACAACTCAAGTCAGATACTTATCAGAAATTGCAAATTAACTATTTGGTTTGAGTCCTGTTTCAAAGACATAGAAAAAGGGCTGTGATTTCTTGGGCCTTCCACTTACTTCCAGCAAGGCTGCCCCTTTAAATCTCCTCTAACTGTCCTATGATTGTAGACTCCCCATTTAACACAGTGTCACTTGCATCTTAAGAGTAACCACCTCAGGACAGAACTCTCCAGGTTATAATATTATATAACTCTGGAGTTTTGCATCTAAAAGTCTCTCTCTCTCTCTTCTCAGTTTGGCAATCCCTAGAAGTCCAACTCACTGTTAATAGAGTACTTCAGCTAACAAGCGGTTTGAACTCTTTTAGCTGACTCACTGAATTTCAACTGAATCCTGATGGAAAGAGATGTTCTAAGTTTGTTCTAAACTAACCTAGAACTAAACTACTTGAACACAGAACCACACCTAGAAGGGGAAGTGAGAAAATTGGTGGGAAAAGGAGTGGAAAATTGGCAGAGCTCCAATAAATCAAGCCATGGAAAGGAATATTGTCAGCTCTAACAATTCTCTCCATGTTGAGATATACCATAACAACTATGCCAGCCTGGGAGAAGCTGGATGCTTTTCCACAGGGTGGGGGGAGGAAAATTGGAGGGATAACCTCCCTTATTGCTCCAACCTATAAATAGTGACTACCTACTGGGAAACGAGAAGCCGGGGATTCGTTGCAAGAGGAAACTCCTGGAGAGAAAACAAAGAGAAGGTATTAATGGAATAAGTTGGAATAAAACCTCATAACAATTATAACTAATTATTACAGTTAATCACAGCTTTACTTAACTGATTGATTTTTCAATGGCTATCGCAAATGAATCTCCCTCATTTCACAGTCAGAAGAAATTCATTTTGGGTGGTAGTGTTGAATGGATAGTATTGGATCAGCTGTTCATTATACACAACGCATGATATTTAATTCCATTGACTGCAACTAAAAGGCAGCTTTAAATTAGCTTAAATACTGAAAGCAAGGGAACAGCTTTGACAATGGAAGTTTTATTTACCTAATTCTCTGCATTATCTGTAAATAGCATTGAAATAATATGGAATGAGGGACGAATGAGGGAAAACATGAAGGTGAGACAATAATATCAGAATGGTGAAAATGCCCTGTAAACAAGGGTGAGTTGGAAATGGTTTGTGGACTGGTCTCTCAATGATTTCAATAAGGAAACATGAAGGTGTGTCAAAGACATATCTGTTTCTTAATTAATGTGCAATTCTTTGCTACTAATAATGGGGCACAGTACAAAATTACACAAAGAACTTGTTCTGGCTTAAGTGAAAGGAATAGGAATAACTAAGAATGGAACCTGTAAAGTAACCTCAGTTGTTTTTAAAAGTGCAATTTTAAAGGTTTTTTTTTATATTGGGTACTTTCTGAGTTGCTAATAAGACATTTTTGAATATAGGCAAACCAGTCTCTCAATGTTATTGTGTGACTCTCCCCTGATCTTTGCAATTATGGTCTTGAAATATTTAAAAACTGAGATCCTTATAGTCTCTTGTCTTGAAAAGTATTGGTAAAGGTCTTAACCGCAAATTCCATCCTCTGTCCAACAATGTATTACTGATCTAAGCTTGTGAACAACACTAGATGGAAGGTGCATTCCTTCAGAGGGAAGATGTCCCCAGGTTGATTGTATGCATTACCTAGCAGCATTGGCAGAGGCTTGAGAGTGAACCTGGTGTGGGGTAAGGGATTTTTAACGATCATTTTTTGATCAGATGGTGTTGAGAACATAGGCCTGGACCAGCAAGCATATACTAATTACATACTGAGACCTGTAACAATAATCCTCAGGAACATCAGAGCAAAGGAACAGGCCTTTTTTAAAAATTTGTCACTGGTTAGGCCAACATTTATTACCCTTGTTCAGAGGGCATTTAAGAGTCAACCTCATTGCTATGGATCTGGAGTCACATATAGGTCAGACCAGGTAAGGTTGGCATTATGAACCAGATGGGTTTTTACACCAATGGCTTAATGGTCATCATTAGACTTTTAATTCCAGGTTTTTATTGCATTCAAATTTCACCATCCCCCATGGTGGGGTTTGAATCCAACTCCTCAGAACATTACCCTGGGTCTCTGAAATACTAGTCCAGTGAAAACACCACTAAGCCACTGCCTTGAACCTGTTCCATCATTCAATGAAATCAGGGCTGACCTGTGACCTATCCCCATACAACCACTTTTGTCCCATATCCTTTAATATCTTTGGTTACCAGGAATCTATCAATCTTAGGTATAAAATTAACAATTGCTCCAGCATCAGTTGCCATTTGCAGAAGATAGTTCCAATTTTCTACCAGTTCACATGTGGGCTTGTTTTCTACTTCACTCCTGAAAGACCTAGGTCTAATTTTCAACTGTGTTCTCTAGTTCTAGACTCGCCAATCATTGGAAATAGTTTCTCTCTACTTACCCTATCAGTTCCTCTTAATATCTTGAAAACTTCAACCAAATAACCCCTTAATTTTCCAAATTCCAGTATGTGTAACCCCTCCTTGTAATTTAACCCTTGGCGTACAGTTATCATTCTGGTAGGATTAGTTGGGAGCAGATGAAGAGGAGGGTTGGCTCCATGCAGTTGAAGTGCTGCCGTAAGCTCCATACTGCTGATGGGATGGGGCACAGAGGATCCCTGGGAACCAATGGTAACTCTTTGCTGTTAAGAGTTGGGGCTCAGGGAAGTCCAGCAGCAGTTGTTGGCAGCTGCATGGCTGAGAAGCTGGGACTGTGTCTGTGTTTAGTTGCTGGAGTGTAGCCTGGCCAACACCTGTGAACTGGTAGAAGATTGGAACTATCTTCTGCAATATCAGTAGTATGTCAGCTCAAATGGAAAATGAGACCAACAAGGCTGAATTTGGGAACAGATTTGACAGAGACATGGAATAGTATACCTTTTGGGTGAGGATTGTGCTTGTGGAACTTGGGCAGTGTAGAGCTACTTTCAGCTGGGGATCAGACTAAATCTTTGAAGGAGAGAAGCTGAAACTCCTCATGCAGAGAACAGAGCTGCAAAGGATTTTTGTGACTTACAGTGATGACTGACATCTGGGTGGGTTGCTGAGAGGTTTGGGGGACCTATCTTGATTGTGTCTGCCACTTAATGTTCAACCACAGTTTGCCTGTTAATTCATGTTTACGTCATGGTAATTTTGGATGTTAGAATATAGGATAAATAGTATTGACCATTTGCTTTGTTCACTCTTGCATAGTAAGATCTCTTCTGTTTGTTCAAAATTGTGGAACCTTGTGGCTTTATTCTCTAAGTACCTGGGATTTAAAATTTTGTCTACTTTAAAAAAAAGTTACTGGTCCCCAACTGTATCGTAACAAAATTTTAACAACTCCCAGCATGCTCAGGGCTCCACAGTTTTGTTATGATCCATGTCAAAATTACCCTACAGTCCTTATATGATATCCTTCCTAACTTTTAGTACCCAGAACTGAATACAAAATTTCAGGTGTGGCCTAACCAGGGCTTTGTATATCTCTGGCATGACTTCTAACCCCTTGTATTCTAATCCTCTTGATATAAAGGCCACCTTTTCATTAGTTGTTTTGATTATTTTCGGTACCTGTTCATGACATTTTAATGATCGATGTACATGGACCCCTAAGTCTCTTTGGACGTTTTCTGATTCTAAGTTTTCACTGTTTAGAAAGTACTCTGTTCTGTCTTATTTAGGTCCAAAGTAGATGACTCCACAATTGCCTATATTGGAATTATTTTTCCACAGTTTTGCCCATTCACTTAATCTATTAATATCACTTTGTAATTTTAAGTTTCCATTTATACTGCCTACAATATCACCTACTTTTGTGTCTTTGATAAATTTGAATTTTTGACTTTCTATCCCGTCATCTAAGTCATTAATAAATAAAGTGAATAGTTGAGGCCCCAGCACAGATCCCTCCAGGACAGCAGTAGTCACAGTCACATTAGCAAATGCCTTTTGGAAGTTCATATAAATAACATCCATAAATATTCTCCTATCCTCTACTTGACTCACCTCTTCAAAAAATTCAATCAGGTTCATCAAGCATAACCAACTTTGATGGAATCCATGGTTTCAAAGCGTGTATATTTTGAGACAGACCCTAGCTGAAAAGGAAAACTGATAAGGGACACTAACAAAAGAAACGGACTCTTCTAGTTTCTAAGGGAACTAAGACTAAACTGAGTTTGGAAACCAAAACTTCTGGGGAGTCCAGAACTGGTTGAAACCACGGGCGGGGCTGCAAAATGTGGCGAGCTGTTAAAAGGTTCATTGATTTTGGTGGGACTGTAAAGCCCTGCTGGCATAAAATTCCGCCCCTTATAAAAAGGACACAGAGCCATCAGAGCTCAGATATTGATGATCCCAGTGGTACAGCACAGGCACGCTGAGCAAGACAGAGGCTAAATCCAGAAGCTGAGAATAGGCAAATATACAGTTGCTGCAACTGTTTCTGTTGCTTGAAGATAACATTGGTGGATCTATGCAATCCAGACTGTTGTAAGCAGAGTTGAGGATGTTCTCCAGTTGTGTGCTATTTTTGGTGAAGACCTTGCTGCCTTGCACATGGAACTTGGTTTGGTTATGCACTGCTGTCGGCTGGGGATCTGCATAAATCCTAGAATAAGAAAAGCTGAAACAGAGTTTTAAAGGACTTTGTGACTGACATTGATGACATATTGGCTGGGTGGGCTGCTGATCCAATTCATAAGATTTGTCTTAGTTTTATTGGCCATTTATATTTTATAATCAACCACAATTTGTCTGTTAATTTATGTTTACATAGAAACTAGGAGCAGGCTATTTGAGCCTGCTCCACCATTCATTATGACCATGGCTGATCATCCAACTCAATAGCCTGCTCTCACTCCAATTGATAATGGTCATCATTAGAATTATTATTGAATTCAAATTCCACTATCTGCTATGGCCAGGATTTGAACCCAGGTCCCAGAGAATTACTGGATTACTAGTCCAGCAGCAATACCATTATCCATTGTCTCCCTTTAACTAATGTTGATTCTGTGTTTTAGAGTATAGGTGGTTACCCAAGATAATATTTGGTGCTTGTTTTGTTTGACTCATTGTAGTAAAAATTCTTTTTGTTTTAAACTGGGGAATCTTGATCAGCTGAAAATTTTCCAGATGTTCAGTTACCCTATCTTTAATTATAGACTAGCAATTTTCCCACAACAGATGCTGTCATGTCCAAATAATGAGAGGGTGTATTAAACAAAGTGAAAAGGACACAGAGTGAGACAGCAAAATTACTTCAGTTCCACTTTCTGTAGGTTGTGCTGGAATTTTGTTCTGCCCTTGGTAGGCTAGACCTGTCAAATGGCAAAAGGCTGTTTCCTGGCATCCAAGGGGAGAGCAATAATCAGAAACTTCATAAAATAAGATTCCTCAGCTTTAAAGAAAACCTTTCATTGGCGATGTTTTACAGGATAGAGGAAGTAAACACAAAGCAACTCATCCAGGTATGCTAGGGCACAAAAACAAAGAGACTCAGGTTTGGGGCTGTGGAACGTGAATTTAGGATAGATTTCAGGAAGTACTTTTTACACAGAAGTGTGTGATCAACACATGCAGCAGTTTGGCAGGAAGGGTGGATGAAGCTGTGAAATTGATGAATTTGTTTAAAAATAGCTAGATCCCATAATAGGAAAACTGTAGGGCGGTTGTATTTGGAAGGATGAGATAAAATTAATTGAAGAACCTTCTTCATTGGAGCCTATCTAATTAATTCCTGGAATGTTTGGATACTTTGACTGCTTAATTGGGAAAGGATTAAGATGGATTCCCAAAGTTAAATGCAGAAAAGTTGACAGCTAATTCATGCCTTCCTTCATCTATAATGTTTCAATTATGACTGTAACCTTAGAACCGACCAGAAAATACACACCACTGCTTTCCATTTGTACTGCTCCACTGGGCAGTGACTCATGATGTAATCAGTCAGGTACACAGTGTGGTTTTGAGAATGCTTTTCATGATGATAACAATTGAATTATATTGGCTGGGTGAACTTGTAACACAGAAGCTAAGTTAATTAGTGAGAACGGACTCCTAAATTTTAGCTGTGGCTTTGTTCTTGAAGGATTAAATGCTAACATTTGAACTTTTTTGTCAAAGTTCCTATCTTCTAATGTTAGTTTCTCTTACCCTAATCCTTGTCCCTCATAAAGTGCTGAACTGTGACATCAGGTCAGGGATTGGCAGAGCACTTGAATGGAAACCCGTAGGCAAGCATAATAAACATCACAATGAAATAAAATGCAGGTTTCCTGCAGTTGAAATTTATGAAACTAGCAAAGGACTTATTAAAAAAGGATGACTGATCTCCGAATTCTAACAGTACAGCAACAGTAGGTGGCACTGTGAAAATATTGTTACATGATACAATGAAAATAGTGAGGTGCCACTTAACATAAAGGTGTCTCCACTTGTGGGGAGAGACCAAAATAGTCATTAATAAATCCAATAGGGGATTTAGGAGAAAATTCATTACCCATAGAGAGTGGTAAGTATGTGGAACTCTTTAACACAAGGAGTAGTTGAGATTATTAGCACAGATGCATTTAAGGGGAAGTTAGACAAGCGCGTGAAGGAGAAATGAATAAAATATATTGATAGGGTAAGATGAAGTAGGGCAGGAGGGAGATTCATGTGGTGCCTAAACACCAGGATTGACCAGTTGGGCTGAATGGCCTGTTTCTGTGCTGTAAATTCTATGTAATATGACAGCTCCCAATTGAAACATCTTCATCAGAACAATTGTTGTATAAGATAAGGTACCAAAGTGCTCAGCCGGACCAGCAAGCAGTACTTTGAAAGTGGACCACCTTGGCAAAACAAAAACCATATTGATCATGTTCTGCAGCTGTAAGCAACTCTTCCCCTGAGCAAAATAGGGTGCAGATTCCCCCTTGTTGAGACAAACTTCCCTTTGCCATTTTCACCTTTCCTCTCTCTCGCTCTTCCCCCTTTTATTGCTTACCCTCTCTCCCACTCCCCCTTTATATTGCTTTGCCCTTTCACTCCCCCTCTGCCTGAACAGACAAAAAAACACACAGGACAGAATTTTCTGGCTGGCAGGGGGGGCAGAATGGGAGCGGGTATGGGTGGACGTGGACCTGGTCGCTGCCCACGATCAGGTCATCACCGCCATTTTACATGGGCGGGCCAATTAAGGCCCGCCCAGCATGAATTGTGGCTTCCGAAGACAGCGGGAGTGGGCAGGCGGCGGTGGGACTGCAATGACTGCCAGGTCCAATGATGACCCGATGGCCTGTTTTAAAAAGTTGCTGCAGCCTTTCAAAAGCGACTGGAAGGGCTCCCCAGAGCGCTACTGGTGAGCAGGCCAGGCAGGGGGGGGGCTCTGCCCTTCGTTTTTCAGATGATTGCCTTGCTGCCCTCCACGAGAAAGTGGCAGCACAGTGGGAGGTTCTTGTACCCCAGGACTGGAGGAGGAGGCCCCCCCACATGACCAAACGTGCCTGAGAGGAGGTGGTGGAGGTGGTGAGCTCCCATGACGTGATGCGGCAAACCTGAGTCCAGTGCCGCAAGCGCTTCAATGACCTCTTGTACTCAGGAAGTGTGAGTACCATGTTGGCTTTGGTCACTTAATCCAGCAGGTAGGCTGCCCCCTCGGAAGCCCCCCACCCCTCCCAAGTCTGAGTGTAATGACTGCATTGAATCATTGACGGCATATGTCCTTCGCTGGGTGGGCCAGCAGATATTGCCCATGCCTATGAGAGGGAGGTGAAGAGATGGGTTCTGCCCCCGCAGCATGTGGTACACTGAGACCCACATTAATGTTTTGGGCAACCTGGAGGAGCTGCACCTAGGTGCAGGGCTGGAACTCCAGGAAATGTCCAAGTCAGGGTGATGACATGCTGGGAGGGGAGCTTCAAGGTGTTGTGGCAGCGACCGATCTGCTTTCCTCTGTGCTCCACGTGCTTGTGCCTCCTTGCTATGGAAGGTTAGACCTTTTGGTGCCTAATGTGATAGGCAGCGTTTGGCCAAAGGGAGGAGGGGGGAGTGCGGTGGGGAACAGGCCTGACATCTTCGTGTGAGTGTTCGGCAGCAGCGGGGTGAGGAGGCACTGGAGCCCTGAAATGTCCCACTCTGGGCTAGGCCGGCAGCAAAGAGAATCCAGGTACAAGTAGCACTAATCAATGCTCTTCTCTTCTTTTCAGGAGAAGAATGCACATAATGCAGCTGAGCGGATGAGGACTGGTGGAAGGCTGGCCCAGGTGCCAATGCTTAGCCGGTTTGAGCAGGAGGCCCTAGATCGGAGAGGCGCCATGCACCCAGATCCACCGGTGTCGGTGAGGCTGCAGTGCCACAGGCAGGTATGTTTGCCCAGCAGTGAGGTCACCATTGTTCTCCCAGCAGTCATGGCAGTGCTAAATGTTCAGTGATTGAAGTTTGCACCATGGCTTGATCATTACTTATGGAAGGATGAGCACATAATGATCCGGGGGACAGGGATGCACATTGATATTGTCTCCATGTTAACTAATCAAATGTCCTTGTTCTTCCTTTCAGCATCAGCAGAGCAGAGCTGGGAGGAGGAGCAGCAGGGCCCCCTCTCACACCTGAGGGCCCTGAAGTCTCGGACTCACCAGCGTCACACCATCTCTGCCAGGCAGGCACCAGCATGGGTACCAGCACCTCCATGGGAATTAGATCATCGACTAGTGTCCCAGGGCACAGCGGTGAGGGCACTTCACAGTTGCTGGTGGAGACAGAGAGTGGCCATGGCGCCAGCAGTCGGAGGACTGTAGGGGACCAGACACATGCTCAGTCGGTGTGTGATGATGTGCCTTTGGAATCGTCCACGACGCAGCAAAAGCTGGAAATGTGGCTAGGTGAGCGGGAGCATCTGGGAGAGATACACAAGGCTATGCTTGGCTTGGTGCCCGTGGTGGAGGAGTCAATGCGGACCATCGCCGAAGCAATGAACCTCATGGCCGAGAGCCATGTGTTCTCCATGGCGACTCTGTGGAGAGGCTCCTCCTGGAGACCAATCAGAGCTTCCTGGGGATGCACTCAGACCAGCAAACCCTCACATTGGCATTGACCTCAGCTGGTCAGTGCCAGCGTGGGAGATAGTCTGGGCACCAAGTTTCCCAGCTCGGTGCCCATTCATCCACGGTGAGCAGGGAGGTTTGAACTGACCTCATGTCGGTGCAGCAGCTGCCTATCATCTCTGTGGGCTTCTCTCAGGGTGCTCCAGATGAGGGCAGCAGCTCCTCCGCCCCTCTGACAGTGACCGTTGCATCCGATGAAGCTGCAGCAACTGGGGGGATGCCAGCTGTGGACCAGTACAGGCTCCACGGGTCAGAGGACGACCTCCAAGGTCATCGAGGCAACAGGACAGCAGAGTCAGCAGGCTGTCTCAGATACCACTCATAGCGATGGGGTAGCACCAAGACGTAGCACCCGGAAACGTAAACATAAGGCACCTTCGGCACACCACGGGTTTATCTCTGGGGCTTTTGTGTTGGCCCGAGATGAGGTCTTTATGAGTTGGTGTAATGTTGAACACCTCTTGTCATTTTGTTCTCTTAAGTTCCTTTTGTTATACCATTAAATTCAGACATGTCACCATGGCTGAGGGTGCCTCTTTTCTTCTGCAGGTGGATGGTTACCAATAATGTTATGAATGATTTGTGGGGCATTCAGCTTTATTGACAAGTCCCTTAGTTAAAGTTCCTATCGAGGCAGATTTTGCACTCAGGTATCGAGTATGGAGCCTGCACCCTAGGCTTGTCCTGGAGGTCCATCTGTGGGGTGCTAGCTGAAGGTTTGTTGGATTAAAGCCTCTCGAGTGTCCCTGCCTCCCTGGAGTATGCCCGGGTCAGTGTCTACTCCCTCAGCATTTCTCTGTGCATGCTCATTCTCGGACTCACTGCTGGACTCATCGTGTGCAGCCGCAGCCACTGCATCGATGCTTCTTCGCCCACTGCGTCCCCCCTTTCCAACACAAGATCTCGGAGAGGGCAGCATGAAACCACTATCACTGACACATGATCTGCGGGGTACTGGTGTGCGCTCCTGAGCGGTCCAAGCACCGGAAGTGCATCTTGAGAAGACCAATGACTCTCTCCACCACAGCCCTTGTGGAGGTGTAGCTCCTACTGTAGCGCTGCTCAGCTTCTGTTCTTGGATGGCGTAGTGGCGTCATGAGCCACCTTCTGAGGGGACAGCCCTTGTCACCCAGCAGCCAACCATCAAGCAGGGCCGGAGCACTGAAGAGCACCTGGGAATGTCTGAGGATGTAGGCATCGTGGGAGCTGCCTGGGTACCTTGCACAGACTTGTAGAATCAGCATCCTGTGGTCACACACTATCTGCACCTTCATGGAGTGGAAGCCCTTCCTGTTGACGAAGGCACCGGGCTCATCTGCTGGCGCCTTGATGGCCACATTTGTACAGTCTATAGTACCCTGGACACAGGGGAAGCCAGCAATTGCCACGAAGCCTCTGGCTCACTGTGTCTGGCTTGCCTGGTCCCAAGGGTAGTGGATGAAGGTCAATGCACGCCTGAACAGAGTGTCTGTAACCTGCTTGACACAAGGGTGGACAGCTGATTGGGAGTCACTGCAAAGATCACCCACCGACCTCTGGAAGGAGCCAGAGGCATAGAAGTTGAGGGCAGCTGTGACCTGTAGAGCCACTGGCATGGGGTGTCCACCCACACAGTTAATGGAGATCTCAGGCCCAATCATCTGACAGATATAGTTGACTGTCTCCCTTGAGAGATAGAGCCTCCTTCGGTACTGCACCTCAGACATATTGAGGTAGCTGCTTCGCCGCCTGTATACCCTGGCAGCAGGATAGTGGCGTCTTCTGCGGCCCCTTCCGCCTTGGTCTACCCTTTGGCCCTGCACCCCTTGTGTCTGTGCCTCTCCTCCCAAAGGTGGCTCCCCTGGAGACTGAATATGCACTCCTGGCCTCCTCCCCCTTCTAGCCCTCCCTTCCTCCTCAGAGGAGGTGCCTCCAGTGGAGAGCAGAACTCCCATTCCCAGGCTAAGGGAAGGCTTCCTGAAACCTGCAGGCCCAGAAATGATTCTTCACTGCAGAGTGCTGACCTGAAGATTAAGAGTCCAGACAAAGCAGCTGGTATGATTTTTGAAGTACTGCAGATCACACAGGCAAGTTTCAATAACTTTGCAAATTAAATATTTGACAGAGCACACTCGTGATCCTGCTGAGTTCTCTTATCCCGCCTGTGGATGAGGTTTATACAAATGTGTCCTACCTGCCTGCCCATAGCGCTGGTGCGATGACCTGAAGATCGCACAGGCGCTGAGAAATCGCAATCTATTGGCGCCTCAAGGGCCTTAAGTGGCCCGTTAATTAATGGTGGGCATGCATCGGAGAACATCGCGCACCCACCCAATGAAATATCGCGATGGCGCGCAGTGAAGTCAGGATGCTCGCCCCCGCATGCCAACCGGAAAATTCTGCCCACAATTACCTCCCTCCAAAATTTCACGGCAGTCTTCTGATAGAGGATCCTTCCAAACTGACTCGGTGCAGGAAACCCTGTAGGGAGCAGCAGAGAGAATCCATACAGAGACCATGGCCCCTTTTATGGCACTAGCTGCCATATTCTGCTAAGTAAAGAGTTTAAATGGCCCACAGCTTCTTTGAAAAGCTATGGCGAGAAGGGGGTACGGTGGGTAAGGTAAGTTGGCAAGGGGGTAGGGTAGGTGTGGGGGTAGGATGGATAAGATAAGGGGGAAAGGGTGGAGGGTGGGTAATGTAAGTGGGTAAGTTGAGTGAGGTAAATGGGTGAGGAGGGGGGTGGGTGGGGTAAGGGTGGATAAGGTACGTGGGTATGGCAGATAGGGTGGTGAGGTCGGGTCGGTCAGGAGCCAGGTAGTTATTTTTAAATTCATTCGTGGGATGTGGGCCTCGTTGGCTGGCCATCATTTATTGCCCATCTCAAGGGCAATTAGGGATGGGTGATAAATGATGGCTGTGCCAACGATGCCCACATCCTGTAATGAATAAAAAAAAAATTGGGGGCTGGGGGGAGTTGGGTGTGGAGACTGGCCAGGTCGGGTCGGTGGAGGAGTCAGGAAGCGTCGAGTGATTGAGTGGAGTTGGAGCATCGAGGGTAGTCAGGTGGTGAGGGCTAGTCAGGTAGGGTCAGGAGGGGGAGTTGTAGCTGTCGCGAGGGAGTCAGGTGGGTGTTAATGGGGGAATCTGGGGGGGGTCAGTGTGAATGATTGGGGCCTTCAGTTGTATTGTTACCCAGGAGTTAGACAAGGATTTTTCTGTCAAACATTTCCTGGGCAACTATTCTGGTTGTAATGTTAGTATCTAATAGTTCTGTTGATGGATGTTAAATACCCAGTTGTTTAAGGTAATAAAGTGAACAGGAATTAGATACTGAATAGTTAATTATCCTTAGATCCATATATAATGAAGAGACAGCCAGCACTGGGTCTTTGGGATTAGAGTGGAGAAGTTAGTACTGTTACAAGCAATAAATAGTCTCCACCAAAGCATCCTAGTCTCAGAAGGCTGAATTTTCCCAAAATTGCATTAAGCGTGGTAGCGAGTGGGTAAAATGGAGTCTGACCCACTGATGAAAATAATGGGTTTTCACGCCGTATCTTCCTGAACCCGCCCATAATATATTCACTCCCATGAAACACACTGCTTCCATGGCAGGCGGGCTCTCATTCACCAGCTCGCCATCGCCCCACTGGTGTATCACACTGGCTGCCATTTTTAAAAGGCAGCTGCCAGCAAAGTGCTCATTGCCACCAGCTCACCACCACTGCCTGGGAGACATAGCCAGCAAAGGCAAAAAGACTGCAACCCCTTGCTTCAATGACGGGTCCCTCAAGAGGGGATGTGCTCTACCCCCGCTCTGGCCGCAGGATGGGTAGCAAAGTCACCAACCTGGCTTGGGAGGCAGTGGCAGTGGTGGTCAGCGTGAACGCCCTGCAGGGGACGACAGCCACCCAGTGCCACAAAAGAATGAATGATCTCCTCCGTTCCAGGGTAAGCCACTCTTTTCATCACTCCAACTCATACACTCACAAACCCATCACCCATCCACAGGGCCCTCACTCACTGTCAGTGCAAGGGACATCACCATTCACTCTTTCACACACACCATCATCCCGACCATGGGACCACTCACACCCACACAGGCCAGGCATACTTATCATCTGGCCTGGCAGGCGTCCTGCTTATACTCTCTCCATATCTATTCATGTAGGACAAACTGGCTCACAACAGAAGGGAAAGATTGCAGACAGATGGAGGGATGCCGGAATTCAAAGTTCTGACAGATTTTGAAAATACAGCCATCCAGCTGGCCAGTGATGATCGGGACCGGTCCTGTGCTGATGGTGATGTCAGTGCTGCTCTACCAAATGAGGATCCAGCAGTACAACCATGCCGTGAGTGATGTGTCCTCTTTCACAGGCCACTGCCATGCACTAATTATCTCTCCTTGCTTTCGCAGGCACATCTGGGAAGCAGCCGATGAGTCCACAGCCCAGAGCCTCCAAGCATACTCCAAAGACACCTCTGAAGAGGAATCTGAAGACATCCTCCCTGATGTCCTATCACAGCACTCACCCACACCCTCCACCAGCGCAGAGACACACACCTTGGTGGGACCTAGCTTTAAAGTAGCCTCGGGATCACAGTCTGGTGAATACATCGCAATTTCTGATCCATAGCAGGCAGAGGCAGGGACTTACCAGATCCTCGGCACTCGGAGGACTGCTGGAGGCCAGAATGTTGCTGAGTCTGAGTCAGGTGATAAGCCTCTGGACTCGGTCATATCACAGTTTCTGAAGCTGCAAAGGCAAGTTAGGGAACATCAGGAAGGGATGTCCGCTGCACTCCTCAGATTGCAAGGCATGATGGAGGAGTCGGTCCAGCTTTAGGCTGAGGTGATAGCACGGGCATTGCGGTGCACTGAGATCAACATTGGCAGGATGGCTACCACCATGGAGACTTTGGTCCAGGATATCACTCCTGCACTACTGGGTGGGCTTAACTCCATTGCTGATGCCATAGTTGGCCTCCAACAGTGTGTATGTAAGAGGAGTGCTGGGCAGCTCGATCTCACTCCAGCCTCCCCTTCCACTCACGGAGTCAGCCAGGGGCCCTCGGGAACCCATAGGGAGGAGGATCAGCAGGGGCACACCCCTGGACCATCCACCCAGGTGGCTCAGTGACCAGCCCATCTGAATCTTCTCTTCCTGTGACTTCCGCAGCTCCAGCTTCACAGGCTGAGGAGGGTGCCACTGCCACAGCAGGACCCCGAAAGCAGGTCGGGGCCCTCCAAGTCTTGGCCCTCCAGAGGACGCCTGCCAAAGTCATCACAGGCAGATCAGCACACTGCCTTCACCTCTGCTGTGGATGCCTGGGGAGCACCAAGATGTAATGGCAGGGTTAGGTAAGTTAAGGAGAATTAGGGGAATTAGCCTGGACATGGGTGTTAATCACTTGGACATGATGTTCACTATTGTCAATAAACTCCCAAGAATGTCACCCTGCCTGTGACTCCTTGTTCTGATGAGCAGTGTTCTTGTCAGTCAGATGTGAAACCTTTCTGCACAAGATAAAAGGCAGGTGTCTCAGTCCAGGGCCTCTTCCCTGTGCTCTGTGCAGCCTTCAGACCACAGTGATGGTCCAGCCTCACACTCCCTGGAAACATTACTGTTCCCTGCACCTCGACGCTGCTGGTCATTGCTGCCAGAATGTAGTGGGCAGGCACCACAGAGTTCTCTCAAACTCTCTGTGTGCTCTCAGCACCTTTAAGGTGGGGCTGGCCCCCATCACACCAGCATTTGTGATCAGTGATGCAGTGCATCAGCTCCTGAAGGGCTAAGGTGCTGAAGGCTGACACAGCATCAGATGCTTCTAAAGTTACATGCAGTGTCTCTGAGATGGTCCTGATCATGGAGCGCAAGCGAGCTGCCCTCAGCCAGACAGGAGTCAGACATTCTCAGAGGCTATGTGAAAATCTATGGAGTGTCCTCACTGCATGTTGTCATCATTCTCCTGTGATCGAATGACTATTAGGGCCTCCACTGCATCTCCACGACAGGAACATTCTCTCAGAGGGTATTGACGCTGCGATAAGCCAGACTGGAGTCAAATGTTCACAACTGCAATGTGAGGATTTATGGGGACACCTCACTGCATGTTGTCATCATCCTCCACAAACCTGGCAGCTATGCGGGCCTCCCGAGTGTGCCTGCCTCATCTAGCCAGTGCGAGAGCCTCATCCCTGTCGTTGTCACACTGATGACCTCCTCATCCTCATCCTTGTCAGCATCCTCCTCATCGCAGGAGATGTGCAGCTCCTCCATCTCCTCAGCCAGTTCCTCACCCTGTTGCAGCGCCAGGTTGTAAAGGGCGCAGCAGGTGACGATGATGCGTGACACCCTCTGTGGACTGTATTGCAGGGCTCCACCAGATTGGTCCAGGCACTGGAACCGTATCTTCAGCATCCCGATGGTCTGCTCCACCAAGTTGCGAGCTGCTGCATGAGCCTCATTACCGCATCGCTCTGTTACAGTCTGAGGCCACTGCATTGGTGTCATGAGCCACATCCTCTGCGGGTAGCCCTTGTCCCCAAGGAGCCAATCCTCCAGCATCTATGGACCCTGGAAGACTGCAGGGATCTGCAAGCGACTCAGGATGTAGGTGTCGTGCACACTCCCTTGAAACTGTGAGCACTCCTGCAGGATGCCTTTCTGTGGTCACATACCAACTGCACGTTCAGTGAGTGGAAGCCTTTGCGATTGATGAAGTCCACTGAGTGTAGCGATGCAGATCTGAGCGCCACATGAGTGCAGTCAATTGCACCCTGCACCTGTGGGAATCCCGAGATCCAGGCGAATCCAATGGCCCTTGCATCCCGGCTGTCCGGGTCCCGTGCGAAATGCACAAAGTTGTGTGCCATGGAGAAGATGGCATCTGTGACCTCATGGAGCATTTGTGGGTGGCAGATTGTGAAATCCCACAGAGGCCATCTGTGGAGCCCTGAAAGGAGCCACTGGCATAGGATTTGAGCACCATGGTCACTTTCACAGCCACTGGCAGTGGATGCCCTCCATGTTCCCTTGGCGCCAAGTCCTGCAATAAGTGGCAGATGTGAGCGACCAGGTCCCTAGATATGCACAGTCGTTGGCGACACTGGTTCTTAGTCATCTGCAGGAATGGCTGGCAGTGTCTATAGACCCTGGTGGTCGCTAGGCACCAACCAGTCAGTCCTGGGCAGCGTGTGTGGGAGCCCCTGCTGCCCCTCTTTTATCAGGTTGCTACACCCGCCTTTGCGCAGCCAGATGCCTCATTCACTCTGTCCTCCATCTTCTATGGTTTCTGTAGGCCATCAGGCATACAGCTAGGTCACCAGGGTCCATGATCCTGACATGGTCCTCCTACAGCATGAAAGAGAGATGTGGTTAATCATGGCTGTACTTAGCACCTTTCCTGGCTCTGTGTGACCGCCTCTTAATGCCACCCCTTGGATGGCCAGAGATGAGTGCGCTGCATGGCTGCCCTCTCAACCTGCGACATGGGGAACATTGGTCCAAACCAGGACGCTGAGATTGCAAAGGGCTGTGAGCGCCTCCAGCAGTAACTGCTACATGGCCAGCATTGGCGACGAGATTGTACAATGTGTGCAGCCCAACTGCTCCACAGTCCAATAAAGTGGCAGACTCAAAGTCTGTGCCGGGGGGGTGCGGGGAGGTGTGTGGGGGCAGTGGGTAAGGTATGGAGCACTTGGTGGCTCTTTGGTGCCTCCGTGTTGCTTGCATGGGCGGGCAGGCTGGGAGCCTGACCCCAATCATATCACTGTGTGGCTGTGCCTCATCTGTCTCAGTTGCAGAGGCCTGGTCAGTTTATACAAGTGTCCCTAATGCGTGGCCACTTCCCTTGCTCACCCTGCCCCCCACCTGTGCGCGAGTTGCAACACTAGGGCAGCACTTGACCACACCCCCCAACCACCCTGCCTCAGCAGTCATCTCTGTGGCTGGCCAGCACTTGCCCCCCAATAGCCCCCACACCTCAGCAGTCACCTCCGGGGCCAGGCATCAGTTTCCCCACCTCCGGCGACTCTGAGGCCTGTAAACAATGGGTGAGCTGTGGAGAACGCTGCTGCTCACTCACCTCAGTTCCCCCACAGTGAAGGCTGCCAAGCGCACGTCCACTGCCTGCTGTTGTGAAACACGTCGGCCTGCTTTCCCACTGATGTGGACGGATGATACGTTGGGGTTCTGACAGCCTGATGGGATGGCCTTTTAACTATATGCTAATGTATTATAATTAGCTCCCCGCCGACCGATGGTGGCCAGCCGTTGGCGGGCTGAGCGGACGATCGCGACCTGCCTTTACACCATCACGAAGTGGGCTCTGCTATATTTTCCGCGCACACAGCCTATCTGCCTGGCATCAGTGGGCTCAGAAAATTCCGCCCAGTGTCTTCTTCACAGCCAAGCTTGGGAATTCGAATGACAATAAGTCAGAGCTGTCTGAAGTCTCTGACTCTAACTCAGAGTTGGAGACTTTTTTGGCGGGTGGGGAGCAGGGGAATTGCTCATCAGAAAGTTCAAACTTCCTGGGCAATTCCCACAGAATCATTGCATTGGGACTTCCAAGGGGTCCCATCTTGGGGATGGGGGGTATGTCTGGTCACTGGTGATCTGGAGACCAGAAGATCTGGGACAGTATTTACACAGGTCTTTATTCCACTTAATTCCACCTTCTCTTGTACCTTACATATCAAGGTTTTGCAGGCCTCTGTCATCTGACCCTATAATGCAGGATGCTGGCACCTGATGTGTAGCAGGGCCATGAGTGTTGACGATCACACTATCATTTTATTTTCTCATATTAAAAGTAAGACATTGTGTAACTGTTGGGAGACACTTTGTTCACTTTTCTTTATTTAGTGCAGAACAATGCTACATTGTTGAGAAAGTAGGTCTTTTGTAGCCTTTCTATTTAATTTAAGGGAGCAATCAACAAACGCAGCCTGCCTGAGGGTTTTTAATTAAATGCTAACTGTTCCAGCTTGATCCATTACCCAGCTGACATATGATTCTACTTTTTTTTAAATAAAAGTATAAAGCTTGCAGCAATGGTCTATTAAGCTCAGGATGGAATAGTTTTGATTCTTGCAGTTATATTGGTGCAGTTATATTGATTGAAAGAGGATGTGAATTATATTATCTGAAATGTATTTAGTCCTACGATACTTTGTCGAGGAGATACAATTGAAATATCGGCTGTGCTTCCTTTATACTGTACCTTAATACTTGAGGTTTATAGTTCTAAGTGATCAACTCATCTATTATTAAAGTAACCTGTTACAAGCTGCAATGTAACGGCACAGTTTTACTGTGGTACTGAATTGAGGCTGTATTTTTAGAGCAACACAGGTCCATTAGACCTGATTTATACTGCTGGTTCTAAACTGTTTTCTTGCTAACGTGAAGCTCCTGTTTGCTCAGCTTGACAGCATCCAAATGCCAATTAAAATTTAATAATCAAAAAATTGGCTTATTGCTAACATTAATTAGATTAAAGCTAACATTTAAACAGTTTCTTTTGCATTGGTTACAGTGAAACTGCAGCCAATGTGACACTGGAATGGGGAGTATATATTGTGAAGCACAAGGCATCACATTTGTGTGGAACAGGCTGAGACGGTGGAGAACTGATTGTAATATTCAGTTTATGGTCACATTTTTGTTCAAAAAACTCATTAAAACAGTATTTTGAATAAAATATTTAAGAAAAATGTAATTACCCAATGTGGGACTCATAACCATGATCTTGGGATTAAAAGTTGCATATTGACCAACTACATTGGGTTCATTCAGGAGCTACCTGAATTACATTGGTGCTTCCTGCACAAAGCCTTAACACACTGGGTCTAGCTCCAAGTAACCCTGTCTTAAGGAGGCAGCACTCACTTAAAATTTCATTGAGATTGTAGACCCCCTTATAGATTGAGAACTGGGGTGAATAATCAGGCTACAAAGGGTGAGATTTTAAAATTGTTGCCATCAAATTATGTTTTCCTTTAATTTCCATTATTTGCTACAGTGAAATTGATGCTGATCACACGCATTCCAAACTCCTGCCCCCGATGGGGAGGGCGTCAGGAACAGTTGTCTTGATGGCCGGAATGTGGGCTGGGTGTGCATATGTGCAACTGTTCCTGATGCCTTTCTGCTCGGCAGCAGGAGTTACAGTGTAGTGCAATCACAAGTTCTGAATGGAGCTTCTGGCAGGAAGTGAGACTCAGACTGTAACTCTGGGTGGAATTTAATCCAGCCCATCATTGCGGGAACATTAGCAGTCAGGCCCATTTAATTGTGGGGAAGCCCTGTAGCAGCAAAACCTCCCCAATTAAGCTGGCGGGCCAAAGGGCTGATGCAGGAGTCCCAGTCATAGGCAGTAGGATGTTAATTAGGTTCATTAATGAGCCACTTGATATCCATTATCCCTGAGACCACTGCAATTCAGTGTTGGCTCAAGGATTTATTGGGAGCCACACAGCTTTCCTGCAGCTCCTGATGGCCCCTCACGGGCCTCCGGTTGGGGTGGGATGCAGGCGGTCCCTTGTTATCAGGCTATCTGTGCCTGATTGAGGAACTTGGCATCAGGAGGGGGCTCCACTGAAAGCCACTGCCCGCCCTTTCCTCTGACACCACCTGTCTCCCTCTCTTCTGGGACTCCCACCCCAAAATCCACCCCCTGCCCTCACTCATCTTTGGCCTGGGGTCCCTTAGCGATCCTGGGCCTCTGGTGGATGCCTTAGCGGCTACCGCCACTACTCTTGGTGGTGCTGACAGCAATGGGGAGCTTCTGGCTTCTGATTGGCTGGCAGTTTTCAGCGGATGGGACTTTCCCCCTGAGGCCCTGAATCCTGGGGAAAGCTCAATGATGGCCACTTAAGTTCCCTTACCTTTCTGCCTCCCTTAAGAAATTGATGGGGTTTTCCTGGATTCTGCTGGTTCTCCAACTAGTGGGCAAGACCCCTGTTGGGCTGATTAAATCTGCCCCTTGATTGTCTGATCCATACTGCTGTGTGCTCAACTCCCTATACTGAGACTGCAGGGACATAGAATCAGCTTAAGGGATCAAATTATCAACACATTAGAGAATGATTCAACTTTGTCATCCATCAGTACAATTTCATTTACAAAGTCATGCACAATCTTGTAGCTTTCTAATTAATAACTCAGTTCCAGACTTGGACTAATCTCTCCTGACTCCTGTGGGCCTAAGGAACCAAGACTATTCCTAATATCTGTGACCACAGCTGGCTATCACAATCCTATATGCACTTGGATGAGTTCAGACAGGCTTTTTGGGAGGACTTCCTCAAATCCTGGGTTCTTCTTGTTGAGGGTTTTTTGTCTCTCTTTCTTTCATACAACTCTTCCTTTAGCCAGTTTTTTCTTCCATTATTCATTTCTGCTTTCAACAAGTAATGTGATTACAAGATCCCATTCCCAGAAACTCCCAAAACTTCCTTGTCTGCTACCTGCATTGCTCCTCCTTTGCTTCTGGTATTCAGCTGTTGCCCACACACTCTAGTGACAGCACTGCAGTGTCTGCTGAGCCTTTTCTGGCCTGACTTCTAGCTTGGCTTTGTACACCTTCTCTTTCTTGGTTTTTACTCCACTTCTCCCACTTGGCCTGGTCTTGGGTGTTATACCATTTATTTCCCAAGCGACTTTTGTTTTCTGCATTGCTGTGACTCCCCCAGCTCACCGTTACTGGTGTCAGTAACATGCTCTCTTAGCTTTTCACATCCAGAAAGCCACAAGCATGAACTTCCAAAGCCTGCATCTGGAGTCAATGGATGGTGTGAAAATGGTGCCAGGTAACTTACTGCTTCACTTACACTGGCACTCTATCCACTGCCATCTTGGGTTGGGTCACCAGTTGGGCAACCAGAACAACCACATGTTTCTGGCAGGAGGTTATTTGTACAAGTCCCAAGTCCCATGATATACATAGAATCCAGATTGTAGTTTTGTGGTAGAATAGGGGAAGTCGGAGAGTGCATTCTCTGCCCACTTGTATGAGTGTTGTGTGGTCTAATGAATGGCCCTTAAAGAAACTCTTGAAGGCTGCTCCGACATCATCAATTCAAAAAAAAATTGTTGTTATTTTATTTAAAATGTTATTCTTATGAAGCAAGTATTAATGTTTCAAATCATACTCCAAAATGGCAGCACAACATGAGGCTTCTTCCCTCCATTTGGGCATGACAGAATATATTACCTTAATCTCAAATTTTTTTTTAACTTCATTTTGTAAAGTTTCCCTGTATCATTTCCAAAACTATTGTCAAGCTTTCAGTCTGGGTATCAGCTGCAGTGTTTTTTTATTAAATGCTAAGAATGCACAATGCCAAATGACTTGTGGAAGTACATCCCTTGCAGCAGATGGGAGCTCTGTACAGTCTCAAAATCTCAAGATCCCCCTCCAGAATCCTGTCTGCTCTGGTTTGGTGACCTTCTCCATTGCCTGGATTGGGCTTTTATCAGGAAATTACATTATTCAACTACACTACTATTACTAATAAACCATTTTGTTGTTTGCAGAGATGCCTAAAAGTCAATTTTATTTCACGGGCAAATGTAGTTTTATCTGTCAGTTGATGCACCTAATTGCTGGAGTTGTACTGACTGATTTTACCAGTGCCACAAGGACTTTTTTCCTGCCATGGTTCTGATGCTGTCTTAAAGTGATTTCTTGTTCACATAGGAGCACTCAAAGACGCTCCAGCTCAGTGTCCATTAAATTTATTTATTTCTTCTTATGCTGCTTCCAAATCCTGCTGGTTCACCATAGCAAATGTGGGCTGATCCAGAATGTTTATTATATTTGTTCATGGGATGTGAATATTGCTAGCAAGGCCAACATTTATTGCCCAACCCTTCTGTTCTTGAGAAGGTGTTTACTGTTCTCATTGGCTTCTAAATAAAAGGATAATAACATCACAGATATAATAATCAAAATGCTTGCATGACTAACAGCACATTGAAGCTTCACCCAAGGTGAAACTATCAACTTCAATTTAAAACACACCTTTATTTGGAATTTTTTCTTTCTAATCATCAGTTTACATAACCTTGTTCTGTGTATGCCTTCCTGACATTGGTTCTGATCAAGAATGGTATGGGTTAGCTATATAAACTAAAAAAAAAAAGCAGAATACAGCAGATGCTGAAGCCATACCACGATGGACTCAAAATGTTAACTCTTTTTTCCTTTTCACAAATGCTGACAGGCCTGCACATTCTGTTTTTTTCAGCACATTCTGTTTTTATTGCGTAATATAATGCTTAATTTTTGAGTGATCTGGTCTAAATTTGTTTCAATTTTTATTTTAGTGAGAGCAGAAATTCTTTCATGTTTCTAATTTTAAAGTTTTTTTTCCCCTTACTGCTTTGGGGTAGAGGGGCCCAGTCATGAGGGCAGCAATGTCACACTGCCGGGAAGCATGCTAGAGCAACCTGCCATGTCTTATCCTTTGATTCTCTTTCTCTCCTTGTAGGAGAGTGGCCAGAGAGTCACATTCCTCTTCAGTTCCAACAAAATTCAGGAAAATTCCTGTTCTGTCCAGAATTTTAAAAAAATATTGTGGATATGCATGGTTCAAAGCATGCAGTTTTTGAGATTTCCTTATCAGGATGTTAGTAAGCGAGGAAAAACAGGCATTCTCCTGTACTAATCGCTAGAGGAATTTTACTATTGCCTTGCCAAGCCCCCAGAAAGCACAGCTAAAATCAAGACCACAGTGAGTGCACTTTTTACAATTCCATGACACAATACATTGTGACTCCAAAGCAGCATACCAGCATTCAATCAGCTATCCCCAATATCTTTCAGATAAGACATTAAACCTTTCTGCCTTCTCAGTTAGATGTAAAAGATTCCATGGCACTACTTGAAGAAGAGCAGGGGAGTTCTCCCCAGAGACCTTCCTTATATTTATTCCTCAATCAACACCAAAACAGATAATCTGGGCATTATCACATTGTTGTTTGTGGAGCATTGCTGAGGGCAGCTTCACATAGAATCATAGAATCGTTACAGCATAGAAGGCCATTCAGCCCATTGAGTTCACGCCGTCTCTCCTAAGAAGCAATTCACATATCGCCACTTCCCCACCCTCTCCCCACATCCCTGCACATTCCTCCTTTCCAAATCTTAAGAAAATTTAGAAAATGTAGAAAAAATTTACATAGGAGGCCACTCTGCCCATTGTGTCTGCATGGGCCAAAAAACCCAACCTAATCCCATTTTTCAGCACTTGGTCCGTACCCCTGGAGGTTACAGGGCTTCAGGTGCATATCCAGACACCTTTCAAAAGAGTTGAGGATTTCTGCCTCTACTATCCTTTCAGGTAGTGAGTTCAATCTACCACCCTCTGGGTGAAAAACATTTTTCCTCCATTTCCCTGTAATCTTTCTATCAATCACTTTAAATCTATGCCCCTAGTCATTGACCTCTCTGCTAAGGGAAATAGGATCTTCCCATCCACTTTATCCAGGCCCCTCAACCTTGTACACATCAATCAAATCTCCCCTCAGCCTCCTCTGTTCCAAGGAAAACAATCCCAGCCTATTCAATCTTTCCTCATAGCTGCAGTTTTCCATTCCTGTTGTCATCCTCGTAAATCTCCTCTGTACCCTCTCTAGTGCAATTACATCCTTTCTATGATGGGGTGAACAGAACTGCACACAGTACTCAGGTTGTGGCCTAACTAATGTTTTATATAGTTCCAGCATAACCTCCCTGTTCTTATATTCTATACCTCAGTTAATAAATGAGAGGATTCCATATGCCTTCTTAACCATCTTATTGCCTGGTCCTGCTACCTTCAGGTATCTGTGGACATGCACTCCAAGGTCCGTCACTTCCACTACACCACTCAGTACCCTCCCATTTATTGTGCATTACTATAGCTTGTTTGACCTCCCTAAATGCATCACCTCAAGCTTCTCTGGGTTGAATTCCATTTGCCAATTTTCAGCCCACCTGACGAGTCCATTGATATTTTTCTTTGGTCCACAGTTTCCCTCCTCACTATCAACCACACGGCCAATTTTTGTGTCATCTGCAAACTTCTTGATCATGTCCCCTACACTTAAGTCCAAATCATTAATATATACCACAAAAAGCAGGGGACCTAGTACTGATCTCTGTGGTGCCCCATTGGAAACAGCCTTCTGGTTGCAAAAACACCAGTCAACCATAACTCTTTGTTTCCTGCCTTTGAGCTAATTTTGTATCCAGCTTGCTACATTCCCTGGATCCCATGGATTTTTATTTTTTTAACAGTCTGCCATGTGGGACCTTGTCAAAAGCCTCACTAAAACCCATGCAGAACATATCAACTGCACTACCCTAAATTAATCCTCCTTAAAAAATTCAATCGAGTTGGTCAGACATGATTTTCCCTGAACAAATCCATGCTGAGTGTCCTTGATTACTCCATGGGCAGGATTTTTCAGTCGGCATGCGGGGGTGGGCCCGACACGCCGACATGTCAAATGATGCGCGGTGATGTCGGGTGTGCATCCCAACGTTATCGCGCCGAGTAGCAATGGTTTATTCGGCGGGCGCGTGCTGGAGTTGGCTGTGCGCTCACCAATATGTAAACAGCCTATTAAGGCCATTAAGGATCTAATTAAGGTTATCGTAAATGCTGCCCATCCAACCTTAAGGTTGGCAGGCAGGCGAAAAGGCCAATCGGCCTTCGCGTTTGTTAGGAAAGCTCATCCGTGAGCTGGATGGGGTTTCCTAAAGCTTTTATTAAATAAATAAAAAAATGTTCATGAATATAAAAACATATCCCATCTCATGTGACACATTCACATGAGGGGACATGTTTAAATCAATTTATAAACCTTTTATTTAATAATTTCACACGCATGCGAAAGAGAGAGCATGAAAAAATATTGGCAGCAAAATCAAGGGGAACCCAAAGATGTTTCATCAACACATTAAGACTAAGAGGATAACTAAGGAAAGATTAAGGCCCATAAAAGGCCAAAAAAGTAACCTGTTTAAGGAGGCAGAGGATGAGGATGCTTGATGAATACTTTGCATCTGCCTTCTCAAAAGAGGGGGAGGATTGAGACATTCTAGTAAAGGAGGAGGAGTATGAAATATTGGACATGATAAACATAGAGGGGATGTATTAAGGGGATTAGCATCCTTGAAAATGGATAGGGTTTTAACTAGTTGTGAAGGGGAATAGGAACCTGAGGGAGAATTCAGATGGGACAAAATCAGAAATGGAAATGGAAAGCAGAAAATTAGTGAATGAGTCTGGAAGGCAGAGGAAACAAATGTTAGGAAATAAAGAAAAGGAGTGAGGTAGACTGAATAATTACAGGCTGGTTAGCCTAACCTCAGTAGTGGGAAAAGTATTGGAATCAATTCTGAGGCATTGGATAAACTGTCACATGGAAAGACATGGGGCAGAATTTTTCAGTTGGCGGGTGGGCTCAGCAGGCATGGGCGGGGGCACTTGCACAGCCGATCACTGCCCCCAATTGGCTCTGCGCCGCCATTTTAGGCAGGAGGGCCAATTAAGGCCCGCCCAGAGTAAGACATGAGCGGTAGCACTACCTGTGCAAGTGTGGGGAGGAGGGAGAGTTGGGGCCAGCACTCTTTCGTGTGCATGTGTTTCTACCTGTGCCCTCAACTCATCTGCTTTATTTGCTATATTCATTGCATTGAAGTATATATCCTTGAGCAGGGCCAAACTCCTTTTCTTTATTTCCTATCCTTTGTTTCCTCTACCTTCCAGACTCATTTACTAATTTTTTGCCTTCCATTTCCATTTCTGGCTTTGTCCCATCTGAATTCACCCTCAGGTTCCCATTCCCCTGCACAACTTGTTTAAAACCTGCCCAACAACACTAGCAAGTTTCCCCACAACAATATTGGTCCTGGCCCCATTGAGGTGCAAATTGTCTGACTTGTCTAGGTCCCACCTCCTCAAGAACCAGCCCCAATGCCACAGGAATCTAAAGGCCTACCTCATGCATATCTCTCCAACCATGCATTCACCAGCTCTAACCTCCTAATTCTATGGTCACTAGTGTGTGGCACTGGAAGTAATCCAGAGATCACTACCTTTGAGGATCTTTTTAATGTCTTTCCTAAGTCCTTAAACTCTGCCCACTGGACCTCATCCCTTTTTCTACCTATATCATTAGTACCGATGTTCATCCTCCCTCTCCAGAATGTCCTACAGCTACTCAGTGACATCCATGACCCTGGCACCAGGGAGACGACTTACCATCCTGCATTCATATCTGCAACTGCGAAAACGCCTGTTTGCTCCCCTAACTATAGAATCTCCTAACACTATTGCTCTTCCAGTCTTCCTCTAACCCCTGTACAGCTGTGTCAGCCATGGTGCCATGGACTTTGCTCTCACTGCACCCCCACACCCCAGATCAGCCATCACCCTCATCAGTATTCAGAACTGGAGATTGGGATGCACTCGGGGGATTCCTGCTCTAAATGCTTGTTTATACATGACTGCAGGGTGGTCACCCATTTCCTGTCTTTCTGTATACCCTTGAGCTGTGGGGTGACCACATCTATAAATATGCTATCCAGATAGATCTCAACCTCACAGATGCACTGCAGTGATGCCATCTGCTGCTCAAGTTCTGAGACCCAGAGCTCAAGACATTGCAACTGACGACAGTTAATGCACAAATGCTTATCCAGGTATGGGAAGTGTCCTGAAGTTCCCACATAGCACAGGATGCACACTCTCATTTGTTAATAAACTTGCTACTAATGATTGTACTATTGCAAATAAACCTTTATCAATTCTAATAAATGTTACTATCAATAAACCTTACCAATACCAAGACATATTACTAATAATTATAATTCCTACTAATACTTAATACACTTTACTAGTTGTAATAAACCCTACCTTATAAAACAAATAAAACTCACCCATGTAATCTCTAGTTTAGATTGGAAATACTCACCAGCCAATTACCTACCTGTGTCCCTGTGATTTTTCTTTCCGAATTTGGACTCTGACTGGACATAGCCCCTCTCAAAGTGAACTCTCAGCTTTCCCTCTGTGCACTTTATAGACCCGCTGTTTTTGCTGATCCTCGCCTCTTGGACTGAGCTCTCATTTCCTACATCACAACAGTAGTGTACTTCCAAAGTGCTTTACTGGCTGTAAAAAACTTTAGGATGCCTTGGTGTCTTGAATGGCATTATATAAATGCAAGTCTCTCTTCTTTCCTTCCCAGAAAATGTTCCCATGTACAGTCTCTCAGTCCTTCTATTCCCACATCACTGTGTCGTATGCCTTCTGTATAGACTGAGTACTCAGGAGAAAGGTGGTGGTACCAATACTGACATGCCACCAGTATTAATAGATACTAGGTAGCACTGGCACAGCTACCTGCTGGTCACCTCTCTGTGCTGGAAAGGAATATTTATTAAAGAAAACAGCAAACTTGCATTTATAAGGCACCTTTTCATTGGCTTCAGAATGTTTCAAAATGCTTTCATTCCACATCATTGCTTAAAAACATTAGTGTGCTGTGCTCCTTTTCTATCAATGATGGGGAGAGGGGGGACTTTAAATCTGGTTCTAAGCTTTTGTGCGAATGTGCCACAGTAGTCAGGATACATAGAGGAAATAGTCCTTTTACCACAGAACAGTAGGATGGAGAAACACTTAGGGCGGAATCGTCCGGTTCCATTGGCAGCAGGCATCATGGCGGGTTTGTTGGGGGGGGGGAACAATTCAGCTGGCGTGAAAACAAAGCGGGATCTTTCAATGGTGTCCGCCATGGCAGAATGCGAATCCCGCTGGAGGTCGGCGTGAACCTGATTTGCATCCTGGTAATGGTATGCAAAGTAGGCCCGATCGGAATGTCCCCCCACGCCTGGTTTACTGTCATGCTAGTGGGAAAACACCAGCCCAGAGCGCATCAGGAAAAGTGAGACATACAGAAGTTGAGACTTACCATTAGAGCCTTGCTCAGATTGCGGACATCTGAGGAGAAGAAGATGCTGGAGCTCTACAGCTACTGGGCCCTGGAGAGATACATGCATCGTATGCTGGGTGGACTCTCATAGACACGGCTCCACCGTGAAGCAGCTCTTGGAAGTTGGGAGGTCTTTGTTGATGTCTCGGGTCTGCTTTGGGACATCACAGTCTTGGCCATGGGCTGCTATGGATTATCGGCAAAGTGGGGGAGAGGAAGGTCTAGTTGTGAGTGGAAGACAGAGGTACACTGGGGTGGTGGGAGAGGAAGGTCTAGGTATGACTGGGAGGGGAAAGAGTAGCTTGGGGACTGGGTGGGAGAGGAAGGTGTACTGGAGGGGGGTGAAGTTGGGAGGGGGGACAAACGTGTTGGGAGGTAAGGTTGGGTGGGAGGAGGTGTAACAGAGGGAATGCAGCAAATAGGGAGGTAGGTGTAAGGGAGGGAGATTGGAATGGGGAAGGTGTCCCAGGGAGGAGGGAGTTAGGAGGGGGAAAGGTGTTCGGGGTGGGGGAGGAGGGAGTTCAGAGATGGGGAGGTGTCTGGTGGGGAAGGAGGGATTTCAGTGGGGGGAAGGTGTCCGGGGGGAGGAGGTGGTAAGGGTGGAGGAGGCAGTAAGGGGGTAAATGTCCAGGTGAATGAACAAGGGAGGGATCTTTGGAGTCAATGACTTCCTCCTGGGGAGTGAACTGAGGATGGGAGGGGGGGCAGTGGGAGCTGGTAGGATGGGAGGCTGAGGGTCCGTCCAACAAGAGGCATCCCTCACTTTCGATCTTGACAACCATAGTTTGGTCAAGTATCTCGTCAGGTCCCCCTTCCTTTCCCCTCCCTCAGTCATCCATGTCCTTGTCCCCATCACTGTGGAAACCCTGGCATCACCCTATACCTCCCCCATCCTGTCACTGACCAACAAGTGGTAGAAGGAACGGCGAGGGTGGTTGGTGGGAACTTGAAAGCAGACACGGACCCTGGGGGTGGGAAGATGGCAGTTGGGGAGGTCAATCTGGATGGGGGTGGGATTCTCAGGGAGGTAGGGAATGTGCACGTTCATCTGGACATTCTGGAACAACAAGGATCTGGGTTGGTAGGTGATGGGATGGGGGATGCATAGGGTAATGCCAGGGTTTCCACAGTGATGGGGACAAGGACATGGATGACTGAGGGAGGGGAAAGGAAGGGGGACCTGATGAGATACTTGACCAAACTATGGTTGTCAAAATCGAAAGTGAGCGATGCTTCTTGTTGGACGGGCACAGGTACTACATGGGAGTGTGGTCAGTGAGCGGGCGTAGATGCAGGTCAGCTCAGATGGACAACTGAAAGAGAACCTCAGCAGGCAGCACTGCAAGTACTCAGACAGTAAGATGAGTGTGATGGATGAATGGGAGATGCTTGCATGAGGCTCCAAAAAGCCCTGCCACATACACACCTTCCTCCAGAATTACTCGTGGTCCGGCTGCATGTAGCTGAACTGCCAGTGGGGGCGATGCAGTGGGAGGACTTGCGAAACCTGTAAATGAAGCTGAAAGACAACATTACACATTATTCAGTGAAAGTGAACATATTTTCAGATTATAAAGTGGTTGCTTGTTTTGAATAAAACATGACTGATTTTACGTCACGTAAACTTTGCTGCTGCCTGGAATATTCAAAATCAGTAATGTCACCTAAATAGTATTAGGATAAGATCGCGGTCCCTTTGATCATATATTTATACTGCCTGAATGCTCTCTGTAGGGAAGAAACACAGACTAAATGCATTTGATTGAATAGGAAAGCTAGAATCTTTCAAAAAAATACTCCTTCCAATAAAATACGTATTGGAAGAGAAATCATACATAGCTCCATCTTGTTTCTGCTGAAAACACAACACTTTCATATTCTATTTTAATTTTAATAATGAAGCACTTCGAGGGCTGGCTGAATCATGGCTGGAAACCAGCAAACCCAGAGCAAATTGTATCTACACATACATTCTTGGCAAGGTTAATAAAACAGGCCTGGAGAAATGGAAGAGAAATTCATTACTTTAACTAATGATTGGGCTAATCATTCTCAGTCAAGTTTGACACAACATTAAATTCACTTTAAAGGGATAATAAATTATATAAAATGCTCAAAAGTTTTTGGAATTGACACCAGTAAATAAAAAATGAAGGAACTTGCAACTAGATGGTGTCTTGTCTGAAATGAAGACCTTCTAAAACACATAACAACCAACAAAATACTTTTGAAGTGTAGTCACTGTTGTAATTTGGGGAAATGTAGTAGGCTATGCAGAACAAGATTCCATAACGGGAATGAATTAAAATCATAAGAAAGAGAAGCAGGAGTAGGCCATTCTGCCCCTTGAGATTGCTCTGCCATTCAATAAGATCATGGCTGATCTGACTGTGGCCTTAACTCCACTTTCCTGCCTGCCTCCCAAAATTCTTGACTTCCTTGATGACCAAAAATCTACCTAACTCATCCTTGAATATATTCAGTGATTCAGTCTCCACTGTTCTTTGGGAAACAGAATTCCAAAGACTAAAAACTCTCCGAGAGAAGAAAGTTAATCTCAGCCTTAAATGGGAAACCCCTCATTTTTAAACTGTGCCCCTAGTTCTAGGGGCAGAATGGCCTACTCCTGCTTCTCTTTCTTATGATTTTAATTCATTCCCGTTATGGAATCTTGTTCTGCATAGCCTACTACATTTCCCCAAATTACAACAGTGACTACACTTCAAAAGTATTTTGTTGGTTGTTATGTGTTTTAGAAGGTCTTCATTTCAGACAAGACACCATCTAGTTGCAAGTTCCTTCATTTTTTATTTACTAGTTTCCCCTAGGAATGGAAACACCCTCACAGCTTCTATCCTGTCAAACTCCCGCAGAATCTTTTGTGTTTCAATGAGATGAACTCTCATCCTTCTGAACTCCAATTGGTATAGGCCTGACCTGCTCAATCTTTCCTCACAGGAAAACCCCTTCACCCTAGGAATCACCCAGTGAACCTTCTCTGAACTGCTTCCAATGGAAGTATATCCCTCTTTAAGTGAGGAGACAAAAACTGTGCACAATACTCTAAGGGCAGAATTTTCTCCCCGTCGGGGGTTGTGTGGGAGTGGGCAGGAGTGGGCGTGAACCCGATCAGTGCCCCTCGATTGGGTCTGCACTGCCATTTTATGTGGGCAGGCCAATTAAGGCCTGCCTGGCGTGACGCACAGCCAGAAGTGCTGTGCACTCCCTGTGTGGGTGGGGGGGGGGGGGGGGGGGGGGGGGGGGGCGGTGGGGAGTGGGGAATTCCCTGTGCTCTTTTGCGCATGTGAGCGAAAGAGTGCAGAAAGGAAAGAAAATATTTTAAGACGTGTCCCCTCATGTGACAGTCCCATATGAGCTGGGACATGTAAAGGAATTTTAATGATAAACTTTATTTAATTCATAAAAACCTCATGAAACCTCATCCTGCCTGTGGATGAAGCTCCATGAAAAATGTGAAGGCCGCCTGGGCTCTTCATCTGCTTAAGATTGGATGGGCAGCTCATTTAACTATTTTAATTAGTTTTTAACAGGCCTTAATAGGCCTTTGTCAGTTCGGTGGGCGCGCAACCGACTCGGCAGCACACCCGCCCAACTGGAAACCAAAATGACATGTGGTGACGTCGGAACGCATGCCCAACATCATCGCACATCATTTTACGTGTTCGCCGACCTGAAAATTCTGCCCTAAGTGTGGCCTCACCGATGATCTGCACAGTTATAGCAAAACCTCCCTTCTTTTATACTCCATTCCCCCGGCAATAAAGACCAACATGCTATTTGCCTTCCTAGTTACATGCTGTACCTGCATGTTAGCTTTCTGTGGTGCACATATAAGGACACCGAGATCCCTCTGTACTTCAACATTCTGCAGTATTTCTCCATATAAATAATATTCTACTTTTCTATTCTTCTGGCCAAAGTGGACAATCTCGCATTTTCTCACATTATACTCCCTCTGCCAAATTTTTGCCCATTCAATTAACCTATCTATATCCCTTTGCAGACTCTTTGTAGCCTCCTCAGCACTTGCTTTCCTACCTATCTTTGTACTGTCAGCAAATTTGGCTATAACACAGTCAGTCCCTTCATCCGAGTCAATATAGATTGTTAATGGTTGAGGCCCCAGCACTGATCCCTGTGGCAGTCCACTAGTTACAGTTTGCCAAATTGAAAATTACCCACTTATCCCAACTCTGAGTTACCTGTTCATTAGCCAATCCTCTATCTGTTGTGATATGAAGCACATGTACCTTTAAGGATGTGTACCTTAAGCTGTTGTCAATTGCTACCATCTCAACAGAATATGATGTATTAGTCCCATGACTTTTAGTCAATTCACAAGCAGCACCAGCCAAGAATAGGGGCTGAATTTTGCTGTCAGCGAGCAAGGGATGGGGTCTGCTCACCTACGCGTAAAATGACGTGGGATGATGTTGGGGTTCCTCCTGACATCATCTTGCCCCATTTAAATTTTCAGGAAGGTGGGGGCACAGCAAAATCAGCTGTGCGCCCACCAACCTGTCAATGGCCAATTGAGGCCATTGACAGGATCATTGAAACAATTAAAGGACCTGCCTGTCCAACCTTAAGGCTGGCGGGCAGGACAGGAGCCCCAGCGGGGAATAGAAAAACATGAAACCTCATCCACCAGCGGGATGAGGTTTCATGTAGGGATTTAAAAAGTCTAATAAAATTTTAGTGTAATTCATGAACATGTCCCATTTCATGTGACATTGTCACATGAGGAGGACATGTTAAGGATTTTCTTTTTCTATTTTTAATGTTTTGAAAAGTGTCAGCGATCTCCCTGAGGCAGCACCTAGCTTCAGGGGGATGTGCACTCTTTTGTGTGCATGCGCAAAAGATCACACTATTGCTTTTGGGGAATCCCCCCCCGCCCGTACAGGAAGTGCATAGCACTTCCCAGAGGATGTCACGCTGGACCTGCCCACGTAAAATGGTGGCGGGGCTCACTTCTCCGGCAGGGATCAGCCGGAGATTGGGTTGGGCCAATCCACCTGACAGGCAGAAAATTCTGCCCTGGATGTTCTATACTTAACCTCCTAGTCAACATTACTTGTATGCAGTCTTATTTTCAAAGAAATAACAAAGATTATTGTTTCACAAATCCTTGTGTAATTGGTATGTTTATGTCAAAAAGAAGAAAGTTATGTGGTGGCAGTATGGTTTTGTAGATTTAATTGAAGTATACAAATCTCAACTCTTTACATACAGCAGAAGAAAAGAACTAGCGTGAAAGGAAAATAACTATCAAGCCTCACCATATATAAGTGATTCTACAGCTTTGAAGGAATCCTACACTCAGTATCTTCATTCTGGGATACCGTTGCACCTCGCTCCAGCCAGCAGGCATCAGGCCTCAGTAAAATTTTTCAAATTTTGGAGAACTTAACGAGTAAAAGTCTACCTGCTGTGAAGTTTAAGAAATCCTCACTTTAAGCCTGTATATAGTCTTGACTTCAAATAAAGAATCCGTATTATTGTTTCACCAATCTTAGTTGAGTGCTTGATATGTTTATATTGAATTGAAGAATGTAACACTGTCCACACTAATATATCACTCTCAACACCATGAGCTCTTATTTTGTACAGTCACCTTTTATGTGGCATCTTATCAAATGCCTTTTGGAAATCCAAATACACAACACCTATTGGTTCCTCTTTATCCACTCTGCTTGTTACACCCTCAAATAATTCTAATAACTTTGTTAAACATGACTTCCCTTTTACAAAACCATGTTGACTCTGCCTGTTGTATTATGATTTTCCAAATGTCTTGCTACCTCCTTAATAATGGATTCTAGTATTTTCCCAATGACAGGTGTTAGTCTAAATGGCCTATAGTTTCCTGCTTCCTGTCTCCTTTTCTTGAATAGTGGTATATTTGCAGTTTTCCAACCTGCTGGGGCCTTTCCAAATTCTATGGAACTTTGGAAGATTCCAGCCAAAGCATCCACTATTTCTGTAGCCACTTCTTTCAACACCCTGGGATGCAGGCCATCAGGTCCAGGGGACTTGTCAACCTTTAGTCCCATTAGTTTTCCCAGAACTTTTTCTTTAATGATTTTGAATATTTTAAGTTCCTCTCTCCCTTTTGCCTCTTAATTTTCTACAATTCTGGGATGCTTTTCTACTGTGAAGACAAATAGCAAATATTTGTTCAAAGTCTTTGCCATTTCCATGTTTCCCATTATTGATTCCCCAGTCTCAACCTCCAAAAGACCAACGCTTACTTTAGCTACTCTTTTCCTTTTTATATACTTGTAGAATTTTTTACTGTCAGTTTTTATATGCCGTGCTAATTTTCTCTCAGGCTCTAATTTCCCTCTTTTTAAAGTAATCTTTTGTTGGTCTCTAAAACTTTCCCAATCTTCTGGCCTAGCACTAATCTTGGCAGCATTGTACCCTTTTCTTTCAATTTTATACCATCCTTAACTTCCTTCATTAGTGTCATGCCAGTACAGGCATGTCACATTATGAACTTTAAGTAAATACTTTTAAAAATTGGACACAAACAAACTGTTAAGATGGCTACTGCAAATCATGTGACTTTTGACATTTTGGATTACGACCTTATCAAGTTTTTCTGGTGTATACCTAATTAAATATGGACATAGGGGAGGGTACCTCACAGCCATTTGTGGAATTCATGTATCTCATTATTTAAGGATGGGCCAACACTATGGAGTTTTCAGACTGCCTGTCTCATGTTTCTTATTGGACAAAAGGGAAGATTGAAACTCAATGGCCACTATCAAATTCCCATTCTATCATGACAGCCTCCCCCATCCAAACTAGACTGAGTGGGCCTCAGAAATATTAACCCAGTGTCATGTGGTTGAAAACAAAAAGAGAATTACCTGGAAAAACTCAGCAGGTCTGGCAGCATCGGCGGAGAAGAAAAGAGTTGACGTTTTTCTTCTCCGCCGATGCTGCCAGACCTGCTGAGTTTTTCCAGGTAATTCTCTTTTTGTTTTGGATTTCCAGCATCCGCAGTTTTTTGTTTTTATGTCATGTGGTCAAAGCTGGTTTCAGAGACTGTACCCTTATTATCCCTGGTCCCAGCAGATCCATCAGAACCATTTGTCGTCAGCCAGTCTGAGAACCATACTCTGAAACTGGCTGCAAGTCATCAAGCAGCCAAAGTACTTAACCTGTTCCAGTTTCAAAGTTCACCTGAGAATCAACATCCTCATTAACTGACTATAGGAGACTTGCAGCTTGCTGTGTACCCTTCAATTTACAAGACCCTCACTTCTACTTTAAAGCATTAAATCCATTCAAGAAACCATTGCCTGCCACTTGGGAGATGGGACATCATAAATCAGAGACTGAATTAACTGTACTTTTTAAAAGTATACATTCTATATCTGTGTGTGTGTGTTTGTGTGTGTGTGTGTCTGTGTATGTGACTGAGTGTGTGATGTTGTTTTAATTCAGGTAAGTGTGTGAGATTAAATCACTTTTATTTTAAACTCACAAAAGCTTGCAGCTGAATTATTTAATTGGAATACAGATTCCAAGGATAAGAAAAGATATACATCTTTCCATATAAACCATAGTGATTATGGGCACTAAGAGAGCAGATACGTTCTATCCATTACATTAGCCACGGATGTGCAACCTTCTCAACAGAGTCTTCTTTCCCAATTAAATGTATCTTTGTTGAGAGTTATGAAATATCTCCTTAAATTTCTGCCACTGCTTTTCTACCATCTTATCTTTTAACCTATTTTCTCAGTCAACTTCAGCCAAGTCTGTCTTCATACCCTTGTTATTGCCTTTATTTAAGTTTAAGACACTAGTTTCAGACGTACATTTCTCACCCACAAACTGAATGTGAAATTATATCATGTTATGACCACCTTTCCCTAGAAGATCCTTTACTATCAGGCCATTAATTAATCCTGTCTCATTCCTTACAAGCCTTCATTATGCTCTTGATTTATATTCTTCCCTGCAGTGTAGCTACAGTTAGGGGGCCTTTATACTGATCCCACCAGTGAATTCTTACCTTTACAATTTTCTTGCCTCCATCCAAACTGATTTTATATCTTGATTTTCAGAACCAAGATCATTTCTCACTACTGTACTGATCTTATCCTTTCTTAACAGAGCTGCCCCACCTCCTTTTCCATTCTTTCTGTCCTTCAGAAATGTCAAATACCCTTGAATGTTCAGGTTCCAGCTTTGGTCACCTTATAACCAGGTCTCTGTAATGGCTATTATATCATACTCATTTATTTCTATTTGTGCAATCAATTGATCAATTTGTTCGGAATGCTACATGTGTTCAGTTAAAGAGCTTTTAATTCTCTGTTTTTTCCATTTTTCCATAGTCTGACCTTATTTGCTGGTGCACTCTTATGTTCATATGCTCTGTCCCTTCTTGTCCACTCAGAGTGACTAGTTCATCTGTTGTATTCATCTATCGGTTGAAGGATAGATGTTGACCAGGGTCCAATGAGAACTCCTCAGCACTTCATTGAATATTGTCATAGGATCTCTTACATTCCTCTGGAGTGCAGATGGGGCCTTGGCTTCATATCTCATCTGAAATACAGTACCTCTGATAGTGCAGCATTCCCTCAGTATTGCCAATGTAAGGGGATCTGAAATTTACTCATACTTTTATAATAGTAAATCTTTATTCAGTTTCAAAAATTGATTCCATGGAAGTTAACACACAGTTAAAATTAGCACACAGGCATAATTGAGAAAGGAGCTAAAGGTCATCATAGAACTGAGCCCAGATATCCCTTGATATAAAAGATATACAAATGTGGATATTTTACTTCTTTTTTTCACAAGGTTAACATTTGCACCAATTCAATGCTACTCTGAAATTCTGAAATCTAGTCATTGGCATTCCTGCTTAAAACAGCTCTGTCAGAACAATATATTACTGCTTCCCTGTTGAATTCACTTCTTCTAATAAACAGCGACATGATCTGAGTCTAAACTGGCAGTGGGTCTGGAATATGTATTTAACACTATATAAATGTCTTGCTAATCCTTAGGGAGGCTGTTTGAAGCTTCCAAGATCTTCCTTACTGAAAAGCAAACATTTAGCATTATCACAAGTCTCTATGTGATACAACTATATTAAGATAGAAACTGTGTTCTGTGGCAAGGCAATTGGGACGTTCAGAATTGCTTCTGCTTTAGGCTTCTAAATGATAAATGGCAAGTAGAAACATCAGTAGGTGGGGCTTTCTATGGGTCACTATCCAATGATGAGGCTACCAAAGTGTTCAATTTTAATGTCATGCCACAGTACCTTAATGACATTAGTGCTTCAATTTTATTTTAATCTTTGCATGCCTTCAGAATGTTAGTTAATAATCAGAAGTAGAATGAAGTTTTCACTTCTGATTAAGTGGCACTTGTTTTAGGATATGTTGTGCATCAACAATGTAATGAAACAGTTTAAATGGAGAAAATCTCACTTGCATCTTGACAGGATTGGCCCTTAATGAACTGAACATATTAATCCCCTCAGGAATAGCCTTGTCTCTAATGGATCTTTGCTTTTTTTCTTGCATTGGGTTGTAAATTGAGGCCTGTAAATTTGAAGCTTCATCATTTTCATCAATGGACTCCAAATGCTTGTAAGTTCAAGCTTAACTTCCAAAGAAAGGGCTGAGAGCATGTGAATGCTGAGTGCTGACCTTAAAAGAACAGGAGTACCAAGGATTGATTGCTACATGAATTAGAGAGGCTTCGCTTTCACCTTAAACTCCTGAGGTTAAATCTGATGCTTGTTGATCGGAGTCTAACTGCAAGAACTTCTTTTCCTGTTAGCATCTCATTTAATTTCCAAATTCATGACAGCAGAACCACACAGCTTCAGCGCACTCTCAACTCTTGTGATTAGAAAAACAGACATTCTTTAGGAGGGGCTTTTATATTAGTGTAAGTTCTGAAGTGCTGTATTTTGAACCCATCAAGAATCTCACATTGTCTATCATGCTCAGTCTCCTATGAAATATTGAAAAAATTTAGGTATCGGCATGAGCATTCACAGATGAAAATATAGTTTCCCTTTGCCCTTAAACACCAGACACCACAAGAAAGTTAAAAATAAATAGTTTATATTCATCCTCTATAATAACATCAGAGGTCTGATGTTACAGATTCAGGATCAAAAGAGAAGTAGGTTTGGCCTGTCTCAATCTATATTCCTCAATTCCTCAGTACAAAGTTACCCTCAAAAGCATGGGATAAAAACTAAAGACCAGCAAGGACTGAGAAAAAAAGGCCAGTCAGACCCCATCTTCACTCAGATCATATTGTTTCCACTATATGGTAAATTTAAATCACCCATTTAAAAGCTTAAGGCAAGATTTTGTAATCAATATTCAATGACCTCCAAAGATAATCAAGTAAGATATATTGTGCAACTTTGGAGCTAGGGTTGGATGCTCTTCACAATTCCCACTTTCATAGCAGGAGGACGAGAACCATCAAATTTTCTGGTTTTTAAAACAACTCAACCACCACAATTGTTGGCAATAAATCAGCAGCCTCACTTAGAGGGACATATGTTAGACAGTCCAGGAGATAGATGCTTGTCACATTGGCATGCGGGAACATTGACAGCGTAGTCTATGGAAAAGAGTTACATTTTGTCTGAATTGTAGCCTGATTTGGGAGCACTTAATGTCATTACTGGATGTAAAGGGGAGAATTAATCTGCTCTGAGCTGTGTTATCACTAACTCTCTTAAGTGTAATAAACAAATCTAACAAAATGACAAAAATACATTAGCATCAGCAACTCTGCAGCAAGTAAGTAACATGCTACACGGCCAAGTGGTAGATGCTGAGATTGCCAATTCACTCACTATTGCCTCAAACTTTCTTTCTAACTTGCCTGGATAAAATATGTTTTTTAAAAAACTAACATTAAAAATAACTCTTACAAGCAAACTTTGTCTCTGGAAAACTAGTCCAGAACTTCCTTCTGTTCTGTGTTTTGTTAAATGAAGTCATCCTAAGGAGTCTACATTTGCCTCAGCATGGTTGAATTAAGGAAGAAAGAATCATGCAGCTTTTCTACTCTTAATCATTATCTAATAACAATAATGTTGGGATTAATTGTGACATCTCACTATTGTTTGAAAGTTCACATGTGCATAATGGCCACATGGATGAGATGCTAAAAGGCACCACTGCTCTTAGAATCTTAACTCGGCAAGCAATGCTTCAAATCTAAATATCACGGCCCGGATTTTTAAGATGGTGGAGTTGGCCTTCCTGGAGTACACATCCCTGCCAATACTGCCTGCCCCGTAGCCATTTAACATTCCAGCAATTGGTTGCAGGCGGGTCTTCTTTCGCTCACTCGGGAGGAAGTCCCGCCTCAGAGGGCTGCTGGCCAATCAGATTGGTTGGCAGCTCTCTAATCCCTGCAACATCAAAAGCTGCAGTGGAAGCATTCCTCAGAGCCTAAGAACAGAATCACTCGGTACCGTTGGTGGTGGGTGTCATGGTGGGCAGTGGGTGGGGGTTACATTTCGACGTAAAGGGCAGAAATCAGCTTCATGCTGGCATGAAAGCACAGAGGGATCATTCGAAGGTGTCTGCCATGGCGGAATGTGAATCCCACTGGAGGTCGGCATGAACCCAATTTGCATTCCGGTAATGGGATACAAAGTAAGGCCCAATGGAATTGTGCCCCCACACATGATTTACCGTTACCGTTTACCGGTGGGAAAATATGCTGGCCTAGAACACCTCTGGACAAGCAAGGCGAGTAGAAGTCAGGACTCACCTTTAGGGCCTTGCTCAGATTGTGGACATCCGAGGAGCAGAAGATGCTGGAGTCCTACAGCTACCAGACCCTGGCGGAACACATACATCGCATGCTGGGAGGTTTCTCATGGACATTGCTCCACCACGAAGCAGCTCTCGGAAGATGGGAGGTCTCTGTTGATGCTTCAGGTCAGCTATGGAACATCATGGCCTTGGCCATGGGCTGCTATGGCTGATCAGTGAAGTGGGGGAAATGATGGTCTAGCTGTGAGTGGGAGAGGAAGGTGTGCTGGGGGAGTGAGGTTAGGGGGAGGTGACACAGGTGTCAGGAGGATGAGGTTTGGAGGGGGGATCGAAGGTGTCTGGGGGTGAGGTTGTGGGGGAAGGCGTGTTAGGGGGGTGAGGTCGGGAACGGGCAGGAGGGAGTACGGGGGAGGAGGATGTAATGGGGGAGAATGCAGCAAGTGGGAAGGTAGGTGTAAGTGGGGGAGGAAGGTGTAAGGGAGGGAGTTCAGAGTGGGGAAGGTGTCAGGGGAGAGGATGGAGTAAGGGTGGAGGATGGAGTAAGGGTGGAGGATGGAGTAAGGGGGGGATGTCCAGATAAATGTGCAATGGAGGGGTCTGTGGAGTTGATGACTGCCTCCTGGGGAGCAAAATGAGGGTAGGCGTGGTAGGAGAGAATGGTGAGTGTGAGAGGGGGCAGAGGGAGCCGGTAAGGTGGGAGGGTAAGGGTACATTGGTAGCAGTAGATGGGACAGCGAGGATCGTTGTTGGGGACACAGAGGCAAACATGGACCTCGGGGGTTGGAAGGAGGAAGTCAGGGAGGTCAATGTGGATGGGTTGGGATTCTCAGGAAGGTAGGGAATGTGCACGTTCACCTGGACATCCTGGAAAGACAAGGGATTTGGATTGTTAGGTGATGATGGGGAGGTGGATGGTGATGCCAGGGGGTTCGACAATGATGGGGGGAAGGACATGGGTGATTGGGGGAGGGAAAAGGATGGGGGAGCGCTTCCAAAACTTCACTACAACTAAGATTGTCAAAAACGAATATGAGTGGGGCCTTGTGTTGGACGGGTACAGGTGCTGCATGGGAGTGTGATCAGTGGGTGGGTGGAGATGCAGGTCAGCTTGGATGGACAACTGAAAGAGAACCCTAGCAGGCAGCATTGGAAATGTTTGGGACACTGAATGACCGTGATGGTAAAGGCTTCACCTGCATGGAAGATGCTTGCACGAGGCTCCGAAAGGCCCTACCACACACACACCTCCCTCCAGAATCACTCGTGGTCTGGCTGCATTCGGCTAAATGGCTAGTGGGGGTGGGGGTTGGGGGGGGGGAATGAACTGGGAGGGTAAGTGAAGTTGAAATACAGCATAACACATTATTCAGTGAAAGTGAATATGTTTTCAGATTATAAAGTGACAAAATGTATAACCACTTGTGATCAGAGTTTCTTAACTTTTCCAGGCCTATGACTTCTAGGTGCTGCCCTGACGTCTGCAGCAGGGGTGGAGACAGCCTGTGTGATGATTGGACCTGTTGCTGCTGATGACTTCAGCATGTGTCCTCTGCAGAGCCAAGGCCTTCAGGGCCCCAGCTTGCTTTGGCTGTCCTCCTGTGGGCCACCTGCACCCTCTGCAGTGACAGAGAATGAGGTTGAGGGGTTCACAGGCAAAGGGGACTCGGAAGGAATGGACAGCCTCTGAGATTCCCGAGTGGATGCCCCAGGGTGTCCAGTTGCCACTCCTCCTCCCTTTGTGTGCCCGACTCTTTGAGAGGAAGGAGAACCTGGAGAGATGCCAAGGTGCCCCACTTCCCTCTTGTGTTGCCACTGTTCTTAGCCCAGCCATCTTCAGCTGCTTCATCAGTGACCTTCCTTCCATCATAAGGTCAGAAATAGGGATGTTCGTTGATGATTGCACTATGTTCAGCACCATTTGTGACTCCTCAGATACTAAAGCAGTCCATGTCCAAATGCAGGAAGACCTGGACAATATCCCTGCTTGAGCTGACAAGTGGCAATGAACATTCGCGCCACACAAGTGCCAGGCAGTGACCATCTCCAACAAGGAGGAATCTAACTATTGCCCTTTGACATTCAATGGCATTACCATCACTCAATCCCCCACTATCAATATCCTGGGGCTTACCATTGACCAGAAACTGAACTGGACTAGCCATATAAATACTGTGGCTACAAGAGCAGGTCAGAGGCTGGGAATCTTGTGGTGAGTATCTCACCTCCTGACTTCCCAAAGCCTGTCCACCATCTACAAGGCACAAGTCAGGAGTGTGATGGAATACTCTCCACTTGCTTGGATGAGTGCAGCTCTAACAACTCTAAAGAAGCTTAACACCATCCAGGACAAAGAAGTCCACTTGATTGGCACCCCTTCCACAAACATTCACTCCATCCACCACTGGCGCACAGTGGCAGCAGCGTGTACCATCTACAAGACGCACTGCAGGAACTCACCATGGTTCCTGAGGCAGCACCATCCAAACCCACACCTGCTACCATCTAGAAGGATAAGGACAGCAGACGCTTGGGAGCACTGCCACCTGGAAGTTCCCCTCTAAGCCACTCACCATCCTGACTTGGAAATATATCGCTGTTCCTTCACTGTCACTGGATCAAAATCCTGGAACTCCCTCTCTAACAGCACTGCGGGTGTACCTACACCATAGAGGACTGCAGGGGTTCAAGAAAGCAGCTCACCACCAACTTTTCAAGAGCAATTAGGGACGGGCAAGAAATGCTGGCCACATCCCGTAAATAAATAAAAATAACTCACCCATGGCTACCGCAATGGAAGCCAAGGTCTCCATGGTATCCGCTATCCTTCCCATGGAGACCTCCATGCGCATGCATGTGGCCACCACTTCATCAGAGAGCAAGCCGACCCACTCCTCTGATTCACATGCCACTCTGTTGAGGGCTTCCAACAGCTCTGTGTGATGTTCCCCCACCTTCTGCTGACTCTCCATGATGAGTTGGAAAGCTGTATCCAGAGGCTCGCCATCTGATTCTGACCTCACAGGTGAATCTTCCCCAGCAGTCCTCCGAGTGCCAGGAAGCTCGACTGAACTCGTCTCCTCCTGCTGCAGACAAGCGTCCATGTGGTGACTGCCAGATTGTGAACCTGAGCCTGCTCTGGATCTAGGTCCCACCGAGGTATATGTCTCTGCGATGGTGGAGGGTGTGGGTAAGCGCTGTGATGGGCCTTCCAGGCTGCTTTTCCAGCTTTTCAATGGAGGAGGTGTCCTCTTGGCTGGAGGTGAGTACATGGATGGAGCTGAGGGACTGGCTGGCTGAGGGTTTCGGTCACTTGGCAGAGCTCCCTGTGAAACAAATAGAGACAATTAGAGCATGGCAGCAGAGTCAAAAGCAGGAGAGAGAGCATATTGAGAGAGGGATGACATGGTGCAGGATCCTCACATGGGTGTTTGCTATCGACCTCACCGTCGCTGCAGGCATGGTGATTGAGGGGCCTAATGTAGGCCACTTGACCCACCCACACCCGCCACCCCCACCACCCCCCCCCCCCCCACCCCCCCACGACCCCTGGTCTGGGATCTCTCCCTGTTGTTTTGAGGTTGCTTCTCCTGCGTGAAAACAGATGGGGAGAGTGTGAGCAGAATGCACGGCACTGCATGGAATGTTTGTGTGGTGAGTGGAGCCATGGATGGGATGAGGATGCGAGCTCCAGAGGATATGAGCCTGATGGAGATGTGAGGGTGTGTGAGAGTTAGTGGTGTTGTCCCTTCAGGTGTGAGATCCTGTGGATGTGTGATGGGTTTGGGAGTGTGTGTGTTGAGAGTGATGAGGTGATTGACTTACGCTGGTGGAACAGATGAGAGCATTCATCCTCTTCCTGCACTGGATGGCTGACCTCCCCTGTGGTCCAGTCGTGCTGACTGCCACTGCCACCACCTCCCAGGCTGGAATGGTGACTCTGTTGGACCTCCTGCAGCCAGCGTAGTGGTAGAGGACATTGAGGTGGCCTTCCACTGCATCCAGCAGGCATTCCAGAGAGGCGTCACTAAATTTGAGGGCTGCCTTCAACTTTGCTTTCGGGGCCACCTGTTGCCTAGAGCCGTCCTGGTCTGTGGACATGAAGTAGGCTGCGCTCTGGTGCACTTTAAATATGGCGCCCAGAGAGGGGAAGTGCTGAGGTCGTGGCATGGCAGGAAAATCCAAGCTCACCCGTCAGCGATCCGGCGTGTTTCTCGTGATTGAATTATTAATGAGGCACTGTGAAAGGGATGATACAGCGCGAAAACCTGCCATTGTGTGGCCGGTGGGTAGAACTTTCTTCATACTCACTGTCACTGCCGCCCTTAGTGCAAATCTGGGACAATTCACATCTTGGGAGTCCAGGGCGAGGTAAGTTTTGGGGGCCTCAGGGCAGGGTTGGGAGGTGAGGCCCAGAGGGCTGGGCAGAGAGGCGAAGGGCTGTTGATGAAGAGGTCGGGGGGATGGGCAACCAGCAGAGGCCAGTCCTTTTTGCGGGGTTTGGGGGCTCACGATGCTAAAAGGAGGCTGCTGATGGAGGTGCCCCTCCACCTCACCCAAGGCCTGAGCAGGGTGACTTCATTTCCCACTGCCCCTGAAATTCTCCTGCCAGCCTGAAAATTGAAGCTGGGCAGGAAGAAGCCCTGAAGTGATCAATAATTGGTCACTTAAGTTGGGGCAAGGACAGGTGGGCCAGCCTAGCCCTCACCTGTCCCAGCATAAAATTGCAGAGAGTTTGGGGCAGGCGTGAACCTGGTGGGGAAGCGATCTGAGAAATTTTATGGCCACCCATGCCTACAAACCCATCAGTGGCGGAATGTAACATTCTGCCCCACAGTTTTTTTTTTAATCATTTGTAGGGTGGGAGCACCACTGGCATGGGCAGCATTTATTGTTCATCTCCAATTGCCCTTGAAAAGGTGGTGGTGGTAAGCTGTCTTCTAGAACCCCTGTAGTCCATGTGGTGGAGATACACCCATAGTGCCGTTAAGGAGCAAGTTCCACAGTTTTGACCCAGCAGCAGTGAAGGAATGACAATATAGTTGCAGGTCAGGGTAGTGTGTGACTTGAAGGGGTATTTGCAGATGCTGGTGTTCCCATGCATCTGCTGCCATTGTCCTAGGTGGTAGAGATCGCAGGTGTTTTGGAAGGTGCTAATGAAGGGAGTTTGACGAGTTACTGTAGTGCATCCTGTAGGTGATACACATTGTTGGCACTGTGCACAGTAGTGGAGGGAGTGAATGTTTAAGGTGGTGGATGTGACGCTTATCAAGAGGGCTGCTTTGTCCTGGATGGCTATGAGATTCTTGAGTGTTGTTGGAGCTGCACTCATCCAAGCAAGTGGAGAGTATTCCATTACACTGCTGATTTGTGCCTTGTAGATGGTGAATGGGTTTGGGTAGGTCAGAGAATGAGTTAATCACAATAAAATCCCCAGCATCTAACCTGCTGTTGTAGCCACGGTATTTGTATGGCTGATCCAGTTAAGCTTCAGGACATTTATGGTGCAGGATTCAGCAATGGTAATGCTACTGGACATCAAGGAAAGATAGTTAGGTTCTCTCTTTTCTGGAGGTGGTCATTACCTGGCACTTCTGTGATGTAAATGGTACTTGCCACTTACCAACCCAAGCCTGAATGTTGTTGACGTCTTGCTGCATATGGATACGGACTACTTCATTATCTGAGGAGTTGCAAATGGTGCTGAACATTGTGCAATCATTTCTTTTTCATTCATTCCTGGCAAGTGGGCATTAATGGATAGGTTAGCCTTTATTGCCCGTTCCTAATTGCCCTTGAGAAGGTGATGGTGAGCTGCCTTCTTGGACGCCTACAGGCCATGTGGTGTAGGGAGGTGCTGTTAGGGAGGGAATTACAGGATTTTGACCCAAAATCATCAGCGAACATCCCTACTTCTGACCTTATAATGGAGCATAGGTCATTGATGAAGCAGCTGACGTAACCAAATTGGGCAGTGTGGCAAATTTTGCTGAGGATTCTGAAAGGAGGATATAGATAGGATGGGCAGAGAATTGCTGTCGAAGCAGAATATCTAAGTTATTTTAACAGGGAATTAGATAGTTATTTGTGAAGGAAAGATATTAAAATGTAAGTGGAGTCAGCAGGACAGGGAAAGCCTCTTTCTGTATTACAACATTCTACAAAACCCAGCATTCAGGACAAAAGGAAAAAGCTGATGGGGAAGAAGTGACAGGCGAATTTTCTTGTAGCTTCTGCTGCTTCACTGTTGTAACTCTGCAGAAGTTTGGTGCAAACTCCGATTACATGCATAAACATGATTTCTACAGAAGTTATGGTGGTGCATGCTGCGAAACCTTGGGGAAATTCAATCCCTATATACCGTCCATGATTCGAATATGAACTACCACAACATATGAGCTTTACTTTACAGCAACTAAAATTCAGGACCATTGTGTGGGTAGGAAAAAACAAACAGGAGGCAAGTTTTCTCAGGCATTTTAACACATTAGGAATTGTTTTGGCAGGATATGAACCCAAGTTTTAAAATAGTTTTGTATCTGATGAAACACATAATGCTTGTCATTTGCTTCCTAAAGCTGTATCCAAAGGATTGATAATTTTTCAATAATAAAAGTTATTAAGACTTAAACCATTATTTAAACCATATTAATCAGATACAGACATAAGTTTTACATTTGAAACACTTATGGCCTGTTTTTTCCTGTGGGCACAATCCCTGCTGAAATGATAATGGAACAGGACTTCTGCCTGCCTGATAACGTTAGTACTGACCCTAGAATTTTCAGCTTCAGCATTGTTTGTATAATTTAAGCAAGTTGCAGAAGTTAGAATTGGCTTGTGGAACTTGGTCTGTTTGGGGCCAGGAAAACCCGTGCCTCTGCAAGTCAAAGGGACCACAAACAGAATTTCATTTTGGAGGCCAGGGAGAACTCCTTTATTCTGAAAATATTGCGGCGGGAATTTCCACACCTGCCCACCGCAAGTCAATGGACTTCTGGCTGGGGCACTGCCTCACCACTGGTTGGCCCCGCCAGCAACCGGGCCGGAAAATCCCGGCCTTGGTGTTATAAATACCTAATTCATGGTTCAGGGTAATATTTCAGAGGTAATATTTAGCTCTGGGAAGATTAAAGTTAACTGTAGAAAATGCAACTTAAAAGGATGGGGCCATCTTGACTTAAGGGATTAACAGCTAGAAAGGTAAGACCATTAAATAGCTTGCCTAGCTGGAGAATTGGGGATGAGGAGACTATGCTACTTGCAAAGAAATGCAGCGCAAAGAGTTGCTTTGTTTTGGGAGTTAAAACTACAACTAATTTAAAAGCGTTCAGTGAGCCCTGGAAGACTACACCATCACGGAGATTGGTCAAGTTTAAGAAAGTTCTACGGTTTCGAATTATCTGTCTGTTTGCTGCAGGAGTGAGTGTTCTGCAGCAGGGGTAAAGACCATACCAAAAAGGTGCTACTGTTAGCAGATCCAGGCACCAAATGTGTTGCTGTTAGCTGGCTCTGTGGGTTCTGGAGAAGTCCCAGGAACCATTTGATAGCTCTGCAGTTAGGGTTCAGGAGAAGTCCTGAGGAGCTGAGAAGGTGGCAGAAGGTCACCATTCTGAAAAGAGTTAGGGTTCAGAAGAAGGCTTGGGAGCCATTAATAGCTTGGTGTAGCTGGAGAGACGCGCACTTTGTGAAATCGAGGGACAGTGTTAGTGAGCTATTAAAGAGTTGAAATTGTGCCAGTAAGTAGAGGCTGAAGTGCAGACTCAGAAGTCCACAGGAATGGAGTCTCAGGAGATGAGATTGAAACCCTGGGAGGTGTGCAGTCATTGAGGCAGTCCGAGTTGGAACAGCTTTAGAGAATTCTTTGAAAGTGAAGTTTGGAGTCCCTCATGAGAGAGACAGAGTTTCAATGAGATTGGCTGACTCACAGTGTTTACTAACATCTGGGTGGATTGCTGAGAAATCCGTGGGACGTGTCTTGGTCGCATTTGCTATTAATTGTGCAGTGTGGGGTGTTCGACCACAGTTTGCTTGTTAATTCACATGAACCTCATATTAACCCTGAATTTTCGAGGATAAAATAGATATTGTAAATTGTTCTATATTTTTTAACTTTCATAGTGAAGTTTATTTTTGTTTGTTCAAAACCTGTGGAATCTTGCGGATTTATTCTCTTAGTCTTGATCTCAAACTTTGTCCACTTTAAACAAAATGGTATTGGTCCCTAACCAGATCTTACCAAAAACTTGGGGGTATGGTCTAGGATCATAACAATTGGCGAGGTCTGTTGAACAGTACAGAGTCCCATCCCTCCAGGATTTTTGAATTCCAGTGTGAAATTTCTGCTGGAGGAGGTTGGGGACAAGAAAGAAGATATTTGAAGCAAATAGGTTGGCCCCAAAGACAGTAGGTTAGATTTAGGAAGTGAGGTAGCCACAGCATTCAATGCATATTAAATGATATCATATACAGCCAGTCAGCCGCGAAAGAAACTTAATGACCTTAACAGGACAGACAAAGTCAACTTCACCTTTGAAGAATGCATTATACTATTCTGTTTGCCACTGGCAATGATCTGCCCTCACATTGTATTAAGGTTTTCAGGAGGCATTGTCCTTTAATGGAATGTAACTGCTTGTCATATATTCCTGTCAACACATCCATTATGAACTACATATAGAATCTGGGTGTTGTTACATCTGATGGATACAAAAGCTAATTTGTTTCTTTTGCTTTTCTTTGTCTGGGATGAGATAGCTCAAAAATACCCATGGCTTAAAAAGAATGACTTGCATTTATATAACGCCTTTCATGACCTCAGGATGTCCTCCTGCAGTGCTCCTCTGGGCTGCATTAGGATGCTCCAGTTGGAGTTTGGTGAGAGAGGGACTTTTAAGGGTTAATTTGTATCTCAAGTCTAATCTTTCTTTAATTTAGAAATTAACTAAAAGTTTCTCTTTGGGTTGGGAGAAGATGAGTTTTAGTCCAGCTTTAAAATAGGAGCTATACAGGCTCTGCTCGCAACTGCAGCAAGTTGATTAGTTAACTGGCTTAAACAGGTTTTCAGAAGCTGGATTCAGACAGCATAAAAGCAAGCTATCCACAGTGCTGCTTTTGTTTGCACTAGAGTGCTACATTAGAGTGCTTCAATTGGAGTTTGGTGTGAGAGGGAGTTCAGAGAAGAGGGAAGGAGGAATCCTTTCAGTTTTTTATCTTTCCTCAGTAAGAAAAGCAGCGGCCTTGGTAAGTAGGACCTGGTGACTAATGGGGTACCGTGGGGATCAGTGCTCGAGCCCCAGCTATTCACAATTTATTAATGATTTGGATGAGAGAACCAAATGTAATATTTCCAAGTTTACTGATGACATGAAACTTGGTGGGAAGTAAGTGGTGAGGAGGGTGTTAAGAGGCTTCAAGGTGACTTAGACAGTTTGAGTTAGTGGGCAAATATATGGCAGATGCAGTAAAACATTGATAAGTGTGAAGCTATCCACTTCAGTAGGAAAAACAGAATGGAAGAATATTATTTAAAATGATGATAGATTGGGAAATGCTGATCTGCAAGGCGACCTGGGTGTTCTTGTACACCAGTCACTTAAAGCAAGCATGCAGGTGCAGCAAGCAGTTAAGAAGGCAAAGGGTATGTTGGCCTTCATTGAAAGAGGACTTGAGTACAGAAGCAAGGAAGTCTTACTGCAGCTGTACAGGGCCTTGGTGAGACCACACCTGGAGTATTGTGTACAGTTTTGGTCTCCTCACATAAGAAAGGATATATTTGCTATAGAGGGAGTGCAGCCAAGGTTCACCAGACTGATTCCTGGGATGGCAGGATTGTCTTATGAGAAGAGATTGGGCCGACTCGGCCTGTATTCACTGGAGTTAAGAAGAATGAGAGGGGATCTCGTTGAAACATAAAATTCTGACAGGGATGGACAAACCGGATGCAGGGATGATGATATCTTTGGCTGGGAATTCTAGAACTAGGGGTCACAATCTCAGAATATGGCGTAGACCATTTAGGACTGAGATGAGGAGAAACTTCTTTACTCAGAGGTTGGTGAACCAATGGAATTCTCTACCACAGAAGGCTATGGTGGCCAAGTCACTGAAAATATTTAAGAAGGAAACAGATAGAGTTCTGGACTTTAAAGGCATCAAGCGGTATGGGGAGTGCGCGGGGGTACAGCATTGAGATATAGGATCAGCCACGATCATATTGAATGGCAGAGCAGGCTCAATGGGCCGAATGACCTACTCCTGTTCCTATTTTCTATGTTTCTATATTTCTACGTTTCAAAGCATTTTACAACCAATTAAGTATTTTTAAATGTAGTAATTTAATGTAGTTAATGTTGCAGGACAGATCAATTATAGGTCACAGGCCCTCAAGCCTGAGATCAATCATTTGCCCCCCTCTGCTGCCACACTTCCAAACCCATGGCCTCTATCACCTAGAAGGTAGCAGATGCATCGGAACACTACCATCTGCAAATTCTCATCCAACCCACACACCATCCTAACTTGGAACTATATTGTTGTACCTTCATTGTTGCTGGGTCAAAATCCTGGAACTCCCTCCGTAAGAGCCTTGTGAGTATACCTACAACACGTGGACTGCAGTGGTTCAAGAAGGCAGCTCACCACCACCTTCTCAAGGACAATTAGGGATGAACATTAAATGTTGAACTAGCCAGTGATGGCCACATCCCGTGAAAGAATTAAAAAAACATGAGGAGGAAGTCATGCAGGTCCTGAGTAGAGGGAATGTAAAGAGGGTGGTTTAGAGATATTGAAAAAGGGGAGGTAATTTGCCAGATGAGAGTTCATTATGATATTCTTCATCTCTTCCTAATCATTCTTCATTGATTGTCAATAAACTCTTATCACAAAATGCTAATGACATTCCTGCTGAAAGTGACCTATGTACTCTGCTCCCTACAGAAGTGCTTAACCTCTCTTCTGTTTTCCCTTGTAGATCACACAGAATAACATACAATCTACATCAGAGAAGCAGGCTATTCAACCCAAATGATCTATATGAGTATTTATAGTCCATATGAGCATGCTGTTACTCTAATGACTTCTTCCCATTCTGCATTCACACCCTCCCACCCATCATTTTATCCCCTTCCCCCTCATATACGTATCAAACCTCTCCTTAAATCCATCACTGCCATCTGCTTCTGCACTTTCACAACTCTGTAAAGATGTGATGGATAACCAAAACTCAGATCCCTCAGCATCCAGCAACTTCAGCTGTTCACAGTATGCACTTATCTCTCCCCATCTGTACCAGCCAGCTATGGACAAAGGCAAAGCTAATTGTGACTCCTCATCTTCAACATTGTGCTGATGGTTCTACAGCTACCTGCTCAAAACACAATGGCCAGGATTTTCTGTGTCCCTTGGAGTCAGACATGTTCGGGTGGCGTGAGCGGACAATACGGTGAGACGGCTAAAAATCGGTTTCGTGATGTTGTGAAACCAGTTGGTGATCATCCACTCAGCCCATCGATGGTGGGCAGCATTTCCAGCCATCGAGCATCAGGAACCTCATTGTAATACATCAGCATATCATTATAGGGCCACTCCGCCTGAGCTATTTCCCCCCCCAAGCTGGATCGTTCACCCACGTTGGCAGCAAAACATGCTGGTGCAGAACATGTCTTCACAACTGTGACATGCAGAAATCATGACTTACTGCCAGGGCCTTGCTCACATCGCGGACATCCAAGGAGCAGAAGATGCTGGAGCCTGACAGCAAAGGGATCCACATACTAGGTGGATTCTCATGGACATGGCTCTGCAGCAAAGTAGCTCACGGAAGTTGGAAAGTTACAGTTGATGCTCACAACGGATGATGGTTGAGGGGATGGGAGAGGAAGATCTCGGATCGACTGGGAGAGGAAGAGGTGTCGGAGGGGTTGGTGATGGTGAAAGGGGGGAATGTAGGTGGTCAGGGGGTGAGTTTGCGAGGGGGAAATGAAGGTGTCGGGGAGTTGAGGTTGGGAGGGGGGAATGAAGGTGTCGGGGAGTTGAAGTTGGGAGGCGGGTGAGGGAATATGGTGTGAGGAGGCGGTAATGGGCAAGAAGATGGCAACTGGGGCAGTAAATGTAAGGGGGATGGAAGGTGTAAGTGAAGGAGTTCGGTGAGGGGGAAGGAGTGCATAGAAGCGAAAGAGTCCGGGGGAGGGAGGAGTGCGTAGAGGTGAGGGAGTCCGGGGGAGGGGAGGGAGTAAGGGTGGAGGAAGAAGTAAGGGTGTCTGAGGGAGTCAGGAAGGGGGAAGGAATAAGGCTGGAGGAAGAAGTGAGGCTGGAGAAAGAGGTAAGTCTGGAGAAAGGAGTTGGGGGAGGGGAAGGACTATGGGTGGTGGAAGAAGTAAGGGTGCCTCAGGGAGTCAGGAAGGGGGAGTGACTAAGTGTAGAGGAGTCCAGGGGAGGTGGGAGGACTAAGAGGAAGGAAGAGGTTCCAAGGTGGGGGGGTTGGGGGGGCTGGGGCGGGTGCGCGGGGGTTGCCCAGGGGTTCCAGAGGAGGGAGGAGTCAGTGGGGGAATAGGTCCAGAGGGCGGAAGGGGTTCCAAGGGGGAAAGGGTCTTGAGGGGGTGGATGTCCAGGTGAACATGCAAGGGAGGGGTCTGATGGGTTCATGACTGTCTCCTGGGAAGTGAACTGAGGGTGGGCATGGTATGAAGGAATGGTGAGAATGACCGAGGGGAGAATGGGGTGATAGGGTGGAAGGGTGAGAGTTCGACGGTAGCAATAGAAGGGACAGCGAGGGCGGTTATTGGGGAGTCGAAGGTGGACATGGACCCTGGGGGTGGGAAGGAGGAGGTTAATTTGGATGGGGGCGGGAGAAGATGGCAACTGAGTCTCCATGACTCATGGTTCATGGCCTCACAGATAAATTGTGCATAATACTCTGTATTTGAGAACCTTTTGGATTCAAAATGTCTTACCCATGCCACCTTCATTCACCCTTCATGCCCTCCTTGCCACTTCCATGCCCATTCACCCTGTATGCACCATATACAGAACCATTTTCTGAGCCATATTGTAACAATGGCAAGAATGGAAATGCCAGAGACTGGAACAAAAAATCTAGGCAAATACTCTTGTGCAGTACTGAGGAAGTGCTGCCATCTTTCAGATGAGGCATTAAACTGAGGCTCTGTCTTTTCTCAGGTGAGCATAAAGATCCTGGGGCACTTTTTCAAAGAAAAGCAAGGGAGTTAATGCTGGCGTTCTTGTAAATACGAAAGCCTCAACAAGCATAACAAAAGCAGATTATCCGGCCAATGTCACATTGCTGTTGGTGGAACATTGCTGTGTGCAAACTGGCTGCTACGTTTCCTACATTACAATGGTAACTACTCTTCAAAAATCACTTCATTGGGTGTAAAGTGCTTTGGGACAACCTGAGGTCATGAAAGGCATTTTATAAATACAAGTCTTTCTGCCTTTCCTTTAGTCTGCCTGGGGCTGAATGCTGCAGATTCTCAATCTTCATGTTGGCATGAAACCGATTGCTGATGGCAGTGGTTGATGTCAAGGTGATCTGAGTGCACAATTCACCAGGGCTCAAAGAAATGTTAGCCCTGCCCCAGCACAAACCTGGCAGTGACCCACAGATTAAAGCTCACTCAGGTGCACAGCAGCTGGGAACTAAAACTTATATAAACTATAAGTGTCTGCTCTTATTAAGGAATCATGGTTGTGACATAGACATTAATCAGAGAAATGCTGATGAATGCTGCTTCTAAGCAATCTATGATTTATTAAATAAAAACACAAAACACTGGTAACACTCAGCAGGTCAGGCAGCACCTGTGCAGAGAGAAACAGAGTTAACGTTTCAGGTTGATGATCTTTCATCAGAATTGGAAGAAGTTGGAGATTGCAACAGATAAGCAAGTACTGAGCTCAGGAAAAGTGCAGGAGTAGAGGAATGAAAGAAATGGAAGGCCTATGACAGAGTGGAGGACATGAGTCCAGAGAAGGTGAAAATGGTTGCAGCAGAACTATTACCAGCAACTGTTGCGACTTTCAGATATTTGACAGCCAAAAATAGCACAATGTCCACTACAGGAAATCTGGGATCTGTGGCAACAGGGCAAGGAACCATGTGACTCTTCAATCAATTATATTTAAAAATCCTCAACGAGATATGTAGCTCCATGGTGCTCAGTTTCTTGGAGGTACGAGTGCCATTTTGACTCCAAACTGGTGTCTGCAGTGTGTAGGCGTGCTTATGGAGCTAGCCACACTATTTGTCATTTTAGTGACAGTATTAACTTGGGTGCAGGGATTGTGTATTGGAGGTATGAAGAATAGGCAGAATGTGACACCATTTGATGCCAGTGGTGCTTTTTTGGAGCTCAACACCCCAGCTAACACCCTCTCCTATCCTTGCACAGCTGAACATGTATTCAGTCACAGGATGGACCCCACCCCGAGCTACACTCCACCAACCCTCTCCACCACCATCATCACCACCAGTTTTATTTAGAGGAATCATCCACTATTTTAAAGTTATTTGGAGATAGATTTCAATTGGCTCTTCCCTTGCTGTGACTGTAGAAGCATCTGGTGGTCTCTAGAGTTGTTTTAAGTTACTAAAGTTTACAGGGAGAAGTCTGGCATGTGGTGAAGGAATTTGTCCTGGCTTCAAGGGTTCTGCACAAACCACTTGCTCCCAGACATGGGCGAGGTAGTTTGTAGTCCCTTTGGACAACAGCATGACAGGTAGAAATGACACAGAACAGGCCAGCTGCTGGAAGTGGGAAAAGGAAGATGGTGGGGTTGGGGTAGGGGGGGGAGGCCACTCTCTCAGTGGGAGAGCAGATCTACTGCTTTCAGTGAGCAATTCACCTAAACCTCAGTGGGCAAAAGTGTCAGACATTCCTGCTTCAGTAAAGATGTCCTGATTGAAATATGTCACCTTCTGCAGCTACAGCTGATGCCTCAGAACAGGGTGAGGATGACATTGGCAGTGGCTGTAAAGGTGACTGTGGCCATGAGTTTTAATGTGTTGACTCCTCCCAGGCTGGAGTGCAACATTTGCAACATCTTCCAGCCTGCCACTAATTGTTATATAAGGGATGTCACTGACACTCTGTATTCTATGAGAACTGAATATATTTCATTCTTCCTTGCCAGAGAGAATCAGGCAAAGCAAGCATGTCTGTACCTGAGCTGGTGGCTGCAAGTCTGAGGGATGGTGTTTCCTCTTCATCACTGTCTTCCTGCTCTTCCTCCTCTGCCTGGGCAGATTGCAGTTCTGGCTATCTGAAAGGAGAAAGGAACAATATGAAGGTTGTGTTGATGGAAGCAAGTGGGACATCTTTATACCATCTGCTGCCTGTAATAAAAATAAAGTGTGGGATGAGGGGATTGGGATGTGAGATGGAGGATTAAGTATGGGAGTACAATAATCTTTGATGCTTTCAAACCCTGCATGGCTGCACCAATGGCAATGACCATCACCTGCTTCATGGGGAGATGTGCTGCTATGCTTCTCCCACCAGTTAGGTGCTGCTGCCTCCAGTTATTCACCATTTTGTCCTCCAAGATGGAGGGAATGTCAGCGAGTGTGGTACAATGTACTTGGGGGATATAAGTGCCAAGGTTGAATAGCTGACAGCATGTGCAAACTGCAAGGTATGGGTGTGAGGCTTGCAGCAGTGCTAAGTGTGAGAGCACAATGATTCTATGAATGGGAGGCATGAGTCATGGTTAATAGAGCTGAACTTTTCACTGAGTGGGTGGGCGTGCACCCAACCCGCTTGAGTGTAAAATGATGCACGGTAACATCGGGCGAGCACCTCGATGTCATCGCGCACTTGTGCGATATTTTGGTCAGTGGGCACGCACGGGAGTCAGCAGCACGCCCACCGACAATTAACAGGCCTGTTAAGGCCATTAAAGTGTTATTTGAATTCAATTTTTCACTACTCATCCAATCTTACGGTTGTCAGGCAGGTGAATCGTCCAGGTGGCCTTTGGGTTTTTTATGAAACCTCATCCACAGGTAGGATGAGGTTTCCAACAGGAATTAAAATGTTTTTTAAATGTTGAAGTGTCATTTATAACATGTCCCTGCAGTCACGGGGGGACTTGTTTTTAACATTTGTAATTTTTTTATTTTTTATTTTAAAAATCTTCAGCTCCCTGAGGCAGCTCTGTGCCTCAGGGACCTGTCATTGCGCGAGCCTGCGCAAACTTCAGTGCTCGCCCACCTCCCTTCCCCATCCCGGCAACGCTTAGCGTTGTGGCGCATGTTTCATGCTGGCTGGCTATAATTGGCCAGCCAGTGTGATGTCAATGTCAGAGTCTGATCGCAGACTGTGGTCAACTTCGCGACCACTCCTGGGCCAGTCCACCGCGCCCACCCAATGAGGTAAAAATCCTGCTCATAGAGATTGTTGGTAGGTGAGTGATGGAGGCATTGAGCAGTGTCTGAGGCTAATGGTGCAATTAGCGGAATGTAGTATTTGTGCAGAAAATGCTGGAAATACTCAGCAAGTCAGGTAGCAACTCTGGAGAGAGAAACCGAGTTAATGGTCAGAATTTTATGGCTCTGTCGGGGCGGGGACTGGGCCGTAAAATGCACCGAGCCATTCTAAGCTCCATTGACTTCGGCGGGAAGGTAAAATCCCGCTGGCATAAATTCAGCCCAATGACCTTTTAATTGGAATATCTACAGAAAAGAAAATAAAGAGAGGGAAAGAAAGATTGCATTAAGAGAGAGATAAAAGGAACGGAAAGTTGAAGCTTAAAGAGTATGTTCATTTTTAAAGTTTTTTAAACACTCCAACAATAATTGAAATCTGAATGAATGAGAGTGCACAATTAAAAGTAAATTTTCAGTGCCAGAAAGATTGTTTGGCAGTAAATAAGATTTATCATACTGTTAAAAATTCAATTACACTCGAATGGGAAAGCCTGAACTTTTTCTGTTGCGTCTGATGGTTATGTAATGGGCAAGTACCGCAAATTCATACTCTTTCATGTATATGAATGTTTAGCCTCCCCATGAGATACTGGTCTAACGGAACATCTGCGGCAGCAGGACAACTCAGGAACTTTCTGATTTCCACATGCATCTGCGCCTGTGCGGATGCTGGAAGCTTCTGCGTGATGTAATCCTTAATAAGAGTGAGCGTCGATACTCTTATCGTTATTTCCAATGCAGAATCTGGGCTATTATATTAACCCAGAACTTAATGAAAAATTCATCTGTTTCAAAGTGATTCAAAATGGCCCGGATTTTCTGGCCCCACTGTGGTGGGACCCACCATGGGGGCTGCAGCGACCTAGCCAAAAGTCCATTGACTTTCTGCAGGACTGGAAAATCCTGACAGCGGGCGGGGCTAGAAAATTCCTTCCCAATGTATTTCATTGTCTGTTAGCTGGTCACATTTCCCATTTCACCTTACTTAATTCATTTACACAAAGCAGGCTATGAAGCACCTTATAGACTAATAGGCTCAAAATTACCTCGGGAATTTTAAATGAAGCTTGAAATTATTTTTATAGGGCTACGCAGCTATGTTTCCTGAATTTCCTAAATTAAATTGATTATACTTACAAAGGAGCTAAGATTCAGCAGTAGTTCCACTATTCCTCTGGCATAACTCCAGCATGAAACTGAAAAATTACTAGGGAAAATTTCTGCTATTTCCTTGAGGCTTTTGTGGGCTCCAGGAGACTGGTGAAATCCTTGTGGAATTTTAGCCAAGGGTGTCTACCTATAATGTGACTAAGGCAATGCTTCTGCTGTCACTGGTCAAGACTGTAAATCCCTAATGGAAAAGTCCAGTGATACCATTCTACCAAGAGATCGATAGATTTCTAGATACTAAAGACTTCAAGGGAAGTGGGGATAGTGCAGGAAAATGACGGTGAGTTAGTAGGTCAGCTGTGATCTAATTGAATGATGGAACAGGCTTGAGGGACCGAATGGCCTACTCCTACTCCTATGTTACTTTGATCCTACATTCCTACCTCCCCCCCACCCCCCACAATCACTGGAAATGAACCCCTACAGCACTAACATTTTTGATGAAAGGCTTAGATGAAGGGCTACAGCCCATTCTGCAGAGCACTGTGAGACAGAAAACAGCATGAGAGAAGACCTGGGGAGAAATGTCAAATGATGGCAAACTTGGTTTTTCAATGAAAGTGGATTGTAGGAAGAAGTGCAGACTGAGGGTGGGGAGTGAGGGGATTGGTGGTGGGGAGAGCATGAGGAGTTCCTTTTGGGTACTGAATAGGAGGTGTAATGTTCATTTCAACCGAGTGTGAATGCATCAAGGAAAACAAATGTGCAGCCTGATGGATCTGGAGCTGATAAGAAACAAGAGATACAAGTTCACAGGACTAGTGACCATAGCAGCATTATATAATAGAGAAAGGATGCCTGAGACATTTTGCACATCAACATATTTGATAGCCTTTTGAGCCATAGGACAATGCTCTTCATACTATTTTAAGACAGCTTGAATGTAAAAACATAAGTTTATCAATTTTGCATTCTCAGAGGGGAATGTGCTCTGGAAAAGTCTGCAGATCAGACACAGAGCTACTATTCTGCAATGTCAATTTTTGGATCTAGCTTCCTTTGAAGATGGGAACTGCCCTACCGAATAATCTGGTATTTGATCATAGTCAGATTTTACTGGCTAAATGATCTAGAAGTACTTCCACTTCTATCATAGAAGTTAGTAATGCTTTGGTCATACTCTTACTGTTGAGGGATGTGAGATAGGAGCTGCTATGAGGCATAGGATCTTTAAAACAAACTCCCAGGTCTTGATGATGAAATGTTGAAATCACTGTTTGGTGATCAATCTCAACTACTTGCAAGGATTCTAAGAAATTCTCAGTTGATGTTACTTCTGTAGCTGAGATAGATATAAGTTTATGGAAATAACTGTTCATAACTTTACCTAAGAAGTTGCATTGCTAATGTTAAGTCCTGGTTGTCAGGAGGTTATATCTGAAGTTCAATATTTTACTGATTTCCAATTGAACTATCCTGTGAATTATTATTGAACATCAGTTCTTTCTTACCTAATTCTCACGTGAATATTAGTCAAAGATAAAAGGTTATTGATTGTGCAAAAGATAGCTGCTGGAAGTCAAAATTTAGATTTTTGCCAGACCTTTGGAATTTTGTTTAAATCTCTACACAAGGCTACTTCATTGCAAACCATTGTGGGAACTATAGACATTATTGTAGTCCATGAAGAAGACATGCAATAGGCAAGACATGCTGAATTGCTCTGTTCTAGCAGCACAGAATGCAGGTATAACTCAAAATACAATGGGGACATCTGCGAAAACATGATTAGGTTGCTTGTATTAGAAAAGCGTTGGAGAAGGTGGGCTACTTTATAAAGGTCACTTTTTTATGTGAGACAGTCATTCCTTCATAGGCCTGAATTTCTCGGATGGTGGGGTTTCCCTTCCTGCCATCCAAAGGTTCCCTGCCGACTCCGACTGCCCCGCAGCCATTTCACGCTCGAATGAGTGTCAGTTGACTGCAGGTGGGACTTCCACCCCTCACTCAGGAGGAAGTCCCACCTTAGGTTGGCCGGCAGCTCCTATTCCCTGCAGTGACAGAAGCTGCAGTGGGCAGAAGACTTCAGAATACCTGAGCCTAAGTCCTGGGGCTGGATAGCAAGGTAAGTTTCAGAGTTTAAGAGGTCCCAGAGCGGGGAGGGTAGGGAAGGCCTGGTGGGTGCAAATTGGACAATCAGGGTGATGGGGGTGGGGGAATGTCCAACGGCCACTGGACCTAAAGGGGGGAGGGGGCACTTAAAGGCCTCAATTGGGGCAAGGGTGGGCAACCCACTTCAGCGTAAAATTGCTGTGAGGTTGGGGTGGACAGGGCCCCAGAGGGAATCCTGTTCCATCAATTCCACACTTCCCCTTCTCCCCCGCTTAAAAGCCCACCAGCAAGGGAATATAAAATTCAGGCCATAATGTATGTTTGGATGTCATAATGTCAGATTTCTAATATGTGTATCACAAACTGAATAGCTAGTTAGGAGTGTAATACAAATCTATCTAAGCATTCAGATAACACTGTATAACAGAAGAGCAGTTGCTGACACCCTCATTCATAACATGGCCAACTGTCCTTTTACCCTATACTTATGTGGCTCTGAACATGGAGAGTCAAGAACAAGCAGAATGTTCAGGTGAACCAGGGTTAGAGGGCAGAGGTGTTTAAAGAAAAAGCAAGACAGACTTATGTTTATATAGCACCTTTTATATGCCCAGGACATCCCTAAGTGCTCTACAGCCAATGAAGCACTTTTAAAATATTGTCACTGCTGTAATATAGGAAATGTGGCAATTACTTTCCACACAGCAATATGATATTGACCAGGTTATATTTTTTTAATGAAGTTGATTGAGGAATTATTAACAGGGCACTAGGAAGAACTCTCATGCTCCTCTACAAAATAGAGGAAAAACATGGGATCTTTTACATGCACTTGCGTGGGTCAATAGGGCCTCAGTTTAATGTCTTATCCGAAAGTTGGGAAAAGCTAGTTGAATGTTGGCATGCTGCTTTGGAGCCACAATGCAATGTGACATGGGCTAGGATATTGAGGTCGGCGAGCGGAGGGCGGGACCCGTTTACCGACGCTTAAAATGATGCAGGATGATGTCGGGCAGAACTCCCGACGTCACCTCACCTCATTTCAATTTTCAGGTCGGCGGGGGCGCAGCGGAATCAGCTGTGCACCTGCTGACCTGTCAACGGCCAACTGAGGCCATTTAAAAAGTAATTAAAATAGTTAATGGACCTGCCCGTCCAACCTTAAGGTTGGTGGGCAGGCCGGGAGCTCTGGCGGGCTTCAGAAAAAGAATGAAACCTCATCCATGGGCGGGATGAGGTTTCATGAAGGATTTTTAAAATTTAATAAAAGTTTGAATAAAAGTGATGGACATGTTCCAACTCATGTGACAGTGTCATGGGACATGAGAGGACATGTCAGGGAAATTTTATGCTTGTAAATTGACCATTTTTGAATTTGGCGCCGATCTCCCTGAGGCAGCACTTAGCCTCAGGGGGATGAGTGTGCTCTTACACGCGTGTGCACGAAAGAGCACACTCCCGGCTCAGGGAATCCCCCCCAGCCCGCACAGGGAGCACATAGCGCTTCCTGGCAGACATCACGCTGGGTGAGTCTTAATTGGCCTGCCCACATGAAATGGCAGCGCCCCCCGCGATTGGGGGCACTGATCAGAGGCACACCTGCACACGTCCGCTCCTGCACATCAACCCCGCCACCCCCCCGCCCCCCCCCCACCCACCGACAGGGGGGAAATTCTTCCCCATGGAGTTGTAAGATATTCATGTACTGAGGCTTTGATTTAAGCTGTACTTTCAGTTTAACATCTCATCCAAAAGATTGGATTTCTGATAGTGCAGCTCACTCTCAGTGAAAAATGGAGGAGTTAGCCTAGACAGTTTGCTCAAGTCACTAGAGTCGGACTTGAATCCACAACCTTATGATTCAGTGATGACAGTCCTATCCACCTAAGCATGGCTAACATTAGTGCCAATCATATTGCACAGAATCAATTGTTCTTACTCTTACATATCCATTATAAATTCAATGTCCACATATACAATGTTAACTTCTTATGTAAACGTGTTGCGCTGTAATTAGACCTTCCCACATAAGTACCCTTAAGCCTACTTCTCCCCCAGACAGAAGAAATTGACATGAAACAGTTGCTTTATTTCACTTGAAAAACTCCTGGCATTTTGAGGTGACATCTGAAGAGTGACGATCATAAAATATTTGGGAGTTGCATATTTAGATGAATGGAACACAAGGAACAAAGTACAGACAGGAATGTTGGATTTAATATAATAAAACCCTGCAATATGACCTGAGTATTAGCAGCTGTTTATCTCCAGTTAATTTTGGAAACAATACAGGCTTCAGAGGCTTGGGCCGAGAGTTTCTAGCCCTGACACCGGCGGTCATCGTCATGGGTGGGATGGGGAAGTTTGGACAGCCGCCTGCTGGTGTTGGAGCTGGAAAATACCGGCTTTGGAAATTATGGCCCCTAACTTCCGAGCTCTGTGGCATACTAGCTGGGGGTACCCCAAAGATGCTCTGGGGGACCCCTCCCTCCAGAAGTTCCCATGCACATATTGCATAGCAATTGCCCAAGATGTTCGAACTTCCATTGGGCAATTGCCCTGCATTGAGAACCATCTGATACTCTGATCTAAACTGCAAATGTCTTACAGCAGTAGTTACCCAGAAAAAGTTAGAAGAATTAAAACCACTTCTAATTTCTGGGTAATGACCCACCCTGACCCCAACATGACTCCCCCACCCTCCAACCCCCCACTAGCCCCGCACACCCCACTCACCAACCATGCCCTGACACCACACAGGACACCACAACTGCCCTCCTTACCCTCCAACTAAGCCCCCTCCCCACGGGACACCCTGACTGCCACACCTACCCCAGACTCCCCACACCCCATGGGACCCCCCAACTACCCAACCCACCTAAGTACACACCCCCCACCAACCCCTGACAACCCCACCCCCAACCACACCCCTCTGACTACTCCCAAGGCTACCAGCCTCCTCTGCCTACTGCCCCCCCCCACACCGACTAAGTACTAACTCCTCCTGACTACCCCCGACTACCCTCTCCACCACCCCCCCTGACCACTCAACTGGTGCCACTGATCACCTGACCACCTCCCCTTCCCCACTGACCACCTCCCCACCACATCCTACCCACTTACCTTACACACTTACCTACTCCCTGGCTTTTCAAAGTAGCTGGGCCTTTAAACCTACCTGCTTTATGGCAGCTAGTGCCATAAAAAAGAGGGCATGTCTTCCTTACCCCCGAGTCTGCTGCCCTCAACGCAAGGCCTTGGGAATCTGCTGCACTGCACCTTCCTCACCCGGCCTGAATTGCAAGGTCGGGTGGGAAAGAAGCAGCAAGATTTCAAGGTAAATAACTAGGAGGGGAGTGGCAATCCCACTCTGATTTCCACTCTGTGCAAGGTCCGGGAAGAGTAGCATCTGAATGTTCAATAACTTAATTCAGCAATTTACTGTCAAACCTATTTTTGAGTAAGAGGGAGTTGGCCACAGCTGTGAGATTGATCTCAGACTGCTGTTACTTTTCTTTCTATGACTCATGGTTGATCCTCATTACTATATGGTGGCACTATATTGTCACTGGACTAATATTTCAGAGACCCAGGGTAATACCCTGGGGACCGGGTTCAAATCCCACCATGGCAGATGGTGAAATTTGAATTCAATAACAATCTGGAATTGTGTCTGGTGATTGCCATGAAACCATTGCTGATTATCATAAAAACCCATCTGGTTCACTAATGTCCTTTAGGGAAGGAAATCTGCTGTCCTTACCTGGTCTGCCCTACATGTGGCTCCAGACCCACTACAATGTAGTTGACTCTTAAATGCCCTTTGAACAAGTATAATTAGGGATGGGCAATAAATGCTGCCCTAGCCAGTGATGTCCACACCCAATGAATAAAAAAAACACCAATCATGCTTTTTAAGGATGAAAACACACAGATATTGCACAAGAAAGAATTGTAACAGAAAGCTTACCAATTAACTGGCTCACCCTGGAACATTCTGATAACACAGTAGGTTTCAGAGCAGAGTATGTGAACATTGTGCGGTTATATTCCCTTCTCATACTGCGGTCTGATAAGGCAAAGTACACTTCTGTGCAACATATTTAAAAATAGTGGTGAATATTCTTCTGGTCATTATGCATAGTGACAAGGTCAAAGCATTCATGAAGATTTTCTCTGTCTAGAGCTGTGAGTTTATAAATATTTTGTTATAAGTTAGAAAAGCACCGGGCAACGTTTCAGCTCTTTTCTATCACTAGTTCATGTTGTCACTGGATAGAACTAATGATGCCACGCAGGGGAAAGTCTACAAAAAAATATTCTGTCCCCAGGCTTCCTCTTTTTAAAGTAGACTTCAGCAAAAGTTCACAGGTATCGTGAAAGCAGAAATAGAAATTATTGAGTAATTGCGGGTGAAAATGTAAAGATCTCGAAGTAACTTGTAAGCTGGTAGGCTGCTAACGAAGCCCTTGAGCCCTATAACTAAGACAATAACAGTAGTAATCCCAACTTCATGAATGAAATCTTGGAGGAAAATGCAAGTGTTGGGGGGCGACAGCTGCCCAGGCTTGGAGGTGATTGTTGTTGGGTTGGGGTGGGTGGGTGGGGTGGGGGGCGGTGGGGGGCGGGATGGCTGCCCAGTCTCGGAGGTGAATGTTGTTGGGGTGGGGGAGTGATGGCTGCCCAGCCTCGGAGGTGGTTGTTGTTGGGGTGGGGGAGTGATGGCTGCCCAGCCTCGGAGGTGAATGTTGTTGGGGTGGGGGAGTGATGGCTGCCCAGCCTCGGAGGTGGTTGTTGTTGGGGTGAGGGGGGCAATGGCTGCCCAGCCTCGGAGGTTAATGTTGTTGGGATGGGGGAGTGATGGCTGCCCAGCCTCGGAGGTGGTTGTTGTTGGGGTGGGGGGGGGGCAATGGCAGCCCAGTCTCGGAGGTGAATGTTGTTGGGGTGGGGGAGTGATGGCTGCCCAGTCTCGGAGGTGAATGTTATTGGGGTGAGGGGGGCAATGGCTGCCCAATCTTGGAGATGGTTGTTGTCGGGGTCGGGGGGGGAGCAATGGCTGCCCAGTCTCGGAGGTGGTTGTTGTTGGGGTGGGGGGGGAGCAATGGCTGCCCAGTCTCGGTGGTGGTTGTTGTCGGGGTGGGGGAGTGATGGCTGCCCAGCCTCGGAGGTGGTTGTTGTTGTGGTGGAGGGGGGGCAATGGCTGCCCAGTCTCGGAGGTGAACGTTGTTGGGGTGGGGTGGGGGGGGGGCAACTTCTTCTCTGGTGTTGGATCCCGTGCACAAGAAATTGAGGTGGGGGGCAGGGTAGGCGAGGGAAAAGGCCACACATTAGGGACACCAGTATAAACTGACCATGCCCCTGCAACTGAGACAGATCAGGCACAGCGACAGTGATATAATTGGGGTCAGTCTCCTGGCCTACCCACCCATGCAAGCAATGCGGAGGCACCAAAGGCCCACCAGGTGCTCCAGACATTATGCCCTCCCGCACCCCCCCAGTCCCCATGCCACAGACTTCGAGTCCGCCACCACTTTATTGGACTATGGAGCAGTTGGACTGCACATGTTGTACAATCTCCTCGCCAACGCTGGCCATGTAACAGTCACTGCTGGAGGTGCTCACAGCCTCTTGCAATCTCAGCATCCCAGTTTGGACCAGTGTCCCCCATGTCGCAGGTTGACAGGGCAGCCATGCAGTGCACTCAGCCGTAGCCATCCGAAGGGTGACCAGCACTCTCCGGGAAGCATTAAGAGGCTGTCACACAGGGCCAGGAAAGGTGCCAAGCACACCCATGCTAACCACATCTCTCTCTCTCTTTCATGCAACAGGAGGACCACATCAGGAGCATGGATCCTGGTGACCTAGCTCCATACCTGATGACCTACAGAGAGCAGAGAAGATGGAGGAGAGATTGACTGAGGCTCCTGATCATGCAAAAGCAGAAACAGCAGCCTCAGGAAGAAGTGGCAGCAGGGGCTCCTGCACATGCTGCCCAGGAATGACAGTGAGGTGCGGCTAGCGACACCCAGGGACAGACACCGCCTGTCATTCCTGCAGAATACAGAGAACCAGTGGATCTATGAGGTCACTTCGCTGCATGCTGTCATCAAGCTCCACATATCTAGTAGCTATGAGAGCCTCCCGTGTGCACCTGCCTCATCTGGCCTGTGTGAGGGCCTCAACCCCATCATCGTCACCTCCGAGGACCTCCTCAGCCTCATTCCCGTTGGCGTCCTCCACCTCGGAGGAGACGTACAGCTCCTCCATCTCCTCCTCAGCCAGCTCGTCTCCCCCCTGGAGTGCCAGGTTGTAAAGGGCGCAGCAGACGGCAATGATGCATGACACCCTCTGCAGACTGTATTGCAGGGCTCCACCAGACCAGTCCAGGCACCAGAACCTCATCTTCGGCATCCCAATGGTCTCCTCCACCAAGTTGTGAGCTGCAACATAAGCCTCATTATACTGTGGCACTTGCCCACTACATTCTGGCAACAAAGACCAGCACCGCCGAGTTGCAGAAATCAGTAACGTTTCCAGGGAGTGTGAGGCCGGACCATCACTTTAGTCTGAAGGCTGCACACTGCACAGGGAAGAGGCCCTGGACTGAGACCCCTGCCTTTATCTTGTGCAGAAAGGTTTCACATCTGAGTAACAAGAACACTGTTCATCAGAACAAGGAGACATTGGCAAGGAGACATTCTTGGGAGTTTATTTGCAATCATGAATAGTATGTACAAGTGATTAACACCCATGCCAAGGCTGTGCAACTAATTCTCCTTAGCTTACCTAACCCTATTGCTACATCTTGTTGCTCCCCGGACTTTCACAGCAGAGGTGGAGGCAGCCTGCTGACTGCGATGCCCTGTCTGTGATGACTTTGGCGGGCGTCCTCTGGAGGGCCGAGACTTGGAGGGCCCTGGCCTGCTTCTGGTGTCCTGCTTTGTGGCCTGTGGAGCTGGAGCTGCTGAGGTCACAGGAAGAGGGGAGTTGGATTGGCCAGACTCTCTTGGATCGATGGGGCTGGAGTGTGCAACTGCTGATCCTCCTCCCTATGGTTCCCCCGGCTGACTCTTTGAGGAGCAGGGGTAGCTGGACTGAGATCGAGCTGCCTGGCACCCCTCTTGTTACACACTGTTGGAGGCCAACAATGGCATCAGCGATGGAGTTGAGCCCACGTAGCAGAACAGGTGTGAACTCCTGGACCAAGATCTCCATGGCAGCTGCCATCCTACCAGTGTTGACCTTGGTGCGTTGGCATGCCGGCACTATCACCTCAGCCTGAAAGTGGACGAACTCCTCCATCGTGACTTGAAATCTGAGGAGTGCAGCGGACATCCCTTCCTGATGTTCCTGAGTTTGCCTTTGCTGTTCCAGCAATTGAGACATGACCAAGTCTAGAGGCTTGTCATCTGACTCGGACTCAGCAACGTTCTGGCTTCCAGCAGTCCTCCAAGTACCGGACACCTGGAAAGTCACTGTTGCCGCCTGCTGTGGATCATACAGTGCGATGTGCTCACCAGATTGTGATCCCGAGACTACTCTAAAGCTAGGTCCCACTGAGGTGTGTGTCTCTGCGCTGGTGGAGGGTGTGGGTGATTGCTGTGATGGGACTTCAGGGAGGGTGCCTCCAGAATCCTCTCCAGAGATTTCTTTGGGGCTTGATTGGAAGCCGTGGGCCATGGACTCTGTCAGCTGTTTGGTAGATGTGCCTGCGAAAGCAACGGGAGATAATTAGTACATGGCAGTGGCCTATAAAACAGGACACATCACTCACAGCATGATTGACTGATGGGTCCTCACTTGGTAGAGCAGCGCCAACCTCACCGTCAGCACAACACCTGTCCTGATCATCACCGGACAGCCTGATGGCTCTGTTTTCAAATTTGTGAGGACCTTGATTTCGGGCATTCTACCACCGGTCTGCGACCTCTCATCTTGTTGAATGCCAGCTTGTCCTGCATGGATAGAGACGGAGAAAGAGTAAGCAAGATGCCTATCAGGCCAGATGATAAGTATGTGTGGGTGGTGATTGGTCCCGTGGATGGACTGAGGACAATGAAAGTGTGTCTGAGTGAATTGTGATGTCCCTTGGACCGGCAATGAGTGAGGGCCCTGTGGATGTGTGATGGGTTTGTGAGTGTGTGAGTTGAGAGTGATGAAAAAAGTGACTTACCCTGGAGGAATGGAGGAGATCATTCATCCTTTTGCGGCACTGGGTGGCTGTTCTCTTCTGAAGGGCGTCACACTGACCACTGCTGCCACCGCCTCCCAAGCTGGATTGGTCACCTTGCAGCCCATCCTGCAGCCTGAGCTGGGTTACAGGACATCCCAGTGAGCCTCCACAGCATCCAGCAGTCGCTCGAGAGACCCGTCATTGAAGCAGGGGGCTGTGGTCTGCTTTCCTTTGCTGGCCATGTCTCCCGTGCAGCAGTGGTGAGCTGGATGCACTGGGATGTGTGCTTGTGCCTGGACATTAAACATGGTGCCCGGTGTGATGCGGTGGCGGGGTGATGGCCGGTGGTCAAATGAGAGCCCACCCATCATGGAAATGATGTGTTTCCTAGGAGTGCATAAGTAATGAGGCGGGTTTGGAATGATACAGTGTGAAAACCCAACCTCTACTGCACTTAGTGCAAACCTGGGAAAATTGCACCCCAAGGGTGGGAATGTTACCAACTTAATCCTTTGCACAATGACGGGTTCATTTTTGGGCTTGGAACTTGATTCCATGCATAGTGCACACGACAGCTGCATTTTGCCAAAACAAAATAATTGTTAGCCCATCTTTGAGCTCGCCAACCAATTAGAGAGGGAGGGCAGGATGATACATCCTTTCTGTCACAGAAAAACAGAATTGTTACAGTGCAGGAGCTATGTGGCCCATCATGTCTGCACTGGCTCTCCAAATGAGCAACTCAACTAGTACCATTCCCACACTTTCTCCCCGTAACCCTGCACATTCATTTTCAGACAACAGGCTAATTCCCTTTTGAATGCTTCAATTGAACCTACCTTCATCACACTCTCAGGCAGAGCATTCGAAACCCTAACCATCGCTGCGTAAAAACGTTGCTCCTCATTATAAACATCTGCACATCTGATACTGCAGATTTGATACTCTGCATGCGCACATAGAGCTAAAAATCCAAGTCCTATGATCTGCCAATGAGGTGCAAGTTGACTGATCTGAAAGAAGTCACCCATTGCTCCTCGAATTGAGCTAGTGAGCTCAGTCATGGCTTTCTGAGCCACAGTAAGTACTGCCTAATTCTTGACGAAATCTGCAGCTTTCCCTGTATGATAGTGCAAGGCTTTTTGAGGGCTTCTGGGTGAATTGCAACATCCTTGCACATAAAGGCAGAAAGATATTCAAATATTCTGCTGGGTTACTTGATAGTCAGTTGCAGAAGAGCCTGGGTCTCTGCTATGCTACCTCATTAGCCTCGTTGGAAAATAGGAACAGAAGTTGGCCATTCAGCCTGTTCCGCTATTCAGTTACAACATGGCTGCCTGACATCAACGCGTGTCATTTTTCGCTTGAGTGGGTCGGGCATGCGCTCGCCCGCCAAGGTAAAAGTTTTGCCTACGAATCTCAGTCTTAAAAATTTTTGATCCACAGTATCTACAGCCTTTTCAGGGAAAGAATTCCAGATTTTCGTCACCCTTTGTGTGAATAAGTGCTTCATGATTTCTTTATTCAATTGGCCAGCACGAATTTTAAGATTATGTCCCCTTGCACTGGATTCCCCCACCAGAGGAAATAGTTTCCATGTATCTACCCTATGCAATCCACCTCAGTTAGATCAGCACTTTTCCTTAATGTTGTCTATGTACCACGCATCAAACATTTGCCAGTCAGGTATGGTGTAGAAAAAATGCAGGGGTAAACTGTAAGGAAGAAACCAAGAATGAACCCCAACTTGGGAGAACAACTTTGTATCATTTCCCACACCAGTTATAATTATGATTGCAATCCTGGATGGTGAGAATATCTAGTTAGCATTATTTGATTTGGGAACTTCTTATGTCATGGACAGAATGTACATGCTCTCTTACTTCCCATAATCAGTATGTTTTGTAAGGAAAGAGGTGTGTTTTTTCTTACCCCATTTGAGTGTGTATCCCAATTAAATAATTCAGCAGCAAGCTTTTTGTGAGTTTAAAGAAGGCTATTTATTCTCACACACTTCCTCCTCCTTCAGGTACCCATGCCATAAGAGAGTGTTGATGACCATGGACTTGCCCATGATTATATGGGCCATGATTGGCAAAGTATTGCAGTGGTTTTCTGGTGCCTTCTGCAGTGTGGCTGACCAGGAAACTCTCCTGCTCTTACCATCAGATATATTGGAATGATTTACAGGCCGATAATCAACCTGTTTGACCACATTATGAATCCACCTTCTGTGGCCATCAAGTCTTGAAGTGGAACTTGATCCCAGAGCTCTGGCCCAGAGGTAGGAAAACTACCCCTGCACTACCAGATCTGCCCTCACATACTTACCTCAAATTAAATACAATGTCAGATGCACTCATTCTCACATACATACTCACACACATAGATTAGGTACAGCTAAAGGCCATGCACTTTTACAGATTTTAGTCATCTCACTCTCTGGTTTACCACCTCCTGTCTCCCACATGTCAGACCTGGTTTCTTAGATGCTTTTGATGCTTTAAACTTTAAATGAAGGTTTTGTGAAGCGACGAGTTCACAGCAGGTTGTGAGATTTCTTGTAGCTGAATTTCTAGAAGGTTGGTTCTCAGGTGATCTTTAACTGAAATAGGTTCTGTACTTTGGCTGCCTGATGTCTCACTGTTTCAAGTCTGGTTCACAGAATGGCTGAACTGATGGTTTCAATGGCTTCAGTGGTTCTGCCTGAAAACAGCTCCTAAAAGATCCTTTAAAATGAAAAAGACAACATGGCGGCCTCATCATGTGATTTTTCACAAGTTCAAGTCCTTTTCTGAAAAGGTGTTGCGTTCATATTGACTTCATATTCTGCATCTGAGGGTTTGAGACATTCATCATGATACAGTGGAATGGTGATAGGGGCCATTCACTTCCATCAATGTTCTCTTTTGTTCAGTATGAAACAAAGTTAGGCAGTGTTGAAGTTCCATAGTCTTTTGTACTGGCCCATTCTTAAGCAAAGAGATGTCTGAATTCCCCAGGTGGCTGTGAATGTCCATATTTGATTAGGTATTTGCTTGAGGCTTGACACTGTCTATAGCTCAAATGCCAAAGGTCACATGATTTGCAGCAGCCATTTTAACAGTTTGTGTGTGTCCAGTTTTTAAAATGCATAATATAGCCATTAGAGAGAGAGACTCCAACAGCCTGGGCTAGATTTTAGACAAGTGGAAGAAATCTACTAAGTTGCAATTCTCGAGTGAATTAACATAATAGTTGTTTTTGATCAAAAAGATATTTTTGTACCCATGGGTTGACATCTCAGCTATGGTTTATTTCCTCAACTTAATCTCCTCATTCCTTTTTTGTAGAAAGAGAGAATAAATGGAAGACATGTGTCTCTGGCATTGTAAGTGAAGATGACAGCACTGTTAATTATCAACAAAGTCACAAATTGGTAATGTTCAGAGTCATGTGTGGCATAAATATTGTCAGAAATTGGTGTGAGTCACACATGGTGTTTATACTGCCTGTCAGCAATATTCTGGTTACGTACTATCCAATAAAAATATTACAGTGAGAACAAACTCATGCCTGCAGAAGGTGGAGTAATTCACTGTGACATTACATTCTGAACCTTAGGCAATGTGGGGAGGCGTTGCTATGGTGAGATTCACTGCCATGGAATGTGGCTGTCTTGGGTGGAGGCCTTCTGGGAAGCTATTTTTGTCTCCAATGTCTTTTTTAAAAGAAAATTGCAATGGTTTCGCAAGTTAAATGACTGTTTATGTTACTAAGCTTATCAAGGAACTGAGAGTATCTGGAAGGCACAATTACATGTCACATGTGGAAGGTGTATGGGTACCATGTACTTGTGTATTACAATTACTGCTGAACGGAGTGCTGTAACACTGCTGGATTATGAAGTCAATTTGTGGAACACAGCCTGTCAGGCAATGACTTTTGAAATCAGCCCTGCAGTTCTGCATGCCTAGGCACGTATGCTTGATTTCCCAACAGGTCATATTTTTTAATGCGAAAATTAGGTCACACTACTGGCATGCCTGAACCTTATTCACATTTAATTTTACTTTAAATAATATCCCTTTCCTTCATTTTCATCACTGTAGATGAAGAATTGCATATGGCTTCTCACCCATTTTAATTGGCACATTGATTATCCTCAGACTTGGCCTGTCTATAAAGGTCTACCATATTCACCTATAGTTGTCTTTTTTAATATTTTATGGTCAACGTTGTTGCATTTTGCCCCCTCCAGAATTGGTTTTCTTGAGAACTCAGCTGTTTTTGTTTTGCTTTAAGTGTTTCCCTTTCATACTCAATGTTGCTGCAGGTATTTAAAAAACAGCGTACAAAGTAATGAACATAGACTTTCTTTCTGGATGCTTTGAATGTGGCATGTAGACATTGACATAGACATGACGTAGATGTGGCGTTCCTCCAAATGGAGGAAGAGCAACAACTGAAACGTTCTGTCACTATCTGGAACCCATGTCTATAGATCACTTCCACTAGTACCTGAACATTAGTAGACCTGCCTCCACTTCAGAAGGCTGCCATCTGGTTGTATCATCTGCTACAAATTGACCTGCAGACAACATCGGGCAAAAGGAAAACTCTTCCTGTGAAATTGAAGGCTAACACCAGATGAATCTTTCATGCTGCTGGATCCCTGCAAATCAGCCCAAGGATGTATACCACATCAAGCAGTCTGAAGTGCACAGCTATATCCATTTAAAAATTCTCATCCTTGTTTTCAAATCCCTCCATGGCCTCAACCCTCCCTACCTCTGTAATCTCCTGCAGCCCCACAACCCTCTGAGATATCTCTGCTGATCCAGTGCTGGCTTCTCTATTTTAAATACTCTGCCATTGATGGCTGTGCTTTCAGCTGCCTAGGTCCTAAACTCTGGAATTTCCTCCCTGAATCTCTCCCCTCTTGCTTTCATTCTTTAAGACACTCATTAATACCTACGCCTTTGACCAAGCAAATGGTCATCTGTCCTAATATCTCTTTATGTGGCTTGTTGTGTCAAATTTTGTTGATAGCGCACCTCTGAAATGCCTAATGATGTTTTACTATGTTAGAAGTTTTATAAAAGTGCAAGTTATTATTGTTACCAAGCAAGTAACCATTGCAAGGAGAAATATTTTCATCACTTTTCCCCTGGAGCTGAGGAATCAACTGCTCAGGGCACAGAGCATTCATCAGATGGTGGAAATCCCTTGAATGTAAAGTGTTTCCAATGACCCATGTGGGTGTTATGTTGTTACGATGAGTTCACCCTGCTCAGCAAACACTGTTGCACGCCTCTCTACCGAGGTGCTGGTTGGTAGGCTAAATGATGTGGCCGAAGAGACCATTGTGAGGTAAAACACATGTTGTTTATTCATGCAGAAAACAGCACAAACACATGTGTGCTTCTTGAACCAGAACCCACCCTAAACTACCGATTAACAATGTAGCCCGTGCTGCACAACAATTGGGTAATACAGTCATGTGGTCAACCTGCTCACATTCTCTTAAAGGTGTATTGCACCTCAGATTACCACAGTGGGCATCAGGGTTCTACATATCAACCTTCGTAGTCTACAAGTGAAGAAAGAGTTTGCACTCGGTTACTGTTCAAATGATACTTAAGCAAAGAAATATTTTTATGTATGTCAGTGATTATTATCCAGGAAGTATATGAGGTGCCACCTACAACAGGTGTCCACAGTGAGCATATTTTTAAAAGAGAAGGTTATACAGGAGAGAGGGGTGGATTGCTCATTGGACATTAGAGCTGATGTTTGCATCCATGGCTCCTGGCCTCATTGAGAAACCTCTAAACAGCAAAAGGAGAGTTTTGACTGTGCTTTTGTTTGTTATCCCAACTCCACCTGCAAGAGAACTCTGACACTCAGTTTTGGCACAACAATAGGGTGTTTGGGCCCTACAGAAATGTGCAAAACAAAAAAAAAAATTAGACTATTACGATCAACTTGCTCCTAGAGCTAACACAGTCTTCATTTACAGTCAAGTGCCAAGGACCCCAGTGACTGCATGGGCCTAGCTGGCAACCTTCCTTGATGCAGTGATAAGGCATACAAGATCCTGGGCTTAAAAATAGAGGCATGGAGTATAAAAGCAAGAATATTATGAACCTTAGATAGAGGTGTTCAAAATCATGAAAGATCTGCACAGAATAGATAGGGAAAAACCCTTCCCATTGGCAGAAGGATCGAGAACCAGAGGACACTAATGTAACGTGATGGGCAAAAAAAGCAAAAGCAACATGGGGAGAGACTGTTTTTAATGCAGTGCATGATTAGGATCTGAATGTACTACCCAAGAGTGTGGTGCAGGCAGATTCAATCATGGCTTTCAAAAGGGAATTGGAAAATTAAGTGAAGAGAACAAAATTGTAGGCCTATGGGGAACAGGTGGGGAAGTGGGATCAGCTTATTTTCTCTTGCAGGGAGCCAGCAGGGACACAAATGGCTGAATGGCCCCCTTCTGTGCTGCAACCATTCTATGATTCTATGAAATAGGCATACCCTCCTTTGATGAACCTTCCACAGCAGATTTTCTAACTCTGTGGCATCAAAGGGAGTAGTGCTGTCTTCATATCACTGCTGTGCCATTGAGATCAATTGTTCTCCTTTTCTGCCCTTGCGTCAATTTCCTGTTTCATTGGCCAGGACCTGCCATGGGAGATTTGGAGGCCCAGCCAAAAGCCCATTGCCTTTCAGTGGGACCAGATGATCCTGGCAGTGGGTGGGGTGGAAAATCCTGCCCATTGTTTCAGTGGAACCCAATAAAAGTGGTTTCTTTATCAAATCACACTGAAGAGTACTGTAAACTGTCCTGATCTCCATATTACTGAAAATATGTAGATGCAGTACAGTAGGTACAAAAAAGATTCATAAAGCTGACACCAGAACAGAGAGGTTTTACGGCCACGTGAGGGGGTGGTAAAAATTGATTCCCCTATCCTACTGCCCCAAGTCTGACTGTAACAGGGTTTGTTGAAGTAATTATAAGGTTGAAAGGGTTTTACTCAATGTCTGTGTTTAACCATTTACATGCTGATTGCAAAGAAGTGAGCCTGACAGGCTTTCTTGAGGTTTAAGAGAAGAAGGAGTTAGCTTTTATTGATTTAAAACCCACTAAGGTAAAGATAGCAAAATATTATTAAGGGTAAACCAGTGCTTCCTGAACTCTCATGACCACATTTACACACACAAACACACAAGTGTGCAAAATTTATGTTATATGGTAGGTAGTTACTTTCTTAGCCAAGTTAAAGTTTAATGCTGAAAGGTAAAGAAATGGAGAGTTCACTGTTTATGAGTTCTTGGCTGTGGCAGATTTTTCATGGTTCCTTTAGATTCCAGGAGTTGAGTTGAAGCCCATGTAAAACTGCAATTGCTGAGTTTTAAACATAATCCGTCTTTTCCAAAAAGTCAATGATTTTTGCACCAGAGGTTCCCATCAATGGAAAATTCACTATTTCTGTGCTGGATTTTTAAACTCTAAGAGATATGGTGTTAACTTGGAAAAGGAGAGAAGGGAGCTCTTACTTCTCGATTGGCTGCTTTTCCAGATGACTTAACACTGTTTGCAGCTTGTGTGCTGTATTAAAGAGAATTCAAAATCGTTACTTCAGTCACATGACCTCCCTGTCTCCATAATGATTTCAGACAGTGTTTGTTCATCTGATGTCTGAACTAACAATGCTTTTGTTTCATGGTGAGCCTTTGGAGGGGTGGGGGTGGGTGGTGTGTGTGTGGGGGGGTGGAGGGGGGAGTAGACTCTGTAATGTCCCAACCATTTAGCCCCCTGAACTTTCCAGAAACGGGTCACTAGCAATTACAGATGAAAGGTGACTTGTGGCAGCCATCTTTATTCAGTATCTTTTCTTGTGTTTTTAAACAGTTCAGTATATCTTTGTTCAGCCAGTGAAATTACTGTTTAATATCACTCATGCACAAGTCACATCATCGTGACAAAGGTGATAAGAAAAAGAGGTGATCAGGAAAGATTGAACAGGCTGAGACCCTTTTCTCCAGGTAAAAGAAGACTGAAGGGTGACCTAACAGAGGTCTTAAAATGTATGAAGATATTTAATAGGGAACATGTGAGGAACATGTTCCCACTTGTGGGAGTCCAAAATTAGAGGTCATAAATATAAGGTAGCCATTAATAAATCCATGAAGTAATTCAGGTGAAACTTCTTTACCCAGCGAATGTGGAACTTTTTACCAATTGGTATAGTTCAGGTGAATAGCGTTATGAAATCCAACTTACCTTAATCATGAGCTCGGAGGTTGGGTACTTCATCTCCCGATAGTCTTCAGACTTTCTGAGCATGCACAGGTTAGGAGCAAGCAGCACATGCGCAGTTCTATATCTTTGTGTTTCTCAGGCCCGGGACAGGCCCTGTGCACCTGAACATAAAAAAAAAGGGCATGAAAACCTAGGTCAGGTGACTGGCCACAGAGCACCATAGGCGACAAACATGTCAGAGAGAGGGACAAGGGATGGGAGCAAGGGTAGGTCCCAAAAGGAAGCCCCAGGGAAGGGATGAAGACTGGGGATAGTAATAGGTCTCAGTTAAGTTAAAGAAAAAAGGAACTGAGAAATAGGCTTCAAGTCAGTCAAAAGACTGGAGGGAGCAGACTTCAACTAATGAGGGCTCAGGAGAAGCCATGGTAATTGAAGAGGACTCTTGGGGCAAAGATACCCCTTTGGAACCGTAGGGTTCTGCTCGACATGGCTGAAGGTCTGAAGTTGTGCCTGGAATTGGTGCTTCAATGTATACTCAGGAATCCAGGGGAACGGAATCTTAGGAGGCGAGATTGAAACACAGAGAGGTGGGCCGTTGTTGATGCTGTCTGAGGCTGGTAATTGAAGAGAGCTCAAGACAAGCTGGGGAGACCCAGGAAAGCAACCAAACATTGGTGACTCCATGTCACTGCCTGTTGGGGCAAAGGTACCCATTTGGAGCGGTAATATTCTGTTTGGCATGGCCGAAGAGCTGAAATTGTGCTTGTGAAATGGTGTTTCAGTGTACTTGTGAATCCAGGGGAATGGATTCTGGGGAGATGAGATTGGAACCGTGCAAGGTGAACCATCATTGAAGCCATCTGAGTTGGAGTGACTTTTGGAGAAAATTCCTAGGTGAGATCTTCCAAGGTGAAGATTGGAAACCCTTGTGAGGGAGTCAGAGTTTCAGTAAGATTGGTGGACTCACTTTATTACTAACATCTGGGTGAGTTGTTGAGAAATCTATGGACTCTGTCTTGGTTGCACCTGCCATTTATTGTGCAGTGTGGTGTGTTCATCCACAGTTTTCTTGTTAATTCACATGTACATCATATTAACTCTGAATGTTAGAGTATAAGATAAACATTGTAAATTGTTTTATCTTTCTAACCTAGTATAGTAAAGTTTATTTTTGTTTGTTCAAAACCGTGCAATCTTGTGCCTTTCTTCACTGAGCAAGTGCCTTAAATCTCAAACTTTGCCTATTTTAAACAAAATATTATTAGTCCGTAACTGGATCTTACCAACAACTTGGAGGACTGGTCAAGGATCATAACAATAGCATAGATGTATTTAAGTGGAATTTAGATATGTGCATGACGGGGAACGGAATAGAAGGATATGCTAATACAGTCAAATAAACTTGGTTGAGAGGAGGTCCGTGTGGAGCATAGACTGGCATGGACCAGTTGGGCCAAATGGCCTGGTTTGTGTTGTAAATTCTGTGTAATTCAATAATTCAACTGTACTACAGACCAAGCTTTCTAGTAGAAATTAGGAAGAAGGAAGGATTCTCATCACAAGAATGGGCCAGGGCAGCTATTATGCTGCAGATCCAGATGAACATGTACATTGGGCCAACTGAACCCCATTTCCCCCATTTTTTAACAATCAGGGCTATTCTACATTTGTATCACAGGAAGTCCATTTGATTGGAGATAAGACAGAAATGAACAGCAGAGCAGCAATAAAGAGAAAATATGGCTTTGGATGTTTCAGGTTTGTAGCATTCATCAGAACTCTTAAAGTCGTTGAGTTATCTGCAACATATTTCCAGCATTTTAAAAAAACTTTGGTTTCCAGCACTTGCCATTTTTTCATTTCATGAGTTTACAAGATTAATTCCTTTCTTGAATGACCTCCTTTCAAAAGATCATCTAAGTGCTTGATTGTGGTGTACTCAAAAGCCTCATCAAACAGGACTGAGGCTATTAATTACATGTACGTGTATTATAATATCATATACATAACATACATAAATGAAGGCCTGTTGATCTCATCACAATTCATATTGAAATGGTGAAAAATTGAGACAAAATCAGAAATTCTGCTGACCTGACATGTCTGATTACGCTGTTCCACCCCCCTCATGATAATTTTATACACTGTGGTTATTGCCAGTGGAAAAATTGTCTCATCTACCTATTTGTTATCACCAGGAAAATTTCTCTCAAAAACAGGATGGTAGTTCCCACCAAGGGAATAATTAAGGTCATAAAGTTATAAAATGTTAAAACACCAAGGCTTTGGAGAGGGAGCAGAAGAGATTTACAAGAATGATGCCTAGGATGAAAGTTATGTGGAAAATGGAGAAATTGGGGTTGTTCACTTTAGAGCAGGGAAAGTTAAAGGGAGATTTAATAGTGGCGTTCAAAATCTTGAAAGATTCTGATAGAATAAATAAAAACTGTTTCCTGAGACAGGATGGTTGGTAGCAAGGGGACATTGATTTAAGGTGATTGGCAAAAGAATCAGAGACAACAGGAGGAAACACTTATTTTTTACGCAGCAAGTTGTTGAGATCTGGATTGCATTACTTGAAAGGGCAGTGGAAGCACATTCAATGGTAACTTTAAAAAGGTAATTGGATAAATAATTGAAAAAAAAAATGACAGGACCTTGGGGAAAGAGCAGGGAAATGTGATTATTTGAATAACTCTACCAGAGATCCACCACAAGCGTGATGGGCAAAATGGCTTCTTTCTGTGGTGTATTATTCTATCAACACTTCTCCCTCTTTAATGTAACTCAGAATCAAATAAGAAAAGCTGGAAATGGAAGTTCTGAGGCTGGGGTGGGGGAAGCGCTGGCAGGAAGCCTCAAAAAGCAAAACTATCTTTATTATAAAGGTTACTTAAGAACATGTTCAAAGCTGTAACTTATTCTCAACATCTGAATGATTGTGTTCTTCACACTGAAAATATCCTCTCTATTCTCAACCTTTCATTTGCAACATTCTTAGATTTAATAAGAAAGAACAGCTAAATGTTACATGAACTCCATGTTATAATATTCATCACTAAAATGCCTAGAAACTAGACTTTTGCAAGTGAATACAGTGCAAGCCTATTGTATGGTGATCACCTTTTGTTTGCTCTACTTTGGCATTTGCTCGTGCAAATGTTAATACACTTTTGGCACTGACATATTGTGTGTACGCACGTCTGTCTACAAAACATCTGGCTCTGATTTAAAGAGCAATTATCATTATTCCTCCTTCAGGCAGTATCTTGAAAAAACATCAATCATTTTATTAATAAATAATAAACAAAAGTTGATTGACTTTTTGACAGCATGGCTCCCTGTTACTATTTTAATTACAGCACACAGGAATAATATTTTTAATTTTTTTGATGCTTGATAAAAGAGTCTGTCACCAGCAGTAAGACACATTTTCAAAAGTCTTCTCAAAGCATTATTTATTCTTTGTTCCAGATTTCAGGTTGTTTATTATTTCAGATTTGATGTTTTCTGTCAGTGTGATCTTTTATCTCAAAGTCTCCACAATGTTGGGAATGTTAAACTGTTTCTTCTACGGTAAAAACAAAAGTAGTTACACAATGTATGACTAATTTTATTTTTTGCTATCAGTACTGTTCCACCAATAAAGATTGAACATATTTTATTGATGTCAATTGGAGACAGATAAATTGTCACAGAGCAGCCAAGCCAGAAATTTTCCAGGTCAGTCTGAGCCCAAGGCAACCTAAGGCTCCAGTCATAGTTTGAGGTGAGCCAGTTGAAAAATAAAATAAAACATTCCTCTTCTTACATGCATGTAAACAACTAGCGGGCCAATTTTGTTTAAAAAAATGTTTCTTGCCCAGTTATAGTTTCATGCTTCTTTACTCTAATCCTAGACAAATCTGTTCTGTTTCTTCCCTTGTCAGGACAAAACCATTCTCTATGGCTCCTGCCAAAACTGCATGACCTTATCCTGTCTCCTCTTTTTAGTCATATCTGTGAGCCTGTTCAATCTCTTCCCTACTGTGATATTGACCAGAATCCCCTTCTCTTTATTCCAGCTAGACATTGTAAGTAAGAAATTACTGTTGGTGATATCTGTGAACGAATATGTTAAGCATGTTCTTATGACATTCCTCTGACATTGTTTTAGCAGTGATTTTACTCCATGTAAAATAAACTGAATACCAGCTCCAACAAAATAGCTAACCAAGGAATTTCTTACTAACACGTGCATCTTTTCTCCTGTAACATCTCTGCAGGGCTATGGGGAGAAGGCAAGAGAATGGCACTAAGTGAATTGCTGATTCAGAGAACTGGTGCAGACACGATGGGCTGAATGGCCTCCTTCTGTGCCGCAAAAATTCTGTGATTCTGTGAATAATTCCTCAGTTATCATCAAATATTGGAAAGGTTTCATGTCACACCTGTCTGAGGCTGAAGTTCTGCCACCTTATGCCAGTGTCACAGGTATGTACCTGGCACAGAGGGTGGCAAAAATTTGGAAATTTTGTCCATTTACCAGCACAGGTTTTCTGATGGGGCTGTGCTGAGGGCAAATGAAGTTTATGTTGCTTCATGGCATAAGCTCCATTATTGTATGGATTTGGGACGTTTTGGGGCTTTACCCCCGGGTCCTTGAAATTGCAATGCTTCTCAAACAACTTGCACGCTCTGAACTTCTTTCACATGAAGTGGAATGTAACCTTGGCTTCAAACTGAACATTATGTTACATTCCAATGTTGAAAGTATCTGTTTGCTCTATTTCTGTAAAAGACAGCTATGCACAACCTTCAGGAGACAACCTGCGTTGATGGCAGATTACCTAGCCTCGACCACCTGAACCAACATGAGAATCCTGATGATAATTAGCATGCAAACCATTGAGAGAATAGGTGAAGGAGAGCCTGATAGCTTTGTGTTAGCCCAACAATTTCACAGTCACCAACATTATTCTGTCCCTATGTTCAGAGGCTACCTGAATGTTGATATCATGGTAGCTTTTGTGCTATGGAATTGATATAGGGCACACTAGAAAATCTAGGCACCAAGGAAATTCTGAATTACACAAAAACAGAGAGATCAATTGGCCAAATAAATGGGAAAAAAATATAGTATAGCATCTTCCAAACAACAAGAAAAATTCAACTTGCTGAAATTGGGCAGAGCAGGTTTAAGATTGCTGTTCAGTAGCAAACAGCAAGGAGACCGCCTTGTTCCACTTAAAACTGGCACTCAGCAAACTTTAAGGCCAATGGAAATAAAAATTGGGAGAAACTGACTCACAAAGCAAAAATCTACCAAAATATTCCCTGAGTGTTAAAATATGGTTTTTGTTTCAATGGGTTTTTTCACAGTATTTCCCTCAATATAATTAGACCCGCTATTCAAAGTCAATAATTCAACTTCCTTTTGCAAAACTATTTGTTTCAGACAACTGTAATTTAAGTATTATTGGATGACTTAACTTGTTGCCAGCAGTAAATAGTGCTTTGGTAGAATTTCCCATTTACCAATCAAATCAACTTGACAGCTCCATGTAGCACATTTCTGTAAAAGGATGTATAGAACTGTTCTGGATATTATTCCATTGATGGATGTTAAGATTGAGATTGGGTGACATGAAGGCTATCAGGGCTGCTGGCATCTTCCCTAAGGTGGCCCTCGGTGTGGGATAGATGGGAGGCAAAGCCTCCAAGGACCTGGCCCTGCTTCTCATGTCAACATTTCCAGCCGTCCTGATCACAAACAGCAAATCCTGCCCAAGGTATTTGCTGGGCTGGGTGAACTGAATTGGAGTGCATTAGGAATGGTTCAATTAGCCAAAGCTGCTCTAAGCATGGAAGAGGAGAAATAAGTCAAGGTTTCTGGTCCTGATCCCTAGCCAGGAACATTCACAGACGCTATGGGATAGGGACTCCTTTCAGCACAATTTGCAACAAATTGATTGATACATTCAAGTGAATGGCCTCTTTTGATTATTTTAACAAAATCAGTAAATCAGCCAAAGGATTTCGTTTGAACGTATTAACCAATCTGTTATTGTATTTTCAATAAGTATCTAATGTCGATTTAAATGAATAGTTGTGGTAATTAACTATAACATAAGCCCTTTTCGGATTTACAAATCCAAAGAAACTACTCCACAAGGAACAATAATTGCGTGGTATACATCTGTCGAAATCGAATAGGTTGACAGATGCATCAAAGAAAGTGATACATTTTTCTGCATAACAATTTCTGAACTGACTGAAGTTCCTGAAATAACTTTTTTTATATAGTTCTATATCTGGTAACAATGTAACAGTTCTGTGAAAATACATTCATTTGACTTTAGATTCCCATAGCAAACAAAACAATCAGAAATCTATTTAAAGAGGCCAAAATAATGAAAGATCTGGAGAATACAGAACTACAGCATGATGTGAATGCACTGGCATATCATAGGATAATGTAATGGCCCTACAGGTGGTTAAATATCGGCTGGGAGGCGGGGGAGGGGGGGTCATGGTTGGTGGTGGGGGGGAGCAATTTTGATTCACAAACATAGATGGGTTTGATTCAGGTGGGAACTTAAAAAGTTAAAAATCTAAAATAGACCAAACCCATCCCAAGCCAGCTCACTTCTGGTTTTAATGGAGGCAGCAGGTGGGCCAGACAACCAAACCGCTCGCAGGAGGTGGGTAAGGGTTTGAAATCTTTTAAGGAAGTATGTACTTCCATTTTTACAGTGGTTCTATTTTAAACATACTCAATGAGTTTCCCAGGCCTTGGAAAATTTGGCAGGTAAAAGGAAGTGAGAAGCTTGGATCAATCAGGTTACTGCCTTTACTGTTTGTTGATCAGGAGGAACAGGAGCACATCCCCTGCCTCAACAACTTTACTTGCAATCCAGCTCCCCATAGTCTGTCTGCCCACCCTCCCACCCTGAATTGGCACCAATTGGCACCAACCCCAATGATCATCTCCACCCTACCTTGTGATCTCACCCCTGACCATATCTGCTTCGTCACCTGTGATTAGACCCTCCGTTACCATCAGCTCCTCCCTTGACCATTTGCTCTTACTGATCATGTTCTAACCCCTAACCCCATAATCTCTCCCATCTATGCCACCCACTAGATCCTGACAGAGATTCCTCCTTATCTGCTGGTGCCCTGTCTGCGGCCTACTGCTGCAGGCTTTCTTATCTGACAAGTAGCCATGTTGTCAAGCAGGATGGCTGTTGGGTGGGAAACCTAGAGAAAACATTCAAAAGCTGTCACATTTGGCAAAGCCGTACTACCGGGTATCCCATCCATACTCCTACCAAATGCACCTTCAAGACAAAATCGGGGCCATATCTTTGTTCAGTTATCTTAAGAATTGAAGTGAAAGAAAAACACTTGTTGGTAAAAAGCTGTTAGTTACTACAGCAACAACAAATTACTTTCCTTAGTTAAATTTTGATAAACATGACCTGACTATATTATGTGTGGAATTTTCCCTTCCAGAGACTAAATGCGTTGGTGGGTGGGTTTTGTGACACGTTTCCCACTGGGTGGCGGGAATTCGTGCCCAATCTTGTGCTCATTTTCTCATTAATTATGCATAGGCGAGTTTCTCTCTGAATTTTGTGGCAGGTCGGGAACTGATTCGCCCACCCTGCTGTCACCTAATGGGGTCGAAGGTCCCGGTGACATATTTAAATGTCACCCTCACCCTCTCCAGCCCAGCTTTGTGAAGAACACATCTGGAAATAGCTCTGGCAAAGTAGAAAGCTGCTTTGAAATTCAACAATGATTCCCCAGGGGTGCTCATAAATCATGTGCGGCAACACCAGGATATTCCCTATCCCAGGGATGGTTCCAGGAAGCCCAGCAACCTCACCTTGCTGCCCTTGGAAGCCATTGAATCCAGTGCAGGAAGAGAACGAATGATCTCATCCACTCTACAAGGTAAGTGTACCTTCTCCTCACTCCAATCTCACACTCTTATAATGGCATCTTGCACTCAAAAGGTTACATTGCTCAGGGGTCTCACACAATATTAGTGGGGGACACATTAGCCCTGATTGTCTCATGGGTACTTAACATCAACAGCATCTCATCTATCATGCTGCACAAACTCCATCCTCAGCCCTTACTGGGGAGGGCACAGCACACACAGTGGACATGCAACCTCTCCTCCATCTCTTCTCATCACATTCCATCCATTTGTCTTCATCCAGGCCAAGCTTGCTCACAAGAGAGAGAAGATCCCAGACTAGAGGAAGGATGGCAGATATAGTGGGGCACACAAAATTCGAGGAGGATACCACTGAGTTGGCAGGGAAGGACAGCGACTGCTCCTGTGGGGAAGGTGAGATCGGCCTCTCCCAGCAAGCCAGTACTGATGAGGCCTCCATGAGTTGATCACATCCTGACATTCTCAGTGAGTAACTTGCAATGTTGTATTCAGTCTGTTCCTGAACTAAATCTGTCTGCCCTCTCTTACAGGCAACAGCAAGTTTGGACACACATTAAGACCCAACATAAGCCTCAGACTCCAGGTCACCTCAGATGAGGAAGCTGAGGACCCAATAGAAGAAGACCCATCAATGCATTCGCCTGCATCCTTCATCAGCTCAGAGGCACACATCCTGGTGGATCCTAGTTATAGAGTAGGCTCAGGCTCACATTCTGGGGAACACTTCACTGATGCATCTCCAGAGCAGTTGGAAGCAGTGACAGCCCAGGTCTCTGGCACTTGGAGTACTGCTGGAGGTCATTCACCCACTGAGTCCGAGTCAGATGATGGGCCTCTTGAAATGACCATCTCACGCATGCTGCAGGTGCAATGACAGGCGCTGAAACATCAGGCAGAGCTGCGAGAAGCAGTTAACAGACTAGAGCGAAGGATAGAAGAACCGTCTGCGTTCTGTCTGATGTTGTGGCTCCAACATATGAGCACCTCGAGGTCTCCACAGGAAAGTTGGCAACTGCGTTGGAGATCTTGGTCCAGTAGATCCTGTTGGATTTGTGCTTGGACCTTCACTCCATTATAGGCACTGATGGGATCCAGTGGCTAGGCAAGAGTGGGACAGGGCACCTTGACTCCCCTCCAGGTGTTCCTTCTCCTCAGGGAGTCAGCCAGGTGCCTGAAGGCACCCAAAGGGAGGAACACCATTAGATGGACAGTCTGGAGCCATCCACCCAGGTGACTCCGTGAGCGTCCAGCCAATCCCAACTCCCTTTGCCTGTGACCCCATCACCTCCAGCTGTATGGGGTGAGGTGGGCGCCAGCTGCCCCACAGCAAACCGGTACCCTCCATGTTCCGACCCTCTAGAGGATGGCTGCCAAAGTCATCAAAGACAACAGGGCATAGTAGTCAGCAGGTTGCCTCCAACTCCACTGCAGAAGTCGGGGATGCACCTAGACTTAGTGGTAGAAAAATTAAGAAGCTTTGAATTAACTTCTTGGTCACAGATGTTAAATCATTGTAAATATCTTGCACCTTTGTAAATACGTTTCCTGTTTATCAGAATGGTGTTGACATTTGAAAACGTTGTGCATATGCACCTATGTGCCCTCTTATTGCAAGGGTGATCCATGCTCCCACACAGTATTTGCCTCCCTTTGTAAGCTTCACATTCATGTGATGTGTAGCTGACTTGTGACACTTATTCTACCCTTTTGTCATGTCAGGGAGATGTATCAAACTATCTACTGAGGTGTCGGTAAAATGTGCGAGTAACTGTACTCTTTACAAGACAGCATGGAGTTAGGCATCCTCACTAGCCTTGGAGGGATGGCTATAATTGTCTCTCCAAATGAGAAGGCTGCCTTCATTAGTAATGCCAGAGCACAAGACCTACAGCATGATGCTCTCTCCAACCATGTGCGCATCTCAGTGTCCGCAATAAGCTTCTCATAAAGGTGGCCACCGGTGCATCAAGGCTTTTGACAGTGTCTGCACTGTTGTGGCGACTATCACTTCCCAGAATGCACCAATGGAGGGTTTGCTGCTGACCTTTCCAATGAACAGGGCCAAGTGAATCATGAGGTTTGAAGGTGCAAGGTCGAATGCTGAAATTGCTCTCGATGTCACTGGTTGTAAAGGCCATTCAGTCCATTGGCATGGCACCAAGGGACAGAAGGAATGTGGATATGTCCATTGCCTGTAATCATCCTGGAATCATATGGCTATCAGTGTGTCATGGGCAGGTCTTCCACATCGTGCTTCTTTGAGGGCATCCTCACATGGAAGGAGACCCCCATTGCCCAATTCAGGTTGCTGCCCATCCTGCTCTTCATTGTCTAAGGAGCTCTTATCCTCCTCCTCTCCAGCAAGGGATACCTCTTTGAAGCGTCAGGTGTTAAGGGCACAACAGATCACGATGATGCATGACACCCTCTCTGGAGAGTGCAAGAGACCCACCTGAGCAGTCCAAGCATAAGAAGCGCATCTTCAGGATACCAATGATTTGCTTGATGATAGATTTAGTTGCCTTATGTGTCTCGTTGTAGCTCTCCTCCAAGTGACTCAGAGGGTGGTGCACTGGTGTCATGAGCCATCGTTTGAGCGGGTACTCTTTATCCCCAAACAACCAACCCTGTATTCGCTGAGGTACTTCAAATATGTCAAGCACCTGGGAGTGGCTCAGGTTGTATGAGTCATGGCAATACCCAGTGTACCTGGTACAAACATCCTTAGTGTACTTCTGGTGATCGCACACCAGTTGAACGTTCAGGGATTGGAACCCTTTCCTGCTAATGAACATCAGGGGCTGTTGCCATGGAGCTCTCAATGTCACATGTGTGCAATTGTGCATTGTGTCTGCAGTAATAGCTTGTGGCTGATACAACCTTGCAGCTGAGGTGCACACTTACATAGCTAGGTGCGCACGATGCCAACACTGACACTTTACATCTCAAACCTACAGAACTTATGAGAGCTTTGGAGACATTATGAAATGTGTGGCTTTACCAAAGTAACTCATGCAATTTATTATCAAGTATGCTCATCAACTTTAACTTGTACTTCAGCAATGAATGGGTACCCTTTGGCCTCTATGCCAATTAGATAAAGCACATTACAGACTTTCACTGATGATCTGCCACGTATGCAGCAGCTATGCTTCCTAGACACTTGCCCTTATTAACATTCTCACATACCTCTCTCTTGAAGCTCAAATGGAATACAGCATTGTGAAGCCAGTGATTCTTGCAGGCTCTCTTTAAAGTGCAAAAAAGGGCAATGGCTCTTTCTCTTCCACTTTTCTCTCAGATCTGGCACCTTTTCAATGTTTTAAGTGAAAGCAGGTTGAGGCTGACCCCTGAAATGGGCGCCTGAGTGCACCCCTGAGCTCCCCTCACACTGACTGCGACTCCTCCCATCCAGATTCATTTCCATTTTCGATTTCTTACTGTGCCATTACTTTGAGTTGCCAAGATGGTGCTGCTCAGGCCAGCTTCGACCCTCCCTCCATAAGTGTTACTGTCCCTCCAATCTTCTTGGAACTCCATGGTATGAAGGTAGAGCTCCCTCCCCATTATTCTCCAGCCTCTCTCAGTAATCCTGGATCCCATAGTCACTGTGGTTGATAATCTAACCATCCCACCAAAACCCCATAACTGTTGATATCCCAATGCCCATTGTGGACCTCACCCCTCCCCATCTCAAGGCTGTGCGCACAGTCACATACAGAGGAGAACTCTCCTGGCCAAGTAAGTTTTGAATACCTGCCTCTGTATTACGTTTTCCCTTTTTACAGGCTGCAGATTCTTCCCCTAACCCTGACCATCCCATTTGCATCTCAGTACCAAGAAAGACAAGACCATGGCCAGGGACATTGAGAACATGACCATGCCCTGCACACCAAGCTATGTCTTATCCCAGTTGAGCACAGCCCTTGTCCCTCCCTGGAGCAAAACTATGACATGTGTGCCATGAATAGCCTGTAAAGCCCCAGGATGGACTTCACTCTCACATCCTGACTATGAGGTGCACTTAGCCCAGGACTGACTTTACTCTTACACCCTGACTATGAGGTGCATTAAGCCCAGGACTGACTTCACTCTCACACCCTATGAGGTGTGCAAAGCCCCAGGACTGACTTCACTCTTGTAACATACTACTTGGCCCCATGCCAGGGACCATGATTGTCTTTCTCTGAGCTCTCCCACTATTTCTTGATTGCTGACAACACAGTGTCTCTCCCCAACTTCCATGAATCTCTATGCAACCTGTCCCTCATGTGCAAGCCTTTCCACTCCCTCGCCTCCATGAATCTCTGTGCAAGCCTTACCCTCTTGTGCCACACTAACACAACCCTCCCTCGTATTCTGGAGTCTGCATGCATCCCCTCTAACGTGTGTTGTTCTGTTCCCATTCCACCCCGTTCTCTGTCTGTGTTTCAGTCTTTAATGTTTGGTTCCAACTTGTCCATCCTCAATCCCCACTCTGCCTGCCATCATTTCCCACCCTCTTCAACCCCACCTTTGTCCATTGTCCCCCATGTCTCATTCTTCCTTCCTCCCCCTCCAACCCCACCTTTATTCATTGTCCTTCAATCTTTCCACCCCCCTGCCCACCGTTGCAATGCTGTTCTCTGTCTGGTTTAATGTCCTGCCTGAGCCCCAGTTAAGACCCTCCAGGACAATGGCAGAAGCCAGTGAGGAGAGCAACCCTAAACCCCAACAGTGTGGCATCTCAATGGCTTTGGTGAACATCCAGAGCAGCACTGTTGCAGGTAGGCTTTGAGTGTTACACTTACCTTGATGTCAGAAATTAAGTGAGGGCCAACAGCTGCACGCCACTTAGTTCCAGATATGATTCATATAGGTCGAGCTTCCTGCTGATGCTAGATTTGATGGGGTAATGTGATTCCAGTGAGTAGCCTTTTTATAAGCATTCATGGCATGGTACTGCATGTGTTATGAAAGTATAACAATTTTCATTTTTTTTGGTTTATCGTGAGGTAGGTTTATGGGTGTAAGTATAGATGGTTCTGTCTGTGTGATTTAATTACATTTGGAGTCAGGTAGACTGCAAGCTTGAAATCATCAAAAGAAGCTAGGTGTAGAAATGTGCTTGAAATGCTAATGAGTAAACATGGATGTGGGTTTAGCCTGTAAGGTGTGAAGGGAATTTGCATTTTTTAAGATAAATTAAGGGATTATTTGGATTTCAAAGGGATGTTAATCAGTTTACAACCAGCCAGCTAAGCAAGGATAAGGAGAGTGTTTATTTTTCCCAAAGGTTACTGACAATATTGGCAACATGAAAGTTTTTATATTATGAGAAAGATACAGTTTCAAAGGCATATGGAACAATAGAATTTACATATTAAAGAGAGATGAACATATGTAAAGGAGAATGAAAGGCTATATAAGGAGAGGGCCATGTAAGATCTAGTAGGAGTATGTAAAACAACTTTCAAGAAGTCTTCAGCCATTTGTGCGTAAGTCTGCTATGTAAAGTAACTGAAGTTGGGGAAGCCATTGTCAAGTGGGTACTGTGTTAACTTGCTGGTTTTGTTTTAAATCCAAAATCTATTTTGGACTGTTGCCTTAAAGGGTTTGTGTAATTGGGAGTCAGGTTAATTAGGAATTTTGGGAGTTGTTATAGTAGTAAGTAATTTGTAGTTTTATGTATGCATTTGAAATATTTTATTTTGTTAACAAATATTCTAATTTAATTTTTAAAATCTCTAAAGGTCTTGGTGGATTCATTACTTCTGAATTCAGTGCACCCATCTCATAATAAGTACAAATTGCAAAACCATTGTGATACCGCAACCAAGCTTCCCTTGTAGATTTGGTCCACCTGGCATACATCATTGGCCATGTCATAACACACGCAAATAGGGTTCCCACCATCCACACATCATGAAAGTGGCGAGGGAAAAATTCCAAACTATTTTCCCACTTTCAGGTTTCCGATATTTGGCCTCTTTCCAAATTTTCCAGTCCTGCCCGCCATGAAACCAGCCACAGGCTGGCAGGGAAAGTTCCACCCTATGTGTTCAGCTATGTGTAACAGAGCATGATTTGGAACAACTTCTTTCCGTGATTTATTTATTTGTTTTTCTTTTGTCAACTCATATGCAAGGTAAGCCCTCTTTACATGGCCTTTGAAACAGTTAAAACCCTTAAGAAAAATGAACAGACATCTTAACTTGCAGTACATAACATAATAATCTCTGACATATATCAGCATTTCCCAGCAATCATTAAATTGCGATGTAAACAAATATTGTTTAGCATCTTATTACTGCTCACAAATTCTGAAGCCTCTGTACCCAGTTTGATCAGCTAAAATTGGACAGGGACTGACATGGCTTTTTAGAACTAATTCATGCCTGCAGGTCACACTCTTAATCAGGATAAGTGGAGGACATCCTCATGGACCGTCCATCCAATTATACATTACTCCATTAATGCTGGTTGTCAGCAAAGCTGATTACTTAACCTTTACCCATAGAGTTTTACTGGACATTTCAAAAGGCTAAGAAAGTGAGCAATTAATTAAAAATGCCTTTTAATGAAAGATAGTGCTGACAGCAGGGATCTTTGCATGATGTATTTTATAAATTTACAGATGTTTTAAACCTGCAGTTTGCTATTTCTGCCCTTTATATGAAGTTCCATCTCCATCAGATGCCTGGTCAGGGGAGCAGGCAAGCAAGTTGATTAAAGTCTCCATCACTGCTATTTTAATTGATTGTTTGGGGTTTCACCATGAGTGACAAGAGGTGACTTGGGCTGCTATGCCTCTTCCTTTTTTGTATGGAAATGCTTAGCTTTCGATCAAATGCATAGCTAAGTGCCCAGCTGAAGATTGCTAATTACTGTAGTAAGATTCATAGGCCCAAATATTTTCCAATGGCAGCTCATTAATAAAAAAACGCACAGGACCATGAGTAAAGAAAAAAACTGAAGGTATGAAAGTGTTAAATTAGAAAGAATTGACAGGTGGTGCAAAATACAACAAACATTTATGTCCATTATATGCTATGTAAAGTCAATGGGCGGAATATATCATGCCCGCTGGTGTTGGGCGTATTCGGCAGCGTGAGCGGACAATATGCCTAGAAGTCCAAAAATTGGTTTCATGACGTTGTGAAACCAGTTTGTGATCATCCACGCTGCCCAACAATGGCAGGCTGCATTTCCCGCTGTCGGAGGTCATTGTAATATATCTGCATATCATTATAAGGCCAGCCCGCCGGAACAATTCCCCCCCACGCTGGATCGTCCGCCTATGTTGGTGGGAAAACACGGCAGTGCAGGGCATGTCTTCACAAGTGTGACATGCAGAAGTCGGGACTTACTGCCAGGAACTTGCTCATGTCACGGACATCCGAGGAGCCAAAGATGCGGGAGCCCAACAGCAACAGCATGCTGGAGGAACGCCCATGGCATGCTGGGTGAATTCTCATGGGCATGGCTCCACAGCAAAGCAGCACATGGAAGGAGGAAAGTCACCATTGATGGTCTTCTCACAACAGATGATAGTCAAGTGGGTGGGGAGGAAGGTCTAGCTGTTTTTGGGAGAGTAAGATGGACCAGGTGGCAAGGGGCAGAGTGGGGGTGGTGGGTCTGAGGAAGGTCTAGGATTGAATGGGAAAGGAAGAGGTGTTGTGGGGGTTGAGGTTGTAGGGGGGGAAAACAAAGGTGTCGGGGCTGAGGGTGGGAGGGGGGAACAAAGGTGTCGGGGGGGTGAGGTTGAGAGATGGGAATGAAGCTATCGGGGGGCGAGGTTGAGAATGGGGGAACAAGGCGTTGAGGAGGAGTTTTGGAGGAGGAAGGGGCTACAGGGGAGGATGGGGGTAATGGGGGAGAAGACAGCAACTGGTGGGGTAAAAGGTGTAAGGGAAGGAATTTGGAGGGGGGAAAGCATGAGGAGAGGGGAAGGTGTCTGGGGGAAGAGGGAGTGCAGAGACAGAAGGGGATCCAGGGGAGAGAGCAGCAAGGAGAGGGGGGAGTCCAGGGGAGGAAGGAGTGCAAAGACAGGAGAGAGTCCTGGAGGAGGAAGGAATGCGGAGAGGGGAGGGGATAAGGGTGGAGGAAGAAGTAAGGGTGTCTGAAGGAGTCAGAAAGGGGGAAGGACTAAGGTGGGGGAGTCGGGGGCCAGGGAGTTCGAGGAGGGGGGAATGACTAAATGGAGGGGGAGGGGTGAAGTCCGGGGGGATGGTATTCCGGTGGGGAAGGAGTCTGGGAGTGGGGAGGGGTTCCAAGGTGAGAAGGAATTCTGGGGGAGGAAGTTCAGGGGGAAGGAGTTCCAAGGGGAAAGGTCTGGAGGGAGGATGTCCAGGTGAATGTGCAAGGGAGGGCTCTGATAAATCCATGATTGCCTCCTGAGGAGCAAACTGAGAGTGGGCATGGTGAGAATGACAGACGGCAGAGTGAGGTGGTAGGGTGGGTGGGTGAGGGTTCAAAGGTATCTGTAAAAGGGACGGTGAGGGTGGATTGTGAGGACTTGGAGGAAGACACCGACCCTTGGGAGTGGGAAGGTAGAAGTGGATGGGGGTGGGATTTTCGGGAAGGAAGGCAAAAGTGCACGTTCACCTGGATATCCCCCGAAAGCAAAGGGTTGTGGCTGGCAGATCATGGTGGGGGGGGGGGGGGGGGGGGTAGAAGGTGATGACAGGGGGTTTGACAGTGATGGGGGAAAGGAACTGGGTAACTGGGGGTGGGGTAGGGTGGGGGAGTGAAAGAAAAACCGTAGCACTACCATGCTGGCTAAATAGGGAAATGAGAGTTGTGGCAGGTGAGATCAGGTGCTGCATGGCAGTGTAATCGGTGGGTGGGCGGAGATGCAGGTCATAGAAAATAGGAGCAGGAGTTGGTCATTCGGCCCTTTGAGCCTGCTTTGTCATTCAGTATGATCATGACTGATCCTCTATCTCAACACCATACTCCCGCTCTCTCCCATACCCCTTGACACATTTATCGGAAATCTATTTCCTTCTTAAATATACTTAGTGTCTTAGTCTCCTTGCCCTTTTATGGTAGAGAATTCCACAGGTTCACCACCCTCTGAGTGAAGAAGTTTCTCCTCATCTCAGTCCTAAATGGCCTGCCCTGTATACTGAGATTGTGATCCCTTGTTCTAGACACCCCAGCTAGAGGAAACATCATCCCTGCATCCAGTCTGTCCAGCTCTGTCAAGATTTTATATGTTTCAATGGGATCCCCTCTTATTCTTCTAAACTCCTGTGAATACAGGCCTAGTCGGCTCAATCTCTCCTCATACGGCAATCCTGCCATCCCAGGAGTCAGTCTGGTGAATCTTCGCTGCACTCCCTCTATGGCAAATATATCCTTTCTTATGTAAAGAGACCAAAACTGCACACAATACTCCAGGTGTGGTCTCACTAAGGCCCTGTACAGCTGCAGTAAGACATCCTTGCTCTTGTACTCAAGTAGTTTCGCAATGAAGGCCAACATACCATTTACCTTCTTAACTGCTTGATGCATCTGCATGCTTGCTTTCAGTAATTGGTGTACAAGGACACCCAGGTCCCTTTGTACATCAATATTTCCCAATCTATCGCCATTTAAATAGTACTCTGGCACTCTGTTTTTCTTACCGAAGCGGATAATGTCACACTTATCCACAATTTACTGCATCTGCCATGTATTTGCCCACTCACTCAACTTGTCTAAATCATCTTGAAGCCTCTTAACACACCCCTCACCACTTACATTCCCACCAAATTTCGTGTCATCAGCAAACTTGGAAATATATTTGGTTCCCTCATCCAAATCATTGATATATATTATGAATAGCTGGCACCTGTGGTATCCCATGAATCACCACCTACCACTCTGAAAAAGACCCATTTATTCCTGCTCTCTGTTTCCTGTCTGCTAATCAACTTTCAATCCATGCCAAAAATTAGCCCCAATTCCATTTGCCTTAATTTTACACACTATCCCTTATGTGGGACTTTAACAAAAGCTTTCCCAAATACACCACATCCACTGGTTTTCCCTTATCTATTCTGTAAGTTACATCCTCAAAAATCTCCAGTAGGTTTGTCAAACATGATATCCCTTTCATAAATCCATGCTGACTTTGTCTAATCCAGTTGATATTTTCTTAGAGTCCTGTTATCACATCCTTTATAATAGACTCTCGCATTTTCCCTGCTACTGGCATTAGGCTAACCAGTCAGCAATTCACTGTTTCTCCCTCCCTTATTTAATGGGGTTACATTTGTCACCCTCCAATCTGCTGGGACTGTTCCAGAATCTACAGAATTTTGGAAGATGACAACCAATGTATTCACTATTTCCATGACTACCTCCTTTAGTACCCTGATGTAGATTATCAGGCCCTGGAGATTTATTGGCTTTTGGTCCCATTAATTCCTTCAGCATTATTGTTTTAGTAATACTAATTTCCTTCAATTCCTCCTTCTTACTAGACCCCCGATTCCCTAGTCTTTCTGGGAAGTGATTTGTGTCTTCCTTCGTGAAGACAGAACTAAAGTAATTGTTTAATTGCTCTGCCATTTCCTTGTTCTCTATTATAAATTCTCCTATTTCAGACTGTAAGGGACTACATTTGTCTTCACTAATCTTTTTCTTTTTACATACTAATAGAAGCTTCTACAGTCTGCATTCATTTCCTTGGTCCTCCTTTGCTGAATTCTAAACTGCTACCAATCCTCAGGCTTGCTACTTTTTCTTGCGACTTTATATGACTACTCTTTGGATCTGATACTATCCTTAATTTCTTTTGTTAGACATGGTTGGGCTGCTTTTCCTGTTGTGTTTTTGCTTCAGAACGGAATATATAACTGTTGCAATGCATACATTCTTTCCTTAAATATTAGCCATTGCCTATCCACCCATCATGCCTTTTAATGAATTTCCCCAATCTATCTTAGCCAACTCATGCCCCATACCTTTGCAGTTTCCTTTGTTAAGATTTAGGACCCTAGTTTCAGACTAGATTACTTCACCTTCCATCCTAATGAAGAATTGTATCATGTTATGGTCACAGTTCCCTAAAGGACCCTGCACAAGATTATTAATTAACCCCTTCTCATTGCACAATACCAAATCCGGGATAGCCTGTTCCCTGGTCAGTTCTTTGACATGCTGGTCTAAAAAACCCATCTTGTACACGCATTACAGGAATTCATCCGCAGTTAATTTGGTTTGCCCAGTCTATATGTAGATTAAAGTCACCCATGATTACTGAAGCACTCTTGTTACCTGCATCTCTAATTTCCTATTTATCACTGTCCCCTACCTTATCACTACTGTTTGGAGAACTATAGACAACTCCCGTTAATGTTTTCCACCCCTTGTTGCTTCTTAGCTCCACCCAGACTGATTCAGCATACAAATTTTCTGAGCCAATATCCTCTCTCACTATCGCATAGATTTCTCACTTAACTAACAACACTATGCCACCTCCTTTTCCTTTTTGCCTGTCCATCCTAAATATTAAGTGCCCTTGGATATTCAGTTCCCAGTCTTGGTCACCCTGCAGCCATATCTCCGTAATCGCAATCATATTGTACCCGTTTACATCTATTTGCGCTGTTAATTTTTCTACCTTATTTGGAATGCTCCATATATTCAGATACGGTGCCTTTACTGTTGTCTCTTTAACATTTTTATACATCTCTTTTTGTACAATGGCCCTATTTCATGCTAGCCCTTTATTTCCTGTGTCTTCCACTTTTGCTTTCTGCTTTTCTGTCTTTCATTTCTATCTTTGTTTCCCTCTCTTGTGTCTCCCTGCTGAGGTTCCCACCCCCCTGTCAATCTAGTTTAAACCCTCCCCATAGTAGTAGCAAATATCCCTGCGAGGATATTGGTCCCAGTTCTGCTGGGGTGCAACCCGTGCAGTTTGTGCAGGTCCCATCTTCTCCAGAATCAGTGTCAATGCCACAGGAATCCAAATCCCTCCCTCCTACACCATCTCTCCAGCCACATATTCATCTAGTTTATTCTCTTATTCCTGATCTTGCTAGCACATGGCACTAGGAGTAATCCTGAGATTACTATCTTTGAGGTCCCGCTGTTTAATTTATTTCCTAGCTACCTATATTCTGCTTTCAGAACCTGATCCCTCTTTTTACCTCTGTCATTGATAAGGACCACGACCTTTGGCTGTTCACCCTCCCCCTTCAGAATGTCCTGCAGCCGCTCAGTGACATCCCTGATCTTGGCACCAGTGAGGCAACATAGCATCCTGGTGTCATGATTGCGACTACAGAAAGGTCTATCGGTTCCCCTTACAATAGAATCCCTTATCACTACTGCTCTCCCACTCTTTTCTCCCCTGCCACCATCCCCCACCCCCACCCCACACCATGCAGCAAGAGCCACTCATGGTGCCACAGACTTGGCTCTTGCTGCATTCTGCTGAGAAACCATCTCCCCCAGCAGTATCCAAAACAGAAAATCTGTTGGAGAGGGGAGTGGACACAGAGGACTCCCGAATGGCCTGTCTAGCAGTTTTACAGTCACTCATTCCCTTTCTGTGCCCTCTTTACCCATGGTGTGAGCACATCCTATATGCTATACATGCTATCTACAAAGATCTCAGCCTTGCGGACGCTCCACAGTGATTCCAGCTGCAGCTCCAGCTCTGAAACATGGATTCTGAGTAGCTACAGCTGGAGACACATCCTGCACATATGGTCGCCCTGGACATTGGATGTCTTTGACTTCCCACATTGCACAGGAGGAGCATTCCACTCAGCCAAGATGCTCTTCCATGACTTACCATTAAATTACACCATTTACTTTAACTTCCTCTAGTTTAGACAATATTAAGGACAGAAGAAATGCTCACCAGCTCAGATGATCAACTGAAAGTGAACCCCAGCAGGAAGCATTGAAAATGCTCAGGACATTGAGATGAGAGTGATATGGAAAAGATCCATGTGCATCGGAGATTCCTTGCACAAGGTTCCAAAAGGCTCTGCCACACACACATTTCCCCCTCCAGAATCACTCGTGGGCTGGCTGCGTGCAGCTGAACTGCTAGTGGGGGGTATGCAGTGGGAGGACTTGCAAATCTTTCAATGAAGCTAAAAGACACCAATTCACATTATTGAGTGAAAGTGAATATATTTCCAGATTGTAAAGTGACAAAATGAGTTCACCCATGCACCCGACTGTGATCAGAACTTCTTAACTTTTGAAAGCCTTAGACTTCTAGTTGCTGCCCTAACATCTGCAGCAGGCGTGGAGACAGCCTGAGCAATGGTTGGCCTGTTGCCTCTGATGCCTTTAGCATGGCTCCTCTGGAGAACTGTGTCCTTGGGGGTCCCAGCTTGTTTTGGCTGTCCTCCTGTGGGCCAGCTGTTCCCTCTGCAGTGGCAAAGGATGAGGCTGAGGGGTCACAAGCAAAGGGGGCTCAGGGGCAGTGGCCAGCCTCTGGGATCCCTAAGCGGATGGCCCAGGGGTGTCCAGCTGCCACTCCTCCTCCCTTTGGGTGCCCAGGGGATCCGGCCTGCCTCCTTGAGGGAAGGAGCCCTGTTTCTCTCCTGCATTGCTACTGCAGGAACTCGCCCAAGACTACTGTGATGGAGTGCATATCTGCACACAACCCAGCATCTTGCTGGACCAGGCAAATGAGAACCTGCCCACCATCAAAACGGCGTGTTTCCCGGGAATGCATAATTAATGTGGCGGGATTGGGACAATTTGGCGTGAGAAGCCTCCATTGTAGCCAGCGGCTAAAACATCGTTTCTCCTGCCCATGAGAGCACTTAGTGCAAATCTGGGAGGATTCCGCCCAATATATATTATACTTATGTTATTTATGTGTTATATCAACTCCCACTCCAGAGTTTGAGCACAAGCATCTAGGCTGACACTCCAGTGCAGTACTGAGTAAGTGCTACATTGTTGGAGGGGTTGTCTTTCGGATGAGACGTTAAACTGAGGCCTCATCTGCTCTAATGGGCGGGTGAAAAAGATCCCATGGCACTATTTCAACTAGGAACAGGGGAGCTATCCCTGATGTGTGGTCAATATTTATCCCCCAAACAGCATCAAATACACAGATTATCTGGTAATTATCACATTGCTGTTTGCAGGAGCTTCTTGTGCACAAATTGGTTGCTGCCCTTCCTAAAGCAGTGACTGTAATTTCAAAATACTTCATTGGCTGTAAAGAACTTTGGGACATCTGGTAGTTACAAAGGGTGTCACATAAATGCAAGTCTTTCTTTCTTTTTCAGTTTACATGGAGACGCTGTCCCTTCACTTTGAATTAAATATTTTATATTGATTATGTTTTGCAGATGTCCATTTTGTTTCCTGGATTTTTGAGCACATCAATTTGCTTTCTGCAGCCTAAGCATAGCCTTGTTTTCAAAATTATTTACTTCCGGGTCAATTTTAACCCTCTAGACTTTGCATTCACTTAGTATAATTAACCATCTTTTTGAGCACTTGATTTTATTTTTCCATCAAATCAATTTTCTTAAGTGAACTATGAATCTCATGCCCTCTGGAACATGCCTTTAATCTCACTTAGCTTCTTCACAATTATGCTAAGCAGCAAAGAGCACTTTGTTTTTTCTTGTCTTTGTCCAATGACAATAAAGCCCCAACATAGGTTAACAAGTGTCCAACAATTTTCCTTCCTGGTTTTGAACCATTAGGCATGCACCAGAAGGACTTTCTGTTCACCATGTGCAACATCTAGGAACAGACTGTCAGCCGGATTTGTGGCAAAAGGCGGTGATGGAATTATAGAGGGAGAACTTGGTGTACAGTAACCTATCACTAATTAGTCTGGAGAGGGCATGGTGATGTAGGTAGAATACCAGAGAAGAAGTGAGAGTAGCTGCCTTCAGTGTCAAGGCAGCATTTGATTGATTGCGGCCTCAAGGAACACTCACAAAATTGAGGTCATTACTTTCCAGTGCCTTGAATTATACCTAACATACAGAAGGCTGTTCATGGTTGTCAGAGACCAATCATTGGAGCCCTGGGACATCACTGCCAGAGCTCTTCAGGATTATGGCCCTAGCCCAACTATGGGATTCAGGTGGCAATGATAAACTTTGCACCCAAGTGTTAAGGCATCTTCCAGAGCCGTTAAAGTGTTATGACCTTACAACATGCTCTGAACTGCGTTTTAGTCATATAAATATAGTATGGGGAAACAGGAAGTTTTATGTCTTGAGTCTATGAGTTCACTAGCTGAGTAAACTTGAATTGCACGCCTTCACGTACACTTGTTAGTTGACGCTCGCTGTTAATAATGGAGAGAGACTGACATAAGAACAAACTATGATTGTTTATTTCAACAGAAATCAGAGCACTAAATCCTTTTGTGCTCCCACAACCACCTCCAGCTCTAGACCTACTATTAACCAGTAGCCTGCGCTGCACATTGATTGATCAGTACTGTCACATGGTTAGCCCACCTGCATTCTCTTAAAGACAAGGAACTCCACTTTACCACATCCCTCCCCCTTTACTTAAAAAGTACTGTTGATAAACTTAATAACACAAGGACTATTTACACTAATAACTATTTACAAATCAAGTCTCTCAGGGGCTTTCTTGGACGTTTTGAGCAGTGTAGTTCAACAACCTTGGCTGGTTTTTCCAAGACCTCCTTTTCAGGGGACAGTTATCCATTAGGTTCCTCAGTGGATGATTTCACCATCTTCTGGGTGCGATCACATTCACTCTTGCTACCCCACCCCTCCAAGTTGTAACAGATAAAGCAACAAGCACAAAGCAACACAGCGGTGAGCTGCATGAGGCATGAAAGGAGGCAAAAGAGGAAAAGAAAAAAAATTGTTTTTCTTTTCGAGGATTGTCAATAGTTCCCCTTTTTCTTCCTGCTTGTCCTTTACTTGGTAGCAGTGATCCGTGTCTAGGTATTCTCTTTAATTCCGCTATTGGCTGGACTAGACCCAGGCGCGAGCTGAACGTCAATGAGCTCAATAGTTGGGTTTTCTGAATGCTCTTCGGAGAACTCAGGGCCTTCTAGTTTTAAAACTTCAGGGCTTTTACGCAGCTGCTGCTTCAGCTGTTTCAATTCTTTCCTATTCTCATTGATAGTTTCCTGGAGAATCTCATATCATTGCCCCTTCTCAACTAATTCGTTCTTTAGCTCAGCCAGAGATAGTTTTAATTCTTCCTTTTCTTCTTCATATCTTTTCAGTGGCACAAATTGGGAGCTGATTGAATTTTGTAGCACACAAAAGTCCTTTAATAGTTTTTCCTTTTCCTTTCAAAGGATACTGACTTCAGCTTGAACTCTGTCCCGGTGTAACACTTCTACCAGCTTCTCTCATATGGTCTTCGTGCACTCAATTTTTTTCTGCAGTAGCGCTTCTGGTTTCCAATTGGGAACTTAGCGGACCCTCAAGGTTTATCTTTCCCATCCAGTTCTTTCTGAGGAGACTCTGTCCGCTGCCTGACATTATAAATAGGGGTAATTTTAAAGAGTTGAACTCGCAAGGTGAGATGAGAGTGACTGCCTTGACATCAAGGCAGCATTTGACTGAGTGTGGCATCAAGGAGCCCTAGCAAAACTGGAGTCAATGGGAATCAGGGGGAAAGGGGGAAAACTCACCACTGGTTGGAGTCATATGGAGCACAAAGGAAAATGATTGTGGTTGTTGGAGGTCAATCATCTCAGCTCCAGGACATCACTGCAGGAGTTCCTCGGAGTAATGTCCTTGGACCAATCATCTTCAGCTGCTTTATCAATGATCCTCCTTCCATCATAAGGTCAGAAATGGAGATATTTGCTGGTGATTGCACTATGTTAAGCACCTCAGATACTGAAGCAGTCCATGTCCAAATACAGCAAGACCTGGACAATATTCAGGCTTGGGCTGACAAGTGGCAAGTAATATTCATGCCGCACAAGTGTCAGGCAATGACCATCTCCAACAAGTGAGAATCCACCATCGCCCCTTGATGTTCAATGGCATTACCATCACTGGATCCCCCACAATCAACATCCTGGGGGGTTACCATTGACCAGAAACTGAACTGGACCAGCCATATAAATATTGTGGCTACAAAAACAGGTCAGAGGCTAGGAATCGTGTGATGAGTAATTCACCTTCTGACTCTCCAAAGCCTGTCCACCATCTATAAGGCACAAGTCAGGAGTGTGATGGAATACTCCCCACTTGCCTGGATGAGTGGAGTTCCCACAATGCTTAAGAAGCTTGACACTGTCCAGGACAAAGCAGCCCACTTGATTGGCACCACATCCATAAACACTCACTCCCTCCAACACTGATGCACAGTAACAGCAGTATGTACCATCTACAAGATGCACTGCAGGAATTCACCAAGACTCCTTCAACAGCATCTTCCAAATCCACGACCACTACCATCTAGAAGGACAAGGGAAGCAGATAGATGGGAACACCGCCACCTGGAAGTTCCCCTCCAAGTCATTACCACCCTGACTTGGAAATATATCGCCGTTCCTTCACTGTCACTGGGTCAAATTCCTGGAACTCCCTTCCTAACAGCACTGTGGGTGTACCTACACCACATGGACTGTGCTTCCGATGGCTTCCCAGTTAATGACGAATTTAGGTGTTTGCCTTATCACGGCTTTCTTGACTGTCGTCGATTGATTCGTGTTTTGCCTTCTGCAGACTTTTCCTCTCTTTGGGGTCTCTTATAACTTATTCATAGCCACTTTTCTTGCATGTATCTCTTTAAATGTATTGTTGCTTTAAGAGCAGTCACCGTTTCCTTTTAAATTTGTCTCTGTAGCTATCAGCTTTTCTATGCTGGGTTTCGCGCTCTTTTTGGGCTTTGGTAGGATCCCTGTGATCGCGATTCTGCATGTTTTTTTTTCAAATTTAAAACTGCAGCACTGCTTCCTGCTCTGATTGCTGTCTATCTTACAACAAAAGTACAGCTTCTCTTTCTAATGTTCTGCTCACATGTCTTCTGGAATCTCACTCAGAGGTCTTACAATTTTGCTAATCCCATGTCGCCAGTTTTATGTCTTGAGTCTATGAGTTCAACAGTTGAGTAAACTCAAATTGCACAGCTTTATATGCACTTGCTAGTTGATGCTCACTGTCAATAATGGAGAGAGACCAACATAAGAACAAACTGTGATTATTTATTGCAACTGAGGGCAGAGCACTAAGTCCTTGCATGCTCCCACAACCACCTCCAGCTCTAGACTTACAGTTAACCAATAGCCCACACTGTACATTGATTGGTCACTACTGATTGTCTCACGGTTAGTTCACTTGCATTCTCTTAAAGGTACATAGTACTCCACTTTACCACAGGAAGCATTACTTATATTTATTGAATCGAATAGAATTTTAATCGTTTCCTCCTTATCAATACTCTTGACAAGTTCCTGGAATTCCCATGCTGACTCTAATATAAAGTGAAGCAACCAGTTCATATGCTAAAAAATATCATTTGAGACATTTGGCAACTATACTACTTTCGCCATCCAGTTGCAGAACTGTAGTCCAGTTTTGTGATTTTGTTACCTGTCCATTTCCTCCACATTTCAGCTGTTGCAGTGATCTGTCAAATGTGAAATTCATAAATAGAAGATTAATTTTATTTTCCTTTCCAGGCAAATCAAAACAGTGAAGGACAAAAAGACCTTTCATGAATATACTTGTAAAGCAAGTTCTGGTGGTGGATTACACCTTTTTACATATAACAAAAGAACCCATCCTTTGCAGCTAAATACTACACTCCCTATCAGGTTTTACTGATGTGATATTGATTACAGAATAAGCAAAATGGCAAATTTACCAGCATTTCATAGCATCGTAAAGACACCTAGACAAAATGATTGATTGTTGAGACTTGGTGGTGCAGTACAGTAGGTTAAAACTTTACAATTGCATGTCAAACATTGATTTCAAATCCTGCTCAGACAGAGTGCTGAGATGACTTAGGCTGCTTAAAACAAGCTCTTGTCAGGCATGAGTGTACAACCCAAAACTGCCCATCCATTGGCACTAATTGACAAATCTATTTGTTGCAGAAAACTACAAAGATCTCTTGTGTGAGCAATAAAATAGTCTTGGTGCAATTGAAGAAATTCTTCTAAATGAAGATTATAGCATATTGTCACAAAACGATTCCCTAACCACTTGAGGGCCAGTTAGCTGAATTGGCTGGATGGCTGGTGGGTGATGCTGACAGCGTGGGTTCAATTCCTTTAGCAGCTGAGGTCATCCATGAAGACTCAGCCCTCTCAACCCTTATTTAAGGTGTGGTGACCCTCAGTGAGAGCAGACTATGGTGACTTTCACTTCACATAAACTTAGCTGTGTGTCTAAGTCATGCCTATATTTAAACTACGAGTGCTTGTTGGCACCAGATCCAAAACTTGAAAAACAGCATATTTTTCCAGCATTGGTGTTCTGTGCATGAAAATTACTCAACACTTTTCTAAAGATAAGGTGGGCTAGCATCAATCGATAGTGAGATTCATTTACAGTAGGCCTGTGTTTTGTGTATCTTTGTGTTTATTACTCTTTAAACCCATAAAAGTAGTTACCTATCCTCACTTCCTTGCACATGAATCTTCAATTATACTCTTGTTCCATTTCTTAAAATCGTGTTTTACTCTGACAAATAACTATTAAAACATTTATATAGCAAAAATAATGAAAAAAACCATGCTATGATGTAACTGGCCTTGTCATGTTTCTACGCAAACAATAGAATACTGCAAGTTTTGGAGACTATTATTAGAAACGTAGCCATTTCATTGAAAGGCTTTAACAATATAAATGTAACATATGCATGTGTTTTTAGGCATATGCTTCAGAATAAGAATACCTAAGGGCCTTGCACTGGACAGTTCCTTTAAACATACTCCTTTTAGCAACACTTGCAGACCAACACCACCTAGGGGGAGGTGGTGGCATAAGTGGCATTGTCACTGGACTAATAATCCAGAGAACCAGGGTGATGCCTGGGTTTGAATTCCACATGGCAGATGGTGGAATTTGAATTCAATAAAAATCTGGAATTAGAAGTCTAATGATGACCACAACATCATTTTCGATTGTCGCAAAAACCCATCTGGTTCACTAATGTCATTTAGGGAAGGAAATCTGCTGTCCTTACCTGGTCTGGACTACATGTGACTCTAAGCCCACAGCAATGTGGTTGACTTTTAAATGCCCTCTGAAATGGCCTAGCAAGCCACTCAGTTGCATCAAACCGCTACGAAGTAAACAAGGAATGAAACCTGGCAGACCACTTGCTATTAACTTAGGCATCGGAAACAACAACGGCAAACTCAGCCCTGTCGACTCTGTAAAGTCCCCCTTACTAACATCTGGGGGCTTGTGCCAAAATTGGGAGAGCTGTCTCACAGACTGGTCAATCAACAATCTGATATAGTCATACGCATGGAATCATATTTTATGGATAATGTCCTGGACACCACCATTACATCCCTGGGTATGTCCTGTTCCACTGGCAGGACCGACCCAGCAGAGGTGGTGGCACAGTGGTTTACAGTGGGGATGGAGTTGCCCTGGGAGTCTTTAACGTTTAATTGGACTCCATGAAGTCTCATGGCATGAGGTCAAACATGGGCAAGGAAACCTCCTGCTGATTACCAGGTAGATCCCACCTCAGCTGATGAGTCAGTACTCCTCCATGTCAAACATCACTTGGAGGAAGCACTGAGGGTGGCAAGAATGTACTCTGGGTGGGCACTTCAATGTCGATTACCAAAAGTGACTCCGTAGAACCACTACTGACCAAGCTGGCTGCGTCCTAAATGGCATAACTGCTAGACTAGGCCTACGGCAGATGGTGAGGTAGCCACAAGAGGGAAAAACATACATGACCTCCTCCTCATCAACCTACCTGCTGCAGATGCATCTGGCAATGACAGCTTTGGTAGGAGTGACCACCACATAGTCCTTGTGGAGAGGAAGTCCTGTCTCCACATGAGGATATTCTCCATCAAGTTGTGTGGCACTACCACTGTGCTAAGTGGGATAGATTTCGAACAGATCTAGCAACTCAAGACTGGGCAACTATGAGGCGCTGTGGGCCATCAGTAGCAGCAGAATTGTACTCAACCACATGTAACCTCATGGCCTGTCATATCCCCCACTCGACCATTACCACCAAGCCAGGGGATCAATCCTGCTTCAATGAAGGGTACAGGAGGGCACGCCAGGAGCAGCACCAAGCATACTTAAAAATGAGGTGTCAGCCTGGTGAAGCTACAACTCAGGACTACTTTCATGGCAAGCAGCATAAGCAGCATGTGATAGACAGAACTAAGTGATCCCACAACCAATGGTTCAGATGTAAGTTCTGCAGTCTTGCCACATCCAGTCATGAATGGTGGTGGACAATTAAAAAACTCACTGGAGGAGGATGCTCCACAAATATCCCCTTCCTCAATGATGGGGGAGCCCAGCACATAAGTGCAAAAGATAAGGCTGAAGCATTCGCAACAATCTTCAGCCAGGAGTGCCAATTGGATGATGCACCTTGGCCTCCTCCGGAGGTCCCCAGCATCACGGATGCAGGTCTTCAGCTGGTTTGATTTACTCTACATGATATCAAGAAATGGCTGAGGGTACTGGATGCTGCAAAAGCTATGGGCCCTAACAATATTCTGGCAATAGTACTGAAGACTTGTGCTCTGGAACTTGCTGCGCCTCTAGCCAAGCTGCTCCAGTACAGCTACAACACTGGCATCTACCGGGCTATGTAAAAAATTGCCCAGGTACGTCCTGTGCACAAAGAGCAGGACAAATCCAACCCAGCCAATTATTGCTCCATCAGTCTACTCTTCATCATCAGTAAAGTGATGGAAGGGACCATCAACAGTGCTATCAAGCAGCATTTGCTTAGCAATAACCTGTTCATTGACGCTCAGTTTGTATTCTGCCAGTATCACTCAGCTCCTGACCTCATTATAGCCTTGGTTCAAACATGGATAAAAGAGCTGAACTCCAGGGGTGAGGTGAGAGTGACTGCCCTTGACATCAAGGCCGCATTTGATCAAGTATGGCATCAAGGAGCCCTAGCAAAACTGGAGTCTATGGGAATCAGGGGGAAAATTCTCTGCTGGTTGGAGTCAAAAGTAGCAGAAAGGAAGATGGTTGTGGTTGTTGGAGGTCAATCATCTCAGCTCCACGTCATCACTGCAGTACTTCCTCAGGGCAGCGTCCTAGGTCCAGTCATCTTCAGTTGCTTCATCAATGACTTTCCTTCCATCATAAGGTTAGAAGTGTAGATTTTCACTGATGATTGCACAATGTTCAGCACCATTCACAACTCCTAAGACATTGAAGCAGTCTGTGTCCAAATGCAGCAAGACCTGGACAATATCCAGACTTGGGCTGACAAGTGGCAATATTCACAGAATCACAGTGCAGAAGAGGCCCTTTGGCCCATCGAGTCCGCACCAACACGTGAGAAACACCTGACCTACCTACCTAATCCCATTTACCAGCACTTGGCCTATAGCATGGAGTGTTATGACGTGCCAAGTGCTCATCCAGGTACTTTTTAAAGGCCGATACGTCACCTGGACTTGATGGGTTGCATCCGAGGATATTAAAGGAAATAGCTGCAGAGATAGTGGATGCACTGGTGGTAATCTTCCAAGAGCCCTTAGGCTCTGGAAAAATTCATGTCACACAAGTGCCAGGGAATGACCAGCTCCAAGAAGTGAGAATCTAACCATTGCCCCATGATATTCAATGGCATTACCATTGCTGAATTCCCCACTATCAACATCCTGGGGCTTACCATTGACCAGAAACTGAACTGGACTAGCCATATAAATACTGTGGGTAGAAGAGCAGGTCAGAGGCTACAAATTCTGTTCACCTCTTGACTTCCCAAAGACTGTCCACTGTCTACAAGGTACAAGTCAGGTGTGTGATGGAATACTTCCCACTTGCCTGGATGAGTGCAGCTCCAACAACATTCAAGGAGCTCAGCGCCATCTGGGACAAAGCAGCCCACTTGATTGACACCCCATTCGTAACATTCACGCTCTCTACCATTGACACATGGTGGCAGCAATGTGTGCCACCTGCAAGATACACTGCAGGAACTCACCAAGGCTGCTTAGACAGAAGGACAAGAGCAGAAGATGCATGGGAACACCACCTGGAAGTTCCCCTCCAAGTCACTCACCATCCTGACTTGGAAATATATTGCTGTTCCTTCACTGTCGCTGGGTCAAATCCTGGAACTTCCTCTTGAACAGCACTGTGGGTTTACCTACACTACATGGACTGCAGCATTTCAAGAAGGCAGCTCACCACCACTTCCTCATGGGCAACTAGGGATGGGCAATAAATGCTGGCCCAGCCAGCGCAGCCCACATCCAGTGAATGAATAATCTCTGCTGCTATGTTTTGTACCTGGATGAGCACTTGGCATGTCATAACACTCAAGGCTATGGGCCGAGTGCTGGTAAATGGGATTAGGTAGGTGGGTCAGGTGTTTCTCACGTGTCGGTGCAGACTCAATGGGCCGAAGGGCCTCTTCTGCACTGTGATTCTGTGAATATTACTTGCCACTTGTCAGCCCAAGTCTGGATATTGTCCAGGTCTTGCTGCATTTGGACATAGACTGATTATGGGCCTATCAAGAACTGCTGATGATCTTGCTCTTCCAATGGCATTCTTCAAAATAGGTGTGATTGGCTGATAAGTTGTTAGCTATGCACATGACAGGATAAATACAAGCCAGATATTCCATCGTCACATCTAAATATCTCTCCACTGAGTCTAAGGTTCCCACCTCCACCACTGCACCTGAGAAAACATTCCAGCTGTTATTCATTCTTAGCACCAGTAAGCTTTTCCTAATCCCTGTTCTCAATTCTCTTTGATCAGTTGTATTTTATGCCTTACTTTTCTTTGGCTTATCTTGAATTACTGATCCCCTTTAGTTAACTTGACCCAAAATGCCACATTGTGAGTTGAATTGTATTTGCACCAAAGAATCCAGTGTTGTGAAAGGGGCTATCAAACCTTGCAAAGCTGAATCCTCAAGAGTTTGTCGGTCAGCTCATTTGCATATGCATTGGCGAATCCATTGGCACAAATGTCATATAAATTAGGTGCAATGTCCTGTGGAATTAAAGTGATGTTAGTAAAAGTGAGTCTGGGTAAAGTTTGCAGAGGCAGGTTGTGGAACATTGGCCTGGATTTTCCGTGCCTGCTGGCGTCGTGCGTGTTTGGTGGTGTGAACGAACAATGTGGCAAGAAAGCCAAAAATCAGTTTCATGACTTTGTGAAACCAGTTTGCGATCGTCCGCTCCACCCACTGATGCTGGGCCATGTTTCCTGCAATCGGACATCGAGAGCCTCATCGTAATGCATCTGCATATCATTATAAGGTCAGCCCGTCAGAGTCACCCCCCCCCCCACCCCACCCCCCCCCACCCCACCCCCCCCACCCCACCCTCCCGCCTCCCACCCCACCCCCCCACCTCCCCACCACCCACCCCCCCCACCTCCCCACCCCCCCACCTCCCCACCACCCGCCCCCCCCCCACCCCTCACCGCCCCACCACTGGATTGTCTGCCAACAATCACGCCGATGTTTCCCAACAACATATAAAAGGCGTGCACTTGGCAGACTGCACTTTGAGGGGAACTCGGAGGTGAATACAAAATAACATTGTGGAGCGATCGCTTGGGTCACCTGTTGGACTTCAAGGTTGAGGCACATTGGGAGCAGCGGGTGGCAAGGGCTGCCCTGAAGTTGAGGTGACTTGGGGGGCGGGGGTGGGGGGCAGGGCTGCCCTATGGTTGAAGGTAGTGCGCAAGCATGTGCAGGGTTGGGGGGTGAGCGAGGGAAGCAGCTATGCATTAGGGACACCTTGTATAAAGTGACCATTCCTCTGCAGCTGAGACAGTTCTGGCGCAGCCACATTGATATGATTGGAGTTGTGCCTCTAGCCTCTCTGCCCACTGAAGCAACACAGAGGCATCAAAATGCCACCAAGTGCTCCAGAGCTTTTCACCCCTCGGGCACAGATTGCAAACTAATGAGAATTTTAGTGGAGTGCAGAACAGTTTGAGGACTGGGCACATTGTACAATCTCCTTGCTAAAGCTGGCTGTGGAGCAGTCACTGGTAGAGGCGCTCACAGCTCCTTGCAATGTCAGCATCCCAGTTTGGACCAGTCTCCCCCATGGTTCAAGCTACCAATGCAGCCTTGCAGCGCGGGTAAGGAGAGGTCGGCTGGAGTGGGGCGGAGGTGGGTGTGCAGACATGCAGCGCCCTAAACTCTGGCCATCCAAGCGGCGGCCAGCACTCTCCAGGATGCGTTAAGGGGTCTTCAGACTGAACCAAGACAGGTTCTTAGTACACCCATGCTAACCCATGTGTGTCTCTGTTTCATCCTGCAGGAGAAGTACATTAGGATCGTGGAGCCTGGTGACTTAGCTGTATGCCTCGTGGTTTACAGAGCGTAAAGACAATGGAGAAGAGAGTAACTGGGGCGCCTGGCTGTGCAGAGGGAGGAGCAGCACCCTCTGGAAGAAGGGACGGCTGGGGCTCCACCGAAGAGCCACAGTGAGACATTGCTGACCGGTGCCTAGCTAGAGTCTACGTACACCGCCTTTCATTCCTGCAGATGACCGAGAGCCAGTGTTGCCGAAGACCGCGCATGTCTAGGGAACTCGTCAGCCACTTCTGCCAGCTACTGCAGCATTTGGCGCCATGGGAGCATGGAGGGCTTTCACTGCCAGTGGCCGTGAAAGTGACAGTGGGGCTCAATTTCTATGCCAGAGCCTCCATTCAGGGGTTCACAGGTGACCTCTGTGGGATATCACAAGCTTCCGCCCGCAAATGCAACCATGATGTCATGGATGCTATCTTCGTGAAGGAACACAACTTTGTGCATTTCGCCTGGGACCAGGAACACCAGGATACAAGAGCGGTTAGGTTTGCCCAGATCTCATGTTTCCCACAGGTGCAGGATGCCATTGACTGCACTCATGTGTCGCTCAGATCTCCATCGCAACACGCGGTCAACTATGTCGACTGCAAGGGGATTCCATTCGCTGAATGTGCAGCAATTGTGCAACGACTGCAAACACATCCTGTAAGTCTGAGCACAGTTTCCACGGAGTGTGCATGACTCCTACATTCTCAGTTGGTCACAGGTGCCTGAAGTCTTCCAGGGTCCACAGAGGCTGCAGGTTAGAGCCAGGAGACAAGGGCTGCCCACAGAAGCTGTGGCTGATGACACCTGTGCGATGGCCTCAGGCTGCAGCAGAGTGACGGTATAATGAGGCTCATGCTGCAACTTGCAACTTGGTGGAGCAGACCATCAGGATGCTGAAAATAAGGTTTCTGGTGCATGATCCAGTCTGGTGGAGCCCTGCAATATAATCCAGAGGGGGTGTCACACATCATCATCATCTGCTGTACCTTTTACAACCTGGCACTACAACGGGGAGAAGAGCTGGCTGAGCAGGGGATGGAGCAGCTGGAGGGATCCTCTGGTGAGGAAGACACCGATGTGGATGAGAGCGAGGAGGCCCTCAAAGGCGATGATGAAGGGGATGAGGCCCTTGCACTGGCCAGATGAGGATTGCATGCTCGGGAGTCCCTCATAGCTGCTAGATTTGTGGAGGATGATGACGACATGCAGTGAGGGGACACCATAGATCCTCACATTGCATCTGTGAACGTTTGACTCCAGTCTGACTTATGGCAGCACACATACCCTTTGTGATAATGCTCCTTTTTCTTTATTCATTCACGGAATGTGGGCTTCACTGGCTGGGCCAGTATTTATTGCTGACCCTAGTTGCCCTTGAGAAGGTGATGGTGAGCTGCCTTCTTGAACCGCTGCAGCTCCTGTCATGGAGACACAGTGGAGGCTCTAATAGTCACTCGATTGCAGAAAGATGATGACGACAACCAGTGAGGACACTCCATAGATCTTCACACAGCCTCTGAGAATGTCTGACTCCTGCCTGATTGAGGGCAGCTTACTTGCGCTCCATGATCAGGATCATTTCTTACAGACATAGCCATAAAACTTTAAAAGCATCTGATCCTTTCTCCACCTTCGGCACCTGACCTCTTCAGGAGCACAGTGTCACTGGTCACAGATGATGACAAGGTGGCGGACAGCCCCTCCTTAAAAGTGCTGAAAGCACACCAAGAGAATGAGAGAACTCTGTGGCACCTGCCCACTACATTCTGGCAGCAATGACAAGCATCACCGAGGTGCAGGCATCAGTAATGTATCCAGGGTGTGTGAGGCCAGACCATCAAATTGGTCTGAAGGCTGCACAAAGCATAGGGAAGAGGCCCTGGACTGAGACACCTGCCTTTATCTTGTGCAGAAAGGTTTCACATCTGAGTGACATGAACACTGCTCAACAGAACAAGGAGCCATAAGCAGGGAGAGGTTCTTGGGAGTTTATTGACAATAGTGAACAGTATGTACAAGTGATTAACATCCATGCCCAGGCTGTGCAACTGTATCTTTTTAACCTTACTAACCTTGTTGCTAAGTTTTGGTGCTCCTTGGTCATCCACAGCGGAGATGGAGGCAGCCTGCTGACTACGCTCTGTCTGTGATAACCTTGGCAGGCGTCCTCTGGAAGGCTGAGATCTGGAGGGTCCCGGTATGCTTTCAGGGTCCTGCTGGGTGGCAGGGGCACCCGCCTCGGCCTGTGGAGCTGGAGCTTCTGAGCTCACAGGAAGTGGGGATTCGGATGGGCCAGACACTCCCAGAGTCACCTGGGTGGATGGTCCCAGGGTGTACACCTGTGAATCCTTCTCCCTATGTGTTCCCAAGACCCCTGATGTGCTTCTTGAGGAGAAGGGGTAGCTGGAGTAAGATTGAACTGTCCTGCACCCTTCTCGCATACACACTGTTGGAGGCCAACTATGGCATTGGTGATGAGGTTGAGCCTGTGCAGCAGTGCAGGAGCAATGTCCTGGACCAAGGTCTTCATGGCAGTTGCCATCCTACCAGTGTTGACCTCAGTGCATTGGCATGCCAGCGCTATCATCTCAGCCTGAAGGCGGCTGGACTCCTCCATTGTGCCTTGGAATCTGAGGAGTGCAGTGCAGTGATGTTCCTGAGCTTGCCTTTGCAGCTCCAGCAACTGTGACATGACTGAGTCCAGAGGCTCATCATCTGACTTGGACTCAGGAAATTTCTGGCCTCTAGTGGTCCTCTGAGCGCCAAACACCTGGCAAGTCCCTGCTGCTGCCTGCTGCAGATCAGATAGTGCGATGTGCTCACGAGATTGTGATCCTGATGGTACTCTAAAGTTAGGTCCCAATGAACTGTGTGTCTCTGCACTGGTGGAGGTGAGCACTGTGACAGGACTTAAAGGAGGGTGCCTCCAGATTTCTCTTCAGAGGTTTCTTTGGGACCTGGTTGTAGGCCCTGGGTCATGGACTCCATCAGCTGCTTGGTAGATAAGACCATAAGACCATATGACATAGGAGCAGAAATTAGGCCATTCGGCCCATCGAGTCTGCTTGATGTGCCAGCGGAAGCAAGGGGAGATAATTAGTGCATGGCAGTGGCCTGTGAAACAGGACACATCACTCACAGCATGATTGTCTGATGGATGTTGCACTACTGGATCCTCACTTGGCAGAGAACCGCCAAGCTCACCATCAGCACAGGGATGGTTCAGATCCTTGAGGGCCAGCTGGATGGCTCTGTTTTCAAAGTCCATGAGGACCTTGATTTCAGGCATTCCTCCACCGATCTGCGACCTCTCCCTCTTGTTGTGTGCCAGCTTGTCCTGCATAAATAGAGATGGAGAGAGTATAAGCAGGGTACCTGCCAGGCCAGGTGATAAGTATGCCTGGCATGTGTGGATGGTGAGTGGTCCCACGGACGGGATGAGGACAATGACGGTGTATGTGAGAGAGTGAACGGTGATGTTAATTGAACCAGCAGTGAGTGAGGACCCTGTGGATGTGTGATGGGTTTGTGAGTGTGTGAGTTGAGAGTGATGAGAAGAGTGATTTATCCTGGCAGAACAGAAGAGATCATTCATCCTCTTGTAGTACTGGGTGGCTGTCCTTTTATCTGCCCGCTACCGCACTTAGTGCAAATTTGGGATGATTCCACCCATCGTGTAAGTGGCAAAGTAGTTGGATCATTCACTTCACTGCCAGTTGACCACACTGCATAACTCATGTGTTGTTTTCTCCCAGTCTTCAAGAAAAACTATCACTATAGCATCTGACACTGACAAGAGCATGGCAGACAAAAGCAGAAGAGTAGACAATTTTTGTGACAGCTGAAGTGAAAATCCAGTTCATAGTTTATATAGTTTGGAATTTAACTTTAAGTTTTAGGAATCAAAGTGTTAACTGTAGGTAAGTGGGGACAGCTGATTGAGAAGCTGATAAGCAACCCTGATGTGAATGCAATTCAAAAAAGTTTGGAGCTAATTACACTTAAAAGGTAGCCTGTGTTTGTCTTGCAAGGTTACAGTTGATACTGAAAAACTTTAACATTGAATGATCCATCTTTAAGTTTGTAATGGTCTCTGGAGAAGGGGCAATTACATCCATTAAAAATAAATTATTCATATAGGCTGCAGAATCATAGAGTTGTGTTGAAAGTAAATAACTCGTATTTCTGTTTGAATCAGCCCAAAGCATGCCATATTACCACAGAGATAGTGATTCAGGTTGGAGCCTTTGTTAGAAGGTTCTTTGGTTTAATTTACCTGTGTGTGTTCGCTGAAAGAAGCAGTTCAGTTTGGGCAACAGACAAAGGCACCTACAGCTTTCCTGTGGAGTAAACTGCATATCACCAGATTGAGAGGGCCACAGGAGATGTTAGTCAGTTAGACTTGCATTTAAGAGGAGAAATGCACTTCATTATTCACCGCGTGGATGGAAGGCAGGTGGGGCTCAACTTCAGTTTGGATTTCATGAGGGAAAAGCAGTTGGAAGGTTTGCTTTAGTATGCAGCTAATTGAAGAAATTATTCTCTTTAGTCATCCCTCAAAGCAAGGAAGACACTCCACAGAGCCTGTGGCAACAGCTTGTACGTGGAGTCTTTTAACACAGGGAGGCTGTTGTGCTGCAGCTACCACACAGTTCTACCTGACCAGGAAACTCTCCCACTCTTACCACCTGCCATAGTTGTATTGGAAGGTTTTACAGGTTGACAGTCAGACTGCTTGGCTATGCCACTAATGTATATTCCGTAGCTAAGTCCTGGGGTGGGACTTGAACCCAGAACTTCTGCCTCTAAGGTAGGGATACTATTCACTACACCACAAAACCTCCTCAATGGAAGAAATCTACAGTAGTCCTCACAGAGCCTTGTGCAGAAAGCAGTCAGCTTGAATTGTTAGAGTAGAAAGTGCTATATTGAAGCTGTCGGATCAGACTGGGAAAAACAGCCTATGTAAGTACAAAACCTCAAATGGACTGGCCGAAGGGCTGGTACAAACATCAAGGCAGGCATGAAGAAGCTAACTGGAGATTCCTTAACAACCAAGCTATTGAGCTTTCTTTTCCATTATAGGACCACCTCTCACACAACAACAGGTTTCACACCTGCAGAATTATTGATGAAACACTGCCTCAGGATGAGGTTGATCTTAATAATGTCGAATTTACGGGGTGGGGGGTAGTGGAAGGTGGAAAGGAGTCAGGGAAGCCAGAAAACTAGACACGTCTGGCATATTCATGAGAAGAAATTTACCATGGGAGAAATGGTATACTTGAAGAACTTTGGAGAAGGACCAAAGTGGTTACCGGGTGAAATAAGTGCAGTGACTGGACCTTTATCTTACCACATGGAGGTGGAATGCTGAGTCATACGGTGACATGTGGATCACCTAAAGAAGAGAGAAACAATGCACCAAGAAATGATTCCAGCAGTGTTCACGATCGGGTCAGCATTTCCGTTTGAGAAAACTCAACCCAATACGGACATGTCTGATGTTCCTGTAAGAGTGGAGGATACAGATCTGCAGCTGTTCACCGAACCACCTGATGTTCAGGCAACTCTGGAAAAGGAGGTTCCTGACAAGGCATCTGAAGTTGTAGAGCTGTGATGCTCTACATGCATAAGGAAACCCCCAGAAAGACTGAATTTGTAAATTACTTTTCAAGTAAATATTTTGCTATTTTAACAAAATTGAAATTGTAAATATAAAATATATTTCTGAGTAAAGGGGGAGGGATGTGGTAATTATGGTTTTATCTGAAATGTAATATACCTTTAAGAAGAATGTTATAAGGGATGATCACATGATCTTGGAATCCAATAGTAGGGTAGCGTAGGCCACTTCAGTATTCAGTAGTTAGTAATGTAGAGATAGAGTTTGAAGTGTAAGCACGTGTTTAGTTGCTGCTGAGTACCTTTGTAAATCGACTAAGAGTTTTCACCTAAGAAATGTCTGCTGATCAACTCTATCAATAATACCAACTCGGTCACCACTCACGAGCATGTGACGAGGTTCCACAGGATCAAACAGCGTGAAAACCTGCCATTACAGCCGGCGGGTAAAACATCGTTTCGCCTGCCTGCTACAGCACTTAGTGCAAATCTGGGACAATTCCGCCCGAAGTTTGGCACAACGTTAAACATAAATTTGAATAAATTGTTGAGATGTGAAGAAAAGAAACAACTTGCTAAGCAAAAATAAAGCAATGTCAAAGCAAAAAATTGATAATTTAAAACAATGAGTAATTAATAACGATGACCATTAGAATGTGAGAGGGTCAAATTGTGATTTTCCAGCTCAATTTCAGTCTCAGGGTATTTATTTACTCACCCTACTGTGTGAGTTGGTGTGAGTGTGTTGGTGTGTGGAGGGTGAATGTGAACTACACACACACATACAAACACACACGCACACACACACAGACACACCCACCAGCAGCCAGTCCCTTCTCCCCCCACACCAGCAGCCAGTCTCTTCTCCCCTCACCAGCAGCCAGTCTCTTCTGCCCCCACACCAGCAGCCAGTCTCTTCTGCCCCCACACCAGCAGCCAGTCTCTTCTCCCCCCACACCAGCAGCCAGTCTCTTCTACCCCCGCACCAGCAGCCAGTCCGTCCTCCCCCCACCAACAGCAGTCCCTTCTCCCCCTGCACCAACAGTCAGTCCCTTCTTCCCTGACCAGCAGCCAGTCTCTTCTCCCTCCACCAGCAGCCAGTCCCTCCTCCCCCGACCAGCAGCCAGTCCCTCCTCCCCCCACCAGCAGCCAGTCCCTCCTCCCCCCACCAGCAGCCAGTCCCTCCTCCCCCCACCAGCAGCCAGTCTCTTCTCCCCCCGTACCAGCAGCCAGTCCCTCCTCCCCCCACCAGCAGCAGTCTTTTCTCCCTCCACCAGCAGCCAGTCTCTTCTCCCTCCACCAGCAGCCAGTCTCTTCTCCCTCCACCAGCAGCCAGTCTCTTCTCCCTCCACCAGCAGCCAGTCTCTTCTCCCTCCACCAGCAGCCAGTCTCTTCTCCCTCCACCAGCAGCCAGTCTCTTCTCCCCCCGCACCAACAGCCAGTCCCTTCTCCTCCCACCAGCAGCCAGTCTCTTCTCCCGCCGCACCAGCAGCCAGTCTCTTCTCCCCTTGCACCAACAGCCAGTCCCTTCTCCTCCCACCAGCAGCCAGTCTCTTCTCCCCCCGCACCAACAGCCAGTCTCTTCTCCCCCCGCACCAACAGCCAGTCCCTTCTCCTCCCACCAGCAGCCAGTCTCTTCTCCCGCCGCACGAGCAGCCAGTCTCTTCTCCTCCCACCAGCAGCCAACTTCTGTCCTACCACCCACAGCCAGTCTCTTTTGACCCGCACCAGCAGCCAGTCTCTTCTTCCCTGCTCCAGCAACAGTCAGTCTCTATTCGCCCCCCACCACCAGCCAGTCTCACTCTCCCACTAGCAGCCAGTCTTGTGTCCCCCCATAACAACCCCCAACACCAGCACCACCACCCAGCAGCTAGTCTCTTCCCCCTGCCTGGTAGTCATTCTCTTCCTCCGCCCATCAGCTACTCCATCCCCACCTGGCAGTCACATTCCCCTCGCTCAGCAGCCACTTTCCCCCACACTTTGCAGCCATTCTATCCCTGCTCAGCAGCCACTTTGAGTCTTTCCCCCACCCTGAAAACCTCCCTCCCTCCCTAGCAGACTCACCACTGCAATCACACCATATTTTCAGGCATCAGGTTGAAGAAAGCTGTTCCTCCAATCAGAAACTGGCTCTCTCCCACATTTGCTGCTGATTGGTTCATTAGTGATCCTAGCAACAGCACACGTGGGGAAGAAACGGCAGTTCTTTAAAGAATCTTCAAATTTACTTACCAACATTCTGAACATGGGGCCCGCGGGTTGGATAGAGAGGCCTGGTGTGTTGGGTAGTGGCGCATGAGCCACATGGTAGACAAGCCTGGTTTAGCCAAAAGCTAATGGCAAGATCTCATATTTAAAGAGGGGGTGGATAGATTTTTGAAATATCAGGGAGTTGAGGGTTATGAGGAGCTGACACGAAAGAGGAGTTAAGGTCTGGGACAGATCAGCCATTATCTTATTCAATGGCGGGGCAGGCTTGAGGGTCTGAATGACCTGCTCCTATTTCTTTTGTTCTTATGTCATTGGTGCCTCCAGGAATAGCTGGAATACTAAAGAGAATTAAAGTAAATTCTAGAGGGCCGTGACATTACCTTTAGGTTGGCCCCAGGAAAAGTAAATGAACCTTCAAGATTTCATAAGATACGGGAACTCTCAGGATGGAAGTAAAAAATAAAACTGAATTTGTAGCATAAGTTTTTATAAGCCATAGTGTTAAATAAGTGGTACTTGTTTTGTTTCATTTCTCTTTATATATTTACAATAATGTTTGTTTTGTTTAATGTGAAATCTTGTGGTGCAGTTCTGTTGGTTAATTGCTGGGTATTTGGATTTCTTCTTTAAAAATCAATGATCCCTAACGGATCATAACACAGCAATCCCCAAGCTTTGCTGGATGAGATGAATCAAAGGAGAGACAGACTGCTTGGTTTTCATCAGAGAAAGCTGAAGAAAAGGTATTCTTGTCATGTAATGCCACCTATCTCACCTCCAAAACTGCAGATTCAGGGTTGCAAGAAGTTCAATGACCTGACCAAGGTAGACAAGGAAACAAAGTGGCCACTCTCACTTTTCTATCTTGATTACCTTGGGCACCTGTACACTTTTCACTCTAAAATTAAGAGATACACAAATAACCGTTAATATTGTACTCTGGTTAAAGGAGGCACTAACTTAGGATCATACAGCATATGTCCTTATCTAAAAACATTGTGTACAGCTCTGGTCACCAATGTACAAAAACATATTGTAGCTATTGAAAAGATATGGATGAGAGCAACCAGTATGGTTGAGAGAATGGAGGGGCTGGATTATGAGGCACGATTAGACATTTTCTCACTGGAAGAGAAATTTGAGAAGTGAAGTTATTGCATCTTTTAAGGTTCTGGAAGTTGTGTGAAGTGGACTGAAGGGACTAGTCATCCCAATGTGGATGATGAAAAGCTATTACACCTTGCTCAGAACAGTAAAGCCAGAGGACACAACTTTAAGGATGGTAAATTCACAACAAATCTGAACACATTGTTTCAGTGAGTGAGTGCTCAATCTATCAATCAGGTTCTCTCAGGACTCTGTAAGCACTTAATGTATTTTTCCCACTCACATTGGATCATTTCTTTCAGAAAGTAATATTTTGGGTTATAGCACATGAGTAATTGAGGGATAGCTTGTGATAAATATAGCCTTTGTGATAACAAGCAATACTGCAGAAGCTGGAAATCTGAAATAAAAATGGAAAGTACTGGAAACGCTCAACTGGTCTGGCAGCACCCGGGCACAGAGAAACAGAGTTAATTTCTCGAGTTGAATATGATTCTTTTTCTGAGCTGGAAGAACAAGGGCATTGCAATGCTTTATGAAGGTATATGAAGCCAGCACTACCTATGAGCATTTTCCTAGCCTTTAAAAATCTTCTTTAGCCACCTCATCATAAGCCTTGAAAAAACTCAGCAGGTCTGGCAGCATCGGCGGAGAAGAAAAGAGTTGACGTTTCGAGTCCTCATGACCCTTGTGTTCTGTCGAAGGGTCATGAGGACTCGAAACGTCAACTCTTTTCTTCTCCGCCGATGCTGCCAGACCTGCTGAGTTTTTCCAGGTAATTCTGTTTTTGTTTTGGATTTCCAGCATCCGCAGTTTTTTTGTTTTTATCATCATGAGCCTTGCCAGCTACTTATTGTCCATCTGCTTATGTTTTCCAGCATTTCCCGATCACGTGGACTGGGGGTTTGGGGAGCAGGTGGAGGGTAGAAGTTTTGTGGCACTCTTCTGGCTGGCACGAATTGGATCACTACAACACTGGCATCTACCCAGCAACATGGAAAATTGCTCAGGTTTGTCCTGTACACAAAAAACAAATCCAACTCAGGCAATTACTGTCCCATCAGTCTACTCTTCATCAGTAAAGTGATGGAAGGTGTCATCAACAGTGTCAACAAGTGGCACTTGCTTAGCAATACCTGTTCACTGATGCTCAGTTTGGGTTCAGCCAGGGTCACTCAGCTCCTAACCTCATTACAACCTTGGTTCAAACATGGATATAAGAGCTGAACTCCAGAGGTGAGGTGAGAATAACTTCCTTGACATCAAGGCAGCTTTTGGCTGAGTGTGGTATCAAGGAGCCCCAGCACAACTGGAGTCAATGGGAAACAAGGGGAAAACTCTCCGCTGGTTAGAGTCATACCTAGCACAAAGGAAGATGGTTGTTGGAGATCAATCATCTCATTTCCAGGACATCAAGGTTGTGTCCTCGACCCAACCATTTTCAGCTGCTTCATCAATCACCTTCCTTCCATCATAAGGTCAGAAGTGGAAATGCTCGCTGATGATTACACAATGTTCAACACCACTCATGATTCCGCAGATACTGAAGCAGTCCATGTTCAAATACATCAAGATCTGGACAAAATTCAGACTTGGGCTGACAAGTAGCAAGTAACATTCACGCCACACAAGTGCCAGGCAATGACCACCTCCAACAAGACAGAATCTAACCATCGCCTCTTCACATTCAATGGCATTACCATCACTGAAGCTCCCCCACTATCAACATCCTGGGGGTTACCATTGACCAGAATCTGAACTGCAGTAGCCATATTATTAATACTATGGCTACAAGAGCAGGTCAGAGGCTAGGAATCCTGTGACGAGTAATTTGCCTCCTGACTCCCTAAAGCCTGTCACCATCTACAAGGAACAAGTCTAGAGTGGGATGGAATACTCTCCACCTGCTTGGATGAGTGCAGTTCAAGAAGCTTGACACCATCCAGGACTAAGCAGCCCGCTTGATTGGAACCCCACCTACAAACATTCACTCACTCCACCATCAATGCACAGTGGCAGCAGTGTGTACCAACTACAAGGTGCACTGCAGGAACTCGCCAAGGCTCCTTAGGCAGCACCATCCAAACCCACGACCACTACCACCTAGAAGGACAAGGGCATTATATGCATGCGAACATCACCACTTGGAAATACCCCTCCAATACACATACCATCCTGGTATATATTGAAATATATATTGCCGTTCCTTCACTGTCGCTGGGTCAAGATCCTTGAACTCCCTTCCTAACAGCACTGTGGCTGTACCTATGCCACATGGACTGCAGCAGTTCAAGAAGGCAGCTCACCACCACCTTCTCAAGAGCAATTAGGTATGGGCAATAAACGCTGGCCTAGCCAGTGACACCCATGTCCCATGAGTGAACAAAAAAAAAAATTCAGTGCAGTATTGAGAATGTATCGCATTGATGTAGGTATTGACTTCTGAGTGAAACTTTAAACAGAGACCTCAAGGCTGAATTTTATGAGGTGCTGTGATTTCCACCTCCCCTTAGCTAAAATGTCATGGGAGAGCCTGCCCAAGATCTCAACAGCTGCCCCACAACAATTTAACACTAGTGGCAGAGCTAATTGCTTTAAGGAGAGACTGCCGCCCATTTCTCAGGTGGAAGTCCTGCCTTAGACAGCTGCTGGCCAACCTGATGGGCAGCAGCTCTGGAGTCTCAGCAGCACCAGATGATCTTGTGGCCATTGCTGGAATTACAAGCAGCCCCCAATGCCTGCTGAGTCTGGGCTGACAAGTAAGCCCGGAGTCTGGGGTCTCAGTAAGTAGGGTGAGTGAGAGTTGGCTGGCCAGTTTCAAGAGGCAGGTGGAGGATTAGAGGGGGATGATCTTTGGTGTGTCCCTCTGATGGGCACAAGGAGTCCCTAAAGGAGGTCCCCCCCAACCCCTTGCCCGACAGCAGACTAAAGCTAAAGCTGCTGGGCTTCCCCCATGCAATTGGCCTTGCCCTGCTGTGGGTAAAATACCAGTGGCAGTGGGATGAGACCATTAAGTGACCCCCTGTAAAATTTCAGACAGGTTGGGGGCAAGTGAGTAGGTGACAGGCATGCCGCCTGCTGGATTTTATGTACCTTCCCTTCAAACCTGCCAGTCTGGGAGAGTAAAATCCAGCCCCTTATCTGCCTGTCCTTGTGGTTTAAATGGACATCAAAGAATCCATGGCACTGCATTGTTTTCCCATTGTTCTGACCATGATGATATAGTTCCAAGTCACGATGATGAGTAGCTTGGAGGGGAACTTCCAGATAGCTTCTAAAACAGAGGCCAGTCACCTCATTTGCTATTTGAAGAACTTTGCTGTGGGCAATTTTCTGATGAGCTTCCCTACTGAACAGCAGTAACTGCAATTTAAAAGTAATTTAATGGTTGTGACATGTCCTGATGATGTGATCAGGCATTATATAAATGCAGCTTTTTTCTACATGTGACTAGTTATGATTGCTCCTAAACCCTCTATTTATTCATAATACTATTGGATGTATAATCTTGCTTGTTAAAAGCACGATATAATGTGTACAGTTAATGAAGTTAAGTTCCAAATTGCACTAATCAATTATTTTCCCATACGTGGAAAAACAATCCTTTAGATAGTCAATAAATATTAATTGCACTTTATTGTGACAAACTCAATGCATAGCACTGCAGTTGGCTCAGCCTTTCTGTAATGTGAACTCCTTAGTGACCCATAGATTTCACCTCTGGTGCATACAACATCATGTTATACCCTCACATAAGTAAATGCAATCTGCTCTTGTTCCTAAATAAATAGCAGCTCATTCAGGGAATTTCAAATTGATGTTATGTTACTAAGATTATCCAAAAAGGAAAAGCTATTCTTTACATGGTTCATGGTGCAAATATGCGTCAAGTAACTCAGCTGAAGTGTTTGCAGAAATTGCAATAAATCTGGAGATATTTCACCTAGCTGGGGAAAATCTCCACAAATTTCTACAAAGAGATTCCAATATTCACTGATGGCATATCACATGCAGTCTGTTTTTCCAGTAATCTGAGGCAGATGCTACAGTGTCAGTCACTTTGGCTATTCACATGGAAGCGGAGGTTGGGGCGGGGTGGGGGGGGGGGGGGGTGTGGTGGTGGTGTGATGTCAGAAAGATATAATAATGTTCATAATATTATTGGAATTTATTATAGAGTAATAGTGGGCTCTTTGTCTGTGCATGTGTGTGTGTGTGTGTGTGTGTGTGTGTGTGTGTGACTTAATTGAATTAAAGGCAGCGAGTCTGAAGGCTTTGGTGTATCAGAAAATAAGCTGGGTTTGAAATGTTAAGCAGGTAAACATGGGGGAGGTTTTAAAATGTAAGGTATAAAGGCAACATTTGCATTTTTAAATAAACCAGACTGGTTTGAATTCAAAAGAGGGGTGAAATGTTTCACTTAGCCAGGAGAGGTGAAGAGAACAGCATTTACTTTTCCCAAAGATTACTGGTAAAATTGATACTATGAGAGATTTTTAATATTAGAGAGGTAAAGTCCAAAGCCATAGTGAAACAATGGGAAATTGATCTCAAAGGGGAAAATATGTATCAAGGAGAGAAGGCTGTGTGTAAGGGCAGACAGTCTAAGATCTAACAAGTGTGAAAAGCCTCTAGCATCTAAGCCTCAATCTGATGTCTACAAGGAACCGAAGCTGAGGAAACTCACTTTGAATTTGACCGTCTGGGTGTATGCTTTGCTTGGTTCTGTTTAAATCTGTATGTTTTACTGTTGCCTTAATGAAAATGGAACTGTGAGTTAGATTAACTAGGGGATTTAGAAGTTATCATACTAGTACCTTGTAGATCTGTGTATGTGCTTAAAATCATTTCTTCTATTAATAATGGTTTTATTTAGCTTTTTAAGAAACCTATAAGACTCGGTGGTCTTATTACTACTGAATTCAAGGCACACATGTCGAAATTTGTACAAATTGCAAAAACAGTTGTGGCAGTTGTTTCAAGTTTCCCTTTGGGATTTGAGCAGCCCAGCATCTACCATTGGCTGTGTCATAACAAAGTTGGGGGCTCCTGGATATACTTGAGATTCCTTGGTTGGTTTGGAGTTTATGAATCTTAAGGTTATGGGTACGAAACGCCCTTTGAATTCAGGAGCTGGTGTGAGGTTTTTTTTTGAAGTGGTGAGACTGCAATATGGCTTTGGCAGTTGCTAAGACTTGCCGGAGAGTTGAAGTTATAATTTTGGCTGGTTTACAAAAGGTAAATAAAGTTAATGGAATTGGCAGATAAGTTACAATTGGGGTTACCTGCTGGGGGAAGGAAATCAGACATATTTGAAGGTGTAATACAGCATTTGAAACTGGAAGGAATACCTGAGAGACAGAGTTCTCCAAGGTGTGGTTCATTGGAATGGGCTCAAGTTCAGTTGCAAATGAAAAAATTGGAACTAGAGGTAGCAGAAAAAGGAAAGAAAAAAGGAAGAGCATTTCGAAGGGAACAGGCAGAAAGGCAGGAGAGAGAAAGAAAACAAGAAAGGGAATTAGAAATGGCAAGGATAGAAAATGAGGAAAGAAAAAAAGGGAGAGAGAGAGAATTCCAGCTTAAAATGCTGACAGTTATGAAAGAGATGCCAGTAAGTGAGAAAGGACTTATTTCCAAATCAGAACCCAATGGGGAGATGTTTAAATTTGTACGAGCTCTTCTGAAGTTTGAGGAAAGAGATGTTGAAGAATTCTTTATTTCATTTGAGAAGGTAGTTAAATAGATGAAATGGCCATGTGAAAACTGGGCATTGTTGTTCCAATCCAGGTTGGTGGGTAGAGCACGAGATTTATGCTTCACAATCAGAAGAAATGTTGGTGAACTATGATGTGGTAAAAAAAAGGCTATTTTGAGTGCATTTGAGTTGGTTCCTCAGGCATACAGGCAGAAATTTAGGAATATGAAAAAACAGCCTTGGCAAATTATATTGGCTGTGCCTTATATTGAGTTTGAAAGAGTAAAACAAAGTAATTTTGATTGGGGGATGGGAGCATTAAAGATAAAGACAACATATACAGCTTTTAGAGATTTAATTCTTTTGGAAGAATTTAAAGATTCAATTCCTTCGGTAATGAGAACTCATATAGAGGAACAGAGGGTTGAAACAGTATGACAAGCAGCAGAGATAGCTGATGATTATGAGTTAGTTCATGGAGCTAAACCTTTCTTTCGTCACCCTTTTAAATCAGAAAAGGATAGCAAGTAGAAAGGTGGGTAGTCAGGGAAGAGAAGGAATAGGTGGAAATTCCCAGGAAGTTTTTTCTTAGAATAATGTTCCTCCTTTAAGTTGCTCTTTAAAACTTTTAAAACGTTTTGTCCAAGCTTTTGGCATTTGTCCTAATATCTCCTTATGTTGCTTGATGTCAATTTTTCTGTGATTATGGCCTGGATTTTCATCTGTATGTCAAATGCCCAGAATTGGGAGAAGTCTCAGCTCCACAAATCCGACCTCTATAAATGTAGCCCCAAGCACCTGATTTTCAGTCTGGGAGTGGGCTCTATTAGGAATTGAGGTGCACAACTCTGGAAGTAGTGAAGGGTCGGAGGCAAGCCCGGCCCCAGTTGGGCAACTCAAGCGCAGATAAAAAGCGGGCCCTGAGAAAGGCCGATTTGAGAGGTCAGAAGGTGACGGTGAAGTCCCCATGCATTGGAGGAGATGTCATTGCCTTGTCAGGTGAGTGGGAACTCTGTAAATGTTGTCCAACTGTTAGCTGTCCCTGGAACAGATGGCCTATCATGAGCTTTACCTGGAAAAAAATTGTCATTGTTGCTGTCTATTCAGAGTGTACAGCCATGAAACACTAAAAGCATGCAATGGATTCACAAGACACAGCCATGGAGATGGCATTGTCTTGGCACCAGTACCTGGTAAAGATATTCTGTAGAAATGTAGTGAGCTTCCATGCCTCAGTGGATGAATGATGAACAGTACTAATCGCATTATCCCATCCACTTACCCTCTTGCCACCCAGCTATCAGGATGCGCTCAAACAGTTGAGCCTTGACCAGATCCCTCACATCTGTACAGTCATGGCTTAAGAGTGTGACTAAGAGGGAGTAAACCAGCAGGGCTGCCAGTGGTCACGGAGAACAGCATAAACCTTGGAGTGACAGTCACAACATACATGGCACCAAGTATTTGCATAGGGCCATTTTTTCCACCAAACCTTACCTTACCGTAATCATTGATGATAAGGTGAAAATGGTTAGTGTTTATAAGCACACTAAAAGCAAATGAGAGTATTGTAATGAGAATGGCTCACAACCCTTTTCAGTTTACATTTTACCACCTTACATTTATATTGATAGAATGTCACACAGAGAGAGTCACTGGGGAAGGGATGGGCCCAGCTGCCCCACGCTTCTCAGATCAGGACCTGCAAATTTAGTCGAAGAGTTCCTGAGGAGGAGAGCAGTCCTATACCCTGCTGGCCAGCTCATCCTCCAGTCATCACAAAAAAGACCTGGATTCAAATTGCGGCTATGGTGAGCATAGCAGGAGACCATGAGATATCATGGGTTCAGTGTCAGAAAAGGGTCAATAACCTGCTGCGTTCTGGCAAGGTGAGTAGCTTGGCTCATTCACAAAGAGATCCAAGGGAAGGGTCACATCTGAATGCTGCAGTTAAGGTGTGAGATCTGGTACATAGCTCTGCTATAGCAGAGGTATGCTGTAGCATACAGCATATTCTGCTGCTTCCTTAGGTGTGTACAGAACATGCGTGAATAAGCACTGTGATGCACAGACACAGTAAAAAGAGATATCCCCACATGAATTATATATCAGGCTACATGAAATCATGTTGTTGTTGCAGTCAAAAAGGGTGAAGAACGCTAAGGGGGTGGCCTGGACTGGGGTAGGTCAGCCTGGCTGAAACCAATTCACTCAGGTGGCCATGGAGATTGCCAGGGTGCCTGAGCAGCTCTCTGTTGCTGATGATGAATCACCAGTCGCAGGTCATAAAGGGGGTGGAAAATGCACCTTGGAACATGGTGGTAATGGTGGTGGTATTGATGTCAGTTCACTGAGCACAAGAGATGTTGGCAGGAGAGGGAGTGCAAGGATGGGGTTATGTCTTTCCGGCAGTGCAAGCATGGTTAAGGCTGTGCTTTCACAATATGAAGGCTATACCTAGAAAACTCTTCATGTGTCTTACACAGGTTGCAGCTCTGTTTGCTCATTACCCCGACCGTGGGCCAAATCACCCCTCGGCCATTAGGAGGAGGAAAAGATGTCCAAAGATGCAGAGTCACATCTAATAACTCTGCCAACTCAGGTACCAGTGCAATGGAGCATCAGGGGGATGTAGCGTGCATGTAGAGTCGATAGCACAGGGTCACCACACCAGAATACAGTAAGTGATGTTAGAGTTGGAGACATCTGTGCATAGCCTCCCTTGGAGGAGGGAGGAAATGAGCCAAGCTACCTACCTTGCTGGAATGCAGCAGGAAATCATGATGATGCTCCAGTGGGTGGGAACATGGAGCCTTGGGAGTCACCCTTTGAGGCACAGTATATCGATAATCAGCAGCAGATGTGTGGGCATCTGGCAGAGTTCCCTGACGTAGTGGCAGCTCTGGGACTGTGAATGGCGGAGTCCAGTGCCAGGAGTCATGAGTCCACTTTATCCTGGGGACTCAACTGCATGAGCTCTGACCATGAGAGATTCTCCAATCTCATGGAGAGACACACTCAGAGTGAATGCAAGAGCATCATTTCAGCCAGGAAAGGGTGCAAGCCTCCCTCAGTAGCCTGGCTCTGTTCCTTTAGAGTATGAGCGCTGACACTCATGGAACACATGAGAAGCTGTGAACCCTTAACAGGACAGATGTACAGCTGGTACACTGGTTGCTGGAATGGACGACTGCTGCGCACCGGCAGCCAGCCACATCAACACCATTTGAAGGCCGATCCAGGACTGTGGAGGTAACTGAGGATGGTAAAAGTACTGAGAGTTTCTCAGCACCCTCATCTTCTTCCACCCACCCCCCACCAGTCCCTCCTCCAGAGCCCTCGTAGATTCAACAGGTGCCAGTGACTACATCATCCATGTAGAGATGCAGAGGCCGCAGTCTGAGGAGGTCCCCAATGGGGTGCCTGCATGGTGAATCTGGCCACTGCACTCCTCATTGTTGTTTAGCCAAGAAATGAGTAGCCAGCCTCCACCTCCTCCAAGGCAACATGGGTGGGGGGGGGCGACTTCGTAGGAGTTTGCAGGAGTGCAGGGCACTGTCTTGCCTACAGCACTAACAAGTTTACCATGGTTACAATTTTCACATTGTATATATCACATTTGAGCACTTCTGGTATATATTTACATACAGTCATAGATGGCTCAATGTGTGCTTATACACAACAGAACTCCAAAAGAATGATAACATTTTGAAGGACATTCTTACCAGTGATAATGAAGGTGGCATGCTGAGGTTCATCTTGAGGTGAAGTCATCAGGAGCAAAGATGTAGCCAGGTTCATGAGGCATTTGAAGGCTCCTTTCTCCTCTGCTCTATCACATAAGGTTCCAGTGTTCAAAGCTTTGAGCACTGAGGTACTCCTTGTATCTTTCATTGTCCATCCAAATTTGATTTTAAGGGACACTCAATGATCAGGCTTCATGAACAGATGCTGGGCAGCAGGTGCATTTCAAGCATGAGTGCTGTTTGCGAGGCAGTCATCCACATGGCACTGTCACTCATTGACTATGTGTAAGCATCACAGCTCGACAGGCCATGTTTGCTCCAGTGAACGTTGCTCATCTGCTGTCCCCACTACTTTGGTAGCATTTGCTTTACAGATGGTAGAGGATGTGCTTTGTGAGGGAATATGAGGTTTATGGGAGCCTGGAATAAAAGATGCCAATCTCAGAGAATGGATGATGTGCAAATTCTTTAAAGAGATTTTGTTGCACAGTTGTGGGTTTACCCTGTACCATATGTCTTATCTGCATGTTTGCTGGCATATATAATCCTATCAGCATGTAGGGGGTTTAAAATCTTAAGGCATGATGCTACTCTCAGCATTGAGGGCATGGTTTGATTATGGACAAGGTGGCAGCTTTCCAGACACTGGCATTTATGTGAGGGGGTCAAGTTGTGAAGGACTTCTCACCAGGTGTGTTTGAAATATGATAGGCCCATGGTAATGATGGTGAAGGTTGCAGCCATTTTATTTTGTCAGAGTCAAACTCATTGATATTGTTTCTCTCCCTTGTGGGGATGGGCATTCCCCTGAGTAATTGTGGGGTCAATGTAAATGGCTTTTTAGTTGGAAGTTGCTCACCAGGGACTGGCTGATGGCAAAGAGATGGTACAACCTGCCCAGTCACCCAACTGTTCTGCAGTCCACTAAAAGGATCATTATTTTGCAGACTGTGCCTAAGTGGTGAAATGCTCTGGAGCACTTGATGGCACTTTGATGCCTCTGCAATGCTTGAGTGGGCAGATAAGCTAGAGGCCTGACTCCACGCATGTCAAAGTGGCTGCTGCAGAGGAATGGTCAATTTATACAAGGTTACCCTAATGCGTGGCCACTTCGCCCCCACCATCCTGGATGTGCTTGTGCACTACTTTTAACCACAGGGCAGCCCTTGCCCCCACCCCAAGTCACCTCAGCAGCAGGGCCGCCCTTGCCCAATCCCCAAGGCGCCTAATTCTTGAAGTCCAACAGGTGACTTTTGTGAGTGACCTTACTGTGCACTCACCTCCGAGTTCCCCTCAGAGTGCAGCCCTCCAAGTGCACGCCTTTTATATGCTGTTGTGATTGCACGCCGATGTTGGTGGACGATCCAGTGTGGGGGGCGATTCCAGCGGCTGACCTTATAATAATATGCAGATGTATTACAATGAGGTTCCAACATCCAATGGTGGGGAACGCAGCCCGCCACTGATGGGCCGAGCGGACGATTGCAAACTGGTTTCATGGCGCCGTGAAACTGATTTTCAGCCTTCTCAGCATATTGTGCACTCACGCCGCCGTACACACCTGACGCCAGTGGGCATGGAAAATTCCACTCATTATTGGAGCTGGTGAAAGTGTAAATTGAGTAAGTGATCCATTCTGCACATGGCCAACATTCCTCCCTTAACCAACACCTCTAAAAAAAACAGATAATTTTGTTATTTATTCAGTGTTTGAATACTATTTGGTTCTCATATTTACCCATAAGACTGCACTTCCAAAGTATTCAATTTGTTTGAAGCACTTTGGGATGTCCTGAGATGAGGCACAATACACACACACTTTCTCAAACCTATGAACTTACAGCTGTGTTTAGTGTGTTATAATGACTGCAAATATTTGAAGCTCTGAAGTCTTATGTAGTGCATGACCAACTGAACTTAATAATAAGTGCGATAGCTATAAAATATATTTGGCCTCTCTCAACTTAGTTCCAATGAATATAGCACAAATCTGCTCAAAATTTGGTAGCAGTCCCTATTAAATCACTCAAACAACATGAAGATGGTTGATGTGTAAATTGGCTTTGTGAAGATATCGTAGGTTGCTCCCAGGGAAGCAACCATTCACTTCCTTAATGATGTGAACTGTGCATTGGGAGAGTGAAATCCTTCTCTGTTAATGCTTCTGGCACTTGGATTGTTCTATTGTAATTGAGAAAGGGAGCATTTATGGCCATATAAGTACAATCAATGAATCCTTGGAGCTTAGGCAGTCCTACCACTCTGTGAAATTACATTGCCCTGTTATGTTACTGGCTGTCCTTGGGGGCAGGGGAAAGATGAATTGCTAGCTCTAGAGAAAAATGCATCTGTGAATTTTTTAATGCATCTGTGCACAGCTGTTTATCTAATGTTATTCATATCCCCAATGAGAACTTGGAATGACCCCATGGCATGCAAGTTAAGGGCTGCCATGAACTCAAGAGGCACTTGTGGAAGTGGGCTGTAAATCAACTCACAGTATGTGGTATTATTTAGTAAAAGCTTCCCTTGGAAATCATAGTCTCTGCAGGCACTGCTTCTCAGTTTAATGCATATAAGAGTGCCCCTGCCTGTATATTCTGGTACGGGGATACTGGCAGGTCAGCACTGTGTACCTGCAGAGTAGTCTCACCAGCCTGCCATAGCTCTATAACTCTACCTCTTCTTTATCTCTGAAACAAGAATAAAAGGGAATTCCCAAATGGAAAAGCATTCAACCTGCCTGAAAGACAGAGAATTGCATCCCCAGTAAATGACACAAAGACTGATGACAAAGTAATTGGCAGCAGCAAAAAAAAAGTGAAAGGAATGAGAAATCAGTTTTAATTATATCTGACTCTAAACATGATGCTAGGCCCTTTAAATCCTCTTTCCTCCCAGCTTCTTCAGACTGCTCATTTCAATTCTGACAGAGAATTCAGTACAAATGTAGACTAATGATGAAAAATGAGGACATATGTTGTCACCACCTTGCTGACACCCCATGTTCATGAACCTATCAAACATCAGGCAGGCAATTCTTTCAGTCACTCAAAATTATGGCATAAAATGAGGGGGATCTTAAAGTGAGTACAGATTCCCCCATGACAGATCTCCTCTTGATGAACCGCCTGATGAACGTGCTAAAATTTTGGAGGGTGCAGGCGGAATCATCGCTGCAGGAAATCTAGGAACATGTGATGATGGCTGAGTGACATCAAGCAAGAAGGGCACCTGCCTAATAACACATTGACGGAAGAATGTATGATGCAATAGTAATAAAAGAATGGGGCAAAACTAAAGTTCTTATAAATAAATAATATGAAAATTTAAAATAGTACTGTAGCTCTGCTGTAGCAAGTGAAGCCAAGCTCATATGGATAAGTTTATCTTGCAGTTGTTTTCAGTGTGTTTTTCTGTGCTGCTTCCAGCATCTCTGGACTGCATTAAGTATTAACCTTTTGATGGCTGTGTATCTTGGCTGCTGCTACACTCTGAGCTACATTCTTCTAATAAGCTCTAACTGTACAAATGAACCACATTAAACTATAGACAGGTAAGTATTTCTGAGAAGTATAAGTTCAGTGAAAGCTGCTGTGCTCACAGAAGTCCCCCTCTCAAAGAGCTGAAACAGCCCAGCTGATTTAAATAGAATTCTCCTTCCCAGCAGCGCCATAATTTTCATTGCTCTTACAGGGACATGAGTTTCAGAAGCACAATTTCTTTACACACTGAGCATCTGATACTCAGAGGATAAGAGTCAACTGACAAAGAGCTGGGCCCCTCAGCATCAGTGAGGAAGAATCTCCAGATTCTACAGAAGTACTTACAATTTTGATGTACGCATAAACAGACTGATCTCAATTTTCATTGTAAAAACTGTCATACAATAGTGGATGGCACCAGAGAGAACTGATTCTTATCTCATCCAGTAAGTGTGAATTTTTAAAAAAGCCTATTTCTTCCCCTTCCTTTTTTCGGAAGCATTTCACATTACAGAGTAAGAAGACGGGTTACTGATCCTAACTTCAGTCTTTTCCACTGCCAGTTGATAGCTGTCCAAACTAGCTATATCCCTTCAGAAGCTTACCAGCTGTTCTTTATAGAATCCGTAAATGTACACAGGGAGCAATATTGCAATTATTTGTAGCATGAATGTTGCTCCAAAGCAAAGTCAACTCATTTGAATAAATTTTCAGTGCTCTTGGTGTATAATGCTTTGGGAGAATGCAAAGTCAGTACAGAGCCTGGCAAACAGCTAGTTGTTGCCTTAAACAGCAATTGGCTCCAAAATCAATGAGCTAAAGGGCATGGCTGAACATAACTGTTGGACACCGCCCCCCCACCCCCCCTCTTCTGCATGCTTGTGATCACAGACTAGTCACTTATTAATGGAGTGGAAGGCCATCCTGTAGGACAACAGGCTGCAGACAATGACGTCTTGGGATTGGGGGGGTGAGGGGGTGGAGGTGGGGGGCAGGTGGTTGGGGAAGTCTGCAATCTGTACAAACTTTAGGCCCCTGCTATCCTGTTGTTTCCCCAGGATATCTCTGGGGAGAATGTTGAAAGTGCATGTCATCAACCACCTGCTTAACACAAGCATGAACTGCAGACTGACTGAGGTTACTGATATCCCCTGTGGGACAAGCCAGAGAGAAAAGAAGTTCAGGACTGCAGTGACCTTCACTTCAACAGGCTGAGCTATGCGCACTCTAGCATTGGGTTGTAGGTCTTGTTGCAGGAGGCAACACAACTCTGTCATGGCAACCCTAGAGAAGTGCTGACTCCTTAAACGCTGCTGTTCAGTGAAATGCAGGTATGTAGGCCTGTGTTTATATACTCTGTAAGAATTCCCCTAAACACACCTCCCTCCATTTGATCTCCATGCAGTTGCAGCTTGGTTGATGCTTCCTCTTCCTGCTCCTGCTCCCTCTCCTCCTCATTACATAAGCCAGGAGCAACTCCATGTTTGTTACCAGGAAACCCCTTAAGATCCTAGAACACTCTACAGTGTCACAATCACTTTGAAATGATCCAAGTAGCAAAAAAGCACACTATAATCCAAGAGGCGCTTGAGAAAAGCTACAGGGTCATTTACAGCAAGAGCGCTAGTGGACTTCATCTAAAACAGAGAGCAGGTGAGCATGTGGACTTCATTTAAAACAGAGAGTGGGTGAGCGTATGGACTCTATTTACAACAGAGAATGGGTGAGCATGAGGACTTTGTTTAAAATGGAGAGTGGGTGAGTGTATGGAATTCATTTAAAACAGAGAGCGGGTGAGCGTATGGACTCTATTTACAACAGAGAGTGGGTGAGCATGTGGACTTTGTTTAAAATAGAGAGTGGGTGAGTGTATGGAATTCATTTAAAACAGAGAGCGGGTGAGCGTGTGGACTTCATTTAAAACAGAGAGTGGGTGAGCGTATCGACTCTATTTACAACAGAGTGGGTGAGCGTATGGACTCTATTTAAAACAGAGAGTGTGTGAGCGTATGGACTTTATTTAAATCAGAGAGCGGGTGAGTGTATGGACTCTACAACAGAGAGTGGGTGAGCATGTGCACTTTGTTTAAAATGGAGAGTGGGTGAGTGTATGGAATTCATTTAAAATAGAGAGTGGGTGAGCGTATGGACTTCATTTAAAACAAAGAGTGGGTGCATGTATGGACTTAATTTAAAACAGAGAGTGGGTGAGCGTGTGGACTCTATTTACAACAGAGAGTGGGTGAGCATGTGCACTTTGTTTAAAATGGAGAGTAGGTGAGTGTATGGAATTAATTTAAAACAGAGACTGGGTGAGCGTATGGACTTCATTTAAAACAGAGAGTGGTTGAGCATATGGACTCTATTTACAACAGAAAGTGGGTGAGCATGTAGACTTTGTTTAAAATGGAAAGTGGGTGAATGTATGGAATTCATTTAAATCAGAGAGCGGGTGAGCGTGTGGACTTCATTTACAACAGAGAGTGGGTGAGCATGTGGACTTTGTTTAAAACAGAGAGTGGGTGAGTGTATGGACTCTATTTAAAACAGAGAGTGGGTGAGCAGATGGACTCTATTTAAAACAGAGATTGGGTGAGCATATGGACATTATTTAAAACAGAGCGGGGAGACTTCATTTAAAAAGAGCCCGGGGAGCAGCTGATTGGTGAGTTGGATTGGTGAGTATTTCTAGTCTTTAGATTAAAATTAAGGTCTATAGCTAGTATTTAGATCTCTAGTTTTTATTTCCTCTTTCTTAAAAATACCTTGTTAAGTATAAGATCGATACTAGTGTAAATAATTAAATTAAATTTAATGAAATGTAAAGAGCAGGGATACTACAATAATTAATTAATAAATTAAATATAACAAGATAGTGATGGCAGTATGGGTGATGTGTTGCTGCTGTGGTATGTGGGTCATGCTGGAAACCAAGGTCATCCGGAGCAAACACATCTGTAGTAAATGTTTGCAGCTCGAGGAACTTCAGATCTGAGTTAAGGAGCTGAAATCTGAGCTGCAGACGCTGTGCCAAATCAGGGAGGGGGAAAGTCACCTGGACACTTTGTTCCGGGAGGCGGTCACGCCCCACAGGTTAGACCATTCAAATTTGGTTTGTGATCAGGGACAGGAGGGTGTGAGTGCAGGTGAGGCAGGTACGGGTCCCAGGGTGTAGAGTTCAAGGAGCCTCATCCCCTAAAATTGTCCAACAGTTACGAGGTTCTTGCAAGCTGTGTGGACGAGAGCGGGGACCGCAGGGAGGATGAGCGAACTGACCACAGCACACTGGTACAGGGAGACATTCAAGTTGGGGGAGGAAATAGGAATTGCAGCGGTGGTAGGGGACAGTATACTTAGGGGTATAGATACCATTCTCTGCAGCAATGGGTATAAGTCTCGAAGGCTATGTTGCCTGCCTGGTGCCAGGGTTAAAGACATCTCCTCAGGGCTGGAGAGGAACTTGGAGTGGGAGTGGGAGGGATTCAGTTGTCGTTTTTCACATTGGTACCAATGACATTGATAGAACTAGAAAGGAGGTTCTGCTGAAAGAATTTGAACAGTTAGGAGATGAATTAAAAAGCAGAACCTCCAAAGCAATAATCTTGAGATTACTACCTGAGCCATGGGCAAACTGGCATAGGTTAAATAACGTCAAGGAGTTAAATGTGCAGCTCAAAGATTGGTGTGGGAGGAATAGGTTTCAGTTCGTGGGGCACTGGAATCAGTACTGGGGTAGAAAAGACTGTACCGGTGGGATAGGCTTCACTTGAACCATGTTGGGACCAGTGTCCTGGCGAATTGAATAACTAGGGCGTAGAGAGGGCTTTAAAGCTTACAAAGCAAAAGGATATAGCTGCATTGCAGGGCAGCTATTTAGGCAATGATACCCAGAGTGTTTAGGAAGGGATAGAGCCTACAAACATAAAAAAAAAGCAGCAAATAGGGTCAAGGGGGGGAAAAATGGTAAATAGGCAAAATTAATGGCTCTTTACTTAAATGTGCGTGATATTCAGAACAAAATAAATGAATTAATGGCACGAATAGAGATTAATGGGTGTGATCTTATAGCCATTATGGAGACATGGTTACAAGGAGATCAAAGCTGGGAAATAAATATTCAGGGGCATATGACTTTTCGAAAGGACAGGCAGGAAGGAAAGAGTGGTGGGGTAGATTTGTTAGTATGAGATGGAATAAGTACGATAACAAGAAATGATCTTGGATTGTAAGATGTGGAGTCCATATGGGTGGAGGTAAGAAATAACAAGGGGAAGAAAACACTGGTTGGAGTAGTCTATAGGCCCCTCTAACAGCAGCTATGCTGTCGGACAGAAAATTAATCAGGAACTAATGAGAGCATGTAAAAAAGGCAACATATTAATCATGGTGACTTTAATCTCCATGGAGATTGGGAAAATCAAATTGTCAGAGGTAGCCATAAGCAAGAATTCATAGAGTGCATTCAGGACAATTTTCTAGAACAATATGTTGTAGATCCAACCAGGGATCAGACTATTTTGGATCTGGTAATGTGTAACAAGGCAGGTTTAATAAATGATCTCAGAGTAAAAGAACCCCTTGGAAACAGTGACCACATGGTGGAATTTAACATTCAGTTTGAGAATGAGAAACTTAGTTTGGAAACATCGGTGCTAAACTTAAATAAGGGTAATTGTAAAGAAATGAAGGCAGAGTTGGCTGGAGTGGACTGGGAAAGAAGATTAGCAGAAAAGATGGTTGATGAACAATGGCAGACATATAAGGAAGTGGTTCATGGCTCACAACAAAGGTATATCTCAGTGGGGAAGAAGGATTGTAGGAGGGGGATAAACCAACCATGGTTAACCAAGGAAGTTAAGGATAGTATCAAAGTGAAAGAAAAAGCATACAATGTCTGTCGCAAAAATTAATGGTAAGCCAGAGGATTGTGAAAGTTTTAAAAAACAACAGAAGATGACCAATAAAAAAAGACAATAAACTTTGAGGGTAAATTAGCTAGTAATATAAAAACAGACAGTAAAAGCTTCTTTAAGCATATAAAGAGAAAGAGAGAGACCAAAGTCAATATAAGCTCCTTAGAGAATGAGGCTGGGGAAATAATAATGGGGAACCAGGAAATGGCAGAGGAGCTGAATAAATACTTTGCATTAGTCTTCACGGTAGAAGACACTAATAGCAAAAGGCAAAAGGGGGGAAGGAAATAAATACAATAACTATCACTAGAGAAAAAGTACTAGGGAAACTAATGGGCTAAAGAATCAGAATCACAGAATCACAGTGCAGAAGAGGCCCTTCGTCCCATCGAGTCTGCACCAACACGTGAGAAACACCTGACCTACCTACCTAATCCCATTTACCAGCTCTTGGCCCATAGCCTTGAATTATATGATGTGCCAAGTGCTCATCCAGGTACTTTTTAAAGGCCAATACATCACCTGGACTTGATGGGTTGCATCCTAGGATATTAAAGGAAATAGTTGCAGGGATAGTGGTAGTAATCTTCCAAGAATCCTTAGGTTTTGGACAAGTCCCAGAGGATTGAAAAACTGCCAATGTAACACCCTTATTCAAAAAGGGAGGGAAACAAAAAACAGGTAACTAGAGGCCAGTTAGAGTAACAGCTGGCATTGGGAAAATGTTGGAGTCTATTATAAAGGATGTAATAGCAGAGCATTTAGAAATACATAACTTAATCAAGCAGAGTCAGCATGGCTTCATGAAGGGGAAATCATGCCTGACAAATTTATTAAAATTCTTTGAGGAGATAACAAACAGGATAGATAAAAGGGATCCAGTAGATGTAGTATATTTGGATTTTCAAAAGGCATTTGATAAGGTACCACACATTAGGCTATTTAATAAGATAAGACCCATAGTGTTGGGGTTAGTGCATTAGCATGGATAGAGGACTGGCTAACCAATAGAAGACAGGGAGTTGGGATAAGGGGGGCATTTTCAGGATGGTAACCTGTAAATAATGGAGTGCCACAGGGATCAGTGCTGGGGCCACAATTATTTACAATACATATTAATGACTTGGATGAGAGAAATGAATGTACTATCACCAAGTTTGTGGATGACATAAAAATAGGTGGGAAGGCAAGTGGTGAGGATGACACAAACAGTCTACAGAGGGATATAGATAGGTGAAGTGAGTGGGCCAAAATGTGGCAGATGGAACATAATGTGGGAAAATGTGAGGTTATGCACTTTGGCAGGAAGAATAGAGATGTTGAATATTATTTAAATGGAGAAAGACTGAAGAAAGCTGCAGCACAGAGGGATTTGGGAGTCCTTGTGCATGAATCCCAAAAAGCTAGCATTCAAGTTCAGCAGGTAATAGGTAAGGCAAATGGAATGTTGGCCTTTATTTCAAAGGGAATGGAGTATAAAAATGGGAAGTCTTGCTAAAACTATACAAGGCACCAGTTAGACCACACCTAGAACAGTTTTGGTCCCCTTATCTAAGGAAATACATACTGGCATTGAAGGCAGTCCACAGAAAGTTCACTACGTTGATCCTGGGGATGGAGGGATTTACTTATGAGGAGAGGTTGAGTCAGTTGGGCCTGTACTCATTGGAGTTTAGAAGAATGAGAGGCAACCTTATTGAAACATATAAGATTCTTAGGGGGATTGACAGGGTAGGTGCTGAGAGGTTGTTTTCCCTTGTGGGAGAGTCGAGGACCAGAGGGCATAATCTCAGAGCAAGGGATTGCCCATTTATGACAGAGATGAGGAGGAATGTCTTCTCTCAGAGAGTAATGAATCTGTGGAATTCTTTGCAGCAGAGGGTTGTAGAGGTTGGGTCATTAAGTATATTCAAGGCTGGGATAAACAGATTTTTAATCAGTAAGGGAATCGAGGATTATGTGGAAAAGCCAGGAAAGTGGAGTTGAGGATTATCAGATCAGCCATGATCCCAATGAATGGCGGAGCAGACTCGATGAGCTGAATGGCCTACTTCTGCTCCTATGTCTTATGGTCATCTTAAGCAAAATGCCTCCCAAAACTTTCCAGTATTTTGCCAGTGATCCCTTTAAATATTGTGGGACATGGTGTCCCCTGACTTGTGCTGCCTATGGTTGGTGGACAGGGTTAGGAACTCTAAATGCATTGCAACTTTAAGAAAAGTCACAATTTTTTTTAACTCGGGCTGTCTCTGCAGTTGCCAGCTTTTCCATGCTGTTTCAAGTGCTTCTCAAGTTTTGGCGGGAACCCCACGGTCGTGAGAGTTTTTGAAAAGTCACTAGCAACCAGGATTAAGGAAAATCCCAAGGCCTTTTATACATATGTAAAAAGCAAGAGGGTAGCCAGGGAAAGGGTAGGCCCACTCAGGGACAGAGGTGGGAATCTGTGTGTGGAGCCAGAAGAAATGGGAGAGATACTAAATGACTACTTCTCATCAGTATTCACCAAAGAGAAGGACTTAGCGGTCGATTTGTCTAGGGAAGAGTGTGTAGATAGCCTGGATCATGTTGAGATCAAAAAAGAGGTGTTAGGTGCCTTGAAGAATATTAAGGTGGATAAGTCCCCAAGGCCAGATGGGATCTACCCCAGAGTATTGAGGTAGGCAAGGGAGGAGAATGCTGGGGCCTTGACAAAAATCTTTGTATTCTCACTGGTTACGGGTAAGGTCCCAGAGGACAGGAGAATGGCCAATGTTGTTCCATTGTTTAAGAAGGGTAGCAGGGATAATCCAGGAAATTATAGGCCGGTGAGCCTTATGTCAGTGGTAGGGAAATTATTGGAGAAGATTCTTTGTGACAGGATCTACTACCATTTGGAAGCAAATCAGCGTATTAGTGGTTTTGTGAAGGGGAGGTCGTGTCTCACTAACTTGATTGAGTTTTTCGAGGAAGTGACAAAGATGATTGATGATGGAAGGGCAGTAGATGTTATATATATGAATTTCAGTAAGGCCTTTGACAGGATCCCTCATGGCAGACTGGTACAGAAGGTAAAGTCACACGGGATCAGAGGTGAGCTGGCCAGATGGATACAGAATTGGCTTGGTCATAGAAGACAGAGGGTAGCAGTGGAAGGGTGCTTTTCTGAATGGAGAACTGTGACTAGTGGAGTTCCGCAGGGATCAGTGCTGGGACCTTTGCTGTTTGTAGTATACATAAATGATTTGGAGGAAAATGTAACTGGGCTAATTAGTAAGTTTGCAGACGACACTAAGGTTGGAGGAGTTGCAGATAGTGAAGAGGATTGTCAAAGGATACAACGGGATATAGATCGGTTGGAGACTTGGGTGAAGAAATGGCAGATGGAGTTTAGTCTGGACAAATGCGAGGTAATGCATTTTGGAAGGTCTAATACAGGCAGGAATTATACAGTAAATGCAGAACCTTTAAGTGCATTGACGGGCAGAGGGATCTGGGTGTACAGGTTCACAGGTCACTGAAAGTGGCAATGCAGGTGGATAAGCTAGTCAGGAAGGCATATGGCATGCTTGCCTTCATTGGCAGGGGTATTGAGTATAAAAGCTGGGAAGTCATGCTGCAGCTGTATAGTACCTTGGTTAGGCCACACTTGAAATATTGCATGCAATTCTGGTCACCACATTACCAGAAGGATATGGAGGCACTGGAGAGGGTGCAGAGGAGGTTTACCAGGATGCTGCCTGGTCTGGAGATTATTAGCTATGAGGAGAGTTTGGAGAAACTCGGATTGTTCTCACTAGAGCGACTGAGATTGAGGGGGCGACTTGATAGGAGTTTACAAAATTATGAGTGGCATGGACAGAGTAGATAGTCAAAGCTTTTTCCCAGGGTGGAAGAGTCAATTACTAGGGGACATAGATTTAAGGTGAGAGGAGAAAACTATAGAGGAGATGTGCGGGGCAAGTTTTTTTACGCAGAGGATAGTGAGTGTCTGGAATTCGCTGCCAGAGGAGGCGGTGGAAGCAGGTACGATAGTGGTGTTTAAGAGGCAGTTTGACAAATACATGAATAGGATGGAAATAGAGGGATATGGACCCCGGAAGTGCAAAATGTTTTAGTTGACGGGCAATATGAACGGCGCAGGCTCAGAGGGCCGAAGGGCCTGTTCCTGTGCTGTACTTTTCTTTGTTCTTTGTTCTTTGTGAGCCTTCTTCTGTTTTAACTTTGCCAAACTTAGTTCCAGTTCGGAAAAACAAACGTAGTAGCGACTTCTCCAGGCAGACAACTGGCAGTGTTTCCATGGGTGTGTCTCACCTGATTTTGGTCCCGCTGCTGGCCCATTTCTAGATATAAACATGGTAATATTAAGAAGTAAATTGCCCTCAATATCTAAATAGCCACACTGAAAGGTGTAATTGGTTAGTATCTATGAGACCCAACTGATTTCTACTCTTTCTAGCCCGTGAATGTGAGCCCAATTTTAGAGATCCCATTGCTACTGTTACACATTGTATTATCTGTAAATATCTGTAAAGTGCTGGGAACTAATTAGCTAGGAAATAATTGTTATGCGTAAGTGTTCCGGGGGCCAGATTTTATGGCTGTACTAAAGAGTCCTGTGACATCTAACAGAACCAGTTAAATCCGGTCCTTCTATTGTACCAGACAGCATGCCAAAATTAAACATAAAAAGTTTCTGATCTTTCCAAGTTGAAGTGTGATTATTAATGACATCTGGGAACCAAAAGACAAGAACACGCAGCAGCTACTTTGATTGAATTCCACACAGTACAGATCAGATACTAAACCTAGGACCTTCCCAAAGCTGTTTCAACTGGGGGGGATAGGACTCCAATTGCGTGAAAGAGGAGATGGAATGTCTTTATTTTAACGGAATTACCTCTAGTGAGCTATAAATATGACACAGTTCTAGTTGGTGTGATTTCCACTGGATTTTGGAAAGGATAATTTAGGAAACAGATGAATACATCTGCCAGCCATCTGTCAGCCTGCCTTCAATGATTCGATTCCAGTCATTACACCCAACAGGGAAGTTTTTTTTTATCCACCAAATAGAATTTGCAAAAATCAGGTGTAGTACATCCCAGCAAGAACAATGTGTCTCCTCTGATCATCTGAAATGAAATGCTGTTTACAACCCACTCTCTCCAGGAAATATAACTCAGTGACTCAGTATCGACATGCACAGATAGAAAAGAGCAGCAAACATTCTTAAAATAAATGACTGTGATTTTGAACTTTTCTTGAAGCCGATTATTTTAAGTTGTTACATAGAAACATAGAAAATAGGAACAGGAGTAGGTCATTTGGCCCTTCAAGCCTGCTCTGCCATTCAATATGATCATGGCTGATCCTCTATCTCAACACCGTTCTCCCGCGCACTCCCCATACCACTTGATGCCTTTAGAGTCCAGAAATTAATCAATTTCCTTCTTAGATATATTCAGTGACTTGGCCTCCACAGCCTTCTGTAGTAGAGAATTCTACAGGTTCACTACCTCTGAGTGAAGAATATTTTCCTCATCACAGTCCTAAATGGTCTACCCTGTATTCTGAGACTGTGAATCCTTGTTCTAGACATCGCAGCCAGAGGAAACATCATTCCTGCATCCAGTCTGTCCAGCCCTGTCAAAATTTTATACGTTCAATAAGATCCCCCCTCATTCTTCTAAACTCCAGTAAATACAGGCCTAGTCGGCCCAATCTCTCCTCATACGACAATCCTGCCATCCCAGGAATCAGTCTGGTGAACCTTGGCTGCCTTCCCTCAATGGCAAGTATATCTTTTCTGTAGTAATTATGGTTTTATTTAGTGTGGAATGTACCTTTAAGAATAATACTTGTTAAGGAAGATCACATGATCTGTAGTAACCAATAGGAGAGTAGCACAGGCTAACTTATCAGTCAGTGCAGAGATGGAGTTGGAATTGAAAGCACGCATGTAGTTGCTGCTGAGTATATTGTAAATAAACTTAATGTTTCCACCCAAGAAGTGTCTGCTGATCAACTCTATCAATAATAGTACAACTCCGCGATGCCACAACACTTAGCTACGGAGACCAAAACTGCACACAATGCTCCAGGTGTGGTCTCACCAAGGCCTTGTCCAGATGCAGTAAGACATCCTTGCTTCTTGCAATGAAGCCCAACATACCATTTGCCTTCTTAACTGCTTGCTGCATCTGCATGCTTGCTTTCAGTGACTGGTGTACAAGGACACCCAGGTCTCTTTGTACATCAACATTTCCCAATCTGCCACCATTTAAATAATACTCTGCCATTCTGTTTTTCCTACCGAAGTGGATAACTTCATACTTATCCACATTATACTGCATCTGCTATGTATTTTCCCACTCACTCAACTTGTCTAAATCAACCTGATGCCTCTTAACACCCTCCTCACTGCTCACATTCCCACCAGGTTTCGTGTCAACAGCAAACTTGGAAATAGTACATTTGGTTCCCTCATCCAAATCATTGATATATATTGTGAATATACAATATGAATAGAGCTTGGGGCCCAAGCTCTGATCCCTGCCGCACCCCACTAGTCACCACCTGCCACTCCAAAAGAGACTCATTTATTCCTACTCTCTGTTTCCTGTCTTCTAACCAATTCTCTAACCATGCCAATATATTACCCCCAATTCCATGTGCTTTAATTTTACACACTAACCTCTTATATGAAACTTTATCAAAAGCTTTCTGAAAATCCAAATACACCACGTCCACTGGTTCTCCCTTCCCTATTCTGCTAGTTAAGTCCTCAAAAAACTCCAATAGATTTCTCAAACATGATTTCCCTTTCATAAATCCATGTTGACTTTGTCTAATGCTGTTGATATTTTCTAAGTGTCCTGTTATCACATCCTTTATAATAGACTCCAGCATTTTCCCTACTATTGATGTTAGGCTAACTGGTCTATAATTCATTGTTTTCTCCCTCCCTCTTTTTTTAAATAGTGGGGTTACATTTGCCACCCTCCAATCTGCTGGGACTGTTCTGGAATTTTAGAAGATGACAACCAATGCACTCATTATTTCCATGGCCACCTCCTTTAGTACCCTGGGATGTAGATTATCAGGGCCTGGGGATTTATTGGCTTTTGGTCCCATTAATTCCTCCAGCACTGTTGTTTTAGTAATACTAATTTCCTTCAATTCCTCCTTCTCACTAGAGCCTTGGTTCCCTAGCATTTCTGGGAAGTTATTTGTGTCTTCCTCTGTGAAGACAGAACTAAAGTAGTTGTTTAATTGCTCTGCTATTTCCTTGTTCTCTATTATAAATTCTCCTCTTTCAGACTGTAAGGGACCTACCTTTGTCTTTGCTAATCTTTTTCTTCTAACATATTTATAGAAACTTTTACAGTCCTCTTTTATGTTCATTGCAAGTTTGCTCTCTGCTTCCAGTTAAAACAAAATTAAGTAGCCTTAGTTCCAATGGCTAAATTTTACAGAATTAAAATTTTTATATAGGATTGGTGTTGAACTTCTTAGGAAGCACCTGGGAATTCTGAATTATATGTTAACTGAATGCTTTGTCCAAAATATGCTTGGGTTGACTTAAACGTGGTGAACTTGAATGATCATTAATTATGATACCACCTTATTGTTCATCTGATCTTAAAGTTTCTGATTTCTGGTTAAGGATAAAGGAAAACAATCATCAAATGTAACGTGTAAAACATGAGCAAAAATCTGAGAAACTTCTGTCTGTCCCTCTCTTTTACAAGAAAGCTTGCAATTTAACATTAAGTGTTGTCATTCAGGATTATCACCCACTCTATGGCCTCTGGTGAGACAGAGTGAACAAACGTGATTACGCCAATGATTCATAGGATGCCCTCTCCACAATCACACATTGGGCTATTCATCGTCTTCCTTTAAAAAGAGAGGGGATGTAGCACCTGTAAGAAATCCTGATGCTGTACGCGGTGACCCCTATTAAATATGATATAGTGAAGCTGGGTGGCTCATCCATGGGGTCCATGATCAAGTCTCGATCCTGACCCTGCTGGTTTCCTATATCCTCTGTCACTGCCCTTTGGGTGGGAATTCTGAGTTTTGAGAATTTTGGCTGCTAACCAGAAGGGGATGGGGAGGGGAGCTTAGGGTTAAGGTTAGGGTTAGGGTGGGTTGCTGAACTGAAGGTAAGACATGTAGAGATCTTCATTGATGGGCAGAACTGAGTTTTCTGGGACCTGGTTTGTAATCACTGATCCTTGCAGCTTTTCTTCTGAAGTGGTAACAAAAAATGTACTAGAACTGGGAGCCAGTCTGTTGATTTTGCTTTCAGCACTTCTGTGATGATTCTCACCATGGTATTCAGTTGTACATTCATAAGATTTATATTTACAGTTCCTGTCAATTCTGGTGGGCTCCAGAGGAAACGGGGTAAGCTGGTGGTTTGCAGAGTATGAGCATCTGCTTGCCAGCTGGTTGATTAAGTTGATCTAATCTTTATCTTGGCTGCAGTTTTCATCAAAGGTTAATGGTATGTGTGACTACTATTCAGAACAACAAGTTCATTTTCTCCGCCGATGCTGCCAGACCTGCTGAGTTTTTCCAGGTAATTCTGTTTTTGTTTTGGATTTCCAGCATCCGCAGTTTTTTGTTTTTATCATTTTGGAAGTACTTGTGCCTGAACTCAATAATACAGAAGGGATCACACAAGCATTTTGTTGCTCAAATGAAATACAGAGACAAGCATTTTCTGAGGAATTAGACAAAACCCTCAAAGCTTATAACAACCTGCAAGTTATTTTCTGTAAACCTGTGAACATGCCTTTCACTTGGGCAAGAGTTGTTGCTGAATGACTATAACAAGGTCAATTTGACAACCAAATTTCCTTGACTGGATAGAGGGGTTAATATAAACATTAAAAAGTGATGGTGCAAAGACTGAGCTCTGCACAAACCCCTTATTCGATGGTTGAGTTCTGTTAATTTGCTTCATACATGGAATTTGCGATTGCTGAGCATTGCTGTTAGGAGGAGCAATGTTGGTTTGCAGCAGTAGATCATCCCTCCATATCATATCAAATGCTGAATTCAAGTCCACAAAAGCCACATGTACGCTGATGACACTTAGCTCTACCTCACCACCTCTCTCAACTCCTCATCCTCTCTGCCAACTAAATATTAGGAAGACCGATGCACGAAGACTGATGCCATTGAGGCTGAGCCAGACTGTTTGCAACTTTGGTGTTATATATGACCCCGTGATCAGCTTCTGACCACATTACCAGCTCCATTACCAGCACCGCTTACTTCCGCCTTATAACATCACCATATTCCCCAGTGTCAGCTCATCTGAAACTCTCATCTGTGCCTTTGTTACTTCTACACTTGATTATTCCAATGCTCTCCTGCCTGGCCTTCCATCTTCCACCTTCCATAAACTTAAGCTCATCCAAAATCTGCTGTTCATTCCAGCTCGCACCAAATGCCGTCTACCCATCCTCCTAGCCTACGCTGGCTTCTAATTAAGAATTTTAAAATTGTAAACATTGTTTTGAATCCCTCTATGGCCTCACCCTTCTTAATCGTATAATCTTCTCCAGCTCCCCTCTGAGATATATGTGCTCCTTTAATTCTGGCCTCTTGTGCACTCCTGGATTTTAATCACTCCACCATTGGTGGCCATGCTTTCAGCTGTCTCAGTCCCCAGTTCTGGAATTTCCTCCCTCGACCCCTGTCTCCTACCTCGCTCTTCTCTTTTAATATGCACCTTAAAGCCTATCTCTTTGAGCAAGCTTTTGGTCATTTGTCCTAATGTGTCCTTATGTGGCTCAATGTCAAATTTGTTTGATAATGCTCCTGTGAATTGCCTTGGAACCTTTGACTACATTAGAGCTATAGAAATATAAGCTGTTGTTGTTTTTGTTGTTGTGTTGAGTTTTCATTGATAACCAGCATTGAGGTGGGTTGCAATTATCTGGTCACACATGTTACAGCCAGGTCTATACCCATATTGCTCCATTGGAATGTAATACTCACGGAGTGAGACCAGGCTTTATAGAAACATCCTTTTCAGAAGCTTATACATAACGCCCAGCCAGAAATAGTTTGGATCGAAAAAGTAGGTATTTTGCTGGATAAAATGTCCTTTCTAGCACCTGTTTGCCTGTGGCTTCACTGTTGTCCTATCCCCAAGTTACTGAAGTCCCCAACTCATGTTGAAGGGGTAGCTATGATCTACTAGCATGGGCAAGGCATACTTGGTGGCTTATTAGCATTACTAAGCATAACGTCGGTGACTTAAAAAAATGCTACATTCCAGTCTAATAAACAGAGGCATGAAGAGGGAGAGGGCAAGGAATAGTAGGGGGAGAGAGAGAAAAAGAGAGACAGAGAGGTACAATATGAAGAGTCAGAGACAGCTACACTGAAGAGCCAGAAGCAGCAAAGGAGCGGAGCAGAATTGCAGTTATTTAATTAACAAACAGAAAACATAGATAGTGACTGTGAAATTGGATGGGGTGCAAAAACAGGTGTCCATTCATTCTGAAGTAGCTATTTTCAGCGACTGCAGCGTGCAGCCCAGGATAAGCATGTTGTTGAGTAGCTGTGTATGCACAAAATTGTGAGAGACAAGCAAGAGTTAAAGCCAGGCTTCATTAAATAAAGCCAGCCTCCATTACGTAAAGCCAGCCTGCACCTCTTAAGGTGAAGGAGCATTACCATTGCAGCAGGTGCTAGAAGTCATTCTCTAAGTGATTTTGAAGTGGGAAGCACTCAATAATGGCACAACATGACAGAAAGCAGTTTCCAAGGTTTTCAGACACTGCATTGGGGACCTTAGGGAGGAGGTGCAGAGGAGGAGAGATGTCCTATATCCACAGGGGGACAGATGTTCAAGAGACAAACTTGGCAAAGCCAGTGGGGCGAGATAACTGTGGAGGTCAACACCAGGAATCTAGCCCTGAAGACCTGGATGCTGTACCACAAGATGTGCCATGACAGTCAAGGTCAGTGAATGCATATTCAAATGCCATATCCCACTAGTGAACCACTAGAACACTAGCCTCAGACATTGCTGAATTGATCACATCACCATTACTCACTTATGAACAATCACTATCAAGCACTACTCATGCCTGGCATATATAAGCATCACTGCAATCTCACACACTTAGCACTGTTGCAAGTCTCACATCCACATGTCACACACTACCAGATATTCATTCATGACAACCACATCACCCAAACACAATGCCCTACACTCACAGATACACCACCCTCTTTCATGTAGGACAAAATGACAAATAACCGGAGGCAGCAGCACCGAATGGGTGAGGGGGCTGCATGTTCTTATCCTGGTAGAAGAGGCAGTGGTCAACATTATTGGAGTGGCTATGACTGAGGCTGTGGCTAATGGTGCGGTCAAAACCATCTTCAGTGGTACCATCCTCATACCTAATCCTCATCCTCACATTCAGCTCCCCCTCATCCCGTAGTCTTTTCTGAGTGACAAGCTTCAGACGGTGTAAGCATGCTTCTCTTTCTTCCTCCCCCTCCACTCACCACAACCCTACTCTTGTGCCTTTCTCTTTTCAGATACCCAAGAACTGACACCTGGCCAGACAATGATGGAAGAGTAAGAAATAGAAGGAAGATAGTGATGAAAAAGAAATCCTATTACTCGCTCTCACATTTGCAGCCATCAGCACAGACACTGACACCGCACCTACTTAACAGGAGAGCATAGAGTCAGGATGTGCATGTGGTGAGACTGGGCATGAATGCCCCACAGCCAGGGCAGGAGGCAAAGATAGCGCCCATACCAGCTCACCGGATTGCGAAGTAACACAAAAGTTCTGCTGCAGTGGACTCAAATGAACACTTTGAAGGGATGGACTATGGAAAAATATTAATGCGTATGCAGAGGGAAATGCATGGTGCATTGGCTGGTCTGCCAGATAGCCTGCGTGCAAGGTCAAGGAGCAGGGGGGAGTTGCCACCAACATGACACGGGGTTTTGCACAGAGCTCGGAGCTAACTCTTGCAGCAGGGAAGTGCTGCCCATCATTAGCACATTGGTGGACACACGCTTGATACAGCATTTGAAAGCTGATGAGTCAGTTCCCATTGCAGCAAAGCCAAAATCTGAATGCTGCAGTGAAAGCTTAGAATTCTGTATTGCAAGATCAGCTTGCTACTATAGAAGCTCAAACTGATCTCATGCAAGCTTACCTGGCTGTTACTCAATCTCAGCCTGCTGCATCATTGTTATGAACACGAGTGTTCAAAGGGTCTTGCAAGGGTCACTAAAGTCCAGCAATCTGTCCTCCAACATATTACTGGGATTGTTGGGAGGTTGCCCCCTGTAAGTGGCTGTGTCTCCATTGGGTATCAACCTGCTGTCCTCTCTCAGAATGACAACATTCAGCATCTCATCACTGCCACTCTGCCAATGCTCTTGTTATCACTAGATAGCCAGAAAGTCTGGAATGCTGCTGTTCATGCAGAGATGGTGGAGTCCAAAACTAGGTCTTCTAGGGTCAGAGCATCATCCTGCAAGAACATCTGCAGTCTCCCCCACTGAAATTCAACAACCCTTCACTAGCCATGCTGCAGGCTCTGGGACAACACTGCATAGGAGAATGAGACATGGAAAGACAGACACTAAGGGAATGCACAAAGCTGATTAGTTAATGTGTGTATGCAATATGCATGGTTTAATTTATAAACTTTGCTTGGAATGTTTGTTTTTCTATTGGCTTTTATATTTGCGTTGTTGCTGAGTGACTGTCGTGATGGCTAATGACAGAGGGAAGGTAAGGTGAATGTGGAATATGGATTTGGGATGCGTTTACTGGTATTGCTGTTGGATGAATCCCAGTATGGAAGGGGCTGTGTCGTTTGCCCCTGCCTTTCATCCTCCCCCCACACCCCTCCTCTTCCTCTTCCACCTCCTCCTTCGCAGCTGCTGGCCTTCTACCTGAAGGTAAGGGCTGTGCAAGGTTGTTCAGAATGTTGTAGACCATCATGAATCTTGACACGTGCTGTGCCATGTAGTACAGGGCTCTGCCGCCCACTGCAGGGTTCTACTGCGTATTGCAGGGCTCTGCCGCCCACTGCTGGGCTCTGCCGTGTACTGCTGGGCTCTGCCGCCCACTGCAGGGCTCTACCGCGTATTGCAGGGCTCTGCCACGTACTGCAGGGCTCTGCCATGTACTGTAGGGCTCTGCCGCATACTGCAAGGCTCTGCCATGTACTGCGGGGCTCCTGCAGAATGCTCCTGGCAGTGGAAACATTATGTAAGCATCCTAATGATCTGCTCAATGTCACTTCTTGTGGCAGCATGGCTTTCACTAAATGCATGCAGCCCATAGGTATGGATTGCAAATCGGAGTGGTAAGCCATGTTGTCAAAGGATATTCTCTGTCACACCGTTCCCATCCTTTGATTTTCTTTGATGGTGCAATGGACTGCTACAGAATTAAGACACCATGTCTTCTGCCAGGATACAGGTCACTGACCTTCATGACTCACTGCCTATGGTTGCACATCAGTTAGGCATTGAAAGGGTGAAATTCCTTTCAGTTGTGGTATATCTCAGAGTTGGCAAAGAGACGTCTGTGCAGTCAATAGCATCCTGCATCATGGGGTAGTTTGCAATCCGCACAAAGCCATGTAATTTCTCTGCTTGCTTGTCTCTGGCAAGAGAGAATGAAATATGTTCAGCTCTGTTGGAACACAGAGCTTCAGTTACCTTCCTTATGCAACAACAGATGGCAAACTTGGAGATGTTGCAAATATCACCTGCTCCATCCTGAAAGGAGACTGATGCATAAAAGTTCACAGCCAGAGTCACCTTCACAGCTACTGGCAAAGCTGTCCTCAACCTGTGCTAAGGCAGTTGTGGTTGCAGTAGGTGTCAGATTTCAGTGAGGACCTCCTTACTGAAGTGGATACATCTAACAAACTGTTTCTTGTTGAGGTTCAGATAGGGGAATTTCTCTCTCAACACCCTGGATAGATAGGTCCTTCTGCTGACAGCCCTTCTCTTCCTCCTCCTCCTCCCTCTTTCAGCAACCTATCCTGCTCTGTGTCACCTCTGCTCATTCTCCCTGTCATGCTTTCCAAGAGGATGCAAATTACTGCACCCATGTCTAGGACCAAGTGCAGAATCCTCAAAGTCAGGACAAAGTCCTTCAGCAGATGCTACACCATTCCCTGCACACTTCAGCAACTTGAAACAACTTTAGAAACCACCAAATATTTCTACAATTACAGCAACTACCAGCAGAAATTAACCAGCAGCTAACCTGAAAGGAGTTGATGATCCCTTTAAATAGCACTGGTGGCTCGATCCATCCTGCTGCTGAACACATGTTCAACTGCATGAGGTTAAGAGGTAGCATTAGCTGGAGCATTGAACACCAGAATGGCAGCTCTGGCGTCAAATTAGTTCCCTACACGCATGCTAATGCCCTCACCAAAATGGCATCAAGTGCGGCTAGCATCATAATGATGTTCTGCTGCAGAAATTATTTTGGAGACAAAACAACACTTATAAGACCAAAAAGACGAGTGCTAAGGAACCAAATTTTGCAGGTCAAGTTTGTCTCATGGCTGTTTGGGAGTCATTTTATAATCTTATTACAAAGCCCCTATGTAGCCTACACTGAATTTACATCTATGCACAGCATATTATAGGGGTAATACTAATACAAAATGCAACTATATTACCGGATGTTTAGTATAAAATAAACTACAAAAATATTGTTATTCCCAACAGTATTAACTTGCTGCCATCTAGTGGTAACCTACAGTCAAACACTTGGCACAATATTTGTATGTTTCTATATTGATCATGTGACATGTATTTCCCTAGTATCACATTGAGCTGAATCTTCCGAGGAGTAGCAATCACTGTTGGATTGCCACTCCACTCCTACTTACTTACCTTACACTGGAGCTCCACATTTCTTGCCCGGACTTATGAACTGGGTCTCTTTTGAAATGTGGAGCGTACCTGTTCTGGGGGTCCTTCTTTTGTAGTGCAGGATTGTCAGCGAAGCATTGCTACGTACCCATGCAAGTTTAATGTTCCCAAAGCCACTTCGACAAGCTAAAGTGAGAAGGTAAGTGTGTAAGGTAAGTGGGTGAGGGGGTAGGGTAGGTCAGTGCGGTACTGGGTCGGGGTGTAGTTGGGTTGGGTCACAGGGATGGTTGGGTGGGGGGTTAATCAGGGGGTCTTCAGGGTGTCAGGTAGGTAGTCAGGGGGGTTGTTAGGAATAGGTGGATGGGAGAGTTGTTGGGGGTCAGACAGGTGGCAGGGTAGGAGGTATAGTCGGGGGGGGTGGGCGTCAGGGTAGTTGGAGGTCAGGGTTGTTAGTCAAGGTGACCGGGGGGCGGTCAGGGGGCCAGTCATATAATTACCAATGAGTTAGAATCGATTTTAATCCTTCTAACTTTTTCTGGGTAACTATTCTGCTAAGTGGGAACCATCCAAAGTCTCCAACTCTAACTCAGAGTTTCGGAACGTTCCAGGTTCAGGGCAGTTCCCCATCGGAAATCCAAACTTACCGGGTAATTTCTGTGTAGTCAGTGCATGGGAACTTCCAAGGGGGTCCCCCAGCACATCTTGGAGGGGGGTGTACCTCTGGGATACGACCACCTGGAGATCAGAAGTTCTGGGCCAAGGTACTTTCTGAGTTGGAAGAATTTAGCAGCTTCTATGTCACAACTATGCTTTTACCCAAAGGCCCCTGGTCATGGTCATGATAAGTATTCCTGCAACCACCTAGAATTTCTGATGAAGTTCTCCAGGTCATTCACCCTTCACAATTTTTTCTGGGGCTTCTGACTTAAATAGTGCCTTCCACAACCTCAGGATGTCTCAAAACTATTTAAAGTGAATAAAGTATTTTTGAATGCTATGTAGGAACAGATGTAGGCAATATGCACACAGCAAGGTCCCACAAATAGCAATGAGATAATGACCAGATAATACTCTGGAGTAATCACATAAAATATACAACACAGAACCAGGCCATTGGGCCCAACTAGTCTCTGCGGATGTTGAGTCTTCTCCCATTCCATCTATCTCATCTCAGCATATCTTTTCTCTCATGTTTTTTTGAAACCACCTAAGCCTTAACTGCTTCCTGCGGTTGTGAGCTCCACATTGTAATCACTTGATAAGTAAAGACGTTTCTCCTTACCATTTATTGAGAGGGGAATTGAAGAGTAGTGAGGTCATGCTTCAGTTATAGAGGGCATTGGTGAGGCCACATCTGGAGTACTGTGTATAGTATTGGTCTCCTTATTTAAGGAAAGATGTTAATGCTTTGGAAGCAGTTCAGAGAAGGTTTACTAGATTAATGAGAAAAAGCTGGACAAGCTAGGCTTATACTCCTGCTCCTAATTCGTATGTTCATATTATTTCCCTATTGGATTTATTAGTTGCTATTTTGCATTTATGGCCCCTAGTTTTGGATTCTCCCGCAAAAGGAAACATTCTCTCCACATCTAATCTGTCCAACTCATTCATAATTTTAAAGACCTCCTTCAGGTCAACTCTAAGTCTTCATTTTTTAAAAAAGAAAACAGCCCCAGCCTGTTCAATATCTCCTTATAGCTGTAATCTCTCAGTTCTGGTACCATCCTTGAAAACCTTTTTCCACTTTCTCTAGTGCTTCTATATTATGGAGACCAGGACTGTGAAAATTACTCTAACTGCAGCCTGACCAGGGCCCTATACAAGCTTAACATAATTTCACCGCTCTGAAGAAGAGTCATATGGACTTGAAATGTTAATGCTGATTTTTTCTCCACAGATGCTGTTAGATCTGCTGAGTATTTCCAGCATTACCTGTTTTTGTTTCAGATTTCCAGCATCCACAGTATTTTGCTTTATAATTTCACTACTGTTGAACACCTAGAAGTAAATCCTAGTGTTTTATTAGCATTTTTATTGCTCGGCTAGCCTCTGATAGTGCTTTTCATAATTTGTTCACCTGTATCCCTGGATTCCTTTGTTCTTCTACCTTATTTCTAAGGTGTAGATGATGTTTCTATTTTTCCTATTGAAACCTAAATGTTAAAGTACGTTTGCCTCTTAACTACCCTGTCTGCTGGTATTATGTTGCACTCTTCCTCCGTATTAGCTGTACAGCCACCAGTTTGGTATCATCTGCAAATTCTGATATTGAGTTAATCATTCCTAGATCCAAGATGGCACAGAGAGCCTATCTCCCTAAGAATAGCTGGTGAAATAAGGTCGGGCGGATTTGAATATGTAAATGGTATCCTCCATGCTGAAAATGATCTAACAGAATATCTACAATGCCAATCTGCTTGAGATGTATTTTTAGAATTCAGAATTGCAAACGTATGGATTTCACCAAAAAAAAGACGCAACTGGATTATTTTAGAAGAAAATATACAGGAGAACCGGGGTGGCGGGACAAACGAACAGATGGGCACAGCTTCTTGGATGCGGTAAATGCATGGAGAAAAATAACATACAGCCACAACATTCATTTAACAAAACATAGACACATTGTCCTAATGTTTCTGGATTGTCAATTGTAACAAGAATATAAACTGATTTTGTGGTTACTACAATCGGATTTGTTCAGTGACTCAAACGACAGGGGGCGCTGAATTCAAGATGGCGCTTGTGAATACGGCCTATTTAGGCCCGGGACCCGGAAGTGAAAGCCCCCGGACTGAGTTAGCACTGGGGGTCCCGGTCTGGGCCTGGAGCGCAGCATCTGCACCGCAAATTAGAGGCCAGGCCCCGGGGGAGTGACGGGCCCCTGGGTAGAGGACGGGTGGCGGGGCGGAATGGTCTCTGGGGTTGAGTAAAGGGCGGGCGGTGGTCGCGGGGCTGCGGCTTGCCCCTCCCCCCCCCCCCCCGGGGCGGCGGAGTTTCTATGCTGAGGCCCCGGGCTGGGAGTCGCTGCTTCCCCCTGTCCCGGTGATGGACGAGTGGAAGCCGAACCCCAGGGCCAAACCCTTCGTTCCGCGGCGGCACCGCAGCTGGTTCATCGCCTGGAAGTACAGGTTCACGGGACAGCGGTCAGTGAGGAGGCTGTGCCAGGTGAGGGAGGCCTTGGTGCCTGCGGGGATTGGGCTGGGGCCAGTGCAGCAAATCACTACTGGATGGGGCTTGTCCAGTTAGTGCATATCACTCACATGTACTAACATCCTGCAGGGCTTCCAAACATTTCCTCTCCTCCTTGACCTGTCTGCAGCCTTTGACATGGTCTTTCTCCAGGGAACGTCTCTCCGCTGTTGTCTAACAGGGAGGCACCGCTCCCACCTGGTTCCATTCTTATCTATCACTTGCAATGACTTCTCTCCCTGCTCCTACACCTTTAGCTCTGGTGTCCCCCAAGGATCTAACCTTGGCCACCTTTGATTCCTCATTTACGTGCTGCTGCCTTTCAGATGATATGTTAAATCGAGGCCAAGTTTGCCCGCTCAGATGGTTGCAATAGATTCCAGGGCACTATTTCGAAAAAGAGCGGAGGAATTTCCCTCCTATCGTGGCCAATATTTATCCCTCAATATCATAAAAAAAACAGCTTATCTAGTAATTATCATGCTGTTTGTGGGATTTTGCTGTGCTGTATTTTCTGTATTACAATAGCTAAACTTCAACAGTATTTAATTGGCTGTTGCAAGCTTTTGAACATCGTGCATAATGAAAGGTGCTATATAGATGCAAGGTTGTCTGTCTAGGTACACAGATGACACCCAGCTGTACCTGATCACATCTTTGGACTCCTCCACTGTCTCTTAAGTTGTCAGACTGCTGGTCTAACATTAAATATTGGATGTTATTGGTGGGGGAGGTGGGGGTGGTGAGGGGTGGGTGGGGGGTGGTGAGGGGTGGGTGGGTGTTGGGGTTGGGGTGGTGGTGAGGGGTGGGTGGGTGTTGGGGTTGGGGTGGTGGTGGGTGGGGGGGTTGGGTTGGGGTGGTGGGTGGGGAGTTGGGTTGGGGTGGTGGGTGGGGGGTTGGGTTGGGGGTGGGGGGTTGGGTTGGGGGGTGGTGGTGGTGGGGGGTGGGGGGTTGGGTTGGGGGTGGGGGGTTGTGGTGGTGGGGGTGGGGGGTTGGGGGTGGGGGGTTGTGGGGGTGGGGGGTTGTGGTGTTGGGGGTGGGGGGTTGTGGTGTTTGGTGGGGGGGTGGTGGAGGGGGTGGGAGTGGGGGGGTGGTGGGGTGGTGGTGGTGGGAGTGGGGGGGTGGTGGGAGTGGGGGGGTGGTGGTGGAGGGGGGTGGGAGTGGGGGGGTGGTGGGGTGGGGGTGGGAGTGGGGGGGTGGTGGGGTGGGGGTGGTGGGGTGGGAGTGGGGGGGTGGTGGGGTGGGGGTGGTGGGGTGGGGGTGGGGGGGTGGTGGGGTGGGAGTGGGGGGGTGGTGGGGGGGGTGGTGGGGTGGTGGTGGAGGGGGTGGTGGTGGGAGTGGGGGGGGTGGTGGGGTGGGAGTGGGGGGGTGGTGGAGGGGGTGGTGGTGGGGTGGGAGTGGGGGGGCGGTGGAGGGGGTGGTGGTGGGAGTGGGGGGGTGGTGGTGGAGGGGTGGTGGTGGGAGTGGGGGGGTGGTGGAGGGGGTGGGAATGGTGGTTGGGGGGGTGGGGGTTGGGGTTGGTGGTGGGGTGGGGGTTGGGGGTGGGTGGGGGTTGGGGGGGGTTGGTGGTGGGGTGGGGTTTGGGGGTTGGGGGGGGGTTGGTGGTGGTGGTGGTGGTGGGGGGCTGGGGGTGGTTGGTGGGGGGGCTGGGGGTGGTTGGTGGGGGGGCTGGGGGGGTGGTGGTGGTGGGGGGGTTGGGGGTGGTGTTGGGGGGGTGGTGATGGGGGTGTGTTGGGGGGGTCTGGGGGTGGGGGTGGTGGTGGGGGGGTGTTGGGAGTGGTGGGTGGGGGTGGGGGGTGGTGGTTGGTTGGTGTGGGGGTGGCGGGGGGGGTGGTTGGCGGGGGGGGGTGAGGGGGTGGTGGTGGGTGGTGGGTGGTGGGTTGGTGGTTGTGGGGTGTTGTGGGGGTGGGGGCCTGGTGGTGGGGGCGGTGGGGGGTGGGGTTGGGGGGGTTGTTGGCGGCGGTGGTGTGGGGGGTGTTGGGAGTGGTGGTTGGGGGTGGTGGGGTGGGGGGTGGTGGGTTGGGGGGGATGGGAGTGGTGGTGGGGTGGGGGTTGGGGGGGATGGGAGTGGTGGTTGGGGGTGGTGGTGGGGGGGGCTTGGTGTTGGGAGTGGTTGTTGGGGGGGGAGGTGGTGGTGGGGGCTGGTGGTTGTGGTGGGGGTCGGTGGTGGTTGGGGTGGGGGGGTGGGTTGGGGGCGGTGGTGGGGGTGGGGCTATTGTGGGTTGGGGGGTTGGTGGGGATTTTGGCAGGATTTTGGGGCTGGGGGTTTGGGGGGGTGTGAGGGGTGGTGTGGGGGGGTGGTGGTGGGCTTTTGGGTGAGTGGTGGGGGAGTTGGGGGTGTGGTGGGGGGGTGGGAGGGTGGTAGGGGTTGGGGGGTGGGGGGAAAGGATTTAAAAAAATGAAAACGAATAAATGAAAAAAACACAATTGTATTAGAAGTAGAGTAAAGGTGGAGGATAGAGTACATGGCCTGAAGTTAACTCGATGTTAAGTCCAGAAGGCTGTAACATGCCTAATGGGAAGCTGAGGTGCTGTTCCTCCGGTTTGCATTGGGCCTCACTGGAACATGTGTCCATCCTTGGCCTGCTGCAATGTGCCAGTGAAGCCCAACATAAACTGGAGGAACAGCACCTCATCTTCCCATTAGGCACTTTACAGCCTTCTGGACTTAACATTGAGTCCAACAACTTCAGACCATGAACTCTCTCCACCATCTTTACCCTATTTTTAATCCAATTGTTTTTTTTATTTTTAAATTAAAATTTTTTATTTATTCATATTCATGTTTTTAATCCCTTTTTCCCCAACCCTCACCACAGGGCCATCTGTCACTTGCTTTTATGTAGTGCTTTCACAGAGCGCTGACCCTTGTTCTACTGTTAACACTTTCTGTTCTTACCTTTTATGGCAGTATCATTCTTCATTCAGTATCAATATTCTTTAGTCTTCACCACTACCATTAACATTCCCTTTGCCTTGTGTCCATGACATCTTTGTCAATATCTCCTTAGCTCCTGCCTATCCCTGACCTTCTATCTTTCTCCACCTGCTCTACCCCCTCTTAAACAGTACAAAACCATCACATTTCTGCTTCTCTTTAGCTCTGAAGAAGAGTCATGCAGACTTGAAATGTTAACTCTGTTTCTTTCTCCACAGATGCTGCCAGATCTGCTGAGTTTTTTTCAGCATTTTTTGTTTGTTTTTCTCTCTAGCTGAATTGTTTTCTCTTTCTGATTCTGAACAGGCATTTTCTCTTTTCCAGACTGCTGCATTGCTGTTTTTACTTGTGACTGTAATTGTCAACATCAAGCTTATTTTAGATACAAGAAGAGCTGCAGCTGAGGAGGAATTAGTACAAGACTATGGTAAGCTTCTGTGAAGTGCCGCCTTGTAACCTTTTTTCTATATGTTGAAGATGCTACTGTACCTAAATGCAAATTGTTGATTATGTTGGGGGATACAGCAGTGCGAGAGAGAATGGTAAGAGTTCAGTTCTCTGATATGTATTGAAGGAAGGTTGCACATTAACTAATGGGGAGGGGGGTGTGACTAGTGTGTTTTTTGGCTCCTAATGTAACAATGCATGTTAGAAAGTAATGATTTACACTGAAAATTTGCTTGATCTTTCAACCAAATTGACAAGCATTTTCTTTAGCAGCACAGGTCAGTGTAGCCTTTTGAGTTTAGAACCAGTTCTTCAGCTATTTTTACAGCACAATCAATATTAACTAAATACAAATGGAAAGAATGATTATTAAGTGACACTTTGTTCCATGGGTTTATAACTGCGTTTGAGAATATAGCTTGAAATAGTTGCCCTTTTAATGTCATTTGTAATTCATTAGTAGTGACTCATGCCTACCTCACTGTAACTATTTACCCAACTACATGCCAACTTTTAAAATTCAAGTGCATACACAATTTATAAAAATAAGTTTATGGAAATTAGTAGACTCTGCTTTGTAATGTTACTTTGTAATTATGGGTTATTAACACTGGAATTTCTAACTTTCATAAAGAACACTTGTGTTGAAACATACTAACTAACTGGCTTAAATTTCTTTGATTACACTATTTAGAATCATAGAATGACACAGCACAGAAGGAGGCCATTTGGTCCATTGTCCCTGTGCTAGTTTTTGGGTAGTGCTATCCAATTAGCCCTACTCTCCTCCTCTCTCCCTGTAGCCCTCTAATTTTTTTTTCTCCTTCATTCAATTCTCTTTTGAATGTTACTATTAAATCTGCTTCCACCACTTTTTTCATATAGCACATTCTGGATCATGGCAACTTACTGTGCTCTTTTGCCAGTCACCTTAAAGCTGTGTCCTCTGGTTATTGACCTTCCTGCACTAAAAACAGTTTCTCCTTACTTTATTTAACCATTCATGATTTTGAACGCCTGTATCAAAGAAGGTTAAGGTCTTAACCTTCTCTGCTATAAGAACAATGCCAGCTTCTAAGCTTCTCCAGTCTCTCCACATATCTGAAGCCCTTCACCCCGATCCCATTTTCTGCACCATCTGAGGTCTTACAAATATCCTCAAGTGGTATGCCAAGAATTGAACACAATACTGTAGATGAAAGCTAACCATTGTTTTATGAAGGTTTAGTACAACTTCCTTGATTTTGTACTGTTCCAGTATTAATAAAGCTAAGGATCCCAAATACTTCTCAACTTGCCTGCCATCTTTGAAGATTTGTGTACATACATCCCCTGATTCCTGTTCCTGCACCCCCTTTAAAATTTACCATTTGGTTTCTATTACTTCTCCTCATTTTTTCCTACCAAAATGGATAATTTCACACTTCTCTGAGTTACATTTCACCTGCCATGTGTTTGTCCACTTCACCAGTCTGTCTGTCATTCTGAAATAATTAACAACCTCCTCAAAGTTTACTACATTTGAGCTTCATATCTTGGGCAGAATTCAAAATTATGCCTTGTTTACCCATTAATATATATCAAAATGAGCAGTGGTTTTAAAACTGACCCTTGGGGGAGCCACCACTGCACACTTCCCTCTAGTCTGAAAAGCAACCACTGTCTACTTTCTATCCCTTAACCAATTTTGCATCCATGCTGCCATTGCTCCTTTAATCTCATGGGCTTTAGCATTGCTAACAAATCTGTTAAGTGGTATGTTGAGAAGCACCTTTTGAAAGTCCATGTAAACAGCATCAACTATACCACCTTCATCAACCCTCTCTGTTACTTCATCAAAGGGCTCAGTTAGTCACATCTGTTTTGCCTTCAACAAATCCATGCTGACTTCCACTTATTAATCCATACTTTTCCTCTTGGCAATTATGGTGAGATGGTGGCATAGAAGTATCAGGGCAGCTAGTGGAATTTAAATTCAATTAATGAATCTGGACTATAAAAAAGCTAGTCTTAGTGATGGTGACCATTGATCATTGGTTGTTGTACAAACCCATCTTGGTTCACTAATGTCCTTTAGGGAACGGAATCTGCCATCCTTACCCAGTCTGGCCTACATGTGACTCCAGAGCCACAGCAATGTGGTTGATTCTTAACTGCTCTCTGAAATGGCCTGGCAAGCCACTCAGTTCATGGGCAATTAGAGATGGGCAACAAATGCTGCCCTTGCCAGTGACACCCATATCCCATGGAAGAATAAAGAAAAAAAATGTCTTGTCTCCTACCATAAATTGACTGGGCCTGTGGTTGCTGGGTTGATCTGTCTTTTTTAAACAGGCAAGTAGTATTTGCAATCTTATCGTCCTCTGCCACTATCTCACATCCAAGGAGGATTGGAAAATTATGGCCAGATCCTCCATAATTTTCAATCTTGTGTCAGTAACCAAGGCTGCATCTCATTTGGACTGGGTGACTTTTCTACTTTGAGATCTATGATCTTTTAAGCACCTCCTCTTTGTCTAATTGTATTCTATTCAATATTACTACTGTTCCTTTCTTCACTGCTACATTGGCAGAATCCTCTTCTCTTGTGAACAGATAGAACAAAGTATTCTTTTAGCACCTCGGCAATGCTCTCTGCCTCCTTTCTGGTCCCTAATTGCTCCAAATTTCTTTTGACTACTCTGTTACTGTTGACGTGATGATAAAAAAACTTTTAGGTTCCCTTTTAATGTTAGCTACTGATCTATTCTCATTCTTTTTGCCCTTCTCATTTCCTTTTCCAGGTCTCTTCTGTACTTTCTGTATTCAGCATGGTTCTCTACTGTGTTATGAATCTTATTTGCCATAACCTTTTTTTTCCCAGCGACAGTGAAAGAACGGCGATATATTTCCAAGGTAGGATGGTGAGTTGCTTGGAGGGGAACATCCAGGTGATGTTGCTCCCATGTGTGTGCTGCCCATGTCCTTCTAGATGTTAGTGGTTGTGGGTTTGGAAGGTGCTGTCAAAGAAGGCTTGTTGAGTTCCTGCAGTACATTTTGTCGAAGGTATACACTGCTGCCACTGTGCATCAATGGTGGGGCGAGTGAATGGTGGGGTGCTAATCAAACGGGCTGGTTGTCCTGGATGGTGTCAAGCTTCTTGAATATTGTTGGAGCTGCACTCATCCAGGCATGTGGAGAGTATTCCTGACTTGTGCTTTGTAGATGATGGACAGGCTTTGGGGGGTCAGGCGGTGAGTTAATCGCCGCAGGATTTCTAGCGTCCGACCTGTTCTTGTAGCTACAGTATTTATATGGCTAGTCCAGTTCAGTTTCTGGTCAATAGTATTCTCCAGGATGTTGATAGTCGGGGGTTCAGTAATGATAATGCCCTTGAATGTCAAGGGGGATAGTTAGATTCTCTCTTTTTGGAGATGGTCATTGCCTGGCACTTGTGTGGTGCTTGTCAGCCAAAGCCTGGATATTGTCGAGGTCTCGCTGCATTTGGATATGGATTGCTTCAGTATCTGAGGGGTCATGAATGGTGCTGAATATCATTGTGCAATCATCAGTGAACATCCCCACTTCTGACCTTATGATGGAAGGAAGGTCATTGATGAAGCAGCTGAAAATGGTTGGATCTAGGACACTGCCCCGAGGAACTATAAGAACCTTTAGAGTATAATGCAGATATTGTAAATTGTTTTATCTTTATGACCTTGTAGAGTAAAGTTTAGTTTTGTTTGTTCAAAACCTGTGAAATCTTGTGGCTTTATTCACTGAGCAAATGTCTCGAATCTCAAACTTTGTCTACTTTAAACAAACGTATGACTTGTAGGTCTGGCTAAGGATCGTAACATAATGTAGAGATCAGAATTGTCCACAGCATCACCGGTGTGATCTAAACTTTATAAGTTTAACATCTTTGCTTTTCAATTTTATCCCTCTAGAAATGAACTCCAGTGCTTTTTTTAAAGGTAATGATTCATCCTGGTGCCCATCCCCCTGTCAAATTATCTTCAACCTTCCCATACAGTGCTAGTTAACCTTCCAACTAGGACATTGGCCCCAGCTCTGTTGCGATACAATCCACCCAATTTAAACATGTCCCTCCTGCCCCAGAATTGTTCTCAATGTCTCAGGACTCTCAAGCCCACCCTCTTACAGCATTTTCCCAGCCAAGCGTTAACCTATCTAAACTACTATTTCGATACTCATTAGCATGTGGCACTGTGAGTAACCAGAGATTGGTATCTTTGAGGTCCTTCTGTTCAATTTCTTTCTGAGCTCCTGAAACTCTGACTGCAGGATCACAATTCTTTTTCTTCCAATATTATTGGTTCCCACATCGATTACCACTTCTGACTGTTCACCTTCTCTCGTCTCCTACCAACTGTTTTTTAAACAACCCATGTTGATGACTTGCATGTGGGTGGGGACTGAGTGTAATGTATCCATGTTTGCTGACAATACAAAGCTAGGTGGGAAACTAACGTGTGAGGAAGCAGAAAAGGGATATAGATAAATTAAATGATGAGCAAAAAGTTGGTAGATGGAGTGAAAAGGTAAAATACAAGTAAATTTTTAGTATTCAGAGGGATTTGGGTGCCCTCCTACACAAGTCACAAAGCTAATATGCAGGTACAGCAAACAATTCGGAAAGCAAATAGTATGTCAGCCTTTGTTGGTACGGGGGTTTAAAATAAAATAAGGAAGTTTTGCTGCAATTATATATGATTTTATGAGACCACATGTGACATACTGTATATTGTTTTGATTTCCTTACCCAAGGAAGGATATACACCTTCAGAGGTCAAGGGATGGGTCGAGGTTGGGGGAGATACAAAAACAAGGTTCACTGGATTTATCCCTGGAATGAGAGGATTGTCCTGTAAGGAGAGATGGAGTCGATTCAGCTGTGTTCTCTGTAGTTTAGAAGGAGATCTCAGTGAAATGTAATAAAATTCGGACAGGGCTTGACCGAGAGTAGATGCTAAGAGTCTGTTCCCCTTGACTGGCGAGTCTAGAGCTATATCATAATATTTGGGTATCGGGTCAGCCATTTAGGACTGGGACGAGAAGTTTTTCCACCCAGATAATTGTGAATCTTAGGAATTCTCTACCCCAGAGAGCTGTGGATGCTTGGATGCTCAGTCATTGAGTAAATTTAAGATTGTGATTGATAGATTTTGGACATAGGGGAAGCAGTGAATATGGGGATTGAATGGGAGAATAGAGTTGAGATAGAATTTCAGCTATGGTTTATCAAAGTGGCGGAGCAGGCTTGAGAGATCATGTGGCCTGCACCTGCTCCAATTTCTTATGTTCTTCAGCACTGCAGTTCATGCGGTGTAGATACCGTGAAAATCCAAGCTGGCAATGCTAGTTTGAGTGATCATCCTCAATTGAATAATAGGAAGTAAGGCTGTTTGTTTTGATTTAGTGGAGTAAACCTGCAGTAATACAATCTTGGGAGCTCAAATTACTTACTTGAGCTTTCCACATGCAGTTTGACCCTCTTTATCCTCTCTTAGATGCAGTGGTTATGTTACAGGACCAATGATTGTGAGGACTGGACTAATAGTTCAGAGACTGAGAGTTTAAAACCCACTAGTTTGAAAATTTGAATTCTGTGCTTTTTTTAAAATCAGGCAGTAAAAAAATTGTTCTCAGTAAAAATGACCGTGAAGCTGTCAGATTAGTGTAAAAACAAATCTGGCTCACCAGTGTCCTTCAGTCAAGGCAGCCTGTCATCCTTATGCAGTCTAGCCTTTATATCATCACAATGTCACATCAAAGTTGACTCCTAACTGTCCTCTGAAGTGGCTTAAGAAGCCTCTCTGTTGTATCAAACAGCTACCTAGAATAGCAGTTCAAGAAGGTGGCCCACCACTACCTCAGGGCTGTTTGGGTTAGGCAGCAACATTCATTTCCGAAGAATGAATGCTGCACAACAGTTTACTAATGTCAAAGCTATTCTGTAAAACTCAGTTCTACCAATTTACTTATCTACAGGCATTTCTATTACAAATTTTGATTTAAAGGACTTATTATCTATTCTTGTGGTAGATAATGCCATACCCAATATGGAAACTGCTCGCAGGCCATCCCATGGCCGAAAGGTCCTGGACATTGAAGTCTACTCCAGCAGGTCAAAGGTCTATGTTGCTGTTGATGGAACCACAGTAAGTATCCTTTCACCCCTTTATTTAATGTTATCGATACATTGCAGCACAACTACAATATTGTTCCTAACACTAGCTTACCAAACACAAGGGAATAGTTATGGAAAGTCAAGTAATTTTTTGTCAGCGGAAGATACTGTTAAAGTAATAGTAAACCAGCATATCAGGAGTATTGAAGTTTGTAATGTGTTTGTACTTTGTATTTGCTTCTGAATGTTATGAAATAGCACTTATTTTGCATGATAGGAAAAAGATATGAAATAAAAGTAGAAAGTGCTGGAAACACTCAGCAGATCTGGCAGCATCAGTGAAAAGAAGCAGAGATAATGTTTCGGTCGAATGTCTCTTCTTCAGATCTGCCAACTGTGGCGTACCTATCAAAAGACCAGCTAACTCAACATGACAGCGATCGAACCTTAGACCTTCCTGGTCAAACGGCTCAGCTTGTGGAATAGCCTTGCTGGACCGTTAAGGGAATGTATTTTGCTCTGTTTTATGCTAACTTAAAAAGTTATTTTGTGTTTGTTCAGCCTTGTCATAACTGCTGAGCTGACTGATGAGAATTTAGTATTGGGAGTAATATTTCATGTCTGTACTTGCCAAGTGAGGTAAATCAGTACTGGACAATGGAACACTTGTGGGTTCCACCAATTGCTTCCAGGTCAGAAAAAGCATAAAAGTTGGAAATATTAGGAAATAGAGATAGTTTAAGTAAGTTATATTGCTTTTTGTGGGTGTTAGGAATTATTTTTAGCTTTAATGTTTAAGTTTGATTTGTATTTCTGTATTTGTGTGTTAAGAGGTCAAGTTGAGTTTTAGTAGTGGAACAGGAGAAAGTCCCAAGAAGTCCTTCTAGTCAAAGGAAGGACAGGAACCTGGAAAAGATCCTATTAAGTAAAGTCAAGAGTGAGGGGTAGAGAGAAAGGCTCCAAAATTCAGATTTAAGGAGACAAAAGCTGCAGAAAGCAGTATTAAAGCCAAAACAGCATGCAAGAGGCCAGAAGGTCCAAAGAGATGGCTGAAGGCCTGTAAATCTTTGCTATGGACATGTGAAGCAGTGGTGTACTGTTGACGGCTGAGTTAATGAGAGAGAGTGCATGGGTAGACAGCTTGAATGTACATGGTGACTCAGGGAGAGGAACATCAGAAGGAGAGTTCAAAACCCTGGAGGTGAACCCTTGCGGAAAGCGTCTGTGCGAAAGCATTGGTTTCGGAGATGATCCCAAAGTGAGAGTGGAGATTGGAAACCCTCAAGTGAAAGATGGAGTTCGGTGAGAACGGTTGGCTCATGGTGTGAAAAGTGCCAGTGAGGAGTTGAGGAAAGATCCAAAGCATCTGTGTTGGGTGACAACTGTCACTTGGTTTCAGAGTGTGGTGTGTCTGACCACTGGTCGCCATAGGTTTACATGGACTGTGTGCTTACTGTGAACATTAAAATATAAGATAGCTTTTATAACTTGTGTTATCCTTACAAATCGTATATATCTGTGAAGGTATAGTTGTGGGTAAAGGAGTATTGTAATATAATTCATACTTCCTTGTTTAATAAATGTTTTGCTCTTTTGTTAAGTTCATTAGCTGACTCTGGTGACTCTGTTCAGTAGCCACTCTCTACTCATCTAAACAAACAAATGAAAGTTAGGATCTATCAAGCTAGGTTCTACCCTGGGATCAGGCTTGTCCAGTGGTAACCTCAGCTGGAATCATAACAGAAGAAATCTGATAGATTGCCTTCATCAAATGCCAAAGCCCATACTACATACTGTGAATTTTTTTTGTCCTCTCCAGCTCCCTTTTTTTTTAGCAAGATTGCCAAAATGCAAGTTGTTTTGCAATGCCAAGCCAGCTCCTAGTCTGTTGGTTTGTTATGTATACCCAGTCTTAACTGGAATTGCATACTGCTGTGAATTAAAATGAATGACCTAACCCATTGTATTGCACAAAACTCTTTTTAAACTAGTTTTAGTCTGATCGAAATAAGTACAAGTACAGTAACTGAGTGCGAAGGATTGAACAATTAGAGGAGGAAAGTTGTTTGATGGTGTTTTAGTTGCTCTGCTGTCTCATTCTGTTGTGGAGCCTGAATATTGCTGCCGACATTCCTGAAATCTGTTACAAATAATAACTGAATCACTTCTTTCATTCCATGTAGTATACCTATTTATACTATAATATAAAATCAAGTGCTTATTTTTTGTTTTAAAGAAACACTTATCAAATTATAGAATCATGACGTATGCTTATTCTGCACTTACATCAATGTTTAAAAAAAAACGAATCCTATTTTGTAAAATGGCAAATAATTGAAAAGATGGTGCAACGTGCATACTTCCTGGCAGCCTATCAGAAAAGACATTTCATTTGCAACCTGAGTTGTTAACCTATTTGTACAGTCACTTAGGGGGTGGGGGGAAAGGGGGAGAAGTCCCTTTCTATGGAAGTCAGATCACATTCTTTACTTAGTACATCAATGTAACCAATTTCATATTTTCCCATTATAGGTTCTTGAGGATGAAGTCAAAGAGCAGGGTCGAGGAATACACGTTATTGTTTTGAATCAAGCTACAGTGAGTACACTGCAATAAGAAGACTGAAACTTCATCCACATATCCAAGAATTTTGCACCTAGTTTCAGACACTATTGGAGTATATATGAGACAATTTAGACACTATTGGTCAGACTGGGTTCAATGGGCAGTACATATTAACTAGTTCAAGAGAACACTGTTTGCCTTTTACCCTCCACATCAAAGAAAATGTAAATATGAAAAAAGCCTTGAATTTTTTGGCTGAACAATGCAAATTACAGGACAGTATGGTAGCAGTGTGTCCAGTTTTGAAGGGATGGCTAGGAGCAGACAGGTTAGAGAGGAGCACACTGCTTCCAGTGGTCTAATTAATAATGAGGAGCCATGGATACAAGGTTAAATCTAAGATTTAGGATCTAAGAGAATTCGAGTGACTCAGGATCCTCTGAGAGGTAATATTTCTCCTCATCTATGTCTTAAATGGGCAACCCCTTATTTTTAAACAGTGACCTCTAGTACTAGATTCTCCCACAAGAGGGACACAGTGACGGAGGAGGTCGGGAGTTTATCCTGTGATCTGCATTTGCTGAGGGGCCACTGTGCTTTGTAAAGAAACCTTAAATCAGCATCCCAAGGTTTAAGGAACTAAAAAGGTCTTCTATAAGTATATAAATAATAAAAGAGTGGTAAAAGAAAGAGTAGGGCCGGTTAGGGTTAAAAAAAGGGGACTTGCATGTGGTGGTTAGAGAAATAGCGGAAGCATTAAATGAGTATTTTGCATCTGTCCTTACAAAGGAAGAAGGTACTATCCAGGCTGAGGTGAGAGGAGGTAACTGGTACACTAGAAGAGTTTACAGTTGAGAAGGAGGAGGTGTTAGGCCATGCTACTTAAAATAGATAAGGTACTAGGACCAGATGAGATGCATCCAAGGGTAGTGAGGGAAGTGAGAGTGGAAAATGCAGAGGCACTAGTGATAATCTTCCAGCCTTTCTTAGACACAGGGGAGGTGTCAGAGGACTGGAGAATTGCTAATGTTACATCCTTGTTCAAAAAGGTGTGCAAGGATAAAGCTGGCAACTACAGACCAGTCTATTTGAACTCAGTGGCAGGGAAACTTCTGTAATCTATAGTACGGGATAAAATCAATAGGCAGTTAGACAAGTGCAGGATAATTAAAGAAAGTCAGCATGGATTTATTAAGGGAAAATCATGTTTAACTAACTTGCTGGAGTTTTTTGAGGAGGTAGAATGTTGATAAGGGAAACACTGTTGATGATGTGTATATGAACTTTCAAAAGGCATTTGATACAGTGCCACACAACAGACTTATGAGCAAAATTCTAGGTCATGGAATAAAAGGGAAAGTAGGCACTTGGATAAGATTTGGTGAGCGACAGGAAACAGAGAGTAGTGATAACAGTTGTTTTTTCAGATTGAAGGAAGATTTGTGGTGAAGTTTCCCAGGGGCCAGTGTTGGGACCCTTGCTCTTCCTGTTATATATTAATGACCAAGACTGTGGTGTGCAGGGCATGATTTCAAAATTTGCAGATGATATGAAGATTGGAAATATTATCATCTGTGGTGAGGATAGCCTTGAACTTCAAAAGGACATAGATATGTTGGTGGATTAGGCAGACAAGTGGCAGATGAAGTTCAGAGAAGTGTGAGGTGATCGATTTTGGCAGGAAGAATATGGTGAGACAGGAGAAAATAAAGGGAGAGACTCTAAAGGAGGTACAGGAACAGAGGGACCTTAATGTGTATGTACATAGGTCATTGAAGGTGGTAGGGCATGTTGAGAGAGCAGTTAATAAAGCATATAGTATCTTAGGCTTTATTAATAGGGGCATTGAGTGCAAGAGTAGGGAGGTCATGTTGGACTTGTAAAAGACACTAGTTAGGCATCATCTGCAGTACTGTGTCCAGTTCTGGGTGCCATACTTGAGGAAGGATGTGAATGCATTGGAGGGAGTACAGAGGAGATTCACAAGAATTATTCCAGGGATTAAGAACTGTAGCCATGAGAATAGAGGTTGGGACTCTTTTCCTTGGAGAAAAGAAGGATGAGAGGAGACTTAATAGATGTATTCAGGATCCTGAAGGGTATGGACAGGGTAAATAGTGAGTGAGAAACTGTTCCCACTCAAGAGAGCATCAAGAACTCACGGGAACATATTCAAAATAATTGGCAAAAGGAGTAAATGTGATGTGAGGAAAATTTTTTTCACCCAGAGATTGGTTGGAGTCTGGAGTGAACTTCCTAAAAGGGAAGGCAGGTTAGATTGAGGCATTCAAAAGGGAATTCGATCGCTACCTAAAAAGAAATAATGTGCAAGGTTATGGGAATAAGGCAGGGGAGTGGGAATAGGTGGAATGCTTTTTCAGAGAGCCAGTGCAGATTTGATGGGCTGAATGGCCTCCTTCTGCACTGTAATGAATCTGTGATTCTGAGGCATGGCAGGGCTGCTCACATCTGTTAAGTGCACATCCTGTACCATGTGGGGACCCAGGACACTACCCATGACCTAGACAACTACATGTGCAGAAAGTGCCACTAAATGGAAGAACTCGAACGGCGTATCTTGGAGCTTGAGGAGCAGCTGGTGTCACTGAGGACCATTCACAAGGATGAGAGCTATGTAGATAGCATGTTTCAGTAGGTAGTCATCCCGCAGCTTATGAAAGAACAGGCAGAGAGAGGCTGGCTGGCTGTCATACAGACAAGAAAGGCAAGGCAGGTAGTGCAGCAGACCCCTAAGGACATCCCACTTTCTAACAGATACTCAGTTTTAGAGCACCAATGGGGGAGAGGGTTCCTCTTGAGAGAGTAGCCAGCGTCATGACCAGAGCACCATGGGTGGCTCAGTTATGCAGGGCGGGAGGAGAAAAGAGAGGAGAGGAACAGTCGTGGGGATTCTATAGATAGTTGAATAGACGGGCGCTTCTGTGGTCACAGACGTGATTCCAAGATGGTATACTGCCTCCCTGGTTCAAGATGGATCCATTATATGTTTCAATGAGATCCCCATGGATGTCACCAAGTGACTTCAGAGCACTCTGGAGGGTGAGGTGCATAGCCAGAGGTCATGGTTCACATTGGTACCAACGATATAGGTAGAAAAAAGGATGAGGTCCTGCAGGCTGAGTTCAGAGAGTTAGGAAAGAGATTAGCAAGCAGGCCTTCAAAGATAGCAATTACCCCCAAGGCCACATGCTAGTGATTATGGAAATAGGAGAATACACCAGATGAATGTTTGGCTGGAGAACTGGTGCAGGAGGGAGGGCTTCAGATTTCTGGAGCCTTGGAACTGGTTCTGGGAACGTTGGGATCTGTAAGTGAAGGTGATTTAGACAAGTTGAGTGAGTGGGCAAATACATGGCAGATGCAGTATAATGTAGATAAGTGTGAAGTTATCCACTTTGGTAGGAAAAACAGAATGGCAGAGTATTATTTAAATGGTGATAGATTGGGAAACGTTTATGTACAAAGGGACCTGGGTGTCTTTGTACACTAACCACTGAAAGCAAGCATGCAGGTGCAGTGAGTAGTTAAGAAGACAAATGGTATATTTGCCTTCATTGTGAGAGGACTTGAGTACAGGTGCAAGGATGTCTTACTGCAGCTGTACAGGGCCTTGGTGAGACCACATCTGGGGTATTGTGTGCAGTTTTGGCCTCCTTACCTAAGAAAGGATATACTTGCCATGGAGGGAGTGCAGCGAAGATTTACTAGACTGATTCCTGAGATGGCAGGGTTGTTGCATGAGGAGAGATTGGGCCGACTAGGCCTGTATTCACTGGAGTTGAAAAGAATAAGAGGGGATCTCATTGAAACATATAAAATTCTGACAGGTTTGAACTGACTTGATGCTTCCTTTGGTTGGGGGTTCTAGAACAAGGGGTCACAATCTCAGGATATGGGTTAGGACTGAAATGAGGAAAAACTACTTCACTCAGAGGATGGTGAACCTGTGGAATTCGCTACCACAGAGAAGTGTGGAGGCCAAGTCATTGAATATATTTAAGAAGGAAATAGATTTCTGGACTTAAAGGCATCAAGGGGCATGGGAGTATGGTGTAGAGATAGAGGATCAGCCATGATCATATTGAATGGCAGAGCAGGCTCAAAGGGCCGAATGACCTACTCCCGCTCCTAGTTTCTATGTACAAGTCGGATGGTCTACACCTGAATAGGGCCAGGGCGAATGTCCTTGCAGGGAGATTTGCTAGTGTTGTTGGGGAAGGTTTAAACTAGATTTGTTGGGGGTATGGGAACTTGAGGGCAGTTTCAGATAGGATGAATTCGGAGCAGGAGACAGAAAATTAACAGGTGACTCTGAAAGACAAAAGAAACAAAGTTTAAAAGGTTTACAGCACAGGAATTTGGCAAAGTTAAAAGATATTTATTTAAACACAAGGACTATAGCAAACAAGGCTGATGAGCTGAGGGCACAGATAGACACATGACAGCATGATATCATTGCTATAATGGAAACTTGGCTTAAAGAGGGGCAAAAATGGCAGCTCAACATCCCTGGATATTGGGTTTTCAGGCAGGTTAGAGAGGGGGGGCTAAAAAAGGTGGTGGTGTAGCATTATTGATTAAAGAATTAATAAGTGAAGCATCAAAGGGGCGACTTGATAGAAGTTTACAAAATTATGAGTGGTATGGACAGTGTAGATAATCAGAAGCTTTTTCCCAGGGTGGAAGAGTCAATTACTAGGGGGCATAGATTTAAGGTGAGAGGAGAAAACTTTAGAGGAGATGTGCGGGGCAAGTTTTTTATGCAGAGGGTAGTGAGTGTCTGGAATTCGCTGCCAGAGGAGGTGGTGGAAGCAGGTACGATAGTGGTGTTTAAGAGGCAGCTTGACGAATACATGAATAGGATGGGAATAGAGGGATACGGGCCCCGGAAGTGCAAAATGTTTTAGTTTGACAGGCAATATGATCGGTGCAGGCTTGGAGGGCCGAAGGGCCTGTTCCTGTGCTGTACTTTCTTCTTAAATGAGGCCATATGGATTGATCTCAGGAATAAAAAGGGGGCTGCCACACTACTAGGAGTGTACTATAGACCCCCAAATAGTGAGAGGGATGTAGAAGAGAAAATATGTCGGCAAATTCCTGATTGCAAAAACAATAGGGCAATAATAGTCAGGGACTTCAACTACCCTAATATCAACTGGGATATGAATAATAGGCACAGAGGGCACAAGTTTCTAGGACTGCATTCAAGTGAACTTTTTTAGCCAGCATGTAACAAGCCCAACGAAAGGGAGTGCAATTCTAGATTTAGTATTAGGAAATGAAGCTGGGCAAGTGGATGAAGTAGCAGTGGGTGACTATTTTGGAGATAGAGGCCATAATACAGTTAGATTTAATATAATTATGGAAAAGGATAAAGTTAGAACAGGAGAAATAGTTATAAATTGGGGAAAGACAAATTTTATCAAGCCGAGAAGTGATCTAGGAAAAGTGGACTGGTTACAGCTACTTGAAGGGAAATCAGTGACAGACCCGTGGACGGCATTTAAAAGTGAGATTCTACGGGCGCAGTGTATACATGTCCCCACAAAGAAAAAGGGTGGTACTGCCAACCCTAGAACCTCCAGTTATCTAGAAGTATGCAAGGTAAGATGAAGCAGAAATAGAAAGCTTGTGACAGTCACAAAAAACTTAATACTGTAGAAAACCTAAAGGAGTTATAGAGAGTACAGGGGTGAAATAAAAAAGATAATTAGGAAATCAAAACGAGGATATGAAAAAATATTGGCAGGTAAAATCAAAGAAAACCCAAAGATGTTTTACCAGTACATTAAGAGCAAGAGAATAATGAAGGAAAGGGTTGGGACGATCAGAGATATACATGGTAATTTAGAGTTATAGAGTTATACAGCAAAGAACCAGGCCCTTTGGCCCATCGTGTCCTTGTCAGCCATCAAGCACCTATCTATTCTAATCCCATTTTCCAGCACTTGGCCTGCAGTCCTGTATGCTATGGTGTTTCAAGTGCTCATCTAAATACTTCTTAAATGTTTTGAGGGTTCCTGCCTCTACCACCCCTTCAGGTAGTGTGTTCCACGGTGTGCTCTTGTGCTCTGATGCTGAAGATGTGGACAGGGTTCTCAGTGAGCACTTTGTCTCTGCCTTCACTAAGCAGAGGGATGAAGCAGATATTCTAGTTAAAGAGAAAGAGTGTGAAATATTAGATACAGTAAGCATAGTGAGAGTGGAGGGACTGATGCCTTTGCAAGCGGATAAGTCGCCAGGGCCAGATGGATTGTATCCCAGGCTGTTAAAGGAAGCCAGAGAGGAAATAGCGGATGCTCTGAGGACCATTTTCCAATCCTCATTAGATACAGGTGAGGTGCCAGAGGATTGGAGGTTTGTGAACATTGCACCATTATTTAAAACAGGTGTGAGAGATAGACCAAATAATTATAGGCCAGTCAGTCTGACTACTGTGGCGGGCAAATTATTAGAATCAATTCAAGAGACAGGATAAACTGTCACTTGGAAAGGAACTGATTAATCATGGCTTTGTTAGGGGAAGGTTATATTTTACCAACTTAATAGAATTTTTTGAGGAAGTAACAAGGAAGATTGATGAGGGTGGTGCAGTGGATGCGTCTACATGGATTTTAGTAAGGCATTTGACAAGGTCCCACATGGCAAACTGGTCAGAAAAGTAAAAGCCCATGGGGTACAGGAGAATGTGGCGAGTTGGATTCAAAATTGGCTCAGTGACAGGAAACAAAGGGTAATGGTTAATGAATGTTTTTGTGAATAGAAAACAGTTTCCAGTGGTGATCCACAGGGTTCAGTGTTGAGACCCTTGCTGTTTGTTGTATATATTAATGAGTTAGACTAAAATATGTGTAGCATAATTGGGAAATTTGCAGGTGACACAAAAACTGGCCGTGTAGTTTACTGTGAAGAGCATAGCTGTTGTCTCCAGAATTATATCAATGTTTGGCTGAGTGGGCAGAAAAGTGGCAGATGTAATTCAACCCAGAAAAGTGTGAGGTAATGCATTTGGGGAAGACAAACAAAGCTAGGGAGTACACAATAAATGTGAGTATATTGGGAGAGGTAGAGGAAGTAGGAGACCTTGGTGTGCATGCCCACAGGTCCCTGAAGATGCAGAACAGGTGTACAGGTTGGTAAAGAAAGCATAAGAAACACTTTCCTTTATTGGACAAGGTATAGAATATAAAAGCAGGGATGTAATGATGGAACTGTATAAAACACTGGCTAGGCCACAGCTGGAATTTTGTGTACAGTTCTGGTCGTCACATTACAGGAAAGACATAATTGCTGTGGAGAGAGTACAGAGGAGATTTACTGGAATGTTGCCAGGGCTTGAAAATTGCAGCCATGAGGGAAGATTGGATATGTTGGGGTTGTTTTCCTTGGAATTGAGGAGGCTGAGGGGTGACTTGATTCAGGGGTAGAAGTTTATGAGGGGCCTGGATAGAGTAGACAGGGATGCCTTGTTTCCCCTAGCAGAGGGGTCAATTACCAGGAGGCACAGATTTAAGGTGATTAGTGGAAGGATTAGAGGGGACATGAGGAAAGACTTCTTTACCCAGGTGGTGATGGGTTTCTGGAATTCACTGCCTGGTTTGGTGGTGGAGGCAGAAACACTGAACTCATTTAAAAGGCACCTGGATCTGCACCTAACCTGCAAGGCTATGGACCAGGTGCTTTAAGGTGGGATTAAAATGGGCAGCTAGTTTTTATATTTTTTTTGGTGGCGCAGACAAGATGGGTTGAATAGCCTCTCTGTGCTGTGACTTTTCTATGATTCTAAGATTCAGAACAGAGAATGGGAGAAAATTGTGAGGCTGTAGAATTCGCTTCCAGGTTTAGTGTTGAGGCAGAAACTGTCAACATTCAAGATTAAGTTTGAAAGGTTTTGAAGGATAGGGGGATAAAGGGATTATACGTACGGGTGGGTACATTTCTTTAGAATTATTTCCTCATCTGGGGGATGAATGCCGACAGGGACTGGTTGAACCTGTTTCCATGTTGTAGCTTTTGGATTACTATGTATGTAATCACAGGCAGTTTGTGATAACCAAACTCCTCTCAGAGTTAATGATAGTAGTTATTTAAATACTATTTTGCCTGTGAAGTAAAAAGGTAGATTCCATAACATACTTTTGTGAAAGTAGAACTTTCATTTTCATATAGTACCCTTCACATCCTCGGGATGTCCCCAGAATGCTTCACAGCCAATGGGTCCCTCTTGAAGTGTCGTGACTGAGAGAGATTCTGGAGCAGTACCTAAACCACAACCTTTTCATTCACTGGCAACAATGTAAACACTAGGATATTTGACTACCTCATCAAAACTGAAGACTTAAGTTCTATGAATAGAACTTTCAGTTCAAACCCTATAATTAAAGGCTTGCCTATGAAAAAGACGGAGCTTGGTAAAATTATCCCCTTGATTGCCAGACTAAGGTGCATGCAAACTTGTAAAAGGACGCAAATTTGGGCTGGTAATTTGTTTTGAAAGAACTTTTTTTTTGTGGGGTTATTATTGTGTCCATAAAGATGATATTTTTGGTGCCACAAGGTGAGTCTAAGGAAAATCCTCTTGTTTCTGGCATTGTTTTGTCATTAATTTCATGGAGGAAAGCTTCAAATAAACAATTGGAACATAAGTGAAAACTGTAAGCAGTAAAGGAGCTGATTAACCACTGGTATCTGCAGAGAGAACCGATAACAGCTGAATTGAAATGGGCCGCATGACATTAGTGTTTATGCAGAAAGAAGAAATTAAAATAGAAGGGAACCCAAAAGGGCAGTTCAAGGAAAAGAATGCACATAATCAGAAATATTTCTGACATCTACCTTGGTGTCTTAAAGTTGTAGATATGAACCCACAATCTGTATTTTTCCATCAGTCTTAATTTGTTAAGACAGTCTTGAAAAATATTAATTTTGGCCCTAATATTCTTGAGTTTCCCATAATGCCAGAATTTTTTCCCTAGTAGTCCACAATGTGGTTCAGAATAAGCACTTTATGCAATATTATTGATTGAATCTATTCACCACTGTTGGCGATTAACTGCAGGTGTTGAAATAATTTGAAAGAAGACTTCTACAATCAGTGTTCATACTAAATACCCCTACAGTCTGTGGTTGCGTGTATCCTATGTCTAACTGCATTGATAATCTATGGTGCCACCTCTGTGGAGTAAACTGTACATGCTTAACATGCAATCAAATCAGTCAATATAGTTGCAGATCCCAATATTAGAATTCTTGAATTTAACTTTGGAGTCTCAAAATGGTCATCTATTCACACAAGAATGTGGTTTTGCTGAAAAAAATCAGTAAAACATTTGGAAAGTAAGTGGCTGCAGTAAATATTGTACTGAATGGTCTGGACTGGAGATACCTTGCCTTAATGAAAATGAACACTTTCTCCACATAGAGGGAAAACTTCCCTTAATCACTTCACTTTCACACATTTTGCCTTTTTAACAAGTGTAAAACTAGTATGTTTGAAAGTATATCCTAGAATGATAGATGATTTTAAAACTTTTTTAAAGCATAAATATTTTTGAAATCTAAACAAATAGCTTTGTGCAGTTACTGGTGACACTAATAATGTTAGTGCATGATTTTTTATTCTGAACAGGGTCATGTGATGGCGAAACGCGTGTTTGACACGTATTCACCCCATGAAGATGAAGCAATGATTCTTTTCTTAAATATGGTCTCTCGAGGAAGAATCCTTCTCTTTACAATCAAGGTCAGTGTATTCTCACATCCTCCAGATATACAGAAAGGATACTAAAGATCTGAGCATGTTTGGCTTTTTTTTTTGCTTTTTAATTTTCTTTGAGGGGTGACCATTTTAAACTTAGCAAGTGAGCAAAACACAAGTCTCCTGAGATTTTCAAGGTCAGGAACATCTGGAGAAAGTGACATAAGTTAGAACAATCAAATATTCCACCTTGAAAATGTATGTAAGTGAGATTAGTTATTTTAAAAAAGGGCTGGGATCAGCTCCTGAATAGATTTGGTAAAGATTTAGGGATCTTGTGCAGTGCAGTTTCTTTTCCAAATTGTGTTGATGACAACACTTCTGGGATGCATGGGCCTGATCCCAGGATGCCAGTGTGATGAATCTGTATCTGTTGTTTGACTTTTTTCAGATGCCTTCCCTCAGCAACACCGGCTTTGCTTCTGTTCATCTTAACTTCTTGCATAACAGTAATGGAATCCTAGAATGGTTACAGGGCAGAAGGAGACTATTTTGCCTATTGTGACCATGTAGTGCAAGAGCAATCCATCTAGTCTCACTCCCCTGCCTTTTCACCAGAGTGGGGGTCATGTAACTAATACAGAGAGTTTTTTGGTCTATCTCTGGCTAGAGTAATTCTTTGACTTCTCTGAATTCCATTTACAGTTTCTTTCCTCATTGTAAATCTCCCCCCCCCACCACACTCTCAATTGCTCCCCTTACTCTGTCTCCTGTCATGCTCTCTCTTGCCCAGTTACATTCTCACACCTTTTATCCATCTTCTCTGATCTTGCAAAAATGCCATCATTTTATATGTTAGGTTCACCAATTAGCTCTTTTTTGATGTAATATTAACAAACCTGCATGCTGCACCTTGTTGCTCTTACTTGGTGATAATATCTTGAGCGCGTATCATTTACTAATAATGAGCAAATTTTAATTTTCTTGAGAAAAGCCAGATCTGTCTTATTTGTCAAGCTTCTGAAAACAATAATGGTCAGACACCCTAGATAAGGATTAGGTTACTCCCTGGTTTAGTTATAAAACCCCAACATGATTAATCAATTGCTGATAAGACTGCTACCGTGAAAGAAGCCACAAATTTAAAATGATGCCTTTCATTTGCATATATTTTGGGTGAAGGGAAAAGTTATGACTGGAACTTTGTTCTGCACAGTGAACAGATCTGGTGTATATCTTTCCCATGCCCAACAACAGTAGCTTCTATTCTATTCTACCTAACTTTTGTCTTTTAACTGACCTTTAAAGCTATTCAACCAGGTTGTGGTTTTAAACTGTAACTTGAGCCATTCCATTTTGTACAGTAATGTCAGAGTTTTTGTCACTAATAGGTCTTTTCCATAATTTCCAGAAATCTTCTGGACCCAGATGTATGAGATTCTAAAATGATGAGATGTGTAACAATGATGAGCAGTGGTTGGAGTTCAAACCCCTACTCCTATCCACCAGGCTATTGTTTTATTTTGCCAGAGAACCTTGAGATTTGCATTTCATTCTCCCTGCTTTAATCCTGGCCAATTTCTAGTTATACAATAAGATAAAAGCAAAAAAACTGTGGATGCCGGAAATCCAAAATAAAAATACCTGGAAAAACTCAGGTCTGACAGCATCTGCGGAGAGAAATACAGTTAATGTTTCAAGTTCATATGACTCTTCAACAGAACTAAGGAAAAGCGGGAGAGGTGAAATATGGTTTGGGGTTGTTTGGGGAGGTGGGGGCGGTGGGGGTGAGAAGTAGACCTGGATAGAGGGCCAGTGATAGGTGGAGATTGCCAAAAGATGTCATGGACAAAAGGACAAAGGGGTGTTGACACTGGTGCTATTATCTAAGGAATGTGCTAATAGGTGACATTAAGGCTAGAAAGCAAGATGAGCAAGGTACAGATAGCCCTAGTGGGGTGGGGTGGGGGGAAGGGATTGAAATAGGCTAAAAGGTAGAGATAAAACAATGGATGGAAATACATTTAAAAATAATGGAAATAGGTGGGAAAAGAAAAATCTAGAAAAGAAATAGGTGGGAAAAGAAAAATTTTCTAGTTATACAAATTTGATTATCCAGCAGAGGGTGCTACACACTAATAAATGTGCATGTACTATGGAAAACTAAACCTAACCTCATCCTACATTGGCCCCACTATAACATTGTGTGCTATAGTGTGAAACTTGGTATGACAAAGGTCAACCTTGGACCCCAGAATTTTCGTTTAAATCATGCAAGTTAGGGAGGTTTTCACCCTAGACGTCATACTCAAAATCCAGCTGCACACCCTTCCTCTCTCAGCTGTGCCAGTACACTTCCCACTTTCCTTCTGCCTGCAAATGCAGCCACAACCATTCCTCCCCCACTATGAGCATAATCATCCACTTTAGAAAAGAAAAATTAAAAGAATACATTTAATTGTTTGGTTGATTTTACACCGCATTTGCATTATGTATTTATTTTGGAGCACAAGGACTGGAAACTGAAGAGCTATGCTCACAGTATTGGCCGTAGCACTGGTGAGATCAAGCCTGTGTGGTAGGCACCAGCAAAAGACATAGCTACAAGTGGGCCCAATGCATACACATCTTCCTGGCCTGGAAGGAAATGCTGATTGGAATAGGAAACAAAAATAATGCAGTTTCAAGATATGATCCCCATTTAGCATGTTATAGCAGAGTCTCAGTGTAGTAAGGGGCACCTGTTCTTAAATTGTAAACTTCAATCTTGTTATGGATGCAACTGAAAATTGCACTCAAACTTGTTTCTCAAACTCCTTATTCTTTCTGCAGATTCACTATGGAAGCAATCAGGTCATTCCAACTGGGGGGGGGGGGGGGTGTGTGTCAGGAAGATTTACAAATATCTGTGGACAAGAATTTATTCAAGAAAACCTCTGCCCTTGGTTATGCTTTACATCAAGTATATTTCATGGGTGTGGGGGAAGGAGGCAGAGGTTATTTGATTGTAGATATGCCTAGTTTGCATAGACAAATCTACGCTAGGTGCTGATTTCTACCGCACTCTTGACGTAAGTGCACAAATGACATCAGTTGAGGTGCAGACATTCCAGATCAGGTTAGTGCTGAATTGGAAGAAGATAGAAGATTACTCCCTCATAAGGGCTTGATGTTTGTCTAAATTGAACTCAAGCTTGGTAGCAAATCGGTTTAGGTGAAATTTAAGTCTAAACGGTTAAAGTCAAAGTAAGCTACCAATGGAATATATCCCTCTACACTCAATACACTCTATCCCTTCTCCATCAGTTCGTACCAGATAAAATGTCATGTTTACACCTTGTACCTTAGATGTTCTTTTCAACCTGCAGTGGCTTAATATTTTCAAATAATAATCTTATTTTATCAAGAATGGTTTTATAAGTTTAGCAGATTTATTTTCCTAATGTGGCCCCACAGAACTTTCACAGTTTAAGCATACATGAATAAGTTGGGATAAATACTGTGTATATCCACAGAAAGGTGACATTACACAGGGTGCTTAAGGGAACACTTGGGTCTTGATTGCCGTTGGGGATGTGACTCTGAGGTCAAGTATCATTTATATTGCAGTGTTCTATTCAGCATTTCAGTTTTCTTTACTTGCCGATGGATGTAATGTGGGAAGGAGCTGATCTTTTTTCCCCCTCCCCACTTTTTTTGGTTCAGGATGAGGGATCCTTCCATCTGAAAGACACAGCGAAAAGCCTACTTAAAGGACTGGGTAGTCAGATTGCCTCATCGCTTAGTTGGCGAGACATGTGGACTTTTGTGGTAAAGAAAGGAGGTGCGGTATATGTACATTTGTATGAAAATCTGATGTAAATAAACTTTGATTTATGCTATAAACAAATGTTAAATTGTACCAAGAATAAAATGATGAAAATTTGTAACATTGTTTCAATGAACCAGGGTTGTAGACGGCTTTTTTTTTAGATCCATTGTCTTCAATGGCTTATTAGTAATGCTGGAGCACTTAACATTCATGCAGTCAACAAGTGCAGTAACAGTCGATGCCCAATTGAAATTTACTTGGAATATGTCTTTACAAAGTTCAACATTTTATCATTAGGTCAAGTATATGGTGAAAAACATTCAAAGTCCCCAGCTTTGGCCACTTGGGGAGATCCTGTTTTATTGAAGACTGAGGTTCAACTAACCTCTGCTGAAGGTGAGCTTTTACATTTCACTTTTTAACATTCACAAGGATATGATCTAAGCTGCACTGTTATCCATTGTAATCCTCTTTATGCAGCTCCCATTATCTTATTAGTCACTGATTTTTAAAAAAAGACAATTGATAAAAAATAAATCTTTGGGAATTTTGGATGAATGTTTGGTGAAGCCATTAATATGATTTTTGTATTTTTTTTTAAAAATTGAGAAACCAAGTTGAAGGGCTAAGATTCAGAGTAGTATACCCCAAGTGAAGCATATGGCAAGCTGAGCACAATCTTCACCAAGATCTCGATCATTAATATGTATCAAGAAAAGCAAAGGTCCCTATACTGGCCCCTGGGAAACTCCACTACACACCTTCCTCCAGCCCAAAAAATATCCATTGACCATTACTGTCTGTTTCCTATCACTCAGCCAATTTTGTATCCACTATACTACTGTCCCTTTTATCCCATGAGCTATATATAACTTTTCTCATAAGCCTGCTGCGTGGCACTATTGAATGCCTTTTGAAAGTCCATGTATGCCACATCAACAGCATTGCCCTCATTAACCCTGTCTATTACCTCTTCTAAAAACTCCACGATTTCCCCTCTAGAAATCCATGTTGGTGCTTCCTAATCAATTCACATGACTATTAATTCTATCCTGAATAATTGTTTCAAGAAGCTTCCCCATCACTGAGATTAAATTGACTGGTCATTGAAAGAGATGAAACAAGTTAGATTCCCAGTTTTGAAAAGAAAAAGACAGGGTTCATGTACACGGCCACTGAATATTTTTAAGGTGATGTGAGAAAAACTTCTTCACACAGCGAGTGGTGCGAGTCTGGAATGCACTGCCGAGAAGTGTGGTGGAGGCAGGTTTAATCGAGGCATTAGATGATTATTTGAATAGAAACACTGTGCAAGGATGCGGGGAAAAAGCAAGAGAATGGCACTAAGTCATAATGCTTAATCGAAGAGCTGGTGGAGACACGATGGGCCGAATGGCTTCCTTCTGTACCATAACATTCTGTGAAGACTCAAGTGGTGTTTAATGGGATTACACCACTGTAAAACATAATTTTACCACTTTTATATTAAACGTTTAACTACATTTACTTTTTAAAGGACTTTTCCATAGATTATGTAATTACATCAAGACTACTGAGATGTCCCTCAATGATTAGGAGTACCTTTTTAAAAAAAATAGCAATGAGCAGGCGCTGAAGGAAATAAATGGCAATGTATTCTGAATCAATTGTTTGTCGAGAGACATCACTGAAGATCAACAAGGAACTGTTAAAGGTTCCTGTGTATTTTTTTTGAAGATGCCGAGTGTCATTGGGCAGACACAGATGCCAATCGGAGGAGGAAGACTTTTTGCAGCAAAGTGGAAGGATATGGGAGCATCTGCAGCTGTAAGGATCCAGCACCTATTGAATTTAACCCCGAGCCTGTAAGTTTAATTTTCTTGAGCTGCCTTATTGACTGATGCTTTCACTATATTCATCAATCAATCATTGGTTCCATGTGACCATCATGGTTGCAATGGGCTTGGTAAGATGACTATTGACACCAAGTAGTCTAAATGGAATTGATCAGGTTGTTCACTGAATAAATTTGAACAGACCAGGCAACCTTGACTTGTTTATCAGCCTGGTGAGCATGTGATCATCTTAGCAGATACTTACATTCAATACTCTTGAGAAATTCCTCACAACGTGTGTCATCTGATTGTCTGTCTGAAGAGGTAGGTGACCATTGGTGAGACAGTGAATATAAAGAGAGACCTGGTGGAGAACAGAACTAGAAAATATTCATGCGTTGTTGCTATCGGCAGGTGACACACCTAACTGACTTGGAGCAATTTTGCCTTTCAAGCTTCCTCCCCACCCCCTTTCCCTTACCTCTGTGTTTTAAGGAAGCACATCCATAATGAAGCAACTCTGGTTGGGAATGTAAAGGAAACTCGTGAGCATTACCCTGTGTCCTCCCACACTCTGCTGTTACAGTTCGTTAAATCATAGTTTTAGAGAACTTTTCCAATTCCTTTGCAAGCTGCTCATTTTCTTATCAGTTTCTTATCAGAAATTTGCCCTGCTTGCAGTAATTTAGTAGCAAGCACCATTCCTTACTTTTTCCCTTGCTCTGTCCCAATGCTCCATCTAGTGATCCCTCTGAAGAGAAAGTAAACCCCACTGACAGGCAGCTCTGTTGTTGCAAGTTACAGCCTCAGACTTCAGTTGCTACTCCGTACTAGTTCTAAGACTTTTCAATTATAAGATGTTTGGGTGGTGCGTTATAGCAGCAGTGAAAAGAGTTTGATTTACATGCTGCTAAATTACCAATGTCAGTCATGCTTTCATGTGGCTTCATAAAAAGGAGGCAAATGCTTATCCCATGAAGGAGTGAAATTTGCCAGGAAAATTATTAATTTGGCATTGTTGAGCAATTTCTGCTGACAGGATCGGAGTAACATTGAAGCTGACCTAGCAGCAGGTCAGCTAGAGGGAGTGTTTGTTATGGGTGGGGAAAGAGACTGGGTATAAAAACTATTGCTTGCTTTCTCTTACTGTGAGACACAAACAATTGGACAGAGATGAAGAGCGATTTATTAGAACTGACAAGAGGAATGGTAGATGAAGAGAGGAATTTATATTTTAATACAAGCCAAAATATCAGAACTGTTGCAAATTTTCATCAGCTGAAATTTAATTTCCAGTTCCAAAGGGACCCTTGGTAATTGAAGTAAGATTGAGTGTTATGCTTTATTTTTACAGCTAAAAAATAACAAAGTTTATGAAGTTCCAGTGGCAGTGATAGCTGGTAACAGGCCCAACTACCTTTACAGGTGAGATTTAGGGTTCAACATATCGATTGCAATGATAACATTGTTGGTTTTGGCTTTACATCAAGTGCTTAACAGGAAGTATTACTCCTTTTTGTTTGCTTACTGGATATTTTGTTTTGGGTTATGCAATTCTTTAATATTCTATGTAAGCTCAAAGCTAGCAATTAATGCTTTTTGCAAAGGAAGCCAATTTTTCAGGAAAACAGACATTGTTAATATCTGTTTTTGCTTCTTTATCGCTTTTGATTAATTAACTTGTTTTTATGCTGCAATTAATAGATAATAAATCTTCACCTAAATGGTTTCCTTACAAGACATGTACTGTGAGCAGCTCTGAACAGTGGATACATTACAATTATCAGAAAACATTGTGAAGTTAGTTGTCATAGTTACTGGAACACAGAAAAGACAAATTAGCTGTGAAATAAAACCAAAGTGTTCTTTTTTTAAAACTGGTGTCAGTAATAAAAGTGGTACCTGACAAAGAAGTAAAAAAAAATTGTGTCAATGGGAGAGTCCAGAATGACTGGGAATGTTATAACTGCTTTAAAGAGAATTGGTATAGGATTATTTTGGACATTTAAAAAATTCATTCACGAGATGTGGGTTTTGCTGGCTGAGCCAGCATTTATTGCCCATTCCAAATTGCCTTTGAGACGGTGTTGGTGAGCTGCCTTCCTGAACTGCTGCAGTCCATGTAGTGTAGGTACACCCACAGTGCTGTTATGAAGGGAGTTCCAGGATTTTGACCCAGAGACAGTGAAGGAACAACAATATATTTCCAATTCAGGATGGTGAGTGACTTGGAGGGGAACTTCCAGGTGGTGTTGTCCCCATCTATCTGGTGCTTTGTCCTTCTAGATGGTAGTGGTCATGGGTTTGGCAGGTGCTGTCTAATTCCTTGGTGAATTCCTGCAGTGCATCTTGTAGATGGTACACACAGCTGCTACTGTTTGTCGGTGGTGGAGGGAATGAATGTTTGTGGATGTGGTGCCAATCAAGCGGGTTGCTTTGCCCTGGACAGTATCAAGCTTCTTGAGTGTTGTGGAAGCTGTACTCATCCAAACAAGTGGGGAGTATTCCATCACACTCCTGACTTGTGCCTTGTCGATGTTGGACAGACTTTGGGGAGTCAGTTGGACAGACTTTGGGGAGTCAGGAGGTGAGTTACTAATCGCAGGATTCCCAGCCTCTGACCTGCTCTTGTAGTCACAGTATTTACATGGCTAGTCCAGTTCAGTTTCCGGTCAATAGTAACCCCCAGGATGTTGATAGTGGGGGATTCAGTGATGGTAATGCCTTTGAATGTCAAGGGGCGATGGTTAGATTCTCTCATGTTGGAGATGCTCATTGCCTGGCACTTGTGTGGCACGACTGTTACTTGCCACTTATCAGCCCAAGCCTGGATATTGTCCAGGTCTTGCTGCATTTGGACATGGACTGCTTCAGTATCTGAGGAGTCGCAAATGGTGTGGAGCATTGTGCAATCATCAGCGAACATCCCCACTTCTGATCTCATGATGGAAGTTCATTGAAAAAGCAGCTGAAGATGGTTAGGCCGACGACTCTACCCTGAGGAACTCCTGCAGTGATGTCCTGGCGCTGAGCTGACTGACCCCCAACAACCACAACCATCTTCCTTTGTGCTCTGTGGTGAATTTTCCCCCTAATTCCCATTGTCTCCAGTTTTGCTGTGCCTTGATGTCAAGGGCAGTCACTCTCACCTCACCTCGAGAGTTCAGCTCCTTTGTCCATGTTTGAACCAAAGCTGTAATGAGGTCAGGAGCTGAGTGGCCCTGGCAGAACCCAAAATGGGTGACAGTGAGCAGGTTATTGCTAAGCAAGTGCTGCTTAATAGCACTGTTGATGACCCCTTCCATTACTTTACTGATGATCGAAAGTAGACTGATGGGGCAGTAATTGTCCGGTTTGGATTTGTCCTGCTTTTTGTGTACAGGGCATGCCTGGGCAATTTTCCACATTGCCGGGTAGATGCCAGTGTTGTAGCTGTACTGGAATAGCTTGGTTAGGGGTGCGGCAAGTTCTGGAGCACAAGCCTTTAGTACTGTTGCTGGAACATTGTCAGGGCCCATAGCCTTTGCATTATCCAGTTCCTTCAGCCATTTTTTGATATCACGTAGAGTGAATCAAATTGGATGAAGACTGGCATCTGTGATGCTGAGGACCTTTGGAGGAGGCTGAGATGGATCACACACTTGGCACTTCTGGTTGAGGGTTGTAGCAAATGCTTCAGCCATATCTTCTGAACTGATGTGCTGGGCTTCCCCATCGTTGAGGATGGGGATATTTGTGGCGCTGCAATTGTCCACCACCATTCACGACTGGATGTGGGTGACTCTTAAATGCCCCCTGAACAAGGGCAATTGGGGATGGGCAATAAATACTTCCTAGCCAGCAATTCCCACGTTCTATGGACAAATAAAAAAAAAACAATGTGGCAGGACTGCAGAGCTTAGCTCTGATCCATTGGTTATGGGATCTCTTAGCCCTGTCCATCACCTGCTGTTTATGCTGTTTGGCACGCATGTAGTTCTGTGTTTTTGCTTCAGGTTGATACCTCATTTTTAGGTTGCCTGGTGCTGCTCCTGGCATGCCTTCCTGCACTCTTCATTGAACAGAGTTGATCCCCTGGCTTGATGGTAATGGTAGAGTGGGGGATATGTCGGGCCATGAGGTTACCGATTGTGTTTGAATACAGTTCAGCTGCTGCTGATGGCTCACAGGGCCTCAGGGTTGCTCGGCCTTGAGCTGCTAGATCTGTTCAAAAGCTACCCATTTACCTTGGTGGTAGTACCACACAATACAATTGAGGGTATCCTCAATGTGAAGGCAGGATTTGTCTCCACAACGACTATGTGGTGGTCACCCCTACCAATACTATCATGGACAGATGCATCTGTGGCAGGCAGGTTGGTGAGGATAAGGTCAAGTATGTTTTTCCCTCTTGTTAGTTCCTTCACCACCTGCCACAAATGCAGTCTAGCCATTATGTCCTTTAGGACTTGGCCAGCGTGGTCAATAATGGTGCTACTGAGCTACTCTTGGTGATGCACATTGAAGTCCCTCACTGAGAGTACATTCTGCACCCTTGTCACCCTCAGTGCTTCCTCCAAGTGGTGTTCGACATGGAGGAGCACTGATTCTTCAGCTGAGGGAGGACAATACGTGGTAATCAGCAGGAGGTTTCCTTGCCCATGTTTGACCTGATGCCATGAGACTCCAAGGGGCCTGGAGTCTGTTGAGGAGTCCCAGGGTAACTTCCTCCTGACTCTAAACCATTGTGCTGCCCCCTTTGCTGGGTCTGTCTTGCCAGTGGGACAGGACAAACCCAGGGATGGTGATGGTGGTGTCTGGGACATTATCTGTAAGATATGATTCCGTGAGGATGACCATGTCAGGCTGTTGCTTGACTAGTCTGTGAGATAGCTCTCCAAATTTTGGCACTAGCCCCCAGATATTGATAAGGAGGACTTTGTGGGGTCAACAGGGCTGAGTTTCCCATAGTTGTTTCCGGTGTCTCGGTCGATGCCGGGTGGCCCGTCCAGTTTCATTCCTTGTTGTGGTTTGATACAACTGAGCTACTGGCTAGGGCATTTAAGAGTCAACCACACTGCTGAGCAACTAGAATTCATTACTAATACATAAATGGTCCACTCAGATTGCTAAGTGCAAATGAAAACTAAGTCTAATTTGTCGGATCAATTAGAAATTAGAACCCTTTTTTTAGGTACCCTTTTGGTACCCAGTGTACTGATGGATACAGCATGGTCTTTCTTCAGAGATACCTGTTGTAGGCAATATTCAATGAATTCTCAGTAGAGGGTAAAGATCTGCCTTTAACAATCAAAAAGGCCATCTGAATGCAGAGAAGACCAATAGGAGATTCAATAAGAGAATTTATAATTTTGAAGGTCTTAATGGAGAGAATTAGGAAAAGCTATTTCCTCCGCATGGGAGTCGATGATGAGGGTCATCAATTTAAAATTGCCATGGAGGGTTTAAGAGAAATTTCTCTATGCAGAATTGTTGCAGATTTGAATGGTTTGGCATGGAGTGTTGAGGCAGACCCCGTTGCATTTTAAGGGAAAATTCAATTAGTGTTAGAAGTAGAGGAAGATACAGGGCCATGGGCACAGAACAGGGCAATGGGGCTGTTTATGGACTGTTTTAACAGAAAACCAGGCCCAGATGGTTGCTTTTGTGCTACAATTTCAATGGGTCTAAAAGTAAATGGGAAGAAATATTTTCCATTTGTGATCTGTTTATATTGTCCCCAGTTTATTTACTGATCTGATGGGGAGATGACAAGCATGACTAACTAGCCTTGAATTAAACTTTTCTTGCAGAATGTTGCGCTCATTACTGTCTGCACAGGGTGTGAACCCGGAGATGATCGTTGTCTTCATAGATGGCTACTATGAGGTGAGAAGTTAATATTGTTTATTATTAGGAGATTCTTTGCAAAAATCAAAGTCTCTTTGAAAAATGAAAAAACCACGCAGAGCTTGAGTTATTTTTCTTTTGAATACGGCAAGACTAAATTAACTGTAGTAGAAGCACTGCAAGTGATGCTTTAGGAGATCACTACTAATAGACTTAACTGTTATGTTCAAAATCCAAATAAAAATAAAGTCATCATCTAGTTTGTCACATCAGTGATACAATTGGAATCTTATGGTGCCAACCTTTGGAAAGATAAATAACCCAAGATGCTTCAGCAGTAGCTATGCTTGTTCATTCCTCTCTGGCCAACAGGCATAGTATCTCCTCTAAACTAGACCCACCACCCTCAGTATTCAGCCTGCAGCAACACCCCCCCACAAATATTATTCATGTTTATGGAACTTTTTTAATATTTAAAATAGAATGACCTGTGATGCATAATACTTACCTCTATGTTTAAGCCTTGAAAAGAAGAAAATGTATATTTATAAATATATTACCATGTGCATTTACAAGTCTGAGGTACTTTATTACTGAATATTTTTCTTGATCAGGAACCAATGGATGTGGTGGAGCTTTTTGGCCTGAAGGGTGTTCAGCACACGCCTATTAGTATTAAGAATGCTCGAGTCTCTCAGGTATCAGGTTCAAGTTTCTGTGATCTGGTTGCCTTCTGGGTTTTACTGCTTTTATTCTCTGCTAGCAAAGTATAGCTAGAATTATTTCTCCCCATAATGTTTCCTGATGAATAGTTTAAAAGTGAAGAGAACTAGTTAATCGAAATTAGTATTTGTCAGCATTCAAGCTCCGTGCGACGAATTTGAATAAAATATATTTCAGCTTTAAACTATTTGTGAGATAGAATCATTTACTAAATGGCTAATAAATAGATGAAATGGTTACTGTGGTAAAATGCCTATGGGAACCATGAATAAGACCCAGGTTGGAATTTTCCAGCCCCACGTGTCAGGTTCCATCGTGGCAGGGCTGGTGAGCCATTGAAATCTCCATTCACATCAACGGGACCAGAGATTCCCACTGATGTGAGGGGCTGGAGAATCCCAGCCACATTTTTTTTGACTTCACCTCTGTACAGGCAGGGTTTCTCTCTTCTCCATCTGCATTGCCTTGAGGATCAGTGATTTGAGGTATCGTATTTGGTCTGAATACATATTGAATTTGTATCACAAAATTTATTTTGTTTTTTCCCCCTCTTCATATACACAGCACTACAAAGCCAGTTTGACTGCTACATTCAATTTACACCCGGTAAGTAATGGAAACACTTATGACGTTGAGTTTTGCTTTTAAATGATAACTGTTTTGTTCCTCTTTAAAAGCACTGCTCTAATATTATTAATATGTATAATAAAAATCATAGAAAACTTGGATTTTGATTTGTGGAATCTGTTTTCAGCTTTTAGTTTGACCTGTCATGTTGGACAAAACCATAGAAATGTCCATCATAAAAGGAGGCTATTTGCTCCACCATATCTATGCTGGCTCTTGAGCAATTTGAGAGTAATCTGACTCCCACAGCTACCTCGACTACAGCTCCTCACACCCCGCTTCCTGTAAGGACTCCATTCCATTCTCTCAGTTCCTTTGCCTCCGTCACATCTGTTCTGATGATGCCACTTTCCTAAACAGTTCCTCTGATATGTCTTCCTTCTTCCTTAACCGAGGTTTTCCACCCACGGTGGTTGACAGGGCCCTCAATTGTGTCCAGTCCATCTCCTGCGCATCCACCCTCCTTCCTCTCCCTCCCAGAACCATGATAGCGTCCCCCTTATCCTCACTTATCACCCCACCAGCCTCTGTTTTCAAAGGATCATCCTCTGCCATTTCTGCCAACTCCAGCATGATGCCACCAACAAACACATCTTCCCTTCACCAGTTCTGTTGAAGGGTCATGAGGACTCGAAACGTCAACTCTTTTCTTCTCCGCTGATGCTGCCAGACCTGCTGAGTTTTTCCAGGTAATTCTGTTTTTGTCTTCCCTTCACCCCCCCGGCGACATTCCGCAGGGATTGTTCCCTCCGGGACACCCTGGTCCACTCCTCCATCACCCCCTATACCTCAACCCTCTCCCACGCCACCTTCCTTTGCAACCGCAAAATGTGTAACACCTGCCCCTTTACTTCCCCCCTCCTCACCGTCTAAGGGCCCAAACACTCCTTTCAAGTGAAGGAGCGCTTCACTTGCACTTCCCTCAATTTAGTCTACTGCATTCGCTGCTCCCAATGCAGTCTCCTCTACATTGGAGAGACCAAACACAGACTGGGTGACCGCTTTGCGGAACACCTTCGGTTTGTCTGCAAGCGTGACCTAGACCTCCCTGTCGCTTGCCATTTCAACACACCGCCCTGCTCTCAAGCCCACATGTCCATCCTTGGCCTGCTGCAATGTTCCAGTGAAGCTCAATGCAAACTGGAGGAACAGCACCTCATCTTCCAACTAGGCACTCTCCAGCCTTCCGGACTTAACATTGAGTTCAACAACTTCAGATCATGAACTCTCTCCTCCATCCCCACCCCCTTTCCGATCCCCCTTTTTCCAATAATTTATCATTTTTAAAATATATTTTTCTTTCCCCACCCATTTTTAAAATTATTTCAATCTATCGTTTTATCTCCACCTTTTAGCCCATTTTGTTCCTTCCCCCCCCCACCCCACTCGGGCCATCTGTCACTTGTCCTGTTTTCTACCTTAATGTCACCATTAGCACATTCCTTAGATAACATCACCACCGTCAACAACCCTTTGTCCTTTTGTCTATGACATCTTTGGCAATCTCTTCTTTGCCTCCAACTATCACTGGCCCCCTATCCAGCTCTACCTGTCCCACCTCCTCAACCAGCTTATATTTCACCACGTTTCTATATTTCTTTAGTTCTGATGAAGAGTCATATGGACTCGAAACGTTAACTGTGTTCCTCTCTGCAGATGCTGTCAGACCTGTTCCTCTCTGCAGATGCTGTCAGACCTGCTGAGTTTTTCCAGCTATTTTTGTTTCTGTTTCAGATTTCCAGCATCCGCAGTATTTGCTTTTATCGAGAGTAATCCCACTGTACTGTTCACTTTGGAGAGTCCTGTATATTTTTCTGCAGGAAGTATTTATCTAATTTTCCTTTAAAACATGAAGTGGCTGCTGCCTCAACTCTGAGGCATACCATGCTCCATCAACTCACTGCAATAAAGATAAAATCTCCTAGTCCCTGTCCTCGCTTTTCCTATTTTTAAATTGATGACCTTTCATTACTGAATTCCGAGACTGTCTTTTTTTAATCCAATCTATTAAAACACTTAATTTTAAAAACTATATCTCTTGTCTTTCAATGCCCCAGTGGAAATAGTCACACTCTTTCGAGCTCAACTCATTACCATAGCTTCCCATCTGTGCTGTGTGCTCTCTATGCTCTGATAGCCTTTCTATAATAGTGGCCCAAATGTCAACACTATACTCTTAACTGTGGCATAACGTTTAGTACAAACTTATAATTATTTCTTTCTGCGTAAACTGTGTCCTTATTTATAGAGCCAAAATTCTTCTAGCCTCTTTAATAGTTTTGTCTCCCTGCAAAAGAGCTTTCAGCAAATTATATATTTGAGCCATCAGGTGGCTCTGCTGATCCAAACTGTTCAGTATTTTTCAATCAAGTGTATACTCCATTCCTTATTTTTCCTCTTAAACTGATCATCTCACACTTGTCCACATGAAATTATATTTTCTGCCTAATTACCTGCTCTGCTAACCTGTCTTATCTTTCTGATAATTTTAGCCCTCATCACTATTTGCCAAACCCATACTTCTGAGTCATCAGCAAATTGAGACTTTATTCTTTCTACCCAATTCGGTCAACATTATATACAGGTACTGAGAACAAAAGAACCCAGTACTGACTCCTGGGATGTGAATTTCGAGTTTCTCCAGTTTGGGCAACACCCATCACTATAAATTTGTTTCCTGTTTGTCAACCACCCCTTTAGCAATGCTAATACATTTCTTCATGCACTATACATTGATCCATTGTTAGGTCTGCATCTAATTTGATTGTGTCTCTCGAAATTTTCCATTTTATAGTCCTGGGTTCTTATCCTTAACGGTCTTTTTTCATATGATTTGTACTGAACCTAACTATGTGTTGGCCACCTTTTCAATTGTTCTCCTGCTCTAATCTTTTGTTTTTCCTACTTATTTTCCAGAACTAAATTAAGCAATGCTTTGTTCCTTAATAAAAACAGACAGTGCTGGAAATACTTAGTAGATCAGGCAGCATTTGCGAAGAAATAAACAAAGTTAACGTTTCAAATCAATATGACTCCCCTTCTTAAACAAAAACAGAATTACCTGGAAAAACTCAGCAGGTCTGGCAGCATCGGCGGAGAAGAAAAGAGTTGACGTTTTGAGTCCTCATGACCCTTCAACAGAACTAGGTGAATCCAAGGAAGGGGTGAAATATAAGCTGGTAAAGGTGTGTGTGTGTGTGTGTGTGTGTGTGTGTGTGTGTGTGTGTGTGTGTGTGTGTGTGTGTGTGTGTATATGTGTATATGTGTGTGTGTGTGTGTGTGTGTATATGTGTGTGTGTGTGTGTGTGTGAGAGAGAAGTGGAGGGGGGTGGTGTAGTTGTAGGGACAATCAAGCATTGATAGATCATCAAAAGATGTCACAGACAAAAGAACACATAGGTGTTGAAGTTGGTAATATATATCTAAACGAATGTATTAATTAAGAATGGATGGTAGGGCACTCAAGGTATAGCTCTAGTGGGGGTGGGGGGAGCAGAAAAGATTTAAAAATATTTAAAAATAAAGGAAATAGGAGGGAAAAGAAAAATCTATATAAGTTATTGGAAAAAACAAAAGGAAGGGGGAAGAAACAGAAAGGGGGTGGGGATGGAGGAGGGAGGTCAGGACTTAAAGTTGTTGAATTCAATATTCAGTCCGGAAGGCTGTAAAGTGCCTAGTCGGAAGATGAGGTGTTGTTCCTCCAGTTTGCGTTGGGCTTCACTGGAACAATGCAGCAAGCCAAGGACAGACATGTGGGCAAGAGAGCAGGGTGGAGTGTTAAAATGGCAAGCGACAGGGTGGTGTGGGTCATTCTTGCGGACAGACCGCAGGTGTTCTGCAAAGTGGTCGCCCAGTTTACGTTTGGTCTCTCCAGTGTAGAGGAGACCACATTGGGAGCAACAAATACAGTAGACTAGGTTGGGGGAAATGCAAGTGAAATGCTGCTTCACTTGAAAGGAGTGTTTGGGCCTTTGGACGGTGAGGAGAGAGGAAGTGAAGGGGCAGGTGTTACATCTTTTGCGTGGGCATGGGGTGGTGCCATAAGTGGGGGTTGAGGAGTAGGGGGTAATGGAGGAGTGGACCAGGGTGTCCCAGAGGGAACGATCCCTATGGAATGCCGACAGGGGGGGGTGAAGGGAAGATGTGTTTGGTGGTGGCATCATGCTGGAGTTGGCGGAAATGGCGGAGGATGATCCTTTGAATGCGGAGGCTGGTGGGGTGATAAGTGAGGACAAGGGGGGACCCTATCATGTTTCTGGGAGGGAGGAGAAGGCGTGAGGGCAGATGCGCGGGAGATGGGACGGACACGGTGAGGGCCCTGTCAACGACTGTGGGTGGAAAATCTCGGTTAAGGAAGAAGGAGGATATGTCAGAGGAACTGTTTTTGAAGGTAGCATCATCAGAACGGAGGCGAAGGAACTGAGAGAATGAGATGGAGTCCTTACAGGAAGCGGGATGTGAGGAGCTGTAGTCGAGGTAGCTGTGGGAGTCGGTAGGCTTGTAATGGATATTGGTGGACAGTCTATCACTAGAAATTGAGACAGACAGGTCAAGGAAGGGAAGGGAAGTGTCAGAGATGGACCATGTGAAAATGATGGAGGGGTGGAGATTGGAACAAAATAATAAAATTTTTCCAAGTCCCGACGAGAGCATGAAGCAGCACCGAAGTAGTCATCGATGTACCGGAGAAAGAGGTGTGGAAGGGGGCTGGAGTAGGACTGGAACAAGGAATGTTCCGCATACCCCATAAAGAGACAGGCATAGCTGGGGCCCATGCACGTACCCATAGCCACACCTTTTGTTTGGAGGAAGTGAGAGGAGTTGAAGGAGAAATTGTTCAGTATGAGAACAAGTTCAGCCAGACGGAGGAGAGTAGTGGTGGATGGGGATTGTTCGTGCCTCTGTTTGAGGAAGAAGCTAAGAGCCCTCAGACCATCCTGGTGGGGGATGGAGGTGTAGAGGGATTGGACATCCATGGTGAAGAGGAAGCGGTTGGGGCCAGGGAACTGGAAATTGTTGATGTGACGTAAGGTGTGAGAGGAATCACGGATGTAGGTAGGAAGGGACTGGACAAGGGGACAGAGAAGGGAGTCAAGATAACGAGAAATGAGTTCTGTGGGGCAGGAGCACGCTGACGCGATCGGTCTACCGGGACAGTTCTGTTTGTGGATTGTGGGTAGGAGGTAGAAGCGGGCCATCCGAGGTTGGGCGACTATCAGGTTGGAAGCTGTGGGAGGAAGATCCCCAGAGGAGATGAGGTCAGTGACAGTCCTGGAAACAATGGTTTGATGTTCAGTGGTGAGGTCATGGTCCAGGGAGAGGTAGGAGGAAGTGTCTGCGAGTTGACGCTCAGCCTCCGCGAGGTAGAGGTCAGTGCGCCAGGCTCTTTACAGCCTTCTGGACTGAATATTGAATTCAGCAACTTTAGGTCCTGACCTCCATCCTCCATCCCCACCCCCTTTCTGTTTCTTCCCCCTTTTTGTTTTTTCCAATAAATTATATAGATTTTTCTTTTCCCTCCTATTTCCATTATTTTTAAATATTTTTAAATCTTTTCTGCTTCCCCCACCCCCACTAGAGCTATACCTTGAGTGCCCTACTATCCATTCTTAATTAGCACATTCGTTTAGATATACATCACCAACTTCAACACCTATGTGTTCTTTTGTCTGTGACATCTTTTGATGATCTGCTTCTATCACTGCTTGATTGTCCCTACAACCACACCACCCCCCTCCACTTCTCGCCCCCCTCCCCCCCTCCCCCCCCCACACACACACACACACACACACACACACACACACACACCCCTTTACCAGCTTATATTTCACCCCTTCCTTGGATTCACCTAGTTCTGTTGAAGGGTCATGAGGACTTGAAACGTCAACTCTTTTCTTCTCCGCTGATGCTGCCAGAGCTGCTGAGTTTTTCCAGGTAATTCTGTTTTTGTTTTGGATTTCCAGCATCCGCAGTTTTTTGTTTTTATCTTTTGACTCCCCTTCTTCTTTATATTAATGCTTTGTTCCTTGATTGGCTAGAATCCTACTAATCTTGGAAGTATTCCAGAATGAATTCTTAAAAAACAACATTTTCCTCTTTAACCACATACATTACCTTTATGGGATAGTTAATATCTGCCAATATTATTGCCCTATTCTTGCAATTTTTGAACTATCCAGAACCCCCTCCCCCTTCCCCCAAACCTCTCTGTCTATCTCTTCTCCACCAAGAATTGTACCATCTCCCTTCCAATTTCTTCAGCCTAGATGAATCAAGTCTGCCCTCCTCAGGTGTGCATAAAAGATCTCTAGGTATGTTTCCAATGTCTTATCTTACATTCATCCCTCAACGACACAAATTGATTATTCTTTTTGCTCCTGGATGCTGATCAAGATTTGACTTTTTTTTTGAAACATAGTTAAATTAATATAAAATGTATCTTAAATATTCCATCATTCAACATTTGTATTTTTATAATTAGTTTATTTTTGTATGAATTAAAATCTTTATTTTTTTGGGATGTTTTCTGTTTAGGATGCGAAGTTTACTGTGGTACTGGAGGAAGACTTAGATATTTCAGTGGACTTCTTCAGGTGAATATAAAGTGCCATTTTTTTCTTCTATTTCAGCTAAAGAGAGCTGAACTAAGTGTTGTAAAACGTTGCTTTATTTATAGTAATTGGATTATACTTATTAATATTGTAGAACAGTTGGTGCTTTTTGATCTTAATTTTTTTCTCTTCAAAATACTCTTCTTCAAATTCTTATTGCTTAATACCCCAGAGCTTAACTGGTCAGAATACATGGCACAAGCCAATAATTATGCAGCAGAAAATGTTACATATGTGTAACTAACTTTGTATATTTGCTGCAATGTGTCAAATTCTTGCCTATATCGGTAGCCAAGTACCCACTTATTGAATCTATTATATTCTTTTGCTAGTTTTCTCAGCCAGACGATCCACTTACTTGAAGATGATGAAAGTCTGTACTGCATATCTGCTTGGAATGATCAGGTAGGGCAGTTGTATTTGGACAAGTTTAATTTAACTGGCATATGGATACATATGGATTTTGGGGAATGTTAAGGGCTTTTGCTCTGCGTTTGTAGCTAATATGCTAACATGCAAATTCTTGATGCTAATAGCAGTTTTGAAATTTAACATTGTTTGTCTGGTGTGAAGTTCATTTGAATCAAAAGAAGAACAGATTTATTCCCAAACATGCTTGTGATGCAAAGAGGTTGACATCTAGCCTGGCATTGAGCCATACAGACCAAGGTGGTCTCTTCGACCCCTGCTGGGTGATCTTCATGGTCAGGGGAAACTACAATTTGACCTTTGGAAAAAAAAGGAATAAAAAATTGCACTTATAAAGCGCTTTTCACAATTACCAGTCATCTGGAAGCGCTTTACAGCTAATGAAGTACTTTTAGGAAAGAGTGGCGTTATCCCTCTCTTGATTGCTGTCCAGTGAAAAGTCAAACTAATTCTCTGTGTAGTTGCTGGGAGGCAACAAAGCCAGATTGTTATGCTCCTCACAGTTGACTAATCAATGGATTCTTGCTAACTCCCATTGAAGATTAGGCTTTTAAGTGACGTGCTAAAGAGAAAGGAGAGTATAAATTATGTAAAATTCCTCAAGGATAAATGAAGCTCTTGTTTGCCAAGGCCCTCATTTGTGTAACAGGGCTGTAACTTCCATGGCATGGCAATCAGAGTTGGATTGCCACTCTACTCCTAGTTACTTATCCTAAAATGAAGCCGCACCTTTCTCGTCTGACCTTCCAACTCAGGCCATGTGAGAAAGGCTCAGTGCAGCAGGTTCCTGAAGCCTTGTGTTGAGGGCAGTTGAGTCGGAGGTGAGGAAGCCTTGCCTTTTTTTTAATAACACTGGCTGCTGTAAAGCAGGTAGGTTTACATGTCCAGCCACTTTGAGAAGCCAGGGAGAAGATAGGTTCGTAAAATAAGTGGGTGAGATTGCAGGGGAGGCGGTGTTGGGTTGCCAGTGGTAGGGGGGTTGTGGTTTATGTTGTCAGTGCCGGAGTGGTCAGTGTGGAGGGGGTGGGGGTTGGTCAGGGCGGTAGTCGGGGGCAGGATTTACTTGGGAGGGTGGTGGTTTAGTTAGGGTTTGGGGGGCTGCCAGTTGCGGAGTGAGGGTGGTAGAAGTGTATTCAAGGGGGTGGGGAGAGCAATTGAGGGGGTGGGGCATACTTGGGGGGCTGGGGAGGGCAGCCGGGGTTCGGGGGGATAGCCAAGAGAGTGAGAGTGTAGTTCGGGGATCCTGTGGCGTGTCGAGGGGTGTGGTTGGGGGAGTCCTGTGGGAGGAGGGGAGTGGTGGTTTGGTGGGGGTGGGGGTCATATGGTGGGCTCACGGTGGGGGTGAGGGTGGTGTGGGGTGGTGGTCAGTACTATAACTACCCAGAAGTAAAAAGTGGTTTTAATTCTTCTAATTTTTCTGCTAATTGTTAGTGTAAGACGATCGGAACCATCTGAAGTTTGCCATTTAAAACACATTATCGAATGGTTCCCAGTGCAGAGTAATTGCTCGATGGAAGTTTGAACTTACCAGGCAATTGCCATGCAATCTTTAGGCAGCGACATCTTCGGAGGGTTTCCAAGTCCATCTTTTTATGTTTAAGTGCTTTGTTTCAAGCTCTATAGAATTGGCATCCATGTTTCATGTGAGTCTGATATTAAGTAAATATCTGGACAGAATATGTAAATCAGTTGCTAGCATAAATTATTTGTGTTCTCGAGACCTGATTAGAAGAAAAAGCTATAGCTGGCTCGTCTCTCGTGCCAAAACTCAACCTTAGGCTTTTTAATTAATTCCCATTACTAACTGCTTCCTTAAACCCCTCCCCTTATCCCTCCAACCTTTCCTCTACTGATAAATGAAAGGAATTCATTTATTTAATGTTATCAAGGTAGAGCCCATTTTATTATTTACTCATGGGATGTGTGTCACTGTCTAGGCCAGCATTTATTGCTTATCCATAATTGCTGTTGTGAAGGTGGTGGTGAGCTGTCTTTTTGAACTGCTGCAGTTACACCCGCAGTGCTGTTTAGGGATGGAGTTCCAGGATTTTGACCCAACAATAGTGAAGGAATGCTGATATATTTCCAAGTCAGAATGGTGTGTGGCTTGGAGGGGAACTTCCAGGTGGTGGTGTTCCCATGCATCTGCTGCCCCTGTCCTTCTAGATGGTAGTGGTTGTGGGTTTGGAAGGTGCTGTCTAAGGAACCTTGGTGAGTTCCTGCAGTGCATCTTATAAATGGTACACACTACCGCCACTGTGCGTAAGTGGTGGAGGGAGTGAATGTTTATGGATGGGGATGCTAATCAAGTGGGCTGCTTTGTCCTGGATGATGTCAAGCTTCTTGGTGTTGTTGAAGCTGCACTCATTCAGCCACAGTGTTTATAAGGCTAGTCCAGTTCAGTTTCTGGTCAATGGTAACCCCTCAGGATGTTGATAGTGGGGGATTCAGCAATGGTAATGCCATTGAATGTCATGGGGCGATGGGTAGATTCTCTCTTGTTGGAGATGGCCATTGCCTGGCACTTGTGTGGCATGAATGTTACTTGGCACTTTTCAGCCTGGATATTGTCCAGGTCTTGCTGCATTTGGACATGGACTGCTCCAGTATCTGAGGAGTCACGAATGGTGCTGAACATTGTGCAATCATCAGCAAACATCTACACTTCTGACCTTTTGATGGAAGGAAGGTCATTGATGAAGCAGCATTGATGGTTGGGCCTAGAACACCACCCTGAGGAACTCTTTCAGTGATGCCCTGAAACTGAGATGATTGACTTCCAACAGCTGCAGCCTTTTTCCTTTGTTCTAGGTATGACTCCACCCACTGGTCCCCAGTTTCTACTGTATCCTAGATCTGAAACCCTATCAAGCTTATCTCCCACTTCTTGCAGTACTCAAAGCTAATCTCATCCATAACAGCTTCTTCCTGCTCCTTTGACCAAATTCCCACTAATCTCCTGACCGCCTAATTTCCTTTTTCGGCCTCTGTGCTAGTTAAAATTGTAAACGGTTTCTTCTTCTCGGGAGTTATTCCCCTTCTCCCACTTTCCTCCAAAACATCTAGCGTCAGCTCTCTCAAAAATGAAAGCACAGCCTCGATCCCTCTCCTTGCAACTGGTCTACCCTTATCCAGTCCTTCAATGTCTCCTCTCAGATCACATCACCATTCAGATTCTCATCTCTCTCATAACAGCTCTAATCGAAGTTACAAATGATGTTCCCTATTGCAGTTGGTGCATCATTCCTCCTCAGTTGTTCTTCAGCCTTTGACACTGTTGAAAAATCCATTCTCATTCAACTCCTCTCATCTCTGTTGTGGGACTGTCCTAGCTTCATTCTACTCTGCCTATCTAATTTTAGCCAGAGCACCCCCAGCAATGCCTTATGCTTCCACTTCTGCATATTAGGCTTCCCCCCCCCTAAGGATTGAATTATCATTCCCTTTCTTCTTCCTAGTCTAAATGCCACCTGGTGACATTATCTGCAAACACAAATAGACTGACGCTTAGCTCTACCTCATGAACTATCATTTTCACCCCTCCACTATCTCTCTGGTTTCAGATCACTTGTTCAACGTTTGGTCTTGGATAATTTCCACTAGCTTTGGGAAAGCAAAGCCATTATCCTTGACCACCCCCCACCCCACATTGGAAGTGTAACCTTGCCACCTCCTCCATTCTCCTTCCTGGATGGAACCATGCTGTTCTTTTCCTTAGCTCCCTATTTGACCTTATGTTTAGCTTCTGCCCCCGTATCCTCTCCTTCCAAAGACTGCCTATGTGTTGCTTGCTTTTGCCCCTAATCCGTCCGTCTGACACTCTCAGAATCATCCCTTTATGCCCTTACCCCTTTCTATCTCTGTAACTTTTTCCAGTGCAATAACTCCTCTTCCCCTTTCCCTGGCCTTCCAAATGTTCAGTTTCTCTATCTCTGGTACCTTGTGTGTCTTATCCCTTCCATTCCTCTTTGCCCCACTGTTAGGGCGTATGACTTTGGATGCCTAACCCCATGCTTTGGAATTCCCCCATAAATCTCTCTGCCTCCCTCTCATCCTTTTAAGACCCTGTTTGAAATCCAGATCTGATCAAGCTTTTGATTGCTCCTTGGCACATATTCTCTTTGGCAGCACATTTTGAATACCTTGATTGCTTGTTCCTGACAAATGTACAATTTGCTCTGTTTCCTCTCTTTTCACACATCAATGCTGTAATGAACTAATCATAAGATAATGTAGGAACAGCCAGGTGATACTATTCTGCGTTTTTTTTGGCTGAGGTGAGTACTTAGTGTGTGGAGGATCAAGACCATGCAACTCCCCTTCTGGTCAGTTTATGGTCCAGCACTTTGCTGATTTAATGTGTTGTTCCAACATTCTACCGACCAGTTACTTTTTATCAAAATAGGTCAGCCAAATGTTCTGAACACAGGTTTAATTGAGTTTCTGTTAAGAACCTATAACTATTTTGAAAAGGCTTCCAATAGTGTTTGACCAGTTACCCTTACCAGCAAAGTGATCAGCCCAAAATAACCAACTTACCAGCATCTTTCAGTTCTTTGTTGCTTCCACTTTTCTTCTTGAGGAAGGAGGAGAAAATTATTGATGAAAGGTCAGGAGACCCTACAATTTTAACACTTACTAACATTACAAGTCGTGTCAGCAATTCTGGTGACGCGCCTCTTCAAACTGACCACACCAAACTAAGTTTGAGAAGATAGTTTAGATATTTTGGGAAAGGAAATGGAAAAGGTCATAACCACCTCAGTTTTGAAGCATATCAGTATGCATGTAATTTCAATCCCATACTGGATAGCATGCTAAAATATTGTTTTGTTTGTTGTTGTACAGATTATAAATATGATTTAATAGTTGTGCAGGTACCAGGCCAATATTGCTTACTTGACTATATGTTGCTCTCATCTCTCCATGGTTGAAAATGAGGAATAATAGTATTCTAATGATTTTGTTTCACTTTTTGTAAACCTTAGGGTTATGAGCACACAGCAGAAGATACTACTCTGCTCTATCGAGTGGAGAGTATGCCAGGGCTTGGCTGGGTTTTAAAGAAGAGCCTTTATAAAGATGAGCTGGAGCCAAAGTGGCCAACACCAGAGAAGGTAAGGTGTGTTACATGCAGTTTAATCCCTTGTAGCCCTTAAATTAGAAGTGTTTTCTATGAACAGTTGTATTTGAGATTTTGCATAATTCTTTAATGATTATCTGGCCTATGTCAATGACAAGCACTGGAAGAGTTCTGTCCACATCCCTCATCTTCAAGGTAAGAAAAACAATGAAGGGGATATTAGCTGCAGTACATCTGTCTTCAAGCTAACACATGTTTCCTAGCAACCATTTGTTGAGTAGTGTAACTGATCAAACAACAAAGAACAAAGTCAAATCCTGTTGACTTGGGGATGAGATATGGCACAGAGCAGAAAGAATATAGAACCCAGCCCAGTTGAAAGGAATTTTTCCTCTGTTCAGTTCTTGTTTTATGATTAAGGCTGCTCCTCAGAGATTGGGCTATTAAATGGGTTTTCAATCAAAGACTATCTACGCACTGGAATTTTATCTGCAGCACTTCCTTTTATTTCAGCATATATTCCACATTTTATTGCACAAAAATATAATTTCTTTTACAATATATACAGATTCAATAGGAAAATAAGTCCATCAATGGCCTCTTGTTCAGTTTGTAGATGCAACATGCTTTTCCTCTGTTATGTTTTTTGCTGCATTACTGCCGAAGAGACATTTGAATCCCAGTTTCTTCATTGGCTCTTTTGTCATCAGCTACCTTTCCATTCTGCACCCCAGGTATTAGTTTGATTGCTTTCTGCACAGAGAATTATCAGGCTTACTCTCACGGAGGCAGTTCATGAATTTCTCCTTAAATTCTTTACATTCTCTCAGGTGGCCCGAGGGAAGGAGCCCTTGTCCAGCCGCCTGAGGCTGAAACTCCTGGAGCTGAAATTCATAGCGGTCGACATCTTCCTGCAGCTTCCAGTCACACCATTAATTATCTTCTCTGTTGATTAATTTTTGTTCAATTCAGAACTGATATCTCACAGATAATTGCTTATGAATAGTTAAAGAGAAACCGTAATGACCTAATAAAAACATAATCAACTTGCTCACTAGCGGTGGGCTGTTGTTTATACCCAGTTTGTGATCTAGAAAGTAGGGAGAGGGAAATTAGTGCCATTGAATCTAAAGCCTTTTTGGGAGCAAAGTTCAGTTAGGGCCGATATCTGGCCCCGGGATCACAATGCTGCCGTTGTCCTCCTATTGAGATGCCTTTATGGCACTCTGGTTGTGGAGGTTGCAGCAGACCGCCATGAACTTGGAGACATTCCATAGTAAAAACTAGAGGACTACCCCTGAGCAGTCCAGGCAGTGGAACCAGTACTTCAGAATGTCACTATTTGCTCCACGAAGTTGCTGTTGGCTGCATGCTTCCATTGTAGGTGCACTGTCCACACTTCATCGGCTGGTAGAAGGCAGTCATGATCCAGGTGTCAAACAAGTATCCCTTGGCACCCAGATGCCTCTGGTTATAGCTGAAAAAAGAGACGTTGAAGTTTTTTGTCTTGCACTCATCAGGACACTTAGCAAGAATACCAAAAAAGGGGAAAACAACAATTTATACTGTATGCAGAAAGAATGCTGATTGTTTGGCAAGTGGATTCTGCTTGGTAGAGGTAATTCCTCTGGCCTCCTGGCCAAAGTCCAGCCCTTGTAAATTCAACATAAAAAATCCCAAACTCCTCCAATAAACTCAACACAGCATTTCCACTTGCTCTGTAGCAGCAAAAGAAAGTCAAAAGCACCTCACCTGGAAATGCCATGGTGATCCCCTTTTAGATAGTGCTAGCGGTGGGGCTATGTGGGTGGATGGAGATCCCTCATGCAGCTGAACGAGTGTTCAGCTGAGGGTGATCAAGAGAGGGCTTTAACAGGACCTGTAAAGCCCAAATCGCAGCTTGTGCTTCAAAACACCGTTAAATGCTATTGCCAATCTGCCCACTCTCATCCTTCCAGCACACTTGTGCTAGCGCCCCCACGATGGAGGCAGGCCACACACTGCCATAAGAGCTCTGGCTGACATTAGCTTTGAGCTTCATGTGGCACTCCAGAGCCAAATCTTGTGGCTTTTGCCTGTATACTTGACCAATTGAGCACAGTTGACCCGGGAATGGTTGACTACAAGGATTGTGCTGTCTCATAAGGCCTTATAAGGCAGTTGCAAGTATAATTGTTGAAATTTCCAGTGGAAGTGTTCATGGTGAATCAGAAGCCATACCAGTCTAATAAAGTTGTGTTCTAAACATGAATATGAAGCCTCGGTAAAAACAACAGGTGTTATATATTGCCTTGCAGACACCCAAAGCTTTTAATATAGATACAACTTTAAATATTTTTAAGAATCTAATAACTCCAGCCAGTTTTGAATAAATATTAAGTACAGGGTTAAATTATCAATTTTCTGCTATTTGCAATACATTATACTGTGACTGAAGGGTAGCCCTCAAAGGTGACATAGTCAGAATGCTCCTGACACTGATGTCATGGGCAAGCATTGCAGTATACACTGAGATGACTACTCAAAACAATTGCTATCCAAAGTGATAATAATGCACACGCTCAATGACAGTGTACATTACACCATGCTTGGACAGCCTATCCCAGTACCCTGTAGTACAATCCATGGTGAACCACCATTGATGGGAGACTTGCAATAAGCAATCAAACAGATGAGAAACAACAAAGCCTGCAGGCCTGATGGTATTCCACAGAGGTCTTCAGTGTTGGTGGGCTTTTGTTTTATCAAGACTCCATACACTCATCTTATGGATTTGGGAGGAAAAAGAAGCCCCACCCCTGCTCCCACCCTCAGACTTCAGGAATGTGAAAATTGTAACTACCTTCAAGAAGGAAGATAAATCAAGCTGTGGAAACAACCATAGCAGGGAAAATCCTGACTCACATTCTCCTGAATCACCTCCTTCCTGTGGTTGAGGAAATCCTCCCAGTGACAGAATGCGGCATTAGACCCTACAGAGGAACCTCTGACATGGCCTTTGTTGCTAGAATAATCTAAGGAAAATGTCAAGGTAGGAGGTTGGCAGGCGGGGACCCTGCCACCTTCCTGCCTTTACCTCGAATAAGTCCATGGCGGGAAACCCCATTGGCGGCCTTACCGTTCTGACACCAATTGAGGCCCTTAAATGGCCAATTAATGCCCACTTATGGGCCTCATCCCACCGCTGTTGATATTATCCTATCAGCAGGTGGGGGCCTTGCCATGCAGGAAGCATGATGAGTGGATACATGTGGGGTTGCTTGCAGGCTCCTGGGGTGGGTGAGCAGGGGAGAATCTGGCATCAGGAAAGGAGGGCGCTGCTGAAAGCCATCCCCCTGCCTTTGCAGGCGACTGACTGCATGACCACCCTCTGCACCCCACAACCCCCTCCCCATCAGCTGCCTAGGATCCAGCGGCAATGCTAGGCCTCGGGTAGGTATATTAGCAGAAGCCACTGCCTCCACCCTAGCAGCTTTCAGCTGGTGGAGCCCTTGACCCCGGTGGAAGGCAGGCAACTAGCCTGTCAACTGCCTGAGTGGCACATGATGCAGTGGGCCTTCCTGGAAGGTGGTGACAAGGGGCACTCACCGGCTCGCTAGCTGGCAGCTGAGATCATGATTGCCTCCATAAGATTCTGGCCCTGATATCAGTATTAAATACCAGATAGATGGTAAACTATTTAATCTCAGTCGCCTCCATGCCACAACTAAACTGACCACCATAGACGTACATGTTCTACAATCTTTGGATGTTGTTACCCACTCTGCACCAGATTTGCAAGCCACTCTCGATGCCTTGAATTCTTGAATATAAGAAACTTGGCCTGTCCTGGAACGTGCCAAAACAAAACTTGTATATCAATCCACACCTGGTCAACCAATTATTCCATCTTTACATATATGTCGAAGAAGAGACCTGGAATATGTTGAGCACTTCCCATTCCTTTGCAGTCATCTCTCTCCAAAGGCCACCATCGAGGACGAGATCTAATACTGGATCAGCTGCTCCAGCTAAAGCTTCTACAAACTACGGGAATAAGTGTTTAACAACAAAGACCTCTGCAGGTCAACAAGACTCGTGTACAGAACAGTTGTCTCACTCCTACATCGCAGTGAGACCTGGACACTGCATCAGCAACACACAAAAGCATTAGAGAAATTCCTTCAGCAATGCCTGCACTGCATCCTCCGGATTCAATGAGAGGACCGTCGAACAAACACTAGTGTCCTTCTTGAAGCCAGCACCACAAGCATTTAGACAAAACTCCTGCAAAGCCAGCTTTAATGGACTGGACACGGCCTGGTTGGCCAAATGTCTCTCCCACCAGGAACTGTTTTCTCAACTATCAAATGGCCAACGTTCCAGGAAAGGACAAAGAGACTCTGAAGTTCTCCTTGTAGTGCAGCAGTTTTGACATTAATTTCTGGGAGGAGTTTATTACCAATTTCTCAAATTCGTGACAAATTTTCCATCAAGCTGCCTTACATTTTGAGTCACAACATCTTAATGATGAAGCAGAACAGTGCAGATGTGATGATATGTGTACATTTTTATATTTCTGTGTTTATATAAATATTCTGTATAGGTAAGGGTGAGCCATGTCTGTATATGTCCAGGGTTAATCAAAGGTAAGGTTGTTGGAGTCAGATTTGTTTGTAGGATCTAAGGGATGAAAGATTAAAGGTGTTATCTTCTTGCATTTAGTAATGAGGCCTTATGGTGAGTGCTAGCTTACAAGGACAGAATAGCTCTGAAATTAGTGTTTTGGGGCAAGTTTCAGAATTGATTTGTAGCTGTTGCATTTCAAAGGAGTCTCAAAGATATAAAATAACATTTGCATTTTACAGGAGATTTATTAGTAAACAGGAGCGGGCATTTCAAATTTTATTGACCTGAAATAGAGTTAAAATAGGAACAAGAAAGATTTTGATATTTGGGAACCTGAGTGTTCAAAGAAATATTTAAAGATAATAGAAAACTAAGATGAAAGGGTGAAAGGTTTTCATGAAAACAGGGCTTCAGCTGTAGTAGTTGCTGTGGGGCCGGGGGGGGGGGGAGTCCTACTGAAAGCCAACTTCTGTGTTTTGGAGTTTGCTGATTAGCTGTGAAAATCATTTATTGAAGAAAGCAACTCAGTTTTAGACCAGGAGAATATTTGTCCTAAGTGTTTTAAATCTCCATTTGGAAAAACCACATCAGCATGGAGTTGTTCTGGGAAGAAAGATTGCAATTTGTTTAAAAATGAAAGCAATTTCTCAATTCGGGTAATATTTCCTGGATTCTATGGTTAAGAATCTATAAGGGTTGTTGCCAAAAAGATAGTTTTATTGTGTACCTTTGATGAAGCATTTTGGGGGCTATTTTTGAAAGATTTATCTAACCGTGTATCTTTTATCTTGTTTGTGTCTAAGTTTTACCTTTTTTCTTTCTTTTAATAACTTAAACATTTTAGTTCTTCAAATTTTTTCACTGGAGTCCTGTGCTTTTGTGTTCAGTAGCTTTCCCTCCTCGTTTCTACAATACAAAAAAAAAATTACAATCAGGCGAGGCAGATTTCAGCCTGAGATCTGGCTTGTTCAGCATTAATGTCGACTGTGGTCATAACACAGAGAAGGAAAGAAAAAGAACTAAATCCAGCACTCCAAACCCCACCACCTCACAGGACATCCTACCCCATGTGCTCAAAGATCTGTGTGTCGAGAATCGGCCTGGTCAGTCACATGTCAGAAACTTGTGACTCTGAGTAGACATTATTCTTTAATGGGGGACAGCTGCCACTAATGACACCACACCATGCGCATTGTTATACTATGAATGCCACGTGTCAGAGCATAATAACCTAATTACAATTGGAGAAAATCAATGAAGAACACTTTTTTTTTCCCCCAGTAGCTCCATCAACATATTTTTTAATTACATAAATTTCTTGCGTAACCATTATCAATACTATTAGAAAGTATTTTTTACTGCTTAAACTCTGCTGCTCATCCTATGTCCCCAGGTCTGTGTTGACTTGGTTCCCCAGTGTCTCAAATTAACAATCCTCATTCTTGTGTTCAAACCATGTTGTAATCTCGCTCCTCCCTATCTCAAACTTCCTCCTAGATTACACGTTCCAAACTTCTTCACCACTGAGTTCCCCACCATTAATATCTTGGAGATTCATCATTGACTAGAAATTTAGTTGGGCCAGCCATATCAATACAGTAGCTACAAGAACATAGCAGAGACTGGATACTGTATGATAAACTGCTTACTTCCTGATCTAACACTCTGATCACCATCCAAGACCAAGATGCTCCATCAATGGGGGTCAAGTGAAGTGTGTAACGGAGTTCTCTTGCACACTGTATTAGCAGTACATATGACATACAAAATGTGCTACAGTAATTCACCAAGCTTACTTTGATGCAACTTGTGCCATTTTAAGAGCAAAGCAAAATTGTTATCGAAACTTCTTCATCTCTCAAGTCATGCACTGCCCTGATTTGGACAGATCATCATTTCCTTATTGTCGCTGAATGAATAGCCTGAATTTCCCACCTAACACTATATTTTTCATCACCACAAGGACTGCAATCCTATAAGGAAAAGGCCCAGCACCATTTCAGAGTCTTGTCACAGTCACCAATCTCAAGAGCAAATTAAAAATGCACCTGCAAGTATTACCAACTGTACTTTCTAGGCTGAATGATTAGATGGGTAATATTTTACACATTTCCTCAATTAACTGCAGTTTTGTAACTACCCAGTGCTTATTGTATTTTTAAAATGTCCTTGACCATTGTACCCTATTCATGTATTACAGATAAGTGTCTTTTTTGTTTGGAACCCAACTTGACTGTCAATAATTTAGCGCCAGTATAAATGGTGAACTTTAGACATAACTTTTTCAGAGCTTCAGTTATGGTAATAGGCATACCACTCTATGATGACTTGTGAATTCACGTTCTTCATTTTCCAAACACAATAACTGAGGAGCTTATAATTGCAAATGTTTCCTTATTGTGGATAATAAAATTTGATTGGCATTGAAAAAGGGCTAGGGGAGCTTGCCTGTACACCATTGTAACTCAGCTGTTTTATTTGGCACAGAGACACCTGGAAATGAGGACCAAATAAAACTATTGCTAGCTGTCTTCATACTTTAATTGAACAAAAGCTTTAATCTTCATTTATGACTTCTTTACAGCTTTGGGACTGGGACATGTGGGTGAGAATGCCTGAACAAAGAAAAGGTCGAGAGTGTATTATCCCTGATGTGTCACGATCTTATCATTTTGGCATTGTTGGACTGAATATGAATGGATATTTTCATGTGAGTAATAGTTAAGTTTTTGTTTGTAATTGGATTAATGTGAAAGTGAGATTAAAAACAAAAAACTGCGGATGCTGGAAATCCAAAACAAAAACAGAATTACCTGGAAAAACTCAGCAGGTCTGGCAGCATCGGCGGAGAAGAAAAGAGTTGACGTTTCAAGTCCTCATGACCCTTCAACAGGAGGACTCGAAACGTCAACTCTTCTCCGCCGACGCTGCCAGACCTGCTGAGTTTTTCCAGGTAATTCTGTTTTTGTGTTGTTAATGTGAAACTGCTCTGACAGGAGACCTGAGAAGCAATCAGGCCAATTATTCTGTTGCTATTGATGCAGCAGCTGATTAAAAACTGCGAGCTTCCTGGTCTGTTGCCTTTTGCACAAATGCATACTCTTAACAATATAGTTTTTAAAATCAGTAACCACTTCATTCGTTGTTTAGGGTTTTTAAAATTAGCTTGGCATAACTGTAGGGGAATGCTTAATGGGAGTAATTAATTATTCCTTGATGAAATTGGGGATGGTTAAGGATTAAATAAGCCATGTTTTGTGTTCGTTTGGACCAGTAGCCCTGAAACAAAATTTGGGCAGTTCAGAATTAACGTAACAAATAGAACATACTGATCTTAAAAATTCTAACTTTTTGTTGAAGGAAGCCTACTTTAAGAAGCACAAGCTTAACACTGTTCCAAACGTACAACTCAAAAATGTGGACAGGTATGTGTAATACTTTAATCTATCTCTCGCTCTTTGTTTTCCCCCTCATTTCCCATATGTGATGGGTACTCTGTGTGTATTTTTGATGAATCTTACTAACTAACCTTTGTGTTTAATTTTCTTTTAAACTGAGTTTTAGTTCTCAAACTGCTCATAGCTTTTATATTGATTCTATAATCTTTCAGTTTGAATGTTTGGTAAAATATCTTTGATGTACTCGTGGACTCAAATTTAACATCTTTTTGCAGTCTGAAAAAGGATGCCTATGAGACTGAAATTCACAAACTGATAAGGTAAGGCAGTTTTACACTTGATGAATCCACAATCTTCCTGATTCTTATCTTTCCTTTTGTTTCTGATCAAGTTTTCTGCTGAGTCCCTGTAGCCAACAAGAGTGCAGGTTCTTCAGCTAATGTATTGTGGTGATTTTTTTTTTCTTAAACATTCCTGGCTGGAAAAATGAATGGTGCACCAAGGGAGGAAAACAGTGTCATTATTAAGCAGAAAAAGACTTCTTACCCCAGAAGATGGTATTGGTCAATCTGTCCTGTAATAGGCAACTAAATAAAATTAGTTACCCTTGCATACAATGTTTCTCTGTTTCTGCAGACCATCCAGATTACTGCAATAATTGGTTATTATTCCTACAGTGAAGCCAAGGTTCTAGACCACAGCAAAAACCCCTGTGAAGATAGTTTTATTCCAGACACTGAAGGAAAAATCTACATTATGTATATTAGAATGGAACAGGAGGCTGACTTTACAACATGGACACAGTTAGCTAAGGTAAGCATGGAAAGTACACTTTTGAAAAAATGTAGCTGACTGCCAGCTGAATTTTCTTCATCAGGGTGGAGTCCCAGCATGAATAACAGGATGAAGTGGGTGATGTGGAAGAGTAAACAATATTAATAATAATTTAGAAGTTTTATTTTGACGCTTGTCAACAAAAGTCCACAATATCACTGCAAGAAATTGAGGAAGATGCCCCAAGTTCTTGGCAGAATCTCCTGATATGCAGCTGATGGAATGTTAGGCATATCGCAGGTTAAGTAATGATGAACCTATGAAGTACCTTCGGTTTAAATCTTACTGATCACCATATTCATTGGAATGTGAATCAAAGCTCTGTTAAGGCTGTATATTCTAATGGACCAATTCAAGACAGCTGACTCTTTTCTGGGGAGGCGTTATTGATTTCAAGCAACCAACCAGACAAAAAATCTTCATACCTTAATCTAAGTGCAATGCTTAATTCTGTCACAGGCTACTTCTACTGGCTTTATTGATACCATTGATTTTTATGGGGTAATACTGCAATGGCTCAGTACCCATCCTATGCTTGATCCTGCTTCTATTCAGTAAAACTAACTCTAAGTCTGTTTTTTACTACTCAGCAATGAAGGGAAGCTTCTTATTCAAGTTTAAGATGTTTTTTGAATTGTAGGATTATAAAACACAGAATGGGGCCATTCTGCCCATTGTGTCTCTGGATAGCTCTTTCAAATTTTTTTCAATTAGTCTCACTCCTCCACTCTTTCCCCATAGCCATGTAATCTTACCTTCAAGTTTTTATTCAACTCCCTCTTGTAAATTACTGTTAAATCTGCTTCCAACATCCTTTCAGGCAATGCATTATTAATTATTCTTCGTGTTGCCTCTGGTTCTTTAATTTCTGGTTACTGGAACCAGTTTCTCTTTTATTTACTCTATCAAACTTATTCATGATATTGAACACACCTATCAAATTTTCTCTTAAGCTTTTTCCTTTCTGAGGAGAACTGAAATCCCTCCTTGTTGTTACCATTCTAGTAAATCCCCTCTGCACCCTATCCAAGCTTTGCCATCCTTCCTAAAGCTTGGTGCCCAGAATTAAACACACTACTTCAGCTGAGGCCTAACCACTGTTTTATAAAGCTTTAGTAAGCTTCCTTGCTCTTATGTTCTATTGCACTATTAATAAAGTGAAGGATCCCTTATGCTTTCTCACTTTGAACTGCCACTTTCAAAGATTTGTGTGCTTGTGCTCCTAGAATCGAGGATTGCAAATGCCACTGTTTAAAAGTAAAAGGGAGGAAGGGATAATCCCCAGTAATTATAGGCCAATTAGTTTAACTTTGGTTAAGGGCAAATTATTGGAATCAATTCTGAGGGACAGTATTAACCTTCATTTAGACAAGTTTAGCTTAATCACGGAAAGTCAGCATGCATTGTTAAGGAAATGTTATGCCTGACAAACTTGATTGAATTTTTCAGGAGGTGATAAGCAAGGTTGATTAGTGCAGTACAGTGGTTGTGGTCCCACATGTCAGGCTGGCCAAAAACATATAAGTTCTTGGGAGCCAAGGGAGAATGACAAATTGGATCCAAAATTTGCTCAGTGGCAGGAAGCAAAGGGTAATTGTTTTTTTTTTTTTGCGACTGGAAGGCTGTGACCAATGGGGTTCTGCAGGGCTCTGTATTCAGTCCCTTGCTTTTTGTAGTTTATATTAATGATTTAGACTCAAATGTAGGGTTGAATGATTAAGAAATTTACAGCTGATACAAACATTGGCCATGTGGTTGACGATGAGGCGGAAATCTTTAGCCTACAGGAAGTTCTAGATGGTCTGGTCAGTTGGGCAGAAAAGGGGACAATGAAAGTCAATCCACAGAAGTGTGAGGTAATCTATTTTGGGAGGTTTAGCAAAGTAAGGGAATACAATTGGGAGGATACTGAGCAGTGTGGAGGAACAGGGGAACCTTGGAGTATATGTCCATAGATCCGTAAAGTAGCAGGACAGGACAAGTTAAGAAGGTGTATGGCATACTTTCCTTTTTTAGCCAAGGCATAGAATATAAGAGCAGGGAGGTTATGCTAGAATAATATTATTTAGACCACAGCTTGAGTATTGCATACAACTCTGGTCACCACATTACAGGAAAGATGTGATTGCATTCAACAAGGTGCAGAGAAAGTCTGAAACATTTTAGCTCTGAAGAAAGGGTGGATAGTCTGGGGTTGTTCTCCTTGAAACAGAGGAGATGTTATTTGAGGTGTATAAAATTGAAGGGCTTAGATGGAATAAACCTGTTTATCTTAGCATGGGGCCAAAAAGCAGGAGGCATAGATTTAAAGTAATTGGTCAAAGGATTAGAGGGGAGATGAAGTGAAATTTTTTCACCCAGAGGGTGATAGGGTTCTAGAATTCACTGCCTGAAAGGGTGGTAGAGGCAGAAACTCTCACCACACTTAAAAAGTATTTGCATGTCTGCTTGAAGAGCAGTGACTTGCAGGACTACAGACCTAGTGCAGGAAGGTGGGACTAAAGTGTTTAGCTCTTCGTCGATCAGCACAGACATGATGGGTCAAATGGCCTACTTCTGTGTCGTAAATTTTCTATGATATCTTTAGGTGTCGCTGTTCCTGTAGTCCCTTTAAAATTGTACCATATAAGAGCAGGGAAGTTATGCTAGGGCTGTATAAGACACTAGTTGGGTCACAGCATACCGCTCTCGTCAACACATGAACAGGAAGGGTGTTTAATCCTGGTGCATATTATTTTCCTGCTTCGGAAGAGCTAACCATTATTTTCAATGTTATAGTACGTGGCACCTTATTTGTTATACTAGCACCTCCTAGCCCTGCAAGTTCTAACATGAATGGCAACACTATATATTTTCTGTTCCCGTTGCAAATCATACATCATGCTGAATTGGATGCGGATTACTGCTGGGTCAAAACCCTGAATTTCCTAATTAACACCATCATAAGAACATCATCACCATAAGACAGCAGTCGTTCAAGTAAAAAGATCCACCATCTTCTTGGAGCAATTACGGATGGTCAGTGAATGTCAGCACTGCCCCTATCCCAAGTTCAAATGTTTTCATAAGTGGAAATGTGGCTGGCTCCCTATAATCTGGTAGCACATTTTATAAGTGTAGTTTTGAGTTTATGATGCCATCAGGTTCTCAATCATAAGTATGTTTTTATAATAGAATGCAACTGATGGAATGAGATCCATGTATCTCCCATCATCTATAATCCAGTCATGAAAAAGCACCTTTATAGTATCTTTTTGCAGCTAAACTGCACCCCACTTTGATTCCCCAGTGAATGCCAGGGAGTTTGCTTCTTGTACTTAACAAGTCCTGAAATTGGATTGTTAGGCCAAATTCAGGGATTCTGTTGTGGATACAAGTTGTTTTCTCGACTCACTGCCTCCCAAGAAATTTGCTCCAATCAGTACTCTACTGAGAGAATGCTGCACTAACTAAAGTGCCATTTTTTTTTGGATGAAACATAAAATTGCAGCCCTGTCAGTTGATCTAAAAGATCCCACGACACTATTTGAAGAGCAGAAATGTTCTCATGGTGACATTTTTTCTGCACCAAACATTATTAAAGCTGCTTACCTATCTCATTGCCATTTGTGAGATCTTGCTGTGCACAGATTGGCTGCATTTGTTTACATTATGATGGTGCATCAGCATGATGAAAGTACTGTAAAGGCTCGAGTTGTGAAAGTTGCTATACCAGAGCTCCCACCTTCTCTTTCTCACACACTAGCTCTCTACAAGCAAGCAATAGAAAAAAACTTTAAATGTCAAAATTGAATCAGCCATGATATTAAATAGAGATATTTTAACGATTCCAGGAATGAGAAATTGCAGTTACAGAGATAGATTGGAGAGGTTGGGACTGTTGTTCTTGGAGAGAAGAAGGCAAAGAAGAGATTTGATAGAGATGCTCAAAATCATGAGGGGGCAGAGTAGATAGGGAGAAGCTGTTCCTGCTTGTAAAAGGATCAAGAACAAGCACAGATTTAAAGTGATTTGTAAAAGAAGCAAATGTGTCAAGAGAAAAAACATTTTCACACGACGAGTGGCTCGGGGCTGGAATGCACTGCCTGGAAGTGTGGTGGAGGCAGGTTCAATCGAGGCATTCAAGAGGGCATTGGATGATTATTTCTATTCAAGTAACATGCAGAGTACGGGGAAAAGGCAGGGCAATGGAACTGGGCCATAATGCTTATTTGAGGAGCCGGTGGAAACACGATGGGCCAAATGGCCTCCTGTGCCATTAAAATTCTGTGATTAAATGATTTTGTCAGACTACTGGATCTAATGACTTCTGTCCTTAATTGTTCTTAAAAAAAATTGCTATTTTATTTCAAGTGCCTACATATCTGGGATCTGGATGTCCGAGGTAACCACAAAGGCATGTGGCGACTATTCAGAAAGAAGAACCACTTGCTTGTTGTGGGTGCACCTTCCTCTCCTTATTCGTAAGTATTGAATTCCCTTCACCCCCATCAGTCACTCATAATGAAGTGAGTACTTTATGCAACTCTTTCTGTGGCATCTTGCTTATTTAAAAAAATTATGATCAGGCAGATTTTAATGCTAAATGGAAAAGTAAGCAACATTCAAGGAGAAAGGATAAATTCTGTTGCATTTAATCATTCAGGAAAGATTCAAACTTTTGACAGAATAAAGCAAGCAGCATAATAGCAAGTGTTCTGTTGAAAATTGAGAAATTAAATATTTTTCCATTTACTTTATGTTAGGTCAAAGAAACCTGCATCAGTTACCCCCATTTACCTTGAACCACCTCCAAAGGAAGATGTGGAATTAAGCTGAGAATGGGCAAGCAAGGAAATCCACTATGATGAGCATGACAATTTTAAACCACTATATTTAATGTACAGTTTACCATGATGTTTACATGTTGGTTTATAATGGTTTGCTTAAAGTAAAGAAAACAATTTTTTACCTGCAGCTAATACTTGATTACGTGTAACACTACTAAAGACATAGTTTGTAAATTATGGATCCAAGTATTTATTTTGCTTGAGCATTTTCTGAAGCACTGGCAACATCAATTATTTGAGAAAGTGAAACCAATGTATCCCATAATTTATGAATCAAGTCCTAATTCATCGTAGCAAAATATTATAACCAATAAGTGGAGAAATTGACAAAAAGGATTCCTTCAAACCAGTGTTTTATTTCCTTATACCATGCATTAGTTTTTTTCTACAATAACTCTCTTGCACATGTTTGTATTTTGTACTGTGTATTTGGGTGATGACAAGAATTACAACACAGAACCTTGTCATGATATAGAATTCTGGAAATAAATAAACCACTATAACTAAGCCATCAGTTTATGTAACCTGTGATTATAAAGCTGAGAGATCAAAGTTGAACTTGCTTTGTGGTCATATTTTGCCAAAAAAAACTTTACAGAGATGTAGCTATCTTACTACTGAACAAATGCTAAAAATGCTGCATCTAGAAAGTAAGGAAATTGTCCAATATAGCATTATTCTAATAAACTGGAGGCCCCAGGTTTGTGTTCTCTTAGTTGATCCTAACTTGGACTGATTGCCATTCAGTAATCCCTGCTGGAAAGTATGTATCTGTGCACATCTTGGATTGGGCCTACTTGTGATGTTCTCTGTGCTGACATGGCCCATCCCATGAATGCTTGCTATTTACATTCAATCTTGGCAGATGCTGAAGGAACCAGAAGAATGCTGATACCTTTGAAAATATAGTGCCTTTGGGGAAGGGATAATCTCCTGAAGAGTTTTCTGAAGATTTAAATTGTGTACTCCAAATATTGGTTAGCTAGTTCCCTTTTAGAATTTGTGTATTTGCCAGCTTGTACTCCTGCACAGCCACTATGTCTTAAGTAATATGATGTAGTTCAGGCCTTTATTGCTTCATAAAATGAATGAAACCACTGATTCAAACTAACAAGAATAGAGGAGTGTTTGTAGCCCTCGTTTTATTAAAAAGTTTTTTAAATTAACATTTTTTATCAGAGAGTCTATTGACACTTGTTTTGCCAATGAGTCGCACTGTATTAGAAAGGCTGGTTCTACTTAACATATGAACATTCAAATTAGGAGCAGGAGTAGGCCACTCAGCCCCTCATGCCTGCTCTACCATTCAATTTGATCATGGCTGATCTGATTGTAACCTTAACTCCACATTCCCACTTACCCCTGATCATCTTTCACACCCTTGCTTATCAAAAATCTATCTAGCTCTGCCTTGAAAATGTTCAAAGACTCTGCCTTTTGAAGAAGAGAGTTCCAAAGATTCACCATCCCCTGAGAAAAAATTTTTCCTCATCTCCATCCCAAATGGGCGACCCTTCATTTTTAAACAGTGACCCCTAGTTCCAGATTCTTCCACAAGAGGAAACATCCTTTCCACATCCACCCTATCAAGACCCCTCAGGATCCCATATGTTCTAATCAAGTAAAAGTAACTTGAAGTTGATGCATCACCATGAGCAAATGGAATGTATTGAAGGGTCCTAAAGGAAGTAAGGGAGGAAACTGCAGAGGCACAGTCCATAATCTTCCAATCCTCTTTAGGAACAGGGGTGCCACCACAAGACTAGAGAATTATAAATGTTGCGCTCTTGTTCAAAAAAGGGTGGAAGGTGAAACTTAACAACTACAGACCAGTCAGTTTAACTTTGCAGGTGGGAAATCTTTTAGAAATAATAATCCAGAACAAAATTTTGAGTCCCTTGAACGAATGTGCATTAATTAAGAAAAGCCAATACAGTTTTGTTAACTTGACTGAGTTTTTTGATGAGGCAATGGAGAGGGTTGATGAGGATAGTGCAGTTGGTGTTACACGTGGACTTCCAAAGCACCACATAAGTTTGCCAGCAAAATTTAAAAATTCATGGAATAAAAGGGACAGTAGCAGCATGGATATGATGTTGGACAGGAAGCAGTAGTTGTGAATGCTTGTTTTTCGGACTAGAGAAAAGTATACAGTAGAATTCCCACAGAAATCAATATTAGGACCGCTGCTTTTCTTGGTCCATATTGATGACCTAGACTTGGATGTAAAGGGCACAATTTAAAAATTTGCAGATGAACTGTGAGGATGACATCGACTTCAAGAGGACATAGATAAGCTGGAATAGGAGAACACGTGGCAGATGAATTTAATACAGATAATTGTGAAGTAGGAAGAACAAGGAGAGGCAATGTAAACTAAAAGGGTGCAGGAACAAAGGGAGGAATTTTCTCCCTGTCGGGGGTGAAGTGCAGAAGCGGGCGCTCCAATCGGTGCCCCCGATTGGGGCTGTGCCGCCATTTTACGTGCACTCCTTGTGTGGGCGGGGTGGGGTGGATGCCATCAGCCGAGAGTGTGCTCTTTCGCACATGTCCACGAAAGAGCACACTCATCTCCCTGAGGCTAAGTGCTGCTTCGGAGATCGGTGCCAAATTTAAAAATTGTAAAGGTGCACAAACAAAATTTCCTTGACATGTCCCCTCATGTGACGTCCATCACTTTAAATCAAACATTTATAAAATTTTTTAAAACAGTCATGAAACCTCATCCTGCCCGTGAATGAGGTTTCATGCTTTTTCTGAAGCCCGCCAGGGCTCCCGGCCTGCCTGCCAACCTTAAGGTTGGACGGGCAGGTCCATTAATTATGTCAATTACTTTTTAAATGGCCTCTGTTGGCCATTGATAGGTCGGTGGGTGCACGGCTGATTTGGCTCTGCCCCCGCCAACCTGAAAATTGAAATGACGCGGGGTGACATCGGGAGTTCAGCCCAACGTTATTCCGTGTCATTTTACGAAGATCCAGGCCTAAGAGACTTATAAGTTTATGTGCACAAATCATTGAACGTGATAGGGCAAGTTGAGAAGGCAGTTAAAAAGGCATTCGGGATCCTGACCTTTATAGATAGAGTCTTGGAGTGCTTAAAAAAAAGCAAGGAAGTTATGGTTCAGCCTCATTAAAGTATTATGCCCAATTTTAGGCACTGCTCTCTAGCAAGGATGTGAAGGTTTACAAAGAGGGTGGAGAAAAGTTTTACGTCAATGGTTGTAGGAATGAGAGACTTCCATTACGTCAATGGATCGGAGAAGCTTAGAAAGGAGAAAGTTGAGAGGAGATATGATAGAGGTGAACAAAATTATAAGGGGGCTGGACAGAGTAGGTAGGGAGAAACTGGCCCCATTGTCAGAAGGGTCAAGAACCAGAGTACACAGAGGTAAGGTGAAAGGCAAAAGAAACTGGTGACATAAGGAACACTATTTTACACATGAGCAGTTAAGATCTGGAATGCACTGCATGAGAGTGTGATGGAGGCAGGGTCAATTGTGGCTTTCAAAAAGGAATTGGAGCACTAAGTCGTGGCTTCATAGTGGATTTTTTTCTAATATTCTGGCCAGTTTCCCTAAAGAAAACTACATTACTTGCTACTGCATGGATTAAACATAAAGACAAGATTTTTTGTAAATCACATTCTTACTATGCGACTGAATGATCGTGTTGCATTGCTTTTGATCAACATCAGAATAAAGGATTTTATGCATTGTAACAAGCATAAAACTGCAGATATTGGTGATCAAACAGAGAAGTTGATGTTTTAGGTTTACACCCTTTCTCAGTTCTCTCCACAGAGGATGAGTGTTTCTGACATTTTCTCTTTATGCATACTGTTTTGTAACTGCCTCTGATTAGGGGTTACTTCCAATCATACTGTTTGCTGGAAGAATGGAGAATTATGTTTTATAAATCCAGTTTTTTAATAGGTTTGGATAAGCCTGTGCTGCTATGGAAAATGATGACTTGGTGTTGGTTTAACTGTTGTCAGGAGGTGACTTGAGCAGACAATCTAGGCTGACACTTGGGACTCGGTTTTTAGCTCAATCGACCCAGCTGTTAACCTGTTAAATTCTAGACAGTGAGTTTAATTGCAACACAAAAACAGAATTACCTGGAAAAACTCAGCAGGTCTGGCAGCATCGGCGGAGAAGAAAAGAGTTGACGTTTCGAGTCCTCATGACCCTTCAACAGAACTTGAGTTCGAGTCCAAGAAAAAGTTGAAATATAAGCTGGTTTAAGGTGTGTCGGGGTGGGGGGTGGGGGGGGTGAGGGGGAGAGAGAGAGAGAGAGAGAAGTTGTGGGGGTTGGTGTGGTTGTAGGGACAAACAAGCAGTGTTAGAAGCAGATCATCAAAAGATGTCACAAACAACAACAAAAGAACATATAGGTGTTAAAGTTGGTGATATTATCTAAACGAATGTGCTAATTAAGAATGGATGGTAGGGCACTCAAGGTATAGCTCTAGTGGGGGTGGGGAGAGCATAAAAGATTTAAAAATAATTAAAAATAATGGAAATAGATGGGAAAAGAAAAATCTATATAATTTATTGGAAAAAAACAAAAGGAAGGGGGAAACAGAAAGGGGTTGGGGATGGAGGAGGGAGCTCAAGACCTAAAGTTGTTGAATTCAGTATTCAGTCTGGAAGGCTGTAAAGTGCCTAGTCAGAAGATGAGGTGTTGTTCCTCCAGTTTGCGTTGGGCTTCACTGCAAGAATGCAGCAAGCCAAGGACAGACATGTGGGCAAGAGAGCAGGGTGGAGTGTTAAAATGGCAAGCGACAGGGAGGTTTGGGTCATTCTTGTGGACAGACCACAGGTGTTCTGCAAAGCGGTCGCCCAGTTTACGTTTGGTCTCTCCAATGTAGAGGAGACCACATTGGGAGCAACTAATGCAGTAGACTAAGTTGGGGGAAATGCAAGTGAAATGCTGCTTCACTTGAAAGGAGTGTTTGGGCCCTTGGACGGTGAGGAGAGAGGAAGTGAAGGGGCAGGTGTTGCATCGTTTGCGTGGGCATGGGGTGGTGCCATAGGAGGGGGTTGAGGAGTAGGGGGTGATGGAGGAGTGGACCAGGGTGTCCCCGGAGGGAACGATCCCTATGGAATGCCGACGGGGGGGTGAAGGGAAGATGTGTTTGGTGGTGGCATCATGCTGGAGTTGGCGGAAATGGCGGAGGATGATCCTTTGAATGCGGAGGCTGGTGGGGTGATAAGTGAGGACAAGGGGGACCCTATCATGTTTCTGGGAGGGAGGAGAAAGGATCATCAAAGGATCATCCTCCGCCATTTCCGCCAACTCCAGCATGATGTCACCACCAAACACATCTTCCCTTCACCCCCTCGGTGGCATTCCGTAGGGATCATTCCCTCCAGGACACCCTGGTCCACTCCTCCATCTCCCCCTACTCCTCAACCCCCTCCTATGGCACCACCCCATGTCCACGCAAAAGATGCAACACCTGCCCCTTCACTTCCTCCCTCCTCATCGTCCAAGGTCCCAAACACTCCGTTCAAGTGAAGCAGCATTTCACTTGCATTTCCCCCAACTTAGTCTACTGCATTCGTTGCTCCCAATGTGGTCTCTACATTGGAGAGACCAAACGTAAACTGGGTGACCGCTTTGCAGAACACCTGCGGTCTGTCCGCAAGAATGACCCAAACCTCCCTGTCGCTTGCCATTTTAACACTCCACCATGCTCTCTTGCCCACATGTCTGTCCTTGGCTTGCTGCATTGTTCCAGTGAAGCCCAACGCAAACTGGAGGAACAGCACCTCATCTTCCGACTAGGCACTTTACAGCTTTCCGGAATGAATACTGAATTCAACAACTTTAGGTCTTGAGCTCCCTCCTCCATCCCCACCTCCTTTCTGTTTCCCCCTTCCTTTTGTTTTTTTCCAATAAATTATATAGATTTTTCTTTTCCCATCTATTTCCATTATTTTTAATTATTTTTAAATCTTTTATGCTCTCCCCACCCCCACTAGAGCTATACCTTGAGTGCCCTGCCATCCATTCTTAATTAGCACATTTGTTTAGATAATATCACCAACTTTAACACCTATGTGTTCTGTTGTTTGTGACATCTTTTGATGATCTGCTTCTATCACTGCTTGTTTGTCCCTACAACCACACCAACCCCCTCCACTTCTCTCTCTCTCTCCCCCACCGCCCCCACCCCCCCCCCCACCCCCACACACACACACACACACACACACACACACACACACATTAAACCAGCTTATATTTCAACTCTTTCTTGGACTCGAACTCAAGTTCTGTCGAAGGGTCATGAGGACTTGAAACGTAAACTCTTTTCTTCTCCGCCGATGCTGCCAGACCTGCTGAGTTTTTCCAGGTATTTCTGTTTTTGTTTTGGATTTCCAGTATCTGCAGTTTTTTTGTTTTTATCTCTGAATTTAATTGCGATGTTCGTTGAGGGTCAACTCGAATCTGCCAGAAAGAAGCAGCCATAGACAGGTCCAGTAAATAATATGTATCATGACACAATTTTAAATGCCTGGGATGCACACTCAGCAGGCAACCCACAGCTTAAGGTGTAACTGCATTGGCTTCACAAACCTTAAGTGAGGTGACTAGTAGCTCAACCTAAAGAGGCACTTATCTGCTGGCCTCCAAGAATGATGGGACCTGCCTGTGACACCTCCTACCTCAGTTTATGTTGCACCACACTTGGTAGCAAAGCCTTACATAAGGTATTGTTTCCTCACTTTTAAGAGTTACTTTCCCACTTTAAGTAGGCTTCTGGCTCATGAGCCAGAAATTTCCAGAAACCCTGAAAATGGTTGGGTTTGCCAAGCAAGTCAGTGAATTGGGTGAAAATCCTGCTGATGAGAATCCAATGAGGTCTGGGAGTTAAAATAACCAGGCTGCAGGAGATGCATTTTTAAACCAATGCTTGAGTTTTAAACACGTACCTGCAGAAAACTGGCCAGAGTTAAAATTGGTGTCTCAGCGTATGATTGAGGGACTTTTACATTGCCAGAGATGCTGTCTTCCAGGTACGAAATTAAACCAAGCCCTGAAAAGGAACTCTTGTATAGTATCCAATTATATTTTTAAAGTTTTCAGTGCCAAATGCATATGCATGCACAAGTATTAAAGAATGAACAACAAATGTTTCTTGTATGTCATTGATTCTTTTAAAATAAAATATCCAGTTCCTTGCGAATATTTGAATGTTTGGATAAGTACTTTAAAATATATTTAGCGTGGCAACATGTGCTCTTAAATATAGAATAATGGCTAAAAAGCAAGAAGATGTTTGTTGAACCAGGTCTGAGGATTCATTGTGAGAATTCATAGAGGCCTAGCCTTGTCTTAAAATCAGCCTGTTTGCTGCATGAGATTCAATTTTGCGTAATTATATGGTTACACCTGGAGCAAAGAAGTTGCAAGCCCTTATGCTCTTAATGTAAAACGTACATAAATTGTACAAACTGAAAAAAACACCACTAGTATAGTCCTTCAAACTAAATGCTGAGTTGTTAAATTGATTTCAGCTAAGTTTTTAATAGTCAAATGATTTATATCTGCTATGCCATAATACAAATGGTCATTGGTAGTACAGGACTTGAATATTGTTGAAAAGAGAGACATGTTGCCGAAGCTTTTTGTCTTTCACTCATTAGGATAAAGGCAAGAATGCCAAATTTCAAACGATCACAACAATTTATACTATAGGAGACAAGGGTGCTGATTGATTGGCAAGTTGATTTTGATTGGCCTAGGTGCTGCCATGGAGAAAGCAACAGGATCTAGGCTCCCCAAGCTCGCAGGTAATTCAAGAAAGGTGCAAGGCTTGAACATATTCCTCTTGCTTGCAGAGAACGGGTCACTGTGTATGAATGTATATCGCTTCTAGCAAATGTAAATGAGCCATGACACAAGCTTGACTAAGTAAATTGGCTGTTGGTGTAGCTATTAGCGTAATCAAGATTGTTCAACAAGCGCTGCCTAATCGCAGAATCACATCTAACTTGACATTTTGTTTTGGGTATTGCAAATGTAGGCTGGTTGAGAATGTTCTGAATTCTGCCTTTTATAAACATAAGCAACATGCTGTTTGATTCAGTCAGCTAATCGCTGTGACATACAACCTAAGCATACAACCGTAGCACCACCACCAAAATTCATACACAACATTGCTCAATTGTGGTAGGCAGAACTTCTTTGGACTGACGGCAACATGCTGTTGATGTAAAAACGCCGCTCACATAGCCACTGAATTATAGCAGCAGTGAAAAGGCTTGTTTAACATGTTCAAAATTTTATGACACTTTGCCTTTCCGGGGTAATTTGTGCTAGACCGGGCACTTTTCAGGTCTGTAAGTGGTGATCTTTGGCCCATTTTCAAGTTTACACGATACACAGCGAGCAATGATCTGATCAGGAATGTCCTACAGAAAATTTTTAAACACAAATTCAAAGATCTTGAATGTATCATCCACATATTGGAAATATGCATGGGGTAGAAGGTTAGAGCTCATTTCATCAAAAACACGTTTCTCATGAAAACCAATGAAAATGTTAGACCGTGCTGGACCTATAGGGGATCCATGGGTACACCATCTCTTTGGGCATACGCGACATCTTTAAAACTGAATTCAATTGCACGAGTTGCTAAGTTCATAAATTCAATGAATGCTGATTCAGAAAATGGTATATCTATATTGCCATTATATAGCGGCATTGTGCAAATGTCTGACTTCTTTTAGTGTCATGTTCATAAATAAACTGGCAATGTCAAGCACACGGGCAAGGCATTGCAATCAACTCAGTTATCTGGTCTGCCTCAAATTACCCTGGAAAGACAAGGTATCTCAAAAACCTGAACAACATGTTAAGCAAGCTGTTTTATGCTGCTACTGCGCAGTGGTTACGCAAATGGTATTTTCCACTAAGAAGATATTTCCGTCAGTCCAAAAAGATGTTCTGGCTAGCACACAATTGAACAATGTTGTGTATGTATTTCGGTGTTGGTACGATGCCAGTTACATAGGCCATATGCCCCAGCAATTGGCTAATCGAATCAAACAGCATGCTCCTTCGGTTGTCCGTAATAGACAGAGTACAGAACATAACCAGCCCATACATACAAAACCCAAGACAAAATGCCTACTATTAGATATATTCCTGTGATCGGGAAGCACTTGCTGAACAATCTTGAGCACGCTTACAGTTACATTAACGACCAATTTAAGATAATCAATTGAGCTTGTAACGTGACTCATTTACGCTTGCTAGAAGTAATATACATTCATATGGAGGGACCCATTATCTGCAAGCAAAAGGAATATGTGCAAGCCTTGCATCCTTTTTTGCATTACCGGGGATCTTGGGGAGCCCATAGTTCCCCATGCCTTTCTTCATGGCAACACCTCGGCCAATCAATTCAACTTGCCAACCAATCTACAACCTTTTCTCCTGTACTATAAATTGTTGTGATCATTTGAAATTTGACATTCTTGAATTTGTCCTGATGAATGCAGGATGAAAAGCTTCAACAACATTTATTTTCAGCAATATTCATAATACATTTATTGTAATGGTAATGATTATCGTTAGTTTTACATTTGTGGAGGACTGATGGTTCAGCTCAATCAGCATTCATTTCTGGATAACATTAGTAAACCAGGAGTTAAACAGTTTCAATGAATGCTGCACTATGGGAGATTAAAATTCATATTATTATGACGCATTTAATGTAGGACAACTCATGAGTTAAATGCAATGTTATATATTAACATAGAGAGATTTCGTTTTGCCTACAAACAGAATAGCTACGTAGTCAGTAACTGAGCAAATGAGAGATGGCTGGAATGTAAACATTTGGCTTCATGTCTTTATTTAATGCTCTCGGTTACAATGCCTCTCAGACAATGGCTTTCACAGTGTGTTCTTACATATATTTTCACTAACAACTAAAATCACAAAGTTCAGCAGAAATGAATTTCATTAAGGTGTTGTGGTGCATAGTTATAATACAAATTTTTAGAAAAGCCAATTTATAGGTCACATTTTGTAAACCTTAGACTAAGTTTAAAGACTGTTTCAAAATGGACCCCAAGGTCACCTGAATTTCTTGTCGATTTGGACTGGAACCCCTTCAGCCAGACAAAGAGGAGACATCTTCAGACATTTACATTTAAAAATCAATGAATGTTCTAAAAGAGTGATCTGACAATCACTTTTCCTCAAAACATAAAGATACTAACTGATAAGCTACTGTAAAATGTGAACAACCTTGACCCCTTTTGATCACTACACTGGGTAAGGAGACTTTGGATAACTAATGGAATTACCACTTGCCTTATGTGGAAACTGACATGGCATTCTTGTACAGGTCACATGATCATGGTGACCATCTTGGTTTCCCAGAAGGGAAAAAACAGCAGAAACTGTGAAACAAGAATATTGGTCCAAACTGGTCTTGTATACCTTAAAATGGAACATCAGTAAAAACTGGGAAATAAGAATAGTGGTCTGAACTATTTTTTCCTTCTGGGTTATCTGCAAAAAGCATTGAAAAGAATAGGGAGCAGGCAGATCCACAGAGAACCACTTTGGAGAAGCTTCATTCCAGGGAGAGACTGAGGTGGGCATTTAAACCAGACTGATCTACTGTAAAGTAGCTAGGCAGCTAAAATTGCCACACCTGCAGAACAGAAGTAAGGAACCTTCTCTCCTTCCTGTAAACCTGATTCCACTTGTGAAGCTTATTCTGGAAGGGAAGGGGGGATGATTACAGAGAGAGGAGCAACCAGTAAAGGGATGAGTGAAATTTGCGGACTTAACTGTGGGTAAATAGTGAAAGATTGTTTCCACTGCTGAGAAGGTGATGATTGTAGTAGAGCCTGGAACATTATTTAGAAGGGAACAAGATGACTATTTGAAAAGTCGTGAGAGAAAAGGATCTTGAGAAATTGGGATTACAGGAGACAGTGGCAGCACAAGCACAGGAGTGATTGACTTCCTCCTGTTTTAGAATTTCTATCATTCTTTATTGCATCTTTGGGGGTGGGTGGGGTGGGGGGGTGGCGCAGTAGGGTTGGAGTGGTGGGGGGAGGGAAAACTGTAGTATCTATGAACATCCCTGAAAGCAACATTAGTTGGTTTCTGCTAAGCCTTACAGTTTTTGAGGGGCATGAATAGAAAGAATCTGTTTATTTCCTTTAGTGGGGAGGCCAACAACTAGGGGTCATAGATTTAAAGTAAATGGTAGAAGGAATAGAATTTTTTTCAACCAGAGAGTGGTGGAAGTCTGGAACTCACTGTCTGAAAGGGAGTAGAGAGAGAAATGTCCAAGACATTTTAAGAAATACATGGATATGCATTGAAGCGCAATAACCTACAAGGTCATACACTAAGATTTATAAAGTTGGATTAGGCTAGATAGCTGTTTTCCAGCTCACATAGACACAGTAGACCAAATGGCCTCCTTCTATGCTTTATGGCAGAATCGTCTCAGGGTTGCACAAAGTGCTGTAGCAGGCATTTTACCCGCTGACCACAATGCTGGGTTTTCAGGGCGTATCGATTGCTTTCACCTCATTAGTTATGCAACCACCGGAAAGACGCAGTCTCGTTGATGGGCAGCCCCTGAATCGTCCACCCCGCCATTACCTCACTATTTCCTCATTCCGGGTGTCATATCTAAACTGCAGCCGCACACTCAGTTCTCAATGCTTGCAGCCCGGGACTGCTCCAGTGAAGACATGGCCCTGAAAGCCAGGGAGAGTTCAGTGACCCGTCACTGGAATGCCTATTGGAGGTCTGCTGTGATGTCCCCCACCCCCTCTCTGGTGCAGGAGGTCCAGCAATCTCACCACCCTGGCTTGGGAGGTGGTGGTCAGTGCCAATGCTGGGCAGAAGAAGTTGGCTATCCAGTGCAGAAAGAGGATGAATGATCTCATCCCTGCTGCCAGGCAACCATCTCATCACTCTAAACTCGCACTCACATGGCCATCACACATTCACTGGCATCTCACTGCCAACTCAAGGAACATACTACTCACTCTCTCACATACCCTCACATCTCCATCTGGTTCATCTCTTCTGAAGACTGCCCCCTCAGCCCTCGCCATCTTGAGACCACTTGCACAGATCAACATGTGCCACCTCACGCACCCTGGGATACCCTCCTTCCGCAGTACAGCCTTCGCCCTGCAGCCTTTTCCCTTACCTGAAGCCATAATATTATTGGGATTTATTGTAAAGGTAGGTTAATAGTGGGATTTGGATTATTTCAGCTCTGTATAGGTGCGTGGGGGATTTAATTGAATTGAAGACAGCTGGTCTGGAGCATTTTAGTGAACAAAAGGGAAGCTAGGTTTGAAACGCTAAATATATAAACCTGGTTGAAGTTTTAGAATGTGAGTTGTGAGGAATATTTGCATTTTTAGATAAACCAGAGTCGTGAATTTCAAAGAGATGGTTAGGTATTACACCTAGTCAACAGAGGCTAAGCCAAACAACGTGTTTATTTTTCCCAAAGATTACTGGTATTATGAGTACTATGGAAGATTTGTATTATGGAAAAAGTAAAGTTGCAAAGACATATTGGAACAATAGAATTTGCCTTGAAAAGGGAGAAACCCGTCTAAAAGAGCTGAGGTTATGGTAAGGTGGAAGGATTTCTAAGATCTAACAAGTCTGAAGAGCTTTCAGCTTCTGGGTATTAAATTGCTGTCCACAGGAGCCGAAGCTAAGAAAACCAATTGTGGATCTCACTGTCCAGGGTATTGTGTGCTTTGCCTTGGTCTGTTGAAATCTATTTTGTTTTATTGTTCCCTTAACGGAGGTGTAACTTGGAGGCAGATTAATTAGGGGAGCTAGGAGTTCTCAAAGTAGTAATTTGTAGACCTATGTATGTGTTTAAAATCTTTTCTACTGTTACTGAATGTTTAATTCAGTTTGGTAAAAAACTCCAAGACTTATTATGTTAAAAGGTGCTATATAATTACAAGTTGTTGTTGTTATAGAGTTATCAATCTGGAGCTGAAATATTGTTCAGTGGTACAGGGACTCCTTCGAGCCAAGTCTGTAGGGGATATTAAAGCAGCAAATGCTGAAAACATTCAGATGGCAGCATCTGTGGAGAGAAAAACAGAGTTAAACTTTCAGGCCAATTACTTTTCATGTGAACTGGAAAAACTTAGAGATGTGACAAGATTAATGCAAGCACAAAGGCAGGGAGAATGGAATAAAGGTCTGTACTGACTGGAGGGCAAGAGAGATTAAATGACAAAAGGGATGGTGTGCAAGGCAAAAAGAAATGTTTAGGATAAGTAAAGAAACAAATAAGATTTCTAGAGGAGACGTAAATGGAAAAGCAAAATCATCACCAGCAGCTACTACCCAATAAACAAACAACAAAGGGGGGGTCAGAGATTATAATCTGAAATTGTTAAATTTAATGTCCAGCCCAAAATCTGTTAAGTGCCTAATCAAAAGATTAGTTGCTGTTCCTCCGTTAATGGTGAGTTTCAATGGAGCGATGTAGGGGACTAAGGGCAGAGAGGATGGAGTGGGGCAATTGGAATCTCGGTGTCATGCTTGCAAACGGAATGGAGCTGTTCCACAAAGTGATTACCTAATATTGCCAATATAGAGGAGACTGCATCATGAGTACTAAATATAATATACTAATTTGAGAGAAGTACAAGTCAATTGGTGTTTCACCTGGAAGGAGCATTTAGGGCCTTGGATGGTGGTAAAAAGCAAGTGCTGCATCTCTTGCGTTTGAATGAGAAGATGAAGTAGGAAGGTGAGAGGGTCTTGGGGAGGGTGTTGAGAGTGATTGATGAGTAGACTAGGCTATCATAAAGAGAGCAGCTGCTTCGGAAGTCGTTGGTGAAGGGGTTGGTGGCATCACACTGGAGGTGGCGGAGAATGATCTGTTGAATGTGAATTTTGGTGGGGTGGTAGGTGAGAATGAGTGGAACTCTAAAGTGGTTTCTAGGAGGGAGAGGGAGGGGTCAGAACAGAAGTGCAGAAAATGGAATGGAACGATTGAGGGTCCTGAGAACCATGGTAGGGGAGAATCGTTGGTTCTAGAGAAAGGAAGACATATCAGAAGCACTGGTATAAAAGAAGGCATTCCCTGAACAGATATGATAAACTTACAGATACAAATGAATTCTTCTAATCTTCATTAAGATTTATACATTACCCTTACAAAGTGGTCCATGTGTACAACAGGAAAGCAGTTGATATTAATACTATATAAATTACAGCTGCTTATTCTATGGGTCATCTCATATCTGCACATACTCACTTTCCAGCAGGGGTCATAGTATTTACATTAAACTGGAGGTATTCAGCTGCAGCAGTAAATTCAGATGTATTATATAAACTTGCAATACCCTATTACTGTTTTGGTTACTTTTATGCACAGAAGCACATCACAAGTGCTTATTGTTTCACATTCAGTTGAATTGCTATACAAAGCCATTAAAGGTTAAGATGTTTTCTTCTGAATTGTTTTAACCTATCAAATAAAGAGAGTGTATCACATACCATGCCAAGTCCTACAAAGAGAGCCTTAGATAAATAGTACCTAAAGACAATGTTGCATAAGTCCATTAAGATGTTAGTCACATGAGGAAAATGATTTAGTCATTAGTGATCTGATCATTTGTCACTGATTAAGCCCTTATGAATTTAACCCTCTAGTCTTGAGAAAGTGCAAAGCACTTCAATTACAAAATGAGTTTTTATTTAAAGTTAGTTAATTTTATTCAGTTTATTAGGTGCAATAGCTTCCTAATTTGGGGTTAAATACCCCTGCTTTACATTTGTTTGGTTCTATTGCAGCATTTACCTATAGCACTGGCAACATCCCCGAAAATCCTGTAGCATTGTTGTAAAATAGTGCTAATGCCTCCGAAAGCTCTGAAACCCACCTAGAAAGATCAGTTGGAAAATGTAAAGTTGGAGCAACAAAAGAAACATTTGAGTCCATTGGTGCCAGGTTGCCTATTTTTCTGGTTATGTGCTCAGTATTTAGTCGGGCCATGTAGAACACAAGAAACATAAGAAATAGGAGCAGGAGTAGGCTACATGGGCTGTCGAGCCTTCTCCACCATTCAATATGATCATGGCTGATCTTGGGCTTCAACTCCATTTTCCCGCCCGCTCCTCATATCCCTTAATTCCATGAGACCAAAAACCTGTCTATCCCTGCCTTAAATGTATTCAGCAATGGAGCATCTACAACTCTCTGGGATAGAGAATTCCAAAGGTTCACAACCCTTTGAGTGAAGTAATTTCTCCTCATCTCAGTCCTAAATGATTAGCCCCTTACCCTGAGACTGTGCCCCCATGTTTTAGATTCCCAACCAGCGGAAATAATCTCAGCGTCAGTGCTATCAAGCCCTTTCAGAACTTCGTTGGTTTCAAAGAGATCGCCTCACATTCTTCTAAACTCCAGATAATATAAGCCCAATTTACTTAGCCCCGATCATAAGACAACCCCCTCATCCCCAGGACCAACTTAGTGAACCTTGCCTTTACCACCTCCAGTGCAAGTATATCCTTTCTTAAATGTGAAGACCAACTGCACATAGTATTCCAGATGTGGTCTCACCAAAGCTCTGTACAACTGTAGCAACATTTCTTTATCCTTGTGCTTCAATTCCATTGCAATGAAGGTCAACATGCCATTTGCCTTCCTAATTGCTTGCTGCACCTGCATGCTAATTTTCTGCATTCCTTGTACAGGCACACCCAAGTCTCTTTGACATCAATACTTAAAAATGTCACACTTTTTAAAAAATATTCTCCTTTTCTATTCTTACAACCAAAGTGAATAGCTTCACATTTCCCTACATTATACTCCATTTGCCATCTTGTTGTCCACTCGCACAACCTGTCTGTATCTCTTTGCAGCCCCTCTGTCACCTCCCAACATCTTACCTTCCCATTTAGCTTGGTATCACCAGCAAACTTTGACACATTACTCTGTCTCTTCATCTACGTCATTAATATAGATTGTAAATAGCTGAGGCCCCAGCACTGATCCTTGCAGCATTCCACTATTCACTGCCTGCCAACTTGAAAAAGCTCTGTTTATGCCGACTCTCTGCTTTCTATTCATTAATCAATCCTCTATCGATGCTATAATATAACCCCAACTCCATGAAACCTTATCCTTTTGTGTGGCATCTTATCAAATACCTTTAGAAATCCAGATATAATACATCTACTGCTGGCTCTTTACCTATCCTACTAGTTACATCCTGATACAACTCTAATAAATTTGTCAAACAGGATTTTCCTTTAGAAAAACCATGTTGACTTGTTCTAATCACACCATGCTTTTCTAAGTGCATTGTGAAGATTTCCTTAAAATAGATTCCAGCATTTTCCCAACTGATGCTAGGCTAACTGGCCTCTAGTTCATTGTTTTCTCTCTCCCTCCTTTCTTGAAAAGTGGTATAACATTTGCCAACTTCCAGTCTTATGGGACCATTCCCATATAAAAGGAATTTTGGAAAATCATTGCCAACACATCCACTATCTCTGCAGCTATCTCTTTTAGAACTCTAGGACACAGGCCATCAGGTCCTGGGGATTTGTCAGATTTTAATCCCTTGAATTTCTCCAATCCTTTTTCTCTAATGTAGATTAGTGATGTGGTTTCCAATGATTGAGAATGGTCCAATAGCCAGAAAACAACTCACAAGTTGTGACATGGACACAAGCTCTGGTTATCGCGCATACCTGAAGTTTTGGGGATGACACATCCACTTCTACATTAAATGTTCCTGTAACTCTTTTGAGTACAAACCTGTTTCCATCTGTTTCAGATGAAGTTACATTGTTTCATAGTTTACCAGTGTGAGATTTGAACTCTTGATTAAATGTTCCTGTAACCTGAGCATAATGAAGGCAAGTACTAAGTGTTTCTTTGATAGGCCACAGTGAGTAGTTAAGCAATACAGAACAGGAAAATCCCAGGTTCAATTATGGTTCATTAGTGTTTGTTGATTACAGCCTAGGCGACCATGGGGAGCTAAAATTTGAATAAGCAACCATGCTTCTCAAAACCCAGCTCCAGTTCCCCACAGCTATCTAGCAATTTGCTGAAAGTATGCAGGTGTGGGTGTTGGTTGAGCATATGCTGAGATTGCCAATTTTCCAATTTGTGCTCCCTTTGAGCACTGCTTTCCGGTGGGAATTGCTGAATTTACCTTGTACTTGTCATGGTACCAACAGTCCCAAATGATGTATCACAATGTGTGAACTGAGACAGTGAATATTGATGGGAGTTGACAATATTCCTATCTTTGGCTAAATGTTAATACTCATGCATTTTCAGCAGGGGTCACTGAATTGCAGTCTAGAGTGGGAACCCAGTTGATCTATCTCTCCTCAGTCTAGATATATCAAAGCCATTTGTAGCATATCTTCCACAACACCATTTAGAATATCTAACTCAGCACATGGATGGAATTAATCTGGTACCTTCCTGTCTCACTCAATATCATGCCAGGCAGTCCATTTTTACCTATTGAACTCTTGTCTGCTAAAAATTTAATCCGGCGCTGTGTAAGATAATGAATCATTAAAAAGGAATAAAACTGAAGACTCAAGGTGCTATGGAAGATGATGATGCCATGGGATCCCAGAAGCCTTCTTAAATTAGCAGATAATCATTGGTTTTATCATTACTGTGATAAAGTTGTCACTGCTGACAATTAATTGGAGCTTCTTTTCATTGATCGGAGTATTGTTGCTATGGAAACCATTGCTTAGCACATGATTTTCTCTGATGAATGAATTAAAAAGGAACTGCTGCTTGAATTCAAATGTTTAACATGTTCTTCAATATCATAAAAGGAACTTACATTCATGAAAAATCCTATTTTATGGTTTTAGAAAATACAGTACATGGCTAAAAAAATACAGCATACTTCCTAATATCTGGGTACTAACTGTTCCAGATATTTAATATGGATGTGCTTGTTTTTGTTGTTTTTTTCTGTAGTAAATTCTTTAAGCAATCAATTGTGCTGCAATAATGAGAGAGAAGCATTCAGATGGACTATCAGGAGGACTAGAGTTTCCATGAAATTCTCTCCATGTCCCATTGTAACTTTGGCAGCAGATGAAGAGAAGGACTGCTGTAGAAATCTTTAACTTGGATATTTTTAAAAAAATAATTCTCTATGGATGTCACTGGCAAGACCAGCACTTATTTTCCATCCCTATTTGCCCTTGAGACAATTGAGTGGCTTATTAGGCCCATTTCAGAGGGCAGTTAAGAGCCCAAGGCATTGCTATGGGTTTGGAGTCACATGGACGTTAGACAAAGTAAGGAAACATTGCTTTTTCAGAATAGGACCAGATAGGGTTTTTACAGTAATCCAGTACTTTTATGGTCACTGTTACTGATACCAGCTTTTTGTTCCAGATGTATTTAGTTAACTGAATTTAAATCTCTCAGCTGCCATGGTGGAATTTAAACTCATGTCACCAGATCATTAATCCTCTGAATTACTAGTCCAGTAACATAACCATGATATCACCATACCTACTTTTGTGATAGGAATTCTGCGATCTTCTAGTAAGGGATGTTGCAGTAAGTGGTTTTACTTACCTCCCTCGCTACCAATAGCTATCAGAAGCGTGGACTTGGATTCTCCCCTACAGGATGCAGATTTGACAGGATGAAATCTCCATCTGCTCCTTCTTGCCTGTGGTAACTCTATCCCTTTGTCTTAAGTCAAGGCAAACTAGAGATGCTGCTAGCGGGAGTCCCACCAGCAAGAGAGAGGGAATGGGATAGGAGGGAGAATCCCTGAAGTGCCTAAGCAAGGATGCCACTGCAGCACTGGAGACCTGTGGTGGTGAAGCCTTAAGACGGAAGAAACACCCAGCAAATTGGAATGAAAGGTCCTAAAAATGGTCTCAGCTGGTAAATCTGGGACCACCTAGACAGGGAGGAATCCATTACATAGTCTTTTCTATCCAACTGGTAATTTACTACTGGTTCACACAGGGGGCCCTGCTAACTTTTAAACTATCCCAGAAAGTGCGAGGAAGGTATGGGCAGCGCTGGCCCTGATGGAAAAGGGAAATTCTGATTGGGCGATTAGTTGATGGTAGATCTCACTACCTAACTTTTCTGCGATTCTATGCGATTCCAGTGAGTTGATTGGTTCTTAAGTAGCTGCTGCTAGGAACTCATGTTTCAACCCCAGTAATTTTGAAAAACATAAATTTTTAAACAAGCCCAAGGAAAGTGAGAATTTAAATGTGCAGAAGAGGGAGCTGATTTGTAAGGGCAAAGAATTTCTATTTTCTACTAATCTCCAGTTTATGGTTAATAGTACAAGAATAAGGTTAAAGTAAGTAAAAGTGACTAAAGTTAAAGTAAATAAAGTGATTTAAAAGCTTAAGGTTAAGGCATGGCAGGACAGCTCAGCCAAGCAGAATGCCCATCCTGTTGAATGTGGGGAGTCATGGACAAGCACAGATTGCCTTCTGGGGTTATGATGTTGTGGTGATAAAGGAGACCTGGCTTAAGGAAGGGCAGATCTGGGTGCCAAATATTCCTGGTTACAAGGTATTCAGAAAAGATAGGGAGGAGGGGTGGCATTTTTGGTTAAGGAAAGCATTGCAGTACTGGAAAAAGATGTGTCAGAGGATTCAAGGACATAATCAATTGGCTAGAGCTAAGGAATAAGAAGGGTACAATTACATTGCCCAGTGTAATATATAGACCACCAGCTAGTAGAAAGCTATAGAGGAACAAATCTGCAAGGAAATTACAGAGAGGTGTAAACGTCATAGAGTAGTTATAATGGGGGACTTTCATTACCCATATATGGATTGGGATAGTGGTAGTGTAAGGGGCAGCAAGGGACAAGCATTCCTAGATTGTGTTCAGGAGAATTTCCTACAGCAGTATGTGTCCAGACCAACCAAAAAGGAAGCACTGCTAGATCTGGTTCTTGGGATGAGGTGGGTCAAGTAGATCAAGTGACAGTGGGGGAGCATTTAGGGGACAGTGATCATTGTATCAGAAGATTTAGGATGATGGTGGAAAATGACTTTGGTCAATCTGGAGTAAGAATAATCAACTGGTGGAGAGCGGGCTTCGATGGGGCAAGAATGGAGCTGGGCCGAATAGACTGGAACCAAAGGTTAGTGGGAAAAACAGTAGCTGAACAATGGGCTACCTTCAAAGAGGAGATGGTTTGGGCACAGTGAAGGTACGTTCCTTCAAAAGGGAAGGGTAGGACAAACAAATCCAGAGCTCCCTGGATGACAAAGAAGATAGAAATTAAGTTAAAGAAGAAAAAGTGTGCTTACGACAGGTGTCAAGTAGCAAATACAACTGAGAACCAAGCTGAATACAGAAGGTTCAGAAGGGATGTGAAAGTAAATACTTGAAGCAAAGAGGGATTATGAAAAAGACTGTCAGCTAACATAAAAATAAATTTCAATGTATTCCATAAACTCAATAATGAAAAGGTGGTAAAAGGAGGAGTAGGGCCAATTCAGGACCAAAAAGGGGATTTACACAAAAAGAGGCAAGAGGCATGGCTGAGGTATTAAATGAATACTTTGCATCTGTCTTTACCTATGAGGCAAATGCTGTCCAGGCCATGGTGACAGAGGAGAAAACTCAGTCACTAGAAGGGTTTAAAATTGATAAGGAGGAAGTATTGGATAAGCTGTCAGTACTTAAAGTTGATAAGGCTTTGGAACTGGATGAGATGCATCCAAGAATATTGAAGAAAGTGAGTGGAAATTGCACAGGCACTGACAATAATCTTTCAATGTTCCCAGGACTCGGGGGAGATTCCGGAGCACTGGAGAATCACAAACATTACGCCCTTGTTCAAAAAAGGTTGTAAAGATCTGCCCTGCAATTATAGACCAGCCAGTTTAACTTGGGCGGTGGGGAATTTCTAGAAACAATTATTCAGGATAGAATTAGTGGTCACATGGAAAAACATGGATTGATTCAGAGGAGTCAGCATGGATTTGTTAAAGGAAAAATGTGTCTAACTAACTTGCTGGAATTTTTTGAAGAGATAACAGAAATGGTTGAAGAGGGCAATGCTGTTGATGTTGTGTACATGGACTTCCAGAAGGCATTTGATACAGGGCCACACAACAGACTTGTGAGGAAAGTTATAGGTCATGGAATATAAGGGACAGTAGCAACGTGGATACAAAATTGACTGAGGGATAGGAAACAGAGAGTAATGGTTAATGGGTATTTTTCAGGCTGGAAGAATGTTTGTAGTGGAGTTCCCCAGGGGTCAGTATTGGGACCCTTGCTTTTCCTGACATATGTAAATGATCCAGATATTGGTGTGCAGGGGACAATTTCAAGTTTGCGGACTACACAAAACTTGGAAAAATTGTAAACTCTGAGGAGGACAGTGTAGAACTTCACAAGGACATTGACTCATTGGTGGAGTGGACAGATAGGTGGCAGATGAAGCTCAATGCAGAGAAATGTGAGGTGATACACTTAGGTACAAAGAGACAGTATAAGATAAAGGATACCAATCTAAAGGGTGTGCAGGAGCAGAGATCTGGGTGTATATGTACATAAGTCATTAAAGGTGGCAAGACAGGTAGAGAGAGCTGTTTCTAAAGCACATTCTATGCTTCATTAATAGGGGCATAGAGAGCAAGAGCAGGGAGGTTATGATGAACTTATATAGGACACTGCTTAGATCTCAACAGGAGCATTATGTACAGTTCTAGGTGCCACACTATAGGAAGGATGTGAATGCATTGGAGAGAGTGCAGAGGAGGTTTATGAGAATGGTTCCAGGGATGAGACACTTCAGTTATGAGGAAAGATCGGAGAAGTTGGGATTGTTTTCCTTGGAAAGGAGAAGGCCAAGTGGAGAATTGATTGAAGTTTTCAAAATCATGATGGGTCTGGACTGAGTAGATATGGAGAAACTGTTCCTGCTCATAAATGGATTGAGAACCAGAGGGCACAGTTTTAAAGTGTTTTGCAAAAGAAGCAAATGCAAGATGAGAAAAAATTTTCACAAAAGCAAGTAGTTAGGGTCTGGAATGCACTGCCTGGAAGTGTGGTGGAGGCAGGTTTAATTGAGGCATTCAAGAAGATGTAGGATGATTATTTAGTTAGAAACAATGTGCAGAGTTACAAGAAAAAGACAGGAGATTGGCACTAAGCTAAAATGCTCAGAGAGCCAGTGCAGACATGATGGGCCATATACCTCCTCCTACACTGTAAGAATTCTGTGACTCTATGATTCTGTGATTCAATCTTGAGAATTACCCCCATAAAGTCTACACTGTAATAAGGAAATATGGGGAATAAGTATTTTTATTACTTGCACCATTCTGTCTTGTAGAACACATATCAGATGGTAATAAAGCAACCTGCACCTAGAACTGCATCAGTGCTCAGTTACAGATTTTCCACAATTATGGCCTTTTAAGTACTTTTGAAGTGCAGTCAATGTTGTAAAGTAGGCAACTTGGCAGCCAATTTGCACACCAAAAATTAAATACAATATTGAATACTACCTGTACATTCTCAGAATGCTGTACTATTGAATGCAATATATATAATATATTTTATTATAAAGAATACTATAGCCAACAGGTCCATACAGTACAAGACTAAACAGACCTGGCAATATATTATACACTACTATACTAACTGTATTTATACAAAGATATATAAAACTTGACTTAAACAAAATATATTCATAAGGTATAAATACAAATGAGTCCACTACTCTGCAGCACCACATTTGCCGGCATCCTTCCATTTACATGTGATGATGGACATGCAGCAAATCAGTTGGGGATGGGGTAGCTTCTATGGTGTACTTTTGCTGATTGCTGAATAAAGAGACCAACCCATGAGATTCTGCCACAAGGGCCACACATGAAGTGGTTGTCAGGTGTTGTGGGTTGTTGTTTTCGGTATTGGCGCTTGTTGCCAAGCCTCTGTCGCCAGATGATGTCACCATTTTCTACTGTCATCAGCTAGTGACTCCCAGGTCTGAGAATCGATGCCTGGGTCTTCATGTCATGCTTGCAACCAGCCTTGAAGTGGAGTTTAGGACATCTTATTGACCTCCTGGCTTCAGCTACATCACCATACTGTAAATCCTTTGATGTATATCCATCTTCCCTCCTGCAAATGTGTCCAAACCAGTGAAGTCATGTCAGCTTGATGAGTGCCTACATGCTTGGGAGATTTGCCTTTGAGAGGACTACCACACTCATAATTTTGTCCTTCCACAAGATGCCCAGAATTTTCCGCAAAGAGGGAAGTTGAAAGTTGTTAACTTCCTTTCTTGAAAGCTGTAAGCCATTCCTCTTTCACAGTCATACAACAAGGTATTGAGAACCATAAATCAGCATCTTGGTCCTAAGAATCAGCTTGATATTATTCCATGAATATTTTGTGAGTCAGCTAATTAAGGTTTCCTTATGTGCCTATTGAGTTCTGTATCAAGAGACAGACGGTCTGTCATCATGGACCCAAGGTAACAGAATCTGCTAACCTTTTCCAGCAGGGCGTTATTTCATGTGATCAAAGGCACAAGTGATATCCTGTCCCATGACCACGTTTTTTTTGACATTTATAATAATGGGGAACAAGATGGGAGAGACAATCTAGATGTCTCTGTAGCTAAGTATCCATGTGAGCAACTAGCACAAGCAGCGTAGAGGAGTTCTCTGATCAAGATATGTTGAATTTTTGCGCTGGATTTTCAGCTCAGCGTGCAGGCGTGTGCCTGACGTGCCTGAGCATGAAATAGCGCGCGATGAGGTTGGGCAAGTGTCCTGATGTCATCGCGCACTTGCACAATATTTTGGTTGGCAGGTGTGTGCAGGAGTCAGCAGCGTACCCACCAGCAATTAAGCTTTCACTGAGTGCACTCCTGCGCATGTACAGACTTCAGCACTCGTGCTCCTCCTACCCCCATTCTGGCAACGCTGAGGTTATCAGTATGTGTATCACACTGGCTGGCGGTTAATTGGCCAGCCAGCATGAAATCGAGGTCAGGGCCTGATTGTGGGCGGTGGATTGTTGTGCGGCCATTCCTGGGCCCACCTACTGTGCTCATCCAATGAGGGGAATATCTTCCCCTTTGTCTTCGTTTTCAGTTGGGATAGATCGTGGAGCTTGCCATCTGATCTAGTATGTAGGTAAACTCATTCCATATTTGCAGCGAAGGCAAAGATCAGGAGCCTGGAGAAAAAGATAGCAAATGAAGTGGGGGCTAGGTCAAAGGTCTCATTCACGCCATTCTTCATCCTGAAACTGTGGGTAGTGGTGCCAATATCATGGAAGGAGAAGATGAGACTGAGGAATGCACTACACTATGCACTACATATATGTTAGGCGTTAAATGTGGTGCCTCTCTGAAAATTACACTGAGTATTATCCTTAGAGTGCACTGAATATTTTCCAGACAATGTATATTTAATTTTATTGCATTACATTTACTTAGTTTTAACACTGAAATGGTAACACTGTGGTTACCTTACTAGACTAGTTATCCAGAGGCTTGGGCTATTAACCTGACAGATGTGAGTCCAAATCCTATGATAACAGTCTGTGAATTTAATTCAGCTAATTAAATAAACCTCAAATTTAAAAAAATGACATATCTTGTGACCTATTGGATTGTTGTAAAAACCTAATCAGCTCATTAATATACTTTAGGGAAGGAAATTTGCCATTTTTACCTGGTCTGGCCTCTATGTGACTCCAGACCCACAGCAATGTGGTTAACTATTAATTGGCTTGTGAAATGATCTAGCAATCCATGAAGGGAGCCCACCACCTTCTCAAGGGCAATAAGGGTGGGCAATGATATCAGCCTTGTCAGTGACGTTGTCATGAAGACATGCTTTATGTCAAATAATGATTCTTAATCCATTGGCTGCAAACCTAATTGAACTTTTAAAAATAAACTTTTTAAAATACAGACTAAAGGTAACTTGAGATCACATCCCAAGATGGCTACCCCGATTTACATTACTGTACATTCCACATACCAATCCAATTGGAATGGAGACAGGTTGTCTGCGAAACCCAAAGACAATGGCCTACATCTCCTGTCCCATTTACAAGGCATTAAGACAATCACCTGAGGAATTCAACTGTTGGAGAAAGACTATTATGACTAATCACTTTGCCAATGAGACCATGGTAAGATAGCTTTCCAGACGTTTTAATCAACCTATCCTTGGAATACACAGACAATTAAGTTGTTTGGATACCCCTGGCTGTTGGAGAAGGAAGATCGCATGACAAGCCAACCCATTGTTTTCTGAACAGAACTGAGGATAAGCATCTGAGAAGCTGAGAGAGAAGATTCAGATGGCATCCTTCTTGCAACCGCAACCCCCCCACCCCCCAGCCCCCACCCCACCCCCGCCACCCCCTTGACAAGCTTTGAGCCCTGTCTGCTGACTGTGACCGTTCAGGGACACTTCTGGTACAAACAGAGACTTCTTAACAAAAATTCAGCCCAACACTACAGTCTCTAGAAGAATGACAATATCAACCAGCTATACCTTTAAACTGGAAGCATCAGGGCCACTGAACGAAAGTCTGAAGCCAGCTGAGTCACTAAACTATAGACTGCATATTCCTGTTTACTTTTTCTGGACTCTAATTTGAAGAACTATCCTTCACCACTCTGCAATCTATATTTGTGTGTGTGTGAGAACTTTGAGCATGTGTGTGTGTGAAAGTTACAGCATATTTTATTATTTTACTTAGTTTGATTTAAGTACAATAAAGCTAACTTCGGTTTTGTTAAATTTAAGAAAGCCTGTTCAATTGGTTCTTTTCTGGTCACAGTGTGGTGAAACAGTGAGGTGTTCACTAAATTGGCAAATACATCCTTTACACACAAAAAACTTGTTGTGATCAAATGACCAGAGGGAAAGGTGTGGAGCAATTTGACCTCTCCTCATCCAGTCATAACAGACATGTACATCCTGTAAATGAATAAATTAAAATAAAACATTGGAATGCATTTTGTGAAATTAAGCAATACAGTAATAGCAGTGGAAAACAGTAATGAGATTAACTTGAGAATGCTCATGATCCTGCAATTTGCATGCATACCTAGAATTTCTTTAGGGTTACCGAACTTTGCCGTCATAAAATAGTTTCCCTTTCATTCATCCACATCCACTGGCCCTGCTATTTACTTTATAATAATACATTCTTGACAATCTGATGTAGGAACTTATGTAAACTGGATATTTCTTATTTCTCCTGTTCCCTGTTTACATGCTGCACCTTGACAACACCATCTGAAAATAAAGCAGCAGTTTACACATGTTTACTGACAACACCAGGCTTTACCTCACCACCATCTTTCTTGACATCTCCTCTGTTGGTAAATTATGAGTTTACTTGTTAGACATCCAGTTCTCTATAAGCAGAGGTTTCTTTCAATTAAATATCTGGAGCACCGATTGTCTTTAGTTCCTTCCACAAGCTCCGTTTCTAGCCACCATCCCTCTCCCTGGCAACTGTCTGAGGCTAAATCAGAAACCATTTCCATATATATTTGACTTTGAGATGAGCTTCTGACCTCTTATCTGTCCCATCACTTACACACCTATTTCCAACTCTGTATATCAACTGAGTCGTCCCCTGCCTCAGTTCATTCAATGCTGCAACTCTCATCTGTGCCCCCATTACTTTTATACATGACTATTCCAATGGATTCCTGGTTGGCCTCCCACCTTCTACCCACCATAAACTTAAGAATGTCCAAAGCTCTGCTGCCATGTTCTTACTTGCACCGAGTCCTGTTAACCCCTATCATCACCATACTCCCTGACCTACATTGGCTCTGGTTAAGAAATGCCTGAATTTAAAATCTCATCCTTGGGTGGAATTTATGAGGCTAAATGCGGTGGCAGGCTGTTTTAGCAGTGCCCACCCCATTGGCTGGGATGGTGGGAACTTGTGCCTGATTCTATGCTTGGTAGCTTATTAATTATCCAAAGGCGAGTATCGGGCCGAATGACCTGGTGGGTCAGGAGCTGATTCATCTGCCCGTCAACAGCTGGCGGGGTCGAAGGTCCGGGCACCACACTTAAATGCCAGTACAACACGTACCTCTCACTCTCTCCAGCCCACCTGTTTCAGGACAAGCGCAGGGGTATCTTCAAGTCACAAGAAGAAGGTTGAAAACCTCAAGAAGAAAGCAGCACCCCGCTTCACCCACCAAGGCCCTCCAGGCCTTGATCAGAGGAGGGAGGGCGCACAGGCATGTTATGTGTCCCAGGAATGGCTCCAGGAAGCACAGCAGCCTCATGTCTCCACCTGGGAGGCTGTTGCAGAGCAGGTCAGTGTGGCTGGCAACCTCGCCTGAAATGCCGCTCAGTGCAGGAAGAGGATGAATAATCCCATCCACTGCGCCAGGGTAAGTTATCCATCAACTCCCTCCAGTACCAAACTCTCATCATGGCATCATGCACTGTAACGGCTACTCTCTTCAGGGATCTCGCACAACCATTTGTGGGGGATACATATCGACACCCATTCTCACATTGAGACTTTCATATCACCACCATCCCGTCTGTCATGTTGCTCACACTCCATCTTCTGGAACCTTCTGGGGAGGATTCACCACACACAGGGGACATGCATCTCACCCAATCTCTGCTCATCTGCTGATCCCTTCTCATCAGATGCCTTTCTTTCTTCTTCATACAGGCCAAGCTGGCACACAACAGACATGAGGGAGTGCAGACTGGGTGAGGGACGGCTGACATCATTGCCCTCACTGAGTTTGAGGAGGCTGCAGCCGAGCTGGCTGGGGAGGAAAGGGATCGCTCCTGTGGAGAAGGGAACATCGATCTCTCCCAGCAACCTAGTACGGATCACAGCTCCATCACCTTATCAAATCCTGACATTCATGTGGGTCACATGCAATCTTATATAGCTCATGTTCATCAATTGAAACTCTATTTTCTAGGCACCAGCAGATCGAGGCCCACAAGGCATTCGAGCACCAGTCCAAGTCCCCAGACCACATTTGAAGAGGAAGCTCTGGAAGAACCATCCCTGCGCTCACATGCACCCTCCACCAGTTCAGAGTCACACATGTCGGTGGGGCACAGCTGTAGATTAGGCTCAGGCTCACTTTCTGGGGAACACCTCACTGACACATCCCCACAGCAGTTGGAAGCAGGGACAGCCTAGGTCTCCGGCACTCAGAAGGCAGCTGGAGACCAACTACCTGCTCAACCCGAGTTAGATGATGAGCCTTTGGACGCGGCCACCAACTCAATGCTGCAGATGCAAAGACAGGTTGCAGAATATTGGGTAGAGATTCGATAGTTACTATCCGACATGCGAGCGCCTCAAGGTCACCACGGGAAGGCTGGCAACCACTATGGAGACCCTGGCCCAAAAGGTCTTGCCAGATTTGCGCTCAGCCCTGCACTCCATGTCCACACACCTTGGTGGGCATCATCAAGGTGTAGGTGACATGGGGATTAGGTACATTGACCTCTCTCCAGGTGCACAATCAGGCACCCACAGGGAGATTCAAGACACTCCGGGGCCTCCTCTCAGGACTCTCCAAGGGTGTGTAGCCGCTCAGAGCCCCCTCAGTCTGTGACCCCCATCCACTCCAGCTGCTCAGGCTGCTGAGGGCGCTTCTGCCCTGAGCAGGTGACCCTTATCAGGCCGGGGCCCTCCAGGCCTCAGGCCACCGGAGGATGTCCGCCAAGGTCAAGACACACATCAGGACGTACCAGTCAGCAGGCTGTCTTCACCTCTGCTGCAGATATCGGGGCTGCACCCAGGCATAGTGGGAGGATTAGGAAAGTTAAAAAAATTTGATGTCACTTTTGGGTGTGCTATAACTGCAAAGAAATTACACTGTTATGAATGCATTTGATGGTTATGTGAATGTTTTGGGCAGCTGAAGGTATTGTGAATTTGTACTTTGGAATCCTCTTATGTTGAGGTTTAGCCATCTTCCCACTCAGTGATAGTGTCCCACTGTGAGATTCACAACCTCAGTTGAACGAGTTTCCGCATTCTTGTGTAATATCAGAGAGATGTATTTAAATCTGTATTTGAAGTGTGTGATGTAAGCGTTTCTAAACCTTCAAGGAACACTATTGAGTGAGGGCAGCTCATCAGCATTGATATTCTAGCGGCATTTGTGTCTCCTCAGAGGTAGTGGCAGAAGACAAGACGTGCACAGCAGGATTTCCTTCGGCATGTCCACATCTCAGTCGCAGTAGTGTTAGCATCTTTAGATGGTGGTGATGGCTTCAAGTCTTCTCTCACATCGCTCTTGTTCCTCAGTGGACTCTCAGCCACTTGTCAGCCCAAGTCTGGAAATCATCCAGGTCTTGCTGCATTTGGACAGGACTGCTTCAGTCAGGAGTTGCAAGTGGTGCTGAACATTGTACAATCATCAGTGAACATCTCCATTTCTGCCCTTATAATGGAAGGAAGGTCACAGAATCACTGAATTTTTATGGTGTAGAAGGAGGCCATTCGGCCCATCATGTCTGCACCAGCTCTCTAAGCATTTTAACTGAGTGCCAATTTCCTGCTTTTTCATCATAACCCTGCATATTGTTTCTATTTAAATAGTCACCATTGATAATGAATTGCTGAATTGATGAAGCAGCTGAAGATGGTTGGTCCTAGGACACTACCCTAAGGAAATCCTGCAGTGAAGTCCTGGAACTGAGATGATTGACATCCAACAACCACAACCATCTTTCTTTGTGTTAGGTATGACTCCAACCAGCCAAGAGGTTTCCCCCTGATTCCCATTGACTACAGTTTTGCTAGGGCTCCTTGATGCCACACTTGGTCAAATGCTGCCTTGATGTCAGGAGCAGTCACTCTCACTCACCTCGGGAGTTCAGCTCTTTTGTCCATGTTTGAACCAAGGCTGTAATGATCCCACCAGGAACAACAGGGGAGATCCTGCAGGTGGGATGTTGAGGTGGCAGGAAGCCTGCCTGCCCTCTTTTCCCACCCTTTCCACAATGATCCTGCCTGATTTAATAAAATGTTTCCCACAGTCTTTTAGAAAGCTCAGAAAGTCTTAAATTGACAAAGTGTTTAGGAAAATGCTATAAGCTGCAATTAACATATTTTCTACATTAAATCAAATATAATTCTTACAGTGGTCTCTAGCCCAACAGTTGGCAACCTTAATAATAAAGTCAGTTTTAAATTTAATCAAATGGGCAAGATTTTTCGGATGACGGTCTTCCCATCCCACCACCTAAAGAATCGGCAGTGATTGTATCCCTGCCAATCACTCACCCCACCGCCATTGGAAACTCCGAGGAGTGTTAATTTACTGGAGATGGGATTTCTGCCCCTCACTCAGAGAACTACCAGAAGTCCTGGAGTCCAGGGCCAGCTAGGTGCAGGGGGGAGGGGGGTACTGGTGGGGATCTCATGGTGGGGAGGGGAGGTGAGGCCTGAGGGATTAGGGAGAGTGTGGAGAGTGTGGTTGGGACCTTGATAGAGAGGACAGGGAAGGGAGCACCTGCAGGGTGGGGGGAGGGGGGGTGTTATGGTCCCAGCTGAGGTTACCCTGAACAAACCTGATCTGAGTGGAACTCAACTTGATAGATCCTACCTTTTATTTGTTTGTTTAAATACGTGGAGAGTAACTACTGAACAGAGTCACAGGAGTCAGCTGATGAACTTTTAACAAAATAATAAAACATTTATTTAATAAGAAAAATGAACTATATTACAATACTCCTTCACCCACAGCTATACCTGTCCAGGTATATATAGATTTGTAAGGATAACACAAGTTATAAAAGCTATCTTACACTCTAATGTTCACAGTAAGTATACAGTCCATGTACCAATAGGCACACTGTGGTCAGACATACCACACTCTGAAACCAAGTGACAGGTGCCACCTCAACCAGATGCTATGGATCTCTCCTCAACTCCCCCAAGACGCTTGTCACATTGTCTCACCGAACTCCACTCTCAAAGACCTCACCTTGGAATCTTCTCCCAAACAGATGCTTCTCTCCGCAGGAGTTCACCTCCAGGGTTTCGAACTCTCTTTCTGATGTTTCTCTTCCCTGGATCACCACATGCATTCAAGTTGTCTTCCATGCACTCTCTTTCTCTCCCTGGCTCAACTGACAAGAGTACTACAGCTTCATATGCCCATGGCAAAGAGTTACAGACCTTCAGTTGTCTCTTTGGACCTTCTTACCTCTTGCAAGCTGGTCTCACTTTAAATCTGCTTTCTGTAGCTTTTGCCTCTTTAAATCTGAAGCTTGGATCCTTCCTTTCTGCCCCTCACTCTTAACTTCATTAAAAGGACCTTTTCCAGGTTCCTGTCCTTCCTTTGACTAGAAGGTCGGCTGGGGACTTTCCCCTGTTTCACTCCCCTGGATTTTGGGGTCTTGGGACTAGCTAGCCGTTCCCTTTGCTCCAGTTTTTCCTGGTAGCTACTTTCAAAACCAACTGAACTCAAACAGCTTCCAAAATCAAACTGCTGTTTTCCAGTTTCTTCTGTGTGTGCCTATGGGAGAGACCTACCTCTTTGGACCCCTTGCTAGGCAACAGCACTGTTTTTTTCTACTCTTGTTTTTGCTTAACTTCTTAAGTTGTAAAAATCTCATTAGAAATGCAAGCATCTTTTAAAGAGAAACTAAAGCTCAATTTGTCCTTTCTTAACACACAGGTGCAAAAATACAAACCAATCTTAAACTTTAAAGCTAAAACTCATTCCTAACACCTACACATACCAAAATAACTTACTTAAACTACCTCTATTCCCTAACAGGGTGAAGACCTGGTTGGGGAGGTGAGAATGGGGTAACACCTGATGTGGAAAGTCAGCCCACCCACCCCACTGAATCCAAACCACTTATCAACTGTTCCAGTTGAACAGTTGTCGAGTGGAAATTTGGACAACTTAAAATCAATTCCTGTGTTTCTTCCATACCTCTATTTTCCATTCGCTCAACCTTTGGAGCTAATTAGTAATCTGTGGTTTTGTCAAAGGATGTGTGAGTAATTTTTAAAAAATCTGTGGATCAGCTTAAAGACTACAAATTTACAATTAGTTTATTTAACTGGCTGATATCCAGTCTTTCTGTATGATTTTAGTTGTTGTTTGCCAACGTTGAATAAACAAGCTTAGTTGTGCCGTGAATAATGTGAACATGCTTGAGCTGGGTGTATAAGGTCACAAGGAAGGGAACATCTAATATCTGCCAATTGTAAAAGTGCAGCCAGCAGCATTGCCTTTTTTATTGTTTCTCTTGTCATTTAATTTCTAATTTAATTCTCCCCCTTCTCCATTAAGACCCCCACTTAGGGTTTAAGTTCTTCAAGGGTTTACAGCTTGGAGGGTGTTGGACGCTCTCCAGTTGATACAAATGAATTCAGCAACATGGCTGACAATCACTTCACCCTTTTGTCCCATGTTGCATATAGTCCCTGGGACTGAAATGTGCTCCCAGTGTTAAAATGTTAACACAAAAATGAAATACAGCGGTTGCTGGAATCTGAAATGAAAAAAAATACTGGAAATACTCAACAGGTCAGACAACATCTGTGGAGAGAAGCAGAGATAATTGGCTGAATGGAACTCCAGGTGATGGGGAGGGTGTGGTGCAAATGGCATGCCCGTCCCCACCTTACCCTGGAAACCACATCAGCATGGAGCCAACATGCTCAATGGTGACCCACCCCCACAACCATAAAATGCTGCAGGGCTGATTAACGAGGGCCAAGTGGGACTTCTGCCCTTCATTGGGGTGGAAGCCCCGCCCCCTGGAGCTGCCGGCCAATCGGAATGGCTGGCAGCTCCATCAGTTCCGGTAGCTAAACTTTTAAGTTTAAAAATCGGGCTTACTGATTCTTCCTGGCTGCCCATGCCAAACGTTTTATGACGTAGGCAGCATATTATCAAGGTCAATTGGTTTGATAACAAGCCAATTTGACCCTTGAGTATTCATTTAACTATGGCTTGCAGGCTGCCAATTTCATGTTATGGAGGTGAGCTTGGGGGTGGGTCCTCCCTTGTGGGAAACACACCTGCTGGGAGCACGTAAAATTCAGCCCAATGTTTCAATCAAGCTGACCTTTCATCAGAACTCAAAACAATCAGCTCCTTCATCCAAGTATTCAATTAACTCTGTTTCTCCCCACAGATGATGCCTGACCTGCTGAATATTTCCAGTATTTTTTTTTCATTTCAGATTACAGCAAATGCTGCATTTTATTTTTGTGTTAACATTTTAACACTGGGAGCACATTTCAGTCCCAGGAATTATATGCAACATGGGATAAAAGAGTGAATAGATTGTCAGCCATGATGCTGAATTCATAAATAGTTGAGGCCATTCTGATGAAAGGCCATCTTGATCTGAAACATTAACTCTTTTTATCTCCACAGATGCTACCTGGCCTAAAATTTTAACACTGTTTTGCAACGACAAGACTCACTCCTTGCATTTCTTTCTCTTTGCCTGCAGGGGAAGTGCTTACACTTCATCTGGTACCTTCTGAACATCTGGTCTGGAACATGATCACTAAATATTGAGGGGACAATGCTCCTATCACTGCCCCTCACAACTAAGATCACAGGATCATGGGAAATATGAGCCTGGGTAGGACATTTGGCCCATTGGTCCTGCTCCACTATTAAATAAGATCATGGCTGATATGATTGTGGCCTTAACTCCACTTTCCTGCCTCCTTAACCCTTGACTCCTTTGTAGATGAAAAACCTGTCCAGTTCAGCCTCGAATGTGTTCAATGACCCAGCTTCCGCCACCCTCTGTGGATGAAAATTCCAAAGACTAATGACCATCTGAGAGAAGAAATTCCTCATCATCTTTAACTTAAATGGGAGAGTCCCAATTTTTACACTGTGCCTGCAGTTCTAGTTTATCCCCGCTCCCTCTGCCGTAGGGGAAACATTCCCTCGGCATCTATCCTACCAAGCCCCATCAGAATTTTATATATTTCAATATAATCACGCCTCATTCTTCTAAACTCCAATTCTTCTAACCTCAACCATTCCTCATAAGACAACACCTTAATTCTAGTAATCCAATATAATGACCCTTCTCTGAGCTGCTTCCAGTGCAAGTATATTACTCCTTAAGAAAGGAGAACCAAACTGCAGTACACAGTACTCTAGGTGTTTCACCAATGGGGTGAATTTTTAGGTCGGCAAGTGGGTGCGGGGTGACGTTGGGCGGGTGTCCCGACATCATCCCGTGTCATTTACATTTTCGGTTCGGCAGCCGAGTCAGCTGTGCGCCCTCCGATCTGTCAACGGCCACTTAAGGTCATTAGTGAGGTACTTAAAACACTTAATGGACCTGCCCATCCAACCTCCAACCTTAAGGTTGGCAGGCAGGTGAAGAGCCCGGGCAGCCTTCAGAAAAAACATGAAACCTCATCCACCGGCGGGATGATGTTTCATGAGGGTTTTAAAATCTTAACATACTCTTCAAATAAAAGTTATGGGCATGTCCTAGCTCACGTGACAGTGTTTTTCACGTTTGAGCTGATCTCCGTGAGGCAACATTTTGCCTCAGGGAGACCTGTGCGCTCTTCTGCATGCATGCACGAAAAAGCACACAGACCTGCTCAGGGAATTCCTCTCCCCCCGCCTGCACAGGGAGCGCACAGCGCTTCCGGGAGGACATCAAGCTGGGCGGGCCTTAATTGGCCTGCCCATTTAAAATGGCGGCGCGCCCCCAACAGGGGGTGCTGGTTGGGAACACGCCCGCTCACACCTGCTCCTGCACAACCCCCCCCCAATGGGGGAAACATGCTGCATAATGTGCTGTACAGTTGGAGCAAGACTTCTCTACTTTTATATTCCATTCACCTTGCAATAAAGACCAAAATTCCATTTGCCTTCCTAATCACTTGCTGTACCACCATGCTGGCTTTTTGGGATTCACGTACGAGGACACCTTGATTCCGTTACACTGTAGCATTCTGGCATTCTCTCTCCATTTAAATAATATTCTGCTTTTCTATTCTTCCTGTCAAAATGGAGAATCTCATACTTTCCCACATTATACTCCATCTGCCAAATTTTTGCCCACTCACTTAATCTAGATATATATCCCATTGCAGACTCTTTGCATCCTCCTGACAACTTGCTTTCCTGCCTATCTTTGTTTCAACAGCAAATTTGGCTACACCACAGTTGGTCCCTTCATCCAAGTCATTAATATAAATAGCAAATAGTTGAGACCACAGCACTGATCCCTGTGACACTCCACTAATTACAGTTTTTCAACCTGAAAATTACCCATTTATCCCTATTCTCTGCTTCCTGTTAGTTAGCCAATCCTCTATCCATGCTAATATATCTCCCTAACACTGTGAGCTCTTATCCTGTACAGTGGCCTTTTACGCAGCATCTTATCGAATGCCTTTTGGAAATCCAAATACACTACATCTATTGGTTCACCTTTATCCACCCTGCTTGTTACATCCTCAAAGAACTCTAATAAATTTGGAAAATTCAATTTCCTTTTCACAAAACTATGTTGACTCTGCTTGAATGTACTATGATTTTGTAAGAATCCTGCTATAACATCCTTAATAATAGATTCTATCATTTTCCCAATGACATGTGTTAGATTAACTGGCCTATAGTTTCTTGCTTTCTGCCTCCCTCCTTTCTTGAATTATATTTACAGTTTTCCAATCCACTGGCCCCTTTCCAGAATCTAGGGAATTTTGAATTAAAGCTATCATCTCTGCCGCCACTTCTTTAAGATCCTACAATGCAGGCCCATGGACTTGGCAACCTTTAGTGCCATTAGTTTTCCTAATACATTTTCTCTAGCAGAGAATTGTTTTAAGTTCTTCCCTCCCTTTTGGCCAATGCTCTTCTATTATGCTTGGGGTGTTTTTTGTGTCTTCTACTGTGAAGTTAAATACAAAATACTTGTTCAAAATCTCTGCCATTTCCAAGTTTTCCATGATCAATTCTTTAGTTTCAACTTCTAAGGGACCACAGGTGCAGGTTTCCAGCAGCTGATTGATTCAGCATAGAGACCTTCATCCCGGTAGGAGGCACAGTCCGGGGGTGACAGCAACTGGATGGTAGAACAAAAACTACAGTAACTTGTAATTATATAGCACCTTTAAGATAATAAAATGTCCCAAGGCATTTTACAGGAGTGTTGTAAAGCAAAATTTGACACTGAGCCAATATTATACAGATAGCCCAAAACCTGGTGAAAGAGATCGGTTTCAAGGAATGTCTTAAAGGAGGAAAGTGAGGTAGAGAGGTGGAGAGGTTTAATTTAGCAACTTAGGGCCTAGGCAACTAAAAGCATGATCATCAATGGTGGAGAAGTTAAAATTGGGGATATTCAAGAGGCCAGGATTAATAGAGCATAAATATCTCGGAGGGTTGTGGGACTGGAGAAAATTTTAGAGATGGGGAGGGGCAAGGCCATGGAGAGATTTGAAAACAAGGATGAGAATTTTAAAGTCAATGACTTGCTTAACCAAAAATCAATATAGGTCAACAAGCACATGGATGATAGACCTGAGTAAGGACACATATCAGAGTTCTGGACAACATCAAGTTTACAGAAGGTAGAATATGGGAGGCAAGTAGAGGTAAAAGTGAACATAGATGAGGCCTTCTACGGTAAATAAGCTAAAGTAGGCAATGTAATGGTGGAAATAAATGATATTAATGGTGACATGAATATATGGTTGGAACTCATCTCAGGAACAAATGTGACACCAATATTGTAAACAGTCTGGTTCAGCCTCAGACATTTGCCAGGGAGATGAATGGATGAATGGAGTCAGAGAGTTGAGTTTATATCGAGAACTGAAGATAATTGCTTCATTCTTCCAAATACTTAATTAGATGGAATTTCTGCTGATCCAGTACTGCATGTTGGATAAGCAGTCTGATAATCTAGAGACAGTGGAGAAGTAGAGAAAGATGATGTTGGTGAGGTAGAGCTGGGTTTCAGCAGTGTACGTCTGAAAAATAACACTGTGTTTTCAGGCGATGTTGCTGGGGGAAGCATGCAGATGAGAAATAGGAGGAGGCCAAATATAGATCCTCGAAAGATACCAGAGGATTCAGTGTTGGAGCAGGAATAGCAGCCATTGCAAGTGACACTCTGGTTATGATTCAACAGATAAGAACAGAGCCAGTTGAGAGCAGTCCTACCCAGTTGGACAATAGTGGAGAGGTGTTGGAGGAGGATGGTGTGGTCAATTGTGTCAAAGTTAAAGAAGGACAAGGAAGAAAAGTTTAGCTTCCTTATAGTCACATAGGATGTCATTTGTGACTTTGGTAAGAGTTGTTTCAGTACTGAGGGAGGGATGGAAACTTGATTGAAGAGATTCAAATATAAAATTCTAGGAACAAAAGCAAACTATTTGGGAGATGACATCATGTTCAAGGACTTTGTAGAGAAAAGGGAGGTTAGAGATGGAATGGTAGATTGCAAGGATAGTGAAATCAAGGTCTGTTCTATTGAGGAGAGAGGCGAAGACAACAGGTTTAAAAGAGGGAGGGGAAGTATCCGAAAAGAGAGAATCATTTACAATATCAGCCAACATGGGGGCCAGGAGGAGAATTTGGGTTTAGTGGGAATAGGATTGACGTGGATGTCATAAACAAGATGAGTTCATGGAGGTATGAGGGGAGATAAGAGAGAAATTAGAGAAAAATGTGAATTTAGGTCAAGGACAGAGGCCAGCTTAGAGGAAGTTTGGTCCAGTGGGTTCGTTGAAGGGAGGGAAGTGGCAGAGACAGTTGAATAGATAATTTTGCTCTCAGTGACAAAGAAGTCTATGAACTCCTTGGAAGAGAGGTTGGTGGGGACAGGGGAGGGGGGTTTAAGAAAAGGGTTTCCAGTAGACTAAAGAAGCCAGGGGTTATCTTTGCATTCCAGGATGATCCTGAAATATTAAGCAGTTTTAGCAAATAAGAGCAGGCACATGTGGTCCAGCCAGATCTGCAGAGGAACACTAAAACAGTTATCCACCATATCTGTTCAAGTCTGCACCTCTAGGACTTAAGGTATAGGAATGAGGGCTGTAGCAGTGGTATGGCTGGGTAAGAGAGACCAATGGTTTTATGGGAACTATAGGCACCAAAGGCGGAGGTGAGGGTATGGTTAAGCAAATCAGTTACTGCAAAAATGTTGTGGTGACTAGAAGGCCAACAGCTAGATAGTTGGGATTGGAAATGTGTAATTGTATGTGATTTTGGGGATGGTATATTATCAAGGATGATTTAGAAGGAGGTAAGGTTGGGATGCGGAAGGGAGATGTCAGTAGAGAGTGATACAAGTGTGCAGAGATGGTCCTATTTGTGATTAATATGATGAGAGTAATGAGACTTGGTGAGATTAAGGTCAAGCGGATGGCAGTGAATATCGATTGGGGGTTTAATGGAGGGAAAGATTAAGGGAAGCTAAGAGGGCAATAAATTCAGAGGACAGAGAGCATGATGAATTGAGCTTATTGATAGGTCATTAGCCACCATTCACAGGGCTCTATCTCCCTTTTTCTCAACAGGGCAGAAGGGCTAAAAATTCATGTACTGCAGCGATTCAAGAAGGCAGCTCACTACCACCTCTCAAGGGCAATTAAGGATGGGCAATAAATGCTGGCCCAGCCAGCGCAGCCCACATCCCATGAATTAATAAGGAGAAATTCAGCCCCCAGTTTCTGAGTTCTTGTTGGGTCCAATCGTATAAATAAATGATTATATCAGACAGCAATATCACCATGAGTCACTCCTCTTACGTAGTCTAAACTACTCGTGTCCATACAAGACCTTGCAAAACCTGTATATTTGAATGGGATTGCATGTGTACTTCAGATTGAGGAAGAGTTTATGTAAAAATCTTAGTACTATCATTTTACAGAACAAGGAAATGAAAACCCTGTGATTATTTAAGACATAGAGCGTTTAAAAAAAATTAAATAATAGGCATAGTGACAAGATTTAACCCTTCATTGCACCAAATTAAGTTAAGGAGAACGTCCACATGATTCTCCCAACCTCCCACTGTAACATGTTTGTTTAATGATTGTTTAAACTGTTTATGCTGTTACAATTCGAAAGAAGATTCAGGAAGAGAGTGACCTGGGAATATATGTGCACAATCATTGAAGGTGACAAGGCAGGTGGAAAGAGCGGTCAATAAAGTACACCAGCATTATAAATAGAGGCATTGAAAAACAAGGAAGTTATGATGAAAAACAAAAACAGAATTACCTGGAAAAACTCAGCAGGTCTGGCAGCATCGGCAGAGAAGAAAAGAATTGACGTTTCGAGTCCTCATGACCCTTCGACAGAACTTGAGTTCGAGTCCAAGAAAGAGCTGAAATATAAGCTGGTTTAAGGTGTGTGTGTGGGGGGGCGGAGAGATAGAGAGACAGAGAGGTGGAGGGAGGGGGTGTGGTTGTAGGGACAAACAAGCTGTGATAGAAGCAGATCATCAAAAGATGTCAACGACAATAGTACAATAGAACACATAGGTGTTAAAGTTAAAAGTTGGTGATATTATCTAAACGAATGTGCTAATTAAGAATGGATGGTAGGGCACTCAAGGTATAGCTCTAGTGGGGTTTTTTTTTATATAATGGAAATAGGTGGGAAAAGGAAAATCTTTATAATTTATTGGAAAAAAAAGAAAGGGGGAAACAGAAAGGGGGTGGGGATGGGGGAGGGAGCTCACGACCTAAAGTTGTTGAATTCAATATTCAGTCCGGAAGGCTGTAAAGTCCCTAGTCGGAAGATGAGGTGTTGTTCCTCCAGTTTGCGTTGGGCTTCACTGGAACAATGCAGCAAGCCAAGGACAGACATGTGGGCAAGAGAGCAGGGTGGAGTGTTAAAATGGCGAGCGACAGAGAGGTTTGGGTCATTCTTGCGGACAGACCGCAGGTGTTCTGCAAAGCGGTCGCCCAGTTTACGTTTGGTCTCTCCAATGTAGAGGAGACCACATTGGGAGCAACGAATGCAGTAGACTAAGTTGGGGGAAATGCAAGTGAAATGCTGCTTCACTTGAAAGGAGTGTTTGGGTCCTTGGACGGTGAGGAGAGAGGAAGTGAAGGGGCAGGTGTTGCATCTTTCGCGTGGGCATGGGGTTGTGCCACAGGAGGGGGTTGAGGAGCAGGGGGTGATGGAGGAGTGGACCAGGGTGTCCCGGAGGGAGCGATCCCTACGGAATGCCGATAAGGGGGGTGAAGGGAAGATGTGTTTGGTGGTGGCATCATGCTGGAGTTGACGGAAATGGCGGAGGATGATCCTTTGAATGCGGAGGCTGGTGGGGTGATAAGTGAGGACAAGGGGGACCCTATCATGTTTCTGGGAGGGAGGAGAAGGCGTGAGGGCGGATGCGCGGGAGATGGGCCGGACACGGTTGAGGGCCCTGTCAACGACCGTGGGTGGAAAACCTCGGTTAAGGAAGAAGGAGGACATGTCAGAGGAACTGTTTTTGAATGTAGCATCATCGGAACAGATGCGACGGAGGCGAAGGAACTGAGAGAATGGGATGGAGTCCTTACAGGAAGCGGGGTGTGAGGAGCTGTAGTCGATATAGCTGTGGGAGTCGGTGGGTTTGTAATGGATATTGGTGGACAGTCTATCACCAGAGATTGAGACAGAGAGGTCAAGGAAGGGAAGGGAAGTGTCAGAGATGGACCACGTGAAAATGATGGAGGGGTGGAGATTGGAAGCAAAATTAATAAATTTTTCCAAGTCCTGACGAGAGCATGAAGCGGCACCGAAGTAATCATCGATGTACCGGAGAAAGAGTTGTGGAGGGGGGCCGGAATAGGACTGCAACAAGGAATGTTCCACATATCCCATAAAGAGACAGGCATAGCTGGGGCCCATGCGGGTACCCATAGCCACACCTTTTATTTGGAGGAAGTGAGAGGAGTTGAAGGAGAAATTGTTCAGCGTGAGAACAAGTTCAGCCAGACGGAGGAGAGTAGTGGTGGATGGGGATTGTTCGGGCCTCTGTTCGAGGAAGAAGCTAAGGGCCCTCAGACCATCCTGGTGGGGGATGGAGGTGTAGAGGGATTGGACGTCCATGGTGAAGAGGAAGCGGTAGGGGCCAGGGAACTGGAAATTGTTGATGTGACGTAAGGTGTCAGAGGAATCACGGATGTAGGTGGGAAGGGACTGGACAAGGGGAGAGAGAAGGGAGTCAAGATAACGAGAAATGAGTTCTGTGGGGCAGGAGCAAGCTGAGACGATCGGTCTACATCATTTTCACGTGGTCCATCTCTGACACTTCCCTTCCCTTCCTTGACCTCTCTGTCTCAATCTCTGGTGATAGACTGTCCACCAATATCCATTACAAACCCACCGACTCCCACAGCTATCTCGACTACAGCTCCTCACACCCCGCTTCCTGTAAGGACTCCATCCCATTCTCTCAGTTCCTTCGCCTCCATCTCATCTGTTCCGATGATGCTACATTCAAAAACAGATCCTCTGACATGTCCTCCTTCTTCCTTAACCGAGGTTTTCCACCCACGGTCGTTGACAGGGCCCTCAACCGTGTCCGGCCCATCTCCTGCGCATCCGCCCTCACGCCTTATCCTCCCTCCCAGAAACATGATAGGGTCCCCCTTGTCCTCACTTATCACCCCACCAGCCTCCGCATTCAAAGGATCATCCTCCGCCATTTCCGCCAACTCCAGCATGATGCCACCACCAAACACATCTTCCCTTCACCCCCCTTATCGGCATTCCGTAGGGATCGCTCCCTCCGGGACACCCTGGTCCACTCCTCCATCACCCCCTACTCCTCAACCCCCTCCTATGGCACAACCCCATGCCCACACAAAAGATGCAACACCTGCCCCTTCACTTCCTCTCTCCTCACCGTCCAAGGACCCAAACACTCCTTTCAAGTGAAGCAGCATTTCACTTGCATTTCCCCCAACTTAGTCTACTGCATTCGTTGCTCCCAATGTGGTCTCCTCTACATTGGAGAGACCAAACGTAAACTGGGCGACCGCTTTGCAGAACACCTGCGGTCTGTCTGCAAGAATGACCCAAACCTCCCTGTCACTTGCCATTTTAACACTCCACCCTGCTCTCTTGCCCACATGTCTGTCTTTGGCTTGCTGCATTGTTCCAGTGAAGCCCAACGCAAACTGGAGGAACAACACCTCATCTTCTGACTAGGGACTTTACAGCCTTCCGGACTGAATATCGAATTCAACAACTTTAGGTCGTGAGCTCCCTCCCCCATCCCCACCCCCTTTCTGTTTCCCCCTTCCTTTTTTTTCCAATAAATTATAAAGATTTTCCTTTTCCCACCTATTTCCATTATAAAAAAAAATAAAACAAAAACCCCACTAGAGCTATACCTTGAGTGCCCTACCATCCATTCTTAATTAGCACATTCGTTTAGATAATATCACCAACTTTAACTTTAACACCTATGTGTTCTATTGTACTATTGTCGTTGACATCTTTTGATGATCTGCTTCTATCACAGCTTGTTTGTCCCTACAACCACACCGCCCCCCTCCACCTCTCTGTCTCTCTATCTCTCCGCCCCCCCACACACACACCTTAAACCAGCTTATATTTCAGCTCTTTCTTGGACTCGAACTCAAGTTCTGTCGAAGGGTCATGAGGACTCGAAACGTCAACTCTTTTCTTCTCCGCCGATGCTGCCAGACCTGCTGAGTTTTTCCAGGTAATTCTGTTTTTGTTTTGGATTTCCAGCATCCGCAGTTTTTTTGTTTTTATCTCTGTATTTAATTGACTGCTACTGCTCTTCAAGAAATGCCTACCTCCTTGAAGAAGTTCTGTTCCTCTCTGCGAAAAGATTTCCGTATCTCTCTGTTGCCTTGTTCACCTTCATTGCTTTCCATTTCCCTCCTAGTGTTTGACAAGGTGTTTACTAAAACCCACTTTCACAGCCATATCTCCTTTCTCAGTGACTGTCTCCGTCTCCGACTTACCCCACGTGGATTTCAACTGAAATTCCACCCCTCATGTTTCGAAACCACCCAGGATTACTGGTATCTCCGGGACATAAAACATTTCTCGGACTGCTGTTCCTGTCACATTCTGAAATCCACACTCAGTGCCATGCACCGCCATATGAACACACTTGACCTCTCCCTCCAGCAGCACCGCCATACCCTTTTTCAAAGCTGCGCGTGCCCCCAGTTTCATTTTATCCTTCGGCTCATCCGACGCCTCAACAAGAAACTTTTTCTCTTTCTCTCAAGTGCTAAGGAACGCAAGCTCCAACAACTCATCGACACCAACACCCATCTAGGACCCTCCACCCCTGCCTGTCCCTCCGTCCCCACCCCATCTTCCAATCCCAGCCCCGACCGTGTATTCACTATACCCCCTGACCTTCCCCTCTCAGATGCTGAACGTTCAGTGCTCAGCAAAGGACTTAGTTTCATACCCTTACGCCCTCACCTCAATGAATTTCGGGCTCGGCATGATACTGAACTCTTCTTCCGCCGCCTTCGTCTCCGGGCTCACTTCTTTGGGCAGGAGTCCTCTCCCAGTTCAACGGATCCTTTTACCCATCTCCAATATTCTCCCTCCACCTGGACCCCTCCCTCTGGATTCTTACCTTCTCTCGATCTTTTCATTGAGAACTGTCGGCGCGACATTAGTCGTCTCAATTTCTCTGCTCCTCTCACCCATTCTAACCTGTCTCTCTCTGAACTTACTGCACTCCATTCTCTCAGGTCCAACCCTGACATTGTCATCAAACCCGCTGACAAGGGTGGTGCTGTTGTTGTCTGGCGCACTGACCTCTACCTCGTGGAGGCTGAGCGTCAACTCGCAGACACTTCCTCCTACCTCTCCCTGGACCATGACCCCACCACTGAACATCAAGCCACTGTTTCCAGGACTGTCACTGACCTCATCTCCTCTGGGGATCTCCCTCCCACAGCTTCCAACCTGATAGTCGCCCAACCTCGGACGGCCCGCTTCTATCTCCTACCCAAAATCCACAAACAGAACTGCCCCGGTAGACCGATCGTCTCAGCTTGCTCCTGCCCCACAGAACTCATTTCTCGTTATCTTGACTCCCTTCTCTCTCCCCTTGTCCAGTCCCTTCCCACCTACATCCGTGATTCCTCTGACACCTTACGTCACATCAACAATTTCCAGTTCCCTGGCCCCTACCGCTTCCTCTTCACCATGGACGTCCAATCCCTCTACACCTCCATCCCCCACCAGGATGGTCTGAGGGCCCTTAGCTTCTTCCTCGAACAGAGGCCCGAACAATCCCCATCCACCACTACTCTCCTCCGTCTGGCTGAACTTGTTCTCACGCTGAACAATTTCTCCTTCAACTCCTCTCACTTCCTCCAAATAAAAGGTGTGGCTATGGGTACCCGCATGGGCCCCAGCTATGCCTGTCTCTTTATGGGGTATGTGGAACATTCCTTGCTGCAGTCCTACTCTGGCCCCCTTCCACAACTCTTTCTCCGGTACATTGATGATTACTTCGGTGCCGCTTCATGCTCTCGTCAGGACTTGGAAAAATTTATTAATTTTGCTTCCAATCTCCACCCCTCCATCATTTTCACGTGGTCCATCTCTGACACTTCCCTTCCCTTCCTTGACCTCTCTGTCTCAATCTCTGGTGATAGACTGTCCACCAATATCCATTACAAACCCACCGACTCCCACAGCTATATCGACTACAGCTCCTCACACCCCGCTTCCTGTAAGGACTCCATCCCATTCTCTCAGTTCCTTCGCCTCCGTCGCATCTGTTCCGATGATGCTACATTCAAAAACAGTTCCTCTGACATGTCCTCCTTCTTCCTTAACCGAGGTTTTCCACCCACGGTCGTTGACAGGGCCCTCAACCGTGTCCGGCCCATCTCCCGCGCATCCGCCCTCACGCCTTCTCCTCCCTCCCAGAAACATGATAGGGTCCCCCTTGTCCTCACTTATCACCCCACCAGCCTCCGCATTCAAAGGATCATCCTCCGCCATTTCCGCCAACTCCAGCATGATGCCACCACCAAACACATCTTCCCTTCACCCCCCTTATCGGCATTCCGTAGGGATCGCTCCCTCCGGGACACCCTGGTCCACTCCTCCATCACCCCCTGCTCCTCAACCCCCTCCTGTGGCACAACCCCATGCCCACGCGAAAGATGCAACACCTGCCCCTTCACTTCCTCTCTCCTCACCGTCCAAGGACCCAAACACTCCTTTCAAGTGAAGCAGCATTTCACTTGCATTTCCCCCAACTTAGTCTACTGCATTCGTTGCTCCCAATGTGGTCTCCTCTACATTGGAGAGACCAAACGTAAACTGGGCGACCGCTTTGCAGAACACCTGCGGTCTGTCCGCAAGAATGACCCAAACCTCCCTGTCGCTCGCCATTTTAACACTCCACCCTGCTCTCTTGCCCACATGTCTGTCCTTGGCTTGCTGCATTGTTCCAGTGAAGCCCAACGCAAACTGGAGGAACAACACCTCATCTTCCGACTAGGGACTTTACAGCCTTCCGGACTGAATATTGAATTCAACAACTTTAGGTCGTGAGCTCCCTCCCCCATCCCCACCCCCTTTCTGTTTCCCCCTTCCTTTTTTTTCCAATAAATTATAAAGATTTTCCTTTTCCCACCTATTTCCATTATAAAAAAAAACCCCACTAGAGCTACACCTTGAGTGCCCTACCATCCATTCTTAATTAGCACATTCGTTTAGATAATATCACCAACTTTAACTTTAACACCTATGTGTTCTATTGTACTATTGTCGTTGACATCTTTTGATGATCTGCTTCTATCACAGCTTGTTTGTCCCTACAACCACACCGCCCCCCTCCACCTCTCTGTCTCTCTATCTCTCCGCCCCCCACACACATACCTTAAATCAGCTTATATTTCAGCTCTTTCTTGGACTCGAACTCAAGTTCTGTCGAAGGGTCATGAGGACTCGAAACGTCAACTCTTTTCTTCTCCGCCGATGCTGCCAGACCTGCTGAGTTTTTCCAGGTAATTCTGTTTTTGTTTTGGATTTCCAGCATCCGCAGTTTTTTTGTTTTTATTTAAGTTATGATGAAGCTTTACAAAACACTGTTTCAGCCTCAACTTATGCCCAATTCGGAAGGATGTGAAGGTATCGGAGAAGGTGCAGAAATTATTTACGAGACCGGTTCTGGGATGAGCGACTTCTGTTTACACATGTTACTGACTGTGCAAGACAATCGGCAGGTGATATAACATCATTTCCTGTGATCACATATACATAAAGTTCTCCTCCAAGTCACTCACCATCCTGACTTGGAAATATATCTCTGTTCCTTCACTGTCGCTGGGTCAAAATCCTGGAACTCCCTTCCTAACAGCACTGTGGGAGTACCTACACCACATGGACTTGGTTCAAGAAGGCAGCTCACCACCACCTTCTCACAAGCAACTAGGGATGGGCAATAAATGCTGGCCCAGCCAACAAAGCCCACATCCCGTGAATGAATTAAAAAAAAACGTATTCAATTTTTCTTCTTCATTCTTTCATGGGATGTGGGTGTCACTGCCAAGGCCAGCACTTGTTGCTCATCCCTAACTGCCCTTGAATTGAATGGTATCTGGGCCATTTCAAAGGGCATTACTGTGGGTCTGGAGTCACATGTTGGCCAGAATAGGTAAGGACATTAATGAACCATTGGCTTTTTACAACAATTGATGACAGTTTCATGGTCACAATTACTGAGACTAGCTTTCAAATTCCAGATTTATTCATTGAATTCAAATTCCACCTGCTGCCATTGGTGGGATTTGAATCCATATCCCCAGAGCAATGATAATAATATAAAATAAAAACAGAAAATGCTGGAAAAATGCAGCAGGTCTAGCAGTATCTGTGAAGAGAGGAACAGACTTAACGTTTTGAGCCTGAAGAGTCACACAGACTCAAAATGTTAGCTCTGTTTCTCTCTCCACAGATGTTGTCAGACTTGCTGAGCTTTTCCAGCATTTTCTGTTTTTATTTTAGATTTCCAGGATCCAGGGTATTTTGCTTTTATCCCCAGAGCATTAACCTGGGCCTCTGGATAATTAGTCCAGTAACATTATCACCATGCAATCATCTCCCCAAAAGATTATACTTCTTTTATACAATATATCTTAACAAATGAACAAATATACTATCACAACAGTGACGTAAAGGCATCCAGTAATCCAGGGACCCAGGGCAATGCTTTGGGGACCCTGGTTCGAATCCCATAATGGGAGGCTAGAACAGGTAATTTGAATTCAATAAACATCTGGAATTAAAAGTCTAATGATGACCGTGAAACCTTTGTGGTAAATCCTCAAATTCACAGCAATGTGGTTGACTCGTAAATGCCCTCTGAAATGGCCTAGCAAGTCACTCTGTTGTATCAAACCACAACAGAAAATTGGATAAAGAATGAACTGCACAGACCAGCTGGCATTGACCAAGGCACCGGAAATGACAATGGCAAACTCAGGGCTGTCATCCACGCAAACTAACTTCTAACTAACATCTGGGGGCTTGTGCCAAATTGGGAGAGTTGTCTCACAGACTAGTCAAGCGACAGCCTGACATGGTCATACTCATGGAATCATATCTTACAGATAATGTCCCAGACACCACCATCACCATCCCTGGGTATGTCCTGTTCCACCGGCAGGAGAGACCACCAGAGGTGCCAGCACAGTTGTATACAGTAGGGTGGAGTTGCCTGGGAATCCTCAACATTGACTCCGGACCCCATGAAGTCTCATGGCATCAGATCAAATGTCGGCAAGGAAACCTCTTGCTGATTACCACGTAGTGCCCTCCCTCAGCTGATGAATCAGTGCTCCTCCATGTTGAACACCACTTGGAAGAAGCACTGAGGGTGGCAAGGGTGCAGAATGTACTTTGGGTGGGGGACATCACCGAGAGAGGCTCGGTAGCACCACTATAGGCCGAGCTGGCTGATTCCTAAAAGACTTAGCTGTTAGACTGGGTCTGCGGAAGTTGGTGAGTGAACCAACAAAAGGGAAAAAATACTTGACCTCATACTCACTCACCTGCCTGCCACAGATTCATCTGTTCATGACAGTAGTGGTAGGAATGACTACCACACAATCCTTGTGGAGAGGAATTCCCGTCTTCACATTGAGGATACCCTCCATCGTGTTATGTGGCACTACCACTTTGCTAAAAAGGATAGTTTTCAAACAGATCTAACAGCTCAAGGTTAGGCAACCATGAAATGGTATGGGCCATCAGCAGCGGCAGAATTGTACTCAACCACAATCTGTAACCTCATGGTCCAGCATATCCCCCATTCTACCATTAACACCAAGCCAGGGGGCCAACCCTGGTTCAAACAAGAGTGTAGGAGGGCATGCCAGGGCTAGCAGCAGGAATACATGAAAATGAGGTGTCAACCTGCTGAAGCCAAAACACAGGACTACTTGCGTACCAAATAGCTTAAGCTGGATCAGACCTAAGCTCTGCAGTCCTGCCTCATCCAGTAATGAATGGTGATGGACAATTAAACAACTCACTGGAGGAGGAGGCTTCACAAATATTCTCATCCCCAATGATGGGGGAGCCCAGCACAGCAGTGCAAAAGATAAGGCCGAAGCATCTACAACAATCTACTTTCAAATCATCAGTAAAGTGATTGAGGGGGTCAAAACAACAGTACTATCAAGCAGCACTTGCTTAGCAATAACCTGCTCATTGATGCCCAGCTTGGGTTCCGCCAGGGTCACTCAGCTCCTGACTTCATTATGGCCTTGGTTCAAACATGGACAAAAGAGCTGAACTCTAGAGGTGAGGTGAGAGTGACTGCCCTTGACATCAAGGCCGCAGTTAACCAGGTGTGGCATCAAGGAGTTCGAGCAAAAACTGGAGTCAATGGGAATCAAGAGGAAACCTCTCTGCTGATTGGAATCAAAGCTAGCACAAAGGAAGATGGTTGTGGTTGTTGGAGGTCAAACATCTCAGTTCCAGGTCATACTGCAGGAGTTCCTCAGGGTAGTGTCCTAGACCCAACCATGTTCAGCTGCTTCATCAATGACTTTCCTTCAATCATATGGTCAGAAGTGGGGATGTTCACTGATGATTGTGCAATGTTCAGCACCATTCTCGATTCATTAGCTACTGAAGCATTCCACGTCCAAATGCAGCAAGACCTGGACAACGCCCAGGCTTGGGCTGACAAGTGGCAAGTAACATTCATGCCACACAAGTGGCAGGCAATGACCACCTCCAACAAGACAGAATCTAACCATTGCCTCTTGATGCCATTCAATGGCATTACCATAGTTGAATCCCCCATTATCAAAATCCTGAGGGTTACCATTCACCAGGAACTGAACTGGACAAGCCATACCAATATTGTGGCTACGAGAGCAGGAATCCTGCGGTGAGTAACCCACATTCTGACTCTCCAAAGCCTGTCCACCATCTACAATGTGCAAGTCAGGAGTGTGGATTAGTGCAGTTCCCACAACACTCAAGAAGCTTGAAACTGTCCAGGACAAAACAGTCCACTTGACTGGCACCCCATCGACAAACATTCAATTCCTACACCACTGATGCACAGTAGCAGCAGTGCGTACCACCTATAAGATACACTTCAGCAACTCACCAAGGCTCCTTAGACAGCACCTTCCAAACCCATGACCACTACCATCCAGGAGATCAAGGGCAGCAGATACATGGGAGCACCATACTTGGAGGTTCCCTCCAAGCCACTCATCATCCTGACTTGGAAATATATCGCCGTGCCTTCACTGTCGCTGGATCAAATTCCTGGAACTCCCTCCTAAACAGCAAGTTCTCATCTATAGTTCAGGCAATACCAAATAATACTATCTGGGTCTTGCTCATAAGTCTGTTCGCTACACCTGATTTGGTGCCCAGCCTAGCACACGCTCCATCACTAGCAAATGCTACAAGATGCTCCTTCAGGTATGAGTCATCAAAACCATGGTGTGGTTTTGGCAGGTGTGCCTGATCGGCAGGCCTGGGAGCGGTCAGGAAATGGATCATCGACCATGATCAGCCCCTGACAGCAATTTCAAGCTGGCTGGTCAATTAACGGCCCGCAGCGTGAAACTCACACTGAAATACTCAGCCCTGCTGGGGTGGGGGCGGAAAGAGGACGGGCAATGATGTTTCCATGGGCATGGGTGAGCACTGCGAGTAAAACTCCCTGAAGGCAGACAGCTTAATTTACCTTTTGCACTGATGAGCTAGAGACCTGAAAAAGCTGAAATAAAGATTTTAAAACCTAAAAAAAGTGTCCATGCATCATAATCAATCACCTGAAAATAAAGCTAATCAAAATGCTGTCCAAAGAAATTTATTTTTATTTTATTTCACCACAGAAATTTCATCCTGTCCCTGGATGCGGTTTGATGAAAAATGTGAAGGCCACCCGGCTGATTCGCCCATCTACCAACTGTAAGGTTGAATGGGCTACAAAAAATCGGAGTCAATTAATGGGCTTAATTGCCCTCTTAATTGTCAGCCGGCACATTTCTGACTTCTGTGCATGCTCGCCGAGTGAAATATCGTGTGAGTGCGCGATGACATCAGGACTCTCTCTCAATGTATTCTCGTGCGATTTTATGCCCGATCGGGTTGGGTGCCCACCCACCCACCTGCCCACTGGATGTAAAATTCTGCCCCATGTTTTACAAGATCTTTAAGAAAACACTTAACTATTGTATCAGTTTTTTGATCTGGAAGTTCAATCAGATCTAAAAACATGAATTTTGGATCATGCTTCTTATCACTTGCACATTTCAGGTAAAGTCCTAGAGAGGTTTTGGTACTTAGGCTTGTACATTCAATAAGAATCAAAATTTTGCTCTTGATTACTTTGATATGCTGGCAAGTTTTCTTCCTCAGCTGAGTAGCTACATGGTCAATAATTTCTGCAGTACTTTAGCGGGAATGCAACCCAATTCCCGTGTCAACATCATTTGCATATTGAAGTTCCAGCAAGCTAAAGTGGTCAAAGTAAGGTCTGTTGTTTTGAGTGGGATAGTTTGCAGAGTGGAAAATGGCATAAGTAGCCTTTAGTTGAAATACATTCAGGTTGTCACAAATTTTTCCAAGGGTGTCTTCCTTTGTTTCTTCAGTGACATGTTGTGCAGTAACGTGAACTTTCAACAGTTTGTGTTCTACAGTTTTTTTCCTAAAGGTTTTAAACATGCACTCCAGCTGGATCTATTGTATATTGCTTGGTATAAACGCCATTCATTCAAAAGTCTCAATCCCTTGAATGTGAAAAGTGATAAGCTACTAATTGTTTCAGTATCCAGGACAAAGCAATCCGCTTTATTAGCACCCCATCCACAAACATTCACCCCCCTCTGTCACTGACGCACAGTAGTAGCAGTGTGTACCATCTACAAGATGCACTGCAGCAACTCACCAAGGCTCCTTAGACAGTACCTTCCAAACCCACGAGCACTACCATTTAGAAGGGCAAGGGCATTAGCAGATATATGGGAACAGCACCACTTGGAAGTTCTCCTCCAAGCCACTCACCATCCTGACTTGGAAATATATCGCTGTTCCTTCACTGTTGCTGGGACAAAATTCAGGAACTCCCTTCCTAACAGCACTCTGGATGTACCTACACCACATGGACTGCATCGTTCAAGAAGTCAGCTCACCATCACCTCCTCAAGGGCAGTTAGGGATAGGCAATAAATGTTGGCCTAGCCAGCGATACCCACATCCAATAACTGAATATAAACCCCCCTCCCTGGCGACCTCCTCTCAGGCTGGCATGGTCAGATGGGTAGAGCTCCAACTCCCATCTTGAGGAACCAGGACATCCCGCCTTTCCTGGATGGCCTGCAGGCGAACCCCCAGGGAGGCCTCACTGAACCGTGGAGCTGAGGGTCTTGATCTTTTAGGCACCATGGTAGGCCTGTCAGACACAACACCTGGCCTGTGGTGTAGGTAGCATTTAAATATGGCTACTGGACATTTGACCCCATGAGGTAATGGTGGGGCGGGCAAATCACTGCCCGTCCCGCCATGAGATTTGATGAGTTCCTTGCAGGTGAATAATTAATAAGTTGGAAAGAGAATCAGGAATCATGCCAACACTGCTGCCTGCCACCGCACTTAATCTCCAGAATGTGGGTAGTCATGCCACCAGCTTTGTATCTCGGGCACCTGGCAAGGGGTTTCTTCTCAGGGTGGAGAGCAGGTGCTCAAGGCATCTGTGCCTGTTCGCAGTAAATATTCCCATCAGCATCCTTTAACAATTTTTTTTAACTTTTGGTGTTCGAAGTCCACCCGAAGCCTTGGGATGCTTAATTATGTTTAAGGTGTTATCTAAAAATAAGCTGTTGTTGTTAAGCCTGAGCTTTCATGGATGGGCCCCAACTATGTCCTTCAGTGCACTGGTACACGTGCCATCGCTCAATGTACAAGGGCCTGTTATTGATTTTCAGGCTGGGGAAGAGGAACTTCTTGGCTTTGGTACCCCTCCATTGGCCATGTCCCCCTTATGCTGTTAACCTTGTTTAGATTTGTTTATTTTCAACTTTCAACATAAAAGTGTGGTGGAGGTAGTTTCAATTGAAGCTTTCAAAAAAGAACTGGATAATCATCTGAGGAGAAAAAATTTGCAGGGCTGGAGAAGGCAGGGAGCGGTGCAAGATGAGTTGCTCTTGCAGAGAACCAACACAACATGATGGATTGAATGACCTTCTTCCATGCTGTAATCATGATTCTAGGATTCTATAAACTTTCTCTTTCTTACTGTACTGCCATGTAAATACTTTTAAAATAACATGCAACTGGGACAACAATTATATTGAAAGTTCACAGAGTAGAGGTATCCTGGTTGACTTTGAATCCAAGCAGAACATTGAAGTCTAATTCCTGTAAATGGACTGTTTGTACTTAATTCTCTTGGTTTACTTGCATTAATGCTAAATAAATTTGTTTAGTGATTTCTATTGTGAGCCATGGTCAGATAGAATATTCAGTCTTTTGCCTACTGAGATGACAAGTTCTCTTGACAGCATATGACATATTCCAGTAATTTGGAGCGCATTACCAAAAAGTCACTATTTAGCCCTTACATTTCGTTATATACTGCCTAAGTTTATGAGTAGTCAACCAAATCACAATGGAGTGGAACACAAGGAAGTATCAAGCATAAAATAAATCAGAATTTTAGCCACATCAGAAGTTGTTTCAAGAGTATTCAGCGGAAAGAGGTTTCATTTAGCTGAGCCATGATTTGGAGGAAAACTTCACAATATCACAAAATCAAGAAATTATTATGGGTGATGAGAGGTCGGCTTTAACCTCTGGTGGGATTCAGGTAGATGGAGATCGAGATGGCTGCAAACTATCTGCGCCTCTGCAGTGCATGTGGTAAGCTTAAAGAACCAGCAGTAGACTTTTGTGGGTTTAAGAATAAAGATTATTTATTCACACACTCACCCCAAGTCTAAATGCTACGTCAATCACTCAGCACTCATGCACAGACACACACACACACTCGAGGGAAAATACAGTTAAAGAGAATACAGCACTTTTATGAGTTGTAAACAAAAGATTGTTTCATATTCACGTGTCTAACTCATAGAAGGGAAACAGTCTTTGTAGGCCTGGTGAAGAAGTAAGTTTTTTCCACTCTTGAATTATAGTTTAGATGAGTTCAGATAGCTAGAGTTGGCTCTTAGGATTATTGTAGGATTTCCTTGAAAAGGTGAATGTTCAGTAGATCTTGCAGTTAGGTACATGTGGCTTTCATTTCAGAAGGTTGATTTAGATTTAGGAATTAGTCTGGGAGGTTTTAAAAGACTTTACTGCTTTCAGGTTCTTAAAAGGCAAATATTGCACAGCCACTTTCTGCATCTGCTGTTGTTTTGGGTGTCTTCTGGAGCCTGCCCAGGTTTTTTTCTAGGTCTTGGGATAATAAAGAATTTCAGTACCAGAGGCTAGTTTCCATCAAATAATCAACATCCATTGTCCACCCAGAATAGCTTAAATCTAAAAGAGCATTGATATACAATGGAAGATAATAGAAGATAAATGGTAGTCTTTCACATTTATTTTGTGGATAACTGGTCCCTTCAGGTCTCTCTTATGAAGCATTAATCTTAGAGACGAGAAGTCTAAAGGTTTATTGACTTTAAGCTTTTGGTAAATCACAGACAATAGCATATGTCAATCCCACAGATAACATTTGTCTTGGTATATCCTTTCCAGGGGGGAGGCCTCAACCCAGACTGATTCATTTAGAACTTTCTGTAAGCTTGAGATAACCTGTTGAGTATGCAATGGTCATCTGACTTTTGACCGATATCATAATCGTCTTTTAGGGGTCCATTTTAAAATATAAAAAGACTGTTCCAGAAGCTTCTACAGGAACACAATCCCTGTTTGAAGTTATGAATAAGGCATACCTTCACTGGGCATGACACCAATCTTCTATCACAATATTCAACTGTCTCATCAGGAGCTTTCATGCTACAACATTGGTTTTGTGAGAGTAGTGGTATGCTAGCTTCTCAGTGCTACTCCACCATGTTGAACATGTTCACCAACATTCATCATCAGATGCACCCAGAAGCAAAACCAATATAGTTGATGACAGTTCACAAAATTATGTCACATTTGAGGACTTCCTGATAATTTTCCTACAGAGTTTGGAAAAGAACTACATTTAAATGTTGACCCCAGGATTATACAATATTTATATAGCTGAACATTGCACAGCATAGACAAACCCTTAAACATGAGGCGCTCACCTGGAGAGACCAGCACTGCTGTACCTGAAAGAATATCTGGGGCATGACTCTTCCTCTGTAACAGTTATGCAGTGGTGTACCAGATTCCCAGAGCTGCTGTGATTTAGCTACATTTTCACCAAGCAACGTTCAAAAGACCACTGCTCAGAAGTATTACCAAAGAAAGTTCCCACCACTTATGAAACCTCCTCACTGTTAATTGATTTATGCCTGTGCCTTGGTGATGCAGGGATGCGTTCTAGTCTGTCCTTCCCAGGGCTGATCCAGCTGGCAAGTACCATTTTTCTCATTCAGCCTCTCAACAGAGCTTCAGTCCTGGAGATTTTCAGCTGCAATGGCAGAACAAGTGTAGGGGAGTCCTTAATACAAGTCTTTCATAAAGAGCACACATTTATATACATTTGTCAATGTTATTGAACTCAACCATATTACTAATATTATTAGAAATGAAAAAGTAGTTCCAGCAATCTTATTGTACAATGTAAAAAATTAACTTTTGTTCACATCTATTTCTTTTATTCACACAGGATTTTGAAATCAAAACATTAGTTGCAGTTTGTAACACACAACAAACATGTTGCTAGGATTGAACTCCAAATAGCATTATAAGCACACGATAATTTATGTAAATATTTGACTTACTTTCATGATATTGATGGATGGTGCACGTTAAACATTAGCTTAAAATACCACACAGGCCTCTGTTTTCCTTGCTGCTGAAACACATGAGCAGTTTTTATACCTCTGACTCCATACAGTATTTCTTCGGAAACATGTGCATCAGCCAATGATGTTCTTATGAAATAGCTATGAGTTTATCAAAGATTGGATGGTAATAACTGGGGATTTAACAATTTACAGCGAAGTGCAGGCTCTGCAGTATAGCAAGACTGCAGCAGAAATGCATGGTACGATTGCTGAATATTTAATTGACACACTCGGCATCAAACCTATGTTTCTTTTTATTTAGACAGGGGCCTACTATTTTTTTGGAAGCTATTCAAATACCACTGTGTTGATCAGTGAGAATGGAACATCTGCTGCAACACAGACTCTCTGCACTTTTTTATGACTGGCTCACTGATAGAAATGAACAAGATTTTCAAGTAGTGAGTTTCATTGTTTTTTATGCAATAGCATAGGTTGTGCCTACTGAAGAGAGATAGTTACATAAGAATTTCCTTGATCAGCTTGTTTGCATTTTGAAAACTATAGCAATGGTATAAAACCCATGGAAATGGGATCAGCCTGCTGGGATATATGGAAATTAGAATGCAGCCTTTAAATAAGGCAGTCTGACTGATGAATCCAGGATATAATCACAAAATGATACAGTACAGAAGGTCATTTGGCCCCTTGACTTTGCTGGCTTTTTGGAAGAGCTACCCACTTATTCCTACTCCCTTGCTTTTCCCCCGGCCTGGCAAATTTTCTTTTTCAAATATTTACACATTTCCCTTTTGAAAGTTATTACTGAATCAACTTCCACCACACTTTCAGGCAGAGGATTCCTGATTATAACAATTCACTGCATAACACTTGTTGTCCTCATGTAGACTCTAGTTCTCTTGTCAATTACCTTAAGTCTGTGTCCTCTGGTTACTGACACTTCTGTCAATGAAAAAGAAACATTCTCCCTGTTTGTTCTACTAAAACCCTTCAAGAGTTTGGACACCAAAATCTCCCATTAATCTTCTCTGCTCCAAGGATAACAACCACAGCTTCTCTCATCTGTCCGCATAACTGAAGTTGTTCATCCTGGTACCATTTGAGTATATTTATTTTGCACCCTCTCTAAGATCCTTGACATCCTTCCTTTCATGTACTTGCCAAAATGGTCATCATTCTCCAACAGGGGCCTAAGGAGTATTTTATGAAGGTTTAACTTAACTCCCTTATTTTTATGCTGTCTAATTTAGAATGGTAGTTGGGTGCTATGGGTACCATTTGGAGTCCAAAATGACATCCCTGTCATGCACGCACACTTTTGGATCGTAATGCACTAGATGCCACATTAGTGAGAGCTTTAGTGTAAGTGCAGGGTGAATGGCCACCAGCATTATGTAGAGTAAACAGATAATGACATCCATGGCCAGGGAGAGAAACTATGTACTCTGGTGGGACCTTTCTGGGACTCTTATTCCCACCCCCCATCTCTCCACCACTTAACCCACCCCTCAATCATTCATGGTATTTTTCCCTCTTTCAAGATTCACCAATCATAGAAAGATACTATATTAAGAGCCACAATGAAATAATGCAGTGTTAATTTGTGTGATCCCTATAGATGAACCCACCATGACTATTAAACCAGAGAGTGCAAATTTTACTTGATCAGCATGTGCAATATCATTAATTTGATAGGAAAATATCCTGCTAGTTATTTATAACACTGTGTAGATAATAGCACTGACTGCCTCAGTCCTCATTGACACATTCTGACATTACACCATATGAATACGGTGACAGTAAATTCATAGTTGGAGGAAAGATTCAATACTTGCAACTTAGATAAACTGCACAGGATATTTCCCATTCTGTAGAAGAATTAGAAGACTTTCTTCTGGCTGGGCATATGATATTGTTCAATATAATCATTTCATAGAAGGGGTGTATTGGATTCTATTTTATCAATAATCTTAAAAGGTAGAAAGGTCAAATTACTTCTCAGCAACAAAGTAGAATGATTGAACAACATAGATCTTCACTGTCAGTGAGAAGCGTTGGAGTCCTAAGGTATTTCTGTGCAACACAACTTTTAAGAGGCCAGAGGACCAAGACTGAATGGTTCGCAATTGTATCTGTGTTTCCTTGATCAGCAAGTCTGAAGACTCTGCTGATTGTTGCTTCTCACTACAATATATTTTCAATTCTACTGTACAACACAACTTTACCACATTTCATTCTTTAAAAAACCTCATAAAAGCACCAAGATAGAGTGGGATAATAGGTAAGTAGACCAAAAGACAAGATTGAAGTCAGTGGAAAAGACTCTTGCGAATCATATGCAGGATAAGACAAGTCACTGATTCACTATGAACCCATTATATACCCCTGTCCTAGCAATTTCACCCCACGAAGTCTGCTTAGTAAACTTTCATTAGCAACAAAATAAACAGAACTCCAGCCTTGCTTATACCCTCTATTTGCAAGGTAATTATGGATGACAAAGGTCACCTAGCTCAGCTCATCTCATCCATCATGAATGACATATGAACATATATATTAGGAGCAGGAGTAAGCCATTAGGCCCCTCGAGCCTGCTCCACCATTTGATAACATTGTCTACAACTCAAAAGTATTTAATTGGCTAAAAAGTTATTTGAGGCATTATGAAAATTGTTGTCTAAATGTAGGTTTTATCTTTCTTTCATTACATCAGGCAGAGTGACTGTAGCAATGGTGAAATTGGAGGCCCAATGCTGATTCTCTAAGGATAACGAATCACAGAGCAATCAACTGATGTTAGGAAAGTGGCTACAAATAAATCACTACATTTACAAAACAATTCAACTCTGTAGCTAATACAACCTTACCATTTTGACTTCGCTGCTACCAACCCACAACATATCATAAATAGCACCTTCTCCTTTTACGCCAATGACTTTCTCTCAAGGGTTTGTCAATCAGGCATTCACCAGCATCTTAGGAAAAATGTAAATTGAATTGTCGATCTGATTTTTCAGAGAAGAATGATACATGCTACAAAAATTCAGCACGGCCTTAACTCAAGAACCGGATTGCTCCTCTTCCCCCAAAATCTGTCATACTAATTGTTGTACATTATGAATTTAGAGCCTAAAATGGAAAAATGTAACATATAAGTAAGAAACTCCAACAGCAACAAAAGAGTGACACCCCACCCATGACACCCCTCCAATCTCCCACCATGCTACCCTACTTCCCAAACCCTCCCAAGCCTCCAACCTCCTTCCAACCCATCTACCCAAGCCCCCCCAACCTCCCTATCCCTTCAACAACCCCAACATCCTCCACCCAGCCACCCCTCCAACACCCCTCAAACTCTCTCCACCCCACCCCCAACTCTTCAACACCCCCCAAATTCTCCACATCCCTCCAACACACCTGAACTCTCCCACCCCTCCAACACAACCACAAACTCCCCCAACCCCCAAATTCCCTGGAAAGCTATCCCACCCCTCTAACACCCCCAAATTCTCTCCAAACCCTTACACCTCAAAAGCTCCCAAACTGCCTCCAGCCCCCCACCCCTCCAATGCTCCCACCACCCCAGCATCCCCCAAACATCCCCCACCCCTCCAACTGCCTCTGACCATCTTCCACCCCATTCAGCACCCCACCCCAACCTCAACCCCAGCATCCAATTGACCCTAAAATAGTGATTTCACTTACCACTTTTCAAGCTGGAATACTCTCAATGCTGTGCTACTGCTGCTGGCCTCCGGGCAGCTTCATGGCTTTCTGGCAGGCTTTTAAAAAATTCAGAATCACGAAGCTGCCTGAAGGTCGGAAGCAGCAGCGCAGGTAATCAGTTAAAGTGACACCAACAGACCGGCATTAAAAAAATTGGAACTCTCAGGCTGACGCTTCTGATTTTTACAAAGTTGGTCTTTCAGCTGTGGCTGTTCAGGCTGGGAGGCAACAAGAAACTCTGTTTAGAGCAGTGAGCCCAGGCCCCCACCTTGTGATGGGTCCTGGTGTTTGGCACCATGTACACATCCCTTTCCTGGGCCCTGATGACATAATCCGCATGCAACAATGGGCAGAATTATCCCAGATTTGCACTAAGTGTGGCAACGGGCATGTAAAACTATGTTTTACCCGTTGTCCGCAATGGCGGATTTTCACGCCATATCATCCTGAACCCGCCGGATTAATTAGGCCTTCCCAGGAAACACACTGTTTCGATGGTTGGCGGGCTCTTATTCGCCCACCACACCATCACCTTGCCGCTTCATCATGCCAGGCACCATATTTAAAGTCCAACACCCTGCAAAAGGGGACATCCACACATTGCCGCAGGAGGATGATCTCCTCTGTTCTGCCGTGATAAGTCACTCCTCTTAACTCACACACTCACAAATCCATCACACATCCACAAGGCCCTCACTCACTTCCAGTTCAAGGGACATCATCATGCATCATCTTCATTGTCCTCATCTACTTCACCACACACCTTCATTGTCCTCATCCTGTTCATGGGACCACTCACCATCCACACATCCGGCAGACTTATCGTCTGGCCTGGCAGGTGTCCTGCTTACACTCTCTCCATTTCTATTCATCCAGGATAAGCTGGCACACAATAAGAGGGAGAGGTCACAGACTGGTGGAGGAATGCTTGAAATCAAGGTCCTCATGGGCTTTGAAGACAGAGTTATCCAGCTGGCAAGCTAGTATTTGGACCATCTCAGTATTGATGGTAAGGTTAGCAGTGCTTTACCAAGTGAGGATCCAGCAGTGCAACATCCATCAGACAGCTATGCTGTTAGTGATGTGTCCTGTTTCACAGGCCACTGCTATGCACTAATTATCTCTCTTTGCTTTCACAGATACATGTGAGAAACAGCCGACGGAGTCCACGACCCAGGCCTCCAATCAAACCTCGGGGAAAGCTTAGAAGAGGAACGTGCTGAAATGTTCTCTGAAGACCTGTCACAGTGCTAACCCACACCCCCCTCCAGTGCAGAGACGCACACCTCATTGGGACCTAGCTTTAGAGTAACCTTGGGATCACAACCTGGTGAGCACATCACACTGTCTGATCCACAGCAGGCGGTGCAAGAGACTTCCCAGGTGTCCAGCACTTGGAGGACTGCTAGAGGCCAGAAATTTGTTGAGTCCAAGTCAGATGATGAGCCTCTGGACTTGGTAATGTAGCAGTTGCTGGAGCTGCAAAGACAAGCTAGGGAACATCAGGAAGGGATGTCTGCTGCACTCCACAGATTACAAGGCACTATGGAGGAGTCTGTCCATCTTCAAGCTGAGGTGATAGCGCCGGCATGCCAACGCACCAAGGTCAACACTGGTAGGATGGTGGCCGCCATGGAGACCTTAGTCCCGGACATCACTCCTGCACTGCTGCATGGGCTGAACTTCATCACTGATGCCATAGTTGGCTTCCAACAGTATATAGGCAAGAGGGGTGCAGAGCAGCTTGATCTCACTCCTGCTACCCCTTCTCTTCAAGGAGTCAGCCAGAGGCCTTCAGCACCTATAGGGAAGAGGATCAGCAGGTGTAACCCCTGGGGCCATCCATCCAGGTGATTCTGGGAGTGTCTGGCCCATTTGAATTCCCTCTTACTGTGACCTCAGCAGCTCCAGCTTCACAGCCTGACGAGGGTGCCAAAGCCACACAGCAGGACCCTGAAAGCAGGCTGGGGCCCTCCAGAGGACTCTTGCCAAAGTCATCACCAGCAGGGCGTCGCTGTCAGCAGGTTGTGGATGTCCGGGAAGCACCAAAACATAGCGACAGGATTAGTAAGGTTAAAAAGATGTGTTTGCACAGCCTGGGCATGGGTGTTAATCACTTGTTCACTATTGTCAATAAATTCCCAAGAATGCCTCCCTGCCTGTGGCTCCTTGTTCTGATGAGCAGTGTTCATGTCACTCAGATGTGAAACTTTCTGCACAAGGTAAAGGTAGTTGTCTCAGTCCAGGGCCTCTTCCCTGTGCTTTATGCAGCCTTCAGACCAAAGCGCTGGTCCGGCCTCACACTCCCTGGAAACATTACTGATACCTGTACCTCGACAGTGCTTGCCATTGCTGCCAGAATGTAATGGGCAAGTGCCACAGAGTTCTCTCATTCTCTCTGTGTGTTCTCAGCACCTTTAAGGTGGGCCTGGCCCCCATCTCTTCAGCATCTGTGACCAGTGATGCTGTGCTCCTGAAGGGGTCAGGTGCTGAAGGCAGACAAAGGATCAGATGCCTTTAAGCTTTCTTGGCTGCATCTCTGAGATGGCCCTGATCATGGAGCGCAAGCAAGCTGCCCTCAGCCAGACAGGAGTCAGACATTCTCAGGGGCTATGTGAAGATCTATGGAGTGTCCTCACTGCATGTCAGCATCATCCTTCTGCAATCGAGGAACTATTAGGGCCTCCACTGCGTCTCTATGACAGGGGAATTATCACAGAGGGTACGTGCGCTGCCATAAGCCAGACTGGAGTCAAACATTCCTTGATGCAATGTAAGGATGTTATGATGTCTCCTCACTACATGTTGTCATCATCCTCTACAAATTTAGCAGCTATGAGGGCCTCCCAAGCGCACCTGCCTCATTTGGCCAGTGCAATGGCCTCACCGCCATCATCCTCACCTTCGAATATCTCCTCACCCTCATCCCCATCGATGTCCTCCTCATCCAGCTCCAGCATCTCCCCCTCAGCCAGCTCCTCTTCCCATTGCAGTGCCAGGTTGTAAAGGGTGCAGCAGACGAGAACAATGCGTGACACCCTCTGTGCACTGTACCGCAGGGCTCCACCAGACCGGTCCAGGAACCAGAATATAAAAGCAAAATATCGTGGACGCTAGAAATCTGAAAGAAAAACAGGAAATGCTGGAAAAACTCAGCAGGTCTGACAGCATCTGCTGAGAGAGGAACAGAGTTGACATTTCGAGTCCATATGACTCTTCTTCAGAGCTACAGAGAAGTAGAAATTTATACTATTTAAGTGGGGTGGAACAGGTGAAGCTGGATAGAAGGCCAGCAATAGGCGGGGGCAAAGGACAGGTTGACAAAGATGTCATGAACAAAAAGACAAAGGGATTGTTAATGGTGGTGGTAAGGGCCAAAATAGGTACTGATACTGGCATTAAGGTAAGAAAGCAGGGTGTAATAATGGCAAGACAAGAGTAAGCACTCTGAAAAGAACAACATGAACAAGTGAAAGATGGCCCTTGTGGGGTTGGTGCCAGGCACCAGAACCTCATTTTCATCATCCCGATGGTTTGCTCCACGAAGCTGCGAGTTGCAGCATGAGCCTCATTGTACCTTCGCTCTGCTGTAGCCTGAGGCCACCGCACGGGTGTCATCAGCCACGTCCTCTGCAGGTAGCCCTTGTCCCTGAGGAGTCATCCCTGCAGCCTCTGTGGACCCTGGAAGACGTCATGGATCTGTGACCAGCTGAGAATGTAGGAGTACCGTGTACAGACCTGCAGGATGTGTTTGCGGTGGTCGCACAGCAGCTACACATTCAGCGAATGGAATCCCTTGCGGTTGACATGTTTGACCACGTGTTGCGACTGAGATCTGAGTGCCATCCGAGTGCAGTCGTTGGCATCCTGCACCTTTGGGAAACCCGAGATCTGGGCAAATCATATTGCTGTTGCATCCCGGCTGTCCTGGTCCTAGGCTAAGTGCACAAAGTTGTGTGCCCTCATGAAGATAGCATCCATGACGTCATGGATGCTCTTCAGGGTGGAGGCTTGTGGTATCCCACAGAGGTCACCAGTGGAGCCCTGAAAGGAGGCACTGGCATAGAAATTGAGCGCTGCTGTCACTTTCATTGTTGTGGATGTTCTCCATGTCCACCTGGTGCCAAATCCTGCAGTAGCTGGAAGATGTGAGCGACCAGTTCCCCAGACATGCGCACGCTTCGGCGACACTGGTTCTTGGTCATCTGCAGGAATGAAAGACGGCATCTATAGATCCTGGGCTTAGCTAGGCACCAACCACTGACGGCTCACTGTGGCTTTTCGGCGGCACGTAAGGGAGAGCCGCCCCTTCTCCCAGACGCTTCTGCTCCTTCCTCTGTGCAGCCAGGCACCTCAGTCGCTCTCTTCTCCATCGTCTTCATTCTCTGTATGCCACGAGGCATACAGCTAGTTCACCAGGCTCTATGATCTTGATGTATTCCTCTTGCAGGATGAAAGAGATAGACATGTGGGTTAGCATGGGTGTACTAAGAACCTCTCTTGGTTAAGTCTGAAGGCCCTTTAATGCATCCAAGAGAGTGCTGGCCACCACTTGGATGGCCAGAGTTTAGTGTTCTGCACGGCTGCCCAAAACCCCACCCACCTCCGCTCCACTCCAGCTGATCGATTGGCGGAGGCTTTGCCCACTGGACTGCAAGTTGTGTTCTCAGCTCAGGCACAGGTATTCTCCCAACCCACCCTGCAAGGCTGCACTGTTAGCTTGAACCTTGGGGAAGACTGGTCCATACTGGGATGATGACATTACAAGGGGCTGTGAGCACTTCCACCAGTGACCACTCCATGGCCAGCTTGAGCAAGGAGATTGTACAACGTGTACAGTCGTCTAAGTGTTCTGCAGTCCACTAAAATGCTCATTAGTTTGCAGTCTGTGCCCAAGGGGTGAAAAACTTGGTGGCACTGTGATGCCTCTATGTTGCTTGAGTGGACAGAGAAGCTAGAAGCCCGACTCCAATTATATCAATGTGGCTGCGCCTGAACTGTCTCAGCTGGAGAGGAATGGTCACTTTATACAAGGTGTCTCTAATACGTGGCCACTTCTATTGCTCACCAAACGCTACCCTGCATGTGTTTGTGTGCTACCTTCAACTGCAGGACAGCCCTTGCCCCCATCCCCAATGTGCCTCAACCCTGAAGTCCAACAGGCGTCCCTCATGAGCACTCTGCAATGTTACTGTGCACTTACTTCCTAATTTCCCTCAAAGTGCAGTTCACCAAGTGCACACCTTTTATATGCTGTTGTGAAACACGTTGGCATGATTGTGGACAGACGATCCAGCAGGGGGGCGGGGACAGGAGCGATTCCGGCGGGGTGGCCTTATAATGATATGCTGATGCATTACAATGAGATTCCTGATGTCTGAGATTCCCTGATGGCGGGAAACGTGTGAATGACCGCAAACTGGTTCCATGACGTTGTGAAACCGATTTTTGGCCTTCTCACCATATTGTCCACGCATGCCACTGAACAGGCCTGACGCTAGCGGACACGGTAAATTCCACCCATTGATTTAATGCTAGCGGCGTCATATTGAAGCCCAGCACTCCAATTAACACCCTCCCTTAGCCTCACACATCTGAAGAGGAGTTCAGCAACAGCAAGGATCCAACCCCATCCCTGGCCATCAGTGTTATTTAAATGTTTCATCAACCACTTGCAGGTTCATTACAGGTTGATTTATTCTGGTTGTTGCTTTGATTCTACCTTCTATCATTGTTTACAGTTCCAAAGTCTGCAGGGAATGATAGGGCAGGCACTGAAGGAAATTTTGCTGACTTCAAGACTTCTACACAAATCAGTTGCTTGCAGACATGATGCACTAGTAGGCATTCCCCTTGGAAAATTGCATGGCTGGGAGATGAATAGAAGTCATACAAAGCACAACAAGCTACTGGAAGACAGAGGAGGAGGAGACAGAGAAGGGCTGTCAGCAGCAGGATATATTCACCAAGTTTGAAAGGAGGAATTCTCCTCCCTGACATCAGTGAGGAAGAATGTGTACGATTCCTGCTTTTCAGTAAGAACATCCTCACTGAAACGTACCGTCTTCTTCAGCCAAAATTGCAATCTAAGAGTAGGTCAAGGATGGCAATGCCAGTGGCTCTGATGGTGGCCAAGGTAATGAACTTTTATGCACCTATGGCTTCTTCCATGCTGGCAGGGGAGGTTGTGACGTAATGATAATCCAGAAGCCAGGCTTATGCTTTGGGGAAAGGGGTTCAAATCCCAATACTGCAGCTGGTGGAATTTAAATTCATTCATAAATAAGTTCAATTAATTAATAAAAACTAGAATTGAAAGCTCTGTAACAGTGACCATGAACTATCATCGATTGTTGTAAAAACCCACATGGCCCACCAGTCTCCTTTAGGGAAGGAAATTTGCCATCCTTAGCCTCACTGGCCTACATGTTACTCCAGACCCACAGCAATGTGGTTGACTCTTAACTGCCCTCTGAAATAGCCTAGCAAGTCATTCAGTTTGTAGCATTTTTAAAAATTCAGTAATGGATCTGGGCATCACTGGCTAGGCCAGCATTTATTGTCCATCCCTAATTGCCCTCATTCAGAGCGTAGTTAAGAGTCAACCACATTGCTGTGGGTCTGGAGTTACATGTAGGCCAGACCAGGTAAGGACAACAGCTTTCCTTCCCTAAAGGACATTAGTGGACCAGATGGGTTTTTACAACAATTGACAACAGTTTCATGGTCATCATTAAACCAGATTCCAGACTTTTATTGAATTCAAATTCCACTACCTGCCATGGCGGGACTCAAACCCGGGTCCACAGAGCATTACCCTGGGTCTCTGGGTTACTAGTCCAGCAACAATTTTTTTTTCTTTTTATTCATTAATGAGGTGTGGGCGACACTGGCTAGGCCAGTGATGGGCAAAAAATGCTGGCCTTGCCAGCAATGCCCACATCCCATAAAAGAATAATTTAAAAAGCTAGAGATATTTGCAACATTTTAGTTTGTCATTGTTGTGTGAGGGAGGTCAAAGAGAGCAAAATACATTTCATCCTTTCTTGCTGGAGAGAAGCAGGCAGTGTGAACATGAGTGTTCACTAGAATTGCAATTTTCCCTATGGTACAGGGTGCTATTGATTGCATACGCCCCACTTTGCAACACCACCTGTCAACCATGCTGGATAATGCAGCTGAAAGGGGTTACACCCCATCAAAGTCCAGTTGGTGGTGACCATAAGTAGAGATATCAATGCCTGATATCTTGGCAGCTGTCATGATGTCTTCATTCTGCGGCAATCGCTGTGCCAACTACACCATCACAAACCAAAGGGTAGCTACTGGCCAACAAGGATTATCTGCTGACAGCATGATGGATGACTTTGCTGTACAACCCATGCACACAAGTTGATCACGCGTAAAATGAAAGACACTGGGCATGAGTGTCCTAAATCCAGAGCAACGATAGCACAAGTGCCAGCTCCACAGAGGGAAATGTTGTACATGCATTCTGCTCATGTCCCCACGCAAAATGTGAAAGAGCAGATCATCGGCATCCTGAAACAACACTTCTGCTCCCTGGACTGCTCTGAAGAAACTCAGCAGAACAGGAGTCATGATTCATGATGACCTGTTGCATGTTGCACAACCTCATGATCATGATCATGAGGTGATAGTCCTCCTCATCGGTTATAATGTGAGAAGCTGAGGAGCAGGACCATGAGGAGGAAGAGGAAGAATAGAAGAGGCAACCTAGACAGCCCCTTTCTGGCTGCACTGTGTGTGAAGAACCCATCTGAGTGTGATACCAGTAACTGCAACCCCAATTCCCATTCACCAACAATCCTACACCTTATACCTTTCCTCCGTCCCTAACAATCACATCATCAACTTGGTCACAATGCAAACATAAGGGCCACAACAAAATAAACATTCCAAACCCAATTTATAAATGCAATCATTTGTGTTGCATACAAAAGTCAACAAGTCATCCTCGTACATCCACTGAGTGCCTGTCTTCCATGTGCCTTTGCCTATCCTAGTGCTTCTACCCAGTGTTATCCAATAGCTGCAGCGTGGCTGGTGGAAGACTGTGGACTTTCAGCGGGGGAAATTGCAGACGGTCTTGCAGAGTGAAGTTGAGCAGCTCTGGCTCTTGAAGGCCTGGTGTCTGACTGCACCATCTAGACATGGATGGCAGCAGTTTGGGCTGGCTGACTGACCGTCAACAGCAAGGACACGGGTGGATTGGTTGTAGTGGGAGGATGAATGCTGCTATCCTGAGAGAGGACAGCAGCTTCCCTCTCTATGCACTCACAGGAGATGCCTTAGAAATCCTAGAAATTTATTGGGCATCTGACCGTTAAACTGCTGTGAGATTCTGCATTTGTAGTCCATGATATTTGTACTGATATTTGTGACCATGAGGCCAACAGTCTGAACCTGTGTGGCAACAAGCTGAGATTACATGACTTCAGTCTGAGCATCCACAATAGATCACAGAGTTCTGGTGGAAGCTGCTTTTGCTGCAATGGAAGCTGTTGCTTTATGGTTGGGGTCAATAAGTATGGTGTGAAGTTGCCCACCACTACTTGAGAGGATTTTAAGTACATTACAATTGTAACCTCTCACCATAGTTGTCGAAACTATTGTCCTCCAGTGTTCCACAATTTTCTTTTTCTTTTTGGCCAACAACATATCGGGGGAGGAGAAGAGGTGGGCGATCCTCTTATTGACAAGTGGCAGTAAAACATACGGCCTAATTCATAGTCTATGAGCACCCAACACGCAGATTCCAAGAGCTTTAATGAGTTGGTGAATCTAGTGAAAGTCCACTTTCAACTGAAACCATCGGTAACAACACAACGATTTAAATTCCATTCGAGGTATCGCGCTCCTGGAGAGACAATCGCTTGCTCTGTAACAGCCTTAAAACAACTGACAGAGCACTGAGAGTTCGGGACGTCGATTAGTGAGATGTTAAAAGACTGATTAGTGTGTGGGATTAACAAAGACACTACTCAAAAAGGGCTGTTGTCAGAAACCAATTTAGACTTCAGCAAGGCGCTGGAGTTGGCACTCGCAGTGGAAAGCGCAGTTAAGGACTCAGGAGAGAAGAGAGCACAAAATTTTGCCGTTTTTCATGTTGAGGGGGAGGCACAGGCTAGAAATGGTGCAGAAGCGCAGGGTTCCTCCGAAAGGCGGGAAACAGCTGCCATTAACAGACCAGCGGAAAGCAATGGCTTAATGGATAACAATCACATTGTTAATAGCAGAATTGGACCAAGGACAGCCTGCAAATGAATGACAATTTAAAAGAACTGAGTGTCTCTACTGCCATCGCAATGGGCACATTATGTGATTACGTAAAGACAGATTGAGGTAAAATTTCAAACAAAAAGGCAGAAGTAAGGAAATTTATATAATGGAGGAGTCAGAAGAAACAGAGTCAGCTATTTACTTGCTACACAAATGTGTAAAACAGAGTCAATCTACATGACAGTAGAAGTCAACAGAAAACCCGTTTGAGGAGGTGGATACAGGTGCATCCACAACAGTCATAGGGGAAGACACGTTTAAGTATCTGAATGGAGGGGGCCACTCACTAAACCTGGAAAACTCAGATGCCACACTAAAAACATATACTGACGAAAACAGGGGAATGAAGTGTATATGCAAGGTTCCAGTACAATATGGAAACCAGTCTGCTAGCCTACCCCTGATAGTGGTAGCAGGGGAGGGTCCAACTCTACTTGGTCAGAACTGGCTTAAGGAAATAAGGTTGGAGTGGACTGAGAATTTTCAACTCAGAATGAAAGATCTGCAAGAATTATTGCAGAACTATGCCCCTGTGTTCTGGGGAGAGCTCTGGAAGATTCAGGGGCTGCAAGCTAAAATCCACGTGGATCCTGGGGCAACCCCAGATTCTTGAAGGCGAGGCCAGTTCCCAATGCATTACGAGAAAAAGTGGATATTGAATTGGACAAGCTGGAAAGGTTGGGAGTCTTACAACCTGTACAATTTTCTGAACAGGCAGCGCCCATGGTTTTAGCACTAAAGCCTGACCAGAGTGTGCATATATGTGGGGGCTACAAGTTGACTGTCAGCAAAGTGGCCAGACTTGACAGGCATCCTATACCAAAAATTGATGAATTGTGCTCCAAGCTGGCAGGAGAACCCCATATACGAAGCTCAACATGAGCCACGCTTACCAGCAAGCTGAGCTAGAAAAGGCCTCTCAGGATTTTGTGAATATTAACACACATAGGTGGTTATACGTGTATACCCAGGTTATCCTTTGGACTCTCATTAGCTTGTGCCATTTCCAACAGACTATTGAAAATTTGCTCCAAGGTCTACCCCTTGTGGTGGTTTATCTCGATGATGTCCTAGTAACAGAACTAACTGATGAAGGACACCCGGCTAACCTGGAAGAGTATTAAAATGTTTCTCACAAGCCAGAGTATGCTTGGAAAGGGAAAAATGTATCCTCCAAGCAAAAGAAGTGATTTACCTGAGTCATAGGGTGGACTTGCCGGGCCTTCACCCGGTAGAAGACAAGGTGAGAGCAATTCGTGAAGCACCAGTCCTGAGAGATGCCACACTTAAGTCCTTCTTGGGAATCATTAACTACTATGGTTGTTTTCTCCTAAATTTGTCAACAGTACTGACTCCATTATATGGTTATTCAAGAAAAACCACAGATGGGCTTGGCAAGCTCCACAACAACATGCTTTTATGACAGTAAAGCAGTTTCTACATTTATCGGTCCTGTTGGTACATTTCAATCCAAAGAAAGAATTGATTTTAACATACGATGCATCCCCTTGTGGAGTAGGGGCAGTACTCTCCCACCGGATGGTGGATGGCTCCAGACGGCCCATTGGCTACGTCTCAAGAACACTCAGTGTGGCAGAACAAAGATACTCACAAATGGAGAAAGAAGGCTTATCCATTGTATTTGGAGTTAAGACATTCCACCAATACATCCATGGTTGCCACTTCACCATCCTACCCGACCAAGCTTGTTTGGGGAAGTTAAGGCAATACCCCCAATCCCACCGGCAGGGAAACCAGGATGCAAATGCTGACGCGCTGAGCCAATTACCTCTAAAGGACAGAAATGTGAACGTCCCCATCCCTCAAGAACTTGTCTTGCTATTAAGCTTTCTGGATTTATCACCAGTGAATGCCAAACAGATCAGAGAAAGGACAGACCGTGATCCAGTTTTGTCTCACATCAGGGAACACGTCTTGCAGGGATGGTCTAACAAGTCAAAGACGGACAAAATGAAGCCCTGTTTTAATAGGAGATACAAGCTTTCCTGCCAGGATGGCATCCTATTATGGGGAGCAAGAGTTATTGTGCCTCCCGTGGGAAAACAACCAACATTGATAGAATTGCATAGCATTCACCCCAGCATTTCCAGAATGAAAATGTTGGTGTGCAACTACTTATGGTGGCCAGGGATGGATATTAAAATCAAAAACATGGTCAAGCTGTATGCAGTGCCAACAGGTGCAGAAATTGCCTCCTTCTGCTCTACTGCATCCCTGGGAATGACGAGGAAGGCCATGTGTCCGCCTCTAAGTTGACCACGTGGGGCCTTTTTTGGGCACAATGTTCCTCTTACTTATCGATGCTCAATCCAAATGAATGGATATATATGAGGTGCGATTACCCACCATAGACAGATTGCATTAGAGTTTTGCGATACATGGTTTACCAGAGATAATAGTGTCTGGTAATGGAACAGCATTCACTAGCAGGAATTCCAAAGTTTTACAGCTCTCAATGACATAACACATGTCAAGACCTCGCCACACCACCCCGCATCCCATGGGTTGGCTGAGCAGGCAGTCTAGACCTTCAAGGCCAGAATGAAAAAGCTAGAGGGAGACTCTATAGCAATGAAGTTATCACTTTTCCTGCTCAGCTATCGGACTACTCCACATACAGAGAGTTATTAATGAAGAGGGATCTTAGGACATGGTTAATCCTTATAAGGCTAAATATAAGGGGGAGGGTAGAGAGAAGTCAGGAGGCCCAGAAAAATGAACAAACACAGTCACTAAAGATACTTCACTATAAGAGAAACAGTTTTTGAAAATAACTTTGGAGATGGGCCCAAATGGCTATCAGGTGAAGTAGTGCAGTGACAGGACCTCTTTCCTGTCACATAGCTGTTGAAGGTTGGATAATCAGGAGGTAGATCACCTCAGGAAAGGGGGAAAAGATCCACAAGAAAAGGTGTGCCAAACATTCCGGTTGGAGTCTACACCACAGGTAGAAAGAACTCCTTTTGCTTGGGAAGTACCTGTAGAACCTGCTGAGCCTGAGAAAGTCAAAGAGGCAAGCTTACAGGTTCCTAATGAGGAGCCTAGTGGACAGGTAAATCCTGAGAGGGAGGCTTCAGATAAACAGAAGTTGTAGAACTACGATGGTCGACACATTTGAAAAAGCCTCCTGAGAGACTGAATTTGTAAATATTTCCTTTTTGAAAATAGTTAATATATTGTAAAATGTACTTTCAAGTAAAGGTGGGGGAAGGGGATGCGTTAATGTGAGCAGATTGACTGTGTGACTGTAAGGCCCAATAGCTGTGTGGTGTGGGCTACCCTGCTAATGTTAGTCTAGGTTGGTTGGAGAAGCACACATCATGTTAGTGCTCTGTTGTTTGTGTAAATAAATGGTATGTGCTTCATTTCACATTGGACTCTGCGTCTGCAGTATGTTGTAATCAACTCACCTGCCGACAGATAAGCGTGTAACCAGATCGCGAGCAAAGCGACCCCAAATTAAAACATAACAATGAGGCACTTCCTGCACATGTGGAGCATCCTGGAGTTCCCACTTTGCACAAGGATTACAAACAATGGGTCTCAATTGTTCTATCATTTTGCTATATTATTATATTTCATAAGAGTTGGTCACCCTTATTGCTAGACTAGCCTAGTTTTTTCCAGAATTTTCTGTTCCTATTTCTGTCTTCAACAAGCTCAGTGTTTGGAGCAGCAGGTAGCTTCCAGTGCTCAGTTCATTATATAATATATAATATATATAACTAATATCTATTGCCTTAACCCTATTTATTATTTCATTGCTTATTTATGCCAGATTTTATTTAATACAATTCTGATCCCATTAACGTCCAGTTAATTTTAATTTTAGCCCCTTACACCTAATTTATTATTCTGATCATTTATGCATTTACGGTTGACATTTAATTTAAATTACTTGGTATCCCCTTTCCCCTCTGCACTGAATTCCCACTCTGTTTAGCAGATTCACCCAACTCTGTCTGGTGGATGCTAAAAATCTGAAGGACAAAGGCTCTGACTGGAAACATTAACTCTGGTACTCTCCCCACAGATATTGCTAGCAGGGTGACCAACTGTCCCATATCTTAAGGGATTCTCCCTTGTTTTGAATGCTTGTCCCGTGTCCCTTAAGGGCCACCTTTCATCTCATATTTCTAGGACAGGCCATGGGAGATGGAGCCTGAGAGTCTCAGTTGAGTGATTTGTGCGGGACTGCAAGTCTGCAAGTCAGCCAGCCGAGCGATGATAATGCTGTGGCTCTACAAGATTGTAAGCTTTGGTCGCTTTAAACCCCACCACCAACCACCCCCCCTCCCTCCCCCCTGTTCTCATGGTCACTGGAAACCCAACCCCTACTTCCACGCTCACCAGCACTCCCCATCCACACATAGTCACTGGCAACATCACCCCACCCCACCTCACTCTCTCTCAGTCCCACAGTTGAAATGTTCCTTATTATTGTTTCATAAGAATTGGTCACCCTAGATGCTAGATCAGCCTAGTATTTTCCAGAATTTTCTGTCTTTATTTTTGTCTTCAACAAGCTCTGTGCTTGGAGCAGCAGGTAAGTAACATTTAGTGCTCAGTTCACTCAGTCACTTTGATGTCAGTGAACATGAACGGATGCCTCATGAATGTTTTTGTGGTAAAGTATCTCAGAACGCAAGTTCGGTTACAACAGGCAACTAAACAAGGTATCAGGGCCTGACACAGAGACAAAGAAAATGAAACATTTTCATGAGGGTTATTGACAGTGATCTGCGGGCAAGGAGCCAGAGAGCAGTTAAAAGCAGTGGGAGACAAGCCCAAATCTACAGAGGCTGAAAATGGAAAATTGCTGTAAAAACTCATTGCCAGTGGCAGTAATCATTACTGAAACTCTTCTGAGGCACAGGAGCAATTCATTTCCACCTATCTCAGCTCCTAGCAACAGCTGCACCCAAAAACTCATGGTCTAGTTTTCCCAAGGGTTTTGTGAGCGTAAAAGCAGGAAACTTGCAACTGCAGCCCCTCTGGCTTTATTATATTTGTGTAAATGAGGTAAATCAAGGGTCGCTGGCTGGTACAAGGGAATTCAGGAGTTGGGGAGGAGGGGATTAATTTTGGAGTGTAAAACTGGTGTAAATGCCAAAAAGAATTGGGGGGGAGATGGGGCTATTTTAGCCCCACCTGTTCAGATTCTACTGGCTGCAATTTTGACTCAAGCCACTGAATGGGCAGCCAAGCTGAAATCCATAGGGTCATTATTGGCATATGCAGATCAGAGTCCAATTATGTCAACAGTCCCTGACTACTCCTTTAATGGCAGGGGATGATGTGGGGGCTGCTGTCACCTTCTTGCTGGATAAAGTCGAGCGAGAGGAGAAGCAAAGGCAAGGAGAGATCATTTAAAGTTATGCTTTTAATGAGTGGCATATTTCTCTCGGCCTCACAAGAGAAGTTTAGGCCTCTCCCCGATCTGGGCCAACTCCTTTTCCTCAGATGAGGGAGGACTTGCTGGAACCCCCTTCTCCACACCTAGCGACATGCTGCCAGACCACATAATTTTTCATTGGATGGCAGCTGCTTCCCATCAGGGATTGGGGGAAGTGAAGCAGATTTATCTTAATGAGGCTGGGGAGTTATAATTGCAGTGGGTGAGATTCTCACTCCCCTAAAAATCCCACCCAACTTAAAATCAGGGTCCGCAGGTGTTAGGTGAACATGTTGGATACTGTAGCATAAGGGGACCCATTTGCTCTAATTTGCTTTCTTTTTATCGAGGAGTCATCCTGGTGTCCTGGTGAATATTTACCCCTCAATCGACATCACAAAAAGCAGATTATCTGGCCATTATCATATTGCTGTTTATGGGAGTTTTCTGAGTGCAAATTAGCTGCTGGGCTTCCTACATTACAACAGTGAATACACTTCAAAAACAACCTCATTGGCTGTAAAGTGATTTGAATCTAAAGTGTTCTATTTGAATGATGTCTGAGATTATTTTAAAGACAAAATTTCCAGCTTTCTTGCTCTTTACTACTTACCTAAGCCACAAATCTTGTGTGAGCCTAGTGAGCTGCTCAAACATCTAGAGAAAGGAAAAATTAGCCGAAGTCCCCAGTCCTCACTCCTGTTTGTGTGAATGACATTGCTGCTGCATTAATTACATGCCAAGATTCATTTTTTCAGAGTTTGAAATGCAACTGTTTGCAATCTAATCTATTGCTTAACTTCTCTACTAAAGAGATGCAAAATAGGAAGCATAAGGCAAAGGAGCACATCCGGTTGCTGCGCCTATCGAGTTACCATTGTTGACTGCACATCATTCCGTGGCTTCTCCCATCAGTTACTGGATGGCAAAATCTCTGTTTTTGACTAGAAACTAATAAAGTGTCAGAAAAATTGTTAAAAAATGTATTAATTTAGAAATATCTATTTGAAAAACAGATAAATTTGCTGTGCTACAGCAGTCTATTTCAATATGCTTAAATAAATCTTTCCATTGGGAGGAGGGTGATAAATTTGTTTCACTTGCAGAAAGAGTCTGGATCAAATCCCTTGAAATGGCAACACAGAATTGCATTAAAAGGTCCAAGACTGTACTGTTAGATTGTCATTCAGTTGACTTTGGGCTATTTATGGTTTATTATTAGTTGCTAAGGAATGCAATCCTGGGTGTTTCACCATTGCTAACCAAAAGGGAACAAAAGATAGTTTGTCCAGGACCTTTAGTTATATACAGTTTCAATCATGTCAAAAGTTTAGTATAATTTAAAATTGGTGTGAAATTAGATCTCATTGCACAGCCTATGAAACTGTGAGCTCTTCCTGTCCAATTAGAGCTTTTTTGCACATCAGGGTATGCAGACCCCTAAATGAACTGATCCTCCAGCCTTTCACCTGTTTCTTTGAACTTACATTTGCTGGCTACATTTCTCAATCTTGTGAACAAATTGTCAACAGGCTCTCCTGGTTCCTGCTTCAAGTTCTGAAATTCATGTCAATGGATCCGATGGTTTGACTTTGGCTGGAAATGAGTGCTGAATTTCTCAAATAATTTGTCTAGCTTCATTCTGCCACTTCTAACACTATAACTTAAACTTTACCCCCTTCTTAAATCCCTACACACACACACACACACACACACACACACACACACACACACACAAGACACATAAGACATACTAAATATAGATTTTAAGGGTGGGATAAACAGTTCAATAGCAACAATCTGGAGTATAGGTTCAGTTTGATCGATGTCTTCCAAATTCCTTTCAGTTCTTGTTGAAGACATGAAGTGGTCTTCCAGCACTTTCAGTATTTAGTTCACTAGTTGAGAACTTGCTAACAGTGGTTTTCTCTTTTTCTTTTTTCAGGGGTTTCCTCAAAGAGAGAGCATGTTATAGAGATGAGAGGAAAAGAGATTTTAGATGTGTTCTCTTTGCAGGCCAAGAGTTTTCTGCTGCCCAGGACTTCACACAAAACCTTGGTCACCTGGCCAGGGGCCAGTTAAAATGCTGTTGTCAGGCAGCTCCTTTCCAGCACTATCCTGTCTTTCATGGCATACTCTGTTCCAGGACTGCAACATTATATATATCTCTCATCCTGTTCCAGTGGACATATCCTTCAACCTGCAGCCATTGTAATTTTAATCCACAATCCAACAGAAAATAAAAAGATATGTTCTTTAAAACAGTCCAACAGGAATAAAAAGATACGTTCCTTACATATTACAAATTACTCTCACTATTTATTGCTCTTAATATTATTGTACTCTTTCTACTTACCTTCTGCTTGCTGCTTCCTGCTTCCTACTTGACATTTCCCCTCATTTGCTAGCAGGCCCTCTTACTTCCTCCCTCTTGTCACATCCTCTCCTGACTCTCTTACTCCTCTTGCCACTTCCTCTCCCAACCCTTTCACTCCTTCCCTCTTGCTGCCTCCTCTCCTGACCCCCTCAGACCCTCCTCATTGTTGCTTCCTCACCTGACCCCCTTATTCCCTCCCTCTCACCACTTCCATCACCCGAACCCCTTAATTCCTCCCTCTTGCCACTTCCCTCTCCTGACCCACTTATGTCCTCCCTCTTGCCACTTCCCCCTCCGGACCCCCTGACTCCCTCCCTCTTGCCACTTCCCACTCCCGGCCTCCTTACACTCTCCCTCTCACTGCTTCATCTCCTGACCCCATTACTCCCTCCATCTTGACATTTCCTTTCCTGACCCCCTTACTCCCAACCCCAACCCTTACTCATAGCAAGGGCTTGGGAGAAGGGCAGCGAGTAAGGCAGCAAGTGAGAAGCAGTGAAGGGGTCCAGGCTGGTGAAGAGCAGGTTAAGAAAGGCAGTGAGTCGGAGAGAGTGAGAGAGTTGTGAGAGGAAGTGACCATAAGACCTTGGGCGTAGGAACAGGTTTTGGCCATTCAGTCCATCGATCTCCGCCATTCAGTGAGATCATGGCTGATCTGTTAATCCTCAACTCCACTTTTCTGCCTTTTCCTCTAACCCTCAATACTCTTGCTGATTAAAAATCTCTCTATCTCATCCTTGTGAGAGGAAGGGGCTGAGGAAGTCAGGAGAGGAAGCGACAAGTAGGAGGAACTGAGATGGTTGGGAGAGGAGGCAAGTCAGAGGGAGTGAGAGGGTTGAGAAAGGAGGCGAGTTGCAGGGAGTGAGAGGGTTGGAAATGGAGGCGAATTGGTGGGAGTGAGAGGGTTGGGAGGGAAGAGACAAGCAGGAGGGAGTAAGGGGCTTAAAAGATGGAAGCAGCAAGAGGAACAGTGAGTGGGAGGGAGTAGGGGGAATGGGGAAGGGGATGAGATGGAGGGAGTGAGAGGGTTAGGAGAAGGAGTGAGGTGGATGGAGTGAGAGGGCTGGGAGGGGAGGTGAGGTGGAGGGGGTGAGAGGGTTTGGAAAGGCTGTGAGCAGGAGGCAGTGAGAGGGTTGGGAGAAGAGGTGAGCAGGAGGGAGTGAGAGGGTTGGGAGAGGAGGCAAGCAAGAGGGAGTGAGGGGGTCGGGAGAGGCGGCAAGCAGGAGGGAATGAGAGGGTTGGGAGAGGAGGCGAGCAGGAGGGAGTGAGCGGTTGGGAGAGGCGACGAACAGAAGGGAGTGAGGGGGTTGGGAGAGGTGGTGAGTGAAGTGGTGGGAAATGTGTAAAAAATTAACTGAGCATGGGCAGTAAAAACATTAAAACAAAAATGGAGGCAGAGTTATTTGGGTAAGTTCCCCAATTTACAAACCGTGCTGAAACACAAAGGCACTAGTAGAATACGCTTTAAAAGGAGAATATCTGTACTCGTTGACTGAGCATCCACAGCCCAATGGGAAAAGAAATCCAAAGATGAACAAGCCTTTTAGTAAAGAAATTTCTAATTTCAGGCCGACCTCAATTTAAGACTGTGACCCTGTGTTCTGGAATCCCCAGCCAGAGGAAATGTTTCCTCAGCATCCACCCTGTTAAGCCCCTTAAGAATTTTATTTGCTTCAATTACACCACCTCTCATTTTTCTGAACTCCAGGGAATATAGACCTACTCAGTGTCTCCTCATAGGCTAACTTCCTCATTCCGGGAAGAAGTCTAGTGGATCTTCGTTGTACTCCCTCTAGGGCAGTATGTCCTTCTTTAAGTAGGGAGATCGAACCTGCAGAGAGTACTTCAGGTGTGACCTCACCAATATGCTGTCTAATTGCATAAGGATTCTTTCACCTTTGCGAAGACCATACAGAGCTTGCATATTGATAACAATGCCTTGTCCGTGTGCTCATTCAATATTGCTAGCCCATTCACTAATGTGCTGCTCAAGGAAGCCATAGACATTTGCACCACATAATTATATCATGGTGATCTAAACATGTTGCCATTATCTGAATCTCAATTCATTGAACTTATGAACTCAGCATCTCAGCGCAGTTGAGTTCAATTTTAACAACCCCATGTATGCTTATATAGATGGTGTTGCCATGGAGTCCCCTCTAGGCCCAGCTCTTGCTAACATTGTCATTGGTTTCCACGAGAAACATGTCTTTGATGGAATGACCCCTAATCTCCTTCCTCTTGCATATTTCTGATATGTAGATGATACATTTATTATATTTGAATCTGTAGCTGCATATAAGAATTTCCACACACACCTTAATGGGCTCCATCCTGCACTCAAATTTACTTTTAAAATGGAGCAGTCAAACAAGCTCTCTTTCCTCAGCGTGCCAGTTGAGAAATCTGCCACTGGGTTCTCTACTACTGTCTACCGCAAGCCTACTTTCACTGATCAATGTACACTTTTGGGATTCCTACAGCTCCATGCACCATAAGATTGGTTTATCTGAAACATCGGAAATAGGGCCTGAGCCAATTGCTCACCATGCTTGTGACTGAAATAGGGTGCATCAAAGCTATCTTGCAGGATAATGGCTACCCCAATCAGATAATTGTTTGCTGTACATAGCACAAATTTATGAATGGGCCTGAGGCTGCCAATTTCGGCCCTGAAAAGTGCCCAGTCTACCTCAGATTATCCTGGAAGGTCAGGGTGTATCAAGAATTTGAGCAACAGCTGAAGCTAGCTGTTTCACGCTGCTACTATGCAGTAGCAACATGAGGGTATTCTCCATTAACAGGGTGCTGCCATCAAGCCAAAAAGACCTTCTGTCTACCACATAAATGAGTAATGTGGTATATGAATTTCAGTCCCAGTGTGATGCCATATATTTAGGCCACACATCCCAGTGGCTGGTGGATTGTATCAAACAACACATCTCTCTGGCTGTTCACAATAGGCAAAGTACTGACCATATTCAACCAGCTCATGCTTGTAAAACTCATAACATAATGTCCAAAATTAGATGTGATTTTGCGTTTGGACAACACTTAGTAAACAATCCTGATTGTGCTAAAAATTTCATGAACAACCAATTTAAGATTATCAGGCTCACAGTGTGACTCATTTACGCATGCTAGAAGCTGCATATATTCACACACAGGTCTGTGCCCTTTGCAAAGTGAAAGAATATGTCCGTGTATTGCACCTTTTTCAACTAAATAATAGCTTGGAGGATAGTCATTCCCTGGTTCATTCCCCATGGCAATGCCTTGACCAATCAAAGTTGACTTGCCTGGCTTGAATTTAAACAAAAGCTTGGCGGTTAACTGTTCCCTGGTTCATTCTCCAAGGCAATTTGTCTACCCATCAAAGTCCACGTGCCAACAAGTCAGCACCCTCTTCTCATGATGTATAAATTGTTGTTCCCTTTGCGAATTGGTATTCTTGCAAATCTGTCCTGATGAGTGAACATAAGGATATAAGAAATAGTAACCATTCGTAGACCATTCGGCCCCTCAAGCCTGCTTCACCATTTAATAAGAACATGCCTGATCTTCTTGTGTTTCAATTTCCACATTTCCATCTAACCCCGATAACCTTTGACTCCCTTGCCTAACAAGAATTTATCTACCTCTGCGTTAAAAATATTCAATGACTACACCTCCACCACTTTCTGAGGCAGATAATTTCAAAGTCACACAACCCTCTTAGAGAAAAAATCTCTCCTCATCTCTGTTCTAAAAGGGCGACCCCTAATTTTAAAAGAGCCCCCTAGTTCTGGACTCACTAAAAGAGGAAACAACCTTTTGACGTCCACCTTGTCAAGGCCATTCAGGATCTTGTATACTTCAATCAAGTCACCCCTCACTCTTCTAAGCTCCAGTGGAAACAAACCCAGCCAGTCCAACCTTTCCTCATACGACAACCCACTCATTCCAGGTATCAATCTAGTAAACCTCCTTTGAACTGCCTTCAATGCATTTACATCCTTCCTTAAACAAAGAGACCAAAACTGCACACAATATTTGAGGTGCGGTCTCACCAATGTCCTGTAAAACTGAAGCTTAACATCCTTACTTTTATGGTCAATCCCTCTCTTAATAAAGGATAGCATTCCATTAGCCTTCTTAACTATTTGCTGTACCTGCATACTAACTTAATGTGACTCATGTACTAGAACACCCAGATCCCTCTGCACCTCAGGATTATGCAGCCATTCCCTAATTAAGTAATACTCTGCTTTTTTGTTCTTCCTGCCAAAGTGAACAACTTCACAATGGGATATAGATCAGTTGGAGACTTGGGCAGAGAAATGGCAGATGGAGTTTAATCCGGACAAATGTGAGGCAATGCATTTTGGAAGGTCTAATACAGGCAGGAATTATACAGTAAATGGCAGAACCCTTAAGTGCATCAATGGGCGGAGGGATCTGGGTGTACAGGTCCACAGGTCACTGAAAGTGGCAACGCAGTTGGATAAGGTAGTCGGAAAGGCATATGGCATGCTTGCCTTCATTGGCAGGGGTATTGAGTATAAAAGCTGGGAAGTCATGCTGCAGCTGTATAGAACCTTGGTTAGGCCACACTTGGAATATTGTGTGCAATTTTGGTCACCACATTACCAGAATGATATGGAGGCTTTGGAGAGGGTGCAAAGGAGGTTTACCAGGATGCTGCCTGATCTAGAGGTTATTAGCAAGAGGAGAGGTTGGAGAAACTTGGATTATTCTCACTAGAGCGACGGAGATTGAGGGGCAACTTGATAGAAGTTTACAAAATTATGAGTAGCATGGACAGAGTAGATAGTCAGGAGCTTTTTCCCAGGGTGGAAGAGTCAATTACTAGGGGACATAGATTTAAGGTGAGAGGAGAAAACTATAGAGGAGATGTGCAGGGCAAGTTTTTTACACAGTGGGTAGTGAGTGTCTGGAATTCGGCCAGAGGAGGTGGTGGAAGCAGGTACGATAGTGGTGTTTAAGAAGCAGCTTGACAAATACATGAATAGGATGGGAGTAGAGGGATACGGGCCCCGGGATTGCAAAATGTTTTAGTTGACGGGCAATATGATCGGCGCAGGCTGGGAGGGCCGAAGGGCCTGTTCCTTTGCTGTACTTATCTTTGTTCTTTGTTCTTTGTTCACATTTTCCCACATTAAACTCCATTTGCCAGATCTTTGTGTCATCTGCAAATTTAGCCACCATGTCTTCACTCCCCTCATCTAAGTCGTTGATGCAAATCATAAAAAGTTGAAGCCCCAGTACAGGCCCCTGTGGGACGCCACTTGTCACCTCCTGCCAATCAGAAAAAGACCCATTTATGCATACTGTCTGCTCTCTGCCAGTCAGCCAGTCTTCTATCCATGCTAATATATTACCCCCTATACCATGCGCTTTTATTTTCTGTAATAATCTTTGATGTGGCGCCTTATCAAATGCCTTCTGGAAACCTGTGTACAGAACGTCTACAGGCTCCCCTTTTTCCACTGCGTATGTTACTCCTTCAAAAACTCCAATAAATTGGTTAAACATGATTTTCAAGAGTGCAAGATGAAAAGCTTCAAAGTATTCAGCAATACTTTGTGCAGTATCCTCTTATGTGGTAGCTTATCAGATGCTTTTGGAAAATCCAAATACATAACACCCATTGGTTTTCCCTTCTCATTTTCTTAGTTATATCCTCGCAAATTCTTAACAGAGTTTTCAAAAATGATTCTCCTATGATAAATACATGTAGACTCTTTTTAATCATATAATGATTTTCTTGGTGTCTGTGTTGCCATGTCCTTTCTCCCTGCTGCTGATTTTAGGTTAACTGGCCTATAATCCCCCGTTTTATCTCTTCCAACTTCATTAAATGGCCAGACTATGTATGCTACCTTCCAATCCTTGGAAACTGTTCTAGATTCTAAGGCATTCTGGAAGATCAAAACCACGATAACCATTATCTCTGCAGTTATTTCACTTAAAAACCTAGAAAGCAGGTCATCAGGTTAAGGGGATTTGTCATCACTTAGACCATTGACCATTCCTCTGACAAATGAACAAGTCTATTGGCAGAGTTGTCCATGCCTTCACTTTGGTTAGGCACTTGTGGAATGTTGCATTATGCAGGGAAGCTATGGAGAAGTGGAATGAAGATTAAATAAAGCTACAAGATACATCCCTGAGATATAATTGATATATTTCTGCAAGATTGATTTTTCCCTATACTCACGTTAATTTGTTTTATCCTTTGAAATAACCAGGTTGCCTGTTCTAACTTTCATTACCTACAATATCTTTCGGATATTGTTTATCAGAGTTATTTATTAATGTTTTGTTCGAGGGTTACACTCATGAATGCAATAACACACTCCACTGCAGGATGTTAGGATTGTGACCTGCTCTTATGATTCGAATGATTTATATTTTGTCAAAGTAAACTGTTGTCATGAGGTTCCCAAAGAGAAGAGAAATAGATATAGGATATAAATATAGGAATATATGTATAAATTTATATCCTTCTATTGAACTCCTTTTTCACTTCTTCTAGAAGCTGAACATTATCATGCTATAAAATAGCATTCCTTGCTTCTTTTTGCTGCAAAGCAAGAGGTAAAGGAACAACTTTGAATCTCCAAATAGTCAACATCCCATTGCTGGGAAATGCATAAAAGCTTTGCTCATGAGACAGTAAGTGACCACAGGCGAAGAGGAAGCAGGTTACACATTACTTTATATTATGCATACCTTAGCAATAAGGAAAAGCAATAAATACTTAATTTGCATTTTCTCTGCCAATAATTTACATTGTATTGACAACAGTAACCTACATATCATCACAAGTCTTACATTTGCACAATATTTTCTGTTCATCTTCCTGTTAGCACAATTTTTGCTAACATTTTATGTCACCATTCATAATAAAAATTGGTCTGTTAAGTAGTTATAATTGGAGTTTCCAAAGTGAACAGTTACTCATCAAATGCTCTCTGAAGTAAGTTCTATGAACTCATAATCAGTTGGTTAAACCTTTTCTCAGTTGTGAATGACAGGTGTCTTGAGAGGAAGCACAAGAAGAAAAAAAATGATGAAAATTAAAACTTACTTTCGCATGTCTATGAATTCCTAGTCATCATATTGTGTGACCCCCCCTATCCCCCCACCCCATTTCCCATCTAGCACGGGAGCAGGCCTATATAAAAAATCAGGAAGAGCATTCATTTTTCCCAGAATACTGGACAAAGTGGTGAAATTTGATCCCCAAAGCAACACTAAAAATCTCAGCATACCATGTAATAAAAACTGAATTGTATTAAAAGAACTTGAATTTTTACAGAACCTTTCACATCTCAGGACATCCTAAGTGCTCCACAGCCAGCACTTTGTGAAGCATAGTCAAGTCGTAATCTGGACAAAGTTTGCCCATGTCCCACAAATTGTCATGAGATAAAGAAGCAGTTAATTTGCTTTATTAATATTGGCTGAGGGATAAATAATGGGTGGGACACCATGAGAAGCCCTCTATTCGTCACAAAAACTTACATGGAATTTCTGTCGAAATTAACAAGATGGTAATGTTTCCATCCCCATTTTTAGGATATAATATATTGTTAACATTGATTTTTCAAAGTGAAAATTGGTTCACAAAGATCAGCAAAGTAAATATTTTGAATGAAGATTGAGATACACTATGGAGAGATGCCTGACAGAAGGGCAGCAAAATTCACTATTATAGTGCTTGGACTTCAGTGCTGTTTCGGGTTCAACATGGCATTGAGCGGTACATGAAAACTTCTGGTACTGGCTGTGTTTTGGATAATTTATTAGCACAGGTGTTGACTGTGGCAGTGGAAGTAGACAGAGTAGGCAGATCATGATGCCAGTTGGCTTGTAACCCTGATTTGAGGTCAGCAATGACAATTTCAACATGAACACACTAGCTAACTTTTTCTCTTAACCTCACCAGTTGAACATCTATTTAGCAGGAGGAAGAACTCCCTACTAGTTCTATTGGGAATCAAAGGGGATCATCAGCCACTTTCTGGTTAGTTGCTGATTGGTTTCTGCTGGCTTTTGCTGAATTATTGAAATATTTGGTTTGTACTGCTATTTGAGGTTGCTGAAGTCGACAGGGAATGGTGTGGTGGGTGGTGAAGGTCTTGGCCCTAACTTTAAGGGTTCTGCTCAAATCACTTGCTCTCAATCATGGATGCTGTAGTTTCTATCTCCCTCGCACTGCAGCTTGACAGGGAGACTGAGCAGAGGTGGCACAGAGGAGGACAAGTTGCTTGAAAATGGAGAAAGAGGAGGGATAGAAGGGCTGGCACCAGGAGGCCATATCCACCGAGGGGGGTCCAGGGAGCATTTCTGCTACTTGAACATCAGCGAGGAATGGTGTGGCAGATGTCTCTACTTCGCTGAGGCGGTGCTCACTGAAATCTACCTGTTGCAGGTAAACCTGTAGCCTTAAAGCAGGGTGAGGAAGGCATTGCCAGCGGCTATAGAGGTAAATGTGACCACATATGTTTTGTATCAGGCTTCTTCCAGGCTAGAGCAAGCAATATTTTTAACATCTCCCAGTTTGCCTTACAATGTTGTGAGAGGAAGCTCACTGAGACGGTGAATCCAAAGAGATATTAATATATTTCATTTTTGCTTGCTAGAGAGAAGCAGGAAGATCAAGCAAATGGTTTGTTCATGGCTTCCCCATGATGGAGGGTGCCATGGTCTGTAGACAAGTTGCTTTCTGGGTCTGCATGTAAATGCTCTGCAACTGGAAGGGATTCCATAGCCTCAATGTCCAGCTGCTGTGTGAGCATAGTCATGAAATCATGCAGGGCAATGCTTGGATTCTGGCAGTAATCATGATGCTGTCATTCTGCACAGTCCACCTACTCATCAGCACGTGAGCCAACCTAAACCAGAGGATGAATACTGGGAAACAAGGGCTATCCACTGACCACCTCCTAATGACTCCAATGCACATCTTACATACACATGGACAGTGTCCATTTAACAATAGACATGTTGCCAAGGTGTGAGTGGGAAGACCATAGGGATGCTTAAGCAAACCTTCCACTTCCTGGACCGGCCTGGAGGAGACATGCAATGTCTGCATGAGTCATGATTTGTCTGCAGGGCATGAGTCATGATTTGTCATGGTCCACTGCATCCTGTACAACCTTGTCATCATGAAGGCACAGCCCGTACCATGAGGTATACAGCAAGCAGCTGTGGAGGAGGAGGAAGAAGATGAGGAAGAAGGGGGTGGAAGAGAGGAGGCAAAAAACTCAGCACCCTTCTGACTGGGCCACCTGCGGTTGGTTCATCAAACTGTGGTAACCTCTAATTCCGCATGCATCAGCCCTCCTGACCTTCTGTTATTGACCATCACAATATCCTCTTGGCCACAATGCTGAAATGAAAAGCCATCACAAAACAAACTTTCCAAACTCACTTTATAAATCGAACCATCTAATATGCCATGCAAAAATCAAATTATCACCCTTGTGCTTTTCCTTGGTGCCTGCCATTCATGTGCTTTTCCCTGTCCTAGTACTCCTGTGCAGTTCCAGCCCAGTGGCTGCAGCATGGCTGGAGGAAGGCTGCCGACTTTCAGTGAAAGAGGCTGCAAATGGCCTTGGAGGAAATTGACCAGCTCTGGGTCTAGTAGGCCTGGTTTCTTACTGTACCAGCTTGGCACAGATAGCAGTAGTCTGGGCTGGTTAACAGAAAATGGCACGGGCAGTGGTTGAGTGACAGGGGTGGGAGGATAAGAGCTGTCAATCTGAGATAGGACAACAAGTTGTTGCACTGCCACTCCCCTGGGGCGGTGCCCTAGCAATCCTAATAATCTGTTGGAGGATGGATTGCTGGACTGCTGTGACACTCTGTTAGCTTCTTTGCTCACAGGTCTCCACAGCTATAAGGGCAGCAGTCTGACCTTGAGTGGCAACAAGCTGTGCTTGCATGTCTGAGCTTCCACTGCAACACTCAGACTGTGTGTGGCTCCTGCTTGTGCTGCAATGGAAACTGAGACATCAGCCATTAGATGCTGCATTGAGTGGACCACAAGTGATGAAGTTGGCCATCGTTAGCACATTGGAAAGGATGGGCTTCAATATCTGTATAAAGTCCTGTACAAGATTGATGCCAGACTCCTCAATGATCCTTTACAGTGACCACAGGCTTTCTGGCAGGCCAACTAATGTACCAAACATTTCTGTGTGCACATCCATCTACCTTTATCTGTATTCTGCTCCATTCTAGCAATGCTGGCTAGAGACCACATCCTCTGGCAAGCTGAAATCTGCAGTAGCCTTCCTCCTGCCCTGTCTACAGGTCCCTCATTCCCAGTGTCTCACCAATTGCAGATTTCTCTAAGCTACCACCTAAAGTAGACACTGAGTTAGTATCTGAACTGGTGACTACTGCAAGTGTGAAAGTGAGTTTCTTCATCATCAATCTCTTCTTCTTCTTCTACTTCTTGTTGCCACGTCATTGCCAGGCATTTGGAAATTGTTGGATACCTGAAAGGAGGAAAGCACAAGGGTTGGGTTGTGATGAGGGAAGGGGGAAAGTACTTGCTTAGACTACCTGTAGTTAGTAATTCAGAAGAGATTGTGGGATGAGGGGGAAGTGGAATGTGAGAATGAGGATTAGGTATGAGTATACAGTCACTTTTGATAGTGTCAGCGTCATCACTGGCCATGGCCTCAGTTATGGCTAGTCCAATGGTGGCTAGCACCTTTTTCACGCAGTGTCACACAGAATCTTTACAGGGCAGAAGGAAGACATTCGGCCCATCGAGTCTGCACTGGTTCTCTGAAAGAGCATTCCACCTGGTCCCGATCCCTTGCCTTATGTTGTAACTTCGCACATTCTCTTCAGGTAGCAATCCAATTCACTTTTGAATACCTCGATCGAGCCTACCTCCACCACCCTCTCAGGAAATTTGTTCCAGAATCCAACCACCCTCTGGGTGAAAAAAATTCCTCACATCACATTTACTCCTTTTGCCAATTATTTTGAATTTGTCCCCTATAGTTCTTGATGTACCCTTGAAAGGGAACAGTTTCTCACTATTTATCCTGTCCATACCTCTCAAGATCTTGAATGTCTCTATCAAGTCTCCTCTCAGCCTTCTTTTCTGTAAGGAAAACAGTTCCAACCTCTCCAATCAATCCTCACAACTATGGTTGCTCATCCCTGGAATCATTCCTGTGAACTTTGCTTCCAATTTCCAATTTCTTGTACTTGGTAGATGATGAAGTGATAAATAATCTGTTTACATTCACTGAGTAAAGCTTGAGCAATAGTTCATACTCCAGAAAAATAATGATTCAAATCTTGCTGGAAAAATAACACAAGTTTACAACATACACCATTAGCAATATGCAAATCAGCCAGTAAGTCCAGGTGAAGAAGAAATACGGCAGGTGTTGCAAATCACCAGAATTTATTGGTTGATTTACGCCTCTCCACCGTTTGCCTTTCACACATGGCATCTCACACTAAACTTACAGCGGAAAGTTAAAGCTAGTACTCAACAGTATAAATACGCTTTTAACAACATGGTAATTATCAATTCAATGCCAATCAACCTCTTCAACTCAGAAATGGAACTATTTAAACTGCTGGTTTTCAATCCTGTATATAATGAATTCTTCTCAGATTTATAAAAGCAAAGAACTGCGGATGCTGGAAATCCGAAACAAAAACAGAAACAGAAATACCTGGAAAAACTCAACAGGTCTGGCAGCATCGGCGGAGAAGAACAAAGTTGACGTTTCATGTCCTCATGACCCTTCAATAGAACTAAGTAAAAATTGGAAAGGGGTGAAATATAAACTGTTTTAAAGGTGGGGGGGTGTTGTTGGGACAAGAAGCCAGTAATAGGTGGAGATAACCAAAAGATGTTACAGACAAAAGGACAAAGAGGTGTTGGAGGTGGTGATATTATCTAAAGGAATGTGCTAATTAAGAGTAGAAAGCAGGACAAACAAGGTACAGATAGACCTAGTAGGGGTGGAGTGGGGTGAAGGAATACTAAAAAGGATAAAAGGTGGAGATAAACAATGGGTGGAAATACATTTAAAAATAATGGAACTAGGTGGGAAGAGAAAAACCTATATAAATTATTGGAAAAAACAAAAAAGAGAGGAAAGAAACAGAAAGGGGATGGGGATGGAGGAGAGAGCTCATGATCTAAAATTGTTGAACTCAATATTCAGTCTGAAAAGCTGTAAAGTGCCTAGTCAGAAGATGGGGTGCTGTTCCTTCAGTTTGCATTGAGCTTCACTGGAACAATGCAGCAAGGCAAGGACAGGCATGTGGGCATGAGAGCAGGGTGGAGTGTTGAAATGGGTGAAATGAGTGTTGAAATCTTCTCAGATTTAAACCATTTCAATATTTCAATCTTAAATAAGAACATAAAGAATAGGAGCAGGAGTAGACCACACAGTCCATCGAGCCTGCTCCTCCATTCAATATGACCATGGCTATTCGTGGGCTTCAATTCCATTTTCCTGCCTGCTCCCCCATATCCCTTAGTTCCCCGAGAGACCAAAAATCTGTCTATCCCAGCCTTAAATATATTCAACAATGGAGCATCCACAACTCTCTTGGGTAGAAAATTCCAAAGATTCACAACCCTTTGAGTGGAGAAATTTCTCCTCATCTCAGTCCTAAATGATCGACCCCATATCCTGAGACTGCGCCCCATGTTTTAGAATCTTCAACCAGTGGAAACAATCTCTCAGAGAAGATAAACCCAATTTACTCAGCCCCTCATCACAGGACAACCCTCTCATTTAGTGGACCTTCGATGTACTACCTCTCATGGCAAGTATTTTCTTTCTTAAATGTGAAGACCAAAACAGCACATAGTGCTCCGGATGCATTCTCATGAAAATCTTATTTTTTATTTCCTTTGTTTTCTCAATGCAATCTTCTTTCCCTCTCTTTATTTCTCTTCCTGTGCCTGATCTGACTCTCACGCTGCCTCTTCTTTGTTCTCATTTCTTTTTCAATCCTTAAATCTCATTCATTAAAGTGATAGACCATTAATTGGCCTTATTGTTCACTAAGATCCTAGGCGTGCCCACTGCGCCATTAGTGCTTTGCTTTTCCACCAAGTTACAGAGCAAAGGAATTGTGAGCTGAAGGATAAAGAAAAAGGTCTAATGGCACACATTGCAAGATACAGCTCCAGCAAAATCTGGGCCATTACATAAGAAAGTCATGCATTTATTACCTAGCTTGAAGTTCAATGAGAGAACATTGATTAATATGTATTAGGTTTGTGGAAAAAAGTCAGGAAAGAAATACTTGTTCAACCTAATGAACGTCTACTCACTTGTTAGAATAGATGATCAAATCAGATCAAATCAATTACTAAGAGGAAAGAATTAAGGAGGGTTAATTCCCATTCTCTTTGACTTAACTCACATTCTACAAATAAAGTTCCTCCCAATATGGTTCTTGTATAGGTCCTAAGCATGCCTTCTTTTTTGTGGGATATGTGAAACATTCTTTATTTCAGTCCTACTCAGGTTCCCTCCCTCACCTTTTCTTCTGCTACATTGATGACTGTGCCGGTGCCATTCCCTGCTCTTGCCCTGAACTTGAAAATTTCATCAATTTTTCTTTCAATTTCCACTCTTCTCTCACCTTGAATGGTCCATCTTCAACTCTTCTGTTCCCTTCCTTGGCTTCTCTCTCCATTTTTGGGGGTAGGCTACCAACGAATGTTCACTATAAATCCACTGGCACCCACAGCTCCATCAACTACACTTCTTTACACTGACTTTCTGTAAGGACTCCATTCTAATTTCCCTATTTCTCCATCTCTGTCGCATCAGTCCTAATGATGCAACTTTCCACACCAACACATCTGATGTGTCTTCCTTTTTCCCCAGTCAAGAATTCCCCTGGTTGACAGGGCCCTCGATTCGTCTGTCCCATTTCCCACATTTCCACTCTCATCCCTTCCCTTCCCTCCTAGAACCCATAGGGTTCCCTTTGTCCTCACTCCCACCCCACAAATTTCCATATCCCACAGATCATCTTCTGCAATTTCTGCCATCTCCAGTGTGATGCCATCACCAAAAACACATCTTCCCCTCACGCTCCAACATTCTGAAGGGGCAGTTTTCTCCATGACACGGTGATCCACTCCTCAATCATCCCCAACAATCCCTCCCCTTCCCATGACTTCATTCCATGCAAGTACAGGAGAAACAATGCCTGCCCTTTTACCTCCTCTCTTCTCCACCTCCAAGGCCCAAAGCACTCAATCCAGATAAAAAAATCCATTTGCATACATTTCACTCAATTTAGTCTACCGTATTTGCTGCTCACAATGTAGGTTGCTCTACATATGGGAGACCAAACACAGGTTGGGTGACCACTTTGTGGAATACCTCTATTTAGTCCACAAGCATGAACCCAAGTTTCTGGTGTCCTGCCATTTTAATTCTCCAACCTGCTCTAAAGCTGGCCTCTCTGCCCTTGGTCTCATATAGTGTTCCAATGAAGTTCAAGAGAAGCTTGAGGACAGCACTTCATTTTTCGATTAGGCACTCTACAGCCTTCTGGGTTCAACATTGAGGTCAACAGTTTGAGACTGTAACCTCTGTCTCCATTTTATTTCCTATTTCTTTGCAGGTTTCAATTTTAGTCTCATTTTCCCTTTGCCTTTGCTTTCAGCAGTAGTTTTTCATCATTGTGCCATTCACACCTCCTCTAGACCCACCTTTTGTCCTTTTACTTGTCTCATTACCACTCCCCTTGCACTGTTAACCCTTTTGCCATTAAATCTCTCCTGTCTTCCACCCTATCACAGACCTCCCCTTTTGTTCTTTTTCACCCTCCCCCCACTTCACTTGCTTAAAACCTATTATATTTCTACCTTTTCCCAGCTCTGGCCCAAAATATTAACTCTTTATCTCCCTCCACAGATACTGCCTGGCCTGCTGAGTATTTCCAGCATTTTCTGTTTTTATTTTACATTTCTGTGGGATTGTCCCATTTTCCTATCATAACTTCGGTGGTAGAGCAACAGAAAACATGGAAAAATTACCATAAGACCATAAGATATAGGGACAGAAGTACTCCATTCAATGGGACCATGGCTGATCCGATAATCCTCAACTCCACTTTCCTGCCTTTTCCCCATGACCCTTAATTCCCTTACTGATTAAAAATCTATCTCAGCCTTGAATATAGTCAATGACCCAGCCTCTACAGCCCTCTGCAGTAAAGAATTCCACAGATTTGTTACCCTCTGAGAGAAGAAATTCCTCCTCATCCCTGTTTTAAATGGGCGACCCCTTACTCTGAGATTAGGCCCTCTGGTCCTAGGTTCTCCCACAAGGGGAAACAAACTCTCAGCATCTGCCCTGTTAAGCCCCCGTAAGAATCTTATATGTTTCAATAAGGTCGCCTCTCATTCTTCTAAACTCAGATGAGTACAGGCCCAACCTACTCAACCTCTCCTCATAAGAAAATCCCTCCATCCCCGTGATCAACCTAGTGAACTTCTCTGGACTGCCTCCACTGCCAGTATATCTTTCCATAGGTAAGGGGACCAAAACTGTTCACAGTATTCTCGGTATGGTCTGACTAGTGCCTTTTATAGTTTCAGCAAGACTTCCCTATTTTTATACTCCATTCCCTTTGAAATAAAGGCCAATATTCCATTTGCCTTCCTTATTACCAGTTGAGCTTGTATGTTAGCTTTTTTGAGATTCATGCACAAGGACCCCCAAATCCATCTGTGCTGCAGCTTTCTGCAATTTTTCTCCATTTAAATAATATTCAGCTCCTCTATTCTTCCTGCCAAAGTGCAGAATCTCACATTTTCCCACATTATATTCCATCTGCCAAGTTTTTGTCTCCTCACTTAACCTGTCTATATCCCTCTGTAGAGTCCTTGTCTCATCCTTACCACTTGCCTTCCCATTTATATTTGTGTCATCCACAAAATGGCAACAACAAAAGACCTCAGGCATAACCACGTTTATTGACTATCTCCTGTTGCCCTGAAGTGTTTGTTGGTACAACGGAATAACTTGCTAATCTACCTAAGAGGTCACTAAGAGTCAGTCATGTGGAGTGCAATGGTGTCCACTGTCCTTGAGTATTGATAGGGGACATCTAATATTATATTGTTAATGACTATTCAGTTGCTGATATCTATGCAAGAACCAATTGCAAACTTGGAGAGGGGAGGGAGAGCGAGAGAAGCATAGAGGGAGGGAGAGAAGGACCAAGAAAAAGACAGAGAGGGAAACCGAAGGGAAAACGTAAATTGAGAACATTGGGAGTGAATTCCTGTGCTGGTTCTTTCACTGTAACTTTGGCAGAATAGTCATGGGAACCTCAGAAGTTACAGTGGGCCAGTGGGAGAGCTCTGTGGTTGTCCACCCCCATTATTCTGAAAGTAAAAGCTGTTTCTACATTTGCCCAGAGACAAATACCACAGTTCAACATAATAAATTAAGCCATCAAAGTTTGGGTGCCTATAAATATCCCATTTACAGAAGTGCTATATATATTTTATACATTATTACAATATACATATATACAAACGAGAGGCTGCATTGTACTGTAGGCAGTGAAAATTTTCTTCTGATGGCAACTGAATATTTCCTTACAGTAGCTAACAAAGCACTGAGTGAAGTAAGTCAATAGGTTATTTATAGGGCTACAAACCTTTGTGATGCAATTGTATTACATACACTCTTTGATTGCACTGCCTGTTCGACAGTAGAAAAACAATTATCAAGGTCAGATTTAATCAGCAGTTTCCTGAAGTCACTTTAAGAATTAAAAGCTGATGAAATCCCCAATTCACAAACACTCCCTACACAATTCAAACTCATCAAATCTGTCACTTTTTTCATCATTCCAGTCAGATTTATTTTTTAAAACTTTCTGCAAATCAAAGAGCTTTATTCTGGTGGTAAAAACATACCTTTTGATTGGGCATGAATTTTTAATAATTTTTGGCAGCTCTGCCTGAAACAGTTCTGTTTTTGAACTATGACAATCCAGTATTTCCAGTGCTGGTAAGCAGCCTTCTGTTGGAAAGCCCAGCAGTTGTCCCTGCAGCCTGAGTGTAATTGTGTGGCTAAGGAGGGCAGACAACTATTTTTAGTTCTGTGTTTAGATGCCATATAGAAATATTGTCTTTTGTTCATTTGTGAGGGATGCAAAACTTTAAAGGGAAAAGCAATACAACAACGGAGACACTTTAGTGTGTGTGCTCGGAGTGACAGCGTTGACTCCTTGGATTTAATTCTGTGGGTCTACTTATATATCTAAACATTGCATTCACCTTGTTATTGCTGGAATGAGACATGACAACACTTGATTAGTTAACTTGCAGTATATTAAATTTTTTATTGTTGTTGTTTTCATGAAGTGTTGTAACTTTTATTGCATGTGTCAGTGAGAAATTCGCATTTATATGTAACTATTTGCAATGAATTTCCAACACTAAAGTAGGTCAGGCTGTTACTGTCTTATTAGTAACTTCTTAGATTTTTGTTTACTTCTGTTAAATGACTACTCCAGGCTGATTAGTTATAGGATTAAGAATTGATTTTAGCTGCTTTTACCTTGGTGTTTGCTCCTGATAGAGATCAGGATAGAGACCATTCTGTTCTGTTGCATCTCCTGTTTCAGACCAACATTCTGTTCCTTCAATCCCATTCCCACTAAATGCCTGGCCACCCAAATTCTCTTCCTGACCCTTGTGCTAGCTGACATTACAAATAATTCCCTTCCCTTCTTTTAAAACTATCATCATTATCCCATTGACTAAAAAAATATACCTTTGGCCCCCTTTGTCTTTTAACCTCCCTTTCCTTATGCAGTCCTTACGAATGTGCTGTTGCCTCCCAGATTCACATCTATCTCATCTGCCTGGCTCAGTGAGATCAGCCAACTCTCAGACCCAGTTTTTACGTTAGCATTGCCCATTGGCATGTGAACCTTGTAGAAGGAGAACTGGTGATGCAATTCTCTTCCTCTATGACCGATGAAACTTCTGATAAAATTTGAATGGTAATGTAGGAGCAAGAAATAATTATGAAGTGCTGGCACCCTATCAAACAATCAGTTTGGATGCAGTCATTTGCACCTTTCAGATCACTACTTACGTCTTCAAATAATCACAATATGAAACAAAGGAATAGAAAGATCAATTAGGTGTAGCTCTATTATTATTCCTTTTGGTACATAAAATCTAGAATATTCCTATTGAGCAATGCTAATCAGGGCTGCCTCCAGTGGTTTAACAATATTATTTGGTGGGCAGATGAATCATACAGGCCAGGGAAGTACCAGGTTTAATTCCTGGTCTATGTTGTTAGCTGATCTCAGCTGTGATAGTGGTTGGAGTATTGCAACTGACCCCAGTGCCCTAAGTGAAGGAACACAAGGTTGAGTAAGGCTTCTTGCTCCTGATTGTTATCCAGTGACATCTGCTGAAGGGACAAACAAGCATATAGGGGTAGGGCTAGGCCACTCAGCACCTTGAGCCTGCTCCACCATTCAATAAGGTCATGGCTGATCTGAAGGCCTCAACTCCACGTTCTGCCTACCCCCATCAATCTTTGACTGCCTTTGGCAGTTGGAGGAACTTTAAATGAAAACCTATATATTATTCACTCACATCAAATGTTTTATCTGAATGCATAGTCATGTATCAGACATAACTAATGGCCATTTGGAGAAGGTAACTGAGGGCACCCAGTGGCTACGGAGACATACTCTAACCAGGAGTCATGAAAGAAGTCACACTGCAGAATGTCCAGCCTCTGACCTGTAACTTGTGCTTTATGTGGCTTCTCCTTTGAGCTTCTGGGAAATGGTGAATTACAGGATGTTGATGTGCAGTGATGATGATAATCCCATTGAAAATCAAGGGAAATGGTTAAGTTCTCTCTTGTTGGGGAAAATTAATACATGGCAGTTGGGGCTAATGGTGGCTTAGTAACTGGCTTCTGGACTAGTAATCCAGAGACTCAGGGAAATGCTCTGGGGACCCAGGTTTGAATCCCACCATGGCAGATGGTGAGATTTGAATTCAGTTAAAAACATGGCAGATAATAATCTAATTCTTTTCTGAATGTCTCAATTGACCCTGCCTCCACTACACGCTCAGGAAAAACAACTTCTCCAATCTATTTTCATAACTGAAGTTCCTCATCCTTGGGACCATTCTCATAAATCTTTTTTGCACTTTCTCTAATGCTTTCACATCCTTCCTAAAATGTAGCACCCAGAACTGGATACAATATTCCAGTTGAGTTCAAAGCAGTGTTTTATACAAGTTTAACATAACTTCCTTGTTTTTGTACTCTATATGCCTATTGATAAAGCCCAGGTGTTGTATGCTTCATTAACTCTCAACTTTTAGTGATTTATGCACATCTACCCTCGGGTCTCTCTGCTCCTGTACCCCCTTTAGAATTTTACCCTTTATTTTATATTATCTCTCTGCATTCTTCCTGCCAAAATGAATCGCTCCACACTTTACTGCATTACATTTCATCTGCCACCTGTCTGCCCTTTCCACCAAACTATGTCCTTTTGAAGTTCTACACTATCCTCCTCATGGTTTACAATACTTTCAAGTTTCATATCATCTGCAAATTTTGAAATTGTGTGCTGTACATCAAGATCTAGGTCACTAATATATACCATGAAGAGCAGGGGTCCTAACACCGACTGAGGTGCTCCACTATAAACCTTCCTCCAGTCTGAAAAACAACCGTTCACCACAACTCTGTTTCCTGTCACTCAGCTAATTGCCTCCTGACAGGCATCCCAACCCTATCTTTCCCACTGCTGACAATATGGCATGGAAGATGTTGGACTCCCCTCCCACCACCTATCTCTGCATTTTACTAGTCCTGACCCCTCCCATTCTGACCCCAAATGGATCAGAAAATTCAGGCACTTATCTTACTACTGACGTTGATTCTGTTTTGAAAATGACCTGAAGTTGTATTTAGTTACATCACCAGTGATTATGACTGTCATTGAGGAAGTATTGCAGACTTCTATTCAAAACAAGCTTGTTGCCTAGATTAGGTAGTCATGGATTTGAAATTAGCATACAAATTAATTTAATTAATAAATATGCATTGTGATCATTAGCTACAGCAATACTCTTGACTTTTTAAAGCTCTGCAGAAACAATTTGATCCTTTGCCAGTTAGAACATGTTCTACAAGTATCAGTTGTTTTAGAAAGAATTTGATTTAATGCAGACATGACCATAACGACCAGGATCCATTGACTTAATGAGCCCAGCCCCTGAAATGCTGTTTGCACAATTGGAACAGTCCAACTAATACAAACAGTACCCATGAAATTTCAGTATTGACACAATGGTAGCATTCTGTTTCTAAGTCAGCCAGTCATGAGCCAAGCTTCATTCCAGAGACTTTAGCACATAATCTATGTTAACACTTCAGTGCAGTATACAGTTCCAAAGTTAGAGGACATGCCCTCTCAGGTGGATGCAAAAATTCTTGTAGCTGTATTTAAATAAGTAACGTAGAGTTGTCCTCATCAGCATCGACCCCTCAATCAACATCATTAAAGATTAACTGGTCAGGTGTTTCATTGCTGTTTGTAAAACCCTGCTATATGCACAAATTAACTGACATGTTTCCCCACATTACAGCAATTACACCTCAAAAGTACTTCATTGTGTTACAACCAGGTGAGAAGAGGTAAACTGGCTCACCTTGATTCAATCCCCTTGGGTGGTCACAATAAAGTTTTAAGTTTCTTTTTTTATGAGGATGAGTATTTTCCAAACCAGAATGTATTTAACTATTTAAGCTATGAGCAATAAGGAGCCAATCAAACCAGGCTTTCATGAGTCAAACAGCAAACAAATTTATTAACTACTAAATCGGAGAAAAATAATAAAAATGCAACATCAAGCAGTTGGCCCTCACGCTGTCATCAGGGCTCACACTCACAAAAATAATGTCAGAAATAAGGGGAGTTAGAGTCAAAATGGTAAAAGAATATACAGTTAAGTATCCTTTGATTATCCCTGAGGCATAGATTTTAAACACTGCAGCTGATTTGAGTTAGCTAGCTTCTTGGATGTGGTCAGATGCAGAAGATGCTGCAATTGTTAGATCTGGGTTCGTTGGTAACTCTTACGAATACAAACCCGTTTCCATCTGTTTCAGATGAAGTTACATTGTTTCATGGTTTGCCATTGTGAGATTTGAACTCTCGATACTCTTTTGAGTAAACCTGTTTCCATCTGTTTCAGATGAAGTTACATTGTTTCATAGTTTGCCATTGAGAGATTTGAACTCTTGATCTTGGGGTTACAAGCCCAGTACCATAACCACTTGGCTATTTAGGCCAAGCCAAAACACGTTTCCATCTGTTTCAGATGAAGTTACATTGTTTCATAGTTTGCCATTGTGAGATTTGAACTCTTGATCTTGGGGTTACAAACCCAGTACCATAACCACTTGGCTATTTAGGCCAAGCCTGGGTTCGTTGGTAGGTTTCTGTTCAAGTTAGCTTGTCAAATAGGGCAACAAACTTATTCCAAGAGGGAGGGAGAGAACCCTCAGCTTGTTTCATCTGCTGAAAGTTTTCCAGATACCACCTGTGTCATTTCCAATCCCTCTCTAGTAGCTGGCAGCCTCACCTTCAAATACTTCACCCATTGTGTATTTCCAAGAGGTTTTAAGTGCATCTGTCTGTGGCAGCCATTGTTTCGATATCCAGCACTTTGCATTATTAATGTCTCTTCTTGAGACAGTTACAAGTTTCAATGGGTGCCTGGATTATAGGAAATATCCCTCTCATCTCACTCGAGGGTGATTTGTTGGTTTCTCACCTCCATCATTTTGGCCTTGCATTTTTAAGCAGTTTACTCTGTCTGTTCAAATTTTCCAATCAGTTGAAAAATCATATTTTCAAAAAAAGGGCATTAAATAGCATTGTAATAATTGGCAATGAAGTACAATGAAATATCTTGTGGTCATAAAATGCAAAGTATTTCCACTATGTTGGACAACAGAGGTGGGTAGGGTTAACCAGAAAAAGCTACAGAAGCTGGTGGGGTGGGGGGAGGCCATCACTAGGAGATCATGTGATTTACATTAGTGCTGCTGTTTTAGTGCTTATGGCAGGGACTGATTAGAGATTGAAGCCATTCAGGAAAGAGACACAAACATGGGAGGCAGCACCATATGCCAAGATTTGATTAAAGCGCAATTGGATTATTAGATTGTAGTTTGTAAGGGCAGGGGTCATGTTTTTTTTTTTAAATAAACTGCAATGGTGGTTTTGAAGTGAGAGGGGCACAGTTTGAGAACCACTCACAATAGGAGCCAGGAAGACAAGTCAGAAGTCTAGTTTATGAAGAACGCAGTTTATTGGGAATACATCTTGTATTTACATAGCACCTTTAATGTGAAACATCAAGGTACTTCACAGGAGCTTTATAGAGGGAATATTGACACTGAGCCACGTAATGAGGTATTAGGGAAGATAACCAAAAAGTTGGCCTGAGATAGGTTTTAAGAAAATGTTGAAAGAGAGATTTAAAGAGGGAATTCCAGGGCTTAGAGCCTAAGCAACTGAAGGTATGGCTAATAATAGTGGCACAATGAAAATAGAGGATGCTCAAGAGGCCTGATTAAGATGGCACAGGCTTGTGGGGCTGGAGATTAGATTGTTCCAGCTATGGAACAGTAATGAAACAAGCAGAGAATTTTAAAAATAACGTGTTGCTTAATTGAAAGCAAACATAATCCAGTACACACAAGTGTGAATGAAGCTTGATGTAAGGACATTGCACAAACTGGTTACCAAAACTGCTGCTGGAGTAAGTGTGAGACGTCAGCCGAGAATAGATGGGAATACTCAAATCTAGAGAACAAAGGCTTCAGCAGATGAGCTGAGGCATGTGTGGAGTTGGGAAATGTTAGAGATGGCAATAGGTAGTCTTCCTGATGTCATAAATATGTTCTTGGAAGCTCTTGGGAGGAAAGTTCAGCCTCACAATTACCAAGGAGAAGAAAGCAAGGGAACAGTGTTTGTAGCAGAATCAAAGACTATGGCTTTGGTATTCCCAATATTTAACCAGAGGGAATTTCTGCTCTTCCAATACTGTAAGTCAGATAAGAGTCTAATAATTTAGTGACAATGGAAGAGCCAAGAGATATGGAGTAGGACTATCTGTACATGTGAAAAACCAATGCTGTGTATGTTACCAAGCAGCAGTATGCAGATGAGAAATTGGGAGCTAAGGATCAATCTTGTGGCAGGGGCAGCAGTGGTAATGGTGCAGGAGTGAAAATGGGAGATTCACTGGCTCAGAGTTAGTTAAGAATGGAATGAGACTAGTGCAGTCTCAGTCAGATGTGGTTAACTATGCCAAAGGCTGCAGAAAGTTTCAGAAAGACAAAGATAGCTTACCTTGTATGCCAATGTTTTGAGACTTTGATAAAGCCATTTCAGTTCTGATGCAGGGGTGGAAATTTTTTTTGGAGGGATTGGAAACACAAGTTCTGAGGAAGATGGGCACAGATGAGGCAATATTAAGTTTCAAAGGACTTGAGGCAGTTTTCTAGGAGCGTGGAGTCAATGATTGGTTGAGAAGGGTAGCAGTGTAGTTCTGAAAAGAACTGGGGTCCCTAGGCTGGAAGATGGAGATAAACTTCAATTGTGTTCTATAATTGCTTGATTTGTATAAGCCATGAAGTTCCTGATCTACTGTTAAAATTACCTTAGATCTCTATTATAGAGGGTGAGACAGAACTGCTAAAATCCTCATTCCTTTCCAAGTGTCTACAATGATTAAGCTTTGAGAGAGTTTTGACCTTCAAGTGTCTATACAATTTGAACAACCAGCAACAAGCCTTTTGAGTTCAAATAAAGAGCATTATTTATTTAAACACCAAACCCAAAACCTAATACTACAGCACTCATTCACCCTTAAGTACGGTCAGAGAACAATGCACTTTACAGGTTAAGCAAAATGGTCTTGTGTAGATAACAATTTGGGATGTGCCCTCAGACAGGGTTATCTGACCTTTTGATTGGCCAGCACATTCCCTCAAAAATTAGGAATGTAACATTTCCAGTAATGTAGCTCCAGCTTCTCCCTACTAAAATCAGTTACTACTTAAACAGGCTAATCCAAACCAGACATCACTGACTATGTAATGAACCCAGAATGGCTCTAGCTATACACTGGTACCAAATACCAGAAATTAATTAAGCCAGTATACATTAAACTTCTAGTCAGCATCATGGACCAAAAAGGCATTTCCCTATTCATCTCTGCTGACATACCATCCTAGTTATGCAACCCATTTCTTGGGCCACTGGTAGCAGTTTGATGCAAGAATAGCATGTGTAGGCTATATAAAGAGTGAACCATGTGATTTCAAAGATGGCAGTCTTGAGGACTCAGCTATGCTCTTAACCCAGTGTGCCACTTTTGTAGTCAGTATACTGATAATTTGAACATCCAGAAAGCTTCAAGTCGGCTTGAACTCACAAACCACTATATTGTACCCTGTACCCATGATAAACTGGAATCTCTTGGGGAGTAAAAACTACTGACAAATATTAGGATATGTTGTATAAAGACAAAACATCAATCTGAGTCTAAGCCATGCCTAGCAATTCAAGAGCTCCCAGCAACATTTCAATTGATTTGATTGTATAGGTGACTGTTTTCACACTAGGAGAAGTGGGATAGGTAGAGGGAAAGATACAATCCAATCCCATCCAATCAATCCCATCCAAAACAATTTGAGAATGCTTTCTCCCCTCCAACCTTTTAGGCTTTACTTTGAGTTAAACATCTTAAATGAAATGCCATACTGATAATGTTAGACTTTATTTGCTTAAATTGGCAAGGATTTACCTATACAAATTCATTTCCATTTAAAAAAGTTTTATTGTAGCTATTCTAACTATAGCTTTGGTTAGAGATTACTAGTATTTGATGGCATATATACATAAAAGCATAATCCAGTTTAAAGCCTGCATTCCACAAAACTGTCTAGTTTAAATAGATGGCAAAAGACTCTCTCCTCAATTTAAAAAATTAAGAGACTTTACAACAGGACAGCTTTTGCCAAAAATTGCAAGTGCTGGTACCATGGTCAGTGCCATTTTGCTCTGAATGGAGATAACCTTTAATGCTGCAGCCAGTCAAAAAAAAAGACCAAACAGTTAAAGCATGGCAGCCATTACTCAATTTTTTTGCAAATCTTGTGAGCTGTAAAAGTGGAAGTCTTAAGGGAACATTCAATCATGTGTATATAAGGGGGTGGCAAGGTTAAAAATAGAATCTGTTGTCAGAGAAATTAAAGCCACAGTGTAATCAGCTCAAAGGATGTTGACTGGTTTGCCTGAAATTCTATTTCAATTCAGTAGCTTAATAACTGCTGAACAGAAGTTCTGAGTGCAAATTTAATATTTACATGTGTTACTGTTTTAAAAAAAAAGCATAAACTTTAAATGTCTGAAGACCATTCAACCTCAGGTATCAATGATGCATCATATGGCACTGTTTTCATGTGTATCTGAAGTTCCATTATTCTCCCAGACAAGTCCACTTAAAAGTTGCAAGTCTTGCTATGTTCACTTTCACACTTCATTCTTGCCATCAATCTTGCAGTACAAATACATGGAGACCACCATTGCAGCAACCTGGAAGAGATGTTTGTGTAACAGCTGAAATGATTGCATTTGTGATTTACAAAAATATTCCATTCCATCTCCCCTACCTCACCCCACAAATTGTAAAAGTGCAAAGGCAAGTTCTTTAGTGTTGATTTTAACTAAGGTGGGTTACTAATCTTACTTACTGATGTATATTTAGTCCTATAGGTGTGACTTAAAAAAAGCTAAATATTTTGATTTCCTGGAATGGAGTTTTACATTAGGCAAATTCAATAGAATAAATATCATTTATTCCATTATTGCAAGCCTTTGATTTACAAAATTGAAATTTTCTAAACAATTTTTAAGACAAAGCATCTTACCTCCAGTGCACAGATTCCTGCTGCAATCCCACCCACAATGTTAGCATTCTCTTTCAGAATGTCAAAAAGTTGACGAAAACATCCCTAAACAAGAATTTAAGTGAGTTACAGCAATACATTGAATTAATCATGGCCATGAAGTGAGCTATAGGAAAAGGAGAACTGTACCTGCACACGGCTTTTAATTGTTGCATTCTCATTACAGACACTTGTTGAATTGCAACAAAATTGTGGAAAGGTTTGGTTGTGTTTATTGAAGTAATAAGAATCACTAAAATCCGTGTAGTTGGTAAAGCCACAACACTTCAGCTATAATGACAAGAGGCAAGAGAAGAAAAAGTGATATTAAGTACCAGGGGTATAATTCCTACATTAGAGCTTTAGTTCTAGAGATACTTCCAAAGGACATAATTAGACATACAAGGAGAGGTTGAGAGATTAGAGCACATGTCAAAAGATGACCTGCATTCTCCAATGGTTTTCCAGCTTCTCACACATCATCCCATCTTTGATAACTTTAATGATGGCTACTGGCTACCTAAAGTTCTTCATCCCACCTTTAAAGGTGAATGAGCTCCAGCTTACATGTCTGCAATTCCAACTGCTCTTACAGACAAATACTTCCAGGGATCAAAGTATGCCTCTGCTGGCACTAGCTCAACATTTAGAAGTGCTTTTGTCCCAACACCCCACCTTTTTATATTCAGATCCCATCAAAACTTTCTAGAGTGTCTTAGCCACTGGAGTAATGTATTCCACAATCCAAGAGAGCGCTCTGGTTACAGTTGAAAATAAATCTCTAGTCAAGTTGAACAAGCAGCTATAGGCCAATTTGCAGAGAATAGGAACAGGAGGTCAGTCCCTCAAGCCTGCCGTCCACATAATAGCTGATCTAGAACAGTCAATTCAGGATAGGCTGCAGAGGCAGTGAGAACAAGTAATTTACAAAAATAATTACTTCACTCATTGTAGTATTCCAGATGCCAGTCACATCCTTTTGTCTTCCATAGTCATTCTTCAGTACTGGAACAACCCATGCACGAAGAACACTTTCTGCCTACAAAAGTAATGTGAAGCCTTTAAAATTTAGACTTGGCTGCAGTTCTCAGCTAAATAGAACTGAGAATGACAGTGAAAGATCAAGTCAAATACGTTCACTTAAAAATGTAGTTTGTAATGGGTAATTTTGAGTGCTGAATCTTCTGCTCTAGTCTGGGCCCTCATTTGGGGAAGCTCACCCAGAAGATCAAAATCAGAAACATTTTGCCATTACGTGCAGCAGGAATCAAGGGTGTAGATGGAATTTAGCAACCTGGTTAATTGAAGAAGTGACAAATAATTTATGCCTCATTAAAACTTGTATATAAAATGCAGATAGTTGTGCTTGTTAAATAGCTTAAGTATTATTCAGGATAAGTGTTCAGAAAATGTGGAGTTTCAGGCATGTGCCATCTATATCCCACTTCAACTGAAATCAGTTAATGACAGCTTCCAAATGTTAATTTTATTTCAGTTACAGAACATGAATGCATGCAAGTAGGAATAATTGGCAAGTGTTCAAGTAATTTGTTGGCTGAACTTTTGTAATGTAGTGGTACAAACAAAAGATGTATGCAAGTATTTTGCAAATTTCATGGTAGAATTGGATAAAAGGTTTATACTTACAAAGGAAGAATACACCAAAGCAACAACTGCGGCAGCAATCTCAGCAATAAAGATGATCAGAACAATGGTAAAGAACTAGAAAAATGAAAATATCAGTTCAGCTGAAAAAAATTTCATGTTCTAAATCACCTATTGTTAATATGTTAACTCTACAATTACCTACACAGCACAGGTCTGCATTGGTTAATAGGGTCATGCAGTGTTCTAAAATTAGATGCTGCCAAGAGTGGCCACAGATATTCAAGAGCTAAAAAAAGTGTTCAGTTGAAAATTTGAAATTGCTTTAACCATATTGCTCAGCTTTTAAACAAGCAACAGGAGTAGGCAATTTAGCATAGAGCCTGTTACACTAATCAGAGTTGTTAATTTGTAGCTCAAACATCATTTACCTAACAAGATCATTCTTGAAAGTTTCAATTGACCCAGCAGTCAGTCACTACCCTATGGAATCCTTATCACAATACATCTAGATTAAATTCAGAATAGAGGAAGTGATTTTTAAAAAGGGAAAATAACCCATTCAAAATTTCCTCCAATATTCAATTAGCTTTTAGCAATCCACTTACTAGCTCAATTTCTCTATCCAAAATGGATGACCTCACTGCCAGTCACAAAAACATGGTATTGGGATAGCGTTTTATACATACCAGTATTAGCAGACACTTGCTTTCCTTCTGTGCTCCACAGCATCCCAAAAATCCAAGGAGGACTAACACAGCACCAATTGCTATGCAGAAGTAACCAATATTGACAAATTGCATTGCTTGAGATGATACAGAACCAATGACTCGTACAAAAGAACTTCCATCCACACTAACCCATATTCCAACACCCAGAAGAGCTCCTCCAGCAAGCTGAAAAAAAATGAAGGCGACATTAATTAACTTTTGTTGGTGATCAGTCAACATATGCAAAAGTTAAAAATTAAGCTTAATCCAAGATAAGCAACTCAACATTATACAGCATGGACAAAAGAATCAGAGTGATCAGGCAATAGGCTGAATGGCCTCCTATGCTAGCTCAGCCATAAGCATCACAGCTAGTCCCACTCCCACCCCTGTAGCCCTGCAAATCTCTTCAGAATTAAATTTCCTTTTAAAAGCCCATCAAACCTGCCTTTGGTCACAAAAGTGCAGTCCAAGTCCTAACCACTCCTGCTTAGAATCAGTCAATACTTCAGTTGAGGCCAAACTAGTGCTGCATAAAACATTCATGACTTTCCTACCCTGTCCTCACCACACCCCCAGGCTTCTGCACTTTTGATATCCCTTTTATTCTTTGCCTCAGGAGGGCATAATTTCAGAATTTGTGGATGGCAGAAAGCTTGTGAATCAAGGGGAAATAGTGATAGCCTAGAGGCTATCAACACATGGCAGGTGAAATTTGTTCAGAACTGAAGCGATGCATTGTTGCTCATTGTTCCTATCAATTGTAAGGCCAAAAAAGTTAAAAATTTAAGGGATGATGTAACTAGGATTGGCAAGCTAGAATTGGAGAGGAAAGGCACAGTGGGAAATATTAAGTGATCAGAACTCAAGCAGAAATAAATCCATTAAAAAAGGACAAACTAGCCAATAATCTATATTTATCCCCAAAAGAATCTGGAGGGTTGTGGTTACCAGGCAAGATAGAGTCAATATGGTTTTATTAATGTATTTGACAAAGCTATCAGAGTTGAACTTGCCAGCCAACAGGTTCGATAAAAGTATGGATTTTCAAAGGCATTTGATAAGGTGCCAGACACTAGTTGCTACAAGATTAGGGCAATGCGTTGCTTTGATTAGGGTTGGTTATTTTGCCCATTAAACAGGCTAGTTTTGATCAAGATTGTAATAATGAGGTGCCACAAGGATCAGTACTGGGGCCTCAACTATAAATAGTTCAAGATATGACAACTCGAGGAGCTGAGGTGTAATCTATCCAAGTTCACTGGAAAGCAAGCTGCCAGGAGGATGTAAAAAGAGACTGATGATAGATTTGAGTACAATGTTATCTGAAATTCTAACCTTTGATGGTAATAGAGAAAAAAAATGGGAAATATAATATTTAGAGGGAGTTTGGTGGGGCCCTTGTACAGGGGTCAAAGTAAAGTATTAGGAAGGCAATGAAATACAAGGATAAAAGGGGTTATCCAATGGAGGATTAGAATGGAACAATTCTACAGGTAAAGAATTAATTATTGTCTCAGAACTATTGCCCTGGCAGTACCTAGAACTAGGTTCCTAGTCTCAGAGCAAGGGAGTCAGCCATTAGGGGCTGGCATGGAGAAATTGGATCTGGAGAATAGTGAACCTTTGAAATGGGTTTCTCCAGTGTAGTGGCACTTCTAAGGTGGAGATAGTTGATTTTTGGGAGGTTACCATGAAAATCAAGAAGAAAGGATTGAAGTAGAACATTGACATCATGGAAGATCAGACAACTCTAAGATATGGTCAAACAATTAGGAAAGTGAGGAACTCAAAAGCAAGAATGTGTTGCAGGTAGTATAAGGATTTTTATAACAGTGTACAAATAAAACAGGTAATGACAGAGATAAGGTACTTTCTCTCAAATACTGAGGAAGCAAAAGTTAGGCATGGCATTAGAAAATAAATAAGGTATTAAGTTTGGGGGGGGGGGGGTGGAAGAGATAATGTGTAAGCTAAAATACAAGATCCCTGGTTCTAGTGGATTGCACTTGTGCATCTTTAGTTGTGGGGGGGGGGTGGGGGGTGGTGAAAGAGGGGGAGAAGATAGTGGCATGAAATACATAAATGATTCATTAGAAAGTGAATAGTGCTTGGCGACTGAAGATAGCTATTTGAAAAAAGATAGGACTAAAAGCTAACACATTGACAAGAGTAGTTTAGTAGATATATGTTATTCCTCCCCTCCATAAAGGTCTTAAGGTTAGGGCAGGGAACAGGTGGAAGGACAGTAAGCTAGCTACAAAGCGTAACTACTTAGGCTAGGCTGGCAAAAGTGAGAATTGGTGTTCTTCAAGAATTAGTGTTGGGGCTATTTAATTTGCAGAAAGTTAGTTTTTCCACAAAATCAAAAGTTGCATGGGCACTAAATTGGGAGTTGTAGTTAAGAATGTGGCTAAATACAAGGGTATTTAAAGCATTGAATGAGTATAATGTTGTGGGTTTTGGTAGGAATCATAGAAAAATGCCTTTGGATAATGATCCCAAATAAGATTAAGAAGAATATAAAATATGATTAGTGATGAGTCAGTTTCTTGAGGGATAGAATTGTCATGCTTAAATTTGCAAGCCAGTGGTTGTGAACAGATTTAGGAGCCTTTAATTGAGTATTCAGAAAAGGTTTCATCTTGAGGGTTCCAAAAAGCTAGCTCAAAGTACAGGCAATAGTCATTAAAATTTAGGAGAAAATATGGTTTTACCTAGAGACTGGAATGCATTACCACAAGGAGGCAATTAGTCTCAGAAAACACAAAAAAGAGGAAGCAATTAGAGAGGGGAGAGTTTGGTTAAGGTGAAGAAGAAGGAGATATAGAGCGCAAATGCTGGCTTATGCCAGTTGGATCAAATGGCCAGTTTTCACTATACACCCAAAGCAAACTTCATGTTAAAGCAGATACAAATCAAATTTCATAATGATCAGTAGCAAGAGATTTATTGCATTCAAGCCAAATAAATTATGCAAGGGCTTAACACACCCAGCCACACAAAAAGTCAGCTTTTCCCAATATTATTAATGCTCAATAGTTGAAGGCAGAGCTCAACCAAGTTAACTGTACTGTGTACTTACAAAGATGAAGAGATTGAATAGGATCATCATAACTTTCACAAATGTAAAGCACCCCATTTTCACTTGGAAAGTGAAGACCTGCAATGACAGCAAAGTCAAATTTTAAACATTTGTTCACATTAGCCATAAGTGAAACCAACATGGATTATGCCATGGTGGCATTCCAAATCTGTTCAACCATCCAGAAAGATCAAGTGTCCTTTCAATTGCAGTATTTGGTGGTTACATTTCTAGGGTCTTTGTTTACAGAATGATGGTGTTCCTGTGAAGAGCTTCTGAAGATTTGGCCTACATTTCCTAGTTTAATGTCTCATACTGGAATGTGAAAGAATGCCTTTCAGATTTGAAGCTCAAGTTTTTAATACAAGGGATGAGGGTCAGTGGCCATAACGGAACTTGCAATGTTTTATAGGATCAGCATTTTTAGGTCTTGACTGAGGATGCATAACAGGTCCAGCTAATTTTGGACACAATTCCATCTTCAGTAAAAAATTATAAAGATTACCTAGATATTTGGCATCCATATTGTAAACTAAAGCATAAATTTTAGCTTCCTTTGTAAATATTTTTACCCAATTTTGTAGATATTGCTAACAGTCTCAGGCATTGTATGCCAGTTTGAACCATTTGTCCACAGGATATGGACAGTTTTTCTTCATTTTTCATGGGATGTCAGTGATTCTGGGTTGGGCCAGCATTTATTACCCATCCCCAATTGTCCTTGCTCAGAGGGAATTTAAGAGTCAACCACATTTCTGTGGGTCTGGAGTCACATGTAGGCCAGACCAGGCAAGGACAGTAGATTTCCTTCCCTAAAGGAAGGAAACACGTTAGTAAACCGAATGGAGTTTATGACAATCAATGGTTTCATGGTAGTTAGATTTTATTGAATTCAAATTTCACTATCTGCCATGGCGGGATTCAAACCCAGGTTCCTAGAGCGCTGACCTGGGTCTCTGGAAAACTAGTGACAATACCACTACCACCATAATTGCCCAAGAAGAGCTGCCTTCTTGAACCACTGCAATCCAAATGGTGTAGGTACATCAATAGTGCAGTTAAGGCCAGGATTTTGACCTAATAGTAGGAACAAATATAGTTCTGAGTGAGGTGTGGTGCAACTTGCAGGGAGTATTTACTGCCCTTATCCTAGGTGGTAGAGGTTGCAAGTTTGGAAGTTGCCTTAGTGAGTGACTACAGAGCATCTTGTATATAGTACACACTGCAGCCACTAGTGGTGCAGGGAGCAAATAGGTGCCAATCAAGCAGGCTGCTTTAGCCTGGATTGTGTTAATCTTCTTGTGTTGTTGGAGCTGCACTCATCCAGGCAAGTAGACTGTATTCCAAAACACTCCTGACTTGTAGATGGTGCATAGGTTTTGTGGAGTCAGATGGCAAGTTACTCACTGTAGAATTCCTAGCCTCTGACGTGCTCTTGTAGAGGCAGTATTTTTATGGCTAGTCCAATTCAGTTTCTGATCAATGGTAACCCCCAAGATCCCAAGATTTTTTTTTTTGGGGGGGGGGGGGGGGGGCAGGGGAAGGTTCAGTGAAGGTGTCAAGGGAGATGGTTGTATTCTCAGATAGTCATTGCCTGGAATGTGGTGCGAATGTCCCAGCCCAAATCCAAGATGTCGTCCAGGTCTTCCTGGGTAGGGAAAGTGCTTCCTTTCAGTATCCAAGTTGAGTGGTGCCAAACAAAAATATTCCCACCTCTGAATTTGTGGAGAGTTCATCAATGGCTGGACCCAAGAACTCTTGAGAACGAGATGATTGACCTCAAATCGTTGTGCTAGGTATGACTCCAATCATTTTCCTCCACCCCTCAAAATTCCTATTGATATTGGTTTTGCAAGGGCACTTTGATGTCACCCTCAGTCAAATGCTGCTGTCAAGGACAGTCATCTCATTTGAGATGCTGAAGTCTTATGGGAAAGCTAGTCCTCAAGCTTCAAGAAAAAAAAAAGTGTTGATAAGATTTAATTATCTTCAATTGAATTTGACAAATAGTCCGTTTGTTAACTATTGTAATGGTACATATTTAGTCCAAGGTCTGTTCAATGGAAAGCAGGATTTTCTTTAAGATTTTCTTCTCGAAACGTCAACTCTTTTCTTCTCCGCCGATGCTGCCAGACCTGCTGAGTTTTTCCAGGTAATTCTGTTTTTGTTTTGGATTTCCAGCATCCGCAGTTTTTTTGTTTTTTTTCCTTTAAGATTGACTTGTTTACATAAAGTCTTGCCGATTGATCCGATATTGGAAGCTGGAAACTCGTTCAACATTGAACTGTCTTATGATGCAAGTTCCTAGAATGGGAAGTTATTTAGCAGCTTTAGTTTCCGTTTCTCAGACGAGGCTCGGAATGCTTTTTTGCTCATCCTAGTTCGATACGTTTGAACGGCTGAAGTCCTTATACTAAATAAAAACAGCAAGTACTATATATCCAAGACATTATTAAAAAAACCTCTACCAAAAAATATCACGCGAATAAAACTTGCGGCGCGCTGAGGTGCTGCAAGACATGTCCTAGTGGTGGACGGGGAGGCCAGCGGCAGGTGGACGGGTCAAGCAGCTGCTTTGTTCCGGAACGCATCAAGCTTTAGGGGCTATCGGAGCGGAGTCTTATCCTTGACTTGGGCCTCTATACAGTTGGATTTACAACGTTTAATTTCTAAGATGAAGATAAACCAGCTCTTTATGGACGTGTTTGGCAAACTTGGAAAAGCCGAATTATTCCCGTATTTGCATACTTCGGTTGCCGACACCCCCTCCCTCAAGAGGTTAACTAAAGCAAATACAAATATTTGCATTAAAAAAAGGGCAAATGTGCAGAATGTAAGTAATGGCTGAAGTAGCCGTTTCGTGATGTGCAGAGCTCACCGCTTCATATTACAGCTTGTTTATAAAAAACACTGCAGCATTTGAGTAACGAATCTATTACTTCCACCCACCTCCCAATAAAGCGGAACAATCCCCTTCAATCGAGTTTGGAGAGCGGAGATACATATGCCCACCTTACGCAAAAAAAAAGCCCCATCTGGAACTCTTGCTTTTAAAATCAGAGCTCCACATTTCACCATTGGCATTAGTTCACTATATGGAGATATTGAGAACTAGTAGGATAAAAACTTCCAACCGGCGCTTCAGTCGAGGGAAGTTTCTTTAATTCGAAAGTGTTTTATAGTAACTTTTGAAAAAAAAATCTTGATCACAAGGTAATCCGCATTTAACAGGTTTTTTCTATGATTCCAGGCTACCTTTTGTATCACCGTGACGTGCAGTCGGAGGATTTCAAAGGTGTAGCTTGATTTTACACGGAAGATTATTTTATCTAAAACAAAGGACTAAGAAAGTTGTACTATGTAAAGTCAACATCTATGAACAATACTACGTACTTAAAAAAGTCAGATTTTCGGACTAAAACATAAGTTATGACGTTTTAGATTTCAATTACGAAAAATAAATTCATTTCTCAAACGGAGTTTATGGAACATACCCTTTTTAATCCAGGTACGGTTTAAGTAGATTTAGCCCACTTCGAGCAACTGTTTGTCCAAGGACAACAAATACCTCACCTGGTTACTACATGGCATTTAAAGGAAGCGTTTTTAAATCGTGATTTAATTGACATAATTTTTAACCAATTGCCCTCGTTAGCGGGTTGGGCCTTCTAGGAAAGACAGCTTCAATTTACATGCCAGACCAGGTGTCCACGCCCTCTTGTGACTAGGTGGACGTAAAAAAACCGAAAACTTAAATACTGACGTCGTATCACATCTTTTGTATGACTCATGGAAAATGTTCAAATATAGAATCAAATCGTCATAATGGGCCTTCTGATAATTAGTTCAGAGATCTGAAATTCTTCAGAGCGATTTGTTTTTCTTACAAGTACAAAATTACTATAAAACTCAAGCTACAATTCTCACCACTTATAAGAGCTTATCTTCCCTCTTACACTAAACTTAAATATGTACTCCTCCATTCACAAATGACATTGATAAAGTTCACCACTACCAAGTACAAAAGAAAACCCTCAAGAGGTTCCCCAGAATTTCTCACTTACATCATGCCTCAAAGAGTAGTTATCTTCCTTAACATGGTGCTTCCAGGGTCCTAATAGGTCAGCAATCTTCATGATTATAGTCTTCCCAACAGTTCCAAACACTTCCTACTCTAACTGTTCAATTATGTCAATTGTACTAGTTCATATAGCCCACAATCCTCTTTTTAAAAATGTGTTAATTGACATATTATCTGTTTCAGCTGGGTGTATGTTCACAACTACAAAGGGGGGGGGGGGGATATTCCTTATATGGTCAATAAAAATATGTACCAATAATGGAAAAAACTTTGGATGCTTAGCCTGTTCTTCCATCACAAAATCCATCAAACTTCTTGAATGACACCAGAGATTTTGGCTCCATTGGAACACTGTCAATCACCCTTTATATGAAAATTTCTTCACTGACATCATCCTAAACTTTCTTTTAACCAGTTTGTACCTATGTCCCCTTTTATACAGTCATAGGTTAACTGGAAGTAATTCCCAAGGTTAATGTTTTCTATAAATCTTTTCCCTAAAAGTCACACATTTTTCCATCTTTTCTTGTAACTCCAAGTCCCCTATTGATCAGCACTGAGCACCCAGTTTTCCTTGGGTCACCTGTCCTCTAAAGTATGAGCTAAAAGCAGCATTAATGGTATGCCTAAATAGGGCATTGCTTCCACATACCTCCAGCTATTCAGCTATGACAGGCATACCACCTACACACAGTATGCACAACTACTAGCATTCTTCCATCTCTTTTGAAGGACAAGGTGGTTCACAATAGAAGGGAGCAGGACAGATCTGATGGGGGACAGGCATGCCTATATCACCTGAGTCCTCTTGAGGTGATCATGTTCCACATCATGGAACCGACTGCAACTGTGTCCCTTGCATTTGCTGTCACTGAGAACACTGAGGATGATGTTTCTGCCTTATATGTCTTCCCAATTCCCACCTCACCCTCATTCCTGATATCTGGCATGATAAGCAAGCTGCTAACAGTGCAACTTTTTGCTTTCCATACTCCATCCCATTCCTTCACACCAACCTTCCCTTTATGATTTTCTGATTTCAGACACCCAGGAACTGCCACCTGCCCAGCCACAGCAGCTCCAAGAGGAACAGTGGGAGCAAAGGTGCAGCACCAATGAAGAAAAACCATCACTTGATCTGACACTCAGTCATCTGCCCAGATACTAGCATGGCATGTACCTTAGAGACAAGAATAGAGTTTGGATCAGCATATGGTGAGTCAATGGGCACGAGTGGGCTGCAGCCATTCCAGGGGCATGCACACTGAGATGCTCGGTGCATTGGCTGATCTGCCAGACAGTATCCTGTTATTGTGAAGGATTATGAAGGAGTCAGGCTCCAAGTTGGCAGAGGGCACTGCACAGAGTTTGCCCTCTCCACAGCCTCTCCTCCATCTCCCCGGCATGCTGCAGGCTCAGAGGCACCATGATCATCAGAGCTAAAAGCAGTATTGATGGTTTGCCTAAATAGGGCATTGTATAACTTCACCATGATGGCCTTGGACCTATAAGGGTGAGCTTTTCCTGAGTCTTTCCATTAGAAACACTAGGTTCTGAGTGCAAAGGTTAAGAAAAAGGGACAATGACCTAAATTATCCAGTCTCTGCCTTTACGTTATGGAGGATTGCTGGTGGGGTAAGGAAATATGACACATATCTGTAGAGGATGCAGGAATGCAAATGAGGCAGGGGGGGGCTGATGGGCTCCTGCTTATTTTTCCTGTTCATTAGATAGCTACACACCTTTTATTCTTTCATGGGATGTGGGTGTCACCAGCAAGGCCAGCATTTGTTGCCCATTCCTAATTTCCCTTGAACTGAGTGGCTTGCTAGGCTCTTTCAGAGGACAGTTAAGAGTCAACCACATTGTTTTGGTCTTGAGTCACATATAGGCCAGACCTGCAATCTTCATGATTATAGTATTCAACAGCTCCAAACACTTCCTACTGTAACTGTTCAATTATGTCTATTTGTACTAATTCATATAGCCCACAATTAATATTTTTCAAAGTAAGGCTGGCAGATTTCCTTCCTGAAAGGGCCTCAGTGAACCACATGGGTTTTACAGCAATCAATAATACATTCAGGGTTATTATTACTGAGACCACTTCCAATTCCAGATTTATTAAGTGCATTTAAATTTCACCAGCTGCTGTGATGGGAGTGGAACTCATGTCAACAGGGTATTAGCCTGGGCCCACTAATTTACTAGGCCAGTGACATTATCACTATGCCACCATCTACCCCTAATAGCTGAGGAGTACAGCACTGTGGCCTGCCCCTATATTCCTGCTGACTGAACAATCTGTGGTGGGGTCATGGAGTCCCAGGGCAGGGTGAAGACTCCAAAGTAGGACACTTAGAACATTTCCCCAGCTCAAATCTACAGATGAAATCAGGATCTTCTGGTGATGGTGGTCGGAGCCTCCTAATATCCCAATGTGACACACAGTTGCAGGCAGAATCTTGCACCTTCACCTAATTTTCCTTTCCTCTTCTTTAGCAGTTGGAACCTGTAAGAATGCCTATATCTTTGACATGTAAAGGACCCATTGCATGAAATCCTGGTGCTTGAGAAGTTCCTTGCGTTTTGGGTGCACTTCACCTGTCTAGCAGGATAGATGAGGTAGGATAATCCACCAATTTAGCTCAATATTTGTTTTATTGTTGCTCCACAATGACTGGACACAATCAGAGTAACATTTCCCATCACTTTCAGCTGACTTTCGGCCTCTTCACTTAGTAGGGCGACACCATTCATTAAGTTTCTCCCCATATGCAATATCATCTATAACACCAGAATTTTCCATTCCTGTTGGTGCCAGGCAACATGGCAGGTGTGAGCGCACAATATGGCAGGAAGGACAAAATTGGTTTAATGACGTGAAACAAGTTTGTGAGCGTCCGCTCCAACCATCAATGGTGGGCTGTGTTTCCCGCTGCCGCACATTGGGAACATCATTTTAATACATCTGTACATGATTATAATTCCTGTCCACCAGAATCATCCCCCCATGCTGGATCATCCGGGTATGTTGGCGTGATTGCACGCCAGCGTGTTTCACAACTGTACATAAGTGATGTGCACCTGGCGAGCTGTACTTCACTCAGGACTTCAAGGTTTGTTTACCTACCTTGCTTCGGGCAGCAGTTGTGGTCATCAGCACCAGGCTTCACAGGCAAAACCACATCACTTTTAGGGGGGCTCACAGGCAGGACTCTACCGACTAGATGAGCCATAAGGTGGGGGTGGCTTTCCGAGCAAGGGAAGAGGCTGCAGGATGAGGGCTGTATTGAGGAAGGGGTGTGTGTGGGGTCACATGTTGATCTGTGCAAGTGGCATCAAGATGGTGCAGGCTGAGGAGGCAGTCTCCAGAGGAAATGAGACCAGATGGAGATGTGAGGGTATGTGTGAGAGAGTGAGTGGTGATGTCCCTTGAACAGGTGGTAAATCAGATGCCAGTGAATGTGTGATGGGCTTGTGAGTGTGTGAGTTCAGAGTGATGAGATGGTTGCCTTACCCTGGCAGCACAGATGAGTTCATTCATCCTCTTTCTGCACTGGGTGACCAACCTCTTCTGTGCAGTGTTAGCATTTAACACCACTGCCATCACCTCCCAAACAGGAGTGGTGAGATTGCTGGACCTCCTGTGGCCAGAGTGGGTTTGGAGGACATCATGGCAGGCCTCTGAAAGGCATTCCAGTGACGGGTCACTGAACTCTCCTTGGCTTTTAGGACCATATCTTCACTGGAGCAGTCCTAAGCTGCAAGCAATGAGAACTCTCTGCGTGGCTGCAGTTTAAATATGGCACCTGGAGTGAGGAAACGGTGAGGTAACGTCATGGTGGGTGATTCAGAGGCTGCCTGCCAGCGATACGGCGTGTTTCCTGTGGTTGCATAAGTAATGAGGCAGGAAGCGGCCGATATGGTGTAAAAAGCCACCATTGTGGCCGGAGGGTAACACGTCCTTTTTCCTGCCCGCTACCACACTTAGTGCAAATCTGGGATGATTCTGCCCTGAGTCTTTCTGTAATTCTCTGGCTGCTATGCCAGATTCGATTGCCCCATTTAGTTTGTATCATATACAAATCAGGCCAATTTGCAATGTGTTTCTGAATCCAGACTATTTATACAGATGAGAAACAACACATCTCCCCAGTCTGACATACTTCCCTACTTCATTATTCACTTCCAGCCAATTTCTTATCCACCTCCAAATTCAATGCAGGAGACTCACTGCCTTAAACTTCTGTAGCTGCCTTTTGTGCAAAACTTCATTTAATGCTTTCAGGAAATCATAGAATGCCAGCTAGGTCTGCAATTACTGAGAGACAGTTTTTTCCTTTCTGGAAATTGGGACCAAGTTGGCTCCTTTCCAATCCGATGGGACCTCCTGTGTTTCTTTTGACTTTGCATGATGAATATCTTTACTTAATAGATTTTATCTATAGTTTTGCTCAGCACTCAGGTACATTGCTTCCATCTAGTGTCCACCTCTGAGGATTTCTTTTCAAACTCAGTCTGTCCTTTTTGTAAATCCAGTCCCATATCAATATGGTTGGCTCTTATCTGCCCTCTGAAGTGGTCTAGCAATTCATTAAGTTGTATCAAAATGTTAACAGCAGTTCTGTTCAGTTCAGCCCACCATCACCTTCTCAGGGAAACAGGACTGATATTAAATGCCTACCTTTCCAATGATACCCATAATCCCAAAAAATAATTTTAAGGGGAGTCCACTATGATTATTGTTCCACCAGTGACTTCTTGATCGCTCTGTTTTACTTGAACACAACTAATTTACATTGACTCTCCAATATTACACTCATGCACTTACTTGTTTGCATCTATTTATTCAAGAAGAGAGAGCTAGGAAAGGGATTAGATTAGGCTCCAATTAAAGAACTATCTCTGGCCCAGAATGATCTGGATGTCTTTCTCTGTGTTGTAATTCCTATATTTTTGTTTATTTATGATTCATTCCTAATGTTAAAGCTTCGTATTTTAGTAGGTTTTTGTGAGGTGAGATCAGTGTTTGCATGTAGAAGCAGATGATACTGAATGTTGGAAGGCCACAAAAATGAGAAGTTGAAATGATTTTTGAACATAGTGGCACAATGACAAATACATGAAGTAATGTCTGATCAGTGGCATGGCTGGTGACTAGAACTATTGGAGTTTACATCACAGAAGAAGACCGTTTGGCCCCTCGTTTGGTTGCCAGCTCTTTGCAAGAGCAATCCAAAACTAATCCTTATTCTTTTTTCATAGCCTTATATTTTCTTCTGCTTCTAATATGCACTCAAGTAAGGAGAGGTGGTGGGGTAGTGGTATTGACGCTGGATTGGTAATCCAGAGACCCAGGGTAATGCCCTGGGGACCTGGGTTTGAATCCTGCCCATGGCAGATGGTGGAATTTGAATTCAATAGGTATCTGAAATTAAAAGTCTAATGATGACTGTGAAACCATTGTTGATTGTCATAAAAACCCATCTGGTTCACCAATGTCCTTTAGAGAAGGAAATCTGCTGTCCTCACCTGGTCTGGCCTACATGTGACTCCAGACCCATAGAAATGTAGTTGACTCTAAAAAATGCCCTCTGAGAATGGGCAATAAATGCTGGCTTAGCCAGTGATGTCCACATCCCATGAATGAATAATTTTAAAAAATAGTTAATTCTGCCTCAAACTTTCCTTGTTCCACTGTGCAATCTCTGCTTAAATATATTTCTCCTGAGGTTCTATTTAGTTTCTATTTCTCCTGGTAATATTTTGAAATTGTTAGTGTCTTATCACTAATTTCCCAACTAGTGGGAATAGTCTCTATCTATGTATTATCAAAACGCTTCATAATTTTTGAAAACTCCTGCCAAATCTCCTCAGCCTTCTCTCCTTCTTGCAATCCAGAGTAAGAATAATTAATTGGGTGAGAGCCGACTTCAATGGGGCAAAAACAGAGCTGGGTTGGACAGACTGGAACCAAAGGCTGGTGGGAAAAACTGTAGCTGAACAATGGGCTACCTTCAAAGACACAGACAAGGTATATTCCCTCAAAAGGGAAAGGTAGGACAAACAAATCCAGGGCTCCCTGGATGAAGAACAAAGTAGGAATTAAGATAAAGAAGAAAAAGTGTGCTTATGGCAGGCGCATAGAAAATACAATTGAGAACCAAGCGGAATTCAGAAGGTTCAAAGGGGAGATGTAAAAGCAAATAAGAGAAGCAAAGAAGGGTTTGAGAAAAGATTGGCAGCCAATACAAAGGGGAATCCCAAAGTCTTCTATCAGCACACAAATAGTAAGAGGGTGGTAAAAGGAGGAGTAGGGCTGATTAGGGACTAAAAAGGAGATTTGCACATGGAGGCAGGGGCAAGGCTGAGGTGTTAAATGAATACTTTGCATTTGTCTTTGCCAAGGAAGCAGATGCTACTGAGGCCACAGTGACAGAAGAGGAAACTCTGTTACTAGAGGGGTTCAAAATTGACAAGGAGGAACTGTTGGATACCTAAAGTTGACAAGGCACCAGGACTGGGTGAGCTGCATCCAAGGATATTGAAGGAAGGAAGAGAGGAAATTGCAGGAGCACTGGCCATAATCTTTCAGTCTTCCCTAGACTCAGGGGAGGTGCCAGAGGACTGGAGAATTGCAAACATTACGCCCTAGTTCAAAAAAGGTTGTAAAGATAATCCCAGCAATTACAAACCAGTCAGTTTAACATCAGTGGTGGGCAGGATTCTAGAAACAATTATTCAGGATAGAATTAATAGTCATGTAGGAAAATATGGGTTGATTACAAAGAGGAAGCATGGATTTCTAAAGTGGAAATCATGTTTAACTAACTTGCTGGAGTTGTTTGAAGAGGTAACAGAGAGGGTTAATGAGGGTAATGCTGTTGATGTGGTGTACACGGACTTTTAAAAGGCATTCGGTACAGTACTACACAACAGGCTTGTGAGAAAAGTTATAGCTCATAGAATAAAAGTGACAGTAGCAATGTGGATACAAATTTGGCTGAGTAATAGGAAACAGAGGGTAAGGGTCAATGGATATTCTTCAGGCTGGAGTAAGGTTTATAGTGGAGTTCCCTAGGGGCTGGTGTTGGGACCCTTGCTTTTCCTGATATATATTAATGATCTAGATCTTGGGGTGCAGGGGACAATTTCAAAGTTTGCGGATGATACGAAGCTTGGAAGTATTGTAAACCATGAGGAGGACAGTATAGAACTTCAAAAGGACATAGACAAGTTGGTGGAGTGGGCAGGTAGTGGCAATTGAAGATCAGTGTGGAGAAGTATGAGGTGATGCATTTTGGTAGGAAGAACATGGAGAGACAATATAAAATAAGGGGTACAATTCTTAAGGGGATGCAGGAGCAGAGGAATCTGGGTGTATATGTGCATAGATCATTGAAGGTGGCAGGACAGGTGGAGAGAGTAGTTAATAAAACATATAGTGTTCTGAGCTTTATTAATAGGGACATAGAGTACAAGAGCAGGGAGATTATGCTGAACTTATATAAGACACTAGTTAGACCTCAGCTGGAGTTTTGTGTACAGTCCTGGGTGCCACACTTTGGGAAGGATGTGAATACACTGGAGACAGTGCTGAAGAGGTTTAGAAGAATGGTTCCAGGGATGAGAAACTTCAGTTATGAAAATAGATTGGAGAAGTTGGGACTGTTCCCCTTGGAGAGGAGAAGGCTAAGAGGGAATTTGATAGAGGTGTTCAAAATTGTGAGGGGGCTGGATAGAGTAGATAGGGAGAAACTGTTCCCACTCGTAAAAAGGTCTAGAATGACAGGGCACAGATTTAAAGTGATTTGCAAAATAAGCAGGTGTGATGTGAGAAAAAGCATTTTCACGCAGCGAGTGGTCTGAGTCTGGAATGCACTGCCTGGAAGTGTGGTGGCGGCAGGATCAATCGAGGCATTCAAGAGGGCATGAGATGATTATTTGAGTAGAAATAACGTGCAAAGGAATGGCACAATGTCATAATGCTCATTCGGAGAGCCAGTGTAGACACAATGGGCCAAATGGCTTCCTTCTGCACCGTAACATTTTGTGATTCTGCAATTCTGTGATCCAGTAGATTCTGAAACTTCTGCTTATTACTGTAGTTTCCTTTGCCTGACATTATCCTGCTCACCTATACTGCATGCTTTCTATTACTTTATTGTCTGGCCTATAACCCCACACAGTACTCTTACTTTGGGTGCATCAATTATGGAGGCCTCAGGTCAGTGGAGACTCCTCGGGCAGGCATGCTGGATCCAGGAGGTAGGTGGCATTCATCTTGCCAGCATACAGATGTCAGGTTTCCTGAGGCTTGGTAAACACGCTGACAACAGTTTAAGTTGAAAATCTGAATAGCAATGAAGCTCACAGCTTCACTAACACATTTAAAGTACCAGCCCACCTCCTTGGAGAGGGTTAATTGCCTGTTCCCCTGCACCTCAGTTAAAGCTAGAAGTCGGCAGGTTGCAAACAGGTTTGTTTTGGAAATCTGATGTTACAAACTTAAATTCCCCTGCCCAACGTAAACCTGCCCTGTAAGTGGGCTAGATCAACAATTCCCAAACTGTTGTATCCTTGGGGATCACAAAATGCCTCTCTGGGTTATGCAGGAGAAATTGTGCAATGGTTGAGGATTCTATTTCATATACCCTCTACTCATGTTTGCTCTTGTGCCCTCCTTTGACAGGATTCTACATTTCAATTTAAATAATGGCACTGGCATATACTGTACCTTAACCCTTTGAAGAATCTGAATTGGAAGATACCTCTTTTGAATCAAAACAAGGATTCAATGATTTATTTTTTAACATTGCTGAAAAGAGAGACATGTCACCAAAGCTTTTTGTCTTGCACTCATCAGGACAAATGCAAGAATGCCAAATTTCAAATGATCACAACAATTATACTACAGGGGAAAAAGGTGCTGATTGTTGGCAAGTCAACTCTGTTTGGCTGAGGCATTGCCATGAAGAAAGCAATGGGGGACTATAGGTTCCCCGTGTTCCTGGCTAATTCAGAAAGGGTACAACGCTTAACATATTTCTTTTGTTTGCAGAGAATGGGCCCCTGTGTATAAAAGTATATCATTGGTAGCAGTCGTAAATGAGCTGCATTACATGCTTGATTGATTATCTTAAATTGGTTCTTAGTGTAGCTATCAGCTCACTCAGGATCGTTATGCACTATTTTATCAATGACTGGTTCTGTGCAACATGAAATGGCCAAATAGCTGAGTCAATTACTTCATCCAGTTTTTAATGAGTTTTCCATGTAGACAGTGAAGGATTCCTTCACCTTAGCAAAGACTATACATGATCTACATATTGATAGCAGTGCCTTGTCTAAGTGCTTGTTTGACATTGCAAATTTATTTACAAACATGCTGCTGAAGGGAGCCTTCCACCTTTGCACCATGTCACTATATCATGGCAATGTAGATGCGCCACCATTTTCTGAATCTGTATACACTGAACTTATGAACTTATCAATTCACACAGTTGGGTTCAGTATTAATGACACTATATATGCCTAAATAGATGGTTTACCCTTGTGAACCCTCTAGGTCCAGCGCTCGATAACATTTACATTGGTTTCAATGAGAAACGCATTTTTGATGGAATGAGCTCTAACCTCCTATGTGTTAGGATTGCTTTACCATAATAGGCTCTATCACATGCTCCAATCACTTTTGAGATGGAGCAGTCTAATGTGCTCCCTTTGTTCAACATGCTAGTTGAGAAATCTACCACAAGCTTACCTTCACTGGCCAATATACACGTTGGGTTTCATATAGCTCCAAGTACTATACAATTGTCTTTATGAGCAATCTTGTACATAGGACCCTAGCCATTTGATCACCTTCCATGTTGGATGCAGAAGTGGAGCACATCAAAGCTATTCTGCAAGACAATGGCTGTCCTGATCAGATCATTGTTCACTATGTGTGGTGAAGACTTGCAAATGGACCAAAAACTGTCACTTTCAGACATGAAAAATGCCCAATCTACCACAAATTACCCTGGCAAGGCAAGCATCTCAAAAATTTGAACAACAGGGTAAGCAAGCCGTTTCATGCCGCTACTATGCAGTGGTTACACAAGTGGCATTTTTCACTAACAAGATGCTGCTGTCAGTCCAAAAAGACATTCTGCTGACCACACAATTGAGCAACATCATGTGATGAGAGGTATGTAGGCCAAATGTTACAATGATTGGCTAATCAAATCAAAAAGTATGTGTATAGGCTATACTTAATCAGCCCACACTTGCAAAATCCAAAACAAAACATTTACTGTTAGATGTGATTCTGCTATTGGGCAGCACTTGTACAATCCTGGGTGCACTAATAGCTATACTAACAACCAATTTAAGATAAAAACAGAATTACCTGGAAAAATTCAGCTGGTCTGGCAGCATCGGCGGAGAAGAAAAGAGTTCACGTTTCGAGTCCTCATGACCCTTCGACAGAACTGTCGAAGGGTCATGAGGACTCGAAACGTCAACTCTTTTCTTCTCCGCCGATGCTGCCAGACCAGCTGAGTTTTTCCAGGTAATTCTGTTTTTGTTTTGGATTTCCAGCATCCACAGTTTTTTTGTTTTTACCAATTTAAGATAATCAGTTGAGCTCAGAACATGGTTCATTTACATTTGTTAGAAGCAACATATATTCATATGCAGAGGCCCATTCTCTGCAAGCAAAGGGGATATATTCAACCCTTGTGCCCTTTTTGAATTATCCAAGAATTTGTGAATCTCTAGTTCCTCACTACTTTCTCCATGGCAATGCCCTAGTTAATCAGAGTCAACTTGCCAACCAATCAGCACCCTTTTCTCTTGTCATATAAATTGTTGTGATCATTTGAAATTTGACATTCTTGCATTTGTCTTGATGAGTGCAAGACGATTAGCTTCAGCAACATCTTTTTTCAACAATATCGGGGAGAGATGGTGTAGTGGTAATATCACTGGACAAGCACTGCAGAGGTCCGGACAAATGCTCTGTGGACATGGCTTCAAATAGCACCATGGCAGAATTAAAATTCAATTAATAAATCTGGAATGTAAAGCAAGTCTCAGTAATGGTGCATGAAACTATCATCAATTGTCATAAAAACATACCTGGTTCACTAATGTTCTTAAGGGAGGGAAATCTGCTATACTTAGCTGGCCTGGCCTACATGTGACTCCAGACCCACAACAATATGTTTGTGTCATGAAGCTATTAATGTATATAATGTTATTGGAAGTTTTGTTTAAAATAGAGGGTTAGTCTGTGGGTGTGTCTTAATTGGATTAAAGCTAGCTAGTCTGGGTTCTTTGATGTATATTAGTTTTGAGATGTAAGAGAGGTAGAATGCATTCTCATTTTGTTGTATAGAGCATTCAAGAAGGGGAGTGAAATTTGGAACCTAGCTAGCAGAGACTAAGCAATGTTTATATTACTAATAAAATTGTTACTATGAAAGGGATTTTATTGTTAGAAGGGCTTAGTTCAAAGGGGTTAGTGATACAATGAGAATTTACATTCAATGAGATATGCTGGGTATAACCGATAGCAGTTTTGTGTGGGCAGGACAGAGGCAATGTAAGATCAAAGCCTGTAAACCTACCACTGTGTCTGTAAAGGAACCAAAGCGAAAGGAACCTGATTTTGAATATGTAAGGTGAAATGCTTTGCCTGGCGTCTGCTTAAAGTCTGTGGGTTGCTATTGCCTTAATGGGAATTTGTTAAAAGTTATGATAGTAGTAATTTGTAGCCATGTGTATATGTTTAACTTGTATAAATTAATAAATGTCTCATGTAAGTTGATATAAAAACCCCTCAAGAACTGGTGGTCCAATTCCTGAATTTAGAGCTGCCTCTCAAATATACCACTTGAAAATATAGGTGATGACAGTTGTTTAAGGCTTCCCTCTGGGATTTTAAATGACTCAGCTTTACCAACTGTGGTGTCATAACAACTGGGGGCTCTAGCGGGATAAAATATTTCTAATTCCTTGATTGGTTTGGAATTGGTGAATCTTAAGGTCACGAGTACGAGAAGCACTTGGAATTCAGGAGCTGGTGAGGTATTTTAGAAGTGGTGGGACTGAAAGATGGCTATGGCAATTGCTAAGACTTGTCTGGGAGTAAAAGAGATAAGACTGATTGGGTTGGGAAAAATAACCAAAAGTAAGTAAACAGAATTGGCAGATAAGTTAAAATTGGGGTTACCTGAGGGTGCTAGGAAATCAGATATGATTAAAAGTATAGGATAGCATCTACAGTTGGAAGTGAAACTTGACACAAGTGAGTCACAGCTGGAGGTAGTGAGATTTCAGTTACAACTGAAGATGCTTGAATTTGAAAAGCAAAGAAACTGAAAAAGTTGGAATTAGAAGCAAGGGACAGAGAAATGGCTTTTAAAATGGAATTAGAAATTGTGAAAATAGAGTAGGAGGAAATCAAAAAAGAGAGAGAGAGAATTCCAACTGAAAATGTTGTCAGTTAAAAAAGAGATGCCAGTAGGTGAGGAAGGACTTATCTCCAGTGGAGCCAAGATGCTTAAATTCATACAAGCTCTTCCAAAGTTTGAGGAAAAAGATATGGAAGCATTCTTTATTTAATTTGAGAAGCTAGCTAAACAGATGAAATGGCCATAGGAAAACTGGCTGTTATTATCACAGTCTAAGTTATTAGGTGGGGCACATGAGGTATATGCTTCACTATCAGAAGAAATGTTGGTGAATTATGATGTGGTAAAAAAGGCTATTTTGAGTGATATGAGTTGGTTCCTGAAGTATACAGGCAGAAATTTAAGAATATGAGAAAACAGCCTGGGCAAACTTATATTAAACTTGAAAGTATAAAACAAAGTAACGTTGACTGGTGGATATGGGTGTTAAAAATAGAGACAACCTATGCAGCTCTTAGGGAAGTAATTCTTTGGAAGAATTTAAAGATTTAATTCTTTCGGTAGTGAGAATGCATGTGGAGGAACAGAGGATTGATTCTGTAAGTCAAGCAGTAGAGATAGCTGATGATTGTGAGTTATTTCATAGAGCTAAACCTTTCTTCATCACCCTTTCAAATTGGAAAAGGATAAAAAGTAGGAAGGTGAAAGGAAGGTAGGTAGTCAGGGAAGAAAAGGAGTAGCTGGAAGTTCCCAGGGAGTTTTTGTCAGAATAAAAAAGAAGGTGCTGAATGTAGAAGTGACATATGAAAATTGAGGTGTTTTCATTGTAATAAAGTGGGGCACACAAGTGTGCTGGAAATTGCAGGAAAAATCTATTGGGACTTTTGGGGTACAGAAAAGCACTGAAAGTAAAAGTACTGTGGGTTCTGAGGTTCAGATACAGGAGAAACCAGTGGTAAAACAGGGAGAATCAACGATAGGTCAAGAAGTGGGAATGTGTTCACAGTTTACTCAAGAGAATAATGAAGAGCAGGTTGCAGACATGTTAAAAGACTTTATGTGTGAAAGGAAAGTCTTTCCATGTGTACAAGGTGGAGCAGGTAAAGATGTTAAAATTTTAAGAGACACATGGGCTAGTCAATCCTTAATGTTGTGGGATAGCGATATTTGATGCTCAAAGGGATTATTGCAGGAGCAGGTAATAATAAGTGGGGTTCATGGAGATGCTAAATCTATTCTGTAGTGGAAAGTAAATGTAAAGAGCAAATGGAAGATAGGTGAAGTTATAGTTGGAGTGGTGGAAAAAAATGTCCATTGCAGGGGTTCAATTTATTCTGGGTAATGATATAGCTGGATCGCAAATGTGGGTGATGCCTGTGGTAGTTGAGTAGCCTGTAGAAGTGTTTCCAACAGAGGTGTTATAGAAGGAACATCCTGGATTGTTTCCTGCTTGTGTTGTAATGAGATCAAAGGTTCATAGGGACGAACAAGAAAAATGAGGTAAGCAGACAGTTCAAAGGCAAGAAGAAGGTGTCAAAATCCAATTAGCTGGCACTGTGTTTAGTATCATTGTTCAGGAGGAAGCAATACAGGACAGTTCATCTGAAGCATTTAACTCCAAGAGGTTAGTGGAGTTACAGAAAAATGATTTGCAATTAAAGCAGTTATATCAGAAAGCTTATTCAGAAACAGAAGCAAAATGTATTCCAGTATGCTATTATTTTCAAGGAGATATTTTAATGAGTAAGTGGAGGTCGGATCATGTCTTGGCAAACGAAAGCTGGAGGGAGGTGCATCAGATTGTTATCCCATTAGGGTATAGAAATAAGATACTGAGGATTGCTCATGAAATTCCAATGGGGGGACATTTAGGGATTAAGAAAACACAGAAATGAATAGAGAGTTTTTTTTTTTGGCCAGGATTGCATAGGGATGTACTCAAATTCTGTAGAACCTTTTATACATGTCAAGTAACAGGAAAACCACAAGCAGTGATTAAGTCAGCACCTTTAATCCCAATACCTGCATTTGAGAAACCTTTTACCAGGGTCATGATTGATTGTGTAGGACCCCTCCCTAAAACTAAAAGTGGAAATCAGCATTTACTGACAATAATGGATGTGTCCACCAGGTTTCCTGAAGCAATACCAATAAGAAATGTTACAACTAAGAAGATTGTAGAGTAGTTAATTACATTTTTTACAAGATATGGTTTACCTAAAGAAATACAATCATATCAGGTGTCAAATTTAATGTCACAGTTGTTTAAGGAAGTAATGAACAGTTTGGAGATAAAACAGTTTATGTCAACAGCTTATCATCCGGAGTCACAAGGAACTTTGGAAAGATGGCATACGGTCAGGATTATGCACAGGATTGGGATACAGGAATTCCACTTTTGTTATTTGCTATTAGAGATGCTGCTAATGCATCAATTGGTTTCAGCCCTTTTGAACTAGTTTATGGTCATGAGGTAAGGGGACCATTGAAATTCATTCATGAGAAATTGCTGGGGCAAAATTCAGAAACTATTCTCCTGGAATACGTAACAAAATTCAAGGAAAGATTGAACAGAGCATGTGAATTGGCTAGGGAACATTTAAAGACATCACAGCAAGTGATGAAATTGAAAGCAGATAAGAAAGTTAAAACCCACAGTTTTGTTTCTGGAGAGAAAGTATTAGTTTTGTTACCAGTACTAGGTGATTCTTAAATGCAAGGTTTAGTGGGCCTTAAAGGATTGAAAAGAAATTGAGTGAAGTAAATTAATTAATAAATACTCCAGATAGAAGAAAGAAGAAGAGGGTGTGTCATGTAAATATACTTAAAAAGCACTTTGACAGGGAAGAGGAAAAAAAAAAATATTACTAATGGTGGGTGATGAGAAAAGGGTAGAAGTACAGGGCTCTGAAATTGATTTTCCTCTGATCAAATTGGATGATGAAGGGGTGCTTAAATTTAAATGAAATATTGAGTTACCTTCCAAACAAGTGTCAAAGTGATTTGGAAAAGCTATTGCAGTCATACAAACCTATTTGTGGAAATAAGTTGGGAAAGACACATTTAGCTAAACATGATGTATGTATTGAAATTTCACCTTCAAAAAGGCACCAGCCTTATAGATTAAATCTGTCAATGTTATCACAAGTACAAAAAGAAATTGATTTTATGCTTCAAAATGATATCATTGAGTCTAGTTGCAGTAACTCGAGTTCGCCTATTGTATTGGTACCAAAACCGGATGGAACACAAAGACTATCTGTGGGCAATCGAAAGGTGAATGTGGTGACAAGAGCGGATTCATATCCCATACCACGTTTGGAAGATTGCATTGAGAAAGTGGGACAATCAAAATTTATCACAAAGATTGACTTGCTGAAAGGATAGTGGCAGGTACCGTTGTCGGAGAGAGCAAAAGAGATATCAGCTTTTGTAACGCCAAGTGGACTATATCAGGTTAAAGTCATTCCAGTTGGTATGAAGAATGCACCTGCGACATTTCAAAGAATGACAAAGTAATTGAGGGTCTAAGCAATTGTGCTGCTTATACTGATGATCTAATTGATTTCAGTTAGACATTGGGGGGCATTTACAGCATCAGGAAGAACTACTTACTCGACTACAAAAAGCTAATTTGGTGATAAACTTGGCAGTGAATTTGAAAAAGCGCAAATTACATATCTAGGCCATACCATTGGACATGGTAAGGTGGATCCAAGAGATGTGAAAGTCAAAGCTATCGTGGATTTCCCAGTGCCTACAACAAAATGAGAAGCCTTGAGATTTCTGGGCATGAGTGGGTTTTACCGGAAATTTGTACCAAATTTTAGCCAAGTGGTTGCTCCACTGACCAAACAACTAAACAATAACAAGAAGTTTCAATGGATGCTGGAGTGTTAGAAGTCATTCGATAGTTTGAAAACTGTATTAGCTATGACACCATTTTTGGCAGTACCCAATTATGCCAAGCAATTCAAGTTGGCAGTTGACACAAGTGATATAGGCATTGGAGCTGTACTGTTACAAGAAGATGACAATAGAATTGAAAAACTGATAGGGTATTTTTCACGGAAGCTGAATGTACAACAGCGAAGATATTCAACTATCAAAAAAGAGACTTTGGATTTTGTGTTAGCATTGCAGCATTTTGAAATTTATGTTGCAAACAATTCATCAGGAACAATTGTTTATATGGACCATTATCTTTTGAAGTTTTTGGACAAATTTTGAGACAAAAGTGCAAGGCTTTTCAGATGGAGTCTATTGTTACAACCATTTAATCTACGGATTATACATATTGCTGAAAGAGAAAATCTGTCCACGGATGCATTATCAAGAGTTTGAAGCTTGAAGGAAAATGGGACTTTTTAAAAAAAACTGGACACTGAACTGGAGTGATTTCTGTTGATACCAAGGACTTGCATGTATATATTATGTTAATGCATACATCTGGTAATGTATTAGTGAAATAAGTATAGGAGATAGAGTGAGATGAGTTTTTAAAAATGAATCTATCTTTTAGAATTATGACAAAGCATTTTTCGATAGGGAGGGGGATGTCATGAAACTATTAATGTATATAATGTTATTGGAAATTTTTTTTTAAAATAGAGGGTTAGTTTGTGGGTGTGTCTTAATTGGTTTAAAGCCAGCTAGACTGGGTGCTTTGATATGTACTAGCTTTGAGATGTAAGAGAGGTAGAGTGCATTTGCAATTTGTTGAATAGCTCATTCAAGAAGGGGAGTGAAATCTGGCACCTAGCTAGCAGAGACCAAGCAATGTTTATATTATTAGTCAAATTGATACTATGAAAGGGATTTAATTGTTAGAAGGGGTGGAGTTCAAAGGGGCTGGTGATACAATGAGAATTTACATTCTATGAGATATGCTGGGTATAACCGATAGCAGTTTTGTGTGTGCAGGACAGAGCCAATGTAAGATCAAAGCTTGTAAACCTACCACTATATCTACCAAGGAATGAAAGTGAAAGGAACCTGATCTTGAATTTGTAAGGTGAAAATGCTTTGCCTGGTGTCTGCTTAAAGTCCATGGATTGCTGTTGCCTTACTGGAGATTAGTCTGGGAATTTGTTAAAAGTTATGATAGTAGTAATTTGTAGCCATGTGCATATGTTAAACTTGTGTAAATTAATCAATGTCTCATGTAAGTTGATATAAAAACCTCTCGAGAACTGGTGGTCTGATTCCTGAATTTAGAGCTGCCTCTCAAAGATACCACTTGAAAATATAGGTTATGACAGTTATTTAAGGCTTCCCTCTGGGAATTTAAATAACTTAGCTTTACCAACTGCTGTGTCATAACAGATTGACTCTTAACTGCCCTCTGAAACAGCCTAGCAAGCCACTCAATTCAAGGGCAGTTAGGAATGAGCAACAAATGCTGGCCTTGCCAGTGACATCCACATCCCATGAAAGAAGAAAGACAAAACAATCAAATTCTGAATTACCAAGTGACTGATTTATTCTTCCTTGAGTTTCTTATTGAAATTGAACTGTATTTATCCAGTAAGAGCTCATTTCCTGAAGGAACTGAGTCAATTGCTTTCATTTTTTCTGTTTAAAAATTATTTGGGTAGCAATGAGAATGTGTCTAATCTGGTCACATCATCAGATCAATATGTAAGTTCCAAGTTTTTAAAATGCAAATAAAGCAGCTTTAAAATCTAGTAATGATCTGCACCCTTGGGCTCACCAAATATATATAGTTCCCATCATTAAAAAATAAAATTAGTTTGCCATTTTTATTGACCTTTTGCCCATTTGGATGTACATTTAGGTTTATCTTGAAGAGAAAATATGTTAATATGCATGAGCAGTGCTTGAGGGAGCAGTGAATTGTAAAGGCTTGTTTTAGAGAGGTTGAAATTTGCTTTAATCTCCCAAAACAATGCACAACAGGATCAATTTTACTACAATATATCTAGGTTGCTGAAGGATGTGGCATATAATGTAATTGAACACATTTACTCAGTGGAATTTTATTTTTTGGAGGTGGGCTGCAGTGGGCAGTGATATGATTTGGGAGCATTGACTTGTCAAGCCTCAAACAGTGCCACAAAACAATAATATAAACAGAAAATGCTGGAACTGCTCAGCAGGTCAGGCCGTATCTGTGGAGAGAGAAACAGAGTTAAGGTTTCAGGTTGATGACCTTTCATCAGAACTGGGAAAATTTAGAAATGTGATAGGTTTTGTTGTGGTGTCTTTGATGAACGGACCACAGGAGACTCAGGTATAGGTTACGATCGTTTATTTGAGCAAATACAAGGAGGGCACCATCTCAATGCAGCTTGAGACAGTACTCTGCTAAACTACAAGTGTTCATCATATTTATACATTATAGGTCACATACAAGAGCAGTTCCCAGATTTCAATCTTGTCAACATATAGGTTTACATTAAACAGACAGGTCTCTGGTACAAAGGTACATGCATCATCTGGCCCCACCTACACCCAGGCAGAGACCTGCCGTCCTATCTAAGCTGGGGCCATCTGTTCTTCCCCTATCTGTTGAAGAGCACAATTAATCTATGTTATTGCCATTCTCTAACTCCAGTCTAATCCCTCTATCATATTTACATTCTTCTTTGTCCAATATGGCCTTGCTGATGCTCGCAAGCCTTGAGAATATACAAGGTTCAGCATTCTCTCTGTCCCAGCCTGAACCTTAAATGTTAACTACTTAGCAATTGTGGTTTTGCATGCTGGGATATTTTAATTCAAGTCCCTTGACCATTACTGTATTCCTTTATTTCCCCCTAACAGTTTTAATCAAGTGAAGGGGGTGGGAGAGGGTGAAAAAGATCCAATGGGAAGGTCTATGGAAGACGGGAGAGATTAAATGACAAAAGAGTTGGTGGCGCAATGGGAGTGCTAATGGGACAAATAAAGAAACAAAAGGTGTATCTAGAGGAGGTGTGAATAGCTGAACAATGAGCAATTGCCTTCTGAAAGCCGTAAAGGAAGAGAACAAAAGAACAAGATGAAAACCAAAACCAGCAAAGAAAAACTAAACAAAATGGCGGGAAAAGGTTAGGCCCTGAAATTGTTAAATTCTGTGTTGGGTCTGGAAGACTGTGGAGTACCTGATCAAAAGATGAAGTGCTATCCCAGAAGTTCATTGGAACGTTGCAAGAGGACAAGACCTTTAAGGGCAGAGTGAGAGCAAGATATAAAATTAAAATGACAGGCAGCCGGAAGCTCAGGATCATGCTTGCAGACTGAATGGAAGTGTTTCGCAAACTGGTTACCCAATCTGTGTTTGGTCTCCCCTTGTAGAGATGACCGCATTGTGAACAGCAAAAAAGCTTACTAAATTGAAAGAAGTACAAGTAAAATGTTGTTTCACCCAGAAGGAATGTTTGGTGCCTTGGATGGTGAGGAGGGAAAAGGAAAACATGGCCGATTTTGCAGCTCCTGCAATTGTATGAATAGATGCCCTGGGAAGAGGAGGGATTGTTGGGGTGAGTGAGGAATGGTTGAGGATATTGCAGAGGGAACGGTCCCTTCAGAATGCTGCAAGGGGAGGGAAGGGGAAGGTATTTTTGGTGGTGGTGTAACACTGAAAGTGACTAAAATGGCAGAGAATGAAACATTGAATACAGGAGCTGGTGGGTGGAAAGTGAGGACAAGGGGAACTGTATTGTGGTTCTGGGAGGGAGGGGAAGGGGAGGGAGCAGAGGTATAGGAAATGCGACAGACATGATCAAGGGTCCTGTCAATTTGCTGGCAGGGAATTCTCGATTGAGGAATAAGGAAGACATATCTGAAGTGTTGGTGTGGAAGATTGCATCATCAGGGCAGATGCAATGGAGATAGAGAAGCTGGGAGAAAGAAATGGACTCCTTAGAGAAAAAGGGGTGTAAAGAAGTGTAGCCCAGGCAGCTGTGAGAGTAGCAAACTTACAATGAATATTTGTTGATAGCCTAACCCCAGAAATGGAGACAGTGAAGTTAAGGAAGGGAAGGGAAGAGTCAGAGATGGACTATGTGAAGGTCAGAGAAGGGTGGGAATGGGAAGGAACTTTGATTAAACTTTCCAATAACATTGTTTGATACACTGGGACTTCAATTATCTGGGTCAGGGCTTGTTTTGATAATTGATTCTTTTGGGGTACTCAAAGTACTGATCAGTAAAGAAAACACATGCAGCTTTTTCTAAAATTTTAAATGATTGCCAACAGCAATGCATCCACTGTCAAAAAAAGTAACAAAGACAATTCACAATTTCTCATTGCAACAGGTATATTCTGATTTGATTGATCATTAGCAGTTAGCTTTAAGGATGACATTCCATTTTCCAAAATGCTACTTATCAATTTTATTTAAAAATTCAATAATTAAACTATTGCTAAGCCAAAGATCCTCATGGTTGGGGACTAGCTAGCAGAGACTATGACAATATTTAAAAAATCTGAAAGATGTTCAGCAGTAAATGGTAAATAATGAGTTCAGCGCTTAATCACATTTCAATGAATGAGATCAAAGCACACAAAAGAAGCCTGATGCATTTCAAATCCTGACAGTGCAAGAAATGTTCTGGACAAGAGAAAGCTTGATGACAGCTTCATACAAGAGACATCCAACTTAAATATACACACACAATTTGATATTCTGTCCATCACAAGGCATTGTTATCCTGGGCAATTTTCCCCTCCCCAACATGGAACAATATGGGCATTGGAAGGAAATCTCACCAGAGAGCTCTGAAGACCTGAGATATACAAAAATGCAATCAGAGTATTGTGAATTCATCATCATTATCATCATGTTCCTGAGCTGCTTTTTGCAATAACTCTAATTGCACTAGAAGCTTCCAAGAGATTTAATTGGTGTTAGCTGCCTCATGTGAGCCATATGTGCAACAGCAGACACAGAGAATTGGTGAGTTATTACAACCTACATCTAACAGAATATTATCATGATGATGTGATGTGTGTATGTGTGATATTAATCTTTAATTTCATTGGCTGGTCAAATATATATTGAACTTCTTTAAAAGGACTTTTTAAAACAAGCAAAGACACTGACTTAAGATAGCTGCCACAGGTCACCTGACACACTTGCTATGATAAGTTGGTCAGTTTCTGGAAGTTTCTAATGTGGATTACAGCTGGGACATGTCAAAGCATGGAATTTCACACTGTTAATGTCAAAAATTAATTCAAAGATGAACTGAAAATGTACTGGTTCTCACTATTTACATTTCTATGAAGTTACTTTTCAGGCAGAGATAGAAAGTCTACTGGGACAATGGCTATATAGAAGGTGTTGAGATGTTCTTCCTAGCTCATCACTAGAAAGAATTGTCAATTTAGAAGTGATGGCTGGGACATTAAAATGAACTAATTACTGAAGCCATAACAAGGTCTGTCCAGACATGAGCTAATCAATTACTTTCTGTGGAATACTCATCATTGAGAGAGAGGTCATGTGACCAGGGTTATCATTTTGAAATGTTTTTTATTACAAAACTCCTGGTTCCTTTCGGGGAGCCTGAGAAGAAGTTTACAAATGGACAAAATAGCACCATCTCTTTCCCTTCTCTCTCAAGTTCAGAGCCCTATCTCTGTTACATTGTGGATTCCATCACAGAGATAGGAAATTTCAATGGAAAGGAACCTCACGTGCAATAGCTTCGACTTTTGGAAAAGACAGATCTTGGCTTAAAAAAGACCGTCTCCAGAAATTGCAGTTTATATCAGCCTCAACCACTGGAATTTCAAGACAACTACAAAAAAAAGAGAACTGTCTCAGTCATGAACAACAGCAAAGGACTCATAAACAGCGATTTCTCTATTTTTTACCTTTTATCATTGGATCGTAATTTGGCCAAAAGTTTACCTCCTCTACTGTATACATGGTAATTTTGCATGCTTGTGAGTGTGTGTGTGTTGCAAAAGTCAGGGCATGTTATATCTTTTTAAATATCTTTATATCTTTACCTGAGTGGGCTTTTAGCACAATAAAACTAACCCCTTTGTGTTCAAATTCAAGAAAGTCCATTGAACTGAGTTATTTGCAACCATTTTGCATTTCCTTAATGGGATGCAGATGAAACCCGGACTACAATTCACACCTCCCCCCCCCCCTCTCCAATTATCCATGCTGCCAGTAGGATATCACACAGGTCCAGAACACGCCTGGACAAATGTGGTGTGGGCATGTCAGGACTGTCCCGGAAGAAGGCCTGGGGTAGCTCACAGAGATCGAAAGATGGAGGCCCCCAGTAACCATGGGCCCTGGAACACCATGTACAGCAGTGGGTGGGTGGAGCATTAACCACATTTAATGGCACTACCATTGCTGAATCCCCAACTATCAACATCCTGCGGATTATTATTGACCAGAAACTGTACTGGACTAGCTATATAAATACTGTGGCTATTAAGGCAGGCCAGAGGCTAGGAATCCTGTGGTGAGTAATTCACCTCCTGACTCCCCAAAGCCTGTCCGCCATCTACAATGTACAAGTCAGGGGTGTGATGGAATACTCTCTACCTGGATGAGTGCAGATCCAACAACAGTCAAGAAGCTTGACACCACCCAAAACAAAGCAGCTCCCTTGATTGGTATCCCATCGACAATCATTCAGTGCCTCCCCCATCACTGGTAGCACCAGCGTGTACCATCTACAAGATGCACTGCAGAAATTCACCAAGGCCCCTTAGACAGCACCTTCCAAACCCAAGACCACTACCATCTAGAAGGACAAGGACAACAGATATATGGGAACACCACCACCTGGAAGTTCCCCTCCAAGCCATTCACCACCCTTACTTGGAAATATATCGCTGTTCCTTCACTGCCGCTGGGTCAAAATCCTGGAACGCCCTCCCGAACAGCAGTGTGGGTGTACCTACACCATGTGGACTACAGCGGTTCAAGTCAGCTCACCACCACCTTCTCAAGGGCAATTAGGGATGGGCAATAAATGCTGGCTCAGCCAGTGAAGCCCACATCCTGTGAATGAATTTAAAAAACTCATCATTAATATTTGGAGTGATAGGTGTTTGCCTAAGTCATAAGTTGCTTTCTACAAAAAAGCACAGAAGATACATTGATTTCATTCCAGTGAGTGATGAAAATGCACTTCCAATTGGACAAGTTGTAGGAAATGGTAGCCAAATCTTGACAACCCTGCCTGACAATTCAGGGAAATCGGTTTACATTTGGACCTAACAATCAGCCAACTGCTTTTGTTGGAACTCAATCTTCAGCCCGCACTGTCAATTAAGTTGCCCAAGAGCTCCTCTTGGACTGCTTCAGCATTTGGACATGGACTGCTTCAGTATTTGAGGAGTTGCGAATGGTGTTGAACATTGTGCAATCATCAGTGAACAGCCCCACTTCTGACCTTATGATGGAAGAAAGGTCATTGATGAAGCAGCTGAAGGTGGTTGGGCCTAGGACACTACCACGAGGTAATGATGCCCGACAGTGATCTACTACAGTCTACAAGTGATGCCCTGGAACTGAGATGATTGACCTCCAACAACCACATCTATCTTCCTTTGTGCTAGGTATGACCCCAACCAGTGCAGAGTTTTTCCCCCTGATTCCCATTGACTGCATTTTTTCTAGGGTTCCTTGATGGCACAATCAGTCAAATGCTGCCCTTGATTTCAAGGGCAGTCACTCTCACCTCACCTTGGGAGTTCAGCCCTTTTGTTCATGTTTGAAACAAGGCTGTAATGAGGTCAGCAGCTGAGCGGCCCTGGCGGAACCAAAACTGGGTGTCAGTGAGCTGGTTATTGCTAAGCAAGTGCCGCTTGATTGCACTGTTGATGACCCCTTCCACTACTTTTCAGATGATTCAGAGAGTAGACCGAGGGAGCAGTAATTGGCCGGGTTGGATTTGTCCTGCTTTTTGTGTACAGGACATATCTGGGTAATTTTCCACATAGCCGGGTAGATGCCAGTATTATAGCTGTACTGGAACAGCTTGGCTAGGGGCACGGCAAGTTCTGGAGCACAGGTCTTCAGCATTATTGCCAGAATATTTTCAGGGCCCATAGCCTTTGCAGTATCCAGTGCCTTCAACAGTTTCTTGATATCACAAGGAGTGATCGAATTGGCTGAACACTGGCACCTGTGATGCTGGGAACCTTCTGACTGAAAATTGTTGCAAATGCTTCAGCATTATCTTTTGCACTGATGTGCTGGGCTCCCCCATCATTCAGGACAGGGATATTTGAGGAGCCTCCTCCTCCAGTGGATTGTTTAATTGTCCACCACCATTTAAGACTGGATGTGGCAGGACTGCAGAGCTTTGATCTGATCCGTTGTTTTTGGAATTGCTTAGCTCTATCACTTGCTGCTAATGCTGCTTGGCATGGAAGTAGTCCTGAATTGTAGCTTCACCAGGTTGACACCTCATTTTCAGGCATGTCTGGTGCTACTCCTGGCATACCCTCCTGCACTCTTATTGAACCAGTGTTGATCGTCTGGCTTGATGGTAATGATAGAGTGGAAGATATACCGGGCCATGAGGTTACAGATTGTGTTCGAGTACAATTCTGCTGCTGCTGATGGTCCATGCGCCTCATTGTTGTCCAGTCTTGAGTTGCTCGATCTGTTCAAAATCTATCCCATTTAGCACGGGTGGTAGCGCCACACATGATGGAGGGTATCCTCAATGTGAAGATGGGACTTTGGACTTTGTCTCCACAAGGACTGTGTGGTGGTCACTCCTATCAATACTGTCATGGACAGATGCATCTGCAGCAGCCAGGTGAGGATGAGGTCAAGTATGTTTTTCCCTCTTGTTGGTTCCCTCACCACCTACCGCAGACCCAGTCTGGCAGCTATGCCCTTTACGACTTGGCGCAACTTGGTCAGTAGTGGTGCTATTGACCCACTCTTGGTGATGGATATTGAAATTCTGCATCCTTGCCACCCATGGTGCTTCCTTTAAGTGATGTTCAACATGGAGGAGCACTGATTTGTCAGCTGAGGTTTGGGGGTGGTGGTGGGGTGCGGGGTGTGTGGTACATGCTAATCAGCAGGAGGTTTTCTTGCCCATGTTTGACTTGATTCTATGAGGCTTCATGGGGTCCAGAGTCAATGTTGAAGACTCCCAGGGCAACTCCCTCCTGACTGTATACTACTGTGCCGCTACCTCTGCTGGGTCTGCCCTGTTGGTGGGAAAGGACATACCCAGGGATGGTGACTGTGGTGTCTAGCACATTGTCTGCAGGGTCTGATTCCATGAGGATGACTATGTTGCTTGACTAACCTGTGAGACAGCTCTTCCAATTTTGGCAACAACCTCCACATGTTCATAAGGAGGACTTTGCAGGGTTGACAGGCCTAAGAGTTTGCTGTTGCCATTTCCAGTGCCTAGGTCGATGCCGGGTGATCCATCCAGTTCCATTTCTTTTCAACTTTTTAGCAGATTGATACAACTGAGTGGCTTGCTAGGCCATTTCAGAGGGCAGTTAAGAGTCAACCACATTGCTGTGGGTCTGGAATCATATGTAGGCCAGACCAGGTAAGGACAGCAGATTTCCTTCCCTAAAGGACATTAGTGAACCAGATGGTTTTTTTTAATGACATTCGATTCATGGTCATCACTGGACTTTTACTGCCAGATTTTTATTGAATGCAAATTTCGTAATCTGCCATGGAGGGATTCAAACCCAGGTCCCCAGAGCATTACCCTGGGTCTATGGATTACTAGTCCAATGACAATACTACTACGCCACCGCCTATAAAGTTATTGTTTAAGTTGTACTTTTGTATATTATGTTTTGTATACTATGTACCATGCTTGGGAATTAAAGGAGTTATAATATTAAACATAAGCGTATTTAGACAGCTGGTAGACCTGCTAATGGGCACACAATAAGAAAAATTTGAGAACCATTGGGTTAGATTGAGGATTGGAATCCAGCGCCTTGATGAGATCCTATCTGGAGTGTAGCCTTCAATTCAGGACACCTCACCTCGAGAAGAATATATTAACCTTGGAGGAAGTAAAATGCTTTCAGAGCTTAAAGTCTGAAATAATGAGGAAAAGGTGCATAAATGAACAGTTTTCTTTTAAGTTTAGACGGTTGCAGGGTGATCTAAGGGAGATTTTTAAAATCATAAAATGATGAGAGAGTAGTTATAGGAAGCTGTTTTCTCTTGTATGTGGATCTGGAACAAAAGGGCAGGAACTTGGAACAAGGCCACCAAGGAATGAAATCAGGGAACACTTTTTCATGCAAAATCTATTGGAAATTCTCCCCCCAAAAGGCTGTGCGTGCTGGATCAGTTGATTTTTTTCAAGACTGAGATTAACAGATTTTTAAAAACAAAAAAACTGCGGATGCTGGAAATCCAAAACAAAAACAGAATTACCTGGAAAAACTCAGCAGGTCTGGCAGCAATGGCGGAGAAGAAAAGAGTTGACGTTTTGAGTCCTCATGACCCTTCGACAGAACTTGAGTTCGAGTCCAAGAAAGAGTTGAAATATAAGCTGGTTTAAGGTGTGTGTGTGGGGGGCGGAGAGATAGAGAGAGAGAGAGGTGGAGGGGGGGGGGTGTGGTTGTAGGGACAAACAAGCAGTGATAGAAGCAGATCATCAAAAGATGTCAACGACAATAGTACAATAGAACACATAGGTGTTAAAGTTAAAGTTGGTGATATTATCTAAACGAATGTGCTAATTAAGAATGAATGGTAGGGCACTCAAGGTATAGCTCTAGTGGGGTTTTTTAAATTTTTTTTTAAATTTTTTTTTAAATAATGGAAATAGGTGGGAAAAGGAAAATCTTTATAATTTATTAGAAAAAAAAGGAAAGGGGAAACAGAAAGCGGGCGGGGATGGGGGAGGGAGCTCACGACCTAAAGTTGTTGAATTCAATAGGCACTTTACAGCCTTCCGGACTGAATATTGAATTCAACAACTTTAGGTCGTGAGCTCCCTCCCCCATCCCCACCCCCTTTCTGTTTCCCCCTTCCTTTTTTTTCCAATAAATTATAAAGATTTTCCTTTTCCCACCTATTTCCATTATTTAAAAAAAACCCCACTAGAGCTATACCTTGAGTGCCCTACCATCCATTCTTAATTAGCACATTCGTTTAGATAATATCACCAACTTTAACTTTAACACCTATGTGTTCTATTGTACTATTGTTGTTGACATCTTTTGATGATCTGCTTCTATCACTGCTTGTTTGTCCCTACAACCACACCCCCCCCCCCCACCTCTCTCTCTCTCTATCTCTCCGCCCCACACACACACACCTTAAACCAGCTTATATTTCAACTCTTTCTTGGACTCGAACTCAAGTTCTGTCGAAGGGTCATGAGGACTCGAAACGTCAACTCTTTTCTTCTCCGCCGATGCTGCCAGACCTGCTGAGTTTTTCCAGGTAATTCTGTTTTTGTTTAACAGATTTTTATTCGGTCAGGGTATCAAGGGATATGGATCAAAGATGGCTAAATGGAATTGAGTTACATATCACTCATGGTCTAATTGAATGGTGGAACAGGTTTGAGGGGCTGAATGGCCTGCTCCTGTTCCTATGATCAAGAAATCAGAGGCTGTATTTTCCTCTGGGGTGGGAAATGCTGCAGTGATTGGTTACACCGGATCCCTGTCCATTTTTCTGCCCACCTAATTTTCCAGTATCATTTCTTCTGGACTAACATGTAAAACATGTTATGACTTTATACAGCATCACCGAATGATAAGGCTCAGAAAGCTCACTGCTGAATTTTGCATGAATTCATGTTTTAAATCTTGTCTTGTTGTAATCTAAAATCAGCATGTAAGGGTTAGTTTCCAGGACTACATGGAGAAAGGCTAAGCCACGGGCTTGAACTGGTATGTTTACCTACCAGATTTTCCACATGGTGTGAATTCTTTATGGTCCAGACAATGATGTTTTGAAATGTTAACTAGTTATTGGTAATCATCTTGAGATCCTTTAATTACATCTCATGATATTAAAGGTGGCCCCATTCTCCTGCAGGGCTACCACTGTGACACCATTGTTGATGGTTTCATATTATTCAATTCTCACGGTGTGACACCCAGGCAAGCAGATTGCTGGAGACTTTTTGGTCACGTGTCAAAGAATATGGAATGTAGTGACTTTAAATAACAGCAGTTTCTCAGATCAGTGGAAAAAGGGATAAAAGCAAAATACTGCAGATGCTGGAAATCTGAAATAAAAACAGAAAATGCTGGAAAAACTCAGCAGGTCTGACAGCATCTGTAGAGAGAGACACAAAGTGAACGTTTCCAGTCCGTATGACCCTTCTTCAGAGCTAAAGAGAAGTAGAAATGTGATGAAATTTATACTGTTTAAGAGGGGTGGAGCAGGTGAAACTGGATAGCAGGCCAGCAATAAGTGCGGGCTGAGGAGAGTGGGGTAGGTCATTGATTAGCTACAGTCTGAGACCGACAGTCCAAACAATGTGTCTTTGTTTTACATGCTGGTGTTCAAAGGAAAAATGATGACTCTGATTTTAGCCTTCCTCTTATAAGACCCAGAGGAACACTCCTGCCCCTCCAGATCCACATAAGTAAAACTTCAAAGCTTATCTTCTAGGAATTTTCCAGCTCAGGATCCAGCTTCTGGCCATTTTGAGAAGTATCATGACAAACTAAGGGTTGGCTATTTGGTGATGAGGGCTTCCTTTGACAACATGACTCATGACTCTGGTGCACAAACCATACATATGTGTGTTGTATTATGTCTTTAAGGGATATCAGCATTACATCACTAGAAGGGAAATGTGCCATGTGATCCAGTCTTAGTTTCACTTTTGCTTTGGGCAGAGCACAGACACGCAGCTTTGATGTCTTCAAGCTTTATACCTATGTATAGCTCTTCTCATGTGCCTACTCTTATGAAATGAAGCCACATGTATTTACCAAATCCCTTATGAGTGATGGCTGCCTTGTGTATCTTATAGTAAGTAAGCCCAAGGTATTTTATCATTATAATAACATGACAATGTGGACAGCATTTTTACAATGAAAGCCATTCTGCCACAAAAAATATAATTGAGCAGACCATTAGGGTGCTAAAGCAATGCTTCATTGGCCAGGACTGCTCTAGAGGAGCCCTGCAGCACACAACATGGTCCATGTCAAAATCTGTGATGATTTGCTGCAAAACTTTGCCATTAATATGACACAGCCCTTGCCCTTGGTTATACGGCAACCAGCTAAGGAGTCGATGGAGGAAGAAGAGGAGGCATAGGAAGAGAATGGGAAAGGAAGTGAAGATGCAGCCGACATAGTCCCCTTCTAGTTGGGCTATTTGTGATCAACTCATCTGACTGTGGTACCAGTAACCGCACCCCCATTCCCATTCACCAACAATCCCACACCTCACCATCCCTCTGTCACTGACCATCAGTGTCCACTTTGTCACAAAGCAACAATAAAACCACCACAAAATAAACATTCTGAATCTGATTTGTGAATCAAATCATGCCATATTGCATATAAATGTCAGCTAATCACCCTTGCACATTCCCCTAGTGCCTGTTTTCTATGTGCCTTTGCCTGTCCCGGTGTTCCTACACAGTGTTACCTCAATGGCTAGTGGAAGGCTGCTGAATTGCAGTGGGGGAGACTGCAGGTGATCTTGTGGGATAGCCCTGAGCAGCTCCAGGTCTGGGTGCCCAACTTTGGATCGCACCACCTTGGCATGGACGCCAACAATCTGGACTAGCTGGCTGACAGGTAACAGTAAGGCCACTGGAGGAGTGGTAGTGGTGGGAGGATGAAAGCTCTTGTCCCAAGAGAAAGCAATAGGTCCATGCTCCACGAATCCACTGCCACTCCCCCAAGGCAGCATCTCAGCAATTCTAGTAATGTGCTGGAGGACAGCTTGCAGGATTGCTGTGGGATGCTCCAAATCCCTTTGAACATGCAACTGGAGAATTGTTTGTATGATGTTCCTCTGTCCTTTATTTTAACATGGGTGATAACCTTCTTATTTGAAGTGGAAAACCGTCTCTGCAAGAGGGAGAGGGCAGAGAAGTTTCATGTTAAACTTTCAACCATTTACACTGACAGCAGTAATCTTTATGCTATAGACAAGTTCCTTGCAGGTTCCATCAGTCCCTCACCTTAACACTGGGAGCCCACTAATTCCAGGAGTATGCTTAGTGCTTTGTAAGAGGTTTGTAAGTGCTTTGTCTTCTCTTTCCAAGGCGAGCTGATAGCTAGGAATGGTAAACCGGTAAGCTGGGAGGTTATGGTAGTTGGTAAGCCCAAGGTCATGGACATCCATTAGATAGTGAAAATTTAAAAAATTATTTTCCTTTAACCCAATCCTATCGCACCCCTTGCTCTAGTGGCTGATAGAATTGATAGGGTCTGGACATCCTCACCTCCGAATGGTAGCATTATGCTGGAATTCCTCTTGATATTGAGAAGGTGGGCATGCCCGAGATGTGTCTGAAGTGGTGTTTGCATCTAGGTCTCCCATGCTAACAAGGTGCCCGCCATTGACCTGACAAACTCTGAGAGGCTCAGTGCTGAAGGACACTGTGACTTGAGCAAATTTAGTGACAATGTATCAGCATTGTGCTGAACAGAATGAAGCTGATCATTTTCAAACTTCACACCTTCTAGCATACAGAAGTAATTACAGATATCACAGCCTTAATTCACGAGACATCCAAGTTGCATTTTGCAGCTAATCTCAAAATTTTTGTGAGTTCCAGAATTTTGACCCAGCAACAATGAAGGAACGACAATATATTTCCAAGTCAGGAATGTGTGTAACTTGGAGGGGAACTTGCAGGTGGTGATGTTTCTAGGCATCTGCTTGTCTTGTTCTTCTAAGTGGTAGAGATCATGAGTTTGGAAGGTTCTGTCGAAGAAACCTTGTCCTTCTGTCAAATATGTTTCTGCAGTGCATCTTATAGGTGGTACACAATGCTGTCACTATGCACAGCACAGTGGAGGGAATGAATGTTTAAGATGGTGGATCAAACGAGTTGCTTTGTCCTGAATGATGTCAAGGTTCTAGAGTGTTGTTGGAGCTGCACTCATCCTGGAAAGTGAAGATTGTTCCACACTCACTCACTCACACTCTGTAGACTGTGGACAACATTTGGGGGTCAGGAGATGAGTTATTCATTGTAGAATCCCCAGGTTCCAACTTGTAGGGTGTGATATTGGCCCCTTTAAAAATAATTGCTAATTGGCATCACTGGGCATCACTGGCCATCAGGGTGTCCACCTGGGAGATCAGAGGCAGCGAAGACGCCATCTCTGAGCCTCTGTACAACAAAGGCCCAATCAGAGGACACATCCATCTTGAGGCATCCTCTGAAGAAGTTAGAATTTTTAAAAAACTCTGGCCATAGCTGCCAGGTCACCCATTGGGAGGGGAAACCGCTCCTCAGGATGGCCTTTGGCTGCAGCTATGGCCTGCTGACTAATGACCTGGCGGGAAAGGGCCAGGGGGTGGGGGTGGTGGGGGGGTGTCGAAAAGAGGCCTCGTGGCCAAGCACTGGAAAGCTTCCTCCAGGCACCCGTTGAGCTGGCCCTTATTGGAAGGCCTGTCCGCTGCCAGGCAGATACCAGCAGTATGCCCAATCCGCCCAAAAATAGGCAGTTTTTCTGCTGGTGGTAACTCACCTCCTGAAAGGTCACTCAGAGGCAGGGAAGTTTTGGTCCGCTGACCAGACGCTAATATTTCTGACTTTCCTCTCGGTCTCATCTTCAAGACACCTCTGTGGGACAGGGAAGATTCCTCTAATAGCCACAGTATTTTCATGGTAGGACCAGTTAGGTTTCTGGTCAATGGTGACCTCCCGGAGGTTGAGGGTGGAGGATTCAGCATTGAATGTCTAGGGGAGATGATTAGATTCTCTCTGGTTGGAAATGGTCACAGGCTGCTTTGGTATCTGAGGAGTTGTAAATGAAACTGAACGCTTGGTCAAATGCAGCCGGGATGCCGGGGTGCTCACTTTCACCTCCCTTCTTGAGTTCACCTCTTTTGTCTTTGTTTGGACCAAGGCTGTAATGAGGCCTAGAGCCGAGTAGTCCCGGTGCTGAGCAGCAGTGAGTGGATTATTGCTGTGTAAGTGCCACTTGATAACACAGTCAACAACATCTTCCATCACTTTGCTGATGATTGAGAGCAGGCTGATGGGGTGGTAATTGTCCAGGTAAGATTCAGCTGTTTTTTGTGGACAGAACATACTTGTACAAATTTCCCCCTTGTTGGTAGATGCCAGTGCTGTAATTGTATTGAAACAGCTTGGCTCAGGGCACAGCTAGTTCCAGAGCACAAATCATAAACACTACAGCCAGAATGTTGCTGGTGTCCAAACCCTTTGCTGTATCCAGTGTGCTCAGCCATTTCTTGATACCATGTGGAATGAATCAGAGGGTGGGATTTTCCGGTCCCGCCAGTCTCAGTCATCATCACAGGCAGGATCGGAAAGTTAGGAGAGCGGCCAAGGCCAAGGCCGCTGGCAGGACTGCAGAAAATCCCAGCCAAATTGACTGAAGTCTGTGACCCTGGGGCTCTTAAGAGGAGACCGAGATGGCTCATCCACTCCATCGATTTCAATCAACCATCTTCTCAAAGAAAACTGAATACTTTGGTGGATAGCATTTCCTGACTTGCTAACAGAAAAGGGGAAAGATATTCAGAGTTAACAAAATAAGCAAACTCCTTCTCTTCTCTAAGTAGCACCCTCAATTATTCGAGGATCGCCGACCCACAGCTTATGTAGTGGCTTTACTGCAGGGTAGGTTGAGGAGGCTGGTGCCAGTCTACATCAGTTGGAATGGGGATCAAACCACATACTCTCGGGGCAACATTTTCCCCCCATCGTGGGGGGGGGAGGGGAAGTGCGTGAACGGGTGCAGGCGGACGCAGGCAGGCAGGCTTGTGATTGGCGCCCCCAATTGGGGGCACACTGCCATTTTACATGGGTAGGCCAAGTAAGGCCTGCCCAGTGTGATGTCTGCCAGGAAGCACCATGTGTGGGCAGGGGGGAGATTCCCTCAGCTGGGAGTGCACTCTTTCGTGCATGCGCATGAAAGTGCGCACAGATCTCCCTGAGGCAAAGTCCTGCCTGAGGTAGATTGGCTCACATTTTAATCGTTAAATAGAGCTGAGAAAAAAAATTCCCTGCCATGTTCCCTCATGTGACACTATCACATGAGTTGGGGCACGCCCATAACTTATCTTTTAAAATATTGTGAGATTTTAAAATCCTCATGAAACTTCATCTAGCGTGGATGAGGTTTCATGCTTTTTCAGAAGCCCGCCAGAGCTCCTGGCCTACCCACCAACCTTAAGGTTGGACGGGCAGGTCCACTAATGACTTCAACTACTTTGTTAATGGCCTTAATAGGCCGGTGACAGGACGGCGGGCGCACAGCCTGAGAATGTGAATGGCGCGGGGTGACATCAGGACACCTGCTCAACGTCATCCCGTGTCATTTTACACCTCAGCGAGCGGGCCCTGGTGTTATTCTGAACTACACGCTAGCCATCTAACCAACCGAGTTAACCGGCCACCCCAGCAAGTTAATAATGTTATTATGAAAACAGAAAATGCTGGAAATGTTCAGCAGATCAGGTAGCATCTGTGTCGAGAAAAGCGGTCAGCAACCTGAAATGCTAACTGTTTCTTTCTCCACAGAGTATTTTCAGCATTTTCTGTTTTTGTTTCAGATTTCCAGCATCCACAATGTTGTGCTTTTATATTGGCATTGCTGTAATGCCACTTGGTGGTGCTGTGGCCATATCTCTTAGCTGCAGCAATGAGCACAAAACTTCTTAGTTTTTGTTAAGCAAATAACTACTAAGATTAACTTTCTTTGCCACAAAACAGTAATCAGCTATCAGATATTCATTAGAAGCAGTTTTCTGCTGCACGGTTTCCTATCAAAATTTAAAGGGACATTGCCTTGTAAATGGCTTAAAAAATTTGTAAATGGACAGTGAACAGTGGCAGTATTGGTACGTAACAATTAATCAATGTCCTTGGCGTCGCACACATGGGGTAGGTCTTGACTTTGTAAAATAATATAAAATGGGTAATAGCAAATCAACAGCTTGTTTCACATTTCTCCTGATTTATTGATTTCAGTGAGAATAAAAATTGCGTGAGATGTAAAACGGGCTGTTGATTTGCTATCACCCATTTAACGCTATCGCACAGTCAAAATGTACCACATGGAATCAAGACCAAAAGGTCTATTTAAGTTAAGCAAGATTAGTGGATAACTGGAGGATGAGAACTAGGAATAACACAGCTCATTAGATGTGGGGATAACTATAGTGTTGCCCAGGAGATGGGGTATGATGGGAAATTAGTGTTTGGTCATTAGGTACAGTGAGGATTAGTGCAGGTGGCAGCAATGCAGGGTGCTGTTTACCTGCTTAGTGAGGAAGTGAGATTGTTCAGGAGGGAGATGTTCAGGCAGCTGTCTTAAGCTACATAGATTGATGGGGGGAATTAACTGTGCTGAAGCCCAAAGAGTTAAGGTTCCACCTGTCTGCTATATGTGCTGGATGGAGTGGGGAGGGAGGAGATGTGCAGGGGACAAAAACAGAGAATGCTGGAAATACTCAGCAGGTTTAGCAGCATCTGTGGGGAGAGAAACAGAGTTAATGTTTCAAATCTGTATGACCCTTCTTCAGAAGAATATATGGGTGTCACTGGCTAGGCCAGCATTTATTGTTCATTCTTAATTGCCCTTGAGAAGGTGGTGGTGAGCTGACTTCTTGAACCACTGCAGTCCATGTGGTATAGGTACACCCACAGTGCTGTTAGGAAGGGAGTTCCAGGATTTTGACCCAGCAACAGTGAAGGAACAACGATATATTTCCAAGTCAGTAGAGGTGAGTGGCTTGAAGAGGAACTTCCAGCTGATGGTGTTCCCATGTGTCTGCTGCCCTTGTCCTTCTAGGTGGTAGTGGTTGGTTTGGAAGGTGCTGTCTAAGGAGGCTTGGTGAGTCCCTGCAGTACATCTTGTAGATGGTACACTGTGCTGCCACTGTGCATCAGTGGTGGAGGCACTGAGTGTTTGTGGATGGGGTGCCAATCAAGGGGCTGCTTGGTACTAGATGGAGTCCCATATCCTTCAATTCCCTCAGTATCTAAAATTTTATCAATCTCTGGCTTTAAAATACTCAATGACTGAGCATTAACATTTGATTGGGATAGAGAACGCCAAAGAATCACAATCTTCGAGTAAAGAAATTTCTCCTCATCTTAGTTCCAAAATGGCCGATCCCTTATTCTTAGGCTGTGACCCCTATTTCGTCACTCCCCAGACAGGAAAAATATCTTGCCAACAATTATCCTCAAATTCATTAAGAATTTTACAAGTTTCAAAGAAATCACCTTTTATTTTTCTAAACTCTAGGCAACATAGACTCAGTCTATTCAATCTTTCATCATTGGACAATCCCCTCATCCCAGTCTAATGAACCTTTGTTGCACTGCCTCTATGGCTAGTATATCCTTCCTCAGGCAAGGAGGCCTAAACTCTACATTGTATGCCAGGTGTGGTCTCACCAAGGCACCATACAATTGCATTAAGGTTATTTACTCTTATTGAGGCCTGCTGTTGCAATTGTGTAGCAGGTGCTTTTCATTGTTTTTGCCCCATACCCTAAAAGTGATTAATACCAATTGTTTAAGAATAGCAAACTATTCCATTCTCCATCGCAGCATTCCTTGCCTTAATGACAGCTCTTTCCCAAACAAACATGAAGAAAGAAAATCAAAAAGCCTAAATCCACAGCTACATCATTTGAAGAAGTGAACCCTTGCTCTGAAAATGTTCAATCAAATAAATGTCAAAAATTATGTTTGCTGTTGAGCTGGGATTTTTAGGCTGCAAGTTACTACAGGGAGTAATACTTTATGAATGCTCAACATAATTTTTTGTGTCCTTTTACTGAGCAGAGGTGTTAACTCATTTAAAATAAACATGTTAACTTTCCTGTGAAATAACATTACACTAAGTAATTTTCTGGCCTTACAGACAAAATGAAAATCAGCAGTGCACATATATTCTATGTGACTTCATCTATTCATTGATGATATGATTCTTTATAGGCTAATTTCCACCAAAATGCGTGTTCAGACATCACAGCACAGGAGACTTCATAGGCTCATATCAAAATATACAACTTTACATTATTTTAATATTGAAGGCAATTCTCCTAACCTATAAATTAGCACTTAGAGAAAATAGACCGCAATAGATTTTCTTTATTACTGAAGTGCTTCCAATATAACTTCTGTACGAAGAATAGCTACATTTTATCTGCAACGCCTCATTGCACTCATTGTTTTGAGTGCAAGTGAAATTGCCCTTGAGAGTCACACACTCACTCTCAATCTTTTTATCTCCCTCTCTCATTTGGACACACACCCTCTATCCCTCATTCTCTATCTCTTCTGATTCTCTTTCACTTACCCCTAGCTGCAATGGTGTTGCACATGGGACTCAATTGTAGTGTTCAGCTGAAGCAAGATTAAAGGAGGGGTATAACTACAGCAAGGCATAACTCAATCCCCAAATGCCTTCTATCTTAATTGTTAAATTAGCATTATAAATTGTTATTTCCATATTTATAATGGGACTACCTACATAGGTTTATCACATTATAACCACTCCCTTACTATATAACTTACCTTGGCCACTCTGGCTCTGATGTTGTTTAATCCATATAGCTGGCAGTTTTAGACTGCATGCTTTACGGATTTCACAGTTAAAATTGTGTTAAGGTATTGAGGTCTCAAGGATAGCTAATCAGCATTTCTACCTGGATACAAGGCCCACAGGATTCATGTTGCCATGGAGATGGGCCTTGAGAGAGGAAGGGTATAAGATATCCCTAAAAACTCACAGGCAAGGTTAGTCTGCCAGGATCCAGAAGAGAGAGAGAGAGAGAGAGAGAGCAGTGAGAGGTCAAATATCTCTATGGAAACCCCAAAAATTCTCATTGGGATTGGAATTAAAGTATTTAAAGGGTGTTGTCTGTCACAATGTTTTATAATCTGTTTACAGCACAAAAACAGGTTGGTTGGCCCAACAGGTCCATGTCAGTGTTTATGCTTTCACTAGCCTCCTCCAAACCCTCTTCATTTAATCCCACCAACCTATCCTTCCAATCCTTCCTCCCTCTTGCGTTTACCTAATTTCCCCTTAAATGCATCTGTACTAGTGGCCTTAACTATTCCTTGTGGTAGCAAATTCATTGTTTGGACGAGGAAATTTCTCTTGAATTTCCTTTTGGATTTATTAGTGACTTATGTTTATGGCCCTACTTCTGGTCTCATCTGCAAATGAAAACATATGTTCTACGTCTACCCTATCAAACTCTTTCAGAATCGTAAAGACCTTTAGCAGGTCACTTATCAGTTTTCCCTTTTCTAGAGAATAGAGCCACAGCCTATTCAATCCTTCCTGATAGGCATAATCTCTCAGTTCTGATTTCATTCTAGTAAATCTTTTTTGCATCTTCTCTAATGTCTCTATGTAATTTCCAAGATATGGAGACAAGGATTGTTCACAGTACACAGTGTTGTTATAATATCTGTAGAAACTGATAATGTTTAAAAAGAAATTCAAATTTTTAGTTAATAACTGAAAGGATGACACAACAAAATTTCGTATTTTAAGAAGTTTGCTGTAACAAAAAAAACATTAAAAGCACTGTTGACTAAACCCTATCTTTGTAGGCATCTTATACTTTAGGCCACAAAACAGAAAAATCCCTTCTTTCTTTTAGCACAATAGAAAACACACTTCACAGCTATACTTTACACTGTCCTTTAAGTAGACATTCAATTCTCCTGGAACCTATCCAAGGTGATTCTTAGCTCCTGAGTTCTTTTCCTTTCTCAGGCTGGGAACTTTTAGTCTGAGAATTTTCACAGTGAGATTTTTTTTCCCTGGAGATTCTTCCTCAAGCACAAACTAGATGAATCTTCCAGCTTCATTTTAATTCCTCACAAATTTCGTCTTTCCGATCCAAGTGCGAGCTCTGAACTGCATTCCTACATGGTGAACCATAGAGATTTTTGGACTCTAGCTGCTCTCTTTCTCTCTTCTGGGTCCTAGCAGACTAACATTGTCTGTCAGGTTTTTGGGATATCTTAAACCCTTGCTCTCTCAAAGCCCATCCCGATGGCAACATGAATCATGTGGGCCTTGTTTCCAGGTAGAAATGCTGATTAGCTACCTTTGAGACCCCAACTCTCTCTTATCTTGGAAGTAAGTGGGCAGTTTAAAGCACAAGCATTTATAACCCAATGTTCTCAGTGCTTTTCTGGGACTTTGGAGATTCATTGTCTATCCATTGTTAACACACCGACTGCTGCATTGTCTCCAACTGCAAACATCTTGCACCTTCTTCCTAATAAATCAATCTGGGCACTCTTTAATCTCAAACGATCAAACAACCCAGCCTTGCTGTCAGGCAGAGGTCAGAACAGGTCAATGATTCCTTTCATTTTACCTTAAATTAGAGTCCAAAAACATAATAATTTAATAAACCTCATAACTGTAACAGTATGATCTAACCAATGTTCTATACAAAATTAACATAACTTCTCTGTTTTTCAAGTATATCCCTTTAGAAATAAATTAATTATTAACCATATTATTGTTCTGTTGGGTTGGAGTTGTTTCAATGATATCCCAAAGATTGCTAGCTATAAACACCCTAACATTTATTTTGACATATTTACAGATTAAAATCTTCTGACCATGATTGTCTGGATCCAGACGAATAGTATCAGTTCTCACTGTATGAGCAACTCTCCTGTTATTTGAGGTGGCACAGTAACAGCACCTGGCTCCAAAGTTAATGAGGGTTTGAATAATCCTATTTCCAATACTATTGTCTGTAGTGCAGACCTTAGTTGCATAATTCTTTGAGTATATTGTATTGATGATATGTCCTTTGTACCATTGTATTGGGTAATTGGACTTCTTGATTGCATTAGTTGATGGCAGGTAATGGCATTTCCCTGGTACCATTGTTCCCTGATAGTAGTCAGTCAATGTCCAAACCCTTTTGCTGAGTCACTGCTTTTTCACTAAATGTCCGAATTAACCTCTTACTGCCCAGCTCTGTACTGCTGACTGCAGCTTACCTTTTTTGTTATTTATAGTTCCAAATATGAGCTCAAAACATATCCATGGATTTGAAAGTATGTTCCATAAATTTCCCAGTTGGAGGGGATTCCAATCCTACTGATTAAATGATGGAAGAATTGCTCTGGTTGAAATGTGTAGTGTTATGGCCCAGCAGATGGTAAATGTTGAGCTGCTCAAATCCCAGGGGGAAATTTGTAATAGCTGCCATAGCTGTTTTGCAATTTGTATTTTATTTCGAGATGCGTGCCTTGAGTTCAATAGTAATAAGTCCACCGAGACTCAGAGGTTTTTCTTACAAAACTAAATTAAATATTTATTAATAAAATAAAAGATTTTAAGCACATGCATAGGTCTACCAATTATTACTACAATAACTTCTAATTCCCCTAATTAATCTGACTCCTGGTTACACCTCCGTTAAGGCAACAGTAAAAACAAAGAAATTTCAACAGATGCAGGCAAAGCACAAAACACCTTGAACAATGATATTCATGGTGGGTTTTCTCATTTTTGGTTCCTGTAGACAGCAACTTGATGCATAGAGGCTGGAGGCTTTTCATACTTGGTAAATTTTAGAATTTCTTTTCCTACACAAAACCCCATTTCCTTTATACATGTTTCTCCCTTTTTAATGTAAATTACACTGTTCCAAAATGTCTTTTCAACTTTTCTCATAATATAAATCTTTCATAGCACTCATATTATCAGTAACCTTTGGGAAAAATAAACACACTGTTGGGCCTAGCCTCTTCTGGCTAGGTGTAACATCTTACCATCTCTTTGAAATTCAAACTAACCTAATTTATCTAAAAATGAAAGTATTCCACACACCTCACATTCTAAAACTTCAGCCACGTTTATGTATTTAACATTTCAAACCTAACTTCCCCTTTGATCATTCAAAAGCTCCAGACCAGCTGACTCCAATTCAATTAAATCCCCCACCACACACATCCACACAGAGAAACTAAACCAAACCCCACTATTAACCTACTTTTACAATAAATCACAATAATATTATGAAAATTATTACAGTAGCAACATGAGAAACATTTTTTAGTTCTTTCACAGTTGTGGCAATGTTGGCTAAGCCAACATTTATTGCCCACCCTAATTGCTCTTGGAAAGGTGGTGGTGAGCCGCCTTCTTGAACAGCTGCAGTGCTGTTAGGGATGGGGTTCTAGGATTTTGACCCAGCGGCAGTGAAGGAAAGATAATATAGTTCCAAGTCGGGATGGTGAGTGACTTGGAGGGGATCTTGTTCCTTTAAATGAATTTGCAGCATTGTTACACACGATTTCCGTGGCAACCCTTCTCTAAAAGTAGATTGAGCAAGGCAGCCAACAGGCAATTTTTCTTTTGTGTGTGTGCACAAATTTGCATAACAGGTTACTGAGAAAGCACTTGTCTTTCTGTCTGTTGGAACATAGCTGTTACAACAAATAATTGGTTCTCCCTTATTATCCCTGAAAAGTATCTTTGCTAGTAAGACAAAAATGCCCAAATGTTTTTCGATTGAGAGAATTTTTGTTCCGAAAAGCCAGTTGCTCTTTTAATCTTCTCATTAAACTGGTGTTACTAAGAAATTATTATTACCATTCATGTCCTGTTGCTTATCTAAGTGCTGCTTTTAAATTTTGTAATAAAAGTTCAGTTAATGGATGGAATCATCCCAGATTTGCACTAAGTGCGGAAGAGGGTGGGAAAAACGATGCAATGGTGGCTTCTCACGCTGTATTGTTCCAATCTCGCTGCATTAATTATGCATTCCCAGGAAACACACCTTTTTGATGATGATGTCATCACCTTGCCGCTTCATCACCCTGGCACCATATTTAAAATGCAGCCACTTGCATACCTCTCAGTGCTTCCAGCCCACTACTGCTCCATTGAAGACATGGCCCCGAAAGGCAAAAAGGCTGCAGTCCCTCAGTTCAATGATGCGTCCCACCAGTGCCTTTTGGATGCAGTAGAGGCTTGCTGTGATGTCCTCTAACCCTGCTTTGGCTGCAGGAAGGATAGCAACCTTACGAATCCAGCATGGGAGGCAGTGGCAGCAGTGGTCAGCGTCAATGGACTGTAAAAGAGGACAGCCACCCAGTGCCACAGGAGGATGAATGATTTCCTTCGTTCCACCAGGGTAAGTCACTCTTCTCATCACTCTCAACTCACACACATCCACAGGGATCTCACGCCTCAAGGGATAGCACCACTAACTCTCACACACACCCTCACATCTCCATCAGGCTCATATTGTCTCAAGCTCGCGTCCTCATCCTGTCCATGGCTCCACTCACCACACAAACATTCCACACAGTGCCATGTGTCCTGCTCATACTCTCTCCATCTGTTTTCATGCAGGAGAAGCCTGCTCACATCAGCAGGGAGAGGTTCCAGACCAGAGGGGAGTGGCCCACATTAGCTCCCTCACTCACTTTGAGGAGTGTGCCATCGCGCTGACTGGTGAGGACGTGGACCATGCCTGCGGCGACGGTGAGGTTGGCAGTGAACACCCACGTGAAGATCCTGCACCACATCATCCCTCTCTCAATGCAACTGTGAGCGCTCTCTCTCCTGCTTTTGATTCTGCTGCCATGCACTAACTATCTCTACTTTGGTTCACAGGGAGCTCTGCCAAGTGACCGACACCCTCAGCCAGCCAGTCGCTCAGCTCCATCCACATCCTCACCTCCAGCCAAGAGGACACCTCCTCCATTGAAGAGCTGGAAATAAGCAGCCTGGAAGACTGGCCACAGCGCTTACCCACATCCTCCACCAGCGTAGCGACACACACCTCGTTGGGACCTAGATCTAGAGCAGGCTTGGGTTCACAATCTGATGGTCACCGCACAGACATGTGCCTGCAGCAGGAGGAGGCAGTGTGGGCAAATTCCCTGGCACTCGGGGAGGCATCTGTGAGGTCCGAGTCAGATGACAAACCTCTGGATTTGGCCTTCCAACTTACCCAGCAGAAGGGCAGAGGTAGGGGGAATATTATGTAGAGCTGCTGGAAGCCCTCAGCTGAGTGGCTCACGTGTCAGAGGAGTGTCCACCCACTCTCTGGTGAAATGGTGCCCATATGAAAGTCTCCATGGGAAGAATGGTGGGTGCCATGGAGACCCTGGCCCAGCAGAACCCGGAGATGTGTGCAGACCTGTATTCCATCACGGGAGCCATGGGTGAATTCCTGCAGTGGCAACGCGAGAGGGAAATAGGGCACCTCGACATCCCTCCAGGTGTTCCTTCCCCTCATGGAGTCAGGCTGGGGCCCTCAGGCACCTGAAGGGAGGAGGTGCAGCAGCTGGACATCCATTCAGGAATCTCAGAGGATGTCCTCTCCCTCCAAGTCCTCTTTGCCTGTGTCTCCCTCACCCTTGTCCTCTGTTACCGCAGTGGGAGCAGCCGGCCAACGAGTGATTCTGGAGGGAGATGTGTGTGTGTGTGTTTGTGTGTGTGTGTGTGTGTGGGGCAGGGCCTTTCAGGGCCTCTTGCAAGCACTCTCCCACACACACGGATCCTTCATGTATCACACTCATCTCAATGTCCTGAGCATTTTTAATGCTGCCTGCTGGGGTTTGCTTTCAGATGTCCATCTGAGCTGACCTGCATTTCCACCCACCCAATGATCACATTCCCATGCAGCACCTGATCTCGCCCACCACGTCTCTCATTTCACTTTCGATTTAGACAGCATGGTGGTGCAACAGTATTTCAGTTGCTCCCCTGTCCTTTCCGCTCCCCCCAGTCACCCATTTCATTTCCCCCATCACTGTTGAGCCCCCTGGCATCACCTTCCACCTCCCCTCCATGATCTACCAGCCACAACCCTTTTCCTTCAGAGATGCCCAGGTGAACATGCACGTTCCCTTCCTTCCTGAAAATCCCACCCCCATCCACAATAACCTCCCCAACTTCCTCCTTCCCACTCCCAGAGCCTGTGTCTGCTTCCCAGTCCCCACCAACCACCCACGCATTCTCTTATACTAATACCGTCAAACCCTCACCCTCCTACCCTAATGCCTCACTCTGCCCTTGGTCACTCTCACCATTCCCTTGTACGATGCCCACACTTCAGTTCGTTCCCCAGGAGGCAGAGCCCTCCCTTGCACATTCACCTGGACATACCACCTTCCGGACCCCTTTCCACCTTGGAAACCCTCCCCCCCTCGGAACCCCTGCCCCCCCCAGAACACCTCCCTCCTTGGAAGCCATCCCCTCTGGACTCCACTCCCCTTTAGTTATTCCCCCTTCCTGACTCCTTAAGACAGCCTTACTTCTTCTGTCATCTTTAGTCCTTAACCCTTCCTGACTACTTCCTCTACCCTTACTTCTTCCTCCAACCTTATTCCCTCCCCTCTCTGCACACCTTCATCCACCTGGACTCCCTCCCCTCTCTGCAGTCCTTCCTCCCCCCAGACTCCCTGCCCTCTCCTCACCCCTTTCCCCTACTGAGCTCCCTCCCTTATTCCTTCCAACCCCCCTTACACCTACTTCCCCAGTTGCTGTTTTGTCCTCTATTATCCCCTCCTCCCTCATACTCCTGCCCGCACCAACCTCACTCCCCCAGACACCTTCATTCCCCTCCAACCTCATGCCCCCCCGACACCTCTTCCTCTCCCAGTCAATCCTAGACCTTTCGCTCCATCAACTTTCCAACTTCCGTGAGCTGCTTCATGGTGGAGCCATGTCCATGAGAATCCACCCAGCATTCCCTGGATGTTCCTCCAGTGGGCTGTTGCTATTGGGCTCCAGAACCTTCTGCTCCTCGGATGTCCGTAATGTGAGCAAGGCCCTGGTGATAAGTCCTGACTTCTGCACGTCACACTTGACAAGACGTATTCTGCACCGGCGTGTTTTCCTGCTGACATGGGTGGATGACCGAGCAGAGGTGGGGGATGATTCTGGCGGGCTGGCCTTATAATGATATGCAGATTTATTACAATGAGGTTCTGACATCTGATGGCGGGAAATGCGGCCCGGAATCTAAGGGCAGAGCGAATGATCAGAAATTAGTTTCACAACATCGTGAAACTGATTCTTTGGCCTTCTCGCCATATTGCCTACTCACACCACCAAACACACCTGACACCACCGGGCATGGAAAATTCCACCCAGTAACTATAACCAACTTTCTTTCTGATCTTCTAAGCAGACAGTGTTTAGCAGCAGTTGATAGCACTCATGCCTCTTTGTTGGGAGGTTCCAGGTTCAAGTCCCACTCGAGGGCTCGAGCACAAAAATTAAGGCTGACATTCCAATGTAGTACTGAGGGAGTGCTGCACTATTGCAGGTGGCTTCTCCTCGATGACACATTAGAACACGACTTTTAAAAACCTGGCCCGACTCCATGAAAATTGCAGAGGACTAGGACATACCTATCCCCGCAATGGAGCCAGCTAGGATAGGAGTGCCAAGTGTGGGCTCGGAACCTGAGCCAACCCACACCCTTAAAAGGCATTTCAGAAAATCGCACAGCCTGGGAGTGAGGGGGGAATCCTGGAATTGGGATTCGTCTGCTATTTTTAAAGGGCTTCTGCGTCAATTTGACCCGTCGAAAATCCAGGCCAGTGTTGTTGGAGGAGTTGGCTGAATTTCTATAAGCCAGAAGAGAGTGGTGCAGAATCTTTGGAAGGAGTTGTGTGCTTTCTGAAAGGCCTCTGAGTACGTCACGAGCTACCAGACATGGGAGCAATAGTTGCTGTCCCTGTGGGGCTATGGCATCAAAGGGAGGTGGAGCAGTGGTAGGAAAGAAGACAAGAGAGGAGGGGTCCCTGCAGGAGGCCGTACCAACCTCGGGTCCTCAGGGAACATTTCTCCTACCTGTACCTTCTTCAGGAGCAGTCTGCTAAGTGGCTGTTCTTCACCAAGGAGGTCGTTACAGAACTGTGCCACTTTCCCAACCCAGATCTGCAGCCTCAAAACAACATGAGAACAGAGCTGCCAATGACCGTCAAGGGCATTGTGGCATAAAAGCAGAAAATGCTGGAAAAACTTAGCAGGCTTGGCAGCATCTGTGAAGAGAGAAACATTTAATGTTTCAAGTCTGTATGACTCTTCTTCAGCTTTGAAGGGTCTTACAGACTCAAAACCTTAACTGTTTCTCCCTCCACAGATGCTGCCAAACTTGCTGAGTTTTTCCAACATTTTCTGCTTTTATTTCAGATTTCCAGTATCTGCAGTATTTTGCTTTCATTTAAGAAGACTGTGGTCCTCATTTTATATGCCAATGGGTCCTTTCAAGCTGGAACAGGTGACATCACCAACGTTTCAGAGTTCTCTATCCATCACTACATCCGGGAGGTCACAGAGCCCTGTACACTGGGAGGGAGGACTTCATTGACTTCTCGCTATGTTAAAAGAAACATGATAAGTGAGCACACGGCTTTGCCAGGATAACAGGATTCACCATGGCGTAGAGTGCCACCAACTGCATACATGTGGCCTTGCAAGCACCGCATCTCAATGGGCATCAGTCATGATATGTCCATCCTGCCCCAGTCCGCAGCTTCATCCATCTGTCAGCCACTACATCAAACCAAAGGGTGACTAATTAGTGACAAATGCTATCTATTCACGTGGCTAATGACTCTGTTCAGCATCCAAGCACATATGGTCAGTGCTCTTACTGTGACAGCCATGCTGTAACTCGGCAAGTCATAGTGCAGTGAAAACTTCTTTTCACTCCTCTTTATAGCCCATAAGCTGCACTTTACTCTCTGAAAGTTTCTCTTTTTGCTCGCTTCACCATGTCCCCTGTGCATAAAATTTTGCTTATGGTTCCCTTCCCAGTTTCTCTTTTCCACGACTGCTTTTCCAACCTATCACCAGTGTTTCTACACCAGCTTCTAATGTCTGACTAGCCTCTGCAAGTTTCTGTTGGCTTCTATTTGAAAATGGAACACAAGGATGTTTGTAAGGCTTCTTTATTTGAAAACAAAGATAGTGTGAAGTTAACGAAGGATTATTTACAATCATTTGTGAAATGTTGCCATTTGAAACTATTTGCTTTATAAAGGAGCGCTACTCTTTGCAATTGTTATTTTCCATTGAATTATGTCTTTGTGCTCTTGAATTGTATACACAGGTACACACAAGGAAATACAGACATATCAGAAAGAACTGTTGAACGCCAATTTCCACCCTTTGGGATTAGGAGGAACGAATGAATCTCCTTCAGCCATCCAGTTTCAGTCACCCCTCCCCACTACCCCATTCAAAAGACATCTTTTGGTAATCTGTATCCCCATCCATTTCACAAGCATTGAGAATGGGATTAGTTTAACATGCACTCCAGCAGCTTGCAGGACCCAGGAAAAAAGATGCCAGTGCACTAGACAGTTTCACACTAGGTTGAACCACCTTTTGCAAGCCACTGTGGTATAAGGCAATAATTCTAACTGTGTCATATGCTAATGAGACATTATACATCATCGCAGGAAGAGATGCAACATCACATAATCTTGCTTCCTCTTGTAGAACCTTGTAGTAAGATGTAGACACAGTCATAAGAACATAAGAAATAGGAGTAGCACTAGGGCATTCAGCCTCTCAAGACTGCCCTGCCATTCAATAAGATCATGGCTGATTTGCCCCAGGCCTCAACTCCTCTTTTGTGCCAATTCCTCATAGCCCTCAACTCCCCGATATTTCAAAAATCTATCTACCTCTTTAAATGCTTTGTGAACTAGCCTCCACAACTCTCGGGGGTTGAGAATTCCAGACATTCACTACTCTCTGAGAGAAGAAATTCCTCCGCATCTCAGTTTTAAATGAGTGTCCGCTTATTCTGTATCTATGACTTTTAGTTTGAGATTCCCCACTAGTGGAAACATCTTCTCAACATCTACCATGTCAAGCCCCTATTGAAGCTTGTACATTTCAATAAAATCACCTCTCATTCTTCTAAACTCTAATGAATAAAGGGTTAACCTGTTTAGCTGCTCTTGATAAGTCAACCCCTTCACCCCAGGAATCAGCCTAGTGAATCTCTTTTGAACTCACTCAATGCTAGTATATCCTTTCTTAAATATGGAGACCAAAACTGTGCACAGTACTCCAGGTGCACCCTCACCAACCCCCTGTACAGCTGTAACAAGACTTCCCTATTTTTAAACTCCAACCCCATAGCAATACAGGCCAAAATTCCATTTGCCTTCTTAATTACTTGCTGTGCCTGCATGCTAACCTTTTGTGTTTCATGCACAAGAACACCCAAATCCCTCTGTGCTTCACCATTTCGGAGCCTCACTCCATTTAGTTAATAGTCTGCCTTTTGATTTTTCCTACCAAAATGCATGACCTCACACTTTACTACATCAAACTCCATCTGCCAAGTTTTTGCACACTCACTCAATCTGTCTATATCCCTTTGCAGATTCCTTATGTCAGAGATGTTCCAATAAAGTTAATGTTTTCCTTGACTCAGCAAATTCTGGAAATACTGTGTATTAGCACAATAGGACCAAGAATATTATAGGCACTGTTATCAGTGATCCCTATTACAGCAATCTGGACAGTCTCCATATCAAGCTTCAGGATTTTATGATAATTTTTATACAGAAAGGATCTGGGGCAAGAGTTAGGCAGGGTTTTTATAAGTGATATATTCTCACTAAATGCACACAGGTCACGGGTAATTAAACAGAAGCTGATTTTCCTTGACAACAAACAGTTCATTAACCTATGGGGTAAGCAGAAAATATCTCTTAACCGTAGTGCTGGAAAACCCTTTGCTCTCTGTCCAGAAAGTGAGGAATAAGTAGAGAGACACAGACACCAAAATGGTAATCTAGCTTTTGTTGAAGGAGGTAAGGCAGACTCAATAAGTCAAAATGCTGATTAGTTAGTCTGTTTACATTAAGTAAAATTATTTACTGAACCGGTGTAGTGCAGACAGCTCATGGCTTTTAATCTAATTACACTGTGATAAGTTGTATCAATTGAACTAAATGAATCTGGTCCGATCTAGTTTGCTGTCACCTTACTGTGGAATAAAATACCCTAACAATTTGAATCAATTTAATATCAGTTATTTCCACTGTCAGAAAGATTGAAGAAACAGGTGGGCATTGGCATCTGCTTCAGGCCATCAGACGATTCCATTGCTCCACCACTGGGTCTAACATATAGGTAAATATGAGGTAATGTGGTCACTTCTGAGAAAAGTGAGATGCTCTGACAGGAGTGACCAATGTCTATGAGCCATAGGAATAATCTATGACAAACCCAATATCAAAACAACCCAATGTACTTGTGCCTGAGATATATATATATTTGCACTTGTCTCATTTGATATTTTTCTTTCTCTCTCAAGCAAACCAAATAAATGATCTTGTCGCTCCTTGTAATGTAATCATGGAGGCACGTCATCAATTTCTGTGGTGAAATATTGAGTTGAAAGCACCTTTTCCTACTCTATTGTGACAAATAGCTAGGGAATTTGATCTGACAAGCCTCATGTGGCCAGTTACCTGGTTAAATATATGAATTCTTAAGGCCTATAGTTATTTGAGGAATAGTGTTCCCACAACGTAACAGGCTGAAATACTTACTGATTCAGTTCACCTGAGACATTGTCACCTTGTTTAAAAAGGGTTTTTTCGTGATTTATTCTCATATCATCAACACTGAGATTGTGCAAATACTTGTAACAGTGTACATTAAAAACCACATCTCCATTAAATCCAGGCAGCAAAAATAAATACAGTTGTTTATTCCTAACATTTCTAAATGTTAAGAGGATTCTACAGGAGATGCCTTTGGCAGAATATTATTGCATTACTTTTTTTTACTTTGTTGTCTAGAAACTTCACAATTGTAGTAATTTATGAATTTTTTGTGCTTTGTAAGTGAGCTAACAGAATTGGTAATGCTGTGCTATAGCAAGGACAAAATACATTTTTTGTTCTAGCAAATTCTGTAAAAGGGTATTTAATTATCATTGTACTGAACTTTGTTCTATGCTGCAGGCAACAAGACCCAAATTCAGTCCAATTATAACCTTCAAGTCCTTCGACTTTTAATAGATAATATACCAGACAAACTCATTATAACGCCTACTTAATCTAATGCTGCGATATGGGATCAAATTGCCATCACTCTGGCTTCAGTTACAATAGCTGTTTTGGTTAATTAGAATCATATTTATTACAGAAAAGGCAACAAATCTGCACTGGCCCTTGTTGACTATGGAGCATTTAGCAGAGGGTTATTTTTAGGGACATTTCCTCTGTTTTTCTTTCCCCTTAATAATCATTCATCTCTGCTTACTGTGCAGCAGCTGAGCAAAGGGATAAAAGGTCCACTGGTATCTGTAATGCATGGTAATGGCTCTTATGCTGCTCCAATAGTGAAGGCAACAGCAGATGTCTGTGTATGTCTTATTTCCCAAGGGCAAGTGAGACTGTGCCTGAGATTTCTTAAATTTGTATATATTTTTTCAGTAATATTCAAAGTCACTGGATGTGATCATCAATTGAGTCTCTCCTGAATTTCCTTTTGCTAGTGTTGGTAAATGAAAAATACGTTAGCTTATTTTCAGGGTCCGTTAAAAAAAAATCCAGGTTCCAAACAATTTATTCATAAGATGATATAATAATCCTCCAAACTCAGGCCTCGAGTACTAATTTAGCTTTATAATTTCATGGACACTATCAGAATAATTATTTGCAGTGAAGGTGCCCCATTTAGCTGACAGGAACCAATTGCTCTGAAGATGCTGCCGGCAGTCATTTTATCAGTGTGATACAGTTGGTTTTGCGGGGTATCTGAATTCAAAGGCATTCACAAACTAATCCAAATGGATAAGTTCAGGCCACTTGGATTTATTTTGATACTTGTAAGAGGCTTAGCCCTCCAACAAAATGAACTGTTTTCTGCTGGTTAAACTATGTTGTTTCAGGTCATTTTTCTTTTCTGTTTGGCCAATAGCTGTACCATTTTGTGTGAGACCTCAGTTAAAAAAGAGATTTCTATGCTGATGCTTCAATTTCCATTGTATTTTGAGCAACACTAAGTTGTATTGTGAACTAATGAAAACAGTTTGCTAGTTTTCTAAATATCTTTAACTATATTTAGGGGAAGGTAATGACATAGTGGTAATGTCACTGGGTTAGTAATTCAGGGGCCCAGGCTAATGCTCTGGGGACACAGGTTCAAATCCCTCCATGGTATTTCTTTATTCATTGAAATTCAATTAAAAAACCTGGAACTGAATGCTAATATCAGTAATGGTCACCTTGAAACCATTATCAGTTCAACCATCTGATTTACTAATGCCCTTTGGGTAAGGAAACCTGGTGTCCTTACCTGGTCTGGCCTACCTGTGAATCCAGACCCACAGCAATGTGGTTGACTCTTACTGTCCAGTGCAATGGCCTAGCAGCCATTCAGTTGAATCAAACTGCAATGAAGTCTAAAAGTAATGAAACCGGTTGGACCACCTAGCATCGCCCTAAGCACTGGAAATGACAACAGCACACCCAACCCTGCAAAGTCCTCCTTACTAACATCTTGGGGCTTGTGCCAAAATTAGGAGAGTTGTCTCACAGACAGTCAAAAAACCAGCTTCCATAGTTATACTCACCAAATCATGCCCGACTGACAATGTCCCAGACACCACCATCACCATCCCTGGGTATGTCCTGTTCCACCGGTATAGTGGTATACAATTGGGAGGGAGAAAACATTGACCATCCTCAACAAATAAACACCTTCAACATATTCCGACCCTATGAAGTCTCATGGTATCAGGTCAAACGTGGGTAAGGAAACTTCCTGCTGACTATCAAATACTGCACCCCCACATCCCCTCAACTGATGAGTCAGTACTCCACCATGTGGAACACCAATTGGAAGAAGCACTGAGGGTGGAAAAGGGCACAGGATGTACTCTGGGTGGGGAACTTCAATGTCCATCATCAAGAGTGGCTTGGTAGCACCACTACTGACTGAGCTGACCAAGTCCTATAGGACATGGCTGCTAGACTAGGTCTGCAGCAGGTGGTGAAGGAACAAAAAAAGAGGGAAAAGCCTACTTGACCTCATACCTACCAATCACCTTGCATCTGTCCATGCCGGTGTTGGTGAAAGTGACCACCGCACAGTCCTTGTGGAGGCAAAGCCCCACCTTCACACTGAGTATACCCTCCATCCTGTTGTGTGGTATCACCATAGATTTTGAACAGATCTGGCCACACAAAGCTGGGCATCCATGAGGTGCTGTGGGACACAGCAGCAGCAGAACTGTATTCAGCTGCAATCTGTCATCCCATGGCAAGACATATCCCCCTCTACCATTACCATCAAACCAGGGGATCAGACCTGGTTCAATGAAGGGTGCAGGAGGGCATGCCAGGAGCAGCACCAGGCATACTTAAAAATGAGGGACCAACCGGGTGAAGTTTCAACACAGGACTACGTGCATGTCAAGCAGTGGAGGCAGCATGCGATAGGCAGGACTAAACAATCCCACAACCAATGGGTCAGATCTAAGTTCTACAGTTATGAATGGTGGTGGACAATTAAACAACTAAGAGAAGGAAGAGGTTCCACAAATAGCCCCATCCTCAATGATGGAGGAGCCCAGCACATCAGTGCAAAAGACCAAAAGGCTGAAGCATTTGCAACCATCTTCAGCCAGAGGTGCCAAGCAGCTGATCCATTTTGGCCTCTTCCTGAAGTCCTCAGCATCACAGATTCCAGTCTTCAGCCAATTTGATTCACTCCATGAGATGTAAGAAACAGCTGAAGGCACTGGCTACTGCAAAGTCCATGGGCTCTAACAATATTGCGGCAATAGTACAGAAGACCTGTGATCCAGAACTAACCACACTCCTAGCCAAGTTGTTTCAGTTGACTATAACATGGAATCTACCCAGCAATGTCAAAGATTGCCCAAATCCAAGTTCAAATCCAACCAGCCAATTACCGCCCCATCGGTGTACTCTCAATCATCACTTTAGTGATAGAAGATGTCATCGACAATGCTATCAAGTGACACTTATTCAGCAATAACCTGCTCACTGATGCTCAGTTTGGGTTCCACCAGGGCCACTCAGCTTCTGGCCATATTACAGCCTTGGTTCAAACATGGACAAAAGAGCTGAACTCCAGAGTTGAGGTGAGAGTGACTGTCCTTGACATCAAGGCAGTATTTGACTCTGTATGGCATCAAGGAACCCTGGAATCAATGGGAATCAAGGGGCAATCTCACCATTCGTTGGAGCCATACCAAGCACAAAGGAAGATGTTTGTGGTTATTGAAGGCCAATCACCTCAGTCCTAGGACATTGCTGCCGGAGTTCCTCAGGGTAGTGCCCTGGATACAACTATCTTCAATAACCTTTCCTTCATCATAACGTCAGAAGTGGGGATGTTTGCTGATGATTACACAATGTTCTGTACCATTCACAACTCCTCAGATATGGTCCATGACTTGTTTCGATAAGTGGCAAGTGATATTTCCACCACACAAGTGCCAGGCAGTGACCATTTCTAACCAGAAAGAATCTAACCATCTCTCCTTGACATTCAGTGGCATCACCATCACTGAATCCTGCACTATCAACATCCTGGGGGCTTACCATTAACCAGAAACTGAACTGGACCAACCTACAAGAGCAGGTCAAAGGCTGGGAAGTCTGCATACAGTAACTCACCTCCTGACTACCCAAAGCCTGTCCACCATCAACAAGGCACAAGTCAGGAGTGTGATGGAATACTCTGCACTTGCCTGGATGAGTGCAGCTCCAACAACATTCAAGAAGCTTGATACCATCCAGGACAAAGCAGCCCACTTGATTAACTCCCCATCCACCACCTTAAACATTCACTCCCTCTACCACTGACGTACAGTGGCAGCAGTATGTACCATCTACAAGATGCACTGCACCAACTCAAGAAGGCTCCTTCGACAGCACATTCCAAACCCGTGACCTCTACCACTTAGAAGGACAGGGGCAGCAGATAGATGGGAACAACACCACCTGCAAGTTCCCCTCCAAGTCACTCATCATCCTGACTTGGAGATATATCACCATTCCTTCACTGTCGCTGGGTCAAATTCCTGGATCTCCCTTCCTAACAGCACTGTGTACCTATACCACATGGACTGCAGTGGTTCAAGAACGTAATGGCATTACTGTCACCACCACCTACTCAAGGGCAATTAGGAAAGGGCAATAAATGGTGGCTTAGCCAGCGACGTCCAAATCCCATGAATGAATAAATGAACAAAATATCTGATCTGAGCAAGTAGAAAACATCAACTTTTTTATGTGTATAAATTGAAAAAAATAAAGATATAATACTTATGCTAAATCAACATTATTTGGGCTACTGGAGCTCTGCTTTACAAATTGCACCTTGCACGATTGTAAATATTGAGATTTATTTACAAAATCAGCAGCTTAAGCAAGAGAAACATTGACATAGCAGCTGAAGTAAATACATGTCATTCACCTCTATTGTATTTAGAATGAATTCTTTTCAGATACTGGTAAATGAACAATTGAAACCCTTTATCATATAATGTAACATTTTCTCTTTTGTTAAAACAAAGGATAAAATAAATAGTGAGAATTGTCTTTGGTAAAATTGAATAGCTTTAAAAACATACAACTCATTTTTGTGTCCATTTCATTATTTTAAAATGAGCTGATAATAGGAAGAACTGAATTTACATGCGCAGTTAAAGTGACAAGATTAGTGAAATAACCAAAATGAATGACCGTTATCTCAACTAATCTTGCATCACTTCTGTCACATTATCAGACTCAGTAATTCTTTTCATTATTTCCCTAATTATGTCATCAAGACTCACCTTGTCTTAACCTTGTACAAAGTTAATGACAGGTTGTGCAAAACAGATGCACATGTGCACAGCAGGACAAACCATCCTCCTATACAAATATAGTGCCATTTATTCTTGTTAAAGAATTACAGCTGAAAAGCAAGCACAAATCCACAAAGGGAGGTTGTTTAAATATATATTCATCCTGCTTTGCTTTTTGTTCAATTTATATTGCAAGAAGGTCCCTCTTTCTGAGTGCCTGATCAAAATCCCTTCTGTTTGCTGAAGCCCTTCTCAACTGGGAGCATAGACTTGCCCAAGGTCCACTCAAAAATCAAGTATAGTGGGTTTTCAGTGGGCAATGTACAGGACTTTTATTTTAAATTTTCATTTGTCTGCCATCCCATTGCCCAGCATAGACAGCATGGCAAGCATACAAAAATCATCCTCAAAATGTGTTGAAATTTCAGAAATCACTGACTGAGAAAGACCTTTTCCTGTGTAAGCATGAGCTATATTTCAGCTATTTAATCTCTAGTCAGTCCTGAACTCCTGCCCTCCATGGATAAGAGCTTTGTCCTTCCCCAGCATCACCAAAATCATTCCATGTATTATTTCATCTCAGTCCGTATTTATCGCTCCTCCCAAACAAGTCTTAATGAAGAAGATAATCATGTCCATTCCATTGTCCATTGCTCCCTGTATTGCTTTCAATCTCTGCTCTCAGTTGAAACTTGCTAATTCTTTTTTCTAATTTATTTGCAGGATGTGGGTGTCACTGACTAGGCCAGCATTTATGGCCCATCCCTCATTCTCCTTGAAAAGGTGGTGGTGAGCTGGCTAATTCTTGATTACAACTAATTGTCTTGCTAAGTCATTTCAGTGGGCCACAGAGTCAACCACATTGTTGTGGATCCGGAGTCACATATAGGTCAGATCAGGTAAGGACAGCAGATTTCCATCCCTAAAGGATATTAGTGAACCAGATTGTTTTCTTTTATAATAATCCAGTAGTTTCATGGCCACCATTACTGTTATTACATACTTATTCCAGACTTTAAAAAAATAATTGAATTTAAATTTCCCCAGCTGTCATAATGGGATTTGAATTCAGGAATCATTAGTCCAACCTCTGGGTTTCTAGTCCAGTAACAAAACCATTATGCCATTGTATCCTCCTAGTTCCCCCACACAAATACACCAGCCTCCTTCACTCCGAGTCTAATGTCCCCTCATTCTGTGCTCATAGTTTCATCAAATGATCAGGTTACATCTAATTTTCCAACAGGTCAAGGCTGAATGATATCACTTGGCAAAATAAGTAAAGCAATAATGCACAGCTTATATTTGCATTTGATTTTAATAATTACTTTGCCAATTCTCTATGAGAAAGCAACATCATCTTAGAGAAGTTGAAACATCAGGAGTTTGTTGAGCACTTTGAAAAGGAACAGATTACAGATATTTGCAAACAGATGGAAAACTGTTATAAAATGTGATGTCAACAGTAGCTTGGCAGTTTAATGTGTTTAATTTATGAGCAGTAGCACTTCGGCATGTCTCTCATTAAATAAGCTTGTTTTTCTTATAATAAAAATGCTCAAAATCAGATCCAGACACCATTCCAAATTTCACAGTGTTCATTATCTTAAAACAATAACTTATAAAGAGCTGTAATGACAATTTCCTCATTTGGTGAAGTAATTACAATAAATCCTATGATCTGGTTCTGTCAGATGATGCCAAACCTTGTATCAAAATGCTCTTTAAATCAAATGTTCAGTCATTATAAATCCGGTATGAAAAGATGTTCTCTTGGATTCTAAAGGACCCAAGGGGGTTGCTTTGTGGTTTCTTAGCAACTGTCATGTATTTAATGAACAGGCGCAACATGAAGTGCTTCAAATGACCCTTTCATCTGATGCTTCCAAAGTCAGTGAGGATCATTTGTCACTGATTGAGATCCCAACAGACCCATACAAGTGCCAAAGCACAAAGATGTCAGTGCCGGGGCATGAAGTGCTTTCCATCTCTTGGCACCAGGTACATTAAGCACATACAGGGAAAGCATTTCATGCCCGGATGCAAAGCTAAGCTTCTTCTATTCTGTCCCAACAATGTAACTTAACCCTCAAAACAGCACTTCCTAAAGCTCTAGCATGAGCTTTTCCATTTCCAATTCTTGCCATCCTTATTTAATGTTAAGTAGTCACAAGTTTGGGCAAGTTTGTCTCATGGGCTTGTAACCACTCAGGTCTTAACTGGTGTCAGAGGGGAGACATCCATTTCATGCTCTGACAGAGATGAGGGGGATAATGTTTCTTTAAGACATCATCCAGTTTCCATAAAATAAAAAGCAGAAGTTGCACTTATATTTTTCTTTCCATTTTTAGAAGTATTCCTGTTTTTGTTTTTTTTTAACTTTTAAAAGTTAACTTTTAACTTAAACCTACCTGAGTAACTATGTGATCTATGACCTGCTTCCAGTCCTCGGCCAATGATGCCCTCAATCTGAATTGTTGAAGTTACAGGGAAGTGGCCTCGATTGATTTATTCTGCCATTTCCAACTTTCACATTGGGAGAAGTGGCTTGATTCAACTCAGTTTCCCCCCCCACCCCCGTGCATAGCCTGACTGAGAATGGCCACTCATGAGGTTGAGAAATTGCAATCCTAAATTCATACCTTGAGGGGAGGTGATAGCATTGTGGTATTGCCAGCAGCCTAGTAATCCAGAGATCCAGGGTAATGCTCTGTCGGAACTGAGTTTGAATCCCACCATGACAGATGGTGGAATTTGAATTCAATAAAAAAAATTTGGCGTTAAAAGTTTAACGATGACCATAAAATGATTGTTATAAAAACCCATCTAGTTCACTCATTTCCTTTAGGAAAGGAAATCTATCATCCTTACCTGGTCTGGCCTACATGTGGCTCCAGACCTGCAGCAATGTGGTTGCTCCTTAAATGGCCTAGCAAGCTATTCAGTTCTCAAGGGCAATTAGGGATGAGCAATAAATGTTGGTCTAGCCGGTGATGCCCCCATCCCATGAACGAATAAAAAAGAAACTCTTATGTTGCAGATCGAACCAGCTGTGAGGTGCACCTGCAGGCATGATATGTTTTAAAGTCTATTTTTCAAAACATCTGGTACACTTTGACTGACTTCAATTACTGCTTGTATTTTGGCAGTGATATCTTTCCACACAGCAGTCTTTATTGCATTACTAATAATGCTGGAAAGATTCCCGTCAATAGCTTTGCTGCTAACTTCACTCAGCAGAAGTCTGTTGCATCCAAGGCAAACTTAGGATGTTGCTTTCCACCATTGTTCATTTTATTACAACACCAGAATACATGATCTCTTGCATAAATAGACAGTGCCCTGAACTGATCAGCACACAGAAGCTTCAAGATACCTCAGCATAATTAGCAGGACATGGCTTATGGCCATGACACCCAGTATAACATTCTCGGTGTCAGCTATAGAGACATTTAGCAAAGGACTGCTCTTACTCCCACAAGGAACAAAGGAAAAGGCTAAATCTGGCCTGTCTTACACAACTCTAAGCAGCTCGTAGAGGTGGTAGAGCAAGTCACTCACCTACTCTCCAAACTCTGCATTCCACCAGACATGAGGGGCAAGAGAGGAAGACAATAATAAATGCGGAGAGTAAAGGATTAATGGTTGTGTTAATGAGACAATGAGGTTGATGTTGATGTGAGCATGACATCAGAGTCAGGTGACCAAGAGACTCCAAGAGAGTAGGATGCAGAGTTGTCTGTGTCCAAGAAATCATGAGCTTCCCCTGAGGTCTTTGCAAATAGTTTTTTAATAACTTGTTACAAGAAAAACCATATACCGACTGCCTCAATAGAGTAAGCAAAGCCTCATCAAACATGGTAAGATACCAAAGCATGAAGGTACCACAAAACATGGTGACAATATCGAAACAAAATGCTCTGCAGATGATCCTGTGCTGAATCAGTTGAAATGAAATTATTTCAAGATAACTTTACAAAAGGAAATTCCCAAATACAGCTCACAAAATGTTTGGTACATTTTTATTTTTCTTACACATTTTAAAAAAACATTTAAGAAATAAACCAAACAAAATATTATGGATGCTTGAAATCCACAGTAAAAACTGAAAATGCGACGAAATTCTCAGCAGGTCTAGCAGTGCCTGTGGAGAGAGGAAAAATGTTCATGGGCAGTATTTAATCAAGGTGACAGGGATCCCACCCATCGGCTCTCCAGCGATGATGAGGCAGTTACCAAGCGGTAAGCCTGAAAAGCAAATCCTGTCGGGGTTGCTTAAAGGCTCCCGGGGATTGTCCCTCGTTCAAATTGGCACTCAGTGTCTGATTGAGGGGTCTGGCCCTGTGAAACCAACTTTGGGTAATTAAGTGCCGAACAGACACTTAGGTGTGCAGTGGCAAGTCTTCCCTAGGATTAAGGACACTGGAGTGCAAACCCGCCCCTTCGAGCTGCTGGCCAATCAGAGGATGGCAGCTGTCCATAGCAGGCAGCGCCAATGGGAGCAGTGGCAGCTGCTGGCAATGCACCAATCAGAGGCCCAGGATCGCCGAGGGATCCAGGCCAAAGGTGAGTGATGGCAGGATAGGAGTTGCAGGATGGGGTGTTGGGGGTGGGGAGCTGGGAATGGTGGTGGTGAGGGATGGGGATTGGCAGAAAGGGCAGAATAGTGGCTCTCAGTGGCACCCCACCCACCCACCCCTCCATTTCCTGATGCCAGATCTCTCGATCAGGCACTGAGTGCCAATTTGAATGAGGGATGTTCTCTGGGACCTCGTAAGCAACACTGACAGGGTTTGCTTTTCAGACTTCCCACATTGTGGCTGCTGGTTGAGATAAGGCATCAGAATGAGACCCTTAAGTGGGCATTAGTTAACTAGTCGCTGGTAGCACAGAGACATTTTTTGTTGAAGCTTTTCGCCTTGCACTCATCAACGCACTCATTCACAAGAAAATACCAATGCCAGGGGAAGCAACATATTTATACTGTATTAGAAGAGAATGCTGATTGGTTGGCAAGTGGACACTGTTGATAGAGGCATTGCCATGGAGAATGCACTAGTTGATGGTGACTGACAGTTAATTGTCAAGCATCATTTGAAATTTAAACCAGGCAGCTTGACTTTGATTGGTCAAGACATTGCCCAGGGAACCAGCAAATATTTTTCACTTATTTTGTTTAGCTGAAATGGATGCAATGTGTGTATATGTTCTTTGTGTCTGCAAACAACAGGGCCTTGTGTATTAATATGTGCAGCTTCCAGTACACGCAAATGAGCCACACTGCGAGCCCAACTGAAAATCTTAAATTGCTTGTCAGTGTAACTCTTAGCACACTGAAGATTATTTAGCAAACAGCATCCAATCACAGAATTACATCTAATGCTGGACAAAGTGGATATCAATTGCCCACTTACGGGACTCAATTGGCAGTGGGGCGGTAAGGCCATCCAGACTTAATTGGGCCAGAGGCAGTCTCCACCCGGTACCCTCCCTCCCACCTCTAAACTTGCCTTGGGGAGGGGCATTAAATTTTGTCCAATGTTTCAGGCTGACAACCTTTAAGAATTGAAACTGAGTTGAGTTCAGGTATGTGAGGCTCATTCATTTAGTGCTAAAGGCCCTTAAAATGATGCTAACTTTCCTTTTTAACCACTGGAAATGAATGCTTGGACCTTTGTGAACTGCAAGGAGGACAGTGTGGAATTTCAAAAGGACATAGACATATTGGTGGAGTGGGCAGATAGGTGGCAGATGAAGTTCAATGTGGGGAAGTGTGAGGTGATGCATTCTGGTAGAAAGAACATGGACAGACAATACAAAATAAGGGGTGGAATTTTGAAGGGAGTGCAGGAGCAGAAAGACTTGGGTGTATATGTGCATAGATCATTGAACGTGGCAGGACAGGTGGAGAGAGCAGTTAATAAAGCATATAGTATACTGGGCTTTATTAATAGTGACATAGAATACAAGAGGAGGGAGGTTATGCTGAATTTTTATAAGATCCTCATTAGACTTCAGCTGGAGTACAGTTCTGGGCACCATATTTTAGGAAGGATGTGAGCACATTGAAGAGTGTGTAGAAGAGGTTTACAAGAATGGTTCCAAAAATGAGAAACTTCAGCTGTGAGGATAGACTGGAGAAGCTGGGACTGTTCTCCTTGGAGAGGAGAAGGCTGAGAGGAGGCTTGATAGAAGTTTTCAAAATCATGTGGAGCTGGACAGAGTAGATGGTGAGAAGCTATTCCTGCTTGTAAAATGATCAAGAATGAGGGGGCACAGATTTAAAGTGATTTGCAAAAGAAGCAAATGTGAAGTGAGAAAAAGCTTTTTCACACAGTGAATTGTTTGAGTCTGGAATGCACTACCTGGAAGTGTGGTGGAGGCAGATTCAATCGAGGCATTCAAGCAGGAATTGGATGATTATTTGAACAGAAACAATGTGCAGGGGTACAGGGAAAAGACGGGGCAATGGCACTAAGTCATAATGCTCATTGGAGAGCTGGTGCAGACACGATGGGCTGAATGGCCTCCTTCTGTGCCACTAATATTCTGTGATTCTTGTTAATGAGCCTGCTTTATTTCTGCTGCCATTGGAACAAGGCATATCTCGTAAATGGAATAGAAGTCAGACTTTTGAGAAATTGAATTGAAAATGTCAGGCAAATAATACTCTAAAGAACACAAGATACTATTGGGTCTTAAATCAATTGTATCTGCAGGAATAGATTAATAAAACCATGAATGTAACCTGGTAGTTCAGAGATGATGCTTTTTCCAATGTCTGAAATCAGTTAGTTAAATTTTGATATCTGCAACTTAGGCTCATCTGGATCTCAAGACACTGATTGTTTCTCTAGTAAGGAAACCACATTGGCTCTCCTGATAATGTGAATTGCCCTTGTGAAATAGCCAACCAAAAGCTGAAATGCTAGGGATGATTTTGCAAATCAGTGATAAACAACACTTTCAGAGACTGCATCTTGGGAAATCATGGGTTCACATTCTATGATTTTCCATCCACTAATTTTAACATGAAGAAAGCCGTGAGTTATAAGTCCATGGCTTCCCAAGATGGGCTCCCTGTGAGTGATGCTCCCTGCTGAAAGTACTGAATGGCAGAACCACCTGCATATCTTCTACATCAGTGCCATCTGGTGTTCAGGATGAGCAACTTCCACAGAATTGATCATTGTGAGAGCAAAGGTGCACTACTAGCAGTGTTAAGTTTCCATGTATACAGTAGGCCACTGGCCAATTCCAGTGCACTCCTGGTGGCATTAATATAGTGGGATGGCACAATGAGGTACACTACCTGCGCAGACCCAAAGATCTTGAATGGACACTAACATGATGTCAGTGACCCCCAATAGCAAGATACCAAATCTGGTCAATGCATGTGTAGCCAGCATCTTCATTAATCACGCCTGAAACAACAACGATTATGAAGCAAGAATGGGCCCTTATCTGGATCTATTTAAAGAGCCACTTAACAACTGGCAGCTGAGGTGCTTTTCATTTACTATTGCTCAGGCAAAGTTTGTGCAAGCACTGTGTGGTGAGTTGATGGAGCAATTTGGAGGTCTCTGCTACGTGTAGGAAAAATACCTTATGGGGGCAATAGTTGCAGTACCATTTGTTCTGCAACATGACCAGGACACACAGAGGAGGAGGCAGAGAGGAGGGAGGAGAAGGAGGGGTCTTCAAAGAAAACTCTACCTGTGAAGTGTCTTCTGGGAGCACCACTACTTCTTAGCCATGAGCCGGAAGCAATAAAAACAAAAAACTGCGGATGCTGGAAATCCAAAACAAAAACAGAATTACCTGGAAAAACTCAGCAGGTCTGGCAGCATCGGCGGAGAAGAAAAGAGTTGACAATGCCTGAGGAGGCTACAATTTAATAAGGAGGCCATTACAGAGTCGTGCTACCTCCTTCATGATGACCAGGAGCCTAAACGCAGAGCAAGTATTCGTGGCCACCCAGTGGCCATGAAGGTCACCATCGCCTTTACCTTCTAAGACAGTGAATCCATTCAAGCCAGAGCAGGCGAGATGAGCAACATATCACAGTTTGCCCTGCACAGAAACATCAGGAAGGTCACAGAGTCCCTGTACAGAAGGACAGGGGACTTCATCCTCTTCTCCTGAGGAGGGAACACTGGCATCAAAGGGCACATGGATTCACCAGGATAGAAGATGCAGGGCTTCTGCAAGTATGACTCTGCAGGACTTATGTGCCAACAAGAAGTGATATTACAACTGCAAGGTCTACCACACTGTCAAGGTACAGTTGGTGTGCGGACCCACAAAAAGGTTAATTTCAGTGTACACCCTCTACCCTGGCAGCACCCATGATGCTCTTATCCTGTGCCAGTCTGCAACACCCACTGGTTTTGGGCCTCCAAGACCATCAGAGGATGGCTGCTCAGAAACACAGGTCCTTCATCCCCAGAATGGGGGACTGAAATGAGGGCCTTGTTTGGGCAGACTACATGAAAATGCTGATAGCGAGGTCAAAGAGCCTTCAATGAGAGCCACAAAGTGACCTGCAACACCTTGAAGCAAACCATCAGTCTCCTAAAGTAATATTTGCTGTTTGGATCATGTGAAAGATTCTCTGGAGCACACACCCGAGAGGATCTCCATGTTTCTTGTGTGTGCTGCCTCCTCCATAACATTGCAATTCCAAGAGTCCAGCCCCTACATCCTGAGATCCAGAGATCAGCTGTAGGGGGAGTACCTCCTGCCCACATGCCAAGGTGTTGCCCACCACTTCCACAGTGGAAAGAATGGGTTCCAAGCTCTGGATAAAGCCCTGTGCCAAGATGGAGCCAGACTCCACCATGTTCCAGTGACTGTAGGCTATCTGGCAGGCCAGCCAATGTGCCACATGTCTCAGCATGCATCATCATCAACATTTTCCTGCAGTCTGCCCAAATGAGGCCCTCATTTCAGTCCCCTGCAGCAAAAGATTCTTGATAAGCAAAGGAGTGAATGATTATCGGGGTAGGCAGGAATGTGGGGTTGAAGTTACAATCAGATCAGCCATGATCTTATTGAATGGCAGAGTAGGATGGAAGGGCCAAGTGGCCTACTCCTGCTCCTAATTCATATGATCGCATGTAATACTTACCTCCAATCTCACGCTCTGGAAAGTTGACCTTTAGCCTGGCTGCAACCCATTAGTGTCCAGTGACTCACCAAATGCCGATCCTGATCCTACACAGGCCTCCAAAGTTTGCACAGTGCCTGGATCTGAGCTGGGGGCTGGGAGGGTAATGCTAAGCCCTCTTCACTTTCATGGCCTTGCTCTTCCTCATGGTTCTTTGGAGGCTGAGCAGCGAATATTTCTTCACTCTCTGGAAGTACAAAACATGTGGAGGTTAGGGGAGGGTGTAGAGAAAGGCAGGAGTTTACCGTACACTCCATCTGATTATCCTGTGTTGCTTTGCTGCAGATTCCCTTTTACAGAGGCTGTGCCTTTAAAAGGGGAAGGCTGCTTGGAGCATGTGGTTTCTTCAAAATGCTTCTCAGCTCCCTGCAGTGAGGCAGTAAATCCAGACCTCGTTGGCCCTCTCAAGTGGGATGTAAAAGATCCCATGGCACTATTTGAAGAATGCCAGGGGGATTTCTCCCAGATCAACAATTGATCCGGATCAACATTTATCCCTCAACCAACGTCACTTAAAAGCATTTCGTCTGGTCATCTATCTCAGTACTGCTGTGGGCCATGCTATATGCAAAATTTAGCTCCCTGCCTTAATCAGTGATTGCTCTTCAAAACTAAATCATTGGTTGTGGGACATCCTGAGTTTGGAAAATCGGTTTTGAACCAGCCGACTTTAAAAGAGGCTACCCCGCAGCAATAATATTCCTGGGCCGGCCTTAACGAAGTGTGTGTGGGGCTTACAACCCTCAGGGAAAGGAGGTCCTGCTCTCGAGATCAAGATGGCAGCTCTTGCAGTGCCAGGACTCAGCAGTAGGTGCTGCTTGGACTACAAGGGAATCCCTGGGAAGAAGTGTCATCGATGCCGGACTAAAGTAAGTTGGTGCTTTTTGGGTGGAGAAGGATCAGAGTGGGGTGGGGCTGAGATGGTGGGTTGAGTTTTGTACGCCAGGGCAGGATGCATAAAGGGGTTACCATCTCAGGGGCGCCCCGATACAAACAGGGCACATCCCTCTTTCCTGCTTTTCACCGGAGTTGGTGAAAAAGCAGCCCAACCTCTTCCCTCTGCCTTGCATCACCCACCATATTATGGTGGCAGAGTCGGAATTAGGCCCTTAACTGGTCCTTCAAGGGCCTCGAAGGCCTAAGGGTGGGTGGGCTGGCTGATAACTTACCTGCCCACTGTTTTATGGGGGACAGTTTGGGGGTGGGCGGGAAGGCGGTGGGCTGACTAACCTTAAATACCCTCTGCCTCAGACACTCAGACATGCCCGGCGGGAAGAGCCATTAAACTCCCCCCAATGGAACAGGACTTTTTCCTGTCTAGTGCTGAAGAGTTTGTTTCAAAAAAAAGCCCTGCTAATGTTGTATGTTATAGGTGAAATGAAGTTTGTTACCTGCTTGTACTTTTTGCAGTAAATGTAGTAACAATGGGGTAGATTAGTCTGGGTGGAGAAAGCAACAATCAGACTAAAATTAGGCGCATGGATCAAAGAATTTGGGCCCTTGGGTCTCGTCAAAATAATTGGAGTGAGCTACTGACACTGGCTGCCATTTTGGACACATTGCCAAAGGGGAAAAACTATTTCTATGGGGGGTTGTGATGGGTTGGAGAGGTCTAGAGAAAGGAAAGCACAGGAATGGTTTACTTACAAATAAAAAAAACCATCTCAAATCTTAACCTTTCTTTAGCAGCCACAGCCAAAGAATTATTATGAACAGTTCAGGCCCAGCACCTGCCCTGCTCAGAGCAGGAGCTAATTGTGAAAAGGGTGCTTCAGCAGACCCCTATTAACATATTCAAAGGGCCTGATTGATACTTTATGCATCTGCACAGCCTGCCTAAAATATGGGCCCAACAAATTTATCAGAGGGACCAACGCCTACATCAACAGATGAACCATGCGTTTTTCATATGGCAGCATTTGATCTCGAGTAAAGCAGGAGAGTTAGCATATTTTAAAAGGTCAGCACAGCAATATATTTTTCTTTTCAAACTGTTACATGCTTGCCATGAGCAATTATATATTCTTTGATGCTGTTACAAGAAAAGTATTTTCTTTTGGCTTACCCATTTATATTTCACATCTGGTGCCTTCATTCTGCTGTGGATTTTGCTGAGTGCAGCATACTGATTAAACAGCTCTGAAAAAGCACAGACTACAGATCCAGGTTGCACCAGTTTCTCTAATGCAGTCACCAACATTTATGTCAAAAGTTAGCTCATTTTTGTTTATTTCTGTTTAGTGTACAAAGACCATCATTTTGTACAAAAAACCTTCACCCCAAAGCCTTTATGTCTCAATATGGAGTGATATCCCAATAAAATATATATGTGTGTGTGTATGTATACAATATAGATATGTATACACACATATGTATGTGTTTATATATAACATATAAATAATTTGTACATATTTAAGATCAATTTTTTATGATTTTAGCAGAACTATCTTGAGATTTGAGAATCCAACTATTTATACTTAGGAAATGAGCTTAAGGAGTCAGTATGAAGATTTTGCCAATTCTGTCAATGTGCCTTTCATATAAGCAATCTCCAGTATCTGTGGTTACTTCTGTATAAAAGATTACAAACATCCTTTCATAAATGTGCTGTCCAATGTGTGTCTTTCAGTGGTGGCTTCAAACTAGTAAAAACTGAGTTGTTGAAAATGAGAATTCCTACTGTCTGAGTAATATATGAATGCTGAATATAGTCTAGCAATAAACTACTGTCTCTTGAGTCACAAAAATTTGAGGAAGCACTGTAGTGGCAACATTGAAACTTAGTGGCATTAACGCACATTGCAGGTCAACTTTGTAGCTGATGGGGCAATAGTTTATTTATTATATTGAATGTTTAGTTTGACATTTATGAAACAAAACCCTGAAAGATTTCACTTCCTGAGTCAGTGATGGATATAATTGGCTTGCAGTCTTAGATTGCCCAAGAGATTCATTTCGAAAAAAAAATAAAAGCAGCCAAAACTTTGGAGCCATTTAATTTGGAATAGTAATGTGAGAGAAATATGTCAGAAAAAATCTGGAAATTTCTTCTAGTAAAGAAGGGTCTTTGCCATCCCATGTTATAAAGTGCCTGCTGGCTTATAGAGCTTTTAAAAAATCTAATTTGAATGTTAGATACTGATGTCAATCTTGTGGTACTCATGAACTGTGGATTGTTCAACTTTATGCTTTATTAGTCAAGAGCTTCCACAAAATCCAATATTTTTAAAAGAACAATAACAGATTATTGTACTAAATAGGTTCAGAATGGGAAAAAGATTTTTAAAAACTGAACTACACAGAGGTAAGCTGCTGAGTATTTAGCATGCCTTTAGCATTTTTTCGACCCCATACTTTTTTTCTTCTCTCCTTCCTCTTGGGTTTACCAGTGCCAATACATGGGTGACCTGCTTACAGGTATCCTGAACGTTGGACTGAAAATGTCAACTTAGGTCTAAATACAAGCAACCTTCCATCATAAGGTCAGAAGTGGGGATATTCGCTGATGATTGCACAATGTTCAACACCATTTGCAACCCCTCAGATACTAAAGCAGTCCATGCCCATATGCAGCAAGACCTGGACAACATTCACGCTTGGGCTGACAAGTGGCAAGTTGCATTTGCACCACACAATTGCCAGGCAATACCCGTCTCGAACAAGAGAGAATCCAACTATTTCTCCTTTACATTCAATGGTATTATCCCCCACTATCAACATCTCCAGGGTTACCACTGACCAGAAACTGGACTGGACCAGCCATATAAATAGTGTGGTTACAAGAGCAGGTCAGAGGCTGGGAATTCTGTGGAGAGTAACTCACTTCCTGACTCCCCAAAGCCTGTCCACCATCTACAAAGCACATGTCAGGAGTGTGATGGAATACTCACCATTTGCCTCGATGAGTGCAACTCCAACATCACTTTGGAAGCTCGACACCATCCAGGACAAAGCAGGCTGCTTGAATGGCAACACCTTCAACATCCACTCCCACCACCAGTGACGCACAGCGACAGCAACTACGCTAATGATTCTTAAAGATAATTGGGCACTTCAGCACCATCAGGTTGTTGCCAGATGCTCCCTTGAGATCTGAATAGATCCTCCTCTCTGTTTTAATATTGCCAGGCTCCTGCACACCACTTAGTGACCCAGATCATCAGATCTGCAGATCATCTGAGACCGGACTACCCCCACAAGATGCGCTGTGGGACCCTTTAGAAGTCCCAATGCACTGACTCTGTGAGAATTGCCTAGGAAGTTTGAACTTCCAATGGAGAATTCTCCTACTTCCCAGGATCCTCAAAAATGGTCTCCAACTCTGAGCTAGTGCCGGAAACTTCTGACGGTTCTGACTCAGATACCTGGATGGTTATCCAGGAAATGTTAGATCCTAGTCTAACTCCTGGGTAACTAGATAACTGACATCCCAATCACTCATACTGACCCCATGACCTCCATCTTGACCCCCTCCCGACCACCCCTTTGAACCCTCTGACTACCCTCTGACCCCCTGACTCCCTCTCCACCTGACCTGACCAGCTCCCTCGATCTGACAATCCTCCTGACCTGATCTGACAACCTCCTGACCCACCTACACATTCACCCACCTGCCAAAATGACCCATCTACCCATCTCACCCATCTTCTGTCACCCTACCCACCTGCCACCCTACCACCTCTCCCCCATTATCCTATGCATCTGTCACCCTACCCACCTACCACCCTATGCACCTAACACCCTACCCCCTTACCTTCCCCACCCTACTTCCTTACCCCCATACCTTCTCTCCGTAGCTTTTCAAAGAAACTTTGGGACATTTAAACTCTTCACTTACCAGAATACAACTACTAGTGCTCTAAAAGAATGGTGTGGCTTCTGCATGGGTTTTCTGGCTGATAACTCTGAGGTTTCCTGAACTGAGTCAGTTTGGAAGGATCCTCCATTGGAAGATTTCCCAGAAAAATCAGAGGAAGCTGAGTGGCTGAGTGGCTTTTTTTGTCTGATCAAGATTGGAAAGAGGGGTATGAATTTTACGCTCTCCCGCTGGCACTTTTTAGGCTGGTGGAAGGGGGAGGGGAGTGTGAAATTGAAGAGACGGGATTCCCTCCCTGTTCCCGCCCACCCTGACCTTGCAGCAATTTTATGCTGGGGTGGGCAAGGCCTCAGATGGATGCCCACCCTTGCCCCAGTTGAGGCCCTTAAGTGGCCAATTACTGGCCACTTAAGGGCTGTTTCACGCCCAGTTCAATTTTTAGGCTGGCGGGTGGATTTGGTGTGGGGGAGGCCTGAGAAAGAATAGACTTAGATCTCAGGGGGGGGAAGGGGAGGGGGTACCTCCATCAGAAGCCCCCTTCTAACTGTGGACACCCTTCCCTTAAGGCCCAGTGGCCGCTGGACCTCCCTCCCACCCCCAGCCTTTCCCACGACACACTGATCACCCCTCTTTGCACTCCCTCAGGCCTTCCCTACCCTCCCCACAATGGGACCCCTTAAACTTACATTGCTGTCTGCTCCTGGAGCTTAGGCTCAGGCATCTTCCTGAAGTTCCTCTTCTGTCCACTGCAGCTCTTGTCACTTCAGGGATGGGAGTGCTGCCGGCCAATCAGATTGGTTGGAAGCTCTCTAAGGCAGGGCTTCCTCTTGAGTGAAGGGCAGAAGTCCCTGAATATGTTCCCCACTGACACTGTGGATGGCGGGAAGGGAAACCCCGCCTTCTGAAAAATTCAGGCCAGTGTTTCCGACCCTGATCAGAAGATTTGAGCCATTGTTTACTATCACACCGCCAATGCAACTCTGTCTTTTCGTGACCAGTGTTTTTTATTCCAGTTATATCTTCCCCATTCCCTACACAGGCCTGAAATGGTTTCATAACTGATCATATGTGGCATTGCACAAGGGTGGGGGTAGGAGCAGATTTTAATTAATTCAAAACCCATTCACTTGCATAGAGTTAAAATTGGGTCCAGGGAGTCAAAGGCTGAGTGTCGTCTTCCGGTGAAGGGGCAGTGTTTGAAGGCAGTTAACAGTTAAATCATGGCACACAGATGTACTGCAATTGCCACCTTAAAGTCATATATTTAGTCCATTTTTATATAATATTGGTTGATATTCTGTGAATTTGCACACAGAGTGATTAAGACCAAATGCAACCTAAAAGTAAGTTAGAGGATTGGGAGATAACAGGGCATGCTGATGTAATTCAGTCATCGTTTCAGAATCACTCATTCTGCCCTAACTTTTATCTGCCTATTACATATTGCTACGCCTGAAATTTTCATAAGAACTGTTTATGTATTTATTTTGCATTATAATTATATTCTTTTACCATGTACCAGATTTGGTATTTTTGCCTAGAGTTACAATGCTGTGCGTTTAATTTTGTGATTAATTTGCATTATGTGTTGTGAGCATATACAGTGTAGTTATCCCAGGATGCACCAATACAGTTCAGTCAGCTGTATTGGTGGAATGTTTTTCTTTAACATCTATCAGTTTTTGTTAGTTATTTTTCAAAATTATTTGAAGAAAAGCGAATGATAAATTTAATCAGGTAAAATTTATACAGATATTTTAAAAACAGGAAGTTTGTACATCTGCAAGTCTGAGACAGAGATTGAGAAAAAAAATTACATACCTGTTGTATCTTCTGTTTGTGTTCTATAAACTTTAGTAGGTGGATTAATGTTGGAGCATGTTAGTTAACTATAAAAAAAGTTGAGTCTTGAAGCCAAGAACTAAATATCAAAACATATTAGCTGCGTTTTATTGACAGGCAAAGAAGTGAAAATACTCCAATTATTGATGTCAGTAAGATAGACAGTGGCACACATGCAGAGAGAGAACAGGTTACAGGAATAGAAGCAAACAATGTTTTTCTTTATTTGATTTGATTTGATTCTTTTGTGAAACAAGAAATAAGTAGAATTTTGAAATGAAACAAAGACTCTTTGTAGGAAATGAATATGAGGAGGATTTTCAAATGTATTGGGAGTTTTTAACAAAGGAACACTACCATGTAAACTCACAGCATTAATTGTATCATATTGATACTTGCTGAATATTGGTTGAATAATTACGAGATAGTCAGTTTACCCAGCACTGAACCTCCACACCTGTTGCTAATCAGTTCACGAATGAATTTGGAATCATATGGATGCCTCTATATGGCAAAGAGATTAAAATATAGATATCAAAATTAGTTTTTACTAGGGGCAGGTAGAAACAACAGTGAGTTGAATTTTGATTTTCAGCAATTATAGACAAAGCTGTGTGAGCCCAGCAATTGTTTGTTGCTTAGACAATAACTCAAATCATGCATGTTTCGTGTTCCACATTCTCATCAATGCAACATACTATTAAACACAAATCTGGATTTATTAACCAAAACCTTAAAGCTACAACTGCCTGAAATCTGGGCAGCTAACCTTAAAAAATGCATTACTTTTCTTGCAGCATTCTTCACTGACAGGTGAACCAGTTATATTGAGCGTTATATCAATAAATTACCTATTAAAGGCAAAATGTTATTAGGTCCTAGGGGTAAAAGTAACTTTAAACAAAACATGGCATTAAAGAACCTCAGAATGTTTTTTCAGTACACTTAATCCACTATGTTGTACAGATGGCAGACATCCATTCTAGCTTAACAAACAGACCATTCATCCTAACAGAGGCTTTTGTACACTTCCTCCAAGTGCAGCTGTATACTTCTTTTGAAGCTCCTGGGCATCTGAGAATGTATTGCACATTCTCCATGGGTTTAGGATGTCACCCAGGCATGCCAAAAGTACCATGCAGAACTCCAAATCAAATTACTGCACCATAAGCACTGAAAATAACTCCAAAAAACAGAAACTCAGAGAGTAACTACCAGTGCAGGATTTACTTAAATGTCAAATTGATTTTTATATATATTCATTGGTATCTCATGTTACCTATAATTTATTTTTACATTACGCATAAATAACTGTAACATTACAGAATAAATCTTTAATGACTATTATGCAGAAATTGTTGGATTTTTCCTCCTTCAACGCACAGAAGAAACAGGGTATTTGTGTTGGTACCCAGTAAAATCATAATAGGCCTTCATTAGGCCCTTTGAAGATTAATTGATCAAACTTAACAGAAAGCATGTGCATTATGAATCATGCTACAGAAGGAGACCTTAACTACTGGGAGCGTGACTGTGGCATAAAGGGATTAACAGAAGAGGTATTATCAACCATTTAAATTTAATGTACTAAAGTGATCACACTATTTTCAAAATGATTCTACAAATTAAACATTTATATTTGTGCCCAAGATGTTTTGTTTTTTTTGCTCATAATTGATGCAAAACTCCTTTGTAGGGTTTCTGAAATGCAGTTATTTATAATAGAAGAAAGCTGTAGAATTGGAAATGAGTGTGCTTATTGCATTAAGAGATGCACTGAATAAGTTGCACTTAACACTGATTGGCAAGTTCAATTCAGCATTATGTTCCTTCATTAAACCTTCTGGCCTAATGTACTTTACCTCTCTTGTTAATGTTTTCCATTAGCGCTGTGATGTCGATTGTAGAAGCTAAATAAAATTTCAAAACTCATTACATGGATTGTTTCTTATGTGGGAATCTTACCTAATACAGGGGGAGGGTATGAATGAAATTGCACCCAGTGCCATCCTTTGAAAATCTACAGGAAGAGTTAAAGGGACAGCACCACGTAAAAGTTTGTGAGCAAAAATTTTATTAGCGTTTCTAAAACCTCAAAATGCATATAAAACAGCTTGCAGCATTTGCAATGGTTGGATTGAGGGTTGGGGCATTTGACAGAAAAAAGTGTAGGCACACCCAATGTGAAGACATGAAACAAAGTCTGTGGGCAAATGACTGAGTAGAACAACATCCAGTTTGATAGTTGACCAAAACAAAAACAGAATTACCTGGAAAAACTCAGCAGGTCTGGCAGCATCGGCGGAGAAGGAAAGAGTTGACGTTTCGAGTCCTCATGACCCTTCCACAGAACTGAGCGAATATAAGGAGAGGGGTGAAATATAAGCTGGTTTAAGGTGGGTGGGGTGGGGGGGGGGAGGGTGGGGGGGCGGTGGGTTGGGTAGGGGGAGAGAAGTGGAGGGGGATGGTGTGGGTGTAGGGACAAGCAAGCAGTGATAGGAGCAGATAATCAAAAGATGTCACAGACAAAAGAACAAAAGAACAAAGAGGTATTGAAGGTGGTGATATTATCTAAACGAATGTGCTAATTAAGAATGGATGGTAGGGCACTCAAGGTACAGCTCTAGTGGGGGTGGGGTGGAAAGACTAGCGGGCATAAAAGATTTAAAAATAATGGAAATAGGTGGGAAAAGAAAAATCTATATAAATTATTGGAAAAAACAAAAGGAAGGGGGAAGAAACAGAAAGGGGCTGGGGATGGAGGAGGGAGTTCAAGATCTAAAGTTGCTGAATTCAATATTCAGTACAGAAGGCTGTAAAGTGCCTAGTCGGAAGATGAGGTGCTGTTTCTCCAGTTTGCGTTGGGCTTCACTGGAACAATGCAGCAAGCCAAGGACAGACATGTGGGCAAGAAAGCAGGGTGGAGTGTTAAAATGGTAAGCGACAGGGAGGTTTGGGTCATTCTTGCGGACAGACTGCAGGTGTTCTGCAAAGCGGTTGCCCAGTTTACATTTGGTCTCTCCAATGTAGAGGAGTCCGCATTGGGAGCAACGAATGCAGTAGACTAAGTTGGGGGAAATGCAAGTGAAATGCTGCTTCACTTGAAAGGAGTGTTTGGGCCCTTGGACGGTGAGGAGAGAGGAAGTGAAGGGACAGGTGTTGCATCTTTTGCGTGGGCATGGGGAGGTGCCATAGGTGGGGGTTGAGGAGTAGGGAGTAATGGAGGAGTGGACCAGGGTGTCCCGGAGGGAACGATCCCTACGGAATGCTGCCGGTGGGGTGAAGGGAAGATGTGTTTGGTGGTGGCATCATGCTGGAGTTGGTGGAAATGGCGGAGGATGATCCCTTGAATGCGGAGGCTGGTGGGGTGATAAGTGAGGACAAGGGGAGACCCTATCATGTTTCTGGGAGGGAGGAGAAGGTGTGAGGGTGGATGCGCGGGAGATGGGCCGGACATGGTTGAGGGCCCTGTCAACGATCGTGGGTGGAAAACCTTGGTTAAGGAAGAAGGAGGACATGTCAGAGGAACTGTTTTTGAAGGTAGCATCATCAGAACAGATGCGACGGAGGCGAAGGAACCGAGAGAATGGGATGGAGTCCTTACAGGAAACAGGGTGTGAGGAGCTGTAGTCGAGGTAGCTGTGGGAGTCGGTAGGCTTGTAATGGATATTGGTGGACAGTCTACCACCAGAGATTGAGACAGAGAGGTCAAGGAAGGGAAGGGAAGTGTCAGAGATGGACCATGTGAAAATGATGGAGGGGTGGAGATTGGAAGCAAAATTAATAAATTTTTCCAAGTCCCGACAAGAGCATGAAGCAGCACTGAGTTAATCATCAAGGTACTGGAGAAAGAGTTGTAGGAGGGGGCCGGAGTAGGACTGGAACAAGGAATGTTCCACATACCCCATAAAGAGACAGGCATAGTCTGTCTTCCTCGAACAGAGACCCGAACAATCCCCATCCACCACTACTCTCCTCCGTTTGGCTGAACTTGTGCTCACACTGAACAATTTCTCCTTTAACTCCTCTCACTTCCTCCAAATAAAAGGTGTGGCTATGGGTACCAGCATGGGCCCCAGCTATGCTTGTCTCTTTATGGGGTATGTGGAACATTCCTTGTTCCAGTCCTACTCCGGCCCCCTCCCACAACTCTTTCTCCGGTACATCGATGATTACTTCGGTGCTGCTTCATGCTCTCGTCGGGACTTGGAAAAATTTATTAATTTTGCTTCCAATCTCCACCCCTCCATCATTTTCACATGGTCCATCTCTGACACTTCCCTTCCCTTCCTTGACCTCTTTTTCTCAATCTCTGGTGATAGACTGTCCACCAATATCCATTACAAGCCTACCGACTCCCACAGCTACCTCGACTACAGCTCCTCACACCCCGCTTCCTGTAAGGACTCCATCCCATTCTCTCAGTTCCTTCACCTCCGTTGCATCTGTTCTGATGATGCTACCTTCAAAAACAGTTCTTCTGACATGTCCTCCTTCTTCCTTAACCGAGGTTTTCCACCCACGGCCGTTGACAGGGCCCTCAACCGTGTCCGGCCCATCTCCCGCGCATCCGCCCTCACGCCTTCTCCTCCCTCCCAGAAACATGATAGGGTCCCCCCTTATCCTCACTTATCACCCTACCAGCCTCCGCATTCAAAGGATCATCCTCCACCATTTCCACCAACTCCAGCATGATGCCACCACCAGACACATCTTCCCTTCAACCCCCCGGCAGCATTCCGTAGGGATCATTCCCTCCGGGACACCCTGATCCACTCCTCCAACACCCCCTACTCCTCAACCCCCACCTATGGCACCTCCCAATGCCCACGCAAAAGATACAACACCTGCCCCTTCACTTCCTCTCTCCTCACCGTCCAAGGGCCCAAACACTCCATTCAAGTGAAGCAGCATTTCACTTGCATTTCCCCCAACTTAGTCTACTGCATTCGTTGCTCCCAATGTGGTCTCCTCTACATTGGCGAGACCAAATGTAAACTGGGCAACCGCTTTGCAGAACACCTGCAGTCTGTCCGCAAGAATGACCCAAACCTCCCTGTCGCTTACCATTTTAACACTCCACCCTGCTTTCTTGCCCACATGTCTGTCCTTGGCTTGCTGCATTGTTCCAGTGAAGCCCAACGCAAACTGGAGGAACAGCACCTCATCTTCCGACTAGGCACTTTACAGCCTTCTGTACTGAATATTGAATTCAGCAACTTTAGATCTTGAACTCCCTCCTTCATCCCCAGCCCCTTTCTGTTTCTTCCCCCTTCCTTTTGTTTTTTCCAATAATTTATATAGATTTTTCTTTTCCCACCTATTTCCATTATTTTTAAATCTTTTATGCCCTGCTAAGTCTTTCCACCCCACCCCCACTAGAGCTGTACCTTGAGTGCCCTACCATCAATTCTTAATTAGCACATTCATTTAGATAATATCACCACCTTCAACAACTTTTTGTTCTTTTGTCTGTGACATCTTTTGATTATCTGCTCCTATATTCGCTCAGTTCTGTGGAACGGTCATGAGGACTCGAAAAGTCAACTCTTTTCTTCACCGCCGATGCTGCCAGACCTGCTGAGTTTTTCCAGGTAATTCTGTTTTGTTTTGGATTTCCACCATCCGCAGTTTCTTGTTTTTATCTCTGTGATTGATAGTTGACCAAATGGTTATTCTGCGGCATATGATGTGAGAAGGTTGCCCTGTCTGGTACTTCAGGATACCTTTCCATCATGGCTGCACAGCTCTCTCATTGCATCATATGCTCACCTACAGCAGGGCAGACATTCAAACTGCATCTTACATAAAGATTCAGAGATGTAGAGAAGCTAAGTTATTGGGCAACAAGGTGGCAGACAGGGTGTAATGTGGGGAAGTATGAGGTTGTTTGCTTTAGTAATGAGAATACGAAAGCAGAATACATTTTAATAGACGTGCAAACGTTAGATTTTGAAACCCAGAACGACTTGGGGCAGGATTTTTGGGTCGTCGGGCGGGCGAGGCGGGCAGGCCCAGGAATGGCCGGGAAGCGGTCCATGCCCAAAATCGGCCCCTGACCGTGTTTCACACTGAAAGGCTCAGCACTGCCGGGGTGTGGGCGTGAAGAAGGCGAGCGCTGAAGTCAGCACCTGGCGTGAGGGACCGTGCAATGAAAGCTCCCTGAAGGCAGAGAGTTGAAGAATTTAAAAATCAAAAATAAAGATTTGGAAAATCTGAAAAAATGTCCCCATGCAGAACTCACTCACTCATATGTAGCAAAAATTATGTCAAAACATCTTTTTAAATTAATGTCGGAAACCTCATCCTGCCCATGCAGCAAAAAATCTATGTTAATTAATATTTTAATGGCTGTAATAGGCCTCTTAATTATCAGCGGGCATACTGCCAACTCTCGTGTGCCCGCCGACCAAAATATCGCACAAGTGCACAATGACAGTGGGACACTTGCCCGACGTCATCACGCCCTATTTTACGCCTGATCAGGTCAGTGTGCGCTTGCCCAGAGTACATAAAATTCTGTCTTTGGGTGTATTCAAAGAAGGAACACAGAGGGTAGAATGCAGACACAGCAAGGAAGGCAAACAGTACATCGGCCTTTATTGCAACATGGCTGGAGTACAAGAGCAAGATAGTCTTACTACAATTGTATAGGGCTTTGATGAGATCACACCTGCAGTTCTTGTCTCCATATTTAAGGGAGGAAGACCAGAACTTCTGATCTCTAGGGTGTCGTACCCAGCAGGTACCCTAGAAGGTGCACTGGGGGCCACCCCAGAAGTCCCCATGCAAGGATTACATGGGAATTGCCCAGGAAGTTCAAACTTCCGATGGGCAATTACCCTGCACTGGGAACCATCTGATACTCTGATTTAACTTGAAGTCTTTGGATGGTTCCAACTGTCTTACCTGAATAGTTACTTAGGAAAAGTTAGAATAATTAAAACTACTGCTAACTCCTGGGTAACTATAGTACTGAACTCCCCAACTACACCCCCCACCCACCGCGACTACCCCCTGCCTACCCTTCCGACCCCCCCCCCCCACCGACTACCTTCTCACCTCCCCTGAGTCCTTCCCCCGACTAATTCCTCATCCCCCCAACTACCTTCCTGACCTTCCAACTACCCTCCAACTGCCCACCAGATTTCCCAGACCCATCCTATGCCTCCTAACTGATGAACCAACACCGCCCCCCCCCCCATCCTACCCACTAACACATTTACCTTCTCGCTGCATTCTCAAAGTGTGGCTGGGACCTTTACACTTACCTGCTTTGTGGCAGCTAGTGCCATAAAAAGGGGGCATGGCTTCCTTTCTGCCAATGCTGCTGCCCTGGACAGAAAGCCTCAGGAATGCGCTGCACTGCACATTTCTCAGCTGCCCCGAGTCAAAGATCGGGTGTGAAATGTGCAGCGATTGTTATTGCCACTCCTTGGAAGTTCTGACCCAAATATATTTGTGATACAGCGAATGTTCTCTAGATTGGTTCCTGGGATAAGAGGGTTGGTTGTTCTATGATGAGAAGCTGGGTAAATTGAGCCAATGCGCCCTGGAGTTTAGAAGAATGAGTGGTGATCTCACTGAAGCATACAAGGTTCTGAAGAGGCTTAACAGGGTCGACACTGAGAGGTTGTTTCACTTGGCTGGAGAATCTAGAACAGGGAGGAGCTGGCTCAGGATAAGACACCAATAATGTACGACTGAGATGAGGAGATATTTCTTCACTCAGAGGGTTGTGAGCCCGGGAATACTCTATCCCTGAGGGTTATGGATGCTCCATCCTTGAGTATATTCAAGGCTAAGTTAGACAGACTTCTGATCTCTCAGAGAATCAAGGGATATGGGGAGCAGGCAAGAACGTGGAGTTAAGGCAGAAGATCAGCCATGATCTTATTGAATGTTGGAGCCAGCTCCAGGGGCTATTTGGCACACACCTGTTCCTATTTCTTATTTTCTTATGCTCATTTTGTTTATTCTTTCACATGATGTGGGTGGCACTGTCTAGGCCAGAATTTATTGTCTGTACCTAATTGCCCTTGAGAAGGTGGTGGTGAACCTTGCATTGTGTCACTGTTGTGTAGGACAGGCTGGATAGGCCTTTTCCTGTTCACTATTGTCTTATGCTGTATGATTATTGCACCTTTCATTATTTTAAATGCTTTGCATTATGTCTCCCATCAGTGTTCTTTTTTCCAGTGAAAATAAGTTTCACAGCAAGAATATGAAAAGGAAGGATAGGGAGTGAGCATGTAGCTGGTCCATTCAACCTGTCCTGCCCCGGCACAGTGTAACTGCCACATACCATCACTTTGACAACCCTCTATCCCCGACCCTGCTCCCCTGTAATCATGCAGCCTGCCTGACTTTTGAGTTTTTTAATTATAGCTTATTACTCCATAGTCTTTCTTGTCATCCTTCTATGAACCTGTTCTAAAGCATCCATGTCCATTTTTAGCTAATACCTATATGGAGTTCTCTCCTGGTTGTTAGAGTGCACTTTGAATCTCACAGCAGAACTCAGTTGCTGTTGGCTGCAAATTGTATGTCTAACTCGACATTTGGCCTCAATGATCTATAAAATATTGATATAATTTGTCCTGACTTGAAATCCAATGTCCTGTATACGCACCTCAGAATCCAATTAGCTTCATTGACTGGCAGATGTTTTCAGGGCATGATCAATAATTGTTCCCAAATCCCTTTTTGTGCAGTTTGCCAATAGAGATTATTTCATGTGAGACACATACTAACAGTTATTTGTTTTTGTATATATCATTCTACAATTGACCCTAGTAAAATCTACCTGCAGTATCTCAAGCAATCAAAATAATTGATCCAAATGTCTTGGAAGATGATCACGCTGGTTTCAACTCATTGCTTTCACACATAAGATTGCTAATCCAGCAAACTGAATAAAATCCTGCTCCGTATCTTTCACAAATACTGTGGGTAGCAGTGCAAGAGCAGATCACCAAAGATTACATTTTGCCAGGCAGAACATTTTCCACATATTGCTATTTTCTGTTTTCTGTTAAGCCTGTTTTTATTCCACCTGGCCAATTTGTTATATCTTCTGTGAACCATAACCTTCCTATAAGTAAAATTGCATGAGAAACTTTTTCAAATGTCTGACTTATGTTTAATTAGCTTAATACTTAGCTTATTTTAGTATTACATAAACTGAAATACAATATATTGCAATAAAACATTCCATAATTTGATCAAAAAAGCCTGTTTTAGTTTTACAAAATAACAACTGATTGCATTCCATGAACATTTATTTTGTTTTGAAAGGGTTGGCTTAGCATATAAAATTCAAATGCACATTATATAATACATATTAGTAGTAGCTGAGATAGTAAGACCTGAAATGCTAGAGGGGGCATTATAAACAAAGGCAAAGCATGTTAGAATCTATGGAGTTATTGTGAAGAGCTGGATGACCTTTAGTTCTTGTCATTCAGATTCTTCCCTTGGTTGCATTTGATCCATAATGAGTTTATTTTTCTTGAATTTTGTTTTGGCTGAGCCATTTAATGCAGGTCGTTGATCCATTTATGAAGTTTTGAGGTGTCGCTGCAATTGTATGTTGCTGTTATTGTACAGCACCTGTTTGGGGTTATGACTTGCAGTTGACAGCAACCTAGTTACACTATAGGCCACAAATCATAGTCACACAGTCAGCAGAGAATTCTGTAGAAATGCGCTTACTCCCATTTGCAGAGCTCTGCTCCTTGATAGTAAATTTTAAATGGTTTGACCATGCAGACGGGAGCATCCATTTCTCAAATCATTGACAGAATTTGATTTAAGTTTATGGACCATGTGGAGGTCCAAGCAGGTTACTTCAACACTTCTTAAAACTGGATCGACACCACGCTGGAGTTATACTCCAAGCGGTGTGAAACCTAAGCTGTATAAGTTGCACCTTCCTCACCTCCCACATCCCCCACCCAATTCAAGGGGAAATCTCATACCATCTCATCCAAAAACCAGAACAGTACCTGACTGCATATACAGTCATTTTCACAAAGCAGAAAACACTTTACAGCACTGCAAAAATATTAGTAGAACGGAATCCATGGAAATTGGTGAAATTTTACAGCTGCAGTGTCTCAATCCTGTTGGCTGCTATCATTTGAAGGTGGTATTTGATTTAATCATTTACAATTTGCAGATTTTATAGTAAGTATTTTGGGGGTGAAATTCCTCCTTTTTTTATTCATTCGTGGGATTTGACCATTGCTGGACAGGCCAGAAGTTATTGCCCATGCCTAATTTCCCTTGAGAAGGTAGTGGTGAGCCACCTTCTTGAGCCACTGCAACCCATGTGATGTAGGTACTGTGAGGGAGAGAGCTCCAGAAGTTTGATCTAGCGAACGTGATATAGCTCCAAGCCAGGATGGTGTGTGTGACTTGAAGGGGAATTGATGTTCCCATGTGTTTGCTGATGTTGATCTTCTAGGTGATAGAGGTCACAGGTTTGAAAGGTGCTGCCAAAGGAGCCTGGACGAGCTCCTGCAGTGCATCTTGTAGGTCAGGGCTTCCCAAATTGTGAGTCGCAGCTCCCAGTGGGGCTGTGATCACAGAGACAGCAATGGCTGCCGTGGAGCTCAGACTGATTTCTGACAGCTGCGAAGCCCTTTTAAATCCTCATTTTTTTTTGTTGGTCGGTGAAGCCTCCACTGCACCCCCAACAGCAGCTGAAGCCTCCAGTACCACTCCCCAGCAGTTGAAGCCTCTACTGCGCCCCCAACTGCAGCTGAAGCCTCCAGTACCACTCCCCAGCAGTTGAAGCCTCCACTGCGGCCCCAACAGCAGCTGAATCCTTCAGTCCCCCAGACCCCTCAACAGCTGAAGCCTTCATGCCCAACCTCAACAACAGATGCACCTCCTCTGCCCAGCAGCTGAAGCCTCCACACCCCCAGACCCCTCACCAGCTGAAGCTCATCCCACTCAAAAACTCTCGCATCCATAAATTTTCACTCTGAGGCCACACAAAGTCTCAGGCATTAAAATGGAGTCACAACAAGAAAAAGTTTGGGAAGCGCTGCTGCAGATGGTACACACTGCCGCCACTGCGTGTTGGAGGTAGAGGGAGTAAACGTTTAAATTAATGCAAGGATGCTGATCGAGCTTTGTCATGGATGGTGTTGAGCTTCTTGAATGTTATTGGGGTTGCACTCAGCTAGGCAAGTGGGGAATATTTCCTCACAATCCTGACTTGCGCCTAGTAGATGGTAGACAGGGAGTGAGTTACTTCAAAATTCTCAGCCTCTGATCTATTCTTTTAGTCACTGATTTATATGGCTAGTTTAATTAAGTTTCTGGTCAATAGTAACCCCCAGGATGTTGATATTGGGGGATTCAGTGATGGAACGCCATTGAACATCAAAGGATGATGTTTAGATTCTCTCTTGTTGGAGACAGTCATTGCCTGGCAATTGTGAGTTGTGAATGTTGCTTGCTACTAATCAGCCCAAGCCTGAGTGTTTTGCAGGTTTTGTTGCTTGTGGGCATGGACTGCTTCAATATCTGAGGAGTTACGAATGGTACTGAACACTATGCATCCCCACTTCATACCTTGTGTTGGATAGAAGGTCATTCCTGAAGCAGCTGAAAATGGTTGGGCCTAGGACACTACCCTGAGGAACTCCTGCAGTGATGCCCTGGGGCTGAGATGATTGACCTCCAACAACCACAACCATCCTCCTTTGCGATGGTATGATTCCCACCAATGGGAGTTTTCCTACGATATTCATTGACTTCATTTTTGTTAAAGCTCCTTAATATTGCCATGATGTCAAGGGCAGTCAGTCCCACCCCAACTGAGGAATCCAGTCCATTTTTCTACCAAGGTCGTAATGAAGATTGGAGCCGTGTGGTCCTGGCTCAACCCATTCTATCAGGAGTGTGTATTTTTGCAGAGCAGGACATCAAGGGGAGCGATCCTTTATCCTGAGCCAGATTGTTTTGCTAATATAAATTGTTATCCTGTTGGTAATTTAGCCAAAAGTTGGCATGAGTACACAATGAGTGTTTTACTTTCCTGTTCATTTGAGTGTTAAGTTGAAAATGTGAGGTTCTTCCAAGTGTTTGCATTTATTGATGATTCCTGATCTTTGTTTCCTCTGCAAAAAGTAAATTGTACCTAAAAGTGTCATTTTGAATACTGAATTTGAACTTAAATTGCCTGTCCTATTTTTCCCCTAGCAGAACAATCAATCAGTTTTGAAATGCAGTGGTTAAAAATTCATACCATTCTATCAGAAGAATGCATTTTGTCAATCAACACATCAAGAGGACATCTTTGATTGTGGACCACATTGATTTGCTAACTTAAATAGTTAGTTATTCATTGGAACGTTATTTCACAGGAGTTTCATAGAGCGCAATTTTCCGAGCAACCTCAGAGGGGTTGACCGTGGGGGTTGGAGGGGGGGGTCAAGTGCTGGCCTGGTGCTGCATCCCGCGCACAGGCAACTGAGGTGGGGGTCAGGTTAAGTGAGGGAAGTGGCCACACATTAGGGACACCTGTATAAACTGACCATGCCCCTGCAACTGAGACAGATCAGGCACAGCCACAGTGATATGATTGGGGTCAGGGTCCTAGCCTGCCCACCCATGCAAGCCACGCAGAGGCACCAAAGGGCCACAAAGCACTTCATACCTTACCAGCCCCACGGCCCTCGCCACGGCTCATACTTCGAGTCCGCCACCACTTTATTGGACCGCGGAGCAGTTGGACTGCACACGTTGTACAATCTCCTCACCAACGCTGGCCATGTAACAGTCACTGCTGGAGGTGCTCACAGCCTCTTGCAATCTCAGCATCCCGGTTTGGACCAGTGTCCCCCATGTCACAGGTTAACAGGGCAGCCATGCAGTGCACTCATCGTTGGCCATCTGAGGGGTGACTAGCACACTCTGGGAAGCATTAAGGGTCAGTCACACAGAGCCAGGAAAGGTGCTAAGTACAGCCATGATAACCATGTCCCTCTCTCTCTTTCATGCTGCAGGAGGACCACGTCAGGACCATGAATCCTGGTGATCTAGCTGTATGGCTGATGGCCTACAGAGACTGTAGAAGACTGAGGTGAGTGCAACTGAGGTTCCTGGCTGCGCAAAGGCAGGTGCAGCAATCTCATGAAGAAGAGGCAGCAGGAGCTCCCACACACGCTGTCCAGGAGTGACAGTGAGCCATGGCTGGTCAGCACCTAGTGACATCCAGGGTCTATAGACACCGCCTGCCATTCCTGCAGATGACTGAGAACCAGTGTAGCCGATGACTGTGCATGTCTAGGGACCTGCTGGCTCACATCTGCACTTACTGCAGGACTTGGTGCCAATGGGACATGGAGGGCATCCACTGCCAGTGGCTGTGAAAGTGACCACGGCGCTCAATTTCTATGCCAGTGGCTCTTTTCAGGGCTCCACAGGTGACCTCTGTGGGATTTCACAATCTGCCACCCACAAATGCAACCATGAGGTCACGGATGCCATCTTCTCTGTGGCACACAACTCTGTGCATTTCGCCCGGGACAACAAGGATGCAAGAGCCATTGGATTCATCCTGATCTCAGGATTCCCACAGGTGCAGGGTGAGATTGACTGCACACATGTGGTGCTCAGGTCTCCATCATAAGACTCGGTGGATTTCATCAATCGCAAGGGCTTCCACTCACTGAATGTGCAGCTGGCATGCGACCATCAGAAACTCATCCTGCAGGTGTGCACACGGTTTCCAGGGAGTGTGTATGACGCCTACATCCTGAGTCGCTCGCAGATCCCTGCAGTCTTCCAGGGTCCACAGAGGCTGCAGGGTTGCCTCCTTGGGGACAAGGGCTACTCGCAGAGGCCATGGCTGATGACAAACGTGTGGCAGCCTCATTCTGCAGCAGACCGATGCTGTAATGAGGCTCATGCTGCAACTCACAACTTGGTGGAGCAAACCATTGAGATGCTGAAGATGTGGTTCCAGTGCCTCAACCGGTCTGGTGGAGCTATGTGATACAGTCCGCATCATCGTCATCTGCTGCACCCTTTACAATCTGGTGCTCCAAAGGAGAGACAAGCTTATTGAGGAGGAGATGGAGGAGCTGGAGGTCTCCTTGGATGAGGAGGATGCCAACAAAGATGAGGGTGAGGGGGTCCTCAGTGGTGATGGTGACAGGGATGAGGCTCTGGCTAGATAAGGCAGTCACGCTCGGGTGGCCCTCATAGCTGCCAGATTTATGAAGGATGATGACTACATGCAGTGAGGTCTCCCCATAGATCCTCACATCACAGTTGTGAATGTTTGACTCCAGTCTGGCTTATGGCAGCGCCAATGCCCTCTGTGAGAATGCTCCTATCATGGAGATGCAGTGAAAGCCCTAATAGTAGCTTGATCGCAGGTGATTAATGATAACATCAATGAGGACATTCCATAGATCTTCACATCACCTCTGAGAATGTCTGACTCCTGTCTGGCCGAGGGCAGCTTGCTTGCACTCTGTGATCAGGGCCATGACTCAGAGACGCAGCCATGAAACCTTAGACACATCGGAGCTGTGTCCGCCTTCAGCACCTCAGCCCTTCAGGAGCTGGTGCACAGCATCACTGAGCGCAGATGCTGGTGTGATGGGGACCAGCACCACCTTAAAGATGCTGAGAGCACACAGTGTATGAGAACGCAGTGGCACCTGCCCACTACATTCTGGCAGCAATGACTAGCACTGCTGAAGTGCAGGCATTAGTAATGTTTCCAGGGAGCGTGAGGCTGGACCATCACTGTGGTCTGAAGGCCACACAGAGAACAGGGAAGAGGGCCTGGACTGAGACACCTGCCTTTTATCTTGTGCAGAAAGATTTCACATCTGACTGACAAGACCACTGGTCATCAGAACAAGGAGCTTTGGCAGGGAGACATTCTTAGGAGTTTATTAACAATAGTGAACTGTATGTACAAGTGATCAACACCTGTGGCCAGGCTGTGCAAATACTTTTATCTAAGTTTTCTAAACCTGCCATTGCATCTTGGTGCTCCCCGGACATCCACAGCGGATGTGGAGGCAGCCTGCTGACTGCTACGCCCTGTCTGTGACAGCCTTGGCAGGCATTCTCTGGAAGACTGAGACTTGGTGGGTCCAGGCCTGCTTTTGGGATCCTGCTGTGTGGCTGTGGCACCTCCCACGGCCTGTGAAGCTGGATCTGCAGAGATCACAGGAAGAGGGGATTTGGATGGGCCAGTCACTCCCAGAGTCACCTGGGTGGATGATCTCGGAGAGTGCACCTGTTGATCCCCCTCCCTATGGGTGCCCGAAGGTCCATGCCTGACTCCATGAGTGGAAGGGATGGCTGCAGTGGGATCAAGCTGCCCAGCACCCCTCTCAAGTACACACTGTTCAAGGCCAAGTGTGGCATCAGCGACGGAGTTAAACCTGCGCAGCAGAGCAGGAGTGATGTCCTGGACCAAGGTCTCCATGGCGGCTGCCATCCTGCCAGTGTTCACCTCGGTGAGTTGCAATGCAGAGCTATCACCTCAGCCTGAACTCCTCCATCATGCATTGCAATCTGAGGAGTGCAGCCGTCATCCCTTCCTGTTGCTCCCTAACTTGCCTTTGCAGCTGCAGCAACTGTGACATGACCGTGTCCAGAGGCTTGTCATCTGACTCGGACTCAGCAATGTTCTGGCCTCCAGCAGTCCTCCGAGTGCCGGGGACCTGGGAAGTCTCTGCTTCAGTCTGCTGTGGATCAGAAAGTATGATGCTCTCACCAGATTGTGATCCCAGGGCTACTGTAAAGCTAGGTCTCGGTGAGGTGTGTGTCTCTGCGCTGGTGGAGGGTGTGGGTGAGCGCTGTGATGGGACTTCAAGGATGGTGCCTTCAGATTCCTCTTCAGAGATTTCTTTGGGGCTCGATTTGAGGCCGTGGGTCATGGACTCTGTCAGCTGTTTGGCAGATGTGCCTGTGAAAGCAAGAGGAGATAAATAGTGCATGACAATGGCCTGTGAAAGAGGACACATCACCCACGACATGGTTGTCTGATGGATGTTGCACTGCTGGATCCCTGTTAGAGCAGCACTGACCTCACCATCAGCACAGGATCGGTCCCGGTCATCGCCGGCCAGCTGGATGGCTTTGTTTTCAAATTCTGTCAGAACTTTGATCTCTGGCATCCCTCCACCTGTCTGCGACCTTTCCCTCCTGTTGTGAGCCAGTTTGTCTTGCGTGGATAGAAATGGGGAGAGTGTATCAGGATCCCTGCCAGGCCAGTTGGTAAGTATGCCTGGCCTGTGTGGGTGCTGAGTGGTCCCATGGATGGGATGAGGACAATGACGGTGTGTGTGAGAGAGTGAATGGTGATGTCCCTTGCACTGGCAGTGAGTGAGGGCCCTGCGGATATGTGCTGGGTTTGTGAGCATGTGAGTTGGGAGTGATGAAAAGAGTGACTTATTCAGGAGGAACAGAGGAGATCATTCATCCTTTTGCAGCACTAGGTGGCTGTCCGCCTCTGCAGGGTGTTTTCCCTGACCACCACTGCCACCACTTCCCTAGCCGGTTTGGTGACATTGCTACCCATCTTGTGGCCACAGCAGGGGTAGAGCACAGCGGGCAGTCACTCGAGGGACTTGTCGTTGAATCGGGGGGCTGCAATCTTTTTTATTTGCTGGCTATGTTTCCCGGGCAGCAGTGGTGAGCTGGTGGCGATGAGCCCTTTGCAGGCGGCTGCCTTTTAAAGATGGTGGCCATTGTGATGCAACAGCGGGGTGATGGCGAGTGTATGAATGACAGCATCCCCGCCATGGAAACAGCGTATTTCACAGGAGTGAATAAATAATGAGGCGGGCTTGGGCCGATACAGTGTGAAAACCCACCATTCTCATCAACAGGTAGGACTCCATTTTACCCACCTGCTACTGCACTTGATGGAATTCAGGGAAAATTCCGCCCATAGAATTATAGAATAGCACTGCACAGAAGGAAACCATTCGGCCCATTGCATCTCTACTGGATCTTTTAGGGAACAACAATCTCTGTTACTTCATTAAAACACTCATTGAGGTTAATTGAACAAGATTTCCTTTAACAAATCCATGCTGTCATTCGCTAATTAATCTACACTTGCCCAAATGATTGTTAATTTTTTCCTGGATTATCATTTTGAGAAGCTTTTTCACTACTGAGGTTAAACTGACTGTCTTGTAGTTGCTGGATTTATCCTTACGCCCTTTTTTGAACAAGGGTGCAACATGTGTAATTGACTGGTACCTCCTCTGTTTCTAAGGGGATTGGAAGATTATGGCCTGTTCCTCCACAATTTCCACCCTTACATCCCTCAGCATCCTCGATACATGCTATCTGGTCCTGGTGACTTATCAAATTTAAGTACAGCAAACCTTTGTGATATCTCCTCTTCATCAATTGTTAGCTCATCGAATATCACATACTTCCTCTTTCACTCTAAGTTTGGCAGCATCTTCTTCCTTGGTAAAGACAAATGCAAATACTCATTTAGCATCTCAGCTATGCCCTCTGCCTTCATGTGTAGATCACCTTTTTAACCCCTAATTGGCCCCACTCAACTTCTTATATGACCAGTTTACTACTTATATGCTTACAGAAGACTTTTAGATTCTCTTATACGTTATCTGCCAGTCTCTCTTTGCCTCTCTTATTTCCTTTTCACTTCTCCTCTGAACTTTCTGTTTTCAGCCTGGTTCTCATTTGTGTTATCAACCTGACATCTATAAAAAAGCACCCTTTTTCAGCTTCATCTTACTCTCTACAACCAGGGAGCTCTGGATTTGTTTGTCCTACCTTTCCTTCTTGTAGGAATATACCTTGGCTGTTGACCAACTATCTCCTCTTTAAAGGCAGCTATTATTGAATTACAGCTTTATCTGGCAATCTTTGATTCCAGTTTACCTGGGCCAGATCCATTCTCATTCCAATGAAATTGGCATTCCTCCAATTAATTATTTTTTCTCTGGATCGCTGCTTTTCCTTTTCCATTTTGAATGTAAATCTTTCAAAACTAAGATCACTGTTCCCTAAATGTTTCTCTACTGACACTTGATCCACTTGACCCATCTCATTCTCCAAAATCAGATCCAGCATGCCTCCTTCGTCATTGTTAATAAATGCATTATTTAATGTATTTTATCTGTATGAGTGGATTATCCATCAGAACAGAGTTAACTAGTGTAGCCTAAGACTATAAGGCAGCTTTTCCTCTTATTGCAATTGGGCATAATGGATTGACTATAGAGGAAAGCCAGATGGGAAGGATCACACATGTACCACAGTTTCTACACACTAATTTAAATAAACATGTGCACCTTCCTGATTTTGTTCCATGTTACCAATTCTTTATCTTTAAGTGCAAATGAAAAGAACCCATCCCAACATTTGATCCTGTGAACAGAAAGAAAAATTTACATCCTTATAGGGCAAAATTCAATTTAGCAGGGGCGCAGAGCAGGCAATGGTGGATTTGCCACCCGTTACACATTGTGAGTTGTTTCATTCCAATTCTTAATACGAAGCACACCTTTCCAGTTGGGCCCGCTGGATGGTATAGGTATGATCACCTTGTATTAGGACTGTTGAGTATTAATCTATTTAAGAGAAATCCACAGGCATTAACACTATTGATTTTTCACTATTTGTTCAGACTGAGTCCATTTCAGCAATTTTACAGTTAGGGTGCGTAGTCAGGGGGATGATGATGCCACGATTATTAAGATTATTATGTTAGAAGGCTGTTATGTTATTGCCATTCACCACACTTTGGAGGTCCATTGGACATATGTATGGACAATAATCTGCAGAATACAAATTCAGTAGATAGCATCGTAATCAATATTTATAAAATTGGGAGCACTTTTCATGATTTTGTGAAAGCACGGAGCAGTTGAAATAATTCCAAAATTCAAACAAGTTCTGGAACACCATTTGATAAAATGTTAAAATTCAATGTATTTTATGTCAGAGCTCTTGGCAGCATGCAGCAAATGGCAGTACCAGGCAGCTTGCAACACTCTACATGGAGTGTTGATGAGGAACACAAGGCATCTATTAACCCACTCTTTCAATATTTTAAAACACTTTTGGCCATCATCAGACAATCTTCACTTTAATCTTTGCATTTTATCTGAACAGTTCCTTCTAATTATTTAGAGTATTGTTCAAAAGAAATATTGCATAATATCTGATTTTATTCCATGGGTGTCCCACAGGATCTGCTTCCATAAGTTATTCGTACCATTAGTTCCAGATGGACAGTTTGATTTCAGACCTTACCAAATGAACAACATGTAGGGAAAGCTCCATGCTTTCACCCTAATGTCTCACCCATACATAATCCCCATGCATAACACAATTCCCATAGTTTATCATTTGTATCCATATTTCTCTGACAGTTGGACCTTACTAATTAGATTTCAAGCTTGCTTAGTGTCTAATTACTATTGTGCTGTGACATTTTGCAGCAGTTGCATAAGGAAGTTGTTGGGGTCAAATGGCTTTTCTCACAAAATAATTATTTTTACTCCAAGTGAAGAAGGCATTAAATCAATTTACAACAATGTATTCAGAAAAAAATATTCAAAATAGCAGTATTTTGAGTTTTGTACTTATTATGTTTTTTAATCAGTTTTATGCTGTCCTGTACATTTAGCACCAGCAACATAAACATTTGAATTTTGGCATTTACTTACATTTTTAAACCTCGTATTTTACATTCCCTGAACACGCCACAACATGCATTGCTTGTCAGCTGAGAGGAGTTAATCAGCTAGTTTCCCAGCTTCTGATCTATACTCATCTATAGTTGAGTTCAGATGGTTATATGAAGATGATGTGGTTCACCTGCCCTCCAAAATATCTCCTTGAAGAAACCTGTGGACTTTACTCAGTAATGCTTCTGATGGTACAGAACAAAGCCAACCTAGTACACAATTGCTAACTAAACCAAGGCCGAAGAACTTTCTATGGCAGTTACTTTTCTGTGTATGCATGTCTTAGTTCTGATCATTTCTTTCCTTATGACTCTATGACCTACTTGGGGACAGATATCCACCCACCCAGCAAAATTACAGATATCCTGGCCCAGATTTTCACCATGACTGAGAGGCTCTCCATTGGTGAAAATACCGGAAATGCCATAAATCAAAAGTCCCACCCCAAACACAGCACTTGCCATTTTTGTGGGGGCATGATTGGGGACTTTTCACATATCTGTGGTTTGCAGAGGCAGCTGGCCATTGAAATCATCAGTTGTCTCCACTGAAGTGCAATTTCGGTAGTCCAGGAATGAGAAACTCGACTTGTGCGGATTAGACCAGTTAAGAGCAGGTCTGAACTTGGTAGATTTGTTTGGATAGCCAGGATACTCCGTTGAAGAGGTAAGGTACCCCTTTGGACATAGGTCCAGCACACCTTTGGGGGAGGTTAGGTGCCCTTTGGATGTGTTAAAAGTAGACATAAATGTGCATACACTCATTACTTTCAAGCTCTTTAGAACTGTTAACAGACTTGTCAAAACTGTCAGAAGCACCTAACAAAGGGATCTATCAAAGGGAGCTGTCAAACTGCCAAGGAACTTCAAAGCCCAGGCCTTTAAATGTTTGAAAAAAATGTCTAGAGGTTTGATAAAAAAAAATTGTTTGCTATTTCACTCTGTTGACGTAAGCCTGAGATCTGCCATTACTGGATTAGTGTTGCATGACTGATTTCATAACTACCCATTATCACAGTAGGGTGCCTGCCATTTCACAGTTTGATTGAGAGCTATAAGTGGTTATAGACTTTTTGATGTGGGACTATGAATTCCAATGCATGTTGTTATAAGGTTTTGGACACTTGAATAAAATGTTTGCTGTTATAGGCTTTGTTTAGTTGAAGGAATGTAAATTTTATGAATGAATTTTTATGACGAAGAATGTTTCTTTTAATATAGTGAAGTCTGCAATAGACATTTAGAATATTACTTTATAGAACTTTATTTTATCTCATCTTTGCATCAGTCCTGAGTTCTGTCCATGGTAGATACTAGGTGAGTTTACATGGTGGGTATAAGGGCAAAGGATGGTGGTTGGGGGCATAGGTTGGCATGGAGGGTATGAGAGTGCATAGGGTTTGGCACAGGGCATGGGTTGGCATGAATGGTGCATGGGGTGTGTGGGTGTGTTAGGGGTTATAATCTGGAGGGATGTTTTATGTTTTAATCTTCATTCTTTACTTTTGGACTCAGTGCCAAAGCCCCAAGGCAGGCCTTCTTCCTGGGTCACCTGCCCTGACTCCAATCCTAGGTTTCCCCTCAACCGGATCAAAAAACTGACTTCCGCGCAGTCATTTTTAAAGTTTGGGTTTGGGTTTGGGTTTGTAGAGATGGAAATTCTCCCTTCTCTGCACACCTGACCCGAGAGTGAAAATCTGGGTCTATGTGCATGGAGGAAGGTTGCTGTCCAAGTCAGTGTAACCACCAATTCCCTTGTACCTGACTGTAGATAATGAATGTGTACTGCTTTCAGCTGAAATACAAAAGTTTATATTCCCTCATTTTTGTGGATATTTCTTTTAGGGCTATTCAAGCATGGTGCAAACCTAAATAGGGAATGGCTGAACTCTGAAGAAGATACCATTTAAGTCATGAGCAGAACCATTACCATTTTGCATTTTCTTTTTCATTGAGTCCAAGGTGCATGGCACACTGTTGATGGTCGAAGTGGCAACCAAGAAAAAGCAGCTAGATTCTGAAGCATAGAGGCCAAGGTGTTCTTCGGCTGTTGAGTAGTTGCTTGGTGGATCAATAGACATAGTTCCACAAATAAACACTGATCTCCTAATAGTCAACCATACATTGTTTCTTTGGTAAATAATGTGACCACTGTAGTCTGCTATACAATGAAGGCAGTACAGCTGTTGGATAGAGGTCACTGATGTGTGTAATGCTGTAACTGTGGTCAGTTACTACCTGAACGTTAATTGAATGCAAACCCCTTTTATTCACGAAGACAGTGTGATTGATATGATGAGCTCTGATCCATGCATGTTGGACATGACTCTTGAGCGAACTTTAATCCAGTGAAAGCTCCGAGTCTTGTCCAGCCAATGCCTTCTTTTTACAAGAAGTTGTAAGCTATTTGCAAACAACAGCTGTCATTTCTCTGATATACATGTGAACAGCAGACTGCCAGATGTGGCAGATGTATGTGGAAAGTTGCTGGTAGCATGAAAGCTTCATAATGTGGTAAAACTCCCTTCCATAGGGTGCCCAAGTTGCTGATCTAGATATTATGTGCAGATCAAAGCAAAAAGAATCTGCACAAAAATGCTTTCATGGAGAATATAGCAAGAGAAGATTGTTCCCAGTTATGTCAAAAATTTTAACTGTCTTGTGGTTAATGTGCTTTTTCCTGTGGTGCCACCTTACCTGCTGACACATTCATCTGGTATTGACTAGGGTTTCCTTGAGATAAACTAACTTCTCTTTTTGGGTTGAATGCTTTTCTGCTGAGTAATAATGTGACTTATCAATGTGACTCAGCAATTCTTGGAAACCACTTCAATAAAATAACAACTGACTACAGATATTATGAACACCATTTCCAACTTTGTGTTCAAAATAATCCCAGTTAATATTCTTTGAAGGAGAAGACCTCAATTACCCCTTTCTCTTGTTATCAGTTGTCAACTGCTTATCAGTAGCGTAATATGATAGTTGGAAAAGAGAAACTGGGTAAGTTCATGTGCCGAAACGTGTATGTGAGCTGCATACAAAGTATTACTGCAAAGCCTCTTCTTGAAAGGGTTCAGAATACAAAATGAACTGTGAACTGCACAGAAGCAGAGATTAATGTTGAGAATTATGGAAAATGTAACATGCTTGAGGGATTAGTTCAAGAAAGTCGTCCACATCCATGAGTTTATTATACCATTGAAAGCACTGACATTTTTTCAAAAGTCTTTTAATACAGTAAATGCTCAACATAACATATTGTTTGCAAACTATTGAAAGGTTATAATGTTCTAATCACAGGGAGTTAATATCCCAGGATTGAAGTATGGTTTTCACTGTCAAAATGGCTGAAACTTTTACCAAGCTTCCAAGCATAGTGAAATAATTCTATAATATTATTCAACATCTTCAAACACAAAAAGAAACCTGGATAAAAAAAAGTAATTTAGCCACACTCTTTAATGTAAATTAAGTTGCTTTGTACATTACTCATATGGAACAAAATGTGAGTAGAAGTGGGAGCTATAAAATAAAACTTAATAACCAAGAGATTAGAACACAGTAAAGAGCATTCATTATATTACTCCATCCCCTCACCCAATCTGTTTTGATTTTCTCATCAATAGCCAGTTGGCAGTCAGACGAGAGATTGGTTCCCAGATCTATTCTGATGCTGTTATCTTTGACCAGCAGAAGCTTGGTGCTCAGACACAGATAGCCAATGGAGTCCACTGGCAACATTCACACTGAAACACTCATTATGACACTTCAAGGTAGAATTACATGTGACAACATTAATCATGCAATTACTTATCATACTCATACAAAATTCCTTTTTCTGCCGTTTTACTGGAGGCTTAAAGCTATTTAAATAACTTATCAATTATTTGTTAACTGATCTAAGCATATAGAAAAATTAGAATTTGCTTTCATTTATGGGAATTATGGTGGCCAGAGTATGAAAGTAAAAGTAGATGTGCTATTTGTGGATTTTGGGAGACTTCACAGGAGTAACAAAATTAAGCAATTGGAAACACAATCAAAATGTTTTGTGAATAGTTCAGTGCAATATAGAGAAAATTATAAGCAAACTGTGAAGTGAACTTTACCCCAGGTATAAGAATATTTTTATGACCTGCACATAGGCTGCTAGTTTGGTTAAATTAGGCAGCACACACCTCATAACTTTGTTATAAAGCATTTGGCAGGTCAACGTGACTTGTAACAATGATTCAAAGATTTGATCTAGAAGATTTAGCACACAGGAAGGGGCCAAATTTTAACTTGAGTTGGCCACCACTTGCCTGTTGTTACAGCTGTGAGGCCCATGAAGCCAGGGGCTAAATTATAATAGTTGTTGCTGCCATACAGTCACAAATTTGCCATTTGTGGGGAATGAGAAATCAGCTGTCTCCTAAGCGGACCTGGCTGACAGTTGGAACCTGGAATGGAGGGAAAGGAGGTGAGGCCAAGGTAGGGGATAGGGACCATGCACAGACTGACAATGAGCTTTAGTTTTCCTGTGGGCTGTGGAGGAACGCCACTGCTCATCCTGGTCCCACAGAAATAAAAGTCAGAGGGAAACAAGTGAGTGACCTCCTGGAATCCCTGTAAGGACTTCCAGATAGGTTGGTCAACTCAAGCACAAATTGGCAAAACAAGAACATGGTTGTAGACCAAAATGACAAAATAAACTTCCTGCCAACCTTGCACCCAATGTCTGCTCTTTTCCATTTCCAAGCAGACATTGATTTAGGGTACCAGCCCTCTTGCCGGAATCAGGTGAGAGCTTTATTCAGTGCAAATTGGAATTCTCTGATGTCGTAAGGACTCTGGTGCCATTTTTCCACAGTTAAGCATGATACCTGTTGATTAGTGAAGCTGCCGACTACATAGAACAGTAAAAAGTCAGAACCAGGATTCCTCAAAGGGACCGCTGACACGACTCCTAACCAGCATGGGCACAATGACCAAAGTGCTTCCTTCTGAGCCGTAAATCTTCCTATGTTAACCCTTGGAACAATAACAAATAACTTACTTAACCTTTTGAGGGCAAGTTGCACGTAATGGTCATTCTGTGCTTTGCTACTAATTTTCCATTTTCATTAATGTTTTCTGTCATTCCCCACCCACACCATGCCTCTACCTAGGATTCCTCTTTGCTTCACTTCTGCCATCTTAAGCCCCTGCCTTTTCAGCCATGGGACATTCTAATGATAGATTGAAATGCCTGTTAAGGTTCTCCAAAAGCTTACAAATATTTGCCCCCAAATTACTGTTTGCACTATTTGTGGCATTGTGTTAACTTTTATTTAATTACACTTTTATGAAGTGCCTTCAAATTTTTTTTAATATTAGAGATGCTATGTAAATGCAAGTTGTAGTAACACTCTCATTGAATTATTCCCATCCTTGTAAGTTTCATTTGAACATAATTTTCCTCTCCCATGAGTCATATCATTCCTAGATCCATCTGAAAGTGTACTTGGTGCTGTGAATAATTATGCAAATGAGCTTAGTCCTGGGAATTAAGTATTATTTAGGACAGGATTTGTACGAGTTCTAAACCACTTCAAACTGACTTAAACATGAAGATGTAAATCCTGGTATTTTCTAACACAACAAAATACATGAAATATGTTGTACCTACACTGAATTGTTGTTATATAAATTATTTTTCCCTCACTGCTTTGTTCAGATCATTTGATAGCTAAGATTTGGTTTGTCAAATTATATTTTTAAAAATACATGCCAATTGCTGAGGATATGGAGTGAAATGTTCTGTGTCAAGTACTATTGACTTTCCAGTGAGGCTGTCCTGTCTACTGACTGTATGTGAAAACTGGCCCATATTGTGCCTGATTATTCATCAATTGAATCGGTGTCTCTTTTGCTTCAATTATTAGCTATTGTACATTTCTAGCGCTCCTGTAGAAGATAATTATTATATCAAAGCAATTTAGCACAAATTAGATTGCTTAGAAATCCAAAAACCTCCCAATCCATACCTATCAGCTGAATGGAATGGACTCCAAAAGTTAAATGAATTGATCATGATTACATGTAGTAGGAGCCTATGTGAAAGATAACATGAAGCATTTACCTGGAAGCACTATAGAATTGGATAGTTGTACTCAACCATGGTTCAAATAGACCCTAACATCTCATTTGTCTGCCACTGGCAAACATAATGGAAAATACCACCTGGCTACTTCCAAATATGATCTACCCATTAGTTATTTTGTTTAATTGCCCCTTTACTATCTGCTATTCTTTGGAAATTGAGCAACTTGGCACCACTCAGTCAATTGCAATGTGAACGAAACTAAATGCTAGAAACATACAGGCAGCCAGCATCAGAAAGAAAAAGACCAGCTTATGTTTTGGTTTGAATCCTTCTTCAGAATTGATACAGTTCTCATGAAGAGTTCCAGTTAAAATGTAACACCAGCTTTCGTTCTTGAATTCTATTTGACCAGCTGTGAATTTGCAGCATTTTCTGTTTCTTTTTTATTTCAAATTTTCAGTTTTCATTACTTTTCTTTTAATTTTGGCAGGTGTGAGCTAATGGTAATATTGACAACTGTTGGATTAACACTCAGAATTACATTTAGTGTCAGGCATTAAAGCTACTGAGCATTGGGAAATTCAGTAGACTGCCATCTTTTGTTCTCCTCCCATATGTGCCAAAATTTTAAGTAGTCATCACTTAATCACAGGCGTATTTCCAAAATGCAGTCTGTAGTGATTGACAGAACCCATATCAAAGCATTAAATAGGGCAGAATTCTCCAGTTGGCGAGTGGGGGTGGAGCCCGCTCACCGACGAGTAAAATGACTTGCGGTGACATCGGGTGGGCTTCCCGAGGTCACTGCGCATCATTTAGATTTTCAGTTGGGCAGCCTGCCGAACTGTCAAAGGCCTATTAAGGCCTGTTAAAAACTATTTAAAACAATGAAATGAGCTGCCTGATCAACCTTAAGGTTGGCAGGCAGGCGAAGAGCCCAGGCGGCCTTTGCATTTTTCATGAAACCTCATACACGGGCGGGATGAGGTTTCATGAAGGGTTTTAAATTTCAATAAAAATTATTTTAAAAATTCATTGACATGTCACAGGTCATGTGACACTGTCACATGAGGGAACATGTTTTAAAGTTTTTTTTTCCCTTTATTTAAATTTTAAAACCTTAAACTGATCTCCCTGAGGCACCTCTGTGCCTCAGGGAGATTTCTGTGCTCCGGGCGAAAGGCGCAGGCCCTGATTCAGGGAATTCCCCCCACCCGTACAGGGAGCGCTCAGCGCTTCGGGGCGAGCGTCACACTGGGCGGGCCTTAATTAGCTCGCCAAAGTAAAATGGCGTCGTGGCCCTGATTGGGTTCGCGCCTGCTCCCCGCACAACCCCCCCAAGAGAATTTTTCCCATAGAAAAATAAAGAAACAATATTCAAACAAAAGAAAGGAACAGGGTGGGGCTGTGAGCTAGAACAGTGTTTGGGTTGCGAAATATAACCAGTCTGACTTGCCGTAGTCATGCGACTCTGCCATGAGGCAAAGTCACTGTAGGCTGCCATTTTTTTTCAGTTCAATAAAGCCTCTTACAAAGACAGATGCTAAAGCAGGCTTTTTTTTAAATTAATTTATGGGATATGGGCTTCGCTGGTTGGACCAGCATTTATTGCCCATCCCTAGCTGTGCTTGAGAAGGAGGTGGTGAGCTGCCTTCTTGAACCGCTGTAGTCCATGTGGTGTAGGTACACCCACAGTGCTGTTAAGGAGAAAGTTCCAGGATTTTGACCCAGAGACAGTGAAGGAACACTGATATATTTCCAAGTCAGGATGGTGAGTGACTTGGAGGGGAACTTCCAGGTGGTGGTGTTTCCATCTTTCTGTTGCCCATGTCCTTCTGGGTGCTAGTGGTCATGGGTTTGGAAGGTGCTGTCTAAGGAGCCTTGGCGAATCCTGCAGTGTATCTTGTAGATGGTACACACTGGTGCTACTGTGAGTCAGTGATAGAGGGAGTGAATGTTTGTGGATGTGGTGCCAATCAAGTGGGTTGCTTTCTCTTGGATGGTGTGAAGCTTCTTGAGTGTTGTGGGAACTGCACTCATCCAGGCAAGTGGGGAGTATTCCATCACACTCTTGACTTGTGCCTTGTAGATGATAGACAGGCTTTGGGGAGCCAGGAGGCAAGTTACTCACCACAGAATTCCTAGCCTCTGACCTACTCTCGTAGCCATAGTATTTATATGGCTAGTCCAGACAGTTTCTGCTCTATGGTAACCCCCAGGATGTTGATAGTGGAGGGTTCAGTGATGGTAATGCCATTGAATGTCAAGGGTAGTTGGTTGGCTTCTCTCTTGTTGTAGATGGTCATTGCCTGGCCCTTGTGCAGCATGAATGTTACTTGCAATTTGTCAGCCTAAGCCTGATATTGTCCAGGTCTTGCTGCATTTGGGCACGGACTGCTCCAGCACCTGAGGATTCGTAAGTGGTGGTGAACATTGTGCAATCATCAGCGAACATCCTCACTTCTGAGCTTATGATGGAAAGAAGCAGCTGATTAACTCCTGCAGTGATGTCCTGGAGCTGAGATGACTAACCTCCAATAACCACAGCCACCTTCCTTAGTGCAAGGTATGATTCCAACCAGCAGAGAGTTTTCCCCCGATGCCCATTGATTCCAGTTTTGCTAGGGTTCTATGATGCCTCACTCAGTCAAATGCGGCCTTGATGTCAATGGCAGTCATTCTCACCTCACCCTAGGAATTCATCTCTTTTGTCCATGTTTGAACTAGGGCTGTAATGAGGTTAGGAGCTGAGTGGCCCTGACAGAACCCAAACCGGACATCAGTGAGCAGGTTATTGCTAAGCAAGTGCTGCTTGATAGCACTGTTGATGACCCCTTCCATTACTTCACTGATGATCGAGAGTAGACCGATGGGGCGATAATTGGCTGGGTTGGATTGTACCACTGAACTTATACTTGAAACACACCGTACGAACTCCAGACTTGGTCTGAATGCAGTATGCACCATCCAGGTGAAACGATAGCTGTCCGACACTGTAATGCCCAGGTAAAACAAGCCTCTTGAGACTATCATTTTCCAAGTATTTGGAGTCCAGGGTACTGAACCTACAAACTCAAAATTTGGTTAATGGATGGGTTCAGATAAAATGTGTAGAAGCCAGCTGGTTCAGAATCATTAATCTTTAGCAATTGCTCCTTTGGCAGGTCGGTCCCTGAATGAGGGATCTGTCAAAGTTGTAGAAGAATAAGATTGATGAGATAACAATTACCACTTCAATAACATTGAATAAAACAATGTTAGAGACATGCCACGGCTAGGAATTACCACAAAGTAGCTCCTACTCTAGCATAATTCTGTATATATGTCGGATTTCCAACATGTTTCTGGTGAAGTTTCAGCAGCAGATTCCTGATCCTTTTCTAAAATCAAAATTCTTAGACAAACCCAAGCATTCGTCCCCACCAGGAAGCCTCCATAACAAAATATAACAAAAGGAATATTTGTAATATCTTTCACTGTATTTTTAATTAAACTGTGGAAACAAATTCAAGAGACAAGTTGAATGGTGATTATGCTATTACCACATGAATCTATACTATCATCCAAAGTCAAAACTACCCCACTGTTATTGCAATTTTCTTCTGCTTGATAAACCTGTGCTGCTTTAAATTCACCAGTCTGACTACAAAGAAAGAATGCACCTATGAGAAGTAAGAATTTAAATGTTGTTAAGATAGAATCAAGAAAAAGGAAAGTCAATTCAGCTCATACAGCTTACCTTGTCATCTTTGTGCAAGTCGTGTGAGTTAGTATTCATTGTGAACAAGCTTCTCAGGTTAAGTTTATTATTGTAACTCCTTTAGCTTAAATTCATTACCCCATGTTCTCTGATGTTATTTGTTTGATAAATTAATCCTTTATTCTACTTTATCCATTCCTTTCATTGTCAAAATAAATACACTTTGCCTTGACGGTAATACATCATTTGGGTTCGAAATGAATCCCTTTTCACTTCTGTTTGCTGTATAGCCTTCAAGAATGCATCAGATTAGAATAGGTATTCAAAAGCACAGGGAACAATGGACAGAAACTGGGGGAGTGGGCATGGCTGACAGGATTTCACCGCCCTGATCACACTGCCTTTTCATAGGGCCTGATCTTAATCTGAGCAGGTGAGGACAAAATCTACCAGAAGCCAGAGGGGTCTTTATTTATGGGCAGACTGGGCTCCAATTACATCATTGGGGCTTGACTGCCATTTTAACCAGGGGCTGGCATGAGAAAGGCGTAGTGGCTTCTCCTGATGTCAGTCTGACAGGAAAAAGGAACTGGGCTAGCAGCTGGGACTGAAAATTTAAGTGTTTTTTTTAAATATTGTTTTCTTATGAGTCCATAAGGAGCAGGAGCAGATAAGACATTGTATGTAAAAGTCACATCTGGAATTTGGATTTGGAATCATGCATCCCTCCCTTTCCCCAATTGGCCACAAGGCTGTCCTGAACCATCTCCCAGCCACTTACTTGTGTGTTGGGGACCAATTTCTTCAGGTCACCCACTGCCACCTTGCTCCCGGCCCCAACCACCTGCTTACCACTTGGGAGGGAAACTATGCAGATGTGACCCGGGAGTTGAAATATCTCAGGCCTTACTTTGCAGATTTTGAAACAGCTTGCTGTCTGCCTTGGACCTTGCCAGCCCCTAGATAAAATCAAAATATTGTAAGTCATTGTCACACATTGCTGTAAGTGCAGATGATCAACACTTGGGAAAAAAGCAACGACAACAATTCAAAATTATCAGCATATAGTCCAGACCAGTAAAGAGAATAACTTTAATATATAAGTTTCAATGTATTCATTTTGAACAAAATATATTCTCTTGCCAAGAAAGCAGCATTATTTAAATTCTAGATCATCAGTTGCCCTGTTATAGATCCTTCCTCTACATTTCAAGGGTATAATCAATTTCTAAAGTGATGTGATTAATATGTTCGAGTTTTATGATATTTTATAATAACATAGAGAAATTTTCACTTGGTGGAAATACTCTCTTATCAATGGACAGAAAAATCCTCTTATCAGGTATTCACACGAGTGGAATTATTTGTATCACTGGAATGTTAGCAGCTGCACATAGCCTATTTAAAATGGATTTAATAAAGTACTGCCATTCTTCCAGGAGTGAAAGCAATCAGGATATTTCACAAGTAATGGTGAGCTCTAGGCACTGATGCGATTGCCAACTGTGGTACTTAAGAGCAGGTCCAATAATGACAAATTTCACTTCACAGCAATTTTGCTCCAAGTACAGATTTTCCTGTTCATTTCAAGTAGACTAATTTCCTGTTAAGAACGAACTGCTACTTTTCTCCTTTTTTTATATATTCATTCATGGGATGTGGGCCAGTATTTATTACCCATCCCCAAGTGCCCTTGAGAACGTGGTGGTGAGCAATGTTCTTGAACCGCTGCAGCCCATGTGGTGTGGGTACACCCACAGTGCTGTTAGGGAGGGAGTTTGACCCAGTGACAGTGAAGGATGGTGAGTGACTTGGAGGGGAACTTCCAGGTGGTGGTGTTCCTATCTATCTGCTGCCCCTGTCCTTCTAGATGGTAGTGGTCGTGGGTTTGAAAGCTGCTGCCTAAGGAGGTTTAGTGAGGTTCTGCAGTGCACCTTGTGGATGGTACACACTGCTGCTACTAGGCGCTGGTGGTGGAGGGAGTGAATGTTTGTGGATGGGGTGCCAGTCAAGCGGGTTGCTTTGTCCTGGACGGTGTCAAGCTTCTTGAGTGTTGTGGGAGCTGCACTCATCCAGGCAAGTGGACAGTATTCCATCACACTCCTGACTTGTGCCTTGTAGATGGTAGGCAGACTTTGGGGAGTCAGGAGGTGAGTTACTCACCGCAGGATTCTTAGCCTCTGACCTAATCTTGTAGCCATAGTATTTATATGGCTGGTCCAGTTCAGCTTCTGGTCAATGGTAACCCCAGGATGTTGATGGTGGGGGATTCAGTGATGGGAATACGATTGAACATCAACGGGAGATGGTTAGATTCTCTCTTATTGGAGATAGTCATTGCCTGACGCTTGTGTGGCGTGAATTTACTTACCACTTGTCAGCCCAAGCCTGGATGATGTCCAGGTCTTGCTGCATTTGGACATGGGCAACTCTTAGTATCTGAGGAGTCACAAATGCTGCTGAACATTGTGCAATCATCAGCGAACATCCCCACGTCTGACCTTATGATGGAAGGAAGGTCATTGATGAAGCAGCTGAAGATGGTTGGGCTGAGGACACTACCCTGATGAATTCCTGCTGTGATGTCCTGGAACTGAGATGACTGACCTCCAACAACCATAACCATCTCCCTTTGTGCTAGGTATGACTCCAACCAGCGGTTTTCCCCCTGTTTCCCATTGACTCCAGTTTTGCTAGGGCTCCTTGATGCCACACTTGGTCAAGGCCAGTCACTCTCACCTCACCTCCAACTGTTCCAAACTGTAGATTATGATGGTACATACACCCTCAGTGAAAAGTCCAACTGCCAACACCAGATTGTATTTCAACTTTTAGATGTTATTGCTGTTCTTTATAATTTTCTTTATACTGAGAAGCACAGGTCAAAAACACAGTTTACTCCCATGTTTCAATTCTGAGATTATCTCATAACAATGGGATGTTAAATTCCTGATGAGAACAACTCCTTAAAGTGAGAAAGTTTTTATTTGCAAGTTGAATTTGCTTTGCAGCAGACCTCAATGTATTCATCAGGCATTGTCACTGACAGGACCTCTAAGTATAGTGCAACAACCCAGGAAATAAATCAATTATATATAAAAATTACTGAGTGGGTTGCCCATTTCATTTCAAAAACCATTTGAAACTCCTGTCAAACTCCCTCTATGGCAAAACCCATTATAAACTGTTAACATTCAACTGCAGTACCTATTACACCTGTAAGTGGCGCTAAGTCTCAATGTTAAATGTCATGTAATGTTAGTTGCTGAAGGAACAGCTCTGGCAAAGCATTCTGAGGGTTAATACAAAACTAAAAACTGGTTTATGTTTTCATGCAGCTGCAGGCTCTACCCATTGAGCATTGCTGTGGAGCAGCTTTAAGATTTAGAGCCTTTGTTCACCTAGCCAGCAGCCATGTTCATAGAGGTAAATATCAAAATCTAAAATAGGGTTTATAACTTTTAGTAAACATTCTACTACTTTTCAGCAGCCAGTCCAGCATTCCTCCCAACTCGCTCCATCAGCAGCATCTTCTGTCTTCCATAGTGCCCTCGTTCCTCTGACCTTCAATCATCAGCCAGCTCCTGGAGCTCCCTTTAATCCAGAAACTAGTCTGCCACCAATCCTCTGCCAGACTGTTCAGCTGCCCCCTTGGCTTCTCACCCAGGCTTGGTAGAATTCCCACTATTTTAATCACTTGTTATTGCGATCTCTTACTCCCTCCCCCGCTGAGAACTATTTTGACCTCTGTCTATGTCCAAAACCTCAGCTAAACAGCCATTCACCCTCCTTCACTAAATAGGAATTATTGTTGGTTCCCACCCAACAAAATGACCAACATTTAATTTCACCCTCATTGAGAACAACGTCAGCACTCCTCTAACTCCACAATAGCTCTCTCCTCATACTGAGCAGCATTCTAACATTTCATCTATCCTTTCCCAGTGAGCAGCATTTTCGCCCTCTCCATTGACCAGGGAATTTCTCCCTGGTTCACTGCTACTTCACCACACAGGATCAGAATGGGCACTAAGAAACTGTCTCCCCAAGAATTAATCATCAAAATAATCTCCACCTCCTCACCTTCGCCCATCCTTCATCTCTTCCTTCTTTCCTTTGTCTCTGTGATTATGCATTCCTATCCACTTTCTCATCCTTCTCATCCTTCCCTCACTCCATCTTCCATTCCCATTCGTTTACTCTTCCCCAGCTTCCTTCTCTTTTATTTCCTCTCCATTGTCTCCCTCCCCATCCACTCTGATCTCTTCTCCTCCACTGACTACTCCTCCATGGTGACCTCTTTCTCTCTTCCCCTCTTCCTCTTCCACTGCCATCTTCACCCCCTCCCTTTCTCTCACCTCTCACTTCCTCATCTCCTCTCCCCAAATACCAATACCAAGCCCAGTCTCTCACTCCATTTCCCTTTCGGGTAAGGTCTGAAAATGAATGCAGAGATCCAGATGCACAATTAACCTACACGCATTTGTTGTAACACAAGCATGCAAACTCATGCTGCTCGCTGATCTAATTAATATTAGTGTGAAGCCCAGTGCTAACCACACTAGAGATCATTGTATGCCTCAGCAGGGGGCTCATGTTCATGCTGGTCTAGCATCAGTGAAAAGTAGCCTTCACCTCTTAAAGTGATGCTGTATTATGGCTGCAGCAGATAATTAAAGTGGCTGAGGAACAGTATCTGACTTGCAAGCGGAGTAATTATAGCACAATAGGGCAGAGAGCTTGCTTCAAGCTTCACTGGAGCCCTTGATACAGGAGGTGGACAGGAAGAGAGAGGTCCACAGCTCACAGGAAGCCAGGAGGCCTCCAGACAGACAACACAAAACCAATGGACAAAAACAGAAATACCTGGAAAAACTCAGCAGATCTGGCAGCATCGGCAGAGAAGAACAAAGTTGATGTTTTGAGTCCTCATGACCCTTCAACAAAACTAAGTAAAAATAGGAGAGGGGTGAAATATTAAGCTGGTTTAAGGTTGGGGGGTGGGGGGAAGAAGTGGGGGGGGCGGTGTGGTGGTGGTTGTAGGGACAAGTAAGCAGTGATAGGAGCTGATAACCAAAAGATCTCACAGACAAAAGAACAAAGAGGTGTTGAAGGTGGTGATATTATCTAAAAGAATGTGCTAATTAAGAATGGATAGCAAGACAAGCAAGGTACAGATAGCTCTAGTGGGGGATGGGGTGAAATAAGACTAAAAGGGCAAAAAGGTATAGATTTAAAAATAATGGAAATAGTTGGGATAAGAAAAATCTATATAAATTATTGGAAAAAACAAAGGCGAGGGAGAAGCAACGGAAAGGGGGTGAGGATGGAGGAGAGAGTTCAAGATCTAAAGTTGTTGAATTCAATATTCAGTCCGGAAGGCTGTAAAGTGCCTAGTCGGAAGATGAGGTGCTGTTCCTCCAGTTTGCATTGAGCTTCACTGGAACAATGCAGCAAGCCAAGGACAGACATGTGGGCAAGAGAGCAGGGTGGTGTGTTGAAATGGCAAGTGACAGGGAGGTCTGGGTCATGCTTGTGGACAGACCGCAGGTGTTCTGCAAAGCAGTCGCCCAGTCTGCGTTTGGTCTCTCCAATGTAGAGGAGACCACATTGGGAGCAACGAATGCAGTAGACTAAGTTGGGGGAAATGCAAGTGAAATGCTGCTTCACTTGAAAGGAGTGTTTGGGCCCTTGACAAAACCAGTGGGATCAGATAGCCATTGTGGTCAATACCAGCAGTCTAGCCCCGAGGACCTGGATTCAATACCAAAAGAAGTTTAATAACCTCACACGACTGGTCAACATGAATGAATGCATCATCAAATGCCACTTCCTTATAAATGAACCACTGGCCTCACACACTACTCTAATCATCGCCAACAGCATTATCTATCAAAAACAACTTTACATTAATAATAAAAATACCTGGAAAAACTCAGCAGGTCTGGCAGCATCCGCAGCAGGGAACACAGCTAATGTTTCAGGTCCATATGACTCTTCAACAGAATTAAGTAAAAATAGAAAAGAGGTGAAATATAAGCTGGTTTAAGAGGGGTGGGGGTGGGACAGGTACAGCTGGATAGAGGGCCAATGATAGGTGGAGATAGCCAAAAGATGTCATAGACAAAAGGACAAAGAGGTGTTGAAGGTGGTGATATTATCTAAGGAATGTGCTAATTAAAGGTAGAAAGCAGGACAAGCAAGGTACAGATAGCCCTAGTGGAGGTGGGGTGGGGTGAAGGGAAGGGATCGAAATAGGCTAAAAGGTGGAGATAAAACAATGGATGGAAATACATTTAAAAATAATGGAAATAGGTGGGAAAAGAAAAATCTATATAAATTATTGGGAAAAAAAGGGGAGAGATCAGAAAGGAGATGGGGATGGAGGAGAGAGGTCATGATCTAAAATTGTCGAACTCAATATTCAGTCCGGAAGGCTGTAAAGTGCCTAGTTGGAAGATGAGGTGCTGTTCCTCCAGTTTGTGCTGAGCTTCACTGGAACAATGCAGCAAGCCAAGGACGGACATGTGGGCAAGAGAGCAGGGTGGAGTGTTGAAATGGCAAGTGACAGGGAGGTCTGGGTCATGATTGCGGACAGACCGAAGGTGTTCTGCAAAGTGGTCACCCAGTCTGCGTTTGGTTTCTCCAATGTAGAGAAAACCGCATTGGGAGCAATGAATGCAGTAGAGTAAATTGAGGGAAGTGCAAGTGAAATGCTGCTTTACTTGAAAGGATTGTTTGGGCCCTTGGATAGTGAGGAGACGGGAAGTAAAGCGGCAGGTGTTGCACCTTCTGCGGTTGTATGGGAAGATGCCGTGGGAGGGGGTTGAGGTGTAGGGGGTGATGGAGGAGTGGACCGGGTTGTCCCGAAGGGAACGATCCCTGTGGAATGCCACCGGGGGGGTGAGGGGAAGATGTGTTTGGTGGTGGCATCATGCTGGAGTTGGCGGAAATGGCGGAGGATAATCCTTTGAATGTGGAGGCTGGTGGGGTGATAAGTGAGGACAAGGGGGACCCTATCATGTTTTTGGGAGGGAGAGGAAGGTGTGAGGGCGGATGCACGGGAGATGGGCGGGACACGGTTGAGGGCCCTGTCAACAACCGTGGGTGGAAAACCGAGGTGGTTGACAGGGCCCTCAACCGTGTCCGGCCCATCTCCCGCGCATCCGCCCTCACACCTTCCTCTCCCTCCCAGAACCATGATAGGGTCCCCCTTGTCCTCACTTATCACCAGCCTCCGCATTCAAAGGATCATCCTCTGCCATTTCCGCCAACTCCAGCATGATGCCACCACCAAACACATCTTCCCTTCACCCCCCATTGCCGGCATTCCGCAGAGATTGTTCCCTCCGGGACACCCTGGTCCACTCCTCCATCACCCCCATACACCTCAACCCCCTCCCATGGCTCCTTCCCATGTAACCTTCCAAGGGCTCAAGCACTCCTTTCAAATGAAGTAGCACTTCACTTGCACTTCCCTCAATTTAGTCTACTGCATTCGTTGCTCCCAATGCGGTTTCCTCTACATTGGAGAAACCAAACGCAGACTGGGTGACCACTTTGCAGAACACCTTCGGTCCGTCCGCAAGCATGACCCAGACCTCCCTGTCACTTGCCATTTCAACACTCCACCCTGCTCTCTTGCCCACATGTCCGTCTTTGGCCTGCTGCATTGTTCCAGTGAAGCTCAGCACAAACTGGAGGAACAGCACCTCATCTTCCAACTAGGCACTTTACAGCCTTCCGGACTGAATATTGAGTTCAAAAATTTTAGATCATGAACTCTGTCCTCCATCCTCACTCCCTTTCCGATCTTCCCTTTTTTTCCAATAATTTATATAGATTTTTCTTTTCCCACCTATTTCCATTATTTTTAAATGTATTTCCATCCATTGTTTTATCTCCACCTTTTAGCCTATTTCGATCCCTTCCCTTCACCCCACCCCCACTAGGGCTGTGGCTTGCTTATCCTGCTTTTTACCCTTAATTAGCACATTCCTTAGATAATATCATCACCTTCAACACCTCTTTGTCCTTTTGTCTATGACATCTTTTGGCTATTTCCACCTATCACTGGCCCTCTATCCAGCTCTACACTGTCCACCCCCCCACCCCCCAAACCAGCTTATATTTCACCTCTTTTCTATTTTTACTTAATTCTGTTGAAGAGTCATAAGGACTCGAAACGTTAACTCGGTTCCCCTCCGGAGATGCTGCCAGACCTGCTGAGTTTTTCCAGGTATTTTTATTTTTGTTTTGGATTTCCAGCATCCGCAGTTTTTTGCTTTCATACTTTACATTTATAGCTTTACCTCACTTACTGCTGTAAGCCTCAGGGGATGACAGGCTAGGGTGCATGACTTCACCCTGATGGAGGAGATGGTGGTCACTCACCATCATTGGAGCAGTATCTGAGGCCGCGGTCAGTCATAGAAGATGACAGTTTGTTCCTACCTTCTCAACTTCCATTCCCCACCTTCTCAACTTCCATTCCCCACCTTCCTACAATCTCTTGTAATTTATAAGTCACAGATGGTGTAAGCCCATTTCGTGCTTTCCCCATTCCCTCCTTGTAACCCTATCTTTGTGCCTTTCTCTTTTCTGATACCCAACAACTGCCTCCTGGTTGGTAGTGGCACCAGAACATGATGTCCAAGATGGGTGGGAGACTCATGATGAAATGTTATTTATCTCATACTTGCAGCCACCAGCTGAGATACTGGTACTATGTGTTTTGTAGAGGGTAGCCTAAAGTCAGGATCTGCATGTGGTGAGACACCATGGCCTGCAGCCAAGGGCAGGGAAAGGGTGGTGCAAGTGCCACCTTGTCAGACGGCAAGGTCTTACATGATTTCTGCTGTAGAAGGTCACAAATGAGATCTTTGATGGCGCACCTTGTAGGAAAAGACTAATGGGCATGCAAAACATCAGCATCCTGGGGATTACCATTGACCAGAAACTGAACTGGACTAGCCATATAAATACCATGGCTACAAGAGTAGGTCAGAGGCTAGGAATCCCATGGTGAGTAACTCGCCTCCTGACTCCCCAAAACCTGTCCACCATCTACAAGGCACAAGTCAGGAGTGTGATGGAATACTCCCCACTTGCCGGGATGAGTGTAGTTCCCACAACACTCAACACATGGGAACACGATCACTTGCAAACTCCCCTCCAAGCCACTCACCATCCTGACTTGGGAATATATTACTGTTCCATCACTGTCACTGGGTGAAAATCCTGGAACTCCCTTCCTAACAGCATTGCAGGTGTACCTACACTACATTGACTGCAGCGGTTCAGGAAGGTGGGTCACCACCACCTTCTCAAGGGCAATTAGAGATCAGCAATAAATGCTGGCCTAGCCAGTGATGCCCATATTCCATGAATGAATTAAAAAAAAACAATAAAATGCTTGGTGCATGGGCAGGCCTGCCTGAAAGGCTGCTATTACTGTTGAGGAGCAGGGAGGGGAACTGACTGGGCACAAGGTTTTGTGCAGAGTTTGGAGCCCACCCTTTTCAGAATGAAAGCGGTGGCCAACTCTTTTAGGCCCAAGCATGATGCAGCATATGATGGCTAATTTCTCAGCATCTATTATAGCACACCAAATGTCTGATTGCTGCAATGGAAGCTCAGAATGAGGTCCTACAAGGTCATCTCCTTCCATCTCAAGAACAGACAGCTGCAATCATGGCTGCAGACACTGCTCAAGGGAGTTTGCAGGGTGTCACAGCAGTTCAGCAATCTGTCCTTAAACACAATGCTAGGATTGCAGATGCACCACCTCAGGGCAGTGCCAGTGGCATGGTGAACCCGAACCTGTTGTCCTCTCTCAGATTGACGGTATGCTTCATTCCAGCACTGCCACCCCTTGCTGTTCCCTGTCAGCTAACCAGCCCAGACCGCTGCCACCATTGCAAATGTGATATAGTCCAGTAGGCCTTCTACACCCAGGGCTGCTCGAGGTCATCCTGAGTTTCGCCAAGTGAAAGTCAGCAGCCTTCCACCAGCTCTGCTGCAGCCACTGGGGTAGTTCTACATGGGAGTACTAGGCCAGGCAAAGGCACCCACAAGCTGGTTTGAAATGAATGTATGTGGAAGATCTGTTGACCTTTGTATGTTGTGCTGAGAGGATGCTGTGGTGGACAGAGGGAAGGTATGGGTGTGGGACTCTTGTACAATGGGGAATTGAGGTTATGTTCAATGTCACTACAGGCAGATGAGGCAATTTTTTTTTCAATTCTTGTTGGTGTTGATAGTGGGGGATTCGGTGCTGGTAATGCCATTGAATGTCAGGGGTAGGAGGTTGGATTCTCTTTTGTTGGAGATGGTCATTGTCTGGCACTTGTGTAGTGCAAATGTTACTTGCCACTTATCAGCCCAAGCCTGAATGTTGTCCATGTCTTGCTGCATATTGACACAGACTACTTCAGTATCTTCAGGAGTTGCAAATTGTTCTGAACTTTGTGCAATCATCAGCGAACCTCCCCACTGTGACCTTATGATGGAAGAAGGTCATTGATGAAGCTGAAAATGGTTGGGCCGAGGACATCCACAGGATCATGGACATCCCTGCTGGAAAACGAATGTATGGATTGCCTCCTCACTTCCTCCTCCTTCCTTTGCTGCTTGCTGTACGCCTGGTGGTAGGGACTGTGTCCTCATGTTGGCAATGCTGTGCAGCATGCAGCAGACTATAATGAATCCGATGACTACTGTATACTTCCAGTACACGCTGCTAACACGGACACTAATGCCCTCACCCAAAAGGTGTGGTGAGTGCCACAGCAGAAGTTTGTGTGTGCAGCATAGATGCCATTTCGGTGCTGTGACCCAGGCCCCTGTCATTCTGTTGCACATTGCAGCTGTGCTATCCTATTATGGTTGATTATTTACCTGAAAGGAATAGTGTCCCCTGGATTATATGGGGTTCTTTGCAAGCTTGTGATAATGACTTATTCTAGTACATTCAATTCCTGTTTAAGAACCAGCTCAATTTGGAAATTAGAAGCTTACAGCAGAGATACAATTACAATGTTATTGCACATATACTGCTAATGGGAGGCCGTGTGCATAGAGGGAGGAAGTAAGTTTCATCCCAGGCAGTGACCAAGCACCTCTTCCTAGATTTTGTGCTGTTGGTTACCTGCCTTCTTGGACAAGTCATTCCATGGAGTTTCCTTTGAGAAAAAAGTAAGGACAAAATTAATAGAACTATAGAATTGTACAATGCAGAAAAAGACGATTCACCCCTTTCAAGACTCTGAAAGGGTAATCCAATTAGTTCCATTCTCCTGTTCATTCCCCATTCTCCTGTTCTTCCCCCAGACCTTTCTACTTTTTCCCTTTTTCAAATATTTGAAATGATGAATGCTGAATGCTGAAATGAGAAAATACAATTATAAGCAACATTAAGATAGCTTAGCATTGAAGCACAATATTGTTGTTCCATAGTTGGTAACCTCTATAATTCTACACAAAGTCTGTATCACTTTTTAAAATTTTAATTGAATTGTTCATTTAAGTTGAATTTTTTAATGTTGGGGAACGGAACATTTTTCTTTAACTAAATGTCAGTGTTAAGCTAACGTTAAGGGTTAGGTTTACCACAAAGTTGATGCAGGGTAAAACTTTCTTCTCTTTGTAGGTCAATATATTTTAATCATATCCTAAGTAGAACACCTTCACTGAATGATATGATATATTTACAAGTTAATTTCCTCTATTGTTTAATTATTAGTAAGTAATTCCTATAAAACCTCTCAAAAAGTCACTGGGCTAGAATCCAGAGGTGAGAGTTAGGTAGCTTGCAATGATTTTCGATGTGTAGCCACCATCCTGATGGTGAATCTGTTTCACCAACAGGATGCCCCAAATTCCTTTCCAATCTGGCTCTGTAGTATAAGAAACTATCAGATGGTTATTGCAGTTCAGGACCCTTGACATCACTAACCATATCCTGCATTATGGGCTGAAGGAAAAAACTCAATGGCTTTTCTGCTTCCTACTGGTCATTTTTGTGACCTCATGCTACAAGAATATCGGTCAGTAACAAGCATAGTTGAATTAGTGTTAGATCCAAACCACTTCGACAAGCGTTTAATGAATGAATGGTCATCGTCCCAGTCAACACAATAGAGGGCATCAAAGATTTTCAAACAGGATAGTTTATCAATAAGACAAAAAAGTGTAACATACTTATGTTTTGTTAGCAGACATTTACAAAAATGTATTATATCATATTGATATACTAGCGCAATGAAGCCAAAGTTGAAAGAGTAAAGGTAAATTTAGAACCCTTACCCACAAGTTCTTCATCATACAAAGAATGATTGATACACAGAATCAACTTTCAGGCCGTGTAGTATAGTCAAGCCCACTTAACTAAATAACCGATTAAAGAATAAAACATTCAGGAGGATAAATTCTTCATGCACAAATTCCTTTCCATCTTTCCAGTCATACTGTCCCTTTCAAATGAAAATCTGTGAAATGAATAAAACATACATGTGAAAGTCATGATCTATTCTTTTAAGCATTGCGTTACTAGACTCCTTATGACAAGCATTTTATGAAATCGCCTTGTAACCAATTCAGTGAATTTTTTTCAGCTTAACAGCACATTTTGTCAATCAAAATGACAGGTGCTTTAGTTGTGATTTAAAAATTGCCTGATCAGGTGTTAAAGCTTTGAGCTAGATGCCTAGTTCTTCTCCATGTCTTGGTGGCACACCAAACCTTTGGCGATAAACTGGGGCGAAAATTCTGCAGGAAGTTTTAACTCCCACACAGTGGGTTGGGGGGGTGGGGACGTGTATGTGGTTAATTAGCAAATATCTGAAAACAATCTCCAACCCGGCATGGAACTTTTGGTGTAACCAGAGAGGTTTGGGTGCATCTGAGTAATCTACTCCGGAGAAGTGGGTAGGATGCGTAAGTGAGGCAGGGGGTGTAGATGGTTTAAATGGTTAAGTGGTAATTGGGTAGGGCGGGCAAGTGGGTGAGAAGGGTAGCTGGGTTGGGGGAGTAGTCAGGTCAGGTGGTTAGTCAGGTAGGGAGGGTAAATAAAAGAAGTCAGAGTTGGGAAAAGGTGGGGGGGGCATTTTCAGGATGACAACCTGTAACTTGTGGAGTGCCACAGGGATCAGTTAGGGCCACTATTTTTACAATATATATTAATGACTTGGATGAGGGAAGTGAATGTACTATAGCCAAGTTTGCGGATGACACAAAAATAGGTGAGAAGGCAAGTGATGAGGATGACGCAAAGATATAGACAGGTTAAGTGAGTGGGCAAAAACTTGGCAGATGGAATATAATGTGGGAAAATGTGAGATGATGCATTTTGGCAGGAAGAATAGAGGAGCTGAATATTATTTAAATGGAGAAAGACTGCAGAAAGCTGCAGCACAGAGGGATATGGTAGTCCTTGTGCATGAATCACAAAAGCTAGCATACAAGTTCAGCAGGTAATAGGGAATAGGAAATGTTGGTCTTTATTTCAAAGGAAATGGAGTATAAAAATAGGGAAGTCTTGCTAAAACTATACAAGGCACTAGTTAGACCACACCTAGAATATTGTGAACATTTTTGGCCCTCCTATCTAAGGAAAGATATACTGGCTTGGAGGAAGTCCACAGAAGGTTCACTAGGTTGATCCCGGGTATGAAAGGATTTTCTTATGAGTAGGTTGGGGCAGTACTCGTTGGAGTTTAGAGAAATGAGAGGTGAACTTATTGAAGCATATAAGATTCTTAGGGAGCTTGACAGGGTAGATGCTGAGAGGTTGTTTTCCTTTGTGGGAGAGTCGAGGACCAGAAGGCATAATCTCAGAGCCCATTTAAGACAGAGATGAGGAGGAATTGCTTCTCAGAAGGTAGTTAATCTGTGGAATTCTTTACTGTATAGGGCTGTAGAGGCTGGGTTGTTAAGTATATTCAAGGCTGAGATAGACAGATTTTTAATCAGTAAGGGAACCAAGGGTCATGGGGAAAAGGCAGGAAAGTGGAATTGAGGACTATCAGGTCAGCCATGATCTCATTGAATGGCGGAGCAGATTCAATGGGCCGAATGGCCTACTTCAGCTCCTAGATCCTATGGTAGCCCAGTGGTTGAGTGGTAGTTGGGTTGGTGGGGTAGTTAGGCTTGGGGAGGGGATAGTCAGGTTAGGTAGGGAAGGAGGGTTGTTGTGGGGGTTGGTTGGGAACATGATTAAGGAGTCGGTTTTGTAGTTACTCAGGTGTTAGACTAGGATTTAAACTGTCTAACATTTCCTGGCTAACTATTCAGTTAAGTACCACAGATCTCTCCCTAGTCTCTGACTCTTAAATCAGAGTCAGAGACATTTGTGGAGGGTCCCAGGGAGCAGGACAATTGCCCAACAGAAGTTGAAACTTACCGGGCAATTCCCACATTGGTCAGCACATCAGGATGTTCACTGGGGCCTGACGCACATCTCAGTCATCATCCAATCTCTGACAATCTGGAGCCTGGAAGATTTGGCCCAATATGTTGATGAGATTCTATTCCTCAGATTTTGGGAGCCATTTGAAGTTAGCAGTCCCAGGCTGTGTTCCCTGGGGCTGGGGAAGCTCAGCAGCTGAAATTAAGCTGGAATCTTCAGGTTCAAGAACACTAATAGATATGCTTCCAAAGGATGTGAATGATTTTTTGTTTAATTGCCAAGGACTTACTTCTGGACCCCAATTTAACTAAAAAAATGATTTTGTATTTTTTTAAAAAGTCATTTTCAGTAATTTAAAATCAAGGTACTCATAACTGGTGAATTGACATTGTGATTCAAAGTGCTTGTCTTTTTGCAATAAACCCACAGCTGTATTAAAGTTCACCAAGTTACCACTGTTAAATATATTTAAAACAACTTTTTAATATTTATGTATTAAAATGCTGCTCGACTGTGCTGGTTCATGTAAATTTTATGTTTTTCGATATACAAATGAGTTTGAGTGGAAACTCGGGAGAAAAAGCACTTGTCAAAATGGAAGCAATTTAGATGTAATTTGTCCCAGAATCTCAGATTGTGCCTAAAGCGGAAATTCCACCCTTTAGATCGAACAGCGTTGTTAACACAGAGCTATTTGGTAGTTTGCATTGGGATAAGAACAGAAAGTACTGGAAAAACACAGCAGTTCAGTTGGGATCTGTATAGAAAAGGAGAGGCCAATGACTTGGGAGCTGAGTTGAAACTTTTGAACGACCTTTAAATTTGCTATAATCACTGTGAAAATGATGGATGAGACTACCTCATCTCTGCTTTCTCAAGTGAATTCAAACCATAGGTCTTCAAGGTGAAAGGATAATGCGTTATATATTTTCATCAATCTCCTGATCCATCGAGATTCTGTTTACTTTGAAAAGCATATTTATTAAAATAAAATTGATAAATTTGTTGCAGCTGCATTTTATGTTTCCAGGGACAAGAAGTGGGGATGTTCACTGATGATTGTGCAATGTCCAACACCATTCGTGACTCCTCAGATACTGAAGCAGCCCATGTCCAAATGCAGAAAGGCTTGGATAATATCCAGGCTTGGGTTGACAAGTGGCAAGTAACATTCACACCACAAATGTGCCAGGCAATGACCATCTCCAACAAGAGGGAATCTAGCCATCACCCCTTGACATTCAGTGGTATTATCATCACTGAATCCCCTACTACCAACATCCTGGGGCTTACCATTGACCAGAAACTGAACTGGACTAGCCATATAAATACTGTGGCTACAAGTGCAGGTCAGAGGCTGTGAATTCTGAGGAAGGTAACTCAACTCCTGGCTCCCCAAAGTCTGTCCACCAGATACAAGATACGAGTTAGCAGTGTAATGAAATACTCTACATTTGCCTGGTTGAGTGCAGCACCAGCAATACTCGAGAAGCTTGACACCATCCAGGACAAAGCAGCCATTTGATTGGCACCTCATCCACAAATATTCACTCCCTCTACCACCGATGCACAGTGGCAACAGTGTGTATCATCTACAAGATGCACTGAAGCAACTCATCAAGGCTCCTTCAACAGCACCTTCCAAACCTGTAATCTCTACCACCTAGAAGAACGAGGACAGCAGATGCATGGAACGCCACCACCTGCAAATTCCACTCCAAGTCACACACCATCTTGACTTGGAAATATATCACTGTTCCTTCAGTGTTACTGGGTCAAAATCTTGGAACTCCCTTCCTAACAGCACTATGTACCTGTACCACATGGTCTGCAGCAATTCAAGAAGGCAGCTCACCACCACCTTCAAGAGCAATTAGAGATGGACAACAAATGTTGACCTAGCCAGCAATGCCCACATTCTATGAACGAATAAAGAAAAACTCTGCTAGTTGTATCCCATCAAGTACTGCTCATCTATTACCCAAATCTGCACTGACCTACTTTGGCTTCCAGACCCCATCATCTCCAATTTAAAAATTGCATCCTCATGTTTCAATCCATTCTTGGTTTCAGACCCTCCTATTTTATCTGTTTTGGGATGTGGGTGACGCTGGTAAGGCCAGCATTTATTTTCCCATCCCTCCTTGCCCTTGAGGAGGTGGTGGGAGCTGCTGCCTCGAACCACTGCAGTCCAACTCCATATCTTCCTCCAGCCCAAACACTCTCAATATTTGTTCTCTGGAGGAAATGGGACAGGAGGCAAACAAGGCTGCAATTTCCTGGCACCGTCTGGTGTGCAGTTTGCCCTCCAGACCATTTAGGAACATGCTGGTTCAGTCAACAAAGGCATCCCAATCACAAGCAGTGGCTAGCCAATTAGGCCATGTTAACAGGCCTGTTAAGATACCTCTCTAGCCACCAACCAGAATTTTCTAGTCTGCAGGCAGGACCCCGCAGTGGCTGTATCCCACCCAGGTGTTGGTGGCCCTGTAATGTGTGGCCAGTCTCTACTGATGAAGTGTTATAAGTTTTGAGAGAGTGCTTCCATCTTGAGGTGGGGTTGCTGCTCTCAGTGCTGGAGGGCCTCCTGCTGATCCTCAAGCCTCAGGAGCCTTCTCACTATGTTCAATTGGATGATGAGCACAGTCCCCGGGCACTAATTGGCCAACCCTTCAAAAATTATGCCACACTCCCAATCCCTGAACCAAACTTCTACCCGCTGACTCTGGTTTTTCATGCATTCTGAACCCCTCACACACACATCACTAGCACCACCACATCTGCAACCACCCCCAAACCCCCTCCATCCCATAGCTGACCCTTCAGCTGCCTAGGCCCCATGGTCTGGAATTGCTTTCCTAAACTGTCTATCTCCTTCTTATTTATCTTTTAAAGATTCTCCTTAAAGAGGGAGGTGATGGCGTAGTGGTATTGTTGCTGGACTAGTAATCCAGAGAGCCAGGATAAAGCTCTGGGGGCCTGGGTTCAAATCTGAATTCAATAAAAATCTGGAATTAAAAAGTCTAATAAAGACCATGAAATGATTGTTGTAAAAACTCATCTGGTTCATTAATGCCCTTTAGGGAAGGAAATCTGCTGTCCTTACCTGGTCTGGCCTACATATGATTCCAGACCCACAGCAATGTGGTTGATGCTTAAATGCTCTCTGAGCAAGGGGCAACTAGGGATGGGCAATAAATGCTGGCCTAGCCAGTGATGTCCACATCTCATGAATGAATTAAAAAACAAACCACTTTCATCATACCTCCTTTGCCACAGCGACCATTATTTCCAATTGTGCCTTTGTGAAGAGTGTTGGAGCATACAGGATATCTACATCAAAGACGCTATATAAATTTAAATTGTTGTTGTTGAAGAAGCAGCTCAAAAATATAAATGGAAAATAGAGACTCTTAAATGTTGCCTGGTTCCGTTCTACTTTGAGCCTCAATAAAGAATATGTTTCTGACATTGAGAGATGAACATGTTCATTTCCTGGAGCAGCATTAACACTGTTCAGATGTCACAAGTGGACTCAGCTTACTGTTCATCTTTGTCTTGTTCTGTTTAAAAAGAAACACAGTCACTTTGTATTCAAAAGATATTTAACTTTAACAGGAGCTTAAACCCCCCATAACACCTTATCAAAAGCAAATGCTTACAAGAAATTCTGATTAATTTTGCAGCTTTTATTCCACTTGCCCTCCCTCTATTTGTATTGAATTTTGGCTAAAAATGCAGGTGACATCATCTGGGCATTGGCTCAGAGGAATTATTGGGCCTGACTGCAAGGGAACAGAATTTAAATTAGGAGCAATACTGTCATTCGCATTGCTTCAGTGACCTTGTTGATTCAATAGTGTCCTTTCATTCAGTTCCCTCACACTGTCAAATTCAGCAACCAGGCTGAGCCAGTCCCCCTGATAACTATCATTTGAAATCAAAACAAAACCATCAGTAGTGGAAAGCTAATTCTCTCTAATTGTTTCTGTTTTCAAGGAAGCCCCACTGAGAAGAGAATTAGATTTAGCTTTTTAGTCTTAACTCCCATTCCCCTATCATCCCTGTGTTCACCCACCTACATTGGTTCCCAATCAAGCAACATCTCAATTTTAAAATTCTCATCCTTGTTTTCAAATCTCTCTGTGGTCTCGCCCCTCCCTATCTGTAATCTCCTCCAACCCCACAAACGTCAGAGATATCTGCACTCCTCTAACTCTGGTCCCTTTTGCCTTCCCAATTATAAATCGCTCCACCATTGGTGGCCATGCCTACCTAGGCCCCAAGCCCTGGAAATAGCCTCCCTACACCTCTCCACCTCTACCTCACTTTCCTCCTTTAAGACAATTAAACCTACCTCTTTAACCATGCTTTTAGGCATCTGACCTAATGGGCGGAATTTTCCATGCCTATTGGCGTCAGGCGTTATGGCAGGCGCGAGCAGACAATATGGCAGGCAGGCCAAAAATCAGTTTCACACCATCGTGAAACCGGTTTGTAACCATTCGCTCTGCCCATTAATGTTGGGCTGCATTTCTTGCTGCTGCATGTTGGGAACTTATCTTGGAATATATCTGCATATCATCATAAACCCTGCACTCCAGAATCATCTTCCCAACCCCCCCCAAAAGTCAAATTTACCAACTATGTCAGTGGGAAAAAAAAGACATGTCTAGAATATGTCTTGACAAGTGCAACATGCAGAAGTCGGCACTTACTGTCAGGGCCATGCTCATGTCGTGGATGTCTGAGGAGCAGAAGTTGCTTGAGCCCTATAGCTACCAGACACTGGAAGAATATGCATCGCATGCTAGGCAAATTCTCATGGGCATGGCTCCACCTTGAAGCAGCCCACGGAAGGTGGAAGGTCACTGTTGAGGGTCTGCTTCAGGACATCAGTGTCTTGGCAATGGGCTGCTACGATGATCAAGGGAGTGGGGAGGAAGGTCTAGGTTTGATTGGGAGAGGAAGATGTACTGGGGGAGTATGAGGTTGGGGAACGATGGTGTCGGGGGCTGAAGTTGGGATGGGGGGGAGGCAGTACGGGGGAGGAGGGTGTAACAGGGGAGAATACAGCAAATGGGGAGGTAGGTGTAAAGGAAGGACTTCAGAGGGGGGAAGGAGTTTGGTGGAAGGAAGGAATAAGGGGGGTTGCAGGGGTGGCCAGGTGAATGTGCAAGAGAGGGGTCTGTGGAGTCAATGACTGCCTTCCAGGGAGCAAAATGAGGGTGGGTGTGGTAGGGCGGGAATGGTGAGAATGAGAGAAAGCTGAGTGAGCTGGTAGGGTGGGAGGGTGAAGGTGTGATAGTAACGGTAGAAGGGATGGTGAGGGTGGTTGGTGGAGACTTGGAGGCAGACACAGATCCTGGGGGTGGGAGGCAGGAGGTCGGAGAGGTCAATGTGGATGCGGGGTGGGATTCTCAGGAAGTCAGGGAGCGTGCACGTTCTCCAGAAAGAAAAGGGATCTGGCTGGTAGGTGATAGCAGGGAGGTGTAGGTGATGCCGGGGAGCTGGCAGTGGTGAGGGAAACGAACATTGGGACTGGGCCATGGGAAAGGATGGGGAAGCTGAAGACAAACTTTACCAGTCCCATGCTTCTAACATTGAAAGTGAGCACAGCCTCATGTTGGGTGGGAACAGGTGCTGCATGGGAGTACGGTCAGTGGGTGGGCAGAGATGCAGATGGTCAGCTCAGATGGACAACTGAAAGTGAACTCCAGCAGGCAGCATTGAAAATGCTCAGGACAGTGAGATGAGTGTGATGGAAGGATCCTCATGCATGGGAGAGTGCTTGCACGATGCTCCAAGGGCCACACATGCACACAAACTTCTCCCTCCAGAATGGAGGGCCATTGTGGGCCAGCTGTGTGCAGCTGAACTGCTAGTCCGAGGTGATGCAGGGGGAGGACTAAAAGCCTGTCAATGAAGCTGAAAGGCACAATAACAAATTATTCAGTGAAAGTGGATATATTTTCAGATGCTGTGAACAGTTTTGGTCCCCTCATCTAAGAAAAGATATACTGGCATTAGGGGCAGTCCAGAGAAGGTACATTAGGTTGATCCTGGTTATGGAGGGATTTTCTTATGAGGAGAGGTTGAGTAGGTTGGGCCTGTACTCATTGGAGTTTAGAAGAATGAGAGGTGACCTCATTGAAACATATATGATTCTTAGGGTCCTTGACAGGGCAGATGCTGAGAGATTGTTTCCCCTTGTGGGAGAGCCTAGGACCAGAAGGCATAATCTCAGAGTAAGGGGTCACCCATTTCAGACAGGTCTATGAGGAGGAATTTCTTCTCTCAGAGGATAGCGAATCTGGAATTCTTTACCACAGGCTGGTCATTAAGTATGCCCAAGGCTGAGATAGACAGATTTTTAATCAGTAAGGTAATCAAAGGTTATGGAGAAAGGGCAGGAAAGTGGAATTGTGGGTTATCAGATCAGTCATGATCTCATTGAATGGTGGTGCAGACTAGATGGGCTGAATGGCCTACTCCTGCTACTACATCTATGGTCTTATTAAAGTGACAAAATGTGTTCACCCTTGTGGTAATCAGATGTGTAATATAGCTTTAAGAAGAATGTCATAATGGAACATCACCTGATCTTAGTATCCAATAACAGAGTAGCGCGGGCTACCTCGGTAGTTAGTAGTCTATAGTTGGAGTCTGTCATGTAGAGACAGGGTTTGAGTTAAAAGCACACAAGTGTAGCTCCTTTGTAAATAAATAGATTGTGTTCTACCTAAGAACTGTCTGCTGATCTACTCTGTCTCTGGTGCCAACCCAGCCATCCCAAAACAAGCGTGTAACCCGGATCCATAAGTCCAACCAAACTAGTGACTAGGATCTAACAAACTGTTAATGAGGAAAAAGCAAGAAAGAGGGAGCAAGGAAAGAAAAAAGCAAGAAAAACCAAGAGAAAAGTGAAGATACAGTAAGCTGGCTTCGAGAATAAAACAAGTTAATGAAAGAAATCAAGAGAAACAAAAATTGGGCCATACCTCACATGGTAATTGTAAGTAGAATTTGCATCCTAATCATCAAAGCAATCCCCTCAAAACATACTGCAATTTGGAAGAATTGATCCTTCGATCTAGCAGCGGACGATTGGTCTGCTTTTCCAAGCAAACAACATTTCAGGGGAGAAGAGACGAGCGATCCTCTTATCCACATGTGGGAGTAAGACCTATGAATGGATTCAAAGTTTGATGGCACCCAGATTTGAAGAGCATTGATGACTTAGTGAACCTTGTAAAGAGTCATTACTAGCCAAAGCCCTTGGTAATAATGCAATGGTTCAAATTTAACTCAAGAAATAGAGCCCCGTGGGAGACAGTTGCTTGTTATGTGGCAAGTCTGAAACAATTAACAGAACATTACGAGTCTAGTGCATCTACAAATGATACGCTTAGAGATCGTTTGGTGTGCCGTGTAAATGAAGATATGATTCAGAAGAGATTATTGTCTGAAACATATCTGGATTTTAAGAAGGTGCTAGAGATGGCACTGGCCATGGAAAGCACAGTAAGGGATTCGGAAGCCATACAGGGAGTGCAAAATGCTGCCATCCTCCACATTGGGGGGGAAGCCCCAGCCAAAAAGGGCGCAAAAATGCACAGCTCAGCTGAGAAGCAGGAAGCAGCCACCGCTAGTAGCCAAATAAAAAGAAATGACTTAGCAGTGAAAACATGGAATAAGGGTAACTGAGGTGGAAGCAGACAACCTTGTAACGAATGGAAGTTTTAAAAAAACAAATGTTTTCACTGTCATCAAAATGGACACCTCATGAGACATTGCAAGGATAGAATCAGGCAGACATCGAATCAACAGAAAATACCCTGTGAGATCCACGATGTAGAAGGACCTGAAGCAACAGATTCAGATATTTATTTATTGTATAATTTGAAGGTGGGAAGAACAGAACCAATCTATGTAACAGTGAGTGAACGATAGACCTCTTAGAATGGAAGTGAACACATGAGCTTCCACTATGGTAATTGGTGAACATACTTCAAATATTTGAATTATGGGGAAGATAAATTAAATTTGGAAGGAACAGGTGCCAAATTGAAAACTCACATGGGAGAAGACAAAGTCAAAGGCGTAAGCAAGGTTACTGCACAGAATGGAAGCTAATCAGTAAAACTTCCCTTGACGGTGGTAGCAGGCAAGGGGCCAAATCCCCTTGGATGAAACTCACTGAAGCAAATTAAATTGGAATGGGCTAAAATCTTCCAGCTGAGAGCCAGTGGTCTACCCGAGCTATTACAAAAATACATCAGTCTTCAGGGATGAACTTGGGAAGATCCAAGGGCTGCAAGCAAAAATTCTTATGGATCCAGAGGCAACTCCCTGATTCATGAAAGTAAGACCTTATGCAATACAGGATAAGGTCGATGCTGAACTGGACAGATTAGAGAAACTGGAAGTTACACAACCTGTGCAGTTCTTAGGATGGGCAGTGCCAATAGTCCCCATCCTTAAATCCGACCAAAACATTTGAATTTGTGAAGACTACAATTTGACAGTTAATAAAGTGGCTAAATTAGACAGACACACCCTATACCAAAAATTGAAGACCCTGTATGCTAAACTGGCAGGTGGAACTGCCTACACGAAGCTTGATATGAGTCATGCTTATCAACAATTAGAGTTAGAGAAGGTCTCCTGAACATTTGTCACAATTAATACATACAAAGAGTTGTACCAATATACCCATTTGCCTTTTGGTGTATCCTCTGCATGTGCCATATTCCAGAGAACAATGGAAAGTTTACTGCAGGGACTGTCCCATGTCATAACTTATTTAGATGATGTTCTGGTGACAGGACTCACTGAAAAAGAGCATTTGGCAAACTTAGAATTTTTAAAACATTTCTCGCAGGTTGGAGTGTGTTAAAAGAGAAAAGTGAAAGAGGTAATCTATTTAGGACACAGGGTAGATTGACAGGGCCTCCACTCAGTTGTGGGAAAAGTGGGAGCCATTAGAGTGGCACCAGTGCCAAAGAACACCTGTGAGCTCAAATCATTCTTGGGGGATGATCAATTACTATGGGCACTTCTTACCTAATTTGTCAACAGAACTGGCACCCCTGTATTACCTACTCAAGAAAAACCAATGTTGGTCTTAGCTAACGGCACAGAAAGAAGCTTTCACAAAGATGAAACAATCATTGCACTCATCCACCTGATGAGGACATTCTGAGCACAGAAAAGAAGTGGTAACGCATGTAACCAATGACATGTAATGCATCTTCCTATGGAGTGGGAGCAGTGCTCTCCCATTGAGTGGGCGGTGGCTTGGAACGGCCTATAGGATATGTATCAATAATGCACACACAGCAGAAAAGGGATGCTCACAGATGTAAAACGGTCTGTCAATCATCTTTGATGTCAAGAAATTTCAACAGTATGTACACGGCCATCATTTTACTATCGTTTCAGACCACAAGCCTTGCTAGGATCATTCACCGAGGCCAAGGTATTCCCACCATAGCCTCAGCAAGAATACAAAGATGGACGTTGATCCTGGCAGTGTGTGAGTATACTTTCATTCATAGACCTGGAAATCAAATTGCAAATGCTGATGCACTTAGTCATTTTCCCATGCAAGAAAATGATGAGGATGTTCCAGTCCCTCAAGAACTCATTTTATTATTGAACTTCTTAGATTCATCCCCAATATGCGCTAGACAGATCAGAGCTTGGACAAGTCGGGACCCAGTCTTATCCAAGGTATGTGAACAAGTTCTTCATGGCTGGTCACAGGAGCAGGAATCCGATGAAATTATTTTCACAGAAGATATGAAAATAACCAGCCAGGAGCGTATCTTATTGTGGGGAGCATGAGTGATTGTTCCTCCAAAAGGACAAGAGCCATTGTTAACTGAACTACATAGTGCACACAGCCAGGAATTTCCAGAATGAAGCCATAGCATGCAGCTATCAATGGTGGTCTGGAATGGATGGAGAAATAGAGGGCTTAGTGAGGAGGTGCATGTAGTGTCAGCAAGTGCAAAAGTTACCTCCAACAGCTCTATTACATCTTTGGGAGTGGCCAGGGAGGTCATGGGTACGACTACATATTACTATGTGGGACCTTTTATGTGAACAATGTTTTTGCTTATTGTTGATGCTCACTAAAATCGATGGACATATATGAGGTGAAGTCACCAACATCTTCTGCTATAATTGACAAGCTATTTCAAAGTTTTGCCATCAATAGACAACTAGAAGTGGTCATATCAGATTATGGCACGCCATAATCTGAGTTTCAATTGTTTATCAGCCTCAACGGCATCATTGTAAAAACATCCCTTCCTCAAATGGACTGGCCGAGAGATTGGTTCAAACGTTCAAGGCTGGCATGAAGAAATTAACTGGAGATTCCATAGCGACCAAGTTAGCACGTTTTCTTTTCCATTATAGGGCCACCTCTCACACAACAACAGGTGTCACACCTGTGGAATTGTTGATGAAAAGCCACCTCAGGATGAGATTTACGAGGGCAGGGGGAAAGACGGAAACAAGTCAGGGAAGTCAGAAAATTGGACATGACTGGCATAGTCATGACAGAAAGTTTATTGTAGGAGAGACGGTATGTGTGAAGAATTTTGGAGAAGGACCCAAGCGGTTATCAGGTGAACTAAGTGCAGTGACTGGACCTCTTTCTTACCACGTGAAAGCGGAAGACTGAGTTATACGGGGACATGTGGATCATATCAGGAGGAGAGAAACAAAGTACCAAGAAATGATACCACCAGTGTTCATGACGGAGTCAATGCCTCCTGTTGAAAGAATTCTTGAGTACAGATGTGCCTGAAGGATCAGCTGTACCTCCAAGAGTTGAGAAAACAGATTTGCAGGTGCCCACGGAAGAACCTGATGTTCAGACAACTCCAGAAAAGGAGGTTCCTGACAAAATATCTGCAACTGTAGAGCTGAGACATTCTACATGCATAAAGAAACCCCCAAAAAGGCTGAATTTGTAAATTACTCATCCGTGTAAATAATTTGATATTTTGAGAATAACTGTAATTACAATTGTAAAATGTATTTCTGAGTAAAGGGGGAAGGATAGGGGGAGGAATGTGATAATCTGATGTGTAATATACCTTTAAGAATGTCATAATGGAAGATCACATGATCTTAGTATACAATACCAGAGTAGCGCAGGCTACCTCAGTAGTCAGAAGTCTATAGTTGGAGTCTGTAATGTAGAGACAGGGTTTGAGTTGAAAGCACACAGGTGTAGCTACTGAGCTCCTTTGTAAATAAATAGAATGTGTTCTACCTAACAACTGTCTGCTGATCTACTCTGTCTATGATACAAAGTCAACCATCCCAAAACAAGCGCGTAACCTGGATCCGCAAGTCCAACCAAACTTGTGACTAGGATTCATCACTTGTGCAACCACTTGTGATCAGAAATTCTTAACTTTTCTTGGCCTAAAATATTTAGATGCTGCCCCAATATCCACAGCAGTGCTGGAGTTAGCCTGTGCAATGGTTGGCCCTGTTGCCTCTGATGGAAAGCCGAGGCTTTGAGGGCCCTGGCTTGCTTTGCCTGTCCGCCTGTGGTCCAGTGACAGAGGATGAGGTTGAGGGGGTCACAGGAAAATGGGACTCCGAGGGAGAGGGCAAGATTCCTAACTGGATGGGCCAGGGATGTCCAGCGGCCACTCCTCCGCCCCTTGGGTGCCCAAGGGCCCCAGCCTGACTCCTTGAAGGGAAGGAGCAACTGGAGGGTGTTGTGCCCAGTTTCCCTCTCGCATTTCACTGCAGGAACTCACTCATGGCTACCACGATGGAGCGCAGGTCTGAGCACAGCTCCGTTTTCTGCTAGACAAGGGTCTCCATAGCTTGCACCATCCTTCCTATGGAGACATCCATGCGCGCACATGTGGACACCATTTCATCAGGGAGCAGGTGGACACACTCCTCCCTATTTTGTCCTTCCCTCCTTTTTTAAGTTGTGGGGTTACATTTGCCACCCTCCAATCCACGACAGTTCCAGAACCTACAGAATTTTGGAAGATGACAACCAACACACCCACAGTTTCCATGGCCACCTCCTTTAATACCCTGGGATGTAGATTATCAGGCCCTGGGGGTTTATCAGCTTTCGGTCCCATCAATTTTTCCAGCACTGGTTTTTTAGCAACAATAATTTCCTTTAATTCCTCAGTCTCACTAGACCTTTGATTACCTAGCATTTCTGGGAAGTTATTTATGTCTTCTACCATGAGGACAGAACTAAATTAATTGTTTAATTGCTCTGCTCTTTCCTTGTTCTCTACTATAAATTCTCCTGTTTTGGACAAATCTTTTCCTTCCTACATACTTATAGAAGCTTTTACAGTCTGCTTTTATGTTCCTTGCAAGTTTACTCTCATAGTCTATTTTTCCCCTCTTAATCCCTTGGTTCTCCTTTGCTGAATTCTAAACTGCTCCCAATCCTCAAGCTTGCTACTTTTTCTCTCTACTTTATACGAATCCTCTTTGGATCTAATACTATCCTTAATTTCTTTTGTTAGCTATGGTTGGGCCACTTTTCCTGTTGTGTTTTTGTGCCAGAAAGGAATGTAAAACGGTTGCAATGCATATATTTGTTCCTTAAATATTAGCCATTGCCTATCCTTTTAAGAAGTCCCCCAATCTATTTTAGCCAACTCACACCTTATGCCTTCATAGTTTCCTTTGCTTAGATTTAGGACCCTCATTTTGGAATGGGCTACTTCACTTTGCAACCTAAGAAAGAATTCTATCCTGTTATGGTACTGTTCCCTAAAGGACCCCACACAACAAGATAATTAATCAACCCCTTCTCATTGCAAAAAGACAAAGCTCTGTTCCCTAGTTGGTTCCTCAGCATACTGATCTGAAAGACCATCTCGTACACACTCCAGGAATTCATCCGTCACAGTATCATTGCTAATTTGGTTTGCCCAGTCTATATGTAGATTATAGATTACTGTAGGACCCTTGTCACATGCATCTCTAATTTCCTGTTTAATACCATCCCCTATCTCACCACTATTGTTTGAAAGTCTATGGACAACTCCCACTAATGTTTTCTGCCCTTTGCTGCTTCTTAGCTCTACCCAGACTGATTCTACATCAGAATTTTCTGAGCCAATATCCTCTTACTATTGCACTGAGTTCATCCTTAACTAACAACACCGCGCTACCTCCTTTTCCTTTTTGCCTGTTCTTCCTAGATATCGAATACCCTTGGATATTCAGTTCCCAGCCTTGGTCACCCTGCAGCCATGTTCCTGCAATTGCAATCATGTTGTACCTGTTTACAACTATTTGAGCAGCTAATTCATTTACCTTATTGCAAATGCTCCATGCATTCAGATCCAGTGCCTTTCGACTTGTCTTTTTACACATTTTTTTTGTACTGTGGCTCTATTTGCTATGAGCCCCTGTCTCCTCTGCCTTCCACTTCTCCTTTTCACTTTTCTGTCTTTCATTTCTATCTTTGTTTCCCTATCTTATGTCTCCCTGCTCAGGTTCCCATCCCCCTGTCTTTCTAGTTTAACCCCTTCCCCACAATACTAGCGAATACCCCTGTGAGAATATTGGTCCCGTTCCTGCTGGGTTGCAACTTGTGCACGTCCCATTTTCCCCAGGATTGGTCCCAGTGCCGCAGGAATTTAAATCCTCCCTCCTACATCATCTCTCCAGTCACACATTCAGTCTATTCTCCAATTCCTGATGTTGCTAGCATGTGGCATTGAGGGCAATCCTGAGATTACTACCTTTTGAAGTCCCACTTTTTAATTTATTTTTCCTAGCTCCCTATATTTTGCTTTCAGGACCTGATCCCACTTTTTATCCCTGTCGTCGGTACCGATATAGACCATGACCTCTGGCTGTTCACCCTCCCCTTCAGGATGTCCTGCAGTCGATCAGTGACATCCTTGACCCTGGTACCAGGGAGGCAACATACCAACCTGATGTCACATCTGCAGCCACAGAAACGTCTATGCGTTCCCCTTACGATAGAATCCCCTATTGCTATTGCTGTCCCACTCTTTCCTGCCACCCTCCCCCACTATGCAGTTAAGCCACACATGGTGCCACAGACTTGGTTTCTCAGGGAAATGCAGTGAGAGCCATCTACCCCATCTTTCCCCAAAGCGGAAAATCTGTTAGAGAGGGAGATGGACCTAGGGGACTCCTATACTACCTGCCTAGTGCCTTTACTGTATCTGGCAGTCAACCATTCCCTTTTTGCCTGTGACCACCTCACTGTACATGCTATCCATGGAGATCTCAGCTCTGCAGATGCTCCACAGTGACTCCAGCCTTTGCTCCAGGTCCAAAACGCAGGTTTCAAGCAGCTGCAGTTGGAGACACTTATTTCACATGTGGTCACCATGGACACTGGGAGTGTCCCTGACTTCCCATATTGTACAGGAGGAGCATTCCATGTGACCGAGCTGCCCTACCATGACTTCCCCTTAAATAACTCCCTTTACTTTTACTTCCTCTGGTTTAAAGAATATTAAAGACAGTCAAAATACTCACCATGTCCTATTCACCAAGGCGGCTGCTCTTCTTTCTGAAGAAAGGTAGAAAATGTAAGGATCACCTCCTTCCCTCTTCACTGAACTCCGTCACACACTCACCAAATTCCAACTGAAGCAGTCAAATGCAGCCCAAGACAGCATTCAGTGCAGACAAGGCAGCACTGTAGATGGCCTACGTTTTTGCTCCCTGAATCTAGCTTCTGAAAACCTGTTTAATCCATTTATCCAATTAACTAGTTGCAAGCAGAGCCTGAATGAACCCTGTTTTAAAGCTGGACTAAAACTCACCTTCTCCCAACCCAAAGAGCAACTTTTAGTTAATTGCTTAGTTGAAGAAAGACTAGACTGTAGAAAGAAATTAACCCTTAACTTAAATTAACCCTTAACACTCCCTCACTCACCAACCTCCAAATGAAGTACTCAAATGGAGCCCAAGACAGCACTCAGTGTTCCCCCGCCTTCTGCTGACTCTCCATCATGAGTTGGAAGGCCAAATGCAGAGGCTTGTCATCTGACTCGGGCTCACAGAGTGCTCTTCCCCAGCTGTCCCCTGAGTGCTTGGCAGACTCTTCCTGTTGCGGATATATGTCCATGTGGTGACCACCAGATTGTGAACTCAAGCCTGTTCTAGATTTAAATCCCACCGAGGTGTGTGTCTCTGCGCTGATGGAGAGTGTGGGTAAGCACTGTGATGGGCCTTCCAGGCTGCTTATTTCCAGCTCTTCAATGGAGGAGCTGTCCTCTTGGCTGAAGGTGAGGATGTGGATGGAGCTGAGGGATTGGCTGGCTGACGGTGTCGGTTGCTTTGCAGAGCTCCCTGTGAACCAAGTAGAGATAATTAGTGCGTGGCAGCAGAGTCAAAAGCAGGAGAGAGAGAACACCCATATTTGCCTTGAAGGACGTATGACGAGGATCCTCAGGTGGGTGTTGCGGCCAGTGGGTAAAACGTCCTTTTTCCCGCCTGCTACCCCACTTAGTGCAAATCTGGGACAATTCCGCCCAATATCTTCTTATGTGGCTTGGTGCCACACTTTGTTTTATAATGCTCCTCTAAAGCACCTTGAGATGTTTCATTACGTTAAAAGCATTATTTAAGTTGTTGTTGTAAAGGTAACCTCAGCAAGGATTTCACTATTTCTCTTTTTTCTGGTTCTATTGCTAATAATCTGGCGATCATTTGTCTTGCCAAAAAAAACAAATTAAAATGATCGAGTAACTACGGGGAGGAAACAGGTCATAAACAGTAGAAATTGGAAATGGCAAGAGAAATTGCCAGAAAAATCCAATATATCAGTGGTCTTCCGATAAAAATAACAGTTAATATACCAAGAGTAGAACTGGGTTTTTATGGCTACAGCTAAAACATGAACCCACCTTTCCCTTCCAGCTGCTGACTAGCCTACTGAGCATTTCCAAATTCTTCTTTTCTATGTTTGAGTAATAGAACTGATTGTTGGTTAAGACGCATACAGACATGGGTTTCTGCAGTTCACCCAGCATTGCTTGTGTTCAGGGCAAATCAATTTGGTAAAAGGGAATATCAAACAGACAACAGCCCCCTTGTTTGCATTTTTCAGGCATGATCCCTGGATGCCTCATTTGACTTCAGTACCAATATGGTGGACGACACACTTCCAGCTCAGAATGTGTACGTATATGCGTCCTCCATAATGGACGTTCACAACGTCATTGAATTCTAGGTCAATGTCTCCTTTGGCTCATGTAGATTTTAGCCTAATTACATTTATTGTGCAGTGCCTTGGGACATTTTTCTAGGTTAAAGCTGTAATTTAAATGCATGTTATTTTTGGTAGTTGAACTGATAACGCATTTAAAATGTGCCAGTTAATGGTATGGCTTTAAAATGATGCATAAAGAAATATCACATAAAATGTTACATTGCACGCAGCCAGAGGAAGTTAAACCCCGAAGCTTATAAAATGAGAGATTAAAGGTGCTTTTATGCTATTACTGGAGTCATTATTTGTATTATTTTCATGAGTGACAGTTAGAAGGAAGGCTTGTGTGGTTGCCATCTTTTATTGCTAATAAAAGTTAATCGTCAAATTTGTTGCAATGTTATCAATACAGACAAGAAGAAAAACCATCGATGCTAGAAATCTGAAATAAAATCTCAAAATGCTATAAATGCACAGCAGGACAGTTAACCTTTGAATAGGAAACATAGATGAATATTGTAGGTGGGAGACTTTATAAGAGCTAAGGGTCTCATCCAAAATGTCAATCTGCCCTTTTCTGTTGTTGACTGGACCTGCTTGTTTTTTCTTCTCCCAGTACTTTTAAGAAATCAGTTTTAAATCACACTAACAGAAGTTTCCATAACATTTGTACAAGTGGTTTCTCAGGATCCATAGCGCAGAATGCATTTTGACTGCAACTGCTTCCAGGGGGATAATCAGATGCAGATGATGTTTGGGTTTGTTGATTTTAATTCAATAGAAGCTGTGCCATTGGTACTAATGTGGACCACAACCGCTAGCTGTACCCTCCCACCTCAGGGTGCTCTGCAGCCTTTCAATGACATCTTTGACCCTGACAAAAGAGAGGCAGCACGCTATACTAGATTCACATCAGCGGCCGTAGTGATTGTTATCTGTTCCCCTAACTACCAAATCTCCTATTGTTCTTCCAGTTTACTTCGTGCCCAACTATACAGCTGAGCCAGGTGTTTTGCCATGGATTTGGCTGTGGCTGCACTCTTCAGACGAACCGTCGCTTTCATCAGCATTCAGAACTGAATACAGGTTGGAGAGTGAGGCGCACTCAGGGGACTCATGCACTGCCTGCTTATTTCTTCTTGAGTTCCTGCATTCTCTGTAGCTGTGGCGTGACCACATCTATAAACATGTTATCCACAAAGTTCTCAACCTTGTCGATGTGCCACAGAGACATCAGCTGCTGTTCAAGGTCGAGCTACTGCAGCTGATGACACTTCCTGCACATATGGTTATCCAGTATACAGGAAATGTTCCGGAGTTCCCACATGGAACAGCATGTGCATTCCAGAGGTCAGAGAAGACTTGCCATTCCTCTATATATTAGATAATAAATTTAACTACTTAAAATTAAAGACTCACTTTCTTTTTCTGCAGTCATATAAATATGGGGGGGGGTTAATTTAAATGCTTGACTTAATCCTTCTTGTCAAAAAAATGAATTTTTAAATCCCCCAGCTCCTTTGACTAATTTCCTAACTTTGGAGAAAGGGAAACAAAGCTACACCATTCACCAGCTAATCAATTCATGGATAAAACCAAAAAACTGAGGATGCTGGAAATCCAAAACAGAAACAGAAATACCTGGAAAAACTCAGCAGGTCTGGCAGCATTGGCGGAGAAGAACAAAGTTGACGTTTCGAGTCCTCATGACCCTTCAACAGAACTAAGTAAAAATAGGAGAGGGGTGAAATATACCTGCTGAGTTTTTCCAGGTATTTCTGTTTTTGTTTTGTAATCAATTCATGGCTTTCTTGTCATGTCAAACTTTGACTTATTTTCTTTCTCAATTCAGTGATCCTGACCTATTTCACAGTGGTCCTGATCTACTTCACGTTGGTTCCGATCTGCTTCACAGTGATCCTGACCTACTTCACATTGATCTCAATCTGCTTCATAGTGATCCTGACCTGCTTCACGGTGATCCTGACCTGCTTCACAGTGATTACCATCTGCTTCATGGTGATACTGACCTTCTTCATGGTGATCCCGGTCTGCTTCACAGTGATCCCGGCCTGTTTCACGGTGATCCCGATCTGTTTCATAGTGATAAAAGCCTGCTTCACAGTGATCCTGACCTGTTTCACAGTGATCCTGACCTGTTTCAGGGTGATCTCGACCTGTTTCAGGGTGATCCCCACCTGTTTCATGGTGATCCCAGTCTGCTTAACAGTGATCTTGACTTTCTGCACACTTTTCCTGGTCTCATTTAATTCACTTGAGGTTTACAAGAATGGACATGGTGGGGTTTCCTGGGTGGCAGGGAGATCCACCACCTTGGCTATTGAATTCAGCCCCTAAAGTACTACGGACCTAATTTTGGAAGGTGGGATTAGGCTGGATAACTCATTGTTGTCTGGCACAGACACAATGGGCCAACTGTCTTCATTTGTACTGTAAATATCTATGATTCTAGAATTAACCTTCAGAACTCCCAGTTGGAGCACACTAAGAAAGTGGCTCCACAAAAGAGTTATCTCATGGACCTTAAATGTTCTTTATTGTTACTTTGTGTAGTTAAAATATACAGCTATAACTTAGTTTTCAGCAGGTACCGGAGCCACTATAGAAAATAGGACACAAACCTCAACTTATCTCAGTATTTACAGAATGTATGTGAACAGAGCTGTCCAAAAGCTAATTCCAGGAACCGAATTTGTGCAAACAAAGCAATCACAGGAATCATGATTATTTTATTAGGAAAACATTGTGCTATTGAAAGTGATCCCACTGGCTGAATGATTCCACAAGTATTCTACTCTATATTCTGTTCAAAAGATTCAGTTTGTGCCTGCTCCAGATAAACAGTGAAGAATGATTACAGACTCTGGCAGCATATTCTCAGCCTTGAAATACTGAGGAACTATTGACCCTGATATGAAACTATAAATATAATTAAGGCAGAAGGACACCTCCATCAGCCACTCTCTATGACTATTGCGCTTATTGTATATCACAAACGTGGTGCATGACAACATGATTTTAAAAAATTAAAATATATTGATATTATATATTAACATTGTCAGTAAGTCAGCATATTCCTTTTCAAATTGCATTGAAAATCCCTATGTCAATGGCCCTCAGTTATTTCTCAATTTTTTATTTAATCAGTGTCTGCAATTACCCGCAATACTTGTTACGCTTTTACAAGGCATTATGATAGCTGTTTTAAATGTTAAATGTCATGCAATATTAGCTGCTAACACAGGGAGGCTCCACTCTTCCTTTAGGTTCTCAATGCAGCCATCCCCTGTTTAGTGTTCTGAATGTTTTGCTAAAAAACAGCACGCTATGTGAAAATCAGTTTCCCAAGGAAAGCAGGTAGGTTACATCCCTGACCTGTATTTTTTTACATTAAAAACCAACTGCCTTGAACTTAACTAGCCCCCAAATCCTCTTTCTACTTAACTGCTTTTACTATTTACTGTTACTACTATAGTATAGTGAACTTTGAGTTATCTGGCATTTTACCAACCAGAATTCTCTGCTAACCAGAATTTCTGTTGTTTCCTTTATACAAATCATCACTTTACCAACCAGGATCAATCCTAAAGTTATCTGGAACCCGTAGCTGTATACTGTATTATTTCATATTTTAATTTATGCTTTAGTGCACAGTTGAAGATTAGAATTAAAAACAATACAGTTCTTTCCTTCCTGAGTACTTGCATTATAAGTTCATGCTTCAAGTATTGCACTGTATTTCACTGGTAAATGGAACAACACTAACTGGCATTTCTGATTAACCGACACCACCCATTCCCCACACATGCCAGATAATAAAGATTTTACAGTACATATTTTCTGCTCTTTCAACTCACCTCCCACTTGCTGATTTCTGCCATCTGGTTTCTATCCCCTCACTCTCTTCCGCTAGCCACTTCCCTCTCCATTCCATTTGCTCCATCCGACTGCCCCTCGCTCTCTATCCGTCTCCCTCACTCCCTCCCATTTGCTTCCCTTCTCCTGATCCCCTCTCTGCTTCCCTCTCGCCACCCCTCGCTCAAGCTCTTGTTTCATAGTGAGAGTTCGGGAGAGGAGTGGTGATCGAGGCAGCAAATGGGGTGGTGAGCGGGAAGCAGCAAGGGGGTCGGAAGAGGGAAGTGGTGAGTGGGAGGGAGTGAGGATATTGGGAGAGGCGGTGAGTGGGGTGAGAGAAAAGTGGCAAGCGGAAGGGAGTGAGGGGGTCGAGAGAGGGAAGCGGCATGCGGGATGCAGTGAGGGAGAGAGAAGCAGCGAGCAGGAGGGAGCTGGGAGATAGAAGCAGCAAGCAGGAGGCAACAAGGGGGCCGGGAGAGAGGGCGGGAAATGTTTAAAAAAATAGTCTTGAGTGTGTGCAGTAACTGCATTTAAACAGAAGTGGAGGTAGCACTATTTGGGTAAGTTCCCTAATTTACAAACTGCGCTAAAAAGCAATGCTCCCAAAATTTTTCCAATTTTTTTTATTCATTCATGGGATGTGGGCATTGCTGGCTGGACCAGCATTTAATGCCCATCCCTAATTGCCATTATGTAGAGGGCATTTAAAAGCATTACTGTTGGTCTGGAGTCGCACGTAGGCCAGACCAACCAGATGGGCTTTTACAACAATCAGCAATGGGTTTCATGGTCATCATCAGACTTTTAATCCCAGATTTAAATTGGATTCAAATTTCATCGTCTGCCATGGTGGGATTCAAACCCGGGTCCCCAGAGCAATACCCTGGGACTCTGGATAACTAGTCCAGTGACAATAACATTATGTCACCACCTCTCCATTATGACTCCATTTTATTGTCTCAGACTTCGTGTTGGGGGTTAAGAAGGTTATTAAGCAGGGGGAGGGGAAGGGGTTGAGCAAGCCCATCTCCTCCCCTTCACCTCCCCCCATTTGCCCTTCTTCACCTCCCCATTTCCCCCTCCTTCACCCCATTTCCTTCATTCCCCATCACCCTCTCCTTCACCCCCATCACCTTAACCTCCCCATCTCCCCCTCCTTCACCCCCATCTCCTTCATCCCCCATCTCCCCCTCCTTCACCCCCATCTCCTTCATCCCCCATCTCCTTCATCCCCCATCTCCCACTCCTTCACCCCCATCTCCTTCATCCCTCCATCTCCTTCATCCCCCATCTCCTTCATCCCCCAATCTCCTTCATCCAGCATTTCCCCCTCCTTCACCGCAATCTCCTTCATCCCCTCTCCTTCACCAAAGACAAGGTTTTTCCAAAAAAAATGAACACCTACTACTAAGGTTTTGCAGCAGCAGCAATGGGGCCTCAGAAATCAGGCGAGGGCCCCCAATAAAAAAAAACTCAAGGATTTAAAGGGGCCTCGCAGGTTTTAGAAACCATTCCAGCCTTCACGGCAGTCATTGCTACCTCAGAGCTGACGACCTCATTATCTCATATCACCACTCCACTGGGGGTCACGACCCCCAGTTTGGGATGTCCTGCTGTAGAGGCTTCAATTCTTATTTATCTAATCTCATCAATGGAGGCCACGTTCCTTATTTATTTACTTAATTTCCTGATGGAAGGCCTGTTTTATTTATTTAGAATCCGCCTGAAAAACCACCATTTACAGCCAAAGAAAAGTCAGTTTTTCTAAACTTGCCCTCACTTCCAAGTAGGCTATTGTTCAGTATAAAGACTTATGAATGGTAGGATAGATTGACCTCTCATTTAAATCCTGCAGCACAACAATGGCAAAAAATTACCTGTACATGATAGGTGGTTAGATCATGGCCTCAGGGTGTCTCACATTGGACTTGCATTCAGGAAGGCTGGAAGTCCAGACAAGGATAGACTCAACTTGCTTTAGAATATGAAAGGAAGGAAAACTACTTGCCTTGTTTGGTCTGGTCTTCATGTCAAACTGCTCTCCACCTGACAGAACTCTGACCTGAGTTAAAATTGCAATCAGTACATATAAAGAATGACTCTGCTGGCTTTGGGTGGGTATCCTTGTCGCCTGCTCAGGAATGCAGGTTAAAATTGCGAACTGTGAAATCCTGGTGGTTAAGTAATTTGGGAAATTCTAATGCACATCTGCCCAGTCTCCACTGGGTGAGAGGGGGTAGAATCACTTCCATTATAACTCAAGGACACTGCATTAGCTGCTTAGGGTGGAATTTTCCCAGATTTGCACTGTGTGGTAACGGGCAGGTAAAACCCACCTCATTCTTTATGCATTCCCAGGACACATGCTGTTTCCATGACAGGTGGGCTGTCATTTGCCTGTCAGCCATCACCCTGCCACCGTATCTCACCAAGTACCATGTTTAATGTCCAGCCACAAGCACAGGGCTCATTGCTTCCAACTCACCACTGCTGCACAAAGGAAAAAAGACCACAGCACCCCCCACTTCAACGATGGGTCTGTCAAGCGACTGCTGGATGCTGTGGAGGCTCACTGGGATGTCCTGTAACCCAGCTCTGGCCAGATGGGCAGCAACGTGATCAATCCAGCTTGGGAGGCGATGGCAGCAGTGGTCAGCGCCAACGCCCTTCAGAAGAGAACATCCAGCCAGTGCCGCAAGAGGATAAGTGATCTCCTCCATTCTGCCAGGGTAAGTTGCTCTTCTCATCACTCTCAACTCACACACTCACAATCCCAACACACACCCACAGGGCCCTCACTCACTACCAGTTCAAGGGACATCACCTCTTTCATACGCATTGTCATTGTCCTCATCCTGTCCATGGGACCACTCACCACACACATAGGCCAGGCATATTTATCATCTGGCCTGGCAGGCATCTTACTCATTCTTTCTCCATCTCTATCCATGTAGGACAAGCTGGCACACAACAAGAGAGAGAGGTCGCAGACCTGTGGAGGGATGCTCAAAATGTAGGCCATCAGGCACACAGCCAAGTCACCAGGTTCCATGCTCCTAATGTGGTCCTCCTGTTGCATGAAAGAGAGAGAGATGTGGGTAGCATGGGTGTGCTTAGCACCTTTCCTGGCCCTGTGTGACTGCCCCTTAATACTTCCTGGAGAGTGCTGGTCACCCCTCGGATGGCCACAGTTGAGTGCGTTGCATGGCTACTCCATCAACCTGCGACATGGGGGACACTGGTCCAAACCAGGATGCTGAGATTGCAAGGGGCTGTGAGTGCCTCCAGCAGTGACTGTTACATGGCCAGCGTTGGTGAGGAGATTGTACAACGTTTGCAGTCCAACTGCTCCGCAGTCCAATAAAGGGGGAGCTGGGGGGTGCGGGGGGGTGGTAACTTCTGGAGTGCTTGGTTGCCCTTTGGTGCCTCTGCATTGCTTGCATGGGTGGGCAGTCAAGGAGCCCGACCCCAATCATATCACTGTGGCTGCGCCTGAACTGTCTCAGTTGCCGAGGAATGGTCAGTTTATACAGATGTCCCTACTGTGTGGCCACTTCCCTCCACTACCCGGTCCCCCCACCTCGATTTCTTGTGCACGGGATTCAATTTCAGGGCAGCAGTTGCCCCCGCTCCCAACAACAGTGGCCTTTGGACAGATGTTGCCCCTGGACACCCCCCGACAGCAGTCTCCTCCGTGGCAGGGCAGCGCTTCACCCTGGTCTACCGGTGCCCCTGAAGCCTGTAAAGCAACAGGAAACCTTTGTGAGCTCTGCAGAACAATACTGTTCACTCTCTCCAGTTCCCCCAAAGTGAGGCCACCAAGAGCACGTTGCCTGTGTGCTGTTGTGAAACATGTTGATGTGCTTTCCTGCCGATGTGGATCTCGCGGGGGTCCAAGAGCCTGGTGGGATGGCTTTTAATGATAAGCTGATGTATTACAATGAGCTCCCCGACGACCATTGGCAGGAAACGTGTCTCGCCTTCAGGAGGCTGAGCGGACGATCGCGACCTGCCTCCCGTTATCATGAAACCAATCGGGCCATATTGTTTGCGCATGCCACCTACCACACCTGCTGCCAGTGGGCATGGAAAATTCCGCCCATTGTCACATATTCCTGTTTGGGCACAATTCATTGTATGTGGTCTTTCAACTTAGTATGTCAAAATTAATTCTCTAGTCAGAAAGAGAAAAATAAACTCGCATTTCTATAGCATCTTATCATATCTTTGGGACGTACTCCACAACTAATGAATTGCCCCTGGAGTGCAGCTACCATTATGCAGGCAAATAGAGCAGCCAATTTGTTTGCTGCAAGGTCTCACAAACAATAATTTTGAAAGGTTATGGAAAAGGCAAGGCAATGGAACTGAAGCAATAGAATTTTTTTAATGCAACAAGATTTCTTGAAACATTTCTACAAAATTGACAAGAAGTATGACTTTATTAATAAAGCACTTTAATGATGGCATCCAGTAGACCAGAGCTGCTAACTTTGAGAAATTAACCTGTCGATCACAAAAAACTGAATCAGATGTTTTTTGAAATGGAGAGTTAGATGGATTTGATCTTAACACAAATAGGAAACACTATCAGATATTTTGGGATTGCTGAAATGCATTCTACCACCACAAATGTATGGTAATCTATTGCCTGTCACCCTACAAAACAGCAGAAACAATATATAATGCTTTCCCGCAATTAAAAATGACCCTGAAATTCTGAGGCCAGCTACACATGGTGAGGCTCAGAAATTCCAGTGGAGAGTTGCCTTACTGTATTTGTTAGGATCTCCCTGGATTTGCTAGGGCTCAAGATGGAGTCACAGGGGCACGTGAGAACTGGAAACAGAAACAGTTCAAGGTTAGTGAATAATGAGGAATCGGTGGCTTTTCTGCACCTTCTCTGCACCTCGGTGCACTTTCTTTAGCAATTGCCAGGGTTAATTTAGTGAAATATCCGAGTTTGTTGCAGTTGCTTTCATCCCACCCCATTTGATCCACAGCCTAATATATCCAAATACGCACAGATACATAACGACAACAAAACCTCATAATCCATTCCTCAACCCCCCTTCCCCAATCTTGGCAGCAGGTTCTGCCCTTCAAAAAATTGAACAGCTTGGGCCTTTGAGGTCATTCCCCAGTGTCTAGCCAAACTGAAGCTGTTTCTACAGCTTTTAATCATCTCTCACGGGCAAGCCTCAGACTGCCAACATATTTTGAATTTCACTTGCTACCCAAACGTTTGCCGTATCCACTTTGCTGGCAAGCACAAGAACATGTGGAAACTATCAAATGTAAATTGTGTGAAATCTCTGTGACTGGCTCAGTCACTCCATAAAGCTTCAGATGGGTCCATTAACTATTAAAGAGACAATGCAGGCCTTTTTCTGGAATTTTGAGATAGTGCCAGTTTCTGAAATGATCAGAAGCAAAACGTATCACAAAAATCATCTCGAACCATTGGAGAAACCCTCACATTGTGAAGGGCCACATTATAAAACTTCTTTAGAAGTTTGAGGGTAGAAATTTGTTGTGGGTTATGGCATTAAATGAGCAGTTCTAGATCGGCCACCCATTATGCAGTTCATGATATTTAATTCCATTGACTGCAATGGAACGTATCAAGTACTGTATATAATGGGCAGCTGATCCAAAGTGGTCCGTTTTATGCCACTGCCCGAGACAAGTTTCTACCCCGAAGTGTTGTATATTGTATGTTCAGTAGGTCCCACAAAGAGGCTCTGAGTCTTGTATGGTTGAACATTAATTGTTTATTGATAACATATAACTATGCATGTATATATACAGGGTATAGCCCAAGCTATGAGCTAACTGCATGCTTGGTTCTACACAGGGTCTCTGTCCAGTCCCATAACGACTCTAGTCTCAGGTCATGTGTCTCTTTACACCACACTCTGGATGGTATTGGTTCCCAGTCACATTAACACTTATTATGCCAGATATCCTTATATTACACAAGGTTCTCATACTTTAATGCTGCTGTGTACTTCTCCCATTTGCAAATCACACATACTTTTTCCTTTTGTCCTTATTTGGTGATCTGTCCATAGCTACAGTAAAATTCTGTTGCTGAAAATCAATGAAGGTCACAGGCATCGGGTACTTGAGATAAGGATTCATGCACTTGTTACGGACAGGTGGGGGGGTGGATGTTAATTTAAACAGCCCTGATTTCTCCTCTCACCACCTGTCCATAAGAAGAAAGGCATTTTGATTTTGATTTCCCCCTTTATAAGCAGTGGTGTATTTGCCAGCCCCTTAATTTGGTGTGATCCAATTTCACTTAATAACCCTGCAGCAATCTCGAAATAGGATAAACTCAGAGGATTAGTTTATTTGCATACGTAATTTTGGGAGGAGGGTAGCAACATTGCCTCCTTTTCACTCATACAATAAAAGAGGGGATAGAGAAAGAAAGATTTACAGAGCAAAGACTTTGGAGTAAAGAATAATTGTTTCATGTGAGTCCAGAGCACAGGATAAGAAGTCCATTGGTGTATTCCTTCACAGAGGTTAGCCAGCTGACCACCGATGCTAGAAAATTCACTATTCCAGTAGAGATGACTTCCACGATGATCGGCATGCAGAGATGAATCAGTTTTGTAGGCGATGATCCGAAAAGTCTGGTAGTCCCAGTAGAAACAGTATAGATGGGGCCAGGCATTCAAACCTGGACAGATCCTTTTTTTCTGTGCAGCTGCTAGGTAGATGGAAAGATGACAGACTGAGCTTTGCAGCTCCAGAAAGTAATATTACAGGTTCTACCAGCTAGGGGAGGTCATGTCACATGACTCCCACCTCTCAACTTTGACTTTGATAAAGGTTGTATATTGATTTGTCTGGGTTCCTGAGATTGTTAATATTCCAACCATTAAGTCTTAAGAGGAGATTGCAGGGTTCTTTACCCTAGCAGACAAATCTGCTCTAGTTGGCCAGACCTGGCTTATGAAATGTAGATGGCCTTTGTATAATTCCCTTTGAATTTGGCCTCTGCAGCCCACAGGGGTCATTAGTGTCTCTTCAGGGATGCCAAGGCGCAAGTTTCGGTGATACTGCCAAATATCTCTTATTGTTTGAGGGTCACAGGCAGACACAGCTTCAAACATTTTAAAAGGTCATTGCCCAGTTTTAAAAATTTAGAAATTAGCCATGAGGATATTTTCATATAAAAATATACAGTGTGATGTTCCACGCTGAATTTTTGCAGGTTTCTATTACATTTGATGTCTTGCACATCATCTTTGAAACACATTAGCTTCTCATGCTGATTTTAGTGGGCTTATTTGGTTTATGATCTATTCACCTTTATTCTGGTTCTCTCTGTTGATTTTTTTCTACCTTTTCGGAAAAATACTGATAAACTGAGGAAAATAATTAAAAAGATAACATGTCTCACACTGCAGTTAATCCTGATCAACATTCACAATCAGAACTGAATGTTCTCCATCCCAGCAGCAGACACTGCAATGATTAAGCCATATTTTAGAAAATAAGTTGACTTCCTGTTATTTACGGCAAAGAAAAAGATATAGAGTGGGATTTTGCCCCCCCATGGCACTTTTCCCATCACCGCAATGGTGGATTTTCACACCGTATTGCTCGCTTCCCGCCTCATTAAATACGCATCAGGGGGAAACGCATTGTATCACAGGCAAGTGGCCTCTGATTCACCCGCCACACTGTGACCTCAGCAGTTGATCACTCCAGATGCCATATTTAAACCGCACCCGTGCACAGCTTTCTCACTGTCTTCATCCCAGGACTGGTCCAGAAGAGAGATGGCCCCCAAAGCAAAGAAGTCTGCATTGCCCAAGTTTAGTGACACCTCGCTGGGCTGCCTTCTGGACATCATGGAGGCCTACTGGCAGGTGCTCTACCCCGTGATGGTCGGAGGAGGTCCACAAACCTCTCAACTGCAGCCCGGGAGGTGGTGTCCATGGTGGTGAGTGCCAACGCTGCACAGAAGAGATCAGCCATCCCAGTGCAGAAAGAGGATGAATGATCTCATCCGTTTCACCAGGTTATGTTATTCAACTCATCACTCTTAATACACACTCACAAGCCCATCAGACATACACAGGATGACACTCCACAGGGATCTCATACATTGCCAGCTCAAGGGACATCACCACTCATTCTCACACACATCTTCACATCTCCATCTAGGCTTATATCCTGTGTTGTTCACGTCTTCATCCCATGCATGGCTCCACTCTCCACCCAAACAAGGCAGGCATTCTTATCCTCCACCTTGGTATGTGCCCTGCTTCCAATTTTTCCATCTGTCTTTATGCAGGATAAGCTCGCCTACAATAGAAGGGAGAGGTTTCAGATTGGTGGAGGAATGGCAGAGATAAAATCCCTCACTCCTTTTGAGGAACATGATAGTGAACGGACCAGAGAGGACTGGGACCTCTCATGTGGCAATGGTGAGGTCATCAGCACACACCCAAGTGTGGATCCTGCACCAGCTGATGCTCAGAAAATGGTTCTGTGAGTCCATTGTCCTGTTTTTGAGTCACCTGCCATGCACCAATTTTCTCTGCTCTCTTTCATAGGCACCTCTGCAGAGCGCCCCAGGGACACCAGGAACCAGGCCCTCATCTCCAGCCCTGAAGGCAGCTCAGATGTGAATGCAGAAGGTCCATCACAGCGCTCACCCACGCCCCCCACCAGCACAGAAACACACACCTCAGTAGGACCTGGTTCTAGGGCAGCCTCGGGGCCACAAACTGGTGAGCACAACACACAGTTTGGTCCACAGGAGGTGGAGACAGGGGCATCCAAGGTAAGCCAGTACTCAAAGGACTGCTGGAGGCCTCTATTCTACTGAGTCCAAGGGTGCGGTTTTCCGCACCCACCCACCACCGCGATCTTCTGGTCCTGCCACAAGTCAATGGGCTTCTGGCCAGGGCACCGCCTCACCCACAGCGGGTACCGGTGGAGCTGCATGGAATATCAGAACGTGCTGTCAGCTGCTTTCCACTGACTGCAATGTACGATGGAGGAGTATGTCTGTGTTCAGTCTGAGGTTATAATGCTAGCATGCCAGTGCACTGAGGTCAACACTGGTAGGATGGTGGCTATGATGGAGACCTTGGTCCAAGACATAGCACCTGTGTTGCTGCAGGAGTTGCACTCCATCACTGTAGACATTGGTAGCATCCATCGGTGGCTACGGCAGAGGGCTGCAGGGCACCCCAATCTCACTCCAGCTGCCCATTCCCCTCAAAAAGTCAGCCAGGAGCCCTCGGGCACCCATATGGAGGAGGACCTGCAGCTGGACACCCCGGGGTCATCCACCCAGGTGAATTCGGGCGTGTCCCGCCAATCCAAATCACCTTTTCCTATGACTCCAGCTCCACAGGCCAAGGAGGGTGCAACTGCACAGCAGCAGGAGACCCAAAACAGGCCTTCCATGTCTCAGCGCTCCAAAGGAAGCCCATCAATGTCATCACAGACAACAGGGCGTTGCAGTTAGCAGGCTGCCTCCACATCTGTTGTGGAGGTCAGGGGTGCACCAAGGCATAGCAGTAGGGTTAGGAAGATCAAGAAATATTCACCACACGTATATATTTCTCACCACTCTAAATAGAAAGGCACCCAGTACATATCCTCTCTTGTGTATGCCTCCTCTTTACGCTGTGATGTATTGTATTCAATCAGGTTTAGTACTATGGTCCCTCCCTCCATTTATGGCAGATGTTGCTATTATGTGCCACTATTCGATGTTGTCAGCATCCACCTCACCGCAGTGTGTATCTGTTCTCAGATCATTCCTGACAACAGTGATGTCTCACCCTCGATGTAAAGAGTTCCTGTGGAAGCCACCTTATTCACATGCTTTTCTGGGTCATGTCATCTTCATTCTTGTCTGTGTAAGGTTGAGGCTGAGGTACTTACCCGACTGGTCTGCATTGTTGAAAGGTGAAGGTGTACTGTAGAAGGATGGATGTGGAAACACCTGGAGAAGGGGAATGGTTTCTGGAATTCCAGGTGGTCTCCATCATCTGGCAGGGTTTTCAATCTCTGAGCCCATACTCAGAGCTCGTGTGCTCTCCTTTCTTCCTTGCGTGTTGCCGGCTCTCCGAGTCTACATCGGCTATTCTCACCAATAAGTGGGAGCACCTTCCCACCCCAGTGTTCTGGAGATTTGCCCATCGTAGCCACATCGTAGTCCTGGTGCTCGAGGCTACAACAGAGTGTTTCCTACCTTTTAATTATCTGTATGGCGCCCACAAGGGTTTTGTCACAATGTAGCGATGTAGCGATGTTCACCTTAGCTTCCCCTCACCTAAACACCCACTGAGGTCAGCAATGGTAAATCCAAATGGTAATGTGTTGCGGTCAGTGGAGCCTTTGAGCATGCCCTCGATGCATGTATGTTAGCTTGATGGGAAGACTGTGTTGAGGGCAGCAATGGGTTAGGAGCAAGGGTGAAATGAAGCCATTGTGTGCTCTTTATTATCAATGAGGCATCACCTTGAGGACTCAATAGTGTATTTGCATTTTTGATTTTGCGGGGGCCAGGGATGGCCATTAGGGGAGATTGTTTATGTTAAAGAGGAGGCATTTTGATGTCTGGCAAGCCAGTGTGTGAACATAGTCATCCTGAGGTGCTCCACCTCCATCAAAAGGTCAGGCTAAATGCAGGCCCACATCCCTAACTGAGAGTGTGGGAAATGAATGTGATGGATATAAAGGTGAGACAGAGGGCTGAGTGATCTCAAAATGGAGTAACACTTGCAGAATGTCCTCTGCTGCCTTGGCACATGTGCCAAGTATTAGTATCACCATCGAGGTTACACAGACTGTGTTGCTCTGTTGATGGAGATGAATTTCCTTGAGGATCTTTGACAGACTGAAAGCATACTACTACCAGCCCACTGAGATTTGTAAAACAGCTTCTGCCTCTTATAGACTACCATAGTGATTGGGGTCCTGGAGACATGCTTGAAGAGGCAGCAGCTTCTAACATGTGGTGCTGGGACACCCTCCTCCAGTTAGTACTTCATCTCAGCAAGGGCACATGCCCCTGAGCTCCATCATCCTTCAAAGGATCAGGACAATGGCGAGCCTAATGTGTAACTGCTCATTCTCAGATTGATGTGGGTGGTTGAAATGAGAGGGATGTCAATGCTGGTGGTCATGTTGGCCCATGATGGAGGGAATGTACAAGAGGAAACTCAGAACTATTCGTCATGCTCCTCATGGAATCTGGTGGCTATAAGGGTCTCACATGCACGCCTGCCTCATTTGGCCCACACTATAGCCTCTTCTCCTGCAGCTTTGTCTTCCTCGACCTCATCTCCCTCATCACTTTCAATGTCCTCCTCATTGGAGGAGATGTGCAGCTCCTCCATGTCAGCATCTGGCAAGTCCTCCTCCCTCTGCAGCACCAGGTTGTGCAGTGCACAACAAACCAGATGACCTGTGAGACCCTCTGGGGAGTGTACTGGAGTCCTCCACCAGATCTGTCTAGGCATCGGAATCCCATCTTCAAGATACCAATGTTCGGGTAGCGGTATGAGCATCCTTTTACCTTCTCTCAGCTGCATTTTGCGGCCACCACATGGGCATCATCAGCCACATCCTTTATGGGTACCCTTTGTCACCAATGAGCCAACCCTGAATCCGGTGTGCCCCCTCGAAGATGCCCAAGATCTTTGACCTACTCAAGGTAAGAGTCGCTGCAGCTTCCCGGGTATCTCACTTAATCCTGCACGATTTGTTTCCTTTGTCCGCAGACCAGCTGCATACTGAGCAAGTCCTGTTGATATGTTGGAGTGCCTGTTGCCAAAGAGCTTTAATGATCACACGAGTGCAGTTAATGGCACCCTGCACCTGTGGGAATCTGGAAATAGCAGCAAAGCCCAGTGCTCTGGAGTCTTGGCTAGCTTCATCTCTAGTGAAGTACACATAATTGTGGGCCTTGGCAAAAAGGGCATCTGTGACCTCATGTAGGTGTCAGCTAGAGAAATGCCACAGAGGTCTCCAGTGGAGCCCTGGAACGAATGACTTGTATGGAAGTTCAGAGCGGTGGTGACTTTCAGAGCCACTGGCAAAGGATGTCCTCCGAATCCCTGTGCTGTCAACTCATGGAGAATGTAGTAGATGTGAGCTCCAGATCCCTGGACATGTGGAGGCGTAGGTGACACTGTCTCTTGCTCATCTGCAGCAAAGATATGCGTGATCTATATACCTTTGGTCTTGGGAAGCGCCTATGCACAATGTTTCCCTGAGCCTCATCCTCTGCATCTGGAGGGCACCCTGCTGCCCCTTGCTCATCAAGGTGAAGCTCCTCCCTTTGGCAAGCCGGCACTGCCTTTGCAATCTTCTCCACCTTCTCTTTTGCCTGTATGCGATTATACAGGCAGCAATCTTCCTGACTGTCTCCTTTCTGCAGTATCAACAAGAAGAAGACATGAATCAGCATCAGTCTGCAAAGGTTCTATTTCTGTTGATCACTAGTGAGTGACTGTGGGTACAAGGGCTTGGTACCAGTGTCAGCATCTTTTGCACACTGAAATCCTGTCCATGTCGAGAAACGCACTATCCTTCCCCCCCCAATCCTCCCCCCCACTCCTTCAAATGACCAACTGCGATGTGATTGCTTTGGTCAGGTGCTTGGATGTGCTGCTTATAGGACTACACTTGTTGGAATACAGACGAGGGCAAATGTTTAGTGCGGGAGTGAGATTATTTCAGGGAGGCTGAGGGTTTCCATATGTGAATATGCCAGCTCCAAGATTCTGAGCTTCTACTTTTAACGCACTTGTCCAGGCAACCAATTGCTCTTGGCTTCATTCTCACTCTGGGAAATTTCTCCGCTTGGAACAAGGGCTTATAACAAGAAGATCGATTAGTGACAGGATTCGGGATTAGTCTCGCATGAATGAGCTTCTTTGCTGAACTCTCCTGATTCCCTGCATTGATATTCAAAGGCTCCTAACTTTACTCAACTGTGCATGTGTCCTCATTTGGTAATACGCAGTTCGGTCAGGTGTCCCTTTAATCAGCAACCTCCTGTGCAGTGTAGTACTCCTCCTCAAGGCCCTCAGAGCCCTGCCACCAGAGTTATTCCTCATTCTTAATTTCTGCTGCACAATGGCTTCAGGTTTCAAAATGGTGGTGCTGAGTTTTCACTACCAGACCAACTTGGACCCTCCCTATGAGTCTGTTGAAACCCACCTCCACCCACCCACCCCACCCCCACGTTCAGCCCTCACCCTGCTGCTCTTTACTACCCACCTTGGCCTTACTGCTGGTCTGGTACATAGAGCTTTGCTTCTGAAAGCCCCCTGAAAGCGATGTGGTGCTGCCTGCGGACCGTGGTGCGGAGGTCCGAGCTGCATGAACACTGCACGATGCAAAGTTGGTGAACAAACCTCAAAGTCAGGAGCAAAGTGCAGGTCGCCAAGTGCATATTGTTTATATACGGTTGTGGTCTAATTAGACACCGGTCTAATGGGGCGGGTGGGAGTGGTTCCAGTGAGGGTCCTTCATAACGAGCATTCATGATATTCAAATCTATTCAAATTGCATTCCTAACATGGTGTGATGGGAAATGTGCACCACCATTAAGGTCTGGAGAGGACAATCGCAAGCTGTTTTTGTAAAACTGATTTTTCCAACCCCACGATATTTTCCACTCCTACCCACCATTACATCCGTCAGGGGAGAGTGGAAAATCCTGCCCATAGGCTTCAACCACTCAAGGCATTAGCTATGGATAGCACAATACTTAAACTTCCTGCTTTAGAATTTATGTTTAACTCTGCCTACTGTTAAAATACATTTTTCTTTCCATTTGCATCGTCAAGTTTTTGTTATAAAAATGAATGGTACAGATCACTAACTCTACTAAATCCGTGCCATCATCGCCGCAGCGATAATGGGACCAAAGATTTCACTCCATTGTTGTAGGTTCTGAACCAAGCAGATCGTTTCAACCATCTCCATCTCTTGCTGTAACAAGTCACTGATGTTGTCTTCCTTGTTTTTCCTCAGCTTCTTGTTCCATGCACCACTGTTTGCAGGGCAATGGAAGGCAAACACTCTGGCTGTTTCCATTCTCGAAACATGCCAGAAACATCGCTATCATCTTTCTTGGATCTTCCGTATAAGCATTTATTTGTCTAAGCCATGTTCTTATTATATCATTCTTGATTCTTGGTATCCTGAATTTTTAGTATTCCTCTCAATCAGCTCATGTACGCTGTTAGCATCTTTTGCTTGTCAACTTTTCAGATATGTTCCAATACTCAGATCTGTAAACAACATCGGGGTAACCGCTGCTTCGTAAATCCTTATGTTTGTTTTCACCAAAACATCTTTAGCTTTCACTAAGAAGTTTAGTATTGAGCAATTCCAGGCACCCTAATCATTTCTGGCAGCAGTTGACACACTGGCCCCTATTTTAACTATTGAGTGAATGGATAGAAATTTGAATTGAAAGATCAATCGTTGCTGCAAAAACGAAGCCCGGCTATTTGAATTCCTGGGCCTCATCTAAATCCCACCTTTCAACTTCCTGCCTGTTCTGGGCAGACTTCAAAATAAAGCAATGGAAGATCACACAGTCTAGAGGCTTCCTGCTGACACCAGGTAGTTGAGACTAACTTTGGGGACCATCTACTGAGGGTCTGTATTTAGGAAGGAATGACATTTGTGGTATCAGAAGCCTAAGCCTTGTCACCTGCTCAGTAAGATGAGCTCTTGCAGCTTTCTGACATGTATTATATTGGGAGAACAGCAGGCAAATACAGGGCAAGGCAATCCTAACTTAACTAATGTTTTCAGGTGCCAATAAGACCTATGCACATTAGCAACATGAACCTCCTTAAGTGCAGATGGAAAGTACACTATAGCCTTTCATGGCATCAGCTCTCCCTTGAATTTTTCAGCACCTTGCATTAGTTGAATATACACTCAATGTGCAGTTGAACATTTCCCAATGTATTCCATTCACTCTTTTTAGATTTGTTAATATAACAGAATCTGAATGATTGTTCTCTGACTTTAACTCCAAACTGTGTCTTTAATCTTAGATCAGATTGGAACTCATCAATTGAGATGATTTCAATGCTTTAATTAACAAGACTTTTCTTTGATGTAAAGAACTGATTTATTCCATCATGCCACAATTGTACTGACTAACTACTTGAAGAAGCAAGTGGTTTTGTATTGTCACAGATGGAAATAGTTTCCTCTTTGATACTCAGAGAGTTCTGACTCATTGTTGATGAGAAATTTCACAACGGCCTTTGTTTAATTGCATTTATGAAATACTGTTTCATTCTTGATAAAACATCTTATTAGTGGTTAGACTAAATGTTATTTGATTGAAAATCAGTACGTTTGAGAGCTCCGACAAGCAATGGTTTTGACACTTAAGGAGCTAAGAACTAGGAACTTGAGACAGCATGAGGGAAGTTCTAACAAATGATAATGGTCTGAAAGCCCCCTGAAAGCGGTGATTATCAAATGATAAATTACTTTTTTTACAATGTGATTGTGCTGAAGTGGAGACAGACTGAACTTGCACTTCAATATCAAGGACAAAGATTTAGACCATAAATACCCTTGTTGTTTGGGGTATTACTGGGGTGTAATGACAATGGAGGCTGCTAATGAGAATGAGCATTGTGATGAGACCTGTTCTTGGCAAATGCTCACCCCATTTTGGACATGATACAATTTATTTCCAATGTAGGGACAATCATGTCTTACACCTGGCCCTTCAGCAGGGTTGCTATGAAAATTTAACAATAATGACAAAATACATTATCAAAATAATGACAAAATTCTGATCTTTACTTCCCTCATTGCACTCTATGTAGCATACATTGTGTTTGTCCTTCGCGGTGACAGTGACCATGTTCATCGTCTGGGGTGTTTGGTAGGGTTCCGGTGGATACAGAGGTGACTGTTAAGGATGATCTTCACCTGGAAGGCTCTGAAGGTTCTGCTGCAACTGGTTCAGAATTATGCAGGTGATTGAGTTTTGAATGAGATGCTGGCTTTGAATTTCCTCTCCTTGCATTTTCTCTCTGTCTCTGATGTGTGCTTGCTGTTGAAGGAGGCCGCACCATTTTTTATTTGGTTGTGGCAGGTGCAGTGATCCTGGGTAAGCTTTTCCCAGGACTTGAAGTTAATATCAAAGCTCTTAAGTGAAGTCTTCAGAGTGTCCTTGTAATACTTCCTTTGACCACCATGAGACCGCACCCCAGACTCAAGCTCTCCATGGAAGATTCACTTTGGTAAGCGAGTGTCAGGCATTCTGGCTATATGACCAGCCCAACACAGTTGTGACTGTCTCAATATGGTGTGGATGCCTGGCATGCCAGCTTGGGTGAGCTCCTCAGTGTCTCATATGTTGTCCTGGCATCTGATCTTCAGAAGCTTCCAAAGTTAACTCAAGTGAAAGTAGTTGAGCTTCTTAACATGACGCCAGTACACTGTTCAAGTAACGCTTGTGTAGAGCAGGGAAGGGGGACAATTGCTCTTGGCCTTCAATTTGGTAGGCAGACTTACTCCTCTTTGTTTGTGGACTGATGTTCGAAGTCTGCTGGAGGTTATGCTTACTTTGGAAATTCTTCGTCAAGTGCAGTGGAGTGCACTTGAGAGAGTGTGCTGCCGAGATAAGTGAACTTATCCACTGCTGACATGTTCTGTCATGGACAGAAATCTTGGGTGCAAGATAAAGCTTCCATAGAACAGGCTGGTTCATACTTCAGTTTTCTTCGTGGGGATTGTAAGGCTGAAGTTGTCACATGTATGTCAACAACCTGATCCTGGCAGAAGTGTTTAATTTAAAAGACCTTTGACATTTTTTCTGATTTCTCAGTTTGCCTGACATTTTCTCTCCTAAATTACAACTGACAATGAAGGATTGAACTTGAGAATGTGTGAGTTCACTTGTATGAATGCCAATTGAAGAACAGTTGTAGTCCCAAAGGGAGAAAAGGAATGTGTTGAAGCATAGAAGAAGAATTCTGAAGAAAACCTGCCAAAACTCCTACTCCCAACAAGTTGCTTTAGGCCCTGGAGCTTATACAAGTGAATGCACTGTGGGTCGTTGTGGACCCATTGAATTCCCTGTATAAAAATGGATTCTTATCCCTGAATATTCAAGTGGTTTGCAATAATTGGCAACATATTACCAATGTGACTAGTAGATTCATTAGAGGTTATCACAAAGCTTCGGCCATGAGATGAATCAGCCTCCCACTTCTAATCAGTAAGGCAGTTGGCTATCCACATTGATTCTGGGCGACAAGCTATACTGCTTGCTACAGTGTTTTGTGACTGAATTTCAAGCGCCACCTTCAACGGCTCAGCTGAGGTCCAATGACCCAACTTTCAGCAGCCGGACTGACCATCTAAATAGAAGGTGCTGACATATTGGCAGAGCTGGAGGGGCATTGTAGTTTGTTCCTGAGGATGTCTCCTATATTGTGGTTGCTTGGTGTGCTCTAAACACTTTGTTGTCCAAAAATGACTGGACTGTCACCTCTGGAGGATCCCTGCAGGAAGAAGACCCACCTGATATGGAATTCAACAACAGAAGGATTTTGATTTGAAAGTGTCTACCGCCCTGATTTTCAGGGATCGTAGTTTCCTCCAAATCACGATCTCGCTGTTGCTGAGCTTCAGGTGATAATTAGACAGATATCTCTTCAGAAATAGTTATTTCCCTTTCTGCACACCCATTACAACATCCCCTAACGCCGCCCCCCCCCCCCCCCTCCCCCCCCCCCACCGCCCCAGCATTTATGGCTATTCCAATTCTTTCATGTAAAAACATCTGTGTTTGGGTTTCACAAACCTACCATGCCATTCAACATGACATGACATCTAATGATCTCATTGAACAGTAGAGCCAATGCAAACTTCAGCATCTGGTTAATTATCTCTTGTGCAACTGCCTGGAAAAATATTGTTCCTGCCTCAAATGTGCAATTTCAGTAGGCCTCAGAGTAGTTTGACAAAAGGCTTGACAAGTGCTCCCACCCTGAAAGACAGCTTCATCATATTGGAGGACTCCTGCTCTGCCAGTGGCAATGGGCCCAGGTTCATAATGGTCACTGATCAGTGGGAGAGATATTCTAATGGTTTCCACCAGATCTTGAGAGCCCTGAGATAGGATTCCTGGTAATCCAGCCCTGTGTTCTTTCAAGATTATTGCTGTTGAAGCCCTGAGAACAGTCTGTGCTTTGAAAGAGGAGGCATTGACATATTGGATAGAAACTTCTGCTCTCACTATTGGCGAGCTTGGAGGCAGGAAGGACATGTAATTAAGCAGCATGCGGGCATACCAGAACCCGGCAGGCCTTCTCGCCTCCACCAGAATTAAGTTCTAGGCAGGAAGGCCCATGGTCACCTTCCTGCCAGGCCACCTATTAAGGCCATTAAGTGGCTAATTAATTACTATTAAAGGCATCATACCACCACCTCTGGGATTAACCCAACGGTGGGCAGGCTTAGCAACATGCAGCGTGTATGACAGGTAAAACCCTTTGACGAGTTTGTAACTTCAGGGGCTGGGGGGTGGGGGTGCAGTGTGTTGGGTGGAAAGGGTGTCAGTTCCTGATCAAGAGACTCAACATCAGGAAGCAGGCTGGGGGACCTGCTGAAAGCACCCACTTCCTTTGTTTTTGATCTCCTAAACCCATCTCCCTATAATCCCCACTGAGCAAAGTCCCCAACTCTCCCCAACATTACTTACTTGTGGCCCAGGTCACTCTGCAACCCTGGGGCTCCAGTAGAGACCCGATGCCTCAACAAGATTCTGCCCAGTGACAAACATGCAATGCAGTTGCCTTATACTCCATTGACGTTTGCAATGAGAAAACAATTTCTCTGATGTTGCTGTATATGTGGCTAGTGGAGGCCACTATGACCTCTTCTATCTACCACCTATCCTGGGAGATCGACGTTAGTGCTTGCACACTGCTTTTTCAATATTTTTCTTTTCATGAGATCTCAATCTGTTGGCTCCTCCACCTTTGCTTAGGAAGGATTGAGTCTTGTTCCTCTCTCTATTCTTCTGGTTTCCATGTGTCCTGCATCTCTCCGTGCGTTGATTCTAAGTCTCCACTATCTTTCTCCCCATAAAGAAATACCTCTCAATTAACAAATGGGAAAATAAGAGGGTGAATGAAGCAAGAGATGAAAGAGAAGGACTTGGCCAGAAGTGTGAGGAGAGCCTACACTATCTCTTTCACATCCTCCTTGTCCTCACTGTACTATGAGTGTTCTGTGGAAGCAGAACAAAGAAGCTAAGAGTTGGAAAGAACTGTCCGTAGAGATGAACCAGGTAGAAACAGTCATTACTGTTAATCTAGGCAGTTGGCTATGTAAATTCCTGCAGCAAGTTTTGGCAATACTGTGCTTTACATACACTCACCTACTGCTATGGCAGACTTGCTGACCTACAGTCCGGTTCAATTGGCCAATCACCAGAGCTGGATTAACTTACAGAAAACTAGATTGTAAACGCATGCCAATCATTAGATCAAGGTTTACTTAAAATCAGCTATATTACAGTATTGCCAATCCTTACATTTCATTAAAAATGATGGATTTTGTACGATTGTTTTACTGACAAGAACAGAAGTTTCCTTCTCTATCTTTTCTATCTCCATGTACTGTTCATATTCACACAATGTGGTACAATGAATAGATCATTAACAAAATTGTGAGCATTTGCAGTGCTGAGATTGTAAGTCTGACAGTGTGTATCATTGCCCCGTGACGTTCAATGACAATACCCTCACTGAATCCCCCACTATCAACATCCTGGGGTTACCATTGACCAGAAATTGAACTGCAGTAGCCATATAAATACTATGGCTACAAGAGTAGGTCAGAGACTAGGAATCTTGCGGAGACTAACTCACTCCCTGACTCCCCAGTGCCTGTTCACCATCTACAAGGCACAAGTCAGGAGTGTGATGGAATACTCTGCACTGAATACTCAGTGCAGCTCCAACAACACTCAAGAAGCTTGACACCATCCAGGACAAAGCAGCCCGCTTGATTGGCACCCCATCCACAAACATTCACTCCCTCCAGCACAGTAGCAGCAGCATGTACCATCTACAAGATGCACTGCAGGAATTCACCAAGGTTCCTTCGACAGCACCTTCCAAACCTACAACAGCTCCCATCTAGAAAGACAAGGACAGTAGATAGATGGGAACACCACCCCCTCCAAGTCACTCACCATCCTGACTTACAAATATATCACCGTTCCTTCACTGTCGCTGGGTCAAAATCCTGGAACTCCCTCCCTAACAGTACTATGGGTGTACCTATACCACACGGACTGCAGCAGTTTAAGAAGGCAGCTCACCATCACCTTCTCAAGGGCAACTGCTGGCAATAAATGCTGGCCCAGCCAACGAAGCCCACATTCCGTGAATGAATTTAAAAAAAGAGTAAAGTTGGGTTTATGTGTAGTGACAGATTGTCAACCCTGAGAAATTAAAACAGTTTTGTTTATTACAGCATGGCAGATTTTAAATTCATTAAAATGAACACAACAGGTTTCATATTTTTGACGGAGTCCATTTATAAAAAAAATCCCAAAGATCCAGGAGCTGGATTTTGGCTACTGAGTCAGGTAGCTCAAGTCGAGAATTTTACTGACTTTTACTGGACCCATCTCAGTAAAAATTGCTCTGATACACAATTTTTTGTTCTGGTGGATGGACGGTGGTATCAGGTCCGATGAACCCAGAGCGTTTGTGGCCGTGGTGGGGGGTGGGTGCGGAGGGGTGCAGGTGCCAAGGCAGACTGGTGCTCTGGGACTTTGTCCCAGTTGTATCAAAGATTTTATCCCCTCTAACCCTCATCCCTCAGGCCCCCTCACCACCCCAATTGCCCCCATAGCCCCTTATACTCTCCATGCCAACTCATGCCCCTTCCATGCCTATTCACCCAGTTTGCAATATGTACATAACCAATAAGGTAAACAACAACAATGGCAAATGTGGAACTGCTGAGAGAGAAAAATAAACATCTATTTGCAAACCTTCTTTTGAAAAAATCTGCTGTTCCTATAATCCTATAAAAGTGTTAATCAAACAGACCATCCAAATATCAATAACAGAGCTTCAAACACTTCACAACTCTTAAGCTGGTCCAAATAAACATTGAGACATTGACAAAAGAGATCACAGAAAGAACAGCTTATTATAACCACTTAAATATGTCAATCAAGCAAAGTCAACAATTCACTTCAGTTGTCAAAACAGAAACCCCAGCTGAGCTAATGCTTGGCCCACACTCACAGTCCCTATTCTGGCAATGGATTGTAATTTTCACAATGCAGCATGGACCACTCACCCACCTCTCCTGCTTTGGCTGTGTGGGGACCCTGAGAATACAGGGGAGATTGCTTGGTCTGAGGTGGAAAACTTTTGAAGCCTTTTATTAGTTAACAGTAAATCAAAATGTTCAGGTCTTCCCAAGCAGAAGGCATATCATTGCAGCCAGTTCATGGAGATCGATGTTTCAATTAATGTTGTACCTGCAATGCCAGAGTGCCTACAGTGCGAAGGAGGCCAGTTGACCTTTCATGGGCTGCACTGAACTTTCTAACACTGGAACTCAGCTGTCATCGCTAATTGGACAGGCAGGTCCTTAATTTTCCTCCTGTAGGAAAATATAGCCACTTCTGGGTTCCTGACTTGGGATTGAAACTGATGCTGGGTTTGAGAACCAACTGGGAAAATTCAGCCTAAAATTTCAGGTCAGAGCTTTTGTTAGAAAAAGCCTAGAAAAAGTTAGAGATGCAATAAATTTAAACAACATCAGAGGCAGGCAACATTTCACAAAATATTCTAACGCTAAAGCACAAGTAGACATACCCCACAATGGTGAATGAGTCTCTGAAAATCAGACAACATTAAACAATAATGGCAAATGTGGTTAAAAATGAGGGATCAGGTTTACTGATGGAATTGTCTACAGCCATATCTTGTGCTCTATTGTTTGGAATACCAGGAAGAATAAAGATCCACAGAAACAGTATTTTTAAACTCTGACATACATGGAATTACTTGATAATGCCAATTGTGATTGATTGATCAAATCTTGTCAAGTTTGAGGTTCTTTTAGCCATGAGAGAATTTAATTTCAGGCTTCATCCATCCATTCAATATTGTGACATTCTGGAATAGTGACATTCAGAGATTAGTTTTCACCCTTCAGAAAGTTGACAAGGGAATAATCAGTACATCCATCCAATCCCAGAATTCAAAGATTATTGTTTTAATTTACATAGAGTCAATGAAAGTCTCACTAAGCATAAATGAACTGTGACCAGTTACTCTACATTCATACAGATCAGCTTACAAATTAATGCAATATGGAAAGCTGGAACTCAGCTTCATCCACATCTCTTAACTAGGCATTCTCTGGGTACTTTCTGTTATTGAGATATGAACCCACCATCACTGAACATGTGTGAACTTTTATTCATTGTACACTGTACAAGACACATAGAACTTTCGGCACCAGTGAATTATCACCTTCTACCTATTATATAGTTTCAAGTGTATAAATCAACGCAGAATAGATGGAGGACATGAGCAAAAACAATGACTTTTCCGTCTGGTATGTATTTGATTGGGTGACTGGCTAGTTTAGATGGTTCACATGTGAATCAGATTACCACCAACAATGTAGGGGCTCAATCCCCCCAGCTGAGGCAGACTTGAGGCCTGCCTTTACATCATACTCATAGTAAAGTAAAATCATAGCAATTTGCTGTGCTTTGGCAAGAATTCACCAAGGGCCTGCCATCATGGCATAGAACTCCAGAAGAAGATGTATTGATTAATAACATTAGTCCATGTTTGGAGACTTTTCTGTGCAGTCATTTTTTTTTGGTTTTCACAAGTTAAAGTTATATTGTGTAATAATCTCCTTAATTTGTTATCCAAACCATGTTGCATTAAAGGGCATAGGGATACATAAAGATGATTTGCATTTTCCCTATTTAGTACCAAAAGCCATTGCAATCGAGCTCCCATTACCAAGAGATCTGGAGGGCAGTGAAAATTGAACTAAATATTTTAAATTACCCTCAGATTTAATTTGAGTGGTTTAATTGGGATAAGGAGAAGAGTGGACCCTCGAGGCAAACTGAAATATCAAGGCCAATTCTATCAAACCTCCAGACATCAAACAACTGCTAGGTGCGGCACATAAAACTTTTCAAATATTTTGTTTCATAGTGAGCAACAAAATTGCACTTTATAACGAAGTCAAGCTGAAATTTCATCACAATACCTTGCCAAAATTTTAAAATCTACTTAATGCAAGCACAAAAGCCATCCCAAGTGAAAAATGTTCATTAGATTTTCGATCTTCATTCTGACTGGGTAATAGTTCATTAGAGCACCGCTGATGAAAAGGTGATAATTTATACAAAATTCTAGCCGTAGGATGTACAGTATTAGCTCTTTCTATATAGCTCTTTCTCTCTTGTTGTATATTGCCAGTTACCCTTTCCACTACACTTTATATGAACAATAGCTGTGCTGCAGCAGAAAACAATACAAGCAGAGCAGAAGTCTTTTCCTTCTGTCAGCAAATTTAAACATCTGAGCTGGCAGTAATATTTTCGTAGATTTGTGTATTCTTCAAGTCACATTGTCATATGACATTAACTGGGAAATCATCTCCAGCTTTTCAGAATGGACAGCAACCTTTCATTGAAATCATTTAAAACACTCACTAAAGATCAATTTTTAGGTGAATGCGCTTTTACCATCATATATAAAAAGGAAGTTAATTGCTTTCAATTTTATTCATTTTTTCCAACAGTAGAAGGATAGAGGTACAAGTTTACAAGTGTTGAGTATTTAAGCACAGGACTGAGTAACGGCCTTACCCAGGGCAACAAATGTCATGCAGACTCTTAGGGGAGAATTTTTCACTTGGCATGTGGGCAATAGTTCAGTGGGCAGGCGTGCGCGAGAGTCGGCAGTACACTCGCCGACAATTAAGATGACTATTAAGGTCATTAAAGTATCAATTAACAAAGATTTTTGCTGCCCGTCCAACCTCAGGGTTGATAGGCAGGCAAATTAGCCAGGCGGCCTTTGTATTATTCAGGAAACCTCATCCGTAATTAAATTCTTTTAAAAATCTATGCATAGAATTTTTATAATGTCCACACACAAGTGACTCATTCTGATGTGTTATGTTCCTGCTGTTGGTCGCTTTGCTCAGTGAACACAGTTGCACACCTATCTGCTGGTTGGTAAACAAGATACTGCAGACACAGAAACCAATGTAAGATAAAGTACATGCTGTTTATTAACATAAGTAACAGAGCACTTATATGCAGCCCTTGATTAAGTTTTCGATTTCTGTATTCATCCCTGGCCACCATAGGTAGCTGCGTGCCAAAACTTTCATTCTAGAGATGCTGGGGAGAGCACTATGTAATTTGATCAATGATGGTTTTTTTCCTCTGAGGTAAAATAACATTTGCTCCCCACAGCAAGATGCCATCCTGGTAGGTAAGCTCATATGCCCTATCAAAATAGGGCTTCAATTCACCAGACTTTGGCTCGTTAGATCATCCCTGTAAGACTTGTTCCCTTACGTGAGACAAAGCTGGATCGCGGTCTGTCCACTCTCTTGTTTGTTTTGCATGTACTGGTGACGAATTCAGAAAGTTCAATAACAAATTCTTGAGGAATGGGGACATTCACTTTGCTATCTTTCAGAGGTAATTGGCTCAGTTTGTCGGCATTTGCAATTTGATTCCTTGGCCGCTGGATAAAAGTATATTCGTAAGCAACTAGAATCAGTGCCCACCTTTGGATGCGTGCAGAAGCAATTGGGAGCATTGCTTTATCTTCCCCGAACAAGCCTGGTAGTGGATTGTGATCAGATACAATGGTGAAGTGGTAACCATGGATGTGTTGGTGGAACTTCTGAACACCAAATATGATGGATAAATCTTCTTTCTGTATTTGTGAGTATCTTCGTTCTGCAACACTGGGCGTTACTGAGACCTAACCAATGGGCTGTTCAGAGCCATTCACCATCCGTACAGGGATGCATCGTGGGTCAAAGTTAATTCTTTCTTTGGGTTGAAATTTACCAACAGGGCTGATGAATGTAGCAACTGCTTTACTGTCATAAAAGTCTGTTGTTGTGGAGCTTGCCAAGTCCACCTGTGGTTTTTCTTGAGCAAACCGTATAATGGAGGCACGATTGTTGACAAATTTGGGAGAAAATGGCCCTAATAGTTAACCATTGCCAAGAAGGGCTTGAGTTCTATGGCATTTTTTGGTGCTGGCGCCTCACGAATTTCTCTCACCTCGTCTTCTGCTGGTGAAGGCCCTGCGAGTTGACCCTATGACCCAGGTAAACCACTTCTTTTGCTTGGAAGATACATTTTTCTCTATTCAAGTGTACTTCAGCTTCTGAGAAACACTTCAATACCTCTTCCAGGTTAACCAGGTGTTCTTCATCAGTTAGTTCTGTTACTAGGACATCATCAAGATAAACCGCCACATGGGGCAAATCTTGAAGTAAGTTTTCCATTGTCCATTGGAAAATGGCACAAGCTGATGAGACCCCAAAGGGTAACCTGGTATATTGGTGTAACCCCCAACGTGTGTTGATAGTCATAAAATCCCAAGGGACGTTTTCTGGCTCGACTTGCTGGTAAGCGTGGCTCATGTTGAGTTTCATGTAAGTGGTTCCCCCTGCCAGCTTGGAGCACAATTCATCAATTTTTGGTATAGGATGCCTGTCAAGTCTGGCCACTTTGTTAACGGTTAACTTGTAGTCAACTTGCATATTCACACACTCTGGTCAGGCTTTAGTGCTGGAGCTATGGGCGCTGCCCATTCGGAAAATTGTACAGGTTGTAAGACTCCCAACTTTTCTAGCTTGTCCAATTCAATATCCACTTTTTCTCATAATGCATAGGGGACTGGCCTCGCCTTCAAGAATCTGGGGTTGCCCCAGGATCTATGTGGATTTTAGTTTGCAGCCCCTGAATCTTCGCAAACTCTTCCCTGAAAACGGATGCATATTTCTGTAATAATTCTTGCAAGTCTTTCATTCTGAGCTGAAAAATCTCAGTCCACTCTAACTTTATTTCCTTAAGCCAGTTCCTTCAAGTAGACTTGGACCCTCTCCTGCTACCACTATCAAGGGTGATTTAACAGACTGATTTCTGTACTGTACTGGAACATTGCATATACCTCTTACTTGTATGTCTTCACCAGTACACATCTTTAATTTAGCATCTGAATTTTCCAGATTTAGTGAGTGGCCTCCTCCATTCAGATATTTGAACGTACGTTCCCCTATAACTGTCGTGGATGCCTCCGTATCCACCTCCATTCGGATGGATTTCCCATTGACTTCCACTTTCACGTAGAGCGGTTCAGTTTTATCCATTTTTAAGTTGTGTAGTGAGTAAATATCTGACTCTGTTTCTTCTGGTTCCTCTATTATGTCAATTTCGTGATTTCTACCTTTCTGCTTAAAGTTTTGTCTTAATTTGCCATTGCAATGTTGCATAATGTGCTCATTATGATGACACTAGAAATATTCGATTCCTTTAAATTGGTGTTCATTTGCAAGCTGTCTGGTTCAATTTCTGCCGTTATTATTGTGGGTTTTCTCTGTTAAACCATTGCTTTTTGCTGGTCTGTTAATGGTGGCTGTTTCTCACCTTTCCACAGAGCCCAGCGCTCCCGCGCCATTTTTAACCAGTGCTTCCTCCCAGCATTTTGTGCTCCTTTTATTGCTTCTGAATCCCTGACTGCGCTCTCCACTGAAAGCGCCAACTCCAGTGCCTTGCTGAAGTCTAAATTCATTTTGAATAGCATCTTCATTAATCCCACATACTAATCAGTCTCTTAACATGTCGTTAATTGATGCCCCGAATTCTTAGTACTCTGTCAATTGTTTTAAGAGCTGCTACAGAGCAAGTGACTGTCTCTACAGGGATGCAACATTTCAAATTAAATTTAAAACGCTGCGTTGTTACCGAACGTTTCGGTTGAAAATGGCTTTGCACAAGATTTACCAACCCATCAAAGCTTTTGGAATCTGGGGCATTGGGTGCCATTAGACTACGAATGAGGCCGAATGTTTTATTGCCACGTCAATAAGAAAATCAGAAACCTCTTCTCCTCCCTGATATGTCGTTGGCCAAAAAGAAGAATATCAATATAATGTGCATCGGTGGTTTGATCAAACAGTTCGATATGCCCAAATTGTGGCATACAGGAGGGAGATAAGTTCGACGACTATGATAAAGGCTGTACTCACTATCACCTTGCAAGTTATGGCTGACTTACTTCTGTTTAATTTTCACATCTTTCTTTGGTGTCATCGACTGGTCATGTTTTGCCTTGTTGTCAGTTGTTATGTTCCTGCTTTTGGGTTGCTTTGCTCAGCCCACATGGTTGCACGCCTATCTACTGGTGAGTGAGTTGCTAAACAAGATACTGCAGACACAGAAACTAATGTAAGATGAAGCACATGCTGTTTATGAACAAAGTAACAGAGCACTAACACATGTGCTTCTCAAACCAGACCCTATTCTAAACTACTGATTAACATTGTAGCCTCCACTACACAGCAATTGGGTAATGCAATCACATGGTCAATCTGCTCACATTCTCTTAAAGGTGTACTGCACCTCAGATTACCGCAGATCTGTGGATATTTTTTCCAGATTTTAAATTCTGTCTTAATTGATTTTAAATTTGTCAGCTCCCTGAGACAGCTCTCTGCCTTCAGGGAGCTTCCCATCTGCGCTCCCCTGTGCCTGCGCTGACTTCAGCACTCGTCCTCTTCCCACCCCCACCCCAGCAGCGCTGAGCCTTTCAGTGTGCCTTTCACACTGGCTGGCCGTTAATTAGCCAGCCAGTGTGAAATTGCGGTGGGGTGGCTGATCGTGGGTGGCAGCCTGTTCCCCAGCCGCTCCCAGGGCCGCCGATCATGGCCACCCACCAACCTGAGAATTCTACCCTTAGGCCTCATGTTTCATTTCTACCTGCGGCTGAGTTAGCCTATCTCAGATAGACAGAAAGTAAAGTAGAATGATGTATTCAATTGGTTCTTGGGACATGATTATCACTGGCAAGGCCTTCATTTATTGCTCATCCCTAAGTTGCCCTTGAGAAGGTGGTGCTGAGCTGTCTTCTTGAACCGCTGCACTCCAGGTGGTGTAGGTACACCAAGAGTCCTGCTGGGGAGGGGATAATGCTTAGCCTCAATGCTTGTGGATTATAGAGGGGGAGAGATTAGGCAAGCCACTTGTATATCCATTTAGAAAGTGCATGGGTTTGGTCACTTAAGTTAGGATAGAATCAAGCTCCGTTTGATGCCTTTCCCAATTGAGCACTGTACTGACACTGTCTCTATGAAGAATAGGTGGCAGGGTGGAACAAAGAAACAAATGGAAAAATGCCAGGTAGCCTGGCGATAGAAACAAAATTAAATTTTCAGGTCTGTGACCTTTCATCAGAACTGATTAACGAGGTGAAGCGTTGGCCTAAAACTTCTGTGCTCTTTGGGGAAAGCTGTGGGGTGAAAGGGTGGCAAAGTGGTGCGGAGGGCATCGGTGGTAGCTGGGGTAGGGTGCCCGACCTCTTCCTGCTGTCATGCCATTTTGCTAGTGACATAAAATTTGGTAGGTTGGCCACCCAATGGGAGGCCAATTGAGCTAATTAATGGCTGCTTCTTGCCTCTACGGGCTTTTTGCCTGCAATGGGAGGGCCTGCTGCCATATAGAGAGACTGCCAGGTGAATCCTGGCAGCCTCCCAGCGGGTTCCCAGGGAGGTCCCCCCTTTATGGTCACCCCATGGATCACAGAGGAGCCCCCAGTGGCAATGGCTGCCCTCATGGGAGTGGAAGTATCAATGCTCAGCAATGGCTCCCCCCATTCCTGGTAAACCCCCATCCCTTTTCTTGTCTTGAAGAGCGCATGGCCATTCAGGTGGCCTCTTCCTATAGCTGCCTCTGATTGGGCCAGAAGCTCTTGGGGGTTTGGGCTGCTGTTCTTGACTAGATGGCAGTCCCAGCTGAGGCCAATTGAGTGCCTCTGGCAAAATGCAGCCCTTGGTCCCATCACCGGCCAGTCGAAGTGAGGTCGCTTCCCTCTTTGAACCTTGTTGGTGCTGCCTTACCTGCTGAGTATTACCGGCATTTTCTGTTTTATTACAGTATAAGGAGTTTCGTCTTTAATGTTCAATTATGAAAATTTAAATGGAAAAAGATTTGGGATTTTCAAATTTCTGTTCATTCAACATAAACCATCATGTAACAATCTAAACTGATTTAAAAGGATGCAAATGTATCTTGATTAAATTTAGAGGGTTGAATTATACGGGGTGCTATGGACCCTGTCCCCTCAAGGGGGCTGGTGGGGTGGTGGGGGGAACCTGCCCAGGGGAAAAAAGGCTGCCGCACAGTCATTTAATGCCAATTGATCCTTAATTACAGGAAATCCTGCCTCAGAGAGCTGCCAGCCAATCAGAGGCTGGCAGGTCTTTGCAGCATGGGTAGCGCCAATGGGAGAACTGGCTACTGATGGTATTGCACTCAGGCGAGTTGTGATGGGTTAGAACTTTGGGCAGGTTTTTCCAGTTGGCGAGCGGGGGCGGGGCCCACTCACTGACACGTCACATGATGTGGGGATATGTTGGGCGTGCATCCCGACGTCACCCTGCGCCATTTAGACTTTCAGTTCGGCGGGCACGCAGCTGAGTTGGCTGCACATCCGTCGAGCTATCAACGGCCTATTGAGGTGATTAAAAAACTAATTAACTTGATTGATGGACCTGCCCATCCAACCTTAGGGTTGGCAGGCAGACCGGGAGCCCAGGCGGGCCTCAAAAAAAGCATGATACCTCATCTACGGGCAGGATGAGGTTTCATGAGGGCTTTTAAATGTTTATCACATGTTTAAATAAAAGTTAAGGACATGTTCCAACTCACGTAACAGTGTCACATGAGGGGACATGTCAGGGAAATTTTTTTATTACCTTTCTGCCAACTTTTGAATCAGAGCCGATCTCCCTGAGGCAGCACTTTTGCCTCAGAGAGATGATTGTGCTCTTTCATGCGCATGCGCAGAAGAGCTCACTCCCGGCTGAGGGAATAGCCCCTCCCTCCACCTGCACAGGGAGCGCATAGTGCTTCCTGGTGGATGTCATGCTGGGCGAGCCTTAACTGGCCTTAAAATGGCCTTAAAATGGTGCTCCCACCCCGACCAGTGGTGCCGATCGGAAGGCTGGCCACTGGTGCCTGCTCCCACACATCCCCCCCAAAGTCTGGGGGGGAGTGGGGGGGGGGAATGTTCCCCTTTGTAAATGTTTGGAGGTCGGCAAAGGGAATCAGTGAGTGGGTGGAGGCCAGGCTTTGAGACACTTTGGCAGAAAGGAACCTGTGGGGCTGTTACACCTTGGGCAGCCCTTTGATTGGCCCGGGGGGCAGTAAGGAGAGACCACTCAGCCCACTACCAGCCTGCACAGGGAAACCAGCTGGGCTGGTCGCTTGGCTTGGCTTGGGCCTCTCCCGCCGCTGGTTTAATCCTGGCAGTGATGAGATAGGGCTGTTAAGTAAGCAGTAATTGCCTACTTAAAGTTCACTGATGCGTGAACTGCCCAATGCCACACCTGCCATGGGTGAAATTGCGGTGGGGGCAGAGGTGGATGGATAGCCAGCAGGCATACTGCCCTCTGGATTTATCAAGCTCCCCCGGCCTTCAAACCCATTAGAGGGGGAGTGTTAAATCCAGCCCAGAGTTTCTTATATATTGTCCTGCCTTATATTGGCGATTGAGTAATAATGAAGATCCATGAGAATGTTAGAGAACCTGAATTTAGGCAGGTCAGTTACAGACAGTCTCCTTTAGTCAACCTACCTACCTTTAATTCCATGGTACAATACACAGGCATTTATTATTTGATTTCAATTCTACCATTTTTCACAGCCATTGTTGTCCACCAAAAGCCAACTGGTTTGGTTCCCCTGATATCCATTGCTACTAACAATGGTTAGCATGTGTTTTTTTTTTAAGATTCGTTCATGGGGTGTGGGCATCACTGGCTAAGCTAGCATCTATTGCCCATCCCTGATTGCCCTTGTTCAGAGGGCATTTAAGAGTCAACCACATTGCTGTGGATCTTGAGTCACATGTAGGCCAGACCAGGTAAGGGCTGGGGATTAGTGAACCAGATGGGTTTTTACAACAATCGGCAATGGTTTCGGGGTCATCATCAGGCTTTTAATCCCAGATTTTTTACTGAATTCAAATTTGATTTGAACCCTGGTCCCCAGCACATTACTCTGGAATACTGGTCCAGTGACAGTATCACAATGCCACCGCTGCCATGTTTTTATTTATATTCATTATCTTTGAAAATATTGGTCACATTCTCGCTCTTTTTCAAAAGTGAACTGAATCCCAGTTCCATAATTAAGGGAGCATTGTCTTGAAATGACTATTGTGAATATCACAGGATGAATAGTTAATATATGCATATCATGCCCATCTATCTATTCCTTTAGCAGGGGTCATTAACTCACAACAAGTGGTTTGATGCCAGTGCAAAATAGCAGACAAAGGAATGCTGTATGAATGTGTTAAGAATTTGTCCTCTAATACCACCTACAGTAATTTTCAGGTTCATATATAGCATTACGAAAAGCATCATTTACTGCAGGCTGGCCCCCGTATTCCTCAGTATTGGAATATTTACCTCATGTATCCAGCTGCTCTCAGTACTGCAGCATTGAACAAATCAATATATTGCATTTAATGTAAGTAAAATAGAGTGAGAGAAAAGGAGATAAAATAGATAGTAGGTGGACAGATAAGTAATTAGATAAATTAGATATATAATGGTTAAAGAGAAAATGGGGAACTGTTGGCTAGCCAGGTAAAGATAGCGGATGAAACTGCAGAAAAATCAAGGGAATTTAATAAAAAACATGCCCACCTTTCAAAAAGTATCAAAAAATGATGCGCATAAGATGGGCAGATAGATTCAAAATATATAGAGATAGCTATATACACAAATACAGACAGTTCTTGATGTGTACTCCCTTTTTCTAGAAACTTTATTGACACTGGAAAACACATCTGGTTTGAATTTAGGCGTAGGTTCCAATGATGAAAGGCCAATTTCCTAAGCCATTATATCAATCATTCCACAACACTTAATAATTTCATCTAATTTGCAGGAGTGATTTATTTTATTAAGGTTTACCAGTTGATTTTCCAACTGAACCATTTTTATATTTTTTTTTATTGCTGAAATTTAAAATGTTTTTAGAAGCTACTGTGACAGATATTTTGGAAAGGGATTGGAAGACTATTAAAATTATAGAAATCATACAGTGAGAAAGCTTTAATTTATTTAGACGTGCTGCATTGATATGTTCTCTTACAAGGTTACATGAAATAATTCCATCCACTATAAGAAAGGAAACCAGACTCCATATTGTAATTACATTCTGTGAAACATTTGCATTTATTAAAGTTGTGACATTGTTTCGGGTGAACATAGAATTATTCATGGCATGCTTTTTCAATGCAAAAGCTTCTGATCTGTTCTTATCTTCATGACTCCTTTGACTGCCAATCCAGTGTCTCTCTTGTCATCTCTCTATTTCAAAAAATTTGTGTTTCTATTATTCTGTTGGAAGTGTAAAAAAAATTCCCTTGCTATCTCGGTCTTGCTATTTTTCATCCTTCTGTCCTGTTGTTATCAGACTTCCTTATTTCCCTTTGTTATTTTATCTGTGTGGGAGAAGCTGCACCGTCCCCGCTCCTCCCTGCCCCCCCTGCCTGCACCTCCCTGCCCCCACCTCCCCCACTGACCCCCACCCCCCACCACCACCGCCACCGCCACCACGACTGTAGCAATGGCATTGGAATAGCTGAGACTGTCTCTCATGAATTAGGATGAAAGGGGTTGGGGATGGGGACAGATCCCCAGAAACGTGTCACAATTTGCAGGGCTCTGGGAGCACTTCAAAATCTTAGGAGGCTTTGCCACAGAAAAGTTTAGAAATTTTTTTCTGTCATGTTATGGATCACTGTGGTATACATGGAGTTATTTATTGAGGTCTTTAAGATGATTAAAGGAGCAGTTAGAGTATTTAGAGAGAAACTATCTCCCTAGTGGGGAGCAATATTGCCTCTAAGCTGTGTGGGTGCATGGCTGCACAGTGATCAGGAATATGCCACACCCGGAACAATTAGGCTACGCACAAACAACGTTCCCTTGAAAAAGTCTGCATGAGCGACCACACGTCACCCCCAAGGGTCCATGCAGCGCAACAAGCTGGCCATCCACAACAAACAGGAATTAAAGAGAACATTAGTGAGAGTCCAAAACAAGAGGGGGAAAAAACCCTTAAAATTAAAGTTAGGCTGCTCAGGGGTGATATCGGAAAGCACTTCTTCATACAAAGAGCAGTGAAATTGGGAATCATCTCCCTCACAGAGCTCTTGAGGTGGTGGGGGTGGTGGTAGGGAGCTCAATTCAAAATGTCAAAACTGAGATTGCTATATTTTTACTAGCCAAGGAACATGGGAACGTAGGAAGTAGGAGCAGGAGTAGGCCATTCAGCCCCTCAATCCTGCTCAGCCATTCAACCAAATCATGGCTGATCTACCTCAATACCATTTTTCCACAATATCCCTGTATCCCTTGATATTTTTAATATCTATGGTGTCGAGGGTCAGGAACCAAGTTGGGTAAATTAAGTTAGACAACAGATTAACCACGATTTAATTGCATGATGGAACAGGTTTAAGGGCTGAACATCCAACTCCTGTTTGTGTGTGCCCACATGCAGCTTGTGACCTTCTCTTTGTACTGTTGAACTGTTTCAGTTGGCACAGTGAAGTTGAGAGAAAAACTAAGTAACTGCTAATTCTAATAAACAGTGAGACAGTAATTTCAACTACAACCGCTAAAGTAACGAAACATCCCCAAAGCGCTTTACAGTTGAGATGGGGGCGAAGCCGGGTGCTGTTATTGAGCTGGAAAGACGTGATCTTAAGGATGGCACGAATATGAGATTGATAGCTCAGCTCAGGATCAAGTGTGACTCCAAGATTGCAAATGGACTGGTTTATTTTCAGACTCTTGCCAGGGACAGTGACTAGGGAGTCAGTAACTAGGGAATGGAGTTTAAGCAGGGATTGAAAACAATGGCTTCATCTTCCCAATATTTAATTGGAGAAAATTTCTGTTTATCCAGTACAGCATGTCAGATAAGCAGTCTGATAATATAGCAATAGTGGAGTAGACAAGAGAGGTGGTGGTAAGGTAAAACTGGGTGTTGTCAGCTGGGTGTCCCGAAGGGGGTGGGGGGGGGGGGCCTCATTTGCCCCCACCCCTCATTCAAAGGTCCTCAGTGCCTGATCAAATGATCCAGCATTTGGAAGGAGGGAGCCCACTGAGAGCCAGCCCCCTGTACTTTCTTATGACCCCCTCTGCCTCCAGCCAGTGACCCCCTCCATGAACTCCACACCACCCTCATTCATTTGTGACCTGGGTCCCTCGGCACCTCTAGACCAACGGTCAGTACATTACTGGCAACTGCCGCAGTCCTTGTGGCTCTGCCTGTAATGGAAAGCTGCCAGCCTCTGATTGGCCAGCAGCTCTTGAAAGGGGCTAGATTTCCACCCCCAGGATCCTAAATCGACCCCTGTTGCCTGGATTAAATTCCACTCCAGTTGTCCGCTATACATTTTCAAGTCTGTGTCCTATGTACTTAAGGGAATGGAGATGGGGACATAATTTATATAGCCTAAATCACACAGCCAGAGAGGCATTAATTCTTGCTGCTGAAGTAGGTATCTTGAGTTGGTAAATGTCCCGACTCGGCAGACTCGCCTGAGCTTACAGGGCCCTGTTAGAACAAATGTTCACTCTAGGGAGTTGGGGCAGGATAGAGTCTAGCCCACCAACCCCAGAAGCAGATCATAGGTGGCCACGGGGGCAGGCAATTGCTGAGGCAGGCTGGCTGGGAGGCTTGCCTCATTTCGCTGGGGCTTCATCCCAGTTTTTTTAGAAGCTATTAGGCCCTCTAGCCCTCACCCCCCACACATTTTCACCCACTTTCACCCACTACCCACCCCTCCATGCCCCCTCATGCCTCCATGCCATCTTCAGAGCCATTTGCCCAGCAATCACCATGGGCAGACCTCAGGAGCCATGTGGGGATGAAAAGAAAATATACTTCTAACAACCTAATACAGCTCTCACCCATACACACTTGGTAGTGACAAAAAAAACCCTTTCATGAAACCCATTCAAAGCTTTTAAATCTCCCCCGTGGTTAATCTGTAATACAAACAAACACACTTTCACTCAGCAGCCATGTTTTTTTCTAACCTGCACACTGCCCAACAGGCATTTTTTTTAACTCTCATTGGCAGCTTAAGCATGTTTTTCTCCCAAGGTTAAAGAGCAGTGGATTCAAAAACTTCAGATCATGTCACTTTAAACAGATTTCATCCACCCTTTGGGAGCGTTTATGTCTAATTCGTAAATTTGTGACTCCTACATTGTGGGCCAAGGCTCTTGGAACAGCCAAAACGGGGTCTGTTTGAACTCAACATCAAATTCAAATGGCCCTGCTGAGTTCAAGTTTCCTGTCTGTGTGAATCATGCTCCACCCTTTCCCCCCTCCATCAACAATTGGATCTGTTGGAAAAGGGGGTGGGTCTCCTGCATTCGGGTCCCACCCACCCATTTTTAAAGGACCACAAAGTGTTCCCAACCATGCAAAAATCAGGCCCAAAATCTTCTAATAGACCTTTAAGTGACATGACACAATCATCAAAATGAAAACTGGAACTATCCAATTGATGTTTTCAAATGATAGAAACTGTTCTGAGATTGGGTCCTTCAACCACAGACTCCAGGGGTGCAATTTTCCCTGAATTGCACTAAGTGTGGTAACAGGCGGGTAAAATGATGCTTTACTGTTTGGCCACAATGGCAGCTTCTCACACCATGCTGTTCCCAACCTGCCGCATTAATTATGCATTCATGGGAATCATGCTGTTTTGATGGTAGGCGGGCTCTCATTCGCCAGTACACGTCATCACCTCACCGCTTCATCACGCTGGGTGCCATATTTAAAGTGCAGTCACGTTCACTGCTCTCAGTGCTTCCAGCCCAGGACTGCTGCACAGAAGGCAGGATGGCCCCGAAAGGCAAAAAGACTACAGCCCACCACTTCAGTGAAGCGTCCCTCGAGTACCTTTAGAATGCCGTGGAGGCCCGCCGTGATATCCTCTCTCCTGTTCTGGCTGCAGGATGGGAAGCTGCATCACTAATCCAGCTTGGGAGGCTGTGCCAGCGGTGGTCAGCACCAATACCCTGCAAAAGAGGACAGCCACCCAGTGCTGCAAGAGGATGAATGATCTCATCTGTTCTGCCAAGGTAATTCACTCTTCTCATCACTCACTACTCACACACTCACAAACCCATGCACAGGGATCTCAAATCTCAAGGGACAACACCACTAACTTTCACACACATACCCTCACATCTCCATCAGGCTCATATCCGCTGGAACTCACATCCTCATCCTGTCCATGGCTCCGCTTACCACACAAACATTCCACACAGTGCCATGCATCCTGCTCACACTCTCTCCATCTGTTTCATGCAGGAGAAACTGGCTCATACCAGCAGGGAGAAGTCCGAGACCGGGGGTGGAGTGGCCCACATTAGGCCTCTCACTCACTTTGAGGAGCGAGCCATTGCGCTGACTGATGAGGACATAGACCTTGTCTGCAGCGACGGTGAGGTCAACAGCGAAAACCCACGTGAGGATCCTGCACCACATCATCATTATCTCAACACAAATGTGAGTTCTCTCTCCTGTTTTTGACTCTGCTGCCATGCACTAATTATATCTACTTTAGTTCACAGGGAGCTCTGCCAAGCGATAGATACCCTCAGCCGGCCATTCCCTCAGGTCCATTCTCGTCCTCACCTCCAGCCAAGAGGACACCTCCTCCATTGAAGAGCCGGAAATAAGCAGCCTGGACGACCCACCACAGCGCTTATCCACACCCTCCACCAGTGCAGAGATACATACCTCGTTGGGGCCTAGATCGAGGGCAGGCTTGGGTTCACAATCTGGTGGTCACCTCACGGACACGTGTTGGCAGCAGGAGGAGGCAGGTTCAGCCGAGCTCCCCAGCACTCAGAAGACTGCTGGGGAAGAGGCATCTGTGAGGTCCAAGTCAGATGACAAGCCTCTGGATTTGGCCTTCCAACTCTTCCTGGAGAGTCAGCAGAAGGCATGGGAGCATTACACTGATCTATTGGAAGCCCTCAACAGAGTGGCTGGCGAGTCAGAGGAATGTGTCCAGCTATTCTCTGTTGAAGTGGTGACCACATGTGCATGTATGGAGGTCTCCATAGGGAGGATGTCAGATGCCATGGAGACCATGGTCCAGCAGAATGCAGAGGTGTGTGCAGGCCTGCACTCCATCGAGGTTGCAAGTGTGAGTTCCTGCATTGGCAATGTGAGAGAGTAACGGGGCATCTCGACATTCCTCTGAGTGCTCCTTCCCCTCAAGGAGACAGGCCAGGGACCTCAGGCACCCAAAGGGAGGAGGAACAGCAGCTGGACACCCCTGGGTCATCCACTCAGGAATCTCAGAAGCTGTTCTCTCCCTTTGAGTCCTGTTTGCCTGTGGCCCCCTCAAACTCATCCTCTGTCACCGCAGAGGGAGCAGCTGGCCAATAAGTAATTCTGGAGGGACAAGTGTGTGTGTATGGCAGGGCCTTTCAGAGCCACGTGCAAGCATTCTCCCACACACTCGGATCCTTCACATATCACACTCACCTCAATGTCCTGAGCATTTTCAATGCTGCCTGCAGGGGTTCGCATTCAGTTGTCCATCTGGGCTGACCTGCATCTCCACCAACCTACTGATCATGCTCCCATGCAGCACCTGATCTTGCCCACCATGACTCTCATTTAGCTTTCAATTTAGACAGCATGGTAGTGCTACAATATTTCATTTACTCCACTGTCCATTTCCCTCCCCCAGTCACCCATTTCCTTTCCCCCATCACTGTCAATCCCTCTGGCATCACCTTCCACCTGCCCTCCATGACCTACCTGCTACAACCCTTTTCTTTCAGGGATGTCCAGGTGAACGTGCATGTTCCCTTCCTTCCCAAAATTCCCACCCGCATTCACATTCACCTCCTCAACCTCGTCCTTCCCTCCCCCAGGGTCCGTGTCTGCCTCTGAATCCCCACCAATCACCCTCACTGTCCCATTTACTGATACCATTGGACCCTCACCTTCTCACCCTACTGCCTCACCGCCCTTAGTCATTCTCATCATTCCCTCATACCATACCCACACTTTGTCTACTCCCGTGGTGTCAGTCAAGGATTCATTAGAACTCTCCCTTGCACATTCACTTGGACATTCCACCTCCGGACCCCTTCCCTCCCCAAACCCCTTCCCCTCTTGAAACTCCTTCCCCACCTTGGAACCCTATCCCCCCCTTGGAACTCTTTCTCCCACGCTGGACTCCCCCACCCCAACTAGACTCCCTCCCTTCACCCCCGCTTAGTCCTTCCCCCTTCCCAACTCTTTCCTCCAACGTTCCTTCTTCCTCCAGCCTCACTCCCTCTCCTCTCCGCATTCCTTCCTCCCCCCCAGACTTACCCCCTCTTCGCACTCCTTACCCCCCGAAACTCCTCCCCTTACACCTTACAGCCCCCTTACACCCACCTTCCCTGTTACCAGCTTCTCCCCCATTACCCCCTACACACCCTGTACTCCCTCTCCCTGAACCTCCCCCATCCTGACATTTTCATTCCCCCCCGACCCAATCTCACCCTATCCTGACACCTTCATTCCCCTCCCCCTCCCAACCTCACCCCCTCCAACACTCTTCCTCTTCCAGCCAATACTAGATGTTCCTCTCCCAACCCGCCTCGGTACATCTCCTCTCCCAAACACAGCTGGACCTTCCTCTCCACCCCCTCGACCATCATCTGTTGTGAGTTTCCATCTTCCGTGAGCTACTTCATATCAGAGCCATGTCCATGAGAATCCACCCAGCATGCCTTGGATGTTCCTCCAGGATCCCGTTGCTGTTGGGCTTGGGCATCTTCTGCTTCTCAGATGTCCGTAATGTGAGCAACATCATGGCGGTAAGTCCTGGCTTCTACATGTCACACTTGTCAAGACGTGTTCAACACCGGTGTGCAATCACACCGACTTGAGCGGACGATCCAGCAGGAGGGGATGATTCCGAAGGGCTGGCCTTATAATGATATGCAGGGGTCTTACAATGAGGTTCCTGAAGTCCGATGGCAGGGAACGAGGACCACCATCGACGGGCTGAGCGGACGATCGCTAACTGGTTTCACAATGTCGTGAAACCGATTTCTGGCCTTCTTGCCATACTGTCTGCTCGCGCCACCGAGCACGCCCAATGCCAGCAGGCATGGAAAATTCCATCCTAGGTGTGGGACTTGGTCATTAGACAGACTGTATCTGGTATCTGCTTAACACTTGTTTATTAGTGCTACAACTAAACAGGTTACAGAGTAGGCACGTAGCTCTAAGCATGATTCCAACCACTGTCTCTCGAGTCTAACACATGACTGTCCTAGTGTCAATGAAACATTATCGTCTATGTCATATATTAGCATATTCTATCACACCCTTTATACTACAGAAACAAAGTCAGGCTGCATTGCAAATCTTGTCATCTCTCTATTTTTAGCCAACAGTTGAATGCTTCTTGTTATATTGCTTTATTTCTCTCATAAATTATTGTATGATTGTTCTCGTTGAAAGCTGTCTCCTTTTGCATTTTCGCACTCTGCTACTTTAGTAAATCTGTCTCTTTTGTATATTTTATTATTTCTTTAAAAAACCTTCCACAATCTTTTAAGTTTTGTTTTTAATTTGTAAATTTGCTTGCTATAATCGTAATTGAAAGTGATTGTTATGGATTAACCAATTTAGAAAGGCTTATAACTTCATGCAATATTTCTTCAAATGCCACATTATTGTTTTTATTTAATTATGGGTATATATGGAAGTGGATCTGCTTTTGGAAATAGTTTTTAAGAACCTGATAATTGCTTTTACAAACGTATGCACCTGACATTAGAAGCTATAGTTAATAATGTTGGTGTGACTCAGCATTTCTATAATGCCTTTAAAAGATCAGAATTAAATAGTTAAGTTCTTCATAATCATAACAAGTCATAATCATCAGAACAAACGAAGGACATGCTGCTGCCATTTAATATGACCTTTCACACAATCAGGTATATAGTTGTCCTCCATATTGTCCTCATGTCTCCTAGACACTGCTGCAAACAATCTAGAAGAAAGATTCCAAAGGCAATAATAAAAATTGTGTGTTTTTCCAATTTTCTTCCAATATTCTTATTTAGTAGTTATAAAAATACAGGAAATGTGGGAACGGAGTCTGTTTGACTGCGCAGGAGAGTTGAAGGTGGGAGCTCACATTATGCAATCTCCAGGAACCTATCCAACCAAAGTTGGTAACCTCAGCCAGGCATCTGGTCTTTTCTCTGTTTGTCTAGTTTAACAATCTGATGAACATTCCAGTCTTTGCCTCATTCAGCACCGTCTGTTCAGCAACGGCACATTTACTGCCAGCGGTCTTACTCCAGCTCTCAATTCTACAGATCTGATGAATTAATCAAACCTTATTAAAGTTTCTCTCAGGTATCTTTGACAGAAAGCTTTGACAAATAGATCTTCTGTTTTCAAAGCCATGAAGCAAAGCAATTCATTAAATAGAGGATAAATCATAGCTAGCTGTAGCGTGCTGATGAAATATTTAACAGTTTACCAGATAATAGTGTCTTTTTAATGGAACCGTCATTTTGAATTTTTCTGGCTCTCAAAAGCAAAATATTTTTGCTTTTAGCTTCGGATAAAGTAAGTTTCTTCTCTTTTATTGCTCAATTTGCTACAATTTTATCTTAAACAAAATAGACATATTTCAACCAGGCTAAAAAACTGTTACGGCAACAATCATTGTTAGTTATTATTGGCTAAAATCTTTCTGTGATTGCCTAAACCAATACAAGATGGATAGGATTAGGAACTATAAGATCAAACAGGGAAATTGGGAAATGAGGGGGAGTATTAATAATGATAAAAGGCACAATTACAGCAGCAGAAGAAAAGGTTTCAGTAAGAGTAAACAGGCAATGGAATCATAATGGGAATCCTTAAGGAACAACAAATAATACAAGACATGTAGGAGTTGTCTGCTAACTGCCTGATATTGCAGCATGGTGGGGGATGTATAAGTACAGATATTGGGCTCTATTCTGTAGATAATCAACTATAGTCAATGAATGAGGTTTCGAGATAGCTAAAAGAAAAGCTTAAATAAATTCAATGAAAGGTGGTAATCAGGCAAATCGAAGGAACTATAAAAAATAAAGGAATACAAAGAAAGTGATGAGGTGCAAAGAGGAAATATGAAGAAAGCTTGCAAGGGATGTCAAAGCTAATCATAGAAGTTTTTGTAAGTGAGAGTGTGGCAAACGGGAATGTGGGCTCAATAAATACAAATGCTGATAAGACTATAATTGACAATAAAGAAATGGCAGGCTTTTTTGTTAAGTGACTTCTTTGTATTTTTTTTCACCATGGAGGAATCAAATGTTAAAATATAAGTCAAGGGGAGGATCTTAAATAAATCTTGAGGACCTGATTATTTCCAGAATATTAAAAGAAATAGATGAGGAAATTGCAGATGCATTAGTCATTTTCTGAAAGCTCTATAGATTTAGGAATTGTGCCTTTGGATTTGAAAATTGCAAATGCTGCTCTATGAACGCCTGTTGTAGGGAAGCCTTGGATCTATCCTGAGTGACTAAGTGCTTGGAGAAGTATGAGCTGATCAAAGAAAGTTGGAAGTGGTGTGTTAGCCCTTATTTCAATTGAGAAGATAAATGGACTTGATATTTCCTCTGTTAGTCGACTCTAAAATAAGGGGCGGAATTTTCCCAGCCGCTGGAGGCGGGCGTTATAGGTGGCACATGTGGGAAATATGGCACAACCCGCTTCACAGCATCTTGAAGGCAGGTCGCGATCGGGCGCTCAGCTCACTGACAGCGGGCCGCATTTCCCGCCATCAGTCAGCGGGGAGCTAATTGTAATACGTTAGCATAAAATTAAAGGGCCATCCCGCCAGGCTCTTGGAACCCCGACTTATCGTCCGTCCACGTTGGCGGAAAAGCACGCCGAGGTGTTTCAGAACAGCACGCAGGCGACGTGCACTTGGCAGCCCTCACCTGACGGAACTGAGGTGAGTGAGCAGCATCATTCTCCTAGCTCGCCTGTTTTGTTTACAGGCCTCAGTGGTGCCAGGGGGTGGGGGCAACTGATGCCTGGCACTGGAGGCGACTGCTGAGGGGGCGGGATGGTGTCCGGGGGCAAGTGCTGGCCAGTCTCGGAGACAATCGTTGTCAGCGGGGGTCAAGTGCTGCCCTGGCGCTGTATCCCACACGCAGGCAATTAATGTGGGGGGCAGGGTAAGTGAGGGGTGTGGCCGCGCTTAACAGACACCTGTATAAACTGACCATGCATCTGCACAGCCACAGTGATATAATTGGGGTCAGGCTCCTAGCCTGCCTACCCATGCGAGCAACCTGGAGGCCCCAAAGGGCCACCAATCGCTCCATACCTTCCCCTGGCCCACGCCCACTACCCACCTCCGCCCCACCCCCGACATAGTCCGAGTACGCCGCCACTTTATTGGACTCTGGAGCAGTTGGACTGAACGCGTTGTACAATCTCCTCGCCAATGCCTGGCCATGTAACAGTCACCGCTGGAGGTGCTGACAGCCCTTGCAACCTCAGTGACCCCCATGTCACAGGTTGACAGGGCAGGTATGCAGCACAACCTGAGGGGTGACCAGCACTCTCTGGGATGCGTTAAGGGGCAGTCACACAAAGCCAGCAAAAGTGCTAAGTACAACCATGATAGCCACTCTCTTTCATGCTGCAGGTGGACCATGTCAGGATCATGGAACTTGGTGACCTAGCTGTATGCCTGTTGGCCTATAGAAACCTTAAAAGATGGAGGACAGAGCGGCTGAGGCACCTGGCCACGCAGGAGCAGCAATCTCTTGAAGAAGGGGCTGCAGGGGCTCCCGCACATGCTGCCCAGGAGTGACAGTGAGCCGTGGCTGGTCAGCGCTCATCGACACTCAGGGTCTGTAGACACCGTCAGCCATTCCTGCAGATGACTGAGAACCAGTGTCGCTGATGACTGCGCATGTCTAGGGACCTGGTCGCTCACATCTGCTACTTACTGCAGGACTCAGCGCCAAGGGAGCATGGAGGGCATCCACTGCCAGTGGCTGTGTAAGTGACCACAGTGCTCAATTTCTATGCCAGTGGCTCTTCTCAGGGCTCCACAGGTGACCTCTGCGGGATTTCACAATCCGCCACCCTCAAATGCTTTCTTGAGGTCACGGATGCCAGCTTCTCCATGGCACACAACTTTGTGTATTTTGCCTAGGACTGGAACAGCTAGGACGCAAGGCCCATTGGCCCTGATCTCAGGATTCCCTCAGATGCAGGGTGAGATTGACAGCACTCATGTGGTGCTCAAGTCTCCATCGCTACACTCAGTGGACTTCATCAACCGCAAGGGCTTCCATTCACTGAATGTGCAGCTGGTATGCGACCACCAGAAACATATCTTGCAGGTGTGCGCACGGTTTCCAGGGAGTGTGCACGATGCCTACATCCTGAGTCACTTGCAGATCCCTGCAGTCTTCCAGGGTCCACAGAGGCTGCAGGGTTGACTCCTTGGGAACAAGGTCTACCCACAGTAGATGTGGCTGATGACACCCGTGCGGCAGCCTCAGACTGCAGCAGAGCGATGCTATAATGAGGTTCATGCAGCAGTTCGCAACTTTGTGGAGCAGACCATCGGGATGCTGAAGATGTGGTTCCAGTGCCTGGACCAGTCTGGTGGAGCCCTGCAATACAGTCCACAGAGGGTGTCACACATCGTCATCGTCTGCTGTACCCTTTACAACCTGGCGCTGCAACGGGGTGAGGAGCTAGCTGAGGAGGAGATGGCGAGGCTGCACGCCTCCTCCAATGAGGAGGACACCAACAGGGATGAGGGTGAGCGGGCCCTCAGTGGTGACAATGATGGGGATGAGGTTCTCCCACTCGTTAAACGAGGCAGGCTCACTTGGGAGGCCAGATTTGTGGAGCATGATGATGATATGCAGTGAGGTGTCCCCATAGATCCTCATATCACAGTTGTGAATGTTTGACTCCACTCTGGGTTATGGCAGCAGCAATACCCTCTGTAATGATGCTCCTGTCATGGAGACGCAATGGAGGCCCTATTAGTCGCTCGATTGCAGGTGATTAATGACAACCTTCAGTAAGGACACCCCATAGAACTTCACATAGCCTCTCAGAATGCCTGATTCCTGTCTGGCCGAGGGCAGCTCGCTTGTGCTCCATGATCAGGGCCACCTTAGAGACACAGCCATGAAGCTTTAGATGCATCAGATGCTGTGTCCGCCTTCAGCACCTTAGCCCTTCTGGAGCTGGTGCACAGCATCAGTGGTCACAGATGCTGAAGAGATGGGGCACAGCCCTGCTTAAAGGTGCTAAGAGCACATAGAGAGAATGAGAGAACTCTGTGGCACCTGCCCACTACATTCTGGCAGCAGTGACCAGCCTCGCTGGGGTGCAGGCATCAATAATGTTTCCAGAGAGTGTGAAGCTGGACTATCACTGTGGTCTGAAGGCTGCACAGAGCACAAGGAAGAGGCCGTGGACTGAGACACCTGCCTTTTATCTCCTGAAGAAAGATTTCACAACTAAGTGATAAGAACACTGCTCATCAGAACAAGGAGTCACAATCATGGTGACATTCTTAGGAATTTATTGACAATAGTGAACTGTACGTACAAGTAATCAACACCTGGGCCCAGGCTGTGCAAGTATTTTTCCCTAACTTTCTTAACTCTATCGCTATGTCTTAGTACTTCCCAGATATCCACAGCGGAGCTGGAGGCAGCCTGCTGTCTGTAACGCCTTGTCGGTGATGACTTTGGCAGGCGTCCTCTGGAGGGCTGAGACTTGGAGGGCCCTGGCCTGCTTTTAGGGTTCTGCTGTGTTGCAGTGGCACCCTCCTCGGCCTGTGAAGCCAGAGCTGGTCACAGGATTCAGATGGGCCTGTCACTCTCAGAGTCACCTGGGTGGATGACCCCAGAGTGTGCACCTGCTGATCCTCCTCCCTATGGGTGCCCGAGGGGCCCTGGCTGACTCCATGAGTGGAAGGGGTAGCTGTAGTGAGATTGAGCTGCCCAGCACTGCTCTCGCGTACAAACTGTTCGAGGCTAACTACCGCATCAGTGACGGAGTTAAGCCTGTGCAGCAGTGCAAGAGTGACCAAGGTCTCCACGGCGGCCGCCATCCTGCCAGTGTTGACCTTGGTACATTGCAATGCCAGCGGTAACACCTCAGACTGAAGACAGATGGACTCCTCCATCGTGCCTCGCAACCTGAGGAGTGCAGCGGACATCCCTTCCTGATGTTCCCGATCTTGCGCTTGTAGCTCCAGCAACTGTGACATGGCCAAGTCCAGTGGCTTGTCATCTTACTCAGACTCAGCAATGTTCTGGCCTTCAACAGTCCTCCGAGTGCCAGGGATCTGAGAAATCCCTGCCTCCGCCTGCTGTGGATGAGAAAGTGCAATGTGCTCACCAGATTGTGATCCCGAGGCTGCTCTAAAGCTAGGTGTGTGTCTCTGCGCTGGTGGAGGGTGTGGGTGAGCGCTGTGATGGGACCTTCAGGGAGGGTGCCTTCAGACTCCTCTTCAGAGGTTTCTTCGGAGATTGACTGGAGGCCCTGGGTCATGGACTCTTGGCTGTTTGGCAGATGTGAAAGCAAGGGGATATAATTAGAGTATGGCAATGGTCTGTGAAAGAGGATACATCACTCACGGCATGGTTGTCTGATGGATGTTGGACTGCTGGATCCTTACTTGGTAGAGCAGCGCTGACCTCAGCGTCAGCACAGGACCGGTCCCAGTCATCGCTGGCCAGCTGGATGGCTCTGTTTTCGAATTCTGTCTGAAGTTTGATTTCCGGCATCCCTCCATCTGCGACTTTTCCCGCCTGTTGTGTGCAAGTTTGTCCTGCGTGGATAGAGATGGGGAGAGTGTATCGGGATGCCTGCCGGGCCAGGTGATAAGTATGCCTGGCCTGTGTGAGTGATCCCATGGACGGGATGAGGACAATTAATATGTGTGTGAGAGAGTGAATGGTGATGTCCCTTGCACTGGCAGTGAGTGAGGGCCCTGTGAATGTGTGATGGGTTCGTGAGTGGATGAGTTGGGTGTGATGAAAGGAGTGACTTACCCTGGCGAAACGGAGGAGATCATTCATCCTTTTGTGGCACTAGGTGGCTGTCCTCCTCTGCAGGGCATTTGTGCTGACCACCTCTGTCACCACTTCCCAAGTTGGGTTGGTGACTTTGCTGCCCATCCCAAGGCCAGAGCGGGGGCAGAGCACATCCTGGTGAGCCTCCAAAGCATCCAGCAGTCACTCGAGGGACCCGTTATTGAAGCAGGGGGCTGTGGTCTTTTTTCTTTTGCTGACCATGTTTCCTGAGCAGCAGTGTGGGCTGGTGGCGTTGAGCGCTTTACCAGCGGCTGCCCGCTTGCCACAGAAATGGCATGTTTCTTGGGTTTGGGACGATTCAGCGTGAAAACTCACCATTTTTGTCAGTGGGTAGGACTCCATTTTACCCGCCCGCTACCGCACTTCGTGCAATTCTGTGAAAATTTCCCCCAAGGAGTCATCATTTCATGATTAGAGCCAAACTACTTAGGAGTAAATTTGTAAGCACTTTATCAAAGGGTAGTGGAAATCTGGAAATCTCTCTCGCAAAAGACTAAATGTTCGAACAATTGAAATTTTCAGAACTGAGATCAATGTTCCTTGTTAGGTCAGGGAATCAGGGAATATGGATCACCAGTGGGCAAATGGATTTGATGTACAGATCAATCATAATTTAATTGAATGGTATTACAGGCTCGAGGCTCTGAATGACCCATTTCTGCTATTATCTTACAATATTCCTCTTATGAGGTACAGTAACTCCTGCCTTACCTTTTATGCTATATGTAATACTTAAAGGGAAGAAAACATTAAAGATTATTATGGTTAAGTGAAATAGTTGTACAGGATCCTTAAAGAACTCATTGGGCATGAAATTCAACTTCAGTGGGAGCGCAAAACAAATGGTGTCAGTCAGGCTACTCACTGATTTCAGTGGAAAGGGTATATCAGGTGGCCATTCTAACACTGTTCATTTTGCATTGCCATTGAAGTTGATCTTCACTCCAAATTGAAATCTGTCACACATTTTCTCAGTCTTGCAGGATTTGTAATATCCTAATATCACATGCTAAAATCCTATACAGCAAGATTGTCTTCTTAAGAGTTCAGTTCTACCATTTACCGCTGTAAGACTTGTTGCATTCTAAATTATGACATACTATATAAAAGATTATCACCTAGAGTCTTGAACACTCTCAAGTGTCCAAGTTGAAACCAAAGTAAACATGTGGCATTGTGCTGGCAGGCAGCACAAACTGCAATGACATACTATTTGCAACACAAGTCAGCCCTGTGGTAATCTTTGAAGGAAACAACAAATCACTAGCAGCCTAATCCTGAGATTTACTCTGCACCGTATGAATTTGAGTTGACTAATGAGGCTGGTTGCATTAGTTGAACTTAAAATGAATTCCACTCACTAATTCCAAAGACAGCACATCATTTAAACAGTCTTTCATACCCAGTATATAAAATGCAAAAGGCTAAGTGCCATTTTACAGATAGTACAATTGAGGTCATGCACAAAGGTGTTACAATATTTTGGCAATTGTAACCCTATGACCACCCCCTCTCCCCAATCCAGCTTTGGTTAAAATCAGAAATAGAAAGTCAACTGTTTGGAACTGCACTTGGATGCTGAAATACAGAAGGAAGTTCCAGTAATACAGGTACCAGCTGGAACCAGCTCTGAATGGGAAAATAAGAACAGCTCAGAACTGGTGGTTCATTAGAAATTTCCATTTAACAGTGGTAATAGTACCAATAAGCCGGATGGTGGTGCCAGTATTACTGTTGATATAGCTACTACCAATCTGAACTGGTTATTTTTCCAGTTTATCTGTTGTGCTTTATATTGCATTTATATTTATTACTTATATGAATTTATTTATTACATTTATTGCTGGTGAGCATCAACTGTTGTCAATAACTCCCCCTCCCAATGTGTATTTTTTGGATGGAAATGCTCAAGATTAATAAGTGTGAGTTTGCAGATTTGCAGATCAGAGAAAACACTCAGAATAAAAAAGTATGTGTAAAAACTGTGCAAATTTTATTATGAAAAATGCCAAGCAAAATTAAAATTCCTCATCGATCACAGGCAAAACAAACTCAGAACAAAGATTTCAGTAAAGGGTCAACAACTTTATTCCTGGAAAAGAAGTGGGGAAACACAAATAACTCATGCACAATATCAACATGTTGTTTGATTTCAGGTCGAATTTGCTCATGGTTCAGATCCATTATTTCCTTTGTTATATAACTGAGCAGCTTGCTTTGCTCAAACCCTTCTTCTTCAAATGATGACTGAAACATGTTGCACATGGAGAAGGTAAAGGGAAACGTAAGCATTGACTCATTGGGCAGAATTTTGCCCTTGTCGGGCGGGCTCGGCAGAGGCAGGTGGGGGTGGTCAGGAAGCCGACCGCCTCCCGCAATCGAGGGCAGAAGGCGATTTCACGCTGGTGGGCCAAATGTTGCCTAGCCTATTCACTCGCCCGCCCGCCAACTGAATGGTTGAACGGGCAGCAATAAATGCAAATTGATTAATTGCTTAAGGACCTAAATAGGCCTCTTAATTGTCGGCAGGCGTACTGCTGACTCTTGCATGCGTCCACCAACTGAAAGAGCACGAGAGTGTGCAATGATGTCGGGCCGCTAGCCCAATGTCATCATGCATGATTTTACACCTGATTGGGCATGCCCGCCCGACAAATATAAAATCTTGTGCACGATTGTTGTGGTCATTAGGCCGAAACAGAAAGCAAGAGTAATAGTTAAGCTCCTCAGCACCAAGCTAGCTGTTGCATAAGGGTTGCAGTTATCTAAATGCATATTACTCTGCATCCAGGAGCTGAAAAATTGGTCCTGGAACCTGCAGTTGAGCCTTGATAGCTTGAACCCCAACCTTTCCTAGAGGCCTTAACTGATCCCAGAAAACTCCTCCAGATTCTGCTGCAGGGCTACTTTCTCTGCCTCCAGCTTAGACATATATCAAAATATCATTCTGTTTTAATCAGAAAGCTGTTTTGTGTTTTTTTGAAGCAACCATACAAATTATTTACTCAATACTTTACGGAAAAACAGCTCAGGCAAAGACTAATATATCCTTACCTTGGCTCAAGTCAAAGCAGTTATGGAATAATAAACACTTACCTGGGAGGGTGTAGCCGCATTCAAGAGACTACACACCATCCGTGATAGAGCAGCCTGCTTGATTGGTACTGCTTCCATTGCAGTCAATATCCATCATCTCCTTTGCTGGTTCCCTGTGGCTGCAGTACATGCCTCTTACTGGATGCATATCAGCAACTCATCAAGTTAACATTAACTGCATTTCCCAGCCACGCTACTTCTATCACTGAATGCAGCAACCTTACGAGAACGTCATTGTCCCCAAGTTCCCTTCCACATCACCTTATCTTGTCTTGCTCCATCAGTGGATCCTGTAATTCCCTACCTAACCTCATCACAGGACTCCGACACCAGATGGCCTACCACAACCTTCTCATAACAATTAGAGATAGGTTACATATAGTCTTCCTAGCATTACCCACATCTCATGAACAAACTATATAAAAGGTTAAATAACTTTATTAGAATCTTTTGCATATCATGATTTTTTTTTGTTGTTAACTTTGACGAGGATAGATACTTCAACCATCCAGTAATGATTGTTATCAACGTGTACAATTTACTCAATTTAGTTATTGGATGTTGTTATGGCACAGCCGATGGTAAATGCTGAGTTGCACAAATCCCAAAGGAAAACTTGAAACAATTGCCACAACTTGTTTGCTGTTTGTATAAATATCGAGGTGCGGCCTGAAATTCAGTAGTAATAAGACCACCGATTCTTATAGGTTTTACAAAACTAGATTAACATTTATTAATAAGCAAAATTATTTTAAATACATACATAGATCTACAAATTACTATTATGATAACTTCTAAATCCCCTGATCAATCCAACTCCCAGTTATACTTTCGTTAAGGCAACAGTAAGACACATCGATTTTAAAAGACCCAGGCAAAGAAACATGATATCCTGAACAAGTTGAATTCAAAGTGAGTTTTCTTAACTTCAGTCCTTTGAAGACAGCAGCTTGAGGCATAGATGCTGAAGGCTTCTCACACTTGTAAGATCTTAAAAATGCCTACTCTTACACACAACCTTTGCTCCTTTATACATATTTTCATCTTTGAATGCAAATACTCATTGATTCACTATGTCTTTGGACTTTATCTTCCTGATAATAAAAACGTCTCATAGCACTAAGTTTTACCAGCAATCTTTGGGAAAAATAACACACTTGGAAAAATGTACCCTTTGTCAGGCAGGCTCAGTAGGGGAGGGTGGGGTGGTAGGGAAGCTGGCTGCCATGCGCAATCAAGGCCGGAAGGCAATTTCACACTGGACAGCATGAAACATAAGTGGCAGCGCTCAGTGCTGCCTGTGCAAACGGGGGAGGAGGGCAAGTGCAATCTTGCATGCTTGAGCATCTCCCTGAGGCAGAGAGCTGCCTCAGGAAGATGAAGGGTTTTCCAAAAAAAATAAACGATCGAAAAATGTTAAAAAAAATGTCCCCTCGTGTGATTCTGTCACATGAGCAGGGATATGTTATTAATTAATCTTTAACATTTTTATTTGCTTTTGGAAACCTCATCCCGCCTGTGGATGAGGTTTCCTAAAACGTGCAAAGGCCACTTGGCCTTTTCGCCTACCTACCAACTTTAAGGTTGGGCGGGCAGCAAAAAATGTACATTAATTGAGATTTTAATGGTCTTAACAGGCTTTTAATTGTCAGTGGGCGCACTGCTGATTCTGGCGCATGCCCGCCAACTGAAATATCACACAACTGCACGTTGACGTCGGACTTACGCCCAGCGTCAATGCGGGTCATTTTACGTTCGAGCGGGTCACGTGCATGCCCACCCGTTGAGGTAAAAACTTTGCCCACTGTTTCTAAACTTCATTTGGCTAGGTGACACATTACACTCCCGCTTTTGAAAACAATGTAGCCTGGTTTATTTAAAAATGCAAATGTTCCCTTGGCACCTACATTTCTAAACTTCCCCATGTTTACCTAATTAACAATTCAAACCTAACTTCCCTTCTTACATCAAAGCATCCAGACTAGCTGTCTCTAATTCAATTAAGTCTCACCCACACACCCAAACACATATAGACACATTGACACATCCCACTATTACTGTATTTTACAATAAATTCCAATAATATTAGGAGAATTATTATATCTTCCTGACAATGTTCTGATCATAGCTTGGCCTTCCCACTGATCAACCTTATAGCTATTGTCTCTGACTAATTAACCTTTCCAATAGAGTGGAAGGCTTTATTGAAGAATTAAATTGTGAAAGCCAAGTGGTGAAATTTGTCTTGAAAAATAACACATTACTAGCCTGTTTTGAGCTTTCTCCCAAGGCAACTCTTACCTCCCCGTTCTGTAACAGAGCAAGATTTAAAGGAACATTACAATAATACACTTTAAAGAACAGACATCTTTATTTTCAAATTTCAAGCAGACTGGCTCCCATGAATGATGCATAAGCATCACAAGAAAGATTTGTTCTAATGACTATGGGCACAATTTTAAACATGTCCATCTGACATAAAACAGGCAGACAGTTAAAATCATCTGGGACTATATGCACTGATGCTCCATAGTTTCTAATCTTACCTTATTCTTTTGAGCAGGCAGCAAGGACAGCTTCCAGAAATCAATGGAGTCCTTCTTTACTTATACATATTGGGCCACTATAATGTCCTCAAGACCTAACTGCTATTTTAGCTAAAGGTGTCAGTTGGCAATCTCTTGTTGCTGTCCTGCTAGGTGATGCCAGCGGAAAGAAGAGTCAGGACCAGACAAAGCTTAAAGAGGTAAGTTTAAAAAAAATCATTTTCTTCTTGGGGCCAGAAGCAGCAAGGGACCACTTCCCAGTTGCACAAGAAAAGTTAGGGCCCCCCTATTGCTCTGTACTCTTCTTCCTATCCAACCACGAGACCCTCCAACTAACAGCAACTTTCCTGAGTGCTGGGAACTGTTCTCCTGGTCATCGCCAGTGACTTGCTGCTTTTTATTTTTGTTTATTCATTCATGGAATGTGAGCAATGCTGGTAAAGCCAGTATTTATTGCCCATCCTGAATTGCCCTTGAAGAGATGGTGGTGAGCTGCTTTCTTGAACAACTGTAGTCCATGTGTTAAAGGTACTCCACAGTGCTGTTAGGAAGGGAGGTTCCAGGAATATGAACCAGTGAGACTGAAGATATAGTGATATCTTTCCAAGTCATGATAGTGTGTGACTTGGAGGGGGAACTTGCAGCTGGTGGTGTTCCCATGCGCCTGCTGCCCTTGTCTTTATAGGTGGTAGAGATTGTGGGTTTCAGAGGTACTGATGAAGGAGCCTTGGTGAGTTGCTGCTGCACATCTGCTGCCACTGTGTACTGATGGTGGAGGGCGTGAAGGTTTAATGTGGTGACTGGAGTGCCAATCAAGTGGTTTTGTCCTGTTTGTCCTGGATGCTGTCAAGCTTCTTGAATGTTGTTGTAGCTTCACTCACCCAGGCCAGTGGAGAACATTCCATCACATTCCTGACTTGTGCCTTGTAGGTGATCAAAAAGGTCTGGAGAGTCAGGAGGTGAGTCTCTTGCTGTGGAATCCTCAATCTCTGCCCCATTCTGGGAGCCTGAGGAGCTCCTGCAGTTATGTCCTAGGGCTGAAATGATTTGCCGCCAACAAACATAATACTCTTCCTATGTGTGGAAGCAGTAGAAAGCTTCCCCCTGATTTCCATTGGCTTCAATTTTACTAGGGATTCTTGATCACATATTGCCAAAAGCTGCCTTGATGTCAAGGGCAGTGACTCTCACCTCATCTCATCTCTGGAATTCAACTCTTTTGTTCATGTTTTGATCAAGGCTACAAAAAGATTTGGAGCTGAATGGTCCTGGCAGAACCCAAACTAAGCATCAGTGAGAAGGTTAGTGTCATGTGAGCACTGCTTATTGTGACTGTCAATGATATCCTTTATCACTTTGCTTATGATTCAGAGCAGATTTATGGAGTGGTAATTGGCCAGTTTGGATTTGTCTTACTTCTTGTGGACAAAACATTCCTAGGCAGTTTTTCACTTTGACCAGTGGACGCCAGTGTTGTATCTGTACCGAGCAGTTTGGCTAGAAACGCGGCTTATTCTGAAGCACAAATCTTCAACATTGCAACTGGAATATTGTCAGGCCTGTTGCCTTTGCTGTATCTGGTGCACTCAGCTATTTCTTGATATCATGCGGAATGAATCGAATTAGCTGAAGACTGGCATCGGTGATGGTGGAGACTACAGGAAGAGGCTGAGATGCATCATCCACTCAGCACTCTGAAGGCAGTTACAAGTGCTTCACCCTTATGTTTTAAACTCATACACTGGACTCCATCATCATTTAGGATGAGGATGTTCTTGGAGCTTCCCCTTAATTGTTTGATTGTCCACCACCATTCATGATTTGATATGGCAGGTCTGCAGTGCTTTGACCTGATTCATTGATTGCAGGATCACTTTGCTTTGTCCACAGCATTCTGCTTCCGCCATTTAGCATGCACATAGTCCTGTGTTGTAGCTTCACCAAGTATGCCTGGTGATTCTCTTCCTGGATGATTGGCAAAAGAACCAGAAATGGAATGCGAAGCAAATGTTTCCCCAACAAGAGGTTTGAATTTGGAATGCACTGTCTGTTATAGTTGGTACAGATTCAATAATATTTTTCAAAATGGAGTTGGATAAATACTTAAAGGAAAATAGAATGGAGAGATATGGGGAAAGAGCTGGGCAGTCAGACTAACTGGATTGCTCTTCAAACAAGCTGGTGCAGACTCAATAGGCTGAATGGCCTCCTTCACTGCTGTACTACAATTCTAAGCTCTTCTACTTTGCCACAAAACCAGGGTTGGTCCACTAGCTTTATGGTAATGGCAGATTGAGAAATATGTCAGGCTATGAGGTTACAGATTTTGTTGGAAAACAATTTTGCTGCTACTGCTGGTCCAAAGTGCTTCATGAATGCCCATTTTAGAGATAATAGATCTGTTCTAGGTCTATCCCTCCTCGCACAGTGGTAGTGTCACACAACATGATGGAGGTTGTCCTCGGTGATCGCACCAACAATTCTGGCCTGGACAAATGCATCTGTGATACGTAAATTGATGAGGACAGGGTCAAGTAGATTTTTTTCTTGTTTGGGTTCTCTCACTACCTGCTGCAGGCCCAGTCTGGGAGATTTGCCCTCAAGGACTCAGCCATCTCATTCAGTAGTGGTGCCACCAAGTCAGCCTTGGTGATTAACTTTGATGTCCCGTACCCAGATTCTTTTCTTTTTTTATTCATTTGCAGGATGTGGGCATCACTGGCTGGGCCAGCATTTATTACCCACCCCTAATTGCCCTTGAGAAGTTGATGGTGAACTGCCTTCTTGAACCACTGCAGCCCATGATGCTTTTTCCAAGTGGTGTTTAACATGGAGGAGTACTGATTAATCAGCTGAGGGAGGGCAGTAGGTGGTAACCAACAATGGAAGGTTTCCTTGCCCAGATTTTACCCCAAGTCATGAGACTTCATGAAGTCAGGAGTCAATATTGAGGACTACAAGGACCACTTCCTCCCAATTGTATTTGACTGTTCCCCCATCTCTGGTAAGTCTGTCCAATGGTGGGACAGGACATACTCAGAGATGATGATGGAGGTGTCTGGGACATTGGCTGCAAGGTGTGATTTGGTAAGTATAGGCCCGATTTTCACCTTGGAGGGAGGAATCAGAAATCAGGAAACTTGCTGACATTGCAATCCTGCCTCCTAACTGCTGGTATTTACCCATGCTATTTTCATGATGAGACTGCAGAGATGGGCTGGAGTTGAGCCTGCCACCTCCAGTAGCAGAAACTAAGCAGAGATAGAGGTGAATCGATGCCGAGGCGGCCAGGTTAAAAGGTGTACCTTCGCTCACTGAGATCTCAACCCAGTTCTGGGGGTGAGTGTCTTGCCCACTGGCCCTCAACCCCCTACTATCCTTCACACCTTCATCCCTCTATTGTCTCATACCTCCTCACCCCCATACCCTCACTCCCAAATGCCCCTCACCCAGTATCCACAATAAACAAGATGCACAAGGCCTCTAATAACACTGAGAAGTCTTTGAGAAGCCACAAGTATCTCAAGATACTCAAATATTACTGGATACTCACTTAAAAAAAATCATAAACCTCTTAGCAGCTCATAAATCTGTCAAAATAACAAAACTCACATTTTCCTTGACAACTGTGTCAACAATCTGTGCTAAGCAGAATCCATTAGTGGGGTTGGAAGTCAGCCAAGAGTTCACAATGAAATTCCACTGCACAGCTGTATAAATAACCCCTGTTGAGTTAAATGCAATAATGTGCTTGGAACTCAGCCATGCATACTTTAATGAGGTACACCTGTTGAAACAAACCCTTTTGAGCTGAATGCATTAAAGCCTTTGAAAACAGTAAGAAGCTCAGCCACCTGTCAAAGCTTTGGAACAGCCAAACAGATGGTTGAGCTGAACCTCAAAGATAGTAAAAGCTGTTCATTGCTTTGACAGCTTGCCAGATGTTGGAAGTGACAACCTGGCAAAGACATTGGGCTGAATTTTCTGGCTGACGTGCGGGTGGCAGAGCCCACACGTCAGCACTTAAAATGTCGTGCAAGCATCCCAACGTCAGCGCACGGCATTGCGATATTTAGGTGGGCGGGCACGCTGTGCAGCTCGATGCATGACCACCATTAATTAAAGGCCTTGTTAAGGCCCTTAACTTGACAATTGATGCCAATTTTGAGGAGTCTGTGCAAACTTGGGCTCGGTGCACGGGCCCAATGGGCAGGCAGGTAAGTGATTTTTTAACAAACCTCATCCACTGGTCGGATGAGGTTTCATGTCGGCTTTAAAAAAGTTTAATATAGTTTTTGTGCACCTTATTAACTTGTCCCATCTCGTGTGACATTGTCAGATGAGAGGGACATGTTAATGATTTTTTTATTTTTCTATTTTTAAACTTTGAAAACCTTTCAGCGATCTCCCTGAGGCACCACTTAGCATTTGGGGAATCCCACCCCCCCCCCCTCAACCCACACAGGAAGCGCATAGCCCGTTTTGTTGGCGGGGATCAGCTGCCCATCCACTGGCAAGTCGGTCGGGCCTGCCCACCTGTCAAGGGCAAAACTCAGCTCATTAGTTATTGGTCACTTACTTTTTCAAAACAAACCCACTCACTCACTGTATTAAAAACATATATAATTTATGCTTAAGCATTTCATTGTGACATGTGAACTAGGCAGCACCTTTTGAACTTACCTTCAATATGGTTCCCGATTACAAACCATGGTTCATCCATGTTTCACGTCACCTCTGTGATGGTGTAAGTACATTGCCTTCAAGAACCACCCTGACTCCATGAAAATTGCAGGGGTTCTGAAATTCCCTCCTCCACAATGATGCAGGAGAGCTGCGTGGAGGCTCGTGACCCGCTCCCTCACCCCATGCTGCTGAAAATTGTCAGCGCCAGGAATAAGGGCAGGAACCTTGGAATCAGGTCCTGATCACCATTTTCAAAGTCCTCCCAACACGAATCAGCCCCACATCTGAGCAGGAAAATCTGGTCCTATGACTAGGCCAGGCTGTTTTTTAGCAAATCTGTGGGACAGTTCCCCCAATTTTGGCAGCTTATGAGTTTGCACTATCATAAGCACAGTTGGAGGGTTGATTGTTCATTATTTTTAGTAAAGTCGTGGATCTTATTCTATATAAAAATGTATGTGATTTCTCTGCACAAATCAAACATAACACATAACACATAACAACTGGAGGACACCTTGTTATTTGTATCCATGTGTGTGGCTTGTTGAAAAGCTGAGGAAGGTAAAGATAAATGAAATAAGCAATTGAAAACTAATGCAGGCAATCCATTACAGTTTACTTGTGGTTCTTGGCAGCCATGTCATTACCACGCCACAGAGATGTGTGTGCAATAGTAGGAACCAGATAAGAAGTGAACATTCCTGAGTGGTAATACATCGTTCTTTTAGTATATCCTGTCTGAATTTTCTGTAGCAGTGCTAGTCTTTGATTTGATTTAGTGACACCCCCTCCCTTTGGTACTATTCTTACATTACAACAATGACTAAACCTCACAAAGTACTTTATTGGTTCTAAAGCTCTTTGGAACATTCTGAGGTTGTGAAAAGTAATAATACATATATCATGCAAATAGTATAGATGCATTTAAATAAGCTGGATGAGGGTGAAAGGCATAGAAAAGCATGATGATAGGGTTAGATGAAGAGTTGGGAAGAGGCTTCTGTGGAGCATAAAGGTTGGCATAGATAAGTTGGGTTGAATGGCCTGTTTCTGTGCTGTAAATTTTCTGTAATAAAAGTAGCCAGCCTCTGGAATTTACATATCATCCTATGGAGGCACTACTTTGTCTCTGGCTGGATGCATTCGGTTCAAGCACTCATCATAAGGGATCTACGAGCATGTGCACAAACCCTATGATACAGGATATGGCTGTTTCATCAGCCAGGGCTGCCAAATTAGTTGCTTCACTGTAACTATGGAGGTGATTGTGGAGCAACAAAATTCTTGCATTTATCCTTTAACTTTATGAGACCGCTCCCCTCCACACCACCCAATAATTTACTATGCTGAAGTTCCCAGCAGATCGGACACAGAAGATATTAATCAATTGTTAGATTTGACTTATAGATATAGTTTAAAGAGAGAAAGAGTCAGTTATTATTCTGCCATGTGTGAATATTTACAGAGTTTTGTCTATTAGTTTTTGAAGTTTTATTGTTTGTGTACCTGTAAATAGTTCATTAGACTGCTTTTCCTTTTTTTTAACGTATTTGTGTTATGAGCACACCCAGTGCATGAGGATGTCATTAAACATGTGATTCAACCTCCTTGATGTCTGTCTCTGTTTAATGTAGAACAGATTTTGGTGATGAGGATGGGATTAAAGTACAAAAATATTTACATCAAATGGCAGCAGAGACAGTGATAAATGAAATAAGCTAGTTCCCAGCGAGTGAGCTGCTAGGTTTTGGCTGGATTATGCCAGGCCTGAGCTCCAAAAGATCTCCTCAGTGAATGGGATGCTGCATGATCCTGTTGTCCATTTGATTCAATTGCTGACTACACTGGCTTTGGCAAATCCAACACATCACCCCACCCACCCTCCTCAGGGCAGGTGCAACAATTTGCTGGAGGGTTGCTGGAATATTTAAGAAAAAAATTTTCACATGTGAAGTACTCAGCTCAGAAGAGCTGCTGATCTTCCTCAACATAAAGAAATGTAGCATTACAATTATGGCTAGGATTTTCCAGCCCCGCCTGCAGCCGGGATTTTCTGGTGCCACTGAAAGTCAATGGACTTTTGGCTGGCTCTTCAAATTTTCCATTCCCGCCCATAACGGGTCTTGCCACAAGCAGGGCCAGAAAACCCTGGCCTATTCCTTTAAAACCATTCAGCTGGTGCAGTAGATTTTCTTAAACCAGGTAATCCAACCTGCTAATCGCTCTTTTGCTCTTAATATCTTTAAGTTTTGGAATAAGCATTTGAATGTGCGTTATGATTAACCTTTATACAAGCTACAGATTATTTCATAGCATTTTGAATTCAGCAATATGTTTTGTGTGTAATTGCTGTAATTCTTTTCAAAGCCAGTAGGGTGCAGGATAGAGCAGAGCTAGCAAAGTGAGAATAGATGGGGACCTGAGAAAGGCAAATGGTAACACTTACAGAATCCGATAATTCTGGTGATTTACTCCGGGGATCATGGAGGAATTAGTGTTGTGATTCAAATCTGAACCTTATTTAGAGGTTCTACATTTTATCTCTCTAATCTACTTTTTGTATGGCTGAGTAAAACAACAAAAATGACTGTAGAATAATACTTGTAATGATATAACATGTTGTTAGTTTGCAGGCAGTATAATCCTCATCTCGAATGTGCTGCCAAATAGAGGCCAGGCACTCAGGGAGGGTAGAAAAATTGCAAGGATCCTTTTACATGTTGCACATCTCCTAATCGGCTCCATTTTTGGGGAAGGTGCAGAGGATTGGGGGGGAGGGGGTGGTGGTGGGGTGGGTGGGGGCAATGGGAATACATAGATGATTTGTTTTTTTTAAATCATCAATTGTCATGGGTGATTTTAATCTGCGTATTGACTCGGCAAATCAGATTGGCAGGGGTAACATGGAAGATGAATTTGTAGTGCACACCAGGGATTGTTTCTTGGAGTTATACATTGCAGAATCTAGCCAGGAACAGGCTATTTTAGATCTGTACTGTGTAATGAGGTGGGATTAATAAGAGATATCGTAGTTAAGGATCCTCTAGGGGTTATCAATTACAACATGGTAGAATTTCAAAGTCAGTTTGAGGGCGAGCAACTCGGGTCTCAAACCAGTGTTCCCAACTTAATTAAAGTCAGGTGCAGAGATATGAAGAAGGAGTTGTCTAAGGTGGGCTAGGAAAATAGAATAAGAGGAAGGTCAGTGGATGAGCAGTGGCAGACATTTAAGCAGATATTTCATAATGCTCAGCAAAAATTTATCCTGGTTAAGAAGAAGGACTCAGTGAGAAGGATGAACCACCCGTGGTTAACAAAGGTGGTCAAGGAGTGTAACCAATCAAAAACTAAGGCATACAAAGCAGCAAAAACTGGTGGTAGGTCAGAGGATCGGGATTTTTTTAGGAACCAGCAGCAGATAACTAAAAAGCTAATAAAGAAGGAGAAAATTGATTATGAAAGTAAACTGGCAAAAAATATAAAAACAAACAGCAGAAGCTTCTATGGGTATATAAAAAGAGAGTGGCTAAAGTGAGCATGGTACCCTTGAAGAATGAGACTGGAGAATTGATCATGGGGAACAGGGAAATGGAAGACAATTTAAACCAATATTTTGCATCAGTCTTCACAGTGGAGGACACTATAAACATCCCAAAGATATCAGAGAAGCAAGGAGCTAATGGGAGGAATATCTTGTAACAGTCTCTATCACGAGGGGCAAAGTATTTGACAAATTAATGGGGCTAAAGGCAGACAAGTCACCAGAACCTGATGGCCTGCATCCAAGGGTTTTAAAAGAAGTGGCTTCAGAGATAGTGGAGGCATTGATCAAAATATTCCAGGATTCACTCTATTCTAGGAGGGTCCCAGCAGATTGGAAAACCACTAATATGACGCCCCTGTCAAGAAGGGAGGGAGACAAAAAGCAGGAAACGATAGTCCAGTCAGCCTAACATCTGTTGTTGGGAAAATGCTAGAGTCCATTATTAAGGAAGAAATAGCAGGACATTTGGAAAAGCTTAACGCAATCAGAGTCAGCATGGCTTTGTGAAAGGGAAATCATGTTTGACAAATTTGCTAGAATTCTCTGAGGATGTAAACAGAGTTGATAAAGGGGAACCAGTAGATGTTGTGTATTTGGATTTCCAGAAGGCATTCGATAAGGTGCCACTCAAAAGGTTATTGCACAAGAGAGGAGCTAACGGTATTGGGGGTGATGTATTAGCATGGATTGAGGATTGGTTAACACACAGAAGACAGAGAGTCGGGATTAATGGTTCTTTTTCAGGTTGGAAAGATGTAACTAGTGGAGCGCCACAAGGATCAGTCCTAGGGCCTCAATTACTTATTATCTATATTAATGACTGGAGGAGAGGGCAGAGTCTAATGTATCCAAATTTGCTGATATTACAAAAATAGGTGGGAGGGCATGTTGTGATGAGTACATAAGGAATCTGAGTGAATGGGCAAAAACTTGGCAGATGGAGTTTAATGTAGGAAAGTGTGAGGTCATGCACTTTGGTAGGAATAATCAAAAGGCAGACTATTATTTAAATGGAGAGACTCTCCAAAAAAGTGCAGCACAGAGAGATCTGTGTGTTCTCGTGCATGAAACACAAAAAGTTAGCGTGCAGGTGCAGCAAAAAATTAAGGCAACAAATGGAATTTTGGTCTGCATTGCTAGGTGGTTGGAGTTTAAAAATAGGAAGTCTTGTTACAACTGTACAGGGTGTTGGTGAGGCTGCAGCTGGAGTACTGTGTACAGTTCTGGTCCCCATATTTAAGAAAAGATATACTGGCATTGGAGGCAGTTCAAAAAAGATTTACTAGGCTGCTTCCTGGGTTGAAGAGGTTGACTTATCAAGAACAGCTAAACAGGTTAGGCCTTTATCCATTAAAGCTTAGAAGAATGAGTGGTGATCTTATTGAAATGTACAAGATTCTGAGGGGGCTTGACATGGTAGATGTTGAGAGGATGTTTCTACTAGTGGGGAATCTCGAATTAGGGGATATAGATACAGAATAAGGGGACATTCATTTAAAATTGAGATACGAAGGAATTTCTTCTCTCAGTGGGTAATGAATGTCTGGAATTCACTACCCCAGAGAGTTGTGGACGCTAGATCACTGCGCATATTTAAAGAGGAGGTAGTTAGATTTTTGAAATATCAGGGAGTTGAGGGCTATGAGAAGCTGGCACAAAAGAGGAGTTGAGGCCTGGGGCAGATCAGCCATGATCTTATTGAATGGCAGGGCAGGCTTGAGGGACTGAATGCCCTACTCCTGCTCCTATTTCTTATGATCTTATGTTAGTCAGAACTTCATGATTTTCTTTGTTACATAAAAACTGTGGAACTGCCAGCAAAATAAAATAAAAGGAATAAATCTTGGCTGTCTAATACAAGATAAGTGTAATTCCTATATCAGTCCGGGACAGAAAATTCCTGATTTAGAACATCTCAAAAGTGCTGAAAGATGGCAAACTTCTTGTTTTTAAAATAATTAAGAGAGCTTAACTGAGAGCTCAGCTGAAGGTCAGGAACATCAACTCCTGGGTTTGATTCCAGGTCTTCCATTGAAAACCCCATCCATGCCTTTCATCATCCTCAGCGGTTATTTTTCTAACAACCTCTTCACTGACCTTCTGAAATCCACCTTACATAAACACTAACTCTTCAGAATTTCACCACACAAGTCTTTACCGCATTAAATCCCATTCATCAATAATCCTGCCCTTCCTCAGATCAATCATCAATTTCAAAATTTACATTCCCACCTATGATTCTGCCTCACTCCCGCTGACCTAGGGAATCTTCTCCTGTCTTATCTTCTTGCAACATTCTTCATTGTTCATTTTGTGGTGGATTATAATCCCAGCCCCTTGTCGGGACAATCTCATTTCAGGGATCCCTCTTAGATGATTCCCACCAAATTTAGGTTGAGAAAGGCAGATCCTAAAGATGTTACATGGGTTTGAAGGACTGATCTATCTCTCCCCAAAGGAAGGGGGACCACTGAGAGGATTACTCTCCTCCGGATAGACTTTCTAACAGGTTTCAGCCAGATGATAATATACTGGACATTATTAGGATCTAGGAACACCTCCTCAGTGAGGTTATCCGCAACCCCCCCATCAAAATAGGTACAGAGTCAGGTTGACATGTAAGAGATACAGAAAACTGTGTGTGACAATATAAATTCTAAATTATATTGATGTTTATTAAAGCACCGAACAGTGTGGTGAAAACAGGCAATCACAACATTAAAATGTTTTAGGAAAAGAGAAGAAACATAATCTTATTTCTAGGAGAGAATCCAGTTTTTAAAATCAATTTTTGTTCAGTAGGACATGCATCATTTTTAAAAGTAATATTTTTCTTAATCCCCAAGTGAAGACTCCAGAGTTAGCAAGCTGACTGTGACCCAGTTAGGGAGACAATTATCATTGCAGTTATCACCCAATAGTCGTATCTTTACTGTGGAGAGGCTGGAACAAATACAGTTGTGCTCTTAATATTTATGGTGTTTTTTGAGGCTGCATAACTAATTTCATATGTTGGGGTTGGGGGGCATGGTTGGTTGTATTTTAATTGTAATTATGTTCAGTCTCTTTATGTCCCAAATAAGGTTTGTATCTCTGTTCATTTCTAGGTCAATCCAGCCCTCTTTGATTTCTAACCAAGCTTATATAACTTTTAATCTCCAGGTAAGGTCTGTCCCTTAAGTAAACCAAATTGTGAGGGCTCGAGATTGTCAAATTTTCCTTAGTCATTTGGCTGTGTTTTAAGATTATAATGCATATTCTAAATTTGGATTGGATTAGCTTTGTAAAAATTTAAATTGATTGTGGTTTAGGGCTATCAGTATAAACTCATTTTATCAAATATTACACTGTGGACGCCTTCCTGACAGTTTACAAAAGAAAGTTTTATTCTGCGGCTTTGTGGGTGGATCCCTCTTATCAGGGGTTCCCTTATTGCTGGAAGAGGAGACAAGTCCCTTCATGTAGAGGCCCATAGCTATGGGGTGTGAACTGTATTTTACCTTTTAAAAAATGAACCCATTTTAACTTTTTAAGATTCCATTCATAGGAAGATAGCTCTTTTAACCTTATAATCCCTTATTATGGCCAGATTCCTTCACATGAATTCCTACATAAAGTCTGATTCTCCTGTAGATTATCCCCCATTACCCATAACCAACCCCTTCCAACCAGTTCTGCTGCTGATGATAGAACCTTCAGGTATCACATCCAACATTTTGGGAATCTATCCCAAACCCTGCCAGGTTTGCTATGTCTCTTTCTGCCTTCAAAAGCACCCTTAAAAGATGCTTATCTCTTCAACAATAGCTTTAACCCCATTGGCTAATTTCCCTTCTATTTGGTCTGAGTTCCAACTATGAATGCCTTGGGATACTTTGATACACTAAAGGAGGTTCTATAAAAATGTAAATTCTTTACTGAGTTTCCTGATCTTAGAAAGGGCAGCAATGGAGTTGCAATTAACCTCACTACCTCTGGGTTATCTCGAGGAAAATCAGTCAGGATTCCTGCCCCTGATCTGCTTTCCAGCAAACCTTGCTGGAATTGTACAGATATAGATGTGGGAGATGACAGAATTACATTTTGCAATGGTGCCCTCCTGCATTTGACTAAACTGCTTACACATGAAAAACGACCACCTGAGCAAGATAGAAGATTCCCACCGCCCATGGAGAGGAGAAGGAGGGGTGAAAATTGGTGAGAAGGACAATAAATTCTGGATATCACTTTGACTATTACAATTAGCAATCAGCTGCACAGTTTCACACTATTAATTAAATGTACATGAGTCACTAACATAGGATTTCATGTTTCATGAGCATGTTTCATAGGTGGGAAAAGGCAAGCAACAGCCATTTAATAAACAAGTGAGGGCATGTGACCAGTCCCTGGATCTATCCATTGGAAATGTTAAATGCAAGGGACGGCTCCCCATGTTCAGCCATCCAGAATCAGGTCCCCTGCATGATGGACATAGAGCTTCATAAGGCTGCTGAAATCTTGCTGAAACAGCCCAGTTGAGTCAATGGGCTAAACAAAAAATAAAAAAATACCTGTAAAAACTCAGCAGGTCTGGCAGCATCGGTGGAGAAGAGTACAGTTGACGTTTCGAGTCCTCATGACCCTTCAACAGAACTAAGTGAAAATAGGAGAGGGATGAAATATAAGCTGGTTTAAAGGGGGGGGGGGGGGGGCGAGAGAAGGGGGGGAATTTTGTTGGGACATGCAAGCAGTGATAGGAGGAGACAACCAAAAGATGTCACAGACAAAAGAACAAAGAGGTGTTGAAGGTGGTGATATTAATATTATATTATAATATAATATTAATATCACTACCTTCAACACCTCTTTGTTCTTTTGTCTGTGACATCTTTTGGTTATCTCCTCCTATCACTGCTTGCTTGTCCCCAACAATACCCCCCACCCCCCCGCCCTTAAACCTGCTTATATTTCACCCCTTTCCTATTTTCACTTAGTTCTGTTGAAGGGTCATGAGGACTCGAAACGTCAGCTGTACTCTTCTCCGCCAATGCTGCCAGACCTGCTGAGTTTTTACAGGTATTTTTTATTTTTTGTTTTGGATTTCCAGCATCCACAATTTTTTGTTTTTATTTGAGTCAATGAGCTGTTGTTACCCAATGTAAAATGAACACTGTTGGGCTCTTCACTTTGTAATAATGATGAGGTCCAAATAAAAGGTGAATGATGTTTTTTCTGTTGGATTAACCTTGGTGTATTTTGTTCATGGCAATCAAGCCACTGAATGATGTGTGTCATATACTACAAGCAAGTTTCAAAGGCTAGGACGTGCATCTGCCATTGTCTGTTTATATAAAACATTTAAATTAATGATCTTTAGAGTGTGTCAACAGATGTTTCATTTCACTAATTTTGGACCAGTTTTCTGGTGTGGATGCAGTGAAGCTGGGAAGCGATTCACATTTTGAGATAATGTGAAATATTGAGTCAGTGAGTAATAAAATCGCTTTGAAAATATCTACTGTGTTGTCCACTTGATGGAGTTATAGACAATTGCTGTAATGATTCATGTTTTCATATGCTGCAGAATCACTCCAGTACTTTGTCCAACTGGGTTTTATATGTGAGCCAAATATTGATGGTAAGGGATGTCACAGCTGAGACTGAGACCGTTTTTACTTGATGCCCCAATTTGCATATCTTCCTACCAGAAATACCTGCCCCTGAATTTCTACTATCCTGAAAGTATTCTGCTCAAATTTGAATCTGTTTTATTGTGATTGAGTGTCTGTGTGTGTGGGTGTGGGTGTGTGTGTGTTTGTTTTGCTTGTCAAAGGATTAACATCTATTTTCTTCAGACCTGAGGTTTTATCAAACTTATTTTCATTTCAACAACATATTTCTGTTTGTTCTTGTGTCCCTATTTGTGTAATTGAGCATCAATACTCAACTATAGGAGCTTCCTTCTGGAGTATTTGCATGATTGAACTCTTCAGTAGTTTGTTAAAATGACTGATCGATACTGTGGATGCTTATAAGCTTTGATATCTTTCCAGTTGAATCTGATGTTAATAACAAAATTGAACATAGTCTAGCAAGCAATTAAAATATATGGGTAATTCTGAAAAATTGTAATTAATTGCCTCATGGACAAAGAGGCACTCAAACTATATAATGGGCTCAGTTGGAGAGAGGTGCAAACAAGACTGATAAAGATTGTCTATAATAGAATGAAACAGATTTTATTTGAGAGTTGAATGAACCCTAAGGATATTATACAGTTAACAATCAGGACTAAGATCTTGAGACAATATACATTGCATGCATCACAATTTAACTTGAATAACTACAGGGTAACAGATGAAAGTCTAATCAGAGCCTGAATAGTTACTGGGATTAAGAATGTTGGTAAAGTCATTAAGACATCTTGACCATAACCAAAACTGATTTTGAATGCACAACCTCTGCAAAACTGTTGAATCAATAGTGCAGCAATATAAATAATATACCCAGGAAGAAATGCAGAAGAAATTGTAAATATTGCAGCAAATGTCATGTCAAAAAGAAAGAAGCTTGTTCTGCTTGGGGTCAGAATTGTAATACATGCAGAGAATAGACTATTTCTCAACATAGTGTCGAAAGTCTAGAAAGGGGTACAGTGATTAAAAACCACCTACAAACTAGATGAAACTACAAACTATATGAAACTCAAATGAAGGTCAGCTGAAGCCTTTGGATCTGTGGAAGATTAATATAAGAACAACTTCTAGGCCATCATGCTCATAGACAACAAGGAAGTTAAATTTCAGTTTGAATGTGTTGCTTTTGATAACTGAACCTGACATACCAAGTTGCAGAAAGCTTCAGACTTCGAACACTTCATGTTTATAATCAACAAACCAAGAACAAAGCCACTGGGGAAGGAAGAGTCAGTGTTGAAAGCTCCACTGAGTTTCGAATTGTGCAAAGGTTTTTGGTAGTAGGGGATGCAACTTGTGAATTATAAGAACATTATGATGATGGATGCTTTGTCAAAATTCACAGAGCAAGATGCAATGCCCAAGTGCTGGGATATCTTCAGAAGAGAAAGGAAGCTAAATGACACTTGCCCATTTAAAAAAAATCCCCAGACCATATGCTTAATTGCCAATCAGGAAACTACCTCTGGCTGTAACTCTTTTGAGTCAAAACAACTAAACTAAATTAACAAAATTGGGGACAAAGTAAAAGCAGCCCCTTAAAGGGAAACTACAAAAACAAAAGACAAAATGCAAAGGAAACTTACCAACATCTAATCAAAATGTGATTAAAGGGGTCTATAAAGCACCCCAGTCCCCACGGTGCCCATCAAGCACGGAAGGCCTCAGTGGTGCTACCTGTGGCTGTAGAAGAACTAATGAAGAAATATGTTAATAAGCCTTTTGAAGATCCTTTTGAAGATTGGGCCTTCCCAATGGTGATGGCAGCGATAGGGAATTATCACTTAACAAAGCTCCCAAGTGTATTCACTTCACTGTCTGAACAATAAATGTTCTGTCTGGGATAACAACATTATTCTTGGTTGTGTTTACAAAGAATGGGTTTAGATAAATTATTTTAGATGAAGGATTGACTTTGATGATTACCTTTTTAACATAATTTGGAAGATTCACATGGTTGTACATGCGCTTCAGAATCTCTCCAGCTCCTGCAAAATTTGAAAGACTTAAAGAGGCACTTGGAAATCTGGAAGAGACCATTTATGGAAGAGGATAGTGGGCCCGTGATAAACAAGGAAATTAAGTATACAGATCCAGGAGTGAGATAGTGTAGAGAAAAAGCACCAGCATAAGATTGTTGGGCCAAATGATCTGTTTTGTGCTGTAATTCTTGTAATTATCTAATGAATGCCAACAGTTTCAGATCAACAAAAAAAAAACAGATTTTAGTCATTTCATCAGCTTACCAACAAGAGAAAATGCTGTTAAAATTATTAGACATTCCCAGAACAAGCACACAAGTCTGACACAGACCATTATCTCACTTTTTTGACTGTGAGATACTGAGTAGCTCACCAGCTGAAAGGCTTTTTAACAGATGAACGTATAAACCAATTACAGAAACTGAGGCTAATTAATGTTATAAGAGAAGCTGCACCTAAGAAAATCAAAATGGCCTGATTCTACAATAAAGGCACTTCCTTGTTCCCGTTTGCAGACGGTGTATTTGGCGGCATGAGCGGAAAATATCGCGAGATGGTCCTAGTTGTGTTTCCCAGTGACCTAAGTCCAGGATGCAAGTGTCCCCTCCCCCCATCAGTGACGGGCCGTGTTTCCTGCAGCCCAACATTTGGAACTTCATTTTAATGTATTTGCGCCTCATTATTGTACCTGGACGCCAGAATCAACCCCCACGTCAAATTTAATTCCCAGGCTGGGGTGACTTCAGAATGACCTGATTTATGACTGCCTTTAAAAGGCGTGCACTTGACAAGCTGAACTTTGAGGCAAACTCGGAGGTAAGTGCACACAACCTTGCGCAATGCTCATGAGGATCGCCCATAGGACATCAAAGAAAAGGCAGTTCACATCTGGCGGGACAGTTGGGGGCACAGGCAAGTCGCTTTTTCCCTGCTGGCTTTCAGTGCAGTGCTGGGGCAAGGGCTTCATTGCAGGGGGTGGGATGGGGCGCAAGGCAGCACAGGCTGATAGACGTACACAATCACATGCCGGGGTGTTGGGGGCAGGGGCAGGGGGAGGGGGAGGGAAGCGGCCCCGCACTTGGAAAAGCTTCTCAGAAGTGAGCATTCTTCTGCAGCTGAGACGAGTCAGGCCTCTGAAGCATTTCTGCCCACTCAAGCAATGCAAAAGCATAAAAGTGCCATCAAATGCTCCAGAACATTTCCTCCCTTGGGTGCAGACTGCAAATTAATGTGAGTTTTAAGAAACTGCGGAACAAGTGGACGACTGGGCAAGTTGTAGAGTCCCCTTGTGAAAGGTTGTCATGGAACAATCATGATGGAGTTGCTGAGAGTTCCTTGCAATGTATTTATTAAGGTTTGGACCAGTAACTCACATGGTTCAAGCTAATAGTGCTGCCTTGCAGTGCAGGTTAGGAGAATGCCTGCGCCTGAGCTGAGAGCACAGCATGCAGTCCAGTGGCCGAAGCTGCTGTCAATCAGTCAAGTGGCGGTGAGTGGGGTTTCGGACAGCCATGAAGCACATTAAACACTGACCATCCAAGTGGTGGCCAGCACTCTCCGACAAGGGGCCTTGAAATGCAGGCGGAGCCAGAGACTTAGCCAAGACAGGTCCTTAGGAGACATATGCTAACCCTCACGACTCACTGTGATACTGCAGGAGAACATCACGATCATGGAGCCTGTTGATCTAGCTGTATGCTTCATGGCATACAGGAACAGAGAAGGTGGTGATGGAGGGGCCTGTCTCGGCAAAAGGAGGAAAACCACCCTCAAGATGAAGGTGCAGCAGGGCCTCATCCTGACGCAGCTGAAGATCCACAGCGAGCTCCTTCTAGGGCTCCACAGTTGACCTGTGAAGGATCTCACAAGTTTCCACCCACAAATATATCTGGGAGGACACGGGCACCATTTTCACGAAGGCATAGAACTTTGTGCATTTTGACTGGGTTCGGGAAAGCCAGGAAGCAAGAGCGCTGGAGTTTGCGGTGATCTCTGGTTTTCCACAGGTACAGGGTGCCATCAACTGCACTCATGTGGTGCTTAGGTCTCCATGGCAACAAGCAGTCAACTACGTTGACCGCAAGGGCTTCCGTTCGCTGAACATTCAGCTGGTGTACAACCACCACAATCACATCCTACAGGCCTGGGCACGATACCTCAGAAGCGTCCACAACTCCTACATTCTTAGCAGGTCTCAGATTCCTGACATCTTCTGAGGTCCAGGAAAGCTGCGGTGTTGGCTCCTCAGGGATAAGGGCTACCACAGTGGACATGGCTGATGATGCTCACGCGGCAGCCTCAAACTGCAGCAGAGAGAAGATATAATGAGGCTTGTGCCACAACCCGGACTATTATGAAGCTTACAATTGACACCTTGAAAATGAGGTCCCAGTCTGGTGGAGCACTGCAGTACAGTCTCCAGAGGGTGTCACGCATCATCATTGATTGCTGAGAGCTCCACAACCTGGCGCTGCAAGGGGGAAGGACCTAGCTGAGGAGGAGATGGAAGAGCTACACGTCTTGTCCGATGAGGAGGACACCGAAGGGAATGAGGGTGATGAGGTCCTGAAAGGTGAGGATGTCGGTGATGAGGCCACCTCACTGGCCAGATGAGGCAGGCGCACTTGGGACGCCCTTATAGCTGCAAGATTCATGAATGCTTGGCTGAGTTTCAATAGGTCCAGAACCACTTAACTCAGCAGGGGACTGTATGGACATCTTATTGCTAGCTTTAAGAGGTTATTAAAGGATTAGCTGCCTTTGATGTGGTTAATTAGATAGATGTTTGTTTTAACAACAGCTTGACCACTTGAGGGGATTTAATTGTTTTGGAATGGCTTTTGTTGAAGGAGAATTTTTTTTCAATATGGTGCGTTTGAATGAGGTTAGATTGTTAGATATTTGTGTGTTTTACATGTCCTTTTCAAATTCCAAGATCTACCCACAGTGGATACTGGATGACTGGCTATGGAGTATACGTGGGGAGCATGGAGAGTGCATAGGGGATATAAGGGAATATGAAGATATGAGAGGGCATAATGCGATGGGTGGAGGGTGAGGGAGGTGTGGGATGAGGTTTTGAGGGCACAACATTCATCATTAAAACAGACTGATGTACCAGTAAACGGAAGTAGGAGTTGCAGCCTGCCATCCTGGCCATCTGCCTGCCTTCTTTTCCACCTTGGATTTGCTTCTGGAGGCGGCGAGCCCAACTCTGTCCCACCCCCACTTCCCCACCTCTCCAGAATGAAAATATGGTGGGCAGGGGTCCTTTTAAAGGAGACCGGCCTGCCGAATCAGGAAGTGTCCCATTCGACCTTCCTGTCTCCTCCGCAAAAATCCTGCCCCGAAACACAAAATGAAAGAATCTGTATAAACCTGTGAAAGTCAAAACCATCATTTACGGAGAGACCCAAGAATCTGGTTTCATGCTGCATAACATGGATGGAATTGCCCAACCATTCCACTCAAAATAAATAACAATTAGCTCAATGAAACTTAGAGGAAGAAAAGATCAGGACCATTAATGGACTAAACTGTGAGCCAATATGTCAGCTGGAATCTTTGATGGAAAAGGATCTCATCAACAATATGAACAACAAGCCTTCTATCTTAACATCAAAGACTGAAAAGAATTGTGAAAAACCACATCACCATTTTATCGATAACACTGTAAGGTCTGTTAATATTTGAAATGATGGAAATTTATACTTGATACAGAGTTAATCATTTTTGACGGTGATTTTAATTGAAAAGTTTTTCTTTTGAAGAAGAAGATGCATTGATCTTATCATAACTGGCCAAGGTGGTTAAGTCTGTTGAATGAAACCTAAATAGTTAACCAAAATGGTTGAATAATAGAGATCATTTTATTAAACACTGAAACATTTTTTTTTAATTAGTTACCAAATGAATATGAATGCTCTAGCTTCCATTCAGCTAAATTTGAAACTGTTTTCTCAGTATTCAATTCTGGAAGTCATACGTTATAATGTTTGAATGTTTCTTAAAACAGTTGGGTCAGCAGTCACTGGAATGTTTACCATGGCAATTATCCAAGGTGCCTGCCAAGCTAGGAAATTATCAGAAAACGTCGTTGATTTTTTTTCAAAAAGCAGATGTAATGACCGTTTTCCCAAATATGGCCTCGACATTTCATTTCCAATCCTTCCCTGAACAAAAAGAGAGAAAGTAAAACCTTGGTTCCCTCTTTCTAATGGTGAGTCCCTAGAGAATTGCTATCAGTTCCAGATGTCGACAACTCAAGTCCAATGCAAGGATTTTTTTTTTCCTTTTTATAACTGCATATTCTTAGTAGTTAACGCATTTTTTGATAAAGCATGTACTACTTTGGTGTTTTTTTCACGTGCATTTTCTAATATAGACATCAGTGAGAACTCAACCAATTTGCAAACAATTAAATTAAGATATACTGATCCTGTAAGCAATTGTTTACAGGAGAAACACAATGTGCGTAAGGAATATATGACATATTTTGATTGTTCTACTGCTGCTTTCAATCTCCGCCTTTTTCTCAGTCCGTATTGTATTTCTCCTGCCTAGTTACTATAATAAACACAACACAGGTTGTGGAATATTTTTTGCTGTTGCTGATTCCGTTCATTTGGTCTTCCTTTTCTGCAGTCTCTGCATGATTTTTAAATTGCACTGTTTCCTCAGATTGTCTTTTTCTGGCACTTCCTTCTTTGGTGTGTCCTCATCACATTTCTCTAGTCCATATGATTCTGACTGCTGACTGTGTCACATATATTCATAGAAAGAGGCCTATCATGCATGTTCTGGCTTCTTGAAAGAGCAACTGTGCCAAGACCAACACCCCCACTTTTTTGTTGTAACACTATAAGCTTCTCGTCAGGGAGGCGGTGGCATAGAGGTATTGTCATTAGACTAATATTCCAGAAACCCAAGGTAATACTCTGGGGACTTGGGTTTGAATCCCATCATAGGAGATGGCGAAATTTGAAAAATATGGAATAAACCGTTGTTGATTGTTTTAAATTCACTAATGAAAAGGAAGGAAATCTACTATCCTTGTCTGGCCTACAGACCCACAGCAAGGTGGTTGACTCTCAAATGCCCTTCTGAACTAAAGGGCCATTAGGGATGAGAAATAAATGCTGGCCTAGTCAGCAATGCCCATATCCCATGAACAAATATTTTTTTTTAAAAGTACCTCTCCAGATTCCCTTTTTAAATTAATTTTGGAATCTACCACCTTTTCAGGTAGAATGTTCCATATCCTGAAAACTCTGAAAAAAACTTCCTAATTTCCCCCTGGATCCCTGTGATTTTAAATTGGTGATGTCTGGTATTGAACCATTAACCAGTGGAAATAGATTTTTTTTACCTACTCAATCAAAACCTCTTACCACCTTGAAAACATTTATTAAGTTACCTCTTCACCTTCTCTGTTCCAAGGAGAACAGTGCTACTTTTTCCAACCTTTCCTCATAACTGAGACCCTCATCCCTGTTAGCATCCTGGCAAACCTGTTCTGTACCCTTTCTAAAGCTTCTACATAATTTGCAAGGTGTGGTACCCAGAATTTTCCACAATACTCCATCTGCTTTTATATTTAAACCTTACCCATTTTAAACACCTTATCAACTTGCTCCACCACCTTTAAGTATTTGCATAATCAGACACCAAGGTCTCTCTGCTCATTTCTGTTCTTTTCAAAATATTACCATTTATAATCTTGAATACTTTTAATCAAAGAAGTTCAATGGTTACTTGTATAATTCCCATGAGAACTGAGCATTCCCAGAAATTTGTTGTTCATTTTGAACCTAGAAAATTGGAAACCATTATTGGGGTGAGCACAGTACTTTCGCCTCTACCAATCTTCTGCACTTCTCTTATGGCTCTATGAGTACCTGTTGCTGAGGTGGGTATTATTCCTAAGTAAAGCTTAATACTTGGTGGAGTGCCCTGTCTGTTTGCGATGCGGTGACAGGGTTGATGGGAGTAGGGAGGGGCGATCGTGGGCAGAACAACACTGCTGAGCAGATTCAGTTCTCACCAAATGCACACCTCCAACAGGAGTTGCTGAAAAGCACTTAAAACCAAAATCCTTTTATCTCCATGCTTTGAGGCATTGATGTGCCCTCTAATGTCTTTACCACCACGCTGTTGAAATCAGGTGACTCATCACCAAAGGATGATGAACAGTAGCGAAGCAGTTAGGTTACTGGACTAGTAATCCAAAAGTTTAGAATAATAATCCCCAGATTGTTGTTAAAATCCAACTGAATCACTACTAGCCTTGGAGGGAAGGGGACCAGCCATCCTTACCCAGACTGGTCTGTAAGGGCTGAATTTTACGGGGTGCCATGGTGTCCACTCTACTGGCTACAGGGGGGAGCTGACCATGAACCCAACAGCTGCCGTGCAGCAATTTCAGACTGGGGGGCAAGGTTAATTGCTTTAAGCGGAGACTTCTGCCGTTTTCTTGGGTGGAAGTTCTACCTTCGAGAGCAGCCAGCCAATTGGATGGTCAACAGGTCTGTAAGCCCAGCAGCACCAGCTGAGAACGTTGGCCATTGCTGGAACTACAGTCAATCCCGCCACTCCAAAGAGCCCAGGTTAGTCATGACCAGGAATCTCAGTGAAGGTAGCAAGAGGCCTGTGGCGGCTGGGTTCAAGAGGTCAGGGGAACGGCTAAAGGTCGAGGGGAGGATGTCCTGGGGTGGGGTGCCTCCAATAGGCCCAGGAGGCCCACAAAGTGAATCTCCCCCTTCCCAAACACCAGCCCATGCTGACAAAGCTGCTATGCTTCCATTACTTGGCCACTTAAGTGGCTCAATAGGCCCAAGGGCGAGTGGGCTGCCAACACCTTCACCATCCCCATAAAATTTCAGACAGGTTGGGGCAGGCAGGGTAGGCAATGGGAATGACACTCACTAGGTTTTACGTGCCCTCCACCCCCAACTTCAAACCCGTCATCAGGAAAACATAAAATCCAGATCAATGTGACTCCAGTCCCATAACAATTACTCTCTGAAGTGTCCACACAAGCCATTTTGTTGTATCAAACATGGAGAGAGATTAAGAAGCCATTCAGAGCAGAGTGGAGCTAACTTGGGGGTTTATGCCTCCCCACTCCCCATCTGGCCTTCAAAACCTGCCCCCCCCCCCACACCACCCCCCCCCCCCCCCCCCGCCCCCCGTTCTACTCCCCTCACCCCCTCCTCTCCCACCACCTCCTGCCAAGCTCCCCACACTAGCCTGTCTCTTCAAGTCAACTCCTCTTCATCCTGGGGAATGCTTGCAGTCCCAGCAGCACCTACTACTCAGTTCTGGTGCTGCTGGGCCTGCAAGTTGTCAAATTGGCCAGAAGTTCTTGAGGAGGGGACTTCCTTTGAGTGAAGGGCAGAAGCCTGACCCTCAGTCTGTTCAGAATACCACCAAGGTGTTATCGCTGTGGAGCGGCCTTATTTAAAGTCAGTTGATTTTAAACCAGTTTTTCTTCTGGTTGGGGGGGACAAGTGAGCAATACGCACCCCCCTCAATAAAATCCAGCTCAATGGCTAGATTTTAACATGCTGCTTCAAACAGACAACAATAATCTGCCCTGAAAAATTGACACAGGAAGTTAGATGGAATCCTCAGAAATAGTCAACTAAAATATGTTTTCAGCAATTATAAAGTGAAACTTCTCCAAAACGATTATGTTTGACACTGATTTTGGGTGGGCTCATAATTCTGTTTTGAATCTGTATTTTATTGGTCACTATGGATGGTCTGTAAGACAGGGTCCACTGAAAAAGTCTGGAAAATCCACTTGAGTAGCAGACTCTGAAGATACTGTGGTATTAAATGTTTCTTTAAACACCAGGCTGGATCACTTGTAGAAAGAAGAATTGTATTTCAAAGACCCATGTAAACCATCCACTGTTCTTCTTAAAATGGCATGGGATTACATTTTGGCTTGCATTGCCATTGAAAGCTTTGTACAGTCAATAATATTTCTCATCTATGTGACATTCTTTCATGAGTAAATGAAAGAAATCAAGTTTAACTGGAACTTAATTTGTTTATAAAAGTCATCTGTTAAACAAAAGCAAAACTTAAACATAACTTGACAGAAACCTGTGCTAAAAGCCTTGGAAAGTTTAAAAACAGACCCAGATAAAGGTTTCAAATTGCAGGTGAACCAGGAGCTGCTCCTTCAGAAATGGGACTAGTGGTGATTGTATCAGTATATAATTCAGCAAGCTCCGACACAGCTCAGATTTCACTCCAAGCAGATATTTTATTTTGAAGGCTGAGTGCAAGGATTGATGTGAAAAGTAAAATACTATAAAACTGCGTAAGTTATCTTATATAAGCAGAGCTTAAACAAAGGGCTAAATTGGGCTGTGTAACTCCCACATGACATGGCTAACGAAGACTCAAAAATAGAGTCTAAACTGAGCAACAGTTCTGATAGGAAATGCGCAAGATGTCATCTTGGGAAATGAGTTTGCGTGTTCGTGTGCCTAACAATAACAGCCGGCAGCAGCATGCAGACCAGTGAGATGATAAGACAAGTCCATGATCAAGGATTTCCGTGCCCGCCGGCGTTGGGTGTGTTCGGTGGCGTGAGCAGGTAACATGATGCGATCCGTTTCAGGCGTGAAAACAGTTTGCGATCGTCTGCTCGGCCCGCCATCTCCTGCCATTGGAAGTCGGGAATCTCATTGTGGTACATCTAAATATCTTATTAGGCCAGCCCACCGGAATTATCCCCACCGCTGGATTGTCCGTCAACGTCGGTGGGAAAACATGCCGACGTGTTTCATAACAGCTCACAACAGCACATAAGTGACATGTGCCTGCCGGGCTGCACTTCACTTGGGACTTCACGGTTTGTTTGCCTACCTTGCTTTGGTAGCACTTGCAGTTATCAGCGCTAGGCTTCACACGCAGCAACACATCACTTTTAGGGGGGCTTACGGGTAGGTCTCTACCTACCAGATCAGCCGTATGTGGGTGGATTTTCAATGGCTACAGGGCTAGGGCTTACTTGGTGAAGGGGGAGAAGTGGCCTTAGGTAAAGGAAGATGCTTTACGCGAGGGCTGTACTGGAGAAGGAAGGTATCTCAGGGTGTGTGTGGGGGCACATGTTGATCTGTGCAAGTAGCCTTAAGATGGTGAGGGCTGAGGAAGCAGTCTCCAGAGGAGATGAAGCCAGATGGTCATGTGAGGGTGTGTAGGTATGAAATTGTGTGGTGATGTCCCTTGAGCTGGCAGTGAGTGAGATGCCAGTGAATGTCTGATGGGCTTTAGTGTGTGAGTTTAGAGTGATGAGATAGTTGCCATATCCTGGCTGCATGGATGAGATCATTCATCCTCTATCTACATTGGATGGCCAACCTCTTCTGTGCAGCATTGGCACTGATCACCACTGTCATCGCCTACCAAACATGGTTGGTCACGCAGCTACCCATCTGCAGCGGAGGTAGAGGACATCACAGCAGGCCTCCATGACATCCAAAAGACATTCCAGAGATGCATCACTAAAACTGGGGACTGCAGTCTTTTTGCCTTTTGTGGACATCCTCCCTGCAGTAGTTGTGGGCTGGAAATACTGAGATGTGTGCGCGTGTCTGGACTTTAAATACAGTGCCTGGCATGATGAAGCGGCGAGGTGATAGTTGGTGGGCGAATAAGAGCCTACCCGCTATCAAAACAGCGTATTTCCTGGGATGCAGAACTAATGCGGCGGGTTTGAGACGATACAGCAGGTAAAACAGCATTTTACACACCCGCTACTTCACTTAGTGCAAATCTGGGATGTTTCTGCCCCATGTGTAGTGGTGAATTGAAACCATTGTCATTTTTTAACTGCACACTCCAGCCAACACCCTGTCTTAAACTCACACATCTGAATACAATGTAAAACAGAATGACAAACACAGTTCTATATTTAAAATGAATCATGAGCTACTTACAGGTTAATTGTTGTTTCATTTCTTCTGGCTGTTGGTGCAATTATATGCATTTTTGGAGTTTTTTTAATACCTGTTTAAAGTTTGAATGCTCCACAGGCAGTGGTCTGGCTGATCTTGCAGTTTGCTTTTTGTCAAATAAAATATTGTGCTGAAACATGTTGCTTCCTGAAGGGCATGCCTACTTCTTGGCATTAAGCATGGAGAGAGGTCACATAGAGTAGGACAAGCTGCTGGAGAGGAAGGAGGAGGAGGAGAAGAGGAGGCTATATTCACAAAGAGTCTTCAGGGAGCAACTCACATTGCAATTTCATCGAGTAACAATGCTGAAGATGTCCTCACTTCACAAAATAGATTGTGATTAAAATCTGTTAACCACTGCAGCTACAACTACAAAAGCAGAATAAGGGCAGCATTGCTTGTGGATGACAAGGTGACTGTTGTTCATAACCTTTATGCACCTGGCTCCTTTCAGGTTGCTGCTGGAGATATAAGCATTATCTTGCAGTTATAGTGCACAGCTCTATATGGGAGGCCACTGAGGCTCTACATACAAAGATAAACACATTCATCTTAACCAATCTTCCGACAGACAAACAGGAGGTGTGGAGCACATCTTTTCCTTCCGGAATGTTGGCTTCTCCATGGTGCAGGGCACCATTGACAGAATGCACACTGCTTTGCATGCACCTCATCTGCACTCTGTCATTTTCATGGGGGAGAGCACAAGATCCCACCCACTGGATTTGGTGGAACCAAAGAATTGTTTAAAAATAAGTAAGCACCAAAAATTGGAAAGCCATTGGTGCTTGCAGTACATAAATCTGGAGGTGACAAGGAGCGAAATATTAGTGTGGTCACAATTATTAATGATGTACGTAGCATCTTCTTAGATTTTACTGTACTTTACCTACCTTTAATTATTTTGAAATGTGGCCAATGCAGCAACCATTTTGCGCACAGCAAAACCCCACAAGCAGCAATAGGTTGACTGACCAGTTAACCTGTTTTTGGTAGTGTTGGTGGAGGAAGGAACATTGGCAAAGACATAAGGGTAAATTTTCTACTTTGCTTCAAATAGCAATCAGCTATCAGTTCATTTTCTCAACCAAAGAATAATATAACATCCCTTCAATAATGCACAGAAACAGCAGTTTAGATTATATGCTGGGACCCTTGAATGGGACTTAAAATCAATAAATTCAGAGCCAGCCAGTTGATTTGTTCAATATACTTAACTGGGATTGTCCAGCGTCAGATGTTTGATGTTAAGTTAACCATTATTGTCTCAGTCAATTAACATTTCAGATATTTTTCCATTCAGCTGATTGAGACAGGAATGAGCATTGTTCAAATGAAAACTAAAAACGGTTGAAAACAGGATTATTTCAAATGGCTGTTGAAGCAGGAATGGGAAGGAAGACTGAAGATAATTTTGGGAGCTTGAATTGATTAGGTTGAAATAAGCTGAAATTCAAGCAAAGCCTTCATTTTTTTTAACTCACATTTTTTAGAATTACATAAAATCAAAGGAAGTGAAAGTCTAGGAAAAATTGCAAACTGTAGCTTTTTCCCGGTGGGGCAGAAAGTGAGTATTATTTGGAAACACACTGCACCATTCTTAAAGGGGAACAAAGCAAAATCAAATTGGGTGTGTTTATTTACAAACAGCCCCTCATTCCGATCAAGTACAAGGGACTATTAGTTCACTAAAACTCTGGTTCCAACAGACCAAACTCACACCCTCATTTACATAAAGTTTCCACTCTCATTTTAAAACTGAGAAGCTCCATAGAAGATTTGATATAACATGATCAGACATTACTGTACTATTTTGTACTACGATTCCAAGGAGCTTCTTATATTGATGTTGGGGCTGGGAAGAGTTATAAGAACAGAAGAACATAAGAACTAGGAGCAGGAGTAGGCAATTCAGCCCCTCAAGCCTACCCCACCATTCAATACGATCATGGCTGATCTCATTTCGGCCTCAACTCCAATTTCCTGCCCTCTCCCCATTACCTTTCAACCTGTTACTAATTAAAAATTTGTCTATCTCCTCCTTAAATTTATTCAGCATCTCGGCATCCACTGCACTTTGAGGTAGTGAATTCCATAGATTCACGACCCTTTGAGAAAAGTAATTCCTCCTCTTCTCTGATTTAAATCTACCACCCCTTAGCCTAAAACTATTGCCCCTCATCCTAGAATGCCCCACAAGGGGAGACATCCACTCCATGTCTACTTTGCCTATCCTCTTTAGCATCTTAAAAACCTAAATTAGATCTCCACTCATCCTTCTAAACTCTAGCAAGTATAGGCTTAAACTGCTCAATCTCTCCTCATAAGACAAGCCCGACATCTCTGGAATCAACCTAGTGAACCTCCTATGAACCGCCTCCAATGCAACTACATCCTTCCTCAAGTAAGGACTGTGCACGGTACTCCAGGTGCGGTCTCACCAATGCCTTGTACAGTTGCAACAACACTTCCCTATTTTAATACACTATTCCTTTAGCAATAAATGCCAAAATTCCATTTGCCTTCCTTATTACCTGCTGTACCTGCATACTAGCTTTCAGCAATTCATGCACAAGGACACTCAGATCCCTCTGCACTGAAGCATTCTGAAGTTTCTCTCCACTTAAATAATAAGTCGTCTTTTTATTCTTCTGACCAAAATGGATAACCTCACACTTATCCACGTTAAACTCCATCTGCCAAATTTTGGCCCATTCACCTAACCTGTCCGTATCCATTTGTAACTTTCTTATTTCTTCATTGCAACTTACTTTCCCACCTATTTTGGTGTCATCTGCAAATTTAGCTATAGTACCTTCTATCCCTGAATACAAGTCATTAATATAGATTGTAAATAGTTGGGGCCCAAGGATCGAACCCTGTGGTATCCCACTAGTTACAGCTTGCCATCCAGAAAAAGGCTCATTTATCCCAACTCTCTGCTTTCTGTTGGTTAGCCAATCCTCTATCCAAGCTAATATATTACCCTTAACTCCGTGTGAACTTATCTTGTGTATTAATGTTTTGTGCTGCACCTTATCAAAGGCCTTCTGGAAGTCCAGATATACTACATCTACAGGATCTCCATTATCCACTTTGCTTGTCAAATCTTCAAAGAACTCTAGCAAATTAGTCAAACATGATTTACTCTTCATAAAACCATGCTGATTCTGATGGATTACATTCTGACTTTCCAAATGCCCCATTACTACTTCCTTAATAATTAATTCCAACAATTTCCCAATGATAGATGTTAAACTAACTGATCTTTGTTTTCCTACTTTCTGCCTCCCCATGCTTTTTGAATAAGGGCGTTATATTAGCATTTTTCCAATCCACTGGAACCTTTCCAGAATCCAGGGAATTTTGGAATATCATAGTCAATGCATCCACTATCTCCATTACCACTTCCTTTAAGGCCCTGGGATGTAGGCCATCAGATCCTGGGGACTTGTCACCCTTTAATCCCACTATTTCTCTAGTGATGGTGATTGTTTTAAGTTCCTCCATCTCTATACCCTCTGCACTACCTGTTACTATTGGGATAGTGCTAGTGTCCTCCACCATGAAAACTGAGACAAAATATTGATTAAGCGTCTCTGTCATTTCTGCGTTCCCCACTATTAACTCCCCAGTCTCATCCTCCAAGAGACTAAAGTTCACTTTAGCTTCTCTCTTGCTCAAACCCAAAACAAACAAAAGCCTATGATCATGTGTTGCAATTCTTGATTTACGTTTCTTCCTGCTAGCACTGAAAATCTAGGTCCATTGGCTGAAACAAACGTGGGGCAGAATTTTTCGGACCTGCCCATGGCGGGTGGGAGCAGACAATTTGGAGTAAGGCCAAAAGTTGGATTCCTGCCGACGGAAAAAAGAGTTGGAAATTTCCCCTCGCCACTTTCATGGCGGGATATTGGTGAGTGGGCTTTCCCGCTGATCTATGTCGGAAACACTATTTGCATGTATTAGCATGTCATGAATACTGGTTAAAAACACAACTCCTCGGAATCACCTTCCCCCTCCCAATTACGATCCTTGCCAGTGGGAGATTGAACGGGTCTAAACCACGACCAGATATAAATGGTGTGCAGCTGCCCACCCACACTTCACTTGTGACTTTGATGTGAGTGCAACATTCAAAGCCTACCTGCAGCAATGCTGCTTCGGTTCCTCAGCGATGCTAGTGTTGGCTCACACTGTATGTTGGGCCACTCATCCTGGCTACCTTGGGTGTTGAGCTGGGCTGCTCACCATGACTGCTACGCTACTCCGGCAGGGCAGCATTGTGCGCTGCGAGTCTCAAGCAGGACTGCACACTAAAACAGAGACCAGCATAGAGACCTGGGGGTGTTGGTGGGTCGGAGGGCTGGGAGATGACAGAAAGATGAGGGTGAAGTGGGCTTGGAAGGATTTGTGGGGTGGGTGGGTAACAATGGCATGCTGAGGGAAGATTGGGGGTGGGAAGCTGGAGGCCGACATAGAACAGTAGAAAGCAGACATAGAGGGATGGATGGGATTCGATTTGCATGAAGGGGAGGGGTGCACGCAGATTCTATAGTACGAAGTGGGGGGGGGGTTGTGGTTTTACTGTGCACAAAAGGGATGGGTTGCACACAGACTCATGGAGTGGGGGCAAGGGAAATGGTCTTGTAATAATTAATTGAAGAGCCAGAGAGCTGAGTGAAAGACAATCATTGTTCCTGGACTGAGGCCAAGAGGTCAGGCTAAGAGATTAAAGGAAGTCCCGGGGCTCTGTGGGCCTTGTAGTCAGGGTGAAATAATAAAGGCAGACCTGGGACTCTGTGGGCTATGCTACAGGGCTATGCATGGCACGCATGTTGTGTTCCCACTCCAGGAAGGGCATGGCCTGTATGCTCAATGGGGATCAGGCACAGCTTGGTGTGCAGGGCATGGTCATAGTCACGCTGTCGGTGGTGATGGGGGTGTCTGGCTCAGTACTGGGCTGCAGATGGCTTGATCACGGTCAGGAGAGGTATCTGTTGTCTATAAATGGGGAAAATATAATAAAGGGGGAAGGGGTTCTCGAAACTTTCCTGGGGCGCGGTCACCTCCGTATGTGGAGCTTCAAGATGTGGAGGTGTGACCTGCACATGGGGATCCACAGTGATGTGTTCAGGGGGAGGGCAGGAATATCCACAATGATAATGGGATCCAGGGTTACTTAGGGAGGCTGGAGAATTACTGGAGGGAACTCTACCTGCACATCGTGAGGCTCCAGGAAGATCGAGGGGACCTGATCTCTGATACAGGGAGGTCTCAGAGTGAAAATGCAGCACCACCATCTTGAAACCCTGAAGTTATGACATGGTTTAAAGTTGAAAATGGAAAAGAATCTGCAAGAGAGGGGATTAATGCAGTGTGGGAGGAACCCATGCTGGATTCAGGGGCCCTAACAGGGAGCACCATCACTCTGATTAGAGTAACAACATAGAACTGGAGCCTCAAGCTGATAAATTTCAGGAAGAGTTTATTGAAAGGTGCAATTGGACCATTAACATTTGGAGCATTTTAACATGAGACTGCAGAAGTCATTGGGTTCACAATGAAGTTGATCAATTTGAGCATTAACAGATTGGAATGTGAGAATGGAAGATGCAGCCAACCTCGAAGTGAGCACAGTTGCTGGATATCTGCAAGAGACCAACAAAAGCCTCTAAGGTGCTTTCTCCAATTGTCATGGCTAATTGGCCAAAGGGTGTCCAGTCATTCCAAAAGTGCAGGTGAGGCATTATCAGCCTACCAGATCAGGCATAGTAGGAGTGCATTAGGTAAGGTTGAACATACCCTGAATGTGCTCAAGCTTCTTCCAACCTCTCTGGGATTAAAATGCCAAGAAGCTGAGGTGGCATCTTGGTCACCTAGATCTGTGAAGTAGCGCCTCAGCTGGAACACTGTATCAGGGGAAGGGGAGCAACACAGACGCAGTTCCAGGGATGACATGGCTTTCTGGGAGTGATTGGGAGCTCTACTATAATTGCTCATTACTCCTAAATCTATTGGATATATCTGTCCACAGGAAGAAGGAGGATTGAATAACGGAGCCTGCACTCAATGTGGCCTTCTTAATGGGAGTGATCCGATTGAGAGGAGGCCCAGTCTGAGAATCATGGTCCAGGAGAACCCCAGCAAGACCCAGAGGCCAGAGGATGAGAAGGTCAGACCCATCCCATGGAGGTGACTTGCACGACCAAAGGTCTACTAAGATGCTGCTCCTACCTTGAGATGAGTGAGGGGCAATGCCGTGCATGCCTGCGCTTGTCAAGGTCGCTCATATCAACCGCATTCTGCAGGAGGAGCTAACACCACATGGACTGGGAGTCAGTCCCCTGCCAGTACCCCTGAAGGTCACCACTGTGGATCATTCCAGGGATCCACAGGGGACCTATGTGGCATCTCTCAGTCCTCAATACATAAATGAATCAAGGAGGTGACAGATGCCCTCTACAATAAGACTCATCATTATGTGAAATGCACACTGGATGAAACTAGCCAGGTTGCTAAATTCTTGGGTTTTGCTGCAATCTCTGGTTTCCTTAGAGTGCAGGGTGCAATCAATTGCACAGATGTGGCTTTGAGAGCTCCATGGCAGCAGCCCCTGATGGTTCATTAACAGGGAAGAGTTCCACTCACTAAACGTTCAGCTGGTCTGCGACCATCAGAAGCACACCATGCATGTTTGTGCCGGGGTACTCTGGGAGTTCCCATCACTCATCCTGAGGCGCTCCCAGGTGCCTCAGATGTTCGAAGGGCTGTGACGCATACAGGACTGGCTGCTTGGTGAGAAGGGGAACCCGCTGAAATGATACTCATGACACCCGTACTTCGTCCTCTAAGTGCCTCGGAGGAGAAACACAACATAGAGCAGACCATTTGCATTCTAAAAATGCGCTTCTGATGCTTCGACCACTGAGGTGGGTCCTGCAGCACTCTCCATAGAGGGTGTCCTGCATCATCGTGGCCTGTTGCTCCCTGAACAAACTGGTGCTTCAAAGGGGAGATCACTTGCCAGAGGGAGACATGGAGGAGGCTGAGAACTCCTTGGAAAGGCAGGAATCTGAAGAGGGCAATGATGCGGAGTTTCCATGTGACAATGTGATTAAAGCTGCAAGATGCAGAAGACATGCCCACGACAGACTCATAGCCACAAGGTTCCAGGAGGAGTAAGGTACCCTAGCACATTTTTCCTGTCCCTTAGTGGCGTGCAGTGATCTGAAAGGCCTTTACAACCACTAACATCGAGAGCAATGTCAGCACTGGGCCTTGGACGTCCAACTCCCATGTTTCACCAGGCCCTAATCTTTGGAAATATCAGCTGTCAAATCTGGGAAGTGAAAGGCAGCTCACCAGCCCAAAGCCTGCATCAAGTGAACTTGATGCAGTCGTAGCCTTCTCAGTGAGACACTTCTTGCTGCCACAGAGATGCACTCATGGCTGGAGAGACCATCATGACTGCAAGTTGTGTGCTTTGGCACAAACAATGACGACAGCTATTTGATCATGTGATAAAATGAGCAGTAACCCACCAATACAATTGAGCATGTATAACTCCATGGTGTCTTTTAATATTACTTCTAAAAGCAATTTGTAGTCACCTTCAAAAAAAGAGGTTGACATATCTCCCTGACATTAGACAAGGGACAAGTAACTAACATGAGTCAGCCAGACATCACATGAATGTGAAGCTCACAAAGGGAGGCGATCATCGAATGGGAGCTTGGGCTACCCTCACAATAAGAGGCTACATTGATACATATCCAGGCCGCATATAAATGACAAGACCATTGTCATGAACAGCAAAGTTACTTTACAAGAGTCCCTGATATATGCAGTGAGTGAACACCTGTGACCTAGAAGTGATATCAAGGTTTCCTAATCTTTCTAACCCTGTCTTGGTGGATCGCCGACATCTGCAGCAGAGGTGGAGACAGCCTGCTCACTGCTATGCCCTGTTGTCTTTGGTGATTTTGGCAGGCATCTTTTTGAGGGCTGAGACCTGGAGGGCCCCGGCCTGCTTTGGGTGTCCGGCTGTGAGGCAGTGCACCATCCTTGGCCTGTACAACTGGAGGTGATGGGATCATGGACAGAGAGGATTGGGATCGGCTGAACACTCGCAGAGTCACCTGAGTGGATGGCTCTGGGATCTCCAGCTACTGATCCTCCTCCCTGTGGGCTTGCGGGCCCCTACCTGTCTCCTTGAGGAGAAGGGGTACCTGGACGGAGGTCCAGGTGCCCCGCCCCCTCTCACTTAGCTGCTGATGGATCCCACCAGTGCCTATAGTGATGGACTGCAGGTCTGAGACCAAATGCAGCAGAATCTGCTAGACCAAGGCACCCACCACCCTTACCAATGGAGACCATGTCAGAGCCACGACATCAGACAGAACATGGACGGACCTCTCCGTCCTTTACTCTAGTCTCGTGACTGCCTCTCGTAATTCTATCTGATGTTCCGCCGCCTGTCTTTATCTCTCCAGCATATTTGCGATGGCCGCTTCCAGAGATTCATCATCTGAAGCGGGCTCAGTGGGTGCCTGATCTCCAGCAGTCGAGTGCCAGAGACCTGGGCTGTCACTGCCCCTGAGTGCTGTGGAGACGTGTTTGTGAGGTGTTCCCCAGAATGTGACCCGAGCCTATTCCAGAACTATGACCCACCTGAGTGTGTGCCTCTGAGCTTGTGGAGGATCAGGTGAACGCAGTGGCAGGTCTTCTTCAAATGGATCCTCATCACCTTCCTCTGAGGTAGCCTGGGGGCTTATGTTGCCTGTGCTGGTCTGTCTGGACCTACTGCTGCCTGAAAGAGAGGGAAGATAGCTTTAGTTCATGAACGGGCTGAATACAACATTGCATGTCACTCACTGTGAATGTCAGGGTGTGATCAACTTATGGAGGGCTTATCCATACTGGCTCACTGGGAGAGGCCGATCCCACCTTCCACACAGGAGCATTCAATGTTCTCCCTTGCCAACTCAGTGGCATCCTCCTTGAATTTGGAGAGTTCTTGGATGTTGGCTGTTGTTCCTCCAGTCTGGGATCTCTCCCTCTTGTAATGCACAAACCTGGCCTGCACGAAGACAAATGGATAGAATGTGATGAGGAGGGGTGGAAGAGGGCTTAGGAGGCATGCCTGCTGTGTGTGCTGTGCCACACCACCACTGCCCACCCTCCCCACCACCCCCCCCCACCCCCCATCCAGGTAAGGGCTGAAGATGCTGTTTGTGCAGGATGTTAGATGAGATGCTGGTGAATAGGTTTTCAATGCTGATATTTCCCCTACTAATATTGCGTGAGATCGCTGAACTGTGTGATGCTTTGCATGCATAATACCATTATGAGAGTGTGATTTTGGATTGAGATGAATGTTGGCTTACCCTGGCGGAGAGGATGAGATCATTAATCCTCTTCCTGCACTGGATGGCATATCTCTGGCAGTTGCCTGTGGGGCTGACCTCTTTTGTGACCTCTTCCCAGGCTGGTGAGGTGAGGTAGGTGGACCTCCTGGATCCATCCCTGGGAAAAAGAACCTCCAGGTGCTGGCGGACATCTCCAGTTAAAGCTTCCAGGGAGCAAAGGCTAAACCTTGGCACAACCTCCTTGTTCCTTGGGGCCAACTCCAGAACTTCTGATCACACAGCTGGGCTGAAGAGAGCAATGTGTGTGTTCAGGCGCCATTTAAATATGGTGCCATGAACTACGACCCCTTGAGGTGACGACTGGTGCCCAACCCAACACACGATTCAGTGAGCAGCCCGCCTATGCATAATTAATGAGGTTTCAAAGAGAAGATTGGGCATGAGAACCCAACCCACACAGAATCCGAAGCGGAAAATCCTGCCAATAATTGATGAGTGAAAGACAAATACAGTTCTACATGTGTAAGTTTAAGCAGAGACCCAATAGCAGATAACAGGACCAAAGAAATTGTGCAACCCTGATGCTGTTGAGACTATGAAGATGACCTTTTCTTATGTTAGAACATCTAGTCAACACAGGAGGACCGTACACCTTAAATATCTTCATTCTTGCATGTGAAGTAAAGGGTTAATACTTATGTTATATTATGACAATGATGTTCCTGATGATGTAAGCATGAGATCAAGGTCAGATGAGGCTCCAAGGGAGCAAGACACCGAACAGTCTGATAAAAGCAAAATACTGCGGATGCTGGAAATCCAAAACAAAACCAAAAATACCTGGAAAAACTCAGCAGGTCTGACAGCATCTGCGGAGAGGAATACAGTCAACATTTCAAGTCCGTATGACTCAAAACATTGACAGAACTATCTGAGTCCAGCTAGAAAACAATATAGCTACCACAAGGTCTTTGCTGTAAATAGTGTAAATAAATATTTTAAGAAAACCTAAGTACTGACTATCTCCAAGTCACTTATAGGTTAAGTGAAACATCATCAAAACATGCATGACTTGTGTTTGCCAGAAAACCTCAATATTGACATTTGGGACATTGACTTTGCGTTTGGTATTTGTTATTTTTGGCCTCTTCAGGATGGAACATGAATTTATAGCCTATTGCTTTTAAACTGTGATAATTAGAAACATGCTTGCCTTCATATGGAAGCTGAAACTTGGTTAGCTCTGCTTCTTGTTCATTAGTTATGGCATAAAAAAACCACAAAGGAGCAAAAAGAAGACTGCATAGCTCATTTGCTTCTCTCAGTTAGAATATGCACTTTATTTGAGACAGTCTCCAGCGCCTCATTTAAAGTATAGTTGAATCTCCCGATGCTGTTTGTCAGGAGTTCTGAGCTTTGGTTTTGAAAGCTGTACAGGTATATACTGCGGAGCCTGCAGGGCTACACATAAAGATTAAATCCAAATTCCTATTAATTCATATACTCTGTCAATTCAAGTTACTGGTATTAACAGATCTTGATGTTCTGATATTAGGTTCATCCTTCAAAGAGGCACAGCAAATAGAAAGTATAGGTGTCAATAGGAGCTGGTTGGATTTTGAGGGCCCAATCGTCATTGATCAAGGACTACATGTGGTCCATTGTTTGACATTCCTGTGATATGCAATCATGAGAGATGTAAATTATACTACTTCCCAAATATTAAGCTATTCTAATGCCTGAGTTTAATCACGCAAACTGAAGATAATCTTTGTAATTATAATTATTAAAATTCCTTTTTTAAACTGTGCACTTCTATCATATAATTATCTATCAATTTCCATTGTGTTTAGATTCTGTAATTTAAAAAAAAAGCACAATTTACAAAAACTTGGTTCTTGGGAATTTGTTGGTGCTTTCTAGTTAGAATATTGTCCTTTTTACTTTAGTTAGAATAATGTGCCATTTAGTTAGAATATTCTTTTTAGTTAAATACAGTCCTTGTTATTTAAAATACTGTCCTATTTAATTAGAATATTATTATTGTTACAATTATGAGGTTTATAAAAGTGTTATGTTTTGGGTCTGTAGCTTTAAATTTAGTATAAATAATGGAGTCATGTGACCTGTTCTGAAGTCTGCCTGACAGTAAGCCTGAGTAGTTCGATTGTTAGAGATCAAAGGAAGGCTTAGATTGTCTTACTGAGAACCAGGTACAATCTTTTTACACCTTGAAACAATGTTAGCAGCCTCTGACTTTAGAATGAGTAAATCCTGAGTCTTCCAAAGTCCCAGAAAGATGTTGTAGGTACCAGGTTGTAAACAGTTATGCTGTAAACCACCCATTTACTTCTCAGATAAAAAGGAGTTGCGGATCAAGAATAGCTTATTTGCATTTCTGCTTAGGTATTGTGTTTCACATTCCCATGGGGAAGAGGGCAAGGAAGCCATTTTTGAGATCAAGTTACAGGTTTCCCTACAATTCAGGCTTTGAAAGCTTCCACAGATAGATGTGGGAGGGAGACTGTCTCTTATTGAAGTGATGCATCCTGCAGCCATCTAAGAATTTCAGAAGAATCGTGGCCGGGGGAAAGAAGAATAATCAGAACAGGCTTTATTGCTACTGGTGGATTTTAAAAACTCTTCAAAAACTGAAAGCATCTAGAGAACATCACTTGAAATTACTACTTGGTAAAACGGGGATACGGGAACTCATTGGAAGTAACCGTGGACTGTTTGTTATATAAGGACTAATAATTCTGAGGCGAGTGTGATGGCGAAAGGATAGAAGGAGATGTTCCTCTTGTAGTTTAAAGTACAAGTTGCCTACAAAAAGAAAATAGTGTTTAGTCAATAATTTTTTTAGTCATTTGTTACAATAAATGTTTTAAAAGGTAAAATCTTGTCATGTCATTCTTTCAGCTAATAACTGGAAGTTTGAATCTCACTAAAAGCTATCAGTCTCTACAGACATCATGACATTATACAGAATATTACACTGGAATTAAGACTGAATTTTAGTAGGAAAATTCCCCTCTTTCATATGAGGTCATCGTCATCTAATTGCCATGCCGAGTAACGTAGGCAACAATGATCTTCCAAACTTTCCAATCATAGTGACGGTGGTTGACCTTGTTGTTGGAGTTCTGGGACAACATTTTCCACCTGTCAGGGGGGGATTTGTGGGAGCGGGTGGGTGGGTTCCCAATCAGCAGCCCCAGTTAGGGGCAAGCCGCCATTTTACATGGGTGGGTCAATTAAGGCCCACCCAGCGTGATGTCCACCAGGAAGCGCCATGCGCTCCCTGTGCGGGCCGGGGGTGGGGGGTATTTCTTGAGCCGGGAGTGCGCTCTTTCGTGCGCAAAATAGCACACACATCTCCCTGAGGCAAAGTGCTGCCTCAAGGAGATCGGCTCAAATGTAAAAAGCTGTTTGAACAATAGAAAAAATTTCGCTGCCATGTCCCCTCAAGTGGCACTGTCACATGAGTTGGGACATGTCCATAACTTTTATTTTAAAATATTCAGAAATGTTTAAATCCCTTATGAAGCCTCATCCCATCCATGGATGAGATTTCATGTTTTTTCAGAAGCCCGCCTGGGCTCCCGGCCTGTCCACCAACCTTAAGGTTGGACGGGCAGGTCCATTAATGATTTCAAAATATTTTTTTAATGGCCTTAATAGGCCGACCTGAAAATTTAAATGATGCAGGGTGACATCGGGACACCCATCTGACGTCACCCCACGTCACTTTACATGTCGGCGAGCGGGCCCCACCCCCGCTCGCTGACAGGAAGGTGCAGCCCCTGTTTAAACTTAGGTTCTTTAATGTTGTCTGGCTGTTTCCTTTGTTGTCGACCTCTTGCTCTTCTTCTCTTAATCCTTCCAATGGTGATTAGGCATTCCACCCCTTCCACATGAATAATATTTATGAAGAACTCAATTTCTTTTGTTTTGACATTATTTAAGAGCCTTCTTGTTCTTCTGGCCTCAATCAGTTTTTCTTTGTTAGGTCTTCTCTCCAAATAGCTTACCCTTATGATCCTTCTGAAGCACTACATTTTGAAGCTTTTATTTTAAAATATTCAGAAATTTTTAAATCCCTCATGAAACCTCATCCCACCCGTGGATGAGGTTTCATGTTTTTTCAGAAGCCCACCTGGGCTCCCTTCTTTCCCAATGCTTCAAGTTTCACATCTATAATTCATTACTGACCAGACAGAACATTTTAGTACATGGATTCTCATTTCAAGAGTCAAGATGACATTTTTTAAAATGTTGTTTAATTTTGTAAAAACACTTTTGGCTTGTCCAATCCTTTTTCGGATTTCAGTACTGCTTTTGACATCAGATGTAACTGTGCTTCCTGGATAGTTGAATTGATTGACATTTTCTAACTTGCTTCCATTTACTGTGATATTCTTACTGGAATGTTCTTTTTCTTTGTCTTTACCATAGTGTATGCTTTCTTACAGATGTGTAAGCTCATATCTACCATTTTTATTTATGACTGTATCAGCTATTTTTTGCAAGTCTTCTTTATTTGTTGCTGTAAGTATGGTGTCATCAGGGTAGCAGATGTGGTTGATGACTCTCTCCCCCCCTACCTTTACATCATCCATCCCTTCAATTCCTCTAAGGATTCATTCACTGTATGGGTAAAAGCAGTCTGGTGAGAGAATGCAACCTGGGTACATGTGGTAGCTGATCCCAAATGTTAGCTTTTACATGAGAGGTAGCCTTGTGCATCTTTTTTTAAATTCATTTGTGGGTGTCGCTGGCTAGGCCAGCATTTATTACCCATCCCTAATTGCCCTTGTTCAGAGAGCATTAAAGAGTCAACTGCATTGCTGTGGACCTGGAGTCACATGTAGGCCAGACTGGGAAAGGATGGCAAATTTCCTCCCCTAAAGTCATTATGGCAATCAACAATGGTTTCATGTCATCATTAGACTTTTAATTCCAGATATTTATTGAATTCAAATGCCACCATTTGCCATGGCAGGATTTGAACCCAGGTCCCTAGGTTACCAGTCTAGTGACAATACCACTATGTCACAACCTCAATCAACAAACAAAGGTTGGGATGAAAATAAAAACAAAAAACTGCGGATGCTAGAAATCCAAAACAAAAACAGAATTACCTGGAAAAACTCAGCAGGTCTGGCAGCATCGGCGGAGAAGAAAAGAGTTGATGTTTTGAGTCCTCATGATCCTTCAACAGAACTAGGTGAATCCAAGGAGAGGGGTTGAGATGATTTTGCATTTCAATGACTCTTTCCACCAAGGATTTTAAAAGATAGATTACATGTTATTCATATGAAGTAAGGTGCATTAAACCTTAATTTTAGTTCAGAACCTGGTTCCATTCAGTTTGCAGTGAATACTATTCCCCAGCTTGAAACTGTTCTGAAGTTCAATACCATCAGAATAATTAAGAAATCTCATTCAGAAGTTAAGTAAGGTTAGAGTCTAGGAGATTGAAAAAAAACTTGCTACCATTCAAGTGGGTGTTCTCTTAAGAGTGTTGAGGCACATGTTTAGGGTAAATTTTGTGTTAAATCTCAAGGATAGTCAATCAGCATTTGTACATGGATACAAGGCCCATGCGATTCACATTGCCATGGAAATGGGCTTTGAGAGGGGAAGGACTTCTAAGATATACCTGAAAACTCACAGGCACAGTTCGTCTGCCTTGGTTCGAGAGAGAGAGACAGAGAGGCAGATGGTTCACCACACTAGAATGTTGGTGGAAGCTCATGCTCAGACTAAAAAGAACAAATTTGTGACGAGTTAAAATGAGGTTAGAAGATTCATTTAGTTGGTTCCATAGGGAGGACCATGAAGGACAGTTCTGGGGTCAGAAGTTACCAAGCTGAGACAAGAAAAGAACAGAAGTAAACCCTCGGGTGCTAAGAATCACTTTGGTCTGATTTTGGGAGAATTAAATGTGACAAAAAGCACACTGCAACATATACCTGTGAAGTGTGTTTTATCGGTTGTGCTAAAAATAAGAGGGCTTCCGTAGTTTAAAGTATAATTTGCCGACATAGTGTTTAGTCAAAGAGTGATTTCAGTCTTTTGCTACAGTAAACTTCTTAAAACGTGAAATCTTGCCCTGTCATCCTTTCAGCTATTAACTGGAGGTTCAATTTTCTTTTAAAAAGTTATCAGTCTCTACAGAGATCCTAACACGTCCTTTAAAATGAGGTGGATTCGACGAATTGGGAAATTACCTGTCTCAAGCTTGGTAGTGAAAATCTGGCCCAGGAGTAGACTGGGGGCAAAGATATGCAGTTCTTTGCACATTCTGAAGATATTGGCTTCATTCGTCCAGATGTTTAACTGTAGGAAATTGCAGTCCATTCATGACTGGATGTCAAACAGACTGTGTAAAAACAATGGGGCAGCAAAGGAGTAGAGAGAGCTGTTGAAGAGGTAGAGCTGGTTGTTGTCAGGGTACATGTGGAAGCTGATCCTTTATCAGCAAATGTTGCTGCCAAATGTTAGCTTTTACATGAGAGGTAGCCTTGTGTATCTGTAGAGGTAATGGTCTAGGATAGGAAGGGCATCTACTGTTGGAGATGCTTTGGCTTCCATTGGATAAGTAGGAGTCGCAACAAATAAGGGCTGTCCCTTTGGACAATGGAACAATGGAAGAGAAGTGGAGGGAAGATGTGGTCAACTGTTTCAAAGGCTGCAGAGAGCTTGAGGATGACGAGGAGAGATAATGCACTGGATCACGGTGAGTCACAGACATTGCAATTTTTGATTTCGATCAAGGTTGTTTTGGTGCAATGACAAGCCAAAAACTTGAATGGAGAAATTCAATCAGGGAGTTTTGGTAAAGTGGGGATAGATTTGGGATGTGAGAACACAAAACATTCGTGATAGGGCAGTAGTTTGCATTGGCGTTCGTGTTGAAACAGCGAAGATAGTGGTTTTGAAAGGGGAAAATAGCACCTGGAAAGAGTGAAACAATGATAATGTCAGCTAGTGACCCCATTCGCAGCAGCGGTGGAACTTCAGCCACAATCTTACATGAGCCGACCATGTAAGAACCCGTCTCCAGGATCAGCGTCCAATTAGGAAGGGTGGGTGGGTAGTGGGGTTGGGAGGTGCATGCAGCGCGGCCCATTGTTCAGCAGTGAACAGTCTTCATAGTGTCATCAGGATAGGGAGAGCTGCAGTGGCAGCTGCAGTCACGCATCTGCTCTGAAGAAGAGTCTTAAAGACTCGAAATGTTAACTATTTTTCTCTCCTCAGATGCTGTTAGGCCTGCTGAGTTTTTGCAGCATTTTCTGTTTTTGTTGTAGGGAGAGCTGCTGGCGGGGTAGCAGCAGGAACACAACAGAGGCGCCATCATCAGGGGAACAGCTGGTACTGCATCAGTCCCATTGGAGACATTTGTGTGGGGAAAATCACTGAAAATGATCCCTTAATTGGCTTCCCACAGCAGACCTGTGGGATGCCAGCCTGGGACTCAGCCTTGGGAAAAGTGGCTGGAGGCAGAAACTGCTTGCTTAATCAAGCATCACAATCCCTGTTCCCATTTTTGGGCACTATTAAATTTAGCTGCCAAACTTTCTTTGCATCGCTGGTGCTTTCATTCTGTACAAAAGCACAAGGCTTTACTTGTTAATGTGTCTATTCAGCTGAGATGTGCTGCTGATTATATATTCTATTTGTGATCATCTGCAGCAGCTGATCATTGCCATATGCCAGAGATAAAAGGCAGTGAGAAAGCTTTCCTGCTAGTTATAAGTGAAATGTGAAAAGGGATTTTTTTCTAAAGCTCATAGTTGAAGGCTAGATCTGTCACACCAATTAAGTGAAGAGATATTTTAAAGTTTCTTAAAAAGGTTATTTACTGTGCTCAAGCATCACTTCGACATTGCACAGTCTCACCACCTCTTTGTGGTTGGTTAAAGGTCCATCCCTTGCAGGATAAAAAAGATTGCAGAATCTTGCCTCCCTTTAGCATAGCGGCTGTTCTGTCGAAGAGCACTTGTCTCAGTGTCTTGGCTGTCTCCTGCTGCCAGTGAAGGTGTTATAAGGGCATCCAAACCTAAGATAGGAACCAGTAAAAGCCAGTCTGCCCATTTAGCTCCTAAGTTTTATTTCAAGTTCAGGAAAAAGCTATTCAACTCAAAGAAATAAAATCAGAAAATGCTGGAAGTATGCAACAACTCAGGCTGCATGTATGGTGAGAGCAGTTAAGAAGCAACGTAGCCTTCGGCTGATCTGGTGAGGTATTTTTAAGGCAATCAATTTCAAAAATTTTAACACCTAGAAGATTTTACTGAGGAGCCCTGCGTTCATCCACAAGAACACAAGAAATAGGATCAAGTGTGGACCATCTGCCTCTTTGAGCTTGCCCCGCCCATTAATATGATCTCGGGCTTCAACTCCATTTTCCTGTCCAATCCCCCTATACTTTAATTCCCCAATAGACAGACAGACTTTTGGTCTACCCCAGCCTTAAATATATTCAGCAATGGAGCATTCACAACTCTCTGGAGAAGAGAATTCCAAAGGTTCACAACCCTTTTAGTGTAGTAATTTCTCCACATCTCAGTCCTAATGATTGGCCCTTTAACCCGAGACTGTGCCCTGTGTTTTAGATTCCCCGACCAGCAGAAACAGTCTGTCAGCATCCACCCTATCAAGCCCCTTCAGAATTTTGTAGGTTTCAATGAGATCGCCCCCCATTCTTCTAAACTTCAGAGAATATAAGCCCAATTTACTCAGCCTCTCATCATAAAATAACCCCCTCATCCCAGGAACCAGTTTAGTGACCGTTCACTGTGCCGCCTCCAATGCAAGTATATCCTTTCTCAAATGTGGAGATCAAACCTGCATACAGTATTCCAGATGCGGTCTCACCAGAACCCTGTACAAGTGTAAGACTTCTTTATTTTTGTACTCCAATTCCCTTCTGATAAAGGCCACTTGAACAGTCGAACCAACGCAGCAGGGGCACTGAAGTATTGCAGACCATTCTCAATTACCACATTTATTTGGAAGAAAACTGTAATTCTATGACAGGATGAATATGTGCAAGAGATTAGGAAATGTAATGATGCCTCTCCTATTTAAACAAAGTTGAACATACAGAGTGTATCAGTAATTTTCCACTTTCGTGAGTGACATTGTACAAGATAAAGCACATGGTATATGGGTTTGTTAATCAGTGTTTACTGATTAACTGGTGGCGCTGCCGTTCATTGGAACTTTCAGCCTCTGATTGGCTAGTTCTGTCCCTTGGGTCCTTGATCCTGGGATGGCTTGCCGCTGGGTGCCTGAGTGGCATTTAATTTGATGGATCTTCCCTAAAAGAGGTGACACAGGGCTCTTGCCAGCTCTCTGTCCAGTGGCCAAGACCCCCGTTGTCTCCGTTAAATACCACCCAGGGTGACAGCTAAGGATAGCACTGACACCAATTCAGCAGCACCTGAATTTGTAATCATTCTGTGTCTCTGTTTTTAAAGTGACACTGTCCATTTTTTGGCCAATCTAGCTTTCAATGTCAAAATGAAAAGTCTGTGATCTGTGAGGATCAGGACTGAACTAGAGAATATCAGTGACTAGATTATAACAGTAAAACTGAAATTAGTTTGAAATAGGATATTAAGCAGTAGGTTAGTAGGATTTCTTCCAGTTTAACATTGGTAAACCCAAAGCCATCCTTTCCAACTCTGCCTCTGGTTTGGATTCCACAGGCTTAGTCAAATTTAGTCATGTATTATCACCATTAAGGATACCAGTTTCCATAATCAAAAACAATATTTTACCTTTTCTGTGGTTGCTTATATTCAAAGCAACTAGCATCCCCCAGTGCAATATATACACAGCTGTTTTGCAGATCCAGTATCTTGAATACTACAAAGGAAATTTAATACTCAGTTAAATTAAAAACACCTCACTAATGTATCTGAACATGTGAAAACTGCCTACATTGTCCATTAGAGCGAATCAAAACCCACTCCAGATTTCAGCTGTTGGATAAATAACTGGGTGAATAATGGATAGGGCTAGAAATTCCTACAGCTAACCTACAGCAACATGACAAAGTTGGTAGTTTAATACTGCCAATTAATTATTTCTATATCATAAGGTTATTGAGCATACTGTAGATTTAGTAATGTCTGCAACAAATAAAGCTTTTTCTCATTCTGCTAACTCAAATTATTCAACATGTAAACATTTATCTTTCTGCCTCCTATTGGCAAAATGATGCATCACTCTGAGAACCTAAAGTCCTCATATTACGTTGAGAAATTAAGCCAAGTTAAAGTGCAGCATCTTTATATTTTGCATTAGATGTATCAAAATTCTTCCTGTCTCCATGTTTTCCTTGAGTGCTTTGACATGTTTTCTCTATCTCCAATCCTGGTTCTGTATTCAGGTTATACCTGAAGGCCTAGTGCTGCCAGATGTTGGCTGCTGTTCAGATAAGCTCATGGAAATTTTTGATACTATTCTCAAGTCAAGTAAGGCCTGGGTTGGACCTGGAGTTCACTTGCTTTAACATGAGGGTCAAATGTTGTGTTGCTCACTTGAGCAAACAGAAGCTCAGCCAACCAAGCCCAGATGCACTGATTGTGCTTTGTCCAGGTTCTGGGTGATTATTTATCAGTGAATTGGAAGATCTCATTAGATTTGCAAGTCCCAAGAGATTTTTTTGACCTATAACCTGACCCACATGTCTGAAAGCACTGCACTGTCAAACCTATTCACCCAGGTATCCAGTGCATCAGTCTATGCTCCCAATGTGCAGGAAGCATCAACTTGTCCTGGGCTGTTGTGAAGTGGGTGACAGTGTCATTTTGCAATGAATCTGCTACACACTATTAGTTTCTGCAGTGAAGGAACAGCTTTCCTAATGGTGCTGCATATGAAACTAATGGACCAAATCAAGACTTCTGCCATATGCTGCACATTCTGGCTGAACAACCTCAATGTCTGCACACGGCGTGATGTTTATCAAGTACCCTTTTCCCTGATCTATGAGTTCATGATCTGGAATTCTGGCTCCAAATCCTTTGTTGGATAATAGCCAAATCCACATCACTTCCCATCTCCACCTGCTCCCTTGTATTCAATAATAAAATACCCTCACCGCCACTATTATGTCCCCTCCTCACAACTGACAGTCTCTGAGTTGATGCATAGGACAAGACTTGGCAAGTGACAAAACTGGTGTAATAGAAAAAGAAAGGGGGAAATTATGCCGGAGTTGCAGTCAGATGTATGGTGATCATTGACCTCGCAATCAGCTTTTCTGAAGTAAGAATTTCCTTTGATAATATCATTATCCTCATCAGCCCTCACCACCTCCTGTTGCTGCAGGAAATGCTGAAGAAGAGGACATGAACTAAACATAGATGTGCGGCACAGATGGCCTGCAGTTCCTTGAGAATTTGGTCCCTTAAAGTAAGATAGTGGAAGCAAGAACATAACACCTACTCACCTGCAACTGGCATTGGTCCATGGGTTTAGTCATTGTTGACTTCCACTGTTGCTTGCTTTCACTGGTTTCTGACAGCCTGCCAGCACTGTCATCTGTGGTCCTTTTGATAGTGCTCCTAGGGAGTCAATTTCTTCTGAAACAATACTAACAACAGTGGATGAAGGATAGCACCTAGGTGGACTTGCTGAGGTTTCAGCAGGCAGTCAATGTCACCAGGACAAATGCTAGAAGGACTCTACCCAAGAGGGTTAAATTACAAGAAACTACATTTTAGAAGGACTTGCAAAGGGATTTCCATTAGTGGCTCCAAATGGAAATAATCATAGATCCATTGAACCCCACTGCAACATGAATGAGGATTTGTCATTCCATTTAAGAATTGAGAATGATCAGTGAAATTGGGCCTATGGTGAAAAAGTGAAAATAGGAAGATGGCAGTTTTCTTACTTTCTCCACCCTAGTCAATGTATTAACCTTCTTTCAGCACTTCTTCTGTGCCTCTGGCACTTCAATGCCACCTCCCTTCACATATCTCTGGTATCCACTTTCAGTGACCTCCTTCCCTGTGAGCTTAACACGTATTCTCTCCTCTGACTCATCTCATTGAGGAGGATCTGAAGATTAACAACTGAAAGATTCTGAGCTTGCCTCTTTCTTCTCCCTTCCTTGCCAAATAGCGCAATTTCAAATTCTTCCAAGGTGCCCGTCCAGAGCATGCAAATATGTAACATAATGCTAAACAATGTGTTACATTGGTTGGATTATAGAGCATTGTTTCCTGGTGGTTTATAATACATCACATTATATTGAAAATTTAGTTTTAATTCAAATGCCTTGGCAGTTACACAACTTACATTCCTATGTTTATTATGTTCAAAGACATCCTGAAGCACTTTATAGGGTGGAGGATAGGGCGTAGATACAAAACAGCAGAGGCAAAATGGGAAGAGAGTCAAGAGGGAGCAAAGCATAATTAATCTCTATATATGGCCTTGCCCCTTATTCTCTCTGTGATTTCCTCCAGTATGTATCTTCCAATCCTTAGGACCCAGAGGAAATTTGGATTTAAATATGGGCATTTCTTTGAAGTTTGTGTTGTAAAAGATATTGCTCATTGTACCAATGATTAAGGAAAAGATTACTGAATCAAAAATTATTGTATAGTGTGACAGGAAAATTTAGTTTATAGTTTAAAATATTGAACAGTGACAGGTTCAAGTTAGCAGAGTCAATTTTTCAAAATATGCTAAATTATCATTTTCAGATTACTAGCATAACATAATTACTGCCAAATTGTGTAAAATGCATGTGAGGTTAACTTGCCTCTATCATCTAAAGTGCTACATTCCACTCACATATGACTGAGCATGAAAATTAATGGCAGCCTGAACACCCTAATAGAACAGGCAGTTGATATAGTTCCCAATTAAAAGGAGTTCCTATTCTTGACTTAGTCCCCGTTTGTTTAAAAGTGATAGTTTCCTTCGCTTGTGGAACTGGCTGATACTCTCATCAGGTTTGGAAGATTACTTGAGTTTTACTTCTTTGCATCTCTGGATCCTTTCTCATTCTGTCTCTTTTGTTGCTTATTATCAACTTTTACCATGAAATAGTATATTAAGCATTATTATGTTACATTGATTGTGCATTACTAAAACAATGATATTTGAGAAAGGTGAACTCATGGTCTTGATCGTTGCACGGTAGTCATCACATGCTGTCCAAGTAACTTTACACGGGGCAGAATCTTTTGGCTGGCGTCTGCACGCCAGTGCTTAAAATGCCGTGTGTTGATGTCGCATGAGCGTCCCGACGTCAGCACGTGGCATCACGATATTTCGGTCGGCGGGCGCGCCATGCAGCGGGACGCGTGCCCGCCGTTAATTAAAGGCCTCGTTAAGGCCCTTAACTTGCCATTCGTTGAAGATTTTGAGGAACCCATGCAAACTTTGGCTCGGCGCACGGGCCCAACAGTCAAATGGGTAGGTGGCAGGATGAGGTTTGATAGCGGTTTTAAAAACATTTAATAAAGGGCAGAATTTTGCCCTTGTTGGGCGTGCGGGCCATTTTAAGTGGGTGGGCCAATTAAGGCCCGCCCAGCGGCATCTCCGACGGGAAGCACTTTGCGCTTCCTGTGCGGAGGGGGGAGGGATTCCTCATCTGTCAAAGTGAGCTCTTTCACACATGTGCATGAAAGAGCGCACTGCTCCCTGAGACTAAGTGCTGTCTCAGGGAGTTTACTGACAGGTAAAAAAACACCAAAAATAGAGAAATATTAAAATTATTAACATGTGACAATGTCACACGAGATGAGACATGTTAATAAGAAACATTAACTTTATGAAACTTTTTAAAAACAGACATGAAACCTCATCCCACCAGTGGATGAAGTTTCATGTATAATCGGGAGTCCGCTGGGGCACCTGGCCTGCCCACCAACTTTAAGGTTGGACGGGCAGGTCTTTAATAATCTTAATTACCCTGTCAATGGCCTTAATTGGCCATTGACAGGTCAGCGGGCGGACAGCTGATTTTGCTGTCCACCCACCTTCCTGAGGATTTAAATGGACCGGGTTGACATCGGGGGTTCCTCACAACATCATCCCGCGTCATTTTCCCCTCGGCGAGCGGGCCCCACCCCCAAATTGCCAACGGGAAAATCGTGCTGAAAGTTTTTGTTTCATTCATTAACATGTCCCATCTTGTGTGACATTTTCACACGAAGGGGACATGTTAGTAATTTTTTACTGTTCTATTTTTTATATTTGCCAGCCTTTTACCGATCTCCCTAAGGCAGCACTTTGCCTCAGGGAGATGTGCGCTCTTTGTACGCATGTGCGAAAGATCGCACTCTGACAGATGGGGAATCCCACCCCTCCTGCATAGGAAGCACCTAACGCTTCCCATCGGGCAGCCCGCTGGGCAGGCCTTAATTGGCCCACCCACTTAAAATGGCGATGGGGCCAATCACTGCCGAGCCAGTGGGGCCCGCCCACCCATCAAGGGCAAAATTCTGCGCACAATCTTTCCTATTACTTTACGTTCCATCGCCTTTCAATCAATTTACTTCTTTTTGTGATGACTGTTGACCCCATTATTGTTATTGATATAAGTAATTGAAACCATCTTTCAAATGGGTGCCTCTAATCATCAGATCTCATTGAAGTTTAAAAATGGAGATGGAATCATGAGCCAATTAGTGTTCTCATATTATTTTCAATGCTTTCTGCAAAGAGTACAAAATGCTGAACGGGGAAAAATCAGCTGATCCATGGAACCTGTACCATTCAGTCCTGTTATAACATGATGACACAATCTCGATACTGCCTGCCTGCCAGCAGCCATGTAATCTCCTGACAATTCAAAAACACAAGTTTAAAAAAAGCAACCTATAGGCCAATTCAGGATTGAATTCAAAAAAGAATTCTGAAAAATTCTTCCCTAATTTCCCAAAGGTCTTCAAAATGGAGCTCCAGGAGATAACCATGATCAGGAGGTTCTTTACTCATTATCCCACCTACCTTTCATGTGCAGCAATATCAGTCTGCTCAAGGACCAAGAGCTCCATTTTGAAAGTTTTCAGCGAATCTGCACCCACTATATGAACTGGCAACCTACTCCAGAGCTTAGTGAACCTGTGAGCAAAGGAAAACTGCCTGACCTGTAACATTTGGCAGCCTTCCATCTTATGAAACAATGATTTGGACCTTGATGATGAACTAGATTCTTGACTAACAAGGGAGTCAAAGGTTATTGGGAGTAGGCGGAATGTGGAGTGGAGGCCACAATCTGATCAGCCCTGATCTTATTGACTAGCAGAACAGATTCAAGGGGCCAAATGGCCTAGTCCTGCCCTTAATTCATATGTTCGTATGTTCTGTGTTAAACACTGCCTGGTGTGGCTCAGGAGCCACATTCTCTGTCGTATTTGCTGCAGATAAAAAACCTAGTTCTATGCTTTAAACACAGGTAAAGATATTTCTCTGTTCTCCCTAACTTATCTAGTTCAAACAAACTATCCACATAAACACATTTGAATCCTTTCATCATTTTAAATACTTTAATTATGTCTCCTTGAAGTTTACATTTTCTGGAGTATAAGGACAAAGCTCATTGAACCTATTGTGATAGCTAAGGATTTTTGAACTAAGTATTAATCCAGTAGTTGTCCTCTGAACATCTTCCAAGAACTTAAAACACTTATAAGTTATGTGCTGACCTCAATAAATGTTGTGCAAAAACTAGGCTGTCTCATATGCCCAGTGCCATTCTCAGTGACCAAGGAAGCGTGAACCTGTGTGCTCTCAATGTCCTTGCTACACAAATGTCAATGGAAAATTATGGTTTTAAATTATCGGTCATATTGTAAAGAATTGGAAAGATCTGGCAAAGAGTTGAAAGTTGTAATTCAGTCCTCAGGTTCTGCTTAATATTAGAAGATACTTGAATTCCTCCTATGATTTATGATATTACCTGAAATACTCAATTGCCTTACTCTTTTAACTGGCAGGTAGACAGTGTCCTATATTTCTGTAACACAGAAATTAATTTGGTGTCTATTCTAATAGATTAGCCTGCAACAATGCGGAAGGATAGAGCAGACCAATAACTGAAGTGAATTCGGTACCTCCCTTACATTGCACAGATCCATCAAACAAAAGGAATGTTATAACATGCTGGTTCCTGAAGTTGAGGAACCTGACCCTTTTCTGTTGCAAATTCTCCAGCAATGGCGGCAACACATGAACAATTGAATATACATAGCCTTTTGAAGACTTTCGCTTGTCGGGTGTGTGCAATCGGCGGGTCTGGGATCGGACAGGAAACAGGCCCCTGACCGCGATCAACCCTCGACCCTGATTTCATGCTGGCTGGCCAATTAACAGCCAGCTAGCGTGAACTGCCTGCTGAGAAAGGTTCAGCATGCGAGTGGGGTTGGGAAGAGACTGGACGCCGATGACACCGCAGGTGCTGGTGAGCGCTTCAAGAGAGCTCCCTGAAGGCAGACAGCTGCCTCAAGGAGTTACAGACCTGCAGAGAATAAATGAAACAACAAAAATGCTGCAAAATATGTACCTGTAGCACAATTAAGCATCTGAAAGCATACCTCATTAAAAAAAACAGTCCCCAGATATCTCTATTTATTTTGCCACGGAGATTTCATCCCAACCTGGATCGAAGGTTTGAGCTAAAATGTGAAGGCCTCCTGGCTGATTGGCCCATCCTTCAACTGTGAATGTGGACGGGCCACAAAAAATCACTTTCAATTGCCTCCTTAATGGGCTTAATTGGCAGCTTAATTGTTGGCGGGTGCGCTTCCGACTGCCCACACGTGCCCTCTGAGCGAGATATCGTGCAAGTGCGCGATGATGTCGGGTGCTTGCCTGACACTATCTTGCACTATTTCGCAGCCAGACAGGTCAGGCACGTGCCTGCTCATGGGATGTAAAATTCCGGCCTATCAATTGCGACTTTAATTTCTGGTCGTGGATTTTCACTCATGCCTACAAAGGCGTCTGGCAAGGACTCCACCATTTAAATTTCCTTCTTTCCTTTACTGAGTAGTCATGAACCATGGTCAAATTGATGAAAGAAGCAGTTCCTTTCAATTACGATATTGGCACTGATGGAAGTTCCAACTTTGGCAGCATTATTCCAAGACAGGAGTGAAGGTGGGGCTACGGGTGGCTGTTGGGGGCTGTGTACAGCTGAACAGCTCAAGTCTTTCGGGAACGGGATCTGCAAGTTCTATTGCATTGAAAGAAGTGCCTAGATTTGAAGAAAACATATTCCACAGCAATGAAATTTTAATAACACTAGCATTCCCCTACCCTACCCCAGGATGGTTTCCCTATCTACCCTATCTCAGGATCATTTCCCTACCTTATCCCAGGGCCCATTGTCTCAATCAATTTGAAGATTGAGGCTTTCATTTTAAAATCAGGCACAGATTGCAGCCACAGCAATCGTTGCTGAGTCAGGCCAGAGCATAGCCTGCTTCCCCAGGGCCTGGCCTCTATTTTCCACCCCCCACCCTCCCCACCCCCGGCCACTAATTGACCCCAACTCCTGACCCCTCACCAATTAACCTCTTGCCTCTGCCAAAATCGAATGTTTTGTTTGCTTCCTGTCAGTGGTGAAATCCCAGGGAAATGATCCTGGGGTACAGTAGGGAAATGCTACTATTATTAAAATTTCATTGCTGTGGAATAGAGTTTCTTCAAATCTAGGCACTTCTTTCAACGCAATAGAATTTTTCCACCCTTGCAGACCCAGTTCCCGAAAGACCTGAGCTGTTCAGCTTTACACAGTTCCCAATAGCTCCCAAAATCCACCCATAGCCCCACCTTCACTCCTGTCTTGGAATAACGCTGCCAAATTTGGAACTTCCATCAGTGCCAATATTGTAACTGAAAGGAACTGCTTCTTTTATCGATCTGACCATTGTTCATGCCTACTCAGTAAAGGAAAGAAGTAAATTTTAATGCTGGTGTCCTTGCCAGACGTTTTCGTTGGCATTAGTGAAAATCCATGACCAGAATTAAAGTCGCAATTCATAGATCTGGAAAATCCCCCCCGACAAATCCAGCCTCCTCAACCAAAATCCGGCCCCAGGGTTCTAGGCGCAAAATTGAAAATATTTTAGTCGGGAGGTAACTAATCTCAGTAAGAAAATGTCAAATTATTTTGTGATAAGTATGGCAAATGAGCAGCTGCAATTGTTTTCCCGTGTGTAATGGTGACCATAGAGTAGGACATCCATTACATAGGTTTTTAGAAGCTTTCCATGATCAGTGGGCACTCAAGGAGGTTGAATCAATATTCAACCCAATTTTTAGTAAAATTGTGGTTAATAGGCACCACATCAACTGGTAGAGCTGCATAGCACTGTGGTAGGACCTGTTCAGTTACTAGCAGGGGATGCCCATGTGGGTGCACTTCTCAGTGCAGCTCGCGCCCCCAAGAGGGCTAATGGTTTCAGTAGGGCACCTAAAGCTGTTCTATTTACTCATAACTAACAGCCTCACTGTTATTCTTACAGCAAATTCTGGCCCTTTATGTTATAAAATTATTAGGAAAAAAATCATCTATGATATCAGTTTACAGTTTTAGCTTGGATGTACAGTAAAGCATATTGGGAAAATAGAACTAAATAATCAGGTTGGAACAAAATGTTCAGCTCGAACCTGTCTTTAATCAAAGTTCAATATAAAAAGAGAGTGCAGCATTTCATCCAGTAGCTAAATCACTGGGCTACAATTTGATGTAATGTGGAGATCTATGCTCATAATTCCTCAGAGCTTCCAATCGTGTCCAGATGTTTTGCCAAGTGGAGTCCACAGGTACATGGGGAGAGGGAAATGAAGGGACCTTCTGATGCAATCTGACACAAGCCTGGATTTTGCTGTTTATTAGAACAGGGCCAGAAAATGAGATTTGAAGTAGGACATGGACCATAACATGGATAGAAAAATAAAAGAATGGTAATTTTTTTAAAAACAAAATGCTACAATACTGGTATAGCATCTTGAATTGATTAGTGTTACCGAGCACTTTTGGAGCAGAATTTAATTTGGCACTCATTCATTGAACAATCATTCCTGTTCCCCGAACCAGGAGAGTCACTGTTCCTTGATTAACCACATTCAAATAAAACTCTTGTTATTTTTGTTTTTAAAGCACTTGCTCTGATAATAAACCAGTTCCAGCCCTGGGTAAGAATTGAGCTTTTCCATTCGGTCATACAGGAAATGAATCCAAGTTGCTACTTAGGTTAAACTTTTCGATTAATGTTTACAAGATGTCCATTAGCTGGCTTTCACTGTACCAATATTTTAAATACAAATATTATTCTGTTCTCTATATCAAACATGATAGTTAACCTGAATACTACCCAGCTGCATGCTCCCTATTAGTTACCAATGTCATTCCTATTTTTAACCCCGATACTATGGTTCTGGCTGAAGTTTGGATATTGATTTTTTTACCTTGGACGAAGTCCTGATAATTATTATATTTGATATGCACAAACACGAAATTATATTCCAGGAAAAATTACAAGGAGACTCTTTTGTACTTAGATATGCTTGTGGTTTTAGTAATACACGACTGATTTTATCCCTTCTCCATTCTTTAGTGAAAACATAGAGCTAAGCTTTATTATACATGTTTGCTTAGTTTACTGCATGCTTGACTGAGCAGCACCTAGCAACAGACTAACACAGGAGACTATCTTCAGATTTAATGCCCACTTACACATATATAAAAACAGGTTGCTTTTTAGTGGATTGGAGAGAAATAGCAACAGCGGCAGCAGCAGGAGGTCGCCAGGCTTTGTTTCAGTTAAACCCCTTAATGGACATGAAGTCACATAATGCTTCTTCTGTATTTTAGTGAACAAGTTGATTCTGTGCACAAGCTTTTATTTTATAATCACATAAACAATCAGCATGTTCTGAACTGAAGTATGAAAACAATGATTATTTAGTGAAAAGTCCTGTGTAAAAACAGTGGATGGGGAGTCAGAGTGTTAAGGCTCCACTTTGGTTGCAATCGAGGCAGTTGGGGCTTTAAACTTGCGCTCAATGCTTTTATCTGTCCCTGCAATCCCTACAGATCCTCTGGTCTCAGGGGTCCTGTGGTTTGGTCCAGTTTCTTCAGGAAAACCTCTGTTGTGTGCCCAACCAGTATTGAGAATTCCCACTCTCACTACCTACTACAGGCACATGCCTTCATTGTATTGCAAAGGAGCTCCAGGAAACCCTGAGGCAATACAATGAGATGGGAACCTAAAGCAACTGGCTCTCCATCCTCCTTCCTCACACTATGCCTGAGGAGCATTGCTTCTTCAGGTTATATGAATAGGAAGATGTCCACAAAAATGCTTAAGGCAACTGAGTCATTAGATGGCAGATGTAATTCAATTTGGATAATTGTAAATTAATTAGCAGGGGAGTTAAAAACCAAAAGACAGTGTATGTGGTCAGTGAGATAATAGTACAGTGTGCAAATTGGGAAAGAAATCAAAGGGTTATCTTAGATATTTTTATAAAACTGGAAGCATAATGCTTAGCCACCATAAATAAGACAAATAAGGTTGCATGTGCAGAAAAATAAAGATCACGTTAAAATAATTTGTACTAGTTTTGCATTAAGGTATTGAATTCAATCTCAAATTGTGTGTATTGTTCTAGTCATTTTTTTATTCTTTCAAGGGATGTGGGAGTCGCTGGGAAGACCAGCATTTTGTGCCCATCCCTCGTTGCCCTTGAACTGAATGGCTTGCTGGTCCATTTCAGAGGGCAGTTATGAGTCAACCCACATTACTATGGGTCAGACTTATAGGCCAGGCCAGGTAGGAATGGTAGATTTCCTTCCCTAAAGGGCATTAGAGAACCAGATGGGGTTTTATGACAATCAATGATAACTTCATGGTTGGCATTAGTGATTATATTCCAGATTTGTTCATTAAATTTAAATTCTACCAGCTGCCATGATGGGATTTGAACCCACATCCCCAGAGCAATAGTCTGGACATTTGGATTGCTAGTCCAGTGATATTACCACCATGCCACCATTTCCCCATATCATCTATTGATGAGAAGTATATTATTCTCCTAGAACTGGTACAGAAGTGAACAACAAATAATTTTGAGAATCAGGTCTTTAGAATTAGTGGAAAGGTTAAGGAAATTGATCTGTTCTATGCCGTATGTCAGTGCCAAGTCCAGCATTAGCTCTGAACTTTAATTCCATTTCCTTGCTTGTTCTCTGCAATCCATTTATATTATTCTAACTTCATCTTTCACTCCTCTAGTTTAATCTGCAGTGCATGTCCAGAGGTTCTCTTATGTTGACAGTTCCCAATTTCTTCCAGCTGCTGTTTTGATTCTGCTATTCTTATCAGACATAGCCTGATAATTCAAATATTTTTAAGGTAGGGTTTTATCTATGTATCTGACTGATTTCTGAACTTCAGAAAGTAACTTTTGGAAATCGATAAATGCAAAACCTTATATGGAAACTATAGAAGATGTTTGGATTGAAGCAGACTAATCAGCTCATTATGCCTGAGCCAACTCTTCTCTAGAATAATATCATTGCCCGGTGCTCCCCTCAGAGCCTTATTAATTACCCTACTTCAAATATTTATGCACTTTTCCCTTAAAAATGCAAGAAAAATATGCTCTCTGCCTCAACTTTTCCCTATGGTGCAGCATTTCATAATCTACCAACTCTGATTAATGAGATCTCTTTAAAACTTGCTTCTCATTCTTAAACCAGAAAATATGCTCTTTCCTTATTCATCAAACTCAGAAATGGTAAGTTTAGTACTGGATTTACATATTGTATGCTGACTAAACTCTGCCCTATGGTGACCTCAGAATACCTGTCCTAATAATTCCAGTGTTACCTAGATATTGAATGTGTATTGATCTTACTGCACCTGTACATGACATAGACAATATTGCCTTCATTTTCCGAACTTCTGAGACATCCATTAGGCTGTTCCATTGCACCTGGAAGTTCCCCTCCAAGCCATTCACCATGACTTGGAAACATCTCACTATTCCTTCAGTGTCGCTGGCTCAAAGTCCTGGAACACCTACTCTAACAGCACTGTGGGTGTACCTACAGCAGTTCTGAGAAGGCAGCTCACCACCACCTTCTCAAGGGCAATTTGGGATGGGCAATAAATGCAGGCCTAGCCAGCGATGCCCACATCAGCTGAACCCCAGGGAAAATATTTCTTGGTTGACAGGTCTTGTTTCCTGATCTATTCTGTCAACTGTACAATGTTTATTTACACAAGATAAAGAGGTTTCAAGTGTTTGCAGTTTCAGCTATTGAAACTTTAAAGGGCCTAGGTAATTTTTTAGGGCTGTAGTGAAAATAGCTTTTTTTTTAAGGAAGTAGAAAGTTATGAATGAATGGCTTTTTTTTAAGCTTTTTCACACATCCTATTGTTACTATAGGGTTCATTGGTTCCATACAGAGTGTATAATGGATGAATGGGCACAGAGGTCCCATTGCTTGGCATGGAGGGTATGGATAGGAGCTTTTGAACTTACCTTTCAAAAGGTTCCCTCATTCAGGCTATGGCTCATGACACCTTTGAGGTGCCATGAACCATGAGTCCTTTAAAAACTGGCCCGACTCCACAAAAATTGTCGAAGACTAGAATGTGCCTATTCCCTTAATGGAGCAGGCCAGGTCTGGAGTGCAGATACTCACACTGGTGAAAAATGGGGTGACAGGAATGGGATTTGGAACTCTGAAATTGGGTCCCAGCCACCATTTTCACACTTCCATGGAGTTTCCCTGACTCCATGAAAATCCAGCCTATCACCTCTGGAGAGAACTGCTGTTAAGTACTGAGGCTCCACTTGGATGCATTGCCACTGACCTAAAGCCAAAACCTAATGTGAATTTTGAGGTTTTTCAATTAGTTTGTCTCAAAGTTCAGATTGTCAGAAGAGTATTAATATTAAAGTATTTAAACAGTCTTGTAACTGGTACTAAAGAGCTGAAGTCCAACCTCATTAGCTATAGATGGGCATGGGAGTTTATTGGAAATTGGTTTACGTATTCATAAATTCATTTCAAGCCCTCGTTGGTCTCCAGCCAACATTTTCATTGCTTGCACTCTGCCATTGGAATTAAATATAAAAACAATATTTCCCTTTGGTAAACTTCTCAATCTACATTACAGACTGCATCTTGGATCATTTTTGTACCCTAATGAAGGAGATATAAAAATGAGAATATTTTACTGGTAAAATTGTGTTACAATTTTTAGTACTCATGAAAAAATCTTTCTCATTGTTGCACATAGCATTCTCACATTAAGCATGCCTGGTAAAGAAGCTTTTTGTAGCTGTGTCAAATTTTTGACTGAACGCTCATCAGTTCCTTTGTGCATATTGACATTGCTGTACACACTTGATTTTTGTTTGTTAAGTCATCTAATTGGATGTTATCTCTTCCATAGTACCAATTATCTGCTATATTATACAGGTAATACATATTTAATGTTTCGTTGCATTTTGCATCAAACGCGATCCCTTTATTCTTTGGTAATCTTTATATAGAACGTGAGTCTTAATTCAAAGTATAAGGCATTAGCAATCAAGCAACTGTGTTGAGGGGATTGTGACAACCTCAAGACCTATTCAGTTTCAGATTGTAAGGAATTCTGTATTTTATTTTCATAAATTAATACTATACTAAATTAACAATACTATAATCATTTAAAATGGTTTCTATTGTTGTATACTGATTTGGGATTTTTCTACTTTTGTATTTGCCATTGGAATGTTGTCAAGATCAACCCCTTTGACCAAAAGCTATTCAAATATGTAACCTTTGGAAACATTATGTTTACACTTTAATAGCTTTAATTGCATGATCTTAAATTTGGATCAAATTTTCTAGCCTAATTGTCCACTGGTTATGATAGAGTCATGCTACCTTCATCTGACGGGTCAATTAAGAGTTTATTTGGCTAATCTGTTTATGCTTCATTGAGATATTAATTGGATCCGCAAAACCTAAATAACTTGTGGATCAGCAGTTAGTTCAGCAGCTACAGCAATATGAATATTTGATGTAGGTTTTGATTGACACTCCTGTATCCAAGAGGCCAAAATCTATTTTGTTTATGATCGTGATTAATTGTGAAAAAGATCTATATATTTTTCTTACTACAACATCGAATGTCAAAAACAAGAGATATAACTAGATTCTTGGTTTGTGTTCTTTCTTATTTTGCTGTTCCACTTTATGGATTGGGAACTTAATGGGTACTTCATGAGGTTAACTTCTCACATAAACCTTTATTCCTAGATTCATGGTCAAAAGTTCATTAAGAGAAATATTAATGTTTTGGATATTTTGGAATTGGTTGTGCAAAGTTATATGAAAAACTAATTTATCCTTTTCATTCACTCAAGGGAAGTGGGCATCATTGTCAATGCCAACATTTATTTCCCATCCATAATTGCCCTTGACAAGGTGGTTGTGAGCCGCTTTCTTGAATCACTGCCATTCATGTGGTGTAAGTACATCTGCAGTGCTGTTAGGCAGGGTAGTCCAGGGTTTTGACCCATTTACAGTGAAGGAACACTGATATGTCTCTACGTCAAGGTGTTGTGTGACTTGAAGGGGACTCGATATACTTGCTGAATAAATTTGCTAAATATTTTGCTTGGGCTACAAAGTCTGCAAGCATGGTACCTTGTCACTGGTTCAAAAAGATCTGAAGTGCATAGTGACATTTTGTATTGTTTCAAGTGTTCATTCCAGCCATACAAGAGCTCAAATTCCAGTTTGTGGCCCACTACTCCAGATATTTCATGTGAAATGCCTCACTTCATCTCAGGAATTGCTTAACTTTAGAAATTTACTTTTACAGAGAGCACAAATAAAGAGCATTGTGTAGCAGCCCAAATAGTAAGGTGAATTATAAAATGATTTATTTTATTTGGTAAATAATGGTGATAGCTTTATAGCAGTGAAAATAAGTTTGGCAGTGTCAGCAGGGTTACAACATGCTGTCTTAAGAGTTTGCTTTAGCAAATAAACAACCACAGAACATGCTATGTGCATTTGGTATTTGTTTTAAAGTTTTGTGGTCACCATATAACAAATGTGTTTAACAAGCTTGATTTTTGAAAGAATTCTGATTAGTAGTATGGATTCTGAAAATTAAGGCTATTAATTTTTCTGATATGTTTTGAAGGAAATATGTGATTGCTCTTGGTAACTAATCCCCTTACCCATCTCCTTGGTGGGATCAACCTATTTTCTGTTGCAATTTGGAACTGAAAGCTGACTTTGACAGAGCAACTGGCTTGCATTTCACACTCTGGAGATAATCATTCTTTCTCAAGATGCAAAGTTTTAATACTATTCAATGGACCAGAGAATGGAAAACAAGAACAGGTCCTTTCTTAGGTTAATTTCCTGGCAGGACAACTAAGAAATGCAATTTATGGCATCTATAGATAGCTGAATTATTCTACAGTCCCAATTCAAGAGGATATTGTTGTGTATAGGAAAAATTAGGTTAAACAAGAATTAAAGGACAGTTAAAATCTTTTTGCCTAGATTAAAACAGTAACTGTACCAAAGGTACTTCATTGGCATTTTTGGATATCTTGAGGTCAATTAGTCACCATTTTCTGGTTTAGAAAACTAAGTAAAACCATATATTCTTACTTGTTTGTTATGGATCTATTATTCTAGTTTTATTGGGTGCCATGTTTTAATCCAACAAAAAAATTGTTGCACAATTTATGTTTACAGTTTTTTCAGGGCATTAGCAGTTGCTGAACTTTTAAACTGTGCAACAAATTCAATTTCTAATGAGGTTTTTTTAAAATCTCATGAAGGTGTTGATTCTTTTCCATGGTGCAACTCTCCAAGTATCAGATATCTTTGCTGACGTGTGAGTCCAGATAGTGAGTGTCAGCAGCGATTCAGCCTCACCTGGCATAACTAATTCTAGCACTGGGCTCAAAACACCCACACAAGTGCACATTATCCCTGGACAGGAATCAGAGGGTCAGAAACCATCCTGAAACTTGGTGCAATGAAGTTCATTGTAGATTTTGAGGAACCTCTCAGACTACAAATGACGTTAAGATGGTTTGAAGCAAGCAAAGCCATGAATTTATACCTTCAGTTTATTTCCAAGAGTTATGTTATTCTCTGCTACAGTATGAACACTTCTATTCCTTGCTATCATGATTAAAAAAGGAATTCAACCTATGACAGCATTAGTGGAGTTATCTACTGAGAACCAGGGAAAGTTGAAGACATCAAATTCAGGATTTTAAACTTAACTAAATTTAATAAAAATTTATTATGTGTGAGAAAGCTCATTTGGCATTTCCTTTATTGGTATAATTTGCTAGATTAGGTTGTTATTCAGTGTGACCAATTAAAACTTTCTCCTGAGTTTATAATTAACCTAACTGATGGAAAACTGACAGGATGGGATTGGCGACCTGTCAGCTGGTCCATTTTAGTCCCTAGTTACTTCAATACTTACTAAAATCAGGCCTGTGTTTGGAATTGTGAAGAGAGCAAAAAGAACCACATTAAGGAGCTGCAAGGAAGTGTTGCTAAGCCATAGGACTCTACGCTCAGACATGTGTGTAGTTGAAGGAGCTTGGATGTGATTGGAGATGGGGACAAGGGTGTGGGCAGGACAGAAAAGAATAATAAGGTGGGGAGTGATGGGAAAGAAATTTGAGGGGAATGAGGGTGATGAAGAGTTGCAGCAAGAAATAGAACAAAGTACTGATAGAATGGAGGTGGGCAGGAAAGTTGTAGTTGTGATGCAGAGCCTTCATATTTGTCCAGGAGGCTTTTTTATAGCTCGCTCGTACCCGCTGAATTGTCACCTGATGGCAGGATCCTTTTTTTTCCATTCATTCATGGGATGTGGGTTTTTCTAGCTGGGCCAGCATTTATTGGACATCCCCAGTTGCCCTTGAGAAGGTGGTGGTGAGCTACCTTCTTGAACCACTGCAGTGCATGTGGTGTAGGTGCACCTACTGTGCTGTTAGGAAGGGAATTCCAGGATTTTGACCCAGCAACAGTGAAGGAACGGCGATATATTTGCAAGTCAGGATGGTGAGTGACTTGGAGGGGAAATTCCAGGTGGCGGTGTTCCCATCTATCTGCTGCCTTTGTCCTTCTAGATAGTAGTGGTCATGGGTTTGGAAGGTACTGTCTCAGGAGCCTTGGTGAATCCCTGAAGTGCATCTTGTAGATGGTACACACTGCTACTACTGTGTGTCGGTGGTTGAGGGAGTGAATGTTTGTAGATGTGGTGCCAATCAAGCAAGCTGCTTTGTCCTGGATGGTGTCAAGCTTCTTGTGTTGTGGGAGCTGCACTTAACCAAGCAGGTGACTTGTGCCTTGTAGATGGTGAACAGCTTTGGGGAGTCAGGAATGGGTTACTCGTCACGTGATTCCTAGCCTCTGACCTATTCTTGTAGCCACAGTATTTATATGGCTAGTCCAGTTCACTTCCTGGTCAATGGTAACCCCCGGGATGTTGATAGTGGGGGTTTTAGTGATGGTACTGCTATTGAATGTCAAGGGTCGATGGTTGAATTCTCTCTTGGTGAAGATGATCATTACCTGGCACTTGTGTGGCACGAATGTTACTTGCCATTTGTCAGCTCAAGCCTGGATATTGTCCAAGTCTCGCTGCATTTGGACTGCTTCCGTATCTGGGGAGTCGTGAATGGTGCTGAACATTGTGCAATCATCAGCGAACATCCCTACTTCTGACCTTATGATGGAAGGAAGGTCATTGATGAAGCAGCTGAAGATGGTTGGGCCTAGGACGCTACCCTGAGGAACTCCTGCGCAGATATCCTGGAACTGAGATGACTGACCTCCAGCAACCACAGCCATCTTCCTTTGTGCTTGGTATGATTCCAGCCAGTGGAGAGTTTTCCCCCTGATTCCCATTGATTCCAGTTTTGTTAGCGCTCCTTAATGCCAACATAGTCAAATGCTGCCTTGATGTCAAGGGCAGTCACTCTCACCTCACCTCAGGTGTTCAGCTCTTTTATCCATGTTTGAACCAAGGCTATAATGAGGTCAGGAGTTGAACGGCCCTGGCGGAACCTAGACTGGGTGTCAGTGAACAGGTTATTGCTAAGCAAGTGCTGCTTGATAGCACTGTTGATGACCCCTTCCATTACTTTACTGATGATGGAGAGTAGACTGATGGGGCAGTAAATGTCTGGGTTGGATTTGTCCTGCTTTATGTGTACAGGACAGACCTGAGCAATTTTCCACACAGCCGGGTAGATGCCAGTGTTGTAGCTATACTGGAACAGCTTGGCTAGGGGCATGGCAAGTTCTGGAGCACAAATCTTCAGTACCATTGCTGGAATATTGTCAGGGCCCGTAGCCTTGCAGTATCCAGTACCATCAGCCATTTCTTGATATCACATGGAGTGAATCGAATTGGCTGAAGACTGGCATCTGTGATGCTGGGGACCTCTGGAGAAGGCCAAGATGGATCATCCACTCTGCACCTCTGACTGAAGATTGTAGCAAATGCTGCAACCTTATCTTTTGCACTGATCTGCTAGGCTCCACCATCATTGAGGATGGGGATATCTGTGAGGCCTCCTCCTCCAGTTAGTTGTTTAATTGTCCATTAGCATTTATGACTGGATGTGGCAGGGCTGCAAAGATTAGATCTGATCCATTGGTTGTAGAATTGCTTACCTTTGTCTATCACTTGCTGTTTATGCTGTTTGGCACGCAGATAGTCCTGTGTTATAGCTTCACCTGGTGCTGCTTCTGGCCTGCCCTCCTGTACTCTTCAATGAACCAGAGTTGATCCCCTGGCTTGATGGTAATGATAGAGTGGGGGATATGCCAGGCCATGAGGTTACAGATTGTGTTTGAATACATTTCTGCTGCTGCCAATGGCCCACAGCGCCTCATGGAAGCCCAGTCTTGAGTTGCTATATCTGTTCGAAATCCATCTCATTTAGCACGGTAGTAGTACCACGATGGAGGCTATCCTCAATGTGAAGGCAGGATGTCGTCTCCAAAATGACTGCAGTGGTCACTTCTACAGATACTGTCATGGACAGCTACATCTGTGGCAGGCAGGTTGGTGAGGATGAGGTCAAGTATGTTTTTCCCTCACCACCTGCTGCAGACCCAGTATAGCAGCTATGTCATTTAGGATTTGGCCAGCTTGGTCAGTAGTGGTGTTATCAAGTCACACTTGGTGATGGACATTGAAATCCCCCACCCAGAGTACATTCTGCACCCTTGCCACCCTCAGTGCTTCCTCCAAGTGGTGTTCAACATGGAGGAGCACTTATTCATCAGCTGAGGGAGGGCAGCACATGGTAATCAGCAGGAGGTTTCCTTGCCCACGTTTGACCTGATACTGGAGTTGATGTTGAAGACTAACAGGGCAACTCCGTCCCATCTGTATTCCACTGTGCTGTCATCTCTGCTGGGTCTGGACATAACCAGGAATGGTGATGGTGGTGTCTGGGACATTATCTGTAAGGTATGATTTCATAAAGATGACAATGTCAGGCTTTTGCTTGTTGCTTGACTAGTCTGTCTGTGAGACAACTTGCCAAATTTTGGCACTAGCCCCAGGTATTAGAAATATAGGGCTGCGATTCCTTTGTCGATGTCAGGTGGTCCATCCGGTTTCATTCCTTTTTTGTGGTTTTGCAGCGGCTTGTTACAACTGAGTGGCTTGCTGGGCCATTTCAGAGTCATCCACATTGCTGTGGGTCTGACCTTACATGTAGGCCAGTCCAGGTAAGGATGGCAGATTTCCTTCCCTGAAGGACATTAGTGAACTAGATGGGTTTTAACAACAATCGACAATGGTTTCATGGTCCTCAGATTATTAATTCCAGATTTTTTTATTGAATTCCACCATCTGCCATGGCAGGATTCGAACCCGGGTCCCCAGAGAATTACCCTGGGTCTTTGGTAAGAATGAAACGAAATATGCTACAACAGCAATAATCTTTGTTTTCATGATAGAACCTGTCTCCATGATGGCTAATATAATCACATCAAATTCCAATTGTTCTATTTTAATTAAATCATTATTGTTTAAAATAAATTCATAAATGACTTAATTAAAATAGCTCACAAAGGAATTTGATGTGACTGAGCTAAAAATAGACTGGAATCTCAACCAATTATTGTTTAAATAAACACTAAGCAGGCTGCTGGAAGCACAGAAGAACAGCGTGGACCTCGAAGACAGAGGTGATGGCCTACTGATATTGTCACTAAAATCATGATCCAGAGACCCAGGGTAATGCTCTGGGCACCCAAGTTCAAATCCCACCATGGCAGATGGTGAAATTTGAACTCAATAAAAATCTGGGGTTTAAAAGTCTGCTGATGCCCACAAAACCATTGCTGATTGTCGTAAAAACCCATCTGGCTCACTAATGTCCTTTAGGGAAGGAAACCTGCTGTTCTTACCTGGTCTGGCCTATGTGTGGCTCCAGACTCACAACAATATAGTTGACTCTTAATTGCCCTTGTTCCGAGGGCGTTTAGGGATGCGTAATAAATGCTCGCCTAGCCAGTGGCATCCATATCCCATAAACAAATTTTTTAAAAGTGACAAAAAGTTGCGTGTCATTCACTAAGAATAGTGCAGATCACATGAATTATGCCCTTGCATGAGTGATGACTGGAGGAGCTGTGACCAGAAATTCATAATAAGATAGTACACCAGGTAGTATCTGTTGTATTATCTTAGGGACTGAAGACATTACAAGACTGGGGAAGATCACGTTTGTCATATGTGACTATATTTCTGTACTGTACCTGCCCATTTTAATATAAAACAGCTTTCTCTAATGGGGATCAGTACACAATGTTTCTGTAAGCAGCTTACTGTATCCTTTTGAACTCCATTATCAGCAATCAATAAAGTTATACCCAGATTCAGCTACTTTGTCCAGGAGACCGGAAAGACCTTGGCCTTGATACCCATCAAGACCCAGCTCCCCTGCTCCCAGCTTTGACCTACCTCCTACCTGCTACTTCTGCTGCTTTGTTCAGGCATCAAAATCTGCTATCTGCTGAGGAAAGCAAGGATAGCAACTGGAGGGGATATTCAGGGACAATGATCTGTTTAGATGAATTAGATTATTGACACTAAAATGGGAATGATCTTAAATTCCTGATCTTGTCATAATTTCACAAGAGCAAGCCACAATAATCTACAGTACTTAATCCCATACAGCAGCAGCAGCTGGGAGCCAGGTCATGACTGAAGGAAAGGTTTGGGACAGAAGACAGTCAGCAAAAGCTGGGAGAGGACGGGAGAGATCAATTCACTTGATTGATGATGGGGTTTTGCACTTAAAAGGTAAGTGGCCATTAAATTGACCAGCATTGTAAAAGTGATCAGATACATTAGAGTTCATTATCTAAAGGATAAAGTGCTCTTCTGCAATGAGCAATAGTAATTATTCAGATTTAAATTGCCCCCTATGATTTTCTTTTCATTGAATGACAGCTCAGAGATCTTTTCTGCTTTAAGTCTTGAACAGATGGCTGAGTTCTTTGGCTTCAAAGGTTTTATGTAGTCAGCTCTGGCGATTTTTTTATACAGCTGTGAATTGGAATTCCATTATGAATACTTGGCTTAATTCCAAACCTCACTAATGGATTCAACTCAGCAGGAGTTATTGATACAGGCATTCAATAGAATCATATTGTGAATGTTTGGCTGATCTCCAAGTACCACTAATGGATTTATTGAGCATTTCCATCCTGTCACAAATTGAGGCCCTTAAGTGGGCAATTAATACCATTGTGCCACCACCTCTGGTGGGTCTTTCATGTCGATGGGACAGGACATATCCGGGATGTTGATGGTAGTGCCTAGGACATTGTAAGGTAGGATTCTGTGAGTACGACTCTGTTAGGCTACTGATTGACTAGTCTGTAGGACAGCTCACCCAATTCTGGCACAAGCCCCCAGATGTTAACAAAGAGGACTTTGCAGGGTTGACAGGGCTGGGTGTGCCATTGTTGTTTCTGGTGCTTAGGTTCGTCGGGGCGGTCCATATGGTTTAACTCCTTTTTTAAGACTTAGTGGCAGTTTGGTACAACTGAGTGGCTTGCTAGGCCATTTCAGAGAGCATTTAAGAGCCAACCACATGAATATTTAAGGTGATGGATAGGGTGCCAATCAAGCAGGTTACTTTGTCCTGTTTGGCATTGAGCTTCTTGAGTGTTGTTGCAGCTGCGTTCATCCAGGCAGGTGCAGCTTGTCATATCCTTTCTCATGGACCACCAAGTTTAAGGTGTTATATCTGCTACCCATGTGCCCTTACAGGCTGTGCCTATTTCTTACATTTTTAAGGTGCCTTAAATTTCAACACCAGGAATGGTTTATGTTCTTTAAATGTGGCTGCTTGTTGGCGATGAAAATCACATCCCTGTACCATGGAAGCTGTCATGATTCTTTTGGTCTCTGATAATTAAGGGTATCTACATTTTTTAGCCAGAGCCATATGGATGGTTACTTGGAGATCACTGTTATCCACTTCAGCTTTGGCTGACAACCCCAATCTGTCCAAAAATGAATTATTGAATGCTGCATACAATCATTATTGAATAGACATTTGTCATTTTGAGGTCTTGCTTATTTTGGAGGGAGCCCTATAGTGCAATCAAGTAAAGGTGTCAGGAAGTGGAGTAGCATGCTGCATGTAGCATAATTTTACAATTAGGAAGAGATTGGACTTTCCATCCATAGATACAGAAGGCAGTGGAGGCCATCAAATCTCAACAAGGAATTTCAGGACATGGGCGGTGGTTGTGGTGCTGTAGCCAGTGGGGCATGAGATGTGACAGGAAATCATCAATAACTTTTCCAGTAGGAAGGGTGTAGCCCATATTCAAAAATCATAATGCTATTGCTAAGCCCAAAAGTTCCAATAAAGTTCCAAACTGCAGAATGTTTACAAAACACTTCTGCAGGACTTTTATAACCCACTATTAATAAACAGATAGAAACCCAAACATTGCTATGAAAATTTTCCACAAATATACCAACAATCACCACATTTATTGATTGTCTCTTCATTATGCCTCATTACTATTTCCTATCACTATGGTTTTCCCATGTGCTTAAAACCCTTTCATGAGCTTTACGTCTCTGTGGTGCGTCAGGTTCCACATTTACAGTGATGACACCTTGCTTTACTTCACCAGCATCTCCACTGTCTCCTAACTATCACGCCGCCTCTCTGACATCCAATATTGGTTGAGCAGAAATTTCCTCCAATTAAAGAGTGGAAAATGGCTAACAAGAAAACCAGCCTTGAAATCAACAGGGAAAAAAAGGTGGATTTTATATGATCTCCAAAAATAAAACACATGGGCCTGAATTTTCCATTTGGAGTAGGGGGTGGGGCGGATTAATGTGTCAAACAAATCAGCTTATTACGAAAAAAAGGCAAGAGTGTTACAAATCAAATAAAATCATAAGGGCCTCATCTTGGGCCAACAAAAATCCACCAGTGAAATACTTGTGGTGTGCTTAAGGTGCCTTATGTTTACATTTCCGGGTGCTGCATCTTGGTGCTGCCCCCTCGCTGGGAGTGGTATCTGAGACAGCCTGCTGACTCTGCTGTCCCGTTGGCCTCGATGACCTCGGTCATCCTCTGGCCCGTGGAGCCTGTGCTGGCCCCACCTGTGAGGGAGCTGCCAGTTCCACAGTTAGCATCTCCCCAGTCACTACAGCCTCACCAGATAATACAGTCACTGGGAGAGGGAAAGAGGAGCTGCCGCCCTCATCTGGAGCGCCCTGCGAGGTGCCCGCAGAGACAACAGGCAGCTGCTGCGCCGAAGTGAGGTCGCTTCGGACCTCCCTGCTCACCGTAGATGGATGGGCACCGAGCTGGGAAACTTGGTGCCCAGACCTTCTCTCACACTGGCGCTGACCAGCTGAGGACAATGCCGATGTAAGAGCTTGCTGGTCAGAACACATCCCCAGGAAGCCCTGATGGGTCTCCTGGAGGAGCCTCTCCATGAGAGTCACCACTCACTCCATGTAGGACACATGGCACTCGGACATGTGGCTCATTGCTTCAGCAATCGTCTGAATAGATTCCTCCACCACGGGCACCAAGCCAAGCATATAATCTCCCCCAGATGCTTCCGCACACCCGGCCACATTTCCTGCCCCTGCTGCATCGTGGGCAACTCCAGAGGCACATCATCACATCATCAGGCACTGAATGAGCATGAGCCTACTCCCCTGCAGTCCTTTGACTGCTGGCACTATGGGCACTCACTGTCCCTGCCAACTCCTCCAGCGGCTGTGCCCTGGGACACTAGTCGATGTTCTAACTCCCACTGAGGTGTTAGTATCTGCGCTGGTGCCTGCCTGGCAGAGCTGGTGTGATGGTGGTGAGACTTCAGGCCCCTCAGGTGTGAGATGGGGCCTCTGCTGCTCCTCCTCCTGGCCCTGCTCCGACGATGCTGAAAGGAAGAACAAGGACATTGGACGTGGAGATAATGACGAAGTGCATCCCTGACCCCCAGATCATTATGCCCTCATCCTTCCATAAGCAATGGTCAAGCCGTGTTGCAAAATTAAAACACTTAACATTCATCACTGCTTTGGCTGTTGGGAGAACAATGCTGACCTCACTGCTGGGCTTACATACCTGGCTGTGGCAGGTGACTATTCCAATACACACCCGGCCAGCCTTCCACTTTTCATAAATTTAATCTCATCCGAACTCTGCTGTCCATTGCCTTCCAGCACCAGCTCCAATTCACCCATCACCATTGTGCTTGCTGATCTGCATTGGCTCTGGGTTTGTAAAGCCTCAATTTTAAAGTTTTCATCCTTGTTTTCAAATCTTTTCATGTCCTTGCTTCTTCCTAGTGTTGTAATCTCCTCCAGCCCTACAAACTTCTGAGATATCTGCGTCCCTCCAATTCTGACATCTTGGATATTCCGGGTTTTCACTCCACCATGGCTGTGCCTTTAACTGTTGAGGCCCTAAGAACTGGAATTACCTCCCAAAACCTCTTCACCTCCTTTACTTCTCTTTCCTCCTTTAAAACTCTCCTTATCCTGCCTCCCTGACCAAGCATTTCCACTTCTGGCCTAATATCTCCTGAAGTGGTTTTGTGCCAAATTTTGATTACTCATGATCCTGTGAAGTGCCTTGGGATATTTCATTATGTTTAGTAAACTGCTTTAGTTTTTATTCTTTCATGGGATGTGGGCATCACTGGCTCAGCCAGCATTTACATTGCCCATCCTTAACTGCCCTTGAGCTTCTTGAACTGCTGTTGTCCATGCAGTATAGGTACACCCACAGTTAAGAGGAGAGTTCCAGGATTTTAACCCCGTGACTGTGAAGGAAAGACAATATATTTCCAAGTCAGGATGGTCTGTGTCTTGGGGGTATCTTGCAGATGGTGGTGTTCCCATACACCTGCTGCTCTTGTCCTTCTACGTGGTAAAGGTCGTGGGTTTGGAAGGTGTTATCGAAAGAGCTTGCTGCCACTGTGTGTTGGTGCTGGAGGAAGTGAATGCTTGTGGAATGATTGACATCCAACAATTACAACCATCTTCCTTTGTGCCAGGTATAACTCCAACCAGCGGGGAGTTTTCCCACTGATTCCCAGTGACTCCAGTCTGGCTCGGGTTCCTTGATGCCACATTTGGTGAAATTCTGCCTTGATGTCCAGGTCAGTCACTTTCATCTCAGTTCATTTGTCCATGTTTGGACTAAGGCTGTAATGAGGTCAGGAGCTGAAAGGCCCTGGTGGAAACCAAGCTGAGTGTCTGTTAGCAGGTTGTTTCAGTAAGTGCCAATTGATAGCTCTGTCACTTTGCTGATGGAAATAGTGACAAAAGATATTGAAGTTAGTGGCTGGGTTGTCTTGAAGACTGAGAAGTCAGTGAGAAATAATAACATTTGTGACCACTTTTTACAGCCACTTGTGTTGTCATAGAATTAAGAACAGATCAAATTGCTCCAATTAAGTCCTGAAATCCCTGGGCTGAATTTTGTCTCGGTGAGGAGGCACATCTCTTTGGCCCAGATTTTCACTCCTGTGCCAGGTGCACAAAGATGGGAGAATTCTCAGCTTCGCCAACCCAACCTTTAAAAATGGCTGTCCACACATTGGGTTTTTGGTCTAGGCAAGGGGGTGGGTTGGGGTTTGGTTGGATTAGAAGTTGGGGCAGGTGACCCTGTAAGATCTGAAGAAGTGTGTGGAGGTCGGATGAGCGGAAGTCCTGCCCTGGGACTCTGGTACTGTATCCAATTTTTCAAAATAAAGGTTAAAGCATGAAACATCTCTCCATATCTCACCCGTCACTCCCTTCAAACCTCCACACACTCCACAAGCAGCCCACCTCATGTCCTTAACTGCCCATAACTCCTCAGACCCTCCATGCCAACATACACCACCACCCAGTCCCATGGCCCTTCATAGTACTTATGCCAACTTGGTGCCAACTCATGCCAACCCATGCCCCCAACCCACCATCCTTTTCCTGCACACCTATCATGCTAACGCATCTGGTATCCACCATGGGTAGACCTCAGGACACATTCAGAGGTGGGGTAAAATAAAGTTCTATAAAATAATGTTCTAAGTGTCCATTGCAGACTTTGCTATATTGAAAAAAGACACATTCATAAAAACCTATATACTACATTTACATTCCTTCAACTAAGTAAAACTTTATAACAACAAACTCGTCATTCAAGTACACAATCCCTTATAACAACAAGCAGTGGAATTCATAGTCCAACATCAAAGAGTCTATAACCACTTGTAGCTGTCAATCAAATTGTGAAATGGCAGGCATCTTACTATGATAATGGATGGTTGTGAAATCAATCATGCAGCACTAATCCAGTAATGGAAGCCTACAGACTTAAGTCAACAGATGAAGTGAAACAGCAAATAATCAATTTATAGACATTTTGTTTTGAAGATTTGAAGGGCAGGACTTTTAAGTGCCTTGACAGCTTGATAGCTCCCTTTGACAGGTGCTTTGATAGGTGCTCCTGACAGTTTTGAAGGTTGATTTTGACAGGTCTGTTGACAGTTCCAATTAGCTTGACAGTAATGCGTTTATGGACTTTTTATGCATATTTTTTGCCTACTTTTAACAATTCCAATGGGCTCCTCACCTCTCTCAAAGGTGTCCCAGGACTAGATCCAAAGGGACAGCTTACTTCTTCAAAGGGGTACCTCGGCTATCTAAATGAATCCACAAAGATCAGATCTACTCTTACCTGATCTAATCTGCGCACTTTGGGTTTCAAAATCTGACTTCATTGGAGGCAGACGCTGACTTATGGAGGCAGCTGGCCATTTAAAGCACGCATGTGCAAAAAGCTCCCTGCCCCCAATCTCGCAGCCTGCCCCCAATCTTGCGCCCTGACCCCAATCCCACAACCCGCGCAAATGGAAAGTGCCTTGTTCAGGGTCAGGCTTTAGGATTTTGGGGTATTTCTGCTATTCTTCCCACAATCTCTTTTGTGGCAAAAATCTATGCACTTGTTTTTTTTTTGGAGGAAATCTGATTTCCTAAGCTTTCTCGACACCCTGCCATTTTTCTGCAGCCTTTATGCAGTATGAGAATGCCTAGTGTGCAAAATACACACCTGCCCCTGTTGAAGTCAGTTTTAAACAGGGGATAAAAATTGGATTTCCTCCTACACACCACTTTCATCTGGTACTGTGGGGTTTTGGAAGTTCATTAAAAGCATGCCAGGTTTGAGAGTTTGTAAAGAAAATGAAAAGTCTACTGAGGATTTTGAGACATTCTCAAAGGTAAATGTGAAGTTTTTGAACAACATAAAATGTCACTATTAGGTGCTTTATTGTAAGGTAGGGGCGTTTTTAATGCAGTGATTCATCTGTCCTTAAAGGTAAGTCAACCCTCACATTGACCAGCTTTGTGTATTTGTTCACACGCATTTCCAATGGAGAAAGTACCATAATGCAGTGAAAAACATAACAAAATGACCTGTCAGCCTGTGCTGTCATCTTTTCCCCCGTGATTAAAATGGCTGATAAAAAGCTGGTTTTGACACTTGAAGAAAATCTAACCACCTGCTCCCTTACTTTGATTAACAGGTACTCTGCTTTGAAATTGAAAATTAGCAACTTTTATTCTTCCCAGAAAGAAGCTGATTGTTTGGTCAGCTGTGGCTAATATCAATGCTTGGCTGAGTTTCAAATACTAATGGTAAGTGTTTCATTCATCTGAAAATGAATAACAATTTCAAGAAGTTTCAATAACAGATTGTCCCTTTAATGTGGTTTTTGGTTTGTTGACACAAGCTAATATGATTATAAGTATTACAGTTTTTTTCATGACCTTCTAGCAATGATATAGAGGCTTTTATTAGATTGCCAGAGGGTTATTTTTTCTAAGGAATGAAAAATATTTTCCATTCAAATGATATGGAATCTGAGCACTGCACATAGTGCATACTGGATGAATGGTTATGAAAGATACCTGAGGTCGTAAAGGTGGCATTAGTTATCTGAATGGGCATGGAGGGTATATGCACTGAAATGGCAAGTGATGGCACAGGTGAAAGGAAGGGCCATGGGTTGGAATGGGGGTGGGTGGGTGGGAGATTTGAGAGGTGAGGGGTGTGGTTTAGGGGGCCTTTAAACACTGTTTGGAATTGGGACACTGTGTTGAAGAGACAAAGTGGGCCTTCTAACCCACCTGCCTCCACACCGACAATCCTCACACACTCCAGTGCAGTTCACACTGCAAACCCAACCTGATATGAAATCTCACAAATAGTGAGTGAAGTCACCTGGGTCAGGTATGAAGTTTGCGAGCTGTGAAAATGTGCAGGTTAGGTTTTCCCAAATGCAGAGAAAGATTTGGCCCCCTGTGTTTACAGCGCTTCAAAGAAAATCTATTGAAGCAGTCATGGTCGCCATTCTGGAAGCATTGGTCAACCTTAATAGGCTCTTCCTGATGTTTTGTTGCCACAGAAGTCTCTTAAACTGCCAGGATACTCTGTGTGCCTTAATAAAAATGAGTTATGGACTCCTCAATCTTATTCTTTATCTGCCATATATGAAAGGTGATTATTTCCATAACATCCATGTTGCTAATTCTTGGTGATTTCGAAGGCTGGCCCTCTGAGATCTGTGTTTCTCAGTCATTTCTGCTTCCCTGTGGATAAAAATAGCTGTTTACTCATCATCCTCTCCCAGCTCTTCCTGCTCAATCATATTCTCTGCTACACCCTGTGATATACCCTCTGCCTCACAAGTTACATTCACCTGAGTGATTGTATCAGAACTAATTGCCCCTGCCTTCACCCATGGTATCTCATAGCCACTGATTGTGAGCAACCTTTCTCATTGCAGAGAACAAGATGTGGAAAGGCTGGAAATCCATTAAAATTGAATATCACTAAGGTCTCTGCAGGCATTCCATTGTGATCATTCTTTCAGGGGCATGTGGTGCAACAAGCTCTCTGCTTTTCATTCAGTTAGCACCACCTTTGCTCTGAGAGAGTGAGATAAGGAACAGTCAAATGGTGAGGGAGGGATGCCTGACCGAAAGTGGGGATTTACTGAGGTATTAACAATCTCACTTCTCCACTTCCGCTTTGTGGAGATGGATGGCATAAAATTGAGGAATGCTTCTAACTTTATTTCAGGATGTGAGTGGATACTTGTGTCTTCCTCTAACGTGTTGAAGTTAAACTCTTGCCAACACTGCAATGCCTTTCCTGGGTGGCTGATGCCTGTACCACCTCTATCCTGATGGCTTGCACCACATTTTTTTTAGAACTTCCTGTCTTGGGTTCCAAAAGGTCCTGCATTCTTTGCCCTTCTGTTGCTGACATCACCTTCCAAAATTGCTGTGGTCTTGTTTAAGCAGCACTCTTGATGCTGATCAACCTCTTGCTATTCTCTCCTTACTGTACTCTTACTCTTGCTCTATAAAACTTATAATGCTTCTTGTCCTTTAGATTGCATTGGCCTCTTATTTGCAGCAGCTAAACTGCCTTTTTTTCATCCACTGAGCAGCAGTGGGATTCCAGCCTTTTAACCTTCCCTTCCCACAAAACCCCAAGAGTACACATGTGTGTTGCAGAATTTATAATAGAGAACAAAGAAATGGCAGAGCAATTAAACAATTACTTTAGTTCTGTCCTCATGGAGGAAGACATAAATAACTTCCCAGAAATGCTAGGGAACCAAGGGATGAGTGAGAAAGAGGAATTGAAGAAAATTAGTATTATTAAAAAAATAGTGCTGGAGAAATTAATGGGACTGAAAGCCGATAAATCCACAGGGCCTGATAATCTACATCCCAGGGTACTAAAAGAGGTGACCATGGAAATAGTGGATGTGTTGGTTGTCATCTTCCAAAATTCTGTAGATTCTGGAACAGTCCCAGTAGATTGGAGGATGGCAAATGTAACCCCACTATTTAAAAAAAGGGAGAAAACAGTGAATTACAGACCGGTTAGCCTAACCTCAGTAGTCGAGAAAATCCTCGAGTCTATTATAAAGGATGTAGTAACACTACATTTAGGAAATATCAACGGGATTAGACAAAGTCAACATGGATTTATGAAAGGGAAATTGTGTTTGACAAACCTTTTTTGAGTTTTTTGAGGATGTAATTAGCAGAATAGTAAAAGGAGAATCAGTGGATGTGCTGTATTTGGATTTTCAGAAAACTTTTGATGAAGTCCCACATAAGAGGTTAGTGTGTAAAATTAAAGCACATGGGATAGGGGGTAATATATTAGCAGGGACTGAGAATTGGTGAGCAGATAGGAAACAGAGAGTAGAAATAAATGGGTTTTTTTGGAGTGGCAGGCGATGACACTTGGGGTACCACAGGGATCAGTGCTTGGGCCCCAGCTATTCACAATATATATCAATGATTTGGGTGAGGGAAGCAAATATAATATTTCCACAGATGACACAGAACATGTGGGAACGTGAGTGATGAGGAGTGTGTTAAGAGGCTTCAAGGCAATTTAGACAGGTTGAGTGAGGGGCCAAATACATGGCAGATGCTGAATAAGTGTGAAGTTATCCACTTCAATAGGAAAAACAGAGTGGCAGAGTGTTATTTAAATGGTGATAGATTGGGAAATGTTGATGTACAAAGGGATCTGGGTGTCCTTGCACACCAATCACTGAAAGCAAGCATGCAGGTGCAGCAAGCAGTTAAGGTTGCAAATGGTATGTTGGCCTTCATTGCGAGAGGACTTGAGTACAGCAGCAAGGACGTCTTACTGCATCTGTACAGGGCTTTGGTGAGATCACACCTGGAGTATTGTGTGCAGTTTTGGTCTCCTTACCTAAGAAAGGATACTTGCCATAGCGGGAGTGCAGCGAAGATTCACCAGACTGATTCCTGGGATAGCAGGGTTGTCGTTTGAGGAGAGATTGGGCCGACTAGGCCTGTTTTCACTGGAGTTCAGAAGGATGAGAGGAGATCTCATTAAGACATATAAAACTCTGACAGGGCTGGACAGACTGGATGCAGGGGTGATGTTTCCTCTGGCTGGGGATTCTAGAACAAGGGATCACAATCTCAGGAAACGGGGTAGACCATTTAAGACTGAGATGACTCAAAGGGTGGTGAACCGATGGTATTCCCCACCACATAGGGCTGTGGAGGCCAAGTGAATGAATATATTTAAGAAGGAAGTGGGTAGATTTCTGGATTCTAAAGGCACCAAGGGATATGGGGAGAGCACAGGAGTACGGCATTGAGATAGAGGATCAGCTATGATCATGTTGAATGGTGGAGCAGGCTCAAAGGGCAGAATGACCTATTTGCTGCTCCTATTTTCTATCATGTTAGCTTCGGGAGTCTGATAGTCCAGCACAATCCAAATTCTAGACAGAAGTGCTTGTGGTAGCAAATTGTTCTTCACTGATGTCAAGTCATGTGGCCTGAGCTAGATATTAAATCTTTTTTTTATTGAATGGCCTTTTAAAAATTCTGTTTCCCTGCTTGCATTCATTTTCAGCTTTCTCTCTGCCTCTCACGGAATCTCTTTCAGTTCCTAGGCTATGATTGACTGGACTGCAAGAGTCCACTAACATTGTCATTTTTACTTGTTCAGCCAGCAGGAATTCCACTTACAAAGGGAATTTCATTCCCCTTCTCATATTCCCTTTCCTCACATGGAACATCCCTCCACAGCAAATAATCCTCTCCATTAATCCAGCAGTAAACTGGTGAAATACACTTCCAGAAGTGGTTAGGGGGAACAATTCTCCTCGAACCCACAACGTTCCTCTGCCACCTATTGGATGAGACCACCCCGAGCTCCAAAATTCTAGTAAAAATCATTACCCAAATTACAATAATTAGAGCAATTACCATTTATCCAACCACTTAGGAGGCCTGATATATTTAACTAAATCTATTATGAATAGTTGTTCCCAGCCAAACAAGAATTTAGTATTTTATGACATATGTAGCATTATCTATGATTCATCACTAGATTTTGCAAAGCGTCTTGGCTTGTTTCAAATCAGCCACCTTCCCCTCAGTGGTATGAAACTTAAGACATCTAAAAGCTGTTTGGGATGATGCTGTTTCAATATCACAGGCTATCTTTTGCAGTGGAAATGTTGTACAAATTGTTATCTTCTGTTAAGACTTCATATGTGCAGATACTACTGCTTAGGTGGTAATTAGAAACACAGCATTAATAAATGAAGAGGTCACTCAATGGAGTGTATACCTCTCCAGTACTGTGTTAACCCAACATTATTACAATTACACAACTCTTTCTTGAGGCTTTTTTCCTGCTTGGTTGGTGCTCTTGTTGTGCCCAGTATAGCGAGGAAGATATTACAAGTTTTCGAACTGTATCTTTTTAAATGCACATGACAGTTTTAACATGGCTGACAACACATCATATGGCAATATCAGCTCCAGACAAGACCTGAAGCTCAAGAAAATACCTAATTAAAATCTGAACAATCTCAGCCACTTATGAAACTCATGAGTTATTTTGTTAAGGATAAACTTTAAACAACCAGCCAATTCATACCAATTCATCTTTTTGCCTCACCAGGGATAATAGAGGTATTGAAACTTGATGGATATTAGACAAATATGAAATGACTCTCCAGCTTACAGTACCAGTTCAGTTAAGAAACTACAGGCTTTCTTTGAAAGAGATTGAAATAATGTAAACATGTAATTATAGTGTTTCTTCCCTCATCTGTATCTATTCTTTTTGCGTGTGATAGTATATGTGAGACATTGCGTTAATATGTCTGGGGCAAGAATGCAATAATAAATAATGTTCTTTATTTTTAAATTCACTAAAGCTTGCTGCTGGAAATTATTTAATTTGGGGCAAGCACCTCTGAGGGTAAGAACACACATTACCCTCACCTATAAAAAGCACTTTGATCACAGAAAATAATAAACACATAAACTCCATCTGTGACACTCTGTAATGACAAAGCTGAAAAAAAGAAATATTATTAAGAGTTTCTATTTCACTCAGGAGGCTTCAGACCAATCCATACCCAACAACCAGCTCTGAAAACTCTGCTCACATTTTGATGCCTGTGACAAATTGCACTAAACAGCATCTGAGACAATTCACAACATTCTAAAATAATCAACAAGATTCTAAAAAAAAAAATCCATTTTCCCTATCTCCTAATTTTAAGGGATCCTTTTAAAAATTCCAGGATCCAGATATGCAACTTTGCCAAAAACTAATCAATTTTTACTTGGGCCAACCCTTAACTGTGTATCAAGTTTCATTGAAATCTGTCCATTAGTTTTTGAGATATATATCTTACAGCAAAACAGACTAAAATCAGGCCAAAACATTAAAATAAAAGCAAAATACTGCAGTTGGGCAAAGCATTATCTCCAGCCACCTTCAGTAGCAGAGGTAAAAATGCAATAAATAATATCAATTGAAGCTGTAAAGTGACATGTTAAGTATTAGAATAGACAATAGAGTGAAATGTCATTTCAGTTTGAAAAGTGAAAAATGGGTGCTGAAATATACATATAGGTTGAAGTTTAAAAGACTCTTTGTGAAAAATATAAGGTCATAAAGTTGGGGGTGGGGGGGAAACATTGCAAGAAGAGTGGAATTATCCTGGCACAATTTTGGGAACACCAAATACAAAAGGTCAATGGGAATATTGCCATCACAATCTATCAGCAATAGCCACAGATGTGAAAATAATTAAAAAGAGAAAAGCCATTCGCATGTTTTAATTATACATTGCACTCAACTGGAAGGAAGAAAGGAGGCAACAGCAGGAACATCCAGGGGAACTTATGTAAGCAAAAAATCATCATTACAAAGAAAGAACATTGCTCCTGAGTGACTGCATCTACCCAAGATCCATATTTGATCATTATCCAGCTCTTAAAATAGAAATTTATGCACAGGTTTTGCAATTCTTTGTAAACCAACTTAGGCTGTAGGATAAAGCATAACATTTCAAATTAATTGAGCAGATATATCCCTTTGGCAGTTGTGACAAATCTGGGTATTTGGCATTCTTTTTTGAGTACAGTAGTAATTTAAGTTATTGTATAAAAATCATTTTGGCATTGACTTTGCGGAACCACAATAAAACGAGAGACATGCTGACCTAAGGGAGCTGTAACCTAAATATAATGGAAAAATCATTTCTGACTTATTGCTCTCACACAATGTATGCAGTCTTGGTTAAAGTGCTTCAAAAAATAATGATCAGACTATGGATTCAGCTGGGAGTATAGAGAGGTAAAATGAAAGTCATCTGCGTGATTTAATATAACGGTATCATGATCTGGAATTTTTTAAAATTTGTTCGTGGGATGTGGGCATCACTGGCTAGGCTAGCATTTATTTCCCATCCTTAGTTGCGCCTGTTCAGAGGGCATTTTTAAGAGTCAACCACATCACTGTGGGTCTGGAGTCACATGTAGGCCAGACCAGGTGAGGACAGCAGATTTCCTTCCCTAAAGGGCATTAATGAACGAGACGGGTTTTTCCTTTACAAGGATTGGCAATGGTTTCATGACCATCATTAGACTTTTAATTCCAGACATTTACTGAATTCAAATTCCACCATCTGCCGTGGTGGGATTCAAACCCAGGCTGCCAGAGAATTACCCCAGGTCTCTAGATTACCAGTCCAGTGACAACACCACATCCATGAATGAGCTAGATGAGCCAAATAGCTTTTTTTTTTGATCCTGCATACTCTTATCTTCGCTGATGCCTAGAAGGATTTACTACAATGATATCTTTCAGTTGAGGAGTTTATATGTTTGGTTATTATTCCAAAGTGCAGTATGGACAATGAAAAGGATCATACATAATCAAATGAACAGTAACAGATGAGGAAACAAGGCAGTTTTTAAATTGGAATGATTAGGCCAAGGATTGAAGGAGAAAAGATGCAGGGATTTGGGGTAAGAGCAGAGGAGAGCGTGGGACTAACTGGATTGCCCTCTGAAAGAATTGGGAGAGACTCAGTGGCCTTCTGCGTTGACTATTCTATAATCCTATGAAACAACGTTTTGCTATCTCTAGAGTTGCTCCTCTTAAAGGGGAGGTAATTATTTTTGAATGTGTTATGTGTAGTATATGTAGCTAAATAATGATAATGGGCCTGAGCTTCCACGGAGTGGCAATCAGAGTCGAATTGCCACTCCGCTTCTAGTTTTTACCTTAAAATGCAGCTGATCTTTTCTCGCCCAACCTTCTAACTCAAGGCTGGCCAGGAACTGTGTAGGGCAACGGGTTCCTGAGGCCTTCAGTGAGGGTTGCAGAGTCGGAGGCAAGGAAGCCACTGCTTTTTTTACAGCACAATTTGCCATGACTTTAAAGATCCAGCCACTTTTAGAAACCATGAAGAAGGAAGGTTTGTAAGCTATGTGGGTAGAATTGGTGGGAGAGGTGTTTTGGTTGGGGTGGATGGTCGGTGGCGGTTCAAGTGGTTGCGGGGGGGGTGGTGGGATCCCATGGGGGCCTTGGCAGGGGATTGTTGGGGAGAGTCCCATGGGTGTGGTTCAGTACTATGGTTATCCAGGAATTGGAAGTGGTTTTAATTCTTCTGACTTTTCCTGGATAACTATTCTGGTAAGCCAGTCAGAACAATCCGAAGTTTTCAATTTAAATTGTACTTAAATTGGCAATTGCCCAATGGGAGTTTGGACTTGCTGCTTCCAGCGTGTTGGGGGGGTGTTCCCCAATGCATCTTTGGGGTACCCCCCCAGTTCTGATGGCCCAGAGCATGGAAGTTACAGGCCGTAATCATTTCTAAATAGTGTCGGCCAAGTGGGGTCTAATTGCAACACCTTTTTTTAATATGATAATGGTGTGTTGATTTAAAAATGCACCAATCACATTTCCATCAGTGCTAGGTCACAGATATGTTCCAATCAGATTCACTTTGACATATATTGTCCTTGCTTACAAGTATTGAAGCACCTTTGTATGAAATTTTCTCCCAGCATTTGTATCATGAAGCTAAGGACCACAATCAGTCATAGGCCAGGATTTTTCCTATGGCAAGCAGGCTGGGCAGGAGTGGGTGGGGGCGGGCACAGAGCCAATCGCTGCGCAAGATCGGCTCCGCACCGCCATTTTATGCGGGCAGGCCAATTAAGGCCCGCCCAGCATAAATCGCAGCTCCCAAGATCAGCAGGAATGATGGGGGGGTTGGGGGGGATGGGATGCAACACCTTTTTTTAATAACCACCGGGTCCAATGGCAAACCGGCGGCCTATTCAAAAATGGTGCAGTCAGCCATCCTAAAGCTGCCATTGATGTCGATCAGGAGCATGACGGACAACGTCCTCAGCAAGCAGGTCAGACGGCAGGGCAGGTTGGTGGGGCAGTCAGCCCCGAGGTTCTCGGATGAGTGCCTCACTGCCCTCCCTGAGGGGGTGGCAGCACGCTGCAAGATCCTGGTGCCAAGGGACAGGAGGAGGAGGCCCCTCCACCTAACAAAACATGCTTGGAAGGAGGTGGCAGTACAGGTCAGCTCCCACAATGTGGTGAGACACACCTGGGTGCAGTGCCGCATGCAGTTTAATGACCTCTTGCGATCGGGAAGAGTGAGTAACGTGTTGGCGTTGGTCACTTAGCACAGTAGTTAGGTTGCACCACTCCCACCCCCCACACCACCCCCCCCCCCGACCCCCACGCCCAACGCTTCCCCCCCCCCCCCCCCCACCACCCCCCCCAACCCCGAACTCTGAATTTTGTTTTTGTCTTCATTCATTCATGGGATGTGGCCTTCGCTGGGTGGGCCAGCAATTATTGCCCATCCCTAGTTGCCTGTGAGAAGGTGGTGGTGAGCTGCCTTCTGGACCCACTGCATGTGGAGCAGGAACACCCACAGTGCTGTTAGGGGGCAAGTTCCAGGATTTGGACCCAGCAACAGTGAAGGAACGGCGAAACATTTCCAAATCAGGATGCTGAGTGACTTGGAGAGGAACTTCCAGATGGCAGTGTTCCCATCTATCTGCTGCCCTTGTCCTTCAAGGTGGTAGTGTTTGTGGGTTTGGAAGGTCTTAGAGTGTGACTGGCAAATGTGATGGAGGCAGCATCTGGGCAATGGGGTCAGCCCTGGCTGCTTGGAATGAGTGTATGGCGGCTCCAGGGTCACGAATCGGCTGAGCCCTGCGAGGTGTTCCTCAGATGGGGTTGGCAGGGTTGCAATGGCAATGCAGGTACAGGGTGGACTCATCAATGCACCTCTCTCCTTTCAGGAGAAGACACCACATGATAATGCTGAGTGGCTGCGGACTGGCAGAGGGCAGCCCCATCTTCTGATCATCACCAGATATGAGCAGCAGGCACTGGAGCTGGAGAGATGCCATGCACCCAGGTCAAACGGCTGCGGTGAGGTTGGGATGCGAGTGGGAGGTAAGAGTGCCGTGCACTGAGGTCACAATGTCTGTCTGTGCAACTATTCCACTGTTGACTGTATATTGATTTCAGCATCCAACATGGGATTCCCATTGATAATGGAAGGAGGAGCACATCCTGATCCGGGCGCCAGGCATGTGCATTAACTGTGTAACGAATTCAACTAATCAAATATCCTTGTTCTTCCTTTCAGCCTCACCAGAGCACGCCTGGTTTCAGAGGGACCATCGCTGACCCCTGAGGACAAAGAAGACATTAAAACACCCAGCGTTTCACCCTCTCAGCCAGGCAGGCACCAGCGCAGATACCAGCACCTCGGTGGGAATAAGATGGTCAGCTAGTATCTCGGTGCACAGTGGTGAGGCCCCGTCACACATGCTTGAGGTGCAGGCAGAGGCAGAGAATGCCCAGGGCACCGTCAGTCAGAGGGCTGCTGGAGACTAGGAACATGCTCAGTCGGTGGCTGATGATGGGCCTCTGGAGTCATCCCTGAGGCAGCAGATGCTGGATGTCCAGTGGGATGTGCAGGAGGATCTGGCGGAGATACATGAGGGAACGCGTGCCATGGTCTCCGTGATGGAGGAGTCCGCATGAAGCATGAGAAATGCAATGACCCTCATGGCCAAGCACAATGCCACCTCCAAGGAGAGAGAGGCGACTCTCATGAAGAGGTTCCTACAGGAGAACAATCAGGGATTCCTGGGGATGCGCTCGGTCCTACAAACCCTCAAAGCGGCAATGACCTAAGGTGGACAGTGTCAGTGTGGGAGATGGATTGGGTACCCAGTATCCCAGCTAGGTGTCCATCCATCAATGATGAGCAGGGAGGTCCAAAGCGACCTCACGTTGGCACACAAGCTGCCTGTCATCTCTGCGGGCTCCTGTCAGGGCATTCAGGATGGTGGCAGCAGATCCCCTGCCCCTCTGCCAATGACCATGGCATCCGATGAGGTTGTGGCAATGGGAGATGCCAGCCATGCCACTGGCCACTCCCTCCCAATCGAGGCCAGCACAGGCTCCTCAGGCCAGAGGACACCCACCAAGGTCATCAAGGCCAACAGGACAGCAGCGTGTGAAGGCTGTCTCCAATGCCGGTGCCAACGAGAGGGGAGCACCTAGACATAGCACCCATAAATGTAAGCGTAAACCACCTTAGGCACAACACGGGCTTATCATGAGTGGTGTTCTTTTGCCCCACTTTTAAGTTGTTCATATGTTGGTGTGCTTTACAATACCTTTTAATGTACTTTGATTCCTGTATGCCAAGTTGCCAATCATTAAATATTTTGGTTCTCCACCAGTCTCTGGGTGCTTCATTGGTTCTGCAGGTGCAGCGTAACCCATGATGTTATGAGTGACTTGTTTGCCATTGAGCTTTATTCAAATGACACACAGTGCATGTTGCTGACCAGGCAAATGTTGCTCTCAGGTATCGAGTATGATACCTGCAGCCTGATATGTGGTGGTGGTTCTTCTTTGGTAGACTAGCTGAAGGAGAGTTGGATCAAAGCCTCCCGGGTGCCCCTGCCTCTCTGGAGGATGCCCGGGTCAGTGTCTATCCCCTCAGCGTTCTCCTGAGCATGCTTGTCCTCCAACTCACTACTGGACTCATTGTCTGCAGCCAGAGCGTCTGCATCTACGTCTTCTTCCTCCACTGCATCCCCCTTTTCCAGTGCCAGATTGTGGAGAGTGCAGCATGCAACCACTATCAGTGACACACAATCTGGGGGGTACTGGAATGTGCCCCCTGAACGGTGGAGGCATTAGAAGCACATCTTGAGAAGACCGATGGTTCTCTCCACCATGGCCCTTGTGGAAGCGTGGCTCCTATTGTACCACTGCTCGGACTCTGTTCTTGGATGGCAGAGGGGCGACATAAGCCGCCTTTTGAGGGGCTAGCCCTTGTCACCCAACAGCCATCCATCCAGCTGGGCTGCGGCACTGAAGAGCCCCGGCACCTGGGAGTGTTACAGGATGTATGCGTCATGGGAGCTGCCTGGGTACCTTACACAGACTTGTAAAATCTGCATCCTATAGTCACACACTATCTGCATGTTCATGGAGTGGAATCTTTCCTGTTGACGAAGGCACCTGGCTCACCCGCTGGTGCCTTAATGGCCACATGTGTGTTGTCGATTGCACCCTGGACGTGGGTGAACCCAACAATCACGGCAAAGCCTTTAGCTTGCTGTGCCTAGCTGGCCTCATCCAAGTGGTAGTGAATGAAAGTCAATGCACGCCTAAACAAAGCGTCTGTCACCAGCTTGACACAACTATGGACAGCTGATTGGGAGACTCCACAAAGATCACCCACCAACCCCTGGAATGAACCAGCCGCATTGAAGTTAAGGGCAACTGTGACCTTGAGCGCCACTGGCATGGGGTGTCCACACATACAGTTGGAGCTGATCTCAGGGCTGGTCATCTGACAGATGGAGGTTACTGTGTCCCTTGAGAGACGGAGCCTCCTTCGGCATTGCACCTCAGGCATATTAAGGTAGCTGCATTGCTGCCTGTAAACCCTGGCAGCAGGATAGTGGCGTCTTCTGCAGCCCCTTCTGCCTTGGACTTCCTGTTGGCCCTGCACCTTCTGGCCCTCTTTTCCTCCTCAGAGGAGATGCCTCCAGCGGAGACCACAATCCCCATTCCAAGGGTCAGGGAAGGCTGTCTGATACCTGGAAGGCACCAAGTGTTATGATTCCTCCAGAGTCCTGAACTAAAGCCTGTTCTTTCTGTCAAAGCAGCTCTGAAGTGAAATGAAGTTGTCCTGTTCACACAAGGAAGCAGTAGCAAATAATAATCTAAAGTTCTAAGAACTCGCATCAGTGAGCCCACTTACCCATCTTATCCCACCCGTGCATGAGGTTTTTAAAAATGTGGCCTGCCCGCCTGCTTGTTGCGCCTGTGCAACGCACTGAAAATCGCACGGGCTGCTAGAAATCATCTTCAATTGCAGCCTCAAGGGCCTTAACTGGCCCGTTACTTAATGGTGGGCGCGCCTCGGAGCTCATAGCGCACCCGCCTTCCGAAATATTGCAATGGCGCACGGAGATGCCAGGACACATGCCTGACGTCATTGCGCTTCAGCATGTCGGGTCCTCCCCCCACACATCGACCAAAAATTCTGCCTATAGGCCAGCAACTTCCGGTCGGCGAGCGGGGGTGGGGCCCGCTCGCCGACGCGTAAACTGACACGGGGTACCGTCGGGCATGTGTCCTGATGTCACTCCGCGTAATTTAGATTGTCAGTTCGGCAGGCGGGCATCCGAGTCAGCTGCACGCCTGCTGACCTGTCAACGGCCTTTTAAGGCCATTAAAAAAACCAATTGAACTCATTAATGGACCTGCCCGTCCAGCCTTAAGGTCGGTGCATAGCTACAATAATGTCATAAGGATTTGGTGATCCTCGGAAAAGCAGAATAGCTGAAAGTTTTACACATATTTTTAGCACATCTATTAAGAAGAGATGGGGAGCCTTGTGGCACCGATCTCGGGCCAGAAGCTCTGGATTCAAGTCTCACTTCAGGATTTGATGGCCAAGAAAGGTGTGTTCATAACATGGCCAAACTGATTGATTATTAATGAGTAAATCCTTCCAATACACCTGATGGTGGGCAGTAAAAGTGGGAGAGTTTCCTGGTCAGCATACTGTAGAAGGCAATGACAAACCACTGCTGTGCTTAGCCAAGTATATGGACCAATCCAATGGAAGTCCATGTTCGCCTAAGGCATGGTACCTAAAGGAGGAGGAGAATTAAGGAGGATAAATGAATTGCAAATTGGCTGAGAATATTTGAACTTATTCTCATTGACATCATGTTGCATTTGAACATGCCTTCCTTTTAGAGGGTGAATGGTGACAAGCACTTGTAAAAGAATAGATTTTACATCACACTGCAATTCTCTTAATAATCAAGTGACGAATGTACTATTTGAATCTCCCGGTAACTGATGGTTGAGTGTCAGCCATGGCTCAGTGGGTAACACTCTCCCTTAAGTCAGAATGTTGTGGGTTCAAGTCCCACTGCAGAGACTTAAGCTTGTAATCAAGACTGACATTTGAGGGCAGTACTGACCATATGTTGCGCTGTGAAAAGTACTGTATTCCTGATGAGAAGTTAAACTGAGGTCCAGTCTGTCCTGTCAGATGGACATAAATGAACACATGGAACTATTTGAAGAAGAGCAGGGGAGTTCTACCTGGTGCGCTAGCCAATATTTATTCCTTAATTAACATCACTGAAACAGATTAGCTGGTCATTACTACATCTCTGTTTGTGGACCATGCTGAATGCAAATTCAATGCTGTATTTCCTAAATTACAGCAATACATTTCAAAAAATATCTTATTGGCTGAAAAAAACACTGGGGGGTCCTGAAGTTGTGGAAAGCTTTAGATAATTGCACATCTTTCCTTATTGAAAGAGATCCAGCAAAAGCTAACCTACCTCACCTTTTGAGCAGAAATAGTGGAGAGAGATGTAAATCTGAGATGGGGAAGGTTAGAGAAAGGAGTAAAGAAATTCTTTAAAAGTGAAGGAATTGGCCTGAGAATAGTCCATCCAAGCTTCCAGTCACAATGGATTTAACCACAAATTGAGTCACACATTTCAGTTTAACAATTGCTGTCCTCCGTTGTTCAACTGGGTGGCACTGCCCTCGCCTGGTTCCATTCTTATTTTTTCATTCCAAAGAGTAATTTACAATGGTTTCTCTTGCTGCTTCCAAACTGTTACCGCCAGAGGACTCCAAAGATTCCTTGGCATCCTTCTATTTCTCAACATCATTCTACCCCTCGACAGCATCATCTAAAATCAAAATTTCAGGTTCCATGTGTACGTTTGGAACACCCAGATCTACCTATAAAAACAAAAAACTGCGGATGCTGGAAATCCAAAACAAAAACAGAATTACCTGGAAAAACTCAGCAGGTCTGGCAGCATCGGCGGAGAAGAAATGAGTTGACGTTTCGAGTCCTCATGACCCTTCAACAGAACTGAGTGAATCTTAGGAAAGGGGTGAAATATAAGCTGGTTTAAGGTGGGACGGGGGGAGAGAAGTGGGGGTGGGGGGGTGGTGTGGTTGTAGGGACAAGCAAGCAGTGATAGGAGCAGATAATCAAAAGATGTCACAGACAAAAGAACAAAAGAACACAGAGGCGATGAAGGTGGTGATATTATCTAAACAAATGTGCTAATTAAGAATGGATGGTAGGGCACTCAAGGTACAGCTCTAGTTGGGGTGGGGTGGAAAGGCTAGCAGGGCACAAAAGATTTAAAAATAATGGAAATAGGTGGAAAAGAAAAATCCATATAAATTATTGGAAAAAACAAAAGGAAGGGGGAAGAAACAGAAAGGGGGTGGGGATGGAGGAGGGAGTTCAAGATCTAAAGTTGTTGAATTCAATATTCAGTCCGGAAGGCTGTTAAGTGCCTAGTTGGAAAATGAGGTGCTGTTCCTCCAGTTTGCGTTGGGCTTCACTGGAACAATGCAGCAAGTCAAGGACAGACATGTGGGCAAGAGAGCAGGCTAGAGTGTTAAAATGGCAAGCAACAGGGAGGTTTGGGTCATTCTTGTGGACAGACCGCAGGTGTTCTGCAAAGCGGTTGCCCAGTTTACGTTTGGTCTCTCCAATGTAGAGGAGACCACATTGGGAGCAACGAATGCAGTAGACTAAGTTGGGGGAAATGCAAGTGAAATGCTGCTTCACTTGAAAGGAGTGTTTGGGCCCTTGGACGGTGAGGAGAGAGGAAGTGAAGGGACAGGTGTTGCATCTTTTGCGTGGGCATGGGGAGGTGCCATAGGTGGGGGTTGAGGAGTAGGGGGTGATGGAGGAGTGGACCAGGGTGTCCCAGAGGGAACGATCCCTACGGAATGCTGCCGGGGGGGTGAAGGGAAGATGTGTTTGGTGGTGGCATCATGCTGGAGTTGGTGGAAATGGCGGAGGATGATCCTTTGAATGCGGAGGCTGGTGGGGTGATAAGTGAGGACAAGGGGGACCCTATCATGTTTCTGGGAGGGAGGAGAAGGTGTGAGGGCGGATGCGTGGGAGATGGGCTGGACACGGTTGAGGGCCCTGTCAATGACCGTGGGTGGAAAACCTCGGTTAAGGAAGAAGGAGGACATGTCAGAGGAACTGTTTTTGAAGGTAGCATCATCAGAACAGATGCGATGGAGGCGAAGGAACTGAGAGAATGGAATGGAGTCCTTACAGGAAGCGGGGTGTGAGAAGCTGTAGTCGAGGTAGCTGTGGGAGTCGGTAGGCTTGTAATGGATATTGGTGGACAGTCTATCACCAGAGATTGAGACAGAGAGGTCAGGGAAGGGAAGGGAAGTGTCAGAGATGGACCATGTGAAAATGATGGAGGGGTGGAGATTGGAAGCAAAATTAATAAAATTTTCCAAGTCCTGACGAGAGCATGAAGCAGCACCGAAGTAATCATCGATGTACTGGAGAAAGAGTTGTGGATGGGGGCCGGAGTAGGACTGGAACAAGGAATGTTCCACATACCCTATAAAGAGACAGGCATAGCTGGGGCCTATGTGGGTACCCATAGCCACACCTTTTATTTGGAAGAAGTGAGAGGAGTTGAAGGAGAAATTGTTCAGCGTGAGAACAAGTTTAGCCAGACGGAGGAGAGTAGTGGTGGATGGGGATTGTTTGGGCTTTTGTTTGAGGAAGAAGCTAAAGACCCTCAGACCATCCTGGTGGGGGATGGAGGTGTAGAGGAATTGGACGTCCATGGTGAAGAGGAAGCGTTTGGGGCCAGGGAACTGGAAATTGTTGATGTGACGTAAGGTGTCAGAGGAATCACAGATGTAGTTGGGAAGTGACTGGACAAGGGGAGAGAGAAGGGAGTCAAGATAACGAGAAATGAGTTCCATGGGGCAGGAGCAAGCTGACACGATCAGTCTACCGAGACAGTTCTGTTTGTGGATTTTGGGTAAGAGGTAGAAGTGGGCCGTCCGAGGTTGGGTGACTATCAGGTTGGAAGCTGTGGGAGGAAGATCTCCAGAAGGGATGAGGTCAGTGACAGTCCTGGAAACAATGGCTTGATGTTCAGTGGTGGGGTCATGGTACAGGGAGAGGTAGGAGGAAGTGTCTGCGAGTTGATGCTTAGCCTCCGTGAGGTAGAGGTCAGTGCGCCAGACAACAACAGCACCACCCTTGTCAGCGAGTTTGATGACAATGTTGGGGTTGGATCTCCTTATGTAGATGTTATTATGATCCTAGACAAGACCCCCAAGTCTTTGGTACAATCTGGTTAGGGACCAATAACTTGCTGTTTAAAGCAGGGAGAGTTTGAGATTCAAGACACTTGCCAAGAGAATAAAGTCACAAGGTTTCACTGGTTTTGAACAAGCAAAAATGACCTTTACTATACAAGGTCAAAAAGATAAAATAATTTACAATATCTATCTTATCTTAACCCTGAATGTTAGAGCTTGCGGTATATGAATTAATAGGTGAACTGTGGTCCAACACTCCACATTGTACATTAAATAGCAAATGTGACCATGGATTTTTCAGCAACCCACCCAGACATCAGTAAATACTGTTAGTCAACCAATTTTGCTGAAACTCTGTTTCCCTCACAAGGGACTCCAAACTTTTCACTTTTGAAAATCAGGCATCTGAGTTCTCGCCAAGCCATTCCAATTCAGATAACATCAACAACTGCACGTCTCCCAGGTTTTCGATCTCATCACCCGACACTCTGTTCCTTTGGATTTCCGAGTGTGTTCTCCAGCATCTATATACTGGTGCAACTTCAGCTCTTTAATGGTCTGCTAGCTTCACTGGGCTGGCACTGGCCTTGGATTTCACCAAACTCCAACCTCCCCAGCTACACCAAGCTATAAATGAAAGGGCTTCTTCTGAGTCCTAACTCTTTCTAGTACGAAGTGACCTTCTGCATGCCACCCTCTCAGCTCCCCAGGACTTCTCCTGAGCCCTAACTGCACAGAGCCACCAAATGGCACCCCAGAACTTCGGAGCCCACAGAGCTACCCAACAGCAACATCTTTGCTGCCTGGAGCCTGCTAAAGGTAATACCTTTTCACTGTGGCCTTTCCCTCTGCTGCCGAACACTTAATTCCCCAACACACAGATAAATTGAAACCCTAGAACTTTCTTAAGCTCCATCCATCTCCATGATAATATAGTCTTCTGGTGCTTGCTGAATGCATTTAAATTAATTGTAGCTTTAACTCCCTCCAAAAAAACTCTCTGGGGTGCATTTCTTTGCAAGCAGTATAGTCGCCTCTAACTAAGTAAGCCCACTTGCTGTTTTATGACCTTACTTTTCTAGCTGTTAAGCCCCTTAAGTCAACATGCCCCCAACTTTTAAGCTTCATAACCTTGAAGCTGCTTTAGTTGGGTTTATCCCATTTTCTACAGTTTACTTTAGTATTCCCAGAATTAAAAATTACCTCTACAATATTACTATGAACCATAAACTAGGTACTTATAACACTGTAATGGGCAGAATTCTATGTATTTTTACTCTCCATGATCACAGTGTTTTGTGTGTGAGATGCAAGTATTTTTTACCCTCAGAGTCGATGTCCCAATTTAAAAATTCCAGCAGCAAGCCTTTTTGTGAGTTTTAAAATAAAGAAGGCTATTTGTTATCCCACAGAGGTTTAAAAATGCTAGATCTCCCTTGTTCAACTTACATACACTTTCACTCATACCAGAACCAGATGCAGATGAAGAGAACAAAATATGATTGCAATGTATAATTATCCCAGTTTCTGTTTTGTGGCAGGCCTGTAGTTTCTTAGATGAGTTGAAGGGCTTATAAAGAGAGGTTCCTCAGTAAACTGTGAGGCTTCTTATTGTTGAATTTCTAGGATATTGGTTCTCAGGTGAACTTGAATTTGGAATAGTTTGGTAGGAATTCTTCTCCCACTTTCAAGATATTGTTGTTTATTGCCTTGGCAACTTAGTTGACTGCAACTGGTTCAATGGCTTTCTGATGGTCTCTCTGTCTCTATGGATCTGATTCTTGCTGTGTTAAAAGCAGGCAACAAACATGGCTGTCTCACCCATGTGACATCTTACAAGTCCAAATAAAGTGGATGGTTAGGTTGATAAACTTCCAGTGTTGTCATTTTACACTTTGCAGTTTACCCAGTCTGAATTTGGATGAGGGACCATCATAAAACAATGGGAGGTCAATGGGGATCCATTCCCATTCGTCTAACACACTTTGAATTTCCAAGCATTTTTTGTCCACAGTGAACCAGAAAGATGAGTCAGCTGGAATGCTACAGCCATTTTGTTGACATTCCACCCATAAACAATGGAATGCGTGAATTTCCTGGATGGCTGTGAATGTCCATATGTAATTGGGTATTTGCTTGAGTCCCAGGATTATCTGGAGCTGATACTGCCAAAGCTCACATGATTGTCAGTGGCCATTTTAACAGTCTGTTTTTATTCAAAAAATTTAAAGTAAATCTGAAAGTTCATAATGTGCTAGAGCCACATAGGGAATTCCTCCACTAGGGAAAAAATGGAACCTGTGATGAGATTAGTTTTACATGGCATCCTTGCAAAGCAAAAGAAAAACGTACACATTCACATCTTCATACATACTCGGACTTTCACACACACTAATCTGATACTGCTACAGTTCCTCTGTCATGTTCATTTTCCTTACAAGCCCCAGTTACATGTTATCTGGTGAATGTTGATTAATGTTACACAAGAATGTGGGAATGGTAAATCTACTAGATATATAATTTTTCAATCCATGCTATGTCCTAGGGACGTGTTAGGTTTCACCAGGCTGGATTTTGTTTGAAAGCTTGTAATACGTAAATTACACTGACTGTTTTGTTGTGATGTCTGCAAAGCTCTTAACCCTTTCATGGCTGCTTTCACAGCCCAGCAGTCTGATCATGTAGATTCTGGTCCATTGAGGATTCATATTTCAAGGGTAATGGTGTGGGATTTATTGTTTCTCCTGTGGGGTGTCTGGGTTCTCCCCCCCACACCTTAACATCAGTGACCTTGGAGATCAAACTGCTGGGTTCAGTTGGATTTAAGTTTTGAACCTAATTCTGTGATGGCTTTGTGGTTAATTCTGTGTTAACTGCACTTGTACTCCCCTTGTGGCTTTCACAAGTTCGCATTGCCTCAAGACATATTGATTACCTCTTTTCTGTTACTTTAGGGGTGGGTTTATCCCCAATCTGCCCCATGTCCTTTGGGACTCTACTTCCCGCAGGTGGCTGGCCAGCTTCTGCTGCACTACCCCTTGGCTCTTCAACTGGGTGTGTTGTCTTCCTCATTGTCTGTCTGCTGTTTAGGGAACTTTCTCTGTCCCTATTTACAGTCTGAAAGAAGATGTCTGCTAAACAAACCTCTGGTTCAGACCCTTCATTCCTTTTAAATTCCACTGGCCTTTCCTCGTCCTATTTAAACTTTAATGGTCCAGTTTTGGCCTCTTTACCCTGTAGGCATTCATCCTTACCCTCTTAACCTCATTGGACCCGCTCCTAGCCTCCAGAAAGTCCTCTGGCTTTCCTTCTATTTCCCTTTTGCTTATTGGTTCCATCGCCGCTGTAGGATGCTAAGGGCTTCTTCAGCTGAATGGCATTTTTCTGGTTCCCTTCTGTTACCCCAATCTCCATGGACTGTACTTGACCTACTGAGCACACAACCTGATACCACCAAGTAATTTCCCAAAAATAGATCTACCTCCACCACCAGCTCCCCACCCCCCTCCCCCACCCCCACCTCCCCCCACCTTAGGTAAGTTCGGCATAACCCCGACTGTCACTACGCTGGTGACCCACTTAACCTTTTTAAATTTTTTTACTAGGAACCTTTAGTCATGTGCCAGTAAGCCATTTTACTAGCGCTATGTGTTTGTCCTGCTTTCGGGTGGCAAATCAGCCACCCTCACTGCAAGCGGCATTTGAAAACACACTCCATATCTTGAGAAATAGTTATTTATTTTCCTGGAGCTTGCTATGCAAAATGAGTCATTTTCCCATTTAGCAGGAAGGCTTGGTGGGTATCTTATCCTGCCTTCAACCCATTTGAGCCTAGGCTTGGTACTTTTAAGGTTATGGACACAGTTCTGACCCTAGTTCCCCTGTTGGTTTCTTGGCAAACCAACATTTTACTTTTATGTGCTCCAGTTTGCAAGCTGTGGACCTGCTGATTTACTTTTCAGGTTCTTTCCTTCTGAAGTTCAAGGTTGATCTGATTTGTTTTCTCTACACTCCTTTCCTCTGGCGTGTATTTCTGTTCCATCTTCCTCCTTCCTATCTCTCCCTTACTGGTAAAAGTTACTGGATCTAAATATGTTTTAGATTAGAAGTTTGAGTTAAATTATAATCATCAGCCATGATAGCGATGTCTCTGACTTTGGAAACCCTTTGTTCCTCCATGTGAGTTTTGAGGCTGTATGGGAAACAATTTTAAAACTCCTCTAGCAGTATTATTTCTCTTAATCCTTCATAGGTGCAGTTAATATTTATAGCTAAGACTCACTGGCCAAATGCTAGCTGTTTAATTCGTTCATTCCAGGAAGGTCTGTGTGGATTATTTTTGACTGGGAGTTCCAGAATTGTTGGTGGTATGCCTCGGGTGTGAGTTAATAGGCACTGAGAATAGCAGCCTTTATCTGATCATAACTGGCAGAAACCTTGACAGGCAGCATGGAATAAGCCGAATGGGCTTTTCCGACTAGATGACCTTGTGCTCAGAGTGTCCAAAACTCTGCTGACAATTGTAATTGAGCTGCCAGTTTCTCGATGTAAAAAAGGTTTCCACATCCTCCCCTTCAAACTTGAGGACAAGTCAGGAGTGCTTTAGGAAATCAAAATTTATCTCTGGTCTAGTTGTAATTGAAATATGTTTAGGTAAAGTCAGGTTCTCCCTAGCAGCTGCAATCTGTGTCAGTTCCCAACCTTTCTTCGCCTGTCACTCTCTCCCAAGCTTTTCTAGCTAGAAAACACATTCCTCCTGGTCTCTTTTGGAATTCCCTTTCTTTCTCTTTTTCCTGGAATTCTGTCTCTCTCTCTTACATGAAAGTCTATTTCTAGACTCCGCTGCTCTAGGTGAATTTTGGCAACGGTAACTTGGTCTATTTCAGGTTCTGCTTCTTCTACCTGTTCCGAATCTGGAATGAGGCTGAGATGTTCAGGCAGCATTCTTAGTCCCTCAGTTCTCCATGATTCATTTTGGAAATTAAGTTTTACCTGCCTAGCTATGGCTTTTAGTTCTAATTTTAGGGACATTAATTTTTGCCAAGTCCTGTTTGCAGAAATGCTTTCACATCAAAAGTAGCATTCTTATTTTCTATTGTTAGTACTCACAAAACATACTACTGTCATCCCTTTCGTTTCAGCAATTTTGGCTTTATGTTACTTTGCCCTTCTGCTTCCAATTCCAATAAAGTCTGATTTGGCCTGTTTGCAATGGATTGATCCCAGTCTGCAGATCCCAATTTTTCATGGACTGTGTGTTTCTTACTCTCCATGTTAACAGTGTTTTTTATGTGAGTGTGTGATTTCCTTACCCTCAGAGTGGTTGTCCCAATTTAAATAATTCCAGCAGCAAGCCTTTTTGTGAGTTTCAAAATAAAGAATGTTATTTATTATCTCACACTTGCCCCAGAGGGCAATGGGCTGAATTCTCCAGTTGGTGAGCGGGGATGGGGCTCACTTACCAACGCATAAAATGACAGGTGGTGACGTCGGGTGGGCATCCTGATGTCACTGCACGTCACTTAGGTTTTCAGTTCGGCGGGTGCGCAGCCGAGTCAGCTATGCACCCTCCAATCTGTCAAAGGCCTACTAAGGTCATTCAAAACCTAATTAACTCAATTAAATGAGCCGCCCGTCCAACCTTAATGTTGGCGGGCAGGCGAAGAGCCCAGGCGGCCTTCGTATTTTTCGTGAAACCTCATCCACTGGCGGGATGAGGTTTCATGAAGTGTTTTAACATCTAATTAAAATTTTTACATTAATTCTTTGACATGTCCCAGCTCTGGTGACAGTGTCACCTGAGGGGACATGTTTTAAAAGTTTTTTTTCTCCTTTATTTAAAGTGACACATGTCAAACTAGCCTCCCTGAGGCACCTCCGTGACTCAGGGAGATTTCTGCACTCCTCCATGCACGAAAGAGCACAGGAAATGACTCAGGGAATCCCCCCCGCCGACACAGGGAGTGCTTAGTGCTTCCAGGCGAGTGTCAAGCTGGGCAGGCCTAAATTGACCCGCCCACCTAAAATGGCGGCGCGGCCCCGATCAGGGGCACTGATTAGGTTCACGCCCACCCCACTCACCCCCACTCAACCCTCCCATTGGGGGGGATAATTTTTCCCAATGTCTTGCTCGACTCATAAGCACTAATACTCATACAAAGACTAGAAGAAAAAAATGCAATGATATTTTTACCGTGTTAAACACACTAGATAAATGCAAACTGTTTTATGTGGCTTAGTTTATTTGATAAGCAAATTAGTTGAATTATTTTTGCCTTGCTTACAAGCATCGTACAGAGGTCTTGTGGCACAGTGGGTAATGTCCCTGCCTCTGAGCCAGAAGCTCTGGGTTTGAGTCTCACCCCAGGACTTGGTGGCCAAATGGGTTGAGTATCAACCTGCAAATCCTTCCACACGCCAATGGCAAGAGCAAGAGACGTTCCTGTTCAACCATGTGATAGAAAGAAAGTTCACATCTCTACCATCACTACTCCAGACTACACCATGCTTGTAAAAAGTGTATGTTGCCACAGCAACCTGAACTTCCTGAGTGAACTGTAGCACACCATGAGCAAAATATCAACTAGACTGGACAGTAATATAAACCTCAACAGATGTTAATTATAAAGCCTGTAATATAATCAAACTTTTCACCCTTTGTCAACTGTGATTTTGTAGACATTAATCTTTGCATTGGCCATCACTCTGCAGAATAGCATATAATTACAGTACACTGTAGCTCCTGTAGAGTCCACTGTAAAAATCAAAACAGTTGTAATTTCTGTGACATATAGATTGAACTTTATTTGCCCTTTCAGGGAGGTTTCACAACCAATTATAAACAATGCCCTTTTACTATTAAATTCAGACAAATTAATACTATGTCTAGCCAGGGCATGCAGGCACCTGTTGTATACAATTTTCCATTCATGAAATGCCAAGCCTACTCAGCAGACATCCAGTAAATTGATGTTCCATGTTGAGGAACATAGGTCTTTGGGTGTGAGACATTGCCAGTCCTTATCAGCTGCAGCTTCATCATTCAGAATAATTGTAGAATCAGTTGAAATGTTTCATTTTGAGTCTTAATTTTCTTACAAAAAGTACAATTGTGTAAATGTTGGCTCACAGTTTCTTCAAACGGTGGAACAGCCAATTTAGGCGGAAATTTCCAGATAATCTCATTGACATAACCCAGAACATAAAAACCATTGTCTTTTTACTAGCAGGGAAAACAACATAAAAAATCTTTTAAAATCATCAGAAATCACCAGAAAGATCTGATTAAAATAATAGGCATAAACTTACACGTATTCAGGACTAACATAAATGCAGGGTACTGCATAATTCCACATGGAGGGCAGAATTCTGTTAATGAGCAGCAGAGGGTTTTGGAATGAGTTTCACTAAATTCATGACAAAGATGGGGAAATCCTGGCTTAGATTCAAAACTTCCAAAAGTCACCTACACCCAAATTTCTTCCACCTTTTGTGCTGAAAATTGGCATCATGCTATTATTTTGTGATGCTGCAAACTTTGCTGCATTTTTAAAGAAATTCCAATGGTTAAATCTGTTATGATAATGTGGTAACCTGAGGTGCAGTACACTTTTAAGAGAATGTGAGCAGATTGACCACGTGAAAGTATTACCTAATGCTGTGTGTAGCGCGGGCTACAATGTTAACCGGTAGTTTAGAATAGGGCCTGGTTGGAGAAGCACATGTGTTAGTGCTCTGCTACTTGTTACTTGTGTAAATAACCAGCATGTGCTTCATCTTGCATTGGTCTCTGCATCTGCAGTATCTTGTTTACCAACTGACTCACCAGTAGCTAGGCGTGCACCCATGTTCACTGAGCAAAATGACCTGACAAGAAAAATATAACTGGTGACGAGGCAGAGCACAACCAGTCGATGACACCAAAGGAAGCTGCAGAAATTCAACAGGAGTAAATCAGCTGTACCTTGTCAGTACAGTATGGAAATAGGTCTGTTAAATCATCCCTGATAGAGGTAGCAGGGGAGGGTCCAAGTCTACTTGGAGGAACTGGCTTAAGGAAATAAAGTTGGAGTGGACCAAGATTTTTCAACTCAGAATGAAAGATCTGCAAGAATTATTACAGAAATATGCCTCTGTTTTCAGGGAAGAGCTTGGGAAGCTTCAGGAGCTGTGAGCTAAAATCCATGTGGATCCCAGGTCATATCCCAGATTCTTGAGGGCGAGGTCAGTTTCCTCTGCATTATGAGAAAAAGTTGATGTTGAATTAGACAGGCTGTAAAGGTTGGGAGTCTTACAACCTGTACAATTTTCTGAATGGGCAGCACCCATAGTTCTAGCACTAAAGCCTGACTAGAGTGTGCAAATATGCAGAGACTACAAGTTGACCGTTAGCAAAGTGGCCAGACTTGACAGGCATCCTATACCAAAAAATTGAAGAATTGTGCTCCAAGCTGTCAGGGGGACCCCATATACGAAATTCAACATGAGCCACGCTTACCAGCAAGCCGAGCCAGTAAAGACTATTTGGGATTTTGTAACTATCAACACACACTGGGTGTTATGCCAGTATACCAAGTTACCCTTCGGAGTCTCATCGGTTTTTGCCATTTTCTAACAGACATTGGATTTGCCCCATATTGTGGTTGATCTCGATGATGTCTTAGTAACAGGACTAACTGATGAAGAACACCTGGCTAACATGGAAGAGGTATTGCAGTGTTTCTAGCTGGAGTAAATTTAAAAAGAGAAAAATATATCTTCCAAGCAAAAGAAGTAATTTACCTGGGTCATAGGGTCGACACGCAGGGCCTTCACCCAGCAGAAGACAAAGTAAGAGCAATTCGTGAGGAGCCAGCACTGAAAAACACCATGGAACTCATGTCCTTCTTGGGAATAATTAAGTATTATGGCCGTTTTCTCCCAAATTTGTCAGCAGCACTGGCTCCATTATACACTTTGCTCAAGGAAAACCACAGGTGGACTTGGCAAGCTCCACAACAACAGACTTTTATGACAGTAAAGCAGTTGCTACATTCGGCCCTGTTGGTAAATTTCGACCCAAAGAAAGAATTTATTTTGACCTGCGATGCATCTCCGTATGGAGTAGGGGCAGTACTCTCCCACCAGATAGCGAATCAAGAACATTCAGTGTTGCAGAACGAACATGCTCACAAATAGAGAAAGAAGGCTTATCCATTGTACTCGGTGTTAAGAAGTTCCACCAATACATCCATGGTTGCCATTTCACCATTGTATCCGATCACAGTCCACTACTAGGCTTGTTTAGGGAAGATAAGGCAATACCCCCAATTGCCTCTGCACACATCCAAAGGTGGGCATTGATTCTAGATGTTACGAATATACTTTTATCCACCAGCCGGGAATCCAGGTTGCAAATGCCGATGCACTGAGCCGGTTACGTCTAAAAGACAGCAATGTGAACGTCCCAATTCCTCAAGAACTTGTCTTGTTATTAAACTTTCTGGATTCATCACCAGTACATGCCAAACAAATAAGACAGTGGACAGACCACAATCCAGTTTTGTCTCATGTAAGGGAACAAGTCTTACAGGGATGGTCTAACAAGCCAAAGTCTTTTTTCTCATTCATTCATGGGATGTGGTTGTCGCTGGCTGGACCAGCATTTATTTGCCCTTGAGAAGGTGGCGGAGAGCTGCCTTCTTGAACTGCTGCAATCCACGTGGTGTAGGTTCACCCACAGTGCTGTTAGGAAGGGAGTTCCAGGACTTTGACCCAGCGACAGTGAAGGAACGGTGATATATTTTCTAGTCAGGATGGTGAGTGACTTGGAGGGGAACTTCTAGGTGGTGGTGTTCCCATCTATCTGCTGTCCTTATCCTTCTAGATGGTAGTGGTTGTGAGTTTGGAAGGTACTGTCAAAGGAGCCTTGGTGAATTCCTGCATGCATCATGTAGATGGTACGCACTGCTGCCACTGTGCGTTGGTGGTGGAGGGAGTGAATATTTGTGGATGTGGTGCCAATCAGGTGAGCTGCTCTTGTCCTGGATAGTGTAAAGCTTCTTGAGTGTTGTGGGAGCTGCACCCATCCAGACAAGCGGGGAGGATGCCATCACATTCCTGACTTGTGCCTTGCAGATGGTGGACAGGCTTTGGGGAATCAGGAGGTGGGTTCCTTGTCGCACAATTCCTAGCCTCTGACCTGCTCTTATAGCCACAGTATTTATATGGCTAGTCCAGTTCAGTTTCTGGTTACCAGTTACCAGGTCAATGGTAACCCCCAGGATTTGATAGTGGAGGATTCAGTGATGGTAATGCCATTGAACTTCAAAGAGCAATGGTTGGATTCTCTCTTGTTGGAGGTGATCATTGCCTGACACTTGTGTGGCGTGAATGTTACTTGTCACTTGTCAGCCCAAGCCTGGATATTGACCAGGTCTTTCTGCATTTGGACATGGACTGCTTCAGTATCTAAGGAGTTGCAAATGGTGTTGAATATCATGCAAGCATCGGTGAACATTCCCACTTCTGACCTTATGATGGAAGGTAGGTCATTGATAAAGCAGCTGAAGATGGTTGGGCCAAGGACATTATCTGAGGAACCCCTGCAGTGATGTTCTGGAGCTGAGATGACTGACCTCCTACAACCTGTGTGCCGCAGATGCATCTGTCCATGACAGAGTTATTGATGAAGAGATGTCTAAGGACACATTTGAGTCTCATAACGCCAAATTTAGAGAGGAGAGTAGAGGGAAGTCAGGAGGCCCAGAAAAATGGACACAATTACCACAGTCATGAAAGAAATTTCACTGTTGGAGACACAGTTTTTGCAAAGAACTTTCGAGATGGGTTCAAATGTCCTTGGACATCTCTTCATCAATAACTCTGCGGGGAAAATACCAGTGGCCGTGTCTGGCATAGTCTTATAGCTGAGTAGAAAATGTGATGATCTAGTTGCAATAGAGTCTCCATGCAGTTTTTTCATTCCAGACTTGAAGGTCAGGATTTCCCGTTTGGCCAAACCATTGGCTGCAGGTGTAGTTAGTGCTGTGTCAGGACCCCTTTCCTATCACATATCGGTCAAAGGTCGGATAATTAAGAAATACGTAGAACACCTCAGGAAAAGGGAAACAGATCCACAAGAAAGGATGGGCCAAGCATTCCCGTCAGAATCTACACCACATGTGGAAGGAACTCCCCTTGGTTTGGGAGTACCTGCAGGATCCGTTGAGCCTGAGAGAGTCGAAGAAGCAAATTTACAGGATCCTACTGGAGAGCCTAGTGAACAGATGACTCCTGAGAGGGAGGCCTTGGATAACTCATCCAAAGTCAGAGAACTACGACGTTCGCCACTTTTGAAGAAGCCTCCAGAGAGACTGAATTTGTAAGTAGATTATTTATGTAAATACTTGATATATTGTAAAGATTGTAAATTGTATTTTTGAGTAAAAGGGGAAGGATGTGAGCAGATTGACCACGTGACCGTATTACCCAATTGCTGTGTAGCACCGGCTATAATGTTAATCAGTAGTTTAGAATAGGGTCTGGTTTGAGAAGCACACGTGTTAGTGCTCTGTTACTTTGTTAATAAACAGCATGTACTTCATCTTGCATTGGTCTCTGTGTTTGCAGTATCTTGTTTACCAACTCACTCACCAGTAGATAGGTGTGCAACCGTGTTCACTGAGCAAAGTGGCCCGACAGCAGGAACATAACAGATAAAGTCATGAAAGTGCCTTGGGATGTTTTACTGTGTTAATGTTATATAAACATAAGTTATTGCTGTTTTTGTTTGGTGCATCAAAGTTTTATGGAAGGAAAATGGAGCTTGCACGCAACAAATGCAATCTCAAAAATTAAAGCTGCCAGTTAATATTCTTCTAACAATTTTGTTGAAAATGTGGTACTGAGCTGTATAGGTCAGGAGATACTTGGTTCGTTGGATTGTTTAAATTAGTGTGAATTAATCTGAATAGCAACAGGGGCACTACAATTGTCCTCACTGGGCTATGGAAAGAATATTGACCAGGGTTCGTATCTGAAATGAAAGTAAAATACTGTGGATGCTGGAGACCTGAAATAAAAACAAGGTGCTGGAAAAGCCTAGCAGGTCTGGTAGTATCTGTGGAGAGAGAAACAGAGTTAATGTTTCAAGTCTCTTCGGAACTTTTTATTTTGCATTTGAAATGGCTGTTCAGTGACTAAAGATTACAGGTGAAGACAAGTGAACAAGGGAGCATTGTGTATAACATTTGTATTCAAGTCACATTCTATCTATTAGCAACCTAAGAGATTTATCACATTAATATTAATTATGTTTAATACAATACGGTGATCTCTGTTTTGTGTATACTCGTTTTAATTGTCCATTCATTGAAAACAAATGTGCTAAACACAGCTCCCATTAAAAATGCATTAAAATTAATTATTTCGTTCATACTGAAAAAGTATAGATAATTAGAGTTTGAATTCAAATTGATATCAAGCTGCAACCAATGAAATGTGCGGACCATTGTAAATTCAGTATAAAGCGTCGAGAATGCCACCTGGTTGCAGTGTTTTGTTAAGTGGAGAGAGAGAGTACAGCTTGAGAACATGGTTAGCCAGAAGTACAAGTCCAACTCCATTGAGGTAAAATAAATAGTCATCCACTATATGAAAGGTCATCCTGAAGAAATGAAGGAAGTAACAGCACAGAAATGTAACACAGCTCCCACCAATTTTTCCATGTTCTGAAAAAATGAGTAGAATCACAGTAGAAATTGTGTAGGCAGTGGAAGAGGATGCACATATCAGCTTGTCCCAGCATTGAATCAATTAGCCATCCGAACTACCTTGCCTCATCTTGGTGGAGAAGGCAAATGAGTTCTCCAAATAATTTGGAGCTGGCCCCGTTTTGGCATCTTGGGATCAGTAGTCTCAAAGACTACTATGTAATCAAGTCCAAGCACAGATGCTGTTCTTATAGAAAGCACAAACAACTGGGTGGCTGGTGGTAAACTGCTTGAAATTTTATCTCATTCTAAGTCTGAAGATGAAATTGGCTTTTTTTAAAATAAGGTTCACCCGTACAGAACACAGATAATCAACAAAAATTTCTCAGTTTGGAAAAATGTTCAGCATTTGTGTTCATGTAATATATTGTGTGCCATTCATTAAACTGTTACGTTGCAGGTTAACTGTTTTTTAAAAAAATAAGGTGTCTTCTAATTAAACAGAGCAGGCTTTATTCCCTTACTTTATCATAAGTAAAGTAGGAAACATATTAACCTCCAGTAGTAGTAAGTCACTGATTTCTTATCTGGAATAGCTAGAAACCCAATTGAGATGTAGATACTATTTTCTTTGTCTTTAATTTAAGAAGTGTATTGGGTTCAAACCTGCCAGCTGGTTAAACCTCTGTCCACCAGAGAACCCACCGTAACCCTAGCTAATCCCTCCTTAATCCCTTTCAATCAACAGAGGGGCCAGAATGGCAAATTCTGGCACAAGAGAGCTGAGGCCAAACAGAATCATTGACCACAATCATTTAAAAGCAGTGTGTGAATCAAAATGGAATATGAGCCGTGAATCAGAATTTAGCAGGCCTTTCCTATTGACAATTCCTTAGTACCAAGTTAAAATATCAAGCAGTTGTTGCAATAGCTATTTGCTCTTCAATGATTTGTTGTAGCTTATTCCAGCTTTCAGGGGATTAAAATTTATCATTCTGCAAAGTTTCTGGAAAAGTGGAATCGGTGTTGACTAAACATGAGTAAATACTCAATGCTCCTGATGAAGGCTTTGACATGCCAGAAAACTGCTATGTATTTTTTGCAGATTACAGGCTTCAGGTCTGAAATGTGTCCTTTATATGTAGATGGTAATGGAATTTGAAAAGTTTATTGTTAAATGTAAAAGAAAAGCAAAAAAACTGCAGCTGTCCAAAGGGAAATAACAGAGTTCTCATAAATTAGAATGTGGTAAAATGTTTAATATGTATGTAGAATAATCACATTTAGTCAAAATCTAATTTGCAGTTTGGGTCTAGGTGTGGATCTTTGTACTCATGTACATTTAATGATTCCAAAAAGTAATTTTATTTTCTCCTCTGTGTAAAACACTCACACTATTTATTTCCTCTTGCGTTGCACAGCACTCCAACAGTGTAGGCTTTCAGTAACTTAATCCTTAGGGCGGAATGGTCCCAGATTTGCACTAAGTGCAGTAGCAGGCGCGAAAACGAATGTTTTTCCTGCTGGCCACAATGGCAGCTTTTCATGCCGTGTTGTCCCAATCCTGTCTCATTAATCATGCATTCCCAGGCAACATACCATTTCAATGGCAGGCAGGCTCTCATTTAGGTGGTATATTTTCAAGTCAGAATAGTGTGTGCCTTAGATGGGAACTTGCAAGTGATTGTGGTCCCAAGAGCTTGCTGCCCATGTTCTTCTGGAGCGGGGGTAAGATGTCATGGGTTTGGAAGATGCTGTTGAAGAAACCCAGGCAAATTGCTGCAGTGTATCTTGTACATAATACTGCTGCTACTGTGCACAAGTGGTGGAGGAACTGATATTTAAGGTGGTGGATGGAAGTGCCAGTCAATCGAGGTGCTTTGTCCTGATTGGTGTAGAACGTTTTGAGTGTTGTTTTAGCTGCACTCTGTTTTGGATGAGATGTTAAAGTGAGACCACATCAGTGTGCTTGGATGGATGGTAAAAGATCCCATTGTCACTATTTCAAAGAAGAGCAAGGGGGTTACCCCCGTTATTCTGGACAGTGTTTCCAATATTTATCCCTCGATCAACATAAAAAAAAACATTATCTGGTGCTTGTCTCATTGCTGTTTGTGGCAGTTTGCTGTGCACTACTGCATTTTCTACATTATAATAGTGACTGCACTTCAAAAAGTACTTCATTGACTCTAAAGTACCTTGAGATATCCGGTGGTTATGAAAAGTGTTATATAAATGTAAGGCCAGGATTTTCCATTTGTCGAGTGGGCTTGGCAGGAGTGGACGGGGGCGATCACAGAGCTGACCGCTGCCCTCAATCGGCTCTGCACAGTGATTTCATGCAGGTGGGTCAATTACGCCCGCCCTGCGTGGATCATGCACAGAACTGCCTCAGGGAGATTGAAGCGCTTTATTAAAAAAATAAATAAATACAATAAAAATTTAATGAAACGTCCCCTCTCATGTGACACAGTCACATGAGATGGGACATGTTTCAAAAAAAGTTTTCATTTAATTTGTAAAAGCCTTAGGAAACCTTGCCCCACTCATGGATGAAGCCCGTGCATGAACCCCAAGTCTTCCTTTTTTCTTGACTCTCCTTAAAATTGCTCATTTTCTACCATACCTCCAAGCTTCACCCTGAATTTCTTGTTAGGGAATATTCTATATGTGAAATGTGTTGTAGAGGAAGATCAGAATTTCTGTTCTTGAAAGAATATTGGATTGAGTGTTCTTTTGTATAATTTGGTAAATTTGTCAATAAGCACTCATTGCAATTCTGTCACTCTGACCTGATTTCAATTGTTTTGTTAAAACCTCACACATCATCATTAAAACATAACTGTGCTGCTCCCCAAAATGTGCATTCTGTCATAATGATTTGATGAGACAAAAATTGCTACTTAGCTTGCACAGCAGCCTGTGAGAACAAATAATAGAAATTCTCCTACTCCTCCCCCAACCTCCTGCAAAGCTGCTATAGTCATCTTCAAAATTACCCGATTCTCCTGCTTGGCATGTTGTGTTTAGCATCTGTTATTATACTGGAATTTAGTGAGACTGCTTCATAGTACCAATAAATCAACTAGCTCGTTACTTTATCCTTGTATTGGGTCATGCAGAGTGCAATGTATTCTATGTGTAATGCTGGATGCTGGCGAGTTCTACAGATACTAAATGTATTAGAAGAGCCATGCTTAGTTATGGATGTGTGTTAAATTCCTTGCTCCAAGTGAATAATGAATCCTTTATGTTACTGAAGATGTTAGGAATTCCACTGGACATCATGTCAATTCAGATATGTGGTTAGAACCACATTAAACAGCCCAGGTACTCAGAAATGAAATCTGGCCAGGTCTGAAGGGTAGGAATGAGGTGTTGACATCAATCCAAAAAAAAATGCTTGGTGATAGTTCATGAAGGGTTAAGCAGACTAATTAAACAAATTAGGTCCTTTGAAACTTCCTGGAAAACTTTGATAAAACTGATGTTTTCTTAGAAACAGCTGGATTCTTTTTCAAACAAAATGGATATAGGTTTTATGAAGTATACATACACATAAACTTATAGGTCCATATTCTACCTCTACACACCTTAGCTAGATCAACCCAATTGCTGATATATTAACTATATGGGAATTTTATGCCTATAAAACTCTTTGAGAAAAACAGCCTGTTTGGGGAAAAAAGCAATCTGCTCAAGCATAATTACCAATCTTCATATCCAATAAACACTCGGTGTAACAGAGCCAAGTTTTGACATACAAAACCAAAATACAGTGGGTGCTGGAAATCACATATAAAAGTAGAAAATACCATGCTAGAAACATTCAGCGGGTCTGGCACCAGATTCGGAAAGAGAAACCTAGTTCCAGGTCCTTGTGCAGGTTCCAACAAAATGTCAACATCGTGAAACATGGGGCTGAATTTTACGGGGGTGGAAGGGTAGAGGGGTGTACAAACCCTCAGAAGAAACGTCAGTCCCAAGCCAACTGATGTTAAATAAGGCTGTCCCACAACCATAATGCCCTCCAGGTGGCCATTAAGTTGGTGCCCATCAGTGGGAAGAAGTCCCGCCCTTGAGAATTGCTGGATAATCTGATTGGCTGGCAGTTCTAACAGCCCCAGCAATGCTTCAACTCAGTGGTAGGTAGTACTGGGACTGCAACCAGGCCGCAGGATGAAGGCAACATGGATCCTGGAAACAGTAAATTGGGGGTATTGGACAGGGGGGGATTAGGAAGCTTAGGGAGGTGGGCATGGGAGGTTGGGGTGGTGGGTTTTGGTGGCCAGCTGGGAAGTGGCAAAGGGGTAACATCTTTGGAGGGGTGCCCTTGTTGTGCACAGGGCATCCCCGGAGGACATAACCATTTTCCTGCCTGCTTTTTAACCAGTTTGGTTAACAAAAAACAATCTACACACTTCCACCCGTCTGCCCACACCAAATGTATTATGGAGTGAGCAACATAATATTTGGGTCAACTGGCCTGTAAACAAACTCAATTGCCTATTAATTATTATTTTTTAAATGGCAGTCAGGCTGCCAATTTTGGCACCTGCCAACCTACTGTTTTATGAGGATCAGGTTGGGGGTGGGCTGGATGGCAGTGGGTTAGCCACCCATCATATTTTATGTTCCACTCCACTAAAACCATGCTCGGCAGAGGGGGGTAGGGGGTGGGTGTCAAAATCCAGCCTATTGGCTGTGATTTTAATCCATTCCAAATCCATTGACCTGCACAGAGATTAAATCAAACCCATTAACTCTGTTTCTCTCTCCACAGATGCTGCAATATTTGTTGAATATTTGAAGCATATTCTGTTATTATTCCAAGTGCTTATATGTCCCATTGACACTTGGCTCAAAGCAAGTAACATTATAACTGAATTAATTAAATTCTTTATGATGCACTTTAATGATCTTACAATTAAAATATTTGCATATTACATTTCATAGGATAGATTAGGCAAACGAAAGTTCATTCACTTTACTTTAACTCTTTGTAAACAGCTTTTTTATTTATTTGTATTCAAGAACATGCGATGTAAATGTGTTAAATAATATTAAATAATTTAAGTTTGTTGCATTTAGAGAACATCATATTCCTATGGCAACATGTCCTACAGTTGTATTGAATTTATCACAGCAGTCTGCCTCAGCAGAGCAGCTTTAAATGGTCACCATAAGAGGATTTGGGGAGAATAAAAATAATTATGTTACCTTTGTGAACAATTCACAGCAGTGGTGAGTCATCAGATTGGGCAGTTAATTAGCAATGGTTGCATTGGTTTAGATATCTTCCAAAAAAACACTTTGATCTGATTCAGGTGTAAAGTATATACATTCATAGTTACTGTGAAACATTATTTAAGGAGGATAACTGCTGTTATGTCCTTTTGATATTTTGAGCTGAGAGCTAAACTTCGCTATCATTGCAGGAGATCATCGTTACCATGACTACTTGTTTCCACCTCTGCAGCATCACGTGTCTCCACCCTGCCTCAGTATACCTGCTGCTAAAATCCTCATCTATGCTCAAGTACTCTAATATTCTCCTAGCCAGCCTCCCAGCTTGAACTGTCCATAAACTTGAGCTCATTCAAAACTCTGCTGCTCTTAACTCATTTGCACCAAGTCCTGTTCACTAAATCACCCCTGTGCTCGCTGACCTACAATGGTTCCTAGTCCGGCTTTGTCTTGATTTAAAAATTCTAAACCTTGGGCTGGATCTGGTGGAGCCAGCCAGAGAGGTCATGCTGGTGGGGGTACCCACGTTGGATTCCAGGAAAACTGTCCCAATTAGGTCGGGGGGGGTGGGGGAGAGGGCTCAATGCTCGAACATCACCAGTAAAGGAATTAGGCTCATTAATGGGTCATTTAAAGCCAATTATCCCTGAGCCCACCAGAATTTAGTGGTAGCTCAGGGATTCTCTTGAACTTGAACAATTTCCTGTGCCCCCTGAAGGCCACCCAGCAAATCCTGTTGGGTTTACTGCAGCCTCATAGGCGGGGGCTCTCATTGACAGGTGCTCTGTGCCTGATCAAAGGACCCGACATCGGGAAGCGGGGGTTGCTGAAAGCCATTCCCTCTTCCCTTCCCTCCCCCCACCTACCCCCCCCGGTGACCCCTCCCCACAATTCCCATCACCACTTGCCCTGGGATCCAGTGTCAATCCTGGGGCTGGGCCTCAGCGCATTACCAACAGCAGACACCACTCCCATTGGCACTGCCTGCAATAGAGAGATGCCAGCCTCTGATCGGCTGGCAGTTTTCAGGGGTGGGATTTCCACCTTCCAGAAGCCTTAATCCTGTGAGAGGCCCGACGTTAGATGGTTTGTGTCAGGCCTCCCCCTTGCAAGTAACATAAGGTTTTCGCTGGTTCTCTAATTGGTGGGATGTTGGCAGGAGGTGGACAGTAGTAGTGGGGGCCCACGTCGCTGGAACAAAATCCAGCCCCTTGTTTTTAAATCCCTCATTGTCCCACTCCCTTCCTATCTCTGCAAAATCCTCAAGCCCCACAAACATCCTAGATTTTTGCGCTGCACTTTATACTTGCCAACATCATTGTTATAATTTATGATCTGTTACAAGTGATGAACAAATGTATTATCAATGTTGGCAGAGTATACCTTTGCATAAATAAAAAAACAGATCAAATTGATCTAAACTTTAGGCAAGGAACAGTGTTTGCAAGTATACTGGGACAAGCTAATGAATGAACATCCATATGGCATGTCTGCAGCTAAACACAGAGTCGGACTGGACTGAGATGGTTGAATTGCTTATTTCCAAATTGACTTTTCAACAAGATTTCAGAGGACTAATCATATCTTAACATCAGTCCCAGGTTTCAGGAGAGAACAAAAAGGAGAAAAATCTAATGAAGAAAAATTTTTAAAAATTAAACAATACCCCACAAATGTGAAGCAACTGCAGCTCAAAGCTGGAATTTAAATGTGTCTGTGCAGTCTGCCCCTCGCTAGCTACTACATACCCTAACTCTCAATGTATGTGTGCAGCCTGTATCCATTACTGAGTTGTGTACTCTCAGATTTGTGGAAGAATGTACCAAATGGACAGCGATTGTTTTCAGTTCCTACCACAATCTCTGTTCCTTAACAACTCCATACATCCCCCTAGCAAGCATCTGAGGCTGAACCAGACTTTTTGCAAACCTGGTGTCATGTTTGACCTTGAGATGAGCTTCTGACCTCATATTCCACACCATCACTAAGAATGCCTATTTTCACTTCTGTAACATCACCTGACTCCATTTCTGCCTCAACTCATCTGCTGCTGAAACCACCAGCCATACCTTAGTCATCTCTAGACTAAACTTTATGCTTTCCTGGCACACCTGCCACATTCTATCCTCTGTAAACTTGAGGTCATCCAGGACTTTACGGCCCAGGTCCTTACTCTCACCAAGTCAGGGAGATGGGACAGGGAGAGGTACTAAAGAGGGAACACAGAGGGAATCCGGGGAGAGGGGACAGGGAGAGGTCCCAAAGAGGGAACCCAGAGAGGGAATCCAGGGAGAGGTCCCCAGAGAAAAAGAAGGAAATGGAGAGGGAGCCACCGAGACGGAGAGCAAGGAAAGAGGCTGCAAGTAAGAGTACTGCAGTCAGCAGGCTTTAAGTAATGAGGGTTCAGGAGAAACCCTGGAGCTCTGGGAAGGTAGCTGAAGGTTAGTGATCCTGTGCTGCAGGCTGTTGGGACAAAGGTAGCCCTTTGGAATAGTGGTGTTCTGCTTGATGTGGCTGACAAGCTGAAATTGTGCTAGTGAATTGGTTCTGGAGAGTGCAGACTCAGGAATCCAGGGGAATAGGGTCTCAGGAAATGAGACTGAAACCCTGGGAGGTGAGCAGTCATTGAGGCAGTCTAAGTCGGAGCAACGTTTCGAGAGAATTACAAGGCTAAATATTCAAAGGTGAAGACTGGAATTCCTCATGAGAGAGATAGAGTTTCAATGAGATTGGTTGTCTCAGTGTTTACTGATATCTGGGTGGGTTGCTGAGAAATCCATGGGATCTATCTTGGTCGCATTTGCCATTTATTGTGCAGTGTATTGTGTTCGACCACAGTTTGCCTGCTAATTCACATGTACCTCATATTAACCCTGAAGGTTAGAGTTTAAAATGGGACAATTTACAATGTCTATCTGGAATATTTGGAATTCCTAACCTATACCTCTCTACCTTTCTAACTCTCCCTCCTTCTTTAAGGCACTGCTTAAAATCTACCTCTTTGACCAAGTTTTTGGTCATCTGCCCTAACATGCTCTGAGTCAAGTTTTGTTTGATAACATTCCTGTGAATTTTACTACATCAGTTACAAGCACTGTTGTTAAATGTGGCAATAGCATCTCAGTATTACAATTCCACATTTTGTGTGAAAACAGCTGCAGTCCTTTTTGTCCAACAGCTGTGTACAATTAAACAATCTTCAGCCACCTGATAGCTTAAATTGTCATTTAATTAGAAGTCTTTTCAGATATCTCAGGCAACACTGGCATCCTATGTTTCTGACAACCCTTTCCACAGAACTCTGGACCAAAGTATGGATAATCCAAATGATTCCATTACATAGCTATATTTTCTTAACTAACCACAGGCTGATGTTCTTCAATCAATGGTGCAACTCAGAACATGGACTGAAGCAACCTCACTGAATAGTGCCGGTCTTATTGTTCTCCATCATCATGACATCATCTGTATGGGGAATATGTTACTGCACAAAGGGAGTCCATTTTGCCTTTGGACCCACTCCTGCTCCGCCACTCTTTCCTCATATTTTCCGACAAAAAGTTTCCTTTCCAAGTGTTTATCCAATTTCCTTTTACAAGTTACTGTGGAATTTGCTTCCACCATCCTATATGTAACCTATCTGCACCTTTCTTCCATCTGACTCTTTTGCCCATCAGTGTACATTTATGTTCCCTGGTAACCAGCTACCCACCATTAGAATTTTTTTTCCACATTTTCTCATTTCTTTTATTTTGAACGCTTCTATTCAATCTTCCTTAACCTTCTCTGCTCTAAGGAGGTCAAATCCAACATCTTATGTTTTTCCATTGCCGAACACCCTCATTCCTGGTATCATTCTCTCCAACGCCTTACTGTCCTTTCTAAAGTGTGGAGCCCAGAACTGGACACAATACTCTAGCTGAAGCCAGGTTTAACATAACTTCCTTCTTTTTGTACTCAATTTATAACACCATGGATTTATATGCTTTTAAATAGCTCTTTTTAATAGATTTACCAATTTGTCTGTCACCTTCAAAGATTTATATATGTGAACTCTTCTGCATCCCTTTTAATATTGTATCATTTAGTTTATATTGCTTTCCTTACTTCTCTTCTTCCAAAATGCATCACTTCACACTTCTCTGCATTAAATTTAATCTGCTATGCATCCACATATTTCACTAGTCCTGTGTTTTTACCTGAATGGCTAGATTTATGAATTTCAATGCCTCCAGTACCATTTCTTCTGACCAAGAGCAATGGAAAAGTTATTTTCCTGTTAAGTTTTTTTTTACAAGACATGGGTCTGGTGGAAAGATATTAGCTACTTTTTCTTCATGCTGCTCAATCCAGTTTCATACTCAATGGTTTCCTGCCCCTAATTGCCAAGTGTTGCTGTTTCCATTAGGCATCAGCCTTGGATCTGTGGAGTGCACCTCTGAATCAGAAGGTCCTCAGTTCAAGCCCCACTGCAAGTGCTCGAGAACTTAATCTAGACTGACACCAGAGTAATGCTGAAGGAGTGATGCACTGTTGGAGGTCATGTCTTTCAGATGAGATGTCAAATCAAGGCCCATCTGTTATCTTGGGTAGATGTTAAAGATTCCATGCCACTATTTGAAGAAGATCAGTAGAGTTCTTCTGGTGTCCTGGCAACAATATTCCCTCAACCAACATTCCTAAAACAGTTTACCAAATCTTTCATCTCATTACTGTTTATGGCACATGCTACACTCAAATTGGCTGCTGAATTTCCCTATTTTACATCATTGACCACACTTCATAATTACTTCATTGACTGTGAAATGCTCTGGGACATCCTGAAGTCCATGAAAGTGCTACCTAAATGTGAGTGCTTTCTTTCTTACCTCACTGTAACCAGATCTGTGCAATATTTTCTGGTACTGTGACCATTAACATCAGGATGGTTGCAATTTGTGGAGCCATAACTAGTTTTATTCTAGCTGCCAATCTCTGTTAGAAGGTCACTACAGGAGTTTGCTGACTTACACAAGCTTTTCTTGGCAGGCTATAAAGTTTATTTTAAAGAAGTTGGCGAGAACAGTGTGTTCCTCCCAAAGAAATGCAATTGTCCCCTTTTGAATTATGTGGTACTGATGATTATAATATTACTAAAATATTACAAAAAATAGGCATTGATGAGTGTGATTAATCCTATAGCCACGTTAAATTGCTTACTTGCAGTTTTTTTTTGGTTAAATTTTGTGACAATGTACTTGTGGTAAATCGTTTGACATTCCTGTCTATCCTTATAAATACATGTTGTGGATTAATTCTTCTGAATGCCTTACTTCTTACAAGGACAGTAAGTTTATTTGTGAGAAAGTGGCATGAACAGCAAAGGTGGATGTTAGAAAAGGCCTTCTTTCACAAAAATGTAAAATTAGTCTAATCTGTTTTGTAATCTAAGTGACTTATTTTAAGAGTGAGCCTTAGTCCTAGTCACCCTCTCTGTAGAGCTGTTAGGGATACACACATTTAAGCCTGGTTCAATCTTTTGTCATGTGTCATTACTGAAAGAGAAGGAAAATCTGGAATTACAATAATATTCCATGATAATTTGCTTTAGTAAAGTTCAGTTCGATGATTTAAAAAGTAGAAGTGCCATAAACTAGACTGGCAGTGTAGTAAAACAAAGAAATATATGGACAATCCCTGCAGCCCTTTTCTTGGCAGTTCATCTTTCTTCCCATCCATAAGTCAGAGCTCTCAATGAAGCAGTGCTAGATACCAGGTGCAGCAGCATGCTTGACATTTAAAACAATATTGACATGGGGAGAGACTTGGCAGGTTCCACTCTGTGCTTACAAGCTTACATTAATCCTGCAGGCTGCTGTACCTTGATATTTTCATTGAGTCACAAGGTAGTCACCTGGGTCTTTTGAAAGCACCCTTGTTTATATTGTTACAAGGGCATGTTATTTTTAAAGACAAAGGTACAATTTCTAATGCCTTGTTTCTGGCTGGGTTTTAATAAACTGTAATCCCATTAAGACAATGGAAAAACTGACAGCCAGCTGAACAGACAACTTGCATTCTGCCCCAAATTGGGATGCAAAGGAACAGACTCTCAACACTCCTGCACCGCAACCCCCCCACCTCCCCCCATCCCCTGGGGAGAGTGAAAGATCCCATCTCCTTTTGACTTTTACTCTTCAAAAGTTTCTGAGATGAGACATCAAAAATGTAATTACCTGTTCTACAACACAATGACTAGAGCAGAAATGGTAATTGAATTCTTCTAGAATATACAGCCAGCAAGATTTTTTAAGAGCTGTTTTACCAATTCAGGACAATGACCGGAAAGATATATTGAAAGGCTGTAAGAGCTGTCTCTCTCTCTCTCTCTCTCTCTCGCTTCCCCCCTCCCTCTCCCTCCCCCCGCCCTCTCTCTCTCTCTCTCTCTCCTGTGGAAGTATTGTGCACAATATTGCAGAGCAGCCATTCTAAGAAGAGAAATCTATTGCAAGATCTTTTGGGGATAAAACATAGAAATCCGCTCCATACAGTTACACCCTGGAAGACAACAGAACAAAACGGCTGCAACATGGAATCACTGCAGTGGACCAGCCAAAGGACAGTTAACTACATATTTCTTTGATTATGTTCTTCATAAATTGTAAAAATTCTTTAACTCTATCCTTATATTCTACCATCTGTGCTAGTGTGTTTTTGGGGCCTGAGGAATGTGTGTAACGTATGAATGAGGGTCACGATTTACCTAGTTTTTTTTTAAATTCAGGAAGTAGGGTCAATAAACCTATCTCGTTCTTTAATTTAAACTCAAAACACCCGTCTGGCTAATTATTTATAACCTGAAAGCATACATAGTAGAACTCCTGAAGTACTGGCAAAGCACATCCTCGCTAAATGCACAACAAAACCCTGTTACAGCCAGATGCGGAATCATAAATTAGAGACAGAGTCAATTTTTACTCCTCCCCACATGGTCGTAACAATATAAAGTACCAAACTTTCTGTAAAGAAAGCTCCACTGTAATTCCATTTAATGGTCAGGTTCAGAGATCATTTGCAATACATGGAGGAACATCATGATAAACTATTCAAACCATGCAAAACCAACAATGAAAGTGATCAGGGAGAATGACATTAGTGTTACAATACATGGTTTTGGAAGGTATGTTTGCAATGGCTCACAAGGTTCTTGGCTTTACCAAGTCATTAACATAATAATGACCAAGAAGACAGGGATAAGATGAGAACAGAAATCAGAAAGGGGGAAAACCTAATCTGACCTTGTTCTTCTGCACTTCTTTACTTAAGATTTTCTGTTCCTTTCCATCCATGTCCTGAAGTAACCACAGCACAAAGAGACAATAAAAATTGATTATTGACCTCTTCTGATGATTAATTTCTCCCAATTCAGACCGCAGTATTGAATGGTTTCATCTAATTAAGCCTTTTTTTTTACAAAGCACTCTAACTCATATTTTTCCATGCTAACCTTCTAATTGTAGCTTCATGATTTTCCAGATCCCTCTTCATTACATGAGTCGGAAATTAGCATTTGATTTTAATCAAATTGAAATCATAAAATTGAACATAGTGTTTGTTGGTTTTTATGAATTTGAGAAACTGCTGTACTTTCTCTCTGCTTCGGGGGATTTTTACAGGCTGAAAACTTGCTGGACATTTTGTAGAACATTGAAAACCAAGTGTGCAGATACGGAACAATTTTGGATCAGCTGTGAAAGAGAACATCCAGCCATTGTAAGGGTAGTTTGTAATAATCAGGGTCACCTTCCTTGCATAAGTGGAATGCCATGCAGGAATCAACATTTCAATTTCTTTCTTCTCAACAAATTCTTCCTTGGCTGGATAAAGTTTGGAAGAATCTGTCACAGGATGGAAGGAGGGAGAGTTAACTATTTTTGAACATAGAAATTTTTTCTTCCTGTGGTTTGGCATTTTACATTGGTAACATGGGGCAGGATTTTGCCCTTGGCAGGGATGCTCGGTGGGGGCGGGAAGCTGACAGCTGCCCGCGATTGACTGCACACCGCGATTTCACACGAACGGGTCAATTAAGACCTTCCTTGCGTGGATCGCGAGCGACAGTGCTGAGTGCTGCTTGTGCGGGTGGGGGGGAGGAGGGTGATACGGCATGACCAAGAAAGAACGCTTCAATCTCCCTGAGGTATGGAGCTGCCTCAGGGAGATTGAAGCGCTAAAAAAAATTAAGAGAATAAAAATTTAATAAAACATGTCCCCTCATGTGACTCTGTCACACATGAGCTAAAGTTTTTATTTAACGTTTATTAGCTTTAGGAAACCTCATTCCACTTGTGGATGAGGTTCCCTAGAAAATGTAAAGACCGCTTGGCCTTTTCACCTGCCCAACAACCGTTAGGTTGGACGGCAGCGTAAATTTGAATTTAATTAGATTGTTTGTGGCCTTAACAGGCCTTTTAATTAATGGCGGGCACTCAGCCAACTCCAGCGCGCACCCGCCGAACAAAATATTGTCAGACTGCACGATGACGTCGGGATGCACGCCCAATGTCATCAGGCGTCATTTTACGCTCGGGTGGGTCGGGCGCACGCCCGGGTGCCGAGCACAATATTCTGCCCATGGTTTAAATTACCACAGCACATTTAGGGCTATACATGTGGACGTAAGATGCACACAACAATTACCATTTAGATAGCCACTTTAGTAATACCAAATTGTTCAGAGGCAGTTCACAGGAGCATAATCAAACAAAAGCTGTTAGAGAATGACATAAGGAGACATTAGTTCAGACAGATAACCAGTCATTTAATCAAAGAGATAGGTATGAAGGCATGTCTGAAAGGAGAGGGTGGTAGAAAGGGAGAGAGACTTAGGGAGGGAATCCCACAGCTTAGGACCTTGGCAACTGGAGGCCTGGCCACCAAGCATAATTAAAATTGGGAATGTCGGGAGTCCAGAATTAGAAGAGTGCAGATACTGGGAGGATATGTAGGCCTGATGAGGGTTCAAGAGATAAAGAGGGCTGAGGCTATGGAGGATTTTGAATCATTGAATCATAGAATGGCTACAGCACAGAAGGCGGCCATTTAGCCCATTGTGTCTGCACTGGCCCTCTAAAGGGCCAATTCACCTAGTGACACTCCCATGCCTTTTCCACTTAGCCCTGCAATTTTTTCCTTTTTAGATAATGATCCAATTCTCTTTTGAAAGCCTCAAATGACCCTGCCTCCACCACAATCTCAGGCAGTGCATTCCAAATTCTAACTACTTGCTGCATGAAAATGTTTTTCTTTATGTCGTCATTGCTTCATTTATCAATTACCTTAAACCTGTGTCCTCTGGTTCTTAATCCTTCCACCAATGGAAACAATTTTTCCATATCTATTCTGTCCAGATCCCTCATGATTTTGACTACCTCTTAGAAATCTCCTTTCAACCTTCTCTCTAAGGAGAACAGTCTCAAATTCTCCAATCTTTCTACGTAACTGCAAAGTCCTTCATCCCTGAACCAGTCTCATGAATCTTTTCTGCACTGTCTCTAATGTCTTCACAACCTAAAATGTGGTGCCCATAACTGGATATAATACTCCAGTTGAGCTTGAACCAGTGTTTTATACAGCTTTAACATAGCTTTCTTGCTTTTCTATGCCTCTATTGAGAAAGCCCAGGATGCCATATGCTTTATTAACTGCTCTCTCAACCTGTTCTGCCACTTTCAATGATTTATCCATATGTATACCCAGTTCCCTCTGCTCCTGTCCCTTCTTTAGAAATATACTCTTTATTTTGTATTGTGTCTCTGCATTTTTCCTACTGAAATGAATCACTTCAGATTTCTCTGTCATCTGCCACCTGTCCACCCATTCCACCAACCTGCCTATTTTCTTTTGAAGTTCTACACTATCCACCTCACTGTTCACAATACTTCCAAGTTTTGCATGATCTGCAAATTTTGAGATTGTGCCCTGTACACAAAAGCCTAGATTCTATAATTAGGGGAATTGATAGCATCCTTTGTAAGCAGGATCGAGAGTCCCACATGGTATGTTGCCTGCCCGGTGCCAGGGTGAGGGACATCTCTGACCGGCTTGAAAGGATATTGGAGACGGAGGGGGAGGATCCAGTTGTTGTGGTCCACATCGGGACAAATAACAGAGGTAAGACTAGGAAAGAGGACCTGTTTGGGGAATATCAGGAACTAGGAACCAAGTTAAAGAACAGGTCCTCAAGGGTTATAATCTCCGGATTACTACCCGAGCCATGTGCAAATTGGCTTGCGAGAATAAGGGAAGTAAACACGTGGCTAAGGGAGTGGTGCGGGAAAGAGGGGTTCCATTTCGTGGGATACTGGCATCAGTATTGGAACTGGAGGGATCTGTACTGTTGGGACAGTCTCCAACTGAACCGATCTGGGACAAATGTTCTAGCGAAAAAGGTAAATAGGGTGGTCAACAGGACTTTAAACTAGAAAGTTGGGGGGAAGGGAAGGGTAAAACTCCAAGAAGTATGAGTAATGGGAAACAAAGCCGCAGGTTAGCGTGTGGGGGGGTGGATTCAACTTCATGGAAAATTATGAAAAAACTGAAAAGAAAGGAAAGCCCAGGAGAGGCTATTAAAGTCTCCAGAACACAAAATAGGACAGAGTGTTTGGAAAGGGCTAGTAATCTAACTTCAAGCACATCAGATAAAGGGATGACAATGAGAAAGGGGACAGGAAATACAGACTGAAGGTGTTGTATCTGAAAGCACGCAGTATACGAAATAAGGTAAATGAGCTTGTGGCGCAGATTGAAATTGGCAAGTATGATGTGGTGGGTATCACAGAGACATGGCTGCAAGGGGATCAGGACTGGGAGCTAAATATCCAAGTATATACATCCTATCGAAAAGATAGGCAGGTTGGCAGAGGGGGGTGGGGTTGCTTTGTTAGTAAGAAATGAAATTAAATCAATAGCAAGAAATGACGTAGGGTCAGATGATGTAGAATCTGTGTGGGTAGAGTTGAGGAACTACAAAGGTAAAAAAACCATAATGGGAGTAACGTACAGGCCTCCGAACAGTTGTCGGGATGTGGGGCACAAGATACACCAGGAGATGGAAAAGGCGTGTAAGAAAGGCAAGGTTACAGTGATCATGGGAGATTTCAATATGCAGGTAGACTGGGAAAATCAGGTTGGTAGTGGATCCCAAGAAAAGGAATTTGTGGAATGTCTACGAGATGGCTTTTTGGAGCAACTTGTGGTGGAGCCCACCAGGGAACAGGTAATTCTAGATTTGGTGATGTGTAATGAGGCAGATTTGATAAGGCAGCTTAAGGTGAAGGTACCCTTAGGAGGAAGTGACCAAAATATGATAGAATTTACCCTGCAAATTGAGAGGAAAAAGCTGGAATCAGATGTAACGGTATTACAGTTGAATAAAGGCAACTACAGAGGCATGAGGGGAGCAGGCCAGAATTGACTGGGAGATGAGCCTAGCAGGAAAGACAGTGCAACAGCAATGGCAGGAGTTTCTGGGAGTAATTTGGGAGACACAGCAAAAATTCATCCCTAGGAAGAAGAAGCATACTAAAGGGAGGACGAGGCAACCATGGCTGACAAGGGAAGTAAGGGACAGCATAAAAGCTAAAGAGAAAGCATACAATGCAGCGAAGAGCAGTGGGAAACCAGGGGATTGGGAAGCCTACAAAGACCAACAGAGGACAACTAAAAAAGAAATAAGGAGGGAGAAGATTAAGTATGAGGGTAAACTAGCCAGTAATATAAAAGAAGATTGCAACAGTTTTTTTTAGATATATAAAGGGTAAGAGAGAGGCAAAAGTGGGCATTGGGCCGCCGGAAAATGACGCTGGAGAAGTAGTAGTGGGGAACAAAGAAATGGCGGAGGAACTGAATATGTACTTTGCGTCAGTCTTCACGGTGGAAGACACGATTGACATCCCCAAAGTTCAAGAGAGTCGGGGGGCAGAGGTGAGTATGGGGGCCATTACCAAGGAGAAGGTGCTAGGAAAACTGAAAGGTCTGAAGGTGGATAATTCACCTGGACCAGATGGATTACATCCCAGGGTTCTGAAGGAGATAGCTGAAGAGATAGTGGAGGCATTAGTGGTGATCTTTCAGGAATCACTGGAGTCAGGGAGGGTCCCAGAGGACTGGAAAATCTCTAATGTAACCCTCCTGTTTAAGAAGGGAGTGAGGCAAAAGACGGGAAATTGCAGGCCGATTAGCCTGACCTCGGTCGTTGGTAAGATTTTAGAGTCCATTATTAAGGATGAGATTTCAGAATACTTGGAAATGCATGGTAAAATAGGGCAAAGTCAGCATGGTTTCATCAAGGGGAGGTCATGCCTGACAAATCTGTTAGAATTCTTTGAGGAAGTAACAAATAGGTTAAGCAAAGAAGAGCCAAAGGATGTTATCTACTTGGACTTCCAGAAGGCCTTTGACAAGGTGTCGCACAGGAGGCTGCTCAGTAAGATAAGAGCCCATGGTGTTAGAGGCAAGGTACTAGCATGGATAGAAGATTGGCTGTCTGGCAGAAAGCAGAGAGTGGGGATAAGGGGTGGCGGCCGGTGACTAGTGGAGTTCCTCAGGGGTCAATGTTGGGATCACAATTTTTCACTTTATACATTAATGATCTAGAAGAAGGATCTGAGATCATCCTGGCTAAGTTTGCAGATGATACAAAGATAGATGGAGGGACAGGTAATATTGAGGAGGCAGGGAGGCTGCAGAAGGATTTGGACAGGTTAGGAGAATGGGCAAAGAAGTGGCAGATGGAATACATCGTGGGGAAGTGTGAGGTCATGCACTTTGGTAGGAAGAATAGAGGCATAGACTATTTTCTAAATGGGGAGAGAATTCAGAAATCTGGAGTGCAAAGGGACTTGGAAGTCTTAGTCCAGGATCCTCTTAAGGTTAACTTGCAGGTTGAGTCAGTAGTTAGGAAGGGAAAATGCAATGTTGGCATTTATTTCGAGAGGACTAGAATATAAAAGCAGGGATGTGCTGCTGAGGCTTTATAAGGCTCTGGTCAGACCACATTTAGAATATTGTGAGCAATTTTGGGCCCCGTATCTCAGGAAGGATGTTCTGGCCCTGGAGAGGGTCCAGAGGAGGTTCACAAGAATGATCCCAGGAATGGAAGGCTTAACATATGAGGAACGTTTGAGGACTCTGGGTCTATACTCGATGGAGTTTAGAAGGATGAGGGGGGATCTGATTGAAACTTAAAGAATACTGAAAGGCCTGGATAGAGTAGACGTGGGGAAGATGTTTCTATTAGTAGGAGAGACTAGGACCCGAGGGCACAGCCTCAGAATAAAGGGAAGACCTTTTAGAACAGAGATGAGTAAAAACTTCTTTAGCCAGAGAGTGGTGAATCTATGGAATTCATTGCCACTGAAGGCTGTGGAGGCCAGGTCATTGAGTGAATTTAAGACCGAGATAGATAGGTTCTTGATTGGTAAGGGGATCAAAGGGAGAAGGCGGGAGAATGGGGTTGAGAAACTTATTAGCCATGATTGAATGGCGGAGCAGAGTTGATGGGCCAAATGGCCTAATTACTGCTCCTATGTCTTATGGTCTTATGGTCTTATGGTCATTGATGTATATCACAAGGAGCAAGGGAGCTAATGCCAATCCCCAAGGTACGCCACTATTAATTTTCCTCAAGTCTGAAAAAAACAACTGTTTACCACAACCCTCTGTTTCCTGTCACTCAGCCAAATTCTTATCCATGCAGTTATGGTCCACTTTATTCCATGAGTTCTAACTTTACTCACAAGTCAGGTGGCAGCTGGTTGGGTTGGTATGTGGATATAGTGACATCTGGGTAGGGTGGTAGGTAGGTAGGGTGGCAGGTGGATAGGATATCAGTTCGGTCGGATGGTAAGTGGTTAGGATGGCATTGGTAGGTGGGTCAGGGGGTAGGTGGGGAGTTAGGGGAAGAGTCAAGGGTCGAGGGGTGGAGTCTGGTGTTAAGAGTGAGTGTTTGGAGTATCAGTTGTATAATTACCCAGGAGTTAGACTAGGATTTTTCTGTCCAACATTTCTTGGGTAACTACCCAGGTAAGTACATCAGAACTGTCCAAAGCCTCTGACTCTAACTCAGAGTTGGATACTTTTTCAGAGGGTCCCGGGGAACAGGGAAATTGCCCACCAGAAGTTCAAAATTCCCGGGCAACTGCCACGGATTCAGTGTGTCAAGACTTCTACAGGGTCCCAACTCACATCTAGGGTCGTAGATCCGTCTCTGATTATCCGGAGACCATCTGAGCCAAAGTTTCTAAAAGCTTCCCTACCACTGAGGTTAAACTGACTAACCTGCCATTTCTGGGCTTGTCTTTACACATTTTTTTGAATAGGGGTGTAACATTTGTAATTCTCTTCTGGCACCACCCCTGAGCCTAAGGAAGATTGGAAAATTATGGTTAGTGGCTCTGCAATTTCCACTCTTACTTTTTTCTTGGATGCATCTCATCCAGTCCTGGTGCCTTATCAACTTGAAGTACAGGCAGCCTATCCAGTGCCATCTCCTTATCAATTGTAAACCCTTCAACTGTCTGAAAATACTGATGAGAATTTTAAAATTGCAGCAATGTAAGTTAGCGAGGACAGCAGTGATTGGTGAAAGGGACCTAAGATGAGTTAGAACACATAGGCAGCAGGGATTTAGATGAGTTCCATTTTTGTGGATTGTGGATGATGTGAAGCCAGCCAGAAGCACATTGAATAGTCAGGTCTAGAGGTAACAAAGGCATAGGTGAGTGCCTCAGTGGCAGAGGCAGGGGTGGGGATGGGTTATGGAAGTGGAAGTAGGTGATCTTTGTGAAGGGATGGATATATGATTTGAAACTCATCTTGGGGTCAAATATGATACCAATAACGATCTGGTTTAGCCTCAGACAGTTGCCAGGGAGAGAGATGGAATCGTTCGCTAGGGAACGAATTTTAACAGCCACTTCTACAGAACTTTATTGAACTGTTTGGCTGTGGCAAATCATTTTACATTGATTTAATTCAGAAGCAAGAAAGAAGTATGCTTCAGCAAATTTTGGTCGTTATGCAAATGATATTCGTTCTTGACAAACTTTTTAACCTTGTCTGAGCAATATACTTTGTCTATCAGACACAATTTTTTGTGATCTGAAGAAATTCGGAGCATCGAATTGCATTAATAACTCCTCACCAGTTGTGTATTCTTTAGAAGCATAGGGCAGAATTTTCGGTGTCCATTGGCATCAGGTGTCATAGCGGGCGTGAGCAGACAATGTGGTGGGAAGGCCAAAAATTGGTTTCACGCCGTTGTGAAACCAGTTTACAATCATCCGCTCTGCCCATCAATGGCGGGCGCATTTCCCACTGCTGCACGTCAGGAACTTAATTCTAAAACATTTGTATCTAATTATGAGCCCAGCTTACCGGGATCATCCCTCTACGTCAAATTTTCCGCCCAGGTCGGCGGGAAAATGCCAGTGCAGAACACACCTTCACAACGTTTATGTGCAGACTTACCCCGCAGGGCCTTGCTCACATCACAGACATCTCAGGAGCAGAAGATGCCATGGCCCTACAGCAATGGAAGCCTGGAGGAATGTGTATCGCATGCTGGCTGTATTCTTGTGGACATGGCTCCTCCGCAAAGCAGCTCACAGAAGGTGGAAGGTCACCGTTGAGGATCCAGTGGGTGCTCAAGGAAGGCGTTGCTAAATCTGGGGGCAGCATGGTTCTTCCCTTTGGCAGCCATGACTTTGCAGCAGCTTCTGATGCCTTAGAGAGTGCTAGCTCTGTGTAGGGGCGCACTTTAAATATGGTGCCTGGATTACTGAAGGCCTGATGTGACAGCGAGGCGGGCAAATGAGAGGATGCCCTGCCAGTGACTTGGCATATTTCCTGGGAAAGCATGATTAAAGAGGCAGGATTGGGATGATATGGTGAAAAGCCACCATTGCAGCCGATGGGTAAAACATTCTTTTTCCCACCCGCTACTGCACATAGTGCAAATCTGGGATGATTCCACCCATAGAAACATAGAAAATAGGGTAGGTCATTCAGGCCTTCAAGCCTGCAGCACCATTCAGTGTGATCAAGGCTGATCCTTTATCTCAACGCCATGCTCCGACTCTCCCCATACCCCTTGATGCCTTTAGAGTCTAGAAATCTATTTCCTTCTTAAGTATATCCAGTGGCTTGGCCTCCACTGCTCTCTGTGCTAGAGAATTCCACAGGTTCACCACCCTCTGAGTGGATAAGTTTCTCTTCATCTCTTCATCTAAATGGCCTGCCTCATATCCTGAGATTGTGGTCCCTTGCACTATACCCCTCAGCCAAGAGAAACATCATCCTTGCACCCAGTCTGTCCCAGCCCTGATGGATTTTATACATTTCAATGAGATCCCCTCTCATTCTTCTAAACTCCAGTGAATATAGGCTTAGTCGGCCCAATCTCTCCTCATACGACAATCCTGCCGTCCCAGGAATCAGTCTGGTGAACCTTCGCTGCACTCCCTCTATGGCACGTGTATCCTTTCTTAGGTAAGGAGACCAGACTGCACACAGTACTCCAGGTGCGGTCTCACCAAGGCCCTCTACAACTGCAGTGAGACATCCTTGCTCCTGTACTCAGTCCTCTTGCAATGAAGGCCAACATACCATTTGCCTTCTTAACTGCTTGCTGCACCTGCATGCTTTCTTTCAGTGATTGGTTTACAAGGACACCCAGGTCCCTTTGTGCATCAACATCTCCCAATCTATCAACATTTAAATAACACTCTGCCATTCTGTTTCTCCTACCAAAGTGGATAACTTCGTACTCATCCACGTCATACTGCATCTGCCATGCATTTCCCAAATTACTCAACTTGTCTAAATCAGATTGAAGCCTCTTAACATCTTCCTCACCAATCACACTCCCATGAAGTTTTGTGTCGTCAGTAACCTTGGAAATATTACATTTGGTTCCCTTATCCAAATTATTGATATATATTGTGAATAGCTAGGGCCCAAGCGGTACCACACTAATCATTGCCTGCCATTCCAAAAGAGACCCATTTATTCCTACTCTCTGTTTCCTGTCTACTAACCAATTCTCAATGCATGTCAATATATTACCCCCAATCCCATGTGCTTTAATTTTGCACACTAATCTCTAATGTGGGACTTTATCAAAAGCTTTTCGCAAATCCAAATACACCACACCCACTTGCAAGGAAAATAAAAGTGGACTGTAAAAGCTTTTATAAACATGTAAAAAGAAAAAGATTAGTGAAGACAAATGTAGGTCCCTTACAATCTGAAATGGGAGAATTTATAATAGAGAACAAGGAAATGACAGAGCAATTAAACAGCTACTTTAGTTCTGTCTTCACAGAGGAAGACACAAATAACTTCCCAGAAATGCTAGGGAATCAAGGGTCTAGTGTGAAGGAAGAATTGAAGGAAATTAGTATTATTAAGAACACAGTGCTGGAGAAATTAATGGGACTAAAAGCCAATAAATCTCCAAGGCCTGGTAATCTACATCCACTGGCTCTCCCTTATCTATTCTGCAAGTTACGTCCTCAAAAACCTCCAGTAGCTTTGTCAAACATGATTTCCCTTTCATAAATCCATGTTGACTTTGTCTATTCCCATTGATATTTTCTGAGTGTCCTGTTATCACATCCTTTATAAGAGACTCTAGCATTTTCCCTACCACTGATGTTAGCTAACTGGTCTATAATTGCCTGTTTTCCCCCTGCCTCCTTTTTAAAATTGTGAAGTTACATTTGCCACCCTCCAATCTGCAACTGCTCCAGAATCTACAAAATTTTGGAAGATGACAACCACTATTTCCATGGCCACCTCTTTTAGTACCTTGGATGTAGATTATCAGGCCTTGGGGATTTATTGGCTTTCAGTCCCAATAATTTCTCTAGCATTTCTGGGAACTTATTTGTGTCTTCCTCTATGAATACAGAACTAAAGTAGTTGTTTAATTTCTCTGTCATTTCCTTGTTCTCTATTATGAATTCTCCTATTTCAGACTGCAAGGGACCTACATTTAGTCTTCACTAATATTTTTCTTTTTACATGCTTATAGAAGCTTTTACAGTCCACTTTTATGTTCCTTGCAAGTTTACTCTCATACTCTATTTTTCCCCTCTTAATCAATCTCTTGGTCCTCCTTTGCTGAATTCTAAACTGCTCCCAATCCCCAGGCTTGCTACTTTTTCTAGCAAATTTATTTGACTCCTCTTTGGATCTAATAATATCCTTAATTTCTTTTGTTAGCCATGGTTGGGCTGCTTTTCCTTTTGCATTTTTGCAACAGAAAGGAATGTATAACTGTTGCAATGCATATATTCATTCCTTAAATATTAGTCATTGCCTACCTTTTAATGAAGTTTTCCAATCTATCTTAGCCAACCCCCATGTTATGGTCACTGTTCCCTAAAGGACCCTGCACAACAAGATTTTTAATTAACCCCTTCTCATTGCACAATACCAAATCTAGGATTGCCTGTTCCCTAATTGGTTTCTCAAAATACTGGTCTAAAAAACCATCTCATTTGCCACTTCAGGGCTTCATTCACCACAGTATTATTCTACCTGGTCTGCCCAGTCAATATGATTAAAGTTATCCACGATTATTGTAGCACCCTTGTTACTTGCATCTCTAATTTCCTGTTTAATGCCATCCCCTACCTTACCACTACTGCGTGAAGGCCTATAGACAACTCCCACCAAATGTTTTTCCGCTGCTTGTTGCTCCTTAGCTCCTCCAGACTGATTCTACATTTCGATTTTCTAAACCAATATCCTCTCTCACTATTGCACTGAGTTTGTCCTTAACAATGTCACCCCACCTCCTTTTCCTTTTTGTCTGTCCTTCCTAAATCTTGAACACCCTTGGATTTCAGTTCCCAGCCTTAGTCATCCTGCAGCCTTGTCTCTGTAATCGCAATCATGTCATACCCGTTTACATCTATTCACGCTGTTAATTTGTCTACCTTACTGTGAACGCTCCGTGCATTCAGATACAGTGCCTTTAGATTCTCTTTTTAACATTTTAACACAGCTTTTTTTTGTACTATGGTCCTGTTTATGAATTTAATTTGTTGTGAATTACTGAGATAAAATACCACTTCCTCCCTCTGGCTATAATTTTGTTACTTTTCCTTTGGTTTTTCTTTTGTCCCTCACCGATACAGCAGACAGAAAAGCCCCAGATTCCTGTCAGGGCCTTGAGCTGGTTGCTGGGAGGTGTATGAAAGCAGCATGATTTCCCATCCCACTACCGTCAGTTTGTTGCCTCTGCACATTATACAGCTGAGATTGGGAACTTGCCACATGAGGAATTGAATTCCATTGTTCAGCTGTGCAATGTGCTAGTACTGATCATCTGTCAAAGTAGCACTGCACTTAATGCTTATTTGTCTTTTTATTTATGTAAGAGAAGCAACTGTTTGTTTACAACAGAGGAACAAGACTCTGAGTCTGAAAACCATAGGATATTTGTATCCAGAGCACCTCATCTTATAATGAATTAATACCTTTCTCATATTATCTCACTGAAAGTCTCTTTTAAAGGGAAGTGATGAGGTAGCTAATTACCTTTCTCTCATTCAGCCAATGTATTGAAATAACTCATTAGCGGGAGGTGCTCTATGGTTTCCTGCCTTCATTTGTTTCAGACATTCACAGTTGATGAATTAATTTGAGGCCAGGGTTCTGTTTTACTGTATCGACCCTAAGACAATTTTAGCAATATAATTGATCTTTTCTGGCCACTGATTGTGGGACCTATCAGTCTTTACAAAATTTCTGAAAGTTTTACTTACTTTCCCTAATATCTGGACATCACAGATTCCTTTCTAATGATCATACCATTTTCTTTTTATTCTTTTTATTATTCTTTTAATCAGTTGAATGTAGTTAGTTTGGTGCTTTGCAAATTCTTGTAATGTCAATCACACAAAGGAAGGTGTAATTTAGAAGCAAAACTCTGCACATGCCGGAAAGCGGAAATAAAAACAATGGGCAGAATTTTACGACAGTGGGATTTTACATTCCCGCTGAAGCCAATGAGGTTTAGAATGTCTCGCCGCATTTTACAGTCCCGTCCCCACTGAAATGGGGCCATAAAATTCTGCCCGTAAAGTGCTGGAGAAACTCAACAGGTCTGGCAGCACCTGTGGAGAGAGCCGGAGTTACATTTCAAGTCGAATATGGCTGTTCTTCAGAACTCAACATCTGTTCCACAGAAGAATATTCGACTCGAAACATTAACTCTGTTTCTCTCCCCACAGATGCTGCCAGGCCTGCTGAATTTCTCCAGCACTTTTTGAAGATATAATTTATTTGAGTTAGCCAAATGTTATTCTTAGCCTTCGGGATCTCCTGCGATGAGGCGTTTCTAAGTAATAGACTTTTTGCAAAATTATACCTCCACAAGATTATATTGCTCACATGGAGAATAGCATAGTGAAATGGTAGAATTTTAAACATTGATTGGTTTGCAGCTAAGTGTCTTTTCTTAAAAATAATACTCATATCAATGTTAGGAACAAAAAAGTGTCAACATGTTGAGCCTTCCTGTTATTTTGCATTTCATTTTCTGGATTAATGCTTCAAACAATGACATGTTTGAACACACTGAAAGCTTTCAATAACGATTGGTTGGTCTCTATACCACAGGATGTTCCACTGAAAATGAAAGATGTGGTTATTTACATTTTTTTGTACTTCTGATGCACAACCTGTTTTGGCTGCCTAAAACAATATTACTTTTGAAATATAGTAATCCATTATGATGTATTTTTCCTCTCAAAGGTGCATACCATTTCCAACAAAAACAAATAATTATTCCAAAATAATAATTCTGGAAGGATTATTGTGCCCTTTGAAGCCTTGTCAATCAGCAAGAAGCATTTGGTTTTCAGCACAGAGCCTGGTGTGCAGTAATTACAGAGCGTTTATGTATAATTAACCTTTTTGTCGTCCAGTTTGATTGTAGCTCAAAGTAAGCACCTCTGTTCGGCAATTAGCAAAAATCAGGTTTAAAGTGGGCTGGCATGATGTTCCAGTTGGTATTTGAAGAATGAGGATTCTTGTTGAGCTAATTTTGGTTTAATATTTTTAATTTTATTTAAACTGTCGTCGAACTTTTTGAGTGTCCAGAAGGCTTTTGTGTGAAGTGGGCAGCAAAAGTCTTAGGCCAGAGCAGCCACAAAGATTGGAGGCATTGAGCTGCTGTATATTAATCACTGCAGTGACCATTGCCTGACTGAACCTTGCATCCTCAAGGCTCTGCTTTCTTCCTGCACCAATCTTATTCCAATTCCTTCTTATAATCTTATAGGATTACTCCATAGAATCATTGAACATTTGCAGCACGGAAGGAATCCATTCAGTCCATCAAGTCCATGGCAGTCCTCTAAAAGATGACAAATATGACATCAGTTTAAGGTCCCCATCCTACCACTGTAAACCATACATGCCTATATCTTGAGATATAGAGAGTTTCAGCAAGGTATAACTCTTGAACTTTAAATATATCATATATAATATGTACCTATAAGCTGTTTATTTTTTAAAGTTACATCCATTTTCCTCCAATGCAGAATAAAAGAAAATCCATGTAATTGCTTCCACATGGTAGGCAAGGCAAAGATGATCCTTGCTGCACATTAGAACAAATACTCCATTTGCTGCAGTGGCAAACCACAAAGCTGGCTGCATGTTGTGCTGGGGTATAAATTCTGCCTGAATGAACTGGAAATAGCTAGTGTATCCGTAATGTGGTAGAACTAAATATCTTTCTAAGCTATGAAGTAGCTGCTCTGAAATGGTTAGTTGTTTATTTGTGAATACATTGATGCTGGTGAGGCTCACCAACTCATTTCTTAAACACATTTGACCTGAAGGGTCAATATAATTCCAAGTCCCAATGTTGCTTGAGTGGTTGCAATGACATTAGAGAAATTGTCACATTTATTAATGCAATAGTCCTTGGCTGAACAAATGATTGAGTGTGGATTTAATTCCCTGCACTCTGTATCCATGGAGAGTTAAACTGCTGCGGTGCAATCATCGAGTGACCACAAAATAAGACTAAATCAACTGTGTTTTCTCAGTAATGGATTTGTGCTCTTGTGACACATTTTTTTTACGTCAATTGAAGCACAAAGCTAGACTCTTTATTGGTTGTTTTAATATGAAAGCTGTATTGTCAGTTTTCCAGTAATCTGTACCTAATTGCGCACCTAAAACTGACGTGTGTAATTGTCTAAATGTGTTCTGATGTATATTCCGCAGTTTCACTTCTATACACATAGGCCAGAATCTTTACTTCATCGGGCGGATGCAACGGGAGCAGCCGCGAAACGGATCGCCGCACGCAAACGAGCACCAACCACGATTTTATGCTGGCTGGTCAATTAACAGCCAGCCAGCATGAAAGGCATGCTGAGAACCTCAGCGCTACTGGGGTGGGGGAGGGAGGAGGGCAAGTGTAGAAGTCTGCGTATGCATGGGGGAGCACGCGCTGACAGCTCCCTGAGGGCACAGAGCTGCCTCAGGGAGCTGAAGATTTGGACAAAGGAAAATAAAACTTTAATAAATGATATAAACATGTCCCCATGTGACATGTGACTTTTTTTGAGTTTTTTACTTACCATTGGAAACCTCATCCTGCCCGTGGATGAGGTTTTGTAAAAAATGCAAAGGCCGCCTGGCCTATTCGCCCACCCGACCGCCAACCAAACAGTTGAGCGGGCAGCAAAGAATACAACTTAACTAGTAGTTTAAGGGCCTTAATAGGCCTCTTAATTGTCAGCAGGCATGCTGTCAACTGTCACGTGCACCCGCCAACTGAATGGTCGCGAGAGTGCGCGATGACACCGGGACGCTCACCCAACATCACCACGCCAGATTTTATACCCAACCGGGTCGGGTGCACATCTGCCCGATGGACTTAAAATCCTGCCCATAGAATTACAGCAGAGAGAAAGGCCATTCAACTCAACCAGTTCATACTGGCATTTGTGCTGCACTTCAGCCTCCTCCCATATTTCTTCATCTAACTCGATGAGCATGGACCTCTGTTCCTTTCTCTCGCAAATGTTTATCTAGCCATCCCTTAAATGCATCCATATTATTTGCCTCAACCACTCACTGTGGTAGTGAATCCCACATTCTTAACCCTCTCTGGGTAAAGAAGATTCTTCTGAATTTCCTATTGGATTTCTTGATGAATATCTTATAGTGAATGGTCTCTAGTTTTGCTCTTCTCACAAGTGGAGACATTGCAGAATCTTAAACTGATATTTCCTGCCGAAACAATGGGACCTGTAGTGGATCAGGAACTCATTGAGGCCTGCAGTGGACTTTTCCATGGCTCTTTACCTGAACTGTACAGTTAGCATCCCACTTCCGGATTTCCTGGCTCATGTCTTCAAATGAGGTTGCCAAGGGGCAGCATCTAAGTGTGGAAGTGGAGAGGGCATAGGATAGGTCCTTGGAAGATTCCAGAAGTAATGTGCAGGAGCAAAGAATCCATTGATGGAGATTCTCTTACAATCAAATCAGCTAAAGTGGAACTAAGAATAACATTAGCTTCAAAGTACAAACCACTTCGTTGGTATACTAATGTAGCAGAAAGAGGTACACACTTTAACTGTAATCTGCTAGTTGCTTTATGCTAGTAAAAGGTCTTTTCAACTGACTGGGATTGTATGTACTCATTGGCTGGCAGACTAAAGGCTGTCCTCCAGTTGAGTCTCCAAGGCTGGGGGAAAGGGAGAGGGAGGCCATCTAATTTCAGACTGATGTACATTTGCATTTACTGGTCTATTGGCAGTAATATGTATTTGCATACTAATAAACTTTGGATTAAGATTTTGAAATTTGAGGTTTATGAATCTAAATGCCATGTTTATCCTCATGCACATTGCTATAGTTACCAAACAAACTAAAAGCAACAGCAAGTATTTCTTCTAGCCTGTTAGCTGATAATCCATTACATAATCTCCTTAAATTTAACGGTGCCACATTACTTTCATAATTATATTTTGATACCTTCATTGGTAGCCATTATTTTTTGATGTGAAATATAATCTACTTCTGAGAAAACTTGTACTTTAAATATGATGTTATTTATGTTAGTGCATTGTAATTTTTAATTCTTAACATTAATGATAGAGTATATATTGTGGTTATTGAGTGTTTTTTGGATACATTTCATAATTTTATGAGTGTTATTGAGGCCTAGGTGGCTGCCAGTAGTAAAAGGACATCTAGATCTGTGGCTAAACTTGAAACACTGTTTTCTCTGAAGAGGAATTAATCAGTGGTGTCTGCGACCTATTTTGTGCTTTTTTGACCTTTTGGCTTACTGTCAGGTTTAAATTTGAAAGAGCCAAGAGGTGTAGCATAAATCAGGGTATCCACCTTCTGGGGAATAGAATCTAGAACACAAAGTTACTCTTACCAGTAAGAATTTGATGAATACAGGGCAAGTTAATAACAATTCTGAACTTACAGGACAGGGAGGGTTCCTAATTCTCTAATTTCCCCTGCCACATTACACTGCATTTAAAAATATAATTAACGGACAACGTTAAACAGAGTTCCTTTTAACAATATGGGCATTAAGCCTTTAGGATCTAAATATATATATTTTTCCATTCCCATTGCAATTATTATTTTTTAATACATTGCAAGATTTTGAGTGATACAGTAAGCTCCATTCTTAAATAATGTGGAGGAGTAGTTCTACAGAGATAATGATAAGATACATGGCTAGAGACTGCCAGTATTGAACTATCACCATAGTGTTCAATAAGGAAGGGAAGGTGTGCTGCTCTTATTTGTTTAGATTATCACAAAAGTGCACCTTTGCTGCGTTTGGAATTGATACTCTAAGGCCTCAAAATCAAATTTTCCATATCAGTGGAGGAGGTCCATTAGTAGACAACCACTAAAGTCAGCCATATGATACCAAGGATTTTAATATATACTGGCAGAAGTAATACTTAAGAACAAAGGAAGATGGGTGTAGTTGTCGGTGGCCATAAATCTCAGCTCCAGAGCTTTGCTGCAAGACTTCTTCAGGGTAAGGTCCTAGGCCTAACCTTTTTTCACTGTTTCATCAATGACCTTCCTTCCATCATATTGCTGATATTTTCTGATCATTGCAGTCAGTTTTCAGTTCCATTGCAAATCCTCGGATACTGATTCAATCTGTGCCCACATGCAGCAAGACCTGGACAACATTCAGGCTTGGGCTGATAAGTGGCAAGTCACACTCATGCCACACAAGTGCCAGGTGATGAACATTTCCAACAAGAGAGAATACTATCTCCCCTTGACATTCAATAGCATTACCATCACTGAATCCCGCACCATCAACATTCTGGGGATCATCATTGACCCAAAATTTAACAGACCAGCCACATAAGTATTGAAGATACAAGGACAGGTCAGAGGCTAGGAATTCTGCCCTGAGTGACTCACCTCCTGACTTCCCAAAGTCTGTCCACCATCTACAAGTCAGAAGTCAAGAGTGTGAGGGAATATTTCCCACTTGCCTGGATGAGCGCAGTTCCAACAACATTCAAAAAGCCCCGCACCAACCAGGAAAAAGCAGCCATTTGATCGGCACCACCTTAAACATTCATTCCCTCCTCCACCAGTGCACAGTGATCTACAAGATGTAATGCAGCAACACATGAAGGCTCTTTTGACTGCATCTGCTGAAGTTGTAACCTTTACCACCTAGAAGGACAAGGAAACATCACCACCTGCAGATTCCCCTCCAGTCACAGACTACCATGATGGAAATATAGCCTTCAATGTCGCCGGGTCAAAATTTTGAAATTCCATCCCTAACGGTACTGGCAGTGACATCTGCATCCCTTGACAAATTAAAATTAAGATCATATGATGGCAAGAACATTAATATAAGCACCTATTACCCTCTTCCAGTCACTGCCATTCAGAAGAGATCTAGCTATATGTTGCCAGGTACTATATACACCCCTTAGGCAGGCAAGACACCGACACATAAGCAGAGCACAAACTGAACCAATACATCATTCCCCTATAACATACAAACACGTTTTGAAAAAGTCAATGAAAACCTTGCATTTTGGATTTGGCACTAGGTGTAAATTATGTAGCTTTAATGTACTTTCATGTTGGATTAATCCAGGTTCCGCAGTCATATTCTAAGGTGGTCTGGAAGATTCTACTTGGTAGTTTGTATTGCACTATTTAACTCAACAATCCAGGTGTATTCAGCCTAAAAAATAAAAACATGTTGATGCAGATAAGTGCAGATGCACATTTTACTGTGGGAAAGAGGAAAATGTTCATTGTAGACATATCAAAACAGGTGTGTACAATTAGCTTTTAGTTTTAAATTTTGTGTTGTGTTGTATACAATATGGCAATCTACAAATTATTAACAATAGCTCACTGTGGGGGGACATCATAAAATATTTTTGAATTGGAGGTTTTGTAGCATCTCAATCGAGTCGGTAGCAGTAAAACATTAATGATATTCCAGGGAAATACCTAGCAGATATGAGGCTCCTATTGTGGTTGCTTGCTGTGCCATACATAAATTTGAAATTCCAAAGGATTGGTACTGGAATCAATAGAGAAGGAAGGTCCAGCTTGTGTGGTGGTGAGGACACTTGGAAGCCAACATGTGGAGGATCTTAATTCAGAGGAGGTTACTGTCCCAGCTGCCAGAGAAAATATAGGTTGATTATTAGTCATATATTTTCATTTCGATAACATCACTCCACTGACTACAGATCTGTCACAGCATCTCCTTAAGCTGCTCTATTTCTTTCATGTGAAAATATTTGTCTTTCAGCCTCACAAAATATCCTACCTCTAGACCCAAACCAGGTCTCAGGAAACTAATGAGCTCATTGAACAATAGAGCCAATGCATACAGCAACATCAGTTTGATTATTATTCTTGAGGACATCTCCCCTATAAGTCAATCACTGTGCTTCCTTTGGATGCCTAGGTGCATTTTTCTATGACATATCTAGTGCTTCTTCCAACTGTAACCTGAAGCCAATGTTGTGAGAGGTGGTCAGCTCTCTGCATCAACAAGAGTCTCAAGGGCCGTCTGCCTTATGGCAACTGAAACTTGCAGGAACCGCCTGGGGACTGTGTCTCTCTTCCACCTGCCAGGTCAGCCTGGCCCCGCCTCTTACTTGCTATTTAAGTCAGGCTTGGCAAGAAGGCAGCTACATCCTGGAGACAGCTGCATAATGCTGAAGGAGATAAAAGCAAAATACTGCGGATGCTGGAAATCTGAAATAAAAACAGAAAATGCTGGGAAAGCTCAGCAGGTCTGGCAGCATCTGTGGAGAGATGAAGCTCTGAAGAAGAGCCATACGGACTTGAAATGTTAACTCTGTTTCTCATTCCACAGATGCTGCCAGACCTGCTGAGCTTTTCCAGCATTTTCTGTTTTTATTATTAATGTTGGAGGAGCCTCACTGTGTCAAAGGTGCTAGCTACAGGTTAAGAATGGTCACTGATCAGCAGGATGACAGGTCTCATGCTTAGAACAAAGTGCTGAAAACGCTGAGAAGGATCTCTTGTAAACCAACAAGAGAAAATGGGAATAGGGTGCCCCATCATTTCTGTCTCCCAAAGACTCAAGAGCTACAGCCTTCTTATAAAAAGGAGGCACCTGGATGAGAGGTTGGAGATCACAATGAAGATGCCATACACTCTACTGATGTTTGTTGTGAGAAAAAATGCTACTCAAATGGTGCCATTTAAGAAAGCAGTCACTGGTGTCCACTGCATTTCTTAGGAATTGGATTTCAGTGTCTGTGTACAATGCTAATATTTTCAGAGAAGACCCTTGAGATTTGAATCTGTTGTCTTTTCAGCTGAGGGTGGATGCCTCCACAGCCTTTCCTTCACTCCCCAGTGGTCTGGTTCCTTAGTGGATTGTGAATACCCCAGTGCTAATTCCTCATCTCACTAACTTCAGCTTCTGGGTGAAAATCACCTAGGTGGCGAGCAGAAAAAAGCAACTGAGTAATGCATGGAGTGAAAGAGAAGATTCTTTGCCAGAGGCTAAGAGACTAATTTCTTCTTCATAATCATTACCCTTCTCCTCCTCTTTGTCTCATATGTGAATGATCAGTACCAGCCAAAGAGAGGTGCCAGTTAGAGATATCCATTTTCAGGAATTTTCTCACTGTTGGATCCAGTAAACAACAAATCTTGGCAACAGACTCACTGATCTCTCCATGTTGGGAACACCAACACCATTGTTCGCTTCTCAAAACTGGTTCGCTTCCAGTAATCATTCAACAAGCCTTCCTTACACATCCTCATCTGTCTAACCTTTAGTTCAGTACCTGAGAAACTGTGAGCTCTGCACTGATCCTTCAAGGGTTTTGGTTGCAGCTGTTGATGCTTGTGACACTGAGGCTGCCATGAAGTGACTCAGCATCTGGAAATACTATAACCTCTTCAGAATCTTTTCTAGCACAAGTTTTGAATGAGACACTAAACCAAGGCTCTGTAAGCTCTCTAAGGTGTACATACAAAATCCCACGGCACTATTGTGACAGGGATCAGGGGAGTAATTGCTCCTGTCATGGTCGATGTTTATCCTTCAACTAAAACTCTTTTAAAAAGAAACAGAAACATTACTGTCTGTGGGACCTTGCTGGGGGGGGCAAATTGGCTGTATTTACAACAGTGACTACACTTAAGAAATACTTCATTAGCTGTAACCTCTTTAGGATGCCCTGTGACTGTGAAAGGAACTATATAAATGCAAGCTCTTTTTTTCTTTCTTTACCCTGCCAATTCTGGTAGGGTCTGTGGTTACATCACTGACAGAAAAAGCCTTTCCTCACAGTATTTCCAACCACACCCCCATCCTCCCTAATTACATTCTCCAAGGGAATTTATGACTGATATATTTCATATAACACTCTGATGGGTTGGAGTAATATCCATTATGGCTATGTTGCATCATTAAACTATATTCCCTGCTCTAGTTCCAGATGCGGGATTAAAATAACGCTAGCAAATATTTAATTCAGATAATAATGAACTGTTAGCTCCAGGGGCCTGAACATAAATAATTGTGTGACATCTGTGGAGGAACTCAAATTGTGTCATTATACAATCACTTTGTAAAAAGAATGAAAAAGTTGTCGTGAATAAGCCTTCTTAAGTTCAGGCAGGAATGTAAAAAGGCACAAAACTACTTTGTTTTAATTTAGGTTTTAATTCCCTGTTGGCGAACATTGATGGTGCAGTTGCCTGGAGACTAACAGCATCCCTTAGTAGATGCAGAAACACAGTTCCAATGTGCACTTTAAGTAATTGTAAGAATAGCAATGTTCTTGTTTGTGGATAAAGGAAACAACTCTTATTGTACCTTGGTCATATATTATTGTGCCTCCTAGAAAAAAAGGGCTATTCATCTATCTGTACTACTAAACTTACTGAATTATGTAAATTATATTGTGTATCCTGAAGACTAATGGTTAGCATTGTGTAAAAAAAACCACACTAAACCCAGCCAAACTCTTCTTGGAAAAGCCTCTGGAAATTAGAAAACGAGCAGAAATGACTAATATTTGTAGGGTCATGATTCTCGCTCTTAAGAATTTTGGAGATTTATAAAGCACACCATTGCCACCACTATCTTGACTGCTCTGGAGGAGTCCTACTGTACAGGTAGAATGTGTTGTGGTAGCATATTACTTGCTGTACAAACCATTATGAGGGTGCAGTCCTTGCTACCACCCATCAGGTGAGAAGCTGAGGAGAGGCAGGATAACAAGGAGGAGGAAGAAATGCAGCAGAAAGTGGAGGAAGAGGAAGGAAAGTGACAATTTACACAGTCCCTTTCTGCCTGTGCTGTAGGTGATGAAATAATGAATGACTAATCCCAGTAACCTCAACCACACCTCCCCATTCACCAACTCCTTAGGGCTACACTCCTTACCTTTCCTCTATCGCTGACATTCCTCATATTATTCTTTTTCCATTAACACAAAACTAAAACCACCAGAAAATAAACATTCCAATGCAAGTTTATAAATTCAAACATAACATAGTGCATCCAAAAATAAATGAATCCCCTTATGCACTTCTTTATGTGCCTCTCTTACATGAGCCTTTGTTTTAGCTTTGCTTTTATCTTTAGCTAGTGCTAAATGAAGTGCTTCCCCAATGGCTGCAATGTGGCTGGTGGAAGGCTGCTGACCTCCAATTGAGGGGATGGCCTTGGAGAGTGGTCTCAAGTCACTCTGGGTCTAGAAGACCTGGCTTCAGGCTGCACCATTGCAGGCTTCCCAGGAGGAGTCTGTGCTGGCTGGTATTCCATGTTGGAAAGCATGCCCTCCAACCTCTGTGTGAAGCCCTGTGCCAAGTTGGTACTGGACTCCTCCATGTTCCTTGACATTGAGCACAAGCTTTCTGGTTAGCATCCCAGTGCCCCAAACATTTTGTTACATACACACACCCATCAACGTTCTTCTCCAACTTGGCTCATCAAAATCCTCATCTGGGTCCCCAGCAGGAGATCTTATGTCCAAACTTGCCCTCCAACAAGCTGATATTTGTACTATCCTTCCCCTGAAGCCTGGCTGCTGTGCACTGGTATCCAGTGTATCACCAGATCTCTTCTCTATCCTAGCTACTAAAATATATAAAGTGTCAGTATCTGAGCTACTGGCTGCTAGGATGTGATCATGTGGCAGACCCTGTTCATCTTCACTTTCTTCTTCCTCCACTGACTTCCACTGACTGGGCAGGTAGTTGTTCTTGGGTATCTGAAATGAAAAAAAGGACAAGTGCTGGGTTGTGGTGAGGGGAGAGAAGATAGTGAGAATTAAGTGCTTACACATCAGCAGCTATTTCATCAGAAGAGATTAAGGGATGAGAAGAGGAGGATTTGGCATGGTGATACCCATCACTTGCTTCAGTGCTGCCAGTGGCTACAGGCTCAGTGATAGCCCTACCTATAATGGCAGCACTGTCTCCTCAATGGGTGCTAAAATTTGCAGGCGTGTTTGTTATGCATCACCTTCTCCTGCAAGAAAGAGTGAAGTGTGTCAGTGAGTGTTGTACAATATGTTTGGGTGATGTGGCAGTCATGATTGATCAGTTGCCTATGTCAGCGAGCTGTGAGTTGTGCACGTGAAGTTTGCAACAGTGCTAAGTGTGTGAAAGGGAGGTAAAGCATATGAATTACACAATAAAGTACTGATTGATAGAGTTTGTTGATAGGTGGGTGATGGATGTGTAGGAAATTGAGTACTGTTACTGATGTAGTTGGTAGGATGTGCCATTTGAAAATAAAGGCGATCACTTAGTTGTTAAACTTCTTCCTGCAGTGCATTTGTGTTCTCGGACCAAAACTCCTGGAATTGACCTCCACCATTACTTGTTCCTACTATGTCCTAAGCATCTGTCTGGAGTGACTCCTGCCTTCCTGTGGATAAAGGGTCTCTCTCCTTCTTTTCCACCAAGATTTTCAATGTAATATCTGAAAGCCTTGGTGCATGCATTCTTACATGTTCAGCCATTCCTCAAAGTAAGCAGAGCACAGATTCAATTTTCATATGACTCTCATCATTTCTTGCAGCCTCAATGCACCTCTTCTTTAAGAAGACTGTGGTTCTCATTAAGTAGCACTAGCCACTAGTTCCAGCATCTCTGTTCACTTAGCTTGTCACTGGATGGAGCAACATTTCTGTTGAAGCAAAAATTACTGACTATGCATTTTAAATATATGAGCTTCGATCCTTCATTGTTTAGTCTTAAAGGAGGAGCCACATAAATCAATGAAACTTGTACTTCCAAAACAAAAAATGCTTAATATCTGCCTGCACTCTGATCATCCCTAAATTATACATCTTAAAGGCATTCCAAATAAAAAAAAATAAAAGCCAGTCTGGTTCTATCATAATCTCCACATGTGAGGCTTAGCTTGCGACTGATGTGTTTATCACATCCCATTGCAGGTCAAGGCTTATTCTAGCAGCCACAGTATGGTTTCCACTCAGGGCATGAACCTGAATGAGTATTTTTGTAATTTTATTGCCAATAAAACTCAGATAAAGTGACATCATATTGCAGTTTCATGATTAAAAAAACTTCAGAAGCGGTTAAGACTTTTCTTGAAGGACCACACCACAATTGATAAGAATACATTCAAGGATGAGATAAACCAGTAAGGATATGGGAAGAATTTAATCCAGTCCATCGCAGCAGGATACATGGTGGCCAGGCCCACTTAGTCATTGGAGGGGCCACGCATCTGTTTCCCAGCAGTTGGAAAACCTCTGGTGATCAAATCAGAGGCAGGAAGGGGCCCAAACGGGAAACTCGTCTGCCCGAGGCCGGATGTAAATTAGGTTTATTAATAAGTCAACTGGTGCCAATTATCCCTGATCCCACTGGAATTTGGTGGCGGCTCAGGAATTAAACGGGAACTGCACAACTTTCTGTGCCTCCTGAAAGTCACCTAACAAACCTGGTAAAGGCTTTCCAACGGCCTAACATGGAGGGTTCCTCATTGTCAGACCACTGAAAGCTACGCCCCACTTTCCCATCTTCTCCCGCAATCACCTCCCCATGACCCCCATCCAACCTTCACTCATCTGTGTCCAGGGATCCAGCAACAATCCCTGGTGAAAGCCCTGGAGCATTACCGACAGCAGCCACCACGCCAAGTGGCACTGCTGGCAACGGAGATTGGCTAGCAGCTTTTGGTGGGCGGGATTTCTGCCACTAGGGTCCTAAATCATGGGGATGGCCCAACGCTGGCCAGTTAAATGCCTGAGAGGCACTTAATTCAGTCAGGCCTCCCCCAAAGAGACATGGGTTTCCCAGCGGGGTGGACGGGATCCATGTTGGGAATATTAAATTCTGCCCTATGATTCCATGCAGCACCTTTCACAACCTCAGGATACTCCACAGCCAGTTAACTACTTTCTTTTTGACATGCAGTCACTAGTGTTTTATTGTCAAGCTTTGGCTCTGTGAGTTGAGGAAGACTGGGGCAGTTAAATAGACTTTTTCATTTGGAGGTCCTGACAATGTTCCTGAGCAGGCAATGGTACCTTGAGGCTTGATTTCAACTCAGTGAGAATACGAGGAGTGAAAAGGTGTGAAGGACTTTGCATCTGCAGCTTCAGGGCATTCAAATAAGGACAGCAGTAACAAATCAAATAGCAAGGGACAAGAATGAGCACAGAGACTGGACATCAGAGGAAGCAGGAATTGCCTATCAAGTCACATGTTTTTATTTATATCTTGTCTGGGAGTCTGAAATATTAACCATCATATCTGTAGATCTCTTTTTCTTATTGCTGCAGATATTTTTCTGTGCACAATAATTCACAAGTGATGTGACAAAGGTATCAGTAAGTCATGCCCAGCGTCACAAAATTAAATTTATTCTTTGGATGTTTATCACACATAATACAGATGTAGTTAAGAATTGTGGACTTAATATGTTACTAAATGGGGGTCTTATTAACATAGATTGTCAGTCTGCTGTCAGGCATAAAACTAGTGTCATAGAACAGGCAGCTGGTACTGAAACCACACATCCTTCACTTCTGAAACAAGCAACCAATCCACAATACAGTTATGAGGCCAGACAGCAAGTGGAAAATCTATCTCACTCTCTCGGACAGTCAAGTTATTTTGGTCCTTTGTATGTGAGCACATTCTTCTTCCAACTTCTGAATCATGATGTTATCTCTATAAATTATAAAAAACATTCCAAAGAATGGATCAACATTTCATGCAACTAGAGGATATTGGAGGACTGTCAGTGAATTTCAAGAGAGTGATTGAATCATCAATTGGTTCAGATTGCATCATAACCTTTTGTATCATCTGTTCATCATCTGAATCCTGGTTGGATTACTGTCTGCAATTCATTGACAGCCAACCAGCAATTTTGCATCTAAGATTGTTTTAAGAGCTTGGATTATATGGCAGTAAACATTAGCCTATGTGAAGTATTGCACTGCAGGAATTCACCAAAGCTCCTTAGACAACACCTTCCAAACCCATGATCACTACCATCTAGCAGGACAAGGGCAGCAGATACATGGGAACATGACCACCTGGACGTTCCCCTCCAAGTCACTTACCATCCTGACTTGGAAATGTATCACTGTTCCTTCACTGTTGCAAAGTCATGGAACTCTCTTCCTAACAGCACTGTGGGTGCACCTACACCACATGGACTGCAGCGGTTCAAGAAGGCAGCTCACCATCGCCTTTTCAAGGGCAATAAATGCTGGCCGTGCCAGCGATGCCCCCATCCAATAATGAATAAAAACAAAATCTGATTTGGAGAGATTTGGAAATGAGATACAACTTTTAAGGACAAACCTGTTTCAAGAAAGAAGAAACTCAAAGATTGGATGCAATGTCTCAACATGATGGACAAGAAATGTCCATAAATCTGGCAACTCCTGATGCTTTTAAAATGTAAGGAACATATGTGTTTCTACAGGAGCAATAGAAATACATGGATAATATATCAGGAATTCTCTCATTAGATGAGAAAATGAGAATTTGAAGCTGTCAACGCTGAATGATTGCTAGAGTCCAGAAACTATCTAATGTGCACAACATGCCAATTGTTTTCTTTCCAGCAAACACAGTCACCAGCAGTGAGCAGCATGCAGTCTTTTAAGAAACACTTATGAGGTCATTTTATAACTGCCTCATGAGTAGTAATCTGGTCAAGATAAAAGAAGAACTGACCTAATTTTCATTGCACTGACTCATCTGCCTTGGAAGTTATGTCCAATATGTCTCCCTGTCTTTCCATCCTTAAATGAACTCTTATCCATCTGAAAATATCACAATAATTCACATCAACTAACAACATGGGGTCACCAGTTATGGGAGGAATGGGCTCTATGCATAAACTATTCAAAAAAATGTATAATTTTCCTCCCTTATACAAACGTCTATCACTAAATATCACTATGTTCTGACCCTCTAGAGCCTATCTGGAGTATTCTCTTTCTTGGTTTGTTGCCACTACACTGTGCTCCCCAGTGGTTTCAGCATGGGAAGCAGAAGAGTACTGTAGCTCAGTTTCTTGAGATGCCCATGGTTAGTGACCTCCAGGAGGTTAAACCTGAATGAACCTGATTGTAGTAGCTGCTGGAGAGGTCTGGCCCAGTTGTGTATAAAGAGAAAAGGAAGGGTAGATGCCCGAACATCCTACCATGTACAATCTCCAGCCTCGCCATCTCTCCCTGCCTACGATATTGATGGTTGCCTCATCCACTGGTGTCAACATATATACAGATGCAGGGCTCCCTCCTGTTTTGACAGTCTTTCCTGTTGCATACCAACTTCTCTTGCAAGAAGAATGCAAGTGGATTAATCTGTTCCCTGCTTGAGGGATTTGAAAGTGTTTGAAGCAACTTAGCATAGTGTACATGATGAGGAGAAGAAGCAGCAAATGTGCCCAAGAGGAGGGAAACAGTTGTGAGAGTAATAACATTTTCTTTTAGGGTGTGAAAGCAAGCAGAAGGAGGTGCAATAAAATGCCTCATTGTCATTGGTGGAGAGGCTTGGGGAGTGAGAGAGGGAAGCATTGATAGTGCTGGGGCTACTGTGGGATATTGCAGGGCTATACAGGATGTAAAAGAAGTGTAAATAAGATTCTTACCTTGACAGTACTACAGCTTGATTCTGAGAATAATGCTGGTGACAATGATTTGCCCTGCCACCTTTGGTGCAGAATCATTTTTTTTTGAAAAATATACTTTATTCATAAAATATCTGAAAGAACATTACAGAGCATTTCTAAATCACCATCACAAAAAGTGCAATCATATTCAACTTTTACACACGGGTCACAAGGTGCTTCAATACAATCAATGAATATTAGTCATTTCAATATGGTCATTATAGACAGACAGTGGAATGGGATTGGAGTCATCAGCATACATCATGTTGTACTCTGAGGTGCTTCAATACAATTATAATAAAATTAGTATTCAATGCATACATTCATTGCGAGCCATACAGCTCGAGAAGTCTATACAATTCCCAGCCCCTCGGTACACTGTAGCAGAAAGGTCTTAGACAGCGACCTTTCCCCATTGCGCCTTTGCGGCGGCTGCCCCAAGCTTTAGTGCATCCCTCGGCACGTAGTCCTGGACCTTGGGAATGTGCCACTCTGCAATTCTCGGTTGGGGACAATTCTTTGCACTGGAAGACCAACAAGTTTCAGGTAGACCAAAGAGAGTCTTTCACCGAGTTAATGATCTTCCAGCTGCAGTTGATGTTTGTCTCGGTGTGTGTCCCTGGGAACAGCCCGTAGAGCACAGAGTCCTGTGTCACACGTTTGGGATGAAACTCGACAAAAAACACTGCATCTCTCTCCAGACCTTCTTTGCAAACGCACATTCCCTAAGGAGGTGAACAACTCTTCCCCCCCACAGCCACCTCGAGGGCAACAAGCAGAGGTGCAGACTCATTTTGCTCCATACCTGTACCCCCACTTAGAGGGAAAAACGGCTTCTTTACTACTGCTCTATAAGTGGGCCTTGTCATCAATGTCATGTGGACTGTATCTTCAGAAAATCACTTTCCACTCAACACCATTGAAGGGTACACCACCACCCCCCTTTCAGGATCTGCAGGCTGCCTTTAAGTAGTAGCTGCGCTGCTTGATTTTCCACCCTCCCAACTGGCATGCTGCCTATAGGCAGCACAATTATGGTGGAAACGTAGCAATTATGCTAATAAAAGCTGATCACAAAGCTGGCTAGGGTCTTCCCTCAACTGCATAGACAAGGGGGTGTAGTAGATGCTGTTCCTACTGCCCACTCAACTTACGTTAAATGCAAAAGTCAAGCTCGGTAAGTCCCATTGCAGAATTATCTCTAGATGTTTAATGACTTGCAACCTCCAGCCCTTCAAGTGTTTGCTGAGATTGCTGACAAAGTAAGTGAGTTCTCCCAAAGTGAAAAGGCAGGCTGTGAATTACAACTCAATACATTGGAATATAATGAAGCACTTATAAAACTTATAGCACCAAACAGCAAGATTAAGGCCACCACCTGTTGGAGAACATTGAACAGAAGCTTTCATCATTGTGCTTTTTCCCATGCAGCAACAGTCGACACTCTTTGACATATGTTCATGCAGGACACCATCTGGCTTTCGTTGGCTGGAAGCCACAACATTGTTTCTAGCTATCACGTCCAAGCAATCATCCATGGTATTATATATATGTTAGGCCGATTGACTTGATTATTTTTAAGCCTGAAGTTTGCCCTAGCATCACTTAAAAATATTTACACCATCACTTAACTGAACATACAACGATGCTGTCCTTGTTGAATTAAATTAAGCCTGCATCCTTCCAACATTTATCAGTCACCTGTTAGCAAAGCCCTTTGCCTTTCAAACCCAAGTTGTAATTAGTCAATTCAGGAAAACTGTACTTTATTAAAATTGCAAACCCTGCATGTACTGTGCTGTTGTCTGTTTGTGGGTTTAGCATTGTAATACAACAAGAGACAACAGTTTAAGTCAAAGAAAACAAAGCCAGTCAGAGTAATGAGATGCACCAGCCAGAGCTAAGCTTTTGTCTCAAGAGGTTGATTTAACATATTTAATTATTGAACCTGTTGCATTGAATATATTTGGTGATAAATATAAAAACAAGAAGTTCTGATTTGACAAGTCTTGTGATCTGAAAGCAGATACTTTGTTTTCAGAGGAGATTTTTATGAGAAGTGACGGATGTATATTTCTGATACAATCCACGCCATTTATACCTTTCCAGAAATTGGTTAGGGTTGAATTGTATTCAGTTTGGATTAAAATGATTCTCCATAACAAAATTGTATTTTTTAAGCTTAAACACAGGTAGAAACAGAAGTATTTATTCATAAATCCAATCATTCTGTATTATTCATTGATAGGAGCGCCAAGTAGCTGGGACTGAATTATCTGAAGGTAAGGCATGTACAAGGGCTCAGTTTCTGATTGATATCGATTTTGTTTAAATCTCTGTTTTAACTAAAATAGGATTTATAGTGTTAGTGCAGCTGATCCTAAACTTAGTCACATCCTGGTCAACTGTGATCTTTGTTGCAACAACATCCAGTATCACATACCAGGCCCTAGACATGGTAGCGTACATTTTCTAATTACTACTGCAGGGACAAATGAATGGAAAAGATGTTGGATGCCACAGAATTGGGCTCCAAAACACCTAGCTAGATCTTTTATAGACCTTATAGACTACCCTGAAGTTGTCTCATTGGAAATCAACTATTTAGTTAAATATTACAATGCATTTAAATGGAGTTTAACGTGATTTTCCATCCCCTTCGTGCTAGGTACTCCCTTCAACCATCAAGAGTAGGCCAAGGAGTGGCCCATGAATAATACAACCCTTAAAGGATTAAATAGATATCAATACTGATTTTCCAATCTTAAAAGTGTGATTTTAGTGTTTTGTTTCACCATGTTTTCTTACCATTTGTTATCAAAAGGTTTTTCAACATATTTTGACAGTGTTTGGAAAAAAATATTTTCCTAGTTATGCAAATGTTTATTCAGAATCTAAATTAGTCAAACTGTCTGCTAATTCACTAGAAAATTAATTGAAAGTGAAGCAAGATTTCAGGACAAGAAGAACTGAAAAAAAAAAACAGGGGATATGAAAAAAGGGCTGTTGTATTAGGAACATAAGCGAGTGGTGCTGTCACCAGATTGTGAGCTCAAATCTAAGGGGGCATGCATACCCACCAACATGTTACTGTCTGCAGGGTGCAGAACAATGATATGACATATGACATTGCACCCTGAGGTCTCCTCCTCCTCCTCAGAGGTGGATGAGTGTCAGCCAGACACAGCAGCTCCCTGTTCTTATGGCTGACCTGTGTGACAGAATAGATAGATCAAAGTGTTTTGTTCTCCCAAACATGAGCCTGCAAAGACAACTAATACGTAGATCTATAACAAAAACAAAAATAGCTGGAAAAACTCAGCAAATCTGACAGCATCTGCTGAGAGGAATACATTTAATGTTTGGAGTCCATATGACTCTTTATCAGACATCAGTGTAATATGTAGATCTATGCTTGTACAATGGAGGACGTTGGAATATTCTCCCTCATGCTTGATCAAAGTTCCCTTGTTCCCAATCATGAGGCTACTCTCTCTCTTTGGTTTCCCAAAGAAGACAGGCACATTAACTAAGTGGCTGTCAGTCTGGCTCTCTGTTTTGAGGGTACTCAAATGCCCCCTGCATTCTGGAACAACTTTGCCAAGTTCACCACCGACAGCCCATTGATCGAGCTTTTTCCATTCCTCTTACAGAAGCTGCTGCAGCCTGACCTCATTGACACTGACTGGGGGCCTTTCCTTTTTCAACAACTGCACCATCACATGTTGCCATTTGTAAACCCCTAAGCAAATAGAGGTGTGTGGTACTCACATTGGCAGAATGGAAAAGGTCGTCGTGGAACTTCAGCCCCATGGCTGCTGATTCGCTCTGCAATCCCTTCCAGGCTTGCTTGGTTAGGCAGTGAGGTCTCTGCCTTCTGCCCCTTGGAAAGGGAGGACCTCCTGCCTTGCCTGAATAGTCTAGAGGAGAAAATGCTAGGAGTCTTCATTGAACCATGGAACTACATGGGATTTTCCTCCAGCCATGCCAACAAGCACCTTGGTCTTCAGAATGCCTGCTTCAGTCACCAAAAGAGCTTCTCACCTTTGCAAGGCTAGACTGAGTTCTGTGGCTCCCAAGAAAGCTGTGGCTTCTGTCAAGGCTGGGACTCCTATCAAGGCTGTGACTCTTGTCAAGGTTGTGACCCAGTCAAGGTTGTGACTCCAGTCTGGGCTGTGATTCCTGTCAAGGTTGTTACTCTTGTCAAGGCTGTGACTCCAGTCAGGGCTGTGATTGCTGTCAGGGTTGTGACTCTTTTCAAGGTTGTGATTCTTTTCAAGGTTGTAACTCTTGTCAAGGTTGTGATTCTTACAGATTACATCCCAGACCATTACCATCACCACCATCCCTGGGTATGTCCTGTCCCACCAACAGGACAGACCCAGCAGACGTGGCGGCACAGTGGTATATAGTTGGGAGGGAGTCTCATGGCATCATGAGAATGGGCAAGGAAACCTCCTGCTGATTACCACATACCGCGCCCCCCTCAGCTGATGAATCCGTGCTCCTCCATGTTGAACACCGGGAAGCAATGAGGGTGGCAAGACCGCAAAATATACTCTGGCTGGGGGACTTCAATGTCCATCACCAAGAATGGCTCGGTAGCACCACCACTGACCGAGCTGGCCGAGTCCTAAATGACATAGCTGCTAGACTGGGTCTGCGGCAGGTGGTGAGGGAACCAACAAGAGGGAAAAACATACTTAACCTCATCTTCACCAAACTGCCTACCACAGATGCATCTGTCCATGACAGTATCGGTAGGAGTGACCACTGCACAGTCATTGTGGAAACGAAGTCCTGCCTTCACAATGAGGATACCTTCTATCATGTTGTGTGGCACTACCACCATACTTATTGGGATAGATTTCGAACAGATCTAACAACTCAAGACTGGGCATCCATGAGGCGCTTTGTGCCATCAGCAGCAGAATTGTACTCGAATACAATCTGTAACCTCATGGCCTGGCATATCCCCCACTCTACCATTACCATCAAGCCAGGGGATCAACCCTGGTTCAATGAAGAGTGCAGGAGGGCATGCCAGGAGCAGCACCAGGCATACCTAAAAATGAGGTGTCAACCTGGTAAAGCAATAACATCGGACTACTTGTGTGCCAAACAGCATAAGCAGCAAGTGATAGACAGAGCTAAATGATTCCAGAACCAATGGATCAGATCTAAGCTCTGCAGTCCTGCCACATCCAGTCGTGAATGGTGGTGGACAATTAAACAACTCACTGGAGGAGTAGGCTCCATAGATGTCCCCAGCCACAATGATAGGGGAGCCATACAAATGCTGAAGCATTTGCTACAATCTTCAGCCAGAATTGCCAAGTGGATGATCCATCTCGGCCTCCTTCGGAGGTCCCCAGCATCACAGATGCCAGTCTTCAGCCTATTCGATTCACTCCATGTGATATCAAGACTGTGACTGTTGTCAAGGCTGTGCCTCCAATCAAGGCCGTGACTCCAGTTAGGGCAGCACATATCTTCAGAGAGTGCTAGCAGCTGCTTTATATATGGTGTCAGCACTTGCATCAGTGTCGTCTGGCTACACGGCCATCACTTCACTGCTCACCTCCATTCCAGGACTGGTGGGTCACCCCCACCTGCTGGCAGTAAATTGGCTGCCTGGCATGAGATTGTGAGGAGCAGCTCCCAGCCCTGGCAGTGCGACCACAGGCCTGTCCATACAGTTACAGCCCATATGTTTTTCTTCTTCCTTTGGGTTTTGCTAATCACTTCTTTTACTCAGTTCAATCTTTGGAAATGCTGAAAAATACCTTTTCACCCAGGTAGCCACATGCCTTTAAGTGGCTACATTTACTATAAATTTTAGCTCCAGCTTTTCACAAATATTCTTTCTGCACAATTTTACCCTCCCCCTTTGCTGAATTCCCAGCGCCAGGTCCCATTCGGACAGGAGCTCACATGGATCAGTATTTAGCACAAGTCTCAGGATATCCCACAAAGTTGGCCCATTATGATATCGGCTGGTATTAACTTCACAGCCTTGTGGTCTTACGACCCTAGTGCCCATGGAAACAGAAAAGGGGAATACAGGCATAGAGGAGATATAAAGAGAGTAATCTGGCTTTAATTAAAATCATTTTTATTATGCTAACAATTACAGTCATTTCTACTTATTATTAAAATGCTTTGCTTCTTTTCATTAATTTGCTGATTACAGGGTATATAGAAAATTGCTGATTTTACAAATGATGATAGGGAAGGATATAGAGAAGAGGCAACTAGAAAACAATCATTTCACAGAGGCACAGCAAAATTCTCCAGGCAATAAATGGAAAGTACAAGGGCACTAGCAGAATAGGGAACGGAAAAATAGAATGGATTGTGCACAACATAGGGATCAACAAAAAAATACAGGAAGATATATCATTGCTTCTTAGGGATAAATAGCTATAAGTCATTTTTTAATTTCATTTCATCGATATTGCAAGGAACAAATTTGTGCAATGTTTGAATTTCTGTTGCAATAATTTTCAGAAAGAAACATTTAGTTGCCCATTCAAATTATGTAAGAGAATGATTCTTGACATCTTCTACAAGGGCAGCTTACATTTATTTTCTCCTTAAATGCTTCTAACATCATTGGTTTCCTGCCCTCCATTGATGTGGTTAAGCATTTGAATTATCTAAATAGGTTATTTCTGTTACAAATATGTACTCCTAATTTCACCTCCAGCTTTCAACTTCTCTCTTTCCAAAAGAGGGATTTGTCTGCTGATACTTTGTTGCCAAATTCCTCCTGTGAATGAACAACTGTATGACCACCTCAAATACTTAACAACATCCAAGGATAGCTGGGCTTAAATATTGCCGATCTGTTCAGATTTAGTCAAGGCTGATGAAACAGAAGCCTGAGTTCCTTTCTGGCTATGTGTTCAAGGTGGAATGAATTTGGTCATTTTCAATGCAGTTATTTGTGTGTATGAATAGTTGGCAAGGAAAAATATCTACTATTGACAGAGCCCATTTCACATTTGAAGCTAAATCCCATGTCTTGGTTAGACTGAATTCTCCTACGATGGATTAGATTCTATTACCTTTTGAGCATCTCAAACAGACCTTGAAGTTTAACATCATTTATCAACCACTGAAACCAGTCTGCACCCAAGTCAGGAATACTATAAGAAACATTTTGTCAGCACTTTCTTTATGTCAGGCACTGTGTAGAATAACAATTTGGCTGAGGGAGAGTAAACTCAGTTGAAAGCTTCAGGAGTAAAACGTGATGAGTTTGCAAACTCGACTTCTCTTTTTTGCAATATGTACTGGTTTGCTTTTCTTTATACTTAAAAGCAATTATATTTATAATATTGTAAAAACTATTGCAGCTACAAAAAAAATCTAATATTGACAAGCAATGAATGCCTTGAGGATCTTGTACATTAATATAAGAAAAAAAATTGTTATCCAATAATCTCCAACAACAGCCTTGCTCCTTTCATTGAAAAGCTTCCAATCTCTTTTTGCGATCAATACTACTATGGTTATTTAATTTTAATTCTCCACCTTGCTTCCACAATGACATTTCTGTCCTTGGCCTGCTGCAGTTTTCCAATGACACTCAACCCAAGTTGGAGCAAAAGCACTTCATCTTTTGACTGTGTACTTTACAGTCTTCTGGACTCAACACTGAGTCCTCTGCCTCTATTTTGCTGAATTTTTTGTTTTTTTTTCTCTTATTTCTTTGAATTTGCTTTGCTATTCAGGATCCTACCATTCACATCTCCTCTAGACAGATCTTTTATTTCCTTACTTGTCCCTTTGGCCTTGTACCTTGAAACCTCTTGTCATTTAATCTCGTCTGCCCTCCGCCCCATCATAGATTTTCCCTTTTTTTCATCTTCCCAACCTCCCCCCTTTCACTTGTCCAAACTATTTACATTACCAGTTATGATGAAAAGTCACAGACATGAAACAGGCAGTGGAATTTTACAGCCTCTCCTGCCAGCGGGACCTTCCGGTCCCACTGAAGTCACTGGGGTTTTGAACGTCTCACTGCATTTTTCGGCACTGCCCCCGCTGCGATGGTACAGTAAAATTCCATCCATTAATTCTGTTTTGCTCTCCGCGGATGCTGTCAAAACTACCAAGTCGTTCCTGCATTTTCTGTTTTTACTGCAATACTGCTCCTCTGACCTTGCTGTTACTATTCCTACATAGCCTTCCTCCAGTATGTTGAAGCCAACATACATTGCATCATTCCCTACCCCAATTCATTGTTCCCCAGGATTTCATAATCATAGAGTTCTTTGCTTCCATCACTTTCCCTTCTTTCATTAGGCTTTTAAACATTAAGCTCAATATCACCTACTCACTACTTATTGATTTTAAGGATATATATTCTTCTGCCCAGCACCTAGGCAGTCAGCATTCTTCAGATGTAGGGCAGAGGATGAAGAGAGCCATTACATCAGGTCTTCATTCCCATTGTATCCCGCTGAGATTTTGTGAAACTCTGCCATGGGATGACTCATTTTGCTGTAACTTTGCATGTTGGACACCCCAGCATAAGAGACTCTTTGGAAAAGTTGGAACTTTGGCACATCCCAGATCTCTGTTGATTGGAAGGCCCTCATTGAAGGCGATCCAGATTTATCTTTAATCCTCCCAGCAAGATTTGAGTCACTTGTTTCAGCTATTGATCTCCATCAGTAGCCAGAAGTCCTTCATCTCTGTTATTTTCACCTGGTTTTAAGATGCATAACACAACTAGGGATCTATCTAGATTCTAATCTGCCCAGGCCATGTACATGACCCAGGGAAACTGGCACCTTCTTCCACACAGGTTTAGAATATCTGAGGTGCACAATGGTCTCAGCAGTTCACTTAGGTTTCTGAATACAAACATTGTAACTGGGGCACAGCTACATAAAATTTTCATTACAGCCCTTCCAGTCTCTTCATAAGGTCCTTAAGTACAGATATCAGATGACAGGAAGTGTTGGTCATGCATCGAATGTTTATTGCTGTTGTGATGTTGAAACTTAATGTACACCAGATACTTCACTATTAGTGCAATTCAGAAGCAGTCAATAATAATACTTGAATGTTTTGTGGAAGTATAGATCGCATTCATGAAGCCTGGACTGAAACTGTTTTGATCTCTGCTGGAGTTTTTGCTTTATTACCATCATTAATCTATTTTCACAGGACATGAGTTCCTCAGGTTAAACTGCAATGTGATTATTAGCCTGTCAGAAATCACAGGACTTTGACTAATGGCATTGAAACTGTTATTGCGAGAAGCCCACACATGAAGTTAGGCTAATCCTGGAGCAGCAATTGAATGCCAGTGATGGAAAGAAAAGCTTTCTAAACATAGGGTTAGATGAAAGAAAACTGATGTGTAGATAGTTTGAAGAAAGATGTCATCTGATTCAACAAATTACATTGAAGCCAGAACAGCAGGCTTTCTTCAAATGTGAATGTAATAACTTCAGAGACAGCAGCAGAATTTTCCTGCTTATCACATTTTTCCTGAAGTTTTTTGCTATATTTATTGCTTCTCTTGATGTAATGTTCCAACAGGCAAAAAAGGCCAAAATTGTAATACAAGGTCAATGGGATTCTGTAGGCAACAGTCTGAGTCTAAAATTATAAGTCCTCTTCATTAAAAAAAGGAGTGTATTAAGTAAGCTTAATAATTACATACTTTGTAGAATGTGATCACATCAAAATAAATGCAAAAGGCAATAATGCAGCCTTGACGTATTGCACAAGCACCTTTTCTCCTTACTGCTACACAGGCTAGATTTTGTAGAAAGTTGACCTCACCTAATAGTAGGGTTACCAACTCTGAAAGTAGTCTTGGAGTTTTCATTGCATGACCTCATTCCTCCCAACCTCCAATCACCCCGTCCCCATATGCCTGCCACTGGTCACCCGACATGTCCATCTTCTTGGCTTCATATCTGGGAAACAAATACCTGATTGGATAATTCTTTGCTCTCTTTAACCCCCAACTCAAATATTTTGCCTCCCTTATCTTTCTTCCTCTTATGATGATGCCTCGTGCTGCATCATAACCGCATTGTAACCATATTGCTGTGCCATTGATGCACACTGGCAGCAGCTCATGTGCTTTCCAAGTGCACTGGCATATCTTTATCCCAGGGCTCATGGCATTATTGGTCGATGAACTATTTGTTCTGTGGCCCATTAAATGTGATAAACAATAAACATTCAACATACTTCCTACATCATATTGTGCTGATACGTATTTGCCTCCTAGTCACAGTCATTGTATCTAATTAGTTATTTGTCTTCTCTTGTAACCTTTACGCAAGCTCCCTTTACAGCATGTAATTAACTAAGGCATAGCAGGCAAGCATAATTTAGATACCTTAAATAACCTGTCCTATAGCACTCCTGCAGATCAATCCCGGCACCTGCATCTTTGTTTAAGGATGCCAATAGTGTACATCACTAAGGGCAGAATTTTCTGTTTGTTGGTCGGGCGGGCAGCCAATTGCCACTGGAGAAATAGGCCGCAATGCCATTTTCCACGGGCGAGCCAATTAAGGCCTGCCCAGCAGGTTAGCGATTCCTGCGGAGAATGGGAAAATAGTCGCAGGGCCGGACAGCCTCAGAATGCCGGTTCCAATGGGGAACCGGCAGCCTGCATAAAGAGTGGCCAGGCAGCCTGCTTGAGGCAGTGCACCCTGGCCATTCATGGAGAGAGGGAGGGAGGTCCGAATGGGCAGCTGTATGAGCAGGAGGAGGGGGGCAGGCTGCAGGAGAGGCCAGCGGGGGGCCACTGTGCCCCCTGATATTCAGATGCATGCCTTGCTGTCCTCCTCCAAGAGGTGTCTATCTGTTGGCACGTGCTGTATCCGGAGGATGGGAGGAGGAGGGCCCTCCATGTCACCATCCAGGTGTGGGAGGAGGTGGGTGACGCAGTCAGTGCCCATGATGATGTGCGGTGCACTGGCACACAGTGCAGGAAAAGATTCAATGATTTGCTGTTCTCTGGATGGGTGAGCACCATGTCTGTCTTGGCCATTTGACCCAGAAGGCAGCCTTAGCCTTTGAGCCCCCCCACCATGTCTTGCTGTTGTTACTGCATAGGGCATCTGGCACATGCTGGGTGGGCAAATGGGTACTGACCATGCCTTCCTGGTTGAGGTGAAGAAGGGTTCTCCCCGTAGCATATGTTGGTGTTTGTGGCATTTGAGTAGTCTGGGGGCAACCTGCAGGGAAGGCCGCTAGACACATAGTCAGAACTCCAACACATGTCATATTGATGGTAATGAAATGGTGCAAGGGGTGCCTTAAGGTGTTTTGGCCAAGTGGCATCTACTGGCATCGGCGCCACACCTAGTTGCGCCTTCTTGCCATGGGCGCTAAGACCCGTGTACTATTCAAAGTGATGGACACCGAATGTGTCGTTGGGGGAGGGGTTTGGAGCAGCCGTACTATCTTCTGGGGACTGATCACCAGTAGTGTGGACAGGAGACACTGGAGGCATCAGATGGGCCACTGTGCTTGGGGTGCGGTGTGCGCGTGCAGAGTACATGAGCCAACAGCCCCAATAAATCCTCTTCTCTGTTTTGCAGGCAAAATGTCACCACAGTGCCCGGGAGCACCAGAGGACTGGAGGTGGCACGCCTTCCTCCAGCGCCTCACACCCTTTGAAGAACAGGCCATGTAGCTGGGCAGGAGGCCAGGACGGCCGGGGGCGGAGAGGCTGGGGCCCAGCGGGCAGGTATTTGAGGTCCACAGTCCCATCCACTCTCTCTGCACACCATCCAAACCACTGATGGTTGCTGCAATCGTTAATGCTGAAACAATGCTCATTCACAGACTGAGACATTCTGACGTCTGGGTCATACAGGAGGGACCCTTGTCCCCTTGAGGATTTGCGTCTCCACCACCTTCCAAAGTCACCTTATCCCCTTTGTGATTACTATCACCATGGTCTAACATGCCATTGGATCGCTACTGCACAGCCAAAGAGTTATTCCATTTTCGGGGGTGTGGGACCTCCTGCACCCTTTCAGCCAGGGCACCCCACATTACTCTGTCCAAAAGGTCCTCAGCACCTCAGCTGTGAATATCATGGCGCTCAACTTAGATGAGTGCCACCACATTACTCATTCCTGCGCCAAGGGGAAATGTTGCCTTCCGCCCACCAGGTCTTTGCCCCTCCTTACGGAATGAAGGCCAATAATGTGACCTCTCAATTTCCTGTGATCGACGGCAACTGTTTGCGATGTTTCCTCAGTCCCGCAACTATCCAGGCCACAACGCAACCAGGTCAGGCACATCTGCACTCTCCCCACTCCTATGGTTCGTAACATGCCATGTAGCATTCCTGAGGCCATCTGACCAGCCTGTCTGCATGTACGTTTAATGGTTGACTCTTTCCCACCTCGCCAATGTTCATCTCCTTGAAGGGTGAGTGACTTATGAGGGTGGGAGGGAAAGGGATGAAAGGTTGAACTGACTGTACAATTACTGATGCAGTGTCCTTGTTGTTAATTTCAGCATCATCACCAGAGCAACCAGCATGTCCGCACCGCAGCCCCCACTCCACACCTGAGGGCCAACATGTGCAACTTGCGGCACATCATTTCAGCCAGCCAGGCACCAGTGCAGATACACACAACTCGGTGGAGACTTTACCGTCAGCTAGTGTCCCGGGTCACAGTGGAGAGGGCACTTTACAATCACTGGAGGAGATGGTAGGGACAGAGAGTGCCAATGGCGCCAGCAGCTGGAGGGCTGCAGGGGACAAGGCATATGCTGAGTCCGGCACTGATGACATGCCTCTGGAGTTATTCCCAATGCAGCAGCTGCAGGACAGGCAGCAGGAAGTGCGTTTGCATCTGGCAGGGTTGCATGAGGGAATGCTTCAGTTGCTCTCTGCGTCGGAGGAGTCCAGGCAGAGTGCACGTGAAGGTTTGACCCTTATGGCAGAGCTTCAGGCTTCCTACAATGAGAGATTGGTGACTCTCATGGGGAGGGGCTTCAACCGAATGGAACATTTTATGATTGAGATACACTCCGACCTGTAAGCAGTACTGGTCATGGGTGGTCATTCCCAATGTGGGAGATGTTGTGAGCACCAAGCGTCGGCACTCAGTGCCCATGTATCTGCGGTGAGCAGGGAGGTAGATTTGGACCTCATGTCAGCACAGCAGCTGCCTGCTGTCGCTACGAGCTTCTCTCAGGGCGCTCTGGATGAGGGCAGCAGCTCCTCCGCCCCTCTGCCAGTCAATGTTTCTTCCGTTGAGGCTGCGACGACTGGGGAGATGCCAGTTCAGGAACTGGCCCAGGCGGAGCCATCACAGGCTCCACAGGCCAGAGGACACCCACCAAGGTCATTGAGGCCAATAGGACAGAAGAGTCAGCAGGTTGTCTCAAAAGCCACTCTGAGCGATGGGGCGGCACCTAGACATAGCACCCGAAAACGTTAGTATAAGGCACCTTAGGCACTCCACAGGTATGTCACTGGTGATTTTGTGTTGCCCTTAGAATAGGGACCCAAATTTTTCTTATTGTAATGGAGGTTGTTTGCTTTTCTTTTGGACAGAATAGGCTGAGGGTCTTTTGCTTGTGGTGCATTTTTCTTTTTCACATAATTATCATGAGTGTTTGAGTGGACATTGAAGTTTCTGTACTAAGCCCTCAGTTGCAGCTGATGAGGTGGAAGATGTGGCACCTAAGTGCCACGTGTGGAAGCGCCAGGCAATGCTCTTCCTGCTGATCCATGTGTGTGGAGCTAGCTGAATATTCTTTGGATTAAAGTGTCCTGGGTGCCCCTGCCTCCTTGGTGTAGTAGCAGGTTGTTCTGCCCCTCATCATCGCCCTGTGCTTCCTCATCCTCTGAGGCACTGCTGGATTCATCACGTGCAGCCTCATCCAGGGCATCAAGGTCTTCATCATAACTGCATCCCCCCTTTCCAGGGCAAGATTGTGCAGGGCTCAGCATGCTACCACTATCAGAGAGACGCAATCTGAGGGGTACTGGAGTGCACCCCTGAGCGGTCCAGGCAACAGAAGCTCATCTTGAGAAGACCGATTGTTCTCTCTACCACAGCCCTTGTGGTGCCCTGGCTCCTATTGTACCGCTGCTCAGCTTCTGTTCTTGGACGGGATACTGGCGTCATGAGCAACCTTCACAGAAAATTCAATAGTTCACTTTCAAAAGGGAATGGGATAAATATTTGGAGGAGAAAATTTTGTATGGCCATGGAGAGTTGGACTAACTGGAAAGCTCTATGGAATCAGTACAGTCAGGATAGCCCTCCTTGTCCAGTGTCACACTCATAGCCTGAGGACATTATGGCTCTTAGTCTCTCTGACCCTTGTCACCCAGCAGCCAACCATTCAGCCGAGCCAGAGCACTGAAGAGCCCCAACACCTGGCAGTGTCTGAGGCATCATGGGAGCTGCCTGGGTACCTTGCACAGACTTGTAGAATCAGCATCCTGTGATCACACACTATCTGCACGTTCATGGAGTGGAAGCCCTCCCTGTTGACAAAGGCACCGGGCTCACTTGCTGGTGCCTTGATGGCCACATGTGTGCAGTCGATTGCACGCTGGACGGGGGTGGGGGAGCCAGCAATGGCCGTGAAGCCTCTGGCTCACTGTGCCTGACTTGCCTGTTCGCAGCAGAAGTGGATGTCCTTGGTGCCCCTGCCTCCTTGGTGTAGTAGCGGGTCGTTGTTCTGCCCCTGAGCCCCTGTAACCTGCTTGACACAAGTGTGGACAGCTGATTGGGAGATATCGCAAAGATCACCCACCAGGCCCTGGAAGGAGCCAGAGGCATAGAAGTGGAAGGCAACAGTGAGCTTCAGAGCCGCTGGCATGGGGTGTTCACCCACACAGTTAGGGGAGATCTCAGGGCCAATCATCTGGCAGATGTATGACTGTCTCCCTTGACAGTCGGAGCCTCCTTCGGCACTGCACCTCAGTCATATTAAGGTAGCTGCTTCGCCGCCTGTATGCCCTGGCAGCCGGATAGTGGCCCCTTGCACCTTGGACAACCTCTTGGCCCTGCGCCCCTTGTGCCTGTGCCTGGCCTCCCAAAGGTGGCTCCCCTGGAGGCTGATTGTCCTGTCCTGGCCTCCTCCTTATTCTATCCCTCCCTTCCTCTTCAGGGGAGCTGCCTCCAGTGGAGAGGTCAGAACCCATACCCCCAGGCTAAATGGAGGCCTCCGGAAAGCTGCAGGCCTGAGAAAGATTACTGTCTGCAGACTGGTTTAAAAGTACACAAGAGGTCTTGGAAATCGATGAGAACTGCTAACAATCACACAGGCAACTTTTAAACGCTTTCAGCAATTAAAACTTGGTGTAAAACATGAACAACCCTTCTGAGTCCACATATCCTGACATTGCATGAGTTTTCATAAAAAATCTCCTACCAGCCTGCCCGTTGGGCCCGTGCTCCGACCTGAAGTTCGCACGGAACCCTCAAAATCCAGGACAATTGGCAAGTTAAGGGCCTTAACGAGGCCTTCAATTAATGGCGGGCAAACACCCCACTGCTGAGCATGCCCGCCAAGCAAAATATCGCGATGCCACACGCTGATGTCGGCACACTCGCGCAACGTCAGCACGCAACATTTTAAGCGCTGACGTGCGGGTTCCACCATCCACATGTAGGCCGGAAAATTCTGGCCTCAGTCTTTGCTAGCAGTGTATGCTCATTATATCCTTCTTGAGGTGCCTCAATGGGCTAAGGTGTCATGGCTGCAGGGCTTAGCATTAGTCCTTCTGCAGTCTTCCTGATTCTTGCAGGCAGGAAGATGGGGATATGGTCGTTAAATCAGATGGAAGGCGAGGAAGCTGTGCCCATCGCCTGCCCACCTCTGCTGGAATTTTACCAGTGGCGGGATAGGTGTTGAACAATCTCCCCACCCTTGGGGCAATTGAGGCCTTTCATGGCTTAATTGGTGGCCACTTAAGGGCATACTCCCACCGATGCTGGTAATTTACCAGTGGCAGAAAGAGTGCCCAAGTCATGTGGCGAGACAGGTAAACCTGGACTGTGGGTTAGAGGGTTCCCTCTTATTCATCCAACCCCTATTTGTTCCCCACACCTCTGGCCTCCCAATTGCTCCCACCCTGTCCAACCCCCTCACCCAGGCTCACCTGACTGGCCCAGCTAAAACTACTCCACTTACCTGGCCAGTCCTGATGAAGGGTCCTGACTTGAAATGTTAACTCTCTCTGTTTCCAAAGATGCTGCCAGATCAGCATTTTCTGTTTTTATTTCAGATTTCCAGCATCCGCCGTATTTCGCTTTTGGACTAATATAAAGTTAATGAATCTTGGCAACTCCGGTAGATGTAAAAAATTTCATTGACCTATTCAAAGAAGACAAGGTGAGTTCTGCTGGCGTATTGGTTATAGTTAGCCCTCAACCAAAATCACCAATACATTATCTGGTCATTATCACATTGATATTTGTGGGATTTTGTTTTGTGAAAATTGCTGCTGTGTTTTCCTACATTACAACAGTGACTAACTTTGTGAAGTACTTTAATTGGCTGCAAAGCACTTGGAATGTCCTGAGATTATGAGAAATGCTAGATAAATGCAAGTCTTTCCTGCATTGCTTCTGTGTTTTTTCTTTCTTATTCTATTGTTTTTAAAACCAACAAGTTGTAAAACAGATATTGGGCCCAAAATCGATGGTAAATTAAGAGGAGGGAGTTTTGGTCTCGAAACCCAGAAATCCAGGTTTACCCACACGCTGTGTTTTGACTCCACAGCATGCAACTATTTTTTTAACAGGATCCCACCAGGAACTCAGCCTAATTGACAGGATAGGTTTCTAATAGGAGGTGGCAACCACAGGTAAACTGCCTGCGGATACTAGTGGGAGCATGGGGTGGTTGGAGGGGGGTGCAGGTGTGGTGGCAGTGGTGGGGTTGGTGGTGGTGGGGCACAGATCAACTGATCCCAGACCATGGGGGACTCCAAATTCAACGGGCAAGGGAGTTCAGCTGAGTTGGCGATCCAACCCCTGATGTGGACTCTGGAAGGCAAAGATGATTCTGATGGTTTGGTGAAGGGGGAGGGGGTGGTGGGGGTGGGATGGTGCAGTGTTCTTGATCCAAGGAAAAGAAGTAAGCTTGATGCTCAAGTGCTTGGGTGCTACCTGCTCTACCTCCTGGCAGTTGTATCAGGAATGATACCGAATTGTTCTTGCTAATATGGTGTGCCTCTCCGAGGATTTGAAATAGGATATCCAGCTAGCTACTGGCTTGGCCAGATGTGGATTCTGCTCCACCACATTTGAACCAGTGGAATTGACTCCCATAGTTTCTGTGCCACTGATTACAAAGTGCTTGACAGTACAGCTGAATGATAACAGCTAGTTGGACATTTTAAAATTTCCATCCTTGTTCTTCTCGACCAGTCTACAGCCTTTGACATGGCTGACTACACGACCCTCCTCTAACTCTCATCCACCACTGTCCTGCTGGGTGGGACTGCTCTTACCTGGTTCCATTCTTATCCATCTAAACATAGCCAAGGAATCACTCACAATGGCTTTTCTTCCTGCTCACCCACCATTACCTCTGGTGTCCCCCTGAGAATTGATGCTTGGCCCCCTCCTATTTCTCAACTGCATTGCTGCCCCACCTGAAGATGCAGCGTTAGCCTTCACATGTACGCTGATGACACTCAGCTCTACCTCACCACCACCTCTCTTGACTCCTCCACTGTTACCAAATATCTGACATCCTGTACTGGATGAGCAGAAATTTCATCCAATTAAATATCAGGAAGACTGAAGCCATTGTTTTCAGCTCTCATCTTCAAAATCTGTTCTCTAGCTACTGACTCCATTCCTCTCTTTGGCAACACTATCAGATTAAATCTGTCTGTTCGCAACTTTGCTGTCACTTTTGATCCCATGATGAGCTTCTGACCACATACTCGCACCATCACTAAGCTACCTATTTCCACCTCTGTATCATCACCCGACTTCACCCCATCTCAGCTCATATGCTGCTGAGATCTCCACTCATTTCTTCATTACCTCTAGACTTGACTATTCCAACAAAATCCTGGCTGATCTCCCACATTCTACCTCTACCACCCTTGTAGTCACTAATCAACATTGATTCCAGGCCAAAAAACATCTTGATTTTAATATTCTCACCCTTGTTTTCAAATCGCTTCATAGCCTCACCCCTCTAATTCTAGCCCCAATTATAAATACTCCACCATTGGTGGCCATGTCTTCTGTTGTGTAGACCTCAAGCTCTGGAATTCCCTCTTTACACCTCTTCACCTCTCTACCTCATTTTCCTCCTTTAAGACACTGCTTAAAACCTACTTTTTTGATCAAGCCTTTAGACATCTGATCTAATATCTCCTTATATAGCTTGGTGTCATAGTTTGTTTTATAATGCTCTCGTGAAGCATCTTAGGATGTTTCATTATGTTAAAAGCGCTATATGAGTACAGGTTATGGTTGCTCATAATAGCATCAGCTACTCGAGCCTCTGGAGAACAGAAAAATCCAAAGACAAAAGAATTCACAAGAAATCGCATTATTTTTTTCAAGAAGCTTAACTTTTCTTAAATCGGTGTGACTTTAAGACAACAATTTTATAGTTTTGATTTTGACTCTACTGCTTTGCAACTCTGCTTCAAGGCTTAATAAATTGATGAGAATTAAGTAACCCAAGTAATGCATGACAAAATGACAAAATAAATCGTCTGTTTCAGTCGGCACTTTTCCTGGTGGCCCATCCGAACTTGCCATTGAGATATAATACCTTCCATTTTAAATTCACAGGACTATGGTGAAACTTCAGAATAACTTTCCAGTTCAGCATTGGACCTCCATATAGAAAAGTAATCAGTAAATACAGTATTACAATTATTACTATTACAAAACACCTAGAAGTAGAAGGAAGATCATTGATGCATATCGTTGGTGTCTGAAGAAGAATTGCCTGGGCACACCAGCCAGTAACATGGAAGCAGGGCTGGATCTTAAAAGGTTAGAACAGGGTACTTTCTAAAGGGTGAAAAGTTAGAAACAGTGGAGATCCAAAGTGATTTGGAGTCCAGGTACATTAGAAATCATGAACAGATACCGAAAATAGTAAAGGCTAATGGAATAGTGACTTTTTTTATTTAGAAGAGGAGGTAGAAGTTACGTGTAGGACCCAATGGGATGGCAATGGAGGCGGGTGAGCAATAAGAAGAGTGACCACCATCTGTTGACTGTTAAAGTTCACTGCTTTGTGCTCAACTGGTAGCCTTTCATGAGAAATGTTGTCATGTGCTTTTTGGAAGTCTCAGTACACTTTGGAGTTGTGGTTTCAAAGGTTCACTCAGCATATCACTTTCTCAAAAAAACTCGCATCTCCTAGATTTTGTTCACCTATTCCATGTCTGTGGAAACTGATCCTGCTATCCTGAAAGTATGCCCATCAGTCAGGGCAAGAAACAAGGTTGACCCTGATTTTCTTTTAAATCCATGGTATGATCTGACTTTGACAGAATTGTGTTTAAAATAATGGCCGCACTTTGGCAAACTGTGCATGTAAGCATTATCAGCATAGAAGAGATTATTCAGAGGCAATTTAAAGAGATAATTCAAGTACAAACAAGGTATATTCCCACAAAGGGGAAAAATAGGGCAAACAACTCAGAGCTCCCTGGATGGTGAAAGAGATAGAGATTAAGATCAAGCACAAAAAAAGGTGCTTATGACAAATGTCCGGTGGATGATACAGTTGAGAACCAGGTTCAGAAGAGAGTTGAAGAAGCAAATTAGAGAAGCAAAGAGGAAGTATCAGAAGAGACTGGCAGCTAACATAAAAGAGAACCCAAAAATTTTCTATAGGCATATAAATAATAAAAGAGTGGTAAGAGGACGAATGATGCTGATTAGGTTCTAAAAAGGGGATTTGCGCATGGAGGCAGGGGATATGGTTGAGGTAGTAAATGAATTCTTTGCATCTGTCTTTAACAAGGAAGAAGATGCTGCATAGTTTATGATGAAAGAGAAGGTAATTCAGACATCTGAATGGTATAAAGTTGTTAAGGAGATGGTATTGGATATGCTGTCTGTGTTTAAAGTTGATAGGGCACTAGGACCGGCTGAGGCACATCCAAGGACACTGAAGGAAGTGAGAACTGAAATTGCAGAGGTACCGTCCATAATTTCCCAATCTTCCTTAAACTCAGGAGTGGATTCAGAGGATTGGAGAATTGCAAATGTTACAATCTTATTTCATAAAGTGTGTAAAGATAAGCTGAGCAACCACAGGTCAGACAGTCTAACCTTGGTGGTTTTAGAAATGATAATTCAGGACAAAATTAATAGTCACTTGGGCAAATGCAGGTTAATTAAGGAAAGCCAACATCAATTGTTAAGGGCAAATTGTGCTTAAGTAGCTTGCTTGAGTTTTTCATGAGGAAACAGAGAAGGTTGATAAGGGTAATGCTGTTGATGTGGTGTATATGGACTTCGGAAAGACATTTGATAAAGTGCCACTCAAAAGCCTCGTGAGCAAAGTTAGACTTTATGGAATAGGATGGACAGTAGCAACATGGATATGAAATTGACCGAGTGACAGGAAACAAAGAGTAGTGGTGAATGGTTGCTTTTTGGACTGGAGGAAGGCTTATAGTGAAGTTCCGTAGGGATTGGTGTTAGGGCCCCTGCTCTTCCTGATAGATATAAATAACTGAGACCTTGGGTTGTAAAGGGCACAATTCCAAAATTTGTGGATGGTGTGAAACTTGGAAGTATTGTGAAACATAGGGAGGATAGTGTAGAACTTCAAAAGGACACAGAGATGTTGATGGAAGAGATGGACAAGTGGCAGATCAAATTTAATGCAGAGGAGAGTGAAGTGATTCATTTTGGTTGAAAAAAAATGGAGAGACAATCTAAAATAAAGGGTACAATTCTAAAGGAGGCGCAGAAGCAGAAGGACCTGGATGTATCTGTGCATAAATCATTGACGGTGGTAGACAGTTTGAGAGAGTGGTTAATAAAGCACTGGGCTTTATCAATAGGGGCATGGAGTACAAAAGCAAGGAAGTTATGTTAAACATGTATACAAACCTGGTTCGTCATCATTTGGAGTATTGTGTCCAGTTCTGGCTTTAGGAAGGATGGTGACATGAAGCAAAAACTTTTTCAGGCAAAAAGGTGGTGAGAGCCTGGAATGCACTGCCTGTGAGTGTAGTGAAGGCAGATTCAATTGAAACATTCAAATGGGAATTGGATTAGAATCTGAAAAGGAAAATTTGCAGTGCTCCAGGAATAAGCTGAAGAGTGGTACTCTCTGAGGGCCAGCACAGGCACGATAGGCCAAATGGCCTCCTTCTGTGCTGCACCCATTCTATGATTCTATTATTTGAATCTGTCGATTTGTCACATTCTCCAACACAGTTATTACTTAAACAGCTTTCAGTAAATCTGTAAATCTAGAAATGGAAAATCGTTCAAGTTTTATTCCTGTTTTACCCAGTTCTACTTTCTTTTAACCATTTTTTAACATTATGTTAATGTTATTTAACATTATGTTTAACATTATGGTCATGTATTATTTCCCAGGGTCGTACACCATGGGGAATACACCATAAATATAGGAATTTGCATTAAAAAAAACCTGTCTTTTTACCCAGCTGAGTGACAATGCCTTTCATCAGTTTGCACATTCCTTTCATGAATAGGGCTAACTCGCTTCTGAAGAATCTGCAGAAGATACTCATTAAATAAATGCTCCAGCAGCTGTGATGCATCAAGAAGGAAAACTACATTACCTCCAGATGGTGTGACTACTACAAAGGCTCCAAGATTATAAAAGTTGCTTTTCAAGCAATGTGATCAAAGTAAAATTTATTACATCTCGAGTATTGAACAACCTACTCTTGGTTTCCATGTGGCTTCTATGTGGTGCCAGTAAAAAGGGGATAACAATGGTAATTGAGAAGGGGAACAATTTCAATGTGGAACAAAACTCCTTTATCCAGTAAAAGGTAACGATTCCCTACCCCAGTTAGTGATTGAAGTAGAGACTATGCCAGCATTTAAGAATAAAGTAGATGGTTGAAGAAAAATGGAGTAAAGCGACATGGGAACAAAGCAAGCACATGGAATTAGGACAAATGCTTGTAACCATCAACATGGACTGGTTGGACCAAATAGCTTGTCTCCATGTTGTAATTTCAATGAATGTGATGGAGCTTTAAAAATTAAAAAATGGTATGAAGAAAAGCTGGATTTTGTATTAGCTCAGAATCAGCATCTGGGCTGGCAGGTTGCCAATCTTTTGGTAATACTGTGGAGCCACTTAGCGAGGAACCCAGCATTTGTATTCGCAGAATGGTGCCTTTCCGTCGTTCAGATCAAAAATCACAAACCTTAAAATGAGGTAGAAACATAGCAAAATAGGAGCAGGAGGAGATCATTCGGCCCTTTGAGCCTGCCCCATTATTCACTATGATCATGGCTGATCCTCTAACTCAACACCATTCACACGCTCTCTCCCCATACCCCTTGATCCCTTTAGAGTCTAGAAATCTATTTCCTTCCTAAATATATTCATTGACTTGGCCTCCACAGCCTTATCTGGTAGAAAATTCCACAGGTTCACGAGCCTCTGATTGAAGAAGTTTCTCCTCATCTCAGTCCTAAATGACCCACCCCATATCCTGAGATTGTGACCCCTTTTTCTAGAGCCCCCAGCCAGAAGAAACATCATCCCTGCATCCAGTCTGTCCAGTCTTGTCAGAACTTTATACATTTCAATCTCTTATTCTTCCAAACTCCAGTGAATACAGGCCTAATCGGCCCAGCCTTTCCTTGTACGACAATCCGGCCATCCCAGGAATCAGTCTGGTGAACCTTTGCTGCAATCCTTCTATGACATATGTATCCTTTCTTAGGTAAGGAGATCAAAATTGCAGACAATACTCCAGATGTGGTCTCACCAAGGCCCTGTACAGCTTCAGTAAGACATCCTTGCTCCTGTACTCAAGTCCTTCTGCAATGAAGGCCAACATACCATTTACCTTCTTAACTGCTTGCTGCACTTGCATGCTTGCTTTCAGTTTCTGTGTACAAGGACACCCAGGTCCCTTTGTACATCAACATTTCTCAATCTATCATCATTTAAATAATACTCTGCCATTCTGTTTTTCCTACCAAAGTGGATAACTTCACACTTATCCACGTTATACTGCATCTGCCATATATTTGCCCGCTCGGTCAACATGTCTAAGTCGCTTTGAAGCCTCTTAACATCCTCCTCACCATTCATTCCCACCCTGTGTCATCCGAAAACTTGGAAATATTACAGTTGGTTCCCTCATCCAAATCATTGATATATATTATGAATAGCTGGGGCCCAAGCACTGATCCCTGTGGTAGCACACTAATCACCACCTGCCATTCTGAAAAAAACCCATTTATTCCTTCTCTATGTTAATCAATTCTCAATCCATGCCAATGTATTACCCCCTATCCTATTTGCTATAATTTTGCACACTAGCTTCTTATGTGGGACTTTATCAAAAGCTTTCTGAAAGTCCAAATACACCACAGCCACTGGTTCTCCATTATTTATTCTGCTGGTTACATCCTCAAAAAACTCAAAAAAGGTTTGTCAAACATGATTTCCCTTTCATAAATCCATGCTGACTTTGTTCAATCCCATTGATATTTTCTAAGTGTCCTGTTATCACATCCTCTACAATGCACTCTAACAATTTTCCTACCACTCTTGTTAGGCTAACCAGTCTGTGATTCCCTGTTTTATCACTCCCTTTTTTTAAATAGTGGGGTTACATTGATGGCGCAGACCCAATTGGGGGCGCCAATTGGATTCATGCTCGCTCCCACCCGCCCCCGGACAGCCCCCCATGACGGGGGGAAAATTCAGCCCATGGGCCAGAACATACCACAATGATATTATTGGCAACAACATTAGACCATTGGGCTCCCCAATCCTCCAATGGGAAAATAATTTGAAAACAGCTGAGAGTGCAGTGTTGGATCAGGAGAAGTACAGCTGATATCTGATGCACATCCAAGATATCATGGCCCAAAAGATACTGGCACAACTGGGATGCCTTTAGAATATGGTTTCAATCTGATAACAAGCAGATGGGTCATAGTATTATATGAAGAGAATGCCCATCTGAGTTCAACATGATTGATAAGTTTGTACTGAAACTGTTCAAATGTATAACTCAGTGGTGAGAAGATACCCATACAGAGGGTCATCTTCCAAGCTGCAATGATCTCCAGCAATATTTCATTGCCAGTTGCAATCCATACCTAATGCACAAAGTCAATAACTGTGAATATAAAGTATCAAGCAGTGGAACATCAAAACGGGATGTCAGAAGGCTTATTTTATTACTTCATTGCAATTTACGATTTCAATAAAGTTCCTAAAACAAGTCGGTAAAAATATTGCCCTTAGGCAACCTTCTGTGTGATTATTGATTCAGATTGTACTGATTCAGAGCTGTTCAGCACCGTTCTGCAATGGTCAAAGTGGCTATGGTGATCACTGTGTAGTTAATTCAGCGGACTCGATCTGCCCCTTGATTTTAATTGGTGCAGTAGGTGGGGTGAAGGCTTGCTGTGATGATTCACTGTTCAATATTTTCTAGAGAATAGCTTTGAAGTCCCAGAAAATTATGGCATTGCTCGTGCCATAAGTTCCTGGAATGTCTACATCATAAGAATTGAGTTCACTGTGGAAGCTCCACTGCTATTATATTCGTTTTCAGCAAATCCGTGTCCATTCTGTCTCTGACACATTGGAAAACTTTTATAGGTTAAATTTAATCGGTAAATCGGTAAGTATTGATATTTAAAATATCCCATAAAACATTTTCTCCTCACGTGATGAAGAAACTGGAAACTACTTCATTGACATCGGGCATGATTTCAAATCAAAACAAACTAATTTTGAATAAATACATGAATAAATAGAACCTGTATATTGTTGTTTTCAATTAACTACACTTCTCGATATGGGAAAACAATAAAGATGACATTTCTCTAATTTCTTAAACAAGGGTTCACTGAAAAGAAGTTCTTACCAAGCTATGCAAGTAACTGGCTCAGACTGGCTGTTGCTGACTTTCAGGAGGAAGTTGTGGTTGTGAGAGCAAGTGAGGAAAGAAATCTTCTTCGCACTACCTTTATTTGGTGAGACTGAGATGTTAAGCTAGTAACATTTGATGTGCAGTATGGGGCTCTCAAACATTTAGTTTAGTTACACTTTACACTCTGCAAATGGAATGAATTAGCATTTAGCCCCTGTCATTGGCACAGTGTTGTACCTCCAATGCATTTATGATTAACAAGCTTTTCTTTACCAATTAACACTCCAAATCACTGTGATAACTAGCCTTGTTCCAGTTTACTGTCTTATTGAGAAAAACGTACCCAATTTGGCCTTACAGAAATATTGTAAATTAAGAAATTCAACTTAGGCAGCACAAGCAAAAATCCAATTTGTTAACAGTATGTTGGAGGAAATCATTTGGCACAGGGAATGTTAGGAGTGAAAATAAAATGCTAAACAACAGCCAAAGAGTGCAAGAGTTTGACCAAAATTCTTAGGGCAGGATTTTCCAGTTGGTGTGCGGGGGTGGGCCTGACACGCCGACGCTTAAAATGACGCGAGATGACATCGGGTGTGCGTCCTGATGTCATCGCGCAGTCCCACGATATTTCTTTCGGTGGATGCGCGCCGGAGTCGGCTGCGGGCCCGCTAATATGTTAGCAGCCTATTAAGGCGATTTAGAAAGTAATTGATGTAACTATTAACGCTGCCCATTCAACCTTAAGGTTGGCAGACAGGCAAAAAGGCCTGGAAAAACTCAACAGGTCTGGCAGCATCGGCGGAGAAGAAAAGAGTTGACGTTTCGAGTCCTCATGACCCTTCGACAGAACTTGAGTTCGAGTCCAAGAAAGAGTTGAAATATAAGCTGGTTTAAGGTGTGTGTGGGGGGCGGAGAGAGAGAGAGAGAGAAGTGGAGTGGGGGTGTGGTTGTAGGGACAAACAAGCAGTGATAGAAGCAGATCATCAAAAGATGTCAACAACAATAGTACAAAAGAACACATAGGTGTTAAAGTTAAAGTTGGTGATATTATCTAAACGAATGTGCTAATTAAGAATGGATGGTAGGGCACTCAAGGTATAGCTCTAGTGGGGGTGGGGAGAGCATAAAAGATTTTTAAAAAATTTAAAAAAATTTTTTTTTTTTAAAAATAATGGAAATAGGTGGGAAAAGGAAAATCTTTATAATTTATTGGAAAAAAAAGGAAGGGGGAAACAGAAAGGGGGTGGGGATGGGGGAGGGAGTTCACGACCTAAAGTTGTTGAATTCAATATTCAGTACAGAAGGCTGTAAAGTGCCTAGTCGGAAGATGAGGTGTTGTTCCTCCAGTTTGCATTGGGCTTCACTGGAACAATGCAGCAAGCCAAGGACAGACATGTGGGCAAGAGAGCAGGGTGGAGTGTTAAAATGGCAAGCGACAGGGAGGTTTGGGTCATTCTTGTGGACAGACCGCAGGTGTTCTGCAAAGCGGTCGCCCAGTTTACGTTTGGTCTCTCCAGTGTAGAGGAGACCACATTGGGAGCAACGAATGCAGTAGACTAAGTTGGGGGAAATGCAAGTGAAATGCTGCTTCACTTGAAAGGAGTGTTTGGGTCCTTGGACGGTGAGGAGAGAGGAAGTGAAGGGGCAGGTGTTGCATCTTTTACGTGGGCATGGGGTGGTGCCATAGGAGGGGGTTGAGGAGTAGGGGGTGATGGAGGAGTGGACCAGGGTGTCCCGGAGGGAGTGATCCCTACGGAATGCCGATAGGGGGGGTGAAGGGAAGATGTGTTTGGTGGTGGCATCATGCTGGAGTTGGCGGAAATGGCGGAGGATGATCCTTTGAATGCGGAGGCTGGTGGGGTAATAAGTTAGGACAAGGGGGACCCTATCATGTTTCTGAGAGAGAGGAGAAGGCGTGAGGGCGGATGCGCGGGAGATGGGCAGGACACGGTTGAGGGCCCTGTCAACGAACGTGGGTGGAAAACCTCGGTTAAGGAAGAAGGAGGACATGTCTCTGTTTTTGAAGGGAGCATCATCGGAACAGATGCGACGGAGGCGAAGGAACTGAGAGAATGGGATGGAGTCCTTACAGGAAGCGGGGTGTGAGGAGCTGTAGTCGAGATAGCTGTGGGAGTTGGTGGGTTTGTAATGGATATTGGTGGACAGTCTATCACCAAAGATTGAGACAGAGAGGTCAAGGAAGGGAAGGGAAGTGTCAGAGATGGACCACGTGAAAATGATAGAGGGGTGGAGATTGGAAGCAAAATTAATAAATTTTTCCAAGTCCCGACGAGAGCATGAAGCGGCACTGAAGTAATCATCGATGTACCGGAGAAAGAGTTGTGGAAGGGGGCCGGAGTAGGACTCAGGCTGAACAATTTCTCCTTCAACTCCTCTCACTTCCTCCAAATAAAAGGTGTGGCTATGGGTACCAGCATGGGCCCCAGCTATGTCCGTCTCTTCATGGGGTATGTGGAACATTCCTTGTTCCAGTCCTACTCCGGCCCCCTTCCACAACTCTTTCTCCAGTACATCGATGATTACTTCGGTGCCGTTTCATGCTCTCATCGGGACTTGGAAAAATTTATTAATTTTGCTTCCAATCTCCACCCCTCCATCATTTTCACGTGGTCCATCTCTGACACTTCCCTTCCCTTCCTTGACCTCTCTGTCTCAATCTTTGGTGATAGACTGTCCACCAATATCCATTACAAACCCACCAACTCCCACAGCTATCTCGACTACAGCTCCTCACACCCCGCTTCCTGTAAGGACTCCATCCCATTCTCTCAGTTCCTTCGCCTCCGTCGCATCTGTTCCGATGATGCTACCTTCAAAAACAGTTCCTCTGACTTGTCTTCCTTCTTCCTCAACCGAGGTTTTCCACCCACGGTCGCTGACAGGGCCCTCAACCGTGTCCTGCCCATCTCCCGCCCATCCGCCCTCACGCCTTCTCCTCCCTCTCAGAAACATGATAGGGTCCCCCTTGTCCTCACTTATCACCCCACCAGCCTCCGCATTCAAAGGATTATCCTCCGCCATTTCCGCCAACTCCAGCATGATGCCACCACCAAACACATCTTCCCTTCACCCCCCCTATCGGCATTCCGTAGGGATCGCTCCCTCCGGGACACCCTGGTCCACTCCTCCATCACCCCCTACTCCTCAACCCCCTCCTATGGCACCACCCCATGCCCACGTAAAAGATGCAACACCTGCCCCTTCACTTCCTCTCTCCTCACCGTCCAAGGACCCAAACACTCCTTTCAAGTGAAGCAGCATTTCACTTGCATTTCCCCCAACTTAGTCTACTGCATTCGTTGCTCCCAATGTGGTCTCCTCTACATTGGAGAGACCAAACGTAAACTGGGCGACCGCTTTGCAGAACACCTGCGGTCTGTCCGCAAGAATGACCCAAACCTCCCTGTCGCTCGCCATTTTAACACTCCACCCTGCTCTCTTGCCCACATGTCTGTCCTTGGCTTGCTGCATTGTTCCAGTGAAGCCCAACGCAAACTGGAGGAACAACACCTCATTTTCCGACTAGGCACTTTACAGCCTTCCGGACTGAATATTGAATTCAACAACTTTAGGTCGTGAGCTCCCTCCCCCATCCCCACCCCCTTTCTGTTTCCCCCTTCCTTTTTTTTTCCAATAAATTATAAAGATTTTTCTTTTCCCACCTATTTCCATTATTTAAAAAAAAAAATTTTAAATTTTTTAAAAATCTTTTATGCTCTCCCCACCCCCACTAGAGCTATACCTTGAGTGCCCTACCATCCATTCTTAATTAGCACATTCGTTTAGATAATATCACCAACTTTAACTTTAACACCTATGTGTTCTTTTGTACTATTGTTGTTGACATCTTTTGATGATCTGCTTCTATCACTGCTTGTTTGTCCCTACAACCACACCCCCACTCCACTTCTCTCTCTCTCTCTCTCTCCGCCCCCCACACACACACCTTAAACCAGCTAATATTTCAACTCTTTCTTGGACTCGAACTCAATTTCTGTCGAAGGGTCATGAGGACTCGAAACGTCAACTCTTTTCTTCTCCGCCGATGCTGCCAGACCTGCTGAGTTTTTTCAGGTAATTCTGTTTTTGTTTTTGTTTTGGATTTCCAGCATCCGCAGTTTTTTTGTTTTTATCAGGCAAAAAGGCCTGTTGCGTTTTTTAGGAAATCTCATCCACAAGCAGGATAAGTTTCCTAAAGCTTCTGTTAAATAAATGTTTAAAATTTCCTAAATATAAAAACATATCCCATCTCATGTGACAAAGTTACATGAAGGGACATCTTTAAATAAATTAAACCATTTATTTAAGTATTTTGATATCGATTCAATCTCCCTGAGGAGAGATTGTGCAGAGCTCCCTCAGGGAGATTGAAGTGCTCTTCCAAACGCATGCATGAAACAGCGCTGGCCCCGACTCTCCCTCCTCCCCCAGCATGCACAGGTAACATTGAACACTACAGCTCGCATATTATGCTGGGCGGGCCTTAATTGGCCTACCCAGGTAAAATGGCGGCACGGAGCCAATCCTAGGCGACCACCGCCACCCGCACCCGCCGAGCCTGCCCACCACCTGAAAAATTCAGGCCTTAGAAATATCACTAATTTTTACAAGTTAAATCTATCAGGAGTTTACAGCTTGAGTAACAGCACTTTCTTTCTATCAAATTTCTGACTGTCAGGTTCCTCTGGTTTCAGCAGAGAGAATTAGTTGCTTCAATGTACATATATTGGCAAAGCAGGACCCTAGGAATATTCAGAGAGATCAATACCTAACCAAGCATGGCCAGGATTCATTGGAGCAACTTTGCTGTTTTTGAACCCATTGTCATCCAATATCAATTCTGCCTTTGACATAATCTTGTGTTAATGATTATTGTCTATTAATTGGTGAGCTTCTGGGCTATGCAGAAAAAACATTATTCGTTTGTATTTTGCAGTCAGTGGCGAAGGAAGGTCAACCTTGCTGATGGCTATAACGGGCTTTTGAACAGAGACTTGCTCTAATCCTGTGTCTGATCCAGTGCAGTATGCTCCACAGGGCATCAAAGGCATGTGTGAGCAGGACAAGAGACACTAAGCATATTGAAGAATCCTTATTGAATTGCGCAGAATCTAAACAAGGAAGTACAAAGCAGGGAGTATAGATTAAATTTAAATCATGTACACAAAGCAAAATAAAGATTTAAAAAGACAGTGGGATTAAGAGAGAATCAGGAAAGGGATTTTTTCTTAAATCGCCATCACTAATTAACTTTGGAAGGGATGAGAGTCCATACTGCAGAAAATTAAATTTGCAGTGCCAGGGAGGTTGTTTGGCAGTGATTATCAATTATCACATTGTTAAAAATTAATTTACTCTTAAATATATCAGCCCTAACATTCTGTGGTATCTATAGTCGCAAACTACGGGACAATAATCATAGAATCACAGAACAATGTAGCACAGATGGAGGCTATTTTGTGCATCAAGTCTATGTTGGTTCTTTTGAAGAACAACCTGTGCTCTTTCTTCATTAATTGTAAATAATTTGCAATGATTTATCCAAATCCCTTTTAAGGACTTCTTTTAATTGAATCTCCTACCTCAACTTCTCACTATTGTATGGATACCTGTGCAGGATCTAGCCAAAAGGGTCTGTGCTAGCATAACCTGTGCAATAGGGTATCTCTGATAGCAATTTCTGTATTTCCATGTCTAAATGCACATATGCACACATATTAAAAGTAAATTCTGATTGATTCCATTATTACTACTGTTAGCCTCATAGCCTCATATAACTGCTGTTAACCTCATAGTTATTACCTATGCAAATGTGGGCATTTCTATCCATGGAAATGTCAGAAATTTGCAGACATTGCCATTCATTTTCTTACATTCCAACAGGTAGAAAATATGCAATTATCTTTAACTGCTTGAGCATAGAAAGAGGGAAAAATGAATTTATACATTTCGTGACCTCAGAACCTCCCAAAGCACTTCACAGTCAATGAGGTATTTATGAAGTTTATAGACTGTTGTAATGTGGGCGCAAGGCACATGTAGCAGGAATGTCAAAGAACTTTAAATAAACTGTCTCTATTAGTGGCAATGACCCCTGTTATGTCTAATGCAAGGAGCAACACCAGACATAGTAATGCCTTATGAAGATAGCAACAACATGAGCTGTTTCACTGAGCGCTTTTGAAAGGTATTTCTTGGATTATCCTATCTGTAACGGAACAGCTACCATGAATTGCTGGCAAGCTTCTGCCTCTTTTGATCGTAGAACACGTGTGTGAGGACTTTAATGGAATTGTCCATTATGACAATGTGTATTTTGTGCATGGAACTGGATGTTTTGCCAACATTTTATTGCCTACTTTATGGTTGCATTAATTGAGGAATGTCAGGAGTTGCTTTATATAACTTCAATTTATTTTTATTCATCCTGCCACTTTATCATTGTGTACAATGCTTTCTTGTTACAGTTCCAGGGTTCACAGGCTCCCTCCATGGCAAGGAAAACATTGTACATAAATGAATTACACCATCTAACACACAGGCCCAGTTTTCCACTGGACATTAAGTCTAATTGTGGTGGGGGAGTGAGGAGTGATGGCTGGAGAGCTGTTTTTTGTTTTATTCTTTTTTATTTAAACACCTCTGCACTCAGCAGCTCATTCCGGGGTCACCCACCCCCCCTCCTATTTCACAGGATCTGCAGAGAGGAATACAGTTAACGTTTCGAGTCAGAAGAAGATGAAGGGTCATATGGACTGCTGTCAGACCTGCTGGATATTTTGAAATGTCAGTTCACTGAGCAGGGAAATCTCCTGACTCTGTGCACCCAAACTGGGGATGAAAATCTGGGCCACAGTCTTTGCTCTTCTGAAGAAGGGTCATTGTTGTTGGAAGGGCAGGGCTGGGATCAGAGGACTCTGGGCATCTGATTCCCATGCCTTAGGCCCTTGAAGGAATCTAGGCAAGTGGGCCTCACTGACAGCGGTAAAAATGTGGGTCAGCTGTAAGTTTTTAAAACTAAATTATTTTAAACTGGATTTCTTACCAAAGGGAGCATCAACTTTCTATTTCTAGAAGTAGAAGGACTACAATACTCTCCCCCAAACACAACACAGCAGCCATATTTTGCTACCACACCAGCAGCCAAACACTGGAATTGCCTTAATTTTGCTAATCATCTAGTTCTAATTTTCAATTCATTATCTTTGCATTATTGTAATTTCATTTTACATTGTTTCATTTTCGAAACAAAGGAACCAACCTGCTGACCAACTTTAGGAGGTCATAAGCATGCATCACATATGTTTACCACTGAGTCATACAGTGCTGTTTTCTCCACTCCCACATGGTAATTTAGAATCAATGACAAATTTAGCTAGGCAGTGGTAAATTAGATGAGAAACTGTCACTTAATTCATTGTAAGTGAGCATTTGAACTTTACTAATAAGCACAGTTTAAGGTACATAATTGCAGTACATTGTAATTAATTTTAAGTTACAAAAATAGCCCATTTCAGAGAGAAAGGAAACTCCAAATATTGGTCCACAATTTTTAGAAATGAAATAAGAGTACAATGAAAAATGTCCAAATAGAATAGCAATAGCTTCCCTGCAATGGTTCACTGATATCACCCAAAACAAGGACTGTTTTCCTTAGAGAAAAGGAGGCTGAGAGGAGATTTCATAGAGGTATTCAAAATCATGAGGGCTCTGGACAGATTAGATAGGGAAAAACTGTTCCCACTTGTGAAAGGATCAAGAACAAGAGAGCATAAATTTAAAGGAATTAGTACAATAATGCGAGTGGTAAGAATCTGGAATGCTCTGCCTGAGAGTGTGGTGGAGGCAGGTTCAACTGAAACATTCAAAAGGGAATTAGGCTGCTATCTGAAAAAGAAAAATGAGCAAGGTTGTGGGGACAAGGTGGGGGAATGGTACGAGTTGAGTTGCTCATTCGGTGAGCTGGTGCAGACACAATGGGCCAAATAGCCTCCTTCTGCGCCATAACAATTCAGTGAAAGGAAATATGAGTATTTTACTAGAATAATCCATAATGACATTGTATATTTTGTGAATGGAACTAGATGTTTTGCCAAAAAGGAATGCTGATGAATCTAAAAAATTAACTGAATATCAATAGAATATGAGCAGGAATAAAAATTAGAAAAGGATAATTAAAGTTAGAGGTGCACCACAGACCAAAAATAGGGCTGACACTGAATGTTCTGAAATCCTGATCATTTAACTTCTTAACTGCATCTACAGTGCCACAGCGAACACCAGGCCCTGTGTTCCAAGGTTGGGCAGGTGCACGAATGCGTGTAGAATTGCGTGAAATGACATCAGGTGTGCATCCCAATGTCACCGCACACGCGTGCAATATTGAGGTCAGTAGGCGCACACGGGAGTCGGAGCAGCGCCCGCTCTCAAAGGGTGAATTAAGTTTATTAAAACGCCTATTAACCATGATTTTACGTTGCCCGTGCGATTTTTAGTTCATCGTACAGGCAAAAAGGGTGGAGGAATTCAGGTTTCAATAACTTGCTCATCCACAGGCTGGACAAAAGGCCCCTGGAGCAGCAGCATTTTCTCTGTCATTGCCAGTCCTTTCTGTGTGAGTACAGAGTTGTCCCAGAGTTTCTTGGCTTCTTGTTTGATTGTCAAGCCTGCCTTGCAGCATCTCAGGTCCTTATCTTCCCTGGAAGGCTCCTCTGACTATTGCAGCACAGTGCTCCTTCATTTTCAAGGCATTGGTCCTCTGCATCCCATCTAATGGGGATAGTGTATTCCACTGGTGGAACCTCCTCTGAAGAGGACGAGAGGGGCAGGAGGGGAGGAGGCCAAGTGGGCATGGGCAGCATCCCAGGGGCAGACCTTTAAGAGGAGGGGCACGGGCTCAGTTGGTGCAGAACCAGCAGGGAGGCCAAGGCGGAAGGGCACGCTGAAGATACCACTGCCCAGTGTCTAGAGTGATCAGCAGCATTCGAACTACCTCCAGATGTCCGAGGTCCAGTACCGCAGCAGACTCCGCCTCTCCAGGGACACAGTGACAGCAATATGTCACATGATAGGTCCGGAGATCATTCCAACTGCATGGGTGAACACCCCATGCCAGTGACTTTGAAGGTCACAGTAGCCCTCAACTTCTATGCCTCTGGTTCTTTTCAGGGCTCAGTGGGGGGATCTGTGTGATATTTCTGAATCATCTGCACACAATGACATCAAGTTCGTGACTGATGCTATGTTTAGACACGTTCACATGTTCATCCGCTTCTGCACAGACAAGATGAGCCATGTAGAGAGGGCACGAGGTTCACTGCGATGGTTAGGTTCCCCCGCGTCCAGGGTATAATAGATTGTACTCACGTGACCATCAAGGTCCAGTGGGTGAGCCTGGAGCTTTTGTAAACAGAAAGAGGTTCCACTCAATGAATGTTCAGATCATCTGTGACCACAGGGCACAGATTCTCCAAGTTTGTGCCCATTACCCTGGGAGCTTACATGATGCTTACATCTTGCGGCACTCACAGGTACCAAGGCTGTTCATGGCCCCTGCAGGAGTGGATGAATGGCTCCTGGGTGACAAGGGCTATCCTTTGAAGAGGTGGCTGATGACCCCACTCCATCACCCAAGAACTGAGGCTGAGGAGAGATACAACATGAGTCAATCCTCCACAAGGGCGGTGGTGGAGAGGACCATCAGGCTGCTGAAGATGCACTTCAGATACCTGGACCAGTCAGGGGGAGCATTGCAGTATCCTCCAGAGTGTGTCTCCCTCATTGTCATCATATGCTGCACCCGGCACAACCTGGCTCTGGCAAGGGGGGGATCCACTGGAGGCTGAGGAAAGTGAGGCAACTCCACAGGCCACGGAGGATGACTCAAGTGATGGCTCAGAGGACGACCCTGGGGAGGCGCAGAGTGAGAGTCTCGAGGCAGAGGACAGGAACCTACATGGAGGCAAGGACAGCAGGGATGTTCTGATGGAATGAACTGTCAGCTAGGCATCCAAGGCATCAAGGCCTTGTCAAGCCAAAGGCACTGTCCCCTTTTCCAACAATCAATAAATGAGATCCCAACCCAGTGGGCCAGCACCACACAACGCCACACTTTTACAAGCCCGTGCTGCATCTGGCACCTATTCAAACCATCCAGTCAACTCACCCCATTTAAGACAGGTAAATATTTATGTTACTTCACATGAACAAACAAAGAACAAACAAAGTGTCGATCCCTAAACCGTGTCAAAATGATTAACACAAAATATGTCACTTTGTTCTCCAGGTGCCCTCAACTTACATCTGCAGGTGCTGTGTCTTGGTGCCCCCCCACCCCATCGCTGACAGTGGTGTTGGAGGCAGCCTGCTGACTCTGCTGTCCTGGTGGCCCTGATGACCTTGGCGATCATCCTTTGGCTGCTGGAGCCTGAGCAGGCTCTGCCTAGGAGGGTGCATCCAGTCCCATGTCTGGGCACTCCTCAGTCCTCGCAGCATCATCAGATACAGTGGCACTGGCAGAGGAGCAGAGGAGCTGATGCCCTCATCCAGAGCACCCTGGGAGAAGCCCACAGAGACAACAGGCAGCTCGTCTGCCAGCATGAGGTGTATTTGCACATCCCTGCTAACCATTGGTGGACGGGGACCTAGCCAGGAGACTAGGTGCCTCATCCATCTTTCACATTGGCAGTGACCTCCTGAGGAACCTCAGGAAGCCCTGAGTCTGCTCCTGGAGCTGCCTCTCCATGAGTGTTGCCACTATCTCAATGGAAGAGGCTGTGTGCTCGGTGTTAAAGGTCAATGCCAAACTCATGCTCCACATGGACTCCTCCTTGACAGAGACCATGGCACACAGACCCTCATGGATCTCCACCAGTTCTTCCCATGCATCCTGCTGGACATCCAGCATCTGCTGCCTGATGGATCACTCCAGAGGCTCGTCCTGGTCTCCGGTTGTGCTCCCACTGTCAGCTGCATAGGACCTCTCTGCCTCTGTCAGCTCCTCATGCGAGTATGATGTGCCCTCACCACTGTGCATTACCCGTGGAGCCGAAGAGCTCATGCTCACCGACGTGTGAGTATCTGCGCTGGTGCCTGGTCCAGAGAGACGATGTGATGCTGGTGTAGGTGTGATGTCTTCCCCAGAGCTCAATAGGGGGTCCTCAGGGTCACCGGTGGCACCTGCGGATGGTGTATCTGCGGGAGGAAGACAAGAGATCAGTACATTCAATCATCGTAGTCACTATGCATGCTAGGTGGGCTGAGGAGACAGTGGAGACCTGCTGTATGGTACCATCTGCATTGGAGATTCAATGGGCTCTCTGGCTACAAGAGTTCAGTTTCTGATGAGAGAAGCCCATTGTGTTTCCAGTACACGCATCGGTCACCTGCGCTCTTACCTTCATCCAAGACACCCTCCTCACCGCAACTGGAGGAGCGAGCTGGCCAGTGGCATTCCAGCTCCAGTGTATCACCTTCATGCTTTGTGAGGATGCATAGATTTGGCACTCCTCCACCCGTTCTGCAGCGCTCTGCAGCGCTAACTGCTCTTCTCCTGACAGGGAAAAATAGCCTCATTATTGCTCCGTCTGCCTGAATGTCCTTTCCTGGTTCCCCCTGTTTGCCCTCCCACCCTGCAATGCACTGAGACCAGTCATGCTGACATCCCAGCCTTGGCAGGGCAGCTTTCAGTGCCAGTTGGCATACACACTCTTAGACCCCGAACCTTCCGAGCAACGGGCAGCCAACTAAAGTTCTGCGCACAGATCCAGGCCATTTCTGAACTTACCCTTGCTGACTGCAGCAGATCGTTGAACCTTTTGGGGCACTGAAACCACCTGTGGCGCACTATGTTGTGCCCACGGACCTGGGCAGTGACCTCTGTCCAGGCCTTCTTAGTCAGATGGGACAAGCTTCTCCTACCATCCCTGGGCATTAAGATATGCCAACTGGCACTGACCCCCTCGACTACCACTCCCAAGCACTCATCTGAGAAACAGGGGGCAGAATGACTTGCCCTCCCACCTCCCATGACCACCAGTTGCTGAAGCCATGACTGGATACCAGGACACTTCTTGGATTGCTTCCAAACAGCTCCCTCAGCCTCCCCCACAACTCCTGGCAGCCTTCAGGGAGCTGCCTCTTCTGTTGTTTGAACACTCCGCCTGGTCCCCATTGGACCCAGTGCCCGATATATTCCCACCCCCACGCACGGAAAACACATCTGGTGGTTGTGTTTCACACTGGGCGGGACCTTAATTAGCCACCCAGGGCAAGACCACGTTCATAGCACCAACTTGACCGGGAGCAGGTTTTACATCTGCTTCTAACCGCACCGACTTCAGCCACACCCCGAGGGTAGAATTCAGGCTCAGAATTAGCCATTCAACACAATGATAACTGAGACCATATTGTGCCCACTGGAAAAGATGCATGTTACCTGTGTAGGTGTTTTCCTGCTGAGATACTTAATATAATCACATATAGCTATCTGCTGTCTCATTCAAAAAATGAAAAATTGCTCCAATTTGTAAGGTACCATTTAAGAAAATCTTCAGTTTTTTTTTCAAATGTTGCTTTAGATTGAAAGTATGTTCTCTTTCAGAAAAAAATTGAGTTTTTTTTTAATTTAAGTACACCAATAGGATTATAATGTTGAACTAGCCTTTTACATTCGTGGCTGACTTCTACAGTCAGTAAGTGGAACATCATGTAGCATGACACCTATAAGCCTCATGAAAGACGTTTCACATTTTTAACATTCACACAAAAGCAAAATACTGCAGACACTGGAAATCTGAAATAAAAACTGAAAATGCTGGAAATACTCAGCAAGTCTGGCAGAGAGAATCAGAGTTAACATTTCAGGTCAGTGACCTTTCATTAGAACTGTTCAGAACTGATAAATGCACCTTATGGGGTAACTTGCGTGGCAATTTGGTAGAGCAGATCACCTGCCCGCCCATTGTAGATATGACCCAATTTTCATCCTATTGAAATATGCAGTGAAAATTGGATAGCTCTACAAGGAGCTGGTGATGAACCTGGGTGGTAAATGTAAAAATTATCTCAAGATTTAGAAAGAAGAATTCAAATTGATGGATTATGCAACATTGCAACACTATGGGGAAGGAGAGAGGGAGTGGAACCAATTGGATAGCTCTTTCAAAGAGCCAATATAGGTACTCATTTTATGAAATATTCTGAAATATCCATTGGGAAAGAAGAGTTACTGGGGGGGAGAGACAAATAAACCGAGAAACAAGGAAAGGCAGATGGAGCATAAGTAAGGTGAATTTATTTTCAACCAAATTATGACTGGGTTTATGTTGCAGTTTATTTTGATTATCACAGTATTAAAATTACTGTACCAACAGCTGCTTGGTACTACAGAATTTGAATATTGCTGAAGAGAGAACCATGTTGCCAATGCTCTTGTACTCAACAGGGCAAACTCAAGAATGATAAATTTCAAACGATCATAACAATTTAAACTACAGGGAAAAAGGGTGCACATTGGTATCAAGTCACTCTGATTGGCCAAGGCATTGCCAAGGAGAAAGCAACGGAGAATATAGGCTTCTCAAGCTCCCAGGTAATTCAAAAAAGGCACATGGCTTGAATATATTGCTTTTGTTTACAGAGAATGGGTCCCTGCGTATGAATGTATGTTGCTTCTAGCAAGAGTAAATGAGCCACTTTAGGAGCTCGACTCATTATCTTAAATTGCTTGATAGTTTAGCTATTCACACACTCAGGATTGTTCAGCAAGCGCTGAACAATCACGGAATCACATCAAACTGTGGACATTTTGTTTTGGGTTTTGCAAGCGCAGGTTGGTTGAGTACAGTCTGTATTCTGTCTATTATGAAAAACTGAAGGAACATGCTGTTTGATTCAGTCAGCCAATCATTGGGATGTACAACCTACATACTTGGCATAACACTGGCAATGATATTCATACACAATGTTACTCAATTGTGTGGTAGGCAGAACATATTTTTGAACTGATCGCAGCATCCTGTTAGTGGAAAATACAACTTGAATCGCCACTGTATAGTAGCAACCTGAAATGGCTCGCTTAACCTGTTGTTCAAAGTTTTGAGATACTTATCCTTTCCAGTTTAATTTGAAGTAGACTGGGCACTTTTCAGGCCTGAAAGTGGCCCATTTGCAAGTTTGCGTGATACACAACAAACAATAATATGATCAGGATAGCCATTGTCCCACAGGATAGCTACACTAACAGCCAATATAAGATGATCAGTCATGCTCATTTATGTTTGCTAGAAGCATCATACATTCATATGCAGGAACCCGATCTCTGCAAATAAAAGGAATATGTTCAAGCCTTGTGCATTTTTTGAATTACCCAGTAGCTTGGTGAGCCTTTGGTTCTCCATTGCTTTTTCCATTGTAACACCTCGATCAATCAGGTTCATCTTGCCAACTAATCAGCATCCTTTTTTTCTGTAATATAAATTGTGATCATTTGAAATTTGGCATCTTTGTGTTTGTCCTGTTGAATGCAAGGTGAAAAGCTTTGGTAACATGTCTCTCTTTTCAGCAATTATTAAATATTTTTTCAGACCAAATGTATATAAGATAATATTAATCTGGCCCAGGGGGACAGTTATTTCCCTGAATCTGTTAGTTTATCATAGTCATAATCTTCATGTTTTACTGTGCAAAGCAAATTTATTTATTTCACATTGCCAAAACTAACTTTTCGATTTAAGAAAGCCACATATGCCAAAAGTTTTGAATCCTAAAAATATTATTCTCGTTATCATAGAAAGTGACTTGTTCTTTACTCCAACTTTATTAGGTCTTATTTGTACATGTTGCAAAACAATTAGTGCAAGACAAGATATCAGGCGGAATCGCCCCAGAATTGCACCAAGTGCGGGAGCCGGTGTAAAAACAACGTTTTACCCGGTAGCCGCAACCCCAGTATCATCAGCTTCCACCTCAATAATTATGCAGCCACAGGAAACGCCGTCTCGCTGGCAGCCGGCCTCTGAATCACCCACACCATTACCTCACCGTTTCCTCACTCTGGGTGCCATATCTAAACTGTAGCCATGCACACAGTTCTCAATGCTTGCAGCCCAGAACTTCTCCAGTGAAAACATGGGGTGGATTCATCCCAGATTTGTACTAAGTGCAAATGGCAGCTTTTCACGCCATATTGTCCTATTCCCGTCTCATTAATTATGCATCTCCGGCAAACACATCAGGTCACTGGCAAAGCAGCCTCTGATTCGCCCACCCCACCGTCACTCAGGCCTACAGTAAACCGGGCACGATATTAAAAGGGTGCCCCTGCACAGAGCTAGCACTCTTAAAGGGATAGGAAGCTGCTGGGAACTGATGGCTACCAAAGGGAGGAAGCATGCTGCCCCCAGATTCAATGACACCTCCCTCTAGCCCTTACTGGACACTGCGGAGGCCCACCATGAAGTCCTCTACTCTGGCTCTGGGTGAAGATCAGCAAGCAAGGTCACCAGTCCAGCATGGGAGACAGTCGCAGCAGTGCTTAGTGCCAATGCCCTGCAAAAGAGGACAGCCATCCAGTGCAGGAAGAGGATGAAGGGTCTCATCCGTTCTGCCAGGGTAAGTCGCTCATTTCATCACTCTCAACTCACACACTCCCAAACCCATCACACATCCACAGGGATCTCACACACCAAGAGACAGCACCACTAACTCTCACACACACCCTCACATCTCCATCAGGCAAATATCCTTTGGAATCGCAACCTCATCTCATCCATGGCTCCACTCACCACACAAACATTCCATGTGGCGCCATGTGTCCTGCTCACACTCTCACCATCTGCTTTCATGCAGGTGAAGCCTACTCACATCAGCAGGGAGAGGTCCCAGGCCAGGGGTGGAGTGGCCCACATTAGCTCCCTCACTCACTTTGAGGAGAGAGTCATTGCGCTGACTGGTGAGGACATGGACCGTGCCTGTGGCAACGGTGAGGTCAGCAGCGAAAACCCACGAAAGGATCCTGCACCACATTATCCTCTCTCAACGCAAGTGTGAGTGCTCTCTCTCCTGCTTTTGACTCTGGGAGCTCTGCCAAGCAACTGACACCCTCAGCCAGCCAGGCCCTCAGCTCCACCCAGGTCCTCACCTCCAGCAAAGAGTCCACTTCCTCCATTGAAGAACCAGAAATACGCAGCCTGGAAGACCAATCACAGGGCTTACCCACACTCTCCACCAGCGCAGAGACACACAGCTCGGTGGGACCTAGATCTAGAGCTGGCTCAGATTCACAATCTGGTGGTCACCACAAGGGCACGTGTCCGCAACAGGAGGAGGCAGGTTCAGCCAAGCTCCCCGGCACTCGGAGGACTGCTGGAGAAGAGGCACCTGTGAGGTTCGAGACATATGACAAGCCTCTTGTATTCGGCCTTCCAACTCACCCTGGAGAGTCAGCAGAAGGTGGGGGAACATCACGTAGGGCTGTTGGAAGCCCTCGACAGAGTGGCACGCGAGTCATAGGAGTGCGCCCGTCTGTTTTCTGATTAAGTGGTGCCCACATGTGTGCGTATGAGGGTCTCCATGGAATGGATGGTGGATGTCATGTAGACGCTGGTCCAGCAGAACACAGAGATACACGCAGACTTGCAATCCATTGCGGTCGCCATAGGTGATTTCCTATAGTGGCAATGCAAGAGCGAAATGGGACACTTCAACATCCCTCCAGTGATCTTTCCTCTCAAAGAGTCAGGTTGGGGCTCTCGGGCACCCATAGGAGGTAGAGCAGCAGCTGGACACCACTGGGTCATCCATTCAGGAATCTCAGAGGCTGTCCTCTCCCTCCGAGTCCCTTTTGCCTGTGAGCCCCTCAACCTCAACCTCTGTCACCGCAGAGGGAGCAGCTGGCCCACAGGAGGACAGCCAAAGAAAGTCAGGGCCCTCAAGGCCTTGGCTGTCCAGAGGACCCATGCCGAAGTCACCAGAGGCAACAGGGCCAATCATCGCATAGGCCGTCTCCACCCCTGCTGCAGATGTCAGGGCAGCACATAGAAGAAGTGGTGAGCCTTGAAAAGTTAAGAATTCCTGATCACAAGCAGTTGCACAGGTGAACACATTTTGCCACGTTGTCTTTCAGCTTCATCTACAGTCTCCATGAGCCCTCTGACCGCATTCCCCCTCTAGCAGTTCAGCTACATGCATCCGCACCACAAGTGATTCTAGAGGGAGAAGTGTACACGTGGCATGGCCTTTCGGAGACTCATGCAAGCACTCTCCCACGCACGCAGAGCCTTCCTCCATCACATTCATCTCAATGTCCTGAGCATTTTCAATGCTGCCTGCTGAGGTTCACTTTCAGTTGTCCATCTGAGCTGACCTGCATCTCTGCCCACTCGTGATTGCACTCCCATGCAGCACCTGAGCCCGTCCAACATGAGGCTCCACTCACTTTTGATTTCAGAAGCATGGTGGTTGTTAAGTATGTTTTCAGCTTCTCTGTCATTTTCCCTCCTGAAGTCACCCATGTCCTTTCCCCTATCATTGTTGACTCCCCCAACATCACCTTCCACCTCCCCACCATCACCTACCAGCCAGAACCCTTTTCTTTCCAGGGTGTCCAGGTAAATGTGCACATTCCTTATCTTCCCGAGAATCCCACCCCATCCATATTGACCTCCTTCCCACACCTACAGTCTGTGTCTGCCTCCAAGTCCACACCAACCACCCTTGCCGTCCCTTCTACCGCTACCATTGTACCCTCACCCTCCCACTCTACCAGCTTACTCTGCCCTCTCTCATACTCACCATTCCCTCCTACCATGCCCACCCTCATTTCATTCCCTAGGAGACAGTCATTGACTCAACACACATTCGCCTGGACATCCTCCCCCTTACTCCATCCTCCACCCTATTCCTTCCTCCAACCTTACTCCTTCCTCAATCCTTACCCCTTTCTCCACCCTTACCCCCTCCTCCATCCTTACTCCTTCCTCCCCCAGCTTCTTACCTCCCCCTGGACTCCTTCCCCTCTCCAAACTCCCTTCTGCCAGACTCCTTCCCCTCCTCCAAGCTCCTTCTCCCCTCTGAGCTCCTTCTCTTACACCCTTACACCCTCCTCCATCCATACACCCATCCTACCATCCTCATTCTGCACCCCCCCCCCCCCACACCATTGTTCCCCGCCTCCCAACCTCACCCCACCCACTGGTAGACCTCCCTCTCCCAGTCAAACCTAGACTTCCCCCTTCACCGCCTTGACTATCATCCATAGCTGACCACGGCCAAGATCATGATGAACCAAAGCAGACCCCAGACATCAACAGTGACCTTCCACCTTTGTGGTGAAGCCATGTCTGTATAAATCCACCCAGCATGTGGTGCACATGTTCCTCCAGGGTCCAGTAGCTGCAATGCTCCAGCATCTTCTGCTCCTTGGATGTCCGTCATCTGAGTAAGGCCCTAACAGTGAGTCCCAACTTCTGCACGTCAGGGTTGTCAAGACGTGTTCTGGGCTGGCATGTTTTCCCACCGATATGTTTGGTAAATTTGATGTGGGAGATGATTCCAGTGAGCAGGGCTTATAATGAGATGCTAAAGTACTAAAATTCGGTTCCCAACATGCAGCAGTGGCAAATGCAGCCCACCATTGGCAGGTGGAGCGGATGATCGCAAACTGGTTTCTCGATGGCATGAAACCAATTTTTGGCCTTCTCACCATATTGTCCACTCGCTTTGCCAATCACACCCACCACCAACAAGCAGAGAAAATTCCAGCCATTTTTACCTATCCTTAAAAAATTCAATCAATTTCAAATCTTTTCTGATTCATAAAGTTTTGAGATAAAATTTTCTGGAGGACATTTCTGTTCTCAGTATGCTTTGTTTCTATCTGGTTGTCATTTGTCATGTTTTGTTAGAAGCTCCTCTGGTCTTACTCTCTTCCAACCCACTTCATTTAAATTAAATTATTCATGTTGCTTTAATTTGTGGATGGAGAAACAGAATCACATATATTCAGTGATTTGGCTGTATTTTACAAGACGGGCAAGAAAATATCATTGCGCCCATCAATATTTGCCCTTTCCAGTAGACAGTGCAAACTCATGTTCTCCTCTTTTCCGACTGTGCTGACTCTTGGGAGAGGTAACAAAAAATAATTTCTGGAGCTATTCTGGATAAGTGTTCCCTCACGCTAGGTGCTACTGATTAACCATGATGCTTATCTAGGTGAATTAAGTTAACTCATACATCCCCATTGTTCTTCTTCATCAGGAGCTGATCAAGTGCCTTATTAAAAGATTATAGCATACCCATCAGTAACCAGTTGCAGAATTAAACCATTGAGAAAAACAACACTTCCTTGCAGCTAATCTAACTTTTTGCCTATTTCCTTGTCCTATCATGACAATCCATTCATAGGCCTAAATTTTCAGCTTGGCAGATTGGCGTGATCAGCAGGCTCGGGATCGGTTGGGAAACGGACCACCGACCGTGATCGGCCCCTGACTGCGATTTCACGTTGGTTGCCCAATGTACAGCCAGCCAGCATGAAGCTCGAAGTGAAAAGCTCAGTGCTGCTGGGGTGGGAGTGGGAGGAGGGCGAGTGATAACGTCAATGTGGGCGTGAGCGAGCGCTGACAGAAAGCTCCCTAAAGGCAGAGAGCTGCCTCAGGGAGCTGAAGACCTGAAAACCATGAAATAAAATTTTTTAAAATCAGGAAAAAAATGTCCAAGCATCACAATCAGGCACCTAAACATAGAGATGATAAAAATCCTGTTAATGGACTTAATTTCCCTCTTAATTGTCAGTGGGCACACTTCCAACTTTTGTGCACACCGGCCAAACAAAATACCGTGCGATTTCACGCCCAATCGGATTGGGCATAAAATTGAGCCCCTACAAACTGTAATCTTTTCCTAACTTTATGAATCTCAACTATCTCCCTTCAAGACTTTCTCCAAAGTCATTAACTCTAACTCTTTAAGCCTAATTTCATAATTTAACACTCAACGTTTAGGTGTTATTCTTTTTCTCTTCTGCATTGTCTTTTGTGCCTCAATGTACACCATCAATAGTTACGTACTTTATTAAACTAGCAATATTTTGAAGAACCTGTGATACATTATGAACTGGCTGTTGACTGCCCCCACTCTACTATTTTTAATGGATATTCATGTCATCTGCAAGCATATAAGAAAGACAAAAATTTGTTTCGCTATGTAAGCGCTAGATGCCTCTTTAAGGAAATAGCTGTTGAAAGTATGGCCATTGGTGTACCTTGACAATCCACATAAAACCGAAATGGCCTTTTTTCCTCTTCCAATACCTTTACTAACATGAGCTTGGCACCTCACTTACATACAATGTAGGAAATGTGGCAGCTAAATTGTACACAGTCAGGCCCCATAATATGTTAATCACCCAGTATACGAAATAAGGTAAATGAGCTTGTGGCGCGGATTGAAATTGGCAGGTATGTTGTGGTGGGCATCACGGAGACATGGCTGCAAGGGGATCAGGACTGGGAGCTAAATATCCAAGTATATACATCCTATTGAAAAGATAGGCAGGTTGGCAGAGAGGGTGGGGTTGCTTTGTTAGTAAGAAATGAAAATAAATCGATAGCAAGAAATGATGTAGGGTCGGATGATGTAGAATCTGTGTGGGTAGAGTTGAGGAACCGCAAAGGTAAAAAAACCATAATGGGAGTTATGTATAGGCCTCCGAACAGTAGTCAGGATGTGGGGCACAAGATACACCTGGAGATGGAAAAGGTGTGTAAGAAAGGCAAGCTTACAGTGATCATGGGGGATTTCAATATGCAGGTAGACTGGGAAAATCAGGGTGATAGTGGATCCCAAGAAAAAGAATTTGTGGAATATCTACGAGATGGCTTTTTGGAGCAGCTTGTGGTGGAGCCCACTAGGGAACAGGCAATTCTAGGTTTAGTGATGTGCAATGAGGCAGATTTGATAAGGGAGCTTAAGGTGAAGGAACCCTTAGGAGGAAGTGACCATAATATGATAAAATGTACCCTGCAATTTGAGAGGAAAAAGCTGGAATCAGATGTAACCAGTTGGATAAAGGCAACTACAGAGGCATGAAGGAGGAGCTGGCCAGAATTGACTGGGAGATGAGCCTAGCAGGAAAGACAGTGCAACAGCAATGGCAGGAGTTTCTGGGAGTAAATTGGGAGACACAGCAAAAATTCATCCCTAGGAAGAAGAAGCATACTAAAGGGAGGACGTGGCAACAATGGCTGACAGGGGAAGTAAGGGACAGCATAAAAGCTAAAGAGAAAGCATACAATGCAGTGAAGAGCAGTGGGAAACCAGGGGATTGGGAAGCCTACAAAGACCAACAGAGGACAACTAAAGAAGAAATAAGGAGGGAGATGATTAAATATGAGGGTAAACTAGCCAGTAATATAAAGGAAGATAGCAAGAGTTTTTTTTAGATATATAAAGGGTAAGAGAGAGGCAAAAGTAGACATTGGGCCACTGGAAAATTACACTGGAGAAGTAGCAGTGGGGAACAAAGAAGTGGCGGAGGAACTGAATAGGTACTTTGTGTCGTTCTTCATGGTGAAAGACACGAGTAACATCCCCAAAGTTCAAGAGAGTCGGGGGACAGAGGTGAGTATGGTCGTCATTACCAAGGAGAAGGTGCTAGGAAAACTGAAAGGTCTGAAGGTGGATAATTCACCTGGGCCAGATGGATTACACCCCAGAGATCTGAAGGAGATAGCTGAAGAGATGGTGGGGGCGTTAGTGGTGATCTTTCAGGAATCACTGGAGTCAGGGAGGGTCCCAAAGGACTGAAAAATCGCTAATGTAACCCCCCTGTTTAAAGGAGTGAGGCAAAACATGGGAAATTACAGGCCGATTAGCCTGACCTCGGTCGTTGGTAAGATTTTAGAGTCCGTTATTAAGGATGAGATTTCAGAATACTTGGAAGTGCATGGTAAAATAGGGCAAAGTCAGCATGGTTACATCAAGGGGAGGTCATGCCTGACAAATCTGTTAGAATTCTTTGAGGAGGTAACGAGTAGGTTAGACAAAGGAGACCCAATGGATGTTAAAAACAAAAAAACTGCGGATGCTGGAAATCCAAAACAAAAACAGAATTACCTGGAAAAACTCAGCAGGTCTGGCAGCATCGGCAGAGAAGAAAAGAGTTGACGTTTCGAGTCCTCATGACCCTTCGACAGAACTTGAGTTCGAGTCCAGGAAAGAGCTGAAATATAAGCTGGTTTAAGGTGTGTGTGTGGGGGGCGGAGAGATAGAGAGACAGAGAGGTGGAGGGGGTTGGTGTGGTTGTAGGGACAAACAAGCAGTGATAGAAGCAGATCATCAAAAGATGTCAACGACAATAGTACAATAGAACACATAGGTGTTAAAGTTAAAGTTGGTGATATTATCTAAACGAATGTGCTAACTAAGAATGGATGGTAGGGCACTCAAGGTATAGCTCTAGTGGGGTTTTTTTTTATTTATTTTTTTTATATAATGGAAATAGGTGGGAAAAGGAAAATCTTTATAATTTATTGGGAAAAAAAAAAGAAGGGGGAAACAGAAAAGGGGTGGGGATGGGGGAGGGAGCTCACGACCTAAAGTTGTTGAATTCAATATTCAGTCCGGAAGGCTGTAAAGTCCCTAGTCGGAAGATGAGGTGTTGTTCCTCCAGTTTGCGTTGGGCTTCACTGGAACAATGCAGCAAGCCAAGGACAGACATGTGGGCAAGAGAGCAGGGTGGAGTGTTAAAATGGCAAGCGACAGGGAGGTTTGGGTCATTCTTGCGGACAGACCACAGGTGTTCTGCAAAGCGGTCGCCCAGTTTACGTTTGGTCTCTCCAATGTAGAGGAGTGGTCTCCTCTACATTGGAGAGACCAAACGTAAACTGGGCGACCGCTTTGCAGAACACCTGTGGTCTGTCCGCAAGAATGACCCAAACCTCCCTGTCGCTTGCCATTTTAACACTCCACCCTGCTCTCTTGCCCACATGTCTGTCCTTGGCTTGCTGCATTGTTCCAGTGAAGCCCAACGCAAACTGGAGGAACAACACCTCATCTTCCGACTAGGGACTTTACAGCCTTCCGGACTGAATATTGAATTCAACAACTTTAGGTCGTGAGCTCCCTCCCCCATCCCCACCCCCTTTCTGTTTCCCCCTTCTTTTTTTTTCCCAATAAATTATAAAGATTTTCCTTTTCCCACCTATTTCCATTATATAAAAAAAATAAATAAAAAAAAAAACCCACTAGAGCTATACCTTGAGTGCCCTACCATCCATTCTTAATTAGCACATTCGTTTAGATAATATCACCAACTTTAACTTTAACACCTATGTGTTCTATTGTACTATTGTCGTTGACATCTTTTGATGATCTGCTTCTATCACTGCTTGTTTGTCCCTACAACCACACCAACCCCCTCCACCTCTCTGTCTCTCTATCTCTCCGCCCCCCACACACACACCTTAAACCAGCTTATATTTCAGCTCTTTCCTGGACTCGAACTCAAGTTCTGTCGAAGGGTCATGAGGACTCGAAACGTCAACTCTTTTCTTCTCCGCCGATGCTGCCAGACCTGCTGAGTTTTTCCAGGTAATTCTGTTTTTGTTCCCAATGGATGTTATCTATTTGGACTTCTAGAAGGCCTTTGACAAGGTGCCGCACAGGAGGCTGCTCAGTAAGATAAGAGCCCATGGTGTTAGAGGCAACGTATTAGCATGGATAGAATTTTGGCTGTCTGGCAGGAGGCAGAGAGTGGGGATAAGGGGTTCCTTCTCAGGATGGCGGCTGGTGACTAATGGAGTTCCGCAGGGGTCAATGTTGGGACCCAGTGTTGGGACCACAACTTTTCACTTTATACATTAATGATCTAGATGAAGGAACTGAGGGCATCCTGGCTAAGTTTGCAGATGATACAAATATAGGTGGAGGGACAGGTAGTATTTAGGAGGTTGGGAGACTGCAGAAGGATTTGGACATTTTAGGAGAATGGGCAAAGAATTAGCAGATGGAATACAACTTGGGTAAGTGTGAGGTCATGCACTTTAGTACAAAGAATAAAGGCATAGACTATTCTCTAAATGGGGAGAGAATTCAGAAATCTGGAGTGCAAAGGTACTTGGGAGTCTTAGTCCAGGATTCTCTTGAGGTTAACTTGTAGGTTGAGTTGGTAGTTAGGAAGGGAAAATGCAATGTTGGCATTTATTTCGAGAGGACTAGAATATAAAAGCAGGGATGTGCTGCTGAGGCTTTATAAGGCTCTGGTCAGACCACATTTAGAATATTGTGAGCAATTTTGGGCCCCGTATCTCAGGAAGGATGTGCTGGCCCTGGAGAGGATCCAGAGGAGGTTCACGAGAATGATCCCAGGAATGAAAGGCTTAACATATGAGGAACGTTTGAGGACTCTGGGTCTATACTCGATGGAGTTTAGAAGGATGAGGGGGGTATCTGATTGAAACTTACAGAATACTGAAAGGCCTGGATAGAGTAGACGTGGGAAAGATGTTTCTATTAGTAAGAGAGACTAGGACTCGAGGGCACAGCCTCAGAGTAAAAGGAAGACCTTTTAGAACAGAGATGAGGAGAAACTTTTTAGCCAGAGAGTGGTGAATCTATGGAATTCATTGCCACAGAAGGCTGTGGAGGCCAGGTCATTGAGTATATTTAAGACCAAGATAGATAGGTTCTTGATTGGTAAGGGGATCAAAGGTTACGGGGAGAAGGCGGGAGAATGGGGTTGAGAAACTTATCAGCCATGATTGAATGACAGAGCAGACTGGGTGGGCCGAATGTCCTAATTTCTGCTCCTATGTCTTATGGTCTAATCATTGGTTTTAGGGATGTTGTTTGAGTGACAAATGTTGGCATCAGGAGAAACGTCATGTTCTTTTTCATAATAGTATTGTGAACCTTTACGTTCACCTGAGAAGCTGGACAGAATCTCATGTCAACGTCTGAATGGCATTTCTTCAGTGCTGCATGTAAGTGCCATTTTAGATTACATGCTCAGATCTTTGAAATAGGGCTTGAACCCACAACCTTGTATGAAGCTCACCCAGATTTTGACAGAAGTTAACTCCCTGCATTGCAAGGGAAATAACTAGTAGCTCTGAAATGGAACCCACTTCCCCATGATCTGTGAGTGCTACATCATATTTGATTTGTTTTTTGATGAATTTATTGTTTCTGCTCCGTTTCCTCTTGCTGACCATGTACATTTCTGAGAAAAGACGACATTCTGTTCCCAAGCCTTTGCCAACATTTGTCCGTGGCCAGTTTGGAGGCGACGCCTAGGAAAGTCCCATTTTAATTTTCCCAGTGGCCTAGTTGATAGTTCTAGGCTCATGTCAGCATTTCCTAAACAGCACTTGGGACATTGTATGGGAGGGTCTAACATCTGCATCCTTGTGTCACGCCAGCCTTTTCATTTTTCTCTGTATGATTTTTTAGATCAATGTTTATAAAAGTAAATGACTTCATGGTTTTAGTTCCCTTCTGAGGATTTTATTTATTTATTTATTTATTTAGCGTGTGCATAGTCATGGAGCTAAGTCTGTGGCTAGATGGAGTTCTTTAAGGCCAATGGTATAGTACAGAAAAGCATGGCAATTGTCAGTTGCCTGAATTCTGCAGTAGCACGGACAGAATGTTACAATAATTAATGGAAATAATTATTAATGGAAATAAAAGCTTTGAAGTTGCCATCTGTTGAAAACCCAAAACAATCTTCTTATCCATCAATAACCCATTGATTTTTTTAATGGTCTTTCAGAGGACCAATACACTTCCTCCAAAGGTATCAGTGACCCATAGCTAAGCTCACATGACTGCCTGTTCAAACAAAGAATGAAACCAAACATGTAATCAGTTCTTTCAGCACACCCAGCTGTATGTTTGGTTTTGTACAAAATGTACTTGAAGCTACATTTACTTAGTCTTTGGATTGTGGCAGTAACAATCTTGTGAAAGAAGTGGACACAAACCAAGTGGAAGTCAGAGGAATATTATTAATTGCCAAAAAATCTGAGGTGCCTCACTTCCTCTTCGCCCTGGGGAAGCACTTCAAATGAATACAAGCTTAGGAAGCAGAAAACATACAGATTCTGTAAGAGGAAGCACTTGCTTTGGATGGATAAATTAAGATGGAAAAATTAAGATCACCTTGTAATCTTATGATAAATAGAATGAGGTTAAAGTATTTTAGCCAGGCCCAACTAATCTGACTTTAATGGTACAATACTCGATAATTAGGAATGAATTTTAAGGCTTTCACTTAATCAAGAGGTTTAGATGATATTTTAAACCATGAGACCCATGTTTAAATTACTAAACATCATTCAGACATGAGAATTGAATTAGAGCCCATTAAATTAGAGCTTTGAAGTCATTTCCTGGAATGTGATAATGTGAAATATTGAACATTTGGATAAATTCCAATTATGATTTTGGAGTGTCCAAAGTTTCAATTACTGAATCTAAATAGTAAAAAGAGAATGTGCACATTGTTCATTATATCTGTGGTCCATTATTTAAATCGATCACTGATATCTGTGTCTTCAATGTGTAGATGGTATCATTAAAACTCAGTATAATTTTATATTTTCTTTTGAAATTATAATGCAAGCTTGCATATCAGGAGCGAGTATATGCTCTTGTACTCTCAGTGTTGTAGTTTTGAAATAAGTTTTCAACTTTACTGCCTGGGCATCAAGCATCACATGGATGATGAAATGTCTGATGGGGAAGATCACATTCCCCTTACTGAACGTAGCAGATTTTCATCCCATTGAAATGAATGGCAACAAGATCTCGTGGGTTTTATAAGGGACATGCACATCTTTACTGGTTTAGAACTTCAAGATTTGCTGGAGTACATTGAAGATGGAGAACAGCCTATGGTTACTGGTAAACCCTGCTAGGCAGGGAGAGCCTCTAAGTCTGCCTGGAGCACTGACCCACCCTCCCCCAGTCTACCTCCAAGGAGCTCCAATATTCCCAGCCACCTGCAGGGACCTGGAAGAAAACCCCTGTCAGCCTCCGAAAAAGGGGCTTGTTAGCTCTTAAGCAGCTCAACTGACTACCCACCACTAGAGGGTGGGTAGCCCTGCTGACCCCTCTCCAGCCCCAGCCTGCCTTTGAGAACATGGCCTGTGTTCAGGATGGATCTGGGGAAGTGACACACAGGCAGGCTGCACCAAATTTTGCGCCCACCCACTTCTGTTCCCACCCTTAGGCAGGGCTAAAAATCCAGCCCATGACGCAGGTGTCACCAAGACATTCAGATTTCTCAATTCTGCCACCTGGAGGGCAATATTACAAACTTGCAGTCCTCTCGCCTTCCTAAAAAACATGGCCATCAGCATATTATTCACCCAGTTTACGTAACACTTCCCCAACTACCCTTTCACAATGCTCTCAGGTTAAGGTGCTTCTGTGCCTGTTCAGTTCCTCTAACACACAATGGCCTTGCACAACCCCGATCCCCTTCTGTCCACTTTAACACACTCACACACCCCATATCCATTACATCACCTCTCCCAAGCCACTTACCAGACGCTCCTTAACTGTGAGCTAACCTTCGTTATTGATTTCTTTGCAGTAGAAATTGACACATGACGGCTGGAATTTTACATGAATCAACAAAGTCCCACCCCTGGGACCGAAAGCTGTTCCCACGCCCATGCCAGAGGACAGCGGGGCAATGGGGACGATATTATCAGCAACAGTCAATTAAGAGGATGTTGGCCAGGGACCACCAACCAACTGAGAAATAGCAGCCCACCTCCCAGAGCTGCAGCTCAATCAGAGAACTGGCAACCTGGCAGCCCCAGCAGCAGAACCAACCGAGGGGGCCACTGCTGAGGCTGCAGGGAGAGACGGCACTTCCATTTTGAGGCACCTTTAAAAGGCAAGTAAGAAATTTGCTCAGTGTGCCAGGGGCAGGCAGGAGGCTGCGGTGATCAAAGGGATGAACCCTACAGTGGCAGCATTGGAGCCAATGGAGGCAGCTGTTGCTGCTGGGGGACCTATCAATGGACCATGGAGTAGCCAGAAAGAAAGGCCTCCACTGGGAAGCTGCCAGGAAGCTGCCATGGTATAAGTGGCGGTCTCCCCACACGCCAGAAGGCTGTGACAAGACTGGCAAGCTCCTGGCATCGTGGTAAAATGGCTGTTAGTTGGCCAGCCAACTGAATTAATTGCCCCCTGAATGGAGGCAGGCAGGCAGCTAAGCTGTAGCCTTTCCCGTTCCTGGGAATATTGCGTGGCAGCGGAAAGATGTCAGACTTTCCTCCAGGTATGTCCTGCCTCTACTTTAGAAGCCCTGTCACCTTCTGGCCTGTCTCCAGAGGGCTGAGAAAATTCAGCCCAATATCTGTCAAAGGCAAGATACGGGAGTGGAGGGGGCTTCTCCACCATTAGACCTCCCATCACCTTTGAGGAATAAGCCATGCAGTTGGTGGAGAGGCTTTTAGCTCTTACTGTGGAGATGGTGGTGCTGAAGTTAATCCATGTCAACGGAATGAAATGGGCTGGTGGAAAATCAGCAGCTGATTTTTCACCACGCTAGTTTTTATTTTCCATTAACTTGAAAAAAATAGCCAGGAGTTTTAATTTCAAACCAACTAAAAGTCATAGTGAGAGTAGGAAACCAGGCTCCAAAAAGAGATTAAACTATTCATTCTGCATAGTTCAGTGGAAAGATGATCGGGCATGGTGAAAAATCAGCTTCTGATTCTCACCAAGAGGTTATTAGCAAAAACATAAGTGTACATAATTGGAGGTAATCTTGTGGCATGGACTGGTAATTGGTTGTGAGGGAGAGACAGAGAGTAGGGATAAAAGGAACCTACTCTGATTGACAGAATATGAGGTGGTGTTCCCCAGGGACATTTACTGGGTTCTGTGACTTTTCGGAATGTATATCAATGGTTTGAATGAAAGAGCAAGAGAGACATGTGCCCAAGTTTGCAAATAACACGAAGTCAGGAGGATCAATGAGTTGTGTAGATTGGAGCTGGAAGTTTCAAAGAAACATGGCCAGAATTTTTCTGACCCTGTTGGTGTTGGGAGTCATGGTGGGTGGGGCGGAGGCTATAATACGGCAATAAGGCCAAAAACCGGTTTCTCACCGTCATGAAACCAGTTTGCATTGTCCGCTTCACCCATCAATAGCGGGCCACGTTTCCCACTGCCGCACGTCAGGAACCTAATTTCAATACTTTAGCGTCTCAAAATAAGCCCTGCTTGCAGGAATCATCCCCCCCCCCCATGTTGGATCATCCAGGCATGTCGGCACTTACAACTGCACATTAGTGACGTGCACCTGGCGACCTGCACTTCACTCAGGATTTGGAGGCTTGTTCAGGTCAGCACTCGCAGTCATCAGTGCCAGGCTTCACAGACAGCACCACATCACTTTTAGGGGGCTCATGGGTAGGTCTCTACCTACCAAGTCAGCCATGTGTGGGTGGCTTTTCAATGGCTGCTGGGCTAGGGTTTGCTTGAGGAAGGGGGAGAAGTGGCCTCAGGCAAGGGAAGAGGCTATAGGCGAAGACAATACTGGGAAAGGAAGGTATCTCAGGGTGCGTGTGGGGGCAAATGTTGATCTGTGCAAGTGGCCTCAAGAGGGTGAGGGCTGAGGAGGCAGAATCCAGAGGAGAAGAGACCAGATGGTGTTGAGAGAATGTGTGTGAGAGAGTGAGTGGCGATGTCCCCTGAGCTGGCAGTGATTAAGATGCCAATGAACGTGTGATGGCCTTGTGAGTGTGTGAGTTTAGAGTAATAACATAGTTGCCTTACCCTGGCAGCGTGGATGAGATCATTCATCCATTTTCTGCACTGGATGGCACTGGCACTGGCCACCTCTGCCAGCGCCTCCCAATGCGGAGTGGTGAGACTGGTGAGCCTCCTGTGGCCAGAGCAGGGGATAGAGGACATCGCAGCGAGCCTCCACAATATCCAGACGGCGCCCCAGGGATACACTACTGAATTGGGGGCTGCACTCTTCTTGGTTTTTGGGGCCATGTCTTCACCGGAGCTGTTCTGGGCTGTAAGCATTGAGAAGTGTGCGCACAGCTGCAGTTTAAATACGGCACCCTGCATGAAGAAGCGACGTGGTGGGCAAATCGGAGGCTGCCTGCCACCAAGATGGCAGGTTTCCCATGGCTGCATAATTAATGAGGTGAGTATGGGAGGATGCAGCTATTGCGGCCGGCGCATAAAACAAATGTTTTTCTCGCCCGCTTCCGCGCTTTGTGCAAATCTGCGGCGATTCCACCCATAGAGCTAGATAGGTAATGTAAAGCACTTCCTGCACTGAATCCAGGCACAGTACTCCTGCTGACAACCACTTGAGTTACCTGACCCAGCTCTAGTCAAACGTTTGTCTTAGCTGCAAGTATCCTTCTCCCACATATGGAGAAGATAATATATCTCTGGCTCCTCACAGACCCAGCAGTAAAATAAAGCATTCTCATTAAAGTGAGGAGCAGCTTTGGAGTGTTCTGAATTCATTCACACCCTACTTTCGCTTGCCTGCAAAACAAAGTTCCTCCAGATACCATCTTTGGATTGGCCCTATAAATACTGGAGTTGAGATTCTGCCACGTGGTTCTCATCACACTGCTGCCAAGCAACCAACACCAAGCCTAGATGTGAAATGATGATGAGTTGGCTGCATTAACACACCATTGACAGATATGCTGAGTTTACCTTCAGGCTTCCCATGTCATACTGCACTCCAACCACCCACCCCACCCCTCCACCTTCCCATCTACCTACTCCTTACCCCCTCCTGCCACCCTGCTCCCAATCTGCCTTCAAGTTAATATCGTAGCCATGGAAGACAATGAGCAGAATTGTCTGGTCCTGCTGGCATCAGGCATCATGGCGGGCGGGAGGGGGAACAATATAGTGGGAAGGCCAAAAATTGGTTTTACTCCATCATGAAACTAGTTTGCGATCGTCTGCTCCACCTGTCAATGGCAGGCCACATTTCACATGTTAGGAACCTAAGTTCAATACTTTAGCATCTCATTGTTAGCCCTACTTGCCGGAATCATTTCCCCTGCGTCAAATTAATCGCCCATGTTGGCATGACTTCAGAACGCCATTCTTCGTAACTGCCTTTAAAAGGCGTGCACCTGGCGACCTGCAATTCAAGGGGAACTCAGAGCTGAGTTCACACAACCTTGCACTGTGCTCACGAGCATCACCCATAGGACATCAAAGAAGAGGAGCTGCGCATTCACGATGGGCACAGGAAGTTGCGTTTTCCCAGCTGGCTTTCAGTGCTGTGCCATGGTAAGAGCTCCATTGCAGGCTAGGCTGGGGGTGAAGGCCAAGGCAGCACAGACTGAAGGAAGTACACAAGCACATGCTGGTGGTGGGGGCGAGGGAGCAGAGGGGTGAGGGAAGTAGCCAGGCACTTGGTAAAGCTTGTCAAAAGTGAGCATTCTTCCAAAGTTGAGACTGTTCTGCAGCAGCTCCATTGACATGCTTGGAGTCAGGCCTCTGAAGCTTTTCTGCCCCCTCAAGCAATGTAGAAGTGCCATCAAATGCTCCAGAACTTTTCACCCCTTGGGCATAGATTGCAAATTAATGTGGGTCTTAGGAGTCAGCAAAGCAAATGGCTGACTGGGCAAGTTGCGAAAGGTGGCCATGGTGCAGTCACTGGTGGAGGTGCTCACAGCCCCTTGTAATGTCTTTATTAAGGCTTGGACCAGTATCCATCATGGTTCAAGCTAACAGCGCAGCCTTACAGTATGGGTTAGGAGAATGGCTGCACTTGAGCTGAGAGCACAGCATGCAGTCCAGTGGCCGAAGCTGCTGCCAATTGGTCATGTGGAGTGGGACGGAGGTGGGTGAAATTTTGGACAGCCAGTGAGCACAATACATACTGCCCATCCAAGTGATGGCCAGCACCCTCCAGCATGCATGAAGGGGTCTTCAGACTTAATCAGGAGAGTTTCTTCGGACACATATGCTAACCCACACATCTCTCTCTTTGATCTGGTAGCAGGAGAACAACAGGATCGTGGAGACTGGTGATTTAGCGGTGTGCCACATGGCTTACAGGGAACAGAGAAGAAGAAGAAGAATGCGGTGGAGGCACCTGACTCGGCAAAGGGAGGAGCACAACCCTGAAGATGAAGGTGCAGCAGAGCCTGCTGCGCACGCCGCTAAAGATCCACAGCGAGCCATTGCTCGTAGGCGCTTTGCTAGGCCCAGGGTCTATAGATGGCACTTGCCATTCCTGCAGATGATTGAAAACCAATGTCGCTGAAGACTGCGCATGTCTAGGGAACTGGTCAGTCACATATGCCAACTGCTGCAGGATTTGGTGCCACAGGGTCATAGAAGGCATCCACTACCAGTGGCCATGACCACGGTGCTCAACTTTTATGCCAGTGGCTTCTTCCAGGGCTCTACAGATGACCTGTGTGGGATCTTGCAAGCCTCCACACACAAGTATATCCACGAGATCATGGGCGCAGTCTTCGCGAAGGCACAGAACATTGTGCATTTTGCCCAGGATCAGGAAAGCCAGGGAGCAAGAGTGCTGGGATTTGCATGGATCTCATGTTTTCCACAGGCGCAGGGTGCCTTCGACTGTACTCACATGGTGCTTAGATCTCCATGACAACAAGCAGTCAACTACATCAACGGCAAGGGCTTCCACTTGCTGAATGTTCAGCTGGTGTGCAACCACCACAAATGCATCCTACAGGTCTGTGCATGATTCCCGGGAGTGTCCATGACTCCTACATCCTTAGTAGGGCTCAGATCCCTGACATCTTCCAGGGTCCAGAGAGGCTGAAGATTGGCTCCTCGGGGACAAGGGTTACCCAGAGAGGACGTGGCTGATGACACCAATGCGGCGGCCTCAGACTGCAGCAGAGCGACGGTATAATGAGGTTCATGCTACGACCCGGACCTTGGTGGAGCAAACGATAGGCATTTTCAAAATGAGGTTCTGGTGCCTTGACAGGTCTGGTGGAGCACTGCAATGCAGTTCACCAAGGGTGGTGTGCATCATCGTTCTTGCCACGCGCTCTACAATCTAGCGTTGCAACGGGGAGAGGACCTGGCTGAGGAGGAGATGGAAGTGCTGCACATCTCCTTTGATGAGAAGGACGCTGAAGGGGTTAATGATGGTGAGGTCTGCGAAGGCAAGGATGCTGAAGATGAGGCCATCGCACTGGCCAGATGAGGCAGGTGTGCTCAGAAGCCCCTCATAGCTGCAAGGTTCGTGGAGGATGATGACAAGATGCAGTGAGGACAGTCCTGAAATCCTCACCTTGTATCTGTGAATGTTTGACTCCTGTGTGGCTGATAGCAGTGCACATACTTTCAGTGTTCATGCTCATGTCATGTAGGTGCAGTGGATGCCCTAATAGTCGCTAGAGTCCAGGAGGATGATGACGACATGCAGCGAGGACACTCCATAGATCTCTGAGAATGTCTGACTCCTGTCTGGCTGAAGGCAGCTCGCTTGTGCTCTGTGATCAGGACCATATCATGGAGGACCAGCCATGAAAGTTTAAACATACCTGATCTTTTGTCAGCCTTCAGCACCTATCACGTTCAGGAACACACTGTCACCAAACATGGATGCTGAAGAGATGGGGGCCAGGCCCATCTCAAAGGTGTTGAGAGCACCAAGAGAGAATGACGGAACTCTGTGACACCTGCTCGCGACATTCTGGCAGGAATGACAAGCATCATCGATGTGTAGGCATCACTAATGTGAGTGTCAAGCCGGACCATCACTTTGGTCTGAAGGTTACACAGGGAAGAGTCACTGGGCTGAGGTACCTGCCTTTATCTTATGCAGGAACCAAGGTTCACATCTGAGTGACAAGGACACTGCTCATCAGAACAAGGAATCATAGGCAAGGAGACATTCTTGGGAATTTATTGACAACTGTGAACATTATGTTCAAGTGATTAACACCCATGTCCAGGCTGTGCAACTATATCTTCTTAATCTTCCTAACCCTGCCACTACCTCTTGGTGCTCCCCCAACATCCACAGCGGAGGTGGAGGCAGCCTGCTGACTGCCACGCCCTGTCTGTGCTGACCTTGGCGGGCGTCCTCTGGAGAGCCGAGACCTCGAGGCCCCTGGCCTGCTGGAAGACAATAGGTAATAAAATAATCATGTTCACTCACATATCCTTAATTCAGAAACCTTTCAGAATGAAACATGAATTTTATCCTTCATAAAAAGGAAAATAAGTGATCAGAATCTCTAACATGTATCGGGTGGTCAAATGGTCCCATTGTCACTTTGTAATGTATAGCTAACAATAATACTTGTCATATCATATTTGGAAACTTATATCTTTGTCTTTGGCATTGAAAGCATCCCTTGTGAGATGAAATCCCTAATAATGCTTTTAACTTGGAAGCATGATGTCATTCTGTGAGTGCTTGCAAATTGCATTATCTATTAGGCAAAGTCACCAGGAGATGAAAATGGAGTCTGGGAATATCAATCAATCAACTGGAATCTATTAGCTGTTGATGGACTTCATTAATATATTTTCTCTACTGTTATTTCTGTTGTTTCACATTTTTTAAAGCTTATCCTACATGTTTTGTGTAGTGTATATAGTTAACTAAACATCATTAAGATCACATTACCTTCCCCCATTCCCCGTTTATGCAAAGAGATGCTGATAAACTCTGTGACATCCCTCTGTCCTTCTAAGCAGCACAGTACCATAGTTAGGATGAGTCCAGTTCTTCCACACCCTCAGCTATTTCATTTCTTAAAAATCAGACGCAAGGTTTTAACTTAAACTTTAACCTCTCCTGATACTTTTGTTTAATATTTTACTTTAATAGCAAATGCTGGTGATCTCACCGGAAGCATTGACTAGAGAAAATTATGAAACATAACCACCTGAGAGATCAGTTAGCATGTGCTGCTGAACTTACACAACCATTTAAGCACTGTTTGTTTCATATCTTCACAGATATGACCAGGTGAGAAATGGTGAACTGGATCTCTTCTATTCAACCTCCTTGGTTGGTCACAACAAAGATTTAAGTTTATTTTCCATGAGGCTATGCCTTTTCCAAATCAAAACGTACTTAACTATTTGAGCTGTGAACAATAAGGATTCAATCAAACCAGGGCTTTTTGAGTCAAAGAAAGAGCAAGCTTATTAACAACTAAACCTGAGAAAAATGATAAAAGCGCAACATCAAGCATTCGGCCTTCATGCAATCATCAGGGGTCACACACACACAAAACACACACACACACACAAAACACACACGCAAAACACACACACACACAAACACACAGACGTACACACACACACGTATCAGAAATAAAGGGAGTTAGAGTCCAATTTAAAAAAAGTTAAAAGAATATACAATTGAGTGTCCTTTGATTGACCTTGGGGCAAAGGTTTAACACTGCGGCCTATTTGGGTTAGTTGGTTTCTTGGATGTGGTCAGTGGTGCTTTAAACCCAAAATGTTATTTGTCTGAGGTGTTCATTTCCACAGTAGCCTAACAGTTGACCTATTATTTCCCTTGAGTAGTAGCTAAATGCATTTTGTTTTTCTAGGGAATAGGCTACTATTCTATTCAGGAGTGCTTAAGTTTCTGTATTTACACTGTATTGAAACTCTTTTTAGATTAAACTCTTAACGTACCATTTGGAAGAAAAAAGTCCTAGTTGGACTAGAATAGGCAATGTTTAACAGTTCACAGAATCACAGAATCACAGTGCAGAAGAGGCCCTTCGGCCCATCGAGACAGCACCGACACGTGAGAAACACCTGACCTACCTACCTAATCCCATTTACCAGCACTTGGCCCATAGCCTTGAATGTTATGACATGCCAAGTGCTCATCCAGGTACTTTTTAAAGGATGTGAGGCAACCCACCTCCACCAACCTCCCAGGCAGCGCATTCCGTCACCACTCTGGGTAAAGAAGTTTTTCCTCACATCCCCCTAAACCTCCTGCCCCTCACCTTGAACTTATGCCCCTTGTGACTGACCTTTCAACTAAGGGGAACAGCTGCTCCCTATCCACCCTGTCCATGCCCCTCATAATCTTGTACACCTTGATTAGGTCGCCCCTCAGTCTTCTCTGCTCCAATGAAAACAACCCAAGCCTATCTAACCTTTCTTCATAATTGGGAATTATTTGGAATTCTAAAACCATCATCTATAAAAAATTGTTTTATTATGGAAAGGGATGAGTGTGTCTAAAAGGAATGTGCAGCCCAAGTTGTTCTGTCTTCCTAGCTGAAGAAGGAAGCAAAGTAGTGGTCGGTACCAGTGGGTAGCCAATTTACAAAAAAAATTTAATGTTTTCCCTAGTTTTTACAGCTTCTACCACTGTGTTGGTTTTGGCCTAACTTTGTATTTAGGTACTTAAACGTTACTGTTTTCAGTACTGCAGCATAGTCACATTGGTACAATCCTCATTCCTGTAAATGCTTTGCCTGTGGTTTTGTGTCAAGTAATCAAGTGGTAGATTTGAAGGACATCGTCCCTTTCTCTATCCAGGAGAATTGTGCTTTATTTTATTTAATTAGTATGTGCCCTTGATTACCTTCTCACTGTAATGGGACTCCAATTACAGCGAGAATAATTCTGTGTTTAATTGCTCTTCTGTTTGATAAGCCAACTGTTCAAATGAACTACAACTTATATTTCATGTCCTCTTCAATGCAAGGCTTAACATTTGCTCACTTCTGTTGTTCTGTGTTAGGATTAATGCACTGAGAGAAAATTGCTTTAGGCACAGTACAGACAGAGAAATGACAGATGATTTTGTTAACTTGCAACATTCTAACAAACTGAGTCAAAACAGCAGCAGTCCAGTTACTGGAGCATTTGAATCCTGGATAGTCTTTATGGGGTTGGGTATACAGCGCATGAATCAAATTATTAAAGCTTCTACAAACATTATGGATGGAATCTTTTACATTTAGTCCCAGCTGAGACATTTGTGGGCTGGGGACCTGATTCACTAATTGGCAGCCTTTACCAAGGCTCATTCCCAGATGAGCCCTAACATTATTATCCTGCCTTTGGGTAACCTGACCAATTAGGGTTTTCAGGGCATTGGGGGTACTGTGGTGGGGTGGGGGAGTGGGTGGGGGGGGTGGGGGGGGGGTGATGTTTGTCAAATGGAGGAAGAAGAAAACCTCTCATCAAGCAGACATGGATGGAAGTGGCCAAGAATATTAGCAGCAGCAGCAGGCTGGTCCCTCCAACCCAGAGACAGTAAAATAGGGGGAATCCAGGATCTCAGGAGGGCAGGAAAAATGAATGGCATGACACTTTCAGGTTCCAATCTCCACACTCTGACTTGGCCAGCATTCTCCTGAGCACTCCTCAGGTCGACACTCTGTGCACCTCATCCCTCTCTCTGCAGACACATCACCATCTGAAGAGTCAACATTCACTCTCATCCTCATCCTATTGTTCTCTCACATCATACCTTACAGTCACAAATGGTGTCCTTCCCACCTCGCCACACAAGTCATTATGAACACTCAAACCTCTCTGCTTTCTCTTCTTGCAGAAGAGAGCATACAACTTGGCAAAAAGCAGAGGTCCAGGTGGCGGCCTTCCAGTGACAGACACTTTATCAGCCACTGGCAATGCATGACCACCTGGCCCACCGAGAAGGAGGTCTTATTCCAGGAGAAAGCAAACATCACGAGTGACCTGCTGTGATGTCTTGAGCCTCCTGAGGCGCTAATGCTCAGACATGTCAAGAGATCTGATCTTCTGTCTGTAGATCCTGTATTCGGGCTCTTGCCTCCTTCCAACAGGGTCTCAGCATCCATTCCCTCTGTCCTGTAGAGGGACATATGGCTGAGGAGGAGGGAGCTTGTCTGCTACTGATGCTGATGGTGTTTCTCCTTTCCTTGGTGCAAGGTACAGCTACATGATCTGCTTCCATGCCATGCTGAAGGCTAGCGGCAGGGAAGTGCAGCTAAAGCTGTGTCAGTTGAAGTGCCTTCCAAGAAGTTGGCAATCACCTGTAAAGTAGTGATAGCTCTTTCTCAGAGAAGAAGTGCTTTGAACAGCAGCCTCTCACCTGGCCATGTCTGGAGCTCTTCAATTTCAACTGATCAAAGCTTCCCAGCCTGTCAGTTTCACTGAAGAAGTACTTCTCACTGTGCACTCACTTGGCGACCCTGGCGAGTTGCTAACAAGTCAGAGAATGGGTCCTATGACTGAGAAGTCTAGTATTGAGGGTTAAAAAAGTTCAAAATTAGCTATTTAAGTAACTTAATTGCTTACCCAACCGATCGAAGGAGATTTCCCAATCACCTTCAATCGCGGTTGGCAGAAACCCAGAAGAGGGCAGGATGATGTTGGGATCCTGACCAATGTCAATTTAAGGGGATTGCATTTCTCACACAGACAGAAACCTGCCTTTCCTTCCCTAGGAAAATTATCCCCCTATATTCCAAGCTGCTCTGTAATGGAAAGGAATACTTACATTTATATAGTGCCTTTCATGACACAGCCATTGAAGTGTTTCTGATGAGTAGGGGGATATGTTAAACCCAAAAATGGGTGGATTATGTTCAGTGGGAGGTTGAAAAGCTAAAAATCTGGAACAAGAAGCCAGGCCACTTTGAACTCACGCACTTCCAGTTCTTCAGAGGCAGGTTAAGGGGCAGCGACCAATGCATTTTCAGGAAGCGGGTTGGTCATTTAAACATTTTAATAAGACTGTGTATCTTTATTTTAACAGTGATTCTAACCACAGTTGGCTGGGTTTTCCTGGTGTCTGGAAACCCGGCAGGAGAAAGGAACAGTAATGCCTGAATCTGTGAGGTTAGTGCCTTTGCAGCAATGTTTTTGGGCCAGGGGAAACGAAGGAGTTTCCTCCGGGCTCAGCAAGCTACCCACTCGCACACGCGATCTGTGTACTCTCTCCCTGTGATCGATCAGACACTTCCCCCAACAACTGCCACCCCACAATCAGAGCCATTTGACCCTAATCTGCTCATCCAACCACTAGACCTACCTGTTCTCAGCTCAGCTGCAGCCTTGTGCTGTAGATCTCCTGTCAGTTCAGTCTGTAAATCAGGCTGGCTGTGGGCATGAAACCTACAGAAATAAAATTAAATCCATCCATGCAGTTAGAAACCGTATAAGATTAGGGCCATGGTCACTGTGGGAAATGCAGCAGCCAATTTCTACTCAGCAAGATTCCACAAATAGCAGTGAAAACAATGAATAGACAATCTGTTTCAGTGGCTGGTTGAGGGATAAATATTGACGAAGACACTGGAGAAAACTCCCCTGTTCTTCAACAGTACCATGGGATCTTTTGCATCCAACTGAGAGGGCAGATAGGCCTCGATTTAATTCCTCATCTGGATCTCTGATAGTGCTCCATTCCCTCAGTGAATCGTCAACATAGATTTAGTGCAAAGTCTCTGGAGTGGGACTTGAACCTGCAACCTCCTGAATGAGATGCATGATCCATCTAAATCATGACAGACACCAGCCTCTAATTAGATGTAGGTCACATTCCCTGAGGGATCAACCTCCAAACTCTACTGCATCATTAAGGATTGGCATTACCTTGTAGCTATTTTTGGTTAATTTGTTCACACCAAACGTGTGGATTATTTTAATAACACTGTTAACCTATTTATTTTATGTACAAAATAGTGCAGGGAAGAACATCAACCCACAAGTGTACAGAAGTGTTTCAAATTCTGAATGTTTGGACTTTGATCCCTAGGCTCTAAAGTAATTCTAACAGGGTAGATGTAAGAAGGATGTTCCTGATGGTGGGGGAGTCCAGAACCAGCGGTCACAGTCTGAGGATAAGGGGTAGACCCTTTAGGACTGAAATGAGGAGAAATTTCTTCACCCAGAGAGTGGTGAGCCTGTGGAATTCGCTACCACAGAAAGTAGTTGAGGCCAAAAAATTGTATGTTTTCAATAAGGAGTTAGATACAGCTCTTGGGCGAAAGGGGTCAAAGGATATGGGGAGAAAGCAGGAGCAGGCTATTGAGTTGGATGATCAGCCATGATCATTATGAGTGGCAGAGGAGGCTCGAAGGGCCGAATGACCTACTCCTGCTCCTAATTTCTATGTTTCAAAGGGCAGCCACTCACCCACACACCATTGTGGATGTAACAGCTGCATGCAACTGCGATAGAGAGGGGTCGTTTTCTTCTTTCCATAATTTCTATAAATCAATCTTAAGCGAGTATTATTGCACAATGTAAAGACTCAAGACTCATGCCCATAGTGGAGCTACACTTATTGCTGTAATGATGTTGTTTCATTGAGAAATTAAGGTAAAGAACAGTATGGCTGAGGCGTATGTAATGAAGTAATGAATAGTCTTAGCATTTAACAGACTGAAGAAGGTACAAGGAAAGAAAGATTGAGAGGCTGAGGAATTGAGATTCTAAGAAAAGTGTAGAAGACCGTGTGATGGATGTTTAATTAACGGCGCAATTATCTGTTATGTTACGTAGCCCTTCCAACCTTTCGGTTGGTGGACAGGCAAATCGGCCAGGCAGCCTTTACATTTTTCATAAAACCTTATTCAAGGGCAGGATGAGGTTTCCATTATTAAATAAAATAAAAATAGAAATCTGTGGACAGCATTTTTATAATTTCTATGTTCAAGTGCCTGATTGTGATGCTTGGACATTTTTATCCTGATTTTAAAAACTTTATTTCCTGAGTTTCAGGTTTTCAGCTCCGTGGGGAAGCTCTTTGCTTTCAGGGAGCTTTCTGTCAGCGTTCGCCCACGCCCGTGTTGACATCATCTCCCGCTCCTACCCCGGCAGCGCTGAGCTTTTCAGCGCGCACTTCACACTGGCTGACCCTTAATTGGCCAGCCAGTGTGACATCGTGGTCAGGGGCTGATAACAGTCATGGGTCTATTCCCCGGCCTCTTCCGGGCCCACCTGCCAAACTAAAAATACTGCTCCAGATGTAAAAAGAAGGATGTGTGTGCGTACAGTGACCTATTTGAAGTCCAGAAGAAACCAATGCTTCAATTTTAAAATTTTCATCCTCAGTGTTTAAATCCTTCCTTGACCTCAACCTCTCCCTCTATCTGCTTTACCTGTTCCAGCCCCACAACCCTCCAAAACCTCTGCCTTCCTCCAACTCTAGTCTCTTGTACATCCCCCATTCTCTTCACCTCACCATTTGTGGCTGTATCTTCTGTGGTCTCAGCTAAGTTCTGAATCTCTCCCCAAACATTTCTCATCTTGAGGACACTCCATAATACCTACCCCTTGATGAAGCTTTCAGTTGCCCATCCAAATATCTCCTCCTTTAGCTCAGTCTCAATTTAGTCTGATTTTATTTTTTATTCATTTGTTTACAGGATGTGTTCGTCACTGGCTCGGCCAGCTTTTATTGCCTATCCCTAATTGCCCATGAAAAGGTGATGGTGAGCTGCCTTCTTAAACCACTACAGTCCATGTGGTGTAAGTGCAACTCTAGTGCTGTTAGGAAGTGTGTTTCAGGATTTTGACCCAACGACAGTGAAGGAACGGTAATATAGTTCCAAGACAGGATGGTGTGTGGCTTGGAGGGGAACTTGAAGATGGTAGTGTTCCCATGCATCTGCTCCCCTTGCCCTTGTAGGTTGAAGAGGTCATGATTTTGGAAGGTGCTGTCAAAAGAGCTTTGATGAGTCATTGCAGTGCATCTTGTAGATGGTACACACTGCTGCCACTGTGCATCGGTGATGGAGGGAGTGAATGTTTAAGGTCATGGATAGGTTGCTAATCAAGCAGGCTGCTTTGTCCTGGATGGTGTCAAGCTTCTTGATATTTGTTGGAACTGCACTCATCCAGGCAAGTGGAGAGTATTCCATCACACTCTTGACTTGTGCATTGTAGATGGTGGACAGGCTTTGGGAAGTCAGGAGGTGAGTTAGTTGCTGCAGAATTCCCAGGCTCTGACATGCTCTTGTAGCTACAGTATTTATATGGCTAGCCCAGTTCAAATTCTGGTCAATGGTAATCCCTAGGATGTTGATAGTGGGATATTTAGCAATGGTAATGCCATTGAATGTCAAGGGTTGGATTCTCTTTTGCTGGAGATGGTCATTGCCTGGCATTTTTGAGGTGCAAATGTTACGTCCCCAAGCCTGAATATTGTCTAGGTCTTGCTGCATTTGGACATGGACTGCTTCAGTATCTGAGGAGTTGCGAGTAGTGCTGAGCATTGTGCAATCATCAGCGAACATACCCACTTCTGGTATTATGGTGGAGGGAAGGTCATTGATGAAGCAGCTGAAGGTGGTTGGGTCGAGGACCATAACCTGAGGAACTCCTGCAACAATGTCCTGGTACTGAGATGATTGATCTCCAACAACCACAACTGTCTTCCTTTGTGCTAAGTATGACTCTAACCAGCAGAAAGTTTTCCCCCTAATTCCCATTTACTCCAGTTTTGTTAGGGCTCCTTTATGCGGCACTCAATCAAATGCTGCTTTGATGTCAAGGGCACTCATTTTCCCCTCACTTCTTGAGTTTAGCTCTTTTGTCCATGTTTGTACCAAGGCTGTAATGAGGTCAGGAGCTGAGTGGCACTGGCAGAACTTAAAATGAGCATTAGTGAGCAAGTTATTGCTCTGTAAAAGCTGCTTGATAGCACTGTTGATGGCCCCTTCAATCACATTGCTAATGATTGAGAGTAGGCTGATAGGGCGATAATTGGCTGGGTTGGATTTGTCCTGCTTTTTGTGGACAGGATGTACCTGGGAAATTTTCCGTTTTGCTATTTAGACGCCAGTGTTGTAGCTGTACTGGAACAACTTGGCTTGGGGTAGAGATAGTTCTGGAGCATAAATCTTTAGTCCAAAGGTTGTCAGGGCCCAAAGCCTGTGCAATGTTCGGTGCTTTCAACCATTTCTTGATATCACATGGAGTGAATCAAATTGGCTGAAGAATGGCATCTGTGATGCTGGGGACCTCAGGCGGAAACCGAGAATCATCATCCACTCGGTACATCTGGCTGAAGATGGTTGCAAATGCTTCAGCCTTATCTTTTGCACTGATATGCTGAGCTCTCCCATCATTGAGGATGGGGATATTTGTAGGGCCTCCTCCTCCAGTGAATTGTTTAATTGTCTACCACCAGTCATGATTGAATGTGGCAGAACTGCAGAGCTTAGATCTGATCCCTTGGTTGTGGAATCACTTAGCTCTGTCTAATGTATGCTGCTTCCACTATTTGGCAGGCAAGTAGTCCTGCATTGTTGCTTCACCAGGCTGACACCTCATTTTTAGGTATGCCTGATACTGCTCCTGGCTTGCCCTCCTGCCCTCTTCATTGAAACAGGGTTGATCCCCTGTCTTGATAGTAACAGTAGAGGTGGGGATATGCCTGGCCATGAGGTTACAGGTTGTGGTTGAGTACAATTTTGCTGCTGCTGATGACCCATAGTGCCTCATGATTACACTTCTGTGAAGCAATTTGGAGTGTTTTACTGTACTAAAGGTGCTAAATAAATGCAAGCTTTGTTGTTATTGGATAAGAGAAGAAAGCTCAGAGGAACAGTGGTATAAATCAAGTGGAAAGAGAAAAATTCTGGTGGAAGGGGGAAGAGATATTGCCCATCAGTTGGCCAAGTCTTTCTTGTAATATTACAACAGCATTGTCATCCCCTCCATCACATTTAAACTTTTTTCTTGTGTTTCATCAGTTTCCACTCCCTCACCCTGCTGTGCACTATTTTGGCCTCTGTCAATGCTCATCTTGAACTGATTATGAGGATGTGTGATTTTGAGTCACCCACAGTTTTGTTGTGGTTTTTTTCCACTAACCTAAATCTGTCCTGCGCAGAAATGCCTGATATATGTTCAACACCTTTACTGGTTGTTAACAATGGAAAAGGAGAAGGAAATCTGTATTGTGAATTGTGAAAGAAGCCACATCACTAATGCAGTGTATTAGGGCATCAATATATCATGACTACAAGGCCACATCAATGTAGCTATGTTTTTACTTTATTACCAGCTGAAATAATCGATTTACAACTTAATCCTGCATTAGCTGTGTTTGGATGAAGATAATTAAGCTCTTAAAAGAAGCATTTATGATACAGCATATCTCATTGAGAAAGCAAGACAACTAATGTGTTTAATGGTATAATAGATTCTGGGTATCACAACAGCAAAAATAATGTTCCTTTATCACAAAATGCCATATACCTGAGGACTGTTACCTTAGCTGTTGATTCCACGTCATGTTACTTTCAATGCCATTTAACCTTATGACAGAGGGTAACAGCAGGTGTGATAAAAGACTGTGACATTTGCAAACAATGTCAGACTCCACAGCAGCTGTAGTCTTGACAGCGAGAAACTGCATGGCTGAATTTATTTAGCATAGAATTGGGTCAGATCATGTTGTGACAAATTGGCGGTGCCAGGTGATTTTTCACAACATGCTTGAGTTTTCTTTTCACATTTTATCAACTGAATGCAGCAATTGAGTTACAGCATATGTTCCAAACTAACTGTGTAAATTTGCAAAATCTTTGGATCTGGTACTGGGAGACAATGACCATGAATACAAAGTTCAACATTTATCAAGTTAAAGCTAATGTAGCAGAAATGAAAATGGTGGAATTTATGTTGAGATTTGAAACGTAAATGAATCGAATTTAACAAAAGATTAATTTTCCTTATATAATAGCCAAAAGTATTTTTCCCAGGGGAAAGGCAAACAACCATTGCAACAGATTAGAATAATTTAAAGTATTCATCAAAACAATGCTTATTGTTAAACATGTTAGTAGAGTGCGCACAGCCATTAACAATGGGTTTTATTATTGCTCTCTTCATTCAGCCTCTACAAGGGGATGGCATGTTGAAGGACCTGCATACTTAATAATGAATAAACACCCGCATTTTGGATTTTTATTTCACAGAAGAAGGAACAGATTACAGTTGTGACCAGAAGAGTTTGATAACTTTGCAGGGATGGCTTAATAGCTCTTTGGAAGTTGAAGAGTTGTGCAGCTCTAAGTCTTAGATCGCCTCTGCTGTGTCAGAATGACATGGCACAAGTGAAATATTTGGGGCTTTGATCAGGGCAAATGCCACTGACAGGTCCTTTCAGATGCATTGGGCTGAATTTTTACTAACCTGACTCCCAAGGGAGAAGTCTGTAGGGGACCCGCAATTTGGGATTCCCCCGCGTGCTGAGGAGCTTTACTTCCACAGTGTGTCTCTAACAACAGTGATCGGTTCTAGGGGCCAGCCTGTTAATAAGCCTGGTCCTCCAGTTGGGTAGGGAGCTCAGTCAGGAGGATGGAAATAGATGGCCAATTGGTTGGACTGCTGATCCCAGGAGTAGTTTGGTGTCTGAATGGAAGTGGGGGAGGTCAGAGGCTTTGTGGCAGTGGAATTGGAGGTGTGATGATGGGGAGATCAGGGCTTAGTGGGGGAATTGAGGTCTGGTAGGGAAATAGAGGTCTGCTAGGGAATGTGGTGTTGGGACCTGGTGGGGGATTGGGGCCTAGTGAGGAGATTAGGGTTTGGTGGAGTGATCGGGGTCTGGTAGGGTCAGGGGATGAGAGGGACAGTCATTGTCAGGAGGCCCAAATCGCAGAAGCTCCTCAAGCATGCAGGTTGATCCAGGAGGTAGGTGTGATGACACTCCTTTCCTGAATCTGCCAAGTCCTCACCTTGATAAAGCTGCCAGGTTACCCAACACTGGCAAACACGGCCGAGAGCTGGGAAGTTTCAAAAGTTGAATTTGTTTAAGGCTGCATCCTGCCTCCTTGGAGTTGGTTGGTTGCCTGCCCAATCTTCAGCTTCAGTTAAAGCCAGAAATGGTTTAGTTGAAGGTAGTTTTGGTTGAGAAACAGATTTTTCTGACTTCACCCCACCCCCTCAATCCAAACACGCCCATATTTTTAATTTAAAATTCTACCCATTGTGTCTGACTTGAGCCTGCTAATGACTCTAGCTGTACAATGTTTTGTAGGCTATTCAACTGCGAAAATACCTCTAACAAATCTCAACTTGTTGTCATTTGCTTAGCAATTAAAGTAGGCCATTGCTGGATAATGGGCATGAGCAGACACCTTGACTGATTTTTCCCTCCCTGAGCTCAGAGCACTGAGGATTTTCTTAGTGCCATCCTGGTTGAGATTCTCCAACTCAGCTCACAGTTTCAGCATGAAATCTTCCCTGTTTGCCTGGCTCAGCTACTGTCCAGGAACCAAGCCAACATCAGAGTGTAACTAACAGAACATAGCAACAGGAGTAGGCAATTCAGGCCCATGAATATGCTTTGCCATCCAATTAGGTCCTGGCTGATCTATTCCTCAAATCCATTTGCCTATCTTTCATTCATATGCCTTGATAGGCTTACATAATAAAAAAACATTGACATCAGTTTTGAAAACTTACCTTGACCCAGAATCCACAACCTTTTGACAATTTGACCTTTCATATTTCCGCTACTTAACATGCAAAAACATACTTCCTGATTTCATTCATGAATGGACAAGTTCCAATTTTACGACAGTGCTCCCTCATTCTAGGTTCCCCCACAATAATGGGACAGTTTCCCTGAATCAACCATATCAAGCACCATCACCTGCATGTTCTCCTCCAAGCCATCCTAACTTGGTATTATATCACTGTAACAGAATATATTCCCTCAATCAGATCATCCCTAAGTCTAAGATTTTCTAAAGCTAGAGTCTCAACTCTTCTTATCTATCTTTATAACTAAGATACCGTATACCAGGAATTAGTCAAGTGACTGACTCTCTTCTCAACATCGTCTTAAGCCTTAATATCATCCACCATCTTCATAGACCAAAATTGGCTGTAATATTCCAAGTGAAGCCTGACCAAGGTCAAATATAAGAACAAAATAGTAAGCCTGGTTTGTAATCAATTGTCCTAATAATGCACCCCAAAATCTTTCTCTAGCCAGCTGTCACACAGAATGTAACATTTTAGCAGATATTTTTACAGAACCACATCTTTAAAGAGATATACGGAGAGGAACAAATGGGCACCTCCAATCTTGCTGTCAGCCACTATCAATTTTAACAAGTGAAAAATCATCACTTGATGAGAAAGACTGAAAGGCTGCTATTGTTTGAAGTACTTGAGCAGCAACTTCTATTCCACAGAAGCTGACTCTTGGGAACACATTGAAAGGGAGAAGAGTCCTGATTGATGTAAGTTCTACAGAACTTCAGCTTGCTGTTAATACCGGAACTGGTTTCCATTTGTATTTGGGTTATTCTTTCTAAATTTAAAATATAATTGGAATGGGAACTTATGATGTCATTGTGAGAATTCTACTCCAAGTCTTTTCCAACATTCCCTGCAGCCATCAACCAGTTTTAAAACACAACACATGGGAGATCACAAAGGGTGGGTTGAAAATATCAGCACAGCTTTGTTCCTTTATAGTAATTTCAAACAATTTAGATGTCTGCAGCATATTTTAAAGATTGGCTGTTTAATTTGATAAATAATGAAAAGGAAAACATCACATAAAAATCCTTGGGATGATGTGTGAAAAAAAATATTCCCAATAAAATTTCTTATATTTCATTTCTGGAGTTTTGTTTGGAGTGTTTCAGAGTTCCTATCAAATAAAATTATTTTAATGTATTGAAGAGTGCATTTTAAAATTAACTTAGTGCTTATATTTTGTGTGAAGGAAAGAAACATTTATATAGAGCATTTCTAAGCCTGCAGTCAATTCACAATTATATTTCCATTTTGGCAATAGATCATGACATTCCATTCCCCAGACATAATGCCAGTACTTATCAACTTTGCTTTATAACAAATATTGTCTTAATCCTTTGACTCTGTTTATTGTCACTTAGTAAAGGCATGTAGCTTCATGTCAGCATGTAATGTGGTTTCAATAATGTAAATCCCTTCTGTGAAAGTGATTAATAATCTGTGAGTCTCCTACATGTCTTGGGGCCTAATTATTCCCATAAAATATTCCAAAACCTATCAGTTTAAGCTGTAACTTTTCTCTGTCCAAGCTACATTGATAAATCAGTATTCTGGTGCTTTTTTTTCATTCTTGGCATGTGCGTGTCACTGGCAAGGGCAGTATTTGTTGCCCATCCCTAATTGCCCTTGAAAAGTTGATAGTGACCCGTCTTCTTGAACTGCTGCTGTCCATGTGGTGCAGGTAACATTCATGCCACATGAATGCCAGGCATTGACAATCTCAAACAAAAGAGAATCTAACCATCTCCACTTGACGTTCAGTAGCATTACCATCACTGAACCCTCCACTATTAACATCCTGGGGATTACCATTGACCTGAAACTGAACTGGACCAGCCATAAAAATACGGAGCTGTTAGATGCGGCGGGGAGAGGGGGTGGGGGGGGGGGTTTATTTCCAGGATTTGACCCAGTGACATTGAAGCAACTTCAATGTAGTTCCAAGTCAGGATGGAGGGTGCCTTGGAGGGGAGCTTGCAAGTGGCAGTGTTCCCATGCATCTTGTTCCTCTAGATGGTATAAGTCGCAAGTTTGGAAGTTGCTGTCGATAAAGCCTTCGAAAGCTGCTGCTGTGCATCTTGTACAGAGTACAGACTGCTGCCACTGTGCTCCAGTGGTGGAGGGAGTGGTGGATGTATAAGGTGTCGGATGGAGTGTCAGTCAAGTGAGCTGCTTTGTTCTGGATGGTCTTGAGCATCATGAGTGTTGTTGGAGCCACACTCATCCAGAATATTGGAGAGTATTCCAACACATTCCTGACTTATGCCTTATAGATGGTGGACAGGCTTTGGGAAGTCAGAAGGTGAGTTATCCACTGCAGAATTTCCAGCTTCAGTCCTGTTCTTGTATCTATAGTATTTTTATGGCTGGCCCAGTTCAGTTTCAGGTCAATGGTAATCCCCAGGACGTTGATAGTGAAGGATTCAGTGATGGTAATGCCACTGAATGTCAAGGGGAGATGGCTAGATTCTCTTTCGTTTGAGATTGTCAATGCCTGGCATTTGGGTGACATGAATGTCACCTGCCACTTGTTAGCCTAAGCCTGAATGTTATCCAGGTCTTGCTGTCTGTGGACATGGACTGCTTCAGTATCTGAGGAGTTGTAAATGGTACTGACCATTGTCCAATCATCAGCGAACATCCCCACTCCTGACCTTATGATGGAAGGAAGGACATTGATGAAGCAGCTGAAGATGGTTGGGCCTAGGCCACTACCCTCAGGAAATCCTGCAGTGATGTCCTGGTACTTAGATGATTGGCTTCCAACAACTCCAGTCTTCTTCTTGTGTGCTAGGTATGACTCCAACCGGTGGAGAGAACACACTTGGGCAATTTTCCACATTGTCAGGTAGATGCTAGTGTTGTAGCTGTACTGGAACACGTTGGCTAACAGTGTGGCTACATCTATAGCAAATGTCCTCCATACTACAGCTAGGGTGTTAACAAGGCCCATAGCATTTGTTGTATTCAGTGCCTTCAGCCGGTCCTTGAAACGATGTGGAGCAAATTGAATTGGCCGAAGATTTGCTTCTTTGATGCTGGGGACCTCAGGAGGAGGCCAAAATAGATCATCCACTTGAAACTTCTGGCTGAAGATGCTTGCAGATTGGACACACAAGAAGAAGACTGGAGTTGTTGTAAATCAATCATCTAAGTCGCAGGACATCACTGCAGGATTTCCTGAGGGTATTGTCCTAGGCCCAACCATCTGCACTTGTTTCATTGATGACCTTCCCTCCAGATTGTATTTTACAATGACACGCTGGGCTCTGCCATCGTTGAGGATGAGGATGTTCGGGGAGCCTCCTCCTCTTGTTAGTAGTTTAATTGTCAAGTATCATTCACAACTGCAGAGATTTGATTTGATCGTTTGGTTGTAGGATTCCTTTGCTCTAGCTATTGCATGCTGCTTCTACAGTTTGGCTGCATGTAGTCCCATGCTGTTTCATCATCAGGTTGGAACTTAATTCCTGGCATTTTCTCCTGTACTCCTCATTGAACCAGGGCTGGTCCCCTCCCTTGATGGTAATGGTAGAGAGAAATATGCCGGGCCATGATGTCCCAGGCTGTAGTTGAATACAGTTCTGCTATTGCTGATGACCCACAGCATTTCATGAATGCGCCATTTTGAGCTACTACATCTGTTTTGAGTCCATCACATTTAGCATGGTGGTAGTGCCACAGAACATGTCCTCAATATGAAGAAGGACTTGTTTCCGTCAGGACTGTGCAGAGGTCACAGTCATTGAGAGTTATATCTGTGACAGGTAGATTGGGGAGACCAAGGTCAAGTAGGTTTCTTCTTCCCATTGGTTATCCCACCACCTGCTGCAGGCCCACTTTGGAAGATATGTCCTTCAGCACTCACCTGATTTGGTCAGTAGCGATGCTACTGTTACAAACAGTGTGGGAGGAGTGCGCAGTTAATCTAGCCCCACTGCTCCATAGGTCATACCATAGTTTAAAAGTTTAATTTAGCCATCAATGTGGCCAATTGTTTACCTTTACTCCTGGCACCCAGAATAAAAGAGACTTTAACCGGGTTTCTTTGAATAAACAATAAACATATGACTTTTTATAAAAGCAGTCCTGTAATAGAAAGGCAAAGCTTATCAGCATACAATATGGAATATGATTTCATATTAATTACTCTTTCAAGGGGACACACACCAGACACACACAGGTTAAAAGTCAATGGTTCAAAAGATAGATGGCGGAGTTCTTGAAATGGCATCCTGGTTATATGGTTGGTCTCTCAGTACTGATCCACAAAACAATCAATGATTCTGGCACTGTATTTCAGGAGGACTCATGGAATATTCGAGAGTACTCTATCCCAGCAAGTAGAGCATCTCAGGAGCAGCTTATATTCACTTCCGGCTGTGGACAGGCTCTGGACAGCAAAAAGCTGCTGTCCATAAGACCATAAGACGTAGGGGCAGAAGTAGGCCATTTGGCCCATCGAGTCTGCTCCACCATTCAATAAGATCATGGCTGATCTGATAATCCTCAACTCCACTTTCCTCCCTTTCCCCATAACCCTTGACCCCCTTACTGATTAAAAGTCTATCTATCTTAGCCTTGAATATACTTAATGACCCAGTCTCTACAGCCTTCTGTAGTAAAGAATTCCACAGATCAACTACCCTCTGAGAGAAGAAATTCCTCCTCATCTTTGTTTTAAATGGGTGCTCCCTTACTCTGAAATTATGCCCTCTGGTCCCAGACTCTCCCACAACCTGTCAGCATCAATCCTGTCAAGCCCCCTAAGAATCTTATATGTTTCAGTAAGGTCGCCTCTCATTCTTCTAAACTCAAATGAATACAGGCCCAACCGACTCAACCTATCCTCAAAAGAAAATCTCTCCATCCCCGGGATCAACCTAGTGAACCTGCTCTGGACTACCTCTAATGCCAGTATATCTGTTTTCCTTCTCAAGCAGTCGGTCCTTCTCTTCTCAAAGCAAAACCAAAACCCCTTTCAAAACACAGGCTTACAGGCATAGATTTTGTTTTCCCCAGGGCCATAAAACTGATGTGACTCCCTATGTACACAGTTCACCTGGGTCAAGATATTGACAGTGTTTCTTCAACTGCTTAATTACTCTTTCTTGTAAAAGGATGCTTCTTCCGGGATTAGCTATCAGAGTTCTGCATTAACCTTTCAGGGACAGTGTCTTTTAAAACACAAATTCTTCCAGAATGTCCTAAGCCCTTGAAGATTAATCATTTTCTGTGATTAAAGTATTCACGAAACTATTAAACCACTCTTGAAATTGCCTAGCAAGCCATTCAATTGTATCGAACTGCTACAGAAAAAGTGAATAAGAATAAGAATAACTGGCTTAATGGTCTCCTTCTATACTGTGATCAATCTGTGATTCTGTAAAACCAGACCGACCACCCAGCATTGACCTAGGCACTAGTAGCAACAAAGGCACACCCTGCCCAGTTGACCCTGCAAAGTCCACTTGGGCATTGAAGTCTCCCACCAAGAATGCAATTGTGTCCTTGCTACCCTGTCCTCTTCCAAGTAGTGTTTAACATGGACTAGCACTTATTCATCAGCTGAGGGAAGGCAGTAGATGATAATCAGCAGGAGCTATCCTTGCCCATGTTTGACCTGATGCTATCAGGCTTCATGTCAAGGAGTCAATGTAGGGCCATTCCCTTCCAGCTACATACCACTATGCCACCTCCTCTGATGGGTCTGTCTTGAAAGTAGCAACAGATATACCCAGGGATGGTGATGGAGGAGTCTGGCACATTGATTAAAAGGTGAGTATGATCTACTTTGACCTCATGCCAGGGCTGCCACCTCCATCCCGAATGTCAGAAGTGACCCTTTTATTAGAACCCAAAGTCCACTCAATACCTGTTCAATAAAGTTTAGAGCCACTCATGTCCAACATTACATACTGGCGTATCCTGCACCAAACATTTAAATGGTGAAGCATACTCAGGCCATTATGATAAAACAAAATTTATGTCACTTTCATAATCCAAACAAATTAATGTAACCTTCTCTGGTCTTCATTCCCAAACAAGTAAACATAAGCAAAACATTACGGAACAGAAGATCACCCGTGACTAGTCCCTCTTGTACTCAAGTGCTACTCCTTGGTGACCCCCAACCCCCATCCTTCATTGGCACCGGCATTGGAAGCAGCCTGCTGACTCTGGTGTCTTGTTGGCCTTGATGACCTTGGTGGTGGTCCTCTGGCCAGTGGAGCCAGTGCTGGTGCTGCCTGGAAGGGAGCTGCCAGTGCCACAGCTGGCATCTCCCCACTCGCTGCAACCGCGTCAGAGATGCCATGGTCACTGGTAGATGGCCTGAGGAGCTGCTACCTTCATCCAGAGTGCCCTGAGAGGAGCCCGCATAAACAACAGACACCAATGTGAGGTCGCTCTGGACCTCCCTGCTTGCCATTGATGGACGGGCACATAGCTGGGATACTGGGGGCCTCATCCATCTTCCACATGGACACTGACCATCTGAGGTCATTGCCTGTGTGAGTGCTTGCAGATCCGAGCGCAACCCCAGGAACTCCTGATTCTGTTCCTGGAGCTGCCTCTCCATGAGACTTGCCACTCTCTCAATGGAGGAGGAAGTGCATTTGACCATGAGGGTCAACGCAGTGCTGATGCCCCGCATGGACTCCTCCACAACAGCGACCATGGCACACATACCCTCATGGATCTCCACCAGATCCTCCTGCACATCCCACTGGACATCTAGCATCTGCAGCCTAAACATCTCCCTTTGACTCAGCACATCCTGGTCTCTAGCGTCCTCCAACTGCCAGTACCCTGGGCACTCTGCCGCTGTCTGCTCCTCAAGCGAGAATGAAGTGCCCTCACCATTGTTCTCCGACATTCTAGCCGAAAATCTAATGCCCACCGAGGTGTTGGTATCTGCACTGGTGCCTGGTTCAGAGAGTGGGTGTGATGCAGGTGCAGCTGAAGTCTGCTGGTCCCCTGGCGTCAGGGGTAGCTCTCTGGGGTCCTGCGACTGAGTGTGTGCTGGCAAATCAAAAGGAGAACAATGACACGTCCTTAGTTTAAGCCATCACACTGTCACTGTGCATGGCAGAGTGAGACAATGGAGATCTGCATCATGGTGCCTTCGTCTTTCATATAATTAATGTTGACTCCAGTTTTTGAGACTCCCATCAATGATGAGACTACACAAGAATGTCTACACCATCCAAAACTCACCTATGTGCACTGCAATCTTACTTTCGTCTCATACCCCAGCCTCTCCACAACCAGCTGACCAAGGTGCATGGCGCCTCTCCAGCTCCAAGCCGCCCTGCTCAAACCTTGTAAGGAGTAGGTTTGGGGGGCCTCCACCTGTCCGTGACATTTCTATATTGTTATGGGTCATCTTCAATGCCATTGCAGCCTGGCCAACCCCACCTGGGGAACACGTTGCAGGGCAATTCTGAGTTGTGGCCCCTCAAGCCACAGGGCACTCAGTCCATGCAGCCAGGACTCACCCCCATGGCCAGCTCCGGAGTCATTGACAGTTGGCATTCAGACTCTAACACCCTGAGCTCCATGTGGGGACGGCCAAGACTTAACACTTCAACACACTGATCCACGCCAACACGGTACTCACCCTATTGAGCGCAGCAGTTTGTTAAACCTTTTTCGATACTGCACCCATGTATGCCACACAACATCGTGGCTGCTGTCCTGCACTGCCAGGATCTCCCAAGCTCTTTTAGTCAGGTACAATGACCTCCTCCTTCCCTCTCTGATGACAAGGCTGTCCCTACTGGCAGCCACCTCCTCCAGGAGGACCACAAGGCACTCGTCCGAAAACCGGTGGGGAGGGGCCAGTGTCCATCTGACCTGCCCTCCTGCCTGCTATCTCCAACTGCACTTCAGGCCATAGCTGTAGTCTTCAGTACATTGCAAATATGCCCTTCCCTGGCAGCCTTCAAGGAGTTGCCTGTGCCACTTTTAAACCACCAGCCGGGTTGCCATTGGACTCTTGCTGACCATTGGGAAGACGCATTTTGCACGAGCTGGCCATTAATTGGCCAGCCAGCGTGAAACTTCAGTCAGGGACCAATTGTGGGTTGCGGCCCGTTTCGTGCCAGTCTTGGGCCCGCAAATCGTGCCATAAGACCATAAGACATAAGACAGAAATTAGGTCATTCGGCCCATTGAGTCTGCTCCGCCATTCAATCATGGCTGATAAGTTTCTCAACCCCATTCTCCTGCCTTCTTCCCGTAACCTTTGATCCCTTTACCAATCAAGAACCTATCTATCTTGGTCTTAAATACACTCAATGACCTGGCCTCCACAGCCTTCTGTGGCAATGAATTCCATAGATTCACCACTCTCTGGCTAAAGAAGTTTCTCCTCATCTCTGTTCTATAAGGTCTTCCCTTTACTCTGCGGCTATGCCCTCGGATACTAGTCTCTCCGACTAATGGAAACATCTTCCCCACGTCCACTCTATCCAGGCTTTTCAGTATTCTGTAAGTTTCAATCAGATCCCCCCTCATCTTTCTAAACTCCATCGAGTATAGACCCAGAGTCCTCAAACGTTCCTCATACGTTAAGCCTTTCATTCCTGGGATCGTTCTGGTGAACCTCCTCTGAACCCTCTCCAGGGTCAGAACATCCTTCCTGAGATACGGGTACCAAAATTGCTCATAATATTCTAAATATGGTCTGAATAGAGCCTTATAAAGCCTCAGCAGAACGTCCCTGCTTTTATATTCTAGTTCTCTCAAAATAAATGCCAACATTGCATTTGCCTTCCTAACTAATGACTCAACCTGCAAGTTAACCTTAAGAGAATCCTGGACTAGGACTCCCAAGTCCTTATGCACTCCGGATTTCTGAATTCTCTCCCCATTTAGAAAATAGTCTATGCCTCTATTCTTCCTACCAAAGTGCGTGACCTCACACTTGCCCACATTGTATTCCATCTGCCACTTCTTTGCCAATTCTCCTAATATGTCCAAATCCTTCTGCAGCCTCCCCGCCTCCTCAATACTACCTGTCCCTCCACCTATCTTTGTATCATCTGCAAACTTAGCCAGAATGCCCTCAGTTCCTTCATCTAGATCATTAATATATAAAGTGAAAAGTTGTGGTCCTAACACTGACCCCTGTGGAACTCCACTAGTCACTGGCCACCATCCTGAGAAGGACCCCCTTATCCCCACTCTCTGCCTCCTGCCAGGACCCCCTTATCCCCACTCTGTGCCCACCCGCCACAGGTAAAATTCAGGCCTGGGTTCCAAATGCTGACATTAGAGTAAAACACTGGTGGTTGGCACCTGTGATACTAATTTCCGGGCTACTTGTCACCAGCTCGATTCCCTTTTGTACAATTTCCACTTGCTATGAACGAAAAAGCAAGAAATGTCCTGCATACATTTGCCACCTTTCATAAGCTCCAGATGCCCCAAAGTGCTTTACAATCTATTAGGTACATTTTACAGTGCACTTTGAACAATTTGTTGTCTAATTAAAGAATTAATTCTTGCCAAAAGATGATCCACTGCATTAAGTTTCAGGAAAATTGTTTACACAGATGTCTTAGATTGAGAGACAATTGCACTGTAACTAATTCACATTACTCAATTATATCTTTCTTTGTATTCTTGAATTTAACGAGCCCAAACTTCCAACTACTGAATGGATGAGTCATAAAACATTCCTGTGCAAGTTTATCCAGTCTCAGGTCATTTGAGAAGCAACATTCATTGAAGTCAGCTGTGAATAATGGAAACCCATCCATTACATTTGATTGAGCAGATCATAACACCATAGTTCACCAACTAGAGGGTGATGGAATAGAATAGCTTTCTAGCTTTCTCTCCTTTTAAGAAAAATAAATATATTCTGATTGAAGCTTGGTATGTGTGAAATTTAAACCTTTCCTCCAGCCAAGCAAAGAGGAATAAACAGTGGGAGAGTTAAGGACTGCCTCCAGGGTGGAAAGGGAGGCATGCAGTGTGGAGATATTTGGACAATTATAGCAAAGAATGTGTAGGAATTTATAAGATCAAAATTAGTAAATTAAAAATCCATGATAAAGTTTAGAATACAGCTTAGAACAGAAGAATAAAAATGAAATGGTGACAAAAGTAAGAGTGTTCAGTGTTGGAAATGTCCTCTGGCATTGTTTACACGAGTTAGATGGAGTGTTAACTTTTAACAATTGAACTATTATACCATGCAACGCACAATGTATTATTCTGTCTGGGCCTGTGCCCTGTAAGGTTAGAAAAACAAGAACTTACATTTATATTTAACATAATGAAATATCCCAAGGTGCTTCACAGGAGCATTATAAAACTAAGGCCAGAATTTTCCAGCCCCCTTGGTGTCAGACATCATGGCAGGTGAGGGGTGAGCAATATGGCGAGAAAGCCAGAAATTGTTTTCATGTCATCAGGGAACCAGTTTGCGTTCCACCCATCAATGGCGGGCCACATTTCCCACTGTCACACACTGGGAAAGTCCGTTTAATGCATTTGCATCTAATTATAAGCCCTGCTCACTGGAATCAACCCCCCCACATCAAATTTACCACCCACATCAGCGTTACTTCAGAACAGTGTGCTTCACGACTGCCTTTAAAAGGCGTGCACCTGGTGATCCACACTTTGAGAGGAACTCAGAGCTGAGTGCACACAACCTTGCCCAGCGCTCATGGGGGGGTCAGGTTAATTAGGAATTTTAAGAATTACTATAGTAGTAATTGTAGTATGTGCTTGACATCTTTTATCTTGTTAATAAGTATTTTTATTTAATTTTTTTGGATCTCTAAAAGTCTTGGTGGACTTATTACTCCTGAATTCAGTGCACGCATTTCATAAGAAATACAAACTGCACGGACGTTGTGATAAAATGACCAAGTTTCCCTTGCGTATTTGATCCACCTGGCACACATCATCTGACATGTCATTAACAAATGGGGGGCTCTTAGCAGGACATTTGAAATTCCTTGATTGGTTTGGAGTTGGTGAATCTTAAAGTTATGAGTATGAGAAGGGCATTGAATTCAGGAGTTGGTGTGAGGGATTTTAAAGTGGGTGAAACTGCAAAATGGCTCTATCCACGGCTAAAGTTATTTTGGACGTAGAAGATATAGCTGACTGGGTTACAAAAATTATCTAAGGGTGCCTTGCAAACCCAGGGTCTATAGATGGTGCCTGTCATTCCTGCAGATGGCTGAGAGCAAGTGTCACCAAACGCTGAGCATGTCTAAGGAACTGGTCATTCACACGTGCCACCTGCTGCAGAATTTGGCACTACGGGGACATGGAAGGCATCCACTACCAGGGGCCATGAAAATGCCCGCAACACTCAATATTTATGCCAGTAGCTCCTTCCAGGGCTCTATAGGTGACTTGTGTGGGATTTCACAAGCCTCCGAACACAACTGTATCCAGGAGGTCACAGACACCATCTTTGTGAAGGCACAGAACTTTGTGCATTTCGCGAGATCAGGAAAGCAAGGAAGCAAGAGCACTGGGATTTGCGCAGATCTCAGGTTTTTCACAAGTGCAGGGTGCCATCGACTGCATTCACATGGCGCTCACATCTCCAGGGCAACAAGCAGTTAACATCCTACAGGTCTGCGCACAATTCCCTGGGAGCATCTATGACTCCTACATCCTTAGCAGCTCTCAGGTCCCTGACATCTTCCAGGGTCCACAGAGGCTGCAGGGTTGGCTCCTCGGGAACAAGGACATGGCTGATGATGCCCATTCAGCAGCCTCAGACTACAGTAGAGAGACAGTACATCAAGGTTCACGCTGCTACTGGTACTTTGGTGGAGGTAACTACAGGCGTTTTGAAAATGAAGTTCCAGTGCCTCAACAGGTTTGGTGGAGCACTGCAATACAGCCTCCACAGGGCTGTGCCCATCATTGTCACTTGCTGCGTGCTCCATGATCTGGCACTGCAACGGCAGGGGCGCAGGGAGCTGGCTGAGGAGGAGATGGAGGATCTGCACGTATCCTCTGATGAGGTGGACATTTAAGGGGATGACGGTGATGAAGTCCTTGAAGGCGAGGATGCCGACGATGAGACCATCGCACTGGTCAGACGGCACGCTCGAGAGGCACCCATAGCCTCTTCAGGAGCACATCGTCACTGGTCACAGATGCTGAAGCGATGAGGGGTCCAAACCCACTTCAAAGGTACTGAGAGAATGACAGAACTCTGTGATGCCTGCCTATGATATTTTGGCATCAATGACAAGCACCATCGAAGTGCAGGCATCACTAATGTGTCCAGTGAGTGTGAAGCCAGACCATCACTTTGGTCTGAAGGTTACACTCTGCACAGAAAGAGGCTCTGGACTTAGACACCTGCCTTTAACCTGTGCAGGAACCAAGGTTTCACATCTGAGTGACACAAACACTGCTCATCAGGACAAGGAGCCATAGGCAGGGAGACATTCTTGGGAGTTTATTTATAATAGTGAACGTCATGTATAAGTGATTAACACCCATGCCCAGGCTGTGCAACTACATCTTCTTAACTCCTAACCCTGCCGCCACGTCTTGGTACTCCCCCAACATCCACGGCGGAGATGGAGGCAGTCTGCTGACTGCTATGCCCTGTCTGTGATGACCATGGCGGGCAAACTCTGAAGGGCTGAGACCTGAAGGGCCCCCTCCTGCTTTCGGGGTCCTGCTGTGTGGCAGTAGCACCCTCCTTGGCCTGTGGAGCTGGAACTTCTGGCGTCACAGGAAGAGGGGATTAGGATGGGCTGAACACCCCAGGAGTCATTTGGGTGGATGGACCTGGGATGTGCATCTGCTGATCCTCCTCCCTATGGGTACCCAAGGGCCCCTGACTGCCTCCTTGAGGAAAAGGGGAAGCTGGAGTGAGATTGAGCTGCTCTGCACCCCTCTCACGTTGACACTGATGGAGGTCACCTGTGGTGGCAGTGATGGAGTTCAGCCTGCTCAGCAATGCGAGGCCGACGTCCTGGACCAAGATCTCCATAGCAGCCGCCATCCTACCAGTGTAGACCTTGGTGCGTTGTCATGCAGACGATATCACTCAGACTGAAGGAGGACAGACTCCTCCATCATCCATTGCAATCTGATGAGTGCAGCAGATGTCCCTTCCTGATGTTCCGAGCTTGCATTTGAAACTCCAGAAACTGAGGTACGACCGAGTCCAGAGGCTCCTCATCTGACTCAGACTCAGCAGGTTTCTGGCCTCCAGCAGTTCTTCAAGTGCCAGAAACCTGGGAAGTCCTTGCTGTCACCTGCTGTGGATCCGTCAGTGTTCATCAGATTGTGACCCCATTGCTACTCTAGAACTAGGTCTCACTGAGGTATGTGTCTCTGCACTGGTGTGAGTGCTATGACGGGACTTTAAGGAGGGTGTCATCAGATTCTTCTTCCAAGGTGTCTTCGGGGCTTGAGTCAAGGACTTGGCTCATGGACCCCTTTGGCTGCTTCCCAGATGTGTCTGCAAAAGCAAGGGGAGATAATTAGTGCATAAGAGAGGACTGTGGAACAGGGGAACAGACTCACAGCATTGTTGTCTGATGGATGTTGCACTGCTGGATCCTCACTTGGTTGAGCATCGCCGACCGCACCGTCAGCACAGGAGCAGTTCAGGTCGTCGAGGGCCAGCTGGATGATTCTATTTTCAAAGCCTGTGAGGATCTTGATATCAGGCATTGCTCCACCAGTCTGCAACCTCTCCCTTTTGTTGTGTGCCAGCTTGTCCTGCATGAATACAGATGGAGAGATTGTGGATGGTGACTGGTGCCATGGATGGGATGAGGACACAATCCATAGTGCAGAAGAAAATGTGTGAGAGAGGGAGTGAATGGTGATGTCCCGTGAACTGGCAGTGAGTGTGATCCCAGTGGACGTGAGATGGGTTTAAGAGTGTGTGAGTTGGGAGTGATGAGAAGAGTGACTTACTCTAGTGGAATAGAGGGGATCATTTATCTTCATTTGGCCCAGGTGGCTGTCCTTTTTTGCAGGGCATTGGTGCTGACCACTGCTGCTACCGCCTCCTATGCTGGATTGGTGACCTTGCTTGCTGGTCTTCACCGAGGGGAGATTACAGATTTAGGGGGGTGGAGCCTAGAGAAGGATTTGAAAACTAGGATGAGAATTTTAAAATCAAGGTGTTGCTTGACAAATTTGAATCACCTTTAAGTAAACAGAGGTGACTGAAAAAGCTTCAAGCTCTGATAATTTGCATTCTGGGAAGGTTCCTATGATACTTTCTATTTTTCTTCTGTAAAGTGGCACTTGTAGTGTGACATATTAATGTGCTCAATATACTATTTTTATACTAAAGATATGAGTCGGCCAGTGAATCTCCAATAATCTTACCTATATTATTAAAAATGCTTGTGTTAAGTTGGGTTATGTACTGTTTTATAAACTTCAGAATGTTATACCACCTATTGCAAATATATAGTTCTGTTGCTGAGGTAGAGCTGTATCTTTTCATGGCCAGAGTGTCATTGCTATCTTGATAACGCCTTGGGTCAATTAAAGTTTCACTGTTTGTTGTGAAGATTGCGGAACTAATCTGATCAAAATCCTCAGACTTCCAAGATGAAATTTCTGGTTTCACTTCTCTTTTAGCTATACAATTTTAAAACACTTCTTTTAAAAAAAATCTTGTTGGAAGAAATTGGCTTATATGAAAATTAGCTGCAAAAAATTGCCTGGAAAAGATTTAGTTACCACCGAGTATGGGTGGAAAGGTAATTATGTGGCGAGACAGAAAATGCGCACTCATGAATTATTTTTATGTTACTATACGTCTGTGCCCATAATCAAATCATTTATTTATTTGGAGAACAACGTAATTCCCAAAACATATCCCTGAGATACTTACCACATCTTGCTAATCCCTCTATTTACTATTATAGTTTGCTTACTATGCTTCATTCATACGACTTTCCATGCTACCAGATCAATGATGAAGGGCCGGCATTAATTCCACAAAAGAAATGATTGCAACCCATTATTGATTTGATGCCAATTTACTCAAGGAACAATGAAATCGTGGTGCTCTTTTCCTGGTGTTCTTGACCTCCCACAAGGGAGCACTGATGTGAAATATCACAGCAAAGTGAATTGACCAAAAATGAAAGATGGAAGTAAATGGTCTGAATTTTTCACTGAATAAAACTTTCAAATATATTGAGAAATTTTGCAACTTGAAGCTTTCAAAGAGCATTTTCAAACCTTCCCACTCTTCTCTCATGTATTTAGATGAAAATAGTACACCATAAGCAATTGACTTGTATTTTTAAGTGTACATTTTGAGGGCTTGTTCAAGGTTACACAATTCTGCTAAACTGTCATATAGTCCTGTCATATAGTCTTTGATATTTGTAGCAATAAAGTTAAGGGATATAGATTCATTAGCATCCAGATTCAGTTCCGAAAGTAGAAATACACACCAGAGTGTGCATGTTCCAGAAGGCCCATAAGGCTCTTGCACTGCTCTGTTCTGTGATATCGAATTTAGTAGAGGAAACCTGAAACAGATGTTAGACACTCACTTATACATATATTGGGCCTAACATCTGTGTTAGGTGGCTGCCAGGTATATTCCTGAAAAATTGGCTGAATCAACATTGGGTTTGGCATCTTTTAGACTTCCTTTGGGCTTGGGATTTTAGTCACTGAAATTGGTCTTCATTGAGCCTGCTTTACAACCATACAGGTCTAATTGCTACACCCATATCGATATTGGCCGATTTTGTGCCAACTATGCGTACGTAGGCAAACAGTAAAGATCTGATTTCACTCTGTAATAAATGTGGAAAATATATATTATATATACATAAGTATTAAAATATATATTTTAAATATTTGTCTAAGAATGGAATTATATTACATTAATTTTATTGACTGGTTTAAATGCTAAAAGCGTTTTAATACCTGTTGAGGGTGAAACTCATCTCGGCCATTTAACACACCATGGGCAGGATTTTTGGGTCATTGGGTAGACGTGGTGGGCTGGCCCGCGAACGTTCTTTGACTGCAATTTCATGCTAGCTGTCAATTGATGGCCAGCCAGCGTGAAATGCGTTCTGAAAGGCCCTGCACTGCCAGGGCAGGGGTGGTAGGAGGGCGAGCGCTGAAGTCAGCGCGGACGAGGGGGAGCGCGATGTGAAAGCTCCCTGAAGGCAGAGAGCTGCGTCAGGGAGCTGAAGAATTTAAAAGCCAAAAATAAACATTATGGAATTCTGAAAAATAGGAATCACTCACCTAGACAAATTGATGATAAAAATTCTGCCCAAACATTTTTTAAAAAATTAATATCAGAAACCTCATCCCGCCCTTCAATGAGGTTTCCTCAAGAAACCAAAGGCCGCCTGGCCGATTCGCCCGCTCGTCAACCATAACATTGGACGGGCAGCAAAAAATCACAGTCAATTACTACATTAATGGCCTTAATAGGCCTCTTAATCATCAGCGGGTACGCTGCCAACTCTCGCACGCGCCCGCCGACCGAAATATCGTGCGAGTGCACGATGATATCGGGACGCTCGCCCGACCTCATCATGCGCTATTTTTCACCTGATCGGGTCGGGCCTACACCCGCCCACAGGACATAAAATTCTGCCCCATGCCTATTTAATTTTTCAAGATGAATTTAATCCCTATTTTTGTTACATCAAAAGATTTTTTTACTTCTTCAGGAGGTTTTTCATTCTCTTTTGTTGGAATTTATAGGGTTTTGTTCTTTATTATGGGCAGATAATGTTCCAAAATCAAGCAGGCTAATGACTTTCCATGAAGCTAATTTAAATTTTGGACCTTATGTGCCTGTATGCATTTCCTTACTGGAACCTTGTTCTCCAGAGAGCCTTTTACATATTAAAGCTATCAGATGGCAACTAATCATCTTTGCACTGTAACAAAATTAGCAGCATAGCTGCACTGTTAATCCATACAAATATCCAGCTAAGCGTTTTAACTATATTTTTAACTTCTGCAAGCTCTTTGCTTTTGTGATCTCATCTGAGGTTTGAAATATAGTTTAATGTTGGTCTGTAAGTTGGTTCCATTAAAATCCAACATGGGACATGAGCGTTGGATAACAAATATTTTAGGGAGCAATTGGCATTTTTCTCAAGAGTCTCCAACTGAATTCTTGATAGAAGTACTGTATTAAACAATGCCCATTGTATGTTACTTTTAAGAATGTCTTTTAAACTCTAAAGATCATGTCCCTCCATACAGCCAAAATCCAGGTGAACTATCACTTGTGTCAATCACTATTTCTTGATTTATATTCTATATCAGTATTAACCATATAAACTTTTACCATTGCTAAAATTATAAATTGTACTTGCCTGATCTTGTATTGGAACTCTGCTATGGGAGTGTGAATCAATAACCATCCTGAACCAGTAAATATAAGTCTCACAAATGGAAACTAACAAAAGGAAACAAAAGGGGCAAGGGAAATATCCACATAAGGAGCAGGACCAGGAGAAAAGAAAGGGAATTCAAACTAAATTGCTTTGAGGACTGAGGCTGGAATGGTCTAGCACTCATGTTTTTTTTCCACTGCTGCTTAAAGTACATCCAAATGGATTATCTTATTGCAGTCTTCAAACTTCTCTTCCAATTTTCTTGGCAGAATATGGAGCAAAAGAGCCCACTGAGATGAAGAACCGCTGATAAATCAATATTTTTTGTCAGTGTGGAGCTTTGCCAAAGCACAGACGTTGTGGGGCCTTCTGTTAGGGAAGAAAGCTGAGATCACTTGCTAAGCTTTAGTAACTGCACAACAGAAAAAAAAAGCTGAAATAAGCTGAGTTCCATTGCAGGCATCTGTTTTACCAATTATTGGTAGTATCAATTATTCTGCCAAATCCATGTCATTCTGTACTCAGTGGAGGTCTATGCTTTAGATATTAAAATGACAACTTACATTTGTACTGTTATCAAGCAGCAGGTTATCCCATCAGCTCTTACTCACATTACAGGTGGTCCAATGGGTTATTTAGAGGGTTTAGAAACTTAATGTCATTTACACTACATCTAGTTTGAAGTACAAGTTGTATGATCATTTTATTAAGATAGTCTCAGAACACATGCCAAAAATCAATTGCATTCCATTTGATGGTCTCACACCAGTGTTCTGCTATACTTCATGTGCCAATATAGTGCAGATGATGCAGAAATATAAGTATAATTGGCAAATGAGGGCGGTTAATAAAAATATCTAATTCAATTGCTGGTAATGAAATTGGCTTGACAGTAGCACCAAATGGGCAATAGTGAATTGGAACTAGTGTTACACCCTACTATTAACTTCATTTCTAAAGAGAATCGAGTAGAGTGGAAAATAGGCCACCCATTCTGTAAATCATATTTCTGTTGAAAGATCGTCAACCTGAAATCCTAACTCTATTTCGCTCTACATGAATGTTGCCAGACCTGCTGAGTATTTGCAGCATTTTTTTGTTTTTGTCTATGCCCATTTGCCAATGACTGTTTGATGCTACCAAATAAATGATTTCATTGTGTTTAGATCTGCATTCAACTTTATTTGGGCTCTTGTCAAGTTGCAAACTCTACAAAATGAATTTGGCAGTCATTCAGGCCTGGTCCAATCACAATGTCCAAATGAAGGCAACCGTTGTAGAACCTTTCATAGAAACCAATCCCCTTTCTTCCCAAGTGAATTCAAAACTTGCCTCCTCTACCCCACCTGAAAGAAAATTTGAGATATGACTTCCTTTGTGTGTAGCAGTGGTCCCTGATATCAGTTCTGAATTTGTCTTTTAACAGCTTGTACCTATTTGCCTTACAGTCTGGGTTTAACTTGAAATAATATTCAGAATTGATATTTGCTATTCCTAGTATCCTTTGAGTAGGTCTTTGGCACAGTCAGCCCTGACTGATTTGCAAGGTAATGGAAAAATTTGGCTGCCCTGAGAAATTCATCACAATAGTTCAAAAGTTCCATGACAGCATGCTCATGCATGTCCTGGATGATGGTGAGTCTTCTGATCCATTCCTGTTCACTAATGGAGTTAAACAGGGCCATGCGCTAGTGCCCAAACCCTTCAGCATATTTTTCTCTGCCATGCTCTTTGATGTTTTCCATGATTGTGGCCCATGATGGCAAACTGCTCAATCAAAAATGACTCCAGGCAAAGGCCAAGATCTCCAAGGACATGCTTCATGATTTCCTATTTGACGATGACTATGCACTAGCTGCCAGATCAGAGTGGAACATGGAATATAGTATGGACCTATTGTCTAATGCATGTGACAACTTCAGTTTTCTTTGTGCTGATTGTAAGGCTGAAGTAATGTACCATCCTGTTCCAGGAAAGCCCTATCTCTTGCCCTGGTTTCAGTTCATGACCAGAACCTGTCAGCAATGCATAAATTCACTTATCTCAGCAGTACTTTCTCTCGAGTTCTTTATGTTGACGACAAGGCACATGCAAGAATTGCCAAAGCAAGTGCAGCCTTTGGCAGGATTCGATCATCAGTCTGGGAATGAAGACAAGTAATTCTGCCTGCCAAACGGAAAGTCTATAGAGCAATAGTCCTGCCCACTCTACGCATGCAAGACTTGCACTATGCACCAGCATCTTGCCAAGGAGTTCAACCACTTTCACTTGAGCTTTGGAAGCTCTGAAGATCAGATGGCAGGACAAAATACCAGACACTGGGGTGTTCACCTGAGTTGGCATGCCAAGCACCCACACCATATTAAGACATGCACAACAACATTGGGCTGGTCATGTCACCAGAATGCCTGACACTCACTTCCCAAAGCAAATCTTCTGGGGTGTGCTCTCATGGCAGTCAAAGGTTTCACTTAAGATTTTGGAAGTTCATCCAGAATCACTGTACTTGGTGCAACCAAGTAAAAAACAGTAGTTGCTTCCTTCAAAAGCAAGCACATATCAGAGAAAGAGAGAAAACGCAAGAACAGGAAATCATGAGCCAATATCTCACAGTATCCCGTTCAAAATTCAATCAACTGTGGTATCCTATCCTATTTGCAGCAGAACATCCTGAGCACAGGTCTGCCTTAGCAGTCACTTACATACCCCAGATACCGTACATGGTCATTTTTGCCTTGAAGGACAAACAAAATCGTGTGTGTGTGTGTGTGTTTGTCTGTCTGTGTGTCTGTCTGCGTGTGTGTTTGTGTGATTGAGTGAGAGAGAGAGAGATGTGGGGGGAGGGGCATTTGCTCTCTTTGCATTTATCAGTATTGCAGTTCTACCAACTTAGATTATTTTGTTCCATCTCGAACTCTTTTTCTCTCTTTCTGTCACACAAGTTTGGTATTATTTGTAAAACTGACCAACTCACTATTGTATTTATAAATCCAGAACATTTATTTCAGTTAGAAACAATGGGGGCCTCAGCACTGACTTTTTGGCAACATTATTCAGAACATTTCCTAGTATAAGGAAAGGTTACTCAGACTGATTCAAATGGTACTTCATACTGCTTTTAGGATCATAAAGAACATAAGAAATCGGACTAAGACATTTGGCCCACAAATCTGCTCTGTCATTCAAGAAGAACATGGCTTAATTTCTATCGAAAATCAACTAAGTCTTGAATATATTCATTGACTAAGCATTAGCAGCCCTCTGGGGTAGAGAGATGGATGCCTTTCCTCATTCCAGTCCTCAATAGCTGATCCTTTATCTGGAGATTCTGACTCCTAGTTCTAGACTCTCCAGCCAGAGGAAACATCCTGCCAGCATTTACCCTGTCAAGCCTGAAAGGTTCTCAAAATTCCCACATTTTTCATATCATCAACAAGGATATGACTTTTGGACTTTTACCTGAAACCAAACAACGAGAGGAGACAGAATACGCATTCTTCCCTTTAAAAAATCAACACGAAAGTAAAGCCCATCAAAATCTTGCTTAAATAATCGCTACTAACTACAGGGGCAGGAAGACCACAATCAATGCAATTATGCAAACCCATCAATACTCCACACATACAATGGCTTTCAGTTCAAGACTAGTTACAGGGGCAGGAAGACAAAGATAAACATCATACAAGCCCATTAAAAACAACAAGACGTCAATCGCCTGGGGAAGCCCACCAAAATCAAACAAAGAACTAACCTTGATTTGGATTAAGATAAGAAATTTTTTTGAAAAACAGTATAACTGGGCCAGCAGATCTGGAGTGAGCAGTTTGTCTTGGGCAGTCAGCAGTTGGGAGCAGTTTTGCAGAGTTTAAACAGGGAGCTGAGCCAAGCGGAGGAAGAAGATCTGGAGGTTTGCAGGCCCGCAAGCAACATCATGGCAAGGGGCATGGGGTGGCAGGTTCAACCGAAGACAACAAGGCCACAACCGCAGCCCTCCACGAAGATCGACCACCCACAACCGCGCCCTCCACCCAACTGAAGAACCTTCGCAAATTCCACAGACCAGGACCACGTGGGGACAGCAGACCCCGGAGGATACAAAGAACATACCCCAAAACTGCAACCGGCTTACCTGGCTGGATTTCAAACTGTCAAGGAACCCTGGGTTGGTGAGCATGATCCCTGACCTCTCCTAGTTCAATTTAGTTAGGTTTTTGGGGTGGGACAAGGGTAAGGAGGTTAGTAGTGTGATTTTCCCTTGTTATGCCATGTGTTCCCCATTCTTAACTAAGTGTACTTTGTAAATCCGTATAATCTCAGTGTAATCCTAATGTTATAAGTTCATTTGTGACTTCAATAAGCTCATTTTTTTTTTCTTGCACCAAAACCAGTTGTCTGCTGCACTTTGTCACAACCCCCAAATAAGTCCAAGGTCTAGAACCCAGGGAGTGGGAGCGATTCAAACCGCTCAGAAGTCAGAGGTGGATCTGACACACACACCACCGCCCCCTGCAAGCCCTCTCAGAATACTATGGCCAGGATTTTGCCCTCATCAGGCGGGCTCAGCGGGGGCAGGTGGAAGCGGCCGGGAAGCAGCCCGCTGCTCATGATCAGGGCTGGACCGCGATTTCACGCTGGTGGGCCAATTAAGGCCTGCCCAGTGTGAAACGCATGATGCAGTGCTCAACACTACCTTTATGGGAGGGGGGTGGGGTTGGGAGGAGATGCAAACGGGGAACACAAGTGCGTGCAGGAAAAGCTCCCTGAGTAACAGAGCTGCTTCAGGGAGCTGAAAATCTTAAGAAATAAAAATAAAGAATTTTAAATTGTGAAAAAACATGGCCCTGCTCGTGTGACAGAATCTTAATTTAATTTTCCATTGTTGTTGGAAACCTCATTCTGCCCCTGGATGAGGCTTCCTAAAAAATCCAAAGGCTGCTTGACCTTTTCGCCTGCCCGCCAACTGTAAGGTTGAACGAGCAGTGAAAAATTTAATTCACTTATTACTTTAATGGCCTTAATAGGCCTTTTAGTTATTGGCGGCTGCCCTTCCAACTCCTGCACGTGCCCACCGACCAAAATATCATGTGTGTATACAATGATGCCGGGTCGCTCGCCCGATGTCATCGTGTGTCATTTTACGCTCGTTCGGCTCAGGCACTCGCCCACCCAACGAGCTAAAAATTCTGGCCTATGTTTTTCAATAAGATCACCTGTTATCCTTCTAAACTCTAGAAAATATAGTCCCATTTTACTCATTTTCTTCTCACAGGACAGCCTTCTCATTCTAGGAATCAATTTAGTGAATCTTAATATGTATCCCCTCTAAAGCAAGGATATGTTTCCTTAGGTATAGTGATGAAAACTGTATAAAGTTCCCTAGGTGTACTCTCACCAAAGCCCTATATAATTGCAGCAAAGCTTCCTTACTCTCATACATCCATACCCTTACAATAAAGGATAGCATACCATTTGCGTTCCTAATTGCTTGCTGTACCTGCATAGTTGGTTGCAAGGATCTGCCAACTCCTTCTGAATACCAAAATTTACTAGTCGCTCACTTTTTAAAAAATATTCTGCCTTTGCATTTTTCCTACCAAAGTGGATAACTTCACACTTTCCTACATTTTACTCTGTTTGCCAGCTATTTTCTCAATCATTTAGCCTATCTATAAAGCCTTTGTAGCCTCTTTGTGTCTTCACCACAGCTTCTATTCCCATCTACCATTGAATCATCAACAAACTTGGATATGTTATAAAACAAAAATAAAAATACCTGGAAAAACTCAGCAGATCTGGCAGCATCTGCGAGAGGAACACAGTTAATATTTTAAGTCCGTATAACTCTTCAACAGAATTGGTTCTCTCATCTGACCCATCGATGTAGATTGTAAATAGCTGAGGCCCAAGCACCGAACCTTCTGACGCATTAGCTACACCTTGTGATCCTAATGTGATCTCTTTATTCCTATTCTCTATTTCCTGTTTGTTAATCAATCCTCAGGCCATGCTAATATATTACCTCCAATCCCTATGTGTAAAACTCTAATCTTGTGTAACTGATTTTAATAGCTATTGTTTTGCCCTTACAATGTATTAATGTACAATTTTAATGTTTGGTTGATAATTGGGAAGTATAAATCTTAAAATTGTAATACTTAAAATAACAAGTGTACAGAAATTCTAAGGTAGCGACCACTGAACTTTTGAACCAACATTGATCCTCACAGAGACAACAGATTTTAATATAAAGTAACTATGTGCTTAATCATGGCGGCTTACAGGATAGAAGTAGGCTATTCAGCCCATTAGGTTCTTTAAGAGAGCTATCCAATTAATTCTACTCCACTCTGTCCCCGTAATGCTACAGGTTTTTTTTTTCCTTTTCAAATATCTATTCAATTTACTTTTGAAAGTTACTATTCAATCAACCTCAACATCCTTTCAGGCAACGCTTTCCAGATCATCATAATTTGCTGTGCACAATAAAATTCTCCTGGCCTTGCCAGAACATAATGGTTCCCAAGTTTCAGGGAGCTGCGATCAATCATATGATGGAAGAACACTATTAATCTTGTAAAAGAAAAACATCTGAGGCTGCCTGACCTGCTTAGTATTTCCGGTATTTTCTGTTTATATTATCAGTTATATTATCTTTTTAATAAAGTTTCCACTGGAATGAGAAAATTAGCTGGTGAAAAATGATTTAAAAAATCAAAGACAGATGTATAATTAAAAGTTTCACTTGGTGACATAGTAATTATGTGTAACAAGAGAAAATTTTTTAGTAAGTTAACCAAATAGAAATTATACCTCATAAGCCCAAGAGAAAATAGCTCATTAGTAACTAAATCAGCTTATTAATTGCAGTTTTTAATAAGGTATGGTTTTCAATTATATAGAGTTCATCTTACCTTTTGATGGAAGCATGTAATTCAGAAATGTGCAAATCGTCATATAATGAGTTCCCAATCTTCAGGTGTAGTTCTAACTGCTGTATTTTATGTTTATGACTATTGTATGTACTCTCTTGATTAATCAAATGATGAACACTTGACCTCAACATTTCAAGACCCTTGTTAATTTTAAAGAACATCTAATCATAAAGAAAATCATCCTTTAAGACCAGCTGACTTTGTTCGTCTAATCAATACTCACTGCTTACTTCCGATCAGCTGCTCTTTATTCAGTCCAAATGTTACCATGGTACCTGGAACCTTAATCTTTTATAAACTCCAAAGATAGTCAGCTGATAATGATGATAATCTGTGCAACAGCTTTTCAGGTGAAGCCTTATTGAAGGTTCTTTGCAAGTTGGGGTGTATTAAATCAGGGGTTTTCAATGTCGACTTGAATGCCATTTCTGAAAAAAGAGACATGCTGTCGAAGCTTTTCATCTTGCACTCATCAGGGCAGATTGGCAAGAATACCAATTGTAAAGGGAACAACAATTTATACTGCGTGAGAAGAGAGTGCTGATTAGTTAACAAGTGGATTCTGATTGGTAGAAGTGTTGCCATGGAGAATGCACCAAGGAACATTTAATTGCCAAGTTTTTGTTTAAATTCAAACTAGGCAGGTCAACTCTGGTCAAGGCATTGCAATGGGGAATGAACCAGGGGATGGCTGCCCCCCAAGCTTTTGTTTAGTTGAAAAAAACAGAAAGAGCATGTCCGCCAATTGCACCTTTTTCAACTACACAAAATCTTGGGGGGCAGCGTTCCCTGGTTCATTCCCAATGGCAACACCTCTACCACTTGCCAACCAATCAGCACTCTCTTCTCATGTAGTATAAATTGTTGCTCCTTTTACAGTTGGTATTCTTGCAAATCTGTCCTGATGAGTGCAAGATGAAAAGCTTTGACAGCATGTCTCCTTTTTCAGCAATTCTCAAGTTCTGTACTACCAAATGACTATTTGAATGCCATTTCCTCTAAAAGGGGAAGAAGGCTGTTCAGACAGCATTTGACTTGGTGTGTTGACCGTCAATCATTAGGTTATTTTTCATACAGGAAATGTTTGACTAATGATTGATTCCTGGGTTTCTTTTTGCTGTCTTTGTTGAAAATGTTGAATAGGAACAGAAAATGCTGAAAATTCTCAGCAAGCCAGGAGCATCTACTGTTTAGATTTCAGATTTCCAGCACCTGCAGCATTTTATCCCTGTTTTATTGAAGATTTGTAGGCTTATTTTCAGTTCAATGGTACCACTACTGTATTCTTGGGTAGGTGGTAGGGGAGGGAGTTTATCAACTGCACACCTGAGTGGTAAACTGGCAGAATGAACTGTCCACCCATTGTCATATTTAAACACTATTCATTTTCCCTCATGCGTCTGCCCAGGTCCAGGAGCACTGCTGTGTTCAGTCCTCATCATCCGGGAAGGGTATCCTGGATCCAGGTCACCTTCTTTCCTGCATTCCTATTCAACCCCCACTGGAAGCTCTGGAAAATCCAGGGCAATTTAAATGGATCAAAAATCCAGCAAAAGTAATCTCTTTCCCTGTTTTTACTGCCATTTGCATGCAGCAAATAGGCATTCCCTGGGAAAGGGTCAGGAAAACGAACATCTTTTATATCACCCATGACATTGAGCACCGCAGATGATGCAGTGGCTGACATTAAATGCTGCATGTCTGCATATATTTAGTTCTGATTGGTGCTTCTTGTTTTTACATTGTTAGTCTGTAAAAACCTTCCTCTGACACCAAGGAATGTACACAGCAATATATTTAGTTTAGAAACAACTCCACTTGGCAATCTTGCACAATGTGGCTATCAATTCATTATGTTCAGCTTGGCAATTTAAATAAGATGTCACCAATAAATTTATGTACATCCATTTCCAATGTTACCCTACATGGAATTCTATTCCATGTATTAATCATTCTTTGAAAAAGAACGTCCTGACGTCAGTTCTAAATTGATCTTTTACTAGTTTTAATTTGTTTCTTCCTAGTTTCGTACTCATTATTCAGTTTGAAGTAATTTTCCAGATTTATCTTTTTCATGTTATATTATATACCTCGATGTGGCCACAGCTCAGATGCCTCATTTCAAGGTCAAACAATGCAAGGTTAGTACATTGTTAATAACAATCAAATAATTGAATTTAAATAATTCAAATTTATTATTTATTATTAAAATTCAAATAACCAACAGCCCCATGGCTGTTCCCCGAAATCTGATGGATTATACCATAATAGCTCATAATAAATAAGTATTAAACATATATGATTTAGATTTTTTAAATTCATTTACAAGATCTGGGCATTGCTGGCTAAGTCAGCATTTATTGTCTGTCCCTAATTGTCCTTGAGAAGGTGGTGGTGAGCTGCCTTCTTAAACCGTTGCAGTCCCTGTGTTGTAGGTACACCCACAGTGCTGTTAGGAAAGGAGTTCCAGGATTTTGACCCAGCGACAGTGAAGGAACAATGATATATTTCCAAGTCAGGATGGTGAGTGGCTTGGAGGGGAACTTCCAGGTGGTGGTGTTCCCATATATTTGCTGCCATTGTCCTTCTAAATGATAGTGGTTTTGGGTTTGGATGGTACTGCCAAAGGAACCTTGCTAAATTTCTGCAGTGCATCTTGTAGATGGCACACACTGCTGCCACTGTGAGTCAGTGTTGGAGGGAGTGAATGTTTGTCGAAGAGATGCCAATCAAGTGTGCTGCTTTGTTCTGGATGGTGTCAAGCTTTTTGAGTGTTGTTGGAGCTACACTCATCCAAGCAACTGGAGCGTATTCCATCACACTCCTGACTTCTGCCTTGTAAATGGTGGACAGGCTTTGGGGAGTCAAAGAAGGTTCATTTTTGCCAAGTTTCAAGACTGATCAATTAATCTGCAAAACAATATAGTTAGATATTTGTAGTAATCATGTTGTTATTTAATGGGTAATGTACCTTTAAGAATGATGCGTATTAGGGAAGATCACATGATCTGTAGTAACCAATAGGAGAGTAGCACGGGCTACCTTCACAGTCAGTGTAGAGATAGAGTTGGAGTTGAAAGCACACGTGTAGTAGCCGCTGAGTGTATTGTAAATAAACTTAATGTTTCCACCCAAGAAGTGTCTGCAGATCAACTTTATCACAAATAGTACAACTCGGCCACCCTACAACAATATTCCTTCTGTTATACATTTAGGCACTCAAGTTTAGATTAATTGGGAGGTCACTATCTGCAAATGCTAACTCCATCTTTGGTCTTAGTTCATTATATTTTATGATTTGTGTTTAAACTTGTGAAACCTTCATTTATTGCAATGCCATTTGCTGCAATGGAGCCATATGCAGCAAACAGTGCAATCACCAATCTGGGTTTCTTTGAACACCAGTCACAAACTCCCCTTTTCATTTGATCCCAACCTCTCCCCCACCATCCAAATTTCCTTTGCAAATAATAGATTCAGTCTTAGGATAAAATGAGATTATCGAGAGAAATGAGGATACTTGCCAATTAATTCTGCCCCTTTTTAAAATAAGAGTTGTGTGTGGTCTGTTACTGTTATATTATATAACTATCCTTGTCACGGTATTTTATTCAATTGAGAATTATGTAGATTTTTGGGCCCCTTACTGTTGTTGTCTTGGGAACAGCACATACTTCATTCAAAATATTGCTATTGTATCTTATGGTTTACATCCTCACTCCCTCACTTCATGAAGGTTACCTGTGCTTGCCATTTCTCCTAATGAAATTAGATGATGACAATATGGAAAATCAAGTACATCCTAACATTCCCCAGAGCAGCCCATCGTTTCCTCCAGCCATGGAGTGACTTTCTCTTTAAAATGCACAAATGGATGAATAACCATAATGAGGGGAATTTTGTTACATTCATAGCATTTATTCTGCAAAAAGAGATTAAATGCTATGATAGTTGATTTTGCAATCTGTTAGATGGGAACTGTTGAGTCAGCTGTTGCGGACTTTTGTGATAGATTCCATCACTGCTTTCAGCTTCATCCAGTTTTTAAAAGCAAGGCTGTAAATAATGCTGGACTTAATGTATTTGGAGCGACAGGAAGGCAAATTTAAGCTGACATCAGTGGTTTGCTGTATAGGTCACTTTCAATTTTGTTCCGGATGGTAGGCCATGCAGCTAGGAAGGGCAGAGCTGAACTTTGTAATGCAGCTTCATGCTGTTACTCGCAAAGTACTTTTTACTTCTTGTGGACTGAGGCTACTTAGTGTGTATTAAGCATTTTTGCACTCACAAGAGAGTCAAGAGAAAAATGGAAATAGCCTTATTGTTCCAGTGGAAAACTCTGCATCGTACAATTTCCCATGAATCATTTTTTAAAAGAATTTGTAATTGCTCTAGGGGTTGTCTTCAGTGCCATCAGCATTCATGACGGTGTTAGGTCACAGGACTCTAGAATTCTAGCAGTAGTCAAATGTTCATGTAATCCTTAACAGGATACATGTATCTTCATACCTTAGCACAGTTTCTCATTTTACGTCTGCCAATTTTCTCCTCTTCGATCCTCACCTTCTTTCCTGAAAGCACTGATGTCTAGCTGGGGACAAGTGCTTGGTAGTCCTTCACTCAATTAGTAATGTCAAGAGAAGACAAAAAGGAGAAAATCATCAATTTTGTGACAAACACAAATGCTTAAAGATATCAATGTTTCTTATAATAAGAATAGTGTTTCCAATTAGCGTCAGAGGATCCTCTGCAAATTTCCACAATACAAGATTCCTGACTTTAAATTCTACTCTGGCTGATGATGCAAACCTAGGACTGATCAATCTTAGGAAGGGTGGTCCAGGATTTTGACACAGTAACGGTGGAGGCACAGCAACATTGTTACAAGTCAGGATGGTGTGTGGCTTGGAGGGGAACTTGCAGGTTGTGCAGTTGCCATGAATCTATTGCCCTTGTCCTCCTGATAGACGTTGCGGGTTTGGAAGATGCTGTCAATGGATCCTTGGTGAATTTCTGCAGTGCATCTTCTACATAGTACATTCTGCTACAACTATGTGTCAGTGGAGGGAGCGAAAGTTTAAATTGGTGGATAGGCTGCTTTTTGTGGACAGGACATACCTGGGTAATTTTCCACATTACCAGGTAGAAGCCATTGTTGTAGCTGTACTGGAACAAGTTAGCTAGGGGTGTAGCTAGTTCTGGAGCAGAAGTCTTCTGTACTATAGCCAGGATGTTGTCAAGGCCCATAGCCTCTGCAGCATCCAGTGCCTTCAGCTGTTTCTTGATATAATGTGGGATGAATTGAATTGGCTGAAGGCTGGCATCTGTGATGCTGGGGATCTCAAGAGGATGCTGAGATGGATCATCCACTTGGCACTTCTGCCTGAAGATGGTTGCAAATACTGCCTTTTCTTTCATGTACTTGATGTACAGTGCTTCCCCATCATTGAGTTATTTGTGGAGCCTCCTCATCCTATTAGTTGTTTAATTGTTGACCACATGTAGAGATGTAATACTGAGAGGTTTCTGAGTTACTGAGAGGAATGACAAATTTTATTTACAGAGCCGTTGGATTAGCTGCAGGCCTCTAGCAAGTCTACAATACACCCTCCAGACTAGGAAAGGTCCACCCCCTATAAATTTCTCTGCGCTCAGTATTGATTGGCTGTTCTGACCACGTGATTTTTGCTCAGTAAGGCTGGATTAAGCAACAATCATTACATCCCTCCCCCTTTAATTCCTTGTTTTACATTCCTTATTTACGCAAATTAGTTTTTACAGGTGAATAGAAAACAATATCAAAAATCTTAGAAATTATCACACTGGCACTTTGTCATAAATTCAGATTATACACTTATACACTTGGTCCAGTAATATAAATCAAGTTGTTGAGGGGATTTTCTGTTCTGGGTGGAGTGGCGTAACTCTATAGCCTGAGGGTCTCCTACAGGGTTGACACAAACAGGAACTGCGATAATGGGTACCTCTTTTAGCACAGGCAGCTCATCCTTATTTGATTCAACGGAGACATCAGTTATGTCTATAACAGGTCGATCAAGTACTCTGGTTTGATAACATTCCTTGGTGACAACACTGACTGTGGAAGTGTCTCCCAGCAGCTGATCCATGTGTTTATGAACAACCCAGCCTTCCTTGTATATTTGGTATGAAAGGGGTCCGGTCTCACAGACAATAACCCCTAGGATCCAACTTGTACCGTTACCAAAATTTGTTACACATACGGCTTCATCTACTATAAATTTCCAAACTCAACTATGCAAATCATGGTTTATTTTCTGATTCGTTGGTTCTTCTCTATCCTCCCTTGCAAGTTTGGAAATACGAGGCTCAATCTTGTTCTAAAACGACTCTTCATAAGCAGTTCTGCTGCTGGAGTTCCCGTCGTTGCATGTGGAGTCATGCAGTAGTTAGGAAAGTAGCATGAGATTTTAGTTTCCAAGGTTCCACCGACAATTTTTTAAATCCTGACTTGGACGTTTGGACGGCCCTCTCGGATAGTTTGTTTGATGCTGGGTGGTAAGGCGCAGTTCGGATGTGTTTAATGCCATTTAGACTGGTGAAGTTCTGAAATTCAACATTTGTAAATACGGCTCCATTGTCTGATACAATGACTTCGGGCAATCCGTGAATTAAAAAGCATTGGTGTAACCTTTCGATGGTAGCATGCGACATAGGTGATTTCACCTCAAAAATCTCCATCTACTTTGAGTGTGCATCGATTATGAGCAAAGACATTGTGCCCAGGAATGGACTCACATAGTCTATATGGATCCGTACCCTTGGTTGGTCAAGCCATTCCCAAGTGTGTAGGGGGGCTGCAGCTGGCAACTTTTGTTGCAGTTGGCACTGTTGACAGTGCTTGACTAACTTCTTGATATCTGCATCTATACCAGGCCACGACACATAACTCCTGGTGAGCATTTCCATCTTAGAAATGCCAGGATGGGTGCTGTGCAATTCGGTTAGGAGCAGTTCCCTGCCTGGTACAGGAGCAACTGCTCTTGCTTCTCAGAGTATGATGCCACCCTGACAATGCAATTCATATTTGTGGGTAAAAAATGGTTTCATTTCCCCGGAGACTGGTTCATTTAACCATCCTGTTGATCTCTCACTTTGGTCAGAAGCGGATCTCGATTGGTCCGGTTCCTGATCTGCTTTCCGCAGACAGGTGATGTGCCTAATTCAATGCAAGGACGATTTCTTAGGGTACAGGAGTACACAAGATGCTTTCTTGCAAGGGTAGGCGGCTAAGGGATTTCGCGTTCACTATTTGCATCCCAGGTCGGTGCTTGAAAGTGTATTCATAGGCGGACAGAATTAATGTCAATCACTGAATTCTTGCCAAGGCTATTGGCCGGATAGCCTTGTCTTCTATGAAAAGGCCCAGAAGTGGTGTATGATCGGAGATGATAGTAAAGTGCTGCTATTTAAGTACTGGTGGAATATTTTTAATCTCTGAAGACTATTGACAGTCCTTCCTTCTCGATCTGCGAATAAGCTTCATCAACCACTGAGAGGGTATCCTATTGGCCTCTCAGAGCAGTCGCCATTTTGTGGGACAATACTGCACCAAACACCATATGGACAGGTGTTGCAGGCCAAAAACAATTCTTTAGATGGGTCGAAGTGTACTAACAAGGGTAAGGAGTGCAGCAATTGTTTTACTCTGTTGAAGGTTTCCTCCTGTGGAGTCTTCTGGACCAACAATAGTGTTTCTTCAGCAGAATGTGCAGGGGGACCAGTCAATAAGTTGTGTGAAAATCACCCATAGTAGTTTACCGTCCCTAAAAATTATTTCAATTCAGTGATATTTGTGGGGAAGGTGCCTCCTTTATCGGTTTAACCTTTGCTTCCACGGGGTGTAATCCTTGTGCATCCACATGGTGGCCCAGATCCACAAACAGGACTGTCCCTGCAGACCGATCGTGTCAGCCTGCTCCTGCCCACGGAACTCATTTCTTGCTGTCTTGACTCCATTCTCTCTCCCCTTGTCCAGTCCCTTCCCACCTACATCCATGATTCCTCTGACACCCTACATCATATCAATAATTTCCAGTTCCCTGGCCCCAACCGCCTCCTCTTCACCATGGACATCCAATCCCTCTACACCTCCATCCCCCACCAGGATGGTCTGATGGCTCTCCGCTTCTTCATCGAACAGAAGCCCGAACAATCCCCATCCACCACTACTCTCCTCCGTCTGGCTGAACTTGTTCTCACACTGAACAATTTCTCCTTCAACTCCTCTCACTTCCTCCAAATAAAAGGTGTGGCTATGGGTACCCGCATGGGCCTCAGCTATGCCTGTCTCTTTATGGGGTATGTGGAACATTCCACACCTTCGGTCTGTCCGCGAGTATTAACCAGATCTCCCCATCGCTTGCCATTTCAACACTCCACCCTACTCTCATGCCCACATGTCCATCCTTAGCTTACTGCATTGTTCCTGTGAAGCTCAATGCAAACTGGAGGAACAGCACCTCATCTTCCGACTAGGCACTTTACAGCCTTCCGGACTGAATATTAAGTTCAACAATTTTAGATCATGAACTCTCTCTTCCATCCCCACCTCCTTTCCGATTTTCCCCCTCCTTTTTGTTTTTCCCAATAATTTATATATATTTTTCTTTTCCCACCTATTTCCATTACTTTTAAATGTATTTCCATCCATTGTTTTATCTCTACCTTTTAGCCTTTTTCGATTCCTTCACCCCACCCCCACTAGGTTTATCTGTACCTTGCTCAACCTGCTTTCTACACTTAATTAGCACATTCCTTAGATAATATCACCACCTTCAACACTTCTTTGTCCTTTTGTCTGTGACATCTTTTTGTTATCTTCACCTATCACCGGCCCTCTATCCAGCTTTCCTTGTACCACCACCACCCACCCCTCCCCACCACCCCACCCCCCCCCCCACCCCCCCCCCAAAACCAGCTTATATTTCACCTCTTTTCTATTTTTCCTTAGTTCTGTTGAAGAGTCATGCAGACTCAAAACGCTAACTGTGTTCCTCTCCGCAGATGCTGCCAGACCTACTGAGTTTTTCCAGGTATTTTTGTTTTTGTTTAGGTAATCTCAATAGTTTGGAAAGTGCATTTTTCCTTTTTTAAGTAGACTCCAGCTTCCAGAAAACTTTTTAATACCTCCTCTAAATTTGCTAAATGCTCTGCCTCTGTTGATCCAGTTCTGAGGACATTGTCAAGGTATACTATAACCCATGGTAATCCCTGTGGCAAACTCTTCATCATCCTTTAAAATACTTCACCTGCCAAGGACATGTCAAAAGGTAGGCGCATATACTGGAATAAGCCATTGTGTGTGTTTATTGCGACATACCCCCGGGATATGTTATCTCACTTGAGTTACTGGTACGTGTGGCTCATATCCAACTTAGTGTAGCATTGACCTCCTGCCAGCTTTGCATATAAATCTTCAATTCTTCGAATTGGATATTTATCCAACTTGGCAGTTGGATTAACTGTTAGCTTATAATCACTGCAAAGGCAGACAGTCTTATCTGGTTTCATTATGGGGACAATAGGTGCTGCCCTTTCCGAAAATTGAACCAGCTGTATGATGCTGTGTTCCTCCAATCTGTTTAACTCAGCATCCACTTTTTCTCTTAAGGAATATGGTACTGGTATTGCTTTAAAAAAATTGGGGAGTTGCCTCTCGATCAACATAAATCTTGGCTTGCAAGCCTTTGATTTTTCCTAATTCGTTGCAAAAGACGCTGTTGTATTCTTTTTAAACAATACTAGCAGTCCTCCTGCCTGCACTTGAAATAATTTGGACCAATTTAACCTGATTTCTTTTAGTTAATCATGGCCCAGAAGGCTTGGTCCTTCCCCAGTCACTATTATTTTGGGAGCTGGGCTAACTGCTGCCCATAGCTCATAGGTACCATGACGATGCCTTTAACTTTTATGGCTTCTCCTGTGTAAGTCTTCAACTGGGCAGAAGTTCTCTCCAGGGTTAAGGGTTGGGTACCTTCTCTCAGGTACTGAACTGTACACTCACCCATCAGTGTGGCTGAAGCCCCTGTATCCACCTTCATAACTAGAGGCTTCCTGTTTACGTGGAGTGTGACAGTAATAGGGTTTGCCTTGACAACTTTAAGATTAAGAAGACAGTGAATGTCAGAATCAGTTATTTCAGGCTCTTTCACATTATGTACTTCTAACATCTTCGCTGGCTGGTTACTTGGCAGTCTGGTCTTTGCTCTGCACTGCTTTATCAAATGTCCTCTTTTGCCACAGTAATAGCACACAGCCTCCTTAAACCTACATGTTTCAGGAGTGTGGTTACCTCCACATCGGTAACATTTGAACCTCAGGATCGCTGCCTGATTGTCTCCGGTATATTTTTTTGATTTCTGGGTGATTGGGAATGATTCCTGCTTCGCGGCTGCTCCTGCGGTTTTGGTGCCACGCCTCGTTGCAGGTTCCCACCCTAACTGGTAAATGGTGCCATTTTGCAAGCTCTGTAGCTCCTGTGAATCTTTTTCAACGCTCTCCATGGCCGGGGCCATCCCCATTGTTCGTTTAAAATTTTTATTGACTTCTGCCAGCAATCGACGCTGAATGGCGTCGTTGCTCACACCACAAACTAACCAATCCTGTGACATGTCATTCAAGGTTGCTCCAAAATCACAATCCTCTGACAATTACTTCCATGTAGCAATATAATTCATGATCAATTCGCCTGGGGCCCTCACCCCTGTATTAAATTTGAATCTTTGCATGATGACTGATGGCTCAGGCTGAAAATGGCCCTTCACTAAATCCATGAGCTCACTGAACGATTTGGAGTCGAGCGCACTTGGGGCTGTGAGACTGCGCATAAGGTTGTGGGTTTGACTCTCACAGGCACTCAAGAGAGCTGCTTTGCGCTTTGCCTCCTCCCCTATTTCGTTGGCCTGGAAATAAAACCCAAGGCGTTCGATGTGTTGAATCCAGTCCTCCGCGGAGGAGTCAAATGGGTCGATCCTCCCAAAGAGAAGCATCCTGGTGAGCATATATTTTTTTCCTTTTTTAAAATGAGATACTCACATTTATAGGGCAAGACGCAGTGCCAGGATCATTTATCCTCATTGCCAGATGTACTACTGAGAGGCTTCTTTAGTGGAACAACAAACTTAATTTTTAGAGCTGCTGGATTAGCTGCAGGCCTCTAGCAAGGTTACAATACACCCTCCAGACTAGGAAAACTCCTCACCGTATAAGTTTCCCCATGCTCGGCGCTGATTGGCGGTTCTGACCACGTGACCCTTACTCGGTAAAGCTGACCTTAAAGCAGCAATCACCACACCACCATTCACGACTGGATGTAGGACTGCAGAGCTTTGATCTGATCTGTAAGTTGTGGGGTCGCTTAGCTCTGTCTACCGCAGGCTGCTTTGCTGTTTAGTATGCTTATGCCTGCAGTAATGCTGTGGAAGCAGAAGGGGTACAAGTAATTTTTAGGGAAAATTATTCACCTTTTCTTCAGCAGCCTCCAGTAAATGTCCCTTTCCTGGTAAAGCTAATCAAAGCATGCTCCACCCAGCTTTTGACCAATTTCTGGGATAGGGCTTAAGACAGGTAATAAGTTCCTGATTTGCTTTGACAAAGGGCCTAATGCTAATTGTAAAGCTGCCTTCCCCTTTACCAACATGGCAGCACATACACCCCAAGTACAGATCAGGCACAGACCTCAAAATTGGCCCTTTTTGCCCCTGTTTTAGGCAGAGTGAATGAGGACCAAAACCTCCAATTGTTTCTTCAGCCAATTGCCGGGAGTTTTGTGAATGAGCTTGCATTGTCTCAACACGGAGAGTAGAACAAAATTTCTCAGAATTCACTAAATGACCAGAGATTAGAAGAACATTTGGTAAAGAAATTGAAAAGTCACAATTGGGAATAAGAAGCAACCTTCTGGCAATGGAGTTGTCACAATATTGGTAGTATAGACAGAAATAACTCCTCATCTAAGATGAAATGAATTGGTGGATGTTATCACTGGGGGCAAAGGTACTGGAAACCTGGAACTCTCCCAGGGGGGGAGCCCCACCGGGCTCAATCCAAAATTTCAAAATTGAATTGATAGATTTTTGTTTGGCAAGGGATTATAGAATTCAGGATTGTGGAACCAAGGTGGATAGATGGCACTAAGGTACAGATCGGCCATCATCTAGTTGAATGGTGGAACATTCTCAAAGAGCTGAAGGCCTATTCCTGTTTCTATGGCCAGAATATCATGCTCATCAGGCGGGCGTGCGCCTGACCCAAATGAGCATGAAATGACCCGCAATGACATCGGGCGAGCGTCCCAACATCTTCGCGCACTCGTGTGATATTTCGGCCAGCGGGCGTATGCGTGAGTCAGCAGCACGCCCACTGGCAATTAACAGGCCTATTAAGGCCATTAAAGTCCCATCAAATGTAACTTTTTTGTTGCTCGTCCAACCTTACGGTTGGCAGGCAAGTGAAAAGGCCAAGTGGCCTTTGCACTTTTTAGGTAACCTCATCCACGAGCCCACCCGACAAGGGCAAAATTCTGCCCTATGTTCCTAACAGCTAGCATAAGATTTTAATTCTTATCAGTTCTTTTAAAGAAATTGTATTCAGCAACTCACATGAGCAGTTGGAAGTATACTGCAGTTTTATCACCACCATCTTAAAACAGAAAAGTCTGGTGAATGATTCAGATTAAGACAGCTGTGTATTTCTAGAATGTTTTTGCTTATAGTCCAGATTTTAAGTATTTTCTTTTTCTGTTTATCAACTATGGAATTATGACCAAATTGCATTTTCCTTCAAATGCACCTCATCACTTTTCTGAGGCTGGATCTTTTTGTAAAATTTGAGAAGTGCCAACAGAGAGAATTTCTGAAACATCCTCTAGAAGCAGCCACTGAAATGTTTTGCCTAAAGCAATATTTATGGTACAGATTTTTGTAATCTACCAAGGTATCAGATACAAATTCACGGTGTTGCTATAAATAAGAAAAATGCTAGCTAAAGGTTGAACTCCATGTGAGGGTTTATGAAATAACAAAATCAACTGCTGCAACACACGGATGCAAGAGGATTCACAGTTATTTTAGCTGTACAGGAATGTTGGAGATGAATAGCGGGAACCACACATCTTAGCCAAATGTTTACAGAGCAACTTGGTTGCACTGCATGAGTAATTTAGAAAACTCAGTTTTTGCCATGTACTGAATGCAAACACAATGGCCTGGATTTTCATCCTCGAGCCAGGTAGGGGGAGTCGGGAATATTCCCAGCTTGGTCCATCCGCGTCGGAAGGAAGTGCCCACAAAGGCAGGATCTTCATGGCTTGGGGCAGGGTGCAGGCTGGTGTCAGGCCAGCCGACCCAGCAAGAAGTGCGGAGGCAGCCACTGGGACAGCCAGGTGCTGAGAAGTGTGTTTAAAAGGCCTGCCTCGGTGTTGCGAGACCTCCCCCCATTGAGAAAAGAACACAAAGGCCCTCCAGCCCTCTCCCCTCACACCCTCTTCACCATCTGAACACTCCACATGCCCTATCCATGCCATCTCAAGTCCCTCACGCCCTCAGGGCTCTCATGCCCTCTATGTCCCCCTACATCCCATCATGAGCCCTATGCTAAACTATGGTACTTCCATGTCCGTTGACCCACCAGAACCAATGAACCACATAGGGTATAAGGGTTATATGTAAAAAAAAAGCTTTGAAAAATAGTAACCCATTGATAATTTTCCCCAATGTCCTAAAAAAAATGTCTGGACTGCAAGGTAATGAAAGTGTCAATCATCCAGGCCATTTGAAGTTTCAAAAAACACAAATCACAAACCCTTGAAACCATTTATCTTCTGTCAACAAACATTGTGAAATTAACTGCATGGATCACCCTTTCAAGGCACCCCTAAAAGTTAGACAGCCCAGAATGGGGTCAGGAATCCTGGAATTGGAACCTGCCCACCATTTTTAAAGGGCTCCCAAGTTGGCTCAACTTGGTGAAAATCCAGGCCAATATTCTTCATATTTGACATAGATCATCCCCAGAACTTGATGGCAATTGGAAGAAACAATATCTGAAAGCAGATTATGGTCAGTCCAGCTGAAACTCAATCTCAAATGTATTTCACCATGTGCCCCTAAAACCCCTCCATTGGGTTTTGCACCATTTATTTCATTTCTTGACTCATAAGGAACAGTGGACAAAATTTCATTGATCAATGTCATAATGCATCCAATCACTCCAACACTAACTGAATATCAATGCATTGGGAATGGTTCAGTGAAGGAGGACATGGATGATCCCAATTTTCAGGCCTTTATATTATGAAAGGGGGATTCACTGAACTGAAACTCTTTTCATTTTGGAAAAAAAAGATAAGAGACACCGAAGTGCATGTAGTCCATAAAAGTTTATAGTACAGATCAGCTCATTTGGGCCATTGTGCCTGGCTCTTTGTTAGAACAATACAAAATGAATCCCATTCCCTGTTCTATCCCCATAGCCCTGTATCATTCTCTGATTCAGATGTTTATATCCAGAATATAATGCAGATATTACTTGATCAGGTTATTTAATTGGTTTGCACTTGCAGAACCAGAAGTAATGAATATAACAGAACATGCTCTGCCCACAGAGTAGCAGGCATGTGGAATAGAATTCCAACAAAATTGTTAAGCAGCTCCTTCAAAAAGAAGCTGGATAAATATTTCCTGTGAAATGAGATTGAAAATTATCAGGATAGGTGTAAATGTATATTTTGCTGTGGTTCTCTGAGTCTTCTTTTTCATAACACCCATGGAAATCTATTAGACAGGACTGAATAATGGAAATGAAATTCAATATTATAACATCAGGATAACTATCTTTGTTGAGCAAGGGAGAGAAAAGCTGTAACACTTTTCAAGTCATTTCCCGACCTGTCTGGCTCAGCTATGCATTGGATAAACTTGCTAATCTATCTGAGGGTGTTGGGCAAGTAAGACACCACATTTTGAAAGACTGCGCAAGCTTAAAGTTTAACAATTAAAATCTGTTGCTGGGCTGGATGTTTAGTTGCTGAAACGAGCTGCATTAGGGACTCTCTATAGAAACCCATGGGCAGGATTTTATGTCCCACAGATGGGTATGTGCCCAACCCAACTGGGTATAAAACAGCACGTGATATTTCGGTCGGTGGGCATGTGCGGGAGGTGGCAGCGCACCTGCCAATAATTAAGAGACCTATTAAGGCCCTTAATCCATCAATTAAAAGCAACCTTTCACTGCCTTACGGTTGACAGGTGGGTGAATCATCCAGGCGGCCTTTGGATTTTTAATGAAAACTCATCCATGGGTGGGGTGAGGTTTCCAACAGTAATTTAAAACAAGTGAACATTTTTAGACATAATTTTTAATATGCCCCTGTTCATATGTGGGGACATGTTTCTCTCATTTTGAAAATCTTTATTTCTGTTTCGACAATCTTCAGCGCCCTGAGGCAGCTCCCTGCCTTCATGGAGCTTTCAACGCACGCTCCCACACAAATGTGCAGACTTCTGCACTCACCCTCCTCTCTCCCCCACCCCGCAGCGCACGTTTCACCCTGGCTGGCCGTTAATTGGCCGGACAGCGTGAAATCGCGGTCGGGAGCCAATTGCCGGTGGCAGACCTTTTCCTGGCTGCTCCCAGGCCCGCTCGGCCACCGCAGCCACCCGATGACCGGAATGTCCTGCCCCATATATATATTTGCTCCTTTGCTATCAAATACTGGGGAATGTATAAGCTCCAATTTAGATGGGTAGTATGTCATTTAGATCACGATTGCTGTTTGCCACTTTTCTGCTTGTCTTGTCACTACTTGATACAATCTTGCTGCTTTTGACCCACTAACAATCTGCAGTCTCTTAGAAGGGGAAAAAAGATTATGGGCAAAATATTTAGCTCGGCGGGAGGGCACGCACCCAACCCGCTCGAGCGGAAAATAATGCACGTTGACATCGAGCAAGCGTCCCAACGTCAACGCACAGTCGTGTAGTGTTTTGTTTGGTAGGTGCGCACTGGACTCGGCAGCGCGCCCGCCGACAATTAAAAGGCCTGTTAAGGCCATTAAATTATCAATTCAGTTGAATTTTTTGCTGCCCATGCAACTTTACAGTTGGTGGGCAGGCAAAAAGGCCAAGCAGTCCTTGCACCTTTCAGGAAACCTCATCCACGGGCAGGATAAGGTTTCCTAAAGCAAATAAAAATAAAATAAAAATTTTAAAACCTAATTAATAACATGTCCCTGCTCATGTGACAAAGTCACGTGAAGGGGCACGTTTCATGACATTTTTCTTTTCTTATTTTTTATAACTCTTCATCTACCTGAGGCAGTTCTGTGGCTCAGGGAGATTATGATGCACAATGTTCGTGCTCGCCCCACTTGCACTACCCTCCCCGTGCCAACCCGCACTGGCAGCACTGAGCTGATTGGCCCGCCAACGTGAAATCGCCTTCTGGCCCCAATTGCGGATGGCGATTGACTTTCTGACCACCCCCGTCCGCCACTGCCGAGCCCGCCCGACATGGGTGAAATTCTGCCCCATGGCATAATAGGATATGTGGAAAAGAAGTAAGAAGAAAATAAAAAGACAGAAAAGTCATAAACCCTGCTCACACAGCTGAATGGCCTACACCTGTTCTTAACTTCCTCAACCAGATGTAGTGGGAACATTGGCCATTCATCCCTTTGGGTGTGTTCCACCGTTCAGTTAGATCATGGATGATCTGTATTCAACCCTATTGACCCGCCTTTGCTCCACATCCCTTGATCCCCTCAACTCAACAATAAACCTCTCACCTTAGTGTTAAAATTTTCTATTGACCCAGAATCCACAGTCTATTCGGGGAACAGAGTTCCACAATTTCATTGACCTTTGCATGAAAAATAAGGCTTCTGGATTTCACTATGAAATGGCCTAGCTCTAACTTTAAATTATGCTCCCTTGTTTTCAACTCCCCAACAGGCAAAATGGATCCAATCAAAAATTTTTCAAAGACCTTGATTAGATCACCCCTCAACCTTCAAAACTGATAGGAATGCAAGCTAACTTTATGCAACCTGTCCTAAAAAGCCCCAAGATCACTCTGGCAGATTTGTACCGTATCTCCTCCAAAGCCAGTATATTCTTCTTGAGGCGCAGTGCACAAAACTGAACACAGAACTCAGCATGAAGAAGATATTCCAACTTGTCTGCCTCACAGTTACCCATTGTAAACTCCACTCACCTATTCTGCCTATGTCTCTTTATTGCTTCCTGCTACCATCCAAACAATTTGCTGTAGCCTTATCTTTTTCTGTTACCAGTGTGCCAGTATGGATAGTATAAGCTCACTTCTTCCTGGAAAGAGTTATCTAGTCATTTGGTAGTACAGAACTTGAACATTGCTGAAAAAAAAGGCATGTCGAAGCTTTTCGCCTTGCACTCATCAGGACAATTTACAAAAATGCCAATATAAGGGGAAAATAACAATTTATACTGTGTGTGAAGAGGGTGCTGATAGGTTGGGCAAGTAGTGTTGCCATGGAGAATGCACCACTGACGGTCACAGTAAACCAGGCAGCTTGATCATGATTGGTCAATGCATTGCCCTGAAGAATGAGTCAGCGAATGGCTGTCACTTATTTTGTCTGGCCTCACACTCCCTGGACCCATTACTAATGCCTGCACCTTGACGGTGCTTGTTATTGCTCCCAGAATATCATGGGCATCCATTACAGAGCCCCATCATTCTTTGTGTGTGCCCTTGGCACCTTTAGGGCAGGGCTGGACCCTATCTCCACTGCACCTGTGGCCATTGACCCTGTGTCCTGAAGTGGTCAGGTGCTGAAGACTGACAAAGGATCAGGTGTATTTAAAGTTTCATGGTTGCGTCTCCATGATATGACCCTGATCACAGAGTGCAAAGGAGCTTCCCTCAGCCAGACAGGAGTCAGACATTCACAGAGGCTATGTGAAGATCTGTGGAGTGTCCTCACTGCATGTCATCATCATTCTCCTGGAATTAAGTGACTCTTAGGGCTTCTACTGCGTCTCCATGAGAGGAGTCTTATCACGGAGGATATGTGCGCTGCCATAAGCCAGACCGGAGTCAAACATTCACAGATGCAATGTGAGGATCTGTGGCATGCCCTCATTGCATATCGTCATCATCCTCCACAAATCTAGCAGCTATGAGGGCCTCCCGAGCATGCCTACCTCATCTGGTCAGTGTAATGACCTCATTGTTGCCTTCAAGGATCTCCTCACCCTCATCCCCGTTAATGCTCTTCTCAACGGCGGAGACCTCCAGCTCCTGCATCTTCTCCTCAGCCAGCTCCTCTCCCTGTTGCAGCGCCAGGTCATTGCCTGCTGCACCCTTTACAGCGATGTGTGACACCCTCTGCGGACTATATTTCAGGGCTCCAACAGACCGGTCCAGGCACCAGAACCTCATTTTCAGCATCCCGATGGTCGACTCCACCAAGTTGCGAGTTGCAGAATAAGCCTCATTATACCATCGCTCTGCTGCAGTCTGAGGCCGCCACACGGGTGTCATCAGCCACGGCCTCTATGGGTAGCCTTTGTCCCTGAGGAGCCAACCCTGCAGCTTCTGTGGGCCCTGGAAGATGTCAGGGTCCTGTGACCAACTGAGAATGTAGGAGAGTCATGGACACATCCTAGAAACTGTGTACAGATCTGCAGGATGCGTTTGTGGTGGTTGCACACCAGCTGCACATTCAGCGAATGGAAGCTCTTGCAGGTGACATAGTTGACCGCGAGTTGAGAAGGAGATCTGAGCACCAGGTGAATTCAGTCAATGGCACCCTGCACCTATGGGAAACTTAAGATCTGCTCAAATCCGATCCCTCTTGCTTCCTGGCTTTCCTTGTCCTGGGCAAAATGCACAAGGTTATGTGCCTGCGTGAAGATGACATCTGTGACTTCATGGATGCATTTGTGGGTGGAAGCTTGTGATATCCCACAGAGGTCACCTGTAGAGCTTGGAAAGAGCCACTGGCATAAAGATTGAGCACCATGGATGCCTTTCATGTCCATGTGGAGCCAAATCCTGCAGCAGCTGGCAGATGTGACTGAACCATTCCCTGGACATGCACAGTCTTCAGAGACACTGGTTCTCGGTCATCTGCAGGAACGAAAAGTGCCATCTATAGACCCTGGTTCTAGCTAGACACCGACCAGCGACGGCTCACTGTGGCTTTTCAGCAGCGTGTGCAGGATCCCCAGCTGCCCCTTCTTCCTGAAGGTGCTGCTCCTCCCTCTGCATAGCCAGGCACCTCCATCATTCTCTTCTCTGCCATCTCTCCTCTCTGTACGCCCCGAGGCACACAGTTAGGTCACCAGGCTTCATGCTCCTGATGTACGGCTCCTGCAGGATGAAAGAGAGAGATGCGTGGGTTAGCATGGGTGTACTAAGAACCTCTCTTGGTTAAGATTGAAGGCCTCTTAATGCATCCCAGAGAGTGCTGGCCACGACTTGGATGGCCAGAGGTTAGTGCACTGCATGGCTGCCTGTAACCCCACTCTCCTCTGCCCCTCTCCATGTGACTGATTGGCAGCAGCTTTTGCCCACTGGACTGCATGCAGTGCGCTCAGCTAAGGCGCGGGCATTCTCTAAGCCACGTTGCAAGGCTGCATTGTTAGCATGAACCAAAGGGGAGGCTGGTCCAAACCAGGATGATATCATTGCAAGAGACTGTGAGCACCTCAACCAGTGACTGCTCCATGGCTAACTTGAGCAAGGAGACCGTACAACGTGTTCAGTCATCTAACTGTTCTGCAGTCCACTAAAATGCTCATTAGTTTGCAGTCTGTGCCCTAGGGGTGAAAAGCTCTGGAGCACTTGGTGGCTCTTTGATGCCTCTGTGTTGCTTGAGTGGGCAGAGAAGCTAGAGGCCCAACTCCAATCAAATCAATGTGGCTGTGCCTGAATTGTCTCAGCTGCAGAGGAGTGATCACTTTTTACAAGGTTACCCTGATTTGTGGCTGAATTCCTGCCCCCCACCCCACTTGTACAAACCCGAGGACTGCACAAGTCCAATCGTTGTTGCGTCCTGGCTTTCCTTGTCCCGGGCAAAATGTATAAAATTGTGTGCCTTTGCAAAGATGAAGTTCATGGCCTCATGGGTGCACGTGTGAGTGGAGGTTTGTGATATCCCACAGAGATCATTTATGGAGCCCTGAAAGGAGCTACTGGCATAGAAATTGAGTGCCGCTGTTTCTTTCATGGCCACTGGCAGCGGATGCCCTTCATTTCCCCATCGCACCAAATCCTGCAGTAACTGGCAAATGTTACCGACCAGTTCCTTAGACATGCTCTGTCTTGGTGACACTGATTCTCGGTCATCTGTAGGAATGAAAGGCAATGTATATAGTGTTTGTACACTACCATCAGCCACAGGGCAGCCATTGCCCATCCCCCCCATCAATTCGCCTCAATCGCAAGGCTGCCCTTGCAACCCCCCTCAGAATCACCTCAATTGCAAGGCAGCCTTTGCCCCGCCCCCCAACTCGCTTCAACCTTGAAGTCCAATAGGCAACCCTCGCAAGCGCTCTGTAATGTTACTGTGCACTCACCTCCAAATTCCCCTCAAAGTGCAGCCCGCCAAGTGCACTGATGTCAAACATGTCAGCGTGGTACTCAGACGTTCCAGCATGGGAGCATGATTCCAGCGGTCTAGCTTTATAATGATATGCAGATGTATTATAATGAGGTTCCTGGTGTCCAACAGCGGGAAATGTGGCCCGCTATTGATGGGCAGTGCGGAGATTGCAAACTGGTTTCACGATGTCATGAAACCAATTTATGGCCTTCTCCCCATATTGTCTGCTCAAGCTGCTGAACATGTCCAACACCAGGGCATGGAAAATTCCGCCCATCAGCTGGACTATTTTGATTGTCAGGTCATGGGTGTAGGTTTGGAAAAAACATGACAATCTGTTCCACAGTTTCAATAGAGACCTTTGTTGACATTTTCCAATGGCTTTTATTATGTCATTATGAATACTTGGTTGAGTTTCAAAAGCTAGTTATCCCAACAGTGGATTCTGAGCTCATAGTTTGATTGACAGTTTAAAGAGGCTATTTAGGTGTCTTTGATGTGGCTACAGAATAGAAGTGTTTTTGTTTTTATAACAGTTTAACGACTTGAGGAGATTTAAAAGCTTTGAATGAGCTTGATGAATGGGAGTTTTTTTTTCCACAATGAAGTGTGTACTAGTGAGAGCTATATTAAATTGTTTGAAGTTTATTTGTTTTCATCTTCACATGGCTCCTGAGGTCTGCCAATGTTGAATACTGGGTGAGTGGCTATGAAGGTGGCTTGGGGGGACTATGAGGAGTAGGGGGTGTTTGGGGGGCATGAGTTGGTTTGGGGGTAGATAGGGATTGATGGGGTATAGGGGGGGTACTAATGGCTAGAGGGCCTAACAGCTTCTAAAACAACTGGGACAAAATACCAGAGAACCGAGGCAGCCTTCTAACCAGCCCACCTCAGCACCCGCTCACCTCCATGAGTGCCTACAATTGGCTTCTGGGGTCGACAGCCCCAACTCGATCCCGACCCATCCCCTGAGCAAAAATTGTGTCTCACAGGGCCCTTTAAACTGAAGCAAGTCTGCAGAGTCATGAAATTTCCCAATTTGAGTTACCTGCTTCAGTGGCGCAAACCCAGCCCCTGGTGTCTATTATCTATATAAATCAACTATACAATTTACAAGCTAAAATCATAGGACCACTGATGAATTCTCCTCTTCTCACTAACATTTTGTTTACCAGAATATGACAGTTTAAAATAGGCATATATTAATATGGACTCCCAAGCCTGTACTGAAATGTGGCTCATAACCACTTATGTGGTTTTGTATTTTTCTCCATTTGTTTTGGAATGTTTAAATATTGTATTACACTGCGTTTAAGTGGCATTTTACTATATTCTGATGGAAAATGTGCATCTACTGAGCTGCAAATTGAGCCCATGTCCTTCTGAAATTGTTAGTTTCTCTCCAATAGAAGGAATGATGTTAAAAGACTTCATTACCAAGCCAGATTCAGTTCAAGATCCACATTCACTGATGGAAATATCGTATTTATCTAAGCAATATCTTGGTGCACTCCTATTTACAAAGTTACATTTCCAAACTGTTTGTAATTGTCCTCTCAAAATACACTACACCACCAGCCTACAGTAAGGATGATGAGGCAGTGTAGAGAATTACAAGCTGACATTTGCTGACATTGAAATGTTGGTTATTTTCGTGATTACTTGTAGAAATATTCCAGGTTAGAATGTTAAGGTTTCCATTAAGCTTCTTTACTTTGAACCCATTTGAATTTGATATGGAAAGCATCGCAGCATAAAGCATGTGGGAGTTGCATTTCACAACAGTTCAAAATAAGGTAGGTCCTGGAGTCTATTGGTATGGATTTTGCTCTGATCTGTACAATATTATGCACAATGGTGGGTGTGGAACTGTTAGTGAAGGTTACAATCTCAATTAAAATTGGACTTAGGGTACACCAATCACAGGGATATGATCATTCACATCCTGAGGGAAGCTAGAGAGAAATAGAGATCAGAACTTATCAAATTCATGTGGAAAGAGAAATTGTAGTAGAGGACTGGAAAATATCAAATGCGACATCCCTCTATGAAACAGGAGTCTGAGTTAAGGCCAGGAAAGTATATTTTAATTAGCCTTATTTGAGATCTTCATAAATTACTGGAGCCAATAAGGCAAAATTACTAAACATTTAGAGAAGCATGGCTAACATACAGACTAGGAGCAGGAGTGGGCCACTTGGCCCTCCGAGCCTGCTCCATCATTCAATAAGATGATGGCTGATCTGATTGTAACCTTCTCCCTACGCTGATAACCTTTCACCCAATTATTTATCAAGAATCCATCTACATCTGCCGTGAAAACATTCAAAGACTCTGCTTGCACTGCCTTTTGAGGAAGAGAGTTTGAAAGACCCACTACCCTCTGAGAGAAAAAAATTCTTCTCAGCTCTGTCTTAAATGGGCAACTCTCTATTTTTAAACAGTCACCTCTAGTTCTAGATTTTCCCACAAGAGGAAACATCCTCTCCACACTGACCCTGTCAAGACCCCTCAGGATCTCATATATTTCAATTAAGTCCCTTCTTACTCTTCTAGACTCCAGCGAATACAAGTCTAGCCTGTCTAATCTTTCTTCATAAGATGACCCGCCCATTCCTGGTATTAGTTTAGTAAACCTTCTCTGAACTGCTTCTAATGCAATTACATCTTTCCTTATATAAGGAGACTAATAGTGTACACAGTATTCCAGATGTGGTCTCACCAGTGCTCTGTACAACTGAATTATAAGCTTTCTACTTTTTTATTCAATTCCCCTTGCAATGAACAATAACATTCTATTAGCTTTCTTAATTACTTGCTGTACCTGCATATTAGTCTTTTGTGATTCATGCATTAGGACACCCAGATCTCTCTCAACCTCAGAGCCCTGCAATCTCTCACCATTTAGATAATATGCTTCTTTTTTATTCTTCCTGCCAAAATGGACAATTTCACTTTTGCCCACGTTCACTAACTCATATGGAGCTGTATTTCCTGCCTAACCAGCTAGTAAAATAAAAGAGAAAGGACAGTGTTTAAAAAAAAAAATAACTGGGTGTAGTTTATGGATTTTCAAAAAGGATTTAACAATTTTCCGGCTGAGAGATTTAAGATAAATTTAACACACAACGGAATGTAGCTAAATGGAAGGAGAGATGGGTGGAGATCGATAAAAAAACGGTGAGGTTAAAGGGAAGCTTCTCAGACTGGAAAGTCTGGTGACTGGAGTTCCACTGGCATCTACATTGAAGCCACTTTTGTTTCCATAAACATAAATGATCTGAAATTAAAGGCACAATGTTGAAATGCTGATAACAACAAATGGGAGAAGGGAATGGTGGTGAGGATTGTGAAAGGTTACAAAAAGACATAGACTAGCAGGAAAGGCAAATACATGTATAGTCATAAGAAGTGTGAATGAACGCATTTTGAAAATAGGAATAGGGAAAGATTATAGGAAGATAATGGCATCACATGACACAATGAAAGGAATTTAAACCGAACTTGTCAGGCAGAAAACCCATAGGATTGGTTGGAGTGGCAGTTTTACAATTTGGCCGTAATTTTCTGGCCCATTGGCACCAGGTGCCGTGGTAGATGGGGGGAGGGGGGAACAAAATGGCGAAAAAGCCAGAAATCGGTTTTACACCGTCGTGAAACTAGTTTGCGATCATCCGCTCCACCTGTCAATGGCGGGCCGCATTTCCTGTCGCCGCATGTTGGGAATATCATTATAATACATTTGCATCTCATTATAAGCTCTCCTCACCGGAATCACCCCCCACATCAAATTTACTGCCCATGTCGGCGTGACTTCAGAACGGCGTGCTTCATGACTGCCATTAAAAGGCATGCACCTGGTGACCTGAACTTCGAGGGAACTCAGAGGAGAGTGCACACAACCTTGCACAGTGTTCGTGAGCATCACGTGCAGGACATCAAGGAAGAGGTGCCACACATTCAGGGGAGCACAAGCAAGTAGCTTTTTCCCAGCTGGCTTTCAGTGCGGTGCCAGGTCAAGGGCTCCAGTGCAGGTCAGAGCAGGGGTGGGGGCAAGGCAGCACTGAAGAAAGTGCTCAAATGCATACCAAGGGGGCAGGGGGTGGGGAGCAAGGCAGCACAGACTGAAAGAAATACTGAAACGATGCCAGGGGTGGGGGCAGGGGGGGGGGTAGGTGGTGAGGGAAGGGGCCATGCATTTGGAAAAGCTTGTCAAAAGCATTCTTACACAGCTGAGACTGTTCTGCAGCAGCTCCATTGACATGCTTGGAGTTGGGCCTCTGAAGCTTTTCTGGCACTCAAGTAATGCAAAAGCATGAAAGTGCCACCAAATGCTCCAGAACTTTTCGCTCCTTGAGCACAGACTGCAAACTAATGTGGGTTTTAGGAGGAACAGAACAATTGGATTCTGGGCAAGTTGTAGAAACCCCTTGTGAAAGGTGGCCATGGTGCAGTCACTGCTGGAGGTGCTCACAGCCCCTTGCAATGTTTTTATTAAGGTTTGGACCAGTATCCATCATGATTCAAGCTAACAGCACAGGCCTTGTAGTGCATGTTAGGAGAATGGCTGCGCCTGACTGAGAGCACAGCATGCAGTCCAGTGGCCAAAGCTGACGCCAATTGGTCAAGTGGAGTGGGGCAGAGGTGGGTGGGGTTTCGGACATCACAATGAGCGCACTACACACTTGGCCATTCAAGTAGTGGCCAGCACTCTTTGGCATGCATGAAGGGGCCTTCAGACCTAACCAAGAGAGGTTCTTGGCACACCCATTCTAACCCATGTGTCTCTCTCTTTGATCCTGCAGGAGGAGAACATCAAGATCATGGAGCCTAGTGATGCATAGAGTCATAGAGGTCTACAGCACTGAAAAAGGTCCTTCGGCCCATCGATGCTGCGCTGCTAAAACAAGTACCTAACTTTTCTAAACCCATTTTCCAGCACTAGGCCTATAGCCTTGTATGCTATGGCATCACAAGTGCACATCCAAATACTTCTTAAATGTTATGAGTGTTTCTACCTCTACCACCCTTTCAGGCAGTGAGTTCCAGATTCCCACCACCCTCTGGATGAAAAAATTCTTCCTCATATCCCTTCTAAACCTCCTGCCCCTTACCTTAAATATATGCTCCCTGGTTATTGAACCCTCCACCAAGGGGAAAAGTTTCTTCCTGTCTACCCTATCTATGCCCCTCATAATTTTATACACCTCAATCATGCCCACCTCAATCTCTGCTGCTCCAGGGAAAATAACCCCAGTCTATCCAATCTCTCCTCATAACTAAAACTCTCTAGCACAGGCAACATCCTGTTGAATCTCCTCTGCACTCTCTCTAGCGCAATCACATCCTTCCTATAACGTGGATCCAGGACTGCACGCAATACCCTAGCTGTGGCGTAACCAGTATTTTATACAGTTCCAGCATAACCTCTTTTCTCTTATATTCTAAGCCTCAGCTAATAAAGGCAAGTATCCCATATGCCTTCTTAACCACCTTATCTACCTGTCCCGCTACCTTAAGGGACCGGTGGACATGCACACCAAGGTCCCTCTGATGCTCAGTACTTCCTAGGGTCCTACCATTCATTGTGTATTCCCGTGCCTTGTTTGTCCTGCGCAAGTGCATCACCTCACACTTATCCGGATTAAATACAATTTGCCACTGATCTGCCCATCTGACCAGCCCATCTATATCCTCCTGTAATCTAAGGCTATCCTCCTCACTATTGACCACCCCACTAATTTTCGTGTCATCTGCAAATTTACTGGTCAACCCTCCTACACTCAAGTCTAAATCATTTATATGTACCTCAAACAGCAAGGGACCCAACACCGATCCCTGTGAAACCCCACTGGACACATGCATCCAGTCACAAAAACACCCCTCAACCATCACCCTCTGCTTCCTGCCACTCAGCCAATTCTGGATCCAATTTGCCAAATGGGCTCTTACCTTCGTCATCAGTCTCCCATGCGGGACCTTATCAAAAGCTTTGCTGAAGTCCAAGTAGACTACGTCAAATGCATTGACCTCGACTACACACCTGGTCACCTCTTCGAAAAAGTCAATCAAATTAGTCAGACATGATCTCCCCTTAATAAAACCCTGCTGACTGTCCTTGATTAATCCCTGCCTCTCCAAGTGTAGATTAATTATGTCCCTCAGAACTGTTTCCAATAGTTTCCCCACCACTGTGGTTAGACTGACTGGCCTGTAGTTCCCTGGTTTATCCCTTCCTCCCTCCTTGAATAATGGTACCACATTGGCTGTCCTCCAGTCCTCTGGCACCTCTCCTGTGGCTTATGGTTTATAGACAGCAGAGAAGAAGAAGAATGCGATGGAGGCACCTGGCTCGGCAAAGGCAGGAGCATCTCTCTCAAGATGAAGGGGCAACAGGGCCTGCTGCTTACACAGCTGAACATCCACAGCGAGCCGTCCCTCACAGGTGCTTCACTAGACCCAGGGTCTATAGACAGCGCCTGCCATTCCCGCAGATGACTAAGATCCACTGTCGCTGAAGACTGCGCATGTGTAGGAAACTGGTCGGTCACATCTGCCACCTGCTGCAGGATTTGGTGCCACGGGGACATGGAGGGCATCCACTGTCAGTAGCATTGAAAGTGACCGTGGCACTTAATTTTTATGCCAGTGACTCCTTCCAGGGTTCCAGGGATAACCTGTGCAGGATCGTACAAGCCTCCAGGCACAATAATTTCCAGGAGGTCACGGATGCCATCTTCGCAAAGGCACTGAACTTTGTGCATTTCGTCCGGGATCAGGAAAGCCAGGAAGCAAGAGCGCTGCGATTTGCGCAGATCTCAGGTTTTTCACAGGTGCAGAGTGTCATCTACTGCACTCACATAGTGCTTAGATCTCCATGGCAACAAGAAGTCAACTACATCAATCACAAGGACTTGCTGAGTGTTCAGCTGGTGTGCGACTACCACAAAAACATCCTACAGGTCCACGCACGATTCCTGGGGAGCATTCACGACTCCTACATTCTTAGCAGGTCTCAGATCCCTGACATCTTCCAGGATCCAGAGAGGCTACAGGGTTGGATCCTTGGGGACAAGGGCTACCTGCAGAGGAAGTGGCAAATGGCACCCATGCAACGGCCTCAGGCTGCAGCAGAGCGACGGTACAATGAGGCTCATGCTGTGACCTGGACTTTGGTGGAGCAAATGATAGGCATTTTGAAAATGAGGTTCCAGTGCCTTGACAGGTCCGGTGGAGACTGCAATACAGTCCCCAGAGGGTGTCAAGCATGGTCGCTTGCTGCACGCTACACAGCCTGGCACTGAGGGGAGGACCTGGCTGAGGGGGAGATGGAGGAACTGCGCGTATCCTCCGATGAGGAGGATATCAAAAGGGGATGATGATAATGAGGGGATGATGATAACGAGGGGATGATGATAATGAAGGTGAGGAGGCCAGCGATGAGGCCATCACCCTGGCCAGACGAGGCAGATGTGCACAGAAACCCCTCATAGCCACAAGATTGATGGAGGATGATGACAAGATGCAGTAAGAACAGTCCTAACATCCTCACCTTGGACCTATAAACGTTTGGCTCCTGTGTAGCTTGAGGGCAGCTCCTTTATGCTGTGTGATCAGGGTCATATCATGGGGTAGAATTTTCTCCCCATCGGTTGGGGTTGGGGGGGGGTGCGGTGCTGAGCTAGTGGGGGCGGGTGGACAGCCAATCGCTACCTGCGATCGGCTGCGTGCCGCCATTTTACGTGGGCGGCCAATTAAGGCCCGCCCAGCATGACATGCACCCGGAAGCGCTGAGCACTCCCTGTGTGGGCAGGGGGAGTTCGGCTGAGTCAGGGCCCGCACTCTTTCACGTATGTACTCGAAAGAGCGCAGAAATCTCCCTGAAGCACAGGGCTGCCTCAGGGAGTTTATTTTCATTGTGAAAAAGTCAGTAAAAGATTTTTTTTAATTATTCAGACACGTCGCCTCATGTGACAGTGTCACATGAGCTGGGACATGTCAATGAATTTTAATTTAAAATTTTATTGGATTTTTAAATGCTTCATGAAACCACATCCCACCCATGGATGAGGTTTCCTGAAAAATGCGAAGGCCGCCTGGGCTCTTTGCCTGCCTGCCAACCTTAAGGTTGGACAGGCAGCTCAGACAACTACTTCAATTAGTTCAACATTGGCCTTAACAGGCCTTTGACAGTTTGGCGGACGCGCACCCGACTCTGGTGTGTGCCCGCTGAACTGAAGGTTGAACTAACGCGCAGTGACGTCGGGACACACACCCGATGTCACCGTGCATCATTTTATGTGTTGCCGAGCGGGGTCTGCCCCGCACATCAACCAGAAGATTCAGATCATGGAGACACAGCCATGAAACTTTAAATGCAACTGATCCTTTGTCAGCCTTCTACACCTGTCCCCTTCAAGAACACAGCGTCACTGGTCACAGATGCAGACAAGATGGGGCCAACCTCACCTCAAAGGTACCAAGATCACACAGAGAGAATGACGGAGCTCTGTGATGCCTGCCCACCACATTCTGGCAGCAATGACAAACATCATCGAGGTGCAGGCATCACTAATGTGTCCAGTGAGTGTGAGGCCAGACCATCACTTTGGTCTGAAGGTTACACACTGCACCGGAAAGAGGCTCTGGGCTGAAACACCTGCCTTTATCTTGTGCAGAAAGGTTTCACATCAGAGTGACATGAACACTGCTCATCAGAACAAGGAGCATTAAGCAGGGAGACATTCTTGGGCATTTATTGACAATAGTGAACATTATGTTCAAGTGACCAACACCCATGCCCAGGCTGTGCAACTTTCTTAACCTTCCAAACCCTGCCCCTACACATTGGTGCTCCGCCGACATCCACAGTGGAAGTGATAGCAGCCTGCTGACTGCCGGTGATGACCTGGGCGAGTGGCCTCAGGAGGGCCGAAACTTGGGGAGCCCTGGCCTGCTTTTGGGGCCCTGCTGTGTGTCATGGAGGGGATGAGGACACAATCTGTAGGGCAGTTGAAGATGTATGTGAGACAGTGAATTGTGATGTCCATTGAACTGGCTGTGAGTGAGATCCCTGTGGATGTGTGCTGAGTTTGTGATTGTATGAGTTGAGAGTGATGAGAAGAGTGACTGATGCTGACCACAGCTGCCACCACCTCCAATGCTGGATTTGTCACTTTGCTTCCTGGTCTTCAACCAGAACAGCTGTAGAGGACTTCACGGCGGCTTCCACTGCATCCAGTGGGCACCTGAGGGAGGTGTTGCTAAATTTGGGGGCAGCATGTTTCCTCCCTTTGCAGCAGCCTCCGATCCCTTCGTAAGTACTAGCTCTGTGCATGGGCATTCTTTAAATATGGTGCCCGGATTACTGAAGGCCTGAGGTGACAGCGGGGTGGGTGAATCAGAGGCTGCCCCAGCAGCAATCTTGTGTGTTTCCTGGGAATGCATTATAATAAGGTGGGAGGCACTGGGAATGGGATGAAACCGCACAAAAACCCACCATTGTGGCAGGCGGGAAAAACTTCCTTTTTTCTGTCCATTACCACACTTTGTGCAAACCTGGGACGGTTCCGCTCTTTGACTTCCATGGACAGTTAACTCTGGTAGGATGTAAAATTAGCATAAAAACAAAACAAGCTACAAAGAAGGGTCATATGGACTCAAAACGTTAACTCTGTTTCTCTCTCCACAGATGCTACCAGACCATTTTTTCCGGCATTTTCTGCTTTTGTGTAAAATTAGCATTGCACCCAACCTCATCTGTTTCCAGGTGTGCAGCTTAAGTTAAAATTGATCTCAATGTGTTTGATGTCATTTGAGGCATTCAGTCATGCTTTGTCAAACACTTCTGCATGCAGCAATATTCTTTTAACATGTATATCGTGTCTAAAATTGTGAAAACATCGATTTTTATATAAGTGCAATGCCTTCCCCTCAGAAAATTAGCATAACACATGCATATATTTTCACTTGGGGCAAATGTATCCAAAAATTTTTATAGCAATAGCCAGCATGCCTTTCTGTTTTTCAGATGCCCTGCAACATTATTGAAAGTATCTCCAATTTGATTGGTGAGAAATATACCTGCACAGTCTACTAGTGAGTTATTAACTATTAAAATTATATTTATCTATCATATGATGATTTAACAAAACAGGAGCATTCTCTATTTAGTAATAATGCTGCATGCTAGACTTAATGTCAGTTTCTCCGTGTTAACGGAACATTTTTTGATTCAGAGTTTAAATCTTTATTTAAATTTGTCAACATTGTAACAATTTTCAAAATTTACATTAGTTTAACTCAGGTTTCCAGAACTTGCTGATGTTGACTAAAGATTTATTCTTGTAAATAGTTATAAACAACGCAGAAATAGACCATTCAACCCATCAAATCTGTGCTGGAGCTTTCCTCTACATGAGCCACCTAGTCCAACCTGACTCTCCTCCTCAGTAACCAGACACTTCAATATGTTTCTTTATCAAGTGAATACCAAATTTTCCTTTAAAATCATTTTTGGACTCTTGCTTCGACAACAGAGAATTGCTGAGGGAAATCCCGTGATGGGGTTCCGAGTCTTTACAATAGTTACCCAGAGATTAGAAGAGGTTTTAATTCATCGAACTTTTTCTGAATAACTATTGATATAGCCCTGGCGGAACCATCAGAAGTTTGTGATTTAAGCCGTATTTTCAGATGGTTCCCAGGGCAGGACAATTGTTCAGAGAAAGTGGGCAATTGCCTTGCAAACTCTTACCTGGAAACTACTGAGAGGGATTCCCCAGCGCATCTTTGGGGTACCCCCCAAACCCGACACTAGGGAGCTTGGAGGTTACGGCCCATTGATTTTTAACCAGCTGGCTGGAAATCTGAATTGAGCTTGTAACAACAAACTTTTTAAAAGCATAAAGAATAAAGTGATTTAAACTCACAGCCCGAAGTGGCGAAACCCAATTTGCATTTCTATACATTCCACATTCTAACTCACTGGAGTAGAGTCAGTCTGTCTGCAAAACTCATTAAAGACAATGACTTCAGGAGAGTATGAAAATCTCACATCTCCTGTCTCATTTGAGCCATTGAATGTTATCTACTTGGACTTCCAGAAGGCCTTTGACAAGGTGCCGCACAAGAGGCTGCTCAGTAAGATAAAAGCCCGTGGTGTTAGAGGCAAGGTACTAGCATGGATAGAAGATTGGCTGTCTGGCAGGAGGCAGAGAGTGGGGATAAGGGGGTCCTTCTCAGGATGGTGGCCGGTAACTAGTGGAGTTTCGCAGGGGTCAGTGTTGGGACTACAACTTTTCACTTTATATATTAATGATCTAGATGAAGGGACTGAGGGCATCCTGGCTAAGTTTGGAGATGATACAAGGATAGGTGGAGGGACAGGTAGTATTGAGGAGGTGGGGAGGCTGCAGAAGGATTTGGACAGGTTAGGAGAATGGGCAAAGAAGTGGCAGATGGAATACAACGTGGGCAAATGTGAGGTCATGAACTTTGGTAAGAAGAATAGAGGCATCGGCTATTTTCTAAATGGGGAGAGAATTCAGAAATCTGGAGTGCAAAGGTACTTGGGAGTCCTAGTCCAGGATTCTCTTAAGGTTAACTTGCAGGTTGAGTCGGTAGTTAGAAAGGCAAATGCAATGTTGGCATTTATTTCGAGAGGACTGAAATATAAAAGCAGGGATGTGCTGCTGAGGCTTTATAAGGCTCTGGTCAGACTACATTTAGAATATTGTGAGCAATTTTGGGCCCCGTATCTCAGGAAGGATGTGCTTGCCCTGGAGAGAGTCCAGAGGAGGTTCACGAGAATGATCCCAGGAATGAAAGGCTTAACATATGAGGAACGTTTGAGGACTCTGGATTTAAATGGATGAGGGGGGATCTGATTGAAACTTACAGAATACTGAAAGGCCTGGATAGAGTGGACGTGGGGAAGATGTTTCCATTAGTAGAAGAGACTAGGACCCGAGGGCACAGCCTCAGAGTAAAGAGAAGACCTTTTAGAACAGAGATGAGGAGAAACTCCTTTACTCAGAGAGTGGTGAATCTATGGAATTCATTGCCAAAGAAGGCTGTGGAGGCCAGGTCATTGAGTATTTTAAGACCAAGATAGATAGGTTCTTGATTGGTAAGGGGATCAAAGGTTACGGGGAGAAGGCGGGAGAATGGGATTGAGAAACTTATCAGCCATGATTGAATGGCAGAGCAGACTCGATGGGCCGAATGGCCTAATTTCTGTTCCTATGTCTTATGGTCTTATGGTCATCTATGGCAATCGTCTGAGGTATTGAACTGTTAGAGATGGACCACTAAGACTAATCACTTAGACAATGGGGCCCTGACAAGATAGCTTCAAGACGTTAATCAAGTCACCTTTGGGATACACAGACAATGTCTTTTTTTGAATGCCCCTGGCAGTTGGAGGAAGATCACATGATAAGCCAACTTTTTGTATGTTTTAAGGATGTTTTCTCAGCACTACTGAGGACAAGCAGCTTAGAGTGAAGGCTTGAGTCGTGTTCTCTGCCTCCTTTTGCTTCAATCCACATGGTAAACTTCAAGCCCTGTTTGCTGATCATCCAGCGGTGCCCTGCTGCAGACTGAAATTTCTAAAAAGAATCCAACCCAGCACTTCCCTCCCCCAAAGAACAACCAACTCAGTCATCTACATCTTTAAATTGGAAGCATTGAGACCATCAAATTCAGCTTGAAGCCAGCCGATACACCAAGCTACAGACTTTGTGAAATGCTTTCAGATGTTTGTGACATGATAAAATAGAAGAGAAATGCAAGGAGCTATTTGGGCAACTGGTTAGCATAATGAAGAGAGACGCCTTTCATCTCTGGGACATGGGCTGGCTTTTCCATTTGGGGTTGGAGCCCCGACACTGGAATCAACTGTGGGTCCTGACCCCACACCATATTGGGCATAGTTTTCTGCAGGATTGGCCAATTAATGGCCGGAGGGTGCACGTGGCACCCAATTAAGACTGTCACTACTGGAGGTTCAATAGAAGGCCAACCAGCAGTGAAAGAGTTGTAGCCTTCTGATACAGGTAAAGGAGAGAAAGGGTGCCTCAAGATGGAGGCACCCTCTCAGCATTTTTAAAATTTATAAAAGTAAACGATCACAGCTGTCTAACTGCCTTTATGGAGGGGGAACCCCACCACCAGATAGCCTGCAGCTCCAGCTGTGGCATTTTCATATCATTGGTAAATGTATAGGTTGATTTAAAAGCAACCCAAAGTTCTGAAGAGCAGGGAAGTTATACCCTGTGTGCCGGCTAATATTTATCACTCAATTATCCCTCAATCAGCATCTCAAGAACAGAATCTGGTCATTATCTTATTGCTGATTATAGGAGTTTGCTGTGCACAAATTGGCTGCTGCATTTTCTACATTACACCAGTGACTACACTTCAAAATAATACTTAATTAGCTGTAAAGCACTTGGAGATATTCTGCAGTCATGAAAGTCAGTATATAAATGCAAGTCTTTTTGCTCTTTTCTTTCTAGATTGAAAAGTAGTCCGGACCATTGAGTACAAATCTTCTCTCTTTGCAGGCTGTAAAGATGTTCTGTGAAGTGATGGAATGATTATGGGCAGTCTTAATCTGGTTTCTAGTGGGCATTGCATTATTTTTCCTAATTTGGTGCGAGTTAGTAATCTCATATCTAACAGCCACAGAATGCCTGATATGGAAAATGGAAAGCATGTTTCAGGTGTTACGACAGGTCCCTGGGTGATGTCCCCCAATTTGTTATGATCCCAGATGAGATGAGAATTGTTAACTTCCCGAAAGGGAACCCAATTTTGTTATGCTCCGGGATGAGGAGCAATGAGCTGACCTGGATGTTGAGGGATATACAGGATTTGATAAAGAGAAAAAGGGAGGCTTATGGCAGTTACCGAGAGCTCAAAACAGCGGAAGACCTAGAGGAGTATAGAATGTGTAGGGGGGAGCTTAAAAATGAAATTAGGAGAGCAAAAAGGGGGCATGATAAAGCATTGGCAGGTAAAGCAAAGGAAAATCCAAAGTTATTTTACAAGGATATTAAGAGTAAGAGGATAACTAGGAAAAGATTAGGGCTCATTAAGGACCATAGTGGTAATATGTGTGTGGAGTAGGTAGGGTTCTAAATGAATACTTTGTGTCGGCATTCACAAGTGAGAGGCACGATGTGGGTAAGGAAATCAGGCTGAAGGACTGTGATATAGTTAAAGCAATTAGCATAGAAAGGGAGGAGGTCCTAAGTGGTCTGGCAGGTTTAAAAGTAGATAAATCTCCAGGCCCGAATGAAATGTATCCCAGGCTGTTGAGTGAGGCAAGGGAGGAGATAGCAGGGGCGCTGGCAATAATTTTCAATACCTCTCTGACCACAAGAGATGTGCCAGAGGACTGGAGGACAGCCAATGTTGTACCATTATTCAAGAAGGAAAGAAGGGATAAACCAGGGAACTACAGACCAGTCAGTGGTGGGGAAACTATTGAAAGCAATTCTGAGGGACAGAATTAATCTGCACTTGGAGAGGCGGGGATTAATCAAGCACAGTCAGCATGGTTTTGTTAAAGGGAGGTCATGTCTGACCAATTTAATTGAATTTTTCGAAGGGGTGACCAGATTATGTAGATGAGGGCGATGCATTTGATGTAGTCTACTTGGACTTCAGCAAGGCTTTTGATAAGGTCTCGCATGGGTGATTGATAACAATGGTAAGAGCCCATGGAATCCAAGGCAATTTGGCAAATTGGATCCAGAATTGGCTGAGTGGCAGGAAGCAGAGGGTGATGGTTGAGGGGTGTTTTTGTGACTGAATGCTGTGTCCAGTGGAGCTCCACAGGGATTGATGTTGAGTCCCTTGCTGTTTGTGGTCTATATAAATGATTTAGAGTTGAATGTAGGAGGGTTGATCAGTAAGTTCGTGGATGACACGAAAATTGATGGGGCGGTAAATAGTGAGGAGGATAGCCTTAGATTACAGGAGGAGATAGATGGGATGGTCATATGGACTGATCAGTGGCAAATAGAACTTCATCTGGATAAGTGTGAGATGATGCACTTGGGCAGGACAAACAAGGCACGGGAATACACAATGAATGTTAGGACCCTGGGAATTACTGACAATCAGAGGGACCTTGGTGTGCATATTCATTGGTCCCTTAAGGTAGTGGGACAGGTAGATAAGGTAGTTAAGAAGGCATATGGGATACTTGCCTTTATTAGCTGAGGCATAGAATATAAGAGCTGGAGGTTATGCTGGAACTGTATAAAAAGCTGGTTAGGTCACAGCTAGAGTATTGCGTGCAGTTCTGGAATCCGCATTATAGGAAGGATGTGATTGTGCTAGAGAGAGTGCAGAGGAGATTTACCAGGATGTTGCCTAGGCTGGAGAGTTTTAGTTATGAGGAGAGATTGGCTAGACTGGGGTTATTTTCCCTGGAACAAAGGAGGTTGAGGGGGGACATGATTGAGATGTATAAAATTATGAGGGACATAGATAGGGTAGACAAGAAGGAACTTTTCCCCTTGGTGGAGGGATCAGTAACCAAGGGGCATAGATTTAAGATAAGGGTGAGGTGGTTTAGAGGGTATGTGAGGAAGAATTTTTTCATCCAGAGGGTGGTGGGAATCTGGAACTCACTGTCTGAAAGGGTGGTTGAGGCAGAAACCCTCATAACATTTAACAAGTATTTGGATGTGCACTTGCGATGCCATGGCATACAATGCTATAGGCCTAGTGCTGGAAAATGAGATTAGAATAGTTAGGTACTTGTTTGAGTGGCACAGAATCGATGGGCTGAAGGGCCTATTTATGTGCTGTAGACCTCTATGACTCTATGACTCCCCCTCTTTACTCAGCCCCCTCGGTTGGTCGCAACAAGGTTAATTACAAAGCATCCCTTTCCTCATGGACACCTTTTCCTAGTTCAAATATATTTATTTTTTAGAAGGAGCCAACTTAACCAGGCTTTCTTGAGTCAAAGAAAGAGTAAGTTTATGAGTTACTAAAAACCCGAGAAAAAGTAATAAAAACGCAACACACATACACACAGATCAACAATGACAAGTTGAGTCCAAATATAAAAGCTAAAAAAAATATACAAATCAGACTTTAGCTTGTCCGTGAGGTGAAACGTTGCAGCCGTTCACTTGGGTGATTCTGGTAGAGCTGAGTTTGGCACCTGAGCAGTTGGTTTGGAGACACCTGGTTCTACAGGATAGCTGATAGAGTTGTGCTGTTTCCCTTTTGACTGTGGCTTTGCTGACTTGCCTCCAGCCAGAGAGAGGGGAAAGAGAGACTTTTACCTGCAAGCTGCAAGGATGTCTAGTTGATGTTATTCTGCTGTGACCTTCAAAGCTTACACCATCACACCAAAACGAGAACACAGCAATCAGGTTGCAGCTGGTGTTTTAATCGCTTTTCTTCTGTATTCCTGGAAGGGAAAAACAAACATGTCTTTCACCCAGAATCTGCTTTCTTTCAGCTCAGATCATGTCCACATTCTAAGACATAACCCAACAGGAGATGGTTTCTGTTGGGATGTGGTAATCAGTCTCCATTGTCTGGACATGTCAGGCAAGTGTAATCCACTTAGGAATTTTCCAGAAAGTGGTTACTTTAAAGTCTCAGCCAGCTTTTGCTTGTATGTCCTTTTTTAAAAAACATACATTCCCCAAAAAGTTCAGTATGCCCGTAAGTAATTCAGACTGTGATCTGCTGAAATAACAGAGGCAAGGGCAACCTTGTGTGGTTGAGGTGTGTTGTTGAAATAGAAAGTAAAAGGTTTTACTTTGCATCGGGCTGTGTCATTCCTCAATTAGGAGTGTTTAATGCTGACCTGAGCATCGATTGTAATTCCCAGGCAGAAAAGACAGAGAGAGCAATCAAACTTCCTGAACAAGAGTCTCCATGGTTGCCAGGCTTCATTAACATCCCTGCCAACCAGCTGCCCACCAAAACCAGGAGTAAAGAGCTAGATGTTCAGCTGTCTGCAAGAAAATATTGGGCTGCCTATAGTTCAGGGTGACACATATAGGCCCGGACTTTGCATTCCTGATCCTCCCTGCAAAGAAAAGGCTTTTAACTTGCCTTTCGATCCTCTGCTAAGTGCCTGGCAAGTTTCATTGATTTATAGGCCACAGTTAGTGTTGCCCTGAGCCCTTTCTGAGCAGTAGCAGCACAATTAGCATATTTATGAGGGAACAACCTGAGTGAAGCAAACACCTGAACCACCCGACATTAAAATTGCCACTGGGTGTTATCAGAGCAGGAAAAAGAGCTATTCAATTTTAACTCTTGAGGAATGGGATTCAAATCCCCCCTTAAGTATCTAAAGTGTAAAGAGTGTGCTTTTGACATGCACTAACACCCATCACCTCAGTCAGTGCAAATTTTAACAAGTGTAATTGATTTTCACATGCTGCATAGCAGTTGTCTGAAGAGGTTGGAGTGACCATTGATATCTAACTGTGAATTACAAACCGCTACAAATCATTGCCAGTTTTGAAAAATACAACCTGCAATAAATAGTATTTGTCTTAAATGGGAAGCATTAACTATTTCATCTCTTTACAGATCCAGTTGCCTCTTCCTACTGTGTCACACTGCTGCATTTTATGGCTTGTAATCACATTTTGTACAGAACTACCACCCTGTCGTTGTGAAGTTCTGCTTCACTGATGATATGAATAGGGATTGCTGCCTTCAGCCCACACCCACTGTCACTGGAACAGAAGTGCATGATGTTGCATAATTGGGAATCCTATGCAGCAGGCTTTATTAATCTAGGCTGTACCAGTGCCGGGAGCTTCATCCGACAGCTGTGCACATCAGGACATGGCAGGTGTGATGCCTGCAATTTTGAATCTATAATGTCTGCCCGAAGTTACCTCTAAACTACAGTTGCACTTCAGTCACATTTAAGGATTTTCAATATTTTTTTCTTCTTCACTGAGTTTGAAGCATTGTATTTTGAAACAAAGTGATTTCACTCAGGTGTAAATGGCCACACACTAAAGCTACTCGGACATTTTGAAAGATGTTTATTGATGAACAATGTTGCAGCCAAATGCATGCACAAAGGTTGATCATGGAGGATTTGAGCGACACAGCAATGTTAAGAATAATCATTCAGCAGCTCACAGCATGTTTGGAATTTGCAGCGTATTTGAACAGAAGTAATTTTAAATTGATTACATGTTAATGAGAACCATGTCCTGAAAAGAGGCGATTTTAATGCAGGACCTCCAGCTGAACCCATTCTGGTTCAAGTGGAAAAAGCTAATGATTCCAAATTGATGACTGGGCCTTGATATAAGCCTCCAGGTGAAGGTGCTCAGTATGGTTTTGCACTCTGGATCGAAAGTACTAAAGCATCCAAATTATTTCTGTGTATTACAGTATTCTCCAAGGCATTCAATGGTCAAATGCAGATCCATCTAACTTTGAGCGTGGTGGTGGTCGGTGGCGGGTGGTCAGGAACATGGTCAAGGGGTGGGGGGTGCTGATCGGGGGGTGATAGTCAAGGGGGTCCAGTAGGGTTCGGTGGGTCAGTAGTATAGTTATCCAGGAGTTAGAACTGGTTTTAATCCTTGTAATATTTCCTAGGTAACTATGTTGCAAAGTGAGTTGGAACCATTTGAAGTCTTTCACTTGAATCGGAATTTCGGAGGATTCCAGGTGCAGGGTAATTGCCCTACAGGTTTTGAAACTTCCTAGGCAATTCCCATGCAGTCCTTGCGTGGGGGCTTCTGAGGGGTTCCCCAGCACGTTATCTGTGGTATGACTCTCCGGAGAATGGAAGATCTGATGTCACACCTGAAAGGACAACAACACTAACTTTCACACACCCTCACACCTCCATCAGGCTCATAACCTCTGGAGCTCACATGCTTATCCCGTCCATGGCTCCACTCACCACACAAACATTCCACCCAGTGCCATGTGTCCTGCTCACACTCTCTCCATCTGTTTTCATGCAGGAAAAGGTCTCAGACCAGGGTGGAGTGGCCTGCATTAGGCCCTTCATTCACTTTGAGGAGTGTGCCATCGCACTGAATGGTGACGACATGGACCATGCCTGCGGCGACAGTGAGGTCGATGGCAAACACCCACGTAAGGATCCTGCACCACATCATCCCTCTCTCAACACAACTGAAAGTGCTCTCTGTCCTGCTTTTGACTCTGTTGACATGCACTAATTATCCCTACTTTGATTCACAGATAGCTCTGGCAAGTGACCGACACCCTCAGCCAACCAGTCACTCAGCTCCATCCAGGTCCTCATCTCCAGCCAAGAGAACACCTTCTCTATTGAAGAGTTGGAAATAAGCAGCCTGGAAAACCTGTCACAGTGCTCACCCACACCCTCCACCAGTGCAGAGACACACAACTCGAAGGGACCTACATCGAGACCAGGCTCGGGTTCACAGCTGGTGGTCACCACATGGATGCGTGTCCGCAGCAGGAGGAGGCAGGTTCAGCCAAATTCCCTGGCATTCGGAGGACTGCTGAGGAAGAGTCATTTGTGAGGTCTGAGTCAGATGATGAGCCTCTGTATTCGGCCTTCCAAGTCATCCTGGAGAGTCAACAGAAGACAGGGTAAGAACGCGCAGAGCTGCTGGAAGCCTTCAATAAAGTGGCTTGCAAGTTGGAGGACTGCGTCTGCTTGTTCTCTGATGAAGTGGTGCCCAAGTGTACACGTATGGAGGTCTCCATGGGGAGGATGGTGGACGCCATGGAGATCCTGGTCCAGCAGAAAGCAGAGATGTGTGCAGACCTGCACTCCACTGCGGTAGCCATGAGTGAGTTCCTGCAGTAGCGATGCATGAGGGAAATGGGGCACCTTGACATCCCTCCAGGTGCACCTTCCCCTCAAGGTGTCAGGCCGGGGCCCCTGAGCACCCGAAGGGAGGAGGAGCAGCAGCTGGACACCCCTGGGTCATCCACTCAGGAATCTCAGAGGCTGTCCTCTCCCTCCGAGTCCTCTTTGCCTGTGACCCCTTCAACCTCTGTCAACGCAGAGGGAGCAGCTTGCCTACAAGCGATTATGGAGGGAGAAGTGTGGATGTGGCTGGGCTTGCGAATTCTTCATGTATCATACTCATCTCAATGTCCTGAGCATTCTCAATGCTGCCTGCTGGGGTTTGTTTTCAGTTGCCCATCTGAGCTGACCTGCATCTCTGGCCACCCAAATACTCCCATGCAGCACCTGACGTCGCCCACCACGACTCTCCGGCATGACCTTCCATTTTCCCTCCATGACCTACTTGCTACATCCCTTTTCCTTCGGGGATGTCCAGGCGAACTTGCAGTTCTCTTCCTTCCCAAAAATCCTACCTCTTCCCGCATTGATCTCCCCAGGGTCTGTGTTTGCCTCCAACCCACCAACCACCCTTGCCGTCCCATCTACCGCTACCGATGAACCCTCACCCTCCCACCCAACCATCTCACTCTGCCCTCAGTCATTTTCACCATTCCCTCACACCACAACCATTCTCAGTTCGCTCCTGAGGGGACAGTCATGGACTTATCAGAGCCCTCCTTTGCACGTTCATCTGGACATCCCCCCCGCCAGACCCCTTCCCCCCTTGGAACTCCTTCCCCCACCCCCTCCCGGTCTCTCCCTTCCTTGGTCCTCCGCCCCCATTCAGACTCCTTCCCCTCTCTGCACTCCTTCGTCCTTCCGAACTCCTTCCCTTACACCTACCAGCCCACTTACAACTACCTCCCCTATTTCCCTCTTTTCCCCATTACCTTAGATCCCCCCCCAACCTCATCCCACCAAAACCTTCATTTCCTCCCATCCCTATTCCAGTGGGCTGGCCTTATAATGATATGCAGATATATCACAATGAGGTTCCCGACATCCGATAGTGGGAACCATGGGCCGCCTTGATGGGCTAAGCGGATTATTGCAAACTGGTTTCACGACGTCATGAAACCAATTTCTGGCCTTCTCGCCATAATGTCCGCTCATGCCATCGAGCACGATTGACGCCATCAAGCATGGAAAATTCCACCCTCTGTTTCACTCTTCACAGGTACCCCCTGATGCGCTGAGTATTTCCAGCATTTTCTGTTATTTATTTCAAGTAAACAGGGTTCCGTTTGCAACAAATTTAAAACTTTCAAACAGAGAACACAACTGATGAAGTTCAAACCCATCTGCCCCTCCAGCCAGGAAGTGAAAATTCTTAGTCCTAACATTCTGGGCCTAGTACAAATATTTTCTATTTTAACTCTTGTGACCCTTTACAAAGATGGAGGTCAATGGCTAACGGTCAACACCAGTTGTACAGTTCAAAGCTGCTTCAGTTCCAGGTTGTGTCATGTACTGTTACAGTATCACAGAATGATTATAGCACAGAAGGATGCCATTCAGCCCATCATGTCTGTGCTGACTCTCTGAAGGAGCAATGCACCTAAAATCCACTGCCTGCCTTCTCCCCGTATCCCTGAATGCTCTTCCTCTTCAGATAATAACCCATTTCCCTCTTGACTGCCTCGATTAACCCTGCCTCCACCAGGCAGATCCTAACCATTCGCTGCATGAAAAGGTTTTTCCTCATGTCGCTATTGCTTCTTTTGCCAATTACCTTAAATCTGTGCTCTCTGGTTCTCGATCCTTCCACAAATCAGAACAGTTTCTCCATGTCTACTCTGTCCAGACCCCTCATGATTTTGAATACCTCTATCAAATCTCTTCTGAACCTTCTCTTCTTCAAGGAAACCAGGCCCAACTACTCCAATCTATGATGTAACTTAAGTTCCTCATCTCTGGAATCATTCTTGTAAATTTTTTCTGCACTCTCTCTAATGTCTTCGCATCATTCCTAAAGTGTGGTGCCCGGAACTGGATGCAATCAATACTCCGGTTGAGGATGGTCCAGTGTGCTATACAAGTTTAACAAAGGGCAGAAATTTATGGGCCCACCGTGGAGGGGGCAAGGCCGCAAAATTCAGTGATCCATCCAAAAGTCCATTGACTTCAGCAAATCATAAAATTCCACCCATCACTTCCTTGCTTTAGTACTCGATATCCCTATTAATAAAGCCTTGGATGCCTTATGCTTTAACCAAACTCTCAAACCTGTTCTTCACCTTCAGTGATTTATGCACATGTACACCCAGGTCCCTCTTCTCTTGCAACCCTTTAGAACTGTACCCTTTATTTTATATTGTCTCTCCACTTCCTTCCTACCAAAATGAATCACTTCACACTTCTCTGCATTAAATTTCATCTGACACTTGTCCGACCATTTCACCAACCTGTCCATGTCCTTTTGAAGTCTTATACTATCCTCCTCATTGTTCACAATGGCTCCAAGTTTTGTCTTATACATGTATTGTGAAATTGTGTCCTGTACACTAGGTCATTGATATAAATTAGTAAGATCGGGGTCCTAACACCGACCCCTGGGTAACGTCACTATAAACTCTAAAAGTAGAAGCCTTTTTTGTGTTAAAACCTTTAAGTCATATTCTTCATTAATAAATAACTTTCCTAACATGAACTGCTGTGCATGAATGACTGAAAACAGACTAATTACCAAACAGCTTACAATAATTTCAGGGTCATAATGCCACTGTCATGGACAAACACATTCAGTCAAAGAGCAAAAGGAAATTCTTACAATGGTGACCAAAGAGAAACAGAACAGTGACAGCACTTCAAACATAGAATCAGTTAACAGTAGACTGCTCAATTAGTTATGGTACAGTGCAAGCCACCCTGAGAATGAGGAAAAGCAAGAGGAGGTAGATTCAGACATTCACCATAATCTCTCAGGGCTCTGCATATTTTTCTTGAACTAGGTTTTCCCTTGCAGTCTGTTGCCGCCTGACTGACTCTATGGTGTCAATGTACCACTTCAAAAAAGCCTCTCTCTCTCTGGCCAAAATTAGGCCTCACTAAGGGGCAAGGATCTCAGTCCATTATTTTGCACTCAGGTTGAATTTAATGCAAGTGGCAGTTGTTGTGTTTTTATAATGATATAAAAGCACCAATTGTTCATGCGGGATTGAGACGATGCACAGGGAAACATTTATTCAGAGGCATAAAGCTTGAAGACATCAGAGCTGCAGAGCTGTGTGTGTGTGTGTGTGTGTGCTCTGCTGAAAACAAAAGTGAAACAAAAACTGGGTCACATGACACACTTCCTTTCTAGTGATGTCATGCTCCTATTCCTTAAAGGCATACTACCGCAATGGTAGCTCTGGTGTTGGAAAACTCGGGACAACCGACTTGTCCATTTCTAGGTGCCCCAATGATATTCAATGCCCATCAGGCAATTCATTGTCAGGCATCAGGGCTCCTGTCCCTTTAAGGGCAGAGATTCCACCTCCAAGAGCTGCCATTCAACAGCGCCACTGGGAACTTCTAAACATCCCCCGCGACAGGGGGAAAATTCTGCCCTTTATTACAGAGAGTTTTTTGGGTGCTACATGCTTGACCAGGACTCTTGTCAGGAAGCCCCAACCCCTAGACTTCCCGCACTCAGGGCTCATTGGTCAGAGCCTCCCAGAACATCATATGACCCCTGATAGACAGCAGGGGAGGCTATACCCTCAGTTGCTACATTTACATTAAAAAAAACCCAGGATATTAAAACACAAGTTGCAAATAACTAGGATATTTTTGTAATCCCATTAGCAATTCCACTTTAAATGGCTTTAGAGTTGAAGTGAAATTTCCTGTAATGATCTATTGGAGTACAAAATGCTTGTTTTAAGCTTGAATTTGTTCAGCACTCTCAAGTCACTTACCCTGATTCAATCAATATGATTATAGACTGAATTCTGAAGCAGTGATTAGCTTAGAAATCTGAACGTCTGCTCTTCTCAGTTGGGTGTCAACAGTAAAAGAAAAAGTATAATTCATGGCTACACTCAAGGCCTCCTTTGACATATTCTATCTGACTTGAGAAGCTGTTGTTTTCTTGTTGAAAATCAAAGTAGGAAACCCTCGCTGTGTTTGCTACGAGCTGAATTTGGAGATTCTCATAATCCCAGCCAGTAAGGGAACAATGCTATCAATAACCTAAAAAATTATGGGAGCAATATTTGTGTACATTTTACGCATTTTTTAATCTTAATGGTTAATAGTTTGCTAGCATCAAGAACCGATTTTAACTGTTTTGCAAAACATTCAATAGATATTTTCACTATTAAAGAAAGCAACTATTTTTAGCTATTAATCTTAGAGTAAAACAATGACCTTTGATAAATCCCAGTGTACAATTCATATCCTGAGAGATTTTGTATGGCCTACAAACCTAAAAGTGCAACTTGTGCACTGGTGTGATTAATGCCTTGCCACATTAGTGGCATAAATAGTTTTATATCATGCCACTGTCACTTGAATGCTTAATGTATATCAGATTTAACTTGACTGGAGATCTTTATAACAACAATGCTGATGAGCCTGGGGCCAGAGTCTAAGGTTCAAAAATTCTTGAATTCTTTAAGAATAGCTTAAAATAATATTTCTGTTGAGTGGCCCAGGAAGTTGAGATCGAACAAAATTCTGTCAGAAATCTGCTCTTTTTCAGCATCTCTTTAACCCCTGACTTGCAGGGCATTTTTTTCCACTCATGCCCCCTACATGAAGGTAGCCCTAGAAATGCCATCCATTTACCTAATAAAGGTAATTAGCTCCTGGTTATAAAAGCCTAAAGAAACAATTAATTAGATATAGTTGGGACCAATTTTAACATGGCTTCTGGCATAAATGAGGCAGTAGTGGCTTGCAAATTGTGTCAGGTCACTTGATCAATTACTGTCCCATTTAGTGCTTCAACCACTGTCATGGGGTGGGGGCCATTAGATGGGTGGCTGGAGTGCCTGCCTTACAAATCAGGATCCTATGCTGTCTGTTAGACCTCAATTCTATTTTTAAGGTACAAGCTGGGAGGAGCATGCACCACATATTCTCTGCCAATTTGTATTGGTCAGACCCCCTTCCTCTCCAGCCAGTGAGCACCAATGGAGCACTGGCTTGACATGCACAGCTTACTGAAAACCATGAAAATGAAACTGGAATTTCAAAATAACTCCAGCCTTTAATGACAGCAACAATGGATGAGCGGCATGCAGCAGAGCCACTCCACCTGATGACCACCATTTTGCACAAAGTGTTAAAATCAGCCTCAAAGAGCTTTAATTTCAACAAAGTGGAGACAGAAAAGAGGAAGTGTATGGGGAATGGTAAAGACAGCTTGGAAGGTTATTGCATAAAAACGCCTAGGCCAGGATTTCCTGGTCAGCAAGTGGGGTGGGTGGAGGTGGGTGGGGGGGGGTGGCAGGGCCCGCTCACTGACAGGTAAAATGATGCGGGATGACGTTGGGCGGAACTTCTGACGTCACCGTGCCCCATTTAAATTTTCAGGTCGGCGAGGGCTTAGCAAAATCAGCTGTGCGCCCGCTGACCTGTCAATGGCTAATTGAGGCCATTGACAGTCATTAAACTAATTAATGGACCTTAAGGTAGGTGGGCAGGCCCGGAGCCCTGGCGGGCATTATAAAAAGCATGAAACCTCATCTACATGCAGGATGAGGTTTCATGTAGGTTTTTAAAAATGTAATTAAAGTGTTTGTAAAAGTTATGAGCACGTCCCAACTCATGTGACATTGTCATGCGCGAAAGAGCACTCTCTCGGCCAAGGGATTCCCCCCCTCCCCCAGCCCGCATGGGGAGTGCATAGCACTTCCTGGCGGACGTCACACTGAGCAGGCCTTAATTGGCCCGGCCACGTATAATGGCAGCACACCCCCGATCGGGAGCGTTGATCGGAGGTGCCAGAGAAACATCCCCCCTGCCGGGGGGGAAACCTCTGCCCCTAGTTCAAAGTGTAGCTTTTTGCTAATAGTGCTTATTGGAGCAATTAAACAAGCAGGTGCTTATTGATTTGTTGACATAGGTAAACTGCAGTCTGAGTCAATTATAAGACAAACCCTGTTTGAAACGATAGCCTCCAGCAAAACCACACATATGCTTAAGATATGATATTTGCACTATCCATTGAATTGGAAAATTTGATCCTTAATCAGCATGATTCAGTATTTCTGTTACAAGTTTAGGGTCTTGGCTTGGCTAATCAACCTTTTTGATCATCTGACAGTAAGAAATGTGCCCATATGCCCAACATCCAAATATTGGACAGTTAAACCCAAAGGTATAACAATAAAAAGGTAGGTTTGTATTTATATAACACTTTTCAGAATCATAGAACATACCAAAGCAACCAATGAGGTACTTCTGAAGTGTAGTCAGGGTTGGAATGTAGGAAACATGGCAGCCAATTTGTGCACAACAAGCTCCCACAAGCAACAATGTGATCATGAGCAGATCATCTGGGTTTTTTTTATTGATGTTGATTGAGCGATAATTATTGTACAGGACACTAGGAGAGCATCCCTGCCCTTAAGTGGCATGGGAGCTTTTACGTCCACTTGAGAGAGCAGGCAGGGCCTCTTTTTAGCATTGTGTCACTGACAGTGCAGCATTTCATCACTAATGCACGGGAGTATCAGCCTGGATGCTCAAGTATCTAGAGTGGGACTTAACCTTGCAGTCTTCTGACTCAGAGGGAAGAATGCAACCCATCAAGCCAAGTTGACACAGTATTACCCCAGATATTCATGTCTTTCAAATGTGTTTATTCAACCCTTTGAAGGCACATTGATCAAATACTTGGTAGGATAAGGCCAGATACAAATTGTTGAGCTTCTTTATTTCACATCAAGCAAGTTTACAGAGGAACAGTGCAACTTACCTTTGTGTAATAATACAAAACAATCAACATACTGTCATTCTCCACAGCAGTGGGTTGTCTTATTTGACTTAAAACAAAATAACTTCTAACTACTCTCCTGCATTCTGACATTTTCACAGTCTTTACTGGGTCCAAATCTCCTTTTGTATTTTTTAAAAATGACTGACATTGCAATCTTTGCTGAATCTGACAGCTGCCTTTACCATGATATTTTACAGTGATTGCACAGTGCTCAGTGTCATTTTCAACATCTCAGCTACTGAAACAGTCCGTGCCGCATGCAGCAAGACCAGGACAACATTCAGGCTTGGGTTAATTAGTGTCAAGTAACATTCGTACCACAAAAGCGCCAGATGAGGACCATCTCCAACCAGAGAGAATCTAACCATCTCCCCTTGACATTCAATGACATTACCATCACCGAATGCCTCACTATCAAATCCTGGGAGTTACTATTGACCAGAAACTGAACTGGCCAAGCTATATAAATACTGTGGCTACAAGAGCAGGTCAGAAACTGGGAATTCTGCACCAGTAATTCATCTCCTGGTTCCCCAAAGCCTGTCCACCATCTACAAGGCACAAGTCAGGAATTTAATGGAATGCTCTCCAATTGCCTGGATGACCTCAACTCCAGCAACACTCAAGAAGCTTGACATCAGGCAGGACAAAGCAGCTGGCTTGATTGGCACCCCATACAACACCTTAAACATTCACTCTCTCCACCACTGGTGCACAGTGGAAACAGTGTGTTTGTCCCAGCTACAATGTACACTGCAGCAAATTGCCAAACTTCTACCACAGCACCTTCCAAACCCACAAACTCAACCATCTAGAAGGACAAGGGCAGCAGACAGATGGAAACACCATCTCCTACAAACTCCCCTCCAAGCCCCACACCATCCTGGCATGGAAATATTATTTTTTATTCATTCATAGGATCATTGGGATGTCAGTGTTTCTGACTAGTTCAGCATTTATTGCCCATCCCTAATTGCCCTTTAGAAGGCGGTGGTGAGTTGCCTCTTGAACCGCTGCAGTCCATGTGTTTTCAGAACACCCACAGTGCTGTTAGAGAGAGAGTTCCAGGATCTTGACCCAGTGACAATAAGGAAAGGTGACATAGTTCCAAGCCAGGGTGGTGTGAACTTGCAGGTGCAAGCGAACTTGCAGGTGGTAGTGTTCCCATGCATCTGCTGCCCTTGTCTTCAAGGTGGTAGAAGTCACGGATTTGGAAGGTGTTGTCAAATGAGCTTTGGTGAATTGCTGCAGTGTATCTTTTAGATGCCACTGCTGCCACTATGTATCGGACATGAATGAAGTGAGCGTTGAATGTGGTGGATGGGGTGCCAGTCAAGCGGGCTGCTTTGTCCTGGATGGTGTCAAGCTTCTCGAGTGTTGTGGGAGCTGCACTCATCCAGACAAGTGGAAAGTATTCCATCACACTCCGGACTTGTGCCTTGTGGATGATGGACAGGCTTTGGGGAGTCAGAAGGTGAGTTACTCACTGCAGGATTCCCAGCCTCTGATCTTATAGCCATAGTATTTATAGGGCTGGGCCAGGTAAGTTTCTGATTAATGGTAACCCCGAGGATGTTGATAGTGCAAATGCAGTAGTGCACCTGCAGGTTCTCCTCCACAATGCACATCATTCTAACTTGGAACTATGGCGACATTCCTACACTGTTTATGGGTCAGAGATCTAGAAATCTCTCCCTTACAGCACTGAGGGTGTACTTACGCCAACATGGACTGCAGCCGTTCAAGAAAATGGCTCATTGCCACCTTCTCAAGGGCAATTAGAGATTGGCAATAAATGCTGACCTAGCCAGCGATGCCCATGTCCCATGAAAGAATAAAACATGGGACACGATTTTTAGGTTGGCATTCAGGCGTGATCGGCGGGCCCAGGAGCAGCCGGGGAACAGGGTGCCACCTGCGATCGGCCCCCAGCCGTAATTTCACACTAGCTGGCCAATTAACAGCTCTGCCAGGGTAAGGGCAGGAGGAGGGCAGAAGCTGACATAAGCACGGGCATGGGCGAGCGATGAATGAAAGCTGCCTGAAGGTACAGAGCTGTCTCAGGGAGCTGAAGTGTTTAAAATCCGAAAAAAAATGTCCACACATCAGAATCAGTCACCTGAGCATATACATGATGAAAATTCTGTCCATACATTTTTATTTTTTTAAAATGTAATAACGGAAACCTCATCCCGCCCTTAGATGAGGTTTAATCAAAAATGGAAATCTGCCTGGCAGATTCACCCATCCGCCAACTGTAACCATGAAAAATTGGAGACAATTGGAACTTTAACAACTTTAATTATCTTCTTAATTGCCAGAGGGTGCGCTTCCAACACTCGTGTGTGCCTGGCGACCGAAATATCTCGCGAGCACGGGATGACGGGACACTCGCCCAACGCCACTTTGCACAATTTTGCATCCAATCAGGTCAGGCACGCGCCCACACACTGACCTAAAAGTTCTGCCCATAATCTCTTTATGTTCAGGGGTTTGGGGTGTCTGTGCAAGCTACCGCTATGTATCTCCTCTAGCCCTATGACTCTCTGCGATATCTGCGCTTCTCCAATTCTAGCCTCTTTCACATCTCTGATTTTAATTGCTCCACCATTGGTGGCTGTACCTTCAGCTCCTGAGAGCCTAAGCTCTGGAATATAGATTTTTTTCAAGAAGAGTGCTTGAGTGCTTTTTCCCCCGAATCAAAATGATCAGCTTCCTGAAATGTGGCTGTTTGTCACAAAACAATTTAAACACCTATTTCATTATTATTATCCCAACAAGAATACTCACGTTGTGGTTAATGTTTAATAGTAAAGAAATGCTTGCTGGTAGGTAGCCTGCCACCTGTCCAACCTGTAGCATCCTTTCTTGGGCAGTGGCCTGCGAGTTCACTGGAACAGAATGATAATGGTCCTGTGCCTCAGTGTGCCCCATTCTGGTAATATTAATGAGCCAGCCTGACTGGACAAACATCAGCCCTGTCCTAAAGTACTGCCAACCTGCTTGGCTGAAGTACTCGATTATTGAGTCAACTACCATGCAGTTGACACAGTTTCAGTCTTTCAAAGCCCAATGTTTCAAATTTCACGGGAATGCATGGATTTTCCCTCTGGTTCAGTCATTCCTGAAAATGGACCTTGCATTCTTCATGATCAAAAGTGCATTTTTATTCCCCAATAAACAATGGCAGGGTCTTTGGATATAACAGGTTATCCTTCTTGCTTGTTCTGTACGCTGTGATCTCACATGTGCACCACACACAACTATTTTCCAGTTTCTTGACTGAAATGTTGATGAACAGCACTCACTGGGTTTATTTTGCACAAAATATATTCATGAATGGACTACAGTTTTCATAATAAGATTCATCTAATTCCTATCATGCCACATATTGTAACAAATACTAAAAGTACATGACTCTGCTAGTAAGCAAGGTTCACTTTCAAGCTCATTGTCCCCAAACTAACTGGTTGTGAGCAGCTAGGAATATAAGCAGGAAATGCTGGAAAATACATAGCAACTTAGGTAATATCTGTGGAGAGAGAAACAGACCAAAACTCTGTTTCTCTCTCCACAGTTGTTGCCTGACTTGCTGAGTGTGTTCCAGCATTTTATGTTTTTACTTCTGATTTCCAGCAACTGCAGAGTTAAAGGACATTAGAACCAACCACCCAGACTGATTCTACATCTAGATTTTCTGAGCCAATATCGTCTCTCATCATTGCACTGATTTAATCCTTAACTAACAACGCCATGCCGCCACCTTTTCCTTTTTGCTTGTCCTTCCTGAATATCAAATACTGTTGGATATTCAGTTCCCAGCCTTAGTCACCCGGCAGCCATGTCCCTGTAATCGCAATCATATCGTGCCCATTTACATCTATTTGCTCTGTTAATTTGGTGCATTCAGATACAGCGACCAGGCTTTTCCAGTCGGAATGTGGGGGTGGGCCCGACACACCGGAGCATAAAATGGCGTGCCATGACATCGGGTGTGCATCCCAACGTCATTGCACAGTCTCACAATGTTTCATTCGGTGGCTGTGTGCTGGAGGTGGCTCCCACCAAGCTCACCTGACATGAGAAGAATCCTGCCCAGTGCCTTTAGATTTGCCTTTTTAACATTTTTACGCATTTTTCTGTACTATAGTCCTATTTGCTGCTAGTCCTTGCTTCCTCTGCCTTCCACTATTACTTTTTTACTTTTCTGTCCTTCATTCCTATCTTTGTTTCCCTGTCTTGTGTCTCCCTGCTTGGGTTCCCAACCCCCTGTCACTCTAGTTTAAACCCTCCCCAACAGTACTAGCAAGTGCCCCTGTGAAGATATTGGTCCCAGTCCTGCTGGGGTGCAACCTATCCAGTTTGTACAAGTCCCACCTTCCCCAGAATCGGTCCCAATGCCCCAGGAATTTAAATCCCTCCCTCCTACACCATCTCTCCAGGCACACAGTCATTCAGTCTATCCTCCTATTCCTGATCTCACTAGCACATGGCACTGGGAGTAATCCTGAGATTACTGCCTTTGAGGTCCTGTTTTTTAATTTATTTCATAGCTCCCTATATTCTGCTTGCAGGATCTCATCCCTCTTTTTACCTATATCATTGGCACTGATATGGATCACGACCTCTAGCTGTTCATCCTCCCCCTTCAGAATATCCCACAGCCGCTCAGTGACATCCTTGATCCTGGCACTAGGGAGGTAACATATCATCCTGGTCTCAGATCTGCAGCTGCAGAAATGTTTATCTGTTCCCCTTATGATAGAATCCCCTATCACTATTGCTCTCTCACTCTTTTTTCTCCTCCTACCCCCCACCCCACCCCCCCACCCCCCACCCACCTGCCCACCTGTGTAGCTGAGCCATTTGTGGTGCCACTAACTTGGCTCTCACTGCATTCCCCTGAGAAGCCATCTCCCCCAACAGTATCCAAAATGGAAAACCTGTTAGAGATGGAGATGGACACAAGGAACTCCTGCATGACCTGCCTAGTGCCTTTACTCTGTCTGGCGGTCACCCATTCCCTTTCTGCCTGTGCACTCTTTACCTGCAGTGTGACCACCTCATTGTACATGCTATCCAGGAAGATCTCAGCCCTCTGGATGCTCCACAGTGACTCCAGCTGCTGCTCCAGATCCAAAAGTGGGATTTCAAGTAGCTGCAGCTGGAGACACTTCCAGCACACGTGGTCACCATAAACACTGAAAGTGTCCCTGAATTCCCACATCGCACAGAAGGAGCTTTCCATGTGACCAAGCTGCCCTGCCATGACTTATCCTTAAATTGCTCCCTTTACTTTTACTTCCTCTAGTTTAGAGAATATTAAGGATAGTTGAAATACGCACCAAGTCCTGCTTACCAAGGCCACTGCTCTTCTTTCTGAGGAGATGTAGAAAATGAAAGGATCACCTCCTTCCCTCTTCACTCAGCCCCCTCACTCACCAAACTCCAATTGAAGCAGACAAGTACAGCCCAAGACAGCACTCATTGCAGACAAGGCAGCATTGTAGATGGCCTGCTTATATGCTCCCTGAATCTAGCTTCTGAAAACCTGGTTAAGCCAGTAATCCAATTACCTAGCTGCAAGACTAGAGGATTGCAGAACTGTTTGAGAAGGGCAGCAGCAGTGGGAGATAAAAACCAGCAGCAGAGAGGAAGGCCCAGCTCATGGAGAGTGGACCTGCATGAGAAGGGCAGCAGCAGCAGGAGATAAAAATCGATGGCAGAGAGGGAGGCTCAGCACATGAAGAGCAGACGTGCATGAGAAGGGCAGTGGTGACAGGAGATAAAAATCAGCGGCAGAGATGGAGGCCCAGCACACGGAGACCGGACCTGCATGAGAAAGGCAATGGCAGTGGGAGATAAAAATCGGCTTCTACCTGTTTCTACATGTCAGAGCTGATGTGTGATGTGACAGGAAAACAGGTAGGTGATTGGTGGGTATCTCTTCCATGTCTCTTTTGATTGGCCAAGTGGTTTAAATCAGGAAACATTATTGCAGCTGAAGGGTGCAGTCAAGAAATTCACCTCTAAAATACTTAACACCCAAATTAATTAATTAAATTGAATAGCGACAGCTGGGCAGGCAATGTGTTGCAGCTGTAGTATGTGGAAGTGGGTGGACTCTGGTGCAATCCATGGTGACCACATCTACAGCAAGTGTTGGCTGCTCGAGGAACTTCAGCTCAGAGTTGATGAGCTGGAGTCTGAGCTGCGGACACTGTGTTTCATTAGACAGTCACACCCCTTAGATTAATTACATCAAATTTGGACCATGGTCAGGAACAGGAGGGTGTGACTGCAAGTGAGGCAGGTATGGGGATCCAGAATTTAGCTTTGGAGGAGCCTCAGCCTGTGCCTTATCCAATAGGTATGAGGTTCTTGCTCCCAGTGTGGACGAGAGCACAGACTGCAGAGAGGATGAGCGAACTGAGCATAGCACCATTCAGTTGGGGGGAATAAAAGAGAAATGTTGTAGTAATAGGGGATATCATAGTAAGGGGAATGGATACTGTTCTCTGCAGCAAAGACAGAAAGTCTTGAAGGCTATGTTGCCTACCTGGTGCCAAGGTTAAGGACATCTCTTCTGGGCTGGAGAGGAACTTGGAAGGGAAGGATCCAGTTGTCGTGGTCCATGTAGGTGCCAATAACATAGGCAGGACTAGGAAAGAGGTTCTGCTGAGGGACTACAAGCAGCTTGGGGCTAAATTAAAAAGCAGAACCACAAAGGTAATAATTTCCGATTACTACCTGAGCAACGTGCGAATTGGCACAGGTTACATAAGATCAGAGAGGTAAATGCGTGGCTCAAAGATTGGTGTAGGAAAAATGGGTTCTGATTCACGGGGCACTGGCACCAGTACTGGGAAAGGAGAGAGCTGTTCCGTTGGGACGGGCTTCATTTGAAAAATGCTGGGACCAGTGTCCTGGTGAATCATATAACTATGGTTGTAGATAGGACTTTAAACTAAATAATGGGGGGAGGGTTGAATTGAAGGGAAGTTTAAAAAATCAAAAAGATGCGAGAGAGAAGAGGTGCAGGGTAATGAAGAGGCGAACAATAATCAAAGTGGGACAGGAAGGGGCAGAAAATATAAGCAGAAGAGTGCAGCAAAAATGAAACAAGTAATAATGGTAAAAAGTCAAAGCTTAAGGCTCTTTATCGGAATGCACGTAACGTTTGTAACAAGATAGATGAGTTGACAGCACAAATGGAAATAAATGAATATGACTTGATAGCTATTACAGAGACGTGGATGCTGGGTGACCAAGACTGGGAGCTCAATATTCAAGGGTATTCAACATTCTGGAAAAAATAGGCAAAAAGTAAAAGGAGGTGGGGTAGCTTTGTTAAATTGCAGTGGTGAGTAGTGATATAGGTGCAACTGATTGTGATGTGGAATCAGTTTGAGTGGAAATAAGGAACAACAAGAGGAAGAAGTCATTGGTGGGACTTATCTATTGGCCCCCGAAGAGTTGCTTCACTATGGGACAAAGTATAAACTGAGAAACAATGGAGGGGTGTAAGAAGGGCACTACAATTGTCATGGGTGATTTTAATCTCTATATTGACTGGACAAATCAGGTTGACATGGGCAACCTGGAAGACAAATTTGTAAGGTGCATCAGGGATTGCTTCTTAAAGCAATTTGTTGCAGAACCTACCCAGGAACAGGCTATCTTAGATCAAGTAATGTGTAATGAGTTGAGATTAATAAGAGATATTTTAGTTAAGGAACCTCTAGGGGGTAGCGATCACTGCATGGTAGAATTTCAAATTCAGTTTGAGGGCGAGCAACTCGGATCTCAAACTAGTGTCTTCAACTTAAATAAGGGCAATTACAGAGGTATAAAGAAAGAGTTGTCTATAGCAGGGAAAATAAACTAAGCAGAAGGTCAGTGGTTGAGCAGTGGCAGATATTTAAGCAGATGTTTCATAACACTCAGCAAAAATTTATCCTGGTCAAAAAGAAGGACTTAATGAGAAGAATGAACCACCCGTGGTTAACAAAGGTGGTCAAGGAGAGTATCCAATCAAAAACTAAAGCATACAAATCAGCAGAAACTAGTTGTAGGCTAGAAGATTGGGAATTTTTAAAGGAACCAACAGCGGATGACTAAAAAGTTAATGAAGAGGGAGAAATTTGATCATGAAAGTTAATTGGCAAGAGATATAAAAACAAACAGCAATAGCTTCTGCGCATATATAAAAAGAGAGTGGCTAAAGTGAGCATGGGACCCTTGGAGGATGTGACTGGAGAATTGATAACGGGAACAGGGAAATGGCAGATAATTTAAATCAATATTTTGCATCGGTCTTCACGATGGAGGGACACTATAAACATCCCAAAGATACCAGATAAGCAAGGAACTAATGGGAGGAAAGACCTTGTAACAGTTTCTATCACAAGGGACAAAGTATTTGACAAACTAATGGGACAGTTAGGCAAACAAGTTGCCTTGATCTGATGGCCTGCATCCAAGGGTTTTAAAAGAAGTGGCTTCAGAGATAGTGGAGGCATTGATCAAAATATTCCTGAACTCACTGGATTCCGGGAGGATCCCAGCAGATTGGAAAACCACTAATGTGACACCCCTCCCAAGAAGGGAGGGAAACGAAAAGTAGGATACTATAAACCAGTCAGCCTAACATCATTCTTTGGGAAAATACTAGAGTCCATTATTAAGAAGAAATAGCAGGACATTTAGAAAAGCTTAATGCAATCAAACAGATTCAAATGGGTTTTGTGAAAGGGAAATCATACTTGGCAAATTTGCTAGAATTCTTTGAGGATATAACAAGCAGAGTTGATAAAGGGGAACCGGTAGATGTAGTGTATTTAGATATCTGAAGGCATTCGATAAGGTGCGACATAAAAGGTTATTGCACAAGATAGGAGCTCATGGTAATGGGGATAATGTGTTACCATGGATTGAGGATTGGTTAACACACAGAAGAAAGAGAATCGGGATTAATGGATCTTTTTCAGATTGGAAAGATGTAAATAGTGAAGTGCCACAAGGATCAGTCCTAGGCCCTCAATTATTTACTATCTATAAGAATGACTTAGAGGAGGGGACAGAGTGTAATGTATCCAAATTTGCTGATGATACAAAAATAGGTGGGAGGGCATGCTCTGTTGAGGACATAAGGAATCTTCAAGGAGATATAGATAGGTTGAGTAAGTGGGCAAAAACTTGGCAAATGGAGTTTAATGTAAGGAAATGTGAGGTCTTGTGCTTTGGTAGGAAGAATCAAAAGGCGGACTATTATTTAAATGGACAAAAATTCCAAAAACGTGCAGCACAGAGGGATCTGGGTGTTCTTGTGCATGAAACGCAAAAAGTTCGCATGCTGGTGCAGCAAGTAATTAAGAAGGCAAATGAAATTTTTTCCTGTACTACTAGGGGGTTGGAGTTTAAAAATAGGGAAGTCTTGTTGCAACTGTAGAGGGTGTTGGTGAGGCTGCACCTGGAGTACTGTGTACAGCTTTGGTCCCTATATTTAAGAAAGGATATAATGGAATTGGAGGCAGTTCAAAAGAGATTCACTAGGCTGATTCCTGGGATGAAGGGGTTGAATTATCAAGAAAGGCTGAACAGGTTAGGCCTTTATTCATTAGAGTTTAGAAGAATGAGGGGTGATCTTATTGAAGCGTACAAGATTCGTTGGGGGTTTGACAGGATATTTGTTGAGAAGATGAGGGAATCTCAAACTAGGGGACATAGTTACAGAGTAAGGGAACACTCATTTAAAACTGAGATGCAAAGGAATTTCTTCTCTCAGAGAGTAGTGAATATCTGAAATTCTCTACCCCAAAGAGTTGTGGAGTCTAGATCACTGAGAGTATTTAAAGAGGAGGTAGATAGATTTTTGAAATATCGGGGAGTTAAGGGCTCTGAGGAGCTGACACAAAAGAGGAGTTAGGGCCTGGGGCAGATCAGCCATGATCTTCTTGAATGGCGGGGTAGGCTTGAGGGGCCAAATGGCCTACTCCTGCTCCTGTTTCTTATGTTCTTAAGCAGAGCCTGAATGAACCCTGTTTTAAAGCTGGACTAAAATTCACCTTCTCCCAACCCAAAGAGCAACTTTTAATTAGTTGCTTAATTAATGAAAGACTAAACTATAAATGGAAATTAACCCTTAAATTAAATTAACCCTTAAAGCTCCCTCACTCACTAAATTCCAAATGAAGCACTCAAATGCAGCCCAAGACAACACTCAGTGCTAAGAAGCAACAAGAGGCGGAAAATATTAGTGGGATAGGCCTCCAAACAGTAGTGGTAAGGTAGGGGGCGGTATTAAACAGGAAATTAGAGATGCATCTAACAAGGGTGCTACAGTAATCATGGGTGACTTTAATCTACATACCGACTGGGCAAACCAACTTAGCAATAATACTGTGATGGATGAATTCCTGGAGTGTGTATGCGATTATTTTTAGACCAGTACATTGAAGAACTAACTGGGGAAAAGGCTATCCTAGATTTGCTATTGTGCAATGAGAAGGGGTTAATAAATAATCTTGTGTGGTGTCCTTTAGGGACAGCAACCATAGCATGCTAGAATTCTTCCTCAGGTTGGAAAGAGGAGTAGTCCAATCCAAAAATACTGTCCTAAATCTAAACATAGAAAAATACTAAGGTATAAGGCATGAGATGGCTAAGATAGATTGGGGGACTTCAATAAAAGGCATAAAGGCAGATAGGCAACAGCTAATATTGAAAGAACGAACGTATGCATTGAAACAGTTATATATTACTTTCTGGTGCAAAAACACAACAGGAAAAGTGGTCCAGCTATGGCTAACAAAAGAAGTTAAGGATAATATTAGATCCAAAGAGGAGTCATATAAAGTTGCTCGAAAAAGTGGCAAGCCTGAAGATTGGGAACAGTTTAGAATTCAGCAAAGCAGGACCAAGAGTTTGTTTAAGAGGGGAAAAATAAGTTATGAGAGTAGACTTGCAAGGAGAGGACTGTAAAAGCTTCTATAAATAATGTAAGAAGAAAAGGATTAGTGAAGACAAATGTAGGTCCCTTACAGTCCGAAACAGGAGAATTTATAATAGAGAACAAGGAAATGGCAAAGCAATTGAACAACTACTTTAGTTCTGTCTTCACGGAGGAAGACGCAAATAACTTCCCAGAAATACTGGGGAATCGAGGGTCTAATGAGAAGGGGGAATTGAAGGAAATTAGTATTACTAAAAAAAAGTGCTGGAAAAATTAATGACACTGAAAGCTGATAAGGGCCTGATAATCTACATCCCAGGGTAATAAAGGAGGTGGCCATTGAAATAGTGGATGTGTTGGTTGTCATCTTCCAAAATTCTGTAGACTCTGAAACAGTACCAGCAGATTGAAGGGGCAAATCTAATCCCACTATTTCAAAAAGGAGGGAGGGGAGAAACATGGAATTACAGACTGGTTAGCCTAATTTCAGTGGTAAGGAAAATGCTATAGTCTATTATAGGATGTGATAACAGGGCACTTAGAAAATATCAATGGGATCAGGCAAAGTTAACATGGATTTAAGAAAGGGATTTGACAAACCTACTGGAGTTTTTTGAGAATGTAACCAGCAGAATAGGTAAGGGAGAACCAGTGGATGTGGTGTATTTGGATTTTCAGAAAGTTTTTGTTAAAGTCCCAAATTAGAGATTAGTGTGCAAATTTAAAACACACAGGATTGGGGGGGCGGGGGGCAGGTAATATATTGGCATGTATTGTGAATTGGGTAGCATACAGGAAACAGAGATTAGGAATAAATGGGTCTTTTTTAGAATGGCCGGCAGTGACTAGCAGGGTACCACAGGGATCAGTGCTTGGGCCCCAGCTATTCACAATATATAGCAACGATTTGAATGAGGAAACCAAATGTAATATTTCCAAATTTGCTGATGACACAAAACTAGGTGTGAATATGAAGGGTGAGGGGGGTGTTAAGAGGCTTCATGGTGATTTAGACAAGTTGAGTAAGTTGGCAAATACACGGAAGATGCAGTATAATGTGGGTAAATGTGAATTTATCCACTTTGGTAGGAAAACCAGAATGGCAGAGTACTATTTAAATGGTGATAGTTTGGGAAATGTTGATGTACAAAGGGATTTGAGTGTACTTGCACACCAATCACTGAAAGCAAGCATGCAGGTGCAGCAAGCAGTTAAGAAGTCAAATGGTATGTTGGCCTTCATTGCAAGAGGACTTGAGTAAAGGAGCAAGGATTTCTTAGTGCAGCTGTACAAGCCTTGGTGAGGCCACACCTGGAGTATTGTTTGCAGTTTTGGTCTCCTTACCTAACAAAGAATATGCTTGCCACAGAGAGATTGCAGTGAAGGTTCAACAGACTGATTCCTGGGATGGCAGGATTGTTGTATGAAGAAAGATTGGGCCAACTAGGCCTGTATTCACTGGAACTTAGGATAATGAGAGCGGATCTCATTAAAACGTCTAAAATTCTAATAGGGCTGGACAGACTGGATGCAAGGATGATATTTCCTCTCGCTAGGGGGATCTAGAACAAGGGGCCACAGTCTCAGGATACGGGGTAGCCACTTAGGACTGAGATGAGGAGAAACGTCTTTACTCAGAGGATGGTGAGCCTGTGGAATTCTCTACTACAGAAGGCTGTGGAGGCCAAGTCACTGCACATATTTAAGAAGGAAATAGATGGATTTCCAGACTCTAAAGGCATCAAGGGGTATTGGGAGAGAGTGGGAGTATGGTGTTAAGATAGAGGATCAGGCATGATCATAGTGAAATGCAGAGCAGGCTTGAAGAGCTAAATGACCTACTGCTGCTTCCATTTCCTATGTTTCTATGTTTCTAAGAGAATTACGCTTAAGAATTAGGAATTTACAGCCGTGGGACAGTTGGAGGAGATTTGAAGGGAAAATCCTGCCGGAAGTAAGAAGAAGGCCCAAGAAATCTCAACCTTTATACAAATCTTCGAAGCACTCAGACCAAGTGGTTAATATTCCAGTTTTTGAAAAGCATCTGATTTAAGTTTTAGGTTGTAAGTCAAACGGAAATTTGAGTTAAACTGATTGGTCTAGAGAATAAGTACTGCTGTTCATTGCACTTTTACTATCTTTAACATAATCAACTAGTTAAAATAGTGTAGTTATTAATATGTGTGTTCTTTGATTTCTGTCTAGTAAAATTCTATTGTTTTAGACCGTGAACCTTGTGGCTTCATACTTTTAGTAACACCTTAATTTTTGGATTTCCAAAAAAGAATAATAAAAACATTACTGATATCTCCCAAGATCATAACATAACTGGCTTACATATCTCTGGATGTACATCCTCTGTAAACGGAATCTAAACTTTATAGCAATATCATGATATTTTAACCCAGGTCATCATACAAAGATACCAGCCTGCCTTCTGCAGTCTGTAAGTTCCATAAACCCAAGACTCTGCTGTTTGTGTCCTAACTTGCTCCAAGTCCCATTCACTCATCACCCCTCTGCTCATTGACCAACCTTTGCTCCTTATTAAGCAGCACCTTGATTTCAAAAATCTCTTTCATGTTTTCAAATCCCTTCATGGCTTTACCCCCTGCCACCCCATCCCTGTGATCTCCTCCAGCCCTTCAGCCTTCTGAGATATCTGCACTCCTTCAGTTCTGGCTCCTTGAGCATCCCTGATCTTAGCCACTCCACCAGTGATGGCTATGCCTTCAGCTGCCAAGGCCCTGAGCCCTATAATTTCCTCCCTAAACCTCTGCACTTCTCTCCCTCACATTCCCCCTTTCAGATGCTCAGCCTACCTCTATCTGTCCTAATAATGCCTTATGTGACTTGGTGACTCGGTGTCAAATGTTATTGATAGCACTCCTATAAAAGCACCTTGGAATGTTTTAATACATTAACGGTGCTATATAAATACAGGTTATTGTTGTTGCTGTTCCCTTTCAATGTTGTCAAGGTTAGAGGAATGTCAAATGAGCTAAAATGATGCTGTAACGTCCAGACTGTATCTTAAGCAGGTGAAGTCAGGAAATTGATACATATTCACCTTTCTGACTACAGCTGGAAGTCTGTCTGCCAGTTAAACAGTTTTACACGATAGCTCATTATAAAAAAACATTGTACTTGTTTTCTTACTCAGGTAGGAGATTTAGCTGAGCCTTGTACTGTGTTAGGCCATTCATCATAACTATGAGAGATTTTCATGCAGTGTGGAAATGAAGTCCAATAGTATTGGACCTTCAGAGATGTGATTAAGTATCTTGCACACTATGTTAACTGATCTACCTCGTTCTTTACCCTTATATGTAAATTTTGGCATATAATGTTGATGAAGAACAATAAGAGACTCTAGTTCCCTTGCTAAATAAATATAAATGGGGATCATATGATGATCACTTGCATAATTACTTTATTAAGTCATAGGCTATTAATTGTTCACACTTTAGGTTCAACATATTTCCTGCAATCCTGTTCATTTCCCAATAGAACAATTGTTGACATTTTGGGTGGTAATAGACAGCATGCCCTTGGCGACAACATTGGCCTGAATTTTATGCTTGGCATGGGAGTGCGATCAGCAAGCCCGGAAGTGGATGTGACATCCGTTTCTGCCCGTGATTGGCTCCCGACCTAGATTTCACGCTGGCTGGCCAATTAACGGCCGACCAGTGTGAAACACATTGAGACTGGCTCAGCATTGCCAGTGGGGTTGGGAACAGGCCGGGCACTGGGTGCAATGGATGGGCTTCAGTGACCAGCAGGGGGGGATTTGAAAGTGAACAGGGAATCCCCTAAAGGCTGCCAAGCGGTGGTCAGAAGCCTCAGGGAGCTGTATGTGAGTGTGTCAGTGCCTGGAAGGATACTTTCTGTCAGAACCGTAATTATGGCTTCAGGACCTGCATCCCATGCCAGGCAGGAAGGCAATGCTGGATAGGGAAGAGACTGGGAGAAGGTGTGAGAGATGTATGGCAGAGGCATTTGGAATGAGATGTTTCAATCAATACTCCTTGCTGCTCGTGTATTCACAATGCCTCTGTGAGACAGTTGTCTATTGTGAGAAGCAACCAGAGTTCTTGCACTGTGACGTCGTAATGATATTTGCTACTGATATTTTCTCTTCCTCCCTCAGAGATGCCATCCTCACCATGCCAGGCAGAGCCCAAGGACCCTCCCAGGTCACTGCCAATGTGAGAGATGGGTGAGGCACCTAATGATTCTGCTAGCTGCCCACCCATCGGTGGTGAGCAGGGAGGTTCAAACCAATCTCATGTTGGCAGAAGAGCTGCAGCTCACACCTGCAAACTCCTCTCAGGGTGACGTGGATGATGGCAGCAGCTCCTCCGCCCCTCTGCCAGTGACTGTCACTTCTGATGAGACCGCAATGACCAAGGAGTATTTAGCCATGGCGTTGGACTCTCCCGCCCTTACAGGGCCTGCACAGGCTCCATCAACCAGAGGACAGCCAACAAGGCCTACAGGGCATCAGAGTCAGCAGGCTGTCTCCAATGCTGCAGAAGCGAGGTCGGGTAGAGGTATCACCAAGATGTAGCACTTGCAAACAGAAGTCTAAGTCGCTATGATCACAAAAGGAGTTGTCACGGGTAATTTCCTTGTGCTGGTTTATTTGTATATGTGGCTTCATTACAAAAAATGTCTCATTATGTGCAACGGCATTAGTGTGCTTTATGCTTTGGAAAGAGAATAGGCCTGGGAGTCTTTTGTGAAACAAAGTAAGGAGTGCAAACTTCATTTCAGAGGTTGAACCTTGACTTAAGGGTGACTGGAATGTCTCATCAGGAAAGATCATTAAGGTAGCGCTACCCTTGCCATTGCCTTGACCCCTTGCATTGGACGCCTAGTTGAAAGTTCTCAGAATCAAGGCCGCCCTGGTCTCCATGCCTCCCATAGGGATCCTCATGTCAGCCTCTGCCTCCTCACCTTTGGCTCCTCCTCAGACCCAACACTTGAGTCGTCCTCTTTGACAAGTGGAGTAGGATTGCTGTCTTCATCCTCCAAATGGTCCCTCCTTGGCAGAGCCAGATTGTGCAGTGCGCAGCACACAACAATGAGACGCATTCAGGAGGAGATTGCCATGCTCCTGCCGATTGGTCCAGAAAGCGGAACCTCATCTTGAGTAAGTCCATGGTCCTTGCGATTGCTGCCCTTGTGGAGGCATGACTATGATTATAATTCTCTGCTTCGTTCCTTGGGTGTCTCAGTGGTGTCATGAGCCATCTTTTCAGGGGATAGCCTTTGGTCCCTAGGAGCCAGCCATCCAAGCCAGCTTGACTGACAAATAGCCTTGGCACCCGGGAGTGTTGGAGGATGTATGCATCGTGGCAGCTGCCAGGGTGCCTGAAGCATACCTGCAATATCTGAGTCTTGTGATCGCAAACAAGCTGGACGTTCAAGGAGTGGAACCCCTTTCTGTTAACGAAGGCACCCGGCTTACCCATTGGGGCCTTTATGGCCACATCTGTGCAATCTACGGCTCCCTGTATGCAGTGAAACCCAGCAATTGCAGCGAAGCCTCTAGTTCTCACAGCTTGGCTGGCTTTGTCAGTTCGGAAATGAATGAAGTTACTGAACAGAGTGTCAGTGTCCAGCTTGACACAGATGTGAGCAGTTGATTAGGAAACAGCACAGAGATCTCCCACTGAGCCCTGGAAAGAGCCTGAGGCGTAAAAATTTAGGGCCACTGTCTCCTGAAGAGCACTGGCGTAGGTTGGTCACCTACACAGTTTGAGGTGACCTCTGGACCAATCATCTGTAAATGGCAGTCACAGTGCCCCAAGAGAAGCGGAGCCTCCTTCAGCACCGGACCTCAGACATGTCCATGTAGCAAGAGCGTTGCTTGTAAACGCTGGCGACATGATAATGGAATCTCTTGCAGACCCTTTTGCCTTTGCACTTCCTGCTGGCTCTGCACCCCCCTTCTGGCTGTGCCTCTCTTTCTACAGGTTCCATTCTGGGAAGCTGCCTGCAGGCACCTGGCCTCCTCTCCCTTCTGGCCCTCTCCTTCTCTTCTGAGGAAGTCCCTCCAGCAATATAGATAATCCCCATTTGCTGAGATAAAGGACAGAATTATTCCATCGGTGAGAAGGGGGCAGGGCCCGCTTGCCGACGCAAAAATGACGTGGGATGACATAGGCGGAACCCCCGACGTCATCCCGCCCCATTTAAATCTTCAGGAAGGCGGGGGACAGTGCGATCAGCTGTCTGCCCGCCTGACCAGTCAATGGTCAATTGATGCCATTGACAGAATAATTAAGGCAATTAAAGGCTTTAAGCTGGCGGGCAGGCCAGGAGCCCTGGTGGGCTTCTGAAAAAACATGAAACCTCATCCACCGGCAGGATGAGGTTTCATGATGGTTTTAAAAATCTTAAATAAATTTTCTGTGATATTTATTAATATGTCCCATCTCGTGTGACATTGTCACATGAGGGGGACATGTTAATAATTTTTTTATTTTTCTATTTTTAAAGTTTCAAACACTGTCAGCGATCTCCCTGAGGCAGCACTTAGTCTCAGGGAGATGTGCCCTCTTTCGGGTGCATGTGCGAAAGAGCGCACTCTGACTGTTGGGGAATCCACCACCCCCACCCCCCCATCACCCCCACCACCCCCGCACAGGAAGCGCATAGCGCTTCATGTTGGGCATCATGCTGGGCAGGCCTTAATTGGCCCGCCCACTTAAAATGGCAGCGGGGCCCGTTTCGGCGGCGGCGATCAGCTGTCCACCTGCTGCCAAGCCGGTGGGGCCGGTGGGGCCAGTGGGGCCCGCCCGCCCATCAAGGGCAAAATTCTGCCCACAGATTGCATAGAGTAGTGCGCTGAAAGGGGTTCTTGGCAGAAAGCCTCCGAAAATGCTGTTAAACCAAAGAGTCCTCCAGAACACAAAGTAAATGCAATGAACTGTCTGAAAACCACCTCCATCCAACTCACAGCAAAACTCCTATCTACTCAACTTGCCAAGATCCTGTTCACCTTTTATCCCACACTGGATCGAGTTTTCATTAAAAACGTGATGGCCAAGTGGCCCATGCACCAAACGGGAAATTGCACGGGCCATGTAAAATCCCAGTGAATTTTCTTCTTATTTGGCCTAATTGCCCTTTAACAATCAGTAGGCGCTCTTCCAAGATCCACACACGCCCGCCGGCAGTAATATTGTGTGACAGCGCAATGATATCAGGACACCCCCGCCATCTCCTCGTGAGGCTTTACATGAGATTGGGGCTGCTAGGCGCCCGCTCCGACACCATAAAATTCAGGCCATTGTGTATTAATGCTCCCAAAAATCCCATATACTTTCTCCCCCATATACTTTGCTCTTTACCATTAGTGCTATGTTGAATTCATGTGCCTAAATTAAGCAGTTCATTTTAATTAGCTACTACTTAGCTGTTGTTACACTAATAATAAACACTAATTCTAATGCAATGGATCTATTAGAATGGATGCTGGTATGGGGAATAAATACCCACATGGACCTGTTGGGCCAAATGCCCTGTTTCTATCTTATAAATACTGGGTAAATTCTCAATATTCTGCTATGTGTAGTAGCACACAAGGCTTCGAAGGTTACTATTATACTTGTAGCTTTCAAACTTTTCTGTGTGTGGCAGATCCTTCATTAAAATTTGACACATTTCTGGAGACTCTGCAAAAGCCGCCACACTTTGGGAAATATCTGTGCTAACTTCTAAAAGAAAGGCCTAGCATCCAAAGGCTAACAGTGCTCTCATTGCAAAAAGCATTTTATTCAAGTGTATAGATATTTACCACAAAATTCAATTGTGTAGTACATGTACCTTTGGTACTATGGGTGCCTTTTTGTTCCAAAATTGTGTCCGCCGCCCACACACATTGGTGTGAACCAATGCACACGCCATCTTGGGTAAGACATTAGCGCTGATTTGATGACAGTGCTGCCATTTTGGAGTTCAAGGCTCCAGCTAATGCCCTTGTTATGAAGCTCTTAATGTATATAATATTTTGGAAAATGTTGTTCTTTTAAAATAGAAGTTTAGTTTGTGGGTCTGTCTTAATTGGATTAAAGCCAGCTAGTCTGCGTGCTTTGATAGGTATTAGACATAAGACCATAAGACATAGGAGCAGAAATTAGGTCATTCGGCCTATCGAGTCTGCTCCGCCATTCAATCATGGCTGATAAGTTTCTCAACCCCATTCTCCCGCCTTCTCCCCGGAATCTTTGATCCCCTTACTAATCAAGAACCAATCTACCTCGGTCTTAAATACACTCAATGACCTGGCCTCCACAGCCTTCTGTGGCAATGAATTCCATAGATTCACCACTCTCTGGCTAAAGAAGTTTCTCTTCATCTCTGTTCTAAAAGGTCTTCCCTTTACTCTGAGGCTGTGCCCTCGAGTCCTAGTCTCTCCTACTAAGGGAAACATCTTCCCCATGTCCACTCCGTCCAGGCCTTTCAGTATTCTGTAAGTTTCAATCAGATGCCCCCTCATCCTTCTAAACTCCATTAAGTATAGACCCAGAGTCCTCAAACGTTCCTCATATGTTAAGCCTTTCATTCCTGGAATCATTCTCGTGAACCTCCCCTGGACCCTCTCCAGGGCCAGCACGTCCTTCCTGAGATACGGGGCCCAAAATTGCTCACAATATTCTAAATGTGGTTTGACCAGAGCCTTATAAAGCCTCAGCAGCACATCCCTGCTTTTATATTCTAGTCCTCTCGAAATAAATGCCAACATTGCATTTGCCTTCCTAACTACCGACTCAACCTGCAAGTTAACCTTAAGAGAATCCTGGATTAGGATTCCCAAGTCCCTTTGCACTCCAGGTTTCTAAATTCTCTCCCCATTTAGAAAATAGTCTATGCCTCTATTCTTCCTACCAAAGTGCATGACCTCACACTTCCCCACGTTATATTCCATCTGCCACTTCTTTGCCCATTCTCCTAACCTGTCCAAATCCTTCTGCAGCCTCCCTGCCTCCTCAATACTACCTGTCCCTCCACCTATCTTTGTATCATCTGCAAACTTAGCCAGGATGCCCTCAGTTCCTTCATCTAGATCATTAATGTATAAAGTGAAAAGTTGTGGTCCCAACACTGACCTCTGCGGAACTCCACTAGTCATCGGCCACCATCCTGAGAAGGACCCCCTTATCCCCACTCTCTGCCTCCTGCCAGACAGCCAATCTTCTATCCATGCTAGTACCTTTCCTCTAACACCATGGGCTCTTATCTTACTGAGCAGCCTCCTGTGCGGCACCTTTCAAAGGCCTTCTGGAAGTCCAAGTAGATAACAACCATTGGCTCTCCTTTGTCTAACCTACTCATCACATCCTCAAAGAATTCTAACAGATTTGTCAGGCATGACCTCCCCTTGATGAAACCATGCTGACTTTGCCCAATTTTACCATTAGTTTTGAAATGGAAGATAGATAGCGTGCATTTGCATTTTTTGCATAGAGCATTCAAGAAGTGGGGTGAAAACTTGATGCCTTTATAGCAGCTACCAAGCAATATGTTTATATTACTAATAAAATTGGTACAATGAATGGGGTTTCGTTGTTAAAAGATAAAGTTCAAAGAGACTGGTGAGACAATGAGAATTTGAATTCAATCAGTGATGGTAGGTATAACTTCAGTAGTTTTCAGGTGTGCAGGCAGAGGCAATGTAAGATCAAAAGGCAGCTGCAAGCCTCCAGCTGGCTCCCCAGTGAAAGGAACCTCATTTTGAATGTGTATGGTGAAAATGCTTTGTCTGGTGTTTCGTTAAGTCTATGGGTTGCTGTTGCCTTAATGGAGAGTAGTTTGGGAATTTGTTAAAAGTTATGATAGTAGTAATTTATAGCCATGTGTACATATATTTTAACCTGTGTAAATTAATAAAATGTTTCATTTAGTTTAATGTAAAACCTCGAGAACTAGTGGTCTGATTCCTGAGTTTAGAGTTGCATCTCAAACATAACACCTAAAATTATTGGTTATGACAGTTGTTTAAAGTTTCCCTCTGGGACTTTTAAAATAACTCCGCTTTACTAACTGCATCGGTCATAACAGCCCTCTCTTACTCTTGTACAGCTGAACAAGCACACAGCAGCAGGAAGGAACCCAGACCCCGGACCCCGGACCCCGGATCCCGGATCCCGGACCCCGGACCCCGGACCCCTCACCCCCACCACACTCTTACCAGTGCTATTTAAATGATTCATTAAGTAGTTTCAGGTGAGTTGCTAATTGATTTCCAGTTTGTAGAAGTGTCTGGAGGTTTGTATTGCTATTTAAAGTCGGTGGAGTCTGCAGGGAGTGGGGAAGCACGTGGTGAATGCTTTAATTTTGGCTTCAAGAGTTCTGCTCAAACCTCCTCCTCGTCATGCATGTGATACGTTCTATCCCTCTTGGCGTGTAGCATGAAAGGAAGAATGGGCAGAGATGCCGCAGAGGCGAACAAACTACTCAAACAGGGAGCAGGAGGGGAGGAGAGAAGAACTCTTGGCAGGAGGCATCTCCATCCAGATTGTTCAAGAGCATGAGGAACAGTGTGTGTGATATCTCTGCTTCAGTGAGGCGGTGCTCACTGACATCCGCCACCTGTTGCAAGCAGACGAGGAGCAGGGCAAAGATGGTATTGTCAGTGGCTGTGAAGATGGCCACGGCCATGAACTGTCTCCTCCCAGACCGGAACGAGCAATACTTGCAACATCTCCCAGCTCATCATCTACTGTTGCATAAGGAAGGTCACTGAAGCTCTATGTTCTAAGAGGATTGCAGGCATTTCAGAGGCAGGCAGAGTGAGCCAGCAGTTTCATGAGGGTTACAGACTTCCCCATGGTTCGTGTTGCTGTTGACAAGGCACATATTGCTATGCAGGTATAACCTATCAATTCTGAGGTGTACCAGCACTTCCTCAACATCTAGCTCATGCATGACGGTGCCCAGTATTCTGACAGCAGTCATGATGCCTTCATTTTGCCTCAGACCACTGTGTTATTTAGATTTAAGCCACAATGACAAACCAGAGGTTGTTTATCAGGAGACCACATGGCCCATGATTCCACACATGTGGACAGCATTTACCAAAGACTTGCTACACATTAATGTGACAGAACAGACCACTGGGGTACTTAAACAGTGTTTCCACTGCCTGAACTACACTCAAGGAGTCCAGGAATACTAGGCAGACCACAAGTGAAGATTTGTCATGGTCTGCTGGATGCTGCACAACCTCGTTATCATGAGGGCACAGCCCTCCTACAAGGTATACATTGAGGAGGGAAAGAGGAGATAATCATTACAATCCCTTTCTGGCTGGATTGTCCATGAACAAGTCAACTTCCTGCAATAGCAATAAACACAACCCCAATTTTCCATTAGCAACATAATGTTATGATCAATCCCGGGTGAGGCCCCCCAATTTGTTGTGATCCCAGATGAGATTCCCCAAACGGTTAGCTCCCTGATTGGGACCCCAATTTTGTCATGCTCCTAGGTGAGGAGGAATGAGCTGGCTCCCCTTCTTCATTCAACCCCCTCAGTTAGTCGCAACAAGGTTTAACTTAGAAGGGATCACTTCCCTCATGGATACCTTTTCTGAGTCCAAAGTTATTTATGTTTTAGAAGGAGCCAATTTAACCAGGCTTTCTTGAGTCAAAGAAAGAGTAAGTTTATTAGTTATTAAAAACCCAAGAAAAAAATAATAAAAATGCAACACACATTCACACAGATCAGAAATGAGAAGTTGAGTCCAAAAACAAAAGTTAGAAAAGATACACGAATGAGTACTTGGCTTCTCTGTGAGGAGTAGATGGTGAACTGTTGTAGCCATTACATTGTTATATTGGGTGAATCCAGTCAAGCTTACATTGGCAGTTGAGCAGTTGGTTTGGAGACACTTGGTTCTACAGGTTAGCTGAAGGAGTTGTCCTGTTTCCTTTTTGACTGTGGCTTTGCTGACTTATCTCCAGCCAGACAGAGATAGACTTTTACCTTCAAGCTGCAGGGATGTCCAGTTGATGTTCTTCTGCTGTGACTTTCACAGCACACACTAGCACAACAGAACCAGGACACACAGATCAGGTTTGCAGCTGGCTTTTAACCCATTTCCTTGTGTATTCCTGGAAGCAAAAATACAAACATGTCTTTCACCCAGAATCTGCTTTCTTTCAACTCAGACCATTTCCACATTCTGAATATAACTCAACAGGAGATGGTTTCTGCTGAGATGTGGTAATCAGTCTCCATTGTCTCCGCAACCACAGGAGATTAAAGTTCAGTCTGTTACATTTCAAGCGTCTCTGCCTGAAATAGGCCTTGACACCTTTTTAGGTGCAATTCTCTCTGGGCTAGTCGGTCAAGTATAATCCACATAGGAATTTTCCAGAAAGTGGTTAGTTTACATTCTGAGCCAGCTTTTGCTTCTATGTCCTTTTTCAAAAAAACATGTATCTTCCTTTAAAAAGTTTAATTTGCCCTTAAGTAATTTGGGGCTGTAATCCGCTGTCATGACAATAGTCATATCCCTACCTTTCTGTTGTCACTGACCATCACAATGTCCTCTTGGCTACAATGCAAAAATTCTTAAAAACCCACAAAACAACCATTCCATTCCAATCACTCAAGCCATCCAATATCCCATACAAAAGTCAAGCTAATGACCTTTGTTCATTGCCTTAGTGCCTGTCCTCCATGCCTTTTCCTGTCCTAGTGCTCCTATGCAGTATTATTCCAATGACTGTAGCATGGCTGGTGAATGGCTGGTGAATTTCAGTAAGGGGAGACTGTGGGTGGCCTTGCAGAATGACTTTGAGCAGCTGTGGGCCTTGAAGGCCTGGCTTCGGATCGGCTCCAGCTTGACATAATGGCAGCAGTCTGGGCTGGTTGGCTGACAGGGAAGGTCAAGTGGCAGTAGTGGGAGGATGAATGTTATTTGTAGGTCCTGACCCTAAGCTATGCTCTAAAGTCATTGCAGTGTCAATATCTGAGCTGGTGGTTGCAAATATGTCAGCGAGTGACAGAATTTCTTTTTCATCACTGTCTTCCTGCCTGTTGATCTTCCCCTCCTTCCTGTCCTGGTTGTAGTTTTTGAGTATCTGGAAGGAGAAATGCAAAAGGCCACGGTTGTGGTGATGGATGGGGGAGAAGAAGAGCTTTTCTTCTTTTAAAGCTTGTAAATCAGAAACAATTGAGGGATGAGGGAAAATAGGACGAGAGAAGGAGGAGTATATTGTCACCTTCAATAGTTTCAGTCCTGCCACTGGCCACAGCCGCAATCGTGACCACTTCAATGATGGCCTGCATCAATTCCTCCACTGAGGCTGAGGACTTGGCATTTAAGTGCTGCTACCTCTAGCTGTGCATCACCTTGTCCTTCAAGAGCAAGGAACGTGTATCAATAAGTATGGTGCAATGTGTATGTGGCAGTGTGTTCAAGCTGCAAGATACAAATGTGACGTTTGAAGTAATACTAAGCGTGTGAGAGTAAGCTGGAGCTATGAAAGTTAGGTATCAGTCCTGATTGTTAGATACTGTTGGTAGGTAAGTGATGGGGGTGAGGTGAATTGAAGAGTATCTGAGGTTACTGGTGCAGCTGGTAAGATATAACATCTCAAAATGCATTCGCCAACCTTGACTACTTATGTGAGGTCATTGAACTTCTTGTGGTACTGCCTACAGATCTTTGGGGTGGTTGCTAGCATCAACCATCACGGCTATCTGGCCCCACAACCTTCTGAGAGGTTGTCTATAGGGCTTTCTCGCCCCCTGTGGATAGAACCCATCTACCCTTCTCTCCGCTTCTTCCAGCGAAGTCTCCATGTAACACCTGAGAACCTTGGAGCACATTCTCTCCCCTATTGTGCCATTAGTCACTCTTCTTGCAAGTCAGACACTTTTTCTTTGCCACTTTCAGCACCTTCTGCAGCCAGAATACACCACCCCTGCACCACAAATTGTTTTATGTATTGTAGGCTAGCTTTGAGTAGTGCACTCTTTGCACGAACTCGGGGTCCCTGCTGATGTGTGCATTCACTTAATAGTGTGTTTAGCACTTGACTGCACATTACAATTATTAACTGAGCAGGCAGCCTGAAGTTTGTGTGCTGCCTGAATCGAATGCCAAAGGCATAGACGAATTGCACATCATGATATCTGGGAGGGGTCGGGCTACCTAATTTTGTCCCCATGGGGAGGAACACACATAATAATCATTGTTTGAAGTGATCACTTGGATACATAGATCAAAAACAACATGCTTTTTCCTACTGGTTATCCTGAAGAGTACAAGTCTGTTGTATCAGTCAGTTAGAATTGAGAAGAAGGTCAAGTCTTTTATTGAAAAGAATGGTGTCCAAAAGTTAGATTCAACTCACAATTATTTTAATTAACTTCTAACATACCCTTCAGTGGACCTTAATGAAATTAGGGTGACCGTTTTATGTGGGGAAGTATTTTGGATGATGTATTTGGCCATTTTGAGCGGCAGCTTAAGCAGTGCATCTGGAATTCAAACAATTGACTAGTTAACAGCTGTTGCACTGTTCCAAGTGCCAATAAAGCCATTCAAAATGATTTCCCATGAAAATGATCAGCCTCATTTAATTAAAATTCATTGAAAGCATGTTAAAAATTGATCAAGAAGTAGTTAAATTCAACACTTAACTTGATTACATTCTCTGAGTGCAGCTCAGCCTTTTGAGATGCCAATGAACAGCAGGAAGAGAGGGACATCCCTTTAAACTTGAATTTAACTTTTAAACATTAACATTCCTTCAGTAGACTTTAATTAAATTAAGTTGATCTTTTGAAAGGGGAAATATTTTGCCATAATTGGATCAACCCAGTGCCATTCAGAAACTGTTTGGCTGCCCACCTTTGAAGGTCGTGATCAATCTACTATATTGAGCTAAATTATTGCTCCAATGAATGGTTGTAACTGAATTGTTCTGTTTTATTCTTCTATTCTTTGCAATAGATGCAAAGTGTAAATAAGTTGAAAAAAAATCTGTATTTTATAATGTCTCTCATGTACTTCCAAAGCGATTCACAGCCAATAAAATATTTCTCAAGTTGAGTCATTGCTGTAGTGAATGGAAACAGATAGCAAGGTTCCACAAACAGCAATAAGATATATGAGCAGATAATTTGTCTTCAGTAGCGTTGGTTGAGGAGTAGATGTTGCCCAGGGATAACTCCTGATCCGCTGAATATTGCCGTGGGGCCATTTACTTCAACTGAAAAGGCAGTCAGGGGGCCTTAGTTTCATATCATACCAAAAGAAAGCACCTCTGACAGTGCAGCATTTCTTCAGTACTTTGCTAAAGTACCAGTCTCGATTATGTGTTCAGACCTCTGGAGTATGACTTGAAGTCAGTCTTCTGACTGTGAGTGCTACTACTTGACACAAATTGAAAATCTGATGATCTTGAGAACCCCTTAAGTGATACCACTTAGACAGACTGGGCTGAATTTCATTTTGTTATTATGCTGTTCTAAGGTCTAAATGGATCAGTGGCCTGACAAAGTCGTTTTTTTTTAAATTCTACCTTATCTTTGGAGACCAGTCTATTGTGGTTTTCAGATGGATCATGACTTAGGTGGCCAATGTTTTAGCCAGAAACTGGGAGGGACCTCATTATTATATTTAAACATAACTCAAGTAATGTAGTTAACTCTCCTATACAGATTCAATGCCAACATAGTTTCCATGATTTGATCCATAATCCATGAGAAGTACATGTCAGAAAATGGTAATTCACTGCTCTACTTAAAAGGATTATAACCTACTATTAGGTAAAGCTAGAAGCTGGTCTGTTTATTGCTTTACATTCATTCCGTTTGCAGTTTTAAACCTTTAAAGGTTCTATACAATCTGTTGACACAACTTCCCTGATTCAATGCCAACATAGTTTCCATGATTTGATCCATAATCCATGAGAAGTACATGTCAGAAAATGGTAATTCACTGCTCTACTTAAAAGGATTATAACCTACTATTAGGTAAAGCTAGAAGCTGGTCTGTCTATTGCTTTACATTCATTCCGTTTGCAGTTTTAAACCTTTAAAGGTTCTATACAATCTGTTGACACAACTTCCCTATCTTCCCTTTAAGTCATTGCTGCAAGCCCACATCAGTCTTCTTCCTTTTCTTCTTCTTCTTAGGCAATCCATCAGGATTGAGGATGACTTGCTTCACACTGGTCTGATGGATTCTAAGATGACTGATAAGGCCAATATGTTATCTGCAGACTCACGTGGAGCAGATGGTTGGTTAGATGGTTGTTTGGAGGTTTATGCACTCTTTCCAATGCCTCAACTTCATCTCTCCATGTTCCCGATGAAGTCTCTCGATATGCTCAGTGCCCTCCAGAATAAGCTTTCTCCATTTTGGTCGGCCATAAGCCTGTGTCTCCTATAAGTCGGTGGGTATGTTTGACCTCTTCAGGGTTGATTTGAAGACATTCCTAAAGAGTTTCCTTCATCCTCATGGGAGTCTCCTACCATAATTGACCTCTGAGTAGAGTAATTGCGCCTGGTGTAAGGCATACAAACAGCATATCCTACCCAGCAGATCTGGTTTTGAGTGGTTAGCGCCTCAATGCTTGGCATGTTGGCCTAGAATAGGACCCTACTGTTGGACCACCTTTCTTGCCACTGGATTTGGAGGACTTTGCAATTTCTTTGTTTTGCAAAGTCACCACTGGTGGTACTTCTCCAGTGCTTTGAGGTGTCTGCTGCAGGTTGTCCAAGTCTTTGAAGCATATTGGAGCATACTGATCACTGCTGCCCGGTAAACCATAATCTTAGTCTCGGGTTTCAGATCCCAGTCCTCAAGTACTCTTTTCCTCACTTAGCCAAAGGCTGATATGGCATATTGTAGATGATAATGAATTTTCTCATCAGTCTATGCCTAGTAAGGCCTTCCACCTTCTCAGTTTAGCTGTTCTATTTAATGAGGACCAACTACAAAAATTGATTAACAACAACTTGCATAAATAAAGAGCCTTTTATGTTGTAAAAATGTCTCATGGTGCATCACAGAGGCATAATGGAAAAAAAATGGACATGAGATTTAGAAGGAGGTTGTTCAAAGGATTGATTACAAAGATGGACTTTAGGAAGGGTTTTAAGGGAGGAGAGAGATGGAGAGCTGGAAGGGAACTTGAGCCCAGATGGTTGAAGGCACAGCTGGCAACAATGGGGCAAAGGGAGTGCAAAAGAGGACAGAGTCAGAAGAATGGAAAATTCTGGAGGTGGGATTGTAGAGCTAGAAGAGGTTAGGATGGTGAAGGATATTGCCAAGAAGGGATTTGAAACTGAGAATGAGAATCTTAAATTGGAGGTAATGCAGAACTGGGATCAATGTGGCTTAGCAAGGATGACAATGATGGTGGTCCAACAGTAGGGTCTATTCTAGGCCAACATGCCAAGCATTGAGGTGCTAATCACTCAAAAGCAGCTCTGCTGGGTGGGATATGCTGTTTGATAACAGGCAGCAGGGTTTTAGATGAACTGAAGTTAAATGAGTATTGGAAGTGAAAGAGATAAAAACAAAAAAACTGCGGATGCTGGAAATCCAAAACAAAAACAGAATTACCTGGAAAAACTCAGCAAGTCTGGCAGCATCGGCGGAGAAGAAAAGAGTTGACGTTTCGAGTCCTCATGACCCTTTGACAGAACTTGAGTTCGAGTCCAGGAAAGAGCTGAAATATAAGCTGGTTTAAGGTGTGTGTGTGGGGGGCGGAGAGATAGAGAGACAGAGAGGTGGAGGGGGTTGGTGTGATAGATACAACCACACCAACCCCCTCCACCTCTCTGTCTCTCTATCTCTCCGCCCCCCACACACACACCTTAAACCAGCTTATATTTCAGCTCTTTCCTGGACTCGAACTCAAGTTCTGTCGAAGGGTCATGAGGACTCGAAACGTCAACTCTTTTCTTCTCCGCCGATGCTGCCAGAACTGCTGAGTTTTTCCAGGTAATTCTGTTTTTGTTTTGGAAGTGAAATGTTGGCTCATATAGCATTGGAATGGTTAAGTCTGGAAGTGATAAAGGTAAGTTTGAGAATTTCAGCAACAAATAGGCTGAGGCAGGGGTGCCAGTGGGTGATTTTATGAAGGTGGGAGGAGTTGATCTTTTTGATGAGAATTTAAACAGTCATTTAAACAGTCTGACAGCACATCAAAAATGGAAGGGTTTGCTGCAATGTTCCTTTGAGACTGCATAGAGAAAAATTAGAGGGAACATCAGTTGGGTGACCTGGTGAAGAGGAAGAGCTGGGCATAGTCAGTACATATGTGGAAGTTACCCCGTCAGCGCATAAGTTTACCAAGAGGAAGTATGTAAATGAGGAAGAGGAAGACTTCAATACTTGGGGAACTTCAGAGATCTCATTGGAGGAGCAGGAAATGAAGCCATTAGTGGAGACACTCCAGTTACGATTTGATAGGTAAGCATGCAATCAAATGAAGGCAATCCTGTTAACATTGTGTCATCAAAGAGGGAGTAGTGTGGTGGACCATGCTAAAGGTTGCAGAGTGATTGAAGAGGGAAAATGCACCCTCGATCACAGAGAGAAGATGTTTTCTGTGTCTTTGATTTGGCTCATTATGTACAGATTTAATTTAATTTTATAAGGAATAATGGGCCAAATGGCTCCTTCTGTGCTATAAATCTTCTATGTTTCTGTGTAATAATGGAATGAGTGAAGGTGCACAAGACCCTTGTGTATTTACTGAATTAGAAGTGGAATTTAGATGGGGAGAAAAGGTACAAAATAATAAATTTCCAATGCTAATCTTGTCCCACGATCTTACATGCTGCAGAATATTTCCCACATACTCTCTGCCCCTAGCCTGTGTTTCTGATGCTGATGTGCTAATGCATACATATGTTTCTCAAAAGCTTGCCCTGTAACACATTGGTTGCCACTACACAAAGTAATTAGCTCCTAAGAAAATGTGTGAATACCAGGGAAAATGTCCTATTTCCTGTTTGATGGCTCATGCCTGTGCAATCAGAGCTTGATACTTAAAATTTATTGAAATGCATTTTTTTCATAAGATTTTCCATTGAATATAGAATTCAAACATTAATCTGAAACTTGTGGAGGATGCCTTTTTTCCTGTAGCATCAGTTCTCCCTATCGAGTTGAATGATTTATACGGCTATAAAAAAAGACCAAGACAAAGACAAAATCCAACATTCCAAAGCAAGCATCATGTGGATACTTGGCTGCGCAGCCAACCTTTTGAAGAATTTTCTCCAAGCAGTGGATTTATCTTGGTCCTCTCGCTGGAACTGGCTGGAGTGTTGACTCAAGTTCATGTTATGCTGATAGAGAGATAATATGACTATCCCTGATCATAACCATCTTTCCACTGTCCATATGAACATAAGAATTTTTCAGAATGAAATAGACTATTTAGCCTAACAAACTGCTCTTCTCGCCCCTAAAAGGCACCTAGTTGTTACATTCTTCTATTTGACATAACATACCAATCATATGACAGTGGTTGGTAAAACAATAATCTAGGTTCTTTATGAAAAGATAAAACTATACACATACAACATTAGCTGAGAGACTGAGTATCATGTTTGATTTTAACTGCTGCTGTAGACTGAGTTCAGCTCACAGGAGTACTATATCATACCCTGTGGTCAGTGGTAATGATTGACAGCAGTGTAAAATATGCTCCCTTAAAGGTACATGTACATCATATCACAACACTAGTTGCCTCCATTCATGAATCCACTTATTCAAATTCAACTCAAAATCTTTCTTGCATCAACTGAGTCAAAGAGAATTTGTGCCCCCCCCCCCCTTCCCTTCTTGCTCATAATGATTTCATTTTTAACTTGTCTTTTGAAACATGACTAAATCCTATAGCAGGCCTAAATCATTTGTATATGATGTGTTTGTATATAGATCACCTGTGTTTGGTAGGCATGCAGTTATGTGGAGCACAATAACAACAACACAAATATATTGTGACATTAATAAAAATGCCTCAACATACTTAATGGAGATGTAATCAAAATGAATACCAAACCAAAGAAGGATTTATTAGTAGGGGTCACCAAAACCTTTGTCAAAGAATCACGTTATAAGCATTTTCTTAAGAAGAGAGAGCTGGAGAAGGTGAGGGATTTAGGGATAGAATTCTGAAGAGTGGGATATGGCCACCAATGGTGGGAAAAGGAGGAGTGGGGAGCTGCACAAGAGACTGGAGTCAGAGGAATCTAGAGTATGGAAGGGGTGGAGCATGTAAAACTGGAAGAGGCTACAGTGATAGGGAGAGGCAAGACCAAGGAGAGATTAAAATACAAAGGTGAGAATGTTAAACTTGAAGCACTGGAAAACCATTATGTACGTCTGCGAGGTGATAGGTGAGTAGGACTTGGTGTAGATGTGATTATAAAGGGAAAATACTCTACTTAATACTAAGTATTCCCTTAAATGTGCTGTCATAATAAAGTCAGACTGAATCCTCAGAAACATAAAAGCCAATATGAATTAGAACAGTGAATACAGATTGCATACAGTAAAACATTGAAACAAAGCATTCCTAACAAACTGGGAGGTATAAACCATCAAGGCCACAGACCCAGAGATAACCGTTCAGAGATACAAGAACGTAGCTCTTTATCTGAAAGGGTATAAAGCTCTTTGTTAAAAAGAAACTGAAGATTTAAGGAGTTGAAGGGGTGAGGTGATAGTGCCACCTGGCACGTATGGATTGTGATGCGCATGAACGCGAATTACAACACAGAAACAGGCCATCCAACCAAACCAGTCTATGTTGGTGTTTATTGTCCAAGTTAACAAATAGTACTGATCACATTTACCACCCCCCTGTTCTCATCTCTCTTCAGCCCTTTTTCCCACATTCAATTATCCAATCTAATCTTGAATATTGATATAGTTTCTGCCTCAACAATGATCATTGGATTGAATTCCCTCAGAGCTCTCTGTGTGAAGATTTTATTTTATTCTCTGTTTTAAATCTCTTAAACTAAATTTTGTACCCATGGCCCCTCGTTATTGCCCTGCAAACTACTGGAAAGAAGTCTGCTTTTACCATCCCTTTATGATCCTTTCAGAATTGTAGCCTCTTGTATTATACTATCTCATTATAACTCTCCTTGACGGCTGTATTTCCATTTCCTCTAGTGTAAGCCTTTTCTTTTAGCTTAAAAATATCTGTTGCTTCATTTGTTGGCCATAGATGTTAACCGCCCAGATCGAACATTTGCTTTTTTGGGGTGGATACTGGATTTGTAAATTGGAATGATTTGCAACTGAACAGACATGTTGGTCAGTACAGGGATTGAACTCATTTTTAGTAGCATCATGCTGCAACAAACTGAGCTAAACAGCCAACAGGTGCATGTCCAGCAGGTCAATGTGATATGTCTAGTGTGTGGATGAAGAGAGTTAGCATGCTTCCTGCTTTTGTGAGCAAGTTTGCTTCTTATTTTCAGCCTGTGCTGCTGGCTAACAGCAATTTGAAAAATAGAACCAAATATATAAGTCTCTCTCTATCAGTACAACCTCTATCAACAAGTGCTCAGCTGTGCCTCCTCGTGGCAACACACATGGAAATTGGTTCTCCCAAGCTAGAGCTTCAGAGGAACTAGGAGGAGTTTGGCCTCCAGACATGCAGTATGTTGGCCCACTGCCATGTGGACATACCCTGGCACTCATGAGCCAAACTCCCAGCTATGGGTGAACTGCTCCACTGACTTATGGTTACCCTGGGCGAGTTGAAAGCTGAGTAAACTGACAAAAAAATCTAGAGTGGAGCCCAAAGGTGGACTAACATCTAAATATGTTATCTTTCCAGCAATTCCTGTAACCAAGTCAGTGACAAACATGCAAACTCTGCATTCCTTTGAACCCAGCCAAGAAGGTCGAGAGATAGACTCTGATGTTTGGCCAGCCCAGGGTCTCCATAAATTTTGCCCAGACTTGTGCCCCAGAGAGGACATTGCAATTTCTCTGCAGAGTATTAACACAACTTGGGGGACAGCGGTCACAAATGATAAGTCCAACTTCATTGGAGTAGAGAATGGTTACTGTGGACTTTCTCGAACGGTGTGGGGGGGGGGGGTGGTGGGAACATCATGTCCCACTGGTCAGTCTCTGACCAACACAGGTTGGGCAATCCTGACTAGTAAAGTGCTGACCTGCCATGGCTCACCTGCTTTAGTGGGTGCTTAGAGCCTGTATGCTGACAATGCCATACGAATATTTCATACTGAAGGACACCTTCAACAGCAAATGGATAGACTCTCTAATTCCTGTAAAGAGCTTGGTTTGGCCATTAACATCAGGAAGACAATTGTCATGGTCCAGGATGTTGCCATACCACCATCTATCAACATTGACAATGTAATGCTGAAGGTTGTTGATAGCTTCACATATCTAGGCTTCACAATCACCAGCAATCTTCCTTGTTTCTGTAATCAACAGGTGCATCGCAAAAGCTGCAGCTCTTATGTCCAAGCTGAGTAAGAGACTGTGGATCAACAGCAACCTGATTGAGAACATCAAACTGTGAGTCTACCAAGCCTGTGTCCTCAGTGTACACCTCTATAGTAGTGAGACCTGGACAACAAATGCTGAACAGTTTCCACCATCGTTGTCTCCGACGTATCCTCAGTATCTCTTAGCAGGACAAGGTCACCAACACCGAGGTCCTGGAGCATGCTAATTCCATCAGCGAATGCTCATTGCTAAGCCAACAACATCTGTGTGGCTTAGCCACGTTCATCAGATGTATGCCGGCTGTGTACCCAAAGACATTCTGTATGGTGAACTGGCCACTGGGTCATGACTTCCTGGGCATCTGTACCTCCGCTACAAGGACACGTGCAAGCGAGTTATGAAGATGGTGGACATTGACATTGACAACTGGGAGACAGTTGCTGGAGGCTGGCTGTTTGGAAAGACATTGGAAGAAGTGAGCAGAAATGGAAAACTCAGCTGGCTGAGAAGAGGGCCAAGGCAAAATCAGATGCCAGTGAATTGTGCATCTTCTCAGTCCTCTGTTTTCTTCTGGAACAAATGTGGCAGAGACTGCCAAGCCAAAGTGGGGCTCCTGAACCACACCAGGCAATGCTTAAAATAGAGTTGACCACCACATTGCAGACAATTGTCTCATGAGACAGATGGCTGCCAATGATTTGTTTTGTATTGTACTAAATATTCTTTGAATGCTTGATCTGTAGGTTTACCCATTAACAATTCAACCAAGTTTCTTCTCAATTAATGCTGATCTCTTCGAACCTTGCCTTACCTAAATTTAAAAGCTTGTTTTCTAACTTCCCATTTTCTCTCAAACCCAAAATCAAATTCAGTCATATAATGGTCACTACTTGCAACATGCTCCCTTACTATCAGATTGTTAACTAATTCTGTTTTGTTGCTCATCGCTAAACCCAATATGGCCTGTTCCCTTGTTTGTTCTAAAAATGGATTGCTCTAGGAACCTGAGCTGAATATATTCAAGAAATTCATTGACCACATAGTTGGACTCCTTAGTGCCTGTTTTTTAAATGTACAAGTCCTGTTTTAGTTCCCAAATGGTATTCTCAATGTACGTATACCACTGGTGCGAGTCAGTTAGCTGCCATTTTGGTGAGGGCATTAGCATGGGCACAGATACTGTCTGCACAGTAAAAAAATCATGATGTCAATCTGATTGTATTGCTTATTTAATGCCAGCACTGCATTTTTGGAGTTCAATACACCTTTCCCCCAGATGTGGGTGCAGTAGCTTGCAATACACTTTGGACTATGTGATAGGGTAGGGTGACACAATGCAGGACAGTTGTCGGAAGTGGGAGCAAAACAAAGGGAAGGAGGACTCTCAGCAGGAGCCCATACTTGCCCAGGGTGTTCAGAGAGCATGCCTCCTACCTGAGCCTCAGCAAGAAACAATGTGTCAGATGTCTGTACTCCAGTAAGGACATCTTTGCTGGTACCTCATGAAGCATTGGGTCACGACAAGCAACAGCAAGGGCTCTGGTGGAGAAGAAGTGGTCGGGAGAAGAATGCTGACATCCTGAGAGAGGACAGCAGATTCGTGCTCCATGGAATGACTGCCATTCGCCAGTGTGGTACCTCAGCAGTCCTAGCGATCTGATGGAGGGCAGTTTGTTGGAACATTGTGATAGCCTGCAAGCTCCTTTGAGCACTGTACTCCATAGCCTTGCTGGCTGATGCATTACCATTTTCCCCTGCCTTGGCTGCCAGCCACATGTACCCGGTGTCTCACCATGTGTGGATTCCACTTCTATATTAGCCTCTAAATTACACACAGTGTCAGTATCTGAGCTGGTGGCTGTAAGGATGAGATCAAGTGATGGTATTTCTTCTTCATCATCATCTTCGTGCGCCTCCACCCCTTTTTCTTCCATTATCGCCTGGCCAGGTCAGTTCTTAGGTACCTGAAAGTAGAAAGGTACAAGGGTAGTTTGTGGTGAGGGGAGGGTTGGAAAGAAAAAGGTGCATGCTCACACCATCTGCAGCCTGTCATTTAGTGGAATTACAGAATGAGAGGGAAGTGGGATGTGAGAAGGCGATTGAAAGATAAGGGCACCATCATATTTGATGGTTTCGGTTCCATCACTTGCAACAACTTCAGCAATTGCCGCTGTTCCCTCTGGTGATGTGCCAACTTGTTCTGCAAACAAGAGAGAATTGTGTGAGTGAATGCCGGGCGATCTGTTTGGCTAATGTGGCTGTCATGACTGAATACCTGGCAGTATATGCAAGCTATGAGATGTGGATGTGAGGCTTGCAGCAATGCTAAGTATGTGAAGGTGAAGTGAAGGTATGAATGTTATACATGAAAAATGATAGAAGTTGTTGATAGTTGAGAGTTGGGAGTGTGGTTGATTGATCAATGTCTGTGGCTAGTGATGCAGTTGGTGGGATATGGCGTTTGAAGATGATCTTGACAATTCATGTGAGGTCATTGAACTTCTTGCGGCACTGAATCCAGGTCCTCTGGGCTTGACTCCTGGCAATGGGCTCCATAGCTATCTCGTCCAACAAACTTCTGAGAGTTTATCTAAAGGGCTTCCTGGCCCTCTGTGGATAGATGTCATCTCTTTTCCTCTGTGCCTCCAGTACAAAATCAGAAAACCTTGGAGTCCATTCTCTTCCCTTTTATGCCATAATTCACTCTTTCTCCATCTCAGATTCTCTCCCATAAACACTTCCTGCACTTTCTACAACCAGAATGCACCCCCTCCCCCCCACACCCCCGTAAGTAGTGCAGACTAATTTTAAGTGATACTGACCTTGCACAATTTTGGGCCCCCTGCTGAGGTGCTGAGGTGTGCAGCCACTCAACAGTGTGGTTAGCACTGGCTGCACACTGTAATGATGCAAATTAGCAGGCAGCACGAAACTGGTGGGCTGTCTGCATTAGAAACCATGGTATGGGTACTGCATTGCAATATCCGCAGCCATTTTTGGGGGCAATCAAATTTAGCCCTTTGTTACTTGAGCTACTCTGTTTTTCTCAGTCTGTGAAAGTTAAAATCTCCCATTGAAAATGTAATGTTTTCAACATGATCTCCCATCATCGCCCACTATGTCACTGCCGACAAGATACCTGTAGACACTTCTACTAGGGACTTGCATCCTTTGCTCTTTAATTCTACACATTGGGCAGAATTTTATGCTCTCCCGGGTGGGTTGGTAGGTGGATGGGGGGTGTAAAATTGAGCAGAAAGCCATGGGCGCTGTTCCCAGAGCCTACCCACCCGCTCCTAACCCCACTGCAATTTTAAATGTGGCAGTGGAAATGTCAGGGTAGCCCACCCACTCTTGGGGCAACTGAGGCCATTTAATGGGCTCTTCCTGCCCCACTGCAGTTTTTTTCCATGACTGGTGGAGGCCAGAGTCCAGTTTGAAGCCTGCCAGATTGCACTCCTTGGACTATTAGTGGGAAAGGGGTGGATGCTCCTTTATGGAGCCCCTGGGTTTCCCTAGCCTGTGTCCTGGTCTCCACCCACCTTTCCCCCTTTGCCAGGGCCTCGTAGCCTGTGCTTGCCAAAACTCCCCTACTTCTCTCAAGTTACCTTTCCATCCGATTCCATGTTCATTGTCTTCAGGGGACTGGATGCAGTACCAGCATTCCTGGTGGCACTACTGGGACAAGCGGGCTGCAGGCCATTTGATTGCCTGGCAGCTCTCAAAGGCAGGACTTCCTCCCCTGATGGGTCTGGAAATCTTGCCCTGAGACAATTAATGCCATTCTGTGCACTAAATGGCTGTGGGGAAACCCAGGCCAGCTTGCCACCTGGGGTGGGGGGAAGGGGAGCCCTGCCGAAATTTAAAATCCTGCCCATTGTATTTCTACTACCTGATCACTCTGGCTGAAATCTCTTATTCTTATCACTATATTATTCTACCTTTTATCAATTGTGCTGCCCCACCACCTTTCTAATGTCACTGTCCTTAAGACCTTATTGCCTGGACTACTTACCTTCCAACCATGCCTAGCTTGTGGCCTGGTCTTTAAGCAAGTCTTTAAGCGAAGTTTTTGCCTCTTTTAACTTGCTTTATTTCTTATGCTATGTATATTTTTGTTCAGAATTAAAACTAGGATAAATGTGGCCACATTACTCATAAGCTTTTCTGGTCTTTTTCCTCATATTTGTTGAATACCCTGAGGATTTCCCCTCCAACTGCCCTCCCGCCAATCCCATACCATTTCACATCTTTCACACTGCCCTATTGATCTTTCTCTAAGGATATGGCTGGCTTGCTGGTTCAGGTGAAGACCACCTTACAGATACGGCTTTTCTTAGCCCCAAAAATGGAATCCCAGAAATCTGAATTCCCTCCCCCGCCTTCTACTTCATTTCTCCAACCATTTGTTGACAATTCTAATCTTTATCTTCTCATGTAGTCCAACATGAGATACCGGGAGTAATCCAGAGTCATCTATCCTGGAGATTCTGCTCCTTAACCTAAAATTTAACTGTATAAAATTCCTTTGAAAAAGCTCAAATTTGCTCCAATCTATGTTACTGGTTCTCACATGAACCATAACCTTTGGCTGCTTGACCTGCCATTTCAGAACCTGTTGTATTTGTTTCTTGATGGCCTGAATCTTTTGACCTCAAAAACAGTGTACCATTCAGGATTCCGAATCATGTCCAGAGGCAAACTATCTAGCCCTTAACCATATAATTCCCTATAATCTCAGTTCGCCTATTCTTAATACCAGAGATGTTTCCTCCATGAGTAATCACTTGCTTTTCAGTGCCTAGTAGTCTCTCATGGTTACCCCTTTTCTATGCTCCCCTGTTGTGTATATCACCGATACCTAAATAGGTATACCTATTAAAAAATCCAGCTTCAAAGATCATCCCCTTTTTACCCGTACATGTTACTTCCTGCCCTGTCTGCTAATGATCACTGAGCCCCTCCCCAACTTCTCTACTCCTAGAAACTTTTAGAATGAATGTTGCAGAGCCCATCCAATTGACTGTCAAGTTGTGCAGCTTTCTGCTTGAGGAGTGCAACTTCATGCACTTCATACCCTGCATGGTATGCTAACCCAAACAGGACAACACACATCACTCCAGAATCTCTTTATATAATACAAACTCTTATTAATTTACTGCTCATCGAACTATTTTATTTACTCTGCAAATTATATGTGTTAACATTTTTTGAAAGTACTTCTCTGTATTAAGCCTGGAGCTATTATTTGATTAAAAACTATCAGCTTAGATAAATAATTGTTTAAATAAACATTTTATGTTTTCTAAAACAAAAACAGAATTACCTGGAAAAACTCAGCAGGTCTGGCAGCATCGGTGGAGAAGAAAAGAGTTGACGTTTCGAGTCCTCATGACCCTTCAACAGAATGTTTTTATTTTATGTTTTCTGGCCACCAACTATTGTCACGTATAAATAGTTTTTTAGGTGGATGGGAAACCTAGATTGGGGTTTGCAATATGAAAAAGAAAGCAGCTGATTTATCCATTGACACTAAACACTGGTGATGACATCATACCCAGTGTCCTGGCATACAATTCACTGAATCACAGTGTGTCCTATTGGCAAATCTGAGTGTTAGGGGAAAACCCCAGCACTTATTTGCTCTGAAATGCATATATCCTTTAATCTATCCAATAATCTGGTGATCTAAAGCTGGTAACTTGACTGTTCCCTAAGGAGTCTAGTCATAAATTACTCCCAACAGCTTTTTTGTTATCAATCTCTGACACATCTTAACCACCAAATTATAATCAGCAATCTAAATAATGTTGAATCACCATGACATAACTGAATTACCTTTGTAATCTCTGTTATTCATTCCATCAGTTAATTCTTTCTATTAGATAATTTGCTCAATGTTCAATTTTAAATGATGCTGTGATCCCATGAGGATAATTAACAATCAATAGTTTGTGACTTTATTATCTGCTTTCTTCTTTGATGATTTGGTAAGAAAGGGTGAATTAATTTACTCACCAGTTTGTACATAACCTTATGGGAGGCATGGGAGGCTGATGGTGTAAATGCTAAAATACTATGTACTGCCTGATGTACAATTGTTGGGCTTGTCAAATCTGGGCATTATTTTCTCCTAGGCATAGGGTGGTAAGCCCCAGTGTATTCCTTGATGAAGTTATGGAGAGGGTGTTAAAGATTCAGAAGGAGCCCATGATAAATATTATTTTCAGGGTATCGATCCCAGTGTTCTTATCATACGCACAGCAGAGTTTTGAATGAGCTGAAATTTATTAAAGTTAGAGACCAGGAGGCTAACTGGGAGGAGAACAGTCTGGAATCTGGAAGTGGTAGGGACATGCATGGGTATTTCAATGGCAGGTGGGATGAGGTAAAGGCAGAGGCAGATGATGTTACAGAGATGGAAGTAGACAGTGGTGGAGAGGATACAGGATTGGTTCTCAGCTTCGGACAAGTAGGCTGAAGACATTGCGAGCAATCTGGTTTGATCTAAGACAATGGCGTTGGAGGATGTTGGAGTCAGTTTTGAGGATTAGAGTTTGCAGTGGATGGGGAAGACGGCTTCAGCCTTCTGAATATTCCATTCTATTTTATTGTGTATCATCAAAGACTGATGTCGGACAATATAAAGGAAGTGTAGGGGTGAATGGAGGTAGTGCGGCAGAGCATGTTAAATGATAATGATAGTGGGTAACTGCCTAAATTCTTGATGTTGAGACATTTACCCCGACATCCTCGCTTAGACTTTTATTATATAATTCCTAAAAATATTTTTGTAATAAGGAAACCTTTTTCTAAAACGAAAACATTTCTAGAATTTAATTCTTACTGGGTTCCCCCAAACCCCTTCTTGAAAATGCCAGAAGTTCCCTGCAGTTTCGCTCCATAGTGCCCTCCCGGTCACCATGCTTTCGTGCAACACGTTGCGGCTGCAACCCAGTGAGTGAACCACATTCTGCTCCTACCAGGGGCGGGATCCGTGCATCTGCACAGATTCTGCAGTGCAATGACCGACTTTCACTTGCAATTTATCACAGACGGGTAGGTGTGTGTTAGACACGTCACACCATAAATACTGAAAATCTGGCTGGGGGGGTGGTGGGGGGGGAAGTGACTGCAATGAACAGTCCAGACTGCAGAGTCCCGGATTTTTCAGCCTATATCCGAAATAAAGCAACCGCAATTAAAGCCAATGATGAGAAGGCAGCAGGCGTCACCTTCAGCAGACACTGTGGGGAGATACGCTCCCTGAATCCTCTCCACCAGGCGTGGACATCTTACCGGGGAATCGCCTTAGATCTAGAGAGGTATTTGTGTACTCCAACGTTAAAACCTGTAGGGGTCTGGCATAAATTGCTGTTCGATGTTTTTTGACATGTTGCTTGCACTCTTTTTTTACAATCTGTTATCCTGGGATTTCTTCATTTTTATCTGCGTTTTTTTTGCTGAACTTTCTCTTTTTGTATCTCAATGTTAACAGCTTCACTGACATTTTAGAGTAGGTGCTGAGTGACTGAAGACGGGTGTGTTTTGGAGATAATTGCAGCGAGGACGATTTTGTTCTCTATTGAATTATCAGATAGACCTCTCTGTCCCCAAATACTGTCAGTGTGTTTCATGTACTTCCGTATTCACACCCCTAGTGTCTTGAACAAATAGTGTAGTGGCGAGTGTCAGGGGACTGCCTTTGACCTGTTTAACAACCTTCTCTCTCTCTCTCTCTGGACAGTTTGGTTGGATTACAGAAAGGTCTTGCACACAGAACGTCCGGATGGAACCCGCTTGATTCGGGATTGACTGAGGCAGAAAAAAGCCAATAAGCAACCGGCAGACGTTGCAAAGTTTAAGTGTCCCACAACTTGGGCCCGAGCACCATCGAAGTGACGAGAATGGAGATGGCACCAAGTGGGACAGCGGCGATTTCCCATTGCCGAACAAACTAAGGAGCTTTCGAGGTTGACCTTGAGTTCTAGGGTAGAGTCACATTTTGGTTCTCAGGAGTCCACCACCTTCAAATCCGCCCCACCTCCCACCCCACTTTTTTAAAAAACGCGGCATTAAATCCCTGGAGCAATGTGCACCGAGGCTTTCCAGTACCGAGCTCTGTTTGAGTACAAGAAGGAGAGAGAAGAGGACATCAACTTATTGCCGGGTGACGTTCTGACCGTTAGCAAGTCGGTGCTGTTGACGGCGAATTATCAAGAGGGAGATGAGAAGAATCCCAAAGGGTGGCTAAATGGTGTTAACGAGAGAAACAAAGAGAAAGGAGACTTCCCTGGGACCTATGTTGAGTTTGTTGGACCGGTTCGAATTGTGCCTCCAACTCCCAAGCCAAGACCAAGACCAGTACCTCCCACCCCAGCGGCCAGCTCAGCTTCCACTAATGGTATGTGCTCCCCAAACACCTCGCTCGACTGTTTATTAAACTTTAGAATATTGAAATAGTATATGGTCCCTAATGGAATTGGCAGCAACAGTTTTGACCCATTAGCCATCAATGTATGACACTTTGCTGAGAACGAAATGGACGAAATGTGTGCTGTTTTGAATATTTGGTAGATAAAAGGTAGAAAAAGTCACTAGTTACAATGGTGAGCGATGGTATAAAATTCAATGATGAAAATAAGCCTAGAAGGGTGGAGCTAATTTATGATTTTCACCCTTTATTTTTCAAAAATGAATATGAATTCAGCGCTCCTGCCTCACTAACCTCGCCAAATGTTCTGGACCCTTTTTGATTTGGGTCAGTTTAACGGGTATCTAGGTAATTCATGAATTGAAGTTTTAAAATGGATTGATACATTGTACTAATATTCTAAAATACACAATTCTGATCTTAAACACTATCACATTTTACTCTGACCTTGTTTAAAAATGTTTTTGATAAACAGGTTTGAAAGTACTGGATTAAGTCTCAATATTCTGTCATCAAATTATTGCACTTCTATATTTTCCTATCCATTTTAGTTCCACCGTGCAGACTGCATATATTACTTTTAAGGTATTCTATCAGATAGAAAACTGCAGCTTAACAGTGAACATATCCAACTGCCTCACCAATTTCCAATTATTTACCTGAGGAAAATACCAAATCCATTTAGGTGGTTCAAAGAAAAATCTCTAACTATCTGAATTGATATTGGGCTATGTTAATATAATTTGGAAGAAGATTGAATTATTGTATGCTGCGTAAAAAGAGCACTATTTACTCTAAGGACATGTTGTTCTTCAAAAAAGCAAAATTCAAATTATACATCATAAATCCATTCAAGCATTCGTCATTTCATTAAAGCATTAGCAATGACTTACCGTTTTTCAAAACTGAGAGAACTCCACTTGGATGGTACCATTAAATAATTGTGGCACTGGTTGAGAGTTCCATAATTTAACTCAGAGTGCTCTTGTTATATGTTGCAGAGTTTCAGATATTTGTGCAAGGTTCAATAAATCATAATGTTGCTGCAGTTCCCATTGTGCAATCAAACCAGAGAACCAACGCATTTTCCAGGTGTTCTTATCTTTTGGTTCCTATTACAGGACAACACAAATGTTGTTTTTAATATTTTTTGAAAAGGCATCAAAGTTAAAATCCAGGGTCTTTAATTTAAAAGCTGGAATTAAGTTTGAATTAACACAAAGCAATTACAGAGTTTCAGGTTTAAAACTGCTGGGAGACAGGTACAAAACCAGATAGTTCCTGTCAAGGGTAAGATGCAAGGAAGTACTGAAAATATTTCTGATAGCTTTTGTTTAGTATGTCTGTGCTGATCTTTTCTCATTGAAGGATATCATCCTCAGTTCAAACAACTTTGACACAAAAGCAGTTTTTTGTTCGCAAGTCCCATTTTTCTTGTTATAACCTTTTCAGTAGCAGTTGGTTGTAGGTCAGATTAAATGAATTGCAGGCGTAATCATCCAACATTGGGTTATGATACCAGGCTGTTATTTAAGTAAATATGAGGCATTAAACAAGCAAAATTTATTAATGTTTTATTTTACACCTGTTATCATTTGTAACATATTTTGAGGTCTCAGCGGCAAAACATATATGTTATATAAAGTGGTCAGTTGAATAACAAAAAGATCTATAGTTTCAGGGAGTTATTGAATAGCCCTTTGGGAGAACGTGCTGGATTAGGTGAGCAGGCTAGCATGGTGGAACTGAGTTGTGGTAACACAGATGACTTTCATGTGAAACAAATTAAATGTAGTGAGCTGTCAATAGTGGCTATGCTTTTTATTGGAATTACGTAAAGTTAAACTGCTGTGAAAAATTTTATTAACTTTATGCCATAATTGCCATGTCACTGTTGCAATAAATGCCTTGTGTTTTCAATAAAAGCAAGTGTTTTTTATTGTGAACTAAAAGCTGCAGTAGCAGTATTTTAGAAGCATTTATCTGCAGAGTGCTGATAAGTGCAGTACATGGTAGAAATTTCAAATATCTTTCTGAAATCGATAAAACATATCTGCTTCGTGAGTTAGTGCCTAAGATATGAGGGCAGCAAGAGCTCATGTATGAAACAGATTCTAGAAACTTTCCAATTTCAGAAGGTTGCTGCTAATTTATGAGATGATTAAGTAGAGATTTGTAGAGGATATTTTGATCAATATGTTATCCAAAAGAGGAAGGCCCTCTTTGAGGATTACAGTACCTCTTGAAAAAAATTGGGCTTATTAAAAATGCAGAAAGATGTTTGAAACCACAGTTCTGAATATATGATTAGCTTGGACTTGCGCTAAAGATAGTGCTGCATACTGCATTGAGCCCAGAAGCCTGAATGTATAGCAGCCATTACACATGAAAAATGGAGGTGCTTGTGCTTTGGACATGGCATAATAGCAGTTTTTTTTTAAATGGTGCCACATTCTTTATAATTATTTATATAAGACCTTGCTTATACGCTGATAAGCATTTATATAAGACTTTGCTTATACACCGAAGAAGCATTCTACCTGGTTGAACTCAAATACAATTGAAGACACAAAATAAACAACTAGATGAGGGAAGGTTTGTTCTATTGAAATACACCGCACTGGTTTTTTTTAAAGAGAAAATGGAAATGTTACATTTCTGGCTTAATAGTTTGAAGAAAATAAACTTGGAAATCAAGATTTTTAAATGCCAGAGAAGATACACTTTCCTGACATATTTATAAGCAATTGTTTATAAGAATTAAATATATTACTCAAAACCTCTCTGTTAGCTCAGAGCTGACCTTTTGCATACAATTTAATTTTAGAATCTACGAATCTCATTAAAAATCAGAAATAACAAATTACATTTTTATTTTGTATATTTCATCTATTGAAGCTTGCAGACTGTTTTTGATTACCAAATATTCCTTTTATTTAAAAAAAATACCCTATATTTTTAATGAGAAACAAAACTGAAAATATTGACACATATTGTTCCAGTTAGTATCATTTCAGCACCTTTTTATTGTTTGGATTTTTGAATTCTGAGGCATAAACTCGATTCATGAGAGGGGTTTGTATCGACCATTGGGCTTTTGCGTTGGTCAATAAAGCTGAACTGAAGACAGTGCAAACGCTTTTCATTCAACATCATGGGAATCTTGCGTTTTTAGTACAAAAGGCCTTTGAGGAAGCAGTGAATTAAGGACTAGAGCATTTTTAAAATTGGACTGTGTGCTGTTAATAAAAGAGAATTATATGTTTACCTATTGATTAGGAAGTGGGAAATGTTATCATTTTGAGTGCTGTGCATTAGGGTTACATCTTCTACACTAATCAATTGAGTGGATTTCTTTTCCACTTCAGCAGGCAGTTTGAAACAGTGTTTGCGAGTGAGTATGTATGCATGCGTGTATATGTGTGAGTTGTGTGTGTGTGTGTGTGTGTGCGCGCGCGACAGGTTGTGTGTTTTGTCGTTTAGCAGAAATAACGTCACTTCTGGAGCTATTTTCTTCCAATTTGAAAGCTGCAGAGTCGTTTTTGTTTGAGACATGTAGGTGTTGACAGCAAGTTAAAAGATATTTTTTAGTAAAGATGGTTGTAACAGGGTTCCTTATAGTAATTGTATTTGAGTGTTTCTACATTATTTGCTTTTTGCAGAAGGCTCTCCTCTATGTTAATTTTCCGTAAATCCAAATGACTCATTGATTTTAACAACTTTTAGGTCACTCACTTATCTGAAGGGAAATGTTTTTTCTGATTAATATTATTGATTATTCAGAACAAGATTTGTAACTGCTTTGAATTTGACACAATTCAAATTAAATAATTCAAAATATGCCAAATGCTGTTTAATTTGAGGTATTTTTTGCTCTATCTACCCATTCCAAGTTGAGTATAGAAGTTTATAACACCTAGTTTATATAACTGATCGCATCATTGTAAAGCCTGAATTAATTGATTCTTTAGATAAACCCACAATTACTTTAAAGGCTTTCTGTATTTTATTAGAAATGCTTGCCAGTGGTTGTGCATAGATTTAAGAATAACACAACCTAAAACCTCCAATACAGTATAGGTCAACACAGTCTTGCTTTCACTTTATATGAATGCTTTTGTGAAAATAAAGCTGATAGGGTGCAGCAGTTAAATGACTTCAGTTGATTTTCTTGAGCAATAAAAGCACTAACTAAAATGTTATTTCTTCCCATAAACGAGACTACAAGTGCATAAGTGAAATATATGCCAGCAGGACATGGGCTTTAGTCAATGTCTAAATTTGAGGAAAAGTTATGATCCACTTTTATCTTTCTCACTTGTGAGTTATATGGGCAAAATTTTAACCCACTCAAAACCCATCCACTTGCACAGTTAAAATTGGGTCCACAGTAGCAGCTCCACCTTTAGCAATAATTTACATCCCACTGCTTTGTATTTTGCAAGATTATTACTTGGCTTAGTTTTTGATTTTCTTTCATGTTTGATAGTGTGTATTGTAGCATATAAAGCACGAAGTACTTGACTGTCAAGGAAAACTTTAAAAAGTTGACAGAATGTAATATGCTGCCAGGTATCCATCTGTCAATGTTGCACTGAGACGGCTGCTAGGAAGCAAAGAACGTAAATATGAAATCTGAGGGGAAGAAAGAACCAGAATGATCTGGGAGAGTGGAAGCAGAGCACCAGATTAACTGGGTTGGAGAAGGAGAAAAGTACCAGATTGAATTAATGGGGAAGAGATAAAAGAGTTCTAGTATTAATTGGGGTGGCAGGGGGTGCGTGGGGGGAGAGACAAGAGGTGTTCAGTACCACAGTAAGAGGGTGAAGAGTTGAATGGAATACAGTGAGCTGAATTTTCATTTTGAGGTAGGGACCCCAATGCTGGGATCATTTCTGGGGGCTGACCCATACCACATGCTGCCTGCCATAATTTCCAAGAAGCCGGTCAATTAGTGGCCAGATGGCATGCTTGCCGTTCAGTTAAGGATGGTGGACAATGGGAGGCCCTCCATCACTGAAAAATCAGCAGTCCCAAAGTCAGGGGTCAACACTGCCATTGTAGGTAGGTGAAAGAGAGGGTGCCTCAGAATGGAGGCACCCACTGAAGAATCTTCAAAATGTTAATTACAGCTGTCAGATCATTATTGTGGAGAGGAAAACCCATCCATAGGATGTAGCCACAGGTGTAACTCTATGGGTATCGCCTGGGTGGGGCAGCGGGTTATCTTTAATGATGGAGTGCTGTACCACCCCATCCCACCCCCTGCCCCCCACCCCATCTAGCATGGGCAGCCTTTGTTTATTAATCGGCTGAGTTACGGCCTCAGCATGTTGACTGGAAAATTCTGGAAAATGAATTTTCTGCCTTTAACTTTTGGCTTTCCCCTTCAAAGTTCTGAGAACTTCTGATTTTATCCCTCCAATACAGGTGTAGGAATGATATGTATACCTGCTGTTTAAATTACAAATTCTGTGTGGCTACTTGTTTTTACATGTCAGGCTGTTCTGAAATTGTGTGTTCTTTGGAGAATGTGGCGGCTTTTTTTTCCTTAAAGCTGTAAGATCAAAAACAAAAGAGGGAGTATGATGCATGTCAGGTGAATTCTTCAAGTGAAATACAGCAAGTTGAGAGGGGAAGTGAAGAGAAAAATAAGACTGGCAAAGAGTGAGTATGAGAATGGCAGTTAACATAAAAGGGAACCTAAAAATCTTCTACCGACATGTAAATATTAAACAGATAGTAAGAGACAAACAAGGTAGGGCCTATTAGGAACAAAAAGATTGATAGACGCTTAGAGGCACAAGGCAAGGCTGAAATACATAATTAGTTCTTTGCATCCACATTTACTAAGGAAGAGCATGCTGACAAAATATCAGTGGAAGGAGAAATGGTACAGGTATTGCATGGAGTGAACATTGAAAGGCAGGATTTACTAGAAAGGCTAGCTATGCTTAGAGTGGACAAGTTGTTTGGTCTGGATGACTTGCGTTCCAGGTCATAAGTGAAGTGGGGGAGGAGATAGTGGTAGGGTTTGCCATTATATTCTTATCTGTCCTAGACACGGGAGAGGTGCCAGAGAATCAGAAAGTGGCAAATGTGGCACCATTATTCCAAGAAAGTGTGTAAGGACACTCATAGCAACTGTGGGCCAGACAGTTCCACATCATTAGCGGGTATGGTTTTATAAACAATCAGCAGGGAAAATACCAACAGGCATTTGGAGAAGTTTGAATTAATTAAGGAGAGAAGCACAGACCTGTAAAGGGCAGATCATGCTTGACTAATTGATTTTTTTGATGAACAAAGAAGGGAATGCAGTGAATGTTGTTTGTATGGATTTTAAGAAACATTTGGCAAAGTATTATATAAAATATTGCTTAACAAAATTGAGGCTCGTGGAATAGAAGGGTCCGTGTAAGCTTGGATAAAAAATTGGCTTAATGACAAAAAACAGTGGGTCATGATAAGTATTATTATATATATATATATATACACAGTTTATATATACATATATATGTATATTATATTATATATATATAAATTGGATATTGAAGTACAGAGTAAAATTATATATATATTATACACAGTTTATACATATATATACATATATATATACATGTATATTATATTATATATATATAAATTACTTGGATATTGAAATACAGAGTAAAATATCAAAATTTGCCAATGTTAGCATACTTACAGGTTTGGCAAGCATCAAAGATGATGCCAATCAACTGCAAGAGGACATAGACAGGCTAGCAGAATGGACGTACAACCGACAGAAGGAATTTAATACAGAGAAGTGTGAGGTGATATATTTTGGCAGAAGGGCTTGGGAGAGGCAATATAGACTTAATGACACAGGTCTTGGCAGGGTGGACGTGGAAAGGATGTTTACCCTTGTTGGAGAATCTAGAGCTAAGAGTCACTATTTAAAAATAAGGGGCTGCCCATTTAAAGCAGAAATTAGGAGAATATTTTTTCCCTCAGAGGGTCATGGTCTTTGGAACTCTCTTCCTCAAAAGGCAGTGGAAGCAGAGTCTTTGGAGATTTTTAAGGCAGAGTTAGATAAATTCTTGATAAACAAAGGGGTGGAAGGTTATCAGGGGTAGGTGGGAATGTGGAGTTGAGGTTACAATCAAATCAGCAATGATCCTTTTGAATGGTGGAGCAGGCTCGAAGGGCTGAGTGGCCTTCTCCTGCTCCTAATTTGTATGTTTGTATGATTGGGCTTACAGTCAAAGGAATCTGCCCACCGTTCTTCATTGGATGGCAAATTCAGAGGCATCCAGCTACTTTCCAGAAGAATGCATGGGTGGGCATTGTTGCCAGTAAGTGCGAGGTCAGGACGCGGAAATGGTCCGGCCCCTCCATTATTTTCAAAGGGACAGGATTCCGTCCTATGATTACTAGTTCTCTGGTTTGTACACCCCAGCAGCAAGACTCCAGGGAAGCACTGAAAGATGTTGGAAAATAATTTCCCTGCACATTACAGATGTGTAATAAAAAAGGTCTCCTTTTTCTAATTAATTCTGAGCATGTTTGCAAAGTGGCGCCTGTGCCTTGGAGAAAGGTCTACCTGGGGTCAGAATAGAAATGTTATTAACAGATTAACACTCTGACATTTACAGGAATTTTTATGTTTTACAGGGAATTAAGTCCAACATGGACTCCGAGAGAAAAAAAGAAAAAATTGCAAGTCTGATGCAACATTTATTTTCTATCCAGTTGCAAGATAGTTGCCATATGCTTGCAGAATATAAAATAGGATTGAGTATTGTGTGCTTTACTCACAGTACAACCTAAATGTTAGAACATGCTTAATAGATTGTGCATTGAGTTTCCATCTCCCTTTGACTACAAATAGATGGTGGGTAAGAGCTTCAACTCATTTCTGCATCTGACATATGAAACATAATTCTCATTTCAAAGCTTCTGTCTTGCTTTACTTGTGTGTTTTCATATAAACAATCATCAGGCAATGATCATAAGCTTCGTAAGAAAGTACACAAGGATGAAACCAGCTCACAAGCTGGGAGCACAATAACAAATGGAAATGAAGGGTCATAACTGGAGGTTGTGTAGAAGTTTACTTTCTAATTTATTTGGGAGAAACGTGCCTAAATTACAAATAGGGGCAAGTAATTTGTTATTGCTCAGATGCACTTCTTCTTCTTGCTTATGACATCTTGCAGCTTTTTGACTCACGGTCCAAGTTGGACAGCCAAGTCACAGCACAGTGTATTGTTAGATGGATTGTATTGAATTGTGCTGCAAATTTTTGTAGACCACATTCACAATGTGGCGAACAATCTGATCGGGATGACCACAGACGCAGGCTGGGCTGTCCTTGAAATTCCATTTGTGGAGGATGTGTGATGTCTTTCCACGGAATGTGTGGCTTCTGTTGCGTTTTCAAGGAAGGTTGAGCCCTGGAGGCTCTACTGTCAGATCACTGACCAGATCTTTGTTAAGCAGCTCAACTGTGCTGCTCAGGTCCATTCAGATTCACTTCTACTGCCTCCTGGATTGTTTTGGAAAACGGTGGTATTCAGAAACCAAATCATGCTGCACTATGAAGTATAAAGATTCACAGGATTTATACAGGATGTCGCACTGTGCCAACTTGCTTGGTCTCCTCATAATTAACCCGCTCATCAGGGCATGGCTGCAATGTTCGTTGGGAAAATCATACTAAATGGAGCAAATATGTACTAAGTGCAACCTTGTTTTCAGAGGAAAGATGTTGCTTTCCTCACACATGGTCAGAAGTAGGGGGCACTAAGCCCCTTCATTACCACCTTTTTTATAATGGCATTTGAATGAAGCACTTGTCAGTTATTGTAGCTATATTTGTTTTCTTATTCTGCAATTATTTTGTGTCAGGACTGGTTTTACCTGGTGCCACTGCTGTGAGTAAAGAGCTGAAATAAGAAACAGTATTGGTATTTTTGTGCATAAAATTTGATTAACGAGACTGTTATCATCCTTGGAAGAACTTTCTTTCTGACATCAGATTCAGAGCATTTTGATAAGGATCGGAGACATTTTGATTCGTCTAGTCGTAAAACCTGACTCTCGTAGACTTTATGAAATTTAACCCCAGCTATCTCATGCAAGTAATGTAGGCAGTTAATACGCTATAGTGCCATCAAGAGATTCAGGTTACATTATAAACAGTAGGAGATGTTCAAATAATTAAAAATCTTCAGGATCATCGAACTGTGTTACTGCCTGAACTCCATTTCAATCAAGTGGATATGTGCTGTAATATGTTGAAGATGAGTTTTTCTTCAGGTGCAGGTAACTGGAATGCTGACAATATGAATCCAAATCAGAAACCCCTAATGAAATGTTTTATTTTTAATTTTGGAGGTGTACAATATATTGACTTTTAAATAGTAACTTGCAGGGCTTAGTAACTGGTTCTGCAGTATGCCCAAACTGATATTTGTCTGTATGTTGACTATCTTGGCACATTTAAGCTGCTGTTAGGGAACTGTGGACACAACATGGTTGATAATAATGACAACTTGCCTGCTTTTTTTTAATGGAGGTAATCTGTCTGTGTCGGCTAGGCATTGGGCAAAATTCTAATTTTCTCACCTGCATTAGAATAATTCTAATTCCAGGTTTTGTTTCATCTTTATAATTTTTAAGGTAATGTCTTTTTTATTGCATGTGTTTGTTGTGCTTGTAGGAATCTGTTACTTAAATCCCTGTATTGTGAAAAAGATGAGTTGGTTTGCTGCTACAGTGGTAATTTCATAAGTTGCATATTGCACGTGTTTGCTACATTTATCATAGATAAAACATTAAAACATTTGAATGAGGCACTTGTCAGTTATTGTAGCTGTATAATTCTTTTAGATTAACTCTCAGAAATGTTCCAGTTACTTTTACCTAAAGAAATGCTGGAAAATATTTTCCTCATATTTCTTAGGAAATTGAAGCCGTTCTGTTTAAAAAATAAGGTTAAGACAGCATCACAGTATGGAAGAATTTTGGCTTTTTCTCACAATCCCCTAAATTCAAGTGTTCCTAATATTTCTTATATTGTAGCTGTTGAAAAAATTGAGTAATTGGGAAGCGCAGAGGGATATTTAAGGGACACCATATCACCTATGGAACGCTGCTCACAGGCAGCTATACATCAGCAATGGAATAGTCTGTAACAATGAACAAAAATGCAATTACGTAGCATCTTTTCTGACCTTACAGTGCCCTAAAGCTCATTACAGCACTTTACGTTTTTCTTACTTTTACTTTACTTTGAAGTAAATTTTTTACTCAGAAGGTGGTGACGGTCTGGAATACGCTGCCTGGGAGGGTGGTAGAGGTGGTTGCCTCACATCCTTTAAAAAGTACCTGGATGAGCACTTGGCATGTCATTACATTCAAGGCTATGGGCCAAGTGCTGGTAAATGGGATTAGGTGTGTAGGTCAGGTGTTTCTCACGTGTCAGTGCAGACTCGATGGGCCGAAGGTCCTCTTCTGCACTGTGATTCTGTGAAGTGTGGTCATTTGTAATGTTGAGAAATTTGGCAGCCAGTTTGTGCACAGCAAGGGCACACAACTTTCAGCAAAAGTATGACCAGATAATTTATTATTGCTGATATGAGGGGTAAATATTAGCCTGGACACCAGGAGAATGTCTTCAAATAATGTTGTGGGATGGATCCCAGCTAAACATTCCATCCAAAAGATAGCCCCTTCCATCTCACTCAGTGCTGCACTGAATTGTCAACCTTGATTAATACTTAATTCTCTGCAGTGGGGCTAAACTCTATCCTTGACCTTGTAACTCGCAAAGCGATAGTGCTACCCACTGAGTCAAGATTGACACTGAAAGTGCCCTTAAAAATCAGCAACAATTGGAGGTTATATCTCAAGCATGCTAGCTGTTACTATTTAAAGGGATACTGCTTAGAATCAGAGAGATAAGGAGAGCGGAATGTGCCTAGCCTATTACGACCTCTGTATCTCCTGAAGTTTGAGGCTGGCTATAATTTTCTCCTCTGAAACCTTTGTTGTTTATTGTTACAAGTCACAAAAACCATAACTTCAAACTCATACATTCTTAACTATTGCCATTTTACATACACCACAACTGGAAACTGTATGATCAAAGACATTGCTTCCCCAAAATTATTTTACCATGCTGAGGGAACTAAAGCAAATCTTTCAAATGTTATTTTGTTATTTTAAGGATTATTCATGGTTTTTGCCTTGATTGGTAAAGATGTAAAAAATTATGAAATTGAGATTTCTTGAAATTGTTTTCTTCCCACATACACATAATTTTAAAATTAATGCATTAGACTTTTTCCTTGTGATTTAATGAATATTGCAAGACCGGGGAATAAGAGGTAAATAAATCTGACTGAACTTCAGGACCGAACTTCAGCACTGAACTAGATTGTCTGACATCCTCGACTGAACAGAAGTAATTACTTCACACACATGGCCATTGGCTTCTAATGAATGATGAACAATGAACACCTCGGGGCTGGTAAGAGCTAAAGCACAAACCAACAAAGCTCTGCAGATAAAAATACAGCTGATTAATATTTGTTTGCTCAAACAACTTAGTAAACCAGCACCCTATCAAAAAAAAATGAAGGCTTTTGAAGGCAATGCCCTCAGAAGCGTAAACAAGATTTTGAAATGATCATACTCTTCCGAAATGACAGATTGATTACTGGCTGTTACTTCACCTTAACTGACATTAATTTTGTATTTGGAATAAACACATGGTTGTAATTATCACTTGACGATTCATTTAAATATTCCTAATAACATGATAAAACACCTAATTTCGTGTGATTTATAAAATGAAGGGCTGTTAATTCTGTTAAAATTCTGGACTTTAAATTGCCAAAATAGTTCTCTTTGGTTCAAGGGCACTTCTGCCAAACTTCTAGCCAGCCAGACCATGGGCTGCATTTTATGCTAAAATGTTGAGGTGTTGGTGGGGAGCCTACCCCCACCACCCAAGTAGCTGCCCTGCAGCAATTTAACACTGGGAGCAGTGTCAATTGTTTTAAGATGAGACCTCCTCCTCTATCTCTGGAGGAAGACCTGACTTAGAGAGTTGCTGGCCAATCGAATGGCCAGCAGCTCTCTATCCAGTCAGGAGCGGTGGCCACTACTGGGAATTCAGGCAGTCCTGACGAAGAGGAGCCCGGATTTGGAGGTAGATCCAGGGTATTGTTGGAGCCAGGCGGGCTGGTCAGGGTGAGGAAGAATGGGGGGCTTGGTTTGAGAGGGTAAAGGGAATGTGCCTCCGATGGTTCCAAGGGAGGTTCGCCCACCAACTTGCTTAACACTGAGCCCGTATGGGACTGGATGATACCATTAATTGGTCACATAAGGGCCTCAGTAGGCCTAAGAGCCATCCAATGACACCTTCACCCTCCCCATTAAATTTCAGATAGGTCAGTGGCAGGTGGGTTGATGACGGGAAGATGACCCACTGCATTTTATGGAGCCCATAAATACTATACAGAATCATTTGCTAGGTATAGAATAGTCAGTTACTTAGTAAATTAGAAGGAAAATTATATTCAATATTGCTTCAAATGTGCCCATGAGTTCCTTTTCTCAAAAGAGCCAACTTTAAGAGCCTCCTCAAAGGCCCTCATACGGACGCAATGAGCAGAAAATTGTAATGGAGGTTAATTTGATCTCAAGGCCTGACCAGTTTTGTGGGCAGGGCAGGCTGCTATCCTGACGTTCTTAAAATTAGAGCAAGGCATCATGGAAACTTGAGTTGCACTGGACATAATTTTCCCTTGAAATCCAACAGTCTTGTTGTGCCCATTTTTCAAATTTTGGGTAAATAGCACTGAACACAACAAAACAACCTACTGAAAAAAACAGGCCCATTTATGTTATGAGACTCAGTGGACTAGTAACCTACAATTCAGTTCATGAGTTCAAAACCTAATATTGAAAATTGTGAAACTGAATTTAATGAATTTATGGGCTAGCACCAAAAATTGTCCATGAAAACTCCTGGATTGTTGTAAAAGCTCGACTGGTTCAGGCATGTTCTTCAAGGATCACCCCTATTTGGTCACACCTACGTGTAACTCCAATCCAACATTTGTTGACTCTATACGCTCTCAGGACAACCGCAAATGGGCAATGAATGTGGCTGTATCATTATTGTCCACACCTCAAGAATGAGCAAAAAGGATTTGGAATAATGATGTTAAATGTTTCAGTTAACCGGTGACAAAATCTTTCTTCAATGTGCCAATTCTTCCAAGAAATCTGTAAATGTTCACACAAGTAAATGTGTGAGCTTGACTACAATTTTCTTTTTTTTTGTTTATTCGATCATGGGATGTGGCCACCAGCAAGACCAGCATTTGTTGCCCATCCCGAATTGTCCTTGAACTAAGGGGCTTGCTAGGCCCACTATATTGCAGATGTAGGCCAGACCAAGATAACAATGGCAGATTTCCATTCCCTAAAGTGTAGGTTTACAACAATTGGTGATGGTTACATGGTCACCACTACAGAGATTAACAGCTGCCATTGTGGGATTTGAACCCACGCCCTCAGAGCATTAGTGTGGGCCTCTGGATTACTAGCCTAGTGATATTACCACTATACATTGCCTCCTGGATTCATGGGGTTTCATTATGGAGTTCCAGAATTTATTTTTCATATATTTTATGATTTGAAGCTTACTGGCAATTCATAGGGAGAAACTGAATACCATTAGCAGGTTGATCAATAACCAGAGGGCACAGGTTTAAAGATGATATGTTATGATTTGGAACACATTTCCTGAAAGAGTCCTGGAAGCAGGTTTCAAAATGGATTTGGATATGGACTTGAAAAATAAAAGATTTGCTATGGGCTATGGGGAAACAGCAGGGGACTGGAACAAATTGAATAGCTCCTTCAAAGAGCTGGCAAAGGCTCAGGAGGCTGAGTGACCTCCTCCTGTGCTGTATGGCTCTAAGATAGCTAAATTCTTAATATCTCCTTTTATTACCTCACGCACTGTTCATTCCTTGATCTGTTTCTCAGTTGTTTCTTGTATGCCAGGCTAGGGATACCCTTGCTCACCTATTTGGACCATATTAATTTACCATATGACACCATGTTAAGAATGCTTAAATCAGCCATGATGTCAATGAATGGCGGAGCAGGCTCGAAGGGCCGAATGACCTACTCCTGCTCCTAATCCGTAAGTTCGTATGTGAATTATATTAGCTCAAAACTGCTGTATAAGGATTCTGCCATTGGCATTTTTCACACAGGGCTTAAGATTGCAGTCCGAATTTCCACACAGCTATTAGCAAAGGCCTTTGAATCCATGGCAATTCAGTTGATGTGAACAGGTGAGCATGGAGTACTCTGCTATGCAGAACGAGGATTGGCTGGGAAACATTTATTAAAAATTGAGCCGAAGGTGAGCCAGCAGTGCAAAAAGTTAGATCCTTTGCTATATATTTCAATGGAACATTAAAATTTATTTCACCAATTATTCTACCTGTTTTGAGTCATATAACTCATAATTGGTGGAAGGATTTAATCTTTGCTGCAGTCGTATGTGTGCCAAACCCAACTATGATTTTTGGAAAACGATCAACATTCTTGAACAAGTAGTTTGTTTTGATTGTTGCCTTTCACTGATATGCTTGTCTGAGATTGTCTGCTACATCATTTGACACTGTAATGGTGAAGTAATAGTGGCTGGCTGCTGAATACTGCCTTTGTGCAGCTTTGTAAAACCTAAGTATGCTTTGGCACAATTCATTGCTGTGTGAGATACTACTGAATCCAGCTGAGGATTGATAGCTACAACTGTCACAAAAGTGAAAGAAGAGCATGTGTGTGTGCTTCAATATAATTTTTGGTTGAGCAAAATTAATCTTTGTTTCCTGTCCCAGAGTGTGAACAAAAATGGCAAGAAATTGGACCTTTTTTTTGCACATTGAGTGATCCTAGAGCCACAATATGGGGTGTTTGGTGCACGGGCATACTTGTGGGGCAAATCATATCAGAAACCCATACTGGTGAATATGTTAATAAGTGGATTGATCATCTGATGGAGTATTCAGAGGATGCAGATCATGACGTTAATCAGCATATAATAATGTTGTGATGTCAACGATGTCACTTTGGACTTCAAGGTCCAGTTTCTCTTAATCTCTTACAGCTGAGCCTTTGATTCTACAAATATTTGACACTTTCCATCATTGTTTAAAGTTGCCCGAGTCTATAGGGCATGGTATTGCAGGTGCTGAAGGAGTTTGCTGATTTCAAGACATCTGCACAAACCGGTGGCTTCCAGTAATGGGTGCACTAGTAGGCATTCCTCTTAAAGTACAGTGGATCTTGGCGAATGAAAGAGGCTATGTAAAGCAGGTCAGGCTGCTGGAAAGGTAGAAGGAGAAGAGCTTTCAGTGGAAGGCTGTATCTAGCCTGCGTGTTCAAAGAGCAGGTGGTCTACTTGAACCTCAGTGAGGAGCAATGTATGACATGTTTGCACTTCAACAAGAACATTCTCACTGAAATCTGCCACCTGCTGTAACCACAACTGAAACCTCAGACAGTACAAGGACTGCATTGTCAGTGGCTGTGAAGGTGAACACAACGATGAACTTCTATGTGTCAGCCTGCTTCCAGGCTGCAATATTCACAGCATCTTGCAGTTCATCTTGCATCTTATATCCACTATGATATAAGGTAGGTCACTGAGGCTCTCTGCTTAATGAGAACTAATTACATTTAATCCTCTCTTGCCAGAGAGAAACAGAGTGAGCTTGTGTCCTCGCTAACATTGCAGGCTTCCCCATGATGCAGGCTACCATTGACTGCACACATGTCGTTTTGCAGGCTCCGCATGTCAACTCTTCTATATACAGAACCAAAAGGGATTTCACTTCCTCATGCCCAACTGGAGTGTAACCAATCACAGTATACCATGCAGGTCAATGATCAATATCTTGGCAGCAGTCATGAGACCTTCATTTTCCTCCTGTCCAATGTGCTAGCTGCATTTGAGCCAGCAGAGCAAACCAGAGGGTGGCTATGAGATGACAAGGGCAATCATTTGATGACATGGCTCACGATTCCGGTGCACAACCCGTGCACAGCATGCATATAATCAAAGCCATGCTGGCACACGAAACATGACAGAGCAGACCATTGGCATGTTGAAACTGTGGTTTGGATTTCATGGTTAGTGGCAAAGTGGCAGGGTTTCCCATTGACCTTGAAGAAAGCTGCCCACAGAGATCTGTGATCTAACTTGTGTTGTGGATTTTCCCTTTCCCAATGTCAGTTTAAATCTGACACCAAGGGATCTCCAGATGTCCAGCAATAGTGATGTCATTAAACAGGATTAGCAGCCAATCACATTGCATTGTTCTCACAGTCAGCAAGCCAGGAAGTAAGGCTGTTCAGCAGTAACTATGAGCTTTGTACATTGTTTAAAACCCAGTTACACCTCATTCAACAAGATGTAACTTTTCCAGGCATTTTTTTTACAACAAAACTAATAGCATAAAAGGGCAGTTTTAATCCATTCAGTTATTTCTACTTGATTGCTGCCAGCGAATCTTCAACAGCATACACAATGAGGAAGCATCGAATCACTGACAGCAACTTCCAGATTTCCACATTGGCTGCTCAAATGCGGACTCCAGTTTTGATGCAAGATCATTGAGTTGAAGCTTTGTTTCTCTCTCCACAGATACTGCCAGACATGATAAGTATTTCTAAGGTCTTCTGCTTCTATATCAGAAATGTTGTTAGTTTAATAGAAGCAATGATGGCTGTTACTCAGTTTCATCCGTCATCACTACACAAAATCCAGGCCAATACTTCTGCTGCCTGAACCACTCAGGAAGAACCCTGCAATTCACAGCTGAGCAGGTGTCAAGATTGATGGCCATCTGCTGCATGCTGCACAACCTCGCTATCATGAGGTCATTGCCCTTACCACCAGCTATATAGCAAGCAGCTGTGGAGCATGAAGAGGAGGAGGAACAGGAGAATGAGGTGGACTAGACAGAGGAAGAGTGAGGGAAAAGATAACCTAGACAGTCCTTTCTGACCGGACTGTCTATGAAGAACGCATCCGAGTGTAATATCTACAACAGTAAACCCAATTTGCCATTCACCAAGAGTCCCACACCTTACCTTTCCTTTGTCACTGACTATCATGGTGTTTGGCTACAATGCAAATGTAAAAGCCACCACAAAGTAAACATTCCAAACCAAATTTATAAATGAAATCATTCCATATTACATACAAAAGTCAATGAATCACCCATGTTCATTCCCTTAGTGCCCGTCAATGATGCTTATGGCTGCTGACTTTCAATGGGCGAGACTGTAGATGGTTTTGCAGATGACTTGAAGCAGCTCTGGGCCTAGAAAGGGTTGCACCATCTCAAGCTAGGCAGCAGCTGTCTGATTGATAGGCAACAGCAAAGGCACTGGCAGAGTGGGAGGGTGAATGCTGTCATCCTGAGAGAGGACAGCAAGTTTGTGCTTCATGGAGCCACAGCCACTTGTGGGGGTGGAGTGGGGGATGAGGAGGTGATGGGAAGAGTGCGCTAGTTGGTGCTTCAGCAATCCTAGTAATCTGCTGTGACACCCTTTCATGCCCCTTTGCACATTGTAATCCACAGCAATGATGTATGGCAACAAGCTGACCTTGCAACAGTCTGAGCTTCCACTGCAGCACTCAGATGTTGGGTGGATACTACTTGAGTTACAATGGAAGCAGTGAGGTTGGCCATCAGATGCTGAATCATGGTTGGATCCACAAGTGTGCAAGTGGGGTTGGCCACCACTTCTATTCTGCAAAGGATGGGCTCCAAGTTTCATTCAAAGTCCTGTGCCAAGTTGGTGTCAGATACCTCCATGCTCCTTGACGTTGACCACAGGCTTTTAGGCAGATATGCTGAAGCACAAAACTTTTCATTGTGCATACCCATCAGTGTTCTACTGTGCACTGCACCATCAAAGTGCTCATCCGGGTCCTCTGCACTGAAACTTCTATGCGACCTCACTCTTCGATGACTGCACAATTCTTGCGTTCTGCCCTGGCTGCAGCACATGAAGCCTCTATGTTATCCTCTAAATTGCACAAAGTGTTAGTATCTGAGCTAGTGGCTCTGAGTGTGAGACCAAGTGACCGTGATTCTTCATCATTATCGCTGTCTTCTTGCAATTCCTCCACCACCTGACCAAGTTGCATTTCTTGGGTATCTGAAAGGAGAAAGGCACAGGATTGTGGTGCAGGCAATGGGGGGTAAACTAAGAGGTGCATGCTTACACCATCTGCAACTTGTAAATCAGAAGAGATTGTGGGATGAGGGGAAAGTGGATGTGAGAAGGAAGATTGTAAGTTTAGAATTGTTTCTGTCCTAATTCTTTCATACAATTTTTAGACTCTTAGTTCGGACTAGCCACAGACCATCCAGCTACGAGAATGTTGTTACAAATTTCACAGTATTTATTAAGTTAATCGTAAAAAGCACAAAAATGTGATACTTAACAAAGGCAGCGGTATACAATCAGTTCTTTCTAAAATATGGCTCACAGTTCTCTGGTTGACTGTGGCACTGCCTCTTGCTGTGTTCTACTGACCATAGGCTAGTTGCTTTTCTTGGTGCACACTGAGATTTTCAACAAGCTTTTCCCTTATATGCTTTTTCAACCTTGGCCTTATGCCATATTAGGTAAAACACAGTCCTGTCCATTTCATTGGTTCAAAATTACTTAATTAGCATCCATTGCTGCCCACTTTCTCTGCACATTCGTCATGAGCTAATATCAGATGATTCCTGTTTCCGACCTTTACAAAAGTCCTGAAGTTCATTCTTGTCTGATATTGCTCATTTTCTACAACTCTATTGTTTCATTTTTACCTACTTTGATCTCTTTGTCTCTGCCATTGCTCTTACACAGGTGCCGATTTGGAAAAACATGTTTTTCAACATTTAGTCAAGCAAAGGTGCTTCAGACAATATTTTATTACAACTCCTATGACCTTTACGCCACACATAGTCCAGAGGTAAGGGATTTCTACCCACACTTGGTTCAGGTTTAGCAAGGATCCACCTATGCAGTCTCACAGTCTAGAAACGTTTCCTTTCCTGCATAATTGCGTACATGCAAGATAACATAAATAACTCAACAGTTACACATTGACATCTTTTCAAGCAAGGTTAACTGTCATGCTTTGCTGAAAGAGTACTATGAAGTTATTCATAAGAACAAGCCATGAAAATACACTATATCCTACAAAATTAGGTAAGAGGATTCTGTCATTTTTTGATGATTTGAGCCCCACCATTGGCCAAAAACTCAGCAATGGCCTTTCCCAGAATGGCCAGCACTGTCTCCTCCATGGAATTAGAACTACAGAGGCACCTGCCCTACATTAGTGAGTCCTTGCTGTCTCCAGTTGTGTTTCCACTTTTTATGCTAGGGAGAGGGAACTGTGTCAGTTTGAATGATGTGGCTGTCAGAGTTGAAAAGCTTGCAGCTATGTAAGTTGCTGTGAGATGTGGGTGTGAGACTTGTAGCAGTGCTAAGTGTGTGAGGGTGAGGTGAAGAATATGAATGTCAGGTATGTGTCCTTATTGATTCAGTTTGTTGGTAGATGACTGGGGGTCTACTGAATTAAGCAGTGTCTGAGGCTAGTGTGCAATTGGTTAAATATGGTATTTAAAGATGCATTCATGGATCTTGACCCTAATATGATGTCATTGAATTTCTTGCAACACTGAATCCAGGTCCTCAGGCTTGACTTCTGGCCCTGACCTCCTGTTGAGCATATATCTGAAGGACCTCATGGCTCTGTGTGGATTCAGGACATCTCTCCTCCTTGGCCTCCAGCACAGCAGCCCATTCTTCAATTTTCCCAGATCAGAGAGACTTGCTGCACATCTTCCAGCACCTCCCACCACAGCGCATCTCCCCATTAAACGGTGCAGGATAGCTTTGAACAATGTTGGCTAGCTTTAACTGGTGCAAGCTACTCAAGATACTCACCCACTGCTAATGTGTCCTGTCAAGCAGAAGCATAGTTAGCGCTGCTTGAACATTGAAATCATTGAAATGAGCATGCTGCATGAAGTTAGCATGCTGCTTACATTGTAATCGCTGGGCACCCTTTCATCCCACATTGCAATCGCCGAGCCCTTTTCTGGGAATTAGTAAATTTAGCTCCTAAAGCCTTCCTAAAAGACAGTATCATAGTTCCTCATAGAGCTGAATTTCACAGGGTTGGGGAGGGGTGGTGGTACATTGCTAACCTCACCCACCATTGCAAGAGGAGGCCAGCAGCCAATAGACCTAAAAAACATAATAACGTGCTGCTGCCAGGTCAAACAGGCTGAGGGGGAGACTTTCACTCTTCAGTGGGGGGATGTCTTGCCCTCAAGAACAATCAAGCTGGCCAGCAGTTCTAGCAGTCCCAGCAGTGCCAGAACTGATCAGTGGGCACTGCTGGAACTGCAAACAGTCCCACAAAGAACTTTGATGGATCCCAGAGCCAGGTAAGACCCAGGGCTTTAGGGTGGAGAGGGATTGGGCAGTCTCGGGAGCTGGGCCAAGGGGTGTGGGGGTGGGTTTTGGAGGCCAAGGCCAAGTGGGAAAGAACAAAGGGGAGCGGTGACATCTTTGGTGAGTTGCTCCTCCCCCTGATGCACAAAGGGCTTGCCCCCCACTCCCTCCCGTGCCCCCATGAATGCTGTGCCCCCCTCTTCCTGCCTTTCCAAAATATTTTTTCAAAAACAGACTCCCAGCTCACGTCTGCCAACTGTTTTATGATATGGGCAGCATGAAATATGGGTCAATTGGCTTAGTAATGAGCTCAACTGTCCATGAATTATTTTATTAAAAATGGCAGGTGGGCTCCCAATTTCAACACTGCCCGCCAACGTATAATGGGGATTGGGTTGGGGGTTGTCAAAAAGACATTGGTCTTTCCACTCCTCATATTTTACATGCCCCTCCCCACTGAAAATACCTGGCGAAGTAAAGGGGAAATGGCGTAAAATCAAGTTCATGACATTTAATGTGGTGTGAGAGAAAATTGATTACTCTATACATTATTAATGTAAACAGAATTGTTGCTTTAAATGAGTACTGTTGAGTAAAATATATGCATTATACAACAAGTAGCGATGCACAATATCGTAGGACTGTTCCCAACTATGACCTAGGCAAAGCTTTCTGGAGGATGTGGTCATCAAGGTTACAGCAACAAGGTTTTTGTGTATTTCTAAGTTAGTTTTTTAAGATGAGGTTCTGCTTTCCATTATCTTTTGGCTACACCACATTTTCCCTGAGAATTAGAGACTACAGGGATGAAGCTTTGCCTGTTAGAAAACCATTATCAGGCGTGATTGTACTAGGCTTCATCACATTGAACAATGAGTCATAATATTGATTGCTTGTTACTGTGGTTTCAAACCCAGGACATAATTTACACTGAATTTAAAGTGTATGGGTAACATTGCCATGCAGTTTTTCCATGATAATACCATTAGAAACAGAATTTTCAAAATTCCAACAATTTACATAATCCCCAAGGACCTTTTAAAGAGTAAATTTTCCTATGAGCCTTCAGAAGCTTCATTATCTGTGCCAATATGTTGGGGTAAAGTAATGAAAAGCTTGAGATTTGCAAAAGACCTGCTGTGAAGTGCATTTGTTTCCCAACATTCTTTTTCAGTTGATAAGACTATACAAGTACTCGCATTCGCAATCTATCTTCATGTCACATTCCACATGGAATTTCTTTCCTAGACCTTCAAGACTTCGGAATTACTTTACTACTGCTACTGGTTTATCTCAGAGTATTTCTTGTTCTTTTCAGCTTAGCTGAACACTCATGCCTTGTAGTATGGACAATGGCTTTTCACCATGGTCTGTGAATAAAAACAAATTTAAAATTATTTTGTGTTTGCTGAGGCTAAAAACAATAGAAATCCAGAGTAAAAATAGTTAAATTAAGAAAGGGATAACAAAAATAAGCTTAAGAGATTAAGCAGCAATATAAAGGTCAAGAATTAATTGCTGGATTTTATGAAGGCATTTTCCCATACATATTCATCCAAACTCTTTTGCCATTTCCATTCTCCCAGTTACTCATTTTGATTGAACTCAGACCTTTTGAAAACCAGTGGTGCAAGACTGGCTGAGAGTGTGCAATATCATCTTGGAGGTGATTAAATGCTTGGTCAGCATTATTTTGCTCTTTGCTCAGCCATACAAAGGTCAAAACAATATTATTGAGTGGTAGTCCTTCTGGTTCATGACTCGGTGCTTCATAGCATTTAACCAAACCACATGTAAAAGCAAAGAAGAGATGATGGAGGTCTGATGTTGGAAGTTGGCTTGACTTAATACCAACTAGTGTGTCATGTTGGGATAATGTTTACAACAATTGCCACATCTCAGTTATAGAACTGATTTCACACATTTTAAAAGAATATTTTTAAAAAGAAATATAACTAACTTGCTGGAGCTTTTGAAGAAGTAACAGAGAGGTTTGATGAGGGCAATGCTGTTGATGTTGTGTACATGGACTTCCAAAAGGCGTTTGATACAGTGCCACACAACAGACTTGTGAGCAAAGTTATAGCTCATGGAACAAAAGGGACAGTAACAACGTGGATATGGAATTGACTGAGCAACATGAAAAGGAGAGTAGTGGTTAATGGATGTTTTTCATGCTGGAGGAAGGTTTCTAGTGGGATTCCGCAGGGGTCAGTGTTGGACTCTTGCTTTTCCTGATATGTATTAACGACCTAGACCTTGGTGTTCAGGGCACAATTTCAAAGTTTGCAAAACTTAGAAGCATTGTGAACTGTGAGGAGGATAATGTAGAAGCTCAAATGTTCAGACAAGTTGGCAGAATGGGCGGACAGGTAGCAGATGAAGTTCAATGCAGAGAAATGTGAAGTGGTTTATTTTGGTAGGAAGAACATGGATAGAAAATACAAAATAAAAGGTACAACTCTAAAGTGGATGCAGGAGCAGAGGGGGCTGGGTGTATATGTGCATAAATCATTGAAGGTGGCAGGATGGGTTGAGAGAGAAATTGTTAAAGCATATAGTATCCTAGGCTTTATTAATTGGGGCATAGAGTACAAGAGCAAGGAGGTTATGTTGAATTTGTATAGATCACTAGTTTGACCTCAGCTAGAATATTGTGCCCAGTTCTGGGTGCTGCATTTTAGGATGTGAAGACATTAGAGAGGGTGCAGAAAAGATTCATGTTTTCAGGGATGAGAAACATAAGAAGATAGTTATGAAGGTAGACTGGAGAAGTTTACTATTTTCCTTAGAGAAAAGAAGGTTGGGAGGAGATTTGATAGAGATATGCAAAATCATGAGGGGTCTGAACAGAGTACATAGAGAGGAACTGTTCCCAGTCATGAAAAGATTGAGAGTAAGAGGGCACAGGTTTAAAGTCATTCGTGAAAGAAGCGAAAGTGATATGAGGAAAAGCTTTTTTATGCAATGAGTGGTTAGGGTTTGGAATTCACTGCCTGAGAGTGTGGTGGAGGTAGAGTCAATTGAAGCATTCAAAGGGGTATTAGGCTGTTATCGGAAAAGGAAGAATGTACAGGGTTATGGGGAGAAGGTGGGGGAATGGCACTAGGTGAGTTGCATACTTGGAGAGCTGGTACAGCCATGAAGGGCCAAATGGCCTCCTTCTGCGCCATAACGATTCTGTGATTTTCATCAGGGCATTTTTGTTGAGAAAGTGGAATATCAGGAAAGTCCTGATTTAAACAGACTCATATTGCTTTTCATGCTGTCCATTGATGGTGGAAAAGTGTACTGCACTTATGATTTTTTTTTAGCATTTGAAGCCTTTTGGCTTAGAAGGAGGACTCTCACTTGGGGGATCAGAGAAGACTTATTAAGAAAGAAAAACAAAATGTAACTGGTAAAATTATCAACACCAATGAATTGTGATCTGATATATGTGCAAGATAAGATGCTTGTAAACTTTCATAGGAATTGACTTACTCATTTGAAAAAGTTGTTACGTTATAGGGTAAATATGCTCTGCTCAAAACTGTGCTTCAAGAAGCGCAGATGGGAGATAGGGCAATGACACCGTAGCCTCAATTCTTCAACCTTCGATCACTGTGTGCACACTCTTTACTGGGAGGGCAAGATCATTGAATTTACCATATAAATTCATGGTATATTTTAAACTCAACATTACCTTGTATATCTAGGTTTGATGTATGATTAGGCCAGAAGTCATGATTATAATTTTATTTTAGTCAATCTTCCTTTGGAAGGTCTGCCTGCTCTTTTTCTTTTTCAACCTCCCATTCGGAGTCTAATTTGATGGTTTTCTCTTATTTTCATCCAGTTTGACTAAAATATTACAAGCCTCTTCACTATTACAGACTATTATTTTTTCAAAGATTTAGTTTCCTGGGGCTGCTTCAATATGGGAATAGCCAAAGTACTGTTATTTTTTTTTACCCTAAAACAGTTTCTAAATCATGCATCTAGGTTACACATTTCAAACTGTTCAAAATCAGTATTGGTACTAAAATGATAGGGCTCCTTGATTCAGCCACCCAAATGAATAACAAACTTTGTTGAAATTGTATTTCCTTGCTTATTGTGAATGTTAATATTCTTTCAGAATCTTTTCACATACCTATCAGATTGCTTCAATATATCTCATTGCCAATATGAAACTTGGGTAGACTTTGTATTCCTACCATGGAACATCTGTTCATAATTTGACTAGAGGAACTTGTGTAGATTTGTGCAGTGGGGAATTGGAGATCAAGGCCAATGTTGGGCAATGGTGATTGTCCTCTCTTCAATCTTCCTATAGTTGTTCTAATTTATAATCCTGAATTTAGATCATCACTGGTGACACATTTGTCTTGGGCAAAAATTGAAAATAATGAATCCATTTATCCACTACGTTTGATTTACAAATGTGTAAAACGGCAACTCTGTAGTCATCCAAAGCACGTGAAAAATGCTATAGTTTTCCACTGAAAATTACGCAAATTCATAAAATCACTTTTTGGGGAGAAAGCTTTATTCAATGCTTCAAAACAATTTTTGGTGTCTTAATTTCCATTTACATGATGGGGATGTTACAGTATGAATCAGAGCATTGATTGTGAATAGAACTATTAACATGACCCTTTCCCTCCCTCCAGGTAATGCACAATTTTGAAGCCATCTGAGTAAAGATTTCGTCTTTGAGCTATTTGTAGCAAAATAATAAATGTGAAAATAAATGTGTATTTATGATTTACTACAAATGATAAACAAGAAAAATCTCCTTGCATTCTATTTTACACATCAACTAAACAGTTGGCCAGTAAAGGCTGTTGAATCTGCTGTGTAGGGAATTTAACATGCTCCCTTATATTGCCAGAAGACTTTAGATAAGATCGGTTAAGCTGTCATCTTTGTTTGCAGCCCAGGGTTCACCAATCCAAACCCACCTTCCAAACCTAAGACCACTACCATCTAGAAGGACAAGGGCAGCAGATAGATGGGAACACCACTACCTGGGAGTTCCCCTCCAAGTCACTCACCATCCTGACTTGGAAATATATCACCATTCCTTCACTGTCATTGGATCAAAATCCTTGGACACCCTCCCTAACAGCACTGTGGGTGTACCTACACCACATGGACTGCAGTGGTTCAAGAAGGCAGCTCAACACCACTTTCTCAAGGGCAGCTAGGAGTGGGCAATAAATGCTGGCCCAGCCAGTGAAGCCCACAATCCCGTGAATGAATAACAAAACCCACCAGACAATAACCGAAAGGTCCTAGTAAAATGATAACACCCATTTTTGGCATCTGGTTACAAATATCATCTGATATATATGTGTCATTAATATTAAGAGCAGCAACAGTGATAATGCAATGTCACTTTGCGTTTGCCCTATAGGTGATCCCACACCTATTAACCAAACCAGAGCATACAAATTTTACTTTAACAGCACCATGCAATATTGTTAATTTGACAGGAAAATATCCCATTTGTTATTTATAACACCATGTAGAGGATAACACTGATTTCAGTGACTGCCTCAGCCCTCATTAACATGTTCTGTGCATTGCACCATTTGGGCATGGTGACAGTAAATTCATATTGGGAGAAGATTCAATGCTTGCACCTGAAGTAAACTGCACAAGATCTTTTTCATTCTGTAGAAGTAGAAAATGTTTCCCTGCTTGGGTGCATATTATTCAATATAATTATTTCATACAAGGGGTGTAATTGGATTTTATTTTATCAGTAATCAGATAGGGTAGAAAGAGAAAATAGCTCCTGAGCAAAAAGTGGAATGATTGAACAATACAGGTCTTCACTGTCAGCATGAAGCATTGGAATCCTCAGGTGTCTCTGTGTGACACAACTTTTAAGAGGCCAGAGGACAAAGGCTAAATGGTTCACAGTTGTACCTGGGTTTTCTTGGTCAGCAAGTCTGAAGACTCTGCTGCTTGTTGCTTCTACTATATTATATTTTCAATATCTACTATCCAACACAACTTTATCATGATATTTCAATATCTCAAAAAACTCATAAAGGCATCAAGATAGAGTGGGATAATAGGTAAGTAGACAAAAGACCAAGATTGAGGTCAACAGAAGAGACTTTTGAGAACCATGCACAGTGTAAAACATGTTCCTGATTCATCATGAACCCATTACACACTCCTCTCCTGGCAATTTCACCCCACAAAGCCTGCTCACAGTAAACTGTACAACATGGTACAAAAATTCAGTACGATCTTAACACAAGAGCTAGATTGTTTCCTCTTCCTCCAGAAGCTGTCATATAAATTGTATTGTACACTGTGAATTTACAGTCTATCTGGGGTAAACCTAGGATGGAGCAGAGATTTGTAAAGCCTTCCTTTAAGCAATCTCCTAGTGACAAATAAGGATTTCATTCCCAGATGTTGCAAGAGAAATAAAACGGGTGATTGTGAGTCAACACCTTGCTTTGCATTGCTCCCAGTTTTTCGTTTCTTACATTTATTTTGATGAGGCCCAAGATTCTGAAGCTTCTGGTCAACATAACATAATATCAAAATTATGCCTATTTTAGGACATAATAAAAATTTAGACTGCTATTTATATGCTGGTTTAAACTCAAAAGAAAATTTTTGAAAAGCCTACAGTATTTAATTTTATGGTACTAAACCTTACCTACCACTCCAACCCCCACCAGACACTCACCCTCACCATCCAGGTCTGAGGCTGGGCATCCTGCGATGAGTAACTCACTTCCTGATTCTCCAAAGCTTGTCCACCATCTACAAGGCATGAGTTGGGAATGTGATGGAATGCTCTCCGCTTGCCTGGATGAGTGCAGCTCCAATAACATTCAAGAAGCTTGACACCATCCAAGACAAAGCATCCTGCTTGATTGGCCACAACCACCTTAAACGTTCACTCTATCCACTACTGACGTACCGTGGCAGCAGTGTGTACCACCTATAAGATGCACTGCAGCAACATACCAAGGCTCCTTCAACAGCACCTTCCAAATCCACAACCACTGTCACTGAGAAGTACAAGGGCAGCAGATGCACGAGATCACCTCCATCGCCTGCCCCCCACCCCCTGCCATCTGTATAGTCTTTTCCAGTCACCCCATGCTCCAAAATACCTGCATCCCTTCAATTCTGGCTTCTTGAGTATCCCTGATTGAAATTGATGGCTATGCATTCAGCTGTCCAAAGGCCTTAAACTCTGGAATTCCCTCCTGAAACCAGTCTGTCTCTCTTTCCTCTTTTCAGCTGCTTCTCCTTCTTTGACCTTTTAGTTATCTTCCCTATGTCTCATTCTGTGGCATGGTGTCAAATTTTGTTTGATAGCATTCCTGTGAAGTAACTTGGGACATTTAATACATTAACGGTGCTATATAGATACAAATTGTAGTTGAAAAATGACATATTACACATGTATGTATATATATATATATATAAAAATAGACCCTTGGGTGGGGTATTAGGTAGAGCAGCAACGTTATCATTTCTTTTCTGGGGCCTGACTACACTGATGGCAGTTTTGCATTCTTTCTCTGCTGCCAACAATAGTTATTTGCAAAATGGTTTTAACCAATCTCTTACGTTTGAGCTCCCGCCTTATCACAAATGGCGCTGGGACCCCTGGATCTGGAAGTCCCACCCTCTATCCGGCATCCACCGTTTTTGCCGGGCGGGAGCTAGCGCGGGATGGATTTTGCACATGCGCAGTTCATGGAGGCAGTGGCACATTTGAAAGGGCAGCTGCCTTCAATCAGAAGCAATTTTTGTCACAGAGATTTCCAGAACACGACTCGTGGGCCTTAAAACTTTGAGCAAAAGGTGTAAATTTTATGGAAAGGTCAGGTACCCCTTTGGAGAGGTTAGGTACCCCTTTGGAGAGGTCAGGTACCCCTTTGGAGAGGTCAGATACCCTTTTGGAGAGGTCAGATACCCGTTGGGTGAGGTTAGGTACCCGTTTGTAGAAGTCAAGTATCCTTTTGGAGAGGTTAGGTACCCATTGGAAGAGGTTAGGTACCCGTTGGGAGAGGTCAGGTATCCTTTTGGGGAGGTCATGAATCTTTTTAGAGAAGTCAGATACCCTTTTGGAGAGCTTATAAAGCTTGGCATGTGCCACAGAAGCTCAACTATTTTAAACACAGCTGTATGTGTGGCTGACACCCAAAGGGGTTGGATGTTGGGGCCTGTGGCCTTGGAAGGGCAGATATTTTTGGCCCTCGTAATTCAGGCTTCCAGGTGGGATGAAAGATAGTGTGCCAGATAAGGGGACAAGTGTCCATAGTGGCAAAGAAGCTGCAAAATGGAGATGGCACCGTTGCATATTCATGCAATAGAGGCATGTGAGCGGGAGCAGCGTGTGGCCAGAGGGACAGGACAAGGCCAGAAGCTGGAGGCAGAACAAGGTGCACCCGGCAGGAAGAGGAGGAGGAGGAGTTTAACATGGCTTTTATCCTAAGTTAATGGTATACCAACTGCAGAGGTCATGTCTGGATATGACAGAAAACCAATGCAGATGCAGGCTCAGATTAACCAAGGAATTGTTTACCTAGATATGTGCCATGGTGCAGCAAGATCTGGCACCACACTTTGCAGATTCACATGCCCTGTCATGGCACTTAAGATCACAGTGGCTCTGAATTTTCATGCTGCCAGCTCTTTCCAAGGGTATACTACAATCAGCTGCATACAGGTGCATCAGTGCAGGTGCAGATACCCTCTTTACTTGATTGTGATATATACAAAGTGATAGGTTGAGGAAGCTCAGTCATTGAATATGTTTACAGATTGACAGGTTTCTAAATACCGATGATGTAAAGGGATAGGGGGATAGAGTGGGAAAAAGGCATTGAAGTGGATGACCAGCCATGATCATATTGAATAGCGGAGCAGGCTCAATGGGCTGAATGGCCTACTCGTGTTCCTATATGAAATGAAACCACAGTGAGCCCATCTGTGATCATGGCAATACAGTCCCCTATCCTCATGAATGCTCCTACATAGTGCCCTCAGTGTTGCCTCAGAGGAGGTGGAGGCAGGCTGCTCAATTCTTGTGCTATGTGGCATTTCAGCAGAGGCAGCTATTGTCACTGGGGCAAGTAGAGCAGACGAAGGCTCTGGTGGAGAGACTGGAGAGTTAAAAGAAGATGTGGGTGCTGAGGTGCTCTCAGACCTTTCACCCTCCTCATTAACCTCCACAGTCCTAGGTTGGCCTTCAGGTGGGTTAGCAGGGCTGGCTGCTCGGGCGCAGCAGTCATCCATTCCAGCAACCATTGTGCCACTAGTGTGAAAGTCCAGCTAAGGGAACACAGAACTTTGTGTATTCCATGGATGTTGGCACTCATACTCTGAGCAGACTGATCCAGGCTACTGAGTGAGCCTTATACCTTTTGCAGGAAGTCATGCTGCTCTTGGATCCACTCCGAGTAATGCTGCATGTGTTTCTCCATGAGATTGGCCATTGTCTTATGGGTGGAGGTCATGCAGTTGAGCCCTTGAGACAAGGTTAGAGTTCATCACCACTATGGACTCCTGCACTCAGATTCCAGGAGATCGTTTTGCCTCAGGGAACTCCGCCAAATGTCCACACATTTGCTGTTGATGCTGCAAGTACTGTACCGCATAGGTGACTTCTGACTTCCATTCCCACTGGAACATCATCATGACTTTCTTCCCTCCTCTGAGAGGGAATATGCACAGATGTTCAATCTGACTCTGACTCAGACACCTTCTCCTGCATTCTGGGGCAGTGTCCTTCACCATATGCCACTAACTCTACATATGCGCTACATCGCTATGATGTGCTGGTGTTCATGTTGGCGGAGTGTGGGCTAGTCAGATGTGACATTGCCTCCTCAGACATCTCTTCCTTCTCATGATGCTTGAAGGATGAGGTAGCCCATGAAGGGTGAGCAAGTGGCTTTGGGACCTTTGTAAGACCCAAATGTTTTACATTATAGCCCAGACTTTACTGTTGGCAACAAATACGTATATACACTTAGTGGTTTTGAATGAAAATTGTCTGCCTTTTATTTTAATGGAAGTATAAAAGCCATTTCAAATAAATGAAGTTCTGCCAATAGTTTAATAACAGAGAGGGAGGAATGTTCTACAACGACAAAAGGGGTCATTTTAATTTGACTATAGTGTAAATTGGTGATTTTGGATCAGCTGCCTGTTATACAGGTGGTCCAATTTTCCCATCTGCTAACTTCAGATAGGATGTACAAACAGTGGCCAATCCAATATCACCCCTTTAACATGCTCAACAGAAGTTAAAATCAATATATTCAAGGATGCAGAACATTGGACTTTTGTTGCATAATTTTGGTTGTGTTTTCAATTATAAATGAAGGTCAGCACTTTACTCCAACCACCATTTACTATGTTCAGAGTTTTAACTGCTTTTGTTAGAGATTCCACATAGGTCCTCAGAAGAGTGTACTAAACCCACCATGGAAACCTGCTTCATACTATTTTAGAAAACTCATTGGAAATTGGCAAGTCATGGAGGACTAATGAACCATTGATGATTGTTTCATTAGATAATGGTACTGTTGTTTTCGGAGACTTTTAAATGTTAAGAAAACTGAGAAGAAGAATTTAAAGGGACCATGGGGAATAAACCTGTCTTAGGCATTGTGCAAAGTGGATGCTAGTGAATTGGTGGTCCACTCTGCATTCTGTCTAATGGAAAAGAAAATTGGATGGAGTGCAAAGCAGGATGATATTCGCTATCAATAATAAAAACAAAAAAACTGCGGATGCTGGAAATCCAAAACAAAAACAGAATTACCTGGCAAAACTCAGCAGGTCTGGCAGCATCGGCGGAGAAGAAAAGAGTTGACGTTTCGAGTCCTCATGACCCTTCGACAGAACAGTTCTGTCGAAGGGTCATGAGGACTCGAAACGTCAACTCTTTTCTTCTCCGCCGATGCTGCCAGACCTGCTGAGTTTTTCCAGGTAATTCTGTTTTTGTTTTGATATTCGCTATTACTTGCCTTGCTGTATGGCCCAAGACAAATTCAAACCCCAAATGTACTGAAGAAGGGTCATACGGACTTGAAACATTAACTTTGTTTTTCTCTCTTGACAGATGCTGTCAGACCGAATGGGCAGAATTTAGGAGGGGATGTTTAGGACCGGGCACGTGGAGGCGCGCCTCCAATCGGCACCCCCGATTGGGGGCGCACCGCCATTTTACGTGGGTGAGCCAATTAAGGCTCGCCCAGCGTGATGTCAGCAAGGAAGCGCTATGCGCTCCCTGTGCGGGTGGGGGGAATTCCCTGAGCTGGGAATGCGCTCTTTCACGCATCCGTGCGAAAGAGTGCACTGATCTCCCTGGGGCTAAGTGGTGCCTCAGGGAGATCGACTCCTGTGTGAAAAAATTTTAAAAACAGAACAGTGAAATTCCCCTGACATGTCCCCTCATGTGACACTGTCACATGAGTTAGGACATGTCCATCACTTTCATTGACACTTTTATTAAAAATTTAAAGACCTACATGAAACCTCATCCCGCCCATGGATGAGGTTTCACGCTTTTTCTGAAGCCCGCCAGGGCTCCCAGCCTGCCCACCAACCTTAAGGTTGGATGGGCAGGTCCATTAAACACTTTAACTACTTTTTCAATGCCCTCAATTGGCCATTGACAGTCCAGTGGGCGCACAACTGATTCTGCTGAACCCCTGCCGACCTGAAAATTGAAATAAGGTGGGAATTCCGCCCGACGTCATCCCATGTCATTTTACACGTTGGCGAGTGGGCCCCGCCTCCTGTTCGCCAACCTGTAAACCCTGGCCGATGAGTTTTTCCCGCATTTTCTGTTTTTGTTTCAGATTTCCAGCATCCGCAGTGTTTTGCTTTTACCCAAATGTACTGCCACTTTTTACACATTAAACAACCTGAGAAATATTTTGGGATTATAAAGAAATCTGTTGCATACTCTTTTTGCTGAGAATTGTTTTGAGGCATTGACTGAAAATTAAAGCTAAAAGCCTTAGTTTGCCTTGAATTAGTGGAGTTCAGGTAAGACAGTTGTAGAAAGCGGAAGAAACCTTGATGTTTTGATACAGAAATGGGCCACGTCATGATTGACTCTTTGGCTAAAAGACATATGCAATGCTTTCATCAGTTAGGTGGAGAGCAATTATTTTTAGTTACACTGCTGCTTTAGAGTAATAAATATAACAGATTTATTTGGAAAATAGAAGCACATGGGATTTTAAAGGGACAATGGGTCAGTAAACAAAGATCATAGACTTAAAATAATTGGCAAAAGAACTAGAGGGAAGATGCAGAGAATATTTTTCATATAGTTATTAAGAACTATAATTTACTACCTGAAAGGGGGGTGGAATCTAATTCCATAGGACCTTTCAGCAGGCTTTTAGACATGTACGTGAAGAAGACTAATTTACAGGGCCATAGGGAAAAAGCTGCATTATAGGATTAAATTTGGATAGCTCTTTCAAAGACACGATGAGCTGAGTGGCTTCTTCCTGAATTGTAAGGCTCTATGGGCCGGATTTTGCCCTTGGCGGGGATGCTTGGCGGGGGTGGTCGGGAAGTCGACCGCTGCCCACGATCAGCTCCACACCGCGATGTCACGCAGCCGGGCCAATTAAGGCCCACCCAGCGTGGATCACGAGTGGCAGTGTTGAGTGCTGCCTGTGCGGGCGGGGGGAGGAGGGTGAGCTGGCATGCGCGAGAAAGAGCGCTTCAATCTCCCTGAGGTATGGAGCTGCCGCAGGGTGATTGAAGCGCTGCGTAAAAAAAATGGAGAGAATAAAAATTTAATAATACATGTTCCCTCATGTGACTCTGTCCCACATGAGCTGGGACATGTTTTTAATTCAAAACTGAAGTCTTTATTTAATGTTTATTTGCTTTAGGAAATCTCATCCCGCTTGTGGATGAGGTTTCCTAAAAAATGTAAAGGCTGCTTGGCCTTTTCGCCTGCCGCCAACTGTTAGGTTGGATGGCAGCGTAAATGTGAATTTAATTAGATTGTTAATGGCCTTAACAGGCCTTTTAATTATTGGTGGGCGCTCAGCCGACTCTGGCGCATGCCTGCCGATCAAAATATCGCGAGACTGTGCAATGATGTTGGGACGCACGCCCGATGTCTTTGCGCGTCATTCTACGCTCGGGGTGTGTTGGGTGCACGCCCTCACGCCGAGTGTAATATTCTGCCCATGATTCTAAATATACACTTTTATGGTTTTACAGTGGTAATGTTGAATGTTCATGACTTATAGTAGCCAGAAAAATAATATAGCATCTTACAAATTACATTCAGGTTGTTTGAAAAGTTCAAAAAGAAAACAAACTTTAAGTTTGAAACTAAATTCTTGAATCTACCCAATGCTGTACTCACTAAGTGAGTGGCTCTGGGCTATTTATATACAGGGCATCACCACTGAGCCAGGTCCTTTCTCATGCAATGTTTGTATAAGTTTCCAGTAGGGGTTCCTTGTTTGAAAACCAGTGGTGGGAGTACTGGCCCATTTTATTCTTAACTCAAGGACATTGTGCAATTTCTCTACTACAGTCCTGGTTGAAAGCAGTTCAGTCAGCACAAACTAGAAATCTAACTTAAGATCTTCATTGTCAGCATGGTTCACCTCACTGAATAAATGAACAACACGGGGAAAATGCGGGAAATATGTGCCATTCCACTTCCAGCATTCATTTTTGTTGCAGCTCCCTCGATAAACTTGTTAACCCATTGGGGAAATAACTAGTGCTCCTCTTGTTAAGAAAAAATAGATACAATGTAGAATTGTCATTCTCATTGCTGTGCATTAGGATTTCACTGCCAGTCCATAATGGTTTTTTTAAATGAGTGTACTTCAAAAACTAGATTCACATTCCAGTCCTCCATGGGGGTTAGAATTGCAGGTTTCCTCTCCCCCTTCAGTTTGTTCCTGCTGCCTCTGGTTGTGTGCCAGCTTCTCCTATAGAGGGAAATGTATCAGTCACCATTGTACAATATGTTTAGTTGATGTGGCCAACATTTTTAAATAGCTGGCAATGTGTGCAAAATGTGAGGATTGCAGCAGTGCTAAGTGTGTGAGGAAGAGGTGAAGCATATGAGTATTAGGTATGAGTCCTAATAGAGATTGTTGGTGTTGTGTGGGCTAGTCAGATGTGACGCTGCCTCCTCAGACATCTTTTCCTCCTCCTGATGCCTGAAGGATGAGGTAGCCCATGGAGGGTGAGCAAGAAGGATGGTTCCCAAATTTGCTGATGACACAAAGATATTTAGGAAAGTAACTTGTGAAGAGGACATAAGGAGGCTACAAAAAGATATACATAGGTTAAATGAGTGGGCAAAGATCTGGCAAATGGATTATAATGTGGGAAAATGTGAAATTGTCCATTTTGGCAGGAAGAATAAAAGAGAAGCATATTTTCTAAATGGTGTGAGATTGTAGAGCTCTGAAATGCAGAGGGATCTGAGTGTCTTAGTGCATGAATCACAAAAAGCTAGTATGCAGGTACAGCAAATAAGTAGGAAAGCTAATAGAATGTCATCATTTATTGTGAGGAGAATCGATTACAAAAGTAGAGAGGTTATGCTTCAGCTGTTCAGGGCATTGGTGAGACCACATCTGGAGGACTGGTACCTTATTTAAGTACCTTATTTAAGGAAGGATGTAAATGCATTGGAAGCAGTTCAGAGAAGTTTACCAGACTAATACCTGGAATGGGCAGGTTGTCTTATGAGGAAAGGTTGGACAGGCTGGGCTTGTATTCACTGGAGTTTAGAAGAATAATTGGTGATTTGATTGAAACGTTTAAAAGATCCTGAAGGGTCGTGACAGTGTGGATGTGGAGAGGATGTTTTCTCTTGTGGGAGAATCTAGAACTAGGGGTCGCTGTTTAAAAATAAGGAGTCGCTCATTTAAAATGGAGATGAGGTGGAATTTTTTCTCTCAGAGGGTCGTGAGTCTTTGGAACTCTCTTCTTCAAAAGGCCCTGGAGGCAGAGTCTTTGAATATTTTTAAGGCAGAGGTGGATAGATTCTTGATTAACAAGAGGTTATCAGGGATGCTGATTTGAAGTTACTATCAGGTCAGCCATGATCTTATTAAATGGCAGAACAGGCTCAAGGGGCCAAATGGCCTACTCCTGCTCCTTGTTCATATATTAGGTGTGTGATGGAGATACGGTGAATTGAACAGTGTTTGAGACTAGTCCTGTGGTTGCTAGGAAAAGACCTTTGAAGAGGCATTCAATGACCACATAAAATGTATACTTTCAGGCCAGATCTTAGTGATTTCCCAGCTTATCCTAAACTCCCATCCCCTGAGTTTACTTAATAAGTAGTAGTTGCCAAACCTTTTGGAAGTTTGAGTACATCACAGGGTTCACCACAGTTCACTTGTGACCTTGTCAAACAATTTAACTTGGCTGGTTAGGCAACAGCTTCTCCTCCTGAATTCGCAAACGCTACCATTTGTTAAGTTATTATTGTGTGGATAAACAAGCTTGCGCCTGATATTTGATTGCATTGTTTTACATGATGCTGAAGTAAAACTAATGGGTTTTTCACTGTCTTTACCAGCTTTATCCTCTTTTTGAAAATGTGGGCCATGTTACCTCCTCAGTGTCTTTTAACACCCTGAAAATCACCATCAACACCTCACAGATCTTCTCCCCAATCTTCCTTTATGCTCTCGAATAACTACCATGTACCCTGGGATTTATTTGTTTTTAGTTCCTCATGCCTCACAACCCTCTGAGATATCTGCACTCCTCTAATTCTGCCCTTTAAAGTATCCCCAATTTTTAATCATTCCACCATTGTGTCAGTGCCTTCAGTTGCCTTTGCCCCAAGTTCTGGAATACCCTCCTTACACTATTCCACCTCTGCACTTCGCTTTTCTCCGTTAAGGCACTCCTTAAAATGTCTTTGACCCAATATCTCCTTACATAGCTCGATGTCATACTTTGTTTTATAATGCTCCTGGGATGTTTCATTACACTAGATGTGCTATATAAGTATAAGTTGTTTCTGGCCTATGTGAGACGTCACCCAGCTGGGCAATGGTGGAGAGACGTTGGAGGAGGATGATATGGTTGACCATTTTGAAGGCTGCCGACAGGTCGGGAAGGACCAGAAGGGATAGTTAACCAGAGTCACAGTCATATAGGATGTCATTTGAAGTATGAATGAACAGTTATTAAACAACTGCTGAAGCTATAAGGCACTCTGATCCCTTTGTGCACCTACAATTGCCTGATCCCAGTTGGCCTGTCCAGGAGATGATGAATGGTCTTATCCCACATTTCAAGCTGAATACTGGGAGACATGCCACTCCAAGCCATTATGCACTACCTGATGAGCAGCACTGTTAAAAGATTGAGAAACGGACATTGATACACCACAGTTTTTCAGCTGCCTTGTTTTAATTGGGACATGTTAATAATAACTTGAGCCACTGAGATAAAGATTTGTGATGCTCAAAATGGCCAAGTGTGCAAAAAACAACAGTGTTGTTAGTTTTAGAGAAAACCACACCGTACCCCATATATTGAGTGCAATTCTAACCCTTCAACACATTGCAGATTGAAAGGTGTGATGTATGTAAATGGAACCTCAAGATAGGAATGCAAAAAAAAATAAAATGAAGGTAATAAAATTATTGTACACCAACAAATCTGATAAAATCCACCACTGTTGAATTGTGGCTTATTCAACTAGTCCTTTACTTTTATAATAGTAATGTTTTATAAATATTTCAAAAATGTTATACAGAGCTGTGGAACTAAATACTTAGAAAGTGCAAATGCTTGAGAGCCCTCTTTAATTTAAAATGTTTCTGGCTATAATTTTTTTTTATTCTTTCATGAGACGTGGGCATTGCTGGCAAGGGCAGCATTTGTTGTTCATCCCTAATTGCCCTGCCACACCATTTCAGAGGGCAGCTAGGAATCAACCACATTGCTGTGGGTCTGGAGTCACATGTAAGCCAGACTGGGTAAGAATGGCAGATTTCCTTCCCTAAAGGACATTAGGGAACCAGATGATTTTAAATAGTCAACAATGGCTTCACAGTCATCATTAGTGAGACTAGCTTTTCAATTCCAGATTATTAATTGAAATTCAAATTCCAACAATTGCAGTGGTGGGTCTTGAACCCTTGTCCCCAGAACATTAGTCTGGGCCTTTGGCTTATTATTCCAGAAAAAATTACCACCACACCACCACTCATTTTGTTTAATAACAACATTTTTCAAGAAATCTGCTTAATTTCATAATGTAGGGTGGTCAGTGTGGAATAGTGATTCAGGGAAAGCCATGATTGATGAAGAGAGCAATTTAATTTTTTATACAATTAAATTATTGATAATATTGCTGCAAAATAATTATGTGCAGGGCCCTTTAGTATTTTTAAATAATTTATTTGTTTACATATTAATGAAGATTATCAATGATCATGTTGAGGAATCAGAAATATTGAGAAAAAAGAAAAGATTCAATGCAAGGCGACTTATAAATTTCTCCAATGACAGATTATCATCATCTGTGCACCACCACCTCATTCTGCCACTGTTCTGTTTCTACTTCCCATATTCTGTTACCATATCTTGAGCAAGCTGGCTAACTTAGTGCTAAATCACATTACTTTCTGTTGCCTCCGTCACAACCCCCCTGCCCCATGCCCCCCCACCCTGCCCTGCCCCACCCCACACTGCACCCCCAACCTCCCCTGATGTATTAAGCTGCATATTAAATTGTCCAACTGAATTTTACTGCAACCAAAGCGATTTGTCTCAAATACCGATACAAATTCCAAGTTACCATATTTAAGTTAAGTTAGGATCATTTGCATCCTATTCAATCTGAAGAGCTGGAAATCTGAGCAAGGTGAGCACTTTGTTTTGTGATATGCTCATGGATATTGGGCAAGTAGTGTTTTCTGGAAGTGTTTTCTCAATGTCTTATAATGTTCTGGGCTTCCTTACATTAAATAAAACACATAAGCAAGCATGAATTAAAATCTGTCTCAAAACTTTCCATTCATCTAGCTGATTTGAATCAAGATGCCAGAGGTGCAAGCCCAGTCTTCATTTTCAATGATTTAGTTTTGCATTTAAGAGATTATATTTATGCAGAAAATTGTTTCCCTCCCTACATCAAGTCTGAAAATATTTTTATCACGTTTGTCATTTATGTTTAAAGGCATTTTGGCAGTTTTTTAAATTGGTCTTCCAATAAGTAATATGCTATAACTGATCAATGCTTTCTTTTATATTAATATGTCTCATTTCAACAAATTGTAATGTCATGTTTATGTTCTCTGTCTATCTCACTGGCTGGATAATTTTGCAAACAAGTTACCCATTGGCAAAATCAGCTTCTATAAATAAGCTTTATTTTAATCCTTGCTGTTGAGAAAACATCTAAGGCAGGTGTTATTTTTAGGAGGAGCAGAAGGACAAGCTGGGACAGATGCCTGAATAGTAGAGCTTTCCTGACATACTGAGGGCTTAACCAGGTACAAAAATCTGTATCACATGAGTTCTCTGTGCTGAATATCAGTGGCTTACACGTGTAAGATTACTGTAGCCAAAACAAGCTATATGTAGACCCACAGCTGGAATCTATTACAGGCCAGTCACACACCAAGGGAATAAGATGGCATAAACTATGAAGTCAATGCTCAATTTATCTGCAAAGATGAGACTGGATTGAGCAGAGCATTCTCCAATGGGTTCTGAGGTGAGGGTTCAAAAGGTCTCTAGCATACATGTCCTTGTAATTGAAGCTATTTCCTTCAGTATACAAGTAAATATTTTTCTGGCTCTTGGTATTCAGTTTTCATATGAGATGTGATAAATTTTGTTCTTTTTAGTATTGTGCAATTGAGTTTGTAACTAGATAATGAATCAAGTAGAACCTAATACTTAGAGAGGCAAATATCCTAAAAATTGGTTTAAATTTGGTTGTGTCTTAAGTGCAGATGATCTCATTTTATAAATGTATGTTATGAGTGTATCGCCTTCATGAAAAAGGCTGATAGATCAAAGTGCCAGTGCCAGGTCTAAACTGTGTGAATGTGACAGGGTAGGGTTTATACAGTGTCATCAAGAGACCTCTGGAGCTCAGCAAAAGTTCTCTAAGCTCAGAAACAGTCAACCTTTTTGGTACATTTAACTACTCTGATGTGATATTAGTCTTCCTGAAATCAACCACTCTTGGCTTTAAATTAATGTAAGTTTTCTTTAAGGGAATATTTTCCTCCTGTGTTTAGATGATCAATAATCAATGACAAAGAGGTCAACCTAAAAATGTTTGAATTCCTATAATAGCATATGTATTCATCAACTTCTGGAAGCTTATAAACAAAGCCCATTTTGAGAGCAAAGATGTTTTTATTTTTCATTCTTTCATGGGCTGTGGGCATCATTGGCATGGCTAGCATTTATTGCCCATCCCTAATTGCCCTTGAGAAGGTGGAGGTGAGCTGCCTTCTTGATTTGCTGCAGTCCACGTATTGATGTTCTGAAAGCCTTACTTACTAGAGTCTTTCCTGCAATAAGTTGATGAAGAGTTGAGTTTTACCAGTTGACAGAAAAAACTTATTTTCATCCTTTTATTTTAAGATTCTTCACTTAGATCTTCTCATGTCATGCACTACTATCTAGCAAAAATATAATAGACTGTCTTGTCTTACGCCTCTAATATTACCTTTTGAGTGAACTATGTAAAGCTTAACAACAGTAACTAGCAGATTTACTCTCTTATTTTCTCCCACGCTGTGCACGATGCCAGTTTTTTTTTCAGTTGTATAATATTAAGATTCTGGATAACAACTTGTTGTAACAACAGAATTCTGTGATATGACAAATTGATGGCATTCTATGACTGCATTCAAAAGTTAGGTACTTACCATTGGAAACACCAGCCATGTCAACATGTTTGAAATTACATGGAAGTAGAAAAAAGATTAAAAAATGTGTTGACTTTCATAGAGAAAATTTAGCTGGAAGGAAGCAAAAGAAGATTGCAATCTACTGGACCAAAGTGTGCTAGGAAAACAGGTTGCCTTTAGAATTCCTTGCACAATGGTTTCTAAATCTCGGCAAAGCTTTCCTGGGGAGATGTGAGCATAACATAGGTGTGTTCTTACAGTGAGCGAGGAAGATCAACAGTGTGTTAATCATGTATGCCTCCAAATAGTTGGCAAATTGGTCAATGATTTGGAGTAACTGGCCTGCTTGACTGCTTTCATAGGAACATAGGAGCAGGAGTAAGCCATTCGGCCCCTTGAATTCGAAGTCTGGTGTTGTGGGGTAAGGGACCAGGAGGGATTGATAAACAAAATGAAGAAATATGCTTTTAAGATGAGTACAAGTCGCATTAAAATTCACATTACCAGGAATTGTGATACTGAATGCCTTCTCAGGATAATATGTTTTGGATAGTCTGAGAACAGCTGGTGAAGTAACGTAACTGAATCCTCAGACTGAAATTCTACTGTAGATTTATTTGTTGCATAATTGGTAACTTGTAGTCTTGGATTTGCTCAACTGTCAAACATGGTAATGCTCCAGTTTTATACGCTTTGACTTCAGATTACTACTGGTTCTGTATCAGCTTGGAATGTTGTGCGTGCCTTTGAAAGGTTCGCACTGATTCGATGTAAAAAGCATGGCAGCTCATTAAAATACGAGCCAAGGTGGAACACAGATCTGGCATTCACAGGCTGGAATTCTGCAGCTGTATTCCTTAACACACATTCACTCAGTTTGATGAAGGAAATGTGCAACTTTCAGCTGGCGCCAGAGTCCATTCCTTTTACCTGACTCATGGACTTCTGGAGTTTAGATTGAGTTTTTACTGTGCAGACCTACAGCGACAAACAAGCTCAGGGAATTAATGTGTTGTGTTAGCTGCTTCCCAATTTCAAAGCTGTATCTGTGTATACATAAGTGCAAAATCCACATATTGACCAAGTCACCCCAATTAGATTAATGGATGTCATTTGCTTGATGAAGAGTGGATAACCTGCCTGGCTAGTTATATCATCTGGTGCCACTGGGAAACCTGACAGACCTAAGGCACCAGATATATTAGATATTAGGTTAGACAGATGCTTTTTTAAAATTTTGACATATGACAGGGTGTCCTTTTGATTTTGAGAGAAAAAAATCCATTCTGGCATTTGAAAAAAACTTGTAATACCTGTAATCGTATTAGCTTGTGTCAACAAACCAGAAAACGAATCAAATGCACAATCTGTTATTACAACTTTTTGAAGCAGTCAATCATTCTCAGATGATGGAACACACCAACGGTGCGCTGAAACCCATCATTGCTTGAAACTCAGTCAAGCATTGATAGTGAGCACAGCTGTCCAAACAATAGACTGCTCTCTGGGAAGGTAAGAACAGGTGCAGAGCAATTTAAATCACAATAGAAAAAGTGACCGAACAAGCTGACAGGACATTTTGATACATTTTTCACTGAAGTATGGTGCTTTTTCCATTGGAAAAACACTGTAATGCATGTAAATAAATACCAGAGGCTGGCCAATTTAATGGCCTCCTTACCTTTAAATGATAGATCCATTTGATGAATCACTGTATTAAAAATGCATCTAAATTATAATACAGCACCTAGCAGCAACATTTGACGTGTGAAAACACATTACATTTACCTTTCAAAATGCTCCTGATTCCTCAGCAGGCTTTCCTTTTATTTCACAAACTCTCAAACGTAGCGTGCTTTTAATGGGCTTCCAAAATCCCGCACCATCAAATGAAAATGGTGTGCGGAAGGAAATTTGTTTTCGTCCCCCATTTAAAATGGGGAACGTGATCTCAGTGAAAGCAGGTGTACGTTTTGCACACTAGGCATTCTTGACCCACAAAAAGACTAGAGGAAAATGGTGCTAAGCCGGAAATGCCTCCATAAACATTTGGAAGGCAGCCACAGGAACTGTCGAATGCTGAGGTGGGCTGATTAAAAGACCGTCTTGGTGCCCTGGGACTTCATCCCAGTTGTTTTTATTTAATATTAGGTCCCCTCGCCCTCACACCTCTCACCTCCCACCCATTCCCCATGCCTCATCCATACCAACTCATGCCAACCCTTGCCCCCACCCGTCTCATGGCCCCACATATCCCCTGTGCCAAACTGCAACTCCACCCCTCAATGGCACCTCATACACTCAATGCCAACATATGCCCCCACTCATTCCCATGGCCCCTTATAGCTTCTATGCCAATTTAGTGCCAAATCATGCCAGCCCATTCACCACCCTTTGCCCTTACACCTTCTATACCAACTCACCCAGCATTAACCAAGGGCAGACCTCAGGAACCATGCTGAGATGAAATAAAGTTCTAATTATCTACTACAGACTTCATAATATGTACCATAAAAATACCTTCACTGATAAAAGCACATTCAATATGTTTAAATTTCCTCAAGTACTTAATCTTTTATGGAAACAAACATTTGTATTCATCAAAGACAGCTAATCCCTTAATAACCTCTTAGAACTGACAATCAACTGTGAACTTACTCCAGTATAATACTACAATGATACACTTGGGGTTATGTCAGTTAGCAGCTGTTGAAACTGCAAGCAGCAATTATTTTTCAACTCAAAGGCCAGAATCTTCGGGTCAGCGTGGGGGGGGTGGGCCCCGTTGGCCGATGCATAAAATGACGCGCGATTACGATGCAACTCTCTGCCTTCAGGGAGCTTTCCCTCAGCGCTCGCCCACAGTCGTATTGACGTCATTGCCCATGCTCCTTCCGCCCCTACCCCAGTAGCACTGAGATTTTTATTCCGGCTGGCTGGCCGTTAATTGGAGGAGTTGGGTTTGGGCTGGATTTTACGGGGTGTCATATTCCCTGCACTCTTGCCCCCCTCCCAACTTTCCCCAACTAAAAAGTCAGTCATGAGCCTGCCCTAAAAGATGCTGGCTGCCCTGCAGCCATTTAACGCTGGAAGCAGCGATATTTGTCTCAGGGTGAGACTTCCACCCCTATCTGGGGAGGAAGTCCTGCCTTAGAGAGCTGGCAGCCAATCAGATTGACCGGCAGCTCTTACAGTCCTAGCAGTGCCAGATTTGAGCGGTGGCCACTGCTGGGACTACAGCCAGTGCCTGGAGAAGAGGTTATGGAGCTGGACTCCAAGGTAAGTCCGGGGTATCAGTGGGGCTGGCAGGCGGAACCCAGCAAGGGGGGGGCGGGGAGGGATGTGGGTGTGGGGGTGTGGGTTTGAGATGCCGGCTGTGCAGCATTAAGGGGGGTTACAACCTTTGGGGGATGAAATCAAAATACTGCAGATGCTGGAAACCTGAAATAAAAACAAAAATGCTGGAAAAACTCAGTAGGTCTGGCAGCATCTGTGGAGAGCTGAGTTTTGTCGGGGGTGGTGGGTACGTCCAATAGGCACAGCAAACTCAAAAGAACACCCACTCTTGCCAAACAAGAGCTCTTGCAATAAAAGCTGCGGGCTTCCCACCTGGCAGAATGAGGCACTTAAGTGGCCATTAATTAAGTGGCCATACTTTATTGTAGGCTGACCTCTCTAATTGTTTCCATGTTTGCTTCCCAGAATAATAATTCTGAAGCTGATAGTAGCTAAGGGAAAATTTTCCTGCCTTTTATGCCTGAAGATCACATTTCCTGTTGCAAAATATAAAAGTGGTGCACACCTGTAATGTTGGGAATCCTCTCTGTATCTTGGCATTTCTGAAACATTCTCTGAGGGAGTGTGCAATTGGTGCCAGCTATGCTAATAAAACTGAATGCGCATTTCCAGTCCTCTGGCCTCACCTTCCAGCTTTCTCCCAAAAGGCTTTATGACATATGTCAAGCCCCTCTCCAATTGGAGGGTTGGAGAGGCACAGGCAGAAAAGATACAGAACCCAGAAGGCAAGGCCCTTTAATTCCATGGATATTGTGTCAATAATCAACACAAAATGGACAGTAGCCATTGTTATCTGCAACAACAGCAGATTTTCCGCCTCCATTCCAGGGGTTGGGCTTACCGACTGTCCAGTAGTATCAGTGACTTGAACCCAGGGATTTAGGTTGGTTCAGGTCAGGTCAAAGGTAGCACGCTTCAGGGGTGTTGCAGGTGACTGGCATCCAAGTGGCAGCAGGGAGGAAAATCAACTATTAGGTTTTGTATTTGAGGGCTTGAAATATTTAAATGTTATACTTTTCTAATCCAAAATCACAATATCCTTGTCAAGTCCAACATTTATTGCATATCCCTAGTTGCCCTTGAGAAGGTCTTGCAGATGGCACACACTGTATCCACAGCTGGTGGAGGGGTGAATGTTTAAGAAGGTGGATGAGGGGCCAATCAAGTGGGCTGTTTTCTCATACATGATGCTGAGCTTTGTTGTTGGAGGTGCTCTCACCCAGGCAAATAGAGATTATTTTATCACACTTCTGACTTGTGCCTTGTAGATGGTGGACAGGCTTTGGGGAGTCAGGAGGTGAGTGACTCGCCATTGAATTCCCAGTCTCTGACCTGCTCTTGTAGTCAGTCGAGTTAAGTTTCAGATCAATGATGGCCTCTTGAATGTTGTTGGTGGGGAATCATCAATGATAATGTTATTTTATTTCAAGGGGAGGTGGTTAGATTCTCTCTTGTTGGAGATAGCCATTACCTGACACTGAGTGGCACAAATGTTACTTGCTACTTGGCAGCCCGAATCTGAATGTTGTCCAAGTCTTGCTGCATGTGGGCACGGGCTGCATCAGTATCTGAAGAGTTGCAAATGGAATTATTAATTTATGGAAAGTGTAACTTGCCCTAGAACATCAAACATCTGAAAAGTCGCAGAGCTTCATTTTAGCCTGGGAACTGCTGCATACAATGTTTCCAATTTCATTTTGACCTTGTACAACATGTGATATTGTTACAAAAATCTGCTTCATAATTCATATGTTTTAGGATATAACTTCTAGTTTTAGGAATTAAAATTTTAACTATTAATGGGGCATCTGATTGAGAAACTGGTAAGCAACTCTGATGTAAATGCAAATCAAAACAAGCTTGGGTTTATTACACTTAAAAAGCTAACCTATGTTTGTCTTGCAAAGTCAGAGTTGATAGTAAAAAAAACTTGGACAATGAATGATCCATCTCTAAGCTTGTAATGGAGCCCAGGAGTCTGGAAAAAGAGACCTAATACTCCATTAGTAATTTTTTTTATTTGTTCACTGGATGTGGGCTTCACTGGCTGGGCCAGCATTTATTGCCCATCCCTAGATGCCCTTGAGAAGTTGGTGGTGAGGTGCCTTCTTAAACTGCTGCCGTCCATGTGGTGCAGGTCCACCACAGTGCTGTTGGGAAGGGAGTTCCAGGATTCTGACCCAGTCACAGTGAAGTAACAGCAAAATATTTCCAAGTCAGGATGGTGAGTGACTTGAAGGGGAGCTCCAGGTGGTGGTGTTCCCATCTATCTACTGCCCTTGTCCTTATAGATGGTAGTAGTCGTGGGTTTGGAATGTGGTGTCAAAGGAGCCTTGGTGAATTCCTGCAGTGCATCTTGTAGATGGTACGCACTGCTCCTACTGTGCATCAGTGGTGGAGGGAGTTAATGTTTGTGGATGTGGTGCCAATCAAGCGAGCTGCTTGTCCTGGTGTCAAGCTTCTTGTGTGTTGTGGGGGTTGCACTCATCCAGGTGAGTGGAGAGTATTCCATCACACTCCTGACTTGTGCCTTGTAAGTGGTGGACAGGCTTTGGGAAATCAGGAAGTGAGTTACCCATCATGATTCCTAGCCTCTGACCTGATATTGTAGCCACAGTATTTATATGGCTGGTCCAGTTCAGTTTCTGGCCAATGGTAATCCCCAGGATGTTGATAGTGGGGAATTCAGTGATGGTAATGCCAATGAACATCAAGGGATGATGGTTGGATCATCTCTTGTTGGAGGTGGTCATTGCCTGACACTTGTGTGGCATGAATGTTACTTGCCACTTGTCAGCCCAAACCTGGGTATTGTCCAGGTCCTGCTGCATTTGGACATGGACTGCTTCAGTGTCTGAGGAGTCGCAAATGGTGATGAACATTGTGCAATCATCAGCGAACATCCCCACTTCTGACCTTATGATGGAAGAAAGATGATTGGGCTGAGGACACTATCCTGTGGTATTCCTGCAGTGATGTCCTGGAGCTGAGATGACTGGCCTCCAACAAACACAACCACCTTGCTTTGTGCTGGGTATGACTCCAACCAATGAAAAGTTTTCCCCCTGAAGCCCATTGACTCCAGTTTTGCTATGGCTCCTTGATGCCACACTCTTATCTCACCTTGGGAGTTCAGCTCTTTTGTCCATGTTTGAAACAAGGCTGTAATGAGGTCAGGAGCTGAGTAGCCCTGGCGGAACCCAAACTGGGCGTCAGCAAGCAGGTTATTGCTAAGCAAGTGCGGCTTGATAGCACTGTCGATGAGCCCTTCTATTGCTTTACTGATGATGGAGAGTGGACTGATGGGGCCGGGTTGGATTTGTCCTACTTTTTGTGGACAGGACATACCTGGGCAATTTTCCACATAGCCGGGTAGATGCCAGTCTTGTAGCTGTCCTGGAACAACTTGGCTAGGGGTTACAGCAAGTTCTGGAGCACAAGTCTTCAGTGCTATTGCCACGATATTGTCAGGGCCCATAGCCTTTGTAGGATCCAGTGCCTTCAGCCATTTCTTGATATCGTGTGGAGTGAATCGAATTGGCTGAAGACTGGCATCTGTGATGCTGGGGACCTCTGGACGAGGCCGAGATGGATCATCCACTCGGCATTTCTGGCTGAAGATTGTAGCAAATGCTTCAGCCTTATCTTTTGCTGTGCTGGGCTCCTCCATCATTGAGGATGGGGATATTTGTGGAGCCGCCTCCTCCAGTGACTTGTTTAATTGTCCAACACCATTCATGACTGAAGGTGGCAGGACTGCAGAGCTTAGCTCTGATCCATTGGTTGTGTGATCGCTTAGCTCAGTCTCACTTGCTGCTTATGCTATTTGGCATGCATGTAGTCCTGTGTTATAGCTTCATCAGGTTGATGCCTCGTTTTTAGGTATGCCTGCTGCTGCCCCTGATATGCCCTCCTGCACCCTTCATTGAACCAGGGCTGATCCCCTGGCTTGATGGTAATGGTAGAGTGGGGGATATGCCGGGCCATGAGGTTACAGATTGTGTTAGAGTACAATTCTGCTGCTGCTGATGGTCCATGCACCGCATGGATGCCCAGTCTTGAGTTGCTAGATCTGATCGAAATCTATCTCATTTAGCATGGTGGTAATGCCACACAACATGATGGAGGGTGTCCTCAATGTGAAGGCAGGACTTCGTCTCCACAATGAATCTCCCAATTTTGGCACTCGCCCCAGATGTTAGCGAGGAGGGCTTTGCAGGCCAACGGCTGAGAGGGTTGTTGTCATTTCAGGTGCCTAGGTCACTCCTTCCGATACTGTCATGGGAAGATGCATTTGCGGCAGGCAGGTTGGTGAGGAGGAGGTCAAGTATGTTTTTCCCTCTTGTTGGTTCCCTCATCACCTGCCACAGACCCAGTCTGGCAGCTATGTCCTTTAGGACTTGACCAGCTCGGTCAGTAGTGATGCTACCGAGCCACTCTTAGTGATGGACATTGAAGTCCCCCACCCAGCATGCATTCTGCTCCCTTGCCACCCTCAGTGCTTCCTCCAAGTTGTGTTCAACATGGAGGAGCACGAGTTCGATAGCTGAAGGAGGGCAGTACATGGTAATCAGCAGGAGGCTTACTTGCCCATGTTTGACCTGATGCCATGAGGTTCGGAGTCAATGTTGAGGACTCCCAGGGCAACTCCCTCCCAACTGTATTCCATTGTGCCACTATCTCTGCTGGGTCTGTCCTGCTGGTGGGACAGGACGTACCCAGGGATGGTGATGGTGGTGTCCGGAACATTATCTGTAAAATATGATTCCGTGAAGATGACTATGTCAGGCTGTTGCTTGACTAGTCTGTGAGACAACTCTCCCAATTTTGGCACTCGCCCCAGATGTTAGCAAGGAGGGCTTTGCAGGCCAACGGCTGAGAATGCTGTTGTCATTTCAGGTGCCTAGGTCAATGCTGGGTGATCCGTCTGGTTTCATTCCTTTTTTGTGACTGTAGTGGTTTTAGTACAACTGAGTGGTTTGCTAGGCCATTTCAGATGGCATTTAAGAGTCAACCACATTGGTATCTGTCTGGAGTCACATGTAGGCCAGAACAGGTAAGGACGACAGATTTACTCCCCTAAAGGACGTTAGTGAACAAGATGGGTTTTTACAACAATTGACAGTGGTTTCATGGTCATCATTGGACTTTTAATCCAGATTTTTTTTTTAATTCAAATTCTACCATGTGCCATGGTGGGATTCAAACCCTTGAGCATTACCTGGGTCTCTGGATTACTGGCCCAGCGACAATACCACCATGCCATTGCCTCCCCATGATTTATGAATACATATGAATTATTCATATGGATTGCAGAATCAAAAAGTTTGTTGAAGGCAAAATAATTCATTTGCATTTCTGTTTGAATCATCCCAAGCATGTTGTGTTGCCATAGAGATAGTCATTGAAGGTGGAGCACCTGTGTGTGTTTGCTGACAGAAGCAGATAGTTCAGTTTGGGTTTTGTGAGGGAAATGTAACTGGAAGATTTGCTTTGGTTTGCAATTAGTGCAAAAAGCCTACAGTGGTCCTTAAAGAGCCTTGTTGCATAAAGCAGTCAGCTTGAATAGTTAGCTAGGAAGAGTGGCATAGAAGCTGTGGGAGCAGGCAAGGGAAAAAACAGACTATGTATGTCCAAAGCCAGGACAAGGAGCTGAAGAGTCCATGGTCATGAGGTCTTCAAAGAAACTTGAAAGATACCTTAAGCCAAAAGCTAATGGAAGGATCCTCATGTAATTTGTACCTCAATAGATAGTTGGAATGCTAAGGAATATTAAAGTAAATTCCGGAAGGCTGTGGCATTCCTTTTGGGTTGGTCTCAGGAAAAGTGAATTCAAGATTTCATAAGATAAGGGAACTTTTGGGGGAAGTAAAAAGTAGAACTGAGTTTCTAATGCAAGTCTTTGTAAGTCATAATGTTAAGTTAATGATTTCTGCTTTGTTTAATTTCTGTTTAAATATAAAATGAAGTTCATTTTTAACAAAAACAAATGTGAAATTTTGTGGCGTAGTTCTGTTGATTGATTGCTGGGTGTTTAGATTTCTTTTTTAAACGTTAACAGTCTTTAACAGGATATTAACAATATTAATTGGCATTAAAGACTTGCACAGTTTAATGATTGACAGAATTGGAGCTGTAACTTATTAGACTGATGCAGTGCATTTAATGGCTCTTCCATATCACTGGTGAGTAAGGTCGACTTTAGTTCAATACTTGATATTCGTTTTTAAGGGTAACTCAAGCTGGAGCAAATGCATTTTGTTAAAAGCTCAGTTGACATTAAAGGCTGGATAGCTGCTCCAACACATTTTTTATTTTGAAAAAAGGTGTTAGTGGTGGGTGTGACAGCTCTCTCCTTTTTTGACTAGAGTGTTAGTATGAAGCAGCAGGTGCAGCACAGGCTGGATACATGCTGTTTTGCTGCAACTTTGCCAGCCTCAGGCAGCCTTTCTACTGAAGCAGGGTGAAATTTTCCATCATGCACAGCCCTATACCTCAATAAATTGTCGATTTAAATATGAATGCAGCAATTATCTTTCCTACATTAGAGAAAATGCAGTTTTTATTTTATTTTCATTGGTGATGATGGTAGGTCTGTGGGTACAAGCAGCTTTCAGTACCTTGCCTAAGTAGCAGTTCTTAATATTTGAAGCTGGACAGTGAGCGTTGGCAGGCTGTTCAACTGTGGAGTGCTTCACAGCTGAGCCCGATGTCCCCACTTCTCAGCAAAGGGTCACTGAACAAAGATCACAGTAGCAACTATTTTATTTTTGTATATCTGACACAGATGGGAATCCATCAGTTGAGACCCTCTAAATCCAATTACTGAGGAATCCACACAAGTAGAGTCTCTCATTACCTGCTCATGGGAGTTTCTCCTAAGTTAAGATTTTCCTGGTGAAAAATTGCTGGAAGATGGTATCACTGTGTGCATGTATGTTTTGGATTTTGAGACCATTTTAATGAGCAAACTCATCAATGTCTATCTGAAGCAGGAGCTAAGAAAGTCTCAGTTTTGAATGTTAAACAAATAAATGTTGCCAAAAGTTGAAAATGCCATTAGCAAGGAGAGGTTGCATCTTCAGTGCCTGAAGCATAGATCAGTGAAAACCATGTTTTGTAGTCATGCCAGGCTAGAGCAATGGTGCTTGCATGGCTGGCACTGGCCTCCTTGTTCTCTAGATTCTCCTTGAAAGCACAACACATCATGTGATTTCATTGCAGGAAAACAAAGACGCTTTGAATGAGAAAATCAAAAAAAAACTTCATAAATGCCTTGAAACTTCAAACATGTTTCACTACCTTTTTATAAATATAGGAAATTATTACTATATGCTTTAGACACATATGTGCAATTTTTTTTAAGTGCGCTACAAATATAACTGGGAGCTTTCTGTTAATGTGCTTACCTCTTTCAAAAAGCTTGCTAGGTATTTAATTCCCTGTAGTGCTGTCTATCATCATCCATGTGTACAAAAAAAACCATTCTTTTACTGTACCTCTGGAAGAGCACACTTGTCATCACCTCTCGTCTGCACTGTCAGCAGTAAATGTGTATTTATTGCTGTACTATTTATAGCTTGTGAGAATGTAATGCAAATAGTTTACACAATGATTGGAAGTGAAATGCAAACCAGCTTTTTATTGAACATTAATCTGTAAAAGTCTACCGTAGCCACTTGCTACAGTTGAAGAAACTAACTGAACTCTGCACTATTTAGCTAAAGAATGAAAGACTTTGTTTCCTATTTGTGTCACAGCTGCACTATTTTATAGTAAAATGCCAGGAACTTTGGATATTATATACTCTCAGAAGGAATACCATTCATCGAGAACAAATTTAATGCAACATGCTGAACTCATTATGGCTTATGGGACACAAATCATTTTTGAAAGCTTCAGTGATAAATGAACAGCCATTTCTGACTATGTTAGCTGGGCCAATTTAACGTTCCGTTAACTATTCCCTTTCCATTTTCACACTGTGCCCAATTCAGCTTACTCAGACCGTATGCACATTAGCCTCAAAATCCTGGGTCTCTCAATCTGCCACTGGAAGTACAGTAGGGCAGGACTTCTCCTCTTTCTATAACTCCAATGGTGACCATGTAGGAAACCCAGGGATCAACTCATTATAATGTTATTAGGCTGGACACAAGTGGGTGTCCTGCCTGCAACTGGTGAGATTTACCTGGAAGGTCCAGAAAATATGTGCGGGAGGGCAAAGCAAGTCATTTCATGAGCACGATTGCAAGATTTAAAGCTGGATGGTATTTAAAGGACAACCAGCATGTCGGAAGGTAAAGACCTTGCTCCAACAGATAACAGGAAGCTGGAAAGGACTTGAGGGGGAACACAGATTGGTGAAATTATGTGACTTTCAGTTATGAAACCTTAAATGTTTTTTGCTGATTACAATATATTGCTCACATTCATAATGTTGTTGGAAGTCAAGTTACCAGGAATGGGAAAGATGTTGGGAAAGATTTTTATGGGCATGAGATATTCATGGGGCTGGTAATGAATGGCTTATTCTGAATAAGTTGTGAATTTAACTTATGTGAAACATCCTATTTATTACAGATGCTGTAAAGTTATATGATAAGACATCTTGAAAGTCTATCTGATCAGTCAGTGTCACCACTCTTTCCTGGAAGGCATCTGGGACCCTGCTGTATGGTCCTCATGTCCAAGTTGTTCTGACTATGTGCATTCAGTTTCTTATTCTGTCTTCTCAGGAGTCTAGGCCTTCCTGCAGAATTAAAATGTAAAGGGTATTGTGGGCCACCACAAAACAAATGATGCTGGAGGGAACCCCATATCTTGGCACCTGAATTGATCCACTAGCATGCCAATGGCCTGTTCAATTTTAATTAGAGAGTGAATGTGAATCAGTTTTTCGGACTTCTCTATTTCACAGATGGCCTTTCTCACTGGTTAGCAGCCACAATAATAACTTCAAGAAATGAGGTGAGATATTGCTCTTAATTTTGAAATGATCCATGGACACTGACGTGCTGCAGGATGCAAGGGTCATGGGGCTGGATTTTGTGGGAGAAAGGGGATGGCCAACCAATGACTGGCAGTGCTCTAGCCCTAACAGTACCACTGAGAGTGGTGGTCAGTGCTGGGACTGCAACGTCTTGAAGAAGGCATTTCAGTGAAATTAAGTCTGGGGTTGCCAGGGCCAGGCTGACAGGCTCCAGTGAGAGGGGTGAGGGAGATGGGATGCCGGTGTGGAGAGAGTTGGTGTCGGGGGATGGGGAGGTGTGTGGAGGGTAACTGCATGGAGGGGAAGAGCAGACCTCCGATGGGCACAGCGGGTCTGTCGAGGCAACCAGCTTACCCTTGGCCGACTGCCAACTGGCCCAGTGAAACCTGCTGGGCTGGACCCTTGGTGCCAGCCTCCCTCACCATGAGCAAGATCCCAGCAGCTGCAGAAGGAGACCATTATATGGCCATTAATTGGTCACGAACACTGGTAAAATTGTGGCAGGTGTAGGGTTGGGCGTAGGCACTGGGAGCAGCACCCATGGCATGCTGCCTAATTTTATGCTCCCCTACCTTCCAACCAGTGCCTACGGGGTCATAAAATCCAGCCAATTGTAGACATTTGTATAGTGGGCATTATGCAGAAAGCTCTGTCTGTAATCAAACACCAGTTGGACATTGGGGCCGTAAAATACCTTCCAATTCACACATTTGATTATAGGGGCTTGTTGGCAACATGAATACAGTCAGTATCTCCAAGTACTCCTGAAAACCCCACAATCTAATCAAAATCAATGATCCCCTTTCCCCTTTGTCTTGCTCCTGCATCAGCTGTAATGAACTGGCAAATAGAGCATTCGTGACTTCCCTTATGCAAGAATTGGGACCAAAAAATCACATGTTGCCAGAAAATTAAGTGCTGTGATGACTTTCTGAAGTCTAGTTAATTTTGGTCTGTTTCCTTGATGCAGTTTACAGAACTTAGTATAAAACTCGTCCAGTCCTTTGGAGCTGCAATCCTGCCTCCTCACACATAACTTCAGGGAGATAGTAAGGTCTGATGGGTCTAAACACCCTGGTGATTGGTTATGAGTGAGGCCTCAATTTCTTGTCACATTGCCATTTAGACTCTCTGCTGTTTCTCCTTCTTTTCTTCCAACAGATTTATCATAAAGAGAGAAATCCTGATTGGAAAATCCTCCTCTCAGTATATTTTAGGGAAATTTCGCAATTACCCTGTCTCAAGGTAGACTTCCAAATGAAGCTCAGGGCTTCAACAATAATGTTGATAAAATACTGATTCAAAGTTCTGAGTCTGTATCTAAAGGCACAATTAAACACAATAATTCACCTTTAACATTCTAGCAAAATCCTTCCACTGTGATTGTTTTAAATTACCCCCATTTTAGAGTAGCAGAAGGCAGAACCACAGAAATGATGGAATTTGTAGCCTAAACCTATTAATTGCATGGCTACTCATCTCTCCCGCCCTCACTGTCAGTGGCATTTAGGACATGCCTTAAATGGCGTGTAAATTTGTGAACCATTCTAAGTACCAAATTCTGACTCCTAGTTAGGTCAGCCAGGATTGAAACTCCCCAAACCATTTGATTTCTGGAGCTATTCGATTTCTCATGCCTTGTACATTGATTGCACAATGTTGACCAGTAAATTGCCAATTAATTCCACTTGTGGGGTAGGCCTTCATAAATAATCAAGGTTACTTGGCCAGCAGTCTCATTGGCAATCTCTGCCTTTGCAAAATCAGAGACTAGAAGCAATTTTCCTCTTTTTGTTATTTACAGCCAAATTGTAGTCATGTTCACAATTCCTTTACAGCAGTGACTGACGGAACCTCATCTCACCAAAATTGAAAGGTGGTTCTTTAATTGCAAAGCTTGTTTTATTCATTTATGGGATGTGGGCGTCGCTGGCTAAGCCAGCATTTATTGCCCATCCCTAATTGCCCTTGAGAAGGCAGTGATGATCTGCCTTCCTGAACTGTTGCAGTCCATGTGGTGTAGGTACACCCACCGTGCTGTTAGGAAAGGAGTTCCAGGATTTTGGCCCAGCCACAGTGAGGGAACGGCGATATATTTCCAAGTCAGGATGGTGAGTGATTTGGAGGGGAAGTTCTAGGTCGTGATGTATCTGCTGCCATTATCCTTCTAGATGGTAGTGGTCATGCGTTTGGAAGGTGCTGTATAAGGAGGCTTGGTGAATTCCTGCAGTGCAACTTGTAGATGGTACACACTGCTGCCACTGTGCGTCAGTGGTAGAGGGATGAATATTTGTGGATAGGGTGCACACAAGCGAGCTGATTTGTCCTGGGTGGTGTCAAGCTTCTTGAGTGCTGTTGGAGCTACATTCATCCAGGTAAGTGGAGAGCATTCCATCACACTCCTGGCTGATTTGTGCCTTGTGGATGGTGGACAGGCTTTGGGGAGTCAGGAGGTGAGTTACTCGCTGCAGGATTCCTAGCCTCTGACTTGCTCTTGTACCATGGTAGTTATATGGCTAGTCCAGTTCAGTTTCTGGTCAATGGTAACCCCCAGGATGTTGATAATGGGGAATTTTCCTGTGATTTTACTGTCTTTTTCCACTGTGGTTATAGTGGACGAGCTGAAGAATACCTGCAGAAATTCACAGTCTTTATCTAAAATAAATGTCTTTCCCCAATTACTGTACTTCTTCAAAGTGCCTGCAGCCAAATCCTTCTCAACTCTACATGGGTGGCTTTTTGGTTTCTTTTCAAAAAGGGTTGTCAAGAATCAGAATGAGCAGATTTAAACTCATAAGGGGAAGGTAATTGTGTAAATTTACTGAACTATCAATATTTATATTTGATATCACAAGTAAGGGTAGTGTTTGCTTAGAATAAAATTAAGTCTTACAGGACAGTCTCTACTATCTATAAGTGAAGTTGCTTGTCATCCATTCAGCATGTTGCCTTTATAGATTTCAGCTAAATCTCACCTCTGGCTTCTTCACTCCTCTCGGTTTGGCACACACTGAACATATAGGTACAAATCCAGAGGCTCATTAAAATTCCAACTGGCGTCTCATTGCATACACCCTTTTTTTGGCAACCCTACCAGCCCTGGCTGTCATGTTTAAACCTTGGAGACTAAGGGAATTCAATAAGCGTCTCCATATCATAGAGTGGTCTCTGAAATCATTTAACTAACTGTGTCAGGATTTTGGTTCAGAAAGACAAGTAAAAAATATTGTCTTAAAATAGTTTAAGTTTAGTTCCTGCACTCTGACAGCAGTAAAAGTTCTCTGTTGCATTAACCCCACACAGAAAGTCTTTTATAAGGGAACATGTACAAAAATTCAAAAGTTGGAAGGTATCATCTAGACATTTTTGTATGGGCTTGGGGAAACCTGGTCTGTGCTCTTTTGTGCCTTCCAAAATGTACCCCCAACCCAAGTGTGAACTTTCCCAGGAATTTTGTCTTTCCCCACAGTGCATTTCACGGGCCGCAGTGGAGTGTGAGGGATTGTGAGCACAGAGGTAGACAGTTTGAAGGCCCATCTTAGTTCTCCAGCACAGCAGCCCAGCTCCCAACATCATTTTGAAGGCTCCTCACCCCCCCCCCCCTTACTCCCCACCCACCCTCATACCACTTCATGCCCCCTCAAGTCCCTATGCCACCTCAGATTTCCCATGCTACCTCCTACCAGCTCAGATCCCCCATGCCCCCTCACTCCCCACCCACCCTCAATGCTGCCCCCATGTCATCTCAGATCCCTATGCAACCCCAGATTCCAAAGGCACTCAGCCAGTATGCACTACGCACAGTCCACAGGAGCCGTGCAATATTAATGGGAATTTTAAATCATTGGGAAAAGATAAACTTCTAACAATCAATAAGACCTGGAATTCCAACATGGTGTCATTGGTACTGGAAAGAAAAAGACACTGCTCCAGTGCAAAACAATTATAATCCATTAAGTGCCTATTGGGTGTGTAAACAAACAAACAACCACATCAAAGTCATATTCTATTGGTACAGCCTCTTAAAATTTTCAGTTGTTCTTGCATCAATAGAACGCCTGAGCTGAACCATTTTTGGTTTTTGAAATCCAGCCAAGCATTTGTAATGGCTACAGTCAGCATCATAAGATCTTCCAGCTACATTGCCTGAAAGCAACAGGTGGAATTTTGTCCCATTCCCATTTCAAAGCAGAGTGCCTGTCAATCAATGGAGGAGAAGGTGCAGAGATTTTTTCAACTTTCAAAAGCAGGGTTTTTTAAACAGTCAGAGCCGTTAGTTGATTTAAATTACAGCATGAAAAATGACAGCAGAGGATGACAGGATTCTTACGATTTAATGCGTTATAGCATGTTTGACAATTGGAAAAGCAAAGTACCGCATGTCAACAATTACACAGTGCTGGCCAATATGGGGGAGATGGTGGCACAGTGGTAATGCCACTGAACTAGTAACCCAGAAGTCTAGGAAATGGGTTCAACTCCCACCACAACAACTGATGGAATTTAAATTCAATTAATAAATCTGGAATATAAAGTTAGTCTCAGTAATGGTGACTATGAAACTATCATTGATTGTTGTAAAGACCCATCTGGTTCACTAATCTGCTTTAGGGAAGCAAATCTGCCATCCTTACTCCAGCCTGGCCTACAAGTGACTCTGGACCCTCAGCAATGTGGCTGACTCTTAGCTGTCCTCTGAAATGTTCAGATCAAGGGCAATAAGGGATAGACAACAAAAGAATAAAAAAAAGGATCAACTTACCTTTGCAGGACAGACCTCCATGAGAACCACTGCATTAAAACACATCTACTTTGCAACACAGCATTAAATAGTGACATTTGGAAACATCGAAACATTTTACACTTACCTTTCAGAATGTTCCTGACTCCTCAGGATGCTTCCCCTAATGGCCGCAAACTCACCAAGGAGGTGTGTTTTTTTAGAGCTTACAAAACCCACACCAGCACATGAAAATAGTGTGCGGGAGGAAATACAGCTTCCCTGGGGTCCTCACAACACAGACCCTGATCATGGAAGAGGTGCATGTGCGTTTTGTACCCAAGGTCTTCCCGACCTGTTAAAAAGCCACATGAAAATTGTGTAGGGTCAGGAAGGCATAGGAAAATTATTTTTCCAGCAAAAAAAATCAAAGTTCAGCATTTCGCGACCCAATTTGCACCCCCATTGGGAGGCGAAAATCCAGCCCTTTATCTTAGTTTGCAATAAATTAATTGACACATGTTTAATATTAGATTAACAAATATATTATAATCCCTGCATTTATCCAGTATTTATCTTGAACTACTTCTGCAGACTTCAGGAGATTGTTTTTTAATTAAGAAACACAATTTACATTTTGGGGTGCCCATTGATAAAACGATTTGGGTTAAATATTACAGGTGGAATTCTTAACAGGAAAAGCAAAGAATTCCTGCAACTAAAATGCTTTTAGGCTTGTAGCCTATTACCTCTTGGGCCTAATCCCTGATTTTCCAAGGGGTTCAGAAAAAATTTAAATTAACTTCAAATGCAAACATGTGTCCCAATCTTGTGTTCATTACCACCACCATCCCAATAGGAAATTACTTCAGAAATCGTGGTAATTTGAGTATTCATGGTACATAATCTACATTGCATTTCCTAACTCAAGACAATGACAAGGACACCTGGCTTCCCTTTCCAAGGTATATAGATTAAATGGTCTGGCAGAGGAACTATAGCACAGCCTTTTTTGAAATCTATTAGTTAGTTATTTATCTCCTGCCCTCCATCTGGGAGAGTGTCCAAGCAGCTGCTCTCAGTCTTGTCAATGTCACTCTGTGGCTTACTGCTTGAAGTTGAATGATGGCACTGCAGATTGAAGTAGACTTTTCCCCCAGGAAAGTGCTTCCACCTGGCTTCAAGTTTGTGGGGGGAACCATGGGTTTCATCCCACTCCCTACTATTCAATGGTGTAGCATCATATCCCATTAGTAGGTTGCTGCACCAAGCCATAATTTTAACTGCAGGGTGCTGATGCTAACAATTTCACTGTCATACTACTGGGTTGATGTACTGTGTTATTCTTTTGCCATTTCCAAATAACTCTAAATAATTTTAGTTGGCAATTTTTCAGATATGCTTTGTGTAATCATGAAAACATGACCTCATTCAGTTCTATGTTCAAATGTACAAGTTAAACCATAGATCAGAACCATTACTAATCATTCCTTTTACTGATGTTTTAGTTCACCAGCAGAAACATTTCAGGCAGTGAGTAGCACTGTATATGTGCAGAAATCCCAGAAGGTTTTAAAACAATTTTACATTCTCTTTAAAGAAAAAGCTTTGTGATATTAAATTGCATTTGGAATTGGTAACCTCTGTAGACTGTGTACTGAAGACTTCAGTCCCAATTGCAGAGGATGCAATCAGTTTTTTATGCTCCATTTATGGATTTATTTTTCTTAACTATTAATAAAATGTACCATTGGAGCAGAGGGAAAATTGTGCACAAAAGGATTTTCTGGGATATGCTGAGATCAACACATTTCTATCTCCCTTGAATATTTATATCAGCATTCCATTTTGGTTTTGAATTTTGCCTTTTTTTCCAATTGGAGCAAATTAATGTTGTACATTATAAGAGGGTTTGGTTACAAAGTGCCTCACATTTATAACAATTTTCTCATTTTAGAAGAGGCATAAGAAACCCTATGATAGTCATTCTGCTTGGAGTAAGATGTAGCTTTCCTACCCTTCCTGGTGCCTCAGAGTACGCTGTGTAACTACCCAGGATTTACTGCTGACCCCATTGGGCTGTTTCGAAAGATTGGATCTTTTTCTGAAACATATGCCTTTTACATTTATCCACTTTATTTGTAACGCACAATAGTACCCTGTCTCTTGGAGAATTCTGATCACAAAACAAATACAAAAATGATATCCTGCCAATGTCTAATTCAGAAATATCTGTTATGAATCTTTTTGGGAACAGATCCCCATTCTTCCACTTTACTGCACACCAAATGTTACACCTTTGATGTTCCTCTTGATTGGCGACTAATCTTGTATGATTCAATAAGGATACAGTGAATGCGGTTTACATTTTACAGATTTGTCCTACATCCCTTATAATGCTGGAATAGCATGGTCAAGTCATGGATATAACAAATGATGAAATTCATGTGTTTATCTTGACCTGTTTTGAAATATTAACTTGGCAGCAATATTATTCATTGTTGCACTATTAAATGTTTTGGAGATTTACCAGCTCCCAATGTAGCATGGTGTAAATATATGTTGTCCAGCTTCTGGAAATAGAGCAGCATCCAGACATTGGAAATGTATCCCTTTTTGGCACCCATATCATGTTTAGCATTAGCTAAGCCAGGATCAGCTCAGGGTTGATTCATCCCTTTCAAACAAATCCCGTCCACCTATATATTGGTGGGCTGCAGAATTTTTACAATTGTCCCTCAACCAAAAACAGCCAGTTGTTGCAAAAGGTTCTGTGTCACAAGAATGATAACAATGGTAAAATGTGTAGAATATGTATTTCGCAGTCATCAACTTTCATTAAAGTGATTAATTGTCATTGATATTGAGAACATACATGGCTGTTGGTATATCCCATGACACTAATTAAGGGCAGAAACTTAATCCAAACAGAATTAAACCATCCCCAAAATCTCCACAGTGTTTATAATTTAAAAGAAAATAAAAGCTACACAGATGTCAGGTCATTAGCCTAGAAATTACTTTTTCTGATGTAGCTTGCGTAAAGACACAGCTTTTTACAACATTAGAATAATGAATCATTGCATCGATATGATTCTCATGGTGATCTCAAACGAATGTTTAGACGGGGGTATTTTTAAGTCATAGCAAAATTGAAGTCTTAAGATCGAATCAAGATTTTATGATGAAAGCCATGCTTTCTGATTTTTATGAAAAAATGGACATTATCATAGAATGCAGTTCCAAATCAGCAGTAAAAGTCTATTAGCACGATATAATAAAATAAAAGCTTATTTATTCAGAGCCCATAGTTCCTAGGCCTTAGCAGAACACAAGATTGTTTTTCTGCCTTTACTTCTGTCTGACCTATCAATGATCTGTATTTTGTCTTTTCTCGCTGGATTGAGTCCTTACACAACAAATATATAAGAGAACAGAAATATTGGAAATGCCAAAGGTTCTGAGAGTTCTCAGAAGGTTTTTATTGTAACAACAAGATAACTGAAGGACATCTTTTGGTGAGTGGCAATTTGTTTTTAACTTTCACAACTGGCAAGCGCAGCTGAAAATACTCAACTTGGAACTTAATCACTTGTTTGGTCAGTCATGGATTGTTAAAAAAAACCCCTGCACACTGGTGACCTTTGTTTTAGCAATAATGTGGGTGTTCATTTTGAGTGTACACTGGACCCGTAATCTCCAGAGAGTGCATTAGAGTTGACAGCCTCATGCTAATTGATTGTTGTTACAAATTGTCAGCAGGATTAGCAAAAATGTTGATTTGTTAATAAGATTAGCACAGGGTCAAGAGGCTGCCTCATTCGCTGAACATGAAATATTAACCTCTAAATCTTCTTTTGGGCAGGGGATTATTTTACTTCATTTTCTCTTTTTTCCTGTCTTAACTTTAAATATTTTTACTAGTTTACTTGTTGTACTCTGCTTCCCTTCCATAATAAAATATCTGCAATATTCATATCTTTATATGAAATGGACATTAACTGACTGAAAGGCTGGTCATGTGACAAATTAGAGGCAATTTTTAATTGCTGATGTGCTGGGAGCTAGAGGTTTCAGTAACATGTGGGAAACCTCAAAGTCTTGATTCCCCACATGCTGTGGAGTTTCTGGCTTGTATGAGGGTTGGGCAAACTTGGAGACCTGGAGGAAGCACACCTGCTTCAGAGCTGCCTCAGGGAGATTAGTTTAAGTTTAAAAAAATTTAACAAAGGAAAGAAAAATTTTTTAGGACATGACCTCTCATGTGAAAATGTCACATGAGCTGGGACATGTCTATGAATTTTATTTAAAATGTTTTCAAACCTTTAAAAACTTTCATGAAACCTCACCCTGTCCGTGGATGAGGTTCCATGAAAAATGCGAAGGCCGCCTGGGCTCTTCGCCTGCCCGCCAACCTGAAGGTTGAACGGGCAGCTCAGTTTATTGTTTTAATTGAAAGTTAACTGGCCTTAATAGGCTTTTGACAGTCCGGCAGGCGCGCAGCTGACTCGGGTGCACACCTGCCTAACTGAAAATCTGAATGACACGTGGTGACGTCGGGATGCACGCGTGATGTCACCGCGCGTCATTTTACGCCCGCCCCTGCTCGCCGATCCAAAGATACTGTCCCATGAGGCAAAAATTATGAACATATTTGGCCATGGAGGAAAACAGAGGTTGTAAAATTGTATTGCTATTCCTGGATCACTAGGTCCAGTTCCAAATGCACGGGTACAGGAAAATAAAGTATTACATAAAATCTGGATGAGTCCAGTGTAAATCTGAAATGCTAGCTGTTGTTTAGGTTTGTAATATAAGAAAAAAGTATCAGCTGGAAACCTGAAACAGAAACAGAGAGAGAGTGCTGGAAATACATTGCAGGCCAGTCAGCATTTGTGGCGAGAAAAGGCTAATTAATGTTTTGGCAGACCCTTTTTTCTGAACATCACTGTGCTCAAAATGTAAACCTGACTTTTCTCTGTACAGCTGCTGTGGTACAAACAGCTTTATATTCCCAGCTGTGTATTTCCAGCACTTTGCTTTTATTAGCTTTATTCTGCTGTTTACTGTGACTTGAATCGCTCAACAGATGGTGGGCATATTTTCAATGTTTAGTTTCTTAACATTCAACTTTACTTTTACAAGTATATACAAGATTATATTCATTTGAACAAGATCTGTTTCTATTGCACAGAGATAAATCTTAGCACTGCAGCAATTTGTTTATTAAACCATAGCAATTAGGCTGTTATTAGTTAGACTCTAATACCATCATGCTTTCCTTGGCATTATTACGGTGCTAATTCTGCTTAACTTTTGTGTTTGTTATTTTAATGGAATTTTTTAGGGAATTACAATGCCAGAAAACCCCTTCACAGGACAGTTTCAAAGTTTATTGTTGAATGGAAAGGAAATCAAATAATAAATGGCCATCCATTAAAACTGCAGGTGAAAGGATTTGTGCTTCTATCACACATGGCTTGAGAGAGCTGTGGTTATTATACATTTTATTGCCTATTTTCGTGCTTGTGCTATCACAAAACACTAATTTACTTGAAGGTTCTATTTTAAACACTGTAGTAGAATTAAGTCTGTTATATCATAGACAGGATCTAAATTAACATCTCCACTTTCAAGACTTTAGTGTGTTTGGAGATTTATAGCATGCTAGCTGTCACATGGAGGTGTTTATTCAATCTCAATCATGGCATTTATATTCTCTACGTAAACCATGATGATGCTGAATAGGAATGATATTGGACATGGGGATGGCTTTTGTTAAACAGGATTGACTGTGTTGAAGTTTAAAGTTGATTTTATTTATTATTTTGTTTCAAGGGCCAGGATTTTACTGGACCCCAAGAAGTGGCTAGGAGGTGGAGGTGGGGGAGGGCATGGTAAACTTGCATGTGCCACGTTGGATCAGCTTACCAACACAGACCCCGCTTAGCGGAGTTTTGCTGAAGGTGGGACTGGAAGCAGAGAGACTGCCTGCCTCACGGAGCCAGGCAGCCTGTTTCCATAATTAAAGACCCAATTAGGGACCACTTTACAGTCCCATCGCCATTTTGATGTCAGCATGGTAACCCCATCTGCCACATGGTGGGGGGTGTGGGGGCACCAGCTAAATGGAGGCAGCCTCCCAGTGGCAGCCTGGGGTGGGAGGTTCAGTGAAGCAAAAAACAGGGCTGCGAGCGTGATTTTCCCTGATGGGGTTTCCCCAGCCAGCTTTCGGTCTCATAATTTTAATTTTACTTAATTCCTGTAGGCCCCAGGCCTCCTGCAGCGCTCAACAGCAACCACGTCTCCTGGTGGGGCCACTGAGGTTTCACAACTACTGGCTCTCAGATTTGCTGCATCACGATCCTGCCCAGGTCTACAGGCAGGCAATTAGGAGGCTGCCGATGTAAAATTGCTGAGCTGGTCCCACTGCTGCCAAGCGCAGGCTCGGGATGTGCTTTTTATTCTGACATCGGTGTCCTGACTCGCTTCATAAAATTCAGCCCCCATGTCATTGGAAAGTCATTCAATTCTCTGTAATATTAATATTTTTCATACTGCAGATTTAGAAATGCACTTTTTCAAACATCTGCCTCCCCCTCAAACTGGCAAACAATCCCTTTTATTTATTCTTGGAATGGGGACTTCACTGGCTAAGCTTGAATTTATTGCCCAACCCTATGGCCACCTCAGAAGGTGAGCTGTTAGTCAACCTCTTCGTGTGGGAGTAACATAAAGGTCAGACTGGCAGGTTTCCTTCCATAAAGGGCATTAGTGAGCCAGCAGGGTTTCTGCAACAAGCCAGATACTTTTCTTTTATTGGTGCTAGTTTTTTGTTTAAAGTGAATTCAAATGCTGAAACTGCCATTTGGGATTTAAACTCACAATCTGCTGGATTTTAAATCCAGTACACGTGTTATTAGTCCACAACCACTCAACTAATGTGCCATTTATTTACAATGTTTACAAATGATTTCAGTGCTTGAACACATAGATCAGAACTTTCCACTTTGGTGGGGCGTAAAACAGCCCCAGCAAATGGAAGCAAAAGTGGGACACTTGATCTGATAGTGTCCATTTTATACCCCTATGAAGTTGACGCCCTTAGATTCTAAGAATATTTACTTCTTTTTAGATCTACAGTTGACCTTTGCATTTTGAGTGCAGTCACCAGTGGTTGTCAGTTGGACTTATAAATCTTTTCCATGTGTAAATGGCTGGAAGCTTGATCCTCACCACCTGTTGTCAGTCTGCAGAAGTGTGTGGCTTTCAGCCTGGTAATGATAGATACAATCATAAAATGATACAGCACAAAAGGAGACCATTCAACCCATCGTGCCTATGCCAGCTCTTTGGTAGAGTGCTTCAATTAATCCCACTCCTCTGTTCTTTCCCCAATTCCATTTTAAATGGTGGTATTGAATCTGCTTTCTTTCATGTACAGAAAGTCCTCACTTAACATCGTTAATTGGTTCTTGGAAAACGTGATGTTATATAAAACAGTCTGAGGCTCATAACCCCCTCCCAAGACTGCCTGCTCCCCACCTCATCCAAGAACCAGTTCTCGCATGCTGAAAATGGGAGTAGTGCAGGAATATCCAGGCTTACTGCAAAGTTAACACAAAACAGCAGCAACACAGTGCAAATCCAGGTTTCTAATTGGAGAGTAATGTGAACATAAAACAACATTGTGCGGGTGATATTAAGCAAGGATTTCCTGCACCACATTCCGAATCACAACAATTTGCCGTGTTAAAAAACGTTTCCTCTTGCCTCTGTTTCTTTATCAATCACCTTAAACCTGTCTCTTCTATGTATCAACCAGTTTCTCCTTATTTACTCTACCAAACCTATTCATTGTTTTGAACATCTCTATCAAATCTCCAGTTAACCTTCTCTGCTCTAAGGAGAAAATCTCCAGCTTCTCCAGTCTCTCCACATAGCTGAAGGCCCTTGCCCTTGGTACAGGTCAAGAAATCTCCTCTGCACCCTCTCAAAGTCCTTGCCATCCTTTGCTGCCGTACTCTATTCCTCAGTCAACAAAGCCAAGAATCCCTATTTTAACAGCCTATTCTACTTGCCACTTTCAGTAATTTATACACTTTAGGCCTTTTTGTTGAGGCCACCCCCCCCCCACCCCCCAACCACCTCCGCTTTAAAATTGTACCATTTTGTTCATATTCTCCTCATTCTTCCCACCAAAATCAATCATTTAACATTTCCCTGTGCTAAATTTTATCTGCTGTTGGTTTATTTCAGCAGTCTGTGTATCCTCTCCTGAAGTCTGCTCACTGCTTTCTACATTTCTGAGTTTTGTATCATTTGCAAACTTTGAAGTATTGTATGTCCAAGTTGAGGTGATTAACATATATTAAAAAGAGCAGTGGTCCTAATGCAGACCCATGAGGAACTATCCTGTATGTTTTGCTCCAGTCTGAAAAACAACGACTCACCAGTAATTACTGTTTTCTGTCCTTTACATAATTTTGTATCTGCGTTGCAGTTGTCCCTTTTAATCCCATGGCCTTTAATTTGCTAACAAGCTTATTATGTTGTACTTCATCAAATGCCTTTTGAAAATCCAGATACACAATATCAACTGCATTACCCTCATCAATCCTCTCCATGACTACGTTAAAAAACTCAGTTAACATAATTCAAATTGTCACATCCATGAAAGCAGGCGCTCAACTCAGCCGCATCAGCACTTTCAACCCTGCATCATATTTCAGGTAAATGTTTCACATGAAACAATCAAATGATTGACAGCTTTGCAGCTGGGACTGGCTGAGGGAGCAAATGTTTTGAAAAGTTTTTATCTGTCCTCAGTTCAGCTGACCAATGCTCATAGTTTAGTACATTGGTTACTTTGGTTAGGATTTCATTTTTAGGTCCCAAAAAGCCACAGTGGAGAATGACTATCAGTAATTGAACAAAATTTTTATGTCCTTAATGACTTAACGATGAGGCAGACTAATCTCTAACTTATCAAACAAGAACCTTGGTTCAAACAAAACTAACTGAAGTTTCTTTCTGTTTTAAGTCATTTGGTCAAATGTTCCTCTTTGAAAAGGCAATTAAAATATATTCCTGAATCCATTTAAATCGCTCTTCCATCAATTAATGATTCCTGACACAGGTGTAATACTTAAATGTTTCATGCTTTTTAAATTTTAAACTGTGTTTTAATATTTATTCTCAGCACTTTGTGTGCACTTGTGCTCATTAAAACAAAGAATGGCTGTTTGGAGAATGGAACATTTTTCCACATTTTGAACTAAGATACAGCCTCTTGCCAAATGGCAGAATTGTGATTCAGATGATGTGCAGCTTACAGCATTAAAAGGGGAACGTGCTTTCTTTCAGCTGTACTAAGAAAGATTGGAATATTGCTGAAAAAAGAGACATGTCTAAGCTGTTTCACGCTGCTACTATGCAGTAGCGACACAAGTGGTATTCAACACTAACAGAATGCTGCGCGTCAAGCCAAAAAGACCTTCTACCTATCACACAAATGAGTAATGTGTTCTATGAATTCTAGTGCCAGTTTGATGCTAGTTATATAGGTCGTATATTCCAAAGACTGGTGGATCGTATCAAACAGCATTTCCCAGCCGCTGTTCACAATGGGCAGGGCACAGACTGTACCCAACCAGCCCATGTTTGCAAAACTCAGAACACAGTGTCCAACATTAGATGTGATTCTGCAATACAACATTTGCTAAATAATCTTCAGTATGCTAAGAATTAAGCTGACAGCCAATTTAAGATTATCATTCAGGCTTGTAGTGTGGCGCATTTGCGTGTACTGCAAGCTATATATATGAATACACAGGGCCCTGCTCTTTGCAGACAGAAAGAACATGTACATACGCTGCGCCTGTTTCAGCTAACAAAGTAAGTGACAGCCATTCGCTGTCTCATTCCTCAGGACAATGCCTTTACCAATCGGGGTCAAACTGCCTGGTTTAAATTTCAAACAATGCTTGGCCGTTAACTGTCAGTCACCATCAGTGGTCCATTCTCCACAGCAACGCCACTTGCCAACCAATCAGCACTCTCTTCACATACAGTATAAATTGTTGTCTTCCCCTCATTTTGGTATTCTTGCATGTATCCTGATGAATGCAAGACAAAAAGCTTAGCTGTGTCTCTTTTTTCAGCAATTCTCAAGTTCTGTACTGCCAAACGATGAAAGAATGAATATATAAGAGAACTAGGGCAGAATGCTTTAAACAGTCTCAAGACACAGGGCAGAATCATCCCAGATTTGCAATAAGTGCAGTAGCGGGCGGATAAAACGATGTTTTACCTGCAGGCGGCAGTGGTGGCTTTTCATGCCATATCGTCCCAAACCTGGCGCGTTAAATATGCATTCCCAGGAAACACGGTGTTTCCATGGCAGGCCGGCTCTCATTTGCCTGCCACTCCACCACCTTGCCGCTTTATCACGCTGGGCATCGTATTTCAAGTCCAGCTGCGCACACGCTTCTCAGTGCTTCCAGCCCACGACTGCTGTGCGGAAGACAGGATGGCCCCAAAAGGCAAAATGACTGCGACCCCAGGTTTACTGATGCGTCCATTGAATGCATTTTGGACACCGTGGAGGCCCGCCGTGATGTCCTCTACCTCTGCTCTGGCCGCAGGAGGGGCAGCGGCACCACCAATCCAGCATGGGAGGCGATGGTCAGCGCCAATGCGTTACAAAAGAGGACAGCCACCCAGTGCCACTACAGGATGAATGGACTCATCTGTCCGGCCAAGGTAACTCACTCTTCTCATCACTGTCAACTCACACACTCACAAACCCATCACACATCCACAGGGATCTCAGACCTCAAGGGATAGCACTGCTAAATCTCACACACACCCTCACATCTCCATCAGGCTCATGTTCTCTCGAGCTCGTGTCCTCATGATGTCCATGGCTCCGCTCACCACACAACTATTCCACACAGTGCCATGCGTCCTGCTCACACTCTCTCCATCTGTTTCCATGCAGGAGAAGCCTGCTCTGATCAGCAGGAAAAGGTCTCAGACCAGGGCGGCGTGGCCCACATTAGGCCGCTCACTCATCGCGCTGACTAGTGAGGACGGGGACCCTGCCTGTAGCGATGGTCAGGTCGGCAGCAAACACCCACCTGAAGATCCTGCACCACATCATCCCTCTCTCAACGCAACTGTAATTGCTCTCTCTCCTGCTTTTGATTATGCTGCCATGCACTGATTATCTCTGAAGAAGAGTCATACGGACTTGAAACGTTAATTCTGTTTTCCTCTCCACAGATGCTGTTAGACCTGCTGCATTTTTCGACCATTTTCTGTTTTTGTTTCTGATTATTTCTACTTTGGTTCACTGAGAGCTCTGCCAAGCAACTGACATCCTCAGCCAGCTAGTCCCTCAGCTCCATCCAGTTCCTTATCTCCAGCCAAGAGGACACTTCCTCTATTGAAGAGCTGGAAATAAGCAGCCTGAAAGAACTGTCACAGCGTTTACCCACATCCTCCACCAGCGCAGAGACACACACCTCGTTGGGACATGGATCTAGAGCAGGCTGAGGTTCACAACCTGGCGGTCACCACATGGACACATGTCTGCAGCAGGAGGAGACAGGTTTAGCCAAGTTCCTCAGTACTTAGAGGACTGCTGGGGATCAGGCATCTGTGAGGTCCGAGTCAGATGGCGAGCCTCTGGATTTGGCCTTCCAACTTATCCTGGAGAGTCAGCAGAAGGAGTGGGAACATCACTCAGAGCTGCTGGAAGCCCTCAACTGAGTGGCACACGAGTCGGAGGAGTGTCAGAGGAGTCTGCTTGCTCTCTGATGAAGTGGTGCCCACGTGTGCATATATGCAGGTCTCCGTGGGGAGGATGGTGGACGCCATGGAGACCCTGGTCCAGCAGAACGTGAAGATGTCTGCAGACCTGCGCCCCATCACGAGAGCTAAGGGTAAGCTCCTGCAGTGGCCACGCAAGAGGGGAATGGAGCACCTCGACGTCCCTCCAGGTGCTTCTTCCCCTCAAGGAGTCAGGCTGGGGTCCCTGGGCACACAAAGGGAGGAGGAGCGGCAGTTGGACACCCCTGGGTCATCCACTCAGGAATCTCAGAGGCTGTCCTCTCCCTCCGAGTCCTCTTTGCTTGTGAGTCGCTGAACCTCATCCTTTGTCAGTGCAGAGGGAGCAGCCGGCCAACAAGTTATTCTGGAGGGAGAAGTGTGTGTGTGTCTGTGAGGCAGGACCTTTCAAAGCCTCGTGCAAGCACTCTCCCACGCTCACGGATCCTTCACTTTTCACACTCATCTCAATGTCCTGAGCGTTTTGAATGCTGCCTGCTGGGGTTCACTTTCAGTTGTCCATCTGAACTGACCTGCATCTCAGCCCACCCAATGATCACACTCCCATGCACCATCTGATCTCGCCCACCACGACTGTCCTTTCAAATTTGATTTGGACAGCATGGCCTAGATTCGCCTTTTCATCAGCTCCCCAGCCTTTTCCTTCCCCCAGTCACCCATTTCCTCTTCCCCCATCACAGTTGACTCCCCCTGCATCACCTTCCACCTCCCCTCCGTGACTTCCCAGCCACAACCCTTTTCCTTCGGGGATGTCCAGGCGAACATACGAACATATGAACAAGGAGCAGGAGTAGGCCATTCAGTCCCTCAAGCTGCTCCGCCATTTAATAAGATCATGGCTGATCTGACAGTTACCTCAAATCTGCATCCCACCTACCCCCAATAACCCATCACCCCCTCGCTTTCCAAGAATCTATCCACCTCCATCTTAAAAATATTAAAATACTCTGTTTCCACCATCTTTTCAGGAAGAGAGTTCCAAAGACTCACGACCCTCTGAGAGAAAAACTTTTGCCTTATCTCTGCAATCCTTCCTCCCCCTGGACTCCCTTCCCTCTCCACACATTCATCTGTACAGCTCCCTCCCCCGCCCAGACCTTTCCCCACGCCCACAACCACTTCCCTCCCCGCTGATCCCTTCCCCCCTTTTGGACCTCTTCTCCCCGGAACCCCTTTATCTTTAAACAGTGACCCCGGTTCCAGATTCTCCCACAAGAGGAAATATCCTCTCCACCCACCCTGTCAAGTGCCCCCAGGATCTTATACGTTCCCCTCCTTCCCAGAAATCCACCCCCGTCCACATTCACCTCCCTGACCTCCTCCTTCCCGCCCCCAGGGGCCAACTCTGCCTCCAAGTCCCCTCCAACCACCATCGCCGTCCCTTTCAACACTACTGTTGAACCCCCACTGTCCCACCATCCCACTCTGCCGCCTCACTCTGCCCCCGTCATTCTCACCATTCTCTCACGCTCACCCTCAGTTCGCTCGCCAGGAGGCAGTCATTGACCAATCAGACCCCTCCCTCACAAGTTCACCTGGACATACCCCCCTCCGGATCCCTTCCCTCCCAGAACCAATTCTCCCTCCTCCTGATCCCTTCCCCCAGAACCCCTTACCCACTTTGGAACCCCCCCCCCTCCAGACTCCTGGAACGCAACCCCCCCCCCCCCACCCCCCCCCGGGCCCCTTCCCCCCAGAACGCAGTCCCCTCCAAAACCCCTTCTCCCCCGGAACCCTTTCACCCCCTTAGTCCTCCCCCTGGACTCCTTCCCCTCTCCATACACCTTCCCCTCTCTGAATTCCTTCCCTTACAACTTCCACCCCGTTACACCTACCTTCCCAGTTTCCACCTTCTCCCCCATTACCCCCTCCTCCCCTCATGCTCCCTCCCTGCCAACCTCACCCACCTGACACCTCCATCACCCCTCCGAACCTCACCGCCCCCAGAACAACTTCATTCTCCACCAACCTCCTCCCCCGACACCTTCATTCCATCCCCAAACCTCACCACTCCCCCCCGACATCTCTTTCTCTTCCAGTTGATCCTAGACCTTCCTCTCCAACTTCCTCAACCATCATCCGTTGTGAGTTTCCAACTTCGGTGAGCTGTTTCCCACAAGATCCACATCCACGAGAATCCACCCAGCCTGCCATGGATGTTCCTCCAGTGTGCTGTTGCTGTCGGGCTCCAGCATCTTCTGCTTCTTGGATGTCTGCGATGTGAGCAAGGGCCTGGCGGTCAGTCCAGACTTCTGCACGTCACAGTTGTCAAGGTGTGTTCTACATCGGCGTGTTTTCCCACTGGGAATGAGTCTGGCGAGCTGGCCTTATAATGATATACTGTCATGTTACAACGAGGTTCCCGATGTCCAAAGATGGGGAATGTGGCCCGCCATTGATGGATGATCACAAGCTAGTTTCATGATGTCATGAGGTCTTCTTGGTTGCTGCAGGTGGATTATAGCAGCCAGCAGGGTAGTAACTGGTCTCCTCTTCTGGACCCCTTCCACCAAAACTTCAAGGTCCTGATCAGAAAAGTATAAGGCAGCTGGACCCATTCATTCCAGAACTAATAAAAAATTCTCATCTTGATTAGACTTGTGAGTACTGGGAAATTAAATATTTTTCTACTTTTGGCGTCTGATGCCAATGTGAAATCAGGTCTAATCGGAGCAGATGGAGAATAAAACCCTCTTTTCCTTTCCCCACATTGGATCTGCGCATTAATGCATTATACTACTAAGCTTTTCACAAATTATATTTCCTGATAAAATATTTATTAAAACAGCTGGGAAATGTTTCTTATATGTTTTGTTAAACCATGGAATCCAATATTAGATTTCTGTCGTTAATCTTTAAATTGCTCATTTGGCGGCGTTATTGTCGTAAGAACTGATTTTATAGCAGCTGTTAACAGAAAACAAAAGGGCAAATTCGATAAATGTGCTCATCAGATATGATTGTTCTGATACAGAAATTTTAATTGAAACATTGGCACTTTGCAACAGTGGCAATTACCTGTCGAGCTGTGACTTTGGATTGCTATTGCCAGATAAGTCATCTTAGAAGGTTAATGGCTGTTTCCCCATCACCTCAACAGGGATTGAAGCCTTCTGATTTATCACTGTACAGCTGCAACGTAAGTGAAGAAACCACATATCATATCAGCAAAAGCATTTAAGTGGACTTGCAGTCGTTTTAGATATAAGGACAGATTTGAAATTGCTTTGATTCGTAGCTTGACACTGAGAATGCACTCAATGCCTATCTATTATAGAAATTCTCTGTAAAGCAGATGAAACGGTTGTCACTTCCCTTATCTCTGTTGGATTCTTTCCACAACAAATTGTCTTAATCACAATTATAGCTATAATTTGCAAACTGCAAAGCCATTTGGAGTCACTTGATCAATTTTCATTCATTGATGTTGAATTCAAATGAGAAGAATTGGAGAAAAAGTTGCTGTAGTAATGATATTCTGTCCCTCGGTGTCTTTAGCATGCTTTATTACCATGTAACATTTAGTCAGTGTTCCAGTTAATCAAGTAGCAGGGCATCAGAATACTCCATAATATTTAGTGACTGACATTCCGTTTGGTTGGCTAATCAGTGGGACATAATGCTATCCTTTCTTCTCTGGGGCCTTGACCACCCTGGTAGGTGAAGATTCACCTCTGCTGCCAATGTTGCTATATCAAATCAGTTTTGGCAGTCCTCAGTCATTCCCGATGAATATAGGCCTCAAGTTACAATTCTGCCCTGTTTGTCGTGCTAATTGGCTTTAGGCTGGCAACCTCACACTGGTGTGGAAACTAGAAATGTCACACTGCTGCAGTAGGGACAACTTTCCTTGGAACAGAATAATGAGAACCATACGTTCAAACCATGCTGTTCTACACCTGACCTAGAACTGCTTGATTCTAACACTTGCAAGTGTTCCATTTTGCATCACTTCATATAGCTGTCACTTTAATAAGTACAAATTCATTAAATATATTCTGGAAGAATTTAAAACTGCAAAATGTAATGATATGTCTATTGCAAATCCCTATTTATCTTTATCCCCTGATGCTGCCCAGAGATAAATTTAGCCCGTGTGTAGCTATTCTAAGAGTTCCAGTTCCTTTTTTTCATTAGGTGTGAATGTCATAAAGCAAACTTAATGTTCTCCTCAATAAAAACAGAAAGTTCTCAAAATACTTGGAAGGTCGGGCAGCATCTGAGGTGAGAGAAACAGAGGTCATGGGTGCAATCTTGTGCCCTCCCCCTGGCGGCCTCCCAGCGGTGGGGGGTGGGGTTGCAGGGGAGGGGTGTTCCTCATTCAGAGGCATTCAGTCCTTGGTCGAGACAACGGTGTCAGGAAGGAGGCCCACTGAAAGCTACCCCTCAACCCTGCTGATGACCCCCCACCCCCACCTCCACTCCTTCCACACAACCCTCCTCCTGTCATAACTCACCTGTGCCTGGGTCCCTCCTCAATCCTTGTATGTAGTGCTGGCAGCAGCCATCATCTCCGGCTGGCACCACCGAGTGCAGAACAGTTTCTGGCCTCTGATTTAGCCAGCAGCTCGCAACAAGAGGGACTTCCGTCCCCGAGGTCCTGGATCCTGGGGAAGGCCAACCACTGGCCTGTTAAATGCCTGAGTGGCACAAGATGCGGTGGACCTTCCCAAAAAGAGGCGACATGGGCTCTCGCCAGACAGTGGCAGCAAGGCTCCTTCAACAGCACCTTCCAAACCCATGACCCCTGCAACCTAGAAGGACAAGGGCAACGGATGTATGGGGACACCACCACCTGCAAGTTCCCCTCCAAGCCACACACTATCCTGACTTGGAACTATATTGCTGTTCTTTCACTGTCACTGGGTCAAAATCCTGGAACTCCCTTTCTAACAGCACGGTGGGTGTACCTACACCAAACGGCCTGCAGTGGTTCAAGAATCCCTTAAGGGTTTAAGGGATAGCAGCACGCCATCACCAGAAGGGAAGTGTATCATGTAATCCAGCCTCAGTTTCACTTTGGCCTGTGAGCAGAACACAGCCTACACTAAGCTGCTGATGTCTTCAAGCTTTCTACTGTTGTATGAATGTTCTCATGTGCCTAGTGAAAACTAATGAACCCACAACGTGTTTACACTATCCCTTATGAATGATTGGTGCCTTTATATCATTATAAAAAACACGAAATGGTGTTCAATGGTAGTAAACAGCATGGCAGCAAGATTAAGTACAGGTACGACATGGTGAACAGCCATAGATCGTGCTACATGGCATGAGATCTCTCTTGACATTTTGGTCGGACCGCAACGAGTTTGCAGCTTCGGAGAATGCTGAAATCGCAGTGTGGTGGCTGCAAAGAAAAGCTTTGAAGACGCAGGCTGGGATAATGCTCGAACAAAGTGTTAGTAAGCAGACGGATCCTTCCTGATGAGATTGCAGTGCACAGCCTGTCAGTTCAATGATAGCACTGGGTTAGCATGAGCTGAGAAAAGCAAGTGACCAGGGTGTGGGCCGGATTGATGGTGAACAAGGGAGAGTCCAATAACACAAAAAAACCCAAACAATACCATCATAAAATTGGGATAGGGAAGGTTACAATTATAACGGTTGGCTTCAAGAGTTGCTGAACAATAAATTGAATAAAATAAGGATGAAAGTCAAAGGGACATTGTCAGAATGTCCCAAAAAAATCCCCAGTTTGAATTAGGATGCAGCTGACCTACTATCTGAATTCAAAATGTTTAAACAGCGTACAGAGCTATTGTTTCTCGATTCAGGTGTGTCTGAACCAGGCAAGCAAGCCATAAAAATTCACCTAGCAACTGGGAATGAAGATCTACATAGGCTGAACACATCAGGATAACAGAAGAAAAGCTAAAGGACCCCCAAAAGATATGGACTACATTGGAAGACCAGTTCAGAATCAGATTAAACTTACACATTCATTGATTAGAGTTCATGTCAGCCTACAGAATCCATAGACCACTTCATCAACAGTTGCAAAGAAACGTACTTCTATTTTGCAGTCGCAGAGTTAGCAGACAGATTTGTTGAGTTAGTGATCGTATCCAGTCCCATGGAAGCATTCCAGAAAGATCTGCTTTACAATCTTAAAACATATAGCATCAAAGAGCTACTCAATGATGCAAGTAAGTACGAAGCAACCCTTGCAGGTTGACAAAGCTTACAGATCCTAAGTACAACCCCGATTGTTGACACACTCACTAGAACACCCAAACCTAGCACACCATATGGAAAGTATGATCTCCTGCATGCACCAAGGAATTCGGCAAAACATGTGGCAGAAAGGGCCATTGGGAGTGGCAGAGCACTAGAACAAAGGCTGATGCAGCTACAAAGAGCTGTGCACGGATCCAAACAGACCGTGCACAAAGGGTACCTTCAAGCAATAAGAATGGCCCTCCGGTATCCCATGAGAAACATATACATGAGGTGACTGACAAACCAGAAAATGACGATGGTGTGCATAATGAGATGATGAGCGGTGAACACGTGTTTCACACTATCAATCTCGTGGAGTACATAGATACCGTCCCACCATCTGAAGTGTTTGCCAAGATTCAAAGCTGATAACTACTCGTAATTGGGCAAGATTGACATGGGCAAGTGCCAACACATTACCCCTGCGAATACTAAAAGACATGTATCCACAGACATGGAAGGTCATGACAAAACCTACTACTGCACAACTTTCAGTGTGCAATGGTTCACTAATTTCATGTGCAGGAGCCATTATCCTGGAGTACAAGCATAATCAATCCTCCTGGGTGGCACAGAAGTTTTACATCGTGGAGACTAAAGGCCCAGTGATTGTAGGTTTACTGGCATGCCATGATCTTGCACTATTGACAATCCACAGAATCAGTCAGAGCACATACAGCAGATCAACCTCAGCTCAGTTCACAACCTAACATCATCAATATCCAGAATGTTTTGACAAAATTGGCAGTTTCAAGGGAACTGCAATGTTACGTTTGTAGGAGAAAGCAAGTCCGTCAACTGGTCTGGTACATTTTACGCAATACAAATACCAGCAACTACAAGAAGAAACTGGAAAAGATTCCACACTACAGAAACTGTGGAAAACCATCATCAAAGGATGGCTTGATTCAATCCAGCATGTCCACTAACAAGTGAGACCATTTTGGCCTTACCAGGACGAGAAAGGCATCTCCCAGGCAGTCATTTTTAAAGGCAGGTAGGTCGTCATACCACAATCTTTGTGACTTGATATTCTTCAACAACTTCATCACTCACACATGGCCATAGATCACAAGAGAGATAGTCTCTTGGCTGGGTATGAACAATGACATTGAAGTCATCGTCAAGAAGTACGAGGCATGTCAAGAGCATGTGCCATGTCAGCACAAAGAACCATTGATTCCACATGAAGTTCCTACCCATTCTTGGACCAAAATCGCATCCAACCTCTTTCACGTCCATGGAACTGACTTCATTGTTAACTACTTTACCAAGTATCTGATTATTCGACAATTGCACAATCCATCAAGCACAACTATTGTGCGCACTCTAAGTGCTGTTTTCAATTTATTTGGTGTGCTTGAGAGATCATTATGGATAATGGTCTGCCATTTTGGGATATGTGTGAGAAGTGGAGTATCAATCACACTAATTCTTCTCCTCGTTACCCTCGATTTAATGGCCTAGTTGAACATATGATGCGCATGGTGAAATCTCCAATTCTCAAATGTAGACAGACCAAGCAAAATCTACAGTTGCCAACCAATCAGCACTCTCTTCACATACAGCATAAATTGTTGTTTTCCCACTATATTGGCATTCTTGCAAAGTGTCCTGAAGAGCGCAAGACAAAAAGCTTCAACATGTCTCTTTTCTCTGCAATACAAACTCTACACATGGCAATGCCACATCGGAGAGTGACACCCTGGGTGCAATTATTCCATCACCAGCAGAGTTCATGTTTGGCAGAACAGTGTGTACCAGTTTATCTACTCTTATCCATTCTACTCTCTCAGAAACTAGAGAGAAACTTTTAAAACTACAGGAGAAGATAACCAAATGTATGATAAAAATGAATAACAGAATTGTAAGTTTAGAGTTGGGACAACAAGTTCGCATCTAGGATCCCACAGGAGGTCCATGGCAACCAGCCAAGGTGACAAGGATTTGTTAAGAATCTAGGTCCTACAAAGTCATTACACACAGAGGGCAGAGTTTTTGCTGAGTGGGCACGTGCGTGCCTGACCCGCTCGGAGGTAAAATAGTGAGTGATGATGTTGTGCAAGCGTCCCTATACACTTGCGCGACATTTCAGTCGGCAGGCGCTTGTGGAGGTCGGAGCCACACCTGCCATCAATTACGAGGCTAGTTAAGGCCATTAAAAAGACAAATAAGCTAGATTTTACATTGCCTGTGCGATTTCACGCTTGTCGCGTGGGCAAAACGGGCAGGCGGGCAGCTGACAATTTGCTAAACCTCATCCAGGGGCAGGTGGGATAAAGAGGGTACGCAACATTGCTAGTGTAAATAGTAAGGAGTTTAGGAGATAGTTTGCTGCTGGTTGCTTATTGATATTTGGCAACCTCATCGCTGTTTAGGGCTTCATTGTTAGCATTTCAGGACTTATTGGTGTCTGCAAGGCCCCTGGAGGATTCAGATCATGTGGACCTTTCCGGGTATCAGACAGCCTTCCTTTACCCTGGTAATGGGGATTATGGTCTCCGCTGATGGCACCTCCTCTGAGGAGGAAGAGAGGGACAGAAGGGAGAGGAGGCCAGGTGCCCCAGTGCAGCTTTCAGAGGAGGGACCTGTGGGAGGAGAGGCATAGGCAAAAGTTGGGGGGGGGGGCGCAGGGCCAACAGGAAGCCTAAGGTGGAAGAGACTGCAGAAGACACCACTATCCTGATGCCAGGGCTTACAGGTGGTGATGCAGCTATCTCAATATGTCCGAGGTGCAATGCTGAAGGAGGCTTCGCTTCTCCAGGAAGACCGTGACCTCCATTTGTCAGAAGATTGAGCCTGAGATCAGCTCCGACTGTGTGGGTGGACACCCCATGCCAGTGGCCCTGAAGGTCACAGTGGCCCTCAACGTCTAAGCCGCCGGCTCTTTCTTGTGGTCAATGTGGGATCTGTGTGGGGTCTCCCAATCAACTGTCCACAGTTGGGTCAAGCTGATGGTTGAAGGTCTGTTCAGGCCAGAGCAGACATTTATTCTTTACCATATGGACGAGGCCAGCCAGGCTGAGTGAGCCAGAGACTGTGCAGCAGTTGCTGGATTCCCTCGCAGCCAGGCTGCAGTCGACTGCACTAATGTGGCCATCAAAGTGCCAACAGGTCAGCCGGGTGCATTTGTTAGTAGGAAAGGATTCCACTCCATGAACGTGCAGATAGTGTGTGACCACAGAGTGCAGATTCTGCAAGTCTGTGCAAGGTACCCTGGCAGCTCCCACGACACTTACATCCTGTCACACTCCCAGGTGCCGAGGCTCTTCAGTGCTCCAGCCCGACTGGATGGATGGCTGTTGGGTGACAAGGGCTATCCCTTGAAAAGGTGGCTTCTGACGCCTCCCCACCACCCAAGAACAGAGGCAGAGCAGCGTTATAATACGGGTCATGCCTCCACAAGGGCGGTGGTAGAGAGGACAATAGATCTTCTCAAGATGCGCTTCTGATGCCTGGACCTTTCAGGGGAGCACTATAATACCCCCCAGAGCGGGTGTCACCGATATGGTTACATGCTGCGCTCTCCACGATCTGGCACTCGCAAGGGGGGACTCATTGAAGGAAGAGGATCTTAAGGTAGCTCCACAGGCCACAGAGGATGAATCCAGTAGTGAGCCAGAAGAGGAGCACAGTGAGGAGAACACTGAGGCGTGGAGCCAGACCTTGGTAGCATCCAGGGAAGCAGGAACATCCAGGGCACCTTGATTCAACTTCCTTCAGCTAGGCTGCTAAAGATCTGCTTCCACCTCATGCCAGGGCTACCTCCTCCACCCCGGATGTCTGAAGTGACCCTGTCATTTGAAACCAAAGTCCACTCAATGCCTGTGCAATAAAATATCAAGTCACTCACATCCAGCATTACATCTTGGTGTACCCTGCACCAGAGGAAAAAAAAGGTGAAGCGTACTCAGGCCAGCAGAACAAAAGCAAATTTAATGTTATTGTCCATTGAATGCCTAATTACATGACCATTACTGGTGTTGACGTCCACACTAGCAGACATATAAACCAAACATAAATAAACAGAAAATCACCCATGAACTGTCCGTCTTGTGCTCAAGTCTTTAACTTGTGCTACGTCTTGGTGCCCCCTCCCCCCACCCTACTGGCACCGGCATTGGAGACAGCCTGCTGACTGTGATGTCTTGTTGGCCCTGATGATCTTGGTGGTCATCCTCTGGCCAGTGGAGTCTATGCTGGCCCCGTCTGGAAGGGTGTGGCCAGTGCCACGGCTGGGATATCCCCAGTTGCCACAGTCTCATCAGATACCACGGTCACTAGCAAAGGGGCGGAGGAGCTGTTACCATCATCCAGAGCGCCCTGAGAGGAGCCCGCAGAGATGACAGGCAGCTCCTGTGTCAACGTGAGATTGATCTGGACCTCCCTGCTCACCATTGATGGACAGGCATCTGCTGGGATATCTGAGGTCATTGCCTGTGTGAGGGCTTGCAAGTCCGAGTGCAACCCCAGGAACCTGGATTCTGTTCCTGGAACTGCTTGTCCATGAGACTCACCACTTTCTCAATAGAGGAGGCAGTGTGCTGGGCCATGACGGCATGGACTCCACAACAGAGTCCATGGCACATAGATCCTCCTGCACATCCCACTGGAATCCAGCATCTGCCGCCTAATGAACAACTCCAGAGGCTCATCATCTGCCTTCGATTCAGCATCGCCCTGGTCTCCAGCAGATCTCCGACTGCCGGCGCCCTGGGCACTCTCTGCCTCCGCCTGCACCTCAAGCGAGAGCGGTGCCCTCACCAATGTACACCGACATTCTAGCCGCTGATCTAATGCCCACCAAGGTGCTGGTATCTGCGCTGGTGCCTGGTTCAGAGAGCAGTTGTGATGCAGGTGCAAATGAACCCTGGTAGTCCTCTGGCATCAGGGGTGGCCCTTTGGGGTCCAGAGAGCGAGTGCGTGCTGGCGAATCTAAGGGAGAACAAGGACATGTCATTAGTTAAAGTCATTACACTGTCATTGCGCTTGCCAGGCACATAGGTGAGACAATAGAGATCTGCATCACGGTGCCATCATCTTTCAATGATCAATGGGGACTTCAGGTTTGAGGCTCCCATCAATGAAGAGACTACACTAGAATGGTTGCATAACCCGAAGCGCTCACCTCTGTGCACTGCACGGGCATTCCGACCTCTCCACACCCGCTTGCATGTGGAGCGTGCCAGCTCTCTAGCTCTAGGGCATCCTGCTCAAATCTGGTGAGTAGGAGCAGGTTGGGCGGGCCTTTGCCTGCACATGCCCTCTCTGATTGGTTAAGTCTTGTCTTCTCCTGAAAGGACAGAGGAGCATTGATTAGCCTGCTCTCTACCTGCAATGCCGTTGCAGCCTGGCCAACCCCAGCTGAGGAACACCCTGCAGGGCACATCCGAGTTGCGGCCCTCAAGCCAGAAGGAACTCAGTCCAAGCAACCAGGGTTCACGCCCTTGGCCAGCTCTGGCATCATTAACAATTGGCACTCAGACTCTAGCACCCCTGAGCTCCACGGAGGGATGACCACACCTTAACACTTCTGCACACTGACCCATGCCAACACGGCACTCACCCTTCCTGGGCTCAGCCCTTCCCGATCAGTCGGGAGCCATGTTTCTTGCTGGGCGAGCCTGAATTGGTGAATTGCTGAACTGAAAATTCTGCCGAAAAGCACAATGGTGAGGCGTGACAGAGGACAAATCAGATCCATTCCAGCCCCTCAACCACTGTACAGTGCTATTGCATTGAGGGCTAGATTCCAAGTGCAACCAGGGCCAGAATTTTCAGCTCAGCGGGCAGGCATGATTGGCAGGCCCGGGATTGGCCGGGAAACGGGCACCTGACCGCGATCAGCCCCCATTACAATTTCACGCTAGCTGGCCGATTAACGGCCAACCAGCGTGAAACATGCGCTGAAAAGCTCAGCGCTGCCGGAGTGGGGGCAGGAAGAGGGCGGGCGATGATGTCAACGCAGGTGCGGGTGAGGCAGAGAGCTGCCTCGAGGGGCTGAAGACTTAAAACAGCAAAAATAAAAGTTTCAAAAGCTGAACACAAGTGCCCATGCATCGTAATCAGTCACCTGAATATTTAGCTAATGAAAATGCTGTCCAGAGAAATTTATTTACGTTTTTATTTCATCTCAGAAATCTCATCCCGCCCGTGGATGAGGTTTATTGAAAATGCAAAGGCCACCTGGCCACTTCACCCATGCACCAACCGAAAGGTTGGACAGGCTACGTAAAATGACAGACAGTTGCGCCATTAATAGGCTTAATTGCCCTCTTAACAGCCGGGAGGAGTGCTTCCGACTTTTGCGCGTGCACGTGCCAAACGAAATATCTTGCACGATTTAACGCCCGATCGGGTCGGGTGCACACCCTCCCAATCAGCGTAGAATTCAGCCCCAGGAATAACATCCAAGAGTGACAACCCCACAGGTCACTGTGAGCAATTAAAGAAACCTCCAGGCAAAGTTTCCATGATAAGATCTGGGTGTACCAGCAGATTACCTCCAAGCTTTGGAGGCTCATAGATTCAGCAGTCCTATACACTTATATAATGGTAACTAAACATGGACATGTATTGTAAATAGTTATACTTCTCTGGAAGGGGGAAATGTATCTTTCAAAAAAAAAAGAGGGACATTGTACTTTAAGGGTAGCAGCATGCTATCACTAGAAGGCAAGAATGTCATTTGATCCAGCCTCAGTTTCACTTTGGCCTGTGAGCAGAACACAGCACATGTGTGCTGCTGGTGTCTTTCTACTGTTGTATAAGTGTTTTCATGTGCCTAGTCTAAATAAAGAAACCCACAATGTGTTTACTCAATCCCTTATGACTGATTGGTGCCTTTATATCATTATAAAAATACGACAACCACCACCTTCTCAAGAGCAATTAGGGATTGGGCAATAAATGCTGGCATTGCCAGTGACAGCCGCATCCCATGAAAGAACCTTCAGCTGGCGGCCGAGACTCCTGTCACCTCCGAAAGATTCTACCCAGTGTTCCAGGTCGATGATCTTTCATCAGCTCTCTTAGTTGCATGTTTGAAGCATGACTGGATATCATTTCATGTAGCTAAATCCAAAATAATTGATTTGCATTTTCCAATCAGCACGAGTGATCATCTCAATTAACGCGCTCTTGTGTCATAGTGGCCCCTACTTCCACATTAAAATTAAAGTTTCTTTATAAAAGAATTAAATACTCTTGGCCGTCCTCTGATGATAGCCTGTATACATTTTACTGAAATGAGACTATAAAGATGTTGAAGTTCCCATAAATTAATGCATTTTCTAATAAATAGGTTATATGCAGTTAGCCAGTGACGATGATATGAAAGAATCCTCACTACTGATTGACGTGTGACAAATCTTTTCCGAGTCTGTCAGGCAACTTGCTGGTGCTGCCATGAGCAACGTGGTTCTAATTATTATTCACCTTTAACTTAAAACTTACGTAAAACTTATGACAGATTTAAGACCTTACTAGTTCTCACCTGCAGGAGGAAAATGTGATTTATGTCCCAAAATCCCCATTTTTTAAAAAACTGTTTTCTATTCCTTCTGCTTTTAATTTTGCGCGCTGCAACATGTCTTGTTCTCTTTGCGCTTCTCAAAACTGATAGAGACTTCTTGGCACGCTAGTCAACAGCAACATTTGCTCTGATGATGTGTGCATCTTTTTCTCAGTAGACTACCACACACTTTTTTAAATCAGTTTTTAAATGATAAGTTCTGCACTGAGCATGATCTTTGCTCACTCGATTGGCTTAACAGGTTCAATCTTCATTTGTGTGAGTCACCCATGCAGCGGGCACGAAAATTGATACCTAAAGAACAGGAACAGATTCTAGAAATGAACCTCTGTCATTGTACCAAGGTTACCCTGGTCAAGCCCACAGATGTGTCTAGGATCCCCATGTTACCCCTCTTTGTCCTTTTTGGCCTTTCCGCAGCATTTTATCTGGTTGATCCATACCTTTTCCTCCATCATCTTTCTCCAGCATTCAACTCCATGACAATATTTAATGAAACGACGGAGCTTTCGCCCGCCAGCCGGAGAACCCACCTCGCCTCTTTTAGGGAAAGCCCGCCACATTATGTGCAATTGAGGCACTTAGCTGGGCAGGAGCAAACCTTCCCTGGGATCAAGGACCGTGGGAGTGGAAGCTCTGCCCGCTGAGTGCTGCCTGCTGATCAGTGCCAGCAGCTCTATTGAATGGTAGTGTCACCGACAAGGTGATGGCTGCTGCTAGTATTAAACTCACATAAGGCCGAATATTGTTGCTGGATCCCATGCCATTGGTGAGTGATAGTGGAAGGGGTTGTGGAGAAGGCGTGCTAACAGCAGGGCAGGGGTTGGCTCTCAGCACCACCACCCTCCCACCCCCTGCCTTCCCGATGCCAGGTCCCTTGATTGGGAACTAAGTGCCTTTGAACAAGGCCTCGCCTCCCTCCCCATACCCAACCGCAACCAATCCCGCACCGGTTTTCTTGTCATGTTCCTTGCATGGCAAGACCTCACCTGTCACTGGGTTCAAACCAGCAGAGTTGGGATGAGGCCCTTATATGGGCATTGATAGCATGACTAGTTAAAGCACTTAATAAAACTACACATAGTAGTTGAGTGATATTTCTAAACTTGTAACCTAATTAGTGAAATCAAACACAATAAAGATGGCAGGGCAGGTGATGCAGCTGCAGTGTGTGGGTGCTGGCGGACAGCGGTGTGACCCACGACAACCGCACTTGCACTAAGTTTCAGCAGCTCGAGGAAGTTAGGCTCCAAATTGATGAGCTGGAGTCTGAACTTTGGACACTGTGATACATCAGGAGACTAATTAGGTCCCTGGTCAGGGACAGAAGAGTATGACTGCGAATGAGGCAGGTATAGGGACTCAGACAATCACAGTGGAGAGCCCTAACCCCTGCAATTTTCCAACAGGTTCGAGGCTTTTGCAGCTTGTGTGGTTGAGAGGAGGGACTGCATTGCAAATTAGAAAACTGACCATGGCACTGTGGTGCAGGGAGCCGTTCAAGTCAGAGGTGGGGCGGGTGGTGAAAGGAGTGCAGCTGTAGTCAGGAACAATATAGTTAGGGGAATAGATATTATACTCTACAGCCAAGAGCGTGGGTCCCGAAGGCTGTTACCTGCCCGGTGCCAGAGTTAAGGACATTCCCTCCGGGCATAAGAGAAACATGGAGTGGGAGATAAGTTTCTGTAGTCAACATGAGTACCAAAGACATAGGTAGGACTAAAAAGGAGATTCTGTTGAGGGAGCATGAGCAACTAGGGGCTAATTTAAAAAACAGAACCTCAAAGGTAATGATCTCTGGATTACTATCTGACTCACGAGCAAATTGGAAAGGGGGTAAATAAGATCAGAGAGTCGAATGCATGACTGAGAGATTCATGTAGGAGAATGAGTTTTAATTCATGGGGCATTGGTACCAGTACAGTGGAAAGAGGGAACTCTCCCCTCATACTTACGTGATATAAGGTGGTATTAGATTAAGAAGAAGCTTATAATATTGCAAAGAATAGTATTAAGTCCGAGAATTTGAGACTGTTTTAGAAACCAGCAAAGGGCCACCAAAAAGTTGATTAAAGAGGTAAAAAAATCAAATGAGAGTAAACTAGCCAATAAATTAGTATATAAAAAGGAAGAGAGTAGTTAAAGCAGATGTTGGTCCCTTAGAAGGGGAGACAGGCGGAATTACCATGGTGAATGAGGAAATGGCAGAGACATTGAACAAATATTTTCTGTAATTCTTCACAATAGAAGACATAAGTTACATACCAGAAATAAAGGGTAACACAGGGACTAATAAGAGTAAGTGAATTAAGACAATTAATATCAGCAGAGAAAAAGTACTGGAGAAACTCAAGGGACTAAAATCCAGGACATGATGGTCTACACTCCAGGGTTCTAAGAGAGATAGCTGCAGAGACAGTGGATGCGATGACTATCATTTTCCAAAATTCCCTAGGGCAGAATATTGCACTTGTCTGGCCTAAACGAGTGTAAAATGACGCACAAATGGCGCGCCTGCCGAAATTAAGCAGCCTATTAAAGCCCTTAGTGAACTAATTGATCAAAATTTTTCACTGCCTGTCCAACTGTTTTGTTGACGGGCAGAAAAAACGACCATGGGTGGGATGAGGTTTTGACCCGTGATTAAAAAATTAAGAATTTTTTGCACTCATCTGTAATATGTCCCTCCTCATATGACAGTCACATGAGGGGACATGTTTTTTTAACATTTTTGAGTTCTTCATTGTTTATTTGGAAAATCTTCAGCTCCCTGATGAAGCTCTGTGCCTCAGGGAGCTTTTACTGCCCACGCTCGGCCACGTGCGCGAACTTCTGCACTCGCCCCCCCCCCCCCCACCGGCCCCCCTCCGCCCCCAAAACCACACAGGCACCATGCGATTCACGCTGGCTGTAAATTGGCCCAATCGTGGCCGCTCCTGCTAGCCCGCTCGTCGACCGGAAAATCCTGGTCCTAGATTCTGGAACAGTATCAGCAGATTGGAAGTTAGCAAATGTTATTCAAGAAAACAGGGAAAGAGAAAACGGAGAACTATAGGCCTGATATCAGTCATTGGGAAAGTGCTGGAAACTAATATTAAGTAAGTGTTAACCATGCACTTAGAAAAGTATACTATATAATTATAACAAATTAACATGGTTTTATGAAAGGGAAATCCTATTTGACAAACCTTTTGAGTTTTTTGAGGAATTAACTAATAGGGTAGATAAAGGGTAGCCAGTAAATGTAGTATATTGGATTTCAAAAAGGCATTCACTACACAAAAGTTTAATACACAAGATGAGGGCTCATGGAGTTGGAGATGATATATTAGCACAGACAGAGGATTGGTTCATGGACAGGAAGCAGGGATAAATGGGGCTTTATCCAAGTTGGCAGGTTGTGACTAGTGGAATGCCGCAAGGATCAGTGCTGGGGCCTCAGCTATTTAATATCTATATTAAGGACTTAGACAAAGAGACAGAGAGTAATGATTTAAGATTGCTGGCAATATAAAGCAAGGTGGGAATGTGAGCTGTGAGGAGGACAGAAAGAGGCTGCAAGTGAGATAGACAGGTTAATTGAGTGGGTAACAACATGGCAAATGGAGTATAGTGCGGAAATGTGAAGTTATTCACTTTGGTCATAAGAACAGAAAAGCAGAATTTTTTTTCAAAATCATGAAACTTGTAAATGTTGATGCTCAGAGAGACTTGAGTGTAATCATGCAGGAATGCAAAAATTTAGTATGCAATTGGGAAAGCAAATGGCATGTGGGCCTTTTTGGAAAGTGGATTGGAATACAGAATAAAAAAAATCTTGCTGTAATTATACAGGGTATTAGTGAGATTCCACCTGATATTCTGCATGAAACTTTGGTCTCCATATTTAAGGAAGGATATACTTGCATTGGATGAAGTACAGCGAAGGTTCACTAGATTAGTCCCTGGGGTGAGAGGTGGAGGAAATTGAGCCTATATTCTCTGCAGTTTAGAAGAACGAGTGGCGATCTCATTGAAACATTGAAGGTTATGAAAGGGCTTGACAGGATTGATACTGAGATGTTGTTTCCGCAGACTGGGGTATCAAGTACAAGGGGACACAGGCACAGGATAAGGGGCCAATTATATAGGACTGAGATGAGGAGAAATTTCTGCACTCAAAGGGTTGTGAATCTTTGGAATTCTCTACCACAGAGAGTTGTGGATGCTCCAATATTTAATATATTTAAGGCTGAGATAGGCAGATTTTTGGTCTCAGGGAATCATGGGACATGGGAAGTGGGCAAGAAAGTGGGTTTGAAGCTCAAGATCAACCATGACCATATTGAATGGTGGAGCAGGCTCAGTGGGCCATATGGTCTTCTCCTCTTCCTACTACTTACATTCTTATCTTCTTAATCATTGTAAACACCATTCGGGAGAACTACTCATGGAAATTAAATCCCTTTCTTTCACATTGGTATCATTTTTGTAATTCTTGTTATAATTGGATGTTTTGGAATACTAGTTTGGCTTAACCCTAATGCTAGCATTCTACCCTGCAGATCTGTAATGAGATAGACCCAGATCTTCCGGTGTCCGACTCGACGTGACTAGCCCCCATCACCTGACTCCCCCTCTGATGAGACCTGACTAGCCCTCAACCCAACGTAATTACTGCCCCCCGCAACACAAACTAAACAATCTCAATCTCAATCCAACAACACCTTCCGACCCACCTCATGTACCTCACTCAGTTGCAACCCTACCTACCTGCCAATCCTACCCCATCTCCACCCTACCCCCTTACCCACTCTACCCCCTCACCCACCCTATAACTTACCCACTTATCTTGACCATCTTACCCCCTCACCCACCCCCTCACTCAGTTAACCCCCCTTAGCCACCCTACTCCCTTAACCACTTACCTTACCCACCCCATCCCACTCTTCCCCCTCACCCACCCTACCACCTTATCCACTTACCTTACCCACTTACCTTCTCTCCACAGCCATTTCCAAAGCAGCTTTGGGACATTTAAATTCTTGACTTACCGGAATACGGCAGCTAGTGCCATAAAAAGGAGGCGTGGCTTCAGTGACAATACTTTGCGCTGCTTCCCACGAGATTTGCTGCACTCAATCATTTGTGAGCTACCCTCCAGAGAAAGATCGCTCAGAAAAACTGGAGGAAGGTAAATACATATATTTTTGTCTGATCAGGGGTTGGAAATAAGGGGCAGAATTTTTAGGTTGGCAGGCGGGTGCACACCCGACCCAATCGGAGGCGAAATTGTGAGGGATGATGTCGGGTGAGTGTCCCGCTCTCACACGATATTGCGGTCAGCAGGCACAGCCGAAAGTCGGAAACGCACCCACCGACAGTTGAGAGGGCAATTAAGGTCATAAAAGTTGTAATTGCCTCTGATTTTTCATGGTCTGTCCAACCTAACAGTTGGCGGACAGGCGAATCGGCCAGGCAGGCTTTGCATTTTTCATGAAACCTCACCCAAGGCTGAGATGAGGTTTCCATTGTGAAATAAAAAGAAAAAGAAAAATGTATGGACATATCATGTATATGTTCAGCTGATTGATTGTGATGCACAGATAATTTTTTCCAGATTTTAAAAAATTTATTTATTGGTTTTAAAGTCTTCAGCTCGCTGAAGCAGCTCTCTTGTGTTCAGGGAACTTTCATTCAGGAGTTGCCTGCACCCACGCTTATGTCAGTGCCCGCACTCCTCCTGCCCCCACCCTGGCAGCACTGAGTATTTCAGAGCGCACTTCCTGCTGGCCGTTAATTGGCCAGCCAGCGTGAAATCGCAGTTGGGGGGCTGTTCGTGGGCGGAGGTCCGCCCACCAATCATGCCCGCATGCCCGACCTAAAAATCTTGCCCAGGGTTTCTGATCCTGATCAGAAGATCTGGGCCATAGTGTCTTCTGAGAATCAGGGACTGCAGCAAACATGGCCCCAAGGTAGTACCACTGAGTAAGTTAAAGAAAACGATTAAATCTAGACCATTTACACAGGTCTATAAATGCAACATGGCCGGGTATGACTGAACTGCTTTTTCTCAGATAGGATGTCACTGATAAAAATATTGGGTTTTGTAAAAACTGTGCAGATTTTAAATGAACATTTTAATGCTTTAGACTTCGCAAGGGGCAGGCTGATGTACACCTTAGTATTGAAAATTAATTTTTCCCTTGCTAGTGTAGCGTTTATGTTTGTGTAACAGACTAAACATGCAGATAAGGTACAAAAAGGTATAAAGGTCAGGGCCAGTGGAGGACTCAAAGTTGCTTGGTGCAGTCATACGGAGTTCTAGGTGTTCATCCTGGGAGATTACAAGAGATGAGGAATGAGGATAGCAACAACAACAACATGAATTTACATTGTGTATTTAATGCAGAAAAATGTCCCAAGGTGCTTTACAGAGCAGAGGCAGAGAAAAATGAACAGAGCTAAAGAAAGAGATATTAGATTGAGGGACGCTTGTTCAAAGAGATGGGTTTTAAGGAGGAGAGAGATGGAGAGGCAGACGGATTTAGGGAAGGAATTTCAGAGCTTCGGGCCAAGATTGGTAAAGGCTCGACGGCCAATGGTGGACTCGAGGGGGAATGCAAAAGAGACCAAGTTGAGGGAATAGAGAAAATATTTTTTGTGTTAAAAATATATTAGGGCAACATTTTCCCCCCCATTGGGGGGGATGTGCGGGAAGAGACGTGGGAAGGTGAGTTCCCGATTGGCGCCCCCGGTTGGGGGGGGGTGGGGGCGTGCCGAAATTTTACATGGGTGGGTGATTTAAGGTCCGCCCAGCAAGACATCCACCAGGAAGCACTATGTGTGCCCTGTGCGGGTGGGGAGGGATTCCCTGAGCCAGGAGTGCATTCTTTCACACATGCACGCGAAAGAGCGCACAGATCTCCCTGAGGCAAAGTGCTGCCTCACGGAGATCAGCTCAGATTTGAAACTTCAAATAAAGATGAGAGAAAAATTTCGCTGCCATGGCCCCTCATGTGACACTGTGGATGAGTTGGGACATGTCCATAACTTTTATTTTGAAATATTCTGAGATTTTTTAATCACTCATGAAACCTCATCCTGCCCGTAAATGAGGTTTCATGCTTTCTCAGAAGCCCGCCAGGGCTCCCAAGTCCATTAATGGTTTCAATTAGTTTTTTAATGGCCTTAATAGTCTGTTGACAGGTCAGCGGGCGCACAGCTGAGTCAGCTGCACGCCTGCCGACCTGAGAATATAAATGATGCGGGGTGACGTTGGGACGCACGCTTGACATCACCCCGCGTCATTTTACTTGTTGGCGCGTGGGCCCCGCCCCTGCTCGCTGAACAGAAGATTCTGCACTTAAAGTTGAAATATAACTAATTGGTATGAATTCTCACTCTGGTGTAAACTCAATGTCATAACTAGTTCATGGAGAACAATTAATATTAGCCTTCAACAATTACTTCATTCCAAATTAAGCAAAACATTATGGATGAAACTTAATTGTCATTAAATCTTGATAATAAAATACAAGCTATAATTGTTTGGGAATATTAGATCTAAAATGCTTTTTGCTCCTTCACAAAACATCTGTAGAATAGCTTTTGCAGAACTCAGCACTGCCAAATTAAAATTTACTGCTGATGGTTATAGCCAAGTATATTATGTTGTCCTATAATCCTCTGGGTATCCCCAAGGACATAGTTGGAATAGATAAATTTAGTTAAGCACTACTTCCAACATCTGGTTCAGATATATATAGTGCTGTGACCTGCATTGATTAACTAGCATCCTTCAATACGTAGTCTTCTGATATACAGTATATTATTTCTTTGATGTATTTGCTTCCTTATTTTGATCTCGGGAATAAGAAGCACCAGAAAGCTGGTTTGCTGACAGATTCAGAGTTAACATAATGCTGAAGTACGGACTATATTTAAGGATATGGGTGACAAATCACCTATTGTCATCAAGGCACGATTTCTTCAAATAGTTCTATGTGTTGAGCAACCATTACAGTTAAATTACCTGTTGTTCTAGCTTGGAGCTATTAGTACTGCTGCTAACATGAGCATTTATTTGGAAGTTATAAAAAATGAAAAAGAATCCCGTGGCTGTGTTAGAAGGTTTGCAGGGAAATTCTTGTGGTGCCCAGCCCACATTTATCCCTCAAACAATACCATTCGGCTGAATTTTGCCGTTGGCGAGCAGGGGGGCGGGGCCCGCTCACCAACACATAAAATGGTGCGAGATGATGTCGGGCGGAACCCCCAATGTTATCCCGCCCCATTTAAATTTTCAGGAAGGCGGGGGTACAGCCAAATCAGCTGTGAGCCTGCCGACCTGTCAATGGCCACTGAGGCCATTGACAGGATAATTAAGCTCATTAAATGCCCTGCCCGTCCAACCTTAAGGTTGGCGGGCAAGCCAGGATCCCCAGCGGGCAATAGAAAAAACATGAAACCTCATCCACCAGCGGGATAAGGTTTCATGATTTAAAAAGTTTAATAAAGTTTTAGTGTAATTTATGAACATGTCCCATCTCATGTGACATTGTCACATGAGGGGGAAATGTTAAGGGTTTTTTTTTCTCTATTTTTAATATTTTTAAAAGTATCAGCGATCTCCTTGAGGCAGCAGTTAGCCTCAGGGAGATGGGTGCTAAAGAGCGCACTCTCGCTTTTGGGGAATCCCACCGCCCCACACAGGAAGCGCATAGCACTTCCCGCCAGATGCCACAGGCCTTAATTGGCCTGCCCACGTAAAATGGCGGTGCGGTCCGCTTCTCCGGTGGAGATCGACTTCCCGCCCGCCGGAGATTATGTCGGGCCCACCTGCCCGGCAAGTAGAAAATTCTGCCCATTAAACCAGGTTATCTGATTGTTTATCTCACTGGTTTTTGTGGGGCTTGGCTATGTGCAAATGGAAGTTTCCCTACATTACAAGAGTGATTACACTTCAAACGCTTTTATGTATTTTTTAACTGTGAAATGTTCTTTTGGATGCTCTGTATAAATTCAAGTTTGTTCTTTCTTTTGAATTAAACTTCATGGGATCAAAAGTGGCCAACTTTGATCGTTTAATGCTGATGCTTTAATACGTGACGATGGACCTTGACTTTGTGCGATAATGTAAAATGGCCGATAGAGAGTTGGCAGAGTTTTACATCTCTCCCAACTTTTATTTCCATAGTGGGCATTGGGGAATGAAAAGATGTAAAACAGTGGCTGATTCCCCAGCAGAATTTCAGAAAGTCAAAACCTACCCCATGAGCTATGGCAAAGCATGTTGTGACAACTATGGAAGATAACTTGAATGAAAGCAAAATACTGCGGATACTAGAAATCTGAAATAAAAACAGAAAGTACTGGAAAAACTCAGCAGGTCTGGCAGCATCTGTGGAGGGAGAAACAGAGTTAACGTTTCGAGTACTTATGACTCTTCTTCAGAGTAGAAGATAACTTATTTAGTTTTCCCTTCAATGACTCATGTTTCTCTAGACTGGTAGTCAGACATTTTCCATGCAACAGGCCATCTGGAATTGATGTGACAATAATTAACGTGCAACTTTTTGTCCAATTTTACATCTTTTTTCTGGGGGAGGGGATGGAAGGGCCAAGAAATACCAGCGCAGCTGGTACTCAATGTCTGTGCAAAATTCGGATGGTTTTGTTTGTTCACAAACTTTTTCTTCCCATTTGGGGAATAGTGGGCAAGTGTTAGAAGGTTGATTAAACTGATGTTCCACATCATGAGCACTCCTTTAATGGCCAACAAATCCTGGAGTGGGACTTGAACTCTCTGGCTCAAAGGCAGCTGGCTGAGCCACAAGACCTCAATATTGCAATGCCTACTTGATGATATTACCAAGCACTCTGTAGTCCTCTCCCATTGCAACTCCAACACTCTCTGTAGCCCCCTTTTGGAATGAGAGCTTTTTGAAACCAGTGAATTGTTAACAGTGCCTTAAGGGTTCAAGTAACAAAACAGCCAAAGGAGCCAGGAGCTGCCTCTGCAGTTGAATTAATGTTTTTCTCATTGATTGCTAACACATGAATGGCTGTTTAAATAAAAAATAAAGCAAGCACAGTTCCCAATTTGCTAGAAATGCTTCAATACATTGTTTTCTATCTGCACACTGCACGTCATTACTGGTATTTCACATGGTTTTACATGAGCCTGAATCACGCTAGACAAAGCAGTCATCCATTTCCTCATGTGGATCTCACCCACAGCTGAGGGAAAGGGACACTCATTGTGTATTTTGTGGCGCAAGTGCCCTGACCTTGATTTTGAGGATATTCCCAATCCATGTAAAGTTGCTTAAATTAATATCTATTACAACAGGAAGCCGATGACCTCTGAATTAATAGGAAATCGATTGTGATTCTTTCTCAGTTGCGCATTTGGGTTAAATGAAAGCAAAAACCTTTTGTTCACTATAAACAGCAAACAATTGAAGCTAATTAATACAGAATTTGCATTGACATGGGAAATGAGACAAAAAGTTTGAGTGAAATGTCAATGTGCAGAGAGTGAGGCATTTGCTACAGGGAGGGACTGAAAGATTTGCCAGTAATTGATGCTGACAAAGGGACGCTCAGACAGCAGAATATCAAATTATTTTTTAACTGCAAACATGCAATATGTATCCTGGTAGCAAAAGGAAACCTAAGTGCAGTATATTTTCCAATCAGCGCTGTTATGGCATTCACACTAAGTTTTATTTTTATGGGCATAAACCAGTTTACACTGCATTAGTAAATCATGAAGAGGAATTTAGAGCAAATGCCTAAAGTGCTCCAAAGAGCCCTCCACAACTTGTAAGCTGTGCATCAATATTCTGGTTCATTTCCTTAATTTTCATCAAATAATTAAGTGGTGCATTTCTTAATTATGTAATTTGACTATTTTAAAATGTTACCTTTCGAGTGCTTTCCCTTGACAGTGCATCTAAGATTTCATATTGGTATCTTCACTCTTTTTGGAGAAATCGATGGTCAGATGCGAAGAGTTAGTATCATCATCTAAAACCCCTTTCTTATAGGGTTTTTAGTGCCTCCTATTTTCTTCTTTATTAAGAAACAAAAGTATCTTGCATCCCCAACATGGGGAATGTGAGGCGAACCAGCTCTCATGCCTATGCTAATACTGTTCTCTAACCAACATTCAAGGATAGTTCAGAATGTCATTCCCTTTCAGTTTTACACTCTTCTCCTCCAGAAATGGTGGTTATATTTTCCTTTCTATCTGTTCACAATATGATTCAGTAACCACATTTATTATTTATGCCGAGCTGCCCTGAGGAGGTGATGGCAGGCCTTCTCCGAGAACAGCTACATTGTGTGCAGTGATGGTGTGCCTATGATGGTTTTAAATAGGGAATTCCAGGATTTTGACACACCAGCAATAAAGAAGCAGAGTTATGTGTCCACGTCAGGTCATTATTGATGGAATTGAAGGGGAAATAAAGATGAAGTTGTCCCCATAATTTTACTGTTTCTCTTTCTTAGATGGCACAGGGCTGGGAGGTGCAGTTGAAGTGAGCTAGTGAGTTAGAACGTACTGAAGCCGCAGTATGTCAGTGGTGGAGTTGGTGAATTTTGGGTTAAATTTTACCAGCCCACAGGTAGCAGGAATGAAGGTGGGTGTGGCTGGCAGAATAGTGGGAGGGCCACGTTGGGATGCTATTCATCGCTGTCCTGCCTCCAGGGAAGTTTCCCAGTGCGAGTCAGGGCGGCCGCTACTCCATGGACAGGGGGGAACGGGGGGAACGGTGGGGGTGGGCAGTGGGGCATCCAATTTGCTTTCATAAGACCTTATTAAGGACCATTTACAGGGCAGGTGACATTTTGCAGGTGGCAGGACGCCCCTCTCTCCTCTCGCCACCACCAGGTTTGGGGGCTGCCAACTTCATTTAGGCGGCCTCCGTGTGGCAGCACAGGTGGGCCACTGGACCCCCAGGACCCTTGACCCAAAGAGGCAGGAAAAGCAGCTCTCCTGCACTCAACATTCCCCCTCCATTCCCTGGGGCCTTCCCCCTTTATCCCCTAAATTTTAATTTTTACATACCTTTCTGAAGAAGCCTCTATCTTGAGGCACCCCGAGGTCACCCAGCTGTCCACCTTTCTCTTTGACACTACTGGGCCTTGAGAGATATATAGGCCCTCTGATTGGGCTGACAGTATCAGGAGCCAGCCTGCTGCCCTTATTTGGATGGTGGACCTGCAGGTGGCCAATTAGGAGGCCACCTGTGGTAAAATCATTGAGCTGGTCCCTCTGCTGGCATGCGGACTTGGGACGTACTTTTTGGCCCAACGTTGTTGCCATGAAGCCTGCAGTAAACTCAGCCCATTGGATCCAATGGCAGGAGAACCAACTGAGCAGACTGCTTTGTCCTGATGGTTTTGGGCTTATTGAAGGTTATTGTCTACATTCAGGTAAGTATTCAATCATACTCCTTATCGGAGTCTTGAGTCTTGTAGATGTTTTTGAAGCATTGAGGGGTGAGGAAATAATGGACTCATCACTTATTAACCAGTCTATGTTGAGATGGTGTTGATATGGGTGGTCCAATTAAGCTTTTGGTTGGTAGTGATGCTCAAGGTGGGATCTCAGCAATCAGAGGAGCTATGAATGAAGCTGAACAATATGGAATTATCCATAAATTACTTCATTCCCAATCTTGTGATGAATTGAAGGTTGGAGCTGAAGAGAATTTGGCCAAAGACACTTCCCTGAGGAACTCCTGTGGTGATCTTCTGCGGATGCAATGATTGCCTTCCAACAACTACACTATCTTCCTTTGTGACAGTTGTTACTGCAGCCACTGGCGCTTGATACATGTTCAGTTGTATGGAGCAGATACAACCACCTTCCATTTTGCATTCACCTTTTGTGTGCATACCTGGTTCAAGGTTGTGTAAAATCTGGAGTTGTGCATCTTTGGTGGAAGCCAAACTGTGTATTATTCAGTGGGTTATTTATGTGTAGGTGTCATGTGCTGACACTATTGGTGACTTCTTCATCACTTTTATGATGATGAGGAGGAGGCTGTTGGACAGCAATTGGCTAGGTTAGAATTATACTGCTTTTTATAGATAGCATAACCCTGGATTGCAATAAAAAAAAAATCTGCAAAGTCTCTGGAAGTGACTTTTCCTTTTCCAGCGATTATTTCAGTATATTTTGTTTTGGAATGTTTTGGTATAATCATCAGAAATGTAGAAATTAAAAAGAATGTTTTAAAGGTAATTTTTTTGTAACTATTTGCTTTTTGTAAACAACGTTCTGTTGGTGGCACTTCCTAGTATTTTGTTGCTTCACAATGGTATTGAGTACACAGGGCCTGCTGACCATGTTCAGAAATAACATATTTGGAACTGCGATTACTCAGATAGCACCTTTAGAATCCTTTGTGATCTCTAATCTCCAGTGTTCAACTGCATACTCAGAAAGCCCAACTTCTCCCACAGAGAGTAACAATGGCAGTCACATTTCAAAGGCAACTATGAAGAGGGGCTTCAGTGACAGTTTCTACATTACATTGCAACTCCAACACACTTTGGAGTCCTTTCACATTGCAAATTTAAAAAAGATTAAAAGCCAGTGATGGATCCTATCTAGGTTAAGGTGAAAAGGTGCAAGTCAACAAGTATGTGAAAGGGCATCTACTGTGGGCTGTGGCCAACTGAGAAACAATACCTTCCAGTGTGAATCAAGCTTTATCAAAGTACCAACAGAGCCCCTGGTTGCCTGAAGATCATTTTGTAACCAATGGGCAGCTCTTCTTGTATAACTGGATTTTTGTGGCTAGCCAGAGCAAATGATAGGAACAACATTTAGATGGGTGCAGGTATTGGTTAGACTATTGCAAGTAAGACTTGGAGGAAAATCAGATTTCTCTAATATATCTTTGTTTTGAAAGGCAAAACAGCATGAGTAGCATTTGGGCTTGACCTAAAGATTGCTTTTAAGAAAAACACAATTATACACCTAATTATAATTAGGCTGTTAAAGCTGCAGTTAATGCTATGCACTTAACAGTAACATAACTTCAGCAATGAACAAATTTTAAATATTCTAAATCATTTCAGTAGAATCTGAAGCTGAAAAGTATCTTGCTTGTTTTGATGACAAACAGTAAAATAAAATTGAATCTTAATAAAACATGATAACAGGTAAAGATAATCCAGGGAGGAAACTGGTATGAATTGTTTGCTAAGACATTTTCTAATTCAATCAGGATTTCTGTAAACAAGGAATATTGTTAGTCGGAAGGTTGTATATATTTATAGTTTATGAAGCCTTTTCAGATATTTCAAAGGATTGTGATAAGGCACCTTACAAATGCAAATCTTTCTTTCGACGTAGAAAATGCTGGAGAGTAAGGCTGAAGCATGCGGGGTGATCTTGGAATTGTCTGTTTTTGATAATGAAAGTCAAATAAGATGGAACTTTTCATTTAGCAATTCCGATGTTCCTATGTTTTCAATGAACGTTCAGCAACAGCAAAACAAAGCTATGAACTGAAATTACGGGCAGAGTTTTATGGTCCCATTGCGGTGAAGGCAGAGCCGTAAAATGCGGCGAGGCAGTCAAAAGTCCATTGAATTGACGGAGCCATGAAATCCTCGTCTACATTTCCATCCTATGTGCCTGCCCCGTGGCCACTTTTGGCATCACAAATGGTAGGAAGCCTACTGGAAGTGGGAAACTTATAACATACTGGAGTAATAAAATAATATATAAGTACATAATGACATACCTTTCAAATCATTAAAACCGTTCAAAAACATTTTACGAATATTTATGCCAGGCTTCATGAACATCATGGTCCCATTAGGCCTAGAGAGAGTACAGTGTAACTGGTAAAGGCTATACTAGGAAAAAACAACGAATACTTTCCAAAACAAACACTTATTAATAATGTCATAAAAGTTGATTTTGTTTTCGAAGAGGTTTGGAGGCAACAATAGTTCTTTTTCATCCGAAGAGTGAGATGTCTGACCAATCCATGCAACATTGTAAATTCAGCCATGTAGTGATTATTATTTCAAATAATATATAAATGCTGTCAATATTAACTGTATTCCATATTGAATTCATTAAAAAATTCTAATTCATCTGAAACATATATCAATTTTGACAATCTGCCGTGAATGATTTCCTGTTGCAGCAGTGACGAGTGTCAATGGAATTCAGTTTCTCAAGGGATTGTAAGAGGTTCTTGGATATTATTCTGGCCTGTAAGTAGGTCGTTCGCCTTAGGAACTAAACAGAGGATTTAATTAGCTGAGGTTAGAGATGTTATTAATTTTCCTGCTGGCTATAATCAACTAATTAGTTTTGTATGGTTATTGTCATCCACTGAAATTAAAAGGTATTTTTAAAAGCTGAGGTGTATAAAAGATCCTATGCTGAAAATGCTATTTTCATTTCATGCTTCAGGCCAACATCTTAATTTAGTGACATACTGATAAGTTGTTTATTAAAGTTTTTCCTACAAGTTAGATCGCAGTGCCATTTAATGTTTCCTGATGTGATTAACTTTTCGATTGGACTGGGTTTCTATTCCAAAATATAAACATTTACCACAGTTGTGTTTTGTCTTCACAATCTGCCTTTCTGAGCACTTTGAGGGTGTGGAGTGCACAAGACAACATCATGGTTGAGAAGTGGTGTTTAGTACAGGCTAAGCTCAACTTTTAGAAGTAGGAAGAAGGAAAGCCTAATGGAGATGAGAAAGTCAATTTTTGACATTTGCTGTCTGCTGGTAAGACTGATGTAGCTGATCAGCCACTCAGTATAGAAACCATATGAAATCAAGCAGTGAGCAGAGTAGTATTGGTAAGAATTTTGTGCCTGAGTGATTGAAGGGTTGTGGTGAATGAGAAATTGCCTGGTAGACACAGGTGTTCCTTTTTTCCGATACCTGCTTTAGGAGAATGAGAGTTGCTAGATTTGGGTACAGTACCACAAATCTTGGACAGTCTTGGGCTTTATGGAGAGTTTATAATTGTTGAAGGAAGGAGAAACATTCGGAACCAAAGAAGTATCCAAAGGATTAGCAAGTGGGAGGTCCAATCAACATTGCAGAGAATAATGACAGTAGCATTCAGATAGGCTCCCTTTCCTAGAGTGTGCACTGGAAACTTTATTTTGCTTGCTGCATTGGTCATTGTCGAAAATTGCACAGAGGTAAATGTGACTTCTGTTGCAGCACAAACTATTACAATATTGGTTTCAACAGGGGCCTTTTAATTTTATGTTCAAAGTGTTTTACTTTCTCAATGCCAGTGTTTTGGCTGACACAACTGCAGCATTGAACAAATCATTTTAACTGGTTTCAACATAAAGATGCAAATCATTGTCACTTTGCATACACAACAGCCACTGCATTTCAATAAGTAATTAGTTGCAAAGGGCTTTGGGACATCTTGAGGATGTGATAAAGCCCTATATGAATACGTGTTATTTGCTTATCTAGACAAAATTCTATGTAGGTCAAGCTTCTAGTTCTCGTTGGAGAACACAACAACATTGTTCAAACACAGAATTCATCAAAGGAAAAGATCAAAATGTGAATAAAGTTTCTCTTTCATAGCAGTATTAAAATCTCAATGAACTTCATGGTAAAGTACATGGTTCAGATCATTGAATTCCCAAGCTTTCTTTATTATTTTGTATAAAAATCCACATTGGCCTACAATCCTAAATGTTATGAAGACCACACTTAGGGCTGGATTTATGCTCTCCCCCATGGCGGTCAGGGGGACATTTAATCGGTGGGGATGATGGCAAGTGTGGACTCCACCATCTACTGCCTCCACCCCGATTAACTATGAGGTGAGGAAGCCTGTGCTTGGGCTTCCCGCCTTGCCACTAATTGTGGGCCTTTAGAGACAATTAAGGGCCAGAGGCAGGCAGACCTGTCGCCATGTGGGGAGCATGACTTGAAAACTGTGCGGGTTGTTTGCAGTATCCCAGGGGGTTCCCTCATTCAAAGGCACTCTGTGCCTGATCGAAGGACCCTGGCATCAGGAATGATTGGAGCAGGGTAGGCAGTCTGCTGAGAGCCACCCCCGCCCTTGCTGCTAACCTCCCGACACACCCCTTCCCCAAAAACCCCCACCCAACAAAACCCCTCTCGCCATCATGTAAATCTGGCCTGGATCCCTCCATGATCCTGGGTTTCTGGTGTGTTTCGGTCCAGCAGCTTGTACTGGTTTGTTAAATCATTGTACTTTTTTGGGGTAAAAAGTGAAGTTCTGTGCGAAACTAATTGACCTCCTGTGGAGTTGCATATGGAAGTCGGGACTATATTCAGCATTCAAATTAAAAAGGATTAGAGGGTGAATATAATTGGATCAGTGTTAAGCTAAGGCAGTGAACATCCAAGTCAATAATAGGGCAGAGGTGTAGAACCAAAAGGTCAAGTCTTTTGTCATCTGCATTCATATCTCTTTACGTAGGCCAGTGTCAATTTTTTTACAAAACTCCTGTGAAGTACCTTGGGATATTTCATTTTGTTAAAGGTGTTATATAAATATAACATGTTGTTTATGTCAGAATTGGGATAACATAGAGTGAGGGTGGGGAAGGAGGAGGACGATCGCCTGGATTGGAGCAAATAAAGACCGATGGGATGGAAAAAAAGCAAGTAAAATCATGTTAAAGGGACTGGGAGTTGAAGGGTTTACTGAGGGACTAGAAGAGGAGAGTCAAATGTCTTCAGGAGGTGAGAACTGTAGGTCATTGGAGGATGTCAAAGTTGCGCTGGAGACTGAAAGAGGTGGCTGCATTGTTGGAACCATTAACAAAAGTACTTGGAAGAGAGGAGAAGGAAAAGTATAAATAGAGGAGTGCAGAGGAAGTAGGGCAAGGCTGGATTATATTTATGAGGCAATGATTGGAATGATTCTAACAAATGCTTCTGTGAAGGAGGTACCAATTCAATTTGTGAGATTTATTTTTGAGTAGGTTCCCTCTGTAACTGTATGAAATATTTTTAAATAAACATACTTTTTAGTGCCTTTAACCTGCGTTTTGACATTATTAAAAGCACATAAGTGTTGTTGCTCACTTGCTGGGGTCTTAATAAATTTTTTTCAAAAGTCCTTATTTTTAATATTCCAGAAATACTCAAGATTTACAATGGCCCAGATCTTGCAGTCTCCAGATCATCGGAGCCTGGATGTCTGAACCAAGATGTGCGTCAGAGCCCCCTTGGAAGTCTCGATGCTCTGACCTCCATGGGAATTCCATGGGAAGTTTGAACTATTGACAAACAGTTCTCCTTCTCCCTGGTGCCCTCCACAAAAGCCTTCAGCTCTGAGCTAGAGTTGGAGATTTTGGACAGGTCTGATGTACTTAACTGAATGGTTACCCAGGAAATGTTAGACAGAAAACACCCAGTCTAACTCCTAGGTGACAACAGGACTGACCCCCCCAATTACTCACACAGACCCTCCAACTAACCCCCCGACCCAATCCGACTACTGCTCTTGACTAGCTGACTACCCACCGACCACCCAATTACCCGCCGACTCGACCTGACTACGCCACCCTACAATGCTAACCCCCGACCGCCCCCAATTGGACCTGACTAACCCCCATCACCTGACAACCCTCTGACCTGACCTGACCACCCCTCTCGACCTGACCCAAATATCCACTCACCCACCTGATCCACCTGTCACCCTACCTACCTATCACCTTTTCCACTTTCCACCCCACTCATCTTCCACCTTACCCACCTACCACCTTACCACCTGCCACCTTACCCACTGTCACCCTACCTAGCTGCAACTTTACATACATACCACCTCACCAACCTGCTACTGTACCCACCCACTACCTCACCCACCTATCACCTCAACTACCTGCCACCCTAACCTCCACCATTTCAACTACTCTACCCACCAACCCACCTTTCCACTTACCTCATTCACCAATCCACCTTACCACCCTGTGCATTCATTCATTCATCTATTCACCCATTCACTAACATTCACACAGGACTTTTAAACTTACCGTAATCTGTAAAAAAGGATGTTGACTCCAAACACTCCCACCCCCCCCAAATAGTACAGCACTGCGATAGAGCTTTCCAAGAGATGGTATGCTCCACTTTTCTGGAGAAACTAGGCTCAGAAGACCCGGCAAGAAATGTGGAACAGCATCGAGGCAAGGTAAAATTCAAGTGGAGTGCAATCTGACAATGATTTCTCCCCCTGCGGAAGAGCCGGGCTGTTGGATGCAGCCTTTAACAACTTGGGGGGATTTTTATGGAGGCGGCGATAGGGGTCATGGCTGCCAGCTGAAGACCTGGAAAGGGACACACATTGCCTCCTCCTGGGACGACCTGCCAGAACCACATCCCAGTCAGGCAGTTGAGAGGTCACCAGTGGGCCTTTCCCTGGGATCAAGGACCTTGGGAGCAGAAATCTCACCCGCTGATGGCTGTCTGCCAATCCATAAAATGAGCAGTAGCTAATGGAAATCAAGCAGCAACGACCCTGAAAGTTGTTGATGATCCTATTAAATAGCACTGGTGGAGGGTCTTGCCTGCTGCGAATACATGTTCAGGAGTGCAGAGTTAAGAGAGGGCATTAGCTGAAGCTTTCAGGTCAAAATTGACACTGCCAAGGTCAAATCAGCGTGCACTGGTCTCACAATCTGCCTACTCTGTATGCTTCTGCTGACATTCTGAGTACCCTATTGAAATACGCAAAATGACACCCTGCACCAAAACTCTGCATGGTGGCGTGGGTACCATTTTAGGCACAAAATGGCACCTGTAGCACTAAAGATAAGCAACTGAGTTTTGCGGCAATCTTCTTGTGTTGGAAAGCATCCACTTTATCATTTATATAACTCATAGCTGAGTTTGGAAAATAATTCTTGTCAAGTTAGGTTTTAGCTTGGGGATGTGGCACACCAGCGACTTACAGTGCCGTCATATAAATTTTAACATGTTGCCAGGACACCATGTGAGATGCCACAGTGTTTGAACCAAAAATGTCATTTTTACAATATAAAGCTTTCTCAGGGGATGAGAAGAGTTTTTAAAAATGAGAAAAATCTGGTCATTTACTGGTACCTGAAGAAATTCAGGCAGCTGGGAGAATTTTGACTGTCCATCTAATAAAGGAAGCCGGGTGTCCTCTGTACTTTTCCCACAAAGTATCACAGTGTTGTTTTACAATACATATAACATCTGCAGCTCAGATTGTGGGAGTATTGTTTCACTAATCAACATTCCTCTTTTTTTAATCAAAAGTACAAAATATAAATCATTTGATTAAAACTGAAAATGTTCTTAACACCAGGGTATTTGTTATGCATTCACCATGGCCAGGATTTTCCTGTTGGCGAGCGGGGGCTGGGGCCCACTCGCCGAGGTGTAAAGTGATGCGCAGTGATGTCGGGTGGAACTCCCCACGTCACCACGCCCTATTTAAATTTTCAGGTAGATGGGGGCTCAGCAAAATCAGCTGTGCGCCCGCCGACCTGTCAATGGCCAATTGAGGCCATTAACAGAGTCATTAAACTAATTAATGGACCAGCCCGTCCAACCTTAAGGTAGGTGGGCAGGCCGGGAGCACTGGCAGGAATTAGAAAAGGCATGAAACCTCATCCACAGGCAGGATGAGGTTTCATGTAGGTTTTTAAAAATGTAATTAACATTTTTTTAAAAAATCATGGACATGTCCCAACTCATGTGACACTGTCACATGAGGGGACATGTCAGGGATTTTTTTTTTCTTATTTTTAATACTTTTGACAGTTGAGCCAATCTCCCTGAGGCATCACTTAGCCTCAGGGAGATGAGTACGTTCTTTCGTGCTCTCCGATCGGAGGCATGCCTGTGCACGCCCACACTTCAACTTCGCCCCCGAGGGGGGGAAAATCCCGCCCCATGTTGCTGTACATCTCAGATGCCTGACTTATCTCAAAGCAATGCAGAGATGACACTAGTTCCAAATCTGCAATAGGTTTATTTACAATACTTTTAAATATCTCAGAACTTACAGGATTTTATACACACACACACACACACACACCGCGTCATCCAAAACCCAGATTCTTTTCTAGAACTTCTCTGTTTAATTAGATTGTTAGCTCTACTCCCAGGTGTAAGCAATCAAGTAGAGTTAAATAAGTCAGAGAACTGAATAACAAAATCCAACACAGATCAATCAAACCATTGAACACTACATCTTTTCTCCTTTTAACCAAAGACATTGGGCCATAGCTTACTCAGAGTGGCAATCAGTGCCCACTTACCTACACCAAATTTCTTCCGTGCCTGTCTTGCCCAACCTTCCAACTCAGGCAAGATCCAAGCAGCGCAGCTGTCTCTGAAGTCCAGCATTGAAGTCCACCAGAGTCGGAGCGAAGGACGACACGTCCCCTTTTTACTGCACTAGCTGCCGTAAAGCAGGTAAGTTTAAAGGTCCCATTGACATTGACAGGCCAGGGAGAAGGTAAGTGCCTAGGTAGGTGAAAAGGATTGGGGGGGGGGTGGTGTTTGGAGGTCGAGAGGGGATGTGGAGTGGATTAGACATCGGGAGTGGTGTGGAGGGTGTCACACATCAGAAGGGGGTGCAGCGGGCCGGACATTCAGGGGGGTTGGGAGGCAGGTCAGACATTGGGGGGTGTGGGGAGGTTGGACATTGATGGGGGTGTTGCTGGGGTTGGGGTCATACATTGGGAGGCTGGGGGTTCAGACGTTGGGAGGGGGTGAGGCGATTGGACATTGGGGGAGGCTGGGGGGTTCAGACATCAGGAGGGGGTGGGGGGTCAGACATCTGGAGGGATGGCTAGGACATCGGGAGGGGGCTGGGGGGTCAGACATGGGGGTGCTGGGTGGTTGCACATCGCGAGGGCTGTGGGATTGGAATTTCGGGGGCGTGGGTCAGGGCATGGGGGATGTAGCGGGTCAGGGGATAAGAGTCAGGCCGGTGGGGGGCGGGGGGATTGTGGTGTGTATTGGGGCTGTTGGTGTAGGGTGTGGAGTCCCGTGCGGGTGGAGGAAATTGCATGGGGGGATTGGCGTGTGGGGAATACTGTGGGGGTATAGTTAGTGAGGGGTGGAGGAGTCCCCTGGGGGATTGGGGCCTTGTGGGCAACCTGTCTGGGCCTTTACAATAGTTACCCAGATGGTAGAAGAGGTTTTAATTTTTCTAACATTTTCTGGGTAACTATTGTTGTAACCATCTGAACCATCTGAAATTTGCAACCTGAACCGCATTTTTGGACAGTTCCCAACACAATTGTTCAGAGGAAGTGTGCACTTCTGGGCAATTGCTGTGCAAACCCTTATCTGGGAACCTCCCAGAGGGATTCCCTAGTGCATCTTTGGGCTACCCCCCAAATCCGATGCTGGGGAGCTGGGAGATTATGGCCCAATATTTTCAATTGAATCATTCTTAAAGTTTGATTCATCCATTTTCTCCAAGTACAGAAATAGTATTTGAAAGATGAAGGTCTCTCCAATCTGTGATTAAATCTGTGAATCTGATGTTTTGTTTCTGTGTGATCAACTAGCTGAGGCGTGTGATCATAGGAAAAGGAAATGTATCTCCATAATTACTATCCTCAAAATATCCTGGCCGGCTTGCTATCAAGCGTCTTGCATTCCACTTTGTGTTGTCATCCAACAGATCAGCATTGGTACCAAGCAACTTCTTGATCTGTTTTGGACCTCATACAGATGATGCAGGTTTGTGGTTGGATTTGTCCGTTTGATTCAAACACAATCTCCAACCTCAAATTGTGCTTCCCTTATGCCTGTTCATTCATCAAAGTTTGCTTTTGCTTTACTTTGTTGCTTTGCCTGCATATATGGACAGAATTTTCTCCCCATCGGAGGGGTTGTGCGGGAGGATGCGGACCCGATTGACGCCCCCGATTGGACCCACGCTGCCAATTTACATGACGTGCACCGCGAAGTGCTGTGTGCTTCCTGTGCGGCCGGGGGTGGAAGTTTCCCTAAGTCGGGAGTGCCTCTGTGCCTCAAGGAGATAAGTTTTAAGTTTTAAAAATTTTATGAGCTGGGACATGTCAATGAACTTTAATGAAAAAATTGATTTAATTTTTAAACCCTTCATCCTGCCCGTGGATGAGGTTTCATGAAAAATGTGAAGGCCGCCTGGGCTCTTCACTTGCCCGCCAACCTTAAGGTTGGACGGGCAACTTTCTCAATAGGCTTAATTAGTTAATCAATGGCCTTAACAAGCCTTTGACAGTTCGGCAGGCGTGCACCCAACTCGGCTGTGCGCCCGCTGAACTGAAAATCTAAATGACGTGTGGTGACATCAGAACGCACACCCGACATCACCCCGCGTCATTTTACGCCTCGGTGAGCAGGCCCCGCCCCCGCTCGCCAAGCCGAAAATTCTCCCTTATGTTCATACAATATAGTGATATCCAAATGTTATCAGATCAGAGCCACTGTGACTAAACATGTCGCTGTTATGCCATTGTATGTTGGGCCCTGGTATCTTGGATGTATATCAGGCATTTGCCATGCTTCTCCCAATTCAATGCTGTGTTTGATGTGGCATATTCTAATTATTTCCCCAGTAACTTGCAACATTCATGTGCTGTTGGATGACCAGAGAGCACAACAGCCTAATTTATAGGTTTCATCGCCAATATTGCTGCTGTGGTGAATTCCAAACCATAGGTTTTTGATCTAAGATGTGATTTGGATTGTGTGCTTTCTCCTTATTAAAATTTCCAGCTGTTTTAAAACAAGCCATTGTACTGAAACTGTAGAAAATCAAAGAGCTCTTCAAGAGGAAACTTTATCTCTCAATGCATAAAATTACGTTAATCAAATAGAGTGCTCAATTCATCACTTCAATAATCGAAACAGTTACCAAAATAGTCGGTTGATGCACCTCTACAACAACCCAGTGATTTAGAGTGAGGTGCACACAGCACAGTGCAAACCAATTTATGTTTATGTCTAGATTGAAAATGCCCTCCAGCATCTTATTACTGTAAAGCTCCTAAGACCTAATTGAGTGTTGAAGGATTTACAGTTTGTTAGAAGAGATCCTGCAGGATTTATTCAAAGTCCCTCTAAGAATCTTACAAGACAGTGTAGAATATGTATAAAATATCCTGGAGGATTGTTTGTCAAGCAATAATATAATCTATTTTGATCCCTTTGTGCTTAGCTAGTTTATATCAAGTATGTTACTTGTTTTCTAGGACACATAGTTAAATGGCATAAACCATACCTTCATGGACATGATGGGTTGAATGGCCTCCTTTTGTGCTGTAACCATTCTATGGCTCTATGATATTATGTTTTTACACTTCCTGTTCTCCGAGAACAGTCCGCACACTTACACAGCTTGCATTTTTAAAACTGACATTTGCTTGAGGTATTGGCTCACAGACAGGCACTGTTTATATGTGGGATATTTACAGGACTCTTTAAATATTGATCTATCTACTTGTTGGGCAGGAGAAGACTTAATTTATTTTCTCATGTGTTTTTTTTGGCACACCTATAATCTCTCCCAAATCAGCACTTCTCAAAGCTGAAGGACAGATTCTCTGCCTCATTCAAAAAACTTTGGCCTTCTGTGCAAAATTATTGCAAACCATTTCCTTCAGTGCAGTTGTGTCTCTTCACAATGTTTGCTTGTGCAATTTTTCCATTTACACACACCATTGTAGGTGTGCTTTAGGCACAGCAATTGCTGATTTATTTTTTTAACTGCTTCAGATTTGCAATTGCACAACTCTTATACACAGGGTATTTTGGACTACTCAGAACTCAGTTACTGCACGAGACTCCCAGAAAGACAGCAGAATTGCTTTAAGGATGTCCTCAAATCATCCTTGAAGCAGTCAAACATCCCTGCTGACTCATGGGAGACCCTGGCTTGTGACTAACCAAAATAAAGAAGGTTAATTCAGGAAGGAAGCAAACACATTGGGAGGCATCATGGGAATGCGCAGAGGCAAAGTTGAAGCACCGGAAGGAGGGCACAAACCACCAAACAACTCATCTACCCAACTCTTCAAGCACCACCTGTCCTGCATGTGGCAGAGTCTGCAGATCACACATTGGACTTATCAGCTTTCTTAGAACCCTTTCTTTTTTCATTCAAAGGATGTGGGCTTCACTGGCTAGGCCAGCATTTATTGCCCATCCCTAGCTGCTCTTGAGAAGGCGGTGGTGAGCTGCCTTCTTGAACCACTGCAGTCCACGTGGTGTACGTACACCAACCGTGCTGTTAGGATGGTAGTTCCAGGATTTTGACCCAGTGACAGTGAAGGAGCGGTGATATATTTCCAAATCAGGATGGTGAGTGACTTGGAGGGGAACATCCAGGTGGTGGCGTTCCCATGTATCTGTTGCCCTTGTCCTTGAAGTGGAATAGCAGCAAGTCATCCCCAATCCTGAGCAACTGGCTAAGATGAAGGAGAAGATTGGATATCAGTAATAATTGGTCAAATTCCCCCCATGTATTTTTGGCTGTTTGTCACACAGTTAACTGCATTCATAAATCAATAGCACATAAAATACATCCTTCAAAGGCCATAAACAGAAGCAATAATACAAGAAAAATGGCCATCAAATAAACTCAGAGAAGGAGAAATGATGACTATCTGAGATGTTTTCATTCTTCTCTGCTCTTAGTTGAAAAAGTCATGCAAGTGTCTCACAGTTTCTCATGGTAGATTTAATGTATCATTAAAATTCTTTCCTTGGTGTCCCTTTATGAAACATGAATGCAAATTAATGGCTCTTCTCTTTAAATGTATGTTCACATTAATATCTGTGCCCAGAGAGATTGGAATCAAACCTTTAACATGGAACATGCAGTAGATTCCAGAGAGAAGGCTATTTGCTTAAAGTTTTGAGAAAGAATTGGGACAACAGCACATCTCCAGCATGATCTTTTTTGCATTTCCTAATGAAGGGCAAAATGTTTTACAGAACTATTTTTCACTCCCTTCTCAGACTCAAAGTATATCATTGTGATCCACACCAGGAACCAGAATTCAATTTGAGCTGACCTCATCCAAATGGATAATTTTACAACAACCTCTATATCAAAGAATCAAAAAGGGCTGAATGTCTAATGCTTGCACTATACACAGGAAAGGTAGATACAGTTAATTATATATAAAGATCTTCTGTATGTAGCTGTTCTTGTTCAAAGGTCTGAAACAATTAAAATGTGAGAAGTTCTTTTTTATTAAAGATTGGTATCCCAAAATGAGTCAAGTCCTATGTTAATGATCACCTGACAAATATAAACAAGTGCCCTTCCGTTAGTTCACTGGGAATAGCTGCATTAATATTTCGACGCAGCAGTGATGAAAATGTCATTACAACAAGAAGAATTTTTATTTATATAGCACCTTTAATGTAAAACACCAAGCCACAAAGGGAGATATGAGAGAAGTTGGCCAATAGCTTGGTCAAAAGGTAAGTTTTAAGAAGCGTCTTAAAGGAGGAAAGTGAGGTGGAGAGAATTCCAAAGCTAAGGCAGCCGAAGGCACAGCCACCAGTGGTGGAGCGATTAAAATCGGGGATGCTCAAGAGGTTGGAATTAGGGTAATGCATTAACTGAATAAGGTAATGATGCTTACATGTATTGCTGATAATTAATTTACACAGCACTGAATTCTTAGTAGGTTAAAAAAATAGGTTTTTAATAGCCTTTGTCATTTATGTGTCAAACGGTGGCACAACATGAGTTGCAGAGAAAAGGTCACTTGCTTAACCTCTTGGCAAAGAATTGGGACAACAGCACATCTCCAACGTAATCCTTTTTGGCATCTTCCAATTATGTTGAATTGATTCCAGTAAGATCATGTTTGCAATTTCAGGTTACGTGACAATAGCTACTTCTTGATACGCAGGGTAATGTATGTAAACTAACATAGAATGAAAGGAACAGATCATTTTAAGCTGTTGTATCACTCAGATATTAAAAGGAAAACATTTGCTAAATGTTTCCTACTTTTAAGTTATTTTCCCAATTTTTCCAGCACGTGTGCTGGAAGCATCAATTTGTGCTGGGGAATTTTAATACTAAGGTACCTTACCTTAGTACTCATTCCTGATGCGTTAGACTAGCCTGTGTACATCAGCAGATTTTTTGCCCACGATGGACATCATGGTTGAACTTAAAGGAGATTAAATGTGTAAATGCTGCCAGCTTTAACCATTATGGAAATGAATAGAGTCTGAAGCAGATAGCACTGATACATTTAAGGAGAAGGGGCAGTTGTCGATCCAGATTTTTAAAAATTCATTCCTGGGATGTGGACTTCGCTGGCTGGGCCAGCATTTATTACCATTTAGGGCCATCCCTAATTACCTTTGAGAAGCTGGTGGTGAGTTGCCTTCTTGAACCGCTGCAGTCCATGTGGTGTAGGTGTGCCCACAGTGCTGTTAGGAAGGGAGTTCCAGGATTTTGACCCAGCGACAATTGAGGAACGGTGATATATTTCCAAGTCAGGATGGTGAATGACTTGGAGGGGAACTTCCAGGTAGTGGTTCTCCCATCTATCTGCTGCCTTGCCCTTCTAGATGGTATTGGTTGTAGGTTTGGAAGGTGCTGTCGAAGGTGAATTCCTGCAGTGCATCTTGTAGATAGTACATACTGCTGCTACTGTGCGTCAGTGGTGGAGGGAGTGAATGTTTGTGTTTATGATGCCAGTCAAGCGGACTGCTTTGTCCTGGACGATGTCAAGCTTGTTGAATGTTGTTGGAACTGCACTCATCCAGACAGGTGGAGAGTATCCATCACACTGCTGACTTGTGCCTTGTAAATGGTGGACAGGCTTTGGGGATTCAGGAAGTGGGTTACTCGTCGCACGATTCCTAGCCTCTAACTTGCTCTTGTAGCCACAGCATATATATGGCTAGTCTAGTTCAGTTTCTGTTCAATGGTAACCCCTATGATGTTGATACTGGGGGATTCAGTGATGGTAATGCCACTGAACGTCAAGGGGCGATGGTTTGATTATCTCTTGTTGAAGATGGTCATTGCCTGACACTTGTGTGACGTGACTGTTACTTGCCACTTGTCAGCCCAAGCCTAGATATTGCCCAGGTCTTGCTGCATTTGGACATAGACTGCTTCAGTATCTGAGGAGTCGTGAATTGTGCAATCATCAGCGAACATCCCGGCTTCTGACCTTATGATGGAAGGAAGGTCCCTGATGAAGCAGCTGAAGATGGTTGGCCGAGGACACTACCCTGAGGAACTCCTGCAGTCATGTCCTGGAATTGAGATGACTGACTTCCAACAACCGCAACCATCTTCCTTTGTGCTAGGTATGACTTCAACCAGCGGAGAGTTTTTCCCCTAATTCCCATTAACTCCAGTTTTGCTAGAGATCCTTAGTGCCACACTCTGTCAAATGCTGCCTTCATATCGAGGGCAGTCACTCTCACCTCACCTCAGGAGTTCAGCTCTATTGTCCATGTTTGAACCAAGGCTGTAATGAGGTCAGAAGCTGTGTGGCCCTGGCGAAACCCAAACTGGGTGTCAGTGAACAGGTTATTGCTAAGCAAGTGCAGCTTGATAGTATTGTTGATGACTCCTTCCATTATTTTACTGATGATAGAGAGTCGACCTATCGGGCGGTAATTGGCCGGGTTGGATTTGTCCTGCTTCTTGTGTATAGGACATAACTGGGCAATTTTCCACATGGCTGGGTAGATGCCAGTGTTGTAGCTATACTGTAACAGCTTGACTAGGGGCATAGCAAGTTCTGGAGCACAAGTCTTCAGTACTATTGCCGCAATATTGTTATGGCCCATAACTTTTGCAGCATCCAGTGCCTTTAGCCGTTTCTTGATATCACGTGGAGTGAATCAAATTGGCTGAAGACTGGCATCTGTGATGCTGGGGACCTCCAGAGGAGGCTGAGATGGATCATCCACTCGGCGCTTCTGACTGAAGTTTGTAGAATATGCTTATCTTTTGCACTGATGTGCTGGGCTCCTCAATCATTGAGGATGGGGATATTTGTGGAGCCTCCTTCTCCAGTGAGTTGTTTAGTTGTCCACTACCATTCATAACTGGATGTGGCAGGACTGTAGAGCTTAGATCTGATCTGTTGGTTGTGGGATCGCTTAGCTCTGTCTATCACTTGCTGCTTATGCTGTTTGGCACACAAGTAGTCCTTTGTTATAGCTTCACCAGGTTGACACCTCATTTTCAGGTATGCCTGGTGCTGCTCCTGGCATGCCCTCCTGCACTCTTCATTGAACCAGGGTTGATCCCCTGGCTTGATGTTAATGGTAGATTGGGGGATATGCTGGGTCATGAGGTTACAGATTGTGGTTGTATACAATTCTGCTGCTGCTGATGGCCCACAGTGCCTCATGGATGTCCAGTCTTGACTTGCTAGATCTATTCGAAACCTACCCCATTTAGTACAGTGGTAGTGCCACACAACGCAATGGAGGATATCCTCAATTTGAAGGCAGGACTTCATCTCTACAATGACAGTGCGGTGGTCACTCCTACCGATACTGTCATGGACAGATGCATCTGTGTCAGGCAGGTTAGTGAGGATGAGGTCATGTATGTTTTTCCCTCTTGTTGGTTCCATCACCACCTTCCCCCAGACCCCCAGATGTGACAGAGAAGGGATACACTAGCGGGGTAGGAAGAGGCAGTTAGTGTGGGAGGAGGCTCATGTGGAATCTAAATACCACCATAAGTCTGGTCTATTTTTGGACTGTGGATTATATGTAGAAACCCTGTCTGATTTTTGTTCTTAAGATTTTTGCATAGGGAGACAAAGCTCCATTGTAGATACCCCACTAATATCTGTAAATTCAGCACAAATCAGGACTAAACCAGGCAGTGTACTTACCAACTGTGAGAAATAAATGAATGGACACAGAAGTTTCAGAGTATTTTCATTTAGACTGCTGCAATGAAAAAGCTAGAAAGGTTTGATGCCATTTTGTAAAGGGCTGTACAGTCATTGTGTGAATCAATCACACTGTGCCAGAGGCACTTAAGTCAGTTAGCTTAATCTATGAAAATCTGCACAGTGCTCTGTTTGTTACTCTTTCTGCAGCTATGTAATGAGGTTAGTTGTACATGCAGAGTTCTTTTACGTGGGACTAAAACATGTTCAGATCCTGGAAACCTGATATTGAAGGAGAATTGCAATTTCTTTGAACAAGCTACTGCAAGTCTCAGGCCAGGCAAATGGAAGGAAGAGATCAAATACTAAAACAGCCAAATCAAGTGAGTTGGGAAAAGACATTTTATCTGAAATTAAATGGAAAAATGTTGTCATCTGATGTACAGGTTTGAGCATTTAGTGTGGCTATGAAACCATTTCCGGAGCTCAAATAATAGTCAGGAATTAATTTAAATGGTTCAACGAATCTTTCAGATCTGAATGCCAGTGTTTTCTTGCAGAGGATCAATGAAAGAGTCTTCCCTGTACTTCACACACATCATAGCAGCAAAATTCAAAAGAGTGCAGAACATACTGACCATCTTCCTATTTAGCTACGTTGTCAGCTGGTGTAGGGAAATCAGGAATGGAAAGACAGAACATTAGGTCTTAAGCTACTGTCAAATTATTTTTTAAAAAATTGAAGCAAGAGAAACCTGTAAAAGGAGAGACCAGCCATGCCTAAATAGGTTCAAGCAGGCAATTTATAAAACCCGATGATTTAATGTTCCTCAAAGAATGTTTTAGTTGGTCTAGTTAGTGTGTTGTAGGGAACAAGTTTTACAACATTATTGGAGGTTCTTCACTGTCAGGTGCCCAAGCCTTCTAGAGATTCACAGTGAAGTTCTCCGATTTTGCAGTACATTGGAGAGCCATAGAATAGTATATTACAGCCTATTAGCCCATCAGGTCTGTGCATAGTTAATCACTTAATCTATTCCCACTCAATGGTACAAGAATATCTAGGTTGACCATATAAAGCTCTACCTAAGCCTCACTCCCCTCTGCTATAATTAACCTGGGTCATTGTTGTCCATTGCACTCCCCACTTACCACATATGGTGAATTGGTGACACAAATGTGGCAAATTGATGCTGTTCATTTTTGGAGCCACACAATACTGAGTTGTATTAAAAGTTGCAGCAGTTTGTGTGAACCACTCACTGCAGCTTTTTGCCACCTGCCCCTAATTGAGCAAGGAAGAATCAACCACATTACTGGTGGACAGGAGTCCCATGTCGCGCAGGCCATGATGATGCTTAACAGAATATAGTTTATTTTGTTGGGTCTCTACTGACCTGGAGGCTGAAGGGGCATTTACTGAATGAAACAAGTAACATAGTCTATTGTTTGTTACCTTCTCTGTTCCTGCTCTTTCTGGATGCCTCTAAATGATAATACACTTAGATCTGTGAGGCCTGAACTGCTGTGGAAGCCTTAGGAAGGATAATGGTCTGATCGCTCTCAAAAATTTCTCGGGGGATTCAGTGACACAGGGGATGCTACCTGAAGAACCTGGTCTTGTTTAGTGGGCTGTTGGTGGTTTTCACAAAACAATTGATGTGCATGAGCAACGGACAGCAATGCATGAGAGTTGAAGTATGTAATTTGGCAAGCTGGGGTGATAAAGTAATAACCAAAAATATTCAGCCTTTATCTTAATAACTCTGTTAAAAGAGGCTATTGGTGTAAAAGGAGAGATTACAGGAGGTAGGCTATGAGTCAAACCCATCTGGTTCACCAATGTCCTTTAGGGAAGAAAATCTGCCGTCCTTACCTGGTCTGGCCTATATGTGACTCCAGACCCACAGCAAAGTGGTTGACTCTTACATACCCTCTGAAGTGGCCTAGCAAGTCACTCAGTTGTATCAAACCACTAAAATGTCTCAAAAAAGGAATGAAACCGGACAGACCCGGCATCAACCTAGGCACCGGAAACAACAAGTGCAAAGTCAGCTCTGACGACCCTGCAAAGTCCTCCTTACTAACATCTGGGGTCTAGTGCCAAAATTGAGAGAGCTGTCTCACAGGCTAGTCAAGCAACAGCCTGAAATAGTCACCATCACGGAATCATACCTTACAGAAAAGGTATGATTCCGTGAGTAGCACCACTACTGACCAAGCGGGCCAAGTCCTGAAGGACATAGCCTCTAGACTGGGTCTGCAACAGCTGGTGAGGGAACCAACAAGAGGAAAAAACATACTTGACCTCATCCTCACTGACCTGCTTGCCACAGATGCACCTGTCTATTGTTAGGACTGACCACCACACAGTCGTTGTGGACATGAAGTCCCACCTTCACATTGAGGATTCCCTTCATCATGTGTGGCACTACCACCGTGCTGAATGGGATATGTTTCGAACGGTTCTAACAACTCAAGACTTGGCATTCTTGAGCTGCTGTGGGCCATCAACAGCAGCAGAATTGTACTCAAACACAATCTGTAACCTCATGACCTGGCATACCCCCCACTCTACCATTGCCATCAGCCCTGATTCAATGAAGAGTGCAGAAGTGCATGCCAGGAGCACCACCAGGCATACCTAAAAACAAGGTATCAATCTGGTGAAGCTATAACACAGGACTTCTTGTGTGCCATAAGCAGTAAGTGATAGACAGAGCTAAGTGATCCCACAACCGACAGATCAGATCTAAGCTCTGCAGTCCTGCCACATCCAGTTGTGAATGGTGGTGGACAATTAAACAACTCACTGGAGAAGGAGGCTCCACAAATGTCCCCATCCTCAATGATGGGGGACCTGAGCTCTCAATGCAAAAGATAAGGCTGAAGCAGTTACTACAAGCTTCAGCCAGAAGTGCTGAGTGGATGATCCATCTCAGCCTCCTCAGCATCACAGATGCCAGTCTCCAGTCAATTTGATTCACTCCATGTGAAACGGCTGAAGGAACTGGATAATGCAAAGGCTATGGGCCCTGACAATGTTCCAGCAACAGTACTAAAGGCTTGTGCTCCAGAACTTGCCCCGCACCTAACCAAGTTACTCCAGTACAGCTACAACACTGGCATCTACCCAGCAATGTGAAAAATTGCCCAGGCATGCCCTGTACACAAAAAGCAGGACAAATCCAATCCAGCCAATTACTGCCCCATCAGTCCACTCTCAATCATCAGTAAAGTAATAGAAGGGGTCATCAACAGTGCTATCAAGCGGCACTTGCTTAGCAATAAACTGCTCACTGATACCCATTTTGGGTTCTGCCAGGGCCACTCAACTCCTGACCTCATTACAGCCTTGGTTCAAACATGGACAAAAGAGCTGAACTCTAGAGGTGAGTTGAGAGTGACTGCCCTTGACATCAAGGCAGCATTTGACCGAGCATGGCATGAAGGAGCCCTAGCAAAACTGAAGTCAGTGAGAATCAAGGGAAAACTGTCTACTGATTGGAGCCACACCTAGCACAAAGGAAGATGGTTGTGGTTGTTGGAGGCCAATCACCTCAGCTCCAGGATATCAGCGCAGGAGTTCCTGAGGGTAGTGTCCTAGGCCCAACCATCTTCAGCTGCTTCATCAATGACCTTCCTTCCATCATAAGATTAGAAGCCGGGATGTTCGCTGGTGATTGCACAATGTTCAGCACCATTTGCAACTCCTCAGATATTGAAGCAGTCCATGTACAATTGCAGCAAGACCTGGACAATATCCAGGCTTGGGCTAATGAGTGGCAAGTAACATTCACGCCACACAAGTGCCAGGGAATGACCATCTCCAACAAGAGAGAATCTAACCATCGCCCCTTGACGGTCAATAGCATTACCAACACTGAATCCCGCACAAGCAACATCATGAGGGTTACCATTGAAAAGAAACTGAACTGGACTAGCCATAGGAATACTCTGGCTACAAGAGCAGGTCAGAGGTTAGGAATCCTGTGACGATTAACTCACCTCCTGAATCCCCAAAGCCTGTCCACCATCTACAAGGCACAAGTCAGGAGTGTGACGGAATACTCCCCACTTGCCTGGACGAGTGCAGCTCCCATAACATTCAAGAAGCTTGACATCGTACAGGGCTAGGTAGCCTGCTTAATTGGCACTACATCCACAAACATTCACTGCCTTCACCACCGATGCACAGTAGCAGCAGTGTGTACCATCTACAAGATGCACTGCAGGAATTCACCAAGGCTCCTTAGACAGCACCTTCCAAACCTACGACCACCACCATCTAGAAACACAAGGGCAGCAGATAGATGAGGACACCAAACCAGGAAGTTCCCTTCCAAGTCACTCACCATCCTGACTTGGAAATATATTGCCGTTCCTTCACTGTCGCTGGGTCAGAACCCTGGAACTCCTTTCCTAACAGCACTGTGGGTGCACCTACACCACATGGGCTGCAGCGGTTCAAGAAGGCAGCTCATCACCATATTCTTAAGGGCAACTAGGAATGTGCAATAAATGCTGGCCCAGGCAGCGAAGCCCACATCCCATGAATGAATTTTTTAAAAATCCAGGCGCTGTGTTCATAAATGGTGAACAGAGCGAAAGCAAGGCAAGTCAGAATACAGAAGCCAATACTTAGGGATTTGTTGACTCTTTTCCTTCCTGATTCTCTTAATATATTAATTTTGATAAAACAAGACAAGTTACTCCAGAAAACATTGTTTTTTTAAATAAACTGGAGCATGCTGTCGGAAACAGAACACTTCAGTTAACAGATTATCACCACCATTTAAGAGTGTACAGAGGAAGCTTGCTTTGCAGAACCTTTGGAAACTTATCAGCTATGATTGAATGGTGGAGCAGACTCGATGGGCCGAATGGCCTAATTTCTGCTCCTATGTCTTATGGTCTTGGTTTGCAAAATCCTGTTGAGCCATTCTCCTGGCTTTGACCTTGAGTGTATCAGTCTTGATTGTTGAGTGTTTAAAACCTCAGACCTATTTTTGAAAGATTGTGTATTTATTTTATTAATATTGCATATATTTTGTATCATGTGGTGATCTGACCACCACAAGTTTGGCACTCAGCAAAATAGTACTGGGCAACATCGATCCAGGGTAATCCTAGAGGGGAAAGATAATGCCAGGCACCTTTTTTTCTACTATAAATCGCCTCCTTGAACTACACTCCACAGTCCCTCCATCTTCAACTCTAGCAAGTACACGGAGACCATGGATAACTTTTTCATCAATGTGGTGATCATCCATCCATTTAACTGCTTTTGATGCTTCCTCTCCTCCAATCTCTTGCCTACTAAGACTTTGTAATGCCCTTCACCCAAATCCTCCTTCCTACACCTCTAAGCCCCAGGGCTTCTCCATAATTTCCAACTCCTGCTCCCTCGATCCCATTTGCACTAAATTTCTGATCCCACTCTCCTCACTGGACCCACAGTAGCTGACATTGTAAATAGTTTATTTTCCTCAGCACTGTTCCTTTCACTGCCCTCTTCCCTTTGAAAACTCATTGCTGCCCCTTAGAAACTCACTTTCCAGCCCTCGGTCCTTGTTAACTATATCCAATCATATTTTCTCACTCAAAGTGTTGTTACCTCTCAGATCTGTGCTCCTCTCCTGCAGTGAATGCCCTGTTACATGACACACTCCTATTAGATTTCTGCTCCTTCCAAAGCACTGAAAAGGCCCTAACCACACCTAACATTCTTTGTGACTATGACCACAGTGCATTGTACCTCATTTTCCTCCTCAGTTTTTCTATAATTGATATGCAGAATTATATATTTCCTATTTTAACACTTATTCCACAATTAGATCTGGTACCAATGCAGTTTACACCACAAATTTGCCTGCAGATACTTTCTAAAAGTTCCAAGCAGTCACCCTCCATTCTCATATAATGTCACCCATCAATGCGTGTGACTGCAGCCCTTTGAAAGTCATTCTAAACTAGAAATACCATCCGTAGTGTTGGATTCTTCTCAACCTAGTTTTCGTCAGTAGATGCCACATATTTGGGCCCTTTTTGCCTTTGTTACAGGCAGGGTAACCTTCCAGAGAGGAATGCTTGCCCATTGTGGAAGCCACTTGATTACTCTAAACTTTTGGTTTAGCCAGCGCTTCTCTACCAATGACTTCTGTTACCAACCTTTAAACATCACACTGGGCTTGCCCCAAGAATGTATGTTTAATTCCATTCCTCTTCCTTAACAACATACTGTTCTTTGACAATATCATTTACAGACATGGGGTCAACTTCTACATGTAGGTGGATAACGCCCAGTTCTACATTTCCGCCAACTACAACTTTCATGCTGTCACATTGCTTGTTCATCCTTTAGTCCAGGATAAACCATAACTTCCTTCAGCTAGACATTAGGATTATCAAAGCACCTTCTTCAATCCAAGGCAGAAACTCTATTCCCTCGCCAATGGGTTCCACCGCTGTCTCAGGCTGAATCAGCAGCCTGACGTTGTGCTCAACTTTGAACACAGCTGCTGACCTTATGAGATAATTGGTTTTAATGTTTCTGATTCAGGCAGTAAACTTTCCAGTAAAATGATCAGCAGCCAGAACCCTGGATGACTAGCCCCTCCCTAAATTGGGAACATTAAAATCAACTATATCACCTCTAGCATCACAGAGATCAGCTGACTCAGCATAGACCAGGATTTGAACTTGGGACTTTCCTGTTCTGTATTAGTCAGGTACACATTCAATGTGTTTGCTGAACTACTGGGAACACTGGATTACTCATTCGAGATTGTTAAGGTGTCTTTGGTGCATGGAGCTACTAGCATTTATCGCATTTAAATTAGGTAATCAAAGCTTTTATTTGCTTTGTGAAATCTGCTAACTTTATTTGAGAAAAGATTGCTGCCATGCAACATTATTCCTTGTTTCTTTATTATGCTACCACTTGCATGAGGTAAATATTTATACGTTTAAATTGGAGGACACGATTTATATAATATTTGAGTGGGACAATGGCACTATTGTAGTTGATCCACTGGTGCCACCATTATTTCTAATTTTCGTTGAGTGGAAATACCTTCTTTCTCTCTTTCATGGGATCTATGTAGCACACATATGTGAAATGTGAAGACTTGGTTTGTTCACATTTGCACAATGTTGAGGATTAAAGAAATCATCAGAATCATCATCATCTTGCCACATCTAAATTTGATATATTTCTGTTTATTTCTTCTGTGTTCAGGCTAAAGCAAACTGCTTGAGTCGACCTCTGGTTTTCTTGTCCCCTACTAATAATGCTTGGGGACACTTATACCTATGACCTACTGCAAAGGAAAGGGTTTCTAACAAGCAAGTCAAAAGAAAACTATTATAACAGTAAGAATATGATTGTCCTTCAGTAAAGTGTGGCTGGAGGATTTTGGTGTCTGTCTGGGTGCTGGGGATTGATACTTTCAGAAGTAGTTTGCTGGTTCACTTGGCACGTGTCCCATCTTTGAACAACATTGCCATGTACATAAAGGACTGAATGCAATATCTGAGCTTTGGGAGAGGGGAAGATTTTTGTTTTCGGCTTCTATAATGGATAAGCAGAAATATATCTTCCCTACTTTAACATTGTGTATTCCACAATCAGATCTGTTACCAATGCAGTTTGCTCCACAAACCTGCCTGAGGATACTTTCTAAAAGTTCCAGCCGATCATGCTCCATTCTTAGATAATGTCACCCATCAATAAATGTGACTGCAGCTCTTTTGAAAGTCATTCTAAACTGGAAGCACTGTCCATATTGTTGCACTCTTCCCAACCCAGTTTTAGTCACTAGATGCTATAAGCAGGGTCCTTTTCAACTTTGCTGCATGCAGGATAACATGGTAGAGAGGCCTGGAAAAACTCAGCAGGTCTGGCAGCATCGGCAGAGAAGAAAAGAGTTGACGTTTCAACTCTTTTCTTCTCCGCCGATGCTGCCAGACCTGCTGAGTTTTTCCAGGTAATTCTGTTTTTGTTTTGGATTTCCAGCATCCGCAGTTTTTTTGTTTTTATCTATGGCAGAGAGACCTGCCTGCCCCTTGTGAAACCCATCTGATTTGCATCCTACAAATTCTCCTGTGAAAATAGAATTCTCCCTGGCATCCGGCCAATATTAACCCTCAGCCAACAACTCCAAATAAAACCAAATTATCTGATCGTTATCTCATTGCTGTTTGTGAGACTTTGTTATGCACAAATTGGCTGCCACATTTATTTCATTACATCAGTGACAACACTTTATTGGCTGTAGAGTGCTTTGTATTGTTCTAAGGTCAGGAAATCCACCTAATAGCAGGTTCCTCCTTTGTATAGAAATCAATGGGACGAACATAGGGCAGCTTCTAAGAGCGGGTGATCCACTTTTACCAGATTGCCACCCATGTTGCAGAGTTGAAAATAATCCCCATTGAAAGTTGATGGTTCCAATAGAAACAATGAACTTGACAGTCCTCTCTGCATTAAAAAAGTGGAGAGAATCAGGTTTTGTTCTAAGCTTTAACAGAAAATGAAATTGAAGGAACATTCACTTTTAAATGCCTGATTTTTAACATTTTTTTATTTGTTCATGGGATGTTGGTGTTGTTAGCTGGGCCAGCATTTACTGCCCATCCCTAATTGCCCTTGAGAACTGGCTTTCTAGGCCATTTAAGAGTTAACCATGTTGCTGTGTGTCTGGAGTCATATGTAGGCCAGACTAGGTAAGGATGGCATATTTCCTTCCCTAAAGGACATCAGTCCTTTGAACCTATTGAGTATGGGTTTTTATGACAATCAACAATGGTTTCATGGTCTCATTAGACTTTTAATTCCAGATTTTGTACTGAATTCAAATTTCATCATGTGCTGTGGTTCCCAGAGCATTACCCTCCTTATATGGAATACTAGTCCAGTGACAATGCAACTACGCTGCTGCCTTCCCTTAAGGAGGATGTTTATGGGAGTGAAAATGAGGCAACACCTGCAACAGTGATTGTTGAACAATTCTTCAGCATTTAACAAGCACGTAGCCAGCATCCATATGCAAGCTCATTAAATTCAGATGCGGGGGCAGTTTTTGGAGAAAATATCTGAAAGCCAAGTGAGAAAAAAATGATTTATTGTCAAGGCCCTGTAATTATTAAGGAGCTTAGTAATGGAACAACCTGAGTGAGAAAAGAAGTAATTCAAAAAAGGTTGCAATATGGAAATATGTGTCAGACCAGATGAACTCCAGAAGACAAAGGACCTACCTGGGGTTTTGAAAAAAGGTGTGTGAGTTAAAGAAGAGCTCAAAAGTAAACCTGAATATTATTGTAAAGCAGTTATAGGACATATATACTGATGAAGAAAACGAGTAGCTGTGAATGATGTATGTAAAACTTGTTACACGAACCCAGAGAATGTTAGCAAGTAAAGTATTAGAAGTAAAAAAAATCAGGTTCACAATTTTATATGAAAAAACAATGGAGGATCTGTATGTTATAGGAGGCAGTGAATTGTGAAGATTGCAAGGTGACAGTAGAATGACTGGTATGTGCCATATTAATCATATATTCCATGAGTTCACAATGCTACATTATTGTGGCTACAGACAGGAGAGAGGCCAGCTGAACTTCTTCACCCTCTCACTATCTGTCCATAAGCAGAGGTGTTTTGAGTGTTTTTAAAGTAGGCTGTGGCGTATTCCCCAAACCCTCAGTTTGTGTGGCCCAATTTTATAAGTAACACACCGCAAACTCTTGTAATGATTAACCCAGAAGGTTAGTTTATTTCACATTCAAACCCAGGGAGGGGGGATGTTCGCAACCTCACACACACACACTGGAGTTTTTACAACTATGGATAACAGTAAAAGAACCACAAAAATGAATATTAGTTGGGAAGATGTGGTAAACCAAAGAGTAGAGATAAGGCAAGAGAGAAAGGTATTAATATAGGAATGATAAACAGACTGTGCCAGAAGAGGGACAGAGAGTACAAATCTAAGGCTAAATCAGCAGATAAAGCTAGGCACTACAAAATAATAAAAGGACAAAACTAAAGGCTCTGTACCTAAACACACGTATCACTTGAAACAAAACAGGTAAACTGATAGTGCAAATAGAAATAAATAAGTACGATCTGATAGCCATTACAGAGACATGGCTTCAGGATGACATAGATTGGGACCTGAATATTGAAGGGTATGTGACAGGAAGGACAGGAAGTTAGGAAAAGGTGGAGGGGTGGTTCTGTTAATTAATGATGGTATTAGCACATTAGCGAGGGATGAGCTAAGTTCAGGAGGCTAGGTTGTAGAAGCGGTCGGTTGAGATGAGAAGCCATAAGGGCAAGAAGTTAATTGTGGGAGTGGTGTACAAGCCCTCTAATTGTAACTACATGATAGAACAGAGTATTAAAGAAGAGATAATGGGAGCTTGTCAGAAAGGTGAGACAGCAATAATCATGGGGGATCTTAATCTACATATAGACTGGCAAAGGTAGCATAGATGAGGAGTTCATAGAATGATGTTGGGTTAGTTTCTTAGAACAGCAAGTTCTGGAGCCAACCAGAGAGCAAGTCATACTAGACCTGGTATTAAGCAACAAGATAGGATTAATTGATATCCTCATAGTGAAGGCAAATTAATTTTACATTCTCTTTGAGGGAGAAACAAATGCACCCAAGACTAGCAATTTAAACTTAAATAAGGACAATTATGAAGGCATGAAAGTGGAGCTCACTAAAGTGAACTGGCAAATGAGATTAAGGGATCGGTCAACAGAGGTTCAGTGGCAGACATTTAAAAGGATATTTCAGAATACACAGAATAGATAATTCCAATGTGAGAAAAATTCCAAGCGGAGCGTCCAACATCCACGGTTAACTAAAAATGTTGAAGACAGTATCAAACTCAATTACACAAAGATGGGTGGCAGGTCAGAAGATTGGAAAGAAAATAAAGAACAGCAAAGAATGAAAAGAATATTAATAAGGAGGGAAAAGTTAGAGTACAAGAGAAAGCTAGTTAGTAATATAAAGCTGGATAGTAAAAGTTTCTATAGATATTTAAATATGAAAATAGTTAATAAAGTGACCATTGGTCCTATAGAAAATGCATCTGGAGAATTGATAATAGAAAATAGGGAGATGGTGGATGAATTAAGCAGGTGTTTTGCTTCTGTCTTCACTGTAGAGGACACAAGTAACATCCCGGAAATAGCTGTAAATCAGGCAATGGAAGGGAGGGAGGAACTCGGGAAAATTACAATCACCAGGGAAGTGGTATTGAGCAAATTGTTGGGGCTGCAAGTTGACAAATCCCCAGGTCTGGATGGACTTCACGCTAAGGTCTTGAAAGAAGTGGCTAGTAAGACAGTTGATGCACTGGTTTTAATTTTCCAAAATTCTCTAGATTCAGGGGAGTATCTATTAGATTGAAGGGTAGCAAATGTAACTCCTTTACTCAAAAAGGGAGGGAGACAGAAAACAGGAAACTACAGGGTAATTAGCATAACATTTGTCATAGGGAAAATGTTAGAAGCTATTATTAAAGATGTTATAGCAGGGCACTTGGAAAATTCAAGGCAATCAGGCAGAGTCAACATAGTTTTGTGAAAGGGAAATCATGTTTTACCAATTTATTGGAGTTCTTTGAAGGAGTCACATGTGCTGTGGATAAAGGTGGAAGTATTGTACTTAAATTTCCAGAAGGCATTTGATAAAATGCTACATCAAAGATTATTGTGGAAACTAAAAGCTCATGGTTTGGGAGGGTAACATATTGGCATGGATAGAAGATTGGCTAGCTAACAGGAAGCAGAGAGTTGGCATAAATGAGTCTTTTTTTGCTTGGCAGGTTGAGTGGTGTGCCACAGCCATCATTGCTGGGGCCTCAGCTTTTTACAATTTACATAAATGACTTGAATGAAGGGACCGAAGGAATGGTGGCTACATTTGCTGATGACACAAAGATGAGTAGGAAAGTAAATTGTAAAGAGGACATAAGGAGGCTACAAGAGAACATAGATAGGTTAAGCGAGTGGGTGAAGAAAGGTCTGGCAAATGGAGTATAATGTGGGAAAATGTGAAATTGTACATTTTGACAAGAAGAATTAAAAAAAGTTTATTATCTAAATGATGAGAGATTGTAGAGCTCTGAGGTTCAGAGGTACAGCAAGTAATTAGGAAAGCTAATAATGTTATCATTTATTGTGAAGGGAATTGATTACAAAAGTAGGGAGGTTATGCTTCAGTTGTGCAGGGCACTGGTGAGACCACATCTGGAGTATTGTGTATAGTACTGGTCTCCTTATTTAAGTAAATATGTAAATGCATTAGAAGCAGTTTAGAGAAGGGTTACTAGACTAGTATCAGGAATGGGTGGATTGTCTTATGAAGAAAGATTAGGATTGTATCCACTGGAGTTTAGCAGAGTAAGAGGCAACTTGACTGAAACCTTTAGCACCCTGAAGAGTCTTGACAGGGTGGATGTGGAGAGGATGTTTCCTCTTGTGGGAGAATCTAGAACTAGGGGCCACTGATTGAAAATAAGGGGTCGTTCATTTAAGATAGAAATGCGGAGAATTCTTTTTCTCTCAGAGGTTTATGGATCTTTGGAACTCTCTTCCTCGAAAGGTGGTGGAAGCAGAGTCTTTGAATATTTTTAAGGAAGAGCTAAATAGATCCTTGATTATCAAGAGGGTGAAAGGTTATAGGGGAAGGCACCAATATGGGGTAGAGGTTACAGTCAGATCAGCCATGATCTTATTGAATAGCAGCGCAGGCTTGAGGGACCGAGTGGCCTACTCCTGCTCCTAATTCCTATGTTCATATGTTCATAGTTCACATGATTTCCAGTGTCCAGAAATTCAAAGTCCAAAAGGTGTTTCCTTTGTGGCAGAGTTCAGTTCAAATGATATCCTGGTTGGAGACAGCAACATGAAAATCTTTGAAAGCGAATGAGCATACAGCACGATAAGGTTTCTGCATCTATACTGCTTGGCCGCTGATGGTCGGATGCTTTTAAAATAAAACAGTCATCGAGGAGTTGAGAGATGGTGGCTGGCTGAATGATCAGTCAGGAGACCTGCTGTTGTTCCTTTCAGGTTGGTAGTAATCAGCAGACGGGTCTCTGAGGCTAGATATGTAATATTAAAACTGTCCAAGAGGATAGAAGCATGGAGCTTGTGATGTGAACCATTAATGGGTTAATTGCAACTTCACAAGCAGTTTCTGGCCAAAATCCATTGTTTCCCTTAGGAATGAAATGGTGGTTGTTAACACCTGTTCAGGCATAATGAGTTTGTCTCTGTCTTTGTTATCGCCCTTGCTGAGAAGCCAATTCATTAGTTAGCCTTCTAGTTTTGTGATTATAATGTGGCCTTACAAGGGAGTGTGAGATTCCACAAGGATGAGATTGGAACTCTCTTGTTCTTATAATCTCTGTTGGAAGCCTCCAGAACAGGTGGTGAATTCTCTGAGTCATGTGACTGATAGCAGCCATCTTTTAGGTTCATTCAAAAATAGCAGCAAACAAAAGTTTTGATATGCATAGTTTTGATTTCATGTCTTATTGATATGGCAGTGGCCATGAAGTTTGCACAAGCATATACATGTAATGATAATACAATACTGAAATGGGTAAGTGTGGCTACGTACTCATGATCCCTGCACAGAACAAGGAGAATCACACATTTAAGCATAAACATTATCACCTCCAACTTGAAGCATTGGAAGTGATGTTTAATGAAGGGCCAGCTGGTGCAGAGTAAAGATCTGTATGCTGAGTTCCCATCTAAGCTGAATGGATGTATCAACATTGCTTTCAGATAGAGAAAGGGTGTTTAAATTGGTTGTTTTTTTTCCCAATCCTTAAGTTAGTTTATATGCCTGAAGAGACCTAGATTAAACCAATTCTTTTCTGCAATTGAGAAATGAAACATTTCACACTGCAGCATTAAAATTTGTTCTTTTTGGCTCCTCCCTCACACAGTCTGATACCTTTAAAATCCCCATCTCTTTGAAGATGTATAGACACGAATTAACACGGTTGTGTATGCATAGTGACTGCATCTGGCACTCTTCGATTATGCATACGTTGAAGTGCATTTCATGGTTTGATGGTGCTAGCCTAGATATGTTGGCATTTGTACTTTCTGCACTGGGTAGACAAAACAAATTTTATTTACTCCTTTGAAATATCCACTGAGCTTCAATTTCTTTTCAGATTGGAATTGCTTCTAGCTGTGTTTTGCCTTCCAACAGTCGATGTTTAAACTAGTGCCACATTCAAATGAAACACAGTCATCTGCAATTGCAAGTGATTCATTTACATGATACCTTATAATTGGATAGTGACCAGAAAGTACTTATAGCAAATAATTTGATTTGAATTCATATTCACTAAATATAGTTTTCCTGGGAAACAGATCATTACATGAAGAAGAATTTACTGCTCCTCGATATTAATTGGTTACTACATTTGCTAATTAATTATTTTAAATGCCATGAATAAAAATGTCATGGTGTTCTTTTATAATATATGCAGGGTTGTTACTACTAAAAAGAGTAACATTTCAGTAAAAGCTGCATAATGTAATCATTGATCTGTCACATCTGAGACCTGGGTTCAAGTTCAGCTCCAGCTGACAGAATTAAAGTTCCCTCTCTTTGCTGGCTGTAAGAACAGTGCACAAAATGTGTTGGGATGGTTTCAGTGCAGTTTCAAGTGGGCTGGGCATGGATTTACAGCACAAACTTCCTCCTAGTTGGCTTTAAATATATAAAGTTTGTTTGACTGGAAAATCAGGAATGAATGATGCATACAGCTTTGTGGATATAACGATGCCATTGATGTGATCACTGGGCTGGAGGGTGGGAATGAGGAATTTTTTTTTCACCTTGTTTCCCAATCTCTTTAGCATGGATTACATATCCTGCCTGCTACAATTTTTTCCTCATTCCTGACAGCATGTGGTTTCTGCTGTAAGCTATGGAACACCATTGGGGAAAATATTGTCCTCTGCTACATGTGGCCTAGGAAAGCTTGATGCTGATACAGGCTGGGATATCATGTGGGCGACGGGGGTCTCACCAACCGGTTGGAGAACCTGTGTCACTTGCACGGGAGAGACCTGACAAAATTAAGTGCCTATATCAGGCATCAGGCTAGTATTTAGGACTCATTGGGTGGATGTTTCACCCCCTGAGAGCTTCTGGCCAATCAGAGGCCAGCAGCTCACCATTTACTGCAGTACCACCGGTAGCAGTGGCTGCTGCCAGTAACGTTTTAAGGACTTAACCAGGGATCATCACTGGATCCCAGGACACAGGTGAGTGGGATAGAATGGGGTCATGGGAAGGGGGTCACCGGAGAGGGGTGAGTGGGGTCTGATGCAAGGAGAGGTCAGCGGCTTTGAGTGCCAGCCCCACTCCAAATCCCCTTTCCAATGCTGGGCCCCCACCAAGGCCGCAGGCAAACCCAACAGGGTTCCCTGGGCAGTCTACAGGGGGCATGGGAAAGCTGCGTGACTCCCATTTAATACCTGAGCCACCATAAAATTTCAACTCAGGAATAATTGGTGTCAAGTGGCTCATTAACAAACCTAATGCTTTGCATTATTTCATCATTGGTCATCCTTGTAAATCTAACCTGCTGTTTGGCACACTTATTTCTAATATTTGTAAAACAGCCAATGGTAGAAAGATTTGGAAGATCCATTATTGAAACGTGAGTTGGTGGTGCCAAATTTGCTAACTAAGGACTGCTGAGTTATAGGTTATGTGATGAGTCTATGGAGCAGACTGGTTTTGTCAAGAAACAGTTAAACATTATGACACAGACATTTTCAGTGTTTGCATGCTCGACCAGATCTCTCATCGGAAAATCCTCGCCCCACCCCCCCGTGCTCCCACCCCCGGATTGCCCGCACTAGCAGCTCACTGGTCGGAGCCCCCACAGTACATCACATGACCCATGATTGACAGGAGGGAGTGACTATACATCCAGTTGCCACATTTTCTCCCCCTTTAGTGTTTTACAATTACTCTTTACAGAAAAATATTTAAACAATCCAATAAACATATATACAATCTCAGATGATTATAACCCAAGTCTCTAAGGTGCGCTTCTTATACGACTAAAGCGGCGTAGCTCTACCACTGGAGGTTCCTATACAGCTCCAACAGGACCTGGAGCTATGGGCAATTTGGGGGCGGGGTCTGCTCACCGACGGGAAAATGACGTGGGATGACGTTGGGAGGAACCCCCGACATCACCCTGGCTCATTTAAATCTTCAGGAAGGCGGGTGGACAGCGAAATCAACTGTCTGCCCATTTAAGACCATTAACAGGATAATTAAGGTAGTTAACTGCCCTGCCTGTCCAACCTTAAGGCTGGCGGGGAGGCCAGGAGCCCCAGCGGGCTTCTGATAATACATGAAACCTCATCCACTGGCGGGATGAGATTCCATGTCAGTTTTTAAAAACTTTAATAAAGTTGATGTGCTTCTTATTAACATGTCCCATCTCATGTGACATTGTCACATGAGGGGAGCATGTTAATAATTTTTATATTTTCCTAGTTTTAACGTTTTTTAAATGTCAGTAATCCCCCTGAGACAGCACTTAGTCTCAGGAAGATGTGCGCTCTTTCGTGCATGCGTGAAAGATCGCACTTTGACAGATGGGGAATCCCTCCCCTCCCGCACAGGAAGCACATAGCGGGCAGGCTGCTGGGCAGGCCTTAATTGGCCCACCCATTCAAAATGGCGGCGGACCCCGTTTCGGCACTGGAGTTCGGCTGCCTGCCCGCCGCTGAGCCGGTGGGGCCCGCACGCCAAGCGAGGGCAAAATTCTGCCCATAGTGCGAGACACATCATTAGAACTGGGCAGTTCAGGATTTAGTAACCCTTCTGAAACATCTGAAATGTCTGTTCTAGGTTGATCGTACAGCTCAGAAGTCGATGGTTCAATGTTAATCACAGGTTGATCAGTTAATTGATGGAATGTCTCTCTGGCACAAATGTGATCTACATGCTTATGGACAATTCTCTTTCCCACTTATACTTGGAAAGATAATGGACCAGTCTCTGAAACAAAGGCTTCCAGAGCCCAATCAGGTCCACTGCTGAAATTTTGCATGTGTTACCTACACTGAACGTGCAAGCTTTATTGTATATATCATGGTTAAATTTTTGATTGCTCTGGTTCTGCGCTACCTTCCCCTTTAAATTCAGAAACACCAAGTGTAAACATGTACGCAGACAGCATTTCATTAATAACTCCGGTGTTGAACCCGTAGTCAAATGTGGTGTTGTACGATAACTGAAGAAAAACCGGGAAAATCGAGATTCCAGAGTGTCTGCGGATAATCTTTTCATACCAGACTTAAAAGTTTGTACTACCCTCTCAGCTAGATAATTCAATGAGGGATGCCAAAAGGCTGTTTTTATATGTCAGACTCCATTCAGATCCATAAATTTCTGAAACTCACTAAAAGCTGTACCATTATCAGAAAAGACAATTTCGGAATGCTGAAACAGTGAGGTGGCTTCTAGATAGTTGTGTTTGACATTGGTGATTTGACTTCGTACACATCCATCCGTTTTGAATGTGCATCAACAATTAACATGGTACCTAAAAATGGTCCTACATAATCGATATGTAGTCGAACCCAGGGGGACCAGGCCACTCCCATGTATGTAGTGGAGCTGAAACAGGCAACTTCTTTTGTTGCTGACATTGGAGACAGTGCTTGACCATGCTTTCAATTTCACTGTCATTGCCTGGTCATCAGACATAGCTTTGCACAAGCATGTTCATTTTTGATATGCCTGGATGCACACTGTGGAGCTCTGTCAAGAGTGGCTGTCTACCTTGTGATGGGACAACAACTCTTGAACCACACAACACAATTCCATCTTGACAGCTTAATTCCTGTTTCTGACATGGAATGGTCTCAATTCTTCAGATACAGGTGAGTTTGGCCATCCTTGCAAAATAAAGTCTCTGACTTTTGACAGTATTGGATCTCTGTTCACCCAATTTCTAATTTGTTTTACATACACAGTGAAGAATCTAAGAAATTCGGTAATAGCACTAATTCTTGTGGAATCGGAGTATTTACAATGTTATCTGGTAATGGGAGTTGACTGATTGCACCTGCATTTACAATGTGTAAGCCAGGGCGGTACACGAAAGTATACTCATACGCAGATAATGTCAGAGCCCAGTGTTGTATTCTTGCTGATGCTATTGGCGGAATGGCCTTATCCTCGCTGAATAATCCCGTTGATGGCTTATGGTCCGACACAATGGTAAAATGTCATCCATGTAGGTACTGGTGAAACTTTTTTACACCAAACAATACCAATAATCCTTTTTTTTCTAACTGAGAATAGCCCCTCTCCACTTGGGAAGGGGCTCTCGAGACCTAACCAATGGGCCTTTCTGATCCATTTTCCATTTTGTGATAACACAGCTCCTACACTGTAAGGAGAGGTACCAAATGTTAATATCAGCTCTTTCGATGGGTTACAGTGTACCATTAAATGCCACAAGTGCAGCAATTTCTTTGCCTTCGGAGCCACAGTATTCTGTTAACTGCTTGAGCTTCACTACATAGGTTGTGATGGACTCTCTCGGGTCCGAATTCTTGAATTTAAGACACTGCATTATCATGGATGGCTTCAGCTGGAAGTGTGTTTTCACTAGTTCTGCAAATTCGCTATATGACTTGGAATTGGGCGAGCTCGGGGCATTCAGGTTACAAATCAAGTTATACGTTTTACTGCCACACACACTTAAGAGGATCACTTTCCGCTTTTCTTCTCGGTTATTTCATTGGCTACAAAGTAAAATCCGAGGCGCTCAGCATACTGGCTCCAATCTTCAGTATTAGCACCATGTGGGTCAATTCTTCCAAACAGCGGCATGGCTGCTGAGTAGTTTTTTTTGTTTAAAATTCAATTTACTCACAGTAACAGGGTGGGGTGCAGAGTCGAAGTTCATTTTACCCTTGTCACCAAACGTGATGACTCTATGGAGCAGACTGGTTTCATCAAGAAACAGTTAAACTTTATTACACGGACATTATCCGTGCTTGCATGCTTGACCAGCACTCTCATCGGCAAAGTCCCACTCCCCCCACAACCCCCCGGATTGCACAGGCAAAGAGCTCACTGGTCGGAGCTGCCACAGTGCATCACATTACCCGTGATTGACAGGAGGGAGTGACTATATATCCAGTTACCACAGGTTCACATTCCAAATTTCTGTCATGGTGACATTTTGACCTTGAGGGAAATGCAAAGTAAAGCTGAGTACTGAGAGAACATGCCACACAAGGCAACCCCTGCCAGTAAAGAATCAAGTGCTAGTGACAGTGGCCTGGCACCAGTCAGAGTGCCCACCTCTCACAAGTGGCAGGGAGAAGGAATCCAAGGAGAAGGAGGGAAAGATCATTAAGCAGTAATTTGGCATAAAAAAGGAAAAGTATTTTGTTGATTCAGAGAGACAAGTGAGCTGAAAAGCGTTTTCCTCTTCCACATTAGGCAACAATGTTTTATTGTCACTCCAAGTTTCTACTTTGAAGGCAAGTCTTAAACAAAAATCACAATAACACGGGCTGTGAACATTTTTAACTTCATAACCAACTTTACAAAAAAAAAGTTACTAAAATATTTGATTCAGGGAAAAGGGAAGCTGTCTCTTTAAGAAACTCAGTATGAGATATGCAGCTTTTTCTTGCAGTTAATAACCTGTGACACATAGAGTAATATCTTGGCGCCCAATAAGAGTCTGGAAAATGGATTATGTTCTCATTAAAGTGTCAGTGCTAGTTCCTCTGAATCTAAATGTACAAATGGCTTTACTTAAATTGAAACCACATGCCCTGAACCTATGCAAAAAAATTCCCTGAAGGTTTTTTGGTACTGGGTGACCTTCAATGCAAAGTGCTTAGGCAGAGAATATTTTATTTACAGAATGCAGTTAACCTACTTGCAGAATGCCAAGTTTACTCTCCTCTTTGCCCTGGCCCCACTTAAAAACTGGCTATTTTCCTTAGACTGCCCATTTTCCACCCAAGGTCATAGCTGAGGACACTGTGATGCATCCTACTATTGCTGTACGTGGGAGCTCGCTGTGTGAAAGTTGGTTGCCACATCTGCTATGTTACAACAGTGATGACACTTCAAAAACTGTTTCATTGGTTGTAAAGGCCTTTGGGATGTCTTAAGGTGAAGAAAGGCGCTACATAGATACAAGTGCTTCTTTTTAGTGGGCTGCAATTGACCACTTTGTCCCATGTTCAGAAATTTTACTGAGAGACGCTGTTCCCTGCTGGCACAGTGAACTTAAGTAGCTGACCGTACAAACCAGAAAAGCGCCATACTTGACTCAGGTCTGCCCTTTGTTAGCTAATTTAAACCAATGCAGTCGTATCAGCTTCCCCAGGTTAGAGAAGGGAATGTTGGTCATGTACCCATTGCTGGTTGCCATTCAGCCTTTGTAGGAGGATTCTTAGTTTCCTGGGCACCACTGCTAGCAACCCAGGAGAAAAGTAATTTGCATGAGTGATTTGCACCTCTGTGATTCCATAGCCCTGAGGGTAGGGAGACAGTTCTTTGCTGGTTCCCAGTGCTTCTCCCATTGTGGAGATGAGTCTCCTCCATGACAAATTCCTATATCAAAACACCTTTGCAGAAGCTGAAGCATGCCAGAGAAAGTGGTGAGGGAATATTGCACGCTCCTAGTTTAAAAGATGCTTAAAGACTCACCATGTATTAGACTGCCCGCTGCACCTATACATGTTGTTTCTGTGCAGTGCACCATCTATACCTTACCACTGGTATTAACTTTGCAGTAATGTAATTCCTTAAACGCTTGGAGTGGTGCTAACTCAGTGCAGTTCCTGTTTTTAAAGTAGGCATAAGAAAAGAGTGTTGCAAACCGTTTTCTTTTACATGCCTAGTTCTGTTCTGCAACCTGACATTATTTGCATGTTACTGAGGTGAGAAGACCTGTAACCATTCTGTATGAGTATGTTTGATAAGTGCAGCCAACCACTTTCCTTTTACCCAGTAGGATATCCTGAATAAATAGAGGCTGACAGATAAACATACATACTACGGTACAGCACCTCATGCAAGTAAATTGTCAGCATTCACTCAGTGTGTAATTAAAGTTTCACTTTTGACACTTGGATACTACAAATAAACAACTTCTGCACAATATAGTAGAGGATGAAAATATGTTTAATTCCTGACTGTTTAAATGATATTAGATTAGCCATTAGGAACGTCACCTCCCTCAAAAGGACTCTGTCTCCAGATACTTTTCAGATTCAGCAATGTTCTGGGAATGAATTGAGACTCAAAAAAGAGCTAGAGTTTCAGTGGAAATATATCTAAATTATAGATGTATATGCCCTTCAATGATCTTTATAATGACTTAAGGTTTTGCCAAATTTCAGCCCCGGGGGGAATATTGTGGTTGCGGTCACAGATGATGTAGTAAATGGAAACTTTCAGATGCAAATCTACAGGTTTCAACATTTAGTCCATCAAAACCAGTGCATCAAATTTCATTTGGAATCCTCCCAATTGGCCGACACGGAAGATTGGTGTAAAAGACCATGCGTAACACCAGGGTTCTCTTTGATCTTTCCCAAAATTATGATGGCTGATCAGGAGAGATATTATATATTATGTGTACCTATTCACCATTTATATATTTTTTTAAATCCTATTTACCATTGCCACATGCATATGTTCTCTCCCTCTCTGCCTCTCTGTTAGTTTTCTAAGGCCATTTATTAGTCACACTGGGCATTTCGGGTATTGCTGGTGAGGCTTTCCACTGGAGTTGGATGGCCAGAAGACCAGATTTTGGCCGATCATTTTTCAGGTTGCAGCTGTTGACAGAAAGCAAACATATGGCAAGCGTTTTAAAATTGGACACTTTTGGAGTCTTCGTTATTTGAGCTTTTTTTCCCCAAAATATTGAAATAGCAAGAGATAGTTGAACATTGGACTTTTAAAAGAGGAATAGTTTGCATTGATTTCTTTCCCTTGCCCCAATCCTGATCAGGTTTTGCTGCACACTCTGCCAGATTGTGGAGAAATTGGGACAGACTTTCCTCTTGGCTTCTGACATTGGCACAACTGTGGCAGGCTGAGATACCATCCAGCCTATGGCTGGTCCCCTAAACCATTAAGCTAAGGTGGTTAGCATGATTCTAATGGGCTTCTCGGCAATATTCCCTCCACTGCTGAGTCACCCACCTTGAGTGATGCAGAGAGATGTGGTTGGGCCGTCTGCTGCAGTGTATTACAGCTGATGGCTCTGCCAGAGGACAAAACCCATTTGATTTTGTTAAAAAATCGACTGCCTTGTTTAGTGCAAGAAATCCATGCAATTAATTGCACTAGGTAAGACAAAATTATAAACCCAAATGATGGACAGGAAATGACCAGCTGGTCCATCAAGCCTGCCCAACATTATTTGACACTTCCTACCCACCCCACCCTACCCTCGCTCACTACCTGCTGCAGTAGTGAAAATCTGGCCCTTAATGTTTGGAAAACGCATTCTTTGTGATTGCTATTCGAGCTCTGATTTCTTTGTTTCTTTTTAAAATGCTTATGTTATATAAAATGCTAACCTATTGCTTAATTATCCGTTGTGCCTAAGGATTTTCAGAATTAACAAATACTTTGCCATATATTAATATTTCCACAATATAAAAGATGAGGCAAAAGATATTGCTGCCCAACCATGCATGTAATGGTGCTTTGCATCTCTCTATCTGTCTCCTTACTTTTCCCTGTTCATCTCTTTTTCTATGTCTGTATGTTTTTGTTAATCTTTCAGATATCCATCTGCCCCACTTTCAAAAATTATTGAGTGCATGTTCATTTTTACATGATATCGAAAATGAAGATAAACACATGACTATGTCGCTCTCTTATAACCCCATTTGTTATTCACAATTTCAGCCATGTTTGTGTAGTATCTAATCACAGGTACATGATTTATAAGATTTAACTGAGAGTTAGGAATAGAAAGTGCAGGTGTGACATCTTTTCCAGTGTGAACCATGTGCCAGAGTTTATGACAAATATTCCCATGATATTAAAACAGGAATTATAGGTTAGTAAAATCTGTATCAATGAGCTTATCTTTAAATCTGTGCAATATTAGCAAAAAAAACATCTTCTGTGCTTGTTAAAACTCTTCACAGGGCTTAACCTATAGAAGCTGCTTATTTTTCTACTGTGACAAATAAGATAGTTTCCACCCCTGTTGGCATCCAGCCTCATGGCGCTGTGAGCAGACAATATGGCAGGAAGGCCAAAAATCAGTTTTACGATGTCGTGAAACCAGATTGCAACCGTCTCCTCCGTCTGTCAATGGCGGGCCACATTTCCCACCGCCACACATTAGAAACTTAATTTTGTTACATCTGCATATAATTTTAAGCCTTGACCACTGGAATAATCTCCCCACGTTGGATCATCCAGGCACATCAGTGTGTGTTTCACAATAGCATTTATAAGGCGTACACCTGGCGAGCTGCACGTCGAGGGGAACTCAAAGGTGAGTGCACAGTAACGTTGCGCAGCACTTGCAAGGGTCACCCGTTGAACTTCAAGGTTGAAGCCCTGCGCATTCAAGCAAGGGCGCAGGCAAGTTGCATTTTCCCGGCTGGCTGACAGTGCAGTGCCGAGGCAAGGGCTGCCCCATGGTTGAGGTGAATTGAGGGGGAATGGGGCAAAGGTCGCACTGTGGTTGATGGTAGTGCACAAGCATGTGTAGTGGGGAGAGTGGGACAACAAGGGAAGTGGCCATGCATTAGGGAAACCTTGTAAAAAGTGACCATTCCTCCGCAGCTGAGACAGCTTAGGAGCAACCACATTGACATGCTTGGAGTCAGGGCTCTAACTTATCTGCCCACTCAAGCGACACAGAGACTTGAAAGTGTCACCAAGTGCTCCAGAGCTTTTCACCCCTCAGGCACAGACTGCAAACTAATGAGCGTTTTAATGGACTACAGAAGAATTGGACAACTGGGTACATTGTACAATCTCCTTTTGGAAGCTGGCCATAGAGCAGTCACTGGTGGAGGCGCCCACAGCCCCTTACAATGACATCATTCAGGTTGGAACCAGTTTCCCCCATGGTTCACGCTAACAGTGTGGCCTTGCACTGTGGGTTAGGAGAATGCTAGTGTCTGAGCTGAGAGCACAGCATGCAGTCCAATGGGCAAAGCTGCTGCCAATTGGTTAGGTGGAATGGTGTGGAAATGGTTGGTGTTTTGAGCAGCATTGCAGTGCACTAATCTTTGACCATCGAAGTGGTGGCCAACACTCTCTGGGATGTGTTAGGGGCCTTCAGACTTAACCAAGAGAGGTTCTTAGTTCACCCAAGCTAATCCATGCGTTTCTCTCTTTCGTCCAGTAGGAGGAGTACATCAGGAGCCAAGTGACCCAGCTGTGTGCCTTATGGCTTACAGAGAGCGGAGACAAAGGAGAAAGGAGCACCTGGCTGGGCTGAGGGAGGATCAGCACCCTCAGGAAGAAGGGGCGCTGGGGCTCCCGCACATGCCGCTGAAGCACCACAGCGAGTCATTGCTGGTTGGTGCCTAGCTGGACCCAAGATCTATATATGGCGCTTGTCATTTCTGCAGATGATTGAGAACCAGTGTTGCTGAAGACTGAGCATGTCCAGAGAACTGGTCGGTCACATCTGCCAGCTGCTGCAGGACCTGGCGCCACGGGGACATGGAGGACATCCATTGCCAGTGGCCGTGAAAGTGACCGTGGTGCTCAATTTTTACGCCAGTGGCTCTTTCCAGGTCTCCACAGGTGACTTCTGTGGGATATCACAATTCTCCATGCACAAATGCATCCATAAGGTCACAGACGCCATCTTCATGAAGATACACAATGTTGTGCATTTCACCTGGGATTAGGAAAGCCAGGAAGCAAGATCACTGGATTTGCCCAGATCTCTGGTTTCCCACTGCAGCAGGGTGCCATCGACTGCACTCACGTGGCGCTTAGATCTCCATAGCAACAAGCAATCAACTATGTCAACCACAAGGGCTTCCACTCGCTGGATGTGCAGCTGGTGTGTGACTATTACAAATGCAACCTGCAGGTCTGCACACAGTTCCCAGTCGCCAACTCCTACATTCTCAGTAAGTCTCAGATCCCCGATGTCTTCCAGGGTCCAGAGAGGCTGCAGGGTTGGCTCCTTGAGGACAAGGGCTACCCACGGAGGACATGGCTGATGACACCCGTGCGGTGGCCTCAGACTGCAGCAGAGCAAAGGTATAATGAAGCCCTTCTGCAACTCCCACCTTGGTGGAGCAAACCATTAGAATGTTGAAAATGAGGTTCCGGTGCCTGGACCGGTCTGGTGGAGCCCTGCAATACAGTCCCCAGAGGGTGACACGCATCATGGTCACCTGCTGCACCCTTCACAACCTGGCATTGCAATGGGGAGAGGAGCCAGCTAAGAAAAGATGGAGGAGCTGCACGTCTCCTCTGATCAGGATGACGTCAGCGGGTATGAGGGTGAGGAGGTCTTCAAAGGTAAGGATGATGGCAATGAGGCCATCGCACTGGCCGGGTGAGGCAGGTGCACTTGGAAGGCCCTCATAGCTGCTACATTCGTGGAGCTTAATGGCGACCTGCAGCAAGGAGACACCATAGATCCTACATTGAATCTGTGAACGTTTGACTCCTGTCTGGCACACATACCCTCTGTGATACGACTCCTGCCGTGGAGACTCAGTGGATGCCCATAGTCCCTACAGTCCAGGATGATGATGATGCCATACAGTGGGGACACTCCATAGATCCTCATATAGCTTATGTGAATGTCTGACTCCTGGCTGATGGCAGCTCACTTGCGCTCTGTGAACAGGATCATATCATGGAGATACAGCTGGGAAGCTTTGACTTCTCCTGACCCTATGGCATCTGTCATGAGCTGAACCCTTCAGGACCACACTGTCATCAGACACAGATGCTGATGAGATACAGAGAGCATGGTGGAACTCTGTGCTGCTGGCCCAGGACATTCTGGCAGCAATGATAAGCCCCATTGAGGTGCAGGCATGACTAATGTGTCCAGTGACAGTGAAGGCGCAACATCAGTGTGCTGGGAAGATTGCATAACGCACAGGGAAGAGGCCCTGGACTGAGAAACCTGCCTTTCTCTTGTGCAGGGACCAAAATTCCACACCTGAGTGACACAAACGCTATTCATCAGAACAAAGAGTCATAGGCAAAGAGACATTCTTGGGAGTTTATTAACAAAGTGAACACTGTGTTCAAGTGATTAACACCCCTGCCCAATCTGCGCAACCACATCTTCATAGCCCCTAACCCTACCGCTACATCTTGGTGCTCCCCTGACATCCACAACTGAGGTGGAGGCAGTCTGCTGGCTGCTATGCCCTGTCCATTGACCCATGACCTTGACGGGCATCCTTTGGAGGGCTGAGACCTGGAGGGCCAGGCCTGCTTTTGGGATCCTGCTGTGTGGCAGTGGCACCTTCCTCAGTCTGTGGAGCTGGATTTGATGGGGTCACAGGAAGGGCTGGATACACCTGGAGTCACCTGGGTGGAAGGCCTCGGAGTGTGCATCTGCTGACCCTCCTCACTATGGGTGCCCAAGGGCCCCTGGCTGACTCCTTGAGGAGAAGGGGAAGCTGGAGTGAGATCGAGCTGCCTCACGCCCCTCTAGTGTTGAAACTGTTGGAGGCCAACTATAATGTCAGCGAAGGAGTTCAGCCCACACAACAGTAAAGGACAACAATTCCCATTTTCAACCATCAGAAATATTGTGAAACCAGCTATACTGGAATATTCATCCAGAAGTTAAGCATGTGAAATACGTCTAAAAATGACGAGTTTTGTGTTCTTTGGTTAACCTAAGGGTGGGAACTTAAATACCAAATTTCTCTAGATCTATTTATTTTAAGGTTTTATTTCCCTTAGGTGTTTCATTGTAGAACTGATCTCCAAGACATGAAAACTAAATCTCGTCTAGCCTGAATGCCCAATCAGTTCACCTAACCAGTCAAGCTTCTCAATTACTCTGTATCTCCTGTAGATGTATAATCTTTCTAGGGTGACCTAGCATGGTTCCTCAGGATGGAATTTACATTCTCTGTGCCGGATTTTTAGGTCAGCATGTGGGCGTGATCAGCAGCCCTGGGACAGAACGCCGCCCGCAGTCAGCCCCCAACCACAGTTTGACGCTGGCTGGCCAATGAACAGCGTGCTGAAATGCTCAGCACTGCTGGGGTGGGGGCGGGAGTAGGGCGGGCGGAAAAAAATGTCCACACATCAGAATCAGTCACCTGAACATATACATGATGAAAATTCTGTCCATACATTTTTATTTTTTTTTATTTAAAAATCTCTGCAATTTCAGGCAGGGGAAAATGAAAGAATTAATGTTGCATTTAAGCAATATAATCATGTGTACATGCCCTTTAAACTCAGCCCCTGTGCCTGTTTTCAGGGGCCAACCAATTTACCTCAATGTATCCAGACTGACATATCCAGGCAGAGGACAGCCTTGTACATCTTGATTTGAAATGTGCTATTTACAGCTGCCTGTTTTGTACCAGGTTGAATTGAGTTTTGGCATTACAGTTAGAATTATGGCAGAGATACTGTACAGTAGAGTGACAGCCCATTATTGTGATTTGACCTGTTACTGTTAGCCACTTGTATGATTTGGATTGATTGCTGACCATGCTGTTTTGTTACTTGGAAAGAATGTGGGAGGATTCCTGAACAGCTGGAGATTCTAAGCCACTAGCAAGGGGACTAAATAGCTAGCAATTTCCCTGTTCTGGGCAGTGCCTGAATTGTCTTTACAAATTGGCAACTATTCCCATTGCCCTTTGATGGCTTTATTGGTGTAGCTTTGAGAAGAACTCAATGCACTGGATTCATAGCTCTGGAATTACCTGAAAAATTACCATATATCAATTTTTGATAAATACGCTATTAATGGCCACCATTAACTTAGAAGATAAATTTGAAATGAAGATGTACAGGAATACTTCACTAAATTCTGAAAGATAATAAGTCTCCCTGAGTCATGATGAGTATTCTGGTCTTTTAAATATGCATCACAGGGTTTCATGTCTTAATATGATACCATGTAATGACAGAAGTGTTAATCCTTCAGGAAGTTGATGGTGGAGCTGATCAGCTCTTGGGCCACAGCTTGAATCCAGGCCAGAATGATCAATTCTCTTCTCCCTGTTGCATGGATTCTGAATGACATGTATTTCAATCCAGTACCTAATGCACAGTATAAAACTGTACATATTTCAAAACTACACTAAATTGGAATTGCTTTGCAAGGGCATAAAGTTGACTGGTTTAGGAACTGGATGTGTCCCACTGTTGGAATATTTAAGTCTGTTTTGCAATTGGGATTGTGGCAAAGATATCTTATTAACTTAGAGAAAAGCAAAATACTGCAGTGCTGGAAATCTGAAATAAGAACAGAAAATACTGGGAAAAATTCAGCAGGTCTGCCAGTATCTGTGGAGAGAGAAACAGAGTTAACATTTCAAATCCAATGTGACTCTTCTTTGAAACTCGTCTTATTAACTTATGCTGTTCTTGACTTAGGAGTACTTAATGCTGACACTGGTTAGAAAAACTGAGAAAATAAATTATATGAGAATAACCTCACTGTTCATCTTCACCAGAGCATTCATTCAAAAGGAAAAACTGAATGCTAATCCATTTTAACAACTTTTTGACACAATAGAATACATTAAACCTACAAAAAACAAAGGTGAGTAATCATATATTTGAATACATGCAGTGAGCCAAAGAAAACAAATCTTCAGTTGAAAGCAAAATGACCTTAGGTAAAATCAGCCTTATCTTCCAAAGCCATCTGAAAAGGAACATTGATGCCATGCTGCTTTGAGCAATCTTTTGTATGTGGATAGTTCCATTCTAGTTCAAGAATTAAGGTATTATGTTGTTTTGAATATTTTTTATCCAAAAAAATCATCAGTTTTCAGCTTTTTTACCACTGGCCTGAGGCCTGGAAAAGGTTGGGGCATGCAGGGATTAAAAAATGGACTGTAACCATTCTGGATGTCCCAGGCCTTTAGAAAATAAAAGTTGATCTTAATGACTCATGTTCCGTCCATGTGCTGCAGATTGAGCCTCAGGTTTGCAACTCAGAAGGAGGGTTCCCTGAGAATTTTTGGGGGCAATTTATGTAGAATGGTTCCATTTTAAAGGGTTTCTTGGGGCTGAATTTTGCTGTCGGTGAGCAGGGGACGGGGCCCACTCGCCGACGTGTAAAATGATGCAGGATGATGTTGGGGGGAACCCCCGACATTATCCCGCCCCATTTAAAACATCAGGTAGGCGGGGGCACGGCAAAATCAGCTGCGGGCCTGCCGACCTGTCAATGGTCAATTGAGGCCATTGACAGGATCATTAAAACAATTAAAGGACCTGCCTGTCCAACCTTAAGGTTGGTGGGCAGGCCAGGAGCCTTGGCAGCAAATAGATAAAACATGAAACCTCATCCACCAGTGGGATGAGGTTTCATGTCGGGATTTAAAAAGTTTAATAAAGTTTTAGTGTAAATTATGAACATGTCCCACCTCATTGTCATGTGAGGGGGATATGTTAAGCATTCTTTTTCTCTATTTGTAATATTTTTAGAACTGTCAGCAATCTCCCTGAGGCAGCACTTAGCCTCAGGGAGATGGGCACTCCTTCGTGGGCATGCGTGAAAGAGCGCGCTCTCGCTTTTGGGGAATCCCCCCGCCTGCTCAGGAAGCGCATAGCCTTTCCCGCCGGATGTTACGCTGGGCAGGCCTTAATTGGCCTGCCCATGTAAAATGGCGGCTGGGCCCACTTCCCTGGCTTGAATCAGCTCCCCGCCCGCTGGAGATTGGGTTGGGCGTGCCCACCCAGTAGGCAGAAAATTCTGCACTTGATCTATAAATGTAGCCTGTAATTTTTCAGCAATAGGACTACTGCAGATTATGGTTCATATCATCTTCACAAAATCCTTGGAGCAATTTAATTGGTTTAGTTTCTATTTGATTTGTACTTTTGTAACTTTCATATTTGGTGGTTTTCTGTCCTGATTTCTACTTGCTGAAAGGTGAGTCTTCTACTGCATCAGTTGTGCTTTGTTGTTGCTTTATAAATATAGGCCTGGGTTTTGAGCTTGTTGAGTGCGCTTGATCAGCAGGCCAGAAGCGGCCACAATTTCCAAGTCCGGCTGTGATTGGACCCGGAACGCAGTTTCACACTGGCTGGCCGCCAGCATGAAATGCACACGGAGAGCAGCTCAGTGCTGCCGAGGAGGTGGATGGGACGTGGGGGGAGGTACGTAGGAAGAGTGCAAGTGCCATGAGAAGTGAGGTTGCGGGCAGGTATTTCCAATGAGCTCCTTGAAGTCTGACAACTGCTGTGGATCTGCCTTGGAGAGCACAAAAAATGCTGCAAACTCTCTCTGTAATGCAAATTGAAGCAACTGACAGCAGAACTCACAACACCTTAAACCTGAAGCATTTTTTCATTATTCGTTCATGGGATGTGGGCATTTATTGCCCATCCCTAATTGCCTTTGTTCAGAGGGCATTTTAAGAGTCAGCAGTCTGGAGTCATATGTAGGCCAGACCAGGTAAGGACAGCAGATTTCCTTCCCTAAAGGACATTAGTGAACCAGATGCGATTTAATGACAATCAACAATGGTTTCATAGTCATCATTAGATTTTTAATGCCAGATATTTATTGAATTCAAATTCCACCATCTGCCATTGAACCCAGGTCCCTGGGTCTCTGAGTTACCAGTCCAGTGACAATACCTCAATCAACAAACATAGGTTGAAATGATTTTGCATTTCAAAGATTCGTTCCAAGGATTTTAAAAGATAGATTGCATGTTGTATTCATATGAAGTAAGGTGCATTAAACATTAATTTTAGTTCAGAAACTGGTTCCATTCAGTTTCCAGCAGATACTATTCTCCAGTCTGAAACTTCTGAAGTTCAATACCATCAGAATAATTAAGAAATCTCATTCAGAAGATTTTTTTTTTAGCAACAGGAGTTTCATGGTCATCATAAGACTTTTAATTCCAGATTTTTTTTTAATTGAATTCAAATTCCACCATCTGCTATGGTGGGATTTGAACCCACGTCCCCAGAGCATTACCCTGGGTCTCTGGATTACCAGTCCTGTGACAAAACTACTTCACTACACCATCACTCCTTAGTTCATCCTGGACATTTTATCCCACCCTGGATTGAGTATGACGCCAAAATGTATTTTTAAAATTACATTCTAAAACACTGCCCTATTGTGCTGCTTCATGACAGATTTTATGCTGAATAATGTAGATACGTTTCAGCGGAATCTTAGGGGGAAAACACTTTGCACAACTAATGCAATCCTGGCAGCAATTTGCACCTAGATAGCTGATTGCACCTAAAGTGGAAACTCAATCTGCTATAGTAAAGGCAAAATACTGCGGATGCTGGAAACCTGAAACAAAAACAAAAAATGCTGGAAAAAGTCAGCAGGCCTGACAACATTTGTGGAGAGAAAGACAGAGTTAACATTTTGAGTCCATTTGACTTCCATATGTCCGCTCTGAAGAAGTCATACAAACTCGAAACGTTAACTGCTGTCTTTCTCTCCACAGATGCTGTCAGACCTGATGAACTCAATCTGCTGCTTTTTTTATATCCTGATGACTGATGACACTGCTGCCGAGATGGGGATGATGCTGGCAAATCTACATTTATTCTTCATTCCTGCTTCCTCGCAGAACATGGTAGCGCACTCTCTTCTTAGCAATTGTATAAAATATAACATTAAATATCAGTGGACAATAGTCACATGCTAGCCAAACCTGTTAAGAATCGCAGCATCCTTCCTCTGAAGTGAACAAGTCAATTTTTCGTACCATTCTACTAGCACTGATTCATAAATTGCTAGATTTATTTAATCCATTTTCGTATCTTACCATTTTGGAATATTACATAGAGCAGAATTTTGCCGTTGGTGAGCAGGGGGCGGGGCCCGCTCGCCGACGCGTAAAATGATGTGCAGTGACGTTGGATGGAACTCAATTAAATTTAAATTTTCAGGAAGGCGGGGGCACAGCAAAGTCAGCTGTGCACCCGCCGACCTGTTAATGGCCAATTGAGGCCATTGACAGATCAATTAAAGTCATTAGTGGACCTGCCCGTCCAACCTTAAGGTTGGCGGGCAGGCCAGGAGCCCTGGCAGGAAGTAGAAAAAACATGAAACCTCATCCACAGGCGGGATGAGGTTTCATGTAGGGTTTTAAAAATTTTAATAAAGTTTTTTTGGAAATTATGAACATGCCCCAACTCATGTGACATTGTCACATGAGGGGACGTGTAAGAGAATTTTTTTTCTCTATTCTTAATATTTTTGAAAGTAGAGGCAATCTCCCTGAGGCAGCATTTAACCTCAGGAAGATAAGTGCGCTCTTTTGTGCGCATGCGTGAAAGAGTGCACTCTCAATTTTAGGCACCCCCCAACCCCCCTGTCCGCACAGGGAGCGCATAGCGCTTTCCTGCAGACATCACGCTGGATGGGCTTTAATTGGCCCGCCCATGTAAAATGGCGCCGCGTGCCCAATTGGGGGCGCCACACCTCCGATTGGAGGCACTGATCGGAAGCGTGCCTGCACACGTTCGCCCATCAACTTGCCCCCAACAGTGTTAACATTCAGCCTATAGAATTTATTGCACAGAAACAGACCGTTCAGCCTAACTAGTCTGTGGTCCCCTCAAACCTCCTCCCTTCCTACTTCATCTAATCCTATCTCACCATGAATTCTCTAACTCTTAGTTGCTAATCTAGCAGCATAACCACTAAATCACCTGTTATGTTCCTTATACCCTTTGGGTTTTAGTGAATGTTGCTGAAAAAAGAGACGTGCTATCAAAACTTTTCACTTTGCATTCATTAGGATAGCTCGCAAGAAATTACCAGCTGTAACGGGGAACAGCAATTTATACTGAGTGAGAAGAGAGTGCAGCATAGATTGTTGTTCCTCCATTTCAGTTGGTAGTTTTTTATGAGCTAGTATAAGACAAAAAGCTTTGAAAGCCTGTCTCTTCTTCAGCAATACCCAAGTTCTGTACTACTAAACGACTATTTGAAATACTAGTGAATTTGGATTAAGGAGAAGTCCATTTGGCAATTATTGCACCTGCATTTTTCAAGTTGCATTTTTATCAAGTAATCTGTTTCCCGACCAATATAATTGGAGCAGTCTTTCGCCTGGAATTTCAATGGCTAAAGGCTACAATTTACACAATTTCCGTAGATCCAGCACAAGATTTCTTAAAGCAATTACTGATTATTTGTTGTTAGTAAAATATAGACCTGTTATAAGCCAGACTTCTCTCAGACTTTAATATGTTACACAGACAAAGCCCCATCTGATTGTTTTAAACTCTTTTATGTTAAAGTTGCAAAAAAAGGATATCAATAAAATATTATTTACTATCTAACTTTGAAAACGGTGATTTCACTCTTATAAGAGCAATAAAGCATTGGCAGTTAGCAGAAAGGATTTGAGTTGATTGTTAACTTGTTTTCTATGCTTAAAACTTGTACTGCCGATCAGGCACCCACTGTAGAAGCTGTCCAGTTTTCCCATTCCATTTATTTGTGCAGTTCTGCCATGAGCATTGACAAAGCTGAAAGATTTGCCAATTCACCACATGCCTCCTCTGAAATAAATCGAGTGTCATAAAATTGCTAGATGGGCACCATTAAGATAAATTAGTTTCATGCCTGCCATTTAGGGCTCGAAATTTATGTCACAAGAACATGCCATTCAATCTTGAAAACTATGGAGGGGAGCAACAAAATAGCTCAGTGTCGCAGGTAGTGAATTGATCCTAGAGGCTTTTAAGAACTTTTCCTTTAACCTTTCTTGACAGTATTTCTGTGTATTTGTGCCAGTCACATGCTGCTAATTGCATCATGCAAGTATCGGGATGTTAAAAGAACAAGATAGATCTTGGATAAAAGCAAAAAACTGCGGATGCTGGAAATCTAAAACAAAAATAAAAATACCTGGAAAAATAAAATACCTGGATTTCTAGGCTGGTGCAAAGACAATGCATGTGATAAAACTGATATCCAAGTAACTGAAATGGGGTCACAAAAGGAACAGTCAAGCAAGAGCAGTAAGACCTCAGTGAGATCAATTACCTTTCATTCTTAGCTAGAACAAAATACATGGCAATCTAGATGATCAAAGAAAACTGCACAGAACAAATAGGGAAATCATGGAAAAGAAAGCTTTTTAAAAGTGATGTTGGATAGGAGACTCAACCACTGTATTTTTAATCTCAGAGTAGTGTTATTTAACAGATGGAGATAAATTTGACTTCACTAAATAGTTCTGTGGAAGGTTTCAGAAAATAAATTGTAGCATGTTCTAGATAAGATTGCAATTTTTTTTTATAACCACTAAGTGGATGTTGAAATGCAAAGCACGTTTTTTTAGCACTTGGCAGACTTGGCCTCTCCACCCAGCGTACTTGTGAATCTGATTGGCTGGAACAACCAGCAGAGAAGAAACTAATTATAGCTTCCATCAAGTAATAGTTTAGGTGCCTAAACAACTATGTCTAGTTGGCTAGCTCTGAGGGTGATCTGCAAGTAAAGCTGTAGTGGCTTCCAGGAAAGGACCCCAAAGGAATGTTTATCATTTTGCTATATGGATTGTCAGACCTGACTCTTGGGTCCTCAGGTTCCAGATCAATTTATTTTGTTCTGAATCTTGGGTGAATTGTATTACTATCTTTGCTAAGTTGCAGTTATCGTACAAATATTGTGGTAATGATGAGTCCCCCTATAATTCGGGCAACCGTCAATTATTTTAAGTCTGTTTTAGATATGTTCATTTGCTTTACTAATCTAAAAAATGAAGGTCAAACAAACATTAACTTGTGCCCTACAATGAAAGCAAAATACTGTGGATGCTGGAAATCTGAAATAAAAACAGAAAATGCTGGAAATAGCAGGTTTGGCAGCATCTGTCGAGAGAGAAATGTTTTGAGTTGAATATGACTCCTGGGAACAGAAGAAGCATTTTATTTGACTTGATACGTTGATTCTGTTTCTTTCTCCACAGATGTTGCCAGACCTGCTGAGTATTTCCAGCATTTTTCTGTTTTTGTTAACTTGTACCTTTCTCATTCAGTGGCATTGCTTCTTGTTAACATCTTGTAGAATATATCCTAATGGGATTAATTTCTTGTTAATAATTAGGAAAGTATTTTTGTCTTGTAGTCTTTGATGTGTGGGGGCTTTTGCTGAATCTAAGCCTCTGTTAACCATGTTAATGAAAGGTTGTCATCGCGTTGTCTGGAATGCATTATTACAGCATTTATCCATAACAAAATATGGCAGAAATAAAGAATGGCTCTTCACACTCCCCAAGGAATTGTCAAACTTTTTAATAAAAACAGCCCTTTTAAATAACTTGCAATTGGGTGTTCTCTTGATTAGAAGTGGTAGAATTGCAAGGAGTAAATGGGTAGACTCAGTTGAAACACTGTCATTATATCTTTGGGATAGGTTTAGTCAGATGATGTCATCTCAATGGCAACCATAAGACCTTTAAGTGAAATTAATTTGGGCAAAGCCTGAATCTCATTCCAAGTGGAGTTGACTTTGAAAATGCCTATTATTCTTCCTGAATTCATATTATATCACTAGGCTAATGCAAAAGAAGCCTTTGGGAGTGACATCAAAATGAAAGTATTTGCATTGGTGTAGTAGAAGCTTCTGTCCTAAGGTTAGTGAGGTCAGATAGAATGGGCAAATATAATACCTCATATTAGCATTGGGATCCAAAATTGGAACATTCTGCTCCATTCTCCAACAGAAAAATATAACTAGGTCTCATTAATTTTTTTGATTCCATGATGGCCATTTTCAGCTCCTTATTTCCCCACAATAGTGAATCAGTGAAGGAAAATTTTTTATCATAAGACAATGTACTTTTTAAGAAACTGCTCAGCCTGAATTTTCAGTGATGTGTCGTGGCAGTTGGCAGGGTTTGAACATTCTTCATGATAAATGATTTTTCTTTTTTATTGTGCTAAAAAGCATTTTATTTTATTATCAGCACAGCTTCTCTACAAAGTAAAAACAGATGACACATAAAATGGAGCCACAATAGCTCATTGTCCAATATAGTCAGTATTAATGAAAAGAACTTCATGTAGCAAACAAACCTTTAATTTATAGCTGTACAAATTTCATTCTGATTTAATGTTGCAGAGTTATGACTCGGTCATTAAATAGGCCACAGATATGCCTGCCCAGTCATGCTTTGGGTGGTCACAGCTGCAGTAACAAGAAAGAACTGCAAGACTTTTGATTTATAAAGAGAGAGTTTCCCTGCGGTGTTCATAAAACTTCCCGGTCTTGATCTTGCCTTAGAGGAGAGCTGCTGAGTGGAGGTCAGGTACTTTCCAGGATGGTGAAGTAACATTATGGTACCCAGGAATGAATTATTTGTTGAAACTCTTAGATTGGGAATGATGCATGGTATGGTGAGAGCTGCCTAAACATGGAGAACAATATGAAATAGTTATAGCTCGATTTTCAAGTTCAAAATATTCTTTATGCAAAAACCCATCGTAATCTTGCATTGGTTACACAATTAACTATTGTCTAGCTCCAGCTCATTTTTTTGTGTTAGCTTTTTTTGTCATTAATTGTTTCATTCACTCACACACACACACATACACACACACATACACACATATACACACACACATACACACACACACACACACACACACACTCTCTGCTCAGTCTGAATGCCTCACTCTGAGCGCACAAAATCCTCTCTATTTTTCCTTCCCCTCAGTCTCTCTCCTAAGCCCCTCTCTCCTTCTCTGCTCTCTTTCCCACTCTCATTTTCACACACAAACACAAGCATTGCCCCACTCCCAGTTTATACTCCAAGGGATAGATAATAATAATTGGGATTTGTATTCAGGGAATTTTTGACCACCATCAATCTCAGCGTTGATGAACAAATAATTTCGTTCTGTCCCTATCACAGCAGCAACAATGTAAGAGAAATACAGATGCATTTTCATGAAACCTTTTATTCAAACAATAAATTACCCCCAGTATTGCAAAATATGTTGAGTGCCATGGGTAACTAGTTTTAGCCGGCAGTAATATTCTATATCCACCAGCTGGAACACCTATTAAGTAATTTTACCAGCAAAGCTTATTATAAACCAGGTACTTCAGTTGGCCAAAGATTCCTGATTGTATCTCTAATTTGTGGGAGAGTGTTTAGTGCTTAATTGATGTTTCTTATTTGCTTGACAGAAGAATGTACTAATGATAAAGAACCAAGAAAAACAATCTGCACAGCTCTGATTAATTAAGAATGCAACACATAAATATTTGCTTACAGTTTCTCAGCTACTTAATATTCTGTCTGCAGAAGCTTACTCCCACAACACAGTTCTATCTGTGCCTTGATTGAAATACACACAAAAAGCAACTTTCTTGCTTTTGTTGTGCAATCCTGAGTATCAGTTATTTGATGAGATGTTACCAGTGCACTGTGAGGATGCTGTGTCTTTCTGTTTGGAAACTGTTAGCTATGATAGGAGGAGAATATTTTAAATATTTATCTTTGTTAAAACTGTTTTTCTTTTCTTATATAAAGCGGTGAGATTTTTGCGATCATTTATGGAGCATCTATGCTAAGGAGGGTGTGCGTTTCCATTTTTGGCACCAGTGTAGTCATTGATCATTCTTGGGACAGTTGCAGCATTAATTAGATGCAAAAAGAAAATTCCTACTACATTGCCCTATTTTTTAGTTCTTATTCACTATTTTTATTGTGACTTGGCTGAGTGATATAGCCACTTTCTCTCTGGTATGTTTGTGCTGCAGACTCATATCTACTTAATGAAAGACCTTGCATTAAAGAAGTGGAGAAAGAGACATTCAAGCAAGCTGGATTGAAACTCAATTCCTGCAAGTGTAAGGACACTGCTTACTACCCAGTGCTCCAATATATAACTGAATAGATCATTCATCCTGTTGCTGCTTGTGCAACAAGCTTCTGGTGTGTTTGCCTACATAACAACAGTCCATGTATTTGGAAATAATTCCATTGTACCTGAAACACTTTGAGTAGTTTGATCGACCTTTTCCTGTGCTATATGACTGTAAGTCTTTATTTTCAGAAGGCTGAGGTTTCAAGTTACGCTCTAGCACTTCAACACAGCATCCGAGATTACACTTCAATCCAGTACTGAATGAGTGCTGCACAACCAGGGCTGTCATCTTTCATATAAGATGTTAAACACGGAATTATCTGGCCTGTTTGGGGCGATGCAAAAGATCCCATAGTGCTATTCAAAAATTCCCCAAATGTCCTACATAACACTGTTCAGTCAAATGCTGCTTTGGTATCAAGAAAAGTCATTCACACTACATATCTGCAATTCAGCTGTTTTGACCACGTTTGGATCAAGGCTGTAATGAGGCCTGGAGCCAAATGGCCCTGGCAGAACCCAAACTGAGCATCGGTGAGCAGATTATTGGTAAGTGCTGCTTAATAGCATTATCAACAACATCTTCCATCACTTGCTGATGATCGAGTGTAGACTGATGGGACAGGACAGTAATTGGCAAGATTGGATTCATCCTGCTTTTTGTGGACAGGGTATAGCTGGGTAATTTTCCACATTGCCAGATAGATGTCAATGTTGTAGCTGTACTGGAACAGCTTGGCCAGGGGAATGGCAAGTTCTGGAGCACAAATCTTCAGTGCTATAGCCAGGATGTTATCAGGACTCATAGCCTTTGCTGTATTCCGTGCCTTTAGCTGTTTCTTGATATCACATGGAATGAATTGAATTCGCTGGAGACTGGCATCTATAATTGTGGGGACTTCAGGAGGAGACCAAGATGGATCATCTACTCCAGCTGAAGATGGTTGCAAATGCTTCAGCCTTGTCTTTTGCACTGATGTGCTGGGCTCCCCCATCATTTGAGGATTGGGATGTTTGTGGAATCTCCTTTTACTGTTAGCTGATTAATTGTCCAGCACCATTCAAGACTGGAGATGGCAGAACTGTGAAGCATTAAGTATCCTTTACCTTTCCGCAAACAAATATGATTCATGGCAGTTGTAGATATCAGCAAAGAAAGGCTTGAGAAATAGTGTCCTGAATGCTGCATACAAATCACAATTTAGATGTATTTCATTTCAATTGAAATTCTTGTTATTTTCTGGGTGGAATTGTGAAATACCAATTTGTATTAACTTATACCATTTAGATTCTAAACCACATCATAAAAGATTTCCTCTGGTTTCTGTGAGTTGTCAGCACCATGTAGTAGTGGAAATGCATTTACAAATTCAACTGAAATAACATGATATCATTAACAGAGATCAACCTTGGAATCGTTATCTGAAATTCTATACGCATTAAAAGTATTGCCTCCAATACAATTCCATGTGTTTCTCAGTTCATCTAGTTTACAATGACATTTCTTATCATGGATCATAACACACATACTGACAACACAAAGTGACAACTGTGATGATTAATTTGCTCAAAAAGTCACAGGCATGTACATCAGATGATTATGACTTTGACCGCACTTTGTAGAACTGGTAGAGTGTGGTGCCAGGGAATAGGTCATCCAGCTGTGCCCCTCAGCGAGTTAATGTTGAGGAAATGGCTATTGAATCCTGTGGATAAAGTGCTGATCAAGCAGGCAGCTCAGTCCTTGATGATGTTGAGCTTATTCTATGTTGCTGCGGGAGTGAAATGCTGGCTGTTAATGCCTCTTCAGGTATAATGAGTTTCACTGTCACTGCCTATCACACAACTGGGGGCCAATTCTTACCTTAGCCTTCTAGTTTTTTGATTATAATGTGGCCTTACAATGGGGTGTGAGATTCCACAAGGATGAGAGTGTTTGTATATTCTCCATTAGAAGCTTTCAGAACAGATGGCCAATATTGAGTAATGTGACCTACAGTAGCCATTTTATGGTTCAGCAAAAGTCAATTTTAAAATAGCAAAAAAAATGTTTTGATAGACTCAGTTTTTATTTCTTTTCATGGCTTATTGACATGACAATGGCAAATGAGGAGAATTCTGTCACACTTTTGACTTAAGCCTTCTAGGGAGTAGAAAGACTTTGAAGGATCAGGAGTGAGTTATTCATCCCAGAATAGTCAGCCTTTGTCCTGCTCTTATGGCAATAGTTTTGACATAGCTAATGCAGTTACTCTTTTGGGTAGTCATGGCCCTTAGCATAATAATATTGGGTAAATTCAGCAATAGCGGCACCACTGAAGATTGGCAGGGGTGGGGGTTGTGTTTCTTTTTTGTTGGAGACAGTCATCACCTGGCATTTTTTTGTCGTGTAAATATTATTTGCCACTTGTCAGCCAAGGTAATACAAAGCCATCGTAGGTGGGTGTGAGCTGCTTCATTGTTGGAAGAGTTGTGAATGGATGTGAACCCTGTAGAATCATCATGAACCACCTCACTCCTGCACTTCTAATGGGGAGAAGTTCAGTGATGAAGTAGTTCAAGGTGGTTGGACTGAGGGTACCACCCTACGAAACTCTAGCAGCAATGTTTTGGAGTTGCGATGACGGTCTGCAATAATTAGTCTGAGATAAATGATTATCTTCCTTTTGGGACAGCTCTCCAAACTTATAAGTCAGTTCCCTAATGTTAGTGAAAGAGAATTTTCAGGGGTCTATGGAGGTCATTGCATGTAGGACTGAATTCATATGTAGGCAATGGCCTAAGGGTGACAGGATACCATCCTCAGAGGGCTAGAGCAGCTTTTGTGGTGACTTTTCTGGGTTTGAACCTACAAATGAATGTATTTATTGAACGTATTTTCATGAATTGCTATAGTGGGATTGAACTCACAACCTCTAAGTTACATGCCCAGTGCCATACCCTAGTACACTACTGTATTCCTGCAGTGTAGACATTGAAGAATTTGCATGCTTTGAATACAGTCTAATAAATACTTTTTCAATCAAGTGAAACACTGGAACATTTACTCTTAATGTTTCTCAGCTGCAGAATCTTTTTTACATCCCAACTTTTTAAATTTCTATCCTTTTTCCAATAACTTTCCAATAATTTAGAGCGAACTTACCGCTCATAGCTGGCAGATTGGAGACCTATCTCGGAAGTTAATTGCCTCAACAAATGAAGCAAGATGTAATCCATTAACTTTTTAAAAAAAATCCCTACTAATGCAAAATATTCAGGAAACAGCTGGAATTAAACTAAAGTTTAGATTTTAACGATCTTGCTTAGCCCCTGTCAGCCAGCTGAGCATTTGTAAATTTAGAAAAAAAAGGTTGCTGAGAACAGCAAAAATAAAAAAGATTTGTGATGGAAAATATTTTTTTCAAAGGAGCAGCATTTCTGGCATCTTTCCATGACAGGGAAGAAAGGCCCCTAGTTGAATCCTGTTAGCATATGTTCGCGTGCTAGGACCACTTTAATTTGCTGCTGAAAGCTAGTTAAAATTGTTTTTTCCACTAAACCTGATAGTGACTGGGTGTCCTTGGCACAGCAGGGCAGCGAATACTGGCATTAATATTTAGAAAGCGTAGCACGCAGCAGAGTGTGAGAAAAATGCTTTCTGGCAGAACCAGATGAGAAGAAATGGGGCTGGGACTATCCCTTGTCTGCTTTAACCAGAGATGCAAATTTTTGAAATGTGGCTTTATCAAGCATGAGCTTTCTATCAGGTTTTTTTAACTAGCTGTTGCACTACAAAATGATGGTTAATAATTTCCACTAATTAACACTTACATTTCAGGACATTTGGCAAACACAAAGCCTATACTGTCGCTTAGTACCATAGTCTGTGCCAGCTTGCACTGTTAATGTGTTTGATACCTTCACAGAATACTTCTATTTCTTTTCTCTTCTTCCTTGTGTATGTTTAATATGCTGCAAATGTTTCAAGCTCTCACAGTACATATCATTTATTTATGCATCCCACTCATATCAACTTCAAATATTTTCACAAGATGATTAAAGTAACACTTTTTTGTAGTGTGCACAGATACATATTGAATATGCTCCCAATATCTGGGTGTGCATATAGTATACCACAAAGAGTCAAGCAGTTTGTGAGCAAAGACAAGGTTGCGAAATCTGGTTGCAAGTCTACACATTTAAACACCCTCTCTTGTTCAAATCAGTACTAACCTCAGACTTGTCATTGACGAGAGGTTAGAGAGACTCTGCTTTTCACTAGTATTAATCCTGAGCAGATGGTTCAGTTTATAATAACCTTTCTGTTATTTAGGCTCCGTTAGCTTGTCTTTTCTGTGCACTGGGACTGATAGAGAATGCATTGCCTGAGAACACTGTCAAAGATGGCATCCTGAGTACCAATGAACAGTTAAGAGCGGCAACCCAAATCATCATGACAGCGGACAGTAAATTCAATACAGAAAAATATTTGACCAACTTGAGTGTTGCTGGAAAAGGGGGCATGCTGTCGAAGCTTTTCATCTTGCACTCATCAGGACAGACATGCAAGAATATTAATTTTAAAGGGAACAACAATTTATACTGCATGAGAAGGGAGTGCTGATGGATTGGCAAGTGGACTCTGATTGGTAGAGAGAACAGTTAACTGCCAAGCTTTTGTTTAAATTCAAAACAGGCAGGTCGACTCTGATTGGTTAAGGCATTGCCATGGGGAATAAACCAGGGAATGGCTATCTCCCAAGCTTTTGTTTAGCTGAAAAAAACTCAATGTGTGTACACGTTCTTTCTGTCCACAAAGGACAGGGCTTTGTGTATGAATATGTGTAGCTTCTAGCACACATAAGTGAGCCACGCAGTGAGCCCGCTGATAATCTTAAATTGGTTGTCATGCAATATACACTCACACACAGAGCCCTGTCCTTTGCAGACAGAAGGAGCATGTCCCTACATTGTGTCTTTTTCAACTAAACAAAAGTTTATTCCCCATAGCAATGCCTTGGCCAATCAGAGTCGTCTTGCCTGGTTTGAATTTCAACAAAATCTTGGCAGTTGACTGTTCTCTGGTGCATTTTCCATGGCAATGCCTCTACCAATCAGAGTCCACTTGCCAACCAATCAGCACTGCCTTCTCATGCAGTATAAATTGTTGTTCCCTTTAAAATTAATATTCTTGCATATCTGTCCTGATGAGTGCAAGACAAAAAGCTTCGACAACATGTCTCCTTTTCCAACGATACGCAATTCTGTACTACCAAATGACTATTTGGCCAATGATTTGAAATTGTAAACACAGGAACAAAGGACCACAGTGCAGCGACTGATACGAGTATGGACCTTTCTCTTCATGTTCACATCCTATCTTTGGCAATTTTTGAAAATCAGATTCAATATATCTAGTCAATAGGTATCACTCAGCCAATGTCTAATACATGTGATCCGGTCTTCTACCTCATTACTCTTAATGGGGGCTTATTGTGTGCAAATTAACACCACATTTTTTTTAACATTACAACAGTGACTACATTCAAGGCCTGAGTCTTCTGGTTGGTGTGTGGGAGCGAGCCCCACACGCCGATGCGCGGTGACGTTGGGCGTGCGTCCTGATGTCACCGCGCATCATTCCGATCTTCAGTTCGGCGGCCGTGCACCGTAGTCGGCTGTGCGTCCGCCGAACTGTCAAAAACCTGTTAAGGCCAATAATCACCTAGCTAAACTGATTGTCTGGGCTGCCCGTTTTTTATTAAAATACATAAACATGTCCCAGCTCATGTGACACTCACATGAGGGGACATGCCTGAGTAATTTTCTTTTCTCTTTTTTACAATGTTTGATTACTAAATTAATCTCCTTGAGGCAGCTCCTCATGGACATTTCTGCATTCTTCCGTGAAAGAGTGCAGGCCCCGTCTCTCCCTCCTCCCCACACGCGTGCAGGAAGCGCTGGGCGAGCCTTAATCAGCATGTGCCCGCTCCCGGAATGCCCGCCCGAAGAGGAGAAAACTCTCCCCCAAAAGTCCTTCGTTGGCTGTAAAGTGTATTTACATAAGGCAAAACTTTCAACTTTGATTCGGGTATGAAACTGCAGATATTGAATTTTCTCCCCTTATGTACCCTGGTCAATTCTCCTTTTTCTTGTATAATGAGCAGTTAATCTGACATTGCTAGTTTAATGCCCCCGCTCAAGTTGAAAGCCAAGCTCATTTTGTTTAGATCTTGGATCAAATTGTAATGTGCTATTCTAACAGGGAGGCCATGTTGTCTCCCCAGCTCACACCGGGCCCCACAGCTGCCATGTTGGATGTCGGCGGGGTTCCCGCCAGCAGGTGGTGATGGAGTGGGACAGCACTGGCTCGGGGAATTTTTCGGCCCCTCTGCGTCTCCTCGGGAGCGGTGTCCGTGGCATTTCAAGTCCAACGTGACTCTTCTTCATAGGGACTCGAAATGTTAACTCTGTTTCTCTCTCCATAGATGCTGCCAGGCCTGCTGAGCTTTTCCTGCATTTTTTTTTAAGTCTACAGCATTGCTTATTCAAGACAAGGAGTTGCAGCTCTCAACAGTCTTTCTGTGTTTTGGAGTGTTGAACAATGGTCGTGCATTGTAAGGTGTTTGTTTCTTTAGGATAAGCTTTTTCCAGGAACGTACTTCTATTTTAGATGCCAGTACAATAAAGGATTAAAGGATCACTGAGCTAGAACCTTTGTGTGTATCGTGTGCTTTTTCCTGCATTACATGGACAGCAGCGGTTCAAGAATATAGCTGACCACCACCTTCTCAAGGGTAATTAGGGATGGGCAATAAATGCTGGCCCAGCCAGCGGCATCCACATCCTGTGAATAAATATTTAAAAAAATTATCTAACTCAAATGAACTATTTTCTTTCAATAGCTTGTTCCACATTTCCACTATCCTGTGGAAGTGATATTTTTTCTAATCCCTTACCTGTTTGCTGCTTGTTAATTTTTAATTTCTGCCTTCTAGTTGTCCAAGATGAACACTTGCTTCAACAACAATAAAAACTTATATTCATATTTTACTTCCACCTCATCTGTATTTTTCATTAGTCTGAAGATCTGCTACATATCCTATCTCAGGAGGATTTTTTTTACTGGAGCCTTTTGGCACAACTTAGTCGCCTTAGAAAGCTTGGTCATTTTCCTGAGATCTCTTTTTAATGCATCCAAGTGCCTCTTGAGAGAGCACAAGCAAAATTGCCTGCTTTCCTGCAGGATTGGCTTGACTATTGGTTTGTTCAATGTCAGACTCATGGTCCAATGGTTCCTAGAGCTCAACTCACCTTATAGCAATTTATCTTATAGGTGACATCATTAATTACTGGGAAACAGATTGAGTCCTGTTTTCTGTGAGGCATGTATATAGTGCAATGGGTATAAGTAGTAGTATGGGAGGAGGCTTTGTGCTTTATATGTATACATGTACTATCTCCAGTGTTTAATCTCAATAAAAAAAATTATGTTTCTGCCACTTCCATTTCTCTTCAACAAATACTGTCAGCTATCTATCTCTCAGACGGTAAGGCTGGTTGACACCTTGAGAATCACATAAATTTGTGTGGTTTCAAATTCATAAACCTTGCGTAATTCAAAGACTAATGTATATTTTGTGGCAAAATTAGCCCTTGCCCCAATTATTAAAAATTACTGTCTGTTGAGATTCAGAGAATTGTGATTCCTGCATTTTTAGCAAGAGTTGCTTTTACAGAACTGGATAGAAAGCAATCTTCTGGCCTATCCCAAAAGAGTCTGAACCTTGACACAGCCGGGCACTGTGTATTTGATGTCTCTTTGATTGATTGCCACCTGCCCATTCCTGTTTGCATCATAACAAAAACAAAAACAGAATTACCTGGAAAAACTCAGCAGGTCTGGCAGCATCGGCGGAGAAGAAAAGAGTTGATGTTTCAAGTCCTCATGACCCTTCGACAGAACTTGAGTTTGAGTCCAAGAAAGAGTTGAAATATAAGCTGGTTTAAGGTGTGTGTGTGGGGGGCGGAGAGAGAGAGAGAGAGAGAGAAGTGGAGTGGGGGTGTGGTTGTAGGGACAAACAAGCAGTGATAGAAGCAGATCATCAAAAGATGTCAACAACAATAGTACAATAGAACACATAGGTGTTAAAGTTAAAGTTGGTGATATTATCTAAACGAATGTGCTAATTAAGAATAGATGGTAGGGCACTCAAGGTATAGTTCTAGTGGGGGTGGGGAGAGCATAAAAGATGTAAAAAAAATAAAAATAAATAAATAATTTTTTTTTTATTTTTTTTTCTTTTTCTCTTTTTATAATGGAAATAGGTGGGAAAAGGAAAATCTATATAATTTATTGGAAAAAAAAAGAAAAGGAAGGGGGAAACAGAAAGGGGGTGGGGATGGGGGAGGGAGCTCACGACCTAAAGTTGTTGAATTCAATATTCAGTCCGGAAGGCTGTAAAGTGCCTAGTCAGAAGATGAGGTGTTGTTCCTCCAGTTTGCGTTGGGCTTCACTGGAACAATGCAGCAAGCCAAGGACAGACATGTGGGCAAGAGAGCAGGGTGGAGTGTTAAAATGGCAAGCGACAGGGAGGTTTGGGTCATTCTTGCGGACAAACCAACGCAAACTGGAGGAACAACACCTCATCTTCCGACTAGGCACTTTACAGCCATCCGGACTGAATATTGAATTCAACAACTTTAGGTCGTGAGCTCCCTCCCCCATCCCCACCCCCTTTCTGTTTCCCCCTTCCTTTTCTTTTTTTTCCAATAAATTATATAGATTTTCCTTTTCCCACCTATTTCCATTATAAAAAGAGAAAAAGAAAAAAAAAATTATTTATTTTTTTTTATTTTTTTTTACATCTTTTATGCTCTCCCCAACCCCACTAGAACTATACCTTGAGTGCCCTACCATCCATTCTTAATTAGCACATTCGTTTAGATAATATCACCAACTTTAACTTTAACACCTATGTGTTCTTTTGTACTATTGTTGTTGACATCTTTTGATGATCTGCTTCTTTCACTGCTTGTTTGTCCCTACAACCACACCCCCACTCCACTTCTCTCTCTCTCTCTCTCTCCGCCCCCACACACACACCTTAAACCAGCTTATATTTCAACTCTTTCTTGGACTCGAACTCAAGTTCTGTCGAAGGGTCATGAGGACTCGAAACGTCAACTCTTTTCTTCTCCGCCGACGCTGCCAGATCTGCTGAGTTTTTCCAGGTAATTCTGTTTTTGTTTTTGTTTTGGATTTCCAGCATCCGCAGTTTTTTTGTTTTTATCCCTGTTTGCGTCATATCTGCTAAAATAAGGCCTATGTCTAGTGTGCTTTACGTACATTGAAGTGGCAAAATATGAATGAATAAGGTTTAGAAGCATTATTTTAACCACTGCATAGCAAGTGGAAGAGACAGGCATTGATATAACAAGTTGCCTGTTTCGAATGCAGACAGTTGGCAACCATGGTGACAGCAAAACATAGTGCAAGCCACAATTTTAGCCATTAATCCCTACAAGGTACTAGCAGATTCCTCAGGTTTCCCTCAGTACCCATGCTTTAGATGTAATGTTTCGATATAAAGTAATTTTGTTGGCAATCTTGCTTCCAAATTCAGATGATAACCATCCTCTGTTGGTATTTGGTTGCTGCTGTTTTCTTTGCTTCTCCAGAAAACCGTGCTGATTTATTTGGTGCGCAAACTCTTGTGGCACCACTCTGTGGATATTGCCGGTATTGCATGTGTAAATTTTGTGACGAGCATGCTACTTATTCTGGTGATACAGGCACCTGACCACAAATTTTCAGCCCAGTTACTCAAATGTAATTTTATGCAGATTGTCAACATATGGGTACTTGCTATGTTTTACAGGTAAATTGAATTGCTTACAGTAAGGGATCCAGCCAAACTGTTCCAGTGGAGCTACATTTATCCAGCAAAGTGGAAAGCTTCTCAGGCTTGTCCAATTCCCAATATTCTCACGGGAATACTCTAATGGCAATACTCTCATGGGAATACTCTCATGGGAATACTCTAATGGGAATACTCTAATGGCAATATTCTAATCGTGATATTCTAATAGGAATACTCTAATGGGGATTTTCTAATAGGAATTCTCTAAGGGGAATATTCTAATGGCAATATTTTAATGGGAATACTCTAGTAGGAATGTTTCAGTCGGAATACTCTAATGGCAATATTATAATGGGAATACTCTAATCAGAATACTCTAATGGGGATATTCTAATGGTGATAACCTAATGGCGATATTCTATTGGGAATTCTCTAATGGGAATATTCTAATGATATTCTAATGGAAATGCTCTAATGGCTATATTTTAATGGGAATACTCTAATGGGTATATTCTAATGGTGATATCCTAATGACGATATTCTAATGGGAATATTCTAATGATATTCTAATGGGAATGCTGTAATGAGAATGCTCTAATCCATGCTTGTCCAACCTTTTCTCATGGGGGGCTATGTTTCAATATTTCTCATAATCGGGGAGCTGATGAGCAACTTTTGGAAAGAGAGATTTGGTGCAACATTAAACATGAATTTTTTTTAAAAAGCTGATGTATGAAAAGAAATAACTTGCTGAGCAAAAAAAACACAGCATTAAATTAATAATTAAAAAGTGAGTGATAAATAAAGACAGCCATTCGAGTATGAGAGGATGAGAGTGTGTGTCTGGCTTACCCCCAGTCTCAGGGTGCTCAATTGTCCATGTGTGGGGGTGAGGGTGAATGAGAACCCTGAGACTGGGAGTGAGCCAAACAAACACACTCCCCTCCCTCTCACCACCCTGTCTTTCACACATACACACGTGCTTACCCTCCCTCTCTCACTCTCTCTCTCACACACACATGTGCTTACCCTCTCTCTCACACACACGTGCTCACCTCTCTCACTCTCTTGCACACAGGCATATGATTGCCCTCTCACACGCTCTCCCTCTGTCTCACACGCTCGCCCTTTCCCTCTCTCACATGCATACAACCACCCTCACTCTCCCTCTCTCACACGCACACGTTCACCCCTCTCTCTCTTGCACATATACATGCTCTCCCTCTCTCACATGCACAAGGTTGCCCTCACTCTTTCACAGGCACATGCTCATTCTCTCTCCCTCTCTCTCTCACATGGACACACTTGGCTGCCCACCACCACCCAACATGCACATGCTCTGCCTCTCTCTCTCGCACGCACACGGTCACTCTCTCTCTCTTTTTCTCTTTGTCACGCACACACATGCACACACTTGTCCCCTCTTTCTCTCTCACATGTACATGTTCTCCCTCTCTCTCAGATGCCCACAATCACCCTCACATGCACACACTAGCCCACTCCCTCTATCTCTCAAATGCCCAAGCTCTTCCTCTCTCTCCCGCATTTGTACATGTTCTCCTTCTCTCTCACACCCACATGCTTGCCCCTCTCTTTCTCTCTCACACACCCACACTCTCCTTTCTCACATGCACAAGCTCACCCCTCTCTCACTCACATGCACACACTAGCCCTCTCCCTCTCTCTCTCACATGCTCTGCCTCTCTCTCTCTCTTACACTCACATGGTCTCTCTCTCTCTCCCTTCCTCTCCCTCTCCCTCTCTCCTTCTCTCACACACATGCTCGCCCCCTCTTTCTCTCTTACATGCACATCGTTGCCCTCTCTCTCTCTCACACAGGCTCACACCTACAATCTTTCTCTCACTCACGCTCGCCCTCTCTTTCTCTCACAACCACATGCTTACCCTCTCTCTCTCTCTTTCACGTTCACACTTGCCCCCACTCTCTCACCCTCTCTCTCTGACATGCACAGGTTCTTCCTCTCTCTCACACGCACACGCTCGCCCTCACTCACAAAACCGGCTGAGGGGGCACTAGGTCCGATGAGAACAGAGGGAGACCTGGAGCAAGGCCTGAGGCCTATCAGTGCCAGAATGCACCGAGAGGAGCACTGAGACATGGGATGAGTACATAGGGAGAATGGGGGAATGCAGGGAGAACTGGGAGAACACGGGGAGAATTAGTGGGACACGGGGAGAACTGGTGGAAACCTGGAGGGGGTGGGGGAGATCGGGGAACCCAGCCACAGCTGGGCCAAATGCCGGCAGCCAGAGGAAAACAGCCAGAGTGACAGGAAAGCATGGTGAACAGAGGCTCCATGCATTCCAGATTCTCTCTCTCTATCTTCAAATATCACAGTTACCAGTGTTCACTGTTCCTCCAATCACAGCTTGTTTCTCTCCCATGTTTGCTGCTGATAGGCTCACTAGCAAACGTGAGAAGAAAACAAGCAGTGAATGGAAGTGCAGTCCCCTGAAGAAATCTCTAATGGGAATGCTCTAATGTGAATACTCTAATGACAATAGTCTAATGGAAATATTCTAATGGAAATACTTCTTTTGATTTATTCGTTCATGGGATTTCGGCGTCGCTGGTGGGCCAGCTTTTATTGTCCATCCCTAATTGCCCTTGAGAAGGTGGTGGTGAGCTGCCTTCTTGAACTGCTGCAGTCCATGTGGTGTAGATACACCCACAGTGCTGTTAAGAAGGAGCTCCAGAATTTTGCCCCAGCGACAGCAAAGGAATGTTGATATTGTTGCAAGTCAGGATGATGTGTAGCTTGGAGGGGAACTTGCAGGTCATGGTGTGCCCGTGCATCTGCTGCCCTTGTCCTTCTAGGTGATAGTGATTGTGAGTTTGGAAGATGCTGTTGAAATAGCCTTGGTGAGTTCTTGCAGTGCATCTTGTAGATGGTACACACTGCTGCCACTGTGCATCGGTAGTGGGTGGAGTGAATGTTGAGGGTAGTGAATAGGGTATCAATCAAGCGGGCAGCATTGTCCTGGATGGTGTCAATCTACGTGGGTGTTGTTAGAGTTGGGCTCATCCAGGAAAGTGGGGAGTATTCCAGCACACCCCTGACTTGTGCCTTTCAGATGGTGGACAGGCTTTGGGGAGTCAGAAGATGAATTACTTGCCACAGGATTCCCAGCCTCTGACCTGCACTTGTAGCCACAGTATTTATATGCCTGGTCCAGTTCAGTCTCTGGTCACTGATAACCTCCAGGACATTGATATTGGGGGATTCAGCGGTAATAATGCCACTGAACATCAAGGGACTATGGTTAAATTCTCTCTTGTTGGAGATGTTATTGCCTGGCATTTGTGTGGTGCGAATGTTACTTGCCACTTGTCAGCACAAAACCTGGATATTGTCCAGGTCTTGCTGCATTTGGACATGGACTGCTTCAGTATCTGAGGAGTCATGAATGGTGCTGAACATTGTGCAGTCATCAGCGAACATCCCCATTTTGGACTTTATGATGGAAAGAAGGTCATTGATGAAACAGCTGAAGATGGTTGGGCCAAGGACATTACCCTGAGTAACTCCTGCAGCAATGTCCCAGGACTGAGATGATTGACCTCCAGTAGTCTAAACATTACCCCTCTGTGGAATTTCACACCTGCTATTATCGAAGCTTATTCCAAAACATAGAGACAATAGACTCTTTGGGCGGAATTTTCCATTTAGGAGACTGAATACAGTCGCAGGCAGTTTCAGCACTGCCCACCTGGAATTCCCGGAACTCACGCCCCATTCCACGCTTGTTCATTAATTATGCACAAGCCGAATCACCTGGAGGGTCGGGGGCTGATTCGCCGCCTGCCGTCAACTGACGGGGTCGAAGGTCTGGGCATCATATTTAAACGCCAGTCTAACACTCCTGACTTGTGCCTTGTAGGTGTTGGACAGGTTTTGGGGAGTCAGGAGGTGAGTTACTCCCCTCAGAACTCTTAGCCTCTGACCTGTTCTTGTAACCACATATGGCTGGTCCCAGTTCAGTTTCTGGTCAATGGTAACCCCCTGGATGTTGATAGTAGGGAATTCAGCGATGGAAATGCAATTGAATGTCAAGGGGAAATGGTTGTATTCTGTCTTGTTGGAGATGGTCATTGCCTGGTACTTGTGTGGCCCGAATGTTACTTGCCACATTTAGTCATGTTATGACCTCACCTTCCATGGCCATCAAGTCCTGAAGGGAGACTTGAACCCAGAGCTTCTGGGCCACAGGTAGGGATGTCATCCACTGCACCTTAGGACCTCCTGCTATTTAAGAATTTTTTTTTTAAACATTGAACAAAGGAAAGCATTATTTCCAGTGGCTCTGCCCCAATTGTGAAGCGGTCCAAATAATGTAATTTAACACTAAGGCTCAGAATTTTATTGGAGCTACTCCCACTTTACTGCCATCACTTTACTGGCATACTGCAGAAGTCCTGTTTACACTCATTAATGGGGTGTCCATCACATTTCTGGTGACATTACAGAGGACGAGCAGGAGCAGCTGCAAGAAAATGCCTGGTCTTAGTAACTTACTCCTTCAGTAGAGATGAAGGTAGCAACAAATATTCTGGCGATATTTATACGGTGTACATTGATGATAGGACTTGAGACCTTGTAGTCATGGGACAGAGGCTGGGAGCCAGAAGGTAGCAGTAAGAGAAAGAGTGGCTTCTTTTGACTGGGTCCAGTAGAGTTTCCAAGTGAATGAAAGTATCAGGCTGGTAAGAGAATTGGTGCTACTTGTATCAGTGCAGTTTATTAGAAATAGAGGAATCAAAAATTCCAAACATATTTACAGCAGTAAGATTGCTGTATGAATTTTTTTGAGCAGGTTAAAACCACTCTCTAAGTACTTTGCAACTTTATAACGGTTACATGACGGAAACAGAGCCACAATGAGGTCACAAATGAGGCTGATTTCCGAGATTAAGTGACAAAGTCATGTATGTATTACATACTGGATCATCCTCCTTTCCCATGCTCTATACATGTCTTAATCAGAAGCCTGTTTAGTTGTGCACTTTTAAAATATTTATGGTTTCATGAGATCCTCTTGTGTGGCCATCAGAAATGTGAGAATTATACAGTGGATATCGTTTACAGTGCAAGGAATTCAACAAGGGTTTCCCTCCAGGACAGAAGGAAAGATGATAAAGATGTAGACAAGTTAAATGTGTGGGCAACAAAGTGGCAAATGGAGTATAATGTGGGAGTGTAAAATTATTCACTTTGGTAGTAAGAATAGAAAAGTAGAATTTTTTTAAAAGGCATGAAACTTTTAATTATTGATGTTCAGAGAAATGTAGGTGTACTTGTACAAAGAACACAGAGTAGCAAACAATTAGGAAGCCAAGTGGCATGTTGGCCCTTATTGCCTGAGGATTGGAATACAAAAAAGGAAATATTGCTATAATTGTATAGGACTTTGGTGACATCACAACTGAGGTATTGTGCAGAGTTTTGGTGTCCATATCTAAGGAAGAAAAGAATATAGTTGTCTTGGAAACGGTACAGGGAAGGGTCACTAGGTTGATTCTTGAGATAAGAGGGTTGTCATATGATGAGACACTACGTAAACTGGGCCTATACTCTGGAGTTTAGAAGAATGAGAGTTCTTCTCATTGAAACATACAAGATTCTGAAGGAGCTGAGCAGACATGGTGAAGTTATTTCCTCTGAATGCTGGGGAATCCAAAACGCAGGGGCATAACTGCAGGATAAGGAGTTGATCATTTAAGACTGGGATGAAGAAAAATTCCTTTACTTGGAAGATTGTGGATCTTTGAAATACTCTACTCCAGAGGGTTGTTGAGTACATTCAAGGCTGGGGTAGGTAGATAGATTTTTGTTCTTTCAGGGAATCAAAAGATGTGGGGAGTGGACAGGAAAGTAGATTTGAGGTAGAAGAGCAATCATGATCATATTGAATAAAGGAGCATGCTTGAGGGCCATGTGGTCTCTTTTTGCTCCTATTTCTAATGTTCTTATGCTGTGGTATCTCCTCAAGCTGGCTCCAGAACAACAGTGATGATAGCCTGGTAGACAACTCTGAGGGCTAAGACAGTTGACCAGAAGGAAAGAGAGAAAAAATGCAATGTTAATATTCACTCAAAGAAGCGCACAGGAATTTCCAGACATCATGATATCTCGCCTCAGTGAGACATTTCCAGAATTTTCCAGTTTCATCTGAGTGAAAAGTTATCTGCTGTAGAAGATTGCTGCTTTCTTTCAAGCCTCATTATTTTATATCAGTGGAATCGAGGCAGAATGTCTTTTTAAAAAAAATTCAATCTGCAAGGTTACCGTGGCTTGTTACTTGTTACTCCTGAGAAATCTGCCACAGTGCTGGAGCATTTTATAAAGTGTGTGTTTAAAGAAAATTGTAGCTGCTATCATGTCATCCAACAGACTCTTGATGAGTCTAAGGCTTTTACTTCCACTGCTCTACATTGAAGACCTTTCTAAATATTGGTTACTATTTAGGTGAAGTAAGTCTCCCTGATACTGGCCCTTCAGCCCATTCACCAGTTTAACCTATCCCTCCTTTTTCTCGTGTCCAGGCCTTCGTTTACACCCATTAAAATTACAATGGAAGGTTGGGGCAACCCCAATGAAAATTCTGTCCCTATATCTTTAACTAGAGTTTGCACTTATGGCAAACGGAGTTTCATTGCTTCAAAACACTGTAGTTCTGAAAAAGACAACTGAGACATAGGAAACATCACAAGGAGAGATGGGGTACCACAGTGAAGCTATATATTTGACACAGTGGACCTGTGACTAAATGTACTAAGTGCTTCTAGAAAGAATATTGTGTTTTTAAAGGTTATTTTTCTTTTCTTTTCAGGTAGTGTTGCTCTTAATAGTAATAATTGGAATATAGAGGAGCTGATTTTATTGGTGTGCTTCTGTGATGGCTTGTTTCTGATATTTAACAGGGTTTGTCCTCTTTCCAGAGGAAAATGCTGATGGGTGAATGTTTCATTTCTGGGGAGCAGAGGGAAATAGCAGCAAAATGCACAAAAGCCTGTGCTGTTGGGATTTGTATCAGTGTGGAACCTTGAGATTTTATTCAGTTAAGACATGATTGAAGTAATCAATCAGGTTCAATGAAAAACGTGACAGTGAACTTGTGACATTTGTCAGTGGTGCTTTTGTAGTGGAGTGGATATCACTGGTATAAATGGACCACTATTAACTCTCTGAAGCTGTTGCAAAATGAATTAAAGGTTATAGTTCATAGCATTAAATCAAACTTGTGGCATCATTTCCTAAGTAAGCTCAAAAATTGCTGCTGATTATCCCAGAACTGGTCCAAGGGGAAAAATAGCTTTTTGGTCAAATGTTTCAAAATAGCACTATCAATATAACACCATAACACAGTAGCTTGCTATGAAACAGTTAGCATTTGACTACTCTCATTAAACAACTTTACTGTGGTAGGGGTAATTTTCCTTCGTATGGTTGCTAATGTCAATGTGTGAGCCAGGCCTCACTAACACACATTTGGCAGGTTACAGGCACCCTGGGGCAGCTCACCTGCTCTCCTCCTTCGCAGTATTCTAGTGAGTGACCGACTGCAGAACAAAGGCATTTTTAGTGGAAGGGGGTTAAGTGAGGGGTCTGTCCATTCTCAGAAGTGAGGGATCCAGTGCAGCAACAACCCAGATAGTATTGGTGGAGCTGCACTTTGTTTAGCTGAGTATTTGCATATTAAAAGAGCCAAGCACTTGGGAGGCTGCGTTGGCTGCCAGCGCTGTGCATGCACAGTTGTATGCGTGGCCACCATCTTTATGGGGGCAGTGTGCATCAGGGAGCATGCATGGTCATCACTGGCTCTGGAATTGCAAATATTGCAGTGTGGGTAGTATCAAGTTAACACTTATTTACTGTGTTGAACTTTTTAGAGGGCTGCAAATGGAATTGTGGCCATCACTGGGTGGATCAGAAATGTCCCTTTTCCCTCCCCATCTCGATCGCCGGAAACCACAGGGGGGCCATGCCCCGATTGCCCATCTGCTGTGAGGCTCAGGAAGGGGGGAATTTTCTGAAATTCAGGCCAGCCAGATGTGCCTTGTGTGGGTCACGGGAAATTTGAGCACAATTTAATTAGTTCAAAGAGATGGTTTGCATTAGTCTTTCCACCTGGTTGTGTTATGTTTGTGGTATAGATCAAGATTGGCATCACTGAGGTTCACTCTATCCACACCCCAAATCCCAGCGCGCGCACACTTATGTCATTGGATTCTGCACGTGTGCAGGCAGCTATCGGTGGCCATCCTGCAAGGCCACTTTGCGTTAGCAGGAAACATAGTGCACTTGGCATGGGCTGTCTTTCTGTCTCTCATTGCCCAGAGACTGACCCCCTGAATACAGCAGGAAAATTCAACTTCACTGGTGGGCACATAATAGGTGACATTGAATCAGCTCGAATTTTTCCAATTTTTCATACCACTGTAGTCAAATCTGTGAAATCTGATTCTTACCAATCAGAGTTATTATTTCTTCTGTCAAAGCACAATTATTGTGGTTTGGCTTGATACTCGTGGTCTGCCCATTATCCCAATAGAAACATCAGTCACATGTATTTTATTTTGCGCATTGACTTTACTGACTTTAATAAAGCTGCCTTGAGGTAGATAGTGTGCAATTCTGGTCGCTCAGAATCTCACAGACTGGACCATTGACTATGGAGTATAATTAATGTTACCTTGAGGGAACTGGCAACATATATTCTGAACATGTTGAGAAAAGACAGACTGTGGGAGAATGGTATGTATCACAACAGTACCTCACGTCTTGTTAGTTGATCATTTGAGTGGGTTTTAGTCGTTAGCTACTAATATCCAGTTTTCTGTTGTGGAGGTTTGCTGCAGTTTAGCCCAGTTCTCTGCCCATAAAAGGGGCGAGAGGTACTGTGTGAATAATGCCTCATCAGCATACACCTAAGTCATAACGTGTGTGTGTGTGTGTGTGTGTGTGTGTGTGTGTTTGTTTGTGTGTGTGTGTGTGTGTATGTACGCATATGCGCGTGCCTGCAGGTGTGTCTACCTGCAGGTATGCGCCTTGAAGTCTGCATGCATGTGTGTACTTGTGTGCATGCATGTGTGTACCTGCACATCTGTGTTTATATACTTGGGTGTGTGTGTTTTGCACGTGTGTACCTGCATGTGTATAGATATAGATATGAGCGCATAACATAATGGGTCAGCCCCTCATCTTCATGCTTGTCTGTGTTTGCTCCAGAAAGGTGGCTGTTTATTTGTTTTGTTAACCAGTAAGAGGATTGGCTGCTGGTACATATTTAGATTATTTATCTTCCGACCAAAGTTTCTTCTGGTTCTTTAAATAATTGGGAAGATTTTTAAGTGGAAGTTTTTCAGGTATCCCCATATTCTAGGTGAGGATGGGTGAAGAGTGTGGTAGCTGGGTGTGATGGTGGGACTAAACAGGCAGGAGGCTCCAATCTTATGGCTTTATTTTCCCCTTACGCTCCTTACTTTGCACACTGTAGCCATTCCCCTACACGGTGGAAGGCAGAACATGGTTGGTGTATCATCCACAGACACTTGAAAGTAACACTAGAAGAGACCTGGGAGCAATCCATCTGCCCGTAGCCATCTTGGCCAGGAAACAACATGTAGAACAGGAAAAAGGAGAACCCTATAAAGGGAAGACCAGGAAAAAAAGCCTGTGGAAAACATACTAAATGTGCACTATTACTTAAACAAAGAGCTGGAAAACTACTGCTTTGCAATGGAAAGGATTGTGAAATTATATTTAGGAAATGCATTATGACAAAGATAGATTCCTTGTCACAGTGCTTTGTGTCCCAGAAAATCTATTTAATTCACACAACTAAATGGCGACAGCTGAAATTCTATCCATCACCAGCTTCAGTCCAGATTTGTTTTCAAATATTGCCTGAAGGAATGATTCTGCAATGCTGATTTCTTGGAAGATACTGCCAGAGTCAGCTTCTTATGCTTTGCTTATTCTTTTGATTCTTCTCACAAGCTTTGCAAATTGGTTCATTAAAAATGCAAAGAAAACACCATCTGTCTGGCAGAATACAGGGTTTGCCATTAACAAGGTTTTAATAGATAAATAATACATACAGATGGTCTAACCAAGTTAAGCCTGTGATGTTTTATATCTATATCTAGTAAATACCGTGCAACCTGTGTTTGAAATAGCTTTTTTCCCTAATTCATTGCAACAATTCTAATATTAAAGATCAAAGGCAATGTCAATGAAAGAATGACACTGTAGTTATTTAAATACTGTGTACTCTTTTGTTAACCAAGTGTTGCCAGTCTCAGTGCATCTGCAATTTTTCGTATCGCTGCCCCCAAAATGTGTTCAAAGGACTAAGTAGCTGGCATGACCTGCTCAAAGGGCACAAGCTGTCCATATAATAATGAGAAGAGGAGCAGCAGCAGCAGAGGCACATTGCTCTGAGAGGGAGGCACCAGGGCAGAGGGCAGGAGGCCACTCCTCATTTTAATAGTACCACTGCATTAGTGCTTAATTTACACCAGTTTAAATGTCACACTATAGGCTAATAGGTTTTGCAGGAATTTTAGGCACAAATTCTTAATGGCTAGATTGTGTAGAAAAAGCAGAAAATAGGTGATCGAAGAAACCCTGAACCAATGCCTTTATCATTGTCACATAAGCATCAGGGTATGTTCTAGCCAGATTAGTAAAGTCTTACTTGCTACTTTACTAATACTTGGGGCTATGGTTACCAATTACAGTCCAGTTTTGTAATTTAGAATATGAATAAAAGGCAACATTCTGATTCAGAAGGTCAAGTGAGATCATGATATGTGAGAAGAGACCTCTCTGATGTATGAAAATAACGTTGTAGCCTGAGATTAGATGAGTGGCTTCAATCCACTTGAACCACTTTTTTCCATTCGAAAGCCCCTGTGCCATGACGCTCAATCAGAGCTTGGACTCACTGGGCATGATTTACAGATGGGCAGGTGTGCGTCCCATTTGGGAACCCGGACCACCAGTGATGAGAGGCAGAAATTTCTGCTATATTTTCCCACCACTTCCACATGGTCATGAAGGTGGGATGGGAGGAGACAGGGGATCGATGCCCTAACACTTGTGACCCCCTACTAAACCCATGAACTTCAGCAGGGCTGGAGCAGAGGCCAGGATTCCTGCAGTGTTAAGGTCAGCTTCTTGGTTTGCTGGATCCTCATTTTGGCATATTGAAAATCAATGTGTGAAACACAGTGAGAAGGAGCCCATGACCAAACATTCTGTAACACTGAAGGCCGCAAACTCCAAAACTGTCATTCTCAAGGGGTTGAACTAACATTATTTTATAACAAGAGGCATCTTTGCTCGAACCATTAAAAGTCTTTTGTATTTGGTAACTTCCATTTTAAGAGCTTATACAAATATGTACTCCAGATTCATCCAATTTTAGAAAGAGCAGCCTCATAGTGGCCAAGGACAGCTCTGAAATTGTTTTGCACATGGGGAATGGTAATTGCAATAATAGAAATGTACCTTTCAAAGCCATCTATCTGATGGAATAGCCAACTGAACCCCATGTCGAAAATGATAAGAATAAGTGTAAGAATACGGAATGTTTTGCAGCTTGTTACCATGATTAAAAATCCAGTTTAGTTGATGCTCAGAGGAGGCTGCAGGCTAGCATAATAAATACTCTTTCTGTGTTCTACATTGACAGTTCCCTTGGGGCAGGAGCTAACTGAGCTGTTAACTTTGCCGGATCAAGCACCACAGATTGTGATGAAGCTGATTGAGGCCTTGGAGAAGAAAGGTACTATTTTCACAAATTCTCCCAGTTGCCCTGTTTCGAACACAAATGCAGGTATATCACGAGCATGTACACAGAGATGTGCATGGAGGTCATTCTCAAAGCATGAGCTGTCCAGTTTTTGCCTCAGACTCAAATGGGCATGAATTCAAGCTGTATTGCTAGATTTGAGCACATTAACTGACAAAGGGGTCAGTACTGAAGGAGTACCATGTGTGATGCCCTTGTGCCTATTCAGCTGGACATTGAAGACCCTCCCAACGTTATTCACAGAAGAGTAGGGCTTCTCCTAATAGCACAAAAAATAAATTATTCATCTTGTGACCATTTTTACCATTCTAGCCTTTAATCTTGCCGCCACATTCAGCTGCATAACAACAGTAATTTCATTAAAATTAATTCATTGAATGTTACTGAGAGATGTAATTAACTATAATAAAAATAAAAACTGCTGGAAATACTCAGCAAGTCAGGCAGTATCTCTGGAGAGAAACAGGGTTAATGTTCCAGGTCAATGACTTTAGGACAGAAGGAAGATAGAAATGTAAGAGTTTTTAAGCAAGTTGAAGGGGGAGAGGGCAGGAAGAACAAAAGGGGAGGTCTGTGATAGGGTGGTGGGCAGGAGAGACAAAAGATTTCCTGATGCAAAAGATAAACAGAGTGGTAATGGGTATAGTAAAGTAACAAAGATTTTGTCATAATGAGGCATGAATGGCTACAAAACAGCCATCTGAATGCAGCACAAAGGGATAAATAATGCAAAAAATGCTAGAAAAAAACACATAGGACAAGATGGAGACAGAGGTTACGATCTAAAGATGTTGAACTCGATGTTGCATCCAGAAAAGTTATAGAGTGCTGAGACGAAAAATGAGGTGCTGTTCCTCGAGCTTGTGTTAAGCTTCATTGGAACGCTGGCAGGCCAAGGACAGAAAGGTCGACTGGGAGCAAGGTGGAGAACGAAAATGACGTGACAGGAAGCTCAGGGTCATGTTGGTGGACTGAATGGAGGTGTTCCACAAAACGGTCATGCAGTCTGCATTTTGTTCCCCCGAATGTAGAGGAAACCACATCATGAGCAGCAAATATAGAATACTAAATTGAAGGAAGTACAAGTAAATCGCTGTTTCACTTAGAAGGAATGTTTGGGGCCTTGGATGGTGAGAAGGGAGGAGATGAAAGGACAAGTGTTGAATATCCTGCACTTGCAGAAAGATGCCGTAGGGAAAGGAATGGGTTTTAGGGGTGACTGAGGAGTGGACCAGGGTGTCACAGAGGGAATGGTCCCTTCGGAAAGCTGAAAGGGGAGGGCAGCGGAAGATGTGATTGGTGGTGGTGTCACTGTGGAAATGGCGGATGGTGGAGAATGGGCTGCTAAATATGAAGGTTGGTGGGGTGGAAGGTGAGGTGCCGATGATGGCGAAGGTGAGGGTGGGGCACTGATGATACCAAGCTAGGTGGAAAGGTAAGCTGTGGGGAGGACACAGAGGCTGCAAAGAGATATGGACAGGTTAAGTGAGTGGACAACAAGATGGTAGATGGAGTATGATGTAGGGAAGTGTACAGTTATTCACTTAGATCATAAGAATAGAAAAGCAGGATTTTTTTTAAAAGGTGTGAAACTTGGAAATGTTAATGTTCAAAGAGATTCGGGTGTGCTCATACAAAGAACACAGAAAGTTAGCAGCAAGCAATTAGTAAGGAAAATGGCATATTAGCCTTTTATTTATTGCAAGGGAATTCAGCCTCCTAAAGGCCACTATCTAACTCTAAACTGTGTAAGTTTTGCTGAGACCTTTCAAAAGTGTAAAGGATAGAATTTTCCAGGGAAGCCAATGGGACTCTTCCGACTTGCACCCTTAAAATAATGAGGGCCAGATGGAAGGTGCCCCCATGACCCCCACCAGATTTTAAAAAACCAGGGCAAACAGGGCTGAATTCCAACGTGACCACATTCTGTCCAAATTCCACATCTTGCAGCAGAAATCAAGTTTTCTGCCCTCTTTGGCACCAGACCAACACCTTTCCACAGAGCAGAATTCTGCCACAAACTGCTGAATCCCTAAGTCTCTTCATAAGGAATTAGACCATTGTTTGTAAAAGAGGAATATTAAAGGATTTGGGGAGCAAGCAAGGGAGTGGGATTAAGGTGGCTCGTATGGAGACAAACACTAGCACTGAACTAAGGTCAAGTGGTCTAATTTTTACCATAACAATACGATCCACACCTGCATTTGCAGCAATTGCAAGTCCTGTCAGGTTTCCAGAATGCTTTTCTGAAATATACGTAGCAGTGCAACATTCTGACTGTGTCCCCTCCATCAGCCACTCCTCCAGGAAGCGTAATTTTGTGAAGTGATATTGGAGTGCACTTGATGTATTACTTTAACTTAACGCTGTGATGTTCTGCAGTAAACATTAATTGTGAGGAGTTGCTTGCCTACCTGTCTCCATTCCTTCCCTGCTCTCTGATAGCCTTTGTATCACCCCCAGACCCCCTCAGGCTCTTTAATGTTGTTGAAGTGGAGGGAAACATGGAGCAAAATGTAGTGACATGCTTTTGGTGGTCCGCTGGGGAGTGGACTACCACAACAACATGTCAGCGCATAACATGAAAATTGGGTAGATGGAGTTTGTCTGCTAGCTGGTAAAAGGGAATATTTGTGCCTGTGACAAGCAGATTATTTGACATTCCTCGGGACCACTCTCGCTCTTCTGTCTCATTTTCTGAAGGAGAGCTTCAGTGGAGATTGGATGGCGTTCTCTACCTCTTGCACTGCTTTACAAATATTGCTGTGTATAATGAGGTTGCTATGTTCCAAATTAGCCAAACATGTTGCCTTCCCCTTTAAGCCACTGAAAATTCTGAAATGTTGCAGAGCTTTCAATTCCCGATATTATATAATTAATATGGCTTTTTGTGATGTCTGGGATTTCAGACAACTAAAAAGAATGACGACCCAGTTTGCACACAATGTTAAAGACCATAGCCTGCCAAGAAATAACCTGCAGGTATTAAAAGCATTGTATTTGTCTAAATTAGCACATTGTCTAAATTTTACAAAAGGAGATGCTGTACAATTATTCCTGTGTCATAGTTTTTCTAAAGCTTTGAACCTTTAAACTGCCAGCAGCCTAGGAAGAGACATTTTGTGTAGAAGTCCCCCACAATTAATTCATGAATAGGGAATACTCTCAGCTGTTTAATCCCTTCTTTTACAGTCAGCTCTTTCCCCCATTTCTCCTTGTGTTGTCTTTTACGTAAGGGACCTTTCCTGACTGGATATACTGGACACCTACCTTCTGGCCTCCACCTCTCTGGCACGTGGTCCAGGGCAACTTGATACACTATTTTTTTCTTCTTCCTTTTTTCTATCCAGCACCTCCTTATGTCTGCAAGGTTAGGCCTTGGAAACCCACACCAGTCATTTCCCAAGCCTGATATTGTAATACAAATACTGAGTGAATTCTGTATTACTCATCTTTCTCAGAGCTGCTGCTGACCAGCATTTGAAATCCTTATACATGGAGTGTCAAGGGTCAGCAAAAGTAGACAAGTTGTTCTATCCAAATAGATCCGGTTTTAAACATAGTGGAGGGAGGATCATTTCTGTGGTAGCACAGAGGATACCTTGTGAACACCTATTTTCCTGCCTGATTCAATTTTTGCAGGAAGCACACGTGCAGCCAGCTCAGGATTTTATGTTCGTTAATTTTCATAGATAGAAAATCATGGTCTGTGCGAGCGTGATTTACAAATGTGCTGGCCAAGTGAATGAGGTTCTGTGCCAGGAGCGCGCAAGCAGATAACTTACCCTCTAATTTCTTCAATCAGGACAAGGTTCGAAAGTCCTAAAGGTAATGGGCACTGTTCACAGCTGCACCCAACTACCATAATGGCCCCTTTTGCTGATATTTAGGACTATATGCTGTCATTAAAAGCCGATTACAGCCACAAATTAATTATGGGTATATTGAACTTTTTAAGGAAGATTTGTGTGTTTTTAAAGAAATACAAGCAAGGACACTGAGCAAAAGATGGCTGCTAATCTAAAGTGACCACTTTCTGGGAAAATTCCCATGTGGATTACACTGATAGACCTGTCCTGAGAGAGCATGGAATGTCACCCTTGAAAAGGTGTCATGACTTTCTTTGAGCAGAGACACTTAAAAGCGAGATAGGAAAGATGCAAAAGACTGAACTTTAATCTCCTGTGGTTGCAGAGACAAAAGACAGATTACTACATCTCAGCAGCCATGTAAAATCCATCTTCTGTTGATTCACATCTCAGAATGTGTAAAATAGTCAGAGATCAAAGACAACAGACTCTGAGTGCAAGACATATTTTTGTTTCCCCCTTACAGAAATACACAGGGAAAATTAATTAAAAAGCTGACTGTAGAGCAGTGCACTGTGTGCTAGTGTGCTGGTGTGCTGTGTGTGTGACAGCAAGAAGAAGACCAACTAGTCACCCCTGTAGTTGCAGGCAAAGTCTCTCTCTTGCTCTCTGTTGCTGGAGGTAAGGCTCAGCAGAAGCCAAGATCAAAAAGGAAATAGGACAGCCTCTTCAGCTATCCTGCAGAATCAAGCGTCTCCAAACCCACTGCAAAACTGCCAAAGTCAGCTCCACCAGCATCATCCAATTTAACGTCCACAAAGTTTCACCATTTACCCCTTACAGACAAGTAAAAGACTGATTCATCCATCTTTTTAAACTTTTATTTGGACTCTTAACTTCTCATTTCTGATCTGTGTGTGCCTGTGTTGCGTTTTATGATTTTTCTCGGGTGTTTAGTAACTAATAAGTTTGCTCTTTCTTTGACTCAAGAAAGCCCAGTTAAATTGGCTCCTTCTAAAAATATAAATACATATGGACTGGGAAAGGTATCTACGGGGGGAGGGGTCCCTTTTAAATTAATCTTGTTGCGACTAACCAAGGGGGTTGAATAAAAAGGGGGAGCCAGCTCATTCCTCCTCACTCGGGAGAATGACAAAATTGGGGTCCCTTGCGGGAAGTTAACAAATTGGGGGACCTTGCTGGGAACCGGTCATAACAAATGTAATTGCGATGAACAGTCCTTTTTTAACTGTGCTTTGATTAAGTCCTTGTAGCAGCAGAGGGTGCTCTTTAAATTTGTTGCAGAGCCAATTCTCAGTGTGAAATCTGCCCTCAGAGGTCATTCTTTTGATTCATTATGAGGCACATCTACCTCTAAGGCAAATTAATGTAACTGCAGGTTTTGAATCAAATGACATAGCATTGAAATATAGAGGATATTTAAAATGGATTCACTCTATTATTTTTGACTTGCAGCTTTAACTGTTTTCTGCTCAATTAATGGTTTGCTTAGTGACTCTTTTCAATAAGCAGAATAAAAAGAATGAATGAAAAACTTATTAACAATTTTGGAGGTACAATGCAATGTGTTTGTACACAAGAGCATCAGAAATAGGAGCAGGAGTAGGCCATTTGGCCCCTCGAGCCTGTTCCACCATTCAGTAAGATCATGGCTGATCTGATTGTGGCTTAACTCCACTCTCCTGCCTGTCCTCCTTAACCTTTACCCCCTGTAGCATTGGGAGCATTCAATGATGTGACAGAGCAAACACTGTGTAGCACAGCACTGGTTGCAACTTTTGTAGCTTTTACTTTTGGTGAACTGTTGCTATTGGTTAAATTCTACAGCCCATAAATTAGTGAAAGGCTTCCATTGATACTGAAAATCCATGGCCTGTTTTGGCCCACCCCAACAATGGCCATCAGCATAGAAAGGAGCTAGGCTTGGGGCAGGAACTCCCTAGATGAGGAGTTCCCGTTTTTCTTGAGTTCAAGGGACCCCTGCAAAAACAAGGCCACTGGGAGCATTTTCTTTGTTTTTGGTGGTGCGGAGAGTCTGATAAACCCTCTGGCCTAACTGTCTTCAGCCGGTCTTTCTGGCTTCTTCACTATCAGGTACCCAAATTGGCTGCCTAATGAGGAGTGTTCCCCTGATCTTGGAAAGTTCTCCAGGGTCAGTGCCTGAGACTTCCAGCAATTTGTTTTTGGTATAAACATTAGGATGCGCCTCATGGTAGATTTTGGGGCGATCATTTCTGCTGTTGCACCATAAATTTGAACAATGCATTAATCATATTCCCATTTGAATTGAACTTTGTTCATTTTCTCTGAAAGGTACAGAAGGTGAAACCCTCTACAGGCCTCCCCCTGGCTCAGCTGGCGGCTTGGAGCTCAAGGAAGCTCTTGAAATTGGTAAGAAACCAAGGATTGAAAAGCAACTAAAATATTCCACTGTGATTTTTATTTGGAAAGAATTGAACTGATGTCTTCAATATTAAATGGTTTTGTTTTCCTCTCCAGCACTCCTGTTAGGATACAGTTCCACACCCTCTTTTAACTTGTCCATGTGTGTCTTATTCATGTTTGAAACTGAGTGTTGTAACCTAATATTTGTACTTGCCTACTTTATAGGTGGATCACAATGGTAATTAGAAGCAAAAAAGTTGATTTTCTCCTCTGTAACCCTCCTGCAGCCAACTCTAGCACCTAAAGTACCACTCTGGCACTTTAACACTAGTACTACCAATAACATTAATGTTTTACTCTGTACAGAATAGGAATCAAAGCTCCAACACCCGCATGCATACAATCTTCAGGTTGGCAGGCGCGTGCGGGTGTTGGAGCTGCGCCCATCATCAATTAAGAGGCCACATTGCTGGTCTAAATGTTCAGTGATATGTTGACTTTAAAACTGAGCCTTCAGTATAGGCCATTGGATGAATTTTATTAGAATATAATTTTGTGTTTCAATTAGTGTTTCTGCATTAAAGAAACCGTAAACATCTTGATTATTGTTGTCATGTTGAAAGGCAGTGCCTTAATTTAATATGTTCACAAGGATCTCTGCTTTTTGATAATTAAGGTGGGGTAGAATTTCTACTGGAGCTGCCGGTGAGCCCCCACTGTGACGTCGGCAGAATTTCTCGAGAAACAGTATGACTTGGATTTCTGCCAAAGTTATTCGGGGGCAGATTGCTGCGCTTCACGGGCGGGATTGCGCCCAACCTGATCGGGCGTAAAATAGCACGAGAAGACGTCAGGGCAAGCATCCCCGCATCATCCCCCACGCGTACCATCTTCAGGTTGGCACGCATGTGCGGGTGTCGGAGCCACACCCATCATCAATTAAGAGGCCACTTAAGGCCATTAAAAACGCAATTGAACCCAAATTTACGTTGCTTGTGTAATTTCGCACTCGTCGCACGGGCAAAACAGACAGGCAGGCAGCCCACATTTTGCAAAACCTCATCCAAGGGTGGGATAAAAAGGACCAGCAGCATTGCCAGGGTGAGTTGTGAGGAGTTAAGGAGATAGTTTGTTGCTGGTTGCTTATTTGAACTTGACAGCTTCATTTCCATTCTGAGCTTCATTCTTCGCTTTTCCAGACTTCATTTCAGGACTCATTGGTGTCTCCTAGGCCCTTGGAGCATTTTGATCGTGTGGACCCTTCCAGGTATAAGAAAGCCTTCTGTTACCCTGGTAATGGCGATTGTGCTCTCTGCTGGAGGCATCTCCTTTGAGCAAGAAGAGAGGTGCAGAAGGAGGGGAGCGACCTGTGGGAGGAGAGGTGCAGACACAGGAGTTTAGGGCCAGCAGGTATTCCAAGGTGGAAGGGACCGCAGAAGACGCCACTATCCTGCTGCCAGAGTTTGCAAGCAGCGATGCAGCCACTCAATATGTCTGACGTGCAATGCCAAAGGAGTCTCCACCTCTCCAGGAAGACAGTGATCTCCTCTTGTCAGATAACTGGGCCTGAGATCACCTCCAACTGTGTGGGTGGAAACCCCATGCCAGTGGCTCTGAAGGTCACAGTGGCTCTCAACTTCTGTGCCTCTGGCTCTTTCCAGGGGTCAGTAGTAGGGGATCCTTGTTGAATGTCTCAATCAGCTGTCCACAGTTGCGTCAAGCTGGCGACAGAAGCTCTGTTCATGTGGGTAATGACATTTATTCATTTCTGTACGGACGAGGCCAGCCAGGCTGAGTGAGCCAGAGGCTTTGCAGCGATTGCTGGGTTCCCCCGCATCCGGAGTGCAATCGACTGCACACATGTGGCCATGTGACCCTCCCCCCCCTCCAAGTGGATCAGCCCTGTGCCTTCATCAACAGGAAGGGATTCCATTCCATGAACATGCAGATAGTGTGTGACCATAGGATACATATCCAGCAAGTCTGTGCAAGGTACCCTGGCAACTCCCATGATGCGTACATCCTGAGACACTCCCAGGTGCTGAGGATCTTCAGTGCTCCAGCCCGACTGGATGGATGGCTGCTGGGTGGCAAGGGCTATCAGTTGAAAAGTTGGCTTATGATGCCTGTCCACCAACCCAAGAGGCAGAGCAGCATTATAATAGGACCATGCCTCCACAAGGGCGGTAGTAGAGAGGACCATAGGTCTTCTGATGATGCACTTCCGATGCCTGGACCATTCAGGGGGAGCACCACAATACCTCCCAGAGTGGGTGTCACTGATTATGGTTCAATACTGCACTCTCTGCAATCTGGCACTGGCAAGGGGGGAGCCACTGGAGGAAGAGGATCTTGACACATCTCCACAGGCAGATGGAATATAATGCAGGAAAGTGTGAGGTTATGCACTTTGGCAGGAAGAATAGAGGAGCTGAATATTATTTAAACGGAGAAAGACTGCATAAAGCTGCAGCACAGAGGGATTTGGGAGCCCTTGTGCATGAATCCCAAAAAGCTAATATAGAAGTTCAACAGGAATAGGGAGGCAAATGGGATGTTGGCTTTTATTTCAAAGGGAATTGAGTACAAAAATAGGGAAGTCTTGCTACAATTGTACAAGGCACAAGTTAGACCATGCCTAGAATACCGTGAACAGTTTTGGTCCCCTAATCTAAGGAAAGATATACTGGCATTGGAGGCAGTCCGGAGAAGGTTCACTAGGTTGATCCCAGGTAGGGAGGGATTTTCTTATGAGGAGAGGTTGAGTAGGTTGGGCCTGTACTCATTGGAGCTTAGAAGAATGAGTGGCGATCTTATTGAAACATATAGGCCAGGATATTCCAATCAGCGAGTGGAGGGTGGGGCCTGCTCACCGACACGTGAAATGACGCGGGATGACATTGGGCGGAACTCCCGACGTCACCGCGCCCCATTCAAATGTTCAGTAGGCGGAGGCTCAGCAAAATCAGCTGTGCGCCCGCTGACCTGTCAATGGCCAATTGAGGCCATTGACAGAGTCATTAAACTAATTAATGGACCTGCCCGTCCAACCTTAAGGTTGGTGGGCAGGCCGGGAGCCCTGGCAGGCATTGGAAAAATCATGAAACCTCATCCACAGGTGGGATGAGGTTTCATGTAGGTTTTAAAAAATGTAATTAAAGTGTATGTAAAAGTTATGGGCATGTCCCAACTCATGTGACAGTGTCACATGAGGGGACATGTCAGGGAAGTTTTTATCTCTATATTTCAGATTTCTTAATGTACATCTGATCTCCCTGAGGCAGCACTTAGCCTCAGGGCGATGAATGCGCTCTTTGTGCACATGCGCAAAAGAGCGCACTCTCGGGTTTAGGGATTACCCCCCCCCACCGGCATAGGGAACACATAGCCCTTCCGTGCGGACGTCACATTGGGTGGCCTTAATTGGCCCACCCACATAAAATGGCGGCGCGCCCCCAATTGGGGGCGCCAATCGGGGGGGCACGTCTCTGCATGCCCACTCTTACACTCCCCCCACCCCCCAACAGGGGAAAGATTCTACCCATAAGATTGTCAAGGGGCTTGGCAGGTTAAATGCTGAGAAGTTGTTTCCCTTTGTGGGAGAGTCTAAGACCAGAGGGCATAATCTTAGAGTACAGGGTCGCCCATTTAAGACAGAGATAAGGAGAAATTTCTTCTCTCAGAGGGCAATGAATCTGTGGAATTCGTTACCGCAGAGGGCTGTAGAGACTGAGTTGTTAAGTATATTCAAGGTTGAGATACACAGGTTTTTAATCAGTAAGGGAGTCAAGGGTTATGGGGAAAAGGCAGGAAAGTGGAGTTGAGGATTATCAGAGGATTATCAGATCAGCCATGATCTCATTGAATGGCAGAGCAGACTCGATGGGCTGAATGGCCTACTTCTGCTCCTACGCCTTAAGGCCTTATGGTTGGGAGAATCAATGTTAACTAAACGCTGTTATATTTATTATTATTTATTACTGCTCTTGCATTTGTGGTAAATACTACTTTATTCACACCATTACTTATTTCATAAGGAATTTGACTACTTGCTTTTGTACTCTGTGCTTATTTGGTAGATATAGAAGAGTGGTCTGCATTCAGATTGCCATTGTCTGTCTTGAATCTGAGCAAGGGGAACACACTGTGGCTGCGTTCCAGCCAACTCATTGCTGCTGATCTGCAGAGAGTTGAGAACCAGCTGAGTGATGAACGCAATAGATTATAATTGTAATACAAGCAGTAAAAAAAAAGTTGCTCCCTGAACAGAAGTCCAAGTGCAGTTTGTAAACTGGATGTCGCTTCTAAGTTGAAGAGATTTGGAATTGAGTCCATGAAAATGATACGTAATGAATGACTCCAACATCTCATTCAGGGATATGATCACATATATTAATTTGACATTTCATTTCCGTATTGAGGGAGTGCTACTTTGTTGGAATTATTGTCCCTCTGATGCATTAAACCGTCTATGAGCTGCTTGTTCTGCTGGTTCACATAAACTTTACAGATCCCATTGCACCATTGGAAGAAGATTAGGGAACCGCTTTGTATCTTTGCCAACATTTCTCTTGTTAATCAACAGCACAAAACATATGTCAGTTGGTCATTGATGTAATTGTTGTTTGTGAGACCTTTCTGCATGAAAATTCGTCGCAGGAGTGTCTACAACTCTAAAAGTACTTGACTGTATGTGAAAACATGCTTTGGCACCATGATACATGTGGGGCAGAACCATCCCAGATTTGCACTGAGCAATGGTGGCTTTTCACGCCATACCATCCCAAACCCTTTGCGTTAATTATGCATCCCCGGGAACATGCCGTTTCCATGGTGGGCAGGCTCTCATTCGCCCTCCACGCCATCGCCTCACCACTTCAGCACGTCAGGCGCCATATTTAAAGGGCAGCCACCTACACACCTCTCAGTGTTTCCAGCCCACAACTGCTGTAAAGAAGACATGGACCTAAAAGGCAAAGATTGCAGCCCCCAGGTTCACTGACGCGCCCCACAAGTACCTTTAGGATGCAGTGGAGGCTCACTGTGATGTCCACTACCCCAGGTCTGACCACAGGATGGGAAGCAACCTCACTAATCTGGCTTGGGAGGCGGTGGCAGTGGTGGTCAGCACCAGCGTCCTTCAAAAGAGGACAGACACCCAGTGCCGCAAGAGGATGAATGGTCTCCTCCATTCCGCCAGGGTAAGTCACTCTTGTCATCACTCTCAACTCACACACCCAACACACCTCCACAGCACCCTCACTCACCCCCAGTTCAAGGGACATCATCATTCACTCTCTCACACACATCTTCATTGTCCTCATCCTGTCCATGGGACCACTCACCACCCATACATGCCAAGCATACTTATCATGTGGCATGGAAGATGTGCTGCTTATATTCTCTCCACCTCTATTCATGCAAGACAAGCTGGACCACAACAAGAGGGAGAGGTCGCAGATCCGTGGAGGAATACCTGAAATCAAGGTCCTCATGGACTGAAAACAGAGCCATCCAGCTGGCCCTCGAGGATCTGGACCAGTCCTGTGTTGACAGTGAGGTCAGTAGTGCTCTATCAAGTGAGGATCCAGCAGTGCAACATCCATCAGACAATCATGCTGTGAGTGATGTGTCCTGTTTCACAGGTCATTGCCACGCACTAATTATCTCCCCTTGCTTCCACAGGCACATCTACCAAACAGCTGACAGAGTCCATGGCCCACGGCCTCCAATCAAGCCCCAAAGAAACCTCTGAAGAGGAATCTGGAGGCACCCTCCTTGAAGTCCTGTCAAAGCGCTCACCCATACTCTCCACCAGCGCAGAGACATACACCTCGGTGAGACCCAGCTTTACAGTAGCCTCAGATCACAATCTGGTGAGCACATCGCACTGTCTGATCCACTGCAGGAGGCGCCAGGGATTTCCCAGGTGCCTGGCACTCAGAGGACTGCTGGAGGCCAGAACATTGCTGAGTCTGAGTCAGATGATGAATCTCTGGACTCGTCATGTCTCAGTTGCTGAAACTGCAAAGACAAGCACAGGAACACCAAGGAGAGATGTCCGCTGCACTCCTCAGATTGCAAGGCACGATGGAGGAGTCTGTCCACCTTCAGGCTGAGGTGATAATGCCAGCATGCCAACGCACCGAGGTCAACACTGTTAGGACAACAGCAGCTGCCATGGAGACCTTGATCCAGGGCATTACTCCTGCACTGCTACATGGATTGAATTCCATCACTGATGCCATAGTTGGCCTCCAACAGTGTGAAGGCGAGAGGGATGCAGGTCAACTCAATCTCACTCCAGCTTCCCCTTCTCCTCAAGGAGTCAGCCAGGGACCCTCGGGCACCCATAGGGAAGAGGATCAGCAGGTGCGCACCCCGGGGCCATCCACCCAGGTGACTCTGTGAGTGTCCGGCCCATCAGAGTCCCCTCTTCCTGTAACCTCAGTAGCTCCAGCTTCACAAGCCTAGGAGGATGCCACTGCAACACAGCAGGAAACCGAAAGCAAGCTGGGGCCCTCCAGGTCTCAGCCCTCCAGAGGATGCCCACCAAGGTCATCATGGACCAGGCGTTGCAGTCAGCAGGCTGCCTCCACCTCTGGTGTGGATTACCGGGGAGGACCAAGAGAGGCTTAGAAAAGCTAAGAAGATATAATTGCACAGCCTGGGCAAGGGCATTAATCACTTGTACATACTGTTCCATCCCTCCCCCACCCCATGTGCCTCAACCTCAGGGCAGCCCTTGCCTCCCCCCCTCCCCCAACTTGCCTCAGCTGTAGGGCAGTAGGGCAGTCCTCGCCCCCACCCCTGCAACGCGCCTCAACCTTGAAGTCCAACAGGCAACCCGGGCAAGCACTCCATTACGTTACTATCTACTCACCTCCAAATTCCCCTCAAAGTGCAGCCCGCCAATGCACGCCCTTTATAGGCTGTTGTGAAACATATGGGTGTGCAGTGGCAGAATGTCTAGCGAGGGGGGGGACGATTCCGGCGAGCTGGGCTTATAATGATATGCAAATGGATTACAATGAGGTTTCTGATGTCCGATGACGGGAAATACGGCCCGACATCTGCAGGCGGTGTGGGCAGTGACAAACTGGTTTCACAGGGCTGTGAAACTGATTTCTGGCCTTCTTGCCATATTGTCCGCTCACACCACCGAACACGCCTGACACCAGCGGGTACGGAAAATCATGGCCGCAGTCTTAATTTTCAAGCATAGAATCACTCCATACTTGGCCTCACACGTACTAACTAATGCTTGCCTGCCAAAACCTTACTGGATTTTCACTGTCCGTTGCAGTTAGGAAAGTGAGACAGGTTTTGGCATTATTGTCCTCATTCCAGCAATTAAAGACATCCTCTTCAACTTTGCAATAGACGTGGGCTGTGGGAGCTGCAGAATCCGACTTGTTTACATGGGAAAGATTTCAGAGCGCTGCTGGTGACTGAAAATCAATGATACAGTTCTTCAAAGAAAGGTGTGATTAAAATTGTTCTCATCTATTTACATACTATTTCATATGTAGGGTAAAGTCTTTGCAGATTACTGATGTCAGGACCATATTGTTACCTATAAGAATGGGCTGGCCTTTTACATGACCAGAAAAATGGCACTTGTATTTACATAGTAATTTGTGCCTTCTCAGGGTGGGGTGGGGGGGTGCATGGTGGAGGGCATCATTGTTATCTCATTTATATTGCGCTGCCACTACAGCTCTGCTATAATACAGCAATTGAATAAAGTTTTTCCTTGAGTTGTTGAAAGCTGAACTGCCTTCTTGGAAATTTTCTGAGCTTAATAAGCCAATAAGCAAGTTGAAGTGCTTCCTTCAGTGTGTTAATATGAGTTCTGTCACAAATTGAGCAATTTGTACGTTTTTATGTAAAAAAAAAGACTGTGTTTTTGATTACTTAGAGAGAAAAGTGTTTGCTTTTGTAAGTGGAAAACTTGATCAATTAGTCAGTCTGCAGATTCAAGTATAAATGGAAGGTGCTGTGTTTGGCAAGATGCAGGAAGGGACTCTGTAGGTTGTTCTCTTCCATTAAATTTCCAATCTGGGATTACTGTTGTGGCTACAGTAGCCTGTTGAGGAGGAACTAAGTCATCAAATATGCCTTTTTGGGGCCATGGGTTTCTACCAGGCACAGGTTCACACGAAGAACCTCAGCATAAATTCTGCACAAAGGAGCACCCACACTCCCAGTGGTAGCTCTCCCACATGTTAATGCTGAACTTAGCATGTGGTGACATCACTCAGCCTGAATCCTGGGTCTTCTTCCTTCTCTTCCGAGAATGTGCACTGCTGTTTAAAAGGTAAAGTTTCCAAGAACCCATTCATCAAGATGGAAGTATTTGGTTAAGTGAACGCTACTCCATTGAGATTGCACATATTGCATACCCCAAATATAAACACTCATAATTGGCATGAACAACAAAGGATTCCAGTCCTTATATCTTCAGCTCATTTGGGATGACAGGCAAAGCTTTTTGTATTAGAATTCATGACGTACTCGGACCACCAGTGCTTCAGAGGAGAATTAACATTATGTAAAAATGAAAACATCAATATGAATTGAGTAAGCCAGTATATGCTCAATGAAAGGTGTCCAAGTCTGGATAGATTGAGAGTGTCTTGCAGTTTGTGCCTAGCACCATCTCATAATTTATGCTAACCGGTTACGTGCATCACCATATTGACTTTCACAGCACAGAAACTGACAATTCGTTTCAATATGTTTATGCTGAATTGATGTGCCATAAGAGCTATAATTACCTTGTGTCAATGATGCCTTGTTGCAATGCTTGAAAACAACTAGATGGAATATTTACAATCAACTGGGATTATATTCATGGTCCATGTCCCCCAAAATATCAGAGAATCTGAGGTTGGCAATTCTTGCTGTTGAAGCCTAGGCCTTTGAAATGTGGATCCTTAGGTATATTCTTAAATTTCTCTATACAGCCATTAGACAAATGAAGAGGTGCTTTAACTTGTAAGAGAAAAAGGAATTCTAAAAAGTGACATCCAGAAAAGAAGCTGTCAGTATTTAGACCATTTGATCAGCGCTGAAAAGCTACGGAGGTCTCTTCTTCAGGACAAACTGTATGACTGCTAGGTTGGTGAGAATGAGGTCAAGTAGGTTATTCCCTTGTGTTGGCTGTCTGACTACCTGCCACAGGCTTAGCCAGGCAACTATGTCCTTCAGGACTCTGCCATCTCTGTCAGTAATGGTGGTATGCCAATCCACTCTTGGTGATGGCCATTGAAGTCCTCCACCCAGAGTACATTCTGTGCCCTTGCCACCCTTAATGCTTCTTACAATTGGTGTTCAACATGGAGGAGCACTGATTCATCATCTGAGGTTGGGTGTGGTAATCAGCAGGAGGTCTCCTTGCCCATGTTTGACCTGATGCCAAGAGACTTGGAAACATAGAAAATGGGAGCAGAAGTAGGTCATACAGCCTCTCGAGCCTGCTCTGCCATTCAGTATGATCATGTCTGATCCTCTATCTCAACACCATACTCCCACTCTCTCCCCATACCCCTTGATACCTTTAGAGACTAGAAATCTATCTATTGCCTTCTTAAATATATTCAGTGACTTGGCTTCCACAGCCCTCTGTGGTAGAGAATTCCACAGGCTCACCACCCTCTGAGTGAAGAAGTTTCTCCTCATCTCAGCCCTAATTGGCCTACCCCACGTCCTGAGATTGTGACCCCTTGTCTTCGACATCCCAGCAGAGCAAACATGATCCTTGCATCCAATCTGTCTATCCCTATCAGAATTTTATGCATTTCAATGAGATCCCCTCTCATTGTTCTAAACTCCAGTGAATACAGGCCGAGTCGACCCAATTTCTCCTCATACGACAATCCTGCCATCCGAGGAATCAGTCTGGTGAACCTTTGCTGCACTCGTTCTATAGCATGTATATCCTTCCTTAGGTAAGGAGACCAAAACCGCACACAATACTGCAGGTGTGGTCTCACCAAGGCCCTGTACAGCTGCAGTAAGACATCCTTGTTCCAGTACACAAGTCCTCTTGCTGCACCTACATGCTTGCTTTCAGAGATTGATGTACAAGGACACCCAGGGCCCATTGTACATCAACATTTCCCAATCTATCACCATTTAAATAATACTACTCCATTCTATTTTCCTACCGCAGTGGATAACTTCACACTTATCCACGTTTTACTGCATCTGTCATGTATTTGCCGACTCAACTTGTCTAAATCACTTTAAAGCCTCTTAACATCCTCCTCATTACTAACATTCCCACCTAGTTTTGTGTTATCAGTAAATTTGGAAATATTACATTTGGTTCCCTCATCCAAATCATTGATATATATTGTGAACAGCTGGGGCCCAAGCACTGATCCCTGGGATACCGCACTAGTCATTGCCTGTCACTGCAAAAAAGACCCATTTATTCCTGCTCCATGTTTCCTGTCTGTTAACCAATTCTCAATCCGTACCAATATATTACCCCCAATCCCATGTGCTTTCATTTTGTACATTAACCTGTTATGTGGGACTTCATCAAAAGCTTTCTGAAAATCCAAATACATCACTTCCACTGGTTCTTCCTTATCTATTCTGCTAGTTTCATCCTCAAAAAACTCCAATAGGTTTGTCAAACATGATCTCCATGTTGACTTTGTCTAATCCTGTTGATATTTCTAAGTGTCCTGTTATCACATCCTTTATAATAGACTCTAGCATTTTCCCTGCTACTGATGTTGGTCTAACCGGGCTGTCATTCCCTGTTTTATCCATCCCTCCTTTTTTAAATAGTGGAGTTACATTTGCCACCCTCCAATCTGCCGGGACTGTTCCAGAATCTACAGAATTTTGGAAGATGAAGAAAACACATCCACTATTTGCATGGCCACCTCCTTTAGTACCCTGGGATGTAGATTTAGTGATACTAATTTTCTTCAACTCCTCCTTCTCACTAGACTCTTGGATTCATAGTATTCTTTGGAAATTATTTGTGTTTTCCTCCATGAAGACAAAACCAAAGTAGTTGTTTAATTGTTCTGCCATTTCCTTGTTCTGTACTATATATTCTCCTGTTTCAGACTGAATTTTGGACTCATATATTCTTCTGATTCGCTCAAGAGTCTAATTCCCTCCCTCCTACACCATCTCCCTTACCACGCATTCGTCTGGTCTATTTTTCTATTCCTGATATTGTTAGCATGTGACACTAGGAGCAATCCTGAGATTACTACCTTTGAGGCCCTGTTTTTAATTTACATTTGTCTACATCTGTCTTCACTAATCTTTTTCTTTTTACATAACTGTAGAAGCTTTTACAACCTGCTCTTATGTTCCTTGCAAGTTTACTCTCATACTCTATTTTTCTCCACTTAATCAAACTCTTGGTCCTCCTTTGCTGAATTCTAAACTACTCCCAATCCTCAGGCTTGCTACTTTTTCTAGCAACTTTATATGACCCCTCTTTAGCTCTAATACTATCCTTAATTTCTTTTGTTAGCCATAGTTAGCCACTTTTTCTGTTGTGTTTTTCACACTAGAAAGGAATGTAAAACTGTTGCAATGCATACATTCGTTTCTTAAGTATTTGCCATTCCTATCCACCATTGAAATTCCCCAATCTATCGTAGCCTACTCACCCCTCATATCTTAGTAGTTTCCTTTGTTTACATGTATGACCCTAATTTCAGATCGAACTACTTCACTTTCCATCCTAATGAAGAATTGTAACATGTTATGATCACTGTTCCCTAAATGACGCTGCACAACAAGATTTTTAATTAACTCCTTCTTGTTGCACAATACCAAATGTAGGATACCCTGTTCAAAAACAAAAATACCTGGAAAAACTCAGCAGGTCTGGCAGCACCTGCAGAGAGGAGCACAGTTAACGTTTCGAGTCCGAATGATCCTTCAACAGAACTAAGTAAAAATAGAAGAGAGGTGAAATATAAGCTGGTTTAAGGGGAGGGTGGGACAAGTAGAGCTGGATAGAAGGCCAGTGATAGGCGGAGATAACTAAAAGATGTCACAGACAAAAGGACAAAGAGGTGTTGAATGTGGTGATATTATCTAAAGAATGTTCTAATTAAGGGTAGAAAGTGGGACGAGCAAGGTACAGATAGCCCAAGTGGGGGTGGGGTGGGGTGAAGGAATAGAAAAAGGCTAAAAGGTAGAGATAAAACAATGGATGGAAATACATTTAAAAATAATGGAAATAGGTGGGAAAAGAAAAATCTATATACATTATTGGAAAAAAAATTTATATAGATTTTTCTTTTCCCACCTATTTCCATTATTTTTAAATGTATTTCCTTCCATTATTTTATCTCTACCTTTTAGCCTTTTTCGATTCTTTCACCCCACCCCACCCCCACTAGGGCTATCTGTACCTTGCTTGTCTTGCTTTCTACCCTTAATTAGCACATTCCTTTAGATAATATCACCACCTTCAACACTTCTTTGTCCTTTTGTCTGTGACATCTTTTGGTTATCTCCACCTATCACTGGCCCTCTATCCAGCTCTACTTGTCCCACCCTCCCCTTAAACCAGCTTATATTTCACCTCTCTTCTATTTTTACTTAGTTCTGTTGGAAGTGTCATTCGGACTCGAAATGTTAACTGTGTTCCTCTCTGCAGATGCTGCCAGACCTGCTGAGTTTTTCCAAGTAGTTTTGTTTTTGTTTTGGATTTCCAGCATCCGCAGTTTTTTGCTTTTATCATAGGATACCCTGTTCCCTAGTTGGTTCCTTGATATACTGGTATAAAAAACACCTCGTAAACCATCCATTAATTCATCCGCCACAGTATTATTGCCAATTTGGTTTGCCCAGTCTATATGTAGATTAAAGTCACCCATAATTACTGGAGCACCCTTGTTACTTGCATCTCTAATTTCCTGTTTAATGCTGTCCCCTAATTTACCACCACTGTTTGGAGGCCTATAGACAACTTCCACTAATGTTTTCTGACCCTTGTTGCTTCTTAGCTCCACCTGGACTGATTCTACATCTAGATTTTCTGAGCCAACATCCTTTCTCACTATTGCACTGATTTAATCCTTAACTAACAACACCATCCCACCTCCTTTTCCCCTTTGCCTGTCCTTCCTAAATATCGAATGTCCTTAGATATTCAGTTCCCGCCTTGGTCACAATGCATCCTTGTCTCTGTAATCACAATCAAATTGTACCCCTTATCATCTGTTTGCGCTCTTAATTTATCTTATTGACACTGTCCCCTGCATTCAGATACAGTGCCTTCAGACTAGTCTTTTTACATTTCTACACATCTATTTTCCTCTGCCTTCCACTTTTTCTTTTTACTTTTCTGCTTTTCATTTCTACCTTTGTTTCCCTCTCTTGTGTCTCCCCAATCAGGTTCCCATCCCCCACCACACTAGTTTAAACCCTCCCCGACAGTACTGACGAATACCCCTGCGAGGATATTGGTCCCGGTCCTGCTGGGGTGCAACCCATCCAACTTTTACAGGTCCCATCTTCCCCAAAATCTGTCCCAATCCCTCAGGAATCGAAATCTCCCCCTCCTAGACCATCACTCCAGCTGGTCTGGTCTACTTTCCTATTCCTGATCTCGTTAGCACATGGCACTAGGAGTAATCCTGAGATTACTACCTTTCAGGTCCTGCTTTGTAATTTATTTGCTGCTTCCCTCTTTTCACCGATATGGACCACGACCTCCTGCTTCAGAATGTCCTACAACTGACATCCTTGGCCCTGGCACCAGGGAGGCAACATACCATCCAGATGTCACATCTTCTGCCGCAGAAACGCCTATCTGTTGCCCTCATGATAAAATTCCCTAACACTATTGCTTTCCCACTCTTTTTCATGAGGCCTGGAATCAATATTGAGGACTCCCTTCGGATTGCATGTATACCACTGTGCTACCACCTCAGGGGATTCTGTCCTGCCAATGGGCGTACCCAGGGACGTGAAGGAAGAGTCTGGAACATTGGCTAAAATGTATGATTCTGGGAGTATGTCTATGTCAGACTGTTGCTTGCCTAATCTATGGAGAGCTCTCCCAGTCTTGGTCCATGTCCCAGACATTAGTGAGGAGCACCTTTGAGGAGGCAGAGTCTCCCATCCTCATTGTTGGTGCCTAAGCTGATGTTGCTGTGTATTCCATCTGGTTTTATTCTCATTTAATATTTCTGTAGCAGTTTAATAAAACTGAGTTCTCCCTTCAGTGCTAACATTTCTGTGATATCTGAGGGCCTAGGGTCTGAGATACTGCAAACTATTATTAGCTTCTTGGAATGGAGGTAATGCTTCCCTTGGGCTGCCCACATCCGGGGAAAGAAATGGTCTTGTATTTTTTATATATTCGTTCATTTGGGCGTTGCTGGCTAAGCCAGCATTTATTGTCCATCCCTTTTTTCAGAGGGCATTTAAGAGTCAACCACATTGCTGTGGGCCTGGAGTCACATGTAGACCAGACCAGGTAAGGATAGCAGATTTCCTTCCCTAAAGGACATTAGTGAACTAGATGTCCTCAGATGTCATTAAAGATGCAGGTTTCTGACGGGGGGGTGATCAGTTCTCTTCTGTGCTGCTGTCTTGAGGAAAAGCAGCTTCTTTTCCACTGCTAATGGAGACAGGATTCTGGTTTCTAATGATCATAGGAGAATAGACTCCCCAGAATCAGCGAGATCCTTAAATTCCCGAGATAGAACTAATTGAATATCTTACAGCTTGAAATGTTGCCCTCTGCAATTTGTAACCCAGTTGACAATGATTTCTCCAAACCATCCTCAAAAGCTTTAGTCCTTCATTCAAAGCGTCCACATTGACTTGACTGAATTTTCTGGATCTGCCATGAAGTGGGGTGAGTTCAGCAGGGTCTCCTATAGTTGTCACCTTCTCCAGACTCCCTTTCCACTGGTTGAATCCCTCCCAGATGTTGGAGTACAGCAGGACAGTGGACTCCATCATTATTTCAACTAATTACCAGCTCTCCCGGGAATGGCCATTCAGAACTTCCGTATGTGTCTGATATTGGCGAAGAGATTGAAGAATGCATTGAATAAGAAAAGATATGCATCCTCATGTATCCTTTGAAAACACAGTAATTCCCACATCTCCATGCCTGTCTGGCAGGCCAGAGTTCAAGCCAATCAGTTTTCCTTTCTTATCATATGTTCTTAAATGATGATGTTTGCATCCTCTTCTCTTGTGGCCTGTCCTTCCTTGTGCACTAACTCTGCTGCGTGAGCAGGATTGTTAATCAACTCTTGCAGTCCCCAGATCCGCGTTTGTGAAATGAATGGTAGTAATGGTAAGTGTAAGGCACCTACGTTATAAAATGTGATACATTTGTGTGCATTGTAGGGTATGAAATACTCGACAGAATGCTACAGGTGACCTTGTAAAATGGTGCCACATGATATCCTAAAAAGCAATGCTTGACTGTTGTTATGGGGAATACTAGATTGCTTCTCTGTGATTTAATTACCAGTCCTATAATTAATCTAAGAACATGCAAATCTCACAAGATTAATAATCTTCTGAGACAGCAAGGGGTCTTTGGAGTTTTAGAGGTCCCACTCACAGCTGCGGCCTCCCCCTTCCACATGGTTTTTACTGCTACGTGTGATGGCCTCTCCACCACTGCTCCCTCAACACCATTTCTCCACTCTGTAATTTGGGCCAGCAACACTATCACATCAGCCTCAGAGAAGTTTTCTTTTGTAGCATCAATTATTTCAGCACCTCTTCCAATAGTTTGCTCAGATATTGACTGTGTGGAGAACATTAACTATGGAAATTGTGCTCTTGTGCTGCTCTCACTAAATTTCCCAGGCTCCCATGGCATACCTGGCTCCTTCCTGCTGAGATTTCTGCCATTGTGCTGCCAGTATAATTTAAATTAGATGAGCCAGAGGCAGGGGTGGGGGTGGGGGTGGGGTGCAGGGAGGGGTGGTGGTGACCGTACGGAAGGCAGTGGGGGGGTGGGTGGGGTGCGGTGGTGGAGTGCCTGACTGCAATCCAGTCAGTGGCAGGGAAGATTGAGGACAGTCTTTCCATCTACAGATCAATTGAGGGCCTTAAATGGCTAATTAAGTGCCAGCTAAGGGCTTTCTTCTGCCACCACTGATATTTTACCAGCTGTGGGAGAACCATGTGGGGAAACCGCCCAGTAAAAGCTGGTGGCCTCCCTGCAGGCTCAGGAGTGGTGTCCTCCTGATCAGTACCCTGTAACCCTAAGGAAACACCTCCACCCTGCCCTCACCAATGACACCCCACCCCCCCTCACCTCCTCACCAAGACCTGCCCAACTGGCCCTATGTGCCCAGTCCCACTCCCCTGGTCTCCAGGGTGGTGTCCGTGATGCTGCTGCAGGCGGGTTGTAGTCCCAGCAGTGGCCACTGCTCCCGATGGTGCTGCTGGGACCGAAGAGCTGGCAGCCCTCCAACTGGCCATCAGCTCTTGGAGGCAGGATCACTACCCTTAAAGGTTCCAGAGCTCTGATGCCAGGAAGTTAACACTCTGATGGGCACAGAATCGGGCTGACTCTCCCAGAAATGGACAAGACAGGGTAGTCCACTATTGGGTCCATTGCTGCCTGCATTAAATTCAACCATATGTTGTAAAACTTCCTACCTGCAAGATAAAGCACAAGACAACATTCTGTTCCCAAAGGTCACGCGAAGCCTGGATTGTTAATATTCACTGAAGGCTTTCTTGTAAATGTAATTGTCTTTTTCTAACTGCTGAAAAAGGGATGATGAGAGCTCTGATGAACTATCTATTATAAATCACAGTTACCTTGTACTCCAATAATGGTCCAGCTCACTATATTTTAGTACTTAACCGATTTAGTAAATAATGAACTTGATTTGTTAGTTTAAATTGTCAAATCTCTGCCCTGTTGCAATGTCCATTTGAATAGAGTTAAGATATAGTGAGATACCTACACAAATTCCAATCTGCAATTCATCACAATTCAGATAATTATTGATCCCTAAATCCATTCACTCTGCAGAATGGCGAATGAAAAGATGTGGTTTTCAGACTATAAGAGACAGCTCTGTTTACAGAAACTCATCACACCCTTTAATTAGAAAGTGGTGCAAAGAAAATTCCAAACCCTAGCACATTGACACCTGAGTAATTCTGTACAGAATGGTGTAAGAACAGGAAAAGCACTAGCATTTCGCTGGCTGGTACTCTAATGCATTCTTCTATGAAATGATAAATCAGTGCCCATCTCTGTGTACTGACATGAGGTGCAACACAGAGTGAAGGCGAGGAACACGTAAGGATGGGTAAAACAATAAAAGAATTCTCCCCTCAGTATAGTATTCTATCACTAGATTTTAAAAATGCATCTTATATTTCCCAAATAAGCAGGTATGAGGGAACTGTGGAAGCAGAGATGGCTGGAATGCAATGCCAGTGAATACTGTTGTATTATTTCTTTCTACATTAATGAAGATTTCTTGTTGCTTCAGCTTACACATGCTAACCAACTGTGCAAGAGAACTGAATCATGTGATGTTGTATCACTTCCTGTGATGGCATACATATCAGCATGAACATATTGAAATAATTATATTTAATATACCAACAAATACACTGTCAATATCCCCATTCTCTTAAATAACAACCCCATATAGTACAACATTAATATGGATATGAAAATAAGCAACTCCTATGGAATGCAAGAAGTTGACAATAATAACATTTACATTAAACATTCAACTGTGACAAGGACATTTGCAACATTCCTTTTCATGGTGTTGTCTACATTTGGAACCACAATGGTCATTGGCTGACTGGACCAGACCTTGTGACAATGACATGTGAGTGTGCTCTTGAGCTGTCTGTACTCTCCTTCTGAAGAGTGTGTTTGAGAGGATTGTCCTCAGTTGTTGGTGTGTTGATTGTTACCTCTTTGTCTGCAAAACATACATAAACATGTGTGAACGATGCTGGTTGGTTGTCTGTGCATGGTTAGTAGAGAATTCCCTGGGGTGAGATTGATTCCTTTGCAGCACTGTACCCTTTGGGGTTGTCACCTCATATGAAGGTGGTTCTTTGAACACTTTGGACACCTCTGCTGGGATCTATGTCTGTTCTTGTGGGTGTAGGACCCTCACCTTCTAGCCAACGTAAAATGGAGGTTATCCTCACCTGCATGCACATTAAGCATGTCTTTCATTTATTTTATCTATAATATAATCAATCTGTGATAAAGACTACTTGGTGAGAAGATAGCTTGATAGTGTGGTTCTTACCAGTTGGCCAAACAGAATTTCAACAGGTGATGGTAATCCAGAGTTTAACAGCCTTGCATGAATGCAATGACACAACTTGGATATCTTGCCCAGTTTCCAAACATTTGTGGATCAGAGATTTGACTGTCTTAACCATACCTTCAGCTGTCCCATTTGAACGAATTTATCAGGGTAATAAAGTGACGTTGTTGATGGACCTTTTTTCTTATTCATTCATGGGATGTGGGCTTCACTGGCTGAGTCAGCATTTATTGCCTATCCCCAGATGCCCTTGAGAAGGTGGTGGTGAGCTGCCTTCTTGAATTGTTGCAGTCCATGTGGTATAGCTACATCCACACTGATGTTAGGAAGGGAGTTCCAGGATTTTGACCCATGACAGTGAAGGAACGGCAATATATTTCCAAGTCAGGATTGTGAGTGACTTGGAGGGGAACATCCAGGTGGTGGTGTTCCCATCTATTTGCTGCCCTTGTCCTTCTAGATGGTAGTAGTCGTGGGTTTGGAAGGTGCTGTCGAAGGATCCTTGGTGAACTCCTTCATTCACAAACATCCCGGAACAGTTTTCCTATGTAATGTGGACCATTGTTGGATACCAGTTCTACCGGGACAGTGTTATGGTTGTGTAATATCCCACAAAACTTATTAGGAAGATGGACATTTTACCTTTTTTTAAAAAGCAGCATGGAATGGACAAGTTACCATAACAAAATAGACTCCAGAGGAGTCAGGTGGACTCTTAAGTGGTTTCTATACTGACAGAGATAAATATGCCTGTTCATATCTCAGTTACTTAAAATGCAAGTGGCCTTCCCAGGTGCTGATTGACTAGCGCCTCACCATTTCAATGGAAGAGACTTAAGATGATAATGGCTACCAGACTGACTGAACCCATGAAGATGGAATTTCAGATAAAGACATTTTGGAAGCTTATCATAGCTGGAGTGTTGATGAGATAGTGAAAACCCTCTATTGTGTGACAAATTGCTTAGTCATCAACCCATTGTGTGGACAACAGAAAACACCTATACTGTTGTCACAGTTGAAACTAACTTGTGTTAGGTAATGCCTATTAATCCACAAGGGCAGTCCAGTGAGTCCTGGGATCAACACTTCAGAGGGTGAGATCTCTCCCAGAACACAGAAAGAACCCTGCCTTGAAAAGAAAGTCATCTCAGGTAATGAAGAGGGGCTAATGCATTTTATCTGCAGGATTATAATCTTCACTACAGGATTTCAACTACAGTTTCAACTGAAAAAGCTAGAAACTTCCAATATTCTTTGTCTTCAGTGAACCAAGAGAGAATCCTTCAAGCCTGCAATGTTTCAACCACCATCTTAAGGATTGTTTAAAAAGTGCCCTGTTTCTTTTTACTCTTTTATTAATCTAAATGCATGTAATGTTCTTAGAAATCATATTTTTATGTGTGTGTGTGTTTGTGTTTGAGGAGTGGGTGTTTGTTGCATTTAAATTTTGGGTGTTGTTAATGTTTATCCTCTCTTTCAATGTAAACTTACAAGAACACCTGTTTCATGTTTGCTCTTTGGAGTCACAGCACTCAAGGGTTTAAAACACTCCTCAAAAATACATCTTTTTGCATTCAGTTGAGAGGTGGAAAAAGGGAGAAATAATCCTACATCTCTTCTCTCCATCCATAACAGCAGCAAAAAGACTAAAGATGGCACTAATGGTGCTGGCCACTGCTGTATTCGACGTGTCTCAAAGCTTCTACACAATAGGAAATTTGGAATGATGGTCAGTCACTGACAGTCTTCTCTGCCCGCAGGGAACAAATCTTTTGCTATCTTGGTCCATGGTGATGACAGTATGTCATGGGGTTGGAGAGGTTCTTTCTGTTGAAGAGCTTGGTGTTCCCATGCATTGCAAGATCTCACCACCTGGTCAATGCCCTTGTTGATGCTGGGCCGAAACACTGACTCACGAGCAAGTTATCTTATTCTCTCTATTCCCATTTGTCCTTGGTGGGGCTGCCCAAGTGTGTCACATGAAATGTTGCCGAATTGAGCACTTGGTGTCTTTTGGATAGTACTCCATTGTATATACCAATCCCATCTCAGTATGACAATACACTCTCAGATCCATAGGAATCTCCCGGATGGCCTTGAGCCAACCCTCTATAATGATCTGCCACAGAGCTTGGAGAATGGGGCCTTGAGAAGTCTGCCTCTGGAGCTCCTCCCTCTTGTTTTGACCAAAGCACATGAGATCTATATTGTAGGCATCCTCCAAGCTTTCACAGATTTTGTCCACCTACAATCCTGGAATGACCATCTCGTAGAACATTTGAGTAGACCAGGTTGTCTCTTTGTACCTGCACTCCAGGATGAGGGACCGTAGGCACTTTGTTGTCAAGCCATTGTATTCTGTAAGCTTGTAGGTTCGACCACAGATATCCATGCCTTATGGTACATGTCCTTGAGAATATTGAAAGGTAGCGTGCTGCCACTTGTACCTATATCAGTCTTCACTCTCAGTTGATGCCATCCCGTCTTATCGGGGCAGACAATCTGAAGTGTTACAAAACTTCTGTTTTGATAATTTGATGATTTCCATGTAAAACAGCTGTTTACCTGTAGTGCTGCAGCCTGATCCACCTCATCCATTTTGGTCAGGCATTCCTCCATTCCATGGATGGGTCTGTGCTTTTGGCAATGCCTGGAATTGCCTCGCTTCCCTTCACCCCTGGATGACGTATTTCTGCTGTTTGAGCGCTGCCAAGTCTGGCTTCTCCCTGCATTCCTGCTGCTGGACCTGCTGCAAAGTTTGACCCAGTGCCCCCTAGGCCTGCAGACATTGCACATTTCTGCGTATGTGGGCATCGACACAGTTTGTGGGAGAGTTCACAGTTACTGCATATCTTTCTTTGCTTGGGTGTCTTGAATATTGTACAGGCAGTCATTCTGGACCCTAACTCTTGCAAATACTGCCTCCCTGTGATAATTGCTTCATATCTATGTCAACCTATGTCAATCATGTAGTATACTCTCCACAGTGTGTCGGCTTTTCCAGAAGCTATTTCTGGAACACCTCAATAGGTGTGGAGGTGATAACCAACTCCAGAATTTGTTCGAAGAGTTCAGAATCCAACAGAGGCCAGTAGTGAGGAGTGAGAAGCATTCTGGGAGAAGTCAGCGCAGTCACCGCAACTCAGAAGGGGATCGAGGAAGACCCACTGTCAAAGAATGGAGAGAGAGGGAGAGGCAGTACCTTCAGGAGTGCACCAGACCTGCGAGGGACACTCTTCTGAAAGTGGATTTTAAAAAATGCAGCTGACTGGTGAGTAAATCCTGGTGAGTTTTTTTTTCAATCTATTAAAGTAATTCATTGCTTAATACTGAGGTAGGAGCTAAAACAATAGAGTAGCACTGTACAAGTATAATTAGTCAAGAAACAAGGTTCCTAGCTAACATAAATAAGGCCCAGAGCTAGCGTACTTTTTAAGGGAGTAACTAGCTTAATCAAGAAGGACGTCATGGCAGGAGAACTCAGACCTGTGATATGCTCCTCCTGCAGGAGGCGGGAAATGAGGGAAGCTTCCAGCGTCCCTGGTGACCATGTGTGTGGAAGGTGTGTCCAAATATAGCTTCTAGCTAACCGGATTTCGGAGCTGGAGCTGTGGGTGGACTCATTGTGGAGAATCCGCGATGCTGAGCAAGTCGTGGATAGCACGTTTAGCGAGGTCGTCACACTGCAAGTGAAGATTACACAGGCAGAAAGGGAATGGGTGACCATCAGGAACAGTAAAAGACTCAGGAAGGTAGTACAGGAGTCCCCTGTGGTCAACCCCCTCCCTAACAGATATACTGCTTTGGACACTGTTGGGGGGATGGCCTCTCAGGGAAAGCAGCAACAGCCAAGTTCACGGCACCATGGGTGTCTCTGCTGCTCAGAGGAGCCGGAGGAAAACAAGTGGCAGGGCTATAGTGATAGGGGATTCAATAGTTAGGGGCACAGACAGACGCTTCTGTGGCCGCAAACGTGAATCAAGGATGGTATGTTGTCTCCCTGGTGCCAGGGTCCAGGATTTCACAGAGCGGCTGCAGGATATTCTGGGGAGGGAAGGACATGGTACACATTAGTACCAATGACATAGATAAACTAAGGGATGAGGACCGGCAAGCTCAGTACAGGAAGTTAGGAGAAAAATTAAAATGCAGGACCTCAAATGTAGTAATCTCAGGATTACTCCCAGTTCCACGTGCCAGCGAGAGCAGGAACAAGAGGATAGACCAAATGAACACGTGGCTGGAGAGATGGTGTGGCCGGGAGGGATTCAGGTTCTTGAGGCACTGGGACCGGTTCTGGGAAGGTGGGACCTGTACAAACTGAACAGGCTGCACCCAGGCAGAGCTGGGACCAGTGTCCTTGCGGGGGCTTTTGCTAGTTCAGTTGGGGAGTATTTAAACTAGTGTGGCAGGGGGATGAGATCCCAGGAGTAAGATCAGATAGGTCAGATTCAGATTTCAGATCAGAAAAGTGGAGGTAGAACATTAGCTAGGGATGTTGTGATAGACATGGAGTTACAGGAGAAGCAAAGTTTACAAACTGTCCAGCAAGGGAAATTGACGGGGTTAAACTGTTTATACTTCAATGCAAGGAATATTCCAAACAAGGTAGATGAGTTAAAGACACAGGTAGACAAATAGCAGCAGGATGTCATTGCTATAATGGAGACCTGGCTAAAGGAGGGACAAAACTGGCAGCTTAATATCCTTGGTTATGGAGTCTTCAGACACGATAGAGTAGGAGATAAAAAAAGAGGGTTGGTGGGGGGGGGGGTTGGCACTAATGGTTAAACAATCAATTCCAGTTGTGAGAAGGGATGATATACTAAATGGGTCAACAAACAAGGCTTTATGGATTGAGCTTAGAAATAAAAAAAGGGGCAGTCACACTATGGGAAGTATATTACAGACCCCCAAATAGTGAAAGGGAGATAGAAAAACAAATATGTAGGCAAATTTCTGCTTGTAAGAACAAGAGGGCAATAATAGTAGGAGACTTCAATTATCCTAATATCAACTGGGATTCAAACAATATAAGAGGCACTGAGGGAGAAAAATTCATGCAGTGTGTCCAGGAAAATTTTTTCAACCAATTAGTGACAAACCCAACAAGAAGAGATGCAATTGTATTGGGGAATGAAGAAGGGCAAGTAGGTGAAGTGACAGTTGGCGACCACATCAGGGACAGTGATCACAATTCAGTTAGATTTAGCATTACCATGGAAAAGGACAGAGATAAGGCAGGAGTAAAAGTCTTGAACAGGGGGAAGGCAAATTTTGCAGAAATGAGAAGGAACTTGGCTGAGGTAGACTGGACAGCACTGCTGGAGGATAAGACAGTAGAAAACCAGTGGGAAGCATTAAAAGGCAAGATCCTAATTGTACAAAGTAGACATGTCCCTTACAAAGATAAGAGTGGTACTGCCAAATCAAGACCCCCCTGTTTGTCTAGAGGAATACAGGGGAAGATCAAACAGAAAAAGAAAACATACGACAGGCACAAAGAACTAAGCACTGCAGATAGCCTAGACGAATATAGGAAGTGCAGGGACGAAGTAAAAAAGGAAATAAGGAAATCAAAGAGAGGGCATGAAAAAAGATTAGCAAGTAAAGTTAAAGATGACTCAAAGATGTTTTACCAATATATTAATGCTAAAAGGTTAGTTAAGGAAAAAGTGGGACCTATCAGCGATAAGATGGAAACTCGTGTGTAGATGCAGAGGCTGTGGAAAGGGTTTTGAATGAATATTTTGTCTCCATGTTTACAAAGGAAAGGGAGGATGTAGATATATTAGTCCAGAAGGAACACTGTGAGATATTGAACGGGATAGTTATAAAGAGAGAAGTATTCGAAGGATTGTTTCCGAGGCTGCTGAAGGAAGTCAGGGAGGAGATAGCAGATGCTCTGAGGATGATTTTCCAATCTTCACTAGATACAGAGGAGGTACCAAAGGACTGGAGAAATGCAAATGTAGTTTCATTATTTAAAAAGAAATCAAAGTAAATGCCAAACAATTATAGGCCAGTTAGTCTGACATCGGTGGTGAGCAAATTAGTAGAATCAATCCTGAGAGATAGGATTAACTGTCATGTGGAAAGGCATGGACTAGTCAGGGATGGTCAGCATGGTTTTGTTAAAGGAAGATCCTGCCTCACAAATTTGATTGAATTCTTTGAGGAAGTGACAAGGGTTGATGAAGGTAGTGTAGTGGATGTTGTGTACATGGATTTTAGCAAAGCATTTGACAAGGTCCCACATGGCAGATTGGTCAGGAAAGTAAAAGCCTATGGGATTCAGGGTAATCTGGCAAACTGGATAAAAGGTTGGCTTTGTAACAGGAAACAAAGGGTAATGGTGATGGATGCTCTTGCAAATGGAAAGTTGTCTCAAGTGGAGTTCCACAAGTCTTGGTGTTGGGACCCTTGCTGTTTGTGTTATATATTAACAATTTGGACTTGAACGTGGGGGGCACGATTGGGAAATGACATGAAGGAATCCACTGCATTGATATCTGCTGCTGAAACTACCATTGATTTTTGGCTGGCCGGCTCAGGCCAAAACCGGGAGTGTGCCTAAAATGCCGTCAAACTTTACTCACACCATTTCTCTCCCTATGTGAGAATGGTGATCTAGTTGCAGCATTTCAAGTAGGGCTTCTGACATACATTATTGCTTACAGCTGCTGTTCAATGCTGTCAATTCACTACCGCTGCCACTATGTTGTATTAACTTCTCCTAGATTGATACAAACAAAGTTGAAGGACAGGCATAGAGGTTGAACACAGAGCTTTAATGGCAGTTCTTGTTGCTTCAGCTTGCATGTACTAACTGTGCGAGAGAACTGGATCACATGATACTGCATCACTTTCTGTGATGACATGCATATTAGCATAAACATACATTTTCTTCAGATTGACGGAGTTGGGAAAGCTAACTGAGATTGAGTCAAATTGGAGAAACACACAAGGAATTAATGGCCTGAAAATTGGATTGTGCCCAATGCAGTGCTTCCTGCATAAACCTAATGAAACCAGTTGTAGGACCATGTGAAATTGGTCCACTGGCCTCATTAGGATAGTGCTGCTGAGGTGTTAGTGCTAGTCATGGTCCATGAGACAGCTTGTTGTCATGAGTGGGAAGGGGGAGGAGTAAAATAGCTAGCTGGGATGCCAGCTGAATGCCCAGGACTAATGTGAGGACAAACAAGACAATTTGAAGAGGGGTGAGCAGTGGCCCTCCAGATTCTTCCAACTCCAGTTTTTTTAAGAAGTTACCATTTTGGTGACTGTCTCCTGCGATCCCTTGAATGACCATTGTTTAGCCATATGTGATCTGAATGCATGTTACATTCCACATAAAACAACTTCTGCTTTACACCTTAAAACAAGTGTTAGATCTTTAATTAGCATGTTGAAGAGACTAACGCTTGCCAGGAATACCTCTACAGCACCCAAACCAAAATGGCATTGGATGCAGTTAGCCCCTAAATAGGATCTCTTTACCACCCATTTTTCATGTGGTCTACTCCAGTATGTAGATCTTCCCCACAAACCAACTGTGTATGTGACAAATGAAAAGTGTAGAACTGTGAAAAATACTTTCAGATGTTGCATTGCGTCAGAGTAATATTTCCAAATCAATTTTAAAAAATTAATTTCCACACAATTGGAAATCCTTTTGTGAGCTTGTATGTTTTCTGTCACCTGTCAAGATCCCTTAAAATGTGGTTTTGCAGATGCTCTGAAGAGAAAGAAGCACTCCAGAGTTAAAAACCTATAAATCTCTTGCAGTCTTGAGAAGGGAGTGGAGGTCAGTGAAAGGGAATGCTGTGTCAATTAATTTTGTAATGACAGCCTTTGTTGGCCTACAGCAAATGATAGTTTAGCCTATTTCCAAGTTGTATCTCTTTCCCTTTGATTTGCTCTGTCAATTCCAGGTCAGTTTCATAAACTCTATATCAGCAAAGTACTGATCTATCTACCTAGGATAAAACAGGAGCAGGATTGTTGGTAACAAAGTGTACTACTGCAATAAAATATGAACTGAGTTAACTCAGGTTTTATCATGGTTTCAAAATTATAATAGTGCAACTTATAGCTAGCATCTCACATCATTTCTTAACAATCCACCTCCACCCTAGTCTTCGTTTGTGTGTAGGAGTTTACTCTGCAATGTCTCTTTAGTTTTATGTGGAGTTAGTAACTAAATTTCTACAGTCTACCACTCGGGGGTGATGTTTTATCAGAGTCATGCCTGCCTTTTATCATTGTATGCCATGAGTCATGTTGTAATCTCAGTTTCCCAGTACAGCTTGATTGTATAATAATTAAAATACATTCTCTTTGCATCAGTGTTACAACAGTAATTTCCCTTACAGGAAATCTTTCAAAGGCTGTGACTTTAGATGTGAGAAGGATCATTACAATAATAGTTTGAGTGAGGCTGTGGTAAGAGACCATTATCCCTGGAACTGAATCTATTTTCCAGCATGAGTCGGCACCCTCAGGAGAGGAGGGCAAAAACCTCTGGGAATTTAAAAAAACCTTATTATTGCAATTTTAAAACATCCGTTTCCAATATGAATGTGTTTATTACTGTTTTATTATGAATACAGCCGAAGTAGGACTGCTTAGGAACTGAGTCTATGTTTTTTCAAGAACATTATGAATACATACATTACTGCTGACTAGTGGGATGACAGATCTACAGGAATTCCTGATTCCAGAGCTACTGGCAATGAAGGGCAGGGATGAGGTTAATCAAATAGATTTTTCTTAAAGCTTTTAAACAGAGTCTAGCCATCAAATTAACTAAAGTTGATGTTTTACTGAATGCAATTGTGGCATTACAGCCTGTGTAAGAACTGGCTAGCTGATATACAAACAAATAACAACACAAACTACCAACATCCTCTACAGCTCACTGATAGCAGATTGTCAAACTTTGGTACATGGTATATTGAAATAATATAATGCATGCATTCTTCTGTTTAAAGGAGTAGATCATGATGGGGGCTTTTTTCTTTTGGATCTAATGCCTGAAAATCAATGTTAATCATTTGCTCCTGTTTCATGCCTAAATAGCACTGTATCGGAGTATCCTGTATGGCTTTTTGAGGGAGATGCACCAATGTAAACTGCAAGTGAGTGTCAGAAACCTATGCACCCAGAATTCCTGCTTTAAAGCTGGGTGCAGTTCAGAGGCAAACTAGTCTAATATTAGGTCAAGCTTTAATTTACTTAAAAAAGGCACAATGTGTGGACATGTTCTTTCTGTTTGCAAAGGGAAGGGCCCTGTGTGTGAATATATGCAGCTTCTAGCACACGTAAGTGAGCCATACCGTGAGCCCAACTGATAATTTTAAATTGGTTGTTAATGTAATTCTTACACTATCACACTACAACCAATTTAAGACTTTCAGTTGGTTCACAGTGTAGCTCACTTACGTATTCTAGAAACTATATATATTCACACACAAGGCCCTGTCCTTTGCAAATTTGGGGGACAGCCATTCTCTGGGTCATTCTCCATGGCAATGCCTTGACCAATCAAAGTCAACTTATTTGGTTTGAATTTAAACAATTTTGGCAATTGAATGTTTCCTGGCATGGCAATGTCTCTATCAATCAGAGTCCACTTGAAACTGATCAGCAGCCTCTTCTCATGCAGTATAAATTGTTTTTCCCTTTGAAATTTGGTATTTTTGTGATTCTGTCCTGATGAGTGCAAGATGAAAAGCTTCAACAACATGTCCTTTTTCAGCAGTACTTAAGTTCTGTATTGTCAAATGACTAATTGTATATAATACAGTTATGTGTATATATGAAGATGTTCGTCATTCTAATGAACTTACAAATACCATGTAACAATATAACATTTAAATTAAATGAATATTTAGCAAGTAACAGTCAAGATACAAACCTTTTTTTCTGATCTCTTTTAAAAGGACAAAAATTGTATCCTAGTGCATACAGTTGGTGCTGTTGTACATTTTCTTGCATTTACGAGCTACAAGGCATTAAGCTAAAAACAAAAAAAACTGTGGATGCTGGAAATCCAAAACAAAAACAGAATTACCTGGAAAAACTCAGCAGGTCTGGCAGCATCGGCGGAGAAGAAAAGAGTTGACGTTTCGAGTCCTCATGACCCTTCGACAGAACTTGAGTTTGAGTCCAAGAAAGAGTTGAAATATAAGCTGGTTTAAGGTGTGTGTGTGTGGGGGGGCGGAGAGATAGAGAGAGAGAGAGGTGGGGGGGGGGGTGTGGTTGTAGGGACAAACAAGCAGTGATAGAAGCAGATCATCAAAAGATGTCAACAACAGTAGTACAATAGAACACATAGGTGTTAAAGTTAAAGTTGGTGATATTATCTAAACGAATGTGCTAATTAAGAATGGATGGTAGGGCACTCAAGGTATAGCTCTAGTGGGGTTTTTTTTATATATAATGGAAATAGGTGGGAAAAGGAAAATCTTTATAATTTATTGGAAAAAAAAAGGAAGGGGGAAACAGAAAGTGGGTGGGGATGGGGGAGGGAGCTCACGACCTAAAGTTGTTGAATTCAATATTCAGTCCGGAAGGCTGTAAAGTCCCTAGTCGGAAGATGAGGTGTTGTTCCTCCAGTTTACGTTGGGCTTCACTGGAACAATGCAGCAAGCCAAGGACAGACATGTGGGCAAGAGAGCAGGGTGGAGTGTTAAAATGGCAAGCGACAGGGAGGTTTGGGTCATTCTTGCGGACAGACCGCAGGTGTTCTGCAAAGCGGTCGCCCAGTTTACGTTTGGTCTCTCCAATGTAGAGGAGACCACATTGGGAGCAACGAATGCAGTAGACTAAGTTGGGGGAAATGCAAGTGAAATGCTGCTTCACTTGAAAGGAGTGTTTGGGTCCTTGGACGGTGAGGAGAGAGGAAGTGAAGGGGCAAGTGTTGCATCTTTTGCGTGGGCATGGGGTGGTGCCATAGGAGGGGGTTGAGGAGTAGGGGGTGATGGAGGAGTGGACCAGGGTGTCCCGGAGGGAGCGATCCCTACGGAATGCCGATAAGGGGCCTCTCCTCCCTCCCAGAAACATGATAGGGTCCCCCTTGTCCTCACTTATCACCCCACCAGCCTCCGCATTCAAAGGATCATCCTCCGCCATTTCCGCCAACTCCAGCATGATGCCACCACCAAACACATCTTCCCTTCACCCCCCTTATCGGCATTCCGTAGGGATCGCTCCCTCCGGGACACCCTGGTCCACTCCTCCATCACCCCCTACTCCTCAACCCCCTCCTATGGCACCACCCCATGCCCACTCAAAAGATGCAACACTTGCCCTTCACTTCCTCTCTCCTCACCGTCCAAGGACCCAAACACTCCTTTCAAGTGAAGCAGCATTTCACTTGCATTTCCCCCAACTTAGTCTACTGCATTCATTACTCCCAATGTGGTCTCCTCTACATTGGAGAGACCAAACGTAAACTGGGCGACCGCTTTGCAGAACACCTGCGGTCTGTCCGCAAGAATGACCCAAACCTCCCTGTCGCTTGCCATTTTAACACTCCACCCTGCTCTCTTGCCCACATGTCTGTCCTTGGCTTGCTGCATTGTTCCAGTGAAGCCCAACGTAAACTGGAGGAACAACACCTCATCTTCCGACTAGGGACTTTACAGCCTTCCGGACTGAATATTGAATTCAACAACTTTAGGTCGTGAGCTCCCTCCCCCATCCCCACCCCCTTTCTGTTTCCCCCTTCCTTTTTTTTTCCAATAAATTATAAAGATTTTCCTTTTCCCACCTATTTCCATTATATAAAAAAAACCCCACTAGAGCTATACCTTGAGTGCCCTACCATCCATTCTTAATTAGCACATTCGTTTAGATAATATCACCAACTTTAACTTTAACACCTATGTGTTCTATTGTACTATTGTTGTTGACATCTTTTGATGATCTGCTTCTATCACTGCTTGTTTGTCCCTACAACCACACCCCCCCCCACCTCTCTCTCTCTCTATCTTTCCGCCCCCCACACACACACCTTAAACCAGCTTATATTTCAACTCTTTCTTGGACTCAAACTCAAGTTCTGTCGAAGGGTCATGAGGACTCGAAACGTCAACTCTTTTCTTCTCCGCCGATGCTGCCAGACCTGCTGAGTTTTTCCAGGTAATTCTGTTTTTGTTAAGGCATTAAGCTACATAGATTCTACAGCACAGCAACCGGCCAGCATTTGTGCTCCACATTGATCACATAGATATACATATCCCAATTTAGATGTTTTCAAAATCAGGAGGAGTCTTTTAAAGACTAACATTAATATTTGTTCTCTGTGTTTTTTTCGGTGCCAGCAGCACTACATACAATCATTTGTAGTGAGTGCAGTGCCAGATTTAAAAGGATTCCAATTAACATTAAATATTAAATCAGCTTTGGTCCAACTGAGGCAACAGTTTTGATTGTTTCTGATCCTACTGAAGTAACCTGGATGGAGACCTGTTTAATTGGTGAGAATTCAGTTAGGTGACTAGTGCTGTAGTACCACGGGGCGCTAGCTGGTGGCACTGTTGTATATTAGGCCCTTGGTATTACCCAGTATGTGATTGATGGGACTGTCTTATTTATCCCTTGCTGCATTATTTTCACTCTTAGTGTTGGAATCATGGAAAGCAAGCATTCTAAAAACAGGGAAGAGCAACATTGTTCAGCTTGGCGCTAATCAAAAGTTGTCAGTGTGTGCACATTAAAATAATCAGACTCCGCTTCCTGCACAACAATAATTTAAGCTTTCATGATCTGGACACTGAGTGAGAATTTTTTAAAAAATTAATTCATGCTTTGAGTTGTTATCACTGTGATTGGAAATGAAACTACTGAGCAGATAGTAATTCATACTTTCTCTGGACTGTGCAGCTTTCAGTATATTTGAGTTTGACACAGGCAATTCCTGTTGTATTTATCCCTTTAAAATTGCAATGAATTTGTAGTTTGTGTCCATGGGCTCTGTCATTCTGAGGTCTGCTGCCCTGTGTCTACAAATCAAGGCATGAGGTTAGATGCTGAGGTGACGGATGAAATGGAGATGCTATTATATCTGTCACTGTATCACCAGCCTGAAAAAATGCAGTTAGGCTGCAAGCAGGCAGAGTGCATGGCTGCAATTCTTTAACTACTCACATTATAAATGATTAACTAAGCACAGTTTCAGGAGCGGTTCTCCACTTCTTTTTTTCACTTGTGCCAAAAATATCGCTTACTGACGTAGCTTTATTGCAGCTTGACAGATTGTGGAATACCATTATGGGACCCAGTAGAAAGTGTTGATTTGAGGTAGTGATTTCTGTCCATCAGGCAGTTTGTGAACACAATCAAGATTTTGGTGAAGTACCAACTGGAGATGAGACTGTGAACCATATTTCTGGACGGAGTTAAGGGAACAACTGCACAGCAGTATGGTCAAATATCTATTGGAAAGGATCAAAAAGAAAAAGAAAATCCATGAGCCCTGAGAGTACTGTCAGAGACAGATCCTCAGAACTGGCCATGTTAAACCCAGCCTGTTGCTGATAATGACTAAAAATCTGTGCACAGGGGTCAGAAAAAATTCACTTTGGCTCTGAAATGATGCCTTGTAATAATAGTGGCTGAACATCAATGTGGTTAACTCTTAATTGCCCTCTGAAATGGCCAAATAAGCCACTTGGTTCAAGGGAAATTAGGGATGGGCAACAAATGCTAGCCTTGCCAGCAATGCCCACACCTCGTGATAGAATAAAGAAGAAAAAATATATGTTTTCACTAGTTTAGTGGAAACATTAGCCCATTTATAACAAATGGGGTTATCAGCCTCCTCTAGCATGGGCGAGAGGAATTTCAGATGAATGCTTTTAAGTTACACTGTCTAACCATCTAATTTCAGAGTTTTTGAGTTAATGGATCACTTTTTAACTTAAAGAAAAATCCAAGAGGCATTTAGCCAATTGTCCAAGATGAAATACAAAGACGAGGCCAAGTTCAGCATCTGCCTGCCACACTTTAAATATAACATGCCCTCTTAGGTCAGATAGCCATTAGCAATGGTGGATGCTTGACTTTTTGGAATTCTAACTAGATTTCAGGGACTGTCAATCAGGATAGATTTTGGGGAAAAAAACTGAAATGTCCGCAGATGCATGTGCATTCATCCTTCTAACCAGATGGCAAGTGTAAAATCAGAATAATTGGTGTCTAATTCTCGAATGCCAAATGTTAAGTTGTTTCATTTGTTAGGGGAATCTAGTGTAATATGTATTGTGTGGGTGAGACCTCTCTCTCCTTCCTTTCTCAATCCACATGTTTCTGGAATGTAAAGCAGGGCTTTGTTATTGAGGCAATGATTCATTGGGATCCTTCTTCTAATGGAACCAGCCTGGCAGAGGATTTTGCTGGGCAATTGACATTCAGCAGTAGCATCTGATGCTGCTTTTCTATTGCAGCATTGTCCTGAGAAGCAGCCACAATTCCAGTGACTGGCCTGTAATATCAATGAAGCTGTGCCAGGATCTCTGACAACAGAGAAGCCGACCAGAAGAGAGCTTTTATTTTGTCCATCCAGCTGGAGACAAATGTGAACATCGACTGTGCTACTCTCAATTCTATCAGGCCCCTGTCAGGCTGAGCACTCCAACAGGACCTCTCAGCAATGATCCCATGCCCACAAGATCAGGGAACACCTGCGCTTTGAAACCTAGTGACAACAAGAGCAAATGCAAATTCAATTTTATGTATACTGTTACTCCTCCATTGCTGCCGGTATTTTACATTTCCTCATAATGTAAGCAGCAACGGTTTCACAGTAAATAAAAACAGAAAATGCTGGAAAAACTCAACAGGTCTGGTGGCAGCACCTGTGGAGAGAGAAACAGACTTAACATTTCAAGCCCAAGATGACTCTTCTTCGGAACTTGATTTCAGAGTACCGAGGCTCTAGCACATCAGAGGAATACTCCTGAAAAAACAATTACACAACATAGCGGCACCATAAGTTAATTGATTGAACCATCTTGGAGCTTATCTGATTATCCCATAAGTGTTATTGTTGTTTCATTTTGTATCTTCACTTATCCCTTGGAAAGAAAAGCTTGTATTTATATACACCTTGCACTGGATTTCTCAAAGTGCTTTACAGCCAGTTATGTTCACTGTTGTAATGTAGAAAATGTGGCAGCCAATTTGTACACAGCAAGCTCCCACAAACAGCAAAGTGATAACAATCAGATAATCTGTTTCTGTGGCGTTAATTGAGGGATAAATATTAGCCAGGACATCAAGGATAACACCCCTGTTCTTCTTTGACATAGTGTAGTAGGTTCATTTACATCCATCTGGGAGAGCAAACGGGCCTTGGTTTAAAGTCTCATCCGAATGACAGCGCCTCCGACAGTGCAATACTCCCTCACCACAGCACATGGAGTTTTAGCCTTAATTTTTGAGCTCAAGATCTTGAGTGGGCTTTGAATTCAGAAACATCTGACTCAAAATTGAGAGGACCACCAACTGAGCCACAATGGACTCTATAAATGGAGGGTAATAAAAATTTGCAGGATGATTAACAATCTGACAGACCAGGCTGTGAACACTCCTTCTGTGGCTGTAACCATCTTTGTATCAGTTGGCAAAGTGGTTAGGTCTATACTGCAGGAGTATTTTACGTGCTCCCACAATCTACATGATGATATTCCCACATTCACTGGATGTTAACCCTGAATTCAGAGCCACGTCTTCAGCCTCCATTCAAGGGGATAATCTAGAGTGGGGCTTGACCCTTGCAGTTCCTGATCCAGAAGCTGAAAGCTCATTACTGAGAATGTTATGAAAGGTGCATTTAGTTGATGCTTGTTGGTTTAATTCAGTTTTATATTCAACCATGGCAGCTGAAAGAATGGGTAAATGCAGTCTACTTAAATTTAACCATGGATAATCAGACATGACTGATAAAGCCCTTGTAAGATATTCTACTATCTGAGTGATCTCCTTTGGGATACTGCTTGATCCCATATGGAGATTCTCTCCCCACATCTGCACTATTGCCAAGAGTGTTTTATTCTAGCTATTCAACATTGGCCATCTCCATCGCTACCTCTCCCCACCATTGCTAAAAGCTTTCATCCATGCCTTTTTGACCTTGAGGCTCAACTGTTCTTGCACTCTCCTACTATGCTTTGTTCACATCTACCCTTAACAAATTATAACTTGTGAGAAGTCCCCATGTTTCCATCTCCATCCTTGTTAAATTGCACTAACTCCCCATAATTCAGCAAATAAATTTTAGGATCCTTCCACGAACTCACTGTAACCTAACTCACAGATTTCTTCCAGCCCCTCATGCAGTATCTGCTTCCACACATCACTCTATTCAATATCCACTCAGGCATTCTGCCAAATACCCTTTAGAACTCCCTTCCAAAATCCTTCCAGCAAACCACCTTCCAAAAGATTCCCAAAGCCTCTCATAAATGACCCTGCTTCTGGATCCACTTATAACTCCAATTCTGCTTTCTCTTCTGCTCCTTCTACTCCATGCCCCCAGTTTTTACTCCCTTTTATAGTATGTTATCAAATGTTTTTCTGCGTAGGAGGAACTTTGTATGTCTACATTGTTGTACCTAAGATGATACAAAATTCCCTGCTGTTGTATGAACCTGGATAGATTTTTCGAAGCTATAAAGTACTAAAAGAAACCAGAAAGTGCCTCAAACTGTAGCATAGATAGTAATCAAATGGTCAAATGTGCTTTTCTAGCACCGTAACAAGGAACTAAAGAGGGATAAATCAATTGACCAGGTAATGAACTATATTTATGCCTATCATGCATACAGTAGAAGCAAAGGGGGATTATTGAATACTTAATATTATTAATATATTTTCAGTTGTACAATAAAGACGTACTGTTATCAATCTCTTGGTATAGTATCTTTTCTATCATTAACTTAAACTGTATTGCACACTTCACCACAAACACCTGTCAGTAGAACTGCTGTAGTCATGAGAGATACATGTACCTCATTTGTGCAGACAGCTTTCAGCAATGAAGTGTGGAATACATTCTCTGGAGAGACAGACAGTGAGCAGACAATTTAGAAACCTTGCATGAGTTGTGGGTGAACCATGAGTAACTTGAGGATTCCTAGTGCTGTAAAAGAGGTGAATAAAATTGAAGCCCCAGGGGCAGCAGCATCCAGATACAACATCCCATTTCCACGTTTTTCTTTAACAATTTTCTATCATTTGAATGTTATATTTTTTTAAAATGTCTATACTGTTTTACAGTGATTTGAATTACACTTTTGTCCAATAAAATGGTCTATTCAAATAAAAACTGATAAATAGGCATTCAGATACACCATGGGCGAGATTTTATGCCCCATGGGCGGGCACGCACCCAACCTGATCGGGCATAAAATAGCGAGCGATGATGTCAGGTGAGCGTCCTGATGTCATCACACACTCGCACGACATTTCGGGGGGGGGGGAATGAGGTTTCCACAATTAAATAAAAAATAAATATAAATTTTTGGGCAGAATTTTTATCCTGTTTATGTTATTGTGAGTGAGCACTCTGCTGGGACATCTTTTTCAGATTTTATAAATCTCTAATTTTGATTTTAAAATTGTTCAGCTCCCTGAGGCAGCTGCCTACCTTCAGGGAGCTTTCAGTGTGTTCTCCCGCACGCACGCCCAGACCCTCCTGCCGTCTCCCCAGCAACGCTGAGCTTCTCAGCGCGCCTATCACGCTGGCTGGTCATTAATCGGCCAGCCAGCATGAAATCGCAGGCGGGAGCCAATCACCGGCTCCCAGGCCTGCCCGCCGCACCCGCCCAATGACCCAAAAATTTTGCCCCAGGTTATAGTTTCCCATGAGGTATGAGGAAGGGGATTAATGTTGGGAATCTATTACTGAGCAAGGACAGTGTTTTCACCTAGTGGGCAGCTTTTCTGAGTATTAACCATTTTCTTTAGACCTCAGGCACGAGCTCAAATTAGAAATGTGTGACAAATCGGTGGTATACTTTAAACATTATCTCAGTATTGGTGTATATTTGTAAACAAGAACGCAGTTTGAATTTCATCTTTATTTGCAGGAACAATCAATATTATTTATTATTATCATTCTTCTGTATTGTGTTTTTCTTTACAATCACCATCAATACGACTTCAAAGTGCCTTCAAAGGCTGACTTTAAGTGAATAGAGTGGATGTTTTACTTTGTCATCATCAAAAAAAGCACATAATGGTAAATGATAAATGATGCGCCATTTTAGATTCATTTAGTGTAATTCCATACAATGATCCCAAGCACAGACTATTACAACAACACTGCCTTAAGAAGCATTTAGGCCTTACTCTAATTTGGCACTGCACCAGTTTACTTTATTAACTCACTGACTCATCTATGGGAGTCATGCTATAATAAAGGACATTTACTACAGAACGATAGAATTGTACAACCAGGGTGGGACAGGAATGATGAGGCATTAAACAAATGGAGACATTTTGCTATGAAAACACAAAATTGTGTTTTTGGCAGTAAATCAATTGAGTTCATTCAGGTTAGCAACAGAAACTTTCCACACTGCCTTAAACACTTGCTAAATACAGACATTCAGAGTTTATGTTGGCTAAATAATGACACACGATGCTGTTTTGAGACCATGATTCAACAGCAGATTACATCCATGTCATTATTTAAACTAGGTGATTAATATATGTCATTATGAAACTACCAACCTTTCCTTTGCTGTTCACGGAAGAGCACTGTCTTTTTTCCGGTGTCTTTATAGTAAATTTGATGAGACTAGATTTAGTAACTGCATTAGTTGCATAATGCTACCCCATTTCCATGCCACTATCCGACAAAGCAAACTTGATCTGCCTATCCAGATCACTTATTCTTTGAATAACAGAAGACGTTTTAATTTTAATAAGTAAACATGGAAAGCCCAATAAATGAATGTCCCTTATATTTTAAAATTGTATGTCTAAGTGAGAGAAATCCATTGACTCCCCCCTTAGTACTCCCATAATTAATTGAAATATGTGGGTTGTTGTGTTTTCTTCATCCTTCCCTCAATTTTTACTCCCTTTCTTCTCTCCATTCTTGACTTCACTGATTCTCACTGAAGTGCAGTTCCACTGGTATTGGGCAACTCCTACCCTTATGTAACAGCCTAATGTGCAGTACCAATAAAATGTCCTTTTGTGGGAGCAACACAGCTGAGGCCATCCCTGCCCTCACTGCAAGCTGATGGCAGCTGGAGCCAGGGTGCAGGTCAGGGTCCTGAGGTCATTTGTGGTGTCCTTGTGCCTGAGGTCAGCTAATTCAGCACATAGAGGCGACCAGACCTGGGAGCTTGCTGACCACTTATATATAGTTCAGTATCACTCCAGCTGGTGCTTTTGCTGTGAGGGTAGTCAATTATTACTTTCATTCTCTCACAAATAGATGATGGACCAATTTCTACCTGCACATAGCATGTCAAGGAGGGATGAGGAAACTAATTTAAATGAACTTGAATATGTAAAGAATAAGAATTTTTCCTCGCTGCAAATAATGTTTCTGAGCTCCAACTTTATTGAGGGTAAACACCAACGCAGACTCCTTGAGCTGAATGGCTTGTTGCAATTTCAATATAAATTTGGAAGACCTGCACCAATGCAAATTTTACCATCTTCATAGCAGCTGCATGTCCTTGTGTCTTATTTAAACTGCCAGTTTAATGGCCAGTTGTAAGAAATTATAGGTTTGTAAGTTCATATCCACTAGGGAATAGTTGGCCCTTTCATAGACATTAGAGTTTTACACCATGTTGAAAGAATGGTATGCTGCTCCACAGGTGAATAATTTATTCAGTTATTTATTACTTTAGCCCATGAGAAAAAAGCTCCAATATGGTTTGTGGGAAAATTACAAAGAAAGTAAATGGATTCTACAACTGAACCTTGAGCCAATTTCAACAGTAAACTGGCACAAAGGGAGCATTAGGCTGGGGCAAAACTAGCTATTCAGGGAACATGTTTTCCCCATGGAAACACTGTCTAGTGATTCCACAGCTAGCACTTTACAGACAATCACTTATTAGATATGCAAGATTAAGGTATTGATTACAATTGATAATTAGACTTACAATAATGTAGTTAATGTAATAACAGTACAGTAGAGGTATATATACAATAAAGGTGTGGTGTCCAGGTACATTTATTACTTTGGGGTACAGAATAGCAGCCAATTTTCTGCGAATGCTGAATAACCCAGGGCCAATGTTTTTATCCCAAATATATAGTAAAACCAGCTGTATCTCATTTATGGGGTAGATCCATAGACAAACTAAATTGAACAATGTTAAAACAGAATGGAATTTGGGTGAAGGCAAGTGGAATGAAACAATAATTTGTTCTCTTATTGTGATGCTGTTCCAAGAATGAAATGCATTATGTTTATACACAATAGTTCCCTTAATTTTATGCCATTATCAATTGAAAGGAGAATAATCCTGTAAGAGCAGCCAGGGATCAGACAAGAAAGCGCTCAGTCTTGAAAATGAATAGGAAGACGAGAAATGGGTCAAAAGATCACTCGCTGAATAGGGCTTTAGATGAGTTTTTGATAAATGCGTGAGACGACATCATTAAAAGGCAATGTCCACCTTCATTTTGCTTTGTAATATTCATATGGATTGATTACTGATGTACCATAGCTTCCTTTTAATTTTACCAGAATTTGCATGGATAGGAATATACAAAAGGATAATTAAGATAACGCTGATTTTTTTCAAATGAAATGATTTTTAAAATGGGACGTTTGTTTAGCGAATTAAACCCATTGATCATTGCATAAAATGACATCATAAGATTATTACCCTAGATAAAAGCAGCTGGTTTCGTATTTTGTACGATTGCAGAGATTGAGACCATGACAGCATTCTCATCAAAGATTATTTTGGACAGTCTCTGGAGTGCGGGCATTACAAAAGATTTTCACAAGAAAAAAAACTGATGTTACAAGTTTTCAGGCATTATAAAGATATTGTTATGTATTGTGCATTATTTATTATCTTTTTCACACTGAGTTGGCATTCAGAGCAGCGATAATATATAAATATAATTTATATCCAGGAATTTCTGCATGCTCTTTTGAAATGATCTAGTGATTATCTAGAAAGAAAAACCCATACTACTATCACAAAAATTAAATAGGGGCATTTCAGAGTACTCAACAAATTGAGGATGGTGGATCAAGAAACAATGGAGAGTATATGTGCGTGTCTGTGTCTAACCAACGTCATATTACTCATTATGTCTGATGGTCCGTTTAATTATACCATTCAGGGTTACCTGAGTTCACTGACAACTGAAGTGTATTCACAGGATTTGCTTATAACCAAGGGTTGAATTTTTAGCCCCTGGTGTGGATGGGCACAGAGGAAGGCAGGCACGAAGGTTGCACCTCCGGCCAGCGTTCTTGTTCTCTACTCTAATCTCTCCTCAGGCCATTTTCCTGGAGTCGTCATGATGGGCAGCAGGGGTACCCACCTGCAAGCGGCCAGTCAGCCAATCAGTCTCCAAATAGGAGAGAGGGCATCTCCATCCCGCTCACTTCCCTGCCATCTTTTATTTAGATGGCTAGTCCGCCCTCTGGTCTAATCTTGACTAATTGGCCAATTCGGGAGGAATCACATTGAGTGACTGTTTCCCACTGAGTGCAGGCTTCAGATCCCCATATGAGTCTCATGGTGGGATCCTGAAGCCAACAAAGAAATTCTGTCCCAAGTCACTAAGCAGACAAATTTAATAGAAATAAAGGACAGAATTTTGAGGCCGTTGGGCGGGTGCAGTGAGCGGGCCTGAGAGCGACTGGGAAACGGCCTGCTGCCCACGATCGGCCCCCGACTCCGATTTCATGCTGGCTGGCCAGTTAATGGCCAGCCAGCGTGAAAGGCGCGCTGAAAGGTTCAGCGCTACCAGGGTGGGGGTGGGAAGAGGACGAGGGCTGAAGTCAGTGCGAGCGCGCAATGGAAGCTCCCTGAAGGCAAGGAGCTGAAGGATTTAAAACCATCAAATAAAGGTTTTAAAATGCAGAAAGAAATGTCCACATATCAGACTCACTCACCTAAACATATAGGGGAGAATTTTCTGAATGTCGGGCGGGTCGGTTGGTGGTGGGCGCAGGTACGCTTCCAACTCTTGCGCACGCCCGCCAACCAAAATATCACGCGAATGCGCAATGACATCGGGACGCTTCCCTGACATCATCACGCACTATTTTACACTCAGGCATGTTGGGCGCATGCCCGCACGCCGAGCAAAAAGTCCTGCCCACAGTAATTAATCACCATGTTTTGGATGTTCGTGAAGAAGTATTCTTCTGAGTTATGTAAAATGAGGTTGAAACACAAAGAACATTGTTTATCTCAGACCATGAGTTGTCAAGATTAGCTAAAAAAAAATGAAATCAATAAAAATCCATAGTGCAGTGATTCTGTTAAACTGAAAGCACAAAATTGTGAAAATCATTAGTATCTGGGGCCGATGACCAAGACTGCCCCAGCATTTTCTTGGAGAAGCCCATATTCATCTAATTTTATGATTGTGACCTAGGCTGAACCCAACTATGATAGAGGGTGCACCGTGTGTGTTGAGAAACAAGCTGACGTTGCGTTAGCTATTAAAACTTGAGAAGATGAGAAAAGGGCCACAAAAGGTGTTACTACACCTCAGCTGTTTAGTTTTCCTTTTAAAACAGTCAGTTGGATGAATTCAAAACTTACTCGCAGAGATTACTGATCAACTCAATCTAGTTTCTAATACGACACCGGACCATCTTGCTGGATGAGTAACAGCTTGTTAATGATGCACTTATTATTAATGCTCAAATTAACTAGCAATTCAGGGGTTAAGGCAGATAGTATGAGCTGCAACTCCCTGGAACTTTCTGGTCGATTTAAGCCACTCTGCTACGCACGAACATCACCTTGCCCTCCTCCTCCTGACTGTCTTTAAGAACTGCTGCATTTGCATGTTAGTTGCTTATTAAACTTGGAGAAAGTTAGTACTGGAGTTTAACAATGTAAGTCCCTTTCTAACAATGTGATAATTGTTAATGCAATTCCAGGGTCTCTGACCCTGAAACTGCATGTAGTAAATTGTTGTTAGAGATTTAAAGGTCAAATTTTTAATTTTTTTTCTTCCTTTCCATCTGTTTCTTGATTCTCTCTTTGGGCTCAATCTTTCTTTCTCAGTCTTTCTTTTCCCTTTTGATTAGACCTCAATTCACCCTCCTTTTCAGTTGCTCCTCGTTTATTGCTCAATCCGAAAAGGACATAAGAAATAGGAGCAAGAGTAGACCATGTGGCCCATCAAGCTTGCTCTGCTTTTCAATACAATCATGGCTGATCTTGGGTTTCAGTATCCTTAAGGAAACACACTGTTGGTCACACATACACTGAGGTCCCAGATGCTGCATTACCTTTACCACACTATTATCAATTCATGCTCCCAACAAGCATCACAGTGTTAAACGTCCTTCCCTACCCTGCAAAATTGATCCTAATGACAATAGCTGCAATACTGGTGAAAAGTGGTCTATATGTAAACACAAACACACCTTTATGGTACTTCCATTGAGCACTTTGTGTAGTGGTAGTGAGTAGAAGCTGGCTGTGGTGATACTTACCTGAAGTTTATGTTGCAGCTTCCTTTTAGGTATCACCCTTGCCGTGCACTGGTCAGGAAGAGGTATTGAACAGGCCCAGCTGTTCCCAGATCTCTGGTGAGCTGTTTTCTTCTAACCCTGTGACAAGCACTGGGTTTTGCTTTTTCAGATTCTCTTTTATAGCCCAGCTGAGATTAAAAACTAGCCACATGAGATGAAATCACTCTGAGTACCAATTTAATTCACTAACAATAAGATTGCCTTATTAATTTCAAGTGAATGAATTTGCTAAAATAGCACACTCAGGAATTTCAACCCTGTGGTTAGCTCAGGAGAAAAGGGAAGAATTTTTTATGTGAAAAAACTCAGAGATTGGCATCGCATGCATGAGTGGATGAATAATAGAACTTAGAGAGGGAGAAGTGTATGGAAGGAACAGTCTGGCATTTACTTGAAGGATGACCTAGATCACAATGTGATTTTTAATGTCTTAGACTAGCAGGAGCTGAATAACTTCACGCTATCACAGGGAGTGCTTAGAGTTTCTCCTTGAAGTAATAATATCTCCATTTCATTCAGTTATTCTCAGCTCTCACTGCTGCGTGATATATCAACTGGTTTCTTGTAATTTGTTTGCAACATACATCATCTCTGGTAGCCCCTCAAAGTGAGGAGGATGCTTGCCACAGAGTGCAACCCAAGGCAAGAGTCTGCACATGGAGTCTTTAAACATGGGGAGGCTATTGAGCTGCAGCTACCACATGGTTTGGCTGACTAGGAGATTTCCTCACTCTTACCACTTGCCATAGGTATATTTGAAGGATTTGCAGATTGCTAACCAACCTGTTTGGCCACATTATGAACAGACCTTCCATGACGATGAAATCCCAGAGTGGGACTTGAACCTAGCATTTCTGGCTCAGAGGTAGGGATACTACCACTGCACCACAAGACCTCCCTACCATTGCTACTGCTGCCTCGTGTCTTCATAATAATATAAAAATGCGTGCAAGTTGCTGTGGAAAAGATTTCAGACATTTGCTCTATTAAGCCATCCAGTAGCCAGGGTCTGTAAGTATATTGTGACCATTGTCTATGCCCAGAAATGGAGACAGAGAAATCAAGGAAGGGAAGGGAAGTGTCGGAGATGGATTGTGTGGAAGGGTGGAAGTTGGAAGTTGATTGATTTTCCCAATTCTGGATGAAATCATGAAGCGGCACCGATATAGTCATCGATGCACCTGAGAAAAGAGCTGTGTGAGGGTGCCTGACTGGAACAAAGAATTTTATTTTAGCATACACATCTGGTCTAGTTTCCAAATGCCACTTTAAGCATTTCTTCCTATGCAAACATGTCTTGTTTGCAAAGCAAGTAGCAACTAGTTACTGCAGAGTGCCTTGTCCTGAAATTAACCAATTTAGAATAAGTTGATAGCTAACACAAGGAAATGATCTAAGGTCTCAGGTTTATTTGGAGTCCAAAAATCCATTGCAACAATCTGAAAGTATGATTTTCTTGCATGCCAATTTTCAACTTCAGAGACTGCAAGAGATATATCTGAGACAATGGCCAGAATCTTCCATTCCAACAAGGTTGGAACCCTTGTTGCCAACCCTGGTCAGACAAAAAAATGCGCACTGACCTTCCTCCAATTATTGTGGGCAATCTTCTGATGGAGGATGCTGCAGAGCTCAGACAGCACAAGAAAGGTTGGAGAAAGCAGCGGAGAGGATCCGTGCAGAAACCGCACCCCCTTTTTACGGCACTAGCTGCTGTGTTCTGGTAGGTGAACAGTTAAAATGTCCCGAAGCTTCTTTGAAAAAATATGGAGAGAAAGTAAGCATGTAAGGGGGTAGGGTGGGTATGGGGGCTGGTTGGGTAAGGAGCTAAGATGGGTAAGGGAGTAGGGTGGGTAATTGGTTAGGGTGAGTCAGGTGGGTAAGGCAGTAGGGCAGGTGAGGGGTAGGTAATGCAGTGAAGTCAGGTCAGGTCGGGTCGGTGGGGGTCAGGGGAAGTTCAAGGAGTTGGGTGGTAGGGGCTAGTCAGGTCGGATCGGGTGGGGGAGTTGAGGGTCAGGGAGGGGAGTCGGGTTGTAGAGGGTAGTCAGGTTGAGTCTGGTTAAAGTTGTGGGGTAGTTGGAGGGTTGGGGGTAGGCGGGGGATCAGGGGTGGTAGTCGGGAGGTCAAGGAGAGAGTTTTGGCTGGAGGTCAGTGTGAGTGATTGGGGGGTCAGTTCTGTAGTTACCAAGGAGTTAGACTAGGTTTTCTCTGTCTAACATTTCCTGGTAAGTAAGTCGAAACCATCCAAAGGATTGATTCTGAGGTAGAGTCGGAGATGTTTCCGGAGGAGCAGGGGAATTACCCGCTGAAAGTTCAAGCATCCCAAGGAGTCATTATGTTGGGACTTCCGAGGGGTCTCATAGTGTATCTTGGGGGGTATGTGCAGTCTCCGACTTTCCGGAGAGTGGAAGATCTGGGCCATGATATTCCCAGCTAGTGATTTCTGCACCAGAGCTGGTGAGGCTTCCTGGGTCATTAGGAATCCCCCTGTATAAGAGATACAGTAGGGCTGCTTGTCTAGATTTAATATTGTTAGTAAAGATAACAAATTGCATATTTTTATTTTTTACCCAGGGAAAGGGGCATTGGTTAAAGCTTTTGTTCAACATAGTGCAAGCTGCTATATTGTCTCTTGCTGCATTTGTTCTGTTACTTCTAATAATCAAGGGCTATTAGGGATGGGAATTAAATGTTCATCTTGCCAGTGATGACCACATACCAAGAATGAACAAAACAACTGTTCCATAGTTTACAGTAAGTACACAGAAAGACAATACAAAATAAAGGATACAACTCTAAGGTGGGGACAGGAGCAGAGGGACCTGAGTGTGTATGTGCATATATCATTAAAGGTGGATGGACAGGTTGAGAGCATGGTTAATAAAGCATACAATTTCCTGGGCTTTATTAACGGGGGCATAGAGTACAAAAGCAAGGAGGTTATGTTAAACTTTTATAGAACACTGGTTTGGCCTCAGCTGGAGTATTGTGTCCAGTTCTGGATGCCTGACTTTAGGAATGATGTGAAGGCATTAGAGAGAGTGCAGAAAAGATCATGAGAATGGTTCCAGGGATAAGGGATTTCAGTTATGTAGATAGATTGGAGAAGTTAAGACAATATTTCCTTGGAAAGAGAAGGTGGAGAGGAGATTTGATAGAGGTATTCAAAGTCATGAGGGGTCTGGACAGAGTAGATGGGGAGAAACATTTCCCATTGATGGAAGGATCGAGAAGAAGAAGGCGTGGATGTAAGGTAATTGGCAAAAGACGCAATGGCAGCAGGAGGAGAAACTTTTTAACCCAGCGAGTGGTTAGGACCTGGAATGCACTGCCAGAGAGTATGGTGGAGGCAGGTTCAATCGAGGTGTTTAGGAGGGAATTGGATTATTTTCTGAAAAAAATGTACAGGGGGGAAGTCAGGGGAGTGGCACCAGGTAAATTGGGCCTTCAGACAGGCAGCACAGACACGATGGGCCAAATGGTCTCCTTTTGTGCTGTAAACCATTCTGTTATTCTTTATATCCTAAACCCAGTCTGCAGGTCTGTATGTATTGTTCTGCTAAGAATCACAATCATCTTGAGTAAGCTAAATACAGTAACAGTATTTTCTGTTTGATCTTTGGGCAGCACACTACATTAACAGAAGTAGAAAGTCACACCCTTTGGTGTAGGCAGCAAGAGCTCACTTACAGGTGTGGTCTTTGGCATTGAGCATGTGAGAAATATTGGAATAAAGACTAAAAATCTAATAAATGCAGCCAGCAGAGGTCTGGTAAGATCCATGCGAGGACAGAGGGAAATTCAGCATCCAAGACATAGATTTCCTATCCCCACACCCCACCCCTCCCCCGGCACCTGTTACAGATACTCTGTCAGTGATGTCAACAATAGCAAAATACTAGGAACGAATATGATCATAACGAACACTAAAGCTTGTAAACTTATTTATCCGCATGCAGCTCTGTTTATTTTTAAGAGTGATGTACATAAAGTAGGTTACGCTCTATAGCCAGTATGAATGATTCACCCTTAATGAGTGGCGCGTGGTGGGTATGCCTGTGGCACTGGGTAGATATGCCTGGTGCCTCATTTACTAGCAATCTTGGCAGGAGCCGAGGAGCAGATTGCCTTCCTTACCTCCTCAAAGACAAAAAGTGAGTGGAATGGGCAAAGCCAAACAAAGGACAAGTGGTGTTTTTTGTTTAATTTTCACAATCTACATCAAGCAAAGGACTGCAGTACTCTTTGGAGGGGAGAAATAATTTGGTAAAGCACAGCTGTCCTTGGGACCAGAAATAGTCACTAGGCCAATCCTGGATCCAGCTGACCTGATGCCAAATGCACAGGCACACAGAACAATCTCACAAAAAAGACACACATCCTGGGTTTTCCAAGCCACAATTAATTGTGCTGATCCCTGCTCCAGCCCAGTAGCCTTATAATCATGTCCTTTAGTATTACCATCTTATGTTAAAGGCCCTGCCTTTCAATTCAAAACCAGGCACAAGGATGTTGCAGTGAAATTTGAAGTAATGGAAGCCATCAAGTGCGCCATCATTTCGTAGTGAGTCATTAAATGATGCCAATGATCTGACTGAATCGTGAAACAAGGTGAAAGGACCGAACACTCTATCTTTGGACTCGAAACGTCAACTCTGTTTTTCTTACAGATGATGTCATACCTGCTGAGTTTTTCCAGCTTTTTCTGTTTTTGTTTCAAATTTCCAACATCTGCAGTATTTTCCTTTTACTTTACTCTATCTTTGTACCCCTGTTACAAAAGTGGACATAGGTACCACCTTTTGGTAGCTACAAATATGATGGCGAATTTCATTTTGCATTGGGTAAGCTAAGAATTAGCCTCTCTCTACAGTGATTTGGACTTTGATGCAACAGAACGAAATTGCAGGAAGATTAAAATATTCATTTGTCTATGGTGCTGCCAGCTTTTTGCTTTGGATAGACTAATGGACAAATGGCCATTTTAACCTGTCTGCGATTCTGTCCACCCAACTCTTTAATTTTCTCTATTCCTTCCCTGAAGGTAGTGGGCTGAGGGCATACAGTTCAACGGATAACTTCCAAAAGTGCCAGGTGTTCGTGGGTGAGTTTGATACCAGAAAGCTATTCAACTACGAGGTCATCACAATGCTCTCCTCACCTAATATGCAGGCACATACCTGCCTCCAGGGATCAATGGATTTCAAATCAGGAGTGGGTAGTATGGAATATTTTTCCCTTGTCTAGCCCAGGCACACATCCTCCAATTGTAACAACTGTATCCTTGATTCCACTTAGATCAACTAACTCAGAATTTCCCCAATACTTAGCCACTGAGCCAGCAGGACCATTTCAATCCATGTTTATTTGAAATTTGCTGTACTAAGTCAGTATGTCAGTCTATCCAAAGAAAAAGGGTTCTCAAAGCTGTTGTGAAGCAGCAGCGTTGCCTGTGAACTTCTTCGGGTTAAAGTTAGATTTTGAACAAGCTGGTCTATTCTGTTTATTCACCCCTGCCTGACCTGGCACTTTTCTCGGCTCTACATGATTCATGAAAAGCAATATCAATTATTATGTCTTAGATCTATAATTCAACATTTGTTGCCTGAGATTATATCATATTTTTCTTCACCATTTAGCCATTTGTGACACCAGTGATCTCCTGAGATTTTAGCTATTCTTGTAATAGTATGGCATTTTTACAATACTTCATACAAGATCAGTGGGAATAGTGAACACTGAACACTGGAGTATTTAATTATTCACTCTGTTCAACTGCTGGAGCCGTGATTTGGATCATTCTAGGTTAATACTGTCTATATAGAAGTGCTATGGATAAGGATAATTTTTTGGGGCCCAAGATAATTGTTTTTTTGGAGGCGAGCTCTATACTTTTACTTGATCATTTTGTAGATCAAAATGGCTCATAACTCATTGTATTTAAAACATTCTAACTATACATTGTGAGATTCTGGAGCTAAATTCTGGGATTAAAAACTTTAATATATTTCATTTTACAATGTTTCATGATGAAACATTGGGTTCACATCTTCAAAAAGGCTAATTCCCCTTTCATGTCTGGCACACGTGCTTCCACATTTTTAGCTGTTGAAGTGAAAGAAGGGACTCTAAGGTTAGCTTGTGGTGTGCAGCTTCCTGCTGACTGTGAGGAAAGAAGATGTCCCTTCTCTTATCCAATGTCTGCACCAAGGCCTCCCAGGCAGCATTCAAGAACCTTGCTGCTCCCTCAGCACATTTTTTTTTAATCATTCATAGAATGTGGGTATTGCTGGCTAGGCCAGCATTTATTGCCCATTCCTAAATGCCCTTTAGAATGCGGTGGTGAGCTGCCTTCTTGAACCGCTGCAGTCCAAGTGGTGTAGGTGTACTCACAGTGCTGTTAGGGAGGGAGTTCCAGAATTTTGACTCAGCAACAATGAAGGAACAGTGACATATTTCCAAGGCAGGGTAGTGAGTGGCTTGGAGGGAACTTGCAGATGGTGGTGTTCCCATGTGTCTGCTGCCCTTGTCCTTCTAGATGGTAGTGATCGTGGGTTTGAAAGGTGCTGTCTAAGGAGCCTTGGTGAGTTCCTGCTGTGCATCCTGTAGATGGTACACACTGCTGCTATTGTGCATTGGTGTTGGAGGGAGTGAATGTTTGTGGATGGGGTGTCAATCAAACAGGCTGCTTTGTCCTGGATGGTGTCAAGCTTCTTGAGTAAAGGCAGCTTGTGGGAGCTGCACTCAACCATCTGACACCTGCCTGAAAAAGTAATTAATTCTCCCCACCTACTCCTCACCCCATCCCAGCTGACCACCAGCACAATGCCACCAACACAAAGCAGTCCTGCAAACAACCAGCTATCTCTTTCAGTGCCACCCCTCACCCCACCCCCACCTGACCCATTGCCCAGGGTCGGTTCATGTTTTCAAAAAACTGGAAAGGCCACATACCAGCCAGCGACCAAGAATGGGCAAGATGGCAAAGGGTGCAAAGCCATAATATTTATATGGCTCAAATATAAAACAGAAATTGTATGTGGAGCACTCACTGACAGTGGGATGATAAAATGCCAAGGTGAGGATTTCATCAATCCTACTTAAGGTGGCATTCATAGCATGCAAGGCACTGGTTAGGGCCTGTGTACACTCATGTATTTGATGCTCCATACAGGTGGCCGCTCTTTTCATGTTCAAAAACATCATACTATTTGTGCTGGGGACAGACTCCTGCAATCTCTCTGCAAGTGTGCACAGTGCAGCTGGAATGTATGTCTGTACCTTGCACATTCTTTGTGGCTCCTTTAGAATTATTCTTTTCATCAACTGCCCCAGGGTTTCAGCATCTACGTCTGGATGGGCAGAGCTTGGAGTATCCTGTACTGTCCTATGCAGTCTATCCGCTGAAGTCTCCACGTCCACCATTTGCTTTTGCTCACTTGTGATGTGTGAGTCACCAGACGAAGACTGCTTTAACGTCCCACTGAAGTGTGAGAATCTGATCTGCTGCTTGGCCTGGATGAGTCCTGTCATGGTGATCAGTGAGACCTCCTCTGAGGTGTTGTTGTCATCCTCCTGGACCACCTCCTGCAGGACACTTGCTGGCTCTGTGGAACATTAAAGACATAAATAATTACTGTGAAGATAAGAATGGCTTATGCTACCATTATGCACTGACTATAGTTTACTCGCTCCTGACATTAAGTCAACATGAGTGAGTGTTGTATGTCATCTGACAGTCTATTGTTTAATTCTGCCCAGATAGCTTGGCGACCTACATCCCCATACCTCTGATGACCAGGCATGCTGATTTTGAGTCTCCCCCTGCAGCTGTCACTTGAGAAATTGCTGGAGGGCCACCTTAAGCTTTCTGCCCCCATGTTCTGTGCTCTCCTCCTGCAAGGAGAAAAGGAAGAGAGCGCTGAGTGAGAGTAATGGAATGTGTTGAACGGATGGATGGAGAACACTTGGTGAGTGTGACTGTGAGGGAAAGGTGTGGCATTGCATAAGGATGACGGTGTGTGTCAGTGGTAGATAGGCAGATGATGATGCGTGGAAGTGAATAGTCAGTAGTCAGATAGTGATGTGTATACCTGCAAGGTAAGATGTGGAGTGATGTGCTGGAGTAGCTTTGCATGACAAGGTTGAATGAGTGATTGGGGTGATACACAAATCAAAGTGCCATTTCTCACACGCTTCCTGCCCTGCTCAGGTCATTGAATTGCTTCCTGCATTGGATCCAGGAGCATAGAATCACGGTCCTGCTGTTAACTTCTTGTGCCACCTCCAACTGCTTCAACTTGCATGAATGAAGTGTCCCTTTAAATAGTGGAGTTGAAATCACATCCTGTGAGGCATCATCACCCCCATTTGACCATCATTGTTCGGGAAGCCCGCTAATTAATATTTTGATGCAGTGGCTGGGCTTAAACACCATTGACAGATGGGCCTCACCTATTCCCAGGATTCCATGCATATTCAGCCATCACACCAACACCTGTTTACTGCCAAGTGTGTCTGCGCATTAAAATCCAATCCAGTGATTCTCAGTTTGCTGATGTTTACTCATTTGCTCAACTGAACTCATCCAGAAAGTACATCACAATTTTTTTTTAACTGAACTTTTTAACCTTGAGATGAATGGTTAGTTCAGGAAAATTCAAATCACCATAAGCTATTTGTTAAAAATGTTGAGCCATCGTACTGCTGAAATAACCCCTAATAAAGTAATAACATCAGCCAAATGTGAGTAACTGTAAATTGTCAACTATAAATATTTTAATTTCTTCCCTTTTTATATCAATTCTTTCTTCTTCCCAATTCACTTTCTGTACCACGTATTCTGTTCCAAACCCCAATACTTGGTATTTTGTTGTGGCACTCTGTTAAAATATTCCCTCCTTGCTCCTGGAATGTGGATATGAATCTATCTCAGGCTAATGGAATGAAAGTTTCCTTTCTTTGCTGACTGCAAGAGTCCCCAGTGAAATGTGTTTGGTTAGTTTCATTCAAGTTCCTGGTGAGTTTGTGTACACATTACAAAATTCCTCACAATTTGACACAAGATTGATAGTCTCACTCAAAGGTCATAAGCATAGATGGTATTAAGAGAGAAAAACGCACAATGTGTTGAAGGGGATGCCTTTATGAGCTATGGTCATTGTAATTACAGCATTACCCTACATTACATCTATTCAAAAAGCAGTTCATTGGCTGTGAAGTACTTTGGACATGCAAAGTACTATATAAAACAAGCTCTTATTCATTTTCTTTGTGTGTCAGCCATGGCTCAGTTGGTAGAAGTCTCATCTCTGAGTTAGAAGGTTGTGTGCTCAAGTCCTGCTCCAAGAACTGAGCACCAAAAATCAAGAATGACACTCCAGTAAAGGTCTGAAGGAGTGCTGCATTGTCAGAGGTTCTATGTTTCAGATGAAATGGGATTTTAGCTACAAGATTAGGTTGGAGAAGCTGGTGCTGATATCCTTGGAGCAAAGGAGATTTGACAGAGATGTTTAAGATTATGACAAGTTTAGATAAGGTATACAAGGAAAAACTGTTCCCATTAGCTGGTGGTACAAGGACTAGGGGGCACAGATTTAAGGTTTTGGGCAAGAGGTGCAGGGGAGGCATTAGGAAGATCGTACATAGCGGGGGTAATGGCCTGGAACTTGATGCCCATTAAGATGGTGGAAGCAGAGATGATCAAGGATTTCAAAAGTAAATTGGATGGACACTTGAATGAAATAAACTCAAAGGGTGACAGATATAGGGCAGGAGAATGGGACTGATTGTATTACTCTATGATTAAACTGGATGGGCTGAATGGCCTCCTTCTGTGCCATAAATGACTCTTTGAATCTATGACTCCATGCTAGACCCCCTGTCTACCCTTTCAGATAGGCATAAAAGATGCCATGAAATTATTTCGAAGAAGAACAAGGGATATATCCCTGTTGTCATGGCCAATATTTATCCCTCAATCAAAATTACAAAAACAGGTTATTTGGTCATTATCGCATTGCTGTTTGTGGGAGCTTGCTGTGCATAAATTGGCTGTCAATTGTTTCTCTATTACAAGAGTGACTGCACTTCAAAAGTATTCCATTGACTGTAAAGCTCTTTTGAGTGCCTGGTGATGGCGAAAGGTGCTATGTAAATGTAAGTTTTTTTTATTTCTCTGTTTCTGAATTCTAATCAGCCCAAACCAGTGAAATTGGCCCAGAAACTGGGTTATGGCATATAGCTCACAAATGCTTAAAATTTTCACCTGAAGTTCCATCCCTCTTAGCAGAAGCATTAATATTTTTATTATAAACAATTAATAGCATTGCCACTGAAATGAAAGTGGGACACTTTTGGACAAATGTGTTCAATGTTCACATTCTAGTAATCCATGACATTGGCCGGGATTTTCCGACCCTGTCGTGGGTGGGACCCATTGTGGGCGAGGCGGCGCCCCAGCCAGAAGTCCATTGACTTGTAGTGGGACTGGAAGATCGCGGCAGCGGCCGGGTGCTGAAAATTCCCCCCCCCCCCCCCAATTGTTTCCGGCCTTTTCGTTTTCCAACCTGTCAGTACTGTGATGTAAACTGTCCTGTGAGCATGATTTTATGCACTATGCAAAGGTTCATAGTGTCATGCTTATGTTTCTCTTTTAAGGATTTATGATGAAATTTTGCACTTAAAGAAAAGGCCATTGGTGATAAGTCTGTTGCCTGTTACAGTGCAAGCTAACAAGGCCACTTTGAGGGATTAAGTGTCTTTTGAGCCATATTAATGACAGCTGCTCTTTATTTATTTAGATCCAAATTGAAAGGGGACAAAGGCCCCGATATTTATGGGGAGGCAGAGAGGGACGCTGAAGATGGCTGAGGGACCCAGCGAAGGGACATGGAGATCCTGCTGAATTTAATGACAGGGCCTCATTATCATTTTTTCCTTGCATTTCCTGCCTGACATCTGGCCAAATTGACAGCCTGCCCATAGTTACTGGGCAGGAAAACCAGCAGCGGGAACTTGGGGCCTTTGGCACCGGTCCTGATTGGGAGCATCTTCCCCATATTCTCATTTTTAAACCCCCTCATCCCAGTTACCCTCTAACACCTGTCGTGAGGAGAGTTAACACCGTGGCCTCCAAAAGAAATTGTTTGAATTATAGTAGAAATATCGGCCTCCCCTCCCAGAATAAGTGTGTGGTCGCAATTCAGAGTCTGTCCAAGTTCAGCTCCATCTGTGGCCAACTGAAGGCCTTATCCTGGCAGAGGGTGAAATTCTGGTCAACTGCTTTTTTTTTCTCCTCTGCTAAAAGAGCATGCCTGTATGCCTAGAACTTTCGAGTAGGAAAAGAGATTTTCTGATGTCTGCTTGAGCTGTTAAAGGCTATCAATCTTGTTTGTGAAGAGTACATAAATACAGATGTTCCTACTTTGAGCACGATATTTGCACTTTTTAGTCATGTAAGCAAAATTCCACTGGGCATTCTGAATTGAAGTGGCTGTAGCCCAGCCCCACGGTAACGTTACAAGCTTCAGAGTAGCCCACTTGTTGTTGGTAAGGGTCCTTGCTCCCAGATTCCAGGAAATAATCAAATACTTGTGCTGAATCCCACACTAAAATAAATGAGCCGTAATTCACCTATGTCCCATATGTTGGGAATATTTCTTCAACCAACTAACCACAAATTCCAAGAGCAAAGTACTGAGGATGCTGGAAATCTGAAAATAAGAACAATAAGTGCTGGACAAACATATGTTAACGTTCTTTCTCTCCACAGATGCTACCTGGCCTGCTGAGTTTTTCCAGCACCTTTTGTTCTTAACCATGAATTCTATTTACCCATGATGACACATGGTTCACTTCCCAAAAGTGGTATTAATGCTTTGGCTGAACTATCCAACTGTGGTTTTCCCACTTTTCAGCAATTTCCTTTACAAATCTCACAGGAATATTTTGTTAAAAGACCATTGGGGCCTAAATTTAACATTGCTGCACCCATCTTATAGCATAAAATGTGCACAGTTGTGACTAACTCAGTTGTGGGGTGGCCCGTGCCCAATCAATGCATCTGGGCCACTTTGAGGCAACCCTGATGTTCCATCTGTCCATTTGAAATTCATACCTGTGTTAGTCTGTTTAGTTTCAATTGCAATGGGAATTAGATGTACAGTGAGAGAGGCTTTCTATCAGGTGGGCATGTTTTGAGTCTGCTTCCATCATTCTTTCAGGCAGTGCATTCCAGATCATAATAACTTGCTACGCAAAATCATTTTCTCATATCACACATGGTTCTTTTGTCAATCTCCTTAAATCTCGTTCACTCACCATCTTAAAACTTAAAATTGTTTTCCAAAATGTACTCTTCCAAAATATTTCATGATTTTGAACACCTTTATCACATCACCTTTTGACCTTACCTACTCTGATTTCTCCAGTCTCTCTACATAACTGAAGTCCCTCATTTTGTTTCTCATTCTTGGGATTTGAGCAACACTGCCGAGGCCAGGATTTATTCCCCATGGTAATACCTTTAAATGTCAAGTGGAGAAAGTTAGATTCTCCTTGTTTGAGATGGTCATTGCCTGGCATTTCAGTGGTGCAAATGTCACTTGCTGTCAGTTGTCCAGGTCTGGACATGAGCTACTTCAGCATCTGAGGAGTTGCAAATGGCACTGAACATTGTGCAATCATCAGTAAACATCCCCACTTCTGCCCTTATGATGGAGGGAAGGTCATTGATGAAGAAGCTGAAGATGGTTAGGCCTCAGACACTACCTTGAGGAACTTCTGCAATGATGTCCTAGGACTGAGATGATTGGCCTCAAAAATCCACAACCATCTTCCTTTGTTCCAGTGGAGAGGTTCCCCCCAATTTCCATTGACTCCAGTTTTGCCAGCGCTCCTTGATGCCATACTTGGTCAAATACTGCTTTGATGTCAAGGGCAGACACTCTCACTTCATCCCTGGAAAATCAGCTTTTTTGTCAATGTTTGGACCAGGGCTGTAATGGTGCCTAGAGCTGAGTGGCCCTGGTAAAACCCATGCCGAACATCGGTGAACAGGTTATTTCTGTGTAAGCACCACTTCATAGCACTGTCGACGACATCCTCCATCACTTTGCAGATATTTGAAGGAATACTGATGCTTCAGTAGCTGGCCAGATTGGATTTGTCCTCAGCAGGTCTGGCAACATCGGCGGAGAAGAAAAGAGTTGACGTTTCGAGTCCTCATGACCCTTCAACAGAACTGTTCTGTTCTGTTGAAGGGTCATGAGGACTCGAAACATCAACTATTTTCTTCTCTGCCGATGCTGCCAGACCTGCTGAGTTTTTCCAGGTAATTCTGTTTTTGTTTTGGATTTCCAGCATCCACAGTTTTTTGTTTTTATCTTTGGATTTATCCTGCCTTTTGAGAACAGGACATACCGGGGCAATTGACCACATTGTCAGGTAAATGTGAGTGTTGCAGCTGTACTGGAACACCTTAGCTAGGGCATGCTAGTACCTCTCTTCAGTACAACACTGGCATTTTAAAAATTCTTTCACAGGGTGTGGGCATCACTGGCTAAGCTAGCATTTATTGCCCATCCCTTATTGCCCTTGAGAAGGTGCTGGTGAACTGCCTCTTTGAACCGCTGCAGTCCCTGTGGTGTATGCACACTCACAGTGGAGTTAGGAAGGGAGTTCAAGGATTTTGATCCAGCGACAGTGAAGGAAGTGCAATATATTTCCAAGTCAGGATGGTGAGTGGCTTGGAGGGGAACTTCCTGATGGTGCTGTTCCCATGCGTCTGCTGACCTTGTCCTGCTAGATGGTAGTGGTCGTGGGTTTGGAAGGTGCTGCTGAAGGAGCCTTGGTGAGTTCTGCAGTGCACCTTGTAGATGGTACACACTGCTGCCAGTATTCGTCGGTAGTGGAGGGAGTGAATGTTTGTGGAAGGGATGCTAATCAAGCGGGCTGCTTTGTGCTGGATGGTGTCAAGCTTCTTGAGTGTTTTAGAGCTGCACTCATCCAGGCAAGCGGAGAATATTCCATCACGTTCCTGACTTGTGCCTTATAGATAGTGGACAGGCTTTGGGGAGTCAGGGGGTGAGTTATTTGCCACAAAATTCCTAGCCTGTGACCTGCTCTTGTAGCCACAATACTTATATGGCTAGTCCAGTTCAGTTTCTGGTCAATGGTAACCCCCAGGATGTTGATAGTGGGGGCTTTAGTGATGGTAATGCCATTGAATCTAAAGGGGCGATGGTTACATTCTTTCTTGTTGGAGATGGTCATCGCCTGGCACTTGTGTGGCACGAATGTTACTTGCCACTTGTCAGCCCAAGCCTGGATATTGTCCAGGTCTTGCTCATTTGGATGTTGACTGCTTTAGTATCTAAGGAGTTGCGAGTGGTGTGGAACATTGTGCATCAGAGTATTTCCCACTTCTGACCTTATAATGGAAGGAAGGCCATTGATGAAGCAGCTGAAACTGGTTGGGCCTAGGACACCACCCTGAGGATCTCCTGCAGTGATGTCCTGGGACTGAGATTATTGATCTGCAACAACCGCAATCATCTTCCTTTGTGCTAGGTATGACTCCAGCCAGTGGAGAGTTTTCCCCCTGATTCCCGTTGACTCCAGTTTTGCTAGGGCTCCTTGATGCCATACTCGGTCAAATGCTGCCTTGATGTCAAGAACAATCACTGTCACCTCACCTCAGCAGAATCAGAATCACAGAATCACAGTGCAGAAGAGGCCCTTCGGCCCATCGAGTCTGCACCGACACGTGAGAAACACCTGACCTACCTACCTAATCCCATTTACCAGCACTTGGCCCATAGCCTTGAATGTTATGATGTGCCAAGTGCTCATCCGGGTACTTATAAAAGCATGTGAGGCAACCTTCCTCCACCACCCTCCCAGGCAGTGCATTCCAGACCTTCACCATCTTCTGGGTAAAAAAGTTTTTCCACGCATCCCTCCTAAACCTCCTGCCCCTCACCTTGAACTTATGCCCCCTTGTGACTGACCCTTCAACTAAGGGGAACAGCTGCTCCCTATCCACCCTGTCCATGCCCCTCATAATCTTGTACACCTCGATCAGGTCGCCCCTCAGTCTTCTCTGCTCCAACGAAAACAACCCAAGTCTATCCAACCTCTCTTCATAACTTAACTGTTTCATCCCAGGCAACACCCTGGTGAATCTCCTCTGCACCCCCTCCAATGCAATCACATCCTTCCTATAATGTGGCGACAGAACTGCACACAGTACTCCAGCTGTGGTCTCACGAAGGTTCTATACAACTCCAACATGACCTCCCTACTTTTGTAATCTATGCATTGATTGATAAAGGCAAGTGTCCCATATGCCTTCTTTTTCACCACCCCACTAACGTGCCCCTCCGCCTTCAGAGAACTATGGACACACATGCCAAGGTCCCTTTGTTCCGCAGAACTTCCTAGTGCCATGCCATTCATTGAATACTTCCTTGTCAAATTACTCCTTCCAAAGTGTATCACCTCACACTTTTCAGGGTAAAATTCCATCTGCCACTTATCTGCCCATTTGACCATCCCATCTATATCTTCCTGTAGCCCGAGACACTCAACCTCACTGTTAACCACCCGGCCAATCTTTGTGTCATCCGCAAACTTACTAATCCTACCCCCCACATAGTCATCTATGTCGTTTATATAAATGACAAATAATAGGGGACTGAGCACAGATCACTGGACGCTGACTTCCAGTCACTGAAGCATCCTTCTGACATCATCCTCTGCTTCCTACAACTAAGCCAATTTTGAATCCACCTTATCAAATTACCTTGTATCCCATGTGCATTTGCCTTCTTTATAAGTCTCCCATGTGGGACCTTGTCAAAGGCTTTGCTGAAATCCATGTAAACTACATCAACTGCACTACCCTCATCTACACACCTGGTCACCTCCTCAAAAAATTCAATCAAATTTGTTAGGCATGACCTCCCTCTGACAAAGCCATGCTGACTATCCCTGATCAAACCTGGCCTCTCCAAGTGGAGATAGATACTCTCCTTCAGAACTTTCTCCAATAGTTTCCCTACCACTGATGTGAGACTCACTGACCTGTAGTTCCCTGGCTTATCTCTACAACCCTTCTTAAATAGCGGAACCACATTAGCTGTTATCCAGTCCTCTGGCACCTCTGCTGTGGCCATAAAGGAATTAAAAATTTGGGTCAGAGCCCCTGCGATCTCCTCCCTAGCCTCCCTCAGCAGTCTAGGACAGAAATCACCAGGCCCTAGCCTTTCCTGTAACCAGCGCCTTCAGCCGTTTCTTGATATCACTTCGAGTGAAGGCTTCCTGGCCCCATTCTGGTAAATCTCTCCTGTATCTTCGGGTCTTGAAATCCTTCCTAAAGTGTGGTATCCAGAATTGAACCTAATACTTCAGATGAGACCTAACCAAAGGTTTAGCATTGCTTCTTTGCTTTGTACTCTATTCCTCTAATAAATCCAAGGATTCCATATACTTTTTTAACAGCCTTTTATACTTCTCTGGTCTCTCTGTCCCTGCATCTCTTTTAAAATTGTACCATTTAGTCCATATTGTCTCTGCTTATTCTTGTAGAAAAATGTATTACGTCATACTTCATGTGTCAAATATATTTTGCCCTTTGTTATTTTACCATTGTTCTTATTGTTAATTATATTTCTGAGTTTTGTGTCATCTGCTCATTAATATATATCAAACAGAGAAGTGGATCCAACACCAACCCTTGTGGACAACACTGTCTGCTTGCCTCCAATCTGAAAAAACAACCATTTGCCACTATTCTCTACTTCCTCTTCCTTGCTAACTTTGTATCGATACTGGCATTGTCCCTTTAATTCCATGGTCTTTACTTTTGCTAACAATTCTAATATGTGGCAGTTTGTCAAACGCCTTTTGAAAGTCACAACACCAAATGCACTGCTCCCATCAATCTTCTCAAGCACTTGAGCAATTCTCAATCTTCTCAAGAACTCAAGCAATTTAGTCAAAAATGCTGCATTTCATTTATTATCCTATATTTTCCAAATGCCAATTAATTTTGTGCCGGATTATTGTCTCAAAAAGTTTCCCACGGCTGTCCAACTAGTTGCCAGGTTTATCCCTCTCCACTTCTTTAAACAGGAGTGCAACATTTGCAATTTCTCCAGTCCTCTGTCACCTCCTCCATATCCCAGGAGAATTGGGAGATTATGGCCAGAGGGTCCTGAATTTCCACACTTCCTTCCCTCAGTAATGTAGAATATATCCTGTCTGGATCGGGTGACATTTCCACTTTGTTGCTCAATATGACAGCAGCAGTTCTGACTTGACTTATGATTTTATGTTCTGTCAAGTAACAGGCTTTCCAAATGCCCTCAGTCTAACAATTTACTTCATTTGATTCTTAAGTATGTACGCACTCATAATGTAGTCATTATTGAGATCATTGAAAAAATCAAGCAATGGTAATTGTCCGAAATTCTACAACATTCTTCTTCCGACAAGCCAATTATTTTCAAAAGTTTGCTGGCTGTGGCTGGTGGATCACGGAGACAAATTCAACCAACTTTGTCACTGCATTTTTACTGTAAAATAACATCAAAAGTTTTACAATTTTCTTTCCCCTCCCCTTCCCCTTCCCCTTCCCCTCCCCTTCCTTCCACCAGTTTTCTCCCCTCTCCCTCTTATCTTCTTGAGTGCTGTACAGCAGTATGCTGGCACCTCATTTAAGTGGCCATTCCTCATTAATGTACATAGAAAGTGAGCATTGGCAGGTTGCTTGGTATTGGAGGGCATCAGAGTCAATTCTATTCCTGCCCTTGGTATCTACACACACAGTTTTTAACTGTTAGTGTAAATGGATGGAGAGTAGGGTAAGGGACCTTCACTTAACTCCCCAACCCCAACCTATAACCCAGAGATGATGAAGCCAACTGCTGCTCCTCAAATGTACCCAGGTTGAGATTAACTAACAGAGCATAGTAACCTTGCAAGATGATAGACAGTAAAAGAGCAGCTGCTCTAACAAAGCTTGTTCCATACTGTCATGGTGTAACTTTTGCACATGACCCTCAATAGCTTGCAAATTTACACATCTGAACATAGGACCAAAATCATATCACTACTGGGTTAGTCTTTCCTTCTTATGCATTTTTATGGTCTTTGAATCTTTTGATTTTTCTCAATTTTTTTGAGTTCCAATTGTTGAAAATGTCACGTTATTGTTAATAGGACCCAAACATTCTGAAGGCATAATTTGCCTTTGTGAACCTTTTGGAATGAAGTTGTTAAATTCTGCGCACTTATTGTACCAGGTTTTTTTGTGCTGTGAATTAAATCCAAGCTTTCAACACTATTTGCTGTATTTTCCTGGCTGCTTGGCTGGCTTGTGGGTGAAGCTAAAGATGTCAGCTTGAACAAGAGTTTTCAGGGGCGCTTCCAGGAAACATTTGGGACTGGAGCTGAGATTCTATTTTTTTATTGTAAGCAATCTATTGAAATGATCTGTAACTCACCATATAAAGGATTCAGTAAAAGGTTGTATTGAAAAAATAGTCTTACTAACTTATTGTATTTGTGTGCTTTCAAAAGTTATCTAAATGCGAGTATGAGAGAGATTTGTGTGCACTTTGCTAGGGTACATTTAAACTCATGGCCAGATGTGATGGACATGAGAAAAGTTTGTAAGAAGGAAAAGTAAGAGTAGGGACGATCCAGACAAGGATTATTACTGTGTTGAATACTTTCTTCAGTCAATTTTCTTATACAGTGCCTGTAATGTGAGAGTTTATCTGGTCTGTGGTTTGCATAGAGTTGGCGCCACACACTGGGTGGAGAAGGGTAAAAGGTTTTAAGTAGGGTGGAACAAAGGACTCTTGTGGTTCAGTGAATGGTGACATCAAGTTTTTATTTTGATGATGATCTGTACTCTGTAAGAGTATCAGTTTATGCTATAATCCTACAGTTGCATGCAAAACTGAGGAATCATTGGCCACAAAACTCAGTTGCGTATAGCGCACGTATTTTCAGCATTACAGGTTCCATTTCATATCCATAATGGCATCCACGCACACATACTTGCTGACCACACTGGACACCATTTTGGTAATGTCTTTAGCAAAAGCACTAATAACATGAGCTAGAAGTAGCAGAGGAGGCAGATCATGATGTCAGTTAATGGGTAATGTTGATTTGGCTCTAATGATGCCATTTTCAAACTGAATGTTTCAGCTACTACTCTTTCTTAAGCTCGCACAGCTGAACAAGTATTTAACAGCAGGAAGGAAACCCTCCTGCTCCACCACCACCCCCACACACAACACTATTTAATGGAGTTGTCAACTATTTTTGGGTTAGTTGTTGGTTGATTTCTACAGGTTGTTATTGAGTTAGTAGAAGTGTTTGAGGTTTACTAGTTCAGTATTTAAATATGGTGAAGTCTGCAGGGAGTGGAGTAGCACGCGGTGAAGGCTTTGATTCTTAATTCAAAGGTTCTGTTCAGACCACATGTTCCCAGTCGTGGACCATGTAGTTTCCAGCCTCCCTGGACTGCAGCATGACAGGGAGAATGAACAGAGGCAACATATCAGAGGACGAGTTGCTTGAAGAGGAACGAGGGGGTAAAGGGCTCTCAACAAGAGCCACACCACTCAGTGTTTTCAGAGAGCAATTCTCCTATCTCACCCTCTGTAAGGGATATTGAGTGGAATTTAATGCCCTCCCTGAGGCAAGTTTGGAGGCGGAAGGGCATTTAATTGGGCAGGAGGATAGGATGGGAATCCTGCCAACCCCCTGCCTCTATCCCAATTAAGTCAGAGGTGGGAAGGCTCGTGGACAGCCTTCCTGCCCTGTCGCTCATTGAGGCCATTAAGTGAGCATTTTAACTACTTAAAGGCCTCATCCTGCCACAGCTGGTATTGAACCAGCAGTGGGTGGGACAGTCGCCAATTAGGAAGCCCGAAAAGCAAACCCTACTGCGTTTGCTTGTGGTCTCCAGGGGTATCCCTCATTCAGAGGCACTCAGTGTCTGATCAAGAGATCTGGCCTCGGGAAGGGGGGGAGGGGTCACCCACTGAGAGCTACTCCCTTGCCATGCTGTTGACTCCCCTCCTCGTCCTCTCCTGAAACCCCACCCTGCAATCCACCAACCCACCCTCACTCAACTGCGTGCTGGGTCCCTCAGGAATCCTCGGCCTCCCCCTAGGTGCATTGCCTCTGATTGGCCAACAACATGCGGGGGCAGAACATTAGTTCCCCCGCAGTATCGTGGAGGAGGCCCACCGCTGGCCACTTAAGAGGCACTTAAGAACATTGGGCTTTCCCCAAATCAGATAATGTGGAGCTCTCACCGGCTCTTCAGCCAGTGGGTGAGACCCCTACCATCTGCATTAAGTTCCACCCATTGTATGCAACGTCTCTGTTTCACTAAGGAGGTACTCACTGAAACATGCAACCTGTGGCAGGCAGACCTGCAGCCTGAGAGCAAGGTGAAGACGGCATTGCCAGTGGCTGGAAAGGTGACTGTGATTCTGAACTTCTTTCCAGGCTGGAGCAGGCAACATCTCCAATATCTCGCAGTTCACCATCCACTATTGTATAAGGAAGGTCACTGACACCCTATTGAAAAGAGAAGGGAATACATTGCATTCACAAAGTTTGCAAGTTGCCTACATTGGAAGCAACTGATGCAAGTAAATTGTGAGTCACTATCCCTGTACCTGGTTTCAAACTTTATTAAATTTCAGGCATTAGTTTTTATGTGTATCTTGATAACCAATTCTTTCACATATGTGCAATGATTTTTTACGCTCTGCACATCATATTCCTTTAAGTTGCAGACTGTTATGTCAGTTTTGCTCCTTGAATACCAGATAATTATTGCTCTCATGGACCTACAATACTGCACATTGTTCTTTATTACTGGGGCATTCTTCGCTCTTCAGAGGTGACATGCATCATTTTTCATTCAGAAACTTGTGTAAGGGCAGCTTTGTGCCATCTTGAGAGCAATCATTAGCTGTGGTTTTGCTCTTTTCCATCTTTGGCAGTTGGTGGAAATTCTTTTACCATCTTCTGTAGCACTGACCAATTTCTGCCTATCTTTTTAATTGGATTTCATTAAAATGATTGTGTTCTGGTTATCATTTAGCTATCATTAAAATAAACCTTGTAGCATTGTGTTTGTTTCCCTGCTCCCAGTGGTCCTATTGTCTCCTGAAACCATTAACTAGGACATAATTTGGTGCATATACAAATGCTTCTGATTATTCTTCATGTTTGAATTGTACAAGTGAGTTTTGACAGGCTATTGAATAATGGAGTCAATACAGCTAAGCTTATTTCTGTTCCTAAGATCAAGAAATGCACACTTTCCAGTACCGGTCAATAGATAGCAATCAAATTTTTTCATAACTTTCCCTCCCTGCCTTGAGATCAGCTAATTCAACCCACTTGGGATCTTTCTTGCCTCTGTTGTTCAGTTTCACACTGGTCGGTGCAGCTAAGCCACTGGTGGAGCAAGCTTGCAGTTTTATTGAAATAGTTAAGAGGCTGGGGCACTAAGTTGGAAGATCCAAGAAGAATGCCCATGCAAGTTTGAAGAAAGGAACAATGTCTGCTGAAGCCAAATTCAGTTTTTGATGCTTTCTGATGCTGAGGGAAGGAAAAGAAAGCTGCTAATCATACCTAACTGAGAATGTAGAATGGAGGAAGGAATTGGATCATAAACATGAACAAGTGGCTCAGGGAATCCAAAAGCATTGGGGGAAAAGAAACAGAGAGAAGAGGGACACATCAAGTACGCTGGACTCCGCACCTTTTTGAATTATTCAGATGATCAAAATGCTGAGACTGAAGTGAAAGCTGGAGATTTATTTCAATGGGAAGTGTCTTTTTAAGAATTCATTGTCAAGATTCGTAAAAGTTATTGTAAGGTTTTGGGCATTGTTCAGTAGATCTTATTAAGGTATTCGTAGCCTTAGGTAGTTCAACAGTAAGTATTTATTAACTACTAGAAACTATATACATCGGTACAGTAAAGGTCCAAGCTAGGAGCTGTCTCCATGCTTGCTTCTACGCACGGCTCTGGCCAACACTACACTGACTCCTAGGTGTGGTCATGTGTTCTCTTACATCATTGTGTGACAGTGCTGTACTCCATCTCACATTTACTCTTTACGCACCAGACCCTTATACTACAGTTATTATAAGTGCAAGAGATCTGTCCAGACAATTTGATAATGATGTCCAACAAAGCAAAGCACACACATAAATAAAGCTACAAAATTGGACTGTCTGTAATAGCTAACTTGTAGAGCCAGTGAGACCAACCAGCAAAGTAGGGGAAGTTTTAACCACAAAAAATGGGTGAGTTCAGGCCAGGTAGGAGGTTAAAGTGTTAAAAATCTGAATCCTGACCCCAGCCCACCTTCAGCCTGCCCACTGCTGGTTTTAACAGGGGAGGGAGGGTGCCAGCCAACCTGCTCTCAGGAAGCTGGTTGGCAATTTAAATATTATCGCCAGGCTGGCAGCCTCGTAATAATCCACAATTTCAAATTTAACTCTGGCCACTGAGCTCTTGTGATTGAATGCGCCCCCCCCCTCCCTCTCCCTCTCCCCCCATCCCCACCCAACTTGGCCTGTGATCTACTATCCCCTCCATCTCCAATATCTCAACACCCTGACTTCAGCACCCCCAAACCTCTCTCTGCTGCTCCGGCTTTTGATCTCCAAACTACACCCCCACCCCACCCCCCCCGCGAACTCCACCCACCCCATTCTTCTGTGCTTCCCTATCCAGCACCGTCGCTCCCTCCCTGCCTCTGAGTCAAAAACCCAACCCAGTGTGCCATTTCCTAGTAATCCAAATACAGTATGAAAATCATCAATGAAACAGGCAGCATCTGCTGCAAGAGACATCTATTACTTAATTGTGTTTCCTTATAATTAGTGTTGCTGATTGGAAGCTGAAGAAACAGAGTACTACAGTCTCACTCTGCAATTCTAAAGGCGTCCATTAATGCATCAGCTCATGCTTTAGTTATAATTATATAACCTGGTGCAAGACACTATCAAGGATAATTACTGTTTAGAACTTATTCACATCAAACAAGTTGGCATGCATGTTTCCTTAGCATTCAGCCTGCGGCAGCAAATTAGAACGCATTTACGTTCACGAGAATTTTGAAAACACACAATTTTGGTTGGCGGTCAGAAATAACATATGGCCCCGCATTTATGAACAAGGTGAACAGGTGCTTTTAGATTTTCATAATGCCTGTCTAGTATGGATATTTGAAATTACTGGTCTCCATCTGAAGATTGTTTGGTGTAGATCTTCAAAATGCAGATTAGAGCTCTCCAGTAGTGTCCAGTAGTACCTCTGCCAAAAAGGAAGTCCAAGTTTGGATCCCTAGCTTGTGCCCAATTGCTAGGGCAATGGTAAAGGTGTTACAATTGACTATATATCCCTGAATTACAAATGAAAGCATTTTCTAGGATTCCCATTCCTGACCACTGTCCAGTGAACTCTGCTGTGTTGGATGAGGACAAGATTGGGTTTCTTTATGATACCCCTCATGATAGAATCAACTCCCAAATTCACTTAAAAGGCTCACATGGGGATAATGGCCACTCATTTACTAGCAAAAGTTACCCATTGCCTATAGCCTTATGTTAGTGAACAGTCAATGCCTTTAAAAGGGAACAGGAGTGAAAATTGGATTCAAAAGAATTTAAAAATAAAAATACATTGCACGCATTCGTACATAATATGGAAATATATATCATAATTTGAGAGTCATTCCTATCTTTGGTGTCAATACTTTTCTTCTGACCTTCCAATCATCATCTACTGAATTCACATAGTTAGGTAATTCTATATATTCCATTCCTGATAGTCATTTTTCGCACTGAGAAAATTGAATTACCAGATAATTAAGTAATTTTGAATAAGAGCAGCCTGTATTAAGCTATGCTGTATTAAAATTGATGTGCCCTACCCTTTTGTCTGTGATTTCATTAGGTAGTGGTCCTGATAGAAATTCCCAGCTCATTCATTGCTGCTTCTAGATGAATCTATGGAGCAATTTTATTTACCTCAAGTCTGCCTTGATCAAACACTTTGCATAAGTTCTTTATTGTTAAAAATTGTAATTCTTTTTCTTTTATGCAAGGACTGTTAACAGAATTTCTTTCCAGTCTTGAATGATGATAAACTCTGTGAGGATTAATTTTCATAATTTTGTTTTCAATTTGTTTTGACATAAGCACAAATGAAAGAATTCTGTTCTGTAAGCACTCAGAAAACATAAAGATCAAGCCATGTCCGATCTTAATTTCATTTGTCATGTATGTTATGTGATACATTTTATAAAGAAATTATGCAATAAGTACTGCAAATTACCTTTTAACCAGCAACATTACCTCAGGAAAAGAAGAAAAATTTATGCTTTTGATGCTTCATAGTTTTTTTTTTAAATGATTCATGTTCCCAAATATGTGTACGCTGAATTGGGTTTTTTTGTCATTTATATATAGGCAGGGCTTACAAACGGCAAGCTCTGGCATACTTTGTGACTAGCCAATCTGGCTGCCTGTTACGTAAGAAAAAAATCAGCTCATTGTAGTTCCAGATGTGTGGTGCAAGTTGTGGCCTGCCACTTGGTTGCATCTCTTCAACCGATGATGCTTTCTTTGAAAAACTCATGATACCAAGCACCAGAATTCCCAGAGAGGCATTGGAAATCATTGCAAGACATGATTTAAAATAATATTTTCTGAGTAAGCTTAATTACATCCATGCAAATATTGCTTTTTTTTACACTTTTTTTGCGACATTGTAAACCTACTTTCCAGTAGTAAGTCCTCAATTTAATGGAGAAATCATTGTGGCAGCCAAAAGATTTTCCATGAAATATATGCCATGACTTTACTTGGTTTTCCTTTCTTCTTCTACTAGTAAGTTTTACAGGTTGCTGATGTTTCAATGACTGTTTTCATTTCTCCTATTAGACCTCATTGTTGCCCACTTTCCTCTTGATTTATCTATTCTACAGTTGCCATTCTGTTTTATGAACTCAAAATTTTAAGATGAGTTTTTGAGATGCAAGCGTAGCTTAAAACTTTACTTTAATAAAGGTGTAATGCCCAGAGTATGGTGTGATCCTGAGGTATGTTGCACAAGTGTATCATATTTATATGTAGATTGAAGCTGATCTCATGTGATATTACACTTGAAGGGTTAAGGTTAAATGCAGAATTCAAATTCAGCAGGGTTAGAGGGTGGGGTTAATTGGAGTGAGGATTAGAGGGACTAGAAAAAGGAGAGTAGAGGGTGAGAGAAAGTTGGAGTAGATAGAGGGGAGAGAGAATAGATGGGGAAATGGGAGGGGGTAGAAGAGAAGGAGGTTAGAGGATGAGAGGAGTGGGAGAGGGCAAGGGAAGGTGGAGAAGAAGTAGGATGGGAGGAGTGAGCTGCAGTCAGAAAACCATGTCAGCGGTGAGGGTGGTTCATTGCACTGATTTGACTATCCAGCCCATATTGTCAAATGTCATAACAACAAACTCGTATGGACCATCAGAGTCGTTCTTATCAGGGGTCATCTTGTCAAAGTTTAAGCTCTCTGCTGACTGCAATTCAGCCAGAACCTAGACAATTTTTTTTTATGTCAGGTAGTTAGTCAGGAGAGTGTTTGGAAAGGGCTAGGAATCTAACTTCAAGCACATCAGATAAAGGGACGACAATGAGAAAGGGGACGGGAAATACAGGACTGAAGGTGTTGTATCTGAATGCACGCAGTATACAAAATAATGTAAATGAGCTTGTGGCGCAGATTGAAATTAGCAGGTATGATGTGGTGGGCATCACGGAGACATGGCTGCAAGGGGATCAGGACTGGGAGCTAAATATCCAAGGATATACATTCTATCGAAAATATAGGTAGGTTGGCAGAGGGGGTGGGATTGCTTTGTTAGTAATAAATGAAATTAAATCTATATCAAGAAATGACGTAGGGTCAGATGATGTAGAATCTGTGTGGGTAGAGTTGAGGAACCGCAAAGATAAAAAAAACATAATGGGAGTTATGTACAGGCCTCCGAACAGTAGTCAGAATGTGGGACACAAGATACACCAGGAGATAGAAAAGGCATGTAAGAAAGGCAAGGTTACAGTGATCATGGGGGATTTCAATATGCAGGTAGACTGGGAAAATCAGGTTGGTAGTGGATCCCAAGAAAAGGAATTTGTGGAATGTCTACGAGATGGCTTTTTGGAGCAGCTTGTGGTGGAGCCCACCAGGGAACAGGCAATTCTAGATTTACTGATGTGTAATGAGGCAGACTTGATAAGGGAGCTTAAGATGAAGGAACCCTTAGGAGGAAGTGACCATAATATGATAGAATTTATCCTGCAATTTGAGAGGAAAAGCTGGAATCAGATGTAACGGTATTACAGTTGAATAAAGGCAACTACCGAGGCATGAGGGAGGAGCTGGCCAGAATTGACTGGGAGATGAGCCTAGCAGGAAAGAAAGTGGAACAGCAATGGCAGGAGTTTCTGGGAATAATTTGGGAGACACAGCAAAAATTCATCCCTAGGAAGAAGAAGAATACTAAAGGGAGGACGAGGCAACCATGGCTGACAAGGGAAGTCAGGGACAGCATAAAAGCTAAAGAGAAAGCATACAATGCAGCAAGGAGCAGTGGGAAACCAGGGGATTGGGAAGCCTACAAAGACCAACAGAGGACAACTGAAAAAGAAATAAGGAGGGAGAAGATTAAATATGAGGGTAAACTAGCCAGTAATATAAAAGAAAATTGCAAGAGTTTTTTTTAGATATATAAAGGGTAAGAGAGAGACAAAAGTGGACATTGGGCTGCTGGAAAATGACGCTGGAGAAGTAGTAGTGGGGAACAAAGAAATGGCGGAGGAACTGAATAGGTACTTTGCGTCAGTCTTCACGGTGGAAGACACAAGTAACATCCTCAAAATTCAAGAGAGTCAGGGGGCAGAGCTGACTATGGTGGCCATTACCAAGGAGAAGGTGCTAGGAAAACTGAAAGGTCTGAAGGTGGATAAATCACCTGGGCCAGATGGATTACACCCCAGAGTTCTGAAGGAGATAGCTGAAGAGATAGTGGAAGCGTTAGTGGTGATCTTTCAGGAATCACTGGAGTCAGGGAGGGTCCCCGAGGACTGGAAAATCGCTAATGTAACCCCCTGTTTAAGAAGGGAGTGAGGCAAAAGACGGGAAATTACAGGCCGATTAGCCTGACCTCGGTCGTTGTTAAGATTTTAGAGTCCATTATTAACAATGAGATTTCAGAATACTTGAAAGTGCATGATAAAATAAGGCAAAGTCAGCATGGTTTCATCAAGGGGAGGTCATGCCTGACAAATCTGTTAGAATTCTTTGAGGAGGTAACGAGTAGGTTAGACAAAGGAGAGCTAATGGATGTTATCTACTTGGACGTCCAGAAGGCCTTTGACAAGGTGCCGCACAGGAGGCTGCTCAGTAAGGTAAGAGCCCATGGTGTTAGAGGCAAGGTACTAACATGGATAGAAGATTGGCTGTCTGGCAGGAGGCAGAGAGTGGGGATAAGGGGTTCCTTCTCAGGATGGCGGCCGGTGACTAGTGGAGTTCCGCAGGGGTCAGTGTTGGGACCACAACTTTTCACTTTATACATTAATGATCTAGATGAAGGAACTGAGGGCATCCTGGCTAAGTTTGCAAATGATACAAAGATAAGCAGAGGGACAGGTTAAAGGAGGCGGGGAGACTGCAGAAGGATTTGGACCGGTTAGGAGAATGGGCAAAGAAGTGGCGGTTGGAATACAACGTAGGTAAGTGTGAGATCATGCACTTTGGTAGGAAGAATAGAAGCATGTACTATTTTCTAAATGGGGAGAGAATTCAGAAATCTGGAGTGCAAAGGGACTTGGGAGTCCTAGTCCAGGATTCTCTTAAGGTTAACTTGCAGATTGAGTTGGTAGTTAGGAAGGCAAATGCAATGTTGGCATTTATTTCGAGAGGACTAGAATATAAAAGCTGGGATGTGCTGCTGAGGCTTTATATGGCTCTGGTCAGACCACATTTAGAAATTTTGGGCCCCATATCTCAGGAAGGATGTGCTGACCCTGGAGAGGGTCCAGAGGAGGTTCACGAGAACGATCCCAGGAATGAAAGGCTTAACATATGAGGAACATTTGAGGACTCTGGGTCTATACTCCATGGAGTTTAGAAAGATGAGGGGGGATCTGATTGAAACTTACAGAATACCGAAAGGCCTGGATAGAGTGGACGTGGAGAAGATGTTTCCATTAGTAGGAAAGACTAGGACCCGAGGGCACAGCCTGAGGATAAAGGGAAGACCTTTTGGAGCAGAGATGAGAAGAAACTTCTTTAGCCAGAGGGTGGTGAATCTATGGAATTCATTGCCACAGAAGGCTGTGGAGGCCAGGTCATTGAGTGTATTTAAGACCGAGATAGATAGGTTCTTGATTAGTAAGGGGATCAAAGGTTACGGGGAGAAGGCGGGAGAATGGGGTTGAAAAACTTATCAGCCATGATTGAATGGCGGAGCAGACTCGATGGGCCGAATGTCCTAATTTCTGCTCCTATGTCTTATGGTAGTTTTGTAATAAAGTAGTTCGTATGAATGAGGTTTATTGTGTACCTGAAAGATGAATTGGTTACTTCTAATTATGTTGTTACTAATTTTAGCAGTTTCATAAAGCTTTAATTTTGGTCCATTATGTTCAAGAGATAAATAAATCTTGTGTCAATATTGCAGAGTTTGGAATGTTGTTCCCCTGAGTGTCAAAATTCTCCTCAGTCAAGTTTCATCTTGTAAAAAATACTTTGAATGTTTTAAGGAAACAAGATCATCACAAGCAGGTTTGTAAATTAGCTATTGCTTCTACCTGTTAAAATGCCCGAAATTTTGGACAAGCGAAGGAAGAAAAGTATTAAAGTTTGTGGGGTGCAATTGGGCAGTATTTGAGCACTGACAGTGGGGGGAAATGTGAGTCCTCGGGGAAAAGGTAGTCAGATGGATTGGGAGAAGGTACAAATACAATGGGAAGGAGATAGGAGGAAGTGGGGAGGATCCCTTTGGTGGGTGTTAGGAGCTTCACACCCAGGAAAATTAAAAATCCATAAACACTGTGCTATTTACTGTGCCATGCATGTTATGCCCTATATGGAATTATAGAACACTGGAGGTGATTTGGCCCTATCATGCCTCTTGAGTTGATAGAGCTGTCTATTCACTCATAATTCCCTTTCCTTATCCCGTAGCTTTTAAAAGTTTTCTTTTGCAATTATTTATCCATTTCCCTTTTAAGAGAGATTGGGACCCTGCTTTCACCACAGCTTTTGGGAAAGCGTTCCAATAACCTACTGTGTAAAAAAAAAAATTCTCCTAACTTGCCCCATTCCTTTTGGTGATGATCTTAAATTTATGTTCACATTGATTCATGGACCAATCGATAATGTTTTTATCAAGACCTCAGAATTTTGTGCACCTTTTTCAGATCTCTTATCTCTTTTAACTTGCACTCCAGGCTTCTATGATTTAATGAGAAGAGTCCCAGTTTCTCATAACTAAAGCCTCCCATCTCTGATAAATTGTTTCCAGAAACTTCTCCATGGCCATGGCATCCTTCAAAAGAAAGGTGCCCTGAAGGAACACAATATTCCAACGACATCCTAACCAATTATTTATAGAGGTTTAGAATTATCACTTTGCTTTTGTTCTCTATACTCGCTATTTATAAAACTTAGGATCTTACTATATTTCATTTTAAGCTTTATCAAATTGGCATCTCATTTTTAAAGAATTGTGAATCCCCAAGATTTTCTGCACTAGCCCCTTTAAAGTTTTGCCATTTTGCGTATATGTCCTATATCTTTCTTCATTCTGTGAGATTGTATCACCTCACATAAAACTCCATCTGAAATCTATCTACCCAATTTACTTATCTGTTTATGTTCTGCAGAACTCTTCATAGTTAACCACATTCACTAGGCAGGATTTTTTCCCTTGTCGGGCAGGCTCAGTGGGGGTGGGTGGGAGCGATTGGGAAGCTGACTGCCTTCCGCGATCAGGCTGTGACTGTGATTTCATGCTGGCAGGCCAGTAAGGCCTGCCCAGCATGAAATGCGTGCTGCAGTGCTCAGCGCTGCCTGTGTGGGTGGGGGGTGAGAAGGGCCAGCGGGGAACTTCACGCATCTGCACAGGTACATGCAGGAAAAGCTTCCTGAGTCACAGAGCTGCCTCAGGGAGATGCAGATATGAAAAATGAAAAATAAAGCATGTTAAGAAGTTAAAAAACATATCCCTGCTCATGTGACTTTGTCACGTGAGCAGGGACATGTTAGAAATTAGTATGAAAATTTTTTTTTTACTGGAAGATCGAAACGTCATCCCTCCGTGGAAGAGGTTCTGCAAAAAATGCAAAGGCCACTTGGCCCTTTCACCTGCGCACCAACCATAAGGTTGGACAGACAATGAAAAAATTAATTAAATTAGATTGTTAATGGCCTTAATAGGCCTTTTATTTGTCGGCGGCCGTGCTGCCAACTCCCGCACATGCCTGCTGACCGAAATATCACACGAGTGAACGATGACATCAGGACGCTCACCTGACATCATCGCATGTCATTTAACCCTTGTGCATGCCCGCCCGATGAGCAGAAAGTCCTGCCCACTATTTTTGGGTCATCTATAACTGTTGATTTAGTATCAAATCCAGATTATTGATATATATTGGCAAAAGTAAGGATCACTGGAGGAAGGCACCGTTTACGACTCTCCTGTTAAAAATAAGTATTGTTTAACTACTAATCTGGTTTTTATTTTTTTATCAACTTCCTATCCTTGTGGAACATTGTCATTTTCACTTTCACTGCCTGGACAGTAATCTAGTGGACAAGATCACTCTTGTACAATCCACTCAATTTTCATCCCATTGAAATCAAAGGTAAATATCCACCACAACACCCACCCACCTCAACTTGAACCATGTGTCTTAACTTTATAACAAACTTGCAATGCAGAAACTTATTAAATGCATTTTGAAAATTTGTATAACATCCATGCAGTTTACTTTATCCATATACTCCATTACTTCCTGCAAGAACTCTACTAAATTTGTCCTTTTACAAATCCATTTTGACTGTCCTTAATTAATTCATGTTTTTCAGTTTATCCTTTATTATGACCTTTAGAAGCTGACCCAGTGTTTGGCTTATTCTAGGCTATAGTTATCTGACTTATTCTTTTCTTTCTTTTAAAACAATAATAAATGTCTTGAATCCCGAGCAGTTTTCAATATTTGACCACACTAAGTGTCCATGATGGCATTTTTCATGACACTGAATCTTTAGAGAGCCCTTTGTTAACCTCCGCCATTAACAGTACACCAAGAAGTAGATTGGTGACCTAGCAAAAATATGTTGCATTTAAAGCCAATTTCAGGCGACTTCTAGCTACAGAATTATAAATCAAATGAAACTGCATAGTTTCCTGGGTGTTCCTTTCAGAAGCCTATCTCTTTGTACATTTCCAGGACAAAGCTATGATTCATTCACGGATATGGGTGTCGCTGGCAAGGCCAGCATTTATTGCCGATCTTCAATTAATTCCCCTTGAAAAGGTGATACTGAGCTGCCTTCATGAACAACTGGTAGTTGTTTTGATGCAACTGATTGGCTTGTTAGGCCATTTCAGAGAACATTTAAGAGTTAACCACATTTTGTGGGTCTGGACTCGCCAGATGAGGCCTTCCCTAAAGGGGATTAGTGAGTCAAATAGGTTTTTATGCCAATCCAGTAGTTTCATGGTCACTTGATGGGTGACTTTATGGGTGACTTTAATCGACATAAACTGAGCAAACCAAATTAACAATAATACTGTGGCAGCTGAATTCCTGCAGTGTGTACAAGATGTTTTTTTAGACCAGTATGTTGAGGAGCCGACTAGGGAACAGGCTATCTTAGATTTGGTATTGTGCAACAAGAAAAGTTTAATTAATAATCATGTTGTGTGGGGTCCTTTAGGGAACAGTGACCATAACATGACAGAATTCTTCATTAGGTGGAAAGTAAGTAATCTGATCTGAAACTAAGGGGAGAATTATCCCCTCATCAATGGGGGGTGGGGGTTGCGGGGGGGGGGGGAGTTGTGCGGGGTATGGGCAGAAGCTGGCGTGAACCAAATCGGCGTCCCCGATCGGGTCTGCGCCGCCATTTTACATGCTGAATGTTCCCTGCGCGTGAGGGGCGGGGTAGGGGGTGGGGTTGGATTCCCTGAGTCGGGGCCTAGTGCGGTATCGCAGGGATCAGTGCTTGGGCCCCAGCTGTTCACAATATATATCAATGATTTGGATGAGGGAACCAAATAATATTTTGAAGTTTGCTGATGACATGAAACTTGGTTGGAATGTGAGCGATGAGGAGCGCATTAAGAGATTTCATGGTGATTTAGACAGGTTGGGTGAGTGGGGAAATACATGGCAGATGCAGTATAACATGAATAAATGTGAAGTTATCCCCTTCGGTAAGAAGGCCAGAGTATTATTTAAATGGTAATAGATTGGGAAATGTTGATGTACAAAGGGACGTGGGTGTCCTTGTTTACCAATCACTGAAAGCAAGCATGTAGATGCAGCAAGCAGTTAAGAAGTTGACCTTCATTGCGAAAGGACTTTAGTACAGGAGCAAGGATGTCTTATTGCAGCTGTGCAGGGCCTTGGTGAGACCTGGAGCATTGTGCAGTTTTGGTCTCCTTACCTGAGAAAGGATATACTTGCCATGGGGGGCGGTGCAGCGAAGGTTCACCGGACTGATTCCTGGGATGGCAGGATTGTCATATGAGGAGAGATTGGGCCGACTAGGCCTGTACTCACTGGAATTTAGAAGAATGAGAGATTGAAATGTATAAATTTCTGACAGGGCTGGACAGACTGGATGCAGGGATGATGTTTCCTCTGGCTGGGGGGGGTCTAGAACAAGGGTTCACAATCTTAGGATACGAGGTAGACCATTTAAGAATGAGGTGAGGAGAAAGTTCTTCACTCAGAGGCTGGTGAACCTGTGGAATTCTCGACCTCAGAAGGCTGTGCAGGCCAAGTCAATGAATATATTTAAGAAGGGAATAAATAGATTTCTGGACTCTGAAGGCATCAAGGGGTATGGGGAGGGCACAGGAGCATGATGTTAAGATAGAGGCTCAGCCATGATCATGGTGAATGGTGGCACAGGCTCAAAGGGCCAAATGACCTATTCCTGCTCTTATTTTCTGTGTTTCTATGTTTCAATTATTGTTGTTGTATTCCAGATTTATTTCAAGGATTTAAACTCCCATGTTGCCATAGTGGGGTTTGAATTCATGTCATTGGATCATCAGTCTAGGTTTCTGGATTTTTACAAAAGCAAAACATTGCAGATGCTGGAAATATGAAATAAAAATAGAAAAAGAGGGAAATATACAGGAAATCTGGCAGTCTCTGTGGCGAAACAAATGAGTTAATGGCCTGGATTTTCATGCCTCTGTCCGTATCCGAACAGAGGTGGGTGGACTGATTCCAGGATTCCGGTCCTCTCTCCTGTTCTGTGGGATTATTATGGAGCTGAGATAAGGGTGCAGGTAGCGAGCCTGCACGCAGCAATCCTGCCCTTGTCTACTCCATTGTGGGGGTGGACTTTTTAGACCCTCCACCATTTCCATGGAGTTGTTGGAGACATTGTACATGGCACCTCAGAGGAATCTTAAACAGTGAGGAAGCCTAGTCTGGAGTCGGGAACCTTTTGTCAGTTAAAAGTGATAACTTTGCATGTCAAGATAGAATGTTATATGATGAGTTAAATATGTTTTTAATACAGTGAACAATACTAGGGCTTTGTTTAGAAAAGGTAAGCAACAATTAAATTGACCAGCATTGTGAAAGTGTTCGAATATTTTATCCAGAAGATAAAGTGCTGTTCTGCATTCAAGAGTATTGAGGTTAAGATTGTAATGTGTCAGTTTTCCGCTGTAATTTAATTGTTTATTTTATTGACACTCCAGTGATCTGTTGAGCCTTTGAAGCAGAACAACAGATGTTGGGGTGGTGGGTGAGGGCAAGAGTGCCTAAGACTCATGTATAGAATTGGACTGAATGTCCCAGTGAGTGGAGGCGGGACATCTAACCTGCTAGCCTCAGCATCCACTCGCATCTGTTCCTGCCTTGGGCCTGCTTGAGGAAATGAGGGTCCTGACTCCAGCAGCAGCAACCCCCCCCCCCCACCCCCAGTGGGTGGACACTGCCACTCTGGAGCCAGGATTGCGATGTCAGGAAATGGCACGTCCCGTGATTCCTGCCACTAGGATAAAAAATCCGGGCTAATGTTTTAGGTCTGTGACCTTTCATCAAAACCTACTGGCCCAATAACATAACCACTATCATACCATAATATGCTATTGAGACGCCGATTGCTTCTCTAAAGATTTGATACGATAGCGCACAAAATAAATTGGCAATCTATATTAATTATTTTTGTCCAAGTAAAACAAATCAGAGAATTTTCTGAATGGTGAAATTCGGATGTTCATTTATACAAATCATCAAAAGCTAGTAGATAGGCATAACAAGTCATCAAAATAGCTAATAGAATATTGGCACTTATCTTAAGTGAGTTACAAAACAGAGGGAAGGAAGCGATGCCTCTGTTGTACAGAGCCTTGGTCAGGCTCTATCTGGAGTATTGCATTTAGTTCAGCGCATTGCATCACAGGAAGGATATATTAACCATGGGCTATTGATTCGCCAGACTGAGGCTCTTTCCTCTGGTAGGCAAATCCAAAACAAGGGGTCATAATCTTAAAATTTTAGCCAGGCCATTCATGAGTGATATCAGGGGACGGACTTTTTCATACAGAAGATGGTAGAAATTTACAACTTTTCCCCCAAAAGGCTGTGGATGCTGGGCCAATTGAAATTTTCAAGATTGAGATCACTATTTTCTTCTTGCGTAAGGGTATCAAGGGTTATGGAGCAATGATGTACAAATGGGCTTGAGGTACAGATCAGCCATGATATAATTGAATGGCAGAGCAGACTGGGGGGGCTGAATGGCCTACTTCTATCCATTTTCCAAATTTATTATTTAAGTGGACTGTGAGTCTTCTCTTCCTGGTTGAACAATAGGGCAAGAGAACTTCCATTATGTTTTACCAGGCCAGTCTCACATACTCCCTCAAATATAACTAAAGACATCAAAGAAGAAAAGGAACCCAGAAATTGTGCTATTATATTTAAGCGTGTTAGCCTCGGCTCAGTTGGTAGCACACTTACCTCTGCGTCCCAAGGCTTCAGGTTTGAGTTCCCCCTCTGGGCTTGAGGATAAAAATCTAGGCTGACACTCCAGTGCAGTGCAGCTCCAGAGGGAACATTATAAAGTCAGAGGTGCTGTCTTTTGGATGAGGCATTAAACTGAGGCACCATCTGCCTAGGCAGGTGGATGTGAAAGATCCCATGACACTTCTTCAACGAAGAGCAGGAGAGTTACCCCAGATGTCCGGGCCAATATTAGCCTTCAATCAACATCACAAAAAAGCAGATTATCTGGTCATTATCACATTTCTATTTGTGGGACTTTGCTGAGCACAAATTAGCTGTTGCATTTCCCACATTACAACAGTAACCATACTTCAGAAAGTACTTAATTGGTTCCAACACACTTTTAGACGTCCGGTGATCATAAAAATGTTATATAAATGCGAGCTTTTCTTTCTTCGTATGAACCATCGATGTTGTAGTCCTGATCAAATTTTCAAATTTCTTGCACTTATATAAGTTGCTTTTAAATGCCCCCAACAAAAATATGTAACATTGAGATTCTTATGATATTAAACAGGACAGATCTGACCTGTTATAATGACACAGGACATCATTTGTTCGTGTCTGCCTTTAGACTGCATCAACATTGTGTCTCTTATTACAAGGCCTACAGTCAGAGGGGCATGTTTAAGATGCTTACAACTCAAGGCTGCTGGATAGCAACTGCTCCCGATAACAAGCATGCAAATTGTCAAAGTTTGTTGACCTACTGGGTCATGTTGTCTTACAGTCAGATGTTTACTTGAAGTCTTTAGGAGGATTGAAAACACACTCAAACATTTTTTCTGAATTCAGATGAACTGCGTCAAACATTAGCTACAGACAAATGACTTTTTGTAACCACATATCACTAAACAACATAATTTAATAAGCGAAGGCCATGCTCATAAGTCAACCATCTCCAGCATGTGCATTTTTATGCATGTTATAAGCCTTGTTAACTGAGATGTACAACAGAACTCCAAAAATTCAAGAAAAGCAAATGTGCTGACTGATATGTTCCCTCATTAAGCTCAAGTAATGTGAGCACCACTGGGTAAACGCGCCCTGTGTACAGTATTCAGCAGAATAGACCAGGCAAGCCCATGCAGGCCTTAAAGTTCATCCAAAATAGCTGAAACGAAAATATTTCTTTTTGTATTTAGCTCATTAGAGTGGCAGATTTTGTTTGTCTTCTGAATGGCTTACCAGATCTTTTTGTGTGATTAACCTATTGCTTTTTAATTTACCAAATGACAAGTTTCATTGAACTTCTATTAACCCTAAGAATTATAGTTGAAACACCAGAAAGACTGCCCTCTCATCTTTACAGAGATCGCTACTTAAAGCATGCCACAGCAAAAAATATAAACCCTCAGTGCCAGCAGTTTGGAATCCCACTGTCTTGCTCAGTTTTCCGATTACAAGAATCTAAAACTATAGCATGTGTAGTGTGCGTCATTTGCAGGAGCTGATGAGTATATATCTGTGCCACATTTAATCTGGAAGATTTCTTCTGTGAGAAATCACAAATGACTGAAATATAGAGAAAACCTTCACTCTGTAACTCTTTACTGCTTAGCAAAATATCATATCTTAGGTTTCCCAACTTTCTCAATGAATATATACATGATGGCACATAGGAAAATGGTGAACGACTTATTAGATTAACAAAGAATAGTGCACTGAAAATTCCTGATCATGATCTTTCTTTTCATATGTCAGGTACCAATTTAATTTAAAAATGGATATTATTTGTTCAAATGTGAACTGACCTCTCTGTAAAATATATTCTATGAAGATCACAATATTTTAAACTTCAGTCACCTTGGACAATATCAATTCTTGTAGACTATTTTTAAATATCCAAATAGGCACAGAAAATGAGCTTCCTTCAAGGAAGTTGATAGCAGCTGGGGGTAATACTTTAATGTAGTGTGAGGGAATGCTGCCCTATTGGAGGTGCTGCCTTACAGATGAGGTGTTGAGCCAATAATAATTCATGAAAGCTAGATGGTTGATACAAGATTTTAAAATACTGGAAAGCATAATGTGCTTGAACCATCAGAGTGGTAGGATGCAGTTTTTACGTCTTTGTGCTATGGTGGAAGGAAGCAAAGAAAATCAGAAATCTACTACTAGGTTACTTCTAGAGGACTCTCCTGCTTCTTCGCACAGTTGAATACTGAGGAGCATTGGCAAATACTTTGGAACAGGCCATTGGGCCAGTTTCTCGGTTAGCTAATGGAAAGTGCCTTGGGTGAGGGGAGAAAGAGTGAGAGAAATTAATAACTGATGGGGCGGGGGGGGTGCGAGAAGAAAAATTTTCAGGAGTGTCTGTGGCACATATAAACATTTAAGTACGCACACCAAGTGCACTGGCAGATATTCATCATTTGGACAGCAGTGCTTCTGTCAACTGAATTTACGATGATTTAAACCAGATTCAGGGTAAAGGTTTTACTCCTTCACTATGTGGAGATACATCAACTTTCAATTAACATCAGCATTTCCTGTACATGTGAACATGCTGATAAGACAACTGGCCGGAGGTGGAAACAAATTTATATTGATAGGGCAAACTATCTTCCCAAACTGGGACTCTGAATTTCCATATTTTCCTGCAGCTTTGAGTGTCAAGCCTAATGGCCACACATTCTTCTTTACACCCCATGAATGTCCTACTTTTAGAGAGAGGGCAAATACTCTGCCTGCCCTATCACTTTCATTTTAGTGTCATGTTACTAGCTTTTGTCTGCAGTCTGAAAATGCAGAGCTCACAAAGATCTCTGAATCTCCCTAAACGTCCTGGACGTCATATCATCTCCAGTTTTATTCCTGATTGAAGTTCCTCATCACGCAAGAAAAATCAGTGCTTATGTACAAATTATTTTGCCTGCATTCAGGCTGCTCTTGATTGTGAATCCAGGTGTGCCTGCAATCACATTGTAAAGAAGGTGTACCTGCAAGCACATATTAAAGCTATAAATTTCCCACCTTAACATGAAGCCAATGTTCGTATTATAGCAGGACTTATAAAAGGACTTCAGAATTGCGCTATCAGCCTACGATAAACCTTTAAGTTGAATCCTGAATCAGTTTATTCTGTAGAGTGGATCACTGTGTTAACACAACTGCCTGAATTTTCCGGTTGGTGGTGGGGCGGAGTGGGAGTGGGCGGGCACGGACCCGATCACGGGCACCAATCATGATTGGGCCAGTCGCCGCCATTTTACGCGGGCGGGCAGCTGGGGACGTGCACAGACTGCCAGGTCCAATGATGACCCAGCAGCCTGTTTAAATGAAAGCTTGGCAGCCTTTTCTAGGCTGCTCACAATGGCAAGTGCAAGGCCACAGTAGAGGGCTTCTGGTGAGCAGGCCAGTCCAGAGGGTAGGCAAGCATGTGCCCCCTCGTTTTTCAGATGATTGCCTTGCTGCCCTCCTCGAGGAGGTGGCAGCACGGCAGGAGATGCTGGTTCCCCAGGACGGGAGGAGAAGGCCTTCCCACATGATGAAATGTGCCTGGGAGGAGGTAGCGGAGGTGGTGAGCTCCCACAACGTGGTGCGGCGCACCTGGATCCAGCATCGCAAGTGCTTCAATGACCTGTTGCACTCTGGCAGGGTGAGCACCATGTTGGCATTGCCCACTTAGCCCAGCAGGTTGGCTTAACCCACCTGCTGCACACCCCCCCCCCCCCCCCAAGCCATGTCTGAGTGTCATGACTGCATTGGATCATTGACGGCATGTGTCCTTTGCTGGGTGGGCCTGCAGGTACTGCCCATGCTGAGGTCAGCCTGAGAGGGTGGTGAAGAGATGTGTTTTTCCCCTGCAGTATGTGTTACACTGAGTCCCTCATGACTGATTTGGGGGCAACCTGGAGGAGCTGTACCTAGGTGCTGTGTTAGAACTCCAGGACATGGAGTGATGAGATGCTGGGAGGGCAACTTCAAGGTGGCCTAGCAACGAGCCATCTGCTGCCCTCTGCGCTCCACATGCTTGTGCTTCCTTGCTATGGAAGGATATACTGTGTGGTGCCAAATATGATATAGGCAGCATGTGTCCAGCTGTGGGGGGGTGGCATAGGAACAGACCTAGCATCTTTGTGTGAGTGGTCGGCAGCAGCGGGGTGAGGAGACACTGGAACCCTGATATATCTCACTCTGGTTGGTTTGGGCCGTATGCGAACAAAGCCCATGTACAATTTGCACAAATCAATGCTCGTCTCTCATTTTCAGGAGAAGAATGCTCATAACATGGCAGAGCGTGCGAGGACTGGTGGTGGCCAGACACAGATCACCATTCTTAGCCGGTTTGAACAGGAGGCCTTGTATCTGGAGAGGCACCTTGCACCCAGGTCCACTGGTGACGGTGAGGCAGGTATGTTTGCCTAGCAGTGAGGTCAGCATTGTCTTCCCAGCAGCCATAGCAGTGCTGAATGTTAAATGATTTAATTTTGCAACATGGCTTGACCATTGGTTATGGAAGGATGAGCACATAATGATCCGGGGGACAGGGATGAACTTTGTCATTGTTTCCACGCTAAGTGATCCACTGTCCTTGTTCTTCCTTTCAGCATCAGAGGAGCAGGACCGGGAGGAGGAGCAGCAGAGGCCCCTTCTCACACCTGAGGGCCCTGAAGTCTCACCAGCGTCACACCATTTTTGCCAGGCAGGCACCAGCGCAGATACTAGCACCTTCGGTGGGAATTCGAACATCGTCAAGTGTCCCAGGGCACAGCGGTGAGGGCACTTCACAGTCACTGGAGGAGTTGGCAGAGACAGAGAGTGCCCATGGTACCAGCAATCGGAGGACTTCAGGGGACCAGGCAAATGCTCAGTTGGTGCCTGATGATGTACCTCTGGAGTCACCCACGACATAGCAGGGGCAGGAAATGCGGCCTGGTCTGTGGGAGCATCTGGGGGAGATACATGAGGCTATGCTTGGCTTGGTGCCCATGGTGGAGGATTCTATGCAGACAATTGTCGAAGCACTGAGCCACATGTCTGAGCGCCATACGTCCTCCATAGAGAGAGTGGTGACTGTCATGGACAGGCTCCTCCAGGAGACCCATCAGGGCTTCCTGGGGATGTGCTCAGACCAGCAAGGTCTTACATCGGCATTGACCTCAGCTGGTCAGTGCCAGTGTGGAAAATGGTGTGGGCATCAAGTTTCCCAGCTCAGTGCCCATCCATCCACGGTGAGCAGGGAGGTCCAAAGCAACCTCATGTCGGCGCAGCAGCTGCCTGTCGGCTCTGCGGACACCTCTCAGGGTGTTCCGGATGAGGGCGCAGCTCCTCTGTCCCTCTCCCAGTGACCGTATCATCCGGTGAGGCTGCGACAACTGGGGAAATGCCAGTTGTGGAACTGGCAGCTCCCTCCCAGGCGGGGCCAGCATAGGTTCCACGGGCCAGAGGACGACTGCCAAGGTCATCAAGGCCAACAGGATAGCAGAGTCAGCAGGCTGTCTCAGATGCCACTCATAGCGATGGGGTAGCACCAAGACACAGCACCCAGAAATGAAAGCATCAGGCACCTTAGGTTTTGTGTTGGCCCAAGATGAGGCTCTTATGATTTTATTTGATTTGTAACACTATTGTCTTTTATTTTATAATAAGCTGCTTTGCTTGACACATTAAATTCAGATATGTCACCATGGCTGAGGGTGCCTCTTTTCTTCTGCATGTGTATGGTTTCCAAAACTGTAATGAGTGCTTTGTTGGACATTCAGCTTTATTAAGAAGGCCCTTAGTTACTGTTGCTAACCTGGCAGATTTTGCACTTAGGTGTTGAGTATCGAGCCGACAGCCCAGGCTTGTCCGGGAGGTCCATCTGTGGTGTGCTAGCTGAAGGTTTGTTGGATTAAAGCCTCCCGGGTGTCTCTGCCTCCCTGGAGTATGCCCGGATCAGCATCTACCCCCTCAGCATTTCCCTGTGTGTGCTCATCCTCGAACTCACTGCTGGACTCATCGTGTACAGCCACAGCCACTGCGTCGACATCTTCATCGTCCACAGCATCCCCCCTTTCCAGCGCAAGATTGTGCCGAGTGCAGCATGCAACCACTATCACTGACACACAATATGGGGGAATATTGGAGTTCGCCCCCTGAACGGTCCAGGCATGGGAAGCACATCTTGAGAAGACCGATGGTTCTCTCCACCACAGCCCTTGTGGTGCTGTGACTCCTATTGTACTGCTGCTCAGCTTCTGTTCTTGGATGGCGGAGAGGCGTCATGAGCCACCTTCTGAGGGGACAGCCCTTGTCATCCAGCAGCCATCCATCCAGCCGAGCTGAAGCACTGAAGAGCCCCGGCACCTGGGAGTGTCTGAGGATGTAGGCGTCGTGGGAGCTGCCTGGGTACCTTGCGCAGACTTGTAGAATAAGCATCCTGTGATCACACACTATCTGCACCTTCATGGAGTGGAAGCCCTTCCTGTTGACGAAGGCACCGGGCTCACCTGCTGCACCTTGATGGCCACATGTGTACAGTCTATAGCACCCTGGAAGATGGGGAAGCCAGCAATGGCCATGAAGGCTCTGGCTCTCTGTGCCTGGCTTTCTGGGTCCCAACGGAAGTGGATGAAGGTCAATGCATGGCTGAACAGAGCATCTGTAACCTGCCTGATACAAGTGTGGACGGCTGATTGGGAGACACCACAAAGATCACCCACCGAACCCTGGAAGGAGCCAGAGGCATAAAAGTTGAGGGCAGCTGTGATCTTTAGAGCCACTGGCATGGGGTGTCCACCCACACAGTTAGCAGAGATCTCAGGGCCAATCATCTGACAGATATAGTTGACTGTCTCCCTTGAGAGACGGAGCCTTCTTCGCCACTGCATCTCAGACCTATTGAGGTAGCTGCTTCGCCACCTGTATGCCCTGGCAGCAGGATAGTGGCGTCTTCTCCGGCCCCTTCCGCCTTGGACTACCTCTTGGCCCTGCACCCCTTGTGTCTGCACCTGTCCTCCCAAAGGTGGCTCCCCTGGAGGCTGAATGTGCACTCCTGGCCTCCTCCCCCTTCTAGCCCTGCCTTCCTCCTCAGAGGAGGTGCCTTCAGTGGAGAGTTCAGCTCCCATTCTCAGGATAAGGGAAGGCTTCCTGAAACCTGCAGGCCCAGAAAAGATTACTCACTGCAGTGTGCTGACCTGAAGATTAAGAGTCCAGAAAAAGCAGCTGGTATGCATTTTGAAGTACTGCAGGTCACACAGGCAAGTTTGAAAAACTTTCATAAATAAATACTTGACTGTGCAAGTGAATGTGACAGTCAAGTATTTATTTGACCCCAGTGAGCCCTCTTATCCCACCTGTGGATGAGGTTAATACAAATGTGTCCTACCCGCCTGTCCGTTGTGCTCGTGCGCCGACCCTAAGATTGCATGTGCGCAACGGGCACGCAGATACAACACACTTGTATTAACAGCATGAATTGAACACTCAAGGGCCTTAAGTGGCCCTTTAATTAATGGCGGGTGTGCACCGGACATCATCGCGTGCCCGCCCAGTGAAATATCGTAATGCCACATGGTGACGTTGGGACGCTCGCCCGATGTCACCACACGTCATTTTACACACGAACGTGCGGTGCCCGCTTCCACACACCAACAGGAAAATTTTGACCTTGATCGTGATGGAGCATTTTTACTGCATTGCATTGACCATTCACTCTTTATGGTGAGGGCAGTACCACTGGTCAGAGAATTGAATTTCCTATTGCTCTCTAACTTTTGTACCATTGGGACTTATAGTAGGAAACCAAAAAAGTAGAAATGAGGAGCGCAGTGTAACTTGGGGACTCTGTCAGAGCAGAGTGGAGTCCGGGCACTAGCGGCTGTATGGTAACTTTGAATGTCTGGTCTTTGAATGTTAGTGAATGGAAGAGTGAATGGGTGAGTGGGCAAGTTAGTAAGTAGGTAGGTGGGTCAGAGGATGAGTGGGTAAAGGTTAGGTGCTTAAATGGTTAGGAGTTTAGGTGTGTGAGCAGATGGGGGGTAGGAGGTGTAGGTAGTTAGATTGGTAGGGGTTAGGTGAGTGAAGTGGGTAAATGGACAAGTGGACTGGAAGGTAGTTGGGTTGGGAGCTTGCCGGGTTGTGTTGGGAGGGGTAGTCAGGTCGGTCTAGTCAAGTCTGATCAGGTGGTAGTCAGGTGGTTGAGGGGGTAGTCTGGTCAGGTTGGGGGGGGAGTCAATGATAGGGGGGCTTAGCGTGATGGGGTAGTTGAGTCATGTCGGGGATAGTCGGGGGCCAGGGGGTAATCGAGTGGTCGGGATTGCTAGTTGGGTCATTTCCAGGGGTAGTCAACTGGTTGGGGGGGTAGTCTGCTGGAAAACTACAGTGTTAGTTCATCGGCTGAAGAGTTTTGCCACAGTGCTGTAAACAGCAGATTTGTCAGTGAGTAGCTTGCAATAATAATATTCATGCCAGTATTCATACAGCGCTATAAAATGCTCAAACCTGCTGCCAGAATGTATTACTTTGGAACAAAAATAGAAGATGCTGAAAAAACTCAGCAGGTCTGGCAGCATCTGTGGAGAGAGAAACAGAGTTAACATTTCAAGTCCATATGACCCTTCTTCAGAATAGTGTATTACTTTGGATGTGTTTTCTCATTACTTTTCTATGATCCCAAACAAACTTGGTATGTTTTCCTATATTGAAAGCTCTATATAAATGCAGGTTATTTTTGCTGCTATCATCAATGACTGTTGATATATAGGTAAATAATACCTTATGTAAGTATGGGTCAGCATCTTTGCTGTTCTTAGGCCCAGAATTATAAATTGATGTGAAAACGCAAATTTTAAAAATTCATTTACAGGATATGGCCAGGCCAGTATTTATTGCCCAACCCTAATTGCCCTTGAGAAGGTGATGGTGAGCTGCCTTCTTGAACCACTGCAGTCCTTGTGGTGTAGGAACACCAACGGTGCTGTTAGGAAGGGGGTTCCAGGATTTTGATTCAGCAACAGTGAAGGAACGGCGATATATTTCCAAGTCAGGCTGATGCGTGCCTTGTAGATGGTGGACAAGCTTTGGGTAGTCAGGAGGTGAGTTACTCACCACAGGATTCCTAGCCTGTGACCTGGTCTTGTAGCCACAATATTTATATGTCCGGTCCAGTTTAGCTTCTGGTCAATGGTAGCCCCCTGGATGTTGATAGTGGAGGATTCAACAATGGTAATGTCATTGAATGTTAAGGAGAGATAGTTAAATTCTCTTTTGTTGGAGATGGTCATTGCCTGGCATTTGTGTGGTGTGAATGTTTCTTGACACTTGTCAGCCCATGTCTGAATATTGTCCATGACTTGCTACATTTGGACATGGACTGCTTCAGTACCTGAGGAGTTGCAAATGGTGCTGAACATTGCGCAATCATCAGCGAACAACCCTACTTCTGACTTTATGATGGAAAGAAGGTCATTGATGAAGCAGCTGAAAATGGTTGGGCCAAGGACACAACCCTGAGGAACTCCTGCAGTGATGTCCTGGGACTGAGATGATTGATCTGCAACAACCACAACCATCTTCCTTTGTGCTGGATATGACTCCAACCAGCAGAGAGTTTCCCCCCTGATTCCCATTGATCCCATCTTCTGGCTGAAGATGTTTGCAAGTGCTTCAGCCTTGTCCGTTGCACTGCTGTGCTGGGCTTCCCCATCATTGAGGATGAGGATATTTATGAAGCTTCCTCCTTCAGTTAGTTATTTAATTGTTCCCCACCATTCGTGACTGGATATAGCAGGACTGTAGAGCTTAGATCTGATCTGTTGGTTGTGGAATCTCTTAGCTCTGTCAATCACATGCAGGTTACATTATTTGCCATGTAAGTAGTCCTGTGTTGTAGCTTCACTAGGTTGACACCTCATTTTTAGGTATGCCTGGTACTGCTCTTGATATGCCCTCCTGCACTCATCATTGAACCAGGGTTGATGCCCTGGCTTGGTAGTAATGGTAGATTAGGGGATAGCCTGGCCTTAAGGTTATAGATTGTTGTTGTATACAATCCTACTGCTGCTGATGGCCCACAATGCCTCATGGATGAGTTGCTGGATCTGTTCGAAATCTATCCTATCTAGCACAGTGGTAGTGCCACACAACATGAAGGAGGGTATCCTCGTTGTGAAGACTGGACTTCATCTCCACAAGGTTTGTGCAGTGGTCACTCCTATAAAAACTGTCATGGACAGATGCATCTGTAACAGATTGGTGAGAATGAGGTCAGTTAGGTTTTCTCTCTCATTGGTTTTCTCAACACATACCGCAGACCCAGTCTAGTAGTTATACTCCTTAGGATTCGGCTAGCTTGGTCAGTAGTCGTGCTACTAAGCCATTCTTTGTAATGGACATTGAAGTCCCCCACCCAGAGTACATTCCATACCCTTGTCGCCCTCAGTGCTTCTTCCAATTAGTGTTCAACATGGAGGAGTGCTGACTCATCAGCTGATGGAGGGGGAGCAGAGTGGCGGTAGGTGGTAATCAGCAGGAGGTTTCCTTGTGCCCCTGTGTTGCCACCTTTGGTGGGACAGGACATACCCAGGGATGATGGTGGTGGTGTCTGGGACATTGCCTGTAAGGTACGATTTGGTGAGTATGATTATGTCAGCTGTTGCTTGACAAGTCTGTTCAACAGCTCTCTCAATGTTGACCCCCAGATGGTAGTAAGGAGTACTTTGCAGAATCAAAGGGCTAGGTTTGTCATTTCTGGTGCCTAGGTGGTCCATCCAGCTTCATTTCTCTTGCCAGGCCAACTATTGCACTGGGCTAAGAGTCAACCACATGGCTGTCAGATTTCCTTCCCTAAAGATAGGTGAATCAGATGGGTTTTTAATAACAATTGACTATGGTTTCATGGTCACCATTGCTATGATTCATTGCCATGGTGCATTTGAACCCATGCCCACAGATCATTAGCCCAGGGCTCTGGATTATTAGTTCTGTGATGTTACCACTATGCCACTGTCTCTCCTCCATGCCAGTGGTTTTGTTTAAGATGGACTGTGGAGATGTTTATATTGAGTATATCTCCCCACAAAGGAACATTGCCCTTTAAGTAAATAAAGAAAACTACCTGAATGCTGTCTACTTTTCTTGTTTAGCCATTAGCTTCCTTGCCCTGATCCTTATACACGCTATTTTTGCTTTAAAGACGCAGATGCTCAGAACCCAAATAGTCTGATTGGGATCAAAATTCAGATTTCTCCAACTTTAAGGATTTTGTTCCACTTTAGTGCAGTAACAAGCTGGAGTCCATAAAGAGTTCAGGCCCTAAGAATGATGGATCTAAATTCACTGTTCATTCTCTTAATCTGAGAACAGCCAGCACTAAAGAGCAAGGAGCAAGGCCATTATAGAGCATGCGTCACCACTGAGTACAAGTTGAACCTCTGTGAGAACAGACAGACGTGTTCTGTTAAATATTGAAACTAAAACAGTGTGTACAAGAACTAATTGCTTATTTTTTATCTTCCCCATTCCGAGTTACCTAATCATAAAGATGACTGCATGAATGAAAGTCCTTTTTATGAGACCACAGTAATAAATGCCAAAAAATTGTATCTTGGTATTCTCTATTCCTTCTCTCCTACATTGTTAGCTGCCTTTTCTCAGAAAATGCCTGGAGAAATGACAATTGTCTTGATGAATTCATGCAATAATATATTGAACACTCTATTGGACTACCGCAGAGTTTCCATGCTCTAAGCATTTGACCATGGATGTTAATAGCATTGAAGGAGGCCATTCAGCCCATCATGTCTAGACCATGACTTTGCTAGAGAATCCAAAACTAATTCCATTGTATTGCTTGCTCCCAATAGTCATGTATAATTGCCTGCTTCAGATGTTTAGCCACTTTTTCTTTAAAGATGCAAGAGTCTCTATCTGAAATATTGACTTATATAAAGAAAGGGCAGGGTATAAAAATCTTACTCTTGTGACACAAAGAGAAGAATTGAATCCAACCCATCAGAGTGGGAAATAAGGTGGCTAGACCCATTTAATCATGGGAGAGGCTGCATGTCAGTCTCCCGACAGTGGAAACCTCTTGTGATGAAGTCAGAGGCAGGAAGGGGCCCAAGCGGTAAACTTGCCTGCTCCCGGTGAGATGTCAGTTAGGTTCATTAATGAGCCAATTAACACCGATTATCCCTGTGTCGGGTTTGCTAGCGGCCTAGTGGGAATCCCTCGTTGTTAGGCGCTCACTGTCCAATCAAGGGATCTGGGATTGGGAAGGGCATTGAAAGTCTTGCTTTCTCTATCCCCTCCCTGTTACCCCCATCCCGCCCTCACTCATCTGAGTCCAACTCTCAACAGGCAGGAAGTTTGCCACCAGGGTCCTAAATCCCAAGGAAACCTCAAAGCTGGCCAGTTAAGTGCCTGAGAAGCACTTAATCCAGTCAGGTCTTCCCCCACGGAAGTAACACGGGTTTCCCACAAGCTCTCCAACCAGTGGACGGGACTCACATCGGCAACATTAAATTCTGCCCAAAGTTTGTGACATTACCAGAAATGATACGCATCAAATTGCACTTACTTCAGCAACTAAAATACTATTAATATTAATTACTTTTATTTCGAGGGGACAGCTTCGTCCCTAAAATATAGTTCGCAGAACGTTCTTCCTTGCTATGTTAACCCTTGTAATTTACACCAGGAAAGATAATTGTATTGTAAAAGTCTTATCCTGGAGATTCAAAATTTACCAGCTAAGTATCACTGTCAACAGAAAGTTTTCCAAAGATGAGGAACTCCAAATTGTTCCTCACGCCAATGTGAAGTGTGGGTTCTAATTAAAATGAATTGAGCCACCAAAGGACGAATTCAGGTTGGCTCTAACCAGTATCATTGAAGCAGCTCTATAAGGTAACAAAGAACCGATCTCAGTGAGACTAACAATGATCTGTAGAGATGCTTTGAATGATGCACTAGACATCATCATGTCTGTTGATCTTAGTGATGATGATGAAACCATTACCAAATCAGCTGCAAGGAGCATAAAAGAGGAATGTAAAAGCTTCTATAAATATGTAAGAAGAAAAGGATTAGTGAAGACAAATGTAGGTCCTTTACAGTCTGAAACTGGAGAATTTGTAATAGAGAACAAGGAAATGACAGAGTAACTAAGCAACTACTTTAGTTCTGCCTTCACTGAGGAAGACACAAATAACTTCCCAAAAATACTAGGGATTCAAAGGTAGTGAGAAGGAGGAATTGAAGGAAATTAGTATTACTAAAAAAAGTAGTGGTGGAGAAATTAGTGGGACTGAAAGCCGAAAAATCCCCAGGGCCTGATAATTTACATCCCAGGGTACTAAAGGAGGTGGCCATGGAAATAGTGGATGCGTTGGTTGTCATCTTCCAAAATTCTGTAGATTCTGGAACAGTCTAGGCAGATTGGAGGGTGGCAAATGTATCCCAACTATTTAAAAAAAAGGAGGGAGGGAGAAAACAGTGAATTATAGACCGGTTAGCCTAACAGCAGTGGTAGAGAAAACGCTAGAGTCTGTTATAAAGAATGTGATAACAGGACACTTAGAAAATATCAATGGGATTAGCCAAAGTCAACATGGATTTATGAAAGTCAAATTATGTTTGGAGTTTTTTGAGGGTGTATCCAGCAGAATAGATGAGGGAGAACCACTGGATGTGGTGTGTTTGGATCTTCAGAAAGCTTTTGATAAAGTCCCACATAAGAGGCTAGTGTACAAATTAAAGCACATGGGATTGGGGGTAATATATTGACATTGATTGAGAAATGGTTAGCAGACTGGAAACAGAGAGGAGGAATAAGTGGGTATTTTTCAGAATGGCAGGCAATGGCTAGTGGAGTACCGCAGGGAACAGTGCTTGGGTCCCAGCTATTCACAATATGTATCAATGATTTGGATATGGGAACCAAATGTAATATTTCCAAGTTTGCTGACGACACAAAAGTAGGTGGGATTGTGAATGGTGAGAGGGATGTTGAGAGGCTTCAAAGCGATTTAGCCAAGTTGAGCAAGTGGGCAAATACATGGCAGGTGCAGTATAACATGGATAAGTGTGAAGTTATCCACTTCAGTCGGAAAAACAGAATGGCAGAGTATTATTTAAATGGTGATAAATTGGAAAATGTTGATGTGCAAAGGGATCTGGGTGTCCTTGTACACGAGTCGCTGAAAGCAAGCATGCAGGTGCAACAAAAAGTTAAGAAAGCAAATGGTATGTTAGCCTTCATTGCGATAGGATTTCAGTACAGGAGCAAGGATATCTTACTGCAGCTGTACAGGGCCTTGGTGAGACCACACCTGGAGCATTGTGTGCAGTTTTGGTCTCCTTCCCTAAGAAAGGATATATTTGCCATAGTATGAGTGCAGTGCAGGTTCAGCAGACTCATTCCTGGGATGGCAGGGTTGTTGTATGAGGAGAGATTGGGCCGACTAGGCCTATATTCACTCGAGTTCAGAAGAATGAGAGGGGATCTCGTTGAAACGTATAAAATTTTTGTCACAGCTGGATAGACTGGATGCAGGGATGATGTTTCCTCTGGCTGGGGGCTCTAGAACAATGGGTCACAATCTGATGATATGGGGTAGACCATTTAAAACTGAGATGAGGAGAAACTTCTTCACTCAAAGGGTGGTGAACCTGTGGAATTCTCTACCACAGAGCGCTGTGTAGGTCAAGTCACTGGATATACTTAAGAAGGAAATTGATAGTTTTCTAGACTCTAAAGGTATCAAATGGGTATGGGGAGAGTGTGGGAGTATGTCGTTGAGGTAGAGGATCAGCCATGATCATAGTGAATGGCAGAGCTGTCTTGAAGGACCGAATGACCTACTCCTGCTCCTATTTTCTGTGTTTCTATGTTTCAAAAGCATGTTTTTAGGCAGCTGGCTTTTCATGGTGACTGCTCAGTTGGACATCCATCAAAACCAGAACCGTGCTTACAATTATTGGTTTTCTGTCTTGAAAATGTTTTTCTTCCTAGAAGATTGTAAACAAATAATATAATCAGTAACTTTGTCTACCAAAGCCCTGGGGTTTAATTCTATGCCTCCCCAGGGTGGGTTGGCAGGCAGGGGGGCATAAAAGTGGGCACAATGATATGTCCCTAATGCAATTTTACCTGTTGCGGGGAAGGTGCCGGGCAGCCTGCCTGCCAATGGGCCAATTGAGTCCCTTAAGTAATATAATATAATTAATCAATACATTATGAGAACGTCATGAAATGCAGAAAGAAAGGAAAGATTGGATTTCTATCCCTAGAAATGTAAAATCTTTTGGTGTTCTCAACAGCCCAATCAAAATGCCGATGGGTGGCAGTGCTATTGCGTACACAGGGGGCTCTTGCATTTTGGTTTAGTTTGATTCCAAAATGGACCTTTTGGAAGACAAATGATTCGTTTCCTATCACAATTCACGATAGTGGAATTGCCAGTTTGCACATTGACATTCAGGGACAGAACAAACTTTTGCCTTTATTAGGAAAGTTTTATGTTGTATTCGTGCTTTTTGAAAAGAAGTTCCTTAGGGATCATTTCTGCAACCACCCCTCCAAAAAACCTACATGGCTACCTTCTGTCTTCATTGAGGAGGAAGTCCCCACTCTTAAGTGACCAATTTATGGCCTCTTCCCTCTGCCGCTGGGACTTAACCTGTGGCGAGCAGAGGCCGATGCCAGCAGCTTTCCCTATTTGAGCTGGTAGCAGCAATGGTTCTTCCTTAACCGGCTCCCATGCACAATGGAGGTACCCCAAGCTTTTCTCTCCTTCCTGCATTTCCCCACCCCACCCCACCCCCAGCCAACCCCCAGTCCATCCTGGCCCGCTATCCCCCTCGCCTGTTTCATCAGGGCCTGCCAGCCAGGCCCAGGCAATACTGCCTCCCCACCCCCGCTTCGCGTCTGGCTTCAGTAATAATCACTGTTGGGGCAGGATGCAGTCCCAGAAGTGGCCACCGCTCCAGGTAGTGTTCCTGGGACTAACTGACCATTTGATTGCTGGCAGCTCTCGGAGCAGGGACTTCCTCCTCAATGCAGGCAGAAGGCCCACCTCAAACCAATTATTGGCAGTGGGCTCAGCCCCGACATTTATGCCAGGGGAGCGAGAGTACAGGGCTCCTGGCCGAGCATAAAATCCCAGCCTTTAAGTTGAAAAACATTGAATCATTGCTGAGCAATTCAGTATGATTAGCAGCCATGGGGATGGATAATCTTGCTGAACACAGGGGAGGCAGGTGGATTCCTGGGGGGCGGGGTGGGGGGATGGGGAGTGAGGGATAAACATGTAGGTTTTTTGGAGGGGTGGTTGCACCAATGATCCCTAAGGAACTGTTTTTTTTTACAAAAAGCACAATTACAACATAAAACTTTCCTAATAAAGGCTAAAATTTGTTTCATCCCTGAATGTCAATGTGCAAACTGGCAATTCCACTATCGTGAATTGTGATAGGAAAAGAACCATTTGTCTTCCAAAAGGTCCATTTTGGAATCAAACCAAACCCAAATGCAGGAGCCCCCTGTGTACTCAATAGCACTGCCACCCATCGGCATTTTGACTGGGCTGTTGAGAACACCAAAAGACTTTACATTTCTAGGGATAGAGATCCAATCTTTCCTTTCGTTCTGTATCTTATGATTAATTACGTATTAGTGGGTTGATTGATTATATTAGCAGCAAAACAAAAATCTGAGTTCAGGACTCACAGCACTTCTTGTGTCCCTAACCAGCTCTGGAGTTGGTAAAAGGTACAACCTTATGATACAAATATACCTTGAACTCAAGACTTTCATTGGACCTCTTTATACAGGGCTGGTCCTTATTGAAAATTGGTTCTGGCAGCTAAGTCCCCGAAATAGAGTTTTGTCTGTGGAAGGTAAAAAGTTCAATCCAGGACAGATCTTGAAGCTAAACTTGTGTTATCCAGTTTTCAACCTCTGGCAAGCAGCCAGAGGAGGAATGGAATCCTCCTGTCTTTTGTTCTACAGAGTTGATGGTAATCAGCATAGCTAAAAAGCACTGGCACAGAGCCTGAATTTGTGTCAATCTTAAGTGCTTTCGAGTATTACTCAATAGCACAAGTCACACCATCCTACAACTCTGACATCTGCTGAGCCAAAGGCATTTGCCCCTCATGGAAAAATCAGTTGCCGCCAGTTGCAAAATCCAGCTGGCCATAACTGGCGCCTCTACCAGAATAACAGGTTTTAACTGAAATGAATGGAGATTATAACTGGACACCAGCTGACATCTCTAATTGTCCAGTTGGATTTAACAGGACAATTGGAATCTCACTGGGGCCAGTTGACTTGTTTACTGGTGTAACTATATACAACTGGAATAACTGGCACATACAATGGAAAACGTGTTGTAGTTCCACTGGTCCAGTTGACTTCAAATGCAACCGTTTGAATCTTACTAGGGCCAGTTGGTTTTCTGCTGGAACAAGTTGATTGGCAAAATGCAACATTAGAATTAAGTCAAACCAGTAGCCATGTAGCTGCTTCAGTGATTCTTTGAACAGGAAAAGGTTCCAGTTGAAGCTAACTGGATTGATTCAAAAGACTGCCTGAATAAGCCTTGGTGTGTTGGTATAATTTTCACATCAAGTATGTAATGTGTTACAAAGTGCATAATGATACTTATCTTCTCACCTCCCATATATGAATGTGTTAGACAGATACAGGTTTATTAATGCTGTGCATTTAATCATTTCAAGATTTTTGATTTTTTTTTTAGTAAACTCAGACACAAAGGGTCACATAATGTCAAAACGTAAACCGCTTTGTGTTCAAAACTTCACAGGATAGGAAAAAAATCAAAAGAGTTGTTCTCAATCCTGATGAGAAGCCTGAAAAAAGCTATTTTGGGAATAACTATTGCCATAAGTAAGTTAGTTGTCATGATATAGTGTCAATGATAACTCAGTGATTAGGAAATAATGTCACACTATCTGAGAACCCAGATGAAGAATGGATAATGGTAAAACCCAAATGGGCATCAAATAAGAACAAGAGTTGAAAAAATGGCAGGTAAAAGTGGAAAAAATAGTTACAAATGGACATAAGAAATAAGCAAATACAAGTGATGAACATAAGAAATGACTAACATTTTAAGTAAACATATAAATACAATGGGAGAAGCTAACCCCTTGCTGCATGTTCCCTTTGCACACCGTCTGTTCCCCCCCACCGGGTTATGTATCGTATATGGGTGTGTGTGTATAAACTGAAAACATTAGTTAAAAAATAACATGCATGCAAGGTGCCAATTTGAGGGAACGTAGTCAATTTTGGAAATGTTTTAGGCAGTGAGGAAATCAAGGGTCATACAACATAAACACAGTAGTAATATTTGCTATCAAAGTCCTCAAGTTAAGGTGAAAAATGGTCACAGTTTGAACTGATTCTGCATGATGAGTAGCCATGGAAATGCATAAATTTGCAGTGGGGAGCTGGACCTGAAGAATCTTGGGGCATGATTTTTGGGTTGTCAGCCTGGCGTGGTGGGCAAGCCCAGGCCGGCCAGGAAACGGGCCGCCACCCCCGATCTGCCCCTGATTTTACTCTGCTTAGCCAATTAACGGCCAACCAGTGTGAAAGGGGCGCTGAAAGGCCCAACACTGTCAGGGCGGGGCGGGGGGGGGGGGTGTGGGGGGAGGAGGGCGAGCGTTGAAGTCAGTGCGGGCGAGGGGGAGCGCGCAACGAAATCTCCCTTAAGGCAGAGAGCTGCCTCAGGGAGCTGGAGAATTTAAAAGCCAAAGATAAACATTGTGAAATTCCGGATAAGATTTCCACCCATAAGAATCACTCATCTAAACATATTGATGATAAAATTTCTGCCCAAACATTTTTATTTTTTTATTTAATATCGAAAACCTCATCCCGCCCTTGGATGAGGTTTCCTCAAAAAATTCAAAGGTCACCTGGCCAATTCACCCGCCTGCCAGCCATAACATTGGATGGGCAGCGAAAAATCGCCATTAATTATTACGTTAATGGTCTTAAAAGGCCTCTTAATTGTTGGCAGGTGCGCTGCAGACTGAAATATCACGCGGTATTTCATGCTCAGGCGGGTTGAGCGCACCTGCATGCCAAGTGAAAAATCTTGCCCTTGGTATTTTTTTCATTCAGCACGGTGCTTGTTTGGCATGATGCATGGTGAAGCAGACTGCCAAAATCATCATGCCAAATTTAAGAAAAAGACTTGCCTGTTTTATGTTAATTATTGACATTAGATAATGTTTAGTAAGGGAAAATCAATTGTTGTTTTAAAATTCAAGATTGAAAGATTGTGAAACTTTCAATGAACAACGATGAAAATGAATTTAGTAATTAGTCATAGCTGCAATGGAGGATAGCTTTAACTTTTAAAATCAGTATTGTAAGTGAGCAAACCAGTTGATATTGACTCCATTGTGATAGGTTTGAGATTAAACCATTTAAGTTATGAGTGTTTTCAAATATAGAGAATGTTATTTAAGTGTTTTTTGTAGACCTTCAGTCACTAAGGTTCATACATTTACATGAGCTAACCTTGCTGGATTTGCACACTTCTCAAAACTGTTTTACAGTTAAGGCTGAATTATTTTATAAAATCAGTTTTTATGGGGATCAAAGGGCTACAACTGTTCTTTCTCCTCAGGGATCTGGTTGCAAATGCAGCCCAGGTTAATGGGGTAAAGGTATCCTCTGCATGCTGATTTTAAGAATCGTAAATTAAACAGCTTTGGACATTCATAACTCAGTTCCAAGTTTCTGGCATGTGTCCATAGTACAGAGCTCCATACATTAGATACATTTATATTACGGAATCATTTTTTGAAATATATTGGAGGTTTCAGTGCTGTGGGAGTTTCCTCCATCTACATTGTGTTACATATTCCACAGCATTGGTGGTAACAGACCACTAACCTCAGAATGACAAACTTATGCACATGCCATTATTAAGCAGGTTGCAAATTGCAGCTTTGGTTTCTGGTCACAGATTTTCCCCAGCAGTTATGGAAAATCTAGCAGGGTGCCTTCCTACTCAAGCCTGTGTAGCCTAAAGGGGTAGCCTACTCACAGCCAGAGCAAATGCAACCAGTGTTCCCATGGTGATATTTATATTTGTTGCCATCATTGCTGTGTCCTCCAGAACAATCTGAGGAGATCGCCTGCTGATGGTACTACTGCCAAAAGTTACTGGTGGTAAAATCATGTTGAGTCATAAAACACAAGGGTTCCAGAAATGGCCATACGTGGCTAGGAATTAATGTTTCTATTTTTAACTAATTTTCAATCTTTTGTAATTGACGCTGTGTTGTGATGTACTATTTTGTACAGTATTTTCTTCTTTCCTACTCAAAGTTTGAATATATCCTCACCTCCCAAATCCATGCCCATCTTTCCTTCAACTCCATGATTGAATCTCCCCAGTCAGTTTTACATCACATTACCACATTGAAACAATCAGTCATAAATAACACTGTATGCAACTGTAACTATGGTGCACTATCCTTCCTCATGCTCCTCAACCTCTGCAACCTTTCACCACACCACCCTTTTCCAATACCACACCTCTGCCCTTCAGTTCTCTCCTGGTTCCACTTTTACCTTATAGCCAGTGCATCTTCAAAAATGGCTTCTCTTCCTGCTCCTCCATTGTTATATCCTGTGTCCCCAAGATCTATCCTTTGCCACCTCCTCTTTTTCATCTACATGCTATCCGTTAGCATCTGATAACACCCAGTTTTATCTCTCAGTCACTTCTCAACCTATTTTCTGCCTCTGTGATGTCAGATGCCTTGTCTTAGATATCCAATCTTTGATGACCCACAATTTTCTCCTGTTAAAAATTGGGAAGAAAAAAGTTAACATCATTGGCCCCGTCCCAAAACGCTGCATCCTTGCAACTGATTTAAACCCCCTCCTTGGCCCCTGTCTCATATTGAATGAGCAATGTTTAACCTCAAGTCAATGTTTCAACCTCATATCTTCTCCAACGCAAAGATGGCATACTTCTGATTTTGTAATATTACCTACCTCTGAGCCTTCGTTAGACTATCTGCTTCTGAAATCCTCAACCATGCCTTTGTTACTCATAATCATGTACCAATCCATTGGAAGCCCATGATCACCAATGCCCTCTTAAGCACGGTATCCAAAGGAGAAGGAAATTTTTGAACATTTTTCTACATTCAGGGCCAGATTTTTACCAACTCAAGCAAACGCTGGAGGCCTTTAAAGATGATGGATGGGACACGACTCTGGATTCCTGGCCCCATTCCATGTGCTGCATTCTGCGCTCCTGACCTGGCCGGTTCTGTTGTGAGGGAAGGCATCTCATAATCCTCCCCATCCAAATTTTCATTGAATCAGTCCAGTTTCTTCATGACTCATGGTTCATGGCTCCTCAGAAGAGTTATCAACAATAGTCTGGATTTGTGAACCTTTGGAAAGGTATGTATAAAAGGTCTAACCCATACCACATGCCCCCTCTGTGCCCCCCTTTCCCCTCCATGCTGACTTACCCAGTATTCACTATGTACAGAACCAATGAACCATATAGTAATAATGCCAATTCTTGAAATGCTGATGAAAAAAATGCATTCAGAAGTACGCTTTGAAAAAAACTGCTGCTCTTGCAACCTTGTAAAAATGCCAGTCAGACAAAGCCATTATAATATCAATAACAGGAGCTTTGCTTCACTTCACACCTCTTCATCTTGCCCAAATAAATGTGCAGATGTTGAAAAACAACTCAAAGAAAGAATAACTTATTATAACCTCATAAAGATGTCAATTAACCAAAGCTACCACTCCATTTCAGTGTATCCAAACAGATCCTTGTTGAGCTAATCCAGTAGTGAGTATTAGAGCTCAGCCAAGCATTCATAACAAGGCCATCTGGAGAAACACAGATGGCCTAATTATGAATCCTTGGCAGTATTTGGAGACACATCAATTTTAAACATAACTTTTATTCCATATTTTGTTTGTTTTCCTCATTTTGTGATTGATGATTCAATTGCATTCTTTGCTGTATCATCATGAGATTTCATATAACCATGGCATATTGATTAATCTAGGCAGTAAATAAATAAGTAAGTATTGCTGAAAAAAGACACTTCGTCGAAGCTTTTCATCTTGTGCTCATCATGACAACTCTTGATGCTCAAATAGGGTACATCAAAGCCATCCTGCGAAATAACGGCTACCTTGATCAGATCACTGCTCGCTGTATATCGCGCATATGAACGGGCCTAAGGCTGCCATTTTTGGTCCCAAAAAGTGGCCAGATACCTCAAGATTACCCTGGAAAGGTAAGGTATCTAAAATATTTGAGCAACAGGTGAAGCTAACCATTTCATGCTGCTCCCATGCAGAAGTAATAAAGGTGGTGTTTGTCATCAAGCCAAAAAGACATTCTATCTATCACACAAATGAGGAATGTGCAGTGTGAATTTTGGTGCCGGCGTGATGCTAGGTAAGTAGGCCGTACATCCCATAGACTGAGATCGTATCAAGCGACCGTATCAAACAGCATGTCCCTTTGGCTGTTTGCAACAGGCAAAGTAATGATCATATCCAACCAGTCCATGTTTATAATACTCGAAACACAGTGTCCAACATTAGATGTGATGCTGCAATTGGACAACATTTGCTAAACAATCCCGAATGTGCTAAGAATTACACTGACAACTAATTTAAGATTATCAGTTGGGCATGCAATGTGGCTCACTTATGTGTGCTAGAAGCTACAAATATTTTAATGCACAGGGCCCTGTCCTTTGCAGACAGAAAGAACATGTAAAGACATCGCACTGTTTGCAACTAAACAAAATATGTGACAGTCATTCTGTGGTTCATTCCCCAGGGCAATGCATGGACCAATCAGAGTCGGCCTGTCTGGTTTGAATTTAAATAAACCTTGGCAGTTAACTGTCAGTCATCAGTTAACTGGTGCATTCTCCATGGCAACGCCTCTACCAATCGGAGTCCATTTTCCAACCAATCAGCACTCTCTTCTCACTTAGTATAAATTGTTTATCTCTTTACATTTGATATTCTTGCAAATTGTCTAGATGAGTGCAAGATGAAAAGCTTTGACAACGTCTTTTTAACAGCAATACTCAAGATCTGTACTACCAAACGACAATAAATAATAAATTAATGTAAACTAAATGAATAAAGCAGTGGGAAATAATGCAACCAGTTTTGCAACAGTAGCCAGAATTTTCCAGCCCCTCACGTCTGTGGGATCTTCTGGTCCTCTCGATATGAACCGAGATTTCACTGGCTTGCCGGCCCCACCACGGGAAAACCGCCCCGGGGGGTGACTAGAAAATTCTGGCCATTGAATCAATTGACAAATGACTCATCCAAGATTTTGGTAAAACTGAGATTAGAAGAAATATATTTGTAAATCATATGTGATCAGCAACACGGTGGGGCTAGGGTTAGTTTTTCAAAGTGTCTTGCCTTTAGCTTTTCTGCTGATAAGTGATGCCTGCCCCTTGGCAATGGGCATGTGCCTAACCAATTTTGGGTGAAAGGGATATATTTATCTTGAATCACTATTAGACTAGTGAGTAAGGCATGGTGTATGTGCCTGGGTTCCTGGTCAAATGAAGAACAAAAATCTATTGGAGTCCATATATGACTAGTGATGCAATGTTTTGAGTCAAAGCATCATGTTCCCTAAGTGTCATCCTGGATCTGTAGTAGTACTCTGACCTCTGAATCTAAAGCTAAGGGATTCATGACATGCTCCAAGACTTGAGCACAGGATCTAAGCTGACAATTATATCTAATTTATGAGAGGCTGTGATATGTTTTGGGATGTTCTGAGGATATGAAATGTGCTATATAAAAGCAAGCTCTTTGTTTTCTTTTAAGTGTTGTACCATGCATCTACAGTTACAAAATTAGAACATTAACTTTTGGACCTTTTTAACCTGAATCCCAAATTTGAATTGATCTGAAATATTTCAACTGGCTTAGTTTTGCTATAACTATATTTTGTAATTGTCAATTTTTCCTATGTTATATCTGAGATTATTCAGTGCTATTTGCCAGCAAACAACAGTGACTCCATTTCGTTGTAACCATTCTTTATAAAACATTTTGAAAGGGCTGAGAGACATGGTGAGCTATGCTATATAGGGAAAGTATTTTTTTATTCTGCATACAATGTAAAAATATAGTTCAGTGGATTCTAAGTAACTTGAAGGTTTTACTAAAGTGATGCAGAAACTTAGGCATTTGAACATTCCACAGTTCAAGTGATGAAACCAAAATTTCACTGCAGTATTAAAAATCTACTTTGATTAGATATCAAGTCTATACCCCATCTTCTCCTGTGGTATTGATGGTTAAATCCCAACAAACTTTCCTGCAGCACTCATTTAAATACAATTGTCATTGGAGAAAATGGATAATCTGACATCTTTTGGTGAATTTCCCAGCATTTTGGAGCCCTTTGGTTCTTTTTCAGAGATGGTACTTCAGAATGACAATCATGAAAGTACTGCTTAATGCCTTTCAATTACGGAGTATTGGCCATCTTCTGATATTGAGCTGTTCGGATACTGGGTTTCAATGATCATGTCCAAATGGGACATTTGTATCATGGGAAGCAGGCTGCAGTCTCCACTCAGATGTTGCTAGGGGAGAGCTTCATTACCAAAGTGCCTTGCGCCAACTCGATTCATGTAACCAGATAGTCCCACTGTAATGTGTTATTCTCAAAGAGAAAGTGAATTCCTAAGAGAAGCTTGATTGGCCGTGACTACTGTAGAGCCAAGAAGCATATCATCATGAAAACTAGGCTTTAGCTCATAGTTCAGGCTCATGTTCAAGAAAATGTGATCTCCTCAGCTCTTCTTTTCAGTTTAACCCTTCGTGCAAAAGTGATAGATAAGGCTTTGCGAGCCATGGCAGTATGAAAATATGACTCGGAAAACAGAATCATTTGGCAAAAGTCAAAATCTACATTAAATAAAATTATGAAAACAAACTGTGGCCAAGAGTTCCCACTTAGGGCACTTTCAATGATGTGGATGCAAATTGTGCTCAAAATTGCTCTAGTTTTGAGAAGTGAGGTTTTTTTCCCCGACATTTCCAGATATCATAAAAACATACAATTAGTCATGAACCAGCACAATCGAGCTGTGTTTTAGCACATTTATTTTAAATTGAATTAAAAATATTGCTTAACATATTTAAGTGTGGCCCGGTACAGCTTTATTAATACAGGTAAAAATGAGTTTATCACAAAAAAAAGAATTTTAATCAGATTATCTCATTAACCACCTGGAAGTAACCTGATTTTAAATAAGTGAAAATGAGTTTAAACTATTTACCAGTTACATTGGTGTACATAAATCAGCTTTGTATTAAATTTTAAAAATGGTTTAAAGAATGCTTATTAGTGCCTTTGCGTAGAAAGATAGAAACATAGAAAATAGGAGCACGAGTAGGCCATTCAACGCTTCGAGCCTGCTCCGCCATTCATTATGATCATGGCTGATCATCCAACTCAATAGCCTGCTCCCGCTTTCTCCCCATATCCTTTGATCCCTTTCGCCCCAAGATATATCTATCTCCTTCTTGAAAACTTACAATGTCTTGGACTCTACTACTTTCTGTGGTAGCCAATTCCACAGGCTCACCACTCTCTGGGTGAAGAAATTTCTCCTCATCTCAGTCCTAAATGGTCTACCACGTATCCTCAGACTATGACCCCTGGTTCTGGACTCCCCCATTATCAGGAATATCCTTCCTGCATCTACCCTGTCTAGTCCTGTTAGAATTTTATAGGTTTCTATGAGAACCCCCTCATTCTTCTGAACTCCAGCGAATATAGTCCTAACCGACTCAATCTCTCCTCATTTGTCAGTCCTGCCATCCCAGGAATCAGTCTGGTAAACCTTCGCTGCACTCCCTCTATAGCAAGAACATCCTTCCTCAGATAAGGAGACCAAAACTGCACACAATATTCCAGGTGTGGCCTCACTAAGACCCTGTACAATTGCAGCAAGACATCCCTGTTCCTGTACTCGAATCCTCTCGCTATGAAGGCCAAAATGCCATTTGCCTTCTTTACCACCTGCTGCACCTGCATGCTTACCTTCAGCGACTGGTGTACGAGGACACCCAAGTCTTGTTGCACATTCCCCTCTCTCAACTTATAGCCATTCAAAGCACAGATGCTCTTTGAAGGCCCGGAAATACGCACAATTACCTGAAATAATGGTGATTAACTCCATCCGGAGGCATGGCCAGTTTGAGTGGGACCACCTTCAACCACAATGCGTGGAATCTTCTTGTCCTGCCAGCAGTGGGAAGCGTGGCGAGCAGGGGAACTTAATTTGGCGTGAGGCCAAAAATCAGTTTCCTGATGCCAGGACAAACTGTAGGAATTCTGTTCTTGGGAAATTTAAAGGCGGGGTGAGCTTCCCGATGAACAATGTTAGGAAGCCCTTTTGCACGCACTAGCATGTCATACATGCTCATTGAAAGGCCACCTTGCTGGAATTAAGATCCATCACCAAATTAACTCCCCGCCAGCAAGAAATTAAAATGTTCACTTTTACGACTGCACATAAGTGGCATACACCTGGTGAGCTTGACTTCTTCCATGACTTTGGGGTCAGTAGATGCTGCTTGGGGACCACTCACATCATGACTCAAAGCAGGCGCCGATAGCGCAGGCTGCACCAAGGCTGGACATGGGAGGCAGGCGAGGGCGGGGAAGGGAGAGAGGCTGTCTGGGGAACCTTAAATATGTGCCCTGACCCTCGACCCCATGAAGTAAGGGTAGGGACGGTGACTTCCTGCCCGCTCCAGCCATGAGATTCACCATGCTCTGCAAGGAAGCATAATTAATGAGCTGACCAGGGCAAAATCATGAGTGGTCAGACGCCCTGCCCCCCCAGCAGAAAGAACTCCAACTTCTGCTTCTGCCACCGAACTTAGACTTCAGAACAGAAGATTCCACCCAATGTTTTTTAAACAAGTGCAAAAGTTTGCAAACACTCATGTTGTGTTGAATGTAATTTCCACTTGAAGTTCCTGGATGTTTGTGCCCCGTTTGGCTAATTTTGGGCAAATTGCACTGAAAACCTTGGGGAAACATCCCAAGACCCCAGATTCGCTACATGGTCAATGCTGATTTCAGTCCAGATAGCAGTGGATCTGCTACATTTGCCCTCCATGGTACCAACTGAGCAGAAAAAGAGAGCCAATTTGTGCTCCTGACCTCCAGACAACAAACAGTGCTGGGAACCTTGTGTGTGCAGATGTCTGATAAAAGGCGGAATTTTCTGTGCCCACTGACGTTGGGTGTCATGGCGGGGGTGTGCAGACAATATAGTGGAAAGGCCAATAATCGGTTTCACAACCATCTGCTCCACCTGTCAATGGCTGGCCACGATTCCCGCCATCGGACATCGGGAACTTCATTGTAATACGTCTGCATATCATTATAAGCCCAGCTCGCCAGAATCAAATTTACCACCCATGTCAGTGGGAAAATGAGCCGGTGTAGAACACATCTTGTCAAGTGCAACATGCAGAAGTTGGAACTTACCATCAGGGCCTTGCTCACATTGCGGACATCCAAGGAGCAGAAGATACTGGAGCCTGACAGCAACTGGACCCTGGAAAAACATCCATTGCGTGCTGGGTGGATTCTCATGGACATGGCTGCAACGCGAAGCAGCTCATGGAAGGTGGAAAATCACTGTTGAGGGTCGGCTTTGGGACATCAGTGTCTTGGCCATGGTCTGCTACAAATGATCGTCGAAGGGGTGGGAGATGAAGGTGTAGGAAGGAAGGTGTGTTGGGGGTGTGAGGTTGGGAGGCAGAGAACAAAGATGTCAGGGAGTGAGGTTGGGGCAAGGTAAAGGGAGTACGAGGGGAGAGCCTGCCCACCATCGTAACAGGAATATATCTTTAATGAGGCGGGTTTGGGGTGATATGGCATGAAAAGCCGTCACTGCAGTCGGTGGTAAAAAGTCCTTTGTCCTGCCCGCTACCACGCTTAGTGCAAATCTGGGACAATTGCACCCAAAGACAGGTTCAGTGATGGTATCTTCACTGGTCGAATAGAATACCCACTTTTAATGGTCTGGCATCAGACATGCCCCCCCCGCCCACCCACCGACCCCCTCGTCCCCACCCCACCACCGCCAGCCCCAGCCCCACTTCCGGTAAGAAATAATGGAAGGTTGCCAATTCCTTTGAAACTACCTCCATGTCTCAGGAAGGATGTGCTGGCCCTGGAGAGGGTCCAGAGGAGGTTCACGAGAATGATCCCAGGAATGAAAGGCTTAACGTATGAGGAACGTTTGAGGATTCTGGGTCTATACTCAATGGAGTTTAGAAGGATGAGGGGGGATCTGATTGAGACTTACAGAATACTGAAAGGCCTGGATAGATTGGATGTGGGGTAGATGTTTACATTAGTAGGAGAGACTAGGACTCGAGGGCACAGCCTCAGAGTAAAGGGAAGACCTTTTAGAACAGAGATGAGTAGAAACTTCTTTACCCAGAGAATGGTGAATCTATGGAATTCATTGCCACAAAAGGCTGTGGAGGCCAGGTCATTGAGTGTATTTAAGACAGAGATAGATAGGTTCTTGATTGGTAAGGGGATCAAAGGTTACGGGGAGAAGGCGGGAGAATGGGTTTGAGAAACTTATCCGCCATGATTGAATGGCGGAGCAGACTCGATGGGCCGAATGGCCTAATTTCTGTTCCTATGTCTTATGGTCTTATGGTCGTATGCATTACCAGTTCCAGGAGAGAATTTAAAAAATATTGTCTTTGTGAATGATTCCTGCATTACCTTAATTTAAAGTCATTTAAGTTCTCTTTTAAGATGCCGTGAGCAGATCATTAGGAGGTTTTAGTTTCCAGCCCCAGTCTCTTTTTATTAAATAAGCATTGTTCTGATATCTACCCTCCTGTGCCATCTATTCTGCTGTGACTTGTTATATACATAACGTATGCTATGATTTGGGCATTATGGTCAGAAATCTGATTTCGCCATGAATAGCTTATGGAGTTGGAGTCAGCAGCTGCATGATAGTCACAGCATGCTGAGTTTGCAAAGGGCATTTATAACAAATGAATGTTAAATGTTAGTCTTTCAAATGATTGCTTTTAGGTAATAATATACAGTGGGGTTGAAGTAGCACAGACAATATAAATTTCACGTTTAATAATGGACAATAATGTTCTAAAATCTTATGCTGTTTTGAACAGTTTCGTAACATGGCAATGTCAGTCAGGGCTTCCTTTCCTATTCGAGCTCTTCTTTATTAACTGTTACTACCTTTCAGCTGCACTTAGGCCCATTATGCTCACTCTGTTCCACAGTTGTGGCAGTGCTAAAATCAGCAGCCTTACAAAATGAATGAACAGGTCACTGGGAGGCCATGAACATTTCTCTTAAACTTTGTGAATATACCTGGGGCAGAACTTTACGCCCCATGGGCGGGCACATGCCCGACCCGATCAGCCGTAAAATAGCGCAAGAAGATGTCGGGCGAGCGTCCCAACATCTTCCCACACACGAGCAATCTTCAGGTCAGCAGGCACGCAAGAGTGTTGGAGCCATGTCCACCATCAACTAAAAGACCACGTAAGGCCATTAAAAACACAATTGATCCTGATTTTACGTTGCCCGTGCAATCGTCGCACGGGCAAAATGGGCAGGCGGGCAGCCCACATTTTGCAAAACCTCATCCAGAGGCAGGATAAAAAGGGTCAGAAGCATTGCCATTGTGAGTAGTGAAGAGTTTAGGAGATAGTTTGCTGCTGGTCACTTATTTGAACTTGACAACCTCATTTCCATTCTGAGCTTCATTCTTAGCATTTCCAGACTTCATTTCAGGACTCATTGGTGTCTTCAAGGCCCCTAGATGATTTTGACCGTGTGGACCCTTCCAGGTTTCAGACAGCCTTTTGTTACCCTGGTAATGGGGATTGTGCTCTCTGACGGGGAAGAGAGGGACAGAAGGGAGAGGAGGCCAAGTGTCCCAATGCAGCATTCAGGGGAACGAACTGTGGGAGGAGAGTTGCAGGCACAAGGGGTGCAGGGCCAGCAGGTAGTCCAAGGTAGAAGGGGCTGCAGAAGATGCCACTATCCCTGCTGCCAGGGTTTACAGGCAAAGATGCAGCTACCTCAATATGTCTGAGGAGCAGTGCTGAAGGAGGCACCATCTCTCCAGGGAGACTGTGATCTCCATTTGTCAGATGATTGGGCCTGAGATCACTTACAACTGTGTGGGTGGATACCCCATGCCAGTGGATCTGAAGGTCACAGTGGCCGTCAACTTCCATGCCTCTGGCTCTTTCCAGGGGTCAGTGGGGGATCTTTGTGGAGTCTCCCAATCAGCTGTCCACAGTTGCATCAAGCTGGTAATAGAAACGCTGTTCAGGTGAGTACTGACAATTATTCATTTCCGTATTGACGAGGCCAGCCAGGCTGAGTGAGCCAGAGGCTTTGCAGCGATTGCTGGGTTCCCCCGCATCTGGGGTGCAATAGACTGAACACATGTGGCCATCAAGGTGCCAGCGGGTCAGCCGGGTGCCTTCGTCAGCAGGAAGGGATTCCACTCGAACGTCCAGGTAGTATGTGACCACAGGATGCAGATTCTGCAAGTCTGTGCAAGGTACCCTGGCAGCTCCCATGACGCTTATATCCTGAGACACCACAAGGTATCAAGGATATTGAATGCTCCAGCCCGACTGGATGGATGGCTGCTGGGTGACAAGGGTTATCCATTGAAAAGGCGGCTTATGACGCCTCTCTGCCTCCCAAGAACAGAGGCAGAGCAGCATTACAATATGAGTCATGCCTCCACAAGGGCAGTGATAAGATCATAGCTCTTCTCAAGATGTGCTTCTGATGCCTGGACTGTTCAGGGGGAGCACTACAATACCACCCCCATCCCCCCCAGAGCAGGTGTCACTGATAGGGTTACATGCTGCGCTCTCCACAATCTGGCACTGGCAAGGGGGGACCCATTGGAGGAAGAGGATCTTGAGGCAGCTCTACAGGCCACAGAGGATGAATCCACTGGTGAGTCAGAAGAGGAGGATGGTGTGGCGAACGTTGAGGGCGTGGAGGCAGACCTCTGTACCCTCCAGGGAGGCAGGGAGGCAGGGACACCTTGATCCAATGCTACTTCAGCTAGGTTGCCAAAAATCTGCTTCCAACTCATGCCAGGGCTGCCACCTCCATCTTGGATGTCTGAAATAACCCTTTCAATTCAAAGCCAAAGTGCACTCAATGCCTATGCTATAAAGTTTAGAGCCACTCACGTCCAGCAATATGCACTGGCGGCCCCTGCACCAAAAAAAAGAATGGTGAAGCATACTCAGGCCATTATGACAGAAGCAAAATTTATGTAATTTTCACACTCAAAACAAATTAACATTACCATCTCTGGTGTTCATGCCCTCACCAATAAACATAAACAAAACATTACAGAACAGAAGATCACCCATGAACAGCCCCTCTTGTGCTCATGGTGCCTTAAACTTAGATTTACGAGTGTCACGTCAGTGCCCTGAGAGGAGCCTGCAGAGACAACAAGCAGCTCATGCACCAATGTGAGTTCGCTCTGGACCTCCCTGCTCACCATTGATGGACAGGCACCTAGCTGGGATACTGGGTGCCTCATTGGGTGCAGGTCCAAGCGCAGCCCCAGGAACCCCTGATTCTGTCCCTGGAGCTGCCTCCCCATGAGAGTCACCGCTCTGCATGGACCCCACCACAACAGAGACCATGGTATGCATACCTTCATGGATCTCCGCCAGATTCTCCTGCATATTCAGCTGGACATCCAGCATCTGCTACCTAATGTCCTACTCCAGAGGCTCATCATATGCCTTTGACTCAGCATCGTCCTGGTCTCCAGCAGTCCTTTGACTGCCGGCACTCTGGGCACTCTCTGCCTATGCCTGCACCTCAAGCGAGAATGAAGTGCCCTCACTGACATTGTAGCCGAAGATCTAATGCCCACCGAGGTATTGGTATCTATGCTGTTTCCTGGTTCAGAGAGTGGGTGTGATGCAGGTGCAGCTGAAGCCCGGCGGTCCTCTGCTGTCAGGGGTAGCTCTTCGGGGTCCTGCGATTGAGTCCATGCTTGCAAATCTAAGAGAGAACAACTACATGTCATTAGTTTAAGTCATCACACTGTCACTGTGCATGCCAGTGAAACAATGGAGATCTGCATATTAGTGCTATTGTCTTTCAATGATCAATGGGGAATCCAGTTTTGAGGCTCCCCTCAATGATAAGACTGCGCAAGAATGTTTGCACCATCTGAAACTCTCACCTCTGTGCACTGCACTCTGACCTTCATCTGACACCCCAGCCTCTCCATGGCCAGCTGACCGAGGTGTGTGGCGCCTCTCCAGCTCCAAGGCATGCTGCTTAAATCTGGTCAGGATTAGGAGGTTTGGGGGGCCTCCGCCTGTCTGACCTCTCAATGTTGTTATGGCTTGTCTTCTCCTGAAAGGATAGAGGAGCATCGATTAGTCCACTCTCTACCTGCAGCACCATTGCAGCTTGGCCAACCCCACCTGAGGAACACCTCACAGGGCATATCTGAGTGAAGGCTTTCAAGCTGCAAGTCCCTCAGTCCAAGCAGCCTGGGCTCGCTCCCTTGGCCAGCTTGGCACTCAGACTCTAACACCCTTGAGCTCCACGGGGGGATGGCCAGACCTTAACATTTCAACACATTGATCTATGGCAACACAGTTTTCACCCTAGCTGAGCGCAGCAGGTCATTGAACCATTTCCAGCACTGCACCCATGCGTACCTCACAACATTGTGGCTGCTGACCTCGGCTGCCACCTCCTCCCAAGCTTATTTTATAAGGTACAGTGGCCTCCTCCTTCCATCTCTGGAGACAAGGGTGTCCCTCCTGGCAGCCACCTCCAAGAGCACCGTAAAGCACTCTTCTGAGAAATGGGAGGCCGAGTGCCCACCTGACCTGCCCTCCTGCCTGGCGTCTCCAGTCACACTTGATGCCATAACTTCAGTGCTCACAACACAGAAGATATGTTCTTCTCTGACAGCCTTCAAGGAGCTGCTTGTGCTGTTTCTAAACCACCTCCCATGTCACCACTGGTCCCGGTGTCCAACAGGCCCTTGGCCCTGCCCCTGCCCGGCCCTCCCCGAACATTGGGAAGACGTGATTCACACTGGGCGGGCCTTAATTGGCTGAAATCACGGTCGTGGGCCAATCGCAGGCGGGGGCCTGTTTCCTGACTGGCCCCAGGCCCCCCGATCACGTGTGTCCGCTGAGGGTAAAATTCAGGCCCTGGAATCAGAAAACCATAGGGACAACAATGGGTTATCCAGCCCCTGGAGCTTGACCTGTTTTATTAGCTCATGACTGATCTGTACCTAATTTCCTTTTGTCTCCCTTTCCTCCATATCACTCGATACCATTACCCAATGAAAATCGATCAATTTGAAAATTTCAATTGCCTCAGCTTCTGTTGCCTTTAGGAGAGATCCAGATTTTTACCTCCAGCATTTGCATCCCCACCAATAACCATGCCCTTGTAACTCTTTTAGAGTTAAAACAATTAAACTAAATTAACAAAATTAGGATAAATCAGGCACAGCCCCTAATTCAGGTCAGCTGTAAAACCAAGAACAAAGTTTAAAGGAACCTTACAAACTTTAAACCAAAATGTGATTAAAGACCATGCCCTTGTACACCCACCCCCACCCCTCCCCCACTCCAACAATATTGTCCAATTAACCCCTTCACTAGGCAGCCAGTGAAGCTAAGGCACAAAGCTGAAAGTGGTAAAGTGGTTTGGGCTGCCCATTGGTGATCGCTGCAGGCACAGAATATTTTAATGTCTAAAGTCATTATATCAGTGGTACCCAAATATATTTTGGAAACAAAAATTGACCTGCATTTATATTTTGCCTTTCAAAACCCCAGGACAAGCCAAAGTACCTTACAGGAAATGAGTTAATGTTTTAAAAGTATAGCCATTGTTGTAATGTAGGCATTGTGTAGCTATTTACACATTGTTATGGACAGGAGAGGAATTAATTTAAACAGCCCTGACTTCTCCTCTCACCACCTTTCAGTAAACAGAAAGGTGTTATGATTGTAATTTCCTCCTTGATGAGTGGTGGCGTATTTTCCCAACCCCTAGGATTTGATGTGATCCAATTACTATTAGCAACTCCACAGCAAACCCGAGATACGGTAAACTCAGAGGGGTAATTTATTTGCACACACTCAAACACAAGAGGAAGGGTCACAACGTAGCCTCCTTTTTCACTCATACAATAAAAGAAGGGGGGAATAGAGAAAGAAAGGGGTTTACAGGGCAAAAACCACAGGATAAAGAATTAGTGTTTTACCTGAGTCCAGAGTCCAGAATCAGAGTCCAATGATGTATTCTTTTACAGAGTCAGCAGGCTGAAGATTGATGCTGGAATTCACTTTTCCAGTAGAGATGATTTTTCATGATGGGTTAGGCACGTAGAGATGAATTAGTCTTGTAGGCGCTAGTTCAGAAGTCCCAGTAGAAATAGTGTAGATGGGACCAGGCATTTAAACCTGGACAGAGCTCTGGCTCTGAGCTGCTGCTTGCTGGATGGAAGATGCAGACTGCTTTGCAGTTCCACAAGGCAATATTACAGCTTCCGCCAGCTTTGCGGGGGTTGGGGAAGGAGGGGGTCCTGTGAATCCCACCTCACCATTTTGGCTTGGACAAACAATGTATATTCCTTATCCTGGATTATTGGCAATGTTTCAACCATTAAGAATTTCAAAAGAGCTTACAGGGTCATTAGATCTAGCGCACTGGTAGTCTCCATTAGCCAGGCCTAGCCTCAGAAATGTAAATAGCCTAGGTGCAATTCCTTTGGAATTTGGCCTCTGCAGTCACTGGGTAGTTAGCGTCTCTTCAGAGATAATGAGATGACAGCTGTTCTGAATGCTAGAAAGTCCCTTTTGTTTGAGTCATAGCCAGCCAGGATTTCGGTAATTTTAAATCCTTCGTCTACTTCTTTAAAAAATGTATAAATTAGCCATGATGATAGATAGCTACATGTATATTTTATAGAAATATAGGGGGAGGGCTTAGCCCCCTGACAATATATTGATGTGGTTCTTTACTGTAAATGGGGAGTTGCACAAAGTTAGTAAATTCACTGCTCAGTTCAGACGTCAGTAATACAGATCAGGAAACTCAATCACTGGTTTGTGTTGAGATACCTAGTAATAGCTGAGATAACAGTCAGGCTGGAGCAATTCGCCTGAGAGCACCCTAGGTCAGGAACAGAAATAAAAATCAAGCAGCATCTGTGTCCCTGAAGGCTATTTAGTGATCTCTGCTACAAGGTATGCGAGTGAAGATAGGATCAACTTTGTCTATTTAGCTCTGCCTCCCAAACGGAACCAATTGGGCAATTGACAGTCTTGCTATTGCCGCGATTTGCTGACAGTCACACACTATCCGCATTCCAATACGACGAGTACCCCCTTTGATGAGCACCTGGTGAGCCTGCTCGTGCCTGTGGAACTTTATCACAGTATAACTCATTACCTTAGGATAGAAAAAGGGGGAACACAGGAGACAACAAAAAATACTCCCTGATGCAGCATTACTTGAACTATGGGGATTCCACAGCACTAATTTCAAAAAGAAAGTGAGATATTGTATTAAGATATGTTGATCTGACTTTACCTTAATAACTGCTCATAATTCTGTAATAACAGATTGATTGCCCTGAAGTTTCTCTTAGTTTTAGTCAAGCAAACAGCCCCTTCCTATTTATACTCATTGAAATGGCCATCAAGTTCCCTGCGGTCCAATTTTTTTAATGCATTGTCCAAATCTCCCACTGCTTTTTAAAAAAGCAATTTTTTTGTGTGTGTGAGATGTTAGCTCAGCAGTAGAAACAGCAATCACACCTCTCCACACGGCTGGTTTAATTTTTCATTGCTCCACATCGCCTCAGTAATGACAAATGCGACCATTGTGTGTGTGCTGTTTTGTGTGAAAGATCTGTCATCACAATAGGAGGCTTTGCAGCATGCCAGGCCAAGGTCAAAGTTCCCTTATGTACAGCACAGTGCAAACTCTTTACTGCAATTTTAAATGAAAAATGATGCATGCTTTGGCTGCTGGGTTATAGCATTGACACAATTATCAGTTAATTCGACAGCAGGAACAGTCTTAAGGCATAGTTTGTTGTTTCTTTAAGCTAATAAATTCAGGATAAGCTGTGTGTTAATATCATTAGTTAGAAGTATATGTTCCTTTTCTTTGTATGCATCTCCAACCCGAAGCTTTGCAAACCTTTGGTTATTTTGCAGCAGAAAATTTTGCAAATAAACACGCTCATTTGAGCTGGCCTTGATCTCCTGCTTGCTCCTAGTGTAAGTACCATGGAATGGAACGTCTGCCTCCTGTGGGGTTGCCAATTCTGGTTCAATGTATTCCTGGACCTTCCCTCCTCCCTGCTCCCTCCCCAGCCTTTTTCCCTCATCTCCAATACTTTTATAGCAATGTTTAAGAATTTTTTTTAAACAAAGCCCACACAATGTTACTAATGCAGCCCTGATTTTTTTTTTCCTGGCTCTCCTCAGTGTCCAGGAGATTAATCTTGGATTCTTAGAGTCTCTAGGGCAACCCTGGAGGTTTGACAACCGCAGCCTGCATGCTGTCATGATGCACCTCGTGACCTTTAGCCTTCTTTCTAAGGACAGGCTCAGTTAAGTCGTCCTGGTGAATCTGGGAATGAGCAGAAGGCCTGCCTCAGTATGTCATGGTTGGCAGTCTGTGGAGTAGCCAAAGAGGGATGGAATTAAACAAAAACCTTCCCAGGTGGAATTTTAAATCAATTTACCTGCAATTGGGCCAACTTCCTGCACGGGATTTAAAATGTAAATCTCCCTTTGCCATCCAGAGCAACACTGGACATCAGAGGGCAAACATGTCCTTCAGAGTCCGGCGGTGCTGAGGTGCAGCTGTCAGAAAATTGATTGTTTCCGCATATTCTTGTAATTTTCCTTTAAGTAGATGTATTTTAGAACCAAAATCACATCCGGCAAAAAATAAAAGCAGAAGTGGTAGAGGTTTGTTTTCCTCATTCCTAGCCCTGGGACAGTGAGGGGGACTGGAATAACTCTGATCATACTATGTGGGACACCAGCAAACACAGTGCAGTATGGGAATTAAGCCGAGGAACTTCCATGATCTGTATGGCTCAGTTCCAACCTAAATGCATTTAACAAGTAAACCATTAAGGAGCTAATCTGATTACTGGTCGAACTGAATTGAGCTATATAAAAGCTACTTACAATTTCTTGATGAAACTGCTAACAGACTCAAAATAAAGTTCCTTATTTTCCTCATTGCAATTGTTTACATTCTAGTTTAATTTACAGTATTCCCTTTCAATACTGCAAGACTCACCTACTGTCAACAGATCCTGTCACTTAGATTTGTATTTAAAGCTTTAAATATATATATACCTAAAACATTTGAACATCTCAATATAGGTAGCATTTATATATATGGAGCTTTATGTTTGGGAAGATAGTGTAACTGCCTGTAGCTTTTAAACACTCTTCCTATCTCTATATAAGTGGATAGTGAAGCTTATGTGGCTGTGTAGATCCCAAAGATATGTTGAATTTATGACTTACAATGTGGAGGTACATTGAATACTCGCAATGAACTTTCAACATTGCTAATTCCTCTCTGTATGAATTTTAGATCACAGGACTTATGGTGGAGTGTAGCAAACATCTTCAAAGATGTGCTGTAAACTCCACCATCTCAATGTACATAAAATAAACTCAAAAAAAAGAATTAAATGAAGTCCTTTCCAAGAAAGAAGATGGAGGGAGAGCTTTCACCACAAGGGTAAACAGAGATGAATACCCTCCTACATCAGGACATACTGCAGAAGTTGTCACAAGCAACATTTAAATATATGTTGCTATATCATTCTAACAGGCACGCTCTATAGCAGTAGTATTATTTGTTATAACACACTAAATTTGTCTTTTGAAAGTCAGGACAGGAGCTTTCCCATCAGGGAGGCTTAATGCATTACAGGTAAAAAAACATAAATTGCACTTCCAATTTGTTTTTTATTTATGGAAAGAGAGACATGTTGCCGAAGCTTTTCATCTTGCACACGTCAGGACAAATGTAGGAATGCCAAATTTCAAATGATCACATCAACTTGTACAGGAGAAAAATATGCTGATAGATGGCAGACGACTCTGATTGGTTAAGGAGTTGCTGTGGAAGAAGCAATGGGGAACTGTAAGCTCCCCAATCTCCCAGGTAGGTCAAAAAAGGTACTAGGTTTGAACATATTCCTTTTGTTTTTAGAGAATAGGTCCCTGCATATGAATGTATGTCACTTCTAACTAGCGTGAACCATATTACGAGCTTGAATGATTATCTGAATTTAGTGCAGCTACTAGTGCACCTCAGGATTGTTCAGCAAGTGCTGCCTAATTGTGGACTTACATCTAACGGTAGACATTTTGTTGTGGGTTTTGCAAGCACAGGATAGTTGAGTATGGTCTGTATTCTGCACCCTTTTCTCCTGTATCATAAATTGTTGTGATTGTTTGAAGTTTGGCATTCTTGTGCTGGTCCTGATGAGTGCAAGACAAAAAGCTTTGGCAACATGTCTCTCTTTTGAGCAATATTCAAGTTCCATACTATCAAGCGGCAATTTGTTTTTTAGTATTGCTGAAAAAACACGCATGGGGAAAAATTTTCCCCCCTCCTGGGGGGTCGTGCGGGAGCAGGCTAGGGCGGGCACGAACCCAGTTGGCGCCCCCGATCAGGGACGTGCCACCATTTTACGTGGACGAGCCAACTAAGGCCCGCCCAGCTTGACGCTCGCCCGGAAGCGCTGAGCGCTCCCTGTGCAGGCGGACGTGCCTCAGAGAGATTAGTTTGACATGTGTAAATTTAAATAAAAGAGAAAAAAAACTTTTAAAACTTGTCCCGTCATGTGACACTGTCACATGAGCCGGGACATGTCAAAGAATTAATGTAAAAATTTTTATTAGATTTTAAAGCACTTCATGAAACCTCATCCCGCCCGTGGATGAGGTTTCCTGAAAAATGCGAAGGCCGCCTGGGCTCTTCGCCTGCCTGCCAACCTTAAGGTTGGACAGGCAGCTCATTTGATTGAGTTAATTAGGTTTTAAGTCAGCTGCACGCTCACCAAACTGCAGATCTAAATGATGTGCGGTGACTTCGGGTCACCCGCCTAACATCACTGCGCGTCATTTTACGCCCCCACTCGCCAATCGGAGAATTCAGCTCATGGTGTCAAAGCTTTTCATCTTGAACTCATCAGGATAATTCACATTAATACCAAATGTAAATAAGGAACAACAACTTATACTTCAAGAGGAGAGAGTACTCATTAGTTGGCAAGTGGATTCTGATTGGTAGAGGCGTTGCCATGGAGAATGCACTAGATAACTGATGAGTTGCAGTTAACTGCCAAGCTTTCTTTAAATTCAAACCAGGCAGGTTGACTCTGTTCAAGGCATTGCCCTAGAGAATGAACCAGAGAATGGCTGTCGCCTATTTTGTTTAGTTGAAACAGTGAATTGTCCTGATGAGTGCAAGACAAAAAGCTTCAAGGACATGTCCTTTTTCAGCAACACTAAAGATTTTTTGTGCTACCAAACAACTATTTGTTTTTTGTTATTTGATATTCCAATTTCCAAATTAGATGCCAGCAACTTACAACTATCCAGAGTGCCTGCCTGAAACAAGTATTAGCTACCTCTGCAAATTTTTTTGCAAGAATATGCGTTAAAAAGTAATGTATTCTCCATTAGTGCCCTTAAGAAAAATTCAATCAAGCCATAAGTGAAATGGGTAGTTTGCAGTCAGTTTAGATAACGCAGTGCTAATATGTGCAAACAAACATGAGTGGATTGTTAGTATTCTTTACCAGATGTCTACTATATTTATTAAATTCTCTATCATACTGTGTTTAAGAGCATCTTAGGGAAGACTGTTTTGATATTCCATCTTTTTCTCCCTTTTTATTCACTGAATCAAATGCTACTGAAATTGGGACTTTGGAGCCTAAATTGGTGCATATTTAATGTATCCTACAGCTATGAGGGCTCTCAAGGTGCACAGCAATATTTGGAACACCCACCCCCTCAACAGACCATCCTTTACTCCAAATGTAATCTAATAGCAAGCTTCAGATGAGATCATAAACTACAAAAGTGAAGTCTGAGTGGTTTATATCCATCATCTGAAGCTTGAGATTAGATTACAGCCTTGAAATTAGTCCCTTGTCTCCTCTATAATTTATGTATTATTTAGATACTTGTTGGATATTGTATGTGCGTTGTTGTTTATATTTTTCTTGTTCCATGTCCTCAGAAAAGATACAGAAGTTGCCAGCAAATGTCAAGTCATTGGCAGTCAAGAGAAGCTATTTTTTAAAATATTAAAAACACCTTGAGTATTTGCAAAAAATCTCTACTCAGTAATTGGAGTGCCATGCAGATATACAGAGGCTGAAGTGAGTTTATTTACTGGCTATCAGCAAGTGGGAGCACAGTGGTAGCCCCAGAAAAATTATCAGCAACATCCTGAGGAGAAGTGAGAGCACTGAAAGGAGCCAGAACGGGCCTGGAGATGTCGGTAGCTCAATATTTTGTAGATCTTTACTAGACTGAGGCTTGCATAGTAGGTGTCTGGTGTTGAGCTGAAGGGTTAGGCTCTTTCCTTCCTCACACCAGTAGGTATGACGGCCACTTTTCCAGGGAGGACCTCAGGCATTACCTGGTGCTTCCTGGGTCTGGCAGTAAGAGTGGCTGATTGTTGGAAAAGCCACTGCAAAGGAAAACTTCACCCCAACCCCCCGCCACCACCACCACCACCACCACCACCCACTCTCCCCCCCCGGCCACCGCAAAAGTATTTACAGGGAAGTCTTGGGCAGTCATGGGGGGTCCTTTGAGCCATGGGAGGAAGGATATAAAAATTGAGAACCTGATGGTAGACCTGACTAACACCATTCTCCACCACAATCCTTCCTGATTTTGAACAGGATAGATTGGAGAAGCTGGGACTTTTCTCCCTACGGGAGAGAGGTTTGAGAGAAGATTTGAGAGAGATGTTCAAAATCATGAGGGGTCTGGACAGAATAGATAGGAAGAAGGTCTTCCCATTGGCAGAAGAATCAAAAACTAGAGAACATTGATTTAAGGTAATTGGCAAAAGAACATGAGGAAAAGATTTTTTTAATGTAGATTAGGACCTGGAATCCACTGCATAAGTGGCTTTTAAAAGGCAATTGGATAAGCACCTGAAGAGGAAAAGCCTTCAGGGCTTCAGGCCACATAGGATTGAGTGAGACTAGTTGAGTTGCTCTTGCAGAGAACCAGCATGGACACAATGAGCCAAATGGCCCCCTCCTGTGCTCTAGTTGTTCCACGATTGGAAAATTGAGGATATTTCTGAAAAATTCTAAAACAGAATTGTTATATATTTATTTTTTAATCTATCATTTTCTGTTGTGCATCAAGAGTTCAGGCAACTGATGAGCTCAGCAGCTTATGTTTGTAAGAATGGTTTTGGGAGTATAATGCATCAATTTTGCACATACAAACATACTAATTAGGAGTAGGTATAGACCATTGGCCCCTCAAGCCTGCTCCACCATTCACTAAGATTATGGCTGATCTGCACTCAACTCCACTTTCCTTCCTACCCCTTATACCTTTTGACTCCCTCGTCAATCACGATTCTATCTAACACAGCATCCACCATTCTCTGGGGAAGAGAGTTCCATAGACACAGGGCCCTCTGAGAGAAAAAGTTTCTGCTCATCTCTGTCTTAAATGAGAGAGACCTTATTTATAAACGATGTCCCTTCGTTCTAGTCTCTCCCACAAGGGGAAACATTTTTTCAGCATCCACCCTGTCAAGTCCCCTCCGGGTCTTATATGTCTCAATGACATTGCCTCTAAATCTTATAAACTCCAATAGAAACAGGCCCAACCTGTCCAACCTTTCCTTATAGGACAACCCCCTCATCCAGGAATCAGTCGAGTGAACTTTCTCTGAACTGCTTCTAATGCAATTATGTCCTTTTTTAAATAAGGAGACCAAGCTTCACACAGTACTCTAGATGTGGTCTCACCAATGCCCTGTACAACTGTCAGAAAATATCCCTACTTTTATATTCCATTTCCCTGGCAATAAACAACAACGTTCCATTTGCCTTCACTTGCTGTAGCTGCATACTAACTTTTGTGATTCATGTACGAGGACACCCAGATCCCCATTACCACAGAGTTCTGCAATTTCTCTTAATTTAAATAAAGTGCTGCATTTCTGTCCTTCCTGCCACAGTGGACAAGTTCATATTTTCCCACATTATACTCCATCTACAAAATTTTTGCTCACTTACCTAACCTTTGCCAAACTCCTTATGTTCTCTCCATAACATGAACATAAACTTTTTTTTAATCAATGATTTTAGTTATCCGTGCATGTGTTTCTCATCTCTCAGAGCCATCCCTGTGACAAAGAGGCCAGATGGACAGAAAGTAGACTTCTGGTTATGGTGTTGTCAACTCACCATTAGAAGGATTCCAAGAATAGTGTGGTCCCCTCTAATTTTCCTTCCTTTCTGTGGTGAGGCTGGGTGCCTCCATTGAGCCACATTGCACAGCTCAGAGGTAATAGAGGACCCCACAAGCAGTGCATGGTCTCTCTGTGGAGTTTTGGCAGACTGCCCTATTGTGCTACGTACCAGTAATTTTGTCTCAAATGAATGGAGTGGTAAATAATATAATAATTATTTATTTAATAATAATTATATTATAATAATATAATGTAAAAAATAATATTCTACTCAACTTGTTTAAATTATTAAATGGGAACTGGCCAAAATGCCTATTTGTAATATGTTTCAAGCCCCTTTTAAGAAGCTGTAAGAAATTAGTTTTCACATCTCAACTACAATGTAGCACTGGCTAACACTTAAGCAGCAAGGAAACTGGGGGTTTATAGAAGTGAGAAATCAATTTTCCATGACTTTGGAGTGAAGAGGGACAAAAAGCATCCTAAAAATTTTAGGGCAGAGCAAAACTGATGTACAAGGTCAGAATTGTATGATACCTGAAAAAGTAGTGTTCTTCACAATCTACTGAACACATGGAATTGCATCTAAATTACAGCACAGAAACAGCCTCCTCAACCCGTGTTGGTGTTTATCATTCACACAAGATGTCGTCCGGGTCCCAGGTATCCACCTTGTTAATGTCAAAAGACTGGGCTCAGCCGCTGCCCATTTAAGATCACAGTGCACATTAAGTTAATGTTTTCTTGACTGTAGACTATGAGTCATTAAGACTTTGGGAAAACATATATAAAAAAATCTTCCTGTATATACAGCCTCCATAAAAGCAGCTACTGTGTGAGTGTGGAATATCAAAGTCAAACAAAGAAGTACCGATAAAAGATTTTTCTGTGTAATGTGAGATCAATTTCACTTAGATCGGGAACTCCAGGAAGGGACCTGGAGTCATTGGAGCCTAGCTTAGAATTTACAACTTGGAAATATGACATATCAGGAAAGGTAGCTATGGGAGAGACCAAGTTATAACTAGCTACATGTATATTTGTGTGTCACACAGTGTGCACAGGATGGTATGTCACGCGGTGAACAAGATGGCTCTTGTACATGAGTTTAAAGTTCCTCATTTTAAAATGGTAGTTACTATATCATCATTGGTAATCGTTTGTACGTTCATTGATGGTAGTTATTATTTATTTTTCAGATTTTAGATGCTGTTTCCTTTTATTGACCTGTCAAATCTCAAATTACTCAATTACAATAGCCGCTCTTTGTGAAGAAATATAAGCCAAAACGTTCAAGTCTGTACCAGTCGTGAGCAAGCTCGCTGCCACCTGTAAATAGCGTAAACTCATGAGCAGCACACCTGTAATTTTCCAAAGTGCTGGTGTGAGGCGAAGTGACTCACTACCCACGCACGCTCAGAACATTTACTTCATAAGCTCCAAGGGATGGGGCAGTGATCCAATGCCTACTGACCCATTTATGCTGGAAAAACAGACCAAAGTGAAGATTTTCAGGTTGATCCATCAAATGCGGCGGAGCTCATGGAAGATGAGGTTCTGGGTGTGTGGACTTTGTGCGCAATGGGACCTGAGTTCCAGATGAGTTGAAGCTTATGTAAGGTCAAGCTTTGGAGGCCAGTGAAAATATTGGAGATACTGAGCCTAGAGGTGACAAAAGCATGAATTATAGGGCTGGATTTTATGCACCCCACCCGCTGGGCAGGTTTTTGGCAGGGGGTGCATGTAAAATATTCCTGCCCATCCCCAACCTAGTCCCCTTACGGTTGCCAGGCAGGCACCAAAATCGGCAGCCTACCCACCATTTTGAAGAAAATCATTAATGGGCAATTGAGCTTGTTAACAAGCCAATTGACCTGAATATTATGCTGTTCACGCCATAATACAGTTTACGTGGGTAGGCAGGTGAGGTTTAGATGACCGTTTTTTAAATAACTTTGTTGAAAAGGCGGGAAGGAAGGAGGGGTCACATCATTCAGGGGGTCCCCTGTGTGCATCAGGGGCGCACCCCCACCCTTTGTTCCTCCCTTCCTGGCCCCCGAAACCCACCACTCCCCCACCTCCCTTAGCCCTCTCCTTGTAGGCTCTCAGATCTCTTCCCACCTGAAAAGCTGGGACTGACCTGAGCCCAGTTGCTCATCTTCCCAGGCCAGCAGTGCCCACTACTGAGTTCTGGCGCTGCTAGGACTGCTAGAGCTATCAGATTGGCGGCTCTCGAGGGTGGAAGTTCCTCCCACTGCGGGGCGGAACACTCTGTGCTCTTTTAGGCTACAGGCAGCACGGTTTTTTTTCAATGTTGGTCAATTTGGAACCGACTTTTGTAACTGGGGGCAGGGTGGTGGGCGCGAGCAATACGCCCCACTGCAAAATTCAGCACATGGTTTCAGCAGCTGAGTTGCCACACAAAATCTTCCAAGTGTGACACTGGGCAGGCGACCTACTTGGCAAGCCTCTACCAATGCAGCTAAGCAATGTGGAAAAAATACTTTGGGTTTTGAATATGCCTGTTCTTTTAAAATGGAGACATAGTCAAAAGAATTATTTGTTTTCCTGCACACACGTTGAAACATTTTTGAGTTTTCTTGTTTTGTGGCTGCACAGAGGGGCAAATCTTTATCCAGCAAATCTTTATCCATCTATAGTTCATATCTTGTCATGATGGAAAGGAAAAGGTTCACATGCAGTCAAGCACAGTCCAATAGAGGGTGTCAGAATCCTAAGAGTATGACCCAAAATGGTCTTTGCAGTCTGGGGAAAAAGAGAATTAGTCAGATAGGCTTTTTTTGATTTCCGACCTTTGTGTTGTCAGTTTTAAGCTTTTTAGATACACAAATTTAAATGTGGCAGTGATATTAGCTCCGTTTTCTTCTCAACAGCCATGCCAGTGAAGACTTTTTCCTACTGAGATGTGTGCCATGTCCAGTGAGGGCATATCTCATTCGTAACTTTAAACATGGGCTGCATTCAATATATAATTTTCTGGAACAGTCTTTAATTTGAAAATGGATTCTGACAGGACTGTTAAAATGGCTGCTAGAGGTCAGGTGACTTTTGCAATTTCGGCACAAAGGATTAACTCATGTCTGAAAATGCCTCTGGAAAGTTCTCAAATGCTAATGGGTTTCTCAGGTACAAAGGAACCATTCTTACTAGCTCAATAGAAAATATTGGTGGCAAACAATGGCTGTCAGAGCATGGAAATGGAATATCAAATAAGGTCTTCCAGTGAGCTAATTGTAGCTGGTATGTTGATTGATACACAATGGGAGAATGATTGATAACCACTCATCCTGGCTCCCATAATGTGGGCAATGGAAGGCACTGAAACTTGCCATCATGTGACTGAAACTGGCTGTGGATAAGAACTAAGGCCCAAGTACTAGAGAGAAGCTAGTAAGTCTACACAAGAACACTGTCTGCAGAGAGCATAAGCAGCAACCAAAGGTGGTAAGATACGTGACTTTTTTAAAACATGAAGACCGTTAAAAGTCTCCCCAGCCTGTTCCTTTTCAGTGCCCACCAGAACAGACACTTGACCTCCTGGTAAGGTAACTACAGATGACTCACTTAATGACCTGTGTGAACATTCATCTCTAGGAGGGAATCCTACAATAATCTCTGGTATACAATTACAGCTATTGAAACTGTCTAAACTATAATGACTGTTTTCCTATGATGAGTCCAGCATGTGAACTGTGAACTATTCTTTTGTTCACAACTTGTAAAAGTGTACAAGCCTCTTGAACTGTATCTTTCTTAAATGTGTGTGTGTACGAGTGTGAGTGTTTGAGGTAGTATTTAGACTTACGGGTGAACGTGTGAATAAATAATCCTCTTTATTTAAACACATAAAAACTTGTTTTGGATTGTTAAAAAAATTAGCACATGTCCAGGGAATGAGAAATATACGCATCTACCCTTCCAAAGACACACTGATTATGGACAGTAAGGGGAAGGGGATGGGGACAATTGTTTCAGTTCTCTTCCAACTCTGTCTGTTGCATATGCAAGAGAGATAGAGTTTATAGAACAGAAGTTAAAAATGATTTTGCTATCCACATTCATTATTTAGAGTGTTTGAAGGGTTTGACAGTGTTAAGAAAACTTTTGGAATGAGATTTAAGATGAAGAATGTGGCTAATTTAAACTGGTTCAAACAAAAGGACCTATGTATATTTTTAACATTTTTGAGAGTAATATCCTGTAAAAGATCAAATAATTGAGAACTATATATTTCTAATGCATCTAATATCCAGGAGATCCCTTTTAATGCATCCATTCCAGTGAGCAAGGATCTTTCGATCAACCCTACAAATGGCAAAGCAACTGGCTTCTTACAACTATTGGTTGTGGCTCCATGTTACCATCCCCCTCTAGGTTTCATCAGAGTATTAGCTAATATCTGTCAGTGAGCATACTTATTCATAATTTAACTTCCCCCTTGTGGAATTGATGTTGGCCTTTTAAGCCACAAACTGAAACTGGTTTGTTTCTCATAAGAAGTAATTTCTGCACTCTGGACAACTGTTATGCTATTTATTCCACATTGATATGGTACACAAATATGCATAATGCTACATAATTACATGACAACCTATTGCAACCTCCAGTCCCTCGCTGACAATGTTCGAGGCAGACAGAAGGCCTTGATGGCTAAAGGGCTCACATATATTCTTAGAAGTAATCAACCTTTTCTCTTATTGCACTGTGCAGCAACTAAAGCTGTGACACTGATGTAGCTGCTCATTTTTCCATCTGTTCAGAGACTGTTAATTACATTGATCGTAGACTGATGAATTGTTTAATAAACTGCCAGGACTCTGAATGCCAATGTGCTGCAGTGATCAGATGCTCATTATACTTTATTTATCACTGTATCTGCCATTAACATCCAATAAAGGAGATATGTGGAGTCTCTGCTGTCTTCAAAAAGGTGCAGTTGAATAATAGACTCTCATGACCTTTTTCTGGAAGGGTAGTGCTGGCAAAAAGCCGAAAGGCCAAAAATTGTCACCAAAAAATCTTACAAGGATTTGCAATTGTACTAAAGGTATCCGTTAGCTTTTATGCCATTCAACAACATTCCTGTCAAAAAAGTATTTCCTTAATGTCTCTCTGATGAACACACTGCTCCCAACCTGCCTATGACATAGCAATTGGCTACACTAACACCTCTTATTTCTGGGACATGGCTGAGATGGGCAAATTCCTGCATAATCACTATTAGCACAAAGTCACATTATACCACTCTGGAGCACATCATGTTGGGGACCAGCTGGTGCTCTACCAGTTCATTACTCTTGAAATATTCCCCTAGAATCAAAAACATTTCTATGCCCTGTTGTTATTAAGTGGAAAAAGTGGAATTCGCTTAAGGATCCAAATCCACATAGAAGTAAATACCAGATATTAAATCTAAAAAAAATACTTAAAGTAACACATTCATAAATTCATCACAGCCTTTGCCCAGACTCCCAGTGCTTTGTCTTGACTATCTTCCATTTGGCAATTCCAGCATATTTACATTGAAATCGGGAACAGAATTAGAACAAAATTCATTTTTGCGCAGTAAAAAAAACTGCAGAAGATTCTGGAAAATAATATTAAACGGACTCAATCGGTCAACAAAGATTAGTGTTAAAAACGGTAATTTAAACAAAAATTTGTATTGAATCATATGATTCAAACTGTTTTGTTGTGCTGTACTTCAAAAATAACAGGACACCATGGCCTGAATTTTTGGCTTGGTGAGCGGGGGCGGGGCCCACTAGCTGAGGTGTAAAATGACGCACGGTGATGTCAGGCAGGCATCCCGACGTCACCGCCCATCATTTAGATTTTCAGTTCGGCGGGCGCGCAGCCGACTCAGCTGCGCACCCGTCAAGCTCTCAAAGGCATATTAAGGCCATTTAAAAATCAATTTAAGTAATAAACTGAGCTGCCCCTCCAACCTTAAGGTTGGCGGGCAGACCAAGAGCCCAGACGGCCTTCGCAATTTTCATGGAACCTCATCCACGGGTGGGATGAGGTTTTATGAAGGGTTTATAAATTAAATTAAGTTTTTCATTAATTTTCATTGACATGTCTGTCCCAGCTCATGTGACACTGTTCTAAAAATTTTTCTTTTCTTCATTTAAATTTTTGAAACTTAAACTAATGTGCCTCAGGGAGATTTCTGCGTTCGTGCACATGCGCAAAAGAGCACATGCCCTGACTCAGGGAATCAATCCCCACCCACCCTTCCTGCACAGGGAGCACTCAGCACTTCCGAGCGCACGTCACACTGAGTGGGCCTTAATTAGCCCACCCACGTAAAATGGTGGCGCGGTCCCAATCGGGGGCGCCCATTCCCGCCCGCCTCTGCACAATTCCCCCCAATGGGGGGGGGGGGGGGATTCTTCCCCATAAACCACCCACACTAAGGTTTTGGTATGTCATTCTGACTTGCAAATAGGGTTGTTGGGGTGAGAAAAAAGTTGATCTTCGATTTTTTTTCCAGCAAAGACATAAATCTACATCCATTATTTGAAACTGAAGGTAATCAAAATGGTTTTGAGATTAGTACTGAATCACTGTCACATGAGATAGATATGCACGAGGATATTACAAATACAAAGGAAAAAATTACATTTATATAGTGCTTTTCACAGTCACTGAACATCTCAAAGCACTTAACAGCCAATTAAGTTATTTTTTGAAGTGTACTTACTGTTGTAATATAGGAAATGCAGGAGCTAGCATGTGCACAGCAAAATCTCACAGAGTTATGTGATAACGACCAGATAATCTGTTTTTATGATGTTACTTGAGAGATAAATATTGACCAGGACGCCAGAGATAACATCACTGCTCTTCTTCAAAATAGTGCCATGTTATCTTTAACATCCACCCTAGCACACAGATGGGGCTTCGGTTTATCATCTCATTAAGACAGCACTCCCTCAGTGCTGCACTGGAGTGTTAGCAATTTTTGAATTTTGTGCTGAAGCCCTGGAGTGGGACTAGAACCCAAAACATTGTGATTCAGTGATGACAGTGCTACCAACTGAGTCACAGCTGATACATTAATCACTACTGTACCTGGTAACCTCAGGTCTCCCAACCAGGCCTGAGTCTGCCCATCTTGAAAAGACAGACGAAAGTGGACATTTCCAGATTAGTGCAGCCATAGGTGAATTGCATATTCCCAATCTTGGGTTATGGAGGCGGGTGGGAAGTGGAGAACAAGAGGCACAGAGTAATTGTGCCTCTTATCCATGGAGCTGAAGGGAAAATCGAAGAACATATGAGCTTAGGATACTCATTCACTTTGTTGCCAGAAGCCTAGAGAATATTATAGAAGGAGTTTAACAGTGACGAAAACAAAAAATACATTCAAAAAAGACAAGTTAAAACAAAGTTCACTTTCACTTGAATTGGGCAAGCTTTATTCATGGGATCATTTATGGAACTGCTGGAATTATCTTTGTGGGTCAGCAAATGGACCCCAATTTGAAGTTCTAATTTAGCTCAAAGTAGGCATTAACTTGAACCACTAAACAAAGAAAATGTTTTCTTTTTACAATTTTCTCTTTGGCAAATAAGCTATACTATTTTTTAATATGGCAATTCATATGTCTTGAACTAAGTTTCAGGTAAAATTTCAGGTGCTTTGGGCTGAATTTTCCTGTGGGCATCAGGCACATATGCAAGTCCGGAGCCCACACACTCAGCAGTGTTGGAGAAGCTTTACATGAGGCAGCTCCTAGTTGGTCACGTTTGCCATCCAATTAAGGATAGCGAGTGGACGAGGAAAGCAGAGGCCCAATAGGAGGCCAAGCAATGTCCAAACAACAGCCCCAGCAAAGATAAGCTCTGCTGGGGAAGAGGGATACCTAGGGGACACCTCAAAATCCCTCTTCAGCATTGAGAAGGTGACAAAGTGCCGTGAGGGACCTCAGGGTGGAGGGTTGACCCCTCCAGAAGAGTGCTTGTGGCCACTCCTGGGCCGCTGTGAGCATTGTAGCTCCCAGATGCTGCCAATTAATTTAGCACTCATGGAGCTCCAACCTTACAATGGGGGGCTATGCAATGCTGGCAAAGTTGTAGCAGTGGGGAAAAACGGCCCTTGATTGAGGACTTAATTGGCTTCATTGCCTGCCTGTCTCCAAGGACTGGGCTGTCGATTCTTTTGCCAGCCCCTCCTTGTACAAGCCACTCAGAAGTAGAACAGCGCTGGGGAGCTGGGCCAATGGGATTTCCCGCCATTTTCCCAGCCCTCCCTGCCTCTACTGAGCTGGGAAAATTTGGCTCTGTGTGGCTGTATTAATTAATCCCAAATCAGGCACAGCATGATTTGACACAGAATAATGCTTCCTTTATTCTGCTTCATCAAAAGGCTCAGAATAGTACCCCTTGTTGCATCAATATAACATTTTTCTATTTCCATTCCTAGTATCATGTGCCATCATGAAATTGCTAGTTTTGTGTCAATTAGTGCTAAATTTGGAGCAATTTTGGGTGCCACCAAAATCTGGGTTGGCACTGCCCATTTAACATGGCACCTTTACAGCTACTAGTTCAGCCTTCATTTCTAAACATTTTAAGGTTTCCATTACCTGTATTTTGTAAATATTTTATTGGTTTTGCAGAATTGTTGTAGGAAAGATAGTAAAGTTCTAAACCAAATCAAAAGTCAATCATGCATGGGCAAAGCCTTGAGGCACTGTTTTACCTCTTGTATTTGGAAGCACAATGGACATTTTGCACATGATTGATTATTGTTGAGCATATTCAAATGATATCAGCCTTGCTTTTGCCCTAGTTGACAAAGGTTTCACAGATATGTTCAGTCAGGTTTTACTGAAAAATAATACAATTCATGTTAGAGAAATACAACATATATATATTAGGAAGTAAGATGGAAATTTAGGAATGATTAAGAATATCACAAAGAGGTTCACATACATCATAAATTACAAGAGTAAATCTCAAATGGTTTATAACTGTTTTCTGAATCCTCACATGAGATTGTAACTTTGAAACCACTTGCACATATCCATTACTTTTATAATATACCAGTGAATCTTCTATGGCACTGCTCACTGTCAGATAATAATCTCTTTTTAGGTGACACTGCTGAGCTCCATTAATAGTTTATTTGGTTTCTTTCTTTAAGGAGGGATATATTTACAATGGAGGCAGTTCAGAGAAGGTTCTCTAGGTTGATTCCTGGGATGAAGGGGTTGTCTTCTGAAGGAAGGTTGAGCAGATTGGGCCTATACTCATTACAGTTTAGAAGAATGAGACGCGATCTTATTGAAACATACTGTTTAAGATTCCGAGGGGCCTTGACAGGCTACATGCTGAGAGGATGTTTCCCCTCATGCGGACTCTAGAACCTGGGGGCACAGTTTCAGAATAAGGTGTTGCCCAATTAAAATGGGGGATGAGGAGAAGTATATTCTCTCATAAGGGTTGTTCATTCTCTACCCCAGAGAGCTGTGGAGGCTGTCATTGAATATATTCAAGGCCCAATTAGACAGATTCTATAGAAGAGATAGACGATAGAAGAGTCTAAGGGTCTGGGGAGTAAGCAGGAAAGTGGAGTTGAGAGCAAGATCAGATCAGCCATGATCTTTTGAATGGCAGAATAGGTTCGAGGAGTGCCTACTCCTGCTCTGATTTCTTAAGTTCCTATGTTCTTAGTTATGAGCTATACCCTGGTACCTGCCAGTTCTTCCATGTAAAAAGTTGTTACTTGGCTGTGGTATATGGCTTACTATGTAATCCAATAGTTGCCGTCACAAGCATATTTTTTATGAAGTTTCCTTAGTGTGTTCTTTTTACTACATCTTTCAAAAAACATATGTTTCCTTCCTTTCTACCCTTAAAGGAATGGGCTAGCTTAAACACTGTTCCACCTAGGCAGCAGACTATTATTTGTGAATTATGTGGGACGAGGGATCGAACTGGAGCCTGGTCTTTGTCAACTTATAAGCTTTTATTTACAGAGACATATATGTATATCAAGCTCCTCTAATCCACCTCTTTCAACCTGCTCCTATACATAGGAGCATAGATGAAGCCCAAGTTAATACTCACTATATAGGTGCTGCCTATCCCACAAATGAGTAATGTGGTATATGAATTTCAGTGCCAGCGTGATGCTAGGTATGTAGGCCATATGTCACATAGACTGGTAGATTGTATCAAACAGCATGGGCAGAATTTTGCCCTCGTCAGGTGGGCACGGCGGGCGGGCCTGGAAACGGTCGCAAAGCCGACCACCGCCTGTGATCGGGCCCTGAATAACTTAAGATTGTTAGTTGCAGTGTGGTACATTCCCTTGAACTCGAAGCAACATCTATTAATACACAGGACCCTGTTCTTTGCAGACAGAAAGAGCATGTACACACATTGTGCCTTTTTCAGCTAAGCAAAATAAGTGACAGCCATTCGCTGACTCATTCCTCAGGGCAATGCCTTGATCAGTCAGGGTCAAGCCGCCTGTGTTAAATTTCAAGCGATGCATGGCAGTTAACTGTCAGTCACCATGGCAATATCTCTACCAATCAGAGTCCACTTGCCACCAGTCAGTATTCTTTTCGTGTACAGTAGAAATTGTTGCTTTTCCCTTTACATTGGTATTCCTGTGAAGTCTTTTGATGAATGCATGCTGAAAAGCTTCAACATGTCTCTTTTTTCAGCAATACTCAAGTTCTGTATGACCAAACTACTATTTTGTTCCCACCACTTGAAACCAATTAACACACAATTGATATACAATTAACATATAACTCCAGTCATTATAAAACAGCCTATCTTCAGAATCAACCTAAGCAATAGTATAGGCATTTGCTAGTATATACGCATGTATCACGATTAATACATGTGTCTCACGCTTCAGATATATAGTAATCTTTTAAACAAAGAAAGTTAAACATTTCATTCTTGGCTCTTCTGATTTTTGAGTCTGGAATTTACAAGGAAAATGATTTCAGCAGTCCAGATGCAGTGACATTCCCATAGGGAATCCCAAATATGAGCAGTCACCAGAGAAGCCAGGTTAGCGGCTAAGTATCTCAGTTGTGTATCAGATCCCATCATAGCCATGAGCAAAGCCACTGGATATCTACAAGCATTAATAAAGGCTTTAATATTCTGTTCACTATTTCATATAGAATCTGTAGCAGAGATAGCAGTTTCATAGTTTGCAATCAGTCATGTGGCTGATATGTCACATTCATACAGTGCTGTTATTGCATAACCATGTACATTGAAATAAACATGGCCTCACGGTTGTCACAACGATGTATTGTGTACAATGTGGAATATTAATCTTTAATTTCGTCAGCTGGTCAGAAATATATTGAACCACTTTAAAAGGATTTTTGCCAAGCAAAGACACTGATTTTAAAATGACCACTAATTTGCATTTGTGGAAGGCACATTCCCTGTCATGGAGTCATCAAATCTGCTGAACCCTCAGAGAGACAATGGAGTGTAAAAGCGTCCTTTCTGCATTATCAAGGGGGAAATGGACCATTCAAGGAGTTAATAGCTGAGACATTAATATTCAATCACCTTTGGCTATCACAATGGTTTACAGGATACAAAGAATTAATGCGCTGACCTGTTGGAGGCCACTGTTGACTTATAGAGCTTCTAAGAACAGGTGAGAGAGAATCCTACTGCTAGAGGGGACAATGACTGTGCAATTTGAAAGCCAGTCACATGACAACAGCCATCTTTACTGCCAAGTGTAGAAAAAGGAAGCACAAGCTGCTAAAATCAAGCAGCCTAGGGAAGAAACATCTGAAGACAACAACAAAGCTGTGTGCCTCTCCCTCTCTTTCAACTAACATGAAATCTGCTGTTTATATCATACTGAGGACAACACAGAGAAATTCTGAAGAAGACTTCAAATTCCAAACCAGCATTTCCAGAGAGAAAAAACAAGAACCACCATTGACAGAACTGCTTCAGCTATGAACAACAGCGAAGCACTCATAATCAGTGAACTCTCTATTCATTTATCTTTTATTGTTGAATCTTAATTTGGCCAGAAGTTAATCTCCTCTACTTTATGATTTGTAATTTTCGCATGTGCGTGTGTGTGTTATGATGTCAGGACTTGTGTTTATCTTTTCAAATATTTTTATATCTTTACCAGGGTGGGTTTTTAGTACAATAAAAGCTGACCCTTTTTGTGTTTAAACTCAAGAGAGCCTGTTGGACTGAGTACTTTGCAATCAGCACATAAACAGTTAAGTGCATGCACTGAATTAGCACATTCATCCTTATAAATTTCAAAAAATCCTGTTACAATCAATCAAAGAGTGGTAAAAAACGGGGAGTCCTTGCACCCATCCTCACCGAGTCGGAACACAGTGAAGATGTATCCATTATGGTATGGACGTAGTGTAGTTTAGCATTATATTTACAAAGGAAAAGCAGGAAATCATATTTTTATTTGCAATATTCTGATTATGGATTTTAAGACCTATTATTTTACTCCCTGATGCATATATGTAAGCCTGCACAGACAGACATCAGAAGGAGAAAATCTGGAAGGTCTGCACCAAGGATTTTGTGTTAATTGGGGTTATTTTGACTTCGTACGATTGTGAATAGACAGCCCATTACATTCAACTCCTCTCACTTCCTCCAAATAAAAGGTGTGGCTGTGGGTACCCGCAAGGGCCCCAGCTATGCCTGTCTCTTTATGGGGTATGTGGAACATTCCTTGTTGCAGTCCTACTCCGGCCCCCTTCCACAACTCTTTCTCCGGTACATCGATGATTACTTCGGTGCCGCTTCATGCTCTCGTCAGGACTTGGAAAAATTTATTAATTTTGCTTCCAATCTCCACCCCTCCATCATTTTCACGTGGTCCATCTCTGACACTTCCCTTCCCTTCCTTGACCTCTCTGTCTCAATCTCTGGTGATAGACTGTCCACCAATATCCATTACAAACCCACCGACTCCCACAGCTATCTCGACTACAGCTCCTCACACCCTGCTTCCTGTAAGGACTCCATCCCATTCTCTCAGTTCCTTCGCCTCCGTCGCATCTATTCCGATGATGCTACATTCAAAAACAGTTCCTCTGACATGTCCTCCTTCTTCCTTAACCGAGGTTTTCCACCCACGGTGGTTGACAGGGCCCTCAACCGTGTCCGGCCCATCTCCCGCGCATCCGCCCTCACGCCTTCTCCTCCCTCCCAGAAACATGATAGGGTCCCCTTTGTCCTCACTTATCACCCCACCAGCCTCCGCATTCAAAGGATCATCCTCCGCCATTTCCGCCAACTCCAGCATGATGCCACCACCAAACACATCTTCCCTTCACCCCCCTTATCGGCATTCCGTAGGGATCGCTCCCTCCGGGACACCCTGGTCCACTCCTCCATCACCCCCTACTCCTCAACCCCCTCCTATGGCACCACCCCATGCCCACGCAAAAAATGCAACACCTGCCCCTTCACTTCCTCTCTCCTCACCGTCCAAGGACCCAAACACTCCTTTCAAGTGAAGCAGCATTTCACTTGCATTTCCCCCAGCTTAGTCTACTGCATCCGTTGCTCCCAATGTGGTCTCCTCTACATTGGAGAGACCAAACGTAAACTGGGCGACCGCTTTGCAGAACACCTGCGGTCTGTCCGCAAGAATGACCCAAACCTCCCTGTCGCTTGCCATTTCAACACTCCACCCTGCTCTCTTGCCCACATGTCTGTCCTTGGCTTGCTGCATTGTTCCAGTCAAGCCCAACGCAAACTGGAGGAACAACACCTCATCTTCCGACTAGGGACTTTACAACCTTCTGGACTGAATATTGAATTCAACAACTTTAGGTCGTAAGCTCCCTCCCCCATCCCCACCCCCTTTCTGTTTCCCCCTTCCCTTTTTTTTCCAATAAATTATAAAGATTTTCCTTTTCCCACCTATTTCCATTATATAAAAAAAAACCCACTAGAGCTATACCTTGAGTGCCCTACCATCCATTCTTAATTAGCACATTCGTTTAGATAATATCACCAACTTTAATTTTAACACCTATGTGTTCTATTGTACTATTGTCGTTGACATCTTTTGATGATCTGCTTCTATCACTGCTTGTTTGTCCCTACAACCACACCCCCCCTCCCCCCCCTCCACCTCTTTGTCTCTCTATCTCTCCGCCCCCCACACACACACCTTAAACCAGCTTATATTTCAACTCTTTCTTGGACTCGAACGCAAGTTCTGTCGAAGGGTCATGAGGACTCGAAACGTCAACTCTTTTCTTCTCCGCCGATGCTGCCAGACCTGCTGAGTTTTTCCAGGTAATTCTGTTTTTGTTTTGGATTTCCAGCATCCGCAGTTCTTTTGTTTTTATCTCTGTGTTTAATTGACTGCCACTGCTCTTCAAGAAATGCCTACCTCCTTGAAGAAGTTCTGTTCCTCTCTGCGACAAGATTTCCGTATCTCTCTGTTGTCTTGCTCACCTTCTTTGCTTTCCATTTCCCTCCTAGTGTTTGGCAAGGTGTTTACTAAAACCCGCTTTCACAGCCATATCTCCTTTCTCAGTGACTGTCTCCGTCTCCGACTTACCCCACGTGGATTTCAACTGAAATTCCACCCCTCATGTTTCGAACCCACCCAGGATTACAGGTATCTCCGGGACATAAAACATTTCTCGGACTGCTGTTCCCGTCACATTCTGAAATCCACACTCAGTGCCATGCGCCGCCATATGAACACACTCGACCTCTCCCTCCAGCAGCACCGCCGTACCCTTTTTCAAAGCTGCGCGTGCCCCCAGTTTCATTTTATCCTTTGGTTCGTCCGACGCCTCAACAAGAAACTTTTTCTCTTTCTCTCAAGTGCTAAGGAATGCAAGCTACAACAACTCATAGACACCAACACCCATCTAGGACCCCCCACCCCTACCTGTTCCTCCGTCCCCACCCTTTCTTCCAATCCCAACCCCAGCCGTGTATTCACTATACCCCCTGACCTTCCCCTCTCTGATGCTGAACGTTCAGTGCTCAGCAAAGGACTTAGTTTCATACCCTTACACCCTCACCTCAATGAATTTCGGGCTCAGCATGATACTGAACTCTTCTTCCGCCGTCTTCGTCTCCGGGCTCACTTCTTTGGGCAGGAGTCTTCTCCCAGTTCAACAGATCCTTTTACCCATCTCCAATATTCTCCCTCCACTTGGACCCCTCCCTCTGGATTCTTACCTTCTCTCGATCTTTTCATTGAGAACTGTCGGCGCGACATTAGTCGTCTCAATTTCTCTGCTCCTCTCACCCGTTCTAACCTGTCTCTCTCTGAACTTACTGCACTCCATTCTCTCAGGTCCAACCCTGACATTGTCATCAAACCCGCTGACAAGGGTGGTGCTGTTGTTGTCTGGCGCACTGACCTCTACCTCGCGGAGGCTGAGCGTCAACTCGCAGACACTTCCTCCTACCTCTCCCTGGACCATGACCCCACCACTGAACATCAAGCCATTGTTTCCAGGACTGTCAGTGACCTCATCTCCTCTGGGGATCTCCCTCCCACAGCTTCCAACCTGATAGTCGCCCAACCTCGGACGGCCCGCTTCTATCTCCTACCCAAAATCCACAAACAGAACTGCCCCGGTAGACCGATCGTCTCAGCTTGCTCCTGCCCCACAGAACTCATTTCTCGTTATCTTGACTCCCTTCTCTCTCCCCTTGTCCAGTCCCTTCCCACCTACATCCATGATTCCTCTGACACGTTACGTCACATCAACAATTTTCAGTTCCCTGGCCCCAACCGCTTACTCTTCACCATGGACGTCCAATCCCTCTACACCTCCATCCCCCACCAGGATGGTCTGAGGGCCCTTAGCTTCTTCCTCGAACAGAGGCCCGAACAATCCCCATCCACCACTACTCTCCTCCGTCTGGCTGAACTTGTTCTCACACTGAACAATTTCTCCTTCAACTCCTCTCACTTCCTCCAAATAAAAGGTGTGGCTATGGGTACCCGCATGGGCCCCAGCTATGCCTGTCTCTTTATGGGGTATGTGGAACATTCCTTGTTGCAGTCCTACTCCGGCCCCCTTCCACAACTCTTTCTCCGGTACATCGATGATTACTTCGGTGCCGCTTCATGCTCTCGTCAGGACTTGGAAAAATTTATTAATTTTGCTTCCAATCTCCACCCCTCCATCATTTTCACGTGGTCCATCTCTGACACTTCCCTTCCCTTCCTTGACCTCTGTGTCTCAATCTCTGGTGATAGACTGTCCACCAATATCCATTACAAACCCACCGACTCCCACAGCTATCTCGACTACAGCTCCTCACACCCTGCTTCCTGTAAGGACTCCATCCCATTCTCTCAGTTCCTTCGCCTCCGTCGCATCTGTTCCGATGATGCTACATTCAAAAACAGTTCCTCTGACATGTCCTCCTTCTTCCTTAACCGAGGTTTTCCACCCACGGTGGTTGACAGGGCCCTCAACCGTGTCCGGCCCATCTCCCGCGCATCCGCCCTCACGCCTTCTCCTCCCTCCCAGAAACATGATAGGGTCCCCCTTGTCCTCACTTATCACCCCACCAGCCTCCGCATTCAAAGGATCATCCTCCGCCATTTCCGCCAACTCCAGCTTGATGCCACCACCAAACACATCTTCCCTTCACCCCCCTTATCGGCATTCCGTAGGGATCGCTCCCTCCGGGACACCCTGGTCCACTCCTCCATCACCTCCTACTCCTCAACCCCCTCCTATGGCACCACCCCATGCCCACGCAAAAAATGCAACACCTGCCCCTTCACTTCCTCTCTCCTCACCGTCCAAGGACCCAAACACTCCTTTCAAGTGAAGCAGCATTTCACTTGAATTTCCCCCAACTTAGTCTACTGCATCCGTTGCTCCCAATGTGGTCTCCTCTACATTGGAGAGACCAAACGTAAACTGGGCGACCGCTTTGCAGAACACCTGCGGTCTGTCCGCAAGAATGACCCAAACCTCCCTGTCGCTTGCCATTTCAACACTCCACCCTGCTCTCTTGCCCACATGTCTGTCCTTGGCTTGCTGCATTGTTCCAGTCAAGCCCAACGCAAACTGGAGGAACAACACCTCATCTTCCGACTAGGGACTTTACAGCCTTCTGGACTGAATATTGAATTCAACAACTTTAGGTCGTAAGCTCCCTCCCCCATCCCCACCCCCTTTCTGTTTCCCCCTTCCCTTTTTTTTTTCCAATAAATTATAAAGATTTTCCTTTTCCCACCTATTTCCATTATATAAAAAAAACCCACTAGAGCTATACCTTGAGTGCCCTACCATCCATTCTTAATTAGCACATTCATTTAGATAATATCACCAACTTTAATTTTAACACCTATGTGTTCTATTGTACTATTGTCGTTGACATCTTTTGATGATCTGCTTCTATCACTGCTTGTTTGTCCCTACAACCACACCCCCCCTCCCCCCCCTCCACCTCTTTGTCTCTCTATCTCTCCGCCCCCCACACACACACCTTAAACCAGCTTATATTTCAACTCTTTCTTGGACTCGAACGCAAGTTCTGTCGAAGGGTCATGAGGACTCGAAACGTCAACTCTTTTCTTCTCCGCCGATGCTGCCAGACCTGCTGAGTTTTTCCAGGTAATTCTGTTTTTGTCTCAGTATCACTACTTGTTTGTCCTTACAACCACACCAACCCCCCCCACCTCTCTGTCTCTCTATCTCTCCGCCCCCCACCCACACCTTAAACCAGCTTTTTTTCCAACTCTTTCTTGGACTCGAACTCAAGTTCTGTCAAAGGGTCATGAGGACTCGAAACGTCAACTCTTTTCTTCTCCGCCGATGCTGCCAGACCTGCTGAGTTTTTCCAGGTAATTCTGTTTTTATTTTGGATTTCCAGCATCCGCAGTTTTTTTGTTTTTAGCCCATTACATTACATGGATTGCCAAATTTGCATGCTATATTTACATGATTGCTCAAAGTCAAAGTTACCCTCAGTGTATGGAAAAACAGTTTAAACATATTCAGCTAAGTCCCTATTTCATGTCTTTTTATGCCAAAACTCACCAGTTACTCCTTGGATTCATTCTTTCTCATGGGGTACACATAGAGGTTTGGATGGGAAATGGGAAAGGAAACCAATGACAACAGTATGTCATGTCAGATGGGATATGAATAAATTGTCACTATGGAGTGGAGAGGGGCAGAAAAAGCTGATGGAGTAAGGTATTACGGAATGTGGTGGAAGATGGTCCAGTCTTGCATGACCAGGATCAACTGTTTCTTTCTAGTTTTAATGCAAAATTATACTGCTGTCTTCACAGTGCTAATGTATTATTGGAATGTACAATGTTATCAGTTTTGTAGATCTGAGCTGAAAGGAACTGTCATTGCTTAAGGATTTAGGTTGTATGTTTAGCAACAGATTGAATTGCAAAGTGGCTGTAGTGTAGATCTGACTTTCTGATAATTCTATACATTGCAGTGTATCTCTGACAAGGAGGTAACTTATATATGCATGCCAATAAATTCAATTTGTTCTCTTATAAGTAATGCTATAATGACCACGACTAAATCTGAATCGAGCTCAAGTTTCTGATGGATCTGACTGAAATGATGGGCAGGATTTTCTGTGCCCGCCAGCGTCGGGCATGTTTGGTAGCTTGAGCGGTTAATATGGCACAATCGGTTTTATGATGGCGTGAAACCAGTTTGTGATCGTCCACTGAGCCCGCTGATGGTGGGCTGCGTTTCCTGCCATCAGACGTTGGGAACCTCATTGTAATACATTAGCATAACATTATAAGGCCAGCCCACCAGACTCATTCCCCACCACCGCGCCCCCCCTCGCCACACTGGATCGTCCACCCACATCGATGGGAAAACACGCCAACGTGTTCCACAACAGCACATAAGCAATGTGCAACTGGCCTGCTGCATTTCAGTCGGGACTTCAACATTTGTTTGCTTACCTTGCTTCGGTCAGCACTCGCAGTCATCAGCGCCAGGCTTCACAGGCAGTAACACATCACTTTTAGGGGGGCTCACAGCCAGGTCACTACCAACCAGATCAACCATATGTGGGTGGCTTTTCAATGGCTGCAGAGCTAGGTCTTGATGGAGAAGGGGGAGAAGTGGCCTCAGGCAAGGGAAGGGGCTGCAGGATGAGAGCTGTACTGGGGAAGGAGGGTATCCCAGGGTGTGTGTTGGGCCACATGAGGTCAGATGGACATGTGAGGATATGTGTGTGAGAATGGGTGGTGATGTCCCTTGAGCTGGCAGTGAGTGAGATGCCAGTGAATGTGTCCTGGGCTTAAGTGTGTAAGTTTAGAGTGATGAGATGGTTGCCATATCCTGGCTGCACGGAAGAGATCATTCATCCTCTATCTGCATTGGATGGCCAACGTCTTCTGTGTAGCATTGACGCTGACCACTGCTGCTACTGCTTGCCATGCTGGATTGGTGATTCTGCTGCCCGTCTTGCAGCCAGAGCAGGTGAGGAGGACATCATGGCAGGCGTCCACAGCATCCAAATGGCATTCCAGGCATTAAACCTGGGGGTTGCAGTCTTTTTCCCTTTCATGGACATCTTCCCTGCAGCAGTTGTGGGCTTGAAGCACTGAGATGTGCACTCACGGCTGGACTTTAAATATGGCGCCCGGCATGATGAAGCAGCGAGGTAATGGTGTGGGAGATGAATGAGAACCTTCCGCCATGGAAACGGCATGTTTCCCGGGAATGCACAAGTAACGCGGCGGGTTTGGGACAAGGTTTGCAGGATGAGAGCTTGTACTGGGGAAGGAGAGTATCCCAGAGTGTGTGGGGACACATGTTGATCCGTGTGAGTGGCCTCAAGGTTGTGAGGGCTGAGGAGGTCGTTTTACCCACCCGCCACTGCACTTAGTGCAAATCTGGGCTGATTCCACCCGATGCTTTGCCTTCAAATATCTGCAGCAAACTTTAAAAAGCTGATACCTGAGATTGTGGCCCTGAAATTCCACCTAAGTTCCACTGTTTTCCTGATGGTTAGGGGGTGCTCTCAAGGACAGAGACTTCCTAAGTTAGATGCTCCTGCTACGGAGGCTCAGTTCGGGTCATTGGCCGGGATTTTACTGGCTGATAGGGGTGGGCCGAGAGGCAGGGAGCCATGTCGGGTCAGCTCACTAATGTGGCTCTGATGCTGCCAGGACATTTTCCCAGTGGTGAAACTGTTGTGGAGAGGCTGCTCACTCCAAGCAGGTGGGCAGCAAATTACCATAATTATAGGCACAAGTAAGGGCTATTTTACGGTGCTTCTGGCTAAATAGTGGTGGCTTCCCGATGGCAGCCTTGGGTGGGGGAGGGGTTGTTGTAGATTGAGGGGATAGGCTGAGTGGGCCAAAGAGAGAGCCACAGCTAGTGAAGGCAGCCTCCATGGCCCCATCATTTTCCTTGGAGGGGCTTCCCCTCCAACATCCAGCCCTTGATTTTAAAAAAATCTTTTTTAAAACTTACCTGGCCCTGTTACTGGTGCCTCCTGCACACCTCAGCAGCACCCACCTCTCCCTAAGGCACTACTGAGACTTCAGAGCTGCCAACCCCCTGATTGGCCTATCAGCATCAGGAGCCCACCAATCATCTTTAAGTGGATGTTGGGCCTACAGTGGTTAATTAGCAGTCGGTCTGTGGTAAAGTTACCAAGGAAATGTCACTGCCAGCAAGTAGGAGCATGGGACTTGCTTTCTACTGGGACGTTGGGGACCTGACGCTTACTGTAAAATTCAGGCCTGTGTTTCAATAGCAGCCTGAATTAACTAAATGTGAGTGACACCTTAATCTTGCATCAATCTTGAATTTATTCTTCATAAGAATGGCCAATTTAAATGACTTTGTATTGTTTTTCTGTTTTCCTAATATAATGATGTGTTTTCACTTTGGCCTCTTAACAGTGCTCCGAGAATTCATTGAATGTGAGGATAAAGGCATTACTACCATTCAGTGCTAATTGGCACTAAAGTTCTTATTCACAAAGCTTTTGCACATCTTAAAAAATATGCTCTGAAAGACTTACGTTACATAAGCACCTTATCGTATCTCAAAAACCACTGAAAGTTGTTCAAATAAAGTGGTTCCTTTGAAGTTGAGAGACTGTTAAACTTTGCTACAGTTTCTCTGCCAAATTTTCCACCTGTAACCACATTCACTTCTGAAAAACCACATTTTTATAGGTTACCACAGGGCTTTTGAATGGAGCCCTGATTGTGAGGTATCAAGGAAGGAAGGGACCCAAAACTTGATGTTGAAGTTGAAATAAATTGTCATAGTAATGCAGAGAGTATTCTGCCTCTGTCCACCATCTGAAATGCTGCACTCAGAGTGAAAGTATTTCATGCAGAAAGTCAGATAATATTCCATTCAAAAGCTCCATAGTTAATCATCTCAACAAACAGGTACAGAAAGAAAACATTTAGAATTAATAATTCATCTCAGGCTTGCTGATTAAATTAAAGTTTTAATAGCTTTATCAGTTAGTCAAATAATGAGTAAAAGAGATGCAATCTTGTTTGAATTTGAATGATCTTGTAGATTATGTTATATGGAGTTGCTTGATTTACTTCATTATGGATCTGCTTGATTTACTTCATAATGAATAGTGCAGGAGGCAAGCTAATCCAGAAACAGAACAGTGAACATAACCTAGAAAAGCCTATTCTAATATCAAAGCTGATAACTAAGAGAAGTCAATATTCTCACAGTTGCAATCTTAAGGATGAATTTTAAATTAATGTTGTTGAAGCTCTTGTAGCAGAACAAAATCCTTGCAATAATAATGAGTCCATTGAAGCTATTGAGTAGGACTAAAATGTTTTTGATGATGCAACCATGATATCAAAGAAGTTGTTTTGCTAGCGCAGTACATCAAATACCATTCTCCAGAGTGTGCTATAGGCATCTTGCTATTAACTTTATCCCTCATTATCCTGCCACTGGGGATGGTTAAAGCGTGACACATCGCTTTCCATTTTTGTCAATTTGACTTTTTCATCTCAAAAATCTCTCCCATGTGTCATTTTGCACTTGTCCTCTTCTCGTCTTCCAACTCACTTATCACCTATTCTCCCCTTATTCAGTAAATGGTTGGGTTTTTGGTGATGCCATTTGTGCCAATTATTGAATAGCTGGAATTCCACCTGGGTTAGAGTCATAAAATACAGATTATTTTTTCATTCTTGCCCCAAGGGACTATTTTTGCTTTCATCCTCTTTTGATGTTCCAACTAGTGCCCTATTCAAGAACTGCAGAACAAATCAGCAAGGCCAGGTATCAAGTAACCATTGGGTATGAATCTCTGGCTCTCTGATAAGAAGTGGTCAAGTGGTTGCATTTCTGAGCTGTCTTATGGATTTTCTTTAGGTGAAAGAACCAAAAGCTCTTCCATTATGAACCAATAGCTATCCCAATTGTTGTGTCCAGGCAGGTTAAATTGTTTCTTTAAAGGCTGCGAGATGACCTGGCAGGAAGTAAAGTAACCTTTTAGGAAGTGGGGCGGGCAGATCAAGTACCTGGCAGTTCTGATGCATTAAATCATGACTACGCTTTAACTTAGGGGGTGAGCAGACTAAATATAGTTTTACCCTTAGTTGGGCAATCAAAGCTATAACAGCCGATAAGACTGTGCTGTCGACAACAAACATGCTATAAGGAAGCACAGGAATTATGCTAATCTGTCTGGTTTCTAACCCCCTTCATTATGTTGCAGATATGGCAGCTGTTGATATCGATCAATATGACATCCACATCATTGCTGATGCACTGAAGCATTACATACGAGGGCTGCCTTCACCTGTGATTCCACCAGCTATTTACAGTGAGCTAGTCTACACTGCCCAAGGTAAAATGCTGCAGATGACCTAAGATTTGTACCATTCCTTGAAAGAAGAATATATTTTATAATGCACAATAGCCTGATAAAGTAAAAAATGCTTTCTTGTTCTGTTTTTGGAAATGTTTAATCATTTTTCTTACCTTCTTAAAATTAAAATAAGAAAATCTGTGTTTGAAAGTGTTGACTGAGATATAATATCTGTTTCAAAAACATGAGCGTGTAATGTGTTAAAGATTTAGGATATTTAATTTTTTGTAACTTTGCTTACTAAAAAATGTTAAATTACAACCCTGCTTCTGACCTTTTAAACTAACCAAATCTTTCATTATTGGGCTAAAGTGAATCTTTTCTGGATCTGCTACTTAAACCCTGATAGTCATGTGTATAGGTTGTCTCAGCAGATCAGGATCAGAGGTTTGTTACCCAATCACAGCACTGTCTATTTTACTTTTATTAAAATGGCAAGCTCTGTGCTAGCTGAGTGAATAAGTACACTGCTTTGTGTTGTACAGTGCTATTTGAGTCAGGAAGCTTCTGGGTTCATTCCTCGTTAGGAGTTAGCTTATTTTCAAAGCAGCATTTGAGGGACTGCAATTAGCCTCGACATCCCTTGCAGGAAGAGTTAAATTACCCAATGATAACTCAGTGACTTTCCATTGTTGTCAAATCATCATGATCAGGCTCAATTTTGATGCCACACCACAGTGGAATAGTGGAATAACCTGCTGTTAATAGATAAATACGTAAAGGATGGCAACTTGAGCAAGGCAAGTAAGAGTTCCTGGTGCCTGTGGAACTCTACACTAGTGTGGCGTAAGACCATAAGACCATGAGACGCAGGAGCAGTAGTAGTCCATTCAGGCCATCGAGTCTGCTCCACCATTCAATGAGAGGGAGGTAACAGAAATGGGTTTGAAAATAAAAATGGCCGCAATGCCCACTTGGTGCAGGATGGTGTAGCCTGTCTCACTAGCATATCCTTGATTGGTCTTTAAACCATTGGAACCAATAAAAATGAGACGTTATGGACAAGTACGATTAAATGGTTGATATTGCAGCAGTGACTAAAAACTGTACCGATGGAGAACAAACAAAAAGCAAATGTTTTCTTTTATTTGCAGCTAGCTGGCTGCAGCTATGTCTTCAGTACTAGCACTCACAATCATTCACTTATTAAAATCAAACATAATCTCAACATTGATACTAAAAATAATTTACTGTTGCTTTTTAATAAATAAATTACTAGGTATGGATTTATTTATCACTTCAATCCAGTATTCAAGATACTGATGTATAGTATCATTATTTTTCCAATCTTGGAGCCAAAGTCTGGGCTAATCATCTGAGAACTGACATACATCACCTCCATCTTCATAAAATATTACTGAAGTAATAAAGATATCAATCAACTCCGAAGAATATTATAGACAGTATATGTGTAATTGGAGCAGTTCAAAATGTTCAATATTGATCCAAAGGAAAATCATTGTTGAATCCAATAGCTTTAATAATGCTAAGAGGCTGTTTTTGCACAGCTTTAAAGATGAGGTTTGGGTAGAATTTTACAGACCCATCGCGGTGGGGGCAGGGCCGTAAAATGCGTCGAGCCGTTCAAAATTCCATTGACTTTGGCAGAAATGGAAAAACCTGCCAGTGGGAGGGGCATTAAAATATGATACAAATGGATATTTGAACACCAGCAGGTTCAATCCTCCACTAGGAAGGAGATACCTGAAGAAGATTCATCCCTAAACCAGACTAGTAGTTTGTTGTAGTTTTCTCAGCTGGAGATTGGAGAATTTGTGTGAGCAGGTCAACTGCCTAAAACCGTGCCTATGTGTGCCCACAGGGAGATCATGTCGACCAGGGAGAAAGTACAGCAAACATTCCAAAAGAAATGTCAAAAACATCTTTCTCACATTCACAGTCGATGAAAAATAAACAAAGTACATCTTACAATTCAATTGAATTTATAGTCCAAAACGATTCATATTGGGTTTGTTTATGAACCCTAAAGTTTAACCCACTTTTAATTTAGATGCACCTGGCCCTTGAATAGCATAACCATATACATATGTACAAATTATAGCCAGGATTCTGTTGGGTCAAAGGGGGCCTCACCCATCAATTGGAGGACAGGCAGGGAACCCTATCCATTCCATGGGGAAGGCCCAATAGAATCAAATGCCCTTCAGGCATTTAAGTGGGCCTTCCCTGGAAATGAGGTCCTCGGCAGCATAAGTCCTGCCTTCCAAAAGCTGCCAGCTAATCAGAGGCTGGCAGCTGTCCATTGCTGTTAGTGCCAGCAGAAATGGTGGCAGCTCACAGCAGTGCACCCGCCAGAGATCCAGGATGACTGTAGGACCCCAGCCAAATGTGAGTAAAGGTGGTGTGGGGATTGCAGGATTGATGTCATGGGGGTGGAGGGGCCAGGGGGAAATCAAAGGTAAGAGTAGGGGTTTGGCTTTCAGTGCCCCCCCCACCCCCCCCCATTTCCCAATTCTGGGTCCTTCGATAAGTATGATAGACCCCTCCCAGGAGGCAGCTGGCAGATCTGTCAGAATTTCCTGGGTGGACATCCGAGAGTGCAGGAAAGCCGTGCAGGCCCTATTTAATCCCTTAGCCACCACTAAATTGCGGTGGGCTTAGGGATAATGGATATCAATTGGCTCATTAATGAGCCTAATCGACATCCCACAGCTGCCACGGGCGGCCTTTCCTGCACTAAATCCAGCCCTGTGTTTCTGAAAGGTGTTCTCATTTCTTCTATTCCATCATCAGTATCTGGTATTTATAACTGAAGCCAAGACGTCAAGGCAGTTAGCATTAGAGGGAAAAAACAGGTATGGCAGCTTATCTTTGATGGACCAGATGCGTAACAATCTACTAGGATGGTGTAGCTATAATGAATACTGATAACAGGCATAATATCACACAAGTGAATAGAATCAGGTGACCTTTTTTAATGCTGTTGGGTTGGGCAATGCAATAAAAGGGAGATTGCAGTTTTAGTGATCAATCATTCTGTTTAAATATTACGTACATAATAAACTTGTCAGTTGAATGCACAAACTGATAGTGGAGCTAATCTCAATTATACAATGGGCTAAACTTTATTGTAATTCTATTTTGGTGCTTATTTTGCTACAAAGAGCAACTTTACTTGTTGGAAAGTAATTTTTGATGCTGACAGATGAATGTTCAAACCTCTTCTGCTGCTTAGGTAGGCTCATAGCAGTATTTGTGTCAGTTTTTACCCTAATGCCACAATCTCATCTTATTCATCTCTGTCCTGCCCTTGTTTTTAAAATATATAAGTTAATTATATTGTTTTACTTAAGTGCTCACTATCATCGTATCGCTATAACTTTATTAAAATTGCAATTGCTAATGAAAACCAGTGAGTCTGCCACATTGGATATATAATATCACAGTGGATGTGTGATGCTGGAGAAGTAGTTTTACAGAAAAATGACCTATAGAATCTGACAAGAGTAAATAAAGTAGCAGGCTATTCTCTTCCAAAAATTGAGGGAAATAAAATACCCTGTGTAATTGATAATAACATGTACCTGTGAAATTAATGATAAATTTAATAAAATGGGGTTGTTTCAATGGCTCAGTGAATAAGTACATCGTGTGGTGTAGTAATGAGTCAGTTATAAGACATGTCTGTGTTGAATTCATTGATTTCAGCAAGGGTAAGCTGGGGTATCATCATGCCAAGTTAGCATCAGAAAAATTTATAAAGACTTGCTCGCCTCCAATCACTACCTGGTGACCACACTGCTTGAGGGTAAGGCAGTGATGTTCTCAGCCATTGATAACCCAATATATTCACTAGGATGTCGCTTGGATGAGAGTATGGGAGTAATGCCACTGCCTATAATAACATGCCCAACATGAACACCATGTTAAGAAAAGTGTAAAGGGGGAAAACCATTGGAGAGAAAAGAAGGGAAGTTAAGGTACATGGAGGAATGATGTGGCGTTCAATAACCCTACAGTGTTTGTTATTCTACATGATCACTATGGAGCGGTTGCTACTAGTCCAAAACTAATTACAATCACATCTTAAACTTTACAGTGCACATAAGAGATGATTTTAGACCAATTTAAAGGTGTTTATCTTGGAGTTCAGGTGACAGTTATAAATCTCACCATTATGGCATCTGAGTCCTTTTTTTCCTGCTTTGTATTGGGTATCAATTACAATATGTTGAATAGACTGAAGTATTATCAACAGTTCTTGCCATTAAAAATCTCTTGGCTGGAAACTCCTGGAGAAGTTTTTTTTAACTTGGTGAGTTAACTTCCAGCTGCTAGAAAATGTTAACTCCAGCTGGGATATATTTAGTTTTGTGTATAAGGTTAAGCAATAATATTTTTATAAAATGGTCACAAACCTCTCTAGTTCAAACTCAGAGCAAAAGGTACATCAAGGTTTACAAACCTGTCTCTCAGCATCCTTGGAACTCAGGCTTTGAAGTTACTGAACATAAAACCTTTGTGCACACATTGTGGAATAAATGAGGGTTTTTGCTCCATGCATATGTATATGTTATTAGCGCTTTTGCTTACCTGTTCCCTAACGTTGTGGTAGATTTAAGTTTGAGTTCGTTTTTGTTCTTGGTGCCTAAGAGAACAGGCCTTGACGAATTTAGCACTGGCAACAATGCCTGAGTGGAATGGACACAGGACAGCCCAGTGTAAGTTGGTATGCTTTGATTCTGATTCACATTTATAAATTGGGTGCAATGCATAACAATTTCTACCCATTATGTCTTTAGCCTTGCATGTACTTAGAAAAAAAATAGACAAACAGGACACATGAACTGAAATGGAATCTATGTTAAAAACAAAAAGGACTGTCCCGGCAGACCGATCGTGTTAGCCTATTCCTGCCCCATTTCTTGCTATCTTGACTCCATTCTCTCTCCCCTTGTCCAGTCCTTTCCCACCTATATCCATGATTCCTCTGATACCCTACATCATATCAACAATTTCCAGTTCCCTGGCCCCAACCGCTTCCTCTTCACGATGGACGTCCAATCCCTCTACACCTCCATCCCCCACTGGGATGGTCTGATGGCTCTCTGCTTCTTCCTCGAACAGAGGCCCGAACAATCCCCATCCACCACTACTCTCCTCCATCTGGCTGAACTTGTTCTCACACTGAATAATTTCTCCTTAAATTCCTCTCACTTCCTCCAAATAAAAGGTGTGGCTATGGGTACCCGCATGGGCCCCAGCTATGCCTGTCTCTTTATGGGGTATGTGGAACATTCCTTGTTCCAGTCCTACTCCGGCCCCCTCCCACAACTCTTTCTCCGGTACATCGATGATTACTACGGTGCTACTTCATGCTCTCGTCTGGACCTGGAAAAATTTATTAATTTTGCTTCCAATTTCCACCCCTCCATCATTTTCACATGGTCCATCTCTGACATTTCCCTTCTCTTCCTTGACCTCTCTGTCTCAATCTCTGGTGATAGACTGTCCACCAATATCCATTACAAGCCTACCGACTCTCACAGCTACCTCGACTACAGCTCCTAACACCCCACTTCCTGTAAGGACTCCATCCCATTCTCTCAGTTCCTTTGCCTCCGTCGCAGCTGTTCTGATGAAGCCACTTTCAAAAACAGTTCCTCTGACATGTCCTCCTTCTTCCTTAACCGAGGTTTTCCACCCACGGTGGTTGACAGGGCCCTCAACCGTGTCCGGCCCATCTCCCGCGCATCCGCCCTCACGCCTTCTCCTCCCTCCCAGAAACATGATAGGGTCCCCCTTGTCCTCACTTATCACCCCACCAGCCTCCACATTCAAAGGATCATTCTCCGCCATTTCTGCCAACTCCAGCATGATGCCACTACCAAACACATCTTCCCTTCAACCCCCCGGCGGCATTCCGCAGGGATCGTTCCCTCTGGGACACCCTGGTCCACTCCTCCATCAGCCCCTACATCTCAACCCCCTCCCATGGCACCTTTCCATGCAACCGCAGAAGGTGCAACACTTACCCCTTTACTTCCCCTCTCCTCACCGTCCAAAGGCCAAAACACTCCTTTCAAGTGAAGCAGCATTTCACTTGCACTTCCCTCAACTTAGTCTACTGCATTTGTTGCTCCTAATGCGGTTTCCTCTACATTGGAGAGATCAAACGCAGACTGGGTGACCGTTTTGCAGAACACCTGCGGTCTGTCCACAAGAATGACCCAAACCTCCCTGTCGCTTGCTATTTCAACACTCCACCCTGCTCTCTTGCCCACATGTCCGTCCTTGGCCTGCTGCATTGTTCCAGTGAAGCCCAACACAAACTGGAGGAACAGCGGACTGAATATTGAGTTCAACAATCTTAGATCATGAATTCTCTCCTCCATCCCTACCCCCTTTTCTGAGTTTCCCCCTCCTTTTTTTTCCAATAATTTATATAGATTTTTCTTTTCCCACCTACTTCCATTATTTTTAAATGTATTTCCATCCATTGTTTTATCTCTACCTTTTAGCCTATTTCGATCCCTTCACCCCACCCCACCCCCACTAGCGCTATCTGTACCTTGCTCATCCTGCTTTCTACCCTTAATTAGCGTATTCCTTTAGATAATATCACCACCTTCAACACCTCTTTATCCTTTTGTCTGTGACATCTTTTGGTTATCCCCACCTATCACTGGCCCTCCATCCAGCTCTTCTTGTCCCCCCCCACTCTTAAACCAGCTTATATTTCACCTCTCTTCTATTTTTACTTAGTTCTCTTGAAGGGTCATTCGGACTCAAAATGTTAACTGTGCTCTTCTCCGCAGATGCTGCCAGACTTGCTGAGTTTTTCCAGATATTTTTGTTTTTGTTTTGGAATCTATGTTATTCTGCTTGAACTCTGAACAAGAATTGTGGATTTTCATTTGTCCTAACTTTAAGATTTAGTATTTATATTAAACAATCTTAAAAACCCATAATGTAAAAGAGCTATTCAGATCATTAAGTCAGCTTGACCCAGAGTCTGTACATGTTTATTCCATTGTGGACTTACTTCCAACACCATTTACTAATCTCCTATTTCAATGAATGCTAATTTCCTTCACTGGCTTCACCCCTGAAAAAAATAACCTCAGAGCTAATCTTCTCTAGAACCCTCAATCTTTCTTCTCAACAGATATTGATCCCATTTCTTTCTAAAAGTGCCAATTGACCTCTAATCAAATACCTTCTTTGGAGTTTATCCAATATCCAGTAGGATAATTTGAATCTCCAATCTCACTCATGAATATTATGTATATTATGTTTGTGTCCTCTAATTCTATATTAACTGCCCCAGCACTGCCAAGACTATTTGCTTCTGTTGCATTCTAGACAGATCTCCCTCAACCCTCTTTTCTCTGATGAGCTTTTCTTCATAACTTAAATTGTGGATTCATCTTCTCCATACCTTTTCATTGTACTTATATGATTTTTAGAGTAAAATTACCAAAGCTGCAATGCATACTCCAGAAATAACCCCACCAATGATCTGTACAATGTCAGTATATCTCATTCTGACTTGTAGCCTAATGTTGTCCAGAGACACCCACGTACCTGATTTGTCTTATTAATAGCTGCCTCACACTGACCAGATGCTGTCAGCAAAGTATAATATAGCAGAGCATTAAGTTTTAGGCTGTTGTGCTTTCACAATATTTCATAGCGAGCTATACATGGTTATAGACTCACAGTCAGATTTAGATTCCAGGATTTGCTAGTGAAGCAAGTAATGAAATTATGAAATAATATCTCTACCAAGAAAGGGTATTTGGATTTATATAGCTATTATAGCCAGAAACTAGGTCCGCAACTAGCTTGGAGCAAGTTTCATTCCAGATTTTGAAAGATAAAAAACACAGAAACTTGTCAGCTCATGAGTAAAAGTGGTTTTAGCTAGCTGTTGGCAATCTATCATTGATCCTATTCATACATCTATAATCACTTTGTTGCTAAGTGCAAATTAAGCAGCCTAACTAGTTTACACTTTTGTGTGTTGTGAACAACTGAAGAACTAGCTGGAAGATGATGTGGGCAATGCTGTGTATTCCAATGGAGGAGGAGGAGGACAGTCCATCTTGAGCAATATCTCAGGCTTTGCAGAAGCTGACCACAGGGGGCATTGTCGTAGACTGGGAGCTGGTTGCCCATGAAGCACCTTAAGAGTAGGAGCAACAGTCTAGGTGTTTTGAAAAATGGTGAAACTAAACCCAGAGCTTACACAAATATTAAATGTAATATCTTCATACCGGTACAGGCATGACACTCCTCTCTCCCACTGGGAAAAAAATGTAATTCTGTTACTTTTTTTAACATGATATTTTTTGCAAAGCAAATGATAAAAGTGCTCATGGACTCTCCAAATGCACTTTGACTTTCCCACGCAGTTATCTGATACAGCTACAGTTTCTCTGTTGCATTCCTTTTCTCTTAAAATCCCCCAGTTACATATTATCTGGTGATTTTTATGAATGACAGTACAACAATATCAAGATTGGTGGCTTTACTGGACCTAAGCTGTTCAGTGCAATTAATATTGGAAAAAAATTCTGAATGCATACAGTCTTCTAATACACTGTAGGATTTCACCAGGCTATTTTCTGTTTGAAGGCTTTTAGTATGCAGATTGATCTGAGTGCTTGGATCGGAGTTTTGCAAAGCCCTTCCATTTTCATGGCCATGTCTACAATCCAGGAGTTGGGTAAATTAGGTCCTGTCCACTGATGATTCATATCTTTAGGATAATGGGTTTGGGGGCATTGTCTTTCGACCCGTGTGAGGTGTCTGGTTTCCGCCCTTGCATCCCTTTTTCAGTGGTCTTCAATTATGAACTACTGGGTTTGGGTGGATTTAAGTTTTTAACCTGGTCCTTTGAGGGTTCTGTGTTTAAGTCTGTGCCAGCTGCACTCAAACTTTCCTTATGGCTGGCACAAGTGCAGTTCAATTTCAGGGGTAATGACTTCCCTATGTCTGTTACTTTGGGGATGGGTTGGACCCCAATCAGTCCCTTGTCATTTGGGACACTACTGCCCACAGGTGACTGACCAGTTTCTGCTATACTGCTCTGTGGCTCTTCAACTGGTTGAGGCATCTCCCTCACTATCTGTTTGCCTGTTAGTGAGCTCCCCTACCTCCCATTTAAATCCAGAAAAAATGTTTCTGAAAGCCATACTTCAGGCTCATTCCCTTCAACTTCTGCCTTTCCTGTTCTATCACTTTTGCTTTTCTCTGGCTCTGTCTTGGCCATCTTAAGTCCAACAGGCCCAATGCTGGCCCTTTTTAACACTGCCGGTTCTAACCTGACTCTTTTTAATTCTGTTGGCTTTTTTTTGGCCTCTTCAACTCTTATGGGCCCTATCAGTCCCTGCAGGACCTTTGTCTCTTCCTCAACCCTCTGCATCTATGCAGAATTCTACTGCTTATCCCCAGCCTTCCCGTCTCTCTCTGGACTGCCCTGGACTCTTTGGGTTACTACCTTCCAACCAGCTAGGTTGTTTCCTAACCAAATGTCTACCCCTTGTAAGGACAAGCTTGGGCTTGCACCCAGCATTACTAGCCCCATAATGAGCTCGCCCTGCAGGTACATTTTCACTACACTTCTACACACTCTCCAGTGAGTCCTTTCACAAGCACACCAGTATTCATTCTGCTCTTGGGCAGGAACTCACTCATCCCTGCCACTAGCAGAATTTGCATGCTGTCAGTATCTCAGACTGATCTCCTTCTCCTGCTTTGAAAAACTAAGGGCCACTTTCCCCTTAAATACAAAATCCTTGTAGGTGTTTGGGCCTTCAATTTCATTTGAACAGAGACTCATGGCTTTCATGGCCACAGATATTAGCTGGCTTCACTGCCTCCTGTGAGGGTTTTTGCATGCTGACACTTTTCTTTGATATGACCTGGCTTGCCACACTGGAAGCAAGCAGGGTGTGATCCTGCTAGTTTGATTTTCAGGGTTCTTTCTTTTAAAAGTTAGAAATTGGTTTGACCTGTCTTCTCTACTCTCTTATCCTGTGGCGTCAATTTCTGTTCTCTCTATCTCCTTTTGATCTTTCTTTTGCTGACAAGAGCTATCTGAACCATTTTTGTTTTGTCTTAGAGGTTTGTAGGTCAAATCGTAGCCATCAGCCATGACTGCAGCTGCTCTGACCATGGAAGTCCTTTGGTTCCTCTGTGTGAGTTTTGAGGCTGTGGGGGAGACATTTTAAAACTCCTCTAGCGGTACCAGCTCTATTAACCCTTCATCGGTGCGATCTATCTTTAAAGCTCGAACCCACCAGTCAAAAGCTACCTGTTAAATTCTTTCAAATTCCAGATAAGTCTGTGAGGCTTTTGGTGGATTGTTGGTGGTATGCCTCCATCACTAGTTCGTAGGCACTGAGGATAGTAGCCTTTGTATATTGTAACTGGCAGAGATCTCAGCAGACAACAGTGTAAATCTCACAAGCTTTCCCTACCAGCTGACCCTGTGTTAGGAGTATCCAAAATTCTGTTGGCCAATGTAACTGAGTTGTCAACTTCTCAGAAGCTGTTAAGAAAGTCTCTACATCCTCCTCTTCAAATTTTGGGACAAATTGAGGAGAACATTTTTTGGCTCCAAGTGAACACAAGGCTAATTAATTAAGGTAATCAATTAAGTTAGGTATCAATTATCATTGCATTTGTAACTGTGGGACCTTCATTCGACTCTTGAGAATAAAGCTTGTGGGGTGGGGTGGGGTGTCGGAAGGGGGAGAGAGAAAAGTCTGATGTTACCTTTTTTTTGTAAACTCTTAGGTCAGCTGCCTGTATACTTGGTTAGCAGGTATACTGCTAGACCCAATTATCCGAGGCTGCTGCTTCATTCTAGGACCTATCTCTGTTCTTTGTACATAAATTCCTGGTTTTGTGATAAGTCAGATCTTGCTACCTGCAGGACAGAGTCAGAACCTGGAAAGAACCCCCTATGTTAGGTAGGACTTCAACCAGAAGAAACAATAGGAACTTTTTACTTGCCTTTCCTTTTTATTTAAGACTAAAAATCTACCAATTGAGAAGTTTTAAAGAAAGTGTTTTCATAATGTACCATGTTTCATGGCAAGATTAAATAATTTCTGGGGGGTGTATCCCCAGATGCTCAAATGGAGGGTTGCACTAATTGTAAGTAAAATAGTTTTATATTCTCTGCATTTTCTCCTGCTCTTCTATGTAGCCTATTACCATGTTATGTATGACATTCACTCATTAAGCCAAAACAGTTGATTTCTTTTTATATCATTTGCTATTTTGAACTAAAGTAGAAATTGCATTGATTAAATAAAATTGTAATCAATAATAGATTTAGGCCAAGATTTTCCGTGTCCGCTGGCATCAGGTGTGTTCAGTGGCGTGAGCAGACAATATGGCACGATTGGTTTCTCGATGCCATTAAACCAGCTTGCGATCGTCTGCTCAGTCCACCGTTGGGGAGCTGCATTTCCTGTCATTGGACGTTGGGAACCTCATTCTAGTACGTCTGCATATCATTATAAGGCCAGCCAGCAGGAATCATCCCTCCCCACTGGAGTGTCCACCCACGTCAGTGGAAAAACACACCGACGTGTTTCACAACAGCATATACAAGGTTGCACTTGGTGGGCTGCACTTCGCTCGGGACCTCAAGGTTTGTTTGCCTACCTTGCTTCGGGTCAGCACTCAGTCATCAGTGCCAGGCTTCACAGACAGCACCACGTCACTTTTAGGGGGGCTCACGGGCTAGTATCTATCTACCAGATTAGCCATATGTGGGTGGCTTTTCAACAGCTGCAGGGCTAGGGCTTGCTTGGGGAAAGGGGAGAAGTGGCCTCAGGCAAGGGAAGAGGCTGCAGGACAAGAGCTGTACTGGGAAGGAGGGTATCCCAGGGTGTGTGTGGGGGCACATGTTGATCTGTACAATTGGTCTCAAGATGGTGAGGGCTGAGGAGGCAGTCTCCAGAGGAGATGAGGCCAGATTGAGATGTAAGGGTGTGTGTGAGAATGGGTGGTGATGTCTCTTGAGCTGGCAATGAGTGATGCCAGTGAATGTGTGATGAGTTTGTGTGTGTGAGTTTGGGGTGATGAGATGGTTTACTTACCCTGGCTGTATGGATGAGACCATTTATCCTCTAGCTGCATTGGATGGCCAACCTTTGTAGCATTGGCACTGATCACCACAGCCATCGCCTACCAAGCCAGAGTGGTAATGTTGCTGCTCCTCCTGTGGCCAGAGCAGGGGTAGAGGACAACACAGCAGGCCTCCATGGCATCCAAAAGGCGCTCGAGGGCTGCAGTCTCCTTGCCTTTTGGGGCCATGTGTTCTTTGCAGCAGTCTTGGGCTGGAAGCACTGATCGCGACTGCACTTGGTGCCTGGCGTGATGAAGCAGCGAGGTGATGGTGTGGCACGCGAATCGGAGCCCACCCCTCATCGAAATGGTGTGTATTCCGGGAATGCATAATTATTGTGGCAAGTTTGGGACAATACGGCGTGAAAAGCCACCATTGTGGCTGGCGGGTAAAGCATTGATTTTCCCGCCTGCTATTGCATTTTGTGCAAATCTGGGGCAATTCCACCCTTGGTGACAAATGTTGATAAATTTAGGTTGCTGTTTCATTCAGAAATCCTGAGCTAAGTGTGTAATCTGAATTGCGAAACAAGTAGCTATTGTTACAGACAGGGGAGAGAGAGATTAACTGAAAGCCCCAATTCCACTTCCCTTCTGTCTGTAATAAAAACAAAAAAACTGCGGATGCTGGAAATCCAAAACAAAAACAGAATTACCTGGAAAAACTCAAGAGTTTCCTTCTGTCTGTAATCTATGTGTTCCCAAACTCCCATTAGTATGCAGCTAATTTAAAAGTCACCAGCAACAGACTTTCATGGTTTTAAACTAGGAGGATTGTTTATTCACACACTCACCCTGGAAAGTCTATCGCTATGTCAATCACACGCTACATACCCAAGAAAGATACAATTACAAATGACAGTGCACTTCTACAAGTATTAGAACCAAATAGAATGGTTAGCAGTTCACATGTCTTTGAGAGTCCAGTGGGAGCTTCTCCCACTCTGGAATTGTAATTCAGGTAAATTCAGATGCCTGGGGTCAGATCCGAATTAACTGCAGGGTTCCTTCGAAGGGAGACTGGTTCAGCAGGTTATGCAGACAGGAACTGGCGGCTGTCGTAGCCGGAGGTCCAATTTCTTTGCAGGTGAACTTGGAGCTTTTCGGAAATGGACTGGAGGATGCTTTATAAAAGACTTTTAAGCCTTACAGTTCTTGAAAGGCAAGATGCCACAGCCTTTCTCTGTGCCTGCGCCATTGTTATTGTTGGTCTGCAGACTGCCCTTCTTTTGGGTTTTGGAATAAAAGATTTTCAGCATCAGCTTCAATCACATGATGAATGGTCACTGTAGGGCTGGACTGCTCCTGTTCTTTGCTTACATTGTCCCGAAGAACACCACTGTGCTGTGGTACTCATACAGGCCTCCACTTTCAGACAGTGACCAGGACTGCGGCTGAGTTTGGGGGGAGGGGAGGGTGCGGGGGCCTTCTACTCCCAGTGGCTGAGACTGTTGTCCACAAGGACACCACTGTGCAGTAGTGGTCAGTCAGAACTCCGCTTTCAGAAGCTAGTGCTTCACTGGGTGTGGGCTGTGAGGTAAGGGTGGGATGACAAAACCAAGATGGGCAATGGGGAAGGAAGGCTGTGAAAGGACTGAGGGGGAAGGGCAAACACAAATGGGCCTTTCTGGGGTTGCCCTTTAACTTGCTGTTGCCGCAAGAGTGACCAGGAGTCTGCTTAGAAAGAAAGGAGAAAGACTTTTATTTTGCAAAAATATACTTTATTCATAAATCTTCAACAACATTTCAAACCATTTCAAAATCACCATCACAAAAATACAATCAGGTTCAACTTTTACAACTTGAATCACAGGTGTATCAGTACAAACAATGAATATTACAATCGTTGGCAGACATTCATTTTGAGCTGTACATCCCGAGGGGCTCTTTATAGTTCCCAAGCTCTTGGTGCACTGTGGCAGAAAGGTCTTAGGCAGCGACCCTTCCCCATTGTGCCTTTGCGGCAGCTGCCCCAAGCTTTAGTGCGTCCCTCAGCACGTAGTCCTGGACTTTGGAATGTGCCAGTCTGCAACACTCGGTCGGGGACAACTCTTTGCACTGGAAGACCAACAAGTTACGGGCAGACCAAAGAGCGTCTTTCACCGAGTTGATGATCCTCCAGCTGCAGTTGATGTTTGTCTCAGTGTGTGTCCCTAGGAACAGCCCGTAGAGAACAGAATCCTGTGTCACAGAACTGCTCGGGATGAACCTCAACAGAAACCACTGCATCTCTCTCCAGACCTTCTTTGCAAAGGCACAATCCACAAAGAGGTGAACAATGGTCTCTTCCCCACCACAGCCACCTCGAGGGCAACGTGCCGAGGGGGTGAGACTCCTGGCGTGCAGGAAGGATCTGACAGGGAGGGCTTTTCTCACCACCAGCCAAGCTACAGCTTGGTGCTTGTTGGAAAGTTCTGGCGATGAGGCATTCTGCCAAATGACTTTGATAGTCTGGTCGGGGAACCATCCCACAGGATCCACCCTCTCCTTTTCCCACAGGGTCTCTAAGACGTTACGTGCTGACCACTGCCTGATGCTGATGGACTTGTGGTCAAAGTTGTTTCTCTGCATAAATTTTTCCACGAGGGACAAGTGGTATGGCACAGTCCAACTACTTGGAGCATTCGGTGGCAGCGTGACCAGATACAGCCTTCGCAACACTGGGGACAGGTAGAACCTCAGCATGTAGTGACACTTGGTGTTTGCATACTGAGGGTCTACGCACCACTTGATGCAGCCACACACAAAGGTGGCCATCAGTATGAGGGAGATGTTAGGCACGTTTTTTCCCCCTTTATCTAGAGGCTTGTACATCACGTCCCTGCGGACACGATCCATTTTCGACCTCCAGATAAAGCGGAAGGTGGCTCGGGTGATCGCCATCGCACAGGAGTGTGGAATGGGCCAGACCTGCGCCACGTACAGCAAAAGCGAGAGTGCCTCACACCTGATGACCAGGTTCTTACCCGCAATGGAGAGGGAGCGTCGCTCCCACATGCCCAGTTTCCTTTCCACCATAGACACTCGCTCCTTCCAGTTTCTAACGCATGCCCTGGTCCCTCCGAACCATATCCCCAGCACCTTCAGGCCGTCAGCCCTGACAGTGAAGGGGACAAAGGATCGGTCAGCCCAGTTCCCGAAGAACATAGCCTCGCTCTTCCCACGATTTACGTTGGCTCCCGAGGCCAGTTCGAACTGCTCGCAGATGTGGATCAGTCTGTGCACTGACAGCGGATCCGAGCAGAAGATGGCGACATCGTCCATGTACAGGGAGGCTTTGACCTGAGTGCCTCCACTGCCTGGGATCATCACTCCTCTTATGCCCGGATCCTTCCTGATGGACTCAACAAAGGGTTCTATGTAACACACGAAAAGAACAGGCAAGAGAGGACAGCCCTGCCTGACTCCAGATTTAATAGGAAAGCTATCTGATTCCCACCCATTGATTGAGAGTGCGCTACTGATGTTAGTGTAGAGCAGTTGGATCCAATTGCGAATTCCCTCCCCAAACCCCATTTTGGAGAGCACATCCACCATGTAGGTGTGCGATATTCTGTCAAAGGCCTTCTCCTGATCCAGGCTGATGAGGGAGGTATCCACGCCCCTGTCCTGTACATAGGCAATCATATCCCTGAGCAGCGCGAGGCTGTCCGAGATCTTCCTGCCCGGCACAGTGCAGGTCTGGTCAGGGTGGATCACCAATTCCAGAGCAGATTTGACCCGATTGGCGATGACCTTGGACAGAATCTTATAGACCACATTCAACAGTGAAATGGATCGTCAATTTCTAATTTCCTTCCTTTCCCCCTTGTGCTTGTAGATGAGGGTGATAGTGCCTTTCCTCGTGGATTCTGACATACTGTTGGCTAAGAGCATACTCTCGTATGCTTCTAGCAGGTCCGGGCCCATGCAGTCCCACAGAGCCAAATACAACTCCGCCGGCAAGCCGTCGCTTCCGGGAGTTTTACTCTTCTCAAAGGACTCAAGGGCCTTAGTCAGTTTGTCAGGAGTTTGCGGTTTGTTCAGGCTCTCCCGTGTACTGTCGTCTAAGACCTCCGTGATAGAGGACAGGAAGGACTGGGAGGCCGTGCTGTCTGTGGGCTTCACGTCATAAAATCCGGCATAAAAGGATTTGCTGATCCTCAAAATGTCGGACTGTGATGAATTTACTGAGCTATCTTCTTCCTTCAGGCTGCTGATCACAGAGCTCTCTCTGTGTACCTTTTGGAAGAAGAAACGTGAGCATGTCTCGTCCTGCTCCACGGAACGGACTCTGGAACGGAAGATGATCTTGGAGGCCTTCGAGGCGAAGAGCGAGGCTTGCTGGCTCTTCACCTCTTGGAGTTCCTCCTTGACATCGACCCCCATCGACTGTACCGGAGCAGATTCTGCATGTTTTTCTGGAGTCGGGAGATTTCCCTCTGTTCCTTTCTAGCTTTCTGGGTGCCTTTGAGGATGAAAAACCTCTTGATGTTTCCGTTGATCACTTCCCACCAGTGTGTCAGTGACTCAAAGAGGGGTTTCACGGTTCTCCAACCTTTGTAATCCCTCTTGAGCTCCTCAATGTTCTCTGGGGTCAGCAGTTGCACGTTTAGCTTCCATAACCCCCTGCCAACCCTCTGGTCCTTCTCTAAGTGGCAGTCAGCCAGTAGGAGGCAGTGGTCAGAGAAAAACACCGGCTTGACGTCGGTGGATCTGACTGCAAATGTACGGGACACAAACAGGAAATCTATCCTGGAACAGATGGACCCATCAGGCCGTGACCAGGTGTATCTATGCTGCGCTCCGTCTGCAGGGTTGCTGAAAACGTCGTGCAGCTTGGCATCCTTAGCTGTTTCATCAGGGATCTGGACGTAGCATCCAATCTCCTGTCGGCCCTGCCGGATCGTCCAGCCGCATCGATGATGCAGTTGAAGTCACCGCCCAGAATGACCGGCCTGGAGGTCGCCAGCAGCAATGGGAGCTGCTGAAAAACCTCCAGCCGCTCAGCCCCTTGCCTCCCCGCAGCAGAATCCCCAGGCCGGAGGAACGAGAGTCGTTTCCTCCCGACCAGATCGATGGCCCATGGGACCACCATCGCCTGTAGGAGCTGAGGTGCGGTATCGCACACTCCTGCAGAAACAACAGGTCAGCTTTGACCTTGGCAAGGTAATCCAAGGTCGCAACACATCACGTAGTAGATTTAATGCTACGCATATTTATGGATACAATCTTTAAACCCATTTTAAAGCATTTATTCTCTTACCAAACCTGTTGACGCTGAGAGTCCCAGACCTTTAGTCTGCTTCTTCATACCCATAGTGTGCTCAAAATGCCTCACTTTGGATGGCCTGAGGAAACTGCCCTGAACCTCCCCATTGGCGGTGTTCTGCTTGGGTGGCGTCTGGGGGTCCGTGCAGAGAGCGGGGTTTGAAATGACCTCTGTTGGAGAAGCTTCTCCAATCCTCTCCCCCTCTGGGGCGTTGCTGCTCCCAGCTTCCCGGAGCTGGGGTGCGTTGAGCGCCTCACTGCTCCCAGATTCCTGGGGCTGTGGTACATTGGCCTCTTTGGGTTGTGGGCAAAGTTGGGGTGCGCTGGTCTCCTCATTGTCTCCAATGTTCTAGAGCTTGGGTGTCTCGTCCTCCAACTCCCTAGCATTTTGCCGCTTCTTCTGTCGGTGCCGCCCTGGCCCTTCTTCATCCTGGTACCATAGGAGTTGCCCTGACGCCTACATCCTGAGTCACTCTCAGGTGCCTGAGATTTTCAGGGGACCATTACATCTGCAGGGATGGCTACTTCGGGATAAGGGATACCCAGTGAAACCCAGTGACACCGATGAGCCACCTCAGAGTCCATCCGAGAAAAGGTACAACACTGCTCCCAGCTCTACTCGCTCCCATATAGAGCAGACCACAGGGCTTCTGAAGATGTGCTTCAGATGCTTGGACCCTCAGGTGGCTCACTCCAGTACACTCCCGATAGGGTTTCCCACATCATCGTGTGTGTTGCGCCCTTCACAATCTGGCTATGAAAAGAGGTGATCCCCTGCCAGAGGATAACCTGGAGGAGGATGAGAGCTCATCGGAGGATGAAGATCCAGAGGCCCAGGAACCTCAGGAGGCTGCTGAGGGTCATTATGAGGGCAATCACACCATGGAGGAAGAAAGGTGTGGGAGATGTATCCATCACTGACAGGTTCCAGGAAGAGTAAAGGTAAGTGAGGGAATATGGCCACATTTCTCCTAGCCCTCAATGCCGTTTTCTTTCATCTCAGGGGATGTCCGACCACTCACAGTGAGGACAAGTCCCGCATTCACACATGTGTGTTTGGCCTCATGAATCACCAGGCTATGATCTCTGCTTTGGTCCATGGGACCCGGCGAGTGAGCTTATTCTGGAGCTGAGAATTCACTTAGGAACAAGAGCAATGCGAGAGAATACTTGAAGCCTTCACTGTCATCTAATGATGCCAACACTGCTGCAACTGAGAGGCGGACACGCCTAGGGATATTCTCCCGTGCATGTCTTTTCTTCTGCCATTGTCACTGAAGGGACACAAATGCCGCTAGAATACCAATACTGATGAGCTGCCCTCACTCAATGGTGTTCCTTGAAGGGTTAGAAATGCTTACGTCACACACTTCAAATAAAGATTTAAACACACCTCCTTGTATCATACAAGGGACAGAGACTAGTTCAACTGAGGTTGTGATATCACAGGAATGTGAAGCTCAGTGGGTTGATGGGGGTGTGTAAGGGATGAAGGCTTTTGGGCCTAACAACTTCTAAAATAACTGAAGCATGTCTTCTAACCAGCCCATCTTGGCACTTCCCCACCTCCATTGTCACCTATGCACTGCTTCTGGGGTCAGCGGGAAATTTCCCAATTTGAGCTACCTGCCTCAGTAGCCAAAATCTGGCCCATAATGTCAATAACCCTATAATGTCAATTTCTACTGTACACAATTTGGGTTCTATTTTCATTTCTTTGTGTGTGCTGAGGGTAATTTCATCATATAATATGTTGCATTGTATGTATTTAATTTTAAAATGTGTGGCACTGCACAGTATCATCGTTATATATAAAAGCTTTTCAGTAGTGTTTATTCCAGTTAAAGCTATAAGTAACTAAGCTGTAAATATGATCGCATTGCTTCCCCATCTGTGTCACGTCAGAAAATAAGTTCTAATCATTTATTTTGCTCACCAAGAAGGGTCTTTTGTCTTTTGCTATTCATTTAAATTGATTTGATTAATAAGATTAAATACGTGCTAATGATTCAGAATAGACTTTTTAAAAAATATCCGGATTGCTAAGAATAGGAGCGAGGGTCCATCTGGGCCTGAGATTGTACGGACAGGTTTAACCTCCTGAAGGATAAGGTCATTTGGAACAGCAGCTGGCTGAGTTTAAAGTTCATTTTGAGTTTCCATTGTGGGGCACGCATCATTGGTAATCACTGCAAGCAAAGCAGCAGGGAGTAAGTAATGTTCCAACCATGTTGGATCAAGGGCAAGTCTTCGAGTTCTAATTAATCCATACTTGCTGAGATAGGCTTTAAACTCATTCATCATCCACCAGTTTACCAATGAGCTGGTGGCGACCTATGAACTCTAAGTGCTGGGATTATTATAAATACTTCAAGATTCATCAATGGCCTTTGTCAGCACAGATATCATGAAAATTTCCTGTATATCCAAACAAGTCCGTGCACACAACATATGGCAAGTGTTATGGTCTCCCTTGTAACGCCTCTGATTCTTATTTTCAAACCATCTCCTAAGATTTACAATATGGATTTTTTTCCAATAGAATTTGTCCCAAAAATCTCTAAAGACTTTTTAAAAATCCTGTGCATTTTTACATAATATCTAGTGAAATATTCAAGTAAGGTACAGGCTGAGTCCAAACCAACATTTGTGTTCGCAAACAACCATGAGACATTGTTAATACCAGCAATCCTTTGTTGCTTGCTTTTCCAGCCACAGAATTTTTTCTCCCTGAGATACATACTAGCTTTTTTTTTATTGCGTCCAGTTTTGTTGTGAATCGTTTTCATTGTTCTGCTTCTCATAGAGGGGAATTTTCAATTATTCCCCTTCCTGGAAGAAACTTGTTAGAAATGGTCGGGCTGTGCTGGATATTCTTTTGCGTTCAAATTCATTGCACTCTTTTTTAACTGGACCCGACATCCTTCACAATCAGGAGTTTACTTATCGTGCCTGACATCTGGGTCATAATAATCTTGCAATATGAACATGATACTATTGTTTTGTATGTACCATCATTTGCATTTCTCCTATCTTATGATAGGTTGGCTGATGAATGCTTTAGTAAGACAATGCCAATTCTAAAACAGATGAATATATTTTACAAATGATATATGAATGAACAGAGTAACATCTTCATGGCAGCCTTCTGTCTTGTAAGACAATGATTTGTGCCTCGGTGGCCAACTCTGTTAAACATTGTCTAGTGTGGCTCAGGATTTGCTGCAGAGGAAGACAGTGGGCTGAGAAGGTGCACGACTCACTGACCTCTATTTTCTTTGTACTCTTTCCTCAGCCACCTGAGCTTTTCATTTCTGTTCGCCCCTTCCAATGTTCTTCCAAACAGTCAGCCTCCAGATAGGTCACGGCTGTTGTGACAGTGTATTTGTTAGTCTGCTAAATACGATTACTTAAATATATGTTTATGCTAATACATATGTCATGACAGGAAATGATGCAATATCACATGATTCAGTTCCCTTGCACAGTTGGTTAGTGCATGTAAGTTGAAGCAACAACAAGTCTCCATTAAAGCTCTATGTTCAAAGTCTCTGCCTGCTTTTCAGCTTCATTAGTATTACTCTTGAAAAAGATAATATAACAATGGCTGTCAGCAACTGTCTCCCAGTTGTCAGTGTCAATGTCTGCCTCTTCATATCTCACTTGCAGGTGTCCTTGTAACGTAAGCGTGGACACCCAGGCGGTTGTGACCCAATAGCTAGTTCACTGTGCAGAAGGCCTATAGATATCAGCTGTCATCCATCCAGTGAATGAGTCAGTGCAGATGTTGTTGGTTTAACAATGAATATATGCTCATGAAATTATCAAATTCCAGGATCTCTAAATTGATGATCTTGTCCTGCCAAGAGGTGCTGAGGTTACGCCTGCTGAGCATATGTTGTCCGGGTCTCACCACAGCAGAGGTGTACACTGAAGGCACAGTCTTGGTAGACTCGCAGTTTGCTGTTGTCAGTCAGGTCGCTGTTGTTCCACACTCTCTTTCGCTGCTTGGACATAACAGCTGCAGCTTTGGCGATGTGTGTGTCGATTTCAGCGTCTACTGACAGATTGCTGGTGATTGTAGAGCCTGGATATGTGAAGCTATCACCAACCTAGAGCATCACATTATCAAAGCTGATAGATAGTGGTATGGCAATATCCTGGGCCGTAATATTTGTCTCCCTGATGCTGATTTTCAGACATCTTCAGAATAACATCTATATGAATTCTAAACTATTTCTTAACTTTTTTCAAAGCACAGAAAATGAAAAAGTGTGCCACATTGTTCCTGTTAGCAGGCTTATTGTACTTTACTGATCGGTAACATTTCTGATCAAATCCAAACTAGTGTTATGACCCTGACCCCCAAAGATAATGGGTTGCTAGAAGCAACAGAATTTCTTACTGATATTGGGGAGCATCTAAGCTCCTACTCTAGGCCAGCAGTCTTCTGCCAGCCCTGAATGTGATGCAGTCTAGCTGAACCCCCAAAGGTTCATGGCCCTTCTATTGACCTTGCAAATTTCAACAGAGGACATTTCTGCAATCCTCCATCCCACCCTATACATTTACAGGCTCTTCTCTCTTCATTGGGAAGCACTCTGTTCATTGTGCTGTAAAGTGACAGTGAGGCCCAGATCTTCCTGATGGCCATACCCTGGAGGTACCTTGGAAGATGCATTCAGAAGTCCCAACGCAAGGACTCCGTGGGAATTGCCTGGGAAGCTTGAACTCTTTGAAAAGGTCTCCAAGTCTGAGCTAGAGTCAAAGACTATGGAGGGTTCCGACTCACTTAACAAAATAGTTACCTGGGAAATGTTGGATAGGAAAAGACCATATCTAACTCATGGATAACTAAACAACCAGTTCCCCACTGACCCCCTGACTTCTCTCCAACCCCAACTCTCCCAGCCCCCTGACCCTCTGACCAACCTGACCCTACGACTCTCCCCAATCCTCTGACCCTTGTACTCCCCCTAATCCCCCAACTCCTCCTCGGCTCTCGGACACGCCCCAAACTCCAACTCCCCCTCGATCCTCGGATTCCATCCCCTCCCAAACCTCCGACTCCCCCTCGACCCTCGGACTCCCCCTTGACCCTCAGACACCCCACCAAACCTCCCCTCCCCCTTGATCCTCCAACTCCCTCCCACTCTTTCCCCAACCCTCTGGCTCCCTCCCCCAAATGCAACCTGATTCCCTACCACCCTGCCACCCTACCCATGCTGCCATCTACCACCCCCCCCAAGCTGGCATCCTACCCATTCACTTCATTCACACTCATTCACTAACACAATGAAATGCTGTTTAAATGCCCTAAAACTTTTAACTGTGTTAGTGATTGAAGACTTAGCAAAATACTGCAGCTGGTGCTATAAAAATGCGGTGTTGCTTGGCTTTCTCCAATGATCCTGCGTTATGAAGGGAGACTTCTAGAACAGGTATGCTCCGCACTTCTGAAGAGGCCCGTTTTGGAAGTCCAGGTGAGAAATACAGTGCTCTGGTGCTGTATATAAAAAAAGGAGCAGAGTGGCAATCCAACAGTGATTGCCACTCCTTAGAAGATTCAACCCTGCGTGCCAACTGTAGCTCAGTAGGTAGCACTCTTGTCTCTGATGTTCCAGGTTCATGTCTCACTCCAAGTTGAGCACAAATCTTTACCCTGACACTCCAATACAGTACTGAGGGAGTGCTGGAGCTGCCATCTTTTCAATGAGGTGTTGAACCAAGGCACAATCTGCCTGCTCAGGTAGATGTAAAATAACCCATGACACCATTTTGAAGAGCAGGGGGTTTATTCCCAGTGCTATGGCCAAAATCTGTCCCTAAATCAACATCACAAAAAACAGATTATCACATTTCTGTTTGTGGAGGTTTGCTGTGTGATTATTGGCTGCTGCATTTCCTACATCACAACAGTGTCTACACTTCAAAAGTACTTCATTGGCTGTAAAGCATTTTAAGGCCTCCGGTGATCTTGAAAAGTGCTACATAAATGCAAGGTTTTTTTTAAGAAGAGTTTGGTGTCTTGCAATCACACCCAAGGATACTACAGACGGAGTCTGTATGGGCTTCTTCCTTCTCGGCACATTCACCTCAACAATGCCTTGATTATCAACAAGTGCAAGTCTATAGGATGGGTCTAAAGGTGGCCCGAGGTCAGCTTTTCTCCCCACATCTGATCCATGACTGATGTCACTTCTTAGAACATCACCCTGTGCCCCTACTTCTACCCCTCTCTCACTGATAACTTGATCGTTGCTTTTATTAACTCATGGCTGGAATTCTCCAATGCCTTCTTGCCAGACTTCCCACTTCTACCATCCATAAACTGTCATCTAGAATGGCTTTATACCTGTCCTAACCCACAACCCCTGTCACTCCTCACCTTATCAAGCTCCATCATCAACCTGTGCCTCAGAGGTTATTTAATAACTTTAAGATTATTATCCTCACCCTCAAATTTCTTCACAGCCTCATTCCTTCTGACCTCTGTGATCTCTTCCAGCCCAATGTCAATGCAAACACCCTTTGATCCTGCAATATGGAACTATTTCTGATCCATAGCTCTACCATTACCACCTGCCTCTGTCTCCCCTCACCCATGTGCCCCAAACTCTCTCAGCCTTTCCACCACCTGCCCCATCTTCACAAACCTTCTTAAGACCCACCCCTTTGTCCATGCCTTTGTCTCTCTAGACCTTCTTCCATTTCCTCCAACCCCTCGGTGTCCATGCACTATCCATCGCCCTTAAAGCACTTTAAGATGTCTCTCTGTATGTAATGAGCACTACTCTGAAAATGTACTTTGCTATGTATGCAATCTTTCTCAATATTTCTTTCCCTGTAATCAGGCATTTTCAGAGCTGGATTTAGAAATCTAGGGGCCATGGGTTCCAAGAACATTTGAGACCCCTCCCTGCCCATTACACAAGACACCAGTTCACCCCTACCCCAATCTCTAAAAATACGATTGTACATGATGAAATAGGTCTGCGGATTGCTTATGCATAGACTCATTATTAAATGAATTATGTCATAATACACTATGCTGACATGAAACTGTGCTCTGGCAGGAGCCCCATATTTTGTTATGGAGCCTGGCATAGGTCTCAGACCCATAGTCAATCTGCACTTGAATATTTTCATTCTATTTTACCCTTTGTTGCTTTCCCTATATTCCTTCCACATACAGAGACTTTGCAAAGTTGGTTGAATCCAAATTGAATTATGCTTTCTTAAATGCCAGTTTTATTGGCAGCTCAGTAGTTTTCACTCCTATCACTAGTCGTATGGAATGGGTAGCATTCATCTGAGTTGACCAAATTCTGATAAACTTGGATTCACCAAGAACCTTGCAAATCTCACCTGATAAGTAGGATCTTATATACTGAACAGTGCCCCTCGGTGAACTATATTTTATATTTTCACGAGGAAAGCTAACTGGCTGACTCACAAGATCATAACTGAGATTGAGCTAGTCTTGCAAGCAGAAATAGTGATGATGAAATGTATTTGATGTGGTGGTATTGAGTGTTTTATCAATTGCACTGATTGCATTTCTCAGCTTTGAACAAAGGAAGCTGAAATTTAGTTTTTTTGTCCAGTAAAATGGAAATGGTGAAAATTACATCATTAGACTATCCTGATAAGAAACAAGTTCTTAATTCAGTTGCATTTCTTTGTTTCATTCACAAAGTTCAGAAAACTTATTTTAAATATATGTAAAGGCAAATTCAGCAAATTCTGTGGTCAGAAAAACTGTGGTTTATAATCATGAGAATGCAGAATTTATCCTGTAATGCATCTTTCAGCTTTTCTCATGATTGTTAGCGTGTATTTAACACTGATGCTTTTCATGTGAGATTAGCGGAGAAGATTAAATTGACAACTGGTTCAGCAACAGAAGTTAGGATGGTGATGAATAGGAAAAGCTCCATCTCCCAAAAAAAAAACACTGGTCTATTATAAAACTTTTATTCACACATTTTTAAATGGCCGTATGTCATTAGTAGAATTATTAAATGTGTTTGTGACCTAAAGCTATGTGAACAGGTAAGAAGCGGAAAGGCAATTGATTATTCAACAATGGCACCAAGAATTTGTCTAGTGCTTCTAATGTAGAAGAATGTCTCAAAGTAATTCACAGAGGTGAAATGAGACAAAAAAATGGATGGCAAGTCAAATCAGGAGATATTAAGAAGGGTGATCTATGGCTCAAAGAGACTTTAGTGAGACCCGGACCAATTATACAGTTAGACAGATAAATCTTAATGGAGGTTAATGCAGAAAAGAACATGTAGCAGTATTGAGGGAGTGCTGCACTGTTGGAGTGCTTTCAGATGAGATGTTAAAACTCTTATCTGGCCATTATTTCAATGCTGTATTTGGAGCATCACAATGCACAGAGCGGTTGCTGCATTTAGGAACATAGGACTTGGGAGCAGGAGGCCATTCGCCCCTTTGCACCTGCTCCGCCATTCAATAAGGTCATGGCTGATCTTTTTTTTCCATTCATTCACAGGGTGTGGGCATCACTGGCTGGGCCAGTATTTATTCCCCATCCCTAGTTGCCCAGTGAGAAGGTGCTAGTGAGCTGCCTTTTTGAACTGCTGCAGCCCATGTGGTGTAAGTACACTTACAATGCTGTTAGGAAGGGAGTTCCAGGATTTTGACCCAGCAACAGTGAAGGAACGGCAATATATTTCCAAGTCAGGATGGTGAGTGACTTGGAGGGGACCTTCCAGGTGGCGGTGTTCCCATCTATCTGCTGCCCATGTCCTTCTAGATGGTAGTGGTCATGGGTTTGGAAGATGCTGTCTAAGGAGCCTTGGTGAATTCCTGCAGTGCATCTTGTAGATGGTACACATTGGTGCTATTGTGCGTCAGTGTTAGAGGGAGTGAATGTTTGCAGATGGGGTGTTAATCAAGCAGGCTGCTTTGTCCTGGGTGGTGTCAAGGTTCCTGAGTAAAGGCAGCTTGTGGGAGCTGCACTCAACTAGGCAACTGGAGAGTATTCCATCACCCTCCTGACTTGTGCTTGTAGATGGTGGACAGGTTTTGGGGAGTCAGGGGGTGAGTTACTCATGACAGGATTCCTAGCGCCTGACGTGCTGTTGTAGCCACGGTATTTATATGGCTAGTCCAGTTCAGCTCCTGGTCAATGGTAACCCCCAAGATGTTGATAGTGCGGGATTCAGTGATGGTGATGCCATTGAACATCAAGGGGTGATGGTTAGATTCTCTCTTGTTGGACATGGTCATTGCGAATATTACTTGCCACTTGTTAGTCCAAGCCTGGATATTGTCCAGGTCTTGCTGCATTTGGACATGGGCTGCTTCAGTGCCTGAGGAGTCACAAATGGTGCTGAACATTGTGCAATCATAAGCGAACATTTACACTTCTAAAATAAAAGCAAAATACTGCGGATGCTGGAAATCTGAAACAAAAACAAAAATACCTGGAAAAACTCTGCAGGTCTGACAGCATCTGCGGAGAGGAACACAGTTAACATTTTGAGTCTGTATGACTCTTCATCAGAACTAAGGAAATATAGAAATGAGGTGAAATATAAACTGGTAGAGGGGGTTGGGACAGGTAGCGCTGGATAGAGGGCCAGTGATAGGTGGAGGCAAAGAAGAGATTGCCAAAGATGTCATAGATAAAAGGACAAAGAGGTTTGACGGTGGTGATATTATCTAAAGAATGTGCTAATTGAGACATTAAGGGTAGCAAGCAGGACAAGCTAGTGGGAGATGGCCCTAGTGGGGGTGAGGTGGGGGGAAGGGATCGAAATGGGCCACTTCTAACCTTATGATGGAAGGAAGGTTATTGATGAAGCAGCTGAAGATGGTTGGGCCTAGGACACTACCCTGAGGAACTCCTGCATTGATGTCCTGGAACTGAGATGACTATCCTGCAACAACCACAGCCATCTCCATCTGTCTAGGTATGATTACAACCAGCAGAGGGTTTTCCCCCTGATTCCCATTGACTCCAGTTTTGCTACGGCTCCTTGATGCCACACTTGGTCAAATGCATCCTTGATGTCAAGGGCAGTCACTCTCACCTCATCTCGGGAGTTCAACTCTTTTGTCCATGTTTGAACTAAGGCTGTAATGAAGTCAGGGGCTGAGTGGCCCTGGCGGAACCCAAACTGGGCATCAGTGAGCAGGTTATTGCTAAGTACTAAGACCACTAAGCGTGGTCTCAACTTCATTTTCTTGTCTACCCACCAGTTCCCCCCACCCCCCAAAATCCTTGACTCCCTGGTCTATCAAACATTACTACATTATCAAATCTATCAAAATATCCTATATTACAAAAGAGAGAAGCCTCCAAGAAGTATTTCATCAGCTGTAAAGCACTTTGGGATGTCCTGAGGTCATGAAAGATGCTATAAAAATATATGATCTTTCTTTACTTTTTAATGATCAGTCCAGTTCGGAATGGAAGGAATATTTTGGTTACCACAGCTGAAAATAGAAATTGATGCATTAAAACGGGTTCAGATATGAGTGAACAGTATGAATCAATCTTAACTTCCATAAAGCACATCAAGCAGCTAAACAAAATTAAGTTAAAAGAAAATTTATAACTCATAAGAATTTCTATATCATATATTATTATTTGAGTTTATAGTTACATCTAGATGTTGTGATTTTTAAAATTAATGCCACAGCATTTGACGTGTCTGCTAAGAAGGTTTTGATGTGAGGCCCTAAGGGTAATGTAATCCACACCTAGCTAACTGAAATAGATTTTGATGTGTGAAGAGGATATTCAGCCTTTGTTCATCATTTTCTCCGTAAACAGCCACTCATTAGGTCAACGTTTGTTTGGCTAGATTTTCAGGCTTACAAATCACTTAGAAACAAGTTACTTGTATTGCCTCAGAAGAGCTAGGTGCAAAATCCATCCAGATGATCAAAATAATTTTTATTAAATGCTGGACTGTCAGTTGCCTGTACATGCAATGTATTGCAACTTCCATTATTCCTGATCTCGATGATGTTAAATATTCATATATAAATTTGCTTAAAGCTTCACAGCATTGCCTGTTATCTGACTGGAAACAACCAAGCTGTTAATTGCAATTTTTGTTTTACCAGGGAGTATTCTACAGTGTTACTTTTTTTTCGAATTGTATGGATTGCTTGAATTAATTATCTGGGACATTGCCTTAAAGTACCTGAAATCTATATCCAGGACTAGCTCAGGATTAGGATGAGTGTGATCAGCCTTTCAATTGAGAAACCCCACACAAATATTAAAATATATCAGAGAAGAAATTGCACTGTGTTAAAACTAATGTGAGGATTTCTGTTTTTCAGTAATAAGTAAGGAAGACATGTTGGTGTATAGCTGCAGTGTTTCCTGAGATGTTTAAAGTCTCAATGCTTGTGCTTGAAAGGTCTTGAATTAAACACCATGCAAAACAGAAAGAATTTGCTGAGATTTCACAAAGTGCTTTGCATCTGATATCTCACTTTTAGATGTGCAATCACCATGATTGTGTAGGCAAAGATAGTAGCCAATTTGTGCATAGTAAAATCCTACAAACAATAAATGAATAATAAATGTTTTAGGTGATAGTTAAGAGATGAATGCAAAGATAAAAGCAAAACACTCCGGATGCTGGAAATCTGGAACAAAAACAAAAATACCTAGAAAAACTCAGCAGGTCTGACAGCATCTGCGAAGAGGGATACAGTTGACATTTCGAGTCCATATGACCCTTCATCAGAACTAAGACAAATAGAAAAGAGATGAAATATAAGCTAGTAGAAGGGGGTGGGACAGGTAGAGCTGGATAGAGGGCCAGTGATAGGTGGAGGCCAAGAAGACACTGCCAAAGATGTCATAGACAAAGATGCCATTTCAACACACCACCCTGCTCTCATGCCCACGTGTGCAACCTTGGCCTGGGGCAACGTTCCAGTGAAGCTCAACGCAAACTGGAGAAACAGCACCTCATCATCCGATTATGCACTTTACAGCCTTCTGGACTGAATATTGAGTTCAACAATTTCAGATCATGAACTCTCTCCTGCATCCCCACGCCCTTTCCGATCCCCCTTTCTCCAATAATTTATAACTTTTTTTACAAATATATTTTTCTTTTCCCTTCTATTTTTAAATTTATTTTGATCTATTATTTCATCTCCACTTTTTATCCCATTTTGATCCCTTCCCCCCACCTCCTCTAGGGCCATCTGCCACTTGCTTGTCCTGCTTTCTACCCTTAATGCCCATATTAGTACATCCTTTAATAATATCACCACCATTAACACCACTTTGTCCTTTTGTCTATGACATCTTTGGCAGTCTCTTCTTGGCCTCCACCTATCACTGGCCCCCTATCCAGCTCTACCTGTCCCACCCCCTTCTACCAGCTTATATTTCATCTCATTTCTATTTGTCTTAGTTCTGATGAAGGGTCATACGGACTCAAACCGTCAACTGTATCCCTCTCCACAGATGCTGTCAGACCTGCTGAGTTTTTCCAGGTATTTTTGTTTTTGTTAAGAGATGAATGTTGGCCAAGCCACTGGGAGAACTCTCCTGTTCTTCAAATAATGCCAAGAGGTCTTTTACAATCTCTTTAGCAAGCAGACAGGGGCTTCAGTTTAACATATCATTTAAAAGGCAGCACCTCTGACAGTTCAGCACTCGCTCAGTACTGCACTGAAGTTTCTAGCTAGATTATGTGCTCAAGTCTCTGGAGTGAGGCCTGAGCCTATAATCTACTGACTCAGTGGCTAGGGTGCTGCAACCAGCCACAGCCAACTCTTCAATTCAGAACTCAAATTTTAAGTCAGAGCTTAACCTTGTACATTATAATTTTAATGGAAAATGCACTATTAATCCCTTTTGCCCTGCTAAATGGCAATCACAAACCTTTCCAGTTCAACATACACATGGTACCTTTGACCCCTTTATCAGATTTGGTTGCAGCACCAGACATGGTCAAATAAAACTGATGTTATGTGTATATTTTAGAGCTGTTTTAGAAAGCATTTCTATAATACCAGCTCAGGTCCTGGTACTTGAAATTGTCTACGTTCTAATGTGGTGTAGATTCCACAGCAGCCAGAACAACACAAAGACAGCTGCTCATGCACAAGCTTGCACATGTGCAGTTATTTTTAACTATGCATCTGGTCACCATACCTTCCCAAATGGTAATGTGGAACTGGGCTGAGAAAGCAACTGTCCAACAGTAAGTTAGTTAGTCTGATTTCCAATTAAGTTGGCACTGGGGATATTACTATGTCCAGAGAAGTCTACGATAATGAACATGAACTGCAGAGGCTGCAAAATTTTTCATGTTTACTTTGCACCATTACTGAAGCAGTTTATTAAAATACAATAGTTTAACAGCCATATCGTTTTGACTTTATGCATCAAATATTTATCTGAGCAAATCTTTAAATAAAAAATCAATTAAAGCAAAACCAACACTGCTTTGCTACATGGTAACTGTAATATTTGCTGTGTAATATTTGCATCTGGTATTAATAAATATATATTGCCACCAGATGCAAAAGAAAAATAACAAAGTGGAGGGAGAGAATGAGATAGACTGACCTCTTTGCACTACAGGACTTAAAGACAAGGAGGTGTAGATACAAAATTAAATAAAAGAAACTCAGAACAGAGAGCTGGAGAAACCTCTTTACAATGAGTTGTGAGACTGTTGTATTCACTTCAAGGGTTAGTGGCTAAAGCAATACCATATCAACATAAAAATTTGATTTGATAGGTGGATGCAGGAAAAAGGTTGAAGTGAGATGGGAGCAGGTAGGTAAATATGATTGGAACTATTTGTTTGTGTGGAGTATCTCTATGGGCAGGATTTTCCGTTCGTCGGGTGGGCACACACCTGACCCAAACAGGCGTAAAATCATACGCAATGACATCGGGCAAGCATCCTGACATCATCACGTACTCTCACAATACTTTGGTTGGTAGGCGCGCACGAGAGTCAGCAGCAATTAAGAGGCCTATTGAGGCTCTTAATCAATTAAGTTAAATCTATTTTCCTGGCAGGAGAGAGACAACGATCCTGAAGGTGGTTTTCCCAGGACGAGGCTAGCCCATTGCACTTCGGGTGTGCTGAAACCTGCGATGTCCCCAAATGCGGGATACTCAACTGCAAAATTTGTGGTAGTGGGGGACAGCGTTCGTGCTCTTCACTGGAAAAAAAGCATTTTTTTCAAATAAATCTATTTTTCGCTGTCCGTTCAACCATTCGGTTGGCAGGCGGGCGAATTGGCCAGGCAACCTTTGCATTTTTTAGGAAACCTCATCCACGGGCAGGATGAAGTTTCCAACAGTGATTTTAAAAAATTTAAAATTTTCAAGTGTAATTTTTAATATGTCCCTGTTCATGTGACTGAGTCACATGTGGGGACACGTTTCTCTCAGTCTTAAAATCTTTATTTTTGAATCCACAATTCTTCAGCTCCTTGAGGCAGCTGTGTGGCTTCAGGGAGCTTTCAGTAAGCGCTCCCTCGTGCACGCACAGACTTCAACGCTCACGCTCCTGCTGCCCCCACCCCGGCAACGAGCTCCTCAGTGTGCCTTTCACGCTCGCTGGCCATTAACTGGCCAGCCAGCGTGAAATCACAGTCAAGGGCCAATCGCAGGCAGTGGGCCGTTTCCTAGCTGCTCCTGGGACTGCCCGCCGCGCCCGCCTGACGGACGGAAAATCCTAAGATAAAAGCAAAATATTGCGGATGCTGGAATTCTGAAACAAAAAACAAAAATACCTGGAAAAACTCAGCAGAATGGAAAATCCTATGTGTTTGTAGGAGTGCCCCTAATAGCAAGAATGCACAAAGAAACAATCCTGTAGTGTAAAGTGAGCATGAGTCAACAATTTTCTTGCTGGAGACATTGAAGTCCTCCTCAGATAGGCATGTCCTTGGGTACCTCCAATGAAAACTGCTTTTTAAAGCCAAAGGTAAACAGTGCCTACTGGCGACACTCGGGGCTGAATCTTCGGCTTGGCGAGTGGGTGCGGGGCCAAGTCGGCTGCGCACCTGCCGAACGGCCTGTTAAGGCCATTAATGAACTGATTAAGCCTATTGAGAAAGCTGCCCGTCCAACCTTAAGGGCGGGATGAGATTTCATGAAGGGTTTATAAATTAAATAAATTTTTTCATCAAAGTTCATTGACATGTCCCAGCTCATGTGACACTGTCACATGAGGAGATATATCTTAAATTTATTTTCTTTATTAAGATTTTTGGAACTTAAACTAATCTCCCTGAGACAGCTCTGTACCTCAGGGAGATTTCTGCACTCTTTCACACGCATGTGCGACTCAGGCCCCAACTCAGGGAACTGCTCCCCCCCCCCCCCGCCCGCTTCAGGGCACGCATCAAGCTGGGCAGGCCCGCTCACGTAAAATGGCGGCATGGACCCAATCAGGGGCGCCGATAGGTTCCGTGCCGCCCCCGCACAACCCCGCTCAACGGGGAGACAATTCTAGCCTTGGTTTACATTTGCAGTCATGGATCTGCCCATGGATCGCTCAGCCTTCCTTTACATTGGCAGCAGTTGGGTTTCCACATTACTGCTCTGTATGGAACTTCACCAATTTTGGTCATAGCCAGACAGGGTAGGGCCCTGACAAAATTAATTGTGAAAGGTTGTGCTTCATTCATATGCAGTTTCACTAAAACCACTGTTGAAACAATTGTGCATTTGCGAATCTCATGCATTCTTGCTTCAATGTTACCAAATCCATCCACAGAGTAAATGAGGCATGCTCAAATTCTTTTTTATTTGTATGGCTAGGGGAGCAGTTATAGTTTGATGTCAAAGTAAACAATCCATTCGTTTAGACTTTGCCCTCCTTTCCTCCCAGTTCAGTATCATCTGCAGTTGCATTTTATTTCCGAATCTTGATAAAACGCAGTAGGGGCTCCAACACTGAGGCTCTCCCCTCAGAACATATCTGCTTTCATATTATTACTTCTCTTAACTTTCCTAAAATTTCCAGTCTGTCTTGATTGCTACAAGTCATTTACAGATTATCCACCCTAAGGAAAAATTATTGACGATGTGACAAAAATGTATGTCTTTTATATAATTGATTTGAATTCTTTATTATTGGAAACATACAAGACATCAAAGCTGCCTATGTTGATCTCAGTAACATTTGCCCCTGCTTCATGCCTTTATCACCTCCAGACTCGACTATTCCAGTCCTTTCCTGGCCATCCTCCCGTCCTCAAAAAACTTCAGCTTATCTAAACGTTGTCTGCCATATCCTACCCTGCTTCAAGTCCAGCTAACTCAACACCCCTGTATTTGCTAACCTACATTGGCCACTGGTCCATCATCTCTCAAATTCAAAATTCTTATCCTATGTATAAAACACTTCACGGCCTCGCCTCTTCCTTTCTCTTCCAGCCCTGCACCCACTGCCCCACCTCCCGTCCTGAGAGGGCTTCATTGCTCTGACTCAAAACTCATGTCTTCCTCCTCGGTAGCTGTGGCTTCAGCCACCTGGACTCCGCAGTCTGGAATTCCCTCCCTAAAGCCCTTCTCTTTCACACCTCCCTCTGTTCCTTTGCAATTCTCTTTAAAACCCACCGCATTGTCCAATTTTTTTGATCACCCATCTTAATATCTCTTTCTTTAGCTCAAAGCCCATTTTTTCTGATTATGATTCTGTGAAGTGCTTCGGAGCATCTTTCTACATTAAAGATGCTATATGAATGCAAACTGTTGATGTTAAAATTATTGTTCTTGTTTGTTGTATTTGAGAGGATGAAATACTTGTTACCAATTCTGTTCGTATATGCCCACGGCATGAGGCTGAAGTTCACTGCCTCACAATGGTGGGCTTGGAGGTGGTGGAGTCAGGAAAGTAGGAGGGAGCTGAGTTGGGATGGCTACTCGACATTCCCACTTCTGGGGAACTTTCCCAGGGGTTGGCTGTGAATGGGGTCAGCTCCCTGTTCCACAGAGAAAGGTACATAAGAACATAGGAATTAGGAGCTGGAGTAGGTCATTCAGCCCCTCGAGCCTGCTTCGCCATTTGATAAGATCATGGCTGAACTGAGTATGGCCTCAACTCCAAATTCCCAGCTACCCCCTGATAAACTTCGTCTCCTTTGTTAATCAAGAATCTATCTACCTCTGCCTTAAAGATATTCAATCACCCTGCCTCCACCACTCTCTGGAGAAGAGAGTTCCAAACATTCACAACCCTCTGAGAGAAAAACATTTCTCCTCATCTCTGTCTTAAATGGGAGACCCCTGATTTTTAAAGTGTGTCCCTTAATTTTAGTTTCTCCCACAAGGGGAAACATTCTTTTAGCATCCACCCTGTCAATTCCCCTCAGGATCTTATATGTCTCAATAAGATCAGCTCTCATTCTGCTAAAGTCTAATGGATACAGGCCCAGCCTGTCCAACCTTTCCTCATAAGATGACGTCCCTATTCCAAGCATCAGTCGAATGAACCTTCTCTGAACTGCTTCTTTTATATCCTTTTTTAAATAAGAAGACCAAAACTGTACACAGTGCTCCAGATGTGGTCTAACCAATGCTCTGTGCAATTGCATCAAAACACCCCTACTTTTATATTCTATTCCCCTGGCAATAAACTACAACATTCCATTTGCCTTCCCAATCACTTGCTGTACCCGCATACTAACTTTTTGTGATTCAGGTATCGGGACACCCAGATCCCTCTGTACCTCAGAGTTCTGCAATCTCTCTCCATTTAAGTAATATGCTGTTTTTCTATTCTTCCTGCCATAGTGGACAAGTTCACATTTTCCCATATTATACTCAAATTTTTGCTCACTCACTTAATCTATCTATGTCCTTTGCAGACTCCTTGTATGCTCTGCACAACTTACTGTCCTACCTATCTTGTGTCATCAGCAAATTTAGCAACCATATATATGGTCCCTTCATCCAAGCCATTGATATAAATTGTAAATAGTTGAGGCCCCAGCGCTGATACCTGTGGCACTCTACTTGTCACATCTTGTCAATCCAAAAATGACCGATTTATACCTACTCTGTTTCCTGTTAGCTAACCAATCCTCTATCCATGCTAATGTGTTACCCCCTACACTATGAGCTCTTATTTATGCGTAGTAACCTTTAATGTGATACCTTATCAAATGTCTCCTGGTAGTGGCGTAATGGTATTGTCATTGGACTAGTAATCCAGAGATCCAGGGTAATGCTCTGGGGGCCCAGGTTTGAATCCCATCATGGAATGGTAGAATTTGAATTCAATAAAAAAATCTGGAATTAAAAGTCTAATGGTGGCCATGAAACCATTGCCAATTGTTGTAAAAACCTGTCTGGTTCACTAGTGTCCATTAGGGAGGGGAACCTGCTGTCATCACCCGGTCTGGCCTACATGTGACTCCAGTCCCACAGCAATGTGGTTGACTCTTAAATGCTCTCTGAAATGGCCTAGCAAGCTACTCAGTTCTTAAGGGAAATTAGGGATGGGCAATAAATGATGGCATAGCCTGCAACACCCACATCCTATGAACAAATTTTTAAAAAACTATGTACAGCACATCCACAGGTTCCCCTTTATTCATGTTGCTTGTTACATCCTCAAAGAACACCAATAAATTAGCTAAACATGATTTCCCTTTTACAAAGCTATATTGACTCTGCTTGAATACATTGAGATTTTCTAAGCGTCCTGCTATAACCTCCTTAATAATGGATTCCAGCAATTTGCCTACAACAGGTATTAAGCTAACTGCTCTGCAGTTTCCTGCTTTCTGTCTTCCTTGTTTCTTGAAGAGATAAGTGAAAGCCAATTATGCTGGCTAAGGCCCCAATTAAGGGTGATTTTGTGGCATCACAGGCAGTGGAGTGCCCCACTCCCATCAAGTCTGGAGGCTGCCAGCTTATGGAGGCAGCCTCCCTACAGCAAGCTGAGTGGTCATTGGAGCAGCATCAATTTGTTTTTGACCATCAAAAAGTGACAGAAGGCGTCATCGACAGTGCTACCAAGTGGCACTTACTCAAAAATAACCTGCTCACTGATGTTCAGTTTGGGTTCTGCCAGGCACCAGACCTCATTACAACCTTGGTTAAAGAGCTCATTACAACCTTGGTTAAAGAGCAGAAACCGGCAAGGATTCCTGCTCTTGATGACTATCCAAGACCCCTTCTGATATGGCTTTTGTGTGGATATCAGCTGAGGACCCAACTGGGCTCAACTGTAAAGCCCAATCTAGTTAAACTGTCAACCAGTACTCGCTGTCAAGGTTTACAATTGGAAAAGTAGACCACATGTGCAGGCCAAGCCATATGTGTAGAACAATTACCAAGTAAACGGGGAATACCATGAGTGAAACTCAGGGAATTGAAATGGAAACAATGGCCTGAATTTTACCCTTGGTGGGTGAATGTGATCGGTGGGCCCGGGAGCGGCCGGGAAACGGACCGCCGACCACGATCGGCCCCCCCGGCTGTGATTTCATGCTGGCTGGCCAATTAACACGCTGCCAGGATGGGAGCAGGAAAAGGGCGGGCAATGACCTCACAGTGGGTGTGAGCGAGTGCTGCGAGAGAGCTCCCTGAAGGCAGACAGCTGCCTCAGGGAGCTGCAGACCGGATAATAATTAAATAAGGGTGTAAAAGGCTGCAAAAAAAATGCCCATGCATCACAATCAAGCACCTGAAAGCATACCTCGTAAAAACGCTATCCCCAGATATTTATTTTTATGTTATTTCCTAACAGAGATTTCATCCACCCCCTCTCAGATGAGGTTTGATGAAAATTGCAAAGCCCGCCTGGCCAAATCGCCCATCCGCCAACCGGGTTGTATGGGCCACGAGAAATTGTGGACAATTGCACCATTCATGGGCTTAATTGCCCTCTCACTTGTCAGAGGGCATGTTTCTGACTTTTACGGGCGCCGCCGAGCAAAACATCGCGCGAGTGTGCAATGACGTCGGGACGTTCACCTGACATTACCTCACGCGATTTCGTACCCACTCGGGTCGGGATGTAAAATTCTGCCCAGTATTTTTAGTTAAATCTCATCAAATAAAGAAATTAAATAGCAGGAAAGCTAGTGTTTCAGACTTTGACTTGATAATGCAGGCTGCAGTAAGTGACAAGTACTGGCATGCACACAGCTGTGTGGACTGATGGTTACACATGATCAACCTGGAAGTCATTTCTCTGAGCTTGAATTATTTGGGCTTGGAACTTCCGAGCAGAAGCAATGATCGTCGGATTGCCGCTGTGCTTGAAAATTCCTCCAAACTCGACATTGCTGCACATTTCACAGAAATGTAGAGCACAGCATCCCTCAGAGAATTCCGTCAGAGCAGAGTAGAGTCGGGGGGAAGATAGGACATGCCCCCTTTTGATGGCATTAGTTGCCATATGGTAAGCTTAAAGGTCTAGTTTGAATGATAGTGAATAGGTGAGTGAATGGGTGAGTGGATGAGTGGGTAGGTGGTCTCTGTGGGTAAATGGATAAGTTGATGAGTCGGTAAATGGGTGAGGTGGGTGTGGGTAGGTGGGTGAGGGAGGGCAGGGGGTACGGTATGGTAGAGGTGAGTAGGTGGGTGGGTGAGGTGGGTAAATGGGTAGGTGGGTGAGGTGAGGGTAAGTGGATAAGTGGGTAGGGGAATAGGTAGGTGGGTGGGTAGTCGGATTGGGGGGGTAGTCAGGTTGGGTCAGTGTGCTAGTCAGGTGGTCAGGGGTGTAGTCAGGTCAGGTTGGGGGGGGATAGTCAGTTAGTCAGGAGTGTGGTAGGCTCGGGTCGGTCAGGAGGGTAGTTGGTTTGTTGGTGGGTATGGCCGGGTGTTACTCAGGTCAGGTCGGGGGATTGTCAGGTGGTTGGGGGTTGTGGTTGAGTCTAGTCGGGGGCTACTCATGTCAGGTCGGGGGAGTAGTTGGGCACTGGGGGGGGTGCTAGTCGTATCATGGGTCTGGTCGTGTCGGGTCAAGAGGGTAGTCAGGTGGTCAGGGGGCAGTTGGGTGGGAGGATAGTTGGCTGGTTGGGGGTAGTCATGTAGTCTGGTGGGTATTCAGCAGGTCAGTGGATAGGAGTTCAGCGTCAAGGTTAGTCCAATGAATAGACCTCGCATCACCTACGATCCACATTACGCTGTTTACTATTCGAAATCTAGTTAGACAAAAGCATGATCTAAGGGTCATTATGTAGCACGCTTGCTGAATTTATTTGGTACTGTAATTTCACATATGCCACTACATGTGATTCCCCTGCCTGTACAGAAGACATAGTAACAAACCAACAAACCAGTTTATGTTACATAAATGAACAGAATACAGTTTCCACTAGGAGATCTGTCAATTTCCTACTGCTCCTAACTACATGAAAAGCAAAGATGAAAATCTAGCCAAGGCCCACTTTCGAGTTAACCAATCACAAGCTAACTGCTTTTATGAATAATTAAAATTAACAGACACTCAAGATTCTTCCAGTTTGCTGTTGCATACATGGAACACCAAGATCATAGCTACAGGAAAGAAGAAAATTATCGTACAAGTAATATATATTGAATTTAATCTTCATTGAACAGTTAAGGTGATCTCTGGCAGCAAGGAGTTAATTGATGTCAGTGGGTTGTGAAACACCTCATTCAATACTGTATTCTGCGTTATGACATGTAATGAAGCACAAATAATGGAAATTACAGTGTTTTGTTTTCTCTGCTCCCCTCTTTCAGCTCTCCCTGGTCTATACATCAGGGTGGGCAACAAATCTGATCCAAAAGGCGGGATTTTCTCCTCAGTGCATTATGTGTAGTGGCAGGTGCGAAAATCAGCGTTTTACTCGCCAGCCACAGTGGCAGGTTTTCACACCATATTGTCTGCTTCCCATTTCATTGAATATGCACGCACAGGAAACACGCCATCTTGCTGACGGGCAGCCTCTGATTCACCCGCCCTGCTGTGAGCTCACCGCTTCCTTGCTCTGGGCGCCATATTTAAAGTGCAGTCGTGCACAGAGTTCTCGATGTCTGCAGTTCAGGACTGCTCCACTGAAGACATGAAAGCCAAGAGGATGGCAGCTCCCAAATTCGGTGATGCCTCACTAGAACATCTTTTAAATGCAGCCAAGGCCCACCACCATGCCCTCTATTCCCACCCTGACTGCAGGAGGTCCAGCAAGCTCACCAATCTGGCTTGGATGGCGGTGGCATTGGTGGTCAGTGCCAACATTGCACAGAAGAGGTCAGGCACCCAGTGCAGAAAGAGGATGAATGATCTCATCCATGCCATCAGGGAAAGGCAATCATCTTATCACTCTAAACTCACAAGCTCATCACACATTCACTGGCATCTCGCTCACTGCCAGCTCAAGGGACATCACCACTCACTCTCTCACACACACCCTCACATATCCATCTGGCCTCATCTCCACTGGAGATCTCATCCTCATCCCGTCCATGATTCCCCTCATCATTCACACATGCCAGGCACCCTTATCGTCTGCCCTGGTGTGTGTCTTGCTCACACAGTCCACCTGTCTCTATGCAGGATAAGATAGTTCACAATCACAGGGAGAGGTCCCAGACCTGGTGGAGTGCCAGAACTCAAGGTCTTCAGTTCAAAATCTGAGTCATTGAGCTGGTCGGAGAGGACATGGACTGTGCCTGTGGCGATGGTGAGGTTGGTGGCAAACATGAGGATCCTTCACCAGCTCATCCCTAAGACAACTATACTGTCAGTGCATTGTCCTGTTTTAGAGTCGCCTGCCATGCACTGATTATCTCTCTGTCATAAGAACCTCAGCCAAGTTCCCAACGGTCTCAACCAGCCAGGCCCTTAGTTGGAGCTCTGACAACACCTCGGATGAGGATCCTGAGGATACCACAGCAGAAGATGCGTCACGGTGCTCACCCACATTCTCCACCAATGCAGAGACACATACCTTGGTGGGACCTAGTTCTACAGCAGGTTTGGGGTCACAATCTGGTGAGCACATTATACAATCTGGTCCACAGCAGGCAGAGGCATGGGGTCACCGGCACTGCTGGAGGCCAGGATTCTGCTCAGTCCAAGTCAGATGGCGAGCCTCCAGACCTAAATTAGTTAGTGAAGCTGTAGTGACAATCTTGGGAACATCAGGAAGGAATGTCAGCTGCATTCTTCAGGTTTCATTGGAGTCCATCCTCGTTCATTCTGAGGTGATAGCGCTGGCATACCAACACACCGAGGTCAACACTGGCAGGATGCTGGTCACCATGGAGACCTTAGTGCAGGACATCAGTCCTGCACTGGTGCAGGATCTGCACTCCATTACTAGCCATTCACTAGCATCCATCAGCGGACATACAAAAGGAGGCGGGTACCTCGCTCTCACTCCAGGTACCTCTTCTCAAGGAGTCAGCCAGGGGCCCTGGGGCACCCATAGGGAGGAGAACCAGCAGCTCGACACCCTGTGGCCATCCACCCAGGTGACTCCAGGAGTCTCTTAGCCAATCCCTGTTCTCTTCCTGTGACCCTATCACCCCCAGCTCCACAGGCCAAGGAGGGTGCACCTGCCCCACAGCAGGATACCCAAAGCAGGCTGGGGCCCTCCAGGTCTTGGCCGTCCAGAGGACGCCTGCCAAAATCATCACAGATAACAGGGTATAGCAGTCAGCAGGCTGCCTCTACCTTTGTTCTGGATGTCAGGCTTGCACCCAGACATAGTGGTAGGGTTAGGAAAGTTAAAAAAAAATTAGGAGCACAATGGTGGCATAGTGTTTACAACATATATATATAATGTTCACCAATGTAAATAGAATACCACCCATTTCACATCTCCTCTCACATCTTCCTTTTATGATGAGCTGTGTTGCTGTCAATCAGGTGTGATACCATGGTGACCCCCACCCCCACCCACCCCCCCCCCCCCCCCCGCCATCCCTCCCAGATGTTGCTATCATGGGATTCTCGTCTATGTACTATGCTTTCATATCGCCACATTGTGTGGCCCCTTTCCAGGTCATTCTCAGCAGCAGTGAGGCCTTGATCTTAATGTTAAGTATGTTTGTGGAACGAGTCTCATTCATATGCTTTGCAGGGTCATGTCTTGTTTATTCTTGGCTGTGTAAGATTGAGGCAGAGGTGTTCTCCTATCTCATCTGCATTCTTGAAAGTTGAAGGTGCAGTGTGCAAGGAGAGATGTGTTTATGCATGGGGAAGGGCCATATATCATGCAACTCCATGTGCTTTCTGTCATCTGGCAGGGTTTTCATGCTATATGCCCATATTCAGAGCTCGTGTGTGCTCCTGTCTGCCAACCATGTTTCCGACTTTCTGAGTGTACATCTGCTAAGCTCACCAATATGTGGATACTGAAGCTGTGCCCTTCTCAGCCACATTATTGCCCTGGCACTCGAACCTACAACCTTAAGTGTTTCTCAACCTGTAATTGTCTGCATTGCAGCCACAAGGCTCTTATCACAATGTTGGGATGCAGCGCTGTGCATCCCATCACCTAAAAACTTGCTGAGACGAGTGATGCTAATTGCAAGTGGTCATATCTGGTGATTAGTGGAGCCTTTAAGCATGCTCTGGAAGCTTTAGACAAAGCTGAGGGGAGCAATGGGTTAGGAGCGAGGATGTACTGAAGATGAAGTCTGCGCTTTATCAGCAATGACTCATCACCTTGATGTACAGAACTCATGATGTCTGGGCATTTTGGAGTTCGCAAGGACCAAGGCTGGCCATGGGGCACAATGTGTCTCTTAAAGAGGAGGCATTTTAATGACTGGCACGCAAGTGGTTGAATGTCGTCATCCTCAGGTGGTCCACATGCATAGTGAGGTGAGGGTAAAAGCAGGTCAGGAACCCAAACTGAGAGCACCGGATGTTAATGTAATAGAGAAGAAGGTGACACAGATGACGGAGTCAGCTCTGAATACACGCACACTTGTGGAATGTCCTCGGATGCCTTGGCCCACATGTCACCTATCAGTTTCACCATAAATATTGTACAGAATACATTATCCCATTATGGGAGATGCTTCTCCTTGAGGAGCTTTGTCAGATTGAAGGCATACAGCTACGAGTCCACTGAGGATAGTGGTACAGCACCTGCCTCTTGTAGGCTGCCGCTGTGGCTGGGATGCTGGAGAGACACTGAAGAGGCAGCACTTACTGTCTGATGCCGGGATTCCCTCCTCCATTTAGCACCTCATCTCAGCAAGGACACATGCTCCCGAGGCGTCATCATCCTTCAAAGGATCAGAACATTGTGAGCCTGATGCGTAACTATTCACTGTCATATTGAAGTGCATGGTTGAGATGAGAGGAATAGCAACGCTGGTGTTCATGGTGGCCCATGATGGAGGACTCTTATCCAAGAGGGTACTCACTGCAACTCATCATCCTCCTCATGGAATCTGGTGGCTATGAGGGCCTCATGCACACGCCTGCCTCTTCTGACGCATGGTATGGCCTCTTCCCCTGCAGCCTTGGCTTCATCAAACCCTACGCCCTCACATCCTTTGATGTCCTCCTCATTGGAGGAGACATGCAGCTCCTCCAAATCGGCATCTGGCAAGTCCTCCTCCTTTGCAGCACCAGGTTGTGTAGGACGCAGCAAGCCATGATGATCCATGACACCCTCTGGGGTGAGTACTGGACAGCTATGCCAGATCTGTCCAGGCATGGGAATTGCATCTGTAAGATGCCAATGGTCTGCTTCACCAATGCTCAGGTAAAGGCATGAGCATTGTTTTACCTTCTCTCTGCAGGAGTCTGAGGCAGCCTCATAAGTGTCGTCAGCCATGTCCTTTGCTGGTACCCCTTGACACGGAGGAACCAACCCTGGATCCTGTGTGGTCCCTTGAAGACATCTGGGATCTGCAATCTACTCAAGATGTATGAGTCATGGACACTTCCTGGGTAGTTGGCGCTATCCTACATGATAAGTTTCTTATGGTCGCAGACCAGCTGTACATTGAGCAAGCGGAAGCCTTTCCTGCTGATGTGTGTATTGGATGGCCTGTTGTCAAGGGGCTTTTATAGCCACATTGGTGCAGTTGATGGCACCCTGCACCTGTGGGAATCTGTAAATCGCTGCAAAGCCCACTGCTGTAATGACCTGACTTGCTTGATCTCTATTGAAGTTGACGTAATTGTAGGCCTTGGCAAAAATCATATCTGCCACCTCATGAATGCATTTGCATGTGGATGCTTGAAAGATCCTGCAGAGGTCCCCAGGGGAGCCCTGGAAGGAGCCTCTTGCGTAGAAGTTCAGTGTGGCGGGTACTTTCACATCCAGTGGCAATGGAAGCCCTCCCAGCCCCCTTGGTGCCAATTCCTGGAGAATGTGGCAGATTTCAGTCACCAGATCCCTGCACATGCGGAGGCGTCGGCAACACAGTCTATCACTCAACTGCAGATAAGACATGTGAGTTCTGTACACCCTCAGTCTTGTGAAGCACCTACACACAACCTATCTGTGAGCCTCATCCCCTGCATCCAGAGGGAGCTCAGCTGCCCCTTGGTCTTAAGGGTTTAGATCCTCCCTTTGGCGAACCAAGCGCCCCCATCCCAATCTGCTCCTTCTTCTCTCTTGCCTGTATGCAATTACATAGGCAGCAGTAAATCCAGCCTCCATCTTCCAGATGGTCTCCTCTCTGCAAAATCAATGAGAAACAGGCATGAATCAGCATGGTCCTGCAAAGGTCTTATTCCTATCGATGATTTGTCGGTGAATGTGGGTTCAAGGGCTTTGTTCCCGTGTCAGAAATTAATCACCCCAAAAATCCAGGCCAGCACAGGGTTCATTTCAAGGTGTGTGCCTTCCCGCCTCCCACCCCCTTTACATAACCAACTGCTAGGAGATTGCTTTGGCCAGGTGTTAGGATCCTCATTCATTCTAATACCATACTCTTTGGAATACACGAGGGAAAATGTTTAGTCAGGAACTGAGATTATTTGAGGGAGGACTGAAGCTTCTCTTCCGTGAATTATACAATTATAACATTCATCTGAAGCTTGTCCAATCGCTAAATTACTCTAGAGTGAGTTGTCACTCTGGGGAATCTCCATGCTGTGAACAAGGGGTTAATACAAGGAGATTGATTAGTGTCAATTTAAGAGATTAGTCTTGCATGAATGTTTATCATAGCTTCACTTTCCTGATTCCCTGCATTGTCACTGAAAGGCTCCTAACATGTCTCAGCTGTGAATCTCTCCTCATTTGGGAATACACATTTCATTTGGGTGCCCTTTTAATTGACTGCCCTCCCCCACCGCCAGTGCATGCACCTACCCTCCAATTGGCCTTCAGAGCTCTCATCAGCAGAGTATCTCCTAATTTTAATTTTGTCCTGCGCCATTGTTGCAGGTTGGAAGATGGTGGTGCTGAGGTCTCACTACCAGACTGCCTTGGACCCTTCCTGTGAGTGTGGAAACCCCTCCCGTCATCCTGTAGGAGCTTAATGATCAGGTTTCCCTCCCTCCTAGAACTTCTCAATCCTCCACCTGTATTCCTTGATTCCACAGTGATTGTGATGGGTATCCCTTTGTTACCCCCGAACATGGTGAGGTAGATGTGCCTATGCCCATGTGGCCCTTACTCCTCCCCATCTTGAGGCAGCCTGACATATAAGCCCCTCCCCCTCTTTCAGACACCCCTGAATGCACCCAAAATACCCTTTCCCCATCTAAAGGCTGCAGATGCCTCCCTTGACTAAGTGTGCCATCTGAGGCTCAGCATAATGCCAGAAACCCCCTGGTTCAACGAGCGTGATGTTAAGACAACACCCTGTGTACAACATGCTGGACACGACCGACACTGGACTGACGTGCCCTCCCCCTGCCTGGACTGAGACAAGGACAGTCTTTGCAAGCTCAACAATGAAGCGCTTCTTCACTCAGTGATCCTCCTATTCTGGCCCAAAGCCGCTTATGTCATTCTCTAACCAACCCTCTCCCCGTTCTGCACTGAGGATACTTTCCCACTCCCCAGTCATGTACTTGAGTGCAACCTTACCCATTCTTCTCAACCCTCCAGTGGAACCATTGCCCTGCAACATGTTCCCATGCCTCAGGTCAGTTTTCCCCCTTCCCCGGTGGAGCCCTTACCCTGCAGTACATTAAAAGCCACCCCCCACCTTACCACTGGGCTGGTAGGTCTGGTAGAGACTTGCCTCTGACACCCATCCTGAAAGCGAAGTGGTGCTGCCTGAGATGCCTGGTGCTGAGTCTGAGTTGCCGCGATAGAAGGTAGACGAACGAACTTCGAAGTCACGAGCAAAGTGCAGGTCGCCAGGTGCACTGTTGTGAAACACATCAGTCTAATTGGATGCCGATGTGCCCTCTTGATCCCAATGTGGGGGGATGATGCCAACGAGCAGTCCTTATAATGAGATGCAAATGTATTAAAATAACGTCCCCAAAATGCTGCATTGGGAATTGCGGCCCGCCATTGACGGCTGGAGTGGATGATCCCGCACTGCTTTTATGACGGCAGTAATCTGATTTTTCCAATATGTCCCGTTCCCGCCCGTCATGATGCCTGCCGCGGGCGATGCTGGAAAATCCCACCCATTAGGAGGTCTAAGATGATGCCCCTGTATGATCCACTCTCTGATTTTAATTTTCTCCCATTCTTAGGCCTTTTGTTATGCACCTTTCCAAAGCACTGCTCGTATTCAGAACTCTTTGTGGGGAAATTACAGGTATCTGTGCCATACTATATTGTGGGATACTACAGAACGTTTATGCTGCGCCATACATAGCCAAGAGGTTCTTATATTTAACAATGTTGAAAGCAGGCCCTAACATAACTTGATCTGTGTTATTCAGAAATCCAGAATCTTGATGAGTGCGTCCAGCAAATTAGAAGAATTGTGGAATCTCCCAGCCTGCCTCAGCCACACTGCCTTATTCTGCAGTGTCTGGTGAAGCACTTCTGTAAAGTGTGTCAGTGTGAAGGCGTAAACCATCTCACCCCAAGGCTTCTGGGCGAAATCTTCAGTGACGTCTTCTTCAGGCATTCACTATCAAGGTAAATGATTTTGGAAACCAATAACTTGCAAAAAAATGTAATCTTTGTCTGAGGACTGAAGAAGGACTTCTATAACATCTCCTAAGGGTGGCATTTTTGCTGCACAGCTTAAGTCTAGAGAAACATGGAACTGATTGGTTATATTTTACATACTAGCAATCTTAGCATAAACTTTTGTGTAATGGAAGAGCATTTTGGGAATTCATGTTTGGCGATCAGAATGCCCCATCTGAACTTCATTCCTTCTGCTAATTTTGGCTTTTGATCAGAATTATGTTTAGGTCATGCTTTCCATAAATTCCACTCAGCCGATTTCTTGAGTGGAACATTGGCATCATCTGCCCAATGGAACTAGCAAAAGTGCTGAAACATTTTCATGGTTGCATCTTCAATTTGATTGTTGAGCTGCCAACACCAAAAGAATGCTAATGGACAGCTCATCAATGGGAGGGAGGTAGTAAATCCACTGGTTGTTCCTCAGAGCTGAGAGTAAATCTTTAAAAGCTGTTGAGGAGGCAGTCCAGACAATGGTCACAGAGTGGCCAATATTAGGCCAGAAAATTTCTGTTGGGGCCGGGAAAGCATCTTTTCTAAACAACCTGCAGTTGGACCATTAAAGGATGCAGAACAACCAATTGCATTGGACAAAAATTGAGTCGGCCGAGCCTTGGGTGAAAAATGAGCAGTAATTATGTTTTAAAATTGAATTCTGTTCAGTCTGAAAATGGGGCAGTAGGCAGATAAAAATCGCCCATTCCCTTCCATATAAATACAAGCAAATATGTTAATCTGTGTACAAGAGCCCATTTACTAATCAATTCACTCAATGCTTCATACTTATAAAAAGCTTATGGAAAACATCAGTTTAATGCAAAAATGCTGAGATATCTCAGAGAATTTTAAGAGTGATTTGCATTCTCCACCAAGTGTGTATTCATGCTTTATGGTTGGACTGCGATTTCCTATTTCAGAATCATACATGGCATTAGAGTTATATAAGATAGCAATGCATGGGATTTGCTTTGGTATGTTGGATCAAAATTATGCTTATATTGTGTCAGTGTTAGTCTATTATTGACTTTATAATTAATGGGCATAACATCGTTAACAGTAATTTGCTGTGTTTATTTTGTAAGTGTTTAAGGCCTATTATTCAATAATAAAAACAAAGTGCTAGAAAAACTCAGCAGGTCTGGCAGCATCTGTGGAGAGAGAAACTTGAATTGCTTTGAGTTCCTATGATTCTTTTTCAGAACTCATGGGGCAGAATTTTCTGCTTGTTGGGCGGGCGGGCCCAACCCAATCTCTGACGGGCAGGGAGATGATCCCCGCCGGAGAAGCAGGCCCCGCCGCCATTTTACGTGGGCAGCCAATTAAGGCCAGTCCAGTGTGACGACCGGCGGGAAGCTTCCTGTGCGGACGGAGGGGATTTCCCAAAAGCGAGAGTGCGCTCTTTTGCGCATGCACATGATAGAGTGCACATCTCCCTGAGGCTAAGTGCTGCCTCAGGGAGATCGCTACTAAAAATATTTAAAATAGAAAAAAAAAATTCCCTAACATGTTTCCCTCATGGGACATGTTCATAATTAACATAATAACATTATTAAAAATTTTAAAACCCTGCATGAAACCTCATCCCGCACATAGATGAGATTTCATGTTTTATCTGTTTACCGCCGGGGCTCCTGGTCTGCCCACCAACGTTAAGGTTAGACGGGCAGGTACGCTAAGTACTTTAATTGATCTGTCAATGGCCTCAATTGGCCATTGACAGGTCGGCGGGCCTGCAGCTGATTTTGTTGCGGGCCTGCCTTCCTGAAAATTTAAATGGAGCAGGATGATGTTGGGGGGTCCGCCCGACATCATTCTGCTTCATTTTACGCGTCGGTGAGCAGGCCCCGCCTCCTGATCGCTGACGGCAAAATTCTGCCTATGAGCTCTGAGCTTCAAGCTCTGAAGAAGAATCATATGCACTCAAAACATTAACTCTGTTTCCCTCTCCACAGATGCTGCCAGACATACTGAGTTTTTCCAGCACTTTGTTTTAATTTTGGATTACCAGCATCCACAGTATTTTCTTTTGTCATTCTGTACATACTAGTTAGGTTAAAAATTAAAGTGTAAGAAACAATCAAAAGGTTGATATCAGGGCTGTGCCATAGAATGAGAGAAGACTGAGTTCACCATTCCTCTGACTGGAGCTATAGTGAAATTATAAACATAGTTTTCTTGTAAATACTTTTATGATTTCACCACATATAGTGGACAGAGGTAATTTCCACAGTTGATAAAATATTATGTTATAATTATAAAATGTCACAGAATCGTCAAAAAGACCTGTCTCTCACAATCTTCTATACCTTTCTTTTGAACTTTGAAATTGAAGAGTAGACATTTTATTTAGCTCAGTCTTTTCATGAGTGGAGATAGTAGACTTGGTAGCACTCCAAATTCATGACATCATTAGATTAATGTGTTAATAGTGAGTTAACACTAGGTTCAAAAGTGAGAAACTTTCTGTCATCTAGCAGAATATAAAATTTCGAGAAGGAATAGAGTGTAAGTTTCAGAGTTCGTTCATTACATTTTATTGAGTCAAACCACTAAAGTAAAATGGTTTTAATTATGCTGAATTCGAAATAATTTATCTCAGTAACAGGACCTGACATTGGCACATTTACATGGTCAGATGTCAGGGAAATGTTGGGGAAAGGTCTGGAAAATGCTGATCAATTGTCTAATGCATTAGGTGCATGCTGACTGATATGGCCTCATCCAGACAACAGAACAAGGTGTTAGTCACACGATGTTTTATGAGATTGCACATTCTAATTACATTTGGCTGCTGAGGATTTTCACTTGATTCAAACCGCATGCAATGTGCCAACTTTTCCTCGATGGCCTGATTTACACTCATGCATCCATGGTGCTTTCTTGATACTGTGAGGTAATATAGTAAATTCTCACTCTTACACTGTTGCTCAGAGCTACAGGAATGCTGCGGTAAGGGGAAAGTTTCAGGGAAGGCACCTTGTGGGAGTTCTGTATCAATGATGGAGCTGCAAATAAATGTGATGATATATCAGCGGTTAATCTATCCACAGTGTTTATTGTTTATTGCACAGTGACCGGCACATGAATTGATAATGAGCCATTCTGTAAAACAGATTTTCTGAATGCTGTTCTTATGAGATTAGTTTGTGTGACTGGTTCTCCATATTTTTGTATTTTTTGGAAGATTATTTTGTTTGGAACTATCAGACAAGATAAGTAGCATATAATCTGTTCAGTTAGCAGTTCTTATTAATTATCAGCGATTGTATGCAATACCTATGTCTGGATGCTTCTAACTGTGTAGCAATGGTAATAGGGCTATGCTGTACTCCAGTATAACCACACATCTGTCCAAAAGAGACCAACCTGTGTGGGTTGACTTCTGTCTTGTAGCTGAGGGGCAAGGGGATTGACAGTATAAACTGCAGTGATCTTATCTGACATAGACATTTTTTTCCATTGGGCAAAAAAATATTGCTGCGGTCAGGGCATGAGATATTTTACTGCAGCTAACTGAAGTGTAAGAATGTCAGTTTATCTACCAAGAAACTCTCTCTGCATCACTTGTACAAAGTATTGTACTGCTGTTATAGTTCAGACCATCAGCAACTTTTATGAGCTGTAAAAAAGGTGCTAAGTTCGGATATGTGTGTTTTAAAATGGAGAAACGACGGTCCAGTACCCAGAGCACAGAACATCATGAAGTTTGAAAAGGGTAGGAGAGAATGCAAGGTAAATCAAGACTGGCTGTAGAGATTAGCTTTTCAAAGCCTGAAGTGCAGAGGAGGAATAGAAGACTTGTAGTGGAGGAGAGGGTTGTTTGGGGGTGGGGGGTGCAGGTGGCGTAGTGGTCATGAGAAGTTAACCAAAGTTAAGTTTGGCACATTTTCATTTTTAGTTACTTATGTTTAACTGGTAAGAGGAGATAAACTTGCTGCAGTTACGGAGATGGTGACTATATATTCTCCATTCGAGGGCTAACTACCCCCATGCAGTCTTCAGTAGAATTCAATATTGGTATGATACACCACAGAACACAGCATAGATTAATGAAAGGTACTTGTTGCAGAGCTCTGAGCTGGCGTGAGATTATAAGCTTTTGTCAGCAGCTCTGAAAAAGCATAGGAAGCTGTGGGAAGAATGCGTTTATTTGAATTTCTATCCGTGACTTGCAGTGTTTCCACATCTAACTCTTGATCGCTATTTATTAAACACTTCTCTGTTTGGGAAATTTAAGTCAGTAGCAAGAATTTTTAGAATGCCTATGTCAGGCCAAGTGTTGTAAATTGTGCTTGAACCAGAAATTCTATCAGGATGAATGTATACAGAAATATTAAATGCTGGTTATATTTGCTTTCAGTGCTGATGTGAATCCAGAGCACCACATCAAGATCATTGAGGCACTTATAATGACTGGAGGCCTGGCTGAAATGCAAGCTGCACCAGGTAGGAAGCCAATATTCTTTTTCTGTATTATGAAATTTCCTTGGCAGATTCATTTTTTTTCGTAACCCAGCGCTTTGAGGTATTTCTATATATGTCTTAGATAGCAGATGGTTACAATAGACTCTTTGTTGGCCTTTACACAGATTCAATTTAGATACAGAAGCTATTTTCAATATTATCAACTTTCTTTAAATTTCAAGGAGCATGCATAAGTCACGGAGGATTTGTATGAGAAGGTGCATGCAGACGTGGCATTTCAACCTACGTAAGGGATATCGTCTTTTGAGAAAATACTCAGCAATGCATTTTTGTTTGAGAAGGGACAACATTTTGTCATAATAACATTACACATAAGTGGCATTTGACTGTGTTTGATACTTAAATTTGCACCGTTGTATCAATTTTGGGCATTGCTGATATATCTTTAAACATTTATTTGTAATGATAGTGCACTTTAACTCTCCTAATCTATACCATCACTTTTTATATGATTAAACTGGATCCAGGCAAAGAATAACCACATTGATTCTTTAAGTGGCTAGTTGGTAAAACACAAATGGGGGCAGTGCGTGCCAAGCAGGTGTTAGCACTTTTGGCAAAGGAAAGGAAGAAGGGATGAATGGAATGAATAAAAAGGACTTTTTTTAAATTAGCAAGACAATAGAATCTTCCAATTCTGGTTTGAGTTAGCGTCGATTTTTTTTTGCCTGAGTACATTTCTATGACGTGCATTGAGATGTATTTTCTATGTCAAAAGTGCTATATAAGTGAAAGATATTGAGGTAGTAAATTTTCACAATGAATTGCTTTAGGAACATTCATGATGGACAATGGACTTCTTCCTGGAAAAATATTTCGTAGGTTTTCTCTATTATTGAATCAGCCTTACGTCTTTTATATAAGGTATATTAGGGGAGAATGAGTGAAACTGTATATCTGAAATGAATGAAGCGTAACATGTATAGTGACAAAGATGTGCCAAAATGGAATACTTTGTCCATAGTCAGTTTTCGTCCCATCATCTTGTTATAGTACTTGAGCATTAAAACTAGGCTTGCTTCAAGAAATAACCCAACTCTGGGAGCCGTGTACCTCAGCGTTTTATTGCATCCATTCCTAGGGACAAAACTGGATGACAGCCATTTGCTGTTATATGATAATTCTTAATTGAAAAATCATTTGAGTTGCTATTACCTGCTGGCTGCTGGCTTTGTTCTGCAGATGGTCCATTTGTAGCAATTTGTAGTCTGTTGATAAATGAATTTTAGTCAGGCACTTTATAGCTGGAAACTGCAGACAATCTCATATTATTAAGTTTATGTTGGATAGGTAACTTTATTTGATGTTGGGAAATACATTTCTGCTTCCTTTCGCTCCTGATCAAAGTAGAAAGGGGACTTCACAGACTGTGCTTCTTGTTCATTATTCATTCAAAGGCCATCAAGAGAACTGTGAGGAACTTTGTGAAAGGAAGGGCAGGTATTCTGCCACTAACTAACTTCTAGCTTCCTGACATGGCGCCAGGTTCACACTGCATGTGGGTCTGTAAGTGAAAACACTGCCCCATGTCAGCCCTACAACTTGAAAAATTTCTAATGCAAAAATATCTACAAATTAACCCTTTGCCACAGTAACAACATGGATATAAAATTGGCTGAGTGACACTGAACAAAGTGAAGTGGTGAATGGCTGTTTTTTGGACTGGAGAAAGAGTTATAGTAGAGTTCCACAGATCGGCATTAGGACCCCTGCTCATCCTGATGTACATTAATGATGTAGATCTTGGTGTACAGGGCACAATTTCAAAATTTGCAAATGATACAAAACTTGTGAACTCTGAGAAGGATAGCAGAGAGCTTCAAAAGGACATAGTTGGAACAGGCAGACAGGTGACAGATGAAATTTAATACAGAAAATTGTGAAGTGATTCTTTCTGGTCAGGGGAAAGTTTAGAGACAATTTAAAATAAAAGGCCCGGCTCTAAAGGAAGTGCAGGAGGAGAGGGAGCTGTCCATGTTCAAATGCAGTAAGACCTGGACAACATCCAGGCTTGGGCTGACAAGTGGCAAGTAACATTCGCACCACACAAGTGCCAACCATTGCCCCTTGACATCCAGTGGCATTACCATCACTGAATACCCCACTATCAACATCCTGGGGGTTACCATTGAACAGAAACCGAACGGGACTAACCATATAAATACTGTGGCTACAAGAGCGGGTCAGAGGCTAGGAATCCTGCAGTGAGTAATTCACTGCCAATCCACAATCTACAAGGCACAAGTCAGGAATGTGATGGAATATTCTCCACTTGACTGGATGAGTACAGCTCCAACAACACTTGAGAAGCTCGACACTATCCAGGACAAAGCAGCATACCCCTTCCGCAAACATTCACTCCTTCTCCAACCGACATACAGTGGCAGCAGTATGTACCATCTACAAGATGCACTGCAAGAATTCACCAAGGCTCCTTAGACAGCACCTTCCAAGCCCATGACCACTCCCATCTAGAAGGACAAGAGCAGCAGATAGATGGGAACACCACCATCTGCAAGCTCCCCTCCAAACTACTTACCATCCTGACTTGGAAATATATCACCGTTCCTTCACTGTCGCTGCATCAAAATCCTGGAACTCCCTTCCTAACAGCACTGAGTGTACCTACACCACATGGACTACAGCGGTTCAAGAAGGCAGCTCACCACCACCTTCTCAAGGGCAATTAGGGATGGGCAATAAATGTTGGCCTAGCCAGTGAAGCACACATCCTTTGAATGATTAAAAAAAATCATTGAAAGTGACAGGACAGATTGAGAGAGTGGTTAACAAAGCATACGGCATCCTGGGCTTTATCAGTAGGGGCATAGAAAAGCAAGGAAGCTATGTTAAACCTATATAAAACACTGGTTGGGCCTCAGCTAGAGTATTGTATCCAGTTCTGGGCATCACATTTTAAGAAGACATTAGAAAGAACACAGAAAAGATTCACAAGAACGGTTCCACAGATGAGGAACTTCAGTTAGATAGGAAGATTGGAGAAGTTGGGACTGTTTTCATTGGAGAAGAGAAGGTTGAGAGGAGATTTGATAGAGGTGCTCAAAATCAGGAGGGGTCTGGATAGAGTAGATAAGGAGAAACTGTTCCTATTGGGTGAAAGCATTGAGAAGATTGAGGTAATTGGCAAAAGAAGCAATATCGCTGGAAAAGCACTTCATTTGCATAGGATCAGTAGGTAGAAGTACCAGCTGGAAAATTTTTGCCAACCTCATGCCAGTTGAATCTCTGCTGATCATCCATCTGCAGGGATTTATAAGATGTCGCTGCCAAAGACCATAACCATCATCACACTGTGCCACCTCGCACAACAACCCCACCCCTTCCTCCCTCTTTCCCCCACTCACCACCTTCTCAACCCTTCCAATTGCAGCACTGTTTAATCAGCTTCTGGGCAGTCAAGTTTTGCAGAGGTTATACATTTCTTGACATACAGAGATACAGAGCCTTGAAATACTACCTTGCTTAAGTCCATAACAGGCATTATTGCACAGAAGTGGACGTGGATTTGAACTAAATAGTGGAGGAGTAGAAATGGGTGTCGTTAGCACAGAATTTGAAGCTGAACCGCGCCAATCAAGATGCAGTATATAAAAGGGGAGGAGACGGGCAACACAGAAATTCTTTGGAAGACTAAAGGCGACTGAGGGGGTAGGAAAAGAAGCCTTAAATACATTGAGTCACGTAGGAGTGGGACCATGTTGGGGTGGCCCAGTAGAACAGATTAGGCCTTTATTTATTAGAGTTTAGAAGAATGAGGGGTGATCTTATTGAAATGTACAAGATTCTGAGGGGGATTGACAGGGTAGATGTTGAGAAGATGTTTCCATTAGTGGGGAAATCTCGAACTAAGGGACACAGTTACATAATAAGGAGACACTCATTTAAAACTGAAATGCAAAGGAATTTCTTCTCTCAAATGGTAGCAAATGCCTGGAAATCTCTACCCCAGGAAGTTGTGGAGGCTAGATCACTGAGAATATTTAAGGAGGAGGTAGATAGATTTTTGAAATATCGGGAAGTTGAGGTTTATGAAGAACTGGCACGAAAGAGGAATTGAGGCCTGGGGCAGATCAGCCATGATCTTCTGGAATGGTGGGGCACACTTGAGGGGCCAAATGGCCTACTCCTGCTCCTATTTCTTATGTTCTTAGAGCTGAGCAACAGAGGATTGTAGTTACCTGTAATTAATTCTTTTTAAGAGTTATATGTCTTCCAGCATGTCAGTTTTTGTTGGTTTATTTCCAATTATTTAGACTAGTTTTCATTTTAATATGTAGATTATATTTCATGTACTTGACTACAACAATAAGAAATTATATTTATATAGCATCTTTAATGTAATGAAACACCTAAAGGTACTTCATAGGAGCATTATAAAACAAAGTATGACACTGAGCCACGTAAAGCGATGTCAGGACAGATGACCAAAAGCTTGGGCAAATAGGTAAGTTTTAAGAAGCATCTTAAAGGAATAAAGTAAAGTAGAGAGGCAGAGAAGTGTAGGGAGGGAATTCCAGGTCTTGGAGCCTAGGCAACTGAAGGTGTGACCACCTGTAGTGGAGCAGCTATGATTGGGAATGCAGAATTAGAGGAAGACGGAATTAGAGGAGCACAGATATCTCAGAGGGTGTGGACTAGGAGGAGATTGCAGAGCTAGGGAGGGGCAAAGCCATGGAGGGATTTAAAAACAAGGATGAGAATTTTAAAATCAAGAAGCTGTTTGGCTGGAAGCCAATGTGGGACATTGAGCACAGGGGTGATAGGAGAACAGGAATTGCTGCATGTTAAGACACGGGCAGCAGAGTTTGGATGACCTCAAGTTTATGGGAGTGCAGAATATGGTAGACCAGCCAGGAGTACATAGGAAGAAAGGAAATAAGAGCAGGAGTAGACCATTTGATCCCCTCGAATTTAGCCATTCAACTAGATCATATCTGATCTTCTACCTCAATGCCTATTTCCTGAATTACCCCCTTATCTTTTGGTATCTTTAATATCTAGAAATCTATCGACCTTTCATTCAATATACTCAATGACTGAGCGCCCACAGCCCTCTGGGGTAGAGAATTGCAAAGATCCACCATCTTTTGAGTGACGAAATTTCTCATCCCAGTCCTAAATGGCCAACCTCTTATTCCGAGACTATGTCCCCAGCCAGGGCAAGCATGCTTCCTACATCTATCGTGTCAAGCCCTGCAAGAATTTTGTATGCTTCAATGAGATCACCTCTCATTCTTCAAAACCCTAGAGAATACAGGCCCAGTCACCTCAATCTCTCCTCACAGGACAATCCTGCCATCCCGGGAATCAGTCTGGTGAACCTTCAATAAGTATATCCTTCCTTAGTTAAGGAGAACTGTACACAATAGCTCAGGTGTGGTCCCACCAAGGTTGCATACAATTTCTACAAGACTTCTTTACTCCTGTACTCAAATCCCCTTGCAGTAAAGGCCAACATACCATTTGCCTCCCTAATTAGTTGCTGCACCTGCATGTTAGCTTGCAGTGATTTATGAACAAGGACACCCAGGTCCCTTTGGATTACTCTGCACAATCATTTATTTTGAAGTAGCCCATTCATATGTTTACTTCACTTATATGTAACCATAGCATGAATTGTGTGAGAAATCTACCAAAGATGCATAAGCTGAGCAAAACGGAGCTCACATTTCTTTTGTTATAAAAAGGGAGGGCCCATAGCTTTCTTAATTTGTTTGCTAAGTACTAACATGATGGTTTCACTTACACAGAAGAGCTTTCCTGGACCAAGGACTATAGATAAAACAATGTTAAATAATAGCTTAAGTAAACCTTGTGTTCTCTTTGAACAGCTGTTGTTTCTTTTCAGTTGCCATATATGATACTCTCCTAGATTTCTGCTTGTACTAAAGATCATTGACTTTGTCACGAATTTGATGTCCCACCCATGTTTGAAACAACATTATGTTGGACAACTCACACCAGCAGGGGAAATGTTACTTACTCTTCCCTTTGAATTTCATTAATGGCCTTCCAGAGTATTATCCCTATTAAATGATGGGTCCTGCAAGTACTCTCACAGAGCAGCCATCCAGGAGATATCAGTATACAAGGTACTCCTGGTTAACAGATAAGAATATGTTGTCTGTGGCTGGAGCTAAGTGAAATCTCAGCTTTATTATAAATCTCAAAATTGTTTGCAGCCATTTAAAACTCTTATTTGATGCTACCCATAGTCTTCTCTCGGTAGGAATATATTTTCTGAACTCTGCTGCTAGCTCCTTTGTGCTGTTCTCAGTTTTTGTTGTGTTGTGTGGAATGACTAAAGAACTCTTTGACCTATGATACAGTTCCATGATTGTTGATAATATGCAGTTAAGCAACCATCTGGACGTTATTGCATGACAAACAGATTATTTTTGACTCCAACTGTTGTGCTGTGTGACAAAGGAAACTTAAAAAGAAACAAAGGAGTTTCTATGTTATTAAGTAGCAAAGTGCTAGTTTGGATGATTAAATGACGAACAGAGGCCACGCTGTGTTGGTGATGTGTTTTCATGGAGGCCCTACAAAGAAGGATTGGTAGCTTTTGCTGACGTCTACAGAAAAGTAGCCCACGCTTTGTATGCAGTTGTTCTTCTGAAAATGTTAAGTAGAATCAATGTTTCATGTCTTGTGAATATTCCAACCGGACCAACTGATTTTCTTTGAAGTTTTTTGCCAATGGCTTCGTCAGTTTACTGAGTGAGTAGGTGAGCCATACAGTCTAGAAAACCTCCAGGATTGACCATTGATTATTGCTGAGTCAGCATAGCTCAGAAGGAATGTCATTTGGTTGTTCCAGTAATCCTAGGCTAGAGAAGAGTGTAGAGGTTTGGGTTCCTGCTCCTGATTGCTATCCTGCTGTGAAGTGTGCCTGTAGAGATATCAGGCAAGAATAGAATTGCTCTTTTGTTTTCCCCACAGTTAAATAATACGTCAGTTATCCTCAAGGCTCACAACATGATTAGCCATCTAGATGAAGGATCAGAGGGGTTTGGTGGCCATAGCACCATTACTGACAAGAAGTCAAAACTTCTAGAAAGAAGAAAAAAATCAGCTGAAGAAAAATGGCAAGGAAAAGATCTAAGGTGAATCCTCTGATACTCTCCTTCCCTGCCCCTAATATCCTGGACATAAACAATATGATTAAGAGATTAACTAGTTCACTATGCTGCCATGCCACTCAGGGCCAAGTTTCAAGATATGCTTGAGAGTGAACCATGAATCATCTTCTCTCCCAGAGAGAGGTTTCTAGATCTTGCTCTGTAGCTCTCCAAAGTGATGTCACATGCGTCAGAAATTCAATGGAAAAGAATAACAGAACTGGTGTGTCACCACTCAGCATAATTGTGCAACATTGCAACATACCTGGAAAAATAACATTTTATTTCCACTGTGCTTGTAGTTTAAAACACAACATTAGACCTTGGTTTTCATAAGGATGTACAAATAACCCTTTTAACTTTAGAATGATACTTAATAGGGAAAAATATTTCAATCCTGTAACTTAAGCTTGGCTGTTCTGGCATTGTGAATCATGTCAGGAAAAAATAGTAATATGGTAAATGTTTTCTGAACACTTTTAACTCCTCCTAGGTATTTGCTGTTTTGTACAATGTAATGTATTATTTTCTTCTGCTTAACTGTTGAACTCCCCTTCCAAGCCACACACCATCCTGACTAGGAACTATATCATTGTTCCTTCGCTGTCACTGGGTCAAAGGCTTGGAACTTCCTTCCCAATAGCACTGTAGGTGTACCTACACCAGATGGGCTGCAGAAATCCAAGAATGCAGCTCACTATCACCTTCTCAAGGGTAGTAGGGATGGACAACAAATGCTGCTTGCAAGTGACGCTCACATCCCATGAAAGATTTTTTTTTTAAATTACAGCAATTACTTCATGATCACTGGCACCAAACAGCATCACTCTACAGAGCGCAACAGCTGTCATTGTCTGCTTGATAACAAGTGAAGTCCTAAACACTGAACATTTCTGCAGAAAAGCAATATTCAGGTGACTGTCATAAATTGCTGCAGTATACATCAAAATCCCTCAATGAGATTACTCCCTTCATACATGCATATTTTAAACAAAGGATTCATTTGCTCCATCAGATTTTTAAAAAGAAAACATTTATTTTGTGAGCCAAGGGAACGTATTTGCCGAATAAGCTTACATTTTTCGATTAATTCTGATTAACTGCAAACATCACTTCTTCACTTTAACGTACAATATCTAATATTTTGTGCAATCATCATTTTTGCAGATATTGTACAACAGAAAATAGTTCTGAAAAATTTGCAAAGGAAGTCAAATGATTGAACTGTTAATTGAAGGAGCAGAAGACGTAAGAGGGATTCAGAACTTACAAAAAGCATTTGCATATTTATTTACCTTGACAAAAAACAATATTGCACTCAGCTTTTTGAGTCACATTAAGATATTATAAAATGTTTTACATGGATTAGGCATCATTAATTTATTATATTAATAGTTTGTTGTTTCTAATGTAGCCTTGATGATTCCCCACCAAGTGCCATGAGTATCTAAAAAGCCATTCACTGTTGGATTTTCAACAAGCTCTCTCTCGTATGGTAATTGTTGGTATAAATGTCTGGATGTGAAGTTTGACTCTCCACGGTGTCAGAACAACTGGAAATGCAGCTCATAGCTCAAGCCAGGGTCATTGATGCATTTGCTACAGAGTGAGACCAAGTCCAGATAGCCAGCCAGCCCTTATCCTATGTCAACTGTAATTTGGAATGACAACGCAGATGCTAGTGTGATTTATGAGGCTCTGCTCTGAAATGACTTGCAGGAAATTGAATCTTTACCTGCTTTTCACACAGCTCAGGTGAGGAGATTTTAGAAAAATGGTGTTTAAGGGCACTGTGTTGAACTGGCCTTAGTTTTGGGCAAGTTTATCAAAAGGCCTTTATCTGATCCAAGATCATTTGCAAATGTCTGGGGACCAAGACATGTCATTGGTATATTGGATGACAAATGTAACATTGAGAAGGCTAGACATTAATTGTCCCTGTGGACTCAAAACTAGCATGAAGCCAACACCGAGTCTGAACAATTAGGGGTCTCTCCTGCTTATCTTTACTGCTGTGAAAAGTTAAGCTTTATTTCTATGCTAATTCATCTGATTTCAACAAGGAAAAAACTTTTTGGATGAACTCATTCAATTAACTAAGCTTTCAGTGCTTTTATAGCCTTAGGGCCAAATGTTAAAAGCATTAAAATTCAAACCAGTGCACATTCACTCCTACATACATAATTCTTGTAATGTCTGGCATTTCCACCCCACTCCCAGTTTATTATTTTTCCTCCCTTTAGATTCTTCCATCCTTTCCACCCCCATACCACAAATCATTTCCTAGCTGAAAGGGTGGACACTTACCCTGTGCCCAGGCCTCTAACCAGGTTGCGTTATTACTAGTTTCCAGTGTAACAGAACTCCCAACAGTTTTATAACGACTCTCTCAAGGCACAGACTGAGGCCATTTCAATTAACAAGTTTGAATGGGTGCTGACCATGATTTGTAAAACAAAGACATATATTTAGAGGCAGAAATAGACCTGCAGGACTGTTCGAGAATCTGATGTGACAAAATATATAGTTTGGTGTGTTTTTGCAAGCAACTTAAATGAGTCAACTGATATCAAATGATGCTTTTTGTACTAGGTAACATCTTCACACAACCTACTTAATAGAGCTATTGCACCTGGTAGAATCAAATTTACCTGAAGAAAGAAAGGAATAAAAGACTTTTAAATAGCAACTTTCAGATTATTTCAAAGCATTTCACAAAAGAATTGTACTTTAATCACTACTGTTATGGAGTTAAGGGAGGGTAGCCATTTTTGGCACTGCAAGGTTCCAGAAACAGCAACAAAATGAATGAACAATCAATCAGTTGTTAGTGTTTTGGGCAAGGGAGGAATGTTGGCCGAGGGATCTCTCTGTACTTCTTTGGATCATGTGATGTTTTGTGTCCACCTAAACTACAAGGGCATTCACACCCAGCTCCAGCTTAATGCTTTATCTAAAGGATGACATTTCCAAAGATTCAGCCCTCCCCTGAGAACTACATAAAGAATGAGTAATTTATGACCTCAGAAATTTGAGCAGAGTGAACTTCATATCTATGCATCAGACTGCTTACTGTACTCCAGACTTTAGCAGAATAGCAACAACTTGAACTAATATAGCGCCTGTAGGAACTCATCCTGAGATGTTTCACAGAGACAGAATCAGACTAAAACTGATTCTGAGCCAGGAGGCTGCATTAATTATCAGCACTGCCTTGGCTGGGACAAACTAACTCTGCAAAAAAAACAAAGATCTAACCTTGGAAATACAGAACTATATAGCTCAGTACCATATCAAACCATTGGGTATGCAAATACATTTTAAATAAAGGAACACAAAGCAAACACTGCAAGTACATTACTCGAAACTCATAAAAAAACTGAAGCATATCCATTTATTTAATGAGGTTCAATAAATTACCTTATTAACTATTAGGTGGAGACAGATTACTTGATTGTGATCACATTATTTATATATAAAGCAAAAAATTATATGGCAACATTTCTATATATTTTTAATAAAATTTTCACTTTAATAGTGGTTGTATTTTGTTTACTCTTGTTAAAATAAAATGTACTTAGCTGAATTAATGCAGACACAGGAAAGTTAATTTCCAAACAAAAATCCTGTATAAACTGATCTTTCAAGTTTATTAAAATGCAAATTAAAATTTGCTGGACAGGCTTTGATTGCAATTGAATACAAATGGCAATCTAACTTCATAGGTGAGGGCCAGATTTTTTAGATGGTGGGGTTTCCTGGGCCCAGCCCCTGAGGCTGTGGAGAATGCATTCCCGCCGATACTGGCTACCCCACAGCCATTTAATGCTCCAAGGAGCATTAATTGACTGGAGATGGGGCTTCCACCCCTCACTCAGGAGGAAGCCCCACCTCAGAGAGCTGCCAGTACATCTGATTGGCCGATAGCTCTCCAGTCCCAATTGCATGCAGTCCCCAGTGTCTAAGGCCCAGATTTCCATCCTCGAGGTGGGTAGGGGGAGTCAGGAAACTCCAGGCTTGACCCACCCCCATCGGGAGAAAATGCCCGCCCAGGCGGGATCTTCATTGCCGGGGGCAGGGTGCAAGCTGGAGTTGGGCCAGCCCAACCGGGAAGAAGTGCAGAGGCAGCCATAAGGGCTGCAGGGTGCCAAGGCGGACTGTTTAAAAGTTCCACCTTGGTACTGTGGGACTTTGTCCTAGTGACACAAAAACACAAAAGCACTCCATCCTTCATCCTTCACCCTTCACACCCCCTTCATCATCCAAACACTCCCCATGTCCCATCCATGCCACCTCATGACCCCACCACCCATTCAGACCCCCTCATTGCACCCTATGCCTTACTCTGCCTTTCCACCCATCCACTATGTCCCTTCATGTTCCCTGTGTCAGGCTGTAGCACTTCCATGTCCATTGACCTACTGTACACTTGCTACACAGTGTGTTCACCACAGCATAGAGTGAGATTTCTTAAAAAAAAGCTTTGAAAAAATGCTAATTCTTTGATCACTTTCCCCATGCTTGAAAAAAAAGATCTGAAAGGCTGAACCTGGCTTAGGGGGCAGGAGGGGACATAGAGGGTGGGTGGAAGGGCAGAACCTGCCATGGGGGGAAGAGGAGGATCTTTTGAACTTTCCTTTTAAGAGGAATTCTCATGCATACTAGAATCCATGGCTCCTCTATGGGGCTCTGAACCACAGCCCTTTAAAACCTTGGCCCGATTCCATGAAAATTGCAGAAAAGTAGAAGATTGCTGTCTCTACAATGGAGCTGGCCAGGTCAGGAGTGCCTTTAAAGGCATTGCCAAAAATCTGACAGCCTGGGAATGGTTGGGAATCCAGGAATTGGGACCTGCCTGCCATTTTTAAAGGGCTCCCAAGTCAAACTGATTCATTGAAAACCCGGGCCTAAGTCCTGGATTTCGGGACTGGAAAGGATTAGGCCTGGGGTCTCAGGGCAGGCAGGGGAGGTGAGGCCTGGGTATGTTGGGCAGAGTGGGGCTGGGTGTGTTGATGGAGAGGCTGGGGGGCAAGGGAGCACCCACAAGGGGAAGACCTTGTGGGGGAGGGGGATGGGTGGCACCCTATGTTGAAAGAAGGCCATTGATGGAGGCGCCCACCCCCATCCCACCTAAGGCCTGAGCAGGCACTTTCCAGGCTTCCCCCTGCTCCTAAACAACACACACCAGCTGAAAAATTGAGGCTGGGTGGGAAATGGCCCTTAAGTGGTCATGAATTGGCCGCTCATGGGCCTCAATTGGGATGCTGGTGGACAGGCTGGCCTGGGCCTTGCCCGTCCCACCGTAAAATTGCGGAAAGGTCAAGGTGGGCGGGTGGGTGGTGGGAAGACCATCTGAGGAATTTTACAAGCTCTCCCCACCTGCAGACCCACTGGCAAGAGAACATAAAATTCCACCCGTGAATCTTTCATTCCTTCGTCAAACTGGTTTCACTTTGTACCTGCAAGCAGTCCAAAATCCTCGAACAAGCTTCCACATAAAATGATCTGAACTGAAGTGCACTGGCTGATAAATGTAGCATAACCTGATTTTGATAAATCAGATTTCAGCTACTGGTTTAGTGAGTAAAGGTACTGCATGTGCTTAGTCAGGGGTCTGCAATCCATGGCTCCAGGTCCCCATATGGCTCTTTAACATCTCATTTGCAGCTCGCAACCTTTTCCGTTAGATCAAAGCATAAAAACAGTTAAGTCAAGAAGAGTAAGAGCTGTGTTTTTACTATGGGGATAAAAAGCTCAACATTATGCTGAACTTTATGGTTTCAAATGATTATTTTAACAATAAACACCTTGTGCTCTAAATAAACCTGTTCAAGGTGTAGCTATACCGTGGCTATGGTTAATGCCTTTGAATTGAGGAACAGGTTTTATGGCTGTGAGCATAATGGTTTCTAATATAGCTGAAATAATAAATTATTCTGAATGCACTAATAGAAGCTATTTTTACCATGAGAATCAATAACTGAAGGAATTGTTTTAATTCTGTGCACATATTGAACATACAGGGCATTTGATTTAGAAATTCCGAATTTTCGTCTTGCAGCTCCCAGTAGTTTTTATTTTCGGCACTTTATTTTGTGAAAGGCTCTTCAGCTATAAAAGGATTGCTGACCTCTGCATTAAGCCATACAGGGATTGCTGACCCCCGCATTAAGCCATACAGACCTGAAAGTCCCAGTCTTTGCTGAGTTTGTTGACCTCACACAGGGCAGCAGTTTGGATGCTACCATTTCCTGCAGTGCCTTTGACTAAGGAGAGGGAAAACCTATTGATAGATTCTGCTCCTGATTTCTATCCTGCAAACCCTGCAGGCTGTTTGGATGTTAAGTGAGAATAGGGTCAGTCTCGATAGTATTGATTGCTGACATTCGCTGTCTCGGCCCAAACGTGGATCCAGATTTTCACGCCTGGGTCAAGAGCGCAGAGATGGGACATTTCCTGGATCTGCCAACCCAAATCAGGAAAAAGAGGTCCTGAACGTCAGATTTTTGTTCCTGAGGAGCGGGCTGGATTAGAAGTTGGGCCCGCCACCCCGGGAATAAGTGCGGAGGCTGCCGGTGTGGAGGCGGCCTGGGCGGATGGCCTGTCCCTGTGTTCCAGCACTTCATTGAATTTGTTTTTAAAAATGATTAAAACAAAATCATCCCTCAACCCCCTCCTCTGCCCCCACACACTCCCCTTGCCTCACCTGTGCCAACTAATGCCTCTTCATGCCCCCACCCAACCCAATGATCCCTGATACTCCCTCTGCCACCATATGCCTTTCTACCCATGCCCATGGCCCCTCATACTCCCAACACAACCCTATGCTCCTCAAATCACCTTCATGGCCCCTCATATCCCCTATGCCAACCCATGCCCCTCTACCCACCCCCATGGCCCTTTATATCGTATGCTAACTTAGTGTCAACTCATGCCAACCCATGACCCCACCCACCATCCTTTGCCCTTACCCCCTCCATGAAAACATAGCTAATATCCACCATGGCAAAGTTCTGGGAGCCGTGCTGACGCAAAATAAAGTTATGCATCTATTGATTATGTCACTATTTAAAAAAACTCATTTTTTAATAAATCAATTCATTGAAATTCCTTCAACTAATCTCTTATGAAAACAAACATTTCTATTCTATAGCCACCTGGAGCTACCAATGAAACTGCTCACTTATAATGCACCCCACTATGAATATGTTAGATTATAAAATCAGTATTGCAGCACAAATCCTATAATGATAACCCTCAGATCTAGGTCAACAGACAGAGTGAAACAGCAGAACAGCAGTTACTGATTTTTTAAAACTCTATACACTATAAAAAAAATTAAAGCCCAGCAGAGTTAAGTCCTTTGACAGCTTTGACAGTTCCAATGAGCTTTGACAGTTCCAATGAGATTTGGCAGTTCTTTGACAACTTTGACAGTTCTTTGACAGCTTGAGCAGTCTTTGACAGCTTGACAGTTCTTTGACAGCTTGACAGTTCCAATGCACTTTTTACTTTCATGCACTTTTTATGCACGATCATGTCTACTGTTAACAATTCCAAAGGGACCCTGACCTATTCCAAAAGATGCCTTACTTCTCCCAAAGGGTACCGTATCTCTTCCAAAAGGGTACCCTGGTTCTCCAATTGAATCCACATGGTTCAAACTTGTTCCTATAGATCTAATGTGCACACTTCAGGTTTCAGACACTTACCTCACCAAAATCACAGAAGAATAGGGGCAGCTACTGCTTTTCATGAGCAGCTGCCTTCAGGAAACATGGATGTGCAAGTTATAGCCTGGCGCTCCCCCCACCCTGAGAAAATGGTGGAGGCGGAGTTCGGGGGATGGACTTCTGGATTTGGGTCTCTGCTGACATTTTTGAGCAGAGGGGGACCCTCTCTGGCTATGCAAAAATTGAGGCCATGGTCACTTGGGTGAGATACTCAATGGCTGTTGGAACTGGAATCATTGGAACTGTGCCCCAGGAGGAACTAAAATCTTCACGAGAATATTCATTGGAAGAAAAATTCAAACTACAAACTCTCTGGAAGCTCTAATCGCCATTGAAAATGCTTTCGTTTTGAATCAAACTGGGAACCCATGTATAAAAAATTTTGTGTACTCTGTCCAGTCCCATAAAAAGTGAAGTAATAACAGGAAAAGAACAACAATTATATTGTTAACTGGGACTGTTGAGATTCAAAGTGCTCCATGCATAAGCCTTTATAACATAAAGTTGCCCCATAAACACTCAACTGTCCATTTCATTGCATTTATATTGCTGGTTTGTCACCAACAGCAGCTCCAAAGTCAGTGGCAAACATGTAGGGTGGAGGTAATGGCAGTAGCATAGAAGGATTAATTGATGGTAATGGGGTCTTGGGCAGCAAAAATGTTAAGTGCCAAGCAATTAATTGGAGAAGACTGCTTTGCATGGTTGGTGGTGGGCCAAATAGTGAAAACACTCATCTCTGGCCAATACATGTTAACAAAGTATTATTGCCATTGCTGGCCTATTCAGACCTATTGAGAAAGGTAACAGGCCCCTGGAAGGAATAATTATACATGCATATAAGCTTGTGTAAAATGCATCTTGTTGCTGTAAGAACTACTCCTCATTGTAAATTCTACAATGGGAGTGACAACTAGAATAATAAAACTGCTACAGGAAACAGTTCAGTAAAATAAATATGTTGAGAAATGAGCAGCTTGGAAAGTATATCCCACAGAAATCTGCTGACTCAATAAAGATGAAGTGAGATAGATTGGTAATGACTTGAGTTTGTATATTACAATGTGCTGGCTGTAAAGAAAGAATGGTTCCTGTGATTTAGACCAGTCATACCAACATCCTGATGCCTTTAAATCCAGCATGAGCTGTCCCTAACTCCTCACTAATTGACACAAACCTAGGATCTCACTCAAAGGAAGCCACATTGATACTATCCTACAGGGAATAGGAATGATATGCAGCATTGTTCAAAACCTGGAATAAGGCATATTATTGGGGTAAAGTAGAGGTTACTCCTAACTCTGTTGCACTTGATCTCAAGGCTTGAAGGTGATACTGGACCCCAGAAGTAGAAAAATGTTCGATTCTGACAATGCTCATCCTGTTGAGCAAAATATTTCACCTGAAAACAGACGTTTCATGGGAGTCAAATGGAACAGGGCTTCATACTTAATATTCCTTTTCAAAAACAAGTTACAAATAATTCAGATTAACCTTAACATTCTATCTGCTAATTGTTTTTAAAAATATATATTTCTCTTCAAGTGCTTCATTGCATTGATATTGTTGGAACTGATCTATAAATTACCAGGCTTGACTGTGTGAGGAAGGCAAATGATAATATATTGTGAAAGTCAGAATGCCTGTAACAGCCATTGCATAGCCAACTTAACTTTCATACATATAAAGGCCATGGCACCATGCTCATTTAGAAAGTGGAGCCATTTCAAAGTGTTACGAGCAGGCGGGAGATGGTGGGATGGTTTCCCCCTTTTCATACCTCTTGACTGAATGAAGACAGATGTGTATAATAGAGACAAGTGTTTTAACCCCCTGAGTGCTGTAGCTCTTAAGAACAGAAAAATGACAGATCTTTTCGTAAGTTTTTTAAAAAAGGATAAATGTTTAATATTCAACACCTGAAATGTATTTGCAACAGCACCTACTCACACATTCACCCAGACACACACACACACACACACACACACATTCAGGAAAAGCTGGTGATTACAAAAGATGTAGCATGCACTTAGATCTTAAAAGTCCAAAAATTCACTGTCACACTTATTTCTCTTGAGATGAAGTCTAGAAGCATTGCAGGCCTGTGATTCCTTTTGGGTCCACTGAAGAAATAGAGTTTGGAGGTTTATGAAGATGGATTTGCAGTGGCTTTCTGCTTGCTGTAGCAAGTTTCTCTGGCATCACTCCAGTCGGCGTGCAATTCAGCCCCTGCAGCAAAAACTGGTTTGGTTCTTCAAATAGGCAGGTAAAGGCCAACCCAAATTCTCTTCCTGCTGATAGATTTTTGACAGGATTCTGTTCCTCTGCTGGTTTCGATCTCTTCTTCCTTTGCTGCTCCCAAAAATTTATCTTATTAAATGTACCTTATCAGAAGCTTGGGTTCTGTCATGTGACCATTGCATCTGTTTTTTCAATGCCCTCACAAATGGTCTCTGATGACTTGGCCATTGACAGACAATATTCTTGTTTCACCTATTCACATATGCTTGTGACAGAATGTTTTTTTTCACACCCATTCTTTGGAATTCCATTCCGAAGCTGAAAATCTGCAAGTTCATTACGAAATAGTTTATATAATTATTTAGACAAGGGAGGCCATTAGTCCACGGAAAGGTCAGTTTCATTTTAATGCCTTGTCATGAGATGTGCTGAAAGTTCATTTGCATTTTAACATCTTGTCCAGACTTGAAAATTAGCTCCAGTTCTATATATAATGCCAGAAAAGAATAAGATCACCTGACCGCTCAACTCCCTTTTGTTTTAAAGGCCGACTGCCCATTCATCATTTTTTTAAAAGTAGTGTCCATTTTGAATGTATATTCCATATATCCATGAATCAGTATTGCCTGGGCATGACAAATGGGTGACCACAACGCTGTCCTGGAGGGAGAAGATCAGCCTTTGGGATAAAATTCAGTGCTTTTGCAATAAGGCACAGAAGAATAATGGGAAAACACTTTGTCTTACAGGAGACTCAGGACTCTCCTGAAGGCAGGAGATTGGCAACAGAGTCTTAGAGACATGATGATATTCCAGATATATCTGGCTGACTTTAAGCACTAAGGATGATTCAGTCTGTAATGGAATTCATTGCCACAGAAGACTGTGGAGGCCAGGTCATTGAGTGTATTTAAGACCGAGATAGATAAGTTCTTGATTGGTAAGGGGATCAAAGGTTATGGGGAGAAGTCGGGAGAATGGGGTTGAGAAAATTATCAGCCGTGATTGAATGGTGGAGCAGACTTGATGGGCTGAATGGCCTAATTTCTGTTCCTATCTCTTATGGTCTTATAGTCTTATTTCCTCTTTTACATGGGGGATGGAAAGGGGTAGAAAGCATTTTGATTCTTCATTCCAGCTCATAACTTAACATCCCATTGCAACTATTTTGGGGAATTGTGGGCTCACAGCTGTGCCCCAACACTCGTATTAGGCATATCGTAGCAGCGTATTGAAATGCTGTGTCACTATGTTTTCATACAGAATTTCTTTAATTGCACCTCTGCTCATTGGTCCAGAAGCTGTTTGTACAGATTGTAAGCACTTACTCCATTCTGCCCTTTTACTCTACTGCTGAGATGGATTGTGGTTTGCACGTGTTGGAAAATGTCTGTTGACAGCCCTTCATGCTGACCAATTGCTGCAATCTGTAATGAATCCTCGTGGCAGCTTTTGTTAGTTCACTCTTCAGATGCCAAAACGAAAGCCCTAAAATCCATTCCACATAATCCCTTGTGCAAGCATTCTCTGAAAGAAAAGTGCTTTGATAACACCACTGTGACACTGAAAGATGGGCTTACTGCATCAGGCCTCAACCACCACTTGTCGATTGACTTGCTAAACGCAGAAGATAAAGGATTCACATAAAGATGACAAAAATTAGGGATAAGTAAATTAAAAAGGCTATAAGTACTACAGGATAAGGAATGATGTCTTTGCATGGGCTGTAATTTCAAATGAGTTGTTCTTGAATCTCTCCTATTGTTCAGCAGAGGGGAAAAAATCAGTAAACGTGTAGAAACATTGACAAAAGATTACAATCAAATGCTTTCCTGATGCAGCTCAGAACAAAAATCAAAAAAGGGCAAGTGGGGACTGAGCTAAATCAAACTAGTTAAATTAGTTAAAATACCCTTATTTCTCCACTCTATATTTATATTACTGAAGTATTTGAATCTATTTACAAGTTAGACTCTGAAAAAAAGTTAATAATTGGAAGAGAAGCAATGTGCTGTCACAGATTGGTAGATATAGTACCAACCAAATGTATGGTGTACTGAGATATTTTGGTGGAAGTATATATTTGTCACTCACACATACATCTTGGATTGCGATAAACACTCAGGTGCACATTTTCTTGTTCTAGTGCTTGGACTGACAGAGCACGACAGATATCAGATATCAGAAATCAGATAGCAAGGAGCACATGCTCTTAATGCAAAAATTTTAAAGGATGGAAAATCAGGTGAGCTCCCATATGAGCATGTGCAGACCCACGTCCAATTTCCCCTGTGTCCATTTGATCCAGTAGCCCTAGTCTGCTATCTGTACTGAGCAATGTTAACACAGGCACGTGCCAGCACACATTTTCTTTCAGGTTGAAGAGCTGTGCTATGTGCAACATGTGGATGCTCTGATCAACTGAATTGAAGATTGGTGAGATTTCGAATCCGCTTGTAGCTTTACCAGTCAGTTAATTCCCCACCTCAGCTAGAGATGACGGTGACACACATTGAAAAAGGGAAAATTAGAGGCCGGGATTTCCATGCCCATCGGTGTCGGGCGTGTTGGGTGACATGAGCGGACATAATAGTGTGAAGGCCAAAAATTGCTTTCACACCGTTGTAAAACTAATTTGCGATTATCCGCTCAGCCCGCCGATGACGGACCGTGTTCCCTGCCATCGGACATCGGGAACCTCATTAGAATACATCTGCAGATCATTATAAGACCAGCCTACCGGACTCATCCCCCACCACCCCTACCCCAACCCAACCCAACCGCACCCACCACCCCCCCCCCCCCCCAACTTCTCCCCCACCCCCACTGGATCGTCCGCCCACATCAGCGGGAAAACACACCAACATGTTTCACAACATATATAGATATAAATATACATGTAGCATATATAAGGCGTGCACCGGGACTTCAAGGTTTGTTTGCCTACATTGCTTTGGTCAGCACTGGTCATCAGTGCCAGGCTTCACAGACAGCACTATGTCACTTTTAGTGGGGCTCACGGGTAGGTCTCTACCTACCAGATCAGCTGCATATGGATGGCTTTTCAATGGCTGCAGGTTGAGGGCTTGCTTGAGGAAGGGGGAGAAGTGGCCTCAGGCAAGGGAAGAGGCTGCAGGACAAGGGCTGTACTGGGGAGGGAGGGTATCCCAGAGTTTGTGTGGAGGCACATGTTGATATGTACAATTGGCCTCAAGATGGTGAGGGCTGAGGAGGCAGTCTCCAGAGGGGATGAGGCCAGGTGGAGATGAGAGGGTATGTGTGTGAGAATGGGTGGTGATGTCCCTTGAGCTGGTAATGAATGAGATGCCAGTGAATGTGTGATGGGCTTGAGTGTGTGAGTTTAGAGTAATGAGATGGTTGCCTTACCCTGGTGGCATAGATGAGACCATTCATTCTCTATCTGCATTGGATGGCCAACCTCTTCTGTGCAACCTTGGCACTGATCACCACAGCCATCGCCTACCAAGCCATAGTGGTAATGTAGCTGCAGCCAGAGTGGGATTAGAGGACATCACAGGGAGCTCCCACGGCGTCCAAAAGGTGCTCAAGGGCTGCAGTCTTGCCTTTTGGGGCCACGTCTTCTTTGCTGCAGTCCTGGGCAGGAAGCATTGAGTGCGGCTGTACTTTAAATGTGGAGCCTGGCATGATGAAGTGGCGAGGTGATGGTGTGGCAGGTGAATCGGAGCCTGCCCGCCATTGAAACGGCATTTATGATTGTGTGTTAATCTGCAGAGAAGCACTTGTGAACCAAGTCATTTACATAATTACTTGGTCAGAATCTGTTACACAGTAAGGCCCAGAAAAAGAAAACACTTTCTAATTTACTATTGTAATACAGTATTGGCAAAATATATTTTCTGTATACGTTTTAATGATGAAAATTATAATATGGAGAATGTACAATATATTGAATATGTACAAAACAAAGATATTTGTTACTTTATTTTCCTTCTCGGTCTTTCTCCTTCAAGATATAGTGACTGCTGCAAACAATCTTCAGTGAAAGGCTGATAGGAGATATGCTTGTAGCTGTACATTTTTCCTATACTTCTACATGTACAAGAGATACATTAACTTCATTGGGGCTAGGCTTTGGAGTTTACGTCATTCAGCGTCCTCTTTCCCTTGTTATCCACTGGCTGCTTTCCCAGTTTGTCTCCCATCTGATGAGGTATGCCTTCATTAATCACCTCTAAATAAAAACTAATCAGTTGGTGATGCCCCTCCCTAAAAACAGCAATCCATACTCAGCTGACCAAAATGCTTCAGATTCCTCCATATAAATAGAATATTTTTAATTCATATACACATAAAATAATGTGAATCCATCATATTTTTTATATAATTTGATCAATCTATTCATGCTAACTCATTGTTAACACTCCTTACTTGCTGTACCAGCCACCACAAATGTACAACTTAATCAGGTTATGAACACATATAGCATAATCAACTAGACTGCAATTATGCTTGAAACTCCCACACTAACATCGCAGCAAACCTCAACACAAAATGGGAAATATGCAGATCTTTATAAATAAGAAAAGAATATAGCATAAAGGAGACTCAATAGTGAGGGGTACAGACAGGCGTTTCTGCGGCCACAGACGTGACTCCAGGATGGTGTGTTGCCTCCCTGGGACCAGGGTCAAAGATATCGCTGAACGGCTGCAGGCATTCTGAAGAAGGGAGGCGAACAGTCAGAGATTGGTACCAATGACATAGGTAGAGGGATGAGGTCCTGTGACAAGAATTTAGGGAGCTAGATAGCAGATTGGAAAGCAGGACCACAAAGATTGTAATCTCTGGATTACTCCCGATGCCACGTGCTAGTGAGTATAGGAATAGGCGGATAATGCAGATGAATGCATGGCTGAAGGGTTGGTGCAGGAGGGAGGGCTTTAGATTCCTGGATCGCTGGGTTCATTTCTGGGGGAGATGGGACCTGTACAAGTCCGACGGATCGCACCTCAACCTGAATGGGATCAACATCCTTGAGTGCGCGTTTGCTAGTACTGTTGGTGGGGGTTTAAACTAATTTGGCAGCGGGATGGGATACAGAGTGGAGGTATAGTAGGGGGTGATGTACAGACAAGTACAGAAGTAAAACCAAGTCAGTCTGGAAGGCAGAGCATATATAGTCAAGTTAAGGCACAAAGGAGCATGGGAAGTGCCTGGATGGCATTTATTTTAATGCAAGCAGTCTTGCAAGTAAGGCAGATGAGCTGAGGATGTTGATTAACACATGGCGATATGATATCATTGCTATCATGGAGACATGGCTGAGGGAAGAGCAGGACTGGAAGCTCAATATTCTGGGGTATAGAATCTTCAGGTGTAAAAGAGGAGGTGGTATCACAATATTTATCAAGGAGTCAATTACTGCAATAAGGAGGGATGATATCTTAGAAGGTTCATCAAATGAGGCCATATGGGTAGAACTTAAAATCAAAAAGGGGGCAATCACATAGCTGGGAGTGTACTATCAACCCCCCAAACAGTCAGGGAGAGATAGAAGGGCAGATATGTAGGAAAATATCAGAGAAGTGTAAAAATAACAGAGTAATAATAGGAGGGGATTTCAACTTCCCAATATTAACTGGGATAGACAAAGTGTGAAATGCTTAGATGGGGTGGAATTCTTAAAATGTATCCAGGAGAGCTTTTTAAGCCAGCACGTAGAAAGTCTGTAAGAGAAGGAGTGGTGTTGGACCTAGTTTTACGGAACAAAGCTGGGCAAGTGGTAAAAGTATCAGTGGGGAGCATTTCGGTGATATTGACCATAACTCAGTAAGATTTAAGGTAGTTATCGAAAAGGACAAAGATGGGCCAGAAATAAAGTTTCTGAACTGGGGGAAGGCCAATTTTAATATGATAAGACAGGATCTGGCTAAAGTGGACTAGGGGCAGCTACTTGTACGAAAATCTACATCAAAGCAATGGGACTCATTCAAAAAGGAATTAGAGAGAAAGCAGGGCCAACGTGTTCCCATAAAGGTGAAGAGTGGGACCAAGAAATCCAGAGGACTCTGGATGTCGAGGAATGTACAGGATTGGATAAGGAGAAAAAGGGAAGCTATGATAAATACTGAGGTCTCAAAACAGCAGAAGCCCTAAAGGAGTATAGAAATTGCAGGGGGTCACTTAAAAAAGAAATTAGGAGAGTGGAGAGGCGGTATGAAAAAACACTGGTGGGTAAAGTAAAGGAAAATCCAAAGGCATTTTACAAATATATTTAGGGGCATGAGGATAACCAGGGAAAGATGAGGGCCCATTAGGGACCAAAGCGGCAACCTGTGTGAGGAACTGGAAGATGTAGATGAGGTTTTAAATGAGTGATTTGCATCTGTATTCATTATAGAGAAGGGCAATATAGGTATAGAAATCAGGGAGGGGGACTGTGATATACTTGAACAAATTAGCAATGAGAGAGAGGAGGTATTAGTGGTTTTAGCATGCTTAAAAATGGATAAATCCCCAGGCCCAGATGAATTGTATCCCAGGTTGCTGTGGGAGGCAAGGGAGGAGATTGCAGGGGCCTGACGTTAATTTTCAAATCATCTTTGTCCACAGTAGAGGTGCCAGAGGATTGGAAGACAGCTAATGTGGTACAATTATTCAAGAAGGGTGGTAGGGATAAACCAGGGAACTATAAGCCAGTGAGTCCAACATCAGTGGTAGGGAAACTTTTGGAAAAAATTCTGAGGGACAGAATTAACCTCACTTGGAGAGGCAAGGATTAATCAAGGATAGTCAGCATGGCTTTGTTAGGGGGAGATCATGTCTAACAAATTTGATTGAATGTTTCAAGGAGGTGACAAGGTGTGTAGATGAGGATAGTGCAGTTGATGTAGTCTACATGGACATCTGTAAGGCTTTTGACAAGATCTTGCATGGGAGGCTGGTCAAGAAGATAGGAGCCCATGCAATCCAGGGCAATTTGGAAAATTGGATCCAAAACTTGCTTAGTGGCAGGAGGTAGAGGGTGATGGTCGAAGGTTGTTTGCGTGACTGGAAGTCTGTGTCCAGTGTTGGAGCGTTCGGTGCTGGGACCCTTGCTGTTTGCAGTGTACATTAATGATTGAGACATGAATGTAGGATGTATGATCAGTAAGTTCGCAGATGACACAAAACTTAGTGGTGTGGTAAGTAACGAGGTGGAATGCCTTAGATTACAGGACGATATAGACTGGCTGGTCAGATGGGCAGAACAGTGGCAAATGGAATTTAATTCTAAAAAGTGTGATGTGATGCATATAGGGAGCACTAACAAGACAAGGGAGTGCACGATGAATGGTAGGACCCTAGGAAGTACAGAGGATCAGAGGATCATGGTGTGCATGTTCATAGGTCCTTGAAGGCAGCAGGACAGGTAAGTAAGGTAGTTAAGAAGGCAAATGGGATATTTGCCTTTATTAGTCGAGGCATTGAATACAAGAGCAGGGAGGTTATGATGGAGCTGTATAAAGTGTTAGGTCACACCTGGAGTACTGTGTGCAGTTCTGGTCACCACACTGTAGGAAGGATGTGATTGCACTGGAGAGGGTGCAGAGGAGATTCACCAGGATGTTGCCTGGGCTGGAGCATTTCAGATATGAAGAGAGACTAGGTAACCTGGGTTTGTTTTCCTTAGAGCAGAGAAAGCTGAGGTGGGACCTGACTGAGGTGCGCAAAAGTATGAGGGACATAGACAGGGTAGATAGGAAGAAACTTTTCCCCTTAGTGGAGGGGTCAATAACCAGGAGGCATTGATTTAAGATAATAGGCAGGAGGTTTAAAGACAGGAGGTTTAGAGGGGACTTGAGGAAAAATGTTTTCACCCAGAGTGTGGGGGGTATCTGGAACTCACTACCTGAAAGGGTGGTAAAGGCAGGAACCCTCACAAGATTTAAGAAGTATTTAGATGAACACTCGAAATGCCATAGCATACAGGGCTACAGGCCAAGTGCTGGAAAGTGGGATTAGAGTAGATAGGAGCTTGATGACCATCACGGACACGATGGGCCAAAGGGTCTCTTTCCGTGCTGTAAAACTCTATGGGCAGGATTTTCTGTCAGCAAGCTGGGGGCGGGGCCCGCTCGCTGACGCATAAAATGACACATGGTGGCATTAGGCAGAACTCCCGACATGACCGCGTCCATTTAAATTTTCAGGTAGGCCGGGGCTCAGCAAAGTCAGCTGTGCGCCCGCCGACCTGTCAATGGCCAATTGATGCCAATGACAGAGTCATTAAACTAATTAATAGACCTGCCCGTCCAACTTTAAGGTTGGCGGGCAGGCCGGGAGCCCTGGCAGGCATTAGAAAAAGCATGAAACCTCATCCTCAGGCAGGATGAGGTTTCATGTAGGTTTTTAAAAATTTAATTAAAGCTTTTTAAAAAGTTATGGACATGTCCCAACTCATGTGACAGTGTCACATGAGGAGACATGTCAGGGAATTTCTTTTTTCTATTTTTAATAATTTGTACATTGGAGCTGATCTCCTTGAGGTAGCACTTTGCCTCAGGGAGATAAGTGCGGTCTTTCGTGTGTATGCATGAAAGAGCGCACTCTTGGATTTAGGGATTCCCCCCCACCCGCACAGGGAGCGCACAGCGCTTCCATGTGGATGTCACGCTGGGCGGGCCTTAATTAGCTTGCCTACGTAAAATGGCGGCACGCCCCCAATTGGGGGTGCCGATCGGAGGTGCACCTCTGTGCACCCGCTCTTCAACTTCCCCCCCGAAGGGAGAAAATCCTGCCCAATGATTCTATAACTCTCTGATGCATTTGTCTTGTCAGCGTCCTGTTGAGATTCCTCTGGGGCATTTTAACTTACTATCTCAAGTCAATTTATCTGGGTTTTCAGATGAGGAAGAATGACGGCAGAAAGCTGAAACCTTCTAGATGGCTTGCACAGAACACTGAAGATAGAAATAAGGCTAAAAGCCAAGTAGTAATCCTCAATGAACCAATACTATATGGGAAATGTAAGACTCTAATCTCGAAGTCAGGGTCCTGTTATCCAGTCATGTCCAAAGCTAAATAATTATGGCATATGCCAATATACAAAGAGTTTATGATTTGTAATGTGAAAGTAGTGTTTAAGTTTGCTTGTGTCACCTTGGCCATTTAGAAGCATGACTTTGTCTGCAATAGTCCAACAACGCCCCAACTAAAGTGTAGTGCTACTATCACAGTGGATTCTTTGTAGCCCTGTGTAATATGATATTAGACTAACCATTAGCTTCATCAGCTGCAAAAAGATCTATTTGAATATCAGTTAACCCTTTTCTCTAGATAATATTTCAGCTTAATTAACCACATCTTTGGCCCTTTCAGAGGCAGGATTGTTGAGTTAGATGCTAGCCTGAATTTTGAGGTTGCAATAATGACAAAACTGTCAGCATCCACCATTATATTCTCTAACTTCATGTAGTGTCCTCATTGTCTGAGGGTTGCTAATCATGCCTCAATGATGCCATGACATTACAATGAGGCAAGTAGAAGAGGCAGGCCCCAAAAACTAACCCAGTCAGTACTAGGAGTGAGCCTATGCCAATAAGCACTAATGAGCTAACTAACTAGCTAACTGAGTCAACCAGCCCTACTCACCATCATTGCAACTGTAAAACCGACAGCAACTTCTGGTATCTGCATACGTGCGTAGTTAAATGTTGCCATCACCGCTTCACTGCTTCTCCACAGGGTGCATTGTTGAACTTCCTGCAGATTGAAATCTTCTGAAATCACTTGAATTGACATGAACACGATTAGCCTCACTGTAAAGTCCCTTGAAAATGTTTCAACTTGTTGAATGAGGTAGAACTGGGTTTTTAACAGCATATTAAGCTTGTTATTATTCTCTGGCCCTGGAAAACTAATTTTATATTTGTAGAATGTCAAATTTCTCTATTATGATAAAAAGATCTACAGATTTAGAAAAATATTTAGGTTTGTGAATATTTCAGCTTTTACCTTAATTCCACATGTGTGCCCCAATCCTCATCTTGCTGTCTGTAAACTGATTAAAAAGTGAAGGTTACTCAGTGGTTTTTGTTTCCCAGTACGCTGTGTATGAGAATGCTTCGATTTTATTGGTTGCTTGGCCTGCTTGATGAGATCACTGTTGCTGGATGCTGGAGATCCCCTTGAGCTGATGTGGGAGTCAAAGCAACATCAGGAAAGGGGAAATCCACACCAGAGAGATCACTTGTAGCAGTATTCTTCGAGGTCAGCTGTAAGAGCTGTCGTTTTGGCTGCTGATTGCAAAATCTGAGCAAATTGAATAGTTTAATACTTGTTTTCATTGTGCGAGTGAAGTTGCAGTTTAATTTTTTGCTGTCAGTGAAGCTCTGCTGATGGTAGCACTATGAGTGGGAGCAGTGTCAGATGTATGTTGATATATGTGTATGAAAGAATAATAACAAGTTTCACTTGTCTAAATGCAGCCATTGTGGAAATATAAAAGGAGCATTGACGTAGAGTATGGATTGTCTTTTGTTTTGGACACCCACCTCAGTGGGAGTTTGTATCATTAAAAAGTTAATTCCATTCATTTTATTGAAAGTCTGCATGTTCCTGGAAATTGGACTTTTGAATGCAGTATTCCATGAATCACAGTGCACAGTATGGCAAAATGATCTTTTCTTAAATTAATTAGATGGCTAATGAAATTCACCGTAATAAGAGGACTATATTTCTTCACATGAGAAGATGAGCTACAAATCTGCCCCATTGGTTCTACCAATGTGAAATAGTAGCAACCATGAGAATATATATATATATATATAAAATATATATGTGTCCAAGATGACTGGGCAACATTTCCTTTCCCTTTACAAAGTACCTGGCCTCCCAAAAGCAACTTTCCGCAGCACCAATGTTGTGGAGCTAACCATGTAGGTGGTCACAGCATCTTACCATTCCATGGGAAAGCAGTCTTAGGATAACAAGTGTGTTCTTGGGTGAGAAAGGGAGGTTGTTCCATGTATACACATATGTAGAAAGTGAAGAAAATCCTAGCTAAATCCTGCCTGTGTTAATTAATTCAGGAAAGTGGACTGAAGTTGGAAGAGTCATGTCAAACATTGCTTTTTGAATGATAGAAGAAATTACAGACATAAACAATTATAGTGAAGCAGCCAGCATCTGCCTGTGGTGAAACCTAGAAAAAAAAGACACTAAACCCTAGAGCATGTGATAAATCAGCTTCTTTGATACTTTCAAGAAAAAAGAGCCAAGTCAGGTTTTATTGTGCTGTTCTGAGCTGAGTCAGATCTTGCTGTCAGATAGTTCTTTAAACACTAACATCCACTAACTAACACATTTGGTTTAGTGTGGAGTTTATTTAACATGGAATCCTACAAAGTAAACTTGAGTTGGCATCATTCACACATTGCATGACTCACTAAATAAATAGGCAGGAGGAAAAATCCAATAAAACTCAAATTTGTCTTTATTTTTATGGCAACTGGTTAAATCACATGCCATTGATTTTCCATGAAGGTTCTCTATTAAAAGCTTTGGAAGAGTTGAAGAGACAGTTTATGCGTGTATGGGTTTTTTTTTGTTTATGTTTTGGGGTGGGTTAACCCTCCTAAAGTATAATTTGGAATAGCTGAAAATCACCTGGCAAGCTCCCATTGAATGTCCTTCAGTAGAACTATTGTGTCAATGAGAAAATGCTTGAATTAAAGTGCAAAGATCTGATTATTTGAAGTTGTGCTTGAGGTTGTGTTTGGTTTGGTGTTCTTTTCAATGCAAACACACTCTACATATAAACTTAATTTAACCAGAGCCAACAAACAGGGAGATGTTTAAACTGAATATTTTAAAACTAGGATCCATGAGGAGCCACCACCAGTATGATGCCCCATCTGTAGTATCTCACTTCTATAAATTAAGCTTATTAATTTGTTAGATTAATGTTAAGTAAGTAATGTTAAGAAAAATGTTAAGTAAATGTCTTGAGAATTTTAACTGACATGATAAATTAATCATTTCCGTGACATCACTAGCCCACAGATGCTTATGTTAAAAAGATCTTTGAATTCATCATTGTTTTCTTATAATGCTGTACAATCACCATTTTAATGCAAAGACATTGTTAATATTGATGAGTAAAATACAGTATATTCTATGTGCTTTTGCTTGCATTTATTCAGACACAACCTGCAAAATGAATGGTATATTTTCAAAGGTAACCTATGGCTTACAGAGAAATAAATATTTAACGTAAAAACCTTAGTTTATAAAAAAGAAGTACACAAGACAGAAGAAACTGAGTGACCCTGTAAAAACTAATGGTCAAAAGACCTTTCGTATATGATACGTCATGACTTTCGTATCTCTCTCCTTCTCTCTGTGGAGGGGAGTCAACCTTCAAGAAAGTGTTTACGATCTCCCTCTCCCATACAAACATATCACAACAATCCCTATGTACTGATGTATTTGAATCTCGCATTTGTCGTAAGTGTTGTGACCATTACCATTTATATTGTGTGTGAAATGTACGGAAATGAATAAATAATTGTAAACTTCATTTTAGATTGGTAACTGGATCTTGAATGCCTTTGCAGAAAAACTGCCAGATAACAATGTGACTGAATTGCATAGGTCAACAGTAGACAACAGGTGGAGAAAGCTCAGGTGAATAAAATAAAGTACCAAACCTTTTTAGCAAATTCCTCTCTCTCCCTATCGCTGGAAAGTGAGAATGGCATTATTGCATGAGACCAGAGAGACAGATGCTTCTGAAGGAAGTATGAACAATTGCACAACCAAGCAACTCTAAACCAAGCAAAAATCATGTTAGTCTTTTAAAAAGCTAAAAGTATTTTTAAATATGTGTTTAAGCCTTTCCAAACAAATTTTCGGGTAAGAAAGTGGCTTGAAGTGCCCACTTCCCAGCACAATAACTGTGAAAGCAGGAAACTGAGGCCTAGATTTTTGCACCAACTGAGAGCATCACCATCATGGATGAAAATTGCGGAAGGAGCTGGAATCCAGAAGTCCCACCCCAGAACATAGCAGCTACCATTTTCGCGGGGGCAGGAATGGACCCAGGTCGGGATTTGTGCATGTGCCCATTGAAATCAGCAGCTACCTCCTCTCATGTGTGATTTTTCTGTGAGAGGTGTCTTGAAACCCAACGTGTGCAGATTAGACCTGGCAGGATCAGGGCTGAAATTTGTATATTCGTTTGGATAGCCAGGGTACCCTTTTGGAGAGGTAAGGTACCCCCTTGTATATCGTCCCCGGACACCTATGGGGGATTTAAACTGCCCTTTGTAGGAGGTCAGGTGCCCTTTGGGACAAGTCAGGTGTCATTTACGATTGGTCAGGTGCCCTTTGGGTGAGGTCAGGGGCCCTTTGGGATATATAAAATTAGACATGAATGTGTGTAAAAAGTGCATAAACTCATTTGAACTGTGAAGCTCATTGGAACAGTCCAAAACAACTGTCAAAAGTGTCAAGATAAACTATCAAGAGAAGCTGTCAAAAACAAATGTTGAAATGTTAAGATGTACTGTCAAAGGGAGCTGTTAAGCTGTCAAGGTATTTAATACTCCTGCCCTTTAACTCTTTGAAAAAATTGATTGAACTGTTAAAAAAAAAATTGCTTGCTATTCCACTTTGTCTGTTGATGTAAACCTTAGGATTACCATTGCTGGATTAGTGCTGCAGGACAGATTTCGCAACTATCCATGTTCACAGTAGGGTGCCTGCCATTTCACAGTTTGTTTGATAGCTCCAGGTGGTATGGACTCCTTGATCTGGGACTATGAATTTCAATGCTTGTTTTCATAAGGGATTATGCAATTGAATGAAATATTTGTTATAAGGGATAATGTAGGAATATAAATGTAGTAAATGTGTTTTTTTTATGAAAAGAGTATTTTTTAAAAAAGAATGAAGTCTGCAATAGACAATTGGAACTTTATTTAATCCCAGCATGGTGCCTGAGGTCTCACGTCGTGGATACTGGGTGAGTGGGTATGGTAGGTGTGTGGACAAAGGATGGTGGGTGGGGGTATAGGATGGCATAAGTTGGCACTAAGTTGGGATATGGGCTATAAAGGGCCATGGGGATGCAAAGAGGAGCATAGGTTGGTATGGAGGGTATGAAGGCCATGGGGGTTAGGCAGAGGGGCATAGGTTGGCAAGGAGGTTGAGGGGTGTCATGAAAATATAATAATTTTCATAATGTTATTGTGATTTATTGTAAAGGATAGGTTAATAGTGGGGTTTGGATTTGCTTCTCTGTGTGGATGTGTATGGGGGATTTAATTTAATTGGAGGCAGCTGGTCTGGAGCTTTTAGTTATCAAAAGGGAAGCTAGGTTAGAAATGCTAAAAATGCAAACTTGGCTGAAGTTTTAGAAAGTGAGGTGTGAGGAACATTTACATTCTTAGATAAATTAGGTTAGTTTGATTTTCAAAGAGATGGTAAGATGTTAAACCTAGCCATAAGAAGCTAAGCCAATAAGTGTGTTTATTTTTCCTAAAGGTTACAGATAATTTGAGTACTATGAAAAATTTATATTATGAGAAAAAGGAAGTTGCAAAGACATGTTGGAACAATGGAATTTACATTAAAAAGGGAGAAACGTGTATAAAGGAGATGAGGTTATGTGTAAGGGAAAAGACATTCTAAGATCTAACAGGTGTGAAAAGCCTCCAGCCTCTATGCATCCAGTTGCTGTATACAGAAACCGAAGCTGAGAAAAATCATTGTGAATACCACTGTCCAGGGTATTATGTGCTTTGCCTGGGTCTGTTGAAATGTATTTGTTTTTACTGTTGCCTTAACAGAGTGTAACTGGGAGTCAGATTAATTAAGGGATTTAGGAATTATTATAGGAGTAATTTATAGACCTATAAATGTGCTTAAAATCTTTTCTTCTATTAATAAATGTTTAATTTGTTTTTGTAAAAACCTTTAAGATTCGGTGAACTTATTACTACTGAATTCAAGGCATGCATCTCGAAATAAAGTACAAATTGAAAAGCAGTTGTGGCAGCTGTTTCAAGTTTCCCTCTGGGATTTGAGCAGCATGGCATTTACCTCCCCTGTGCCATAACAGGGGCTATAGGGAGTGGGCAGAGGGCCATAGGTTAGCATGGAGGTTATGAAGGACCATGGGGGGTTGGCAGAGGGGTATAGGCAGGCATGGAGTGTATGAGGGACCTTAGGGGTGGGGAAGGGGACGTAGGTTGGCATGGGGGTATGTGAAGTCATGGGAGATGAACGGGGGGGCATAGGTTGGCACGGATGAGGCATGGGGTGTGTGTGAGGGGTGAGGGTTGGAAGGCTGTTTTACTTTTTTTCTTCTTCGATATAGTACCAGCGGTCAGAAGCAGGCCTTCCCCAAGCCTGCCTCCTCTGCATTAATTCCAGGGCCACCCGGCCCGACCACTATTATAATCCACCACCCAGGAAAATCTGACTTTCAGTTAGACATGTTTGGAAGTTGCGTTCACAGAGAACCTGGAATACCCTGACTCTGCACACCTGGCATGCAGACAAGAATCTAGGCCTGAGTCTGTGGGCTGCTGGTGAGTTGGTGTTACTTTTGATTGTCCTAGTTTGACAGCTGGTGAAATAGAGACATTGCTGAGTGAGATGCATGGGAGGAAGATTGTCCTGTTTGTCACTTTTCAGGGCAGCCTTCACAGAGGATAACTTGCCTGTCAGGAGGTGGTGGCTTTGCAGTGCTGCATTAATTAGGTGCAAGATCTGAGAACACATCACAGAAGCTAGCACCCCTTAAGAAAATGCTAATCAATATCTACCTCAGGTCCAATTACAAAGTTCATGATCTATACATACATGATGCAAAGTGTTGCCAAGCAACCTGTTTAACAATCATTGCTAATGCACAATTAGTATCTCATAATGCAAGCTGTGTTGGAAAATCATTGGTAGCAGCATTATAAATCCAGTCAAGCTTCTATTAGTTTTGGATTGTCAGCACTACCACGGGGCCTGGACAAGTCAAAGCACTGACTTTTTCACCATGTTCTTCAAAGAGTGGGACAGCTAGATTTTGGGAAACACCAGTGTGGCAACATTTGGCGACTGTGTTCTACTCCTGTTGAAGTTCAGCCAGATATCAGATGAAATGGCTGCCTGGACTCACTGACAAATCAGTTGTGCCATACATCACATTGGTTGTCCGTGTTAGCCTCGAAGGAGGAAGAAACAAAAAAGTTGAACCTTGTCTGTTACTGCCTATGGAGGAGGTTGGCTAAGGTGTCATTGTAGCTTGTAACACAATTCCTGTCATGCTCTCCCTGGTATTCTTGCTTTCAGCAGACATTATCTTTTGGACTAGCCCAGGGCAGCCCACTCTAAAATGGGGTGCACTCATCCTTTGGTGCTTCTTTGCCTGATGACCTTTAATCCATCCCTTGCCTCCCTTCTTATAGGAATGAAAGCGTTTCCTCAGCAAAAATTCCCTAATAGGGACCTAATCAAAATGTGGTGGTGCCAGATTCGGTGGCACCAAATCTTTCATCAACTCAAGTCTGCCAGGAAAAATATTTCACAGAAATTGCACAGGAACACTTATAAACTATCCATCCAAACCTGAATTTTATCATGCTCTGTCCCTTTAAATCAAAGAGTGCCCAAAAATATGTTGATTCACATTATGGTCATGCTTATGACAGGGAAACAGCACCATCATGAAACATCAGATAACCTCACCCCTCATTAAAATATTAAAATGAAGCATGTGCAGGAAACATAATTTGCAACACCCACCAGAAATGCACGATTGCTGTCCAGATTTGTGTGCTGTTACTACCCAAATATATCTGTTACAACCTAAATATATCTGATACTAAATGTGGTGACATGCAGGCAGCAGGAGGTTATCTAGATTGTGTTGCTTACAAGCAAGGAAATAGATTGCAGTTTCTTTTGCTGCAAAAGCCTGACTTTATTTGAGAGGTGCTTGTTGTTTTGACACTTCTTTGGCTGAACACATATATTACTTTCATGCTTATTGTTAAAAGATTTGAAATGGAGTAGGGATTCTACCAGTTGCCTGCTGACCAGCAAAACTCCCAGAGCACTTTCAGCTGTTTGTGCTGCTTCTCATGGGAGGAGCTGGAACGATTCTCCAATGGAGTAGCAACTAGATCTAATTGCAGCAACCTAACCTGACATCACCTGCCAGTGACCCCTATCGGAGTATGTAAGGTGTGGAGAGGTCACCGAATTTGCATCTAAATCCCCACATCATTTGAGGTACATCAAAGGAGCCTGCTTTTTGTACAGTGAAACAAATTGCAGCCTCGGTGGCTGGCTAGAGGGGCTTCAAGCCCCACTGGAGATCTACTGACCCTCCCAGCAAAGATGGGGGCCAATCTTAAACTGTGCTGTCCTTGACACAACCTAAACCCCAAAGTGGATCCCACAATGGCACTGGGTCAGCCAGTTCATATGTGTGCCAACCTTAAGCCAGGTTCCTTCGAAAGCCAGTCACAGGAACTCCTGCTGTAGAAAAGCCCAGCATCGAAGGGAATGTTTGTTGTGGGAAGAGGTCCTAATGCCAACAAGCCATTTCAGGAACTTTGAAGCTAGGCCAGACTCCTATTTGGCTCTTGAGTATCCTGGAAGAGTCATGATACTCACAAGCCTGTGATCAGAACTAGCAGAAATGTCCTTGTACCATTGCTATGTGGTTGACCACTTCTGTAGTGTCTCCAATCATACATTTTTCAAATGCAAGAAGTATTTTCAATGTTCCCTTCTTGCCTCTTGAGCATCCCTGATTTTAATTGCTCCATCACTGATGACCTTCAGCTGTTTAGGTGCTAAGCCCTGGAATTCCCTCACTAAACCACAGCACTTCTCTACCTCTCTTTCCTCCTTTAAGGTGCTCTTTAAAAACTACCTCCATGACCTTAACATCTCCTTATGTGTCTGGTTGTCAATTTTGCTTTGTAACACTCCTGTGAAGTCCCTTTGGGGATTTTTTATTACTTTAAAGGCACTATGTGAATACAAGTTGTTGTTGTTGAAGTTGTTGTCTGTCAGGTGCAGAGATCAACATATTTTTTGCGAAACGTTTATATAACTGAGTGCAGGGAGTCCCATCAAATTAAGACTCTGGGCATTCAAATATCTCTGCACCACCAGATTGTTTTTTAACCACATAAGCTAAAATTAATACTCTACATTTAGGTCATTAAGATTGTGTTTTTAAGAAGTAAGATTCACAGCTGAGTGCTGTTAAATCAATAAACACACAGGGCTAGGCTGTGCTCCAAGGAGATCCCCATTTTCTCCACTCATTAGTCTGACCTAAATAACCTTTGTCAGATTAACTTCACTATTCATTGTTAGGGATGCACAGCTTACCATGCAGACTTATCATGAGATATACTCTCTGATTATCATTTAAGGATAACTGAGAGATTTCTGGCTTTGCTTTTCTCATGTTTTGAATGTTTTTTAATCCTATGTAATTACAGAGCTGAATTAATTAAAAATCTTACAGATGCATCAGGCATTAGTAATTTGGACATTGTCAATAACTGCTGTTGTAAGTGGAAGTGATAAACATGTTTACCTCTTGAATTACACAATAAGAGGCTATTTTAATTGAACAAAAAGTATTTTTTTTCATCCCATTTCATCTCCCTTTGTCACAACTAAGAATGCAGATTGGACAATTAGTTGTTGAGCCTTTAAAGCAGTATACCAGATATTCTATCATTTATTTGACAATAATGTTCAACCTAATGAACTAACGCTTGCAAATTTGAATGGAAGTAAATTATTGCAGATGCTGAAAATTTGAAACAAAATCAAAATGCTGGAAAAGCTCAGCAAGTCTGGCAGCGTTTGTGGAGAGAGAAAAACAGAAGGTGGAATTTTCCATTTTGGAGACGAAGGCCAGAATTTTGCCATTGGCATGTGGAGGGCGGGCCCTGCACGCCCACACATAAAATGACGCGCGATTACGTCAGGCGAGCGTCCCAACATCACCTTGCGTCATCGTGATATTTCATTGGGCAGGCATGCATTGATCTCCAATGAGTGGCCGCCATTAATTAACAGGTCACTTACAGGTGAGTGGGAGACATTTGTATTAACCTCATCCGTGGGCGGGATAAGAGGGCTCAATAGTGTCACAAGTGTGCTTTATCAAATATTACTGATACTTGCCTATGTGATCTGCAGTACTTCATAATGCACACCAGCTGCTTGGTCTGGACTCACAACCTTCAGGTAAGCACTCTGCAGCGAGGAATCTTATTTGGGCCTGCAGGTTTCAGGTAGCCTTCCCTTAGCCTGGGAATGGGAGCTGAACTCTCCACTGGAGACCCCTCCTCTGAGGAGGAAGGGAGGTTAGAAGGGGGAGGAGGCCAGGAGTGCACATTCAGCCTCCAGGGGAGCCACCTTTGGGAGGACAGGCACAAGGGGTACAGGGCCGAGAGGTAGTCCAAGTCGGAAGGGGCCGCAGAAGAGACTACTATCCTGCTGCCAGGGTATACAGGCGTCGAAGCAGCTACCTCAATAAGTCTGAGGTGCAGTGCTGTAGGAGGCTCCGTCTCTCAAGGGAGACAGACAACTATATCTGTCAGATGATTGGGCCTGAGATCTCCCCTAACTGTGTGGGTGGACACCCCATGCCAGTGGCTCTAAAGGTCACAGCTGCCCTCAACTTCTATGGCTCTGGCTTCTTCCAGAGCTCAGTGGGTGATCTTTGAGGTGTCTCACAACCAGCTGTCCACACTTGTGTCAAGCAGATTACAGACGCTCTGTTCAGACGGGCATTGACCTTCATCTACTTCCGCTGGGACCAGGCCAGCCAGCCAGAGCGAGCCAGAAGCTTTCCAGCCATTGCTGGCTTTCCCCGCGTCTAGGGTGCTATAGACTGTACACAAGTGGCCATCAAGGCATCAGTAGGTGAGCCCGGTGCCTTCGTCAACAGGAAGGGCTTCCACTCCATGAACGTGCAGATAGTGTGTGACCACAGGATGCAGATTCTACAAGTCTGTGCAAGGTACCCAGGCAGCTCCCACGATGCCTACACCCTCAGACACTTCCAGGTGCTGGGGCTCTTCAGTGCTCAGGCCCGGCTGGATGGTTGGCTGCTGGGTGACAAGGGCTGTCCCCTCAGAAGGTGGCTCATGACGCCACTACGCCATCCAAGAACAGAAGCTGAGCAGCGGTACAATAGGAGCCACAGCACCACAAGGGCTGTGGTGGAGAGAGTCATTGGTCTTCTCAAAATGCGCTTCCGATGCCTGGACCGTTCAGGGGGCACACGCCAGTACCCTGCAGATCGTGTGTCGGTGATAGTGGTTGCATGCTGCGCTCTCCACAATCTTGTGCTGGAAAGGGGGGATGCAGTGGACGATGAAGATGTCGCCATAGTGGCTGTGGCTGCACACGATGATTCCAGCAGTGAGCCCGAGGATGAGCACACATAGGGAAATGCTGAGGGGTAGACGCTGACCCTGGCATACTCCAGGGAGGCAGGGACACCCAGGAGGCTTGAATCCAACAATCCTTCAGCTAGAACACCACATATGGTCCTCCAGGACAAGCCTGGGCTGCAGGCTCCATACTTGATACCTTAGTGCAAAATCTGCCTCGATAGGAACATTAACTAAGAAAGTTAAGAAAACAAAATGAAAAGGTATTAAAAATCACACCAACTCATAAAGACCTCATTGCAGGCCAACATAAAAGCACCAATGATAAACCTATGGCATGCCTAAGGTGCCTTATATTTACATTTCCGGGTGCTACGTCTTGATGCTGACCCCTCACTGGGAGTGGCATCTGAGACAACCTGCTGATTCTGCTGTCCTGTTGGCCTTGATGACCTTGGCCTCTAGCCCGTGAAGCCTGTGCTGCCCCCCATGGGATGGAATGGCCAGTTCCACAGCTGGCATCTCCCCAGTCGTCGCAGGCTCACCAGATGCAATGGTCATTGGCAGAGGGGCGGAGGAGTTGCCACCCTCATCTGGAGCACCTTGAGAGGTGGCCGCAGAGACAACAGGCAGCTGCTGCACCGAAGTAAGATCACTTCGGACCTCCCTGCTCACCGTGGATGGATGGGCACCGAGCTGGGAAACTTGGTGCCCAGACCATCTCCCACATTGGCAATGACCAGTTGAGGTCAATACGAAAGTGAGGACTTGCTGGTCCGTGTGCATCTCCAGGAAACCCTGATTGGTCTCCTGGAGGAGCCTCTCCACGAGAGTCGCCTCTCTCTCCATGGAGGAGGAATGGCGCTCGGATATGAGACTCACTGCTTTGGCGATGGTCCGCGTAGACTCCTCCACCATGGGCACCAAGCCAAGCATAGCCTCGTGTATCTCCCCCAGATGCTCCCGCAGACCCGTCCGCATTTCCTGCATTTGCTACGACGCGGATGGCTCCAGAGGCACATCATCAGGCACCGACTGAGCATGTGCCTGGTCCCCTGCTGTCCTCCTACTGCTGGTGCCATGGGCACTCTCTGTCTCTGCCAATTCCTCCAGTGACTGTGAAGTGCCCTCACCGCTCTGCCCCAGGGCACTAGCCAATGTTCTAATTCACACTGAGGTGTTAGTATCTGCGCTGGTGCCTGCCTGGCAGATATGGTGTGACGCTGGTGAGTCCGAGGCTTCAGGGCCCTCAGGTGTGAGAGGGGGCCCTGCTGCTCCTCCTCCTTGTCCTGCTCTGCTGATGCTGAAAGGAAGAATAAGGACATTTGATTAGTTAACATGGAGACAATATCAATGTGCATCCCTGTCCCCCGGATCATTATGTGCTCATCCTTCCATAAGTAATGGTCAAGCTATTTTGAAAACTTTAATCACGGAACATTTAGCACTGCCATGGCTGCAGGGAGAACAATGGTGACCTCACTGCTGGGCATAAATACTTGCCCGTGGCACTGCAGCCTCACCGACACCGGTGGACCTGGGCGCAAGGCGCCTCTCTGATCTAGGGCCTCCTGCTCAAAGTGGCTGAGGATCATTAACTGTGCTGGGCCGCTACCAGTGCTCATCCGCTCGGCAGCATTATGTGCATTCTTCTCCTGAAATGGAGGGAAGAACATTGATTAGTGCTACTTGTACCTGGACTCTCTTCACGCATAGCCCACCCCAACCAGAGTGGGACATTGCAGGGCTCCAGTGCCTCCTCATCCCGCAGCTGCCGCACACTCACACAAAGATGTCAGGCCTGCCCCCCCCACCCCCACCCCCTTGGCTAAACGCTGCCTATCACATTAGGCACCACAAGGTCTAACCTTCCATAGCAAGGAGGCACAAGCATGTGGAGTGCAGAGGACAGCAGATCGATCGCTGCCACACCACCTTGAAGCTCCCCTCCCAGCATGTCATCACCATGACTTGGACATTTCCTGGAGTTCCAGCCCTGCGCCCAGGTGCAGCTCCTCCAAGTTGCCCAAAACAGTAATGTGGGTCTCAGTGTACCACATGCTGCGGGGCCAGAACCCATCTCTTCACCGCCCTCTCAGGCTAATCTCGGCATGGGCAATATCTGCTGGCCCACCCAGCAAAGGACATATGCTGTCAATGATTCAATGCAGTCATTACACTCAGACTTGGTGGGTGGGGGTGGGTGGGCACCAGTGGGGAAGCCTACCTGCTGGGTTAAGTGACCAATGCCAACATGGTACTCACCCTTCCTGAGCACAACAGGTCAATGAAATGCTTGCAATACTGGACCCAGGTGTGTCGCACCACATCGCGGGAGCTCACCACCTCCACCACCTCCTCCCAGGCATGTTTTGAACATATGGGGGGGCCTCCTCCTCCCGTCCTGGGGTACGAGAACCTCCCACTGTGCTGCCACCTCCTCGTGGAGGGCAGCAAAGCAATCATCTGAAAAACAAAGGGCACAGTGCCCCCCTGCCTGGCCTGCTCACCAGCAGCGCTCTGGGGAGCCCTTCCAGTCGCCATGTTTGTCAGCCTTTGAAAGGCTGCAGCAACTTTTTAAAACAGGCCATCGGGTCATCATTGGACCTGGCAGTCATTGCAGTCCCACCGCCGCCTGCCCACTCCCGCTGTCCTTGGGAGCCCCGATTCACGCTGGGCGGGCCTTAGTTGGCCCTCTCCCGCGTAAAATGGCGGCGCGGACCCGATCACAGGTGGCAATTGGGTCTGCGCCCGCCCGCTGCCACTCCGCCCACCCAACAGGCAGAAAATCCTGCCCTAAGTGTGGTAGTGGGCAGGTTTCACAGCATGTTCCCTGCTTGGCGGGGTGGAGGTAAATCACACCCGATTTCACACTCAGAAGCTAATTAATTATAGAACCATAGAATCATAAAAGTTGTCGTGCAGAAAGGGACCATTCAGCCCATCATGTCTGCACCGGCCATAAAAAGAGAAAAGAGAAACTAGCCACGTATTTTTAATCCCACTTTCCAGCACCTGGCCTGTAGCCTTGCAGGTTACAGCACTTCAGGTGCAGATCCAGGTACCTCTCAAATCAGTTGAGCATTTCAGTCTTAATGACCAACTTGGGAAATAAATTCCAGATGCCCACCACCCTATGGGTGGAAAGGTTTTTCTTCATGTCCTTCTAATCCTACCAATCACTTTAAATTTATGCCCCCCTGCAATTGACCCCTCAGCTAAGGGAAACAGGTCTTTCCTGTCTACCCTATCTAGGCCCCTCATAATTTTGTACACCTCAATTAGGTCACCCCTTAGCCTCCTCTGATCTAAGGAAAACAACACTAGCCTATCCAATCTTTCTTCATAGCTGCAATTTTCAAGTCCTGGCAACATTCTTATAAAGTTCCTTGGTACACTCTCCAGAGCAATATGTCCTTCCTGTAATGTGGTGACCAGAACTGTACACAAAATTCCAGTTGTGGCCTAACCAGCGTTTTATATATTTCCAGCATTACATCCCTGCTTTTGCATTCCATACCTTGCCCAATAAAGGATAGCATTCTACATGCTTTCCCTACCACCTTATTCACCAGTCCTGCCACCAAGGTCTCTCGCTTCCTCAACCCCTCTCATTACCTTCCCATTTATTGAGTATTCCCTTGCTTTGTTTTTCCTCCCCAAATGCATTACTTCACACTCCTCTGGATTGAAATCCATTTGCCACTTTTCTGCCCACCCAACCAAACCATTGATATCATTCTGGAGACAACAGCTATCCTCTTCATTATCAACTACGTGGCCAATTTTTGTGTCATCTGCAAATTTCCCAATCATGCCACTCACATTTAAGTCCAAATCATTAATATATGCAACAAACAGCAAGAGCCCCAACACTAAGCTTGTGAAACACCACTGGAAACCATTTTTCACTTGCAAAAACATCCATCGACCAATACTGTTTGTTTCCTCTCACTGACCCAATTTCAGATCCAACACACCACCTTTCCCAGTATCCCAAGGGACCTCACTTGTCTGACCAGTCTGCCATAGTTGTGCATCAGTGAGTAGCTCTCCGAATCACATGGTGGAGTGGGAACTGATTCATCTGCCCCACTGTTACCTTATGGGGTCGAAGGTCCAAATGCCACCAGAACACATACATTCACTCACTGCAGCCCAGCTGTGTGCAGGAAATGTTTTGAGATGGCTGCGCCCAAGAAAAAAGCTGCCCCTAGGTTCAGTAATGACACCCTTAGGGACCTCATCCGTGGAGTCCACCAGCACCAGAATGTCCTCTACCCGAGCGAGGCTCCAGGCCATCAGCCTCACCTTGCCGGCCTGGGAGGTGGGTGCAAGGGAGGTCAACTCATTGGGCACCTGCCCAAGAAACCCCATACAGTGTAGGAAGAGGATGAATGATCTCATTTATTCCACCGGGGGATGTCAACCTTCAGCTTACTGCAATTTCACACTGTCATAATGGCATCATGCACTCAGGCATCTCGCACAATATTAGCAGGGAACACATTAGCACTGATCATCTCATGGACACTTCAACATCATCAGCATCTATCTATCATGCTACAGAAACTTCATCCTTCGCCCTTACCGGGGAGGGCTCAGCACACACAGTGGACATGCATGCTTCCCAACCTCTCCTCCATCTCTTCTCATCACATTCCATCTATTTGTCTTCATGCAGGTCAAGCTTGTGCACAACAAGAGGGAGAGATCCCAGACTGGAAGAACGACAGCCAACATCCAGGAACTCTCCAAATTCGAGGAGGATGCCGCCAAATTGACAGGGGAGGACAGAAATTGCTCCTGTGGGGAAGGTGAGATCAGCCTCTCACAGCAAGCCATTGTGCGTGAGCCCTCAATGAGTTGATCACATCCTGACATTCTAAGTGAGTGACTGCAATGTTGTATTCAGCCTGTTCATGGACTAAGTCTATCTTCTCTCTCGTACAGGCAGCACTAGGTCCAGATGGACCAGCAGAGCCAACAGAAGCCCCAGTCCCCAGGCCACTCTGAGGAGGATGATGAGGAGCCATTTTAAGAAGACCCGTCACTGTGTTCACCTGCACCCTCTACCAGCATGGAGACACACACCCCAGTGGGTCATAGTTCTAGATTAGGCTCGGGGTCACATCCTGGGGAACACTTCATAGACATGTCCCCACAGTAGACGAAACACCTGTTGAGTCCAAGTCAGATGTTGAGCTTCTGGAAACGACCATCTCACACATGCTGGAGATGCAAAGACAGGCAGCAGAACATCAGGCAGAATTGCAAGCGACAATCAACATACTAGAGCGAAGGATGGAGGAGTCCGTCCACTGATGTTGTGGCTCTGACATGCAAGTGCCTCGAGATCTCCATGGGAAGGTAGCTGCTGCCTTGGAGACCATGGTCCAGCAGAACCTGCCAGATTTGCACTCAGACCTGCAGTCCATCACTATAGGCATTGGTGGGATCCATCAGTGACTAGACAAGAGGGCTCAAGCCACCTTGATCTCCATCCTGTTGCCCCTTCTCAGGCAGTCAGGCAGGTGCCCTTGGGCACCCACAGGGAGGAGGACCAGCAGCTGGAGACCCAGGGCCATCCACTCAGGTGACACCGGGAGTGTCGAGCCGATCCTAATCCCCTTTGCCTGTGACCCCATCACCTTCAGCCGTACAGGCCGAAGAGGGGACAATTACCCCAGAGCAGAAAAACCCAAAGCAGTCTGGGGCCCTCCAGGTCTCGGCCTTCTAGAGGGTGCCCACCAAAGTCATCAAAGACAATGGGGCAAAGCAGTCAGCAGGCTGCCTCCACCTCTGCTGCAGATGTCGAGGATGCACCAAGGATCAGCCGGGAATTGGACTGCCAACCGTGATCGGCCCCCAAGTACAAATTCATGCCAGCTGGCCAAATAACAGCCAGCCAGCGTGAAACGTGCGCTGAGAAACTCGGCACTGCCAGGGTGGGGGCAGGAAGAGGACAGGCGATGACAACAATGCAGGTGCTGGCCAGCACTGACAGAAAGCTCCCTGAAGGCAGAGAGCTGCCACGGGGATGAAGACCTGAAACAACAAAAATAAAGGTTTCAAAAGCTGAAAAAAGTGTCCACACATCATAATTAGTCACCTGAAAATTTAGCTAATGAAAATGCTGTCCACAGAAATTTATTTATATTTTATTTTATTTCATCACGGAAATTTCATCCCGCCCGTGAATGAGGTTTGATGAAAAATGTAAAGGCCGCCTGGCCGATTCGCCCGTGCACCAACCGTGAGGTTGGACGGGCTACATAAAATGACAGACAATTGCACCATTAATGGGCTTAATTGTCCTCTTAATTGTCAGCAGGTGCACTTCCAACCTTTGCCCATGCCCACCGACTGAAATATTGCTCGACCGCTGGATGACGTCGGAACGCTCACCCAACGTCATCTCATGTGACTTCATGCCCACTCAGGTTGGGCCCGCGCCCACCCGATCAGCATAAAATTCAGCCCATAATGATGAGCCTTACTGTAGAGGGCATCTCTCACCTCCCTGATACATTTATTTGCTGAGAACTGTGAGATGCCACATAGGTTCCCAGTGGATCCCTGGAACGATTCGCAGGCAAAAGAATTGGGCGCAGCAGATGATCTTTAGGGGTACTGGCAGGGGATGTCCTCCCAGTCCATGCGGCATTAGACCCTCCCACAGAATGTGGCAGATATGGTCCACCACACCTCTTGACAAGCGCAGACAAGCACAGCATTGTCTTTCACTCATCTCCAGATAGGAAAGTCTTCTTAAGTAGGCCCTTGGTCGTGTGTTTCACCTCCGTGGGATAGGTCTAACCTCCTCATCCTCTGGGTGTTGCTGGGACTCCATTGGACATGGACCTGAGGCCGGGCTTCCTCTCAAAACTGCGCTAGGCGGCACAGGGCCCTTCTCCTCAATCTTATCACAGCCATGAAAGAGACAGCATTAAGCGCAGGCTCCAGTATTCAATCCTCCTTCTCCCTGTGGACTGATAGATGCAACAGATTAATGAATACTGGACAAATATGGTAGATCTGTATTCGCAAACAGAAAGCCAATATCCGTTCTGTTGAAGAGTCATACGGACTTGAAATGTTAACTGTGTTCCTCTCCACAGATGCTGTCAGACCTGCTGAGTTTTTCCAGGTATTTTTGTTTTTGTTTTGGATTTCCAGCATCCGCAGTTTTTTGCTTTTAGCCAATATCATGCCCTAGAGCTACGTCTACACCACTAGCTTTTCCCTGATACAGCCTTGCAGCTGAGATGCAAACTCACAGATCCAGGTGACCAATATGCCAAACCTGGTACTTGACATCTCAATCCCACAGAGGTTTGGACACGTTCATAAAATGTGCACCCTTACCAAAGGCACTGCTGCAATCTCTGATCTGGTATACTGATTAAGCTCAACTTGCATTTCAGCAATGACTGGATGTCCTTTGGCCTGTTATCCATGCCAATTGGAGGAAGCACATTAGAGGCATTCATTGATGACCTGGCAGATATGCATCAGCAGTACTTCCTTAGGGCTGTCTGTAATTTCCATTCTCACATGCCTCTCTGTTAAAGCTCAAAAGTATAGCAACTGTATTGTAAAGCCAATGACTCCTGCAGTCTCTCATTAAAGTGCACCAAAAGGCAGTGACTCCATTGTGCCTTCTCAAGGGAGTCTTCCTCTTTTCTCTCAGCTCTAACTCTATTTCAGTGTTGTGACACTAAGCAGGTTGAGCATGCCCCCTGAAAGAGCCCCTTGGACCAGCCATGGGCTCCTCCCACACTGTCTCAGAATGCTCCGTGCAGATTCTTTTCAAGCTTCAATTTCAAACTGCGCAACAACTTCGGGCTTTCAAGATAGTGGTGCTGAATTTTTAGTTTGAGACCAACTTTTGACCCTCCCCTTGTCAGTGGTCTCTGGTCCCTCCAATCTTCCTGGAACCACACATTGTGCAGTTAGACTTTATTCTCCAGCCTCCCCCAGTAACCCTGGATCCCATTGTCATTATGGTGGACATTCCTGCCCTCCCCCCGAACACATCACTGTTGATGTCCCCATGCCCTATGTGGACTCCTCCCATCCCCATCTCAAGGCTGTGTGCATGGTCACATACAAAGAAGAACCCCCCCACAGGAGAGCTTTGAGTACCCCCCTCCCCTTTTCCCCACTTACAGGCTGCAGGTGTCTCCCCTGACCATGCCCACCCCACCTGCAGCCTAGTACCAAGTCAGCCACCTCCATGGCCACCAACTGTAAGACCATGACCACACCTGCACACCAAGCTGTGCCTTACCCCAACTGTTCACATGGACAATGCCCCTCCGAGGAGCGGGACTATGAAATACATGCCATGCATCGCCCTGTAGCATGGTCCAAAAAGCCCCAGGACTGCTTTTAACCTTTCACCCCAACCTCTTGGTCCCAGACCAGGAATTATGAGTGTCTTTCAATAAGCTCTCCCATTCCTTCCTGACTGAGGATAACACAGTCTCCCTGCCACCACCAGCCCCCCACCCAACCACCATGAATCTCTGTGCAACACATCCCTCATATGCAAGTCTTTCCCCTCCCCCAACTCCATGAGTTTCTGTGCAACCCATCCCTCCATTGCCACACAAACCCCCCACCCCGCCCTTCACCCCGTATTCCGGAGTTTGTGTGCATCCCCTCCGATTCAGACAGTTCGATTCCCATCCACCCCCATCTGTGTTTGCATTCTACTCTTCCATGTCAGGCTCCAGCTTCCCCAACCTCGGGCTCTCCTCTGCCTGCCATCGGCCCCCCATGCTCCAGCCCCACCATAGCCCATTGTCCCCCAGGTTGCCATCTTCTGACCCACCCTCTGCAACCCCACCATAACCCAATGTCCCCCGTGTCTTTGTTATCCTTCCCCCAGACCTCCCCGGACGCAATGCTGGAAAACTGGTCTCTGTTTCAGAGTGCAGCCCTGCCTGAGAAGGAGCATAAGACCCCCTCCCAGAGTGCAGAGGAAGCCAGTGAGTGGGCCAACCCTACACCCCCACCAGTGTGGCATCTCACTAGCATTTGTGAGAATGCAGAACAGTGTTGTTGCAGGTAGGCTTTGAATGTTGCACACACCTTGGAGTCACGAGCCAAATGAGGGCAGACAGCTACATGCCACACATTTCCATGTGATTCAGACCAGTATAATTTCCTGCTGACTTGGTGCTCGACTGGAAGGAGCAACATGATTCCCGGCGAGTAGCATTTTAATGAGTATTCATGACATGGTAATGCAAGGAAATAGGGTATGGATCGGTGATAAACTCGACCCGCCATCAGATCACTGTGAAAGCAGTGGGGAAAAAATTCCGAACTGATTTCCTACTAGCAGCAATCCGATTTTTGGCCTCACTCGAAAATTTCCACTCCTGCCCACCACGAAGCCCGCTGCTGACTGGACGTGAAAATTTCACCCAGAGTTAACAAAGAAGAATCATCTTGGACTTGAAACATTAACCCTGTTTCTCTCATCTGGCAGATGCTGCCGGACCTGCTGATCTTGCAAATTTGAATGCATTTTTACATAAAACAGGTGATGAAGAACAAATGTTAAAAACTGTTTAAATACTCCTTGAATCTTCACTCCAGTGAAGTATTTTGTATATTGGCAAGGGGAAGAATCACAACTTCAGCAACATGTCCCTGACAAGACATCAAAAATTGTCCATCCTTGTCCAGTCACGTGATGAAAACCAAACCAATAAACATAGTTTGGCTTCAAGTAGCCCCCAGCTTCCCACCAAGCTTCATATGTCAAGGCCCACTTTAATGCTCTTAACACATGAAACTGTGAGCATCTGGGAACAGCTTTGTGTGAAGGAGCTACGGTGGAGCCAGAGACTCTAGTATATTGTGGGCAGTGGGTCTCAGTCTGGAATTTCCATTTCAAAAGGTTGCCACTCTGTCACACAGATGCTAAATTGATGACATTAGCGATGCCTCCTATCACCTGCTGGTGCCAATGTAGGGTTTTCACATTTAGAGCTCCCCGCTTTTATTTCAATGCAATTCATGCACCCTTTGTTAAATATTGGTATTACTCAGAGTGAACTTTGAAGTCAGTCCAAGTGCTAAAACAAATGTAACTCCCTGGTTGGAGTGCTAGGTTTGTGATGGATTTGAGCAGCACACTTAACATGTGTGAAAGATTCTGGGACATCTATGTTCTTGGTCTGTTGGTTGTTGAAGGAAACTGTTGTCGGGCAAACACATACAATCAAGAGCAGTAAACCAAGAAGCTCTAGTCATGTGCAATGAATGGAAAGGCATAAACAAAATAGATGACTATGTGGGGGGTAGGATTAGTAAGTTTGCGGATGACACAAAGATTGGCCGGGTAGTTATCAGTGAGGTTGAGTGTCTTGGGCTACAGGAAGATATAGACGGGATGGTCAAATGGGCAGATAAGTGGCAGATGGAACTTAACCCTGAAAAGTGTGAGGTGACACACTTTGGAAGGAGTAATTTGACCAGGAAGTATTCAATGAACAGCATGGCACTAGGAAGTTCTGAGGAACAAAAGGACCTTGGCGTGTGTGTCCATAGATCTCTGAAGGCGGGGGGGTCATGTTAGTGGGGTGGTGAAAAAGGCATATGGGACACTTGCCTTTATCAATCGAGGCATAACTTACAAAAGTAAGGAGGTCATGTATAGTGGTGAGGCCACAGCTGGAGTACTGTGTTCAGTTCTGGTCGCCACATTACAGGAAGGATGTGATTGCACTGGAGGGGATGCAGAGGAGATTCACCAGGATGTTGCCTGGGATGAAACATTTAAGTTATGAAGAGAGGTTGGATAGACTTGGGTTGTTTTCACTGGAGCAGAGAAGACTGAGGGGCGACCTGATCAAGGTGTACAAGATTATGAGGGGCATGGACAGGGTGGATAGGGAGCAACTGTTCCCCTTAGTTGAAGGGTCAGTCATAAGGGGACATAATTTCAAAGTGAGTGGCAGGATGTTTAGGGAGATGTGAGGAAAAACATTTTTATCCAGAGGATGGTGATGGTCTGGAATGCACTGCCTGGGAGGGTGGTGGAGGTGGGTTGCCTCACATCCTTTAAAAAGTACCTGGATGAGCACTTGGCACGTCATAACATTCAAGGCTATGAGCCAAACGCTGGTAAATGGGATTAGGTAGGTAGGTCAGGTGCTTCTCACATGTCGGTACAGACTCGATGGGCCGAAGGGCTTCTTTTGCACTGTGATTCTGTGAGGAGGAAGAGCCGAGATTTCTGCGTACAGGGAGCTAATTCTTCAAACCTGCAAGTATACTAGGAATGGACTTTTCATTCCTTTGTACCGGAACTGAGCCTTACTCCATTCTTAAAACATGTTCATGGAAGTAAAGGGGGGAAGTATCTTCCTTGAAATTGTTAAAACTTTCTTTAAAGTCTTTGCAAGTCATTCTTTCTTCTTTCTTTCACCATTGATTTCTTCAGAACAAATGTAAAAATTACATTTTAATATACATTGCACGTGGTCAGGACTGAGGCAGTAGCATTCCAGACATTGGTATTATTCATTCAGGGATTTACTTTCTGACTGCTCAGTAATCCTTCAGAACTGGTTTGCTTGACAACTAATGATATCTGATTTATATTAATATATGTATTGATTGGTACAGGTTGCTGAGTTCCATCTGCTTTGAATTTACCTAGTTTTACATCTGGTGCTGTGACTTTGTGGAGCTCTTAAAGAAATATTTCTTGGCAAGACAGGCTCTGTCATCTTGATACCCATGCTAAGCGTGAAATTTAATGCTCTCCCAAGTGCCAAGTTTGGTGATGGGGTGCATTTAATCAAGTGAGAGGGTGGCTGATGGGGATCCCTGCTACCTTCACGCCTCCACCCCAGTTGTGTCCATGGCAAGAAGGCCCGTAGACACCCTTCCTGCCCCACTGCCAATTGAGGCCCTTCAGCGGGCAGATAATGGCTACTAAAGGGCCTCATCCTGTCACCACCGACATGCACTCAGCAACGGGCAGGGGGCTCGTCAAGCGGGGAGCACAACAAGCTAACTCCTGCAGGATTGCTTGTGGCTCCCTCATTCAAAGGCACTCAGTGCCTGATCAAAGGATTTGGAATCCAGAAAGCGTGACCTACTCAGAGCCACCCCCTGCACCCCACCATTACTCCCAGTGGCCTGGGATCCAAAGACGATCCTGGCCTCAAATGGGTGTCATACCAGCAGCAGCCACCACCTCCCCAGTGGCACTGCCGTTAATAGGGCTGCCAGTTTCTGATTGTCCAACAGCTCTCGGTAGGTGGGACTTCCATCCCCGGGATCCTTGATCCTGGGGAATGCCTGCCGCTATCCATTTGAGTGCCCGGTTGATGTTAATTCAGTGGGTTTTCTCTAACAGAGGCGACGTGGGTCTCTCACCTGTTCTCCAGCAGGAGGATGAGACCCCATCTTCTCTATTAAAAACCACCCTAAATGAATTCAGACTGTAGTCAGGTTTCAATATCTGCAAAGGCAGATGCTATCTTGTCTCTCTTTTTCCCCCATTCCATCATCCCCTAACACACACACACACACTCAGTTACCCTGCAACCCTTCTAAATAGAGTTTGAGGTGAGTTTCAGTATATTTCCTTTCTCTTTATTGAGAGAAAATAAGGAATGACAACGAGATGTAGGGTTATCCCATTCCATCGCACATTTACCTTAATTGTTATGCATCCTGTTCACTTGCACTACTGTGCCTGGAGCCTTGTCTTCTAATAATTTCTTTGTTTCCTCTAACTGCAGAGTGAGGGAGCAGTGATGAATGCCGATGCTGACAGTAACACAATCATGTCTAATGTTTACACTATGTCACTATAGAGGGGGTGGATATTATTCTTGCAGCACCTGAGGTTCCATCAACAAATTGTGATGGAGGAGCAGGATTGATTTTGGCTCCTGTGATGAAAGATGCTGTCATGTGGAACAGTGTGAACTGAAGTTACCAACTTGTGTCATTGTGCAACATTCAGCATGGTAGACAAACACGTTTCCCATTCATATATGTTTCTACAGAAAGCTAGCTGTTAAAGAAATTAGTTGAACTACCAGATTCCAGCAAGTATCAGAAAGTTGGGTTTATAAGGCACTCAAAGTATCTCTTTTTGAACTTTATACAAAACCAGCAGACCTTGAATGGTGTAGCATATGATGAGACAGAGGCTAGGTTAAAATGTGACAGCAAGCGTGTGCTCTATGAATGAATTTTAATATATTGTGGATGGTTAACTAGTTTTTCTACAAGTATTATTGAATCTCACCAATATTCAGTTGTTAAATGTACAGCCCATCGTGAAACTAAATTTTACACATCAGAAAGGTCCCAGGTTCAATTCCTTGTTAACCAGGAGAGCAGGAGTGTTGAAAATAGCCTCACTGAGCTGGGTTAGGAGAGAGAAAAAGAGCAGCTGATGGCTATCTGCACAGTCAGTACATGTGTGTGCACATTGGCTGAAGACAGAATTGTGCTTGACTGCATTGTGCCCCCAATTGAATAGCCTGTTGCAAAGTCACTCAATAGGCTCACATATAACAAATGGCTACTTGAGCAAGGTAACAGGAGCAGCATGACCAACCATACTGAATTGTGACTGTTATATCCCAGGATAGATCAGTGTGTTCAGGGAAGAAGGGAGCAAAATTGAAGTTTTTTCACAAACTAGAGGATGCTAATTTCAGATATATGACTCTTCAATATCATGGAAACAATGGGTATTTTCTTAGTTATGGAAGTTTAAATTTTGAGAATAGAGCCTTCAGCTAGTGATGTGGTTGAACTTTTATTGTGCTTTCTGACTTTTTTTCTCTCAACCCTAACTCAAAAGTACTGAGGCCAATTGTATGAATCCCAACAGCCTGAAATAAGCTAACACAGCACAAGCCAGGGGATTTTCCCAATGTACATGGACTGGGAAATGGATTTTAACTTCAATGTAAAGTGTCACTATAATGAGTACAGTATTCATCAAATGTTACGTTGCAGCCCATCTTTGAATGTCTTTTTTGTGGTAAAAATAGTGCACCATGGGGGCTACCATGCTGGTAATGGTGATTTGTCCCGAAGTACTTATTAACAACCATATGTGATTCAGAGCTTTAAATGGTTAAGCCGGTACTTTAATATCTTATGTCAGCCTGCCCAAAGAATTGATTACTATCACTTAAATCCTGATGTTTCTAAATATTACCAGTTATTACATGAAGCCATGTTATATATTTTCTAAAATTAAAATTATTGATTATGATAAGAAATAAAATTAGTTTATTTTGGTATTTGGGATTTCCAGCTGCATGTTATAATTCCCTCCTTATCATTAAAATAATAAATTATTCATTTCATTCACAGCATGCTCACCACACAATGGGGTCTGAGATTACAGGCCGAATATATGCATTAAGATTATGCCAAAATTAATAGGAAGCCAGGAAAATGCACAGAGATGTACATATTGAAGAGTGTTTTTATTCTTGAAAAACACAGTTCAAACAAACTTGAAAAATAGCCTGTTGCTCAGAGCAAAGGGAGAGAGGCTTTGAAGGCTACTTCAAGTACATTTCAGTAATCTGGGGCAGTTTTATTAAGCCAGTTTGGATGGAATTGAATTTTATATAAATTAAACACGTTTCTATAGAAACTTTAGGGTTGGTTGGAGAATCATTTCTGGCTTTTGTGCATCTAACCCTTTGATGATTTTGGTGCCTTTCTTCTTGGATCATTTATGAGGCCTGTGAATATAATGCCAAACAGGTGATTATATAGTCCATTCCTCCTAAGTATTTTTTTCACTTTGAATATAATACCTGCTGTTCCTCTGGGAGGGGGAAAGAGTTGACAGCATATGCATTCTTGGGAGTTAGAGGACATTTGACTGGAGAGTGACTGTGAGCAGAGAGAACTGAAAATTTAGGACAGATAATCTACAACACAGTGACTGGACAAGAAATAGAGAGCAATGAGGACTAAGACCTAACTGGAAAGATAAAACAGGCATAGGAATGAGCGATAAAGTGTGAAACACAGGTTGACAAGGAACAGAGTGCGGAAAACAGAGTGACTGTTGTATAACAATGGGAAGAGAGTCTACCTAGAATACAAATTTATTATTTTTTGCAAATTCTTGGAGCTGAATTTTCAGTTATCCTTGGGGATGAGGCCAAGTGCGGGCAACCTTTGAAAATAATGCTCTCGGATGAAATGTCAGCCTTCCAATGTTTTTGTGACCAGTTGCAGTTTTCAATGGGAGGGGCGATGGGTATAGCCAGCAACCTGCATGCCTCCAATTAACTGGCTGTTAAGCTCATTGAAAAGCTTGTTTAATGGGCTGGGGAGGGACAGAATCAAATTTTCAAAGGTACGCACAGGAAGAGCAAACGTTCTGGGGCACGTTAGTTCATACCTGTTTGGAGCACTGAGGGGTCCATTGTTAATTTTGGTAGCTGGCTTATTGTCCTGGGAAAAAAAGAGAGTCAAAATGAGTTGCCACCACTTGACCAGAGTGGATTAAGATCCTGATGAGTGACCGTTTCAGCACATATTTGGACCGTGAGGTTGCTGGCCTTCTGCTCTTTCCTGCCTGTTCCATTTCACAAGACAAGGGCAAGCACAGTCATGGCTGCTATCTGCCTTTGAAAATTGCCTTCCAGAGCCAGCCCCCACCTTCCAGCAGCATCCGGTGTCATTAATTGGGCGCTGACCTCACCTTTGGCTCAATTAGGGCCTATGCATTTAAAAATTGCATCATGTCACTGAAGTGCATGGGTTCTGGGTGTTGGTTTCTGACCCCAGACTGCAAATCTAGCCCCTGCTGTTATGATAAACTTTAAATAGAAGTGTTTATTCTGGGATGATATGAGCAGTTGTCATTGAAGTTGTACCTCACAAAATTTGATTTCTACTTGAGCAGGACAGGCAATACTTTTTTAGTAGAATGTGGAGAGAAAATTGAATTTTGAGAGAAACTATTTTATGAAATGTGATGAATGAATAAAAAAAGAAAAATAAGTAACCAATTAGAAAATAAAAATAGATTTAATGAGGGAGAAAGTTGTTCAACAATAGCTACAAGAAATGCAAGTGTAAAGATTTTGAATCTTTTACTAAAAGGATGGTAAAACATTGCATACACAGAATAATGAAATACAATCGACATAATCCTAGAGCTGGGACATGTGGGCATGGCATTTATGGTTGACTAAGGATTGACCCCCTTGATCTTGGGCCTCTGTTCTATTGCAGGATTACAGTTGAGATTGGGCAAGGTGGGACTGCAATACAATATGGGACAGCAGTATTCTATTGCGCACCTTTTGACTCTGAATTCCTCAAGGGATATAGTAGACATATTGGGTTGGATTTTCATCTCCTGATGGAGGCAGAAATGGGATCAGAAAACCTTAAGTTTTGAAGTTCTTGACAGCAAAAACTAATTCCTTCTCCCTTCCCAACACTTAACTATTAACCCACGCGGGCCAGGAAGGCCTTGTGTCACGACTTTCATGCACCTGTTCTGAGGCTAGGTTCACCCTATGGGAATTTCCTATGCTGTTGTGGGTTTTGGAAAATCCGAAAAAAAACCCCACCTTGTTGGAGTATCCATGATCACTGGAGGAAACCTGCTAAGGAATCAGGGACATTCTGACAGGTAAGTGTTAAATGTTTTGACAACTTCAAATGTCACTACTAAATGCTGTATTAAAACATAGATGTGTTTCAACTGCAGTGATTCATCATAGGGCTCTGTCCTGAAAATATAGATTGACCATTACATTGACCAGCATTGTTTAAGTGTTGAGATGCTTTAGAGTACTTTTCCCTGTGGAAAAGTGCTCTTATGCATTCAAAACTGAAAAGAAAACTGCTTAGGACTTCTAGTGCAATAATCTGAAGTGATTTAAATGCCTAGAGTTCTTTTAAATTTAAAAAATATGATTAGTAGTTTTTACATAGAGACAAATTTAAAAAGCCACCTGGTTCTGGACTGTATTGATTGACAGGACATCTGGTGTACCTTAGAAAAGCCATTTTTTTCAGTTTCAATACACTCCATTATTTAGATTTCCCAGGGTTTGTTTTGACAGTTGAGCCTATTATGCATGCTTTACTGAGTTTCAAAATCTACTGAACCACTTATCTCAGCAGGGGCCTGTGTTTATATTTTGATTGACAGCTTTAAGACATTATTAAAGGATTATCTACATTTGATGTGGTAAGCGAGTAAGTGTTTGCTAATACAACCAATTGACCACTTGAGAAGATTTTTTTATTGGTTTTGAGAGTTCACTGGTGCATTCTCCATGGTAATGCCTCTACCAATCAGAGGCCATTTGCCAACCAATCAGCATTCTCTTCTCATGCAGTATAAATTGTTGTTCCCTTCACATTTGGTATTCCTGCAAATTGTCCTGACAAGTGTAAGAAGAAAAGCTTTGACAACATGTCTTTTTTCAGCAATACTCAAGTTCTTCTATGTATTAAGCCAAGGGGCTGCATTTTACTTAACCTCACTGGGCGTGTTTTCAGCAGGGAGCCACATAAAATAGAGCAGCTGCCCACTGCACCACCTTCCCACTCACCCCCAAGTTCATTCCCATTACACAAGGGGCAGGCAGATGCCAAAATCAACAGCCCATATTTAAATAGATAATCAAGGGTCAATTTGGCTTGTTATGAATCCAACTGCCCCTGATAATAGCTGCCCATGCCTTAGAACGGTTGGTGTGGGCCATCGTATGAAAATGGGCTGCCCAGTTTTTTAAAAGTTCTTTAAAGGGTGGGAAGGAAGTGGAGATACTAATTAGGGGCTGTCCTTTGCGGATGGGGTGGGCGGTCCTCCCCCCCCTCCTATGCGCCTGCTGCATTAAACCCATCACCCCCAACACCCAAGCTCCCCCTCCTTAAATGCCCAAACCTTCCCTGCCTAAGACCCCAGACTTGCCTGTCTCCAGAAACCATTGGGTCGCCTTCTCCTTACTGCTGCAGTCCTGGCAGTGCCCACTAATACGCTGTTGGTGCTGCCAGGATTGCTGGGAGATTGGCCAAAGGCTCCCAAGAGCGGGACTTCCTCCCCAGTGAGGGGTGGAAGTCCTGCACTATCCCTATTTAGCCTGCCCACAGCACGTTAAGGCTGCGGGGCAGGCCAGCATGGAAGGAGTCGGTTCGAACTGACTGTGCTTCCGGTGGGTGGGGGTTGTGAGGTGTCCGCGCGCCCACCCCCCCCACCCAACGTAATATTCTGCCCAGAGTCTGAAGTAGTGAGATTATATATTATTAGATGTGATACTTTTATTCCAGAAGTAATTAGAGCTTTATACCAGTTTGATCCTAAAGAAAAAGGCAATGTTAATCACTATAATGTAAGGTTTATTGTTACTGAGTGTCACTATAAGGAAGCTTTGAACTAGTTAGGTACTTTGATGAAATGGCTGACGTTGCTTCTCAAAGTTGGTTTGTGGTCAGAAATGTATTACCTATAAAACAAAGCCAGCCACTACCCCAACCCAAATCAGGTTCATGTTGTTAATTACAGTGTTACATACAGCAAACATTATTTTTATCTGTCTATAGATTAGAATATTTATAACAATGCATAATAACAGACAAGCAGAAATATCCAGTCCATCAGTAAGGTTCTGTCCATGGACCTTCTATGACCGTTTCTATCACCGTCCTTCTAAAATGCAAAGAGATACAGAATCTAATATCAAAGATATAACTATTTTAATTAATTTACAGAATGTGGGCATTGCTGGCTAGGGCAGCATTTATTGCTCATCCCTAACTGCACTTGAGAAGATGGTGACGATCTGCCTTCTTGAACTGTTGCCATCCCTGTAGTGTAGGTACAGTCACAGTGCTGTTAGGAAGGGAGTTCCAGGATTTTGACCTAGCAACAGTGAAGGAACAGTGATGGATTTCCGAGTCAGGTTGGTGAGTGGCTTGAAGGGGAACTTCCAGGTAGTGGTGTTCCCGTATATCTGCTACCTTTCTCTTTCTAGATGATAGCAGTCGTGGGTTTGGAAGGGAGCTGCCTAAGGATCCTTGGTGAGTTTCTGCAAAGCATCTTGTAGATGGTACACACTGTTGCTGTTGTGTGTCGATGGTGGATGGAGTGAATGTTAGTGGAAGAGGTGCCAATCAAATGGGCTGCCAAGTCCTGGATGGTGTCAGGCTTCTTGAGTGTTGTTGGCGCTGCACTCATCCAAGCAAGTAGAGGGTTTTCCATCACAACCCTGACTTGTGCCCTAAAGATGGTGGTCAGGCTTTGGAGAGTCAGGAGGTCAGTCGTTCACCGCACGGTTCCTAGCCTCTGACCTATGCTTGTAGCCACGCTATTTATATGGCTACTCCAGTTCAGTTTCTGGTCAATGGTAACCCCCAGGATGTTGATGGTGGGGATTCAGCAATGGTAATGCTATTGAACATCAAGGGTTGATGGTTAGATACTCTCTTGTTGGAGATGGTCATTGCCTGGCACTTGTGTGGCGCGAATGTTACTTGCCACTTGTCAACTCAAGCTTCGATATTGTCGAGGTCTTGCTGCATTTGAACATGGACTGTTTCAGTATCTGAGGAGTCACGAATAGTGCTGAACATTATGTAATCAACAGCGAATATCCCCACTTCTGATCTTATGGTGGAAGGAAGGTCATTGATGAAGCAGCTGAAGATGGTTGGGCCTGCGACACTTCACCAAGGAACTCCTGCAGTGAAAACCTGGAACTGAGATGATTGACCTCCAACAACCACAATCATCTTCCTTTATGCTAGGTATGTCTTCAACCTGTGGGGAGTTTTCCCCTGATTCCCATTGACTCCAGTTTTTCTAGGGCTACTTGATACTACACTCTGTCAAATGTGGCCTTGATGTCAAGGGCAGTCACTCTCACCTCACCCCTGGAGATGAACTCTCTTGTCCATGTTTGAGGTCAGAAGCTGAGTGACCCTGGCGGAACACAAACTGGGCATCAGTGAGCAGGCTATTGCTAAGTAAGTGCTGCTTGAAAGCACTGTTGCAGACCCCTTCCATTACTTTATTGATGATCGAGAGTAGAGTAATGGGGCAGTAGTTGACCAGGTTGGATATGTCCTGCTTTTTGTGTACAGGGCATACCTGGTTAATTTTCCACATAGCCGGGTAGATGCCAGTGTTGTAGCTGTACTGGAACAGCTTGGCTAGGGGCTCAGCAAGTTCTGAAGCGCAAGTCTTCAGCACTATTGTTGGAATACTGTCAGGGCCCGTAGCCTTCGTACTATCCAGTGCCTTCAGCCGTTTCTTGATATCACGTAGAGTGAATCAAATTGGCTGAAGACCGGCATCTGTGATGCTGGGGACCTCCTGGGGAGGCCGAGATGGATCATCCTATTGGCACTTCTGGTTGCAGATTGAGGCAAAAGCTTCAGCCTTATCTTTTGCACTGATGTGCTGGGCTCCCCCCATCATTGAGGATGGGTATATTTGTGGAGCCTCCTCCTCCAGTGAGTTGTTTGATTGTCCACCACCATTCACAACTGGATGTGGCAGGACTGCAGAGCTTAGATCTGATCCATTAGTTATGGAATCGCTTAGCCTTGTCTATTACTTGCTGCACATGTTTTCACTTTGACATCCTGAGTGTTTGCCAAGCACATGCTGTTTTAACTTCACTCCTTCACCAGCCATTACCATTACTGAAAGGTTCAGCTTTAGCTCTGCAAACACATTACTCTTCTTCATTTTTGGGGGGATTACATTTAATGATCTATGCAGGAAGCCCATGACGTTTGATGATCCTACAGGAATTTGCTAAGTTGCTAATAGCTATTATTGGTGGGTGAGGGTTTGGGGCTGGAGGATTTACTTCATAAAAACCCCAAGGAATCACTGGGGGCTAATTCATGCTAATTAATCTTCTGGGTTTGAGGGGTCTGGTGACCAGTTTCTTTCTCATTTTTACTCAGTTTCAGTTTTCTTCTTGTCTTAACCCCCTCAAAATTATAACAATTGCGGTCTCACTTACATTGAGAAGGGTTAGTTTCAGAATGATTTTTCACAAAAAAAACTACTGTTTGGGTTACTCCATCAGGAAAGTATCACTGTTTCAACAAAGAATAAGAGCATAGGCAGATTTAAAAAAAAAAAATTGCATTCTTCCTTGTGAACTATTATTGCAACAGTTTAATATAGTCTTGTCACCAACTTTCCCTGTGGCTTTAAGAGTATAAACATCAACCAGCCTTATGGAGGCAAAGGTCCAAGGTGATTCCCCATTTACGACAAATGTGGTGATCTCGGAGGACAACAATTGGAGTGCCACAACAAGCTTTAGAGAGTGAGAAGTTATTGCAGGGGTTCCTGCTCCTGGTTATAGCCTAGTGGCAGCTCTGGAAAGTGCAATGGTGCAAGATTCTGATGAGAATGATATTAGAGCAGTTGTGATGTCCTTCATAATTGAATAACATTTCTTTAAGATAAGTTCACTATTTAAGATTGAAATTGTGAATAACAGATGTGCCCTGTGATTATTTTGCAGTATTTCAACTTTGAAGGGAGCTCTCTTGAGCTGAAGGGTTGGGGGGGACCCTGACTACAGAAAAAAGCCCATGATAAGAAAAAATATATAATCTACTCTGCCCAATGCGAAACAATATCTAAAAATGTGTGATGATGGCTCTGAATCACTGGAATGCATCTGGAATCAGCTTTGTAGTTTATAATGGTTTTTTTTCTACAAAGGAGATAGTCTGTCACCACAGAACATGGAAATCTGGAAACAGAGATATGCTTGGAACAACCTGACAAGTAAAGGAAGAGAGGCAAAAATATTGAGGTTTTTCAGAATACAATTAAATGTCACTGTGGCAAAAAATTATGCATTTTTGTTTAGTTTTGACTTCATGATTGTCTCCTTACATCCAGGCATGGTATATAAGGGAGCAAAAATTGGATAAGGCCCATTAGCAGGTACGGGATAACAATACACAATTATCCTGAGCCCAATGCGAGTGATGTAAATTTCATACTGCATGATGACAGTGTACATTCAAGCCCAGAGATATATATTAGGTTGTCCTTGTCAAATATCAAATTCTTTTTAAAGCTTCAGGAATTGACAGAACCTTCAGAGGTTGGCAAATATTGACAGTTTTGGTCAAATTATTCACTACTGCATAGAAAAATTAATGCATCCATGTGTTTCCAAGCTAGAATTTGATCAATGAAATTATGTCCAAAAACAAAGTGAGTGAAACTCGACCAGCTTTGAACTCAATACCAGATAGTTGTTAGTTTGAAAAAATTGTCCTAAGAAAAATTCTACTGGTAATATCCTAGTATTTTATGGCTGATTTATTGAGCCAGTGGTAGAGATCTAGAAAATGAGACTTTAGGGGTCGGATTTTCATGTCAGAGGTGGGAATCAGGAGATGGGATTAATCCTGCCGTTGTGATCCTAACTCTATCCTGAGAATGTGGGAGGCAGGACCTTCCAGAGTTCCAGGCCTAAATGGCCTGGAGATGGGCCTGCCGCTAGATGTGGGAGGGGAGGAGGGCCAAGTCCCGAGTGGACAGATTAAAAGGTGTGCCGCCGTTCTCATAAAACCTCAGCCTGGTGTTTTTGGGGTAGTCAACTGCTCACCTTTATATAGTTGAACCTGCTGACCACTTTAAAACCCCTACTCACCCCCTCACCCACACCCCATCATCCTCACCCCTCTCACCCTCACCTCTATCACCTTCATGCTTCATCCTCACCCCCTCACCCACTATCGCCTTTATCAATAGAACTCACAAGTCCTATTCCATGGAAGCCATTGAATAGCCCATGAAACTCCCTGAGTAAACGGACTCTTCAAAGCAGCTGTATAAAAAGTGCAATGCACTTATAATAGGATAGGCTGCTGGATTGCAGCCATAAAACTCCCTGAGTAAACAAACAGACTTCAGAACTGTTATCTCAACGGATGTCCAGACTGAACACAAAAAAGCAAGGGGAAAAGTTTAAATATTTACACCTGGTTATCATACTAGGCTACCCTTATCTTTTTAAGGAACTTTTTAAACTCATCTGAAGGCTTTTCCACATTTACAATGTTGATCTTTTATTTGATAGCTTGCCAGTTGGCACAACTAATGATCTGGGTAGTTACATTTTCCAATCACAGCACTGTCATAACTCACCTTACTGAACATAGATACAACTCATACCACAATATTGTACAGCAAAGGAGGCAAAACCATTTCACTTAACTTTTAAACTCTTCCAGCCTTCAATTCATGGTTCACCCTCTATGCAACTGGTGTAAGACATGACAGCTGTTAAAGTCTGGCTGCCTCCATGAAAATTAAAACCTTACCTGGGGTGGGCTCTCAATGAGCACATAATGTTACCAGATTAATCTGTCACAGGACTGGACAGGTTGCAGGGCCCACTTCCTCCCCTGGCCTCATGAAAATGGCCAAGGGAGGGAACAGAGACAAGATCTTTGGCCGCCACACTTGGCGGCAATTTCCTCAGTCCCAACTCCATTCGGGAGCATGAAAATCTGGCCCAGGGCTGGGATTTCAACTCACCCATGGGGGCAAGAACATGAGTGGGTTTACTTTGAAAATAGTGCTCCCAGATGGCATGTCAGTGTCCCAATGCCTCTGGGACACACGGCAATTTTAAACGCGAGGGCAGGGGGCTGGAATTGGGAACCTGCTCACCTCCAATTAACTCTCCATTGAGCTCCTTGAGGAGCTTGTTAACAGGTTGGGGATGGCCAGAAGGCAATTTTCAAATTGCTAATTGCCAAACCCAAAGAGCCTGATGCACATTAGGGCACAGCTGTCGGGTTCAATGCAGGGAACAATTAACTCATTTTTTTATGATGAAACATTTTTGCCACTTGGGGTTTTTTGTATGAGATCAAGCATGGCAACCTTCAGCTAGCTGTTTAGTGGCTTTCATGAGCAGTGAGACAGCGGGCCCTCCGATGTGCTGCCTCTGCTCTTCTGCAAGGCAGCAGGAGGCCCTGTCCTGTTTGCTGTCTGCTCTTGATGCCCATGTTCCACAGGCAGCTCTCGCCTTGTGGCAGAACTATGTGCTGCTAATCAGGCACTGAGCTCACTGCAGACCCAATTAGAGCATCTGCCTTTGAAGATTGCATCGTGTGAGCAACACAGTTGCGACCTGGAGTCAGGACCTGGAAGGCATCTGGCCATCAGGTTCCTGATTCAGATTGAAAATCAAGCCCCTGAACTCATTCCTGTATATACCCATTATCTTCCCATAATTAGGAAATCTCCTTGTGGTGGGTCAGAGGTTACTCTGTTTTGTGATAATAAGATGTTATTAGCAAAGTCTGATGGGGAAAGTGTGGCAATTGTAGCTGTCACAAGACTCTCCCATAGTGCTGCAGGCAGTAAGTCAAAGAATATGGATTCTCTCTGACCTGCCACAGCTGTCATCATGGGCAGAATTTTGTGCCCCCTCCCTGTGGTGAGTTTGGTAGTAGGGGGCATTTAATCAGGTGGGAGGGTATCCCACCACCCTACTGCCTCCACCCCAATTAAGTCCACTCTAATTAATGCCCACTTAGGGGCCTCATCCCACCACGACTACTATTAACCTATGAGGAACTCACCACGCAGGGATCACGACAAGCAGACACTGGCATGCTTGCTTGTGGGCTCCCGAGGGTGGGGTGGCATGTGTTGTGTGGGAGTAGTGGTGTCTTTTGTTCAAAGGCACTCAGTGGCTGATCAAGGGACCCAGCAACAGGAAGCGTGCCCGCTCAGAGCCACACCCCTGCCCTTGCTGCCGACCTTCCTCCCACCCTTCTCCCTCGTGAACCCCACCACACGACCGCCTTCCTTGACATCAGTCAGCTGTGCCTGGCTCGTTCCTTGATCTGAGGCCTCAGATGGGTGTAGTATCAGCAGCAGCCACTGCCTCCCCAGTGCTGGCCTCTGATTGGCTGGCAGCTCGCAGCAAGCGGGACTTTCGTTCCTTGGGCCCTTGATCCTGGGGAAGGCCCACCGCTGACCTGTCAAGCACCTGAGTAGCACAAGCTGTTGCAAGCCTTCATGAAAAGAAGTGACATGGGTTCTTGCTGGCTCTCCAGCTGGTGAATGAGATTCCTGTTGCCTTTACAAGATTCCACCCAATGTTATTGTTTCTATCCCTATATCTCTTCTACCTCTGCTTCTCACCCTGTATTTTTGTCCTTTTGTCTTTTCTTTCCCTTTCTCTTTTTCTCTCATCAGCAGCAGTTCTCAATTCAATGTCTCTACACTCCCTCCTTCCCTCTACTTTTCCTTTCTACCACCCCATCATTTCTCATGCTTCCCTTACTTCTCCTCTCAGTATTTCAGGATAGCACCTGAACCTGAGAACTGCTTGACTGTCTAGACTGAAGTTTGGCGCAGCTGGTGTTTTAGTAACATCCATCTGCTGTATTTATTGATGGTTAAATGTACTAAATGGCAAGGAAAGTAAACGCATGTATTACCAGTTTACTAAAAGGCAATGATATGAATTTATCTCAGGCATGGGTTTGGTAGTCACTAATAAAGTGATATTCATTTAAATCAGGGCCAAAGGTTAGAAAGTTTTGGCATAGGAATTACGTAGAAAAAGAAGCATGTCCATCAAGCTGTTGATGCAGATGACCACTAGATAACCGGCTGTATGCTGTTCACATAGATGTATTTGAGTAAATTGTAATCAGTCCCTTTAAGCAAAGGCAGGAAAGAGGAACATGCACAAGTATTTGATTTTAAATATCCTTAGAAAAAATTGAAAGTGTGATTTGCAAGCTCACAATGAAACATAAATCATATTGCAACTGAAGTAATTGAGAACAAAATTAGAAATTAATATGAGTTCAAACAGAATTAATTCACAGAATAACTTACATTTATATAGTTAATTTAAAATTAAAAATATCCAGAAAAACAAACAGACACCAAGGGCTGGATTTTCGTCTCCAGGTTGGGAACTGAGGGTTGGGCCATTTCTTAATGTCACAGTCCCAATTTCTAATGGGCAGCCCATTTGCCAGGTAAGTTGGTCTCCAAGAATTGGGTGCAAGCAGGAGTTGGGGTTGCTGCCTCCGAGGTAGGCCTGAGATGGCAATAGTGGCAGTTAGATGGGAAGGCCAGCAGGTTAGAAGGCCCACTTCCGTTTACTGGAACATCGGCTCTGTTGTATTCATGGTTCTTAAGCCATCTAGTCCTCAGACTTATGTCCCCATCCACCCACTGCCATGCTTTTTCCATGTCTCCTCATACCTCCCATGCCCCCTCCATGCTCACCCAGTATGCACCAGGTACACAACCAGTGAGCCATATAATAACGCTTTGAAATGCTCATGAAAAAAAATCAAAATATCAGAAGTCCCTTTGTAAAACATTGCCCCTATTACATTCTCACAAAACTGTTAATCAAATGCATGAAGTGAAAGTTCCATTGAAGAAACCTTCAACCCTCTCAACACCTCTTAATCTTGTCCAAATAAACAAACAGACATTGAAAAAAACACTTCAAAGAAAGATAAGCTTAAGGGCTGTTTAAGGTCCTTATCCCACAACCGCTCGTATACAGCCAATGATGCCTGGGAGAATTGCCATCTGAGAAGGTCGCCCAATAAACCCTGTTGGGTTTGCCTGCATACTTTTGTGTTGTCCCTTGTTCAAAGACACTGTATGTCCAATCAAGGGAGCTAGCATTGGGAAGGGATGGTCAAAACCCCTATCCTTGCTGCCAAACCCCTTCCATTGTCACCCCAGCCTGCAATCCCCTTCCTGCGACCCTCATCCGGCTCGCACTCACCTCCAAAAGGGGATCCTTCAACGATCTTCCAGTAGGCCCCACTGCAGTACCAGCAATGGCCACTGCTCCTGGTGCTGCTGCCAGAACAACAGTTCCTTGAGCCCCTGATTGGAGGTGGGATTGCTGCCCTGCAAGGGTTAGGACTCAGTGGAAGGCCCGATGATCTCCAGGTAAGTGTCTGATTACCTGATAATTGCATCGGGCCTTGCGGAGAAAAGCAGCACAGAGCTCTCACCCATTCTCCAACCAGTGGGCGAGTCCCCCTTCGCCCACATTAAATTCCCCCCAACGTTTCTGATCAATGTTCTTTCATCAGACAGCCTTGCAACTGATGGAAGTTCATCAACCTGAAACGTTAACTCAGCTTCTCTCTTCAGAGATGCTGCCAGACCTGCTGAGTATTTCCAGCATTTTCTATTTTTATTTCAGATTTACAGCATCCATGGTATTTTGCCTTTGTAGATAACGAAGAGGTTTAAGGATGGATTTCCACATGTTTAGGCATATGGTAAAACCAGAAATATAGCAGCATGGTGGAAAGTTTGATGACAGAAAATGAGGAGTTAAGTTTAAGAGATATTTCTCAGACTGGGAAAAGGTTGGATGATATGACACCAGGGGTCAGTGTTGGGTCCAATATTAGTGTCCATCCCTACGTGGGTTGACTTGACTAGGAGGAGCATAGTATCAAACTTTGACATAAAATGAAATGGGCAGGGAAATATTAGAGGCCTAATGAAAAGACATGAAATCTAAAAAGTACAGCACAGAAAAAAGGTCATTCAGCCCAACTGGTCCTTGTCAATGTTTTTGGTCCACACAAGCCACATGCCTTCCCTCTTCATCTAACCTTATCCGCATAACCTGCTGTTCCTTTCTTCCACATGTGTTTATCTAGCTTCCCCTTAAACCCCCTTCAACATGAAAGTTTTAAATATATTTTGGGAAGAAAAACAAGGAATTGGAAAAATCCTCGAGCTGAAGCTTGAGAAGAACAGAGAGATTCACAATGAAGCTCTTTTAAAGTGTGAATGCAGGTAGATGAAACCAGACTGGAGCAGAGAAGACTAATAGGAAATTTAGGTCCTGATCTTCACTCCCAAGCTGGATGCGCAGATTCGGGACATTTCCCGGCTCCAAGAACCCAACACAGGAAAAAGAGACCCGGAAGGTCGGGTTTTCATTCTGGTGGGGAAGAGTTGCAAGCGGTGGGCTATATTAGAAGTCAGACCTGCCATCCCAGGGACAGGTGCAGAGGCTGCCTGTTGCAGAGATGAGACAGGCCGAAGGCCTGCCTTTGTGCTCTGGCAGTTAGTTTAAAAATGAACAAAACAAAATCAGCCCACACACCACCCCCCTCCACCCCCCTCCACCCCTCCCAACCCCACACATACTCCACATGTCCCATCCATGCCAACCCGTGCCACCTCATGCTCTTCACCCACCCCCATGGCCCCAGTTACTCCCAATACCAACCTATGCCCCTCTACTAACCCCCATGACCCTCATACACCTGATGTTACCCAGTGCCCCTCTACCCACCCACATGGCCCCTCATACTCCAGTACCATCCTTTGCCCTGTACCCACCCCCAGGGGCCCTCACACCCAATGCCATCCTATGCCATTTTAACTATCCCCCATGGTCCCTTATACTCCATATGCAAATCCATTGCCCCCACATCCCCATCACCCTTTAGTACTTCCATGCCAATTTAGTGTCACCTCGTGCCAACCCATACACCCCTCTCCACCATCCTTTGCCCTTACTCCCTCCATGCCAACTCACCTAGTATCCACCATGGTCAAACCTTGGGAGCCATGCTGACATAAAATATAGCTATGTGTCTAAGATGATGTCACTATTTAAAAAAAAACACTCTCACTGATAAAAAAATGAATAGAAATTCCTTCAACTAATCTCTTATGAAAACAAACTTTCTATCCTATAACCAGTTGGAGCTGCCAATCAAACTACTCATTTAACAGGCACCCCACCATAATAATGTTAGATTGTAAAATCAGTCATGCAGCACAAATCCTAAAATGATAACCCTCAGTATTGTGTCGACAGACAGAATGAAATATCAAACATGTTTTAAAAGAAAACTCAATGCATTTTTAAAAATGTAAAACCCAGCAGAGTTAAATCCCCTGACAGCTTTGACAGTTCCAATGAATTTGACAGTTCTTTGACATTTTGATAGTTCTGTGTCAACTTGGACAGTTCCAATGAGTTTATGCTCATTTTACACACAATCATGTCTAATTTTAACAACCCCAAAGGCTTGTCCCAAAGCGTACCTTATCTTCCCCAAAGGGAGCCTAACCTCTCCCAAATGTGTCCTTGGACCATATCCAAAGGGGTACATTACCTCTCCAAAAGGGTACCTTGGCTATCCAAACAAATCCACAAAGTTCCAATCTGCTCCTACCAGGTCTAATTTGCACATTTTAGGTTCAAGTCACCCACCTCACCAAAATCACACATGAGTGGAGACAGTCGTGGATTTATATGGGCAGCTGCCTCTAGGAATTATGGATGTGCTATTTAGAACCTGCCCCCATCCACCCCCACTGCCCCCCCTTCCCCCCCACAACCCTGTAAAAATGGCAGAGGCCAGGTTTTTTGGTGGGACTTCAGGATTCAGACTTCTGCTGGCATTTCCAAACAAAATTCAGGCCTCAATTGGAGTTTTGAAATTCTGAGGTGTTTTAATAAGGAGGTGCAGGTGGGGGGAGGAGGGAGAGTCAGGGCCTGCACTCTTTCACGCGCAAGAGCACAGAAATCTCCCTGAAACATGGAGCTGCCTCAGGGAGATTGAATGTATAATAAAATTATGACAGAATCAAATTAAAAATTTATTCAAACATGTCCCCTCATGTGACTGTCACATGAGTTGGGACATGTTTGTAAAGGTGGGAAAGTTTTATTTATTTGTTTTGTAAAAGCTTCAGAAAATATCATCCCGCCCATGGATAAGGTTTCCTGAAAAATGCGCCCTAAGAGATATTACTTATGCAGAGTTGTTATAGCATAGAATGCTGTGCCAGAGCGAACAATTGTGACAGAACCTGTTGTATCTTTTAAGGGAACAGCAGATGATGATGCATAGCAATGGAAGGGAACAGAGCAAAGGAATTAATTTTAGATTTCTCCAGCAAGATCTTGGTACAGACACAGCAAACTGAATGGCCTCCATCAGTACTGTACATTTTTGTGGATTGTAAAGACGGCCAGAATTTTAAATTCAGTTGCATCTCATTTGTTCACATTCTGCTGGATTCTTTTTCTAAAACCTAAGGCTTCTGCTCCTGAGGTTTTGACACTTTTATCAACTGACATGTGGAGATGGGTGACGTTTAGGCAGCATTCAGAGAGGTCAAAGTAGCTGAGACACCAGAACAGTCTTTGGAGCTTTTTCAGTCTGTAGCACTCAGGCTTAATGAGATGGCTGTCATAAGAGAGGGACAGCAGTACCATGTACTGAGTGTTAAGATTAAACAGGTCTAAATAATTGAGAGAACCTGACACCACAGCCAAGGCTCCAGCGGCAATACAAGAGTATTTATTTTAGTCGACTGCATCAATGTAGCGTGTTTGTTGATGAGAAAGCACATTTAAACCAAAGGAGTTTCTGGTTATATTCCTATTTTGGTTTCTGTTGTGTACTGATCTCTCTATTCAGACCTTTTTTGTATCAAAAGAGCACTATACTCATGGGCGGGGGCTGGTAAATGTCAGCAAATGTTTTCCTATTTATTCAGAACAGGATGTGAGGACAGAGGGCTGGATTTTATGTCCCCCGACTGCAGGCTTGCAGGTGAGGGGACCCGTAAAGTGCCATGGGAGGCATTCCCGCCACAGATCTGCCCACTCCTGCCCTCGCTGCAATTTTACCCACCCACCAGTCAGATAATTGAGGTCCTTAAGTGGCTTGTGGTGGGCAAGGGTGATACCTCCTTAATGGGCTTCTTGGGCCAACAGTGGGATCAGCACCCACCCATCACAAAGTAATTCACCCCTCCCCTTCTAGCCTGCCTATTCAAGACCACCACCACAGTTGTCCCCTGTTTGCCAGATCCTTCTAGCTTGGCCCCAGTGATACCCCCACCTTCAACCTATCTTCCACTCTGGCTCTTTGGCATTGGGGACTGTTGTAGTTTCAACAGTGGCCACCACTACTGGTGGTGCTGCTCGGAGCAGAGAGCTGCCTGCCATTTGATTGACCAGCAGTCCTCAGAGGCAAGATTTCAGATCTAGGTGGGGACAGAAGTCCCCCTCTTAAACCAGTAACACTTCTCTGAGCATTAGATCCCTGCGGGATGAGCTGTAAATAGGGGGCAAGTTTGCCTCAAATTTTTCACTGGTGGGTAACCTCGGTGCCCTGTTAAATCCAACCCATAATGTGCATTAATATCTATTATTGCATCACTTATATCTGGGCCTTACCTTGTCAGACTCATAATCTCTAGAGCTGGCTACAAAGATTCCTTAAAAATTGCAAAGAGGTGCAAAACGCTTCTACTTCTGAAGGAACAGGAAGCAGGAAGGGATTCAAAGGACCTCAATATAATTAATTTCTTTGCCTAGTGGAACAGTGCTTCATCGAAATTAACGTAGCAGACATGTTGTTTTGGCTATGATAATGACAGGCTGAGAACAGCCATTTTTGCAGAAACCCAGGAAAGCAAGCACTCTGAGAAACAACTTCAGAGAGGATTTTTGGCCAAGAGAGGACAAAGAGAAAGGTCTTAAGAAATCAACTGCTATTCCGCCAAAAGCGTCCAGGCAATCTGCAAATTCCGTAACTGCAGAATTAGTGAAGAATAGGAAATCTTCTCTCTCTCAAAAATCTGCTGACCTGCTGAGTCCATCTGAAAAGACAAATCTCTGAATAATCAACTGTAGAAGCCATCGCAGCTGCTAAACTGAACCTGAAGTTTCAACTCCTTGACTGCAGCAGTGGGCCTGCAATGATATCTCACAGAGATGGATAAGAAATCTCATCTTTAAGTATCTTATTCCTTTATCTGCATTTTAATCTTATTATCCACACCTTAGTTAATAACTTCAACATTTTTACCTTAGTAACTTTCAGCAGTAGTTTTTGTAATAACTTAACCTTTAGCTTTTTTAAGACTAAAGCTTAGCTCCTGGATTATTTTTAAATTGAACCACTCATAAATTAAAAGGCGGGCTACATACACACATACATGCACACAAGTTCTTAGCTCACGGACTACTTTAAGAAAATGACTTTTACATGATGGTGACACTCCCCTTTCCTGAAGCACTGATTCATGTTGGAGTAAAGCACAAATTATCTTTGTGATTACTGGATACTACACCTGATTTTTCCAGTACCCAGAGGGACTGAGGTTAATTGCAGCAAACTGGTGTGCCGAGGCGAAGAGGAACTGACTTGGCACAGACTAGGGTTGAAACATGAGACTTTCTTTGTCTATATGGGTCAGCTATTTTCTGGATATACTTGCTGAGTCAATCAGGAAAAAGTTGTTAACCTTCAGAAGTTGTATATAATTTGTTGTACTTATCCCGAAACATAATCCCTTCTACATTTCAGTTTTTGATTTTTTAATAAATGTATATATAAAAAAAGAAAGTCTTGCATTTCTATAAAATCTTTCATGACATCAGGACACACTAAAATGCTTCACAGCAAAAGAAGTATTTCTGAAGTATAGTCACAGTTGTAAATGTAGGAAACGTGGCAGCTAATTTGCGCACAGGAAATTCCCACAAGCAGCAATGTATACAATCTATTTTAATGACATTGATTGGGGGATAAATATTGGCCAGGACACTGGAGATAACTTCCCTACTCTTCTTCAAAATTGTGCCATGGGTTCTTTTACATCCACCTCAAGAAGCAGATAGAGCCTCAGTTTAACATCTCATTTGGAAGGCAGCGCCTCTGACAGTGTAGCTCTCCCTCAATACTGCACAGGAGTGTCAGCATTGATTTTTGTTCTTGAGCCCAAGAGTGAGATTTGAACCCAGTCCCAGAGGAGCGAGCTACAACCACACTAGAACAGGGCAATGTTTGATGAGCATTCTATGAAGCTAATGACACTGAAATACCTGCACAATCTTAAGACTATTTGTCTGTTGTCTGGGTCATGCCTGATCTATTTTGTTCAATGCCACAATGGATAGTGCATTTACTTGTTGAATAATGGAGGTAATTAGCAGACATTTCTTGAAGGTGGGCACCCTTTAGGGTAGAACCGCAGGGTCAACCTGCTTGGCAGCTAATAATGGAAGTTGTTAGCCTTCTTTCTGGGATCTAACAATAATCGGAATATTGCTCTGTTTTCGATATCCAGGTTGATGATCTGCAGCATTCACACCACCAGTTCAGAGCATTTTCTAAGACTTTAACGGAGAAAACTTCCTATCAAGCCATTTTCAAAAATAAACAATTAAACTAATCCATGATTAACTTCTAACATTGGTCCCTTTTTTATTTTTCTTTCATCAATATATGTTGCCTTTTGAATTGCTTTGAAAGATGAAACAATGGTCCCTGTGGATTATTGGTAAGTGCCACGTAGAGGCTGGAAAGTTCCCAGGTTTGTGCTGAATTAGCTGATCTCGGACTAGATGGTGCTTCAGTTCACTTCAATGCCCCTGGGCCAGGGAAAGGTTGCCACTCCTGTTTGCTGCCCACTGATCCAGCTGGAAAATATGAAGCTGTGCATATTATCCTTTTAAAATTAACCATTCTTTTCTTATTTTAATAGTTATAAGACCTTGGCCTCAAAAACCAGTGCTGATTTGAGGCCATCTGGTATGCAGAGCTGGCAAGTGGGTTCTGGAAGATGTTCCATCTATAACAGGTCTCCTCAGAAGCACTGGGGCATCCAGGGGGCTGGCAGTTCCTGTTTCTGTCCACTTTCAATTGGACATCCTGGTAAGAGGTGAGACTGTTGAGATAGCATCACATATGAATAAGGAGCAGGAATAGGCCATTCAGCCCCTTGAGCCTGCTCCACCATTTAATAAGGTCATGGATCTGATAGTAACCTGAAATCTGCATCCTGCTGGAATCCCTGTTAGTCCCAACTCTGGTGCTCCAATATACTGTATATTTACAAAAAGCAGAGGTATAGCACTTTTAAAGAAAACTGAAGTGAGAACAAGCAGATGTTAAAGACCAGTTTCCTTAGAGCACTGATCCAGTGCTGTGAGGAAAGCGGTCTTACCAGAACAGGTGCCATGTCTCCTACAATTTACCTTCCCTCCCTCTGTCTTCTCTCTTCTCTTTTTTCTCTCTCTCCTCTATCACTTTCTCATCCTCAATTGAGCTCAGAATCAGCCATTTTGATTTTGAAAACTTTTTTCACCGCTGAAGTGAATTACTTTAGTTGGTCACACTAATATTAGTGAATACACAGCCATTGGAAAACAAGCATTTTCTCACTGCACTAAAACTACAAATATTAGATACCCTCAGCCAGTGAGGTCCTCTTCAAGTATCAGATCGCACTCTAACAGCATCATCAATTTGCCATCTTAACCCGAAACCTATAAGGGGGAATAAGGATCCCTCACCAAGCAAAATCTGCCAGGCACAGAATCATAAAAGGCGAATGTTTATATTAAAATTATGGGCAGAATGTTTGGGCCCTACCAAGGTTGGGGCAGGAGATGAATGGGGCCCAAAAGTACTGTGGCCAGTGTGCCAATTTCCCTACACCATTCCTGGTATTGTCCATTTTGGGGGAGGTCAGTTTGGGGCCCGGCAAAGCTGCCCACCCCCATGAGTTGGGCAGCTAATTAACCCCATGAAGAGTTTTGTTTATGGTAAGTAAAGGAGGCTGACTGGGATTTTCCAGTTGGGCTTCAGTTTCCTGAGGCAATAGGGGGACAGTTCAACTGCCTGGAGTTGGGTACCCAGTGGCAGGCTGAGGTACCAGCTCTCCAGGATTGGCTCTCCAGCTTCTAGACCCCACCCACCACTCTTATTTGGACAGGGAGCCTATTTCCAAGCCAATTAAGGGGGCAGCCCACTCAAAATTCCAAAGTAACCATTTCCCCCCCAACCCCCACCCCACCCCCCACCGCCCCCCCATTCAGGAGCTGTAAACTGTCCCCCAAAGCGAAAATTCAGCCCTATGCCTGTCCTTGTGGGCCCAGGCGAAGGAGTGTTCCACAAGGAATCCTTCAGTTTTCACCGTCCTGGGCATCCGCCACCCTCCCACAACCTGGATTCCGGTCCTGGTGATCTTACTTTATACTGGGGATCATTTCTCTGGATCCCCAGTGGCAGACTCCTGCCGCCTGATTCTAATGAGTAGGCAGCCACTTCCCGCTGACTTCCCAGCAGTTTGCTCGGCAAGTCGGCAAGTGGCTGGCTATATGTAAGCAAGGCGGCACATTCACTTTGCCCCATTTCTGCCCCAGAATTAAAATTCAGCTCATGTTTGTTTGTTTCGGAATCAAACATTTCTCCTCTTTATATCAGAAGATGTTTGATTTGGATGGTTTTTATGTTTTGAAGAAGCTGGAAATAATCTATTTCACCCATCAGCCCCTGGTTCAATTCCATAAAATCTTGTAATAAATCTTTAGATCCGCTCTGGGTAAAACAATACCTCAGATTTCTGTTACTTTTGCCCATTTCCTAAGGAACGTTGGCTCAAAAATCCAACTTTGTATTTTCCTTTTCTTCGTACGCCAGAGGCAAACACCTTCAGAAGAATAACTCTTTGGACAGTTAAACTTGGGTTCTTTTTGACTCAGTAATAGGCCTGTTTATATAGACATGTTTTTTGTGGATAATTGCCTACTTTTTTAGAACTTTGGGAATAAGACTCCTTTGTAAATGTTCCTTTTTTTTATTTTCCTTGGTGTGAGTTATGAATTCACTGTCACATGAACATAGGATTATCTGACTGTAAGTGATGCTTTAATTCTTTAACCCACAATTTTCTTTCTTCAAATGCTTTGCTACTGCAAAGTCCCATGTATGAGGATCTTGTGTGCTAGGTCCAATCAGTTGAGGTATGTAGCAGCTCAAGAATGTAACAGAAGAAATAACATTTAGCAAAATGTTAGACCTTGGGTATACAAATATTCATGCTGAATTTGAGATTGCTCTTTCTTGAAGTGTTTTTAAAAATATTTTTGAGAAACGTATAGCATTGACCGATCATGCTTTTCCTACAGTGATTACAGGTAAAACATACATTCTTCGTACCTTGAATCCAGATCAGCAATGAATACTAGCAGGGTCAAGTCAGCATTATACATTTCTCACTGTGGCTAGCATAAACCCATTCATTCTGCATGTACATTTTTAATGAAACTCTAAAATATCCAATGCAAATATACACATATTGCTATCCAGTATTTAATTGTTGGACGTATGAATGTGAGATTTCTCCATTTTTTTGTCCCCCTACTGAAGGGCAATATTCATATTAGGGTGCCCTTAAAGCAACAGTCAATTCTTGACTACCTCACTCTCTTCGTATCTGGGTCTAAATAATGAGTGCCAGTCTCAGAAGTCATAGTGAGCATTACAGCTGCACCATGTTATTGTTGTCCCAATGTGCATGGGAATTATCACTGGATAACAATTGAAGGGTAGCATACTGATTTCCTCTCCTTTGTATTCAGCATATGCCCTTGATCCCATGACCAACACTGGGAAACTCTCCTTTTGGGGAACTTCTGTCTCATGGCATTAGCCATGCTTATTATGTCTCAACAACATTGAATTACATTCCTTGGTCCAATACACATCACAATATATAAAACTAAAGAAATTTGGAGTGGTCTCATTAACTAATTTATTGGTTGCAAAGAGCAATCAAGCCTACAAAAAGCAAGACTTTTCTTTAGCATCAAAATAGATGTTTGATTTCTGAACCAAATCCTTTATTCTGCCACGTGCAGCAGCATCAGGTTTTAATGATTAAGTGAGTCTTTCTGTATCCATGTTATCATCATGTGGATGATGATCAGTCTGGTTTTATCAGGACTGTCTGAAAACATATAATAGACCATCTGTGCTTGAGCAGAGGGGGTTACTGGCAACTTCGCTGCTGTTAATGACTTGGCCAACAGTAGCCTGATCTTGTTCACTAGCTATTTGGAGTGGTCAGACTGTTAACTCTTTGATTAAAATTACCATCATTAATATCTTCATATGTTGTATTTATTTTATAATGACTTTATAATCTTAGATATTAGCAGATCTTCCACGGTGTTGCTCATGATCAGCTAGAGACTAAGCATTTTTGTAACCATGGGGAGATGTATGATGAGAAAATTGTTATTCAAAGTGTGTGCAACACATTTAGGAAAACACAAGAAACAGGAGATTTTTAAAGTATTGCATGTGGAAGTCGATTTGTGGTTCTTGCCTGTCTCTGCTACCTTCGTTTTGTTTGTGTGTGCCTCTTGTCTTCTTGTTTTCTATTTTGGTCATTCATTCAGTTGTTTTGGTGGTGTTTGTCCCCTTTTCTGCATGTTATGTTGTGTTCTTTGCTTTCTGCCTTTTCTTTTTTTTATCTGTCGCTCGGATTTGATCTACTAGTCCCTTTTGGCACTTTGGTCCTTTATTCCCTGCCAAACTTCCTATGGCTTCTTTGTATATTTTCAGTTTCTCTTCCCTTTCGCCACCCTCCCTCTTCTTCCCCTCCTGTCCCACACTCATTTTCATTTACCCCTCCCCTCCCCTTATGCTTGTCTCTTTGCTTATGCAACCTCTCTCCCAATTATCCCCCTTTAACATATCGTTGTGAAAGAAACTAATGCCAGACCCTATATTTCAGTTAGCCATCGTGTTTTGCAAAGTAAAAAAATGCCTTTCTCATTCAGTGCAGAAACCAGTAATAAATGCAGTAGAGAGGCCATAGTGATGAATAGTAGAGGGAGAAAGAGAAGCATGTTGAAGATATGCTGATAGGCTATGAGGCTAAGGGCCTAGGTCAAGGGAAATAGAGAGTAGCACCAGAAGATTGAAGAAACAGTGCTAGGAGACCCAGAAGTTTTTTTTTATATTCATTCATGGGATGTGGGCATTGCTGACTAGGGCAGCATTTATTGTTCATCCCTAATTGCCCTTGTTCAGAAGGTATTTAAGACTCGGTGGGTCTGGAGTCATATGTAGGCCAGACCAGGAAAGGACAGCAGATTTAATTCCCTAAAGGGCATTAGTGAACCAGATGGGATTTTACAACAATTGACAACGTTTTCAAGGTCATTGTCATCAGACTTTAGTTCCAGGTTTTTACTGAATTCAAATTTTACCATCTGCCATAGTGGGATTTGAACCCAGGCCCCCAGAGGATTACCCTGGGTCTCTGGAACATTAGCCTAGTGACAATAATACTATGCCACTACCTCCCCTTATGTGGTCAGGGTCAGGTCAGTTAAGTCAAAAGAAGAGGCAAAACAGCACCACCATGTGTTCGGATGTCTGCAAGGGAATCTTCTGTTTCCACATGAACGCTAGAAACATCAACCGTCATGTCTCTGGACCCTCCACTGTCTCTGAATTGTCATACTGCTGGTCCAACTCCCAAGATGAGGTGAGAGTACTGGATGTGTGTTGTGTGGCACTACCACCATGCTAAATGGGATAGATTTCGAACAGATCAAGCAACTCAAGACTGGGCACCCATAAGGCACTTCGGGCCATCAGCAGCAGCAGAACTGCACTTGAACACAATCTGTAACCTCATGGCTTTCTATATCCCCCACTCTATCATTACCATCAAGCCAGGAGATCAACCCTGGTTCAATGCAGAGTGCAGGAGGGCATGTCAGGAGCAATACCAGGCATCCCTAAAAAATCCCTAAAAATGAGGTGCCAATCTGGTGCAACTATGACACAGGATTACTTGCGTGCCAAACAGCATAAGCAGCAAGAGATAGACAGAGCTAAGAGATCCCACGACCAACAGATCAGGCCTAAGCTCTGCAGTACTGCCACATCCAGTCGTGAATGGTGGTGAATAATTTACAACTCACTGGAGGAGAAGGCTCCACAAATATCCCCAACTTCAATGATGGGGCAGCCCAGCACAGTAGCGCAAAAGATAACGCTGAAGCATTTGCTACAATCTTCAGCCAAAAGTGCCGAGTGGACGATCCATCTTGGCTTCCCCTGTATGTCCCCAGCATTACAGATGCCAGTCTTCAGCCAATTCGATTCACTCCACGTGATATCAATAAACGGCCAAAAGCACTGGATAGTGCAAAGGCTATTGGCCCTGACAATATTCCAGCAATAGTACTGAAGACTTCTGCTCCAGAACTTGCCACACCACTAGCCATGCTGTTCCAGTACAAATACAACACTGGCATCTACTTGGCTATGTGAAAAATTGCCCAAGTATGTTCTGTACATAAAAAGCAGGACAAATCCAACCTGGCCAATTACTGTTCATCAGTCTACTCTCAATCATCAGTAAAATAATGGAAGGGGTCATCAACAGTGCTGTCAAGCAGCACTTGCTTAGCAATAACGTGCTCACTGATGCCCAGTTGGGTTCCGCCAGAGCCACTCAGCTCCTGACCTCATTACAGTTTTGGTTCAAACATGGACAAAAAAGCTGAACTCCCGAGATGAAGTGAGGGTGACTGCCCTTAACATCAAGGCCGCATTTGACCAAGTGTGGCATAAAGGAGCCCTAGCAAAACTGGAATCAATGGGAATCGGGGAAAACTCTCCACTGGTTGAAGTCATACCTAGCACAGAGGAAGATGGTTGTGGTTGTTGGAGGTCAGTCATCTCAGCTCCAGGACATCACTGAAGGAGTTCCTCAGGGTAGAGTCCTCGGCCCAACCATCTTCAGCTGCTTCATCAATAACCTTCCTTCCATCATAAGGTCAGAATGGGGATGTTCACTGATGATTGCACAATGTTCTGCACCATTTGTGACTCTTCTGATACTGAAGCAGTCCATATCCAAATGCAGCAAGACCTGGACAATATCCAAGCTTGGGCTGACAAATGGCAAGTAACATTTGTGCCACGCTAAGTGCCAGGTAATGACCATCCCCAACAAGAGAGAACCTAACCATCACCCCTTGACATTCAAAGGCATTACCATCACTGACTCCACCACTACCAACATCCTGGGGGTTACCATTAACTAGAAACTAAACTGGACTAGCCATATAAATACTGTGGCTACAAGAGCAGGTCAGAGGCTAGGAATCCTGCAATGAGTAACTCACCTCCTGACTCCCCAAAGCCTGTCCACCATCTACAAGGAACAAGCCAGGAATACTCCTCACTTGCCTGGATGAGTGCAACTCCTACAACACTGAAGAATCTTGACACTGTCCAGGACAAAGCAGACCTCTTGATTGGCACCAGATCCACAAACATTTATTCCCTTCACCAGACAGTAGCAGCAGTGCTTACCATCAGCAAGATGCACTGCAGGAATTCATCAAGGCTCCTTCAACAGCACCTTCCAAACCCATGACCACTACCATCTAGAAGGACAAGGGCAGCAGATAGATGGGAATACTACCACCTGGAAATTCCCCTCCACGGCACTCACCATCCTGACTTGGAAATATATCACCGTTCCTTCACTGTCACTAGGTCAAAATCCTGGAATTCCCTTCCTAACAGCACTGTGGGTGTACCTACACCACATGGACTGCAGCGGTTCAAGAAGGCAATTCACCAACATCTTCTTGATCTGGTTTGGTCATAGAGGACAGACGGTAGCAGTGGAAGGGTGCTTTTCTGAATGGAGACCAGTGACTAGCGGAGTTCTGCAGGGATCAGTGCTGGGACCTTTGCTGTTTGTAGTATATATAAATGATTTGGAAGAAAATGTAACTGGGCTAATTAGTAAGTTTGCAGATGACACTAAGGTTGGAGGAGTTGCAGATAGTGAAGAGGATTGTCAGAGGATACAACGGGATATAGATCGGTTGGAGACTTGGGCAGAGAAATGGCAGATGGAGTTTAATCCGGACAAATGTGAGGTAATGCATTTTGGAAGGTCTAATACAGGCCGGAATTATACAGTAAATGGCAGAACCCTTAAGTGCATCAATGGGCGGAGGGATCTGGGTGTATAGGTCCACAGGTCACTGAAAGTGGCAACGCAGGTGGATAAGGTGGTCAGGAAGGTATATGGCATGCTTGCCTTCATTGGCAGGGGTACTGAGTATAAAAGCTGGGAAGTCATGCTGCAGCTGTATAGAACCTTGGTTAGGCCACACTTGGAATATTGCGTGCAATTCTGGTCACCACATTGCCAGAAGGATATGGAGGAGTTGGAAAGGGTGCAGAGGAGGTTTACCAGGATGCTGCCTGGTCTGGAGGTTATTAGCTATGAGGAGAGGTGGGAGAAACTCGGATTGTTCTCACTAGAGCGACGGAGATTGAGGGGCGACTTGATAGAAGTTTACAAAATTATGAGTAGCATGGACAGAGTAGCTAGTCAGAAGCTTTTCCCCTGGGTGGAAGAGTCAATTACTAGGGGACATAGATTTAAGGTGAGGGGAGAAAACTATAGAGGAGATGTGGGGGCAAGTTTTTTACGCAGAGGGTAGTGAATGTCTGGAATTCGCAGCCAGAGGAGGTGGTGGAAGCAGGTACGATAGTGGTGTTTAAGACGCAGCTTGACAACTACATGAATAGGATGGGAATAGAGGGATATGGACCCCTGAAGTGCAAAATGTTTTAGTTGATGGGCAATATGATCGGCGCAGGCTTGGAGGACTGAAGGGCCTGTTCCTGTGCTGTACTTTTCTTTGTTTTTTGTTCTTTGTTCTCAAGGGCAACTAGGGATGGGCAATAAATGATGGCCCAGCCAATGAAGTCAACATCTCATGAATGAATAAAGAAGAAACAGAAATTTCCTCCAACTAAATATTGGAAGACAGAAACCATTGTCTTTCATCACTGCCACAAACTCCATTCCCTAGCTACCAACTCCATCCATCTCCCTGGCACCTGAGGCTAAACCAGATTGTTCCCAACCTTTGATGTTATATTTGACCCCAAGATGAGCTTTTGTCCACATATCTATAGCCTAATTCCACCTCCGTAACATCGCCTGACTCCACCCCTGCCTCGAGTCATCTGCTGCTGAAATGATCCATGCCTTTGTTCCCTCTAGACCTGACAATGACAAATCAATCTTGTCCAGTCTCTCATTTTCTAACCTCCATAAACTTGAGGTCATTCAAAACTCCGCTGTCCCTGTCCTAGCTTGCACCAAGTCCCAGTCACCCATCACACCTGCGCTTGCATTGGTTCTGTTAAATAATACCTTGATTTTAAAATTCTCATCCTTATTTTCAATCCCTCTGTGGCCTCACTCCTCTCTGTAATTTCCACCAGCCCTACAACCCACCGAGGTATTTGCAATTCTGGTCTCTTGAGCATCCCAGATTTTAATTGCTCCGCCTTGTCTTCAGCTGCCAAGGTCCTAAGCTCTATATAATTCCCTTCATATGCCTCATCAGGCCTCTTTCTTTCCTACTTTAAGATGCTCGCTTAAAATCTATGATTTTGATCTTCTGATCTAATAACTTTTTGTAGCTCAATGTTTTGATTAGTGCCAACCCTATGAAGCGCCTTGGGACATTTTACTACATCAAAGGTGCTCTGTAATTCAAGTATTTTTTAATATTATCAGCAACCATTATCCCAAATGTTAGGCAAACATGAGAAAGTGTCACAGGCTGACAAAGTCATGACACACGAAGTAAACAAGTTTGATAACAAACATATCTAGCATAAGACTTAGTGTATTACTAGTTGCCTTCCCACACCTTACACATGGGTCAAAACTATTGTTCCTCTCTTACCTGTCTCCACCATCTCCATCTTGCAGTTTCACCACCTCCCATTCCTTCCTACTTTTTTTCACTAAATCTTTTTGCTTTTCTCCCTACCTTCTGCTGTTCTCTTTTCTTCACCCCCTCATTCTTAGATCCATATTTATAATAGCAAATGCTTATCTAAACTTAACACACTATAATTACAGCCTCTAAATAGCACTGCAGTATCTCCATTGAGCAAGTGGGTGTGATTGCAGCATGACAAGTTTACGTAGGCAGTTTTTCATTATAAATGCAGGCATAGAAAATTATAATAGAAAAAGTTGATGGGAAGTGTGTGTAGATGTAATATTTTTAACACATTACAGATATGACCCATTTAGCAGATTGCTGGTGAGACAAAAAAAGCTATGCCGTATTCATTACATGATCCTTAAGCTATTATATATTAATTAATATAAGGACTTGGCCTTATGAATTCTTAATATACATTTGATGCTGTGTTCAGGGACATTTACTGTTATGTGGTAACACAAAACTTTGGTTGTAGGCTCTATCAGAACACAAACTTAAAACAGGCCTCACTAATCTTGTTTTAAACACATGGAAATACCATATTTAAGACAATTGGAAAACAGAAAGTTCTTTCAGGAAGAAGATTGGACACCTCGACAACCTAAGTGAAGTGAACAGCTGTGGTTTAGCAATGGAGGTCCTAAAGTATAAATATCATAATAACCAGTTGTAATGAACAGTAGTATAAAAATGCAGCCGTTGTGTATATTCGTACCAAGTTATTCAAAGTTTTTGTGCACTCAGGCTGTTTTAAAACAAATTCAGTGCTGGGTGATGAACACAGCACCAGAGCACAAGATGAATTCGAGTTGCCTCCTGCATGTTGCAAAGTAAAATATTGGGCCTGCTATGGTTATGGTTATCCCACTATCAATTCACACCCCTTAGATCCTGTTAGTGGTTGCCAGTAGTTTTGTTTGTTGAAGTTCTTTTCTGCTACCCCAACAATTTAAAAATCTACCATCATTGTAGCTATTTATCCAAATCTTGGAATTTAATAGCTGTGATGAATTTGAAGCATGTATTATTTGGGTTTTTACTAACAGTGACTCATTTAATATTGCTTCAGCATTGGCATATGCCTATGATATGCACGTAAGTCATTCATTATTGGATAACCGGGAACGACTCTTACATTTTTAATTGGATGAATATTACAGGCCCTACCTTTTTGCTTGATAACTGTATGTTTTGGGATGATATTTTCTGCTTAACAAGGTGACCAATATCAATGCTGAGGAGTTGCACCCATTTATACCCTGGGCACTACCACTTGTCTGCACAAAGCATTTTCAGTTCAGACATCTGCTTTGGCCCAACCTCCAAAAAAAATCCTTTATTATCTGTACGATATTTTTGATTCCTGCACCAGCCACTCCTACCATCTTTCTGAATGAGGTTTCCAATTTTATGACAATTATTGCGGATTTGAGGGGAAATTTGTGCTTTGCATTTGTACCCATGATAAACTGCATCGATATAAATCAAATACATTTCACTTTTGCAAGAGGCAGAACATTCTCCCCAGTGGTTCTGGGATGTCTGGGATCCAACCCAGGAGGCTGGATTTTTTCCTACTTGAGGTGGGAAGCAGAAATTGGGACTGTTTCCAGTTTCAAACCTGCCCCCAGGGAAACAATCATTCATTGGGATTTATGATTGAGGGACCCTGTTAATTGATATGGAGACAGGTTCCCTGTCCAATGAAGTGTGGCGGACTTATCTTGAAGCTGGAGGATGACTAGGAGGTCTTCCGGCATGAGAGGAGCAGTAGTGCAATTGATCGTAAGTAACTTTTTTTCATTATTATTTCATGGGATCTGGATGTCACTAGCAAGGCCAGCATTTGTTGCCTATCCTAACTACCCTTGAACTGAACACTTCAGGGTGCAGTTAAGAGTCAACCACATTGCTGTGGCTCTGGAGCCACATGTAGGCCAGACCAGGAAAGGACAGCGGATTTCCTTCCCTAAAGGACTTTAGTGAACCAGATGGGTTTTAGCGACAATCATTAATTGTTGTCATGGTCACCATCACTGAAACTAGTTTTCAATTCCAGATTTTATTGACTGAATTCAAATCCCACCAGCTGCCATGGTGGAATTTGAACCCATGTCCCCAGAGCATTAGCCTGGGCCTCTGGGTTATTAGTCTAGCAACATTACCACTACACCACCTTCAACATGGAGTGTCCCTCTCACCAACATTTTTCAATCTTAAATTAAAAAATGTATAGCAATTGGGCCACCACGGCTGAGGTGGGGATGGGGATGAGTGCAGAGAATCCCTTTACAGGATGGCCAGTGGTCTGTGGGATCACACCAAGGCAGGCTGGGAGGGCCTCTAGGCCTGCCTGAGCATTGTCCTCCCCCTCCCGCAGCAGTATTTGTAAACATAGGATTAATTATGGTGATATCATAAATGTTTTGGTTCAGTCAGCTGTTTCTTTGAGGAAATAAAACAAAGCTCTGTGTAAGTGTGGATGAAGTATGGGACTTTGATAAAGATCACAGGCAAGGTCCTGAATCTACATTATTGTCCTTACAAATGGTTGCTTTGAAAAATATTACTGCATATATATTGTTGACAGTGAGATGGTCCTTGTGCCAAAATAATACTATAATAATTCATCAAAGTAAACATTTTTTATTATGGTAAGGCTACAGGTTTGCAGTTGTCAATGAAAAATAGTTGGAATCAGAGAAAGTGATTCCCAGAGCACCAGTAAAAGATGAAACAACATGAACGAGGACTTTAGTTTTTGGCTTCATAAAAAAAAACAAAAGGAGCAGCCCTGAGTAATAAGTTTCAAGCATATAGGTATTGTTTGGCCTAATGAGGCATTAAGAATACAAACTGATACAACTGTCGATACTAGGAAGAATTAACAGTGATCCCTGAAAATAATAACAGTGGTATATCTTAGTCCGTTTTTTATTCCTAACTCCAGCATTGGCACCTATGATTAAAAATGCTGGAAATACTTAGCAGGTCAGGCAGCATCTATGGTGAAAAAAACAGAGGCTGGGATTTTCTGGCCGCGTAATGGTGGGACCTGCTGTGGTAGATTCGGCGGCCCAGCTATAAATCCATTGACTTTCAGCAGGATCGGATGATCATGGATTTCTTGGAAAATCCCACCCAGAGTTAATGGTCCGGATTTTCACAGAGTCAAAATGACTTCGGAGCCATTTAAAAATTGCAGGCAGGTTCTGATTCCCAGATTCCGGATCCCATTCCCGTTGCCCTGTTTTCGCTGGCATGGGATAAGGGTGTCAGCAGTGAGCCTGCACTCTTCACACCCCACCCCAGCCGGCTCCATTGTGGTGGTAGGCATCTCCTAGCCCCCCACAGTTTTCATGGAGTCAGGCCAGCTTCTCCATTACTTGTAGTTCACGGCCCTTCAGAAGAGTTATGAACCATTGTCTTCTCATTGGCAGGGGAGAGATGGTGGGATGGTTTCCCCTTTTTTTCACCTCTCAACTGACTGCAACAAGGTGTGTTTTAAAGAAGTGTTTTAACTCCTTGAGCACTTTCAAGACTTTCAAGAACGGACACAAGACAGGTTTTTAAGGAAGTTTAAAAATAAAGAGAAAGAATAAACATTTATTTTCACAACAGCTGAAATGTAATCACAGCACCTACTCCTCATTTGCAAAAATAGATCATTACAAAAGATGTAGCATGCACTTAAATTTCTTAAAAAGTAAAATAAAAGTCCTGCTATGAGTTCTCAAGATGGTAACTGGAAACATTGCAGGCCTGAAAATTGTCTCTTGACAATGGGGTTTGGAAGTTTCTGGCAATGAACTCCCATTGGCTTAATTGAAACAACAGGAGATTCCTGGGTTTTCCAGTCAAAGTTGTGGCCAGGCTCTTGTCGTGAAAATATAATTCTGCAGGTTAAATGATTGAGCCCCACTTCTCTGTGGGTGAGTTTCTAGGCAGGTTCTTCCTTTTGTTGAGCAAGATGGCTTCCCCCTGTAGTCTTTGAATACCAGACTGCTTGCTCTGGGGTGGCCTTGTGAGTAAATAAGGTATTTCCTATCACATTCTAGTTTCTGTCATGGAACCACAATATCGATGTTCCCATTATCCACACAAATAGTTAGATGATCTAAGCAAGTATCTCACAATGGGGAATGTTTATGAACTCCATCAACAATCCAGTTATGAATAGGCTTCAAATATCTTTATTTGCATTTCCAACTCCATGAGGCCAGCAAGTCTATCAGGTATTGTTACCCTGAGTCACTTTAATTGAAATGGAGAGGGGCAGTCATCAGTACCTGGAAAGGTGGCTTGCATTTTAATGATTCTCCAGAGGCATGCCCTGACATGAGCCAATCCCTGTCTGTATAGGATACGCAAAAGAAGGTCACCTGTCTCCCTGAAATCTACTGTGTCAAGCTAAATTTTCCATATTCCATTCTGATTTGTAAAAGTAAAATGTCCATTTTCTTCAGAACTACACGGGCTTCAGAAACCTTTTGAAAATTAAGTTCAAAAGGTCTTAGCCATGTACCCCATATCCCCTCCATGCCCCCCATACCCTCTCCATCCCAACTGAAAGCCCCCCACCCATCCTCATAGCCCCTTACACTGTCATGCCAATTCAGTGCCAACTCATGCCTCTTCCACGTCCATTCACCTTGTAAGCTCTAGATCCATAACATGAGCCATACAATAATAATGGCAAGTGTGGAAGTGTTGAGAGGGAAAAAAACACCCATTCACAAATCATCTTTTGTAAAAAAAAAAACTTCTGTTCCTTCAATCCTATAGAAGTGTCAATCAGACAGACCATTAAAGTATCCAAAGACTTCAAACATTCACAACTCTTAATCTCGTCCAAATAAACATTGTGACATAGGTCCTGAACTTCCTCGGAGTGCCAATCACCGTCAGCTTGCCACTCCACTCCTTTTCACTTACTCAGGTTGGGAGCTGCACAATACTCACCTGATCTTCCAACCTGAGCTTGGTGAGAAATGTGCAGAACAGCAGCTCCAGGCTCCTCTCTGTGCAGCAGCACTGGAAGAAGTGAAGCCACGACCACCGCCCCCCCCACCCCCCCCCAACTTTAACAGCACTAGCTAGTAAACCGGATGAGCCACTTTGACAGGAGAGAAAGTAAGTGTGTAAGCTAAGTGGGTAGGATGGGTCAAAGGTGGGGGTGGGGTTCAGGGGGGCTAGGGTGGTTGGTGGGAGTCGGGTGGTCAGGGGGAGGGGTAGGGTGGACAGAGGAGTCAGGTGGAGGTTCTGGGGGGGGGGTAGTTTAGGAGCTTGGGGGGTAGTGGGGGGTGTCAGGACTACCCCCTGACCCCCCTGCCTGTCCCCATGACCACCTACACTGCATGACCACCTGAACCCCCTGGCCTATTTGGGTGGCCAGGGGGTTCAAGTGGTCATGCAGGGTAGGTGGTCATGGGGACAGGCAGGGGGTCAGGGGGTAGTCGGAGGGCATAGGGTGGTTGATGGGGGTTAGAAATGCAGGTTAGGGGATAGTCAGGGGTGGGGTAGCAGTTGGGGGATAGTCGGGGTTTGAGGGTAGTCAGGGGGTCGGGTTGGGGGGGGGTAGTTGGGGGCAGGGGGTTGTCGGGTGGGATGCAGGTAGAAATGGAGATGAGGTGGCTGGGGGGAGTCAGGTGGTCAATGGGTTGGTAGTCGAGATGGGGGCTGACCATTGGAAGTTGGTGGGGGGGTGGGGGGGGGGGGTGTGGTGGTTGCGTTGGTCAGTACCATGGTTACCCAGGAGTTAAAAATGGTTTTAATCCTTCTAATTTTTCCTTGATAACTATTCTGCTGAGAGTCAAAACCATCTGAAGTTTTGGACATTCCTGATATAGGATAACTGCCCATCGAAAGCTTAAGCTTCCCGGGCAATTCCCATAGAGACTTTGCCTGTGGACTTATGGGGAATCCCCCGGTGCATCTTCCAGGGGACCTATGGCATACAGCCCCTCCAGGAAATGAAAGGTCTGGGCCATTGACTAAAGAAAATACACTTTAAGTATCAATGATGGGGAGGTGGTGACGTAGTGGTATTGTCACTGCACTGGTAATCCATAGACCCAGGTAATGCTCTGGGCACCTGGGTTCAAATCCCGCCATGGCAGATGGTGGAATTTGAATTCAATAAATATCTGGAATTAAAAGTCTGATGATGACCATGACACCATTGTTGATTGTCATAAAAACCCATCTGGCTCACTAATGTCCTTTAATTCCTGCTGTCCTTACCTGGTCTGGCCTACATGTGACTCTTGAAAATGCCCTCTGATCATGGGCAATAAATGCTGGCCTAGCCAGCGATGCCCACATCCCACAAACAAACTTTAAAGAATCAAGCAAAGCCAACAATTCACTTCAGTTGTCAAAATAAGACCCCCCGGCACCTTCTCCCCACTCCCCCCCCCCCCCCCTGCAGTGCTGAGCTAATGCTGTTATTGATCTGGGATCACAGCCAAGCCTCATTATGCATGCTTGGGTGTTTTTTTTCCTCTCTCAGCAGTTCCACATTTGCCATTGTTATTGTATGGCTCATTGGTCACGTATACAGGTTGAATGGGCATGGGAGAGGCATGAGTTGGCATTCAATTGGCATGAACAGTATGGGAGTCATGGGGAATGGCTTGGGGACATTGAGTTGGCATGGACAGTATGAGCGGCCATGGGAGATTGCTGGGGACAAAAGTTGGCATGGAGGTATAAGGAGGGTGTGTGGAGATGTGAGGGTGGGGGCTAGAGGGCCTGAATCTTCTAACACAAAGCCCCAGAGAACCAAACTGAGCCTTCTAACCAACTCACCTTGGCACTCTCCTGCCTCCGTGGCTGCTGACACTGTACTTCCAGGGTTGGTGGGCCTGACTCCATCCCGCGCCTGCACCCCTAGAGCAAACATTGTGTGTACCGGGGCACTTTATATTGAGGCGGGTCCAGCAAGTTGGGAAATTTCCTGACTCAAGCTACCCGCCTCGGTAACCAAATCCCGCACATAGTTTCTGATCAGTGACTTTTCATCAGAACACCTGTGATACTGGTTTATATTAGTTTCTGACATTTATATACCTCCACCACGAAGTTGATGAAGAACAGTAAATTCGAGTTCCAACCATTTTTCCATAAGAATCTATTACATTTTCAATGCATTGCCTTAAAAGATGATGTGGGATTGTTTGAACCCAAACCCCTCCGATATAGATATACTGTAGTGTGTATATATGTGTGTATAGACTGTTTCCACCATATCAGGAAAGAGATTGAGGCGTACCTGGCTGTTAAAAGGCAAGAAAAGACATAAAGCAGACACAAAACAGACCTTTTGTTTCTTCTTTTGAGTTAAGGATCACATTTATGAGTTGAACAGTTCAGGACAAAAGCAAAGCTAGTTTTGTTTCTAATGCAATAGCATACAAGTAACCGGTTGTACAATGTAACTTTAGCTGTGTCCCAGGGGAGGGTGATGGGATTGATCAAATGAAACCGTTGTCACATAAGCAAGACAGTCACTGAATGACCCCTTTCACCTCTGTCCAACATGATTAGTAAATCTTCTGAAAGAGAATCTTTTGTACAGCACATTATACCAAGGCCTCAATGTGTATAAAAATGAATGATTCAAATTTGTAAAAGATAAAATGGTCCCATAAATTATTATTTTGATATTAAAATATCATGTCAGCATGAATAATTACATTTAGTTGGATATAAAATTGAAACTCATCCTTTGTATAGTAATTGCACTGTGGTTTGGTTTTGATTTTTAAAGCAACAGCACTCATTTCCAACACTACTTATCATTTTCAGGTCAATTTTATTATACGCAAAATCAGCAACTTAGTGCACTATATAGGTCAATCACTTCACTTAACAAAAAAATTGCTTGATTCACATAAATTAAATGCAGAGCAATATTCTTTATTGCTATTATTAATATAAGCCCGATTGGGGAAAAATATGCTCAAAAAATAATCTTTAATCATTATTTTCATATAAACAGGATTTAAATTCAGAGTAATGGGATTAGTCTCATCCTAGATTAAATGAATTCCTAGCGATTCTGGGAGTGAAATTGGTCTTTGGCAGTTGAGCAAAACTGGTAAATTGGCAGCTATTGAAGTCAATGGAAAAGAAAATGGTGAGGCAAGGAGGTTGGGGGCAGGGTGTTGGTAGGTTAGTAAAGTGAGTTGTCAAATCTCCATTGTCTGTTTTGTGATAATGTAAAAGAACATTCCCACCCTCCCTGTTAGTTCACATGAATCTGCAAAATTAAAATATCTCCCTGACATTGTCTATCTGTTTCTAAATACCCACTGCGGCACAACAAGAGAAAGGTCTTATAGTGGGAGAAGGATGGTCGTCAGAGGTTTGCACCTCACTGATAACTTGAATTTGGTAAAAGTAACTAAAGTAACTAGCTGCCCAGACTAGGGTGTTACATTTGTCCCTGTAAAACAGTACTTGTATCGTATTGCCTTACAGATCAATAAAGTGATTTTCAATAACTGTCATGACTAAATGCAGAAATAAATTGAATCAGTGTATTACACTTGAATGTGAAGGTGATCTGGCAAAGCAGATTTGAAAAAATGGTTTAAGCAAAGACATTTTATTAACCGTAATGCATAAAAAGTGCTAGTAAAGAAAAGAATGCTTCTCAACATTATTGGACAGCTGGATACTTTGCCCAATTGACAGGACTGCAGTCCTGCCCTGGGCAATGTCTGAAATTGAGAGCCATACAGAAAAGGTTAAGCCAGGCAAAAAAAGGAAGAAAAGCAGTGCTATTCATTGGGCGCATTAGTATTACTGGAAGCTAACATCAGCTAGTTATTTGGAACAAAAGAAGCATCTTTTGAGTTGTATAAGGTTACAAGATTATTCAGATTAAATAGTAAGTCACCTTTTTCAGTACGCATGAGTTGCTTAATGGACACATTTAGAAAACGAACTGCTACATGTTTTTATTCCTCGTAAAGATTAAGATGATTGTTATAGAGGTCTTCCGTGTCTTGGGTTAGTTCTGTCTCGTCCATTCTGAAACATGATCAGGGAGATTTTCTGGCTTCTTTCCCTGTCTTAGACAAGACAATATGGGATACAGTTGATATCTCAAGTCATTTACAGGCACTGATGTAATTCTCTGTATGTCATAGCTTGAGTTCCAACATTTAAGTTATTCACAAGTACTGGGCGGTTGATAACAGAGCAGCTGCAGAGGACCAGACACGCTCGCCAGTATGTTATGCTTTACTTGTGATGTTGAACAAAAGCCTTGTGTTTAAAAGTGTACTAAGGGTGGGTTTGTAATCACACAGGAAACACTGTACATGGATTTGGACATGGTCTGTTTATTGACTTTGAAAGTGACCTGAATTTGTCAACAAATCATTTGTTGAGAGTATATATCTTGTTAAAAACTTGGGTGTTGACTCCACCTGCAAAATCTGCCCCTCCCCCACCCAGCTCCAACAGTAACACCCCTAAGCCCATGGCTCGGCACCTCATCCTGAGCAACTGAGCTGTGTAAGATCATACTATAAATGGGGATGAAGAAAGCAATTCAAGCCACCTTACTTCATGCATCTGGAAAAAAAAGTACATTTACACCATTAAAACATCCAAATGTCTGTTGAATAATTAAAAATTTTGCTACCACTCTCCAGTTTGGAAGACCTTCCAGGAGTTGAAATATCTTTACATAAAGAAATCTCAACATCAGATCTAAATTCTATTAGTTTGAAACCACACTTGTATGTCTTAGTATCTTGGTTTATTTGAAATACTTATTGAGATTCTCCTTAACTCAATAATTTATTATCTTTATGTCTCCTGAACTTCTCTCTCAATCACCTCTTCTCAAAACCAAGTTTTTACTGCCACTAGGGAATGGCTGAGTAGTTCTCCTACACATTAATCCCTGGATTTGAATGCTTCCTTGTCATCTTGATGTCAAAAACTGGACTACTCAAGATGCAGACTGGCAGAGCAACCTATACTAATTTTTTCTATGTAGTTCAGCATTCTGTTTATTTTGATTGCTACACATACTCTTCCCATGTTAAGTTCTGTTCACCCATCAGCCCTGTCCTCATAACATGCAAAGACATTGCCCTGTCCACTACCTTATTCACTTCTTAAAATGGAATCAGGTTCATTTGGCATGATCTACCTTTTACACGTCTATGCTGGCTATCTCGGATCAGCTGTAATTTTCAAGATGTTCAGTCACTCTAATTATAGACTGTAGAATCACAGAATTGTTACAGCACAGGAGGAGGCCATTCGGCCCATCATGTCTGCAGCAGCTCTCCAAATGAGCAATTCACTTAACACCATTCTCGTGCCTTCTCCCAGTAATCCTGCACATCCTTCCTTTTCAGATAACAGATTAATTCCCTTTTGAACGCTCCGATTGAACCTGCCTCCAGCACACTCTCAGGCAGTGCACTCCAGAACTTAAGCATTCGCTGCATGAAAAAAATTTTCTCACATCACTTTTGCTTCTTTTGCCAATTACTTTAAATCTGTACCCCCACATTCTTGATCCTTTCACAAGCGAGAACAATTTCTCCTTATCTACTCTGTCCAGATCCCTCATGATTTTGGATACCTCTAGTAAATCTCCTCTAAACTTGCTTTTCTCTAAGGAAAACAGATCTAACTTCTCCAATCTATCTTCATAACTGAAGTTCCTCATTCCTGGAACCATTCTCATGAATCCTTTCTGCACTCTCTCCAATTCTTTCACAACTTTCCTAAAATGTGGCACCCAGAAACTGGGCGCAATACTCCACCTGAGGCCAAGCTAGTGTATTATACAAGTTCAATATAAAATCCTTGCTCTTGTACTCAGTGCCCCTATTTATAAAGCCCAGGATACTGTATACTTTATTAACCACGTTTCAACCCGTCCTGCCACCTTCAATGATTATGCACATATATACCCAGGTCCCTTTGCTCCTGCACCCCCTTTAGAGTTCTACCCTTTATTTTACATTGTCTCTCCATGTTCTTCCTTTCAAAATGAATCACTTTACATATCTCCACATTGAACTTCATCTGTCACATGTCCACCCATTCCACCAACTTATCTATATCCTTCTGAAGCTCTACACTATCCTCTTCATAGTTCACAATTCTTCCAACTTTCGTATCATTTTGAAATTGTGTCCTGTACACCAAGGTCTACATCAGTAATATGTCAGGAAAAACAAGGGTCCCAACATTGACCCCTGGAGAACATAGGAAATGGGAGCAGGAGTAGGCCATTCAGCCTCTTTAGCCTGCTCCTCCATTCAACCAAGTCATGGCTGATCTTCTATCTCAACGCCATTTTCCTACACTATCCCCATATAGCTTGATATATTTAATATCAAGAAATCTATCGATCTCTTGAATTTACTCAATATGTGAGCCTCCGCGGCCCTCTGGGGTAGAGAATTCCAAAAATTCACCATCCTATGAGTGGTGAAATTCCTCCTCATCTCAGTCTTAAATGGCCTATCCTTTATCCTGAGGCTCTGTCCCCTAGTTCTAGACACCCCCCATCCAGGGAAAACATCCTTCCTGCATCTATCCTGTCAAGCCCTGTAAGAATTTTGTATGCTTCAATGAGATCTCTTCTCATTCTTCAAAACTCCAGAGAATATAGGCCCAGTCACTCCTCATAGGACAATCCCGCCACCCCAGGGATCAGTTTGGTGAACCTTTGTTGCATTCCATCGATGGCAAGTATACCCTTCCTCAGGTAAGGAGACCAAAATTTTACAGAATGCTCCAGGTGTGGTCTCACCAAGGCTCTATACAATTGAAACAATATTTCTTTACTCCTGTACTGATATCTACTTGCAATAAAGGCTAAATGCTATTTGCCTTCTCAATTGCTTGCTGCACTTGCATTTAAGTTCTCAGCAACTTATGAATAAGGACATCCAGGTCCCTTTGGACATCCACACTTCCCAAACTCTCACCATTTAAGAAATACTCTGCATTTCTGTTTTTCTTACCAAAGTGGATAACTTCACATTTTTTCCACATTATATTCCATATACCATGTTCTTGCCCACTCATTTAGCCTGTCTAAATCCCCTTGAAGCCTCTTTGCATCTTCCTCACAACTCACATTCCCAGAGATAAAAGCAAAATATTGTGGATGCTGGAAAGGATGCATCTCTTTGTGTCTCTGTGAAGAAGAGTCATACAGACTCGATACATCAACTCTGTTTCTCTCTCCACAAATGCTGCCAGGCCTGCTGAGTTTTTCCAGCATTCTCTGTTCTTGTTTCACATTCCTACGTAGTTTTGTGTCATCAGCAAAGTTGGAAATATTATATTTGGTCCCCACATCTAAATCATTGATATAGATTATGAATAGCTTGGGCCCAAACAGTGATCCTTGCGGTACCCCACTAGTTACAGCCAGCCAAGCTAAGAATGACCATTTTATTCCTACTCTCTGTTTTCTGTCAGTTAAACAATTCTCAGCCATTGCCAATGTATTACCCCCAATTCCAGGTGCTCTAATTTTGCTTACTAACCTCCAGTGTGGAACCTTATTGAAAGCCTTTTGAAAATCCAAATACACCACATCCACTGCTTCCACCTTATCTATCCTGCTAGCTATGTGCTCAAAAAAACTCTTAACATGTTTGCCAAACATGATTTCCCTTTCATAAATCCATGTTGACACTGCCCAATCCTACCACTATTTTGTAAGAGTCCAGTTATCATAACCTTTATAGTAGATTCTAGCATTTTTCCTATTACTGATGTCAGGCTAAAGGGTCTGTAGTTCCTGGTTTTCTTTCTCCCTCCTTTCTTAAATAGTGGGGTTACATTTGCTACATTTCACTCTGCAGGAACCATTCCAGATTTTATAGAATTTTGGAAGATGACCACCAACGCATCCATTATCTCTACAGTCACCTTATTCAACACGCTGGATGTAAGTTATCAGGTCCAGGGTATTTATCAACTTTCAGTCCCATTAATTTCTCCAGTACTACTTTTTTACAAATACTAATTTATTTCAGAACTCCACTACAAACATTCCTCCTGCCCAAAAAACACCCATTAACCACTACTCTCTGCTTCCTGTCACTTGGCCAATTTCGTATCCATGTTGTTACTGCCCCTTTTATTCAAGTGCTATAACTTTGCTCACAAGTTGTGTGACAATGTATCAATTGCCTTTTGAAAGTCCATGCGCACCACTTCACAACATTGCCCTCATCGACCCTCTTCATTACCTCTTCAAAAAACTCCAGATTTTCCCTTAAGAAATCCATGCTGGCTTTCCTTAATTAACCCGTGTTTGTCCATGTGACTATTAATTTTGTCCCAAGTTATCTTTTCTAGAAATTCCCCCACCACTGAAGTTAAACTGACTTGCCTGTAGTTGTGAGCTTATCTACAATGTTTTTGGACAAGGGTGTAACTATTGCAATTCTCTAGTCCTCTGGCACTATACAAAATTTTCTGACAAAAGGCTAACTGTTTTTGTTTCACATTCCCACATAGTTTTGTGTCTTCAGCAAAATTGGAAATATTATATTTGGTCCCCAAATCTAAATCATTGATATAGATTGTGAATAACTGGGGCCCAAGCAGTGATCCTTGCGGTAACCCACTAGTTACAGCCTGCAAAACTGAGAATGACCATTTTATCCCTAGTCTTTTTCCTTTGTCAATTTTCATAAATAGCAAAGTGATATGTGCAATTTTCCAATCTGCAGAAACAGTTTCCAAATTGAGAGAATGTTTGAAGATTATAGGTACGGAATTGGCAATGTTCTCACCAATCCCTTTAAAATCCTGGGATGGAAACCATCTGGTTCTTGGTATTTGTCACTCTTTAGTGCCATTATTCTCTTCATTACTATTATTTTGCTTACATTAATTTTGGTGAGATTAGGAAATATGCAAAAGAAAAGGCACAGGTCCTGGGGAATGGGAGAGATTTGCCTTTTTTTGCATATTTCCTAATGCATTATTAGTTTCCTTGGGATGTCTGGCATACTGTCCACTACTGTAAATGCTGATACAAAGTAAGTATTTGCTATTCTGCCATTTCCTTATTTTCACTGACAATATCACTGTTATCAGTGGTCAAGGGGCTTTACTAGCCTCTTTTTCCTCATAAGGTTATAATTTTTTGTGTTAATTTTGATATTTCTTGCAAGTTTTTTTCATACTCCCTTTTCTGTAGCTCTTATAACCTGTTTGTCATCCTTTTGATAATCTTTGTAACTCTCCAATTCCCCAGGTCCTGTGCCTTTTTTTTTGCATATTTGTATGTTTTTTCATTCAATTTTATGTTGTCCCTTCCGTCTTTCATTGTGTGAGGCTGGGTTTTTTTTGGGTAAATAGAGCTCTTGCCCCTTAGGGGTGTAAACTGGCTCCGTATCCAATTAAATTCCTTTTTCAACACCTTCCCACTGATCTTCTGTCATTTTACCGATTAACAGATTTATCCAGTTTACTGCGGGCAATCTCAGTCTCATTGCATCAAAATCAGCCTTACCCTAAATCTGGAATCTTAGTAGCCATTTCAAGTTTCTCTTTTCCAAGCACTGTGTTGAATTTGGTCATATTATGATCGCAATTAGATAAATAAAAGCTAGTGACCTCTTTGCTGTTTTCACTCAGCTGCAACAACAAGCGGACCAGGTTTAAATGGATCTGTCGAAGAAGCAGGATTTGGAATCTCCATTTCCACACCTGACTAAGTTCCCCAATACATTAAAAGCTTCAGCCTGCATTTTATCAAACTCTGTCTCAAAGAAAGATTGAATCCTGGTGAAGATTTTGATTAGAAAGAGTCTGATGCTATTTGCTTCTAAATGATTTAAGTGTTTAGGGCCTCCCTGTCATTCTCCTTGGTTGTCATCAGATCAATCATTGCATACAGCACTTGTTGAGAATATTTGTCATTCCTGTGAGAAATTTCAATTGTACTGACATCTAGTCCCTTACACAGAACAAGTGGACAACTGGAGAAGTATAAAGCAGATATTGTAACAATCTGCTCATTCGGTATCTGTGAAGTACAGATGTGAAAGTATTGGAGATGTTAATGAGTGCCAGAGAAGGCATTCACTGTTGACACTCAGACATTTTTGAATAGTAAGGAGGGGAGGTACAAGCTGTTTTACCATCAAAGTCAGATTGTAGGGATCAACAATTTATCATTTTTTGTCTGACCCAGCTTGGCCATTCCCATTTCCATACAGTTTACACAGACACCATTGCTTCTAGACGTTTGAAGCTCTGCTGAGAATTCACAATGGAGAACAGAACCCTTAGATGAACATTGTCACAAGAGCTGAGTTTCTGCTTCTTCTTTGATTGTGTCGACGTCAGAGACTAACATCTTCAACCCGCCAATACTTATATGGTTAGCGCAAATTAACCAGACATGACCTGCTGATATGGTGGTCCTGAAAATGAAAACTTATAAATGGAAATAAACTGATATGGGTCTAGAGGATTTCAAGTGACTATTTATTTTAGTAGCTTGTTCCACAGTCCCAATTGTGGGACTGTCCTTGGAAGAAAGATTGTTGATAGGCTGTCTTGGAAACAAAAGTTTGTATGGATGGCTACCTCGTGTAATGTCGTTGTCGGAGTGCATTAGTTACTTGTTTCAGTCAATTCCCACCAGCCCATTCCATATCCTATAGAACATGATTAGTTTACTTGTCTACTTTTCTACTTTCTTTGCTGTAGTGATTCCTATTTCAAATCTTTGAACAAAGATGTGACACTTGTGCATACTCCATACTGATTCATGCAGATTCGTGCATGCTGTTGGATCGCTTCAGTTTTATTTATATCTCTCACCATTTAAGGATCCTAGACACAATTTTTATATTCCAGGATTGGACAAACAGGGTGCAGAATAACTAAGGATATAACTGATTGCAGATGGATTTGGATATTAACTCATGCAGAACACACCAGTAGCCAGGGTTTCAAAAGTTGAATAATTGAGTTCATGCTGACAGGACAGCTTCTCCTTTCTACATATGGTAAGCTTGTCCAGCAGCTTTCACTGTACTCCTGGCCAATTCTGTCTTGCCTGCCAAAGATCTCCAAGCATCATTGATATACCTGTTCAAAGGAGCAAGGTGGGTGAGGAAATGGCACTGAACTGTCAGTGTAATATGTGAAGCCAGAACAATTCCTTCCTGAGAGGAATTGACAGTGATTGGATCTTCAGCACAATAGGTTATAGATGGATTTGGATCTGCTCAGAGACCAGTCACAAGTGATTTTCCACTAATTTTCATTAATGATTTAGTTATAGATATTGGGAGATGAATGTAAGGTATTGTGTTTCTAGATCATAGTGTTTCTGTGGAGCAGATTGCAGCTCATATGGTGAATACTGATATGTTGAATTCCTTCAAACGAGAGCTGAACCTATTGCTGACTGATGTACTCAAGGTGGGTGCCTAGTAAAGTTGACCAGGGCCAGAGTGGTCTCATGGGGCAAGATATTTTGCTGAGTGGGCAGTTGCGCACCTGGCCCCCTTGAGCGTAAAATGACATGCTCGACATTTCAGTCAGCGGGAGCGCGGGGGAGTCGGCGGTGTACCCGCCGACAATTAAAAGGCCTATAAAGGCCATTAAGAATGTAATTGAATTAAATTTTTTGCTGCCCATCCAACCTTACGGTTAGCTGGCAGACAAAAAGGCCAAGCGGCCTTTGCATTTTTTGTGAAACCTTATCCATGGGTGGGATGAGGTTTCGATCCATCATTAAAAAAAATTTTTTAAATGTCATCCTAATTTCTAACATGTCTCTGCTCATGTGACAGAGTCACATGAGGGGACATGTTTTTTAACATTTGAAAAATCTTTATTTTTAATTTTAAAAACTCTTCATCTCCCTGAGGCAGCTCTGTGCCTCAAGGAGCTTTTCCTGCACGGACTCGCATGCATGCGTGAACTTATGCACTTGCCCTTCCCCCTCTCCCACCACAGGGAACACTGACACACACGTTTCACGCTGGGCGGTCGTTAATTGGCCCGTCAGCATGAAATCGCATTCCAGCCCCGATCGTGGGTAGTGGTCGGCTTCCCAGCCACCCCCGCCAAGCCCACCCGATGAGGGCAAAATTCTGCCCTTGGGCTATGTTTGATGTCTAGGTGGTCAATTCTTCCTGCTGATTGACATGTGTTTTTACTTATTTTACCTCTCTCAGGAGATTACATACCTTCTGGTTGGGATTGGCAGTGATGGATTGTGATGCACAAAGCATCACAACTATATGGGACAGGCTGGATGGACTAGTAGATCTTTTTTTGTCTGCCATTTTTCATATGTTTGTATTTCTAACATGAACCTTCTCCAAATCAAACATCGGTAGAGCCCACTGCACACTCCCCTTTATGATCCTTTGTTGATATTATCCATTCTTCCACCTGTTTTAATATCCCCCCTAACAACTTCAGACAATAGGTAACTGAGTAAATTTTGTTTCAAATGACCTTGTAGGGTTTAGGCATACTATCAGTGTAAGGTCTTTTGTCTCTCTGATGTTTCTATTTGTCCTTGACTGTTTCTAAAGTTTACCAAGCTGAAAGTACTGGTCAACTTTCTGAAGTAATTGTGAGGCATCAGCCTGATTTAGTTCTGTATGTAGTTATAAAAATGTGCGCTAGGGTTCTGCATCAACTCCAGTAACTCGGCCTCAATAAGGTCCTACATGCTTGTCAGCACCTCCCTCTGTCTACAGAAATTGAAGGAAACCTTGGTGATTTGAATGTAAGGATCTAGCTATCAGAGTTACCAGCTTCATTAGAACATAAAAACATAAGAAACAGGGGCAGGAATAGATCATTTACCCCTTCAGGCCTGTTCTGCCATTCAACAAGATCATGGCTGATCTTCTATCTCAACTTCACTTTCCTGCACTGCCCCCACATCCCTTAATTCCCTTAGTACCCAAAAATCTGTCAACCTCTGTCTTGAATATACTCAATGGCTTAGTATATAAGAGTGTATACGTATATATATATAGCTCCATGAGGTAGAGAACTCCAAAGATGCAGCACCGTTTGAGTGAAGCAATTTCTCCTCATTTCAGTCTTCAATGGCTCACCACTTATTCTGAGACTATGATCCCATGTTCCAGATTCCCTAAGTAGGGAAAGTATTTTCTCAGCATCTACCCTGTAAGCCTATTAATAGTTTTATATGTTCCAATTAGATCACCTTTCATTCTTCTACATTCCAGGGAATAAACCTAGTTTACTCAGTCTTGGTCATAGGTCAACCCCCTCATTCCAGGAACTGGTCTAATGAACCTTTATTGCACTCCCTCTACGGTAAGTGTCTTAGATAAGAAGATGAAAACTGCACACAGGTGTGGCTTCACCAATGCCCTGAATAATTGTATACTCCTATACCCCAGTTTGTAACAAAAATATACCGTTTATCTTCCTAACTGATTGCTGCACCTGCATGTTAACTTTATATAATTCATGTCCAAGTACACCTCGGTCCCTCTGACTGAAAATACTCCCCAGTCTCTCACCATTCAAAAGGCTGAACTTCAGTGTGAGGTGCCTTGATTCAGCCTTTGTTCCTTACCTGCTTGTAATGAATTAGCCACTGCAGCTGGCAGAATATAGATCTCTAAGCTGGACAGAACTTGCTCCTCACGAATGGAATGCCATGTTCCCATAGCAAAGTGCCAGCATGCTCGTGGTTTTATCCATATCCAGATCTGGCTTTTTTTCTAAGAATATTGAAGAAACTGAGTATTCCTAAAACTGTTGGAGTTAGCAAATTCAATTAACATCAAAGTGTGTCATGACACAGAATTAAAGGTTTAAGGGGGATGTGACAAAAAACTTTTTTACCCAGAGGGTGATGACAGCCTGGAATGCATTGCCTGGGAAGGTGGTGGAGGCGGGTTGCCTCACATCCTTTAAAAAGTACCTGGATGAGCACTTGGCACATCATAATATTCAAGGCTATGGGCCAAATGCTGGTAAATGGGATTAGATAGGCAGCTCAGGTGTTCCTCACATGTCGGGTGCAGTCTCGATGGGCCGAAGGGCCTCTTCTGCACTGTTTGATTCTGTGTGATATAAATAATATAGCTACAAGAGCAGGTCAGAGACTAGGAATCCTGCGATGAGTAACTCACCTGCTGACTCTCCAAAGCCAAAGGACCTCTTCTGCACTGTGATTCTGTGATAAATGGCAAAGTACACCCTGTTTCTTCAAACTTTGTTGAACAGTTGGTAAAACTTTTCCTTTCTGTTTTTATTTGTCCTGAGTAGAACTGTTTACTGTAGAGAACCCCTTTTCGTGAGGAATGATGGTCAATACAGATCTGCTTACGTATATCACTGAGTTGACCCTTCCATTCCTCCTCATTGATGTCATTCAGAGTTCTGGACAAAAGCAGCAACAATTTTTCTTAGGATTTTCAGTGGGCCAACTGAATCAGTCAAGAAGAGGAGTTTCCTCTTCTCAGTCCTTCACTTTTGCTGGGTGGATATTCAGGCTCAGGAGTTGCATTTTCCTCAGGTGCCAGTAGCACCCCGAATTCCACTGAAGGAAACGAAAGACACAATAAGAAATTGGGTCAGAGGTAGTTCAGGTTTCAGGAGATCCAGAAGTAAGGAAAAACTTTTCATTGCTAGATTGAAAATTCTTTTTGCTGGGATAAGCTAAACAATTGCAGATTGTTGTTAAAGCCCTGGTGTACCAAGTTATGGTGGCAAGCTCCAGTAAGAGTGACCATCTTCACTCTGTTTCACATATTGTAAAAAAAAGGGGGAGCGATTTTAATTTTATCCACCTGGTGAAAATTGGATGGATGAGACATTAAAATCAGTCATTACTCATGCATCTTGGAACCTTTGTTAGTAGGTAGATTCTGATTTTCAATTGCCTTCCTGAATGGGCGGCAAGTGCACCACCTGACCAAAGCTAGCCGAGTCATTTTGTTAGATCCTAATGGCATCATCGAAATCGGACTGAAATTTTTACTAGGCAGCTCGTGTTGTTAGCATGAGTATGTTTCCCAAGAGTCCAGCTCAGTGGTCAAGAACATTTGGGACAGAGGCAACCCAGAAAAGTCCATTTTGCATCTTTTCTCTTACTTGACTTGTGGGACAAGGAGGATCAATTGTGTAACATGTCAATACCACCATTACCCTGCTGTCAGTGGACAACCTCTGGGCTGTGAGTTTCTATGGCAGAAACCCAACTGGAATGTGTGGTAACCTGGACAGAGGCATTCAAATGAGGCCTGAGAGTTAAAATATCCTCTACCTCATTTCTGAAGCACCAGGTGAGTTTCAACTCTGCTTGCCAGCTGAAAACCAGCCCAGAATTAAAATTATCTTCTGTTAGAAACAGAAAGAATTTGCACTTCTATAGCTCCCAGATTCTGTCTTGTACAAAAACAGGATTGGGACATTCTTCCTTTAGTCTGTCCTTAAGCAGCCAACAGCTAGCACAGTCTAGAGATTCCACCTTGGGATTGCTCAAATTCAGTGGCTCCTTTTTGAGCTACAACTTGAAATAGTAAACAATGGACAATGTTTTTCTTTGTGGAAAAAGAACCCTTTAGCTCTGTGGAATCTGGAGCTTTCTTCATATTTCCTAGATGCTTCTGCTAAAACCACTCAGGGTTGAGGCAAATTTAGGCCTCAGCTCACCCCATTTAATTGCATTTACAACTGGAATCATAGCCCCAAGGATAAATTAGTCAAAGGGACCATTGCCATACACATTTTCTGTTGACATTTTTGTCATAGTTTTCTCCATGTATTCATATGGAAGGTGTTCTTGCTTGAAATTCTACATCATCAATTAGACAAGTTAATTAATAAACCTGATGCTCATAGCAACCAGGAGATTGTACACAGTTTCCTGGCTTAACTTAATCATCCAAAGTGAAGCCAATGAAAGACCTTTCAGAGCTAGCACTTAGCTAATTTAATCAAGAGTTCCCTTGCTAAACATAACCAAGCTCTTCAATATTATACCACTGTGCAGCTGGCAGCATACAGTTGGGACAGATGGTTGTGGGAGGCCATTAAAACTTCTTGGGTGATGACATCCCTGCTCATGTAGAATGTTTTCTACTGAGAGATATCATCTTTAACAGTTATCTTCACAATACATCTGAGAATGATTCCATGTTACATTTTGGAAATCTTTCCACAGCCACAGATTTAAGAGCTAAAATTTCTCAATTCAACATTGGAGACTATCACATTACTCTCACTGTGGACATCTGCTCTCAGAATAGAAATCCACAGTGCCTGATATATTAAGAAGCTCAGACCTGTTTCTCATTGCAAATTCTTTACTCTTCGGCTTAAGAAAATCTTCTGACTTTTTAACCAAATAGGTTCTGTGTCTAATTATCAATTGAAGACTATATTCACACAATTTACACCCTCTCCTCGTGTCTGCATGGCTTTCTGCCAGGCGCTCCAGTTTCCTCCCACCATCTAAAGACATGCTGGTTAGGTGGATTGGCTCCAGTTAAATTGCCTTAGTTTATGTGCCTACGAGTGTGTGACCTGTGATAGACTGGCATCCTGTCCTAAGTGTACCCTGCCTAGCGCCCATTGCCTATCGGGATAGGCTCCGACTCCCTACTCCCCACAGTAAAAGCGGTTCTGAAAAAGTGAGTGAGAGACTACTCACTCATTTTTTTTTATTCATTCACAGGATGTGGGCTTCACTGGCTGGGCCAGCATTTATTACCCATCCCTCGTTGCCCTTGAGAAGGTGGTGGTGAGCTGCCTTCTTGATCCGCTGTAGTCCATGTGGTGTAGGTACTGTTAGGAAGTGATTCCAGGATTTTGACCCAGTGACAGTGAAGGAACGGTGATATATTTCCAAGTCAGGATGGTGAGTGACTTGGAGGGAAACTGCCAGGTGGTGGTGTTCCCATCTATCTACTGCCCCTATCCTTTTAGATGGTAGTGGTCATGGGTTTGGAATGTGCTGTTGAAGGAGCCTTGATGAATTCCTGCAGTAGATGGTACACACTGCTGCTACTGTCCGTCGGTTGTGGAAGGAATGAATGTTTGTGGATGTAGTGCCAATCAAGCAGGCTGCTTTGTCCTGGATGGTGTCACGCTTCTTGAGTGTTGTTGGAGCTGCACTTATCTAGGCAAGTGAAGAGTATTCCAGCACACTGCTGACTTGTGCCTTGTAGACAAGCTTTGAGGAGTCAGGAGGTGAGTTATTCGTTGCAGGATTCCTAGCCTCTGATCGGCTTTTGTAGCCATAGTATTTATATGGGTAGTCCAGTTCAGTTTCTGGTCAGTGGTAACCCCAGGATGTTGACAGTGGGAGATTCAGTGATGGTAATGCCATGAACTCAAATCTCTTCTTCGATAACTCTGACGCTCCTCTCTGACAGCTCTTTTACTCCAATAGTAAACCTTTCCTTTACATGGTTTTTTCAACCTGCCCTACATGTGATCTTGCCAGATTTAGATCGATTTGATGAACTTGCTTTGTTTTAAGCTCTTTCCTCATTTTACTCACACACATGCATCTAGAAGTACTTAACTGCCTTATCTCCACCGCTCCTCTCTCTGGCTTGCTACCTTACTTGTGATGCAGACCCTGGTTTTTGTGCCCATATAAGTCATGCTGGCTGCTTATGGCAGTTTAAAGTGGGTGGGACTTAAGGTACAGACCTTCAATCCAGTAGGATAGTATTAAAATGAAACAGTTCAGATTCCATTTGTGTTTTGCCAGGAAAAGTGCTTTACAGCTTCTGAGCAACACAATTGTGAGTTTGTACCTAGGTTACAGTCTAAACAAATGATTCCCACTGTTTCTGTGCTGACAGAGAGTAAACTCTGAAGGAATTTAAGCTGCTTAACCATGCCATGAGGAAGTTTCTGTGACATTAGAAAGAATATTGTGATTCTGTTGTGTGAAATCGTATTTTGAGTTTTGGAATGCAGAAAAACAGAGGACAACACATAAGTGTGATATTCTTCTGCTGCCCTCCAAAGTGGGTCAATTTTTTTGATACAAAAGCAAAGAAAAAGTAGTTACTAATCTATTTACATGAGGTCTCTGCCCTGATTTACACTCTCACTGTACTTCCAGTTGTACTACCTTGGTGACCTTGGTCTCTCCACCAAGGGGGTGAAAGATTATCGGGAGTAGGCGGGAGGATGGAGTTGAGGTTACAATCACCAGCCATGATCTCATTGAGTGATCGAGCAGGCTCGAAGGGCTGAGCAGCCTACTCCTGCCCCTAATTCATATGTCTCTTTGCCCCACAATTAGTGGATACATCTTCAGTTATCTAGGGCTTAAGCTTGTGATTCCCCCGCTAAATTTCTTCTCCTTTTTCTCCTTTAAAACCCTCCATTTTTGACCAAACATTTGGTCATTCCTCCTAATGCTAACTTTTTTTTGCTCAATATCCATTTGTGATGATTACGCCCATGTGAAACACCTTGGAATGCTTCTCTGCATTAAATGTGCTAAGTAAATGCAAGTTGTTGTGCCAGATTTATGATCGAATAATTTGTGTTCTGATTTCAGGTTCGATGGTCTCAAATTCCATCCCTAAACCTCTTTGCTCTTTGTTCTCTCTTCCCTTTCAGACTGACCTTAAAACGTGCCTTGTTGACCAAGCTTGTGGTCACATCCTAATATTGCTTCAGATGGCTCTTTGTCAAATTTTGTTGGATAACGCTCCTGTGAAGCTCCTTAGGATGTTTGACTATGTAAAAGGCGCTATACGTTAGCAAGTTGCATTTGTTGTTTCGACATGGACTAGGGATTCAGGCACTCTTAAGGAAGAAAGGATTAACTTGTTTTTACATAATACCATTCAAGACCTCAGGGCACCCCAAATGTGGCCATTGACATGTGGGGAATCACAGTAGGTAATTTGCACCTAGCACGCGCCCACAAAAAGCTATGAGATAAATGAGCAAATAACCCATTCATCCACCTGTTGGTTGATGAATAAATGTTGGTCACCGTAATGGAAGAATGTCTCTGCTTTGCTTCAAATATTGTGATGGAAATTTTAATTTTTACCTGAAGTTAGAAGTTTCATCCGAAAGATGGCATCTTGATCAGTGCAGCATTCACTCAATTATGCCCTGAAGTATTATCCAGGATTATGTGCTCAAGTCCCCAGAGTGAGGCAAAACCCATGACCTTTTGACTCCCTGAGCCAAGGCTAATACAATGTGTTTAAGTTGGATTCTGAGAATATGGCATCTGTGAGCCAGGTCTGACATTCAAGCTGTTAAATCCACTTTTCATATACTGGCAGCAGACTTCTGGAGTCTACTTTAAAATATTGATATATAAGTGCCTTAATCACCAAGATTTAAATTGCACATTGATGTCAAAAGCATATGTAAATAAAACAGGCACTGCAGACAGAACTCAATCAATTCAAATATTGTCAGTTATTTTCTAGCAAATCTGTTGTGGCACATCCTCCACTCAAAACTTAATAATAATTCAAGTATTATCATATGGCTCAGGGCTGTGCAGTTCCAAACCAGCCACTGGTGCAGGCAAGCCAGCGTGTACCAATCCCCAGTCTAGTTAAATGAGGATAGTTAGTGACAGGATGGGCATCTGGCTGTGAAGCCACCCACCAAATCCAAAAAATGCTGGTTGATATAATGGTGATCAACAAGCATTATGGCAACCCCATGTAATATGTGAAAAGCCTCATGAGGAACCAGATTTTTGATGTCTCAGGGAATCAAGGGAAATGGGGAGTAAGTGGGACAGTGGAGCTGAAGCAGAAGATCAGACCTAATTGTTTTGAACGGCAGAGCAGGCTTGAGGGGCTGTATGGTCCACTCCTGCTCCTATTTCTTATGTTCTTATATCAATAGCCTGTACTTTGTTCATTATTTTAGATTATATTGTCATTGGAAGGTATCCAGTATCCTTGTATCTCAATCATTTTACTTATCCAGTTATATATATGTTTTTCTTTTGTATACTCCATCATTATCCCACATTTCTGTTCACGTGCCTACTTTCAATTTTTTTATAATTCAGCAACATTTTTCTGAATGAAGAGAAGGTAAATTAGTAATGATTGTAACAATTCTAAATAACTAACAGAAAAAAGGCACTGTCAACATTCACCACAAGATCCATAAGTGACTCCATAACCAGAGCTGGTAAATGGAAGGACATCAGTTAAATCTTCCCCCCAACCTTTAATTTTCTCTTTCCTCTGTTGAAGGTTGTTGAGTCATTCTGGGACATGGATCATGGCCACTAACAGCATCTCCAGTACCTTACTCATTAAACCATTCTTTGTAATTGAACAATATGCTGGCACTCATTGTTAGTATATACAAAGATATCACAGCTTAACCTTACCTGATACCTAGGTGCATTTTCCAGGAGCCATTAAAAGCACTCTGGCTGTTTGTTACTTTCACTTCCAGCTCAAGAGCAGTGAAACTAATTATAAAACCCTTACTGCAGCTCTAACATAGAACAGCTAATTCAGCACAGGCTGAGGATCAAACTGGGATATTTCTGCCCTCATAATACTCAGTTCCATATGCATTTCCTGACTGGATTATTATTTTTAAGTAGAGACCTGCTGATGAATCAGTTGAAAGTGGGTGATGCTCCACCTATACAATTTCACTGCTCGAATACTGAGATAAACCTTTGTTTTCCATTCATATGTATGTGGGAAGCAGAGCTAATTTATTAGCTGAAATTAGTCGCTGGAGAATCTAAGTAGTATTACAAACTATATAGCTTCATGTTCACTGTTTCAGCTTTTTCCTTGGTATGACACAAATAGGAGCACTTAAAAGTTACAATTTTATTTTACCTTTCAAAATACTTGCACTGTTACACATAGCAGTTTCAAAGTTAAATTCTGTGTACAGTAAAATACAATTCAACAATCACATTTGTGTTCAGGAAAGGGAATGAAAGCTAATGAATCCAATTGATTTTCCTTAATAATGAGTTTATCTCCATCAAATTACTTTTAGATTCAGAAGGCAAAGTGATGAGGGTGAGACGTTCAGGTCAAGAGAGGGCTGCTTGTTCCAACAAAACAAAGAACCTCAATGTAGGTTTCAAAACAAGTCTCAAAATGATGAACTTTAGGAAAAGCTTTGTGGACTTTTGAGCAGTGAAATCTCAATCAGGGTGCATTTGTTGTTTGGGCAAGGATTTAGATCAATACTGATCAATCATTATTTTTGTGACAGTGTAATAATGTAATCTGTACAGTTGCATTGTAAACAGCTGATCTTACACTGCTAGCATGCCTAATCATGTTCATTTCAAATGTTTTATAAAGTCTACCGTGCATTGACATGTCTTGTGAAAAGGACCATTTGATTCCTGTTTGGAAGACAATCCTCTCGGGGAATACAGCGCAAATGATATTTGACTGTATTGCAGCTCTGCTTTAAGTATTGCTGCTGCAATATTGTCTGTGGAATCCATCTTCTTTACAGAACAGGGAAGATTTCACAGCAAACATGTAATAGTAAAAGAACTGCCCAGGTGTAGGTTTGCACATTTCTTAAAGTAATGGTTTCTGACTTTCTCATTGTCAGCTCTCATAATGGCTGGAAAAGGCATTTGCAAAACATTGCACAACATTAAGTTTGTTGCATACCCACCATAAGTACACCTTCAGCTGTGTCTCAAACCCTCATTTACTTTACAGCAATTGTGGCAATGTTATGACATATGTCAGAAATAGTGTGATGGAGGAAATAGAGATATTAGATGTGTTTCTTTTTCCTTACTTTCACTTAGGCCGTTCAACAGTTAAACAGTGAAACCAGCAAGGGTGTCTCCGCCTCCCCCATTTCCCAAGATCTCTCCTTGTCAAATTGTTGGTGAAACCATGTGGACAGGAAGAGGAAATGGGTTAGGGATACTTTCCCAGTTATATAACCTTCTGATTTCTTCACTGAAACTGAAGGCTGAGATATAATACACGTGCCTGTGTATATGCCAGCCTATTGTAACAGCATTCAGTGGCTGAGATATGTCATCCAATATATTTCCCATCATTTGTGCCATATTCTGTGACGCTTGTTAATGCCTGGCACCTGTAAAGATTGAAAAGCAAAACTGATCACACAGGTGCATATTTTAGACAATTATTTTTTGAGGACATTCAACCAGCAGCAACGCAACAAGCCTGTCACAGCCAAACTCTGCTTCCCTTCAAGTGGACCCCATAGTGAAGGTCACCAAACTAATTTAATCTACCTCAACCTGAAAAATTGGCTGAAGTCAAAAGCCCATCTGTATTGTAGACAGAAGATCTACTACACCAAAAGTACATTTCCATTCCATGGGAGCTGATTATCTGGCCCTTATTAAGTATACTAACAATTTGGCAGTTTTATTGAAATCCAGTTAGAGGCTGAGGAGTCCCTAAGGCAACAGGGTTCCAGGCAGAAATAGGGCAAAATTAGCTCATCATGTGGTATTTGCAGTAAACTAAGAAAACGCCATTTAACAAATGTTAACTGTATAGTAATTGAGTACTTAATTGTATTCAAGTAGTTGGCTTTAACTCGGGATTCACTTGTGCTCCTATATATAGAAGACTGAAACTTGGTTGGTGAGTTAGGAGGTGCATGTTTGTAATGTGTATCTCTATAAATAAAAGCTTATAAAAGTACATAAAGATTAAACTTCAGTCTTATCCTTCAATGCCTGGTTTTCTGGAGTAAAACAACAAATAAATAACTGTTTGAGTCTCTGGGCAGAATCATCCCAGATTTGCACTAAGTGCGGTAGCGGGCGGGTAAAATGATGTTTTACCCGCTGGCTACAATTGCGGTTTCTCGCACCCTATCATCCCAAACCCGCCATATTAATTACCGGGACAACATTCCCGGGAAACACGCCATTTCCATGGCAGATGGGATCTCATTTGGCCGCCACACCATTACCGCGCCACTTCATCACACTGGGTGCCATATTTAAAGTGCAGCCGCGTGCACACCTCTCATCGCTTCCAGCCCAGGACTGCTGCATGGAAGACATGGCCCTGAAAGGCAAAAAAGACTGCAGCCCAGAGGTTCAATGATGTGTCCCTCGAGTGCCTTTTGGACACCATGGAGGTCCGCCGTGCTGTCCTCAAGCCCCACTCTGGCTGCAGGATGGACAACAACATCACCATCCGGCTTGGGAGCTGATGCAGCGGTGGTCAGTGCCAGCGCCCTGCAGAAAAGGACAGCCACGCCGTGCTGCAAGAGCATAAATTATCTCCTTCGTTCTTCTCATCGGTCTCAACTCACACACTCACAAACCCATCACACATCACAGGGCCCTTACTCACTGCCAGTTCAAGTGACATCACCATTCTCTCACACTCACTGTCATTGTCCTCAGCCCGTCCATAGGAGCACTCAACACCCACACATCCCAGGCATACTTATTGTCTGGCCTGGCAGGCATCCTGCTTACACTCTTTTCATATCTATACATGCAGGACAAGCTGGCACACAACAAGAGGGTGGGGTCGCTTACCAGTTGAGGAATGCCTGAAATCAAGGTCCTCATGGACTTTGAAAACAGAATCCAGGTGACCAGTGAGGATCAGAGCCGTTCTGTCGGCGCTGCCCTAGCAAGTGAGGATCCAGTAGTGCAACATCCATCAGACAACCATGCTGTGAATGATGTGTCCTGTATTACAGGCCACTGCCATGCACTAATGATCTCCCCTTGCTTCTGTAGGTACTGGGAAACAGCCAATGGGGTGCATGACCCAGGACCTCTGATCAAACCCCAAAGAAACCTCTGAAAAGGAATTTGAAGGCACCCTCCTTGAAGTACATACAAACATAAGAATTAGGAGCAGGAGGCAGGAGTAGGCCACTCAGCCCCTCGAGCCTGCTCCACCATTCAATAAGATCATGGCTGATCTGAATGTAACCTCGACTCCACATTCCTGCCTATCCATAATAGCCTTTCACCCCCCTTGTTAATCAAGAATCTATCTAGATCTGGCTTAAAAATATTCAAAGACTCTGCTTCCATCGCATTTTGAGGAAGAGAGTTCCAAAGGCTCACTACCCTCTGAGAGAAAAAATTTCTCCTCATCTGTGTCTTAAATGAGCGACCCTTTATTTTTAAACAGTGACCCCTAGTTTTAGATTCTACCACAAGAGGAAACATCCTCTCCATATCCACCCTGTCATGGCCCCTCAGGATCTTAAAGGTTTCAATTAAGTTACCTTCTACTCTTCTAAATTCCAGTGGATACAAGCCTAACCTGTCCAGCCTTTCCTCATAAGACAACCATCACAGCGCTCACCCACATCCTCCACTGGCGCAGAGGTACACACCTTGTTGGGACCTAGCTTTAGAGTAGCCTGAGGATCACAATCTAGTGTGCACATCGCACTTTCTGATCCACAGCAGGTGGTGGAAGGGACTTCCCAGATCTGCATCACTTGGAGGACTGCTGGAGGCCAGAAATTTGTTGAGTCTGAGTCAGATGACGAGCCTCCAGACTCGGTCATGTCACAGTTGCTGGAGTTGCAAAGGCAAACTCGGGAACATCAGCAAGGGATCTCTGCTGCACTCCTCAGATTGCAAGGCACAACGGAGGAGTCTGTCTGCCTTTAGGCTGAGGTGATAGCGCCGACATGCCAACGCACCGAGGTCAAGGTAGGATGGCGGCTGCCATGGAGACCTTGGTCCAGGATGTCGCTCCTGCACTGCTGCGCAGGCTGAACTCCATTGCCGAAGCCGTAGCTGGCCTCCAATGGTGTGTACGTGAGAGGGGCGCAGGGCAGCCCAATCTCACTCCAGCTAACCTTTCTCCTCAAGGGGTCAGCCAGGGGCCGTCGGGCACCCACAGGGAGGAGGATCAGCAGGTGTCCCCCCATGGGGCCATCCATCCAGATGACTCTGGGAGTGTCCGGCCCATCCGGCTCCTCACAACAGCTCCAGCTCCATAGGCTCAGGAGGGTGCCACTGCCACACAGCAAGACCCCAAAGGCAAGCTGGAGCCCTCCAGGTCAAGGTCCGCCAAGGTCATCACAAAGAGCGTGTAGCAGTCAGCAGGCTGCCTCCACCTCTGCTGTGGATGTCTGGGGAGCACCAAGACATAGCGGCAGGGTTAGGACAGCCTGGGCATGGTGTTAATCACTTGTACATAATGTTCACTATTGTAAATAAACTCCCAGCAATGTCTCCCTGCCTATGGCTCCTTGTTCTGATGAGCAGTGTTTGTGTCTCTCAGATGTGAAACCTTTCTGCACAAGATAAAGGGAAAGGAAGGTGTCTCAATCCGGGGTCTCTTCCATGTGCTTTGTGCATCCTTCAGACCACAGTGATGGTCCGGTCTCACACTCACTGGACATATTAGTGATGCCTGCACGGCGGATGCTCATCATTACTGCTGGAATGTCGTGGGCAGGCGATACAGAGTTCCGTCATTCTCTCTGTGTGCTCTCAGCACCTTTAAGGAGGGGCTGACCCCCATCTCTTCAGCATCTGTTACCAGTGACGCTGTGCTCCTGAAGGGGTCAGGTGCTGAAGATGGATAAAGGACCAGGTGCTTTTAAAGTTTCATGGCTGCGTTTCCATGATATATGACCCTGATCACAGAGCGCAAGCGAGCTGCCCTCAGTCAGACAGGAGTCAGACATTCACAGAGGCTATGTGAAGATCTATTGCGTGTCCTCACTGCATGTTGTCATCATCCTCCTGCAATCGAGTGACAATTAGGCCTCCACTGCATTTCAATGACAGGAGCATTATCACAGAGGGTATGTTCACCGTTGTAAGCCAGACTGGAGTAAAATGTTCATAGATGCAATGTCATGATCCATGGTGTCTCCTCACTGCATGTCATTATCATCCTCCACAAATCTAGCAGCAATAAGGGCCTCCCAAGCGCACCTGCCTCACCTGTCCAGTGAGGGCCTGATCGCTGTCATCGTCGCCTTCAAGGACCTCCTTGCCCTCATCACCAATGACATCCTCCTCATTGGAGGAGACTTCCAGCTCCTCCACCTCCTCATCAGCCAGCTCTTCTCCCCGTTGCAGCACCAGGTTGTAAAGGGCGCAGCAGGTGACCATGATGTGTGACACCCTCTGTGGACTATATTGCAGGGCTCCACCAAACTGATCCAGGCACCAGATCCTCATTTTCAGCAACCCGATGGTTTGTTCCACTAAGTTGCAAATTGCAGCATCAGCCTCATTTTATCTTCTCTCTGCTGCAGTCTGAGGCCATTGCACAGGCGTCATCAGCCACAGCCTCTGCAGGTGGCCCTTGTCTCCTAGGTCCAACGCTCTAGCCTCTGTGGACCTTGGAAGACATCAGGGATCTATGACCAACTGAGAATCTAGGAGTCGTGGACACTCCTTGGAAATTGTGCGCAGACCTACAGGATGTGTTTGTGGTGGTCACACACCAGCTGCACATTCAGCAAATGGTAACCCTTGCGGTTGACATAGTTGACCTCTTGTTGCAACAGAGATCTGAGCGACTGCAGTCAATGGCACCCTGTGCCTGTTTGAAACCCGAGATTTGGGCAAATCCAATAGCCCTTGCATCCTGGCGCTCTTGGTCCCAGGCAAAATGCACAAAGTTGTGTGCCTTTGTGAAGTTGGCAATTGTGGATGGAGGCTTGTGAAATCCCACAGAGGTCACCTGTGGAGCCCTGAAAGGAGTCACTGGTGTAGAAATTGAGCGCTGCTATCACTTTCATGGCTATTGGTAATGGATGCCCTCCATGTCCCCGTGGTGCCAAATCCTGCAGCAGGTGGCAGATGTGACCGACCAGTTCCCTGGACATGCGCAGTCTTCGTTGACACTGCTTGTCGGTCATCTGCAGGAATGAAAGGCGGCGTCTATAGACCCCGTGACTAGCTAGTCGCCGACCAATGACAGCTCGCTGTGGTTCTTCGGCTACATGTACGGGAGTCCCAGCCGCCCCTTCTTCTGGAGGGTGCTGCTCCACCCTCTGCACAGCCAGGCGCCTCCATTGCTCCCTTCTCCGTCATCTCCGCTGTCTGTACGCGATGAGGCATACAGCTAGTTGAACAGGCTCCATGCTCCAGATGTGCTTCTCCTGTTGGATGAAAGAGAGAGATGCGTGGGTTAGCATGGGTATACTAAGAACCTCTCTTGGTTAAATCTGAAGGCCCTTAATGCATCCTGGTGGGTGCTGGCCACCATTTGGATGGCCAGAGTTTAGTGCACTGCATGACTGCCCAAAACCCCAATCACCTCTGCCCCACTTCACCTAAATGATTGGCAGCAGCTTTGCTCATTTGACTGCATGCTGTGCTCTCAGTTCAGGCGCAGGATTTCTCCTAACCTGCATTGCAAGGCTGCACTGTTAGCTTGAACCAAGGGGGAGACTGGTCCAAACTGGGATGCTGACATTGAAAGAGACTGTGAGTGCCTCTATCAGTGACTGCTCCCTGACCAGCTTTAGCAAGGAGATTGTATAACGTGCCCAGTCATCCAACTGTTGTGCAGTCCGCTAAAACGTTCATTATTTTGCAGTCTGTGTCTGAGGGGGTGAAAAACTCTGGAGCACTTGGTGGCACTTTGATGCCTCTCCGTTGCTTGAGTGGGCAGATAAGCTAGCAACCTGACTCCGCACATGTCAATGTGGCTGCGTCTGAACTGTCTCAGTTGCAGAGGAATGGTCACTTTATACAAGGTTTCCCTAATGCGTGGCCACTTCCCCAGCCGCCCCCCCCTCCACCGCAGCCACCCCACCAAGCCACATGTCCTTGTGCACTTCCTTCAACTGCAGGGCAGCCCTTGCCCACCACTGCCCAAGTCACCTCAACCACAGGGCAGCCCTGTGCAATCACGCCAACTTAGGCAGATGATCCACCATGTGGGGATGATTCCAGCAGGCTGACCTTATAATGATATGCAGATTTATTACAATGAGGTTCTGATGGCAGCTAACGCAGCTCGCCACCGACAGGCTAAATGGACAATTGCAAACTGGTTTCACAACATTGTGAAACTGATTTCTGGCCTTCTCACCATATTGTCCACTCAGGCTGCCAAGCATGCCGGACACGAGCGGGCACGGAAAATTCCGCCCTTTGTCTTTCTCTTGCCTTTCAAAAGATTTTTTGGCATAATTACTGATTCTTTCTCAACTCATTAATGTTTTTTAATAAAACTATTAAGTTCACATAAAAGGTTAATATTTTCCCATTCTGCGTTGATACTGATTTTCTTTGTAAAGGTTATTTTTATTGGAGGAGTGGGTGATGTGGAGCATAGAATGTATTTGAATGTTCAGAGCAAACCTGAATCGTGCTTTTTATCACTAACTCAGGACTTAGGATTACATTGTGAATGATTATGGTGAATACAGTGATCATGTACATACACTGTACATACAGTGAAAACACTTCATTAAACAATATGGACCATGCCAATTCCCAAGCAGTGCATCACTGTTTAAATCTTGTTCATAAGACCTCAGAGCAGGAAAACAGAATTATGATATAACTGAGGCATTAATCAGAAGACATAAATATCAGCCACAGCACGTGGCGATGCAAGGTAACTTCCCCACCAGCCCAAGAAAAAAAACTCAGTTCCCCACATGTCACAGACAGGAAGGCACATTTATCCACCTCAGATTTATTTTTGGTAATTTCTGTTGAATGACTCAATTGAGTTCCCACCTAAATCTATCTGGTACAAACAGTAATTCACCAAACTGTGGCTTCAATGTCAATGAATTGCTTGTGAAGATTATTTTGTTAAGAATAGGTCATAATTGGGAGTTACTTTGTTCAGTATACGGTTTGTAAAACGACACAAAATTCAGGCACGTTTGATGAGTTTTACAATTTACGTAAGGCTTTGTAAGCCTATGTATATAATATAAAAATGTTAACCTATCTCCTTCATGTACCCGGCAGCCAGCTTAGAACTTCACTGGCAACATGTATTAGTAAGTAACTGCATTCACAAAAGCTGATCGGTTACAGCACAAGTGACCCTGACGATTGGCATCCAATATTGTGCAATTGTTTTGATATTTCAACTGCTTACCCATCCCCTGTTTTCAATTCTACCTGACTGTTTTAAAGAACAGTCTCAAGTTGTCTGCAATAAAGCAAGGTAATATTCCACAAATATTAAACAGGTAACATTGATTCTATTGAAAAACAGAATGCTGTGGATGCTGGAAATCTGAAATAAAAACTGAAAATGTTGGAAATGCTCAGCAAGCCAGGCAGTATCTGTGGAGAGAAAAAAAAAAGAGTTAACGGCCTGAATTTTCAGCTCGGCAGGCGGGCAAGATTGGCGGGCCAGGTATCGGCCAGGAAACGGACTGCCGACCACGATCAGCCCCAACCGCGATTTCACACTGGCTGACCAATTAATGGCCAGCCAGTGTGAAGTGTGCGCTGAAAAGCTCAGCGCTGCTGGGGTGGGGGTGGGAGAAGGGCGAGCGATATTGTCAGTGTGGGTGCGGGCGAGCGCTGAGAGAAAGCACCTTGAATGCAGAGAGCTGCCTCAGAAAGCTGCAGACCCACAAACCATGAAATAAAGTTTTGAAAATCAGAAAAAAAAATGTCCAAGCATCACAATCATGCACCTGAATATATAGATGATAAAAGTGCTGTCCACAGATTTTTATTTTTATTTTATTTAATAATGGAAACTTCATCCTGTCCTCGGATGAGATTTGATGAAAAATGTAAAGGCTGCCTGGTCGATTTGCCCACCCACCAACCGTAAGGTTTGACGGGCTATGAAAAATAACAGACAATTGATCCATTAATAGGCTTAATTGCCCTCTTAATTGTCGGCGGATGCACTTCTGACTTTTGCGTGTGCCTGCCGAGCACAGAATGAAGTCAGGACGCTCACCCACCGTCATCTCACGCATTTTCACGCCCAATCGGGTCGGGAGCGCGTCCGTCCGATCAATGTAAAATTCAGCCCAATGTTTCAAGTCGCGATCCTTCATCAAAACTGGGATAAGTTAGACATGTGATTGGTTTTGAGCAAGGGTGGGTGGGACAAGGACAAAAGGAAGGTCTGTGATAAGGTGGAAGTCAAACGAGATTGAATGACAAAAGAGTTAGTCTTCCAGAGCCAAAGGCGGTGGTGATGGGGTAAGAAAATAAACTGTTACAATCTGATCAAGAGGGCTTGAATGGCTCCCCTCTTTTCCCACTTCCTGTTTAATTGTAACAGGGTTTTTGTGAAAAGGACATACTTGCCAATTCAGCGCATGTTTATGTGATCATAAAAGTCACAAACAGGCAGGTTTTCTTGACTTAAACTGGTCTAAGTAAAAATAATAAAATATGCTCCAACTTTTGCATATGCGCGCGCGCGCGCACACACACACACACACACACACACACGCTAGTTGAATTAGAGTCCAGAGAAATAATTAAGCTCGTTACCAAGCCAATTGACCCAATAATACACTGCCCATGCGATAAAAGGGTTAGTGTGGGCAATTGGGCATGAGTGGGCAGTCCGATTTTCATTAAAATGAAGTTAGCATTCTGGTGAAGCAATGCAGTTAGGAGAATGTGGTTATTGACAGAGCTGTTGAACCTATCACTTTGTATTGAATAAATCTTAGAAAGTAAGGGGAGGAAGGAAGAGAAAGGGAAAGAAAGGAAGGAAAATTCTTCATTTAAAAAGATACACATACCAGTTGAATTTTGAAGTCAAATCATCTCTCATTTGCTTTGTCGAAAAATTGAGGCACATAAAATTATAAGGGGCCTAGATAGAGTGGATAGGAAGGATCAATTTCCCTAGCAGAGAAGTCAGTAAGCAGGGGGCACAGATTTAAAGTAATTGGCAGAAGGCTTAGAGAGAAGAAATTTTTCACCTGGAGTGTGGAGAGGGTCTGGAACTTACTGCCTGAAAGGATGCTAGAGACAGAAACCCTCACTACATTTAGAAAAACTCTTGGATACGCACCTGAAGTGTGATATGAACCTACAGGGCTACGGACCAAAAATTGAAACTTGGGATTCATTTGGATAGCTCTTTTTCAGGCAACAAGGACAAGATGGGCTGAATTGACCTCCTTCAGTGCTGTAAAGTTTTTATGTTGCTATTTTCTTTCATGCACATATTTTATCTGTTCATAAAGAGAAAACATTCAATATATATTTTACCTCAAAACTTTTGAAGTTAATCTTGTTTTTGAAAATTATTTGAAGGAAAATTCCAGTGCAGAAAGTCCTGGAAGCTGACTGGTACCAGTATATTCTTGTATCCTTGTAAACTAGGTGCACTATACATGCTGAAACTGTACAATCCAAAGTCAGCCTAGACACTAGCTCTGGGCAAAAATACTCTGCTACCCTAGGCATTTGAGAGAGGCAGAGGCCTTCAAATTAAAATTTTAAAGGGGGGATTAAAAGACAGTAATGACAGTAAATGTATCAATGTTATTATAAATAATGTAATTGCTTTTTAAAAAAAAATTGTTTAAACAGTATTTTGGACCTTAGAAATTTCAATTTACCTAGGAAAATAGTGCAGAATGGGGGTACCCAGTCATCAGATTGTGCAGTCACACTGCTCAGGTGCTGTGGACAGAAAATGCAGTCAACAGATTACTACAAAAGAAGTGGAGTGGGGGTAGGTTATGAGAGATAACTCCAGCCCATCTGAAAATACCCAGGAGAGGGTATTACTGTCCTTCCAACATTTTAAATTTCAGCATCTAGAAGGGCAATTTTCACCCTTACAGAGTGCAAGGACCACAAACATGGGGCTGAATTTTACGATCTGTGAACGGGAGCGTTTCGCGGAGCATATTATATGGCGTGATGACATCGGGTGCCATTCCCAACGTCATCACACCGGTTTAGCATAATACCGTACACGGGCAGGTCAAAAGGTCGGCAAACCCGTCCGCGTTATTCAAATTTCAATTTAAATGCCTATTAAGCCAATTAAGTCAGAGTGCAATAATACGGGCTGAAGGCAATAAAACACCTTCAAGGTCAGATTCTCGTCAGGTGTGAAAGCCATTTGTTTAAGGGCGAGCTTGTTCTGACAAGTTTTTAAACTGCAGCTGGGAGCAGAGACTCAGCCTTGCAGTTCAGAGACCTCTGGCTGCAGGGAGTGGTCATTTGACTGGACATTGCAGAATTTCGGATTTTGTATCTTCAGAAGGACTATCCTTTCATTTAGAGCGGTCATCTGAAACCTCATTTAATATTTCCTCCATCAACCAGAGGTGAGTGGTGCCAACTCTCATACACAGATGGGGATTATGGTCACAGTGGGAGGCGCTACCTCCAGAGAGGAGGATAAGGAGGAATAGGAGGCGGAGGAGGGGGTGAGCAGATTAGAGATCAGAGGGAGGCCCAGGAGGCAGTGGGTCCTCAGGATGGGGCAAGAGTAGCACCAGGTTCCGATGGTCAGGAGGAGCCTTGGGAGGCACCTTGCAAGCACCAAAGACTCTGCTGCACCGGGCATACAGGCAGCAATTCAGCTACCTCCAAAAGACTGAAACTCAGTGCCGAAGAAGACTGAGGCTCTCAAGGGCAACTGTCATATCCCTTTCTGAGATCCTGGCTGGAGTGATCTTGGCAAACTGCCAAAGTTAACAGTGACACTGAACGTTATCGAAACAGGTTCTTTTCAGGCAGCATCCAGGGACCCAGGGATAACCCAGCTGGCTGTGCACCACGGCATTAAGGTGGTTACGGATGCAATACTCTGGAGGGCTAGCAATTACATAGCTTTCACCACTGATACCCGAAGCCAAATGGAGAGGGCCTGAGGATTTGCAGCCATTGCTGGTTTCCCCAGGGTGCAAAGAGCCATCGATTGCACCCATGTAGCCATCAAGGCTCCTGTGGAGCAGTCCTGTATGTTCATAAATAGAAAGGAATTCCACTCAATCAACAATCAGCTGGTCTGTGACCACAAATGGCGGGTGATGTAGTGTGTGCCAGGTATTGAGGCAGCAGCCATGTCACATATATCCTCAAGAATTCATATATTCTGGCTCTTTTACCAGCCCGGATGCTTTGGTGGGTTGGGAGATAAGGGCTACCCTCTCAAGAGATGGTTTATGATGTCTGTGAGGGTCCCAAGATCTGAGAGAGAGGGGAGGTTTAATGAGAGTCCGAACAGCACCAGGGCCACAGGGGAGCAGACAATCGGCCTTCTGAAAATGTACTTTCGATGTTGGACCAATCAGGAGGTGCACTGCAGTACTCCACCTCACGGGTCTCTCTGATGGCCGTGGTCTGCTGTATCCTACACAACATAGCTGTACAAAGAAAAGATTACTTTGGAGGATGATGAGAGGCCAGAAGGGGACCAGTCATCTGAGGACGATGGCGAGAATGAAACATGGGCAATGCCACCGTGAATGCCTCTGGCCATGAGTGGGTAGATGGCAGTGACACTCAGGGTGCCTAAATACAGCAACGGTTTGTGTGGAGCCTTGCAAAGCATCAACTTACCAGATGTCCGCACTTACAAAAAGCAACTCCCGAAGCCTGTACAAGCCACATTCCTGTACTCACCCATAATAATACAGATGGGCCAGAATTTTCAGGTCAGAGAGTGGGGGCGGGGCCCGCTCTCCAACGCGTAAAATAACGCATGGGTGGCGTCGGGCGTCCGTCCCAACATCATCGCGTGTCATTCAGATCTTGAGTCCAGCAGGCATGCATCGAAGTCAGCTGCACACCCGCTGAACTGTCAAAGGCCTATTAAGGGTATTTAAACACCAATTAAACTAATTAAGTGAGCTGTCCTCCCAACCTTAATGTTGGCGGGCAGGCAAAGAGCCCAGGCAGCCTTCGCATTTATCATGAAACCTCATCCACGGGCGGGACTTAAATGTAGGAGTATGATCAAGAAGTTCGCGGATGACATGAAAATTGGTCGGGTGGTAAATAGCGACGACCTCGGCCACCTCCACTCACGTAGCACACATCTGCCTGTGGTTCCAACTGTTCTCTCTGCTTAGAATAAGCTGGTCACATCTAGCATGGAGGAGTGTACCAAGGGCTGTGTCGACGAACCTGGGGGCAGATTTGCCCCTTCGGGAGCACCTCTCTCCTTGCTCTGATGGCGCAGACATCTGTACGTCGAAAGACACAATCAGTGCACACAACGCAGTTTCTAAAGCTGGTGGATTTGCTGATTTATTAAAAACGGAGTTACTATGAGGCCGTAGATGTCTGATAGACATAAGCACTAATTAACATTTACTTACCTGGATACACCGCAAAGGACAAAAATCCTCACTGCTCAAAACTTTGTTCTCCTCCAGTATGATTTGAGGGCTCACCTGAAGCTGACCTCTGACAGGGGGCCTTTTAAGGGGCTGGTCATGACCTAGTTCCGGGTCACAGCCTCAAGCCTCAGATCCGACTTCCCGCTTCTGTAACTCGTTGTGTGGGATGACTGTCTGTCACCCGTCTTTGCCGCTAATTTGGTGGCAATTAGCGTTTTATGGGGCGTGCAACGACAGTGAACCCGTAAATCGAAAGTCCACCAACTTCCAAGTGCGGGATCTGCCATTGGGATGCCATCATAAAATTCAACCCAATATTTTGAAAGCAATGGAGGGGAAAGAGTTGTAATGCAGGAGCAAAATGACTTACTTTAGGACATGAGGGCACTGCACCAAGATATTCAGTTAGTGATAAGTTCGTTAACACTTTCAGAGCTGCTTCGGACTTGGATTCAAATTGGCAAGAGGTGTATAACACAAATAACCCTTTCTCTGCTCAATAAATTAAAAAGGCAGATAGTTAATGTAACAATTACTGTGACTGGAAACCAAAGGGGCATTATCATTTCCATGGCAAACTGAGTTCTTGGAACAGCTCTTGAAAATATTTCACCAAATTCATATGACTGGTAGTACAATTTGAGGTTGATTAACATTAAAATTTCCATTCTTTTACCATTCTTAATTTAATAAATTGAATGCATGAAATCTGTGATGACGGAGTAAGATGTATTTTATTTACTTAAAATAAATACTTAATAGCAAAACAGTTTCAGTTCTAAAAATTGAAATTATATGGTCAGTATACAAACCCTTTTACTAACAAACAAGCATTTGTGCAACTGGGCATGTGAATAAAGTTCTGAGAAATGGCAATAATTTGCTTCGTTACATTATCATCCTTTTTTTCATGTGATGTAATTAGTCATATGCTTGACTGACCTCAAATGAAGGCTTTTTGTGGAGCCTAAACTCCAAGTTGACCCATCTAATGAAGCTTTAAAGCTGACTTCTTTTCTTTTTCTGGTAAGTTGTCAATTTTGCATTCATCTCAATGGTGAGAATATTTTTCCATTTATGGCAACCCCTGTTAGTTAGCATCAATTATTCCAATTAAGAAACAGCAGAGGTTAAATCCTGTGCAAAACTCTTTTCTTTCCCTACCAAAGCTTCACAATAACCACATTCTCCTAACTGTATTGCTTCACCAGAATGCTAACTTTATTTTCATAATTAGCCATCATTTGAATAAGGTCATCTCGTTTTCTTCCCAATATCTCCAAAGCCATGTTCCAAAAGATCAATGACGATGTTGTAATTCACTGCACCTACCAAGATCATCAATTCCCTATCTTTACGATTATTGTACCTTTTCTGTTTTATTGTTTAGTTTTTGGAGTATGTTTTATAACAGGCTTATTCTGGAAGAATTGGTGTTAATATAGCACCTGACATATCCTCAGAATATTGCAAAGTACTTTGCATTTAATTATAATCATATCATAGGCAACGGTGGTGGTGAATTTGCATACTGCAAAGTCCTACAAACAGCAAATGAGATAACTGACCAGTTAATCTGTTTCAGTGGTGCTGGTTGAGGGACGAATGTTGACCAGGGCATTGTGAGAGCTCCCTGCTCATTTTTTACATGCAGACAGACTAGCCCTTGGTTTAACAGCTCATTGAAAGAGGTCACCTCTAAAAATACAGCATTCCCTTGATAGGGCCCAGAGGTGTCATCCTGGATTAAGAGATTAAGTTCTCAAATGGAGTTTGAACCCACAACGTCTAACTCCAAGACAAGAGGTGTGGTCACTGAACCAAGCTGACATATAAAATAAAAAAAAATTGCTGGAAAAACTCAGCAGGTCTGACAGCATATGAGAGCTTTCCCAATAGCTCTGTGGATAAATGCTGCATAGTTGAGGAAAGTGTCTAGTCAGTCCCCCAGTCCCTCGCCTGTGCTGAGTTAGCACATTTTAGGGCAGTGGTTTTCACTAGAAAATAATGACTGCCAATTGAGATTTTGGACACTTCATGCTACATATAGAAATTTTAAAAAATACTTGTAGATTCATTGTGATTTATTTCTTCAAAAAATGGATCTTGGTACGTAAAAGACAAAAAGTGTTTATGAAAGATAAACTCATTAGTAACTGTAGACAATATGCCAAGGGTGATCTAACCTAGCTTTCAGTGTACATTGAGCATAATTTCTCTACTTTATAAAGCTATCTCTTGTTTAGCACTCCTAATATGTTCCTAAAAAACGATGTGCTAAACAAAAACATGCTTCCAAAAGAGACATGTAATAAGCGTGGGTTACATTGCTGACCTGTAACTTTTACATTCTTATTCTTAGGCAACCCCTCAGATTCGAGGATGATTTGCTTCCATTCTGATTTGATAGGTTCTGAGATGGCTGATAATTCCAATGTGTGATCTGCAGACTCTGCCACATGAGGGTAGATAGTGCTTGAAGGGTTGGGTAGGTAAGCTGTTTGGAGGTTTGTGCCCTCCTTCCATCACCTAGACTTCACCCCTGCACATTCCCATCGAAGTTTTCGGTGCCTTCCCTAATAATCTGCTCCATTTTGGCCGCACGGTCACAAGCCATGGTCTCGCTCTTCAGGGATGCTTTGAGGACAACCCTAAAATGTTTCTGCTGTTCACCTGGGATTCTCCTGCTGCAATCAAGATCTGAGTAGAGTACTTGATTCGGGAGTTTGGCATATGATCTTCATGATCTACAATCCATTAAAAACCTAATGGCTGTCTTGAAGCTAACTGGCCCAAAAATTCTCTTATTAATTCTTAATAATGTAAGAAGTTTTAATAACTTACTAATGATGAATTCCTTCAACTTACCTCGTGCTCACCACTTCCAGCCTGCAACTTGCTACCTCTCCCGACTCGCTGCCTCTCTAGACTCACTTCTTCCCTCCCCAGCCTTCCCACTCACCATCTCCCTCCTGCTCACCAACTCCCTTGCTTGCTGCTTCCCTCCCCCACCTTTCTGTTCACCATTTTCCTGCCCAGCCTTCCTGATTCCATGACCCTGCCGCTCACCACCTCCCTCCCAGTCACTGATCCTTGCTCTCAACTCATCACTTCCCTCTCCTGAACCATGACTCTATGCTCGGGAAGAGGGGGGAAGCTCGTGACAAGAGGGGGGAAGCAAGCAAGGGAGCGAGAGGTGTTGCAAGTGGGAGGGTCAGGGAGAGAAGCAGCGAGCAGGAGAGGCTGCAAGCAGGAGGGAAGCAATGGGTGGAAGGATCGGGAAGGGGAGTGGCAAGTGGAAGGGCGGTGGTGTGTTGGAGTGTCAGGGAGGGAACCAGCAAGCAGGAGAGGTGCTGAGTGGGAGGGAGTTAGCAAGCAGGAGGGCTGGTGAGCAGGCCACAGGAAAGACAAGTGGGCTGAGGGCCTCATTCTGAATACCGCTGTCTTAGGATATCATCAGTGGTACAAAAATTGACCAAGATGTTCCTGATTTTGGGTATGGAGCAAATAAAGTAGACTTGTTACCTACTCCAAATTACTGTCCATTGATGTCCCCTCCCCATCTTTTGCTGAAAAGTGCAAAAAAAGTAGGCAAGTGATCATGAGCCCAGAATTTCCTTCAAAGTTAAGAGAATGAGTATAAAGCTGGACCAGTTTTAGATATAAAAGATTGAGGGAACTCTGGTTTATTCACATTTTCACGATGACCCAAATTTCCTCAATATTTCATACCACTTTAGTGCAGCCGCTGCTGAATCCCTCTTCTGCTCATTAACATAGCCCCACCCCACATTGAGAAGATGCACATTTCTAACTTTGAATGGGTCAGCCAACATTTTAGGTGCAGCAGAAGCCATGATCTGGGCCTGAATTTAGCGGCTTAATTCCTGGAATTAACATGGACATTCCAGATATCTCTGGTGCAGTCTCACATCCGTCTTGTGCAATTTATTTGATCACATTCAGTCATAGAACTGCAAGAACCTTGACCAGAATGCTGAAGATCTCAGAGGTCAACGTTTTAAGGACCTCTGACTGCACCCGGTCCCAACCCAATTGGCATATCTTTATTCCTATTAAGAAAATGCAAGGATCTAAAATTATGCTTTGTGGTGTATTGTTGAAGTTATGCAGAACTGTAACTGGAATGTACTAGTTTTTCAAAGTGTGTGCACACAACATTTTGTTTTCCAAAATCTAGCCCTTTGTAGTTCCCATTTTACTTCATCTTTTAAAGTGATCTTTCTCCATGTATTATTCCTCATATTCTTTAGATCACACATATCCCACCTATTATCCTGTCCTCTGATAAATATATGTAGCCTCTATTCAATATTAAGGAACTCATTATGTAATGAACTAGGGAGCAAAGCTGTGCCTTTCTAGTTGGTAGCTCAATGCATGATTTGTACTGGACTAGAAAAAAAAGACATTAAATGTTCCAAAATTTTCAGTGCTGCAGTTCATTAAGAATGTTTTGGATTGAAGGCTGAAACTATTCATTCAGATTCTACGTGAGTCACTTCAACTCTAATGTGATGGATGTGAGTGGTTTCTCAATGAGAATGCAATTAATTCAGATTGAATCTGAATGAAACTGGTACATTAAATAGCCTTCATCCCCACAACCAAGCTGAGAATTGTGAAGCAGTTTCACCCTCACTAATGGAATCAGAATCCTATCACCAGTTAAGTGTACTTTGGGAAGAGTTGTTTCTCTGTTTATCAAGTACACCAAACTATTATAGTTGGGAAGTAGTACGAGTTGAATCCTGTTATTTTCCACTGGATCTGATTAGTGCCTTTAAAAAGCAAAGTAATACTCAAACTCTGGAGATAGTTATAAACATAATATGATGTGTTTTCACCTTCCTGGTACAATGCAGTCAGCAGGCACAGGGACCCACCCTTAGAGTAACAGTGGAGAATGTGGGTTCTGCTATAATAGTGATGGTAACATTAACAGTAATGTAAGCAAACAAGATATTTTGTGTTCTGCAAAAGTACTGTTTTGACCTATAGCTGACAAAGGGATGTTAGCTCCTTGATTTTTCCCTTAATCTAATCTGCCTTTCCTCAATGCCTCAACTCCTATTCCCTCCAAATAGCTTTATGTCTTGTTACCAACACAATCAGCTGGGATCTAATATTAAAACAAATATTTCCTACACCTTTTTTTTTAGAAAGTACATTTTTGTCCAAATAAGTTCCTTTCCTGTTTCCACATGTTGTGGAAAATTCCATAATTGTAGTTCAAGGCAAGGAATGATGTGTAATATCATCATTAATAACAAATAATGGATCATTATTTTCTCTTACAGCCTTCTTTAATAACTGTATCAACAAAGCTTGGTAAGCAATCCACATTCTTAAATTTTAAATCAACTCCATGGCATTAGACTTTGCATGGTTTCTTTTTGGTCTAATGTAGAGCCATGTTTTCATTGAATACTTAGTAGAAATGGCAGGAAAAAGGGAAAACCCCAAATACTCTGTATGAGGACTGTAAACCTTCTGATCACAAGTGATGAACAATTATACATTACAAGATAAAAATGTGTAAATACATCAGAATTTGTGTCACATTGATTGCACAGTATTTCTTGTACTTCTGTAATGAATGCAGATGGAGCACATTGAAAGCTTTGTTTAACATCATTATCAGGATGAGGGTGTCACTGGAAAGGCAATCATATATTGCCCATCTCTAATTGCGATTGAAAAGGTGAGCTGCCATCTTGAACTCTTGTAGTCCATGTGATGGAGGCACTCTCACAGCGCTGTGAGGTAGGGAATTCCAGGATTTTGATCCAGCAACAATGAAGGAACAGCGATATATGTCCAAGCTTAGACTGTGTGAGACTTGGAGTTGAAACTAGATGTGATGGTGTTCCCATGCACTTGCTACCCTTGTCCTTCTAGGTAGGGGAGGTCTTGGGTTTGAGAGGTGCTGCCGAAAAGGTCTTGATGAATTGCTCCAGTGTATCCTATTGGTAGTGCATACTGCAGACATGGTAAATGGGTCAATGTGTCTGCTATATCCCAGATCGTGTCAAGCTTGGATGATTAATGATGTTAGGTACCTCAAAGGGAGGGCTGGGGGGAGGCACAGTAGGGGAGGTTTCTGATGCAAACACATTAGTTATTCCATATTACTATATAGACATGTTGCTGAAGCTTTTCGTCTTGCACTCATCAGGACAAACAGAAGAATGCCAAATTTCAAACAATCACAACAGTTTATGCTAAGGAAGAAAAGGGTGCTGATTGACTGGTAAGTCGACTCTGATTGACCTAGCCATTGCCATGGAGAAAGCAACAGGGAACTATAGACCCCCAAGCTCCTGTGTAATTTAGAAAAGGTGCAAGGCTTGAATATGTACCTTTTGTCTGCAGAGGACGAAGCCCTGCATATGAATGTATGTTGCTTCTAGCAAACATAAATGACCCACATTACGCACCTGACTGGTTACCTTACATTGATTGTTAGTGTAGCTATTAGCACATTCACAGGGTTGCTCAACAAGCGCTGCTTAATCACAGAATCATGTCAAACAGTGGATGTTTTGTTTTGGTTTTGCAAGCGTGGGCTGATTGAGTATGGTCAGTACTCTGTATATTATGAACAACCCAAGGAACATGCAGTTATTTTTATCCACCTATCATGGGACGTATGGCCTATGTACCTGGTATCACGTTGGCACTGAAATGCATACACAATGTCGTGTATGATTGCACAATGTTCAGTGCCATTTGTAACTCCTCAGATACTGAAGCAGTCTGTGCCCAAATGCAGCAACACCTGGGTAACATTCGGGCTTAGGCGGATAAGAGGCAAGTAATATTTGCATCACACAAGGGCCAGGCAATGACTAACTCCAGCAAGAGAGAATCTAACCATCTCTCCATGACGTTTAACAGCATTATCATCACTGAATCCCCACCATTAATATCCTGGCAGTTACTGTTGACCAGAAACTTAACTGGAACAGCCATATGAATACTGTGGTCACAAGAGTAGGTCAGAGGCTGGGAATTCTGAGGAAAGTAACTCATTTCCTGACTCCCCAAAGCCTGTCCACCATCTACAAGGCACAATTTAGGAGTCTGATGTAATAATCTCTGCTTGCCTGGATGAATGCAGGTCCAACAACACCCAAGAGGCTCGACATCATCCAGGACAAAGCAGTATGCTTGATCAGCATCCTATCCACCACCTTAACTAGTCACGCCCTCTACTATCAGTGCACAATAGCAGCAGTGTGTACCATCTACATCTCCAAGATACACTTTTGCAACTCTTCAAGGCTATTTTGACAGTATTTTCCAAACCCTTGATCTACCATGTAGAAGGGCAATGGAAGCAAATTCATGGGAACACCACCACCTTCCAAGATCCCCCTGACTTGGAACCATATCACCATTATTTTGCTGTCACTGGGGCAAAATCCAGGAAGTCCCCCCATAACAGCACTTTGGGTATACCTACACCATATACAATGGTCCAAGAAGATAGCTCACCAGCACCTTCTCAAGGGATGGGCAACAATGCTGACCCATGAATGAACCGAAAAAAATTCCTCATCTCTACATAGTGTCAGCCATAGTTCAATGATTGGAATCTTGCTCATGAGTGAAAAAGATCATGGGTTCAAGTTCCACTCCAGAGACTTAAACATACAGTCAAAACTGTCACTGCACTGCAATACTGAGGGAGTGCTACAATGTCAGAGGTACTGTTTTTTTATGAGATGTTAAACTGAGGCTCATCTGCCATCCTATGTAAAACATTCCATTGCACTTTTGATGAGGAGTATGGATGTTCCCCTGGTTTCCTTTTCGACCTGTGTCCATCAGATTCCTCCTTTAAGTCTTTGAAAACTTATTTGACCAAGCTTTTGATCATCTGACCTAACAGCTCCTTCTTGGCTCAGTGTCATATTTTGTTTTATAATGCTCCTATGAAGTGCCTTAGGATGTTTTATTATGTTAAAGGCACTAAATAAGTGTAAGTTGTTGTTTCCTTGAACATTCAGGTTATTTTATACAACCATAAGAAATATTGACCCAGTTCTTCAGATCAGGATCGGAAACCTTGGGCAGAATCTTCTGCTCTGAAGTCTAGGTTCAGTGCTAGCCACGGAAATGTAAGATGATCCCTTCTAGAGGGTGGAACAGCTGAACACATGCAATCTTGCGCTGTTCAGCTTATTACTTATGCATCCATGAGGAGCGTGGTGAATCTTGTGGCGGGGGGTGCAGGAAGCCATCCTTCCTGCCGTTATCTCATGGGCTCAAAGGTCCAGGCGCCACATTTAAAGTGCACAAGGACAACCTTCCCCCCCTTACCCTGTCTCCCAGGTCCAGCCTCCCAGGTCCACTCTTCCACCCTACTACCTTCCAGCCTTCACGCAGCTTGTGCTACTAACACCCAATATGTGTGAAGTTATGAGCGGTCAAGGCGAAAGCAGCATCTACTAACCTCAAAGTCATGGAAGAAGTGAAACTCGCCAGGTGCACCCCGCTCAAATACAGTCATGAAACTGAACGTTCTAACATCCCGCTGGTGGGGAGCTTAATTTCAGTGAGGTGGCCTTTTAATGAGTATGTATGACATGCTAATGCATGCAAAATGGCTTCCCAACATTGTTCATTGGAAAGCTTAACCGGCCTTTAAACCACCTTTAAAGTCCTGAGCACAAAATTCCATCAGTTCATTCTGACAACAGGAAACTAATCTTTGGCCTCACGCCAAATTAAGCTTCCCGGCCCGCCACACTTTCCACTGCTGGCGGAAGATTCCACTCCCGATTTCTGAACCTGATCAGGCAAAAAAATGCACATTTTCCTTCCTCCAGTTTTTCTGAGTGATCTTTCGATGGGAGATCCCTCACATCCTACTAAGTGCAGCAAACCTCATTGGGAGCAGTGCAGAGAATCCGCATCCCCTTCTTATGGCAGTAACTGCCATTTTCCCTCAAGTAAAGAGCTCCAGAAAAAAAGGGATAGGATGGGTAAGATTAGTGGGTAAGGGTGATGAGTGGATAGGGTGGCAGGTGGGTAGATCGGTGAGGTAGGTAAGGTATTAGGTTGGCAGGTGGATAGGTGGGTGAGGTAGGTAGGGTGGCAGGGGGTGAGTCGGGGGTAGTCAGATCAGAGGCTAGTCAGGTCAGGTCGGGGAGGTATCGGGGGTCAGTGGGGGAGTCAGGTGGTGGGGGATGATCAGGTCATATTGGGTTGTGGGGGGAGTTAGATGGCGGATGCTAGTCAGGTGGGGTTGGGGAGGAGTTGGGGGAGTATCAGTTTGAGTGATTGGGCAGGGGGCGTCAGTTGTATATTTACCCAGGAGCTGGACTAGGGGCTGAATTTTCCATCCCGTGGCTGGGCGTGCGCACCCGACTCAATCGGGCGTAAAATTGCATGAGAAGATGCCAGACAAGTGTCCCAACGTCATCGTGCACTCACACGATATTTTGCTTGGCAGCCATGCAGAAAAGTCAGAAACACTCCCGCTAACAATTAAAAGGGCAATTAAGCCCATAAATGGGGCAATTGTCTCCGATTTTTTGCAGCCTGCCCAACCTTACGGTTGGCGGACGGGCGAATTGGTCAGGCAGCCTTTGCATTTTTCATCAAACTTCATCCAAGGGTGGGATGAAATTTCCGTTATGAAATAAAATTAAAATAAATATCTGTGGACAGCATTTTTATCAGCTTTATTTTCAGGTGATTGATTATGATGATGCATGGACATTGTTTTGCAGCTTTTTAAACCTTTATTTTAGCATTTTCAGATCTGCAGCTCCCTGAGGCAGCTGCCTGCCTTCAGGGAGCTTTCTCACAGCGCTCACCCTGCGTCTGTGGAAATGTCATCACCCACCCTCTTCCCGCCCCCACCCCGGCAGCTCTGAGCTTTTCAGCATGTGTTTCACGCTGGCTGGCCATTAATTGACCAGCCAATGTGAAGTCGCAGCTGGGGGCCGATCACAGTTGGGTGCCCATTTCCTGCTCCCAGACCCGCCAATCGCATGCGCTTGCCAAAAGTAAACTTCAGGCCTAGGATTTTTCTAACATTTCCTGGATAACTGTTCAGGTAAGTAAGTTGGAACCCTCTGATGTCTCCGACTCTAACTCAGAGTTGGACATTTTTTCAGAGGGAACAGGAAATTGCCCATCGGAAGCTCAAACTTCCAGGGCAATTCCCATGGACTTCTTGCATTGGGACTTCTGAAGGGTCCCATAACACACTTTCCTGGGTATCTCCAGTCTCCAACTACCCAGAGACTGGAAGATCTGTGACATCATGTATTATTCCTAAAATGCACTCCCTTGACTGCTCTAATCATCATGTTGTTTAAAGGACTCATCGACTAATGCCAGCATGATATTATTTTTAGTACTTGCCTGCCTCTGATCCTGGCCCAGGCTGGGTCTAAAAATTAAGCCTTACTGTTTCAGGGGAATATTTGCAATGTGTTTTGTGCAGTGGCAGAAACGTTCATGTACCCAGGATGTATGGCCGTTCTGTAGCCAGTGCAAAACAATTCTCTGTGTATATATGCAGTGTCTGAAGTTATTCACCTGAAGATGCAGCACCTTTGATTGTACTTTTCCTTCCCCCACCCTACCCCGCCATTGTATAGCTTTTATCACCTGGTGCAGACAGAGAGACAGCGCATAGAGAACCTCCTTAGCCCATGCTACAAGGTGACCTTGGAGTCTGACCATGTGATTTTCATCAGTTCACCATAAGCTTTCTGCAAACAGGGGGCAGTGCAGGATATCTAACACTTCGACAGGAATTTCCAAGTTCTCATTTAAGTTTGCTGATGTGCATTTTTATTTTTGACAGGGTTTTCCTTATTTAATAATATTCTCCTTCCTGAGGGGAGAAAGGAAAAATGTTAACCGTGCATGATGTGGTATGCAGGGAATGAAGTAGTTAATTTCAGATTGAGAGAAAATGCTATTCAGCTGTCACAAGCAGCTAAAAATATAAGCCTTTTATCGACTAATTGGTAACAATTTGATCTTGTACAGTGCATTCATACAGAAAGCTCCTCATTTGTCTAAACTGTATTCATAACATCTGCAATATGCAGACTGCCAGGTGTTAAGAGATATCAGGGATTCATTAAGCTAGGATTAAGTTAAATAGATAGAGACCTAATAATCCAATCAGAAAATGCCTAACACTGGAATGAACAATACCTAGAGATTTATCCAAACCCAACTCTGGGCGATGATGTCATCACAAGATACTTTTGAAGGAATAATCTTTAAAGGGGATTAAGTAGATGCAGATTGTTACCGTGATAAACTGCCTCCCTGTTGTACTTCATTACTCTTTAGTTTGGAGATGCCAAGTAGGATTTGGGATCAGAGGCAGTGGAGCAGAAAACATGTACAGGTCATCAGTATTTCTTGAATTCCTATTTCCAGTGAAGCAGTTTAAATACACTATATAGTGATGCTGTATGAAAGCTCTTGTTAATTGTGGCTAAATCATGCTGAGTTTCATCAGCATCAAAACAAATTCTTAACTGCATCAGACAGGAGCAGTAAGTCTTGCTAACTTCCATATCAGTAATATGCTGAGCCAGGTCACATTTCTCTAATTGATGTGCTTACTACTTTGTTCCCTGTTTAGAATGATTTACAAATTCCCCTTTCAGTCACTGCCATTATCTTAGAGGCTGTGATAATAAATTGTGCAGTTATAGTTTAATAATTGCACTCAACAGCACTTACCTTTCATGTGATTGTGCCATCCATAGACTCCCTCCCACCCTCTGTAACAACAAGGAATTAGCCTTGTAGTTTTCACACATGGGAGGCAGTCTAAAGAAGGTAAACTCTTCTGAGTACCTTATAACATGTTTATAAATCAGCCGAGAGAACACAAAGGAAAGCTACCATGGGAACAGCATGCTATCTGTCAGAGCACAAATACTAGGTGCCTCCTCACGAGTGTATATTCTGGGGACTGTAAAGGGTGCTCATGATTAATTATGTGAAATTTATAAACATATTTACTGTGACTTGGGAATGCAATTAAATGTTAAAAGGAGGCTTTGGTGTCAGGGTAAGTATTTATCCCTAGATAAGCCACAACTAATCAGTTCTTTCTAAGAAAATCAATTCGTTTGAACAATGCCATTTCCAAGCATTCAGCTGTGTAGAGGGGCAGATTTAACAGTGTGATGTAGGCCATGGAGGTTTTTCTCAGAGCATGTTTGATTCTATAGATTCCTATCATACAGACTTGAAGCTCTTTTGATGCTGCTTCGTTACAACTTTGTGAAAGATTAATACAACAACCATATCTGTGAAATCTGATTGAGATGATAGTCCAGCATTAAATCAACTCTATCAAGACCAGTGGTGTATAGCAGTGATATGGGTGTTTAGCATAACCTGCCAAAAAAGAGATTCCATTTCTAGACAGATACAGACTTTGTAAAGCACCAGTACTGTCAACTGGATGTTGGCCTTGGCTCAGTGCTAGCCTTCTTACCTTTGAGGCAGTAGATTGTCGGGTCAAGCCTCATTCCAGATACTAGACCACATACAAAAACAGAATTACATGGAAAAACTCAGCAAGTCTGGCAGCATTGGCGGAGAAGAAAAGAGTTGACGTTTCGAGTGCTGTTGACTCTTCAATAGAACTGGGTGAATCCAAGGAGAGGAGTGAAATATAAGCTGGTTTAAGGTTGGGGGGGGCGGTTGGATTGGGGGAGAGAAGTGGAGGAGTGGTGTGATTGTAGGGACAAGCAAGCAGTGATAGGAGCAGATAATCAAAAGATGTCACAGACAACATAACCTAGGATAACATGCTGAGGGAGTGCAGCGCTATCTGGGGCGCTGTCTTACAAATGAGGTGTTAAACTGAGTCCCTCTCCGGTGGGTGTAAAATATTACACATCATTGGAAAAGCAGGAGAGTTCTCCCTGTGTCCTAGCCAATTCTTATCCCTCAACTACACCTGAAACAAATGATTGGGTCATTTGTTTCATTTCTGTTTGTGGGACCTTGCTGTATTGGCTGCTATATTTTCTACTTTAATTCAGCACTTTGGGATGTGCTGAGATCATTAAATATAAATGTAACTTCTTTCTTTAGAGTTTTCTTTTCCAAAGAAAAATACGAACTTTGCATCTTAATTTTCCCTTGTGTAGCTTTAGATGTGATTGCCATGTGAAGGAGCTAATTACTGAATTAGCCAAAGGGAGTTAGAGCCAGTAAAAGCTAAATAACTCAATGATGAGTGAGTGCTGGGGCAGAATTTTGCCCTCGTTGGGCAGGCTCGGCGGCGGTGGGTGGGAGCTGTAGGGAAGCCACCAGCGATCAGGGCCGGACCACGATTTCATGCTGGTGGGCCAATTAAAGCCCGCCAGCGTGAAACATGTGCTGCAGCGCTCAGCGCCGCCTGTGTGGGGTTGGGGGGAGAGGGCAAGTGGGGAACTTCATGCATGCACACAAGTGCGCGCAGTTAAAGCTCCCCAAGGCATAAAGCTGCCTCAGAGAGATGAAAATATAAAAAATTAAAAATAAAACATTTTAAGGTGTTAAAAAAACATGCGCCCTCATGTGACTCTGGGGCATGTTAGAAATTTTTTCAATGACAAATCGAAACCTCATCCCACCTGTGGATGAAGTTTTGCAAAGAATGCAAAGGCCGCTTTGCCCTTTTGCTTGCTTGCCAACTGTAAGGTTGGATGGGCAGCGAAAAATTTAATTCAGTTAGATTGTTAATGGCCTTAATATGTCTTTTACTTGACGGTGGGCACGCTGCCAACTCCCGTGCACGCCCGCCAACCGAAATATCCCGCAAGTGCGCGATGACATCGGGGTACTCGCCTGATGTCATTGCGCGTCATTTTATGCTCATTTGGGTCAGGCGCATGCCCAGCTGACAAGCAGAAAATTCTGCCCCTGATGATTTTGTCACCAGAATTGGCTTGGAGATTTGCTAAACTCAGCAGTGCGAGGGAACCTAACTAAATATGCACAAGTTAAAACACCACCAAGTTCATGAACATATTTCTGTGGATCTAATTTACTTTACTCACTGAGTATATCGACTGCAAAGCTATTGACTTCAATGCAATTGCCCAATAGATATGGGGACAGTTTTGAAGAGAAAGTCTCGTATTATATACTACTTAGAGAATTTTCAAGTAATTAATTGCAAGTATAATTTTGCAATAAACTTGCAGAAATGAAATAACAGTTCAGTGCAAGTATTGTCATATATTAATGACGAAGTTTATTTTCTGTTAACTGCTGCACTGACAGCCCTGGTCAGCAGAAAAAAAGTCCATAATTTAAATTAAAACTACTGAATAATGATGAAACAAATATTTTAAAGAATTAGTTCAGGATTGAGGTGGCTTCCAAACCAGTGATCTGATGTATGATGCCACCTGTACCCTTCAATGGGAGGCTAAGCATTAAGATTCACAGGTCACGAATATTCTCTATGTAAGCCATTTGAAACCTTGTATGAAATCCAATCCTGTAACCTCCCCCAGGTGTCCACTGTTCTCAAAATAACAAATTCAGAATCCGCTATTTCACCTGTAATGTGAAGTAGCATCAGATAGTGACAACAGATTATCTTTGCTCGTTGCATATGTATTTCCCCCCGAATACTGCGTTTGTTATCTTGAAGGACAATTTCTGAAAGATAGTGCCTGAAAAATGGTTCCTGCAGCTACATGTTGGGACATTAACTTCTGTTCTTTAGACTCTATTAAGTATATCAGAAATAAATTAGATAAGCCAGTACTGTTTGCTAACGGATTTATATGTCTGGAAAAGTCATCACAGAGTACACCCAAGCACTAGAAACAATTAACATGAGGCATCGCTTCGCCAGCACATATGCTAAAATTGGAACGATACAGAGAAGATTAGCATGGCCCCTGTGCAAGGATGACATGCAAATTTGTGAAGCGTTCCATATTAAAAAAAACATAATCTAAACAAGACAGCCTGAGCATAGACGGTACTTGTTAGATACCACAAGTGGACATTGCAATGCTTCATCAAAACCGTTGACCTAAATAGCTTATGTATGCATTATTGAGTTTACTCTTAATTGTTTGAGTTAAGTGCCTGTTTCTCAGATTGATTCCTCAAGGCAGGACTGTAGTTCAAAGGGTTTTATGGTTGGAAAGCTTGCCACCTTTTCTTTAATGACCTGACAGCAACAGACGCAGGCTTGACATGACTCCATAGGAAAGTTTACATGATTTCAAGGAAGTTTTAGCAGTAGGAATCAAGCAGCTACTCCTTTGTTTATCTTTCGTTGAAAAAAATCTGCAAAGAAAACCATTCAAGGGAATGGAGCTGATGGGATTGTCTGATTAACCCTTTCAGAGTTGGTTCAAAGCTGCTTTGTTACTGACTTCAATAACTCCTGTTTCTGCTTGCTGCTGTAAATAATTCAACTTGTGAATCAAGCTGTTTGTAGTGTCTTACATTATGAAAGTATCTGGCCTGATAATTACGAATCATCTTTTGAAGTGATGTGCCTGCTTTGGAAATTGTAAATGTAATCAAAGACAATAAACTTGTCTATTGTTTACCCAGGGCAGACTAGCCCTGCTTTTTGCACATGGTCTTGCATCAGCTCATGGGAAGCATAGGCTTACTTATGGGAGCTAACTTCAGTGTCAGCCACAGGAGAAAATATCAGAAAAAATACAAATTGCAGCAATATTGTTGCAGTTCAGATTATGTTGCACAGCAGAATGCTAGATCAAATCATATTATCCTACAATGGCTTATTGCCTTTTGCATCTACCATAATATGATAATAAAGTTCAGAACAAAAAATGTTGACAAAAGGAACAAAACAAAAACACACCTATATGCCTCAACTTAATGGCCTAAATCTTCCATGGAGTAGCAATCACTGTTGGAATGCCACTCTGCCCCATTTACTTCCCTTAGACCGAAGTTTTGCATTTCTCACCTGGACTTTCAAACCAGGCCTCCTCAGAAACGCAGAGCACACCCGTTCTGGGAGTACTTCCTTCGTAGGGCAGGTTTGTTGGGGGCTGCCAACCCACACCCCCTTTTTATGGCGCTAGCTGCCATATTCCAGTAAATTTAAATGTCCCAAAGCCACTTTGATAAGCTGTGGAGAGAAGGTAAGTGTATAAGGTAAGTAGGTGAAGGGATAGGGTGGCAGGGTGGCAGGTGGGTGACTGAGGGGGTAGGGTGGCATGTGGGCAGGTGAGGGTATTGTAGGGTGGCAGGTGAGTGGATAAGGGGGTAGGGTGGCAGGTAAGTGGGTGAGGATGGGTTGAGGTAGTTAGGTTGAGGGAGGGTTCGTCAGATCAGGGGGTAGTCGGCGGGTCAGGGGTTAGTCAGTTGGTTGGGGATTGTTTGGAGGGTAGTCGGGAAGCCCAGTGGAGAATCAGAGGGGTGGGGGTGGATCGTCTGGGAGTCAGTAGTATAGTTACCCAGGAGTTAGAACTGGTTTTAATTCTTCTAACTTTTCTGGGTAACAATTCTGGTAAGTGAGTCAGAACCATCCGCCTCTCTGAATCTAATTCAGAGGGTTTCGGAGGGTTTCAGACACAGGGGAATTGCCCATTGGAGGTCCAAAATGCCCGGACATTTCCCGCATAGTCAGTACTTGGGGACTTCCAAGGGGTACCCCAGTGCATCTCGTGGGGTATGTCCAGGGTACGACCATGCAGAGAAAAGAAGATCTGGACCAATGTGCATAAATTACACAGAAGAAAATGGGCTGGCATGTGCTACATGGCTGTTGTGCATCTCGACAAGCTTCTCAAAATTCACCCTCAGTTTATATCATCATGGATGCCTTGATATTTCAGTGGCGAATTTCTTCTATATTTCACCATTCAAGATATTCAAATACCTTTGGAGGTTCTCTATAATAAAAACAAAATTAATCATTTAAAAAAATAAACATGTGTCAGCAGATTTAGCAACAAGTATCCAGTCCTGGGGATCAATATCAGCTGGATCCCTCAGCTGGAATACGAGCTTGTATTTCATTAGGGGTCACTGTTTAAAATTAAGCAGTTGCCCATTTAAAACAGCGATGAGGTGAAATCTTTTCACTCCGAGGGCTGAGAGTCTTTGAAACTCTCTTCCTGAAAAGGGTAAAAGCAGAGTCTTTGAATATGTTTAAAGCGGATGTGGATAGATTCTTTGTAAGCAAGGGGGTGATAGGTTATCGGGGGTATGTGGATTGCAGATTTCAGGTTACTATCAGATCAGCCATGATCTTATTAAATGACGAAGCAGGCTTGAGGGGCTGAATGTCCTACTCCTGCTTCTTGTTCATATTTTTGTATGTTCAGTCATCCAGTATCTTCAGTGTCATATACTCCAGCCTATATGTTAATGTACATGATTGTGCATCTGTGTGCGTGTGTAAATCAGTGTGAATCATGAAGGGTCTCATCTGAAATATTATCTTCTCTCTTTCAGATGCAGTCTGAACCTATATATCATTTAAAAAGTTGTAACCAAATGTGACCACTCTGGACAGGTGCAGTAGGCCAGACAGAATCTCAAAGAAAGAGGTTAATATTTAGGATGGGAACCATCTCCAGAGCTGATGTCCTAGTCGGTCAACTGAGTTGGCAGTAATCATTGTAACTGCGAACCCCACCCCCTACCCAAACTTTTTAACACAGACTTAATTTTATGTTGTTGGGAACAGAGGGACGATGCAGACATCATTCAGTAGAAAACTTGACTGTGGGCTGAATTTACCCCCCATCGGGTGGGGGGGGGGAGGGGGGGGGGTGGGGGGGGTTGTCACGGGTTGGAGGCGAGCACGAACCTGATTAGACCCCCCAATCGGATGTGCGCTGCCATTTTACATGGGTGGGCCAATTAAGGCCCGCCCAGCATGATGCGCACCCAGAAGTGCTGCAGACTCCCTGTGCGGGCGGGGGGGTTCCCTGAATCAGGGCCTCCTAGAGGTGCCTCAGGGAGATTAGTTTAAGTTCTGAAAAATTTAATAAAGGTGAAAAATAATTTTAAGGACATGTCCCCTCATGTGAAGCTGTTACATGAGCTGGGAGATGTCCTATAATTTTTTCAAAAATTTTTATTCAATTTATAAACCCTTCATGAAATCTTATCTCATCCGTGGATGAGGGTTCATGAAAATTGCGAAGACCCCCACCTGAGCTCTTCGCCTGCCCACCAACCTTAAGGTTGGATGGGTAGCATTCCTCACAACCTTAATTACTTTGTTAATGGCCTTAATAAGCCTTTGACAGTTCAGCGGACACTGCTGAACTCAGATCAGCAAAATCAGTTTCAGAAACAATTGAAAGGGACTAACAGTTGGCTCCTGTATGATTTAAACAAACATTTTTGAAGTCTTTTTAATTATTACCGCATCATTTATGTCCATGCTTATTGACTTTTTCAATATGATTGCAGTTAGGTTAATTAAGCTACTCACTAAGAGTATTTTCTTCCTACTTTAACATAATGCAAAGGAGTGCAAACGATCATGAGGTTTTCTGTATTCTGAACTGAGCGAAGTCATTTTTGTAAAAGACAATGTGACTCACAAAAAGTCAATTGAATTTGGTTAAAATGGCAACATCTTAAAATAGGATTCCTGTCATTTGTAATGTATTGAGAAAAAAATGACCAACCATTACAAAGATACAGGTTTTTAAAAAAGTATAACAGAACCTGTACATCTAATCTGCCTTTCAGCCAGATTTGTTTAAAGAGAAAGCATTAATGATGTGTTGAAAGGTGTTGCCTGTTGCATGTTCAGTAGGTCATAAGAAGAGGTTCTGAGTCTAATGGTTGAACATTAAATGTTTATTACTATGTACATATATACAGGGTTTAGCCCAAGCTGTGAGTTAACTCCATGCTTGCTTCTACACAGGTCTCTGTCTAGTCCACAACTGACTCTAGCCTTTGGTCATGTGTCTCTTTACATCACACTGTGGGCGGTACTGTTTCTCAATCTCGCTTTAACCCTTGCTATGCCAGATATCTTTATTCTACACTGCCTTTATGTTTGTTCTGTTGTGATGGATGTCAATAATTGTATATCTATTGCCCATCCCTAAGCTTGGGGTAATCACTGAGCATGGTAGAGTGAAGAAGTGGTTAACATTAATAATTATATATTTGCTTCAGTTTAAACAGTGTAACTTCACACGTCATTTCTTGTATTAATGCCAGGAATTCTTGTACATGAAGTTGTTCAAACCATCAGCAAATGACATAAGATTTTTGGAGTGCACTTTCCAGTAGGAATCGCAGGATAATTTGTGATGTGCTCCCTTATCAAATAGCCTGCCAACTGTTTCCTGTCTAGTGCTATACTTGACAAATAACCAGCTGAACAAAATGGAGGGGTGCTCTCATTGTCCAATGGAACTGTACCTTTGCATTGGCAGCGTATTGGGAAATAAGAGAAAATAGCTCAGATTGAAATTGACAGTTTCTGCAATTTCAGACTTCCTAGGATTTTTGAAATTGGACATATATTGTGAAGCAATAGAAAGTGCATGTTGAGGGCTTTCTTTTTCCTAATCTCACTGTTACCCCACTTTCCTCTTTACAAAATAAGGCAGTAGAAGAGAAACACAATAACATTTTACATGTGTGATATGGAGAAAGACGTAACAGAATGCGTCTTTTAGAATATTAGAAATATATACATCGCAGCATCTGCTTTGTTCAACATTCACTTGAATGATGCAGCATATAATAGAGAATCTTGAGGAAGTACAAGACCTTTGTGCAAAATTGTTACAGAAATAAAACCCTTCCAGACATGTGCCAGCATCTTGCAATGCCTAGCATTTGCATGCTAACTTGCAACAGTTTCTGTTTTTCTGAGAGTGGAATTATGGCAGCTCTTATGATTGGTTTAACCCTTAACTGCCCTGAATAAAAAGAAATCCTACACAGTAAATGCTAGAGCAGGGAGTATCACTTTAAGAGAATGTCATTTCCAACCTGAGGTCATTTGAGAATTCCTATAAATGGAACAATTGCACTGAATGGCTGATTGAATCAGTCTTGTACATTAAAATAAAAGCAAAATATTGCGCATGCTAGAAATCTGAAATAAAAACAAAATGCTGTAAAAACTCAGCAGGTCTGGCATGTTTTTATTTCAGCTTTGTACATTATTTGAAAGACAAAAAAGGCAACTATTCTTAGTAATAGGATCATTGAGACAGTTGTATTTGTGGGATATTAATTAAATAGTCAATTAAACTGTAGATCGCATGTCAATTCACCAAAGTTTTGCATCATAATAATGCAGAATCTCTAGTGTAACTGTGGATTAAGCCAACACGTTTAAGCACAAATGAACATTGTTATCAGAAGTGGTGTGGGACCAACCTGAAGTAGTCTCTCATCTCTATAAATGGCGAGTCTAGCTGGTGTAAGGCCATTTCTTAAACATTACAATTTTTACATCATGATTAAAGAAAGGTAGGCCCCATAGGCCCCTCTGTTGACCGAGCTCCCACAGTCGCAACTGCTAGATCTCTCCACAAATGCAAAATTGTGTAATATGCCTATAAATGTGCAACTTAAGTATTCAAACTTATGATCCTACAAACCATTGTGCAGACAGCATATATTATGACAAGGGGTGGGGGGTGGAAATGTTTTAATTTTTAAAATGTCAGAAGGTCAATTCTTTTCTTAGATCATTCAATACCATTGAGCATCTGCTTATGTTCAAGTAGGAGTGCACTTGGCCTCTTTTTTTCCCGAGCTCAATATAATATGCGTTAATTCATTTTGTGCTTGTATCAATTCAATGGAAGTGATGCAGGAACAGGAGTAGGCCATTCAGTATCACTGTCGAAATTTCAGTGCAGCTTTTACGTATATTTTTGCCTTCTTCATCTATGTCCTAGGTTTATCTTTTCGTTTAGAGTGCAATACGGCAACATTTGGAGTTTCTATACAAAGGATGGCAAATATTGTTTTCTGTCACTAGCTGTAAATTCTTGAGAAATTTCACTGGTTGCACCAAGAAAGCAGTAAATATTCCTACTTGCAATTTTATTCTCAAATGTGTTCCTGAATTGGAAAAAAAATGTTCAGAACTGTTGATGACTGAAGAAAACCATTTTCTAACTGAGCCCTTTAAATCTGACAATAGCAAGTAAAATCAAATAAAATTAATTTATATCTTTTGAGGTTGTAATGTAACACATTTTAACTAGTGGTGAATTTATTTTCACTGGATCTTCTTGTCAGAGGTGGAGCGATCCACCTCCATGAAAATAAATGTAGTGGAAGCACCAATTCTTTTTCAGAAATTTTTAAAACTCACAGCTTCTTTCACGTACTTCTATTTCAACAACACATAGCTTGGTTTCAGTCTTGGCTCAGTGGTCGCATTCTCACCTCTGTTTTCGAGGAAGTGCAATCAAACCCCACTCCATAGACTTAAGTGTATAATCTATGCTGACAATCCAGTGAGGTGCTGAGAGTGTGCTACACTGTTAGAGGTGCTGCCTTTTGGACAAAACATTGAACTAAAGCAAAAACAGAATTACCTGGAAAAACTCAGCAGGTCTGGCAGCATCGGCGGAGAAGAAAAGAGTTGACGTTTCGAGTCCTCATGACCCTTCGACAGAACTGAACTAAAGTCCTGGCTGTCTACCAGGTAGATGTAAAAGATGCCATAGCGCGACTTGAAGACAAATTGTTCACCCCGTATACCAAGCAACATTTATCCCTTAACCATCAACACTATAACAGATTATCTAGTTACTTATCCCATTGTTCTTCTAAATTGGCTTACATTACAACAGTGACTAGGCTTCAAAAAATGCTTAACAAAAACAGAATTACCTGGAAAAACTCAGCAGGTCTGGCAGCATCGGCGGAGAAGAAAAGAGTTGACGTTTCGAGTCCTCATGACCCTTCGACAGAACTTGAGTTCGAGTCCAGGAAAGAGCTGAAATATAAGCTGGTTTAAGGTGTGTGTGTGGGGGGCGGAGAGACAGAGAGACAGAGAGGTGGGGGGGGCGGGGGTGTGGTTGTAGTGACAAACAAGCAGTGATAGAAGCAGATCATCAAAAGATGTCAACGACCATAGTACAATAGAACACATAGGTGTTAAAGTTAAAGTTGGTGATATTATCTAAACGAATGTGCTAATTAAGAATGGATGGTAGGGCACTCAAGGTATAGCTCTAGTGGGGTTTTTTTTAATAATGGAAATAGGTGGGAAAAGGAAAATCTTTATAATTTATTGGAAAAAAAAAGAAGGGGGAAACAGAAAGGGGGTGGGGATGGGGGAGGGAGCTCACGACCTAAAGTTGTTGAATTCAATATTCAGTCCGGAAGGCTGTAAAGTCCCTAGTCGGAAGATGAGGTGTTGTTCCTCCAGTTTGCGTTGGGCTTGACTGGAACAATGCAGCAAGCCAAGGACAAACATATGGGCAAGAGAGCAGGGTGGAGTGTTAAAATGGCAAGCGACAGGGAGGTTTGGGTCATTCTTGCGGACAGACCGCAGGTGTTCTGCAAAGCGGTCGCCCAGTTTACGTTTGGTCTCTCCAATGTAGAGGAGACCACATTGGGAGCAACGAATGCAGTAGACTAAGTTGGGGGAAATGCAAGTGAAATGCTGCTTCACTTGAAAGGAGTGTTTGGGTCCTTGGACGGTGAGGAGAGAGGAAGTGAAGGGGCAGGTGTTGCATCTTTTGCGTGGGCATGGGGTTGTGCCATAGGAGGGGGTTGAGGAGTAGGGGGTGATGGAGGAGTGGACCAGGGTGTTGTATCTTTTGCGTGGGCATGGGGTTGTGCCATAGGAGGGGGACACCCTGGTCCACTCCTCCATCACCCCCTACTCCTCAACCCCCTCCTATGGCACAACCCCATGCCCACGCAAAAGATGCAACACCTGCCCCTTCACTTCCTCTCTCCTCACCGTCCAAGGACCCAAACACTCTTTTCAAGTGAAGCAGCATTTCACTTGCATTTCCCCCAACTTAGTCTACTGCATTCGTTGCTCCCAATGTGGTCTCCTCTACATTGGAGAGACCAAACGTAAACTGGGCGACCGCTTTGCAGAACACCTGCGGTCTGTCCGCAAGAATGACCCAAACCTCCCTGTCGCTTGCCATTTTAACACTCCACCCTGCTCTCTTGCCCATATGTTTGTCCTTGGCTTGCTGCATTGTTCCAGTGAAGCCCAACGCAAACTGGAGGAACAACACCTTATCTTCCGACTAGGGACTTTACAGCCTTCCGGACTGAATATTGACTTCAACAACTTTAGGTCGTGAGCTCCCTCCCCCATCCCCACCACCTCTCTGTTTCCCCCTTCCTTTTTTTTTCCAATAAATTATAAAGATTTTCCTTTTCCCACCTATTTCCATTATTAAAAAAACCCCCACTAGAGCTATACCTTGAGTATACCATCCATTCTTAATTAGCACATTCGTTTAGATAATATCACCAACTTTAACTTTAACACCTATGTGTTCTATCATACTATTGTCGTTGACATCTTTTGATGATCTGCTTCTATCACTGCTTGTTTGTCACTACAACCACACCCCCCCCCACCACCTCTCTGTCTCTCTATCTCTCCGCCCCCCACGCACACACCTTAAACCAGCTTATATTTCAGCTCTTTCCTGGACTCGAACTCAAGTTCTGTCGAAGGGTCATGAGGACTCGAAACGTCATGAGGACTCGAAACGTCAACTCTTTTCTTCTCCGCCGATGCTGCCAGACCTGCTGAGTTTTTCCAGGTAATTCTGTTTTTGTTTTGGATTTCCAGCATCCGCAGTTTTTTTGTTTTTATCTCTGTGTTCAAAAAATGCTTCATTTCCTTAGAAGTGCTTTGGGATGGCCTAATATAAAAGGCATTATATAAATGTGAATTTGTTCCTTGTTAACACATTGAAGTTGGATACATTACTCTTCACCCACTGCTGAATCTATGCTTTCCCAAGGTTTTGCAGCATATGGTTTAGTGTGACTTTTTTGTGGAATTAGCCTGAAGAAATCAAAGCTGGAATCAAATGTATCAAATTAGCTAAGAAATTGTGTATTGTTTTTACTGCTAATTTACAGTATAACAATGTTATGTAAAACTATTTACATCTTTGTGCATAAAGGCACACTTTCCAGCATAGCTTGAGATGACCAATCTGTATAGAAATGGAAGGCTGCGGTCGGAGGGCTGTTTTGTTACAGTATGAGTGATATTGTACAAACTGGTGTCGAGGAAGTCTTCTGGTGTTAGTCTGATTGATATTCATCCCTTCCCTCAAGCTGCCCCATAAAGTGGGAATGTAGAATTTCTGACTTTGTTTCTGCATTACAGTTCATCTAAAGGCTGGGGTTATGGGGAGAGAATAGTGGGATGGTGGGGAGGTAGCGGAAGAAGAATCTAAGTTAGGCGTTGGAAGAGACTGTCTGGGACCCCCTCACTGGCCATGCTGCTCTGTGGCTTATAGAATGCATGGTCCCTTAAATGTAGGTTCCTGTAACACCCCACCTTGTGACACAGGCTGGAAAGTTGATCAGCAGAGGTTACTGGTACCAGGAGGTGCTGGAAAGAATTTATATGTGTTTCCAGCAGATTCCTTTGTCAATCGGCTTCATTGAACACTTTTTAAAAATACTGCTTCAAGGGTCACACCCTGCATCTCTAGCTTTGAGGGTTAGCATTTCTGTGCATTATTGAAAGGAGTGCTGCTCTATTGGAGGTGCCATCTTTCAAAAGAGACATTAAATCAATGCCCTACCTGTCCCCTCAGATGGGCATGAAAAATCACTTGCAACGATTTTGAAGAAGAGCAGGGGAATTATCTCTAGAGTCCTGACCAATATTTACCCTCATCATACACCACATAAATACTCCCACCAAGTAAATAAACAACAACACATGTTGTTCCTATGAGTATTTTAATGCTTACTAAATGAAGGTGGAAAATTGAAAGTATTGGCCAATTTTATTATCGCATTGAGATATAACTGAAAAGAAAATGCAAATAATAGTGTAACTATAGAGGATGCTACATTGTGTTAAATCATCACATTATGCATGAACAACTTCAACCAGTTGTGCATTGTCTTATGAGTTGTCAGCCTTTCTAAACCTGATCAACAGCTTTTCCAAGTTTGTAGGTTGGTGTTAGAAATTTAGGGTCTTAAATTTGCCTTAGACCTTCCATAAGTAATCTGAATATCTTACAAAAAGTGCTGTTGCCATACTGGCCAATATCCACTACACAATAATGTAACCTAGGGATGTAACAATAGTCCTCATGTAATCTAACCTGGATAATTGTCATATATGTTCTTCAATCCTTTCTAATTTGGATGGGGAAAAAGCTTTGCAAGTACAGACATGGAACTTTTATGATTGAACTTGCTTAGTTCAATCGGTACAACTTAGCTTTGCCTTATTAATGCAAAGTAATGAACACACTGTGCTTTCCCCACATCAATGGATCAGCTTAATTGACTCCTTCCAGGGATCTGCTGAGGATATAGTCAGCTGCCCACAAATGCATCATACAGGTGACCAATGCCATATCTGCAAAGGCAGGCAATTATGTACACTTTGTCACCAATGATGCTAGTAACAATGAGCGGGTGCTCAGGTTTGCAGTTCGCCCTTCAACACGTACCAGCCAGGGTCTCCAAAATGGTCATATTGTGTTTGGCTCTGTAAATCCTTGCACAGCAATGAGGTTTGGATTTTCAGGAGGAGCAAGGCGCAGAGCACAGTGCCTCTTCAGAAGTTTCCGAGGATGGGGAATGTGATGCAACATATTGCTGCACTGGCGAGATTCAGTTAGGTCCCACCAGTGCACCCAAGTGGCAGCCACATGCTAGGTTGTAAAATAGCAAATGTGACTCCTTTATTCAAAAAGGGAGGGAGGCTGAAAGCAGGAAATTACAGGCCAGTTAGCTTAACATCTGTCATAGGGAAAATGTTAGAAGCTGTTATTAAATGCATTATAGCAGGGCACTTAGAAAAATTCAGGGCAATCAAGCAGAGTCAACATCGTATTGTGAGAGGGAAATCATGTTTAACCAATTTATTGGAGTTCTTTGAAAAAGTAACATGTTGTGGATAATGGGGAACCAGTGGATGTACTGTTTCAGATTTTCACAAGGCATTTGATCAGGTAAGACATCAAAGGTTATTGCAAAAAATAAAAGCTCATGGTGTAGGGGGTAATATAATGTCATGGATAGAAGATTGGCTGGCTAACATGAAACAGAGGGTAGGCATAAATGGCTCTCTTCTGGTTGGCAAGATGTAACCAGTGGTGTGCCACAGGGATCAGAGCTGCGGTGTCAACTTTTTACAATTTATATAAATGACTTGGATGAAGGGACCAAAGGTATGGTTGCTAAATTTGCTGACGACACAAAGGTAGGTAGGATAGTAAGATGTGAAGAAGACAAGGAGGCTACAATGAGATATAGATAGGTTAAGTGAATGGGCAAAAACCTGGCAAATGCAGTATAATGTGGGAAAGTGTGAAATTGTCCATTTTGGCAGGAAAAATAAAAAAGAAGCATATCATCTAAATGGTGAGTGATTGCAAAGCTCTGAGGTGCAGAGGAATCTAGAGGTCTGAGTTCATGAATTGCAAAATGCTGGTATGCAGATACAGCAAGTAATTAGGAAAGCTGGTAGAATGTTATCATTTATTGTGGGGGGAATTGAATATAAAAGTAGGGAGGTTATGCTTCAGTTATACAGGACATTTGTGAAACCACATCCGGAGTACTGTGTAAAGTATTGGTCCCTTTATTTAAGGAAGGCTGTAAATGTGTTGGAAGCAGTTCAGAGAAGGTTTACTAAATTAATACCTGGATTGCCTGGGTTGTCTTATGAGGAAACGTTGGACAGGTTAGACTTATATCCGCTGGAGTTTAGAAGAGTAAGAGACGACTTGGTTGAAACATGTAATATCTTGAGGGGTCTTGACAGGGTCAATGTGGAGAGGATGTTTCCTATTGGGGGAAATCTAATGGGGTAATACACACATCAAGATGTAGTTGAATGTGCCTCTAAACTCGACTTTCTTGCTCCGATTAGATCAGTAAACTACTTTCAGTACTGAGTTTAGAAGCGTGGCACCATGCTCCTGCTGCTCACCTCCCGAACAACCTCTAACCACAGCTTCTTGCTTTCAGTGGCATGCCCCTTCTTCCCATTAATAGGGACAACTATCTCCCTGTGGGCCCTTAAAGATTAGTAGCATCAAATCCAGGGAGACGTTAGTAAAGGGAGGCATAGACTTGGCACATTGGGACTTCATTAGAACGGTCACTGCTTTTGTTCCCCCACATCCAGAATCCACCAACTGTCATCTTTGCAGTGTCCCTTTAAATTGTGGAGTTAAAATCGACTCATCCGGATTGTTACACCCACTCACGCTAATTGTTTGGGAAACCTGGAAGTCAGATTCAAATGCAATGTTATTATTGTTGGCATCCTTCCATCTATGAGAGATGATGGACAAATGCAGCAAACAATCCATTTAGGTGGGTGTTGGGGGGGAATCTTCATTTAGTGTACCTTTGCTGATGGCAGGTTCTGCCACACATGAAGCTGACAAGTGATGTTGCAGGTTGTTGTTTTCAACATTGGTGCCTGTTACCAAGTTGTTGCAGCCACTGGTTGTCATGGTGCCCAGCAGCCCACAGGAGTTGTCACCATTTCCCTCTTTCACTAGCTAGTGACTCCCAGGTGCGGTAGTCAATGTTCAACATCTTCCTGTCTGGCAGCATCCTTGAAGCGGAACCTTGGGCACCCCACTGGTCATCTGGCTGTAGCTACCTCACCATACAGCAAGTCCTTGGGTATGTGACCATCTTCCATCCTGCAGACCTGCCTGATCCACCGAAGTTGCCTCAGTTTGATTAGTGTCAACACACTTTGAATGCAATGACTAAGTTAAAAAATCACTGACAGATGCTGTGCACTTACTTATGAGTTTCCTGACTGCCACAGTAGCACTGCCACCCCCTCCCCCCACACTTTGCCTATGCTGCTTCCAATATGTTGGCTCATTGAAATTCTCCCAAAGAACTCTTATCTCCACTCACCTTGGCAACATCTAAATGATCTGCCACTTTCTTCTGAGCCTGGCCAGCCAGAGCTTGGCCTCAGCCTTTTTGTTCAAAACCTGACTGACTTTGTTTTTTAAAAGGAAACTCGACTGCCTCAGTGTCTCTATATTTTTACACAGTCCATTAGGAGGACTGATGCCAGACCCTTGCTGATTGCCTGAGCCTTGGTGTCTACCAACCCTGTGAGTGTGAGGAGTTTATCAAGTGTCAAATCAGGATAACAAATTACTTATTATTTATAGTCTGTGAGCAAACAACATTTATTAACATTTTAGCCACCTGTTGGCCAAGTACTTATTTTTTCCGAATGTTGTATGAATTAACTTTGCTTTCAAGACTCACCACTTGAAATCCAAATTTTTCCTTTGGAAAAATAGTTTTAAAATGCTGACATGTGACAGTTGGTGTGCGTTACCTTTCAGTTCACCCGAATTTAATGCGTGGGCAACATCCTGATTTGTTTCAAATCAGCATACGTTACTCTTACTTTAGTTCATTGGTGAGTTTTAATAAAAACTTTAAAAAAAATCTTCTTGGGGATTAAGTGGCCCTTCAATACCAGCAAATATGGCTACAAGTCACTGCTTTGTCCCTTGAGCATTTTCACCCTCATAAAAATTGCCACAGGAGGTCTACAGTTATGAGGCATTTGCTGCAGCACACACTTCACTACAAAGTATGCTACGTTGGCTCCCAAAACTTGCATTCTAATAATGGTTAGGTGTCAGTTCTCTCATCTGTTAATCTCATAATCCGAGGATCTGATTCTTATCAGTGTTCGGCTGCGTTAAATCAACAAATCACATTCAGTTTCAATGGGATCTAACACTTTAAAACAGACAAAAAGCCTGATTAGAAACTCGCCTGAGGCTTGTCATAAAGTCTAGTGCACTACAATGTTTACAGGGTTCTTACAGGGAAAGTGTTGCCATACTCAGAAGTTATCAGGCAGAAACAAATGGGAACAGCATGCTCGTTAAAAAAAGTTTTTATTACAGTTACAGTGGCAGTTGCAGTAACATGTTAACACTATATTAGAGGCTATGGCCCAGATTTTGCAAGTCCCAATTTTCCGAATGGCATTTTTGAGCAAATTCTTGAGACCACACATGCTTATGTGTAGGGGAGTCACGTATAAAGGAAGAAAATTAGGTCCACAATTCATGAGTTCTGTTGGGGCTTGGCCCACAGAATAATCCTTACACATAAATGTGGGCACGGAAAGTCTTTGGTATCTGGCAATTTGAAGCCACAAAGTAAGTTTTTGGAGCAGATTTAATTTTTGTATCTTAGTGCAAATCTGGGACGATTGCGCCCAAAGTGTGGTAGTGAGTGAGTAAAACTGTTTTAGCCACCAGCTGTGATTGCGGCTTTTCATGCACTATCATGCCAAACTCGCTGCATTAATTATGCATTCCCAGGAAACACACCATTTCCATGGCAGGCGGGCTCTCATTCACCTGCTACACGATCACCTCGCCGCTTCAGCACGCCAGGCGCTATATTTAAAGTCCAGCCGCGCGCACAACTCTCAGTGCTTCCAGCCCACAACTGCTGCAAAGAAGACATGTCCCCAAAAGGCAAAAAAAACTGCAGCCCCCAGGTTCAATGACTTGTCCCTCGAGCACATTTTGGACGCATTGGAGGCTTGCCATGATGTCCTCTACCCCCGCTTTGGCTGCAAAATGGACAGCAACCTCACTAATCCGGCTTTCGAGGTGGTGGCAGCGATGGTCAGTGCTAATGCCTGCAAAAGAGGACAATCATCCAGTGCCACTACAGGATGAATAGTCTCATCTGTTCTGCCAAGGTAATTCACTATTCTCACCACTCTCAACTCACATTCACAAACCCATCACACATCCACAGGGATCTCACATCTCAAGGGACAACACCACTAATTCTCACATCTCCATCAGGCTTATAACTTTTCGAGCTTGCATCCTCATTGTGTCCATGGCTCTGCTCACTACACAAACATTCCACGCAGTGTCATGTGTCCTGCTCACACACTCTCTATATGTTTGCATGCAGGAGAAACCTAGCGTTAAGTCCCGACTTTAGCACATCACAGTTGTCAAGATGTGTTCTGCACTAGCGTGTTTTCCCACCGAAGTGGACGGATGATCCAACGGGGGGTGGTGATGAGTCTGGTGTGCTGGCCATATCATGACATGTTGATGTATTATAATGAGGTTCCTGACATCCGATGGTGGGGGACAGAGCCTGCCATTGGTAGATGGAGCAGACGATTGCAAACTGGTTTCACGATGTTGTGAAACCGATTTTTGGCCTTCTCGCCATATTGTCCGCTCACGCCCGAAGCCAGTAAATGCCGGCCTTTATTTCCCTCGCACCACATTTAACTTCAGTCATTAGTTTATTTCGATGGAAGGCCCTCGGACCATGTAAAGAGGTGAACTTGAGTATTACTTTAAAGATTCTAAACATTTTGCAAAATTAGGATGAAGAAGATTACTGAAGGGACAGCATCCCCTAATGCACTTTATCTATAGCTATAATTCCTCCAGGTCCCTGGACAAGCCAAAGGAGAACTGTCTTTGTAGTTGGTACATGTATTGTGCATAATAACTGGGCATTTGGAAGGGCCAACATCTTAATCACATTCCCTGTGGAAGAGGGGCAGCAGCTGGAGAGGACCCACAGTTTTCACAGGGCAGGAGTTTAGCCAGAGTTGCTGATTCAAATAAAAACCGCTCCATAATCAGAGAAGCCTCTTGACCTGACTTCACTGATTGCCACTTCCACCTTCAAGAAAAGTCTGCTGCACAGTTCAGGCACACAGGAGGAGTGAGTACAAAAGGGTAATGATGGTTCAACAGTGCTTCATATTGCACATCCCAGAGCATGTAGTAACACCAAACTTAGTTTCATCCCAAGCTTTAAAGCCCTAAAAGATATTTGTGTGACAGTAAGGATACAAATTTTACCTTGATCCTAATAATATGACAAGTATATGGGATGGGGTTGGCTTAGTTAGCAAGCCCCCTCTCTTCATGCAAATGGCACCTGTGCCATGACTGGTGAGTGGCCATCAGGCCCAAATAGAGCTATTCTCCTTTGATACACCCTCTGCATTAGGGCCTCCAATTTTTAGACAACAAAGGGAGCAATGCTGCCCACATATGTCTCTGCCATATGGTTGTAATCAAGTAGATTAATTTTTCAGCCTGCACCTCTTGAATGACAAGTCACAGCCCTTTTAAGGATCACCTGTTGTTGGGCATATTCTTGGAGGCTTCATCACATGAACTCTTGCCTCCAGCCACTCTGCCCTTTCAAACAAATTTCTGTCCCATTATCAATATTTTTATCATTAATAGTAAATAATATTAAAAACTAGTGAAAGGAAGTAGTAAAGGGTACAATTTTTCAATGTCCTATCCTCTTCTGATGGCTAGCGAGATGTGTCCAGGAGATTACTTCCTTAATAGGCTCCAAGACAAACCTGGGAGCTTGGGAATGAGAGTTGCTAGCTGGTTGCATTTTGTGATTTTCAGTCAGTACAGCTAAACTTCCGTTAACGAGTGGCCCTGTTCCTGTAGCCAATTCACATTCACTGCTGGCTTTAAGATCAGCACAACTGCATCTGGCTTTCTCCTCCACTACATTAGGGGTACAACTGCACCACAGGCTTCTGCAGTCTCTGTTTTGCCATGATGGCAAAATTAGACTTCAGTGTCTAATTTAGTGTGACCTTATGCATTTACGCTTCAGGAAATTACTGGTTTTAATTAAAAGTATGATTATTGTTCAATTCAATCATCTGCGACATAATGATGTAACCTGATCACCAGTTACATCATGACACCATCTTCCACATAAAAGCAACACCACCATTTAAAACAAATGATGGGAAGGTATAATGACATAGTGCAGTTCCTCTGCAATGAGCACACATCCTTGATTATGAGTTATGGTTGATAGTTGTACCTTATTGCTCACGGCAGAGGGGTTGTACACAATAATGGTCCAGGGTTTTGAGGTTGCAACAAAGATGTCATGTAGAATCTTGACTCTTAGCAGCATTTGCAATTTAAATCCTGTTCATATGAGCAATAGTGAATCAGCTTCCCATTTAACACCCCACTCGATTTTCTTTTCATTTCAGCTGTTTTACTATCATCTGTTAATTGCATGGTGATAACAGCTAAAATGGCACTGAATGAAATGCTGACTGAAAGTTAAGGTGGCTGCCATGGCTCAGTGGCAACACTCTCGTTCTGATTCAGAAGGTCATGGGTTTAAGACCCTTTTCAGTGCAGTACTGAGGGAGAGCTTCAGATTTGGAAATGCTGCCCTTCAAATGGGACATGAAACCACATGGTGGATATTAAAGATTCCACAACACTATTCAAAGACGAGGAGGGGAGTTTTTTCAGTGACCTGGCCAACATGTATCCCTCAACCAATATCACCAAATTAGATTATCTGGACATTTATCTCGTTGCTGTTTGTGGGTACTTGCTTTGCACAAATTGCCTGCTGTGTTTCCTTGCAATAAAACAGTGACTACACATCCAAAATGTTTAATTACAGTAAAATTTCGGTTATCTGGCACTGTACCAACCAGCACGCTCTAGTAACCAGATTTTTTTTCGACCATGTCTCCCATTCCTCGTCCCTGGTGCCAACACTTGCTGCTGAGTGATTATGTTGACCGCTCCCCATCAGTCCCGCTCTCACATTACCACTAATAATTGTGAAACACATGGGTAGTTGTTATCGATAGCCTGCCCTTGTTCTACAGCATCATGTCCCACTGTTCTACAGCATCATGTTCCCTCGACGCTGCTCACTCGATTCACGCAATCCCACAGCACTCGTGAGACTTCAACACCCACATCATTAAGAGATCACCCAGGAGCTCATCCTACGTCTTAGTTAACCGGTATTTTTGATTTATCGGCACCTCCCATTCCTGGAGCACGCTGGATAACAGAAATTTTACTGAGTTGTAAGGTACTCTGAGATTTCTAGGGGTTGTGGAAATCTCAAACTGCTTTCTAAATAACCATTGTATTTACTTCTGATTGACTTATACCAGCAATTTTGAGAATTGCACACACCCTGCCAAATTGCAGCAAGTTTAGAGCAATAACCAGATGGACTCCGTGTTCTCCATAATAGACGATATTTCACAGTAGCTGAAATTGAGCAGCAAGTTGTAGAGCAGAAAATTCCTATTAATATTTCATTGCAAACATCTGCATTCTGTTTATAAGTGCGTAAAACATGGGAAAACTGGTTATTCACTGTGACTATGTTGTGTAATTGTAATTTTTCAAGTACATTTCAGAAAGATTTATAAAATTGATGGTATTTAAAAATCAAGTATTTCTCTCTTGTAAAGTTCTCCTTGACAATACCCTGCACATTGTGAGATAAGGGAAAATAATGGGATCACAGTAGCTTTAAGGAACTTCTTTACTGATCCTCATGCACAGGTGCTCATTTGCTAGATTTTTAATATTGATATTTTCTGAGAAGATTAGTCTATACTAATGTGAAAGTATTGGTACTAAATGCACTAAATGTGCTCTTAGTAGAAACCAAGAGTTAAGTGTCTAAAATTCCTTGAGGCTCATTTGAATTCAGCACGCAATGAACATTAGCCATGAATTTAAGAAGGAGACTGCCACTTCTGGGATCTTACAGATATGCTGGCTTAGAAATACAATGGCTGTGCCCTTTTCATAAGTGTGAAATAAGTGCTCAAACATCCAATATGGTGAGCACAAAGTTATTCCATACCTGATATATATAGTGCCACCCACCATATTTGTAAAGACTCTGCATATGAAATGGGCATTAGGCCCTTTTAATATAAAAATAAGAGGCCTGTTACCCATTCAAGGCTACCTTTGCAAAATTTGTTTCTGACTGACTGCTGCATGTGCTGTGCATATTCCGTCTCTTCTTCATTCTTATCCAGGTAGGCTAATCATAATAAGGATATTTGAAACTAGTATTTTCTACTGGGGTTGCAAAATAAATAAAACAGGCCTCTTGGTTTTAGGAACATAGTACAATCTTTACAATAACTTTTAGATGCAGCAAAATGAATTGGAAAGAATTTGTCAAAGTTTCAGCATTTAATAGACTCCAATAACCTGTCCCTTTAACACAACTAGAACTTAAATTGCAGCACAGGGGAAGCAGTAGCATTAGATTTTATGCACTAATCTGCACCTATGCTATATAGAGAAAATCTATGCAAAGCCCTCTTGCATTCATTTTCCTGTAATTTATATTGTCACAGCCTCACACCACAAAAGTCACTGGGAAGTTTGTGTGCAGTGTAAGAGTAAAAGAGAAGCAAGATAAGTACCCATTTCTTAAGATGCTATTTGGGAACAGAAGTGAAGGAATTTGGCCCTGTTTACTAAAAATGAAACAAAAGCAAAATATTGCGAATATTAGAAATCTGAAATAGAAACAGAAAATGCTGGAAATACTCTGCAGGCCAGGAAACATCTGTGGAAAGAGAATCCAAGTTAATGTTTCAGGTTGATGATCTCAGTTCTGATAAAAGGTCATTGACCTGAAAGATTGGCTAGAATCTTATGGAGACGACCTGGGTCTCAGCACTGGCTGAAGAGCTGGCAAGGGTCCCACATGGCTTCTTTCCAGAAAAATCCATCGCATCATCTGCCACTCAGGCACTTAACAAATTGGCGGCCAGTCTTCCACTGGAATCAAGGATCCTGGGGGAGGAAGCTCCACCGTGAGCTGCTGGCCAATCAGAGGCTGGTTAACTCTATTGACTGGCAGCTCCACCAGGAAGGTGTTTGCTGCTGCCAATACAACACCCACCTGAGGCCTAGGATCATCGCAGGGTCCCAGGCTACAGTAGGGTAATGGCAGGAGGAAGTCGCACAGTGGGGGTCGCATTAGAAGGGGTGAGCAGCAAGAGAAGCAGCAGGGTGACTCTCAGTAGTTATCCTCTTCCTGATGCCGCATCCTTCAGTCAGGTGCTGAGTGCCTTTGAATGAGGAACCCAGACCACACCACCCCCCAGCCCCAGAAGCCCACAAGCAACCCCACATGGGTTTTCTTGTTGTGCTCCCTGGATTGTGATTCCCCGACCTACTGCACAGTTAATAACAGTGGCAGCAGGATGAGGCCCTTAAGTGAGCATTAATTGGCAGGAAGATCATCTATGAACCTTCCTGCCATGGACCCAATGGGCTGGAGGTGGGGAAGGTGGCAGGGTCCCCACCAGCCACCCACTCGCATGATTAAATGCACCCCCCCGACCCCCTCAACTGCCCCAAACTCACCACAGGGGAGAAGATTCCAGCTATTACCTCTGTTTCACTCAAATTAAATTTGAGTATAAACCAGACCAAATGTATGGTAGCTAAATTTGAGAATGACACAAAGGTAGATAGGGAAGTAATTATCAAGAGGATATAGAGAGTCTGCAGGGAAATTTAGATAGGTTAAGTGAGTGGGCAAAAAATTGGCTCATTAAGTATAAAGTGGGAAAATGTGAACTTGTCCACTTCGTAGAAAGAACAGAAAAACAATATATCATTTGAATGGAAAGATACTGCAGAACTCTATGGCACAGAGGGATCTGAGTGTCCTTGTACATGAATCACAAAAAGTTAGTATGCAGATACAGCAAGTGATTAAGAGGGCAAATGGAATGTTGGCATTTATTGCAAGGGGAATTAAGTATAAAGGTAGGGAAGTCTTACTGCAACCAAATAGGGCCTTAGTTAGACGGCATCTGGGGTACTGTGTACAATTTTGATCTTATTTGAGAAAGGATATCATTGCAATAGAAACAGTTCCGATAAGGTTCACTCAACTGATTCCTGAGACGAAGGGATTATTTTATGAGGAAAGATTGAACAGTTTGAGCTTATACCCACTGGAGTCTAGAAGAAAGAGAGGCAATCTTATTGAAACATATAAGATTCTGAGGGGACTTGACAGGGTGGTTGTTGGGAGGATGTTTCCCCTTATGGGGAAATCGAGAACGAGGGGACACAGTTTAAAAATTAGTTATCTCCCATTTAAGACTGAGATAAGGATTTTTTTTTCTCTTGGTGTGTCATTAGTTTATAGAATTCTCTTCCCTAGAAAGAAGAGGCTAGGTCATTGAATAAATTCAAGGCTGAATTAGATACCTTTTTGATCAACAAGGGAGTCAAGGGTTATGGGGAGCAGATAGAAAAGTGGAGTTGATCAGATCAGCCATAATCTTATCGAATGATGGAGCAGACTCAAGGTGCTTAAAGGCCTACCCCTGCTCCTAATTCTTGTGTTCTTGTGTTCTCCTAAGTCTCAAACTTGCTGCATAATATGTGGGTGAAGAAGTAAGGTCAATCACACAAGCATCCTGTTGTGAACCGTCAATGGTTGTTGCACCGGTTAGGCATGTGACTCAAAACTACCCACTGCCTAAACACACTTGGCAGTCTCCCCTGAGGGATCACTTTTAATTTGGGTCACCCTGACTTTGTGCTGAATGTGATCATGTGTGGGTTGCCATGTGACCTGGATATTTAGCTTCAAATGTTAACCTGCTGAGTAGACAGAATTGTACTGGGAGAACCATCTTATTGAGAAGAAAAAATGCACTAATAAATTGTTCAACACCAGAAGAGTGGTACAGCCATCTTTGTAGTTAGTCATTGTCATGCATTTTGAATAAGAATTCAGACCAGGTTTGTCTTGCATGTCTCTCTGTTAAAGCTTCTTGAAAATAATCATCAAAAGTAACACTTAGTTATATAAATACTTAAAAGGGATTTAATACCTGTACTTACTTATACTACATTTATGCTGAAACCATGTCATAATCCTGCCTTGGAAGTCAAATGGAAGTTGGACATTTGGGTGGAGTTGACCTGTTTTAACAACTGATTCTCAATAGGGTAGCCTTAAAAGAATAATTTTCTTTGCACATGTCAATTGACTTCAGTTTAATTTCCTGCCAACCAGTGGACAAAAAGAAAGGAGAACCAGGGGATTCAGGAGATAGTAGGATCGAGATATAGCAATGAAATCAGCAACTCATTACATAATACAGTCTCTGAATTGATTCTGACATAAAATCTATCCCAGTAATAGCAATGTTTGAAGTTGGAAGCAATTTAATTGTGTTCATTCTGGCACAGAATGGTTAAGTCCAGTCTGAAACGAAAACAGAAAATGCTGGAAAAACTCAGCAGGTCTGGCAATATCTGTGGAGCGAGAAACAAAGTTCATGTTTCCTGTCCATAGGACCCTTCTTCAGAGCTCTGAACAAGAGTCACACGGACTCAAAATGTTAACTCTGTTTCTCTCTCCACAGATTCTGCCAGTCCTGCTGTGTTTTTCCAGCATTTTCTGTTTTTATTTCAGATTTTCAGCATCCACAGTATTTAGCTTTCATTTTAGGTCCAGTCTGAGTTCCATTTCAACAAAAGGCTTCTAGGTTCATTATTATAATATATTAAAAATCTTAGCTCAAATACTCGTTCAGCCATTTTAATGGAATTCCAGGAAATTCCGGGCCCATATGTCTGCATAAACACTTGTTCCAGGAAATTGTGGCTTAATTGAGTTACATCATTAGTCGTGCCACACCATAATTTCCTGGAACTTCTGAAAAGTTAATTATAATAACTCCATTACTGTGCCATCAAGGCAATACCTATTGTGAATTTCCTGGAATACAGGCTAATTTTCTTGCCTCGACCCCTTAGACTGAAAAAAACGCTGTAATAGTTTAAAAAATATATAACATGAACTGTTTCTGAATGCTGCAGTTGACTGTGCCCAGACTAAAAGAATTATCTGCTGCTGATCTAATTCAACATTGTGACAGGATTCATGATCTTATGACACACGTCACGCCAATATTGAGTTGCTTAATTGATACAAATGGGGTAAGCCTTTGGCTGCATAACTTCTGAGGTCCCTGATTGAATACATTACAGCAAGCGCAATGGTCATATTACTTTTTCAAGAAAGTTTTATGTATATTTGCAATGTGAAGATTGGGGCAGGAAGCTGCATAATTAATACTTTGTTGTTTGTACCATTCCAGGAAATTATGGGCCCATATGTCTGCATGCAACTCCTATTTACAAAATCATATTTCCTATTGTCAGCTTTTTACATAAATTTCTTTGCCCATATTATAATGGAAACAGCTTATGTAAATCTGTCATGCTTTAATTATATCATCCTACCAGTCATGGCTCTGTATTTGCATGTCCTAGCTATTTAGCCTATACTACAGAAAAATGTCTGTGCTCCAGCCAGGTTTTGCTATTCAACCTAAAATGATCAATTAATTTCCAGGTGTTATACAAATTAGGACAGAAGTATGGAATTAAAATGAGGCCAGAATTACATTTGTTCAACCTCATGTAATTAATGCCCTACCGCCGCACCCCCCCCCCCCCAACCCCCATCTCTATCCTCTAATTCCACTTTATCTGAAGACTATACTTGGTCTTCACTCATCATGTGCAATGCCATGGGGAAATCATTATTATAATCATTTTAAAGGATAGCTGAATGAGCTTGGACTTGAAATGATTTATACAAATAAAGATGCCAAAATTGTTTTTTTTTGCTCTGTTACAAACTCCAAATAAATACTGGGAAATTAGCAATCAGGAAAAGTAGCTGTCTCCAAAGGTCGTATGTACTTCGTCTCAGAAAATGGTTGCTATGGTTTCCTTCGAAGGATAAAGAATTTTTGTGGATTGATAGATTGGTTGGATCTGTTCCAGCAATGCTGACCTTTTGTCAACTTTCACAGCCCTTCAACACAATCATTGATCTAACCCTCACTTTATTTTCTTTTGGCTGAGATGACTACATTTCTCTCCCAATATGATTGATGCCGTGATCAATACAGATCAATCTTAGAGCCTATGAGTGTTATGCCCAGTATTATGATGTTCCAGATAATCGATTACCTGGGCATCTGTACCATGCAGTATGAATTAGGAGCTTTATGAACATAGTTGACTTGCTGCTTTCTTAGTGCTCTAATAGCTGAAACAAGCTGATACAATCTTATACCTAAGTGGAATGTATTTAGAAAACAGTGGCACCTCATGAAATTTCCACTATCATAAAAAAATGGTAGTTTCCAGACATTAATGAATATAAGAAGACAGGAATTGGGAAATGTCATTCAGCTGTACCAAATCCCTGCCATCAACGTTTAATTATTTAATTATCCTTTTTTAAAAATCCTATCTTTCTCTTTATCCCCCACTTACTCAGAAATAATCCAACTTCCTTTATAAGGCTTCAACATAATGAATATAGATATTTTACTAGCTGGTCATCCAGGTACAAGTCCATGAACTTTGAATGTGAAGAATTTAGTTTGTGTTTTGTTTAGCTTATTTCTGCTGGTTCACTTTCCCTGATTTTATGTAAAATTGCTGTAATGCACCCACTTTTGTAATTTATTCTGTATTTTAACAAACTGAATTCTGATTTAGGCAATGAAAGCACTTCCTAATGTATTAGCACAAAGTCATGCATCCCAGGATGGACTCAGTTTGAGTTTCAGTCTGAGTTGAGTTGGCTGCTCTCAGCCTTGGGAGTACTAGGTGCATTATAATTAATATGATGGAATAGCTTGCCAGCACTCACACGTAGGTTTAACATGAAGAATGATCACATGGGTAAGTTACCATAAGGTTGATCGCACACTTTAGTATTTGTGGCCTAATATATAAGTTAATAGTTTGAGGAGAGAAAGTAAAGACAAATATTGATTTCACATTAAACTTTTAATGAAAATACATTTAGTTTACGTATACTCTGTTCACAGCTCAATCATCTAAAATGATCCTTTGAAGGCCTTCTATGAATCCTTTCTAATGCCTCATTTCGGTGCATAAAATTACCTTACCTGCATATTTTATTTTATGTGTAATCTCTCCATTGTTTTCTAGAATATCATCTCATTAATTAAATCTAAGCGATTTTAAAATATTCCTCTTTTTGATCAAAGGGAACCTGTTCATCAAAATTAATTTCTAGCGAGCTAAAAATTCCTGACTGCAACAAACCTTAGTGGACAATATCCGACAAAGAGGCAGACCACCAATCTGCAAGCATTTTGCTTTAATTGAGGTAGTTTTGCAGAATATAATGGGAGTTCTTTTAAAATAAGCTTGAATAGAACGTCTAATGGACTAAGACAGAAACTGTGTTCCTAAAAGAGAATGCATCATATGCCTGGATTGACATGAAGTTGGATACCAAGGTCGTTAACAATTTTCTGCAGCATTCCAAGCTATTACCATTATTACTCACCTCCCCATTTTCCTTGATGACATGATAATGCCACTTTAAAAAGTCTTTTGAAAGAATATCATCTACATTTTACTTCAGAAATGGCAAGTAGTTTATCAATGCTACATCTCATTCCTGTCTTTTTAAATTCACTGTGAGCCATTAGACAATATTAGCTGAAACTATTGTGGAGGATTTTATTAAAGCACTTCAAGTGTGTAGCATAGCATAGGCACTTTTTTATTTTATGTGTATAACAACATAAGGGCTATGAATCAAAGAGTTTTCATCTAATTTCATTAGAAAGTGGCTGTGGTTGCATGTACATTGTTACATTTTTTTTGGAAAAAGCTCAATGTTCGTTATGGAATGTATTATTTCAACCACTTTATATACTCTGATGCAACTCAAAGGAAGACTATATTTTTACATTGGTACCCCTCTTGCAAAAAAGAATTAAACATAGTAAAAACCAATATATAGGGTCTACAGAAGTTAGACCTTGAACTTTGGCAGTCAGCCAAGTTTCAATAAAGCACTTGGAACTGGAGCCCATGTCAACCCCTCATGTTTTCAGAACACAAAGTCCCACATGAAGTTAGTATTTACACAGAAGGGTTTATGATTGTTTAAAGAGGAGTGTTCTGATTTGTTTTCTTGCCCTGGGCAATGGCCTATTAATTTATTTTTAAACATTCCTAATTTTCCCTTACAAGAAAAAAGATGAGCTCTGGCATGAAAGCAATGTCATTGGGAAGACTATAGGTGATCTGAGCAATGGAAGTAAGGAACCAAAGACAATTAGATTTTCAATGGAAAGGAACATCTGTTGACTTGGCAAGGTTGTCACCAACATACAAAATGCTGATGATGAATAAATAGTAGGGCTATGGATAGAAGAGAAAATGCGATATGAAAACAAGTGGGAAAAACACATTTGGTGGGTCATTGAGTTAGATGATGATCCAATTTAAGGAATATCCTAATTTACACTAAATACATCCAAAAGAGGGCAAAATTCTGGTTGGTTTGGGAAATAGGAATGACTTATTGATGCAGTATGACTTTTATTCTGAAATGAAGAGTTAAGGTCAGGCCTGTCAACTCTCTTGTATTCAGTGGTTTTTCTTTAAATATTTGTTCTTAGGATGTGGGCAACACTGGCAAGGCTGCATTTATTGCCCATGCCTGGTTGCTCTGAGAAAGTGGTTGTGGGCCTGCTTGAAACTGCTGCAGTCCTTGTGGTGATGATGTGATCTCACATGTGGAGATCCAGTTTCTGCTCTGGTGCCAGAGGACTATGACTGCAGGCATGCCTATTGCCTTGTTTCTCATGGTGCAAAGTGACGCATGAAAGGTTCTACCAGTCATACACATCATTCAACCCTGTGGAAATCTGAATTTACACAGATGCGTGGCATATTAGGCACAAAAATATAAAAATAATTTTAACCTCCAAAATTGATGGGTTTGGGTCGGGTGGCAGTTTAAAATACTAAACACATGAAACAGTGACCCCAACCCACCTCAGACCCCATCCACTTCAAATTTTACCAGAGGGATAATTATGGGGCCAGGGGTAACCAATCCATTCTAAGGAAATGGGTCAGTTGCTGAAACCTGTTAAGGAGACTGCATGCTTCATTTTAACAGCATTTCTATTTTTAACTTTTATTGGCTGGGTTTCCCAGGGATCAGGAAACTCAACAGGACAAAGGAAGCGAAGAGGACTGGAGCTGTAAGGTAAGATAAGTGTATTTACAGCTTTGCTTGTGGGCCAGGAGGAGCAGGAGTGTTTACTTCCCCCCACCACTGCCCTCCCACCACCCAAACGATTTCCCTATTTCTGAACCACCATGAATACTGAGCAACCCAATACCTAACTCACCCTCCTCCCTGTCAATTTCTGATGATATTCAAACACCTTACAAACATCCACAACCCTTGCAACCATTCTCTATCCACTCATTGCAATCTCTACTCCCAACAGTCAATAAACCTAAAACAAAAACAAAAATGGCTGGAAAAGCTCAGCAGGTCTGACAGCATCTGCGGAGAGGAACACAGTTAACGTTTTGAGTCCGTATGACTCTTCACCTCTGACCTGCTGAGTTTTTCCAGCCATTTTTGTTTTTGTTTCAGATTTCCAGCATCTGTAGTATTTTGCTTTTATCTTAAGTCAATAAACCTGGTTGCTCCTGGGCTGCAGCGTTGTGCCACAGGATTTCCCCACTCCACCAGCAGCCAAGCCAGTCAATCAACTGCTCAATTTCCATCAGGTTTAAGATATCCACCAAAAGACGACAGCGCTGACAATTCAGCACTCGTCAGTACCGCACTGAATATGTCAGCCTATATTATCTGCTCAAATTAAGAGGGGCCTTGAACCCATGAGCTTTTGAGCCAGAGTTGAGAATGCAATCAGACATCAAATAAAGATAATAGTATCATTAAGGAATTTTAATCCAAAAGTACCTCCATTGTAAATCTTGAAGTTTTGGAGGGATGGTAAACGATGTTCAGGATCCAAAGTTCTTCAAACTCTAAAATCTCTTTCAATTCTAACAGAACAACTGTCTCATAATGAATGGTATTTTGATATTGGATATTAAACCTAGATATTTAAGATAGTTTTAGATTTCCCAGTGGCATACTGTAACTTGTCTTAATTTGCAGTTGTTGTACTTTCACACAACAAAGCAGGTAATATTGGAAAAAAATCAATATTTTATAAAAACTCAATGACAAAACTTAGTTGTACCTTTTGATTGCTGAATCTGTGATTAATATATTGGGGGACAACAATATATCTGAATGGATTGTGCCTCTCAAAAGAAGGTGATACTACCTGTCTACTTGCATTTACTCCATGTAGCTTTTTTGTCAAAAATATGCTATTTATGGGAAAGTATATTGTAACTGTTTTAGTGACAGGTTACTCTCTTTCTTATTTTGTTTGCATATGACTGCAGTTTATCTTTTTTGTGAATTCCTATTCCTCTCCCAGTCTCTCATTTTGTGAAATCTTAATCCATAATTGATAAAGGGACCATTTTTATGGCTTGCATGAGACCAGCCTTTGGCTAGGCAGGTTCTTCTGTTTCAGTCAACTTGAGAAATCATCTGAAGCATCACTAGAGCAATGATCATATTCTCAGCAATACCAACATTGAACCCAATCTCTGCAGATCATTGGTTTGAGTTTTTCTAAGGCACAATATATCATGCAATTTTACAATTAATAGCACTTGACTGGAAGAAAAGTGCCTCATAAATTCGTGAAGATTTAATTTTGATTTATACTTGGAAATAAACTAATCAAGTTCCAAATACAAGTGATTAAGATGGTAATAATGTATATCTTTATTCCATCCTTCGTGGGTTATTTAGAACATACTTTTGTAATGTACTTCGGCATGAATTTAGTTACTTTATTCCAGGGACTTTGCCTTGTACCCTAAGCTTTTTCTGAAGGAAGTTATGGTGAATCTTTATTAAACACTTGTTCAGTCTCAACGAGTATTGTGCCTAATTCTGGGCACCATACTTTAAGAAGAATGTGAAGGCGTTAGAGAGGGTGCAGAAAAGATTTATGAGAATGGTTCCAGGGATGAGAGTCCTCATATGTGGATAGATTGGAAAAGCTGGGGTTGTTCTCCTTAGAGAAAGTAGGTGATTTGATAGAGGTGTTCAAAATCATGATCTGGACAGAGTAAATGAAGTTACTGTTCCCACTGGCAGAAGGGTCGAGAGCCAGAGGGCCACGATTTAAGGTGATTGTCAAAAGAGTCAATAGTGACAAGGGGAACAACATGTTTACAAAGAGAATGGTTAGGATGTGTAATGCCTGGGAGTGTGTTGGGGGCAGATTCAATTGTAGCCTAAAGGGAATTGGATAAGCAATTGAAGAGAAACATTTTCAGGGCTAAGTGGGAAAGGGTAGGGAGTGGGGCTAGCTGAGTTGCATTTGCTGAAAGTTGGCACAGACACAATGGGCCAAATGCCCTCCTGTTGTGCTGCAACTATTCTATGCTTCTATGATTGTTCCTTTATTATATTCTGAAGATTGCTGAGCAACCTGAAAGTGTTTAGCTCACAGGTCAGTTCTTGAGATTTTCTACAGATGTAATTCCTCAGTTCCTCAGGGTAGCGTTCTAGGCCGAACCATCTTCAGTTGCTTCATCAATGACCTTCCATCATAAGGTCAAAAGTGAGGATGTTTGCTGATGATTGCACAATGTTCAGCACCATTCGCGACTCCTCAGATACTGAAGCAGTCCATGTCCAAATGCAGTAAGACCTGGACAATATCCAGGCTTGGGCTAACAAGTGCCAGGCAATGGCCATCTCCAACAAGAGATAATCTAACCATCACCCCATGACATTCGTTGAATCCCCCACTATCAACATCTTGGGGGGTTACCATTGACCAGAAACTGAACTGGACAAGCCATATAAATACTGTGGCTACAAGAGCAAGTCAGAGTCTCAGTATCCTGCGATGAGTAACTCAGCTCCAGATTCTCCAAAGCCTGTCCACTATATATGAGGCAAAAATCAGGAGTGTGATGGAATACTCTCCATTTGATTGGATGAGTGCAACAACACTCAAGAAGCTTGACACCATCCAGGACAAATCAGCCCGCTTGATTGGCAAGCCATCTACAAACAGTCACTCCCTCCACCACCAATGTGCAGTGGCAGCAGTGAATACCATCTACATGATGCTCTGCAGGACCTCTCCAAGGCTCCTTAGACAGCACCTTCCAAACCCACGACTGCTACCATCTAGAAGGACAAGGGCAGCAGACACATGGGGACACCACCACCCGGAGGTTCCCTTCCGTGCCACTCACCATCCTGACTTGGAAATATATCACCACTCCTTCACCGTCACCGGGTCAAAATCCTGGAACTCCCTCCCTTACAGCACTGTGGGTGTACCCACATGACATAGACTGCAGCAGTTTTGGCAAGAAGAATAAAAAAGCATAGTACTACTTAAACAGAGAACAGCCGCAGAATTCCGAGCTGCAGAGGGACCTACGTGTTCTGGTGTGTGAGTCACAAAAATTTAGTATGCAGGTACAGCAAGTAGTTCAGAAGGCTAACGGAATGCTATTCTTTGTTACGAGAGGAATTGAACGTAACAGTAAGGGTGTTATGCTTCAATTATACAGGGCATTGATGAGACCACATCTCGAATGTTGTGTGCAGTTTTGGTCTCCTTGTTTAAGAAAGGATGTAAATGCGTTGGAGACGGTTCAGAGGAGGTTTACTAAATTGATACTTGGAATGAGCGGGTTATCTTATGAAGAAAGGTTAGACAGACTGGGTTTGTTTCCACTGGAGTTTAGAAGAGTGAGGGGTAACTTGATTGACATATACAAGATCCTGAATGGTATTGACAAGGTGGAAGTGGAAAGGATGTTTAATCTTGCGGGTGAGTCCAGAACTAGGGGGCACTGTTTTAAAATTAGGGGTCGCCCTTTTAGGGCAGAGATGAGAAATCTTTCCTCTGAGGGGTTTGTGCGACTTTGGAATTCTCTGCCTCAGAAGGCGGTGGAAGCTGAGGTCATTGAATATTTTTAAGGCAGAGTCAGGTTGATTCTTGTTAGGCAAGGGAATCAAAGGTTATCGGGGTTAGATGGGAATGTGGAATTCTCAAACACAGACAGATCAGCCATGACCTTGATGAATGGTGGAGCAGGCTCGAAGGGCCGAATGGCCTACTTCTGCTCCTATTTCGTATGTTCGTATGTTCAAGAAGGCAGCACATCACCACCTTAGGGCAATTAGGGATGGGCAATAAATGCTGGCCTAGCCAGCGATGCTCACATCCCATGAATGCATTAAAAAAATTGGAGTCAGTTCCTTAAATATAACTGCAAGTACAGCTTAGCTGCTAAATGAGGAGAATGTTATCAGCGTGAAAATCAGTTTCATTCATACCAGCAAGAACCTGAACCAGATATGCATATGCAAACTTGAGAAATGGAAGGGAAAAATCCTTATTTAGGAAAAAATTAATAACCCTACAGCTCAATATCACAAAAGTTTACAGTGTAGCAGGTATTTGCTATAAAATGAACATAATTGTTTTGTGGCTGTGAGAGGTTCATAGCTGCTCTTCCTGGCCATTGCAGGATCTGTCTCTCTTTCAACTCCCAAAAGAGCAATAATGTCCCTATTAAATAAATTGATTAATCAATGTAGCGATGGCCAGTTAAGTAGTAGTCTGGGGACCTGATTTTAACTTAGGGTGGAGAGGGTAAACCAGTGTTACCTTGGCACATTAGGTCCAGTTGATCCTTATTCTTTGCCTCATCTGCATGTCCCATCAGTTCCCTGTCAACAATTGGCATCCAGTACAGTGGGAGTGCAGTGGCTGATGGGCAGAAACACAATGTAGGGCAGCAGGAGGCTGCCAGTAGGAACAGGAAGGACCAATCTGTAGTTTTTGGGTAGATCACCAGGGTAGGTTTTCAGGAGGGCCTCATGGGCAAAGGGGGAGCCTGAGGTTGGGAAGGCCAAATCATTCGCTATAGGGCCCAGAGGGCCATTTTGCTCCTCCTGGCTCCATGAGGAAAGTTTAAAAAACAGTTGACAATATTATATGGTTGAGCCTTTTCTGGCCCTTTCTCTTCTTCCCACGAGCTTTCATCTGGCAGGAAAACTCCAATAGATTCCCCGCACAGGCCATTGGTTAAAATAGCAGACCCACCCTGATGACATTAGACCTCAACTGTCTGGTTCAAAGATGATCATGACAGTTTTCGATGGGACTCTTTACTGCCTCCTCAGAAGAGCAGGTTAATATGGAAGACTATGAAGAAGGATCGCAATGTCCACAGGTACATTTCCCAGGTTATCTTAGCTACCAGCCCGCCATGCCTCAGCTGGGCAGGCAATATCATCGAAATCCCCTTTCTCTTTTATTTTGGGGAGGAAGGATCCAGCTGGGTAAAACAGATGCTGCAAAGATAGCTTGCTTTACACAATCTGGTTGTCAGTAGAAATCAGCATATTCAGTATTGTTTGTGGATTGAAAAGGGAGGATTCAGGAGTATGCTGTGCTGAGGCCACACTGAATTGTTCTAGTTAAATGTACTCTGATCTTGGAATTCTAAAAGACCAATCCACTTTCCAGTTACTCCTGCTATATATAAAAAAATTGCATTTATATAGCATCTTTCATAATTATCGGACATCTCAAAGTGTTTTACGGCCAACAAAGTACTGCTGAAGTGTAGTCACTGTTGTAATGTAGGAAGCACAGCAGCCAATTTGCACACAGCAAGCTCCTACAAACAGCAATCTGATAATGACCAGACAAACTTTTTTGTGATGTTGGTTGAGTGATAAATATTGGCCAGAGCACCAGGGAAAACTCTTTTATGTCCACCTGCGAGGGTATAAAGGGCCTCAGTTTAATGACTCATCTGAAGAGATGTCTGACTGTGCAGCACTCCCACTGTACTGCACTGGAGTGTCAGCCTTGATTTTTAGTGCTAAACTTCAGTCAATTGTTAGAATTCTATTTCTCAATCTTTCGCACTGCATAAAATTCCATACACAGTTACTCCCACTTTACATTGTACAATTACAGTTCACAGTCTTGCTTCAATACATCAATCCACTTCCCATTCACTTCCACAAGCTGCAATTCCAGTGGATCAATTCCCATTTGCTCTTAGAGTACATAATGCCTAATTGAAAGTCGAAAAAGTTCTTAATTAACAAATTTTTAATGTCCAGCAAGAAGTATGATCTGTCTGCCTCCAAATTAAACCTGAGACAGCAGGAAACCTCTGAAGTCTGTTCAATTATAGCTTTTAGTTCAGTATGTGCCATTGTATGATCAAACCAAAAATGCTGGGTGACTGATCGAGTAAATAGGCTTCAGTTCAGAGATTTTCCAATTGACTAGTTTATTGAAGTGTATGGTTTCTTGGCAAAGCAATTATGTGTTTATCAGAAATAGACTGGATAGAGGATACTCTGCTGTGTAGTTTAAAACCTAAATGAACTTCTGTGTTGAGAGTGAAAGTAAAGTTGACCCCGATTAGATTGGTTATTTTTGCCAAAGGAAACACTTGTGGTGTAACTAAAGTACACGCATTTGGGAATTACGTAAAGATGCCATGACTACCCCAACAATCTTGCTCACAAGTGTCAGAATTTTTTTCAAATTGTGTAGTCTTATGCCAACTGCTGTAAAATATAATTACTTATAATCAATTTTTATATTGGTGCTTCCCTCTGTACAAATGGAAAAATATTCAGCATGCCAGGTATAGTCAAGTATAGAGGTCACTCCTTCAGTTCAATCAGCACTGGGTTTGGAACAGAAGCTTTGTATTTGGGTCTCATTTGAATCGATTCTGAGATGGTACCATATTAATGTGGTCATATCGGGGATGAGACTGAATCATTCACGATGTTAAAGCATGTTGTTTGTACTGAGGCAATCCTGCTCTAAAGAAGTTTTGGCATGTGAAGAAAATTGTCACTGCAGCAGGCATTATACAGGCCTTTTTAACCTAACCCGCCTGCCGACGAAGTTAATGGAAACTAAAATTGGGTGGGGCATAAAACGAGTGACCAATCCAACCCCATCAGTTTCTAACTTGGCAAGTTAGTTTAGAATGGCACCTATAATCTGGTGTCCCCTGAAATCTTGAAAGTGGCTTTTAAGACCATTTCACCACCAATTTTCCTACTCTTCCTTAATGACAGGAGCGCAAAGTGGTTATTCTTATATAAGGCTAGAGAGTGAATGTTGATGGGCTATTTAATTAACCACATCAATAACTAACCACATTGCTCTGTATAACTATAGTCCATTGGGTCCTATTCACCCATAGAGTCAACTCGTGCTATGACTGTCATTTCAATCAATACCTTATTTTTCTCATTGCTGCCTATCTTACAATATTTATGCAAGTGAGGTTGATGGGAGATGGAATGGTCACAACATTGTTGCCAGTTGCTGTTCAGTCATTGTTTAAACATAAATTTTTAAAAATTCATTCACGGCTTGTGGGTTTCGCTGGCTGGGCCAGCATTTATTGCCCATCCCTAGTTGCCCTTGAGAAGGTGATGGTGAGCTGTCTTCTTGAACCGCTGCAATCCATGTGATGTAGGTACACCCACAGTGCTGTTAGGAAGGGAGTTCCAGGATTTTGACCCAGCGATAGTAAAGGTACGGCGATATATTTCCAAGTCAGGATGGTGAGTGATTTGGATGGTAACTTCCATGTGGTGGTGTTCCCATCTATCTGCTGCCCTTGCCCTTCTAGATGGTAGTGGTCATTGGTTTGGAAGGTGCTGTTGAAGGACTTTTGGTGATTCCTGCGGTGCATTTTGTAGATGATATACACTGCTGCTACTGTGGGTCAGTGTTGGAGGGAGTGAATGTTTGTGGATGTGGTGCCAATCAAGCAGGCTGCCAAAGGGAGGAAACATGCCACCCCCAAATTTAGCGACGCCTTCCCTCAGGTGCCTACTGGACACAGTGGAGGCCCGCCATGAGGTCCTCTACCCCCGCATAGGGTGAAGATCAGCAAGCAAGGTCAGCAATCCAGCATGGGAGGCGGTGGCAGAGGCTGTCAGCGCCAACGCCCTGCAAAAGAGGACAGCCACTCAGTGGCAAAACAGCATGAGTGATCTCCTGTGTTCTGCTAGGGTAAGTCACTCTTCGCATCACTCTCAAATCACACACTCACAAACTCATCACACATCCACAGGGATCTCACTCATTGCCAGTTCAAGGGACATCATCATTCACTCTCTCACAAACACCTTATCTGCCCTACAAATCGTGACCTCATCCCATCCATGGCACCACTCACCACCCACAAATGCCAGGCATCCTTCTCATCTGGCTTGGCAGGCGTCCTGCTTACACTCTCTCCATCTGTCTTCATGCAGGACAAGCTGGCACGCAGTAAAAGGGAGAGGTCACAGATTGGTGGAGGAATGCCCAACATCAAGGTCCTCATAAACTTTGAAAATAGAGTCAGCCAGCTGGCCGGCGACTATCTGGGCCTTTTCTGTCTTGATGGTGTGGTCGGCGGTGCTCAGCCAAGTGAGAATCCAGCAGTACAACATCCATCAGGCAACCATGCTGTGAGTGAGTTCCCCTGTTCCACAGTCCCCTACTATGCACTAATGATCTCTCCTTGCTTTCGCAGGCACGTCTGGTAAGCAGCAAAAGGGGTCCATGAGACAGGTCCTCGACTCAAACCTGGAAGACACCTCGAAAAGAATATGATGACACCCTAATTGAAGACCTGTCACAGCGCTCACCTACATCCTCTGCCAATGCAGAGTCACGCACTGGATACACTTGTGCGTGGAGGCTGGAGAGATCCCACACAGATCACCTATAGAGCACTGGAAGGAGCACATGAGTGCCATGTTCACTTTCACGGCTATTGGCAGTGGACGCCCTCCATGTCCCCATGGCGCCAAATCCTGCAGCAGGTAGCATATGTGACTGACCAGTTCCCTAGACATGTGCAACCTTTGGCAACACTGGTTCTCAGTCATCTGCAGGAATGGCAGGCGCCTTCTGTAGACCCTATGTCTAGCGAGGGCCTATGAGCATCAACTCTCTGTGGACCTTCAGCTGCATGCGCAGGAGGCCCAATCGCCCCTTCATCTTGAGGGAGGTGCTCCTCCCTTTGCTGAGCCAGGCAGCTTGGCCACACTCTTCTTCTTCTCTGTTCCCTGTAAGCTATGAGGCACACTGCTAAATCACCAGGCTCCATGATCCTGATGTTTTCCTCCTGCAGGATCAAAGAGAAAGACATGTAGGTTAGCATTGGCGACCTAAGAACCTCTGCTGGTTAAGTCTGAAGTCACACATGCAGGAGAGTGCTGGTCACACTTGGATGGCCAGTATGTAGTACACTTATTGGCTGTCTGAAACCCCACTCAGTGCCGCCCCACTCCACTTGACCGATCAGCAGTAGCTTCGGCCACTGGAATGCATGCTCTCAACTCAGCACTGCACTGCAAGGCTGCGCTGTTAGTTTGAACCATGTTGGATACTAGTCCAAATCTTAATAAAGACATTGCAAGGGGCTGTGAGCGCCTCCACCAGTGACTGTGCCATGGGCACCTTTCACAAGGGGATTCTACAACTCGCCCAGTCGGCCAATTGCTCTGCTGCCCCTTAAAACACACATTAATTTGCAGTCTGTGCCCAAGGGCTGAAAAGTAATGGAGCACTTGGTGGCATTTTTTCATGCTGTTGCATCGCTTGAGTGGGCAGAAAAGTTTCAGAGGCCTGACTCCAAGCATGTCAATGGAGGAGCAGCTGAACAGTCTCAGCTGTAGAAGAATGCTCACTTTTGACAAGCTTCGCATCCCTCCTCCCCCCATTCCCCCCACCCCGCCATGTGCTGGAGTACTTCCTTCAGTCTGTGCTGCATTGCACCCCACCCCTCCAGCATGTGCTTGTCTACTTCTTCAATCTGTGCTGCCTTGCCCTCCCATCCCCAACCCGACCTGCACAGGAGCCCTTGCTTTGGCATCGCACTGAAAGCCAGCCAGGAAAAAGTGACTTGCCTGTGGCACCCCCTCCCCCCGCCAAATGTGTGGCACCTTTACCTTGATGTCCTATGGGTGATGCTCACGAACACAGCGCAAGGTTGTGTGCGCTCAGCTCCAAGTTCCCCTCGAAGTTCAGGTTGCCAGGTGCGTGCCTTTTAATGGCAGTCATGAAGCACGCCGTTCTGAAGTCACGCCAATGTGGGTGGTAAATTTGATGTGGGGGGATGATTCTGGCAAGCAGGGCTTATAATGAACTGCTAAAGTATTGAAAGGATCCTGATGTGCGGCGGTGAGAAACGCAGCCCGCCATTGATAGGTGGAGCGGATGACCGCAAATTAGTTTCATGACGACGAGAAACCAAATTTTGACCTTCTTGCCATCTTGTACCCCCCCCCCCCTCCCCCACACACCATGACACCCGAAGCCAGTGGGGCTGGAACAAGTATTTTTTTATCAAGCTGTGTTGCAGAGATGGACAAAAAAAAGTATTTCTGAAATTACAATTGTTTTTCAATAATCTATTAACCAAATCCATTAGATGTTTCCTTTGGATTTTAGACAATACTGGCGCAACAGTCAAATTTAAACCAAATCATATAACTTTAAGATAAAAGCAAAGTGCTGCGAATGCTGGAAATCTGAAATAAAAACAGAAAATGCTGGAAAAACTCAGCAGGTCTGACAGCATCTGTGGAGAGAGAAAGAAAGTTAAAGTTACAACTCTGTATGACTCTTCTCACCCTACTCAGCTCTGAAGAAGAGTCATACAGACGTAAAACATTAACTCTGTTTCTCTCTCCACAGCTTCTGTCAGACCTGCTGATTTTTTCCAGCATTCTCTGTTTTTATTTTACATAACTTTAAGTATAGACAGATGAGAAAGTCTTATTTGCTGTTTTTATTATGCAATTCACCTCAGTACAGAAGATCCAAAATTATTGGGTGGGTATTATTTATTTAGACAGATTCCCCTCACCCTCAAATACTTCAAAATAGTAAGACATAAGTGCCAGGCAATTACCATCTCCAACAAGAATCTAACCACCTCCCCTTGATATTCATGGCATTCCCATGAATGCCTAACCATCAACATCCTGGGGATACCATTGACCAGAAACTTAACTGGTGCAGCCATATAAATACTGTGGCTACAAAAGCAGGTCAGAGGCTGGGGATTCTGTGAGTAACTCACCTCCTGACTCTCCAAAGCCTGCCCACCATCTAAAAGGCACAATTCAGAGGAGTGATGGAATACTCTGCACATGCCTGAATGAGAGCAACTCCAACAATACTCAGCATTCCAGTCCAAAGCATCATAGCATCATTACTGTTACCGTGAGCCAAATCTTTCGGTCTCCGCATCGTCAGAGGCCGGATGTATGACCAGAGATGCACATCGGGACCATATGGAAGTCTTGACATGTTGATCTACGTGGGAATTGCCTGGGAAATTTCAACCTCCGATAGGCAATTGCCCTGCTTCCTGGAACTCTCCGCCAACATTTCTGACTCTGAGTTAGAGTTGGAGATTTCGGACAGTTCCACGGTACTTATCTGAACAGTTACCCTGGAAATGTTAGACAGATTAAAACCTAGTCTAACACCTGGGTAACTCAGAATTGATGCCCAATCATTTACCCGGAACACCCGACTACCCACTGACCCGCTAACTACCTCCAGTGGCCCCTCCCCCCAATTAAACCCCATCCTGACTCCCGAAGCCCTGGCTTCACCCCCTGACCAGGGGGAGTCCCCCTGCCTCCGACTACTCCGCCCGAGCCAATCCAACTATCAACCACAATCACCCAACTAGCCCCCCGACTCCACTTTCTACCATCCCTCGCCGGACCTAACTTTCCGCCCCAACTATCAAACTACCCACCCCCGATCATTCAACTACCCTCCCGACCAACCAGCTATCTCTCGACCAATCCAACCCAACAACCCCTACTGGCCATGAGGCTACCCCGTGAACCCCACCCCGACTAAACTCCCAACCCTCCTAGCCCCCCTTGATCAGACCTGCCTACCCCCCAAATAACTACCACTCTTATCAGACCTGGTTACGCCCCCCACCTAACTCCTACTCCCACCAGACCCGACTACCTTCCCGGCCTGTCCCACCTACCCACTCACCCACCTACCTGGCTCACCTACCTACCTGCTCACCCATGTACCCACCCTACCCACGCCCACTCTACCCACCTCACAAACTTACTCACCTCCCCCAGTTACCCACCCTACCCACTTACTCACCCACCTCACTCACCTACCCACTTAACCACCTCACCTACCCTACCCACTCACCTACTTACCTCGCCCATCTACCCACTCCATGCATCAACCCACCTCACTGACCTATCCACCCTATGCACTTACCCATTCAGTCATCCATTCACTGACATTCAGACTGGACCTTTAAACTTACCATATGGCAGCTAGTGCCGTAAAAAAGAGGTGTATCCTATTTTTACTCCCACTCTACTCCACTTGGACAGAGTTCCCCGATGGATGTGTGAGGTAATGCACTTGGAAAGAACCAACAAGGCAACGGATTACACTATGAATGGTAGGACCCTGGAAAGTACTGAAGATCAGAGGGACTTGATGTGCATATGCACAGATCCTTGGAGGTAGCAGGGCAGGAAGAAAAGGTGGCTAAAAAGGCATATGGAAATACAAGAGCAGGGAGGTTATGCTGGAACTGTAAAAAATGCTGGTTAGGCCACAACTGGAGTACTGTGTTCAGTTCTGGTCACCACATTATACGAAGGATGTGATTGCACTGGAGAGGGTGCAAAGGAGATTTAGCAGGATGCTGCCTGGGCTGGAGGGTCTGAGCTATGAAGAAAGATTGGATAGGCTGTGTTGTTCTCCTTAGAGCAGCGAAGGTTGAGAGGGGACCTGATAGAGGTGTATAAGATTATGGGGGGCATAGATAGGGGGATAGGAAAGCACTTTTTCCATTAGTAGAGGGGTCAGTAACCAGGGGGCATAGATTTAACGTAAGGGGTAGAAGGCTAGAAGGGTAGAAGAGGGGAGTTCAAGGGAAATTTTTTCATCCAGAGAGTGGCGGAGTCTGGAACTCACTGCCTGAAAGGGTGGTTGAGTCAGAAACTCTCATAACATTTAAGAAGTATTTAGGTATTCACTTGCATTGGCCAAGTGCTGGAAAATGGGAATAGTGTAGTCAGATCTTTGTTGACTGGCGCATACACAATGGGCTGAATGGCCTCCTGCGCTATAAATGCCTGTGAGTCTAAGAGACGCTGTGCATCTCTGGAAAAGTCGGGCTCGGAAGGTCCCAGAAGAAATGCGAAGGTAGCATCGAGTTGAGGGAATTTACGAGCATAGTGGCAATCTGACGATCCAAGCCTATGTTGTCAAGCAAAACAGGCACGTTACCAGAGAGCTGGTGAAAGAATGCCTGGTGTGGATGTACTGTGATCTTAGGATGAACAAATTCAGCTTTTTATAGCTGTTGGGAATCATTTTCAAAGGGAAGTATTGCCAGGGAACCATAGATGTTGCCAATACAGGAGGCCACTTGGACCATTATGTTTGTACCAACAATAATTCATGTGTTCACGCATCATAATGGAGGAACTTCAACTTTATGAAATACATTTTATTTGGAGCTACTGCTTTGCATTTGTACCTTGCAGCACTGTACTGATATGAAAATGTTACCAAAACTATACCAGTGTAATCCTGCCAAGTTAACCTTTAACCCACATATAATGCAACTAGATAACTTGGCAGTCCCTCTTTCTGCCAACAGCATTTCTATTGCTGGAGAGAAGCAGAGACCTGGGTAAAGCCCACCTCAGAGGGCAACTGCTGCCTCATTAACCATACAACACACAATGAAGTTCAGTAGCAACATTAGGCTGCTACTTAACCTGCTGCTAAGGATTCAGGAAGAATGCACTAAACTTCCCAGTTTAAATACGTTATATATTGTTATGACCTCAAATAACATTGCTGTTAGATTTGGGTTAATAGCTTAATGGTGTATTCTACAGAGAGCAAATGCTGTCAATTGCAAGCAATAATTTTTAATGTGGTTTGCTTAATAAGAGTTATTGTTTAAGGGAATGTTTTGTTTGCCTTTGTAGTAAGATAATTCCACTTTTTAAACTGTCTTTGCTAACATTTTACCACTTCATACTCATGTCTACTCTTGCAGTGAAACTAGCAGAATTTCACCACCAAACAGTATATTGTTTGGTTGGTCTTTTGATTTTACTGCATCATTTTAGCTCATTGCTTGGAATTAAATTTTACAGTTGCATCTGATTTGTAACGATTAGCTGATTGAAACTCCTCTGATAATCACATTGTCTTCGTTGACAGGTCCCTGGAGGGATACTGCTGTGGTTAAGATCTGTAAGGTATATGCTGACTAGTTGCATTCTTAGTTGAAAAAAATATGAAATGGTTGGTAGAACCTTGTGTCATTTCAAAAGCTCATTGTATCCAAGGATCCCTCAACAAAAATATCATTCGAAAAGAGTGAGGTATCTCCACATCTCTGTATCTTGAAAGATTTTAGTTGTTTATAGTTGTTCATTTCCCAAGTCTGTAGGGACACAATTCCTTTTTGTTTGAAAACAATGCACTTAGAAACCTTATTGCAGGACAAAGCAGTCCGCTTGATTGGCACCACATCCACAAACATTCATTCCTTCCACCACCAAAGCACAGCAGCAGCATTGTGTACCATCTACAAGACACACTGCAGGAATTCACCAAGTCTCCTTAGACAGCACCTTCCAAACCCACAACCACTACCATCTAGAAGGACAAGGGCAGCAGATAGATGGAAACACCACCACCTGGAAGTTCCCCTCCAAGTCACTCACCATCCTGACTTGGAAATATATCACCGTTCCTTCACTGTCGCTGGGTCAAAATCCTGGAACTCCCTTCCTAGCTGCACTGTGGGTGTACCTACACCACATGGACTGCAGCAGTTCAAGAAGGCAGCTGCTCAAGAAGGCTCAAGAAGGTGGGCAATAAATGCTGGCCCAGCTAGTGAAGCCTGCAAACTCGTGAATGAATAAAAAAAAATTCCAAGATTTTATACCCATGCGGATCAAACAATCAATACTTGTTTTCAATTTTTTTGTAGTCTTACCTTCCAAAGTGTCTGTTTTTTCTAACCTGAACGTTAGCCAAGGGAAGCATTGTATTTATATAGTGCCTTTCATCACGATAGGACATCCCAAAGCACTTTACAGCCAAGAAACAAATTTCCCTGTCGGCGGATGGGGACGGGGCTTGCTTGCTGACGCGGAATGACATCGGGCGGAACTCCTGACATCATCCCATGTCATTTGCATTTTCAGGTCGGCGGGGCCGCAGCCAAGTCAGCTGTGAGCCCGCCGACCTGTCAATGCCCTATTGAGGCCATTCAAAAAACAATTAAATGAATTAGTGCAGCTGTCCGTCCAACCTTAAGCACTTAGTCTCCTAAGACGGCTCCTTCACATGCATACGCAAAGGAGTACACTTCTGCATTCCCCCCGCCCCCCCCACAGGAAGCGCATAGCACTTCCGTGCGGACATCATGCTGGACGGGCCTTAATTGGCCCGCCCATGAAAAATGGCAGCACATCCCCAATAGGGGACGCCGATTGGAGGGCCACCCACCCACACCAGCTGTCGCACTTCCCCCCCAACGGGGGGGAAAATATTGTCCAATGAGAACTTTTGAAGTCTAGTCACTATTGTAATGTAGGGAGTGCAGCAGCCAATTTGCACACAGCAAACTCCCACAAATAGCAATGTGATAATGACCAGATAATCTTTTCTTGCAACATTGATTGAGGCATTAATATTGGCCAGGACACTGAGGATAGCACCCCTGCTCTTCTTCGAAATAGTGTTATTGGATCTTTACATTCACCTAAGAGGGCAGACAGGGCTTGGGTCAATGTCTCATCTGAAAAATAGAACCTTTGACAGAGGAACGCTGTCTCAGTAATGCACTGGAGTGTCCGCCTTGACTATTGTCCTGAAGTCCTGGAATGGGAAATGAACCCACAACTTTCATTCAAAGATGAGAGTTTTACCGATTGAGCCACAGCCGGCATAGCATTTTGAGATGTTGAAAGTGCCCACCACCCCCCTGCTCCATCCATTTGTTTCTTATGATCTACTTTCTGTTTATATTTGTGGCTTCCTTGATGCTGCCCAAATGTACTTGAGTTTTATTCTTTGTATTCTCCAACCTGTAATGATGTCAGACTTACATGTCCATTATAGCTGAAGAATTCTGCTTGCAGGATAATGAGGGGTGAGAGTGTAGCTTTTGCTAAACCCAGTAATTCAGTAGCTTGCAAGTGACACCAAAGTGTTTATTCCTCCATCACCAGCCATGATTATTGCTTTTATTTAAGTATGTTCCTTCTGCACTTTACCTGTGGTATGTCTCAGTTCCAACCAACTCTGGTCTGTACCAACAGTCCATTAAATTTATTTTAGGACCAATAATTTCCTCACCAAGCATTGAATAGCTTTGAAAGTTCTTTTCCTCTTTGCTTTGTGAACATGATTTTTTTTTGTTGATTTATCTCAATAAAGTTCGCAAACAGACTGCTCATTATTTTGGATGAATATAATAATGTTCTCGTTCAGCACCTGTCACAGAATTCAGTCCTGTCATTCAGTATCTCCAAATATTTAGTGCAGATGTAGCAGAAAAGGTATCAGATACTTGGGTCCATTTCTAAATCAACCCCCTCACTTTTCCCCTAGGCTTAAAGTGCCATTTTTTTGTCAATGTACCAAATTGCTGTTAACATCCTTTTTCTGCCCCATTAAATGAGCGTCATATTTTCTCCCCTTATTCTATGCTACAAATAATACTTTACTTTGTTTTCAAAGATGTAAAGCCATAATAGTAGTAATTAACATCCTCCTTAAAACCTACTTCTTTGAATAAGCTTTCAATCACCCCTACTAATATCGCCTTCTTTGGCTCAGTGCCAAGTTTTGTCTGATTACACTCCTGTGAAGTGCCTTGGGATATTTTCCTATGTTAAAGATGCTCTATAAATGGAAGTTGTTGTAATTTTCTGTACATAAACTGTGAGGACATCAGACTGAATTTTACCAAGCCTCTGGAGATGTCCTGGGAGGCAGGGGGGCTTATAAAATGGCGGACGAACATGTCAGGAGGGGAGCGCGTGTCTTTCTGCCACTATGGGATATGTTCTACTTTGGAAAGCTAGTCGGTGAAGGATAGTGCTGGAGTCAATATTTACTCAGTTTTGTATTTATTTGCGAGGTGAAACATTACAAGCGTACACTTCCTAACTCAACTCCTGTACAGTTTCACTAAGTATCTCTTTATATGTACTCAAGTGTAACCCCAATTAATGCCTTTCACCTTCATATAATTAAATACATTGATATACAATTAACAGGACATTTGTCAATGGTGTAAGCAGCAACAGCATGGCCACCCCCTGACTAGAGGTGGGTGGCCAATCAATACAATTAATTGTCCAATTAACAACCACTTCCTGCCCCACTAGCATTTAACCAGATTAGGACAGGACGCAGCTCCATGGGGAGGCAGCCATTCAGAGGGTTCCCAAGGAGGTGCCTGTGTGCAACATGATGCTGCCACTGTTGGATCACCCCTCCGATTGCTGGGGCCTGGCTCCTTGGCCTCGGCACATCTTAAAAAATATATTTCCTGCCCTTCAAAGGCGCTGCCTTCTTCTGTCTGCAGACATAGCAGTACTGATCTCTGTCAGTTGTGCAGCCGAGGTTGCTGCATACTAGTTGTCTGGTTCAGCGGGTAGATCTGAGAGACGGACGGAGTCCTACCATCCACCTGTACAGGCTTGGGAACTGCTTTTGATCCCGGCAGCAAGACCTCAGGCCTTCCGACAAAATTCTGGCCTGTGGTTCTGCCATTTTCATGTTTATTTATCTGTGCCGCAGTCTGTAAAGGCCAATCCTTCACACAAGGTACAGGACTGTATACACTGAAGTGGTTTGGTTATAAGTAGCAACTGGTTCTTCAAGAAAGGTGTGAACAAGTAGATGCATTTACTGAAGCCCTTGCACCAATATCATTTCCATGCAAAATAAAAAGCTTGCCCTGTAGTAACAACACTACAGCTTTTATATTACAGGGCTGCTCTCCCAGCACATTATTGAAGAAAGAGGAACATTTTATATGCTGAAACAGAGTGACTATTTATGCTCAGTTGAAATATTTCTTGATTTTCTAAGGTATCGGTACAGTTTTTAAAAAAATGTAAGAACAGCGAGTCTGACGCAGCAAGAAAGAAAATTGGCAGAAGTAGCTTCTGGAAAGAAAATTGGGTTTAGGGGCTGTTACTGTATGTTAGTATCAGTGCCGATAAATGTGATATCATCACTTACACTTGCAGAACCAGTGGCACTGACAGTGTACTTTATTCTCATTTTCAGGGTTTAATTATTACATCAGTTTCGCAAAGCAGACATTAAAAAGATGTTAAGTCAATTTTTCATGACTGTTTCCAAGTATATTGAAATATTAATTTGTTATTGGGATGGCCTTGCAAATGCTATCTCACTTTTCCAGTTCACTTTTCCCTTTCTTCACTCTGCCCCCACCGTGTTACTGCTGAAAGCAGCATTTCTTAGGAATTCTTCTGTGATTTCTTTCCTCTACTCCCTCTTCTATTTTCTCCATTTTCTCCCCTCTCCTAAAAATGCTAACTAATATTAGGATACAATATTGTGGGCACTCCAAAATCTTGCTTAATTGATCATTTTTATCCATGATCTGTGCTAAGTAGGCCTGAATAGACCCATCGTATAATGTTCACAGTAAGTACACTTTCCAACATGGTCACTGGATAATGATCTGGAGTAGGACCCCTGTTTATGTTTTTTCTCCTTCTCCCCAGCCCAGCAGCATTGACAATTGTAATGATCCAGTTGAGGTCACTTAACACAACACAAACAGTGAAATGAACTTGGACCCTTTGTGGAGTGTGTGGTTGTTACACACTGGTATAATTACCAAATAAACCATTGGCCAACTTGAGGCTTTAAAAAAAAATGACTACTTTAATAGCATTTGTGCTGTGATGGGGCACTTTTTATGTAGTGACTTTTCTGTTAGTTGAGTTAAAATGTTCCTTACTGTATGGTAGTTGGGAATATTTGGCAAATCTTCTGAGGATTTCTAGAACATAATTAGTGTGTTTCTTTAATGCAGTGGTTAGTTATATAACAGTGTTATAATGGATACAAGACCACTGCACTTTCGCTTAGCACACTGTTACAATAAGTGCAAAAGTATTGGATCTTTTTAAAATTAACTTATTTTCTTCTCTGTCATATTACCCAATTATAACCCCACTTATCGGTTGGTTAGTGGTATTACTGTTGTCTCTGAGTCAGAAGATTGTGGGCCTGATCTTCACTCCAGGGGCAACATTTTCCCCCTGGTAGGGGGATGTGCGGGAGCGGGCACAGGTGGGCGGGTTCCGGTCGGCGCCCCCGATTGGGGATCGGCTGCCATTTTACGTGGGTGGGTCAATTAAGGCCCGCCCAGCATGACGTTCGCCAGGAAGTGCTATGCGCTCCCTGTACAGGTGTGGGGGAGGGAGTGCGCTCTTTTGCACGTGTGCGAAAGGGTGCACAGATCTCCCCAAGGCAAAGTGCTGCCTCAGGGAGATCGGCTCAAATTTGAAACTTCAAATAAACATGAGAAAAAAATTTCACTGCCATGTCCCCTCATGTGACACTGTGGATGAGTTGGGACATGTCCATAACTTTTATTTTGAAATATTCTGAGATTTTTTTAATCACTCATGAAACCTCATCCCACCTGTGGATGAGGTTTCATGCTTTCTCAGAAGCCCACCAGGGCTCCAGGCCTGCCCTCCAACCTTAAGGTTGGATGGGCAAGTCCATTAATGGTTTCAATTAGTTTTTTAATGGCCTTAATGGTCTGACGTCACCTGCGTCATTTTACGCGTTGGCGAGCGGGCCCCACCCCCACTCACTGAACAGAAGATTCTGTCCCAGGACTTCAACATCTAATCTAGGCTGATGCTCCTGTGCAATATTGAGGCAGTGTTGCATTGTTAGAGGTGTCTTACAGATGGCATATTAATCTGATACCCTGTTCAGATGAATAGAAAAGGTCCCATGGCACTGTTTGAAAAAAGAGCATGGAATTGTCTGAATGTCCTATTCAACATTTGTCTCTCAACCAATGCTACCAGAAAAACAAATTAACTGTTCATTTAATGTATTGTTGTTTATGGAACTTTGCTGTACATAGATTGGCTGCCATATTTACCTGATGACTTTTCAAAAGTATTTCAGTGGTACAAAGTACTCCAAGACATATTGAGTATGTGAAATATGCGATATAAATGAAAGTAAGAATTTCAGAAAATAGCTCCTCATCCTGTCTTAGGTCATGGATCATCAAAAGGAAAAGTAATCAATCATGATGGCAATGCCTAGCATTAATGGAAGGTATAAACTCTAGAAAATTTATCCCCAAAGAGAAAATGAAATAATACCACCTGCATGATAGAAGTTAATAATCAATCAATCATGATTTGCTTTCATGGTTTAAGATAACATGCAATTGCTGCGTAATTGGGGATATGTATTAATAGGATGGACAGCAGAGTACGTATGGCTTGCTTGGTTGCATTACTTGTGGTTTAATAAAGGAGTCACAACTACAAAAGAGGTGACACATAAGAAAACAACCGCAAAAAATTGTTTGTGAATATATTAACAGCATCTACCTGTGTAAATACGTGGCTTGATGAAGCAGAGTGTGACTATGTGGTACTGTGTCTAAGCAGGTATTCTTACACTTAATAATTATACTGTTCATGGTTCAATATGATGCTACATCTTCCTAGTCTACAGAAAATCCTAGCACACCATCCTGTGCCGTTTATTGTTGGGAATAGTCATACAAAAGCATACCATTTTTTAACATTGATTCTGCGTACACTAGTATTCCAGGTAAACCAGTTTGTAAGTCATCAAGGATGCTCACAGTTCTAGGGCTTTAGTAGAGCTAGCTAATAGGAAAGGATTTTTGTTTTGATCATTCCCTGTTGAATAATTACATTCTTAAATGCACTACTGGACAATATATGTTATAAAAATGAATTATTGGCTGCCTGTTAGGAATCCTGGCCTGTTTCCTTTCCTTTTGAAGTCAATGAAATAGAAAATTGGGTGGATGGATGTATAATGAGTAGGCAATCCATGGTGTAGTATCTCTCCTCATTCTCCTTGAAAACTCTGTAAAACTTCACAATAGAATTAACCATATGATCCTTTATCATCTCTCTTGGCCCCTATTCTGCTTTAGTAACGTCCTGTCTTGAAATGAGTCATAACATACTCCAGCTAAATATAGAAAAGAGCAAAGCTATTGTTTTCACTACCTATCCCTCCTACCCAGACTCTCATTAATGATTCCAGCCATCTCCCTGGGTACCGTGAGGCAGAAGCAGACTCCTTATATCCTCAGTGTCCTGTTAAGCCCAAGATGCATTTCTGACCCCATATCTTCTCTTATCAAGGACCATTTATTTCAACCTATTTAACACTGCCCACTTCTGCCATGACCCTACTCCATCCACCAGTGGAAACTGCCTTTGCCACCTCCAAACTCAACTCGTCCAATATAAAAGCAAAATACACAGATGCTGGAGGTCTGAAACAAAAACAGAAAGTGCTGGAAATACTCAGCATTGCGCAGCATCTGTGGAGAGAGAAACAGAGTTAACATTTTGAGTCCAATATGACTCTTCTTCGGCACTAAGAAGAAGTAGTTACAAAGAAGAGTCAGATTGGACTCGAAATGTTAACTCTGTTTCTCCAGGATAGTTTCACCTTTTCTGGGTGGAAGGGAAGAGATGGTGGGGGGCATAACTTGGCATAGGGGTATGAGGGGGACCTTTTGAACTTACCTTTTAAAAGGTTCCCTCAGGCACACTGGGGTTTATGACTTCTCTAAGAAGCTGTGAACCACGATTCTTTAAAAACCTGGCCCTGCTCCATGTAAATTGCAGAAGAGTAGGAGATAGCTATTTCTGCAATGGAGCCCGCCAGATCAGCAATGTTGGATGCAGACTTCTGACAGGGAGCAGCCCGCACCTTTCAAGGATGCTCACGAAAATTGCACAGCTTGGGAAACCTAGAATCAGGACACACCAGCCATTTTTAAAGGGCTCCCGAGTCAACCCAACTCAGTGAAAATCCAAGCCTATATATCTGTGAAGCATCTTGAGAAATTTTTTACATTCTTCTTCTTCTTTTGGCTTCTCCCATTTTACTTGGGGTTGTCACAATGCTGGTTGATCAGCCTTTCCCATCTCTTCCTGTCTGCCACCCATTCCTCTTCCAATCCCACTCCGTTTAAATCTCTCACCACTGCATCTTTCCATCTGGTCTTAGGCCTTCTTCTTCTCCTTCTTCCTAGCAGTCCCATCTCCATAAATCTCTTCACCACATTTCCACTCTTTCTCCGCAACAGTTGACCATACCATTTCAATCGTTTTGCTGCTACTTTCTTCGATGCTCCCACATTCTTCATTGACCTCTTGATGTGCTGGTTCCTGATTTTATCCTTTCTCGTCACTCCACACATCCATCTCAGCATCCGCATCTCATTAATATCCAATTGTTCTTCTCTTCTTGATGTTGCCCAAGTTTCTACACAACGCTGGTTTCACAACTGTCTTGTAGATTCTTTTTTTCAGTTTCAGCAATACAATTTTCTATATTAAAGATGTTACTTGTAATTGTGGCGGTGCTGGGTGTATTTATACATGGGTCTAGGTGATGATCCTAAGCCATTTAAATGTCATTCTAAGTGTCATGCAAACGACCGGAGATTAATTTCCTGCTTTGGTATCGATCTTGGTACTGATTATTCCCCCTATAATGCAAAAGAAATCAATTATATTTGGGGATTTATTTTTAAAGAAACAATAAAACTTGTTTGCATTTCTTCAACTGTAATTACTTTTTAAATTTCAATTATCTTTGAAACCTTTTCTTTAAAATAAGGTTCCATTACCTGTCTGAAAAAGTTCCATGTTGTATTTTAGTTACAATGTAATTTTCATAAGCTTACTAAGAAAGACAATTATAGATTTTGCAGTACAGTGCCGCTGGAGTTTTTTTGTCCAAATTATTTGTATTATTATTGATGTTGCCTAAGTTTCTGCACAAGGCCAATCTCACAAGTGTTTTGTAGATTCTTCCTTTCAGTATTGGGGTTTATAGTTTTCAGGCTGTTAGAGCTTACAGAGAGAGACACTGTCCCTTTAAGACTGAGCTAATCATTTAAAATGTCTATTACTACACATTGCAACAATTTCTTCCATACCTATACACACCACATACAGATAATAAATATGGGTTTTTTAAATAGTCTATGTATAGTTCTTGTGAGTAGCAGCTTTGAAAAGACTGTTTAGTGATAGCACAACCCATCATGCCAATCTCATTAAATTGAGCCCACAAATCCACAAGCCCATCTATCTGTAGTTTTCTTTGGTTCTGCAGGCAGTGGGGGGATGAAATCTTCCATAGGGTTCAATGCTATTCTCTATCCTGACAAATTATAAACTAGGTGATTTTAGATTTCTAGTAGTTCAGCCTTATCTTTGCTGTATTCTGTGTCAGATAGAATAAAGTGGAAGAGGAAATCTCTAATGAACCAGACGTGTGACAGTTAACCTTCAGACTTTAGGAAGAAGGGAATGAGGGGGAGGTGGAGAGAGAAAGAGATGAAAAATAGTAATCATTGCGCTATGGACAGGATTATCTTCACACGATACCAACAACCTAAATTGCTAGTCTAGTGGTCTTAGTTTGTTCTTGAAGAAAAAAATATTTTTATGATTAATGGAAAAATAGATAAGGGTAAATTTTGTGGAATACTTAAGGTTAAGGCTAATACGGGGTCTCTTTTCATTTTTCTTGCTCAACTTAAAAAAAATACATGTAAATATATATATAAATTGTGTGTTCTCTACTAAGATATTTGTTTGCAATGCTGTCTGTTTGCATTTTCTTTATACAGGGGTATGTTTTTCAGGCTCTGGAACAGGACCATTTGTGGTATATTTTGTTAAGATAGTAAGAAAGAAGAATATAACTGGAATAGGAGAAAAGAATGAAAAATAAAGATGGAAACTTAAAACAAAAGAAACATTTAAATAACTATTAAGCGTGAAATGGAAAGGGAAATGTGAGAGAATTAAAAATAAACCATAAATAAACATGGCTTCCAACTGCTTCTAGAAGTCAAAGATCATGAATTATGCTCATTGTAAAAGAGTTTGCTGTTCTTTTGTAGTCCAACTTGTTGAGACAAATTTGAAAAGGTGATGCCTTTTTCCCCATTCAATCTTCTCCTTTGTGGCAGCTCTTCTGCTTACTGTGACCCGATCAACCAAGAAAAGCCCTTCAGAGCAAAACTGACTGAGGCAGAGAATGAGATGCAAACCCCATTTACAGGGACTGAACTTTGGCACAAGGTGGCTTTGCTTAATCAATCTTATGTCACCTTATAGCAATCATTTAGCAGGCACCTGCTGAAGGGAAAAAAAGGCACAAGGTAATTTTGAGAAAGTGCCAGCAGTTTATTGTAGGATTTGACATTTCTCATCACATCCTGCAAATAATTATTACAGTATATTTTTGATAAATTAAGTTGATGTACTCTAATTGACATTCAGAGTAAGCATTACTTTCCTTAAGCTTTCATTATTGCTGGACATGTCAAAATGGCAATATGCACATTAAAAAGGGGTTTTGAATGTTAATCAGGGATATTCTCGGACAACAATCCAACTAGATTGCCAAATAATTCTCTGCTAACCTGGGACAGAAATAATTATTTACCTGTTTTAGGTACTAAATTGGTTTTTACATCCTCACAATTAGCCACCCTGTGCAGAATGTATCTTTTGTGTGAATAATTATGCAATTTAATTAGTGATGGTGTCAATGTGTGAAGTCAAACAAGATAGGTTAAAAATAAAATAGCTATTCTGCTTTTAGTGCCATCAGAATTATCTAACAAACTTTTATCAATGTACAAGTGTGGAAGGAAATCCGATGTTAGGATTTCTTAACCACCTTCAAATTTTAATCATAGCAAGAAGCTGGTTCTTAGCTTACTTCAGTGAAGCCAGTTACTAAGGTAGGTGTTGCCGTGCAGGATTTCTGTGCCCATCTTCTCAAGAAGAAGCTACCTAGAGCTTCCTGATGACACTTTAGGGAAGAGCACTGCCTAATGTGTTAATGGATTTTCCAAAGAGGAAGACCTTTAGTTTGATATGGATTTATTTAATCTCATCCAGGGCAGCAGTGCAGCACTACATTTGGTTTTACTCCCCCTGGCACTAAAGAGGAATGTATGCCAAATCAGTAACCACTGGTCTCTGCTGAAAATTGTGTCTCCCTCAGGGCAAGATCAGGGTTGACTATGATGCTTCATAGATGGAGAATGATCACTTGGGTAAAGTATGGGAAGGCAGGCTGCATCCATTGAACCAGAATCTAACAAGAGCAACAGACTATTTGATTGTGTATCATCACAGCGGAGCCTGAATATACATGCATTTTTTAACCAAGTGACATTCCTGGATAGTGCTTAGGAGTGTGAACTTTGGTGTTTCTTTTCTAGCTCTTGAGTTCAGGTGCACCAGTTTCACTTTACTGAAATTAAATTTATCAGCACAGATTAAACCTGGGAGCTTCTGGGCCATGTGGCTCATAGACGATACATTTAACTACTTGAACTTTTGAATAGTTTTTTTTAAATCAAACAGGATTATATTTGAGACTAATTCTGAATCCCAGGCTTCTCACTTCATGATGCTATTTTTAGGATTGAGAGAACAAGGCATTGTGGTCCAGGATACCACTAAGGTTAACAATTTGGTAGTAAGAGAACTTGAGTTCAGCAGCAGAAATAAATGGGATATGGCAGTAAAGCAATCTGGAATGAAAATTATTAGAAGAGGTAATCTATAGGGGAAAACAGAACAGAAGGCAAATATTGAAACCTGTTAGAATTATACTGCTTGTATTGCAACCAGCTCTGTTAAAAAGAACAGAATGAAACCATAAATTACAAATTTCTTTCTTTGCTTCAGAAGAACAAAACGTAATTAATTTCTCCGTGGAGGTAGGACAGTGCTTGCAACTGATAATAACTTGGAATAAGAATAACTTGTTTGAAACGGTTGGTAGAATGTTGTATCAAGCGAGCAGAGCAGGTCACATTGCAACTAGGCATGACATCACTGTGCTGGTTAAAGCTGGTGTGAAACTAAGTATGCAGTAGCTAGAGCTAGGGATTCCCATAACTCCCTGAAGCAATTCAGGGCTAATGCAATGAGTACATTAGAGAAATCACATCGATCCCAGTTATTAACCCAACAGTGCAGCATTTCTGCATGCTCAACAACACACATAAAATTAGTTTTCGTAATTGCCTCATAGAATCTTGCAGGTGAAGACGACTTCAAAAAAAAAACTTAAGTAATAAGCTTTGTTCGGAGAGTATTTGGAGGTCTTTTGTGTTGTACCCATAATGAATTGTCCTAATTATTTATATTAAATAATTTTGATATAAAATTAATTTATATTTTCTTTGTGTTAATCCATTTACTAACAGTCCAACTACTAAATGATTATACAGAAATCAAAGGTTGACTTCGATTGAACCTATGAAATTGACATGTAGATAATTAGAAATGGGATACTGCTGCTCTGATAGCCTTCATTTGAGGTTTGAGTTACAACAGTTATATTTGACGAAGTTCAGAACGCAATGTGCTTTACAGCTCACAAGAACATGTTGGGTTTTTTTTGAAACTCCATTTTAAGCTTTGAAATATCATACTATTTATCTAAAGAAACCAATATTAAAAGGAAATAAAATAATCCAAGGCTGTCACACAGCACTGTCAAGTAACATTTCTGGGGGAAAAAGTAGATGCATTTCACAGTGAATAACTTAGTGGGTCAGTGATCTTTCAGGAACAGTTGTGTAGTGAGCAGTTATGCTATGCTTGTCCTATGTCAATTCTATAGAAAGTAGGTCTGGGGAATTAATAATGGAAAATAAGGAGATGGCAGATGAACAGGTATTTTGCATTGGTCTTCACTATAGAGGATGCAAGTAACATCAGAGAAATAGCTGTAAATCAGAAATTGGGAGGGAGGAACTCAGGAAAATTACAATCACCTCACCAGGGAAGTGGTACTTAGCAAATTGTCGGAGCTGCAGGCTGACAAATTTCCAGGTCCTAATGGACTTCATCCTAGGGTCTTAAAATAAGTGGCTAGTGAGATAATTGTGGCATTGGTTTAATTTTCCAAAATTCCCTAGATTCAGGGAAGGTTCCATTAAATTGGAAAATAGCGAATGTAATTCCAAAAAGGGAGGGAGACAGAAAGCAGGACAATACAGGCCAGTTAACATCTGTCATAGGGAAAATGTTAGAAGCTATTATTAAAGATGTTATGGCTAGACACTTAGAAAAATTCAAGGCAATCAGGCAGAGTCAACATGGTTTTGCGAGAGGGAAATCATGTTTAACCAATTTACTGGAGTACTTTGAAGAAGTAACAGGTGCTGTGGATAAAGGGGAACTGGCGGGTGTACTGTACTTAGATTTCCAGAAGGCATTTGATGAAGTGCCACATCAAAGGTTATTGCAGAAAATAAAAGCTCATGGTGTAGGGGGTAACATAATGGCATGGATAGAAGATTGGCTAGCTAACAGAAAACAGAGGGTAGGGATTTATAGGTCATTTTCTGGTTGGCAGGGTGTAACAAGTGGTGTGCCACAGGGATCAGTGCGGGGGCCTCAGCTTTTTATAATTTATATAAATGACTTGAATGAAGGGACAGAATGTATGGTTGCTAAATTTTCTGATGATGCAAAATATGTAGGAAAGTAAGTGAAGAGGACACTAGGAGGCTGCAAAGGGACATAGGTAGGTTAAATGAGTGAGCAAAGATCTGGCAAATGGAATATAATGTGGGCAAATGTGAAATTGTCCATTTTGGCAGGAAGAATAGAAAAGCATATCTAAATGGTGAGAAATTGCAGAGCTCTGAGATTCAGAGGAATTTGAGTGTCCTCGTGCATGAACCACAAAAGGCTAGCATGCAGGTATAGCAAGTAATTAGGAAAGTTAATAGAATGTTATTGTTTTTTGCGGGGGGAATTGAATATAAAAGTAGGGAAGTTATGCTTCAGTTGTATAGGACACTGATGAGACCACATCTGGAGTACTGTGTACAGTACTGGCCTCCTTATTTAAGGAAAGATGTAAATGCATTAGAAGCAGTTCAGAGGTTTACTAGGCTAATACCAGGAATGGGCGGGTTGTCTTATGAGGAGAGGTTGCACAGGCTAAGCTTGTATCCACTGGAATTTAGAACAGTAAGAGATGACTTGCTTGAAATATTTAAGATCCTGAGGGGTATCAAACTTGGGGTCACAGTTTAAAAATAAAGGATTGCCCATTTAAGACAGAGATGAGGAGAGTTTTTTTCTCCGAGGGTCGAGTCATTGGAACTCCCTTCCTCAAAAGGCAGTGGAAGCGGAGTCTTTGACTATTTTTAAGGCAGAGATAGACTCTTGATAAACAAGGGTGAAAGGTTATCTTGGGTAGGCAGGAGGTTACAATATCAGAACAGCCATGATCTTATTGAGTGGCGAGCAGGCTTGAGGGGCCGAGTGGCCTACTTCTGCTTCCAATTTGTATATTCGTATGTTGTCAGTAGAGCTGACAATATCTAAAAGAGCACAGAATTGTGATTGCTGTGTTCATTTATGAAATACAGACTTTGAAGAATTTAAGCAGATCAAGATTGAGCAGACTATTTTCAGAGATACTTTGCAAAAGATCATGATCTTCCTTAGTAGTTTGTTCCAATATGTATCATAGTCTTTCTTCCTTCAGCTTGCAGGAAAGAGATCTGTTTCTTAATGTTATCCTTATGACTCAGGAGCCACAATGCACAATTTTTGAGCCATAATGGAGGGTGATCACTGATCAGATACCCCACCTAGTGGATACATTGAGAAATATTGAACTTTAATTTGTGATTTATATGGAGCTACCTGTTTCTTGTTGAGTTTAAATGTTAACGATACAAATTGTACACAAAGTTTGCAGGAAAACTTAACCCAGGGTTAAGCTGTTTCAGGTTTAAGCAAATGAGTTTGGTTGATGAGAATCCATTTCTTGAGTTATTAACTAGACTGATTGTAAGTCCTGTTTGAAACCTAAATTCTTGGTTCAAAACATGCAGAGTTCAGTCCGAAGTTTGGATGTTGTTTTAAAATCATAAATACCATGTCTAAATTGTTTTCTGAACTTGAAAAACTGCATATTTGTTACAGCTTTAGCTAAAAATTGGGTTATTTTTCAGTTTTGACAATGCTAAACTGCATATTAGGTTCTAACACAGCCTGGTTGGTGATGTGTAGGCCTGATGAAGGAATGTTTTATCTTAAAGGCTAAGTTCTCTTTTAGCACACAATCCTTGGCGATGACTGCTGTGAAATTTAACCAGCTTCTCATTTCACTAGCTTGTAAAGAAAACAGTTAAATACGTTTTCTGAACTAAAACTGTGGATTTTATTCACGTGAAATTCTCTTGACTGCACAATACAAAGGATGACAGCAATGCAAATCTAAATATAGATTAACGTTGTGTGGAGGTATTTTGTTAAAGGAGCATATTAGTGCTGGTGATCACCACTGTAGAACATTTCAACAAAAGCAAACATGACTCGATTTTCTTTTTGTCTTCAGAACTAATTCATGTACTCTTTAAAGCTGAGGGGTTTTTTTGTGTGGTGGTAGGGGAGGCGGAGAGATTAAAGCAGTACCGGTAACTAAAATTTAAAAACTGATTCGCAGCTACACAATGATTTTATTCTTATGTGAAAAGGTACTAACATGAATGGCTGTAAATTAAATGCTATAGTTTTTAAATGTTAAATTGACAGGCTTCTCTGCTTTAGTCTATGATTGTTGAACTGGTGAAGAAGTAAATTATATTTAAAATCTCTCAACGATAACATCATGTTTCTGTAGCAAAATAGCTTACACAATATCCTGGTCTGTAAGAAATGGCTTGGTGTTTTCTGTGGTGACTTAAATATTCCTGTCTGGTAGAACAAAGGGTTAACGATGGTTGGATTCACTGGGGATTAAAGGTCTTTGCAGCCAATCTTGTGGCTCCTCGGCTTATTTGCGGAGAAAAAAAAAAGCAGCAAGGTTTAATTCTCGGTGTCTGAACACAATCTGCAGAACATTGATTTCTGGCCCGTCTGGTTTTAAGTAACTGTCCCCTCAGAAACGTGTATTCTTCCAGCAGTCACACAATGGCAGGAAGCACACAATTCAATGAGCACTGGGTGGAGAGGGGGATGGGGACAGGGATGGTGGGGAGAGGGTTTCACTGACTGGCCTGCACTCAGCTTTTCGGCCATCTGTTGGTTCCCCCTTGCAGCCACAGTTGTTGTTGTATTCTAGCTCAGCCTTTGTCCGGCTTGGTAACTGCGCAGCCAATCAGCGCGCGGTTGTCGGAGCTGCTGGGAGGTGATTGGCTCCGGATCGCAAGGGGGGAGGAGGGGGGGTAGAGGCGGGGATTGATGAAGAGCCTGTGGGAGACAAAGCCGCAGCTCCTAGATCTCCTTCTGATTCGCTGCGGAATCGCCGGCAGTTTGCGGGCGGCGGAGCGGCTTCTGGGCAAGTCGGGCCCGGGCTGGACCACCACGCGCGGGGGTGGGGTGAGGAGGGGAGGAGAGAGAACCCCCCCCACCCCCCCAACTACATGTACATGTAAACATTTCTCTTTTATTTATAAATAAAATCAGGGTCGGATTTTTTCCTTTTAGATTAGAATGTGTTGCACGGAACACATTGTTGTTTTAAGCGGTTTTATTTGGCTATGGGATGTTGTTTCCGGCCGCCCCCTCCCCCCCTCCGGCTGTGGTTGGTACCTCTCACTGATGTGAAAGGTCACGGGTCAGCCCCGCCTTCTTCCCCCCCCTCTCTCTCTCTCTCTCACACACCCCCCCCCTCCCCAACCACCTCTTCCTCCTCCTCCAGCTGGAACATGAAGCCTAGGCTCTGCTTCCACTGAGCCCACAATCGTAGAGCTGGTTTCTACGTTCATTCATCCCATGACTGTTACTGCTTTTATTTTTCCTCTTCTTCAACCAGGAGCCTTTAAACTCAGCACGAAACAACAACAAAAACAAAAAAAAATGTTTAAGAGCACATCTGAAGCAGGGATTCAGAAATACTGTTAAAGTGTAAAGCTGTATGATAACATTTTTATATAAAGAAAGATATTAATACTGCGTAGACAATGTACAACACAGTTTGGAATATGGACAAATCTGATGCAGACTGGAGAGAAGTGATGATGCCCTATTCAACAGAGTTAATATTCTACATTGAAATGGACCCTCCAGGTAACACAATTCTTACTATTTTATCTTGCTATCTTTTTATTCTCTCATTCTTTAGTTACTTAAAGCCTGAGTTTGTTGGGTTTTCTCCTCCCCCCCCCCCCCCTTTGTTTCTTTTGTGTTTTCACTAGTCTGTGCAGAGCTTTTGCAGTTTTCTGTCCTACTGCTGGTCGGGCCTGAACCCCATATACTCTTCAGGGCATTGAACTGATTTTATTCTATAACCCTTGGAAAAGCTTTTGACATGGTGAACTTGGAAATCATGGTTGCGCTGACACTTTTTTTCCTGAACAGTACAACGTTTTATACACATTCAAAGCAGAATTTATCTGCTGTCTGAAACTTTATAAAGGACTTCAATAATTCATTTTGAGTGCCTGAGTCAAGGTTCTTATCAAATGGGGAATATTTTGGTTGCATTCTTACAATTATGTTTTTTTTAAGAAAAAAACTTTTAAAAGCTGGTTTCTGTAGAATGCTAGGAGCCCTGTTATCATAACCAGGAGAGGGAAAGTTTTGCATCCAAAGGAGTTAATGTGAACAGCATAGGCAATAAGAGGATCTCTTTGTAGGCCACATTAGCCCTGCAGATAGAATAAAAAGCAATATTGCTTCCTTAGAAGCAATATTTCTAAAGTCTTAACATTGGCCTACTTTTTCTGGAGAGGTAAAGGTAAGGGAAAATTGACAGTACGTTACATTACAAAGATATGAAGAATTTTCTAAGATTATTAATTAGGAATGATCACTCCAATTATTGTATTCTGAGAGTGTATTTAGAAAAGTACAAAATAATCATCATCGGCCCTTTGAATGCTACGGTTTGCTTTTTTTTGGCCATGTCTGCTCACAGGATTTTTGAGTGAAATATTTAATTTGATTTGTCTCAATAATTCTGCTGTCAGAGTATCCATTTTTGTAGGCAGTTTGGGCTGGTATGGCTAAATGTGGAAGTTTCCAAGGGAATCTGGTCCTCTTGGAGTTAATAATGAAAAGATAAAAGTTTAATAATGCCCCCTTTTTTTAAAACAAAGAGTCCCAACAGATTAGGAGACAATGGAGAGTGTGAGGATCTAACCGTTTTCAAATAGGGATTGGGGGTTGGGGGGTAGGTGGTAATGATGGGGGGTGGAGCTTTGCAGATGTTTCATTTTAATATTTATTGAAGAGAAACATGATTCTGCTTGAACTTGGCGTCATTTCTGTTGGAAGCTGGAGTGTGCTTTATGAGCTTTGAATACCTAATCGGTATGTGAACTCAGCACTGCTCTGATCCACTGGCCAGCCTCTTCCCAGCAGAGCGCTGCTACACAGACCATGAAATCCTGGTAGCCTGGCGACTTTCTGGATGTGATTGTAATGATAAGAGTTTGGCCAGACTTCCCCCTTCTTCTGGCTGCTGTTCCCTTTGGATCACCACAGATCGTGTTGCAATGTCTAGGGATTCTTAGGTGAGATTACAGAGGCATCATCTATTTCTGCAACCAGCCATTTTAACTTTTTATTTTATACTTGGTGAGTTAATGCAGTAGATGTGTTGAACAATTTTAAAATAGTTGATGTACATTTTTAAAGGAATGTATTGCTTAGTAACCCTTTCAATACCAACTGGTTTGCAATCTTGCCCCTGGACATTTTGCATTTGCAAAAATATTAGTCAAAGCTGCAAAATACACTTAAGTGGATGACAATAAGGAGCATGGTGTGTTTTTTTTTAAGAATAAAGCTAATTAAAGCCACAGTACAATTTAGGGACTGGTGCTATAATGCTGGCAGGAATATCATTTGTATTCTGAAGATGTACAGCCACCACCGAGTCCTTGCAAATGATGTCACTTAGGTTTGAGAAGACAATAGCACAGTGAGCAGAACTCTTTGCAAAAGTCAAGACTATTGATTTTTTAATATTTTTCCAAAATCTCTGTGCAAAAGTGAAAAGTAACTGCACTAGCAACAGAGCAATCATTGGCCTATTTTTACCCACTATTTATTTTCATACGGTTACCAGATGCATAGTGATAGGAATTAACACCACCTTCGTTACATTAATTTTTTCCAGCCTTCACATCCTGATGGGACTCAGCCATGTACATTATGCAGCTAAGATTACACAGCCACTAAAGGGGGCTGGGAGAAGGTGGGGAGGGAGGGGGGGGAGGGCGGGGTGATCATGTCTCAACCCCCTGATAATATCACAACAGCAAGCCTTCTTAAAACAGCTGAGCATTGTACTAATGTTCTATCAGGGGGTTGCTTAACTGTGTTATTGCAGTTGATTTCCTTGTTAAATTACCAAGTCCTACATGGAAGGCCACAGAGAAAAAATACAATACAGCATATATTGCTAGTACCCTGTAAAATTTTTCAATCAAATTTTGCTGACCAATTATAATTAAGTGCTTTGTAGTTTTTGTATTTCGGGTCTTTTTGGCCAAATGCACCCTCAATGTACACGTTAAAAATATAATGCATTTTATTGTTCAATGCAATGATGGGGCAGATTCTTATATTTTGAGCTTTCAGTGTTAATGTAAGCAAAGATTATTTTTAGCAGCAATAATTAATTTGAAAAAGCATGTTTTAGTACAAACGGCATCCTATTTTTTATCTTTGAATACCAATGTAGTGACGTAATAGTATATACAAGCAATGTCATGTTAGCAGCTCTGGTCCCACACCACTGTTGGCTGTCTCCAAGAAGTAATCAGTTATGCAATTTGAACTTTGCTTCTACTTGAGTATTCATCTATATACTGTTAATTCAAAAGACGCTTTACTGTGATTGCAACAGCAGTATTGTCAAATATCCCTTCCAAATAGAAGCTGTTTTAGTTATACAGATGCACAGGCCGCAACAGGGTATGAGCTCCTTTTAACTCATCAGCCCAATGCTTGCCTCATAAATATTTTGGCAAAAACATATCTATCCACAAATGGCACAGTATTCTATACAAATGTCTATTAGAAGCACTTTGCTACTGATTGAGCTTAGATATTATTCATCTAGTGCAAATTAACCAGACTGTCAAAATCTTATACAGTACTACCAAAGTATTTCTTGACTCAGCAGATTTGTCCTCCACTTCCCTTCCTCACTTCTCTTCCTCACTCACTTTTCAGTTTTCCCAAACTTTTAAAATACTGATCCAAAGCATAATTGTCCATGCAATTCAAACAGAATAATGTTAGCTTGGTGATTGGTAAGAGCTCTGCTTTACTATATGACAGCTGCAGCTTAATAGTACTGCCACTTTTCATGCTCAGAGGGTGTAACCAAAAAGCAAGAACCTATGTGCCATGAAAGATCCATACTTAGAACAGCTGGTCACAAGGGCTCAGTTGGATTAAGCCAGGCAAATAGCTACTGCTGTTAGGCATAAACTATCTTAGGGGTGCCTACTGGCCATACAGTGTATGTTCAATTGGCACTTCAGTAGATCTTGAGTCATATCATATGAGATTCTTTGTGTATTTCAGACTCCTGTGTTGGGCTCATAATGAATGTATGATTGACAACTTTCTCTGAATGGAATTGCAGTAAATATCCAGCATTTCTAAATTAGATGGTGAAAGTGGAAGGATCCTGAGAAGTTTATTTTTGTTTAAATAGGTGTCATTATGATGCACTGTGGAGATTTGGAGTTCACATATAAGAACAGTTATTCTGGAGGGGAAATAAAGGAAAATGCTAGAGGTCTGACCATTTATTCTGTGATGATTCAGACATGGGAGAATCAAATATATTCTGTATTGTTTTACTAATAAGCATCTTAGTTACCCAGAACTGAAGCAGTGAACAAAACTCTCAACAAATCAGGTACTAGGATCCAACTTTGTATGTTACCAATGAACATAATTTTAGTGGTACGTGCAGCACAGCCAAAGGATGTATGGATTTTTAGAAAAATTAAAGAAATTTTGTATACTAGCAACCCAACCTTTCAAGCAATAACTGCACTATTAGTAGTGGAAGATGAGGCAGACTGAATTTGTTATATGAACTACATGGTCCTGTGACTCAACATTTTAGTGCAAGTCAATTTAGAATCTTAAACTGTGCGAACATTTCAAGTCTGAAAAATGCTAATGGTTTTACATTTGAAGTCAACCACTTCAACTTTTTTTGTCTCGACTGCTGATTTTTACTATTTTATAGACTTCCAAGCAGAAGCTAATGTCAATGAATAAGATAGTTATGAGACAATTATTAAAAGGCAGGATGGAAAACCTGTCTTTCATTAGCTTTCTCAAGAGCACAAGTGAAAATCTTGGTGTACCATGTTTTCTTCATGCCAGTGTACCTACACCATTTGGGGAAAATACTGTTAAGGATTCAGTAGAATTAGATTTTTATGTTGTGGAAGAGTTGAACGAAAAGCTAGTTTAAGTAATAATGTTTTGTATTTTAAACGTTCACTGTGCTTCAATTGCAACTTAGTGCACACTACCAAACTGAGATGGAAATGATTGAAATGGCTTCCTTCTGTGCTGTACTATTCTACGATTTAATGCTATGTTTAATACATGTACCATTTGTACTACATTTCTAGAAAAACACAATTTTAAAGAATAAACATCAGCTGAACCTCCTGCATAACTGAGATATTGGGGTTTGTGTAGTATTTGTGATTTATGCTAAACTACATGTATACCAAGTGATAACATATTTGCAGACATGTAGTTGTTTTTCTTTGTTGTTGTATTACTTTACACGTAAGACAGAAATTGGATCATAGTTTTAGATTATCTTTCTGGTGAGAAGAACCGTATCTATTGATGAATTAGGACATTTGAATAGTATTCCCAAACAGCCGGGCAGTAAGCTGAAGGAAGTTTTTTTACATTGCCAGTAATAGTTGTGGGGGAGGAAAGACTGGTTGCAACTATTAAGGTATGTAAAATTGGTCTCATCAATTTGATTTTTTAAATAGTGATTATTTCAAATTGCACTGCAGATGGTTTATCTGAATTGTCTTCATTTTCAGGTCCTCAGCTGCTGGTTATCAAAAACCTCAGCAACGGTTCAAGGGGGAATTGTTGGGATAGATTGAACAGTAAGGAATTGTTAATGTATAGGCCCTGAGTAAAGAAATACCTTTATCACATGAAGGATTATAGAGATTTGTCAGAGGAAGTGGTGTAGTTCCAAACATTAGCTATGTACGGAATAAAGGATGGCTTCTATTTTTCCTATATTTCCATATGTATATATATTTTTATATATATAATGAGAGAGAACTTAATGTGGTGTCCCTAATATCTGCTGCTTGCTGTAATGCACTTGCACATTACTACTATCCTCTACGACGTCAGAAACATACGATCCTCATGCTGCATTCTGATTGGCTAGAACACGGTCTCCATTTAAAAGGTTAATACTGCCAGGAGCCTCTGATATAGGACTTAAAGTTCAGCAAATGCCGAGTTCAACCTCATTAGCAAGCATGATACCAAGGAGTGAATCCGGCACACATAAAGGAACTGACAATGCATGAAGTAGATATACTGCACTAGTAATGCACGCCAGCCTCCTATCAGAAACATTTGCCATACACGGTAAGGCAGTAAAGATGCAACACTCTGAAATATCTATTGAAATGAAGAATGGCAGTTATATTACAAAGAAGTCAGGATTAAAACTTTAAAACATGCTGTTGGAAACATAAGCATTTATTGATCAAAAAATTACTACATGTTAATTTCTATTGAAGTTGAGTACTGTTTGAATTTTTAGATTTTGCCGACTGCAATTATATGTATGTAATACTGTAGTTTTAAAAACTGTCTTTTTCCTTGAATTATTTTACCAGTTCTCTCAAACTGCTTTCCCTGGTTATTCATGATGTTTGCTTTGCTTGGATAAGAGTGTTATCAAAATAATTATCCCTTCTTCCTAATGTGTTCCTCATATTAAAAACAAATAATGCCCAGATTATACAGACCAAAAAATGATGCTTTGTAAATGGTGTTCCTGCTGATTTTTCCAAAATGGCTTTCTCTTCACTCAGAAATGCAGTAAACTCAAGATCGTTTCACGTATGTCAGATAAGCCAGACAATTCCCACCCTGTCTCATTTTCGCCAGCATTGTGAGAGCTGTGTTAAAATTAGGTAATAGTTAAATGACGTGATTGTTGGGTTAAACCTCAAAATTATAGTTTGAGGAATGGCTCTGGATGCCATCTCTGGGCGTTCTGGGGAAATCTGACGCTGTTTCAGAAAGTGGGCCTGTCATTCATTTTCCTTCTGAAGTATTTAAACTTTTTTTTGTTTCTATTACTGCAGATGGACTGTTGGAGTATATTTATTTTAAAAGGGCATTGCTGGCTTAAATTGAACCACTGTTAACATTTGGTATATTTTTAAAGGTTTGCTGGTATATTTTGACTGACAAACCATCAAGAGCTTTAACCAAAGAATTCACTGAAATATGTAGGCATATTTTATAGGAAATTCTGATGTATCTTAACTTTAAATGCTAATATTTATAACAAAATATTTCACACTGCTTCATTCAGCGTAACCAACTGTATTTTGGGACAAAGGTTTAAATGATGTAAAATAGGTAGTTGAAGTAGCTGGGAATGTGGTGAAATATAAATCTAACAAATATATAACAACTAATTTATTTAATGTCCCCAGGACTTGCAAGAAATCCCCAGTCAAAAGTTTTACCCCTGGGGTCAGAACAGATTGTTCATTAAAGAATGGACTTTACCATGTCATCAACATTCACATTTTAAAGAGCTCTCAGGATGTGACTTCTGTAATGACTACACCGGTATGAATGTCCAGAATCCAATTACTTGGAAAGAATTGATGCACTACCATCTTAGACTGTACCAAGTGCATAATATTAGTAGCCCAGGCGTGTTTGCCTTAACCAAACTATTCCTCACCTTGCTGACACCAGTGACCTTTTAAACAGTGACAAAGACCCCGTAGAAATCGCCCATTCCTGAAGTAATCCCCAAAAGGACTGTGGAGGCTTAGCAGACAGTGTGAAGTGTTAACAAATGGAAAATAGGAGCACATGCTTCTGGATTGTGTGGTCAATCTGGACAGCACTTATTTGTCTCATTTGTTTTAGGGTGAAATGCATGTTTTATTTTGTCAATCATGAAGATAAGTTCTACCTAGTGAAAGAGTTGGAGCAAAGCCGAATTAGTCCAACTCACCACCGCATGCAGTATAATTTACTCACTTAGTGTTTTCAGTGGTGCAGTTGTGTATGCATTCAATAGTTTGGATCTGGTTCACTTGTGGCGAATCTGAGCTGATAGCTGCCAGTTTAGTAGTTGTTTCTGCTTAAGAATGTGCACATTCCTCAGACTCTGATGCCTCCTTGGAGTAACCTATCATAGTAGATATAATTTTTTTCTATTTAATTTGTGCAATATAGCTTATTTTAAAAAAAAATGACTTAGGCACATCCAATTAAAGCAAACGTTACAGGCAAGTCTTGTTTTAACACAGTGACATGAAGCCAAACCTGAGGCTTGTGTCCACCTGTACATTTCTAATATCTGTTTAAGTTAGGGGTGCTCGCAAAGCGTATACCCTCTTTAGAACAATCTTGGTGTTGACACAAGTTGAAAGTTTTTTCAAAATTGAAATATTTCAAATTGTTCAGCAACAGTGTTGATCAATAGCGTTTGCTGGGCAAAAATAGTGAAACACCTGCCACATTCCTCATGACTTCAGTTAAGCTCAAGATTGCAGTGATGGAAACGTGGAAGGCACCTTTCGACCCACTTTTGAACTAGTGAGCTTGCCAAGAGAATATATATTTTCTTTGTGGTCATTGGTTTAAAATATTAAGCAAAATAGTATTTGCATTTGATAGTCTACATTTTTTTGATATGGACACCACATTTGGACATATACCTTTTTACACTTGCAGCATTCACATTTTCAGAATCTTTGTTCCCGGTCCCCTTTGCCCTCTTTCCAGCAAAAGAAGAATACACAAAAGCATTTACCAGACAAGAAGATAAATGGGGCCGGTGGAAATAATGTTCATTTTGAATTAAAAGCCACAATAAAGTTCTTTTAAATCTTAAATGTCGTGATGTTCCATTTATGCATGGGGTAGGCAAGAAACATTTTGCTTTCTAACAAATTGACTGAATCCACTTCTATTGAACTATGTATAAGGATGCAATTCATTGGATCATCTCATAATACTTGAATTTAGAATTCATCACTCTTTTCCTGTTTATTTGTTGTTCAATAATCCTGATGATAACTAAAGGGGATACTTCAGGTTAGCCATTCTACCATCTGAAGTTTTAAATGGTAAAAATTGTATGATAATGTTTTGTACTGTCTCTCTTCATTTCTTACAAAATAGTTAAATCAAAAGCTTTTGGTTGCAATGTTAAATAATTGCCTAAGTATTTTTCCAGAACGAAGTTCTGGTCTGTGTTGCCTGATTATGAACTTGAGAGAAGGGATGGGCCTTGGATTCTTTAGTTTCAAAGTGAAGCATAGTTAATTTAAATGAGCTCATAGCTCGATGTCCTCACATATGCTTTCTGAAGTCTGGGGAAATGTTGCAATGATTTTTAAAAATGGATAGAAATATGTCATAACAAATCGCATTACATTGTGGAGAATGACATAATGGAAAGGTTATGTCTGATGTGTCCCTTAGAAGGCACATTTTTGTACTCGTATTGTATCAGCAAGAGTGATTGGAGGTTAAGAATTTGTAACCATAGCAATTGCCAAAGCAAACTAACAGTACAGAGTTCTATTGGACAACATACCTGGAGAGTAATTATGGCTTTTAGATTCAATTATTAGAAGATTTGGTAGTTAAGTTTTTTTAAATTGGCGTAAAATTTTCAAAAGTGGCAAGTGTTCTTTTGCATTGTTTTGAGTGCTGCGTACAGTTTAAGGGTCTATTTGATTAGCAGTAAATGTTGTTTAATGTGTTAAATGTTTAAGGTGTTAAATGAGCTTCTCTAAGGTTGAGAGTCACAATCCAGTAAGATGGAAAGTTCAAAATATTAACCTTGCAAGACTGACTTTTGGATCTAAATTAATACCTTTTGCCTTGTCCTAGATAACTTTTATTTGTGTTTGAATAAATACTAAATTTAAAAACAAAGTGGTGGAAATGATCAGGAATATTGATTGGCATCTGAAATAATGATTTTTTTGGGGGCTAGTTTTATTCTAAAGAAGGGTAAAAAAAAACAAAACAATCTGCATTTCCATTTTGGATAATAAGATTTTCTAGCTGTTTTGACTTGAGTTTATCAAATTTGTGTGTTCTTTTTCTGGAAGAAGAATTATAGGGTAACAGGATATAAATTCAAAAATTATCCTTTTAAATATATTGGATAGAACAATTTCAAGTGAGTTTTATTTTCTTTGTCTTGCCCTAAACTTGAGAGGAAGCGTCTTTTGCTTTGTAAATGGGATTCAAAAATCTGCATTGTAGGGGAAATTTTGGGGAGTTTTTTTTGTGGTGGGTGGAATGAATTTGATGTCCTGTGGGAATATTTATCAGTTGTATGTGGAAAAGCTCATATAAATTTAAAAATTGCCTATCTGATAAGTATGTTTGATGGATAGGCCGAGGCAAGTATCTGTTTCAGATCAAAAATGTAAGACTAATGGTTCTACTGAGCACTCGGTTCATCCAGTGAACTATATCAATAGAAAAGGAGCCAAAGTATGATCACCAGTCTTTGCTGAGGTAACAGATCTCAGCTAGTGCAGTGATAAAGGTACTACAATTGGAATCAGAACCCCAATTTAGAAAACAGAAAATTAGCCAAGTGACCACTGCTGATCTCTATCTGATCCCTAGTAGAACAGTGTGCATGTGATTTTGAAAGCTAGCTTGGGTTCAGTTGTAATGTCTGTCATTGAGTAGTAGAAGTTCTCTATCAACACTGCAGCATGAAGTTTGGCAATTGGGGGAGAACCAGTGCAGGGGTTGATGCTTTCAAGGGGATGGCTACAAAGAAAGAGAAGTGGGATGGTTAGGGGCCGGCGGGGATTGGTGTGGGAGAAAATTTATGCAAGAACTAAATGAAAGTGCTGTTTATTTTTTACCTTTATATTTGACTCAAGTGCTTGATGTGTTGTGAAAAGGTTGTTCACTGGTTGTACATAGTTCTATTGGACAACATACCTGGAGAGTAATGATGGCTTTTAGATCCATTGTTGGGTCTAGAAATTTCTGCTTGATGCAGAGTAAAGATCTCACAAAAACTATTCAGAAAAGGCTTTTCAATTCAACCTCAGCAGAGCGCGCTCTGATATTTAAATTTCTATACTAGACATCCCTGCTGCATCTGGTAAAATTGTCATTAAAATAAATTAAGACTAGTTTTGTTCTAAGGATTTACATGAATTTGATTGTCCCTTGCCGTATTTCATATTGAAGGGATAGCTTATCAGCGTAAACCAAATTTTGAACCCATATATTTCAGGATAAAGGGGAGCATTCTGGCCCACTGTGCCAACCCTTGAGATATAAAAGGTCTGGGGTTTTTTTGCTAAATTTCATAGTCTAGAAGCTCAGGTGATGAGTTTGCTTCTAACATGACTGGTGACCTGTTGCCAGTTGTGTTGGATGAATATGGTCAGCTCTTGGATAGTTTGCTAAAAGGAATGCTATGTCTTAGGGGAATATCAACTTGAGGGAAAGATGTACAGTAGCAGATTGGAGGTAAATGTTACCATTTCTTTCCCAATGTAATTTTCATTTGGCCAGGAAGTTCTACAATAAATGGAAGCTTACTTCATGTATCGGGATCCATATTAGAATCCAAATAAGATTTAGTGGGGGGGGGGTGGAGGGGGGAAAGAGAGAAATGAGTAGGAAGGGAAACCCAAAAAGAAAATCATTGTGACCTTGTAAATCATTTTCAGTTTCACCAAGCAAGAGCAACATTCATGCCATTAGTTTTTTCTAAAATTTTTCAATGGGAATTCCCTATTAGTTTTGTGAGTCATGTCCTACAGTATGCAAAGAAACTGAAACTGTATATGAGTACAAGCTACTTGTGGTTATACAGCTTTTTGGAGGCCAACAATAAAGAGGTGATGATTATCATGAATAAGACAATTCGGCACATTATTTGAATGAGGGTAGGCTCTTTTGGGCACTTTAACATGTTCAAGCTGGCTTATGATACTTGATATCTGGTAGTTGCCTACATCTGAGACTTTTTGTTTTTAAAGCCCTAGAGTATAACAGTGACTCCTATGTCAGTAGAATTCTACACCATAGTGACTTTATATAACTGGCTTAAGCATTAGCTGAGAATTGTACTCTGTTCTTGAAATGACCAATACTTTCAGTTCAGTTGTGTTTAACCATTATGTGATCTGTGTAAGCAAATGTCTTCACTGATTTAAACACTGATTTCTGCATATTGTCCTGGATAAAAATTCTGAAGTGCCCAAAACTTGGATCACTTTGAGATTCTAAATTTGGTTCAATTTAATCTTAGAACTTCAAACATATATCTGACTTCAAATATTTTAATAAAGTTAAATTTTAATGAAGCACTGATTTAAGTCAATTGTAAACCATTTTTCATAGGAACATGAGTAGACCATTCAGTCCTTCGACTCTGCTGCACAACTCAGTTATATAGATCAGCCATGATTTAATTCTTAACTCCATCAATCTGCTTTAGTTCATTAACCCTAAATACCTTTGCCTAACAAAAATCATCTTCTGAGTTCTCTGCCCAAAGGCAGGTCCTTGGTGATTATTCATCAAACCATGGCAAAATGCCATGATTTTTTTTAACTACAGGTATGGCAAGGAGGCAAGCCCAAGTCTACCTCAGCCAGAATGGGCATTGACCCGTGTGCTGTTGGCATTAATCTGATTCACACGCAAGCTGCCTAGCCAACTGAGCTAACCAGCACCCCCAACAGAAATCTGTTTTTAAATTTAGGAGTGTTCCAGATTTCAACCAACCCTTGTGTGAAGTGGTTTTTGACTTCACCTCTGAACAATTTTGGACCCTCCCACCAGACGAAATAGTTTCTCTCTCGCTCTGTCTGTGTCCCTCTCTCTCTGTACCCTATCAAATTCTGTAATTATCTTAAATGCCTCAATCAATTGATTCCTTAATGTTCAATATTCAGGAAAGTACAAGTCTAGTCTGTGTAACACTTTTCAATTTAACACTTGTAGTCCTGATATCAATCTGGTGAATCTGTTGTTTCCCTTTCCTCTCCAAGATTAATGTATCTTTTCTGAGCTGGAGCGGCCAGAACTTAATGCAGTACCCCAAATGGGTTCTAGCCATAATTCTGTACAGCTGTTATATAATTTCTGCACCCCCTCGCCATCTTCTATTCCAGTCCACTTTTGAGATAAAGGCCAATATTCCATTAGCCTCTGCAATTACCTTGGTTTTAATGATTTCATTGACTATAAATTTCTCTGCTCATCCAGAATTTCTAGGTTCCCGCCGTTTAGAAAATACTCTGGTCATTCTTTCTTGTGTTCAAAGAAGATGACCTTGCACTTTCCCCACATTGAACTCCATCTGATAGTTTATACTCACTTAATCTATTGATGCCGCTTTGCAACTTTCTACTCCCATCTATTCTGTTTACTTTGCTGATAGCACTAAGCTAGGTGGCGCACTTAGATATATGGCTCTCTATTCCTTCACCCAGATCATTTCTAAATATAGTGAAAGATTGCAGACCAGTATAAATCCCTGGGGAAAGCAACTAGTTGCATCCTGCCAATTTGAGTACATTCCCATTATTCCCTACTCTCTGTCTCCTACATCCTAACCAATTCCTTATCCAAACCAATGGGTTTGCCTCCCAATTCCATACGCTTTCATTTTATGTACAGCCTCTGTCTTCTGTGGAACCTTGTCAAATGATGTCTGGAAGTCCATATCAATAACATCCTTGGACAAAATCATAAAAAAATTCAGCCAAGTTCATTAATTCAAATCCCACTAGGGTAACTGGGGAACTTAAACTCAATTAATGAAATAAAATCTGGAATAAAAATAATGGTGACCATCAAACTACCGAATTGTTGTAAAGACTCATCTGATCCCCTAATTGCCTTAGCTATGAAAATCTATCCATTCATACAGATCAGACCTTGTAAGTGATTCCTGAACCACAGCAATATGGTTGACTATTAACTACCCTCTGAAATAAGCTAGCAAGTCACTCAGTTGTATCCAAGAAAAGAGCTCACCATTCAAGGGCAATTAGGAATAGACAATAAATACCAGCCTTACCAGTGATGTCTGCATCCCACGGATGAATATGTAAAAAAAAGTTTAGACATGACTTGCCCATTACAAATTTGTGCTGTATCTCTGGTCAGCTCCTGTTTTCCCAAATGCTTAATTTCACTGTTCCTAATAAACCCATAACTGATGTTAGACTTACAGGCCTATAATTTTCTAGTTTATCTCACATGCCCTTCTTAAATAATGGAGCGCCTTTGGCAATTTACCACAAGGTGACAATTCCAGAATAGAGGCTCATGATTTTCCAAAACTCTGATGCCAGTAAGTCAACTTCCTCACCACCTTTCAATACCTTTTGGTGGAAAATAGCTAGTCCTAGGGGTTTGGCTATCTTTAATTATGCTGGTTTCTCATTTCTTTTTAATTGGCTTGGTCAGTTACCATTCCATCAGTCTATTCTCAATCATCAGCAAAGTGATGAAAAGCGTCATTGACAGTGCAATTAGGTGGCACTTACTCAACAATAACCTGCTCACTGACACTCAGTTTGGGTTCTGTTAAGTCAACACTCAGTTTGGGTTACTTGGCTCCTGACCTCATTACAGCCTTGATCCAAACATGGGCAAAAGAGCTAAATTCCAAAGGTGGGGTAAGAGTGATTGCCTTTGACACCAGCGCAGCATTTGACCAAGTGTGGCATCAAAGAGCCCTAGCAAAACTGAAGTCAATGGGAATCTGGGGGAAAGATCTCCGTTGGGTTGGAGCCATATCTAGTACAAAGGACAATGGTTGTGGTTGTTGGAATTCAATCATCTCAGTCCCAGGACATTGCTGCAGGAGATCCTCAAGGTAGTCAATTAGGTCCAACCACCTTAAGCTATTTCATCAATGATCTTCCCTCCGTCTTAAGATCGGAAGTGAGGATATTCACTGATGATTGCACAATATTCAATACCATTCGCAACTTCTCAAATACTGAAGCAGTCTGTGCCCATGTGCAGCAAGGCTAGACAAAGTTCAGGCTTGGGCTTATAAGTGGCAACTAAAATTTGTGCCAGGGAATGACATCTCCAACAAGAGTGAATCCAACCATCTTGCCTTTACATTCAGTGGTATTACCATCACTGAATCCCCCAATATCACCATCCTTGGGATATCAGAAACTGAACTGGATCAGTCATACAATACTGTAGAAGTGCAGAGGTTGGGAATTTCGCAGCGAATAACTCCCCTCCTGACTTCCCAAAGCCTGTCCACCATCAACAAGACACAAGTCAGGGGTATGATGGAATACTTTCCACTTGCCTGGGTGAGTGCAGCTCCAACAACACTCAAGAAGCTTGACACTACCCAGGACAAAGTAGCACACTTGATTGACATCCCATCCACCATCTTAAATATTCACTCCCTCCACCATCAATCTACAGTGGCAGCAGAGTATACCATCTACAAGGTGCACTGCAGAAACTCACCAAGGTTCCTTCAGTGTCACTGTCCAAATCCTCAACATCTACCGCCTAGAAGGATAAGAGCAGCATTTGCATGGGAACATCACCACCTGCAATCCCCCGTCATCCAAAAACCACATGCCATCCTGACTAGCCTTCACTGTTGCTGGGTCAGAATCCTGGAATTCCCATTCTAACAGCACTGTGAGCATACCTATGGACTACAGTGGTTCAATAAAGCGGCTCACCACCACCGCCTCAAGGTCAATTAGGGATGGGCAATAAATGCTGGCCTAGTCAGTGATGCCCACATCCCATGGAAGAATAAAAAGCACTAGATTGTACCCATGATTTTTATTTTTCCTTAATTTCAGGCTACATAACATTGTTTTGTAATTGTTTACTCAACCACGCTGAGCTTATGGCTTTTCAAAGCAAGATACAAACTTCTAATTTATTCTTGAAGTTAAGAGTAGTTTGTGCCATATGGAGCTTAATTCAACACTGAAGTAGTAAACTTAGTGCACAAAACCCTTCTGAAATGGGCAGGAAATGTAATTGATTGCCCTGCAGTGCACTGTACAGCTAGGCAGTGTGGTTGTATAGTCTTATTCATTTAGGTGTTTCCTTTTATGGAGGAGAAAATAAATCCAAAGCTGTTTACAAGGGGGTTTCCTCAACTCGCTCACTTTCCAGAAGCAGTTAATAAAAGAACATGAGTCTTCTAAGATACGTCACCATATTTATACATCCTCCGCTGATTTTACACGTCGGATTCATTGACCGTTTTCTTCTTTGGAGTGTAATGGTGAATAGAGTTCTGTAAACATTTTATACAGCAGCAACAGAATCTCATTAGTTTCTCCATTACCATTTTTAATTGTATTGAATCTGGTTTGTTCCTTTCCTTAATGTTTCAGGTTGATGACCTTTCATCAGAGCTAGGAAAGCTAACTCTGCTCTCTCTCCACAGATGCTGCCTGACCTGCAGCATCTGAGTATTTGCAGAATTTTCTGTTTTTTATTTCAGATTTCCAACATCTATAGTATTCTGCTTTTCAGCTAGCTCCTTCCTTGTTTGTTAACACTTGCCACCTTGTTTCTACTCATCTGAAACATCTATCGGTTGGTTTATGGGTCAATATGACCTTTATCCAAAAAAATTCTTATCCACTTTGTAGAGTGTCACATAGATAAATTAATAAATAAAAACATAGCAAATCAAAGTTGATAAACAGTAAATCAACACCCAAAGTGTACATTACTTGTGCTGGTGAATTTCTCTTCTGTTCGAACATAGGTATTTTACTGGGATCAAAAAGAAATTTAGAGGACTCTTGGGTTTCTCCTTTTATATTAATATTTTGTCTCTTTCTGTTGCTTGCAGCTCTTCCTCCAAAGCCACCTAAACCCATGACGTCAATAACTGCCAATGGAATCAAAGATAGTGGAAGCATATCTCTACAAGATGCTGAGTGGTACTGGGGAGATATCTCTAGGTCAGTATATCATTTGTGCCTGGTACACTCCTATCATCTGTTGAGATGTAGCTGCCGGTTTTGCTTAAAACCAATTGACTTAGTTAAGGGCCTCCAGCCTAATCCTGCTGCTAAATTTAACTGAAATAACAGCTTAAAATCCATTTTGTGTGTCACACAAAATTTCCGTCATAGGGATCAATTGAATCAAGCAATATGGCTTTCAAAAAAAATCTTTTCTGGCAGCAGCAACTTTCCTAATGAGCCTATCCATGCAAGATCAAACAGGAACGCAAAGCTAGTTAACAATAAGAATTCTCTTAATTAGGAAATGGAAAAGATGAAGAACTAAAAGGTAAAGTGTTGAGACTTATATAAAGCGTTAAATGCAATTGGAATAGTAACGATGCATAATTAATATGTGTATAAAAAAAAGCAATCAGAATCATGTTGCTAGTCTTGTCATCGTGCTAATCTAGCAGGTTGGGTTTTAAGAGGAGCAGCTCTCAGGGATAATATTGCTTGTTCACAATAGATGTCTCCTGGCCCAGTCTAATCACCACTTTTTTTTATCTATAGGGAAGAAGTGAATGATAAGTTGCGAGACATGCCAGATGGTACATTCCTTGTGCGGGATGCTTCCACCAAGATGCAGGGAGATTATACTTTGACCCTCAGGTACACAATAAGTTGGAGTATTGAAATATTTCTTGTTAAAATGCTAGTTCTATTTCACAGTCTGTATTGAGGAGAGAAGACATTGTTTATTTAATGAGAGTGCTTTGATAGATTTTTAAACTTCTGCATTGACATTTACTATTCACTTTTTGAACCTAGCAAGGTGTAAATGATGCAGAAGTCATCCACAAATCCCTTGCTCACTCTTAGAATCACCCATGCCCGACTATCTTTGCATCCTTACAGAAACTCATAGGGAAGAATTGACAGAAAACAAATGGGAGACAACCATCTGGTTCATTAAGCCTGGCCTGCCCTGGCATGATGTTACTTGCATGCGCCATCGTTCTAAGCAGTCTCCTCGAAGAGGCCAGAAAAAAAACCAGAAGTCAATTTAAGTGGTTGGGGACAAAGCACTGAGAAACTTCTCTCTGACCCCTGAAGGCAAGAATTGAAGCTTTAGGGAACCAATGATTGGCGACTCTAATCTCAATCACTTACAGGAACTCATCCAGCTCCCCTTTGAATGTCTGCAATAAATTTGCACACTCTGTACATCCCAATAACTTATGTCAGCAGTTGGTACACCTGGTAAAAAGAAGTACCTCCTAGCATCTAAGTTAATTTTGTATTTTTACAATGTACAAGTATTTCCCCTATGCCTATTTTGCTCAATAACATACCTATATGGACACTGTCTAACCCTTTCATTATTTTTAAGACGTCAGTCGTATTTCCCAAAACATTTTTTTTTTTCCTCATCTTACCCCCAAAACTAGATACCTCCTCGGATCCCTGTTTCAGGGCTTCTATTACCCACTGTGTCCAAAACTGGGCACTTTGTCCTAGATGTGGCCTGACCAAGGTTTTGTTCAAAGAAAGAAAAGCACTTTTTGCTTCTAATTATCCCAATAATACATTCTCAAACTCTATTTGCTTTCTTAATAGTCTTTCGTTAGTGCTCCTATACCTTCAATGAATCATTCACTATAAGCATCTGATGTTTCTCTCATTCAGTAAGCTCATGTACGCAACTCTCCATGCTTGTAATTGTTCCATCTGTTTCATGTTGCACCTCTCTGGCAGATGTATTTTAACATAGACATGGATCTTTTCCCCCCATTGCATTTAGATCTCATTTTCATTTACAGTCCTTACATCTGCTCAAACCTTTTGTGTCCTTCATAAACTTGCTAATAATTTTGCTGATGCCTTCATCTGGATCAGTGATGAAGATGCTGTAGCGCAACTACATCAGTAACAATTTCTGTGCAAGTCCATGAGTAACTTGCCCCCACACAGTGCTCCTATCACAAGACAGTCTACCGAGCTCCTTATCTGACCCAAAATCTTGCTGCTAATCCCACAAACTCAAATGTACTTAGTCTTTTGTGCGGCACTTAATCAAAAGCTTTTTTTAGAAAGTTTAGTTACACAATATTGACTGGGTTGCTGAATAATTTTACTTGCAGTCCCCTGGGATTTCATTAGCATTAGCAATTAACGTGACTGGTCAACAATGAATCTCGTACCTCCTTCACCCATAGTGTTTTCCACTAATACCTAACACTCACCTATGTGGATGAGAAGACTATTCACGTTCAGTGTGCCTGAACTGAATTCTTTGTACGCCTGTTTGAATTAAAGTTTGTGCTTGATTTTCATTTTTTAACTAATTTGTAACAAATTGCACTTACATTTTGATTTAATAAAATCTTGCCAGCTGGATTATGTTGATATCCACTCTTGATACTGGGAGTATCTAGAATATACTGGAATGTTATGTTGTAGGCATGCTAGTGTATCTAGCTAGAGTGTAATGTGTAATGGAAAGATGTGCCTTACATAGACCACCTTGCCACTAAAGACTTAATCGAACCATTTGTCACTCAATTCAGTGTTTGTATTAGAGTTATGTTCTCTGTCTTGGGCTTGCTAGTGCGGATTATTAGTATCTCATTGAGTGATTTCAGTCTGTGTCACAAGATATTGGTCATATTTGATTTCCCTCCATTGCATTTTAAAAGATCAATGATTAGTCAGTCAGAATGTGCTTTATTTCTATTATGATCAAAGGAAAACTTAGTAATGATGTGTGCAGAAAAGGGAAACCATTTCTACTTTTAATTTAAATCTTATTGTACTGGTTTGACTGCTGTAGTAGTATTTCTCAGCACTGATGTTTTTTTGCCTTGGAAAATTACACAAACTCCTGTTTGAATTGTTAATGCAGCCAATTACCCATTTAGCACAACATTGTGCTCCCTTAATTCACTGTCACGATTAGCTTATTAAAAAGTTCAGTGAAATAATAAGAACTCTTGCACAATTCCTTCTAAGCTTTTTAATTGCAATGGAAGGTTTTTTGAAAGGTAGTTACTTTATTACCTTGCTCTATTTCTTTTAAAAGAGGGATCAGTTGGGGTCCATTAGTGGATTTTTCTCTTCAGTTTTGTCCTGTATCCTTAACTCTCTTCACAGCATTAACTTGTGTATTGTTTCCAAAGGCAGTGACATCCTTCTGATTTCTGTCCAAGTTGGTTTTTATCTTGTGTAAACTGGATAATAAACATCAACAGACATTTTGGGGAGGGCATTGCAGTAGTCCCCAGTCTTGTCTTCACTCAGCACCTGTGCACATGTGCTTTTTAAACAAAAGCTGCAGGAGGTGATAGGAGCTTACTCCTTACCATTCATTCCTCTCTGCATCCATTTCGCACTGGACAATTGTTCAGAGGTGTTGGTGATGAAACAAGTCTGAACAGATAGGTGAGTGAATTTGGTATGTTCTTGATCTTTGTAGTTCAGCATCAGGCTGAGGAGTGCCTCAACACATTGGGTCATCAGAAGCTTTAGCAGGGCACTTGGAGAAGCTCAAGGTAATCAGGCTGAGTCAATATGGCTTTGTGAAAGGGAAATCATGTTTAACCAACTTATTGGAGTTCTTTGAGGTAGTGACATGTGCTGTGGATAGGACCGGTGGATGTACTGTATTAGATTTCCCGAAGGTATTTGATAAAGTGCCACATCAAAGATTATTGTGGAAAATAAAAGCTCATGGTATGGGGTAACATATTGGCATGGAAAGAAAATTGGCTGGCTAGCAGGAAACAGTAAACATAAATGGGTCTTTTTCAGGTTGGCAAGATGTTGACTGAAGGGGTGGATGGGATGGTTGCCAAATTTGCTGATGACCCCAGGGTAGGAAAGTAATTTGTGGAGAGGGCATAGGATGCTACAAAAAGATATAGTTAGGTTAAGTGAGTGGGCAAAGGTCTGGCAAATGGAGTATAATGTGGGAAAATGTGAAATTATCCATTTTGGCAGGAAGAATAAGAGTTCAATTACAGACTAGACAGTTTAACTTCGGTGGTGGGGAAACTTGTAGAAACAATTATTTGGGATAGAATTAATAGTCACATTGAAAAAATTTAGATTGATTTGGAAGAGTTAGCATGGATTTGTTAAAGGAAAATCATGTCTAACTAATTTGCTGGAGTTATCAGAGATGGTTGATGAGGGCAAGGTCATTGATGTGGTGTATATGGATTTCCAAAAGGTATTTGATACAGTGCCACGCAACACACTTGTGAGGAAAGTTATGGGTCATGGAATAAAAGGGACAGTAGAAACGTGGATACAAAATTGGCTGAGGGATAGGAAACAGAGAGTAATGGTTAATGGGTATTTTTCGGGCTGGAAGAAGGTTTGTAGTGGAGTTCCCCCAAGGGTCGATATTGAGACCCTTGGTCTCCCTGATATGTGTAAATGATCTAGATCTTGGTGTGCAGGGGACAATTTCAAAGTTTGCGGATGACACAAGACTTGGGAGAATTGGAAACTGAGGAGGATGGTATAGAACTTCAAAAGGGCATTGACACATTGCTGGAGTGGGCAGATAGGTGACAGATAAAGTTCAATGTGGAGAAGTGAGGTTATACACTTTGATACAAAGAATATGGAGAGACAGTGTAAAATGAAGGATACTATTCTAAAGGGTGTACAGGAGCAGAGACACCTGGGTGTATATGTACAAAAGTCATTAAAGGTGGCAGGACATGTAGAGAGCTGTTTCTAAAGTATTCTAGGCTTCAATAATAGAGTACAAGAGCTGAGAGGTTATGATGAACTTATATAATAAGACACTGGTTAGACCTTAGCGGGAATATTGTGTACAGTTCTGGGCGCCACACCTAGGACGAATGTGAATGCCTTGGAGAGAGTGCAGAAGAGGTTTATGAGAATGGTTCCAGGGATGAGACACTTCAGTTATGAGGAAAGATTGGAGAAGTTGGGACTGTTTTCCTTGGAGAGGCGAAGGCTGAGAGGAGACTTGGTAGAAGTTTTCAAAATAATCAGGGGCCTGCACAAAGTAGATAGAGAGAAACTGTTCCTGCTCGTAAACAGATCAAGAACCAGAGGGCACAGTTTTAAAGTGTTTTGCTAAAGAAGCAAATGTGAGGTGAGAAAAATACTTTTTGACACAGCAAGTAGTTATGGTCTGGAATGCACTGCCTGGAAGTGTGGGGAGGTAGGTTCAATTGATGCATTCAAGAGGGCATTGGATGATTATCTAAATAGAAACAATGTGCAGGATTATGGGGGGATTGGCTCTAAGTTAAAACGCTCAGAGAGCCGGTGCAGACAGAATGGACTGAATGGCCTCCTTCTACACTAGTGATTCTGCGAGAGGCATATTATCTAAATGGTGAGAGATTACAGAGCTCTTGAGCTACAGAGGGATCTGGTGGTCTTGGTGCATGAATCGCAAAAGGCTGGTATGCAGGCACAGCAAGTAATTAGGAAAGCTAATAAAATCTTATCATTTATTGTGAGGGGAAGGTTATGCTTCAGTTATACAGAGCACTAATGAAACCATATCTGGAGCACTGTGCAGTATTAATCACCTTATTTAAGGAAGGATGTAAATGCATTGGAAGCAATTCAGAGAAGGTTCACTGGACTAATACCTGGAATGGGCGGGTTGTCTTATGAGGAAAGATTGCATAGGCTAGGTTTGTATCTGCTGGAGTTAAGAGTAGGAGGTGACTTGAATGAAACATTTAAGATCCTGAGGGGACTTGACGGTGGATGTGGAGAGATGTTTCCTCTTGTGGGAGAATCCAGATTTAGGGGTCACTGTTTAAAAATTCTGAGGGTGTTAAGTCTTTGGGAATCTCTTCCTGAAAAGGCAGTGGAAGCAGAGCCTTTAAATATTTTTAAGGCAGAGGCGGATAGATTCTTGGTAAGCAAGGGGATGATAGTTTATTGGGGGTAGGTGGGATGCAGATTTGAGGTTATTATCAGATAAGCCATGATCTTATTAAATGGCAGATCAGGCTCAAGGGGTTGAATGGCCTACTGCTGCTCCTTGTTTCTTATTTTTTTTTAGAACAAAGGACATAATTTGTATATAGTGTAGCTGACCCAAAATCTGCAGTAGCCAAAACTGATATTACTGTTACGTCAGTGATGAGAAGATGTGTATAAAGAAAAGAGTCATAGTGTCATTTGTGGCACAGAAGGAGGCAAGTTGGCCCATCGAATCGATGCCGACACTTCGTGGATCTGTCCAATCAGTCCCATTTCCCTGCTGCATCCCTGCAAGCTTATTTCTTCAAATGCCCATCATTGAAATCATTGATCGTCTCTGTTTCTATCACCCACGTAGACAGTGAATTCTAGATCATTACCACTAGCTGTTTAAAAAATGTCTTCCTGATATTCCCCCTGCACATCTTGCCCAACACCGTAAATCTGTGCCCCCTAATCCTCGTACTTTCAGCAAATGGGAACAGGGTTTGCTAGCCTACCTTATTCAAACCTGTCATAACCTTGTACGCTTCTATCAATCTCCTTTGCTCCAAGGAGAACAACCCCAGCTTCTCCAAGCTAACCTCCTAGTTAAAATCCGTCACCCTTGGAACCATTCTGGTAAATCATCTCTGCACCCTCTCAGGGACCCTCATATCTTCCTTAAAGTGTGATGACAAGAACTGGACACAATACCCTAGTTATGGCCTAACCAGAGCTTTGTGAAGGTTCAGTATAACTTGCCTGCTTTTGTACTCGGTGCCTTTATTTATGAAGCCCAAGATCCCACATGCATTGCTAACCACTCTCTGAATCTGTCCTGCCACCTTCAAAAATCTATGCACATGCTCCTCCAGACCCCTCTGTTCCTGCAGACTCTTTAGAACTGTGCTATTAAATCTAAATTACCTCTCCCTATCCCTTTGCCAAAATGTATCACATCACACTTCTTTGTATTAAATTCCTTCCAATCTGCTAGCCTATCTATGTCCTGTTGTAGTTGATTGGTATCATACTCACTGTTTGCCACTCCTCCAAGTTTGGTTTCAGCAAATTTTGAAATTTTACTTGGTTCCAATATCCAAGTCATTTATATAGGAATAAAAGCAGTGGTCCTAGCACTGACCCTTGGAAACTCCACTATTATCCATCAGTCTGAAAAATAACCATTTAGCTTGACTAGCTGTTTTATGTCTTTAACCCAATTTTTATCCAATTTGATGCTGAACTTCCTATTCCACACGCCACAATTTTGTTAACCAGCCTTTGTGATCCTTGGTCAAATACTTTCTTAAAATCTATGTTGACATCAGACACTGCATTCAATTCGTCATCATTCTCCCGCTGTTACTTCATTTTAAAAAATCAATTAGATTAGTTAAGCACAATCTGCCTTTTACAAATCCTCCTTAAATAACTCAAACCTTTTGCTTGTTGATCTTTTTCCCTGCTGATTATTGTTTCTAAAACCTTAGCTACCACTGACATCAAACTAAGTGGACTGTAGTTGCTAGCTCAGTCTCTATGCACTTTCTTGAATAAGCATGTCACAATTGCCACTCTCCAATTCTCTGACACCTTCTCTGTATCTAGGGAAGATTGGAAGATTGTGGCAAGCCCTTCATCTACCTCCATCCCTACTTTCTTCAATAACCTGGGATGCAAGCCATCCCAATCTGGTGACTTACCCCTCTTAAGGATACCCAGTCTTTCCACTACCACCTCCCTTTCAATTTTCACCCCATCCAATACCTCTACTATCTCTGCTTTTACCAATTTTATGTTGTCAGATTCCCCTTCCTTATTAAACACTGTTACAAAGTATTATTTAAGTATTCTTGGCTTGCTCTGCACCTCTATACATTTGTAACCCTCTTTGCCCCTCATAGGACCCACTCCACTTCTTACTAGCTGCTTACCATTTACATGTTGGTAGATGATTTTTGAGTTTCTTTTTATGTTGACTGCCATTCTATTCTCATATTCTCTCTTTGCCAGTTTTCTTTTCCTCTTCACTTCCCCTCTCAACCCAAGGTATTTAACCTGGTTCTTGCTTGAAGGATGCACCTGACATGCATCATAATCCTCTTTTGTTGTTTCATCATATTCTCAATATCACTTGTCATCCAAGGCGCCCTGGTTTTGTTTCCTCTCCCTTTTGTCCTTGTTGAAATGTACCTGGCCTCTACATGAAGCATCACTTGCTTAAAAATCAACCATTGTTCCATTACAGTTTTTCATGTAGGTCTTTGATTCCATTTTACCCTGGTTTCATCCCTTCTCATCCCATTGAAATTAGCTCTCTTCCAATTTAGACTTTCTACTTTTAGATTGTCCTTGCTCTTCTGCATTACTAATCTAAACCTTGAATATCGCTGAAAAGAGAGACATGTTGCTGAAGATTTTCATCTTGTACTCATCAGGACAATACAAGAATGCCAAATTTTAAGTAATCGCAACAATTTATACTACAGGAGAAAAGGGGTTCTGATTGGTTGGCAAGTCAATTCTGATTGGCTGAGGTGCTGCCATGGAGAAAGCAACCGGGAACTATAGAGGCCCTGTGCTTCCGGGTAATTCAAAAAAGGCACAAAGTTGTACGTATGATAACGTGTCCCTGTGTAAGAATGTATGTTGCATCTAGCAAGCATAAATGAGTCACATTGCAAGTTTGACTGATCATCTAAAATTGGTTTTTAGTTTAGCTATTAGCACACTCAGGATTGTTCTGCAAGTACTACTCATTCGCAACATCACAACTAACAGATATTTTGTTTTGGGTTTTTTAAGTGCGGGCTGGCTGAGTACAGTGTGTACTCTACCTATTATGAACAGCCAGAAGAACATGTTGTTGCATTCAGTCAGCCAATCTTGGGCATGTACGGCCTATATGCCCGGGCTGAAATTCATACATGACGTTGCTCAATTGTGTAGTAGGCAGAATGTCTTTTTGGATTGGCGGCAGCATCCTATTAGTGGAAAATACCACTTGCGTCACCACTGCATAGTACCAGCATGATACAGCTTGCTTAACCTGTTGTTCAAATTTTTAAGATACTTTGCCTCTCCTGGGTAATTCGAGGTAAATCGAGCACTTTTCAGGTCCAAATGTGGTGGTCTTTTGTCCATTTGCAAGTTTGTGCGATATGCAGCAAACAATGATCTGAACAAGATAGCCATTGTTCTACAGTATTGCTTTGATGCATTCTATTTCTGTGTCAAGCTTACAAGGTGAGCAAAAGCCCTATTTACAAGATTGCTGATAAGGCCAATCTCTTGGCTTGTGGAGCTATACGAATCCCAGCGTAAACCAATGAAGGTAGGCTTGTGGTGTACAGCAGTGGAGAAATGCTTAGCGGATTCCTCAACCAGCATGTTGAGGAAAGGCTGCGCATTAGACAAAACCATGTCAAAAGCAAGTTAGAGCGGGGGATGGAGTGCATGAAGGAATGTAACACCTTTACATGCGGCTGCAGATTCAAAGGTTGCACACATGCCATCTACATATCAGAAATATGCAGCGGGTAGGAGGTTAGGGCTTATTCCATTGAAAATGCGTATCTGATGTAAATGTTAGCAAGTGCTGGACCTAGAGGGGGTTCCATGGCTACACCATCTATTTAGGCATAAATAGTGTCATTACAACTGAACTTAACTGCGCAAGTTACTAAGTTCATAGGTTCAATGGATGCAGATTCAGAAAATGGCAGCAGGTCTAGCTTGCTATGATATAGTGACATGGTGCAAATGTCGATGGCTTCCTTCAAAGGTACATACGTAAATTAGCTAACAATGTCAAACAAGCGCATAGACAAGGCATTGCTAGCAACATGTAGTTCACCTATAGTCTTAGTGTATGTGGAAAATCATGAAGAACTGTCTGTAATAGTACACTCAATCATTTGGCCAGTTCATACTGAGCAGAACCAGTCATTGATAAAATAGGGCATAATGGGACATCACTTTTGTGCATCTAATGCAGCCCCTATATGAGTGGACATAGGATTTGTCCTCTTGGCTCACTATCATATACATCGTAAGGCAGCTTGCTACTCTTGCACAAGCCCAACAAACTTTTTTAAAGTAAAACCAAAATACTGCAGATGCTGGAAATCTGGACAACCTTCTCTGAAGAGGAGTCATACAGACTCAAAATGTTAACTCCTTTCTCCCCATAGATGCTGTTAGATCTGCTGACTTTTCCAGCATTTTCTATTTTTGTTCCAAACTTTTTTAAAGCTTGCTTTTGAGCAAGGCTGCACGATCATGCTTGGCAGCAGATCCAACAGATATGAATTTGGAACAATCATTAAGAACATCATTTTTTTATTCTTTCACAGGATGTGAGCATTACTGGTTTGGCCAGCATTTGTTTCCCATCCCTAATTGCCCTTGAAAAGTTGGTGGTGATGGATCATGGATCTGATGGGTCCATGACTGCCTCCTGGGGAGTGAACAAGGTGGGCATGGTATGAGGGAATGGTGGTAGTGACCAAGGGCAGAATGAGACAGTAGTTTGAGGGCTTGACAGTAGTGGTAGATGGGACGGTAAAAGTGGTTGGTGGGGACTCGGAGGCAGATGACCCTGGGGGTAGGAAGGAAGAGGTCTGGGAGGTGAATGTGGATAGGAGTGGGATTTTCAGGAAGGAAAGCAATATGCTCGTTCACCTGGACATCCCTGAAGGAAAAGGATTGTGGCTGGTAGGACAAGGAGGGGAGGTGGAAGGTGATGCAGGTAGGTCAACTGTGATGGAAAGGAAATGGGTGACTGGGGAAGGGAAAAGACTGGGGAGCTGACGAAAAAGTGAATCCAGACCATGCTATCCAAATCAAAAGTGAAAGGACAGTGGTGGTGAGCAAGCTCAGGTGCTGCGTGGGAGTGTGATCATTGGGTGGGCTGAGATGCAGGCCAGCTCAGATGGGCAACTGAATGCGAACCCCAGCAGGCAGCATTCAAAATGCTCAGGACATTGAGGTGTGTGAAAAGTGAAAGATCCGTGTGCGTGGGAGAGTGCTTGCACATAGCTCCAAAAGGCCCTGCCACACACACACTTCTCCCTCCAGAGTCATTATTTGGCCATCTGCTCCCTCTGTGGTGACAGAGGACGAGGTTGAGGGGCTCACAGGCAAAGAGGACTTGGAGGGAGAGGACAGCTTCTGATATTCCTGAGTGGATGACCCAGGGGTTTCAGCTGCCGCTCCTCCTCCCTTTGGGTGCCTGGTGGCCTGGCTTAACTCCTTGTGGAGAAGGAGTACCTGGAAGGATGTTGAGGTGCCCCGTTTCCCCCTCGCGTTGCCACTGCAGAAATTCACCCATGGCTCCTGTGATGGTGTACAGGTCTGCACACATCTCAGCGTTCTACTGGATCAGGGTTTCCATGGAGATTTTCATACATGCACCTGTGGACACCACTTCATTAGAGAACAGGCGGACACACTTCTCCGACTCACGTGCCACTCTGTTGAGGGCTTTCAACAGCTCTGCGTGATGTTGCCACACCTGACTCTCCAAGATGAGTTGGAAGGGAAAATCTAAAGGCTCGTCATTTAACTCTGAACTCACAGATGCCTGATCCCCAGCAGTCCTGTGTGTGCCAGGGAGCTTGCCACAAACCTGTCTCCTGCTGCTGCAGACATTTGTCTTTGCAGTGACCACCAGATTGTGAACTCGAGCCTGCTCTAGATCTAGGTTCAACCAAGGTGTGTGTCTCTGCAATGATGCAGGGTGTGAGTCGGCACTGTGAAGGGTCTTCCAGGCTACTTATTTACAGCTCTTCAATGGAGGAGGTGCCCTCTTGGCTGAAGGTGAGGACGTGGATGGAGCTGAGGGAATGGCTGGCTGAGGATGTTGGCCGATTTTCATAGCTACCTATGAACAAAAGTAGTGCATGGCAGCAGACTCAAAAACAGGAGAGAGAGCATTCACATTTGCATTGAGAGAGGGATGATATGCAGGATCCTTACAAGGGGGTGTGTATGTTAATGGTGTTGTCCCTTGAGCTGGGAGATGCCTGTGGATGTGTGAAGGGTTTGAGAGTGTGAGTTGGGAGTAATGAGAAGAATGAAATACCTCAGTGGAACGGATGAGACCATTCATCCTGTAGAAGCATTGGGTGGCTGTTCTCTTTTGCAGGGCATTGGCGCTGGCCACTGCCTCCCAAGTTGGATTAGTGATGTTGCTGCCCTTCTTGTGGCCAGACCGGGGATAAAGGACGTCGTGGCGAGCCTCCACTGCGTCCAAAAGGCTGCCGTCTTTTTGCCTTTCAGGGCTATGTCGTCTTTGCAGCAGTCGTGGGCTAGAAGCACTGGGGTTCACGTGTGGCTGGATTTGAAACGTGGCGCCCGTGTGGTGAAGCGGTGAGGTGATGGCATGGCAGGCAAATGAAAGCCTGTCCACTGTGGAAACAGCGTGTTTCCCAGGAATGTATAATTAATGCAGCTGGTTTGGGAAGATACGGCCTAAAAAGGCACCATTGTGGCCGGCCGGTAAAATGTCATTTCACCCGCCTGCTACCGCACTTAGTGCAAATCTGGGATGATTCTGCCATTGGTCGAATGTTGCCTTGACAATGTTGCCATGGCAGTCACTCTCATCTCCCCTCTTGACTTCAGCCCTTTTGTGTATGTTTGGACCAAGATTGTAATGAGGTCAGGAGCTGAGTGGCCCTGGCAAAACCCAAATTGAGCATCAGTGAGCAGCTTATTACTGAGATATTTGATAGCACTGTCTTCGACAACTTCCTTCACTTTGCTGATGATTGACAGTAGACTGTTGGGGAGATAATTGGCTAAGTTGGATTTGTCCTGTTTTTTGTGTATAGGGTATACATGGGCAATTTTCCACATTGCCAGATAGATGTCAGTAATGTAGCTGTACTGGAGCTGCTTGGCTAGGGGCGTGGCTAGTCGTGGAGTACAAGTCTTCAATACTATTGCCAGAATGTTATCAGAGCCCATAGCCTTTGCAATATCAACGTTTTGTCAACATAATCACGCTTGTTTAGGATGACTACCCCAGTCTCTTTGTCAGGCTTGCAAATATGTATGCCTGGGTTGGCCCTGAGGCCTCACAAGCCCAACAGACATTCGCGCTGCATGTGAAAATCAGACAGGTCATTAGGTATACCACAGTATGCTTGTGCTAGATCCGCTGGTGCACTTTCAAGGACTCGGGGCTCAGAGATCTGCTCTCTGCATACAAAAGGAATATGTTCAAGCCTTGTGTTTTTTTTAAATAAACTGGAAGCATCAGAGCCTATTATTCCCTATTGTTTTCTCCATGGCAATTCCTCGGCCAGTGTTGACTTGCCAACCAATCAGCACCCCTTTTGTCCACTATTATAAACTGTTGTGACTGTTTGAAATTTGGCACTCTTGTGTTCGTCCTGATGAGTGCAAAACAAAGACTGTTGGCAACAGATTTCTCTTTTCAGCAATATTCAAAATCTATACATCTTATAACATGATCACTCTTATCCAAATGTTCACCCATAGACACTTGGTCCACCTCATTTCCCAGTGTCAGGTCCAGAAATGCCTCATTTCTAGTTGGACGAGAACAGCACTACAGAATTGATCAAGGAAGTTCTCCTGAACACATTTCAGAAATTCCTCTCCCGTCTTCCCCTTGCTCTAACATTATCCCAATCAACTAAAGTCCCCGAGCGTCACCACTCTAGTTGTTGTACATCTTTGATTTCCCCTGCAGTTTTGCTCCTCTGCTTCTCATACTATTTGGAGGTCTATCGAATACCCCCAGTTGCATCATCATACCCTTTTGGAGTATTACTGAAAGAAAGACTTTTTTGTTGAAACTCTGCATCTTGCACTCATCAGGACAATTTGCAAGAAAATACCAATGTCAGGGAAAACAGTGTATTTATAATGTATGAGAAGAAAGTACTGATTGGTTGGCAAGTAGACTCTGAAACCTTCCACAAAAAATGTATTTTTTCAGAAATACTGAAGTTCGTACTACCAAACGATTATTTGCATACACTTTTTGTTTCTGAACTGTAACCAAATGGATTCTGTCTTTGCCCCCTCAAGGACATCCCTCTTTCCAATGCTACAGTATCTATCCTAACCAGTACTGCCACCTCACCTCCCTTGGCCCCTTCTCTCTTTCTTATGAGTGCTTTGTCCTTGAATATTAAGCCATCAGATATCATAATTTTTCAGTCACATTTCCATTATTGCTACTGCATCATGTCCCTACATGGCTAGTTGTGCTTAGCTCACTAACATTATTCACATGTCTTTGCATTCCTCATAGTATTGCTGAAAGAAGAAACATGTCAAAGCTTTTCATCTTGCACTCATCAGGGCACTTTGCAAGAACACCGATGTCAGGGGAAAACAACAATTTATACTGTATGTGAAGTGAGTGTAACAGGCAAGGTACAGACTGTACCTCACCAGCCCATGCTTGCAAAACTCAAAACAAATTATCCAATATTAGATGTGTTTCTGCAATTGAACAACATTTGCTAAATGATTCTCTGTGTTAAGAATTATGCTGACAACCAATTTAAGGTTGTCATTCGGGCTCGCAGTGTGGCACATTTGCATGTACTGAAAGCTACATATATTAATACACAGGGTCCTGTTGTTTGCAGACAGAGAATATATACACACATTGCACCTGTTTCAGCTAAACAAAATAAGTGACACCCATTCGCTGACTCATTCCTCAGGGCAATGCCTTGACCAATCAGGGTCAAGCTGCCTGGTTTAAATTTCAAATGATGCTTGGCAGTTAACTGTCAGTCACCATCACTGGTGCATTCTCCATGGCAATGCCTCTACCAGTCCGAATCCACTTGCCAACCAGTCTTTACACACAGTATAAATTGTTGTTTTCCCCGTATTCTTGCAAAGTATCCTGATGAGTGCAAGATGAAAAGCTTCATGTTTCTTTTTTCAGTAATATTCAAGGTCTGTACTACCAAATAACTATTCCTTATGGTCCTCTATCCCTCTTATCCAATATGGAACCACTTCCTTTTCTAGTACTGTCCAACACTTTCACTTTATAACCGTGTTCCTCTTTTCTGTTTCTACGTGCTGGTGCCCATCCCCCTGCCAATTTAATTTAAACCCAAGAAAAACTTGTACTGTATTACTGTAGCACCTTTCACAAGCTCAGAATATTCCAAAGTGCTTTACAGCCAATTAGTACTTTGAAGTGCAGTCATTGTCGTAAGGTAGGAAACATGGCAGCCAATTTGCACACCGTAAACTTGTGTAAACAGCAATGTGATAATGACCAGATTAATCTGTTTTAGTGATGTTGACTGAGGAATAAATTGTTGGCCAGTACACTGGGGATTGCCCCCCTACTGCTTTTCAAAATAGTGCTATAGATCTTTTAGATCCCGAGACGATAGACAGGGCTTCAGTTTAATGTTTCACCCAAAAGACAACAATCCCTTGGTAATGTACTGGAGTGTTAGTATCGATTTTGTGCTCAAGTCTGGGGAGGGGGACTTGAACTCAAAACTTTGATTCCTACAAGTTATAGATCACTGTTAACTTTATTGCTCCAACACCTACATTATGCAACTTTCAACAATTAACTGTGCCTAGCACATTGGTATAGAAACCCAAGATTTATTAAAAAGTAATAAAACTATGCACTATGGAAGTTTTAGATCTAATTTTAGTCTTTTTGTTGTTTAACTCATGTTGGCTTCTACTCTGTTTTATCAACTCCCCGGCCATGAGACCTCAACTGAGAGGATAGGGTGGAGACTTGGTCCCAAACTTCTGCCAGTAGCAATCTATTGCTGGCTACAAGGAGGCACACACAAACAGCACTGGATGACTTGGACTTGTTCCTTTATCCTCTGTCATTAGACAGAATTGCGAGCATAACTGGTTGCTATTTTGAGGCAATAAGTCAGTTGAGTTCTGGTAGTAATCAAGCTTTACTTCATTTGGGTTACTGCTTTACAACTCGGTGCCAGCCACTCTATTCAACCAGGGCTTTTCCTGAGACATTTAGTAGTTTTCTGTCTCCTACAGAATGCAACCCAAGACCAAAGTAAGAACATAAAAAGATAGTTAAATACCTTTTTGAATAAGGATAAATCTTGGTGAAGAATAAATGGACACGTGTATGCCATAGACTGTTAGCTTTTGTGAAAAGCTTGATGTTACTGGGAATCAAACATTTACTGTCCATCATTTGTGTTTACCATAATGTGAGTCTTACTTTAGAAGTGGACTTAATTGAGAACGGAGGAGCCTTGTCGTAAATTGCAGTTCAAAAGCACATCTCTTCTGTTAGGAAGGATTCAGAGTTCTATTTGCCCAATAAGTTGACAGTATGAGCGAGTTCCCATTAAAAGTTTGTACTGAGTGAAATGCCATCTGGTATGTGTATGTATCAAGTTTAAAATGCTGTGCTGGAGCCTGAGTTTGAATCCACTTCTGAATGATGGAATGAAAGCCATCTCTGACTCAGTCCCAAGTGAACCCACTTGTGAAGGCCCAAACTGGCATCGATTGATTTTACCTGGGAACAACATTCTAGGAAATGAAAATGTTACTTTGTTACCGGGGAGCTGACTGCATGATACTGGAATTCAAGGCACTTTGGGATGAAGTAGAGGCCACATCATCTTGCACTGGTTTACATTTATTTGACTTGGGCTGAAAAGTGAATTGCCATCAACGATTGCTTTGTATTTTCTACAGAGGCACTACAAGTGCTTTTCAGCAGTTATCATAATTTAAAAATAAAAAAAAGTTTGAAAATCAATACACTTCACTTTGCACCACAGTTCTTGTGACAAAGCTAATATTGTAAGTTGCTCCTTCTTCTCCACAATGGAGTATTCAGTTACTATAGGGCGCCTTCACTGAGGAATATGGTCTCGGATTGTGCAAACTGATCATTAAGTAGATTTGCACAAAAGGACTGCTATTAATAAAAGAGAGATTTGCATTTATATAGCACCTTTCACTGGAAGTCCCAATGTGCTTTCTAGCCAATGCAGTCATTTTGAAGTGTAGTCACTGTTGTAGGAAACATGGCAGCCAGTTTGCACATTGCAAACTCCCACAAACAGCAATGGTCTTGTTTTTGTGATGTTGATTGAGAGATGAATATTGACCAGGACACCAGGAAAAACTCCTCTTTTTTTGATAAATAGTGCCATTGGATCTTTTATGCCCCTCCTGGGAGGGCAGATGGGGCCTTGGTTTAATGTCTTATTTCAAAGACAGCACCCCTGATGGTACAGCACTCCCTCAGTACCGCAGTGGAGTGTCAGCTTAGATTGTTACTTAAGATTTGGAGTGGGACTTGAACCTCCAACCTTCCAACTCCAAGGTAAGAGTGCTACTAAATGAGTCACAGCTGACATTCAAACCTTTGTCTCATTGTCCAGCTGAAGCTCAGTTTGTTACTATTGTTTGCCTTGATGCAGCCCTCAAAAGCCGAGCTACACTAGTATCTCCATTTGTAAGTCTAAATTTCATTCCTTTGACATATTCTTGAGTGTTAAGCTGCTCAACTGACCACTGCCTTTATATCTGTCCTTTTTGTAGGAAAGGAGGCAATAACAAGCTAATCAAAATATACCATCGAGATGGAAAGTATGGCTTCTCTGACCCACTCACTTTTAACTCAGTGGTGGAACTGATTAACCATTACAGGCATGAGTCCCTTGCCCAGTACAACCCAAAGCTGGATGTGAAATTAATGTATCCAGTCTCCAAGTTCCAGCAGGTAAATGAGCATTTATTTCATGGATTTGGTAATTGAGCCTCTCTAATAATGTGGTTTTTGGGTGCCATATTAAAAAGGAATACTAAGTGAGGTGTGGTTACTGTAAGAGAACTGGCTACCCATTAAAAATACAAGTGGTCAAAGAGTGATAAATGTGACAGATTAATCTGTCATACCAAACCTGAGTTTTTTTTTTCGGAAAATTTGTAATTAATTCTAAATGGGCCAGATGCCTCAGGTATTGGATGTGTTGTACCATATTTTCAATGCAGTCATGAACTTGATTATTAGTTTGGTGCTGAAATCGCTATGTAGATAGATTGTATTGTGTCTCATAAAGCAGGGAAATCTCCACACCTTATATGAAGTATTAGACGCACTGGTTGCACAGTGTATGCTTATTATAATTAGTTGCTAGGTGAAATGAAAATGATCTTTCGGAATAAAGTGCTGATTCTTTTTCTTGGAAGTTATATCCAATTACTTCTAGTTGTACACCTAATTTTTAGCAGCATCTGTCTTCATGATAAAGCTAATCTTGATAATATATGTATTGTATGATTTGTTGCTTACTTTGTTAAACAGGATCAGGTGGTAAAAGAAGACAATATTGATGCTGTTGGCAAAAAACTGCAGGAATACCATAACCAATATCAGGATAAGAGTAAAGAATATGACCGGCTTTATGAAGAATATACACGGACTTCACAGGTATGCCAAGTACAAGTCTGACAGAGTGATATGTACCCAACAGTAATTGCAAAGCAGCAATCTAATCCAATCAGTGGAACTCAAATGGTTTGTAACTGTGCTGCTGGAGTAGGAGAAGAAATTTGTTAAGCCAGGGCTGGATAATTGAGATTTGATGATGAGAATAGGAGAGATATTTTTTGAAGTTCTTTCCTTTTTAAGACATGATGTGAAGTGCACGATGGGGTAAATTGCACACACACTGGTAGGAGTAAGGGTGTTGACTTAAATGGCCTTTTCGCATTTCATTCCTTTTTGATTTTGGAGATGGTTTCATTTAGCTTTGGTCCTGTATTTTGGCATTGGCAATATTGACACTGATACACGATGGTATTTACACTGAAAGCTATTGGTGAGGTTGCCACTATTTTCAATAATTTATTAGGACTGTAAAATCTGTGCGTCACCACCTTTTTGTTCTTCAAAAACTGGGATGCTTCCTTTGGGGACTGTATTTCAAAGTATCACTACTTTTAATGTATTCATTAATGTGTTAGCAACGGTTTTGGTTATTTTTTAATAGATGTGAAGCTGGCACATCACCTTCACGTGTTTCATGTTTTGCGGTTTGCTTTTACTGCTAAGGTCAAGTTCTCTCAAATTGCATACTTTGCAGAAATGTTGATGCCACAGTGCATTTTTTGAAATAGTTTTTTGAATACAGTTTCCCTAATCTTGCAATTCACATTTTAGCAAAAGTTGCTATCTGACTCTTCAAAAGATTTGATTATATCATACTGATCCAGAAATCTCATTACTTTTTTAAGGAACATTGTAGCTCCTGTTATATTCTGTAGTTGTGCTGATGTCAGTAGTACGCTTGGATAATAATTTTAGTGTCGTGTTCAAAGTGGTTTGTTAATTTCTGAATTAATGTCCAACATTGAGTATTAAGATTGTCCTAAAACAATTGCACTACAGTACAGCTTTCTTTGCCAAGTAGTAGAATATGGATGGCTTTATATAAACCTAGAAATTAGGCTATTGCCATTTGCTTCTCTCTCTGCCTGTTATCTGAACCCACTGCACTGTGGCCAAAGGTTTGCGTTACTGTGGAATCTGCACCTGGTTTGTACTGCAGGCTTGAATTTCACAGTACAAAAATTCCCAAATAAATTCCCTTTCTCCTTGTTAATCGCAACATATTTTTAATGCCATAATGTGTAACTGTGCTTTCATTGACATTTGGAGAAAATGCAGATCAATGACCAAACTTCACCACTAACTTGTACAGGTGGAATGAGCTGCTTGGTTCCAGGACATGTTGACCTCCATCTCAACAGCATTGTTACTTACGTAATGGCCTGTACAGAAGTGCTGACCAAAGCCATTGGTAGCAGTGATGTAATGGCCATTAGACTAGACTAAATCACATTTTTAAAAATACAGTTTATTTTGAGAAAGGGTTGCAGAATTGAATTTTGCAATATATTTGAGTCTACTGCAAGGCCACCCCAAATGACATTCATTAAAGAATATTGCAACCATTTCTGACATTTATTGACTCTAGACTGTAGTTTACAATAGAATACAGGGAATTTCCATGTGCATATTACAGTAAAAAAAAATATTTATTGAATTTTTTTGAAATATAACTTGTAAACCTGTCACTTAAAGGTAAAACCAATCTGTCTCCAACAGGAAATACAAATGAAGAGAACTGCAATTGAAGCCTTTAATGAAACGATAAAAATATTTGAAGAGCAGTGTCACACTCAAGAACGTTACAGCAAAGAATATATCGAGAGATTTCGCAGGGAAGGGAATGAGAAGGAAATTGAGCGGTACTATTGCTTTAAATGTTTTTCTCTCCTCAAATATTAGGTATATGGAGTTGTCTGATGAATAAAAGAAGCCTATCACCCCCCCCCCCCCCCGCCCCCCACCTCACTTGAACGTAAAGCAGAATATTACACATAACAAGGACCTTCATTTAAAGCTTACTATACCAAAATAAGTAGCTTGGCCCAACTGATCTGTGCTCTTCTTGCCTTACTTCACCCTATCACTATATCCTTCTATTCCTCTCTCCCCTTCTATTCCTCGAGTTCCCCTTAAAATGCAGACATGTTATTCACGTCAACTACTTCCTGTGGTAGTGAGTTCACACTCTATCATTCTGGGTAGAATATGGATGTCTTATATAAACCTAGAAATTCTGCTGAATTCTTTATTGAATTTATTAGTAGCTATCTTATTTATGATTTAGGGCTTCCTCACAAATGGAAACATCATCACATAAACCTTATCAATCCCTTTCATAGTCTTAAAAGACCTTTATCTAGCCACCCTTCAGTTTCTTTTCTCCAGAAAGGCCCCCAGCTTGTTCTGTCTTACATGATATTTGAACCCTCTCAATTCTGCTATCATCTTGGTAAATCTATTATGCATTTTCTCCAGTGCCTCTATATCCTTTTTGTAATATAGAGAAAACAGGTATAACCAATGTTCTATAAAAGTTTAATATAATTTTTTAAAATTTTACTTCTCTTAATAGTTCCCCTGGAAATGAACTGCGGTGCTTTGTTTGCATTTTTTATGATTTTATGAACCTTTCTTAATTTTATTAATTGTGACCCCAAATCCATTTTCTCTCCTTATACTTATGTTCTAAAGAGTAGTCAAACTTATTTTTTGGTAGAAGGAATTAAGATCACCTCACACTTGTATTGAAATTAATTTGCCATTTACACTCCCATTCTGCCAGTTTGTCGATGTCTTGAACTTTGTCGCAGTCTTCCTCAGCATTATCCTTGCTCCAAATTTAATGTCACCTGCAAATTTTGATATAAATGTCTATGGGTAAGAATGTGGTTATGGCTAGTTGATTTATAACAGGAATTTTCTCCATAATGTACTCAAATCAATATATTGATGGGTTTTGCTTCATTGAGTCAGTGGATAAAAGGGGCGATTTTAATTTCCATAAAGTATATTTTTGTAAAGCAGCTAGCTGAACAGATTATTACTGGTATACAATGTCAGTTAGAAGGTAAATTAGAGATAAGCAGCTATGAATATAGGAGGAAAAATAGAGAAAATAATTAACATGCACATTATGACTGAAAATGAGAAAGCGTAAACAGTTTGTGCCATCCACACAACATCCTGATATGCATTAGTTGCCAATAATTGTAAAATCTTTTGTGTGGTAGGATAATGATGAACTATGAAAAACTCAAGTCTCGTCTTGGGGAGATACATGACAGCAAGATGCGCCTGGAACAGGATCTGAAGAAGCAAGCGTCCGATAACCGGGAGATTGACAAGAAAATGAATAGCATCAAGCCTGACCTAATTCAACTGCGAAAGATCAGGGATCAGTACCTGGTGTAAGTAGAAACATATAAAATAAATGAGGAAATAAATGATGTTGGATTTACTTTTCTGAGGGGCAAAGTATAGTTGAATGTTGGCAATATAACAATTAAAAATTTATGGATTTCCCCCCCTCTCCATCTTGCAGATGGCTCAATCACAAAGGAGTGCGTCAAAAGAGAATAAATGACTGGCTTGGAATCAAAAATGAAAATGCAGATGAGTAAGTATAGTTGTCTTTGTAAGTCACATTGTTGAAAAATACTAGTTTTTTTTCCCTCTTACCTTAAGTTGAACTAGGAATACAGTTAGTATCATCCTTAAGATATTAGAAAAGGTTTTCCATGAAAACTTGCTGTATTTAGATTTGTTCACATTCAAAAATGGCAGAGAATTTGTGTAGATAGATCACCCTTAGTGTAACTTGGAAGGGCTTTGCCACAAAGACAATTTTTAATTTTGAGCTGGAATAAGGAATTGCTCGTCAGCTATATGGTGAATTTATTTTTGGATGTGTTACATAGGGCCAAGGTATAGCTTTATATAAACCCATCCTCATTGTTTGCATGCATCTTTGCCCTTCATTAGTTACCAAAATTACCAGGATTGTGATAATGTACAGGAAAAGCAGTTCAGATTAGAATGAAATATTTTATCTGCAGCTAAAACAAGATTTACTTTCTTGAAAAGAAATTCTACATTGTGATGAATTTAAGCTGAGTCTAATATGATCATTTTCAGTTCGTAGTTATATTTTGATCAGGCAAGCTTGTATGAATGTGATGGGGAGTGGAAGTTAGTGACAAATTTGGCTTGCCAGTATCTGGAGAAAGATTAATGGTTTATCAGAAGCATTTTGTCAGAACATAATTGCCTAATCTCTGGTTCTGGCACTTTTAATTTCAGCTTTACAGAATTCTCTGTTTTTATCTTGACATTCGTTTTTGGGAAGGATAGGGTTTTTTTTAAAAAATATCTTTTCCTGTAAGAAACTAATAAATCTAGGAGCCTATATCCAGTTTTCAGGCATCTAGAAATGGATTCAAAGAGTTGGTACAGTATCTTCAGATCACATTTACAAAGCATAGTGAAGAACTTCTACTGAGTGTGCTAGTGATAACTAATGCAGACCATCCAGTATGCATTTATTTTTAGTGTCCAATTTTGACATATTGGGTCCCATCCATTGTACTTAATGGGAATGTAAACTTATTGATTTGAATAGACAGGCCCATAGACAGATTCAGCACTAAGGGCAAGTAATCTGATGTATTTTCAATTCTTCAGTTTGCCAGTGATGAACCAAATGTATGTCTCATAATCAGGGTCATCTATTTACATGGGCTTTGACTCCATGTTGCAGGCAGCCAGGCTGAGTTCTTATATGTGCTATTATATCAAGTTGATTGGTACTGCAAAGAAGAGGGGACATTTGCCACTACTTGTAATTGCCTTGCTTAAACTACTTTTATGAATTATAAAACAAAGTATGACACCAAGCCACATAAGGAGATATTAGCTCAGATGACTAAAAGCTTGTTCAAAGAAATGGGTTTTAAGGAGCGTCTTAAAGGAGGAAATTGAGGTAGAGAGGTGTAGAGAGGAAATTCCAGAGCTTGGAGCCTGAGCAATTGAAGACATGGCCACCACAGGTGGAGCAATTAAAATTGGGGATGCTCAAGAGGCCAGAATTTGAGGAGCAAAGATATCCCAGAGGGTTGTGAGGCTGGAGGAGATTGCAGAGTTAGGGAGGGGTGAGACTGTAGAGGGGTTTGGAAACGAGGATAAGAATTTTAAGGTCAAGATGTTGCTTGGCCAAGAGCTGATGTAGGTCAGCGAGCACGGGTGATAGAGAAATGGGACTGGCTGCAAGTACAAAAGGGCAGCGGAGCTTTGGATGATTTCCAGTTTAAGGAGGGTAGAATGTGGGAGACCCGCCAGGAGTTCATTGGAATAGCTGAATCCTAGGGGTAATGAAAGTGTAAGTGAGAGTTTCAGTAGCAGCTAAGCTGAGATGGAGTGAATTCAGGCAATGTTTTGCAGGTGAAAATAGGCAACCTTAATGGTGCCAGGAATATGAGGTTAGAACTCATCTTAGGATCAAATATGACATCAAAGTTGCAAACAGACTGCCTTAATCTCAAACTGTTGCCAGGAAGGGGAGGTGGAGTCAGTAGCTAGGTAATGGAATCTGGTGCGGGAACCGAAAGCAATGACTTCAGTCTTCCCAATATGCAATTGGAAGAAATTTCTATTCTTAGTACTGGACATCAGTTAAACAGTCTGATAATTTAGTGGCAGTGGAGGAGTTGAGAGAGGTGGTGGTGAGATAGAGCTGGGTGTTGTCAGAATACATATGAAAATGAACACTGCATTTGGATGATGTTGCTGAGAAGGTTTAGTTTCTAGACGATTTGTAAATATTAAACTAATGTGGTGGTATAAACATTAGAGCTTTAACATTGCTATCCCAGTTTAACATAAACAGTTAATCGTAGAGTTGGAATTTTGGAGCAAGATAGCAAATATTCTTCACATCACTCTTTGTGAGAGCACTGTACAAAGTTCAATAGCGTAACATGTTATAAACAATTTCATCTCAGCACATATTTCATTACTGAAGAAGATGAAAACCTTCCTCACTATGATGAGAAGACCTGGTTTGTAGGAGCTATTAATCGAACACAAGCTGAAGATTTGCTTCGAGGAAAATCAGATGGTGCCTTCCTAATCAGGGAAAGCAGTAAAAAAGGCTGCTATGCCTGTTCTGTGGTGTAAGTATCATGTTTTGTTTTAAAGGAATCATGTTTGTCACTCAAGAAAATCCCATTGTTGATGCCATGTTGAGTCAATTTTTTCCATCGTTAGTCTTCATTACCATGTATACAGGTTGTAATTCTGTTTGAAGGAAGTCTTATCTAGGAATTTATCAGTAACTTATGCCATTGGTTATTTAAAAATGTAAATTTTAGAAATTAATGCATATTTCACATTACAGCAGGTGCAGTGTGGGCAGCCTTTTTTAAGCACTTATTATGCTACCTCACCCTTTTGATTCCCCTTTCTCCTCAATTCCCTTTACATTACACAGACTTACTACCCATCTCAGTTGACTGATGCGGGAATAAAACAAGGCAACCCAATACGGGTTTAGGTATAAGCTGTCGGATGAGGGGAGGGAGCAGAGTTCTCATTGAAAACAGGATTGGTTGGTCAGTGAATAGAATGCAGAATGAGATCTGAATGAGCTATCCAGTTTGGCAGGAGATACCACAAAACAAGGTATGAGCTGTTGGTTGAGGCAAGAAGTAATACGAGCATTAGTCGAAGAACGTGAGGGAATAGATGAGTCAGATTCTAACATTAGCATTTTTCTTTCCTAGGTGAGATAAATACAAAGCTTGTGCAAGACAGGTGTCTTAAAAATGTTTTCGATATATTAATGTGATTTCTCATTTCCTGTTCCTGGAAGTCCCTTATCCCTTAGCCAGCCATTTTTCTAATTTTATTTTCAAGCATCCAATTTCCACAGCTTGGGGCCAGACCAAGGGCAGAGCTCATCCTATGGGAAGCTAGCTCTTCAGAACTGGTACCAAAGGGATACATTGAAGGCTCTTTGTCTACAAGGCCTGGCACATGACCAGTACTCTGTGGGACAGAATGAACAGTTTGATATGCTTCAGAAGGGATGATTGTGTTGAAAAAGAATGCCTTTCTGCTGCATTCACAATAAACTACAGTAAAAATCCAAATTCTCACCGCCTCAAAGAATTAAAGCAGTCTTTCTTCTGGGAGGAGAGACCTTGGTGGCACTTTGACCAGCTGCATGGATAAACTTCTATTTATAGTTGCCAACACACCAAATGGGCATAAGCTTATGGGAGATTTTTTTCTTAATTCAGAGGCAGTCCAAAATAAGCGACCACATGAAAGAGTCATAGTGGAAAACAGCTGGATTTAAATGGTATCTAGATCCTTTTAATAATTGAAATCAGCTTTGCTAAATATTCAAAGTACAGACAAATCATGATGAAAGCATTAGTTTCCTAAGAAATAGTAAATTTTGATTCGGATCTCTATAAACTTTTAAAAGCCCATTTTTCTAAACAGTTTGGGTGCAGGGAAACCTTTTGGTGTAAAAAGAAATCAAATACTTAAGTATGTGTGTTTGGAAGTTGCCAGGGAATCGAGACTAAGTACTTCATGGGAAGTGAAAGTGAAGTTTTAAAATATAAGTGAGATGTCTCTTGCCTTTTTTGTGCAATATTAGTCGCTGGGCTTATGGTACAGAATCAGACAACAAAAATGGTTCCAAGTGATCAAGCACTTGATCTATAAACCCATGCTAAAGAAGTAAAATCTGGTCTTATTAAAAGCAAGAAAATAGTATTATCTAAGTTTTTAAGGACTAGGAAGGGAATCTGAAAGTGACTTTGTCCTGGTTCACAAGTTCTACACAAAATTAGCGAATATATGTGCAAACTGAAGTGACCAACATTTTTAACTTCATATTTCAAGGTAAGTGGTTCTCTGCATTACGTTGCTAGTGATGTCTGTCTAATCTTGGCTGCATACTAGGTGGGGAAGGAATTAGAAAGGAGTAGTTAGGTGAGCAAGAGAGAAAATTAGAGTGTAAATTGTCTTCTGTCTACACTGGGCATCTTCTATTAATGGAACAGGAGTGGCCTCCTAAAAGTTGGGGGGCAGTGACACATGGAGAAGAATAAACATAGATTTCTGTACCATGGAGTTCCCTTAGCTGCGATTACATGAAATGTTTCCCTAAGTGCAACATGTCAGATATCCAGTTACTAAATTTACTTATATATACTGTTACATATTTTTTAAAAGCCTGAAATGTTGCATTTCAACTGTTGTGTTAACTGGCTTGAAGTCAGCTTGGTGGCCTTGAGTTAATAGAACAAGCTGATTGCCTAATATGTGATGTCATAGGATTTTTTTCCCTTGCTAACAATTGCTTGCCTCCCCTTGCAGCGCTGATGGAGAAGTGAAGCACTGCGTGATTTACAGCACGCCAAGGGGTTATGGATTTGCCGAACCTTACAACTTGTACAGCACTCTTAAAGACCTGGTGCTGCATTACCAACAAACTTCACTGGTCCAGCACAATGACTCTCTGAATGTGAGACTGGCCTACCCCGTCTACAGCCAGATGCCCTCTCTGCGCAGATGAATGTTTGAGTCGGCAGTGACAGATTACAGAACACTGAGGGCATTGTACTTGGCTGCTTTTGCACAGTGAGTACAGAATATGAACAGGACAGTGGCGTACTCAAGAGTTCAGGTGACCTGGTGCTACCTAAACTCCAACTGTGACTTTCTGTTTTTTTGCTTTTATTTCAGTCACAGAGAAACACACAAAAAAAACTGGAAATGTATCTTTTTTTTTGGTTTTTGTTTTGGTGTCATTCGTGTGGAGCTGAAACTTAAGTCCAAACAGTCTGGTGCTGATGGCTCTAGGCTATTCATCGTGAGAGTTTAAAAATCTCCAACTTTCAGATGTTCTTTTTCATGGAACAGCCAGTGAGAACTCTGTTAGTCTTAACTTCAGATCTCTACAATATCTAGCGCAACTCTGACCAGAGCACCCAATGTACGAAGAAGACCTCTTTGCATTTTTAGTTTAGTCGACGTATTCTTCTTGAACTAGACTTGACCAGATTATCTGATTTCTTTCACTTGTTGGAGGACACTGAACTCTGTGTGAAAGAAGACCAAAGGCATTCAGGAGAGCTTCTGACAAAAAAAAAGTTTAAAACTGGCAAAATTTGAAAAAAAAAAGTTGCACAAAGGGTCATTTTCAATGTACTGGAGTACAAATTTAAAAAAAGAAATACAAATAAAGAACATTTTATGGCTTCTGTGACTCTAGAGCTCTTCACAAAAAAATAACCAAAATGAAAAGACCAGGGCATCTTTTGATGATGGTTTTAGCACTTAATGTTCATTCAGATGTCTGCAGCCGCACATATTTACACCAAAACATTAGTGTTAAAAAAAATGCATAATGTTATTAACATAAACCTAAAGTTTTGTCATTTTATTTTTAGTCATATTTAACCCAAAACGTGAACATCAAAACATAGTTATAAGGAGGCAAGTACTTTAAAGCAGCTTGGAATTAAACTATGGGGGCGAAGAAACAAAATAATCTTGTTTCATTGTTCGTTGAAAGGAGAATGCAATTTGTAATTCTTCTGGATGGCCAAGAAAGATCCTATCACTTAAAGGAGGCATGGGGAATTGGGGTAAATTGTTGGCTGATACCTATTCATTTTTCAATGGAAAACAAAAAACTCAGTTAATCTTTCATATTTTTAGAATTCAATCTATTCAATATGGCTTTTACTATATTTCACTTTCTTTTTGAGAGGTGGGGAGAGGTATTTGGAGGTGCTGTGAACAGCTTAATTTTAAATGGTGTAAGAGGCTAATTTCTAAATCCACTGAGCATGCTTCTTGGTATGTCGTGGTTTAAGAATATGGTTTGTCCAAGAAATGAGGGCCCCATGATGCACTGGGCCTTTTGTGCAATTGGAAAAAAATATATAATTTTTTAAAAAATAATAAGATGGCAGTTAGTTTTTGCAGCACTGGTCTCACTTTCTTGAATCTGATTTTGTTTCAAGTACTTTTTTCAGATCTGGAATGTTAACAGGCCATCCATAATATTTTCACAAATATATGAAGTGATTGTCTTTTTCCCTCTGCCAAAAGTCTACAAGGCCTAGCACCAGTTACTTCCACTCCATGCCTCTCCCTTTTCCCCCGAACCATTGTTCTATTTATGCACCAATGCAACTGTTGAAATTTTCATGCCCTTTTTTGTTCTATAGATGTTAAAAAGTACTGACCTCTGTGAAAAATGTAATTCATGTGAAAATTAGGCCTTGCCTTTTGAGAGGGCCAGGGTATGTTCAGTGCACTTCTAATTCTGTTTCCAGGCAATTAGGAACTTACAGAACATGATAAATAGTTAGGATTTTTTGCGCCATCCAGATGGGATTGATTTTTTAAAGTATGTAGCGGCTTTAATATCGCAGACACCTGATGCACTATATGTTAACAGTGAACTTGGCAAAAGAAAATGCATCCCTAGGTCTTGAGGGCAGCTGGAGTTCATGAAACATTGCCATTTTGTTTTGTGAGGGTCTCTGCTCAACTGCAGACCATGGCCAAAATGGAAACGGCTTTTTAATTCATCACTGTGCACAAACTGGTGCTGGTGCTTGTCCAGCATGTATTAATGGTGCGGCTGTAACTGTGGCCCACTCACTAAAAGCTCTTTTCTCTGTACTTGAGCAATCCTATTTCTGTTGTTGAATGTTTTTTTGTACTGGTAAAGTGAATCACACCCTGGAATGGAGTTGAACATTGTATGTTTCCTGCATTCACAGGAAGTGGGTTGTGGGGGGAGGGGTGGGTGGGGTAGGTACTTCTGAAAAGGATTGAAATGCAAATATTGGAAGCACTACGAAGCATTCTGAGAAACGTAAGTGTTTCTGCTAATATTATAGAAGTTGGCTTTTTTTTTAAATGGGTATTTTATACTTTACGCTTTCCTGAGAGAGCCTTGCTTTTTTAAATACTAAGGCTGGGTAATTTGGTCAAATTTAAGAAATGTTTAAAATCAAACATTGTGCAAAATGAGCCCTATTTGGGAAGTTGTAGGAATATTGATTTTTTTTCTGTAGTAATGCCATGGATGCCATCTTGTGGTTTTATCCCTTTCTCCCCCCCACCCCCCCAATATCATCATCAAACCTAGCACCAGAATACAATCTTCCTTCTGTGTGATTAAAAATGTTAAGGAAAAAATACATCCCTACAAGTCTACCAGTGAGTGTCACGCTCCTCAGTTGTGCATCAGCCACAGCTGGCATTCCCTAGCTGCATTACTAAGACCTCTACATTTGAAGCACTTCATGGGGGTGGAGCACTCCCATTGGATGGTTTGGGGGAGGAAGTGAAATCAACAGGAAGAGCGTGATGATGCTTATATTAGTCTCAAGACCATCCTGCCCTTTCAGCTAAAGATAGGCAGGAAGACTGAAAATAAAAAATACAATGAAGAAACGGGGAGAGAGGGGGCAATGTCCCAAGAAATTAAAAACTCCAATTGACAGATTTTGTTTTGTATGGTGGTAATAAAATTGGTTGCAGACTGGTATGTGTGTACACATAAAATTTGTGCACTGTTTAATTGGGGTAAATTAGAAAAGACTGAATTAAACTTAAATTGACAATATTTATCCTGATTTTTCAGATCAATGTTTTGATTCATTATTTAAGTAAATTCTACTGTACAAACATGTAGCCAATAATTAAACAAAGTTTGAAGCAATCTTAGCTTAAGGGCTTAAGTATCTCGTACCTTTTGATCTATATTTTTTAAAGTTGGTGATTACTTTTCTTTTCCCCTGCCTGCTTTTTTCTCATTTTTCACTTCCCCGCCCCTGCATAATCTGACCTCTCCATGCATCCTGTTTTAAGTGGAAGGACAGGTCAACTTCTTTCATGATTTTGCAGCACTTGTTTATGGCTGTTGGAGAGGGGGAGAAGAACGAGAGAATGTAAAAAAGGGTACTTGCCAGCACTGTATCTCATTCCAGGTCATATTCTGATGTTTCCTTTTGAACAAAGAGAAGTGTCACGCCTGACAACTTAGTGCAGGGTGAATCTGTTACAAGACATCTTGAAGCTACTTATAAATAAAGCTTCATGAAAATTTTTAAGAACTGAAATAACCTAGTGTTTCAGTGTTGGCTAGAATTAAAGTTCTAGCTTGATGAAATTTCTCCTGTACTAATCACTGAGGGGGGTGTTGGGAATGGAGCAGTACAAGGTAATATCAGACCCTTCATTTTAAATTGTTATTCTACTAGGAACATCCAAGGAAATTCATCGCTGCAGAAAATGTGGTTTATGAAGTGCATTCAATTCCTTGACACAATGTATTTTACATGTATGCGATTGAAATTGCCTTGAGAGTTTAGCTTTTCCGGAGTTGTCAGGGGGAATTATTCAATTTGTGGCATTGTTTGTAGAGGTATGGTTTAAAAATCATGTCCCTTCACCCACACATTGGGCTTCTCAATGCTGTTTTAAAAAATGTATTTTTTCATTTAAAGTGTATTTTCCAGAACTAACACCATTCATTGAACGTAAAAAAAAATCTTTAATTAAAAACCAAAGGGGACGACACTAGGAGGAGCAGTAGGTTATGTAGCAATATTTCACCCTTTCGCTTCTGGGATCTCAGTTTAAATCTGGCACACACTGTTAGATAAACACTCTTCTGTCTGCAAAGGCCGCAAGGAAAATTACTTTTGTTGATTAGTACCAAAAGGACAGAGGACTACAAATCAAAATTGCCCACTAACTGGCACTGAATTGCTTAGTGACTTGGGCCTTGAAGATGGTTTTGGTATTGGAAATAAAATTAATTAAAATTTCAGACTGATATCATAGGAAGTTGATGACAAAGGAACATTAAGGCAGAGCAAAAGTAGCTTTTCTCTGCATCTGCCTTTTAAACTTGAGACTGCTTGATGTTAATAGGGTGACAGCAATGGGATGTGGTCTTCATTCTCTATTGATATCTGTCCTCTTGATGAGCACAAAATGTATTTGGGGGGAAAAAAGTTGTACAGACAAACCTACATGAAGAGCGGTGCGCTGAGTTTTTAAAAAAAAAAAACCACGTATGACTATTATTCCCCTCCCCAAGATTGTTTATTTGTGGCATTCAATCAGTTGGTTGTGTATATAATACAAAGCATAATGCAGGGCCTGATAAAATGAGGGAATCTTAAAGGACTGAGATTGGTTTGAGTCAGTAGATCACCCTTAACCAAAAGAGAAAAAATGATACTGTATTATCTACAATACTAAACAATATTAAATTAATACTGAAAATGCAAAATTCTACCTGAGCAGCAGCAATATTTCCTTCACCTTCATAGTGACTACATCATGCTTCCCAAATCGGTTATAAATTTGAAGCCCTACAATACTATATGACAGTATTTCTAAGTTCCAACAGTGGAATAATATCTCTGACTTCAATCCACTGCAGCCTTTCCAAGTTGCTAATTTGTCATTGAATTTGAAAATCCTGTTGAATTCAGCATTCATGTCAGTTAAATTGAAACTGTCCAAATTTAATTCAGTTGTACTTTGAGCTGTTGGACTCTGAACACCGATTCCAGATTTGTTTTTGGAGGTGAAGGTGGCAGGAAGAAAAATTTACATATCTTACTGCATCACCACCCTTTGGTAACTAACTAAGCTTTTGTAGTATTTGTTTTTCCAATGCTTATGGAGAAAGCACATTATTTATAATAAGTTAATGACAGAGAATTCCCAGCCTTAGTAGAAACTCTTTATTTTTGAGCAACACAGTAGTTCCAATGCCATAGTCACCAGTTGTTAACTTGAAGTGTTCTGAGATTATTTTTTTAATGCCTTTTAGTCAGTATTTGCACATTTTTATTTTAAGGAAAGCTAGATGCAGCAAAGTGTGCTTTCAAGTTCTTTTTACGAATACTTTAAAAACAAAAGTTCTATCCTGATAATACTTGCTTTATTTGATTATATTCTTTGATCATTTTAATTTTTTATTATGAATTGGATTGTTTTGGTTCTCTGCAGGACAGAAGGCTTTACACGATTTGTTCCAGGCAGTGGGGTCAAAAAAGACATTTTTGTGTATTCTCCTTTCTCTTTGTCTTGCTCTGTCTGTTGCTCTCTGGTTTTTCCTCTAGCTCTTGCTCTGTCTCTTGTTCTGTCAGGTTCTTGCTCTTCTGCGTGCTCTCGCTTGTGCTCTCCCCCTTTCTCTCTCTCTCTCTCTCTCTCGTTCTGTCTGTCTCGCTCGCACGTTCTGTCTTTTGCTCTTTTAAAAAAAAATTCATGCACTTTTCAAAGACAAAACCCAGCATGTAACTTAAGTATGTTGACTGTTGTATCTGTGTAATTCAGCTTTGTTCTGTCTGTAAATGGTGTAGTTTAATATGAACTTATGTAGCTTACAAGAAAAGGTCACATCGTGCATTACAACTAATAGAGTAGCATCTGCTCCCAGTCCTGGTATATTATACTTTACAGATAACTGTATACTGCACTAGGTTGTATCAGTTGTACAAATCTCTGTTCCTAGTCTGCAGCTGAGTCTTTTGTGACACCAATAACTGGTCACAGCATGTATGGGATTTTTTGCATTATAAGCATTGACTCTGTGTTTCACTTTACACACAGTAACTGCTACTGTCTTCAGAATTTTTGTGATTTTTTTTTTTCCTTTTTTGTCAAGTTGCCATAACTTCATATTCATCTATCTTGCAGAATAAAAATGTATTTTGTTCAGAATCAGTGTGAAGGGTTTAACTTTTCAACAAAAATAAAACCAATACCACCTATTACTTTCTCCTTTTGCACAGCTGATTATGTTCCTGTTCTATATTAGAAGAAAAAGCACAAGGATACTCCTATAGAATCTGCACCAACCAAAATCTTGGAATATTTTGCTTTAAAGGATTTAATTTGATGCAATTCAGTATTATTGATTGTCAGACATATGACTTACGATTTCCAAAATTTGTCTTCCTGCAGTGCTGCTGATGTCGCATTAGTTGTGATGTTATCATCTCGTGTGTTTTTTGGTCTTTAGTTATTTCCAGGATGGAGAAATCATGTTTGAATCTATTTCAAATTAGTATTTAGATGTATGCCATCTACATAGTGGAGAATAATAGAATGCTACTTTTACTTCAATTGTGGAAAAGACCCTTATTATCTCACTAATGGGAGATACTTGGTTTACATTACAATGGTGACTACATTCAACATTACTTCACTGGCTATAGAGAGCTTTCTTCATTGGCTGTCCCTTGATTCGAGGATGACATCTGCTCAGGGTTGTGAGTTTCTGCCACAAGTCTTTAGGTGACTGAACAGGCTGATTCGTGACTCGCAGATCTTTGGACATGGGCAGGAAGCCCCATGAGGTAATGGGATCCAAAGTGCAGGATTTGCTTCCTTTTCTTCTCTGCCGCTGCTCTGTCTCATAATTAAGGTGTTTGGACTGAAGCATTACACAGATTGATGGACAAGTTGTCATCATTTTGAGCAATTGGTAGAATGCTCCTATACTGCAGAGAGACCTAGACTTGTGTATCAATGACACATAAGGGTGCTAAAGATCAGAGCTTTGGAATGCCCTGATGTCATAAAAGGGCATTACATAAATGTCAGTCTGTCTTGTGTGGTAATTTCAGTGGAAAAAAAATCATGCTTCCACTGGTAGATTGCAAATGATCTGGAATTTTGAAGCTACTGTTTGTATCCATATGTCAAGCTCTGGTTGTTACTTTTAACAAAGCTAGTTCTTCATACCTGTTTTTAAACACCCATTTTTAGAGCTTGTAGTGTCTGTTTCCTGAGCTAGATTGCCTCTCAAGAAAAGACTTGTCTGGATTGGCTTGAGGGCTTTTCCTTTGCAAAACAAATCCTAATCTCTGTGTTGCTGTAATATCTGGGATTTCTGAACACTTTACAGCACGACAACACTTTCTGTGCTTTGATGGTCGACCTCTCTTAAGAGCAGAGATGACCAATGGGGTGCAGTCGGCAAGGAATAATACAATTATGATCTGTAATCACTTTTGATTGGAGTGCACAGCAGATGTCCTGAGCACTGTTGATGATGGGGCTGATTCATGTGTACAGGCTTTTATTTTACTTATGCAGCAAGTATTGTCTGTAAACACAGAATGCATTGAAACATTTTTAGACTTGTGATTGAATTAGAATTTGAACATAAAGAACCATTCTGCTCTTTACAACTAAAGATTTATTAGATAAAAGATGCATCATCGTAAGTTAGCACTCTGGGATTGGCAATCACAGAATCAGTTTTGTCATCTTCAGTCCACCTCTTGGCACGTGATTAAAGTGCAGTGTTGCTTTTGGCCAGCCCGTCATTCTTGCTCCCTCTATAAATTGGAGCTCATCAAAAATCAGCAAAAATTCTTTCCTGTGACAACCCCCACGTACTGCCTCTTCACTGATTTACATTGGCAATGAGGCCTTGACACCTTAAATTTTCACTTTTGGGTTTAATAGTCATCCACCTTTCAGACCCTGTCTAAAAATCCAATTCTTTGGCCAAGCTTTAGTTAAGCTTTTCTAATATACCCGCCCCCCTCCTTTTGATTCAGCATCCAGTTTTTTTTGATTACGCCTTTCTGCCTTGAAATGTCTTTCCACATTAAATGTGTTATATAAATCCAGGTTGTTGCCAGTTATGTCAAATTATGGAAATGTCATAATTGAGAAACTGCTGTATGATTGCCAAATTGGTTTCAGAACCAAGTGGTTGACATGTATTTCTCTAATCTCGATGGTTGAGAAATGGAGTCCTTAGCATTCAGCATGGAGTTGTAGTACCCTTAATGTTTCTAGAGCTTCTGAAAGACTATATCATTCTAGCCTCATTTGAGAACTGGCTTCTTATGGATTGTCTAATTGAAAAGATCTGATGAACTGGCAATACAAACTTATCAAAAGGTTGTAAGTGTGATATTGCAAATGCATGCTTGGCTTATTGTTGTAACAGCTATATATGGGGTCCTCAAGGAAGTGTCTTGACCTTTCTGAGAGGATCAGTGGGTAGCATTCCCACCTGAGTTGTAAGTACCACTCCAAGACAAGCAAAAAAAAAAATCACATTTGACACTCCAGTGTGGTTCTGAAGGCATGCTGCATCATTGGAGGTGTGCCTTTCGGATCAGATTTTAAATCAAGGCTCTTCACATGTGGGCGTAAAAGATTCTACAGCACTATTTTGAAAAAGTGCAAAGGGGTTATTCCCCAGTGTCCTGGCCATTATTTAGCCTTCATTCAACATCTCTCACACTATTATCTGGTCGTCACCACTTTGCTGCTTGTGGGAATTTGCTTTGTGCCAATCATTATCTGAAAAAGAAAGGGCTGCAGTACCACTAAGTAAAGGCAGGGGATGTGCAGGAGTAGACCATTTGGCCCGTCGAGCCTGCTCTGCCATTTAATAAGATTTACCCCGATAACCTATCACTCCCTTGCTTACTAAGAATCTATCAGTCTCTGCCTTAAAAATATTCAAAGACTCTGATTCCACTGCCTTTTTCAGGAAGGGAGTTCCAAAGACTTGCGACCCTCAGAAAAATTTTCACCATCTTCATTTTCAATGGGCGACCCTTTTTTTTTAAACAGTGACTCTAGTTCTAGATTCTCCTACAAGAGGAAACACCCTTTTCGCATCCACCCTGTCAAGACCTCTCAGAATCTTTTATGTTTCAATCAAGTTGCCTCTGACTCTTCTACAAGCCCAGCCTGTCCAACCTTTCCTTATAAGACAACCTGGCTCTTCCGGTTATTAATCTGATAAATCTTCTCTGAACTGCTAATGCATTTACATCCTTTAAATAAGGTGACCAATACTGTACACACTACTCTAGATGTAGTCCCACTAGTGTTGTGTATAACTGAAGCATAATCCCCCTCACAATAAATGGTAATCTATTAGTTTTCCTAATGACTTGCTGTAACTGCACAGCAAGGCACTAGGCAAATTGCTGCTTCAGCCATGATGGGCCAAATGATGACCTGTGCAGTTCTGTTATCCTAGCTGTACGTTTCCTACATTACAACAGTGACTACACTTCAAAAGTACTTTATTGTCTGTAAAGTGCTTTGAGACATCCAATGATCATGAAAAGTGCTAATAAATGCAAGTTTTTAAAAACTTCTGGTTTTGATTGGATGCAAATGAGAGATCTTTGCAGAAAGTTCTTTGCAATACACTGCAGTATACACAAATGAGGCATTATCTTAAGTGATGTGAAGATTAGTGTAATGCTATCAAAAGTTTACTATAATATTGTCTGAAATCTCCACTTCGATCACACAGCTCTCTTCAGTTATGAACTTCAGTCTGGTCTAACTTGATAATTAAATATGCTGGGCTAAACAAGTAATGGAAATACTGGTTTTTCTAGTTCCCAGCCATATGACCATAGGAAAATGTCAAGATGGGAAAAGACCAGCCGATGCATCTGGCTTATATCATACAGTAAGATCAAGAGATTCTGTATTGACTAGGTGCTATGTAGGCTCCAAGGGAAAAAAAGTTCAAAACCATACACGCAATTAGGGAAAACAATTTGTAAAATACCTCTAGGTAACAAAAACTAGTCAAAAAAAATCTACGTTGACCATGATTTGCACAAATTGATACCTACTTCTATGAGCTAGGAACCAGTCCAGCTGTCTCCTGAAGATATACACAAACACACAACTTGTTCCACAGGTCTACTATTCTCTGAAAAAAGAACAGCCTAGCATCTAACCTAATTTGTCCTTTGTGTAACTTATACACATGAACCATCACCGCTGCACCCCCAACAACCATTGTTTTCCTCAGCCTATTGTTTACATAATCTAGTATCTATTATAAAGAATGTTTGGAAGACTGCATTTATCAATTGTCATCAGATGATGATGTTGATGGGCTGCTTCATTGAACCATTGCAGCTCTCCCGTGATGCTACTGGATAGCGAATTACCAGACGGTGACTCAATAATTGCCTATGAAGGGTTGGACGGTGTGCGTTTAGAGCGATGATGTCTGCTCTTCTCACTTGCATATGAACAATATGTGAAATTGTTCACAGAAATAAAAACAAAAAACTGCGGATGCTGGAAATCCAAATCCAAAACAAAAACAGAATTACCTGGAAAAACTCAGCAGGTCTGGCAGCATCGGCGGAGAAGAAAAGAGTTGACGTTTCGAGTCCTCATAACCCTTCCACAGAAATTGTTCAGTTTGGCAGCAAAAATAAAAAGCATATTATCTAAATGGTGAGAGATTGCAAAGCACTGAGATGCAGGAGTAGGCTACTTGGCTCCTCGAGCCTGCTCTGCCATTTAATAAGATCATGGCTGATCGGATTGTAACCTCAACTCTACATTCCCACTTACCCCTCATACCTTTCACCCCCTTGCTTATGAAGAATCTATCAATCTCTGCCTTAAAAACATCCCTTCTACCGCCTTTTGAGGAAGGGAATTCCATTGTCTCATGACCCTCGAAGAGAAAATAATTCTCACCTTTGTCCTAAATGGGCGACCCCTTATTTTTAAACAGTGACCTCTAGTAGTAGATTCTCCCACAAGGACATCCTCTCTGCATCGACCCCATCAAGACCCCTCAGGATCTTATATATTTCAATCAAGTTGCCGCTCACTCTTCTAAACTCCAGCAGATACAAGCGTAGCCTGTTCAACCTTTCCTCATAAGACAACCCACCCAATTCAGGTATTAGTTTAGTAAATCTTTGTCTGAACCACTTCCAACGCATTTGCATCCTCCCTTAAATAAGGAGACCAATACTGTGTACTTTACTCCAGATATCGTCTCACCAATGCCCTGTATAACTGAAACATAACCTCCCCACTTTTGTATTGAATTTCCCTCACAATAAGTGATAATATCCTATTAGCTTTCCTAATTACTTGCTGTCCCTGTACACCAGCCTTTTGCGGCTCATACAGTAGGACATCCTGATCCCTCTGCATTTTAAAGCTCTGCAATCTCTGTTTAGATAAGATGCTTTTTTATTTTTCCTGCCAAAATGGACAATTTCACACCTTCCCACATTATACTCCCATTTTCTAGGTCTTTGCCCACTCGCTTAACCTATCTATATACCACTGTAGCCCCCTTGTGTCCTCTTCACATTTTACTGTCCGACCTATTGTTGTGTCATCAGCAAATTTAGCAACTTTATCTTTGGTCCCTTCATCCAAGTCACTTATAAATTGTAAAAACTTGAGTCCCTGTGGCACACCACTCATTACATCTTGCCAACCAGGAAAAGACCCATTTATGCCAGCCCTCTGTTTCCTGTTGGCTAGCCAATCTTCTAGCCATGCTAATGTGTTACCCCCTACATCATGAGCTTTTATTTTTCACAATAACCTTTGATGTGGCACCTTATCAAATACCTTCTGGAAATCTAAACATAGTACTTCCACCAGTTCCCCTTTATCGGGAGGCGATGTCGTAGTGATATTGTCACTGGACTAGTAATCCAGAGACCCAGGGTAATGTCCTGGGGACCCTGGTTCAAGTCCCAGCATGTCCCAGGAATTGAATTCAATAAATATGTGATGATGACCATGAAGCCATTGTTGATTGTTGTAAAACCCATCTGGTTCACTAATGTCCTTTATGGAAGGAAACCTGTCCTTACCTGGTCTGGCCTACATGTGACTCCAGACCTACAGCAATGTGGTTGACTCTTAAAATGCCCTCTAACAAGGGCAATTAGGGATGGGCGATAAACACTGTCCTAGATAGCGATGTCCACATCCCATGAATGAATTAAAAAACTGTTACTTCAAAGAACTCTAATAAATTGGTTAAATGTGATTTCCCCTTCACAGGACCATGTTGACTCTGCTTAAATTGTTCCAAGCACCCTGTTATAATGTCCTTCAACTAGAGTTGTTCAGCTAATCATTAGGTTTGGGAAATGTGATGTGCCCATTGATAATGCTGTAGATGCTTTCAGCATCTCCATGTGCTCTCAGTAATGATCAGTCAAATTTGTGAGAGACTTGTTCTTGTTACAGTTGTCTTTAACTTCATTATTTATTCCACTTTTTTTTTGAGAAAACACAATGCTGGGAACAGATTATTTATCTGTCCTCCCATCCCTATCATGAAGGGAATTTAGTGGATAAAATTATTGCAAAAGAAAATTGGGACTGGAAATGATTCATGGTAGGTAAGCAAACTGTTTTATTTGTATATATGAGATTTACAAGAGTTGTCTATTCTGATTGAGTTTTTATGGTGTTTCAATTGTATAGTGTGTGCGCTAACATTATAGTTTATCATCTGCCACAAGCATGTGCTATTTCCTGGGGCCAATGTTTGGGTCTTGGGCGTCATGTGAATAATTATGGTGAACTCTCTGGAGATTCCACCTGCATTGGGAGTCTGGAATGGTTTCACCAAGTACCTCAAGCCTGCCTCAGCATAGCCACTTGTAGCCTCTTTTCAGTTGTATAGATTTCTAATTCCTTTTGAACTTGATGCCAATGCTTGTCCACCAAGTAGACTTTGGGCCCATTTATATTTTAAATGGTGTTTGTGCCGCCTATAGTAGTGCTGGAAACTGAGGGTGCAACAGACATCCCTATCCCTCGAGTCCAGTGTTGCTATGACACAAATAACAGAAAATGTTAAATAAGTATTCCTCTCATTTGTACTCTGCTCCAGACCTCACTTGATCCAAACATGTACAAAAGTGCTGAATTCCGCAGGTGAGGTGCCAGTGATGTCCAACATTTCATCTGATTTGTTTGGGGATGTGCAAGTGATTTATTTAATTGCTTGGCCACAGCAACTTTAAGAGGACTGACTTGTGTGTGATCCATGGGGGGACTTTCTGGTTGCTGCACAGCTTTAAAGGGAATACTGGTGGCTGCCCTTGATATCAAGGAACATTTGACCGAATACGGCATCAAGGAGACCATAATAAAAGTGGTCAATAGGTCAGGAGGAAAACTCAGTTGGCTGGCATTATGAGGATGGTTCTGGGTGTTGAAAGTCAATCATCTCAGCCCCAAGATATAATTGCAGGAATTCCTCTGAGAAGTATCCTAGGCCCAACCATCTTCAGCTGTCCTTCACTGACCATCACTCTACCACAAAGTCAGAAGTGGGGATGTTTATTGATGATTGCATAGCCTTCAGACACTGAAGTAGCCTGTGCCTACATGTAGCAAGACCTGGACAGAATTCAGGCTTGGGCTGATAAGGGACAGGTAACATTCACGCCACACCAGTGCCAACCAATGATAATCTTTAACAAGAGAGAATCTTGGCCTGATGTTCAAAGACATTACCATCACTGAATCCTCAATATCAACATCCTCTTGCATGAACATTGACCAGAAGCTTAACTGGACCAGCCACATAAGAACATAAGAAATAGGAGCAGGACTAGGCCATTTGGCACCTCAAGCCTGCCCTGCCATTCAATAAGATCATGGCTGATCTGCCCCAGGCCTCAATTCCTCTTTCATGCCAGCTCCTCATAGCCCTCAACTGATATTCAAAAAACTATCTACCACCTCCTTAAATACTTTCAGTGATCTAGCCTCCACAACTCTCTGGCTCAGAAAATTCCAGACATTCACTACCCTCTGAGAGAAGAAATGCCTTCACATCTCAGTTTTAAATGAATGTCCCCTTATTGTGTAACTATGTCCCCAAGTTCGAGATTCCCCCACTAGTGGAAACATCTTCTCAACATCTACCCAGTAAAGCCCCCTCAGAATCTTGTACATTTCAATAAGATCACCCCTCATTTTTCTAAACTCGAATGAATAAAGGCCTAACCTGTTTAGCCGTTCTTGATAATTCAACTTTTTCATCCCTGGAATCAGCCTGATGAATCTCTTTTGAACTGCCTCCAATCCTTTCTTAAATATGGGCTTCAAAACTGTGCACAGTACTCCAGGTGGGGCCTCACCAACATCCTGTACAGTTGTAACAAGATTTCCCTATTTTTAAACTCTAACCCCATAGCAATACAGGCCAAAATTCCATTTTCCTTTTTAATTACTTGCTGCACCTGCATGCTAACTTTGTGTTTCATGCACAAGGACACCCAGATCCCTCTTCGCTGCACATTTTTGGAGTCTCTTTCCATTTAAATAATAGTCTGCCTTTTGATCCTTCCTACCAAAGTGCATGACCTGCCTCTTTCCTACATTAAACTCCATCTGCTAAGTTTTTGCCCACTCACTCAACCTATCTGTAATCCCCTTGCAGATTCCTCACGTCCACATCACAACATGCCTTCCCACCTATTTTTGTATTGTCAGCAAATTTATACATTACACTCTGCCCCTTCCTCCAAGCCATTAATATAGATAGTAAATAATTGAGGACCTAGGATTGATCCTTGTGGCACTCTGGTTACGTCTTTCCAATCTGAAAAAGACCCATTAATCCTGACTCACTGTCTTGTGTGTGTTAACCAATCCTCAATTTGTGCTAATACATCACCCCAGTACCGTGAACTCCTATCTGTTCAATAACTTTTTATGTGGCACCTTGTCAAATGCCTTCTGGAAATCCAAATACACTCCATCTACCGGTTCCCCTTTATCAACTCTGCTTGTAAATGCTGTGGCTACATAAGCAGGCCAAGAGGCTGGTCATTGGCAAGTAACTCACCTTCTGACTCCCCAAAGCTTGACTACAATCTACAAGGCACAAGTCAGGAGTGTGATGGAATACTTGGCTGGTTGAATGCAGCTTCAACACCACTCAAGATGTTTGGCACTATCCAGGACAGAGTAGCCCACTTGATTGACACCCCTCACATTAAACATTCACTCCCTGCACCATCGGTGCATCATGGCTGTAAAGTGTGCCATCTACAAGATGTACTGCAGAAACTCACTAAGGCTCTTTCAACTGCACCTTCTAAACCTGCTATCTCTCTCACTTAGAGGAATGGGCGCTTGGGAACACCACCAAATTCCCCTCTACGTCTCACACCATCCTAACTTGGAACCATTTGCTGTTCCCTCACCGTCACTGAATCAAAATCCCATGGGTGTACCTACACTACATGGACTGCAAGGGTTCAAGAAGGCAGATCACCAATACAAAGCAATTAGGGATGGGAAATAAATGTTGGCTTTGCTTGTGATGCCCACATCCCATAAAAAAAATTTAAAAAAAAATAATAGCTAGTCCCGTAGTACAATGACACCACATTGGATCTAGAGAGAAATGGAGATGTGAAATCTAAGTAGCTGTGAATGTATAAATGATTGGGGATAGTTCAATTCTTTTTAGGAGAAATTTAATAGGTGTATTTTCATTGGAAAGTGTTCTGCATGCCTCAGCTATTCCCTCTATAGTGTTTTGAACCTGAGTAAGAGGAGTTTTGCTCTTCACCTGCTGATGCTGTGTACCAAAAGTGCTTTTGAAGTGGAATCCCCTTTTATGTTGGGGGGCGGGGGGGAATGAACTATAGTATAAATTTGTCGATGACTGCTGTAAACAAGCAGTTCTGTTCTATCGTAACTATCTTAGTGATTTTGAGTGTAGCCTATGCTGCTAATTATTGCAACCTCACCTGGAAATATCCCATCCCCTGCAAGCTAATATTCGTAGAATGATCCAAGATAATGACAAGCCCAATAGTGCTCAATGCTGCAAAGTTGCATGATTGCAAAATCTCATAGTGCCTATGCACACATTTAAGGGGTGGCTAATCCTTGCCACTTAACAAATTATGCCTTAGACACCACATTGGGAAAGCTGGTTCAGTTGATACAAGTAAATGAGAAACTACCTGCACGCATTTCTCAGCTATTTCTTTTGAAGACTGAAAAGTGAATAGGTGTTTGTGTGTGCTAGATACCTACCAGATAAAAGAAAAAAAGTCTTTACTGAGATTTTGTTGAACATCTGCCCCATAGTCTTTATCATTGTTACCTTAAAGTAATAGCCCAAATAAAATGGGTCAATTGGGCCCTCTTTTAATATCATAAATACATGCTTAATTAGTTCATGGGTGGCCTTCCACATGACATAGTGCTTTAAATAAGGAATCCGCAACTATTATTAGGGTAAAATTGGGGCTTTTGTATTTGACTCTAATACACCAGCAGGAACAGGGTGGCTTTGAGTCAGAAACCCATTTTGGACTCTGCCCGATTTTGTGCTCCATTGACATGTTCCAATGGGGTGGGCTAGGTTAAAATTGGTGCCAGAGTTTCTAATTGTAAAATCAATCACCTAAACAAGATAAAGAAGAGGATATTATCCAGTTGATTGTATAATGCAACATAATGACACTACTTTTAAATACCATATAGAAATATAAAGCCACATAAATAGTGGCTGCAAGAGCAGGTCAGAGACTGGGAATTCTGCAGCAAGTAATTCACCTGCTTACTCCCAAAAGCCTGTCCACCATTGACAAGGCTCAAGGCAGGAGTGTGATGGAATACTCTCCAACAGCACTCAAGAAGCTGGACACCATCCAGCACAGCAACATGCTCCTTGGATACCCCACCCAAAACCTGAAGCATTCACTCCCTCCACCACCAGCACACAATGACAACAGTGTGTACCTTTCAAAAGATGCACTGCAGTAAATCGCCAAGCCTCCTTTGACAACACCTTTCAAACCCGAGGTTTCTTTATCACCTAGAAAGACAAGGCTAGCAGATGCATGAGAACACTACTCCATGCACTATTATTAGGGTAAAATCAGGGCTTTTGTATTTGACTCTAATATGCCAGCAGGAACAGGGTGGCTTTGAGTCAGAAACCCATTTTGGACTCTGCCCAATTTTGTGCTCCATTGACAAGTTCCAATGGGGTGAGCTAGGTTAAAATTGGTGCCAGAGTTTCTAATTGTAGAATCAATCACCTAAACAAGATAGAGAAGAGGATATTATCCAGTTGATTGTATAATGCAACATAATGACACTTCTTTTAAATACCATAGTCACAAATCATCCTGACTTGGAACTATATCACTGTTCCTTCCTTGGCGCTGGGTCAAAATCCTGGAACTCGCTCCCCAACAGCACTGTGGGTGTACCTACCTCACACAGACTGCAGCGGTTCAAAAGGCAGTCCACCACCACCACCACCACCTCAAGTGCAGTTTGGGATTGGCAACAAATACTGGTATTGCTCATGAAGGAGCCTTTAAAAAAATATTGTGACTGGGGAAGAAGGTATAAAAACATATGTTAAAATAGAGACCAGAATAAACGCAAGTGCTGCATTCACCTTAATTGATGCTGTCATGGTTGCCATCTATCCAATATAATCTTTCCTCAAATTATTAAAGATGAAAATGTTATTCAGTTTGACAAAATTCTGACATGCCATTGATTATAAAAATGAAAACCTGAGCTGAGTGGTTGAGAGTAATGTCATGTCCCTGAATAGAGCCCAGTGCATAAGCAAAATTGTTTTTCATAAGAATTTATTGTACAATGAACACACTTCCCTTTCAATTAACACTTTCCTCCTCAAAAATCTAATTGTAATCTTTAAGAGAAAGTTAATTCTTTACAGTAATAATTGATAACCCTTGATCCATCTAACCAGGGCTTTTGGTATGTGGTGAAATATGATATAGTGGTATAAACAAGAAAGCAACATTTTTAATAAAAGCATGTGCCCAAGGAAGGCACAATTATTACACCTTGGGACCTGAAAAGAGGTGCTCTAGTTGCACACAGATGCACTTTGGTAGCCCAATAATACAATTTGTGTCAAATAGTATATAACATACTTGTTATAAAACAATGTATCCTTCAACCCACCATAGCAGGGGAGATCAATTAAGTGTGTTTATCACACAAAAAATACTCATTGGTTTAAATTTTTCAGGAACCAACCAAAACATAATTTGGTCTCTGAACACATTTCTTTCAACTTCTATTCAAATCCTTTCAAATGACATTCCACACTCCACCACCACACCTCCTTCAAAGCATAAACAATGTCAAGGGTGCTTTGCTAGTATTAGGATGAAAATAGACAAGTCCTGAAAATATGCAATGTATTGCTCAGTAGGCAGAAGCAAAAGACAGACTGAAGTTTTAGTTGAGACTGTACATCAGAAAGGGTTGGAAATAAAAAGGTGAATATACAATAATCCGGGTAAATGAATTGTTGCAAAAAGGGGGCCAAGTGGAATTTTCATTCCATCCATATTACATTTTGTGTAATAGGCTAACTATTCAAGTTTGATGTCAGTGACTGCTCCTGAAAGTTGCCTTGCCTCCCCTATGATTCACACTCACCTGCCTGACCTGTAAATGATAGTGAAATCCAGCAATCAACAGACAAATCTTATCACTTTACCCCAGCTCACTGGGATGTGCTGTCTGCTGCCAAAGTTTTCCTCATGTTGAGACTGAGGCTCAGGAACAACTCGTGCTTTGTCTAAATTAGAGAATAAGTCAATGAAAGTGATCAGTACAAAACTACATATGTTCCAATAATTATAAACTTTATTGTTATCTTCACCATATCAAAATATATTGTATCTTGAAAACACGTGTTTATGTCCTACAATGTGAATCATTGCTGCAGAGGTTTTCTGCTGTCTAGAGACCATACACTGACTTGAGGTAAGCACCTTCACAGATGTAGAATTCTTAATATTTTGAAAGCATGCTGAAACAAAGCCTATAACAAAATTGAGTTTTCCTTAGTATACTTTAATGGATTGTCATTCTTGTCAATCGAATAAGATGTGTTTACGGAAGTTTGAAATATCTCCAATGGATGGGATTAACATTTAACCCATACAGCCCTCAAAGGTACTATAAAATTGATATAACTAAACAGTAGTCTTCAATCTACATTGCCATGTTAATTCCATCTTTTTAAATAACACCTAGGGTACAGACTTACTTATATATTGACTTACATCATTCAGTTAATCGGTATGAATTATCATTCATATTGTTAGAATCATAGCTTTTAAAATTATATTTTTCTTCTAAAATATGGAAAGACTACATTATCTGGACATTTGGATGCTAACCTGGAGGTTTTTTAAAAAAAGGTCATAAGTTCACCTTGGAAGTTTGATGTGAGAAAATGCAAAGTTGTTCACTTTGGCAGGAAGAACAAAAAAGCAGAGTATTACTTAAATGGAGAATGGCTGCATAATCATGAGGTGCAGAGGGACCTAAGTGTTTTAGTACATGGAGTCACAAAAAGTTAGTATGCAGGTACAGCAAGTAATTAAGAAGACTAATGGAATGCTATCCTTTATTACAAGAGGGATTCAACATAAAAATAAGGATGTTATGCTTCAGTTATACAGGGCATTGGTGGGACCGCACCTCAAATACTGTGTGCAGTTTTGGTCTCCTTATTTAAGAAAGGATGTAAATGCTTTGGAGGCGGTTCAAAGGAGGTTTACTAGATTGATACCTGGAATGAGTGGGTTGTCTTATGAAGCAAGATTAGACAGACTGGGCTTGTTTCCACTGGAGTTCAGGAGGGTGAGGGGTGATTTGACTGAAGTATACAAGACCCTGAACAGCCTTGACAAGGTGGACATCGAAAGGATGTTTCCTCTTGTGGGTGAGTCCAGAACTAGGGGGCACTGTATTAAAATTAGGGGTCAACCTTTTAGGACAGAGATGAGGAGAAATTTTTTCTCTGATGGTTGTGTGACTTTAGAGCTACTTTTAGCTCTGAAGAAGAGTCATACGGACTTGAAACGTTAACTCTGTTTTTCTCTCCACAGATGCTGTCAGGCCTATAGATAGTTTCTTGTTAGGCAAAGGAGTCAAAGGTTATCGGGGTTAGATGGGAATGTGGAAATCGAAACGCAAGTAGATCAGTCGTGATGTTATTGAATGGCGGAGCAGGCTCGAGGGACCAAATGGTCTACTCCTGTTCCTCTTTTGTTCATATGGAACTGTCAACAAGCATGCCTTTTCCAAGAAATCACCTGACCAGCATGGTACTTGAAGGGGAAGAGCTGTTTGAACTGCAATCACTTTAATTAATGGGGGAAAAACTGATGAAGGCAAAGGCAAGTGATTTACTGGAAATCACATGGCAGAGACTAGCTTTAAGTTTTGAACTTGTTTGTGAACTCTGTCTTTTGGGGAATAAGCTAAGAAAGAAGGCTCCCTTAACTGGCTCTCTCCTTGCTTTGCCTGAAATTCCATACGTGGTTAACAACCTACAGTCAGGGAATTCTCATCTGCGTTTAGCTTGTCTGTGTTTGGACCTGAAACACTAGGACAAGAAAGATTGATCTGGCCCTATTTACATCCATGCCGTGGCTCCTTTGGAAAGAACATCATGACAACTAGGATGACCAGCGAACAGCCTTCACATGAGGCGGCACCAGATCAACAGTGTCGAAACCCTGCAAAATTTATAATATTCTTATAACATCTTTCCCAACTGCCCATCTCTTCAAAGACTTCTTGTGTGTCTTTCCTCTGCCTGTGTGAGCGCTGGGGAATTTTAAAAAAGGAATAGATAGTTACACTTCCAGATTACAATTGTGTGTTAACCAGTTCTTGCGACTTGTTAAAAAATATGTTGTTTTGTAATAAATCAATCATTCTGACTTTATTGAAAGAAAACAAAAACAGAATTACCTGGAAAAACTCAGCAGGTCTGGCAGCATCGGCGGAGAAGAAAAGAGTTGACATTTCGAGTCCTCATGACCCTTCAACATAACTGAGTGAATCTAAGGAGAGGGGTGAAATATAAGCTGGTTTAAGTTGGGGGGTGGGTTGGGTTGGGGGAGAGAAGTGGGGGGGTGGTGTGGTTGTAGGGACAAGCAAGCAGTGATAGGAGCAGATAATCAAAAGATGTCACAGACAAAAGAACAAAAGAACACAGGCGTTGAAGGTGGTGATATTATCTAAACGAATGTGCTAATTAAGAATAGATGGTAGGACACTCAAGGTACAGCTCTAGTAGGGGTGGGGTGGAAAGGCTAGCAGGGCATAACAGATTTAATAATAATGGAAATAGGTGGGAAAAGCAAAATCTATATAAATTATTGGAAAAAACAAAAGGAAGGGGGAAGAAACAGAAAGGGGGTGGGGATGGAGGAGGGAGTTCAAGATCTAAAGTTGTTGAATTCAATATTCAGTCCGGAAGGCTGTAAAGTCCCTAGTCGGAAGATGATGTGCTGTTCCTCCAGTTTGTGTTGGGCTTCACTGGAACAATGCAGCAAGCCAAGGACAGACATGTGGGCAAGAGAGCATGAATGCCTTGTGAACCTCCATTGAACTGCTTCTAATGCAACTACATCATTCCTCAAGTATGGGACTAAAACTGTGCACAGTACTCCAGGTGCGGTCTCACTAATGCCTTGTACAGTTGCAACAACACTTCCCTATTTTTATACTCTATTCCTTTAGCAATAAATGCCAAAATTCCATTTGCCTTCCTTATTACCTGCTGTACCTGCAAACTAGCTTTCAGCGATTCATGCACAAGGCAATAAAATGGCAAGTGACAGGGAGGTTTGGGTCAGAAGCCTGGTTAAAGACTCTCTTATTCTGGGTAACAGTAGCAAAGGTAAGTAATTGGCCATTTTGATGAATAAATTAAACATTTAAACTAATGGCATGCCCTGCAGAGTTGTGGGGCTAGGTAATCTGCGCATTCCTCTCATCCCGCTCGTAACGATATCCAGCAACATCAATCAGATCACAGCTCAAAAGGTGGCTCACTGCCACCTTCTCGAAGGCAATTAGGGATGGACAATAAATGCTGGCCTTGCCAGCAACGCTCACATCCCATGAAAGAAAGATGTACACCAAGGATGTCCAGAATTATACATGTCTCTACCAAATGCTACTTATTTGTTCTCACTTCCATAAGAACATACATAAGAACATAAGAACTAGGAGCAGGAGTAGGCAATTCAGCCCCTCAAGCCTGCCCCGCCATTCATTACGATCATGGCTGATCTCATTTTGGCCTCAACTCCAATTTCCCACCCTCTCCCCATAAGCTTTCAACCCATTACTAATTAAAAATCTATCTCCTCCTTAAATTTATTCATCGTCCCGGCATCCACTGCACTCTGAGGTAGTGAATTCCACAGATTCACGACCCTTTGAGAAAAGTAATTCCCCCTCATCTCTGATTTAAATCTACCACCCATTAGCCTAAAACTATGGCCTCTCGTTCTAGAATGCCCCACAAGGGGAAACATTCACTCCACGTCTATTTTGTCTATCCCATTTAGCATCTTATATACCTCAATTAGATCTCCTCTCATCCTTCTAAACTCTAGCGAGTATAGGCCTAAACTGCTCAATCTCTCCTCATAAGACGAGCCCCGCATCTCTGGAATCAATCTAGTGAACCTCCTCTGAACCGCCTTTAATGCAACTACATCATTCCTCAAGTATGGGGGCCAAAACTGTGCACAGAACTCCAGGTGCAGTCTCACTAATGCCTTGTACAGTTGCAACAACACTTCCCTATTTTTATACTCTATTCCTTTAGCAATAAATGCCAAAATTTCATTTGCCTTCCTTATTACCTGCTGTACCTGCACACTAGCTTTCAGCAATTCATGCACAAGAACACCCAGATCCCTCTGCACTGAAGCATTCTGAAGTTTCTCTCCATTTAAATAATAAGTCACCTTTTTATTCTTCCGATCAAAATGGATAACCTCACACTTAGCCACGTTAAACTCCATCTGCCAAATTTTGGCCCATTTACCTAATCATTCCATATCCATTTGTAAATTTCTTATTTCTTCATTGCAACTTACTCTCCTGCCTATTTTACCCGAGTAGCAGTGCAAACTTCCTCAACAGTTTTTCTGATGCTTGCACCTGACTGTGCCAGGAGAAGGAACACCAATTTAAATGCTATTCAACCGAATGTTGAGATCTCTACGCTCCACCCTCAAACCTCTACGCTCAAACCTTTACGCTATTCCTGCTATCCCCAAGAAAATGTGGTTCTGTTATTAAGGTCCTATCTGTGTTAAAAGACAGGCTGATATTGCCAAGAAAGATTCTTATTCCTGCATTACAACAATGACTATAATTCAAAAACCCTTAATTGGCTGTAAAGTGCTTTGAGACACCATGAGGCCATAAAAGGTGCTATATAAATGCATTTCTTTTTTTTCTTCCTTTTACTTTGTTATCCTTCTGAATTCTTCCTTTTACTTGTTTAGCCTTCTGAATAAAAAGTTTTATTGCCTTGGTACTTTTCTTCTGCCATCTATCCAGGAGGTATACTTGAGGAATCATCATTTAGACATATGAATGAATCCAGACTAAAATCAAAATCTTAGTAAGTAGCACAAACATTCTAATTAAATGGTCAAATTAAATCCTTCATCGACATAAAGGTTTGCCTTGAGGCATGCTGTTGTTCAGGAGTTAGCATATCATTGTGTTAACCAACTGAAGCAGTCCTTGAATTCATGCTGAGCTCCAGAAAGTTATTGGGTATTGACTTTGAAGATTACATTGGTATATTAGCTTATGTCAGATGTCCTGTACATCTCCCACTTCATTCTGCTTGGGCCTGTGTACTGAGGCCTTGAGAATCTCTCCGAATATTTTGAGGCCCTATAAATAATGGTGAGGAAAGAAGTACCACCTGGAACACATCTTTCAACATCTTAAGAGCTATGTCAAAGTCTTACCTGAGTGTAAATGTGCCTACTGCATGATTCAGTTCAGAACCTGTCAAGATTCAGCACAATTTTTCAGGACTGAAGCAGCAGGGTCTCAGATTGCTTGCCAGAAATGCAGTTTCTGAAATTGGCCCATTCATTGCACGTGGCAAACTACTGGCTGGTGTTGGTTGCTTGTTGGCAGACTGGGACAGGAAATAATGTGCTGCTGCATTTCTTAATGGGCACAGCTGCCACTGAAGGGATTCTCAGGTTGCTGTGTATACCATATGCCAAGCTGGAGCAAGGAGTGGGCTGGTTCATTTCCTGGGTTTTTTCTTGGACATCCTCTTACAGGAAGTGCATTAAAGGAGGGTTACTCTCATGCAAATTATCCAGCTCACAGGATTTGCTCACCATATTGCAACCTGGCTAATGCTGCATGCTAACTCTTCAGAAAACAATTCTTCCTGATCTCCACATGCTTGCCTTTATTGTAGCAGGTACATTTTATTACTGTCGTTTTAACTGAGCTTGTTGCCATGTGACCTTTTGGAAAAGTAATTCCAAAAATTAAGTTTAATGCATTGTAAACTGGCAAAGATGTTCTCAAAATAGTGTTTTACTTTGAAAGCTGTCCACTCAATATAATGTTCAACTGTTAATTGTTGGGAAGTGGCTAGAAATTTTCTAAAGTGATTAAAATTAGACTGAACTTATAAACTTAATGTTATACAACAAACCAGCCAGTTCCAGAAAAAATTATGTTTTTAAAAAAATAATTTATGGAATGTTGGCATTGTTGGCAAGGCTAGCATTTATTGCCCATCCCTAACTGACCTTGAGAGGTGATGAGAAGCTATCTTCTTGAACCATTGCAGTCCTTGTGGTGCAGGTACACCACAGTGCTGTTAGGGGATTTCCAGGATTTTGATACAGCTACAGTGAAGGAATCGTGATATAGTTCCAAGTTAGGGTGATATGTGGCTTGGAGGGTGTAAGGGTTATTGTGAGACTGTGTTTAAAAGAAAAACTTCCTATCATGATGAGGCAAGATAACACATGACTAGGAGAGGAGGAAAGGATGTTCATGGCTTCAGCAGTGTCACATCTAGTCATGGATAGCTGTATGTAGTTCAGTTGTATAAAATGAATCAGTTGTTGTTTGAACATACCAACGTCTCAGTAATTATTTGGAAGCTAGACTAACAACAAGGTGGCAGCAGTGATGGACCCCAAAACACTGAAAATTCAATTTTAAAGAAGATTAATGTCAGAATTGTAACAGTGGCATCAAAACTGCGGAACTCTGTAAGACACGGTTGAAGAAACTCCAAAGCTGCTCCGTAGACGAAGTGGAGGCAGGAAGAGTCAGGAAATCAACTTTTAAGGTTATTCAGGGCTGCACCACAGCGAGAGGTAGTCTAACGAAAATCCTGCAATTGTAGGCTTCGAATCAGAGAACCAAGCAGACATCATGGAACTGGTGAGCAACCCTTAAAAAGGGTAAAAATTGATTTTAATAGTGTACTGGGCAGGCAGCATTGAGAAAACCAGATCCTTAGCAAGGGCAAGTAATAGAAAACTCTGGGGTCTGGGGCGCCGGGGCCATTACATGTGGTGACTGCAATGCTCCAGGGAAAGGGAGTAAAGAGATTATTGAAATAACAGTTTTTAACATTCAAGAAATAAATACCGAGTCTAGCTGAGAGATTCCCTATGGAGAGACAGTGACTGCAGAGGATCTCAATGAGAGGCTGAACAGCGCAGGAAAGCTTCAAATGCTGGAAGGAAAATTTAAAACTTTGGCTAAACCACCTAAGAGCTTAGAAAAGCCATGGATCCTAAATCTATGCTACCCGGCAGGTTTAGGCACATGGAAAGACCAAATCAAACTCAAAACTGGGCACTTTGGAGAAAAAGATTCTTGAGGTTCTGAATTACTTCAGGATTGGACACTAAGGGCAGAATTTTGCCCTTGGTGGGCGGGTGGGCCCCACCAGCTCTGTGCGGACGGGCAGGCGATCGCCACAGCCGAAGCAGGCCCCGTCGCTATTTTGAGTGGGGGGGCCAATTAAGGCCCACCCAGCGGGTTACCCGATGGGAAGCGCTGTGCACTTCCTGGGCAGAGGGGGAGGGAATCCCCAATTGTCAAAGTGCGCTTTTCACAAAAGAGCTCACATCTCCCTGAGACTAAGTGCTGTCTCAGGGAGATCACTGACAGTGCTTCAAAGTTTAAAAATAGAACAGTAAGAAAATTATCATGTCCCCCTCATGTGACAAGTCACACGAGATGGGACATGTTAATAAATATGACTTAAACTTTATTAAACTTTTTAAAAACAGACACGAAACCTCATCCCGGCAGTGGATGAGGTTTCATGTTTTTTCAGAAGCCTGCTGGGGCTCCTGGCCTTAAGGTTAGACAGGCAGGGCTTTCACTTGTCTTAATTATCCTGTCAATGGCCTCAATTGGCCATTGACAGGTCGGCAGGTGGACAGCTGATTTGGATGTCTGCCCGCCTTCCTGAATATTTAAATGGTGCGTGATGACATCAGGGGTTCCGCCCGATGTCATCCTGTGTCGGCAAGCGGGCCCTGCCCCCAACTCGCCGACAGAAAAATTCTGGCCTAAGTCTAAAGCTGAACATGTCAACACATCACTTTACTCCATAGGAACAGTAGCAGATGATATTGCAAGACAGGGCATCAATGAGACTGCTGATAAATTTGAAGAAGCCTTAAAAGCCTTTGATAGCTATTTCAGCCTGAGGAGCAATAAGATTCTGGAAAGGGCCCAATTCAGCAAAAGGGTCCAGAAACCAAGTGAACCAGTGGATGTTTTTATTAATGACCTTTACAGACTGGTTGAAGGATGCAAGTATGGAGACCTAAAGACAGAATTAGTACAAGGCCACATTGTCATCAGTGTTATTGATGAACCCGTATCAGATTTATTGCAATCTGAAGAAAAAAGCAATATAGCTGGTGAGATAAACAGAGGTCCGTAAACAGAACAGGGCAATACTGCAGTACTGAGAGGTGAAGAGTTACCTTGGCCCAGGAAATTCCAGTGACTATACAATTCCTTAAGCCCAGGAATGTAAGGAAGGATCAGAAAAGAAGGTACAATTTGGAGGGAAAGTACAAGATGCCATAAAACCCTAGCGGCGCTGTGGCACCAATAAGACCCACAGGCATGAACAGTGTCCTGCAAACATTGCAGAATGCTTTCTCTACAGCAGAATTGACCATTTTGGGAAGATGTGCTGAAGTAAAACTTCTAATTTTGAAGGTTTCAAAGAAAAAGTCTTCGCGCATAAAGTCATTAACGAAGTTGAAGAATTTCCGGCAGAAGAAGAATAAAATGTTTCCTGGGTGAGATCAATGACCCTAATGCATTCTGGAACACAGATATATATGTCAATGGATGTATCACCAACATTAAACTAGATACTGGAGCAAGTGTAATGGTTTTATCAGACAATGTTTACCAATGCATTGCCTGCAGCCAACGGAAACCCAGTTATACAGTCCCAGGAGGGATCGAACTAAAAGTGAAAGTAAAGTTACAGGCAACACTCCAGTACAAGGGAAAGCAGATATTGGAAGCATTGTACAATCTACAGAATCAAGAATTTTCAGCCTGAATTTTCAGCTCGGTGGGCTGGCCCGATTGGCGGGCCCAGGATCTGCCGGGAAGTGGACCACCGACTGCGATCGGCCCCCGACCATGAGTTCACACTAGCTGGCCAATTAACGGCCAGCCAACAAGAAACGCACGCTGAAGAGCTCTGCACTGCCGGGGGTGGGGGGGCAGGAGGAGGGCAGGCAATTACATCCACGTGAGCACGGGTGAACGCTGAGAAAAAGCTCCCTGAATGCAGAGTGTGGCCTCAGAGATGCAGACCCAAAAACCACAAAATAAAGTTTTGAAAATCAGAACAAAAATGCCCAAGTATCACAATCGGGCACCTGAACATATGGATGATAAAAATGCTGTCCACAGATTTTTATTTTTATTTTATTTAATAACAGAAACCTCATCCCGCCCTTGGATGAGATTTGATGAATAAGGGAAAGACCATAAGGTTGGATGGACTATGAAAAATAACACTGTTAAAGGGCTTAATTGTTCGCTTAATTCTCGGTGGGCGTGCTTCCGACTTTTGCATGTGCCCACCGAGCAAAATATCGCGTGAGCGCAGGATGATGTCGAAACGCTCACCAGACATCATTTTGTGCGATTTCTCACCAATCAGGTTGGGCACGCGCTCGCCCAATCAAAGTAGAATTCAGCCCCATCTCTTCTAAGTAGAAGAGCTTATATTGACCTCAGTCTTATCAGGAAAGTGGAAGAAGTCAGTCAGCAAGAATCTAGGTATTGCTTCAGAAAAGTCTTCCCCAAGTCTGGGAAGACTTAAGAGTGAATATAGCATTACTTTGCGAAGAGATGTTAAACCTGTATGTCTTTTCACACCCAGGAAGATGCCACATCCACTAATGAGACAAGTCCAACTATATCTGGAAGAGATGACCAGGACCTGAGGGATAAAGCAGTTTTAAACCGTCTGCAAGGAGAAGGCCTGACACTTAATTAAAAGTGTGAATTCTTGAAAACATCTATTCATTTCCTCTGGCACATTATTAGTGGCAATGGCATAATGGCACACCCACAAAAAACAAGAGCCATTAGTGAATTCCATCTCAGAACTTCAATGATTCTTTGGAATGGTTAATCAGCTGGCAAAAGTCCTGCCTATCCTAGCACACAAGTTACTGAGCCCATAACACAGCTATTAAAGAAAGCCCAAGCATGGTATTGGGATCCACACCAGGAGCAGGCATTTCAAAAAGTTAAGGATATGCTGCTTTCACTGGGTACTTTAGCTTATTATGACCCGTCACTACCAACCACAGTTGCGGGCAGCATTATTTCAAGAACAACTAGATGGGTGTTGTAGACTGGTTTATAATGTGCCTCGGGCATTGTCTGACACTGAGAGGAGGTATATGGTCATAGAGAAAGAGGCTGTTGTATTCATGTGGGCTTGCAAGAAGTTCTTAGATTATACTATCAGCTTAGAGACAGACCACAAACCCCTATATTCCTTATTTGATGAAAACGAACTTGTTAGGATGCTCCAAGAATCCAGAGATTCCAGTTGAGATTAATGTACTTCACCTATGAAACAGTATATGCCCAGGGCAAGCTGCAGATGACAATGGGCACATTGTCCCGAGCTACCATTGACTATCCTACGCAACAGGATGTCAAACTCATCCTGAGTTTGTAGCATAATTGCCAGCAAGCTTTAAAAAGCTGAAAGAAATTCATCATGCGCGGATGTATGGTGAGGAATGCATTTGCATTCGCCAACAATACATGTAAGGTTGGCCACTGTAGCATCCCAGTGCTATGGTGATGTAAACTTACTTTGAGCAAAGGAAGCACTTTACAATGGCGGATGGTTTGCTGGTGTATGACGAGAGGCTGGTGATTCCACTCTCACTCTCACTCTGGCCAGATATCTTGGAAAGAATAAACCAGGGCCAGACGACTATCACAAAATGCAGAGCACGGGCTCAGTCTTCCGTGTAATGGCTGGGAATATCAAGATCTAGAGAAGTGATTTCTTTGTGCCAAGTGTGTACAGTGCACAGACTAGAACAAAGGGAACCCCTTATCACAACTCAATTCCTATGCAGGCCATTGGAACGTTTGGGGATGGACTTGTTTATGTTTAAAAGAAAATCCTTCCTTATTGTCATTGATTACTTCTCCAGGTGGACTGAGGTCAAATGTCAATACACTACAACAACTGAGGCAGTCATGTGGGCTTTAAAGGAAATCTTTGCAACACACAGCATTCCGGACCATGTTGTCTCTGATAATGGTCAACAATTTGCCAAAGACTTCTTCATACACTTTACAGCTAACAACGGGTTTGTGTATCTCACAAATTCCCCGAGATATCCCCAACCCAATGGCAAAGCTGAAAGGAGTGTCTGAACTATCAAAGCACTGTCAAAGGAAAAGGAGAATTTCCTGCTGCACTCCTAAAAGACGGGTCTATTCCACTGCAAGAACCGTTGATGGGCATAAAGCTCCGAACACAGCTTCCCACTCTACCCAAAAAATTACTTCCAGACCTAGAAGCCCAGGATTATCAAAGAGCTCAAGAACAAGAGCGGTCCTATCAAAAACAACAGGCTTACAACACCTAGAATACATTCTGTGCCCTTGCCACCCTCTGCACTTCCTCCAAGTGGTGTTCAACATGGAGGAGTACTAGTTCATCAGTATCACTTAACTGTACAATTGTCTAAGAGTGGGGAACATGAGAATAAAGCCTGCTCAAATATAATTGCTTGTGCATAAAGTGCATTCAGCCAGAACCAAAAATTTAAGTAGAACAGATAATTTCTGTGCTGATGGGGCACAATACCTGCAGAGAATCAAAGAGATTTATCCAATCACTGCTCCAAAGGACACGGCTCTATAAACTGGAAAAGTGTTAGATCATATAAACTCTGAAAAATTGCTCATCGCACACAGATGCTGAGCTGTATGATAAGCTGATACTTAATGCTGTTAATTTATTTGATCTCCAGGAATTGTAATAATCTCAGGCTTTGATCAAGGCCATAATTAATACCCAATGTTGACTAATGCTGAATTACTTCTCCTGGCAGCCCCTCAAAATAAGGAGGACACTTGCCAGGGAGTATAACCCATGGACTCTTTTAACATGGGGAGGCTGTTGCACAGCAGATGCCACACAGTTCTGGCTGACCAGGAGACTCTCCCACTTTTGCCATATCGGAAGGATTTGTAGGTTTCTGACCAACCTGTTTGGCCACGTCAAGAACACACCTTCCTTGGCCATCAAGTACTGGAGTGAGACTTGAACCCAGATCTTCTGGCGCATAGGCAGAGACCCGACCCAATGCACCACAGGAACTTCCTGCTGCAGTACAAAGTTATAGTGAATTGTGGTGTAAACTCCACTAGTCATTTAAATAATTCTGTCCATCATTTTCCATTCAAATTGCTAGGTAACTCTGATTACATATGTTTGTGTCCATGAGTTGCTCACATACTATTTGAGTTTTGATGCGAGTTTGCAATCAATAGTTTCTTAGACTAGAATGTTCTGGAGCCTACCAGAGAGCAGGCATTACTAGACCTGGTATTGTGCAATGAGATGAGAGTAATTAATGGTCTCACAGCGAAGGTGTCCTTAGGTAGCAGCAACCATAGTATGATTGAAATTTACATTCAGTTTGAGGGAGAAAGAAATGGGACTGAGATGCAGTTTTTAAACTTAAATAAGGGCAATTATGAGGGCATGAAAGCAGGGCCGGCTAAAGTGAATTGGCAAACTAGGTTAAGGGATAGGTCAACAGAGATGCAGTGGCTAATATTTAAGGTAATATTTCAGAGTACACAGAATACATACATTCCAACGAGTTAAAAAAAAAGTCCAAGGGACGGACACACCATCCGTGGTTAACTAGAAAGGTTAAAGATAGTATCAAACTTAAAGAAAAGGCATATAATTGTGCATAGGCAGGTGGCAGGTCAAAGGATTGGACAGAATATAAGGAACAACAAAGGATGACCAATAGACTAATAAGTAGGGAAACATTAGAGTATGAGAGAAAGCTAGCCAGAAATATAAAATCAGATAGTAAGAGTTTTTATAAATATTTGACAAAGAAAAGAGTTAAAAAAGTGAATGTTGGCTGTTAGAAAGTGAATCTGGAGAACTGATAATGGAAAACAAGGAGATGACAGATGAATTGAACAGGTATTTTGCATCAGTTTTCACTATAGAGGATACAAGTAACATCCCAAATGCAGCAATAAAGCAGGAAATGGAAGTGGAGAAGGAACTCAGAAAAATTACAGAGAAGTGGTACTGAGTAAGTTGCTGGAGCTATGGGCTGACCAGAATTGGATCCTGATGGATTTCATCCTAGGGTCTTAAAAGAAGTGTCTAGTGAGATAGTTGATGCATTGGTTTTAATTTTCCAAAACTCCCAAGATTCCAGGAAGGTCCCATGAGATTGGAAGATAGCAAATTATTAAAAAAGGCAGGGGGGGTGGGGGGGTGGACAGAGAGAGAGACAGAAAGCGGGAAATTACAGGCCAGTTAGCTTAACATCTGTTGTAGGGAAAATGTTAGAAGCTATTACTAAAGAAGTTATAGCAGGGCACTTGGATAAGCTCAAGGTCATCAGACAGAGTCAACATGGTTTAGTGAAAGAGAAATCATGTTTAACAAATTTATTGGGGTTCTTTGAGGAAGTAACATGCTGTGGATAAAGGGGAAACAGTGGATGTAATGTATTTATATTTCCAGAAGGCACTTGATAAAGTGCCACATCAAAGGTTATTGTGGAAAATAAAAGCTCATGGTATTGGGGATAACCTATTGGCTTGGATAGAAGATTGGCTGGCTAACAGGAAGCAGAAAGTAGGCATAAATGGGTCTTTTTAGGTTGGCAAGATATAACAACTGGCATGCCAGAGGGATCAGTGCTGGGACCTCAACTGTTTATAATTTATATAAATGACTTGGATGAAGGGATTGAAGGGATGGTTGTCAAATTTGCTGATGACACAAAGATAGATAGGAAAGTAAATTGTGAAGAGAACATAAGGAAGCTACAAAAATAGGTTAAGTGAATGGGCAAAGATCTGGCAAATGGAGCCTAATGTGGGAAAATGTGCAATTGTCCATTTAGGCAGGAAGAGTAAAAGAGACATATTATCTAAACGGTGAGAAATTGCAGAGCTATGAAGTGCAGAGAGATCTGGGTGTCCTAGTGCATGAATCACAAAAGGCTAGTATGCAAATACAGCAAGTAATTAGGAAAGCTAATAGAATGTCAGAATTTATTGCAAAGTGAGTTGAATACAAAAGTAGGGAAGTTATGCTTCAGTTGTACAGGGCACTAATGAGGCCACATTTGGAGCACTGTGTATAGTATTGGTCACCCTATTTAAGGAAGGATGTAAATGCATTGGAAGCAGTTCAGGGAAAGATTTACCAGACTAATACCTGGAATGGGTAGGTTGTCTTATGAGGAAAGGTTGGGCAGACTAGGCTTGTGTCTGCTGGAGTTTAAAAGAATAAAGGATGACTTGATTGGAACGCATAGGCCAGGATTTTATAGTTGGCATGCGGGGGCGGGCCCGACACGCCAGAATGTAAAATGACGTACGATGATGTTGGGCACGCGTCCTGATGTCATTGTGCTGTCTCGCGATATTTCGTTCAGCTGCGCGCCTGCTGATAATTGAAAGGTCTATTAAGGTCCTTAACAAAGTAATTAATTTTAAGTTTACGCTGTCCATCCAACCTTATGGTTGGCAGGCAGGTGAAAAGGCCAAGTGGCCTTTAGGCTTTTTAGGAAACCTCATTCACGAGCGGGATGAAGCTTCCTAAAGCTTTGGCGAATTAAATAGAAACTTTTCCTGAAAAATAAAAACATATTCCACCTCATGTGAGTGTCACATGAAGGGGCATGTTTCATTAAATTTTTATTGCATTTATTTTTTTTTCAAAAGCGCTTCAATCTCCCTGAGGCAGCTCTGTGCCTCAACTATCCCTCCTGCCGCCCGTGTAAAATGACGGTGTGGAGCCGGTTGTGGGCGGTGGTCAGCTCCGTGACCACTCCCGTTGAGCCTGTCCGACGTGGGAAAAATTCAGGCCATAAGATCCTGAGGGGTCTTGGCAGGGTCGATGTGGAGGGGATGTTTCCTCTTGTGGAGGAATTTAGAAATAGCGGTCACTGTTTAGAAACAAGAGGTCACCCATTTAAAACAGAGATGAGGTGAATGTTTTTCACTCAGAGGGTTGTGAGTCTTTGGAATTCACTTCTTGAAAAGGTAGTGGAAGTAGAGTCTTTGAATATTTTTAAGGCAGAGGTGGATAGATTCTTGGTAAGCAAGGGGGTATTTGGGATGCAGATTTCAGGTTATCAGATTAGCTATGATATTATTAAATGGCGGAGCAGGCCCAAGGGGCTGAATGCCTATTCCTGCTCCTTGTTTGTATGTTCATATAATTATTGCACAATTTATCCATTTCATTGGATTAGCTTGTGGGTATCCTATTTAAGAGTTGATGAACTCAAATTCAATCCAACATGATAAAGCCGGTTAAGCAAGCAACACTTAAACACGATTCACCCCTTGACCTAAACAAGATGGTAATACACAGACTGTTCTTTAGTGAGGAGTTATGTGAGCATGTTAAAGAATTGTCAGGCTTCTTGCTATATAATTGTTGAAATACCTAGAGAACTTAAGGATGTTGTATGAACTGGGTTCTCAGGCTGAAACATGAAGCATTAGTGAGCATGAGTCAAGAAGGAGCAGCAACCTGTCAACCAGTGTGTTTATTGTACATTAATTATTTCATTGTTTTCGGGTGGTGCACATCAACTGGGGATTCACTTATACTCCTATATATGGGAACAGACTGAAACAGCGGTTGTTGGGTTTCGAAGTGCATGTTTGTAATGTGTATCTCTGTAAATAAAAGGTTATGAATTGTATGAAGATTCTATCCTTCACCACCTGGCTTTCTAAAATAGAACATAGAGGCGAGCTTGGGTCTATCCTTAGCTGCAAAGTCCTGGGATCCTAACCTCATCGGGTTATTGTAAAGAAGAATGCTTCCTGTCCATCATTTTCTGCTGTCATTAAAGAAAATGCCAACAAGCCTGCAAGAGTAACAATTAGAGTTGAAGAGTTCATTTGCCATATGAACTGCTAGCCCACCTGCAGCCCATTGTGAAGGAAGTGGCTGCTGCAAGAAGATCTGCAGCAGAGCCCCCCACCTTGGAAGAAGGCTAAATAGATCTGGATAATCTCTGATGAAGGAGTTTGGCTCTCTTCTTCAATTTCAACATGCAAGGTGATTGGATAGAGGAGTATGCAAGGTTTTTCTTCTTTCAATGATGTCCAGCAGTCTACTGCCAAAGAGATTACCGGACATGCTGAGTGAGTGGCATCAAAAGGAGCCCAGCTGCAGTAGACACTGGTCAAGGATATGCCCCTCTAGCCAAAGTGAACCTGGCCCTGCCAACAATCCTGCTTAAATGGTTCTATATGTGGCACAAAGGGAACAGGTTCAACCCATAGCTTCAGAGCCGTTTCATGATTCAACATAAACAAGCAGAGGGACACCTCAATCCCCAAACCTTCCAACCTAGGTCCAGCAGCCAACCATCTAATGTATTCCTGACACTGTAAGAGTATTGAGAAAGAACGATTATTGCTTTAGAGCAATAAGTTGCACTTTGCCACCAAGGGAAGGACTAGGTGGAAAATGCTAGTCACACATACTCAACTTCTGGATAATCATACTTTGGTTGCAATTTGCTAAAGCTAGTTTAGTATAAATAGCTATAGGTGGAAGGTATAGGAGACATGGTAAGTCACTGTTGAAGGAAAATATAGTCGGCTGCTGTGTGATGTAGATGTGGAGAGGACTTTTAATGCATTGTATGGATGAGATATTTATGTGATATTCTCATCTGATGTCCGAGGGGGAACACTTGCTAGATGGTTGGGGAGGGTTTAAACTAAAATAGCAGGGGGATGGGAACCTATGCAAGGAGTCAGAGGAGGGGGAATTAAAGACAAGAACAAAAGACAGAAAGCAGAATAAGAAAAGTGATAGCCAGAGAAATCAAGGGCTAGAATCAAAGAGGGCCTCAGTGAAAAATAGTGGGAATGGGACAAGTAATGTTAAAAAGACAAGCCTTAAGGCTTTGTGCCTTAACGCAAAGAGCATTCACAATAAAGTGGATGAATTAATCGCGCAAATAGATGTAAACAGGTATGATATAGTCGGCATTACGGAGACATGGCTGCAGGGTGACCAGGGATGGGAACTGAACATCCAGGGGTATTAAGTATTTAGGAAAGACAGACAAAAAGGAAGAGGCGATGGAGTTGCATTGCTAGTTAAAGAGGAAATTAACGCAATAGTGAGGAAAGATATTAGCTCCGACGATGTCGAATCTGTATTAGTAGAGCTGAGAAACAGTAAGGGGCAAAAAACATTAGTGGGGGTTGTATGTAGACCCCCAAACTGTAGTGGTGATGTTGGGAATGGCATTAAACAGGAAATTAGAGACACATGTAATTAAGGAACATCTGTAATTATGGGTGACTTTAATATGCATATAGATTGGGCAAATCAAATTAGTAACAATACCGTGGAGGAGGAATTCCTGGAGTGTATACGGGATGTTTTTCTGGACCAATACATTGAGGAACCAACAAGAGAACAGGCCATCCTTGACTGGGTATTGTGTAATGAGAAAGGAATAATTGGCAATCTAGTTGTGCGAGGCCCCTTGGGGATGAGCAACCTTGATATGATAGAATTCTTCAAGATGAAGAGTGACATAGTTGATTCTGAGACTTGGGTCCTGAATCCTAATAAAGGAAACTATGATGGTATGAGGCGCGAGTTGGCTATGATGGATTGGGAAATGTTACTTAAAGGGATGACGGTGGATAGGCAATGGCAAACATTCAAAGAGCGCATGGGTGAACTGCAACAATTGTTTATTCCTGTCTGGCACAAAAGCAAAACAGGAAAGATGGCCAAACCATGGCTACAAGGGAAATTAGAGATAGTATTAGATGCAAGGAAGAGGCATGCAAATTGGCCAGAAAAAACAACAGACCTGAAGATTGGGAGCAGTTTAGAATTCAGCAAAGGAGGACCTAGGGATTGATTAAGAAGGGGAAAATAGAGCACGAGAGTAAGCTTGCAGGGAACATAAAAACTGACTGTAAAAGTTTCTATAGGTATGTGAAGAGAAAAAGATTGGTGAAGACAAATGTAGGTCCCTTACAGTCAGAAACAGGGGAATTTATAATGGGGAACAAAGAAATGGCTGACCAACTAAATGCATACTTTGGTTCTGTCTTCACAAAGGAGGACACTAATAACATACCAGAAATGTTGGAGAACACAGGGTTTAGCGAGAGGGAGGAACTGAAAGAAATCAGTATTAGAAGGGAAATGGTGTTGGGGAAATTGATGGGATTGAAGGCCGATAAATCCCCGGGGCCTGATAATCTACATCACAGAGTACTTAAGGAAGTGGCCCTAGAAATAGTGGATGCATTGGTGCTCATCTTTTGAGGTTCTATAGACCTCTGGAACAGTTCCTACAGATTGGAGGGTAGCTAATTTAACCCCACTATTTAAAAAGGGAGGCAGAGAGAAAACAGGGAATTATAGACCAGTCAGCCTGACATCAGTAGTGGGGTAAATTCTAGAGTCCATTATAAAAGATTTGATAGCTGAGCATGTGGAAAACAGTGGCAGAATCAGACAGAGTCAGCATGGACTTATGAAAGGGAAATCATGCTTGACAAATCTACTGGAATTTTTCGAGGATGTAACTAGTAGAGTTGATGAGGGGGAGCCAGTGGAGGTGGTTTATTTGGGCTTTCAGAAGGCTTTCGACAAAGTCCCACATAAGAGATTGGCGTGTAAAATTAAAGCGCATGGGATTTGGGGTAGTGTATTGAGATGGATAGAAAACTGGTTGGCAGACAGGAAACAAAGAGTAGGAATAAACGGGCCTTTTTCCGAATGGCAGGCAGTGACTAGTGGGGTACTGCAGGGATCGGTGCTGGGACCCCAGTTATTCAAAATATATATTAATGATTTAGATGAGGAAATTAAATGTAATATCTCCAAATTTGCAGATGACACAAAGCTGGGTGGGAGGGTGAGCTGTGAGGAGGATGCAGAGATGCTTCAGTGTAATTTGGACAAGCTGAGTGAGTGGGCAAATGCATGGCAGATGCAGTATAATGTGGATAAATGTGAGGTTATGCACTTTGGTAGCAAAAACAGGAATGCAAATTATTATCTGAATGGCTATAAATTGAGAGGAGAAAGTGCAACGAGACCTGGGTGTCCTTGTACAGCAGTCGCTGAAGGTAAGCATGCAGTGCAGCAGGCGGTAAAGAAGGCAAATGGTTTGTTGGCCTTCATAGCCAGAGGATTCGAGTACAGGAGCAGGGATGTCTTGCTGTAATTGTACAGGGCCTTGGTGAGACCACACCTGGAATATTGTGTGCAGTTTTGGTTTCCTTATCTGGGGTAGGATGTACTTGCTATAGAGGGAGTGCAGCGAAGGTTTACCCAACTGATTCCTGGGATGGCGGGACTGACATATGAGGAGAGATCGAGTCAGTTAGGATTATATTCGCTGGAGTTCAGAAGAATGAGGGGGGATCTCACATAAACCTATGAAATTCTAACAGGACTATACAGGGTAGATGCAGGAAGGATGTTCCCGATGATGGGGGAGTCCAGAACCAGGGTTCACAGTCTGAGGATATGGGGTAGACCATTTAGGACTGAGATGAGGAGAAATTTCTTCACCCAGAGAGTGGTGAGCCTGTGGAATTCATTACCACAGAAAGTAGTTGGGACCAAAACATTGTATGTTTTCAAGAAGGAGTTAGATATAGCTCTTGGGGTGAAAGGGATCAAAGGGTATGGGGAGAAAACAGGAGCAGGCTATTGAGTTGGATGATCAGTCATGATCATAATGAATGGCAGAGCAGGCTCGAAAGGCCGAATAGCCTACTCCTGCTCCTATTTTCTATGTTTCTATCTGTTTGAGGTTGTCATATGGCCTTAGTTGTCTGCAAAGATATTTCAATATCACTTTGTCTCCTCATCTTATCCACTTCTTTGCTCTGGTTGGGTACTTTTCTCTACCACCTCTTACTGATACACAAAATACTAATTTTGGAGACCAAATTACAAGTCTCATTTTAAATCTGATTAAATATCCGCTAAACAGTCCTGCAAAGAATGCTTCATGTGAGAAAGACCAATGGAAACTGCAGCACATTTATCAACATATTATTTACATTTTATTATAATATTAAAATGAAGTGATTGCCTGGTCGCTTTGTCCACTTACCTGTCCCCTTCCCAAAGTGTGTGCATGACATATTATGGATGGAGACCTGACCATCAGAATTTCTGCCTGATCTCCTGACCCCACACTGCCCGTTCACCATAATCTCCTGCAAGAGTAACAATCAAAAAATATATCCTTTGTCCATATGATTTCCCTCTTCCATTATCTTTGTGGCTTGCCATAATTTTAGTTTGTAGAGGCTTCAGGCAAACTCTCTTGATCTGGCACAGTCAGTTACTCCTTTAAGGGCCCTAGTAGCTGCTAAGAATGCTATTTTTAATTTTCCTGCAATATTTAAAATGTAATGAAATGTAATGCTTCCATTTCAGGAATCCATCGTCAGTGTCAAGAGATCCAAGATTAGATATCCCACTATGTCTGTGTGGCATTTTGCATTACTCATACCAGGCACCCTATGGTCTGAGTGAGATTGCTCATTTACTGCCAAATTAAGAGCAAATCAAGAGGACTGAGATTACTTCAAGTTGGAGTTCGAGTACAAATGGACAGAGGATACTTCTATTTAATCGCTGCTGCATGGATTCAAACTGTGATGCTGGAAATTAGACACAATGTAAAATACTGCAGATGCTGGAAATTTGAAAACAAAAGCAGAAACACTGGAGATACTCAGCAGTCGGTCAGCAACTATGGAAAAGTACAAGTCAGATATTTCAGGTTGTAATGTTAAAACCAGAAACGTCAACTGATGCGGCTTGACCTGCTGAGCATTCCCAAATCTAAAAACAAAAAAACTGCGGATGCTGGAAATCCAAAACAAAAACAGAATTACCTGGAAAAACTCAGCAGGTCTGGCAGCATCGGCGGAGAAGAAAAGAGTTGACGTTTCGAGTCCTCATGACCCTTCGACAGAACTTGAGTTCGAGTCCAGGAAAGAGCTGAAATATAAGCTGGTTTAAGGTGTGTGTGTGGGGGGCGGAGAGATAGAGAGACAGAGAGGTGGAGGGGGTTGGTGTGGTTGTAGCGACAAACAAGCAGTGATAGAAGCAGAATATCAAAAGATGTCAACAACAATAGTACAATAGAACACATAGGTGTTAAAGATAAAGTTGGTGATATTATCTAAACGAATGTGCTAATTAAGAATGGATGGTAGGGCACTCAAGGTATAGCTCTAGTGGGTTTTTTTTTTTTTTATTTTTTTTTTATTTTATATAATGGAAATAGGTGGGAAAAGGAAAATCTTTATAATTTATTGGGAAAAAAAAAAGAGAAGGGGGAAACAGAAAGGGGGTGAGGATGGGGGAGGGGACTCACGACCTAAAGTTGTTGAATTCAATATTCAGTCCGGAAGGCTGTAAAGTCCCTAGTCGGAAGATGAGGTGTTGTTCCTCCAGTTTGCGTTGGGCTTCACTGGAACAATGCAGCAAGCCAAGGACAGACATGTGGGCAAGAGAGCAGGGTGGAGTGTTAAAATGGCAAGCGACAGGGAGGTTTGGGTCATTCTTGCGGACAGACCGCAGGTGTTCTGCAAAGCGGTCGCCCAGTTTACGTTTGGTCTCTCCAATGTAGAGGAGACCACATTGGGAGCAACGAATGCAGTAGACTAAGTTGGGGGAAATGCAAGTGAAATGCTGCTTCACTTGAAAGGAGTGTTTGGGTCCTTGGACGGTGAGGAGAGAGGAAGTGAAGGGGCAGGTGTTGCATCTTTTGCGTGGGCAAGGGGTTGTGCCATAGGAGGGGGTTGAGGAGTAGGGGGTGATGGAGGAGTGGACCAGGGTGTCCCGGAGGGAGCGATCCCTACGGAATGCCGATAAGGGGGGTGAAGGGAAGATGTGTTTGGTAGTGGCATCATGCTGGAGTTGGCGGAAATGGCGGAGGATGATCCTTTGAATGCGGAGGCTGGTGGGGTGATAAGTGAGGACAAGGGGGACCCTATCATGTTTCTGGGAGGGAGGAGAAGGAGTGAGGGCGGATGCGCGGGAGATGGGCCGGACACGGTTGAGGGCCCTGTCAACGACCGTGGGTGGAAAACCTCGGTTAAGGAAGAAGGAGGACATGTCAGAGGAACTGTTTTTGAATGTAGCATCATCGGAACAGATGCGACGGAGGCGAAGGAACTGAGAGAATGGGATGGAGTCCTTACAGGAAGTGGGGTGTGAGGAGCTGTAGTCGAGATAGCTGTGGGTGTCGGTGGGTTTGTAATGGATATTGGTGGACAGTCTATCACCAGAGATTGAGACAGAGAGGTCAAGGAAGGGAAGGGAAGTGTCAGAGATGGACCACGTGAAAATGATGGAGGGGTGGAGATTGGAAGCAAAATTAATAAATTTTTCCAAGTCCTGACGAGAGCATGAAGCAGCACCGAAATAATCATCGATGTACCGGAGAAAGAGTTGTGGAAGGGGGCCGGAGTAGGACTGCAACAAGGAATGTTCCACATACCCCATAAAGAGACAGGCATAGCTGGGGCCCATGCGGGTACCCATAGCCACACCTTTTATTTGGAGGAAGTGAGAGGAGTTGAAGGAGAAATTGTTCAGCGTGAGAACAAGTTCAGCCAGACGGAGGAGAGTAGTGGTGGATGGGGATTGTTCGGGCCTCTGTTCGAGGAAGAAGCTAAGGGCCCTCAGACCATCCTGGTGGGGGATGGAGGTGTAGAGGGATTGGACGTCCATGGTGAAGAGGAAGCGGTAGGGGCCAGGGAACTGGAAATTGTTGATGTGACGTAAGGTGTCAGAGGAATCACGGATGTAGGTGGGAAGGGACTGGACAAGGGGAGAGAGAAGGGAGTCAAGATAACGAGAAATGAGTTCTGTGGGGCAGGAGCAAGCTGAGACGATCGGTCTACCGGGGCAGTTCTGTTTGTGGATTTTGGGTAGGAGATAGAAGCGGGCCGTCCGAGGTTGGGCAACTATCAGGTTGGAAGCTGTGGGAGGGAGATCCCCAGAGGAGATGAGGTCAGTGACAGTCCTGGAAACAATGGCTTGATGTTCAGTGGTGGGGTCATGGTCCAGGGAGAGGTAGGAGGAAGTGTCTGCGAGTTGACGCTCAGCCTCCGCGTGGTAGCTATCTCGACTACAGCTCCTCACACCCCACTTCCTGTAAGGACTCCATCCCATTCTCTCAGTTCCTTCGCCTCCGTCGCATCTGTTCCGATGATGCTACATTCAAAAACAGTTCCTCTGACATGTCCTCCTTCTTCCTTAACCGAGGTTTTCCACCCACGGTCGTTGACAGGGCCCTCAACCGTGTCCGGCCCATCTCCCGCGCATCCGCCCTCACTCCTTCTCCTCCCTCCCAGAAACATGATAGGGTCCCCCTTGTCCTCACTTATCACCCCACCAGCCTCCGCATTCAAAGGATCATCCTCCGCCATTTCCGCCAACTCCAGCATGATGCCACTACCAAACACATCTTCCCTTCACCCCCCTTATCGGCATTCCGTAGGGATCGCTCCCTCCGGGACACCCTGGTCCACTCCTCCATCACCCCCTACTCCTCAACCCCCTCCTATGGCACAACCCCTTGCCCACGCAAAAGATGCAACACCTGCCCCTTCACTTCCTCTCTCCTCACCGTCCAAGGACCCAAACACTCCTTTCAAGTGAAGCAGCATTTCACTTGCATTTCCCCCAACTTAGTCTACTGCATTCGTTGCTCCCAATGTGGTCTCCTCTACATTGGAGAGACCAAACGTAAACTGGGCGACCGCTTTGCAGAACACCTGCGGTCTGTCCGCAAGAATGACCCAAACCTCCCTGTCGCTTGCCATTTTAACACTCCACCCTGCTCTCTTGCCCACATGTCTGTCCTTGGCTTGCTGCATTGTTCCAGTGAAGCCCAACGCAAACTGGAGGAACAACACCTCATCTTCCGACTAGGGACTTTACAGCCTTCCGGACTGAATATTGAATTCAACAACTTTAGGTCGTGAGTCCCCTCCCCCATCCTCACCCCCTTTCTGTTTCCCCCTTCTCTTTTTTTTTTTTCCCAATAAATTATAAAGATTTTCCTTTTCCCACCTATTTCCATTATATAAAATAAAAAAAAAACCCACTAGAGCTATACCTTGAGTGCCCTACCATCCATTCTTAATTAGCACATTCGTTTAGATAATATCACCAACTTTATCTTTAACACCTATGTGTTCTATTGTACTATTGTTGTTGACATCTTTTGATATTCTGCTTCTATCACTGCTTGTTTGTCGCTACAACCACACCAACCCCCTCCACCTCTCTGTCTCTCTATCTCTCCGCCCCCCACACACATTCCCAAATCTTTCTAGTTTTGTTTCTCTAGGTATGAGAGGGCAGCATTCTAACTTGCTGTGTCCCCAGTCCTCCTCAATAATCTTTCCACTAAGTTTAGTGACATGTTTGATAATCACATTTTTTCTAGGCCAGGATCGGCTGTGCCCACTGGCATTGGGCGTGCTCGCTGGCGAGAGCAGACAAAATGGCGAGAAGGCCAAAAATCAATTTCATGATATCGTGAAACCAGTTTACGATCGTCTGCTCAGTCTGCCACATTCCCTACCATCAGACGTCGGGAACCTCAATGTAACACATCAGCATATCATTATAAGACCACTGGATCGTCCACCCAGGTCAGTGGGAAAACACACTGGTGCAGAACACGTCTTAACAACTGTGACGTGCAGAAGCCGGGACTTAACGCCAGGGCCTTGCTCATATCACAGACATCCGAGGAGCAGAAACTGCTGGAGCCTGTCTGCAACGGCACACTGGAGGAACGCCCATGGCATACTGGGTAGATTCTCAATGGACGTGGCTCTGCTGAGAAGCAGCTCGTGGAAATTGTAAAGTCACCGTTGATATTCACAATGGATGACGGTGGGGGAGGTGAGAGACGAAGGTCTGGGATCAACTGGGAGAGGAAGAAGCGTTGGGTGGGGTGGGGGGGTGGTGGAGGTTAGTGAGGGTGGGAGGTGGGGGAAATGAAGGTATTGGGGGGCTGAAGTTGGGAGAGGGGGGGAAATGAAGGTGTCCGGGGGCTGATGTTGGGAGGCGGGGGAGAAATGAAGGTGTCAGGGGGCAGAGGTTGGGAGGGTGGGGGAATGAAGGTGTCAGGGAGCTGAGGCTTGGAGTGGGGAAGGAGTGGGTAACGGTGGAGAAGATGGCAACTGGGGAGGTATGTGTAAGAGGGGTGGAAGGTGTAAGGGAAGGAGTTTAGAGGGGGACGGAGTGTGGTTAGGGGAGTGAATCCAGAGGAGGGGTGTAAGGGGTGCAGAAAGGGGAGGGAATCCGGGGGTGAGGAAGAAGTGTGGAGAGGGGAGGGAGTAAGGGTGGAGGAAGGAGTTGGGAAGGGTGGAGGAAGGAGTAAGGCTAGAAGAAGAGGTGAGGCTGGAGGAAGAAGTCAGGAGGGGGGAAGCACTAAGCATGGAAGAAGAAGTAGGGGTGCCTGAGGGATTCAGGAAATAGGAGGGATTAAGTGGTGGGGGGTGGGGGGGGGGGGGGGGGGGGGGTGGGGGGGGTGGGGGGGGTTTGGGCGGGGGAGTCTGGGGGAGTGGGAGGTCTAAGGGGGAGGGATGGGGTTCCAGGTGGGAAGGGGTTCCGGAGGGAAGGGCCCCAGAGGGGAGGATGTCCAGGTGAATGTGCAAGGGAGGGGTGTGATGGGTCCATGATTGCCTCCTAGGGAGCGAACTGAGGATGGGTGTGGTATGAGTGAATAGCGGTAATGACCGAGGGCAGATTGAGGCAGTAGGGTGGGAGGATGAGGGTTCGATGGTAGCAGTAGAAGGGATGGTGAGGGTGGTTGGTGGGGTCTTGGAGGCAGACACAGACCCTGGGTGTGGGATGGAGGAGGTCAGGGAGGTGAATGTGGATCAGGGTGGAATTTTTCAGGAAGGAAGGGAATGTGCCTGGAGATCCCCAAAGAAAAAGTGTTGTGGTTGGTAGGTCACGGAGTGAGGCGGGATGGGGGGTGGGTGGGGTGGAGATGGAAGGTGATGCTAGGTAGGTCAACTGTGATAGGGGAAAGGAAATGGGTGACTGGGGGAGGGGAAAAGACTGGGGACCTGACGAAAAAGCGAATCCAGGCCATGCTATCCAAATTGAAAGTGAAGAGAGAGTTGTGGTGGGTGAGATCAGGTATCGCATAGGAGTATGATCATTGGGTGGGCGGAGACGCAGGTCAGCTCAGATGGACAATTGAAACCAAACTCCAGCAGGCAGCATTCAAAATGCTCAGGAGATTGAGGTGAGTGTGATACGTGAAGGATCCGTGTGTGTGGGAGAGTGTTTGCACAATGCTCTAAAAGGCCCTGCCACACACACACTTCTCCGTCCAGAATCACTCATTGGTCAGCTGTTCTGTCTGTGGTGACAGAGGATGAGGTTGAGGGGGTGACAGGCAAAGGGGACTTGGAGGGAGAGGACAGCCTCTGAGATTCCTGACTGGATGAACCAGGGGTGTCCAGCTGCCACTCCTCCTCCCTTTGGGTGTCTGGCAGCCCTGGACTGGCTCCTTGAGGGGAAGGAGCACCTGGAAGAATGTCGAAATCCCCATTTCCCTCTTGCATTGCCATTGCAGGAACTCACCCATGGCTCCAGTGGTGGAGTGTAGGTCTCCTGGACCAGCTTCTCCATGGCGTCTGCCATCCTCCCCATGGAGACCTCCAAATGCGCACAAGTGGGCACCACTTCAGAGAGCAGGCGGATGCACTCTGACTCATGTGCCACTCTGTTAAGGGCTTCCAGCAGCTCTGCGTGATGTTCCCCTGCCTTCTGCTGACTCTCCAGGATGAGTTGGAAGGACAAACCTAAAGGCTCGTCATCTGACTCGGACCTCACAGATGCCTGATCCCTAGCAGTCCTCCGAGTGCTGGGGAGCTTGCACAAACCTGCCTCCTGCTCTGGACATGTGTCTGTGCAGTGACCATCAGATTGTGAACCCGAGCCTAATCTAGATTTAGGTCCCACCGAGGTGTGTGTCCCTGCACTGGTGGAGGGTGTGGGCAAGTGCTGTGATGGGTTTTCCAGGCTGCTTATTTTCAGCTCTTCAATGGAGGAGACGTCTCCTTGGCTGGAGGTGAGGACCTGGATGGAGCTGAGCGGCTGGTTGGCTGAGGGTATTGGCCACTTGGCAGAGCTCCCTGTGAACCAGTGTAGAGATAGTTAGTGCATGGCAGCAGAGTCAAAAGCAAGAGAGAGAGCACTCACAGTTGCGTTGAGAGAGGGATGATGTGGTGAAGGATCCTTATGTGGGTGTTTGCTGCCAAATTCACTGTCACTGCAAGCATGTTCCCATGTCCTCAGTCACTGCAGTGGCATACTCCTCAAAGTGAGTGAGAGGCCTAATGTGGGCCACTCCATCCTCTGTCTCGAACCTCTTCCTGTTGATATGACCAGGCTTCTCCTGCATGAAAACGGATGGAGAGAGTGTGAGCAGGACACATGGCACTGTGTGGAATATTTGTGTGGTGAGCGGGGCCATGGACAGCATAAGGACACGAGCTGGATAGGATATGAGCCTGATGGAGATGTGAGGGTGTGTGTGAGATTTAGTGGTGTTGCCCCTTGAGGAGTGAGATCCCTGTGGATGCGTGATGGGTTTGAGAGCGTGTGACTTAAGAGTGATGAGAAGAGTGATTACCTTAGTGGAACTGATGAGATCATTCATTCTGTAGCAGCACTGGTTGGCTGTCCTCTTTTGAAGGGCATTGGCACTGACCACTGCTGCCACCACCTCCTAAGCCAGATTAGTGGGGTTGCTGTCAATCCTGCGGCTGGAGCGGGGGTGGAGGACATCATGGTGCGCCTCCACTGCATCCAAAAGGTGCTCAAAGGACATGTCACTGAACCTGAGGGCTGCAGTCTTTTTGCCTTTCGGGGCCATGTCTTCTTTGCAGCAGTCATGGGCTGGAAGCACTGAGAGGTGTGCATGCAGCTGCATTTTAAATGTGGCGCCTGGCATGGTGAAGTGGCGAGATGATGGTGTGGCGAGCGAATGAGAGCCTGTACAAAAAGGAAACAGCGTGTTTCCTGGGAATGCATAATTAATGCGGCAAGTTTGGGATGATACGGCGAAAAGTCAAATTGTGGCCAGTGGGTAAAACGTCGCTTTACCCACCCGCTACCGCACTTAGCGCAAATCTGGGAAAATTACGCCCCTAAATTCGGTGGAAATGTCACAATGTCTGTAGCCTACTTTTAAAATTCAATGCCTTGGTTTTCAATTGTAATATCAAAATGACCCTTTATTTATGTCTTAATGGTTCCATTGAATAATAGCAGTTCAGCTATAATCTTGGACTACATCTGGTATTTTTTAGTCAATGATCTTGGGGTAGGGAGAATTTAAGAAAATACAATAGATCATTCTAAGAATGTGGGTGTGAATTTTAGGGTGATCAGGCGAGCGTGATTGGTGGGACTGGAAATGGATGTGAAATCCGCTCCCAACTACGATTGGCTCCAGACAGTGATTATGCCAGCCAATTAACTGTTGGCGAGCGTTAAACGCGCTGAAAGAAGCACAGCGCCAACAGGGGAGTATTAGAGGAGAAAGGCCTCCAGAATGATTGTAACTGTGGGCAGGGACTTTATAAGTAGCTCCCTGAAGGGAAGAACAATTGTGGAGTTCTGTTGAAGGTCATGAGGACTCGAAACGTCAACTATTTTCTTCTCCGCCGATGCTGCCAGACCTGCTGAGTTTTTCCAGGTAATTCTGTTTTTGTTTTGGATTTCCAGCATCCGCAGTTTTTTGTTTTTACAATTGTGGAGGAACTGTCTCAGAAAGGTGCTTTAATCTTTAAAGACACAGACAACTTGGTGATGTACTATGCAGAAAGGCATGGCTGGGACACTAACAATGTTTTCTGGACCCAGAATCCATGCCAGGTGAGGTGGAAAGGCTGGAGCCACTTGGCCTCTCACTTATCAGATGAGTGCCTACAGGTTATACTGGAGGCTGTGAGTGCACGTTGGGAGATATTGCTGCTGCAAGACAGCAAGAAGAAGCCTCCACACTTAACTAAGAAGGCATGGACGAGGGTGGCATCCCTGGTCAGTGGCCATGATGTAGTAGAAGGAACTGGATGCAGCATAGGATGAGGTTCAATGACCTTCTGCACTCTGCCAGAGTAAGTATTGAGTCCCCATGTAAATGTGGAGCGATATATTTGTGTGTGCCTGCACTTGTTGGGGCTCCCAGGTGTGAAGCCCTGAGCTTAATTTGGCATGTCTTCCTGTGCGCTTAAAGGCTGCATGTGAGTAGACAGGATGGCTGGCACATATGGAAGGGTGAAGTGCTGCAATGGGATGGGCAGCTAAACCTGCAACTTTGGGGGGAAGGACAGAGTGTTCTAGCGTGTTGAGGGGGGACTGATGAAAGCACTACTGCCCTTACAAGAGAAAAGGAGTCACAATGCACAGGAGCAAGGACAAACTGGTGGTGCTGTCCCCAATCTGGCATTGCTAACTCCAGTGGAGGAGCAGATCCTGGAGACGGCATGTGACTGTGGAGTGAAGTCCACTGGTTGCAAAAGGGCAGGGGCTTCGGAGGACAGTAAGAGTCCAGTGGACGAGGAAGTGATTGGGGGAGGGTACAAGAGATGTAGGGCAGTGATGGAGGACTCACAGGTGAAATCTACTAATCCCCATTGCTCATCCATTCAGAAGTCTTTACTCAGCCAAATGATCATTCCGTGAAGCAGCCAGAATGCATGCACTGAGTTCCTAATGCTGCTTGAGACTTACATATTTTTTCCCTCTCTCAGATGGAACATCCTCAAGACTGCAGACTGACCTGGAAAATTCTCCCTTGACATCAGAAGATGATCTACAGCCAGATGCACTGGCGCCACATTCTCTCTCTGTACAATGCACCAATACAGATATAGGCACATTGGGAATGAGCTTTCTGGAGCAGATGATGGTGCACACTAGGGATGGCACATCACACTTGCTTGAGGAGCTGGTGGAGGCAGGGAGTGCCCAGGGCACCGGCAGTCATAGGATTATTGGAGACCAAGACAACATTGAGCCTGAGGCAGATGATGGGTGTCTGGAATTGTCTATAAGGTGGCAAATTCTGAATGTCCAGCGGGATGCACATCAAGATCTGGCAGAGATCCCTGAGGGAATGCATGCCATGGTCTTTGTATTGGAGGAGTCCATGTGGAGGTTGAACACTGTGATAGCCCACAGCTCTAAGTACACAACATCCTTCATAGAGAGTGGAAACATTCATGGAGCAGCAGCTCCAGGAACTCAAGCAGGGGGTTTTGGGGTTGCCTTAAGACCTATGAACCCACACAGTGGCAGTGACCTGCAAATGTGAGAGGTGGATGAGGCACCTAGTGACTCTGCTGACGTCTCATCATCTCTGGTGAGCAGGGAGGTTCAAACAAATCTCATGTTGGCAGACAACCTGCAGCTCCATGCATCCTCTCATGGCTCCTCTCAGGGTGCTGCTGATGATGGCAGGAGCTCCTCTGCCCCTTTGCCAATGACCATCGTATCTGAGGAGACCACAACGACTGAAGAGTGCCCAGCCATGGTGCTGGGCTCTCCTGCCCAGTGGGGGCCCAAACAGCTCTTGGTGACTAGAGGACGGCCGCTGAAGTCATCAAGGCCAACGAGGCATCAGAGTCAGCAGCCTGCCTCCAGTGCAGCTGCTGATGAGGGGAAACACCAAGAAGTAGTGCTCGTAAAGGGAAATTTAAGTCACTATGATCACAGAAGATGTTTCACAGGTGAATCATGTGTCATTGTCACTTGTGTACTGTTATTTGTGTATGTCACAAATCACTAGTAAAATGTGACATCATGTCAAATTGTGCTGTATGTCACAGTTAGGGAGGAGGCTTGGAAGTCTTGAGTAAGACATCGATTGGGCTGCAAAGAGGATGGTACCAGGAGGGCCTCATTAGCTCTAAGTAAGGTGGTGGTCTGATTGTGAACATTTGGGCTTCTGACTTTGGAGTCCTACTGGAAACTTCTCTGAATCAGGGCCTCCCTGGTCTCCTTGTCTCATATAAGTTCCCTCATTGCTGGATCTTGTTGATCACCCTGAGGCTGATCAGGCTCCTTCTCAGGTTCAGTGCTGGATTTATTCTCAGCGGCTTCTGGAATATCATTGCTATCTTCACCCTCCATCTGCTCCCCCCTTGAGAGAGTCAGATTGTGAAAGGCACAGCAGAAAACCACTACATTCTGGAGGACATTGGAGAGATCTTCCTGAGTGGTCCAGACAGTGAAACCTCATTTTGAGTAGGCCTCTTGTCCTCTCAGTGCTTGCCATTGTGGAGGCATGACTCTGGCTGTTCCTCTCCTCTGCTGGTGCCCTTGGGTGTCTGAGGCATTGCATCAGCCACCTTTGAGCGGATATCCTTTGTCCCCCAGCAGCAGCCATCCAACTGTGCTGGGGCTATGAAGAACCTTGGCACCTGGGAGATGTACGCATCATGGAAGCTTCCAGGATACCTGGCGCAAACCTACAGGATCTTGTGCTGGTGATCACACACTGTCTGAATGTTCAGAGAATTGTACAATTTTCTATTCACAAAGGCCCCTGGCTCCCCTGCAGGTGCTTGACAGGCGCATGTGTGCAGTCAATGACTCCCTGAATTCTTGAAATTTTGCTATTGCTGCGAAACCTCTGGCTCGCTCTGCCTAGCTGGCATCACCTGTCTTGTACTGAATGAGGGTATTTATCCCTTGGAACAATGCATCTCTCACCAGTTTGATGCAGCTGTGCACTGAAAGTTGTGACACTTCACAAAGATCTCCCACTGACCCTTGGAATGAACCCGAGGCATGAATGTTTAGGGCAACTGTGACCCTCAGAGCCACTGGCATTGGGTGGCCACCTACAGAGTTTGAGGACATCTTGGGTCTGATTATGTCACAAATGGAGGTGATGGTTTCTCTAGAGAGGGGGCCTTCTTCGACACTTTACCTCTGCCATGTCAATGTAGCTGGATCGCAGCCTGTATACTCTTCCAGCTGGGTATTGGCACCTTATCCTTCCCCTTCTCCCTTGGAACGCCTTCCACCCCTTCTGGCTCTGCATCTCAGTCCTGAGGGAAGATTCTGTTGTGCTGTCTGCAGTCAACTGGCCTCCTCTCCCTTCTTGCCCTCTCCTCCTCATCTGAGGAGGTCCCTTCACCAGAGTACACAATATTCATGTCAAACCTTATGCTTACAGCGGTTTCACCTAAAGTATGACAGGGCCTATCTGAAGAAAGCCTCTGCAAAGATTTAAACCTCCTAAAATTATCCAAATGAACAAAATGATTCAAAAAATGAACTATAATTCACACACTCACAAATCACTTCAATACTCCTACCTCCTAACCTCTCCATTCCTTCTGGGCCTTATATCCTGCCCTGGATCTAGAATGATCATAAAACGTGAAGCCTGCCTGCCTGATTGGCCCATGTACCAGGCGTAAAAGTGCGCAGGCCTCTCAAAATCAGGGTCGATTGGACTTTTAATGTCCTTACTTGGCCCTTTAATTGCCGGCGGGTGCGCTTCCAATGTTCTTGTGTGCCTGCCAACCAAAGAATCGCAAGGCAGCACCATGACATCAGGAAGCAATCCCAACATCATCACGCACCAGTTCATGACGCGTCATGACTACTGCACACCTGTGTGGCTGACATACAATTCAGGCCATGATCTGGAATACACTGCCTGAAAGGCTGATTGAAGCAGTTTCAAGAGTAGCTTTCAAAAGGGAATTGAATAAATACTTGTAAAGGAGATATTTGCAGGGCTATGTTCAAAGAACAGGGGAATGGAAATATTTGGCTAGGTCCATCAAAGGGCAAACGGAGACATGATGGGTCAAATACACTCCTTCTGTGCTGTATGATTCTATGATTTTATATATATTTCAAAACCTGAATCAGTTAAAATTATAATTTTCACCAAGTTCTATTATTATTGGTGGGTTACATTGGGAACTTGCCTTAACATTACGGTTTCCAATGGTAACCAGACTGTTGGATTACTCAAAAAAATTGCTAAATGATTGTTAAACAATAGTTGTGCTAATTCCTCATAATCATCCTAATTACTAATAATATATATTAAATATTTATGTTTCTAACATTTGAAAAATTAAACGATTGAACATTATTTATTCTGATTAGAGAGCATTTTTTAGATAAATACATATACTCGGGAGTTACCATCTTCTAGACATAACAAGGTTATAATTATTTGTCCCATGGATTGTCAGAGCATTTAAAAAAAATGGTGAATTTTACATCTTTAAATTTAATCTTTCCCCTCTCCTATACCTCACATATTCCCCAAAGACGCACAGATCTCTATCAATACTGATCGGTGATTGAATGCTGTAAAATCATTATAAAAGGCCAAGTTGATGCCGTATACTTTTCCTTCTCTATTTATAGGGAACACTTGCATTTTATTATCTGCCTTTCCTGGGTGGACTGCAAAATCTCATCATTGCAAACAGAATTGTGGATACATATATGCCACTATTCTGTAAAGCAACTTTTCAGGGCTTGATCTGATCACATCATTTTTTTTAAGCTTACCCTGAATGCACGTCTCTCAATTCCCTTTTGAACATTTCACCAGTCAGTATTTACTCTACTAGCTGGTAGTCTGTTCTACAGGCCAACAAATTGAAACATGAAAAAATTATTGTTTAAACTAAAGTACAGCTTGCTTTAGTTTATAATTATGGATTATGATTTTCCAAGCTGATTTGCTGCAAAGTACCTCTCTACATCCACTTTATTAATTTTCTTCAACAGTTTCACTCCCCTCCCTAAACTCTTTCACAGCATACCATAGCTCTTTATTGGCCCAAACCCAGCATCAACATTTAAAAGCAGAAGGGCAGCAAATGCCTGGAAACGCCTTCACGTCCATTTTCCCTTCCAAGTTGCACACCATCCTGACTTGGATTTATATCCACCACTCCTTCATCATCAATACGTAAAATCCCTGGAACTCCCTACAAGCATTGTAGGAGTACTTTTATCAGACAGACTGCTGTAGTTTCAAAAGGCCCTCGAGCGTATTATCCTTGGGTGGGCACTAAATGCTGATCTTGTGAGTGATGGCCTCATCCCTAAAATAATAATTAAAAATAGCCCTGGCTTACTTATTCTGCCTACGTCATTTACACCTGAAATTACTTCTCTTACTCCTCTCTCAATCTTTTTCACCACATTAATATTTTTTGTAAGTATGATCACTTTTAAATTTTTGGTTATTAGGTTTGCTTAGTCTGGCGAACCTAGCTGCACCCTTGATATTAATGCATTAGTTGGTGCTTGAAACAATATAGGCAGAGAGACCGATTAACTGAACAAACACTGGTAGTTTATTGGAGCTAAGAACAAAGCACTAACACAATGTGTGCTTCTTCAATCACCTCCAGCTCTAGACTTTCTGTCACCCAAATAGCCTGCGCTGTGTAGCGATTAGTCAATACAATTACATGGTTAACTAACTATATTCTCTTAAAGGTACATAGCACTCCACTTTACCACATCCCTCCTCCTTTACTTGAAAGTACAATTGACAAGCTTCACAACATCCCAATTATTTACATGAACAACTATTTACAAGTCAAGCCTCTCAGGAGGATTCTTCGGGTGTGTTGAATGTCGCAGCTCAACAGCCTTGGCCTGATTTTCTGAAACCCCCTTCTCGGTAAATGCAGTCCTGTTGTCTGACACGAGCGCTTCTGGTAACCAATGCACTGCAAAACTCTGTCGCAAACTGTCTATGGTGGCAGCAGACATGGGTGAGCAGACTGCATAGACATCCATCCACTTTGAGTGGGCATGAATGAGTAAAAGGAACATCGTGCCCAAGAAGGGCCTCATGTAGTCGACATGGAGGTGCACCCATGGCCTCCCTGGCCATTCCCAGGGGTGCAATGGAGCTAAGCAGCTTTTATACCTGCTGACATTGAAGACAAGTTTTGACAAGGGTTTTGATGTCCACATCCATCCCTGGCCACCACAAGTAGCTGCACATGAGCATCTACTAATGCCAGGTTGAGTGCTGTGTAATTCAGCCACTATGGCCTTGGCCCCACTCGGGAGCATGATAATCCTTGCTCCTCAGAGCAATTTGCCGTCCTGGCAGGTGTGCTCATATCTGCGATTGAAATAGGGTTTCAGGGGCAGGATTTTCCCGTTGGCATGCGGGGGCGGGCCTCACACACCAACACATAAAATGACGCGCGGTGACGGGCAAGCGTCCCAATATCACGGTGCGCCATCACGATGTTTCGGTGGGTGCTCATGCGCACGATGATCTCCATTGCGCGCCTGCCATTAATTAACGGGCCACTTAAGGCCCCGAGGCACTAATTGACGGCGATTTTTCAGGGCCTGTGCAATCTTCAGGTCGTCGCACGAGCGCAACGAGCAGGCAGGTAGGACACATTTGTATAAACCTCATCCACGGGCGTGATAAGAGGGGTCACAAATGTGCTAAGTCGGATATTTAATTTGGAAAGTTACTGATACTTGCCTTTGTGAGCAGAAATACTTCAAAACTCATACCAGATGCTGGGACAGGACTCACAACCTTCGGGTCAGCACTCTACAGTAAAGATCATTTTTGGGGCCTGCAGGCTTCAGGAAGCCTTCCCTTAGCCTGGGAATGGGAGTTGTGCTTTCCACTGGAGGCACCTCCTCTGAGGAGGAAGGGAGGGCCAAAAGGGGGAAGGAGGCCAGGAGTGCACATTCAGCCTCCAGGGGAGCCACCTTTGGGAGGACAGGCGCAGGCATGAGGGACACAGGGCCAAAAGGAAGTCCAAAGCAAAAAGGGCCACAGAAGATGCCACTATCCTGCTGCCAGGGTATACAGGCGGCGAAGCAGCTACCTCAATATGTCTGAGGTGCAGTGCCAAAGGAGGCTCTGTCTCTCAAGGGAGACAGTCAACTCTATCTGTCTGATGATAGGCCCTGAGATCTCCATTAACTGTGTGGATGGACACCCCATGCCAGTGGCTCTAAAGGCCCTCAACTTCTTTGCCTCTGGCTGTTTCCAGGGCTCGGTGGGTGATCTTTGCGGTGTCTCCCAATCAGCTGTCCACACTTGTGTCAAGCAGGTGGCAGACGCTCTATTCAGGCTTGCATTGACCTTCATCCACTACTACTGGGACCAGGCAAGCCAGACAGAGTGAGCCAGAGGCTTTGCTGCCATTGCTGGCTTCCCCTGTGTCCAGGGTGCTATAGACTGCACACATGTGGCCATCAAGGCGCCAGCAGATGAGCCCGGTGCCTTCGTCAACAGGAAGGACTTCCACTCCATGAACGTGCAGATAGTGTGTGACCACAGGATGCTGATTCTGCAAGTCTGTGCAAGGTACCCAGGCAGCTCCCATGATGTCTACATCCTCAGACACTCCCAGATGCCGGGGCTCTTCAGTGCTCCAGCCCGGCTAGATGGATGACTGCTGGGTGACAAGGGCTATCCCCTTAGAATGTTGCTCATGATGCCACTCCACCATCCAAGAACAGAAGCCGAGGTGCATTACAATAGGAGCCACAGCACCACAAGGGCTGTGGTGGAGAGGACCATTGTTCTTCTCAAGATGCGCTTCCGACGCCTGGACTGTTCGGGGGTGCACTCCAGTAACCCCCAGATCATGTGTCGGTGATAGTGGTTGCATGCTGCGCTCTCCACAATCTTGTGCTGGAAAGGGGGGATGCTGTGGACAATGAAGACATAGACGCATTGGCTGTGGCTGTACACGATGATTCCAGCAGTGAGTCCAAGGATGAGCACACACAGGGAAATGCTGAGGGGGTAGACACTGACGCGGGCATACTCCAGGGAGGCAGAGACACCCGGGAGGCTTTAATCCAATGAACCTTCAGCTAGAACACCACAGATGGACCTGCAACAAAAGCCTGTGCTGTAGGCTCCATACTCGATACCTGAGTTCTAAATCTGCCTGGATAGGAATATTAACTAAGGGCCTTGTCAATAAAGCTCAATGTGACACAACCCATTCACCAATCATAATATCATAGGTAACCATCCACCTGCCGAGGAAAAGAGGCACCCTCAGCCATGGTCACATGTCTAAATTTAATGATATAACAAAATGAACTTAAGGAAACAAAATGACAAGGGTGTTAACCAGCACACCAACTAATCATGATCTCATTGCGGGGTTATGCAAAAGCACCAGAAAGAAACCCGTGGCGTGCCTAAGGTGCCTCAAATTTATGCTTTCGGGTGCTATGTCTAGGTGCTGTCCTCTCACTAGCACTGGCATCTGAGACAGCCTGCTGACTCTGCTGTCCTGTTGGCCTCGATGACCTTGGTGGTCGTCCTCTGGCCCGTGGAGCCTGTGCTGGCCCCGCCTGGGAGGGAGCAGCCAGTCCCACAGCTGGCATCTCCCAAGTCGTCACAGCCTCATCGGATGCAACGATCTCTGGCAGAGAGGCGGAGGAGCTGCTGCCCTCATCTGGAGCGCTCCGAGAGGAGCTCACAGAGACAGCTGCTGTGCCGACATGAGGTCGTTTCGGACCTCGCTGCTCACCATAGATGGATGGGCACCGGGCTGGGAAACTTGGTGCCCAGACCATCTCCCACACTGGCATTGACCAGCTGAGGACAATGCCGATGTGAGGGCTTGCTGGTCTGAGCACATCCCCAGGAAGCCCTGATTGTTCTCCTGGAGGAGCCTCTCCACGAGAGTTACCTCTTTCTCCATGGAGGACGCATGGTGCTTGGCCATGATGCACATTGCATCGGGATGGTCCACCACGGAGACCAAGCCAAGCATAGCCTCACGTATCTCCGCCAGATTTCCCCGCACACCCTGCTGGACATCCAGCATCTGCTGCCTCAGAGACGACTCCAGAGGCACATCATCAGCCATTGCCTGACATGTGCCTGGTCCCTGCAGTCCTCTGACTGCTGGTGCCATGGGCAATCTCTGTCTCCGCCAGCTCCTTCAGTGACTGTGAAGTGCCCTCACTGCTGTGCACCGGGCCACTAGCCGATTATCTAATGCCCACTGAGGTGCTGGTATCTGCGCTGGTGCCTGCCTGGCAGAGATGGTGTGACGCTGGTAGGTCATAGACTTCAGGGCCCTCCGGTGTGAGAGGGGGCCCCTGTGCCTCCTCCAGCCAGCCCTGATCCGCTGATGCTGAAAGGAAGAACAAGGACATTGGATCAGTTAACGTGGAAACAATGCCAATGTGCATCCCTATCCCCCGGATCATTATGCGCTCATCCTTCCATATGCAATGGTCAAGCCATGTTGCAAACTTAAATCACTGAACATTTAGCACTGCCATGGCTGCTGGGACACTAATGGTAACCTCAGTGCTGGACAAACATACCTGCCTGTGCCACCCCTGTCTCACCGATACCGGTGGACCTGGGTGCATGGCACCTCTCCAGATCGAGGGCCTCCTGCTCTAACCTGGTAATGATGGCCAACTGGGGCGGCCATCCGCCAGTCCTCAACTGCTCAGCTGCTTATGAGCATTCTTCTTCTGAAAAGAAGAGAAGAACATTGATTAGTGCTACTTGTACCTGGACTCTCTTCGCGGCCGGCTTACCCCAACCCAAATGGGACATTGCAGGGCAGCAGTGCCTCCTCACCCCGCAGCTGCCACACACTCACACAAAGATGCCAGGTCTGTCCCCTCCTTGACCAAATGCTGCCTACATCACATTTGGCACCACATGGTCTAACCTTGCAAAGCAAGGAGGTGCAAGCACGTGGAATGCAAAGGGCAGCAGATGGATCGGTGCCCCGCCACCTGGAATCTCTCCTCCCAGCATGTCAGCACCCTGACTTTGACATGTTTTGCAGTTCCAGCACTGCACCTAGGTACAGCTCCTCCAGGCTGTCCCCAAAACGGTAATGTGGGTGTCACTGTACCACATGCTGCGGGTGCAGAACCCATCTCATCACCACCCTCTCAGGGTGGCCGAGGCATGGGCAATATCTGTTGGCTCACCCAGTGAAGGACACGTGCCGTCAATGATTCAATGCAGTCATTACACTCAGACTTGGTGGGCGGGGGCGGCCAGGAGTGAAAGTCTACCTGCTGGTTTAAGTGCCAAATGCCAACATGGTACTCACTCTTCCTGAGCACAAGAAGCCATTGAAACGCTTGCGGGCATTGGATCCAGGTGTGTCACACCACATCGCGGGAGCTCACCCCTCCTCCCAGGCACATTTGGTCATGTGGAGGGGCCTCCTCTTCCCGTCCCTGGGTACGAGGACCTCCCGCCGTGCTGCCACCTCCTCGAGGAGGGCAGCAAGGCAATCAGCTGAGAAATGAGGGGCACAGTACCCCCCTGCCCTACCCTCCTGCCTGGCTTGCTCACCAGCAGTGCTCTGGGGAGCCCTTCTGCTGGCCATGATTCACAGCCTTTGAAAAACTGTAGCAACTTTTTAAAACAGGATGCCGGGTCACCATTGGACCTGGTGGTAATAGCAATCCCGCCGCTGCCCGCCCACTCCCGCTGTCCTCGGGAGCCGCGTTTCACGCTGGACAGGCCTTAAATGGCCTGCCCACGTAAAATGGTGGCGCGGACCCAATCGTGGGCGGCGATTGGGTCCACACCCGCCTGCGCCCACTCCCACAAGGCCCGCCCGACAGGCAGAAAATTCTGCCCATGTCACCAGACTTTGGCTCGCCTGACCATTCAAGCCCTGCTCCTGGACGTGAGGTAAAAGCGGGCCTTGGTTTGTCCACTTAGGGATTTGGTTAGCCTGGACAGGGGAGGAATCCAAAATATTTGCTACTAAGACAAGTTCCTGGGGAATTGGAACCTTCATGTTGTTATCTGACAAGGGGAGGCAGCTGAGTGTGTCAGCATGTGCAATTTGGATTCCCGATCAGTGAATAAAAGTGTATTGATGAGCAGCCAATATCAGTGCCCATCTCTGGATCTGATCTGATCTGATGGGGGTATCGCCTTATCCTCTCCAAATAATCCCAGCAAAGGCTTGTGGTTGGACATAATGTGAAAATGGCGGCCGTGGAGGTATTGATAGAATTTCCGAACACCAAACACAACAGACAAGCCCTCCTTCTCAATTTGAGAATATCATCACTCTGCAGCACTGTGTGTGTGAGATGTACAACCAATGAGTTGCTCGGAGCCATCTGCCATCTGATGTGAAAGTACAGCCCCTGCTCCATAAGGGGATGTGTCACAAGTTAAAATTAATTCTTTCTTTAGGTCAAAGTGGCCCAGTAGGGCCGATGATCTTAACAATTGCTTCACCTTCAGAAACGCATCCTGGTGCAGAGCTTGCCAAATCCATTTATGGTTTTTCTTAAGCAATGTGTATAACGGAGCCAGTACAGTTGATAGATTTGGGAGGAATTGCCCAGAGTAGTTTATCATGTCTAAGAAGGCTTTTAGTTCTGTAGTGTTTCTTGGTGCTGGTGCCTTGCGAATAGCCTTGATCTTTTCTTCTGCATGTCGACCTCATGGCCCAAGTAAACTACCTCTTTGGCTTGGAAAATACATTTTTCTCGCTTCAAGTGTACCCCAGCTTGTGAGAAGCATTTCAGCACCTCTTCCAAATTAGCTAAGTGCTCTTCGTCAGTTCGTCCAGTGACATCATCCAGAAAAACAATAACATGGGGCAGTCCCTGAAGCAGATTTTCCATGGTACGCTAGAAATTACACACGCATATGAAATCCAAAAGGATAGTCGAGTATATTGATACAATTCTTGATGTGTATTGAAGGTCACAAATTCCCTACAGCCTTCTACCAACTCTACCTCTGGTAGGCATGGCTCATGTCAAGTTTTGAATATGTGCCAATTTCGAATATAATTCGTCAATCTTTGGTATCGGGTGTCTATCAAGTTTGGCCATTCTATTTCCAGTTAATTTATAGTCACCGCATAAGCGAACACCTTGGTCTTGTTTCAGGGCTGGTACTATGGGTGCTGCCCACTCGGAAAATTGCACTGGTTGTAAGATACCCAACTTTCCCAGCCTGTTTATCTTGGTCTCGATTTTGTTCCGTAGAGCATAAGGAACTGGTCTGGCTCTGATAAATCTGGGGTTTGTGTTAGGGTCTACGTGGAGTTTGGCTTGAAGCCCACAAATCCTTCCTAGCTCGTCACTGGAAATGGAAGTGTACTTTTGTAACAATTCCTATAAGTTTCTCTTCTGCTTTGAAAAATCTCGGTCCATTGCAATTTAATCCTTTTGAGCCAGTTGCGACCAATTAAACTGGGGCCCACCCCAGCTACTACTATAGGGATAAATTTGTAGACTGATCCCCATGCTGCACAGGACTTGACATAACCCTTTCACTCTTATCTCTTCACCCGTATACATTTTTAATTTAGTGTCTGATTGTTCCAAACTTAAAGGATGGACTTCTTTATTCAAGTGTCTTAACCTAGGTTCTCCTATGACAGACATTGATGCCCCAGTATCGACTTCCATCTTGATGGGATATTCATTGACTCTAATGACTACCTGGATTGGCTCAGTTCCACCCACTTTCAGGTTGGAAAATGAACAGATGTCAGAGTCTGCTTCCTCTGGTTCTTCAACCGGACAGATTTCGTGATTTCTACGTTTGTTTTTAAAATGCTTTCTCAGCTTATCTTAACAAGGCCTCATTATGTGAACATTGTGGTGGCAGAAAAGCATTCGATATTTCTGAACTGTCGAACGCCTGCTGGCTGCCTGGATGCATTTCTCTCATTAATGTTGTGGGTCTTCACTGAGGTACTGTTGTTCTTCAATGGTCTGTATATGGTGGGCATTCTCCGCCTTTCTGTGGAGTCTGATGTTTTCATGCCTTTTGTTACCAGCCCTTCCCGCCCTACAAGATGGATGGCGCCATTTTGTATATCTTTTATTCCCTCTGAGTCTCTAACTGCACTCCCCATGGCTGACGCCAATTCTAATGCCTTACTGAAGTCTAGATTAATTTCAGATAGCAATTGCTTTTGAATAGCATCGTCCCCGATTCTGCATATCAATCGGTCTCTCAGCATGTCATTAATTGAAGTTCCGAACTCACAATATTTCATTAATTCCTCTAAAGCAGCTACATAGCCAGTGATTGTCTCTCCTGGAAGCCTATTCCTCAAATTGAATCGAAGACGTTGCATTGTGACTGAAGGCTTTGGCTTCAGGTGGTTTCTTACAATGTTTACTAACTTGTCGAAAGTCTTCGTATTGGGGGTGTTAGGTGACGTGAGGCTGCAGATCAGCCCATATGGTTTGATCCCGCATGTGGACAAAAGAATCGCCCTCTTCTTGTCCTCCCCTGCGATGTCATTAGTGGTAAAGAAGGATGCTAGGTGTTCGACGTAATGAGACCAGTCATCGGAAATGGGGTCAAAAGGTTCAAGATGCCCAAACTGTGGCACACGATGATTAAGGAGACTGTGCTTTCAAACAGCTTCAAGGTAGTAACGTAGCTGGCTTACCGCTGCTTCCTTGAGTGCCATCAATTGATCCGGTTTATCCTTGTCGCCAGTTTTATGTTTTTGGTTATTAGGTTTGCTTAGTCTGGTAAACCTAGCTGCGCCCTTGATATTAACATATTAATTGGTGCTTGAGGCAATATAGGCAGATAGACTGATTAACTGAACAAACACTGGTAGTTTATTGGAACTAAGAACAGAGCATTAACACCTGGTGTGCTTCTTCAATCACCTTCCAGCTCTAGACTTCCTGTTACCCAAGAAGTCTGCGCTGTGTAGCAATTGGTCAATACAGTCACATGGTCAACTAAACTACATTCTCTTAAATGTACATAGCACTACACTCTATCACAATGGACACAGTTTACCAATCAAAGTACACCAGACTAGTCTTACTAATACCTCTACAGTGCTAACAGCACTTCCTTAGATTTTTATCCAATAGTTCAAAAATTCTGGGGCTTCAGCATTAGAAAATAGAGAAGGCAAAGTAATGCTTAAGGTGGAGAACCTTCATCAGAACATCCAAAATATTAAAACAGAAGCCAAATACAACAGATTCTGGATATCTGATATGAAAACAGAAAATGCTGGAAACTCTCAGTGGGCCAGGCAAATGGAGAGAGAAACAGTGTTAAGGATAAACATTATAGAAAACAACTTAAACAGTTTTTAAAAATTCATTCATGGGATATGGGTGTCGCTGGCTAGACCAGCATTCATTGCCCATCCCTAATTGCCCTTGAGAAGGTGGTGGTGAGCTGCCTTCCTGAACAGCTGCAGTCCATATGATGTAGGAACACCCACAGTGCTGTTAGGGAGGGAGTTCCAGGATTTTGACCCAATACATACATGTATGCATTCATAAGCATTAGAACTTGCATTTATATTGAGCTTTTCACACCCACAGAATGTCCTGAAGTGCTTTACAAACAATTAAATACATTTGAAGTGTGGTGACAGATGGAGGGAAATGTGGCAACCAATTTGTGTAGAGTGAGGCTTCATGGCAATGATATAAATGACCAGATAATCTGATTTCAGTGATGTTGGTTGAGGGATAAATGTTGGCTAGGACACCTGGAGAACTCACCTTTGAATAGTGCCATGAAATCTATTACATCCAGGTTGAGCAGACAGGGGCCAACTTCTCATCTGAACAACTGTGCAGCACTCCTTCAGTACTATACTGAAGTGTCAGCCTGAATGATGTGCTCCAGTCTCTGGAGTGAGACATGAACACATGCCCTTCTGACTCAGGTGGTGACAGTGATAGCACTGACATTTTACTGCCCAGTTTGTAGAATTCACAGTATTTTGTCATCACTATTTTCCCAAAATACTTCTCAAATATATTCAAGCATTTCCAATTGCTTGCATTCAGTTTCTTATAATTTCTATGAGGCTCAACAATGACACATGCTCCAACTCTTCGTTATACTATTGGACCCCACTGTCCAAATGAAGCACCATATTAGCTAATTCACTATGGACAGCATCATGGCCATCATAGCTATGTATGGCTATCAAATTTCAAATGTATTGCATCTGTAGGTGAGACTGTGAGCAGACCTTTATGTGACTCTACAGGACTGGATAAAAGAAAAATAAGTGCCTAATCATGGAATCATACACTGCAGGTAAAAAGGTTCTAAAGGAAAAGTTATTTAAAGAGGAAAGGCCTGGCCTGGGCCTAGTGGTAATGTCACTGGACTAGTGATCCAGAGACCCAGGCTAATGCTCTAGAGACACATGTTCAAATCCTACCGTAGCAGTTGGTGGAACTTACATTCAGATAGTAATTCTGGAATTAAAAACCAGCCTCAATAATAGTGACCATGTAACCATTGTTGTAAAAACCCATCTGATTCATTTTGTCCTTTAGGAAAGGAAATCTGCGGTCCTTACCTGGTCTGGCCCGCATGTGACTCCAAACCTTCAGCAATGTGGTTGACTCTTAACTGCCCTCTGAAATGGCCTGGCAAGCCACTCAGTTGCATCAAAGCATTACAGAGTTAAAAAAAGGCATGAAACCAGACAGGCAATGGCACATCCAGCTCTGTCAACCCTGCAAAGTACTCTTTACTAACCTGGGGGCTTGTGCCAACATTGGGAGAGCTGTCTCACAGACTTGTCAAGCAAACACCTTGACATAGTCATACTCACGGAATGATACCTTACAGATTGTGTTCTGGACACCACCATCACCATTCCTGGTTATGTGTGTCACACTGGCAGGACAGACCCACCAGAGGTGGCGGTACAGTGTTATAGAGTCAGGATGGAGTTACCCTAGGAGTCCTCAACATTGACTCCAAACCTCATGAAGTCTCATGGCATCAGGTCAAACATGGGCATGGAAACTTCCTGCTGATTACCATCAACCATGCCCCCCACCCCGCCAACACCATCACCCACCCCCTTGGCTCATGAGTCAGTACTTTTCCATGTTGAACCCCACTTGGAAGAAGCACTGAGGGTGGTAAGGGCACAGAATGTACTCTGGGTGGGGGACTTAAATATCCATCACCAAGAGTGGCTTGGTAGCACATCTACTGATCGAGCTGCTGAATCCTAAAGGACATAGCTGTTAAACTGGGACTGCGACAGGTGGTGCGGAAATCAACAAGAGGGAAAAACATACTTGACCTCATCCTCATCAATCTACTTGTTGCAGATGCATCTGTCCATGGCAGTTTCCATAGGAGTGACCACAGCACACTCCTTTTAATGAAGTCTCTTCTTCACGTTAAAAAAATGAGGTGTCAACCTGGTGAAGCTACAACACAGGACTACTTGCATGCCAAGCACTGGAAGCGCCATGCAATAGACAGAGCTAAGCGATCTCAAAGGATCAGATCTAAGCTCTGCAGTCCTGCCACATCTATTCATGACTGGTGTGGACAATTAAACAACTGACAGGAGGTGGAGGCTCCACAAATATCTCCATCCACAATGATGGGGAAGCCCAGTACATCAGTGCAAAAGACAAGACTGTAGCATTCACAACTACCTTAAGCCTGAAGCACTGAGTAGATAACCCATCTCGTCCTCTTCTTGAAGTCCCCAGCATCACAAATGCCAGTCTTCAGCTAATTTGATTCTCTCCACATGAAGGCACTGGATACTGCAAAGGCTACAGGCCCTGGCCAAATTCTGGCAATAGCAATAAAGACTTGCCGTGTCTGTAGCCAAGCTGTCCCAGTACAGCTACAAAACTGGTATCTATCCTGCAATGTGGAAAATTGCCCAGGTATGTCCTGTCCATAAAAAGCAGGACACATCCAGCCCAGCCAATTACCACCCCATCAGTCTACTCTCAAGCATCAGTAAATTGATGGAAGGGGTCGTTGACAGGGCTATTAAGTGGTACTTACACAACAATAACTTGCTCACTGATGCCCAGTCTGGGTTTCACCAGGGCCACACAGTTCCTGACTTTATTACAGTCTTGGTCCAAACAAGGTTAAAAGAGTTGAACCCAAGGGGTGAGATGACATTGACTGCCTTTGACATCAAGGCAGCATTAGAATGAGTGAAGTGTCAAGGGGTCCTGGCAAAACTGAAGTAAATGAGAATCAGGTGGAAAACTATCCACTGGTTGGAGTTATACCTAGCACAAAGGGAGATGGTTGTGGTTGTTGGAGGTCAATCATAACAGTCTCAGGACATCACTACAGGAGTTCCTCAGGGTAGTGTCCTTTAACCAATCACCTTCAACTACTTCATCAATGGCCTTCTCTTATTATAAGGCCAGAAATGGGAATGTTCACTGATGACTGCACAATGTTCAGCACCATTCGCAGATGAATGTAGTAGTCCATGTCCAAATGCAGCAAGACCTGGACAATATCCAGGCTTGGACTGATAAGTGGCAAGTAACATTTGTACCACATAAGTGCCTGGCAATGACCATCTCCAACAAAAGAGAATCTAACCATCTCCCTTTGACATTCAATGGCATTACTATAGCTGAATCCCTCACTATCAACACCCTGTTGGTTACCATTGATCAGAAACTGAACAGGATTAGCCATATAAATACTACGGCTGTAGGAGCAGGCCAGAGGCTGGGAATTCTGAGGTGAGTATCTCACTTCTTGACTCTCCAAAGTCTGTCCATCATCTACAAGGCACAAGTCAGGAGTGTGATTGAATACTCTCCACTTGCCTGGATGAGTGCAGCTCCAACAACAGTCAAGAAGCTTGACACCATCCAGGATAAAACAACTCACATGATTGGCACCCCATCCACCAACATAAGTATTCTCACCATCCACTTTGATGCACAGTAGCAGCAGTGTGTGCCATCCACAAGATGCACTGCAGCTACTCGGCAAGGCTCCTTCAACAATACCTTCCAAGCCCGGGACCTCCACCATCTAGAAGGACAAGCGCAGCAGTTGCATGGGATGACCATCACCAGTAAGTTCCCCTCAAAGCCACAAACCATCCTGACTAGGAAATATATCGCCGTTCCTTCACCGTCGCTGGGTCAAAATCCTGGAACTCCCACCCTGACAGCACAATGGGTGTACCTACACCACATGGACTGCAGACGTTCAGGAAGGCAGCTCACCACCACCTTCTCAAGGGCAATTATGGATTGGCAATAAATGCTGGCCTAGGCAGCAATGCCCATATCCCATGAAAGAAAAAATAAGTAAGTTGAATCAGCTGCAAATATAAGGAAATATAGAGCATCTTATAAAAATCAACAGGACACTTGACCTTAAAAGTTAACAGAAAGGTAATTTAACAAACCTGCTGAAATGGCAACTGCAGCTTGCAAAAAGATGTCTCATCTAACCCCAGCAGCCACCAGAGTTGCTGATTAAACTCTTTGATAGGATTTTTTATGGGAAACAGATTCTCCGACCCCTCCCTCGCTCATTCGAATTGTCAGTCGTTGACGGGTGACTAAAAGTGTGCAGCCTTCTGAGGAACCAGAAGAATCAACCTTTCAGTTACCTGCCAAATGAAAAAGCTGTTTTGTTGACAAGCAATCCCTGAAAACTAAAAAACATCAACCTTCCCCTGAATAAAACCCCACCCACTGGAAACAAGCCAGGCCCAAGGCCACTGGCCCATACTTCTGCCAGTTGAGGTAGTTGTTGAACACCTGAGTCAAAATTTGCACACCGCTATTTGCTAAGGTAATATCACACTTTAGTCCTCCCTTCCACAGTCAGGCACAATTCACACCTCACATCTCAAAAAGGCAAAATCTCTGACCAACCTCCAGCCCTCACCCTGCTATATGTGAAAAACAACAAGCCTTCTCCTTCATTTCCCTATCCTCCACTCACTTCCTATTCCTCTGCTTTTCCTCTTTCCTCGTTGCAGTTCTGGAAGCCTTCCTACACCTTCTTGATCTTTGTCTCCTTGCTGCCCCTAAAAATGTTCTTAATTGGTCATTTCTTCCCTCCCTGACCACAATGTCTTGACTCCCACCACCCATCAGGCACCAGTCACATAGTCACTGTTTTTCCAACACATTTTGTGGATAACATATCTAGTGTCATAAAACAATGTGTCCGCTGAATCACTTGAGCAAAGCTATGATGCAATTGTGTAAGTATCATTATATTTCTCCATGCAGGGATGACAAGTTGAAGTAGTTTCTTTAGTACGTTAGAAACATAACTCTACTTACTGTAAGCTTTCCTCTACCAACCTGTAGAATTAAGGACATGTTACAATGCAGCAGATGTTGAGAAGGACATCGTCATATGACCTTAATCAAGATGGTAAAGGAATAAATAATCAGCGGGATTTTCCATACCCGCCCACTGCCGTGATCTTCCAGTCCCGTCACAAGTCAATGGACTCCTGGCTGGAGCGCGCCCCTCGCCCACGGCTGGTCCCGCATGAGATGGGGCCGGAAAATCGCAGCCAATATCAGTGATATTGGAATGTTATAGAAAAACTTATGGTCTTAAGCAGCTTCAGAATGCTAGGTGATGACAGTTAGATTATGGTGTATTACGTTAATATACCATCTACCTAAGCAGATGTAATGCTTAGGAGTTGACTAATGGAACTGAAGCCTAACTGAGAGATGATCACAACATGTTTTGAGATGAGATAAATCTAACACCTAGTCTACAGGAATGGTTAAACATGTTTTTCTCATCTGGATGGCACATGATTCCAAAAAAGTTGTATGTATATGTGTTGCCTTTTCACAGAATCACAGAATCTTAATGGCACAGAGGGAGGCCATTCGGCCCATCATGTCTGTACTGGCCCTCCAAATGAGCATTATGACCTAGTGCCATTGCCCTGCATTTTCCCCATACCCTTGCACATTAGATGATTATTTAAATAGAAATAATGTCTTTTTGAATGCCTCGATTGAACCTGCCTCCACCACACTTTCAGGTAGTGCATTCCAGACCCAAACCTCTCGTTGTGTGAAAAAGTTTTTTCTCACATCACACTTGCTTCTTTTGCAAATCACTTTAAATCTGTGCCCTCTTGTTCTTTACCCTTTTACGAGTAGGAACAGTTTCTCCCTATCTACTCTGTCCAGCCCCCTCATGATTTTGAACATCTCTATCATATCTCCACTCAGTTTTCTTCTCTCCAAGGAGAACAGTCCCAACCTCTCCAATTTATCCTCATAGCTGAAGTTTCTCATTCCTGGAACCATTCTTGTAAACCTCTTCGACACTCTCTCCAATGTGCTCACATCCTTCCTATAATATGGTGTCCAGAACTGTACACAATATTTCAGCTGAAGTCTAACGAGTGTCTTATATAAATTCAGCATAACCTCCCTGCTCTTGTACTCTATGCCACTATTAATAAAGCCCAGTATACTATATACTTTATTAACTGCTCTCTCCACCTGTCCTGCCACCTTCAATGATTTATGCACATATACACCCAAGTCTTTCTGCTCTTGCACCCCCTTCACAATTTCACCCCTTATTTTATATTGTCTGTCCATGTTCTTCCTATCAAAATGCATCACCTCACGCTTCTCCACATTGAACTTAATCTGTCACCTATCTACCCACTCCACCAATTTATCTATGTCCTTTTGAAGTTTCACATTGTCCTCCTCACAGTTCATAACACTGCCAAGCTTCATATCATCCGCAAAGTTTGAAATTGTCCCCTGCACACCAAGATCTAGATCATTAATTTATATCAAGAAAAGCAAGGGTCCCAATACTGTCCCCTGGGGAACTTCACTCCAAATCTTCCTCCAGCCTGAAAAATATCCATTGACCATTAATCTCTGCTTCCTATCCCTCAGCCAATTTTGTATCCATATTGCTAATATACTTTTTATTCCATGAGCAATAACTTTTCCCACAGGTCTGTTGTGTGACATTGTCAAATGCCTTTTCAAAGTCCATGTAGACCACATCAACAGCATTACCCTCATCAACCTTTTCTGTTAACTCTTCAAAAACCTCAGCAAGTTAGTTAAACATGATTTCCCCTTTAGAAATCCATGCTGGCTCTTCCTTATCAATCCATACTTTCCCAAGTGACTGCTAATTCTATCCCGAATAATTGTTTCTAGAATCTTGCCCACCACTGAAGTTAAACTGACTGGTCTGTAATTGCTGGGCTTATCCTTACAACCGTTTTTGAACAAGGCTATAATGTTTGCAATTCTCCAGTCCTCTGGCATCTCTCCTGAGTCTAGGGAAGACTGAAAGATTATGGCCAGTGCCCCCTGCAATTTCTACTCTCGCTTCCGTCAATATCCTTGGATGCATCTCATCCGGTCCCGGTGCCTTGACAACTTAAAGTACCGACAGTTTATTCAACACTTCCTCCTTGTCAATTTTGAACCATTCTAGTGACAGAGTTTCTTCCTCTGTCACCATGGCCTGGGTCTCATCTATCTCCTTGGTAAAGGTGGATGCTAAGTATTCATTTAATACCTCAGCCATGGCCCCTTCATCCATGTGTAAATTCCCTTTTTAGGTCCCTAATCGGCCCTACTTCTCCTATTACCACCCTTTTACTATTTATATGCCTATAGAAGACTTTGGGATTCTCCTTTATGTTGGCTGCCAGTCTTTTCTTATAATCCCTCTTCGCTTCTCTTATATGCCTTTTCACCTCCCCTTTGAACCTTCTGTATTCCTCTTGGTTCTCAGTTGTATTTTCTACCTGATACCTGTCATAAGCACACTTTTTCTTCTTTATCTTAATTTCAATCTCCTTTTTCATCCAGGGAGCTCTTTCCTTTCCCTTTTGTTGGAATATACCTTGACTGTGCCTGAACCAATTCTTATTTGAAGGTAGCCCATTGTTCAGTACAGTTTTTCCTGCCAATCTTTCATTCCAATCTATCTGGCCCAGCTTGCCACATTGAAATCAGTTCTTGTCCAGTTAATTATTTTTACTCTGGATTGCCTATCATCCTTTTCTATCATGATCGTAAAACATATAATACAATGATCACTGTCTCCTAAATGTTCCCTCACTGACACTTGATCTACTTGGCCGACCCAATTTCCAAGAACTAAGTCCAACAGTACATCATTTCTTGTTGGATTGACACATACTGTTGAAGAAAATTCTCCTGAACACAATCTAAGGACTTTTGCCCTTCTCTACCCTTTACACTGCCACTGTCCCAGTCTACATTCAGGTAATTAAAGTTCCCCATTATAACTACTCTATAATGTCTATATCTCTCTGCAATTTTCCTGCAGTTTTGTTCTTCTAAGTTCTTCTCACTATTTGGCAGCCTATAAACTACACCGAGCAATGTAATTACATGCTTTTTGTTCCTTAGCTCTAGCCAAGTTGATTCTGTCCTTGAACCCTCTGGGACATCCTCTTTCTCCAGCACTGCAATGCTCTCCTTAATCAATACCACCACCCATCCTCCTTTCCTTCCTGTCCTATCTCTTCTGAACACCTTGTATCCAAGAATATTTAACATCTAGTTCTGCCCTTCATTGAGCTAGATCTCTGTTATTGCCACAACATCATATTTCCACATGGCAATCTGCATCTGTAACTCTCCAATCTTATTTACTATACTCCATGCATTCACATACATGCTTAGTAACCCTGATTTAGATTTTGTTACTTTCTCCCTTACCACGACTTTACCCTCCCAGAATTTTATGCACTATGGTACTCCTCTAATATTTTCTCCTGGTTCCCACACCCCTACTGAGTTGGTGTAAAGCCCTCCCAACAGCACCAGCAAAACGCCCCACAAGGAACTCAGTCCCAGCTCTGTTCAGGTACAGCCTGTCCAGCTTGTACAGGTGCCATCTCCCCCAGACCCAGTCCCAGTGTCCCAGGAATCTAAGGTCCTCCCTCCCACACCATCTTTCCAGCCACGCATTCATCTGCCTTATCCTCCTGTTTCTGAACTCACTGGCATGTGGCACTGGGTGTAATCCGGGGATTACCACATTAGAGGTCCTGCTTACTAATTTTCTACCTAGCTCCCTAAATTCTGAATGCAGGATCACATCCTCCTTTCCACCTAAGTCACTGGCACCAATGTGGACCATGACCTCTGGCTGATGAACCTCCCCCTGTTCTGCAGCCACTCTGTGATATCCTTGACCCTGGCACCAGGGAGGCAACATGCCATCCTGGAGTCACGTCTACAGCCACAGAACTGCCTGTCTGCCCCCCTAACCAATGAATCACTATAGCTCTGCCTTTCTTCTTCCTCCCCTCCTATACAGCCAAGCTGCTTGTGGTGTCACAAACTTGGCTCTGACTGAACTCCTCTGAGGAACCAGTGCCCTCACCAACTTCCAGAATGGAAAACTGATTTGTGAGCAGGACCCTAGGGGACTCCTGTATTACCTGCCTACTTCTGTTGGACTGTCTGGTGGTCACCCATTCCCCTTCTGTCTCCAGGCATTTAAACTGCAGTGTGACCATCTCTCTGAATGTGCTATCCGCATATGTACCACATTGACTCCAGCCACTGCTCAAGCTCTGAAATCCAGCGCTCAAGTTTCTGCAGCCGACAGCACTTCCTGCACATGTGGTCGTCTAGGACACTGGTAGCATCCATGACTTTGCACATATTACAGGAAACGCATTCCACTTGACTGAGCTGCCCTGCCATGTCTTAACTGTACTTCCCTTATATTAACTTTATTCTACTTTGGTTTATTTGCATTACTTTATTATATTGGCCCTAAATTTCCCCTTTTCCTGGCAATCTGCAGTTAAATCCAAGCTTCAGAACTTTAAAAAATTACACTTCCCTAATTTACTCACCAGTTCCTACTTACCTGGGCCACCGCTTTTCTTTCTGAGCAAAGGTGGAAAAAGGAAGTAGCACCTCCTCCCTCCTCAATGAACTCCCTCAGTCACCAAACTCTAACCAAAGCACTCAACTGCAGCCAAAACAGCACTCCAGTGCAGACAAAGTCAGAACTATAAGATAGCCTACTTTTATACTCTCCGAACCTAGCCTCTGAAAACCTGATTAAGCCAGTTATCTGGTGGAACAGCACCTCATTTTCCAATAAGGCACTTTACAGCCTTCCAGACTTATCATTGAGTTCAACAACATCAGATTATGAACTCTCTCCTCCATCCCCACCCCTTTTCCAATCCCCTTTTTTCTAGTAATAATAATTATTTTCTAAAAATATATATATTTTTCCCCACCTATTTCTATTACTATTTTAAAATTTATTTCCATCCATTGTTTCATCTCCACCTTTTAGCCTATTTCCCTTTTAGCCCTTCCCCCTACCCCACCCCGACTAGGGCCATCTGCCATTTGCTAGTCCTGCTTTCTACCCTTAATGTCACCATTAGCACATCCTTTAGCCAGTATCACCACCGTCAACACCCCTTTGTCCTTTTGTCTATAACATCTTTGGCAATCTCTCCTTTGCCTCCACCTATCACTGGCCCGCTATCCAGTTCCACTTGTTCCACACCCCTTAAACAGCATATATTTCACCTTATTTCTATTTCTCTCCAATTCTGATGAAGGGTCACTTGGACTTGAAACGTTAACTCTGTCTTCCTCTCCACAGATACTGTCGGACCTGCTGAGTTTTTCCAGCTATGTTTGGTTTAGTTTCAGATTTCCAGCATTTTGCTTTTATCTAATTAACTAGTTGCAGCTACAAGCAGAACCTGTATGAGCCCTGTTTTAAGGCTGGACTAAAAATCACCTTCTTCCAGCCCTAACAACAACTTTTGGTTAATTGCTAAGTTAAAGAAAGACTAGACTTAAAAAGAATTTAATTCTTAATTTAATCCTTAAACTCCCTCAGTCACCAAACTCCAACTGAAGCTCTCTACTGCAGCCAAAAACAGCACCCCAGTGCAGACAAATGTTTGGGGAAATTTGTTTTGTATTTGGAAAAACAAATAAGATTATTTTTTTTAAAGGAGAGGAACACAGCAAAGTGTTAAAATTCTCTTTGATGCTAAAGGATTTAAGGAAAATTCACAAAGTTGGGTAAACATACATATATACCCATGAAAAGCTCTAATTTTTGTGACCATATTTTTAGGTAAAAGGTTAAGAGGTTGTCTTTTACATAGGTAATGTTTTTGAGGGGCTTACTTTCAACTAAAACCAACCCCCCCCCAGCACACCTAACATGGCTGTCAAAAGAAGGTAACGGGGGTAGCAGTGCCTTCATCAGCTGTTTATTGTCTCTCTTTCTCTGTGTTTTTATTAGGGCGCTTCCCCACCACCCACCTCCCTGATCCACATGCCTGGGAGAGGAAGCAGCGGTGTTGGCTGGGCCTGCAGTTTCAATTCTACTCTGGGCCGGGGCAAAGGGAAGGATAAGGAAAGTGCCAATGTATTAGAAAAGGTCACAGTGATAGCCCCCAACGCTTTACCTAGGCCTTAGCACATGGACTGGACTTAGTTGGCACTCAAAAGGGCCCTGATTGGCAAGGCCGATTTCCTCCCCTCCCTAGGAAGGCTGAGGTTGATGGTTGAGCCCACAAATCCTTTATTTGATGTTCACTCTGGAAGTTGGTCCCTGCGTCCTGTGCTCTTTTCTCTTCTCCCCTCAAAAATCAAAATTGACCTACACTGTTCCTGTCTTATTTGACAAGTAGGAACTGGAGGAAATACGATAAGTGTAATTTTTTTAATGAATAATGAATTGATGCTTTTGATGTAATTTTAGAGATTATATTTTGGTTCTGGAATTTTTGGGCTTTGATCTCTGAAAAACTAAGGGTTAAATTTTACATAGTACATGGAAAATTACATTTTTTAGGCCAAACACCATGGGGTCGACTTCTACACGATTTTGACTTTTACCTGTGTAAATATGGTGTTTTGTTTCACAATAGTGGAAGAAAATTGAAGAATAAATAATGAATATTCCTATGGGCTTTTGTGCTCTACCTTTCCTAATGAATGATAAAGCACCATCTATGGATACTTGTGCTAATAACTAACTTCAATTACCATATGAAATTTGGGTCTGACAGGCATGTTTTAAGTAGATTCCAAGAGTATCTCCCTGAAGAAATGTCTTAATTACATAAATTTCCATATGCTTAACAGTACATCATACAAGTTCAACAGAATCCTAATTGCATATGTTTATTGGAGTCAATCAGCATTTACCAATGATTTATCTATTGTCCCTGTCCATCATATTTAGCATATCCATATATCTGGCCTCTGCTAATCTACTACCCATTAGCAAGCATAATGAGTTGACACATGTTTCTCACAATGATTCGGCAAACATTATGAGATATCTTTACTCTGCAAAAGTTGTATTGTTATATTTTAGGGAATTGCATAACAGGTTGTGTTGGAATTTTGAGCCTTAGACAAGGAGGTGCCCATTGTCAGCATTGATGTACAGGTTAGAGGGCTCTGCTACTAAAACGCCTGAAGAGAAGAAGGAGCAACCAAGTAATCATTTTATGACCAAACTCAAACAAAGACTTCAGTTTCCTAACATGAGACCCAGAAATTATAATCACACAAATGTGAGGCTTTGTTGATTTTAATTTTGTGACCTTTAAATTTTTGAAGAAAAAGTATATTTTCCAAATTAACCATACCTTCTTTGTGGATACAGGTAAATGTCTAACTTTTTGATTTGGATACAAATAATTATTAACAGGGGAGGTGATGGTGTAGTGGTATTGTCGCTGGACTAGTAATCCAGAGACCTAGGGTATGCTCTGGGGACCTGGGTTTGAATTTGAATTCAATAAAAATCTGGTATTAAAAGTCTAATGACACTGCTCTCCTGAGTTTGGACTACTAGGTGCCTCCACTCTATTAGCCAGTAAATCCTTCAGCCACCCTGGCTTTCCTTCTATAATTCACTTTCTAAACCTTTCCCTTTATATCTCCTCCCACCTTTAAACTCTTTTCCCAGTTTCTGGTTGGTGTCCAATCAGTTCTTCCATGAAGCACCTTAATTTTTTTGTACTGAAGGCTATTTGCCTTGCTTTCAAAAGGACAATGGTACACAGTTCACAGAAGTGTGAGAAACATGAATCTAGCATTCAATGTTCCACCATGAAGACAGATACGCACAACTGAGCTTATTTTAATTGAAGAAAAGTAGATTGAGAGGAAACATGATTCTGAACATAATGCAGGCTATTAAATTAGACATCACTGCATAATGAGCAGGATCCCTGCTGATGCCTGATTTGTTTTTACTCTGCAAAGTGACGGATTGCCCAACATTACTCTTATTAATGCCACCCTATAATCAGCTAACAACACAAGCTGCTGATGCTCTCTGGGCCAGACATGATTCTGTGCTGTACTGGTCAGTGCATTTACCCACTGAGCCACTGAGATTATTCAAATGGATGTTTAAACTGAATGTATAATAACTGTATGCTATACGGATTACTGTGGCAGGATCAGGAGATTTTAAATACAGTATAAATCTCTAACTATGTGGAATTTTTCCTCAATGTGCATAATAATTTCAAAGATAATATTTTTCTCATTATCATAAGAAGTGTAATGCACAGTCTTTTAAAATATTATCAGCATTATTTAAACAGGCATGTTCACTTTTACTTCCACAAAACTCAAGAAATTATGAAGATATATCTATATACCTTATGCATTTTACAATCATATTTTGTTGACATCGTTAGAGTTTCATTTGCACACTTGAAGAAGGATCACATTGATGGGTGTCCTACCCTACTCAAAAGAGGAGTTTAAAATTGTGGTCATGAGCGACCAGTGTGGGTGAGACCACACAGGCGATTTTAAATGTCTAACCATTAGCTTTTTCCTGGATGGGCAGGATTAAAGTTGCCCATTCTGAGGTCTGCCAGTTATTGTCATATAAGTGAGCCAGGAAATTCGCATCTAATCATAGACATAATGAAGGGTGTGGACAGTTTGGTCCTGGTGCCACTTTTGATTTCTTTCTCGCCTTCTTTGATCTTCTACCACTTCAAACATTAAAAACAGTGGTTGGAGCAATTTAACAGCAAGCCCTGTCTTAATGATGAATGATGTATTCTTGTGTTCAATTGTTCAGTTTTTGATTGTATGTGTCTGTGACTCTAATCTGAACTGTATGCTGTTAGTCAAGCCTGTGAGTGTGTTCATGTTCACACATAGAACCTGATATGTCATCATTGCATGTCTCCAAGGCATAAACACAATATGGATGGAGGATGGAGAAAAGTTTAAATTTACCAGCTCTAGGACCTGTCCTCCTTCACCAGGAGACCCACCCCTACCGTGGAATCTATAGATTTTGGGGTTCAAGACCTACTTGCTTGCTATGGGCCCGGAAGATACGGAGGTAGTAGCGACCCATAAGAAGGCAATATTTGCCCTTTGCCTCAGGGCAGAAGGCCAGCACATATTTGAGCAGCTCACAGAAAACAAGTTTATATTTGATATGGCAATAAATGCTCTTGAAAAATACTTCAGCATGAAGAAAAGTATGACATACATGCTGCTAGAGATGCCAGCGAAGTGTTGAGCCCATAAAACAATACAGGGCAGCGTTGCAGCAGTTGGCTTCACATGTAAATTTGGCACATAATTAACAAACTAATCCATGACCAACTTTTTGAAAAAACTTCAATTCCACAAATTAGGGAATGCCTACTCATGCAGGATGATGATTTAACCTTGGAAAAAGCCACAACCTTGGCTGTCCAAATCGAATCCACCATGTTAGATTTGAAGAGGTTACACAGAAATGCACTCTCAGACTCAAGGTCATCAACACAGCTTGCCCAACCAGCTCAAGTGCAAGGGTTATGGATTAAGAGACCTCAGCAGGCTCATCAAAACTTCCCCCATCACAGTCAGATACCCTCAAAAATGTACCAAACTGTCGAGGAAACCATTGACTCCCAAAACCATGCCCAGCTCAAGGGAAAAAGTGTAACTCATCTTCAAAATGAACCATTTCGCAAAGGTGTGCAAGTTATCGAAGAAGAAGACTTCATCAATTTGACACATGGAATCTTTTCCTGAGAGTGAAATATGGCATATGCATCGCATCATGGATGTTGAAGCACCAGGTCATTTTAAGGATTGCCCAGTCAAGATCATGTGCATCTCAGTGTCATTCCTCATTGATGTTGGTGCAAAAGGATCTATATTGAGCGACAAACTCTACCGTAATTATTTTTCACAACTATTTTTCACTCCTGCGACAGGCAGTCTTCAAGCTTACATTGACTTGATTATTCTGGCTTTGGAAATGATTGCAGTTCTAGTACACTACAAAAACATCACCCTAGGCAAGTTTACATTCTACGTAGTGAAAGGCAGAAGCCTTATTGGGGTAAAGCTTTTGGATAGGCATGCCTTCAAACTTGAAGACCCCCTTGGAGCACACATTAATGTGATCAATAATACTGGCTATGCACAACAGTATTCTTCTTTACTGACTGGATTTGTGAGATTAAGGGGTACTGCTCCTTACATCAACACATCGATTATACCAATTTCCCAAAATTTGAGACAGTTGCTGTTTGCAATTTGTGCCGAAGTGTCACAGGAGCTGAAACAACTTGAAGCAGACAGTATTATTGCACAAGCCAACTCATCTCTATGGATATTGAATCTAGTCATAGCACATTACAAAAATGGAAAACTTAGACTATTAACCTTAAGGAAATCAATAAAGCTATCATTCCAGTCAATTATCCACTTCCTATGATCCAAGAACTATCAGCATCATTTCATGACTCCACAGTCTTCATGGAGCTCGACATGCAACAGAGCTATCTTTAGGTGCCTCTAGCAGAGCAAAGCCGATATCTTACCACTTTAGTTACTGTTGAATGACAACACCAAGTGGAACGCGAGACTCTTGATAGCAAGCAGACTAGAATATTTTGGGGATAGCAATTATGAGGATACATTTCTTTTCTCAATGGGCGACTGCGAAGTTGTTCATTCACCCCATCGAGTTGATCAAGTTCGTAGATCTCAACGCTGTCATCAGCAATGTTCATATCTCAAATACTATTTATATACTATTTATAAAACAGGCACTCCGAACTCTAAGGAATGACTCGATGTACATATATTTGTTGTTTATGATGGTTTACACACAAATATAAGTACGAACGTATGAATTAGGATCAGCGGTAGGCGGCTCGGCCCCTCGAGCCATTCAATAAGATCATGGTTGACCTGAATGTAACCACAACCCCACATTCCTGCCTGCCCCCTTGTGTGTCATCCCTGCATATCTCTGAAGCATAAAACACAAAATATCCCTTTAAGACCTCCCTTCTAACCATGTGACAAACTTGTTTGCCTGCTGTTAAATGTTGCCGTAATGCTGAGTGACATAATCATTCAAACACCTGTAACTGGAGGTTTAAATATCCGATGAAAGGTCATCAGTCTGAAGTGTAAACTCTGTATCTTTCTCCACAGATATCACCTGACCTGTTGACTGTTTCCAGCATTTTCTGCTTTTATTTCAGATTTCCAGCATCTGTAGTATTTTCCTTCCATGTTATTGTTTCAATATCAGTTTGACTTAGGTGGTGGCTATTTTTCTGCTCAGTTAGAAAGTTTTGAGTTCAAAAACCATTACGGATGCCAGCTCTGACACTTCAGTGTGGTGCTGAGAGAATGCTGCATTGTCAGGGGTGCTGCCTTTGCGAGATGCTAGGGCTCTATTCAGTTAATGGAAAGGGACATCAGACAGGGAGTAGACTGGGCTTTCAATCCACCCTCCAATCCATCTTAATAATACTTCTATTCATCTATAATGAGGAACTTGCAGATTTTTGCAAGGGTAGTACACACCTATGGGAAAGGCAAGTCAGAAAATCGCATGGTGCATATGTAGAGTGTGGACCCCCATTGAATTATGAAGAAACAATTTTCAGGTCTGTCTGCCAGATTTGTAAAGGCTGGAAGATTTTCCTACATGAGCATTTCCTGGCTACTGTTCATGTAAAGTTGGCAGCCATTAAAAATCAGAAATTCTAGTCTAGAATTAGGACCAGACCACATCCATTTTTCAGAACACCATCACTAAATCCCAGCCTCTGATTTCAGCATCTCAGTATGGTGATATGGTTCAGCTGGCCCTGTGGCACAATGAAGCAGATGTCACAAAGGATTCCTTCACATCTTATCCCTCACACTTCTATCTTACCCAACACACACACACAGGGAAGTTCAGACGTGGCCCCTTGGCTGTGGGACCAGTATTGGTAAGGGCTCCTGCACACTGGAGGACTGAAGTGCAGCCTCACTAGAATGGTATTGCCTCCTCTCTCAGGATAACAACATGCCTGCTCCGGCCATTGACTCCAACAGGCTACTGTTAGAGAAGCCTCTGGCTCAGTGGCTCCACACCACTATTACCAAAGAAAGCTACACTCATGTGGAGTGCAGACAGAAGGGGACTGGAGAATCTCCCATTCAGCAAATCTCAGCAAGCAAGGAGGTTCTGAAATGGGGCAACCTATAAAATGGAGGATCTGTGAAATGGAAGATCTTGGAAAAGGGAGTGTATGAAATCACAAGTGTTGTGGCTGTTCAGGCTACCAGAGAAACTATGTGGATGGCTGTTAGATGGCAAAGACTAGCTGTTGAAGAAAGCACTGTTGACACCTGTGCTTAACCCTACACTGGAGGCACAGAGTCTCAAGAGCCACTCCCATCTCAGCACAAGGGCCACCAGACAACAGCCCATTAGACTCATGAAGATGCAGTTTTGGTTCCTTAACCAATCCGTTGCAGGGAGTTTGGGAACAGAGGTGGGTGGGGGAGGGGGTTACCCTCCAATTCACTCCCTCAAATGTTTCACACGTGGTGGGTCTGCTGTTTTCTGCAAAACATGGCCCTTTAGAGAGCTATGAGCCTTGAGAGGGAAGATGCAGAGGAGTGACTCACATCTTCAGCGGAGAAAGATATGGTGGGGTGTGATGCTTCTGTACTGCAAAGCCTTCCAGAAGTCCAGATGAGATGTTGATCCATTGACCAGTATGGTGGGGAGGATCAGGCTGCACAAATCCTTGCATAGTTCTCCTGAGGGCAGCACATCATGAATTGCATTTGACCCAGTACCACATCTCTCCCACAAGGAGCAGCTGCATCCAAAATGAAGCCATGCAGACACTTTTCCTGTTTCCCCATAATGTCTGGAAGACACGTTGCCATCGGAGATATAGTTCCTCCTACCACCCAATGTTGCATCGCACAACAACTCAATCCCTCAAAGTAATTGGATCCCATAAATCAGTGCACAACCATCAACTCTTTTATTGAAGCCTAATCAGTGAGCAGAAACATTACAGAAGTCACCATATGAACTTCAAAGTGAAGCAACTGATGCAGCACTGTCTTGTGGCTGAGGTAGAAGTGGAGGCAGACTGCTCACTTGTGTCTACATACTGCTGAAATGCCCATGATGTCTGCCCTTGGTTTTGCAGTGCCAGTGGGACAGGTACTTGTCTCACCCTCACTGATTTCCTGCTGAGCTGCCAAACAGGCATCATCAAGGGCCTTCTACTCCTCCTCCATGGCCTTCAGAATAGTGAGGTGTGCCACTCCCCCAGGCTGCTTAGGTGTTGTGTGCGTTTCCTTCTCCAAGGTCAAGAGCAGGACAGTTAAGACTATGACCACATCCAGCAATTCATCCATGTGATGTCCATAGCTGCAGCGGTGTGGGCATTTCTCATGGCTCACAAGTGCATCTGGGCACATAAATTCTCACTGTCCCTGAGCACTATGCGCCCTCAGGCTGCTTGGCTCGTGGGAATGCAGGTGACTCCGGAACTGGAGGCTACCATCTGGGTGTTGGATTGCATTCACCTGGCAAGAACTCAGTAGGTCATTGAAGTGCTTCCTGCACTGTACCTCCAGACCACATTCAGGCTGTTGACCTCCTGAGACACCTTCATTCATGCTGACTTTGTCTGACTGTTTGGCCTTTTTCTGCTGCTGTCCAGAAACAGAATGATCCTCTGGGCCACCACTGCCTTTAACAGCACTGCCAGGGAGGCATCAGTGAATCATGGGGTCAGCTTCCACGGGTGCTTGACAAGCTGCTACGCCATTGCCTTTGGGCACTGCCTTTGCCATGGAGGCCAGCATTCACAATCATGGTTGCCAGGTGCCCTTTAAGTATGGCCCACCGCATTTACATCCCACCTCCCCAAAATGTTCGCTGCCCCTAATTGAACAGTGAGTTTGCCTCCTTCAAAATAGTATCAGACATCCAGAAAATACTCTCTGAGCGGAATGGTCCCAGGTTTTCACTAAGTGTGGTAGCAAGTTACCGGCCAACGGCAATGGTGGCTTTTCACGCTGTATCTTCCCAAACCCGCCGCATCAGTTATGCATTCCCAGGAAACATGCCATTTCCATGGTGGGCGGGCTCTCATTCATCTGCCACACCATCACCTCACCAATTCATCATGCCGGGTGCCATACTTAAAAGTCCAGCCAGGCGCACACCTCTCAGTGCTTCCAGCCTACGGCTGCTACAAAGAAGACATGGACCTGAAAAGCAAAGGACTGCAGCCCTCAGGTTCAATGACGCATCCCTTGAGTGCTTTTTGGATGCAGTGGAGACCCGCCATAAAGGAAGTCCCTTTAGCTCTGAAGAAGCGTCATATGGACTCGAAACGTTAACTTTGTCTTTCTCTCCACAGATGCTGTTAGACCTGCTGAGTTTTTCCAGCACTTTTTGTTTTTGTTACACATCCACAGGGCCCTCACTCACTGTTAGTTCAAGGGACATCACCATTCACTCTCTCACACACACGCTCATTGTCCTCATCCCGTCCAGGGGACCACTCACCACCCACACAGGCCAGGCATACTTGGCAGGCATCCTGTTTACACTCTCTTCATATCTATTCATACAGGACAAGCTGGCACACAACAAGAGGGAGAGGTCGCTTACCAGTGGAGGAATGCCTAAAATCAAGGTTGTCACGGACTTTGAAAACAGAGCCATCCAGCTGGCTGGCGATGACTAGGACCGGTCCTGTGCTGTACCAAGTAAGGATCTAGCAGTGCAACATCCATCAGCCAACCATTCTGTGACTGAAGTGTCCTGTTTCACAGGTCATTGCCATGCACTATTTATCTCCCTTTGCTTTCGCAGGCACATTTGCCAAACAGCCAACAGAGTCCATGGCCCAGGGCCTCCAAGCTCCGAAGAAACCTCTGAAGAGGAATCTGGAGGCACCCTCCTTGAAGTCCTGTCACAGCGCTCACCCACACCCTCCATCAACGCAGAGACACACACCTCGGTGGGATCTAGCTTTAGAGTAGCCTTGGGATCACAATCTGGTGAGCATATCTGATCTACTGCAGGTGGAGGCAACAATTTCCCTGGTGTCCAATGCTCGGAGGACTGCCAGAAGCCAGAAATTTGTTGAGTCCAAGTCAGATGACGAGCCTCTGGACTCCGTCATGTCACAGTTGCTGGAGCTGCAAAGGCAAGCTAGGGAACATCAGGAGGGGATGTCTGCTGCACTCCTCAGATTACAAAGCACGATGGAGAAGTCTGCTCGCCTTCAGGCTGAGGTGATAAAGGTGTTATGCCAACGCACCAAGGTCACACTGGTAGGATGGCAGCCACCGTGGACACCTTGGTCCAGGATGTCGCTCCTGCACTGCTGCGTGGGCTGAGCTCCATCAATGATGCCATAGTTGGCCTCCATCAATGTGTAGGCAAGAGGGGTGCAGGGCAGCCCAATCTCACTCCAGCTACCCCTTCTCCTCAAGGAGGCAGCCAGGGGCCCCCAGGCACTCATAGTGAGAAGGATCAGCATGTACACACCCTGGGGCCATTCACTCAGGTTACTCCGGGAGCGTCCAGCCCATCTGAATTCCCTATTCCTGTGACCTCAGTAGCTCCAGATTCACAGGCCGAGGAGGGTGTCACTGCCACACAGCAGAGCCCCAAAAGCAGGCAGAGGCCCACCAAGACTCAGCCCTCTAGAGGGTGCCCATCAAAGTCATCACAGTCAGGGTGTAGCAGTCAGCAGGCTGCCTCCAAATCCACTGTGGATATCTGGGGAGCAGCAAGATGCTGCAGGGTCAAGAATGTTAAGAAGATGTAACTCTATCGAGTACAAACACATTTCCATCTGTTTCAGATGAAGTTACATTGTTTCATAGTTTGCCATTGTGAGTTTTGAACTCTTGATCTTGGGGTTACAAACCCAGTACCATAACCACTTGGCTATTTAGGTAGTGGCTTAAGAAGATGTAGTTGCACATCCTGGGCAGGGGTGTTAATCGTTTGTACATAATGTGCACTATTCTCAATAAACTCCCAAGTTCATGTCACTCAGATGTGAAACCTTTTTTCTCAGTCCAGGGCTTCTTCCCTGTGCTTTGTGCAGTCTTCATACCGAAGTGATTGTCCAGCCTCACACCGCCTGGGCACGTTACTGATGCCTGCACCTTGATAATCTTTTAAATGAAAACCAAATCAACAAAATTGGGATAAATCAGGCACAGCCCCTAATTCAGGTCAGCTGTAAAACCAAGGACAAAGTTTAAAGGAACCTTACAAACTTTAAATCAAAATGTGATTAAAGGGGTCAACAAAACACCCCAGTCCCCGCGGTGCCCACCGAGCACGGAAGGCCTCGAGAGTGTCAGCAGACACCGCGTGCTCCCTCTCCTGGGACATCTGGCAGCGAACGTAGCCGCGGAAGAGGGACAAACAATCGGGCGGGACTCCCCCGTCGATCGCCCGCTGCCTGGACCTGTTAATGGCCAACTTGGCCAGGCCCAGGAGCAGGTTCACGAGGAGGTCCTCCTCCTTCCCGACCCCCTTCCGCACCGGGTGCCCATAGATCAGGAGCGTGGGGCTGAAGTGCAAACAAAACATCAATAAAAGGTTTTTCAAATAACTAAAAAGGGAGTGCAGCCTACAACACCCTATGTATACATGGTCCACGGACTCCACAAGACCGCAAAAAGGGCACGTGTCCTGAGAGTCCGTGAACCTATGCATCCTCTTATTATAGGGGACTGCTGCATGCAACACCCTCCAACCCAGGTCCCCGATAGAAAGGGGGAGGACACCTCCGTAGAGGGCCTCCCATCGGGGGCCTCCGCTGCCAGACGGCAACAAGGCATGCCAGGGCGTGTCCGGGCGACGGACAAGGGCGAGAAAATGGAAGGTGTGCAGCAGCAGTTCGTACAAAAAGCCCCTCTTTGCCGTGCCAAAAGGCACGGAGGGCATGTCCCCGAGGCGGCTCATATTGCGGGGCACCAACACCCGAGGGAGGGTTCGGGGCTTGGGGCCAATGTGGAATTCTGTCCGAACAGGGGAACGTTCAGACGGAAGACCACCGCGCACCTGGGCCGCCTCAAGACCCAAAATTACATCGGGTCCGAGCACGACCGTTCTCAGGTCTTGGATGGCATCGGCTGCGACCTGGACACTCACAGACGCGCGTCGCGCCAACTCCTGCGGGAGATCCAGCCCAGTCCTCCGCCACCCAGCACGTCCCCGATCCTGGTCACCCCTGCGGCCACAGCCCTCCTCTCCGCCAACCACTGAAAAGGACGGAGGGGCGGATTCCTGAGCAGCGGCTCTCTAACGATAGCCGCTACTCCTGACGGGGGAGAGCTGCGTCGCGAGGCGACCACTTTCCAGACTTTGATCAGATCCTGGTAAAAGACGGGCAACGCCTGCAAGGAGCCACCGAGGCCCAGCTGTTCTATAAACAGGAGCTGCACGTCATAATTCAGGCCGTGCACCTGACGGAAGAAATACGTCGTCAGGGCACACCATCTAGGAGGAGGCTCGACGTAGAGGTATCGCTGCAGGGTCTGAAGGCGGAAAGTCGCCACCTGTGTGCGTAGGCACACTAGCGCCTGACCACCCTCCCTAAGCGGGAGACTCAGAACCTCGGCAGCGACCCAGTGCAATCTTTTGTCCCAGAAGAAGTCGACTAACAATCTCTGGATTCTTGTGACAAAGTCCGGGGGAGGGGTCAAAGTGACCAGCCGATACCACAACATAGCGGCGATCAGCTGGTTTATGACAGAACTTGACCTCGGTAAGACAGCACTTGGAGCAGTCCTGTCCAGCGCTGCAGGCGAGCGGTGACTTTCGTCTCCAGTTCCTGCCAGTTTGCCGGCCAGGATTCCTCAGCAGGGCAGAGATGGACCTTGATGGTGCTGGTCATTGCTGCCAGAATGTAGCGGCAGGTGTCACAAAGTTCCATAATATTCTCTGTGTACTCTCAGCACCTTTAAGGAGGGGCTGGCCCCCATCTCTTCAGCATCTGTGACTAGTGATGCTGTGCTCCTGAAGGGGTCAGGTGCTGAAGGCGGACAAAGGATCAGATGCTTTTAAAGTTTCATGGCTGCATCTCTATGATATGACTCTGATCACAGAACATGAGTCCAGACAGGAGTCAGACATTCTTAGAGGCTATGTGAAGATCTATGGAGTATGCTTACTGCATGTTGTCATCATCCTCCTGCAACTGAGTGACTATTAGGGCATCCACTGCTTCTCCATGACAGGGGCATTATCACAGAGGGTATTGGCACTGAGATAAGCTAGACTGGAGTCAAACATACGTAGATGCAATGTGAAGATTGTATGGTGTCTCCTCACTTCATGTCGTCATCATCCTCCACAGGAGCTATGAGGGCTCCTGAGAGCGCCTGCCTCATCTAGCTAGTGTGAGGGCCTCATCACTATCATCGTTGCCTTTGAGGACCTCCTCACCCCATCGATATCCTCCTCATTGGAGGAGAGCTCCACCTCCAGCATCTCTTCCTCAGTCAGCTCCTCTCCCCGTTGCAGCACTAGGTTGTAAAGGGCGCAGCAGACGAGGACGATGTGTGACACCCTCTGCGGACTATATTGCAGGACTCCACCAGACCGGTCCAGGCACCAGAACCACATTTTCAGCATCCCGATGGTCTGCTCCATCAGTTGTGAGTTGCAGCATGAGCCTCATTATACCTTCGCTCTGCTGCAGTCTGAGGCCGCTGCACAGGTGTCATCAGCCATGGCCTCTGCAGGTAGCCTTTGTCCCTGAGGAGACATCCCTACAGCTTCTGTGAATCCTGGAAGGCTTCAGGGATCTGTGACTGACTGAGAATGTAGGAGTTGTGGACACTCCCTGGAAACTGCGCACAGACCTGCAGGATGTGTTTGTGGTGGTCGCACAGCAGCTGCACATTCAGTGAATGGAATCACTTGCAGTTGACACAGTTGACTGCGAGTTGCGACGGAGATCTGAGCATCACGTGAGTGCAGTCGATGGCACCCTGCACCTATGGGAAACCCAAGATCTGGACAAATCCAAACGCTGTTGCATCCTGACTGTCCTGATCCTGGGCGAAATACACAGGAAGTTGTGTGCCCTCAGGAAGATAGCATCTGTGACCTCATGGATGCATTTGTGGGCAGAGGCTTGTGAAATTCCACAGAGGTCACCTGTGAAGCCCTGAAAGGAGCCACTGGCATAGAAAATGAGCACTGCTGTCACTTTCACGGCTGCTGGCAGTGGATGCCCTCCATGTCCATGTGGCGCAAAATCCTGCAGTAGCTGGAAGATGTGACCGATCAGTTCCCTGGACATGCGCAGTCTTCGCGACACTGGTTCTCAGTCATCTGCAGCAATGAAAGTTGGTGTCTCTAGACCCTGTGTCAAGTTAGGTGTCGACCAATGACAGTTTGCTGTGGCTTTTCAGGTATATGTGCGGGAGCCCCAGCCGCCCCTTCTCCCAGAGGCTGCTGCTCCTCCCTCTACGCAGCCAGGCACCTCAGTTGCTCTATTCTTTGTCGTCTTCGCTCTATGTCCACCACAAGGCATACAGCTTGTTCACCAGGCTCCATGATCCTGATGTACTCCTCTTGCAGGATGAAAGAGAGAGAGACATGTGTGTTAGCATGGGCGTACCAAGAAACTCTGTTGGTTAAGTCTGAAGGAAATTGTACAACCTGCCCAGTCGTCCAACAGTTCTGCAGTGCACTAAAACACTCATTAGTTTGCAGTCTGTGTCAGGGGGAGGGTGGGTGATAAGCTCTGGGGCACTTGGTTACACTTTGATTCCTTTGTGTTGCGTGAGTGAGCAGATAAGCCAGAGGCCCGACGCCAGTCATATTCCAATGTGGCTGTGCCTGAACTGTCTCAGCAGCAGAGGAATGGTCACTTTATACAAGCTTTGCCTAATGTGTGGCCGCTTCCCTTGCCCATTCCCCTGCACACCACCCCCCCCCACACATGCTTGTGTGCTACCTTCAACCACAGACAGCCCTTGCCCCCACCCCAACAAACTCATCTCAACCACAGGGAAGTCTTTGCATCCTCCCAAATGTTGCCTTAATAGCAGAGCAGCCTTCCCTGCACCCGCTCCCAACCACCCCCAACCAAAGTCGACTCAACTGCAGGGCAGCACTTGCCCCCACCGCCCCAACACGCCTCAACCTTGAAGTCCAACAGGTGTCCCTCACGTGTGCTCCATAACGTTATTGTGTACTCACCTTCCAATTCCCCTCAAAGTGTAGCCCACCAAGTGCATGCCTTTTATATGCTGTTGGGTGGATGATCGAACGGGGGAAAATGAGTCCGGCAGGCTAGCCTTATGCTGATGTATTACATTGAGGCTCCCAACATCTGATGGCAGGAAATGCGACCCGCCATCGATGGGCTGAGCAGACGATTGCAAACTAGTTACATGACATCATAAAACTGACTTTTGGCCTTCTCGCCATTTGTCCGCTCACGTTGCCCAACACGCTCAACGTCAGTGGGCATGGAAAATTCTGGCCTCTGCTTTCTGTCCTTTAAGCCAGTCTTTGAAATGGGAGTGTAGGTCTATGAAGTGGAGGATCTGTGAAATGTATAGTCTTTTCTGGTTTTTCCCTTTCCTTGATCACGGGTGACTCCCTGGTTCATGCAATCTGTTACACAGCAGCTGTTGGCCCAAAATCATGAACAGAAGCACTTAACTACAAAAGGATCTGCAACCTTTATAGGATGACATGAGGTCATGCATCACATGGTCAGTTGTCATGTGATCAGGATGTCACATAATCAAACCTCCATGACTGCTTCCAAACTACATTCCACCATAGGGATCAGGTTCTTCTGCTGAAAGCCTCTAACACTGCATCACAGAACTTGGCTGAGACCTTGCAACCATATTACACTTTTCCGAATATTTCCTACTGTTTCCAGCCACTGCATACCTCTGGGCTGGCTGTTTTTCTAGCGTCAGGGACACTTGATTCCACCCCACCTCCTGCACCCAACACCCATCCCAAACAATGTGACCCCTGAACCAATTACCCGTTGTTCCTGTGGTCACTTGCCAGATGCATAAATCATGTGTCTGCACCCTGCACCCCACACTCCTGCCCTATTTCCAGGTGTGATTGAATTTCTCAGACCACAGCCCCTCTCCCAAGCCATCACTGTTGTATTTAGGAAGTTCCAAAGGCAAAACCCATCCTACTTGTTGGAAGATGATCCAAAATTTTAGTTTCAAATCTCCAGTTGAATTATCCATTCTCCACTGAACCGTAAACAAAACTATCCCAGAATGTATTAATGATTTAACTCAGCTCCCAGAGGAACTGTACAAAGTGTTGACTGAGCCAAGTGAAAACCACATCATTTGGTACTTATAGCTACTGCCAACGTTGGCCTACTTTTGCAAATTAACACAAAGTCTGGCCTAATGAATAGATTCTTATTCTTGGAATGCATTTTTTTTAGTGACAACCTTAATTTCTGGAGAGATGATAAATATTCTGAAATGGATTAATCATAAATGACTAACTTTTTTATGTAGAAAATTCTTATTTTCTCTTTGGAATGTAAATTTCATAGAATCATAGAATCATTGAACAATACAGCACAGAAGGAGGCTTTTCAGCCTATTGAGTCTGCACCAGCTCTCTCGAAGAGCAATCCAGTTAATATTCTTCCACAAATCCATGCAACCTTTTCTCCTTCAAGTACATATCCAATTCCCTTTTTAAATCTACTTTTGAATTTGTATTCAGCATCCTATCAGGCAGTAAATTCCAAATCCTAACCACTTGTTGCATAACAATGTTCCTCTTCCTGTCACCTCTTCCTTTGTCAATCACTTTAAACTTGCCCCCTCTGGTTTTCAATCCTTCAGCCATTGTAAATAATTTCTCTTTATTTACTCTTTCTAAATAATCCCTTCATGATTTTAAACACCTCAATCAAATCTCTTCTCTGCTCTAGGGAGCCAATCTATCCATAAGTCAATCTATCCATAACTCTCTCCTTTATCCCCACCCCCTTTCTGATCCCCCTTTTTCTAATAATTTATAATTTTTTAAATATATTTTTTTAAATGTATTTTTCTTTTCCCACCTATTTCTATTATTTTTAAATATATTTCCATCCATTGTTTTATCTCCAACTTTTAGACTATTTTGATCCCTTTCCCCCACCCCACCCCCGCTAAGGCTATCTGTCACTTTCTCGTTCTGCTTTCTACCCTTAATGTCACCATTAGCACATTCCTTAGCTAATATCACCACTGTCAACACCCCTTTGTCCTTTTGTCTATGACATCTTTGGCAATCTCCTCTTTTCCTCCAACCATCACTGGCCCTCTATCCAGCTCTACCTGTCCCCCACCCCACCTCCCCAAGCAGCTTATATCTCACCTCATTTCTATTTTTCCTTAGTTCTGATGAAGAGTCATATGGACTCGAAATGTTAACTGTATTCCCCTCTGCAGATATTGTCAGACCGGCTGAGTTTTTCCAGCTATTTTTGTTTTTAATTCAGATTTCCAGCATCCGCAGTATTTTGCTTTTATCCATAATTCATCCCTGGAACCATTCCAGTGAATTGACAGCACAAAAAGAACTATATAAATGCACATTTTCTTTTTCCAATTTCCTTTTGAATTACCTCTGACCAAAATTCCCCAATTCTGGATCCATTTTACAATCCAGCATTTGTAACTCACCAAAAGATAGTTCTGGGGTTGGAAGTTGTTCCAAATTGTTCCAATAACGTTAACTCTCTATGCAACTGGGAACTGAACCAAATGTAATCAGCTGATAATGTTACAGTAAAATGCTAAACACAAGTATATGCAACTGAAGTAAGATGGGATGGGGTATTACCTTCCTCTCAGCTTTCTTTGAAGACACTATTAGCATATCCTGCAGTTTTTGCCATGTGATTAATGGGACAGAGTACTAGACTAAGGTGAGAAAATAACTGGATCAGACTACTGCACTAAATAAGTATATGATCTGTAGATCACTGTGGTGAACAGTAAGACACAAGATGCAAAATCAATTATGATTACTAGGATGCACTATCGTACAAACGTCACCGACTGCCACCTAAGCTTCCATCAACATCGAAGCAAAGTGATTGAGACAGTACTAACGGTGAAAAGGAATGAAAGTGGTTTCAGGAGGACATAAGCAGGCTTGTAGGTTGGACAGATGGAAGTCAAGTGAAATTTATTGTAGGAATAAACGAGGTGTTAATATTTTGTGAGGAAGAATAAAGAAAATGAATACACACTAAACTGAGACATTTTTTAGAAGGACAGAGCAGAGACACTAACATGGTTAGATGCATTCATTCTTTAAAAATGGGAGGACAAGTTGATAAAGCTGTTTTCTAAAGAAAGATTATGGGACCCTAAGTTTTGTAAGCAAGTGTATGGAGTACAGAAACAAAAAGCTAATTCTAAAATTATATTAATCATTCATTCATTGGAAGTTAAGTTTTGGTCTATATCCCCATTTACGGGAGTTTTCATGTCTAGCAGATGGTGCGGTAGAGATTCACTAAGATGACATCAGTGATTTTACAGGGGCAGGGGAGGTCAAATGGCCCACACACCTTCGGGTCTATTGAAGTCCTTAAGTGGCCAATTAATGATCACTTAAAGGCCTCATCCCACTGTCACTGGTGTTTTACAGCTTTAGCTGCACAGGCTGCTGGTGGGCAAGGTGGGGAGACATCCTTTGGGGCCCCCAGGACTCACCGGAGGCACTTTCCCCCAACTTTGCACCCTCCCCCATAAACCCCAATGCCTGGATTCTTGAACCTATCCCCCTTGCCGAGACCCCTGACTCTAAACTTACCTGGACCCTAGGTGTGTCCTCCCAGCAGTGGCCACCACTCCCAGCTGGAGCTGCTGGGAATACAGAGCTGCTTGCTGGCCATCTGATTGGCTGACAGCTTCACAAGGCGGGACTTCCTTCTGAGTTAAGGGCACAAGTCTTGCCATAATGTGAATAACGCTGCTCCCAGCATTAAATTACTTTGGGGCAGTCATTAGAATCGTGGGTGGGTTCCCCCTGACTTTTTAGCTGGGGTCAAGGATTGGGGACTGAGTTGCTTGTAAATTCCAGCCCAAAGTTTTTGGAGGCTTTTGAGCGGAGACTTGCTCTAATCCGGCAACTGATCCAGCATGATGCCCTTGACATATGGATCTATGGTGTTTGTGAGCATGCAGGACAAATAATAGTGAGGTTGTTCAGCCAGTCAGATTGAGACAGGCTCACTGAGCCAGGCAGCGGGAATTTTAACTAGCAAGGGTGAGTGGGTTTGAGCAGGTTGTTAAAAGCACTGAAATTAACAACACATCGGGAACCCGCTGACTTCCAAATTTAACAGCATCACATTAGGCCTCGTGCAAGCAGCCCCATCAGGAATGTTAATTGTCTACAAATTGTGTTTAACTGTATGCAGGTGGTGAGCATTCACAAGGAATTCACTTCTGCTCCTATAAATGGACACAGATTGAAACTGTACTTGTGTGGTTAGGAGGTAATATGTAACTGTAAAAAAAAAATGCTCGTGAAAGTGTAAAAAGATTGGCTCCAGTTCTACCTTTCACCATCGGGCTTTCTGGAATATTAACAAGGATTGCCAATCAAAATGTCAATAGGTCATAAAGAGCTACATTAATAGGGTTTTGGAGGCTCACTGTGTGTACACAGGATTTCTACATTTCCTGGAACTCGCCAATGCAAGTCATGTGAGAACACAGAGACAGGTGAGGGGCTGGAAGAAGTGACAGACAAAACACCCCATAAATATTCTTGCCTAATCGTGTGAAAGGCTTTTTCTCACAATACCTTTCTGAGTGTTTATTTTCATTACAGGTGACTTTTATTACTGTAACTGACAGGGTTAATGGCCAGAATTTTACATTTCCCTGCTGGGGGGTTTTCAGGTGGCAGGGGATGGTGGGGTGGGGGAGCGTGAAATTGAAGGGACAGGATTCCCGCCAACCCCAATCACACAGACAGCGATTTTACGCTGGGGTGGGCAAGGCCTCAGATGGGAAGCCCAGCCAACTGAGGTCTTTAAGTTACCAATTGTTGGCCAATTAAGGGCTATTTCTTGCCCAGTCTCAATATTTAGACAGGTGGGAGGAATAAAGTTGGGTGGGGAAAGGCTGAAAATCAACAGGTTTGAATTTTTCGGATGGTGGCGTCTCACTGCCTGCCATCTGAAGAGTCGACCTGGAACACATCTCCACTGACTCCGAGTGCCCAGCAGCTAGTTCATGCTGGCCAATCAGATTGGCCGGCAGCTCTCCAGTCCCTGGCGCGACAGTGGACAGAAGAATAAATGTGGGAGGACTCCTGAGACTAAGTGTGAGCACTGGAGGCCCAGATAGGCTCAAGGGGTCCCAGGGCAGGGAGGGTAGCGAAGACCTGAGGGGGTGCAGAGGGGGTGACTGGGGTAACAGGGGAGAGGCCAGGAGGGGGAGGCAGGTACAGAGGCCACCAGACGTTAAGGGGGGGTGCCCAACTTCAGAAGGGGCCTTCTGATGGAGGGCAACCCCATCCCCACCCCGCCCCCAACAACACTTCCCACTCCAGATCTAAGTCTGTGATTTTCAGGCTTCCCCCATGCAGGATTTAACCCCCCACCAGCCTAGAAATTGGCCACTTAAGGGCCTCAACTGGGGCAAGGCGGGCTTCGCGTCCGAGGACTTGCCCAGCCCAGTGTAAAATTGCTGTGGCAATTGGGGCAAGTGGGAATTTGGAGGGAATCCTGTCCTTTCAATTTCATGCCCCCCCCTGCCTAAAAACCCATTGGTGGGGGAGCATAAAATCCTGGCCACAGAATTACATCTCGGGCAGGAAAGTGAGGGGGGTACGCCTCCATCGGAAGCCCCCCTCTGAAGTCCAGCCCTTCCCCTTAAGGTCCATTGGCCTCCGGAACTCCCTCCTCCCCAACTGGCCTCTCACCTGAGACCCCGATCACTTCATTTGCACCCCCACAGCTTTCTCTAGCCTCCCCATCCTGGGACCCTCTAAACTTACCTGGGCCTCTGATGCCTGGACTTAGTCTTAGGCATCCTCTTGCATTTCTTCTCCCGCCAACTGCAGCGCTTTTGAATCAGATTTGCCGGCAGGTCTCTAAGGCGGGACTCTCTCCCTCCTGAGAGCCAGAAGTTGTGCCTAAGGCACTTAATGCTCATTCGAGCATGAAATTGCTGGGGCGCATTCGGAGCTCATTGGGTGGTGGGAAGCAAGACCCCATCATCCGAGCAAATAAGACCTGTGTGTTTTCTTATTGTTCATGATCAAAGCACTTTTATGTGTGAGTTTAGTGTGTTTTCATACCTGTGGAGCGGTTAGACCCAATTTAGATAATGTCCAGCAGCAAGCTTTTGTGAATTTAAAAATAAGCAAGATTATTTATTAACATACATTTGCCTTGGAGGTTTAAAGCATGACATCTTACACACAAACATCACCACAGACACTAAGATTAGATATAGCTGAAGAAACAAAGCAATACTTAATCTCTTTTATAGTAGCCTTTGTTTCTTAGATGCCTTCATGCTTTCAATGGGGTGGAGATTTTGTAAAGCAGAAGATCTTCAGTAAACTGTGAGGCTCTGTGTAGAGCCAGGAGGCTGGCTCTCTGGTGAATTTGAAGATGAACAGGTTGGGGAGAATCCTTCTCCCACTTTCAAATTATTGTATTTCCTTGGTTGCATGGTTGTCATGCAGCTGGTTCGATGGCTTTTTAGATGGTATACCAGATGGTCTCTGTCATGATGTTTTTGATCTGAATAGGTAACAAACATGGCTGCCTTAATCATGTGACCAATTACGAGTTCAAAGTCCTTTCTCCAAAAAGGTTTTTTTTCCACATCCTATGTTGTAGCTTTTCACGCTTTGAGAGTTTTGAATCAGCCAGGGCTTTTGTAACTGAATGACCCATCCTATTTAAATTAACCTTTAGAATGCTTTTCAGGAAAAAAGTTGTTTTCCCACTGGCCACAGTGGAGGGTTTTCAAGCTGTATCGTTCCGTTCCTGGTGCATCCCGCTTCATTAATAATGCATTCAAGGAAAACACACCGGGTCGCTGGCAGGCAGACTTGGATTTACCCATCATGCCATGACCTCAGCGCTTCATCACTCTGGATGCCACATTTAAAGCACACCACAGCACAGCCTACTTCATGTCTACAGACCAGGATTGCTCCAGGTGACAGATGATTCAAAAAGCAAAGAAGACAGCGGCCCCCAAATTTAGTGATGTCTTTCTGAGGGACTTGCTGGATGCAGTGGAAGGCCGTCGCGATGTCCCCTGCCCCTATTCTGGCTGCAGGAGGTCCACCAGGGTCACCAATCTGGCCTGGGAGGCAGTGGCAGCACCACCAGAGCATAGAGGAGGTCAGCCAGGAAGAGGATGAATGCTCTCATCCATTCCACCAAGGTAAGGCAATCACCTCATTATTCATAACTCACGCACTCCCAAGCCATCACACATCCATAGGGATTCCACACCTCAAGGGACTACACCACTAACTTTCACACAAAGCCTCACACCTCCATCAGGTTCACATTCTCTGGTGCTTGCGTCCTCATCACACAAACATTCCATGCAGTGCCATGTGTCCTGCTCACACTCTCTCTATCTGTCTTCTTTTATTCATTCATGGGATGTGGCGTAGCTAGCTTGGTCAGTATTTATTCCCATTCCGAATTGCCTTTGTTCAGAGGGCATTTAAGAGTCAACCACATTGCTGTGGGTCTGGAGTCACATGTAGGCCAGACCAAGTAAGGACGGCAGATTCCCTTCTCTAAAGTGAACCAGATGGGTTTTTGCAACAATCGAAAATGGTTGCATGGTCAGCATTAGACGTTTAATTCCAGATTTTTTTTTATTGACCTCAAATTCCACCATTTGCCGTGGCAGGATTCAAATCCAGGTCATCAGAGCATTACCCTGGGTCTCTGGATTACTGGTCCAGCAACTATACCACTATGCCATTGCCTCCCATTATATAGAAGAAACTGTGAAAATGCACATTCCCTCCCTTCATGAGAATCACACCTCCATCCACATTGATCTCTCTGACCTCCTCCTTCCCATCCCCAGTCTCCGTGTCTGCCTCCAAGATCCACCAACCCCACTCACTGCCCCATCTACTGCTACCGGCGCACCCTCACCATCCCACTCTACCGGCTCCTTCCACCCCCTCTCACATTCACCATTCCCACCTACCACGCCCACCCTCAGTTCACTCCCCAGGAGGCAGTCATTGACTCCACAGCCCCTTTCCTCGCATGTTCACCTGGGCATTCCCTCCTCTAGACCCCTTCACCCCCGGAGCCCCATCCCCCCCAGAACACTTCCCCCACTGAACCCCTCACCCTCTTAATCCTCCCACTCCCCTGGACCCGGCTCCCCCACTTAGTCCCTCTTCCTTCCTGACTCCCTCAGACACCCTTACTTCTTCCACCACCCCTAGTCCTTCCCCTCCCAACTCCTTCCTCCAGCCTTACCTCTTCCCCCAGCCTCACTTCTTCCTCTAGCCTCACTTCTTCCTTCAGCCTTACTTCTTCCCCCTTCCTGACTCCCTCAGACGCCCTCACTTCTTTCTCCAGCTTTACTTCTACCCCCACCCCTTACTCCCTCCTTCACCCTGAAGCCTTCCTCCCCCAGACACCTTCCCCATCCAAACTCTTTTTGTTTCACCTTCCTCCGGGCTTACATCTACCTCCCCACTTACCGCATTCTCCCCTGTTTCACGCTCCTCCTCCCCTACTCTCTCCTCCCCCCTCCCAACCTCACCACCCCCGACACCTTCATTTCCCCCCCAAACCTCACTCTTCCCCAGTATATCTTCCTCTCCCTCTCACAGCTGGACCTTTCTCTGCCCCTCCATCGCCAATTGTCCATAGCAGCCCATGACCAATACCGTGATGTTCCATAGCAGACCCAAGACATCAACGGAGACCTCCCACTTTCTGTGAGCTGCTTTGCGATGGAGCCATGTCCATGAAAATCCACCCAGCATATGATGCACATGTTCTTCCAGGGTCTGGTAGCTGTAGGACTCCAGCATCTTCTGCCCTTCAGATGTCCCCAATCTCAGCACGGCCCTAACGGTAAGTCCCGACTTCTATACGTCTCACTTGTCCAGACGTGTTGTAGGGGCTGGCGTGTTTTCCCACCGCATAATTGTAAATCTGATGTGGGGGCCGATTGTGGTCAGGCCTTACTTTGCATCCCATGACCAGGAGGCAAATTGGGTTCACACCGGCCTCCAGCGGGACTGGCGTTCTGCCATGGTGGACACCATCAGATGATCCCACTATGCTTTCACACCGGCATGAAACTGATTTTTGGCCTTCTTGCCATATTGTGCCCTGCCCCCCGACCGTGATGACCCATGGCTATTGTATTCCGATATCTTTATGGCCCAGGCTGAAGTAGAGAGGTGAGTTGGCTGATGTGTGATAGTCTCGTTCTGTCGGCAGATCATCTTTAACAAAGAGACTTGTGAATTTCACAAGTGGCTGTTGTTGTGTTATTATAATGATATAATACCTGGGACTTATTTACTGTACACGATACAAGGCACCAACTGCTCATAAGGGATTTGGTAAACATGTTGTGGCTTCATTCATTTAGACTAGGCATGGGAACAGCTTTACATAGGTATAAACTTGAAGACAGAATCACAGAATCTTTACAGTGTGGAAGGAGGCCATTCAACCCATCGGGCTTGCACTGGCTCTCTGAAAGAGCATCAATATGAAAGACATCAGATCTGGGTGTGCGCTCTGCTCAAAGCAAAAGTGAAACTAAGACTGGATCACATGACACATTTCCCTTCTGGTGATGTCATGCTGATATCCCTCAAAGGCATATTATAACAGCTGTGATCATCCATATTTAAATGAGATATTTGCTTGAGTTTCATTCAGATCTGACTAGAGCTGAGATGGTCAAAGTTACCCAATATGTTGCCAGCCTTCTTAAAAGCTGTTGTGTCCATTTTAAAATACAGCATAAAAAATCTGTAATATCTTCATTCCTGTTCTGGGCATGACACTTCTTTGGAGGTGACTTTGAATGCATGGGAGGTTTGTGTGGCTATTCCTCACTTTGCATCTGGGATGTATCAGATCAGTATGGGTGCCACTTACACAGTCTTAGCTTGGACCTCAGCTGAGGAGCAACGTGACAAAAGCACAGCAGTAGTGTAAAGAGCACCACCAGCAGGGGTACCAATACCAACAGCATTAGCAGCAGGATGAGCACCCACATGCCCACCAGGATGAGTAGTAGAAGCAACAGCAGCAGCCTTCCTGTCAGAGATCTGCCACTCCACAGGGGAGGAGGGGGGATGAACAGAGACATGCAGCTCATAGGAGGTGTCTAGGCTGTGGATCAACTTCCTGGATATGTCAAAACATCTGTGGCACAGGAGACTCAAGGTTTTGTGTCAGGCCCTGGCAGATGTTTGCAGTCCCCTGGAAAAAGATCTGCTGTCAAGTGGACCTGCTCAAAGTCAACACTCCCCTCAACTTCTTTGCCTGTGGTTATTTCCAGGGATCTTCCAGGCACATTTGCAGGAATTCATAACTGGCTGCCCATAAGTTAATGCATCGCACCAATGCCATGTCTGTCAAGTAGCCGATTATTTAGACTTTGCCATCTATGATGCCGGTATCAAAGAGTGGGTGCTCATGTTTGCAGTTTGAAATGGCTTCCCACAGATTCATGGCACCATAGACTGTTACATCTGGTATTTAAGGGTCCCCCAGATCACCCAGGAATACCTGTGAATAGCAAGAGCTTCCACTCCATCAATGTACAGTTGGTGTGCAACCCCAAAAAGATCACTGTGCAGGTAGCTGCCTAAAGCAGTCATGCTGCTTTTGTCCTGTGACAGTCAATCTTCCCAGAACTCTTTGCACCTTGAAGCAGACCTACCAGCTGGCTGTTTGGAGACAAGAGAAACCCACCTAAAGCATGACTGAGGACAGCTGTGAGGAACCAAATCGGGAGCACTACAATGAAATCCATATGACAAAGAGGTGTGTCATTGAGCAAGTGCTTGACATGCTGATGATGTGTTTCAGGGGCTGATTTGGGCGCAGCTTTCGCTGCACACCAGCCAGGATCTGCAGAATGGTCATGTTGTGCTGTACTCAGCACAACCTTGTACAGCAGCAAAGTTTAGATTTTCAAGAGGAGTAAGGCACAGAGCGCAGATCTTTTCAAATGAGGAGGAGGAATGTTATGTGGCCAATGCACTAGCAGCAGTGTATGTTGCTGTTGAAGAAGCCCTGAATGCTCAAGTAATGACAAGGTTCAGTTAGGTTCCATCAGTGCACCCACTTGGCAGCCACATGCTAAACACAAGTCACCCTGCCCTCACCACCCCTCCAACACAAAATAATCCTGAAAACAACCACTTTTACAGCCACCCATTGCTTAGCCACAGTATCACTTCCACAGCTACCCATTGCTTAGCGTTAAGTCTTGTTTTACCATTCATCCCTTGTCAGACATCATTCTAAAATGGACAAGATAGGATAATGGTGTAAGCAAATTATATTCACATGACTCGAAAATAAAACAGAAGCATACAACCTAACAAACTAACAATGTGTAATATACCCATGTGCATTTCCTTGTGAAACCACAAATCTTTACTCTTCCTTTTCCGAGCACTTCAACATGGTGCAACCATCTCTGTCTTCAGCAGAGGTAGAGGCGAGCTGCTCACATCCCTGCTTTGACATGGGGATGTTCTTAGCCAATGTCCTCTGGGCTTTGGGGCCCGCAAAAGACTTCTCCATCTGCCATTGGGAAACCAGGCAGCATGTGGCACACTGAACTGAGGGGTGGAGGGAAAAGTGGCAAAGTGTAAGAAATGGAAGTGCTTTGAGCCAAGACCCCGCTCCCATGTCTCATTTCATCATTATCCCTCTCATTGCCCACCTCCATTTCCCTGTAAGCAATGAGCTGGAGAGCAGATCAGTGGTGCAATGAAAGGCTAAGGCTAGGATTTCATCAATTCTGTTTAAGAGGCCATTGGTGAGGGACTGCATGCAATCGTTTGTTTTCCATGTTTGCTGATCTGTGAGGTAGACACATTTTCCATGGTCAAAGGCATCATCACAATGGCCTACAACATCACACCTCTCATGCTTGAGATGGGTTCCTCCAATTTGTCTGCAAGTATGCATCAGTTCATCACACGTTCTTGCTGTTGCTCCAGGAATGTCCTTTTCGTAAACAGCCCCCCATCCGGTTGCACAGAGCTCGATGTATTCTACACCATCCTGTCTGGACTCTCTAATGCTGGTCTTGTCTCCACTATCTGCTTTTGCTTACTTTTGATGTCTGAATTATCAGATGAAAACTCAAATATCTACCTTAACGCCCCCAGCAAAGCGTGAGTATCTGAACTGGTACATTGCCTGCATGAGTCCGGTGATGGTGCACCTTCAAAATGTGTGTGATCTTGTCTAAGAGTTATCATCATTCTCTGGGCCACCTCCTCCAGGTGAAGCCTCTGTGGGAGATTAAAGACGTGAATAAGAACTGTTGAATTAAGAATGTTTTAAGTGATCATTGTACACATGATCATATTTCAGTTGCTGTTGGCATTAAATCAACATAAGTGGATGTTGTATAACATGTGACCATGAGAGCATTTATTGAGGATGACTATGAGAGAGAGGCATGAGATTGCGTCAAGATGAGGCCGAGTGTTAATGGTGGATGGACAGGTGGGAATGGGAGGAAGTGCATAGAGAGGCATGTGTGTAACTCAAGGTAAGTTGGTTTGAAGACTGATGTACTGGAGTAGGCAGATTAAGAGGTTGGGGTAAAACACATGTCAGGATGTGGTTGAATGTGCCTCTATACTCAACTTTTCTGCCTTGATTAGGTCACTTTGGCATAGAATCCAGGAGCCTAACACCAGGCACCTCTTGCCTACCTCCTGTGCAACCTCCAGCCAAGCCTTCTTGCTTTCATAAGACAGTTTTCACAGGTACCCTGACAAAACCCAGCTTTCTCTCACTACCACTTCTCTCAACTCTTCCCAATCTCTTATTTTTCAGACAGCTCATCCAACATTCAGTACTAGGTGAGCAGAAATTCCCTCCAATTAAATATTGGGAAGACTGAAGCCATTGTCTTTGATCCTCGCTCCAACTTCTGCTCCCTAGCCACCATCTCCATCCCTCTCCTTAGCAAATGTCTGAAACTAAAGCAGACTGTTCACAACCTTGGTGCCATATTTGATCCCGAGATGAGCCTCTGACCTCATATCCATGCCATCATGAATATTGCTTATTTCCACCTCCGTAACATTGCTCAATTCCACCCACCACAGCTCATCTGTTGTTGAAACCCTTATCCAAGAGTTTGTTATCTCTAGGCTTCATTATTCCAATGCACCCCTGGTAAGCCTCCCACGTTCTGCCTTTCATAAACAGGAAGTAATCAAAAACTGTGCTGCCATGTGCTTACTTGGCCCCAGTCCTGCTCACCCATCACCCCTCTGTCAGCTGACCATCACTGGCTCCCAGTTAAGCAATGCCTCAATCTTAAAATTCTCATCCTTGTTTTCAAATCCCTCCATGGCCTGGCCCTCCCTATCTCTGTAACCTCCTTCAGCCACCAAATTCACTGGGGTATGTGCACTCCTCTAATTCTGGCCCCAATTTTAATTGCTCCACCATTGGTGGCCGTGCCGTGATCTGTCAAGTACCAAAGTTCTTGAATTCCCTCCTGAAACCTCTCCGCCTCTCTACCTCTCTTTCGTCCTTTAAGATGCTCCTTAAAATCTTCTTATTTGACCAAGCTTTTGGTCATCCATCTGAATATCTCTTCATGTGGCTCAGTATAAAGCTTTGCTTTGTAATGCATCTTGCATTACAAAAGCACCGTGGCTTTTATTATGTTAAAGGCATTATATAATTACAAGTTGTTGCTGGGGTTGTTCAGTGGTGGCTACTTTCTTTCTCCCATTGGGGAGGAAGCCCTGCCAGCCTTTGCTGACCGTACCTTTAAAGCCAGGAGAGTCATCAATAAAGGGCATTGCCTATTTGGCTTGTTTGCACTCAATTTACGACAACTCTTTTGTTCCCCCACCTCCACAGTGCATCAACTGTCATCTTTGCAGTGTCCCTTTAACTAGCGGTGTTGAAATCGACTCTTGTGAGTGGTCACTGTTCTTGCTGACGATAATTGTTTGGGAAACCCTGAATCCAGATGCAAATGCAGTGGCTGGGTTAAAATGCCATTGTGAGACAGGCTAACTTATTTCTGGGTGTCCTCCAAGCTACCAGATCTCCAAGCTACCCCCCACCACGTCCCCACTCCCAACCACTCAGCAGGTTAAAAGTCCCAGCAGACTCTAATCCAGGAATTATAAATTAGATTTAAATTATGTACAGGACACAAAATAAAAATTGGGAAAAATAAATATATATAGAGAGAATTAAATGTTCAATGCCAAATTGGCAGTAATTATAGCTCAGCATAATTTTAAAAATTGACTTACAGCAGCCCTATTTTTTTTTGGAATGTTGAATGGGTAGATAGTGATAAGTACTGTGACATTAGGCCCTTACATTGATTTCAATGCCTGGTCTATTGGCGAAGTCCTGTTAAGAGTGTAGAGTAATCATGTATGAGCAGGTTCACGGGAACCATATAACATCTGGATTTTCACATTTAATTGCATAAGTGTGTACTCCCGAAATTGCTGTCTGAATCGCTCCTTAATAACAATGAGCACTGATAGCTTCACCTTTATTCTTAGCACAAAATCTGAGCCCTAGTATTTAAAGTAAATAGGAAAATGTATTTTCACAGTTCCACCATTATCAAAAGAACAAATGGAGAGAATAGGGGGTTCTTTTTAATGCAGTTAGTTTTTGAGACCTGGAATGCCTTTTTCAAAAAAGACTAGTAGAAACATAATCCATTATAGCTTTTAAAAAGGAAGTAGATAAATACTTGAAAACAAAAGTGTAATAGGATATGGGAAGCAGGCAGGGGAATGAATCAAAATTGGGTGTTTCTTTCAGAGTATCATTACAGGCACAAAGGGCTGAATCGGTACAGAATCCTATGATTCAGTAATTCCACTGCTATGGAGTTTGCCCTGAAATGTAGGAAGAACTTGTAGCACTGACAGCCTTACACGATGTCGCAGAATAAGCCATTAGAGATTTTGATAAAACTCCAAATCAAAAAGTGTATAATCCTATCAGGTTATTCATTTTGTGCTTACTGTGTTACAAGCAAAAGAAAAAAAATTCCATCTATGGATTAACAGATGTGTTGCTCTGCGGACCAAACTGTATTTAACTTAAATACAGTACTGCGTAACTCAGCACGAATCTACAAAATAAAAATATGTTATTTCCGATTATGGGTTGCAGTGACCCATTGCTCTGGTAAGGACGTCATAATAAGACTCTGAACTCCTTCTAGCCTGGTAAAATTGAAATGAATTGTCCCATCCATTGGAGCAGTTACAGCCTGGTAGAATAGTCCTGTCATTCAAATAACATTATGAGTTGATGATGTCACCTGAACGACTCAGTTGTGAAATGAATGTATTTTGTTACGCATCATAGCAAACTTAATCTCCTACCAAACCATTGTGTTTGTGCAGCTTCTATCTTCATGCAGTGTCACTGCCAAAATTCAGTGACACCACAATAATTATTTGTTTAGGGACAGTGGTTATTCCTGATTCCAAGGGTTCAACTCAAGGGCGTCACAGCAGCAAAGCTTTTCATCTTCTGCCCCATCATGAAATAATAGTTGGACAAATTACACATTTTCTGATGAGGCAATCAGGAATAAGAGACATTTATTCAAGAGCATGTAATTGATTGCAATGCAAATCCAATGGGTAGTGCCCCCTTTGTTCATTAAGTGCATGCGGGTTATTTTCAGGCCACTATCACAGTTTAATGTCTACCAGACACTCACTGTGACACAATTATGTTACAGACTTTGATGCAGCATCCATTGAAAATTGTTTTCTCTCTCTCTCTCTGATAAAAGAATTCATGTAAGATGCCTTGGTATGGAAATTGTTTATGGGCCCATTGGTCCATAACTGATAGTATGCGTGGAGTGCACACCCCTACCTTTTCACCGACTAGTCTACTTCCACAGCCGGAAACCTGAGTGGAGTGGGCCCAAACTTGTTCTACTCAGGACAGTCCAATTTCTCAGACAGAGCTTAAAACAGGTGTTAGGCCCCTCATTGATGCCTGCAAAGGTCCAGGATCTGGTTTATGCTTTGGGTTGCCAACTGCAATTAAATGAATCATGACTTGCCCGCCATCAGTCAACCAAACATCCACGCTGTGACATACTGCCTTCCTATGCCAATTGGAAAACAAAAAGACTCATTCCCTAATTGGATAATGCTTGACTGTCTGCCAAACAGCCTCCTCTCCCCCCCACCCATTTTGAATATTTTTTTATCTGGTAAAGAGGAATGTTCAAAGAAAATTTTTAAAATGATATTTTTTAATGTCCTTATGATATTTTTCCAAGGTTGCACACAGCAGCATCCTGGAGATTGATCTTGAATTCCTGGAGACTCCAGGCCAATCCTGGAGGGTTGGCAACACTATGCAGGAATTAAGGACACCAAAAACATCATCTGATCCAATTTGGGCCTGATGTTTTTCAGTCGCCATTGGCATGTGGGAGACAGCACTGTGGCTAGTGCATTTATGCTCAATTCGAAAACTGAAAAGCGGATGCAGCGGCACCAGTTTTTACTCTTCTATTTGATTTATGATAGCACTGATTAAAAGGCTCTAATGCATCACACATTACCCTCTCCATGCTACTGATTTTAATGTTTTTTGGTTAACAGGAGTCAACTCTAGCAACACGCATTTGCATTTTTATAGTGCCTTTAACATAGTTAACCATCCTGTTCTGAAAATCAAACTTACGTTGGTGTTGAGAACAGAGGTTGGGAACTTCAACTCCCAACTGACCTCAAAGCTTTTGCATATGCGCAGGTTGGGAGTGGGCTGCACGTGCGCAGATCAGCATTTTTATGTTCTTTGGGTCCAGTGCGCCTGTTTTTAAGGAAAAGATGGTGTGATATCCCAGGTCAGGTGACCAAGAGCAGAGTGCCATCGAGAAGAAGAGTCTCAGGTAGGGGTAGGGAGAAGGGACAGGGAGCAGTCCCAAAGGGAGAGGGGACAGGGAGAGGTCCCAAAAGAAAAGTCCCAGAGAGGGGACAGGGACAGGAAGAGGTCCCAGTTCAGTTAAGAAGAGCAGAGAAAAAAGTTCCAAATAGGAAAAGGGTTGCGGGTAGCAGACTTTAAGTGAAGAGGGCTCAAGGGCAGCCCTGGTAATTGAAGAAGATCCAAGAAGGCAGCTGAAGTTTGGTGACTCTGTGCTGCCCTCTCTGGGGCAAAGGTACCCATTTGGAACAGTAACGTTCTGCTTGGTGCAGCTGAAGTTGTGTTTGTGAGTTGGCGCTTGAGAGCTTGAGTGCAGATTTGGGAATCCAAGGGAATGGAATCTCAGGAGACAAGATTGAAACCCTGTGAGGGGGGCCATTGTTGATGCCATCCGACTTGGGAGAATTCCAAGGTGAGATCTTCAAAAGAGGAGACTGGAATCCCTCGTATGAGAGACAGAGTTTCAATGACTCACAGTGTTTACTGACGGCTTGATGGGTTGTTGAGAAATTCATGGACTCTGCCTTGGTGACATTTGCCATTTAATGTGCAGTGTGGTATGTTTGACCACAATTTGCCTGTTAATTCACATGTACCTCATATTAAACATGAATGTTAGAGTGTAAGCTAGATAATGTAAATTGTTTTATTTTTCTGACCTTGTAAAGTAAAGTTTATTTTTTCTTGTTCAAAACACGGAATCTTGTGGCTTTATTCACTAAGTGTCTTGAATATCAAACGTTCTCTACTTTAAACAAAACTTTATTGGTCCCTAACCGAATCTTACCAAAAACCTGGGGTTCTGGTCAAGAATCATAACAGGGCAATTCTAAAGGGGGTGCAGGAGCTGAGGGACCTGGGTGTTTATGTGCATAAATCATCGAAGGTGGCAGGACAGGTTGAGAGCACAGTTAATAAAGCATACAATATCCTATGCTTCATTAATAGGGGCATGGAGCACAAGTAAGGAAGTTATGTTAAACTTGTATTGAACATTTGTTCGGCCTCAGGTGTAGTATTGTGTCCAGTTCTGGGTGCTGGACCTTGGGAAAGATGTGAAGACATTAGAGAGAATGCAGAAAAGTTCACCAGAATGGTTCCAGGGATGAAGGATTTCAGATACATAGATTGATTGGAGTAGCTAGGGCTGTTTTTTCCTGGAGAAGAAAAAGTTGAGAATGGAATTGATAGAGGTATTCAAAAGCATGAAGGGTCTGGACAGAGTAGATAGGGAGAAACTGTTCCCATTGGTGGAAGGATCATGAGTAAGAGAGCACAGATTTAAGGTAATTGGCAAAAGAAGCAATGGCGGCATGAGGAAAAACCTTTTCATGTAGCGAGTGGTTAAGATCTGGAATGCACTCCCTGCAAGTGTGGTGGAGGCAGGGTCAATCAAGGCATTCAAGAGGGAATTGGGTTATTATCTGAAAAGGAAGGATGTGCAGGATTACTGGGGGAAGGTTGATGAATTTCTCCTTCAGCAGGACAGTACAGACACAACAGGCTGAATGGCCTCCTCCTTGTGCTGTAACCATTTTGCGAAGTTTCTCTGAATCCAGTGCCTGGTACCACATGTTTCTTCTGCTTAACAGATTGTGCGTGTTGTGCTTGATGACCTAATCTGCAGCTTCATTCAGTGCAATGAGAGGTACCATAATAATCCATTGCCTGGTTTGTTCCATTCCTGTTCATAGCCTGTGTCAGTGTAACTACTGAGAAGTTGGTCAGCAGGCCCTACAGTACCATTGGTATTGTTGAAATTCCTATGGATACCTTTCTCCATTTTTGCAAAGCTATCTACCATGTCCAAGGAGATGACATTGCAGCCAAAGATCTGTATAGCAGTAGCCTGAATATTAATGAAATGCAAATACTGGGATAAATGCCTTGGCAATATGAGTCTGTGGAAATGTCCCTGGAGCTTCCACTCATGCCATTTTGATGCTGTGGATAGGAACTTCACAAATACAGATTCTAGGTTCCTCCATCCTAGTTGACAGGTGCTGAAAGCTTCTAGGCATGTTCTGTAATAATAACAATCTCTCATGCTTCAAAGGCATCGTTCTTTTAAATATCCAGCACCAGAAATCAAGATATTGATGTAATGAGTTATATGTATAATGTTAGTATGAGAATATGAATCACGTCAGCACACATTTTCTTCATACTGTTTCTTATAATCTTGTAGCATCTCTGATGCTGAGTCAGGTGCAATCTGTCCTTTTTAGAACACATAGAACAGAGATCTGTAGTCAGTTAGAATTGCATTAATTTTGAGAGACTAGCAGAAACACTTGGGGGAACTGGTTAGCTCAGGGGCAGGGGGGAGGCACTTCGCTCTGGTTTAGTAATTCTAAGGGCATGCCTTTGGAGAGAGAACTGAAGAAGATTAATAATACATTGGGCTGAGCTGAGAGTAATTGTAAATGTTTGTGCTGCATGGCCCTCATTGGCTATTATTGGATGGCAGCTGGCCTGCTGGCCAGGGGTGTCTTGTTTTTCCTAGATCTGCACCAGCTTCTGTTCACTTTTGTGCTCTATGGTTCATCCAACAGCTGCTCTAAAATGACTATTTAAATGCACACATGGATCAATCTAGGTTGCTATGTTGGAGAATGAGAATGAGTGTCAGGGTGCTAGGGAACGTGATGGCCCAAGTACAGAGAACGCTGAGGCTTAATTATCGTACGCCACTTCCTTCAACTACGGTTCAAAGCTGTCTGAATTATTGATAAAACACCACCTACATGCAAGGCAGTTCCTTTTACCATACATCCAGACACTGAAAGAGGGAAAGCATTGTGTAATGTCTTGACGTACTGGACAGAGAACTTTTCAGATGCTACGTGCTTGAACTAGGTCCTTGACAAGAAAGCCCTGCTGACACCCCACCCCCACCCCACTGGATTACCTGCACTTAGGACTCATTGGTTGGAGCCTCCAAGAACAATCACGTGACCCCTGATAGACAGTAGGAGAGGCCAAACCTTCAGTTACTACATTTTGTTTTTTTATAGTTTCTATTTGCAGAAAACACATGAATATCCAACAACATATATATATATATACAACTCGAATGATTAAAGATTAAGTCTCTGAGGTGCTTTCCTTATTTGGTTAGAGCAGCATAGCTCCACCACTTGAGGTTCTTCCACTGGATCAACATAATCAGGAATGCAGCACCAGATACATCATTATAAAGTGGCGGTTCAGGGATTGGCAACTCTACAGAGACATCGGGCATGTCTATTCTAGGTTGGTCTGTCACCTCAGGGATTAATGGTTCGACATTAATCACAGACGGAACAGCTGGCTGACGGAATGTCTCTCTATTCCTAAGATGATTCACATGTTTTTGAACAATTTGGTCTTCCACTTCCACCTGGAAGGACAAGGGACCAGTTTCTGAGACAATTGTACCAAGAACCCAACAAGGTCCACTTCCAAAATAGTGCACGAAAACTGTGTCTCCTACAGTGAATCTTCAAGCTTTGCTATGAATATCGTAATTCAGTGTTTTGATTAGTCTGATTCTTCACTACCTCCCCCTCTAAGTTTAGAAACGCAGGACTTATCCTTGTATGTAGGCGGCATTTCATCAATAATTCAGACAGCGTTGAACCCGTAGTTGAAGGAAGCATCGTACGATAATTAAGAAGAAAACAGGAAAATTGAGTTTCTGGAGTACCTTATGATAATCTTTTCATACCAGATTTGAAAGTTTGCACAGCTCTTTCAGCTAAACCATTTGATGAGGATTATATAGTGCTGTTTTGATATGTCTGATTCCATTTAAATTCATGTATCCCTGAAACTCTGTACTAGTAAACACTGGACCATTATTAGAAACGATGACTTCCGTAAAACAATGATGCAGCTTTTTGATAGATGCGCTCGCTGTCAGTGATCTCATTTCATACACAACCATCCATTTAGAATGCGCATCTATGATCAATAAAAACATGGTACCTAAGAATGGTCCGACATTATCAATTTGTAATCTAACCCAGGGTCAACCAGGCCACTCCCACGGGTATAGTGGAGCTGAAACAGACAACTTCTGTTGTTGCTGACAATGGAGACAGTGCTTGACCATGCTTTCAATGTTACTGTCAATGCCTGGCCACCAGACATAGCTCCATGCTAGCATTTTCATCGTCAATATGTCTGGATATGCATTGTGAAGCTCTGTCTAGAGTGGTTCTCTATCTTGCAAAGGGACGACAACTCTTGAACCCCACAACAAGATTCCACCTTCGCAACTTAATTCTGTTTTTTGGGCATGAAATGATCTTATCTCTTCGGATACTAGTGAGTTTGACCACCTTTGCAATACAAGGTCTCTGACTTTCGACAACATTGGATCTTTGCTCACCGAATTTCTAATTAGCTTCGCACACACAGGTGAAGAATCCAAGAAATTCAGTACAAGTACAACTTCTTGTGGCACTGGAACATGTACAATGCTATCTGGTTACGGGAGACGACTAAGTGTGTCCGCATTTGCACGATGCAAGTCAGGGCAGTACATAAAGATATACTCATAAGCAGATAACATCAAAGCTCGACATTGTATTTTTGCTGATGCTATTGGCGGAATGGCTTAATCCTCACCGGATATACCCATTAATAGTTTATGGTCCAACACAATGGTGAAAAGTTGTCCATTCAGATAGAGATGGAACCTCTTCACTCTGAATATCACTGACTAAAACCTTCCTTTTCTAGTTGGGAGTAACCCTTCTTGGCTGTGGAGAGGGTTCTGGAGACATGGCAATTGGTTTTCTGATCCACCTTCCATTCTGTGTGATAACACAGCTCCCACACCATTAGGGGAGGCATCACATGTATACCAATTCTTTCGATGGGTCGTGGTGTACCAATAAACACAATGAATGTAATAGCTTCTTTCTGTCATGAATTCCATGACCAACAATGATTCCTTTTTAACAACAAGCTAACACTGTTGATAAGTTTGGCAAGAAGCAGCTATAATAGTTGATCATGCCCAGAAAAGACTTGAGTTCAGTTACAAAAACAAAAAAATGCTGGAAAAACTCAGCAGGCCTGACAGCATCTGTGGAGAGAAAGACAGAGTTAACATTTCGAGTCCTAATGACTCTTCTTCAGAGCTAAAGGGAAGTGGAAATGTGGTGAAATATATACTGCTTAAGGGGCGTGGAATAGGTGAAGCTGGATAGAAGGCCAGCGATAGGTAGAGGCAAAGGAGAGAGTGCAAAAGATGTAATAAATAAAAGGTCAAAGGGTTGTTGGTAGGCGGTACTGGCTAAAGGAGGTGCTAATGGTGACATTAGGAGTAGAAAGCAGAATGTGACAATGGCAGGACCAGGGTAAGCACTCTGGAAAGTGACAGATGGCCCTAGTGGGAAAAAAAATCGAAGCGGCTAAAAGCTGGGGATAAAACAATGAATAAAAATGGAAATAAATTTTAAAAATAATAATAATGAAAGTGAGGAAAAATAATAAACTTTAAAAAATAAAAATGAATATAGAAAAAAGGGGGGATGATAAAGGGTGGTGGGATGGAGGAGAGAGTTCATGGTCTGAAGTTGTTGGACTCAATGTTAAGTCCGGAAGGCTGTAAAGTGCCTAGTCAGAAGATGAAGTGCTGTTCCTCCAGTTTGTGTTGAGCTTCACTGGAACATTGCAGCAGGCCAAGGATGGACATGTGGGCATGAGAGCAGGGTGGTGTGTTGAAATGGCAAGCGACAGGGAGGTCTGGGTCATGCTTGCGGACAGACGGAAGGTGTTCTGCAAAGCGGTCACCCAGTCTGCGTTTGGTCTCTCCATTGTAGAGGAGACCGCATTGGCAGCAGTGAGTGCAGTAGATCAAATTGAGAGAAGTGCAAGTGTGCTTCACTTGAAAGGAATGTTTGGGCCATTGGATGGTGAGGAGAGGGGAAGTAAAGGGGCAGGTGTTGCACCTTCTGCAATTGCATGGGAAGGTGCCTTGGGAGGGGGTTTAGGTGTTGGGGGTGATGAAGGAGTGGATCGGGGTGTCCCGGAAGGAACGGTCCCTACGGAATGCCAATGGGGGAGGGGGGGAGGGATGAGGGTAAGATGTGTTTGGTATTGGCATCATGCTGGAGTTGGTGGAAATGGTGGAGGATGATCCTTTGAATGCAGAGGCTGGTGGGGTGAAAAGTGAGGACAAGGGGGACCCTATCATGGTTCTGGGAGGGAGAGGAAGATTTTTTAAAGGTTGCAAGTCTCTCACAGCACTCTCCATGTTGGTGCTATTTCCATGGCGTGCTTCAAATTGATGTTGACCTCTGCGAGTAAACGCGCTGAATGGCGTCGTTGCAAACTCCACAAACTAATCGGGACCGCGACATTTCATTTAGTGTGTCCCCAAAGTTACAGCATCCTGTCAACTGCTTCAACTTCGCTATATAGGTTGTGATGGACTCTCCTGGAACTCTAACTCTGGAATCAAACTTAAACATCTGCATTATTATGAATGGCTTCAGCTGGTAATACATTTTCACAAGATCAACTAATTCATTAAAGGTCTTAGCATTGGGCCCGTTTAGGGTGTCAGGCTGTGGGTGGGATTGGACATTTTGCTGCCACATACACTCAAAAGGGTTGCTTTCTGTTTCTCCTCCATGGTAATTTCGTGTGCTCCAAAATAAAAACCAAGGTGCTCAACATACTGGATAGGATTTTTCAGTCGGCATGCGAGGCCGGGCCCAACGCACTGATGCATAAAATGACGCGCGATGATGCTGGGCCTGTGTCCTGAAGTCATGGCGCAGTCCTGCAATATTTCTTTCACTGTGCATGCGCCAGAGTCGGCTGCATGTCTGCCAATATGTAAACGGCCTATTAAGGCCATTAAGGGAGTAATTGATGTAATTGGTAATACAACCCTTAGGGTTGGCGGGCAGGCGAAAAGGCCAAGCGGCTTTAATGTTTTTTAGGAAACCTCATCCACTAGCAGGATGAGGTTTCTGAAAGCTTTTATTAAATAAATTTTAAAAATTTCCTACATATAAAAACATGCCCCATCTCATGTGACACAGGGACATGTTTAATTCAATTTTGAAGCCTTTTATTTAATAATTTAAATAGCAATTCAATCTCCTTGAGGCAGCACCATGCCTCAGGAAGATTGAAGCACTCTTTCGCGCACGTGCACAAAAGAGCACTGGCCCCAAGTCTCCCTCCTTCCCCACCCGCACAGGAAGTACTGAGTGCTATGGCTTGCATCTTACACTGGGCAGGCCTTAATTGGCCCGCCCGTGTAAAATGGCGGCATGGAGCTGATTGCGGGCGGTGATCGGCTCAGCGACCACCCCCGCCAAGCCTGCCCGCTGCCTGAAAAATTCAGGCTGCTGGCTCCAGTCCTCCATAGTCACATCATAAGGATCAATTCATCCAAAGAGTGGCATGACTGGTGAGCATTCTTTTCTATTTTCCTAAGATTTGCTGTACTCATGTTAACAAGGCGAGGTGCAGCGTTGGAACTATTTTACCCTCGTCGCCAAATACAATAACTTGGCTGACCGGACAGTTTTCAACAAGAAACAGTTTACTTTAGTACAGAGAGCTTTTCTGTACGTGCTTGAACCAGGTCCTCGACAAGATAGCCCTGCCGCCTCAGGATTACCTGAACTTATGACTCATTGGTCAGAGCCTCCAAGAACAATCAACAGACCCCTGATAGACAGAATGAGAGGCCAAACCTTCAGTTACTACATATTGCCTGGTAGCCTTCACCAAAGAGCTGGAATGGGGCTGCTGGTCTATGGAAGTTTTTATGTCAGCAATTTCATAACTAAAAATGATAGGGCAAAGAATGGACAAATCATATAAAGGCTTTAAATGGGGGTCATACCTTCTGCTTTTCCACAATCCCTTTTCTTATCCTAGTTCTGTAGTTGGAAGGCCTAGTCCTTGACGATGTAATGTGGCCAGACTCCTCCAGTAAACATATTCCTTCCATATAATACCATATTGGATCTGGAATATTAACTCTGTTTCTCTCTCTACAGATGCTGCCAGATCTGCTGAGATTTTCCAGCATTGTTTGTTTTTACTTCAGATTTCTAGCATCCGCCGTATTTTGCTTTTATATTCACATATCCCTTTTGTTGTAAACTGACTTCTCCTTCAGCAATTAATTGGCAGCAGGAAATCTCCCTACACCATTATCTCAGGATGGTCTCCAGTTGTATTGCGAAGCCGTAACAGCTGACAAATAATGATAAGACAGATGAATGCCAAGTAATCCTGGGAGATTGCCATCTTCCTCTTATTGTCTGATGTCCACAAAGTGGATAATCTCAAGTGAGTGTTAGAATTTACTGAGGGACCCATTTCTAAAATGAACCCACAAGGAGTAATGCAACATTGGATTTAGTGCTAATGAATGAGAAGGTAACAGTAAGCAAAGTAGAGGTAAGGGAATATTAGTGGTGTGATCATGTCTGGATACAATAAGCTCTAAAGAACATCTGAGGTGGCTAAGATGGGGTATTTAGCTGGCTTGCTAATTTAGCTCATGTTTAGTGCAAGATGCTGTCTTGGTAAAAATGTAGAAGCATATGCTAGCAATGGCTGCCCAGGTTAAGGCCTGAATTTTACCCTTGGCATGTGTGCACGACCGGTGGGCCTGGAAGTGGATATGAGATCCGCTGCTGCCCACGATTGGATGACGACCCCAATTTCATACTGGCTGGCCAATTAATGATGTTGTGCGCCGCACTTGGATCCAGTGCCGTAAATGATTCAATGACCTTCTGTACCTTGGAATGTGTATCGATGTCTTAGGGGGTGGCTGAACTCGGTGGCACTCAGGGGTGTGAGATGCAGAGTGCCAAATGACACACATTCCTGTGCTGTGAAAGGCTGGGAAATGAGCCGGCTTAGCTTGAATGTATGCAAGGGTGAGTTGCGCCAATCTGATGGGCACCTCAGCCTGGGTCTCCTGTGGTTGGGGTGTTGGAGGAGGTCTGGCTGGTACGGTGTGGCAGGTAGAGGGTGGACTAATGAAAGCACTTTTGTCCGTACAGGAGAAGAGAAGCCATAATGCACAGGGACACGTACAAATGGGTGGTGGGGTGATCAACCCCCTGATCCTGTCAAAGTTTGAGGCAGAATCCCTCGATTTGGCACTAGTGTGGAGCAAGGTCAACAGGTCACAGAGAGGCAGTGGTCTCGAAGGAAGGTAAGAATCTAGTGGACAGAGAAGAGACTGGGGGAGGGTATAGGAGATGTAGGGTAGTGGTATTCTGAATGAAGTGTTCAAACCACGTGTCCCCGTTGCTTGTCCAATCAGAATGTCTCACTGAGGCAGTTGTCCATTGTGACAAGCAACCATAATGCATGCACAGTGACTTTGTAAAGATGTTTGCAATTGATATTTTCTCTCCCTTCCTCAGATGCACCAGCCTCTGACCTGCCGCAGACCCTGAGGACCCTCCTTTGACCCCTGCGGAGCTGCGGACAGATGCATCCGCGTCACATCCTCTCTTCATACCAATCACCAGCGCAGACATAGTCACATTGGTGGGCAATAGTATGTTGGATCAAAACAAAAAACTGCGGATGCTGGAAATCCAAAACAAAAACAGAATTACCTGGAAAAACTCAGCAGATCTGGCAGCATCGGCGGAGAAGAAAAGAGTTGACGTTTCGAGTCCTCATGACCCTTCAACAGAAGTGGACTCGAAACGTCAACTCTTTTCTTCTCCGCCGATGCTGCCAGATCTGCTGAGTTTTTCCAGGTAATTCTGTTATTGTTTTGGATTTCAAGCATCCGCAGTTTTTTTGTTTTGATCCAACATGCTATTGCCCACCAATGTGACTTTGTCTACAACCACACCACCCCCTCCACTTCTCTCCCCCCACCCAAACCACCACCCCCCCCCACACACACACACACACCCCTTAAACCAGCTTATATTTCACCCCTTCCTTGGATTCACCTAGTTCTGTTGAAGGGTCATGAGGACTCGAAACGTCAACTCTTTTCTTCTCCGCCGATGCTGCCAGACCTGCTGAGTTTTTCCAGGTAATTCTGTTTTTGTTTTAGCATGTTGGATCAGATGGGAGTGCACAGTGGTGAGGGCACATCATATTTGCATGAGGAGCTGATGGAGGCAGAGTCTCCACAGGGTGCCGGCAGTTGCAGGATTGCTGGAGACCGGGGCGATGCTGAGTTGGAGGCAGATGATGAGCCTCTGGAACCATTCATCAGGCAGATGCTGGATGTCCAGTGGGAGGCATGGGAACATTTGGCAGAAATCCTTGAGAGTCTGCATTCCATGGTCTCTGTCTTGAAGAAGTCCACGAGGAGCTTGAGCACTGCGTTGATCCGCAGCTCCGAATGGATAGCCTCCACCATAGAGAGAGTGGCAACTCTCATGGAGAGGTAGCTCCAGGAGCAGAATCAGGAGTCTCTGGGGTTGTGTTCAGACCTGCAAGCCCACACACTGGCAGTGACCTCAGTGGGTCAACACCAATGTGAGATGTGGGTGAGGCACCCTGCTGGGTGCCCGTCCGTCATTGTTAAACAGGGAGATTCAAATCAACCTCATGTTGGTAGATGAGCTGTAGCTTGTATGTGCGGGCACCTCTCAGGGTGCTCTGGACGATGACAGCAGCTCCTCCTCCCCCCTGCCAGTGACCGTCACATCTGATGAGAACGTGACAACTGGGGAATGCTCAGCCATGGCACTGGAAGTTCCCGCCCAGACAGTGCCTGCACAGGTTCTGCCAGCCAGAGGGCAACTGCCAAACTCATTAAGGCCGACAGGACATCAGAGCCAGCAGGCTGCCTCCAAAGCTGCTGCCAGCAAGTGGGGGGCACCCAGATGTAGCATTTGCAAATGGAAGTTTAACTTACTTTGAGCACGAGGGAGGTTGTCACAGGTGATGTAAGTTTTGCTGAGACGTGTGTTCTGTTTAATTTTGTATTTTAGTGACCAGCATATAAATATCTCATTATGTGTCATGTCCTAAACCTGCTTCATGGCCAGAATTTTACACTGGTTGTGGGCGCGTGCCTAGCCTGACAGTGTGTCAAATTGTGCAAGAAGATGTTGGGTGAGCGTCCTGATGTCATTGTGCACTCGTGCGATATTTCACTTGGCGGGCACGTGCGGAGTTTGGAAGCGCACCCGTCAACAATTATGCGGCCAATAAAGCCCATTAAGGGAGCAACTGAAGTCGATTTTATGCGGCCCGTTTACTTTTACAATCGGTGGATGGGCCAATCAGCCAGGCGGCCTTTACAGTTTTGCTGAAACCTCGGTCCAGGGTGGGATGAAATGTCCGGGGTGAAATATAATTTAAAAAAAGATAACTGGGGACTGATGTTTTTTAAATTCTGTCAGATGCTTGAATGTGCTGCATAGACACAATCTGGTGAGTTTTTTTCCTGCCATTTAGTCTGCAGCAACCTGAGGCAGCTTCGCAGCAGCTGTCTGCCTTCAGAGAGCTGGCTAGAAGTGCCCACCTGCAATCTTAGTTTGGTGGGTGCCTGCTCTCTTCCCACCATCCAGCAGCGCTGGGGCTTTCTCGGCGTGTATACCATGCTGGCTGGCCGTTAATTAGTCAGCCAGTGTGGAATTGCGATTGGGGGCCGGTTGCGGGCAGAAGTGCGCTTTGCATCTGCTTCCTGGCCCGCCGACTATGCGGGCCCGATGAACGTAAGATTCAGGCCCATGTTTTGCAGAGTTGATGGGCCTGGGAGTTACGTTTGACACAGGGGAAGGGCTGAAAACCTCATTTCAAAGGTCATAACTTGACTTAAGGGTGACAGGGTGTCCTCATCAAAAACATCAGTAAGGTGGTGTCACCCTTGCCCTCACTTTCAAGCCATGTCTTGGATGCCTAGCTGAAAGTACGGTCAATCAAGGCCTCCCTGGTCTCCCTGTCTCCCACTTCAACATGCACATCCCCACTGCCTCCTCCTCAGATCCAGCACTTGAGTTGTCCTCTGTGGCCTGTGGAGCAGCATCACTGTCTTCATCCTCTAATGGTCTCCCCTTGACAGAGCCAGATTATGCAGTGCACAGCACACAGCGACAATAATGAGATGCTCTCAGGAGGATATTGAAGTGCTCCCCCTGATTGGTCCAAGGAGCAGAACCTCAACTTGAGCAGGCTCATGGTCCTTGCAATTGCTGCCCTTGTGGAGGCATGACTGTGGTTATAATTCTCTGCTTCTGTCCTTGGGTGTCTGAGTAGTGTCATGAGTCACCTGTTCAGGGGATAGCCTTTGTCCCCCAGAAGCCAACCATCCAAGTGAGCTGGAGCGATAAAGAACCTTGGCACTCGAGAGTGTTGGAGGATGTATGCATCATGACAGCTGCCAGGGTACCTGGAGCAAACTACCTGGACATTCAGGGAATGGAACCCCATTCTATTGATGAAGGCACTCGGCTCACCCACTGGTACCTTTATGGCCACATGAGTGCAATCTATGGTTCCCTGGATACTGGGAACAGCCTGGCTGGCTTTGTAGGTCTGGAAGTGAATTAAGTTACTGACCCATCTGAACAGAGCATCAGTGACCAGGTTGCTGCAGCTGTGAGCAGTTGAATGGAAAACACCACAGAGATCTCCCACTGAGCCCTGAAAGAATCAAGGCAATAAAATTCAGGACCATTGTCACCTTAAGAGCCACTGGTATAGGACGGCCACCTACACATTTTAAGGTAATACAAAACATACAAACAAGGAGTGGGGGTAAGCCATTCAGCCCCTCGAGCCTGCTCCGGCATTTAGTAAGACAATGGCTGATCTGATAGTAACCAGAAATCTGCATCCCACCTAGCATTGATAACCTATCACCCCCTTGCTTACCCAGAATCTTTCCAACCTCTGCCTTAAAAATATTCAAAGGGCTGAATTTTATGTCCATCGGGCAGATGCGCAGCTGACCTGATCGGGTGTAAAAGCGCGTGAGAAGACATCGGGTGAGCGTTCCGACATCATCGCATACCTGTGCTATATTTCGCTTAGTGGGTGCACGCAAAAGTTGGAAGCGTGCCTGCCGACGATTAAGAAGGCAATTAAGCTCATTAATGGGGCAATTGTCTCCAACTTTTTGTGGCCCATCCAACCTTACGGTTGGTGGGCAGGTGAATCGGCCAGGCAGACTTTGCGATTTTTATCAAACCTCATCCAAGGGCAGAACGAGGTTTCCATTGTGAAATAAAATAAAAGTAAATATCTGTGGGCAGCATTTTTATCAGCTTTATTTTCAGGCGATTGTTTGTGATGCGTGGTCATGTTTTTGCAGCTTTTTAAACCTTTATTTTAGCATTTTCAGGTCTGCAGCTCCCTGAGGGAACTGTCTGCCTTCAGGGAGCTATCTTGCAGCGCTCACCCTGCGCCTGTGGAAATGTCATTGCCCACCTTCCTCTCGCAACCCCTCCCCCCCACCCCAGCAGCGCTGAGCTTTTCAGCGCGTGTTTCACGCTGTGGAAGCGCGATCGGGTGCCGAATACAGTTGGGGGCTTATTTAGTGAGCGCTCCCAGGCCTGCTGATCACGCAAGCCCCCCAAAGGTAAAACACAAGCCAAAGACTCTGCTTCCACCACCTTTTCAGGAACAGAGTCCCAAAGACTCACAACCCCCCAACCCCGAGTGAAAGAAATTTCACCTCATCTCTGTTTTAAATGGGTGACCCCTTATTTCTAAACAGTGACCCCCTAGTTCTAGGTTCTTCCACAAGATGAAACATCCTCTCCACATCCCCCCTGTTAAAACCCCTCAGGATCTTATATGTTTCAATCAAATCCCATTAAAAAAAACAGTAAATAGGGTCAAAAGGGGGAAAAACTGGTAAAAAAGCAAAATTAGCAGCTCTTTACTTAAATTTATGCAGTATTCGGAACAAAATAAATGAATTATCATAAAAGATAGAGGTTAAAGGGTATGATCTTATAGCCATTACAGAGACATGGCTACAAGGAGATCAAAGCTGGAAACTAAATATTCAGGGTTATGTGACTTTTCGAAAGGTCAGGCAGGAAGGAAAGGGTGGTGGGTAGCTTTGTTAGTACGAGATGGAATAAGTACGATAGCAAGAAATGATCTGGGATTTGAAGATGTAGAATCCGATGGGTGGAGGTAAGAAATAACAACGGGAAGAAGACACTGGTGGGAGTAGTCTATAGGCCCCATAACAGTGGCTGTTCTGTAGGACAGAGAATAAATCAGGAGATAATGAGGACATGTATAAAAGGCAGTACATTAATCATGAGTGTCTTTAATCTTCATATAGATTGGGAAACTCAAATTAGTAGAGGTAGTCATGAGCAAGACTTCATAGAGTGTATTTATAACAGAACAATACATTGTGGATCCAAGCAAGGATCAGATTATTTTGTATCTGGTAATATGTAATGAGGCAGGTTTGATAAAAGATCTCAGAGTAAAAGATCCCCTAGGAAACAGTGACCATAACATGTTAGAATTTAGCATTCAGTTTGAGGGTGAGAAACTTGTGTCAGAAACAACTGTGCTAAACTTAAATAAGGCTATTACAAAGGAATGAGGACAGAATTGGCTAGAGTTGACTGGGAAAGGAGTTTAGCAGAAAAGACTGTTGATGAACAATGGCAGATGCTTAAGAAAATAGTTCATGACTCACAACAAAGATATACCCCAGTGAGGAAGAAGGATTCTAGGAAGGGGATAAACCAACTATGATTAACCAAGGAAGTTAAGGAGACTATCAAATTGAAGGGAGAAACATAGAACATGGCAAAGATTAATGGTAAGCCAGAGGATTGGGAAAGTTTTAAAAACCAACAAAAGCTGACCAAAAAATAATAGGAGAAAATAAAATTTGAGGGTAAACCAGCAAGTAATATAAAAGCGGACCATAAGAGCTTCTGTTAATATATAAAAAGGAAGAGAGAGGCCAAAGTGAACATAGGCCCCTTACAGAATGAGATTGGGAAAATAATAATAATGGGGAACCAGGAAATGGCACAGGAATTGAATAAATACTTTGTATCAGTTGTCATGGTATAAGGGGAGGTGGTGGCATTGTGGTATTTTCACTTGACCAGTATTCCAGAGACCTAGGGTAATGTTCTGGGGACCCATGTTTAAATCCCATTATGAAATTTGAATTCAATAAAAATCAGGAATTAAAATTCTGATGATGACCATGAAACCATTGTTGTAAAAACCCATCTTATTCATTAATGTCCTTTGAGGAAGGAATCTGCCATCCAACATGTGACTCCGGACCAACAGCATTGTGACGACTCTTAAAATGCCCTCTGAACAAGGGCAAATGGGGTGGGCAATAAATCCTGGCTTAGCCTGTGACGCCCATATCACACGAACGAATAAAAAGACACCAATAACATTCCAAAAATACTAAATAATCAAGGGGGAAAATGGGGGGTGGGGGGCAAAGAAATAAATACAATAACTATCACTAGAGGAAAAAGTACTAGGGAAACTAATGGGACTAAAGGCCGATAAATCCCCTGGACCTGACGGGTTGCATCCTAGGACATTAAATGAATTAGCTACAGCGATAGTGGGTGCACTGGTAGTAATCTTCCAAGAATCCTTACATTCTGGAAAAGTCCCAGAGGATTGTAACAACGTAACACCCTTATTCAAAAAGGGAAGGAGACAAACAACAGTTAACTAACTATAGGCCATTTAGCTTAACATCCACATAGACTACACCAGGAAAATAATATCTGAACAATGCTTAGGTGCGCAATTTGCAGGTGTCTGTTTTAGCACCTTCAGGCAACTTCAAATTAAGGTAATCAACAATTAGGCTTAAAATTGTATGCTAATACAAGAATTTCAAACAGGCGTGCCTTGTTAACACAGCATCTATTTAGCACCTGTTTTCACTCCTTCACCAAAATTATCCCAGGGGATTTACTAATCTTGTGTAACGTGGGATTTAAATACACAGACGGCACAAAGGTTAAAAAAGCAGGGTTCCTTTATTTCACTGGCATCAAAGCTGTACAAATCCTCAAGGGAAAGCTTTACTTAAAGGAACAAGCTATTTACAGTGAATCTTCACAGCTGATGCCCCAGATCCTTGCTGCTGCCCCATTCTCTTTCTCCATGAGGTTTCTCAGACTCAGGGGTGTTGCCAGTCAGTCTGATTAAGTCTCCAATTCCCTTTTCTGGCTCTAGCCATCATCATTAGCTTCAATGTACTCTATTCCTGGCCTTTTGTCCCACCACACTGGGAGTCACAAATCCTGGATTTGTCCTTACTGCTTTCTCACTTGCCTCATGGCATTTGGCTCCACCCCTCAGCTTGCCAAAGACACTGCTACCTATAGGGAGGGGCCCACAGGGCTGACCAGTTTCCCAGCTCAGTGCTCTCCCTCATCATTGCCACTTGCTGCATTTAAATGTTCTGATAGCCAGGGAAAACTTGAGGGTAGAAAGCAATAGGAAGCCCGTTAAAAAGCTAACCCTTAAGCAAACTGATCTGAAGGGTAAGAGAGAATGCAGGGGAATGGTAAAATGCGAAAAGGTTCTGGAAGAAAAAGATAAGGACTGGAATAGTTTCAAATAGCTATTTTTTCAGATGGATGAATGATATAGCTCAGAGACAGGAAAGAGTAAGTCCAATTTGAATAGCTAAAAAAATTGTGAAAGCCATCAGGGAGAAAGAGAAGTCAAACCAAAGCTTTAAATATAAAAGCAAAGTGCTGCAGATGCTGGGAATCTGAAATAAAAACAGAAAATGCTGGAAATGTTCAGCAGGTGAGGAGAGAGAAACAGTTAATGTTTCAGGTAGGTGACCTCGTGGTTCTGACAAAAGATTGTTGATCTGAAACGTTAACTTTGTTCCCCTCTTTACAGATGCTGCCTGAGCAGCTGGGTATTTCCATCATTTTCTGTTTTTGTTTAGGGAAGGAACAGGATATGGAGATTTATAATGGTAGGCTGAGGAACCAAAGATAGGCTCCTGCTCCTCCCAGCTTAACAGTCAGGTAAGTATTTTTTTTTCAACTTGCTTTTTGCTGATGGCCTGCAGCAGCCCCTTCAAGGGCTGTTGGTGAGATTACATATAGGTATGGTTTTTCTGATCACATTACACAGGCTGCATTCAAGCCAATTCAATTTGGCAGAGGGGGCCTCAAAAGATGTTAAATCCTTTATTTACATATGCAAAGGGCCTAACAGCTGTTTTAGGTGTGGCTTATGGGTACCTATTTATTTACCTCTTTCAATATGGTGGCTGAATTGTAATGTAGGAGTACTTTCCACCTGTCATATCGAGGTATGCAGCTTGCTTAGTAACCTAATAAATGTGTGTAATGCCATCAAATTTTCTAGGTCCAGAGGCCTTTCTGTCTCTGCTCATTTCTTCTTGGTTATCATTTTCAGTGACGTATAGTTCTGTAATGAGTAGTTTGTCTGTCAGCGATTAAGATGTTACTGTGCATGAAACAGAAGTACTTTTCTCAGTTTAAGTTGCCTCACTCAGCTGTACAACTGCAGTATGGGGCCAGCTGAAGAGGACTTAATTATACTTATTGCTTAGTTTGATTACAACATTGCATACGGTTTGTGACCGACTTCCTGTATTTTACTAAACTTTTATTTTATCTAACTTGTGGATCTTACTGTGTGCAGAACCTGCTGTTGCATTTGTCAACACAACAACAAGTCACAGAGCTTCAAAATAAATTATATTGAAATGTTTTGAAGAGTTTGAGAGACACAATAAAGCACTTTAATAAATGCAGGGCTTTCTGTACAGGGAGGCACAGGAAATATTTGTACCAGTCTCAGGTAATCAATTAATTTATACAAATGTTAGATGTTATCAAGGGCTATTGTAATGTTACAGAAAGACCAAAGGTGTCAGTTTTCAGAATTATTACACACTCAGTCACTTCAATAATACGTAGTATAATAATTTACCTTACAATTGTGATCAGTATTTATTTTAATCACAAATTTAAATAATAAGAATTGTTTCCTTTGAATGTTTTAGATGTTTTATATTATAACTGCCTGTAGCATTAATATCTGTTGTAATGCCTCCTGAAGACATTTTAATCCACTAGCATCACTTGGTAATCAATAACGAATACAGGAGGACATGGAATAAGCTAGAATGTTGAGTAGATAGGCAGCAGATGTACTTTAATGCAGAAAAATGTGAAGAAATACATTTTGGATAATAGGGAAACAAAATTCACCTTAAATGATAAGATTGTATGTCCTCTTGTATTCACTATTGATCACCAGTTGAGGAGCAGAGGGACCTTGTTGTGCAAATATACAGGGCATTAAAGATAGCAACATTAATAGATAAAACCATTAATAAGACAAACAGTATCCTTGGCTTTGTATTTAGAGACATAAAGTACAAAAGAAGGGAAGTTAAATTGAGTTTATACAAGACCTTGTGTTGGCCACAGTTTCAGCAGTCCATTACAGGAAAGATATAATAAAGCTGCAGTATAAATTTACTTAGATGTTGCCAGGACTAAGCTGTTATAATTGTGATGAAAGGCTTGAGAAGTTAGGAATCTTTCACTGAAGCTAAGATGTTTAAAAGTGCTCCAATAGAATTCAAGCTTATGAAGAGCTATGATAAGGTAAATAGGCATTGATTGTTTCCACTGGGCATTGAGAGGCTAATGAGAAAAGGCAAAATTTAGATAATCACAAAAAGAACGAAAGGGAGGTTTGTACAACTGCAATGTGGAACCAGCCAAAGAGGACTTAATTGTACTTACTGCTTAGTTAGATTACAGTGTTTTATTGCATATTGTACATAGAAGGTGGTCACAATATAAACTTTTCTGCCACATGCTGCTTTTAAAGCATAGAAAGCAGGAACAAGAAAATGCTATTCAATGTCTAGACATTGTTCCTCTGCTCAGTTGGATCATGGTTGAACCATACCACAGTTTCATTTACTCAGTTTTTCTCTATATTTTTTGATACCTTTCTCTAACAAAAATCTATCAATTTCAGTTACGAAAATTCCAGTTGACCCAAAATCCACAGCCTTTAGTAGGAAAAAGAGTTCCATATTTGTACAACTGAAAGTGTGAAAGAATGTTCTCTCAATTCACTCCTACCTGGCTTTGCTCTACTTTTAAAATTATCCCCCTTGTTCTGGATACATCCATCATAGTTCAGAAATTCTTATAAAATTGAACTCAATCATTGCTTGAAAAAGGGCAATATTAAAGGCTCTGATAGTGTGAGCAGGAAGGTGGGATTAGGCCATAAGGAGAAAAACTATGACACAGACTTGATGGGCTGAATTTCTGTTTCCATGCAGTAGCATTCTACAGGATTGGATTGTGTTGGTCAGTTCCCTAATTTTGATTGTGAAAAGCGCCAACTTCACTTAAGTTTGGCAAGCAAGCTGAGGTCAAACAGGCTTCCCCATGCAGGTCACCAGACTGGGGAGGCTGCCACAAGGCTAGTTTGTGGGGATGGGAAAGAGTGGGGAGATTGTTGGGTGGTGGGGGAGGGGGCTGGGCGACAGTGTCATGATCACAGTGGGTAATGATCCCGGGATAGCAGAAGGCCAGATTATTTTTATGGGTTCCATGACTGTACTCCAATTTCTCCGGAACCCACAAAACTAATTCAACACTCCTCTTTGTGGGACCTCTTTTGTTCCTTTTTTTGTGAAACTTTGGAGTGCATACTGCACAGGTTCTGACCAACTGGGATGTATAATGGCAATCGGGGTCCTATTTACATCATAGGAACCTGATTTCCATATTAAAAGGAGCCTATCACCTGAAACAGGAGGTGCTTTGGACATCCAAAGGTAAGCCTCTTTCAAAATGGAGCTGGCTGCATCGCCTTTCTTAATTGGGAGTTAAGGCTAGCAGCCCCATTCTAGAGCCTCCAGCATCTTGTCAATGCCAGATGAACAAGTGAAATTGATTGCTATGATCTATGTTCTCTGCACATGACCAATGAGGAGAGATTGAAGAGACTGGGCCTGCATTCTGCAGAGTTTAGAAGAATGAGAAGCTATCTCACTGAAACATATGAAATTCTCGCAGGGTTCAACAAGGTTGAACAGGAAGGATGTTTTCCCTAGCTGTGGGAGAGTGGGGGGATGGTGGTGTGGAACCAGCAGACACAGGGTGGAATTGTTCCAGGTTTGCACAAAGTGCAGTGGGGCCGGTGGGATAAAAGTCGTTTTACCAGCCGGCCGCAATGGCAGGTTTTCGCACTGTATCATCCCTTTTCTGCCTCATTAATTATATAGCCACAGGATACATGTGTCTCGCTGGTGGGTGGCCACTGATTTTCCTGCCATGCTTCCTCATGCAGGGCATCATATTTAAACTGCACACTTCTCAATGCTTGCAGCCCAGGACTGCTCCGATGAAGACATGGACCCAAAAACCAAGAAGAGTGCATCCCTCTGATTCAGTGACACATCCCTGGGACGCCATCTGGATACCATGGAGGCCTGCCGTGATGTCCTCTATCCCGACTCTGGCCGTAGGAGGCCCAACAGTCTCGTCACTCTGGTTTGGGAGGCGGTGGCAGAGGTGGTCAGAGCCAATGCTGCACACAAGAGGTCGACCATCCAGTGCAGAAAATGGATGAACGATCTCATCCATGCTGCCAGGGTAAGGCAACCATCTTATCACTAAACTAATACACTCAAGGCCATCACATATTCACTGGCATCTCACTGCCAGCTCAAGGGACATCACCACTCACTCTCTCACACATACCCTCACATGTCCATCTGGCCTCATCCCCACTGAAGACTGTCTCCACAACCCTCACCATCTTGAGGCCACTTGCACATATCAACATGTGCCCCAACACACACTTTGGGAAACCTCCCCTTCTCCAGTATAGCTTCACTCTGCAGCCTCTTCCCTTGCCTGAGGCCACTTCTCCCCTTTCCCCAAGCAAGTCCTAGCCCTGCAGCTGTTGAAAAGCCACCCCTGCCTTACAACTGGTCTGGGAGGTAGAGACGGTGGAGCAGACGATCACAAATTGGTTTCATGATGGCGAGAAACGAATTTTTGGCCTTCTCGCCAAATTGTTCCCCACCCCACCCCCCCACCCCGCCTGCCATGATGCCCAACACTAACAGGGAGGGAAAATTCCAGCCACATTCTAAGAATAAGAGGTTGACCATTTAGGGCTGAGATGAAGATGAATTTCTTCGCTTGGAGGGTGGTAAATCTTGGAATTCTCTTCCCCAGAGGGCTGTGGAGGCTCAGTCATTGAGTGTGTTCATGACAAAGGTTGATAGATTTCTACATATTAAAGATGTCAAGGGATGCAGGGATACTGCAGGAAAGTGGCTCCGCTCTTGATCCCACCATTACCCACCGAACCCCAACTACTCCCTGAACTCCGCCTACCCTGATTACCCCTGTTCTGACCTGACTACTCCCCGACTACCCCCTAACCACCTGACTATCCTGACCAGACCAGACTAGCCCCTAACCACTCAACTGCTCTCCCAACTTGAGCCCACTAGTCCCTGGCCCACTTCAACCACCTACCATGCTGCCCACTTGCCATTCTACCCACCTGCCACCCTACACACTTGTCACCTCACCCACCTGCCATGCTACCCACCTGCCACTCTGCCCATTTATCCATTTACCTCACCCACCTACCCACCCTATCCATTTACTCATTCAGCTACTCAGCCATTCCCCCATTCACTAACATTTACTGGACGTTTAAACTTAATATACAGCAGCTAGTGCCATAAAAAAGGGACAGGTCTTGTCTTACCTCCACGCTACAGAGTTGCAATGGAGTTCTCCGAGGGACGCTGTGCTCTGCATTTCTGGAGAAACCGGGCCCGGAAGACCCGGCAATAACTGCAGAGCAGCATTGAGGTGTGGAAAAGTTCAAGTCAAGTGGCAATCTGACAATGATTGCTGCTTTGCGCAAGATCTGGGCCATTATATTGGAATTGGTATATTTAGTTAGGTATCACTTGGATGTGATGCTGTGGGAAGGGAAAACTTTTCTTCATTGCCTTAGCAGTCCTGTACACTGAAACCTGACAAGTCCTTCCCATGTATTTTCAAATTGCACACCAGTTAGCCATTCTTGTAATCTCAAATGAGTGAAACTGTCCAAATTATAGGCTGTCTTGGTTTGTGGGTTTGTGACGTATAGGAATTAAGTGAACTCCTATGTGTAAGGTCCTTTTATATGGTACTCTTATAGGCAATAGACAGAAGAAACTTTCATTCCACTGGTCAGAATTGGAATGTTAACCAAGTCCCAGGGGTGAAAGGACAAAAATAACCTTCTTCATTAAAACATTTGTTAACACAGATTGCAGTAGATGTTATGAATGGAAAGTAATTTCTGCTTGTTTAGCTCCTACTCACAAAACAAGTCTAGGTAACAAGTACGAGCAAGGAATGACAGCATTTTATAAATATTAATCTTCCACAAACAATAATTTCATTTTATTCTGCTGCATTGCAACAAGTAATGAAATAAAACCACAGTGAGGAAATAAATATTGATTCCAGCAATGAGCTATCAACAGGAGCAATGTGGAATCGATGTTAACACTGTGTATGATTATCACATCATAAATCTCTGGCACACTCACTTTGAATTTGCCTTTGGGATTTTACTTCTGTTTCAGTTTTAAAATAGTATTTTTTGTGGAAGATGGAAAATAAACTGCAAATAGTGGAAATAATAGCAGAAAATGTCCGGAAAGCACAGATTCTCTTTACACATGGAACTTGCATCAGAACGCTAAGGTGTGATGAGGGTTCTCACCTTAGATGCTGATTGATTTTTCTTTTTTCAATGCTGTTCATTTCTAATGTTCTCTGCTTTAATCTTTGTAAATACTTTTTCAACGTTAGTGAACATGAATGAGATCAGCAATAATGAACAATAAGATTAAATGTGTCAGCAGGTTTTAATGCTTGGGGATTGGTTTTGTATTATGGCTCATGTTGTGCCAAAATACTAATTGGTGTGGCTTGAAAAACAAGTTATCTTGTACCGTCAAATTTTGTCTAATTCCTGTTCATGACATCAGGAGCATAATTAATGGTATGAAAAATGCCATAACTAATCCCTTAAAACCGAACCATATCACTGGCACTGTCATGGAAGTACAAAGTCGTAAAAGGTGGAATTCTTGTACAGGATACCAATGCTGAAATTTACACTGCTAACAATTTAATAGGCCTTATGATAGAAATTAATATAACTGATCCTGCATCTTTATAGTAAAAATATTTGGTATTTTCGTATCTAAAAGTGGTAAGACATTGCGTTTATAAAGGGTGTTTTATGAATGTTACATAGGGATTTTTAGATGAAAAAAGACCAAGGTCCACCTAGTTTAGCTTCTATCATTCTGGTTGTTGCATCATGCATTAAGGATAGATTTGTTAATTATTCACAGCCAACAATCTTTATCAATTAGTCTACAATGGCCCCGTGGTAACAACAAAATTGCTAATATGTCCAAGGGAGCTCTTGTGGCACACTGGTAGCGTCCCTAACTCTGGGCCCAAAGCTCCTGTAAATCTTCCCAGTGCGCCTGATAGTAGGTGGTAAGAGTGGAAGAGTTTCCTGTTCAGCCTTACTGCAGAAGGCAACGGCAAACCACTGTAGTACCTTGCCAAGCATAATCAGGGAGAAATCCAATGTAAGTCCATGGTTGCCAATGCTCTCTTAGGGCATGGTACCTGAAGGAGGAAGATGCCCAAAGGCACCTGTTTTTTCCAAGCATGTACATTTACAGTGTGCCATGTTTCAAGTTACTCATATCCTAAAATGTTATCTTTCCAATTTGCATTGGAATCAATCAACATTTCTGCTGCTAGCCTATTCCTAGAGAGCCCATTCTTTAGATTTACTATTTACTCACTTCAGTAATGTAACACTAATAGTCTCCTGCGCTGATGGCAGTCCCTGTAATACCACCCTTTGAGTTTTATTGGTCAACCAATTACATATCCATTGTACAATATTTCAACTGATGTTTTTCTATGAATTTCCACTCTATTTTCAGTACCAGCCTTTCCAGAGACCTTACTGAAATCAAAGTACATCACATCCAGCACCAAAACTCTTTCTGCACCTTGGAAAGATTTCCTTTATTTTTATATTTTGAAAATTTCCAGACCATCTGTCTATTGGTTCATATTTCTGAATAAAACAGTAGATATTTCTGTTGAAAATATAGGACTATATTGGACGGAATCGTCCGGTGCCGTTGGCGTCGGGGGTGGGGGAACAATTCGGCATGAGGGGCAGAAATAGGTTTCATGCCGGTGTAGAAGCACAATGGGATCATCTGATGGTGTCCAACATGGTAGAATGTAAATCGCACTGGAGGCCAGGGTGAACCTGATTTGCATCCTGGTTACGGGGTGCAAAGTTATGCCCGACCGGAATCATCCCCCCATTCCTAATTTTCCGTTACACCAGCAGGAAAACATGCCAGCCCAGAACGTGTTTGGACAAGTGTGATGTGCAGAAGTCGGGACTTACCTTTAGGGCCTTGTTCAGATCGCAGATAACCGAGGAAAAGAAGATGCTGGAGTCCTACACGTGCACTGCATGCTGGGTGGAATCTTGTGTTCATGGGTCTGCCTTGATGCAGCTCTCAGAAGGTGGGAGGTCTCCGTTGATGCTTTGCATCTGCTTTAGGACATCACGGTTTTGGCTATGGGCTGCGATGGATGATCGGTAATGACGGGGTAGAGGAAGGTCTAGCTGTGAGTGGAAAAGGAAGGTGTATCAGGGAGGTGGGAGAGGAAAGTCTAGGTTTGATTGGGAAAGGAAAATGTGCTGGGGGAAGGTGAGATTGGGAGGGAGGAGACTAAGGTGTCGGATGGGGGGGTAAGAGTGAGTATGGGGTTGGAGGGTGTAATGAGGGAAAATACAGCAAGTGGGGAGGTTGGTGTAAGGGTGGAGCGAGTTGTGAGAGAGGGAGTTCGGCGGGGGGGAAGTTGTCCGAGGGGAGGAGGGAGTTTGGAGGGAAGAGAGAGTAAGGGCAGAGGAGGGAGTAAGGGTGGAGGAGGTGAAGGTGCAAGGGAGGGATCTGAGGAATCCATGACTGCCTCCTGGGGAGCAAACTGAGGGTGAGCATGGTAGGAAGGAATGGTGAGTATGAGATAGGGCAGAGGGGGCTGGTAAGGTGGGAGGGTGAGGGTGCATTGGTAGCAGTAGAAGGGATGGCAAGGATAGTTGATGGGGACTCTGAGGCAGACGTGGATGCTGGGGGTGGGAAGGAGGAGGTCAGGGAGGTCAATGTGGATGTGAGTGGGATTCTCAGGAAGGCAGGGAATGTGCATGTTCACCTGGACATCCTGGAACATCAAGAGTTCGGGTTGGTGACTGTTGGTAGGAGGTGGAAGGTGATGCCAGGGGGTCAACAGTGATGGGGAAAAGGACATGGATGACTGTGGGAGAGAGAGGACGGGGGAGCTAACGGTATGCTTGATGTTGAAATTGAAAGTGAGCAGAGCCTCGTGTTGGACGGGCTCAGGTGCTGTATGGGAGTGTGATCAGTGGCTGGGTGGAGATGCAGGTCAGCTCAGATGGACAACTGAAAGAGAACCCCAGCAGTCAGCACTGAAAACGCTCGGGAGAGTGAGATGAGTGTGATACGTGAAGGCTCCGTGTGTGTGGGACAGTGCTTACACGAGGCTCTGAAAGGCCCTGCCACATACACACTTCTCTCTCCAGAATCACTCGTGGACCAGCTGCGTGCAGTGGAGCTATTAGTGGGGGGGATGCAGTGAGAGGATTTGTGAAGCCTGTAAGTGAAGCTGAAAGACAACATTGCACATTATTCAGTGAATGTATTTTCAGATTATAAAGTGACAAAATGTGTTTACCTGTGTAACCATTCATGACCAGAATTTCTTAACTTTTCTAGGCCTACCAATTCTTCTAGGTGCTGCCCTGACATCCACAGCAGGGGTGGAGACAGCCTGTGTAATGGTTGCCCCTGTTGTCCCTGTTGCCTCTGATGAATTCAGTGTGCATCTTCTGTAGAGTTGAGGCCTTGAGGGCCCAGGATTGCTTTGGCTGTCCTCTTGTGGGTCAGCTGCTCCCTCTTTGGTGACAGAGAACGAGGTTGAGGGGGTCACAGGCAAAGGGGACTTGGAGGAAGTGCAGAGTCTCTGAGATTCCTGAGTGGATGACCCAGGGGTGCCCAGCTGTTGCGCCTCCCCACTTCGGGTGTCCGAGTGCCCTGGCCTGACTCCTTGTGGGGAAGGAGCACCTGGAGGGATGTAAAGGTGCCTGTTTCCCTTTCACGTTTCCACTGCAGGAACCCACCCTTGGCTATTGCAATGGATTGCAGGTCTGCGTGAATCTCAGCATTCTGAAGGACCAGGGTCTCCATGACGTCCGCCATTGTTCCCATGTGCACACATGTGGGCACCACTTCATCAAAGAACAGGTGGATGCACTCCTCCAAAACCTGTGCCACCCTGTCAAGGGCTTCCAACAGCCTTGTGTGACGTTCTCCCACCTTCTGCTGACTCTCCATGATGAGTTGGAAGGCCGTATCCAGAGGCTGGTCATCTGACTTGGACCTCACAGATACCTCTTCCCCAGCAGCCCCCTGAGTGCAGGGGAGGTTGGTTGAACCTGCCTCCTCCTGCTGCGGACACGTGTCTGTGCAAAGACCGGATTGTGAACCCAAGCCTGCTCCAGATCTAGCTCCCACCAAGGTGTGTGTCCCTGCGTTGGTGGAGTGTGTGGGTAAGCGCTGTGACGGGTCTTCCAGGCTGCTTATTTCCAGCTCTTCAGTGGAGGAGGTGTCCTCTTCGCTGGAGGTGAGGATGTGGATGGAGTTGAAGGACTGGCTGGCTGAGGATGTCGGTCGCTTGTCAGAGCTCCCTGTGAACCAAAGTAGAGATAATCAGTGCATGGCAGCAGAGTCAAAAGCAGGAGAGAGAAAATTCACAGTTGCTTTGTGAGAGGGATGATGTGGTGCAGGATCATCATGTGGGTGTTCATTGTCAATCTTATCGTCGCTGCACACAAGTCCACTTCCTCACCAGTCAGTGCGATGGCATACTCCTCAAACTGAGTGAGGGGCCTAATGTGGGTCACTCCACCCTGGTCTGGGACTTCTCTTTGCTGTTGTGAGCCAGCTTTTCCTGCATGAAACAGATGGCGAGAGAATGAGCAGGATGCACGGCACTGCATGGAATGTTTGTATGATGAGCGGAGACATGGACAAGATGAGGACACGAGCTCCAGAGGTTATGAGCCTGATGGAGATGTGAGGGTGTGTGAGAGTTAGTGGTGTTGCCCCTTGAAGTGTAGATCCCTGTAGAAGTGTGATGCGTTTGGGAGTATGACCGTTGAGAGTGATGAGGTAGTTGACTTACCCTGGTGGAATGGATGAAAGCATTCATCCTCTCCCTGCACTGGATGGCTGTCCTCTGTACTCTGGTGGTGCTGACCATCACTGCCGCCGCCTCCCAGGCTGGAATGGTGACTCTCATGGACCTTCTGCAGCCAGATCGGGTTTAGAGGACATTGTGGTGGTCTTGCACTGCGTCCAGCAGGCACCCCAGAAAGGTGCCTCTAAATTTGGGGGCTGCCGTTCTTTTTGCTTTCGGGGCCATCTGTCGCCTGGAGCAGACCTGGTCTGTAGACATGAAATAGATCAAGCTCTGGTGCGCTTTAAATATGGCGCCCAGAGCGAGGAAGCGCTGAGATTATGGCGTGGCAGGCAAATCCGAGCCCACCCACCAGCAATCTGGAGTGTTTCCTGTCAATGATTTTTAACGAGGTGGGAGACATCGGGAATGGGATGACGGCGCACAAACCCGCCATCGCGGTCAGCAGATAAAACAACCTTTTTTAACACCCACTTAGTGCAAATCTGCAACAATTCCAGCCATTGTTTCTGAATTAAATGTATGGGATATTTCATAAGAAATTATTATTTTGACAGAACACACAGGTCCCAGGTTTGATCATTGGTTTATGCTGAGTTAGCTGCCCTCAACTAGATTGTTGGTAGGAGCACTAAAATTGGCATCAGCGCTCTTGAGTGAGAGAACAGAAAGCGCTGTGGCTCCTATTGATTACCATGCTTGAAGTCCGATATGTGGGTCCTGGGTGAGGAAAGGATTAGATTTAGCTGTGATGCCACTCATTGTGCACCGACCTCCAGCATTCTCTGTCATGTGATGAATAATGGCAAGTCAACTGTGGCACCACTGGATGACTGGACTCCATTGATAGAGGAGGGGAGGGGAGCAAAATTGACAGAAAAAGTGCCAGTATTTTCCCAGTGTTTAGAGAATCCAAGAACTAGTAATTTCGAATAGGAGCTCTGTAGCAATCCCAGAAAGCTGGCTGAAAGATGATTAGCTATTTAAATAACTAAGAGAGTCTTCCATAAAATACATACACCCAGTACATCTGTAATGAGTTCCTGCATGCTCATCAATTACAGCAGAAACATTTATAATTACTACAAGCTCAGTGCAATCCATTGTGATCTAACTAGTCTCTCAAGCTTAAAGCAGAAATTAAGAACACGGAAAAGTTTATTTGGTGCGAGTGAAAGGAGTGGCCTCCTGATCTTCTGCTTTACCTGAGCTGCTAGGGACCAAACCAGCTGCTCTTGTCCTAAACAGGACAAGCTATGCACTGTTGCTCCTGGTTCAGCATCAGGATTGCTACAAGATTATAAGAAACAGTATGATCAAAATGCCAGCAGGTTTTGCTACTTAACTTCAAATGTAAACAGAAAATCACAGTATTGTATCATAATAAGGACAGTTTTTTTACCAATAAAGAAGGGACTAATTTACATCTACATGGCCTGGTACAATTATATTTTGCCCTCTAATCCCACTTCACCTGAACAGCACACTTTGTCTTGACTCCTCATGTGCAACAGATCGACTAATATAAATTGTTTGGCTACCAAAAGTTAAAGGAGTAACATCTTCATGAAGAAAAAGCCTATTTTTCATAAGGAATGCAAGCACAGATCAAGCTAATTATAACTTGACTTAACATATCAGAGGAACTCAAAGTGCTTCAAATCCAATGGAATACTAGTTGTGATTTTCTGGCCCCATCACGAGTGGGACCCGCTGTGGGCAAGGTGGCACCTTAGCCAGAAACCCATTGACTTGCGGCAGGACCGAAAGATCCCAGCGGCGGGTGGGTGTGGAAAATCCCGCCCTCTGTGTCATTCTTGTTTATGTAGAAGGAGAACAGTTGAATGGTGAGAAAATCTGAGTTAGAAGTTCAAAATACAGATATAGAACTTTTTAAATATTCTTTCAGGGGATGTGGGCTCTGACTTGCTCTTGTAGCCACCGTATTTATATGGCTGGTCCAGTGCAGTTTCTGGTCAATGATAACCACCAGGATGTTGATCGTTGGGGATTCAGCGATGGTCATTCCATTGAATGTCAAGGGGTGATGGTTGGATTCTCTCTTGTTGGAGATGGTCATTGCCTGACACTTGTGTAGCACAAATGTTACTTGCCACTTATCAACCCAAGCCTGGATGTTATCCAGGTCTTGCTGCAAATGAGCATGGACTGCTTCAGTATCTGAAGAGTTGTGAATGGTGCTGAATGTTGTGCAATCATCAGCAAACATTCCCACTTCTGACCTTTATGATGGAAGGAAGGTCATTGATGAAACAGCTAAAGATGGTTGGACCTAGGACACTACCCTGAGGAACTCCTGCAATGATGTCCTGAAACTGAGATGATTGACCTCCAACAACCACAACGATCTTCCTTTGTGTCTGGCATGATTCCAACCAGTGGAGAGCTTTCCCCCTGATTCCCATTGACTCCAGTGTTGCTAGGACTCCTTGATGCCACACATGGTCAAATGCGGCCTTGATGTCAAGGGCAGTCACTCTCATCTCACCTCTGGAGTTCAGCTCTTATGTCCCTCCTTGAACCAAGGCTGTAATGAAGTCAGGAGCTGAGTGGCCCTGGCGGACCAAACTGAGCGTCAGTGAGCAGATTATTGCTAAGCTGGATAGCACTGTTGATTACCCACTCCATTTAATGACAATATGTGTGTTTTCTCATTTTATTACAGGGTCATGCTTTTTAATTTAGTGTCTTGAACATGTCTTTGTCTTGAGGCAATGCTGACATGTCTCCTTATTCAGTTACCTAAGTGAGAATTGGCGGTAGAAGTTATTTTTGTAAGATTGGGCATTTGGAAAGAAATGTCTTCGAAACAGTACCCTGGGCTGTGTTATCCAAATAGGCCACACTAGTTTATTAATGCAAATTTTACTGTAAGGTATCCATTACTTAACAGCATTGACAGCATTGTAAAATGAGCCTCAAGAGCCTAATAAGCTCAAAGTTTGAATTATCAATGCTTTCATATGCATTTTCACACAACATAATTTGAAATTAACGTGACAAATTCATGTTTGGAGGTGTAATTATAAAGTTGAAAAAGACACATTTAAGCATAAACTAATCTGATAATAAAATGGACTTCAAAACAGCCTGCACACAAATATTTGTTAATGTATAAAATTAATTTTATTAATTACTTACATAACTGAATTTAACACACCTTTTTGTAAAAAAAAAGGTCCTTTGTGATGTTTCTGCTATATTCTGTACCAAAATTCTTTATGAATTAAAGATAGATATGAGGTTGGGAAAGGGGAACTAAGGAACTCTAAAAGGGTGATCATTTTGGAATTAATTATTTTCAGTTTGCACTCTACAAACTCATCACAGTGCTTTCAATGTATATTCATCAGATTGCCATTTTTTCGTAATATGAAAGAAATGCTCATGATACACATTTCAATCTCATCCTTAACCAAGGGCCTTTTCTCTGCCTTGGAATTTTACATCCATCTACAAGCACCATAGCTGCAAACAGAATAACCGGAGACATTGGGGTGACTTCAACATTCACCCATATTGGTTGAACCGTGGGCAGAGTGATCAGATCGTAATATCTCGCTTGCATTAGGTCAATGTGTCACAGAGTGCTGGTGGGAGTGGGAAACTGGAAGATCCCTAGCAAAATCAAACTGGTTGAAAACTGCAGAAAGCAGGGACCGCACTTCAGCAAGGGCCATGAGCACCTGGCTGCATATTACAGTACATTTGCGGGAGGATGAGAAGCATTTCTGTTTCTCCTGGCCCCACAAAAATACACTGGAAATATTTCAGTTGCCATTTTTGAGCAGCCTCTAGAGGTTCCATTAAGGACTGCTAGTTTGGCTATTCAAGGCCTAGTACCAATGTCCAGAGAATGTGCAGTGCACGTTTCGTCTACGGGTACTGAAAATTGACAATAAGGTCCTACAAACCTGTAAGCTCTCAATTTGCATAGTCAAGTAGACTCTCACTTATTTCAGCTATAGAGTTGGTTGCCAATTTGCAAGTTTGCCTGAAAATTGCATCACGTGGACTTCAGGCAACTAATGGTAAGCTTTTTAAAATTAACTTTCAACTGCTGGCCGCTTTGCTTTCCAAGGTAAATAGGGCATTAGTTAAAATGGTTTCCATTTCTACTTTATGTGAAACCTTTGAATGAGGCTTACCTTACCTTTCATAAATTGACAGCATTTTGCTATTTCCTCTAATTCATTTGCTGCTTCAACTATGGCCACAATATTCTGCCTTAGTCTAATGTCTTTCTCTAACCTCTGATGCATTTATGCCATATCTAGAGTTTGTAGCTCTTTAATACTGTTTGTCAGTTCCTTGTCTGTCTTATTAACAAAGTGCACCACCCCATTACTGTGTGCAGTAAGCAACCGGATGTAATGGTCAAACTAAAGGTCACCCAAATCAATCAGGCTAAATAAGTTCCACTGTCGTTGTATCTGCCTCTACCAAGGTCCCCCTGCCAATCTCTACATATGATACTCATTTTCACATTACATGGATCAATGCCTAGTATGTTTAAACAAAGTGAAAACCTCTCACATTTCTACATTTCCTTGGAATCGGTGCTCATGGCTATGTTCCCAACTCCCTCCCCCCACACCCAGTGCTCAACAATCCCAGATCCTCAGAGCTCCCGAGTGCCAGCACCAGAGATTAGATTTCCCAATTGGGCTTGGACAATTTTCAAGTATAAATTCATCAAACTCAACTGGAAATTTGGACAGAGACCCTATGCTGGATCTCTGCCCACTTTTAGCTGTGTCCAATTTAGCACTGGAACGTCTCATGTGCGCAGGAAGCACCTGTCAATTTGTGGACGGATGTATGCGAGTGAGACAAAAAATATGCGATTTTCTGCAATTTCCCCCTGATCAACTCTGTTTTCATTACTCACTCAGTTGAACTGGATAAGTCAGGATGGCTGGGGTGGGGGTGAATTTCCTTGGGGCTTCTCTCTGCTCCACCGCCATAACGTCAGCAGAGGTTTGGTAAAATCCTCAGGCTCACGCTGAATTTACAGCAGCAAAGCAAGAGAAGCCCTGAGAAAATTCATTGGCTAGGTTTTGAGCTCCTCTGCTCCTTTCCCATAACCGTGTAAATTTTTTCACTTCAAGTATTTATCCAATTCCGATTGAGAGTCATTATTGAATCTGCTTCCACTTTTTCAGGCCGTGCATTCCAAATCACAACTTACTGTATTTTTTTTTCCTCTGGGACTTTTGCCAATTAATTAAATCTGTGCCTTTTGGTTACCAACTCATCTGTCACTTGAAACAGTTTCCTTTTATCTACCTTTTCAAAACCCTTCATGATTTTGAACACTTCTATCAAACCTCCCCTTAACCTTCTCTGCTCTAAGGAGGACAACCGCAGTTTTTCTTGTTTCTCTATGGAATTGTGATTTCATACCTGCTATCATTCTAGCAAACACCCTCTGCATTCTCTCCAAGGCTTTCTTAACATCCTTCCTAAATTTTTTTAAAAATTCATTCACAGGATGTGAGCTTCACTGGCTGGGCCAGGTATTTATTGCCCAGCCCTAGTTGCCCTTGAAAAGGTGGTGGTGAGCTGCCTTCCTGAACCACTGCAGTCCATGTGGTGTAGGTACACCCACAGTGCTGTTAGGGAGGGAGTTCCAGGATTTTGACCCAGCGACAGTGAAGGAACAGCGATATATTTCCAAGTCAGGATGGTGAGTGACTTGGAGGGGAACTTGCAGATGGCGGTGTTCCCATCTATCTGCTGTCCTTGTCCTTCTAGATGGTAGTGGTCGGGGGTTTGGAAGACGTTGCCTAAGGAGTCTTGGTGAATTTCTGCAGTGCATCTTGTAGATGGTATACACTGCTGCTACTGCTGCCACACTAGTGGTGGAGGGAGTGAATGTTTATGGATGTGGTGCCAATCTTGCGGGCTGCTTTGTCCTGGATGGTGTCAAGCTTCTTGAGTGTTGTTGGAGCTGCAGTGATCCAGGCAATTGGGGAGTATTCCATCACACCCCTGACTTGTGCCTTGTAGATGGTGGACAGGCTTTGGGGAGTCAGGAGTTGAGTTACTCATTGCAGGATTCCTAGCCTCTGACCTGCTCTTGTAGCCACAATATTTATATGGCTAGTCCAGTTCAGTTTCTGGTCAATGGTAACCCAGTGGGGCCCAGAGCCACAATACTCTGGCTGATGCCTAACTAATGATTTATAAAAGCTTGGCATAACCTTGCTTTTGTAATATATGCCTCTATTTATAAAGCCAAGGACTCTGTATGCTCTTTAATGGCTTTCTCAACTTGTCCTGCTAACTTGAAATCTTGGTGTACGTACATCCCAGGTCTGTTCCTGCATCCCCCTTAAAATCATACCATTTAGTTTATATTGCTTTGCTTCATTCTTCCTACCAAAAGTAATCTCTTCACATTTCTCTGGGTTAAGTTGTACATGCCATATATCTGCCCAATTTACCAGCATGTCCTCTTGAACTCCGTTACTATCCTCTTCACTATTTACTACATTTCCAAGTTTCATGTAATCTACAATATTTGGAATGATTCCCTGTGTATTAAGTCCGGGTTATTAATATATATCAAAAAGAGCAGCGGTCCCAACATCAACCCCTGGGGATACCATTGCATGCTTCCTTCCAGCCTGAAAAAAATGTTCACCACTATTCTCAGCTTTTGTCCTTTAGCTAATTTGTATCCATGCTTTGGCTGTCACATTCATCCCATGGGCTTTAATTTTGCCAACAAATATATTATATGGTACTTTATCAAAAGCCTTGTGAAAGTCCATATATCAACATCAACCATTATACCCTCATCAACCCTCTCCATTACTTCACCAAAGAACTCAATAAGTTTAACCAAAGTTTTCCTTTATATAATCCATGTTGCCTTTCATTTATTAACTTATGTTTTCCCATGTGCCACTTCATTTTGTCCTGGATTAATGTCTCCAAAGGTTTCTCCATCACTGATGTTAGGCTGACTGTTCTGGAATTGTTGGGTTTACTCCTTTCCCCTATTTGGAATAGGGATGTAACATTTGAAATCATGCAGTCCTCTGGCACTATTCCTATATTGAAGGAGATTGGAAGATTGTGGCCAGATTTTCTGCACTTACTCTGATTCCTTCCTCCTGTAGTCTAAGATCCAGAGAATGGGTTTCCCTCAAATCATGCTGAATTGGACAGCTAAACCTGATGACCATTTTTGGAATAAAAGTAGAAAATGCTGGAAATACTTACCAGGTCTGACAGCATCAGTGGAGAGAGAAACGGAGTTAACGTTTCAGATCTGGGACCTTTCATCCATCTTTTGTAATCAGTTTCCTGACCACCGCCACCTACATTGATATGCTGGCTGCCTGTTGGTTAGGTTGACTTATGAGAGCAGGGTGGAGCTGAGAAGCATAGGGGAAGGAGATAGAAATCAGGGATCATGGGGTGGGGGGAGGTGGAGTGTGAGGAATATAGCAGGATTGTAGCAGGCCAATAGAAGAAATTGCAGGGGACATTGGAGGACACGGGAGGGGTGGTCCCTGAAGGACACTGCAAGGGGGCAATGGAGGATGTGGGCAGGGCCATGGAGAAGAGAACGGGGGAGCCTGGAGGAGTGTACAGGGGGCACCTGAAGGAAAACACCGGGGAGCCTAGAAGAGAGCAAGGAGGAGACTGGAGAACATGGTTGGTGGGGGAGGGGTGGGGTAGGGGGGAGGGACGTAGTTGCCTGGGGGAAAACATGGGGGAGAGTGGAGAGCACGGGGGAGCCTGGAGAGCACGGGGTGGGGAGAGTGGAGGAGAGTATGGGAGGCCCCTGGAGGAAATCGTTGAATGCTTGTGGGGGAGATTGCAAGGTGGGAGGTTGTCCTGAAAAATTCTTATTTAAACAAGGTATCCATCTCCTGAGCGTGGGTTGGTCACCACCTCATTTCTCACCACCATTATAACCAGAAGTGGGCATATTTGAGGCAGCTTGGGTTTGGATAAGAATTTTTTAAATTTTAACTTTCCGACCACTCTGAACACACCTATTTTTGGGGGTTAAAAATTTCCCCACAAATTTTACAGTGAGAAACGTGAAAGGAAAATATATAGAAAGAAAAGGAATGGATGGCAACAGAAAGACAGTGAGAAGCTTCACAGAAATAATTACAGAATAGGAAAGAATGAGGGAAATAGTTGCAGGAAGAGAGAGACATTGGACTGAATTTTTGTTCCAGAGGCCGATATTGTGAGTTGGGAAATTTGCCAGCTCACTGCACCCGTCTCAGGAGAAACTTCTCTGTCAGGCCTGATTTTTCACCTCAGGGAGTGGGTGTGGGCTGGAGTTGGGCCCACCGCCCTGAGATGCAGAGCAGAGGCGGCCACAGGGGCTGCTGTGTGCCGAGGTGCGCTGTTTAAAAGGCCTGCTTGGTTTCCTGGGATTTTGTCCTAGTTGTTTCCATAACGTTTAGGCCATCAGCCCTCACCCTACACACCCAATCAACCCCCATACCAATTCATGCCAACTCATTCCCCAACCCACACCTGTGGCCCTTTATGGCCCTCTTGCCAACTGAATCCAACCCATACGCCCTACCTACAACCCTTTGCCCTTACATCCTCAATGCCAACTCACACAGTATCCACCATGGATAGACCTCAGCCATGCTGAAATAAAATAAAGGTGTAACTATCTATGACAGCCTTCAAATTATAAATATTATAAACACTTCCATTCATGAAAGCCTATTCAAACTCTCAAGTAATTATTCCCTTATAAAAACAGACTTGCATTCATGACTCCAATCCTTTAATACCCTCCGAGCTGTCAATCAAACTGTGAATTTAGGACCCTCTGATGAAATAATCGTAGGTTGTGGAATGTAGCCAAGCATTAAAAATGATATAATTATAGTCCTTGAGGATGGCAACAAACAGCTATTGTAAGTGCTAGAACAGATTTTTTTTCAACTTTCATAGACACAAACATCTTATTACTTTTCATTTTTAAAGGACTGGGGATTTAAATAACTTCACAGCTTGTCAGTTCTCAAGACCTTATCCACCCTTCACAAGTATTTATGTTGAACCTTATAAGATCTCCCACGTTCTGGGTTAAGGCCCTTGCTTCAGCAAAATGCAGTTTGTTTGAACTCAGCACTGAAATAACAGGACCCATGAGTTTTCACTCAATAAAATTGGTAGTTAGAAATTCACACACTTCAATCACAGTTTCCCATGATATAGCTTCTATGGCCGAGGACTTGGCCTTTATCGCATCATTTAAAAGGGAATTAGGAAAATATTTGAGAGGAAGGATATAAAAAATGTGTAAGCGAAAGGAATGGAAATAAACTTTCAAGAGATAGAACAGGAGCTGCCCCCAGGCCAAACACATTGGGCCAAATAGCTATTCTATGTTACAATGACCTTTTTTTTTGCCATGATCAATAAAATCCTAGTAACTCCACCAATATATTGTATTCCAAATCAGGTTGCCTTAAAGATTTCTTGGCAGACTTTCTGCTGTTGAGTGAAGGATATTAGTGAATGATAATGAAATATTTATACACTTTTTGAAATCAGTATCAACATAGAGTATGCTCAAGCCAGGTTTGTCTAGTGTGAGACACTCAAACTTTCCTTAATGCCTATCTATATAAAAACATTTTTTGGACATTTGATTGACTTATACAGTAAAGCTTAAAATTCTTTGGGATGTCCTGCGGTGGCGAAAGGCACAATATAAATGCAGGTCGTTCTTTAAAAACATAAATTAAAAAAGGAAAGGCTGATGAGGTTACACTACCTATGGAATAAACTCAATATTGAATTTTTGTTCAGAAGTTATATTACATTGGCTGGTACTAAAGGATGAATGGTGAAATTTTACAACGTTTATCAGGGCTCAGCATTGCATCAAAGTGAAAAAAAAAATACACCAGAACAAAAGCAGCCTTCATTTCAGAAGCTGCTCAAATAAACGGAAAAAACTTTTTAAGCACGGTGCAAGGAAGTTTTCTTTGATCCTGCCCAAATGTTGGTTTCTTTCAGCTTCCTCACTTTCATTTCTAGCCGTACATGGTACCAAGTCATTTTTATAAAGCTACATTTTGTTTTTTCAGATGCAAGTGGTTTATTATTTCCACAGCACAGAGTTGGCAGGCACTCAAGAAAAACCCTGGATAAATATTCTAGCGACGCAGAGTCACAACATCAGTAAAAGGCCTGAAAATACCTGCATTATTATTTTGGAGAATTTGAAACATCTGCTTGTATGAGTGCAGCACCATTTATTGGCATCAAACCCTCTGACTCCTCTCCCTCCTCCTTCCCCAAGAAATAAAAACATTGTGAATTCAACCTGATGGAAAGAAACTCTATTTTATTAAGTGATTGGTCTCCCTGTGGGTCTGACTAGTGCTTTAGGCTGTCACCTGTGGTGAGTGGTTGCAATATTTTTGTGTAAAAGAGCACAAGGTGCCATTATTGCAATTCATAATGGGCCTGAATTTGCTGTAGAAGGGAATTTAACAGCATCTGCCATTCGTAAGACTTGTCCTTGTGCGTTTTAAGTTTTTAAAATTTCCACGTGACAAGCCATTGAAATGTGAGCTAATATATTCACAGCAAAGGCGACAAGGTATCTGGGATCTGAATGAAAAGGGCAGGCAACTGTGTGAATCCTTAATCAAACAGATAGCAGAATTGTGAGATAACCAACACAAGGGCAGAGAGGAAGTATAAATTAGAGTCAGTGAACTCACTGTCAATTGGGGTACTGAAAGAGAAATAAAGAGAGTGAAAAATTAGATTAATAGGGAGAAACAAAATAGACAGAAAAGTAAAAAAAAATACATTTAACATTTTTAAAATCTCCAACCATTAAAATCTGAAGGAATGAGACTCCACAGACAGAATCTTCTGTTGGAGGTGATGGTCTCACCTGCCACTGGAGAGCTGGTGAGAGACCAGTACTGCCTCTTCATTGGAATCAGGCAGATCCAGGACACCAGCAGGCCAATCAGAGGTCGACAGCGCCTTGGAGGAGGCTGTGGCTGCTGGTAAAATGGCAATCCCCAGAGTCCCAGCTCCCAGGAGAAAGGTAAGTAATGGTAGGGGATGGGGAGTTGGGAGGGGTTGTTTCTCGCTGTGGGGGTCACTGGGAGAGGGAGGCAGGGGATTTAGAAACAAAGTGGGTTGGGAGGTTGGTTCTCAGCGGGTATCCTCCTCCCCAAAACCTGTGTCCTCAATCAGGATTCGAATGTCCAAAAGACAGTCTTCCCATCCCCCTGTACTCTTTTAACAATTGTGCAGGCGGCACGTTGGCTGGCTCACCTGGAGCTGGGTTAATCCCAGCAGTGGCAGGAAGAGGCCCCTAATTGGCCACTTAAGGGTCTTAATTGGTGTTGGGTGCAAAGGCTGACCATGCATACAATTGTACCTCAAAGATTTCTAATGTCCTATATACGACAGCTGGCCGGTTGTTCAATTCCAGATGGAATCAGCTTCACAGGCACAAAATGCATTTGGATTTGTCTCCAATACTGGATACTGGTGAATGGCATCATTAATTCAACCCAAGTGGTCATCAAGGCACTAACTGAGCAGCTAGTGAGATTCATCAACAGGAAGGGCTTCCATTCCTTCAATCTTCAACTGGGTTGCGAGTGCAACAAGAGATTCCTGCATGTATGTCCCCTGTATCCTGAAAACTGCTGCGACTCCTTCAGACCCCAGCAGACAAGAGTGCTGCAACTCTTCATTCCACTCCCAAACTCTGTGCATAGATTCTAGGGGATAAGGGATATTCCTTGAAGAGATGATTACTCACCCCTTTATGTGAACCCGAGATGGAGCCACAGAGCCATCTGCTCACACGTTGTTGTGTTCTGTTGTTCTCTCCACAGCCTTGAAGGGGATGAAGCCCAGGACCAACACAGCTGATCGGAGGAAGAGCAGGAGGAGGGGGAAGGTACAGAAAACAGGTAAACTGGCTGCACAGTGAGGTAGCTGGGCCCCATGATGGGCTCAAGGGTCTCAACAGAAAAATATTAAATAATCAAGGAGCCAAAGCGGAGGGGGAGGGGGTAGGAAATAAATACAATAGCCATCTATGGGAAAAGCACTAGGGAAACAAATGGGCTAAAGGCTGGTAAGTCTCGTGGACCTGATGGGTTGTATCCAGGATATTAAAGGGAGTAGCTACACAAAAAGTGGATGCAAATCCTTAGATTCTGGAAAAGTCCCAGAGGATTGGAAAACTGCCAATGTAACACCCTTATTCAAAAAGGGAGGGAGACAAAAAACAGGTAAATATTGGCCAGTTAGTTTAACATCCGTCATTGGGAAAATGTTGGCATCTATTATAAAGGATGTAATAGCAGTGCATTTAGAAATGCATAATATAATCAAGCAGAGTCAGCATGGCTTCATACAGGGGAAATCATGCCTGAAAATTTTATTAGAACTCTTTGAGGAGGTAACAGGCAGGATAGGTAAAAGGAAAACAGTAGATATAATATATTTGGATTTCCAAAAGGTGTTTGATAAGGTACCACACATAAGGCTATTTAATAAGGTAAGAGCCCATAGTGATTGGGGTAGTATATTAGCATGGATAGAGGAGAGGCAAACTAATAGAAGACAGAGTTAGGATAAGGGGGGCATTTTCAAGATGGCACCCTGTAACTAGTGGAGTACCACAGGGATCAGTGCTGGGAATCAATTATTTACAATATATATTAATGATTTGGATGAGGGAAGTGAATGTATTATCGCCAATTTTTCAGATGACACAAAAATAGGTGCGAAGGCAAGTGGTGAGATGACACACAGAGTCTACGGAGGGATATAGACAGGTTAAGTAATTGGGCAAAAACTTAGCAGATGGAATATAATGTGGGAAAATGTGAGATTATGCACCTTGGCAGGAAGAATAGAGGAGCTGAATATTATTTAAATGAAGAAAGACTCAAAGATGCAGCACAGAGGTCATCATGCATGAATCACAAAAAGCTAGCATACAAGTTCAGCAGGTAATAGGTAAAGCAAATGGAATGTTGGCCTTTATTTCAACGGGAATGGAGTATAAAAATAGGGAAGTCTTGCTAAAATTATACAAGGCACTAGTTAGACCATACTTAGAATACTGTGAACAGTTTTGGCCCCCTTATCTAAGGAAAGGTATATTGGCACTGGAGGCAGTCCAGAGAAGGTTCACTAGTTGATCCCTGGTATGGAGGGATTTTTCTCATGGGAAGAATCTTCAGCTCAGCGAGTGGGGGTGGGCCCCGCTCACCGAGGCATAAAATGATGTAGGGTGATGTCGTGTGTGCGTCCTGAAGTCACTGCGCGTCATTCAGATTTTCAGTTCGGTGGGCATGTTTGATCTTTTCAACAATCAGTTAAATAACTGACCTGAGCTGCCTGTCCAACCTTAAAGTTGGCAGGCAGATGAAGAGCCCAAGTGGCCTTTGCATTTTTCATGGTACCTCACCCACAGGCGGGATGAGGTTTCTTGAATGTTTTCAAAGTGTTGGAAAAATTTTTATTAACATTAATGGGCATGTCCCAGCTCATGTGACAGTTTCACATGAGGGGACATGTCCTTAAATTTTTTTCCTCTCTTTATTCAATGTTTTATATGTGAAAGTAATCTCCCTGAGGTACCACTGTGCCTCAGGGAGATTTCTATGTCCTTTTGCGGGCATGATGATCGGCTGCGCACTCGGCCGTGTTTGCCCCCACACAACCCCCCCCACCCCCCCCCACCCCCCCCACGACGGGGAGAAAATTCTCCCCTATGAGGAGAGGCTGAGTAGATTGGGCCTGTACTCTTTGGAATTTAGAGGAATGAGAGGCGACCTTATTGAAACAGATACGATCCTTAGGGGGCTTGACAGGGTAGGTGCTGAGAGGTTGTTTCCACTTGTGGAGGAATCTAGGACCAGAGGGCATAATCTCAGTGTACAGGGTTGCCCATTTAAGACAGAGATGAGGAGGAATTTCTTCTCTCAGAAGATAGTGAATCTGTGGAATTCTTTACCGCTGAGGGTTGTAGAGGCTGGGTCGTTAAGTATATTCAAGGCTGAGATAGACATGTTTTTAATCAGTAAGGGAATCAAGGGCTATGGGGAAAAGACAGGAAAGTGGAGTTGAAGATTATCAGATCAGCCATGATATCATTGAATGGCAGAGCAGACATGATGGGCCAAATGGCCTACTTTTGCTCCTATGTCTTATGGTCTTATAGGATACCATCAACATGAGGGAGCACCTGATCCAGGCATATTTCAGGTGAACCCTTCTAACCTGAGAGGATGGTTTGGTCTGGAATTTTGAGCGTTCTTGGGAAGATTTCTATTAAATATGCAGCCTTGAATAAACCTACTCTTATCACCAATGATGGATGCACATCTGTCCAGAAATTTCACTGAACTCTTTCAAGGACCTTTGGTCCCCTTCACCACTTCAACCCTCTTTTCCTATCTCACCATTAAACAATAGAATTTCACATGCCTGATGTCGTTTGTTAATATTTACATTGTGTGGAAAAATAGAAAAAGTGCACATTTGCAGGTGAAACAAACCCTAGTGATCCACAGCAGGGAGGCGGTGGCGTGGTGGTATTGTCACTGGACTGGTGGTAACCCAGAGGCCCAGGGTAATGCTCTGGGGACCTGGGTTTGACATGGCAGATGGTGAAATTTAAACTTAATAAAAATCTAGAATTAAAATCCTGATGATGACCGTGAAACCATTGCTGATTGTTGTAAATACCCATCTGGTTCACTTATGTCCTAGTGCTATATTTCCCCTCTGACACACTAGCTCTCAGACTATGCTTTATCATCCTGCTGAATCACTCAATGTCAACATTTGATTGCAGGTTGTACCGCGATGCCAGATGCTGATGAATTCCTTACGTTGCTAGGAACTCTGTGAACTGACTGGAAACAAACTGGTCTATGGTCCTGCATGATAATCTCAAGCTAACCCCATTTCATAAACAACTTGTCTAGAATGTCAGTGACTGAAGTGGTGGTTATGGAATTTGTTGCAGCAATTTCTGGTCATTTGCTAAGTAGACGATGAACAACAAACAGAAAATATGGATTCCTAGGGGCTGGTTGCCCTTCTCCAAAAATATCAGCTTGGAGTTTTTGCCTTGGTTTTATTAGCCATGGGGGCAGTTGTAGAGGTGCAAGACATGGGGCAGAACTTTTCCGTCGGTGAGCTGGGGGCGGGGCCCGCTTGCCAACGCGAAAATGATGCATGATGATGTTGGTGGGAACCCCAATGGCCAATGGAGGCCATTGACAGGGTAGTTAAATCAATTAAAGGCCCTGCCCGTCCAACCTTAAGGTTGGCGGGTAGGCCAGGAGCCCCGGTGGGATTCTGAAAAAACGTGAAACCTCATCCACTGGTGGGATGGGGTTTCATGTCAGTTTTAAAACACTTTAATAAAGTTTCTGTGATATTTATTAATATGTCTCATCTCATGCGACACTGTCACATGAGGGGGACATGTTAATAATTTTTTTATTTTTCTATTTTTTACCGTTCAAAAACTTTCAGCACTTTCCCTGAGGCAGCACTTAGTCTCAAGGAGATGTGTGATGCGCGCAAAAGAGCTCACTCTGGCAATTGGGGAATCCCCCCGCCCACACAGGAAGCACATAGCGCTTCCTGTCAGGTGGCCCGGTGGGCAGGCCTTAATTGGCCCGCCCACTTAAAATGGCGGTGGAGACCATTTTGGCAGTGACGATCGGCTGCCTGGCCGCTGCCCAGCTGGTGGGGCCCGCCCGCCCATCAAGGGCAAAATTCTGCCCACAGTTTAACAGATTTTTCATTGTATAAACTGTGCAGTTCTTAATGAAGTCTTCTATTGACTGTGATCTATTGCTGGACACCAGACTGCCTCATAGGATCATTGTTGGACAACACCTGGATGTCGTTCATGAGCAAGATGCAATATGTGTTGCTGTGTTGCTTTTGTGATAACTGCTTGAGCTGCATGTGCAGTACAGTTGACCATTTTCCGTATCTTGGGAGCCTCCTTTTGATGAAGGCAGAATGGATGACAAAATTAATCATTGCCTCCAATGTGTCAACTCACCCTTCAGCTGACTAAGGAAAAGAGTATTTGAGGGCCAGAATCTTAAACCCAAGACTAATATCATGGTTTACTGGGCTGCAGTGATCCCGGCGCACCTATATGCTCCATAGAGGTAGATTACCTATAACAAGCACCTCAAAGCACTGGAGAATTACCATCAGTGGTGCCTTCGCAAGTTCCTCTGAATCCGATGGAGAAAGACGATTGAAAAGCAGGGTCCTCACCAAGGCCAACATGTCTGGTATTTAGGCACTAATCACTCTAAACCAGCTCCGCTGGGTAGGACATATCTTTTATATGTTGAACATCAGACCCCTGAAGCAACTGTTCTACTCAGAACTTTGTTGGGGCTGGAGAATCCCAGCAGGGCAGCAGGAATGCTTTAGGGATGTCCTGAAAGCATTGCTGAAAAGATCAACCATTCCTGCTGATGCGTGGGAGTCCCTGGCTCCCGGCTTGTGACTGACCAAAATGAAGACTGTTTATTTGGGAAGGCAACAAACACATTGAGAGACTTTGTGAGGAGCACACAGAGATGAAGTCGAGGCATCAAAGGAGTGTACAATCCTCCAAACACCTCCTACTCAAGCACCACTTGCCTTACATGTAACAGAGTCTATAGATCATCTAGTGGACTTACCAGCTATCTCAGAGCCTATTGAAGTGGAGTGGAAGCAAGCTATCTTTGATCTTGAGGGACTGCCTAAGAAGAAGGAAGGAGATAGCACTGGAGAATTAAAGCTGCCAAACCCCCTGAACCTGATGATCTGCATCTGAGGGTTTTAAAAGAGGTAGCTACAGAGATAGCGGGTGCTTTCATTTTGATCTTCCAAAATCCTGAAGATTCTAGAACAATTTCCATGGATTGAAGGTAGCAAACATAACCCTACTGTTCAAGAAAGGAGGCAGAGAGAAAACAGGAAGTATGGGCAGAATTTTCAGTTTTGAGTCGGGATCCCAATGTTGGTAACAAATGTGGGTTCCAAACCTGCACTGTCAGGGGAACTGTCACCCGGCAGTGATTTTCCCTGACCTGGTCAATCAGTGCCCTCCATCTTGAGGCACCCTCGAAGAAACTTATAAAAATTTTTGATTAAAATATAGCCACAGCTGCCAGGCCACCATTGTGGATGGGAAACCCTCAGGCAGAGGATGGGGGGCTGGGGTCTCAGCATCTTCCTTGAGAGTTGGCAGTTAGTAGAGAAAATACTAGGATCTATTTATTACTCGGGACATGGTAATGGAACAGTTAGAAAATCATAATATGATTAAGCAGAGGAAACACAAATTTATGAAAGAGAAGTCATGTTTGACAAACGTGTACAGATTTTTTTGAGGTTGTAACAAGCAGGGCAGATAAGGGGGAACCAGTGGATGGAGTGTATTTGGATTTTCGAAAAGCATTTGATAAGGTACAAAATTAGTGTTCATGGGATTGGGGATAAAATATCAACATGAATTGAAGATTGGTTCACAGACAGAAAACACAAAGTACTAAAACCTGATTAATTTCAGGTTAAAAGCAAAATACTGTGGATGCTTGAAATCTCAAATAAAAACAGAAAATGCTGGTAAAACTCAACACGCTGTCAACATCTGTGGAGAGAGAAGCAGAGTTAACATTTCCAGTCTATATGACTCATTTTCAGAGCTAATTTCTGGCTGTTAGGCTATAGTTAATAGGGTACTGTAAGAATTAGTTCTTGGACCTCAGCTATTTAGAAACTGAGGGGACTGAGTGTAATGCATCCAAGTTTGTTGACAATTCAAAGTTAGATGGCAAAGAAATCAGTGAGCAGGACACAAAGACATTGCAAAAGGGATATAGACAGGTTGAGTGAGTGGACAAGTAAATGGCAGATAGAATGTAATGTGGGGAGGTGTGACGTGATCCACTTTGGAAATTCTGAGATGTGCACACCAGGAGCCTTTGCTGGTGACTACAAAGCATCGTCCAGAGTTAGGAGAACATTCCCTATTTTGCTTACCAATGGCAATGTCTGTGCTGCAGGGAGCACACTGGGGTTGCAACAATGCTAGCTAGGCTGGCAGGTCTGGTTGAGGTTGCCAGTCCTGTGAACATCAATGTTCTCCTAATGCTCTCAGCTATTTAGCAGGGACAGGTAGGGAAGTTGCATTCATAGAATTCCTCATTTTCAAACAAAACCTGCCTTCTTCCTGGATGTTCAGGCCACAATCCCAGCTTGATCCCTCTATAAATGTTTGGTGAGTGGGTATGCTTGGTCTAACAGAGCAAACTTCCTCTGATGTTATGCCCACTAAAGGGCATAAATGCAGGAACTCCTGGCACAGGGAGTCCCTGCCTCATCCTCTCTCATTACTCTTGTTGGGGTTGGGGAGGAATAATATTCTGCCACATTCCTGGACATCAAACATAAGAGTGTAGATCCCAGTCTTGGCCTAAGTATGAGGCCTTTGCTCCATACCATATTTCTGGTCAATAGCATGGTGGGAATACTCCAGAAAGGGTATGGATTTTGGGGGGTTTTCTATCACTTTCCTCCAGATACTAACAAACCCATTCCTTATTTACAACTAGGTGATTGGCTGGAATTGTTGTGTCCTCTCCTTGTGCAGCTTGCACCTGCATTCCTTCTAGATGTCAGCCAACATCTCAAAAACACCAGCCTCCTTTTGTGTATCTCATATGGCGAGAGCTCTAACTCTGCAGCATCCAAGGTAGCATTGCCCACCTGTCACCACTGTGCCAATGTGCCCAATTACATCATTTTTCTGTCCCCATCACAACCAATTCTTAAAAGGGTGGTTGCATCACTTTAAGAGCTGCTTCCTTGCACAAACTTCCAATCCTTAACCAAGAGTGCTACAGGTGAAGTTCTCTAGGATGCTTTCCCTGCAACTGTAGCCTATCCAATTTAGGGAATGTCTCCCATCAGAAAATTGGGTTTGGCTACCTTTCTGCATTTCTGTACTATTAAAAAATTTATTGGCAAAATTGGGTACTAGAGGAAGGAGTGCTCAACCTGCAGCCTCTGTCCACCTTCTTTTCCTAATTAGTTTCCCTCCTGCTGTGCTCCCATCAAATCTAGGATTCCAATTGCTAAAAGTGAAGGAATATGACTCCATGCTTTTCGCTGTAACTATAATCTGAGCAGCAGTTTGAGACCCACAAATATGAGGGTCACTGCTGCAGTCAGACCATTAATTAATATAATCATTTGTATTAATATAGTACATTATACTAAAATGATTAATTATAATCTAATTTATATTAGACTGCAGGAGTATCATTTGTCTGCAGGACTCCAAATAACAATTAAACTGTTTAAACTAAGTTGTGTGGGTGTCAGGCTATTGATTTAAGCAGAATTATTTACTGCATTCAAAGCATTTTCTTGCAGAAATGATCTCTATCTGGTTGAATAAATTATGTATTTTGACTGTATCTTAGAACAAAATCAAAGAATAATATTGAAAATATTAGCATTCCCCAGCCCTGTAAACACTGGTACAAACAATGTACCATGATTGTATGATGCCTGTTAAACTTACAGTAAAGTTAAAAAGTTAGTGCTGACCACCAGGATTTTAATCAGGCAGTCGGAAGCAGATATGCTGCAAAGAGGCACCATTTGCCAATATCACCAGAGCCCATTTCCTCTGTTATTGGACAGAAGAATTGATGGACATCCTGTCTATCTTATTCAAATGAGCCCCAGCAGATAAAATTACATGGTCCTCATGCTGGCAAGATAAAAGGAGTTTACTGCTAGCCCCACCCCTCCCCCAACTGCCCATTCCTACTGAAATCAGGGTAGGGATTTTAATTACTATGGGGGCAAGAACAGAAGCATGTGCAATTTGAAAATTTCTTCTTTAATTTGTCTCAATTCCTTCCTTCTTCCTTAACCAAGTTTTCCCACCCACTGTGGTTGACAGGGTCCCCACCCGTGTCCAACCCACCTCCCGCACCTCTGCCCTCACACCTGGTTGAATAAATTATGTATTTTGACTGTATCTTGGAACGAAATCAAAGAATAACATTGAAAATATTAGCATTCCCCAGCCCTGTAAACACTGGCACAAACAATGTACCATGATTGTATGATGCCTGTTAAACTTATCGCAGTGCTTCACTCGCACCCCCTTCAATTTGGTCTACTGCATTTGCTGCTCCGAATGCGGTCTCTTCTACATTGGAGAGACCAAATGCAGACTGGGGGATCGCCTTGCGGAACACCTTTGATCTGTCCACAAGCATGACCCAGACCTTCCTGTTGCTTGCCATTTTAATGCATCATCCTGCTCTCATTCTCACATGTCCATCCTTGGCCTGCTGCAATGTTTCAGTGAAGCCCAATGAAAACTGGAGGAACAGCACCTTCCGATTAAGCACTTTACAGCCTTCTGGACTTAACACATTGAGTTCAACAACTTCAGACCATGAATTGTCTCCTCTATCTTCACCCCTTTTTTATCCCTTTTTTCAAAATTCATTTTTATTAATTTATTTTTTATTCTTATTTTTATTCATTCATTCATTGTTTTATCCCATATGTTAATCCCCACCTTTTATCTCATTTTCGATCCTTTTTCCCACCACTACCCCTTCCCCCCACAACGGCCATCTGTCACTTGTTCATGTTGTTCTTTTCAGAGTGCTTACCCTTGTTCTGCTATTATCACATTCTGCTTTCTTACCTTTGCCATTATCAGCATATTTTTTTAGCTCTTACACTACCATTAATACTACTTATGTCATTTTGTTCATGACATCTTTGTCAATCTCTTCTTAGCCCCCATCTATCACTGGCCTTCTATCCAGCTTCACCTACTCCACCCTCATTAACAATATAAATTTAATCACATTTCTACCTCTCTTTAATTTTGAAGAAGGATCATATAGACTCAAAATGTCAACTCTGTTTCCCCCTCCACAGATGCTGTTAGACCTGCTGAGTTTTTCCAGCATTTTCTGTTTTTGTTCCAGATTTCCAACATCTGCAGTATTTTGTTTTTAATTTATTATATTGAAAATAGGTCACCAGCTGGCATACTAGTGCCCTGACACCTCCACACCCATTGGAATTTCCAAAGCATGAGTGGAGTATGTGGAGTCAGGAACCCCCTTTAATTAATAGCCCATTAATCTCCTTGAGGAATTTATTAATGGGACAGGAAAGTCCAGAAGGCAATTTTCAAATTGCAAATCCCTGATTTGCCAAACCTGAATAGTCTGATACTCATTAGTGGACAGCTGTCAACTTCAATATGTGGAACGGTTAACTCATTTTTTTAACGATGAAAGATTTTTTCCCACTAGGAGTTTTTATGTGAGGTTGGGCGCAGTATCTTTTAGTTGGCGCTTTGGCCGCTTTCATGAGAGGTGAGAGTGCTGGCCCTCCGATGTGCTGCCTTCATTCTTCTGCAAGGCAGCAGCAGGCTCTGTCATGGTTGCTATCTGCCTTTGATGCTCATGTTCTGCAGGCAGCTCTCACCTTGTGACAGAGCTCGGTGCTGCTAATTGGGCGCTCATCTCACTGCCCACCCAATTGCATTTACTTCTGAAGATTGCTTCATGTGGGCACTGCAGATGTGACATTGGATCAGGACCCAGAAATTATCCAAGTGGTGGGTTCCCAATCCCAGATTGAAAACTAAATCCTAGGGTATAATTCTTCCTTTTAAAAATACTCATTGGAAGACATCTAGAGGTAAGCTCTAGCCACTCATCTCAATTATCGTCAGAGTAATTTTCCCCTTTAAATACAATCTTTAAGATGGCTAATTCATGATTTGGCTATTTTCCTGTATGAGATGATATTCTTTAGGATAGTCAGATTACCATTGATGCCATAGAGTTAAAAATCTAACAGACAGGCAGTAATAGGGCAGTGAATTGGTTCACTGAACGTCACACCACAAACCAGTGGTGTGGATTTACATTTGACATTATCCAGCTGGTAATTCTAGATCATTGTCAGGATGTTTGGAGAAGTCTACTAAAAAACGATAAGATATTTCTCTACAGGGAGATATGTCAGAGGGCAAGTTGATTGACAGCTGATGGGGCATAAAACTGGTTGCTAATGGTTAACATTTTGTTTTGGTTAGGCACGTACTGAGCCTTGTTCCTGCTGGTACAGATCAATAATTTGATTTCAACATTGCTGCATTTCATAGATCTTGCCCCAAGAAGGAGCCATTCTGAATGTATACTTGATAATAGTTTTAGAAGCCCCTTCTGCTGCCTCCCAGAGTTTGGAACTGTGGGGAAGCAAAGTACAGCAGGATTACAGTTGCTGCTTTACATGAGAAATTAGTTGACTCGACTCAAATCAAATTTTAGTTAGTGCAAATGCAATGTGGCTCAAAATGAATTAAAAGAAAAGTCTGTTCCCAAACCCTTAAAGTTTATTTTTGTTAGTTAATTTATCTCCTGTAACCACATGTTAATGCAGCCAATCAGCACCCCTGACTCTGAAAAGGATTGTGCATTGAAATCAATGTTCCTCCCTTTACAAAAAGATGATTCTACATTTGAATGATTGGCTCCTTTTAAAGTAATAAAAGCACTGATAAATGGCAAGAGTTGCTTAAGCAGGCTGCCCTAATGAAAAAAATGTGTACAAATAACCAAGTCGTGAAGGAGTTCAGCTGTTGGGAATGTTGGTTGCTGTTACCATCAAGACTTCAGAAATCCAGGGTTCTGTAATCCATTAAATGGTATTTCAAGAAGAGACATCCAATAATGGGGATTATTGATCCGTCCACCTCAGGGTTTCAGTTAGTCAGAATGCATTACAAAACTGGGCCAGTTTCGTTGTGGTAACTATCAACTTTAATAAAATAAGATTTTAGCTTAAGCAACATTGGCCAAGTTTCAAAGCTTTTGCACAGTCAGTATATCCGTTTCTCCTCACCAGCATAGCAATCAGAAAATATGTAGGTCTATTCAAATGGGAATGAGCCACTTCACTTGGCCTGCTGTTAAGCCTCCTCTACTGATTAAAGTCCAAGAAAACCAAATCATTAGGCAGCAAACTGAATGCACTACTCTCCTACATTCAACCTAAATCGTGGTGTTAATCTACATGTAGACTAGCTGCAAACTTTATCCTAGCATTCTGCCTTGTACTGTTTGACGGGTGTATATCTGCAGATTACTGGCATAATTACATCAGCAACGGATATCATCAAGATTTCCAGAACATCCAATTATTCATTCTGTACCAAATTCTCTATGACATCAGAAGGCGGGACTTACACTAAATTCAGGTCAGCATTCTATCTGGGGCCCTGAAGACTTACGGTAATTTGGGAGACCCAGTTAAATCAAATGAGTTTTACCTGTGACCGGCTTTAGTGAATTCAAAATATTGGGGTAACTGTAAGATCAACACATCAGAAATTGTAGGCTCAGATCTATTTTGAAATAGCCTTAAAGAGGAAACTTTAGCATGCCTCACTGATTTGGAGAAGGAATCTTGTCTGCTGTAAGCACATGGCCATATGATTAGATCAAGGAGATAGGCCCAGATTTTCATGGATCCTTGGAGACTCCACACCTTATCCAAAATGGTGCCAGGACCCTTGATCTGGAAGTCCCACTCCCATTCCTGACAGATACTACTTTTTCAGTGCTGAGTTCAAACAGACCCCCTTTTTTTTTTGCTGGAGTGTGGTCCTTATGCTTGTAAAAGGTGGATAACATTTGTGGAACTGAGAAGCTGTCAAGTTGTTTAAATCCCATGCCCTTTAAATTAAAACAGCTTGCTGTGTCTCTGAGTTGAAAAAAATCAGTGCTTTCAGTTTCAATAGCTGTTTGTTGACACAACCCTAAGGGCTATTATTATAGTAACATTACTACTTGACAGCTTCCATGATCTATCATTATCACAGTGGGAGGCTGTAAATTAACAGTTTGACAGCTCCAAGAGGTTAGTAAGGGATTAGTTGTCCTTCATATGGGGCTATGAATACAAATGTTTGTTTTATAAAGGATCAAGTACTTGAGGGGATTTAAAAGTATTGAATAGGCTTTCATCAATGAATGTGTATTTTACATAGCCAAGTCTCTAACAGATACTTAAAACTTTATTTCATCTCAGCATGGCTCCTGAAGTCTGCCCATGGTGGATACTGGGTGAGTTAAATGGAGGGTGTAAGAGTAAATAGCCATGGGTGGAGGGGCATTTTTTGGCATGAGTTGGCACTATTTTGCCTTTGGGACTATAAGGAGCCATGGGAATGAATTAGGGAATAGTTCAGCATGGAGGGTATGAGGGGTCATGGGGTGGTTGGTGGGGGAATGGGTTGGCATGAGTTGGCATGGATGTAGCATGTGGAGTGGATGAGGTGTACTGGGGTATGATCTGATGAGGCCTTGTGAGCCCTGGTATTCAACCACAAACTGGGACAAAGTCCCAGAACATCGAGGTGGGCCTTTTAACCAGCCCACTCAGTACTCGGCAGCCCCTACGGCTGCCTCCAAACTATTTCTGGACCAACAGGCTCAAATCCAGCATGCACCTACATCCCCCACTTTTTCCCAAGGCATGTTTGGCAAGCTGAAAAATTTCCCAACTCTGCCCACCTTCGGGTGCGAAAATGTGGGCCATTGTGCTGAAGCTACACCTATGACACATTCTTGTATATAGTAAGGTTTCAGGCTAGGAGCTCAACCCCACAAAATAATGCATCAAAGCATAGCCAATCACAAAATTTCTCATCGGTTCAAAGCTGTTATTTTAGTAGCCAACCATCATCTTCGAGTTCTCTTCCAAGCCACACACCATCCTGACTTGGAATTATATCTGTTGTTGGTTCAAAATCCTGGAGCTCCTTTCCTTACAGCAATGTGGATGTACCTACAGCATATGGACTGCTGCCGTTCAATAAGGTGGCTCACCACCGTCTTCTCAAGAGCAATTAAGGATGCACAATAAATGCTGGTTTGTCAGCAATGCTCACACCCCATGAACAAATGAAAAAAAAACTGCCATTACCAGTTCTCAGATGTACTCTCTACCCTAGACAGTTGTGGATGTTGCATCTTTGAACACATTTAAGGCTGGGATAGATAGATGGATAGATAGATTATTGGTCTGTCAGGGAATCAAGGGATATGGGGAATGGGTGAGAAAGTGAAGGTGAAGCCCAAGGCCCATGGCCATATTGAATAGCATAGCAGACTTGACAGGCCCTTTGGTCTACTCCTGTCCCTATTTCTTGTGTTCTTGTGTTCTATGTCTGTGGTAATTATGGTTCTTTTTTTGTTTGTTCATGGGCTATGGGCGTCACTGGCTAGGCCAGCATTTATTGCCCATCCCTAATTGCCCTTGTTCAGAGGACATTTAAAAGTCAACTGCATTGTTGTGGGCCTGGAGTCACATGTAGGCCAAACCAGGTAAGGACAGCAAATTTCCTTCCCTAAAGGACATTAGTGAACCAGATGGGCTTTTATGACAATCGACACTGGTTTCATGGTCATTTATTTAGCGTGTTATAAACCTTTAAGACTAATGCTTGTTAAGGAAGATCACATGATCTTTAGTATCCAATAGCAGAGTAACGTGGGTTACCTCATTAGTCAGTAGTCTGTAGTTAGTAGTCAGTAGCGTAGAGATAGAGTTTGAGTTGGAAGCACACGTGTAGTTGCTACTGAGTATCTTTGTACTTAAACATAGGCCTGATTTTTTCCCACGTTGGGTGGGCTCGATGGGCGCAGTCGGGGCAGACGTGGAGCTGAATGCTGCCCGCAATTGGCTCCGCACCACCATTTTATGTGGATGGGCCAATTAAGGCCTGCCCAGCGTAATACACAAGTGGACCTGTGCAGGCATGGGGAGGACAGAGTCGGGTCCAGCGTTCTTTCGTCCATGCGCGTAAGAGCACTTCAATCTCCCTGAGGCATGGCGCTGCCTCAGGGAGATTGAAGGGCTTTTGAAAAAGATAAATGAATATAATAAATATTTAATGAAACATGTTCCCTCATGTGACTGTATCACATGAGGTGGGACATGTTTTTATTTTTCAGAAAAGCTTTTTATTTAATTCATAAAAACTTTAGGAAACCTAATCTCGCTCATGCATGAGGTTTCCTAAAAAACGTAAAGGCTGTTTGGCCTTTTCGCCTGCCCACCAACCTTAAGGTTGGATGGGAGGCGTAAACTTGAAATTAACTACTTTGTTAATGGCCTTAATAGGCCTTTCAATTATTGGCTGGCATGCAGCCGACTCCGGCGTGTGCCAGCCAAACGAAACATTGCGATGACGTCGGGATGCATGCCTGATGTCATTGCGCTTCATTTTATGTGCTGGCATGTCGGGCCAGTCCCCACACGCCGACTGTAAACTCCTGGCCATAAAGTTTCCACCTAAGAAATGTCTGCGGATCAACTCTATCAATTGTACCAAATTGGCCACCACTCACAACAAACTGGTGATGAGGATAAAACAAGTTTAACAGAAGAAATCAAGTGAAAAGAAATTGGCACTCTACCTCGACCAGTGAGTGTAAAATTCCGTTCAAATCAACGAAATGTTGCAATTCAGAAGATTTGATTCTTTTGATCCAGCAACAAACAACTGGTCTCATTTCATTGAATGTCTCACCTTTTTCCAAGCGATCGAGATTATGGGCGAAGAGAAGAGGTGAGTGATCTTCTTAAGTACATGTGGCAATAAAGCCTATGGCTTGATTTGAAATTTGATGGCACCCACTGCCGCTGATTCAAAAAGTTTTGATGAATTGGTGGATCTTGTGAAGGGTCGTTATCAATCAAAGCCCTCAGTAATGATGCAAAGATTCAAGATTAACTTGAGACGTAGAGCCCCAGGAGAGACAGTTGCATGCTATGTGGCATGTTTGAAGCAGTTAACGGAACATTGTGAGTTTGGAACATCTCTAAACGATATGCTCAGAGATCGTTTAGTGTGAGGTGTGAATGAGAACATGATTCAGAAGAGATTAAATTTCAAGAAGGTGCTAGAGATAGCACTGGACATGGAAAATGCAGTAAGTGATTCCAAAGCCATAAAGGGTGTGCAAAACGGCACCATGCTGCACATCGGGTGGGAAACCTCAGCTAAAAAGGGTGTGAAAATGCAAGCCTTTGCTGGGAAACGGGAAACAGCCCCCGCTAGCCACAAAATAAGGAAAATAAACTTAGCAGAAATAATTTCAATAGAGGTGGAAACAAACAGTCTTTTAATGATCGGCAATATAAAAAAATGAATGCTATTATTGTCACAGAAATGGACATATAATGAGACAATGCAAGGAAAGATTCAAGCAGACTTTTAAACAAAAGAAAAAAACCCAGTGAGATCTACAAGGTAGAAAAGCCTGAAACAACAAATTCAGACATTTACTCATTGCTTAATCTGAAAGTTGGAAAAACAGAACCAATATTTGTAGCAGTGAAATTAATTGGCGGACCTGTTAGAATGGAAGTGGACACAGGAGTTTCCACTACAGATATATGAATAATGGGGAACATCAATTTGAAGAAACAGCTGCAAAACTAAAAACATGCATGGGTGAAGACATTAAGTCAAAGGCAGAGTAACTGTCCATTATGGAAGCCAATCGGCAAAGCTACCAGTGTTGGTATTGAGAGGCAGAGCACCAAGCCTTCTAGGGTGAAACTGGCTAAGGAAAATTAACATTGATTGGCCACTGAGATTCCAAAAGGAAGCAGAAAATGTTCCTGTTTTAGAAAAGGAGTGTGTAAGGACTCAACAACCCGATGAAGTGCAGGCTGTCTCAAGCCAAAACATGGTAGGACAGCAAAAGGAACTCGAAGAGACCACACTTGATAACAGAGTTCAAGATAAGGTGAGCAACCTCTGAAAGGAAAAAGAAAGCCTGCTGAAAGACCTTCACACTCTACAGGACTCCTTCAGGTCAAAGTTTATATCCCTGGAAAAGTATGAAGAGAAACAAAGAATTCAGCACCTCTCTGAATAAACTGAAGAATGAGTTGGCAGAGAAGACACAAACAATGCTCAATTTTCCTGGAGGCAGCAAACAAACACAAAAAACAGATGGAAGAGCTGAAGAATCAGCTAAATGAAGCAAAAGAGGCTTAGGAGGCAAAAGTCGCAGAATTTTCAAAGCAGACAAATGAAATTTTGGGAGATTCAACCACTGAGCTGACTCAACTCACCACTGAGCTCACTCAAGTTGAGCTTGCACCTGAGAGTAGTCTGGCCAAGAGTGAAGTCAAAAAGAAGGCCGAGATTAAAGTCAGCGCTAGAAAGAAGGTACGTAGAAAGAATACACAGAAACACAAATCAGCCTTTAACCCTGACAGCATACAAGTACCCTTTCGTACATAGGCCTGGCAAACGCCGATGTACTTAGTCATTTGCCTTTATAAGTAAATGACCAGGATATCCCAGTTCCACAGGAGCTTGATTTATTGTTAAATTTTTTAGATTCCTTGCCAGTAGGCGCTCGACAGATTAGAGACTGCACAAATTGGGACCCAGTCCTAGTACGAGAACAAGTGCTTCATCATTGGTCATAAGAACCCGTATCTGACTAAATGAAACCGTACTTTAACAGAAGACATGAAATAATCAGCCAGGATGGTATCCTATTGTGGGGAGCATGAGTGATAGCACCCCCAAAGGAAAGGCAGCCACTGTTAATTGAACTACATAGTGCACATCCAGGAATATCCCGAATGAAGACCATAACATGCAGCTACGTATGGTGGCCTGGGATGGATGGTGAAATAGAGGGTTTAGTGAAGAATTGTGTGCAATGTCATACCATAAACAGCTCCGTTATACCCTTGGGAGTGGTCAGGAAGACCATGGGTGTGGTTATACTTTGAATATGCAGGACCTTTCATGGGAACAATGGGCAGAATTTTATGGCTGACATGCGGGCGGCAGAGCCCACAAGTTAGCGCTTAAAATGTCGCGTGAGTGTCCCAACGTCAGTGCACGCCATCACAATATTTAGGTGGGCGAATGTGCTATGAAGCACGATGTGCCCCCACCATTAATTAAAGGCCTTGTTAAGGCCCTTAACTCGGCAACTGACGCCAATTTTGAGGGTACCGTGCGAACTTTGCCTCGGCGCACGGGCCTAACGGGCAGACGGGTAACTGATTTTTTAACAAATGTCATCCACGGGTGGGATATGTGGGATCAGAGGGATTGTTCATTTTTTTTCTTAAGAATTTAATGCAGAAAGGGTTTTAAGCTTGCCTGTGTGATTGTTAGCAGTTCACATCGATTTCCAATAGCTTTCTCTGTACTTTGAAGCTTCAGCTCACCAGTCTGCAGGCAGTAATCTTTATCGGGCCTGCAGCTTTCCGGAGGCCTCCATTTAGCCAGGGTATGTATTCTGACATCTCCACTGGAGACAGCTCCTCTGAGGAGGAAGGGAGGGATAGAATAAGGAGGAAGCCAGGAGTGGACAATCAGCCTCCAGGGGAGCCACCTTTGGGAGGCCAGGCGTAGGCACAAGGGGCGCAGGACCAAGAGGTTGTCCAAGGTGGAAGGGGCCACAGAAGACGCCACTATACTGCTGCCAGGGTATACAGGCGGCGAAGCAGCTACCTCAGTATGACTGAGGTGCAGTGCCGAAGGGGGGTCTGTCAAGGGAGACAGATAACTATATCTGTTAGATGATTGGCCCTGAGATCTCCCCTAACTGTGTGGGTGGGCACCCCATGCCAGTGGCTCTGACACTCACAGCTGCCCTCCACTTCTATGCATCTGGCTCCTTCCAAGGCTCGGTGAGCGATCTTTGTGGTGTCTCCCAATCAGCTGTCTACACTTGTGTCAAGTGGGTCACAGACGCTCTATTCAGGCGTGCATTGAACTTTATTCACTTCCGCTGTGACCAAGCAAGTCGGGCATAGCGAGCCAGAGGCTTCGCAGCCATTGCTGGCTTCCCCTGCATCCAGGGTGCAATAGACTGTACACATGTGGCCATCAAGGTGCCAGCAAGTGAGCCCGGTGCCTTCGTCAACAGGAAGGGCTTCCACTCCATGAATGTGCAGATAGTGTGTGATCACAGGATGCAGATTCTACAAGTCTGTGCAAGGTACCCAGGCAGCTCCCACGATGCTTACATCCTCAGACACTCCCAGGTGCCGGGGCTCTTCAGTGCTCCGGCCCGGCTGGATGGTTGGCTGCTGGGTGACAAGGGCTGTCCCCTCAGAAGGTGGCTCATGACGCCACTAAGCCATCCAAGAACAGAAGCTGAGCAGCGGTACAATAGGAGGCAGGGCACCACAAGGGCTGTGGTGGAGAGAACCATTGGTCTTCTCAAGATGCGCTTCCGTTGCCTGGACCGCTCAGGGGGCGCACTCCAGTACCCCCAGATCGCGTCTCTCTGATAGTGGTAGCATGCTGAGCTCTGCACAATCTTGCGCTGGAAAGGGAGGATGCAGTTGACGATGAAGACCTAGACACAGTGGTTGAGGCTGCAGATGATGAATCCAGCAGTGGCTCAGAGGAGGAGGAAGCACAGCGCAATGATGAGGGGCAGCACGCCAACCCGCTACTACACCAAGGAGGCAGGGACACCCAGGACACTTTAATTGAATGAACCGTCAGCTAGCTCCACACACATGGATCAGCAGGGCCGGCATTGCCTGGCCCTTCCACACGTGGCACCTCATCAGCTGCAACTACAGAAACATCAATGTCCATTCAAACACTCATGAGATGTCTGCGAAACATAAAAATGCAGCACAAAGGAAACATGGTCAGAAAAGTGGACTTTATTCCCACCAAAATAAACAACAAACGTCGCTCTGACGCACATAATGAAATATTCCCTAATCTAGGGCCAACACAAAATTACCAGTGACAAACCATGGAGTGCCCAACATGCCTTATGCTTACGTTTTCGGGTGCTACGTCTTGGTGCCGCCCCATCACTCAGAGTGGCTTGAGAGACAGCCTGCTGACTCTGCTGTCCTGTTGGTCTTGATGACCTTGGTGACCGTCCTCTGGCCCATGGAGCCTATGATGGCCCCGCCTGGGCGGGAGTGGCCAGTTCCAGAACTGGCACCTCCCCAGTTGTCGCAGCCTCAGTGGATGCAATGGTCACTGGCAGAGGGACGGAAGAGCTGCTGCCCTCATCCGGAGCACCCTGAGAGGAGCCGTCAGGGTTCCGACTCCCATGTTCATCGGGAAAATTAAATCGGTGGTGGGCGTGTTCAGACCACCGGTTCCAATGGGGAACCAGCAGTCTGTATAAAGAGACAACAGGCAGCTGCTGCTCCGACGTGAGGTCACATTGGACTCCCTGCTCACTGCAGATGGATGGGCACCGAGCGGCGACACTTGGTGCCCAGAACATCTCCCATATTGCAATTGACCACCTGTGGCCATTAGCGCAGTGAGGGCTTGCAGGTCAGAGCGTAACCCAATCAGAAGAGTCTCAATCTGATTGAAGCCCCTCTCCATGAAAGTCGCCAATCTCTCAATGGAGGAAGCCTGAAGCTCTGTCCTGAGGTTCATACCTTCACTGACACTCTGCCTGGATCCCTCCACCACAGAGACCAACTGAAGCACACCCTCATGCAACCCTGCCAGATACTTCCACGCACCCTGCCATTTGTCCTGCAGCTGCTGCATGGCTGACATCTCCAGAGGCACATCATCACTGCCCGACTCAGCATTTGCCTGGTCCTCTGCAGTCCTCTGGGTGCTGGCTCCATTGGCACTCTCTGTCCGTGCTATCTCCTCCAGCGATTGTGAAGTGCCCTCTCCACTGTGACCCGGGATACCAGCCAATGTCACAATCCCCACTGAAGCGTTTGTCGCTGCACTGGTGCCTGGCTCACTGAAAGGATGTGGCGCAAGTTGCAAGTCTTGGCCCTCAGGTGTGAAGGGGGTCTCTGGGCGTGTTGGTGGTGGCCATGAGGTGGTGATATTGAAATTCACAACAAGGACAGTGCATCAGTTAGCGTTCAGTCAGTAACACCATTCATCCCTTTCCCCCCCCCAGCCTCATAAGTCGCTCACCCTTCAAGAACCTAAAGAGAAGAACATTGGTGGGGTGGTAAATAGTCAAGAGGAGGCCCAAACATTAAACACGCATACAGACAGCCTGGTCAGATGGAATGCCACATGGAATGTTATTTGGATAAGTGTTCGGTTAAGCACTTGGGCAAGACAAGCAAGGTACGGGAATACATGAGTAATGGTAGGACCATGGGAAGTCACGACGATTACAGGGGCCTTGCTGGGCAGGCCCGTTAAGGTAGCAGAACAGGAACAAAAGACGTTTAACAAGGTCAAAGCCAGACTTGCCTTTATTAGCCGAGGAATAAAATGAAGGAAAAGGGAGGTCATGTTGCAAGTGCAGAAAACGCTGTCGAGGCCACAGCTACACTTCTGCATTCACTTGTGACCCGGGCTCCATGGGAGGGATGGCATTGGAGTGGGAAGAGTGCAGAGGTTCCTGACCTGGATGCATACTGGCCTGGAGAGTTGCGGTGATGAGGAAACATTGCATACACTTGTGACATTTGCCATGGAGCACAGGAGATTGACAGGTCATATTATTGACCTTCATACCGTTATGAGGGGCATAGAACAGGTGGACAGAAGGCAACATTTCCTCTTGGCGCAGGGATGACTAATGTGGTGGCATTTATTTAAGTTGAGTGTCATGAGGTTGACAGGTGAGGTGCTGAGGACCTTTCGGACAGAGTAATGTGGGACACACTGGCTGAAAGGGTGGTGGAGGTACAAACCCTCCTAAGATGCAATAAGTCTTTGGATGTGCAGCAGCGATGCCATGGCATGTTAGGCCATAGGGATAGTGGTCACAAATAGGATAAGGTGACTTTGGAAGGTGCTAGAGACACGCATCCTCAAGGGGCCAAGGGACATCTGACTGTCTCTGTCTGTGAATGAGCAGTGTTGCTGCATTAATGATTGCAGCAACCATCAGTGCTTTTGATGGTGGGGAGACAGAGTGGATGGGACTGTGACCCTCAAATACCTGGCCGCTGCACCCCAGCCTCGCCGACACCTGCCGTCCTGGCCTCCTGCCTCCTCCCCAGCTCCATGGCCTGCTCCTCATAAGTGGTGAGGTGCTGCAGCATGGCGTGCCCACCAGTCCACTGCCACTCCCGCATATTACTCTCAGTTTTTGCCTGCCAAACAGAGAAGAGCATTTATTGAGCTGATCACTCATGTACTCTGCACGTGCATGCCACACCCCAAGCACAGTGGCCCATCTGAGGCCTCCATTGGCTCCTGTCCACACTACTGGTGATCAGTCCCCAAAAGATAGTACGGCTGCTCCCAACCCCCTCCCCCAATGGCCACCTTGGACACATTCGGCAGCCATCACTTTGAATAACACACGAGTCTTAGTGCCCGTGGGAAGGAGGCACGACTAGGTGTGGCACCGAGGCCAGCAGATGGTTCTTGGCCACGACACCTTGAGGCTCCCCTTCCACCATCTCATCCCCATCCATAAGACATGTGTTGGAAACCACCTGAAAGACTGAATTTGTAAATTCCATACCCAGTGTAAATATTTGTTGTCTTGAGAAATTTGTACTTGTAAATATAAAATGTATACCTGAGTAAAGGGGGAGGGATCTGGTAATTATAGTTTTATTTAGTGTGTAATATACCTTTAAGAATAATGCTGTATAAGGAAGATCACATGATCTTTAGTAACCAATAGGAGAGTAGCGCAGGCTCCCTCAGTAGTCAGTAGTTAGTAGTAGCGTAGAGATAGAGTTTGAGTTGGAAGCACTTGTGTTGCACTGAATATCTTTGTAAATAAACATGAAGTTTCCATCTAAGAAATGACTACTGATCAACTCTGTCAATGGTACCAACTCATGTACTCTGCACGTGCATGCCGCACCCCAAGCACAGTGGCCCATCTGAGGCCTCCATTGGCTCCTGTCCACACTACTGGTGATCAGTGACCACTCACAACAATGTCCAATGTGGGCCACAATTTCCAGTTACTCTCCTTCCCTTTCCAGGCCTTTACCCCACTTTATTCCCCGATGTTCTTCACCCTGGAAAAGTAACTGTTGGGATTCCTGGTCACAACTGCAAAAAAGATTGCTCTACCACTGCCGCACTATTCTTGTAGCCCATCTGCCTCTTGCACTCACTTATTTATTCCCATACTCAACAGTGCCACAATATTAAAAACAAAAACAGAATTACCTGGAAAAACTCAGCAGGTCTGGCAGCATCGGCGGAGAAGAAAAGAGTTGACGTTTCGAGTCCTCATGACCCTTCGACAGAACTTGAGTTCTCAACTTGAGAACTTGAGAACTCAAGTTCTGTCGAAGGGTCATGAGGACTCGAAACGTCAACTCTTTTCTTCTCCGCCGATGCTGCCAGACCTGCTGAGTTTTTCCAGGTAATTATGTTTTTGTTTTGGATTTCCAGCATCCGCAGTTTTTTTGTTTTTATATTAGTGCCACAATATTGCTCTGTTGCACCACTCCAGAAAATCTGGGCCTCTTTTTCGGCTGTGAGTTTTGTCCCTCTGTTACTCTTGCAGATATGTCGCTCACATCTTCCTTTCTATGATATTCCTGTGTCCTGAGATGTCCAATGCTCCCTTTTGGGTAACTGTATGGTGGAGAGTGCAATCCTGAAACTCATCACCCTCTCTTACGCTGCAGAGTGTGGCCAATTCTTATTTGAGCACAAAGGCCCTCTGGCCAATGGAGGCCTCAGATGGGCCACTGTGCTCTGAAGGGTTACTGCTTCAACACAATACAAATATGCTGCTTCTCAGAATCCATGGTAGCCCATGTAGAACTCCACATGCATTATAAGGGTTGCCTAAATTGCCAGCCCTTTGTTTTTAACTTTAAAAAATGTAGATTGTCTGGACTCCCACAAGTGCCAGGAGCTGCAAGAATCAAACTTTTACTTACTTTATGCAACTTTTAACTTTTGGGTAAAGAATTCCTCGAGTTCAAAAGCCAAGACTAAAATCTGCAGGACTCTCACCTCTTAAACGCTCCAATGGACTCTCATATCTCAAAATCAAGCTCTCATTATTCACTTATCCCGTCACACTTTAAACAATATCCCATCTTTTCCAGGGAAAGAAACTGGCAATCAGACATCTAATCACACCTCTTTGGTATTCAATATTTACCCATCACCACTTTAAACCAATTTAATATCAAGGCAACAAATAAGCAACTTTCCATACCCTAGTATTTAAAATTAAAATAAATGTAACCTCAAAATACAGTGAAATATAGAAATTAAAATTTCAATTGTTACATCTAATTACACCCATTAAATCTAATCTCCACATTCTACTGTCCTGTCACACTCTGCACTGACTTCTCACTGAATAAAATGAGAAAGGCTTGCATTTATATAGCACCTTCCATGACCTCAGGACATCCCAAAGTGCTTTACAGGCAATGAAGCCCTTTAGAAATGTATCCCCTTTTGGAATGTTGGAAGTTTGGGAAGAAGCTGATAGGATGAGATTGGCCAGATCAGATTTATCTTGTTTCTTTTGTTGATAGGGATAGGGCACATTTTAAAATGTTTATACTATGTAGATAAACCTATGGGACTCAAACTCATTGGTGTGCGAAATGGGTCATGATCCATGTGAATCACAACCAAGGTAAGTCAGAACAGTAAGGCTGGAAGATCATCCTAAATTTTTTCCTGGGGCCTCCCCATCAAAGCTGCAGCAAATGGCAGGCGACAATAGGGCAAGGGGCACGGGGGTGGGAGAGGCATCAGGACGGGGGCATAGGGCAAATTGCCAAGTGGTGCATTGGATAAGCTTAGCTAGTAGAGTAACTAATTGTGACATGCAGGCCTTCAGCACCATAGTCCATTTGTTGTCAGGTCCCATAACCTTCAGTATTCTTCAATTGATTCTTAGTCAAGTGACCCATACAGGCTAGACATCAACATTGCTGATGGTGGGGAACTTCAGAAGAGGCTGAGTGAGATTGTCCTCATGAAAGTTTTGACAGAAGCTGTATTTATTGATATAATATATAACATGAATTACTCTAATCATACTGAATAGTTAGTATTTTGTAGGATTTAAAAAAAAATGTAATTTTATATTTTGCTTTTATAGTTCTACAATATTTACTTTAGCCAGGGATAAAAAGCAAAAGTTAAAGGTTTCACAACTCAGTTTCTAGGAAAATAAATAATTTTAAAATGTTTATACTATGTAGATAAACCTATGAGACTTAAACTCATTGGTGTGCAAAATGGGTCATGATACATGTGAACCACAACCAAGGTAAGTCAGAACAGTAAGGCTAGAGGATCATCCTAAATTTCTTCTTGGGGCCTCCCCATCAAAGCTGCAGCAAATGGCAGGCGACAATAGGAGCACGGGGCGGGGGGTGGAGAGGCTTCAGGACGGGGACTTATGTTCTTTTCAGGCCACTGCCATGACTGCCTACAAATTGGCTCAGCTAGAGTAGCAGTGTCTTGAACAGACATGCAAATTGGACATGGATCTTCTCACTGCTAAACTTATTATCATTCTGTTCATTTTACCAATGTTATTGACTTTGAACTTAGACTCCAGTAATTCTGTTGACCAAGACGAGGTATAACTCATGGATGCCAACTATCCACTTTGTATGCAGTGTTTGAAGTCGCTTTTTACACTGTCTGTATTTGTGACCCAAAATCAACAAACTGCTTACACCATACCTTGTCCCACGTTTTTTGGGTCTAGTGTGTAATGCACCTTACAGGCCCCATTTCACCCCTTTGCAGTCCTTCAAAACCACTGGCCCTGAATGCTTCCTCTGCGTAGCGGAGGGGAAACTCTAATGAGAATGAACCCATTGTTTTCACTTTTCACAGAAAAGTAACTGAATTTGTGGAAAATGATCACCAAACGCTAATAACAATCCTGAAAAGGAGTTTAATTTACTCAGTTATGTTGAACTGGGATTGTGGTCATTCAGGCTTGTTTCTTTGTTGTAGCTCTTTCTTGGAGTGAACAACTCTTTTTTAGAACTTCTGTTAGCTTTTTTCAAGCTGTTTATCAATTATTCCAAGTTTTATAGGATTGTATACGTGACAGAGGATTGAATTATTAAGATAAACAGTGAGTGAAGAAACTAACTTTTTATTCCCAAAAGGAGAGAGCTGAGAAGGAACCTGTCCGAGATACACAGGGCAAGATTTTACCATGGGCTTCTGGATCCCAATTTTGGGACCAAATGGGGATTCTAAGCCCACACTTTCTGGCAGTGGGACCGGCTCAACAATTTTCCCGGAGGCAGTTTCCTAAGTTGGCCGCCTCCAGGTGCACCGTCCAATTAAAGATGGTGGGTGGGATGTAGATGCTGCTAGCCCAACCAAAGGGCTGGCAGCTCTGAAGACTCAGCAGCCACACCGGGAGAGGTGGGTGCTGCTGAGATAGGTTGTGAATCGAGAGGGTGCCTCAACATGGAGGGACTCTTGAACAGATAAGTAAAAAATTCGAAACCAGGAGCAGGTAGGCTGCTGCAGAAGGATTGCTGAGGCAACAGGTGCTGCCTGCCTTGCCCAGGGCCCCCTCGTTGGGGCATGGAACCTCCACTCCAATGGCCCCTTGAACGGCTGCAGGGTGGCTGTCTCCATGAAGTCAGTGGCTTCCCCATGCAACTCCAGACCACCGGCTTCCCAGTGAAATTCCCTTAATAGGGCCTTTAATTGTATAAATTGGCTCTGTTTGATGAGTAGCCAATCGGCATCCAGGCCCGTCGCTGGGAAGCTTGTGGCAGGACTGTGCCATGGAGCCATCTTGACATGGCTCCCTGTTATTTTCCCAGACCCTTTTCTTCTAGCCTGCTACCCCAGAACACTCGCTTTTTTCTCTTTCACCAAGCATTTGGTCACTTGCCCTTATGTGGCTCAGTGTCAAATTTTGTTTGATGATGCTTCTGGACATTTTACTATGTTAAGGGCACTATATAAATGCACGTTGTTGTTGCTGGAAATACTGTGCATATGAGGGTCGTACCAATGTGAAAACAATCCTGAGGTAGGAGTTGGGGAGTGTGGCCCAATAAGGCCCCACATGGGAACTGGCAGGGAAGGCTGGACCTGTCATATCAGGAACCCACAAAGCCTTTTCCATCACACACCTCCCCGACAGACACAGCCACAAATTTTCAGCCTCACAGATCTTCAAAATATTAGATATGTTTTTATGCATGTAGGACAGAAGATTAGACAGAAGACCTCCTATGGGACCATCCCGCTACAGTCCTCCAACCCAGTATGGGACTTCCCCCACACCCCTATACACTTATCCTCCCATGGGCCCCCCCCCACTCCTCGACTTCCGTCCCCACCCCCACACTACACCCAACCCCTGACTACACCCCCCACCCCCTGACCACCCCCAACAACTAAGTCCCAGCTACTCTCCGCAACCCTCAAGCCCTCCCCCCCCAGTGGAGCCCCCAGGCTGCCCTTCCCTTCCCCCGACTATTCTCCGCAACCCCCCTCTGTGGCCACCCCAAGACCACCAGACCCCACCCCCGCCACTGACAAACCTCTGACCAGCTGACACCCCCCAACTGACCATCCAATTTCCTCCACACTGACTTGGCCTCCCACCACCTGACCTCCACCACCCCACTAACAACCCCCCTTGAATGCCCGACCACCCCCCCCCGTTGACCACCTGATTCCCTCCCCACTGACTCCCCCTCACCACCCCACCGTGCACCCATCGCCCAACCACCCCACCAACCCCAGCCCCCCAACCCCTAATCCTACCCACTTACCTTCCTAACCTACCTTCTCCCTGGCTTCTCAAAGTAGCTGTACTTTTAAACCTACCTGCTTTAAAGCAGCTAGTGCTGTAAAAAAAGGGGGCGTGGCTTCCTTAACTCTGACTCTGCTGCCCTCAACGCAAGGCCTTGGGAACCTGCTGCACTGTGCCTTTCTCACCCGGCCTGAGTTGGATGTTTTAATTTTAATTCCAAAAAGACAAATGTATCTTTAAAAGTTGACAAAAGTCTGCCAAATATTCTGTAGCTAAAACAAGTTGCTATAAGACACAAATGTAAATACTCCGATGGTGATGGAATTTTGTTGTCTGCAACCCCATCTGTAGTCATGGAAAATGGCTAACTGGGGGGAAAAGAACATTACTGTTGTACATTTGAAGACGTTGTTTGGCAACAAAGAGAACTGGGTAAGCTTGTATCAAGGATTACTTAGCTAGTCTATCTAACTGCTGTGCCTGGAATCTGGATAGGTATTTCATGGGCAGGATTTTCTGCCTGTCGGGTGGGCGGAGTGGGAGCGGGTGCGGATGGGCGCAGACCGTTCGGGTCTGGGCCGCCATTTTATGTGGGTGGGCCAATTAAGGCCCACCCGGCGTGATGCGCGCCCGGAAGCGCTGTGCACTCCCTGTGTGGGCGGGGTGGGGGTTGCCTGAGTCGGGGCCTGTGCTCTTTCGCGCATGCACGTCACAGAGTGCAGAAATCTCCTGAGGCACTGAAGTGCCCCAGGGAGATTAGTTTTAAGTCCAAAAAGTTTAATAAAGTGGTGAGAAAATTTTTATGACATGTTCCCTCATGTGAAACTGTCACGTGAGCTGGGACATGTGCATTAATTTCAATAAAAATTTTTGTCAAAATTTAAAATCATTCATGAAACCTCATCCCACCCGTGGATGAGGTTCCATGAAAAATGTCAAGGCCACCTGGGCTCTTTGCCTGCCCGCCAACCTTAAGGTTGGACGAGCAGCTCCGTTAATTATTTTAATTGAGAGTTAAATGGCCATACTATGTCTTTGACAGTTCAGCGGGCACACAGACGACTCGGGTGTGTGCCCACCGAATTGAAAGTCTAAATGACGCACCGTGATGTCGGGACACACACCTCGACAAGCGGGCCACTTCCCTGCTAGCTGAGCTAAAGATTCAGCTCTATAGGTTAAGAAGAGGAGCTGCTAAGTAAATTGTTCACAAATGTACCTACCCACCTCCCCCTCACCCCAACCCAAAAACTGTAAAAGTCAGAGGTACTGATAGAATTTACCTCAGAACATCCATAATTGCCATCACGAGTTACTAAGCAGTTCTCTACAAAGCAGCTTCAAGTCATTGTTTCATCAGAATTGCATGCTAGCAAGGAGACTGAAAACAATGCAGCCCTTAAAAAGGAATTGATGCAGAATTACAAACGTGTCTACCAGTTTCTAAATTCCCGGTTTCTGTGTTTCGTAACATGATAAAACACCGGGGCCTTAGGACATAAATAGGAACGCAATAGCTATTTTCGGTGGGAAATAATCATAAGCTGTGCAGTGTCAGGTTTCGTCAATAAGTATTCAGTTAACAGATACATGGCATTTACTGCAAGATAGGATAGAGCTCAAGTTTATGGAGAGTGGCGATATGAAATCGTCCAAGAAAGCATTGGAATAATGGGGTCTGAAGTTGACAAATGTGGCATGGATGAGGTTTGACAGAGGATGGGCTGAGATAGAGGCAGAGATAGACATTGTTACAGAGGTGGACCTAGGCAATAGGAGAGGTTTTAGGGTCAGAAGTTAACCTCAGAGTCAGATGGGACACCATGATTACAAACAGTCCGGTTCAACCTGAGACAGTTCTGGGTAGGGGAATGACACCAATAGCCGGCTACAGAGTTTGTGATGAGGCCAAAAACAATGGCAACAGTTTTTCTAGAAACAACCCCCCCCCCTCCTCCTGCTACACAGCTCCCTGTTGGCTCAGCTCCATCTCCATGTCATACTGCAGCTCAAGAGGGACTGAAACTTTAGTCTCCATGAATGAGAGCAAGCTTTCTGATCTGTGATCTTCAATTTCCACTCAGTTCCTTGCAAAGTTCCAGTACCAGTCCCTTCTGACTCCAACTTGTGAGAGCTCCTCAAACAATGCAGTACACAATACTTCCACTAATTCTGAAGCATTAAATAAAGTCAGAAGCACTCTCCCAAAAGCCCATGTCATGTTTTTAAATACCTCTACTGTGGGGGTCCCTTGTGCAGCTAAGCGCATGTCCAGCTGGCAGTGTTTAAGGGAGGGTGCAAACAGGGTTTGTGTGGTCCAAAATGACAGGTCAGGTGCCAAAGCAGTGTTAGACACTGAGTGATGTCATAATCTATCCATCCTGTATGCCTCTCGTGCAACATGGCCTGCCCACATTCCCACCCTTCTAAACTCAATGATCCATGTGGGCTATGCTGGAAGTGGCTGACAGCAAATTAGCTGCCGGTTTAGCTCCTTGGAGCTCTAATTGTGCTGCCAACAAGCAATTCTATGGAACTCCATTTTGAGACTATTGGCTTTTTTATTCCTGATTATAACTGTGAAGCACCTTCAGATATTTTTTTCATGTTGAATGCGCCACATTAATGCAAGATATTGTTGCAGGTGTTGCCATCTAAAGCCTCATACCTCTACTACAAGCTTCATTATTGCAGGAAAATACATGCCCAGATACTTCTTCAGGAGATTCCTGATTGGGTTTGCTGGAGGATCATTAGAATCTCTTTTTACATTTTGAACCAGGATTTCTGCTGACCTTCCAGCAAAGTTACAGTTGCTGATGGGGAAAATCCTGAGGAAATTTCCAATGGCTGAATCAATGCCAATATTTTCAATAAAGCAATAGATTTAGGTAATGGAGAGAGGAGTTATGGACATAAGCAAAGTCTGTAGTTGGAAAGTTCATAGGCTAGTACAGTGTTTGGAAGTGCAGCCATGAGACCCCCACCCCAATCCTGCTCAGAAACCTTTGCTGCTGAACCCACCAAACCTTCCAGTATCAGGGAGGGATCCCTCATCTCAATATCCTGGCCACAATCCTGAGCCACTGGCAGAACATCTCAGATGCCTGTCAGCCCAGGAAGGCCACACAATGCAGCTGGCTGTGTGAGAGTTAGGGAGTGCTGAGATACCCCCTCGAAATAAGCCATGATGTGACCCATTTAGCCGTTATAAGGCAGCTAAAAGAAGTCAGTAGACAAAAGAATATGCTTTTTTAAATTTGTTCATAAGATATGAGCATCACTGGCAAGGCCATCATTTGTTGCCCACCCTTCACTCCCCTTGAGAAGGTGGTGGTGAGCCATCTCCTTGAACCGCTGCAGTCCATGTGGGATAGGTACATCTACAATGCTGTTTGAGATATTTGTATCCAATTATAAGTGTGAAAATCTTCATTCTCCCGTGTTGCTGCCCAGTGCCTCAAACTCTGCACGTTTGCTACCCTGTTTGCTGGAGAAACGGATACGAGGCCTATATAAAAACATAAGAACATAAGAAATAGGAGCAGGAATAGGCCATTTGGTCCCTCAATAAGATAATGTCAGACCAGATTGTGGCCTCAACTCTACTTTCCTGTCTGTACCCCTTAACCTATGATTCCCTTGTAGATCAAAAATCAGTCTAATTCAGCCTTGAAATTCAATGACCCAGCTTCCACTGCTCTCTGTAAAAGCGAATTCCAAAGACTAGCAACCCTCTGTCAGAAGAAATTCCTCCTCATCTCCATCTTAAATGGGAGACCCTTATTTTGAAACTGTGTCCCCTCCCCACGAGGGGAAATTGTAAAAGAAGAATTTATCGCTGACCTCAGCATTATTGCTTTTGTTTCTGCCTTTCCATTTTATTTAAACAGTGAATCACCTGGGAAACTGGATTGGATGAGTCACTTAGTCCAGGAGGGTGAGAGAGCAGTGGAGATAGATACAGACAGCTGCTACAATTGCATTATTTCAACTGCATAAGTTAATTCAACATCAGCTGTCAAGCTGTCATTCCCAGGAATTCCTTGAAACCAATTCCCTAGACAATATTGTCAGTACTGCCACATAAAATGGAAAAAAAGTATATTCTTAAATAATGCATAATCCCTAATAACTGATGTTCAAGAGTTGTGGAAATCCCTAACGCTCCTATACATTGCAAACTCCAATTTGTCCTGGTCAGCTGTAGGGGACTGATATCACTATTTGATGAGCTAGTGTCACAAATCTCTGTGCACCAGGCATTCTAAGTTTATGTATGACCATTGCAGAATTGGTAGTCTTTCCCTAAGAATTTTGGAAGGCTTGTTTGCTGGAATGATATTTATTGGTGTATTTTTATTAAAATTTGCTCCCAAAAGTTATTATGGAGAACTCAAGTTTTCTAATGAGGTTGATGCATCATTCATTGTTCTTTTCGCAGAAATTTTCATCTCAATATCATCCCTCACACTCCCCAATCTTCCACAACCACCGTGCTCCCCAGGACAGGTGGAATAGAGTCATGGGGGTTAAAAAGTGAAAGGCATGGTATGTGACCCCAACACATTGTGCATGCGACCACCGCCTTTTTACAGCAGTAGATATCAGGGTGTGCAACTGACCAGGCCAGAGGCAGGGGGTTGAACAACTAATTAACTTGAAGATTAACTTAATTTAACAATTAATTTAAATTGGGCTCCCACAGTTCAATTGGGACCCCAATTTGAAGTTTGCTGGTGCACAGATTTCCAAGGGATCAGGAAACTTGGCAGCTGAACTAGTGGAGAGGGGCCTGGTTCTCTAAGTGTCCCAGGAGAAGCAGGAGTATTACCCCAGGCATTTCATGGAAGCCTTCAGCCTTTACCCAGCCCTGATCACCAACCTTTCCCCTTCTCCTGAATGTAGATCTCCCCCCAAGCCCTCCAGTCACGATTGGCTACATACCCCCACTTCCCCCATTTCCAAACACTGTCGAGCATCCCCTGTAGTCTCCTGTTGCTGGTGTTTTCTCATGCCCATTTGGCTGGCTGCCATTTGGGAGAGGGAACTAGAAAACGTTAATGAGGTCCTGCCGTTACAAACGTCAAGACCTCCAGGGCCCCTTGTTGGGCCCTATAGTTGTTTTCAGCCTTATCTTCCTGCCTCCCTGTAACTATCAGGGCATGCCATTTTCATCTGAGTTTTATTCCAATTACATTTCAGAGGACATTCTGATTTGTATATAGCAGAAAGTACCACCCTCTAAAGTAGAAAGAACAACTTGCATTCATTAACTACCTCATCTGACATCCTAAATCAGACATTGCTTCATATCCTAATTAAGTACTTTTCAACTTACAATCACTGTCATTAGGTAGGCAAATGTCATGAAAACACACGTCACCAGAATGTAAGTTAATTATGGATGAGGAAGGCCAGTTGATCTATTTGAGCTTCCATCATAAATGACCCCAAAGTTCACCCATTATGCTATCCAATTGATTCTTAAATGATGCAAGGGTTTACATCTTCACTGCTGTATCTTAAAGTTCGTCCCATGTATTGATCATTATTTATGTGAAGAAAACTTATTTTCAGTCTTAAATTTGCCTTTTGCTTGTTTGAATCTGTGATCTCCTGTCCGCTTTCGTGATTTGATTTAAAGTAATTCTCCAGAATTACCTTCTGCAATCCTGTATATTTCTATAAAATCACCCTCAGATGTCTGCTTTTAATATTGAAAAGCCAATGTTTCTCCTTGCTGACTCTTCTGAGTTTGGGAATTATCCTTGTGGCTCTTTTTTTTTGCACCAGTTCCAGGGCTTGAGTATATTTTTGGTGTCACAGTGACCAAAATGACAAATCTAAATAATAACAATCATAATAATGTCGCAATGACAGGAAATTGGGATTGAGTGAAAGCTACCGACAACTTCACCAGCTAATCACAGGTATATTGAACTGTTTAAAGAAGACCTGTTTTAAAAAAAAATACAAGAAAAGACACTGAACTAAAAATGGCTACCATGAGTCACCTGATCTGATATTGTAAAGTTGACCACTCCTTTGGAAAGTTTCTGTATGAATTGCACTGCAGACCTGCCATATGGAATTTCAACCTAGGGGTGCCAAGGTCTACTTCAAACAGGTACTCTCTTGAAAGGGAGGTATTAAAATGCAAAGTGCTGAACTTTTGATAAGCTGTAGTTCTATCAAGACAATGGGAACTGCTAAGCTGCCAGATACTCATCAGACATTCAAAACCCCCTATGGAGGGCAAAATAACCCTATCTCTATCTTGAAATGTGTCAAAGGTTTCAGAGATGAAAAGATCAAAAAATGGGATTACTTGGTCTGCAACAATGACTGCAAGACATGCTAATCGAATGCCTTTCTGGCAATATACAGACAGGAGTTTAAAAAACGGGGTCTAAGAAGCAGAATCAGGAAAAAGGAGAAAGAAACATGATAGTCATCTGAAAGCAAAAAATATCTCTCTCTCAAGCTAAAGGAGTGTCTACAAAGTGCAGACCTGAATCAATCAAGGCAACTGAGAATTATACAGGAAACCAACTAACTTCAAATGCCCACAATGTTCTACAATCTACGACAAGCAAATGCTTTAATCCTATATTCTTTTGACTTTCTATTGGACTCTAGCTTTCTTACTTCTGTGTGTGTGTGTGTGTGTGTGTGTGTGTGTGTGTGTGTGTGTGTGTGTGTGTGTGTGCGTGTGATCGATAGATCATGTCTTTATTATTTTTCTCTCGGGTTTAATAACTAATAAACTTCTTTTTTTTGACTCAAGAAAACTTGATTTGATTGGCTCCTTATTACACATAAAATACATTTGAATTGGAAAAGGCATTTATGTAGAAAATAAATTTTTAAGCCTTTGTCGCGACCAGCCGAGGGGACTGAATAGAAGGGGAGCCAATTCACTCCTCCTCACCCAGCTGTAACAAAATCAACAATGTACTATTAGCATGGAAAAATATCTCAAGGAGCTTCACCAAGGTATAGAGAAGAGGGACCAAGAGCTTGGTATTAAATGTGACTTTTAAGGAGGGCCTTAAAAAAGGAGAAAATGAACAACCAAAGGGAATTAAAGAGGGAACTCTAGAGAGTGGGACCTAGGTGGCTGATGGCACAACAGCCATTCATCGGCAACGAGAGGGTCAGGATGTACTAGAGGCCAGCCAGAGAAATGGAAAGTTTGTTCATTCGTATGGTTGGCGATACTGCTTAAGGAAGGAATGTTGCCCGAACACCATGATAACCTTCTGTTTTTCTTCAAATTGTGCCACAGCATCTATTATGTTCAGCTGCACCCTGGAATAAAGCACTTTCAGGGTCATTGTGACTCCATGGAATTAACATTCACGAGAGTTGTAGAACAGGTGGCCAAATTGTTATCAGCCATTTTATGCAATTGCACGAAGTCAAAATGACTGTCTGATGACCACTTAGGCAGGGGAAAAGAACACGTGGGCCTCCTCCTGATCCTACACCACCCACTTTCGCTTGTCACTCCAAAAAAAAGTTCATTTTTAGATTACAAACATTAATACAACAAAAAAAATATTTATTTTGAAATATTTTATTCTGTGTTCTGAAAGCATCACAATAATTTTCTTCTGAGGAACTAAGATTTATCTTATGACTATTTTAATCAAAGAAAACCAACAATAATATAAATATTGCCTTTAAAACTACCTTGTTGTAGTTTGTGCTTTTGTCGACTCATCTGCACATTCTGGAGCCTGTCTGGTTGTGTGACATCATGCGAGTGGTGAGGATGGCGGTTCTGGCTTCAGCAGTGGTTTCCTCTCAAGACTGGTAGCCTGTGGACCATCTGGGGGAACCTTGCTGACCACAGTTTGAGAACCCCTGCGGTACGAGTGTATAGCTCTTTCTGCCAAGCATCTTCTCCATAGTTTGCCTGGGCAGTGTATTATACCCCAGCAGTAAAGATGAAAATGTACCCAAAATCATCTCTGACTGAAACCCAGCTTCTTTGTGTCAACATCCTTACCAATGTGTTTTCTACAAAGAAATATAAGAGGGATTCAGTCGAGCTAAATTTCAGTGACTATTCCTGCTTTAGTTCTTCTATTTGGCTGGCACACATTAAGGTGATCCATGACTCTCCACTCCTTGCTGCCCCACAGCATGCCCACTATCTCAAGGCAACTATTTCATTTCCACATAATGTGTCATTATCCCTCTGAGTAATGGTGCTGAATTATAGCAGCTCTATTAGATCTACAGAAAGATTATTAAGACAATTCAGCAAATATTCAATAATTCTGCCTTTAACTTTGATGGTACATAATTACCTCTTTTATGCTTTGTAATAGTGGTCCGTAAGTACTTATACTGACAGCTTCACATACTTAAATCAAGTTACATCAAGCTGTCGGACCTGTGAACTGTGTTACCATAGTTACCATCTTATTTTCACATTACTGCTGCACGATGATTTACTATTTCTTTGAAGTTTTGCATCTTCAGTGTTTGAAAGTCAATTGCTGAATAAAATAAAACAATTTGCAATATTGTATAGGAAGGAAGAAAATTACTTGATGGTCTGTATTTGGTCATCTGGAGCTGCAAAAGTGTGGTTTACCAGCACGCTGTGTCACTAAGTGGCGGGGCACTAGCATGCATTATGCTTTCCAGTCTTGGCCAAGCAATTTTGAGCAATTTCAACAGTGGCAAAGTGCTTCTGCAGCAGAAAAAATGCCTAGTAATGGACTCTATAAGTGAATAAATCAGGAAAATGGAAGAACTAGTAGATTTGTTTGTCTTAGATGTTGTAGATGAGTGAGAATTCGGAAGGAGCTGGCAAAGTGTCTAGTATCAGACTCTGTACATGATTCACCATGAACCTGTGAGGCAGGGAACAGCACAGTGGTCTGTACTGGATCGAGTTCCCACAAGCAGTAAATTCTGCCCCTTACTGCAAATGCAGAACAAGATGTGGAAAAATAGGTGGAATTTAATCAGTGGCACGCCTGACAGCAGAACCGGAAGAAAGCGCCTCTTTTGCTTTCATATCAGGAGCCAGCACCCATGCGATTCACAGGAAAACTTAAAGGGCCAGCGGTGGGCATGAGAAACACGGCAAGTTTCCATTGGAGGGTCCTGCTGTCAGGTGATAGTTCAGCAGGTATAAAAGGATCACCTGGACAAGCAGGGAGGCTCCATGTCCACCTCTGCTTGTTCTGCAATTTGGTCAATTTGGTTTTGCAACCCATCATATCCCTCAGCCCCCCTTAAGCTTATCCTATCACAACACCCTCAATAAAATATATTGTCCTTTGATCTGCCCAGGTAAGTGGCATGATGGCATGCGATCGTCTGTCGTGTGGGCATTAGGATATGTATGCGTGCAGGTGTGCAGCTAGGCATGGCCTGGTGAATGTGTGGTCAGCTCAGGACTGCTTGGCACCTGAGGCCAAAACATGTGACAGTCTTGGTTGAGTGAGTGATTGGATAATAACTAATACATCGATGGGCCAGTATGAGTGATAGAGATGGTGCAGACAAAGGGCTGAGTTGGCATTTGTCAAGTCACCAAATCTCCACTTTCTCCTGCAGGACAAGCAGACACATAATCAAAAGGAAAGGCTGAAGATGGGTCATATGCAATTTGAAATGTTAACTCTGTTTCTCTCTCCACAGATGCTGCCAGACCTGTTAAGTATTTCTAGTGCTTTCAGTCTTTATTTAATGTTAATGTGTGTGCCCATTTAGATGGTTGCAATTCTGTGGGACATAGAGGAAGATGGGGGTTCTGCAGACTCTGCACTCTATGCGGTGTCGAGGTCTTGCCTCAGATTGTGTTGCACAGGGACAGGGGCTGCCTATTGTAAAGTCAATGGTCTGAGATTTTGGTTATTATAAGCTGCTTGGTGTATACCCACTGGAGCATCAGTTCTTCTGGGTAACGGTCTTCTGTAGATGGTGTGCAGGATAGACGCCCACACTCCTTGCAATTCTAGGTGGTAGAAGATGCAGGTTTAGAGGTGGCCCCTAGGAGGAGGGGCGGCAGGGGTTGAGAAGGCAAATCTGTCCCAGCGATGGGATAGGGTAATGTATGTGCCTCAATCTTGGTCAAATCTCATGTATATGAGATTGTTCCTGGAATCCCTGGCATATTTCTCCGTGGTCCTGACATCCATTGGAGGCTCATCCACATTTCCCTTTCTGATGGTCATCCCATTCTTCCTCATCTGAGAAGGAGTGTTGCTCCTTCCCGTCACCTCGATGCAAGGGTTCGCCACATTGCATGGCCACATTGTGCAGTTCACAACATACCATGACTATCTGTGAAACGCTGTGTGGTGTTAGGATCTTATGGTCTGTCAAGACAGTGGAAGCAAATTTTTAACATGCCAACGGTCTGTTTGATGATGGCTCTGGTGGAGGTGTGGGATGTGTTGTCGTGCTCTTCTGCTGCACTGTGGGGATGCTTCACTTGGTGTCATCAAACAGGGCAGGCAGAAAAGTAATTGTTACCCAGGATCCAGTCATAAATTTTGGAAGGAGCCTCGAAAAGCTCAGGAAGCTGGGAGTTCCACAGGATACACAAATCATGAGAGCTCCCTGGGAAATTAGCACAGTCTCGCATGATTCTCCACCTGTGGTCAGAAACCAGTTGGACATTTAGAGAGTGAAATCCTTTGCAGTTCATATATGCCACTCATTGTTCTGAGGGAGCTCTAATGGCAACATGCATGCAGTTAATTACCCCTTGCCCAGTTACCCCTCTAGGGAAACGAGCGATGGCCACAAAGCCCATTGCCCTGGCCATTTGGCTCTCATCATCTATGGCGAACCTGATGAACGCATTGGCATGATGGAAGAGGGCATTGGTCATCTCTTTGATGTACCTGTGTGTGGTAGCCTGTAAGCTGGCACACATGTCACCTGTGGAGCTCTGGAAGCAGTTGGTGGCAGAAAAGTTGAGCGCCACAGTCACTTTAAGGGCCATTGACAAATCCATGTGGCTGCTGGTCTTGCTGCACAATCTGGCAGATTTCAGTGACCGTTTCCCAGGACATCCTCAGGGGTCTCTAGTATTTACTCTTTGGCATCTGTAGGCAGCTTGTCCACGTCCTGAAGATGCACTGCCGGGTCAGTGATCTTCCTCTCTGATGCCTTCCCTGGATGGCCCTATGCTTACTACCCTCCCACTCTGGTGCTGCCTGCTACTGGCCTTGTGGCCTCAGTTGTTGATCAGCGGAAGCCCTCCTTTGTCGCATCCTCCTGCTCCTGAGGATAAGAAGGTTGAATGTAGGAGACTATAAATAGTGTGCCAAGTGACTTGTGTGAAAAGGGCAGACAGCCATGTGAGAACCTAAAGGTCCATGTGTTTCAACCATACGGCTGCTAAGCAGCAAGATTTTCTACTTATCCTATAGTCCACACCCAAAACTCCACCTATCCTCCCAATTGGATCTGTACTCCTGGCTGCTACAAGTGAGTTTTTGAAAATGGCCAGCTACAGTGTGCAAGTGGCCCGCGCTTTGCAATCCATGACCCTCCACCCTGTCATCTTCGACTTTGTCCCCATCCCTCTTGATCCTCCCAATATCAATGTACGCCTTCCCTTTGTAACCCTAGAAACTCCGCCTGTCACCCTGGACCCTGTCATCGTTCAATTGGACATGCCATCTCTCCCCCCCTTATCCTACCCCCATCCCGGTTGAGATTCCTCCTCTTTTCCTAGACCCTCCCCACATCATTCTTAGAACTTCTGTTAGATCCCATGAACCACCCTACGAGACATTTGAATATCCCTACCTCAAGCTGGACCTGCACCCCTACCAAGTCAAAATTCCCTCTGTGACTGTAAACATTCTCTCTGACAGCCAGCACCTTGGCTTTGACACACAGGGCCCATATGTGAACAGTACTGGTCCTGCCCTTTAGGCACCTCATTTTGTTTCCCTACACTGACTGCAAACTCCCACCACACCCATTCTCACTGAACACTCCCAAGCTCAGATCCCACCAACTTTCCTCCTTTGGTGTCCTCTTACACTCCCCCTTGCCCCGACCCCATCCTCTATCCTTCTTTGCTGCCCTATCCCACTCTCCATGTCCCCACCTGACCACCTCCCCCACAACAACCCTGAATTGCCCTTGCCAGCCTCCATCCATGAGGCAAGCTGCCATTCTCCTTTGTGCTGCAGAATGTTCAATGAGGGCAACCACTCACCTCAGACACAACTGCACAAAGTTGGCCAAAGCATGCTTTAAATGGACTTGAACCGGTGTCACGAGGTTCCCCAGCGCCACTGACTTAGCCTTGAAGGTAAGACAACATTTCAAAAGGTTTTAATGTCATAAGTATTCATGACATGCAAAGGGAGGAACCTGACATGGGATGGCGTGAGGCTTGACCCGCCACTGCCAAGCTGCTGACTTAATTTCTCATTCTGAAGCCCTCCCTTGTGATTTTGACATTCTGACTCCTACCTGATGAACCTAGCCCACTAGACCCGCTTCCCATTCCCAGAGTCCTCGTTAAATTCTGTCCATAGAGATTTGTCTATTTTACGGTACATGATTTTTGAGCGAAAGGATGAATTCATTTGTTTAAGAATGACTCCAGCCAGTTACATATCTAAAAGAGTTAACTGTCCAAACCTGCCAGTGTATTGAGTGAAGAATGGCTGTTTTTCTTTATTTGTGTGCACACCTTTGTGCAAAAATCAAAAAGCAGAGCAACTTAAATGAAATGTTTGTGCCTGCAAATTGATAGATTGTAGACCACACAAATTCAATACCTGAGACTTCTGAATGATGAAAGGGAGATGTTTACAGAAAAATAGTAATACCTAGACATTAGTACTCCACCTCACAAGGTAACTGTAAAGGTCTGGCTCAAACATGGAATAATTTCCATGATACTAATCAAAACACAGATAGTAACCTGAAATCCATGACAATATCATAAAACCCACATGTAATGTTACATCATGAATGTCTTTAAAAGATTGTTTTATTCAAAGTTCTACCAGTCATCAAGCTGAGTCATCAATATATTCTAAGATATTTTAACTTCATGTGGACTAATCCTATGGGGGAGCTTCAGCTTACTCGACCTGCTGAGAGCTGGAAAGCTGGTAGAGTGCGGGTAACCTTGATGTGAAGGATGTCCTGCACACTGTGGAGTTTGGGCTGGATTCAATAAAGGTGACAGGAGGATTTTACTCTAGGGAAGGCCAGTCGAATTAAGTGTCACTCGGGCACTTGACAGGTCAGTGGTGGGCCTTCCCCCAGGATCAAGGACCCCAGTGGCAGAAGTCATACCCATGGAGAATTGCTAGCCAATCAGAGGCCAGCCAGCAGCTCTCCTGTACGCAGCTGCACCACTGGGGAGGCAGAGCCTACTGCCAGTATTACACCCACCTGAGGCTTCAGTTTGAGGAGAGACTCAGGCGCAGGTGAGTGATGTGGGAGATTGTGCCACAGGGGTGGTAGAGGGTTTGGCAGCAAGGGCAGGGGGACGGCTTTCAGTGGGCACCCCGCCCCTTTCCAGATGCGGGACCCCCGATCAGGCGCTGAGTACCTTTGAACGAGGGACTTCTCCTGGGAGTCCACAAGCAAACACCCCAGGGTTTGCTTCTCGTGCTTCCCGCATGGCAAGTGCCACAGGTGGGTTAATCCCAGCGGTGGCAGGATGAGGCCCTTACGCAGCAATTAATTGCCCACTTAAGGGCCTCAGTTGACAGTGCAGCAGGAAGGACATCCACAGGTCTCTCCGCCATGGACTTAATTGGAGTGAAGGCAGGAACGTGGCGGGGACATTACCCGCCATCCCGCTGGCTGATCAAATGCCCCACCACCACCAAATGCGCCATGGGGCAAGGCACAAGATTCCATCCAACATTTTAACCTCCAACCTCACCCAAATCTTCCTATTTTCTGGTGTTAAAATTCCACATGTTACTTTCTAAGTAATGGATTTGAAATGGATTGCTCTTTGAAAGAGCTAGTGCAAACTAGTGCAAACAACACTTCTGTGTTGTACTAGTCCATGATTCTATCATTTTATGTATCTCGATGGGATTCACTGCTTTTACATTTTGCATTACTTGTAAATAAATCCATTAACTTTAGCCCACGCACACACTAATTTGTCATGTGGCATTTTCTGCATTTCAAAGAATGCAAAAGCTCAAGTTGGACATCCCATCAGAATTTCTTTGTATCGAATACCACAGATAGGTAGCAATCATTACTGTAATACTAACTCACACTAAGCATGAAGGCATCATTTCTGGGACATAGGAGACTTCTAATAAATTGTTACAAGTTTACTAAATAATTGAATAGATATCAAGGTACCATATGGTTTGGTTAATAAATATACAAGGCTTTAAGCACTAGTCTTAGGGGGAAGTAATATGGTTTTTGCAGTGCATTAACGCAAGGGAATGCTACCTGCTGTATGACAGCACCGGACTCCTGTTTATTTAATATTTTTCTAGCCATATCAATCCGCATGAAAGAGATGGTCTTGCACTGCTAAAAAGTTTTTTTAAGTTTTATAAAGTTTGAAAAAAACTTGTGATTGTCAGTCTCTTCCTAAAATACAACAAAATCACCAGTGTCCAGAGGCCAATAAGCATGTGTTTGAATTTATACAATCAGGACTCTACCTTCCCTGATCACCCCCCTACTGAACTCGTGCACCACACCACTCCCCCTCCCCTGACCCCCGCATATAACCCACTTACCTTACAAATTTACCTTCTCCCTGGCTTCTCAATGTGGCTGGACTTTTAAACTACTTGCTTTTCAGCAGCTAGTGCTATGAAAAAGGGGACGTGCCTTCCTTACCTCCAAATCAGCTGCCCTCGACACAAGGTCTCAGGAACCCACTGCACTGCACTGCACCTTTCTCACACAGTCTGAGTTGGCCTCACCTGGCAGCTTCATTTTAGGTTAAGTAACTAGGAGCGGAGTGGCAATTCGACTCTGATTACCACTCCATGGAAGTTATGGCCCTGCAAACAATATTGTTAAGCAAAATTTTTTTTCAAAAATTACACTTTAAAACAATGCCCGATTGGGTAATGGTAGATTTTACAATCAGCAATATGTGGATATGTTTGCATAGGAACTCGAGAAAAATAAATTTTCTCAAATTGGGCACAATACCACCCAATTGCCAACTGCATTTGAAGCCGAAAATCTGTTTCTTATGTTCAGGAAGGTGCCTGTACTTTCCAATACCCAAATATAAATAGCATAATTCAGGGAGGCAGCAAAATTGCCATCTTGTGAGCTGAGCTTGGATATTCATGTCTTTCACTGTGCTCCCTGGTGCACCTAGCCAATCTTTTCAAAAATGCTTGATAAAATGGCACCAAGTATCAATCTTTAAGCAACTTCATTTCACAGCAAATGAACATACAAATCAACAATTCTAATCAAACTCAATTAATTCAACAAGCGTAACTTTTATTTGTGGAACAATACAAAATAACAACAATATTACACTACCTCACATCAGTGGGCCACCTTGCCTGACTTAAATAACACGGCTATGAAATTTAGTTCCGTAACACCTGGGGCTGAATTTTGCGCACCCCGCCGATGGGTTTGAAGGCACGGGGGTTGTTAAATACAGCTGGTTCCTGACCGCCACCTTCCTGTTCGCCCCTGCCCCCACCGCAATTATACCGGCAGCAGGGGTGGCATTGGGCCACCTGTCGGCCCACTCAGGCCCTTAAGTGGGTAATGAATGCCCAAGAACAAGAAGGACTCCTGCAGCCACTGGTATGTAAAACGGATCATTAGTTACATTCAAGTTAGTTTCTGATTGATTTCTACAGACTGTTTCTGGGATTGTAAAACTGTTTGGTGATTTCCAGATTTCTTTAAAGTTGCTAAAGTCTATTGGGGGGTGTGGCACGTGTTGCTGCATGTTGTCTTGACTTTAAGGATTCTGCACAAACCACTTGCTTCCAGACATGGGTGCATTAGCTTACACCCATCTTGGATTCATCGTGACAGACAGGCTGGGTAGCGGTGACACAGATCAGGACAAGCTGCTGGAAGAGGGAGGAGGAAGAAAGAGAGAAGGGCTCTGAGCAGGCAGTCATGTCCACACAGGGCATTCATTGTCCTACTTGAACCTCAGTGAGGAATAGTGCCTCAGATATCCTCACTTCACTAAGGAGGCCTTCACTGAAATCTGCAACAGCTACAACTGCAGCCTCAGTGCAGGGTAAGGATGACATTGCCAATAGCTAAGAAGGAGACCGTGTTCATATACTTAGTCTGGAGATTTGTACATCATTCCCTGCAGACATAGTTCATTTTTGATCTCCAGATAAAGGGGAAAATGGCTCAGATAACTGCACTGGATCAGGCGTGAGGTATGGGTCAAACTACAGCATGTACAGCAACACTGAAACCACCTAGCACCTCATGAGCAGGTTCTTACCTGTAATGGAGAGGAGGCACTGCTACCACATGTCACCTTGCCTATTTGCTTCTCTACAAAATTTGATTAGGATTCTCTTTAAAAAGAAGATGTAGTCCACTGATTTGCTGCCTTCCCACTTCTTCATGGTTACACATCCCTTGGCTTGGAGCTCCGGTGTTGATATTGACCATACTGAACACAAGTCTTCACTTTGTTGACATTAGGAGTGAGCCCAGTGTAAAGGTTCACCAATCATAATGAAGTTCGCTGGGGCATTGGGAACATTAACTGAAGCCAGCTTTGAGATCCAGCCAAAATCAAACAAAACTAGAAGACTCGAAACTCTGATCAAATAGATACCACTCTTGACCTTAGCCTAATGGCTGAGAAGCCCTGTTGCACCAGGGTTGTGTTCTTCTTGCCCACTCTCTCTTCTGTAACCAGTTCCAGCACCTGCTCCAACTAGAATGCACCTCTCCTTTAACAGGGGCTTTAAGTAGTGCAGGCTAATTTTAAGCAATGCTGGTGTTGCACAAATGTGGGCCTCCAGCTGAGGCGTACAGTCACTCAGCAGTGTGTTTTGCACCCATCATGCAAATCAGCAGGTAGCATGAAATTTGTATGTTGCCTGAATCAAAAGCAACCGTAGTGGGTTAATTATACTAGTTTTCAGGCCAATATCTTTAATGACCCTCTTGTATTTTAGCCTTCTGAGATTGGTAAAAACATTCCCAGCAACGTTTTGTTTAAAAACCTGACAGTTAGTGTTTTTGTCTTAACTTTAATCTCCTTCAGTTCAAAACTAGAGGGGCTTATGCAAGACGATTCTTGCTGAATACCCAGGACAATGCTCTCCCAAAACAGTTGGTGTGAGATGTATATTGATTACCCAAGACTGGCTGATAAATTGCTTAGGGTTTTGGTCTTTAGAGAAACAACTTCAATGCCTTGCCTATTAGCATTTGAACCACCTTTCATGTCAGTGTTTTATTAAAAAACTTGGGTTAAACCACCTTAAAAACCCAACATTTGAGCATTTCTGTAGAAAAAAATAATCAAAGAAACCCTGAAAGCCGACATTAATTCTGTACAACACAATTTAAATTCATATGCACAAAAAGAAAACAACACAAGGGGTTTTCCTCATTATGTAGTGGTTATGTAATACAGTATATCAATATCATGATTATTAGGTGATTAAGTGGCACAATGGATTAAAGAAACTGGCTCAGAAAATTCCACTGTTGGATACTAGTGTAGAAATGTTTATACAAAAGGAAAATGCTGCGGATGCTGGAAATCTGAAATAAGAACAAAAAATACTGGAAATTTTCAGCTGATCTGATGGAGAGAGAAACAGAGTTAATGGTCTGGATTTTCAACCTCGAGGCGGGTAGGGGGAGTTGGGAAAATTCCCGGCTAGGTCCGCCTGCTTCAGGAGAAAGGCAGGATCTTCATTGCTGGGGGCAGGGTGTAGGCTGGAGTTGGGCCAGCCGACCTGTGATGAAGTGTGGAAGCAGCCACAGGGACAGCCAGGTGCTGAGGAGGGTTGTTTAAAAGGCCTGCCTCGGTGCCGTGGGACTTTGAACCAGTAAAAAAGAACACAAAGGCCCCCCCAGCCCTTTCCAATCACACCCACTTCATCATCCAAACACTCCCTATGCTCCATCCATGCCACTTCATGCCCCCACCCACCTCTGTGCCCCTCATACCCCCTTTGCCAATCTCTGTCCTTCCACCCACCCCCTCAGCCTCTTATGCCCTCTATGTCCCTCTACCCACTCCCATGGCCCCTCATGGCCCTTATGCCAAGCTAGGTCACTTCCATGCCCATTGATCCACAGTACACTTTCTAGAACCAATGAACCCCACAGTGTATAGTGGCATGTGTAAAAAAAAACTTTGAAAAACAGCAATCCCTTGATAGTTTTCTCCTATGCTTAAAAAAAGCCTGGACTGCAAGCTGATAAAAGTGTCAATCATCCAGGACCTTTGAAGTGTTAAAAACCAGAAACCCTTGAAACCATATGAAATTGATCACAAAGTTCAGAGAGCCTAAAGTGTCAATCAAACAATGCTTCCTCTGGGATATAGGTGTTCTTGTGTTCCAATAGCTGTCAGCCAAGCCTTATTACATATGGTTGGCTGAGCACCCAGGCAACTATTCTAATATAAGAATACTTGCATCCCAGAGGAAACTTTGTTTTATTAACAGCTCTGGCGCTCGGATCTCTGCAGCCAGTTTTATAATGTTTGTTGACACAAATTAAGTGGTTTAAAGGGTTTGTGCTTTTTGAAACTGTGAAAGGCCTGGATGATTGACACCTTTATTAGCTTGCAGTTCAGAATTTTTTTCAAGCGCAGGGGAAAGTTATCAAAGGATTACTTTTTTCAAAGCTTTTTTTCAGACATACCACTTTACACTATGGGTTAATTGGTTCTAGAAAGTGTGCTGTATGTCAGTGGGCATGGAAGTATCCTAGCTTGGCATTGGGGGCATGAGCAGTCTGAGGGGATGGGTTGATGGGCATGGGAGCATGAGGGGCTTGAGAGAGTGGGTGGGAGGGCAGAGCTTGCACAGGGGGTATAAGGGGGACCTTTTGAATTTACCTCTTAAAAGGTCCCCTCATGCACACTAGGGTTCAAGACTCTTCTACGTGGCCATGAACCGCAACTCTTTAAAACCCTGGCCTGACTCCATGAAAATTGTGGAGTAGGACATGCCTATCTCCACAATGGAGCCAGCCAGATCAGGAATGTAGGATGTGAACTTTTGACAGGAACCAGTCCACACCCTTTAAAGGTACTCCCAAAAATTAGACAGCCCAGGAATGGAGTCTGGATCCCAAAATCGAGACCTACCCACCATTTTAAAAGAGCTTCCAAGTCAATCAAACTTGGTGAAAATTCAGGCCAACATTTCAGGTTGAGATGACCTACAGCAAGAAAGAAAGTCATGCATTGTATCGTGCCATTCAGGATCTCAGGACATCCTAAAGTGCTTTACAGCCAATATTGAAGTATTGTCACTTTGTACTGTAGATAAAACAAATGTTCAAGAAATATGAAGTATTAAGAAATATAAATACTTGGAGGTTTTGTGAACTATGAGAATAGTAATAGACTTCAAGTTGACTTAGACTGTTAAATGGGCAGACGTGGCACATGACATTTAATGCAGAGAAGTCTGAAGTGACATATTTTGGTAGGAAGAATGAGGAGGGGCAATGTAAACTAAAGGATACATTTCTAAAGGTGGTGCAGGAGCAGAGAGATCTGGGAGTTAATGTGCACAAATCATTGAAGGTGGCAGGGCAGATTGAGAGGGCAGTTAATAAGGCATTCAGGATCCTGAGCTTTATAAATCAAGGCATAGGATTGGATTTTACAGTCTGCCACCAGCTTGATTGAAGGTGGAGAGCCTTGAAAAATGCAGCATGTGTCCTGCTCGCCACCTTCACGCCCACCTGCCCCCAACCTGCCTCCCATTTTACGAGCAGCAGTGGAGGCTTTGGGCAACCTGCTCGCCCTTGGGCCTACTGAGGCCCTGAAATTACCAATTAATGTTCATTTTAGTGCCTCATCCTGCCCCCACTGCTGTTTCACCCACGGCATGGGGAGGCTCATGCCAAGTGGATAGTCCAGCAGCTTTTATTGGGTGAGCTGGTGTTGGGCAAGAAGGGGTGGCTCTCCTTTGGGGGCTCCCTGTGCCCTATGGAGGTCATAACCTCCCCTATAACCCTTCCCCATTAGCTTCTCAAACCTGGACCCCACCTCCCTCACATCCTCACTGGGGCCTCCTCTTCTTTGGATTCTGGCTATAGTCCTAGAAATGGCCACTGCTCAAAACTGGAGTTGCTGGGACTGCAGAGCTGCCATCCAATTGGATTGGCCAGCAGCTTTCTAAGGCAGGACTTCCTCCCTGGATCCCTAGGAAGTGTCACCCTGAGCCAATTAACACCCCACAGAGAGTAAAGTGATTGTAGGGCTGCCGGCTTTTTGTGGGCCATTCCCGACCGACTTTTTATGTTGGGGGAGGGGGGAGGTGGGGGTGGGGTGGGGGGGGGGTGGGTGGGGGTTGGGGGGGGGGTGGGGGGGGGTTGGGGGGGGGGGGGGCAGTGTGGGGGGTGGGGGGGTGGTGGATGGGGTTACTGGGCGTAAGATCCAGCCCGTAGAGTACAAAAGCAAGGGAATGATGATAAACCTGTATATTGCACTAGTTCGACCATAACTGAAGTATTGTGTCCAATTCTGGGCACCATACTTTAGGAAGGGTGTGAAGGCATTAGAGGGAGTGCAGAAAAGATTCACAGATATAGTTCGAGGGATGAGGGACTTCAGTTACGTAGGGATAGATTGGGGGAACTGGGGCTGTTTTCCTTAGAAAGTGGGGAAGTGATTTGAAGGAGGTGTTCAAAATCATGAGGGGGTCTGGGCAGAATAGACAGAATGAAACTGTTCCCTTTGGCAGAAGGGTTAAAAACTGATTAAAGGCAAAAGAAACAAAGGCAATAAAAGAAAAAAAGTTTCATGCAGCAAGTGGTTAGGATCTGGAATGCAATATCAGAGCGTGTTGTGGAGGTAGCTTCCACCATGGCTTTCAAAATGGAATTGGATCACTGTATAAATGGAAAAAAGATTGCATGGCTACAGGGAAAGGGCAAGGAACTGGATCTAGCTGGGTGCTTTTATAGAGAGTTGATACAGTTACAATGGGCCAAATAGCCTCCTTGGGGGCTGTAGCCATTCTCTGGGCAGAATTTCTGGGTCATCGGGCAGGCATGGTGGGTGGGCCTGGGAGCAGCTGGGAAACGGCCCGCTGCCTGTGATTGGCCCCCGACCGTGATTTCATGCTGGCTGGCCAATTAATGGCCAGTTAATGGCCAGCCAGCGTGAAACACGTGCTGAAAGACTCAGTGTTGCCGAGGTGAGGGCATGAGGAGGGCGAATGCTGGAGTCAGTGCAGGCATGGGGGAGTGTGCAATGAAAGCTCCCTGAAGTCAGAGAGCTGCCTCAGGGAGCTAGAGAATTTTAAAATCAAAAATAAAGATGTGGAAATTCTGAAAAAAATGTCCCCACATAAGACTCATGCACATGAACATATACATAATGAAAATCATGTCAACATTTTTAATGTCTTTTTAAATTATTGTTGGAAACCTCATTCCGCCCGTGGATGATGTTTCCTCAAAATGCAAAGGCCGCATGGCTGATTCACCTGCCCGCCAACTGTAAGGTTGGATGAACAGCGAAAAATCCATCCTAATTAATAATTTTTATGGCTTTAATAGGACTCTTAATTGTCACGAGAGTCGACAGCACGCCCGCTGACTGGAATATCGCGAACATCGGGGCGCTCGCCCAACCTCCTCATATGCTATTTGACGCCTGATTGGGTAGTGCACGCGCCCACCCACTGGACGTAAAATTCTGCTCTATGATTCTACATAAGCTACAAATGTGATTTTTGGGAGGAATGTAGCAAAAGCATAACGTAATAGATTCCCGTACATTCTGAAAAGATTCAACGTACTCACAACTAAAAGGCACAGTAGCCACAAATGTCACAAAATTTGTTTCCTTGCAAACGCTAGGCTTGAAGTTTAGCGAACCTATTTGTTAAAATACTGCTCTTTCTATGGAAAAAAAAGTTATAAATTCAAAAACATAAGAACATAGGAACAGAAACAGCTCATTGTACAATTTGTAGAATCTGCTCAAGCATTAGAAGTCTATGTCCTGCCTTGGCATCAAGCCCATTTTCCTCTACTTCCTGTTGAATCAAAATACTGCCCATTGTTTATTGAATGTTTGAATATGTTCACATTCACTATACCCAATAATTGCCTGTTCACAAGATACCTATGAATGAGAAGGGCTGTTCACTTCATCTTATTTAATTCATCCAGGAAAAATCTGAAATTCCCCCCTCTACTGCTTTTTCTTAAATGAGTTCAGTTTTTATGCCACAAAGAACCAGAAGACGGCCCCAGCACTTGACTGTCTCTCCTATGTCTCAATAAGCAGAACTGAACGGAGTATTCAAGGTGTGGTCTGACCCAAGCACTATAGACTTTCCCTGACTTGTGTTTTACTGCCCTGATCATACAGTTCAATATTCTATTTACTTTGTCAATCCGCTCTGGTTGGATATATTGAATCTTGAATCTACTAATATTCATAATTTGTCCCTCAAGACCTGAAAGCCAGTGATCAAAACATCCATACTGAATACACTCCCTGATCTGAAGATCCCCATGTCAGTGACACAGATGCAAAGATTTGTGGTGCTGTCGCTGGCTCCATGTAATATTGTATTGTGTTGAATCTTTCTTGGATATTGGCATTAAAAGCAGCATTGGACCCTGCTGCAATGTCTACCATCTGTCTCAGGACCTCAGGGATGGTTCTCAGGGCTTTCAGTTGAGTGTGATGCTTATTCTGCATACTTGCTTTTAGAGGAAACCTCAAAAACTGAGTTCACAAACTCTGGAACCAGGGATTGACTTCAATGGAGCATTGGCTTCCCATTTTACCTCAGATTCCTCCCAGTGCAAAGCCCTCTGGCAGGGTGCATCAGGTAAGCAGATTACTACAAAATGTATAATTGCTGATCTATCGTGTATATACCACTGTGAGGAAATAGTATAGAGAAGGCACAGCTTGTCGATTGTAGGGGCCACAGTCACTTACAAGGACTGCTATTAGGCTATTCATGGAGAAAACATTAAAAAAACACTAAGTTGTAACATTAACACATATCAGGATAAGATGTCCTATGGCAAATAAAAACTTATGAAAGGCCCTGAATATGATTTCCGTTAGAAGATCCATATACAATTACTAATCATTCATTGAAGGTTTCCAGTCTCTCTGTAGCTGCTTTCAAATACTAAGATCATTTGGCATGTGATAATGTATATAACCTCATATAAATTACAAATGAGGCCATCTCTAAAATATTTATGTAATTTCCAGTACCCTACTTTTAAAAGGATATTGGTGCTTTGAAGTGGGTTCAGAGAAGAATGATGAGGATCCTCTGGGAGAAAGGCTATTTTGAAGTTAGGGCCCTAAACAAATGAAGAGAGCTGAGGTTCAGTCAAGTAATTCTTTCTGAAAGGAGCTGCATAAATTTGGCCTGACAACAGCCCTGAAGCTCATGGAATTGAAGTTGTTATCACTGGAGAAAAGATTGAGAGGAAAATTGATCCAAGTTATTAAAATGGCATACTGTATGTGATGTAGATGGAAGCAGGCCTTTTGACATTAGTAGACTAGAGTATATAAAGCTAGAGACAATGAATTAGAGGAAACATTTTCCTCCACAGATCTGCGTGTGTATTTAGCAAAAACAGCTGAGGCTTGATCATTAGCTCCTTCAAGGAGGAATTAGATAAATATTTATTTGGGAACAACATTGAAAGTCATGGTCATAGCTTTAAATTGAGACCATCAAACACCCAATGATCCTCTGCTGTTGGAGTTAGGGAAAAGGGGGCCTGTCTGTGGCGGACAGCATGGCAAGATTGAATCATAGTGACCTGACAAGGCCTGAATGTTTTAGGTTATTTTACAATACCCAATTCATTTAGATATTATACATGTATCAGAACTTAAAAGAAATGACTCAAAGCAGTTGGAATTATTCTTCCCATTCAAACTGACTGCAGTTTTGAATGAGAGGTCAGTTTTAGAGTGATGCTATTTATGTTGTCATGCTGGTCACCTTCAGTTTTCACTGCCAAGTTACTGTGTCTTTGGATTTGGGGAGTATTTGCTTAAGGGACTTTATAAGTGGGTTGAGTTTTTTGACTATGGAAGGAATGGGTATGATGGCCTGAATGATCATTTCAAGTTCAATGCTTTTGGCATTTTTCCACTTTGTCCTGCCAATCTACGACTGAGTGCCAGAACTCGGCAGTGAAAACTGAAGGTGACCAGCATGACAGCATAAATAGCATCTCTCTGAAACTGACCTCTCCTTCAAAGCTGCAGGCAATTCGAATGGGAAGAATAATTCCAACTGCTTTGAGTCATTTCTTTGAAGTTCTCATACACATATAATATCTAAATGAATTGGGTACTGTAGAATAACCTTTGTAAGTAAATGTTGTATGTCGAAGTTGGATGCTATCTGGATCAGAGATGCTTGGGCCCAGATTTTCACCATGACGGAGAGGCTTGGTCTGTAACAACAACATGAATTTATGTTAGCCTGATGTATAATGCATGGGGGGATATTGCTCTTCACTATGTCTGTGCATCACTATTCTCAATCACATGTGTTTTTTGTGCTCACCTACATGAGCTGTGTACACATACAAGCCACATACAAGCTGCAGTGTGCAGATATGACCCCTTGGAGCTCTGTGCGGATGTGCCAAGCTACTCACATTACCGGATTGCAACAGGTCATTGAACCTTTTCTTGAACAAAATCCATGAGCGTGGATGGTCTGCTACGTTCATTGTAGCCGCTCTTTGAATCCAGACCTTTTTTGCTTGCTGCAGGTTGATTATAGCAGCCAGTCGGGTAGAGAACTGGTCTCCACTTCTGGACCTTTACCTTGAAGCCCTGGTCAGAAAATACAGACATAGTGAAGAGCAATATCACCCCATGTATTATATATCAGGCTAACATAAATTCATGTTATTGTTGCAGACCAAAAGGGCAGAAAACACCACAGAGATGGCCCAAACTGGGTGTAGGTCAGCCTGACTGAGACACATCTGTCCCTTGGAACAGATGGCCATGGAGATTGCCACGGCGCCTAAACAGATGAACCCATCCCTTCCTCCATGTCTCTTCTGTGTGACAGTCTAACAATACAAATGTAAATTGAAAAGGGTCGCGAACCATTCACATTACGATGCTCTCATTCACATTCGTGTGCTTATAAGCACGAACCATTTTCATCAACTCTGCAGTGATTACAGTAAGGTTTAGTGGAGAAAATGGCTCTGTACAATAGGTTGGTGTCATGTATGTTGCGACTGTCACTCCAGGGTTGCATGCTGTTCTCCGCCCGCGAGCATTGGCAGCCCTGCTGGTTTCCCCCCCTTAGTCCCATGGTTATGCCGTGACAGTGTACCAATGTGAGGAATATGGTCAAGGGCCAACAGTGTGGGTGTATCCTGATAGATGGGTGGCGAGAGGGCAAGTGGATGGGGTAATGACCATGGTACTGTTCATCATTCATCCACCCAATGGGCTGGATTTTATGTGCCCCCTGCAGGTATGTTTTCAGCAGTGAGGGGTGGGGGCATTTAAAATAGGATAGGTGCCAACCCCACCACCTCCTGTCCACCCCTGAGCTCCCCCATAACACAACAGGCGAGCAGGTGCCGAAATCAGCAGCCTGCCTGCCATACCTAAATAAGTAATATAGGGTCAATTGACTTGTTAACAAGCCAATTGACCTCAATAATGCAAAATAAAAGCAAGATCTCTAAGAAGAGTCATATGGACTTGAAACTTAAGCTCTGTTTCTCTCTCCACAGATCCTGCCAGACCTGCCGAGTTTTTCCAATATTTCCTGTTTTTATTTGGCTCCAGTAATACATTGCTAATGCCATAACAGGGCTGGCATGGGCAGTCAGGCAGGAATGGGCAGACCGATTTTTTTCAAAAGACTTTTTAAAGAGCAGGAAGGAAGGGGGTACTATCTTCGGTGGGTGCCCTTTGCACGTCGTGGGGGGGTGGGTTATCCCTCCTTACCACCCACATCCACCTGCCCTCTCCCTGAATTGACCTAACCCTCCCCACTCAATACCCCAGATTTACCATGCTCCAGGATCCATTGGGCCTCCTTCTTGGGACTGGTTGCAGTCCTGGCAGCACCCACTAATGCATTCTTAGCACTGTTGGGACCGCTGGAGATGCCAGCCAATCCAGTTGACCGGCAGCTTCAGAGGGCAGCACTTCCTCCCCATTGACTTTGCTTCAGAGTTGGGGGGGGGGTGGGGTGGGGGGAGGGGTCAAGCCATCCACCACCCTCATAATATACTGCGTGCTGCATAATATCTGTAACAGGCAGTGGTGGCAAGATAATGCCATCTCCATGGCTGTGTCTTGAGTATCGACTCCATGTTTTCAATGGTTCAGTAGAGTACACTTTGATTAGGCAGCAAGAATAATGATCCTACCATAGAAAACCCATCCGCTGTGGGGTCAGATAACAGTTGGACAACATTTACAGCATGAACAGTCGCCTGACAAGAGAAATGACGTTTCCTCCAAGGCACAGGACTACACCATTGGCCTCTCAAATGGGCCTTTCTGAGGGCCCGCTTTTTAACTACACCCGGCCCAAACCACGCCAGGCCCACCTCTGATCCCTCATTATTTCCGGAGTCGCCCACTCTGACTCCTATTCTAGCCTGTGACACTCCACACCAAAAATTGGAAGTTTGGGCACCCATTTTTAAGGGTCGGGTTCATGGAGCCGGGAACTGTCCCATCTCCATACACTTGACCTGGGAGTGAAAATCTGGGCCTTGGTTGCTCTCGACTGTGCTTATGGCTTTGTTCAAAAAAACCCTCAGTCTGTGCTGAGTAAGGCGCACAATCATAACGGCTGCAATTTCATTATTAAATTATTGGTCTCTCACTCAGATAGTTTGTAATTTTCCCATCTGTGCCTTTGGCAGCCCAGTCAGCAAATTTGTCTTTTAATAAATCCTTTTAAGACATATCTTTAGGTTGTAAAGCAGTTGTTCAAAAATAAATTTGAAAGCAGGCAAAACAAAGCTGCAACCTGTCAGATGTCTTAGTATGATAAAATTGGAAGAGATTAGGAAAAGTCCTTTTTAATTTCTTCTTATTCCTCCACATTGTGCATGAGTATAACTCAATTGCCTGTACAGTGACTAAACTGGGCCATTACCACAATCCAGCTTCATTTTGAAGGGATGCCAGCTTCATTCTAGCTTAAAGCTATGTTGACTAATGTTTATTTAACACTGGTCTTAATTGCTCACAATTCTCAACTCTTATGCAACGGAGTCATTTTAGGGAGCCAGATCTGCCAATGCACTGAATACTCCTTGACAGGAGGGCTAAGAGGTATAACTAAGGAAATAGGAGTAGGCTCGAAGAGCCATATGGTCAATTCCTGTTCCTATTTCTTGTGTTCTTGTGTCATACGTTATTGTTGTACAATTTTCTGCTGAAGAAACTTGATTTTAAAGTTAGCTTGACAACTACAGACACATGGACAGCTAACTACAGAGAAAGGAACACTTGGAACAAGTGTTTTTCAGAGTGATGGGGTGTATTAACTACATCCATGTGGCTTTGGGGATTAAATGAATGGGCAAAACTGTGGCAGATGTAATTTAATGGGAGAAGCGAGATCATCCACTTTGGATTCAAAATTGACAAATTGGAACATTTTCTTAATGGCGAGCATTGGCTACAGGAAGAAGGAAGTAGTTGGCACATGGTAGCCGTTGAATGTTTTTTTTAAGGAGAGACTAGGAACTGTGATGGAACAAAGGGATTTAGATCTCCAAGTGTACAAATCACTAAATCTAGTGCACAGGTACCAAAAGCAATTAACAAGGCTTTAAAGGGCTGCAATACAAAGGGAAGGAAGTTATGCTTCAGCTGCATAGAGACATTGGCAGACCCCACCTGGAACACTGTGTTCAGTTTTACTTGTGGGCTCCAGACGAACGGGGTAATACTTCCACAAATTAATTTGGACCGCTGCCAGCTCGGGAGCCCACCCAAGGGGGCGGGGAGGGATTTGCATATTTGATGCTCTTTTGGGACTGGCAGCCCCACTTATTTTTCTGGATTTTCTGTTAAATATTTCAGAAATGACCTGTGGGTTTTCTGTATTTTTAGTTTCCTTGGTTGGCCTATTAATTCCCTTAGCACATTAGCACATCCTTATTTCTTTGATGGCCAGAATTTTGAGGCCCACTGAGCATGAATGGCGTCTCCCCAATATTGGGAAGGGGCGAGTGGGGATAAGGGCCTGTCGGCCGTCGGGTCCAATGGTGACCCAGCGGCCGGTTTAAAACCGGCAGAGTCAGGCCCTGGAAGGCTGCCAGCAACAAAGACATCTTTGGGGTTGTCAGCAGGAGAGTAAAAGTTATGGATTGCAATGTAGCTGCCGACTCCAGGTGGGAAGAATACACCAAGGAGTCCTTAAATGAAGACTGGGAATGCTAACAATGAAACCTTGTACAGAGATGAAGTTGCCATACACTAATAAGTTACCAGCAGCAAACTATCTACCAAACTCCTCATTAGTCACACTGGCAATGCTGCTGACTATTTTTATCCCGCCCATGGATAAGGTTTTTAAAATTGTCGGCTGGCTGCCTGCCCATATTGCCCATGCGATGTATATGACATCGCACAGGCAATGAAAAATTGGTGTCAATTTACATTTTAATGACCTTAACTGGCCTCTTAATTAATGGCGGGCGTGCATCCGGCACCCGCGGATCACTGGCTGAAACACTCATCTGATGTCATTGTGCACCATTTTACGCTTGAGGGCGTGTTGGGTGCACACCCGCATGCTGAGCGAAAAATTCTGCCCTATATCTTTATATTTCTATTGCCTAACTAAGCTGCTCTTTTACATCATCAAAACAATCTCCTGCTTTTCTTTGAACAGCTTCATTCCATTAATGTCCTCTGTTCTAGGTATTTTGTTACCCCCTTATTTCTCACTTGATGAAAAAGCTTCCCTTTTTCATATGTCAGTCCTGAAGAAGGGCACTCGTCTTTTCTTTCCATTGTTACAGACAGGAGGAGGGGGAGCCCTAATTTCTCTTTTCACCACTTGTTCCTAAACAGAAAGGTGTTTTTGATTTGCTTCCCCCGTTATAAGTGGTGGCATATTTCCCAACCTCTAGGTTTTGGTGTGATCCAATTTCTATTAATAACCCCCACCCCCCAGCAAACACGAGGTAGAATCAGCTCATTTGCACATGCTCAAATGTAGAAGGGGGGTGGGTTGTAATGTTGCCCGCTTTGCACTCATACAGTAAAAGAGGGATAGAGTAAAGAAAGATTTAAAGTGCAAAGACCACAGAGAAAAGAAATGGTGTCTCATGTGGGTTCCAGAGTCCAGAATCAAAGTCCAATTAGGTATTCCTTCATGGAGGTCGGAATGTTGAAAACCGATGCAGTATAATTCACTTTTCTGGTGGAGTTGACTTCACACGATGAGATCGGCACCCAGAGGTGAATCAGTCTTGTTGGGGATGGTACAGACGTTCCAGCAGAAATAGTCTGGATGGGGTCAGGTATACAGCTTGGGCAGAGCTCCTTTTCTGTGGTGCTCCTGGTTAGATGGTAAAATGGCAGACTGACATTTTTTAGCACAGCAATGCAATATTACCGGTTACAAAAGCTAGGGGCCCATGTCACATGACTGCCACCTCTTCACAGTGTCTTTGACAAAGAGTATATATCCCTCATTTGGGTCCCCAAGATAGCTAAATGTCTCAACTATTAAGAATTGAAAGGAAGGTTGTAGGGGCCTTTGTCCTAGCAGACGGGTAGACTCCAGTTGGCCAGCCTGGTTTATGAAATGCAGATGGCATTTGTATAGTTCCCTTTGAACTTGGTGCTTCATTAGTGTCTCTTCAGAGATAACAAGGTGCAAATTTCTTTGATACTGCCAGGTAGCTCCTTTTGTTCAGAGGTCACAGACGGACATAAATTCAACAATTTTAAAATGTCTTTATCCGCTTTTAAATTTTTAGAAATAGCCATGATATATATCTATATATATTTTATAAAAATATACAGTATGAGGTTTAGTCCTATCACACTTTAGAGACTGACAGACTTGCTCTGTTTTTTCCAGGATATCTTTGTCTTTCTGATTTCTGGAATGTTATGAACAGGAGGGAGGAGGACCTCCACAAATATCCGCATTTGCAGTGATGGGGGAGCCCAGCACATCAGTGCAAAGGATAAGGCTGACGCATTCGCAACAACCTTAAACTAGAAGTGCTGAGTAGGTGACCCATCTTGGCCCCCTCCGGAGGTCCCCAGCATCACAGATGCCGGTCTTCAGCCAATCTGATTCACTCCACGTGATATCAAGAAATGGCTGAAGGCATTGGATACTGCAAAGGTTATAGGCCCTGACAACATTCCAGCAATAGTACTGAAGACTTGTGCTCCAGAACTGGCCACGTGCCTAGCCAAGCTGTTCCAGTACAGCTACAACACCAGCATCTACCTGGCAATATTGAAAATTGCCCAGGTATGTCCTATACAGAAAAAGCAGTACAAATCCAACCCAGCCAATTGCCGCCCCATCAGTCTACCCTGCATCATCAATAAAGTGATGGAAGGGGTCATCAACAGTGCTATCAAGCAGCACTTGCTTAGCAATAACCTGCTCATTGATGCTTAGTTTAAGTCAGGAGTGTGATTGAATACTCTCCAATTGCCTGGATGAGTGCAGCTCCAACAACACTCAAGAAGCTTGACACCATCCAGGACAAAGCAGCCCACTTGATTGGCACCCCATCCACAAACACTCACTCACCCACCACCACACAAAGTAGCAGTAGCGTGTACCATTTACAAGATGCACTGCAGGATCTCACCAAGCCTCCTTAGACAGGGCCTTCCAAACTGACGACCACTACCATCTAGAAGCACAAGGGGAGCAGACACATGGGAACACCACCGCCTGGAATTTCCCCTCCAAACCACTCACCATACTGAATTGGAAATATATCACCATTCCTTCACTGTCACGGTCAAAATCCTGGAACTCCCTCCCTAACAGCACAGTGGGTGTACTGACAGCATGAGGATTGTGGTGGTTCAAGAAGGCAGCTCACCACCACCTTCTCAAGGACAATTAGAGATGGGCAATAAATGCTGGCCTACCCAGCGGTGCCCATAACCCATGAATGGATAAAAATTTGACATATTTTTACATAAACATCAGCAAGTATAACTTACAGATTGGAAAACATTTTTCTCTTTGTTTTCTTTTGGAGTGCATTTGTTTTTCTAATCGAGCTGTGGGCAATGGAGATTTTTTTAAAAATAATTATTGCACCTACATCAAATATACCAAGATCAAATATATCAACATGGACTAGATGCCAAGTAATGTTCCTTGTGTTCTTAATTACATCCTCAAGAGAACACCCATATTTCATCAGAATAATATTTCTGTCACTAACATGAGCCACATTGTGGCCCTTCTGATTGAGACCACAGATTTACTAGGTACTGGTGCTAATTATGGAAACATTTGCACTTTGGACCCTATTAAGAACAGGGTCAAAGCTAGCCATTCTCAATTCACTTAGGCATCTCACAGCAAACAGCATGAAAAGACTTTAATGGATTTGAATTCAAATCCCAGCAGTGCCTACAATCCCACAACAACAAACTGCACATAATTTGGTATTCAGAGTAAGTTGACAGTCTGACTCAGAGTGGCAAAGAATGGTTGGTGAAGGGGATGGAATTATCCAATGTGATCCGTTAGGAGCTATCATCTGAATTTATGGGAAAGGCACGTCATTGGCAGATTAAGAGACTTGTACTGCATTTGGATATATTGCTCGCAAGTACTTGATTCAGGGAAGCCAAAAGTATAACGCGCCTCATCCCAGCCATCGCTTATTTTGAAAGGAAAAAAATGTAATTAAAGCATCTGCTGATAAGAAATTTCCATTGAAATATTAGTTTGAGTTTTTTGTTCTTGTAAAGTTTTTGAAAGTCATGGCCTTGTTTCTAACATGTAGAATGGTTCACATTTTGTTCTTCATGTTTGCTGAACTGTTGAAGTAATAGCAGGAAAAGGTGAAGAAATGAAATTTGCATGAAATATTACAAAATCTACAACTTTCTATATATGTTGCAAATGTAGAAAAAAATCATTCTACTTATCCAGAAATGAGAAAAACATATTTTAAAAGCTCTCATGGCTCAACAGACAAGAAGGGCGGATTCCACCAATGCCACAATTAAGTCTGGGCAAAAAGACTCATGGATGGCCTTCCCCACCCCTCACCCCCAAAACTGCCAACTGAGGCCTTTAAGTGAGCAAAAATCTGCCCAATGGTGGGCGGGGCAGTCATGATACAGAAAGCCTGCTCCCTGTGGGAATCCTCGTTGATAGGCACTCAGTGCCTGATCAAGGGACCAGGCATTGGAAAGAGTGGATCCCACAGAGAGTTATCCTCTTACCCTTGCTGCTGACACCCCGCACCCCCCCCGCCCCACCCCCCATCATCTCCTGCAATCCACACCCCATGACCCACATCCCAGCCTCACCCATCTGTGGTCGGAGTCCCTCAATGATCCTAGTCCTTTCCCAGGATGCATTGCTGGCAGCTGCCATCACTCCCCACCATTTGCATTGCCTGCAATGGACAGCTGCCAGCCTCTGATTGGCTGGCAGCTCTCAGGGAGCTGGATTCCAGGGTTCTTGATCCCAGGAAAGGCCACTGCTGGCCACTTAGGTGCTTGAGAGGCATTAAATTCCGTCGATGCTCTTGCCATCTCTCCGGCCTCCATCACCTGCATTCAATACCACCCCCACTGTGCAAAACTACTGTGCTTTAGCAACACTGATTATGTCTTTGTTAAGGATCTGAGCTTCCGCCAAAAAGTAAGGCAAAAATGGAATTTTAACAGCTAAAAAAATGTAATTAATGGGAGCGAATGCAATGGGTGTAGAATGTGCAATTTCTGGTCACGTAGCAGAAACATTCATTTACTAGCTTTGGTAAGATCAAAGTATGAAACACTTGACATGCTAGAAAAGGGAGCATTATAGCCAAAAATAGTCAATTTACAGATTAAGAAATTGGCTCAAAATTGAATTGAAACAAAGCTCAAGTTAAACAATGTTCACAGTGCAGGATATGAGTCAGCCACTTTTTAGAAATTGCTTAGTTTCAGGCATGTTTGATTTGCCAGGTTCTTTTAGGAGTCCATTTGCATTTCACGACATGCTTCTATTGGAGAACTGCCTCTTGTGGAAGCCATAACTAGCTGGGAAAACAATGAAAACGCACTATTCAATAGATGCCAAAAATATTTGGGGACTAGAGATGGAACACAAATAATTTTCTTTACAACCTATGACTAGGAGCTGAGGAAAATTACCTGTTCAGCTGCAGGCAGAGTAGCATTTAAGTTATGATTTCAAGAACAACAGAAGGGAGGAATGAGTATAGACCTTATATTGCACGTTACTATTAGCTCAGGTCTTGCACACTGCACAGAATCTAACCCGATCATTTTCATCTGCTGCAGAAGTCGGATGCTGGAAATCTGAAATATAAACAGAAAATGCTGGAAATGTTCAATAGGTTTGGCAGCATCTGTAGAAAGAGAAACAGTTAAAGTTTCATGTCTGTGACTTCATCAAGACTGGAAACTGTTACTGATGAAAGTAAGCACAGTAGGTATTGGGAGCAGCACAGCAAAGAACAAAAGGGAAGGTCTGTGATAGTGTGCAAGGTGGGATAGATTATTAACAAAAAGGGATGATAATCCAAAGCAAAGGGGTGATGGGACAAATAAACAAACAAAAGATAAGTTTAAAAGAATAGTAAATGGCAATAGCAGAATCATTACCAACATCAACAACTTATATTTATATAGCCCCTTTAACGTAATGAACAATCCCAAGGTGTTTCACAGGAGCATTATAAAGCAAAATATGACACCATGCTGCATAAGGAGATGTTAGGTTAGATGACCAAAAGCTTGGTAGGTAGGGTTTAAGGAGTTAAAAATATACTTGACTTGGAAAAATTTATTAATTTTGCTTCCAATCTCCACCCCTCCATCATTTTCACATGGTCCTTCTCTGACACTTCCCTTCCCTTCCTTGACCTCTCTGTCTCAATTTCTGGTGATAGACTGTCCACCAATATTCATTACAAGCCTACCGACTCCCACAGCTACCTCGACTACAGCTCCTCACACCCCGCTTCCTGTAAGGACTCCATCCCATTCTCTCAGTTCCTTCGCCTCCGTCACATCTGTTCTGATGTTGCTACCTTCAAAAACAGTTTCTCTGACATGTCCTCCTTCTTCCTTAACCAAGGTTTTCCACCCACGGTCGTTGACAGGGCCCTCAACCGTGTCTGGCCCATCTCCCGCGCATCCACCCTCACGCCTTCTCCTCCCTCCCAGAAACATGATAGGGTCCCCGTTGTCCTAACTTATCACCCCACCAGCCTCCGCATTCAAAGGATCATCCTCCGCCATTTCCGCCAACTCCAGCATGATGCCACCACCAAACACATCTTCCCTTCACCCCCTCTGGCGCATTCCTTAGGGATTGTTCCCTCTGGGACACCCTGGTCCACTCCTCCATCACCCCCTACTCCTCAACCCCCTCCTATGGCACCTCCCCATGCCCACGCAAAAGATGCAACACCTGCCCCTTCACTTCATCTCTGCTCACCGTCCAAGGGCCCAAACACTCCTTTCAAGTGAAGCAGCATTTCGCTTGCATTTCCCCCAACTTAGTCTACTGCATTCGTTGCTCCCAATGTGGTCTCCTCTACATTGGAGAGACCAAACGTAAACTGGGCGACCACTTTGCAGAACACCTGCGGTCTGTCCGCAAGAATGACCCAAACCTCCCTGTCGCTTGCCATTTTAACACTCCACCCTGCTTTCTTGCCCACATGTCTGTCCTTGGCTTGCTGCATTGTTCCAGTGAAGCCCAACGCAAACTGGAGGAACAGCACCTCATCTTCCGACCAGGCACTTCACAGCCTTTCGGACTGAATATTGAATTCAACAACTTTAGATCTTGAACTCCCTCCTCCATCCCCACCCCCTTTCTGTTTCTTCCCCCTTCCTTTTGTTTTTTCCAATACTTTATATAGATTTTTCTTTTCCCACCTATTTCCAATATTTTTAAATCTTTTATGCCCTGCTAGTCTTTCCACCCCACCCCCACTAGAGCTGTACCTTGAGTGCCCTACCATCCATTCTTAATTAGTACATTCATTTAGATAATATCACTACCTTCAACACCTCTGTGTTCTTTTGTTCTTTTGTCTGTGACATCTTTTGATTATCTGCTCCTATCACTGCTTGCTTGGCCCTACAACCACACTACCCCCCCACTTTTCTCCCCACCCCCCACCCCCTCCCCCACCTTAAACCAGCTTATATTTCACCCCTCTCCTTATATTCAGTCAGTTCTGTGGAAGGGTCATGAGGACTCGAAACGTCAACTCTTTTCTTCTCCGCTGATGCTGCCAGACCTGCTGAGTTTTTCCAGGTAATTCTGTTTTTGTTTTGGATTCAAGGAGTGTCTTGAAGGAAGAAAGTGAAGTAGCGAGGTGGAGAGGTGTAGTGAGGGAATTCCAGAGCTTGGGGCCTAGGCAACTGAAGGTGTGGCCACCAATGGTGGAGCAGTTAAAATTGGGATGCTCAAGAATCCAGAATTAGAGGAGTGAAGATATCTCAGAGGTTTGTGGAGTTGGAGGAGAAATAGGGAGTGGCAAGGCCATGGAGGGATTTGAAAACAAAGATAAGAAAATAAAGAGCCAATGTAGCTCAGTGGGCACAGGGGTGATAGGGGAACGGGACTTGTGAAGAGTTAAAGCGCAGACAACAGAGTTTTCGATGATCTCAAGTTTACCAAAGGTAGAATATGATAGACCAGCCAGGAGTGCGTTGGAATAAAAGAGTCTAGAGGTAGCAAAGGCATGAATGATAGTTTCAGCAGAAGATGAACTAATACTGGGGTGAAGTTGGACAATGTTATGGAGGTGGAAATCGGTGGTTTTTGATGGCACGAATATGTTGGAAGCTCATCTCGGGATCAAATGTGTGACCAAGGTTGTGAACAGAGCTAGGAATTTATATTTCTTTTAATAACTTTGTTAATGGCCTTAACAGGCCTTTTAATTGTTGGTGAGCATGCTGCTGACTCTGGCACGCGCCCGCCGACTGAAATGTCACGCAATGGTGTGCTGACGTCGGGAGGTTAGCCCGACATCAATACGCATCATTTTACGCTCGAGTGGGTTGGGCACATGCATGCGCTCCGAGCTAAAAATTTTGCCCCAGGTCTCTCTGTTCCTGCACCCCTTTTAAAATTGTACCAGTCAGCTTTTACTGCCTCTGTAAAAAATCTGTATTTTGTATTATGTAAAGAAACACATTTCTTTGTCCATTGGCTGGAGCTTTGGTTATGTGATGACATACGGTGGTTGATTTGAGATAGGTGCATGCTCATGTTTACATCGGGCCATTCCATTAAGTCTCAGAATATAGAGAATTAATTTGATGGATGTCAATTGTGAAATATAAGCAACAGACCTAGTGGTGTGTGTCATGCTGTTTGGGGAGAAGAGGATGGAAGTCATCAGAGCCACATTTATGGATAACATTTTTCTTTATGAACCATTTCTATTTGTTAAGTGATAGGTTATAGTTTAGAAATACATAGTTAGGTGGGTGGTGAATTTTGGTGACGGCTATTTCTGGGATTTTATTTTCATGGAATATGATTATTTTGGTAGAATCAGATTGGGAAGAAAATTTTGATTTGGGAGGAAGATGATATTAATGATGAATAAGAAAAATGGAAAATAACTAGTTAGAAACTAAAAGAATTCAGAGATTTAAGTAATGTTGACGAGGAAGATATTTTAAGCATTGAGGAAGAACAAAACTGACAGACAGGCATTGTACGCAAAACAATCAGAATTTACACATGGCATGCACAAAACAGATATTTTATAGTAAATATATATTCCTAGCTCTGTTTTATTCTGTTTGGGTCAACTGTGGCTTAGTTGCCTCTGAGTCAAACAATTCTGGGTTCAAGTCCCGCTCCATGAATTGAGCACAACAATCAGGCTGGCATTCCAGTGCAGTACAGAAGAAGTGCTGCAGTGTCAGTGGTGTCATCTTTGGATGAAACATTAAACCAAGGCTATATTTGTCCTTGCAGGTGGATGTAAAACTCCCATGGCACTACTTTGAAGAAGAACAGGGGAAGATATCCTTTGTGCCCTGGCCAATTATTTATTCCTCAAATCAACACTACAAACAACCGATCGATCATTATCACATTGCCATTTGTGGGAGCTTACTCTGTGCAAACTGGTTGCTATGTTTCCCACATTTTGCAACAGAGATTGCACTTCAAAAATTCTTCATTGGTTGTAAAACATTTTGGGATATCCAGTGGTCATGAAATATGCTATGTAAATGAAAGTCTTTTTTTCTTATCAATTTAGTCCAGATCCTATAGCAAATATCATGTTCAGTATTCATTCAGGCTGATGTGGGAGTAAGAAAGGGTTTTGTTGAGGCCAAAATGCCACTAGGAGTGAGTCAGGATAAAACCTCTACTGAACCCCAGACAACTAGGGCCAATTCTACACATAGAACCATAGAAAGGTTATGGCACAGAAAGAGGTTGTTCAGCCCATTGTGTCTGTGCTGACTGAAAAATCTAGCCTTCCATTCTAATCCCACCTTCCAGCACTTGATCCATAACCTTGCAGGTTACAGCACTTCAGGTGCAGATCCAGGTACTTTTTAAATGAGTTGAGGTTTCTGCTGCAACCACCAATCCAACAGCAAATAGACACCTAACAACCTCTGGGTGAAATTTTTTCCTAATATCCCCTCACCTTAACTCTGTGACCACTGGTAATTAACCTCTCCGCTAGGAGAAACAAGTCTTCCCTGTCTACTGTATCTAGGCCCCTCATAATTTTATACACCTCAATCAAGTCACCCCTCAGTTTCCTCTGTTCTAAGGAAAACCTAATCTTTCCTCATTGTTGCAATTTTCCAGCCATTCTTGTAAATCTCTTCTGTAGTCTCTAGGACAATTATGTCCTTTCTGTGATGCGGTGACCAGAACTATACACAAAACTCCAGTTGTGGCCTAACCAGCATTTTATACAGTTCCATCATTACATCTCTGCTCTTGTATTCAATACCTCATGCAATAAAGGAACGCATTCCATATGCTTTCTTTACTACCTTATCCACCTGTCCTGCCATCTTCAGGGACCTGAAGATATGCACTCCAAGATCTCTCACTTCCTCTACCCCTCTCAATATCCTCCCATTTATTAAGTATTCCCTTGCTTTGGTTGTTCTCTCAAAATGCATTACCTCAAACTTCTCTGGATTGAATTCCATTTGCCACTTCTCCGCCAACTCAACCAAACCATTGATATCATTCTGGAGTCCACAGCTATCCTCTTCACTATCAGCTACATGGCTGATTTTTGTGTCAACTGCATATTTCCAAATCACACATTCCACGTTTAAGTCCAAATCATTAATATATACCACAAACAGCAAGGGCCCCAACATTGAGCCCTGTGGAATGCCACTGGAAACCGTTTTCTATTCGTTAAAATATCCATTGATCATTACCCTTTGTTTCCTGTCACTGACCCAATTTTGGATCCAACTTAGATCCCCTGTACCCCATGGGCATATTTGACAAGTCTGTCTTGTGGAACCTTGTCAAATGCCTTACTAAAATCCATGCAGACCACATCCACTGCACTACCCTCATCAATCCTCATTGTTACTTCTTCAAAAAATTCTATTAAGTTAGTAAAACACAACTTTTCCTTAACAAAACCATGCTGACTATCCCTGATCAATCTGTGCCTTTCTAAGTGATTGATTCTGATAATTTATCAACCACCGAAGTCAGACTGACCAGCCTATAATTATTTGGCCTATCCCTTGCCCCCTTTTTAAACAATGGTATGTTTGCAGATCTCCAATCCTCTGGTACCTCACCTGTATCTAGTAAGGATTGAAAAATGATCCTTAGGGCATTTGCTATTTCCTCCCTGGCTTCCATTAACAGCCTGGGATAAGATCCATCTGGCCCTGGTGACTTTCCATCTTCAAAGATGCCAGTCTCTCCAGTACTTCATCTCCGATTATGCTTATTTTACTAATGTTTCATACACCTTCTCATTAACTAGAATGTCTGCACCATGCCTCTCCTTTATGAAGACAGAAACAAAGTACTCAGTAAGAATCTTGCCCACATCTTCTGCATCAACGTGTAAGTTACCTTCTACAACCCTAACAGGCCCTCCCCTTTTCCTTACTAATTGTTTTGCTCTCAATGTACTAATGAAACATCTTTGGGTTTTCTTTGATTTTACCTGCCAATATTTTTTCATATCCTCCCTTTGCTTTCCAATTTAATTTTTTACTTCACCAATGTATTTTCTATACTCTTCTGGGCTTTCTAACATATTAATTTCTTTTCTGACTGTCATAAACTTCCTTTTTCTGCTTTATCTTACCCTTTATGCTTCTAGTTAAACAGAGGGCTCTAGATTTGACAATACCACTCTTTTTCTTTTTGGAGACATGTCTACACTGTGCCTGTAGAATCTTGCTTTTGAATGCCTCCCATTGGTCTGTCACTGATTTCCCTTCAAGAAGCACTTTCACCAGTTCACCTCTCAGGTTCGTAAAGTTTGTCTTTCCTCAATTTAGAACTTTTTCTCCTGTTCTATCTTTATCCTTTTCCATAATTATATTATTATGGCCACCATCTCCAAAATGATCCCCCACTACTACTTCACCCACTTACCCAGCTTCATTTCCTAGGAGTAAATCTAGAATTGCACTCCCTCTCATTGGGCTTGTTACATGGTGGCTAAAAAAATTCTCTTGAATTTAGTTTAAGAATTTTGTGCCCTTCACACTGTTGATATTAGGGTAGTTGAAGTCCACAACTATTAGTGCCCTATTGCTTTTGCACTTAGAAATTTGCCTACATATTTTCTCTTCTATCTCCCTCTCACTATTAAGGGGTCTATAGTACACTCCTAGTAGTGTGGCTGCCCCTTTTTTATTCCTGAGTTCAACGCATACGGCCTCAATTGATGATTCATTTAGTACATCATCCCTTCCCACAACTGTAATTGATTCTTTAACCAATAATGCTACACTCCCACCTTTTTTATCACCCTCCCTATCCTGTTTGAGAACTCTAATTTTGTAACTCTTTAAGCCAAGTTTCTGTTAGAGCAGTGATATCGTGCTGCCATTTGTCTATGTGACCCAGTTCATCAACTCTGTTTGCTATACTCCTTGTATTTAAATATATGCCTTTTAACATTGCCAAATTCCTGTGCTGTACACTTTTTAACCTTTGCCTCTTCTGCCTTGCAGAATCACTTGTTAATTTTCTGCCTCCTGCTCTGGATTTGCCTTATCTGAATCTGCCCTTGGTTCCCCAATCCCCTGCCAATCTAGTTTAAACCCTCCCCAACTACGCTAGCAAATCTCCCTGCAAGGACGTTTGGCCCGGTCCTATTCGGGTGTACACCATCCAGCTTGTACAGATCCCATCTTCCCCAGAACTGGTCCCAATGCCCCAGAAATCTGAAGCCCTCCCTCCTGCACCATCTCTCCAGCTGTGCATTAACCTGGTATATTCCCCTAATTCTATACTCAATAGTACGTGGTGTTGGGAGTAATCCGGAGAACACTACCTTTGAGATTCTGCTCACTAATCTTTTTCCTATCCCCCTAAACTCAGCCTGCAGAACCTCATCCCTTTTTCTACCTATACCATTGATACCAATGTGAACCATGACCTCTGGCACCCTCACCCTCCAGAATTTTCTGTAGCTGCTTGGTAATATCCATGACCCTTGCACCAGGGAGGCAACATGCCATCCTGGAATCACGTCTGTGACCACAGAAGTGCCTATCTTTTCCCCTAACCATAGAATCCCCTGCCACTATTGCTCTTCTCTCTTTTCTCCTCCCTCCCTGCACAGCTGAGCCACCCATGGTGTTCTGGTCATGACTTTTGCTGCTCTCTCCAAAGGAACCCTCTCTCCCTTGGTGCTCAGAACTGAGTTACTGTTAGAAAGTGGGATGTCCTCATGGGAATGCTGCACTGCCTTGTCTCTCTTGCCTGTTTGCCTGTTACCCAGTCCCTCTCTGCCTGCACTTTGTTAAGGTGCAGGGTGACCACCTCCTGAAACGTGCTATCCACAAAGCTTTCATCCTCACAAATGAACCTCAGTGACAGCAGCAACTCTGCGAGTTCCAAGATATAGTACTCGAGTTTTTCCATTTGGTGATACTTTCTGCGCATGTAGTTGTCCAGAGCATGGGTAGTGTGCTGGAGTCCCCGCATGGTACAGGATGTGCACTCAGCGGGTGTGAGCAGCCCTGCCATGCCTCAAATTATTTACTTACTGCACTAAAATTGGAAGTTAAGTAAACACAATAAAATGCTAATTAATTGTTTTTTGTAACTTAGTTAATTTATAACCTATAACTCCTACAACTCCCAATAAGCTTTATTACCACCAATAAACCTTACCAATAATAAAACAGTACACTTACCAATAAATTACTGAGTTCTGAAGTTTAAAGTTTTACCTTTTCTTTCTTATCCAGATATTTATAAACTTTTCCTCAAAATAGTGAACTAACCAAGCTATTTATACACAGTCCCTTGTGCTAAGAACTTTCTGGCCAATCAACTTATGAGTTTCCTGTAACGTCATAATTTATTGTTTTTTCACTGGCTGGAATTTTCCAGCCCCTCACGCCAGTGGGATCTTCTGGTCTCGCCAATGTGAATGTTTGCTGTATTTAAATCTGCAGCTGCGTATAATAGTTTTCTTATATGTCTTAATGGAATCCATCCTGTGCTCAAATTCACCTTAGAAATGGAGGAGTCAAATGAACTCCCCTTCCTTGATGTACCAGTTGAGAAATCTGCCAGGAGATTCTTTACCATGATCTACCACAAACCTACCTTCGCTGGTTAATATATGCATTGGGATTCTTAAAGTTCCACATGCTTTAACATTGGTCTTATTGGCAACCTTGTAGACAGGGCCCGAGCCATTTGCTCACCTTGCAAGCTTGCTGCTGAAATAGTTTGCATCAAAGGTATCCTGCAGGATAATGGCTACCCTGATCAGATCATTTTGTGCTGTGAATCAGGCAAACTCATAAATGGGTCTAAGGCCATCACTTTCGACCCTTAAAAGTGCCCAGTCTACCGCAGATTACCATGGAAGGGCAAAAAATCTCAAAAATTTGAACAATAGGTGAAGCTAGCTTTTTCACGCTGCTACTATGCAGTAGCAATACAAGTGGTATCCACCACTAACAGGATGTGGCCGTCAAGCCAAAAGGACCTTCAGCCTATCACACAAATGAGTAACGTGGTATATGAATTCAGTGCCAGTGTGAAGCTAGGTATGTAGGCTGTACGTCCCATAGACTGGTGGATCATATCAAACAGCATGTCCCAGCTGTTGTTCACAATAGGTAAGGTACAGACTGTATCCAACCAGCCTGTGTTTGCAAAACTCAAAACCCAGTATTCAACATTAGATGTGATTCTGTGATTGGGCAACATTTGCTAAATAATCTTCAGTATGTAAAGAATTACGCTGACAACCAATTTCAGATTGTTAGTGGGGCTCGTGGTGTGGCACATTTGCGTGTACTAGAAGCTACATATATTAATACACAGGTCCTGTTCTTTGCAGACAGAAAGAACATGCACATACATTGTGCCAGTTTTAGCTAAACAAAATAAGTGACAGCCATTCGCTGACTTATTCCTCAGGGCAATGCCTTGGCCAATCAGGGTCAAACTTCCTGATTTAAATTTCAAACAATGTTTGGCAGTTAACTATTACCATTACTGGTGCATTCTCCATGGCAATGCCTCTACCAATCAGATTCTACTTGCCAACCAATCAGCACAGTCTTCACATACAGCATAAATTGCTGTTTTCCACTTATGTTGGAATCTGGCAAAGTGTCCCAATGAGTGAAAGATGAAAAGCTTTGACATCCCTTTTCTCAGCAATACTCAAGTTTTGTACTATCAAATGACTATTTATTCTTAAACTGTCTTAATTATTTCAATTCTTAAATTAATTATGAAACATAGCATAACCACTCCATTATCAGGCTCATGACTTGAGCAAGAGGGAAGGGGGAGGCAAAAGACAGTTTGAAACTAACATTGCCTATCTTGTCTCACTGACTCCTATAAGCCTGTCACAGCGTATTACTGCTGACAGCTGTGGAGAAGTATTCACTCAAACTGTCCTGTCGTCTTGTCTAGAGGAGGATGAATGGTGCTTACATTAACATCAACTTTTGCAGGACAGAACACACATTTATATTGCACTCAAGGTTGGACTCTTGTTTCTTTTGACAGCAACTGCAGATTAGTATTAGGCACATGACTCCCACATCACCAGCACTAGTTTATCCAAGGCCATGTCAAGATTGACAAAACTACCGGTTTTACTTTAACTCACGTAGCAAAGCTTACAGATGTTTCCTGCTTTGTACAAGGTTTGCAGGAAATGTTTTGATACAGTTTATATGCTATACCTTAGGTTACACAATATTTGCAGGTATATACAGGTATGTATAATTACCAGACAAGACAACATTTGATTTGCTGATGTACAATGAATTATTTTTAATTCTAGTGGTTTATTTCCATTTGTAATGGAAACATTTGATTTGATTGGAGAACTTAATTTTTACATCTTAGTTATTAAACATATTCTGTATGTTTTTAAAAGGTATATTAGGAAAGCCATCATCACCTCTATCAGTTTTATGGAATACATATAGCATTTGCAACTAATACAGAGTGTTTTATTAAAATGCTAACTCCCACTACAGACCAAAACAAATGGAACCTGACATAGGCATATTATAGGGATTTGTAGGTTGATAATCAAGCAATGATAAGCTTGGCCACATTATGAAAACACCTTCTATGACAATCAAGCCCCAGTGTGAGACTTGAACCCAGAGCTCCTAGGCAGGGAAATTACCCATTGCACCACAAGACCTCCCCTAGTTTACAGAGGATAATTTCGCCAATGAATTTCTTTCTCTGCAAAACTGACAATAATGCTTGGAATAAATAGTTCTCCTGTTAGAAACAGATAGTTCTGTGCATTTTATTTTCTACTTGATCTGCAAGCATTTCTGCAGGTTAATGTCGAGTACTTCCCATTGACTCTCCTCTCAATTTCATAATAAACCAATTAGTTTAAATAATAAATCTGGACATTTTAGGGAAAGATGCCTCTCCTGCTATTGGGTTTCAGACATTAAGCAGAAATGTTTTGAAAGCAATGTTCTCCTTCACCTATCAGTGTGCATGTGCTAGCCCCATTCATTGATAAGAGATTTTCCAGAAGGAAAAAGGAAGATTTATTTAATCATAAATTCATGGTAATCCTTATTAAACTACAAAATACCTTTGAAGTCTGCACTCTATTCTGCACGCAGTAATGCTCTCTTCACTACATACACTAAGATAACATTGGTCACCACAGAAACCAGACCAGGGCTAATAAATAAAAATTGGAAAGTTGCCACACAAAGCAATCAGTTTAGATCAGTCTCCTGCCTGAGATACAATTTAAACATAATTTGCTTTCAGAATTCCAAAAAAGTAAATATTTTACAAGCTTATATTCACAAAATTTATAGAAACAAGAGAATATTATGCAATTGAAAAAGTGTTAGCATGAATGTACTTATTAACAAGACTAACAAATCATGCTCCTACACTCAAGATTATACTGATGAGGCACAGATTGGATTGCTTCTGGTGTTTGCTTGGTGAATTATCATTAGCTTATGTGTGCCATTTCAGCATTTTCTGCCTTCCTATGTGCAAGGCAGCTGACCTTTACGTCACTTTGCAGCTGCATATCAAAGTCCCTGCAGTTGTGCACTGAAAGTAAGTTCCACTGATTAACTATTAGTAACATCATGGCACATACAGTACCCTCTTAAAGGCCGGTCCAATTGGCCGTGGAAGTTTGTTGATTCCCTGGCATGCTTTTGCCATAACTCTCTTAATAAGTTTAAGACATGGCCTGTACTGCCTGTTTTCTGGTGGTGTTCCTGTTGGCTGTCAGCCATATTCGAAGAGGTGGCCAGGAGTCTCCTGAGTCCCAGCCTCAGGTAGGCCTGATAACATTGTGGCAATCAGTACATTGATAAGGAAGAGGCATGCAAAGCTCAAGAACAACGTATGTAGCTCAATGTGAGGTCCAATTTTGGGTTACGACCTGAACCTACAGTGAATTAATAGAGGTATGTGTTGATTTTGAAGCAGTTCTTTGGGGTTGTACCAAAGCCAATTTAGCCAATCTCAAATGGAGTGATGTTAGGCAAAAAAAAGATTTACATTTATGTAGTATCTCATTACATCACACAAATTGGGTTTAAAGTGTTGTAACTATTGTTATGTATGTAAATGTAAAAAATAGTAACATTCCTTCAAATATTAATGAGATGAACGATGAATTAATTGTTGGTGGTGCTGGATGAGTGAAAAATGTTGACCTGGAGACAAAAGCAGCTCACTGCTTTTCTTCAAATAGTGCCATGGAGTCCATGTAAACATGCAAACAATTTTACTATCTCAACTTCTGATAGTGCAACACTCTCTCTTAGTACTGCACTAAAATGTTAGCTTAGATTATGTACTCACATTGTGGAATGGGATTTCAACTCACAACCTTCTGACTCTGTGGTGAGAGTGTTGGAAGCAAGTCCCAAGATAGGGGAAAATAAATAAACCAGTGACAATTTTTGGAATATCTGTGGGCATTGGCTGAGGACAGTGCCAGGCTCAGCTGTGATACTCCAATGATCATAAAGCTTACTGACACTTGCTGTCAAAGCTCGCAGACAAAGAACGGACACCTATTAGCAGAGGGTGGCCAGACTCAATGGCAGTGACTCCCAGCAAATAATGAACATTGCCTGCAGCAAAGCAAAGGAAAAAGGCTCCATGTGCTACAGGCAGCTCACAGTGCAATTAAGAATGATGCAGTAAAGTAGGAGGTACTGTACTTTCACTGCATTTGTAAGTTTGCAATACTCTAATGGTGTTTGTGGTATAAACATTATCCAAAGCAGACATTACAGAGACAGACTGAAAAGACAAGGGTACAGTATCATTTGGAAACCTGTAATTATCAGGCAGAATTATTGAAGACCTTTATAGTTTTGACTCTAAAATGTCGAACCTAGAAGGCTCTTTATATTCTTCAATGGGACTTCATCTGCTCTGTAGAATGTAAATGTCCAACTGAAGAATACAGCTGTTTGTCAAGTCAAAAACAGTGACCTGCATCCTGGTTTCCATTTGTGTACATTGGATAGAAAGCAGATACTAATGCTAAAATGGCAGCTTTATGTCTCAATAAAATGTGGTGCACGCACATTTAAAAAAGACATATTTTAGTTTTGACAATGGCCGGTGTTTTCCATGCCTGCCCCATCGGATGTGTTCGTGGCATGAGCGGACAATATGGCGAGAAGGCCAAAAATCGGTTTCACGACATCGTGAAACCAGTTTGCGATTGTCCGCTCCTTCCACCAATGACAGGCCGTGTTTCCTGCCATCGGGCATTGGGAACCTAATTGTAATACATCAGCATATCATTATAAGGCTAGCCCGCCAGACTCGACTCATCACACGCCACTGCACCCCCACCATCCAACCCCCACCCCCCCCCAACCCCCTCACCCACCGCCCACTGGATCGTCCACCCACATCGGCAAGAAAGCATGCCGACGTGTTTCACAACAGCACATAAGCAACATGCACTTGGCCAGCTGCACTTCACTTGAGAGTTCAAGATTTGTTTGACTACCTTGCTTTGGTCAGCACTCACAGTCATCAGTGCCAGGCTTCACAGACAGAACTACGTCACTTTTAGGGGGCTCATGGGTAGGTCTCTATCTACCAGATTAGCCATGTGTGGGTGGCTTTTCAATGGCCGCAGGGCTATGGCTTGCTTGGGGAAGGGGGAGAAGTGGCTCCTGGCAAGGAAGAGGCTGCAGGACGGGACCTGTACTGGGGCAGGAAGGAAACCCAAGGTGTGTGTGGGGGCACATATTGATCTGTCTAAGTGGCCTCAAAATGGTGAGGGCTGAGGAGGCAGTCTCCACAGGAGGTGAGGAAATGGACATGTGAGGGTATGTGTGTGAGAATGGGTGGCAATGTCCCTTGAGCTGCCTGTGAGTGAGATGCCAGTGAATGTGTGCTGGGCTTGAGTGTGTGAATTTAGAGTGATGAGATAGTTGCCTTACCCTGGCTACATGGATGAGATCATTCATTCTCTATCTGCATTGGGTGGCCAACCTCTTCTGTGTAACTTTGGCACTGACCACTGCTGCCAGAGCCTGCCATGCTGGATTGGTGACTCCTCTGCCCATCCTGCAACCACAGCAGGTGTAGAGGACACCATGTGGGCCTTCACGGTGTCCAAATGGCATTCCAGGCTTTAAACCTGGGGGCTGCAGTCTTCTTGCCTTTCATGGACAAATTCCCTGCTGTAGTCATGGGCTGGAAACACTGAAATGTATATGTGAGGCTGGACTTAAAATCCGGTGTCCGGTGTGGTGAAATGGCAAGGTGATGGCGTGGCAGGTGAATGAGAGCCTGCCGGCCATGGAAGTGGCATGTTTCCTGGGGATGCATAAGTAATGTGGCAGGTTTGGGACGATACAACAAGAAAATCCACCATTGCAGCTGGTGCGTAAAACTTAGTGCAAATCTGAGATGGGGAACCCAATGTTTCTCATTTTTGTCTTTTGAATTTGCAGTTTCAACTCAAAATATTTCATAATGCCAGTTTTATTTTTGAAATTGTTTTGCACATTACAATCTCAACACTATCTCTTTTCCTCCTTAGTCCACACTGCTCTTTATTTATGAGGTTTTTGTTTATACTGCTTTAAATGCGATTATAAACAGAGTCCCTGAGGGCTGGGATAAGACTGAAGTTACGTTGAAACTGATGTAAAAATCTAGAAATGGATCAGAGCCAGAAACTTTTCTACCAAAAAATTGAACAGGCTGGGGTCCTGTGTGGACTTTTTAATCTTATGCATGACTTCCTTTGTAATAAAGGCAAATAACTTTCTGTGACTCATACACAAGACTGAAGTCCCTCTGAATGCCAACACTTCCTATTTTATCACCTTTTAATAAATATTCTTTTTTATTTTCCTACTAAGGTGGAGAACGTCATGTTTTTCCACAACATATTACATCTGTCATGCTCTTGCCCACTCATTTAACCTGCCCATAACCCTTTGCAGCCTCCTCACAGTTTACTTTCCTACCTAGTTTTGTATCATCAGCAAACTTGGATACATTACACTTAAACCAATCCAAGTTATTGATATCAAAAACAAAAACAGAATTACCTGGAAAAACTCAGCAGGTCTGGCAGCATCGGCGGAGAAGAAAAGAGTTGACGTTTCGAGTCCTCATGACCCTTCTTGATGCTGCCAGACCTGCTGAGTTTTTCCAGGTAATTCTGTTTTTGTTTTGGATTTCCAGCATCCACAGTTTTTTGTTTTTATCAAGTTATTGATATGTTTTGTAAATAGCTGAGGCCCAAGAAATAATCTTTGCTGTACCTAAGTGGGCCCAGTCTGCCAACCAGAAAATCGCCAGTTTATCCTTATTCTGTTAACCAATCCTCAATCCATTCTAGTATATAACCTCCAATTCCATTGGTCCTAATTTTGTGGAATGATCTCTTGTGTGGCACCTTACTGAATATTTTCTAAAATCCAAATACAGTACATCCACCCTGCTTGAAACAACTTCGGAAGAACTCTAACAGACCAGTTCCATATTCTAGATCAACTCTGATTTGCATGCTCTAGTGAGCTGCCAGTACAAAACATGCTTTCCATAGGTAAATTGCCAATTGGAAGGAGGGAAATTCAGAACTACTGTAGGTTCTCAAAGGTCCGTGCAGTTTAAGGGAATGGTATTTTTGGTTGCCATTACTAAATCAATGGAGCAACACTGTGAAACTGCAGGGAGAGTTCTAGGAGGGCCCTAGGTATTCATATGTAGCTTAAGATGCCAATAGATCAGGTTTATGAGAGGAGCAAGGTTCCCTTTCCCTTGGATGGACAATGGGTGCCAAGGTGTGTTAGTGGAAGGGCATGGCGAGAAGTAGCACAACACGTGAATGAAAGCATTGCTTTCTTCAGGGCCAGGCTACAACACAGAAAGTAATTTAATGATCTGACCAAGTATGCCAAGGTGAGAATCCTATTCACATCTCTCATACTTTATGCACAGCCTTACAGAATCCCTTCACCTCTGCACAATCATTGCTTCCCTTCCTTGCTTCATGGTTGTCCATAAGTCAGTGGGAAAGGTATCACCGCACCTCCTTTTTGTGTTCACTCATGCCCTCAATGACCATTACTGCTCTCAAAACCATTTCTCACTCTTGGCCTTAGTTGCTGCTTCAACATGTCTTCATCCTCACTGTGATAAGCTGACCCATACATGGTGAGGGATGAAAGCTACAGCACATATTAACCTATTTCTATTCTTCTTGCAAGCAAGCTTGCATGCGATAGGCAGTCAATGGAAGAGGAGGCTCTGTTGGTTACAAAATTTCTCCGCTCTATAGGAGGCCATTATTGAGATAATGGAAAGACACACAGCAGTCAGCATCTCAGATGGTAAAGTTGGAGGTCTGTAACAGTAGGATTTGCCAGCACCTTCCCAACCACCTCTCTTTCTGCTTAACGATTTCAGTTACATGCTCACTGGCATCCAGAACACAACAACCTGGCATGGCTCACTGCTGCCAGTAATCTGTCAAGTACTTATCATTTAAATAATTTCCTTACCTTTGCAGTCTCGTCTTTTCTAGGTCCAAAAGAGGACTTGGGCAATAATGTCATACAGAAAATGAAACTCATGACAATAATGTACCTTCACTTGGTCTTACTATATTAAATAGCAGATGAAGGCTCTCAGATGTGGCTTTGACATCCTGCAGCCAGCCTTCCTAATGGCCATAGTTGCTCACCAGGTTTGACTGCAACGAAGGTGCAAATCTGGGCCCAGATACAGTTATAGGCAGATCCTCCAGGGCCCGAAGCCAGGGCCTGACAAGCCTCCACCAGCAGGGGAAAAAACACAGGACAGAGAGAGCATGATGACTCTTTCTTGACAGACCATAAGACATAGGAGCAGAAGTAGGCCATTCGGCCCATCAAGACTGCCCTGCCATTCAGTGAGATCATGGCTGATCTCATAATCCTCAACTCCACTTTCCTGCTTTTCCTGGTAACCCTTGATTCCCTTACTGATTAAAAATCTTTCTATCTCAGCCTTGAATATACTTAATGGCCCAGCCTGTACAGTCCACTGTGGTAAAGAATTCCACAGATTCACTACCCTCTGAGAGAAGAAATTCCTCCTCATCTCTTTTTTAAACGGGCACCCCCTTACTCTGAGATTATGTCCTTTGATCCTGGACTCTCCCTCAAGGGTAAACAACCTCTCAGCATCTACCCTATCAGGTCCCCTAAGAATCTTATATGTTTCAATAAGGTCGCCTCTCATTCTTCTAAACTCCAATGATTGCAGGCCCAAGCTACTCAACCTCTCCTCATAAGAAAATCGCTCCATACCCGGAATCAATCTAGTGAACCTTTTCTGGACTGCCTCCAATATCATTATATCTTTCCTTAGATAAGGGGACCAAAATTGTTCACAGTGTTCTAGCTGTGGCCGAACTAGTACCTTGTATAGTTTTAGCAAGGCTTCCCTATTTTTATATTCCATTCCCTTTGAAAGAGAGGCCAACATTCCACCTGCCTTCCCTAATACCTGTTGAACTTGTATGTTAACTTTTTGGGATTAATGCACAAGGACTCCCAAATCCTTCTGTGCTGCAGCATTCTTCAGTCTTTCTCCATTTAAATAATATTCAGTTCCTCTATTCTTCCTGGCAAAGTGCATAACCTCACATTTTCCCACCTTATATTCCATCTGCTAAGTTTTTACCCACTCACTTAACCTGTCTAAATGCCTCTGTAGTCTCCTTGTGTCATCCTCACCACTTGCCTTCTCACCTACTTTTATGTCATCCACAAACTTGGTGATAGTACATTCACCTCCTTCATCCAAGTCATTAATATATATTGTAAATAGTTGAGGCCCCAGCACTGATCCTTAGACTTTGGAAAAGTCCCAAAGGGTGGCACTCCACAAGTTACAGGTTGCCACCCCAAAAAGGTCCCCTTATCCCAACTCTCTGTCTTCTATTAGTTAACCAACCCTCTATCCATGCTAATATACTACTCCCAACACCAGGGGCACTTATCTTATTAAGTAGCTTTATGTGCAGTACCTTATTGAATGCCTTTTGGAAATCCAAATATATTAGATCTATCTATCCTGCTTGTTACCTCCTCAAAGAATTCTAATAAATTTGCTAGGCATGATTTCCCCTTCACGAAGCCATGTTGACTCTGCTTGATTAGATTATGCATTTCTGAGTGCTCTGCTATTACATTTGACTCCAAATGACTCCAAATGACTACAAATGACTCCAACATTTTCCCAATGACAGATGTTAAGCTAACTGGCCTATAGTTACCTGTTTTTGTCTCCCTTCCTTTTTGAATAAGGGTGTTACATTGGCCATTCTCCAACCCTTTGGGACTTTTCCAGAATCTAAAGATTTTTGGAAGATTATTACCAGTGCATCCATTATCTCTGTAGCTACTTCCTTTAATATCCTAGGATGCAACCTATCAGGTCCAGGGGACTTATTGGCCTTTAGCCCCATTAGTTTCCCTGGTACTTTTTCTCTAGTGATAGTTATTGTATTTATTACCTCCCCCTCTTTTGCCCCTTGATTATTTAGTATTTTTGGAATGCTATTTGTATCTTCTACCATGAAGACTGAAGCAAAGTATTTATTCAATTCCTCTGCCATTTCCTGGTTCTCCATTATTATTTCCCCAGCTTTATTCTCTAAGGGGCCTTTGTTTACTTTGGCCTCCCTCTTCCTTTTATATATTTAAGGAAGCTCTTATTGTCCATTTTTATATTACTTGCTAGTTTACCCTCAAAGTTTATTTCCTCCCTCTATTATTTTTTTGGTCATCTTTTGTTGGTTTTTAAAACTTTCCCAATCCTCTGGCTTACCACTAATCTTTACCACGTTGTATGTTTTTTTTTCAATTTGATACTGTCTTTAACTTCCTTGGTTAACCATGGTTGGTTTATCCTCTTCATTGAATTCTTCTTCCTCACTGGGATATATCTTTGTTGAGAGTCATGAACTATTTCTTAAATGTCTGCCATTGTTCATCAACCGCCTTTTCTGCTAAACTCCTTTCCCAATTCACTCCAGCCAGCTCTGCCCTCATTCCATTGTAATTACCTTTATTTAAGTTTAGCACAGTTGTTTCTGACCCAAATTTCTCATTCTCAAACTGAATGCTAAATTCTACCATTTTATGGTCACTGTTTCCTAGGGGATCCTTTACCCTGAGATTGTTTATTAAACCTGCCTCATTACACATTACCCAATCCAAAATAGCCTGATCTCTGGTTGGATTCACAACATACTATTCTAAGAAACTGTCCTGAATACACTCTGTGAATTCTTGCTTGTGTCTACCTCTGCCAATTTGATTTTCCCAATCTACATGAAAATTAAAGTCACCCATGATTAATATACTGCCTTTTTAACATGCTCTCTTATCTCCTGATTTATTCTCTGTCCTACAGTATAGCTACAGACAGGGACCCAAAAGACAACTCCTACCAGTGTCTTTTTCCCCTTGTTATTTCTTACCTCCACCCATATGGATTCTACATCTTCCAATCCAAGATCATATCTTGCTATTGTACTTGCTCCATCTTGTATTAACAAAGCTACCCCGCCAACCTTTCCTTCCTGCCTGTCCTTTCAAAAAGTCAGCCTGTCCTTGCCGACACCTCAGACACCTTACTACAGTGAGCAGTTAAAATGGCAACCAGCAGGAATCCAGTGATAACAGCGGTAAGAATGAATGCTCCATTTTACCCTTTTTCTGCTGGGTAGATTGGGTTGATGAGCTGACTGACCAGGGCACTGTGGAGCAGGAAGGCATTCAAGTGGGGGGAGTAAAATGGCATGTAGTGGTTATAGGGGACAGTATAGTGAGAGGGATTGACACTGTTCTCTGTCGTAAAGAGCGAGAGTCCAGAAGTCCATGTTGCCTCCCTGGTGCCATGGTTCGGAACATTTGGTCAGGGCTGTAAAAGAACATGCAGTTGGAAGATCCAGTTGTCATGGTCCATGTAGGTACCAACATCATAGTCCATGCAGTTTCATCCCTTTTTAAGAGTCAACCACATTGTTGTGGGTCTGGAGTCATGTGTAAGCCAGACCAGGTAAGGATGACAGATTTCCTTCCCCAAAGGACATTAGTGAACCAGTAGAGATTTTACAACAATTGACAATGGTTTCATGGTCATCATTAGGTTTTTAATTCCAGAAGTTTATTGAATTCAAGTTCCACCATCTGCAGAGATGCTCTCTGCCGGAACATGGCCATGTTCCTCCATGGCGGAACACCAATCCCACTGGGGACTGGCATGAACCCACTTGGCATCCCACTAATGGGTTGCAAAGTAATGCCAGACCGGAATTGTCCCCCATGCCAGATTTACCATTATGCTGGCAGGAAAACACACTGGCCCAGAACATATCTGAACAAGTGTGACATGCAGAAGCCAGGGCTTACTGTTATTGCCTTGTTCAGACCGCGGACATCCGAAGAAAAGCTGCTGGAGCCCCAGAGCCACCGGACCCCTGGAGGAACGCGTGCATCTCATGTTGGGTGGATTCTTATGGACATGTTTCTGTCACAAAGCAGCTCTTGGAAGCTAGAAGATCTCTGCTAATGTCTCAGGTCTGCTTTGGAACATCACGGCCTTGGCCATGGGCTGCTACGGATGATCAGCAGGGTGGGGAGAGGAAGGTTGAGCTCTGAGTGGGAGAGGATGGTGAACTGGGGGGCTGGTGGGAGAGGAAGGTCAAGGCTTGACTGGGAGAGAAAGATGTACGGGGGGGGTGGGGGGGCTGAGTTTGAGAGGCAGGGGAATTAAGGTGTTGTGTGTGTTAGGTTGGGGGGTGTACAAAGGTTTTCGGGGGGGTGAAGTTGGAAGGGGGAAGGAGGGAATATAGGGGGAGGAGGGTGTAATGGGGGAGAATGTGGCAAGTGGGGAGATAGGTGTAAGGGGACAGGAAGGTGTCAGGGAAGGAGTTTGGGGGGAAAGGAGTAAGGGTGGAGGAGGGAGTAAGGGGGGACAATGTCCAGGTGAATGTGCAAGAGAAGGCTCTGTGGAGTCAACGGCTGCCTCCTGGGGAGTGAACTGAGGGTGGATCTGGTAAGAGGAAATGATGAGTATAAGCGGGGCTGAAGTGAGCTGGAGGGGTGGGAGGGTAAGGGCGCAACGGTGGTGATAGAAAGGATGGGTGAATGTGGTTGTTGGGGACTCAGAGGCAGACATGGACCTTGGGGGTGGGAATGAGGAGGTCAGGGAGTTCAATGCGGGTAGTATTCTCAGGAAGGTAGGGAATGTACACTTTCACCTGGAAAGAAAAGGGTTCGGGTTGGTAGGCGATAGTGGGGAGGTGGAAGGTGATGTCAGGGGTCAACAGTGGTGGGGGAATGGACATAGGTGACTGAGGGAAGGGGAAGGGAAAGAACAGGGAAGCTGAGCAGAAATACGACAACTACCATTTTTCTCTAACAAAAATGAGCAGAGCCTCATGTTGGACGGGCTCAGGTGCTGCATGGGAGTGCGATCAGTGGGTGGGTGGAGATGCAGGTCAGCTCAGATGGACAACTGAAAGTGAACCTCAGCAGGCAGCATTGAAAATGCTCGGGTCAGTAAGATGAGTTAATGGAAGGAGGCTCCACATGCATGGGAGAATGCCTGCCACAAACACACACACCCCTCCCTCCAGAATCACTCGTGTTCCAGCTGCGCGCAGCTGCACTGCTAATGGTGGGGTGGGGTGGAGGAGGGGGCGATGCAGTGGGAGGACTCGCAGACCTGTCAATGAAGCTCAAGGACAACATTACACATTATTCAACGAAAGTGAATATATTTTCGGATTATAAAGGGACAAAATATGTTCATGCGTGCAACCAACTATGAACAGATTTTCTTAACATTTCTAGGTCTAACACATTTAGGTGCTGCCCTGACATCCGCAGGAGGGGTGGAGACAGCCTGTGCAATAGTTGGTCCTGTTGTCTCTGATGACTTTGGCATGTGTCCTCTGGAAAGCCAAGGCCATGAAGGCCCCAGCTTGCTTTGGCTGTCTTCCTGTGGGCCAATTGTTCCCCTGAGGTGACAGAAGTTGAGGGGGTCACAGGAAAAGGAGACTCAGATGGAGAGGATATCCCCTGAGATTCCTGCATGGGTGACCCAGGGGTGTCCAGCTGCTGCTCCTCCTCCTTTTGGGTGCCCGAGGGCCCCGTTCTGACTCTGCGAGGGGAAGGAGCACCTGGAGGTACATCAAGTTGCCCCATTTCCCTCTCACATTGCCACTGCAGGAACTCATCCATGGCTACCGCGATGGAGTACAGGTCTGCACACATCTCCGCATTCTGCTGGACCAGGGTCTTCATGCCGTCTGCCATCTTTCCCATGGAGACCTCCATGTGCACACATGTAGGCACACTTCATTAGGGAGTAGGTGGACGCACTCCTCCGACTCACGTGCCACTCTGTTGAGGGCATCTAACAGATCTGCGTTATGTTCCACTGTCTTTGCTGAGTCTCCAGGATGAGTTGGAAGGCTGAATCCAGAGGCGTGCCATCTGACCCAGACCTCACAGATACCTCTTCCCCAGCAGTCCTCTGAGTACTAGGGAGCTCGGCTGAACCTGATATTCCTGCTGTGGATACGTGTCCATGCGGTGACCACCAGATTGTGAACCTGAGCCTGCTCTAGATCTAGGTTCCACCGAGGTGTGTGTCTCTGCGCTGATGGAGGGTGTGGATGAGCGCTGTGACAGGTCTTCCAGGCTACTTATTTCCAGCTCTTCAAGAGGGGAGGTGTCCTCTTGGCTGGAGGTGAGGACGTGGATGGAGCTGAGGGACTGGCTGGCTGAGGGTGTCGGTCACTTGGCAGAGCTCCCTGTGAACCAAAGTAGAGATAGTGCATGGCAGCAGAGTCAAAAGCAGGAGAGAAAGCACTCACAGCTGCATTGAGAAAGGGATGATGTGGTGCAGGATCCTCACGTGGGTGTTCACCACCGACCTCATTGTTGTCGCAGGACATGTTTATCAAATGTTTAAAAAATATTTAATAATTTAATACACCCTTCATGAAACCTCATCCCACCCATAGATGAGATTTCATGAAAAATGCGAAAGCCGCCTGGGCTCTTCGCTTGCCCGCCAACCTTAAAGTTGGGTGGGCAGCCCTGACAATTAGGTTAATTAGTGTATTAATGGCCTTAACTGGCCTTTAACAGTTAGGCGGGTGCGCAACCAGCTCTGACACGCTCCCGCTAACCGAAAGATCGGAATGATGCGTGGTGACTTGGGGATGCACACCTGACATCACTGCGTGTCATTTTACGTTTTGGCATGCAGGGCCCACCCCCACAGGCCGAACAGAAGATTCTTCCCCATGTTTTAATCACTTTTTCATCCACAGGCTGGACAAAAAGCCCCCGGAGCAGCAGCATTTTCTCTGTCATTGCCAGTCCTTTCTGTGTGAGTACAGAGTTGTCCCAGAGTTTCTTGGCTTCTCGCTTGATTGTCAAGCCTGCCTTGCAGCAACTCAGGTCCTTATCTTCCCTGGAAGGCTTCTCTGAGTATTGCAGCACAGTGCTCCTTCATTTTCAAGGCATTGGTCCTCTGCATCCCATCTAATGGGGATAGTGTATTCCACTGGTGGAACCTCCTCTGAAGAGGATGAGAGGGGCAGGAGGGGAGGAGGCCAGGTGGGCATGGGCAGCATCCCAGGGGCAGACCTTTAAGAGGAGGGGCACGGGCTCAGTTGGTGCAGAACCAGCAGGGAGGCCAAGGCGGAAGGGCACGCTGAAGACACCACTGCCCAGTGCCTAGAGTGATCAGCAGCATTCGAACTACCTCCAGATGTCCGAGGTCCAGTACCGCAGCAGACTCCGCCTCTCCAGGGACACAGTGACAGCAATATGTCACATGATAGGTCCGGAGATCATTCCAACTGCGTGGGTGGACACCCCATGCCAGTGACTTTGAAGGTCACAGTAGCCCTCAACTTCTATGCCCCTGGTTCTTTTCAGGGCTCAGTAGGGGGATCTGTGTGATATTTCTGAATCATCTGCACACAATGGCATCAAGTTCGTGACTGATGCTATGTTTAGACACATTCACATGTTCATCCACTTCTGCACAGGCAAGATGAGCCAGGCAGAGAGGCCATGAGGTTCACTGCGATTGTTGGGTTCCCCCGCGTCCAGGGTATAATAGATTGTACTCACATGGCCATCAAGGTCCAGTGGGTGAGCCTGGAGCTTTTGTAAACAGAAAGAGGTTCCACTCAATGAATGTTTAGATTGTCTCTGACCACAGGGCACAGATTCTCCAAGTTTGTGCCCGTTACCCTGGGAGCTTACATGATGCTTACATCTTGCGGCACTCACAGGTACTAAGGCTGATCGTGGCTCCTGCAGGAGTGGATGAATGGCTCCTGGGTGACAAGGGCTATCCTTTGAAGAGGTGGCTGATGACCCCACTCCATCACCCAAGAACTGAGGCTGAGGAGAGATACAACATGAGTCAATCCTCCACAAGGGCGGTGGTGGAGAAGACCATTGGGCTGCTGAAGGTGCACTTCAGATACCTGGACCAGTCAGGGGGAGCATTGCAGTATCCTCCAGAGTGTGTCTCCCTCATTGTCATCATATGCTGCACCCGGCACAACCTGGCTCTGGCAAGGGGGCGATCCACTGGAGGCTGAGGAAAGTGAGGCAACTCCACAGCCCACGGAGGATGACTCAAATGATGGCTCAGAGGACGACCCTGGGGAGGTGCAGAGTGAGAGTCTCGAGGCAGAGGACAGGAACCCACATGGAGGCAAGGACAGCAGGGATGCTTTGATGGAATGAACTGTCAGCTAGGCATCCAAGGCATCAAGGCCTTGTCAAACCAAAGGCACTGTCTCCTTTTCTAACAATCAATAAATGAGAACTCAACCCAGTGGGCCAGCACCACACAACGCCACACTTTTACAAGCCCGTGCTGCATCTGGCACCTATTCAAACCATCCAGTCAACTCACCCCATTTAAGACAGGTAAATATTTATGTTACTTCACTTGAACAAACAAAGAACAAACAAAGTGTCGATCCCTAAAACAAGTGTCAAAATGATTAACGCAAAAAATGTCACCTTGTGCTCAAGGTGCCCTCAACTTATATCTGCAGGTGCTGTGTCTTGGTGTCCCCCCCACCACCCCCCCACCCCATCGCTGACAGTGGTGTTGGAGGCAGCCTGCTGACTCTGCTGTCCTGGTGGTCCTGATGACCTTGGCGATCATCCTTTGGCTGCTGGAGCCTGAGCAGGCTCTGCCTAGGAGGGTGCATCCAGTCCCATGTCTGGGCACTCCTCAGTCCTCGCAGCATCATCAGATACAGTGGCACTGGCAGAGGAGCAGAGGAACTGGTGGCCTCATCCAGAGCACCCTGGGAGAAGCCCACAGAGACGACAGGCAGCTCGACTGCCAGCATGAGGTGCATTTGCACATCCCTGCTCACCATTGGTGGACGGGGACCTAGCCAGGAGACTAGGTGCCTCGTCCATCTTTCACATTGGCAGTGACCTCCTGAGGAACCTCAGGAAGCCCTGAGTCTGTTCCTGAAGCTGCCTCTCCATGAGAGTCGCTCCTTCAATGGAAGAGGCTGTGGTCTCAGTGTTAATGGTCAAAGCAGAACTCATGCATCGCATGGACTCCTCCATGATGGAAACCATGGCACACAGACCCTCATGGATCTCCATCAGTTCTCCCCGCATGTCCGTCTGGACATCCAGCATCTGCCACCTGATGGACGACTCCAGAAGCTCGTCAACTGCCTCAGACACAGGCCCTGGTTTCTAGCTGTATCCCCACTGTCAGCTCCCTGGGAGCTCTCTGCCTCTGTCAGCTCCTCATGCAAGTGTGATCTGCCCTCACTACTGTGCTTTACCTGCGAAGCCAAATAACAAATGGTCACCGACGTGTGAGCATCTGCGCTGGTGCTTGATGCAGAGAGATGGTGTGACGCTGGTGCAGGTGGGATGTCTTCCTCAGAGATCAATGGGGGGTCCTCAGGGTCGACAGTACAAAAGATACATCATCCACTGGAGCAAAAGATCAGTACATTCAATCATCATAGCCACTATGCATGCTAGGTGGGCTGAGGAGACAGTGGAGACCTGCTGTATGGTGCCATCTGCATTGAAGCTTCAATGGGCTCTCTGGCTATGACAGTTCAGTTTCTGATGAGAGAAGCCCATTGTGTTTCCAGTACCCACCGCATACGCATCAGTCACCTGCTCTCTTACCTTCATCCAAGACACCCTCCTCACCGCGACTGGAGGAGCGAGCTGGCCAGTGGCATTCCAGCTCCAGTGTATCACCTTCATGCTTTGTGAGGATGCACAGATTTGGCACTCCTCCACCAGTTCTGCAGCGCTCTGCACCACTATAACTGCTCTTCTCCTGACAGGGAAAAATAGCCTCATTATTGCTCCGTCTGCCTGAATGTCCTTTCCTGGTTCCCCCCTGTCTGCCCTCCCACCCTGCAATGCACTGAGGCCAGTCGTGCTGACATCCCAGCCTTGACAGGGCAGCTTTCAGTGTCAGTTGGCATACACACTCTTAGACCCCGAACCTTCCGAGCAACGGGCACCTGACTAAAGTTCTGCGCACAGCTCCAAGCCATTTCTGCACTTAGCTTTGCAGGTTATTGAACCTTTTTGCAGAACTGAAGCCACATGCGGTGCACCACATCGTGCTCACTGACCTGGGCGGCAACCTCTGTCCAAGCCTTCTTGGTCAGGTGGGGCGGCCTTCTCTTGCCATCCCTGGGCATTAGGATATGCCACCTGGCACTGACCTCCTCCACCAGTGCTCCCATACACTCATCTGAGAAACGGCTGGTGGGGGGGGAGGGGGGTGGGTGGATGGGGGGGTGGGGGCAGAGTGCCAACCTGACTTACCTTCTCACCTTCCATGACCACCAGTTGCTGAGGCCATGGCTGGACGCCAGGACATTTCTTGGAATGCTTCCAAACAGCTCCCTCAGCATCCCCGACAACTCCTGGCAGACTTCAGGGAGCTGCCTCTTCAATTTTTTGAACACCCCGCCTGGTCCCCATTGGACCCATTGCCCAACACGTTCCCACCCCCCGCCCATGGAGAACACATCCGGCGGTCGCATTTCACGCTGGGCGGGGCCGTAATTAGCCACCCAGAGCAAGATGGCATTCATAGAGCAAACTCAGCTGGGAGCAGGTTTTACACCCGCTTCCGGCCACACCAACTTCAGGCGCACTCCAAGGGTAGAATTCAGGCCATGAATGCATAATTAATGAGGCTGGATGTGCCGGGGATGGGACGATATGTCGCGAAAAGCTGTCATTGTAGCTGGCGGGTAAAACATCCTTTTACCTGCCCGCTACCGCACTTTGTGCAAATCTGGGACAATTCTGCCCTTGATCTCCTTATTTAAGGAAAGGTATACATATGTTAGCAGAAGTTTAGAGAAGACTTTCCCTAGACTAATATCAGGAATGGGTGAGTTACCTTATGAGGAAAGGTTGGACAGGTTAGGCATGTATCCACTGTAGTTTAGAAGAGTAAGAGGGGACTTGATTGTGAAATTTAAGATTCTGACGGGTCTTGACAGGATGGATGTGGAAAGGATGTCTCCTCTTGTGTGAGAATCTAGAACTAGGGGGTCATGGTTTAAAAATAAGGGGTCATAATTTAAGATAAAGATAAGGTGAATTTTTTTCTATCAGAGGGTTATGAGTCTCTGGTACTGTCTTCCTCAAAAATCAGTGGAAGCAGAGTCTTTGAATATTTTTAAGGCACAGCTGGATAGATTCTTGATAAACAAGCAGGTGAAAGGTGATCGGGGGTAGGCAGATCTGTGGACTGGAGGTTACAATCAGATCAGCCATGATCTTATTGGATGGTGGAGCAGGCTTGAAGGGCCGAGCGGCCTACTCCTGCTCCTAATTCATATGTTCGTTTGCCTGTATGTTCTCCCTAGTATTACTTTAATGGCGTATGATATGCATTGACTCTCATGCTCTTTCTTAACAAAATTGTTTCTGTTGGTCTAACATGCATTGTTGGGACCATTTTTACTGAGATCCTTTTTGTCACATTGAAGTCAGAAGCCAAACACAATTTCATTGTTCACTGCAGTGTTATGAGACTGTATCTCACCACATCACAGCGCTCTATCAAAATATTTATTGGCAGACATGTTTGTTAGAAAATGTTTAGATTCTGTTGTTTTTAAATAGGGGAAAGGAGGTTTCTGAGGAAGTTTGTCTCTTTTTGGTCATGAGAAAACTCATATTTTCTTCAATACCCTTGTTTCAGCTTTGGTTAGTATCCAATAAGTAGATTGGTGTCACCAACAGACTGCTGAGTTAACCAAACTGTTATATGAAGATTTATATTAATATTGGTAGTTCTGTGAGTTGGAACACTGCCCTTTGGGTCTTGGGTCCAGTTGGTGGGATTAAAATCTCTGCACTCTTGATTGGTGGCCCATCCACCATCTTAAACATTCACTCCCTCCACCACCGTGCATAGTAGCAACAATGTGTACCATCTACAAGATGTACTGCAGCAGTTCACTTAAGCTTCTTCAACAGCACCTTCCAAACCATGACCTCTACCACCTGGAAGGACAACGGCAGCAGATGCATGGGAACACAACCACTTACAAGTTCCCCTCCAAGTCACACACCATCCTGACTTGGACTTATATTGCTGTTCCTTCACTGTTGCTGCGTCAAAATCCTGGAACTCCCTCCCTAACAGCACTGAGTGTTCCTACAGCAGATGGACTACAGCAGTTCAAGAAAGCAGCTCACCTTCACCATCTCAAGGGCAATTGGGATGGGCAATAAATGCTGCTTTAGCCAGTGATGCCAACATCTCATGAACAAATAAAGAAAATAAACTCTTATGTAAGTGTCCTAAATGAAATGAGTTTGGGCAGGGTCAATTCAACTTTCCTGACCGCTGCTCCACAGAACTGAGTTGCTCATAATTTGTAAATAATTAGCACAAGATTCTTCCTCTCCATGGTATGGGAAAAGGAAGGTCATTTGGTGAAACATTGGATATTTTTTAAAATTTGGGCCAGTGTAGAAACAGTTTTACATCATTATAACCAATTTTGGCCTGATTTCAAAGTAATTGATACTGGCACTGATTGAAGAAGTGGAAAATGATCAATTCTCTTGACGTTGAGAAGTACAAATTTTCAACCTTTTCCACTTTTATTTGGAACTGACTGAAAAGATGAATGTGTTATCATAATTTGGTACACGACATTAAAATATTAATGGTTTCATAAACAAAGGATCTTTGTTAATAAAATGAATACCTAACAGTCAATACAATTTATGTACTTTTAATGAAATAATTGTTTTATAAAGATTTGTACTATTATATTGTATGCTCCAAAAATCATGTTGGTAACTCTTATAGAGCCAAAAACTCCAGAGAATTTCATTGAATTGGGCCAGTAATTATTTATACACATTTTCAGCTCAGACACTGACATCAAAATAAGCACCAATCCTCTTTTTCAACCATTATCTTGTCCATTTTCTCTCCATGTTCTTAATTATTTATATCTGTTTACTTTACCTCATCTAATTCCTATTTTAGTTTTAAAAGTATTTTAAATATTTTCACCTATTGGTAAGGTTTGTAAGTGCTTTTGACGAGCTAGCAGGAGTGAAACTTGAATGAATGGGTGCACAAGAGAAGAATCTGTTGCTGTTTGCAGCCAGATATGGTACTCAAGAGAAAGCCTTACCTCCTGTCGCTTCATAGGCCTGAAATTAATTCTGGTGAGGGTAACCTTGTCTTTTATCCAACAGAGTTATTGAGTAGCACACATTTGGATGCTGAGGTGCCTGTTTCAATTGGGGGTGATAGAATCAGTGTCAGGTCACAAGATCATGCTTGTGGGCTCACTGTCACACAAATTTGCATTACAAATGATGGACCCATCAGAGGAGGAAGGCACCCCACCCCAAGGGCATCTAAGAAACAACACCATCAGAGCACTGCGTGGCCGCTAGTGCTGGGTGTGGGTTTTGACTGGCTATCGATCAATGATATCAGTTTTCTAAGAGAATTTTCTGGATTTTATCCATAATGGATTGGGAGTTATAATCCTCTCTCATCTTGTGCCCAGGGTCTCAATGTCATTTGTGATGTGGGCAACTCAATTAGTACATTCTTAAGAGTTAGACTGCTGAGTTGGTAATAAGCTAAAGCATTGCATTCCAATCTGGCCCTATACAACGACCAGATATTGTCCTGCTTTCTACCCTTAATTAGCACATTCCTTAGATAATATCACCACCTTCAACACCTCTTTGTCCTTTTGTCTGTGACATCTTTTGGTTATCTCCACTTATCACTGGCCCTCTATCCAGCTCTATTGGCCCACCCACCCTACGCACCCCCCCCCACCCCCTTAAACCAGCTTATACTTCACCTCTCGTCTATTTTTACTTAGTTCTGTTGAAGAGTCATAGGGACTCGAAACGGTAACTGTGTTCCTCTCCACAGATGCTCCCAGACCTGCTGAGTTTTTCCAGGTATTTTTGTTTTTGGACTAGATATCAAATTCTGTTTTACAATCTAAGGTTACAAATTTTCTCAAGCTTCTCCCAGGTTCACCTGTCACAAAATTCAGTTCCATCGTGCCCGAGCATGGCTGGAGCTGCAGACTGCACCAGGGTGGAGACGTCGTGGCTGCTGCCAGAATAGTGGACATTCACCGACATAATGCACTGGACATGGTCATACACTAACTGCACATCAATCAGGTGAAACACTTTGTGGCTCCTGTACATTTCCCTGTTTACAAGTGGAACCTATAGAGACACTAGTGCAGTCAATGTCCCCCTGTACCATTGGGAATCCCACTAACCTGGCAAAGCCACATGCCCGTTCATTCACCATCTCTCTGGTTATTGAGAAGCCAATGGAACTCGCATCTCCTGGGTAGAGGGGCTCCGCCACAGCAATGGACATTGAACTGGGAAATGTTTCAAATGTGCCTTTCTCTGGTTCAGGAGCATCCAGTCACGTAAACATTGAGAGCAACAGTGACCTTGATGGTCACTGGCAGCATCGTCTTCACCCTGCTCTGAGGCTGCAGGTCCTGTTGGAACAGTAACACAGTTATGTGATTAACCACTTGGTGAATTGCAGGTATCTCCGGCATTGCTTCTGGCTGAGGTGCATGTAGAGGAATTGCCCCTGAAGACCTTTGCTGGGTAGGGCCTTCTGTGGAAAGCTGTCCTCCTCTTCCCTCTGTGCAGATCTCCTCCTCTCTCCAGGCTGAATTCCACTGCCTTCAGAGCATTACATACTCTGAGGCACTGGAAATATGACCCCATAACTGTAGCAGCTTTAAGTTGTGTGTCTTCCAGCTCCACTGGCCACAACATTCAGTTCTGTCAGAGCTGGTGCAGTGAAAGCTGCAGGCCTCAAAATAGTGGGTGTAGCTGAAGGTATATGGAAGCAGTGAGAGGTGGGTATGAGGTTGCATCTTTGGAAGGTACGTGAGATAGGGTATCTGAATGTTAGTTCTGAATCCTGAGTGCCAGGGACTGTTGATGGGTGAGTGCAGGGTGTGGTGCATTGAGTAGGTTGGTGGTATGGTGGGAAGAGGAATCATGTGAAGACAAATTCAATGACCTTGACCACTCATGTGAGACCATTGATCTTTTTGCAGCCTGGCTGCCAGGTCCTAGCAGACAGACTCAGAGCATTGACTGCCTGGTCACCTGTTCCCATACCCTACCTTGAGGCCTCCTAGTAACATGTGGAAACACGGCCTTTCTCCTCTCTTCCTGGACTGAGGCCTCCAGCACCACATCCGAGAACCTGGAGGATCTCACTCTTGGGTGTTGCTCCTTTTGGTGCCCTCCTCCTTGCAGCCACTTGCACTATATGCAGTCAGCAGCAGAAGCTTCCTTATAATAAGTACAATGCCCCTTTAAGAAGGGTAGGCTGTCTTGAAGAGATGCAAGCTAGTTGGAGCACATACTAGCCATGCACACTGCTAGGCTTCCTGTTGAGCATTCAGCCAGCCAACAGCATAGGCTCCACTCAGCTGAACACTACAATCATTCGAATAAACAGGCAGCATGATGTTTAACCTAAGGCAGTTTGGCAAACTCCTGCTGTATCTTTTAAAGTGAAGCTGTGATGGAGCCACAGTAAGGGAAAGCTCGATGATTCACAAAATGAAAACTGAAACTATTGCTTCATATATATTAGATTTAGATGAGAGAACTAAATGTAATATCTCCAAATTTGCTGATGACAAAAAGCTGGGTGGGAGGATGAGCTGTGAGGAGGATGCAGAAATGCTTCAGTGTGATTTGGACAAACTGAGTGATTGGCCAAATGCATGGCAGATGCAATATAATGTGGATTAATGTGAGGTTGTCCACTTTGGTAGCAAAAACAGTAAGGCGGATTATTATCTGAATAGCTATAAATCGATGGAGGGGAATGTGCAAAGAGATCTGGGTGACCTCGTACACCAGTTGCTGAAGGTAAGCATGCTGGTGCAGCAGGTGGTAAAGAAGGCAAATGGTATGTTGGCCTTCATAGCCAGAGGATTCAAGTACAGGAGGAGGGATGTCTTGCTGCAATTGTACAGGGCCTTGGTGAGACCACACCTGGAATATTGTGTGCAGTTTTGGTCTCCTTATCTGAGGAAGGATGTTCTTGCTATAGAGGGAGTGCAGCAAAGGTTTACTAGACTGATTCCTGGGATGGCGGGACTGACAAATGAGGAGAGATTGAGTCGGTTAGGATTATGTTCGCTGTAGCTCAGAAGAATGAGGGGGGAATCTCATAGAAGCCTATAAAATTCTAACAGGACTAGACAGGGTAGAAGCAGGAAGGATGTTCCCGATGGTGGGGAGTCCAGAACCAGGGGTCACAGTGTGAGGATATGGGGTAGACAATTTAGAACTGAGATGAGGAGAAATTTCTTCACCCAGAGAGTGGTAAGCCTGTAGGATTCGCTACCACAGAAAGTAGTTGAGGCCAAAACATTGTATGTTTTCAAGGAGTTAGATATAGCTCTTGGGGCGAAAGGGATCAAAGGGTATGGGGAGAAAGCGTGAGCAGGCTACTGAGTTGGATGATCAGCCATTATCATAATGAATGGCAGAGCAGGCTCAAAGGGCTGAATGGCCTACTCCTGCTCCTATTTTCTATGGGAAGAATTTTATGGCTCCGTTTCGGCGGGGACGGGACAGTAAAATACAACGAGACACTGTAAACCTCATTGGCTTCGGCAGGAACGTAAAATCCCACTACCATAAAATTCTGCCCTATGTTTCTATGTTTCATGAGGTAAGTTAAAGGAAGGTTACAGAATTCAACAATTCAGGACAATTTCAGTGCCTGAAAGAGGATGACGGTCATCATGGAAGCTGACAACATTACACCTGAAAGCATTTTTTAAAATTCAGTCATGGGATGTGGGCATCGTTGGCTAGGCAATATTTATTGTCCATCCCTAATTGTCCTTGAGAGGGTGGTGGTGAGCTGCCTTCTTGAACCGCTGCAGTCCATGTGGTGTAGGTACACCCACAGTGCTATTAGGGAGGGTGTTCCAGGATTTTGACCCAGCGACAATGACGGAACAGCGATATATTTCCAAGTCAGGATGGTGAGTGACTTGGAGGGCAACATCCAGGTGCTGGTGTCCCCATGTATCTGCTGCCCTTGTCCTTCTAGATAGTAGTGGGTTTGGAAGGTGCTGACTAAGGAGGCTTCGTGAGTTCCTGCAGTGCATCTTGTAGATGATACATACTGCTGCCACAGTGCATCGGTGGTAGAGGGAGTGAATGTTTGTGGATAGGATGCACACAAGCCAGATAATTTGTCCTGGATGGTGTTGAGCTTCTTGACTGTTGTTGGAGCTGCATTTAGCCAAACGAATGGACAGTGTTCCGTCACGATCTTGATTTGTGGCTTTTAAATGGTGGACAGGCTTTGGGGAGTCAGGGGGCAAGTTACTTGCCACAGAATTCCTCACCACTGACCTGCTCTTGTAGCCACAGTATTTCCATGGCTAGTCACGTTCAGTTTCTGGTCAATGGTAACCCCCAGTTTGTTGATAGTGGGGGATTCTGTGATAAAAATGCCATTGAATGTCAAGGAGTGACTGTTGGATTCTCTCTTGTTGGAAATGGTCATTACTTGGCACATGTGTGTGGAGTGAATGTTATTTGCCACTTGTCAGCCCAAACCTAGATATTGTCTAGGTCTTAACTGCATTTGGACATGGACTGCTTCAGTACCTGATGAGTTATGAATAGTACTGAACATTGTGCAATAATCAGTGAACATCCCCACTTCTGACCCTATGATGGAGGGAAGGTCATTGATGAAGCAGCTGAAGACGTTTGGGCCTAGGACACTACCCTGAGGAACTCCTGCAGTAATGTCCTGGAATTGAAATTATTGACCTCCAACAACCACAACCATCTTCCTCTGTGCTAGGTATGACTCCAAGCAGTGGAGACTTTTCCTCCTGATTCCCACTGACTCCAGTTTTGCTAGTGCTCCTTGATGCCATACTCAGTCAAATGCTGCCTTGATGTCAAGGGCAGTCACCCTCACGTCACCTCTGGAGTTCAGCACTTTTGTCTATATTTGAATCAAGGCTGTAATGAGGTCAGGAGATTAGTCACCCTGGTGGAAGCCAAATTGGGTGTCAATGAGCAGGATATTTCTAACCAGGTGCCGCTTGACAGCATTGTTGATGATCCCTTCCATCATTTTACTGATAATTGAGAGTAGGCTAATAGGATTGTAATTGGCCGGGTTGGATTTGTCCTGCTTTTTGTGTACTTGGTATATCTGGGCAGTACTCCACTTTGCCGGGTAGATGCCAGTGTTGTAGCTGTACTGGAACAGCTTGTCTAGGGGTGAGGCAAGTTCAGGAGCATAAGTCTTCAGTATTATTGTCAGAATATTGTCAGAGCCCATAGCCTTTGCAGTATCCAGTGCCTTCAGCCATTTCTCAACATCATGTGAAGTGAATTGAATTGGCTGAAAGCTGGCAGCTGTGATGTTGGGGAGCTCAGGAGGAGGCCAAAATATGCAGAATTGTTTCAGGCATCAAAAAAAATCTGCTGAGTTAGAGGTATTTAATATTTCCATATACTAAGTAGTTGGGCAAAGTATGCACCTCACAAAAAGTTTCTTCACATACTATTGTGCGTGGACTGTGGTTTCATGGAAGCAAATGGCTCTTCCATTGATCTACATGTTTACTCATTCTGCAACAGAGCACACTTTTCAGCAGGAATTTACAACTGGAAACATGTCACATTTACATTTTTAAAGATGTTTTCTGCAAAACCTAGCTGTGTGATAGGTGTTCATTTTCTTCCGATCACACCAAGTGCAGGATTGGGTGAAGTGGTCAGGAGAACAGCACAAGATTTGAACAGTAGTCAAAAACACCTAGCAGGCAAAATGAACTAGCTACCTATGAGAGGAAGGATGAAGACAGCCAGAATGCTGACTATGGCACCCTGGAGCAGGAAGCTATCTGAAAGGGGGAGGAGGGGAAGCATAATATGATACTAGTATTCTATAATTACAGGGACAGGTGGCACCCTTTGTAAGTAGGGTCGAGATTCCCACTTGCTATGATGCCTACCTGGTTCCAGGATGAGGCATTGATGGGACGTTGGGGAGAGAGGAGGTGGATCCAGTCATTGCAGTCCATGTTGGAACAAATGGCATAAAAGAACATACTTAATTTTTTTGACTATTACCCAAACCACATGCAGATTGACATACATATAAGCAGATTAGGAAGGTGACCATGTGGCTGAAGGTGGGACATGGCAAAGAGAGGTCCCATTTTATGAGACCCTGATGCCAGTATAGGGACAGGAAGGAACTGAATCATTGGGTTGAGCTTCACCTGAACTGGGCTGGGGCCAGGGTCCTAGTGGAAAGGATAAACATGTAGGCCGCAAGGCCTCTAAATTAGTAAATGGTGAGAGAGGGCTTAGGTGGAAAAGATAGCACAGACAATAATTCTAAAATAAACTAAGAGAGTAGTGCAACAATCAGAAATTGTATGTTAAGCACTACAGGTAAATGGAAAACAAAAACAACATAAAGTAATTAAATGAAGAGACAGAACTAAGAAATGTGGAGAAAAACAGCATTAATGCCAAAAGAAAGGTGTGTGGGCGGCCATCTGATAGAAACTGTGAAGTAGCTGAATGTATTAATGCAGAGATTAGACAAGCATGTTGCAAAAGTCAGAATAGTTTTAACAGGGGATTTTAAGTTTCATATAGGTGGGATATGTAGATAAACTCATGTGAGAAAGGTAGCAAGATTTCCTGAGTGTGTTTAAAACTGTTTTCTATAACTATATGCCCCACAACCAACAGTGGGGCAACCAATAATAGATTTAATAATGAGTAATGAGCCATATTTACTTAACAACCTAATGGTCCATGAACATTTAATTAGCAATGACCATAATATGATTGAATTTGATGTAGTGTTGCAAAGGGAGAAATACAAAACAGCTACTAAGAGTTTAGATTTAAGTAAGGTCAATTTCAGTGGGATGAGACAGGGACAGTCCACAGTAAACTGGACAAATCTGCTATTGGATTAAATGGCAAAAGATCAGTGGATGTGTTCAAAAGAGAATTTAACTTGATACAGGACCAGTTTATATCCCTAAGGGACAAGAATTCTACTTACCAAAAAAGCAGTTACGGACAACTAAAGACGTAAGAAACAAAATGGAAAAACATACAAAAATGCAAAAAAGTAGTGCTGATCCTGGCAAACGTGCAAGATATGAAAGGCAGTAAAAGGTGACAAAACAGATAGCAAGAACAATAAAAAGAGAGCAGGAAAAAAATTGCAAAGGGTATTGTCATAGGCAGAACATTTGTGCTCTTTTACTGCCTGCAATCAATATGTTTTGTATGGAAAGACGTGAGTCTTTTCTTACCCTTGGAGCATGGATTCCAATTTTTTTTTTAAATAATCAGCAGCAAGCTTTTGTGAGTTTAAAATAAAGAAGGTTATTTATTCCCACACATTAACTATGAATTAAGGCAAGGCCACACCCTCTCTCTCTCTCTCTCACACACACACAGACACACACAGATTGGATACAGGTAAAGATAGTGCATTTTTATAGATTACAGTTAATTCTGTCTCTGATTTATGATTTTTAGTCATCCGTGTGGCAAGCCTGCGGTTTCTTGATTGGCTGCAATGATTTAAAGTTGGAGTAAGGGTCTTATAATGCGAAGAGTTTCCAGCAGGTTGCGAGGTTCCTTGGAGTCAAATATCTAGGCGGTTGGTTCTCAGGTGAACTTTGAAACTGGAACAGGTTAAGTATTTTGGCTGCTTGATGACTTATAGCTAGCTTCAGAGTCTAGTTCTCAGACTGGCTGATGGTTCTTTGCATATCCATAGCATGACTTTTACCCTCTTGAATTCCAGTCCTCTGAATATAATGGCAAGCATTCTATCAGCCTTTTTGATTATTTTTTGCACATGTCTATCAGATTTTGATGACTTACATACAAGGACTCTTTGCTTCCAGCTTTTCACTATTTAGAACATACCCTGATCTATTCTTTTTAAATCCAAAGCAGATGAACTCATGCTTGCCTATGTTGAAATCCCTTTACCACTGCATTGTCCATTCACTTAATCGATTCATATCTCTTTCTAATTTTATGCTTCTACCTACACTTTTTACAATGTCAACTATCCTGGTATCATCAGCAAACTTGGATATGTGGATCTCTGTCCCATCGTCTAAGTTGTGAATAGATATGATGAATAGTTGAGACTCCAACACAGATTGATATGGGATACCACAAGTCACATGCTGCCAATTAGAGTATCTTTGCTCTTTGTCTCCTACTGTTCCTCCAATCTCTTAACCAAGACAATATTTTGCCCTTAATTCCACGAGTTTCAACTTTAGTGATCAATCGTTTATGAACGGGATAAAACAAAACCATGGACGCAGAGACAGAGAGAGAGAGCAAGCATGTGTATGTGTGTCCTGCAGAGAGAGAGAGAGAGAGAGAGGAACAGCAGCTGTTGCGGACAGCAGGGGGAAATGAACAAATATCGGTGTTCTCTGATTGAAGGGACAGAACCCTTGGAAACTTAAGGACACTGGAAGATTCATTCTGGCATTGCCAGGGGAAGGAATCACCGGAGTGAGCCATGTCGCTGGAGGTTTATTTGGAACTTCTCAGAAGACTGAGGAAAAGGACCATCAATGGTAACTGAATGTTACAACTCAGCGAAACGGGGTGAGGTGAGCCTGTTGGAAGCTGGGAGTAAATCCAAACTGTTTCCTGTAAAGAATATAATTCTGTGGAGAGTATACAGTAAAGTATAAATGCAGCATGGGTTTTTAAAATGTGTTAAAATGCTAATAAAGGATGTTTAGTATATTAGCTGCCTCCTAAGTAAGCAGAGATTGCACAATCTAGGATTGTAGTCCCTGGAATTTAGAAGATTAAGGTGTGCTTTGATTGAAGTTTTCAAAATATTAAGGGGAACAGGTAGATGGAGAGAAACTATTTATGCTGTTTGGAAAATTTTGAACTGGGGGATGTAGCTTAAAAATTAGAGCCAGACTGTTCAAGAGTGACTTTAGGAAACACTGTTATATGCAAAGCATATTAAAAAATCTCTTCTGCAAATGATATTCGTTCAAATGTTAGTTTTAAAATGGAGATTGATAGATTTCTGTTAATCAAGGGAATTACGGGATATAAGGCAAGGCACGCACATCAGCCATGATTACATTACATGGCAGAACAAGCTCAAGATGCTAAACGGTCTACTCCTGTTCCTATGGACATGGGCGTTATTGTATGTGCTTATGAGACTTCTAAAATTTTTAATGCTACTTCTTAATTTCAGGAGAAGTGAGCAAAGAACGGTAGGGAGCAATGGTACACTCTTTTAAATCCATGACTGCTTTTGAAGAGACAGCTGTGGGAATATTTGATGATGAGAGCAAAGAGAATGGTGAAGGATAAGGCTGTATTGCCTCCCACACACTGAGGGCATGAACCAGTTTTTGCTGATATTTCTTTACCCATATTCACTCACCCAATGGGGATCATTTTGAGTTTGTGCGATAAGTTAAAATGGATAATAAATTGACAGCCGGTGAGAGAATTCCCAAGCTAATTGTAGCCTCAGAATTTTCAGACCACTGCTCTAAAGGATTTTGGCTTAAAATATAAGGGATATTCTTGTCTGATTTCAATACAATGGAGGATCAGATTGAGAATGCAATTATGCAGAGCTTCAGTGTGCTCATTGTTACCTAGGGGTTTGCTCCCAAGTAGCCCATTGAACTTTGTGAAGGAGTGGCAGAAGCATGACTGGATGAGGGGCAAATGAGGTTGCTGTCTCTCAAGGTAAGACCACACACACAAAGGCCATTCAGTGCCACACTCAAATGACAGAAGATGGGCCAGAAAACCACTACTGTATCAAACATTGCAGGGCCACCTTTTGATCATGAAGAGGTACAAGGCCATTTCAGTCCCAAGAAGCTCACATTGATAAGCAGCAACCAGCCATTTCACATATTCTACCCATTGGAGAAGGATTCAGCACTAAGGTATATTCCAGAAAACATATCATACACTGTTGCCAAGAGGAAAGTAGTTGAGCCACATACACATTATTTAAAAGGCAATAATGATTTCAGTTTATTTCAACCTTGACTAGACAGTTTACTTATGAAGGTGCAAAGTATTATATCTGCAGTTTATAGCTGTAGATCAAATGTTGACCATATATGGTAGTTAATGTATTGCAGAGGACAATGATGTGATTGAGTATTGGGCCACTGCGTTGTTCACAAATTGAGACATCTGTTATACAATATAATATAATATAATAAAAATAGAATATAATATAATACAATATAATATAATAAGTTGAGGCCTCTCTTTTTTACCAGAGAGATTCAGGAATTTAGGCAAAAGTCATCTGGCACAGGGTTGTAGCAGTGAACTGTCTGGGTCATTATCAATGCCCTTATCTGTTAACAGGCATTCTCATGTACCTCCTCCATGGTTAAATCTCTTTAGTTGGCAAAGCTGTGTGGCACGTAGCAAACAAAAATGATCCACTGTAGAGCTCTACTCTTCCTGGTATGTCCAGGAACCTGAAGCACTGCTTCAAAAAACTATATAACTTGCCAGGGGATAAAGGGCCATTCTGATCTTCTAGAAACCATTTTCAAGCCTTTCCTCTTTCAAATAAACCAAACACAGGATATTATCTCAAAATAAAAGAATGAACATCTCTTTTTATGGGAAACATGGATTGAGCTACCTCAATGGAGCTCAAGCCTGTGCATTTGATGAATGGCGCCATTGACAAGTTGGCATTGCCTCTCAGGGATTCCATAGCAAAATACACTTTGGACTTTGGGGAAATTGTGTAAGCTGGAAGGATTGCAGTGCCTTCTAATCTTGCTGTTGTTTTTATATTGGGAAAGCATTGAAGGTGTTTGCTGTGGTGAACAAAGATCATGGTCTCCTTGATGGATCTGTCCACAGTATACTGATTGAAGTTGAAACTGATCTTGGCAAAAAGGCTCAGATTGCTGGGGACTTTGACTGTTGCTGGCAATGTCAGCACCGTGGTAGAGGTTGTGTACAACTCAGATTGATGAATTCTGTATGTTTTCAATGAATTAACCATCAGATTTTATGCTGGAATCAAGGTCAGAGAGCTAATTAAAACATGAGGTAGGAGCCAAGGACTTTAATTAATCAACCGCATTGTTCTCTTCACCACTCAGCTCCGGTTGAAACCTGTTAACATTTATATTTCATGTAAAAAAATGTTTTGCTGTTGGCACCAAATTGTTAAGGCTTTTCCAAAAAATAGACTTGTTTTCCTACTTTTTGTTGTGACTTAGAAATGTAGAATCAAAACTGGACTATTTTTGTTGGTTTCTTGCTCTTTGTAGTTGACCAGTTAAACTTATAGGGTTGAATTTTGCGTTTGTCGGGTGGGTGGGCCTGACCCAATCGGCGGTGGGCGCAGAGCCGATTGTCTCCGGCGAAACAGGTCGTGCCACTATTTTGCACGGGTGGGCCGATTAAGGCCCACCCAGCACATTTCAGGGTCCTGAGTTCAGCGGGAAATTCAAATCAGCGGCGGGCGTGTTCAGACCACCGGTTCCAATGGGGAACCAGCATTCTGTATATAGAACAGCCAGGCAGCCTCCTTTAGGCTGTTCACCACAGCCAGCGGCCGGGCTCCAGAAGAGGTGAGGGCAGAGGAGGAGGAGGGGGTCAGGCTACAGTGTAGGCCAGTGGGAGGCCAATGTGCCCCTCGGTTCTCCGATGCCCATCTTACTGCCCTCCTGAAAGAGGTGTTAAATCATTGGGAGGTGTTGTTTCCCGAGGATGGGATGGGGAGGGCCCCCCATGTGACCAGGCAGGCGTGGCAGGAGGTGGTGGAGGTGGTCAGCTCTCAAGATGCTGTGTGGTGCACAGGAACTCAGTGCCGCAAGTGCTTCAATGATTTGTTGTGCTCTGGAAGGGTGAGTACCATGTCGGCCTTGGCCATTTTACTCAGCAGAGAGCCTTAGCCTTTGAGGCCCCCCACCACCCCACGTCTTAGTGTTGTTACTGCATTGGGCATTTGGTGCACGCTGGGTAGGCAAACAGATAGTGACCATGCTTACATCAGCCTTAGTGGTTGAGGAGAAGATGAGTTCTCCCCACAGCAAATGTTGGTGTTTGTTGTGTTTGAGTAGTGTGGGGGCAACCAGCAGGGGATGCAGCTGGACATATACTCAGAACTCCAACACATGACTTATGGATGGGGATGAGATGGTGGAAGGGGATCCTCAAGGTGTCATGGCCAAGAGCCATCTGCCACACCTAGTTGCGCCTTCTTGCCATGGGTGCTAAGACCCGTGTGTTATTCAAAGTGATGGACGCCGAATGTGTCCAAGGTGGCCATTGGGGGAGGGGGTTGGGAGCAGCCATACTATCTTCTGGGGACTGATCACCAGTAGTGTGGACAGGAGCCACTGGAGGCCTCAGATGGGCCACTGTGCTTGGGGTGTGGCATGCACGTGCAGAATACATGAGCGATCAGCTCAATAAATGCTCTTCTCTGTTCTGCAGGCAAAATCAGACAACAATAGCCGGGAGCATCTGCCGACTGGTGGTGGGCACGCCATGCTGCAGCACCTCACCACTTATGAGGAGCAGGCCATGGAGCTGGGGAGGAGGCAGGTGGCCAGGATGGCAGGTGTCGGCGAGGCTGGGGTGCAGCTGCCAGGTATTTGAGGGCCACAGTCCCATCCACTCTGTCTCCCCACCATCAAAAGCACTGATGGTTGCTGCAATCATTAATGCAGCAACACTGCTCATTCACAGACTGATACAGTCAGACGTGTGGGTCATACACAAAGGTCCCTCGGCCCCTTGAGGATGCGTGTCTCTAGCACCTTCCAAAGTCACCTTATCCTATTTGTGACCACTATCCCCATGGCCTAACATGCCATGGCATCGCTGCTGCACATCCAAAGACTTATTGCATCTTAGGAGGGTTTGTACCTCCAGCACCCTTTCAGCCAGTGCGTCCCACATTACTCTGTCCGAAAGGTCCTCAGCACCTCACCTGTCAACCTCATGGCACTCAACTTAAATAAATGCCACCACGTTAGTCATCCCTGCGCCAAGAGGAAATGTTGCCTTCTGTCCACCTGTTCTATGCCCCTCACAATGGTATGAAGGTCAATAATATGACCTGTCAATCTCCTGTGCTCCATGGCAAATGTCACAAGTGTATGTAATGTTTCCTCATCACTCCAACTCTCCAGGCCAGTATGCATCCAGGTCAGGAACCTCTGCACTCTTCCCACTCCAATGCCATTTCTCCCATGAAGCCCAGGTCACAAGTGAACGCAGAAGTGTAGCTGTGGCCTTGACAGCGTTTTCTGCACTTGCAACATGACCTCCCTTTTCCTCCATTCTATTCCTCGGCTAATAAAGGCAAGTCTGGCTTTGACCTTGTTAAACGCCTTTTGTTCCTGTTCTGCTACCTTAACGGGCCTGCCCAGCAAGGCCCCTGTAATCGTCGTGACTTCCCACAGTCCTACTATTACTCATGTATTCCCGTACCTTGCTTGTCTTGCCCAAGTGCTTAAATCAACACTTATCCACATAACATTCCATGTGGCATTCCTTAGGCCATCTAACCAGCCTGTCTGTATACGTGTGTAATGTTTGGGCCTTCTCTTGACTATTTACCACCCCACCAATGTTCGTCTCCTTAGGTTCTTGAAGGGTGAGCGACTTATGAGGCTGGGGGGGGGAAAGGGATGAATGGTGTTACTGACTGAACGCTAACTGATGCACTGTCCTTGTTGTTAATTTCAGCATCACCACCGCATGGCCGCCACCAAGAGCCCCCCTCCACACCTGAGGGCCAAGACTTGCAACTTGCGCCAAATCCTTTCAGCGAGCCAGGCACCAGTGCAGCGACAACCACATTGGCGGGGATTATGACATCGGCTAGTGTCCTGGGGCACAGTGGAGAGGGCACTTCACAATTGCTGGAGGAGATGGCATGGACAGAGAGTGCCGATGGCGCCAAAGCCGGAGAGATTGGTGACTTTCATGGAAAGGGTCTTCTAGCAGATGAGAATCTTCCAGTTGGGTTACGCTCTGACCTGCAAGCCCTCACAGTGATAATGGTCACAGGTGATCATTCGCAATATGGGAGATGTTCTGGGCACCAAGTATCGCCGCTCGGTGCCCATCCATCTGCGGTGAGCAGGGAAGTCTAATGTGACCTCACATCGGTGCAGCAGCTGCCTATCATCGCTGCGAGCTCCTCTCAGGGCGCTCCGGATGAGGGCAGCAGCTCCTCTGCCCCTCTGCCAGTGACCAATGCATCCATTGAGGCTGCAACAACTGGGGAGATGCCAGTTCTGGAACTGGCCACTCCCTCCCAGGCGGGGCCATCACAGGCTCCACAAGCCAGAGGACAGTCACCAAGGTCATCGAGGCTAACAGGACAGCAGAGTTAGCAGGCTGTCTCACAAGCCACTCTGAGCGATGGGGCAGCACCTAGACATAGCACCCGCAAACTTAAGCATAAGGCACGTTCGGCACTCCATTGTTTTGTCACTGGTGAATTTGTGTTGGCCCTAGATTAGGGAATATTTCATTATGTGTGTCAGAGCAACGTTTGTTGTTTATTTTGGTGGCAATAAAGTCCACATTTCTGACCATGGCTGAGGGTGTTTCCTTTCCGCTGCATTTGTACGTTTCACAGGCATATCATGAGTGTTTGAGTGGACATTGATGTTTCTGTACTAAGCCCTTAGTTGCAGCTGATGAGGTGGAAGATGTAGCACCTAAGTGCCACGTGTGGAAACACCAGGCAATGCCGGCCCTGCTGATCCATGTGTGTGGAGCTAGCTGATGGTTCATTGAATTAAAGTGTCCTGGGTGTCCCTGCCTCCTTGGTGTAGTAGCGGGTTGGCGTGCTGCCCCTCATCATTGCCCTGTGCTTCCTCCTCCTCTGAGCCACTGCTGGATTCATCATGTGCAACCTCATCCACTGCGTCAAGGTCTTCATTGTCAACTGCATCCTCCCTTTCCAGTGCAAGATTGTGCAGAGCTCAGCATGCTATCAATATCACAGAGACGCGATCTGTGGGGTACTGGAGTGCGCCCCCGAGCGGTCCAGGCAATGGAAGCGCATCTTGAGAAGACCGATGGCTCTCTCTACTACAGCCCTTGTGGTGCTGTGGCTCCTATTGTAACGCACCTCAGCTTCTGTTCTTGGATGGCGGAGAGGCGTCATGAGCAACCTTCTAAGGGGACAGCCCTTGTCACCCATCAGCGAACCATCCAGCCGAGCTGGAGCACAGAAGAGCCCTGGCACCTGGGAGTGTCTGAGGATGTAGGCGTCATGGGAGCTGCCTGGGTACCTTGCATAAACTTGCAGAATCTGCATCCTGTGATCATACACTATCTGGACGTTCATAGAGCGGAAGCCCTCCCTGTTGACGAAGGCACCGGCCTCACCTGCTGGCACCTTGATGGCCACATGTGTATAGCACCCTGGACATGGGGGAAGCCAGCAATGGCCGCGAAGCCTCTGGCTCGCTGTGCCTGACTTGCCTGGTCGCAGTGGAAGTCAATGAAGGTCAATGCATTTCTGAACAGAGCGTTTGTAATCTGCTTGACACAAGTAGGGACAGCTGATTGGGAGACACCGCAAAGATCACCCACCGAACCCTGGAAGGAACTGGAGGCAAAGAAGTTGAGGGCAACTGTGACCTTCAGAGCCCCTGGCATGGGGTGCCCACCGACACAGTTAGGGGAGATCTCAGGGCCAATCATCTGACAGATATAGTTCACTGTCCCCCTTGACAGTCGGAGCCTCCTTCGGCACCGCACCTCAGTCATATTGAGGTAGCTGCTTCACCGCCAGTATACCCTGGCAGCAGTATAGTGGCATCTTCTGTGGCCCCTTGCACCTTGGACAACCTCTTGGCATTGCGTCCCTTGTGCCTACGCCTGGCCTCCGCTCCCTTGGAGGCTGATTGTCCTGTCCTGACCTCCTCCTTATTCTATCCCTCCCTTCCTCCTCAGAGGAGCTGCCTCCAGTGGAGATGTCAGAACACATACCCTGGCTAAATGGAGGCCTCCTGAAAGCTGCAGGCCCGATAAAGATTACTGTCTGCAGACTGGTGAGCTGAAGCTTCAAAGTACAGAGAAAGCTACTGGAAATTGATGTGAAATGCTAACAATCACACAGGAAAGTTTAAAACACTTTCTGCAATAAATGCTTCAGATAAAACATTAACAACCCTCATGAGCCCACATATCCCGCCTGTGGATGAGTTTTGTTAAAAAATCAGTTACCTGCCTGCCCGTTGGGCCCGTGTGCTGAGGTGAAGATCGCACGGGCTCCTCAAAATCAGCATCAATTGCCGGGTTAAGGGCCTTAACAAGGCCTTTAATTAATGGTGGGCGCATGTCGTGCTTCATAGCGCCTGCCCACCTAAATATCACAATGCCGCGCGCTGACATTGGGACGCTCGCCCGAAATTTTAAGTGCTGACATGAGGACTCCACCACCCGCACGTCAGACATAAAATTCTGCCCATAGGATTTGTTCCCCAAGACTTTTATCAGGATTTAATGATCTTTGGACAGACATTTCTCAAACAGGTATTAATAAATACTAAAACTTCTTTTGCACTTATTAGATCTACAGGATATAAGATTACATATGTATTTATTAGGCAGAATGCAGAAAGACATTCCATCAAGCTGTTTGCACACCCCTACAGAACCTGATGGATTTTCCTTCAATAAATTTCAATACTGGATAATCAGATGGGTTCAATTACTGATGTGCAATCCTCTCAGCCATGCTTTCATTCCTACACTCCTCCAAAGTGATGTAAGAGGTGAGAATGAAGTGGGGATGTTGGCTGATGATTACATAAAGTCCAGCAACATTCATGACTCCTCTGACACTGAAGCAGTCCATGACCAAATGCAGCAAGACCTGGACAACTTTCAGGCTTGAGCTCACAGGTGGCAAGTAACATTTATGGCACACAAGTGCCAGGTAATGACCATCTCCCGAGAGAATCCAACCATCGCCCCTTGATATTCAATGACATTACCATCACCGAGTCCCCCACTATCAACATCCTGGGGATTATCATTGACCAGAAATTGAACTGGACTAGCCATATAAACACTGCGGCTACAAGGGCAGGTTAGAGGCGAGGAATCCTGCGTTGAGTAACTCACCTCCTGACTCCCCAAAGCCTGTCCACCATCTACAAGGCACAAGTCAGGAGTGTGTTGGAATACTTTCCATTTGCCTGGATGGGTGCAGCTCCAGCAACAAGAAGATTGACACCATCCAGGACAAAGCAGTCCACTTGATTGGCACCCCATATACAAACATTCACTTCCACTGACGCACAGTGGCAGTTGAGTGTACCATCTACAAGATGCACTGCAGGGATTCACCAAGCCTCCTTAGACAGCACCTTCCAAACCCATGATTATTACCATCTAGAAGGACAAGGGCAGCAGACATATAGGAACTCCAGCACCTGGAAGTTGTCCTCCAAGCCACTCACTTGACTTGGAAATATATTGCCGTTCCTTCACTGTCACTGAGTCAACACCCTGGGCAGTACTATGGGTGTATCTACACCACAGGGACTGCAGCAATTCAAGAAGGCAGCTCGCCACCGCCTTTTCAAGGGCAATTAGGGTTGGGCAATAAATGCTGGCCCAACCAGCGAAACCCACATCCCATGAACAAATAATTTTTAAAAATGAAAATTCTGCCCATTTCCTTGCAATGCAAGATCTATTTAAGGATGTTATTGGAGCCAAGATTCTAACTTGTTGCTCTTATTATTGTATGGGCAAACTCCCAAAAGTTTCTGTAGCTGAGAGAAAGACAGCATCTAGCAACATTTTCTCCAACATTTTCTCAAGTACTGTAACAAGAACAACTATGCATACCTGTTGAATACACTCGGGAACTTGAAAAGTTAAGTCACAGTGCGCAGGCCACATATGGAGCAAGTGGTGGTGTCAATGTAGCAGGAGGGACTTAATGCCATTCAGTAAGATAATGCCTCATCTTCTACCTCAATTCCCCCTTCCTGCATTATCCCCATATCTCTTGTTACCACCTGGTGTCCATAAATCTATCAGTGTCTGTCTTGAATAGAGTCGAATGAGCATCCACAGCTCACTAGGATAAAGAATTCCAAAGACTTTAACCGTTTGAGTGAAGGAATTTCTCCTCATTTCAGTTCTAAATGGTCAGCCCCTTATTCTAAAAATGGAAAAAAAGCAGAATGGTTCATCTTTTATTTCAGTTTTTATGGTTCATACCAGAAAAACAAAGACTGGACAAAATTCATAAGGGGCAGAATTTTTGTCCCACACGCGGGTGCGCACCCGATCAGAGTGGGAGTGAAGTGGTGTGCGATGATGCCGGGTGAGTTTCCTGACGTCATCACACACTCTCGCGATCTTTAGGTCGGCGAGTGTGCCCGAGAGGTGGCAGCGCACCCGCCGACAGTTAAGAGGCCTATTAAGGTACTTAAGCAATGAATTAATTTGCATTTTTTGCTGCCTGCTGAACCATTCAGGTGGCAGAAGGGCCAAAAGGCCAGGCTGCCTTTGCATTTTTAACGAAGCCTCATCCACTGGTGGGATGAGATTTCCAACGGTTAATAAAAAATTTGCTCGACAGTTTTTTCATGTCCCTCTTCATGTGACTGAGTCACATGTGGGGCCATGTTTACATCATTTGTAAAATGTTATTTTTGTATTTAAAATCCTTCAGCTCCCTGAGGCAGCTCTGTCCCTTCAGGGAGCTTTCAGTGTGCACTCCCCCGCGTTTGCGTAGGCTTCAGTGCTCACGCTCCTCCCACCCCCACCCTGGCAGCACTGAGCGTTTCAGCCCACCTTTCATGCTGGCTGGCTGTTAATTGGCCATCCAGCGTGAAATTGTGGTCGGGGCCTGATCATAGACGGCGACCCATTGTCAGCTAGATTCTTTGAATTTTATGGCCATTCTAGTAGGCCTGAGAGGAGCACTATTTCATTTCAAGGATGAGAAGGAAGATTTTTTGAATTATGCTTGTACATTCACACTTACAAAATCAGTCACTACACTTGGAAAATAATTATTTTTGTCATGTGCTTTGAGATGTAGCCTGATGAAAAAACACTTTATAACTATATGTATGTTTTATTAGTTAAGATTGGTAGTAAAGATAGCAACTAGTTAATTGAATTATAGAATGATTACAGCACAGAAAGGAGGCTGTTCAGCCCATGGAGTCCATGCAGGCTCTCTGCAAGAGCAATTTAGCTTGTCCCACTTCTCTGCCCATTCCCCAAAGCCCTGCGATTGTTTTCCCTCAAGGTGCTTACCTAAATCCTTTTTGAAAGTCATGATTGAATCTGCCTCTGCTACACTCTCAGGCAGTCTATTCCAGATTGTGGCCACCCGCTGTGTAAAAAAGATTTCAAGTCACTTTTAGTTCTTTTGCCAATTGCTTTAAAACAGTGTTCTCTGGTCCTTAACCCTACTGCCAATGGGAATAGTTTTTCTCCATCTGCTCTGTCTAGCCCTCTCAACCTTCTATTCTCTAAGGAGAACAACCCAAGCATCTCCAATTTATCTATGTAACTTGGAACAATCCTCAAATCTGTTCTGCATCCTTTCTAAAGCCTTCCTAAGACATGGTGCCCAGGATTGGAGGCAGTACTTCAGTTGAGGTCGAACCAGTGTTTTATAAAAGCCCAACATAACTTCCTTTTGTATTCTCTGCCTCTATTTACAAAGCCCAGGATTCCATTTACATTTTTAATACTTTCTCAACTTGCCCTGTCATCTTCAACAATTAATTTTATTTCAAAAAGTCAAACCAAATTGAAGAAAGAAACCAAAGCGTTCTTGTGGAAAATATTTCAATGTAGCAAAGCAGGACTCAATATGCAATTTGAAAGTCACTTAAACAGTATAAATGTTTAGCACCTCTGCAAACTATCAATTTGACTTATGATATTAAGATCCAATCTGTAATAAACTGCTTCCTTGGTGTTTTAGCTAGTCTATTGCACTTAGAATGTGAAAAATGCTGCGTAGCATTAATTACAGTAGAATAGAAATTCTGATCAGCACATTTCATGCACAAATGCTTAACACATTCATAATACATTCCTGTGTGTGATATTAAAATAACTGGTTAATGCCACCACATAAAAACACACGGGTCTGTAGTATGAGTATCTAAAAAATTTGTTTAAGAAGCTTGCCAATCAGAATTTCTACTCTTGTATCTGTTGCAATGATTTTAGTGGTAGAACAATGCAACACAAAATGCATTATTGCAAAACGATGAAAGATGGACACTTTTACCACAGGGCTTGCATGTGAGTTAATAGCAAATGTTGTCGGCTATATGTAATCATTGTATTCCTTTAACTATGTTGTATATAGCAAAAATCTCTGGGCTAGATTTTAAGATAATTGGGTTGGTGGGAAGCCCCAGTACCATGTGAAGAACTCAGATGTAAGTGCAGCACATCTGTCAATGGCTTTTTAACCCTGTCATAGCACTTGCATATTATTTCCAGGTTTCCCAATGAATTGGTGTGAGTGAGCATGATGATGACCTGCCAGAGTTGATTATTCAACTCGTCTTTAAAGTGACAGTCCAAACATGCAATTTGATAGATTGTGGAGTTGTATGCAGAATGGAAGCAATTAGCAGAAGCTTCAAAGCATGTGATTATTATCACTCATTGGTCTCTTTTTTCTCTCCTTGCAAAAGAAGAAAGCACTGGATTCAAGGCAGAGGCAAAGAGCTGGAGGTGGTCCCCTAGCTATCTTTCAACTGGCAAATGAAGAGCAGGAAGCACTGGACATCAGTGGAGTCACAGTTTGGTAGTCAGAGATGGGGAGATGGGGGGCTCCCACAGAATTAAAGATCCCTCAGTCATATAGCATACAACACTCACTCATGTTGGTTTGGCATCAGCAGCAAGTGAGATATGATCATATGCGTAATATTTGCAGAAAACATTCTCCCTTGACAGTTCTAATTCATGTCTTTAATCTCCCAAAGGACCTTCAAGGGCCTGCATGCAGGAGGTGGTTCAGAGGGACAACAATGACTCTCAGAGGAGGCCAATCTCTGAGGGTGCACCTTCACAGGACTTATGCAGACCATGTACCAGCTCAGATACTCACACTTCAGTGGGACTGGTTTGGCAGATATTTCAGTTTTTGCCTGGTGACTCGCACATCACAAGTGAGCAAGGGCAGGTGGTGGCGAGACAGACTTCAGTGGAGAGTCTGCATCGGAGGGTGCAGGACACTCCAAGCTCTGCTCATCTGAATACAGATGCTGAACCTCGGGGGCTGTCAAAAAAGAGCATACTTTTGGGACAGTGGCAAAGAATGTATGATTTACTGACATGATTTCCAATCACACTGTGCATGCTTTAAGAGAAATTGGAGTGGTCTGTCCCAAGCATGATATTGCAGACACTTGCAATGATGCCTTTGACCATGGAAAGAGTACAGCATGGACTATACATGGAGCATCAAATGGATGAGTGCACACAGGCCCTCGCCAATGCTTTGCACATAATGAATGCCACTTTAAATAAGATTGATGAAATCTGAGTCTTGGCTTTTCAGCACCATGCTGATTTGCAAGCAGGGAAGCGTGGATGGGCCATGAGAAGGCTGATGGTGAAAGGGGCATGGAAGTAGGGACTTGGCTCAACCACACTTGTCGTGTTGCCACTCATCCTTTCCACCCCTCAGTTCAGTGTGCCACATGCTACCTGGTTTCCCAATGGCCAAGCTTACTATTGCACAGGAGCAGGTGGAGAAGTTTTGGTGGACTCCAAAACCCAAAGGACATAGGCTAAGAACATCTCCATGTCAAAACAGGGATATAAGCAGCTCACCTCTACCTCTGCTGAAGACAGAGATGGTTGCACCACGTTGAAGTGCTTGGAAGAGGAAGAGTAAAGATTTGTGGTTTTACAAGGAAATGCACATGGGTATATTACAAATTGTTAGATTGGTAAGTTGTAAGTCTTTTCATAACTTCCCTGTTTTGCCTATTTTTGACGACTGTCTGGCAGGTGGCCTTTGCACTTATGGGGCAGAATTTTTCACTGAGCAGGCGGGCACGTGCCTGAACTGCTAGAGTGTAAAATAGCAGGCGATGACGCCAGGTGAGCATCCTGACATCATCGTGTGATATTACAGTGGGCGGGCGCAAGCAGGAGCCAGAGCCGCTCCCGCCATTAATTAAGAGGCTGGTTAAGTCTATTAAAAAGGCAATTGACACCGATTTTCCATTGCCCGTGCGATTTTGTGCTCCTCGGGCAAAACAGGCTAACTGGGCAGGCAGCCGGCCGACAATTTGCAAAACCTCACCCACGGATGGGTTAAAAAGGATCAGCAGCATTGCCAGCATGAGTAGTGAGGAGTTTGGTAGATAGCTTACTGCTGGTGACTTATTGGTACTTGGCAGCTTCATCTCTGTTTGGGGCTTCATTCTTAGCATTTCCAGGCTTCATTTCAGGTCTCCTTGGTGTCTCCAAGGACTCTGAAGGATTCAGACCGTGTGAACTCTTCCAGGTATCAGACAGACTTCTGTATCTCTGGTGATGTGGATTGTGGTCTCCACTGGAGGCACCTCCTGTGAGGAAGAAGAGAGCAGCAGAAGGGAGAGGAGGTCAGGTGTCCCTATGCAACTTGTAGGAGAGGGACCTGTGGGAGGAGAGGCGCAGGCACAGGGGCATAGGGCCAGCAGGTATTACAAGGAGGAAGGGACTGCAGAAGATGCCACTATCCTGTTGCCAGGGTAAACAGGTGGCGATGCAGCTACCTCAATATGTCTGAGGTGCAATGCTGAAGGAGGCTCCGCATCTCCGGGGAGACAGTGAAGTCCATTTGTCAAATGATTGAGCCTGAGATCAGCTCCGACTGTGTGGGTGGACACCCCATGCCAGTGGCTCTGAAGGTCACAGTGGCCCTCAACTTCTATGCCTCCGGCTCTTTCCAGGGATCAGTGGGGGAATCTGTATGGAGTCTCCCAATCAGCTGTCCACAGTTGTGTCAAGCTGGTGACAGAAGCTCTGTTCAGGCAGGTATCAACTTTGATCCATTTCCTTACGGACGAGGCCAGCCAGACTGAGTGAACCAATGGCTTTGCAGTGATTGCTGGGTTCCCCCATGTCCGGGGTGCCATCGACTGCACACATGTGGCCATAAAGGCCCCAGTGGGTCAGCCGGGTGCCTTCATAAACAGAAAGGCTTCCACTTGATGAGCGTGCAGATAGTGTGTGACCAAAGGATGCATATTCTGCAAGTCTGTGCAAGGTACCCTGGCAGCTCCCATGACACCTACATCTGAGACACGCCCAGGTGCCGAGGCTCTTCAGTGCTCCAGCCCGACTTGATGGATGGCTGCTGGGTGACAATGGCTATCCCCTCAAAAGGTGGCTCATGATGCCTCTCTGCCACCCAAGAACAGAGGCACAGCAGCGGTATAACAGGAGCCATGCATCCACAAGGACGGTGGTGGAGAAACCATAGGTCTTATGAAGATTCATTTCTCATGCCTAGCATGTTCAGGGGGAGCACTACAATACCCTCCAGAGTGGGCGCCACTGAACATAGTCAAATGCAGCGCTCTCCACAATCTAGCAAGGGGAGACCCACTAGAAGAAAAGGATCTTGATGCAGCTCTACAGGACAAAGATGATGAACCCAGTATTGATTCAGAAGAGAAGCATGGTGAGGAGAATGCTGAGGGTGCAGAGGCAGACCTCGGTAACCTTCAGGGAGGCAGAGACACCAGGGATTCCTTCAGCTAGGTTGTCAAATAAGTGCTACGACCTCATGCCAGGGAAACCACCTCCATCCCGGATGTCTGAAATGACCCTTTTATTTGACCATGCTCAGTGCCTGTGCAATAAAGTTTGGAGCCACCTACATCCAGCATTACATACACAACATTAAATAAAAAAGGTGAAGCATACTCAGGCCATTACGACAAAAGAAAATTTATCTCATTTTGACAGTCCAAACAAATTAACAGAACCTTCTCTGGTTTTCAACCCCAGACCAGTAAACATAACCAAAACATTGCACAACAGAAGATCACCCATGACCAGTCCCCCTTGTGCTCATGGTGCATTAAACTTATATTTGCGAGTGCTATGTCTTGGTGCTCCCCATTCAGTGGCACCGCATTGGAGGCAGCCTGCTAACTCTACTGTCCTGTTGGCCTTGATGAACATGGCATTCGTCCTCTGGCCAGTGGAGCCTGGGAGGGAGCGGCCAGTGCCATGGCTGGCATCTCCCCAGTCACCGCAGCCTCATCAGATGCCATGGTCACTGGCAGAGGGGCAGACGAGCTGCTGCCATCATCCAGAGTGCCCTGAGAGGAGCCCGCAGAAAGAACAGGCAGCTCATGCGCCAATGTGATGTCTCTCTGGACCTCCCTGCTCACCATTTTTGGACAGCACCTAGCTGGGACACTGGGTCCCTCACCCATCTCCCACATGGATATTGACAACCTGAGATCAGTGTCTGTGTGAGGGCTTATCTGTCCGAGCGCAACCCCAGGCACTGCTGATTCTGTTCTTGGAGCTGCCTCTCATGAGAGTCGCCACTCTGTCAGTGGAGGATGCAGTCCGTTCAGCAAGAGGGTCAACACTATACTAATGCTCCGCATGGACTTCTCCATAAAGGAGACCATGGCACGTTAACCCTCATGGATCTCCACCAGATCCTTCCGCGCATCTCGCTGGACATCCAGCATCTGCTGCCTAATGGATAACTCCAGAAGCTCATTATCTGCCTTCGACTCAGCATCATCCTAATCTCCAGCTGTCCTCTGAGTGCCAGTGCCCTGGGCACTTGCTGCCTGCACCTGCATCTCAAGCTAGTGTGAAGTGCCCTCACCAATGTGCACCGACATTCTAGCCGAGGATCTAAAGTTCACTGAGGTGCTGGTATCTGCGCTGGTGCCTAGTTCAGAGAGTGGGTGTGACTCCTGGCGCTCCCTTGGCATTAGGGGTGGCTCTTCAGGGTCCTGCAATTGGGTACATGGTGGCAAATCTAAGGGAGAACAACAACATGTCATTAGTTTAAGTCATCACACTGTCACTGTGCATGCCAGGCACCCTGGTGAGACCATGGAGATCTGCATCATGGTGTCATTGTCTTTCAATGATCAATGGAGGTGGCCTCCTCCTCCCATTCCTGGTGACAAGGGTGTCCCTCCTGGCAGCCTCCTCATCCAGGAGGACCACGAGACACTCATCTGAAAAACGGGTGGCTGTGTGCCCACCCAACCTGCCCTCCCGCCTGGTGTCTGCAACCACACTGGAAGCCATAATTTCCTGCTGACAACACTGAAGATGTCTTCTTCTCCAGTGGCCTTCAAGGAGCTGTCTGTGTTGTTTTTAAACCAGCCACCGGGTCACCAATGGACCGGGCAGCTGACAGGCCCCTGTCCCCGCTCCTGCTCGGTCCTACCCGACCAGTGCAGAACCACGTTTCTTGCTGCGTGGGCCTTAATTGGCCCTCCAGATATCGTGGTTGGGGGCCGATCGTGGGCGGTGGCCCATTTCCCAGCCACTCCCGGGCCCGCCGACCATGCCCGCCCGCCAAGCTCAAAATTCTGCCCATGATGAATGATAAGACATGCATTGATTGTGAGCAATGTGTGTCTCTGAAAGGGATACTTGGTTCTATGCAGGCCTGATTGGCGTTGGAGGGAAGGGGCTGAGCGGTGGAAGGGTTTTTGCATATGACTGTCAGATATATGCACTGGTGGAACCTAATTAAAACTTGCAATTATAAGGACATCCCAGGCAGCAATTTGTGCCTCTGGTGTACTGGCCACATCATCGTTCACCTCCTCATCCTGCTAAGAATTGTCGGAAGAGGCTCTTTGCTCCGTGCCTTGTTCCTCCTCCTGGTCCAAACCTCCCTGCTATGCAATATTGTTCAGGAGCACAGCACATCATGACCAGCTAGGAGACCCTGGCTGGTGTGCATCTCCAGGTCTGTTGAAGTACATCTTCAGCATACCAATTGCTTGTTCATTGTCACATCTGGTTGTCATATAGCCTCATCGGTTTGGTTTTACACAGGTGTTATCTGCCATGTTTGAACTGGGTTTCCCTGGTCTCCGATCTGCCAGTTGGTCAGCCTGCTTTGAGGTGCAACAAGATCAGGGGGTGGACTGGTACAGTTTGAAAGCCTCATGGCAGCTGCCTGCAGGGGAACTTTGTGTATCCTGTATAATCATCTTTTGTGGAAGCACATCAGCTGCACATTGATGTGGGTGGAAGCCCCTGCAGTGGTGAAATTCCATTCATTTTAACTGGCATCAGTGGCAGTTTTGACATAACCCCCTGCACTGGCAAACAAGGCATCAGTCACCAGTCTTATGCTTTTGTGTGCAGCCAATGTCTCCAGCAGAGCCCTGGGATAATCCAGAGGCAAAGAGGTTGCGAATGTTGGTGATTTTAACATGAACTGGTAAAGTGTGGCTATCAGCTCAGGAGGCCACAAATATCAGCCTACACGAGCGGAAGTGACAGCCTACTGAGACACTGGTGTTCAGACATGTAGAGAAGCTGATCATCTGTCTGCACACCATGTGATGGGTATAGCCTTCTGCAGGGTTCACCTCTCCACTGATCCCAGCTCTCCTGCGGAGCTGCAGGTTTGTGAAGAGCAGGCTGTTGCTGTTCCAGTGGGTCATCTTGGTCCTCATTTGAAGTCCAAGTGACAAATGATGCTGATCTAACAGACCAGAGCACCAGATCTCCCAAGTGGAGATCAGACAAACCTGAAAAGTTGCCAAAATAACCTCCCAGCACAAATACTAAGGTCTTTCACACAAGTAGATCAGAAAGCAACTGTGTCGTTTCAGAACTTATTGGCATATTTCCCTGTCATGTCTCAAGCCCTCTCAATTGCCTGAGTGTTCTTGCCTTGCTTTCACTGGCGAGTTCCAGGAAGCCCAGGTAACCCATGAACCAACAGTTAAATTACAAAAACCATGTTGATCTGGATGCAATTGAATGATTAATGCATTGAAATGGACATATTGCCTTTACTGAGGAGGTTGCTCACACGCAGCTTAACCTGTTGCAATTAAATACGGATGTCGGCGGGTTGGAGCAGATGCTGTCACTTTCATCGGTTTTAACTCCCCATGTGCTCCTGCACTTTAAAATTCAGATAATTATTTCTATAATTGTTCTTTTTCAGATTGGATAGATGAATGAAAGAGAATAGGTTGAAGAGGTATGGGGACAGGTTGGGTAAATGTTATTAAAATTACTTGCTCACGTGGCGATTAAATGCCAACATGGACTGGTTGGACCAAATGGCCTGCTTCCACGTTGTGATATCTGTATTTATGAGAATATAGGATAGAGAAAGGATACTGAAATGCCACAGAAAACAATTCAGGTTAAATAAAAAAGCTTGATCTTAGACTACTCAACCAAGAGCAGCATTGAAAGGGTTTGAAATTTCCACTAATGAACTAATCAATTTAGTTGCTTGTATGTTCCTGTATTATCAGTCTTGAATAGTTGATCAGGCTGTCAGTCTTAAGCATGTGCAAATCCTGAGAAGGATAAAGTGCCTGCCTAGGTAATTCATTCTTAATTTAAAAAACAAATTTAGAATAGCTTGTTATACTTCAATTCGTATAGGACACAGCACTATCAATTGATTTTTATTTTATTTTCATTGGCCTTGCCAGATGAGACCTTGCAGCTTAATCTTTAAATCTTCTAATACCATTTACTTTGCATCATTTTCACAGATTAGATACTGGCAAATGCAGCTGAGTTGTTTTGTAGACATTCTGCTGCTTTTAAAAAGTTTTGCTGCATTCAATCTTCATATTTTTGATGTGGACTCCAAGGAAGTCAACTTTTACACATAGCCATCAACTTTACAAAGTCAGAGACAACTACTTATTACTTATATTTGGATCAATCTAATATTTCTGATGCTGACACCATTACCAGGACTCATTCTGCTAGATGTTACCAGCACACCACAAGAAGAAGAATTTCTTTGGATCCTCAGTTTCTTCCAATTTCTCTTTGTCATCATGAACTCTCCCTTCAACAGAAAGGTGGAATCTATCAGACCCATTGATTTAACAGTGAATAAAGCCATATGACTTGCAATTAGCTTGAACTCACAATTTTCCAATTAGGAATCAAGCATTCAACCCAAACTGAGTTTCCATTGAAAATGAACTCAACACTATAGATACCATAATTGAAGGATGTGGTGGAAAGATGTCATCAAGTTTGACTTGTGCCTGGTTCTACAGTGCTGCTTATATTTCAGGTCTCATACATCCCCTTCATTGTAACAATATTGGCTTTATCTTCAGATACACTGAGGTAACGGTGAACAAAAATTTCCATCCTCATATTTTCTGGATTGGAGGCAACAAAACAGGTCTCCAGCAGAAATTATTAAAAAGGAAATGCTGCCCACAGTAAATAAGTCCAAGGTGATTTGTTTTTAAAGCTTTGAGGAAATATAAAGTCACAAGCAAATATTTCACAGTGAACCTCTGACATGCTCATTGATACTTTCAGGCATGGCAAATTAATTTGATGTTACTCTTCATTCTTGACCATATTTCATGCACCTGTGATGATCACTATAGGACAGGGTGGAAAATGTGTAATCTGTCATCGAAATTTTCATTGGCCAAACTGCCTGGGCAGACAGGAAATTAGCATAGCTTTTTTCAATAGCTAAGGTTGAGGACTTTCATAGAACTGGTGCCACACTAATACTGAGCCAAGCACATGAAGTAAAAAAAAGAGCGGATGTTGTATTTGGCTCTACTCATATTTAACTGCAGCTGTTAAAAAATGTGGCAGAGCAAGAAAACGATTGCCAGACATCTGGGTCTAATTAGACGAGTATGCAAGGTAGAAAAGAATTTTTAAACTACTTCACAAAGTGCGAAAATCTGCCAGGTTCAATCCTTTTTGCTAAACAAAAGAGTGAAAATGAACAAGGTTAGCAGGCTGGAGAGCAATGTATGACAGTGTTCATTGCATCTGTTCTCCACTCACCCCACCCCCCCTCCCCTCCTCTCCAGACTGACCTTTCCAGCAGATATACACTGTGAATGGTGCGACTAATTGCCTGGAATACAAAATAAACCTATTCCAAAGCAGGTAAGTGCAAAAAAACAGTTGTGTTCTATAGTTATTTATATAAGATGTAAATGTACATGAAAAGTGGAAAATGCATGATAATGACCTTTTTGAGCCAGCCTGTAAAATAACATTTTTTTTAGGTTAAACCAGTTACAGTACATGTTCACCCAACCCCACCTCCACTGCTCACACATAAAAAATGATCAAGGTTTTAATAAAATGCTTGTCCCAATTCCCTTCCCCCATCCTTGGAGATGTTACACTCTGGTACTGATACTCTGGCACATGGTGAAAGACTCACAATAGATAATGCATGCACAGTTTGGCTTTCAGTAATATTCCATTTAGTGTGCTTAGTCGATGAGACAGAATGCATTTCCTATGTTTCGTGCTGTTTCAAACAAACTTTTGTCTAATTTCTGACATCTGGTTTCCACTCAAATTTTATAGATGTAGGATCCAATTTTTTAGAAACACATAACATAAAAATTAATATGCGGCTGTCTAAATGTCTACATTTCCAGCCTTGGCAACTTGCTCATGAATGGAAAGCTAATTAGTTGCTGTTTGCCTTAAGTTAATAAAAAAGAAAATCACCTCAGGCTAATTTGACTGATTTTGTTTATGTGGCAAGAGGTGATATATGACAGTACAGTGAAATTTAATTGTACCTTGAAATCTTGGAGAATTTTTAAGGTGGTCGTTACATGCAGGCAGTCACTTAATATAGACTATGGTCTGCTTTATTGATTTATCATTAAGAACTAATTTGGAGTGGGCAGTAGAGATGGGTTGCCTTCACTGCAGGATCCAATATACTTACACTGACAAGTAGAATATTCATTCATCATGGTTGGCATGTTCGGACAGCATCCATGCTCTTGTTAACTGTTCAGACTTATTTCCATTTCTAAACAAAAGCTTTGTTATTTAGTTAACCTGTACCAAAGTAGATATTTTATATCAAAAGGGCTAGGAACTTAGACATATTGGAACATAGGAACAGATGTAGGCCATTTTGCTCCTCAAGCCTGTTCTGCCATTCAATGAGATCACAGTTGATCTGTGACCTAACTCCATATACCTATGTGTCTTTGCCCCACGTCCCTTAATACCTTTGAATAACGAAAGTCTATCAATATCAGATTTATAATTTACAATTGATGTGGCCTCAATTGCTGTTTGTGGATGACAGTTCCAAACTTCTACAATCCTTTATGTATAGAAATCTTTCCTCATTTCACACCTGAAAGGCCATGCTCTAATTTTTATACTATGCCCCTTAGTCCTAGACTCCCTGAACCAGTGAAAATATTCTTTCTAGATCTACCCCATCTCTTCTCCTTACCACTGTTCTGGACTCTAGGCATGGGACTTTGTTCTTAGACAGACTGTAGACATATTCTGGTATCTCAACACATGTTTACTAGTACTACATCTAAGCAGGTTGAACAACCGGCACGTTGCTCTGAGGCATGACTCCAACCTCTCTCTCAAGAGTCTAACATATGACTGACTGATGTCAGTAATACATCATCTTCTACATAATACATTATCATGTCCCATCTGTAAATTGTTATCCTACACCTCCCCCCAAGTGTAATACCCTGCTTTTTGACAACATGAAACTAACTATTTATACATATATCTCTATGACTTCCTTTTAACAACTACAGATTCTACTCAACTCCAACTCCCACTCTTCCCTTCCCCAACTCATTGTCCTGGGGGATTCAATCCCCCTCAGCATTCTCGGCCCTTAGGCTAAGAGACGAGGGCTTTCTTCTGCATCTGGTAAGACATCATTATCTGCAGGATATGACAACAATTTAGCATCATTATTGTCAGCATTGCTGGGCAGCAGAGTGTAGGCTTTAGATGGACTGAAGTGCAAGGACAATGAAGACTTTTCAACGAAAGACTGATCCAAAAGTGAAGACTGAAGAGAATCAATCTTTGAACCACTGGGACTAGAAGAGAAGGGTTCAGGACATTCTTGAGGAACCTGTTGCTCCCTTGAAGGACTCTGGGAAGAAGCTTCAGAAGAGCAATGATCTTCAACTCCAGGAAAGACTATCACAACTGTATCCTCCGCTGCAGTATCAAAGACTTAAAAGGCATTGAAGACCTGAGATTTCAACAAATTTAGACAATGAAGGAAGAAAACAACCAACTTACTGTAAGACTGTCAGGAAAAGAATGAGATGATTTCCCGAAGATTTTTCAGGAGGACCATCTACCTTTTTAAAATTCTATTTGTGGGACTTGGGTATCACTGGCTAAACCAACATTTTTATTGCCCATCTCTAATTACCCTTCAGAAGGTGGTGGTGAGCTGCCTTCTTGAACCTTTGTAGTCCATGTGGTGTAAGTACACCCACAGTGCTATTAGGGAGGGAGTTCCAGGATTTTGACCCAGTGACAGTGAAGGATATAGTTCCAAGTCAGGATGGCATGTGGCTTGGAGGGGAAATTGCAGGTGGTGGTACATATGAATTAGGAGCAGAAGTAAGCCATTCGGCTCCTCGAGCTCACTCCGCCATTCAATAAGATCATGGCTAATCTGATTGTGTTTCAAATTCCACATTCCCATCTACCCACAATAAAGTCGCACAACCCTCTGAGAGAAAAAAATTCTCCTCATCTCTGTCCTAAATGGGCAACCTCTAAATTCACAGCAGTGGTCCCTAGTTCTAGGCTCATCCACAAGAGGAAACATCCTTTCCATCTCTACTTTGTCAAGACCATTCAGGGTCTTATATACTTCAATTAAGGCCCCCCCCCCTCACTCTTCTAAACTCCAATGGAAACAAACCCAGTCTGTCCAACCTTTCCTCATAAGACAACCAGCTTATTCCAGGAATCAATCTGGTAAGCTTCCTCTGAACTGCCTCCAAAGCATTTACATCCTTCCTTGATTAAGGAGACTAAAACTACACACAGTATTTGAGATGTGGTCTCACCAATGCCCTGTATAACTGAAGCATAACATCCTTCCTCTCATAAGAAAGGGTAACATTCCATTATCCTTAATAATTACTTGCTGCACCTGCATAACAACTTTTTGTGACTCATCCGCTAGAACAGCTAGATCTCTCTACAGCTCGGAATTCTGTAGTCATTCTCTGTTTAAGTAATACTCTGCTTTTTTATTCTTCCTGACAAAGTAAAAAACTTCATATTTTCCCAAATTATACTTCATCTGTCAGATATTTTCCCACTCACTCAACCTATTTAAATCTGTCTGCAACCTCCTTATGTTCTCTTCACAATATACTTGCCTACCTTTCTTTGTGTCATCTTCAAATTTAGCTACCATGCCTTTGCTCCCATCGTCTAAATCAATGCATTGTTCGGGTGTAGACTGTCCCAACAGTACAGCCCCTACTTTCCCCAGTGCTGATGTCAGTGCCCCTCAAACCAGAACCCACTTCTCCCGCATCAGTCTTTGAAACATGTTTTAATCTCTCTAATCTTATTTGCCCTATGTCAATTTGCATGTAATCTTAATTTGGTACCTAGCTCCTCATACTGACTATGTAGAACCTCCTTCCTAGTCCTCCCTATGTCATTGGTACTTACATGGACCACGACAACTGGATCCTCCCCCTCCCACTGCAAGCTCCTCTCGGGGCCTGAGCATATGTCCTGAAACCTGGCACCGGGTAGGCAACACAGCCTTCTAGACTCTCGCTCTTTGCCACAGAGAACAGTGTCAATCCCCCTCACTGTATTGTCCCCTATTACCACTACATTCCTCTTCGCTCCCCCTGCTTGAATGGCTTCCTGTACCATGGTGCCATGGCCAGCCTGCTCACCAACCTTGCAGCCCCCACTTTTTCACACAGGTTGTGAACACCTCAAACCTGTTTGACAATTACAAAGTCTGAGGCTCCTCCACTACTGCCTGCTTGGTCCCTTTACCTGCCTCACTCACAGTCACATACTCCTGTCCCTCACCAATGACTCTGTTCTAAGAGGCATGACCATCTTCTAGAATAAAGTGTCCAGGTATTTCTCCCTCTCCTTCATGTTGCGCAGTGTCTGCAGTTTGGCTTCCAGATCAATAGCCTCTAGCTGCTTATATTTTCTGCAAATGTGTTTGTCATGGATCACTTTGGCATCCAAAAGCTCTCACATTCCACAGCAGCAACAGAACACATGCCTTGCCATTGTTACTTACGTTATTTAGTTAACTTAATTTAATTACCTTCTTAATTAACTTAGAATAATTCCTATGTATACTACACCTCTTTCCCCCCCCCATGCACCGAATTCCCACGTGACCCTAATTCGATACTCACTCGGTCCCCATCTCACTCAAGCGTAGTCTCCTGTCTCCCCATGTGCCCCTTGCTGATGTGGTGTCCCCATGCATCTGCTGCCCTTGTTCTTCCAGGTGGTAGAGGTCATGGATTTGGAAGGTGCTGTCGAAGGAGCCTTGGTAAGTTGCTGCAGTGCATCTTGTAGATAGTATACACTTCTGCCACAGTGCGTTGGTGGTGGAGGGAGTGGATGTTGAAGGTGGTGGATGGGGTGCCAATCAAGTGGGCTGCAGGATTATGTCAGCTTCTTGTGTGTTGTTGGAGCTGCACACATCAAGTTCTGAAGACTGAATTTCCACTGCTTCTATCTTAAAGGTTGAAAATTATCGCATGGATGACAGTGAATCATTCAACTGATGACCATCAGCTTTTTTTCTAGGATTGCTAGAAGTATGCCAACATCACCACTCAATAAGGATGCATATTGATTGTGAAGAACATAGATAGATTCAACAATCTGTCGGTCCCTGTAGCTGATAGCAGCCATAATCCTGCCTTTTATTGGAAGGGCAATGCCACTGAGATCTTGTAACTTGATGTCTGATGGGAGAAGGGTCATTGGCTGAAGCCAGTTGATGTCATCTGCTGATATGTTAACAACAGCTCCAGCATCAATTTTAAAAGTAGTATCCAACTTGGAGTTGAACTTGGAAGGTAACTAACCAGTAATTTGGATTATGACTATCAACTTCCCCTCCAAACTCTGTAGTCTTGTCCTTTTCTGGACTTTCCATTCCTAGGAAGGAATGTGTTTCATAAATATTTTCTGGCCTGTAACTTTGATTAAATTACTAGATTTGCAAAAGTGCTTGAAATGTCCAGTTTTGCTACACTGGAAACATTCTGCACCAACTGCTGGGCAGTCTTGGCGTCTATATTGGGTTTTCATACCACAATGCAAGCACCTCAAAATGGCTGCTGGCTTGGAGCTTCCAGCTCTTTCACTTGATTTGGCGGGATTTGTATGGGTGGGGCCACTGCCCGTGGGCCGACCTAATCTATGGAGCCATGTGAAGCTTCGATGCCGCCATGAATTGTAGCCCGATTAATGCTCTAAGCTTGACCTACCTCAAGTACTGATCCAAATAAGATCATTTTTGTTTGCAGAAATTCAAAGAGATGTTCCATCCAGGACACCCACAATTATGCCATCACAGATTATCTCATCTTTCAGTGCCCCAAATCTGCAAGAACTAGCTAGGAGATATAGGTTGATTAGGAATAATTCAATCAATTCCCCAGGTTGTTGTGAGCACTGGTTAAAACATGCTCATTCAGTTACAAAATTTTGTTTTGGGCTGTAATAGGTGTCAAAGGCTTTAATAGTCCACGGTAGACTCCCGCACACCTTGTCTTAAGAGGACGTCATCTGCTACTGGGTCTACTGCATAAGGAAAGGAAGTAACTTGAAGCTTTAGCTCATTTTTGTGAAGACCTGATGCTGCTTGGTACTGGAGAAAATGGCATTTCCATAGCTATCACTGCTGACCACTCTGTAGGCTCTTGAGGCAGCCAAATGGGTGGGGCAAGTGCAGGGACAGCTCACCGGGTACAGTCATCATTACCTCTCTCCAGTGTGTCTCCTTCTTCCGCTGAAATTTCTCAAGCAGTTTTCAAAGGCTTTATCACTTTGTGGCTCCTTCAATAACCCCGATGTCTTTTTACATCAATGTCTCATCGATGCCTCCATGGTTGCCACCATGTTCTGAGATGTGCCCTTCCAGCTTGGATTCTAGACATGGGTCTTGGTTCTTAGGCAGACTGTAGACATACTTTGGCATCTGCTCAACACTTGTTTAGTAGTATTACATCTAGACAGGTTACAGAGTAGGCATGTAGATCCTAGGCATGGTTCCAACCACACACTCTCTCTCTCTCTCTCTTGTGTCAAACACATGACTCAATGATGTCAGCAGTACATCATCATCTATGTAATACATTACCATATCCCATCTGTTAACCCTTTATACTGCAACTACATTGAATCCTTCAATCAAGTTAATCACTAACCTTCAAGGAATATAACCCTAGATTGTGTAACCTCTCCTTGTAATTTAACCCTTTGAGTCCAAGTATAGTTCTGGTAGATCTGCACACCCTTACAAGCCAATATATCCTTCTTAAAGTATGTTGTCCTGAACTACCATACAGTACTCCAGCTGTGGTCTAACCAGGGCTTTGTATAGCTGAAGCATGACCTCTACCCTCCTCGTGTTATCTTGATATAAAGGCCAATATTCCATTAGCCTTTTGATTATTTTCTGTACTTGTTCAAGACATTTTGATGATATGTATAATGGGAACATCAAGCCTCATTATCCTGCCATGGCTTCCATCTTTTCACCATTTAGAAAATACCGTGTTCTATCCTTTTTACATCTGAAACGAATGGCCTCACATTTATCTACCTTGAAATCCATTAGCCACAATTTTCCCTATTCGGTTAATTTATTAATATCTCTTTGTGATTTTATGCTTCCATCATCGCTGATTACAAGACATCCTACCTTTACATCATCAGCAAATTTGGAGATGTGACTTCCTGTTCCATCACCCAAACAGATCCTTGTGGGACACCACACATCCTGCCAATTAGATTACCTGTCTTTTATCCCTACTTTCTTCCTCCTGCCACTCTGCCAATTAATAATCTAACAGGTTAATAATCTGTCTTCAATTCCACGAGCTTCAACTTTAGTTAGGTTGTAAAAAACAAAAATTTCTGGAGGCCTAAAATGGCCGCAGATAGTTTAGCTACACTTTGTACTTTGCAAATCTTAATTTTCATGAAACATTTCTTAGGAATGCCTGCCTCAGATGAAAAAATGCAACAGATATTTGCTCAATGTTAGGTAATCAATATTGCACTCAAAAAGGTAGATTTTGACTATGTGCAATTGTGTAAAGTGGGTTTTGACACCCATTTTTACTTCTCGTGATTTTTATATCCATTGAAGTAATTTTACATAACCACAGAAAGTCAAAATCTGCCCCATTTAGTTTATATCATATAGCCAACATTTAAGCAATACTCTACTACAGGCTGGAATATGTCCTGCATAACAGCCCAACTAAAATGCTGAATTGTGTCAAAATGGCCACTACTGATTTACTTTACTGAGCAGTCAGATGCAGCAAGCGAAAACCTTTCCAGATCGAGTGCCTGATGACAATGGTTTTGCTTTAGTTACAATTGCATCCAGAGTTCTTGCTTTCAGAGGTAAGCAAGTCATGTAAACAAGGTCCAAGTACTATAAATCCCAAATGATACATATAGGAGGATGTTACAAGACACTACCTTGAGGTTCGGAAGACATTGTTGTATCACTCAAGATTTGCTTTTACAATGTCTTACATCATTCACATTCTTTGATGTGTTGGTGACACAAAAGGCACTCTGGATCAGGCTTTATTCTAAATGTAGTGTGCACTATAGAATTACAGTATTGTGTGAAGGGAAGCTGATGGGGTGAAACTGAGGTAAACAGGGCTTGTGGTCAAAAATAAGATAACATTACAGGGCCAATTCTGCAGCCTGCACTCACCTTGCAAAATGACTGCTTAAGTATTGTCTCTCATTGCTGAATAGCTTAATCAGCAAGTTTCAACTTGTATTACAAAGTTAAATGATTAAATTTGTTACAGTTGGTTTCATTAACAAAACATCATTAAAACAAATCCTCACAAATGGTGTTTTAGCTCATACATCTCCTAAACAGCATGTAATGAATTTATTCTCCTTACTGCATGTTGTGCAGAGGATTGCTGGTCAAATATAGGGCTGCAGTGACTCAGAGCTGAATTTTATTTGGCAGTGACAGAGATGCAGAGCAGCAATCCAAACTTATCACTGCATGCCTAGTTGCTGTAACTAGACAGATCAAGGCCATGAAACAAGGTGACGAGTTTTATGCTGTTGAAAAATGGTGGAGAGGGGACGGGGTGCAGTCAGTTGGAGTAAAAGGGGAGGTCAGGGATAGGTTAGAGGGCGGGAGAGATTAAATGACAGAGATTTCATGGAACAACCAGTAAAGAGAGTAGTAATTGGAGTAGTAAAGGGACAAAGCATTGGTCCAGAGTAGGTATTAATAGCAGAATAAACGCTCAGTGCTTTCTAAAAGCAAAACATGAGAACAAGATACAGACTAGCACTAGGATCACATAAAAGCCTTCACATTTCTACCTCTCCTCAGTTCCAAAGAACAGTCATATTGGACTAGAAATATTAACCCTGTTTCTCTCTCCACAAATGCTGCCAGATCTGCTGAGCTTTTCTAGCATTTTGTTTTTATTTCAGATCTCCAGCATCTGCAGTATTTTGCTTTTATTGGAGTATCTGGATGTTAGGTGTGCTAATAGGTGAGTAATGCTGGTGTGATGCATTGAGCAGCGGGGGAGGTTAGTGGCTAGGAGGTGTCATGTGAAGATGCATTGTGTTATGAACAATGTATAATTTTAGTTTGATTTATATGTATATATATATTTGTGTTAAGAAAGGTAAAAATGGTTTCAGATTCATTTAGGCTTTGTTTATGAACCTTGGTGTCTGAGAGTCTGGATAGACTTGTGACTAAAAGGTTTCAGGTCTTTTGGGTTTGTTTGTACATATATATTTTTTATGACAAAAACAGAATTACCTGGAAAAACTCAGCAGGTCTGGCAGCATCGGCGGAGAAGAAAAGAGTTGACGTTTCGAGTCCTCATGACCCTTCGACAGAACCAAGTTCTGTCGAAGGGTCATGAGGACTCGAAACGTCAACTCTTTTCTTCTCCGCCGATGCTGCCAGACCTGCTGAGTTTTTCCAGGTAATTCTGTTTTTGTTTTGGATTTCCAGCATCCGCAGTTTTTTTGTTTTTATATTTTTTATGAGTTCTTACACCATTGAGGTTAAAGAGATGGGCTAAAAGGCGGTGAAAGTTCAATGATTCTGGGGAAAAAAACTAGGTAGAAAAGCTTTACTGTTGCCTAGCAACAATGATCCAGACAGAAGTTGAGAGGGGGTGTTCAGAGTGTGTGTCAGAGAGAGAATACAGGGATTTTAAGCTCACTGAGAAGAAAAACTGGAAGGCTTGTGGGACAGTAGTCAACTGAATAATCAGTTATAGGACTCAATAAAGTGATCAGTTTAGCAGAGATGCTATTGGAAGACTGAGTTTAGGGAACTCACTTGTTTGCTCAGCACTTGAAGAAACAGGAAGTTTAGAGTGTGGTTTTGGGTGCCTCGGGAAGAGATACGAGTTGGGTGAGAAGCATCAAGTGAATGCTCAGGAATTCACCAGAAGCAAACCATTTGCAACTGTGCCAGTCCCAAGCAAGAAGCCTTTGTGCAAAGCTAGTGGCAACTCTTCACTGGTTTCTCTGTCTGTAAAGATATTGCTGGGCTAGGGGAATAGTGGGAATTTGAATCAGCTTCTTGTGTTTGTATTGAGATCTTTCCAACCTTTTTGTTTGGCGTAATATAGTTCACATTTCTTGTTTTAATAAATATTTTACTCTTTGTATTTCAAGTCGATCAGCAGACTTCTGTAAATTTATTCAGTAACTTTTCTCCATAATTTCTAAAAAATGTTTGGATCTATCAAGGAAGCTTCACTCTGGGATCTGACTTGTCCAGTGTTAACTGCATCTGGGATTGTAACAATTGAATGAATTTGACCACCCACGTGATGTCAATTAAAATTTTTTGGGAGTGCTGCTAGAGTCTTCGGTGCTGACATTTTGCATTGATCTCGCTGACCACCTGCTCTGATTCCTGGACCCCACAGAAAATAGTCTCTCTCCTCCTGTTGATCTCCATCACTAAGACCTTCACTGCCACCTACGTAAACCTGGGAGCTTTCTCTCTCTCTCTAATCAGCCCTACTCCTCCTTTTACAGAGCAGAATCACAAAAAAATATTGGGCTGCAGCTGGAGGAAGTTGCAGTTCATCCAAGACTAGATGTTGGACAAACTGTTGGGCAACACAAAGGCAGTAGAGGTATAAAGAAAGCTAGTACAGATGTAATGCTTTGTGTCTTCAGCTTATATGTGGAAACTAATCCTATGAGTGCAGATAATGAAATCAAGTAAAGTAGCAAAAAATGAGTTTAGCAAAGGTATAAATGGGTAAAACATAATAATTACCACCAGCTGCCATCCAAAAACAAAACAAAGAATTTAATAATGGGAGCAGAAATTATGACCTGAAATTGTTGAACTCAATGTCCTGAAGGCTGTAAATTGCCAATATGAAAGACAAAATGCAGTTCATTGAGCTTGTTCTAATGAACCTCAACACAATGTGGCTGGTCAAGGGCAAAACAGTCTGAGTGGGGGTGGGGTAGGGAAATAAAATGACAGGTGACTGGAAGTTGGGGTCAAGTTTGTAGCTTGAACAGAGATGTTTGGAAAAGTTGACTGCAGAGGAAGCCATGTCATGAGCAGCAAATACAGAATGCTAAAATGAAAAAAGTACAAGTAAATTGCTGCTTCACTTAGGTCTTGAATGGTGAGGAGAGAGGAGAAAAGAGTGTTATATCTCCTGCACTTGCATGGAAAGGGGCCATGGGAAGGGAAGGGAAGGTATATTGGAGGCAGTTAATGAATGGACCAGAGTGTCACCGTGGGATCAGTCCCTTTGGAATGCTGAAAAGGGAGGAGAAGGTGAAGATGTGGTGGCATCACACAGGATCTGGAGGAAATGGCAGAGGATGATCAGTTGAATGCAAAGTCTGGTGGGGTGGAAGGTGAGGGTAAGGGGAACCTTATCATGGTTCTGGGAGGGACGGGAAGGAATGAGAGCACAAGTGTGGGAAATGAAAAGGACACAATTGATGGCCCTATCAACCATGGGGGGAGGGAATCTTCTGCTGAGGAAAAAGGATGACATAGCAGATGCACTAATATGGAAGGTTGCATCAAACCAGATGTGATGGAAACAGAGAAACTAGGAGAATGGAATAGGAAGCAGGGTGTGGGGAAGTGTAGGTAAGGTGATTGAGTCAGTGGGTCCTTCTGCCTGCCAGTGGGATAGGACACATCCAAGGATGGTGATGGTGGCATCGGGGACATTGTCTGTAAGGTATGATTCCATGAGTATGGCTGAAGTGAGTTGTCTGTGGGACAGCTCTCCCAATTTTGGCATGAAACCTTTAAATATTGATGTTAGGAGATGCTTGGGTGTACTTGTACAAGGATCACAGCAAGTTAGCATGCAGGTACAGCAAGCACCTAGGCAGATAAATGGCCAGTTAGCCTTTATTGCAAGGGGATTGGAGTTCAAGAATATGGAAGTCTTGTTACAATTGTATAGAGCTTTGGTGACACCACATCTGGAATACTGGACAGAGCTTTAGTCTTCATACCTATAGCAGAATATACTTGCCTTGGAGGTGGTACAGTGAACGTTCACTAGATTAATTCCTAGGATGAGAGGGTTGTCATATTTTGAGAGGCTGAATAAATTAGGTTTATACTTTCCAGCATTTAGAAGAACTTATCTCATATAAGGTACGAGATTCTGAAGGGGCTTGACAGCGTAGTTATGAAAGGTTATTTCCCCTGACTGGGCAATCTAGAACATTATGGCACAGCCTTAGAATATGGGTCAATCATTTAGGACTGAAATGAGGAGAAATTTCTTCACTCAGAAGATTGTGAAACTTTGGAATTCTCTACCCTAGAGGGTTGTGGATACTCAATCATTGAGCATATTCAAGACTGAGACTGATACATTTTTGATCTCAAAAAATCAAGGGAAATGGAGACAAGGCAAGAAAGTGGAGTCGAGATCATAATCGTATTGAATGGCGGAGCAGGCACAAAGGGTTGAATGGTCTCCTCCTGCTCCTAATTCTTAGATATTTCAGGATGCAGTGAGAGCAGAAGTTCAAGAAACATTGATTATCTTGGAGATATCAGTGATTGTGGGAAGACGGGAAACACAAAGGATTGTTTTCCAGTTGGTGCCCGTGTGGAATAAGTCGAGGCCAGAGACAGTTGCTAAGGGAAGAGACATGGCTGTGAAAGCAAATTCTAGTAGATACCTGATCAAACACAATACCCCATTTTCTCAAACAGAGAAATGTATAATCATTTTGCCACTCAATATTATTTAGCTAAGTCTACTACGCTATAGTTTCCATAGGTGGCAAGAGTCTATAGACCCCCAATTCTTTTCTTAAATTTCCTGATATTTACATATGGAATTTTTGGGTCATCAGTTAGCCTGGTTCTCAAGTCTGTTTGAATATTTTTCATTTTGTTCATAATGTTATACTCAGCACATTTTCTTCCTGAACGAAAACAGAATTACCAGGAAAAACTCAGCAGGTCTGGCAGCATCGGCGGAGAAGAAAAGAGTTGACGTTTCGAGTCCTCATGACCCTTCAACAGAACTTGAGTTCGAGTCCAAGAAAGAGTTGAAATATAAGCTGGTTTAAGGTTTGGGTTGGGGGGGTGGGGAGAGAGAAAGAGAGAGAGAGAGAGAAGCGGAGGGGGGGTGGTGTGGTTGTAGGCAAAAGCAGTGATAGAAGCAGATCATCAAAAGATGTCACAAACAACAGGACAAAAGAACACATAGGTGTTAAAGTTGGTGATATTATCTAAACGAATGTGTTAATTAAGAATGGATGGTAGGGCACTCAAGGTATAGCTCTACTGGGGGTGGGGAGAGCATAAAAGATTTGCAATATTTAAAAATAATGGAAATAGGTGGGAAAAGAAAAATCTATATAATTTATTGGAAAAAAACAAAAGGAAGGGGGAAACAGAAAGGGGGTGGGAATGGAGGGGGGAGTTCAAGACCTAAAGTTGTTGAATTCAATATTCAGTCCGGAAGGCTGTAAAGTGCCTAGTCGGAAGATGAGGTGTTGTTCCTCCAGTTTGCGTCGGGCTTCACTGGAACAATGCAGCAAGCCAAGGACAGACATGTGGGCAAGAGAGCAGGGTGGAGTGTTAAAATGGCAAGCGACAGGGAGGTTTGGGTCATTCTTGCGGACAGACCGCAGGTGTTCTGCAAAGCGGTCGCCCAGTTTACGTTTGGTCTCTCCAATGTAGAGGAGACCACATTGGGAGCAACGAATGCAGTAGAGTAAGTTGGGGGAGATGCAACTGAAAAGCTGCTTCACTTGAAAAGAGTGTTTGGGCCCTTGGACAGTGAGGAGAGAGGAAGTGAAGGGGCAGGTGTTGCAGCTTTTGCGTGGGCATGGGGTGGTGCCATAGGAGGGGGTTGAGGAGTAGGGGGTGATGGAGGAGTAGACCAGGGTGTCCCGGAGGGAGCGATCCCTACGGAATGCCGATTGGGAGGATGAAGGGAAGATGTGTTTGGTGGTGGCATCGTGCTGGAGTTGGCGGAAATGGCGGAGGATGATCCTTTGAATGCGGAGGCTGGTGGGGTGATAAGTGAGGACAAGGGGGACCCTATCATGTTTCTGGGAGGGAGGAGAAGGTGTGAGGGCGGATGCGCGGGAGATGGGCCGGAGACGGTTGAGGGCCCTGTCAACAACCGTGGGTGGAAAACCTCGGTTAAGGAAGAAGGAGGACATGTCAGAGGAACTGTTTTTGAAAGTAGCATTATTGGAACAGATGCGACGGAGGCGAAGGAACTGAGGGAATGGGATGGAGTCCTTACAGGAAGCGGGGTGTGAGGAGCTGTAGTCGAGGTAGCTGTGGGAGTCGGTGGGTTTGTAATGGATATTGGTGGACAGTCTATCACCAGAGATTGAGACAGAGAGGTCAAGGAAGGGAAGGGAAGTGTCAGAGATGGACCACGTGAAAATGATGGAGGGGTGGAGATTGGAAGCAAAATTAATAAATTTTTCCAAGTCCCGACGAGAGCATGAAGCAGCACCGAAGTAATCATCGATGTACCGGAGAAAGAGTTGTGGAAGGGGGCCGGAGTAGGACTGCAACAAGGAATGTTCCACATACCCCATAAAGAGACAGGCATAGCTGGGGCCCATGCGGGTACCCATATCTACACCGTTTATTTGGAGGAAGTGAGAGGAGTTGAAGGAGAAATTGTTCAGTGTGAGAACAAGTTCAGCCGGACGGAGGAGAGTAGTGGTGGATGGGGATTGTTCGGGCCTCTGTTCGAGGAAGAAGCTAAGGGCCCTCAGACCATCCTGGTGGGGGATGGAGGTGTAGAGGGATTGGACGTCCATTGTGAAGAGGAAGCGGTTGGGGCCAGGGAACTGGAAATTGTTGATGTGACGTAAGGTGTCAGAGGAATCACGGATGTAGGTGGGAAGGGACTGGACAAGGGGAGAGAGAAGGGAGTCAAGATAACGAGAAATGAGTTCTGTGGGGCAGGAGCAAGCTGAGATGATCGGTCTACCGGGGCAGTTCTGTTTGTGGATTTTGGGTAGGAGATAGAAGCGGGCCGTCCAAGGTTGGGCGACTATCAGGTTGGAAGCTGTGGGAGGAAGATCCCCAGAGGAGATGAGGTCAGTGACAGTCCTGGAAACAATGGCTTGATGTTCAGTGGTGGGGTCATGGTCCAGGGAGAGGTAGGAGGAAGTGTCTGCGAGTTGACGCTCAGCCTCCGTGAGGTAGAGGTCAGTGCGCCAGACGACAACAGCACCACCCTTGTCAGCGGGTTTGATGACAATATCAGGGTTGGACCTGAGAGAATGGAATGCAGTAAGTTCAGAGAGAGAGAGATTAGAATGGGTGAGAGGAGCAGAGAAATTGAGACGACTAATGTCACAGTCTGCACTCAACTTACCATTTAATTGCCTCTACCTCCTTTACATTATGTGACTTCTGCGTCTTTTCTAATTTCAGTTATTCTCTCTTATTTTCAGTCCCCTCTTCCCCCACTGTCCTATGTACATATTCAGCTAGAACATCTGTTGTAACCTGAAGACAGGTACATGATTACAGAAACCTGTTTAAACACACAGCTTTTCACACCTATGTACCATTAGCAATGTTCACAGCTGTTTAAACTAGCGATGGTTCTCCTGTCCTACCCTATTACAGCTACAGTGTGTACACACACTGACCCTTGCTGCTGCTCAAGATTTTAACCCTACAGAGAAACTAATGCATATGCATTTTACACTCACGGGTTTGTTGTAGAATATATACGGTAATGTGTATTGTGGAATGTGTTAACTTTCAACTATTTTGTTCTTACCACGATTGGAGAGGTTGGGGACTGTTGGACCCAGTGGCCTTTTCTTGTTCCTAACGTTTCTTATGTTCAGGCCTTTTCTTTCCTCTGTTCTCTTCTATGCTGCCAAACTCTAATCCCCCTCATCGAGTTAACACAGAACTGTAATTCAATTCTATTTGGTTGTTGTGCTGTCATCTTGGTGATAATTTTTTTTTTGAAAATGCTTCCTGTTGATTCTGTTAACCTTTGTTTAAACCAATGTTGATGATGATTTAAATTTTTTAAAATGCTGATGAATACAACTTCTGGAAGATATTATCTTCCCTGATCAACTCCACAGAAGTGACAAAGACAGTTTTAGTTGTCTCATCTACTATCTCTCTTATTAATTGCAATTCTTACAATTTATATGCTTAATACTATTAATTACAAATACACTGACACATTGTTAATACTAGCATTAGATATGTGCTGCAGTAAATATATGCTGAAAAAGAGAAGAAAATAAGTTCAATTTACAAGGGTTGATGATTGAATGACATCAAATACTAGGCACCATATACTGTAGAAGATGCATCAATGGATCAAAGTCCACAGGTCAGATTAAAAGGAACATCATTTAAGATCTAAATCTAAACTCCTCAGACAGTTGGAAATCATGAGAGGGAACGTCCATCAAGATTAAATAACCTCTTAGGACCCACCTATTTGTCTATTCAACAGATACCTCTTGAGGCAGGAAATGTGGAAGAAAACCACAGAAGGAACTCAAGTGTTTCTGAAGACATGGTAATTGCTTGGTGCTTTCCGCAGAATGGTCTTTTCCCACTTCAGTATGAGAACCATCAGGTCTCAGGCAACTTAGAATGGACTGCAGTTTTTATTAACTCACCATGGAGGACCACATACTGCACAGGTAAGAATATGCACACAAAACAAGAAAACATTAACGTGTTGAAACTAAATACCATGCAGATTTGTTCACATGGTGAATTGTAGATGCCAAGTGGGTCATCTGTGGAGAACAGAGACAAGGTGCTTCCCCATCTCACCGAAGAATCAGAGGGTCAATCCCATTGCTTTTCCACTTGTCAGCTAGTTTAAGCCAGCACACGGTGATTCCTAAAAGTTATTTGCCCACTGTAGCACAGGGGAATGAAAGAGTGAGGCAAAACTAAGGGGGCTATTTTGGCCAAAGGGTGAAATGGGTGCAGGGCTAATAATACTAGCCTGTTTGAAGGTTTGATTTAGCAGATAATTTTGGTCCTAAATGTTGATTACCACAATTTGAACTAGTTTGGAGGTGCGGGGTTAGCACTCAACTGCTGATTAGATGTAGTTTTCGTAAAGTAGTGTTTGTGGGCTTCTTGCACCCACTTCAATTGAAGTTGTGGAGACCTCTGGCTGGCATGTAGCAGCATATACCAGGAAAGGGTGGCTATTGGCAGAGGGTTAAAAATAACAGGGACAAGCTATGCTGCCTGACCTGTCAACCCATGTGCATGAACAGATGGAAAATGACTATGAGGCAAGCTGACCTGCCGTTATAAATAATTAAAATGAACCGCAAGTGCTGCTGCTGATTCACTACCCAAATTTCTCAGCTATTCACAAACGATGTCAATAGGATTCAGGATGGGTCCACTAGGACCTCTATTCATAGGCATACACCCACCTGGATATGACCATAAGGGGAATGAGCCAACATTTAGTCAATAGGGTGACCTTCTGGACCCTCTAATTGGTTGATTTTGCTATATTTCATTTTGGATTCATCATTACTTACTTTGAGTGCTCACAAAATGAATATGCCATCCCTTGCCTGTGCTGTGCAGTGCTTCGAACAGTGTGAGGCAGTGATCTTTTCAAATACTGGGTACCATCCGGTACCAGAACAGGTCCCCATTGTGGTGAAATCCAGACTGCCAGTTGACATTCGGCCACTCTATTGCAGGATGGCTCAGGGATTGAGGAAAGGGTGCACAGCTTCGCAGATGTGTCATTGGATGTCCTAGTGGAGAAGGTCCAAAGGAGGAGTATTTTCTTGTACTTACAAAGGCGAAAGCTGTCACCATACCCACCCTAACCCACTCTCCAAGAGCAGCTGGGGCTCCTCTGTCTAGCCTTGTGTCCTCCTCCCATTTTTTGCCCAGACTTAAGGGGGATTCCTAGCAAGATCATGCCCAATTAATTCCCTTTCTTCTAGTGACTCCAAGTTCAGCACTTATTCTTTTCAGGTGAATCTCTCAGGGAATTTCTGAAATAAATATTGCCCCAGTGTTAATGAGGACTTAACAACATGTCCTAGAAAGTCTCCTAATATGATTCAAAGGTCATCTTCTTGGCTCCAGCAGCACTGTCCATGAAATGGTTAATATCCCTTTAAGTGTTGAGTATTCCTTTAAGTAGGGTTTGAAATCAACATCAAAGCCCTGTTTACTCTCCAGGAGCTGGTGTCTGTTCGGAGAGAGTGTTCTTTGAAGGGGTAGCCATCAAAATAAGGGGTTGCCCATTTAGGACAGGGATGAGAAAAAACTTTTCTCTCAGAGGGTTGGGAGACTTTATAATTCTCTTCCTCGAAAGGCAGTTGGGTCAGAATCCTTGAATATCCTTGAAAGGAAATTAAGGAAATTAGGAGAGCAAAAAGGGGGCATGAAAAAACATTGGCGGGTAAAATAAAGGAAAATCCAAAGTTATTTTACAAGTACATTAAGAATAAGAGGATAACTAGGGAAAGAGTAGGGCCCATTAAGAACAATAGTGGTAATTTGTGTGTGGAGCAGGAAGACGTACGTAGGGTTCTAAATGAATACTTTGTGTCAGCGTTCACAAGTGAGAGGGACGACATGGGTATGGAAATGAGGCAGAAGGACTGTGATATAATTAAAGCAATTAGCATAGAAAGGGAGGAGGTTCTAAGTGTCTGGCAGGCTTAAAAGTAGATAAATCTCCAGGCCCGGATGAAATGTATCCCAAGCTGTTGAGTGAGGCAAGGGAGGAGATAGCAGGGGTGCTGGCAATAATTTTTAATAGCTCTCTGGCCACAGGAAAGGTGCCAGAGGACTGGAGGACAGCCAGTGTGGTATCATTATTCAAGAAGGGAGGAAAGGATAAACCAGGGAACTATAGGCCAGTCAGTCTAACCTCAGTGGTGGGGAAACTATTGGAAGCAATTCTGAGAGACATAATTCATCTATACTTGGAGAGGCAGAGATTAATCAAGGACAGTCAGCATGGTTTTGTTATGGGGAGATCATGTCTAACCAATTTGATTGAATTTTTTTGAAGAGGTTACCAGGTGCGTAGATGAGGATAATGCACTTGATGTAGTCTACTTGGACTTCAACAAGCCTTTTTGATAAGGTCCCGCATGGGAGACTGATAACAAAGGTAAGAGCCCATGGGATCCAAGGCAAATTGGCAAGTTGGATCCAGAATTGGCTGAGGAAGCAGAGGGTGACGGTTGAGGGGTGTTTTTGTGACTGGATGCCAGTGTCCAATGGGGCTCCACAGGGATCAGCGTTGGATCCCTTGCTGTTTGTGGTATATATAAATGATTTAGACTTGAACGTAGGAGGGTTGATCAGTAAGTTCGCGGATGACACGAAAATTGGTGGGGTGGTATATACTGAGGAGGATAGCCGTAGATTACAGGAGGATATAGATGGGCTGGTCAGATGAGCTGATCAGTGGCAAATGGAATTTAATCTGGATAAATGTGAGGTGATGCACTTGGGCAGGACAAACAAGGCATGGGAATACGTGAAGAATGGTAGGACCCTAGGAAGTACCGAGCGTCAGAGGGACCTAGATGTACATATCCACCAGCCCCTTAAGTTAGCAAGACCAGTAGATAAGGTGGTTAAGAAGGCATATGGGATACCTCCGTTTATTAGCCAAGGCATAGAATATAAGAGCTGGAGGTTATGCTGGAACTGTATAAAATGCTGGTTAGGTCACAGCTAGGGTATTGCGTGCAGTTCTGGAATCTGCATTATAGGAAGGATGTGATTGCACTAGAGAGAGTGCAGAGGAGATTTATCAGGATGTTGCCTGGGCTGGAGAGTTTTAATTATGAGGAGAGATTGGGTAGATGGGGGTTATTTTCCCTGGAGCAGAGGAGATTGAGTGGAAACATGGTTGAGGTGTATAAAATTATGAGGGGCGAAGATAGGGTAGACAGGAAGGAACTTTTCCCCTTGGTGGAGGGATCAATAACTAGGGGGCATAGATTTTAAGTAAGGGGCAGGAGGTTTAGAGGGGATGTGAGGAAGAATTTTTTCACCCAGACGGTGGTGGGAATCTGGAACTCACTGCCTGAAATAGTGGTAGAGGCAGAAACCCTCTTAAAATTTAAGAAGTATTTGGATGTGCACTTGCGATGCCATGGCATACAAGGCAATGGGCCTAGTGCTGTAAAATGGGATTAGAATAGTTAGCTACTTATTTGACTGGCGCACACTCAATGGGTCAAAGGGCCTTTTTTTGTGCTGCAGACCTCTATGGCTCTATGACTCTATCTTTAAGGCAGAGCTAAGTTCTTGATAAACAAGGAGGTTAAAGGTTATCGGGGTAGGGAGGAATGCAAAGTTAAAATCAGATCAGCCATGATCTTATTGAATTGTGGAGCAGGCTCGAGGGACCAAGTGGCCTATTGTCACGAGCAGCAGATTACAGACCATGAATTACTCACAGCATATTGAAATTTTTGAGGAAGACGTGTGTGTTTTTAAAAAAAATTACAAGCAAGGACACTGAGCAAAAGATGGCTGATAATGTAAAGTGACCACTTTCTGGAAAGTTCCTATATGGATTATACTGATAGATCTGTCCTGAGAGAACATGGAATGTTGCATCTGAAAAGGTGTAATGGCCTTCTTCAAGCAGAGACACTTTAAAGGGATATATGAAAGATACAAAAGACTGAAATTTAATCTCCTGTGGCTGCAGAGACAAAAGGCTAATTTGCATGTCTCAGCAGTCACCCAAAAATCCATCTCCTATTGATTTGTATCTCAGAATGTGTAACTGGTTCTGATATGAACAAAAGGTGACTATTTCCTCCCCTGGAATACACAGGTAAAAAATGGGTAAAAAAAACCAGTATGCTGTTGCATTGTGAAAGTGACAGCACAAGAGGACCAACTAGTCACCCCTGCAATTACCAGTGAAGTCTCTTTCTCTGTCTCTCTCTCTCTCTCTCTGTTGCTGGAGGCAAGGCTCAGCAGAAGCCACAATCAAAAAGGAAATAAGACAGCCTCTTCAGCCACTCTGCAGAACCAAGTGTCTCCAAAACTAACTGTGAAACTACCAAAGTCAGCTCTACCAGAATCACCCAACCTAACGGCTGCAATGTACCACCATCTATGCCTCAGGGACAAGCCAAAGACTGATTCATATTTTTAAAAACTTTTATTTGGATTCTAACTTTTTATTTTTATTTCTGATCTGTGTGTATGTGTTTTGCATTTTCATTATTTTTCTGAGGTTTTAGTAACTAATAAATTTACTCTTTCTTTGACTCAAGAAAGCATGGTTAAATTGACTCCTTCTAAAAAATAAATAGATTCGGGAAAAGGTATCCATGGGGAGAAGGGATCCCTTATAAATTAATCTCGTTGCAACCATCCAAGGGGGTTGAACAAAGAAGGTGAGCCAGCTCATTCTTCCTCATCCAGGAGCATAACAAAATTGGGAAGTTAACAAATTGGAGGGCCTCACCCAGGGACCAGTCGTAGCACTGCTCCTGCTCCTAATTCATATGTTTATATGTGCGTATCCAATGTAACCTCTTTAATGAGCACTCGCAGGCATCTTAAGTGGCAATCAGCTGTTTAACAGGTCCCCAGGTTGCTATTCCTAGTGCTGGCTTTAACTCCTTCACCAAACTGAAGTCTTCCCATTTCAGCTTAAGATCCAATCATGGTCATCTCTTTAGCACCTAAAGAATTCAGCGAATAGTGTCTTCTAAAAGTTTAAAATAGGGATGGGTCTACAAAGAAAAGTGCTGCTTTTCAAAGTAATCTTTTATTTGACATTGAATCAGTTTACTTATGCATTATTATCCAAAAATGAGACCAATCCATTTGTTAAATTAAAGAACTAATTTATGCTTATTTTACCAGGATGGTCCTTTCATTTGTCCCATTTCCAGTGTTAGAGACCAGATCAAACACAGTTCTTTCACAAATGATTAACTGGAAATGAAGTACAAATCCTAAATCAGTGTTACTGTTTTGTAGTTAAACAGATCACACTAAAACACAAATGTTTTGAAAAATGAGCTCAGTATGTTTGGAAAGTAAAAGATTTGTGACAGGGGAGTCCTTGTTAATGCATTTTTGAAGAATTGCAGCCAATAGTTCCAACGTAGTTTTGCCAGAGTACTTAGACTTTTAAATTAGTTGTGGTTTGCCTTGGGTGCAGAGTAAATCTCATTCTACTCTGTCCCAACAATGTCTTAATCTCCAATCTTACAAGAACACATTCCACTACATTTCCATTTTTGCTTAACATCTATTGCAGGAACTTTCTCACCATAATGGCCAATTGAGTATTAATTAGAGCTGAATAATGGGCAGTTTTGTGTAGTTGACTAATGACTATTAAAATCTAAGCTAAAACAGCCCAAACATTTCACATTGGATGCTTATAGCCGTCAACCTGGGCTGTTTTGAAACCCTGCTCCCAGAAATGGAAGGATGTAAATACAAATAGTCTCACCGTCCAAGCTCAGACTTGTTGATTTAATTATTTTAATTAAATTATGATAAATTAAATATCATTGCAAGAGTCTGCAAGATGAATCTGACTAACTTTTATTTGAGTTTTTCCCCGCAATATTTTTTTTACATGTTGTTCTCCTTTGACCCCCTTCATCTCATCAAGTAGCAAGAGGGCCAGGGAACCTTATTTTATTCCTTTACTGCAAAAGAGCTAGGTTTTCTGTGATGGTAACAACAATGCTTTTCATTTGTAGCTGATTATTTTCAAAATATAAATCTTTTGCATCAAAGAAAGGTATGGATTTTGAAGTCTATCTAACCCATATCTAAAGGGCCATTTTTTATCATTACTTTGGAGATTTTGAGAGGCTTGCTGACATATTTGAGAATCTAGAACTATTGATTTTAAAATTTCTCCCAGAAGATTAAATAAATGCAATAAAGTTCTCCGGTTTGATTCCTCGTAGTGGTGGCACACTTGACTTTGCTGGAACAGAATTCTGAATTACAGGATCAAAATGATGCTTTTTAAAAAATCTTCAACAACTTGCTCAAGCGACATTTTCATTTCTGGCAATAAAAATGACCAAAAATTACCTTTATTATTTGAGCATCGGATGACTGAGGCATAAAAATAGATTGAAAAATACTTGAGAGTTTGTATTACAGAAGTTTACGTGGCTCAGAAAGAAAAAGTATATGCTTTTTGTACTAAACTGTGAGGATACTGCTATGGATGTGTGCAAGAGAGTGGAATTAAATTAGGTGGCCCTTGTGGAGAAAAACAGTTGCACAATCTGATTGGTCAAGTACCTGTACCATAACAGTCCATAATAAGTCCAAGAGAAAACAAGTTCAAACGATGAAAAGTATATTTAGGACTGATATCAGAATGTTCATCATGTAATGAGTGATCAACACATGGAATGGGCTTACGGCAGCCTTGCCTAACCCATGGCCTGTGGGCCAGATTGTGGCCCCCAAAGCCATTCTATTTGGCCCTCAGACAGGTAAGTGAAGTTAAAGATTCTGCAAGGTTTGCTCCTTCAATCACAGGCCATCACTCACCAGCATTTGCTGGTGATAGGCTCACTCAGCAGAAAATATGGGAGAGAAACACCCTCTGATTGGACGAGCAGCAATCACCGGCGGCACTAAGTGTGCTGTGGGGAGAAAAAGGATTTCGGGGGGGAGGGGGGGTGGGGGGAGAGCGGGTGGAAAGAAGAGAGAGAAGGTGCTGCGAGCACCAGGGGAGAGAAGGTGTTGCGGGGGCCCAGGGTAGAGAAGGTGCTGTGAGTCCTGGGGAGAGAGAGATGCTCTGGGATGTGGGGGTGAGGGACGATGCTGCGGGGTGCAAGGGAAAGAGAAGGTGCCGCGGGGCACGGGTCAAGGAGAAGGTGCCACGTGGCACGGGGAAAAGAGAGGTTCTGCAGGGCTTGGGGAGAAAGAATGTGATGCGGGTCCATGGGGGAGAGATTCTGAGGGGCCCGAAGAAGGAGAGAGGCTGCCGGGCCGGGTATGTGGGGAGAGAGACTGCAAGGCCCGGGTTGGGGCACGGAAGAGAGATCGCTACTATTAATATGTCTAAGAGTGAGGGAGAGAGTAAGTGTGTGAGTGTGTGAGACAGAGTTACAGCGAGAGAGAGAGAGTCTGTTTACAATCTACATTAATGACTTGGATTCAGGGATAGAAGGTAATATAGCTAAATTTTCAGATGACACCAAAATAGGTGGGAAAGTAAGTTGCAATGAAGAAATAAGAAATTTACAAATGGATATGGACAGGATATGGGCCAAAATTTGGCAGATGGAGTTTAATGTGGATAAGTCTGAGGTTATTCATTTTGGTCAAAAGAATAAAAAGGTGACTTATTATTTAAATGGAGAGAAACTTCAGAATGCTTCAGTGCAGAGGGATCTGGGTGTCCTTGTGCATGAATTGCTGAAATCTAATATGCAGATACAGCAGGTAATAAAGAAGGCAAATGGAATTTTGGCATTTATTGCTAAAGGAATTGAGTATAAAAATAGGAAGTGTTGTTGCAACTGTACAAGGCATTGGTGAGACCGCACTTGGAGTACAGTGCACAGTTTTGGTCCCTTTACTTTAATTGCACTGGTGGCGGTTCAGAGGAGGTTCACTAGATTGATTCCAGAGATGCGGGTCTTGTCTTATGAGGAGAGATTGAGCAGTTTAGGCCTATACTCACGAGAGTTTAGAAGGATGAAAAGAGATCTATTTGAGGTATATAAGATGCTAAATGGGATAGACAAAGTAGACATGGAGTGGATGTTTCCCCTTCTGGGGCATTCCAGAACGAGAGACCATAGTTTTAGGCTAAGGGGTGGTAGATTTAAATCAAAGATGAGGAGGAATTACTTTTCTCAAAGGGTCGTAAATCTGTGGAATTCACAACCTCAGAGTGCAGTGGATGCTGGGACGCTGAATAAATTTAAGGAGGAGATCGACAGATTTTTAATTAGTAACGGGTTGAAAGGTTATGGGGAGCGGGCGGGAAATTGGAGTTGAGACCAAAATGAGATCAGCCATGATCGTATTGAATGGTGGGGCAGGTTCGAGGGGCTGAATTGCCTATTCCTGCTCCTAGTTCTTACGTTCTTATGTGTCTGTCTGTCTGTATGTCACACTCCCAGTCTCAGGATTCTCAGTGCCCTTATGCCTACACACCAACACATACCCATTGTGAGAGTAGGTGAGAGTGAGGGTGAGTGAGTAAACACCCTGAGACTGAGATTGAGCCAGACACACACACACTTATCCTGATAACCTCTAATGGTCAATTTATTAATTACTATTTTAAAAAAAATATCAGTTTATTGCTTTGACAATGCTTTAATTTTGCTCATCAAGTTGTTTCTTTTTGTCACACTCAACTTCTTTTTGAAAATCATTGGCCCCTTGGCCTGAATCTTGAGCTTGTTAGGCACACGTGATTGGTGGGCCTGGCAGTGGATGTGATATCTGCTTCCGGCTGCGATTGGCCCCCGACCACCATTTCATGCTGGCCGGCAATTAACTGGCAGCAAGTGTGAAACGCACAATGAGAAAGGCTCAGCGCTAATGGAGTGTGGGGTTGGTGGGTGGGAAGAGGGTGGGCACTGAGGGAAGTGAGGATGTGGATGGACATTCCCTGAAGGCTGACAGCTGCTGTGGAGCTGCCTCAGGGAGCTGCAATACTGTAAAAATCAAATGAGGTCAATAAACTGCTGCAAACTCTGTCAATACTACAAATTCAAGCACCTGACAGCAGACTACATAACACCTCATCCCTCAGATGTCTTCTTTTAGTTTATTTAATCCCGGACATTTCATCCCGCTCTGGATGGAGTTTGTAGCGAAAATGTGAAGACCGCCTGGCTGATTGGTTTGTCCAGCAACCGTTAAAAGTGGACAGGCCATGTAAAATTGCTGACAATTAGCTCCTTAATGGGCTTAATTACCCGTTTAATTGTCGGCGGGCGTGTTTCCATCTCCCACATGCACCTGCCAACTGTAATGTTGCTCACGAGCGCTTTGACATCAGGACAGGTGCCCAATGTCTCCTCACACGATTTTACGTGAATCTGGGTTGGGCGTGTACTCACACATTCAATGTAAAATTCTGGCTTTTGAGTGAGGAACAAATGGAAATATGGCATCCCCATGCAAAAAAGGTTGGACAAGCCTGGCTAAGAGTAATGCAATGGAAGCAAAAGATCCAGAGTCATTTAAGCAGCAGTTGGATGTTAAAACAGGACAGTTAAAAAGAGGCACCCTTTCTGGATGATCAAATGGCCTTGATCAACTGTATCTAACTTGGGACATTTATATTTCAAATTACCCCCTCCTTCTCAAGGGCAGTTAGGAATGGGCAACAAATGCCAGCCTTGCCAGCAGCATTCACACCCATGAATGAGTGAAAAAATACATGCAGTCCAGGGAGAAGACTAAGACTGGAATTTTCCAGCCTGGTTGGCTTCAGACATCATGGCAGGTTGTGGGAGGACAATATGGCGAGAAGGCCAAAAATAGGTTTCATGCCATCGTGATATGGCGTGTAATTACACTATAATAATTACAATATTATCCATCAAATGAAAACAAAATAGGGAACATTAATTTTTTTCAGGTGCCGCTTGTCCATCTCTGTAATTTGCAAACCTCACTTTCAAACTTCCTTGCGTTTGGTTGCTTTTTGTAAAACGGGGGGAAACCTTAATTGCCCACTTTAAATAGCTGGACTCCCTATGACAGTGCCAACTTGTGGCAGAGGAAGAGGCATCACGTGAGGCAGGATGTTGAATTGGATGTTTTCTCCACTGAGAAAGAGACCTCTTACAAATGAATGATTTTAAAATTAGGATTTGCACCTTTTTAACCTCCATTTTATTCTCACATTTGCCAAAATAAAGCAACTTTATGATAGGACATCGACCCTCATGCGAACTATTGCACTTTTAATCAGGTCAGTGTATATTGGCTTCCAAGCTTAGGCCCTGGGTTAGGGAGGGGACCAAAGTTCTTACTTCTGTTAGCTAGAGCAGCAACTCCTGATGGACATGTGTATATGTGGACATTGGGGAGGACAGAATGAAACTCAGCTATTATGCCACCACCCCCCACACTGCCCCCCCACAACTGCATGGCTAAATATCTTGTCAACAGTGGTTGTCAAGGATTATATATTCATCATGATCACTTAGTTAAGGGCAAACAGTTAATGAAGCAAAGGGTCGAACATTAGTGAAATTGGGCTACCAATTCACTATCACCCATTTTACGCTATCACTCAAAGTCAAAGTTGCTTCCCCCACCTTGTTTTCTCTTAATCTTCTGTAATTTTTAACAGTTCCAAAATGCTGTCAGAAATTGGCTTACATTGTACAGAGGCAGGGATTTTTGCATTCCTAAGATTCTCCCTTCTGCCTTTCACCATTATTTCTAGACCAGTTTGAAAGGCTGCCCAGTTCCATGGACCAGAAAGCATTCAGTCTTTATTCTTGATTTTCCATGGGCTCAAATTAAAAAGGGACTGGAATTTGTTTTTAAACCTTACTATTTAGATTCCCAACATACATCATAGTCTTTAATGAGCTTCCTAAGACAGTATTTCACAATTCCAGTGTTTGATCTCATTTCCAACGTCCAGGTGATCAATCTTGGAATTAATCTTTCGCTCTCTAGTTCTGGCTTGCCTCCAAGCAGAAAAGCTACGATTCCAACAACATGGAATGAGAAATGAATTTTTAAAAGAACTGCATGAAAGAACAGGAAGTTATTTATATTGTTAATAATTTCAAAATTGCACCAACCACTGAAAAGATTTCATTAAAAATGGTTATTACCTTAATTTTTCACAGTGAACCACATTTAAACGATATGTTTTAATTCCATGGTTGAGGGGACAGGAAAATTGGAGGCATTTCTATAGATATAAGCAAACGTCTACTATTTATAAACTTTGTTTTACATTTACGAAAAATAAGCATGATTTATAAGTTGAAAGGGGGTCTTGTGGTACAGTGGGTAGCCTCCCTGCATCTGAGCTGGAAGCTCTGGGGTTCAATTCCCACTCCAGGACTTGATGGCCAAGGAAGGTGCGTTCATAATGTGGCCAAATAGGTTGATTATCAGCCTGTAAATCTTTCCAATATGCCTATGGCAGGGAGTAGGAGTGGGAGAGTCCTCTGGTCAGCCATGCTTGATGCTGAGTGGTGCCACTCAAACTACAGCCTCTGGTGACCTGTTCCAGAAAAAATTATGCCTGGAAACAGGCATAATCATGTGCCTCATGTGCCACTGGGCACAGAAGAGGACTAAGGATATGAGCTGAAACCAGCAATCATTCTTGCTGTTGTTACCTCTAGACTTCATTGCTATGCACTCCTGGCTGATCTCCCATGTTATATTCTCCATAAACCTGAGGTCATCCAAAACTCTGTTGCTTCTGTCATAACTCGCATCAAGTCCTGTTCACCTGTCACTCCTGTGCTCACTGACCTGCATTGGCTTCCGGTCAAGCAACACCTTGATTCTAAAATTCTCACCCTTTTTTCCCAAATCCCTCTATTATCTCAGCACCCCATCGTAATTTTCTCCAGCCCCACAATCCTCTGAGATACCTGTGCTAATTTAATTCTGGCTTCTTGAGCATCCCTTAATCACACCATCATTGGTGGTCATGCCTTCAGTTGTCTAAGCCCTAAACTCTGGAATTCAGTCCCCGCACCTCTCCACCTCTTTACCTCACTGCCCTCCTTTAAACCTTCCCCTTTGACCAAACTTTTGCACCTTACGCAACTCAATTTCATATTTGTTTTATAATGCTGCCGTGAAACCGGCGTTTTATCCCATTAAAGGTGCTATGTAAATATAAGTTGTAGTTTTTTTTTACTTCATCAGAAGATTGAAATTCATCTTACAACTGCCAAATTTCATTGCACATTGCACTAAGAGTGTTTTTAACTGCATTCCAACATCCTTTTCACCCCATTAACAGTTGTACTCTCTTTTTTCTCTTCCTAGGTGAATAAATCATTGAGCCCAATTTTAACTTCCCCAGCCTGACAGAAACCTGGGAAACAATTAAAATAACTGCATGGAGACAGGAACCCCCACCAATCCCACTTACTTCCCCATAATAACCTACTCTTTTGAGCAGGCGAGCAGGTCACTTGTAGTATAAAAATCGGACCCAGCCACGTAATCGGACACAGCTACTTACAGTTGAAATTACCTAAAGGTGAATGCCAATTCAGTTGTTCACTTATTTAACAAACTCTTCTTTGTTTTAAAAACAAAAAAAACTGCGGATGCTGGAAATCCAAAACAAAAACAGAATTACCTGGAAAAGCTCAGCAGGTCTGGCAGCATCGGCGGAGAAGAAAAGAGTTGATGTTTCGAGTCCTCATGACCCTTCGACAGAACTTGAGTTCAAGTCCAAGAAAGAGTTGAAATGTAAGCTGGTTTAAGGTGTGTGGGGGGTGCGGAAAGAGAGAGAGAGAGAGAGAAGTGGGGGGGGGGGTGTGGTTGTAGGTACAAACAAGCAGTGATAGAAGCAGATCATCAAAAGATGTCAACAACAATAGAACAAAAGAACACATAGGTGTTAAAGTTGATGATATTATCTAAACGAATGTGCTAATTAAGAATGGATGGTAGGGCACTCAAGGTATAGCTCTAGTGGGGGTGGGGAAAGCATAAAGGATTTTAAGATATTTAAAAATAATGGAAATAGGTGGGAAAAGAAAAATCTATATAACTTATTGGAAAAAAAAGGAAGGGGGAAACAGAAAGGGGGTGGGGATGGGGGAGGGAGCTCACGAACTAAAGTTGTTTAGATCATGAGCTCCCTCCCCCATCCCCACCCCCTTTCTGTTTCCCCCTTCCTTTTTTCCCCAATAAATTATATAGATTTTTCTTTTCCCAACTATTTCCATTATTTTTAAATATCTTAAAATCTTTTATGCTCTCCCCACCCCCACTAGAGCTATACCTTGAGTGCCCTACCATCCATTCTTAATTAGCACATTCGTTTAGATAATATCACCAACTTTAACACGTATGTGTTCTTTTGTTCTATTGTTGTTGACATATTTTGATGATCTGCTTCTATCACTGCTTGTTTGTCCCTACAACCACACCCCCCCTCCACTTCTCTCTCTCTCTCTCTTCTTTGTTTTGCCAATTCTTTGGATTGATAAAACTCTTATTTGAATTTAAATAAAACATTGGCATTATAAGTTATGTTAATTATGTCCAGCTATGTGCGACTTCATTAGAGATAACTAATCTTACAGTATTGTGATCTTGTGTGCTTTGAAGTGCGTTAACTGTTCTGAAAATTACATATGATTATATCTCTCCTAATGTAATCAGGACAGGATTGATCTACAATTACAAGCTGACACCTAAGCGATTGGTGAGGTCAGTGTTGGCTTATCCTTCAGGCTAAACCTCCTGGGACCTGCTTCCTAGGCTCAAGAAACCCAGGCAGCATTTCTTGTCAGCTTTCCTTGTCAACCTAGAGAGCAGATGCGCTTATTGCTCCACTGGGCCTCATAAGGAAGCCTTGGGCCTCAATTACACATGACCTCCCCCATTACACTCCCCACTCCCAATCCCCAATAACAGCCAGGGTCTCCACCAACTACCGGAGACCCTCAGAGATTCCCAGGGCTTAGAGAAGCCACTTCTGTTACTGCCCTCTTCTGTGCTGATGCTAACCCTTGTTCATGATGCTTAGCACAACATCACACTGTGTTATCTGCCGTCAAAGTCAATCCGGGCATCATGTAAAATGTGCAGTTAATCTGATAACATCAGTTTTCCAACAGGCAAGTGAGGTTAAAAGAATTCCCTTCTCTAACCACAATAATTTGTTGCATGGGTCTTCATTATGATGTAGTGGGAACTAGTCAGTCCTGATATTAACTAAAGACCAATTGTCGATGTTGAATAATTTAAGTATTATTTATTGAGTCAGAGACTTAGGGGGAGAGGTAGTATAACGGGTTAATATTAAATATGTAAATACATAGTCTACATAATCAGTGATGTAAGATCACATGATAACAGAGCATGGATAGAGATAATTCCATGTAAAGTGTTTTGTGTAGACTACCTTGCAAATAGTTAGCATAATGTTAAATAAAAGGTAGAGTTTGTTAACAGTATTGTCTCCAGCCTTATCAATAAGTCCAGGAACATAACTACCATGCACCAGAATAAAGGCAACAAAAACACAGTAGGTGGATGAGTTAGTGGAAAACTGGCTGCCATGTATGTGGAAAGATTGGTTAGTAAGGGTGGCGGGTAAGTACCTTGATGGGTCTTAACTGTCCGTCCTTCAGGTTTCTGCTGGGAGATATAATCATGAGTAATTTTCAGAACAGTTAACGCACTTCAAATCTCACAAGATCACAATACTGTAAGATTAGTTGTCCCTAATGAAGTTGCACATCGCTGGACATGTTTAACATAACTTACAATGCCGATGTTTTATTTAAATTCAAATAAGACTTTTCAATTCAAAGAAGTGGGAAAACAAAGAGGAGTTTGTTAAATAATTGAACAACTGAATTGGCATTCGCCTTTGGGTAATTTCAACTGTAAGTATCTGTGTTAGACTCTACATCACCAGTACACATCCTGGTCAGAAAAATTAGGTTAAGTGGGCAAAATATCTCTCTTTAAATCCACGGATGATTTTACAATACAACTGTAGAGTCAGTACGAAACAGCTTTCCTTTGCTCAAAACGTACCATTATGGTGTAACTGACCAACAATAATTTACTGTTATATGTCTCCTTTAATTTAGACAAATGTCCCAAGATGCTTCACAGAAATATAATGAAAATAGAAAAGGGTGCCAAGTTGAAAAAAGCTTTCAGAAGAGGGGTTTCAAAAATCATATCTTATAAGATGAGAGAGAAGTGGAAAAGCAGATGGGGGTTGAGGGAAAAAATTCCAGAGTTTATGGTTTAGGCAGCTATAAGTAGAGTCACCAATGGGGATAGAAGAGAGAGATGGGAATGCACCAGACGTAGAGTCAAGGGAATGAAGAGTTTGGGGGTTGCGGGAGGGGCTGGGGTAGAGCTGGAAGAGTTCACAGGCAAGGCCTTTATGAGATTTAAATACAAGAAAGAAAATGTTATATTGGAGGTGTTGAGGAGTCAGGATCCAATGTACGTTAATGAGGATGGGTTTGGTAGGTGAGTAGACCTTGGGCAGGATTTTTACCTCATCAGGCTAGTGCAGCGGGTGGGCCCAGGAGTGGTTGCAAAACTGACCACCACCCGCGATCAGGCCCCGACCGTGATTTTATGCTGGCTGGCCAATGAACGGCCAGCCAGCGTGAATCGTACATTGAAATGCTCAGCATTGCCCAGGGTTGGAGGGGGGGAGTGTGGAAGTCAGCGCATGCCCGCGGGTGCGCTCACTGAAAGCTCGCTGAAGGCATAGACCTGCCTCAGGGAGCTGAAGATTTTGACATGAAAAATAAAGACTGGAAAATAAGGAATACATGCCCCCTCATGTGATTCTAAGTTTTAAAAGTTTTTATTTTTTTTAAATCAATGGTCGAAACCTCATCCCGCCATGGATGAAGTTTTGCTAAAAACGCAAAGGCCACTTGACCTATTTGCCCACCCGCCGACGTAAGGTCAGACGGGCAGTGAAAAATTCAATTCAATTAATTGAATAAGGGCCTTAATAGGCTTCTTAATTGTCGGCGGGCACGATGCTGTCTCTTGTGTGCGCCACCGCCTCTCGTGTGCACCCATCGGCCGAAATGCCGCACGAGCACACGATGACATCAGGACGCTTGCTCACTACTTTTCTCCCATTCAGGTCAGGCATGGGTAACGACAGAAAAATTCTACCCCTTGAATTTAAACTCACTCTGCTTCACTTTTGGCTTAGTTTCATCCAATTTGCACTATGTGAGTTTAGTCCCATGGCAAAGCCTAAACAGTTTCCCACTGATGTTGAATTTGTCATGTGAATATGTCCTAAGATGCACCATTTGCTGAATGTGCTAAACCTATTTTCAGTGCTATAAATTGAACAGTTATTTTTACTTTCCTATTACAAGTAAAATCAATAATCTTATTTATTTTGTGTTCTTTAACAATAATTATACTGCAACTGATGTACATTCATGCAAATTCATAGGCTTATATTCATTTTATTGCTATTTATTTTAAACTTGCATACATTGTGTAAAGCGCTAAATTTGACACTTAAGTTACAACCCATTGTTTTGGTCCATTGCAATACATTTTCAGCTAAGTCCTTTAGTAAATATATAAAACTATGGAAGCTTTCTGCAATCCTTTGTGTTATTGAGTATCAAAGAGAATGTTTAAAATCCAAAGGGGATGAGTATCCATTCTTTATGCTGCAGATGAATCTGAGTTTTGTATCAATCATAGAATAGAAATCAAAGGTCACTATTGCTTCCTTTGAAAAACAAGATACTGTTTCTCTTTCATTTGCTCATCAAAGTGATGAACCCTTTATACAAATTGACTACAGGGGTAACATAAATATATCCACAATGATTGAATGTTGTACTCTACTTTGATTTTTAATAAGTATTTTTTCTGGTACACAATAGTATAGCTGTCTTTTCTAGCTGTCCCTGAAACTTGATATGGAGCTCCCAGCTGGTGGTAAGTGTGCATAGTTCATTGTATGTTGTCATGCATTGGTCTTTGATTGACTGTGCTTGAACGTTCTGATGATTAAACTAGCTTGAAATCTCTCAAAACTAAAAGATTTTCAATGGTACTCAGTTTAAAACCAGTATAGATTTTAACTGCTTTTACAATGGAGGTTTTTAATTCAGATATTAATACTGGTACAAATTAGTAAGAGCAACTCCTGCCCATTTCTAGTGGTTGTAGAATGCTCAGCAGTCCCTTAAGTACACTGATGGTGTCAGTCATGGTTCTTGTCTCTGAGGTGGAAAATTGTGGGTTCAAGGCTCACTCCAGAGACTTGAGCAGAAAATAAAGGCTGACACTTCAGTGAGAAAGTGCAATATTGGGAATTTGGTCAATGCACTGGTCCTGTGCCAGCATTGAGTTTTGCATGAGTCTACATTGGAACTGGAGACTGATACTATATTGTCCAAACCTCATTAAAATATGTACCAGTGTGTTCTAGGATGCATCCATTCCAGAAATTGCAATACTTTGCATCTTTGCTACAGTTAAAAAAAAGTTATTAATAGCCAAAAAGCCCACCAGCAAAGAAACTCCGAGGTCCTCTTAAGCTCTATTAATTGCATTCAAATTTCTTGAGCTTGTTCTTTGGTTGGCAATTTTTTTTTATGCTGCTATCTTGACTTGAGATATTCCTGGATTTTCTGTTTAACATTAGATTCACTAGTCATTTGTATACATTTGCCTATACAGATTTGGAATTGCCTATTGCACAGCAGTCGGCCATATTGTCTGCCCAAAATTATTTGACATGCATAGTCACTTCTTTATAGATTCCACTAGCTTGTCTTGAGTTGAAGCATCAGGATGAAATGAAGCAACAACATAGGAAGGGGCTGCAAGCAACACAGTGAGTGAACATGTCAGCCCCACTTTGAGCAGCAACATGCTTGTGACTTGAGACAAAATTTCATTCACTTCACTTCAGAGGACTTTGTAGAAACATTTCTAGATTAGGTGGCTCCTAGTCAGACACACCAACACATTTTGTGCTGAAGCCCCACTATCCCTCAGCCACCATCACTGAACAGCTGCTGCAGATTAAAGTGCTGTCCCTCAATGGAGGCACAAGCACCAATACCCTTGACAACCGTGTCTGATTCCTATATGTTTCTGCTGCTCGACCTTTCTTTATCTATTTTCTTCCCTTTGAGAAATTAGATACTCGGTGCTAGATTTTTATGGAGTCGGGCCACTCCATAGGCCTTTAAAAATGGTAGGGGGGACCCAATTCCCGGGTTCCCACCCCTATTCCTGGCACTGGCAATTTTTATTGCTGTGGAATAAGGTTGCGGGTAGTAAGCCTGCACCCTGCACTCCTGACCTGGCCCATTCCATTGCAATTGTAGGGACCTTATAGCCCTTCTGCCATTTTCATGGAGTCAAAACAGCTTCTCAAGGACACTTGGTTCATGGCCCCTCAGAGGATTCGTAAATCATAGTCTGGATTCAGGAACCTTTTGAAAGGTATATTCAAAATGTCTTACTGATGCCCCCAATGCCCCCTCCTTGCCCCTTCCATGGTCCCCCGCATTCTTCATGTTCACTCACCCAGGATGCACTAAAGAATCAATGAGCCATATAATAACAATGGTAAGTCTTGAAATGCACTTGAAAAAGGATCTGTTCAGAAATTTTATTTGAAAAAAACCACTGCTCTTACAACCCTATGAAATTGCCAATAAAACAGAGCAATTATAGATCAATAACAGAAACTTTACCTCACTTCACATCTTTTAATCTTGTCCAAATAAACATTCTGACATTGAGAGAAAGAGTTCAAAGAAATAATAATCTATTACAAACTCATAAAAATGTCAAACAATCAAAGCAAGGACAGCACTCTGCCTGTGAAAACAGACCCCCACTAATCTAATCCAATAGTGAGTTTTGGACCTCGGCCAAGCGCACCTGGGGAAGAAGATGTCTGGCTACCTATTATCTATTTCTGTTGATACAGTTCACAGATGGCCTCATAATGGCTCTGTCCTGATTGGCAATTTTATAGGGTTGCAAGAGCAGCAGTTTTTAAAGGAGATTTTTGAATGGGTGTTTTTAATTGCATTTCAAGGTTGGCCATTGTTAAAATATGGCTCATAGGGGTTCTATAGTCCATTCTGGGTGACTGAGCATGGAGGATGCAGGGGGCTGTGGAAGGAGCATTGAAATGACATGGGGGCATGGAGGTGGCATGGAGGGCTTAGCGGTGGTATTGGGGTGAGGAGTGTGAGGGGTGAGGGCTAGAGGGTCTCACAGTCTTAAAAACAACTGCACACCATGCCTATATTTTAGCAGTATATCCATTGGCCCATAAAATATGATAGGAAACATATCAGGCATGTAACTAACACAAGATACCTTCTTTAGGTTCACCAGCTCACATCAAGTGGCTGATGGCTGGTATTCTCTTCTGCCTCTTGTTGAGGCAGGTCTTTCTCTCCACATGTCCATTGGCAATGGGCCTTTTCATAATGAGCTTGAATCACCTTGAATTCCTAAGCTAGCCTGTGTAAAATTACTACTCTTATCTGCTCTTCCTGTTTCAAAACCAGCTAACAGAGAGGTGCGGGCAGCAGATAACCTACGTGTCCTATTTAACCAGAAAGCTCAGATACTGGGACTCAACTAACACCCATAAATGGCAAATGGGATGCAGTTTGAGGGAAGTATGAATAACTGCTGTAGTGAAACCCAAAAACACCACAGCTTAAACAATTAAATCTATGGACCAATTTGTAGTAATTAATGCAGCCACCAAGCAGATTCCAATGTAAGGAATAACATGTCTAAATGGGCCAAGCATGTGAGTTCCAATTGAAAAAGTGGATGAGTTCCAGTAATGCTGTTCAAGCAGTGAGACTGCATATATATATAGCCATGATCTCATTTGTATCTTTTGTGAATTCTTAATGCAACTAGCTCCGAGTTGAATGTCTGATAATGTGGTCACCCACATCCAAAATGCAGCATTGCTGGGTGTATTAACCATTATATTTGAAAATCCAAGGGGCAGAATTTAATGGGGCCTGTAGGAACAGGAAACAAGGCGGGCAGGGGCACTTAATTAGGTGGGAGGCAAAATCTTGCTTTCCTGACGTTGGGTTGAGTTTGAGAAATTCAGTCAGTGATAGGTTAGTGGTGGAGTGGCTATCACACCATCCAATGGTGGGAACCTATTTACCTTGTGATTGATACCATAAATATTTATTAAATGGGAACCTCACCAAATTAAGTCAGCAGCAGCACACAGGAAACTCGTGCTTCAGATTCCTGACAACTTAAAGACGGCATGCAGCCCGGGTGAGGTTGTTCATTCTTTGGATCTGAGGTGATATTTTGTCTCTGTCTAACTCAGTAGCACAGGAGAGGGGAGCAGGAGAAGCTGGATGGTCAGGTAGAATTAAGGACAATCGGGAGAGTGAGAGAGGGTTGTGGTGGTCGGGTCCTCAAACAGTGCAAGAATTGGGCTGGCAAGAATGTGGTGCTGGTTGGGTCTTCGAATGACAGTGCAGCAGGACACTGGCATGTGGGAGGGGGTGAGCAGGGTAGGGAGGAGGTGCCTGAAGGGAGGGGTGCCAGCTTTCAGTCTACAAGGACCTGACGTTGCAGAAATCTGGTCCTGTATATCCATGGGAGGCAGTTGGCAGGTCAACGATCAGAGAAGGGATATCAAACTTGAAGCAAGGCAGGTCCAGCTGGTGGGAGGGCAGGTCAAGGGTCTCTGAAGGGGGGTTGAGGGATACCAAAGGCAGGTCAAGGATGATGTTGGGAGGCTCCAAGATGATGGCAAGAAGGTTGTGGGTGGGAGGGGAGGATGGAGGTGGATGGGCTGCAGATGCAGGGCCACATTCTGCAAGTCTATCGACATGGCTGCTACAAAACTTTAAGCTCAAAGGGGATCAGGTTATTGGGAGAGGTGGCAAATATGGGATGGGAAGAGAGCTCTGGGTGTAGCTAGTGGGAGGGTCATGCATTCCCATTGGTCAAATGCGTTGCTATAGGAATGAAGGCCATGTAAACAAAGGTGCTCTTAGTTTTGACTGCCTCCTCACACAGTTCACTTTATGGATTCGCAATGGGTCTTATACACCCAATATTTTGCAATCTTGGGCATTGGAGGAGAGGATTCACCAGAGGGCCATGTTCACACAACAACCTAGGTCCAAAGGCCATCAGCCAGAACCAACCGATGGGGAGGGAGGTCAGGAGGAAGGCAATCAGGATTGTCATCATTGCCGAAGAGCATTGGCATGTCAGCACCTGTTCAGAATGTGAACCAACTCCCCTCAGATGGCTGAGAGGCAATGCCAGAAATGCCTAAGGCTTTCCCAAGAGGCCAGCACTGTCCTTCAACAAGTCCTGCAGCCCCACAGCTTTGGAGGGAACCCGATTCTAGCCACCTTCAAGGTGATTGTGGCTCTAAATTTCTATGCCGGCAGCTCATTCCAGGGGTGGGGGATTATTCCATGGGGGCGGGGGGTGGGGTGGGGGGGGTGTTGCATGTGTGTCATTTCGCAGACTACAACACTTAGTTGCATAAGTGCAGTGACCAATGCCTTGTTCAGAAGGGCCAACAAATTCATTTGATTCACAACAGATGCTGATAGCCAGGCTGTAAGAGCAGTTGCTCGGGCCCATCACTCGGTTCCCACACTACAGGGTGTAATTAATTGCACTCACAGTTTTTTTATTCATCCATGGGATGTGGACTTTGCTGGCTGGGCCAGCATTTATTGCCCAGCCCTAATTGCCCTTGAGAAGGTGGTGGTGAGCTGCCTTCTTGAACTGCCGCAGTCCATGTGATGTAGGTACACCCACAGTGCTGTTAGCTAGTGAGTTCCAGGATTTTGATCCAGTGACTGTGAAGGAACAGCGATATATTTCCAAGTCAGGATGGTAAGTGACTTGGAGGGGAACTTCCAGATAGTCGTGTTCCCATCTATCTGCTGCCTCTAATGTGGCCATTAGAGTGCCCTGCGAACAGCCCATGTACTTGTAAACCGGAAGGGGTTTCACTCCTTCAACATCCAACTGGTCTGTGACCGCCAGAAAAAATTATGTACTCATTTCCCAGGGAGCTCTTCTGACTCATGCATTTTAAGCAACTCCCAGCTGCAAGAGCTATTTGAGGCCACTGGCTGATAAGGGCCATCCCCTCAGGATGGGCTTATATCACCAGTGAGTTATTTGCACAGCCCTACAGTGGGGTGTTCTAATGTAGCACATGGACCGAACAGGCAATTACAGAGAAGACTAGTGGCTTACTGAAAATGTGCTTCTGCTGCCTCCTCCACTCTGGTGGAGCTTTGCAATACCCGCCACAAAGGGTGTCCAGGATTGTCGTACTCTGCTGTGGATTGCCCAACCCCCCATTGCAAAGGGGAGAGGAATTGCCATGCAAGGACATGGAGGAACTGCTCTCCTCAGATGATGATGATGACAGAGAAATGTGAGGAAGAGGACAAAGATATTGCAGCAAAATGCCAGGGCTGTGGAGAGATGCACCAGAGCTATCAGAGCCAAGCTCATCTTCAATTGTTTTGCCCAGGAATGAGGTACCTACCTGACCATTGCTACATTGCCTGAAAACCATTACTTGCTCTGAATGTGTGCCCACCACTGCCAGCTTCCAGTGGAGCTACCCCACTACCCATGTCCTTTCCCCCCTAGAACGTCAAGGTGAGTGGTCCTTTATCACACAGGATGTAAAGGGATGACTGACCCTGAAGATACAGGTTTCGCACTGGCACATAAGTCACTGAAGCTATGATGAGTCATCTCTCTGCTCCTTGCCCACAATGACATAGCTATGACTGTACCAGCAGCCCATCACTTCCTGCGCTTGTAAGTAGCCTTAGCCAATCCCTTTGGCACGTAAATTATGGGAAGGGCAAGATCAGCCTATCACATTGCCTTTAGAATACAAATCATGCCACACACATTACCATTCAATAAAGACAGACCTCCAACACACTGGCACATTGCTGCCTACACAAGTGAGAGGCATCTCAGTGCCCTTCATTCAACGATTGCCAATCATTAAGCACAACACTGCAATATGCACCCTAGGACATTTAATTTTTCTCTTACGTCCACTACACCATGGTGTGATCCCAACTTTAGCAGTTGATAAGGAGGCAGGCTGTTAAGAGCAATGTCCCATTTCATACAATGATTCTGGTGGTCCGAGGCCTTGAGGGCCTTGCCTACTGAGATCTCTGGGGTCACTGGAAGAGGAGGGCCGACTCCCCTTACCAGTGCCCTGAGAGGATACAGCCAGGGTGGTGGCAGGCACTCCTCCTCTCTGTTAGTGTGTAATGTATTCCCCCGTAACCCTGAGGAGCAGGGGCACCTGGTGCCTCATTCTCCTTTCACCTAGCCACTGCTATAATGAGCCCATGACCAGGTCTTCATACTTATAATCATGCTATAGACCTGACTCTCCCTGGCAGTGGCTAACCTGCCCATGGAGGAAGCCATGTGCTTGCATGCTGGAGACATGGCAGAACCCAACAGTGATGGACTCCACCACTGTCCAGGCAAGGCACCTCACCAGATTTTTTTTTATACATTCATGGGATGTAGGCATCGCTGGCTAGACCAGCATTTATTGTTCATCTCTAATTGCCCTCGTTCAGAGGGCATTTTAAGAGTCAACCACATTGCTGTGGGTCTGGAGTCACATGTAGGCCAGATCAGGTAAGCATGGCAGATTTCCTTCCCTAAAGGGCATTAATTAACCAGATGAGTTTTTACAACAAAAATCAACAATGGTTTCATGGTCATCATTAGACTTTTATTATTTTATCGGATTCAAGTGTCATCATTTGCCGTGGTAGAATTCAAACCTGGGTCCCCAGATCAGGTCTCTGGAATGCTAATCCAGTGACAATACCATTATGCCACCGCCTCCCCTACCTGGTTCTGCATCTCCAGCCGGACTTTTGTGGCTGAGACCAGAGGTCCACCATCAGCCTGGGGCTTAGCTTGAGACTGATTCCCAAGAGTCCTCCCAACGGTCCGGGATCTCAACTGACACAGCCTCCCTCAGCTGTTGGGATGTGTCCATGAGGCAATTATGAGCATGTGTTGTGTCTCAATTCTGTACACAAACCCTCCGAGACCTGTGTGAGTGTAAATGTGTTGGTGGAGGATGAGAGAGAAGCAGATCAAGTGTATCCTCTGGTTATTCTTGGTCTTCATCCTTAGAGGTGGAAGTATTGCTTTCCGCTATTGGTTTGGGCCTTCTCAGCTTATGATGATGACCTGCAGTATAGAACAACAAGAAAGACATTAAGGAGAAGCTTGGTCTATCAGGAAACTAGTTTCACACATTTCTCTAATGTGCCAATGTGTCAACACCAGGAAGGAGGAATTCTCACTCTGCTGTCTGGATAATCCAGCTTTTCCACCTACCTTGGACCAGCTGCACTGTTCACCCACAACCTCCAATGGCTTCCCCCTCACATTGCATAAGAACTTTTAGGTTGGGCAGTCCTCCTCCAGTCTTGGCCCTCTCCCTGGCATTGAAGGTCTCTTTGTACTACATGACAAAGTGAAAACTTAGTGGCATGTCAGGAGACACCTAACATCTTTGTCCCCATGCATCCCTATGCCACATACTGGCCACTCATTCTAACTGGTACCCAATTGCCTTATAATTTACAACTGCCACATGGTCTAGCCTCTATTGTCATGTGGTTCTGATGATGGCCACGCATTTTCCAGCCCATTTCTCTCCTGACTTGCAAAGTCCCATTGCTTGATACCCTCATGAAAGGCCCTTCCATGCAACACCACATTGCTTTTTACCCAGGAGGATGGGAGGAGATCATTCACCTTTTTGCGGCACTCCACCCATGTTCGTACCTGAATCCCACAGCTTCTCAGCCCCTCTGTAATCTCTGTCCAGGCTGCCTTGGTCAAGCGGGAGGGCTTCCTATTTTCAACCCTGGGGAAGGATACCTCCCTCTGTTCCCAGACAGCCTGGAGGAGAACCTGAGGGTGGCACTGCTGAAACTTGAGGCTTTGTATCCAGACATGGATGAATGGGGGACAGTGATGCTTGTCCAAGCGGATGATTTGGTAGAGAAGAGGGAGGAGTGATCTGGGATACTTCTTGAAGTTGTCAAAGTGGGTGGAGGCTGTGAATCGCAAAAAAAATGTTTAATGGCTCTGCAGGTGGAGGATCTTACTGCAAACTTATTTCCAGTTCTCCCTGCCTGCAGCGAATGGATGTTTGCAGGGATGGGCCTCTCAAAGTCCATCCCAACTTGGAATTGAGTCAACTGATTATGAGGGTGGACACTTCCTGCCCACCCCTGCTGCATAATTGCATGTGAGCATGTGCCCAACATTGTGACTCTCGGCACATGGCCAAAACTGGCACCCGCTTTATGTCCCACTGTTGGGAGTCATGCTTTTCTGATTAAATTCACCCAAAGAATCCATGCAGGCTCTAATGGTTTAATGATAAGGAGTCAGAGACAAGAGCATCAACAACTTGCATTGATATAGCACCTTTAATCTACTGAACTGTTCCAAGGTGCTTCACAGGCATATTATTAAACAAAATTTGCCACCAAGTCACATAATTAGATATTAGGACAGGTGCCCAAAATGTCGGTCACATAGCTAGATTTTATAGAGTATCATAAAGGCAGGAAAGACAGAGAGGTTTAAAGGGGGAACTTCAGAGCATTGGGTAGCCGATTTAATAATAACATTTTTTTTCACAGGGTGTGGGTGTCACTGGCAAACCCAGCATTTTTTTTCCCATCCCTATTTGCCCTTGAGTGGCTTGCTAGGCCATTTCAGAGGGCATTTAATCTGTGGGTCTGCAGTCACATGTAGACCAGACCAGACAAGAATGGTAGATTTCCTTCCCTAAACTACATCAGTGAACCAGATGGGTTTTTACAACAATTGATGACAGTTTCATGGTCACCATTACTGAGATGAGCCTTCAATTCTAGATTTGTTAATTGAATTTAAATTCCACCAGCTGCAGTGGTGGGATTTGAACCCATGTTCCAAGAACATCAGCCTGGGCCTCTGGATTACTATTCAAGTGATATTAGCACTGCACCGCCATTTCCCCTTGAGAGGGCATCCAAACATGTTTCTACAATTATAAATACCAATTGTTGTTGTTGTCCTGTCCTTTGTAAATACAATACTATTTAATAATTACATTACTGGCATTAACTGTATTTTTATTTTAGGTTGAGCGACTGATGCCATTTCTGGTCTTTCTCTGGTATGTAACTAGAAATTGAGTTTCCATTTTATCATTTGAATATGTGTTGAATCTATTTTTTTGACAACAGCGCACTAAATCACTGCTCGGTAGAAAAGTTTTTAAAGCTGTGCATATGCCAGATTGCCTGGTGTAGTGTGCCGATGTGTAATGGTTAACATATGTTGCATTTGTAAACTTTAAAAATTAATTTTAATTATCCAGTTTTAAAGTATGGTATAGAAAAGCCACAAGAGCAGTAAATGCTGCAAAAATGTTTTAGCTGGGGTACAATTATCAGCAAAAAGGCCTGAGACAGACATGGTGGCCATGATTTTTGCTTGCTGCTTTGCCAGTCTCGTTGGCAATATCATCTGGTGATGGAAACAAGATGGTTTTACTAGTAGAAGGGTAAAACTGTGGCTGGGATGGACAGCAACGGAGGCCTTAAAATTGCGTGAGGTGGTGTGGGGAGGATCTTCAACGTCATCATGCTGGGATTGCATTTTACCAGCTGTGGATGGGAACCCGTGTACGAACAGCACATACTTTTTCAAAACAGGCAATTTAGAGGTATTTAACATCATTAAGGATCCAATAGGCTCCAATTTTTTGGGCCAAATTTTACAATGAGTGCATGGGTGACATGCGGTGTCGGAGTCTGAACAGTTTTTTAAGGGCAGCAATGGGTCAGTAGCTGGTGTCATTGCTGCAATCAGCAGACACGGGGTCAGGCAGTTTGCCTTCTTGGGAAAACAGGCACCACATGGTGACAGCGTTTAGCTTGGAGAAGAGAAAGTTGAAGAGCTATTGATCTGGGGTAAAGCCCCCATTGTAACATTGAGCTCTTGGAACTGGGCTCAATTCAGAGGGGCTTGAGGGATGGGTGGGGTGGGCAACGATGCAGTGGCAGGGTGGCCCTTCAGCCTGGCAGTGCCCAAAGGCCACGAGCATCATTCTTTCAGGAAGTAGATCCTCCAGCAAAGGAGGATAATGGAGGCACGGGCACACAGTTTGGAGCAGCAGTGCCTCCAGGCCACCTGTGAGGGCAACCTCAGGATGGGAAAGTGACAGAAGGTCGTAAAGGGGACTGCGATCAGGTGCCAACGCAGAAAAGACAGGCCATTTCCTTGGCGTCCTGAGTCCTTTTCCGCAGGAACATGGAAGAACAATATTAGTTATCCCACAAGGACAGGCCATTGCCTTATCAGCCAGCACCCAAGCTGTTGTCTTTGTGGCCATTGGCATGCATGAGGCATTGGCCCATTCCACTTTGTGAAGGTCATACCAAGCTCACACACCTTGACAGAGTGACAGCCATTCCTCTCCAAGGAAATGCTGCAGCTTCAATCCATCACCAATGACATGGTGGGTTCTCCCTCCCCAGCAGCCATACCTTCACACTTATCCATTTGCTGACTCTGAAAGGAAACTGAGGTGTGGCGCTCAATGTTACAGAGTGGAGATGGTCATTGACCCGCTTGCAAAACTGCAGCCAGGTTCCCTGGTGACCCCATGGCCACTGACCGCCTCTACAATCTCCGTTCAAGCTTACTTAGTTAGAAAAGGAGGTCACCCCCTTCTGTCCCTCGACCTCCCCCCTTGTCTGAGGAGCCTGGAGGAGAATGTGCACAGAGTCGTCACTGAACTGTGGAGCCCCCCAGGATCTTACTTCTAAAATGCCAAATAGTGCGTCAGTCCTCAGGGGCTCTTCCGAAGCCTCTAGCAGGGACAAATACTGCAGCAAAAGTGGTCCGAGACAGAGTTCGGATGCAGATGGCTCTTTAGATATGGTGCCAGCACACGTTGCTGTGTCAGCTGATGACAGGGCTGATACCTCAGTCCTCACTGCCAGCCGATGAATAGTTGGTCACACCGCCTGCTGGCCATTAATTGGCCAATCAGCGCGAGATGGGTCCGGAAACAGGAGTCAGAGCGGGAGGGCAATCACCATCCACTTCTGGGTTGGGTTAAATCCCGGCCTGTGAGGGTGAAGAGATGTTTCTTTCAGCGGTGCAAAATCTGGGCCAATCACAACATCACACTTTCGACTGAAACCTCAGCCTCCCTCCAAATCATCTTTTCTCTCCCAGTGGCCCCTTGCAATTGGCCGTTCTCTACCAGTCCCCCAGCATCTCCCAGTTGGTCCTTCTGTTCTGGTGATGCCCCTCCTGATTAGCCTTGCCTCAAGGTGGCCCCTTCTAATTGGCTGTTCTCTACCAGTCCCCTCACCATCTCCCGACTGGCCCTTCTGTTCTGGTGATCCCATCCTGATTGCCCTTTCTCTCATGGTAGCCCACGCCCACCTCAAGTGCCTTCAATTGCTTTGTCTTTAAAGCAATTACCTGTGGACCACTCCAATGCAACAGCCCTTTGCTTGAAGGTAATTGACTGACACTCAACCTGGAGCATCAAATTGGTGGCCTACACCAATAAGGACCCTAAATTCTGTTTAAAGATGCCTTGTCAGGCATGGCTCAGTTGATAAACATTTTCCCCTCTGAGTCAGAAAATTTTCAAGACTTGAACATTAAAATCAGGGGAGTGTTGCATTGTTAGAGGTGTTACCTTTCAGGTGAGGCATTAAAGTGAGGAGGGGAATTGTGCTCGGTGTCCTAGCCAATATTTATCCATCAACCAACATCACAAAAACAGGTTATCTGGTCATTACCACATTGCTGTTTGTGGGAGCTTGCTGTGCACAATTTGGCTGTTCCATTCCCCACATTACAACACTGATTACATTTCAAAAGCACTTGTCTGTAAAGTGTTTTGAGATACTCTGTGATTGTGAAAGGTATGATATAAATGCAACTTTCTTTTCTTTCAGCAACATTGGTCAGCACTGAGTGAAGCAGAGGTTGCTATGCCCTGAGAAGTAACCCACAGCAGAAGTGTTCTTCCCTGCTACACAGCACCCTTGAACTCTTGCCCCTCCCATTCTTCAAAACCCTCCCAGGACTTGACTGACGACCACTTCCTGCGAAGCTGCAGATCCAAATTTCATCTTCAATCTCAAATAAGTTGCCTCTGGAATATGACTGGCAGCTTGCCTATACCAATTTCAACTGAGCCTCAGGCCTCTGGCATCTAGCTCATGCTTGTAACACGCTGCCTCTTTTGGGGCTAAAAATGGGCTTAAACCAAATTCCTACGAGGGGCAAGTTGTAATTACACTTACCCAGCTGTGGAGGTTCTGCAGTGCCATGGCTGGCATGCAGATGTAACTGCAGCATGACAAGTTCAGGTTGGCTGTTTCCATGATAAAAGTGGTCATTCAAATTTAAGCAGAAACCTTAAAATCAGAACAGACTATTTCTGTAACATTGGGCAGAATTTTGCCCTCGGATGGCGTGTGGGCCCCACCGGCTCAGTGGTGGGCTCACAGCCGCCCCCCCACCACCGAAACTGGGCCCATCGCCATTTTGAGTGGGTGGGCCGATTAAGGCCCGCCCAGCGGCCTGCCCGACAGGAAGTGCTATGCGCATTCCTGTGATGGGGGGGAGGGAATTCCCATCTGTCAAAGTGCACTCTTTCACGCAAGAGCGCGCTGCTCCCTGAGGCAAAGTCCTGTCTCAGGCAGATCACTGACAGTGTACAAAAGTTAAAAAATAGAGAAATAAAAATATTATTAACATGTCCCCCTCATCACACATGATGGGACATGTTAATAAATATCACATTACATTTATTAAAGATTTTAAAAAGGAACATGAAACCAAGGAACATGTGGATGAGGTTTCATGTATTATCAGAAGTCCGCTGGGACTACTGGCCTGTCCACCAGCCTTAAGGTTGGATGGGCAGGGCCTTTAATTACTTTAATTACTCTGTCAATGGCCTCAATTGGCCATTGACAGGTCGGTGGGCGGACAGCTGATTTCGCTGTCCGCCCGCCTTCCTGAAAATTTAAAGGGACCGAGATGATGTCGGGGATTCCTCCTAACGTCATCCTGCGTCATTTTCCCCTCAGCGACCGGGCCCCGCTCCCAAATCGCCAAGGGAGAAATTCTGGCCATAGGGATTGATTTACAGCTGTATGAATTGATCCAATTAACCCCTACCCTCTCATCCCGCTTCACCTGAAGACCACACTTGGTCACAATTTCCTCATATGCAACATTGTTATAGATTGACTGGTAGACACAAAAAGCAATGTCATTTTCCATTGAACTAATCAACTCGAGCTTGAGGGAGGAAGCGGGCAATAGGTGTTGCACCAATGTCTAATCCTTAAGTAGACAATGGTTCAGACAAATGATATATTTTGTTGGCCACACCATAGTCGAGCCTCCTAATGCCTCCTCACATTTCTACTTCTCTCAATCAAAACATGTTTTGGATTAGTCCTAAATTAAGCATAAATGATTGAGCTTTCAATCCAAAAATTAGCTGGCTCACACAGGCTGCTAAATATTTGTCACTAAAGATAAAGCAAAATTAAATGATTTATCTCACGAATGTTCTTCTGACAAGAAGGGTATGCAATGGAGTGTTCCAGTTATCGGCATTAAGCCCATTGCTTCTCTTGTTATATATAAATGACTTGGATTTAGGAATGGGGAGTACAATTTCAAAGTTTGCAGATGATAATAAATTTGGCAACTTAGTAGACAGTGAGCATGATAGTAACAGACATCAGGAGGTCATAGACAGGCTGGTGAATTGGGCAGACACATGGCAGGTGCAGTTTAATGTGGATCAGTGTGAATTGAAGCACTTAATATGGAAAGGCAGTATAATCTAAATTGCAATATTTTAAGAGGGTGCAGAGGGACCTTGAGCACTTATTCACAAATCTTTGAAGGAGACAGAGCAGGTTTATAAGGCAGTTAAGAAAACGTATGGGATACTTTGTAAATAGGCAACTGAATGCACAAACAAGGAAGTAAGACTAAACTTCTATAAATCTCTGGTTAGGCTGTAGCCAGAGTATTGTAACCAATTCTGGGCAACACACTTTTAAGAAGGCTATCAAGGCCCAGGAGAGGGGAGGTTTATTGGGATGATACCAGAGAATTCACTTATGTGGAGAGACTAGAGAAGCTGGAATTCTTCTCCTTAGAGAAGAGAAGGTTAAGGAGAGACCTAATAGAGGTATTCAAAATTATGATTTTTTTGTTGTAGAACAGGTAGAAACTATTTCCCCTGGAGATGGATTGGTAACTAAAGGTCATAGATTTAAAATAATTGGCAAATGAGCTAAGAGAAAACAGAGAGAAATTTCTTACACAGTGGGATAATCGAATATAGAACCCACTTCTTGAAAGGGTGGTGAAACAGATTCCATAGGAACTTTCAAAAGGCAATTGGACATGTACTTGAAGATTAATTTGCTGGGTTACAGGGAAAAAGCTGAGATCTGATACTAAATCAGAAAGTTCTTTCAAAGAACTGGGACCGGCATAACAGTTCAAATGGCCTTCTTCTGTGATATGAGATTTTTTGATTCCCTGATCATTCAACGCACATTACTTTGACATGCAGCTCAACAGGTATTCTCCCTTTCAAATGTTGCACTAAGAATTTCTGGTTTAGTGAAAAGCCTTGAAGATCCAAGCAGATCTGTGCAGCACTAGGATATTACAGTGGGAATGTATTGTCATGAAAGGGCTTAGAAATGTAAATTACCACATATTTTAAAGAATGTCAAAATTTGCATATCCAGTTGTTGGACTAGAACCAGAGTGTGTTTATCATCCTCTCTTTTTCTCTCCCTGTATTTCTCTTCCACCACAAACACTGCCCCCCTATCCCAACATTTTCTGAGAAAGTAAGTACTCTATATCATAAAACCATGTCTTCTAAGAAACCCCTGATCTGATTAAAATATAAGCACAAGTGGACTAGACCATAAGATCGTATGGCGTAGGAGCAGGAGTAGGCCATTCAGCCCACTGAGTCTGCTCTGCCATTCAGTGAGATCATGGCTGATATGATAAACCTCAACTCCACATTCCTGCTTTTTCTCTATAACTCTTGATTCCCTTAGTGATTAAAAATCTGTTTATCTCAGCCTTGAATATACTTAACGACCAAGCCTCTACAGCCCTCTGCAGTAAAGAATTCGACAGATTCACTACCCTCTGAGAGAAGAAACTCCGCCTCATCTCTGTCTTAAATGGATTATGCCCTCTGGTCTTAGATTCTCCCACAAGGAGAAACAACCTCTCAGCATCTACCCTGTCAAGCCCCCTAAGAATATTATATGTTTCAATAAGGTTGCCTCTCATTCTTCTAAACTCGAATGAGCACAGGCCGAAACTACTCAACCTCTCCTCATAAGAAAATCCCTCCATTCCCGGGATCAACCCAGTGAACCTTCTCTGGACTGCTTCCAATGTTAGTATATCTTTCTTTAGATAAGGGGACCAAAACTGTTAACAATATTCTAGGTGTGGTCCACCTATTGCCTTGTATAGTTATAGCAAGACTTCCCTATTTTTATACTCCATTCCCTTTGAAATAAAGGCCAACATTCCATTTGCATTCCCTATTACCTGCTGAACTTGTATGGTAGCTTTTTGTGATTCATGCATGAGGACCCCCAAATCCCTCTGTGCTGCAGCTTTCTGCAGTCTTTCCCCATTTAACTAATATTCAGCTCCTCTATTCTTCCTGCCAAAATGCATCATCTCACATTTTCCCACATTATATTCCATCTGCCAAGTTTTTGCCCACTCACCCAACCTGTCTATATCCCTCTGTAGACTCTTTGTCATCCTAACCATTTGCCTTCACATCTATTTTTGTGTTTTCCGCAAACTTGGCGATAGTACATTCACTTCCCTCATCCAAGTCATTAATATATATTGTAAATAATTGTGGCCCCAGCACTGTTCCCTATGGTACTCCACTAGTTACAGGGTGCCATCCTGAAAATGCCCCCTTATCCCAATTCCCTGTCTTCTATTAGTTAACTAATTGTCTACCCATGTTAATATACTATCCCCAACATCATGGGCTCTTATTAAAGTAGCCTATGTGCGGTATCTTATCAAATGCCTTTTGGAAATCCAAATATATTACATCTACTGGTTCCCCTTTATCAATCCTGCTTGTTACCTCTTCAAAGAATTCTAATAAATTTGTCAGGCATGATTTCCCCTTCATGAAGCCATGTTGACTTTGCTTGATTAGTTTATGCATTTCTAAATGCTCTGCTATTACATTCTTTATAATGGACTCTAACATTTTTCCAATGATGGATGTTAAGCTAACTGGCCTATTGTTACCGGTTTTTTGTCTCCCTCTCTTTTTGAATAAGGGCGTTACATTCGCAGTTTTCCAATCCTTTGGGATATTTCCAGAATCTAAGGATTTTTGGAAGATTACTAGATTACTACCGGTGCATCCACTATCCCTGTAGCTACTTCCTTTAATATCCTAGGATGCAACCCACCAGGTCCAGGGGACTCAACGGCCTTTAGCTCCATGAGTTTCCCTAGTACTTTTTCTCTAGTGATAGTTATTGTATTTATTTCCTCCCCCACTTTTGCCCCTTGATTATTTAGTAATTTTGGAATGCTATTTGTGCCTTCTACCTTGAAGACTGATGCCAAGTGTTTTTCAACTCCTCTGCCATTTCCTTGTTCCGCATTATTATTTCCCCAGCCTTATTCTCTGAGGGACCTATGTTCACTTTGGCCTCTCTCTTCCTTTTTATATATTTAACAAAGCTGTTACTGTCCGTTTTTATGTTACTTGCTAGTTTACACTCAAAGTTTATTTTCTCTCTCTTTATTATATAACTTCTTGGCCTTGAAAACTGCTGCAAGAAATATAGGTTGCACAGTTTGTACATTCTAACATTAACAGATATTGGGGGAAAAATTCCTTGTTGTGTTATAATCACGCCACAAGAAAAAAACATGTTTCTCTTTAGTGGATAAGTATAACATGCTTGAATCTTCTCTCTTTTGTGAGAAATGAAATCAATTTTCAGGTATACCGTAATTTGTATCTCTCACCACCCGAGAACTGTTCATTTCTAGCCTTCCCTGATTCTTTTTGGTGCCTGAGATTTCTGGTCCAAAAATAAGAGTCAGTTTCAGTGCTGTCCAATAAATCATTCTGGTAGGCAAGTGTAAGTGACGTGAGAGGGCAAGACATCAAAAAAGAACTTGCTCTTTGAAATCAAACTGTTGCCCTTTGTAGTGCTCACTGATCTGACATTTTACTTCTTACTGGTCAGTGAGAGGAGATCAAGGATATCAAAAAACAATTAGTAACTCTAATTTTCTGGGCATCATTGCTAAAATTTAATCATCCATTTAGGCAAGTAAACTCTGATATGGAAATAGTGACAGAAAACAATTGTGTGCAACTGTATCAAACATCCTTTCGTCAATAAGATCCTTTAGACAATTGTTCGTTCTTGGTGCTGACAGCACATGACCTCAGTTCACATGGAATAGAGTATCATAAAATATTTAACTACTATTTTATTTAGAACACACACCCCATAAAGGAAGTAGACTGGTTTCAAATTGGCATTTACCTAAAAAAAATCCTCCTCGTCAATGGGAAACAAGGCTTACTGCAGTTGCAGTGTTAGTCTGAAGTCAAGTTCTTCATAAAAAGTAGATCAGTGTAAGTTATTCCCTTCTTATCTCTAACCCTTTTATTGGCAACTATTTCAATATTATGGGTTAAGAGCTTCTTTGCTAATCTTTTGTCACGTGCCTCCATTGGCTGCCAGTGGTTGTAGTACATTAACAAGCAGTGCCTCTCATTGTGACATGTCTCAAGGTACTTCCATCAAAGCCACCCTACAAAGAAAGTAATATTTTGTCTTCCTACATTTCATACTACCAAACACCAAATTCCCTACAGCGAACCAAGCAATGGAAGGAGCAATGTGACTACAATTTTGATAACCACATTGGGAATCCTAGATCAAGACTATAGTGATCTATAATTACACCCTTAATCTTTGGTTCAAGTCTTTATAGCATACTACCAGCCATTCCTATAACCAACTAAGCATGGTTTTGATGCAATTATCTTTTAACAACAGTTAATTTTAATGAATTATGGCCTTTTTTATTCCTTCACACAGCTCCATTGCATACAGCATATGACTCTTAAATATTGCCTTCTGGTCCTTAGCCCCACCTATTAACTAAAATTGCTCTTTGAGAAGATGCTAAATTAGCCCTTTTTTTCCTTCTTGGCAAGCTGTACTGTTATGGGTGATGCCGTTTGCTTCAAATATATTTCATTGCAGGAAATTAAAAAGGCCTATGTGCAAGACTGGCTTCCAAAAATAATCTTCCAGCACAGGTAATACAAAACCACTCTTGTGAAAAGACTCCTTAAATCGCTCTGCACATAGGTTTCATTTACATCAGGAAGAGGTGGTCATCCAATTTTGTCGTGTAAATGAAGACTGCTGTGTACAGCTACTGTAGTTAAAACATCGCAGCTATAGTTCTGCATTACGTTCACATAGCTCTTTTTCCAAAGCTCTGAAAGAATCCAGATCAATTTTCTACAAACACAATCTTTATACTGGAAACTATTTCAGCCAGCTGATGAGAGATGATAAATGTTGAGTCACAGGAGGTTGGTGCAAGGGCAAAATGCATTACAACTTTAATATCTCAATGTGAACATATGTGCAGTGGAACTGATTCAGTACAGACCTTATTTGAATCTACAGTTCCATTTTAATATACATGTTGAATTCAAGTTAATTTTGCAACTTAATCATCCCCCCCACACAGCCTGATAATTTTAGGTTGCCCATTTTAAACTTGTAATAAAGCTAAGGTTCTAAAAAAAAATTATATTAAACATTTTAAAATGATTGCATTTCATGTTTATAGGCCCTACCCTCCTCCCCTAAAGCCATATGTTCAAAATGGCTTTATTAGCTTGTAAGAAAGGGATTGTTGTAAATTTTTACATAGGAGGGCATGAAATGCCATGAAAGTAACACAATGAATGTGTCTGATCTTTCAATGTTTTCAATGGAAACACTACATAAAACAATCGAAATAACTGGAAACATATTGTAAAAAAGCAGCACTGAAACAACAATGCAGAGGAGTGACACTGCACAGCCCCACATCATGAAGTATTTGATTTCAGCTGCACTGCTGTGGGGAAATGATGTGTGCAGGCCAGGTGCAAACAAATTTAAAGTAAAATTTTGGCAGAACTAGTTATTTTAATTAATATAATTCACTTCAATAGAAATAATGGCTGAAGACTGCAGTTTTGAACAGTATGATCTCCAAACATAAACAACACAGCAACAATTTGGATAAACATACTGGAGACGCTAAGCAAAATACTACAGATGCTAGAAATCTGAAATAAAAATAAAAAATACTGGAAAAGCTCAGCAGGTCAGGCAGCATCTGTGGGGAGAAACGGAGTTAACCTTTCAGGTCGATCAGAACTGGAAATGCTCCTGCCCATGTCGTTACTTGCACCAAGTCCTCTTCATCCATTTTATCCCTGTGCCTGCTGACCTACACTGGCTCCCAGTTAAACAATGCCTTGATTTAAAAATTCTCATTCTTTTTCATATCCTGCCATTTCCTCCCCACTCTCTCCCTGCGTTATCTCCTTTAGCTTCACACCTTTTGGGATATCTGTGCTCCTTCAATTCTTGAGAATTCCCAATTTTAATTGCTTCACCATTGGTGGCCATGCCTTCAGCTCTGAGGCCTTAAGCTCTGGAATTCCTTCCTTAAACCTCTCTGCCTTTCTACCTCATTTTCCTTCTTTAAAATGCTCCTCAGGACCTACATCTTTGGCCAAGATTCTGGCCAACTTACATGGTTCAGCATCACATTTTGCTTTATAATGCTCATGTGCAGCTCCTTGGGATGTTTTATTGTGCTAAATAAATACAAGTTATTGTTGAACAGAAGCAGACCATTCACCCGCTCGGCCTGTTTGCCATCTACAGTCTTTTATTTTTCAATTTTAATTGCTAGCCTCTCTCCATTACTGTTAATATAAATGTAAGTGTTTCTTCATTCGTCCCATTGCCACCTCAGTATTTATCTCCCTTTTAGTGCTTTGATTGATTCTGCATTTTTTGAGACTGTATATGTCCTTTATATGGAAAATTCCTTTTGACTGGATTTGATTTTAACCATTTAGATTCTACATTCAAGTTGATGCATTCACGCTCTGTATTTCCCTACTAGAGGAAAGAATCTCCATCAACCTTGTTAATTTGCTTCATTATTTTAAACACATCAAAAAAAAAACTCCTTAACCTCATCATCCATGGGGCACATAACATAAGATAAACACGATCTACAGTTTGCGGATGACTGCAGTCTCATTGCCCAGTCTGCACCAGATTTGCAAGTCACTTTTGATCTCATCAATTCTGCATACAAGAAACTCGGCCTGTCCTTGGATGTTGCCAAAACAAAGCTCATATATCAACCCACATCTGGTCAGCCAAATATTCCCCCTGCTGTACATGTTGAAGGAGGGACTCTGCATTATGTTGAGCACTTCCCATACCTTGGCAACCACCTCACTCTAAAGACCACTATTGAAGAGAACATCCAACACCAGCTCAGCCATAGACAATCTACAACAGTGAGTGTTTGACAACAAGGACCTCCACAAGTCAAGAAAAATTCTAGTGCACAGAGCAGGTATCATCACCACACTCCTGTACACCAGTAAGACCTGGACCGTTTATCACTAGAAAAATTCCAATAGCAATGCCTCCGCTGCCTCTTGTGGATTCAGTGAGAGGACCGTCAAACAAACACTAATGTCCTTCTTGAATGGTCCACAAGCATTCATGCAAAATCCTGCAAAATAAACTGTGATAGACTCATGGAAGTATACCTTATAGACAATGTCCCAGACATCACCATCACCATCGCCGGGTACGTCCTGTTTCACTGGCAGCACGTACGGAGCAAAATTGATGGCTCAGTCAGGGGGGAGTTGCACCATAAGTCCTCAACATTGACTCCTGACTCCATGAAGTCTCACGACAAACATGGACCAGAAGATCTCCTGCTGATTACAACTCACTGCTGTCCCCACCCTCCTCAGCTGATGATTTAGTACACCTCTATGTTGAACACCACTTGGAGGAAGCACTAAAGGTGGCAGCGACACAAAAATAACTTTGTGTGGGTGACTTCAATGTCCAACACCAAGAGTGGCTTGATAGCACAGCTACTGACTGAGGTGGCAGTATCCTAAGGAATATGACTGGATCTGCAGCAATTGGAGAGGGAACCAACAAAAGGGAAAAACCTACTTGACCCCAACCTCACCAATCTACCTGTCGCAGATGCATCTGTCCATGACAGTATTGATAGGGGTGAACACCACACTGTCCTTGTGGAGACGAAGCCACAATTTCACTTTGAGGATGCCCTCCATTGTGCTGTGTGGCACTACCACTGTGCTAAATGGAATAGATTTTTAACAGATCTAGCAACTCAAGACTGGGCATCCATGAGGCACTGTGGGCCATCAGCAGCTGCAGAATTTTACTTGAACATTATCTGTAACCTCATGGGCCGACATATCCTCCACTCTACAATTACCATCAAGCCAGGCCATCAACCTTCAATGAAGAGTGCAGGAGGGAATGCCAGGAGCAGCACAAGACACATCGAAAAATATGATCTCAACCTGGTGAAACTACAAATTAGGACTATTTGCATGCCAAACAGCAGAAGCAGCATGCAATAAGTGGAGCTAAGGAATCCTGCAACCAATGGAGCAGATTTAAGCTCTGTAGGCCTGCAACACCCAGTCATGAATAGTGGTGAACAATTAAACAACTCACTGGAGGATGGAACTCCACAAATATCCTCATCCTCAAGAATAGGGCACCCAGCACATCTTGGCAAAAGACAAGGCTAAAGCATTTGTTACAATCTTCAGCCAGAAGTGCTGAGTGGATAATCCATCTCAGCCTCCTCCTGTGGTCTCCAGCATCACAGTTGCCAGCCTTCAGCCATTTCAGTTCACTCCACGTGATATCAAGAAACAGCTAAAGGCACTGGATAGTGCAAAGGCTATGGGCCCAGACAATATTCCGGCAATAGTCCTGAAGACTTGTGCTTCAGAACTTGCCGCACCCCTAGCCAAGCTGTTCCAGCACAGCTACAACACTGGCATCTATCTGGCTGTGTGTAAAATGGCCCAGGTATGGCCTGTCCATGAAAAGCAGGGCAAATCCAACCCAGCCAATTACTGCCCATCAGTTTAATCTCAATCTCGGTAAAGTGAGGGAAGGTGTTATCGACAGTGCTATCAAGTGCACTTACTCAGAAACAACCTGCTCACTGACACTCAGTTTGGGATCCATCAGGGCCACTCAGCTCCTGACCTCATTATGACTTGGGCTGATAAGTGGCAAGTAACATTCGCGCCACACAAGTGTCAGACAATGACCATCTCCAACAAGAGAGAATCTAACCATCGCCTCTTGACATTCAATGGCATTACCATCACTGAATCCCCCCACTATCAACTTCTTGGGGTTTGCCAATATCCAGAAATTGAACTGGAGTAGCTATACAAGTACAGTGACTACAAAAGCAGGTCAGGGGCTGAGAACCCTGCAACAAGTAACTCACCTCCTGCCTCACCAACACCTGTCCACCATCTACAAGGCACAAGTCAGGAGTGTGATGGAATACCCTCCGTTTGCCTGGATGAGTGCAACACCTGCAACACTGAAGGAACTTGACGCCGTCCAGGACAAAGCAGCCCGCTTGATTGGCGCCCCATCTGCCACCTTAAACATTCACTCCCTCCACCACTGACACACGGTGGCAGCAGTGTGTACCATCTGCAAGATACACTGCAGCAACTCACCAAAGCTCCTTCAGCAGCACCTTCTAACCCAGGACCTCTACCATCTAGAAGAACAAGGGCAGCAGATGCATGAGAACACCACACCTACAATTTCCCATCCAAGTCACTCACCATCCTGACTTGGAAATATATCGCCGTTCCTTCACTGTCACTGGGTCAAAATCCTGGAACCCCATCCCTAACAGCACTGTGGGTGTACCTACACCACATGGACTGCAGTGGTTCAAGGAGATGACTCTCCACCGCCTTCTCAAGGGCAATTAGTGATGGGCAATAAATGCTGGTCTAACCAGTGATGCCCACACCCTGTGAATGAATAAATAAAAAGCAGTGCTTTCAGCTCTGGGGTGTGTTTGAATCTAGCCCCCTCTGATGCTATGAAAATCTTGTCTCCTTTTCTTTATTGTAATTCTCCTAAATAACAGGAGTTTGAATGTTTTTAGTCAGGTTTTGAATGATTATTAGGCTGGATTTTCCCACGGCCTTCAGGACCCCACCAGTTGGGACAAAATGGGGGTCCCTAGCTTGCATTTGCAGGCAGTGAAACAGGCAGTGCCAACTTCTGGGAGGCGGCCTCCTGATTAATCAGAGGCCAAGCAACTCCGGAGCCTCAGCAGCCACACTGAGAGAGATAGACGCTTCTAAGGCAAGTCAGGGACCACAAGGGTGCCCCAGCCTGTAGGCACCCCTGGAAGAGTGGATGAAATCCAGTAATGATGAGGGATGAAGCTGGAAGGCCCCTCGGAGGAATTGTTTGAGCCTCCAGTTTGGATGGGCCCCCCAGGCCTGCCGCAGGGGCACCACTTCCATTGAGTTGGCAGCCTCCAGCACGGGATGGGAGGGCTGCCAGCAAAATGTCAGCAAGGCTGCAATATTGCCCTTAATAGGGCCTTAATCACCTTAATTGGCTGCCTGCCTCTATGGTTTAGACAGCCAGTCTGGTTCCATGTCCACCCCTGGGAAATCTCCCTGGCAGCGACACTGCTTTGGGGAGCCATCCTGACACAGCTTCCCCCGACTTTCCCGGTCCCCCTGCCTCCAACCCATTTCCATGGGGCTGGCCAGATCCAACCCAGTGTGTCCCCACTTAACCCCCCATTACTCATTAAAGTCAATACGAGTGAAGGCATGTACGTGGGAAGTGGAAAACGCATTGACATAATGGACCTTTCCTCAAGGAACAGGGTAAAAACATGCTGCTAGGAAAGGGTATAGGGAGGTTTGTTCCTCACAATGCATATTCTATTTAACCAGGAAATCTTTGACATTTGCACCAAAACTAGAGAAATAGTCCAACACTGAGATACTTCATCTTGAGAAGCACAATGAAGTACTATCTTCAATAGGTTTTCTTCCATGACAAGAATGTGCAAGATCTCGTTGCACAGTTCAAACAAGTACGCTGGAGGTTGCCCTGGCTAATATTGCCCCTCACCAAATAACAGCTTTTCTGATAATTTATCTCATTGCTATTTGTGGAACCTTGCTGTGTGCAAATTGGCTGCTCCATTTGGATCCACATGTTATTTCCCCCAACCTTGCTTGAGAATTCCTATACTTGTGCCAGTGTTCCTCATTACCTACAAACCTACACCACCTTTAACGATAGAGCAGGCAGGGCTGCAGTTCATTGTCATATGTGAAGGAGGAGGGGCGGGACTTTCTGATCTGCCAGCGGCGGGCATCATGGCAAGTGGGACTGGAAAATTTAGAGGGAGGCCTAAGGTTAGTTTCCTGCCGGCGTAAAAATGAATTGCAATTTTCCACTCTCAAGTTACATGGCGGGTTGGGTTGCCCACTATGCCATGTTGTGAACCACGTTTGCAATGCCTTTGCATCTCATGAACGCTGATTAAAAACCCAGCTCTCCGGAATCACGCTCCCAATCCAAATCAAATGCTGGCAGCTCATTCGACTGGCATGAATCACAACCAGATAGAACTGATGTGCACCTGGCGAACTGTACTTCACACACAGTTTCCAGGCTTGTGCACGCAGTGGCCGCCTACCTTCAACTGCACTGCGGCTGCTCCGACTCCATTCCAAGGCTGCCCAGGCAAGACCAGCAGGAAGGCAAGAGGGGGCTGGAAAGCACACGGTTGATTGAGGGGTGTGGTTGACTGGAGCCCGGGAAGGAGGGTTGGACAGAGACACATAACTGCAGGGGTTGCGGGGGTGGGGGCAGGGTGTTGGGAGGGGGGGTGCAGGTGACTTACTGGAGCATAGGAGGGAAGGGGTGGACAGAGACACATGACTGGGGTTGGGGTAAGAAAGAGGGGGCAAAAGCAGAGACAGTCCTGGGGATGGCACTCCATAGAGAGGATGAGTTGCCAGATGGAGAGATGGCGGAGCTGCACATCTCCTCCAATGAGAAGGATGTTGAGCGGGATGAGGTCAATGAGGGTGAGGATTTTGAGTCCCCTAGAGGAAGAGGCCATATCACAGGCCAAACACTGCGGACGTGCCTGTGAGATCCTCAGAGCCACAAGGCTCCAGGACAATGAAGGCGACGAACTCATATGAGCCTCTTTCACCTGTACCCTCCGTGCAGGTTCAATCTTAACATCTTCTTTGCTATGCTCAACATCTCAATGAAGGACATGAATCTCAGAATGAATAGTCACAATCTTGTGTGACGATGGCCTCATTCTTGGAAGGCTAGACAGCCTCTGGAGCATGTGGCTGCTCTGTCATGGGATAAGAACTCCACCAGAGCGCACTGTGAAGATATCAGATATGGCGCAGTCTTTTCAAGCATTGCGGCAACATTTCACTGCCTATGGCAGCCTTCAACAGGCAGAAGCAGCGTCGCAAACCTCAGTGCACTGGAGCGTTGCAAGGGGCCTCAAGGAGGAAAATCGTCAATCACTGGTTCTAACGTGAAAGTCTGAGGACTGATCTGAATCCGGGCTGCGGCATCTCTCCACAGGCCATCCCTCTGCAAGAGTAAAGTTCTGGCCTCATCCTCATCCTGAGTCCACAGCATGAGATCGTTCTTTAGGATGCAGTGATCTGTCACGCTCAGTCATGGATGTGAGCCTGCGAGACAGGTCAGCTTTGTGTGCACAAAGAGAGCTTCAACATCACTATCGTCTGATCATTGACAAGGATTCATGACCCAGCCTTCGTATGGAGCTTCCCAAGTTCATGTCCAGCATTGCCTTGGCACCTGGGTGTTAGGTGGCCCAGTAAACTTGGACACTGCATTTAGGTATTACTTAGTAACTTCACTGATAATAAAGGACTCATGTCAGATGTAGTGGAGTTTCGCTCTGTCCCCCATGTGAGGCCTCCACATTTTCCAGCAGCTTCAGATAAACACCAGGAAATCTGGAACACTGATGACATTGTCACAATCAGGTAGCCATGTTGATTGCCCTTCAGAGAGTTGGCTCAGGGATTATGTCAAACCAGGCTAGCCAGACCTTCAGGTCCAAAGCAGCATCCTCCCATTTAGTCTGGCATCTGAGGCCTAGACACTCACCTCTGATCTTGCATTGTTGTGACCATCTAGCAGACATTTCAGGAGTCATCAAGTGCTAACGAGGTCCATAGCTCTGCATCATGCAGGTGGAGAATGGGAGCTACTATGGGGTGATATCTAGCTGTACACGTGGTCATGACATCATGCTACAGGCTGCTATGAGCAGTTAAGATTCCCGACTACAACTTGAAATGTAACCAACACCCAAGCCTGACAGACATTACATGGAGGCCATTGAAAGATGCAACAAGTTAGAATGACTCCAATGTGGGTCACCATTAAAACCATTAAGATCCACATAGACCAGTCTTCAGTGCAGCAGCCTCAGGACAATAAACAAAATTGCAAAATCTATACTCAAGAGGCCACATGATATGATCCTCTGACGTAAGTCTAGGATTTGCATTGCCCAACCACCATAGTGAACGACCATAATATGATAGAATTCTTCATCAAGATGGAGAGTGATGTAGTTGATTCTGAGACTAGGGTCCTGAATCCTAATAAAGGAAACTATGATGATATGAGGCATGAGTTGGCTATGATGGATTGGGAAATGTTACTTAAGGGAATGACGGTGGATAGGCAATGGCAAGCGTTCAAAGAGCGCATGGGTGAACTGCAACAATTGTTTATTCCAGTTTGGCGCAAAAGTAAAACAGGAAAGGTGGCCAAACCATGGCTTACAAGGGAAATTAGAGATAGTATTAGATCCAAGGAAGAGGCGTACAAATTGGCCAGAAAAGACAACAGACCTGAGGATTGGGAGCACTTTAGAATTCAGCAAAGGACGACTAAGGGATTGATTAAGAAGGGAAGAATAGAGTACAAGAGTAAGCTTATGGGGAAGATAAAAACAGGCTGTAAAAGTTTCTATAGGTATGTAAAGAGAAAAAGATTGGTGAAGACAAATGTAGGTCCCTTACAGTCTGAAACAGGAGAATTTATAATGGGGAACAAAGAAACGGCTGAACAACTAAATACATACTTTGGTTCTGTCTTCAAAAAGGAGGACACAAATGACATACCAGAAATGTTGGGGAACACAGGGTTTAGTGAGAGGGAGGAACTGAAAGAAATCAGTATTAGTAGGGAAATGGTATTGGAGAAATTGTTGGGATTGAAGGCTGATAAATCTCCAGGGTTTGATAATCTACGTCCCAGAGTACTTAAGGAAGTGGCCCTAGAAGTAGTGGATGCATTGGTGGTCACATTCTGAGATTCTATAGACTCTGGAACAGTTCCTACAGATTGGAGGGTAGCTAATGTAACCCCACTATTTAAAAATGGAGGTAGAGAAAAAACAGGGAATTATAGACCAGCCAGCCTGACGTCAGTAGTGGGGTAAATTCTAGAGTCCATTATAAAAGAGTTAACAGCTGAGTACTTGGAAAACAGTGGCAGAATTGACAGAGTCAGCATGGATTTACAAAAGGGAAATCATGCTTGACATATCTACTGGAATTTTTCGAGAATGTAACTAGTAGAGTTGATGAGGGGGAGCCAGTGGATGTGGTTTATTTGGATTTTCAGAAGGCTTTCAACAAAGTCCCACATAAGAGATTGGCGTATAAAATTAAAGCACATGGAATTAGGGGTAGTGTATTGAGATGGATAGAAAACTGGTTGGCAGACAGGAAACAAAGTGTAGGAATAAATGGGTCTTTTTCCGAATGGTAGGCAGTGACTAGTGGGGTATCGCAGGGATCAGTGCTGGGACCCCAGCTATTCACAATATGTATTAATAATTTAGATGAGGGAACTAAATGTAATATCTCCAAATTGCAGATGACACAAAGCTGGGTGGGAGGGTGAGCTGTGAGGAGGATGCAGAGATGCTTCACTGTGATTTGGACAAGCTGAGTGAGTGGGCAAATGCATAGCAGATGCAGTATAATGTGGATAAATGTGAGATTATCCACTTTGGTAGCAAAAACAGGAAGGCAGATTATTATCTGAATGGCTATAAATTGAGAGAGGGGAATGTGCAACGAGACCTGGGTGACCTCGTACACCAGTCACTAAAGGTAAGCATGCAGGTGCTGCAGGCGGTAAAGAAGGCAAATGGTTTGTTGGCCTTCATAGCGAGAGGATTCGAGTACAGGAACAGGGATGTCTTGCTGCAATTGTACAGGGCCTTGGTGAGACCACACCTGGAATATTGTGTGCAGTTTTGGTCTCCTTATCTGAGGAAGGATGTTCTTGCTATGGAGGGAGTGCAGCGAAGGTTTACTAGACTGATTCCTGGGATGGCGGGACTAACATATGGGGAGAGATTGAGTCGGTTAGGATTATATTCGCTGAAGTTCAGAAGAATGAGGAGGGATCTCATAGAAACCTACATAATTCTAACAAGACTAGACAGGGTAGATGCAGGAAGGATATTCCTGATAGTGGGGGAGTCCAGAACCAGGAGTCACAGTCTGAGGATACGGGGTAGACCATTTAGGACTGAGATGAGGAGAAATGTCTTCACCCAGAGAGTGGTGAGCCTGTGGAATTCATTACCACAGAAAGTAGTTGAGGCCAAAACATTGTATGTTTTCAAGAAGGAGTTAGATATAGCTCTTGGGGCGAAAGGGATCAAAGGAGAAAGCAGGAGCAGGCTATTGAGTTGGATGATCAGTCATGATCATAATGAATGGCAGAGCAGGCTTGAAGGGCCGAATGGCCTACTCCTGTTCCTATTTTCTATGTTTCTATGTTTCTATGTCGATAGGGGAAAAGGCTTTGCTCATGTTGCTGCTGTGGACAGAAAGGCAACTCACCGTACTGAGATTGTGCGAGACACCATAGACCTGAGGCACACAATGGGAGGTAAGTGAGGAGGGGGGGGTGCATCTGTTACACTTCTACGACCTCAGAGTAATACATCAGATAGAAAGGCGATTTCACTAGTTGAGACTTTCAGAGAAGCAAAATATATTTACAGATGTGCAAAATATATACAGTGAGTGAACAGCCTGTAGCATGATGTCGTGACTGCGTGTACAGCTAGATATCACCCCATAGTAGTTCCCATTCTCCACATGCATGATGCAGAGCTATGGACCTAGCTAGCACTTGATGACTCCTGAAATGTCTGCTAGATGGTCACAACTATGCAAGATCAGAGGTGTGTGTCTAGGCCTCAGATGCCGGACTGTTAAATGGGAGGATGCTGCTTTGGACCTGAAGGTTTGTGCTCTCAATATTTCTTAATTTTTCTTACCCTACCACAACACCTTGGTGCATCCCTGACTTTCACAGCAGAGGTGAAGGCAACCAGATGACTTCTTTGCCCTGTACTCTGTGATGACCTTGGTGGGTTTCCTCTGGGAGGTGAGGCCTGGAGGGCCCCGGCCTGCTTTGGGTCTCCTGCTGTGGGGCTGCTGAGCAGCTGGATTTAATGGGATCACAGGAAGAGGTGACTTGGAGGTGGATGGACAGCCCTGGAGAGTCCTGGGTGGATTGGTCAGGGGTGTCCAGTTGACATTCTTCTTTCCTGTGGGTGCCCAAGTGCCCCTCTCTGACTCCTTGAGGAAAAGGGGCTCCGGGAGGGAGATCAAGATCTCCCTTTCTCTCACATAGCCACTGATGTATCCTACTCATGGCTATAGTGATGGTGTGCAGGTTCATGCACATATCTGGCAGAAAGTGAGTGTTCTGCTGGACCAAGGCCTTCGTGGCAATCGCCACCCTTCCAATGCTGACCTCGATGTGCTGGCATGTCGGTACCATGACATCAGACAGAATGTGGATAGACTCCTCCATCCTCCATTCTAATCTGGTTATGGCCTCTGACAACCCTGTCTGCGGTACCCCTGCCTGCCTTTGGAACTCCAACATCTCCCTGAGGGATAACTCCAGAGGCTCCTCTGAGCGTTGGACACCTTGGCTGTCACTGACTCTGCCTGCTTTAGACCCAAATCTATGCTCTGCTTACCAGATGGTGACCCCGAGCCTGCTCTAAAACTAGGTCCCACTGAGGCATGTGTCTCTGCACTGGTGGAGGATGCAGGTGAATTCAGTGATGGCTCGACATCTAGTGGGCCCGCAGGATCCTCGTCCAAGGTGGCCTGGGGGCTGGGCCTGATGGGCTGGTTGGTGGTGTGTCTCCTCCTTTTCTTGCTGGTAGCTGTAATAGAGAGAAGAGATAATTAGTGACTGGCTGGATAGTAACCTACATTAAAGAGCACTGGCTGTTTCGGCAGGTGGGTGAAGACTGATGGATGGGGCCTCACTGGCTTGTTGGGAGACACTGATCACCTTTGGTGCAGGAATGGTCACTGTGCTCACCAGCCAGCTCTGCAGCCTGCTCCTCAAAGAGGGTGAGTGGCCTGAACTCCAGCATCCCCCACTCTGGTCTGGGATCTCTCCCTGTTGTGGGTGATCTTGTCCCCCATAAAGACAGATGGACAGACTGTAAGCAGGATGGATGCCAAGGCAGATGAGAAGCATGACAGTCTGCTGTGGGTGCTGTGGGGACCTATGTATGTGCTGAAGACGTGACTCGAGCAGGATGTGGTAAGAGATGAAGATGTAAGAGTGTGTTTGAGAGAATCAGTGGTGTTTTACTTCACCTGCCTCAGCCTTCAACTGAGCTCCTAGGGGAAAGCATCAGCCAGCTATGGACAAAGGCAGAGCTATTTGTGACTCCTTATCTCCAACATTGTGCCAATGGTTCTACAGTTACCTGCTCAAAACACAATGGGCAGGATTTTACGTTCCTGTGCCCAATCTGATTGAGTGTAAAATTATGCACAATGACATCAGGCGAGCGTCTTGATGCCATGGTGCACCTGCGCGATATTTCAGTCAGTGGATGCGTACGAGAGTCAGCAGCACACCTGCCAACAATTAAGAGGGCTATTAGGCCTATTAATTAAGTAATTAAGCAATACTTTTCATTTCCCATCCAACCTTACCATTGGCAGGTGGGCGAATCGACCAAGTGGCTGTTGGATTTTTTCGGAAACCTCATCCACGGGCAGGATGAGGTTTCCAACAGTAATTTTAAAAAAATAATAAATTTTAAATATCATTTTCAGTATGTCCCCATCCATCTGCCTGAGTCACATGTGGGACATGTTTCCCTTATTTTTAAAATCTTTATTTTTGATTGTAAAATTCTTCAGCTCTGTGCCTTCAGGAACTTTCAGTGTGCATCCCTCATGCATGTGCAGACTTAGCGCTCACACTCCTCCCACCCCCACCCTGACAGCACTGACATTCTCAGCACACATTTCACCCTGGGTGGCCTTTAATTGGCCAATCAGTGTGAAATCGCAGTCGGGGCCCGATTCCGTTTCCCGGCCGCACCCATGCCTGCCCACTGCGCCGACCCAACAAACGGAAAATCCTGGCCAATGGGTTTTCACAAGGAGCCTTGTTAGCTGAATAGCTCGACCCGAAGCCACCCTTTCACATGATTGAGACTTTAGCTGTTTGAATTGCTTTAATTATACAGCTTTTGAGCTCCATCTTCAGTTACAGTTTAACCTCAGAAGGGAAAATGGGACTCCAAGCTATAGCAGCCTGCCTCTGGGCTCTGTCTCTCTCAAAGCCTGGTCTCTAGAAAGAATCCTGCATTTCACCTACAAAGTGAATTAATTCCCAGAATACAAGAATACTTTTCTGCATCTTCACCTGCCTCAGCCTTCAACTGAACTTCTAGGGAAAAGACCAGGGGGAGAATTTTCTCTCTACTGGGGGGGTCGGGCTGGAGTTGGCATGGGCGGATACGCAGCTGATCGCTACCCACGATCAGCTGCGCGCCGCCATTGGCCGAGGAGTAATTAAGACCCGTCGGGCATGACATGCACCTGGAAGCGCTGAGCGCTCCCTGTCCAGATTGGGGGGGACTAGGCTGAGTCGGGGCCTGCGCTCTTTCATGCATGCACGGGAAAGAGTGCAGAAATCTCCCTGAGGCACAGAGCTGCCTCAGGGAGATTAGGTTAATTTTTAAAAATTTAAACAAAGGAAAAAAAAAATTAAGACGTCCCCTCATGTGACATGTCACATGAGCTAGGATATGTCTATGAATTTTATTTAAAAAATTTATTAAGGTTTAAAAACCTTCATGAAACCTCATCCCGCCCACGGAAGGTTGGACGAGCAGCTCAGTTAATTATTTTAATTGGAATTTAAATGGTCTTAATAGGCCTTTGACAGTTCTGCGGGTGTGCAGCCGACTCCAGTGCATGCCCACTGAACTGAAAACCTGAATGACGTGCAGTGACATTGGGACGCATGCCTGATGTCACCTCGCATCATTTTATGCGTCGGCGAGCGGGACCCACCCCCGCTCACTGACCCAAAGATTTGGCCCTGCTTGCCGACCTGAAGGTTCTGGCTCAGGACTCCTGCCTAACAAAGCCATCTGAAAGGACCTTCCTTGGACAGTGACTTACTAGACCCTGGACTCACGTGAAACAACAATTCTTATTTTTTTCTGTAATCTTTCTTTCCCTTATCCCTCTTTCATTTTATGAATGTACTGGGGTTACATAGCAACAACCCCACCCCACGTATTGAGTATGTGTAAAATAAGCTAACCCTCAGATTTTACCCTATCTTGAGTTTGCTGAGGGCTTATTAATAGAGGATTGGATCACTCCAAAACTGAGGGGTTGGGGAAAAATACGTCACCACTCATAAAGAGGGAAATCAAAAATCAAAAACGCCTTTCTGTTTACGGACGGGTGGTGAGAGGAGAAATCAGGGCTGTTTTTAATTAAACCCTCTCATGTCCATAACATGTGTGAGATCAGTGTGGGCTGTAACCCTGCAAATGCCTGATAGCCTTATGAAGGTGTGAGTTGAGAGTGAGGAGAAGGCTGATTTACCTTGGCAGAGTGGATGGGATCATTCATTCTCTTCCTTCACTGGAGAGCTGTCTTCTTATGAGGAGTACTGGCACTGACCGCCCTGGCGACCTGCTCCCAAGTCTTGGTTGTGAGGTTGGTGGACCTCCAGCTCCCATCACAGGGGTAAGAGATCTCTCGTTCGTCCTCAGCTGCCTGGAGGAGTTCTGCTTGTCCCATGTTGTTGAACTTGGGAGCACAGTGCTTGGCCCTCCTCAGGGCCATCACTTGCCACAAGTCCTGGACTGCAGAGAGCAGGATGTGTGCACGGGTGCCGTTTAAATATGGCGCCCGGAAATAGGAGCCAATGAGATATCAGTGGGGCTGACATAATCCAGCCCACCTTGCCATGTGATACATCATGCTTTTCATTTATGCATACGTAATGAGGTGAAAAACGAACAATCTGCCTGGAAACCCGCTGCGCTGGCCGGTGGTATCCGGCCGCCTTTCCCACCCGCCACTGCACATTGTCCCAAGAGTGGAAAATTCCGCCTGATGTCTTTAAGTACATCAGCGCTGGACTAGATTATGTGCTCAAGTCTCTGAATAGGTCTTGAACTCACAAACTCTGACTCTAGAGATACTACTGATTCAAGGCTGATACTTCTAAAAGTGAATAAAGGACAGTAAAAGAGTGCAACAAAAATGAAAGAACAAAGGAAACAAGGAAAACTGGCATTAAGGAAAGAAAAGCCAGACAAGGAGATAAATTGCAAACGGGGTTGCAAATTTATATGGATAGATGTTGTTCTTATTAGAATTTTGATAGTTTGAATGTTGAATTCTATTTGACTCGATCTATTATTCTTGGAAACTTCTTATAAATGTTAATCTTTTCTGTTTGTCATCATTTTTTTTATAAATCACACATTTGTCTGAAAATTTACATGAACTTGAGTTTAAAAACCGGCTTAGCTTACCGATCAGTTAATGTCTCAAACAAAGCTAGACTTTGTTCTCTTTTACGTTTTAAGACTGTTTTACTTCCTTTCAGTTTGGAAAGGGCATTCATTCACACTGATCCTGTTCCAGCAACTGATCAACAAAATCGACAAATTCTTAAAAAAAAAGCTCCCTCAGGCAGAAGAGTAAATGCTGTGCACAAAGGGCAGCCTGGCCTTCACTCACAAAGCGGCTGCTTGTAAAAGTGGAATCTGCTGAATAAGCAGTTTTCAATAGCAACAGCATGTATACAGGCTCTGAATGGAACTCAGCTCCACTAACTGCTATGCACGAAGGGGAACTTTCCTTAGAACTATCAGCAATGATTAGAGCCAACTGGGTGACTCCAGGTTTTAATAAACGAAAATCACTACATGCTTACTTTGCAAGTCTCCCCAGATTTCTTTTTACAAAGTGCAGCATTCTTTCTGCAGGCCCAAAAGAGTTGGGCTTCTAGCAGTGAGAATGTCAGCATTTGCCATGTTCTCGCTTGCCTACTAATTACCTCAGTCACAGACCATTTCAATAAATGCAAAACGGTGAGACCAATCCTCATCTTTATGGATCAGTAAAATGGCTGCTTTGCAGAATTCACACAATATTGTGCAGAGATGCCTGCAAATTTTTAAAATACTCCTTCAAACCACAACTTCCACTAATCTGAGGAAACTATGTTTTCAAACGTAGAGTAAATTGGGTGAAGGGTTGGAATTAGAAAGGACATGAGCAGCAGAGGGGCTAATTTCCCAACAGGGTGAATACACTGTCCAGAAACCCGAAATGAATGACCATAGCAAAATATAGCAAACTGCCTCAGAAAGGCAGAAGTATTGCAATTTTAGAGCATAACATTTACAGGATAATTTTACTTGCCTAATCACAGAGCTTTCACAAAATCTGTTTGTATCAAACATGGAATGGACACATTCAATTTTAACAAATCATCAAAAGAATTCTGTTTTAAGGGATACTGGTTCAAAAGCTCCTCTGAATTGGGACGTAATTCCTTTCCCATTACACTACCCTGCCTCTGACCATAACATTCCATTTTATTGCTTTGTGTTTTATTGGTTTGTCTGTTTCATTTTCTGTATTGTAAATGTCAGCTTTAAATATTTCATGCTCGCTAAGAGTAAATCCCAGACAGTTGTAAAGGTGGTATTTTAAACCATTTAAGCAAAATTTTATTAACAGGAGCATTATTATTTTAAAAAGTCTGCACAATGGATAATTGTTATAAATATACATTGTTATATTTGACTTTGGGCTTTTGGGCTATAGCGGTAGAACTTTCATTCATAGTCTTTAACTCCCTTACACACTTCCTGCTCAGTTCTGGAAGTACCAGTGCATTTTTCTATAATAGAGCTTTGCACCATGAGCCAGAGATACCAATAGAACCATTCTAACCCTGAAGAAATGTAACCCTCATTGATCACCGACAAAGTTCACAGCCAACATGGTTCCATCAAGCTGAAGCGTATGAATAGATAAAACTTCTGTTAAAAAAATGAAATAAAAAATTATCAAAGTGCAATCCATTTAAAATTTGCAATTTAATTTTTAAGGAGCTAACCTGGTTACAGCACAAAAGGTGAAAGCAGGAAAAGGTCAGGCAAATAATTTAGAGAGGGCAGAGTTAATTGTTCCTTTGCGGGTGGGGAAGGAATAGTGATGCACTCAAAATAGTAGCATTGTTCTTACAGCCTTGTCTTAGCTGCCAGCCAGAGCAATTTTGCTGCATCCCTCTAGAGGGAAGTTGGGAAGCTCCAGGAACATGCAGGAGCCTCTTTGCAGTATACAAACAGTGATTGCGTGTGTGGCACCCTTTGACCTGTAAGCAATATAGTAAGAAAAACTTGTAATTTTCATAAAATGTCTGTGGAACCTGAAGTTGTTTTTAAGAAGGCTTGATAAGGACTTTTAAGAGTTTGTATCAATTGTAAAACAACTGTAATTTTCTTGGATAATAAGAAATAGTAGTCTGTGTGATGGTGACCCTTGACCTGGAAGCAGTACCTACAGGAAGAAAGGTAAGACAGAAGCCATGAACGGACACAAAGGAGAGTTGCAAGACAAAGAAGTTGGATGCTGAAGGCAATCAGCACAGATGCAGACACAAAGAGAAAGCAGAGCCAGACAGAGGAATGCGCAGGACTTTTTGTGAGGAGCAGAACTAAAACTCTCCCAGAGGTGGTCGGTTTTTCTGTTTGGCAGGAAAGAAGGAAGGACCTTATGGAGATACCGTGTGAACTGGCTAAAAGGTCTAAAACCTGGAAGGCTGTGTGAATAATTTAGACACACAAAATATCTGAGTGTTTTACCAGAAGTGGCCAAACTGTGAACCAGTGTATTAATGGTTATTCAGCTGAAAAGGAATTCTGGAAAGCTATGCCATCAGGGCTCTGGTGACATGAAGAGAGAGAGTTCACAAAAGTGTGTCTTGCTGATGATAATCGTGCCCATGAAACTCGAGGGTGAAAGCTGTTGTCAGATAGGACTCCTGATCCTGTGTAAGTAAAGAACAGCATCTTGTGGAACTAGATAGCTACGTAATGCCATACATTCTGAAGGGGAATGCTTGTGGTTGTGTAAGACGTACCTTTGTTGTGTTGGCTATTGAATGTGAAATTTATCCTATTATTTGAAGTATAATTTGCCTGTAAATTCACTTTAATTTATGTTGATTTTAATTTGTGATAAAATGAAATCTTATCGGTAATTTCTTCATTTGGTGGTCATTCAGTAAATTTGGTTATTTTGGTTTATGGTTTCCCCACCGAGACCATAACACAACTAAGACTCCAAAGCCATTTTGGGCTAATTAGCAAGAGGAATGCATAGTGTCATTTCCAGCACATTTAAAGGGCACTTGTCTACAACTACTCAAATCAATGGAATCTGTTAGTGGGAAATCTTTGATTTTGCTATGACCGGGTGAGGAGGAGTGAGCTGGCTCCTCTTCTATTCAGCCCCCTCAGTTGGTATCAACAAAGGTGTTAAAATTTATTTTCCCTGTAAATGCCTTTTCCAGCCCAAATGTATTTATTTGTTAATAAAGAGCAAATCAAACCAGGTTTGCTTGAGTCAAAGAAAGAGTGAGTTTATTAGTTACTAAATCCAAGAAAAAATGATAAAGACACAATGATAAACACACACACACACATATCAGAATTAAGAAAGTTAGAGTCCAATAATAAGTTAAAAGGATATATGATTAAGTCCTTTGCTTGTCTTTGAGGTGTAGATTGTTGAACATTGCAGCTGTTTGAAGTTAGTTGCTTCCCTGTAGAATTCTGGAGTTGAGGTTCAGGTTCAGGTCTGCATTTTATTGAAGATACTCTTTTAGCTTCAGAGAGGGAGAGCTCTCTTCCAGCAGTGTTTTTAGATGATTGCGATTTTTTTTCTCCTCCTCCTGATTCTGCTTGGCAGAACCAGTTTTTGAAACTTCTGTCCGTATATTCCCGGAAAGCAATTCAATTAGCATGTCTTGCAGTCATTGTTGAAAACAAATAATCTCATTTCTTTGATCTTATCATCTCCGAAACCTTTAATACATTTCAAGATAGAAACCAACAGGAGATAGTGTTATTTTGTCATCCACTGGGGTTTTGAATGTCTGATGAGTACCTGGCTAGTTAGCAATTCCCATTGTCTTGATAGAACTATTGCTGATCAAAGTCCAGTACTTTGCATTTTAAAACCTTCCTTTCAAGAGAGGCCCTGTTTGAAGTAAACCTGTGAAATTCCATGCAACAAGTCTGCAGTGCAATTCATATTGAAACTTTCCAGAGAAGTGGCCAACTTACAGTATCAGGCATCAAATAACTCATGGCAGCCATTTTTGATCAGTGTCTTTTCTTGTATTTTTTTTTAAGTATTTTCTTTAAATAGTGCAATATATCTATGGTTAGCTGGTGAAGTTGTAGTTAGATCTTACTTGGTCACAACTTCCTGTCGTTATGACACCTCCCTCTCTTGAGAAAAGAAGAGAAAATACATAAAACAATAAAAACATTCAATCCCATTCATTCTCTTATCCTTGGTCTGAATTATCCCCTTAGTTCTAACTGGGTCTCTGTAAGTTCTGGACAGGGCATTTGCAATCACGTTCAATTTCCTTGCAATGTGGATGATTTTAGGTGATATGGTTGGAGAATCAAACTCCAGTGGAATACCATGGCATTCTGAGTTTTGAATTTTTCCACAAAGGTTAAAAGGCTGTGGTCAGTATAGACTGTCGTCTCTGTGTATTCATTTCAGACATGTATCTCAAAGTTTTTGACAGCCAGTAATAAGCCTAGGGTTTTCTTTTCTACTGTAGAATATCGTTTCAGATGTTTGTTTCGTTTTTTGGAGAAGTACCCGATTGGTCTCTCTATTCCTGATTCATCCTCCTGGAGGAGGACAGCCCCTGTCCTGGTGTCACTAGCATCAATGGCTACTTGAAATGCTTGGTTAAAGTTTGGGTCTTCTAGCACTGGTTTGTTCATTAAAATGGCTTTCAACTTTTCGAAAGCTGTCTGGCATGTCTCCTTCCAGACTACTTTAGCTTTTTTCTGCAATAGGTCTGTGGGCGAGGTCATTACTGTGCTGAATTTTGGATGAACTGAATCTGAGGGCCGGAGCTCCCTGCGATCGTTGGGCCATCTCCTTTTTCCACGGTGGGTTTGTGACAAAAAAAGTTGATGACTGGGGGCCTTTTAAACATGGCACTCGGATATGACAGTGAAACATTTCCGGTTCCCACCCCATCATGGGACTTAGGACTGGAATGGAAAATCCTGACACTCATTTTAGAATAAAACAGGAAAGTACAGAGTAGAAAAGTCTGGAATCCATTGGCAGGACCCAAAAATGATTACCTGTCAAACATCTAACCCTTTCAAAATATAGATTTTTCAGGTATCCTCTAAATTTCCCACACCATCTGCCTCCACAAGCTATTCATTCCACATATTTACCATCCTCTGTGTAAAGTGGTTACATCTAAATTACCTATGCACCATATCTCTTTTCAGCTCAGTAATAAACTTTAACAAATCATTAGGTTATGCAAATTGAGATAGGAAACATTAAATGTGTACATAAATAATTGATGTTCATTAACAAAGTTGCAAGTGGATAAGAGATTAGGAATGGTAATTTACCACTGCTGCAAGTACCTTGCCAAAGTGAAAATGTTCTATCGCCTTGCTGTGTTTATCTTTCTTGGGCAGAGATACAGGACGGAATCGTCCCAGATTTGCACTAAGTGCAGCAGCGGGAGGGAAAAAGGGCATTTTACCCTCTGGCTGCAATGGCGGCCTTTCACGCTGTATCGTCCCAAACCCGCCTCATTAATCATGCATTCCTGGGAAACACGCTGGGCCACTGGCAGGGCAGCCTCTCACTTGCCCGCCCTGCCATCACCTCAGGCCATCAGTAAATCAGGTGCCATATTTCAAGGCTGCCTCTGCAAAGAGTTAACATTCTTCACGGGATAGGAAGCTGCTGCAAATTCATGGCTGCCAAAGGGAGTAAACATGTTGCCCCCAGATTTAGTGACGCCTACCATGAACACCTAGTGGAAGCAGTGGAGGCACACCGCGATGTCCTCTACCCACACTCTGGGTGAAAGCCAGCAAGCAAGGTGACAAATCCAGCATGAGAGGTGGTGGCAGCGGTGGTCAGTGCCAATGCCCTGCAAAAGAGGACAGCCATCCAGTGCAGGAAGAGGATGAATGGTCTCATCCGTTCCACCAGGGTAAGTCACTCTTCTCATCATTCTCAACTCACACGCTCCCAAACCCATCACACATCCACAAGGATCTCACACACCAAGGGATAACACCACAGCCTCACATCTCCATCAGGCTCATACCCTCTTGAGCTCACTTCCTCATTCCGTCCATGGCTTCACTCACCACACGAATATCCCACGCAATACTCTTTGTCCTGCTCACACTCTCTTCATCTGCTTTCATGCCGGAGAAGCTAGTTCTCTACAGCAGGGAGAGGTCCCAGATAGGGGTGGAGTGGTCTACAGTAGGCTCCTCTCTCACTTTGAGGAATGTACCATTATGCTGACTGGTCATGATGTGGTCCATGCCTGCGGCAACAATGAGGTCGGTGGTGAACACCCACGTGAGGATCCTGCACCACATCATCCCTTTCTCAATGCAGCTGTGAGTGCTTTCTCTCCTGCTTTTGACTCTGCTGCCATGCACTAATTATCTCTACTTTGGTTCACAGGGAGTCTGCCATGTGACCGACACCCTCAGCCAGCCAATCCCTCAGTTCCATCCACATCCTCACCTCCAGCCAAGCGGACACCTCCTCCATTGAAGAGCTGGAAATAAACAGCCTGGAAGACCCATCACAGCGCTTACCCAAGCCCTCCACCAGTGCAGAGACACACACCCCACTGGGACCTAGATCTAGGACAGGCTTGGGTTCACAATCTAGTGGTCACTGCATGGGACACATGTTCAGCAGGAGGAAGCAGGTTCAGCTGAGCTCCCTGGCATTCGTAAGACTGCTGAGGAAGTGGCACCTGTGAGGTTCGAGTCAGCCGACGAGTCTCTGGATTCAGCCTTCCAACTCATCGTGGAGAGTCAGCAGAAGACAGGGGAAGATCACGCAGAGCTGTTGGAAGCCCTTAACAGAGTGGCATGCGAGTCGGAGGAGTGCGCCTGCCTGTTCTCTTATGAAGTGGTGCCCACATGTGGGCATATGGAGGTCTCCATAGGAAGGATGGCGGATGCCATGGAGACCCTGGTGCAGCAGAATGTGGAGATGTGTACGGTAGCCATGGGTGAGTTCCTGCAGTAGCAACCCGAGAGGGAAATGGGGCACCTTGACATCTGTCCAGGTGCTCCTTCCTCTCAAGAAGTCAGTCCAGGGCCCCCGGGCACCCTAAGTAGGAGGTGCGGCAGCTGGTCACCCCTGGGTCATCCACTGGGGAATCTCAGAGACTGTGCTCTCCCTCCAAGTCCCCTTTGCCTGTGTCCCCTTTAACCTTGTCCTCTGTCACTGCAGAGGGAGCAGCTGACCCATGGGAGGACAGCCAAAGCAATCCTGGGCCCTCAAGACCTTGGCTTTCCAGGGGGCGCTGCCGAAGTCATCAGAGGCATGCAGTCATCCAACTGCAGTGGATTGCACTATTAATGGGGTGGATGGTAGCATCCCCTCCTTGAAACATAATCTCTGTACCCCTATTGGCATCTTTTGTGAGGGGGTTGAGGAATTTTCCTGATCCTTGGGAGTGTAGGTCATCATCATCCATTCTCGTTCCAGCTGGGTCACTGGAAATGCCTCTTTTATACCCCAGGCCTTATCTGGACTGGGAAAGGGTTATGCTGTTTACAAAGCTCTACAGAAATTCCTGAGGAAGGCTGTGACCTAGCATATCTGAGCCTCGACCTAATTCACCGCATGTCTACCACATTCCCGTCAGAATGATTGCAGATTTTCTCCACCAAACATGCCACTGCTTTTCCTCAGGACTTTAAATGATTTAGGTGGAATCCATTATTGAATTTCTTTGCCTCCACCTATCACTGGCCCTCTATCCAGCTCTACCTGTCCCACCCCCCTCAACCAGCTTATATTTCACCTCATTTCTATTTTTCCTCAGTTCTGATGAAGAGTCATATGGACTTGAAACATTAACTGTATTCCTCTCCGCAGATGCTGTCAGACCTGCTGAGTTTTTCCAGCTATTTTTATTTTTGTTTCAGATTTCCAGCATCTGCAGTATTTTGCTTTTATCCATTATTGAACATATTGCCCATGACCCATGGAGCAGGTGTGCTGGGTCAAGTGAACTTTTCCTCTTCCGAGTTTCCTCAAGATTTTTAAAATGGTGGAACCATGAAGGGAGATGAAATAATTCAAGTGGTACAGTGCATTGACCTAATAAGAACATTGTTCTTGTATTGTTCTTGTTAGGTCAATGGATGGCACCACTTGGATTATTTTATCTTCCTTCCTGGTTCTAACATGTTAAAATCTAGCATTTTTGGAATTCCAAAGTCAGTAGATTATCCAGGGAAATATTTGTGGACAGAGGTATTAGAATAATGATTTACCAATGGATGAAAAATAGTTTTCTGAAAAGCTATATGGAAAATTAAACATACATGCATACAATGTGATGACATTAGTTACATCAGAAGGCCTCAGTTTTGTGCAACATTTATCAAAATGGAATTGATCAGTGGCTGTCTGGCTATTCTTTCTACCCAAATTGAAACAAGAAGTTGGTCGGACATAAAAACAGGAAATGCTGGGAAAACTCAGCAGGTCTGACAGCATCTGTGAATAGAGAAACAGAGTTAATGTTTCGAGCCTGTATGACCCTTGGGGCTGATGTTGATCAGACACTTTTTCTTAAATCATTGCTCCTTAAGTTTTAAATAAACTTACATACAAAAGACAAAAGTTTCACAAAGAAATTTGTCATCATGGGCATTACTGAGTCTTTCAAAAAAAATTGCGTTCAGACTAAATTTTCTAAAGAAACATCCTTTGTTTTGTTCCAGAGCAAAGCTAATCATTTTAACAAGACTTTTTACAGCTTTGTTGAAAGACAGTAAGGCTTATAAAACTCTTTTCTAAAATAGAAACATGAACAGCCCAACTAGCCAACAATCTAACATCATGTCAGTTCACATGAATGGCAAATATTTGACAGATCTGACAAACAGCTGCACAATTTAAAACTACAAAAAGAGTTACAGAAAGAAAACGTTTTAGCAGTTTTAAAGACAGACTGCAAAGCTGAAGCAATAGACGGTTCCTTGGTTTTTGCAGTCTAACCATAAAGCAATATACTTTTATTATGCAGTTTGGAAAAAAGATAAAAGTATTTTCTTAAAATCAGTTAAACCTAAAAACAAGTGTATTAATTAAAAAGGGAGTCCCCAGAGAAAATGGGCATGGTTACATTTGTGGTTTTATACTGCCTGGGAAACCAACTTATGAAAATACCTTCTCTTCACAGCTTCCATTAACAACCAGACCTTTTATTGTACAATGCTTGTGATTCAGCATGTTTGGTTCAGTTTATTTAACTTTAACAAGCATAGAAATACTATGACATTTAGTTATTTCTGCACATAAAGAACAGGTTAAAGCAAACACTAGTGTGTCATTCTATCATTAGATCACTCAAACATATATAGGTCATAACTGATTTACAACTGGAAAGGCAGAATTTTACGGGGAGTGAAATGGTGACGTGGATGGGAGCGGAAGTGGATGTATCAATCAAACGTTGGATGGCCAACTAACTGCTGGCTGATGGGAAACCTGGCAACAGAGAGACACAGGGTGGGCTTGGAGGCAGTGACAAGGGTGGAGAAGCTGCTGGCAGGAGGTTTAAAGGGACACCAATAGTGAGATTCTGCTCAAGTTGGGGTCTGGAAGAGAAGGTCAGAGGGCATTGCAGATGCAGGCAGTCAAGGATAGAGAGGCTACCCTGATCCTGTCAGCCCCATTGCTCCTGATTCACTGTGAGCCACTAGAGGCTGGATACAGAAGTTCACACACCAAAGTCAATCACCACTCTCATCCACCAGAAACAGCTGAGTAACAATTATGGATGGCCCCACAGTTTAATGATGACTCCCTGTGTATCCTCCTCCAGGCTGTCAGTGAACAGTGGGAGGTTCTCTTCCCAGGGAAGGGTAGGACAAACAAATCCAGAACTTCCTGGATGACAAAGAAGATAGAAGTTAAGTTAAAGAAGAAAAAGTGTGCTTATGACAGGTGTCAAGTAGCAAATACAACTGAGAACCAAACTGAATACAGAAGGTTCATAAGGGATGTGTAAAAGCAAACATGAGAAGCAAAGAGGGATTATGACAAAAGACTGGCAGCTAACATAAAAAATAAATCCCAAAGTATTCTATAAACATGTCAATAGTAAAAGTGTGGTAAAAGGAAGAATTGGGCTGATTAGGGACCGAAAAGGGGATTTACACAGAGGCAAGAGGCATTGCTGAGGCGTTACATGAATATCTTGCATCTGTCTTTATCTACAAGGTAGATGCTGCCCAGGCCATGGTGACAAAAGAGGAAACTCAGTCACTAGAAGGGTTTAAAATTGATAAGGAGATATTGGATAAGCTGTCGTTAGTTAAAGTTGATAAGACACCAGGACCAGATGAGATGCATCCAAGAATATTGAAGAAAGCGAGTGGAAATTGCAGAGGCACTGACAATAATCTTTCAAGGTTCCCTGGACTCGGAGGAGATTCCGGACCACTGGAGAATTGTAAACATTACGCCCTTGTTCAAAAGAGGTTGTAAAGATCTGGCCTGCAATTACAGACTAGTCGGTTTAACTTCGGTGGTGGAGAAACTTCTAGAACCATTTATTCTGGATAGAATTAATAGCCACATTGAAAAATTTGGATTGATTCGGAAGAGTTATCAAGGATTTGTTAAAGGAAAATTTTGTCTAACTAATTTGCTGGAGTTTTTGAAGAGGTATTTGAGATGGTTGATTAGGGCAAGGCTGTTGATGTAGTGTATATGGACTTCCAAAAGGTGTTTGATACAGGACCACACAATCAACTTGTAAGAAAAGTTATAAGTCATGGAATAAAAGGGACAGTAACAACATAGATACAAAATTGGCTGAGGGATAGGAAACAGAGAGTAACGGTTAATGGGTATTTTTTGGGCTGGAAGAAAGTTTGTAGCAGAGTTCCCCAGGGGTCGGGATTGGGATCCTTGCCCTTCCTGATATACATAAATGGTGTGCAGGTGACAACTTCAAAGTTTGCGGATGACACAAAACTTGGGAGAATTGTAAACTCTGAGGAGGACAGTGTAGAACTTCAAAAGGACATTGACTCATTGGTGGAGTGGACAGAAAGGTGACAGATGAAGCTCAATGCAGCGAAGTGTGAGGTGATACACTTTGGTACAAAGAACATGGAGAGACAATATAAGATAAAGGAAACCAATCTAAAGGGTGTGCAGGAGCAGATAGACCTGGGTGTATATGTACATAAGTCAAAGGTGACAGGACAGGTAGAGAGAGCTGTTTCTAAAGCATAAAGTGTTCTAGGCTTCATTAATCGGGGCATAGAGTACAAGAGCAAGGAACTTATGGTGAACTTATATAAGACACTGGTTAGACCTCAGCTGAAGTATTGTGTACAGTTCTGGGTGCCACACTATAGGAAGGATGTGAAAACATTGGAGGGAGTGCAGAAGAGGTTTATGAGAATGGTTCCAGGGATGAGACGCTTCAGTTATAAGGAAAGATTGGAGTAGTTGGGACTTTTTTCCTTGGAAATGAGAAGACTGAGAAGAGACTTGATAGAAGTTTTCAAAATATTGATGGGTCTGGACAGAGTAGATAGAGAGAAACTGTTCCCACTCGTAAACGGATCAAGAACCAGGGGGCATAGTTTTAGAGTGCTTTACAAAAGAAGCAAATGCGAAGTGAGAAAAAACTTTTTCGCACAGTGAGTAGTTAGGGTTTGGAATGCTATGTCTGGAAGTGTGGTGGAGGCAGGTTTGATTGAAGCATTCAAGAGGGCATTGGATGATTATCTAAACTGAAACAATCTGCCGGGTTACGAGGAAAAGACAGGAGATTGGAACTAAGTTAAAATGCTCAGAGAGCCGGTGCAGACATGATGGGACAAATGGCCTCGTTCTGCGCCGTAACAATTCTGTGATTCTGTGAAGAGGATAGAAATACAATTCTAATTCAGAGACCTTCTCCAATTATGTTTTGGTTTCATTTCTATTTTGTATTTATTCTTCACCAACCACACCACCACCACCACCACCACCCCCTCCCCCACCCCTCCTCTGCCATCTCAATAATCTTGCTTTGTCTGATTAGAAACTGGATCTTTTCTGCTAAACCAAACAGGTTTTGGTAGCAGTAAAGCTTTATTGAAAACAAACATCCTAACCACCTGAACTAGTCAAATGTATTCACATTGGATGTATTCAGTTGCATTTATCCATTTCAAATTTACAAAATAAGGGAAAAGTTAAACTAACCTACACAGCTATTCTTCAATGTATCTTGTGTGGTATTATAAATTACAAAAAAGGCTCAAAAATGAGTTTATATGATTCATTTTGAAGATGGATTCATGTTCAAAAACAAATCTATAAAGGTTATGTGTGTTTTAATTGTACAGATTTTTGTTATGCTTTTCATGACTGAATTCTATCTCCAGTTCTGTTTGCCAACTTAACAATTCTTTGGGGTACATTTTTATTTTTATTCTCAGTGATTGGAAGAGAGGTAAAATAGGTTGACAACTTGCAATTTTAAATAATTTTGCAAAGTTAAGATCTACCCTTTCCCAGTTTACTTTATGTGGAGCATAACCTTTCTGTGTAGAGTAAAATGTAAAGTATTATTTGTTTATTATGACACAGCCAATGGTAAGGGCTGAGTTGCTCAAATCCCAGAGGGAAACTTGAAACAACTGTCATAATCCATTTTTGCAATTTGTATGTTTCGAAATACAGGCTTTGAATTCAGTAGTAATAAGACCACCGAGTCTCAAGAGGTTTTTTTTATAAAATTAAATTAAACATTTCTTAGCGCAAGAAAATTGTAAGCACATACATATGTCTACAAAATTACTACTATAATAACTTCAAAAATCCCCTAATTAATCTGACTCTCAATTACACCCCCATTAAGGCAACAGTAAAATGCATAGATTTTAAAAGACCCCAGGCAAAGCACATTTGATCTTATGAATTCAAAATGAGGTTCCTTGCACACATACAGACTGGTTAGATATTAAATGCCTCTGACTTACACAAACAAACTCCTTTCTGTTTATAACCAGCTTTTCCTTTGAATGTAAATTTTCCATTGCATCCTAGGCTTTTAACGTCACATCTTCTAACAATAACATTTTCATCCTGCTAATTTTATTAGTAATATAAACACATTGCTTGGTGTCTCCCAGCTAGGTGCAAGATTTTACTCCCACTCTTGAATGCTTTATTCAACAAATGCAAATGTATACTCTTAACACCTATGTTTCCAAACTTTCCCATGTTTATCTAATTACCATTTCAAACCTATTTCTTTCTATACATCAAAGACCCTAGCTGGCTTTAATCTAATTAAGACACACACACAAACACACACATAGACAGACACTGCTAAACTCTATTTAAAAAAAATAATTTCCAATAATATTATAGACATTAATCTCTTCATGACATTGTTACTAAATAGAAAATGGGTAAGTTTATAAAATCACTTTACAAAGAAAATTAGAATGTCCAACATTGATATGGAAAGTTCAACATAAAGCTCAAGCCCTGTTTAAACTCAGGATGAGTGACAAGTGTGGTGTCAGCAAGGTGAGCATCAAGCATGAGGCCCCTGGTCAATTAAGCTCCTGGGTATCATTGTTCTGATATCGCCCATTTTGTGTTACCCTTGGAGTTGAATTTTCATCCTTTTATGTCTCTAAACACTTTTGGGTTCCCTTTTGGCTGAAGTTAGCTGCTAAGCTATTCTCATACTCTCTCTTTGCCCCTTTTATTTCCTTTTGTTAGCTCTCCCCTGCTTATTCTGTATACATTTTGGTTCTCTACTGTATTATGAACCTGAAATTTGCCACAAGCCTCTTTTTTCTATTTCATTTTAAACAACACACTGGAGTAGGGGGCTCCACAAATATCCCCATGCTCAATGATGGAGGAGCCCAGCACTTCAGTGCAAAGGATAAGGCTGAAGTATTTGCAACAATCTTCAGCCAGAAGTGTTGGGTGAATGGATGATCTTTCTTGGCTTCCTCTGGAGGTCCCCAGCATCACAGATGTTAGTCTTCAGCCAATTCAATACGCTCCACAGTGGCATTGTCACTGGACTAGTAAGCCAGAAACCCAGGTTAATGCTCTGGGGACCTCGGTTCAAATCCTGCCACGGCATTGGTGGAATTTAAATTCAACTACGAAGATCTAAGAGTCTAATGATTACCATGAAGCCATTGGCAATTGTTCAAAAATGATGGAAGAGCCCAGCACATCAATGTAAAAGATATTTGCTATAACCTTCAGCCAAAAGTGCCGAGTGGATGATCCATCTCGGCCTCTGCCAGAGGTCTCCAGCATCACAGACGCCAGTCTTAAGCTAATTCAATTCACATCATGTGTTATCAAGAAATGGCTGAAGGCACTGGATACTGCAAAGGCTATGGGCCCTGACAATATTGCGGCAATAGTGCTGAAGGCTTGTGGTCCAGAACTTGCTGCGCCCCCAGCCAAGCTGTTCCAGTACAGCTATAACACTGGCATCTACCCGTCTCTGTGGAAAATTGCCCAGGTGTGTCCCGTACACAAAAAACAGGACAAATCCATTTGGCTTCCAAATTCCCTTTAGGGAAGGAAATCTGCCTTCCTTACCCAGCCTGGCCTACATGTGACTCCACAGCAATGTGGTTGACTCTGAAATGGCCTAGCAAGCCACTCAATTGTATTAAACTGTGACAAAGTCTCAAAAAAGGAATGAAACTGGATGGGTCACCCGGCATCAACCTAGGCACAGAAAACGACAACAGCAAATTCAGCCCTGTCAACCCTGCAAAGTCCTCCTTACTAACATCTGGGGGCTAGTACCAAAATTGGGAAAGCTGACTCACAGACTGGTCAAGCAACAGCCTGACATAGTCATCCTCACAGAATCATTTCTTACAGATAATGTCCCAGATGCCACCATCATCACCATCCCTGGGTAAGTTCTGTCCCAATGGCAGGACAGACCCAGCAGAGGTGGTGGCAAAGTAGCAGACAGTCGGGAGGGAGTTGCCTTGGGTGTCCTCAACATTGACTCCGGACCCCATGAAGTCTCATGGTATTAGGTCAAACATGGGCAAGGAAGCCTCCTGTTGATCACTACGTATCCTCATCCTTCAGTTGATGAATCAGTGCTCCTCCATGTTGGACCTCACTTGGAGGAAGCACTGAGGGTGGCAAGGGCACAGAATGTATTCTGCGGGGTGGGGGGGACTTCAATGTTCATCATCAAGAGTGGCTCGATAGCACCACTACTGACCGAGCTGGCCAAGTCCTAAATGACATAGCTGCTAGACTGAGTCTGTGGCAGGTGGTGAGGGAAAAACACACTTGATCTCATCCTCACCAACCTGGCTGCCGCAGATGCATCTTTCCATGACAGTATCGGTAGGAATGACAACCACACAGTTGTTGTGGAGGCAAAGTCCTGCCTTCACATTAAAGATACCCTCCATCGTGTTGTGTGGTACTACCACTGTGCTAAATAGGATAGTTTCAAACAGATCTAGCAGTTCAAGACTGGACACCCATGAGGTGCTGTGGACCATCAGCAGCAGCAGCAGAATTGCACTCAAACACAATCTGTAACCTCATGGCCTGGCACATCCCCCACTCTATAACAACCAGGGGGTCAACCCTGGTTCAATGAAGAGTGCAGGAGGGCATGCCGGGAGCAACATCAAGCATACCTAAAAATGAGGTGTCAGCCTGGAGAAGCTATAACAAAGGATTACTTGCATGCCAAACAACATAAGCAGCAAGTGATAGACAGAGCTAAACGATCCCACGACCAACGGATCAAATCTAAGCACTGCAGGCTTGCCACATCCAGTCGTGAACGGTGGTGAATGATTGAACAACTCACTGGAGGAGGAGGCTCCACAAATATCCCCATCCTCAATGATGGAGGAGCCCAGCTCATCAGTGTAAAAGATATTTGCTATAACCTTCAGCCAAAAGTGCCGAGTGGATGATCCATCTTGGCCTCCTCCAGAGGTCCCCAGCATCACAAACGCCAGTCTTAGGTTCCATAGAAACGATTCACATCATGTGATATCAAGAAATGGCTGAAGGCACTGGATATGCAAAGGCTATGGGCCCTGACAATATTGCGGCAATAGTGCTGAAGGCTTGTGGTCCAGAACTTGCCGCGCCCCTAGCCAAGCTGTTCCAGTCCAGCTACAACACTGGCATCTACCCGCTGTGTGGAAAATTGCCCAGGTATGTCCTGTACTCAAAAATCAGGACAAATCCAACTAGGCCAATAACCACCCCATCAGTCTATTCTCGATCATCAGTAAAGTAATGGAAGGGGTCATCAACAGTGCTATTTATAAGCGGCATTTGTTTAGCGATAACCTGCTCACTGATGCCCAGTTTGGGTTCTGCCAGGGCCACACAGCTCCTCACCTCATAAAACCTTGGTTTTAACATGGACAAAGTAGCTGAACTCACAAGGTGAGGTGAGAGTGACTGCCCTTGACATTAAGGCCACGTTTGACACAGTGTGGTATCAAGGAGCCCTAACAAAACTGGAGTCAATGGGGATCGGGGGAAAACCCTCCTCAGGTTGGAGTCATACCTAGCACAAAGGAAAATTGTTGAGATTTTTGGAAGTTAATCAACTCAGCTCCAGTTCCTCGGGATAGTGTTCTAGGCCCAACCAGCTGCTCCAACAATGACCTTCCTTCCGTCATAAGGTTAGACATGGGAATTTTCGCTGATGATTGCACAGTGTTCAGCATAAGTCGCAACTCCTCAGATATTGAAGCAGTCTATGTCCAAATGCAGCAAGACCTGGACAATATCCAGGTTTGGACTGACAAGTGATAAGTAACATACACACCATACAAGTGTCAGGCAATGACCATCTCCAACAAGAGAAAATCTAACCATCGCACTTTGACAATCAATGGCATTATCATCACTGAATCCCCCACTATCAACATCCTGGGGGTTACCATTGACCAGAAACTGAACTGGACTAGCCATATAAATACTGTAGCTACAATAACAGGTCAGAGGCTAGGAAATCTGCAATGAGTAACTCACCTCCTGACTCCCCAAAGCCTGTCCAGCACCTACAAGGCACAAGTCAGGAGTGTGATGGAATACTCTCCACTTAACTCAATGAGTGCAGCTCCAACAACACTCAAGAAGTTCGACACCATCCACAAAGCTTGATTGGTACCTTATCCACAAACATTCCATCCACCACCGACACAACGTATCAGCAATGTGTACCATCTACAAGATGCACTGCAGGATCTCACCAAGGTTCCATAGAAAGTCCCTTGCAAACCCATAATCTCTACCACCTAGAAGGACAAGGGCAGCAGATGCATGGAAACAGCACCACCTGGAAGTTCCCCCTCCAAGCAACTCACCATCCTGACTTGGAAATATATTGCTGTTCCTTCACTGTCACTGGGTCAAAATCCTGGGACTCACTTCCTAACAGCACTGCAGGTGTACCTACACCATGTGGACTGCAAAAGTTCAAGAAGGCAGCTCACCACCACCTTCTCAAGGGCAATTAGGGATGGACAATAAATGCTGACCTAGCCAATGACATCCATATCCAGTGAATGAATAAAAAGAAAAATTAATCTGAACTGTTTAGTCATCTGGGGATGCTAGCTTTGGATGCACCTCCTTTCTCCCTCATGGGAATATGGATAGTCTGTACACAAAGTAACTCCTCTTTGAAGACCTCCAATTGCTCAGTTACTGTTTGTCTGATAATCTTTGACTCCAATCTGCCTGGGCCAGATCCATTATTGGTCCTCTGCCAATTAATATTTTCATGTCTGAATGTTCTTTGTCTTGTTTCATAACTGCTCTAAACCTGATGATATAACAGTCACTGTTTCCCCACTGAAACATATTCCACTTGCCCACTTCATTCCTCAAAACTAGATCCAGCACTGTCTCCTTCCTTGTTGTCTAGAAACATACAGATCAGGAAAGTTCTCTTGTGCAAATCCCAGGAATTGGGATTTGGAGTTGTCTTTAATATGGATTGAGGGGAGCAGCCTTGCTTCTCCTGGCTCCACAGCTCCACATTCTGGTATGTTGCTTCTTTCTTTGGTCAAGGACATTCCATAGGATCTATTTCCCTAAGTGCTGCCCATGGTGGCACTTGCTATCTCAGGGTAAAGCAATGTTAGAGCAGGGGCCTTGAGCATCCATTAGGCCTAATGTTTGCATATGCAAAAGTCATAATGCATGCTTCATGTCTGGGTGAATGACATCTCTGTTCCCCTTACCCAATATGGCGACGACCACAGAAGTAGAGACATGTTTTCTGCCTACTCTTTTGAGGTCTTAGTAGGCCGGCATAGTGTCTGAAAAAATGGGAGATATGCAGCCAAATTTCTAGGCCTAAAACAAATGATGAAAAGCAGTCAATGGATAATAACAAGTTGATAGATAGCATTAGATACTATCTATTCTATAATGAGATATTCCGATAATAGTTACATATTGTGGATTGTACAGAAGAGAAAACATATGTAATCAAAATAACATTTACAGCAGTTATGTTGTGTAAAATTGAAGATAACAGATTATTTACAAGATTTTTTTTAAAGATAAAACATTACATTCCATACAATTTATACATGCAACCTTTTAGATACCATTAATTAATATTTGTTGTTTTGTCCACACAGCAAAACTAAGATCTTCAAGCAACATTTTTCACTAACTGAGAGCAGCCAGGCAGACAGTGATAGAGTTGTCTAATCTTAGGGGCCACCTATTTACAGTGACTACTTACAGTTAAATTCCATGTCAATTCCAGGATTTCCTCAAGTATTTTGAGATCACATTTCATCTCTTTTTCTGTGAAAACCATAAATGAAAGGTGATATGGCATTGGTCAGCAAAATTCACAATTTACTATTGAGCGGCATCTTGATTTACTGTCAGCCGCAAATTAAATTATCCAGTTGAATGTTGCATTTGATTATGCAAATTAATTCATTGAATCACAAGGTATGAGCCATTTGACTTATGCTGTTGAGTTAATCTGTTGATGTGTTTGTCTGGTTGTTTTATTTTATTCTTCTACATTTTCAAATATACAGAGAAACTTGCCCAGCAACAGAAAATATTTAATTGATTTCAAGGGTCTGGATACTCCTTCCCATTGGAAAGCTAGCAACAGCACATGGAAGAGGTTGTGATTGCTATAGGCCAATTATCTCAGCCCCAGGACATCACTGGAAGAGCCCCACTAGGCATCAGCACTCTACTGGTAATCTTAGAGAGTGTAATGAACTCCTGGATGCTGCAGCTGGACTATAAGAATGTTGGAAATTATAGAATTGTTTCAGCACAGAAGGACAGGGGCAGGAATGGCCATTCGGCCTCTCGAGCCTGCTCTGTCATTTACTAAGGACATGACAGATCTGATTGTGGCCTTAATTCCACTTTTCTGTCTGTCCCCATAAACTTTGACTCCCTTGTGAGTCAAAAATCTGTCTAACTTAGCCTCAAATATATTGAATGACTCAGCCTCCACTGCTCGCTGAGGAAGAGAATTCCAACACTAACAACTCTCTGAGAGAAGAAATTCCTCCTCATCGCCATCTTAAATGGCATATCCCTTATTTTGAAACAGTGCCCCCTAGTTCTAGATTCCTCCACAAGGAGAAACATCCTCTCCATCTCCTGTCAAGCTCCCTCAGAATCTTATATGTCTCAATAAGGTCAATTCTCATTTTTCTAAGCACCAATGAATCAACCTGCTCAACATTTCCTCATTCCAGGAATCGGTATAGTGAACCTTCCTTGAACTGCTTCCAATGCAAGTATGTCACCCATGAAGTAAACTGACCAAAACGATACACTGTGCTCCAGGTGGGGTCTCACCAATGCTCTGTACAGTTGTAGCAAGCTATCCCTACTTTTATACTTCAGCCCCCTTGCAATAAAGGCCAAAATTCCATTTGCCTTCCTAATTTCTTGCCATATCTGCATGCTAACTTTTTGTGATCCTGTACAAGTACACTTAGATTCCTCTCTACCACAACATTCTGCAGTCCCTCTCCATTTAAATAATATTTTGTTTTTCTATTCTTCCTACCAAAGTGGACAACCTCACTTTTCCCACATTATATTCCATCTGCCAAATTTTTGCCCAGCTGCTTAACCTTTCTATATCCCTCTGCCTAAACTTTAATGTTTCTTCACACTACAGCTTCAGTTGTGCTTGTTGGAGGCTAATCATCTAAGACCCAGGACATCACTGTGTGAGTCTGCATTTTTCAGATGTTTGTGAAGGAGTACAAATAATAGAGACCTTATTCACAGAAGACCTCCAGCCTTGAAGTCACCTATCCTGACAGTTCTGGAAAAAGCTATTGGTGCTAATACTTGATGTTTCAGCTCCAACAGCACAATGAGGTTGTTTGGTTTTCCCATGGTTTTATTCTTCTCCTTGGTGTTGTATGATGACTTATCCAGTAGAGGGGATGTGATATAATACATCTTCCCTGGCGAGGGCCTGGCTGGGACCTTTGCTTATTATACAGCTACTGAGGGTGAAGAAACAAGTTGTAATCTGATGTTGAACTGAAAGCAGGTGCGTGGAGTGTGAAGGAGCCATGAGAGAAGTTGGCAATTGTGCAAAGGCTAGCAAATGAGGAGAGGAGAATGTTTCCAGTGGTTGCAGTGAAGGGGTTAAAGAAGAGGTGAGTGTGTGTTTCTAATGAGAATTAGAGGTGGTATGGTATGCTCTTATGTTGGATGATGAAGTACGTGATGGGAAGAAGGGAACTGTTGAGAATGATGGGGAAGGAGAAAGAGCTGTTTTCATGTATTGTTGAGAAAGATGTAGAAATGAAGAGCTCTACCTACCCTTGTTATTTTTGTGAGCTGATTAAAGCGTTTCCTGTGTTGGTCCTGAAAGGGGTGATCCTGGAGCTGGCAACCTGTGCAATGTCTCTTCATGCCAGGTAAACCTGGGCCAGAATTTTACTTTTGCCATGCGGGCAGGCGGCAGGCCTGATATTTCATGAAATGGGGTGTGATGACGTCAAGAGGGCATCCCAACATTATCACGCCACCTCACGATATTTCGGTTGGTAGGTGCCCACCGATAATTAAAGGACTAATTAAATCCTCAGTTGACAGCGATTTTGAGCGGCCTGTGCTCTGTTACACTCAGCGCAAGGGCCAATCAGCCAGGCGGCCTTCACATTTTTCATTCATTCTACACCCAGGGCGGGATAAAAGGCCCAGAGGATGTTGGTAAGGTGAGGAGTTAGGAGTTTGTTGGTGGCTTATAGATTGTTATTGGCATTTTTTGGGTGTTTTGGATAATTCTCTGATTGCTTAACATTTGAAGAGGCTTTCCACAGAAAGGCCCCTTCAGTGCTGAAACGTGTGCAACCATCAGGTCAAACATGGGGATTGTGCACTCAGCTGGAGGGACCTCCTCAGAAGAGGAGGAGAGGGCCCAGAGGGAGAGGAGGCCAGTTGCCCATAGGCACTGTCCCAGAGTCTGCCCTCTGGACTGAGAGGCGCTGCCAGAAGGGACAGGATTTACAAGGGACGAGGGTCCAGAGAAGGCGCTAATACCCAGCTGGCAAAGCATACAGGCAACGACCATACTGCCTGGACATGACAGAGATTCAGTGCTGAAGAAGGCTCCACCTCTCCAGGGAAAATGTTACCTCTGCCTGCAACATGATCAGCTCCAAAATAGTCTCAAACTGTAAAGGTGGCCATCCCATGCCAGTGGCTCTGAAGGTGACACATTAGTCCTGAAATTTTATGCCTCAGATTCTTTCCAGGGGTAGTGGGAGATCTCAGTGGAGTCTCGCAATCCACAGACCACAGCTGCATCAAGTTTATCTCCAAAGGGTCAATACCTTCATTCACTTCAGGACAGATGAGGCCAGCCAGACAGAGCAAGCCAGAGGAATTGCTGCAATTGCAGGATTTCCACAAATTTTGGAGCCATTGGCTGCCTGCACATGCCCACAAAGGCACCAGATGGGATTGGGTACCTTTGTCAATTGAAAGGGCTTCCACTTTCTAAACATCCAGATTGTGTGAGACCACAGGAATGAGACACTGCAGGTTTGTGCCAGTTATCCAGGAAGCTGCCATGATGCCTACATCCTGCGTCAATCCCAGGTGCTATGAGAGAAGTTGGCAATTGTGCAAAGGCTAGCAAATGAGGAGAGGAGAATGTTTCCAGTGGTTGCAGTGAAGGGGTTAAAGAAGAGTTAAGTGTGTGTTTCTAATGAGAATTAGAGGTGGTATGGTATGCTCTTATGTTGGGTGATGAAGTACATGATGGGAAGGAGGGAACTGTTGAGAATGATGGGGAAGGAGAACAGCTCATTGCACCAGTTCGCTTGGATGGCTGGTTACTGGGGGTCAAAGACTATCCACTGAAAAGGTGGCTGATGACACCACTGAGACACTCAAGGACTGCAGCTGAGGAGAGCTACAATTGCAGTCACACCTCCACAAGGGCAATCATTGAGAGGACCATAGACCTACTCAAGATGAGGTTTCACTGCCTGGACTGCTCAGGGGGATTGCTGCAATATCCTCTGGAGCCCATCTCCCCTATTTTTGTTGTCTGCTGCACCCTACCCAATCTGGCTCTCTCAAGGGAGGGACCCTTTGGAAGATGAAAACAGCAATGCTGTTCCAGAGGCTGCAGAGGGCGATTCCAGTGCTGAGTCTGAGGAGGAGCCTGAAGAGCCCCAGGGTGAGGAGCATGATCCCGCATTGAGGATGCTTATGGTAATTAGGGAGATCAGGGAGGCCTTGATTCAAGGACTTTCATTTAAGACTCCAAAGCCAGGAGTCAAAATGATCTCGAGGGGACTGCCTCCTTACTGATCAGTGCTGATGAGGCCCTCCTGTCACCCTCCACTCATGTCCCTCCCTCTGAGATAAACTTTCCAGCCCAGTCTATGTGTGACACACAACTCCAAGGCCTCCACCCTAACAATTGCATGAAGAACACTAAGGCTATTGGACATGATCTCACATTGTAATAGTGAAGTGTGAGATATACAAACACCATTACACACATGTCAATGATAAACGATTCACCCGTGAAACCCTATGATTCTGTAATCATAGCTGTCAGGATAATAGTTGATTGTCGCAGTGGACTCTAGTAGTGGATACTATATGGTACTCTGTACTAGATAGGAAGTCACCTGACCTGGGGATTGAAGGTCAGATAGCACATGTTGGAGCCTGTCTTGATAGAATTCAGTCACTGCAGCTATGTATTCATGTTAGGAAAATGTGCTATCAGTAAAGTTACCTTAGCTACAATGTCAACGGCCTATGTGCATCATTGAAACAAAAAACAAGACATAGTGTCAGAAGTAAACTAAATGCAACAATATAAGTTCTAAAACCACCAACTGAGCTCAGTTTGGAGGGAAATCTTGCCAAAAACTGGAGGAGGTTCCAGCATCGATTCTAACTGTACTTCACAGCAATGGGCAGTGATAAAAAAGACCCTCAGGTACTGTCTTCCATCTTTCTTCAGGTAGCAGGGGAAGCAGCCCTAGAAGCCTATGATATATTCACATTTGAAAGTGACGAGAAACAAAATGACTTGAAAGAAATAATGGAAAAATTCGAAGCCTACTGCCGCCCTAAGAAAAACATCCCATATGAAAGATACCAATTTTTTACGTGCACACAAGGCAGTGACAGCATTATTCAGTATGTAACTGAGCTGAGAAAATGAGCTAAATCGTGTGAATTTGGAAAACTTGAAGAATCACTCATCCGAGATAGAATAATTTGCAAGATCGCAAATGACACTTTGAGAGAATGGCTTTTGAGAGAAATTGATCTCACGCTGGAGAAAGCAATAAATATCTGCAGAGTGGCAGAGATGATGAAATGCCAGATTAAACAAATGACAGAAGATGATAAGCCTCACAGGTCAACCAGTTAGATGCAAGTCAACAGAAATAGATCGGGAAAGAACAAATAGACAGTCTGAACGTAAAAAGAACAAAACTGCTATTAAAACACCTAAATGAAGCCAATGTGGAACAGAACATTTACCATGTAGTTGCCCAACCTACGGAAAGCAATGTAAGAACTGTGATAAACAAAATCACTTCACTAAGATGTGTAAATCGAAGAAAGTGCACACGATTGACACACACTAAAATGGAACATTTTGTTGGCACATTAACAACAAATTCCAAAGAAGACGAGTGGAAGGCTGAATAAAAAATTGCCAACATGATGATGAATTTCAAGCTTGACAGAGGTGCACGAGCAAATGTCATTCCCATAAGCTTGTGTCATAAGGTAAACAAAGAAAAACAGCTAACTAAAACAAAAGTGAAGCTGCCTACTTATACAGGTGAAAAATTACAGCAGAAGGCAAGTGCCCACTTAAAGTGAACTACAAAAAACGGTCTCGAGCACTTCTATTCATAATGGTGAAAGCTGATGCAAAACCCATTCTTGGAATCAAAGTTTGTGAAAATCTGAAGTTAATCAAGAGAATAATAACTGTCACCATTGATGACACCCGAGCGCGTATAAAGACGTGTTCTAGGGGATTGGTTGCCTAAAAGGAAAGCAGACCATAAAGATTGATGAAACTGTGACACCCAAAATACACCCACCCAGGAAAATACCAGTAATGCTGAGAGATCGACTGGAAGCAGAATTGGACAGAATGGAGAAACTTCATATCATCAAGAAAACTGAAGAACCGACAAAGTGTGTTAAATCAGTTGGAACTGTAGAAAAATCAGGTGTGAATCTGTAAATCTGTTTGGCACCCAGAGACCTAAACCAGGCAGTACAAAGAGATCATTACCAGCTGCCCACAGTAGAAGAGATCATGTGTAAGTTAGCTGATGCCAAATACTATTCAGTCTTGGATGCGAGTTCAGGCTTCTGGCGGGTCAAGCTAGATAAACGCAACTCCTATCTCTGTACCTTCAGCACACCATACGGGCGATACAGGTTTTTACGCTTAACTTTTGATATTGATTCAGCTCTGGAGGCATTCCACAGAACAGTGAAGCAGCTGTTTGAAGGGTTAGAGGGTATGGAAACCTATATTGACGATGTGCTGGTCTGGGGAGCCGCACGAGAAGAACTCGACCACAGACTGAGACAGGTGCTGGCCAGAGCTAGAGAAAGGAACTTCAAGCTGAAGAAGGAAAAGTACAAAATAGATCTTCATGAAATCAAATACTTGGAACAAGTGCTAACAACTGAGGGACTGAAGCTGGACCTGAGTAAAATCGAAGCAGTCATGAACCTGCCACCTCCAGAATGTCGGAAAGACTTGGGAGGTTTTTGGGAACAGTAACCTATCTTGGGAAATTCATTCCGAACATGTCAGACCTGACAGCACTTCTCAGAGAACTTCTACAAAATGATGTGGAATGGCACCAGCAACAAAGTCACCAGGAAACTTTGACCAGTCTGAAGAGAACACTGACCCAGGCACCAGTGTTAAAGTATTTTGATGTCAGTCAGCCAGTCAAGATCTCAGTGGATGCTTCAAAGGCTGGCCTGGGGGCTGTCCTCTTGCAAAATGAGGCACCAGTGGCATACACTTCAAAGACAATGTTTGAAACACAGTAGCCGTATGCCTAAATGGAGAAAGAAATGCTAGCAATTGTGTTTGGTCTAGAATGTTTCCAGCAGTTTGCCTATGGCAAGGATGTAGTGGTAGAGAATGATCATAAGCCTTTGGAAGCTATACTTAAAAAGCCCCTGAACAGTGCACCGCCAAGAATCGAAAGATTACTAATGCATCTGCAGAAATACCAGGTCAGAGTTAAATATAAACTGAGGAAGGAACTGTACATTGCAGGCACTCTGTCACGTGCATACCTACCCATCACGGAGGAAGAAGATAAAGAAATTGAAACACAGGTTCACTTGTTGACAAAGAACTTACCTGTGGCTGTAACCAAACTGGATGACGTCAGGGAAATGACCAAGAACGACACCACCCTGAGAAAACTGCAGCAGATTGTGCAACCTGGTGGCCCACACATCTGAGCGAAGCCCCTTCTGCTGTACAAGAATACTGGAACTTTTGTGAGGAACTTCGTGTAGCAGAAGGAACACTTTTTAAGGGAGGAAAGATCATAATTTGTGCAACACTGAGGAAAGAAATGCTGCAGGGCAAACATGAAAGTCACCTCAGCACAGAAACATACAGGAGGAGAGCTTGAGATGTAATGTATTGGCCTGGAATGGGAGCACGAATCGGGGAAATGGTGAATGTGTGTGCAGTGTGTCAAGAGTACAGTAAGTCACAACAAAAAGAACCATTCCAACCACATAGTGTTCCAGGGAGGCCCTGGCAGAAAATTGGATTGGACTTGTTCACTTTTGACAACAGTGAGTACCTACTAGCAGTAGATTATTACTCAAAGTTTTTTGAGTAGGTGCTGCTGAGAAATGATAGTGAGAGCGTCACTGTAATAAATCGTTTAAAATCAATTTTTTCTCACCACAGCATACCTGAAGTGTTCATCTCAGATAACGGTCCACAATGCTTAGGCACTGAGTTTCGCAAATTTGCACAGGACTGGGAGTTTTGCCACACTAAGTCAAGCCCCAAATATCCACAATCCAACAGAATGGTGGAACGTTCTGTGCAGATCTTAAAACACCAGTTGAAGAAGGCAACGACAGATGGAAGAGACCTGGATTTCAGGAATATAGCATTAGAGGGCATTGGATCAAATCCAGCATAGCTCCTGATGGGGAGAAGACTAAGAACTGCGCCCCAAATGTTATTTCCCCAGCCAGTGAGCTGTAGTGTGCAGGACCTGCTCAAACTAAGACAGCAGGAACAGAAACAGTACTTTGACTGAGGTGCCGACTTCTGCCTGGCCTGAACATGGGAGGGACAGTGAGGATTCAGAATAAGGGGATCTGGAATCCTGCTGTTGTCACAGGAATCAAAGGAGAACCAAGGTCTTACATAGTGCAGACTCCAAGCAGACAACAGTACAGGAAAGACTGGACATTCTTATGGAAAACAAATGAAACGTAACCCTTCTCTGAACCAGAAAGTGTCGCTGAAGATCAAAAACCAGAATGCACCAGTGAAGCAACAGATAACCAGACAAAGCCTGAGAGTCTTGAATACTATCCAAGGGGTGATAGTGACACAAAGCTGGAGAAGGTTCCCTGTCCTTCAAAATCACCTCTGCCACCATTCAGAACATCCAGTGGAAAATTGTGAAAAAACTACAGAGATACAGAGATGATTAAAAGACAAAACAGACTGATCAAAACAGAGTGATAAAGAATAGATAAGAGACTTTGTGTATCTGAGTTGTGTAAAAGTTTGATTTTTTTTAAAAGGGAAATGTCATGATAAGAGCTGATTGTGGTAGTGGACTCCAGTATTAGATACTATGTGGTACTGTGTGCTAGATATGGAGTCACCTGACTTAGGGGGTTGAAGGTCAGATAACACATGTTGGAGCCTGTCTTGATAGAATTCAGTTACTGCACAGATATGTGTTCATGTTAGGAAAATATGTTATGAATGAAGTTAGCTCAGCTATAATGTTGGCGGCCTGTGTGCATCATTGAAAAAGAACAAGACAATAGTGATTTAAATTTCCCCTTACGAGTGCTTCCCCCTCGCTGGCAGCTGCATTGGAGACAGGCTGCTGACTTTGATGCCCATTGGCCTTGATGACTTCGGCAGCCGTCCTCTGGTCACCAGGGTCCGTGAGGGCCCGACTGGGCAGGAGAGCCCAGCACCATGGCTGGGCACTCCTTAGTCGTTGCGTTCTCTTCAGGGATGATGGTCACTGGCAAAGGGGCAGAGGAGCTCCTGCCATCAATAGCAGCACCCTGAGAGGAGCCCCCGGATGCCTGGAGCTGCAGGTTGTCTGCCAACATGAGATTTGTTTGAACCTCCCTGTTCACCAGAGATGATGAGACGTCAGCAAAGTCACTAGATGCCTCATCCATCTCTCACATTGGCAGTGACCTGCTGAGGTCACTGCCAGTGTATGAGCTCGCAGGTCTTAACACAACCCCAGAAACCCCTGATTGAGCTCCTGGAGCTGCCGCTCCATGAGAGTCGCCACTCTCGCTGTGGAGGAGGCTGTGTGTTCTGAGCTCAGGATCAACACATTGCTCACACTCCGCATGGACTCCTCCAGTGCAGAGACCATGACACGCAGATCCTCAGAAATCTCTGCCAGGTCTCCATGTGCCTCCGGCTGGACATCCAGCATTTGCCGCCTAATAAATGACTCCAGTGACTCAAAATCTGCCTCAGGCTCAACATCATTCTGGTCTCCAGCAATCCTCCGACTGCCGCTGCCCTGTGGACTCTTTGGCTCCACCAGCTCCTCAAGTGAGCGTGATGTTCCTTCCCTATTGTGCACTGTCATCAACTCCAAAATGCTTATGCCCACTGGCATGCCTGTATTGTGCCAGTGCATGGTACAGAGGGATGATGTGATGCAGGTGCATCTGGCGGCAGGTCAACCTCTGATGTCAAGGGAGGGTCCGTGCGCTCCTTTTGGGGTCTAGAGGATGTTCCATCTGAGGGAGGGAGAATATATGTAAGTCTCGAGCCACATTATGAACGCAGCGTGCCTGCAATCTGGTAGCTTCTCAGAATGGACATCCGGCTGAGCAAAGACTTCTGAACAGGCAACAGGGATTAGTGGATTTCACCTGCCCTACATCTCTCATGCCCTCCCCTAAACTCTTCCCCGTCCACTGGACTCTCAACCTCCTCAGAGGCCTCTGCCTTTCTGCAACCAGTGGACTGATCACAATGTTCAGACGCCTTCTGAAGGCCTGACTTAATATCAGCAGATTAGGGACACCACCACCCATTCGTCCTCACTCCTGTGCATTGTGACTCCTTTTCTCCAGTGAGGTCAATAGTGCTTTCATTAGTCCCCCCTCTAGATGCCACAACATACCAGCCTCCCCCACAAAGACATAGGTTCAAGTGCCCATCATACTGCAACACTTCACCCTTACATACATGCCAGCCATCTGATCTAATCACATGCAATCTTTATCGGCACAGGAAAATGTGCAAAATTAAGCTCAGGATTTCACACCTGGGAGTCCCAACAATTGCTACCACACACAAACACATCTCTCCACGTCTGGTTACACCTGGAATCAATACTCACCCTGGCAGAGTGCAGAAGGTCATTGACCCTCTTCCTGGACTGTATCCAGGTGCTTCGGACTTCATCATGTCCGCTGACCAGAGTTTCCACCTCCGTCTATGCCTTCTTTGTTGAGCGTGATGGCCTCCTCTTTCTGTCTCGTGGCAGCGATATCGCTCATCGTGCACTGGCAGCCTCCAGTAGAACCCACAGGCACTCATCAGAAAAGCAGGGGGCAGACTGGCTCCAGCCAATTCCATCCTGCCTGGCATGGATTTCAGGTGCAGAAGACATATTCAAACCACACTTCACAGCACAGGGTCTCAAAACAGTAACCTGATGCTTGGAAAATCTCAACACTTCTCTGAAGCAGGTCCACAATGATTGCCAACCTTTGGGGAGTTCCTTTTAAACCCCCCGCCCCACCCTCATTCATCACAGCATCCGCCTTCTTCCTATCCCCCGACAATGCTGAGCCTCTCCCAGCATGCCTTTCACGCTGGCTGGCAGCTAATTGGCCAGTCAGTGCAAAATCACTGTCAGAAGCCAATCACAGCTGAGAGTAGAATTCACATCCAATTCTGGTTCCAAAGATCGCAGTCACCCAATAAGCCTAAAAATCAAGTGTTGGCTTTTCAGAATCCTCCTGCCAATGGCTGGCAAAATAACTTGCCTCCATATTCTAACCTTTTATCAGCAAGATCTCAAGGAAAGCCTCAGGGAACTTAGGGGCTTGCTAGTAACTGGAGGAGATGGTGGAGTAATGGTGATGTCACTGTGCTTGTAATCCAGAGGCCCAGGCTAATGCTCTGGGGATATGTGTTCAAGTCCCACCATAGCAGCTGGTAGAATTTAAATTCAATTAAAAAATCTGTAATATAAAGTGAGTTTTAATAATGGTGGCCAAGGTGACTATCCAGTCCACTAATCCATTATCATTACCTAATAGGACTACATGTGGCTCCAGACCTACAGTAATGTAGTTCATTCTTAAATGTCCTGTCCTGGCCTAGCAAGCCACTTGCTCAAGCATAAATAGGGATGGGCAATAAACGCTGGACTTACCATTGATGCTTATTTCCCATGAAAGAATAAAGAAAAGGATTTCAGAGCAATCTCCTTCCCACCATCACACAGTGAGAAGTAGGGATGTTCATTGATGATTGCGCAGCATTCAGTTCATTTATGACTCCTCAGATACAGAAGCAGCCCATTCCCACATGCAGCAAGACATACATACATATGAATTATGAGCAAGAGCAGCCTACTTGGCACCCTGACCCTGCTCTCCCATTCAGTAAGACGATGGCTGATTTGATTGTAACCTCAACTCCACATTCCTGCTTACCCCTGATAACCTTTCATCCCTTGCTTATCAAGAATCTATCTACCTCTGCCTTAAAAATATTCAAAGACTCTGCTTCTACCATTTTTTGACGAAGAGAGTTCCAAAGACTCACGAAGCTCTGAGAGGAAAGATTTCTCCTCATCTCTGTTTAAATGGGCAACCGCTTATTTTTAAACAGTGACCCCTCATTCTAGATTCTCCCACAAGAGGAAACATCCTGTCTACATCCACCCTGTCAAGACCCTTCAGGATCTTATGAATTTCAATCAAGTCACCTCTTACTCTTCTAAATTCCAGTGGATACAAGCCTAGCCTGTCCAACCTTTCCTCATAAGACAACACTCGCATTCCAGATATTAATCTCGTGAACTTTCTCTGAACTGCTTACAATGCACTTACATCCTTCCTTAAATAAGGAGACCAACACTGTGCACAGTACTCCAGATGTGCTTTCGCCAATGCCCTGTATAATTGAAGCATAACCTCCCTAGCTTTGTATTCAATTCCCCTCGCAATAAATGATAACATTCCTAACTACTTGCTGTACCTGCATACTAACCTTTTGTGATTCATGCACTAGGACACCCAGGTTCCTCAGCCTCTCACAGAATCACAGAATCTTTACAATGTAGAAGGAGGCCATTTGGCCCATCAAGTCTGCACCGGCTCCCTGAAAGGGCATTCTACCTAGTCTCATTCCCCTGCTTTATCCCTGTAACAATACACATTCTTTCTTTTCAGATAGCCATCCAATTTCTTTTTGAATACCTCAATCTAACCTGCCTCCAGCACCCTCTCAGAAAGTTCATTCCAGACTCCAACCACCTTCTGCGTGAAAATATTTTTCCTCACAGCACATTTACTCCTTTTGCCAATTATTTTGAACCTATGTCCTCTAGTTCTTGATACTCCCTTGACTGAGAACAGTTTCTCACTACTTATCCTGTACATATGCCTCAGGATGTTGATTACCTCTATCAAGTCGCCTCTCAGCCTTTTCTCTAAGGAAAACAGTCCCAATCTCTCCAATCTATCCTCATAGCTACAGTTCTTCATCCCCTGGAGTCATTCTTGTGAATCTCCTCTGCGGTCTCTCCAACGCCTTCACATTCTTCCTCAAAAATGGCACCCAGAGCTGAATGCAGTATACCAGATGAGGCCTAACTAGTGTCTTATACAAGTTCAACATGACCTCCTTAAGTTTGTACTCAATGTCCCTATGAATAAAGCCTAAGATACTATATGTTTTATTAACTGCTCTCTTAGCATGCCCGGCCATTTTCAATGACTTATGTACATATATATACACCAAGGTCCCTCTGTTCCTGTGCCTCCTTTAGACTTTCTCCCTTTTCATCTTTTATTCTTCCTGCCAAAATGGACAGCTTCATATTTTCCACAATATACTATATTTTCCAGATCTTTGCCCACTCACTTATCCTATCCCTTTGTAGCCTCCTTATGTCCTCTTCACAACTTAATTTCCTACCTATCTTTGAGTCATCTGCAAATTTAGCAACCATATCTTTGGTCCCTTCATCCAAGTGATTTATATAAATTGTAAAAATTTGAGGCCCCAACACTGATCCCTGTGACATACCACTCATTACATCTTTCCAACCAGAAAATTACCCATTTATGCTTATTCTCCGTATCCTGTTAGCCAGCCAATCTTCAATCCATGCCATTATGTTACCTGCTACAGCAGGAGCATTTATTTTTTGCAATAACCTTTGATTTGGCACCTTATCAAATGCCTTCTGGACATCTAAGTACAGCACATCTACCAGTTCTCCTTTATCCACAGCACTTGTTAATTTTTCCAAGAACTCCAATAAATTGGTTAAACATGATTTCCCTCTCACAAAACCATGTTGATTACCTTGAATTTTTCTAAGTGTCCTCTTATAATATCTTTAATAATAGCTTCAAATATTTTCCCTATGACTGATGTTAAGCAACTGGCCTGCAGTTTCCTGTTTTCTGTCTTCCCCTCTTTTTGCTATTTTTCAATCTAATGGAACCTTCCTGAGCCTAGGGAATTTTGGAAAATTAAAACCAACGCATCAACTATCTCATTAGCCACTTCTTTTAAGACCCTAGGATTGGGACTTGTCAGCCCGCATCCCCAACAATTTGCTCAGTACCACTTACTTGATGATTGAAATTTTCTTGAGTTCCCCCCTCCTTTCTACTTCCTGATCTACAGCTATTTCTGGGATGTGACTTCAATCCTCTATGTTGAAGACCAATGCAAAATATCTGTTCAATTCATCTGCCATCTCCTTATTTTCCATTATTAATTCCCCAGACTCACTTTCTACAGCACCAATGCTCACTTTCTTGACTCTTTTCTTGTTTAAATGTCTATAGAAATTCTTACCAACTGTCTTTATATTTCTGGCTATCTTTCTCTCATACTCTAATTTTTCCCTCCTTATTAATCTTTTGGTCATTCTTTGCTGTCCTTTATATTCTGCCCAATCTTCTGACCTGCCACTCATCCTTGCACAATTATATGCTTTTTCTTTAAGTTTGATGCTATCTTTAACTTTTTTAGTTAACCACGGAGGATGGGTTCTCCCCTTGGAATTTTTCTTTCTCTTTGGAATGTATCTATTCCGTGCATTCTGAAATATCCCCTTAAATGTCTGACATGGCATCTCTGTTGACCTATCCCTTAACCTAATTTGCCAGTTCACTTTAGCCAGCTCTGCTTTCATGCCGTCATAATCACCCTTACTTAAGTTTAAAATACAAGTCATAGGCCCACTCTTCTCTCCCTCAAACAGAATGTAATTCAATCATAGTAAGATCACTGCTACCTAGGGCTACTTTCGCCATGAGGTCACTAATTAACCCTATCTCAATGCACAATACCAATAGAATAGCTTACTATCTGGTTGCTTCCAGAACATGCAATTCTAAGAAACTATCCTGAAAACATTCTATGCACTCCTCATCTGGACTACCATTGTCCATCTGATTTTCCAGTCTATATGTAGATTAAAATCCCCCATAATTATCTCTGTACCTTTCTGACAAGTTCCCATTATTTCTTCCTTTATACTCTGTCCTACCATGTGGGTACTGTGAGGGGGCTTGTACACCACTCCCACAAGTGATTTCTTGCCTGACAAGTGGCAAGTAACATTCATGCCGCACAAGTGTAAGCAAATGGCCATCTCTAACAAAAGAGAATGTAACCCATCTCCTCTTGACATTCAAAGCCATTACTATCACTAAATCCCCACCTTCAATATCCTGGAGGTTACCATTGACCAGAAACTTAACTGGATCAGCCATATAAATACTCTGGCTACAAGAGCAAGTCAGAGGCTAGATATGGCAAGAAACTCACCTTCTGATTCCCAAAGGCACAAGTCATAAGTGTGATGGAATACGCCCTACTTGTCTGGATAAATGCAGTTCCAACTACAATCAAGATACTCGACACCAGCCAGGACAAAGTGACTGGGTTTATCAGCACGCTGTGCACCACCAATGTAGTGTGTACCATCTACAAAATGCACTGCAGCAACACACCAAGGCCCCTTCAGCAGCACCTTCAAGCCCATGAACTTTACCACCTAGAAGGACAAGGGCAACAGACACATGAGAATATCACCAGTTGCAAGTTCCCTTCCAAGTAACACACTATCCTGACGTGGAACTCTATCCTCCACTGTCACTGAATCAAACTCCTAAACTTCCTGCTAACTGCACTGTGTACCTACAACACATGGACTTCCACAGTTCAAGAATTAGGCATAGACAATAAATGCTGGCCTAGCCAGTGATGCCCTCTTCCAATGAAAAAAAAAATCCTTTCTCAGAAATGAAACTGAAAAATCTTACAGAAAGGATTGCAGCCTCACTTTAAGTGGGCCTCTGGATGATCCTCTGAAAATATCCATTGATAAAGTAAATGAGTTTCCCAACTAGTCAGCAAATCAAGTGTGAAACCTGCCTGTGAAATGACAATGAGGTCCCATGCCTGTTTTCTGAGACAGTGTGTTAGTTTTACTGTCACCCCACAATCCATCCAGCCAAAATCCACCTAGAATTAAAACTGGGGCCTAAGAATCAAACTGCTCTATGTGGCTTTGCCATTGGATGAGCTTGATTTTTTTTTTTGTTATTTTTAAAACTAATGCTGTCCAAACGAGTTAAGTCTTTGGCAGGTATTGAAATTACACCTCTGCATAATAGGTCTATAAAAATCTGTGTTCCTATCATTGGTCTTCTGATTTGGTCAGTGGCCAGGGGCAAGAGGGTGTGACTGTGAGTGAGGCAGGTAAGGGGACCCAGGGGCAGGAGTGCAGGAGTGTGAGCCTCTGCAATTATCCAACGGGTTTGAGTCTCTCTCAGCTTGCTTGCATGAGAGTGGCGGCTGCAGGATGGATGAGTAAACTGACCATGGCACCGTGGTACAGGAAGCCATTCAAGTAGCGGGGAGAGCAAAAAGGGATGTAGTGGTAGTAAGGGGAATTTATACTGTTCTCTGTAGCAAAGAGGAAGAGTCCAGACAGCTTTGTTGCCTGCCCAGTGCCAGGGTTCAGGACATCTGCTCAGAGCTGGAGAGGAACTTGTAGTAGGAGGGGGAGGATCAGTGGTCATGGTCCATGTAGGTACCAACGGCATAGACAGGATGAGGAAGGAGGCTCTGCATAGTCAGTATGACGAGCTAGGCACCAAATTAAGAAACGGAACCTCAAAGGTAATAATTTCTGGATTATTCCCCAAGCCACATGCAAATTGACGTAGGACAAATAAAATTAGAGAAATGCGTGGCTCAAAGATGGGTGTGAGAGAAGTGGGTTCCAGTTTGTGGAGCACTGGCACCAGTATTGGGGAAATTGGGACCTGGAAGGGTCTACACCTGAAACGTGCTGGGGCTGGTGTCCTAGCGAGTGACCAACTAGGGAATTAGAGAGAGTTTTAAACTGAATTGTGAGGGCAAGAGTAGTAAACCAAACAGTTGAGACAAGGCAAGAGAGACAGGTATTAATGCGGGAAATGATAAACAGACTGTGACAGGAAGGGACAGAGGGTACAAATCTAAGTGTAAATCAGCAGATAAGGCTAGACAATACAAAAATATAAAGGACAAATCTAAAGGCTCTGTATCTAAATGCACTTAGCATTCAAAACAAAACAGATGAGCTGACAGTACAAATAGAAACAAATAAGTACGATCTGATAGCCATTATAGAGACATGGCTACAGGATGGTATAGATTGGGACCTGAATATTGAAGGGTATGTGACATTTAGGAAGGACAGGAAGTTAGGAAAAGGTTGAGGGGTGGCTCTGTTAATTAATGATGACATTAGCACCTTGGAGAAGGGTGATCTAAGTTCAGGAAACCAGGATGTTGAAGCAGTTTGGGTTGAGATGAAGAATGATAAAGGTAAGAAGTCAATTGTGGGAGTGGTGTACAGACCCCCTAATTGTAACTACACAATAGGACAGAGTATAAAAGAAGAGATAATGGGAGCTTGCCAGAAAGGTACAGCAATAGTCATAGGGGATTTGAATCTACATATAGACTGGAAAAATCAGATGGGCAAAGGTGGCGTAGATGAGGGGTTTAGAGAATATTTGCAGGATAGTTTCATAGAACAGCATGTTCTGGAGCCAACAAGCGAGCAAGCTATGCTAGCCCTGGTGTTCAGCAATGAGATAGGAACCCCTAGGTAGCAGCGATCATATGTTTGAATTTTACATTCATTTTGAGGGAGAAACGAAAGCATCCAAGACTAAATAAAGACTTAATAAGAGCAATTATGAGGGTATGAAAGCAGAGCTATCTAAAGTGAACTGGCAAATGCGGCTAAGGGATATGTCAGTAGGAGTTCAGTGGTAGACATTTAGAGGGATATTTCAGAATACACATAATGGGCAGAATCTTGCCCTTGTTGGGCGGGATCGGTGGGGCCGGTTGGGAAGGCGACCACCACCTGCGATCAGGGCCAGTCTGCAATTTCATGTTGGTGGGCCAACTAAGGCCTGCCCAGCGTGAAACATGTGCAGGGGGTGAGGTGCGAGCGTGGTGAGCGGTGGATAAAATTTTTATTTTATTTTTATTCACGCCCGTGAATGAGGCTTCCATAAAAGTGCAAAGAGCAAAGGCCGCTTGGCATTTTCACCTGCCCGCCAGCCATTTTAATTAACTTTTTAATGGCCTTAATAGGCCTCTTAATTGTTGACGGGCACGCTGCCCTCTCCGGCATGTGCCCACCAACCAGAATATCATGCAAGTGTGCAATGACGTCAGGACAATCACCCGATGTCATCACGCACCATTTTGCACTCGTCAGGGTCGGGCACGTACTAGCCCACCAAGCTAAACCTTTTGCCCAATACATACATTCCAATGAGAAAGAAAAATACCAAGGGGAGGGCCCACCATCCATGGCTAACTAAAAAGCTAAAAACAGTATCAAACTTAAAGAAAAAGTGTATAATTACACAAAGGCAGTTGCAGCTTAGATGATTGGAAAGAATATAAAGGACAGCAAAGAATGACAAAAAGATTAATAAGAAGGGAAAAAATAGAGTATGAGAGAAAGCTAGTTAGTAATATAAAGACAGATAGAAAGAGTTTCTACAGATATTTAAATAAGAAGAGAGTTAACAAAGTGAGCATTGGTCCTATAGAGAGTGCGTCTGGGAAATTGATAATGGAAAGTAGGGAGGTGACGAATGGATTAGACAGGTATTTTGCTTCGGTCTTCATAATAGACGAGGCAAATAACATCCCGGAACTAGCTGTGAATCAGGAAATGGAAGGGACGGAGGAACTCGGGAAAATTACAATCACCAGGGGAGTAGTATTGAGCAAATTGCTGGGGCTGCGGGCTGACAAATCTCCAGGTCCAGATAACTTCACCCTAAAGTCTTGAAAGAAGTGGCTTTTGAAAAACTATCCGTTCATGGGAAAGGGGCTTTGCTGAGCCAGCATTTATTGCCCATCCCTAGTTGTCCTTGAGAAGGTGCTGGTGAGCTGCCTTCTTGAACTGCTACAGTCCATGTGGTGTAGGTACACCCACAGTGTTGTTTGGAAGGGAGTTCCAGGATTTTGATCCAGCGACTGTGAAGGAGCAATGATATATTTCCAAGTCATAGTGAGTGAATTGGAGGGGAACTTCTAGGTGGTGGTGCTCCCATTTATCTACTGCCCTTGTCCTTCTAGATGTTACTTGCCACTTGTCAGCCTAAGCCTGGATATTGAGATAGTTGATGCGTTGGTTTAAATTTTCCAAAATTCCCTAGATTTGGGGAAGCTTCCATTAGATTCAAAAGTAGCAAATATAACTCCTTTATTCAAAAAGGAAGGGAGACAGAAAGCAGGAAACTATAGGCCTGTTAGCCTAACATCTGTTATAAGGAAAATGTTAGGAGCTATTGTTAAAAATGTTATAGCAGGGCATTTAGGAAAATTCAAGGCAACTCAGCACACACACGCGCACCAGGCATCCTTCCCATTTGACCTGGCATTCGCCTTGCTCACACTCTCTCCACCTGTCTTTACACAGGACAAGATTGCACACAATAAAAGGGAGAGGTTCCAGGCCCGGGGTGGAGAGCCAGATATCAAGGTCCTCACTCCCTTCGAAGACTGCACGTTAGAGCTGACCAGAGATGATGTGGACTATTCCTGTGGCAACAGCGAGTTCGGTGCCAAGCATCTAAATGAGGATCATGCACCAGATTATCTCTCTGGCGACTCACCTGCGAGTCCACTGTTCTGTGTACTGCGGCAGCCATGCACTAATAATCTCCACTTTTTCTCACATGCCACATCTCCCTCAAGCAACCTTGGCCCCAACTCCAGCTCCGACAGCACCTTGGATGAGGACCCTGAGGACAGCACCGTTGAAGACCTGTCACAGCGCTCACCCACAGCCTCCACCAGCGCAGCGACACACACCTCGGTGGGACCAACATGTGCAGCAGGCTCATCGCCATCATCCTCGCCTTCAAGGACCTCCTCACCCTCATGCCCGTTGACGTCATCCTCATTGGAGGAGACGTGCAGCTCCTCCATCTCCTCCTCAGCCAGCTTCTCTCCCTGTCAGAGTGCCAGGTTGTGAAGTGCGCAGCAGGCGACGATGATGTGTGACAACTTCTGCGGACTGTATTTCAGGGCTCCACCAGACCAGTACAGGCACTGGAAGCTCATTTTCAACATTCCAATGGTTTGCTCCACCAAGGTGTCAGTTGTAGCATGCACCTCATTGTACCTTCTGTCTGCTGCACTCTGGGGCTGCCACAAGGGTGTCATCAGCCATGTCCTCTGCGGGTAGCCCTTGTCCTCAAGGAGCCAACCCTGCATCTTCTCTGGACCCTGGAAGACATCGGGGATCTGAGACCTACCGAGAATTCAGGAGTCACAGAAAGTCCCTGGAGGCTGCATTTGTGGTGGTCGCACACCAGCTAAACATTCAGCGAGTGGAAGCCCTTGCGGTTGATATAGTTGACTGCTTGTTGCCACGGAGATCTGATTGCCACATGAGTGCAGTCGATGGCACCCTGCTCCTGTGGGAAACCAGAGATCTGGGCAAATCCAGCGATCTTGCTTCCTGGTTTTCCTGGTCCCAGGCGAAATGCACAAAGTTGTGTGGCCTGGCAAAGATGGTGTCCGTGACCTCATGGATGCATTTGTGCATGGAGGCCTGCAATATCCCAGAGAGGTCATCTGTAGAGCCTTGAAAGGAGTCGCTGGTGTAAAAATTGAGCGCCGCAGTCACTTTCACAGCCAGTGGCACTGGATGTCCTCCATGTCCGCGTGGGGCCAAATCCTGCAGCATGTGGCAGATGTGACTGCCTAGTTGCGTAGTCACGCACAGTCTTTGGTGACACTGGCTCTTGGTCATCTACAGGAATGACAAGCGCCGCCTATGGACCCTGGGTCAAGCTAGGCACTAAGCAGTGATGGCTCGCTGTGGCTCTTCAGCGGCATGCATGGGAGCCCCAGCCACCCCTTCACCCTGAGGGTGCTGCTCCTCCCTCTACCCAGCCAGGTGCCTCCTTCGCTCTCTTCTCCGTTGTATCCACTCTCTTTACACCATGAAGTACACAGGTAGGCCACCTAGCTCCACTCCTCCTTCAGGATAAAAGAGAGAGATATGTGGGTTAACATGGGTGTGGTAAGAACCTCCCTTAGTTAAGTCTGAAGGCCCCTTAACACATCCTAGAGAGTGCTGGCCACCACTTATATGTCCAGAGTTTAGTGTTTTGCATGGTTGTCTGAAACCCCACCCAACTCCGCCCCACTCCACCTGACCGACTGGTGGCATCTTTGGGCACTGGACTGCATGCTGTGCTCTCAGCTCAGGCACAGGCATTCTCCTAACCCACACTGTGCTGTTAGCTTGAACCATAGGGGCTACTGGTCCAAAACTGAATGATGACAAGAGGCTGTGAGCACCTCCACCAGTGACTGTACCATGGCCAGCTTTTCCAAGAAGATTGTACAACTTGCCCAGACGTCCAACTATTCTACAGTCCATTAAACCACTCATTAGATTACAGACTGTGCCTGAGGGTTGAAAAGCTCTGGAGCATTTGGTGGCACTTTCATGCCTCTGCATTGATTGAATGGGCAGATAAGCTAGAGGCCCGACTTAAATCACGTCTCAGCTGCGGAAGAATGGTCGCTTTATACAAAGTTACCCTTCCCTTCCCCCACCCCACACGTGCTTTTGCACTAACATCAGACCAGGCTGCCATGCCAGCCCAAATCGCCTCAGATGCAATGCAGCCCTCGCACCCCTCCCCCCACTCTCAGCACAGAGTGGTGCCTTGCACCCCCCCCAACAACTTGGCCCAATAGCAGAGCAGCCCTTGCCTCGGCTCCACACTGTCAGCCAGCCGGGTGGAAAAGGCTTGCCCTGTGCCCTCGCCTGAACGCGTGGCACCTCAACCTTGAAATCGAAGGGGTGACCCTCGCAAGTGCTGGGCAACATTAGTGAGCAATCTGAGTTCCACTCGAAGTTCAGCTCACCAGGCGCACCCCTTATAAATGGTGTTGTGAAGCCGGGTGATTCAGCGTGATGGGTTGATTCCAGCGAGCAGGACTTGTAATGAGATGCAAATGTATTAAAATGATGTTCCTGACATCTGGAGGCGGGAAACACAGCCCGCCATTGATGGGCAGAGCGGACAGTCGGAAATTGGTTTCACGATGATGTGAAGCCGATTTTTTGCCTTCCCACCATATTGTCCGCTCACACCCACCATGATGCCTGACTCCAACAGGGATGGAAAATTCAGTCCGATGTTTCCTATTGTGGCTGAGTCCAGAACGACGAGGGTCACTCTTTTAAAATTAGGGGCCACTCTTTTAGAGATGAGGAGAATTTTTTTCTCTCAGAGGGTCGTGAGACCTTGGAACTCTTTGGGCAGAATTTTCCCAGAATTGCACTAAGTGCAGTAACGGGTAGTGGAATCCTACCCACCAATGAAAATGGCGGCTTTTCACACCGTATCTTCCCGAGCCCACCTCATTATAAATTCACTCCTGTGAACCACGCCGTTTCCATGGCAAGTGGGCTCTTATTCACCCACTCACCATCACCCCGCTGTTGTATCATGCCAGCCACCATCTTTAAAAGGCAGCCACCAGCAAAGCACTCTTTGCCACCAGCTCACCACCGCTGCCCAGGAGACACAGCCAGCAAAGGCAAAAATACTGCAGTCCCCCTGCTTCAACGACAGATACGTTGAACGACTGCTGGATACTGTGGAGGCCCGGCGGGATGCCCTCTACCCCCACTCTGGCCTTAGGATGGGTAGCAATGTCACCAACCCGGCTTGGGAAGCGGTGGCAGCAGTGGTCAGAATCAACACCCTTCAGAGGAGGAGAGCCATCTAGTGCCGCAAAAGGATGAATGATCTCTTCCATTCCACTAGGGTAAGTCACTCTTCTGATCACTCCCAACTCACACACTCACAAACCCATCACACAACCACAGGGCCCTCACTCACTGCCAGTGCAAGGGAGTTCATCATTCACTCTTTCACATTCACCGTCATTGTCCTCATCTCGTCAATGGGACCATTCACCACCCACACAGGCCAGGCATACTTATCATCTGGCCCGGCAGGCACCCTGATACACTTTCCCCTTCTTTATCCACGCAGGACAAACTGGCTCACAACCAGAGGGAAAGGTCGCAGACAGGTGTAGGGATGCCAGAGATCAAAGTTCTGACAGATTTTGAAAACAGAGCCATCCAGCTGACCAGCGATGACCGGGCCGGTTCTGTGCTGACGGTGAGGTCAGTGCTGCTCTATCAAGTGAGGATCCAGCAGTGCAACATTCATCAGACAACCGTGCCATAAGTGATGTGTCCTCTTTCACAGGCCACTGCCATGTACTAATTATCTCCCCTTGCTTTCACAGGCACATCTGCCAAACAGCCAACAGAGTCCATGACCCAGGGCCTCCAAGCTCCGAAGAAACCTCTGAAGAGGATTCTCAAGGCATCCTCCCTGAAGTCCCATCACAGTGCTCACCCACACCCTCCACCAGCACAGAGACACACACCTTGGTGGGACCTAGCTTTACAGTAGCCTCAGGATCACAGTCTGGTGAACACATCGCACTTTCTGATCTACAACAGACTGAGGCAGGGACTTCCTAGGTCCCCAGCACTCAGAGGACAGCTGGAGGCCAGAACATTGCTGAGTCCGAGTCAGATGACGAGTCTCTGGACTTGGTCATGTCAGAGTTGCTGGAGCTGCAAAGACAAGCTAGGGAACAACAGGAAGGGATGTCCATGGCACTCCTCAGATTGCAAGGCACGGTGGAGGAGTCCATCCATCTTCAATCTGAGGTGATAGCACCGGCATGCCAATGCACCAAAGTGGACACTGGTAGAGTGGTGGCTGCCATGGAGATCTTAGTCCAGGACGTCACTCCTGCACTGCTGCACAGTCTTAAGTCCATCGCGACAGGGGTGCTGGGCAGCTCGATCTCACTTCAGCTCCCCTTCCGCTCCCGGAGTCAGCGAGGGGCCCTCAGGCACCTGTAGGGAGGAGGATCAGCAGGTGCACACTTCAGGGTCATCCCCCCAGGTAACTCTGAGAGTGACAGGCCCATCTGAATCCCCTCTTCCTGTGACCAGCTCCAGCTTCACAGGCCGAGGAGGGTGCCACTGCCACACAACAGGACCCCAAAAGCAGGCTGGGGCCCTCCAAGTCTTGACACTCCAGAGGAAACTCAGACATCATGTGGCGTCATCACAGACCTGGTGTTGCAGTCAGCAGGCTGCCTCCGCCTCCGCTGAGGTTGTTAGGGGAGCACCAAGATGTAGCAGCAGGGTTAGGAAAGTTAGGTAAAAGTAGTTGCACAGCCTGGCCATGGGTGTTGATCACCTGTACGTGCTGTTCACTATTGTCAATAAACCCCTAAGAATGTCACCCTGCCTATGACTCCTTGTTCTGATGAGCAATGTTCTTGTCAGTCAGATGTGAAACCTTTCTGCACAAGATAAAAGGCAGGTGTCTCAGTCCAGGGCCTCTTCCCTGTGATCTGTGTGGTCTTCAGACCACAGTGATGGTCCAGCCTCACACTCCCTGGAAACATTACTGTTGCCTGCACCTCGACGCTGCTGGTCATTGCTGCCAGAATGTAGTGGGCAGGCACCACAGAGCTTTGTCATTCTCTCTATGTGCTCTCAGCACCTTTAAGGTGGGGCTGGCCCCTATCACACCAGCATCTTTGATCAGTGATGCTGTGCACCAGCTCCTGAAGAGGTGAGGTGCTGAAGGTGGACACAGCATCCGATGTGTTTAAAGTTTCATGGCTGAGTCTCTGAGATGGCCCTGATCTGGGAGCGCAAGCGAGCTGCTCTTGGCCAGATAGGAGTCAGACATTCTCAGAGGCAATGTGAAGATCTGTGAAGTGTTCTCATTGCATGTCGTCGTCATCATCCTCCTGCAATTGAGTGACTATTAGGGCCTCCACTGCATCTCCATGACAGGAACATTCTCACAGAGGGTAGTGACGCTGCGATAACCCAGACTGGAGTCAAACATTCACAACTGCGATGTGGGGATCTCTGGGGGCACCTCACTGTATGTCATCATCATCCTCCGCAAATCTGGCAGCTATGATGGCCTCCCAAGTGTGCCTGCCTTGTCTAGCCAGTGCAAGAGCCTCATCCCCATCGTTGTCACCACTGAGGGCCCCTTCACCCTCAACCCTGTCGGCGTCCTCCTCATTGGAGGAGATGTGCAGCTCCTCCATCTCCTCCTCAGCCAGCTCCTTTCCGTGTTGCAGCACCAGGTTGTAAAGGATGCAGCAGATAACAATGATGTGTGACACCCTCCATGGACTGTATTGCAGGGCTGCACCAGACCAGTCCAGGTACCAGAATCACATCTTCAGCATCCTGATGGTCTGCTCCACTAAGTTGCGAGCTGCTGCATGAGCCTCATTATAGCGTTGCTCTGCTGCAGTCTGAGGCCGCTGCAAGGGTGTCATCAGTCATGCCTCTGCGAGTAGCCCTTGTCCCCAAGGAGCCAAACCTGCAGACTCTGTGGACTCTGGAAGATTGTAGGGATCTGCGAGCAACTCAGGATGTAGGCATCGTGCACACTCCCTGGAAACCGTGCGCACACCTGCAGGATCCGTTTCTGATGGTCGCATACCAGCTGCACGTTCAGTGAGTGGAAGCCCTTGCGATTGATGAAGTCCACTAAGTGTAGCGATGGAGACCTGAGCACCACATGAGTGCTGTCAATCACACCCTGCATCTGAGGGAATCCTGAGATCAGGGCCAATGGCCTTTGCAGCCTAGCTGTCCCAGTCCTAGGCAAAATGCACAAAGTTGTGTGCCATGGAGAAGATGGCATTCCTGACTTCATGGATGCATTCGTGGGCGGTGGATTGTGAAATTCCACAGAGGTCACCTGTGGAGCTCTTAAAGGAGCCACTGGCATAGAAATTGAGCACCGTGGTCACTTTCACAGCCATTGGCAGTGGATGCCCTCCATGTCCCCTTGGCGCCAAGTCCTGCTGTAAGTGGCAAATGTGAGCCAGCAGGTCCCTAGACATGCGCAGTCATTGGCGACACTGGTTCTCAGTAATCTGTAGGAATGGCAGGTGGTATCTATAGACCCTGGGTGTTGCTGGGTGCTGACCAGCCATGGCTCACTGTCACTCCTGGGCAGCGTGTGTGGGAGCCCCTGCAGCGCCTTCTTCATGAGAATGCTGCACCTGCCTTTGCGCAGCCAGGAGCCTCTGTTGCTTTCTCCTCTATCTTCTACAGTCTCTGTAGGCCAGCAGGCATACAGCTAGATCACCAGGATCCACGATCCTGATGTGGTCCTCCTGCAGCATGAAAGAGAGGGAGACATGGTTAACATGGCTGTACTTAGCACCTTTCCTGACCCTGTGTGACCGCCTCTCAATGCTTCCTGGAGAGTGCTATTCAACCCTCAGATGACCAACGATGAGTGTGCTGCATGGCTGCCCTCTCAGCCTGCGACATGGGGGACACTGATCCAAACCAGGATGCTGAGATTGCAAGAGGCTGTGAGTGCCTCCAGCAGTGATTGTTACATGGCCAGCGTTGGCGAGGAGATTGTACAACGTGTGCAGTCCAACTGCTCCGCAGTCCAATAAAGTGATGGCAGACTTGAAGTCTGAGCCGGGGTGTGGGGGTCGGGTCTAAGGTATGGAGCATTTGGAGGCCCTTTGGTGCCTCCGTGTTACTTGCATGGATGGGCAGGCTAGGACCCTGACCCCAATCATATCACCGTGGCTTCACCTGGTCTGTCTTAGTTGCAGAGTTTATGTAGGTGTCCCAAATGAGTGGCCACATCTCTCAGTTACCCTGCCCCGCACCTTGATTGCCTGTGCGTGGGATGCAGCCTCAGGGCAGCAATAGTCCCCCCTCAGCAGTCACCTCCGAGTCTGGCCAACATTTGCCCCAGACATACCCCCCCCCACACCTCAGCAGCCACCTCCGGGGCCAGGCATCGGTTTCCCCACCCCTGGCACCCCTGAGGCCTGTAAACAATGGATGAGCTGTGGAGAATGCTGCTGCTCACTCACCTCAGTTCCCCCAAAGTGAAGGCTGCCAAGTGCACGTCGACCGTGTACTGTTGTGAAACACGTCGGCCTGCTTTCCTGCCGATGTGGATGGATGATACGGCGGGGTTCCAAGAGGCTGGCAGAATAGCCTTTTAATTATATGTTAATGTATTACAATTAGCTCCCCACTGGTTGATGGTGGGAATTGCTGCCTGCTGTCGACGGGCTGAGTGGAAGATCGCGACCTGCCTTCACATCATTGTGAAGTGGTTCCCGCTGCATTTTTCACACACACCACCAATCACGCCTATCACCAGTGGGCTCGGAAAATTCCACCCTTTGTCTCAGAAGGCGGTGGAGGTGGGGTAGTGAATATTTTTAAGGCAGAGGTAGATAAATTCTTGTTAGGCAAGGGAAGCAAAGGTTATCGGGGGTAAATGGGAATGTGGAACTCAAAACATGAACAGATCAGCCACAATTTTATTGAATGGCAGAGCAGGCTCGAGAGCCGAATGGCCTACTTCTGCCCCAATTTTCTATGTTTGTATGTTTTATTGTGAGGTTTGGTGTTTACGTATAAAACTAGAATATCTCCCACAGAGGCCATCCTTTCAGTGTATCATGTTTTGCTGAGGACAGAGAGATTACAGTTGAGGACATTACTTATATTATCCTTGCTATATTTAATGTAACTGAAACCTGAGATAGAAATATATAAAAGTTATAATATGAAAACAGAACCTTTGGTCCAAACAGTCCTTGTGAGCATTTACATGCTAAACAAGCAAATAATCTTAATTTCATTAACCACCCTGTTCCCTTATCCCATTGCCCTCTTTTCTTTCAAAGCTATTTTAAATGTACCTTTGATTTCATAACTGATCATCTAACTACTCCCTCTTTGGTTTGACATGAAGGTAAGGGGAGTTTGTTGGAGTAGTCTGTGAGCAGTAGCTACGTTGTTCTATCTTCTGTGGATGTAAGATTGGGCTCTCATTTTCAGGCATTTATACTATAGGCTATAATAAAATCAAATTGGCAGCAAGTTCTCATGTTACAAGTCATAAATTGAACAATTATTTTAATAAATGGATATGTTCATATCCAACAATATCTCATATGGTCAAAATGCTATAACTGCAAAGCATTCAAATTGGCATTATTGATATTATGTGAAGGAGGGTCCTTTGAATTATTGCACGAATACCCATTCTGCCCAGTACTTCATATGCTTTAAGAGTTTTAGTCCCATAGAACCAGTGCCTTTGTTGTGGATGAGCCAACATGCATCAACCTAAGGGTATACATTGGTAAACTTCTTTGCTGTCACTTTGATTACTCTGCATCCAGTTTACCAACTATGCATTCTGCACGAAAATCACTTCCTACTATTCAATGAACTAATTATCAATGTTTTATTTCTGCATAGGTCAATGAACTTGTCCATTTTCTCAATGAATCTTTCTTTTATATTGTATTAAGCGCTGTGTTTATTCTGATGGATTCTGCAGGATGGATGCAGCACATCAGCAGAAATTCCAAAGTAAACTTGCCAGATTTTCAAAGGCTGGTGACCAGGAAATGCAGCATTTACCAGGCCTTTCTGGTATTTAGCCTTCAAAAATCATCAAAACTCATATGTTGAGAGTTGATTCTATTAGTGCGAATATTGTACAATATTAAAACAGCTTAATAAATCTACCGGAATATTTACTACATTATTTTGGATTGTTAATGTGATATTTTCCATCAATACTTTGACAAGATGTTGGATGAAAACACTGTCTGATGGAAGTAATTATAGGACAGCTCCCAGAAAACTCAGTTGCTAAAGGTCACGTGTGGCTGAACTGTGGAGGCTAAAAGATCGTCAGTTCAATTTTTGACCAGTGCTAAGTTAGCTATTCTCAGACAGGGCTGGCAATAAGGACACTGTGATTGACCTCAGGTTTATGGTGAGTCCAGTGGCCCAGCTGGAAAAATACAGATAGGATCAGCTCCATTAGCACCAAGTGCCAATACTCACCATTGCACACAAATACGGGTGATTTGTCAAGGTGCCAGAGGAAAACTGAACCCCAGTATGCATCAGTAATGTGGATTTTCTATTCATAACCTACTGATTTCTGGTGTGAATCAGGGGATCCAAGCAACAAACTACACAGAAATCAGTAACATTGTGGCCTAACTTTTGTGAGGATGGAAACACTTAGCCAAACCCAGCACCCACTATTTTCACCAGGACGGGCGGGTTGTAGTTTGCCATCTGTGGTTCACAGAGGTAGCTGCACATTAAAAAATGCAGCTGCCTTCAAACAAATCCAATTTTCATTAGTGGGATGACCAAAATACCATTCATGGGTTTTGCACCTTTGAGATAAAGGTCTAAAGCTCCTGGAATTATTTGGAGAGGTAGGGTACCCTTTTGGGTAAGTCCAGATACCCCTTTTGGAGAGGTAATATGGGATTGGTAAGAGTGTGTGTAAAAAATAAATAAGCTCTGTGGAATTATCAAGCTTTTGAGGCATTTACATCTCCTTCCCTTTAATTTATATCAAAACAATTTTTTTTAAAAATCAGCTCTTGAAATTTCACTCTCTCCTCTTGACATAAGCCTAAGGGTTATCATTACAGGATTAGTGCTTCATGACTGATTGCACAACCTATCATTATCACATTGGCATGCCTGTCAGCTCACAGTAAAGTATGTTATGAAGAGGACCTGAGGAGGTTCCAGATGGATATAGATAGGCTGAGAGAATGGGAAAAATTCTGGCAGAGTACAGCATGGGAAAATGTGAAGTTGTTCAGTTTGGCAGGAAGAATAAAAAAGCAGAGTATTACTTAAGGAGAGAATGGCTCTGCAGAATTCAAAGGTGCAGAGGGATGTTGACGATCTAGTGCACGAGTCACAAAAAGTTAGTATGCAGGTGCAGCAAGTAATTAAGAAGGCTAATGGAATGCTATCCTTTATTACAAGAGGAATTGAACATAAACTTAAGGATGTTATGCTTCAGTTATACAGGGCATTAGTGAGAACACATCTTGAATATTATTAGTTTACAGTCTCCTTATTTAAGGAAGGATGTAAATGCATTGGATGCAATTCAGAGGAGGTTTACAAGATTGATACCTGGAATGAGTGGGTTGGCTTAGGAGGAAAGGTTAGACAGGCTGGGCTTGTTTCCACTGGAGCTTAGAAGAGTGAGGGTTGACTTGATTGAAGTATATAAAATCCTGAAAGGTATTGACAAGGTGGACATGGAAAGGGTGTTTCCTCTTGTGGGTGAGTCCAAAACTACGGGGCACTGTTTTAAAATAAAGGGTCATCCTTTTAGGACAGAGGTGAAGAGAATTTTTTTTTCTTAGAGGATCGTGTGACTTTGGGACTCTCTGCCTCAGAAGACACTGGAGGCAGGGTCATTCAATATTTTTAAGGCAGAGATAGAAAGATTCTTGTTAGGCAAAGGAATCAAATGTGGAATTCGAAACACGAACAGATCAGCCATGATCTTATCAAATGGCGGAGCAGGCTCAAGGGGCTGAATGGCCTACTTCTGCTTCTATTTCATATAGTTGTATGTTTTATTGACAGCTCCAAGTATTTATGAAATTTTTGATGTGGGGCTATGAATATGAAAGTTTGCCCTCATAAGGTATTAAGTATTGATTGAAATGCTTGCTTTTATATGTGATTAAATTGTTGAAGGAATTTAAATGTATTGAATGGAATTTTTTATGAATGTGTGTGCGTAAGTCTGCAATAGATACTTAGAACTTCATTTCATCTCAGCATGGCTCCTGAGCTCTGCCCATGGTGGATACTGGGTGAGTTGGCATGGGCGGTGTATGGGAAAAGGATGGTGGGTGGGGGAAATGGGTTGGCATAAGTTGGCACTAAGTTGGCATGAAGGGTATGAAGGGCCATGGGGCTGTGTAGAGGGGCATAGATTGGCATGGACAGTATGAGAGGCCATTGGGGTGGGTGGAGTCCCGGAACACCGAGGCAGGCCTTTTGCACAGCCTGCTTCTGAACCTAGCAACTCCTGTGGCTGCCTCCAAGCTCTTTCTGGGTGGGGTGGGGGGGGGTCCAACCCCTGTTAACACCTGCTGCCCCCCCCCGCCACACTCCCCCGAGCCTCCCACCCAGAATGAAAATCAGAACATCCAAGGCACTTTCTCCTGAACATGTTTGTGGAGCTGAGAATTTTCTGACTCAAGAGCGAAAACCTGGCCTTGCGTCCCCATTCACTTTGTACATCAAGTGCATTTCTGGGTAAAAATCCCAGAAAAGAGATGCCAGACAGTTCAGGATGTACCAGAGGTGTTCTGTGCCTATCCTCACATTCACTTCTATAGACAGAGGTGCACATATCTTATACTGGGGGAAGATTAGTGCATTAGCCATTCTAATTGCTGAGATGGTTTGTGTCAGCATTGATGGCACAGATACAATATTTAAATGCTGGACTAATCTTAGAGATGGAGAAATGGAGAATGGCCAATGTTGTTCCATTGTTTAAGGAGGGTAGCAGGGATAATCCAGGAAATTACAGGCCGGTGAGCCTTACGTCGGTGATAGGGAAATTATTGGAGAAGATTCTTCGTGACAGGATTTACTACCATTTGGAAGCAAAGGGGCGTATTAGTGAGAGGCAGCATGGTTTTGTGAAGGGGTGGTCCTGTCTCACTAACTTGATCGAGTTTTTCAAGGAAGGGACAAAGATGATCGATGATGGAAGGGCAGTGGATGTTATATAAATGGATTTCAGTAAGGCCTTTGACAAGGTCCCTCATGGCAGACTGGTACAGGAGGTAAAGTTGCACAGGATTAGAGGTGAGCTGGCAAGATGGATACAGAATTAGCTTGGTCATAGAAGACAGAGGGTAGCAGAGGAAGGGTGCTTTTCTGAATGGAGGGCTGTGACTAGTGGAGTTCCACAGGGATCAGTGTTGGGACCTTTGCTGTTTGTAGTATACATAAATGATTTGGAAGAAAATGTAACTGGGCTTATTAGTAAATTTGCAGACGACACTAAGGTTGGAGGAGTTGCAGATAGTGAAGAGGATTGTCAAAGGATACAACGGGATATAGATCAGTTGGAGACTTAGGCGGAGAAATGGCAGATGGAGTTTAATCTGGACAAATGTGAGGTAATGCATTTTGGAAGGTCTAATACAGGCAGGAATTATACAGTAAATGGCAGAACCCTTAAGTGCATTGACAGGCAGAGGGATCTGGATGTACAGGTCCACAGGTCACTGAAAGTGGCAACGCAGGTGGATAAGGTAGTCAGGAAGGCATATAGCATGCTTGCCTTCATTGGCAGGGGTATTGAGTATAAAAGCTGGGAAGTCTGCTGTAGCTGTATAGAACCTTGGTTAGGCCACACTTGGAATATTGCGTGCAATTCTGGTCACCACATTACCAGAAGGTTATGGAGGCGTTGGAGAGGGTGCAGAGGAGGTTTACCAGGATGCTGCCTGGTCTGGAGGTTATTAGCTATGAGGAGAGGTTGGAGAAACTCGGATTGTTCTCACTAGAACGACGGAGATTGAGGGGCGACTTGATAGAAGTTTACAAAATTATGAATGGCATGGACAGAATAGATAGTCAGAAGCTTTTTCCCAGGGTGGAAGAGTCAATTACTAGGGGACATAGATTTAAGGTGAGAGGAGAAAACTATAGAGGAGATGTGTGGGGCAAGTTTTTTACGCAGAGAGTAGTGAGTGTCTGGAACTCGCCGCCAGAGGAGGTGGTGGAAGCAGATACGATAATGGTGTTTAAGAGGCAGCTTGACAAATACATGAATAGGATGGGAATAGTGGGATATGGACCCCGGAAGTGCAAAATGTTTTAGTTGACGGGCAATATGATCGGCGCAGGCTTGGAGGGCAGAAGGGCCTCTTCCTGTGCTGTACTTTTCTTTGTTCTTTGTTCTAATAAGATTGTTGGATGGTTCTTTGGTGGCACCACAGTTGCACTTTGCCATCTTTTACAGCAGAACTCTATGAAAGAAATATGGCAAGATGGCCAGTAAGTTATCATAAAGTGATTTGGTGCCAAGATGCCAACAACCAGATCTGCAGATGTGAGTGCATTTGGCTGCAAACAACTTTCCAACATTGCAACAGTGACTGCATTTCAAAAAGTACGTCATTGGCTGTGAAGCACTTTGGGACACAGCCATGGTTGTGAAAGGTGCTGTATGTATGCTAGTTCTTTGTTTCTCTCAATGCCTTCACACAGCCTGGGTCAGCAGAAAGAGGATAGTAAAACTGTCATCTGCTGCAGGGAGATCTGGAGCCACTGTGTGCTGTGGGGCTTGAAAGAGGTGTGACAATAGTGCTCGGCTGAGGCCTCAAAATTGTCTTCACCACATTTAAGGCATGACTCATGGGATGATGCTGTGCAGTGACAAACAAGGCCATCCAATCATCACACAGCAGCAGCAACAATCTTGCACACTTGTGCCTGCACATTGAGATTACTGAGTTCTTTTGCCTCTTAAGTGTTGCCTCTCTGCCATTTCAGATGGTAAAAGGCTAATGGGCTGAAATCCCTTTTCAGTTTTTCAACCCACTGGCTGCAGAGAATTTTGCCCCCCTCCCCCCTGCAATTAAGTTTAGGAAATGAGAATAGGGCCGGGATTTTTCGTGCCCGCCGGCGTCAGGTGTGCTCGGTATCGTGAGCGGACGATATGGACTGGCATGAAACCAGTTCACAATCGTCCACTCAGCCCATCAATGGCAGGCTGCAGTCTCTGCCATTGGACGTCAGGAAACTCATTGTAATACATCAGCATATCATTGTTAGGCCTGCCCGCCAGAATCGGCCGGGTCATCCATCCACATCGGCGGGAAAATACATGGATGTGTTTCACAACAGCACGTAAGCAATGTGCGCTTGGTTGGCTGTACTTTGCTCGGGACTTCAAGGTTTGTTTGCCTACCTTGCTTCGGTCAGAGCTCACTGGTCAACAGTGCCAGGCTTCACAGAGAGCAGCACATCACTTTTAGGGGGGCTCATGGCAGGTCTCTGCCTACCAGATCAGCCGTATGTGGGTGGCTTTTCAATGGATGAAGGTTCTGAGGATTGCTTACTGAAGGGGGAGAGGTGGTCTCAGGCAAGGGAAGAGACTGCAGGACGAGGGCTCTACTGGGGAAGGGGGGTAACCCAGGGTGTGTGTGGGGACACATGTTGATCTGTGCGAGTGGCTTCAAGATGGTGAGGGCTTAGGAGGCAGAATCCAGAGGAGATGAGGCCAAATGGAGATGTGAGGGTATGTGTGTGAGAATGGGTGGTGATGTCCCTTGAGCTGGCAGTAAGTGAGATGCCAGTGAACTTATGATGGGCTTGAGTTTGAGTTTAAAGTAGTGAGATGATTGCCATACCCTGGATGAGGTCATTCATCCTCTACCTGCATTGGATGGCCAATATCTTCTGTGTAGCATTGGCACTGATCACCACAGCTATCACCTACCAAGCTGTAGTGGTGATGTTGCTGCTCCTCCTGTGGCCAGAGCAGGGGTAGAGGACATCACAGCAGGCCTCCACTGTGTTCAAAAGGTGCTCGAGGGCTTTTGGGGCCATGTCTTCTTTGCTGCAGTCCTGGACTGGAAGCATTGAATGCAACTAAACTTTAAATGTGGTGCCTGGCTTGATGAAGCGGCAAGGTGACAGCGTGGCAGGCAAATTGGAGCTCGCCTACCACGGAAACGGCGTAGTTCCTGGGAATGCATGCATAATGTGGTGGGTATGGGATGATACGGCATGAAAACCCCTCATCGCAGCCAGCAGGCAAAATATCGTTTTACCCACCTACCACCACAGTTAGTGCAAATCTGGGACAATTCTGTCCTAGGAAAATGTTACAAATAAAGGGAAGAATAGTTTATTTTCAGTGTTATTTATGTAGAAATATGAGTTCCTTGACAAATTCACTAGTTTTGATCAGGAAGCCTTGGTGTTTTTTTGATTCTTTCATGGGATGTGGGTGTTATTGGCAAAGCCAGATTTGTTGCCCATCTCTAATTGCCCTTGCACTGAGTGGCTTGCTGGGCTATTTCACATTGCCATGAGTCTGAAGTCACAGGTAGGCCAGACCAGGCCGATTTCTACAACAATCAATGGTAGTTTCATGGTCACCATCACTGAACTAGCTTTGAATTCCAGATTTATTAATTGAATGTAAATTCCAGCAGCTACTGTGGTGGGATTTGAACCCATATCCCTGGAGCATTAGCCTGGGCCCCCCAGATTACTAGTCTAGTGACTTTGCATTAAGCCACCATCTCCCCCTAAAACAGCTTTATGGAAATAACCTGGTATTCTGCTTTTGATTCAGAGTATGCCTGAAAATATCAGATAAGTCAAAGAATGTGTGAAACCGTTATGGAAATGATTTATACTTTTGACCACTTCACATGTAAAGTGAAGATCAGAAATTTTAAGATATTTTGTTTACATGAACATTAAACAATGACGTGTCAGTAGTCTGAGTAGAGTTATTCACTGTCACTATCTTGATGAAGCACCAACCATGATATTCTAACTGCCAGTGTTTGAACTAATAACTTGAGACAAAAAAATGGCAGCTATTTGAAAGTTTAAAATTAAGTTCCTACAGCGGAAATATGCAATCTGTGAGCACTGTCACTGTTTATTTAGTCCCTAAATTTATTTGTAATCTCTCCTCCTCTATTTCCCAGCCCTAGGGTAATGTTCCCACACATGCTCCAAGTAGGGAGAAGTTAAAGTTCAGTACAAAGCAGTGACTAATGTCCAACTGTGGCCAGTTGTTCAGAATTAAACTCAAATTGCGCTTTCTTAAGGTTCTACAAGAGCTTTTTTCCCCATTCAACCAGGTTTTGAAATGGAACCCTGTTTCTGTGCCAAGATTTCATTTTCCCGTTCATGTTATGTGACAGGAATAGCAATTTTAGTGGTTAAGGCTCATCCCAAGTCCTATGAAGCACCATTTACTTAATCCCTAGAAGGTTAGTCAAACATTTGGCTGAAGCATATGAGGAAATGAAGCAGAGTTGGTATTTAAGCTCAGAAAATGATACGTAGAGAGGAAGCTAATGCTGATGACTAATAGATTATGAACACTTCAGTTGATTACTGAAACCCACAGGCACACCAGTCAAGAATTCTGGTTAAAAAAAAACAGAAAATCCTTCAAGCAAATGGAAGTCAAGTTAAAAGCAATCAGAAATGCAAGTCCACCTGATACTTGAAAAAGCCACTTTTAAACTAGAATTGTAAAAAAAAATATGCAGCCTGTTCACTGTAAAAGAAAAATGCTCTTTTGCCACTATTTTCCATACACACAATTAACCCTGCTTTCAGTAGTAGGTGACAACTTGAGACAAAAAAATGGCAGCTATTTGAAAGTTTAAAATTAAGTTCCTACAGCGGAAATATGCAATCTGTGAGCACTGTCACTGTTTATTTAGTCCCTAAATTTATTTGTAATCTCTCCTCCTCTATTTCCCAGCCCTAGGGTAATGTTCCCACACATGCTCCAAGTAGGGAGAAGTTAAAGTTCAGTACAAAGCAGTGACTAATGTCCAACTGTGGCCAGTTGTTCAGAATTAAACTCAAATTGCGCTTTCTTAAGGTTCTACAAGAGCTTTTTTCCCCATTCAACCAGGTTTTGAAATGGAACCCTGTTTCTGTGCCAAGATTTCATTTTCCCGTTCATGTTATGTGACAGGAATAGCAATTTTAGTGGTTAAGGCTCATCCCAAGTCCTATGAAGCACCATTTACTTAATCCCTAGAAGGTTAGTCAAACATTTGGCTGAAGCATATGAGGAAATGAAGCAGAGTTGGTATTTAAGCTCAGAAAATGATACGTAGAGAGGAAGCTAATGCTGATGACTAATAGATTATGAACACTTCAGTTGATTACTGAAACCCACAGGCACACCAGTCAAGAATTCTGGTTAAAAAAAAACAGAAAATCCTTCAAGCAAATGGAAGTCAAGTTAAAAGCAATCAGAAATGCAAGTCCACCTGATACTTGAAAAAGCCACTTTTAAACTAGAATTGTAAAAAAAAATATGCAGCCTGTTCACTGTAAAAGAAAAATGCTCTTTTGCCACTATTTTCCATACACACAATTAACCCTGCTTTCAGTAGTAGGTGACAAGTAAGCCTGGAATTGCATGTTTAGAATGTCAAAATAACTGGGAAGATTTCCAGCTTGGGCTTCTACCATGCTGAAAGCAGATGTCTATGAAATAGCTGATGCCTGGGAGGAAGTGCTGAAGGCTAAGTATCTGAAACAATTTTGGAGAAGCAATGGGAAGTTGATCAGTGTTCTCTGCTGGTAAAGCTGGTGAGTCTTGGCAGTGAGTATCGGCAGATCATTCTACTATAGAGACATCAAAGCTGAGCTCAAACCTGATTTCATTCTTATGCTCGCACTTTGCAGTAAGACTCACTCGCTACAATTAAGAACAGGGTCCTGCATGAAGGTTTTTTGGGGTGTTTTACAACAGGAATTATCTGATACAAATGCAGGTTGTTATTGTTGAATCCTAGCTGATTTTTGCCTTTCCTTAGCCCAGGAGTAATGAGTTCCAATGTTGTACATCTTCTTCAATCCCGTCTGAGATCTAAAGGAACCTCTGATTATACAGTTATGATAACATAAAGGAAAAGGAATCATAATGATCCCTGAGTTCATCATTGCATTACTAACAGCATTGCAGTTGAACACTAAAATATGCATTATATAATATCAGTCATTTTTGGCTAGATACATACATTGACATTCAATGGCTTAACTTTATCATTCTTGATCTTGCAGCCAGCAAACATTGTAGGATCTTAACTTTATTTCTGACCATAGTAAACTGAACACAGATGTATGAGAAATTGAACCATTTGGCACCTGGGGAATTACAAGTTCCCTATGGGCTCCAAAATGGCCTCCGTGGCACACACGCAATAATTGCAAAGTAAAACAACCTATAATATCTGTTATAATCTAACATTCAGAATTAATATGAGGTAAATATGAATTAACAGGTAAGCTGTGGTTGAACACAACACAATGCACATTAAATGGCATATGCGGCCAAGGCAAATCCCACAGATTGCTGAGTGCATCCAGACGTCAGTGATCACTGTAAGTCATAAAATCTCATTAAAACTCTGTCACCCTCATGAGAGATTTCAATTCTTCACTTTCGAAGATCTAGTCTCTCAATTCTTTCAAAAGCTGCTTTGACTTTGACTGCCTCAATGACTGCTCACCTCCAAAATACCTACTCATGCACCCATGTCAGGGAGCAACTGGTTTGAAATCAACAAAAATTCATTCAGCATATGCCACACCACTCCCTGTAAGCTATTGCAACCTGAAGCAACTTTAGAAAGCATCAAATACTTGTAGAATCATGGCAACAACCAGAATAAATCAATCAGTCACTAACCTGTAAGTGCAATAGCACTGGTGGGGGATCCTCCTACTGCTGCATGTGTGTTCATCTGAGCAAGGTTAAGAGAGGGTGTTAGTTGGAGCATTCAACTCCAAAAGTGCAGTGCTGGTACAAGATCAAAATTGCATGCTGATTAATGTCATGATCTACCTGCTCTGCATACTTCAGTCAACTCAAGGTTGTGGACTTAAGTTAATTGGCAAAAGAAGGATGGGGACACGAAGAAAAATTTCCTCACACAGCGGGTTGTTAAGATTTGGAATGCACTGCCTGTGACTGTGGTGGGACAGATTTAATTGAGGCATTCAAAAGCAAATTGTACCAGATATATTGATGCAGGCATCAGTACATGCACAGTGCCAGAATCACAGAATTGTTACAGCTCAGAAGGAGGCCATTCAGCCTATCATGCCTCTCTGAATGAGCAATGCACCTAGTGCCATTCTCCACTCCTCCCCATAATCCTGCTTTTCTTCCTTTTCAGACAATAATCCAATTCCCTCTTGAATGCTTATTTGAACCTGCCTCCACCATAGTCACAGGCAGTACATTACAGATCCTAACCACTCACTGCTAGCAGAAATTTTTCCTCATATCTCCATTGCTTCTTTTGCCAATTCCTTAAATATGTAACCTGAAGCCACATGAAGTATGCAGAACATGACATTAATCAGCATGCAATTCTGATCTGGTGCTAGCACTGCACTTTTGGAGTTGAATGTTCCAACTAACACTCTCTCTTAACCTTGCTCAGGTGAACACATAGGATCCCCCACCAGTGCTATTTAAATGCATCATCTGTATGATCTGTCCTGGTCTCATCTTTATTTATAAATTCATTCATGGGAGGTGGGTATCAGAGGGCATTTAAGAGTCAACCACATTGCTGTGGGTCTGGAGTCACATGTAGGCCAGTTCCACAATCTGCTTGGTGGGATTCAAACCTAGTCCCCAGAGCATTACCCTGGGTTTACTGGATTACTAGTCCAGCAACAATGTCACTACGCCATCACCTCCCATCTACCATTTAATATGCAGTGTGGTGTGTTCAACCACAGTTTGCCTGTTAATTCATATTTACCTCATGTTAATTCTGCATGTTAGATTATGACATAGATATTGTAGATTGTTTTACTTTTCTGACATTGTATAGTAAAGCTCGTTTTGCTTGTTTAACACTGTGGAATCTTGTGTCTTAATTCTCCTAGTGGATAACTGGGATTTCAAACTTTGTCTACTTTAAAAAAGCTACTGGTCACTAATCAAATCAAAACACCCAGAAAGTTGCAGATGCTCCATTGTTGAGTACATTCAAGACTGAGATTGGTATATCTTTCATCTCTCAGAGAATCAAGGAATATGGGAAATGGGCAGGAAAGTGGAGTTGAAATAGAAGATCAGCCATGATTATATTGAATGGTGGAGCAGGCTCAATGAGCCAAATGATCTACTCATGCTCCCAGTTCTTATGCTCTTATGTTCCATACTGCAAAGGATGGGCTTCAGGGTCCATGCAAAGCCCTGTGCTAAGTTGGTGCTGGAATCCTCCATGCTCGTTAACATTGGTTATAGGCTTTCAGGCAGGCTTCCCAATGTACCAGGCATTTTGGCATGCAAACGCATCAGCTTTTTTCTGTAGATCACTCCATCGAAATCCTCAACTGAGACCTATGAGGTGGAACCTGTGTGCACCACACCCTGTAGCTAGCTAGCACCTGCTTGACTCTGGTATTAACCTCCATCACTGTCTTCCGCTGCCTTTTGACTGTATCTGGAGGGCCTCCTGGCTCCCTGCAGATACACAACATATCTTCTACTTTCCATTTCCTCTACCGAGGCCTCTAGTGCAGAACCTGAAAATCTTGGAGCCCACTCTCTCCTCTATTATGCCGTTCTTCAATGATTTCCAGGTTAGATTAACTTCCTGCATGGCTGCCAGCCCTGCTTCAGTTACAAAGCACCAACCCATTAACAGGCTAGCTTTAAGCACAGCAGACTAGCTTTAACTAATTCTAGCAAGTTATGAGTTTGGGGCCTGCGTTGATATATGCAGCAAATGAGCAGCACAGTTAGAGCCGGCTGCATGCACCTATCATTCAATTCAAAAGGCAGAGGGGACTGGGTTAATAGTGCATAATATTTAGGTCCCCTCATGCAGATTATGGTTCACAACACCTCTGAGTGTCATGAACTATGACTCTTTGAAAATCTGACCCAAATTCATGAAAATTGTGGAGGGCTGACATATGCCCATCCTCAAAATGGAACCAGCCAAGTCGGGAGTGCAGGGTGCTCCAGCCTGCACCCTTAAAAGGCAGTCCTAAAAATCAGAAAACCTGGAAATGGGGTCGGGAATCCCAGAATCGGGTCCCAGCCACTATTTTTAAAAGGCTCCTGAGTCATCCCGACTCAGTGAAAATCCAGGCCACTAAGCCTGTACATCAGAAACATATGATGTCAACAAAATTCACTTGAAAAGTAAGTAATGCTCAGTATGTTTAGCACAAAATTAACTTAATGGAAGCTAAATTGGATAGCCCCTGAAAATAGTTTTAGCACTCGAATGGATGTCTGGGCTCTCAGCCAAGAATACATAATGAGGGTTGGCTATGAGCCCAGAAATCCATTAGCTGGATGTAGAACTTGAGTCACAGAGAAAGCATTGTTTGAGTGACAGCTCTGACTCATTTATCTATGTTGTGAGCTTCACAATGTTTAATTACACAAAATAAAGAGCTTTCAAGTACTTGCAGTTTCAGCCATTGAAACTTTAAAGAGTCTGGACGATTGACATTTTTATTGGGTTGTAGTAAATGCAAATTTTTTAAAGAAAGTGAAAAGTTATCAATTAATGGCTTTTTTAAAGCTTTTTTTACACATCCCACTGTCGCCATAGGGCTCATTAGTTCTATACAGTGTTTAGTGTGTGAAGGGGCATGGAAGTGTCATAGCTTGGCATGGGGAATGAGTGGCCATAGGGGTTGTTTTGGAGTATATCTTGGCATGGGGAACATGAAGGGCCATGGGGTGGGTGGATGAAGTGGAATGGATGGGGCATGGGGAGTGTGTGGGGGACAAGGGGGTGTGAGGGGTATGGGCTAGAGGGCCTTTTTGTTTTTATTTTTAGTCCCACTGCACTGAGGCAGACCTTTTAAAGAGCCAACCTCTGTGCCTGGCAGCCCCTATGGTTGACTCCAAACTTTATCCCAGGTTGGCTGGCTTGACTCCAGTCTGCACCCGACACCACACAATGAAAATACCGTCCTTGCGGGCACTTTCTCCCAAGGCAGGTGGGCCAAGTCAGGAGTTTTCCCAACTCCCAATAACTGCCTCGAGAATGAAAATCCAGGCCACTTCCCCAAAACTGGCAACCTCGGGGCCAAGGTGTTGCTGGATTTCGGATCTTGCCAGATATTGGGTCAGGTGGCTCGAGCCATGGGTGGTTCAGTCAAGCTGGGTTGGGTGGAGTCAAGGGTCACTTGGAGTTCGAGAGTAAACCGGTGTGCAAATGGCAAAGAGTGCCACCATCATCAGGTGCCACCACGCCGCGCCAATGCGGTGCATAGCTGAATTGTCCAGGGGACTTTTTATTCATTTTACTCAATTAACATTAATGCATGGTACATTCTATAAATGTCTGGTTTTCAGACAACTCTGGATTTTGGACAGGCGGATTTGAGACACTACTGTATTTGTCTATCATGGAATATGCTGTAATATTAAAACCAAATACATTTAAAACCCATTGGTCTCTTGGCATCCCTCTATGTTCTCCTGTTTATTGTTAAAAAGAAAAATGACTCCCATATACATGTCCTATCATGCCTCTCAGAAACATCTCAAACTATTTGAAATGCAGTTTGAAAATGTTTATATATTTACCAAAGACTTTCTTCCAAATCCAATGACTGCAATAGCTCTCAAATAACTTCTGGGAAAGCAGCCAAAAGTACAAATTTATTTACCTTTTTAAGATGTTAGATTAAACTTTCTACTGATAGGAGCAAAATTAAACCAATTTTAACTTTTTTTCATTTCAGTTATTAGAGCTTTGCTACCAACAACCATCTGCTTGTCTTCTTCTCAAACAATGAATTTAGAAAATAGCGCCTAAGAGGATCGTTGCAACGAGAAACAGTGTTGTTTATAGTTATGTGTCTCTGGCCTAGAATGTCCTTGAAGGACTCTCAAATCTAAACTATCCTTTGCAGCAACGTTTTCCCTTTCTTACAAACATCACTGAGGCATGTGGCAGCTTCATTGCATTTGCAGCAGATTCCCAACGAAGGAACAGCAAGATAGCAGTCAGTGCCTTCACCTCCACTGGAGCATAAACTGTAGATCTGGAGGCATTAGGGTACAGAATGAAACACAGCATGAATTGCAGCTTTCACACCATAACAATCGAAATGTCTCAGAGCTTTTGGAATTGGATTGCAGCCATGAGACCAGCCATGTCACAGATCATTGTAGCCACAGAGGCCCAGTGGAGCAGTGAACAGCTGGAGTTGGCCTGCTTAATACTGCCGCCTCTCAAGACAAGAGCAACAATGCCAGGCCTCCTGCTTCCTCCCTTTGAGCACAATTCCAGTGTGATGTGAAGGCACCCCCCAACCCTCCAGAGAGGTGATCTTCATTGGCTAGCTACCATGAGAAGAGGCCATCTGAGTCTCATTATTGGAAACCAGTCATATCACACAATCAAGATAGGTCCTCAGGTACCGCTTTGAAGGAGCACGAGATTAGGCATGTATAGGCCCCCAAGGGAAGCATGGTGTTAGGAACGAGTAGCGTGGTTGTTTGTACTTTGCAATTATTGTATTAAAATAGGCTGCGCATTAACATGCACTTGGTTATACATGGAGGTTACAGCCAGACTGGAAAAACTACACACATTATATTCTGATTTATTCACCCAGATGATGACAGTTATACCAGGACAAAAATGTGTCGTCATGTGGCAGGAAGAATAGTGAATTAAGGCAATATCTCTTCATATGCCAGTGGGGAAAAGGAGATTAAGTAACACTGAGTTAGTCAACGGAGAGAGTTTCAAGATGATCTGTTCTTGAATTGATTACATTGGTTCTTGTTATGTAATCAGTCACTCAGAAGCCAGAAATAAGCATGCTGATGTTTAATTCAACATAATTACTTCACTAAGAATGCATCACCTGACCTGGAGAAGAGATGTGTTCACAGAATCACAGAATTGTTACAGTGTGTTGTGGTGGAAATCCTGTTAACCTAAGTCTGCTCTAAACATGGTGACCGGCACAGCCATTTTCCTACATAAGTTTGCTAAATTTATGAATGGTTATCTCTGTTCATGCATACCCTTGAGTCATTCATGCATTCCCCCACTATCTCAACTGAGTTACAACTTAGCTGTCATAGAGCTGAATAATTCGGGAGGAGTGCCGGGGGGGTGGTGGGGGGGGGGGGGGGGGGGGGGGGGGGGGGGGGGGCGGTGATGGCGTGCCGCCCCAGAAACCAAGTCTTCATGGAGCTGACATGCTTCTTGCCGACTTACCATGCTGCCATAAAGCGCTGGCGGGCAGGCTAACGAGGGCTGAGTGGGACTTGCACCCGTCATTGGGGAGGAATTACCGCCCTCAGGGTCTGCTGACCAATCCGATTGGCTGACAGCTTCACAGTCCCGGCAGCGCCAGTAAGGTATTTTGAGGGAGCTCGGGGGCTGGGCGGGAAATGGCGGGGTGGGCACCCGCCCTATTTTACATACTCCCCACTGGGAAACATGTCTGCCGGGCGCATGTAAAATTCAGCCCATAGCCTTGAACAAAAAAAAAATCTGTTCATATGAGTTTCTTCGTTATTGTAACTCAGCTAGAGTTTTCCCACGAGGAACAACTGTTTCATATCCCAACTCCAGACAATTAGCAATTAAGTTACATGGGGCACAAACCAATTAAGAATGCTGGTGACTACGCAATCAAGGCGTGTCCTGAATTAAGTGATTTGCTCACACGAGGGGCTGCATCTTCCGGTCGGCAAGCTGGGGCGGTGGGGGGAGGTGGGGGGCCTGCTCACCGATGTATAAAATAATGCAGGGTGACATCGGGCAAGCGTCCCAACGTTGCCAGGCGTCATTTACATTTTCAGGTCAGCACACGCAGAGCCAAGTCAGCATACCCACCAACCTGTCAACGGCCACTTAAGGCCATTAATAAAGTAATTGAGGTAATCAATAGGCCTGCCCGTCCAACCTTAAGGTTGGTGGGCAGGCCAGGAGCCCAGGTGGGCTTCTGAAAAAACATGAAACCTCATCCACGGGTGGGATGAGGTTTCATGAGGGATTTTAAATGTTTACAAAATGTTGAAATAAAAGAACTTGACATGTCCCAGCTCATATGACACTGTCACATGAGGAGACATGTCAGGGATTTTTTCTTCACAGTTCTAAAAATTTTTGAAACTTCCAGCGATCTCCCTGAGGTGGCACTTTGCCTCAGGGAGATCTGTGAGCTCTTTTGTGCGCATGCCTTAATTGGCCCGCCCTCGTAAAATGGTGGCGCGCCCCTGACTAGGGGCGCTGATCGGGAACCCAGCCGCTCGCGCCCGCTCCCGCACACCTCCCCCCAGTGGGGGAGAAATGTTGCCCAAGAGTAACCTAATGAAAATGGACATCTCAATCACCAGCCTGCTTGCAGTATGTGCCTAATTCTAGCTCACTTCTACAATTGTTCATAGTATTCTGATTGGTGTCATTAGCCATGGGGCCTGAGAGAGGCTTTGTTGCCCAAATGCCATCTGTGCATCTGATTCTCTTTACCTGAAAAAGAAAATGGAGGCCAAATGAGGAAGGGCAGAGGCCTCTAATTGGAAGCTTCCTGCATATCAGATGTTGATATGAATAATCATTTGATCATTGTCAGGTGCTGCCTGGATATTCACTCAGTTGAATCTGTTAATCTTGAAGTAGCTGAGTGGGTACCCTAATTCTAATGTGGGTGCCATTGATGACACCTTGGATCTTAGAGGCGTCGCTCCCCCCTAAAACTGTATGGACTTGATAAAGCACCATATAACAGATTTAGTCAGCAAATAGGAATGCATGGGATTAAAGGGATTGTTGTAACTTCAGCAAACAATTGGTTATGGTATAGAAAGCAGTAAGTAGTGGTGAATGGATGTACCATGAATTAGATAGATGCATGTAGTAGGATGGCCAAGGGAACATATGAATATACAAATTAAGAGCAGGAGTGGGCCATTCAGTCCCTAATGCCTGCTCCACCATTCAGTAAGTTTATGGCTCCTCTGCTTGTATCCTCAACTCCACTTTCCTTCATACCCCCATACCCTTTGGTTTCCTTGTCAATCAAGAATCTATCTAACAACTAAGCTTTAAAAATGTTCAATGAGATACCCTCCACAGCTCTCTGGGGAAAGGTGTTCCTCAGACTCACAACACTGGGAGAATGTGTCCCCTCATTCTGGGCTCTCCCACAAAGGAAAACATCCTTTCAGCAGCCACCCTGTCAAGTCCCCTCGGGATCTTACATGTTTCACCAAGATTGCCTTTCATTCTTCTAAACTACAATGGATACAGACCCAACCTGTCCAACCTTTCCTCATAGGATAACCCCCTCATTCCAGGAGTCAGTTGAGTGAACCTTCTCTGAACTGCTTCTAATGTAATTATGTCCTTTCTTAACTAAGGACACCAAAGTTGCACATAGTACTCGAGATGTGGTCTCACCAATACCCTGTACAACTGTAGCAAAACATCCCTACTTTTGTATTCCATTCCCCTCACAATAAATTACAACATTCCATTTGCTTTTGTTACGGAGAGGCGGGGGATTCATTTGAACATCCCTGATTACTCCTCTCACCACCCGTCGATAAACAGAAAGGTATTTTATAAGCGGTGGTGTGTTTCCCAACCCCTCAGTTTTGGCGTGATCCAATTTTCTAAGAATAACCCCACAGCAAACTTGAGACAGGATGAGCCCAGAGAGTTAGTTTATTTGCACACACTCAAAATACGGTGGAGGGGTGTCGCTACATAGGCCTCTGTGCATTCATATAGTAGAGAAGGAAAGATTTGCAGGGCAAAGACCAGAGATTTATAGTTTCACATCTTTCCAGAGTCCAGAATCAAAGTCCAATAATGTATTCCGTCACAGAGGTCAGCAGGCTGAATTGATGCTGGATAATTCATTTTTCCAGTAGAACTGACTTCCATGATGAAATAGGCACACAGAGCTGAATCAGTTTTGTAGGCGATGGTACAGAAGATCCAGTAGAAAGAGTATAGGTGGAGCCAGGCACTCAAACTTGGACAAAGTCCATTTTCTGTGCTGATGCTTGGTAGATGGAAAAATGGCAGACTGAGCTTTGCAGCTCCACAAGGCAATATTACTGGCTCCCCCAGCTAGGGGTTCATGTCACACGACTGCCACCTCTCCATTTTGGCTTTGACAAAGGGTGTGTATCCCTCTGTCTGTGTCCTTGAGATTGGTAATGTTCCAAACATTAAATCTTAAAGGGAGGTTATGGGGTCCTTTGTCCTAGCAGGTGAATTGGCTCCAGTTGGCTAAGCCTGGCTTATGAAATGTAGATGGTTTTTGTGTAGGGAATCAAAGGGTATGTGAGTATGAAGGAAAGTGGAGTTGAGACTACTATCAGATCAGCCATAATCATTGAATGGTGGAGCAGGCTTGAGAGGCTGAATGGCCCCTGCTCCTAATTTGTATGTTCATATGTTCCCTTGGCCATCCTTTGAATTTGGTCTCTGCAGCCCGTAGGAGGATCGTTACAGCCTCTTCAGAGATAACGAAGTGTAAGCTTGTTTCAAACTGCCAAATAGCCCCTTTGTTCAGGGTCACAGACAGACAGCTTCATCCAATTTAAAAGGGTCATTACCCAGTTTTTAAAATTTTACAAATTAACCATACAGTGTGAGGTCTTACCCCCCTGACAGTCCTCACGGCCTCGGAGATAAAAAAATGAATTCTGTTTCATTTTTTTAATGCGATTTTATGAAAGAAGAATAGGAATTAAAGAACTGTACATGCATTCTTTCATTCACACTGGCACATCAGATACACAGCTAGCAGGGGCAATGGCAGTCCCCTGCTGCATTTTCTTTTTGAGGTTAAACCTGCATTAGAATTTTTGGGGACGTCTATTCAGGGTTAGAGTTCTCAACTTTCCTCTGTTGGGGATCAGGCATAAGCAAAGCCATTGGTTTCAGAACTCTGCCTGTTCAACTGCTGATTAAGCTTTACAGGGTGATTAGCACTCAGGGAGTGAGTGAAGGTCAAGCTGTTCTGGCCTATCTGCGGGGGAATGTTATGCATCTCATGCTGTGAGTACCAGGCCCTTTGATCATAGGGCTGAGCTGCTCCTGCTATCCATCTTGGTAACCTGTGGGTTCAGCTGATCAAACCCAGGGAAAGTGGTTAGGCAGAGTGTCAGGAGATTGGGGCGTTTTGATGGGATTTTGGCCTCCTTAGGAGATTCCAGGTCAAAGCCCAACTTCAGCGCTAGCACAACTGGGGTGTTCCAGCTTCTGTTGCTAGGTGCTTTGAGTTGGCACGGCAACAGGTGGGCAGTTCACTCCTGAATTTGGGCCAGCCTTTCTGGGCCCAGATAATAGGAAAATGGCCTTCTGGAAGGGGCATCTCCCGCATTCATACCAGGTAGGGCTACAGTCATGTAGCCTGAGGGTTGTTATGGATCATTTTAAATGTGGTGGGTATTGGATCCATTTTGGTTGGGATCCCTCTGCTGGTCACTTGGGTGGTAGGCTCCATATCTTTTTGGACACTATTGTGCTCTGGTGGATGGTCAGCTCTCGCTGTATCTCCTGGTGGCTTTTCAACTAAGTAAGGCATTACCCTCACTCTTTCTGGGCTAATCTGGGAACTTTCCTGGTCCCCATTTAAATTTGCCATAAAGCTGTCAGCTAAACCAATTATTAGTTTCCTGCTTGCGGCCTTTGGCTTTGGTGGGGGTGCTCTGCTAACATGTTGCATGTCCCCTGGAACACTTCTGCCCTCAAGTGGAGGTGCAGCTTGCTCTTCGGCTGGATGAGGCATTTCACTCCCTATCTGCTCATCTGTTTGGGAACTCCCTTCGCCCCTATTTAATGTCAGAAAGAAAGTTTCTGCTAGCAATACTTCAGGCAAACCCTAGCCTTTTCCTTTCCTGGTTTAATAACCTGCCTTCCTTCAGGTTCTTCAGCTACGTAATGCATCTTCCTCACTATCTCTTTCCCTGCTCTGGGACTTCTCTGTTCCCTATTTAATTTTGGTATACTCAGTGAATCTATTTTAGATTCTAGTGGCCTTTCCTGGACCTCTTTAAACTTTACTGGCCTGGCTTCGGCCTTGCTACATTCGAGCAGCCCTTGTTCAATGTTTATGGGCGTTATTGCACATTTTTGGGCCTCTGGACCTTCCTCAGCCTTTTGCTGTCCTGCATATTTCTGCTGGTTGACGTTGGCCTCTTTTCTTTCGCTGGCTAACATCTTGCTGCCAGCCAAATAGTTTCCAAGGAGGAAATCAATCCCTGCTACTGGTAGTTTGGGGACAATGCCTACTGTAACAGGGCCTGAAATAAGGTCACACTTCAGGTTGACCTTGTGGAGAGGTGCAAACACCGATCCTCCTCCCACTCCACTGATCAGGGCTGTAGCCTTCAAGGAGGACTCAGAGTGTGGGGTGCAAGGGTAAGTGTAAGTTCCCCTCCATTATTAAGGACTGAGTGGCCCTTGTGTCCTGGAGCAGTAAAATGGACTTGTTCACATTTGGGACGGGTAGAGGGACACTGTTCCTGGATGGACAAAACTCTGGAAGCTCACTGGGAGTTTTGTTTGGCTCAGACACGCATGGTGCCATACCATCCAAATGGTAAATTTCTGTAGTGAGAGCCTCTTGCCTGCTCTGCTACATTATCCACTGGGGCATCCACCAGGGGACTACCCATATGGAGCCCTATTAGGGCAGCAAGCTTCCCTCACAATCTCCAGTACTCAAGTCTGGAATGGCCTATTTTATTGCAATCAGAACGCACCGGTCTCCGGGGGTTCGCCTTTCGGGCTATAGGAGGGTTTCTTGGTGGGAGGCCTTTCCTACCTAGATCGCCCTGCTTATCCTTCCAGGATCTGCCTGGGTTTACAGACCTACAGGTGAGATCATTGCTATCTGCTGTGACAGCTGCATTCCTGGCCGTGAGGATCCTCTGCTCCTCTAAGTGCATTGGCAAGTTGGAGGGTAAGCAATTTTTGAATTTCTCCAACAATACCAATTCATACAAACCCTCATAGTTGCGTGGAATTTTTAGCAATCTTATCCATTGGTTAAGCACAATTTGCTTCAGCCATGTGAACTCGATGTGGGCTTCTTATGAGTGTTCCGGAATTGCGGGCAGTATGCCTCTGTGATGAACTCGTAGGCACTTAGGATACAGCCTTGGTCTTGGTCTACTCATAATTCATGGACACATCAGGAGGCCGCATGGAGTAGACCTCTTGGGCTCTTCCTAACAGCTGCCCTCGAGCTAAAAATGTCAAGATACCTGAGGGCCATTTTATCCATCCAGCTATTTCTTCAAAAGTGGCAAAAAATGACTCCAGATCATTCTCTTCAAGTTTGGAAATGAATCTAGCATACTTGAGGGCCTCAGAGAGTAGATCTGGGTCAGGAAGATAGGGATGCTCCCGGGTAGAGAGAAATTTTCCCTTACAGCTTCCGACTGACTGGTCTCTCTATCCGTTTGAGCTTCTAGCTCCATTTCCAATTTTTGGAGCTGGAATAATCTTTCTTGTTCTGTTTCCTGAGCCTCTCCCTCTCTCTCCTTAAATTCTAGCTGTATTCTGACCTTTTCCAGCTCAAATTGGGCTAGGGGAGGGGATTCAGAGTCATGGTTGAGCTCTACGTCTAACAGCACTACTGGTAATGTGAGATCCAAATTTTCTACCAGATCAGATCATTTGTCTTCACTTTATTGAGCAGTTTTAACTGTACCTCCCCAGCTACAGCTTTTAGTCATTCTCTGCTAAGGTCCACCAAAGTTTTACGGTTTAAATTTCCTTGTTTGATCCACATCTGGGCATCAAAAGTTGCCATTTTCTTAGCATTAGGGAAAAGGAATTTGCTGTGGTAAGCTACTTGTGTTTCAAAATTTGTTCCAGCCACTGAGTTTTCCTCTTTTGGTTTCCAATTGGCTCTTTTATATCAGATTTGGCTCATCTTAACTTGGACTCTGGTCAAATTCAAATGGGTGTTCCTGGACTTGAGCTCCCAAGTTCTGTTAAGGGCAAGAAGAGGGGGTTAATTTAAACAGCTCTGACTTCGCCTCTCACAACCTGTCCATAAACAGAAAGGTGTTTTAATTTGCTTCCCCCTTTATAAGTGGTGGTGTGTTTCCCAACCCCTCAATTTTGGTGTGATCGAATCCCACAGCAAACTCGAGCTAGGATGCACTCAGAGGGTTAGCTTATTTGCACACACTCAAAACACGGTGCTGAGGCTGGGGGGGCAGTGCTGCCTGTAGGGTGGTGGTCACTACATAGCTCCCTGTGCCCTCATACAGTAAAGAAGGATAGAGAAAGAAAGATTTACAGGGCAAAGACCACAGAGAAAAGGATTATTGTTTCACATGTGTCTAGAGTCCAGAGTCAAAGTCCATTGGTGTATTCCTTCACAGAGGTTGGCAGGTTGAACTGAAGCTGGATAATTCACTTCTCCAGTAGAACTGACTTCCATGATGAGATAGGCACGCAGAGATGAATCAGTCTTGTAGGTGATAGTACAGAAGTTCCCGTAGAAACAGTGTAGATGGGGCCAGGCATTCAAACCTGGACAGAGTCCCTTTAACATGCTACCGCTTGGTAGATGGAAAAATGGCAGACTGAGCTTTGCAGCTTCACAAAGCAATATTACTGGCTCCCCCAGCTAGGGGTTCATGTCACGTGACTCCCAACTCTCCACTTTGACTTTGACAAAAGGTATGTATCCCTTTGTCTGGGTCTCTGAGATTGGTAATGTTTTAATCATTAAGTCTTTAAGGGAGATTGCAGGATCCTTTGTCCTAGCAGATGAATTGGCTCCAGTTGGCTAGGCCTGGCTTATGAAATGTAGATGGCCTTTGTATAGTTCCCTTTGAATTTGGTCTCTGCAGCCCACAAAAGGTTTGTTAAGGTCTCTTCAGAGATAACAAGGCGTAACCTTCCTCAAAACTGACCCTTTTGGTCACAGACATAGTTTCAGCCATTTTAAAAGGGCCATTGCCCAGTATTTTTTAAATTTTAGAAATTAGCCATGAGGACATATACATATATATAAAAATAAGCTGCAGCTGCATATTAACTTTTTGTGATTCATGTACCAGGACACCCAGGTCCCTCTGTTCCTCAGAGTTCTGCAATCTCTCCCATTTAGATAATTCTTTAATTCTTCCTGCCAAAGTGGACAAGTTCATATTTTCCCACATTATATTCCATCTGCCAAGGTTTTGCCCACTCACAACTTATCTATATTCCTTTGCAGACTCCTCATGCCCTCTTTACAACTTACTTTCCTACTTATCTTTATGTCATCAGTAAATTTAGCCACCACACTTTCAGTCCCATCACCCAAGTCATTAATATCGATTTGGAATAGTTGAGATCCCAGCACTGATCCCTGTGGCACTCCTCTCATTACAACCCAAAAATGACCCATTTATCGGTATTAGGGTCATTGTTTGTCTTGTTTTCTTTATGTATATACTTGGGTATAATGAGTATAATTTAGAAGTGTACAGATGGTGAAAACATTGACAAAAGTAGTAAATAGTGAGCAGACTTTGTGACAACATAGACAAACTGTTGAAACAGGAGGGCACATGAGAAGTGCAATTTAATATGGAAGTGCAAAGTGATGCCCTTTGAGAGGATGAATATACAGAGACAGTATAATCAAAATGGTACTATTTTAAGGGGGATGCAATAATAGAGGGACCTGGATGTGCAAATCCTTGAAGGCGCCAGGGCAAGTTCTTAATAGGCAGTTAAGAAATTGTATGGGATACTTGACTTTGTAAATAGGAACATTGAATGCAAAAATGTACTGTGCAACCATTTTGTTTTCTCTCTATTTACACTTTTTCTGCACTTTTCATTGCATTTGTTTTCCTTTCCATTCATGCCTGAAAAAGGTGATGGAAGCAGATCCAGTAGTAACTTTCAAAGGGAAATTGGATAAATGCTTTAAATAAAAATATTGCAGGACTATGGGAAAAGAGCAGGAAGGTATGACTAATTGGATATCTCGTTCATAGTGCGGATGCAGGCATGATTACCTGTGTCGTAAGAGTCCATGATTCTGTGATTCCTTTTCCTTATGATTGACCTTCTGAATGAGGCTATTGAGCAAACACTGCTATGCCAAATAGGAGACGTTTATCTACTTGTTAACATTTAATATATTATTTTAGTTCCAGGTTTGAATTACAAGAACCTTATAACATGCCACAAATGCAATTCACTAGACATTTACACCACAAGCCCTGAAACATGCTGAAACAGGATATTAATGAACAAAAGAATAAGATGCAAATGATTCTACTACAGGGATCTCAGGCTGTGTGCATTGTTGAACATTCTGATTTTTAAAAATTATTATTGCAGATGCAGATTCACATACATAATTGACACAGTCATTATATATGTTTTATGGGCTAATTGTATATTTAGATGCACAAGTACACACTTTTTATGAAAGTGCACATGCCCTTACATTGTATATGAAGTCATTGAACATCCTTACTTGCATGGTGCCTGAAGAAGGGATGCATCAAAACCCTTATACGTCTTGTCTTGAATGAGCTTGCACTGGGAATAGTGGAGGTTGAAGGCTGAAGCAGCATGTTTGACTTTGGTTCTGGGAATCAGTTAGGTTTGGGGATAGTGGACAGGGACTCTTCATGCTGGTATGCGTGTTGGTTACTGTCAGTGCCCCTCTTGGTCATATGTTGGGTTGTTTGAGGGAGCAGTTTATGTAACATAAAGGGTTAACAGATGGGATATGCTAATGTATGATGCAGATCATAATGAACCACTAACACCAGTCAGTCATATGATGGACCCTGTTTCTCTCTCTTGAAATTGAGGTTGGAATTATGCCTAGGAGCTATGTGCCTACTCTGTAACCTGTTTAGATGTAGTACTAATAAACAAGTGTTAAGCAGATACCAGAGTATATCTAGTCTGCCTAAAAACCAAGTCCCATGCCTAGAGTCCAAGACAGAAGGACCCAATCTCATAATTTGGTGGCAGCAATGGAGACATCAATAAAAGACACATCGGTGTTATCAAAGGAACCAAAGAATAAAGAAACTTTTGAAAGCAGCTTGAGTAGTTTCAGAGGTAGAAGGAGGCACACTGGAGAGAGGCAATGATGACCATTCCTGGTGAGCAGACCTTGCCCTTAACCTGCCCATTTGACTCCTGCGAGGGCCTGCAGAGAGGTCAGCAGTGGGAGCTATGGAAATGCCATTTTCTCCATTGTTGAGCAGCGTCGGGTCTTCAAGAAAAATAACCAAAGCTTCAAGTTAGTTCCTTTCTTTATGCAATAGGTTCAGTAGCAGGCACCATTCTCCTAAGGCAAGATGTGCAGGAGTCCGCCGCAAATCTCGATTCCATTATTAAAGCCTTTGACACCTATTTTAGCCCAAAGCAAAATTTAGTAACAGAACGTGCATATTTTAACCGGCGCTCACAACGAACTGTTGAATTGGCTGAATTATTCCTAACTCACCAATATTGCCTAGCTAGTTTTTGCGGAAATGGAGTGCTGAAGGACAAGCTAATCCGTGATCACAGAGTCGTGCACGTTCAGAATGAAATGCTCTCTGAATTTCTGCACGCTAAGGATGATCTTACACTGGATCAAATGGTCCAGTATGTGAGGTAGGCTGAGCTTAGAGCATTTAATCGGCTATAGTTCATGGCAACACTGAGGCTTCACATGACTCCGTACATTGGATAGGCCCACGGGTAGCAGCCCCACCCATACAAAAGCTTGCCAAACAAACTGAAAGGGCAGGAAACTCCACGCCAGCAGCCATTGTGAGATGCTTGTGTTGATGTACAAAAACCCAAAATAGACACCAAGACTGCCCATCAGGGTCTTGGAACACTTCCCGTGTGGCAAAACTGGATATTTCAAGCATTTCTGCGAATCCAGAAATTTTAATTGAAGCTGCAGACCAGCTAATATTTATGAAGCACATTGCTTCCAAGGAATGGAAAGTCCAGAAAATGATGACCCAACATAATTCCTAGGGGAACTAACTAGTCTTAATCCAGACTATTGGTCAGTTACAGTTCAAGCTCAAGGCTTCAATACTACTTTTAAAATTGATACTGGAGCTGCTCTTAACATATTAACAGATGACCCTGACTGGCTTCAGTCAATAACCCTTTATCCATCAGATATCAAGTTAAAAAATCCAGCAGCATAGACCTACCAATTAAAGGCAGTATTATTGCTCCTCTTAACTACAAGGGATGATAGATTGTTGATTCTTTGCATGTTCTTCACAATCAATGTATGTCCTAATGAGTGGTGACATTGGTATAATTCTAGGAATCTTAGAAAAAACAGATGATGATCATCATTTAAATGACTTATACAACAATCTTCATTCTTTTACTTAGAAGTGGTGGAAATTCAGCCTTCAGAAGCTGAGTAAGTATATGCAATCAGCAGCAAGTTTCTTTTTTTCACAGAGACACCATCCACTGGAAGTTACAAAACTCCCAGCTATTCAAAAAGTAAGGCCAGAGGTGATGGATACACAAGACACTGCAGCAGACAGTGACCACGGGTGTGCAGTGATGGCATGCAGTGGGAGGACTCACAAAGACTATCAATTCATCTCAAAGATGACATTACACATTATTTAATGAAAATGAATATATTTTCAGATTATAAAGTGACAAAATGTGTTCACCTGTGCAACCACTTGTGATCAGAATTTCTTAACTTTTCTAGGCCTACCACTTCTTCTAGGTGCTGCACTGACATCCACAGCAGGGTGGAGACAGTCTGTGCAGTGGTTGGCCATGTAGCCTCTGATAACTTCGGCGTGCATCCTCTGGACAGCCGAGGCCTTGATGGAATCGGAGGAGTGGGCAGCCTCTGAGATTCCTGAGTGAATGGACAGATGTCCAGGTCCCCCTTTGCCTCTTGCATTGCCACTGCAGGAATTCACCCCTAGCGATGGCAATGGAGTGCAGGTCTACGCGCATCTCCACATTCTGCTGGACCAGGGTCTCCATGGCACCTGCCATCCTTCTCATGGAGACCTCCATATGCGCACATGTGGGTACCACTTCAACAAAGAGCAGGCGGATGAACTCCTCTGACTCGTGTGCCACTTTGTTGATGTCTTCCAACAGCTCTACGTAATGTTTCTCCATCCTCTGCTGGCTTTCCATGATGAGTTGGAAGGCTGAATCCAGAGGGCTCGTCATCTGACTCAGACCTCACAGATAACGGGTCCTCTGAGTGCCGGGGAGCTTGGCTGAATCTGTCTCCTCCTGCTGCGGACACATGTCCATGTGGTGACCACAAGGTTGTGAATCCAAGCCAGCTCTAGCTCTAGGTCCCACCAAGCTGTGTGTCTCTGCGCTGGTGGAAGGTGTGGGTAAGCCCTGTGATGAGTCTTCCAGGCTGCGTATTTCCAGCTCTTCAATGGAGGAGGTGTCCTCTTGGCTGGTGGTGTGGACCTAGATGGAGCTGAGGGACTGGCTGGCTGAGGGCATCAGCCGCTTGTCAGAGCTCCCTGTGAACCAAAGTAGAGATAATTACTGCATGGCAGCAGATTCAAAAGCAGGAGAGAGAGCACTCACAACTGCATTGCGAGAGGAATAATGTGGTACAGGATCCTCACATGGGTGTTCGCCGCCAACTTCACCATCACCGCAGGCATGGTCCACGTCCTCACCAGTCAGCGCGATGGCACACTCCTCAAAGTGAGTGAGGGAGCTAATGTGGGCCACTCCACCCCCGGTCTGGCACCTCTCCCTCTTGTTGTAAGCCAGTTTCTCCTGCATGAAAACAGATAGAGTGTGAGCAGGCTGCCTGGCACTGCGTGGAATTATTGCGGTGAGTGGAGCCATGGACTTCCTGCACTGGATGGCTGACTTCCTCTGTGCTCTGGTGGTGCTGACCGCCACTGCCATTGCCTCCCAGGCTGGATTGGTGACTCTGGTGGAACTCCTGTGGCCAGAACAGGGGTAGGGGACTTCACAGTGGCCATCCACTGTGTCCAGCAGGCGCCCCAGAGAGGCGTCACTAAATTTGGGGGCTGCTGCCTCTCTTTGCTTTTGGGACCATCTATAGCCTGGAGCTTTCCTGATCTGAAGTAGTCATATCGCGCCCAGAGCTGAGGTCACTGTGGGACAGGCAAACCTAAGCCTGCCCGCCAGCGATCCAGTGTGTTTCCCATGAATGCAGTGTTAATGAGGTGGGAAGCACCAGGAATATCTCGTGAAAACCCGCCATTATGGCCGGCAGGTAAAACCGGGACGATTCCGCCATTAGATTCTGAGAATTGCTTGCAGCCCCTGTGCTATTCTCTGGAGCTAGAGAGTTGCCAACAGCTCTCCAAGGTGGAATTTCCTACTGGCTGAGGACTCATTGGAGTGTTACATGGCTGCAGGGCAGGCAGTACCGGTAGTAATGCCGTGGCTGATTCCTTGGATGGTGTGAAGGAAAACCCCGCCATCCTAAAAATCCTGGTCCACATCTTTTAGGAGTTGCTGGTCTGTGCACTGTGAATGTTGAACTGTTATAGGAGCCTAGAAACATATGAACAGGAGTAGGCCATTCAGCCCATCGAGCCTGCTCTGCCATTCAATTAGATCATGGCTGATCATCTACCTCAATACCACTTTTCTGCAATATCTCTATATCCCTTGATGTCATCAGTCTCCAGAAATCTATCGATCTCTCTGTCTTCAACATGCTCAATGACTGAGCTTTCATAGCCCTCTGGGGTAGAGAATTCCAAACATTCAACACCCTCTGAGTGAAGAAATTCCTCCTCATCTCAGTCTCAAATGGCCTACCCCTTATCCTGAGATTGTGTCTCCTAGTTTTAGACTTGCCAGCCAGGGGAAGCAACTTATCTACAGCCACCCTATCACGCCCTGTCAGAATTTTGTAAGTTTCAATGAGATCACCCCTCATTCTTCCAAACTCCAGGGAGTACAGACTCAGCCTCCTCAATCTCTCCTCATAAGATAATCCTGCCATTCCAGGGATTTTGGTCCAATGAGGGACTTTTTTCTATTCCTTGGATGTTGGCGTCACTGGCTAGGCCAGCATTTATTGCCCATCCCCAAATGCCCTTGTTCATGAGGCATTTAAGAGTCAATCACATTGTTGTGGGTCTGGAGTCATGTGTAGTCAGACCAGGTAAGGATAGCAGATTTCCTTCCCTAAAGGACATTAGTGAACCAGATGGGTTTTTACAACAATCAGCAATGGTTTTTATTGAATTCAAATTCCACCACCTGTCGTGGTGGGATTCATACCCCAGGTCCCCAGAGCATTACCTTGGGTCTCTAGATTGCTAGTCCAGTGACAATACCACTGCCTCCCCTTAATCTTTTCCTTTTCACACACCTAAAGAAGCTTTCACAGTCCGCCTTTATGTTCCTTGTTAGTTTACATTCATATTCTCTATTCCCTTTCTTAATCAGTTTCTTGGCCCTCCTTTGCTGGGTTCTAAATTGCTCCAAATCCTCAGGTTTACCACTTTTTCTGGCATAAGGCACTTCCATTGATCTAAAGCAGTCTTTAACTTCTTTTGTTAATCACTGTTGATTTACCTTTCCCTTTGAGTGTTTGTGCCTTAGAGGAATGCTATAGACCATGTAGTGTTTCTTTAATTTTTAATTTAATAGTATTTCTTTACTTTCTTTAGTATTGCCTATCTATCATCAAACATTTCAGTGCATTTTCCCAATCCACCATAGCCAATTTGCCCCTCATACCTTAATACTTTCCTTTCTTCAGATTTAAGACCCTGGTTTCAGAATGAACTATATTGCATTCAAACTAAATGCAACATTCTACCATATTATGGTCACTCTATCCCAAAGGTTCCTTTACAGCAAGGTTATTAATTAGCCCTTTCTCATTACACAACACTAAATCCAAAATAGCCCAACCCCTAGTTGGCTTCTCTACATTCTGCTCCAGAATCCCATCTTGTGTACACTCCAGGAATTCATCCTCCATAGCATTAGTGCTGATTTGGTTAACCAAGTCTATACATAAATTGAAGTCACCCATTATTACTATATTACCCATGTTACATCCATCTCTACTTTTCTGATGTATACCATTCCCAACATTAGCATGTTTGGTGGTCTATGAACAACTCCCGCCAATGTTGCTGCCCCTTGTTGCTTCTTAGCTCCACCCAAACTAATTCTACATCTTGATCCTTCAATCTAATATCCTCTATTATTAATATACTAATCTCACCTCTTATTAAGACTGCTACCCCACCTCATTTTCCTTTTTGCCTATCCCTCCCAAATGTTGAATGTCCACGGATATTCAGTTCCCAATCTTGGTCACCCCATGTCTCCCCACGGCAATTAAATCATACCCATTTGTCTCAATTTGTGCATTCAAATCATTACCATTTTTGTGAGTGCTATGTGCATTCAGATAAGGTGCCTTTAATTCTGCTTTTTTAAAACATTATCTCTATTCTGATCCTATTTGATGCTTGCCTATGCTTTGTCTTTCTTCTATTTTTACTCTCTACTTTTCTGCTTCCTTTTACCAGTTTTGTTTCCCTTGAACTTGAGCTCCCTCTCAAGTTCCCATCCTCCTGCCAATCTAGGTTAAACTCTCCTCAACAGCACTAGTGAATCTCCCTGGAAGGATGTTAGTCCCAGTCCTGCTGAGATGCAGCCCGTCTATCTTGTACAGGTACCACTTGCCACAGAACTGGTCCCAATGCCTCAGATAACTGATGCCTTCCCTCCCAAAGCAATTCTCCAGCCATGTTCAATCACTCAATTCTCCTATTTCTATGTTCACCAGCACGTGGTACTAGGAATAATCCTGAGATTGCTGCTTTTCAATATCCTTCCTAGCTACCTGAAATCTGCTTTTAGGGCTTCATCTCCATTCCAACCTATGTCATTGGTACATGTACAACAACATTTGGCTGTTCATCCTCCCCCAGAAGAATGTCCTGCAGTCGCTCTGTGACAGCCTTGACCCTGGCACCAGGGGAGACAATAAGCCACAGCAATTTGGAATCTTGTGCACCACGAACCACATAGTGGATGAAAGCGGCATTATTAGCACAGCCACCCACATAAGACATAAGAATAGTAGCATGACAGCCAAAGTATGCAGGGTTTTTTAATCAGAGTGATAATATTTCAGATGCTGAGGTTGACCTTGGCCTTCATGAAAATACTCTCATATATGCTTGCAGGAAAGGAGTGTAGACAATGCCCAGGAGGGGATGAAGCGGGGGAGGAATGGCCCACATTGCAGTGCTGATGCCAATGGAAGAGGAAGCCTGATGATCAGGTTACATATAATCTGTAGTCTAGAACAGTCATGCTCAGGCTTTTTATCAAGCCGACTGAAAACACATGACAACTTTGCACTTGCAAACAAACATGCATTCATTCAAATAAACCAACAGAACGTTTTACAATCAATCCAAATGTGGCCTTTGGTGAAACTACTGTGACTTTCTGAATTTTTGATGCGCATTTCTGCATGGTGTTCCTCCCGTGGCTGAAGCCTGCTCTGTTCTCTAATATGCCAAGGGAGAGGTCCATGATCACCATCCATTGGATGGCCATGCCTGTGAGGGCACAGGCACAGGCTGCCTCAGCTGCAGATTTGCAGGGGCATCCTTGATCATGGAGGTATGGATCAGCACATATGTCTCCAAAAGAGGGGCCAGGGGCCCAGCTACTGACTGCAGGACGCCCTGGGGAGGAGCCCAATGCTGGAAAGCCTGCCTGCCTCAACCCTTTCAGGCACAACTGCATTTGGATGATGTGTGGGAGTGGGAGCAATCACTTCTGCCTGCACTTTAGTGCATCTGCCTAATGGATATGAAATGGTTCTCTCAAGGCTTGATGTTGCCACATTGTTAAGGCCATCCTGCTGTTCCTGCATCCAATCATTGGCCTGGCATTTGTGAGTCTCCATGATGGAGGCCAAACTCTCAATGGAGTTACTTATGCGTTCATTGCAGAGTTATGGTGAGATTCATGCATTTAATGGCCAAGCATGCGCAAAGCCTCTGGGAACTCTTCCAAATGTCCACACATTTCCTTCTGCGGCTCCATGAGCCCTGTCTTTGTAAATTACCCCAGAGACTTAGCCAGAATTTCCTGCACCCTGAGTATTGCTAGGGTTAGCTCCAACCCCCAATGGGGACTGTCACCAGCCTCCACTGCTCCTGTCACCTGATCACACGTGCTGAACGTGAAGTATTTAAAGTGGTCATAGACAAGCTTGTCATTCAGGAATGGAAGCCCTTCCTATTCATGGAAAACCCTGCAAGCTCATTTAGCAACTTCAAGGCTATATGGGTGCAGTTTACCACACCTGCACCTGAGGGAAACCCACCATTGAGGCAAAACCAACAGCCCTCTGGCCCTAACTGACCACATCCTTGGTAAACCTGTGTATTCAGAAACCCTAGAGTACTGGGTATCTTTCACTTGCATGATGCAGGCATGTGCAGCCAATTAAGAGATTCTGCAAAGGTCCCCAGTCGAGGCCTGAAATGTTCCAATGGCATGGAGGTTAAGTACGACTGTCACCATGGCAGCCACAAACACTGGATGTCCGCCTGCACCCTGGGGCCCCGAGTTCATTATCCTGAAGAGCACAGATGTCAGTGATCACCTGCTGCGAGAGGCGCAGCCTTTTACAATACTACTGCGCTGAAAGGTCTAAGAAGCTGAGGCATTGCCTAAAGGTTTTCCTCCAATGGAGCTGTCCTCTTCTGTGTCCTACTCCATCCTCACCCCATCTCCATTCTCTGCCTGCCAGTGCTGATATCCATTCTGGTCCTCTTCCATGGTCCTGCCAACCACTGAATAAATAGTCCCCATGATCTGATCCACATGTCACTGCTGTGCAGTAGGCAGCACTGGCCTCCTTAAAGATTTTACCCACTCAGTTCACACAAACTGAGACCCTCTGTACTCAGGCAACGTCCAAAAGACCGCTACTCCAATGCAAAAGCCTTTTCCTACTGTCCATCCCCTGTAAACTCCAAAACCTCAAAGGCCTTTCATTGAACAATTGGCTCCCATTATGCAGCCAACTCGGCTGACGTGCCAAAGTGTCAACACAGCACAGGGCCTATGTGATCTTGGGAAGATCTAATATATGTCCTTAAATGCAGAGTTAAATGCGCTTATTTGCCTGTTGTTGGCTATCTACCGCTGACAGGCAGGTAGCCCCTGTTTGAATACCCAGCTCTGGGAAGATCACTCATGGGTGAGAAGTCTTTGGGCCCCTTATTAATCTCAGGCATTCCTTCTGCTACGGCTTTGAAACCTGCCCTAGATGGAGGATTCTACCCTGCGAGAGCAACTCAGCTATTCCCACTCTCCAGCTCTTTCCCCAAAGCCCTGCAATTTTTTTCCCTTCAGGTTCTATTCAATTCCCTTTTGAAAGGCATGATTGAGTCTGCTTCCAAAACTCTTTCAACCAGTGCATTCTAGATCATAACCACTTGATGTGTGAAAATGGCTTTCCTTGTGGTGCCTTTGGTTCTTTTGCTAATCACTTTAAATCAGTGTCCTTTGGTTTCAACCCTTTTGCCAATGGGAACAGTTTCTCCCTATCTAGCCAATTTGGTCCCTCATGGTTTTGAACATCTCCATCAAATCACCTCTCAAACTTCTTTTCTCTAAGGAGAACAACCCCAGCTCTATTTGCATAACTGAAGATATGCCAACAGGCTGAGGTCAGCTAGATAGAAAGGGAAGACACATCGAGTGGAATATATATCACCAGCATGAACTAGCTGAGCTGAATGGCCGTTTCTGTGCTATATTCTATGCAATGTAACCATTGCTTATCTATCTTGAAAGTCTTAGTCTTCACCTTCCAAATCTAGTTTAAATAATCCTCACTGCTGCCTGCTTTGCTATCTTCCTCAGTAAATTCAAACCTATGCTTGTCAGACCTGGGCACTAGGAAGCGAATGCCACACTACCACAAATAGACTAATACAACTATCGCTGTTACCTGCAAGATGATGTATTTCTGTATTTCCTTATTGCCCTTCCCACCGACACCACCCCACCCCCAACCCTCACCCCACCCCCCCACCGTAATCCCCAACCACCAACTTTGGCAGAGCTTTCTACAACAGATTTATCAGAGAGAGTGATGTATGGACTCTGCCCACAGTGCAGGAAATATCGGGCAGTTTGAAATCCATTCCACATGATCCAACTTCTCTCACGCCAATCAGCCCTCAAGGAAGGCGGAGCGAAGCCACAACCAACCCTGCTCAATACGCAGCAAAGGATAATGGTCATAGCCAAGATAATCACCATATTTGTTAGACCTTTAATTCTGACCACCAGGGAAATCCCAGCCATTTTCATTAAATTATTGTGTTTCCATTGTACCAGTTTATTTCTCTGAGGGTTCTATGTGGCAAACTTTATAGTGACTTCATATAGTATTGATAAGAGTGCTTTTAATTAAAACAGAAATGTCGGTTGTTTCCTTACCTACATATTTCCAGTTGCTTTTACCTACTCTTCCTCTACTGTTTTCCTCGGTAAAGGGAAGGCTGACAGGAGGTTTGCTAAAGGTATACAAAATCCTAAGGGATCTGGACAGAGTACATAGGGAGAAAATGTTCCCACTTGTGAAACGATCAAGAATGAGACGAACAGATTTAAATTAATTTGCATAAGAAGCAAAAGCAATATGACAAAAAACTTTTTCACACAGCGAGTGGTTAGGGTCTAGAATGCAGTGCCTGAGAGTGTGGTGAAGGCAGGTTCAATCAAGGTATTTAGATGTGAATTAGACTGTTATTTGAAAAGGTAGAATGTTCAGGGTTATGGGGAGAAGGCGGGAGAATGGCACTAAGTAACTTGCTCATTTGAAGAGCCAGTGCAAACATGATGGACCAAATGGCCTCCTTCTACACTGTAACAATTCTGTGATTCTGATTCTGAAATATGAATGTCGGAGATTTTGGTTGCATTTTGATCCCCTTGAGCTCTTGTGCTGATTGTCTCTCTGTCTTCTCCTCATTCCTGGCTAAACTTAGACAACAGGTCTACATTCTACTATTTCACAGTTTTTTGTGCATTCAGCAACCAGTTATGACTGTGCATGGTCAAATTGTTACCTATACTTGCCAATGGATATCTGCTGGTCAGCACTTGTCACAATGGTTGCCAAAACAACTCACTATGAGTAAATCGGCAGATGAAAATTGAGCGTGTTCTACAGGGCAAGAGGAGATCCACTCTGCCCAGGTGGTGGCGTGAAAATTTATCACTCGGATAGCTGCTCAGTCACTTTTAGCCTCTGCTCACTGAATAGAGGGTGATTGCATAGCTTCCTCTTCTCCTGTCTCTAAGCTTACTACAAAGTTTCCCAAAAGTCTTCTCAATAACACAGCAAAACACCAGAGACTGTTGCTATAACCTTGCTGAGAATGCAATTTTAGATTAGATATCAGGGAAAAATAGATTTCCTTCCATTCGCATTGCCTCCACCCCAAAATTTCACCTTTATGTTTGCTTCCATGGTACCGTTGTTTGGTCACCACCAGCACTCTGGTGCCTTGCCTGTGTAATCTGCCTTTATTTGCTTTTTCACTGTGGCGCAGAACCTCCAAACCCAAAATTGTCCTCACTCAAAATCTACACAAAGTTACATCAGGAGCAATCAGGAACAGGGCACTGGTTGATTTTTGCACCCCCACCCTAGCCTAGAGGTGCTGAACCGAGTCATAGCACCCATATTGCCACCCCAGCTTAGTTCACTTAACTCAGCAGAGTTTAGAATCATATCTCGTCCATATTATATTGCTTTGTAGAAAGGAGGATGTGGTTCCCTGTTAAGTCAGTCCTCACTTACCACATGTGAACAGCCCAGCATTAGACTGTCCAGAATCAAAGAGACTGGTGTTTTTAGTGATCGGTATGAAGAAAGGAACAGCATTTATTGAGTTAAATAGAATACAATGGCAATGTTTTTATTCATTTTAGTTTGGGTTTGATATTGATGAAGTATGCAGGAACATAATTAAAGCTGCATACAAACAAGCCATTCAGCCCAACTTATCTATGCCAGATTTGATGCTCCACAGAAGTCCCATCCTCCCACCTCTCTTCATCTAATCGTATTAGCATCTCCTTCTAACCTGTGCTTCTCTAGCTTCCCCTCATCTTTATTTATGCTATTTGTCTCAAATACTTTTTATGGTAGAGCTTTCCACATTCTTACCACTCTTTGGCTAAAAAAAATCTCCACAGGAATAATCTCAGTGAAAGATCGAACAAAAACCTGGGAGCCCTATCATCTCGCAGATACACATCTGGGGATTGCTACTTATTGGCTCGTGTGTACCTTACAATTCATCATTATTAGTTGCCCTCTGGTCTAAGGAGAACATGACCTTTTGTATTCATTCATGTCCTTGCTTTCTCTTTCTTCAGTGCTAAACCTGCCCTCTTCCTGACCTCTCAACAATGTTCTCTTTCTGTTTCTTAGCAGCCTCTGACAGTACAAATCCAATTAGATGATATATGTATTATAAAACTTTTATAACTGTTACCTAATTTTCCATTGCTTGTCTTTCACTTTGTAAATAAAGAATGAATTTAAAGTTAATAAACCCTATACTAAATTAAAAGCCTTTCAACATATTTCCACATTTATAAATAGTCTCTGTCTTAATCAAACATTGCATGTCTAGTAAGCTGATATACCACATTATTCCCCCCAAAAAACTCTAACATCTTAGCCAAATGCACAACCTTGAACTCACATTCATTTGTTACAGAGCTCTAGCCTCCACTGACAATGCAGCCCTTTTTTTAAAGCGGCCAAGCCCAAGGCTATGCTAAACAAAAAAAAAATAGACCATGCCTTTAAGCTATTTGTATTCATGTCAAATAGAAACATAGAAAATAAGAGCAGGAGTAGGTCATTTGGCTCTTCGACTCTGTTCCACCATTCAATATGATCATGGCTGATCCTCTATCTCAACACCATGTTCCCACTCTCTCCCCATACTCCATGATGACTTTAGAGTCCAGAAATCTATCTATTTCCTTCTTAAATATATTCAGCGACTTGCCTCCACAGCCTTCTGTGGTAGAGAGTTCCACAGACTCACCATCTTCTGAATGAGGAGGTTTTTCCTCATCTCAGTCCTAAATGAGCTACCCAGTATCCTTATATTGTGATCCCTTGTTCTAGGCCCCACTGCCACCCACCCCACACCCCCCCACCCCCCTCACACCCCGCCAGAGGAAATATCATCCCTGCATCCAGCCTGTCCAACCCTGTCAGAATTTTATATGTTTCAATGAGATCCCCTCTCATTCTTCTAAACTCCATTGAATGCAGGCCTAGTCAGCCCAATCTCTCCTCATATGGCAATCCTATCATCACAGGAATCAGTCTGGTGAACCTTCAATGCACTCGCTCTATGGCAAATATATGCTTTCTTAGCTAAGGTGACCAAAACTTTTATTTTTTCATTTATGGGATGTAGGCGTCGCTGGCTGAGCCAGCATTTATTGCCCATCCCTAGTTGCCCTTGAGAAGGTGCTGGTGAGCTGCCTTCTTGAACTGCTGCAGTCCATGTGGTGTAGGTACACCCACAGTGCTGTTAGCTAGTGAGTTCCAGGATTTTGACCCAGTGACAGTGAAGGAACGGCGATATAATTCCAAGTCAGGATGGTGAGTGACTTGGAGGGAAACTTCCATGTGGTGGTGTTCCCATTTATCTGCTGCCCTTGTCCTTCTAGGTGGTAGTGGTCGTGGATTTGGAAGATTCTGTCTAAGGAGCCTTGGTGAATTTCTGCAGCGCATCTTGTAGATAGTACACACTGTTGCTACTGTGCGTCGGAGGTGGAGGGAGTGAAGGTTTGTGGAAGGGGTGCCAATCAAGCGGGCTGCTTTGTCCTGGATGGTGTCAAGTTTCTTGAGCCCCACTCAAGAAGGTACGTAAGGAGCATTCAATCACTGTCCGGATTTGTGACTTGTAGATGGTGGACAGGCTTTGGGAGACAGAAGGTGAGTTACTCATCGCAGGATTCCTAGCCTCTGAACTGCTCTTGTAGCCACAATATTTATTTGGCTAGTCCAGTTCAGTTTCTGGTCAATGGTAACCCCCAGGATGTTGATAGTGGGGGATTCAGTAATGATGATACCATTGAATATCAAGGGGCGATGGTTAGATTCTCTCTTGTTTGAGGTGATTGCCTGGCTCTTGAGTGACATGAATTTTACTTACCGCTTGTCAGCCCAAGCCTAGATATTATCCAGGTCTTGCTGCTTTTGGACATGGACTACACATAATACTCCAGCTGTGGTCTCATCAAGGCCCTGTACAGCTTCAGTAAGACATCCTTGCTCCTGTACTCAAGTCCTCTTGCAATGAAGACCAACATACCATGTTGTGTCTTCTTAGCAGCTTGCTGCACCTGCATGCTTTCTTTCAGTGATTCCTGTACAAGGCCACCAAGGTCCCTTTGTACATCAACATTTCCCAATCTATCACCATTTAAATAACACACGGCCATTCGGCTTTTCCTACCAAAGTGGATAACTTCACACTTATCCATGTTATATTGTATCTGCCATGCATTTGCCAACTCACTCAACTTGTCTAAATCACCTTGAAACCTCGTAATATCCTCCTCAGTATTTACATTCACACCTAGTTTTGTGTCAACAGCAAACTTGGAAATATTACATTTGGTTCCCTCAACTAAATATTTGATATATCTTCTGAATAGCTGGGGCCCAAGCACTGACCCCTGTGGTACCCCACTAGTCATTACCTGCCATTCTGAAAAAGACACATTTATTCAAAAACTCCATTTTCTGTCTGCTAACCAATTCTTAATCCATAATATATTACCCCGAATTCCATGTGCTTTAATTTTACACACTAACCTTTTATGTGGGGACATTAGCAAAAGCTTTCTGAAGATCCAAATGCACCACATCCACACGTCTTTATCTATTCTGCTATTTACGTCCTCAAAAAACTCCAGTAGATTTGTCAAACATGACTTCCGTTTCATAAATCCATGTTGACTTTGTCCTGGTGATATTTTCTAAGCGTCCTGTTATCACATCCTTTATAATGGATTTCAGCATTTTCCCTACCACTGATGTTAGGCTAACTGGTCTGTAATTCACTGTTTTCTCCTTCCCTCCTTTTTTAAATAGTGGGGTTACATTTGCCTACCTCCAATATGTCGGGACTGTTCCAGAATCTACAGAATTTTGGAAGATGACAACCAACACATCCATTATTTCCATGGCCACCTCCTTTAATGCCCTGGGATGTAGATTATCGGACCCTGGGGATTTATCGGCTTTCAGTCCCATTAATTTCTCCAGCACTGTTTTTTTAGTAATACTAATTTCCTTTAATTCCTCCTTCTCACCAGCCCTTCAATTCCTTGGTATTTCGGGGAAGTTATTTCTGTCTTCCTCAGTGAAGACAGAATTCTCCTGTTTTGGACTGTAAGGGGCCTACATTTGCTTTCATCAATCTTTTCCTTCTTACATACCTAGAGAAGATTTTACAGTCCTCTTTTATGTTCCCATATGGTGTGGACCCCGGCTACTGGCAAAATACCAGTGACAGTGGACTGAGGCCCATAAGAGAACTTCTGTTGGCATCCAGTCGGGAAGGCCGTCCTCAAACCTGTTCTTAGTTGGAGGGAGTTAGGAAGTTGATGGGCTCTCCACCTTTCAGTCACTTTACATGGCCCCCCGCAATCCACTGGGACCTTTCTAGAATCGAGGGAATTTTGAAAGATTACAACCAATGCATCCATCATCTCCGCAGCCATTTCTTTTAAGACTGTAGGATGCAGGCCTTCAGGTCTAAGAGACATGTCAGCCTTTAGTCCCTTCAGTTTTCTGAGTATTTTTTCTCTAGTGATGGCGATTGTTTTAAGTTCCTCCTTCCCTTTTTCTCCTTGATTTTCCCCTATTAATAGGATGCTTTTGCGTATCTTACCATGAAGACAGAAACAAAATATTTGCCCAAAGGTTCTGCCAATTCCTTTTTCCCACAATTAATTCCCTAGTCTCATCCACTGAGACTCCAAAATTTACTTTAGCTACTCTCTTCGTTTTTATATACTTGTAGAAACTCCTAATATCTGTTTATATATTTCTTGCTAGTTTCCTCTCATATTCTAATTTCTCCTTCTTTATTATTTTTTAGTCATCCTTTTGCTGGTTTCTAAAACGTTCCCAAACTTCAGGCTTACCACTAATCTTCCTATGATTTTACATCTTTCCTTTCAATTTGATACAATCTTTAACTTCCTTCGCTAACCAAGAAGGTGCATCCTTCTCTTGGAGTGCAGAAATTTTGGTTGAGACTCATGAGGTTCGATGCCACAAGCAAATACGTCCAAGGGAAGCAATGAACAACAGCAGATGCATTATAATAAAATAAAAGCAAAAGCTCTGAAGAAGAGTCATATGGGCTCAAAATGTTAACTGTTTCTCTCTCCACAGATGCTGCTAGACCTGCTGAGATTTTCCAGTATTTTCTATTTTTGTGACAGCAGATGCATTGTCAGGCATTCCTGTTGATTCCTGATAGGAAGAAGTAAATTTTGTTGAGGATGTAGTCATACCTCATTGACCACAGGATACCTATCAGCAACAATACAAAGACTGAATGAAATTCAGAAGGCACAAAAATCGGATGAGGAATGTGCTAAAGTTAGAGGATACCGCAAAAATATATGGCCGAATATGTTCAAAACAACCTCATCTTGAAACAATGGGCGGAATCGTCCAAGATTTGCACAAAGTGCGGTAGCAGGCGGGTAAACCAATGTTTTACCTACCGGCCGCAATGGCGGCTTTTCACGCCATTTTGTCCCAAACCTGCCGCATTAATTATGCATTCCCAGGAAACACGGTGTTTCCATGGCAGGCGCGCTCTCATTCACCCACCATGCCATTATCTCGCTGCTTCAATACGCCAGGCGCCATATTTAAAGTGCAGCCACATGGCCACTGCTCATTGCTCTGAGCCCACGACTGCTGCAAAGAAGACATGGCCCTGAAAGGCAAAATGACTATAACCCCCAAGTTCAATGACACATCCCTCTAGCACCTTTTGGACACAGTGGAGACTCGCCTTGATGTCCTCTACCTGGCCGCAGGATGGGCAGCAACCTCACTAATCCGGCTTGGGAAACGGTGATAATGGTGATCAGTGCCAATGCCCTGCAAAAGAGGACAGACACCCAGTGCCACAAGAGGATGAATGATCTCCGTTCTGCCAGAGTAAGTCACTCTTCTCATCACTCCCAACTCACACACTCACAAACCCATCACACATCCACAGGGCCCTCACTCACTGCCGGTTCAAGGGACATCACCATTCACTCTCTCACACACACCGTCATTGTCCTCATCCCGTCCATGGGACCACTCACCACCCACTCATGCTAGGCCTACTTATCTTCTGGCCTGGCAGGTGTCCTGCTTAAACTCTCCATCTCTATTCATGCAGGACAAGCTGGCAAACAACAACAGGGAGAGGTCGCAGACTGGTTGAGGAATGTCTGAAATCAAGGTCCTCACAGACTTTGAAAACAGAGCCGTTCTGGACCATTCCTTTGCTGACGGTGAGGTCGGCGCTGCTCTACCAAATGAGGGCCCAGCAGTGCCACATCCATCAGACAACCATGCTGTGAGTGATGTGCCCTGTTTCACAGGCCACTGCCATGGACTAATTATCTTCCCTTGCTTTCGCAGGCACATCTGCCAAACAGCCGACAGAGTCCACAACCCAGGGTCTTCAATCAAGCCTGAGAGAAGCCCAGGTGTCTGGCACTCGGAGGACTGCTGGAGGCTAGAAATTGCTGAGTCCGAGTCAGATGATGAGCCTCTGGACTTGCTCATGTCACAGTTTCAGGAGCTACAAAGGCAAACTCAGGAACATCAGGAAGGGATGTCCGCCGCTCTCCTCAGACTGCAAGGCACGATAGAGGAGTCCTTCTGCCTTCAGGCTGAGGTGATAGCGCTGGCATGCCAATGTACCAAGTTCAACATTATTAGACAGCTGCCATGGAGATCTTGGTCCAGGATATCGCTTCTGCACTGCTGCGGGGACTGAACTCCATCGCTGATGCCATAGTTAGCCTCCAACAGTGTGTACATGAGAGGGGTGCAGGCAGCTCGCTCTCATTCTAACTTCCCCTTCTCCTCAAGGAGTCAGCCAGGGGCCCTTGGGTAACCATAGAGAGGAGGATCAGCAGGTGCACACCCTTGGACCATCCACCCAGGCGACTCCAGGAGTGTCCCGCCCATCCTAGTCCCCTCTTCCTGTGACTCCAGCAGCTCCAGCTTTACAGCTCGAGGACGATGCCACTACCACACAGCAGGTCCCCAAAAGTAGGCCGGGGCCATCCAGGGGCCTTGGGTCTCCAGAGGTTGCCTGTCAAGGTCATCACAGACAGGGCGTAGCAGTCAGCAGGCTGCCTCCACCTCCCCTGTGGATGTCTATGGAGCACCAAGACGTAGTGGCAGGATTAGGAAGGTTAAGAAGATGTAACTCTTTCGAGTACAAACATGTTTCCATCTGTTCCTATTCAGATAAAGTTACATTGTTTCATAGTTTGCCATTGTGAGATTTGAACTCTTGATCTTGGGGTTACAAACCCAGTACCATAACCACTTGGCTATTTAGTAGTTGCACAGCCTGGGCATGGGTGTTAATCACTTGCACGTAACGTTCACTATTCTCAATAAATTCCCAAGAATGCCTCCCTGCCTATGGCTCCTTGTTCTGATGAGCAGTGTTCATGTCACTCAGATGCAAAACCTTTCTGCACAAGATAAAGGCAGATGTCTCAGTCCAGGGCCCCTTCCCTGTGCTTTGTGCAGCCTTCAGACCACAGTGATGGTCCAGCCTCACACTCCCTGGAGACATTGCTGATACCTACACCTCGATGGTGCTTGTCATTGCTGCCAAAATGTAGTGGGCAGGCGTCACTGAAATCCATCTTTCTCTCTGTGTGCTTTCAGCACCTTTAAGGTGAGGCTGGCACCCATCTCTTCAGCATTGGTGACCAGCGACACTGTGCTCCTGAAGGGGTCAGGTGCTGAAGGCAGACAAAGGATCAGATACTTTTAAAGTTTCATGGCTGCATTTCTATGACATGACTGATTACAGAGAGCAAATGAGCTGCCCTCAGCTAGACAGGAGTTAGACATTCTTAGGCTATGAGAAGATCTATGGAGTGTCCTCATTGCATGTCGTCATCATCCTCCTACAATTGAGTGACTATTAGGGCCTCCACTTGTCTCCATGACAGGGGCACCTTCACAGAGGATATGTGCATTGCCATAATCCAGACTGGAGTCAAACATTGATAGAGGCAATGTAAGGATCTATGAGGTCTCCTCACTGCATGTCACCATCATTCTCCATAAATCTAGCAGCTATGATGGCCACCCGAGCATGCTTGCCTCATCTGGCCACTGCAAGGGCCTCATCGTTATGGTTGTTACCTTCAAGGACCTCCTCACCCTCATGCCCATCAGTGTCCTCCTCATCGGAGGAGACCACCTGCTCCTCCATCTCCTCCTCAGTCAGCTCCTCTTCCCATAGCAGCACCAGGTTGTAAAGGGCACAGCAGGTGAAAACAATACGTGACACCCTCTGTGCACTGTATTGCAGGGCTCCATGAGGCACCAGAGCCTCATTTTCAGCATCCTGATGGTTTGCTCTACCAAGTTGCAAGTTGCAGCATGAGCCTCATTATAGCTTCGCTGTGCTGCAGTCTGAGGCCATCGCACAGGTGTCATCAGCCACAGCCTCTGCAAGTAGCCCTTGTCCTTGAGAAGCCCATCCCCACAGCCTCCATGGACCCTGGAAGACACCAGGGATCTATGACAGACTGAGAAATGTAGGAGTTGTGCACACACCCTGGAAGACCTGCAGTGTGCATTTGTGGTGGTCACACACCAGTTGCATATGGAATCACATGGGTTAGCATGCATGAACTAAGAACCTCTTTGGGTTAAGTCTGAAGGTCTCTTAATGCATCCCAGAGAGTGCTGGTCACCACGTGGATGGCCAGAGTTTAGTGTTCTGCATGGCTGCCCAAAATCCCACCCACCTCCACCCCACTCCACCTGATCAATTGACAGCAGCTTTACCCATTGGACTGCATGCTGTGCTCTCAGCTCAGGTGCAGGCATTCTCCTAACCCGCGCTGCAAGGCTGCACTGTTAGCTTGAACCTCGGGGGAGACTGGTCCAAACCGAGATGCTGACACTGCAAGGAGCTGTGAGCACCTCCAGCAGTGACTGCTCCATGGCCACCTTTCACAAGGAGATTGTACAACATGCACACTCATCCAATTGTTCTGCAGTCCACTTAAACATTCATTATTTTCAGTCTGTGCCTAAGGGGGATAAAGCTCTGGAGCACTTGGTGACATTTTGATGCCTCTGCATTGCGCAAGTGCGCAGATAAGCTAAAGGCCCAACTCCAATCATATCAATGTGGCTGCGCCTGAACTGTCTCAGCTGCTGAGGAATGGTCACTTTATATATGGTGTCCTATTACATGGCTGCTTCCCTCACCCACCACCCCCCCACCACCCCACACATGCTTGTGCGCTGCAGTCAACTACAGGGCAGCCCCTGCCATCACGTTTCCTCCCCCCCCCCCCCACCTGCCAATGCACCTGAACCTTGAAGTCCAACAGGCAACACTGGCAAGCGCTCCTCAATGTTACTGTGTACACACCTCCAAGTTCCCCCTAAAGTGCAGCCCACCAACAGTCTCTCTTGTTTCACATACTACTCTTCGAGTTTGAGAAAGAACATGAACTTGAATCCTATAGAACCTCCAAGAGAGCTGAGAACAAGGTCAGGGAGATTGATGAAACCACCGCAAAGCTTATCTCTGTGAACCGGGGAAGATATAGGATAATGTAAATAATGCATTGAATGAAGTCAGAGACTTGGGGGGAGATGGAGTTTTAAGAGTTAATGTTAAATATGTAAATATATAGCCTCCATCATCAGTGATGTAAGATCACATGACAACAGAGTATGCTGAGAGATAGTTCAATGTAGAGGCTCGTGCTAAGCCTGTACTTTTCTTTTATTCATTCACGGGATGTTGGCTTCACTGGCTGGGCCAGCATTTATTACCCATCCCTAGTTGCCCTTGAGAAAGTGGTGGTGAGCTGCCTTCTTGAACCGCTGCAGTCCATGTGGTGTAGGTACACCCACAGTGCTGTTAGGGAGGGAGTTCCAGGATTTTGACCTGTGAAAGTGAAGGAACGGCAAAAAATTTCCAAGTCAGGATAGTGAATGACTTGGAGGGGAACTTCCAGGTGGTGGTGTTCCTATCTATCTGCTGCCCTTGTCCTTCTAGGGCTGTACACAGTTAGTATAATGTTTAATAAAAGGAAAAGTTTACCAACTGCCTTTTCTGCAGCAATATCTGTAAATCTAGACCATGAACGAACTCATCTATGACCCACAATCATAACAGAAGTGGAAGCAAGTCATCCATGATCCTAAAGAACTGTCTAAGAAGAAGAAAAAGGTGGTGAATAGAGCACTGTGTGAGAATAGTCATTCATTAGCAAGGATATGATATTTGAAGATGCATTGACTGACCTTGACCACTTGTGTGAGTTCTTTGAACTTATTCTTGCACTATACCCAGGTACTTGGGGGGCTGAATGTTCGCATTGACAGTGATGGCTATCTACTCCCTCTCCCTCTCACTGTCTTTCTTGAAGGCCTCGGTCCTCTGTGGAAAAAGAACCTCTCTTTGGCCATCACCTGCAATAAGGGCTCCAGTGCTGTGTAAGGGAACCTTGGAGCATGCTTTCTGCCTTGTTCCACCATTTTCACTCTTCTTCCAGCTCAGAAACTCTTCCACAGCCACTCTTAGCACCTGCTGCAGCCAGAATGCACCTTCCCTTTAAGAGGCTGGCTTTAAGTTGTGGGGGTGGTGCTAGCCTCAGGTGGACTTGGGGCTCCCTGCTCAGACCTGCAGCCACTCAGCATCGTACTTAACATTGGGATGCATACTATTATCATTTAAATCAGCAGGCAGCACAAAGTTGGCATGGTACTTGCATCACAATGAACAGGTGCAGGTTAATCACACATCACAATCCCCATGTTAACTTTCCGGCCTTATCTAATTTTCACCCAATGTAAATCACACATTTGGAACAATCCAAAAATGTCTCACAAAGTTAGGTCCACTTCAATGATCACTATCAGGTTAAATATTTGGGCCAGTGGAGATCTTTGTCTCCAAGATGCTTGGCCAAGACAAAACTGCCTTTTAAAAATGTAAAGATTTCCTTAATCCCCCTCACTGAGAGTGCAGTGAATCATAGGATACATTAGTCATCTATTCATCAGCTGAAAGTTATACCTAAAACACATATGGCTATGGTTTTGATTTTGTCTCTAGCTTCCTGCCTCTGCCTCTCCACCCCCTCTTTTCACTGTGTCTCCAAAAGTCCAAAGTAAATCAATGTAATGTTCCTGTAAATTTTCGTCGAGTTTTTCCAAAGTGATGACAAAAGACCTATCCGGTGAAAGAAAGCAGACCTCAATACACACAGAATTCTTTCCCCTGTTAAATAAATTTTTTTATTGCAACTCCAACAGCTTAGTGCAGCACTCACCTATACAAACCAGGAAATTCCCAAGTTTGATCCTTGCTCGATGCTCGACTCTCTAACCTCAGCCAGGACAGCAGTAGGGTATTACAGTTGGTCTCAGCATACCCGGTTGGTTTAGGGGAGAGGAGTTGTTACTTCTGGTTACTATCCCATAAGGATTACTGGATGTGAGTGTGACAGAACACTGTGTGAATCGGATTTGGCTATGATGTTTCCACAGCCAAATAGCCAAGCAATTCTCATTGTCAAAGCTCACATATGAAGTATGAGTATTTGGCTGAAGTATTGAAGAATGTCTGGTTCCTGTGAAACCCTATTCCAATAATGAATTGACATCTTCAGTGTTACCAAGTTTACCCATCAAAATATTTTATAGGAGAAAGAAATGCTGAAATAATTCCAAGATATTTGTGGCTTCCTCTCCAGATCTTCCCTTGCAGAAAGATATTAGTTATAAAATGATAAAATGGCAGGGGTGGGTTGGAGAGGGGAACTGAATTAGAGGAACTAATGGTCAGGGTGCTGATTAAAACACATTGGGTGCAAAAACCACTGCTCCTAGCAGTGTTACAAAGGCCTGCAATAGGTTTCCCTTTATGCAAAATTTACCTGCCTAGTGACTTCCCATGCAGCATTAATGAAGTGCCGATGTAGGCGTACCCACTGCATGGGTCCAAAGACATTGAAAGAGTGAGATCGTAACATCATTGACTCCAATGGGTTGATACAGTACCAAGATACCAAACTGGTCAACACATGTGGAGGCAGCATCTTCCTTATTTACTTCTGAAACATTTAGCATTATGAAACAAGATGGACCTTGTTTGGAGCTATTTGAAGGGCTTTTCAACAAATGATAGTTGAGGTGCTTTTGACTTATTGGGCTGAGGCAAAGTTTGTAGAAGCACTGTGGTGAGTTGCTAGAGCAATTTGGAAGTGTTTTGCTCTGCGACGTCATAGAATCAGAGAAAATTTATGATGTAGAAGGGGGCATTCAGCCCATAGTGTCTGCATCCTTGGTAATTATAATTTCATCAACTTACAGCTTTCTACTGCTTTTATGCGAATTGTACTCAAACAAAATCTGTAACCTCATGCCAGGCATATCTACCACTCTGCCATTACCATCAAGCTAGGGGATCAACCCTGGTTCAATGAAGAGTGCAGGGCATTCCAGGAGCAGCACCAGGTATACCTAAAAATGAGGTTTCATCCTGCTGAAGCTACAACACAGGACTAGTTGTGTGCCAAACAGCATATGCAACAAGTGATAGACAGAGCTAAGCAATCCCACAGCCAACGGCTCAGATCTAAGATCTGCAGTCCTGTTACATCCAGTGTGAATGGTGGTGGGCAATTAAACAACTCACTGGATATCCCCATCCTCAATGCTGGGGGAGCCCAGCACATCAGTGCAAAAGATAAGGCTGAAGTATTTGCTACCACCTTCAGCCAGAAGTGCCATGGGTGATCCATCTCGGCCTCCTCTGGAGGTCCTCAGCATCATAGGTTCCAGTCTTCAGGCAGTTCAATTCACTCTATGTGATATCAAGAAATGGCTGAAGACATTGGATACTGCAAAGGCTATGAGGCCTGACAATGTTCTGGCAATAGTACTGAAGACTTGTGCTCCAGAGCTTGCTGCACCCCTAGCCAAGCTGTTCCAGTACAACTACAACACTGACATCTACCCAGCTATGTGGAAAATTGCCCAGGTATGTACTGTACACAAAAGAATAAATCCAACCCAGCCAATTACCACCTTATCAGTCTACTCTCGATCATCATTAAAGTAATAAAACATTACAGTGCGATCAAGCAGCATTTGCTTAGCAATAACCTGCTCACCAATGCCCAGTTTAGGTTCTGCCACAACCACTCAGCTCCTGACCTCATCACACCTTTGGTTCAAACATGAATAAAAAAGCTGAACTCAAGAGTTGAGGTGAGAGTGACTGCCCTTGACATCAAGGCTGCTTTTGACCGAGTGCGGCATCCAGGAGCCCCAGCAAAACTGGAGTCAATGGAAATCAGGGGCAAAACTTTCCATTGGTCAAAGTCAATCCTAGCACAAAGGAAGATGGTTGTGGTTGTTGGCAGTCAGTTATCTCAGCTCCTGGACATCACTGCAGGAGTTCCTCAGGGTAGTGTACTAGGCCCAACCACCATCAATGACCTTCCTTCCATCATAAGGTGAGAAGTGGGGATGTTCGCTGATGATTGCACTATGTTCAGCATCATTCGCAACTCTTCAGATAACAAATGCAGCAAGATCTAGGCAATATCAGGTTGGGCTGTCAAGTGGCAAGTTACATTCGTGCCACACAAGTACCAGGCAATGACCATCCCCAACAAGAGAGAATATAACCATCGCCCCTTGATGATCAATGGCATTACCATCACTGAATCCCCCATTATCAACATGCTGGGGGCTACCATTGACCAGAAACTGAGCTGGATCAGCCATATAAATACTATGGATACAAAAGCAGGTTATAGGCTAGGAATCTTATGACAAGTAACTCACCTCCTGACTCCCAAAGCCTGTCCACCATCTACAAGGTACAAGTCTGGAGTGTGATGGAATATTCCCCACTGGCTTGGATGAGTACAGTTCCCACAACACTCAAGAAGCTTGACACCATCCAGGACAAAGCAGCCTGCTTGATTGTCACCACATCCACAAACATTCACTCCCTCCAACACCGATACACAGTAGCAGCAGTACATATCATGTACAAAATGCACTGCAGAAATTCGCCAAGGCTCCTTTGACAGCACCTTCCAAACCCACAGCCTCTACCATCTAGAAGGACAAGGGCAGCAGATACGTGGGAACATCACCACCTGGAAGCTCCCCTCCAAGTCACTCACCATCCTGACTTGGAAATATATCACCGTTCCTTCACAGTCGCTGGGTCAAAATCCTGGAATTCCCTCCCTAACAGCACTGTGGGTGTACCTAATGACATGGACTGCAGCGGTTCAAGAAGGCAGCTCACCAGCGCTTTCTCAAGGGCAACTAGGGATGGGCAATAAATGCTAGCCCAGCCAACGAAGCCCACATCCCCGAATGAGTAAAAAGAAAATCCTGTGCAGCTTTAGAGTTGGTAGAGGCAGGCTACTCAGAACCCTGCCCTAACTTCTGCGATGTTTTTGGCCTGACCCCTCTGGGTTTTGGAGCCCATGAAGTCCCCACAGGGGTGGCTTCCTCTGTTCAGAGACAGACTCTGTCATTGGGAGATGAGGCAGCATGTAGGGTACTGGCTAAATGTGGCCAGGGGGACAATGGGCGCAAAGTGGGAGCACTTTTATTGGTGTTCCCACTTCCACCTTCCCTTTTGCTTTCATCACTTTCCTGAGCCAGCACCATATCACTCCCACCATTTTGCTGCTGATCAGTTTGGTGAAAATCAGTGACTTGTATTTTATATTTGCATTGGAGGCGGTACAGAAAACGTTCACTAGAATGGTCCCTAGGATGAGAGGGTGAGTAAATTGGGTCTATATTCTCTGGAGTTTAGAAGAATGAGAGATGATCTCATTGCAACCTACAAAATTCTGATGGGCATTGAGTAGACACTGAGATATTGCTTCCAACGATCAGTAAATCTAAAACACCATGGCACAGCCTCAGGATAAAGGGTCAAATGTTTAGGACTGAGATGAGGAGAAATTACTTCACTCAAAGAATTGTGAATCTTTGTAATTCTCCACCCCAGAAGGTTGTGGATGCTCCATCGTTGAATACATTTAAGGTTGGATAGACAGATTTTTGGTCTCAGAGGGAACTAAGGGATATAGGGAGCAGGTGGGAAAATGGAGTTGAAGCCCAAGATCAGCAAAGATCATATTGATTGGTGGAGCAAGCTCAATGGGCCACATGGTCTACTCCTGCTCCTATCTCTTGTGTTCTTGTGTGTTGTCAAGCCAAGGATAAGGTATCTGCCATCTTGTTTAAGGTGGCATAACAGTTGGCATCCAAAGCTTGCACAGCATTGTCATGACCTGCATGGACTCATTTGATAGCCTTTCTTGAAGGAGGTGACTACTGTCTCCATGTCAGACATTCTCACGGTGCTCTGTACCACCAATCCATTACTGTTGAAGCTGGACTCCTCCATTGTTTCTGCTATTATGGAGATTGTGCATAACACATCCCTCAGTACATGGCTAAGTTGCTGTTGCATCTCTAGCATTCTCCCTTTCATTGATAGACTCTGGGGTTCAACAATCATGCCCTGCTAAGCATATCTTGGAGGATTGCACCCCAGCTTTGGCTTTCCACAGTTGTCCCTGCCATCAGCTTGTGCTTATGCTCACTGTGTGAATTGCCAGGTGAAAGGCCCTCTCAGTGAACCCACCAAACTGTGCGTATCTGCACTGGTGCATGAATATAGATCCTGTGATGGTGCACTCACAGAAGAAATGAGGTCCTCTGAGCAATCATCCTCATGAATGTTCTGTGACATTTGCTGAATGCGTGAAGGCCCTTGGAAGACAAAAGAAAAGAATACAATTTTGTCGTGACAAAGTTACAATCTTGACTATCATCATATTCAGTCTACTCATAGACGTCGACATATGTGGGTGGAATCTTGTGTCCTCCCCGTGTTGCATTTGGTGGTGGGGGGCATTAATCAGGAGGAATGTTAGTGGGTGGGGGCTCGCCCAAATCTACCATCACCGCCCTGATTAAGTCCATGGCCAGAAGGTCTATAGACAACCTTCACACGCTGCTGATAATTGATGGCCTTAAGTGGGCAATTAATGCTCACTTACAGGCCTCATCTCACTACTGCTAGTATTAATTCAGTGACAGGCGGGAGGGCTCACAATTCAGGGAGCACAACTAGCAAACCCTGGGATAGTTACCTGTTGGTCTCCGGGGTGGGTTATGGGTCCCTCATTCAAAGGCACTCAGTGCCTGACCAAAGGACCTGATTTTGGGAAGGTGGGGGGAAGGAGGTGTGCGGAGAGCTGGCCCTTGCCCTTTCTTCTGACCCATCTTTTCCTCTTCCCCCATTACCCCCACCCGCAACCCCCTTCCCGCCATCACTCACCTGTGCCGAGACCCCTCCTCCTTAATCCAAGGTTTCAATGGTGTTGTACTGGCAGCAGCCATTGCCTCCCAGTGGTGCTGTTGAGTAGTGGGGAGCTGCCAGCCTCTGATTGACCAGCAGCTCTCGGCGGGCAGGACTTCCACCCCCAGGGTCCTTGATCCCAGGAACAGACCCGCCACTGGCCTGTGAAGTGCCCGAGTAGCTTTAGATGGGGCGAGTCTTCCCAAAAAGAGGTGAAATGGGGGTATCACCCAGTCTGTAGCCAATGGCCAAGACCCTCGTCATGCCCAGGTTCCACTGTGTGTGTCAGAGGTAGATGTAATTCTTACATCAGCCATGTGTGAGCTCCTTCTCATGTGGGCGCACATCATGCCTGCTGCGCAGATTGTAGACATGAAACCCAGAAGCCAAAATTAAGTGGTGCATTTAAGCAGAGATAATAAGCTCCAACTCACTCAGTTAGCAAGTTTCCCACAAAGGCCTGCATGGAAGCCATCTTCAGATAATATCGAGGCCCTTGTTTCTCCCTGCATATGTGGAGGAATGGTGAAGGACAAAGGCACTGTGAAAGCTTCCACAATAGTGTGACTTAACATGAAGAATCCCCCATGGAGATTGAGGATAATTAACTCATTTAGCAAATAATAACATTTCCTTTTGATCAAATGGCAGGTTCTTCGAGTGGGAAATACATATATTTCCTATCAATAGTCCCCTGCATGCTGGGGAAGGCAGCAATCCTGTTGAAATTGATGTGTCTTTTTTCTGCTTTATTAATGTTGAACTATCCACAGAAGGAAGACAGCATCTCTCTTCACAGGTCCTCACAGCTCCTTGGCTGATGTCACAAGGGTCTCCAGTGCCTGACTAGAAGGAATCAGAGCTGTAGGAATTGAGGGTTTTCATAGCTTTGACAAGGTCCAGTGGGAGGTAGACCGTCGCAGTTCCTCATAGAGCTTCTCAAAGAAGTGGCCAATTGCTTTTTTTGCACGTTTCACACACTTGATCTGATAGTGCCTCAAATGACATCTGCTCCCTGTTCACTATCTCTGGAGGGTAGTAATGAGATTGGATCAATCTCCAGCCATGGTGCCTCACACAACACACCAGCTCCGTCTACTCCTCCTCTAGGCTGTCTATGATAATCAAGAATAGGGCAATTCCCAGTGGATAAACCATTGCAGTGCTTTCACATTCTTAACATGTAGAAAGAAGTGAGTGTCCTGAAATTAATTGCCTTCAGACACTAATGGGGTTGCCAATGTCAAATACTGGTAGAAGATAACTGGCAAAACTGAGAGAATTAGAAAAAGGAACAATTTCAAGACCGCTGGAGTGAGGCTTTAATAGTCTTTTTGTTGGCCTTCCAGGTTGAGAGTCAAGTAAGGGTCATAAATCATGTCAGTACCAGGTCAATCACACCATTATTTTTCAATTTAAGTAGCTGTGGTAGAAACAATGATATAAACTCAAGAAAATGGTGATGGCCATTGACTGCAACAATGGAGTCAGCAATCAGAACAAACTTTATTAGTTGAGGGAGGGCTATCAGCAGAGTGGCACATATGTCCCAGAAAATTATGGCAGAATTCAAATAAAGACATAACTTGCTCCATTATTTTCTGAAACTTTTAAAATTAATAATGGTTCACTCCATCGATGTGTCATCACTATAGCAAAGGTTTGCAGCAAATCCAGGCCCATTATCCTGTTGGCTTCATTGATCTTTTATCAAATGCCTTCCAATAACAGGACAGCCATAACTGTTACAGTTTACCCCACAAATCAATAAAATAAAACATTCTGATGACAGGCAAATGACAGAGAGAATATGCAACTTGGAGTCGGGAATACGTGAACATAGCACTTTGTGAATTTTATACTAACAGTGTTCATATTTACTTCAGGTTTTGACTTTTTCAACCTGTTGAAAGCTCATTGAATAAAGGTCTCCAATGAATTCTATTCACCCTTCCCCCATCCTTTAATGAAATATGTCACTTAGCAACTCAGCTGTAAAATGGATAAAACTGTTCTATTTCTTGACAAGGTTGTCATTTATTCTCAGGGATTTTTTTCCATCAGTGTCCTACGCAGTCATGGTCCAAAATAATTGTATTTCAACACCATCACAGGCAAACCTAGTAACTGAATGTTCTGATACTTAGTGCACTATGTCTTAAGTGTGCTCCCTTTTGCTTGGCTGCAGTAGTTGCTAGTGGACCATGTTCAATTGATTATTCCACTGAGTACTGTTAGCTATTATCCTTTGTTTGGCTGCACTCGCTGCTTGTACACCATATTAAATTCATTGCTTTGTGAATTTAGTTAGCAAGAACTTGCATTTGACCATTTTGAACATTTTTCTTGCACAATTAACAATTTTCCTGTTACTAAGCCTGTGTAAAATTTAAATCTTGCCAGTTTTAAGCTGGGACTTAAAAAAATATTATTATGTCACAAACTCACCAGAATTGACATCCCTTGCAAAATAATTTCGGTGTTGGGCTTGTCACGACTCTAACTGGTTTCCAAGTGATATTCTTCTTTGACAAAGAGGAGGACAATTACTGTAAAAGCTGGTGCATTCTTTCCTTGATGGCATAGTTAGTATGAGCACAAACATTTTTACCCCTTACACCTCTGTGAAACGCCTTGGGATGCTTTTCACTATTCAAACTGGGATGAATGCAGAAATTGCACAAAAGATGTTTAAACAATAATCAGAAATGCAAATTGAGCCCAGCATATCAGTAAAACATTCTTTCAAGAGTAGGATGTCCTTTTAAGAAATGTGAAATTGTTTTCAATAATTGACAATCTGACTTATCAATACATTTTTAAAATATTGTGAGGCTTGATACAAAAGTAGGGAAATTGCAAGTAACATCAACATACAAAAAGGAACATTAAATACAAATGTAAAGCCAGTATAGCTATCTGGAAAAGCAATCATAACCAGTAAACATGTTAGACAAACTAAATTATCAGTAGAAGGAAAAGTTGCTTTTTTTCATTCATTCATGGGATGTGGGTGTCGCTGGCTAAGCCAGTATTTATTGCCCATCCTTAATTGCCCTTGTGAAGGTGGTGGTGACCTGCCTTCCTGAACTGCTGCAGTCCATGTGGTGTAGATGCACCCACAGTGCTGTTAGGAAGGAAGTTCCAGGATTTTGAATCAGCGACATAGAAGGAATGGTGATATATTTCCAAGCAAGGATGGTGTATGACTTGGAGGTGGTGGTATTCCCATGTGCCTGCTGCTCTTGTCCTAGGCGTTAGAGATCGTGGTTTTGGAAGATGCTTGAAGGAGCTTTGGTGCAGTGTGTCTTGTAGCTGGTACATGCTGCTGCCACAGTGCGTCAGTGGTTGAGAGGGAGAGAGTGTTGAAGGTGGTGGATGAGATGCCAATCAATTGGGCTGCTTTGTCCTGGATGGTGTGGAGCTTCATGGGTGCTGCTAGAGCTGCACTCATCCAGGCAAGTGGACAATATTCCATCACACTCCTGGCTTGTGCCTTGTAGATAGTGGACATGCTTTGGGAATCAGATGGTGAGATACCCTCCACAGAATTCCCAGCCTCTGACCTGCATTTGTAGCCACAATATTTATATGGCTGGTCCAGTTCAGTTTCTGGTCAATGGTAAGCCCCAGGATGTTGATACTGGGGTATTCAGTGATAGTAATGCCATTTAATGCCAAAGGGAGATGGTTAGATTCTCTCTTGTTGGAGATTACCATTGCCTGGCACTTGTGTGGCATGAACGTTACTTGCTATTTATTAGTCAAAGCATGATCATTGTCCAGGTCTTGCTGCGTACTGACAAGGATTGCTTCAGTATCTGAAGAGTCACAAATGGTGCTGAACGCTGAGCAATCATCCGCTAACATCCCCACTTCTGACCTTATGATGGAGGGTAGGTTATTGATGAAACATCTGAAGATAGTTGGGCCCAGGACACTACCCTGAGGAACTCCTGCAGTGATGTCCTGGGACTGAGAGGATTGACCTCCAACAACAACAATTGTCTTCCTTTGTGCTAGGAATGACTCCAACCAGTGGAGAGTTTCCCCCTGATTCCCATTAATTTCAGTTTTGCTAGGGATTCTTGATGCCACACTCGGTCAAATGTTGCCTTCAAGTCAAGGGCAGTCACTCTCACCTCGCCTCTTGAGTTCAGCTCTTTTGTCCATGTTTGGGCCAAGGCTGTAATTAGTTCAGGAGTTGAGTGGCCTTGGCAGAACCCAAATTGAGTATCAGTGAGCAGGTTGTTGCTGAATAAATGCCACATGATAGTACTGTTGATGACACTTCCCATTACTTTACTGATAGTCAAGATTAGACTGATGACTGGGTTGAAGTTGTCCTGTTTTTGTGAACAGGACATACCAGGGCAGTTTTCCACATTGCTGGGTAGATGCCAGTGTTGTAGCTTTAATGGAAAAGCACGGCTAGTTCTGGAGCACAAGTATTCAGTGCTGTTGCTGGAATGTTGTCAGGGCCCATAGCCTTTGCAGCATTCAGTGCCTTCAGCCATTTCTTGATATCACATGGAAGGAATCAAATTGGCTGAAGACTGGCATCTGTGATGCTGGGGACGTCAGGAGGAGGCCAAGATAGATCAACCACTTGGCACTTCTGGCTGAAGACAGCTACAAATCCTTCAACCTTGTCTTTTGTGAATCAGAAAAGAAGAAAATGACAAAAAAATGAAAGTGGAATTACCCTAATAACCAAACTTAAAGATAATAGATTCAAGCAAAACCAGGACCAGAAATAGAAGATTAGAAGCACCAAAAGTAAACGTAACTGAGAAAAGTGAGTATTGAATTGTAGGAATGTATAGAAAACAAAACTGGAAACTATTTTGAGGCAAAACTGCAGAAATCTTCAGGTGAGCTGCTTCATCATTGTCTGAATGACATAGCCTGTGCGTGTAGTCTGTCCCAAATGTTTTCAGGGCAGTTTCTTAGAGCAGCAATTTCTCAAGCCAAACAGAGAGCAGGCTTTTCTAGATCTGGTAATTGCAATGAGGCAAGATTAATTAATGACCTCATAGTAAAGGTGCCCCTAGTTAGCAGTGATCATAACATGATTAAATATCGTATTCAGTTTGAGGAAGAGAACAGTGGGTCTAAGACTAGAGTTGTAAACTTAAATAAGGGCAATTATAAGGGTATGAAGACAAAGCTGGCTAAAGTGAACTGAGAAATTAGACTAAGGGATAGGTCAGTGGAGATGCAGTGGCAGATATTTAAGGAGATATTTTGCAACATTCAGCAAAGATACGTTACGGTGCAAAAGGAAGTCTCAAGGGGAAGGATGCACCATCTGTGGCTAACAGAGGAAGTTAAAGGTAGTATCAAATTAAAAGAAAAAGTGAAGTTGCAGATCAGAGGCTTGGACAGAATATAAAAACAGCAAAGTATGACTAATAAATAATGAGGGAGAAATTAAAGCATGAAAGAAAGTTAGCTAGAAATATATAAACAAACAGTAAGATGGACAAGATGGGCTGAATGGCCTCCTTCTGTGCTATAACTTTTCTATGGTTCTATGGTTCTAAGAGTTTCTACATGTATTTAAAAGGGAAAAGATTAACTAAAGTGAGCGTTGGTGCTCTAGTGTGGGGAATTAATAATGGAAAATAATGAAATGGCGGATGAATTGAACAGATATTTTGCATCTGAATTCACTGTAGAAGATACAAATAAGATCCCAGAAGTAATTGTAAATCAAGAGATGAAAGGAAGGGAGGAACTAAAACCAATAACAATCACCAGGGAAAGGTTACTGAGAAAATTATTACAACTAAAGGCTGACAAGTCCCCTGGTCCAGATGGGCTTCATCCTAGGGCCTTAAAAGAATTGGCTGTTGAGATAGTAGATGCATTGGCTTTAATTTTCCAAAATTCCTGAGATTCTGGAAGGGTCCCATCAGATTGTAACTCCCTTATTCAAGAAAGGAGGGAGACAGAAAGCAGGAAACTATAGGCCAGTTGACCTAACATCTATCATAAAGAAAATGCTGGAATCTATTGTTAAGAAGGTCATAACAGAGCACGCAGAAAATCTCAATGCAATCAGGCAGAGTCAACATGGTTTTGTCAAAGGGAAATTGCATTTGACTAGTTTATTAGAGTTCTTTAAGGAAGTGATAAGCAATGTCTTAAAGGAAATCTGTAGATGCGGTGTGCTTAGATTTCCAGAAGGCATATGACAAGGTGCCACAGCAAAGGTTGTTACACAAAATAAGAAAAAAACAGAGAGTAGGCATAAATGGGTCATTTTCAGGGTGGCAAGATGTAACGAGTGGAGAGCCACAGGGATTAATGCTGGAACTTCAGCTATATACTATCTATATCAATGACTTGGATAAAAGGGCAGAATGTATGGTTGCTAAGTTTGCTGCTGACGCAAGGCTAGGCAGGAGAGTAGTTTGTGAAAGAGAACATAAGGATTCTGCAAAGTGACATAGATATGTTAAGTGAGTGGGCAAAAATTTGGCAGAAGGAGTATAATGTGGGGAAATGTGAACCTGTCCACTTTGACAGGAAGAATAGAAAAGCAGCATATTATTTAAATGGGGAGAGATTGCAGAACTCTGTGGTACAGAGGGATCTGGTTGTCCTGGTACATGAATCACAAAAAAATTAGTATGCAGGTACAGCAAGTAATTGGGAAGGCAAATGGAATGTTGTCATTTATTGCAAAGCAAAATGAATATAAAAGTAGCTAAGATTTGCTACAGTTGGACTATGGTGAGACCACATCTAGAGTACAGTTTTGTTCTCCTTATTTAAGAAAGGCTGTAATTGCATTAGAAGCAGTTCAGAGAAGGTTCACTCGACTGATTCCTGGGGTGAAGAAGTTGCCCTACGAGGAAAGGTTGGGTAAGTTGGGCCTGTATCAATTGGAGTTTAGAAGAATGAGAGGTGATTTTATTAAAACATAAGATCCTGAGGGGACTTGACAGGGTGGATTCTGAAAGAATGTTTCCCCTTGTGGGAGAGACTAGAACTAGGGGACACTGTCTTAGAATAAGGGATTTCCCATTTAAGAAGGAGATGAGGTGAAGTATTTTCTCTCAGAGGGTCATAAATCTGGAATTCTCTTCCCTGGGGAGTGGCGGAAGCAGGATCATTGAACATTTTTTAAGACAGAGTTAGATAGATTCTTGACTAACAAAGGAGTCAAAGGGTATAGGGGTTGGATAGGAAAGTAGAGTTGAGGTCACAATCAGATCCGCCATGATCTTATTAAATGGCATAGCAGGCTCAAGGGGCGGAATGGCCTACTTTGCTCCTAAATCATATTGTCATAAGCTCTTCTCCTTCTTAGCAGTCCATCGGGATCAAGGATGACTTGTTGGTCACAGTCCAGTGACTCCAATGGGTCGGCGATGGATATTTAACCTCTTGCAGAATGCTTTGAGAACATCCCTAAAATGTTTATGTTGTCCTCCTGGACATCTTTTGCTGTGACCGAGTTTTGAATAGCATAAGTGCTTCTAGATTCTGGTATCAGGCATACAAGTGACTTGCCCTGCCCAGCGGAGCTGGCTTTGATTGATTAGTGCCTGGGGGTTGGTGAGGCTGCACCTGGGGTACTGCGTACAGTTTTGGTGCCCATAGTTAGAAAAGGATATGCCAGCATTGGAGGCAGTTTAAAAGAGATTCACTCGGCTAATTCCTGGGATGAAGGGATTGACTTATCAAGAATGGCTAAACAGGTTAGGCCTTTATTCATTAGAGTTTAGAAGAGTGAGGGGTGATCTTATTGAAACGTACAAGATTCTGGGGGGGCTTGACAGGGTAGAAGTTGAGTAGATGTTCCCACTAATGGGGGATTCTCAAACTAGGGGACATATTTGCAGAATAAGGGGACACTCGTTTAAAACTGAGATGCGAAGGAATTTGTTCTCTTAGAGGGTAGGGAATGTATGGAATTCTCTACCCCAGAGTTGTGGAGGCTAGATTGCTGAAAGTATTTAAAGAGGAGATAGATTTTTGAAATATCAGGGAGTTGAGAGTTATGAGGAGCTGGCATGAAAGAGGAGTTGAGGCTTGGGGCAGGTCAGCCATGATCTTATTGAATGGTGGGGCAGGCTTGAGGGGCCGAATAGTCTACTCCTGCCCCTATTTCTCATGTTCTTATGTTCTTACCAATGTTGAGCATGTTGGCTTGGGAGAAAATAGTGATGTTGGGCCACATTTCTCACCACTGGATTTGGGAGGATCTGCTGGTAGTGTTTCTCCAGTGCTTTGAGATGCCTGATGTAGGTTGTTCAAGTCTCCAGTGCATACATGGGGATCACAGCTGCCTGTGAAAGCATGACCTTATTCTTGGGCTTGAGACTTTGGTCCTAAAATACTCTTCTTCTCAGTCAGCTGAAGGCTGAGTTGGCACATTGAAGGTGATGATGAATTTCGTCATATGTGTCTGCCTTTGTGAAGAGGAGGCTTCCAAAATATAGAGAAGGAGTCAACAATGACCTGGAACTCAGTTTCTGAATGAGTGCACACACAAGCTTCATCTGCATACTGGAGCTCGATGATGAGGTTAGAGTGACAGGTTTTGGATTGAAGGTGCGAACAGTTTCCCATCTGTGCTGTAAATTATCTCCATGCCTGTGGATAATTTGTTGGAGGTGAGCTGCAATATTGCAGCACAAAAGGTGGAGAAGAGGGTTGGTGCGAAGACACAGCTTTTTTTGACTCCAGTATTCACAGAGGTAGGATCTGTAGTGGTTCTGTTGCTGGGGATCACAGCTTGCATGTCATCATGGAGTAGGTGGAAGATGGTGACAAATTTCCAAGGGTAACTAAATATGCTGTAGTAAAGTGGTAATCATCCTACAAACAAGTTCCTCAAACAAGCTGAAATAGCTTTAATTCAAAACAGTACACTTTCATCTACCCATGCAATCAGAAATTGAGTGTGGGGTATCTGGGTGGTCCATTAGGTCTTTAACCACTAGCCTTTTACTAATTGGATGGAAATCTCCTGTCTGTTCATCATAAGGATTCTTTTTGAAATGTGTCCCTACTCAGCATGGGCCTACGATGTGAAACCTTCCTTCATTTGACCCTATTGGGCAATGTTGTTTGGATAAACCTAAGGATGGTTGGTGTAGGAAATGAGAAAAAAAACGCAAAACTGGTACATGAAAATGTTGTCTCTGAGGTTGAGGGGTTGAAGCACATTTTTGGGCAATGAAGAAAGCTTTGTTCTGCATCGGGCTGTACTGTACCTACCTAACGAGTGCTTGTAGCTGACACTGGGTCCTGAGCTGGAAAGTTTTTTATTCCCTAGAGTGACATCCCTCACCTTGATGAACATAAAATGTAAAATCATTTCGAAAAAGAAATCTGAAGTAACAACTAAAAAAGGAGCTTTTTAACCATCAAAATAAACCTTTCTGCTTTGTATGAAGGGCTGAGCATTAAGGACTGTTAACTGGACCCTCTTGGGGGAATACATCAAAACATCTCAACATCAAATAACATTTCAAACTATAATTACGAAGGCTTAGACATGGTAGTTTTCAGTTAAATTGCTGTTCTTTGCTGTCAGTTTTGTGAGTGCTTGATGCTGACAGTGGGATTCAATCATTATACATATTCAATTGAAATAAGTGGAAAACAATCACAAAAGTGATCCATTCAAAGTCAAAATTACTTTGAATTTAAGCACCTTTAATGACATTTTAAATGATTACATTCTTAACAGTTGTGAGCTAATAGTAAGCAAAAAAATAACGATGAAAAGAAGGAATGAAGGAGAAAGTTAATTAAGGAAGAAACAAAAGCAACCGGAAAATTGAAAGGGAGAGGAAAAATGAAAAGGTTGAGAAAACATGCATAAAGGGTTAGGTAAACACCAACAATTCTGAAAAATTGAAAAATAGAAGGAAAGCAGTAAACTGAACTTGACCATACAAGGTAAAGGACAAATGAGGTAGAAATTCACCTTGGGCCATGTCACATTGGTGGTCTGCTATACACCCTGCGTGATATTCAACTCCACTGAAGTCAGTGAAACCAAACATTATGCAGGGTGGACTAAGCAATAGCTCAAGATTAATTTCTCCTTCTCTGAGAAGGAAATTGTCAGTTTTTTTATTATTGCCTTCCATTTTCTCCCTCAAGTTTCCTATCCCATTCTCAGCTGAGATGACTGAAAACCTGGGGTGGATTTTACTGGGGGACAGATTACCCGCCCACCAACTTAAAATTCAGTAACACCTTGCTGACCTGAAATCCGGCTGTCCCACAGTGATAATAACCTAGGAGCAACCTTCATTAGTGCAGAGTGGGACTTGCACCTCTCAAGGACAGGAAGTTGCACCCTAGACCCTTGACCCATCTGATTGCCAGCAACTCTGTAGCCCCAGCAGCGCCAGGAGACAATAGTGGCCACTGCTGGGACAGCAACCAGTCCCCATGAAGAAGTGAGGATGTCTCCCACACTTCAGGTAAGTGCGGGTGTGGCTGGGACACCCCAGTGAGGGGGTTAGGGTGGGTATGGGGGGTCAGGTTAGAGATGCCAGGGGATAGGGGCTACTTGGGGGAATGCCTCTGAAGGGCACAGTGGATCCCCCCCTAAAAGAGGTGCCCTCCCTTTCCTGCCCAACAGCAGCCCACACTGTCAAAGCTGGCAGGCTGTTTACCTTCCTTCTGCCTTTTCCGCATGAAATTGCAGTGGAGGCGGAATGGGACCCTTAGTTAATTAATTAATTAATTGAGTTAATTAATTGATTGTCCAATTAAGGGCCTCATTAAGCCTAAGAGCAGGCGGGCTACCTGACACCTTCCCCCCTGGTCCCCCTGTAATATGGGGAACAGGTCGGGGCTGAGCGTGAAGGCAGTGGGCTGGCCACCTGCCTTATTTTACATGCCCCCTGCCTTCAAATACATCAACAGGGGCTGGTAAAATTCACCCCACTATTCTTAGCTCTTTGACCCTCTGCTCTGATACATGATCCTTGCAATAGTGTGGTTGAGATAAGCTTCACCCTGCATAGGGCACTGTAGACACAATCTGACTCAAGACCCAATGGTTTCTGGACCATGTCTCCCAATGGCAAGTGGAATTAACTTATAGCCGTCTCATTTGTAATGTTACTCCAGTTAAATGTACTGGATAATGAATATGGTGAAATTCAACAGAAAAATGATGATGTTTGATTAATATTTTTTAAACTTTTCACTTCCACAAAAATAAATAAGTTATGTTAATAATAGAGTGCTTTTCAGTGTTAAAATTGACAGCTTAGAGTAGAATTGCACCACAGGAAAATTATATTGTTTCTTTTTTAAACATCCATTCTAAAGAATCAGGCACAACAAAAATGCTCCTGGGAGACCAGATGCAATTTAAATTAATTGTTCTATCTAGGTTAATTTAATGAAAAATGTTATACTTTGTCTCAAATGCTCATTAAATGTCTCATTGGAGACCAAAACGTGAACATTTCACCTAGCTGTTATTTGAATGTCAGAGTAATATAAAATGTATGCCATTGGAGATACGCAATGACAGTAATTTTAACTCTTTTAGCACTGCAGTTGGTCTATAACTTGGTGTGACCAAAATGTTCCCTAAGCAACGGCACAACATATTTCATTACCTGTCAATTTTCATATGATCAATGTAATGTAGCCAAGCCTTGGTGACCTTGTGATTTTCACTCCCTCCCTGTAAGGATAGACTTCTATTTGGTGGTTCAATGAAGAAAAGATGAGATTAGAAACCTCCCATATATAAATCAGAGGTACAACCCCATATTATACAATTTTTACAGCCTGAACAAGAAAATATAGGTGGATGTTATTTCTTCCAAGCTGATGTCGATGGAGGATGTTAATGGTGGATAATGTTGAGTGTGTAGGTTTGGTGAATCTCTACAGGGAGAAGGGAAAATCAGTCAGAATCACCTCAAGCTAGCTGTGCTCACATGTTTCCTTGTTGTTGACTATAGAATGACATTGGCAAAAGTCTGGGCTGGTCCAAAATTTATTGTAAAAGGGTGATGTCAGGAATGACTTCAAGGCATTAAATCAGATCATTTTGTTAAGTGAGCAAATATATCAACAAATAAAATGGCTATAAAGAAAGACTAGGGAGGGGCTTTCCAAGATGATGTTGTGGTGAATTACCTGTACTCACCAACCATCTCATTGTGCCATATGGGATTACTGCTATCCCACTACTAGATCCATTAAAGTTTATATGATTAAATGAGTTGCTGTTTAGAAAAAGGTCAATAACACATTTTTCTGCTTTTGTCACTCAAATACAACAGTAAGCACCTGTGTCAATATAGCAGAAACCAAGCACAAATCAAATTTCCCTCTATTCTATCCAAGTACAAGAATCACCATTTGAATAAGAATCACCAACTTCAGCAGACCAAATTGTACAGCATATTGTGAACTTTCCTCTCATCACACCTACGATCTTTATGGTGTCTTTGAATGAGACTGCCATTTGATGCCAGTTTCTCTGGTAAATTATAGGTTACTTTATGCTGTGGATTTGCAGTGACTAAGAATTGGACTGAGACTGTCTATACTATCTTTAAGCCTAGTAAGAACTCAGCTTTTATTTAAAACCCATACTCCTGCTGCTCTCCACATTCATGTTAGCATTTTCTTTACCTGTTGGTGATAGTCAGCAGCAGTCCCTTTCAGTAAAGAATGTGTTTATATTTAGTTTACTACACAGAAGTGACTCAGTCAATAGACTGTAAATTGGGCTGAACAGTAGGTTTACATAGTGAGGGCCCAAACTCTAAAATTTAAGAAAAGTTAAACTAATTGTATGTTTTCTCATTCACCAATTATCTCTGGAACAATATCTAATGTTACCTGCAACAGTATTCAGTTTTACTGCTTACTTATCATGACTAAATTCAGAATCTTTTATCTTAAGCTCACTTCGAAAGGATGCAATTCTTTCAGGGTTTCTCTGCTTGACGTTAACCCATTTAACTCTGTTTCTTGTTTCTGTGTTGTTTCTCAGATTAACAGCTAAAAGCAGCGAGCACCCCACACACTGCAAAATAAATAATTGCATAATTTCCAAGAAATGATTTTGCTTGCCAAGCAAGTGGGACACCAAGGAAAGACTGCAACCTGAAACGACCCACTGAAATCGTCTATTACGTGGATAGAGCTAAAGAGTAAAACTAAGTAGCGTTCCTCCTTAGAAGAGACTTTTGACTTATCAAAATGTGTGTTGATTAACAGCAATCTAAGTGCATCACAAATGTAGATCATTCCCTAGCCATTTTACATTAAATTACTGATAAAAGCAAGCTATCGCTCTTGTCATCAAATTGCTTCATAAAAAAGAAGCAAAGCCCCTTCCTCCATAAATGCACTTTGTACTCAATGCAATTAATCTTCCTGTCCTATGGGTTTAATGTTGCTGAGTGACTGGCTGATGATTCACCATGAATACTGATACAGTCAGACTTTTTAATTATGTTCTTAATGTAGAATAGCACATGGACTGGATTATGTGTTTTGTGTGTCACCAGATCTGTCATGTCAATGGAATCTTTGCTTACCTACAGTCCACTGGTATGCTTGATTAGACTCTCATGAAGGAATGGGTCAGGTACTTTTTTTCCACTGGTGAGCATGGGTTTCTCAAAGGAGTTGTGGACTACGTGTGCAGGGGCAGCCACACTCTGATTTCTTGCGTGGAGTCAAAGATTGGGGATATGGAAGGTTACCACAGTATGAAGGCATCATAACAGCTGCCAGAATAGCAGATGTACACATATGAGGGTAGATGCTGTACTATAGTTGAAAAAAGACAAAAAACTCCAAACATTTTCCAGGTAATTCTGTTTTTGTTTTGGATTTCCAGCATCCGCAGTTTTTTTGTTTTTATAACTTTCCAGTGGTTTACCCTGCAGCTGAGGACCTCTTTTAATCTAGCTGAAAATGAGTTCCCCTGGACTTGTTATGCCCATGGTTTGTGGGCAGGTTGTAGAGCTGTTGATAACAACATGGATGCCAACTAAGATGGCGCTTGTGACCAATTTGCATATTGTTTCAGGCAGGGCGAAGGTGCCTAAATCAAATCCTGTTTGAAAATCGTATTGTCTGTGCCTCTGGTGAACAATGCACATTATAATAAAGGTCTTACATTATCTGAGAGGTTACAGCAAGGGGACATTTTCATTTAGTATTTATGAAAACTGTTGTACAATGACTTCTCCCAGTTCTCAGGCATGGAAATTATGCTTTGGAAAGATCCTCTGGCAACAGTGTACCTCTGAATAATATTATATTATGTGTTGAAAAACAGGTTTGGGTCCTGCAAATGTGACTGAGAAAACTTCAGTCCTGAAAGGATTAAGCAAATTATAGAAACGACCAGGTTCCCTGACAACTGCTGTGAGATGATTGATTATAACACAATGCGGCTATTTTATTTTTGTTTTGTTTCTGTTAGAATTTACATGTCAGTTCGAAAATGAAACTGTGCTCTGCAAACAAACACAGGAAAAGTAACATTAGGGAAGTTCAAAGTTCAGGCAGCTGCCTAGCGACACCACAGGCCATGGCTCTTTGTGGTTATAGAGATAGATCCTTCAGCTTTCATCACGTTTTGACAGATATGGTATTCTGCATTCCTATCTACCATTGCCTGGAGATACGGCCCACCGCACAAGTAACCTTTGCCCTCTTCCACAGCAGTCTGGTCACTAGTATCCCCAGTTGCCTGCCATATCATTCAATGAGAGAGCAAGGATTCTTCAAATAATTGCTTGATAATCAATAACATAAAAAGGGGCAAGGTCACACATCTGCAAATGACTTAGTGCTTTGGTCAGCAGTAGGTTGCAATTGCTAAGGCAACATTATCTTCCATTAAAAGACTTCAGCTCATTCTTTCCCCTGCATATTGTGCATAATCACTAATCCAACTGTTTAGCTTCTACCATTTCAGAGTGATTTATGGACCGGGGTGGGGGAAGCACCACAGTTGCAATTTGAAGTACAGTATTATAAGAATGCCGTTCTGGATCCCGGTAAAGTGTTTGTACCACATTGTTCTACATGACACCATGCTTCTGGAATACAGAGCGGATTTGTTTTGTATTAGTGGTTATATCAATCTAATACAGATGATCTGGGCCTACAATAAAGATAATGGGTTAGAATCTCTGCTTCACTTTTAGTCTACAGGTTAACCTCAAGAAGGCTCAATGGTCAAAACGTTGGTTTTAAGCCTTTTTAAGTTTTTGTTTTGTTATGCTTTTCATCATGTAGCCTTAACCAGCCATCATTTGTGTTGCTACCAGGGTTGAAAGCAAGTTCATAATGTCTGAAAACATTCTGCGGTGCCAAAAACACCCTATTTTTTCAAATGAACCCATGGAAATTCTATTGCAGCAGCAAGAGGAACTCTGGGATGGAAGGATATGGGGGCCGCAGCTAGGGAAGTTTCAAAACAGGAGGTGCACCAGTGTGAATACCGTGAGCATCATACCAAACACACAGGAACAAAGCTGAAAGATTCTTAATGATCATACTTGACCAGCCAAACTGGGAGACTATCTATTCCATTTCATTGTACTAACCATCCACAATTAAGACCCATGTCTTAAAGTACAGTGCCACCTATACATACTGTATATACACATGTAAAGTCAAATTTTTGAGAACTATTCTAAAGGTCAAAAGAAGGGGTCAACTTTTACATGGGTAATGTTTTCGAAGGGTTGGCATGTGTATTTGATTTGCACCCAAGTAAAGTCCAAAAAAGATTGTCACAATGGAATAAAGTATAAACAAACAACACTAAAGAGTTTATATTAATTATCTAACATTTATTTATTTTGTAAAATTACAAACTATATTTGACCCAATAAATATAAATATACAATGAATTAATTGCAACATTTCATGTTCAAATCCTTCAAAATCACTCTGATCGCCTCCCAATTGCCTGGTTTTGTCACATCATCATATGAACCTTATTTGTCTTAATCATCATCGCAAGTAACTTCGGCATCGTCATCCCACAATTCATTATCCATGGCACCATCGATCACATTCAATATGCCGCATTTTAGAAATTATTTTTTGACAAGATAGGGTTCAAGTTCACCCCAAAAATTTAAAGTCTATTGACATAATATTGCTACTGAAGGTGCTTGTATCTTTCTGCCCTTAGTGAATCTTTATTCCCCTTCCAACATCCAATTGTTCCATATCTTTTGGAACTATCCTCCTGATGTTTATTTATATGTACATCCAAGGGCTGAACAACATTCAGAAGACCATCGGGAATAACTGCCACATGGATGTTGGTCGATCTCACATCACGGACTACATCATTGACAAGGTAGGATTTAAACATGTCCCAGGCGAGCAAACCTTTTTCTTTATGTAGGCCTCCTGGTCACAAATTCTACACTTTTTGACCCATTTCTTGCAACTGCCTCCATCCATCCAGACTTTCTCGTGAACGGGGATGGCCGCCCATTTCTGGAATTTCTCTTTAGGGTGAGTTTTTTGCTTTAATATCACCATTGGCTGTAATTTTGTGCCATCTGCTTGACAAGATGGAATCACTGTAAACTGTGTCTTGTCGAGGACAGTTGCCTTAACAAGGATAGGTTTTTTTTTCACCAATTCTGGCAATGGTCCTGTTTGCAGGTATGTCAAAATGCATTGGTGTTTCGCCTATATTGCCAATGTAGGCCAATCAATACACATTCTTCTCTCAATGTAAGATGACAAATTAGTCACATTTGGAGAGTTTCTCATTGAGTTCAGGTGGCAGACACTGAAACTTTCGCTTTCTGACAAAATACTAAATTGTGCCTTTTCAAAAAACTTGTGCACTACTTGGCACTGGCCTCGAAGTCTGGAATATCATCTTTCTTTGCTTCTCCAAGGGCAGAGTCAGTTGGATCTGTGGGTGATATTATGGCCATTTTGCTGATGCTCATTAACCCATTCTGCCACTTTTTTTCTCTAATTTATTTGAGCTGTAAGAGAAGATTGTGCATGTTGTAGAAGGAGTCCTCACACAAACTTCATCCCCCATTTTTCTGTACCTCCAATTAGGCCATTCCACGTACTTCCAACAGTTCTCATTTCTTTCCAGTTATTATCTTTGGAGGAAGAACAAACTCATGTCTAAAAAAATGCCTCCAACTTATCGCCACATAAGACAACTGACAAGCATGTTCCCGAAAAGTCTGAGGGAAATTATTTTTTTTTTAAAGTGGCTGATTACTTGTAATCTATAAGTTCTTTAGAGACAATCACTAAATAACTGCATGTGTAATTACAACTCTCAGAAACTATCAGCTCATTTAAAACATTTTTATATCAATCTTCAGTACAGTGAACAGTGGTAGAATGGATAATTTCATTGATTAATTACTTCTAGCTTCCTTCAATCCCAACATCCAATCAATCTGATTGTTTGATACTGACAACCTCAAATACCAGGAAAAAGTTGATTTTTAATCTTGATTAACTCAAACCGTCTGTTTTTTAGTCCATGTGGAAGTTTATCAGTTTAAACAGTTAACATGCATGTGATGTTAGGCAGAGAAGTTAAGGACTATTGTAACCATCACAATCGGGTTGTGCCTGTATGAGTTTGGCTTCATTGGCAGAATATTGCCATCGTTGTGCGGGGCGGGCCTGACACGCCAACACGTAAAATGACGTGAGATTACGTCGGGCGTGTGTCCCAATATCATCGCGCGTCATTTCGTTATTGCTATCGATGTGCCCCCACCAAACTGTCAACGGTCTATTAAGGCCATTAAGAAAGCAATTAACTTTATTAACAATGCTGCCTGTCCAACCTTAAGGTTGGCGGGCAGGCAACGAGCCCAAGCGGCCTTCACGTTTTCCAGAAAATTCCTCCACCGGTGGGATGAGATTTCCTGAAGGTTTTATAAAATTAATAAATAAATTTTGTGAACTTCACAAGCATGTCCCAGCTCATGTGACACTGTCGCATGAGAGGACATGTTTAAATAATTTTAAACTTTTTTAAAAAAAGCTTTTATTATCTACTTAATCTCCCTGAGGCAGCTCCGTGCCTGAAGGAGGTTGCTGCACCCTTTCATGCATGTGTGCGAAGAGTGCAGGCCCAGATTCTCTCTCCCCCCTCCCCGCCCCCCCCACCCCACCCACACAGGTAGCGCTTACTGGATGCGCGTTATGTTGGGCAGGCCTTAATTGGCCCTCCCGCATAAAATGGTGGCGCGCCACCGATCACAGGCAGAGATCGGCTTCAGGCCCGCCCCCTCCCAGCCCGCCTACCACAGATAAGATTCTATCCCATGTCCCTTTAGCTTTCACAGGTGAAGGGTCATTGGCCTGAAAATTCTGTTTCTCTCTCCACAGATGCTGCCTGACCTGCTGAGCATTTCCAGCATTTTCTGCTTTTAATTCAGATTTCCAGCATCTACAGTTTTTGATGATAATAACCATGCTAGTATGCCCAGACTTTGCTCTGCAAGTGTGAATAGAAGAATGCTAGCTACTGGAAGCAGAGTGACACTGGTTCAGCGCCATGTAGTCACTCCCACATCCAACAAGATCATTATCATCCCCCACGCCACCGCTACCCCGGCTGCAGACTTCCTATGTACTCCTCGGCTGCAGCCTCCTCTGGAGAACTCCCCACCCGACAAGACCATCAATCAGGTGAACCTCCACGCAGGGAACCTCCTGCAGAAAAAAGGCCTCCACTGTGATGTTGAAACAAGCATCTGGCCTGCAGAGTTAAAATTATGTCATAGGACTTAGATGTAAATATATTAATGAGACAGGCCTGTTTATCACCAAAGTCAACTCTGAAATTAAAATGGCAGTCGGCGTGTTTTCAGCATAATTGGGGCATTAATTTTATTTCACTGATTTATCAGCTCACTTGCCCAATTGCCACTGGGCAGGTTGCGTTAAAATTGAGGACCCCATTTTTTATCTGTTTCTTTTTCAAATGGTTACCAGAATTCCTTTTAAATGATATTGTGTCTGCTTCAGCAGACACTTGCAGTGAAGCAGTTGCCGTTCAAATAACCTCATGAATGAAAATAACTCATCTAACTTCCCCTTCCATTCTTCCAGTGATAATCCTGAGTTTATGTCCATTTCTTAACAATTCGCTAACCAGTGGAAATAATCTTTTACTATCCACTCTTTCAAATTATTTGATAATTTCATTAAGCTCAGATAAGTCTCCCTTAGCCACCTCTGTTCTAAGGAAAAAAATTCAAATTTTTCAAGTCTTTCTTTCTTCAGGATTATAACCTGCCATTCCAGTTAATGAACTATGCAATGTGTTACATAGATGCATTTTTTTTAAAGATACAAGTTCTAATTTTTCTTTTTTCTGGCTGTATTTTTAAAAAATCCTGAAACCCTCTAAAGACAATGGAGACTGCCAGACAACTACAATATGCAACTTGCAGTCCACCAAGTGGGGTGGAAAAAGGGCAATCAACCCCCTGGAAAGTGTCCCCATCTCCTGTTGGCTTTAAACTATCCTGAAGCTTTGCAAACATTTCTGAGGTGACACTTTTTTTTACTCAATCATGGGATGTGGGCATCACTGGCTAGGCCAGCACTTATTGCCTGGGACTAATCACCCTTGAGAAGGACAAAATGCAATTACCTGTTCTAAAATAATGGCCAGGATTTTCCCGTCGGCGAGCGGGGTGGGGGGTGGGGGGGGTGGCGGAGCCCGCTCACCGACATGTAAAATGATGCGTGGTGATGTCAGGCGGAACTCCTGACGCCACCGCGCCCCGTTTAAATTTTCAGGTCAGCGGGGGAGCAGCAAAATCAGCTGTGCACCGCCGACTTGTAAATGGACGATTGAGGCCATTGGCAGAGGCATTTAGCTAATTAATGGACCTGCCCGTCCAACCTTAAGGTTGGCGGGCAGGCCAGGAGCCCCGGCGGGAATTAGAAAAAGCATGAAACCTCATCCAGCGGCGGGATGAGGTTTCAGGTAAGTTTTTAAAAATTTAATTAAAGTGCTTTTAAAAGTTATGGACATGTCCCAACTCATGTGACAGTGTCACATGAGGGGACATGTCAGGGAATTTCTTTTTCTCTATTTTTAATATTTTGTGGTGTACAGCCGATCTCCCTGAGGCAGCATTTAGCCTCAGGGAGATGAGTGTGCTCTTTCATGTGCATGCGCAAAAGAGCACACTCTCAGCTCAGGGAACCCCACCCTCCCACCCCCACTGTACAGGGAGCGCATAGCACTTCCATGCAGACGTCACGCTGGGCAGGCCTTAATTAGCCCACCCATATAAAATGGTGGCGCGCCCCCAATTGGGGGCGCCAATCAGAGGCGCTCCTCCACGCGCCTGCTCTTTAACTTCCCCCCGACGGAGGGAAAATTCTGCCCAATGACGACAGCTGACATGGGCTAATTGAATTTCTCTGGAATATACAGCCAGCAGGGTACTTTAAGGGACTGTTACCAAGCCAGAGAGAGATGAAGAATGCTGTACTGAAACAGGTTGAAGCTGTTGGCCCTCTCTGTCTCCCTCTCTCTTCAGAACTAATGTGCCTGGATTTGCAAAGTAACCATCCTGAGAAGAGAAATCTACTGCAAACCAGATATTTTGGGAATAAAATGTGGAAATCTGCTCCATACAACTACACCCAGGAAGACAACCGAACAACATGGCCATAGCATGGAATCACCACAGCGAGACCAGCCAAAGAAGAGCTAACCATATTCTCCTTTGTTTCATCTTCTTCACGATCTGTAAAAAAATCCTTAAGTCTATCATCTTCTTCTGCCATCTGTACTAGTTAGTTTGTGAGCCCACAAATATGAATGGTGGTTCCAATTTATGTAGACTTTTTTTAATTCAGAAAATAGTTTCTATAAACTTTTCTTCTTCTTTGTTTAACCTAATAAAACCTGTCTGACTAATTTTTTACAATCTGGAAGCATAAATAGTGGGACTCCTGCAGCATTGGCAAAGCACATCCTCTCTAAATTCACAAAAAAATCCCTGTTACGATCAGACCTGGAGAGGGAGAAAAGGGGAGTTGTTTCACCTCTCCTCATGTGGTTGTAACAAATGTCACTATGCAATTAAAGATACTAAAAGGAATCTGTGGGGTGGAAGTAGAGATGCTGCAACTGCCCTCAGTGCCACAGAACAACAGCAAAAAATCAGCCAGGATCCCATTCCTGGTGCTCCCATTGCAGAGCTGTAGACTTGGGGTGAGAACAAGGTCAAGTTTGGTTATGATGCCCTTCATGCTTAAAAAGCTTCCCACATCACCCAAGTTTACAGGTAAAAGTGGCCATTTGATAGAAATATTTGCCACAATCCACAGAACCACACCTCTGCAATGTCACCAATTCTAAGAGAAAGGGAGGAAAATTAGGGGCCCCACGTTACATTCAGGTTTGGGGATAAACTCAGCTCTATTTCTAAGATATTTTGAATTGCATTTTCTACAGTGATCCAAACACATTGCACAGGACCTTGTTTGAAAACTTGACTAATTCAGTGTTGTCAATGTTTGTAAGCTTCTGAAAAAAACTTGTGGCCCTTATTTTAATTAATGAATTAAGTGATATGTAGGCAGATGGCCATTTATTCACTATTTGGTCTGAAGCAGAGAATGTCTCAGGATATAGAAGTTAGCTGCACGGTAAAATGTTGGGCATTGCTGTTCAATATGATTATTCCATTGCTGGATGCAGTAACTAATTGTGTTGCACTACATTGATTAACTGTCAATTACAGCATGATTTTTAGTGTTAGATACTGAGTTTTATAGAACTTCTACTTATTCAGGATGGCACATTTGAATTTTGTTGGATTTTCCTTATTTTATGTGAACAATGGGCTCCTAATAGCCTTATGGTGCAATCAATCATGCAGTCATCATACTTATCATTTTTACCATTACCCCATTATTATTAATAGTGTGCTGCCCCTTGTGCAGCTGGTATAAGGATACGTGGGGGAGGGGGGGAGATCCTATATGGCACAATGATGCGGGTGATGCTATAATGAGGTGAAATCCCAGTGGGACTGGAGAGAAATCTGAAGCATTATGAAAGAAGGAAGGCATTATTTTCATAGCTACTGACAGAAAATATACTTTAATTTATGTTGTATTTCCTAACAATAATAACAATAATACTGAAGGCAAAAATAACCTCATGCGAAAGTCACATCTCCGTCCTTAATTCTTATTTTTTTAATGTTTTTTTCCCCTTGCTCATTAGATGAGGGGTATTCTACTTTTTCTACTTTTGTCACCTAGACTCATCTTTAATCACTTCCAGGACAGATATTGCCTACCAGGCACACATCCTCATAACATTGTTAACTCTAACCTTGAGAACAGCATCCAGTTAATACTGAGATTTCCATTTTCCTACCATACATCCTGTGGTCTGAATGAAGCTGCATATTTTTTGCCAATTTGCAGAAACTTATTATGCTTCAATGACCAGAAGCTGGGCTGACACCCAATTTATGAAAGGCCTCCCTATAACTGCAATTAGGAGATTTGATTGAGTTCAAACACTGGCCTCTAAGGTAAGAGGTATAGCTTATTACTCTCCAGTGGACCTTCCATTTTAATGCCACTTAGCCAAACAGCTGCATTATTAAATTGCAACTTTATCACATATCAATTATACTGGCTTGGATTTTGCAGGCACTGAGAAAGCAGCAGCACTCACCGATGACCACAAAGAAAGTTGGCCTCAAAACTCTAGGAATGTCTGTGAATCTCCCCATTCCCAACGTCAGTTTAACTCTGGCACCAAGTCCAGCTATTAGCTGCAGTGATGTCAGAAAGCAGGGTAAGAAACCAGTTACATTGAAATAATCTTGTAGATAACAAAACAAGAAGTTAAGAAGCACTGAATTTTCCAATCTAAAGGAATGGCTACCAAATCAAGAAAACTTCAGAAGATTATGGTTAGGGCTTTTATTTTTATTCAAGATTCATTTCATTTACTGAATTGAAATTCCACAGCTGCTGTGAAGGGATTTGGCTTTATGTCTCCAGGTCATTAATTCAGGCCTTTGGATTACTAGTCCATTAACATAGCCACTGTGATCAATGTGTTTTTCTCTGTGAGGTGTGTGTATTTTTTTTATCATCAGAATGATGTCCCAATTTAAGTAAGCCTTTCTGTCAGCTTTAAAATAAAGATGATTATTTATTATCCCAACTTGCCACAGAAGTTTAAAAAACGCTTCATCACATTCACTCAACTCGTACACACTTTCACTCACACAAAGACTAGATACAGATGAAGAAAAACAGTACGATTACAATGTATAATTGTCTCAGTCACTCATTTGTGGCAGGCCTGTATTTTCTTGGATGAGTTGATGCTTTTAGTTGAAATGAAGGTCTTTTAAGCATAGGTTGCTCAGTAAGTTGCGAGGCTTTCTGTAGTTGAATTTCCAGGAGGTTGGTTCCCAGGTGAACTTGAACTTGGAAGTGGGAGAGTCCTTCTCTCACTTTCAAGGTATTGCTGCTTATTATTTCCGCTGTTTAGTTGACTGCTGCTGATTCGATGGCTTTCTGATGGTCTATCTATCTCTACAGAGCTGCTTTTTCTGTTTTAAAAGCAAGCCACAAACATGGCCTATACCCCCATGTGACCTGTTATAAGCCCTTTTCCAAATATGTTTGGTGGGCAGGTCGATAAGCATTCTGTGTTTGTTATTTAACACTTTGAAATTTACCCAGACTGGGTTCAGATGAAGGACCATCATAACATAATGGGAGGTCGATGGCAACCCATTCAGGTTAAACTAACACACATTGAGGTTCAATGTGTCTTTTGTACATGGTGAACCAGAAAGAAAAGTCAGCTGGAATGCTATAGTCCTTTTGTTGACATTCAACCCTTGAACAAAGGGATGTGTGAATTTTTCCAGATGGCTATGAATGTCCATGTGTAATTAGGTATTTTCTTGAGTCTCAGTACTGTCTGAAGCTGATACTGACAAAAGTCACATGGTTTTCAGCAACCATTTTGACAGCCTGTTTTTACTCGAAATTTTAAAGTCCAGGATCTTCAGGTCAGGAGCAGGGGGCAGGGACCACTAGCCGACACGTAAAATGACGCGGGATGTCGTCGGGTGGAACTCCAAAAGTCACCCCGCATCATTTCAATTTTCAGGTCGGCGAGGGCGGAGCCGAATCAGCTGAGCACCCGCCACCCTGTCAACAGCCATTTGAGACCATTTAAAAACTAATTGAACTAGCTAATGGACCGTCCGTCCAACCTTAAGGTTGGTGGGCAGTCCGGGAGCCCTGGCAGGCTTCAGAAAAAGCATGAAACCTCATCCACGGGTGGGATGAGGTTTCATGTAGGTTTTTAAAAATGTAATACAAGTTTAATTGAAAGTGATGGACATGTCCCAACTCATGTGACAGTGTCACATGAGGGGAAACATGTCAGGGAAATTTTATTTCTCTACATTTACCATTTTAAAATTTGGTGCCGATTTCCCTGAGGCAGCACTTAGTCTCAGGAAGATGAGTGTGCTCTTTCGTACGCATTCTCGAAAGAGCACACTCCCAGCTGAGGGAATCCCCCTCCCCACCCGCACAGGGAGCGCATTGCGCTTCCTGGCGGACATCACGCTGGGCGAGCCTTAATTGGCCCGCCCACACGAAATGGCAGCGCGCCCCCAATCGGGGGCACTGATCAGAGGTGTTCCCGCAGGCACCTGCTCCTGAACTCTGCCCCCCCACCCCCCCACCCCGATGGGGGGAAAGTTCTTCCCAAAGTGTTGTCTGAAAGTTCATAATATACTGGAGCATAACATATGTAACAGAGTGTTGTCAGTTCACAACAAATCCATCTCTTTCTGTGAACAAAGCCCATTATAACGTGAGTCCAGCTCCATTGAAACAAAAAATAGGACCAGGAGTAGGCCATTCAGCCCTTCAATCCTGCTCCACCATTCTATATGGTCATGTCTGATCCTCTTTCATAATGCCATATCCCTGTGCTATCCCTACACCTCTTGATGCCTTTAGGGTCCAGAAATCTATCTATTTCTTTCTTAAATATATTCAGTGACTTGGCCTCCACAGCCTTCAGTGGTAGAGAATTCCACAGGTTCACCACCCTCTGAGTGAAGAAGTCTCTCCTCATCTTAGTCCTAAATGGTCTACCCAGTATCTTGAGACTTTGACCCCTTACTTCTGGAAACTGTTCTTTATCTAACATGGTGCAGTGATATACAGTACAAATCAGTGGTCACATCACTGTGCATTAGCAGTATATACAAATTCTGACTAGGATAAGGTAAACTAATGTTAAGCTCTTAAAAACACTGACATAGTCAACACTGCTTCTGAACCTAGTTGTGCAGCAATGTAAACTTCACTGCAACTGTTATTATGTATCATGGTTGCCTGTACAAACTGCCCTAGAGAATAATGCTGGTCACAGAGCACCACTAGTTTCTTTAAAAAAAAACAGAATTTCCTCACCACTGTCTTTCCTTACTTGCTCTCAATTCTTCTTCAGGTTTTATCTCAGGTATGTGATTCAGTCCTGCTGAATTTTTACTCACAAATGGATAAATCTACATCTTAATATATTCCAGTTGGTCTTTTGCCCCGCATATGTAGTCGACACTTCTGCATTGAACAGAGCTGGAAGCCCCAGGTAATTTATCACACATCTTTCAAGACTTGAAATTATGTGGATATGCAACGTGTACATAAATCAGACTTGAGAACTATACATTTTTCTTGTGACTGCTTTTATTTGCTAGAAGCCTAAGGCTAAAGGGGGAAACACTTTACTGCCCATCAACATTAATATCTTCAAAGGTGCTCTGTCATTTCAAACTACACTGAATAATTCCAAAATTATGTGACACTGTATCTCTCCAGTTTTAGAACTCAATAACTGTCACAAGATCACCTATAAATTACCTACCAGAAAAAGAAATGAGTTGCGGAAATACTGCCTGGATGATAATTTATTTTTAAAGCCCCTACATAAATACACTGAGTCTCTTTTTAGTCACTTGTTTTCAGCTGATAAAATCTTGTTGTAACTTCTGGAAGATTACAATGATGCAGAAGTTTGCTGTTTTGCTTTGGTTTGACTTGGCACATTAGCCCTTTGCATCAGATCGACTGGGCGTCATAAAGCAAAACATGATGTATTTTCAAGGCAAATTAGCCACCACTTTGTATAATATGCTGGGAAAAATAACAACACCATTTTGATGAGTTAAAGGGAAACTAGCATCTGATAAAGTCTCATATACAATAAAGTCTCATATACAGGAGGTTAAGAATTGAAGTTTGGTTCAATGTGAATGCTGTTGATCTTATCAAAGTCAAACAGACCTGATGCTATCATTTTTTCCCTCAGCCCCACGCGATATGAAATGTTGTTCAATGCCAACTTAAATAGTTGTTATTTTCACCATTGATGCTCATCTGAAAATAATATGGTTATACAGAAGTGCCATTTATATTTTTGATTTTTCTATTTCTTAAAGTATTTTTGTCCAAGCATGAAAATTAATAATAATTATTAAACATATTAGTTTGAAGCTTTTCCCTTCCAAAGAAAGGGAGCATCAATAGAGATGCAAGGCCGAATTTTCTTCTTTGAAACACCTATGAGAAAAGAGAGACATTTGCTTTACCTCCACCCAGGCCAAATGAGACAATTTTCTTTAAGTAGGTCTGGCCCTAGGAACACAGGGCATAGGAGGAGGAGTAGGCCATTTGGCCCTTCAAGCCTGCTCTGTCATTCAATAAGATCATAGCCAATCTAACTGTGGTCTCAGCTCCAATTTCCTGCCTGACACCCCCATAACCCTTGATTCCTTTATCTGGCAAAAATCCAACTCAGCCTTGAATAAATTCAATCACCATCCCCTACTGCTTTCTGGGGAAGAGAACTCCACAGACTCACGACCCTCTGAAAAAAAATTCTCTTCATCTACGTCTTACAAAGGAGGCCTAAAGGGCCAGCCCCCTTTCTGTCCCCAGTTTGAAGCGGACATCACAGTTATACCATTAATGGTGAAGACATCCATCCCATCTATGTAAAATTCCATGATCCTGAAGCTTGGATCAGGGTCAGACGGCACATCTATTGAGCAGGCCAAGATTCTGCCTCATCTGAAATCCACCCTTGAAAAGCCTCCAACAGAAATGTCATGTGAACACTATTTTATCAGTGCACATTCAGGAATCAATCAAGTCTAATTTATCACTATATACATTTCTTAGCTTCCTTAATACAGTTATATTTTACACTAATATCTGCTCTTAGCGTAATGTAAGTGCACAGTAATGTATTTTGTTCCATTCTTAACCTACTGAAAAGTAAAATGTATTTAAAACACACCTGTGCAGCTTTGATCACCAGTATCCGACTATCAGAGAAACTTCTAACATTAGAAATGAGCCAACAGGCGAGTTAACATCGGAAGTTGAAGAAATTGCCTGAACTTTTCTTAAATTTCTTAAAATTTTGAAACTGAAGTGATGAGAAGCTATATCCTCGAGGTGCTCACACACCCAATGGCAAAATAGTAAACAATGCTGAGAAGCTCATTTGGGAGCCTAAAGTTATCTGGGCGCTGTTAACACTCTAAAGGGTTAAACAAAACTTAGAAATATATTGTGGTTTGTTTTGCTTTATATAATCTGAAAAAGTGGTTTAAGCTGTCAAAATGTATGAAAGAGGACTGTGTGTGTCAGAATACCCTGTGCATAGAGAATAATTGGGAAAGTTTCATCACCAGGATTCTCATATTCTTAATGCTCTGAACAAAAGCTGGATATAATACTTTCTGACGAACCATGCACTGTCTTATAACTGTACAGTTTGTGATTGTGATTCTTGCATGAATAGAAGACCTATGTAAAACACTTGTTTAGAATGCACCACTTCTCTTTATACTCAGCAAAAGTTTTTGTTTGTTTTCCAGAGGCTATGTATTGAAGAGTATTAAAGCAATTAACTCAGCTGAGTCCAAATATAAAAGAAATGACTTCCTAAAGGTCATGGCACACCATCATTGTCAAGTAAACAGCCACATAATGGCATAAAATTGCACATTCATAATTGTTTCGGTCAATATGGAGTATTGTGACCTAGAACTTACTATTAGCTGGGGCATTGTTTAACAAAAGAGGTCCACTTTAGTTCAAAATACCTAACTGACCATTATTTTTGTAGACTAATTGCTTCAGAAATAACAAAGTCTGACATACTACTGATTCATTCCAAGGTATTAAATGGATTACGCTTCTTGTAATTATATAACATAATGTTCTTGGCAGTAGTCCAAGCCTGTCCAAACCATAATGTCTTGCATATATGTAACCTGATATTTTTCCAACTGTCTAGCAAAATATACAAATGTGAAGTACAACTTACACCATTATAACCTTCTAAATACCTTAATTACAATGGACTTTCACATAGATGTGTGGGTCAGAATCCCTGTTGCAGATCATCAGCGTTTTCTACTTATGGACAATTCAATCCAATGAGGTAGAATTTCTATTGATGTTCTCCTGATTGTTTAGCATAGGTCTTTCACTTTAGAAAATATTTTAATCAGAATACCAATGACTGAAAATGGAAACCTGGCTTATATCCTCTACTTTTATTGTACAATGGGAAGTCATTTGGTCAAAACCTGTACCAGATAATTCAAACCCCAATTTTAACCCCGTCTGCCTAGTGGAAGTGGTGGGAGCCTCATAAATGTGTGAAAAATGTTGGATCCTGACACAATCCTATCTATTAAATGTGCAGATTGCACACAGGTACAGGATTCCCAGTGAAAGCTAAGGGCAAGCAAGATCCTTGGCCAGAAGAGGCCCAGATAAGTTTATTTTTTAAGGTTGTCTTGTGGGCCAGAAGGAGAAGGAGCCCAGGCACCACATGGAAACCTTGCGCCCCCTCTGCCTCAGGCTTTATGCTTTCCACAGCTCAAAATTATCAGGAGTCCCCAGTTCACTTAACGTGCCGGGTCTATTTTCCATGGTTCCACGCTGGCAACCCACAAAGGCATGGGGCAGGATTTTCCTGTTGTCGGGCGGGCGTGGCAGGCAGGTCTGGGAATGGTCATGAAATGATCCACTGCCTGCGATCGGGTCCTGACAGCGATTTCACACTCGCTGGCCAAATTAATGGGCAGCCATCATGAAACATGCACTGAGAGCCTCAGCGCTACCAGGGTTGGGGGGGGGTGGGTGAGTGTGGAAGTCTGCACATGCGTGGGGGAGCACACAATGAAAGCTACCTGAAGGCAGGGAGCTGCCTCAGGGAGCTGAACAATTTTAAATTCAAAAAAAAAGATTTTAAAAATCTGAAAAAAAAGGTCCCGACGTGGGACTCAGTCACAATGCTATTAACAGAATAAAAATTTGGCCCAAAAATTTACTTTTTATTTAATTGTGGAAACCTCTTCCCGCCCGTAGATGAGGTTTGCTAAAAAAAAATCAAAAGGCCACCTGGCTGATTCGTCCGCCCATCAACTGTAAGGTTGGATGGGCAGCAAAAAATTGTGTTCAATTACTTGATCAAGGGCCTTAATAGGCCTTTTAATTCTCGGCGGGCGCGTTTCTGACTCTCACGTGCACCTGCCGACCGAAATATCGGCGAGTGCGTGATGACGTTGGGACGCCGATGTCATCGTGTGCTATTTTACACACGATCGGGTTGGGCACGTGCCTGCCCATGAAACATAAAATCCCTCCCGTGGTTTCCTGATGTAGCCCTCCAGCTTCAAGCAAGAATCTGCACTAGGACATTTAAACGAGCCTCGGGAGCAAAAATTGCCCAGACCTCTTGTTGGCATCATTGTGGACGCTTCCCTCCACCTCCAAGCCCCGTAAGTGACGCTCCCACCCTAGGTTAACAATGCAACTTTAGAATGAGTACTAGATTTTGAAATAACTCCATTTTCAGATATGATGAAAGATATGGTGAATAGGGGCAAGCTGTCAGTTGAATTAATTATGATACAGGAGAAATAGGGAGGTTATTTAAATTTGTACTTAAGTACAGGGAAATCTTGTAAGTTTTTCAAATAACAGTGCAAAGTACATGGTAGAGCAAAACCTAAATGCTGAAACAGGATATCTGTTGGGAAATTAAACTCTAAAAGCAATATTTTATTAGGTATAAAATGAGCAGAGGCAGGTGTAAGTTACAGATTAAGACAAATAAAACAATTGTTGGAAAGGCCGAAAAGACATTAGAATAAAGGATCATGGATGGGTGTCCAAACGATAGGACAGCCTTTTCACATGTCAGAAACAAGAAAACAATTTATCAGTAATTAGGCCCTTTGAGAGATTTAACAGGGCAAGTTAAGTATGAGAGTCTGGAAGTGGCTGAAGTACAAAAAGGATATTTTGCATATGTTTTCATTTTTGAAGGTGAGGCTAAGGTGTTAAAGGTGCCTGTTTGGGGTGGTGTTAAATTAATTCCAAAACAGTAACTGTAGAAATGTTTTTTTAGCTAGATTTAAAACACTGAAATCTGACCTGATAACATTCACCCAGTTAGGTCATGGTGAAAAAGGAGGTAGTTCAGATACTTGAAGAGTTTAAAATTTTGTTACAGACAGGGACAGGAGAGAACCAAAACCCTGTCCTCTTTCCTTTACTGTCCGTAATCAGTGTATTTTTTGAAAGGAAGATGGGTATGTTTCTCCACCCCTGAGTGTGTGGTCAGTTTTTATATCAGCAGCAATCTCTCATGGGCTTAAATAAAAATGATTTTTATTCTCGCATTCATCCCAAAAGTCTAAACACTATGTCACTCACTCACACAAACTGAAGAGATATATAATTTCAAGAGGACAGTGCACTTTTACAAGTTGTAAACTAAAGAATTGTTCATAGTTCACATGTTTGGCTCATTGTAAGAAAAATAATCATTGCAGGCATGTTGAAGAAGGTGGTTCACTCTAAAAGGGTAGTCTATGTGGTTTCAATAGCTGAAGTCATATATCAGCATTGATACAGGATTGTGAGATGACTTTTTCAACAAATCCTGAAATTGGTTACTGTGTTCTTTGCAGACCATCCAGTTTTTCTTACCAGGAGGTCAAGTTTCTGCTCTGGTGGACTCTGAAAAGGAATGGTTAGGAGACTTTAAAATGTGGCAGTCTCCAGTTTGTTATAAGTCATGGATGTTACTGTCTTTTTCTTCAGCTATTTTTTCTCGCTGTGTTCTTTGCAGACTGTCCAGTTTCTCTCTGGTTCTTGGGATAAAAGAATTTATGATTTGAAGACAGTTTTGGTCACATGATTGACTGCTATTGTCCACCCAGAAGAGTTTAAAGCTAGAAGCCATTGCTATACAATGAAGAATGGATGATGGGTTTGTTTACACCCACTTACGATAAACTGGCTCCTGCATCTTTCTTTATTAAATTTCAAACTTAGAGATATAAAGTCTGGAACTCCATTAATTTTGAGTTTTGGGTAAACCACAAACAATAGCAGCTGTAAATTCCATACATGGGTTCCTTCTCAGTATGTCCATGCAAGAGGGAGGCCCCCACCAAGGGATTCAATTAGAAACTTTCTGTAGACTTGAGGTAGTCTTGCTCAAAAATTGAAAAAGTCATCTGACCCTTGGCAGCCATCGTAGCCAGCTTGTTACTGTCCATTTTTAAATAAAAGATAGTTCCAGAAAGTTGTGTACTGAATGGAGCCCATGTTTAGAGGTATGAATAGGACATGCCTTCATTGTGCATGACAATTGATAAGAGAGAGATATGGGATAAGCTGTTTGTACTTAAAGCTGATAAGGCAGTAGGACTGGATGAGATGCATCCAAGGATACTGAAGGAAGTGAGAGTGAAGGAAGTGAAATTGTGGAAGCACTGGCTATAATTTTCCAATCTTCCTTAGATTCAGGGCTGGTGCCAGAGGAGTGGAGAATTGCAAATGTTACACCCTTGTTCAAAAAGGTGGTAAAGGTTAGCTGAGCAGCTACTGGCCAGTCAGTTTAGCCTCATTGGTGAGGAAGCTTTTAGAAACGATAATTTGAGACAAAATTAATCAAGACTTAAGCAAATGTGGGCTAATTAAGGAAAGCCAGCATGGATTTGTTAAGGGCAAATTGAGTTTGACTAACTTGCTGGAGTCTTTTGATATTGTAACAGAATGGGTTGATGAGGATAATGCTGTTGATGTGATGGACATGGGCTTCAAATAGACATTTTAAGAAATGCAGTGCAGCAAACTTGTGAGCAAAGTTAGAGCTCATGGAATACAAAGAACAGTAGCAACATGGATACTAAATTGGCTGAAAGATAGGAAGCAAAGAGTAGTGGCAAATGATTGTTTTTCAGACTGGAGGAAGGTTGATCATGGAGTTCTGCAGGGATAGGCCAGAGGACCCCTGCTCTTCCTGATATATATTAATTACCTAGACCTTACAGGACATAATTTCAAAATTTGTGGATAATACGAAACTTGGAAGTATTGTGAACCAAGAAGAGGACATTGTAGAACTTCTGAGGACATGGGCAGAACCATCCAAGATTTGCACTAAGTGCGGTAGCGGGCATAAAAAAACGACGCTTTACGTGACAGCTGCAATGGTAGATTTTCATGCTGTATCGTCCCCTTCCTGGCATGCCATAGTCATAGATTCATAGAGTTAAACAGCACGAAAAGAGGCCCTACAGCCCATTGAGGCATCCTGCCTCACTAGTAATGCATTCACAGAAAATACACTGGATCACTGGTGGGCGGGCTCAGATTTGCCACCACACCCTGACCTCAGCACTTCCTCTTTCCGGACGCCATACTTAAAGCATAGCAGAGCGCATGCCTACTTCATGTCTATAGACCAGGACTGCTCCAGGTGACAGATGGCTCCTAATGCAAGGCGATGGCAGCCATCAAATTTAGTGATGCCTCTCGGGGGTGCCTGCTGGACACAGTGGAAGGGCGCTGTGAACTCCTTTATCCCCAGTCAGGCCGCAGGAGATCCATCAGAGTCACCAATCTGGCCTGGGAGGCAGTGACAGTGGCAGTCAGCATTAACCTTGCACAGAGGAGGTCAGCCATCCAGTGCAGGAAGAGGATGAATGCTCTCATCTGTTCCACCAGGGTAAGTCAACCACCTCATCACTCTCAACTCACACACTCCCAACCCATCACACATCCACAGGGATTCACACCTGAAGGGACAAAACCACTAACTCTCACACACCCTCACATCTCCATCAGGCTCATATCCTCTGGAGCTCGTGTCCTCATCCCGTCCATGGCTCTGCTCATCACACAAACATTCCACGCAGTGCCATGTGTCCTGCTCACACTCTCCCCATCTGCTTTCATGCAGGAGAAGCTGGCTCACATCAGCAGGGGGAGGTCCCAGACCAGGGGGGTGGAGTGGATTAGGCCCCTCACTCACTTTGAAGAGCATGCCATTGCACTAACTGGTGGGGACGTGGACCATGCCTGCGTTGGTGGTGAACACCCATGTGAAGCAGCCTGGAAGACCTGTCACAGCGATTACCCGCACCCTCTACCAGCGCAGAGACACACACCTCGGTGGGGCCTAGAACAGGCTTGGGTTGACAATCTGGTAGTTAGCGCACGGACACGTGACAGCAGCAGGAAGAGGCAGGTTCAGCCGAGCTCCGCAACACTTGGAGGACTGCTGGGGAAGAGGTATCTCTGAGTTCCAAGTCAGATGATGAGCCTCTAGATTCAGCCTTTCAACATATGCGCATATAGAGATCACCATGGGAAGGATGCCTGATGCTTTGGAGACCCTGATCTAGCAGGACATGGAGATGCACGCTGACCTGCACTCCATCGCATTAGCAATATGTAAGTTCTTACAGTGGCAACATGCGAGGGAAACGTGGCACCTCGACATCCCTCCAGGTGCTCCTTCCCCTCAAGGAATCAGGTTGGGGTCCTTGGGCACCCGAAAGGAGGAGGAGCGGCAGCTGGTCACCCTTGGGCCATCCACTCAGGAATCTCTGAGGTTGTCCATTCCCTCCAAGTCCCCTTTGCTTGTGACCCCCACAACCTCATCCTCTGTCACTGCAGAGGGAGCAGCTGGGCACAGGAGGACAGACAAAGCAGTACAGGGCCCTCAAAGCCTTGGAACTCCAGAGGACACACGCTGAAGTCATCAGAGGCAACAGGGCCAACAATTGCACAGGCTGACTGCACTCCTATTGATGTCAATGCAGCACCTGGAAGAAGGTAGGCTTAGAAAAGTTAAGAAATTCTGATCACAAGTGGTTGCACAGGTGAACACATTTTGTCACTTTATAAGCTGAAAATGTATTCACTTCCACTAAATAGCGTGTAATTTGTGTTTCAGCTTCACTTACAGGCTTTGCAAGTCCTCCCACTGCATCCCCCCCCACAAGCAGTGCAGCTGCACGCAGCTGGACCATGAGTGATTCTGGAAGGAGAAACGTTCGTGGCAGGGCCTTTCGGAGCCTCGCGCAAACACTCTCCCACACACACGGAGCCTTCCTCCATTACCCTCATCTCAATGTCCTGAGCATTTTCAATGCTGCCTGCTGAGGTTCACTTTCAGTTGTCCATCTGAGCTGACCTGCATCTCCACCCACCCAATGATCACACTCCCATGCAGCACCTGGGCCCGTCCAACATGATGTGCCCCTCACTTTCAGTTTGAAAAACCTGGTCCTAGTCAGGTTTCTAGTAAGCTCCCCCATCCTTTCCCCTTCCCCAGTCACCCATGTCCTTTCCCCCATCACAGTTGACCCTCCATGGCATCACCTTCCACCTCCCCAGCTCCTCCTACCAACCCAATCCCTTTTCTTTCCAGGGCATCCAGGTGAACATGTACGTTCCCTATCTTCCCAAAAATCCCACCCCATCCACATTGATCTCCCAACCTCCTCCTTCCACCCCCAGGGTCCGTGTTTGCCTCTGTGTCCTCACCAACCACTCTCGTTGCCCCCTTCTGCCAGTACCGATGCACCCTCATTCTCCCACCCTACCGGCTCCCTCTGTCCCCTTTCATACTCACCATTCCATCCTACCACTCCCACCCTGAGTTCATTCCCAGGAGGCAGTCATTGACTCCACAGACTCCTTTCTTGCATATTCACCTGGACATTCTACCCCATGTTACTGCTTCCACCACCTTTTCTCCTTCCTTCACCCTTACTTCCTCCCCGCTGGCCACCTTCCCTTCTCTGAACTCCCTCCCGCCCCCCACCCCGGACACCATCCCCCCTCCAAACTCCCTCCTCAACCTGCTCTTCTGCCCCCTCCAAACTCCCTACTTCCCCCGGACAGCTGCCCCCCCCACCTCCAAACTCCCTCCCTTACACCTTCCTCTTCCTTACACCTACCTCCCCAATTGCAGCATTGTCCCTGTTATACTCTCCTTTCCCCGAACATTCCCCTCACCCTGGAGACCGTCCTTCCACCTCGAACTCAACACCTTCACCCCGCTCCCTGCCTCCCCACCATCCTCGACCCCCCCCACCTCCCCACCACCCCCACCCCCAGTCCGCCACCCTGGTACACCTCTCTCTCCCAATCACAGCTAGACCTTCCTCCCCGCAACCTGCACCGATTGTCTGTTCCAGCCCATGGCCAAGTCCACAAAGGTCCAAAGCCTCAGCGGTGTCAAAGCTGTTGCATGGAGACCTCCCATGTTCTGAGAGCTGCTTCATGGTGGAGCCATGTGCATGAGGATCCACTCAGCATGCGGTGCACATTTCCCCAGGGCCTGGTAGCTGCAGGGCTCCAGCCTCTTCTTTTCCTCGGGTGTCCGTGATCTGAGCAAAGACGTAATGGTAAGTCCCGACTCCTGCACATCCCACTTATCCAAATGTGTTCTGGGCCGACCCATTAGCTTGATGCAAATTGGGTTCATGCTGGCCTCCAGCGGGATTCATGATCTGCCATGGTGGACACCATTGGATGATCCCGCTGTGAGTTCACACCAGCGTGAAACAGATTTCTCCCCTCCCGCAGAATTCTCCCCCCGCCTGCCCTCTGCCAATGGGAGAGGACGATTCCAGCCATAGGCAGGTTGGTGGAATGGGCAGACAAGTGGCAGATGACATTTAATGTGTGAAATAATTCATTTTGGCAAGAAGAACGCAGAGAGACAATATAAAATAAAGTTACAATTCTAAAGGGTATGCAGGAGCAGAGGGACCTGGGTGTGTATGTGTGTAAATCATTGACGGTGACAGGACAGTTGCGAGGGCAGCTAATAAACCATACAGTATCCTGGGCTTTATCAATAGAGGCATAGAGTACAAAAGCAAGGAAGTTATGTTAAACCTGTAAAAAACATTAGTTCAGACTCAACTGGAGTATTGCATCCAGTTCTGGACACCACCCTTTTGGAAGAATGTGAAGGCATTAGAGAATGTGCAGGAAAGATTCATGAGGATGCTTCCAGAGATGAGGAAGTTCAGTTACGTAGAAATATTGGAGAAGTTGTGACAGTTCCACATGGAGAAGAGAAGATTGAAAGGAGATTTATTGTACTCAAAATCACGAGGGGTCTGGACAGAGTAGATAGGGAGAAACTATTCCCATTGGTGGAAGAATCGAGAACAAGAAGGCACAGATTTATTTGGCAAATGAAGCAAAGTGACATGAGGAAAAACTTAATCCTGTGGTTAAAACTTTATTACTAAGTGGTTAAGATCTGGAATTGCCTGCCTGAGAGTATGGTTGAGGCAGGGTCAATTGAGGCTTTCAAAAGGGAATTGGATCAATTGGATCAAAAGGAAAAATTTGCAAGCTAGAGGGCAAAGAGGACACTAGTTGAATTGCTCCTTCAGAGGGCCAGCATTCCATGATTCTGTGATTCTAGCCAAGAATACTGAAAGAAGTTGAAGCGACATTATGCAAGCCAGTGCCACATAATATTAACAGTTCTTTAATGTCTGAGCTAGTTCCAATGGACTGAAGGGAACACATTTGATTCCAATATTTAAGAGGGGAAATAAATTGGAGTTTGGGAATTATTATCCTGTTAGTTTGATGGCAGTTGTAAATAAGATGTTGGAAGGCATTATAAAATGCTTGATATATGACCACCCAGGGAGATCAATCGATCCCTGAGATGCCAGCATGTATATAAGAAATGGAAATCTTGCCTCGCTAGCCTCATTGAGATCTTTGAGGAATTGACCAAATCACTTAACCATTTGTTATTATGTGCCATGATTTTTGGAAAGCTTTCAATAAGGTACAACATATACAACTGTTTGGAAGGATTTCATCATGTGGGATTGGCAATCAGATAAGGAACAGCATAGATGCATTTAAGGGGAATCTAGATAAGTACAGAGGGAGAAAGTGTTATGACCAAATGAGAAGGGGTGAATTGGCTCTTCTCCTCTATTCTACCTCCTTGGCTGATCACGACAAAGGTTCTTTCTCACAGGATATGCCTTTTCCAAGTCAGAATATATTTAACTATTTAATCTGTGAGCATTAAGGAGCGATTCAAACAAGGATTTCTTGAGTCAAAGAAAGAGCAAATTTATTAACCATTAAACCCGAGAAAAATAATAAAAACACGATGTTAAGTATTTGGCCTTCGTGCAGTCATTCAGGCCCATACACACACACACACACACATGCGTTTCAGAAATAAAGAGAGCTAGAGTCCAATAAAAAAACATAAAGGAATGTACAGTTGAGTGTCCTTTGATTGCCCTTGAGGAGTATATTTTAAACACTGTGGCCAATTTGGGTTAGCTGGTTTCTTGGATGCTGTCAGATGTAAAAGATGTTGAAATGCTTATGAAATCTCAGTTCACTGGTATATTTCTGGTAGAGTTGGCTTCTTGAACCGGGGCAACACACTTATTCCAAAAGAGAGAAAGAGAATGAGAGCAGCCTTCAGCTTGTTTCCTCTGCTGAAGACTTTCTTGACATCACCTCAGTCACTTGCAATCTCTCTCTAGTGGCTGGGCAGCCTTGCCTTGAAATATTTCACCCATTGTGTATTTCTAAGAGATTTTGGGTGCACCTGTCTGTGGCAGTCATTATTTCAATATCCAGTGCTTTGCATTTTTAATGCCTCTTCCTTAGATATTAAGAGTTTCGATGGGTGTCTGGATTATTCGAAATTCTTCACATGAGGGTGATTTGTTGGTTTCTCACCATCACCATGGAATGTGGCCCTGATTTTTAAGCAGTCTGCTTTGTCTCAGTTCAAGTCACAAAATTTCCAGTCGGTTGAAAGTTGGAAAATCATATTTTCAAAAATAAAGGGACATAGCATTGTGCCAAAAGGAATAGAAGGGTTTGCTGATAGGGTAAAATGAAGTAAGGTGAGAGGAGTCTTACTAGCAAAGGCCTTTTAAATTTTTTTCCAAAGATTATTCTTTCATGGATGTCCGCATTGCTGGCAAGGCAAGTAAATGTACACCAAATGCCCATCCCTAATTGTCCTTGAGAAGGTGATGGTGAACCACCTTCTTGAATCACTGCAGTCTACCTGGTGTAGGTACAGTGCTGTTAGGAAGGGAGTCCATGTTTTAAATCCAGCAACAGTGAAAGAACAGCGATATTGCTCCAAGGCAGAATGGTATATGATTTGGAAAGGAACTTGCAGGTGGTGGTGTTCCCCTGTATCCGCTGCCCTTGTCTTTTTAGGTAATAGAGCTCGCAGTTTTGGAATATGCTGTTAAAGGAGGCGAGTTGTTGCAGTGCATCTTGTATATGGTACACATTGCTGGCAGAGATTGAATGTTTAAGATAGTGGATGGGTGCTGATCAAGTGGGCTGTTTTGTCCTGGATGGTTTCAAGCTTCTTGAATGTTAATGGGTCTGCACTCGTCTAGGCGAGTGAAAACTGTTCGATCATACTGTTGACTTGTGCTTTCTAGATGGTAAACAGGCTTCAGGGATTCTGCAGGTGAGTTACTCACTGCAGTTTTTCCAACCTCTGACCTGCTCTTGTATTTATATGACTGTTCCAGTTAATTTTTTGATCAATGGCAACCTTCAGGATGCTTATGATGGAGGATTCCAGCGACGTCAAGGGGAGATGATTAGATTTTCTCTTATTGGAGATGGTTATTGCCTGGCACTTGTATGGTACACATTTACTTGCCACTTATCAGCCCAAGCCTGAATGTTGTCCAGGTCTTGCTTCATGGGCTGCTTCAGTATCTGAGGGGTGGCAACTGATGCTGAACATTGTGCAATCATCAGTGAACATCCCCACTTCTGACCTTATGATGGAGGCAAGGTCATTAATGAAGCAACTGAAGAGGTTGGGCCTAGGACACTACCCTGAAAAACTCCTGCAGTGATGTCCTAGAACTAAGATGATTGACCTCCATCAATCACAACCATCTTCCTTTGTGCTAAGTATGACTCCAACCAGTGGAGCGCTTTCTCCATAATTCCCATTGGCTTCAATTTTGCTAGTGCTCTTTGATGCTACACTCAGTCAAATGGTGCCTTGATGTCAAGGGCAGTCACTTTCACCTCACCTCTTGAATTCAGCTCCTTTTCCAGGTTTGGACCAAGACTGTAATATGCCGAATGGTCTGTTTCTGTGCTGTAAATACTATGTAACACTATATAGGGTACTATAGTGTGTGGAAATTTGTTGGTAACTTGTCAGTAGAGGATCATCATAAATGGGAATAGATTCATATTGGAACAGATTGTGCAGCGCATATCACAGAGCTGTCTGTTGTTGTATAACCTGCTGTACATTGTTGCTTTTCTAGCTTCTTTATGCCATCTTACCTATCACACACACAGGATTGGTTGTTGATTCCTGGCCAATAAGAAGTTCCCCTTGCCAGGGGCCTTGTCCACTCTATGCCCATATGCCCCTGGTGTAACTGGGACAATATGTCCTGGCGAAGAGCTTCAGATACAAGCATCAACTTTCTTTTGAAAATCATGTCTCTTGAAATACCTCGCTCATCTCTGTATTGCCAGCAACATGTATCAGGTCAACCTTCTCCAATAATGCCTTCAGACATGGATCATTTGCTGTTTCCTCCTGAGTTTGGTTGCACTTGTGTTGACCAAAACTCATCAGATTGATGAGTAGCAAGTACATCTTCTACTTTGATAACTATACTGTCTACTTGTAGGTCTTGCAAAACATCTGCAGTTTTTTTTGGATTTGGTAGCCTGCTCAGTGTATCTGAAGTAACCATCTTGCTACTCGATTTATAACAGATTTCAAAGTCATATCTTTTTATTTTTATTAGGTGTCATTGTAGCCTGGGTGGTGCGTTTGTCAGTGGTTTATAACAAATCATTTCCAATGGTATGTGGTCAGTTTCCATAACCAATTTTTACCAAATAGGGATGTGTGGAATCTTGATACTGAATACCAGAGCAAGGGTCTCACGCTCGATGTTCGAATGCCCAGTGCCAAGGTTGGCTGGTTAAAAGGCCAGCCTCTAGGGCTTCATCCAGTTGTTTAGCTAAATATTAGGCCCTCTAGCCCTCACTCCTCACACCCGCTCACCCCCACCCACTTCCCATGCCCCAACTATGCCAACTCATGCCCAACCATGCTCGGCCACTCCCAAAGGCCTCTCATATCCTCCATGCCATCCCATGCCTCCACCCATTCCCATTGGCACCTCCTATTCTCCGTGTCAGCCCATGTCCCCCATCCACCCCCAATGGTGCCTCATGACTTTCACACCAACTTAATATTAAGTCATGCCAACCCACCCACTCCCCTTTGTCCTTACATCCTCCATGCCAGCTCACCTAGTATCCACCATGGGCAGACCTCAGCAGCCATGTTGAGATAATATAAAATAAAGTTCTAAATATCCGTTATAGCCTTCATTATATATTTTTTTAAACTCTCATTCATGAAACCCCATTCAGTAGATTTAAATCCCCTCAAGTACTTAATTCTGTATAAATAAAAACAGACAGACTTGTATTGATAACCCCACATTAAAAACAGCTAATCCTTTGATAATCTCAGTGAGCTGTCAATCAACCTGTGAAGTTAGGATCCCCTACTGAGATAATGATAGGTCATGGAAAGCAGCCAAGCACTAGTGAAGCCATAATGATAACCTTGGGGGTAATGTCAACAAGCAGCTATTATAACTACTACAACAGATTCTTCAACTCTCACTGACACAGGCAGCCTGTTATTTTTTATTTTTAAAAGGCTAGGGTTAAAAAAAACTTCACAGCTTGAGTTGTTTTTTTACTTCTTGCTGACAGACACAGGCTGTCTTTATAATTTTTAAAGAGCTGGAGACGTAAATAGCTTGACAGCTTGACAATTCTACAGACCTATTTCTCCCTTCAAGGCAACCTATGACTACTCTAAAAATTAGTAGCCCCCACGCTGTGGGTTAAGGCCCTTGCTACGGCTAAAATGAGATCTGTCTGAACTCAGCATGGAGATAATGGCCCTGCTGAATTCAGGTTTTTCATTCTGTGTGGGTCATGTCCTACCCCCTTTCCCCTACAATTGTGGTACGTACAGATTTCCTCCAATTCTTCTTCAACTGATGTCAGGTTTTACCTCTGTATCCTGCCTCTGCCAGAAGACTGCAGGAGTAAGAAGAAGGTTGATGGTAAATGTGGCTGCATAATGTCTAGATGGGCTAGACTGTCTGTTCATACTCTTCTTTTTATATACTTGTATGTGTGTTGATTTCACTAAATTTACATATGTAATGGTTCTTCCCTTGCCCTTTTTTCCTGAAGCCACTGATCTATGCTAGGATGCAGTTCTATGTGTAAGGCTGTACAGTAAGTATTCTATTCAGTTATGCAGGGATGGGATCCACAATTAATTCCACTTCTGTCTTTCCCAACATCAACACTTGTGCACTTCCTACGAGGCTCTTGTGATGGAATTAGATTGGGGACCCTGGTCACTGTTCCTTCAAATTAGTTCAAGTTCACAAGGGCCAACTGTAGGAAACAATGTGACCTGTGATTATAGCATTCAACACTCACTCTCATTATGGCACCAATTGAGAATGATGAACTCAGCACAAACCATGGATCAGAATATAGTTTTTTAAATATTTTTTTCTCAATAGATCATTTTTATTTCAGTGTTTCTTCCTTCTTGGTATCATGCTAAAGTGGTTTTGTGTGCATTTTTTTGCATGGCATAAAACTGCTTCAAATGTCAGAAAGTTTGAATATTACATTTTTCTCCAGCAGTTTTCTTAATGTACTTTTACTAAATCCCTAAAATTGGTGTCAGATAGGTTAAAATGTTATATTGTTCTTTCAGAAGAAAACTAGTTATCAATACCATACACATTGCTACTACATGAACATTTTTCTGCTCATAATTTAAAACATCATGCAGCATTTTTCCAGGCATAATCATTCAATTATACAAAACTGAAGCTGGTCTTGTAGTGTAATTTATAGTTTTCATGCATTCAATATTTTTGGAGCATTTGTTGTGCATTGTGCTTCATTGCTGACTATTAAGTTCTTTTCGGAATACACCCCACCAGCCCATGACCAATTCTCTTTGTTTGCCTGATATGACTGATATGATCCAATCCATCAGAATGTGAAAAGCCAGATAACACTTCAAAATGATTTAAAAGTTCACGTCTCTAAGTTCTTGAAACTGCTCAAAATAAAGTCACACTGAGAAAAAAACTAGAAGCGTACTTAATAAGTAATTTATTTTGGAAGCAATCATCATTTTATCAAGTCAACATTAGCCCACAGAGACGGCACTAAATTAGTTCATATTTCTATGTCTGTCTGTAGTTGGGAGATTAATATTTTGAATAGCAATTGCCTCAAGGTCATATGAATTTGAATACCTAAATACATGAAACTGTTCAGAGATGACGAACTGAGATCTGAAAAAGTCAGGTTTTATACACAATTTGGACACAGGAATTTTTCCCAGTTCATTACATATCTAAATCTGAGATCCAAATGATTGATAAACAATGGTTAACATTTGTTCACCTGTCTACTGAGAAAAAAATGATCAAGGGGATTAACATATCATTTGCCCAAATTAAAATTATAGGACTGTTACCCAAGACCAGGTTCTAAATCCATCCACTTTAAGTCTAAATCATGTTCATAATTTTACTGTCCATGGTATGTACAGCCACTATACATATTAAATGGCTTTGCAGTGCCAGAACAGATTGCAATACCTAATTTTAGAGATAGTGCATGCCGAATTCCTGGGGCTGACAGGCCTCTCTGAAAGCGTTAACCAGGTGTGCAAGATCCAGTTCCAGCGGGTCTGCAACCCTTTTGTCTCTCATGAGATTCTGAAAGAAGTTGGAGCAGACACTTTTTGTGCCCAATTCCTTTGGTGTAGCCACAATGAGATGTGATTCTCTACCATCCTCCAACGAGCTTTTTCATTCCAATCATAGAGCTGGAGTCATGAATGGTTTTCCCACATCAGCTAACTTTGTGAAGATGAAAACAAAAACTGCAATTATGGAAATATTTAGTAGGACAGTTATCATTGGAAAAACAAAAAATTATGATAGATTAACATTTTCAGAAAGAACATTCATCAGAATTGCGATATGTATGGTTCTTCTGAGAAAGAATTCAATGTTTGATCTCAGGGAAAGCTCTCTCATCTCCATCAACCTGAGTTGGATTGAAATGTAAGTCCATATACAAAAGATCAGTCTTCCAAACCCCTGTGGTGTGCAGTTTCTTGTAAACATCTTAAAGGGTAAGAGGCAGATTTTTTTTGTTCCTGATTCTGGATGCACTGAATCATTTGAGTGCAATGCTAAGGAATGGTCCAGTTTTTGGAAAAATGTGATGATATCCCAGGATTTCGCAATATTAAATGGATCAAGGTCCTGAGTTTGATTTTAAGTTCTAAAAAAAAGCATGAATGTGTTTTGTTTTTGAATGAAACTGTTTTGTGTGTTATCTTGTTGCCTAATCTATACTGGGAAGGTTTCCCTGTTTTCCTGAGTGACTTAGGTCTGACTCAGGTAGGTTTCTTCAAAACTACATTATTTACACTATATACATAATAAGATGTATATCTCTTTTGTGTGCAGACCATTCCATCTTCTCTGAGTCTCTAGCACATGATTGCTGATGTCACTGTTACATCATGATACATATCATTATCTCATTACCAAAACTATTAAGCCATTGTGCTACATCTCCTCCCAAATATCATGTGAACTTTCTTAAATAACAATGTTAAACTATTTCTTATACTACTTACATTACATTTACACTACCACCATCTCACCCCACCAAATCCAAAGTTCACCAGTTAAGCCTTTGGGGTGCCTTCACAACTCTCCCCGATCTTGCAATCTTGTCTTTGTTACCATTGAGCAAGGGTGATGGCCTTGAATAGGTCATCATTCTGCTAGGTGATTGATGTAGGCTTTGGATCATCATCCCAAAGCAGGTGGTAATCAAACTCATGTTTTCTTGCAGCCTCTAATAAGATTAGAGCTTTTCTGTTTCTTCTGAATATGCCATGTGGAGTTTAACCGAGATAGGAACGTGTCTGTTCGCTTAAGGACTGTGTCTTCCGATTTTCAATCTCAAATCCAGACTTTCTGACCTGGTACTAACTGTGCCAAAGTCTTCACTCTATGCCTGGAGTTATACCAGTTCTTCTGTTTTTCACATTGGCTGTTCTCATATTCCTCACTCCTTTATGATCATCCGATGTAACATTTGCCTGTGAATTCTGCTGCACCAAAGGCATTTGTTCCTTCAACAGCTCTGCTGGTGAAAAGCCGTTACTTAAGGGTGTGTCTCTGTAATTCATCAGGCTAAATTCCAATCAATTTCCTTGGTCATTAGCAATTTAATGGTTTTCACCGCTCTTTCAGCCATTCCATTGGCCTCTGGGTGGCGAGGAGAACTAGTAACATGATTGATCCCACAGTCTTCTGTAAATTTCTTGAAGTATTCATTCATGAACTGTGGCCCATTGTCCAAAACCCATGTGTGGGGAAGATATTCTGTAATGCCCTTATCACAATCTCAGCTGCCGTGGTATGGAGTCTGGTAGCTTACCACCGTGAATAATAATCCATTGTGATGAGATACACTTTTCTTCAAAAATTGAAGAGATCTAGTCCCAATCTTTTCCAAAGCCTATCTGGAAAACTAGATGGTAATAAATGTTCTGTGTATGGCTGGCTAGTAATTAAACAAGTTTGGCATGACAAGGCAAAGTCTTAAATCGCCTATGAAATGCCCGGACACCACACAGATTGATGTGCACAAGTTCTACACTTTGCTTTTCCCAAGTGAACACCAATGATTCTACGAAGAATCTCCTCCTTTATAACCTTGGATATTACCAGGCGATGGTTGAATACTAGAAGATCATACGCCATCGTTAGATGTTTCCTCTGTTCATGCTACTTCTGTAGTTGCTGGTTGTTCAGACTGTATTTTGATCTACATTCTTGGCGAAATTCCCTAACCTGGGTACACTCCACATCTTCCTTTTGTGCTTTCCTGTTTTCTCGTACCTTTTTTTCAGAGACTGGTAGGGAATTTGATATGACTGATGAGAATGGTTCCACCTCTGAAATAAACACTAAATCTTGGATTACTGCGTGATCAACCGTAACTCTAGATAATGCATCAGCTGTGGTCTGCGTTTTCCATGGCACATCCACAGCTGTGTGCTGGTAATGCATCAGCCTGAGTCTGAAATGTTGTATGCGTAGAGGCATTTTGACAATCTCTGTGGAATTCAAAAGGGTGACCAATGTTTTGTGGTCTGTCTCAATTTGAAATGGTAATCCCATCAAATAATCCAAGAATCTCTCTGATTCCCAGGTTACTGCCAATGCTTCATTCTCTATAGTCACATAGCGTTTCTCTGTTTCTGTACAGTTCCAAGGCCTTATGAGGATGCATCAGCAATCTGGGATTATAATCCTCAAGCAAGTCTGAAGAGATGAGCCTTTGCTTTATTTTCTGAAATGCATTGGTTTGCTCAATTACCCAAAACTACTGTCGGCCTTTTTGTAAAAGGTATCTCCAACGTTCATTAATTGTAGAAAAATTTGGGATGAATTTACCAACCTGATTGACCATTCCGAGGAACACCTGGACATCAGTAACACCCTTTGGTTGTGGAAAATCACTGATGACTTTATTTTTTTTGAGGGTCTACCATTATACTCTTTCATTGTATGATGTGTTCCAAGGATTTAATGGTAGCTTTTGCAAAATACATTTCTCGTTTAAGTTGAGACCTGCCTTTTCTAATGCTTTGAGAACTTCACAGACTCTGTGTTCATGCTCCTGTCTTGTGGGTCCATGGATCAGCATGCCATCCATATGACAAATTACGCCCTGTTTTCCTTCCAAACTGTTTGACATGGTTCGCTGGAATATCTCCGGAACTGATGATATTCTGAAGGGAAGGCGGTTAGAACAGAATTGTCCGAATTATGTGATAAATGTTGTTAACAGTCTGATCTACTGGTCAAGGGGTGTTTGCCAAATCCCACAATTAGCATCAAGCTTAGTGAAGTGGATGCTGCTGGCAAGTTTTTCCAAGCTGTCATCCACTGAGGATGTAGGATAGATTTCTCACTAAACTGTTACCTGACCTTTTATTTGAAGGTTTGTACCACCGGACCTTGCAATTTAATATTTGATGGCTGGGTGTGTGGTGTCTTGAGTCAGTCCAAATGATCAGCCAGTATCGTAATGCCAGCTCTGGTGTCAAATTTGAAATCAGTTTTAAAGCCTTTGACTTCCAGAGCGACTGACCAAAAGTCTTGTTCATGATCCTTTACTTCTCCTAGGAAATCTGTAAACTACTTTCTTTGCTTATTCCCAAATTCATGAATTGTCTGTGTGTCATAGACATTCTCTTGCTTTGTTCCTTTCAGGGAATTTTTAAATTTACAGAACTACTTCAAGTATCCTGTCTTTCCACGTTGAAAACTCTGTGTCCCCTGCTAGGCAATCTTGCCTTTTGTGCTGCTTTTTGGCTCCACAACCTAAGGACCGTAAGATGGTTGCAGTACGGTTTCCCGCCCTTTTGCCCATTTTGGTGAGCTTTCGAGCAGGTTGGGCTGCTGTCTTTGGGCATATCCATATAACATACTCATCCAAAGCCTTAGCATCTCTTTGGTTTGTAGCTGATTTTGCTCCATAAGTTCGGCCTGACTAGCATATTGAACCGCTCAATTGAGTGTTCATTAATCTGTTGTTTGAAAAAAGAAACTGACAGTTTTTCATCATGAACTCTGACAACAATGCAGTTGAAAATCTTCATAATTCATCTTCTTCTAATTCATCTTTCAATGCATCATACCCGCAACAACTGGCTAACCTATACTGCAGTAATCTGATGTCCAATATACCTTTAAGAAAAATGTTATAATGGAAGATCACATGATCTTAGTATCCAGTAGCAGAGAAGTATGGGCTATGTTAGTAGTCAGTGGTCAACAGAAGTAGTCTAGGGTTAGAGTCTGTAATGTAGAGACAGGGTTTGAGTTGTAAGCACACAAGTGTAACTGTTGACTTCCTTCGTAAATAAATGGAATGTGTTCTACTTAAGAACTGTCTGCTGATCTACTCTGTCTATGGCACCAACTCAGTCACCCCGAAACAAGCGTGCAACGCAGATCCATTCGTCCAACTAAACTAGTGACTGGGATCCAACATATACAGATCTGTAAGAAACAATTCTGCAGATTCCCCTGGCCTTTGGGATCTCTGGCTAAATAGTGCTTATTTGTTTGTTCGATTACAAGGTTCCATTTTGGGCTGTAATATGGACTGAATGCTTTTAAGACAGTTTCAAAGTCCATGGAAATCTCATCTAAAGCCCTGTCTCAGGAGGACATCGTCAGTAACAGGCCCCACCGTACAGGGGAATGAAGTAATCTGGTGCCTCTGCTCCTTGGCATGCAACACCAGTGCTGCTCAAAACCTTAGGAAGTGTTTTCTCCACAAATCCCAATGCTGGCCTCTCCATGTACATTCGAGGTTTTTGAAAACTGCAGAAGGGGCAGTTACTGCTCGACTGGTGTCAAAATCACCACTGATTCTCAGTCTGCCTCTCACAAAGATTCTTCCTTTGAAGAATTCTTCTTTCAATTTTTCCCCGCTGTTGTTCTGTTGATGGCACCAAATCATTGTTAGGTCAGTGGCACCACTCTTGCTACCATGTTTTGTGAGTTATCTCATGGCCTAATCTTTACTGGGAAGATTTCCCTCTACTCTTGAGTGACTTAGGTCTGACTCAGGTTGGGTTCATCAAAACCACTTTATTAACGTTATATACATAAGATACTAGGTAAGTACATCTCTCTTGCGTGCAGCCTATTCCATCATCTCTACTGAGTCTCTAGCACATGACTACCATTGTCACTGTTACATCATGATATGCATTATTATCTCATTACCATAACTATTAACCAATTACACTATATAAACCTTTTTTTCTGCCTTGTTCTCTCTCTACTTTACTGTATAACACTGTCTCTTATGCTCTCTCTTGAATGGCTAGATTATTTTACTTGATTTACCTTCTTTTGAAGAACTTTGCAGATAATCAAATTACAATTATATTTGCAAATTAGCTGGAAGAAATTCAAAACATATTTCAATAAAATTATATGATAAAGTATATATAATAAATTATATATTATGTATTTATATATCAGCAAATCAGGTAGGATACATTTGTAATGGAAAGTGTGACAGAAATTTGCATCAGCAGGAACATAGAAACATAAAGAATATAAATCAACTATTCAGCCTTGAATGTTATGAATCATAGAATCACAGAGTGCAGAAGAGGCCCTTCCGCCCATCGCCGACATGAGAGAAAAACCTTACCTACCAACCATTTACCAGCACTTGGTCCATAGCCTTGAATGTTATGACATGCCAAGTGCTCATCCAGGTACTTTTTAAAGGATGTGAGGCAACCCACCTCCACCACCCTCCCAGGCAGTGCATTCCAGACCGTCACCAACCTCTGGGTAAAAAAGTTTTTCCGCACATCTCCCCTAAACCTCCTGCTCCTCACCTTGAACTTATGTCCCCTTGTGACTGACCCTTCAACTAAGGGGATCAGCTGCTCCCTGTCCATAACCCTCATAATCATGTATACCTCAATCAGGTCGCCCCTCAGTCTTCTCTGCTCCAACGAAAACAACCCAAGTCTATCCAACCTCTCTTCATAACTTTAATGTTTCATCCCAGGCAACATCCTCCTTTGCACCCCCTCCAGTACAATCACATCCTTCCGATAATGTGGTGACCAGAACTGCACACAGTGCTCCAGCTGTGGCCTCACCAAGGTTCTATACAACTCCAACATGACCTCCCTACTTTTGTAATCTATGCCTCAATTGATAAACGGAAGTGTCCCATATGCCTTTTTCACCACCCCACTAACATGCCCCTCCGCCTTCAGAGATCTATGCACACACATGCCAAGGTCCCTTTGTTCCTCAGAACTTCCTAATGTCATGCCATTCATTGAATACTTCCTTGTCAAATTACTCCTTCCAAAGTGTATCACCTCACACTTTTCAGGGTTGAATTCTATCTGCCACTTATCTGCCCATTTGGCCGTCCCATCTATATCTTCCTGTAGCCCAAGACACTCAACCTCACTGTTAACCACCCGGCCCCTCGAACTAGTTCCATCATTCAGTTAGATCATAGCTAATCTATATCTAAACCCTATCTACCGAGCTAAGGGATGGTCCCACGTGCACTAATGCCACTATCTAAAGAACAGTGGGAATGACAAACAGGAAATGTACATTGGATGGACTATTGCACCAAATTTTAGAAATATAAATCTCAGCATATTTTCAATCACCCATTATGTCTTCCTATTCTTCCTCTGTCTATTTCACTCTGCATGATCTGTCTTCCAACCTCACATTCTGGCTCCATCTTGCTCCCTCCAAAGCCCACCATCCAGTCGCTCTTCTCCCTATCACCAAGGTCAATCCTTAGTGTTCTGGACCATGCGTTCCCATATGTCCTATCTCACCAAGACCATCCCAGTTTCTCCATCCATGACTCTCTGTTCCCACAGCCTGCGCCTCTTATACTGTTACAGACAGCCCAGGAAATCATCTTCCTACAACTTTCACCCCATTCTGTGACCATAAAAAACTGCTGTAAGAGATTGCTACATGCAATCTATAATATTTATTACTTTTGACAGTTCATTTCGAGTGTTGAAGTAACAGCCCGAGGATCCATCATTGGTTTTGGTTAATTTCTGTCCTCAATAAAGAGAGGGATAATCAATTTTTATTAACAGTTAATTATTTGATATCATGACAACAGCAACAAAATAAAATTTAGTAACCACATAACCTATTAACTATTTCAAAATAATCCAAACCAGAACAAAAGTTAAAATGGGTATCTGGCTTTTGCCTTTAAAGCTACCTTTACTCTTTTAATGATTTGTAATTGCTTGTTGAAACACAAAATGCAATCACAGATTGTTGTTAGATCAGTCATTGTACAAAAATTTTAATTTAGCATGGTGATGTCACAGAAGTAATTTAGTAATGAATTATTTAATCAATTTTATTCCATGCATCTGTTCCCTGGAGCATCAGGATAACATCTGGGGTATAACAAGATGTTCACAGCTACTTCAGGAACTCTGATGGATGAGTTTCCGAATTCCAGTAAAAATAAAATGGGAAAGGAGATTTATATACATGCATGTAAAATAAGGTGAATTCCTATGCAGTTGTGTATTCAGGTATGGGCAAAAGTGCATGTGTTTTGCTATGGGAGTAATGTCAGTGCTAGGAAAAGAAACCTTCATTAATCCTCATTTATCTTATATATTTTCTTAATTTTTAAATCAAAATTTGCACTGTCATAATTTAATATTTCCTGTAATGGGATAAACAGGTTTATCATCTTGTTGTTTCAGTTCAATGGTCTTGATGGAAACACATCTGAATGGACAGAACAGGACAGAAATAGGTTTTGAAATGATGCTTCTTACAATCAAATAGCAAATTAACACCTCATGTTGTGTTTTGCACACCAAGAATGGCCAATTGTAAAGGGACCAGTGAGATTCCAATGTAAAACCAAAGGTACTCCTGTCGTTGTTCTCAGGAAAGGAGGAAAAACTGGAATAAAAGCTTAACTGTTTCAATGTGCAAGAACGAGCAGTGGAAATGACTTATCAGCAACCAGTTGATTGAATTACCAGCCGTAATGGAATTTTGCTTCACAAAACACATTTTAGTATTATTTTTCTTTCTGCTCTCAGTGGCAATCATTTTCAAAGCAAGTGACAAGATCCATTCTGTGTTTTCATGTTAATGAAGGTTTATACAAATTCAATTTTTGTCATCTACATCTACAACCTTCATTATCTACATCATGGCCGGAATTTTTCAGATGGTGTGGTTTCGCTTCCTGCCTTCCAAAGAGTCAGCGGGACACCGAGTGCCCTGCAGCCATTTCACACTCAAATGAGCATTAAGTGGCTGCAGGTGAGACTTCCACCACTCACTCAGGAGGAAGTCCCGCCTTAGAGAACTGCTGGCCAATCTAATTGGCCTGCAGCTCTCCAGTCCCTGCAGCAACAGCGCTGCAGTGGACTGAAGAGGAAATGCATGAGAACATCTGACACTAAGGGCGGAAAGGTCCCAGATTTGCGCTAAGTGTGGTAGTGGGCGGGTATAACGACGTTTTACGCATCGACCACAACGGCAGCTTTTCACACTGCATCGTACCAAACCCGCCGCATTAATTATACATTCCGGAGAAACAAGCCGTTTCCGTGGTGGGCGGGCTCTCATTCACCCACTACTCATCTGGCCACTTCATCATGCTGGGCACCATATTTAAAGTGGAGCTGCACAGACACCTCTCAGTGTTTCCAGCCCACAACTGCTGCAAAAGGCAAAAAGACTGCAGCCCCAAGATTCAATGACACGTCCCTCACGCATCTTTTGGATGCAGTGGAGGCTCACTATGATGTCCTCCACCCCTACTCTGGCTGCAGGATGGGCAGCAACCTCACAAATTTGGCTTGGAAGTTGGTGGCAGCGATGGTCATTGCCAACACCCTGCAAAAGAGGACAGCCACCCAGTGCTGTAACAGGATAAATAATCTTCTCCGTTCGACCAGGGTAAGTCACTCATCTCATTACTCTCAACTCACACACTCACAAACCCCTCACATATCCACAGGGCCCTCACTCACTGTCAGTTCAAGGGACATTACCATTCACTCTCTCTCACACACCTTCATTGTCCTCATCCTGTCCAAGGGACCACTCACCACCCACACATGCCAGGCATACTTATCATCTAGCTTGACAGGTGTCCTGCTCACTTCACCTCTATTCCTGCAGGACAAGCTGGCACACAACAAGAGGGAGAGGTCACTTACCGGTGGAGGAATACCTGAAATCAAAGTCATCACAGACTTGGAAAACACAGCCATCCAGCTGGCCAGTGAGGATTTGTTCTGTTCTTGCACTGACAGTGAGGTCGGCGCTGCTTTATCAAGTGAGGATCCAGAAGTGCAACATACATCAGACAACTATTCTGTGACTGATGTGTCCTGTTTCACAGGCCATTGCCATGCACTATTTATCTCCCCTTGCTTTCACAGGCACATCTGCCAAACAGCCGACAGAGTCCATGGCCCAGGGTCTCCAATCATGCCCCGAATAAACCTCTGAAGAGGTATCTGGAGGCAGCCTCCTTGAAGTCCCATCGCAGCGCTCACCCACACACTCCACCAGCACAGAGACACACACCTTGGTGGGACCTAGCTTTACAGTAGCCTCAGGATCACAATCTGGTGAAATAGGCACACTTTCTGCTCCACAGCAGGCGGCAGCAGGGACTTCCAGGTTCCCGGCACTCAGAGGACTGCAGGAGGCCAGAAGTCTGTTGAGTCTGAGTCAGATGACGAGCCTCTGGACTCAATCATGTCACAGTTGCTGTAGCTGCAAAGGCAAGCTTGGGAACATTGGGAAGGGATTTCTGCTGCACTCCTAAGATTGCAAGGCCCAATGGAGGAGTCCGTCCACTTTCTGGCTGAGGTGACAGTGCTGGCATGCCAATACACCGAGGTCAACACTAGTAGGATGGCAGCTGCCATGGAGACCTTGGTCCAGGACATCGCTCCTGCACTGCTGCACGGGCTGAACTCCATTGTTGACACCATAGTTGGCCTCCAACATTGTATACGTGAGAGGAATGCAGGGCAGCTCAATCCCACTCCAGCTACTCCTTCTCCTCAAGGAGTCAGCCAGGGGCTCTTGGGCACCCATAGCGAGGAGGATCAGCAGGTGCACACCCCAGGGCCATCCACCAAGGTGACTCCGGGAGTGTCCGTCCCATCCGAATCCCCTCTTCCTGTGACCCCAGCAGGTCCAGCTTCACAGCTCGAGGATGGTGTCACTGGCACACAGCAGGTCCCCGAAAGCAGGCTAGGGCCCTCTAGAGGATGCCTGCCAACGTCGTCACAGACAGGGCGTAGCAGTCAGCAGGCTGCCTCTACCTCCACTCTGGATGCCCAGGAAGCACCAAGATGTAGTAGCTGGGGTTAGGAAGATTAAGAAGATGTAGCTGTGCAGCCTAGGCATGGGTGTTAACCACGTGTACATAATATTCATTATTGTCAATAAACTCCCAAGAATGTCTCCCTGTCTTTGGCTCCTTATTCTGCTGAGCAGTTCGTGACACTCAGACGTGAAACATTTCTGCACAAGATAAAGGTATGTGTCTCAGTCCAGGGCCTCTTCCCTATGCTTTGTGCAGCCTTCAGACCAAAGTGATGGTCCAGCCTCACAGTCCCTGGTCACATTACTGATGCCGGCACCTCAGCAATACTTGTCATTGCTGCCAGAATGTCATGGGCAGGCATCACCGAGTTGCGTCATTCTCTCAGTACCTTTAAAGTGTGGCTGCCCCCATCTCTTCAACATCTGTGACCAGTGATGCTGTGCTCCTGGAGGGGTCAAGTGCTGAAGACAGACAAAGGATCAGATGCTTCTAAAGTTTCATGGCTGTCTCTATGCTATGACCCTGATTACAGAGTGTAAGTGAACTGCCCTCAGTCAGACAGGAGTCAGACATTCTCAGAGGCTATGTGAAGATCTATGGAGTGTCTTCACTGCATGTTGTCATCATCCTCCTGCAACTGAGTGACTATTAGGGCCTCCACTGCTTCTCCACGACAGGAGCATCATCACAGAGGATATGTGCGTTGACATAAGCCAGACTGGAGTCAAACTTTCACAGATGCAATGTGAGGATCTATGAGGTCTCCTCACTGCATGTCACCATCATCCTCCACAAACCAACTAGCTATGAGGGCATCCCGAGTGCGTCTGCCTTGTCTGGCCAGTGCGAGGGCCTCATCACCGCCATTGTCACTTTCGAGGACCTCCTCACCCTCATCCCTATCAACATCCTCCTCACAGGAGGAGACCACCAACTCTCCCATTTCCTCCTCAGCCAGCTCTTCTCCCTGTTGCAGCACCAGGTTGTAAAGGGCACAGCAGATGGTGACGATGTGTGACACCCTCTACAGACTATATTGCAGGGCTCCACCAGACTGGTCCAGGCACCAGAACCTCATTTTCAGCAACCCAATCGTTTGCTCCACCAAGTTGCAAGTTGCAGCATCAGCCTCATTAAACCTCCGCTGTGCTGCAGTCTGAGGCCACCTCACAGGTGTCATCAGCTACGTCCTCTGCGGGTAGCCCTTGTCCCTGAGGAGCTGCAGAACTGCAGCTTCTGTGGACCCTGGAAGATGTCAGGGATCTGTGACTGACTGAGAATGTAGGAGAGTCATGGACACATCCTAGAAACTGTGCGCAGACTTGCAGGATATGTTTCTGGTGGTTGCACACCAACTGCACATTCAGCGAATGGAATCCCTTGTGGTTGACATCGCTTGTTGCGATGGAGATCTGAGCATCACGTGAGTGCAGTCGATGGCATCCTGCACCTGTGGGAAACCCAATCGCTCTTGCATCCTGGCTGTCCAGGTCCTGAGCAAAATGCACAAAGTTGTGTTCCCTTGTGAAGATGACATCCGTGACTTCATGGCATCTGTGACCTCATGGATGCATTTGTGGGAGGACGCTTGTGATATCCCACAGAAGTCACTTGTGAGCCCTGAAAGGAGCCACTGGCATAGAAATTGAGCAGTGCTGTCACTCACGGCCACTAGCAGTGGATGCCCTCAATATCCATGTGGCGCCATATGCTGCAGATGTGACCGACCTGTTCCCTAGACATGCGCAGTCTTTGGCAACACTGGTTTTATAGACCCTGTGTCTAGCTAGGCGCTGACCAGTGACGGCTCACTGTGGTTCTTCAGCAGCATGTGCGGGAGCCCCAAACATCCCTTCTTCCGGAGGGGGCTGTTCTTCCCTCTGCACAGCCAGGTGCCTCAGTCACTCTATTCACCATCATCTTCAGTCTCTGTATGCACAAGGCACAGCTGATGCACCAGGCTCCATGATCCTGATGCACTCCTCCTGGAGAATGAAAGAGAAAGACACGTGTATTAGCATGGGTGTACTAAGAACCTCTCTTGGTTATGTCTGAAGGCCCCTGAATGCATCCCAGAGAGTGCTGGATGGCCAAAGTTTAGTGCTCTGCATGGCTGCCCGAAACCCCACCCACCTCCGCTCCACTCCACCCAACCGATTGGCGGAGGCTTTGCCCACTGGACTGCAAGTTGTGCTCTCAGCTCAGGCACAGGTATTCTCCTAACCCACCCTGCAAGGCTGCATTGTTAGCTTGAACCATGGGGGAAACTGGTCCAAACCGGGATGATGACATTACAAGAGGCTATGAGCACCTGTACCAGTGACTAATCCACGGCCAGCTTGAGCAAGGAAATTGTACAATGTGCCCAGTCGTCTAACTGTTCTGCAGTCCACTAAAATGCTCATTAGTTTGCAGTCTGTGCCCAAGAGGTGAAAAGCTCTGGAGCACTTGGTGGCAATTTGATGCCTCTGTGTTGCTTGAGTGGGCAGAGAAGCTAGAGGCCCAACTCCAATCATACCAATGTGGCTGCGCCTGACCTGTCTCAGCTGCAGAGGAATGGTCACTTTATACAAGGTTTCCCTAACACATGGCCACTTCACTCGCCCACACCCCACCCCATCACCACCAGCCCCCCCGCCCACCGCCCCCCCCCCCCCCCCCCCCCCCCCCCCCCCCCCCCCCCCCCCCCCCACCTCAGTGCTTGTGCACTACCTTCAACAACAGGGCAGCCTTTGCGATGTTCATGAAACTGTCAAGATAAACAAACAGTACTTCAAAATGCAACTGATAAATCCACAATCCAATTAGAAACTCATAAATCTCTTGAGATAAACAACAGTCATTCAAAAACCACTTCAAAATTGCTGCCGACAGCCTTGGGTGTGGGAACCCCCGAATTGGGTCCCATCCACCATTTTTAAAACCTGCCCAATGCGGGTTGGCTCCTCATTGGCATGGAAAAATCCAGCCTCAGAGTTCTGAGATTCTAGCGAAGAGTGAGTTAGAATAAGAAACTGTTTCAGTGAAATTTGATGTTATAGTATGGATGAATGGTAGAGTGAAAACATGTAGGGTGATGTATTTGTATCTTCAGAGGGACAAGGGCAAATCTCAAGGAGCTTTGTCTGTAATGGAATCAATAAGGTATAGAGCGACCAGTAAAGTAGCATTGGTGAGACAAAGATAAAGAGAAGTTTAAGGCTAAAAATGAGGGAGCAACTATCGCTTCCATTTTTCATTCAAATTTTGAACATTTTTGGCTTTACAGAAAATTAAAAGCAAACTTTTCATTTCAATCCACTGCCTGATCTCAAATCTAATTGCTTCCATTATCTTGGACATGCTCCATGTTCTCCTGTGATTGTTCATATCCTTCTTTACAGCTGCAACCTTATTTGACGGTTCAACTGCAACCAATACCGCATGGAACTACAGCTCGTTCTTGATGTGCTGTAATTTTTGTAAAAGAAATATAAATTAGTTTTCATATAGCACCTTATCACATCTCTCAGAAGTGACTCAGTGATTGACTTGCCGTGAATTACTTTGAGCTGTAGTGACTTGTTATGTAAGCAAATAAGACAGCCATTTTACAAGCAACTAGATCCCACAAATTGAAATGAGATAAAATATCAGTTTTTTTTTGTCTGTTGAATGAGTGAGAGGAATGTTTGTCAGAATACTTCCTGCTATTCTTCAAATTATCCATAGGACCTTTAACCTGATTTGGAGATCAGTGGATTTAGTACAACGGCAAACTCTACATACTTCCAGCAGACAATCCCTGCACACTGCTAGCCTCCTCACCAAAATGGCATCCAGCGTGTTTAATACCAGAAGTGTATGCATGTCCTGCAGACACTGTTTTGGAGGCAAGACATCACATCATTCATAGCCCCAGAAAGGGGGGCACTACAGAACTGAATTTAAGGTCATAAAGTGTTAGCAGTTAGCTAGGGTGAAATTTGGGTGTATTAGGGATCCAAAGGGGAACCTTCATGTAAAGGCAGAGGCCATGGATAAAGAATTAAATGAGTACATTTTATCTGTCTTCAAAAAGAAAGTGGAAAATCTGAACATTACACTAAGAGAGGGAAGTTATGGACCGTATTGTAATATATAGAGAAGATGCACAAAAAAACAAAGCATTTCTGAAATTAGATAAGTCACCTAGTCCAGATGGAATGCATTCCCAGTTGCTGAAAGAAGCAAAGGTAGAAATAATAGAGGCATTGCTCACAGAACTTCAATCCTCATTGGATACTGGAGTAGTGCTGGAAGACAAGGTGTTGGGGTGGGTGGAGTGGGGGTGAAGGGAGCATGAAGAAGTCTGAAAGAGCAGTAGTGATAAGAAATTGATAACTAGGTCAATAGGCAGGAATTTCTGTGGTTGCAGATATGATCCAGGATAGTACATTGCCTCCCTGGTGCCAGGGTCAATGATGTCACTGAATGGCTGCAGAGCACTCTGAGGGGGGAGGGTGAGCAACCAGTAGCCATGGTCCACATTGGTACCAGCAACATAGGTAGAAAAAGGAATGTGGTTCTGCAGTCAGAATTTAGGGATGTAGGTTGGAAATTAGCAAGCAGGGGCTCAAAAGTACCAGATTACTCTTGGTACCAAGCACAAGTTAGTATAGAAATGGGAGGATAGAGCAAATGAATGTGTGGCTGGAAAGATGGTGCAGAAGGGAGGGCTTTACATCCTTGGGACATTGGGATCACTTCTGGGGCAGATGAGACCTGTACAGGCTGGATAGGTTATATCTAAACGGAGCCAGAAGCAAGTTCTTCGCAGGGCATCTTGCTAGTCCTATTGGGGAGGGTTTAAACTAACTTGGCAGGCTTTTGGGAGCAAGAATACCAGAAAGGATTACCAAGGAGTGGAGAATATTGGGAGAGACGGTTAATACTAGCGTCAGAAATAGTAAGTTGGGTTCAGCGTAAGAAGGAAAGTAATAAATTCTAAATTAGGGTTACAGTACATATTTGTGAATGTGTGGTTAATAGGATTGGTGAATTGTAGGTGCAGATAGCCACATGGAAATATGATGCTGTGGCAACAACAGAGACTTGGCTCAAAGAAGGCTAAGACAGGGTTTTAAATATTCCTGGATATAAGGTGCTCAGGAAAGATAGGAAAGGAAAGGAAGATGGATGGCAGTATTGATTAAGGGGAACATTGCAGTGCTGGAGAGAGAGGATGTCCCAGAGGACTGAAGGACAGAATCTATTTGGCCATAGCTAAGTAACAAAAAAGATACAATTAAGTTGCTCAGTGTGGTCTAAATGCCACCAACTAGTGGGAAAGATGTAGAGGATCAAATTTGCAATGAAATTACAGAAAAGTTTAAGAATTACAGTGTAGTCATAATGGGGGACTTTAATTATCTGAATATAGACTGGGATATTGGTAGTGTAAGGACTGAGAGGAGCAAGAGTCCCTAGGGTGTATTCAGGAGAATATTCTACAGCAGTATGGTTCCAGTACAATGAGAAAAGAGACACTGCTGGATCTGCTTCTTGGGAATGAGGTGGGCCAAGGGGATCAAGTGTTACTAGGAGAACATTTAGAGGACAGTGATTATTGTATCATAAGGTTTAGGTTGACTATGGAAAAGGTCAAGGATCAAACTGCCGTAAGAATAATTAACTGGGGAAGGTCAACTTCAATGGGATAAGAATGGATCTGGCCCAGATAAACTGGAATCAAAGATTAGCAGGCGAAACTGTAACTGAACAAAGGGTTGTGTTCATAGAAGAGATAGTTCAAGCACGGTCAAGGTATATTCCTAGGAAGGGGAAAGGTGGGATAAACAAATCAGAATCCCCCAGATGACAGATGAGAGAGAGGGACATTAAGATGAAGCAGAAAAAGTGTACTTATCACAGATGTCAGGTGGATAATACAATTGAGAACTCGGCTAAATATGGAAGGTTCAGATGGGAATTGAAAAAGCAAATAGGAGAACCAAAATGAGAGTTTGAGAAGAGACAGGCAGCTAACATAAAAGGGAATCCAAAAGTCTTATATAGGCATATAAATAGGAAAAAGGTGCTAAGGGCTAATAAGGGGCCAAAAAGGAGATTTATGCATGGAGGCAGTGGGTATAACTGAGGTATTAAATGAATACTTTGCATCTGCCTTTACCAAGGAAGAAAATGCTGCCCAGTTCACTTGAAAGGTTTAAAATTGGTAAGATGGAGGTACTGGATAGGCCGTTTGTACTTAAAGTTGATAAGGCACCCGGACTAGATGAGATGCATCCATGGATACTGAAGGAAGTGAAAGTGGAAATTGCACAGGTACTAACCATAGCATTCCAATCTTCATTGGACTCAGAGGTGGTGCTAGATAACTGGAGAATTGCAAATGTCACAGCCTTGTTTAACATAAAGGGTGTAAAGATAAGCCCAGACTCTACAGGCCAGTCAGTATAACTTCAACAGTAGGGAAGCTTTTAGAAATGATAATTTGGGACAAAATTAATAGTCACTTGGGCAAATGTGGGTTAATTAAGGAAAGCCAGCATGGATTTGCTAAGAAAAAATGATGTTTAACTATCTTGTTTAAGTTCTTTTGCTGAGGTAACAGAGAGGGTTGATGGGCCAAATAGCCTCCTTCTGACCTATAACCATTCTGATTCTTTAACAGTGTGCAAGCTTTCCCCTGCATTCTGCCTGGTAGCTAACAGAGAAAACAGCTTTATCCTACTGCAGACCCGAGTAGCTATTATTCCTTCTCGCCCTCCCTCTCTCTCCATTCATGTTCAAAGTCTCTGAGGTAAAAAATCTGCAATAACAAGAACATCTGCTTCTGTCTTTGTTTTCAGGTGTTAAGCCTAGCACACACATTTTAATAGTACATGACTTACGCCTCCTGTCTCTGTGATAACAAAGCCACACTGGATTGCTGTCAGGCAGAACTCATAGCAGACCACATGGCTCTCTTGTTGGTGCAGACTCAATGGGCCAAAGGGCCTCATCTGCACTGTGTGATTCTGTGATTCTGTCTTTCTTCAAAACTACATTTTACCATAAATGAGAAACAGTCCAAAACATTATCGTCTTATAAAACCTAACGTTCATAACAATTCTCCCCAAAAAGATGAAAAATTATTATTAGAGTAATAACTTTTCTATAATGCTATCAAAATAGTACATTGCAAACAATTTAACAACCAACCAATTACATACAGTGTAGGTAATATTCCTTCCCTCACCGTCATTAAACGTTTCACCCTGGCAGCATTATCAGTCTCAACCCATCATACGCAATTTCATGTAACAATTTGGATTTAAAGTTCAACTCATATGAGTTCTTGGAATTCCAATTTTCTTCCAAATGAGAGTTAATTTTACTACTGGTGGCTTCATTTTCCTTCTTTCATCATAACAAATCTCCTTTCTCATTTTGGGAAGGTTTTCAGCTCTTCCAAGTCCTGGGTTAGAAAATTGTATACTTGCTTTGGTCTGGTTAACCATGTAATGAACAACATAATTGATTTTGGATACTGCATCTGGATTCAGCAACTCCCTTTGTTCTTCTTTAACACCATATACTACATGTTCATCAGGGTACTGACAATTAACACCATCTTTGGACCACCCTGTATATGTTTTAATACTGATCTCCACTCTCTTTCATAGGTACAGGTCTTTTAAGTTCAAAACTGTATAGAAAGTCTCAATCAACCATAGAACTAAATTGTTCACCTCCTATGATGATTTAAACTTTCAGTGCTCTTCTCCAGGAGACACAGGTTCAGCACTACTTTCTTAGCCGCTTTAAGAACTCATTGATATCAGACAAAAAATCTTGATACTTTTTTTGTCAGTTCCTGGATTCTTTTACTTTTTTTTTTCATTTTCCCAATCAGCACAAGCTCTTTCCAATTATTTTCTTGCAAGACTGATTGTTTAATCATTTTGAAGTTTTAATCCATGTTCAAGAACACAAATCCTTCCTTGCAGCTCCATGGTATCAGTATTCATTACGGCAAAGTCATTCGGTTTTAAAGCAGTGCTTTCCTTTGTTCCATCATCAGCTTTGAGTACTAATGCTGCCTGTTTTGACATGTCTTTCTCAGGTCTGCCTGCAGGTACAATTCAGACAGCCTCAATTCATTTCCAGCTGCTATTAGCTCTTTGGTGTCAATCTGATTTTCCACTGTCCCTTTAACAACAGCAGTCCAAGCTTTGACCCTTTGGATACATCTTCAGTTGAAACAGTAAGTTCCACTGTAGGAGAACAGATGGTTCTGGATCTCTGTACATCATTTGATTTCTATTGTACATTTTCAAGTTCAACAGTTTCACTGAACTTGTCTGACATCACCGGAGACAGAAGCACTTTAGCTCATTTCCCAGTATAAAATCAGCACTATTAATAGGTAATTTTGACAAAACTCTCACAAATACAATACCAGAAATTAAGCCACATTTTATATTAACTTTTGCAATGGAACAGTTAAAGAACATCCATTATTACTCTTAATCTTTACATTCTTAAATGGTGTACCTTTTAGAGGGAGTTTCCCTTCACCCATCACCTCAGCGATTGAGCTGACCCCACATCTCTAAGAACATTAATTTGTTTGCCTGTTTTACTGGACAAAATTGTCAAGCTTTCACCCTTGAACACAAATGTTTTATAATCCTCAATGCTATGGTCTTTTCCGATAGTAAATAAATTCAAAACCATTGGTTTATCACGGGGCAGCACGGTGGTGCAGTGGTTAGTGCTTCTGCCTCACAGCTCCAGGGACCCAGGTTTGATTCTGACCTCAGGTGTCTGTCTGTGTGGAGTTTGCACACTCTTCCCGTGTCCGCATGGGCTTCCACTGGATGCTCCAGTTTCCTTCCACCATCTAAAACATCCTGGTTAAGTGGATTAGCTATGGTAAATTGTCCTCCAGTGTGAGAGTGTGTGCCCTGTGATGGACTGGCATCCTGTTCTGGGTGTATCCTGCTTAGTGCCCATTGCCTGTTGGGATAGGCTCTGACTTGATGTGACCATCAACTAATGGGAACAGTTTTTACTTTTAAACCTTATCCAAACTTGTCACAACCTTGTATATCTCGACGAAACCTCCCCTCCATCTCCTTTGCTCCAAGGAGAAAGCCCCAGCTTCCCCAACCTAACCTTTAAGTAAAATCCCCCACCCCTGGAACCATTCTGGTAAATCTCTGCACCCTCTCAAGGACCCTCACATCTTTCCTAAAATTGGCAACCAGAACTGGATGCAATAATCTAGTTTACAGCCTAACCAGAACTTTGTAAAGGTTCATCATAATTTCTTTGCTCTTGTATCTCCATATGAAGCTCAAGATCCTTTATGCTTTGAAAACTGGCCCCTCAGTATGTCCTGCCACCTTCAAAGATTTAAGCACATGCAGCCGCCAGTCCCTCTGTTCCTGCACACTCTTTAGAACTGTGCTCTCTCTATCCCTTCTGCATCATCTCATACTTCTCTATTAAATTCCATCTGCCACTTGTCGGCCCATTTTGCTAGCCTATCCATGTCCTATTTCAGTCAACTGGTATCATCCCCACAGTCAAAATCCTGGAGTTTCTTCCTAACAACAATCTGGGTATACCTACACCACATGGACGGTAACTTTCAAGAAGGAAGTTCACTATCACCGTTGCAAGCGCAATTAGTATTGGCAAGAAATGCTTGCCAGCGATGCACATGTTCCAAGAACAAATAAAATAAAATCTTCTTTTGCCTTGCAGCAGCATCCCCTTGTTATCTAATCTCTCCTAACTTCTACCCTATCACACATCTCCCCTGTCGTTCTTACCCTCTCCTTTCCCTGCCTCTGTAATTGCTTAAAACCTGTTACAGCTTTAACTTTTTCCAGTTCTGATGAAAGGTCATTGACCTGAAAAAACGGGACCAGAACTTCCAATGAAATCATAGTCAGATTGTCACTCTGCTCCTTTTAACTTGCACTCGAATGCAGCTGCACTTCACACCCAACCTTCTAGCTCAGGCTGGGTGAGAAATGTGCAGTGCAGCTCCTCAGGAGTCCTCTCAGTCAAGTGTGGCAGAGTCAGGGGAAAGGAAGTCACCCCCCCCCCTTTTTATAGCACAAGCTGCTGTAGAGCAGGTATGTTTAAGGGCGGGAGGTCGGGTGGTCAGTGAGGGGAGCGGGTGGTCAGTGGGGGTTAATCGGGCAGTCAGTGAGGGGGCTCAGGTGTCAGCGTTGGTGTCAGGTGGTCAGTTTGGGGGGGTCGGGCAGTCAGTAGGGTGTTGAGGGCTCTGGAGGGTAGTCAGGGGGTAGTCGGGAGGTTGAGGGCAAGTCGGGAGGTAGTCAGTGTGTCGGCAGGGTAGTGGGAGGGATAGTTTTGGGTGTGGGGTATATTTGGAGGTTTGGGGCCTAGTCAGGTGTGGCAAGGGGTAGTTGGGAGGTTGGGGGCTTGTTGTGGGGTGTGAGGTGTTGTTGGAAGGTCGGGGGTAGTTGTGGAGTAATTGGGGATCCTATGGATGTGTGGGAGGATAGTCGATAGATCCAGTGGTGAGGGGCGGGGTTGGGGGGAGGGGTTCGATGGAGGATGGGGTCAGTTCTATAGTTTCCCAGGAGTTAGAGGTGCTTTTAATTCTTCTAACTTTTCCTGAGTCAGTTGGTTCCCATTGCAGAGTAATTGCCAATTGGAACTTCCTGGACAATTGCCATGCAATCCTTACATGAGGACTTTCTAGAGGTGGGGGGTTGCAGTGCAGCTTCTGGGGTATCTCCCAGCTATGACATCCCAGAGATTGGAAGTTATGGGCCAGTAACTCTGTTCCTCCCGCCACAGGTGCTGCCAGACATGCTGAGTATTTCCAGCATTTTCTGATTTTATAAGCAAGTTGAATGTTTTACTAAGTACTGAGCACTATAACGCTCAAGATCAGTAAAAGTTAGCTCTTATAAAGATATTTCTCTGCAGTTTCTGTTTTGACACTATTGTTCATAAATGCCAGTTGCTTAATAGTTGTTTCGCTATCTTAAATTTAATTTACAGAGAAGACTACTTAACGTAAAAAGCCAGAGTATCCATGAAAAGGTGTTCATTGTTTGAAGGAACGAACCATGCAACTATATATTACATGCGAGTGCCACCATGATGTATTAGGATGATGAAATTTATGTTTGTTGGATTATATATTTGCAAACAAATGAGAGTAATTTGGAAAAACACTTTTTCATCAAGACACTATGCTTTAACCTCAGTTAAGAATGGTTGTAAATTTTCATTCTTTGACATATTTCTGTCCGTTTCTAGAAATAATTGATATTGGCTTGATCTGTGATATGATGAGTGGATTGCCACAGGGATCAGTGCTGGGGCCTCAACTATTTACAATTTATAGCAATGACTTGGACGAAGGGACTGAAAGTATGGTTGCTAAGGAAAGTAAGTTGTGAAGAGGACTTAAGGAGTCTGCAAAGGGATTTAGCTGGGTTAAGTAAGTGGGAAAAAACATTGGTAGATGGAGTACAAAATGGAAAAATGTGAACTTGTCTACTTTCCCAGAAGGAAAAAACAGTTCGGACCAGTAGTCTTATTTCCCAGTTTTACTGATTTTCCGTTTAAGGTATACAAGACCAGTTCGGACCAGTATTCCTACTTCCCAGTTTTTACTGTTTTTTCCTTCTGGGTTGGCAGGAAGAATAGAAAGGCAGCATATTTTTTTTCATTCATTCAAGGGATGTGAGCGTTGCTAGCTAGGCCAGCATTTATTGCCCATTCCTAATTACCCTTGAGAATCTGCCTTCTTGAACCACTGCAGTCCATATGGTATATATACACCCACAGTGCTGTTAGCGAGGGAGGAAGTTCCAGGATTTTGACTCAGCGACAGTGGAGGAACGGTAATATATTTCCAAGTCAGGATGGTGAGTGGCTTCGAGAGGAACTTCCAGGCGTTGGTGTTCCCTTGTCTACTGCCCTTGTCCTTCCAGATGGTGATGGTCATGGGCTTGGAAGGTGCTAACTGAGGAGCCTTGGTGAGTTTCTGCAGTGCATCTTGTCAATGGCAAACACTGCTTCTGCTGTGCGAGGGTGATGGAAGCAGAGAATGTTTGTGGATGGGGTGCTAATAAATTGGGCTGCTTTCTCCTGGATGGTGTCAAGCTTCTTGTGCCATATAGATTGTGGACAGGCTTTGGGGAGTCAGGAGGTGAGTTACATGCCCCAAGATTCCTAGCCTGCTCTTGCAGCCATAGTATTTATATGGCTGGTCCAATTCAGTTTCTGTTCAATGGTAGCCCCCAGGATGTTGATAGTGGAGAATCCAGCAATGGTAATGCTATTGAATGTCAAAGGTTAGCTTCTCTCTTGTTGGAGATGGTCATTGCCTGGCACTTGTGTGGACCTAATGCTACTTGCCACTTGTCAGCTCAAGCCTGGATATTGTCCAGGTCTTGCTGCACTTGGACATGGACTGCTTCAGTATCTGAGGAGTTGCAAATGGTGCTGAACATTGCACAATCATAAGTGAACATTCCCACTTCTGACCTTATGATGGAAGCAAAGTCATTGATGAAGCAACTGAAGATGGCTGGGCCAAGGATACCACCCTGAGGAACTCTTACAGTGAGGCCCTGGAGCTGAGGTGACTGACCTCCAACAGCCACAACCATCTTCCTTCGTGCTAGGTATAACTCCAACCAGTGGAGAATTTTCCCCCGATTCCCATTGACTCCAGTTTTGTTTGGGCTCCTTGATGCCACATGCAGTCCAATGTGGCCTTGATATCAAGGGCAGTGACTCTCACCTCACCTCTGGAGTTCAGCTCTCTTGTCCATGTTTGAACCAATGCTGTAACGAGGTCAGGAGCTGAGTTGGCCCTGGCGGAAGCCAAACTGAGCATCAGTAAGCAGGTTATTGCTAGGCAAGTGCCACTTGATAGCACTGTTGATGACCCCTTCCATTACTTTACTGATGATTGAGAGTAGACTGATTGGGTGGGTTGGATTTGTCCTGCTTTTGTGTGTACAGGACATAACTGGGAAATTTTCCACATTGCCGGGAAGATGCCAGTGTTGTAGTTGTTCAGCAACAGCTTGGCTAGGAGGATGGCAAGTTCTGGAGCATAACTCTTCAGTACTATTGCTGGAACATTGTCAGGGCCCATAGCCTTTGCAATATCAAGTGCCTTCAGCCATTTCTTGATATAATGTGGAGTGAATCGAATTGGTTGAAGACTGGCATTTTGATGCTGGGGACCTCCGGAGGAAGCCGAGATGGATCTTCGGCATTTCTGGCTGAAGATTGTAGCAACTGCTTCAGCCTTATCTTCTGCAATGATGTGCTGGGCTTCTCCATCACTGAGGATGGGGATATCTTATTCGATGGCAGAGCAGGCTCAAGGGGCTCCTAATTTGTATTTCATATATATTCGTATGATCTAGTTTCTACTTTGAAGGCCTCTGTATATGCACAATGTTTAATTTGACTATGGCAAACTTATGGGCTAGTGGTATTTAGAAGTGAAGAGACCTGACTCTGTTGAAAATTGAGTGAACGCCATCCACAGAACACATCGCACCAGTATAACATTTTTCTTTTCTAGGTTTTAAATACGCTTGACTTCTCAGCTAAATTTTCAACCTAGCTCCATTTCATGCTGATGATGGGCTATTTTTTGCTGTAAATCCATAAGGACTATACATTGGAGGAGTTTGCCAAATCTCATTTTGCTTTGGATCTTGGAAAGGGGGCTATGTCATCTGAAGTTGCTGGCTTCAGGCCAGGAATAAATAGCAAAACATATCTCTGGAGGACAACAGTTCAAGGCTCTTCCACGCAACTCATATTCACCCAACAGATAGTGTAGCAAAACATCGCATTCGCTGACATGAACCAGGAGTGATGTTCACTGTAATTTTCTGGGCACAATTCAAATTCTTGGCTAACAAGGTGTAATTCCAAACTGCCAGAAAATAACATTTTAAAATAATACATTTTTCAAATGTCAAAAGGCATGTGATACAAAGAACTTTTCCACTCATCAATCTTTTTTTGTGTTCACTTCATGGTATGTAAGAAGATATGATCCTATTAGTTCACATTTAAAAAAAATTACAATGAACATTTTAAGAAAAAAGTAGGTTTAAATTCTGCTTTATTGCATGTTGTTAATTCACTTAAGCATGGAGAAGACATCTGGTGTTAGTTAATGGGTATTTCTTGGGGCAGTTCCATGAAGTCACTTTGTGAACAGAATGTTGACATTTAGGCATTAACACTACCAGATCCAACAAGCTTTAGAAAAACAATAGCCAATCCTTCCACTCTGACTTTGTTCATGTTGACTGTTAGAAGAGCTAGAGTTAGAAGAAGTGTTGGACTGTTATCTTGTTTATGTGGCAGATGGTTGGAGAGGGGGGTGTTTATGTGTCTGCACACACACAGAAATGGGGGAAATTTAGCATCCATTTGCCAGTATAAACACCAAACGTTTAAATAATTAAAAATGAATGATACACACCTCCATAATGTTTCTTTTATTCCAAGTTTTCTGAATATAGTGATCCTACAAGTAAAGTTCTGGCAGGTTCAATACTTGAATTTGAGCTAGTCTATTAACATGGTCATCATCAGCCCACCCCTCACTTCTGCAACAAAGTATTTGGAACACAAATTGAACATCTCTCTATGGATGGAAGCTACCTTATTGCCAATTTCTTATACTTTAAACTTACAATTCTGAGGTTTATAACGTTATTACATTTTGGAACTGTAACTTTAAATTTAGGGTATATGAAGACCTATTCTGCAGTCTGCCAGACAGTAAGCCTGGGTGATCAGCGAGCTTGCACATGAGCAGGGGAGAGACCTCATCCTGAATGAGACACAGCCAGAGTGAGTGTGGGTATTTGCAATTTGGTGCATAGTAGGAATTTGGTGCAGAGGGGAAGAGGTGCTCATTGCATTTTTTCTTTGCTATCCAACTTCCTAAATCTTCAGAGTGGTCTTGCCCTGCTGCAGCAGTAGAGGCTACAAGAGACAGAAATGATCACACAGTAAGTAGTGGGTAAGATCGGGTAAGTATTTACTACTTTTATCGCTTATAGTTTAAGGTCTTTTTGTAGTTTATAGTTTGTACATTCTGTATTAACAAGGATCAGGAAAGAAGGGCCCTAGGATAATTGATTTAAAAGGTTTAATTTAAATGTCATGGCAGGAGAGCTCAAAGCCTTGGTGTGCTCCTCGTGCTCCATGTGGGAAGCCGGGAACATTTCCAGTGCCCGGGACCAGCACGAGTGCAGGACGTGTGTCCAGCTGCAGCTCCTGGAAGCTTGAGTTTGAGAGCATCATGGATAGCACATTTAGAGAGGTGGTCACACCGCAGCTGAAGGGACTTGAGGAAGGAAGGGAATGGGTGACCACTAAGCAGTCCAAGATAAACAGGCAGGTAGTTCAAGAGACCCCTGGGGTCCTGCTCGCAAATTGGTATTCCATTTTGGAGGTTGGTGAGGGCACTGGTTTCTCCAGGGAGTGCAGACAGAGCCAAGCCTCTGGCACCACAAGCAGCTTGTCTGTACAGGAGGGGAGAAAGAGAGGAAGAGCAATAGTAATAGGGGATTCTATAGTTAGGGGAACAGATAGGCGCTACTGTGACCATCAACATGACTCCAGGATGGTGTGTTGCCTCCCTGGTGCCAGGATCCGGGATGTCACTGAACGGCTGCAGGGCATCCTGAAGGGGGAGGGTGATAAGGCAGAGGTCATGGTACATGTTGGTACCATGACGTAAGTAGAAAGAGGGATGAGGTCTTGCATCAAGAATTCAGGGAGTTAGGCAGTAGACTGAAAAGCAGGACCTCTCAAGTTGTAATCTCTGGATTACTCCCAATGTTACATGCTAGCAAGCACAGAAAATGGAGAATAGCGCAGATGAATACATGGATTAAGAATTGGTGCAGGAGGGAGGTTTTTAGATTCCTGGATCACTGGGACCGTTTCTGGGGAAGGTGGGACCTGTAGAAGCGGGACTGTCTACATCTGAACCAGAGCGGGACTAACATCCTTACGGGTGGGTTTACTAGTGCTGTTGGGAGGAGTTTAAACTAATTCAGCAGGGGGAGGGGACACAGAATGTTAGCAGAATAGGGACACATCATACTACAAGTCAGAGGGAGTACGTCTGCATTAAGTTTCAAGGGAGTAAGGCAAGGCTGGATGTCCTCTACTTTAATGCCAGGAGTATTACAGGTAAAACGGATGAGTTAATGGTGAGGATTGACACATGGAATTGTGCTATAGTAGCTATCACAGAGGCGTGGTTAAGGGAAGGGCAGGATTGGCAGCTTAACATTCCGGGATAAAGAATCTTCAGGAGAGACAGGGGAGGGGTAAAAGTGGAGGAGGCATTGCATTATTAGTTAAGGAGTCAGTTACGGCAGTAAGGAGAGATGATATCTTGGAGCGGGCATCAAATGAAGCTTTGTGGGTAGAGGTTAGGAATAAAAAAGGGGCAGCCACATTGTTAGATGTTTATTATAGACCCCCAGATAATCAGTGGGAAATTGAGGGGCAAATAGGTGCACAATTTTCAGACGTGTGTAAAAACAATAACAATAGAGTAATTATATTAGGTGATTTCAACTTTCCCAACATTAATTGGGATCGACATAGTGTTAAGGGCTTGGATGGAGTGGACTTCTTGAAATGTGTACAAGAGAGCTATTTAGGTCAATATGTAGAGGGTCCAACAAGGGACGGCGCAATGCTGGACCTAATTCTGGGGAATGAAGCCAGACAGGTGGCTGAGGCAGTGGTGGGGAAGCATTTTCGTGATAGCGACAACAACATGGTACAATTTAAGTTTGTTATGGACAAAAAAATAGACACGTCGCAAAAAAATGTTTTGGATTGGGGAGAGCAGATTTTAGTAAAATAAGGCAGAATCTGGCCAAGGTAGACTGGGCACAGGTACTTGTGGAGAAATCTACAGAACAGCGGTGGGAGGCATTCAAAAAGGAAATGGGGTGGGTACAGGCTCAACATGTTCCCTCCAGGGTGATAGGAAGGAATAACAAGCCCAGAGAACCTTGGATGACCAGAGATATCCAGGATACGATGAGAAGGAAAAGAGAGGCTTTTAGCAGGTACAAGGGGAGCAAATCAGCAGAGGCATTAGTGGAGTACAGAAATTGCAGGGTGGAACTTAAGAAAGGAATTAGGAGAACAAAGATGGAATATGAGAAAGCTCTGGCTTGTAAAAGTAGGGAAAATCCCAAAATATTCTATAAGTATATCAATGGGAAGAGGATAACCAGGGACCAAGGGGGCAATCTACGGGTGGAGCCAGAGGACATTGGTAGAGTGCTGAATGAATACTTCACATCCGTCTCCACCCAAAAGAATGAGGATGAAGGTATGGAACTCAGGGAGAGAGACTGCGAGGTTCTTGAGCAAATTGTTATGGGGTGTGTGTGGATGAGAGTAGTGCAGTTGATGTCGTTTAAATGGATTTCAGCAAAGCCTTTGACAAGGTCCCACGTAGGACACTTATAAAGAAGGCAAATGCACGTGAGATACAGGGTAATTTGATAAGCTGGATTCAAAATTGGCTTAGTTGTAGGAGACAGAGGGTGACGACAGAAGGCTGCTTTATTGACTGGAAGCCTGTGTCCAATGGCATACCACAGTGATCTGTGCTGGGTCCCCTATTATTCGTCATTTATATAAACGACATAGATGACTATGTTGGGGGTAGGATTAGTAAATTTGCGGATGGCACAAAGATTGGCCGGGTGGTTAACAGTGAGGTTGAGTGTCTTGGGCTACGGGAAGATATAGACGGGATGGTCAAATGGCAGATAAATGGCAGATGGAATTTAACCCTGCAAAGTGTGAGGTGATACACTTTGGAAGGAGTAATTTGACAAGGAAGTATTCAATGAATAGCATGACACTAGGAAGTTTTGAGGAACAAAGGGACCTTGGTGTGTGTGTCCATAGATCTCTGAAGGCAGAGAGCCATGTTAGTGGGATGGTGAAAAAGGCATATGGGACGCTCTTCTTTAGCAATCAAGGCATAGATCACAAAAGTAGGGAGGTCTTGTTGGAGTTGTATAGAACCTTGGTGAGGCCACAGCTGGAGTACTGAGTGCAGTTCTGGTCGCCACATTATCAGAAGGATGTGATTGTACTGGAGGGAGGTGCAGAGGAGATTCACCAGGATGTTTCCTGGGATAAAACATTTAAGTTATGAAGAGAGGTTGGATAGATTTGGGTTGTTTTTGTTGGAGCAGAGAAGACTGAGGGGCAACCTGATCGAGGTGTACAAGATTATGAGGGGCATGGACAGGGTGGATAGGGAGCAGCTGTTCTCTTTATTTGAAGGACCAGCCATGAGGGGACACAAGTGCAAGGTGAGAGGCAGGAGGTTTAGGGGGGATGTGAGGAAAAACCTTTTTACCCAGAGGATGGTGATGGTCTGGAATGCACTGCCTGAGAGGGTGGTGGAGGCGGGTTGCCTCATATCCTTTAAAAAGTACCTGGATGAGCACTTGGCACATCATAACATTCAAGGCTATGGGCCAAGTGCTGGTAAATGGGATTAGGTAGGTAGGTCAGATGTTTCTCACATGTCGGTGCAGACTTGATGGGCCGAAGGGCCCCTTCTGCACTGTGAGACTCTGTGATTTTGTGATTGTTAGAGATCAAAGGAAGGCTATGATTGTTTTACTGAGAAGAAGGTGCAAGCCATTTACACTTGGAGACAACAGCAGCAGTCTCTGAATTTACCACAAGTAGACTCTGATTCTCCCAAAGTTTGTGTTAGGTTGTAAACAGTTGTGCTGTAAACTGTTCATTTACTTCTTGGGTGAAAGGGAGTTGGTGGTCAAGGCTAATTTCATGAGAGGTGGTGGTATAGTGGTATTTGTCACTAGACTAGTATTCCAGAGACCTTTGATAATGCTCTAGGGATCTGGGTTCAAATCCCACCATGGCAAATGATGATTTTTTGTTATCATTGATTTCAGAATGAAATGAAGTGTAAAAGTTGATCTCCCAATATCTGTCTTCTACCAGTCAGCAAAAGTGAAAATTCACTTTCTCCCACACCAACAAGGGCAATTTTTTCCTATCTTTCTTCATATGTCAGCACTTTGACACTCAGGGTCAGTTTCATGGCTCTTTTCTTTACTGTCTCCAGTAGTAGGCTGTCTTCCATGTATTTCAGTGACCAGAAATGTGGCAAGTGTGGTTTGACCAGAGCAGTATAACTTCCTGTAATTTATATTCAATTGTTTTTGGTTATATAGTTTGTAGTATAAGTGCCTGGCACATAAAGGGTTACCATGGGACTGAGCACAATACCATCCACACAGTGATGTAAGAGAAGACATGACCCACACCTAGGAGTCAGTGTAGTGTTGGACAGAGCCATGTGTAGAAGCAAGCATGGAGCCAGCTTCTAGCTTGGACCTTTACTGCTCGTACGTATTTAGTTTTTAGTAATTAATAAATATTTACTGTTGAACTATCTAAGACTATGAATAAGACCTATCGAACTATGCCCAACACGTTACAACATGGTGGCAGCAAATAGAGCAACTTAAAACCTCGTAGAGACTGTAGAAGAAATTAAAACCCTGGAAAACTGAAGAAAAAATCAAAGAAACATTCTGACCTGAAGAAAAGCTCAAGTGAAAGCGCAGAAGGAAATCGTAAGTGAATAACTCCAAAGAAAGGCTTTGAAAGCTGAAGACAGAAATTGAATTCCTCACTGCGGCAGAAGATTCCATTGCATCCCTTGGAAGTCCAGCTTCGAAACCCAGAGTATACAGAATTAGCAGACATAGCGGGGTGAGTCCTGAAAAATGTTAGATACTGCAATGGTCAGAAATTACCGTTTAAACCGCAGTCCAAGAAAACCAGTTCCCAAGTCAATGCATGAACTCATGGCGAACAAGCCCGCTCTGAATAAAGAAGAAAAAATTTAATTAAAAATTAATCGTAACTGAGTAGGCAGCTTAAAAATTCCAGCAAAAGCCTGAATTCGACACTTTCTCAACCCAAGAACATAAGGCGGGGAGGACTCTAATCAGTTGATCCAGGCAGCCATTGTTGAAAAAGTTTAAATGCCTAGATTGCGAACGCTATTACTGCGGGAGCCTGCCAAAACCGGCAAGGTCAGGGAAAGCCTTTGTGAAGAAGTGCACGGCGGCTCCTTCTTGGATTTTCACAAACCTATTAAAGCTGAACCTGCAATTTAAAATACTTAACTATGGATCAGAAACCCAATCTTCCAGGCTAATTTGGATTTATCCAAGGCCCAGATCAATCACAAAATTGGGGACTTTGGAGAAAGGAATTCCTTAGATACATGATTGCTTCAGGTCTGGATAAAAAGACAGAAGCTGATCACGTTCACTCACCTTTATTTTGTAGGCCCAATAGGCGAAGATATAATAGCTAGACAAGGAATCAACAAATCATTTGCAAAATTTGATGAACTGTTAAAATCATTCAATGCTTATTTTAACCTCAGAGGTAACAAAATCCTTGAAAGGGCTAAATTTAGTACGCGTGCAGCAGTCAGGAGAACCTGTCCACTCCTCCATTAATGAACTACAAAAAATGGCTGAAGGCTGGGATTACAGTGATCTGAAATCTGTGCTATTTGGGGATAGTAGAGTTGTAAGCGTGGCGGATAACACACTCTCAGATATGTTTCAAATGAAGGAAGATCCAACCCCTGAGGAAGACAGCCAGATTGTCAAACAATCTGAAATCCATTTGCAGCACAGAACAATATTAAAGAGAGAAAGCTAACCATGATACAGAGTAAACCCCACTGTCCAGTTCGTGAAACAGCACAGAAACAGAGACACACCAGCCATGGGAAGCAAGAGCCTAAACGACCAGTCGAGCCACCATGCCAGCGCTGTGGAGCAAAGCACCCCCACAGGCGTAATCAATGTCCAGCAATTTCAGCCCAATGCTTTCAATGTAACTGAATAAAACACGTGGGGAAGTTGTGCAAAGCCAAAACATCAAAAATCACAGAAGACTCCAAGAAGATTCATGAGTTCGAGACAGCACACCAAGAGGACACACAGCCATGCTTCTTTAGTGAGGTCAAAGATCCTGGATTTTCATATTGGAATCCAAGCATTTTGGTTAACGGTCATCACACAAACTTTATGGACACGGGCACCAGTGTTACGATCCTGTTGGACAGAGAACCATGGCTGGTGACCCAACGGTTGATGCCACCCATGACACACGCATACAGAGCAGGAGGCAACAAACTCCTTGTGAAAGGTACTCTGCAGGCGACACTCAAGTACAAAGGCAAAAGAATCTGAGAAACCTTGTTCATGGTCCACAACCAGGACTGTTTACTGTTCAGCTGAGGAGCCTGCATTGACCTTAACCTTTGACAAAAATTGATGAGGTCAACAAACAAGGGCCTGGCTCCAAGCATAAAAGTGAGTTCCCGAAGCTCTTCACAGGACTGGGGCAACTGAAAAACACAGACAAGGTCACACTGAGGGAGGATGCTAAACCTGTGTGCCTATTCACACCACAGAACATCCCCCATCCACTCATGAAACAAGCGCAGCAGCAGCTGGACAAGATGGCAAACATGAGAGTCATCTCCCCATTCACACAGCCAACTGCATGGTGTTCTGGGATAATCCCAGTCCCGAACAGATCCATCCCTATTTGCGTTGACTTGACACAGCTCAATAAAGCCGTAGCCAGAGAAGTATGCCCGATGTCCTCAGTGATTGAAAGCCTGGTTAAACTCTTTAAGAGCACAGTGTTTTCAAAACTTGATGCCAACAGTAGCTTTTGGCAACTTCTCAAGACGAGGAGTCCAGGTTGCTGATCACATTCGTCACCCACTTTGGAAGATTCTGATTCAACTGCCTGCCATTTGGAATCACCTTGACACCGGAAATATTTCAACGTGAAATGTCAGCCATTTTGCAAGGCCTATTGGGTGTCATCTGCCACGTGGACAATGTTTTGGTTCATGCCACGACAGTGGATTAACACGACAAAAGACTCACAGTCCAAGAGTGCCTGCAGGAAGCAGGGCTGACACTGAATAAGAAATGCGAGTTCTCCAAGGCATCAGTTCAGTTCTTGGGGCACATCATCAGCAGGCCCATGGAAAACAAAAGCTATTAGCAAGTTCCCAACCCCAAGCTCGATTCCATATCTTCAGAGATTCCTGGGGTTGGTGAACCAGTTGGCAAAATTCTTACCAAATCTGGCACACGTATCAGAATCTTTGCGACATCTATTTACAAAAGACCAAGCATGGTGCTGGGACACACATCTAGAGCAAACATTCACTCATATCAAAGCGATTCTGCTCTCAACTGACATTCTGGCCCACTACAACCCATCCCTCCCCACCACCATAGCAGCGGATGCTTCAGCCGCAGGACTGGGAGCGGTCCAATTTCAAGAACAACTGGGTGGAAGTCACTGACCGGTGTACTACGCTTCCAGAGGACGTTTGGATACAGAGATGAGGTACACCATCATTGAAAAGGAAGCCCTTCACAGTCCCGTGGGCATGTGAGAAAATTTCAGACTACATTATTGGCCTAAAGGTCACAATTGAAACTGACCAAAAGGCACTGTTCTCATTGCTAGTTGAGAGAAGCTGACAAAGATGTCCATCAGAATGCCTGCACCTCATGAGGTTTGCCTATGAGATGGTATACATCCAGAGCAAAAACCAAACAACTGCAGACACTCTTTCCAGGGCCACAGTGGACCTTCCAATAAAACAAGATATCAATCTGATCAAGGAGCTTGAAGCGTACACCCAATTGACAAGAGGACACCAGCCAGCAATCTCAGGTAAACACCAATAGGTTCACCAACAGGAACAAATGTGAGATGAGGAGTTTGCCCACATCTGCTGTTGCTGCCAACAAGGGTGGCTACAACAGAGACCAAGTGGTGGTACCATGAAAACTTGGTTTAAACAACAAAAATACTTTATGCACATAAACGATCTTCTGGTCTACAATGAGCGGCTGGCCATCTCAGTTTCCCTTCAGCTGGAGATCCTTCAAAAAATACATCAGGGCCACCTGTGCATCACCAAGAGCAGGGCACATCTGGTAGCCAGGCATTTCCAGGGCGATTGAGGACATGATAGTGAACTATCAGATGTGTGCACTGCACAAGCAGGACCAATGGGAGCCCCTCATCCCCACACAGCTCCCTACCAGGCCATGGGAGAGGCTGGGCATCAGCCCATTTAAATTCAACAGCAAATCATTCCTTATAGAGGTGAATTACTTTTCCAGATAGGTTGAGGTGAAGCAATTGTATACAATCACAACAGAGGCAGTATTTAAGGCACTGAAAGAGATGTTCATAGGCCACAACGTCTCAGACAAAAAAGTGTCCGATAACAGTCCGCAATTTTCAAACAAGTACTTTGGCCAATTTGCCATTACATCCAGCTTCTAAGATGCCCACAGTCAAATGGGGTGGCCGAAAGAGGGGTCCATACTATAAAAGCTCTCCTGAAAAAGAACAAAGACTTCCAACTAGCACTGTTAACTTATAGGTCCACCCCATTACAATGTGGCCTAGCCCTAGCCAAACTCCTGATGGGGGGTAAACTCTGCACAAAACTTCCTATCCTGCTGAAGAATCTAATACCAGGGTTGGTAGCGAAGGATTACCAGGACATCCAAAATAGGGAGCAGTCCTACAGGCAGAAGCAGGCTTCCACCTACAATAAAATGTACCAGCTAAAGAATGACAAGGTCTGGATTAAAGACTGAGAGAGAAAGGACACTATCTTCCAGAAGGACAATAACCAACCCTGGTCATACCTGTTTGTCACCTGTAAGGGTACAGGCAGGAGAAACAAGAGGGGCCTCCCTCCTTATCCTCAAGGGGTCCCTTCCACTGAACAGTGGACAGAAACTGAGGAAGACACCCATGTGCCAGAACAACCTCCAGTTCAACAAAGCCTACCTGCAGTGTCAGAACCTACAACTCCTCTGGCAGTAGTGAGAACAAGGTATGGAATGGTTATAAGGCCTTCCATGAACCTATGAACTCAGAGACTTGAGACGGGGAGATGGGCCAGTAGTAATGATATAAATACACAGGGCGAACTGGGATCATTTATAAATATGTTGGATAAAGACTTGCAGGGGGATGTAGTATAAGGGTCTAGCACATAAAGGGTTAATGTGGGACTGAGTATCACCAACACAGTGATGTGAGAGAAAACATGACCCACAGCTAGGAGTCAGTGTAGGGTTGGACAGAGCTGTGTGTAGAAGCAAGCATGGGGACAGCTCCTAGCTTAGATCTTTACTGCTCGTATGCATATAGTTTCTGGTAGTTAGTAAATATTTGCTGTTGAACCATCTAAAACTACAAATACCTTAATAAGACCTACTGAACTACACCCAACACCTTACAACATAGTTCAACTTGTTATTGCCTTTATTGATTGATGCTCTGCATCAACCTTGAGTCCGTTACAACTTATGGATTTGTTTTAACTTCATTCATAGTTTTCTCAATACTTTCATTGAATATGTATGTTGCCCATTTTTCTTTCCAATGTGCAGTACATTATAACCGTCTGTATTAAATTTCATTTGTCTTTATTCTGCCCACATGCAAATATCTACAACTCACCTGTAACTTCAGAGCTGATTCTTATTCTACTGTCCTTGCCACTTTGGTAAGATCTACAAATTTGACCAATTTGCCACAGGTTTCTGAATCCAAGTCATTGTTGTAAATTAGAAACAACGGTGCTCCAATATCTAGCCTAGGGGCACTTCACTCAGGACAGTGCTATTGAAAAGTCTGCACACTAAGTGAAGAAATTAACAACAAAATTATGCATCTTTTTAAGGAATAATTAATAATCTGGTTTTATCAGTGCTGCATTTTATCAGTAAATGCGTATTGGCTTTATTAATATCAGCCAGAGCATTTGGCGGAGATGAAATGAAGCTATTAACAGATGCTCAGACTTTATGTTGACTGATAATAAATGCACCTAGCCATGGTGATACTGGTGAAAGTCAGAGAGGAGAGCTTGCCATATTTCCACATTCAGTGAGTTAGATAATTATAAAAAAGATGTAATAAAATATGGAAGACCAAAGGGAGAGCTGACATATAAGTATCAAATGGTGCAGCAGAAATCAATGAATATACATTTTTGGTTTAAGGAGTAGAGTAATTTCCTTTTGCTTGAAAGGAGAAATCCTTTTTGTAAAGAGCCAGCCGTGAGGGCGATAATATTACTAAGCATTGTTATCGTGAAGCCTGGGACTTCCCTGCGTTCAACTGCTGAATAAGTGGTCACCTTCAGAATCAAAAGGTCATAAAGATGCCATTGTCATAGAGATGTCAAGATGACTGTCTTTCAGATTGCTCAATTGCCCCCAAATGTGAAGTGGGACACTTCGAAAAGGGAACAAAACAGTTGCAACCTCAATAAATGGAAGTGATGCAACCTAGGCAGTTCTCACATTTTGAAAGTAAGGACCTTTCAGCTTGATTCACAAGCATGCATTAAATGGGAGGTTTCAAAACTTACCATTTTAATGTCGGTAGAGCTCTAGAGCAACTTTTCTGCTTGACATTTAATCTATAAATATAAATCACTTGGTAGTGCTATTATTTCTTAATTACCATGCAGATTCAGGTACATTAAATGACTGCTCATCCATGATGAATGGTTGATGGAAGTGATCTAGGGTTACTCACAATCATCTACTAATATATTTGAGCCTGCATTTTAATACTCATTAAAATTCCAGTTATTTACTGTACTGCTTATAACCCATTAACTAGAAAGAAATGGCAAATGGCATAATGACATTGACACTGTGGTCCCAACCACAGCTGCTGTTTTTCCTTGCTTTAACCCTTTCTGTAACCAAGGAAGACAAATCCAGGAAAATAGCTGTCACACCTGCCTATAATTCTAAGTAAGAATACTGAAAATGTTCCTAAATCTACGTGCTTTATATATAGCAATTAATCAGTGGTAAATTCTTGTCAAAACAGATGGTTTTTTTCATCTAAATGTACAACTTGCCAAGAAACATTGTGGTTGGATCTTGAGATTATTTATAAGCCATTTTTAATTGATTATATGGTCTTAAAAGAAAACAGTAGATCAAAAAAAATAAACAAATGAAAGGGGGTGACAGCCCTTGGTGGGGCTCTGTAACAAAAATCAAACTTTCAAAGGAAACTTAGCAAATGAAATCAAAATGGTGTTCCCAGGGCTGATGATGCACTCCATTCCCTGTCGTGCCCACCGGTCATGGTAGGCCTCAAATATACCGGTGGACACCACATGCACCCTCTCCAGGGACACCCATCCGCAAATGCAGCTGCAAAAGAGGGGCAGACAGTCAAGCCGGATGACCCCCTCGACCGTCCACTGCCTGGACCTGTTAATGATCACCTTGGCCAGGCCCAGGAACAGGCTTACAAGGAGGTCATCGTCCTCCCTCCTCACCCACCACCACCGCCCCCCCCCCATCCACACTGGGTGGTCAAAGATCAGGAGCGTGGGGCTGAAGTGCAACCGAAATTTGAGGAGCAGCCCCTTCAGGTAATCAAAGAAAGGCTGCATTCTCTGGCAATCTGCAAAAACATGGAACACGGACTCTTCAAGGCTGCAGAAAATACAAGCAGCCTGGGAGTCCATGAACCATCTCAACCTACGATTGCATGGGAGTGCTGCATGCAACACCTTCCATGCCAGGTCCCTAATGGAAAAGGGGAGGACACCCACATAGTTGAGCCCTCCACTGGGGACCCCTGCCACCACCAGGGGGCTGTCCAGAATGTGACGTGTCCAGATGGTTGATGAGAGCGAGGAAGTGAAGGGGGTGCAGCAGCAGCCCATACAGAGAACCCCAACACTCCCAATGAAAAGGTACGGAGGGAATTTCCGGGAGACAACTCAAATTGTGGGGCCACTGCTCCCAATGGAGGGGATACAGGATCAATGTGAAATTCCATCCGAATGGAGGTCAGTTCAGACAGAAGTCTACTGTACACTTGAGCCACCTCAACATCTCAAGAGCAGTCGGGACCAAGCCCCATCATTTTAAGGCTATGGGTGGCTTTGGCTGTGAGCTCAACAGACGCACAATGCACAAGCTGTTGCGGCATCATCCAAGCCACTCCTCCACTGTCCAGCACGTCTCCGACTCTGGTCACCCCGAGCCCTCTCTTCCGCCAGCCACCTGAATGCGTACTGGTGGAGGTGCAGATTCCTGGGGCAGAAATTTACGCCAGCAGGATTTTACGCTCCCACAGAAGCCAATGGGATTTTGAATGGCTCGCTGCATTTTACAGCCCTGCCTCCACCACAATGAGTCCGTAAAATTCCTCCTCTGAGCAGTAGTTCTCTAATGATGGCCACTACTCTTGATGGGAAAAAGTTCCAGTGCGAGGCAACCATGTTCCAGACTTTGGTCAGTTCCCTATAAAAGACAGACAACTCCTTCAAGGAGGCATGGAGACCCCCCAGGTCTATAAACAGGACCTTCAGGTCATAGTTGAGGCCATGCACCTGGCAGAAGAAATGCATTGCCAGAGCACATCATCAGGGAGGGGACTCGATATAAAAGTATTGCTGTCGGGCCTGAAGAAGGAAAGTCGCCACTTGGGCATGAAAGCACACCAGTGCCTGACTGCCCTCCCTAAACGGGAGATAAAGGACATCAGCATTTATTTGATTAGGTTGTGCCTCAGCAATTTAATAACTAATCATAAAACTGAATCCAGCTAATTTATTGAATTTATTTGAGATAATTTCCTAATGCCTCAGGTCTTATAACCATTAAACAGCAGATAACAGTCAATGAATGCAGTTATGAGAAACCAACTGGAAATAGTTAGTACTTGTCTTGGGAATAGTGTCCACAAACAAACTTGAAAAGAAGGTTATGGAGACTAATTGTGAAGGTATGGGGGATTAATTAACCATAAGAGAGTGGAAGAAATTGTTAATTGATAGATCAATGGATCAACAGTAGAGTGTGTTCAAGAAGAGTATGTTCTCCTCTAAGTCACTCACCATCCTGACTTGGAAATATATCACCACTCCTTCACTGTCGCTAGGTCAAAATCCTGGAACTCCCTTCCTAACAGCACTGTGGGTGTAGCTACACCATATATACTGCAGCGATTCAAGAATGCAGGTCGGCCTTCTCAAGGGCAACTAGGGATGGGCAATAAATGCTGGCCCAGCTCGTGAAGCCCACATCCCATGAATGAATTAAAAAAAACTTAATTAGTGAATGATAAAACAAGGACGTACTTGGGACAGGCTGAGGAGAAAATTTTAGGGTGATTCTATCAATGTCTATGAAGTGGTTAGGACCAGGGTGAGAAAAGCCAGCACATGTAAGGATGAATGAGAAAGGAAAGGATGAGGCTTGGAAGGATCATAGAAAACAACAAAAGGGAACAATTAAAATTAAAAGGAAGACAAAAAGGGATGATGAGAAAGAACCTGCTGGTGGTAGAGTAACAACAAAAGTTTCTACAAGTGCATCAAAAATAAAGGAAGGCAGTATGATCAGCAATAAATGTGGACATAATAGTGGAGAAGGACATGAGGAACTATTAAATGAATATTTGTGTTAGAGGGTACAAAATCAGGGCTGACTAGAAATGGACGACAGGGAGAAATTTACAGGCATTGAATAAAACAAAAAAGTAGTGAAATTAAATGCATGGAATTGAAACCAGACTAATGAGCTTCATAGAAGATCAAAACTAGGTGTGTTCTGCATCAGGTCTTTCAGGAGGGTTTTATTTGTGATTCCTTGTGAGCTCCATTTTGGCTTTCCAAGCTTCTTCAGGGTTAAAGTTGCATTGTTGAAGGTTAACACGCAGGTCCAAAATGGCTAGCACAACTTCAAACATTGTTGTGGTCTTGGTGGGTGGGAAAATGTTAATTTTTCTCCATTCACTGGACATCAATGATATCATGGTGATTGGATGGTGGATTATTGTGCGACATTACAGATGGTTAGTGTATTGGGGCCAACTTAAGGGCTCCAGTGATACACGACATTGCAGAGTTCAGCAGGACATCAACAAGTTGAGCGTGGCTACGTCTGATCCATACCAGCTCACAATACTCACCACAGTGTACACAAGGACCATTGTTGATCACTGAAGCACTGATGCTCCCCAACTTCTGCTTGCCAGTTTCAAGTCCAGGTAAACCCTTGAGGTGATCATGGAAGGTTAGCGTGTGATGCAGCTTCACCCTTAGATAGTTCCGAGTGGAGACATGTCACACAGCATTGCTGCAGAAGGTCTCTAACAAGGTGCGCTTAGCATTCCTGTTATCAAGATTGTGTGGACTTGGAAAATATCCAGCATAATTCACCATCATAACACCAAGGGTTATTCAATATTGCTGTAAAGCGAGACCGGATAATTGTGAGTGAAGGTTGACAGGGAGGAATCCCCTAAACTGGGTGGCCTGCTGTTGCTGCTGAACCTAGGCAGGTGATGGTGGGTGGGGGGGCCTCTATGCCTGCTTGGAGAACTGACCCCCTAGCCTGCCGCTGGGAGGCCACTGCCAGTCAACTGTACTGTCCCCTGCTGCTTTTAGAATTTAGGGCACCCCAAACTGAATACTTTCTTCCTAATGAAATCTGGCCAAGTTTTCCGTAGGATGGAAGTGATGCTTCCTTTCTTTTATTTTATATATACCTGCCATCAGCCTACATCACAGTCTGCATTAAAGGGCTAGTGCTGAAGCTTGCAAGGATCATTCCCTGCCTCAAAACACTACTCTGAATATAGATGGTGCTGAGCAATTGACAGTTACATGTCCATTTGGTGACAAAGTCAGCTTGCCCCATTTCCAGGGGAAGCTCAAGCCAAAACCCCACAAAACAACAGTTATTGCATTCCCTCTTGATAACAGGAATGCTAAGCACACCTTGTAAGTGACCTGCTGTCTGCAAGATGAGTAGGGGAAGGGTAACCTAACTGAGGTATTTAAAACAGTGAAATAAATTACAGGGTAGATATAAAACCTCTATTAGGGGAAACTAGAGCAAGAAAACACATGTTTAAGACTTAAACTAAGATGATTAAAGGTGGCACAACAGATTGTGGAAGTTAGGAGTGCACTGCACTCTCCTGTTTCTGTGTTCAGATCACCCTCATGCATCAGTGTGAACAGGGTTACCATATTATTGCGTAATGACTCATAGCCTGGTTGGCCCAAAGTAAAAGGTACCTGAAAGCACAAATGGTCAGAAATGGGTTACATGGGCATATGGCTGATCATGTTATCAATGTGGATAGAAAAAGGACAAAGTATAGGGGCTAGATTTTTAGTCTATGCCAAGGTCAGGAACGATATTAGGTGGGCTGCTGGAGTATTTGTCACTGCTGGCCTGTGTGCTAGTTCGCCAGTTCTATTCGGTTGTAATATGCCTTTAAGGGATAGCAGCATGACTTCACTAAGAGGGAAGAGTGTCAAGCGCTTCAGCCTTAGTTACACTTTTGCATTTGAGCAGAGCACACACACACACACAACTCTGCTGCTGATGTCTTTGAACTTTCTATCTATGTATATCTGTTCTCATGTGCCTTGTCTAACTAAATTAAACCACAGCATGTTTACCCAGTACCTTATGAGTGATTGCTGCCTTTATATCATTATAAAAAACATGATGAACATGTGTTCAGTGATGGTCAAACAGCCTGGCAGCAAGATTAAGTACAAGTACGACATGGTGAACTGCCTTAGATCATGCGACATGGCATGAGATGATCCTTGACATTCTGGTCAGACTGCAATGCAGTTGCAGCATCAGAGAGCATTGAAATCGCAGCATGGTGACTGCACAGAAAAGCTTTGAAGGCACAGTGCCAAGATAGTGTTCAAGTAAAGGGCTGGTAAGCAGATGGATCCTTCATGATGAGATTGCAGTGCATAGACTGTCAGGTCCATGAGTGGAACAGTGCATCAAGAGGAGCAGTGCCGGGTTAGCATGAGTCAGGAAAGGTGAGTGTCCAATGTTTGGGCCAGATCGATAGCGAGCAAAGAAAAGTCATAAAGATTGGGCCAGAGGAGGCTGCAATTATAATGGACCAAATTTTGGAACAGCATGTGAAAGTGGCTACAGCAACATTCATCCCAGATACTATAGGAGAAGGAAGGTCAAAGGGATATTGTCAGAATGTCCACAAAATTCCCCAGTTTGAATTGGGATGCAGCTGACCTACTATCTGAATTCAACATGTTTAAACAGCATACAGTGCTCTTGTTTCTTGATTATGTGTGGCTGAACCAGACAAGCAAGCCATAAAAATTTGCTTAGCAATTGGAAATGAAGGTCTACTTAGGCCGAATGCATCAGCATTAACAGCAGAAGAAGTAAAGGATCCCCAAAAGATATAGACTACATTGAAAGACCGGTTCAGAATCAGGTTAAATTTCTGTATTCATCGACTAGAGTTCATGGGCAGAATTTAGCCCTCGATCAGCGGGCAGGCCCCACCGGCTCGGCGGTGGGCGGGTAACCGGCACCCACCACCGAAAATGGCACTCTGCCATTTTGAGTGGGTGGGCCAATTAAGGCCCACCCAGCAGCCTGCCCAACAGGAAGTGCTATGTGCTTCCTGTGCGAGGGGAGGAGGGATTCCCCATCTGTCAAAGTGCACTCTTTCGCACATACGCACGAAAGAGCACACATCTCCCTGAGGCAAAGTGCTGCTGTCTCCAGGAGTTTAATGACAGGTAACAAAAGTTAAAAAATAAAGAAATATTAAAATTATTAACATGTCCCCCTCATGTGACAATGTCACACAAGTTGGGGCATGTTAATAAGAAACACAAAGTTTATTACATTTTTTTAAAACAGACATGAAACTTCATCCCGCCAGTGCATGAAGTTTCATGAATAATCTGGAGCTTGCTGGGGCTCCTGGCCTACCCGCCAGCCTGATTTCGCGGTCCGCCCATCTTCCTGAAGATTTAAATGGACCGGGATGATGTCAGGGGTTCCTTCCGACATCATCCCGTGCCATTTTCCCCTCAGTGAGCGGGCACTGCCCCCAAATCGCCGAGGGGAAAATCCTTCTGCATGTCATTTTGACAACAGCCTACAGAATCCATAGGCCACTTCGATCAGCAAATGCAGAGAAAAGTGTACTTACTGTGATTTTTCAGATCCAGAATGAGCAGACAGAATTGTTGAGTTGGTGAACGCATCCACTCCCATGGAAGACTTCTAGAAAGATCTGCTAGGCAAGTCCAAAATGTATAGCATTGAAGAGCTACTCAAGGATGGTCATAAGTATGAAGCAATCCTCGCAGGTCAAAGAAGCTTACAGGTCCCAAGTACACTTCCAATTATTGACTCACTCACTAGAACACCCAAACCTAGCAAGACATGTGAAAGTGTGGTCTTCTGCATGCGCCAAAGATATGCCCAGCTTTCTAGCAATTCTGGAAGGCATGTGGCAGAAACTGGGGAACAACTTTTAAAGGAGAAGGTGACCAATGTGCACAATAAAAATGCAGGTTCGGAATTGCCAAGTTTACAGTTGGGACAACAAGGTCACATCCAGGATCCTGCAGAAGGTATGTGGCAACCAGCTGAGCTGACAAAAATTTGTGCAGAACTAAAATCATATGAAGTTATAACACACAAAGGCACAATAGTGAGGTGTAACCGAGGGCAAATCAGATCCATTCCAGCTCCACAACCACCATGCTCTCCTATTGCATCGAGGACTAGACCCCAAATGTGACCAGGAACGACATCGCAGAATGACAATCCCACAGATCACTGTGAGCAATTAAAGAAACATCCAGACAAGGTTATCATTAGAGGATCAGGGCATACCAGCAGATTACCTCTACACTTTATAGACTGATAGGGCAGAATTTTACACCTCGCGGGCAGGTGTGCACCCGACCCAAGCAGGCATAAAATTGCACAAGATGACGTCAGGTGAGCGTTAAGACGTCATCTTGCACCCGTGCAATCCTCAGGTTGGTGGGCGTGCGCGGGTGTCAGAGCCACACTCACCATCAATTAAAAGGTCACTTCAGCCCATTAAAAAGCCAATTGATCCCGATTTTACATTGCCTGTGTGATTTTGCGTTTGTCGCACAGGCAAAACAAGCAGGCGGGCAGGGCAGCCTATTTTTGCAAAACTTCATTCAAGGGCAGGATAAGAAAGGTCAGCAGCATTGGCATAGTGAGTAGTGGGGAGTTTAGTTTGCTGCTGGTTGCTTATTTGTAATTGACAGCTTCATCTCTGTCCTCAGCCTCATTCTTAGCATTTCCAGGCTTCATTTCAGGAACCATTGGTGTCTCCAATGCCCCCAGAGAATTTTGACCATGTGGACCCTTCCAGGTATCAGAGAGCCTTCTGTTACCCTGGTAATGGGGTTTGTGGTCTCCACTGGAGGTACCTCGTCTGAGGAGGGAGGGGCAGAAGGGGGAGGAGACCAGGTGTCCCAACGCAACTTCCAGAGGGGCGACCTGTGGGAGGAGAGGCGCAGGCACAACTACCGCAGGGCCAACAGGTAGTCCAAGATGGAAGGGGCCGCAGAAGAGACCACTATCCTGCTGCCAGGGTTTACAGGCAGCGATGCAGCTACCTCAATATGTCCGAGGTGCAGTGTCAAAGGAGACTCCGCCTCTCCAGGGAGACCATGATGTCCATTTGTCAGATGATTAGGCCTGAGATCAGCTCAGATTGTGTGGGTGGACACCCCATGCCAGTGGATCTGAAGGTCACAGTGGCCCTCAACTTCTATTCCTTTGGCTCTTTCCAGGAGTCAGTGGGGGATCTTTGTGGAGTGTTCAAATCAGCTGTTCACAGTTACGCCAAGCTGGTGACAGAAGCTCTGTTCAGCCGGGTAATGACATTTATTCATTTCCGTATGGATGAGGCCAGCCTGGCTGAGAGAGCCAGAAGGTTTTCAGTGATTGCTGGGTTCCCCCCCATTCAGGGTGCAATTGACTACACACGTGTGGCCATGTGACCCCCCAGTGGGTCAGCCTGGTGCCTTCATCAACAGGAAGGGATTCCATTCCATGAACATCCAGATAATTTATGACCACAAGACACAAATTCTGTGCACGGTACCCTGGCACCTCCCACGGCACTTATATCCTCAGACACTCCCAGGTGCCAAGGCTATTCAGTGCTCCAGCCTGACTGGATGGATGGCTGCTGAGTGACAAGGGTTATCCCTTGAAAAGGTGGCTTATGACGCCTCTCCACCACCCAAGAACAGAGACAGAGCAGCGTTATAATAGGAGTCATGTCTCCACAAGGGCAGTGATAGAGAGAACCATAGGTCTTCTCAAGATGGCTTCCAATGCCTGGACCATTCAGGGAAAGCACTACAATACCCCTCAGAGCGGGTGTCACTGATAGTGGTTTCATGCTGCACCCTTCACAATCTGGCACTAGCAAAGGGGGACCCACTGGAGGAAGAGGATCTTGTGGCAGCTCCACAAGCCATAGAGGATGAACTCAGGAGTGAGTCAGAAGAGGAGCACGGTGAGGAGAACACTGAAAGCATGGAGGCAGACCTCTGTATCCTTCAGGGAGACAAGGACACCAGGGACGCCATGATCCAATGCTCCTTCAGCTAGGCTGCCAAAGATCTGCTCCCACCTCACGCCAGGGCTGCCACCTCCATCCCGAAATGGTCTGAAATGATCCTTTCATTTGAACCCAAAGTGCACTCAATGTCTGTGCAATAAAGTTTGGGGCCATTCATGTCCAGCATTACATACTGGTGTATCCTGCACCAAGACAAAAAAGGTGAAGCATACTCAGGCCATTACCACAAAAACAAAATTTATGTAATTTTCACACTCAAAACAAATTAACATTACCATTTCTAGTGTTCATCTCCATACCAGTAAACATAAACAAAACATTACAGAACAGATGATCACCTGTGACCAGTCCCTTTTCTGCTCATGGTCAGCCTGCTGACTCTGTTGTCTTGTTGGCCTTGATGACCTTGGTGGTCGTCCTCTGGCCAGTGGAGCCTGTGCTGGCCTCGCCTGGGAGGGAGCGGCCAGTGCCATGGCTGGCATCTCCCCAGTCACTGCGGTCTCATCAGGTGCCATGGTCACTGGCAGAGGGGAGGAGAAGCTGCTGCCATCATCCAGAGCACCCTGAGAGGAGCCCACAGAGATGACAAACAGGTCCCGCACCAATGTGAGGTCGCTCTGGACCTCCCTGCTCACCATTGATGGACTGGCACTTAGCTGGGATACTGGGTGCCTCATCCATCTCCCACACTGGCATTGACCACCTGAGGTCATTGCCTGTGTGAGGGCTTGCAGTTCTGAGCGCAACCCCAGGAACACCTGATTCTGTTCCTGGAGCAGTCTCTCCATGATACTCGCCACTCTCTCAATGGAGGAGGTAGTGTGCTCGGCCATGAGGGTCAGTGCAGTGCTTATGATCCGCATGGACTCCAAAACAACAGAGACCATGGCACATAGACCCTCACTGATCGCTGGCAGATTCTCCCACACATCTCGCTGGACATCCAGCATATACCACCTCAAGGACGAATCCAGGGGCTCATCACCTGCCTTAGACTCAGCATCGTCCTGGTCCCCAGCAGTTTTGTCCGACTGCCGGCACCCTAGGCACTCTCTGCCTCCACCTGCATCTCAAGCGAGTGTGAAGTATCCTCACCACTGGGCACCAACATTCTGGCTGCCAATCTAACGCCCACCTGGTATCTGCACTGGTGCTTGGTTCAGAGAGCAGGTGTGACACAGGTGCATCTGAAGCCCAGCGTTGGGCATGGCTCTTCAGGGTCCTGCAAATGAGTGTGTGCTGGTGAATCTAAGGGCAAACAATGACATGCCATTAGTTTAAGTCATCACAATGTCACTGTGCATGCCAGGTACCTCGGTGAGACAATGGAGATCTACACCATGATGGCATCGTCTTTCAATGATCACTGGGGACTCCGGTTTTGAGGCTCTCATCAATGAAGAGACTACACAAGAATGATTGCGCAATCTAACATTCTCACCTCTGTGCACTGCACTCTTACCTTTGTCAGAAGCACCTGCCTCTCCATGACCAACTGAATGAGGTGGGTGATGGTTCTCCAGCTCCAAGGTGTCCTGCTCAAATCAGGTCAATGTTAGGAGATTTGGGGGGCCCCACCTGTCCTTGACCTCTTTATGTTGATATGGGCCATTTTATCCTGAAAGGACAGAGGAGCATGGATTAGTCCACTCTCTACCTGCAGCACCATTGCAGCCTGGCCAACCCCACCTGAGGAACGCCTTGCAGGGCACATTCGAGTTGCGGCCCTCGAGCTGCAAGGCACTCAGTCCAAGCAGCCAGGGCTCACCCCCTTGGACAGCTCCAGCATCATTGACAGTTGGCACTCAGCTCTAATACCTCTGAGGTCCACGGTCGAGGGGCGGGGGGGGGGGGGGGGGGGGGGGGGGGGGGGAATGGCCAGACCTTAACACTTGAACACACTGATCCATGCCAACACGGTTTTCACCCTTGCCGAGCGCAGCAGGTCATTGAACCTTTTGCGGCACTGCAACTATGTGCACTGCACAACATCGTAGCTGCTGACCTCGGCTGCCACCTCCTCCCAAGCTTTTTTTGTCTGGTACGGTGGCCTCCTCCTGCCATCCCTGGGAATGAGGGTGTCCCGACTGACACCCACCTCCTCCAGGATGACCGTGAGGCACTCACCAAAAAAATGGGGGACCGAGTGCCTACCCGACCTGCCCTCCCGCCTGATGTCTTCAGCCACTGTTGAGGCCATAGCTCCAGGCTCCAGATCGCTGAATATGATTCTGCCCTGACAGCCTTCAGGGAGTTCCCGCTGCCCTTTAGAAATCTCCTGATGGGTTGCCATTGGACCCAGCTCATGACAGGCCCCTGCCCGGCCTTTCCCGACCATTGGGAAGACAGGTTTCACACTGGGCGGGCCTTAAATGGCCAGCCAGCATGAAATCATGGTTGTGGGCCAATCGCGGCCGCAATCCTATTTTCTGACTGCCCCCAGCCCGCTGATCACATGCACCCACCAAGGGTAAAATTCAGGCCATAGATTCATCAGTTCTATATACAAATGTAATGGTAACTAAACATGAACATGTATTATAAATAGTTATACTACTTTGGAAGGGGGTACAGTACCTTTAAAAAGAAAGCAGGATGTTGTAATATGCCTTTAAGGGATAGCAGCATGACATCAATAGAAGGGAAGTGTGTCATGCAATCCAGTCTTAGTTTCACTTTTGCTTTTGAGCTGAACACACCCTCTGCTGCTGATGTCTTTGAGCTTTCTGTCCATGTGTATCTGTTCTCATGTCCCTAATCTAAATAAATGAACTCACGATGTGTTTACCCAACCCCTTATGAGTGATTGTTGCCTTTGTATCAGCAGTGGAAAACCCCTGGCCCCGGGGCCAGATGCACTTTTTCATCCAGACCGCACTGAGATTTCAAAAAAATATATCGTGCATATGACGTATACGTCTCCACCATTTACCGAATAAAGGTTAACAGCCGCTGCAGGGCTGCTTTGTTGAAACACGCAGCAAGAAGAGGGAAGTGCAGCACAAACAGTTCAGGCAGGAGACTCAAGGATTCAAGTTTATTCTCTGAATAAACGGGTGAGAGATGTCCCAGATAGACCCGAGTGAGAGGAGTCCTGGGTGAGAGCTGTCCCTGTCTCTTTTGCTTACCTATCCAGGGCGGTTGTTGTCATTGAGTGGAAAATAGTGAACACGGCAGTGATGGACAGGAGGTTTTGGAAGCAGCAGTAATGCAGACCAAAGTACCAGTCATTGTGGATGGCGTAGAATCTACAATAACAAGGCTCATTAAGGTAGAGCAAACTCAGCCATCACATTAAAGCAGTAGGTGAGTTGAACGTTTCTGTATTCTCTTCAAAAAAAAATAAATTAAGTTGGTTTTTACGTGTGTGTGGCTCACGACTGATTTTGTCTATGTGAGTGACCCTTGATAAGAAAAAGTTTCCTCCCATGCTTTATATCATTTTAAAAACGGAACACATTACACCACTGGAGGGGAGAGGCTGGGCATGGCCAATTGCGAGCAAGTGACAGGTAGCCAATTCAGCTTGTTAAGGGCCTATTAAGTAAAGCCTGCTGATGGATGCTGACTGGGATTTTCTGGTTGACCTCCAGATCTCCACAGAGATCAAGGGACAGTACCTGGAGGTGACTTCCCAGAGGCAGACCGGGGGTCCAATGTTCCAGGCAGCCTTGGAGCCCCCCACCCCCCACCACTGCTGACTGTCTATAGGCTCAACAGTGACCACAGGCCACCCTGTTAAGGGATCCCCTGCCCCCAACCCCTACCACCACAACCACAGTGGTGGTCAGGCTGCAAAGGCTATTTTTTTTATTTTAAATGTGAAAAAGTTGGAGAAAGCGTACCTCCATTTTGGGGTACCCTCTCTCTCACTTACCTGCAAGAGCCTCCTACAGCTGCTTTAAAATTGTAGTGCCTCCAGTTGATCTCTGGCTTCAAAAGTCTGCCACATGGTTTGTAGTTTGGTTTCCACTTTCAATATTATTTAGATCTCTCTTTGGGTAACTTGTGGCTTGTACTGGATTGGGAAGGTTTCGCACTACTTATGAGTGACTTAGGTTTAACTTAGGTTGGTTTCATCAAAAAATCCTTTATTTACATTCTAGTCTTCTAGGTAAGTACACCTCTCTCTTGTACAGACTGTTTCATCTTCTCTTCTCAGTCTCTTGCACATGACGGCTGATGTCACTGTTACATCATGGTACACATCCTATTACCATAACTATTACCCATTATTCTACAATGAACCTGCCTTATGCCATTAATGGCCACATCAGGGAAACTCATAATTGAATGATTGTTTCCCACAGAGTGGGTTCTTCTGACCTCCCTTTGAGCCTGATGGCAGGGTCCTGAAGCCTGCTGGAAAAATCCTGCCCTAGATTGTAAACTGTAGCAGCTATCCAGCTCATCATCAAAAGTAGTTACCTCTAATACATTTTGGCAATAACTTGGAAAATGAAATTGAAATAGCACATGGGAGTTGATACACAGATCACATCTTCATAATGTAGGGGGGACATGAAAAAATGGCGGAATAAGAGAGAAAATAGAGGAGGCCCATTAAAATATGAATATATCTTTTATCTGCTTTTGTGCTATGTCAGCTTTTTCTGGTGCTGAGGACATAAATGCTGGTCTTGTACTTTTTTTAGCTATGCCCATGAATAAATTGTTCAGCTCACTAGTTTAATAGAGACTTCAGAAGGGAGACAAAGAGACTATCTTGTCGATAGTCAGATTAGCTCCTTTCCACTTCCATTGAAAAACAATGCAAGAGTAACAGGGACAGCAAATTGCTTCAGGCTCTCGGCAGAATATTCTTTTGCCCTCCCGTTGTTTTCAATAACTGTAAAAAGGCACCAACAGAAGCTCTACCCATTGCTTGCACTAACTTCCATGAAGCACATTAGCACAAAAATATCACATTCTCTTGTACATTTGTTCCTATTTTTAAACATAAAATCTCATTCCATACGAAAATAAAAGGGGCATATAATAAAAGCATTACTGAACTGTATCGTGTTTTGGACCTCAAGCAGTCATGGAAAGGGTTTCATTGCTCTTGGCCCTCTTAGCCTGTGATCCACCTTCAATTCTAAATTGCCAGAGTAAGCAGTTGTCATTTAATTTCAGTCAGATAATCCTGTATTTGAGAATAACTCTAAAATTCTCAGTAATAAAGTGCAACCCCTCCCCTTAGTAGTCTAGAAAATGTTTTAAATCCTTCCTCCTTGATAGGGCACTTTATATGTTAATAACAGGATTGCCAGTTTTAAGGTAGACTATAGTCTGTTCCTAGCTATATTCTATCAATTTCATGAGTCATCTCCTGAATGAGATTAATAGACAGGTGGATGAGCTGTGCATCTGTCAACACAATCAAATTAAAACACTCGAACACTGCCCCATGGCAAAAAGAAGAGGCTATTCAGAGTGCTCCAGAAAGCTGCAGCATCTGTTTTAAATGATTACTTTTCAGTATTATTCTCTCTTTTGGTTTTTGATATTGTTTAGTGGAACTGACAACAGATTTATTGCTTAAACATGTTAAGGACAGTATAATGGAAACTATAGTCCTGATTTTACCTCACAGTGGAAATTAGGGGTACAAGAACAAAAGTGGGTGACAACTTGTCCATCACCGCTCCCCCACCCTGTGCAGAGTGGGAAGCCAGAGATTTTATCCCATGTGCCTCCTATCTATGCTGTAACACTGACTCACGCCTGAAGCCAACTGGAATTATATCATGCCAAGAGGTGGGAACGGCAGTCAAAATTCATTGGATTGTATCAGTTTGGTTACTGGGCAACCAAAATGATCCCCGGTAAAGTAAGTCCATTATTGGGGAGGTGAGGAAGCCCAGGACTGGAGAGGCCTACTCCTCCTGCCCCATAAGGAACCTTTAAAAAGTAAAAATATTAAGTTACATGGGTCTCCAGTGGCCTCGATCCTGCCTGCTTGATGGCAAGTTTGAATCTATATTGGCCCCACAGTTAAAATGACACCTCTGAATGATGGCATTAGGACATAACTTTGTTGTTTGAGTTATGCCCCCAATCCTCTAGGTGGGAAGGGAAGCAGTAAGAGTGAGTGGAGCAGTCAGAGGAACAGCCTTCCGTGCCTGAATTCAAGCAAACCAAGAGGTGCTGAAATCTAGTGCAAAGCTTCCTGGCATCAAAGCTGCCCACCTGCACCTTCCCACCGGCCAAGAGGGGTTAAACTTCGACCACATAACACTGGGAGAATTGAAAGACACTGGCCATGCATTATGGACTTGATTCTTGACAGGTTTCCCATTAGAAACATCAAACTGTATTTACAGACTGCAGCAATAGTTACATGCTTCTAACAAGCTCCACAACTAGAAGAACTCTCACTCTAAGGTTCCCCGCACTTAGAGCTGATTAATTCACACTGTCATGTGATACTATACAACACAATAAGTCTTAAAGCTACAGTCACTACATTCCTAAAAGCTACAATTACTACATTCTGCCCCCTTTACATTTTTTGTATAGTTTGTATTTACAAGAACATCTACTTTCATAACACTACAAATATATACACGGGTCATGGAATTATAAGTTCAGTCTCTCAGGTGGCTTCCTGATCCGGGTGGAATGTCGTAGCTCCACAATTTTTGAATCTTTTACAGTATCCAAGTTATCTGGAATTGTAGCAATGTCAGGTAGCTCTTTAGGCACAGGCAGTTCAGTTATATACTCTGACAGAGGCATCAAGGGCAGAATTTTACATTCCACAGGCAGGCGCGCATACAACCCAAACTGGCATAAAATCACGCAAGATGACATCAGGCGAGTATCCCAACATCATCGTGCACTCGCGCCATATTTCGCTTGGTGGGCGCATGTGGCAGTTGGCAGTGCGCCTGCCAAGAATTAAGCAAGCAATTAAGCCCATTAATGGCATAATTACCAGTGACTTTTCATGACCTGTCCAAACGTACTGTTGGTGGACAGGCCAATTGGCCTTTATATTTTTGATGAAACCTCATCCAAGGGGCGGAATGAAATCTCCATTTGGAAATAAAATAAAAAGAAATATCTGGGGACAGCATATTTATGAGGGATGCTTTCAGGTGCTTGATTGTGCTACATGGACATTTTTTGCAGCTTTCCTGTGCTTTATTTTATTATTTGGAGATCTGCAGCTCCCTGAGACAGCTGTCTGCCTTCAGGGAGCTCAGTGGAAGTGTTCACCTGTACCCAGAGTGACATCATTGTCACCCTCTTCCTGCCCCCATTAATTGGCCAGCCAGCATGAAATTGTGGTCGGGGTCCAATTGCGGTTGGCAGCCCTTTTCCTGACTGCTCCCAGGCCTGCTGATTGTGCGCGCCCAACAAGGGAAAATTTCAGGCCAGGTACGTCTATCCTTTGTTGAACAATTTCAACAGGGATCACGGGTTCTACGATGTTTACAGCAGAACAGTCATTTTGTTGGGGTTTCTCCCTTCTTCTCAAATGATCCACATGTTTGTGGGCGATCTAGCCCTCCACTTCTACTTGGTATGACAAGGATCCGGTTACAGAAACTTTTATACCAGGTAACCACTCGCATCTTGTTTTCCTTAAGACATTTCCTTTAAATGTCTCTTTGCTTCATTCAGCTGATTCTTCATTCAGCTCTGAGCTGGCACTGTGTTGGAGTTTCTCGAACGTCCTGTCTCCTGGCTATATCCAACTATATACCACTCCCAGGGCTTCCGGTGAGCCCTCTCCAATTACCAGGACTTTCCCCGAGCCCTCTTCAATTATCAAGGATATCCCTGAGCCCTCTTCTGCTATGTTTCCATTCTACTGTTTAAGACATTCTTTATTTCTTCATGGTGCTGAATGGTTACACCTTTCTTTTACATTTGATCTTGAATGACAATCAATTGTTCTTTCAACTCTTTATTTTATGGTTGCCCTCCCTCTGGGGCCTCCTGTTGCCCTCGGCGGAGTTGCCCACCTTCTGTGCTCTCCTGTTGCCTTCAGCAAAGTTGCCCCCTCTATGGGGTCTCTTGATGCCTTCCACAGAGTTGCACTCTCTCTGGGGTCTTTTGTTGCCCAATGGACCTGTATTGAGAGTTGCCCTCTCTCTGGGGTCTCTTCTAATTTTCTGCCCATAACCAGTTCTCTTGTATTTACCACTTTAAATGTATTGCTGCTTTAAGTCAGTTACCTTTTTTTTACTCAGGCTGTCTCTGCAGCTGTCGACTTTTCTGTGCTGTTTTTGAGTTTCCCGCACTTTTTGCATTCTGGTGGGCTCATCGGAAAACATGGCTGCTTTTTGTTTTAACTTTCTAACACTCCAAGCAAGTCTCCAGCAAGTGTTTTTTTTTTATTTTTAACTCTGCAGTCTATTTTTTTAACTGTGCACAGTAGGTTGTTTTTAAACCTTTCTTTCATTGCAGCTGTGTGTCAGCTTCTCTAACCTGTGAGGCTGCTGCCTTTTTACAATGTAAGTGCAGATTCTCTAGTTTTTTCTTTTTATTTTTGCCTTTGCAGGTCCTTTTTTTAAATGTAAGGAGTGCTCCAGGAGATTTCTCAGCCATTTGGATCAGGGCTCATTTTTTTAAACTTAAAACAATAGCACTTCTGTTTCTTCTGTTTAAACTCTGCAGCATACCTGGTGAGTATATTTTCCTTTCCTTCTGTTTCAACAAGATACTCACAGTCAAGGGACAATGCCGGACCTGATTTATCCTCGTCGCTAGTTTGCTTGATTTTCCAGACAGGCTTCTCACTAGGACCATCAACTTTTATTTACAGGCTGCAGCAGCAGTTACATGTTTCCATCAAGCTCCACAACTAGAATAAGAACTCCCACTCTAAGGTTCCCCATGCTTAGAGTTGATTCATTCACATTGTCACGTGATACTATATAACACAATAAGTCTTAAAGCTACAGTCACTACATTCCTTAAAGCTACAATTACTACACCTGTAATTGAGTTTGATTTTTGTGTTTGCCTAGTATTGTTGGCACCATCAATGGCAGCCTTGCTATGGTCTGAGTATTTAAACAGTCGTTGCTGCAACTTTCTTAAGAGGTTACAGTGTAAAAGCAACTGGGCAGGAAGTTCTTGTTCCAAACAATGGTCAATGGTCCCCTTAAGCTCATAGAAGGGTACTAAAGCAGTCAATGATGCTTCAGCATCAGATATACAAGTTCTGGGCAGTGTGATTGCACATTGCAAGCTAGCATGCTGTGCCAGTGATTGTTTGAACACAGATGCTTGATTATAATTCCCGACACTGATTATTTTCTGTCTCAGCTGCACCACTATAATGAAACTTCAATTAGGGACAAGTGCATCCCCCTGACAGAAAGAGAGGCAGTCAACGAGGAGCACCCAAGTATGTCACTTGGTGACAAAAATCAATACTTCGACAGTCCTCGCAATTGGATGACTAGCCTTGCTCTCAGCCATTTGATACCAAAGCACATGACAGTAAAGGAAGGAAAATTTATCAAAAGTAACTTCAACATTTGCAAGCTTAAACTTGACTTTATTCTGCGGATCTTTGTGAGTTTGAGATCAAATTCACGCCTTCCCTCTATTTCTCCCCTCATGTCTTGTCTAAAAGAAAGGCAAGAACTTACATTTCTAAACAACAACTTGCATTAATTGTAGCAGCTTTAATGTAGTAACAGTTCTTTCACAGGGGCATTATCAATAAAATTTAATGCCGAGTCTCATAAGGAATAGTAAGACAGGTAACCAAAAATCAGAATTGGAGGAGTGCAGAGATATCAGAAGGCTCAATGAGGTTACAGAGATAGGAAGGGGTGAATCTACTGAGGGATTTGAAAGCAAGGATGAGAATTTTAAAATTGAAGTGTTACCAAACCGAGAGCTAATGTAGGTCAGCAAGCACAGAGATGACTGGTGCAGAGGGCGCTGTGCAATTCAGGCTGTATGATTTTTGGATCAGCTCAATGCTTTTGAGGGTGGCAAATGGAAGATGGCCAAGAGCGTATTAGAACTGTCAAGTCTGAAGGTAACAAAGGCATATTTTCATGATCTCAGGACATCCTGAAGTGTTTTACATCCAAGTATTATGGTGCGCAGTTACGATATTACACATTTTTAGAAAAAACTCTTTAGAAGGTTACATTTTATAAACCTTAGACAGAATTTAAAGACTGCTTCCAAAATCGACTCTGAGGGTCACATGACTTTCTCCTTGTGGTTTCGGGCTGGAACCCCTTCAGCCAGACAAAAAAAATGACATCCCCAGATATTTACATTTAAAATTCAATGAGTGTTCCAAAAGAGTAAACAGAAACTCACTGACTTGGTGACTTTTCCTCCAAACACAAAGATACTAACTGATAACCCACTGTAAGGTGTGAACAAACTTGGCTCTTTTTGACCCCTACAGGGGGTAAGGAGACTTCAGATAACTGTAATGCAATTTCAACTTCCCTTATATTGAAAACGGCTTGGCAATCTTGTTCAGGTCACATGATAACAGTGACCATTTTCCTTACCTGCACAAAAGCATTGTAAAGGGCAGGAAGCCAGGCATAACCACAGAGAACCACCTTGAAGAACCTTCAACCCAGAGAGAGACAGAGAAAGGCTTCTAGAAATACTACGCCTTCTGCTGTTTGAAAGTGCCTCACCTGCAGGGGCAGAAGAAAGGAACCTTCTGTCCTCCCTATAAACCCTGATTCCACCTGCTAAGTTCACCTATTAGAGTAACCTCCAGCAATTTGACAGTGGAAGCCATCACAGCTGCAGAGATAACTCTACAACCTTAAGACCTTCACTTCAGACAGTGCAACACCTCGACTTCAAAACATATCAGGCCTACACCAAATATGGACTAATCTTACTTTGTTTATAATACTGTATCTTAATTTTAACTTCATTTGTAACTAACCTTTGCAATGTGTGTATATGTTAGTAACTTTATCTTTTCTTAGGTAACTTCCAGAGCAATAGAGTGAAATAAACTAACCTTTTCTTTTTTAAGTAAAAGGCTTTGCTGTTGGGTTATTTAAATTGAAATTATCACTCCTTGAATAAGAAAATACACACATACATAGGAATACATTGTTCACCGGCAACTTTGGGGAAACACTTTTAAAGCATCCGTGACACAAGCATAATCACCGTTGTTTATAATTCTCCTGTGACGTGCCTTGGAACATTTTACTACATTAAAAGTGCCAGATAACTGCAAGTTATGATTGTTCCTGTTCATACAAAGAACCAAAACACCTTCTTTCTTGCAAATCTTAATATACACCATTTTGATAGTCTTCCTCTTTCTTGCATCTTCATTGTGTTGAAACCAAGATTCTTGGGGTTCCCAGTCAAGCTTAATCCTTTCCAAGCCTTCAAAACAGTGAAACTCTGTTTCCTGCACCATCCCTTCCCACTTTAGTGTGTGAAGGCACTTAAAGCCAGACTTGACATTGTCTAATGTTACTTGATACATACATTGACACAGAAGCAAATGCTGGTTTGGCATTATCCAGATCTCCACATCGGGAAATGGAAGAGAGGGAGGAACTCAGGAAAATTGCAAAGACCGGGGAAGTGGTATTGAGCAGATTGTTGGGGCTGCAGGCTGACAAATCCTCAGGTCCAGATGAGCTTCACCCTAAGATCTTGAAAAAAGTGGCTAGTGAGATCGTTGATGCGCTGGTTTTAATTTTCCAAAATTTCCTACATTCGGGGAAGTTTCCATTAGATTGGAAATTAGCAAATATAACCCCTCTATTCAAAAAGCAAGGGAGGCAGAAAGCAGGAAACTATAGGCCAGTTAGCCTAACATCTATCAGAGGGAAAATGTTAGAAGCTATTTTAAAGATGTTATAGCACAGCACTTAGAAAAATTCAAGGCAATCAGGCAGAGTCAACATGGTTTTGTAAAAGGGAAATCATGTTCAACCAATTTATTGGAGTTCTTTGAAGGAGTCACATGTGTTGTGGGTAAAGGGGAACCCGTAGATGTACTGTACATTTGATAATGTGCCACATCAAAGATTATTGCAGAAAATAAAAGCTCATGATGTAGGGGGTAACATATTGGCATGGATAGAAAATTGGTTAGCTAACAGGAAACAGAGAATTGGCATAAATGGGTCTTTTTCTGGTTGGCAGGATGTGACAAGTGATGTGCCACAGGGATCAGCACTGGGGCCTCAACTTTTTACATTTTATATAAATGTCTTGGATGAAGGGACCAAAGGAACAGTGGCTAAATTTGCAGACGACACAAAGATAGTAAATTGTGAAGAGAATGTCAGGAAGCTACAAACTGACATAAATTGGTTGTGAGTGGGCAAAGATCTGGCAAATGGAGTATAATGTTGGCAAATGTGAACTTGTTCATCTCGGCAGGAAGAATAAAAAAGAAGCTTATTATCTAAATGCTCTGAGATTCAGAAGGATCTGGGTGTCCTAGTGCATGAATCCCAAAAGGTTAGTATGCAAATACAGCAAGTAATTAGGAAAGCTAATAGAATGTTATAATTTATTGTGAGGGGGATTGATTACTAAAGTAGGGAGGTTATACTTCAGTTCTATGGGGCATTGGTGAGACCCAATCTGGAGTATTGTGTGCAGTACTGGTCTCCTTATTTAAAGAAAGATGTAAATGCATTAGAAGCAGTTCAGAGAAAGTTTACTAGACTAATACCAGGAATGGGTGGGTTGTTTTATGAGGAAAGGCTGGACAGGTTAGGTTTGTATCCACTGGAATTTAGAAGAGTAAGAGGAGACTTGATTGAAACCTTTAAGATCCTGAGGGGTCTTGACAAGGTAGAGGTGGAGAGGACGTTTCCTCTTGTGGGAGAATCTAGAACTAGGGGTCACAGTTTAAAAATAAGGGGCCACTCAATTAAGACAGAGATAAGAAGAATTTTTTTCTCTCAGAGGGTTGTGAATCTTTGGAACTCTCTTCCCCAAAAGGCAGTGGAAACAAAGTCTTTGAATATTTTTAAGGCAGAGGTAAATAGATCCTTGATCAACAAGGGGGTGAAAGGTTATTGGGGATAGGCAGAAATGTGGGGTTGAGGTTACATTCAGATCAGCCATGGTCTCATTGAATGGCAGGGCAGGTTCGAGAGGCCAAGTGGCATACTCCTACTCCTAATTCATATTTTCATGTGTTTTTTTTCAAGCTTTAACCTTCATCTTTACAGCTATAGAATGAGTTGGTATTTTAAATCCGTATGGCTATCTTTTTACAATAGTAAAGGACCAATACTCCCAGAATTTCCTGGTACAACAAGGTACTTGCACGGCACAAGTTCCTGAATTTTGATGCAGGGTCCTACAATTGGCGTTCGAACTTTGATTTATTTCAGACAGATCCCCAGACATCGAAAAGGAACCCAGTTCAAAAATGGCAACTAGAAGACTGACAGAGTAGATTAGTACTGGATGCTGTGACCCAAATTTTATCCTCTATCTTAAATTTTATGCCCAACAATTGGGTGAAAGAACAGCAGCATGAAAGAGGGCACCAAATATGTTTTTAAGGCAATTTAGTAATTACAGTATCCCAAAAAAAAAATGCATTCCTTTAAACTTGAAAGGACAAACGGCAATAATGGAACCCTAAGTCTTACAGTAAGTTAAGTCAATTGAATAACCTTTTCTTATTCTTTCATTGTACCTGCCTCCAACTTCATTCAGTAACATTGGATGGAATTTTATGTGCCCACTGGCGTCAGGCGTGCTCGGCGGCGTGGGCGGGCTATATGGCAAGAAGGCCAAAAATCAGTTTCCTGACGTCGTGAAACGAGTTTGCAATCATCTGCTTGGCCCATCGAATGCAGGCCACGTTTCCCGCCATCAGATGTCAGGAACATCATTGTAATACATCTGCATATCATTATGAGGCTAGCCCGCCGGACTCAACCCCCCCCCCCCCCCGCCAACATGTTTCACAACTGCACACACATGACATGCACTTGATGGGCTGCACTTCACTTGGGACTTCAAGGTTTATTTGCCTATCTTGCTTTGGGTCAGCACTCGCAGTCATCAGCTCCAGGCTTCACAGACAGCACCACAGCACTTTTACGGGGGCTCATGAGTAGATCTCTACTTACCCCAGGCTTAAATCAGGGGTGGCTTTGTATGGCTAAGGCTTGCTTGGAGAAGGGTGAGAAGTAGCCTCAGGCAATAGAAGAGGCTGCAGGGTGAGGGCTGTACTGAGGAAGGGAGTATACTAGGGTTTATGTGGGGGCGCAAGTTGATCTGTGCAATCAGCCTCAAAATGGTGAGGACTGTGGAGGCAGTCTCCAGAGCAGATAAGACCAGATGGAAATGTGAGGATGTGTGTTAAAGAGTGAGTGGTGATGTCCCTTGAGCTGGCAGTTGGTGAGATGCCAGTGAATGTGTGATGGGCTTGGTGTGTCAGTTTAGAGTGATGAGGTGATTGCCTTACCTCTGTGGCACAGAGGAGATCATTCATCCTCTATCTAAATTGGATGGCCAACTTCTTCTGTGCAGCATTGGCACTGATCACCACTGCCATTGCCTACCAAACCAGAGTGGTAATGTTGCTGTCCCTCCTGCAGCCAGAGTAGGGGTACGGGACAACACAACGGGCCTTCATGGCGTCCAAAAGGCACCCGAGAGGCAGGTCACTAAACCATGTCTTATTTGCAGTAATCCTGGGCTGAAGGCACTGAGAGGTGTGCGTGCGGTTGTACTTTAAATGTGGTGCCCAGCGTGATGAAGCGGCGAGGTGATGGCGTTGTGGGCGAATCGGAGTCCGGCCGCCATCAAATGGCGTGTTTCCCAGGAATGCATAATTAATGCGGCAGGTTTGGGGCGATATGGCGTGAGAAGATGCCATTGCAGCTGCCAGGTAAAACATCATTTTGCCCGCCTGCTACCACACTTAGTGCAAATCTGAGACGATTTCATCCATTATCTTCTGCTGATTTCAACTATAAAGGCACAATCCAAGATGTATTAAACATTGCAAACTATGTTTGAAGAGAGAAGATTTTGGATGAATAAAAACTCTTTGGATAAACAGATGTATTATTCTACATTCACAATTCATCATTTCATTGGTCCAGGAAATAAAGTTAATGGGTTTACCCATTACAGGAAATATATGAGCACCGTTAAAAATCTCCCAAGCAATCCTATTATCAAGGATTATATAGTTCAACATAAAAGCCAATGTATGCTTATTGCACTCCAAGAATCAGCTGGCAAGTGTCCCTAGTAGATTACATTTCTAAGTTACCTTCACAAATGAAATAGATATATACTGTACTTTAAGAAAATTGCCAATTATTTATTCTAGTGACTTTTCTGAAATGTCACTGTCTAAATAATAAAAAAATCCAGATACATAATTATTTCTGGTAGCCTTCCAACTCAAGAGACAGCATATGCACCTTGGTGGTCAACTCTGTGTTAAAAATCGCCTGGTGGGGCTCAGCAAGGCATGGCAGTCTATGCCGCATTGCTGCAGATAAAGGCAGTGGGCTGAGAAGGTCCAGGATTTGCTGGCCTCAGCTTTCTCTGGGCCCTCTTCTCAGCTAGATGAGCTATTTTTCCTTACTTCTTCCAATGCCACACCAGTATTCAGCCTCCAGAGGTCCTGGCTGTTGGTGGCTGTCTCCCAGTTGTTTGTGTTGATGTCCACCATCTCCTTACCTCAATTGCAGGTATCCTTGTAGCAGAGGTATGGGTACCCAGGAGGTCCTGGCCCAAAGGTTAGTTCACCATACAGAATATCTTTGGGTAAACAGCAGTCATCCATCCAATGAGAGTGGGCAAGCCATCGCACACATCATTGGGTTAGTAATGAGTGCACGCGGATGGAATTAGCACACTCCAGGACTGCTGACTCGGTGACCTTGCCCCACCAAGAGCTGCTGACAGTATGTCTGAGACAGCAAAACGTCATAATTTCTTTCCTGACGAACTGAAGTTGTCCAGGTCTCACCACTATCAGGAGTGCAAGGAGGACACAGGTTTGGTAGACTCACAGTTTGGCTTTCTTCATGAGGTTGCTGTTGTTACACACTCTGACACAGCTTGGACACAACAGCTGCAGCTTTTGAAATGCAAGATGTAAATATTACTTTTATAACAGTTAAGAGGAAAACCATTCTCACGCTTCCACACGATGGCTCGTTTCCTTTGTGATCAAAGATAATTTCCTGGTGCACAACATTTTAGAAATAAACTATTTACATAGCAGATTCAAGTCACAAGATACTTCAAAGATGGATTCTTAATTAAAATCAGTCATCGCTGCCTAATTTGGAGGTAACCATTTTTCCAGTAGAAAATATACCAAGTTAGAGAAATCTACTTGAAAAGTCTAGCCTGAAGGAACAAATTCCCCCTATATAGTGGCCAGAATTTTATGTTGAATGAGTAAGCATGCACCCAACTAGAAATCGTGTGAAATAGCACAAGAAGACATCAGGTACGCTTTGCATGTCTTCGCATTCACATGCAACATTACAGTCAGTGGGTGCACACGGCAGTCAGAAGCACACCCGCCCACAATTAAATGGGCAATTAAGCCCATTAATAATCCAATTGATCCTAATTTTACATTGTCTGCGCACTTTAGCACTTGTCACATGGGTAACATGGAAAGGCGGCCAATCCACTTTTTGTCATTTCTCATCCAAGGGTGGATAAAAGGGCACCAGAGCATTTGCAGTGTGAGTTGTTCAGAGTTGTGGTGAGAGTTTGCTGCTGCTTTAGTGCTGAGATTTCATACCTTTTCCTGGGGCTTCTGCTGAAGTATTTGCTTTGTCAGCTTTGTTTTGAGGACTCTTGTTTTGTCAACTCTCTTGGAGCATTTCTGCCAAGTGCAGCCTTCAGTGCACGAGACAGTGCCATCTGCATTTCAGCAGATGGGGATTGTTTATTCTGCTGCTAGGGCCTTCTCTGAAGAGGAAAAGAGGGGCAGAAGGGAGAGGAGGCCAGCTATCCATAGTCAACGTCCCAAGTGGAGACCTGTGAGAGGGGAGGCACAGGCGCAGAGGGAGGAGAGGCACAGGAGGAGGAGAGGCACAGGAAGAGGAGTGGCATGGGGGGGTGCAGGGCCAGCAAGGAAAGTAAGGTGGAAGGCACCGCTGAAGACGCCACTATCCTCCTTCCAGAGTGTACAGGCAGTGATCCAGCTACCTCAAAATGTCTGAAGTCCAGTGCTGCAGGAGACTCCACCTCTCTAGGGACACCGTGACATTCATAAGACAGATGATTGAGCCAGAGATCGCCTCTAACTGCATGGGTGGGTACCCAATGCCAGTGGCTCTAAAGATCATAGTAGCTCTTAATTGTTTTGCATCCGGATCTTTCCAGGGGTCCGTGGGGGATCTGTGTGGAGTGTCCCAATCAGCTGTCCACAGTTGCATCAAGCTAGTCACTGACGTTCTCTTCAAATGAGTCATGACCTTCATTCATCACCAGGTGGACGAAGCTAGCCAGGCTGAATGAGCCAGAGGCTTCGCAGCATTTGCTGGGTTCCCCATATCCAGTGCCAGTGACTGCATGCATGTAGCCATCAAGGTGCCAGCAGGTCACCCGGGTGGCTTTGTGAACAGAAGGCTGTCACTCCATGGACATACGATTATATGCAACCATAAGACACTGATTCTGTAAGTCTGGGTAAGGTACCCCGGCAGCTCCCAAGATGCATGCATACTGCGACACTCGCAGGTGCAGAGGCTGTTCATGGCTCCAGCTCAGCTAGATGGTTGGCTGCTGGGTGACAAAGGATATCCCTTGAAAAGGTGGCTCATGACACCACTCCGGCACCCAAGGACAGAGGTGGAAGAGAGATACAATAGGGGTATTGCCTCCACAATGGTGGTGGTTGAGAGGGCCACTGGGCTGCTGAAGATGAGGTTCTACTGCCTGGGCTGATCAAGGGGTGCACTGCTATATCCTCCAGAGCACATGTCACTTACCTTCATGGTCTGCTGCACTCTGCACAGCCTGGCACTAACAAGGGGGGACCCAATGGAGGATGAGGATAGCGAGGCAGCTCCACAGGCCTCAGAAGAAGACTCTACTGATGGAGCTGATGAGGTGCCCAGGAAGGCAAAGGGTGAGGATGTGGAGGCAAACTTAAGGAACCTTCAAGGAGGCAAGGACACCAGGGGGTCCTTGATTCAACGCTCCTTCAGCTGGGCTGCCAAGGCATGGCTTCAATGGCAAGAGCACCACCTCCTTACCACACATTTCTGAGGGGGCAATCCCATGTCACTTCACAGACACTGTAGTAAAGTTTGCTACCTCTGCCGTCTATCCAAAGGCACTGATTAGGCCTTCACCTATGGAAAACATGAGAGACACTCAGGGCATTAAAGCAAAATCTAGATTTATATCTTTTCCAGAGTTGCTAAAAAGGAGCATATCATAGTTTTGTTGCTGCTGTCACAAAAACAATACATAACATTGATGAAATGAAAGAATGTCACCCATGAAAACCCCTTCCTGTGCCCACAGTGCCTTAAACTTACACTTGCAAGTGCTGCGCCTTGGGGCCCTCCCCTCGCTGGCAGCAGCATTGGAGACAGATTGCTGACTCTCCTTCGTGTTGGCCCTGGTGACCTTGGTGGTCACCCTCAGGTTGGTGGGGCCTGAGCAAGCTCCGCCTGGGAGGGGGCGAACTGCGACATGGCTGGGCACTCCTCGGTTGTTGCAGCCTCATCAGATACCATGGTCACTGGCTGAAAGGCAGACGAGCTGACGCCCTCATCCGGTGCACCATGTGAGAAGTCCACAGTGATGACAGGCAGCTCGTCTGCCAGCCTGAGGTAAGTCTGAATATCCCTGCTCACCATTGATGGACGGGCACCTAGCAGGGAGACTAGGTGCCTCATCCATTTCTCACACTGGCATTGACCTCCTGACCGTCATTGCCGATGTATAGGCTTGCAGGTCTGAGCATGACCCCAGGAACCCCTGATTCTGTTCCTGGAGCTGCCTCTCCATGAGAGTCACCGCTCTCTCAATGGAAGAGGCTGTGTGCTCAGTGCTCAGGGTCAACGCAGCATTCAAGCTCCTCATGGGTTCCTCCATGACAAAGACCGTGGCACGTAGACCCTCAGGGATATCCGCCAGATCTTCCTGTACATCCTGCTGGACATCCAGTATCTGTCACCTGACTCCAGAGGTTCATTGTCAGCCTCGAACTCAAGTGTTATTCCGGTCTCAAGCTGTCCTCTGACTCTGACGGACAAAACAAGCCAGGCTGAGCAATCCAGAGGCTTGGCAGCAATTGTTGAGTTCTCCCACACCCAGGGTGCCAGTGACTGAACTCATGTAGCCATCAAGGTGGCAGTGGGTCAGCCGGGTGGCTTTGTGAACAGAAGGGCTTTCACTCCATGGACATGCAGATAGACACAGGTTCTGCAAGTCTGTGCAAGGTACCCTGGTAGCTCTCATGATGCATACGCCCTGTGACACTCCTAGGTGCCAAGGCTGTTCGTGACATCAGTTCGGCTGAATTGTTGGCTGCTGGGTGACAAAGGATATCACTTGAAAAGGTGGCTCAGGAAGCCGCTCTGGCACCTTAGGACAGAGGTCATGGGATTGTCTCCTCAGAAATGTGTGGTAAGGAGGTGGTACCCTTGCCACAAGATCAAAACCATGCCTTGGCAGCCTAGCTGAAGGAGCATTGGATCAAGGCCCCCCTGATGCCCCTGACTCTCTGCCTCCACCAGCTCCTCATGCAAGTGTGTTGTGCCCTCCCAACAGTGCGCTACCATCTGAGCTAACGAACAAATGCCCACCATGCTTGTGTGTGCGCTGGTGCCTGGTAGCGAGGGAGGGTGCGACACTGGTGGATCTGTCTGCGGCTCCTTCTCAGGTGTCCAGGGAGGGTCCTGGGAGCAGCGGCAGCAACTGGAGGATGGCTCACCTGAGGGTGGAAGACAATATCAATCATCACATAGTCAATGTGCATGCTAGGCGGGCGGGTGAGCCTATGGACAGCTGAATCATGGCGGCATCGTGATTGCTGGATCCCTGGGGATTCTTGCTTAGAATTCCTCATTTGAGATGAGACAACCCTACCTTGTTTGTCCGCCAGTCTCGCATCTGCCTACTGGACTCTTACCTTACCTACCTCTCTTCGACCTGAGGGCCCTGCTCCTCACTGGCACTCTACCTCGAGGATGCCCATCTCAAATTTGGTCAGTATGAGCAGGTTGGCCACCACACCGTCCGTTTGTCTGTGCTGTATAGCATTATGGCTTCTGTTCTCCTGATTGGAACAAAGTGCATTCATTAGTCCACCCTCTACCTACCAAACCAGCCTCCCCCTCACCAGGTTTAGGTTGAGAAGCCTGTCAAATTTCAACAACCCCAAGGCTAGCGGCCACATCTCCCAGCATTGGCCATCACAGGTATATGTGCCATTTGTTACTCTGATTCTTACACCTCTGAGCACCAAGAAGGACAGCCACCCTTCACGACATCTCCATACAGTACGACGCCAATCCAGTACTCACCCTTGCCAAGCACAGAGGATCATTAAACTGTCTGTGGCACTGGATCCAGGAATGACTCACTACATCATGCTCGCTGACCTGAGCTGCCACCTCTGACCAGGCCTTCTGTGTCCAGTGTGGTGGCTTCCTCTTGCCATCCCACAGTATCAGAATGTCCTGTGTGGCACTCACTGCCTCCACCAAAAACGGGAAGGGGGAGAGTGCCCACAGGCATTGCCCTCCCGCCTTGTTTGCCCAGCGGGTGCTGAGGTCATAACTCCTGCAAATTTCAAAAGTCTCTCCAAGGGCTTCCTGAGACTCTCCAAGACCTCCAGACAGCCTTCAGAGAACTGCCTCTGCTGTTTTTAAATGCCCCTCCAGATTCCCGTTGGACCTGGCACCCACCACACTCCCCACTCAATCTTCTGCCCCTGCCGTCAGTGCATTGCTAACGTCCGGGCGCATTTCACACTGGCCAGCCCTTAATTGGCCTGCCAGGGTGGAATTGCTTTCGGGGTTCGATCGCGGCTAGAAGCAGAAATCATGGCCGCTTCCGGGCCCGCCAATCAAGCGCAAAATTCAGGCCAGTATTTGTCGATTATGAACAGGAATGAATAACTAACAATTCGTGCACATTTATCTTCTGGTGAATGATCCACAGATGTAAGGTAGCTTCCACAAATGCAACGAGACCTTTGATTAACATATCTTCTGCTGAAACAAAAATAAAAACACCTGGAAAAACTCAGCAGGTCTGACAGCATCTGTGGAGAGGAAGACAGTCAACGTTTCGAGTCCATATGACTCTTCAACAGAACTAAGGAAAAATGAAAAAGGGGTGAAATATAAGCTGGTTTAAGGGGCGGGGGGGTGGGGGTGAGACAAGTAGAGCTGGATAGAGGGCCAGTGATAGGTGGAGATTGCCAAAAGATGTCATAGACAAAGGGACAAAGAGGTGTTGAAAGTGGTGATATTATCTAAGGAATGTGCTAATAGGTGACATTAAGGCTAGAAAGCAGGATGAGCAAGGTACAGATAGCCCTAGTGGGAGTGGGGCTGCGGGGAAGGGATCGAAATAGGCTGAAATGTAGAGATAAAACAATGGATGGAAATACATTTAAAAATAATGGAAATAGGAGGGAAAAGAAAAATCTATATAAATTATTGGAATAAAGGGGGTTTGGAAAGGGGGTGGGGATGGAGGAGAGAGTTCATGATCTAAAATTGTTGAACTCAATAGTCAGTCCGGAAGGCTGTAAAGTGCCTAATCGGAGGATGAGGTGCTGTTCCTCCAGTTTGCGTTGAACATTGCAGCAGGCCAAGGACGGACATGTGGGCATGAGAGCAGGGTGGAGTGTTGAAATAGCAAGCAACAGGGAGGTCTGGTCATGTTTGTGGACAGACCTCCCTGTCTGCCTCCTCTTCACCATGGACATCCAATCCCTCTACACCTCTATCCCCCACCGGGATGGTCTGGTGGCTCTCTGCTTCTTCCTCGAACAAAGGCCCGAACAATCCCCGTCCACCACTACTCTCCTCTGTCTGACTGAACTTGTTCTCACACTGAACAATTTCTCCTTCAACTCCTCTCACTTCCTTCAAATAAAAGGTGTGGCTATGGGTACCCACATGGGCCTCAGTTATGCCTGTCTCTTTATGGGGTATGTGGAACATTCCTTGTTCTAGTCCTACTCCGGCCCCCTCCCATAACTCTTTCTCCAGTATATCAATGATTGCTTCGGTGCTGCTTCATGCTCTCGTCTAGACCTGGAAAAATGTATTAATTTTGCTTTCAATTTCCACCCCTCCATCATATTCACATGGTCCATCTCTGACACTTTCCTTCCTTTCCTTGACCTCTCTGTCTCTATTTCTGGTGATAGACTGTCCACCAATATTCAGTACACGCCTACCGACTCCCACAGCTACCTCGACTCCAGCTCCTCACACCCCACATCCTGTAAGGACTCCATCCCATTCTCTCAGCTTCTTTGCCTCCGTCGCATCTGTTCTGATGATGCCACTTTCAAAAACAGTTCCTCTGACATTCCTTCTTCCTTAACCGAGATTTTCCACCCACGGTGGTTGATAGGGCCCTCAACCATGTCCGGCCCATCTCCCGCGCATCTGCCCTCAAACCTTCCTCTCCCTTCCAGAGCCATGATAGGGTCCCTCTTGTTTTCACTTATCACCCCACTAGCCTCTGCATTCAAAGGATCATCCTCCGCCTTTTCCCCCAACTCCAGCATGATGCTACCGCCAAACACAACTTCCCTTCACCCCCACCCCCCCCCCCCCTCCCCCCACCCCCCACCCCAGCGGCATTCCACAGGGATCGTTCCCTCCGGGACACCCTGATCCACTCCTCCATCACCCCCTACACCTCAACCCCCTCCCACAGCACCTTCCCATGCAACCGCAGAATGTGCAATACCTGCCCCTTTACTTCCCCTCTACTCACCATCCAAGGGCCCAAACACTCCTTTCAAGTGAAGCAGCATTTACTTGCGCTTCCCTCAATTTAGTCTACTGCATTCGCTGCTCCCAATGTGGTCTCCTCTACATTGAAGAGACCAAACGCATACTGGGTGATCGCTTTGTGGAACGCCTTCGTTCTGTCCACAAGCATGACCCAGACCTCCCTGTCGCTTGCCATTTCAACACTCCACCCTGATCTCATGCCCACATGTCCGTCCCTAGCCTGCTGCAATGTTCCATGGAGGAACAGCACCTCATCTTCTGACTAGGCTCTTTACAGCCTTCAGGACTGAATATTGAGTTCAACAATTTTAGATCATGAACTCTCCCCTCCATCCCCATCCCCTTTTTTCCAATAATTTATATAGATTTTTCTTTTCCCACCTATTTCCATTATTTTTAAATGCATTTCCATCCATTGTTTTATCTCTACCTTTTAGCCTATTTCAATCCCTTCCCCCCACCCCACCCCCACTAGGGCTATCTGTACCTTGCTCATCCTGCTTTCTAGCCTTAATGTCACCTATTAGCACATTCCTTAGATAATATCACCACCTTCAACACCTCTTTGTCCTTTTGTCTATGACATCTTTTGGTTATCTCCACCTAACACTGGCCCTCTATCCAGCCATCCTTATCCCACCCCCACCCCGCACCCCCCCAAACCAGCTTATATTTCACCTCTTTTCTATTTTTCCTTAGTTCTGTTGAAGAGTCATACGGACTCAAAATGTTAACTGTGTTCCTCTCTGTAGATGCTGTCAGACCTGCTGAGTTTTTCCAGGTATTTTTATTTTTGTTTTGGATTTCCAGCATCCACAGTTTTTTGCTTCTCTCTTCTGCTGATTTCAACTATAAAAGGAGCCTTTGATTAATTACCACTAACCAAACAACAAATTCAGGAAAAGTCTGACCATCGCCTGTAAATTGCCTCTCAAACATAATTAGCTTTTCTCACATGATGGGAAGCAATAAACTACAGAATAGACCTGGAGCACTCAAACATATCTTAAGCATTTCAGAGAATGTGCTCCAACGCTATGAAAACAATATTATCAATAAAGATTTTTCTTAAAATGGCATCCATTGTGGCTATATAGATAACTGAGAACTGGTTACCTACTATATAAATTTTTAATCCTACATGAATCATTAAGAAAATAGCTTTCCTCAGATGAATACAGAATCATTTCTGCTGGTTAAAAGAATATCCCATATAGCATCATGCTATCCAGCTCACATAACTGTGTGCAATCCTTTCTAAGGAGCTCCGGTTGTCAGTCTTAACATAAATAATGAGTGGCAATGCAGATATATAAGATAAAGGGGTAGGATCAATGGAATATCTGCACCATTGGAATGGTCAAATTATGTTAATTAATAGTTCAATGGCACAATAGCTTCCACAGTGACAGCAATAATTTGAAGTAAAACCAAGAAACACAAGCTAAACAACATTTCCCCATTTTAACTACCAGTTAAACAAGTCAAGTTAATAATTTTGTTTGCTGAAACATTAAAGTGATATGCATGACAATTTAAGGAAACTGTTTAAGACATGTCCTCCCCCAACACCTTTCCCATGATCGTACTGTCAATTTCAAGTCACTTTCATGAACTCAAAATTAACTGACTGGTCAGCTACTATTTCAGAGTGATTTAGAAGGAGTATCTTCAGTAAATGGATTGCTGCAATAAAAACAGCAACAATTTATTATAAGTCCCAAGAATAAAAATGCAATTAAAATATTATTAATGTTTAATTTCATTGGTGTCATGCATCTACAATGCAAGACTAGGTAATAAAACCAGTATTAGTGTACTGTAGTTCCATTTACATTGTTATTAGTTATTCATTTATAACACATTGGTAGCTGCAGAACTACAATGAAATACTGTGAATTAATACAGTAATTAATGTTATTATTTGTTAATTGCATTGTATTTTATGGAACATAAAAAGAAAGTATTACCATAACAAGCATTGGATTAGATAAAGATAGAATTCTAAAAACGGTCTTTTTATATTGATTGTAAACAAACACCCTATGAATATTGCTGAAATAGGGACTGGATTTAAAAACAGTTCTTTCATCTCAAGCCCAGACGGATGGTGTTAAACTTGCTTTCTCTCATAAATGTACTGGTTGAAAGTCAAAACACTTAGGGAAGTCTCAACCCAGTTTCAAACCTAGCAACAAATCACCTATAATCCATTGCCAGCCTGGTTCAGTTAGTAATAATCCCACAAAGTAATGGTGCTCGCCGCTGACCTCGAAGAAAGTTTCCCACAAAGCTCTAGCGATCTCTGCGGCACAGGTTTTCCCATTTTTGACAGCATTTTAAATCTGTTGCCAAGTCAAAGGGATCGTCAGGCGTCCAGCAGCAGTGATTTCAGCAAGTCAGGTAAACAGCCAATCACATTGAAGTATTCTTACAGGCAACAAACCTGGAATTTAAAAGCAGTGCTTAACGCCTCTTTTGTTTTAAATTTTCAGATAATGAAATCATTCATCACAATTGGATTACGATAGAAGCTGAAATATCATGAACAAACATCAACAGCATTATTTAAAAGATATGTTCCACAAATATAAAATTAGCCTTTCAGGGGCAATGAGGCAGTTCAGCAATAATTATGAAGTTAGTACACCATTAAAAATCCAGTGACAACTCATTCAACATAGTGTAACTTTATCAAGTGTTTTTAACAGCAAGGCTTACACCATAGAAGTGTAAGTTTTGTCAGTTCACTGAATGCTTAGGGCATCAACAGTGCATCTTATTGTTCATTTACGGGATGTGGGCTTCACTGGCCAGGCCAGAGTTTATTGCCCATCTCTGATTGCCCGTATGTAGGTGTGGTGAGCTGCCTTCTTGAACCGCTGCCATCCCTGTGGTGTAGGTACAGCCACTGTGCTATTAGGGAGGGCATTTGAGTGTTTTGACCCAGCGACAGTGCAGGAACGGCAATATATTTCCAAGTCAGGATGGTGAGTGGCTTGGAGGAGAACTTCCAGGTGGTGGTGTTCCCATATATCTGCTGTCCTTGTACTTCTAGATGGTAGCAGTCATGGGTTTAGAAGGTGCTGCCTAAGGAGCCTTGATGAGTTTCTGAAGTGCATCTTGTAGATGGTACACGCTGCTGCCACTGTTCATCGGTGGTGAAAGGAGTGAAAGATGTGAAACGGGCACCAATCAAGTAGGCTGCTATGTCCTGGACGGTGTCAATCTTCTCAAGTGTTGCAGGAGCTTCATTCATCCAGGCAAGTGGACTCCTGACTTGTGTCTTGTTAGATGGTGGACAGGCTTTGGGGAGTCAAGAGGTGAGTTACTCACTGCAGGATGCCTAGCCTCTGACCTACTCTTGTAGCCACAGTATTTATATCGCTGGTCCACTTCAGTTGCTGAACAATGGTAACCCCCAGGATGTTGACAGTGGGAAATTCAGCAAGGGTAATGCCATTGAATGTCAAGGGGCAATATTTAGATGCTCTCTTGTTGGAAGGTCATTGATGAAGTAGCCAAAGATGGTTGGGCCTAGGACACTACCCTGAGGAACTCCTGCAGTGATGTCTTGGAGCTAAGATTATTGACCTCCAACAACCACAACCTTTTTCCTTTGTGCTAGGTATGATGCCAACCTGTAGAGAGTTTTCCTCCTTATTCGCATTAACTCCAGTTGTTTAGGGCTCCTTGATGCCACATTCAGTCAAATGCTGCCTTGATGTCAAGGGCAGTCACTCTCACCTCACCTCCAGAGTTCAGCTCTTTTGTCCATCTTTGAACCAAGGCTGTAATAAGGTTAGAAGCTGACTGACCCTGGCAGAACCCAAACTGAGCATTAGTGAGCAGGTTATTGCTAAGCAAGTGCCGCTTGATCACCCTGTTGATGACTCCTTCCATCATTTTACTGATGATTGAGAGTAGACTGATGGGGCTGTAATTGGGTGGATTAGATTTGTCCTGCTTTTTGTGTACAGGACATACCTGGCCAATTTTACACATTGCTGAGTAGATGCCAGTGTTGTAGCTGTACTGGAACAGCTTGGCTAGGGGCATGGCAAGTTCTGGAGCACAAGCCTTCAGTATTATTGCCATAATATTGCCAGGGCCCATTGCCTTTGCAGTATCCAGTGCCTTTCAACTGTTTCTTGATATCTCATGGAGTGAATCGAATTGACTGAAGGCTGGCATCTGTGATGCTGGGGACCTCTGGAGAAGGCCGAGATGGATTATCCACTCTGCACTTCTAGCTGAAGATTGTTGCAAATGCTTTAGCCTTATCTTTGCCACTGATGTGCTGGACACATCCATCATTAAGGATGGGGATACTTGTGAAGCCTCCTCATCCAGTGAGTTGTTTTATTGTCCACCACCATTCACAACTGGATGTGGCAGGACTGCAGAGCTTAGATCTGATCCGCTGGTTGTGGAATCATTTAGCTCTGTCTATCACTTGCTGCTTATGCTACTTATGCTGTTTGGCAGGCAAGTATTCCTGTGTTGTGGCTTCACCAGGTTGACACTCATTTTTAGGTATGCTTGGTGCTGCTCCTGGCATGTCCTCTCTGCACTCTTCATTGAACCAGGGTTGATCCCCTGGCTTGATAGTAATGGTAGAGCGGGGGATCTGCCAGGCCATAATGTTACAGATTGTGTTCGAGTACAATTCTGCTGCTGCTGTTGGCCCACAGTACCTCATGGATGCCCAGGAGTTGCAAGATCTGTTTGCAATCTATCCCATTTAGTACGGTGGTCGTGATGGAGGGTACCTTCAATGTGAAGACGAGACTTGCCTCTACAAGGACTGTGCAGTTCTCACTCCTACCTATACTGTCATGCACATCTGCAGCAGCCAGGTTGGTGAGGATGAGGTCAAGTATGTTTTTCCCTCTTGTTGGTTCCCTCACCACCTGCCGCAGACCCAGTCTAGCAATTATGTGCTTTAGGACTCAGTCAGGTCGGTTGGTAGTAGTGCTACTGAGCCACTCTTGGTAATGGACATTGAAGGCCCCCCCCCACCACCCGGAGTAAGTTCTGTGCTCTTGCCACCCTCAGTGCTTCCTCCAAGTGGTGTTCAACATGGAGGAGCACTGAGTCATCAGCTGAGGGTAGGGCAGTGTTTGGTATTCAGCAAGAGGTTTCCTTGTCCATGTTTGACCTGATGCCATGAGACTTCATGCGGTCCAGAGTCAATGTTGAGAACTCCTAGGGCAACTCGCTCCTGACTGTATACCACTGTGCTGCCACCTCTGCTGGGTCTGTCCTGCTGCTGGGATTATGATGGTGGTGTCTGGGACATGATCTATAAGGTATGATTCCGTGAGGATGACTATGTCAGTGTGACTAGTCTGTGAGACAGCTCTCCCAATTTTGGCACAAGCCCCCAGTTATTAGTAAGGAGAATCTTGCAGGGTCAACAGGGCTGGGTTTGCCGTTGTCTTCTTGGATGCCTAGGTCGATGCCGGGTGGTTTCATTCCTTTTTTACTTACTTTCTAGCAGTTTTGATACAACTGCGTGGCTTGCTAGACCATTTCAGAGGGCATTTAAGAGTCAACCAGATTGCTACGGATCTGGAGTCACATGTAGACTAATAATTTGAATTGAGCCTAGATCTAGCTGATGGCTGGAGAGGATGTAAAACCATTTGAAAAAGTTGCACCTTGTTAAAGGAGATGTCATTGGGTTTTTAACAGCGTACTAAGTTCATAATTTCTGCTGGACCTGAAAATCTGACATTTTATTTGTAGAATTTCAAGTTTCTCCACTAAAGAAAATCACATTTTTTTACATTTATGATATTTAATCTACATTAATCACTGTACATGCCCCAAACATTTATTTCACTCTCTGTAAAATTTTAATAAAAAGTGAGAACATCAGTGCATTTTACTTCTTAGTTTGCTGTCTGTGAGAATATTTCAATGTGGTTGGTTGCTTAATCAGCTGGAGGCCTGAAGATCCTCTTGACTTGGTGTAGGATTCAAACTGACATCGGGAAAGGGAACATCCACATCACAGAGATCGCTGGATCTTCGTGGGCAGCTTTCTTTGAAGTCATGTGACAGCAAGAGCTGTTAACAGCAGAAACCAAGACACAGAGCTTCTCATTATTGAGAGAGTTTATTGACTTGTTCAGTCTCACAGCTTTCCTCCCACACACCCAGTGTCCCAGCCATCCTAATTTTGTTTTAATAAAACAAAATCAATAAATTAAACTAACGAGAGGGGGTAACAGTACTTATCCCTATTTATATGTGCTCAAAGGCAATTAATACCCATCACCTGTTTCTTAACTTTAACAAAGTAATTAACATTAACAAGCCTTAACAATGTAATTGATAAGACAATGACTTTGCTGCTATCTGCGAAATCTTGGCCAATGTCATGTGCTGGGACCTAATTAATAGCAGGCACATCAACCTAGAGAACTAGCAAATTCTCACCAACAACTTCACAAAACGTGACATTCAAGAACAAACAGTGTACACACATTTTGAAACTAAAGCTGTAGATATACCCATTCTTCATTTGTATTGGAGGAAAAAGTGAGCACCTGGAAGCCTGAAGGGAAAATTCACATATTGAAGGCATAAATGTGGTTGTGTAATTGGTGATCTGGAGAATTTAGAATATTTCTATTAAAATTATACATTCTTGTTAAGTTTTTGCATGTTGTCAAGAATATTTAGTTCATAATTTATGTATTTTGGAATATAACTTTTAGTTTTAGGGATATTACATTTAGTTTGGATGTTAAAAGGGTACATTTAGATAAATGGGCACACCTGGATAAGAAACTGATAAGCAACTCTGAAGTAGATGTAATTCAAACAAGCTTGAAGTTAATTACACATAAAAACTAATCTGTATTTATCTTGCAAGGTCAGAGAAGGATATAAACACTTAAAGAACAGATGAACAATTCTTAAGTCTTAGCTGTAGCTGAAGGGGCTCTACTTACTTCAATAAATTAATTACTTTATGTATGGAATTTTCAGATGAAAGAGAGCTGAAAGAAGTTTTACAAACATAAGGAGCTCTTTCTCAGTCAGAGAGTCTGGAGAAAGGGCAATCACTTTTATTAACAATATAAATTCTTTATTTATGGATCTCAGAATAAAAGGGGAGTTTACAAGCAAGTTGTAAATAGGGAAGACTGTAAAATTAATTTCTTCAGATCACAGAAGAATATTTAAGTTAGGGATAATTAACTAAAAGGTCTGTCTGAAGACATCCCAAAACATGCCACGTCGTCATGGAGGTAGGTTGTGGGAGATAGGCGGTTCTTTTGTTTATTTATCTGTGTGTTTGCTCCAAAGGCAGTTTAGTTGCATTGTGGGCTCCAGCTAGTCTGCAGCTCACAGTGAGAAGATAGCCAAAGTTAGTCTGGCCGGCAGTTAAACTGCAAAAATACTAACTTCATCGTTCCACGCAGATTGCGGATAGGGGCTTAATCTCAGTTTGGATTTTATGAGGAAAAAGTAGCTGGAAGATTTACTCTAGTTTGCAGCTAGTGAAAGAAATCTACAGTGGTCCACACAGAGCCTTGTGGCAAAGAAAGCAAATCAGCAGGATTAGCTGGGAAGCATTGATAGGCAACCAAAACAAGGGACAAAGTCAAGAGATATTAAACAAAAAGTCTTACCTTGGAGAATAGCTAGAACTGAAGAGAATTAAAGTAAATTCCAGAGGACTGTGGCATACTTTTGGATGGCCCTGACAGAAGTAAATAACTATGAGACATCATAAAGTATAAGAGAATTCTTGGGGAAGTATGAACAAAAACTGTGTGCATTTATAAACCATGCTGTTAAATTAATAGTGCTTGTTTTGTTTAAGTCTTTGGCTTACAATAAATTTGTTTTTGTTTAGAAATATGAAATCTTGTGGCATAATTCTATTGGTTAAAACGAGATGTTCAGATTTCTATTTAAATGTTAACTGTCCCTGACAGGATTGTCACAATGTTTATATTTTACAATTGACAATTTACAATTGACAGATCTGAGATTTCAATGAACTTAGACGACAAAGGGAAAATCAACCAAATTCCTTCAAGACTGTTAGGTAAAGAAGAAGAGATGATTCCCCACTAATATTTTGCGAGGACTGTCTCCTTTCTGTAGACAGTGGTAAGAGAGCTGCACTTCTCTCTGTATGAGGTTACATCAGTATAAGCATTGAGAAGAATTGCTGAGGATATGGAGATAAGACAGCCTCATCTTCTGTAAAGAGAGGAGTTTCCTTTGGACAATCAACTCTGGAACAAGATTGCTGTGCAGGATTCTGCAGCTTCAGAAGTGCTGAAGATTCTGCTGCAGCTTCTGACCTGACATCCAGCTCTCAGCTGAGACTGAAGTATGGGTGGGAATTGGCTTTCAAACTTGGAAGGTACCCGCTCTTTAGCAGTGTGATCCTCTATGGACTCTAACCTGGACTTAGGTAAGGCTTTCTCTGTGAAAGATTCTTCATGGACAACAGCAGATAAAGCAGGCAATACATTGGTACATTCAGTGAAACTAGGATCTGAATGTGCTCAGCCACTAGAAACACAGTTGACTCCTCTAAAAAGACAACAGAAACTTCAACTGGAAAGACAAATCATCCCCTAGGAACTCAATCTCCAAGAGATCACTGCAAATAATTCTTTCTCATCACTCTCTGGGATAAGCCAATTCAAGTCCAGCAGATCTTCATGGGGATGGTCACCGTCTGCTGCAGTGCCTTCTGTATCCTCCATCTCCGGCCTTACTGCATGAAGAACTGAGAGTTTCGTAACTTCAATCTCTGCCCAGGGACTAATGGATGGTGCCTTTGAAAGAAAGGAATTTATTACTGATTGTATAAACTTCCTCAGCTTCCGAAGGCTGAAGCTAAAGCATAAAATAGGAATGTTGCTTATAGGCATGACTCCAAACTTTCTCACGAGAGCCTAACACATGACTGACTGATGTCAGTAGTTTATCATCATCTATATCATACATTAGCATATTCCATCTGTTAACCCTTTACATTACGTCCACCACAGTTCAGAGCTTTTCATTTTAGGTGCACAATGGGCGACTGCCTCCTGCTACAGAACCAGCAACAACTACTACTTATGTTTATATGAGTATATATATTTATATTTAATGTAACAAAATGTCCCAAAGCACTTCACAGGAGTTTTATAAAACAAAGCATGACACCCAGCCATATAAGGAGATATTTATAAGGGGAACCATGCAGATAAAAATTCAAAATGAAGCGAAGAGTCAGTATCTGAGCAGGCACATAACTGCTAATTTATAGCTGTCCATCAGCCTGCTTTCCACCAGGCAGGTGGGGTTAAAATCGAACCCCATCATGTCACAAGTAAATTAAAACTGTGCATCAACCTGCAAAGAACACAAATTACTCCAAATGTCAGAAAGTGTTAACTTCAGGCAGCCACTTCTCAGCCTAGCATGGAGTGAGAATTCATGGTTCAGAACCATGATGGAGCTTTGCAAAAAGGAAGGTGATGTACAGCTTAACTGCTTTACACGTGCTCTGGGAACAGTGTATATTTATAAACCTTTCACATTCAAGTCAAGAGATCAGAAATATAACTATGAAATGGTAATTCAAAAATTTGATCAATACCATGATTCCAAGCACAACCTGATTTATGAAAGAAATTCTTCCACCAGCTCACTCAGAAAGCAGGAGAAGCTGCTGAATTATTTGTCCAAAATGTCTATGAATTGGCTGAGTGTGGTGATTTTGGATCACCCAGAAATGAGCACATTCAGAATAGAATTGTGATTGACTTTGTGACAAAGGCTAGTCGCAGAAGCTGCAAATTAAATTGGAGCTGATGCTTGATACAGCTTTCCGAATAGCCTGTCACTCAGAACTGATGAAATGCCAAGTAGCAGGTCAGAGGCCAACTAAAGAGCTGGAAGAGGTTACACTGAAGTCATATAGTTTAGGAGTGGGGAAGAAAAGGAATGGAACATTTTCAGAATGAGAAGGCTTCACTGAGATGGAGTACCTGAATCTCGTGCAAGACACAATCTCGATTGCACAATTAAAGGTGCAGGAAATGTAATAAACAGGCACATTTTGAAATGATCTGTCACACAAAGGTTGTTAAAGCAGTGATCTCTAATAACAACTCACATCATCAGGAATAATTCTGGGCTGAATCAGCTGCATGTGATGACAACAGATAAATCACGGCAGATCATAAATGGCAAAATTTCACATTTTTTAATTGATAATGGCGTAGAGATCTTTGTTGTATCACAGCACACACATACTACAATCTAGCCCAGTCACTCAACATTTAACATTTAAGCCCAGGAGGGAAATTGAGTTGCAAGACAAAAAATAATGTTTGTAGTACATTCAAAAGTGGAAAGTGCACTGCAAATTTTCAGAAGAAGAACTATAAACTGTTACAGACAGGGGAGAAATGAGAAGAATGGTTCCACTTTTTTTCACCTCTCGACTCACCAAACACAGCGTCTTTTTTTAAAAATTATTTTAACCCAAGAGTCGTAACTGTCAGCAACAGACAAATGACAGGTTTTCTCCTAAATTTTAAAGGAAAGATAAATGTTTGTTATTCAACGCCAGAATCTACACACAACTGCGCCCATTCACACACTCATATATAAACACGCACACTCAAGTAAAGATTGTGGTTACAGGAGTTATGTGCATTTAGGCCTTAGGATTTCAAGAGATCCCTGTTACACTTGCTTTCCCCTGGGGTGAAGACTTGAAACTGTGCATGCTTGTAATCCTTTTTGTCCAGTGAAAAAAAGAGTCTGGAGGTTTAGGAAGATGGATTCGCTGCAAGTTTATGCTTGCTGTAGCGGATTTCTCTTGTTCCACTCCAATCAAGGTGCAATAGCAAAACCCTGCAGCGAAGCCTTGGGACGGTTTCTCAGGTATAGAGACCAAGGCCAACCCGAGTCTCTGCCTACTGGTTTTTCTTCGGCAGGGTCTTTTTCCTTCTCTGGTCCAGATGTTTCTCCCTCTGTCTGACACAAATATGCCTTATTAAATCTTAATCAGAAAACTAGGGCAGGGTTTTCCAGGATCCTGCCCGCTGACAGGATCATCCAGGCCCACCGAAAGTCGATGGACTTTTGCCAGGGCCACCGACTCTCCCACGGCGGGTCAGCCACGACGGGACCAGAAAATCCCGGCCCTACTTTCTGTCATGTCCTGGTGGGCCATTGTCAGACAATGCAATTCATGTGTCACCCATTCATATACCATCTTGATAAGAGAGCTATTCCCAACTACTTTCTGGATTTCAACTTTGGAGTTAAAGAGCCTGCAAACAGTATTGTGAAACCAGTCTTTTAATTAGTTGGAGACGTGCAGCCGTTAACCACAGGAAGGGCTGTTTGCATTTTGATGAATTAGGCCATAAGGCCTTAAGACCTACGAGCAGAAGTAGGCCATTCAGCCCATTGAGTCTGCTCCACCATTCAATGAGATCATGTCTGATCTGATAATCCTCAAACCCATGTTCCTGCCATTTCCCCATAACCCTTGATTCCTTTAATGATTAAAAAACTGTCTTTCTCAGCCTTGTATATACTTAATGACCCAGCCTCTACAGCCCTCTGTGGTAACGAATATCACAGATTCACTACCCTCTGAGAGAGGAAATTCTTCCTCGTCTCTGTGTTAAATGGGCAACCCCTCACTCTGAGATTATGCCCTCTGGTCCTAGGCTGTCCCTCAAGGGGAAACAACCTCTCAGCATCTACCATGTCAAGCTTAAAAGAATCTTATATGTTTCAATAAGGTAGCCCCCCCCCACCATTCTTCTAAATTCCAATGAGTACAGGCCCAAACTACTCAACGTCTTCTCAAAAGAAAATCAATCCATACCCGGGATCAACCTAATGAACTTCCTCTGGGCTGCCTCCAGTGCCAGTATATCTTTTTTTAGATAAGGGGACCGAAACTGTTCACGGTATTCTTTGTGTGGTCTATAGTTTTAGAAAGACTTCCTTATTTTTATACACCATTCCCTTTGAAATAAAGGCCAACATTCCATTTGCCTTCTTTATTAGCTGCTGAACTTGTATGTTACCATTTTGTGATTCATGCATGAGGAATCTTAAATCTCTTTGTGCTGCAGCTTTGTGCAGTCTTTCTCTATTTAAATAATATCCAGCTCCTCCAGCTCCCCTATTCAATTTTCATAGATATGTCCAGAAAGGTCACTTGAATTTTAATGGCTTCATCAAGATTTGTCAAGACATGGGGCTGGATTTTTAGCTTGGCATGCGGGCACGCGCCTGCCACACAGGAGCATGAAATAGCGTGCAATAACATCAGATAAGTATCCCGAAATCATCGAGCAGTCTTGTGATATTTCAGTCGGCGGGCACACGCGGGAGTCGGCAGCACACCTGCCGACAATTAAGAATGTTGTTAAGCCTATTAATAAATTCATTAAAGTGAATTTTTCCCTGACCGTCCAACCGTATGGTTGACGGGCAGGCGAAAAGGTCCAAGTCCCCTTTGGATTTTTGAGGAAACCTCATCCACAGGCAAGATAAGTTTCCGATGTTAATTAAAAATAAAATAAACATTTTTAAATCTCATTTTAACATGTCCCTGCTCATGTGACAGAGTTACATGAGGGGACACGTTTATCTTAATTTTAAAATCTTTGTTTTTAATGTTAGAAATCTTCAGCTCCCGGAGGCAGCTCTGTGCTCTCAGCAAGCGTTCATTGAGCGCACGCTCAGATGCATTGACTTACACACTTAGCCTCCTACTGCACCCACCCCCCCCCAACGCCCCATCAACACTGAGAGTTTCAACGTTTGATTCACACTGGCTGGCCATTAATTAGCCAACCAGCTTGAAATCACAGTCTCGGCCCATCGTGGGCACCAGACTGCTGCGTAGCTACACCCGGACCCACCTGCCACGCCCGCCTGATGAGGGAAAATTCTCCCCATGGAGATTAACTCAGGGTCTTTGCAGTTCCATGTGCATTGGCAGGGCATAAAAGGTCATCTGATGCATCAACTCCATTTTGTTTTACAGGGAAGTGTCCAATTTGGGTTTATACTTAAGTTTCTAGTTTGTTTATAAGTACACATGGCAGAACAGTGGCAAAACAATAAAATATATTGGCATAATTAAGAAAATTAATTAATTTATAGATTAGTGCAGGCCAATTGTACAATTGTACAATTGTAAAAGCAGTCTATGCTCCACAGGAAGAGTTAATTTGCATCAGCAAATAAGACCATAAGACCATATGACATAGGAGCAGAAGTTGGCCATTCGAGCCATCAAGTCTGCTCCGCCATTAAATGAGATCATGGCTGATCTGATAATCCTCAACTCCACTTTCCTGCCTTTTCCCCATAACTCTTGATACCTTTACTGATTAAAAATCTGTCTATCTCAGCCTTGAATATACTTAACAACCCAGCCTCTACAGCCCTCTGTGGTAAAGAATTCCACAGATTCACTACCCTCTGAGAGAAGAAATTCCTCCTCATCTCCGTCTTAAATGGACAACAACTCACTCTGAGATTATGCCCTCTTGTCCTAAGCTGTCCTTCAAGGGGAAACAACCTCTCAGCATCTACCCTGTCAAGCCCCCTAAGAATCTTATATGTTTCAATAAGGTAGCCCCTAATTCTTCTAAATTACAATGAGTACAGGCCCAAACTACTCAAGCTCTCCTCATAAGAAAACCCAGGATCAACCTAGTGAACCTTCTCTGGGCTGCCTCCAATGCCAGGCTATCTTTTCTTGGATAAGGGGACCAAAATTGTTCACTGTATTCTAGGTGTGATCTAACTAATGTCTTGTATAGTTTTAGCAAAATTTCCCTATTCCTTTTGAAATGAAGGCCAACATTTCAATTTCCCTCCCTATTACCTGTTGAACTTGTATGTTAGCTTTTTGGGATTCATGCACAAGGACTCCCAAATCCCTCTGTGCTGCAGCTTCTGCAATCTTTCTCCAGTTAAATAATATTCAGCTCCTCTATTCTTCCTACCAAAGTGCATAACCTCACATTTTCCCACATCATATTCCATCTGCCAAGTTTCTGCCCACTCACTTAACCTGTCTATATCCCTCTGTAGACTCTTTGTGTCACCCTAGCCACTTGCCTTCCCACCTATTTTTGCTTTATCTGCAAACTTGGCGATGGTAGATTCACTTCCCTCAATTATTGTAAATAATTGTGGCCCCATCACTGATCCCTTTGGCACTCCACTGGTTACAGGTTGCCATCTCGAAAATGCCCCCCTTATCCCAACTCTCTGTCTTCTATTAGTTAGCCAATCCTCTATCCATGCTAATATTCTACCCCCAACACCATGGGCTCTTATCTTATTAAGTAGCCTTATGTGCGGTACCTTATCGAACCCTCAGCTCAAATCATTGTACCTCTCACCTCTCAGTTAAAAAGTTGTGGGTTAAAGTCAACTACTGACTCAAGCAGAGAATCTAACTTGACACTTCAGTGCTGAGGGGATGCTGCACTATCAGAGATGCCATCACAGAATCACAGAAATGTTATGATGCAGAAGGGGGCCATTTGGCCCATCATGTCTGCACCGGCTCTCCGAATGAGCAACATACCTTGTTCCATTCTCCTGCCTTCTCCCCATAGCTCTGAAATTCTTTCTCTTCAAATAACAATCTAATTCCCTTTTGAATGCTTCAATTGAACATACCACCACCACACTCTCAGGCAGACCATTCCAGACCTTTCCCCATATGACTATTGCCTCTTTTACTAATTACTTTAAATCTGTGCCAATCCATTCTCGATCCATTCACAAGTTGGAACAATTTCTCCCTATCTAATCTGACCTTTTGTGATTTTGAATACTTCTATCAAATTTCCTTTCAGCCTTCTTTTCTCTAAGGAAAACAGTTCTAACTTCTCCAATCTATCTTCATTATTGAAGCTCCTCATCCCAGGAACCATTCTCATGAATCTTTTCTGAACCCTATCCAATATCTTCACATCCTTCCTAAATTGTAGTACCCAGAACTGGATGACATACACTGAGGCCCAACTAGTGACTTATACAAGTTCAACGTAACCTGTTTGCTCTTGTAACTATGCCTCTACTAACAAAGCCCAGGAGGGTATGTGCTTTATTAACCGCTTTCTCAACTTGTCCTGCCACCTTCAATATAATTATAGAATGTTAATGGCACTGCAAGAGGCCACTTGGCCCATTGTGTCTGCGCCAGCCAAAAAACGAGCCACCCAACCTAATCCCACTTTCCAACACTTGGACAATGGCCCTTCAATGATTTATGCACATAAACTTCCAGCTCTCTCTGCTCCTGCACCCCCTTTAGAGTTGTATCCCCTATTTTATACTGTCTCTCTACGTTCTATCTACCAAAACAAATCACTTCGCATTTCTCCACAATGAACTTCAGCTGCCACCTGCCCACCCGTTCCACCAATGTGTCTATGTCCTTTTGAAGTATTAAACTATTCTCTTCACAGTTCGCAATGTTTCCAAGTTTTGTATTATCTGCAAACTTTGAAATTGTGCCCTCTACACCAAGGTCTAGATCATTAATATATATCAAGAAAAGCAAAGGACCCAACACAGATCCCTGGGGACCTCCACTACAAAGCCTCCTCAAGCCCATTAACTACTACTTTCCTGCCACTCAGCCAGTTCTGTATTCATGTTGCTACTGTCCCTTTTATTCTATGAGTGATAATTTTGTTCACAGGACTGTTGTGTGGCACTGTACCAAATGCCTCTTGGAAGTACATCTCTCAGAGCAGGTGTTAAAGTGAGCCCCTGTCTGTCTATTTAAAGGGATGTAGAGGCCAGAATTTTGAGCTTGGCGGGCGGATGCAGTCGGCAGGTCCGGGAGTGGGAGGGAAACGGTCCGCCGCTTATGATTTGCCCCCGACTGCGATTTCAAATTGGCGAGCCAATTGAGGCCTGTGGCTCTTCAATGGTTGGGAAGGGGCGAGCAGGGGCGGGGGCAGGGGCCTTTTGGCTGCCAGGTCCAATGGTGACTAGTTTAAAACCTGCACAGTCAGGCCCTGGAAGGCTGCCGGCCAGGGAGACAACTTCAGTGTTGTCAACTGGAGATTAAGAATTATGGATTCCAATGCTGCTGCAGAAGCAGGCGGGAGGGCTAGGTCCCATGGTTTTCTGATGAGTGCCTCGCGGTCCTCCTGGAGGAGGTGGCTGCCAGGAGGGACACCCTTGTCCCCAGGGATGGAAGGTGGAGGCCACCGCACCTAACAAAAAGAACTTTGGAGGAGGTGGCAGTGCTGGCTAGCAGCTATGATGGGGTGTGGCACACCAGGGTCCAGTGCTGCAAGAGGTTCAATGACATGCTGCGCTCAGGAAGGGTGAGTACCACGTTGGCATGGATCAGTGTGTTAAAGTATTAAGGGCTGGCCATCCCACCCATGGAACTCAGGGGTGTTAGAGTCTGAGTGTCAACTGTCAATGATGTCAGAGCTGGCCAAGGGGATGAGCCCTGGCTGCATGGCCTGAGTGCCTTGCGCTCCAAGGGCCACAACTTGGATGTGCCCTGCAAGGTGCTACTCAGCTGGGATAGGCCAGGCTGCAATGGCGTTGAAGGTAGAGAGTGGACTAATCAATGCTCATCTGTTATTTCAGGAGAAGACGGCCCATAACAACATTGAAAGGTCGCGGACTGGTGGAGGCCCTGCTAACCTTCTAATCCTAACAAGATACGAACAGCATGCCTTGGAGCTGGAGAGGCGCCACGCACCTCGGTCAGCCGGCCGTGAAGAGGTTGGGGTGTCAGACGAAGGTCAGAGTGCAGTGCACAGAGGTGAGAGTTTCGGATGGTGCAAACATTCTTGCGCAGTCTTATCATTAACGGCAGCCTCAAAACTGGAGTCCCCAGTGATCGTTGAAAGATGACGGCACCATGATGCAAAGCTCCATGGTCTCGCCAGGGTGCCTCGAACGCACAGTGACAGTGTGATGACTTAAACTAATGACATGTCGTTGTTCTTCCTGAAGCTTGCCATCACGCACCCAATCGCAGGACCCCAAAGACCCACTCCTGATGCCAGTGGACCACCATGCTCCAGATGCATCAGTCTCATATGCACGCTCTGAAACAAACATCAGGGCAGATACCAGCACCTCGGTGGGTGTTAGATCTTTGGCTAGAAAGTCGGTGCACAGCAGTGGGGGCCTTTCACACTCGCTTAGGTGCAGAGGATGGAGGTAGAGAGCACCCAGGACGCCAGCAGTCGGAGGACTGCTGGAGACCAGGATGATGTTCAGTCAAAGGCAAATGATGAGCCTCTGGATTTGTCCATTAAGCAGCAAGTGCTGGATGTCCAGTGAGATGTGTGGGAGGATCTGGCAGAGATCCATGAGGGTCTGTGTGCCGTAGCCTCTTGTTGTGGAGGAGTCCATGTGGAGCATCAGCATTGCTTTAACCCTCATGGCTGAGCGCACTGCCTCCTCCATTGAAAGAGTGGCGACTCTCTCAATGGACAGAAGCAGCTCCAGAGAACAGAATCAGGTGTTCCTGGGGTTGTACTCGGACCTGCAAGCCCTCAAACAGTCAATGCCCTCAGGTGGTCAGTGTCCATGTGGGAGATGGATGAGGCACCCAGTATCCCAACTAGGTGCCCAACCATCAATGGTGAGCAGGGAGGTCCAGAGCATCCTCACATTGGCTCATGAGCTCCCTGTTGTCTCTGCAGGCTCTTCTCAGAGCACCGTGGATGACAGCAGCAGCTCCTCTGCCCCTCTACCAGTGACTGTGGCATCTGATGAGGCTGCGGCAACTGGGGAGATGCCAGCCCTGGAACTGGCCGCTCCCTCTCAGACAGGGCCAGCACAGGCTCCAGTGGCCAGAGGACCACCACCAAGGTCATCAAGGCCAACAAAACAGCAGAGTCAGCAGGCTGTCTCCAATGCCAGTGCCAGCGAAGGGGGAGTAGCAAGACATAACACTCACAAATGCGAGTTTAAGGCACCATGAGTACAAGAAGGACTGGTCACGAATGATCTTCTGTTGTGCAATGTTTTGTTTATTTTAACTGGTCTGGGGTTGAAGATTAGAGAAGGTTCTGTTAATTTGTTCTGACTGTCAACATGAGATAAATTTTCTTTTGTTGTAATGGCCTAAGTATGCTTCACCTTTTTTATTTAATGTGGTGCAGGGCACGCTAGTATGTAACGTTGGATGTAAGTGGCTCAAAACTTTATTGCACAGGCACTGGGATCAAAGGAAAGGGTCATCTCAGACATCCAGCATGGAGGCGGCAGTCCTAGCATGAGATGATAGTGCGTATTTAGCAGCCTAGCTGAAGGAGCTGAGCGTCCCTGGTGTCCATGCCTTCTTGGAGGTTACAGAGGTTTGCCTCCACACCATCTTCTGACTCACTACTGGGTTCATCATCTGTGCAGCTGTGTCAACATCCTCTTCCTCCAGTGGGTCCCCTCTTGCCAATGCCAGATTGTGGAGAGCAGAGCATGCGACCAGTATCAATGACACCCACTCTGTGGGGTATTGTAGTGCTGCCTCTGAATGGTCCAGGCATCGGAAGCAAGTCCTCTGAAGACCTATGGTCCTCTCTATCACCACCCTTGTGGAGGCATGGCTCCTGTTATACCGCTGCTCTGCCTCTGTTCTTTGGTGGCAGAGAGGCTTCATAAGCCACCTTTTCAAAGGATAGCTCTTGTCACCCAGCAGCCATCCATCCAGCTGGGCTGGAGCACTGAAGAGCCTCAGCACTGGGATGTATGCGTCATGGGAGCTGCCTGGGTACCTTGCACAGACTTGCAGAATCTGCATCCTATGGTCACACACTATCTGCACGTTCATGGAGTGGAATCCCTTCCTGCTGATGAAGGCACCGGGCTCACCCACTGGTACCTTGATGGCCACATGTGTGCAGTCTATTACACCCTGGATGCGGGGGAACCCAGCAATCGCTGCAAACCCTCTGGCTCGCTCAGCCTGGCTGGCATCGTCCATACGGAAATGAATGAAAGCCTGAACAGACCTTCTGTCACATAACTGTGGACAGCTGATTGGGAAACTCCACACAGATCCCCTACTGACCCCTGGAAAGAGCTGGAGGCATAGAAGTTGAGGGCCACTGTGACCTTCAGTGCCACTGGCATGGGGTGTCCACCCATGGAGGTGATCTCAGACCCAATCATCTGACAGGTGAGAGTCACTGTTTCCCTCAAGAGGCAGAGCCTCCTTCAGCATTGCATCTCAGACATATTGAGGTAGCTGCATCACCACCTGTAAACCCTGGCAGCAGGCTAGTGGCACCTTCTGCAGCCCCTTCCGCCTTGGACTACCTGCTGCCCCTGCACCCTTTGTGCCTGCGCCTCTCCTCCCACAGGCCCCTCCCCTGGAAGCTGCACTGGGACACCTGGCCTCCTCTCCCTTCTGCCCCTCTCTTCCTCCTCACAGGGGATGCCTCCAGCGGAGACCACAATCCCCATCACCAGGGCAACAGAAGTGCTGTCTGATACTTGGAAGTGTCCACATGGTCTGAATTCTCTGGGGTCCTTGGAGACAACAGAAAGTCTTGAAATGAAACCGGGAAATGCTAACAACGAAGCCCCAAAGATAGATGAAGTTGCCATACACCAATAAGTAACCAGCAGCAAACTATTTACCAAACTCCTCACTACTCACGCTGGCAATGCTGCTGACCATTTTTATCTCACCCGTGGATAAAGTTTTTGAAATTGTCAGCTGGCTGTATGCCCGTTTTGCCCTTGCAAAGAGCACAAAACTGCACAGGCAATGAAAAATTGAATTTTTAATGGCCTTAATTGGCCCATCAATTAATGGCCGGCACTGCTCTGGCACCATTGTGCGCCAGCCGAGTGAAATATCACGCGAGTGCATGATGACATCGGGACGTTCACCCGACATCATCATGCGCTATTTTACGCTCGACCGTGTCGGGCGCGCACCCGCACGCCAAGCAAAAAATTCTGCCCAGAAAAAATTTCATCGCACTATTTGATAAATGTTGTAAAGTGGAGTACTATGTCCCTTTAAGAGAATGCAAGTGGACTAACCATGTGACAATACTGACCAATCAATGTACAGCGCGGACTATAGGTTAACTGTAAGTATAGAGCTGGCAGTGGTTGTGGAAGCACACAAAGATTTAGCGTTCTGCCCTCTGTCGCAATAAACAATCATAGTTTGTTCTTGTCTCTCTCCATTATTGACAGCAAGCATCAACTAGCAAGAGTTTATGAAGGCATGCAATTCGAGTTTACTCGACTATTGAACTCATAGATTCAAGACATAAAACTGGCGACGAGGTTGAAAATAGCAAAATAATCCACAAGATTGGTAAGCAAAACATTAGAAAGAGAATCTGTACTTCTGTTGTAAAATAGACAGCAATCAGGGCAGAAAGCAGTGCTGTGGTTTTAAATGTGAAAAAAAAGAGAAAAGACAAAAATCCTGCCAAATCACAATCACAGAGATCCTGCTAAAACTCAAAAAGAGTGCGAAACACAGCACAGAAAAGCCGATAGCTGCAGAGACGGAGTTGAAAAGAAACGGTGACAGCTCTTAAAGCGGCAACACATTTAAAGAGGTACATGCAAGGAAAATGGCTATGGACAGAAAATTATAAGAGACCCCAGAGAGAGGGCAACTCTGCAGAAGGCAAAACCCGAATCAATCAACGATAGTCAAGAAAGCCGCGGTAAGCCAAACACCTGAATTCATCTTTAAATGGGAAGCCATCAGAAGCGCAGTCCCCTTGCAGCCATTCACAATGCTGCAGTTCAGGTGTGTCGATCTATTCGACCCCATTTCAGATGATTGGTCTCAGTAAGTCAAACACCTAGCATTCATTTTTACTGCTAATGACATCACGGAGGAGGAAAAGAAGAGGGCAATTCTTTTGTCCACATTTGGGAGCAAAAGGTATGGGCTGATCTGCAGCCTCATGTCACCTAACACCCCTGACTTGAAGACTTTCAATGAGTTAATAAAAATTGTACAAAACCACCTGAGAGCAAAGCCTTCAGTTACTATGCAGCGCTTCAAGTTCAATTCAAGGAATAGGTTTCCAGGGGAGACAATAGCTGACTATGTGGCCATTTTAAAGGCATTAACTGAACATTGCAAATTCAGAACATCCATTAGTGATATGTTGAGAGACGACTGATATGCGGGATTGGAGATGATATTATTCAAAGGTGTTTGCTAGCCGGAGCTAATCTAGACATGAGAATGCTGTTAGAAATTCAGAAGCTATAAGAGATACAGAAAATGGTGCCATCAATCTTGTAGAGCAGGACAGACCAGCAACAAAAGGAGCGAAAATATCGGACCCCACAAAAAGGCGGGAAACACCCTCTATATACAGATCAGTAAAAAACAGCAGTACCACAGTGAAAGCCCACAAAATGATGAGAGAAATGTATACAGGCATTCAGTGGGTGATCAACAATTCAAACAAGTGAAATGCTTTTTCTGCCACCACCATGGTCACATGAGGCGGCACTGCAGAGATAGACTGAGACAGCATTTTAAAACCAAGAGGAGAAATCGTGAAATATGTCTCATGGAAGAACCAGAAGAAATAGTATCAAACATCCATTCATTATATAGCATGAAAGTGGGTAGAACCTAGCCAATCCAAGTAGTCATTATAGTCAATAGACAACCCGTTAAGATGGATAAAAACAAAAATAAAAACAAAAAAACTGCGGATGCTGGAAATCCAAAACAAAAACAGAATTACCTGGAAAAACTCAGCAGGTCTGGCAGCATCGGCGGAGAAGAAAAGAGTTGACGTTTCGAGTCCTCATGACCCTTCGACAGAACAGTTCTGTCGAAGGGTCATGAGGACTCGAAACGTCAACTCTTTTCTTCTCCGCCGATGCTGCCAGACCTGCTGAGTTTTTCCAGGTAATTCTGTTTCCGTTAAGATGGAAGTTGATACTGGATCGTCAATGTCCATCATTGGAGGACATACATTCAAATACCTAAATAAAGGAACCCATCCTTTAAGATTGGAAGTTTCGGACACTAAACTGAGAACAAACACGGGTGACGAAATAAAACTGAAAGGGTTATGCCAAGTCTCAGTGGAGCTCAACTTGAAAGGTTGCCATTAATAGCGGTAGCGGTAGCTGGAGACGACCCCAGCTTTATAGGCCGCAACTGGCTCGAAAAGATTAAATTAAAATGGGCCAAAATTTTTCAAATGAAAGGCTTACAGGAATTGTTGCAAAAGTATGCTTCCATTGTCAATGATGATTTAGGAAGGGTCGGAGGGCTACAGGCCAGAATCCATGTAGACCCAAATGCAACCCCCAGATTTATAAGAGCCAGACCAGTCCCTTATGCTCTACGGGACAAGGTTGAAACCGAACAGGACAGACTGAAAAATCGGGCATCCTACAACCAGTGCAATTTTCTGAGTGGGCGGCACCTTTAGTACCTGTACTAAAGCCAGACCAAAGTGTCCACTTATGCGATGACTATAAGCTAACTGTCAATAAGGTGGCCAAACTTGATAGACACCCGATACTCAAGACTGAGGAATTGTATTCGAAGTCGGTAGGGGGCACCACATATTCGAAATTAGACATGAGCCATGCCTACCAGCAGGTAGATTTGGAAAAGGATTCTAGAGAATTCGTCACCATTAATGCACACCGATGATTGTATCAAAACACATGTCCATCCTTTGGGGTCTCCTCAGTATGTGCTATTTTCCAAAGAATGATGGAAACCTGCTCCAAGGATGGCCCCATGTTATCATTTGCTTGGATGACATATTGGTCACAGGACTGACCGACGATGAATACTTAGCAAAACTAGAAAAAGTGCTCAAACACTTCGCACAAGCTGGGGTACATTTAAAATGAGAGAAGTGTCTGTTCCAAGCTAAGGAGATAGCTTACTTGGGCCATAAGGTTGATGCACAGGGCCTGCATCCTGTGGAAGAAAAAGTCCAGGCCATTTGCGAGGCCCTGTCTCGAGAAATACCACAGAGCTTAAGGCGTTCTTAGGCATGGCGAACTACTACAGCCGACTCCTCCCAAATCTCTCGACTGTGCTGGCCCCATTGTACGGCCTGCTTAAGAAGAACCAGAAGTGTAGTTGGCAAACCCCATACCAGGATGCCTTCCTGAAAGTGAAGCAATTGTTAAGATCGCCGGCCTTGTTGGCCCACTTTGACCCCAAGAAGGAATTAATTTTAACATTTGATGCGTTCCCTTATGGAATGGGGTCTGTCCTTTCACATCGGATGGCGGATGCCTCTGAATGACCCATTGGCTATACATCTCGCACACTCAATGTCACAGAGCGACGATATTCCCAAATTGAAAAAATGGGCTTATCTATTGTGTTCGGCATCCGGAAGTTTCATCAATATCTCCATGGTCGCCATTTCCATATTATGACCGACCACAAGCCCCTGCTGGGATTATTTGGAGAAGATAATCGCATCGGCTTGCATCCAGAGATGGACACTAATATTAGTCACCTACAAATACACTTCTGTTCACCATTCGGCTAGTCAAATCGTACATGCCAACGCACTAAGCCGCTCTCCCCTACCAGCTAATAATGGGGGGCTCAGATTCCCCAGGAACTAGTCTTAGTGCTAAATTATCTGGATTCCTCCCCTGTTCAGGCCAGACAAATCCATGAGTGGAAACATCAGAACCCACTATTGTCTAATGTCTGGGAGCAGGTCTTGAATGGTTGGTCAAGTGGATCTAAATCAGAGGAAATGAAGCCCTATTCTGATCGCAAATATGAACTCTCTTACCAAGATGGCATATTACTCTGGGGAGCAAGGGTTATCGTGCCCCCGAGGGGGCATAGGCCATTATTAGCTGAGCTACACTGTACTCACCCTGGCATTAGCAGAATGAAGATGCTCGCATGCAGCTTTGTGGTGGCCAGGCATGGACTTGGATATCGAAACTCTGGTCAAAAACTGTCCTCAATGCCAGCAGGTGCAAAAACATCTTAGTCCCTTAGCTCCATTGCACCCATGGGAATGGCCGGGGCAACCATGGGTGCACCTCCACATCAATTACATGAGACCCTCCTTGGGCACAATGTTCCTTTTACTGATTGACTCCCACTCCAAACGGATGGATGTCTATGAAATACAGTTGCCCACGTCGGCTGCTACAAAGATCATTTGGGGCAGAGTTTTGCAGTGCATGGGTTGCCGAGATCCTCGTGTCTGACAACGGGACCGCTTTTATCACCGGGGAGTTCCACAGGTTCACACCCCTTAATGGCATTACCCATATCAAAACCTCACCCTACCACACAGCATCGAATGGTATGGCTGAGCAGGCAGTCCAAACCTTTAAATCCAAGATGAGAAAGATGGAAGGGGATTCCATCGGCACGAGATTGTCTCTGCACCTGTCTGACCCTTATCCAGTCAAATATGGAGGGGAGGGTGGAGAAAAGCCAAGAGGTGCAAAAGAACAGGCATGATGGTCATGGTCGCGAAAGAAATTTCATGGTGGGAGATGTGGTCCTCACAAAGAACTTTGGAGATGGGCCCAACTAGCTGTTAGGCGAGATGAGTGCAGTAACTGGACCAATCTCCCATAATGTATCAGTAAACAGCCGAATAATTAGATGACATGCGGATCATCTCCGCAAATGAACACCAGTCCCACAAGAAGATTTGTAAATAGTTATTAGTGAAAATAGTTCACATTTTATTAAGTTTGTCAACTATATTTTTTAAGTAAAGGGGAGGGATGTGGTAAAGTGGAGTAACTTTAAGAGAATGCAAGTGGACTAACTATGTGACAGTACTGACCAATCACTGTACAGCGTGGGCTACTGGGTAGCTCTAAGTCTAGAGCTGGAGGTGGTTGTGGGAGCAAGCAAGGATTGTGCTCTGCCCTCTTTTGCAATAAACAATCACAGTTTGTTCTTGGGTCAGCCTCTCTTCATTATTGATAATGAGCATCAACTAACAAGTGTATGTGAAGGCGTGCAATTTGAGTTTACTCGACTAGTGAACTCATAGACTCAAGACATAAAAAAAACAAGGAATCACCTGGTATTCCAACCAACAATCCTTGCTCCACCAAACCAGTAAAGTACATGCTATTCCTTTGCTGTTTGCGTGCTAATTAATTGCTGTGCTTGCTTACATAGCTAAAGTGATTACACTTCAAAATAAAAGTTGTTGTTGGTTGTAAAGCACTTTGTGGCATCCTGGTAACATGATACAAATTCTTTATTGTGGTTGATACTTTCCAGAAAACGAATTCAAGAAATAAATTTATTACATATTGAGGATGAGATACAAGTGTATGTTAAAGCAATAAAACCCACATTGCAAATACTGGAGAGATTTGCAATTATAACCATGTTGTTATATTTAAACTTATCTCCATTGTTCATTTAAAACTGATTTGTTGTGCACTCTTTCTCTATTTATTTGAGAAATCACAAGTCTTTTGCCAGAACCATCTTCCATATTTGGCACTTGATCAGATACTTTTCACGTGTGGTCCAGTTTAGTGTGCCAAGCATCTCTAAACGGAAAATTTGAAATCCATTGATGGTAATATTAACAAAATTATTTTTCATTCTTTATTTTTTAAGAAAGAAACTAATAGTGAGGTTATTTTTCAAATAGAAGAGAAATTTTATCTTCCCCAAGGAGAAATTTGCAGGACAAAGGAGAAAGAGCACGAGAGTGGAGGGCTCTTTCATGAAACCTGCTTGTAAAAACTTCTGTAAGTATATAATAAAAAGGCAAAGACAGGTAAAATGATAATGGGGAATAAGGAAATGGCAGCCAGCCAGCCATCCAGAGAGCCAATGTGTAATGTTGGGGGTGGGGGTGCAGCAGTGGGTGGGTGGGTGGTGAACAGAGGGCATTGCCAGATGGCACTTGTGTAATGGTTCCGGGTCAACTGCAGAAGCATGTAAAGATGCCAGATCTGTTTGGGGGGGCATGCTGCAAGGGGAGCAAAGGGGCAGTGGCACTTGCTCCCAAGGGTCTAGTCAGGCCAAACTGTAGGAGGAGGTCAGCTGATCAGGATGCACAGGAAAGGGGAGAGTCTACCCACCATGGGAATAATCCATCCAGTCTCGTGTCTTCTCTCCCCACTCCACAACCCACCCTACCACCGAGGACAAGGAGCAATGCAGAAGGAACGAGGTCCAGGTATTCTCAGGGGCACATCAAGAACATCAGGAACAGAAGAGGGCATCCCAGAGAAGTGCACAGATGGGCATGCAAGCCACCTCCTGTGCGAAGAAGGGCCTATTACTGAGAGAGAATCTATCGTGCACAGCTTATCTATCTCCAGATATTCAAACGGCAGTGTTAGCACAGCCAAAGGCTCTCCAAAGAGGCTATCACTGATCTCTGTACTATGCTGCAGGATGAGCTGAGACCTTTAGGGGTTGGTAGACACCCAAAGCCAGTGACACTGAAGATCACTGCCAGTCTCAATTTCTATGCAGCTGGCTCTTTCCAGGGATCCACTGGGGACAAGTATGGGATCTCCCAGGCTGTGGCCTATCATTGCTTCAATGAGGTGACCAATGCCCTGTTCAAGAGGGCTGACGACTATGTGCACTACCGAATCGACCTGGACAGCCAGGCTGAGAGGGCTATTGGTGGATTACCACAGGTACAAGGTGTCATCAACTGCACACATGTGGCCTTCAAGGTTCCCACAGACCAGCCAGCAGCTTTCATCAACAAGAAGGGATTCCATTCCATCAACGTCCAACTTGTCCATGTTCATTGAAAGCAGATCCTTCAGCTGTATGCACGGTTCCCAGGAAGCGGCAACAATGCCGTTATACTTTGATAGTCCCAGGTGCCAGAGCTTTTATGGACTCCCATGCACCTTCATTGATGGATTTTTGGGGACAAGGGCCACTCCTTAAAGACATGGCTACTCATAGAAGTGAGGAGCCCTTGCACCGCAGCAGAGAAGAGGTAAAAAACCTCCCACTGGATCCACCCGGGCAACCATCACACAGACTGTTGGGCTGCTCATGATGTGATTCAGGTGCCTAAATCACTCCGGTGCAGCACTTTAGTATGCCCAAGCAAGGGTCTCATGTATCATGGTAGTTTGCTGTGCATTGCACAACCCAGCACTGCAGTGAAGGAAGACCTTGAAACATGAGGACACCACAGATCACTACTCCTCATCCAACAGATGGAGTAGGCTGCTAGACAGGTGGCACAGGATGAGGAATCCTTTCACCAGAGGTGAAGGACATAAAGAGACATACAAGAGAGGCTCCAGACAATCTCATAACCGTTGAGACCCTGATGACCTTTTACAATCAATGCAATAAAGCCTCACCTTTATGGTGACCCGCTATCGCCTCCATCATCTCACCCTCCATTGCCCAGTTTCACAGTGCGCACTGAGAAAGCGGAGGAACTGACCAAGCGTGGCCTTCGCCCATTAAGCAGCTCGTTGAGGGAGCAAGACTGCAGAAGACATCTGACAAGGCAAAAGGATGATCAACAACAGTGAGCATGATATTTATTGAGCAGCGCAACATAATCAAGCTTTCACATGTACAAGATCTAAACACCCGTGAACCCCAAAATATTGCATTAAGATGTTCTTGTTAACTGTCTTGCATGTGGTCTGTCCTCATGTGCTAATAGCTGACATGGAGGCAGGCTGCTGATCAAGCTGCCCCTTGGCTGCAGCTGACGTCCCCTGGCTGCCTATGGCCTCGAAAGCCCCAGCACAGGGAGGGGCTTCTATATAGGTGCAGGAGTTCCTCTGTTATCACAGCAACTTGAGGTACTGACATCATTGGCAGACAAGCTGAGATGCCACTTTCCACAGCAGAAGCACCCATAAGAGGAGCCTCCCCAGATGCAGAAGGCAGCCACTCCTACTCCTTTGCAAGGCACACTTGTACCTCCCTGCTGTCCATAGAGTTCATGGATAAGGCGATGGTATGCAGGTCTGTGCAAATCTCTGGCATCCACAGAGTAGTCTACCAGACCTGACTCTCTGTGAGGATTGTCAAACTTTCAATGGAGGAAGCCATCTGTGCACAAGCCTTAGACATGGCAGCACTCATGGCTTGAATGGACTCCACGATCATCCCTTTGTGGGTGCTTATAGCCACTGGCAGCTCTGCCAGATGTTACCTCAATTCTTGTTGAGCTGCAGTTGCCATGTGCCAATGACTCCAAATGCTCATCATCAGCCTGGAGCTCAGCCTGGGCCTGACCTCCCACAGTCCTCTGACTGTCAGTGGCTTCAGCTGTCAGTCAGCTGCGTGGTTGCGTCTGTGATGTGCTCACCAGCCTGTGACCCTGAGTCTAATCATGTACCCATGTACCCACCAACATTAGTGTATCTGAGCTGTTAAATAGTGCGGGAAAATAATGTGGTGCTGTGTCCTCTGAGTATCCCTCCTCCTCTTCAGAGGAGGCCGGCTGGCTCTCAATCTCATGACATCCTCTGGCCTCAGTTTGACCCTGAGCTGCATCAGAGAACACAGACATTTAGGAGTTAAGGGATTCCCATTCCCTCATCCCAGCTAAGCCTGATGTGGAGCACCACCTGTCCAATAGTGCCTCCTCTATGTTAATTGACCAACTGCCAGGTGATGACATTTGGTTGGCCACTGGGTACCCGAGCAAAAGCGGCACCCATTTCTGGTGCCACTACTGATCCTGCGGCCTTCTAATAAAATTCAGCCCTATTTCTTTGGCTTCCAGATAAGACCACACAAAAACATTTTGGAAATAAGGGGCATTCAAGAATTTAATGAGAATGATGAACTTAAAGAAATTAGTATTAGTAAAGAAATAGCACTGGATTAATTAATGGTACTAAAAGCCAAAACCCCCCTGGACTTACTGGCCTAAATCCTCGGATTTAAAAGAGCCAGCTGCAGAGATAGAGGATGCATTGGTTTTGATCTTCCAAAATTTCCTGGATTCTAGAATGGTCCCCATGGAGTAGAAGGTAGCAAACATAACCCTACTATTCAAGAACAGAGGGAGAGAGAAAACATGGAACTATAGACTAGTTAACCTGACATCAGTAGTCAAAAGATGTCAGAATCTCTTAATAGAGATGTGATAACAGGGAACTTAGAAAATTATAACATGATTAAATTGAGTCAACACAGATTTATGAAAAGGAAATTGTGTCTGGCTAATCTGATAGAGTTTTAGAGCATGTAACTAGTAGGGTGTATAAGGGGGAACCAGAGGATGTGGTATATTTGGGTTTTCAAAAAGCATTCAATAAACTGTCACACAAGAGGTTATAATACAAAATTAGAGATTGATATCTCTAGGTGATATATTAGCATGAATTTAGGATAGGTTAACAGACAGATAGCAGAGAGCAGGAATAAACAGGCCATTGAAATTTACAACCTATATCAATGACTTAAATGAGGGGACTGAGTGTAATTTATCCAAGTTTGCTGACAATACAAAGTTGGGTTGGAAAGTAAGCTGTGAGAGGACACAAAGAGGCTGCAAAGAAAATGTTGATACTCAGAGGGACCTAGATATCCCTGTACACAAATTACAGCAAGTTAACATGCTGGAATGAGCATGTTGCTCTATTATGAGAGGCTGAGTAAATTAGTCCTATTCTCTGGAGTTTAGAAAAATGAGAGGTGATTTCATTGAAACATACAAGATTCTGAAGGGATATGAGATGGTAGACACTGAGGTGTTGTTTCTTCTGGCTGGGAATTCTGGTCTCAGGATAAGGGGCCAACCATTTAGAACTGAGGTGAGGAGAAGTTACTTCATTCAGAGGGCTGTGAACCTTTGGAATTCTCTGCCCTGTGGATGCTCCGTTGCTGAGCATATTCAAGCCTGAGATAGACAGATTTTTGATCTCTCAGGGAATCAAAGGATATGGGGAGCAGGCAGGAGAATAGAGTTGAGGCAGAACACCAGCCATAGTCGTACTGAATTGTAGATCAGGGGCCAGATCATCTATTCATGCTCCTGTTTCTTCTGGTCTTATGTGCAGCAAGTAATGAGGAAAGCAAATGATATATTAACATTTATCACAAAGTGATTTAAATATCAGAGTTAAGAGGTCTTATTGCAATTATATGAGGCTTTGGCAAAACCATACCTGGAGTACCTTGAACAGTTTTGATATCCTTATCTGAGGAAGGATATACTTGCCCTAAAGGGAGTATAACAAAAGTTCACTAGACTAATTACTGGAATGAGGGGCTGTCCTATGAGGAGAGATTGAGTTGACCAGGCCTATATTCCCTGGAGTTTAGAAGCATGAAAGGTGGCCTCATTTAAACATATAAAATTCTTAAGAAGTTTGACAGCGTAAATGTTGAGAGGATGTTTCCCCTGGCTGGGGAATGTAGAACTGGGGATCACCATTTCAGAACAAGGGATTGGCCAGTTAGGACTGAAATGAGAAAAGAATTCTTCACAGGGCGTGTTGTGAACCTTTGAAATTCTCTACCCCAGGCAGCTGTGAATATTCAGTCATTGAGTACATTCAAGACAAAGATTGATAGACTGTTAGATACTAAGGTAATCAAAAGGTATGGGAATAGTGCAGGAAGGTGAAGTTCAGATAGATCAGCCATGATCTAGTTCAATGGCAGAACAAGCTTGAATGGCTGAATGGCCTATTCCTGTTCCTATTTCTTATGTTTATATGTTGAAAGAGCCATTAATGACATGATGGGCTGAATAGCCTCCTTCCCTAACTTCCAAATCAGAGAATTAAGAAAACAATGCTTCAAGCCTAGCTCTGAGCAGTTCTTCTCTGCTATCCTCTCTAGTGATAGATAATCAGCATTGTTGTAACACACTGCATCACTCACTGGTACAATACATTTCTTATGACTCCCTGCCTCACACAGAACCCACAGAACACCACTTTAAAATGACTCTAATAATAATGATTTTTGTAGACAGCATTGTACATTTTCTGTTACATTTTCAATGTATCTTGATCCTAATAGTGCTGCCGTTAAACAACAGTCCCTTTATATCATCTGACTGCTTTCATTGGCACACTAGAATATAATGCAACTTAGAAACATCAATTAAATAGACTGGTTTTATATCCATTGCTATTGCAGTGAAATGTACTGCAGTAATAAAAGAAGCAATATTCTTTTAACAACTTTTACAGCCTATTATTCAAAGCTATCAAAATATGTTCAATGCTACAAAACATATCAGTGAAGAAGATTTCAAAAACATTACATACAGGTTTCTTCAGAATTGAATCTCGATTTTTATACTGAGTAAGCAACTTCCTGCGAAACTCCATTTATGTAGAAAGAATCCTAGAACGCTTATCAGCGGATAGAGAAAATAAAGATAGCATTTCAGATTTTTATATTTCAAGGTCGTCAATGCAAAAAAATTCCCAAATTAATATTGTGGCCCAGGTTTTTGTCCCTGGGTTGGATTCGCCCATTTGGGAGATTGCCCAGCTCAACAAATCTGACCTTTGAAATTGCCGACCCACAGTTGGAATTTTCGGTCGGGGCACGCGGGCTGAAAAATGAATCAGAGGGGCAACCCCAGAACGTGTACTAAGGCTGCCGGTTGAGGAATCGGGATTGGCACAAGGCCTGCCTCTGTGCTCCAGCACTGTGTTTAAATAAATAAAATAATAAAACAAGGAACATCCCTTCAGGCCTCACTGCTCACCACCCCACCTCCCCAATACCCTTTCACACACTCCCTATGCCCCATCCATGCCAACGTGCACCCCACCCACCCTCCATAGCTCCCATAATCCTTATGCTAACCCATGCCCTTCTGCCCACCACCGTTAGCCCTTACCCCCTCCATGCAAACTCATCTAGTATCCTTGGACAGCTCCTTGACAGTTTTGACACTTCCTGGACAACTTTGACAGCTAGATAGCTCCTTAACAGCTGGACAGCTCTTTAACAGCTCCTTGACAGTTGCAAAGAGTTTGTGTGTTAAAAGTGCATTACCATGTTCACTTTTAACAATCCCAAAGGGTGTATTATCTTTGTCAAAGGATTCCCAGGGGTACCTTAGCTCTCCAAAGGGGTAGCCTGGCTATCCAAGGGAATTCACCAAGATCAGACCTGCTCTTACTTGTTCCAATCTGCACGCCCCTATTCTTCCAAAAACCCATTTAAATCACCAGCTGCCTCTGCACGAAACCCAGCCTGACTCCTGTCCCGCCCCTGCGAAGAAGGCAAATGTTGGGCTTGGTGGTGGGTGTTAGGGCTGGGGGGACTTTGACATTTCATCCACATCTGGGATTTTTCACTACGGCAGAGAGCCCTCTCCATCATAGCGGATATCCAGGCCTTAATGTTTTTCAGTGGTCATGCACACAGAATACATGCCTTGTTTCGCATGCATGAGATCAGTATGCTCAGAGTCACTTTTCCATCACTGTCAACAGTTTAAAAATCAGAAAGCTGTGTTCCTGTTCTGACCATCAGCAAACACCAACCATAACCATGATAACTTTATATGGCTGCTTCTAAAAATTTTGCCATAAAGAAACAGCACTGAAAAAGTCTTGGAACACAACCCTAATCAATAATAAATTTACACAAATATCACCCAAATAAAGTAGAACTAAACCTCACTGCTAAACTATAGTCCCAGGAGACAGTGTAAGCATGCAAATGAAAACAGAAAAAGCTGGAAATACTCATTAGGTCTGGCAGCATTTGAGGAGAGAGAAACAGAGTTAATGTTTCGAGTCCCTTTGTTGTATTTATCAGGATGAACTGAGTAGAATTCCCAGAATACAACATGCAGAGATGAGGAGTACAAATACTCTAATTACTTTCACACAGATTTTAAATTTCTGGAAAACAATCTCAGTCAGCTCATTTCAGTCAGTCAGGCACATGTGGACTGTTTTGAGCTTCATGTTGGCAATGTGCGCTTGTAGAAGACTTGCAGCATTATAATTGCTAACCCATGAGAAGTAAATGTGATGATGGATAGGGGCCACCATATACTTGGCAACAGGGGCTTAGGTTAATTTGGTCTAAATTGGCTACTCACCATTTGTGGGCAAATAATTGTTTGTGACCCCCACCTGACCTCTCTAAGATAAAACTCAGCGTTGGAATCATGGTGTTACACCAACATGATAGCCGGTAGCGTAAAATTGTGGGCCTGTCCCCCTCCAATCCCAACCTTGATCTTCTTTGAAAATTCAGCCCATGGTTTTCCTCCAAAACCCCTCACTTCCAGTTATGCTAACCTACTCAGCCATTCAGATCAGCTTCCACCCTCTCCTGTCAGTGTTTTAATGCAGCAACATTATTTGAATATTCTAAACCAGCAGTCATTGTCAAAAGTGAAAAATAGATCAAACCACAGATAGCTCGAATTTTCACCTAGCAGAAGAAATTCCAGACAAGACTTATAATATTATGTGGGAATTTAATTCCATATTTATGCTGTTGGTGCAAATACAAATTTCCAAAGCATTGCAAATAATAATATGACACACACATATTGCATGATTAATGATTGTGGAAACTTTAGAAGAAATAATTTATAGCTTATTATGGAGAATTTTTAATGCCAATATTATCTACATTTTAAAAATCTTAAATGTGCAAATGGTGTAACACTTATTTAGCCCTATTATGCCTTTATCATCCTTCTCAGGCATGCTTAATCATTGTTAAATTTATAATAATTATCTCAAATTTATTCTACTGTTTCTAAATTTCTTTTATTTACCTTTGATTGGCTGATTCAAACACACAATTGGCTCTGAACCTTGACTTCTAGTTTCTCAACGGCTTCTGCACCTCCCAAAATTAAGTTAAAGCAAACTAAAGTAACTGGACAATTTCCAAAATAGTTGTGGGAGCATTTAAACTTTTTAAACCATGATTTTTATATTATAATTAAGGTAATTTACACTTTTCATTTTTTCCACCCAGTTTTTGCAAGACAATTCACAAGTTCAAGGTGAGGGGCAGGAGGTTTGGGGGGGTGGGGGGTGTGAAGAAAAACTTTTTTACCCAGAGGATGGTAACAGTCTGGAATGCGCTGCCTGGGAGGATGGTGGAGTCAGGTTGCCTCACGTCCTTTAAAAAGTACCTGGATGAGCACTTGGCATGTCATAACATTCGAGGCTATGGACCAATTGCTGGTAAATGGGATTAGGTAGGTAAGTCAGGTGTTTCTCAAGTGTCGGTGCAGACTCGATGGGCTGAAGGGCCTCTTCTGCACTGTGATTCTGCGATTCTATGAATCGCAAAACACGGAATGTCTCAACTCCCTTTGTCCAAAAACGAGCTCTACACTGTTTCTAATTTGTGACTGACCAGTCAAACATATCCAGTGCTCTAGCCTGCAACTAGATCTATAACTGATACCAGAATTCATTTCAAGAATGCATGGCAATTGTAGCACGTACCTACATCATATTTTACATGCAATGTTTCTGCCCTTATAAAACAACACATCCACTGAATTACTGTGAGCAATGGCACGTGAGATTCACGAGTATATGCAGCATTGATGTGACACTTGATTGAACACAAACAAATGAGTGCTTTTCATTTATTTGTTTTAATTTTCCACTCATACATGTCAACAATTTAAAAAAGGACAATCCATGGGCTTTCAACATATTTGCATGGTTGAGGTCTGGAGCCAGGGTTCATTATGTCGTGATCTGATGTTTAAAGCACAGAGTCTCCACAGTCCAGACAAAAAATGTCTGTAATTAGTGCTGCACTCTATGGAGCACTACAACTCCAACTGCCTTCATGCCAAAGAAAGTAATTGTTTTAATTCTCTTCACTGTGAGACACTGATCAGTAGCATGTTAGTTGAGTAATGACACTTAATGAAATTACGGTATGACTGACAATGCAGAAGCACCAATTGAATTGCTCAACACGCAGTATACAAGGCAATGTTTCTATTATGATTGAAGGTGAGCATGATTGAGTGCTGAACCAAGTCTTAACAGAATCGCTGAATTATTTTGGCGCAGAAGGAGGCCATTTAGCCCATCATTTCTGCACCGACTCTCCAAATGAGCAACTCGCCGAGTGTCATTCCGCCACCTTCTCCCTGTAACCCTACACGTTCTTCCTTTTCAGAGAACTATCTAATTGCCTTTTGAATGCTTCAGTTGAACCTATGCCTCCATCACATTCTCAGGCAGTGCATTTCAAACCCTAACCATTCGCTGTGTGAAAAAAATTTTCCTCATATCACTATTACTTCTTTTACTAATTACTTTAAATCTGCCTTGAAATCTCATTCTCAATCCTCACTAGTGGGAATAGTTTCTCCATACCTACTCTGTCCAGACCCCTCATGATTTTGAACACCTCTATCAAATCTCCACTTAAGAGTCAATGTAACCTCAATGTGGCCACTTTGAAGGTAATGCAAAGCCCATGTAACTTGTTTAAATTGACCACTACAAATTTAGGTGGCCTGTTCCCTTTTTTTAAAAAAAAATGTTTTAAGTCAGTCACAAAATGACAAAGCACTTATATAAGTGCCTCTAATCAGATGAAGTATGAAGGCCATTTGAAAAACAAGTTATGAACATAATTGCATGCAACAATGTACTCAGACCTGGTTGGATTATTTTCTAATAATATCAGCTGGAAAGAACATGTCCCAAATATATCAACACACAGATTTTTTTCAGCTAACGAGAAGTATGCAGGATGACCTGGCTAAAATTAAGAGCATTTTACATTTCCCACTAAATAATAGAACACTACCAGATATGTTGCAGGCAATGCCAAACTGACCAAACAAAGCACCTCAGTCAACACTACCCTTCCACCTTGCCTCCTTAGCTCCAACCCGCATCATGATGCAAAGCATTTCTGCTGTATCAAACACACACTTCCTCAATTAGTGTAAATATTGGCTGTGTTTTTAACTTGAACTCAAATGCATTTGAAGTTAGAGATTAAAATAAAGAGGTAGTTGAAGGCTTTTCCTGTATGAATTTTTGTCAGATTTTTTTGTCCTTTCCATGCATTTTGTCCAAAATCTTGGAAACGGACGGCCTGAATTTTCCAGGCAGTGGGTGGGCTCGGCGGGAGCAGGTGGGGGAGGTCATGGAGCCGACCACCGCCCGCGATGGGCTCTGCACCACCATTTTACATGGGAGGGCCAATTAAGGCCCGCCCAGCGTAAGACGCGAGTGGTAGCGCTCAGCAGCACCTGTGCATGCAGGGGGAGGAGGGAGAGGTGGGACTCGCGCTGTTTCGCATATACACATGAGGCGTGGAGCTGCCTCAGGGAGATTGAAGCGCTTTTGAAATAGATAAATAAATAGTTTGAAAATTTAATTAAACGTGTCCCCTCATGTGGCTGTCTCACCTGAGATGGGACCTGTTTTTATATCTCAGAAAAATTTTTCATTTAAGTGGTAAAATCTTTAGGAAACCTCATCCCGTCCGTGGATGAGGTTTCCTAAAAAACGTGAAGGCCACTTGGCCTTATCGCCTGGTTGGATGGGCAGCATAAACAATTATATTAATTAATTCGTTAAAGGCCTTAATTGTCCTCTCAGAGGCTGTAAGAGGCTCATGGAGATGGGTGGGGGCATTAAGTTGACATGGAGGGTATGAAGGGTCATTAGGGATGGGTGAGGCATGGGTTGGCATAGATGATATGAGGGGCCATTGGGGCTGGGTGGGGGGCATGGGCTGGCATGTAAGGGCATGGGGTGTGGGGGAGGGGTAAGTAGGTGTGAATGTGAGGGCTAGGGGGCCTAATGTCTCGGGGGAGGAGGGGGTCGTGGGTGGAGCAAGGTGGAAATGGGGAGGAAGGTGTAAGGGGGGTTGGAAGGTGTTGGGGTGGGTGGAATGCTCAGGACAGTGAGGTGTCATTTCCTCTCCACTAGTCACCCATGTCCTTTCCCCAATCACAGTCCACCCCTCTGACATCAGCTTTGTCTTCCCCACTGTTACCTTACACCCAAACCCTTCTCCTTCACGTAAGTCCAGGTGAATGTGCACATTCTCTGCCGTCCTGGAAATTCCACGCCCATCCAGACTGACCTCCCAGACCTCCGAAAGTGAGCAGCGCCTCATGTTGGACGGGCACAGGTGCTGCATGGGAGTGCAATCAGTGGGTGGGCACAGACGCCAGTCAGCTCAGATGGACAACTGAAAAAGAACCCCAGCAGGCAGCATTGAAAATGCTCAGGACAGTGAGGTGAGTCTAATGGACAAAAGTTGCGCATGCATGGGAGATGCCCTGACATCTGCAGCAGGGGTGGAGACAGCCTGTGCAATGGTTGGTCCTGACACCTCTGATAACTTTGGTGTGCATTCTCTGGAGAGTCAAGGCCTTCAGGGCCCCAGCTTACTTTGGCTGTCCTCCTGCGGGCCAGCTGCTCCCTCTGCGGTGACAGAGGACGAAGTTCAGGGGGCCACAGGCAAAGAAGACTCAGAGGGAGCAGACAGCCTCTGAAATTCATGAGCTGCTGCTCCTCCTCCCTTTGGGTGTCCAAGGGCCCTGGCCTGACTCCTTGAGGGGAGGGAGCACCTGGAGGGGTGTCAAGGTTCTCCATTTCTCTCTCACATTGCCACTGCAGGAACTCATCCATGGCTGCCGTGTTGGAGTGCAGGTCTGCGTGCATCTCCACGTTCAGCTGACCAGGGTCTCCATGGCGTCCACCATCCTTCCCATGGGGACCTCCATGCCGACACACATGACCACAACTCCATCAGAGAGCAGGCGGATGCACTCCTCCAACTCGAATGCCATTCTGTTTAGGGCTTCTAACAGCCCTGCGTGATGTTCCTCCACCTTCTGCTGACTCTCCATGATGAGTTGGAAGGCCGAATCCAGAGGCTCTTCACCTTACTCAAGCTTGACAGATGCCTCTTCCCCAGCAGTCCTTCGGGTGCCGAACCTGCTTCCTCCTGCTGCGGACATGACCGCCAGATTGTGAACCTGAGCCTGCTCTAGATGTAGGTCCCACCAAAATGTGTCTATGCGCTGGTGGAGGGTACAGGTAAGTGCTGTGATGGGTCTTCAAGGCTTCTTATTTCCAGCTCTTCAATGGAGGAGGTGTCCTCTTGGCTGGAGCCGAGGGACTGGCTGGCTGAGGGTAGTGGTCACTTGGCAGAACTCCCCGTGAACCAGAGCAGAAATGATTAGTGTATTGCAGCAGATTCAAAAGCAGAAGAGAAAGCACTCGCGGCTGCATTGAGAAAGGGGTGACTTGGTGCAAGATCCTCACATGGGTATTTGCCGCCGACCTCACTGTCGCCGAGGCACGGTCCACGTCCCCACCAGTCAGTGTGATGGCACACTCCTCAAAGTGAATGAGGGGCCTAACGTGGACTGCTCCACCCCTCATCTGCGATCTTTCTCTCCTGTTGTGAGCCAGTTTCTCCTGCATGAAAACAGATGGAGAGAGTGTAAGCAGGACACATGGCACTGTTTGGAATGTTTGTGTGGTGAGCGGAGCCATGGACGAGATGAGCATGCGAGCTCCAGAGGATATGAGCCTGATGGAGATGTGAGGGTGTGTGAGAGTTAGTGGTGTTGTCCCTTGAGGTATGAGATCCCTGTGGATGTGTGATGTGTTTGCGAGTGTGCGTTGTGAGTAACGAGGTGGTTGCCTTACCCTGGGAGGACGGATGAGAGCATTCATCCTCTTCCTGCACTGGATGGCTGACCTCCTCCGAGCTCGTTTGGCACTGACCACCACTGCCACTGCCTCTTAGGCCAGATTGGTGACTCTGGTAGACCTCCTGCAGCCAGGCGGGGGATAGAGGAGTTCACGGCGGCCCTCCACTGTGCCCAGCAGGCACCCCAGAGAGGCGTCACTAAACTTGGAGGCTGCCAACAACTTTACTTTCAGAGTCAACTGTCACCTGGAGTAATCCTGGTCTGTAGACATGAAGCAGGCTGCACTCTGGTGTGCTTTAAATATGGTGCTGGAGCGAGGAAGCACTGAGGTTACAGCATGGCAGGCAAATCTGAGCCCGCCTCACTGAGATCCAGCCTGTTTCCCTTAAATGCATTATTAATGAAGCGTGACGCATCGGGAAGTGGACAATACACTACAAAAAACCATCACTGCGGCCAACAGGTAAAGCATCATTTCTCACCCGCTACCGCTCTCGGCACTATGCTGAGACGATTCCGCACAAAGTTGCAGAGAATGAAGCCGGCCATTTTAAAGAGCCCATCTCGGCACTGGGCACCACCTCTGATCTGCATCCAGGGGTGGCAGGCCCGACTGTACCCCGCATCCCCCCCACCACTCCCCAATGAAGTTCCTGTCATTCGGGTCCCTTTTTTCCGATGTGGGTTCAGCGAGCCAAGAAGTTTCCTGACTCCAGCTACCCGACTCTGGCGAGCGAAAATCCAGGCCACAGTTGCCCTGATTTGAAAGAGTGAAAATTTAGTGAGGAAACAGTAATAGAGGATATTGCAGAGGTAGAAAGGGGCATGAAGAGATGAGAGCATAGCACTTTGAACTTGGTATGCTAAGAACAGGAAGCCAATTCCGGTGATCTGGCATTGGAGTGGTAGGTTCATGAGCTAGGATGCTAGTGGTGGAGTTGTGGATAAGTTAAATTTTATGCTAAGTGAATCTCCAGCAAGGAGATCACTTGAAAAAAAAAGCCTATATATAACAGAGGCAGGATGTTGACAGTTTCAATGATAGTGGGGTTAGCTCCAAGAATCAAAAAGTAAAATCAGTTTCGGTGGAGTTAAGAAAAAGCAAGGAGCAGAAAATATTGGTGAGAGTTGTTTGTGGCACCCGAACAGCAGTTTTAGTTCAGCAGAGTATAAACAAGGAAATTAGATGAGTATGTAATAAAGATGATACACTAATCATGGGGGATTTTAATCTCCATAGAGATTGGGCAAACCAAATTTGCAGTAATAGCATAGAGGACAAGTTCATGGAATGTATTCAAGATAGTTTTCTAAATCAATATGTTGAGGAACCAACTTAGGGAACAGGCTACTTTGGGGTATAGTTTTGTACAATGAGAATGGGGTAATCCATAACCTTGTCATAAGTGGGCTTCGAGGGAAGACTGATCATAATGTAATCAAATGTTATACTGAGTTTGAAAGTGATTTAGTTAAGTCAAAAACTAGGATCTTAAATCTAAACGAAGAAAATTATGTCAGTATGGAGTGGCAAGTTGGCTATGGTAGATTGGAAAATTACATTAGAAGATAAAATAGTAGATAAGCAATTGCCAGCATTTTAAAAATGAATTTAAATGACATAATTTGCAACAAATTTGCATTCCTTTAGGGCACAAAAACTTGACAGAAAAAGTGGTCAAACCATGACTAACAATTGGGAACTTAGGATAGCATTAGATCAAAAAAAGAGGCTTATAATGATGCCAAAAAGAATAGTAAGCCTGAGGATTGGCATCATTAGAATTTAGCAAAGGAAGACCAAGAAATTAAGAAGAAAAGAGAACAGAGAATATGAGAGTAGAAGCAGGACGCATAAAAACAGATTGTAAATGTTTCTATAGGTATGTAAAGAGAAAGAGATTAGTGAAAGTAAAAGTGACCCCATCAAAGGAAGAGACAGGTGAAATTATAATGGAGGATAAAGAAATGGCAGGAACATTGAATAAATACTTTGTATATGTCCTCACGGTAGAAGACTGCTCAAAACATTATGGAAATAATGGGGGTCAAGATTCTAGCAAGAATGAAGAACTTAAAATTATCCATCAGCAAGCCCCATGTAGTACATCCCCGTGGTGACTTATGTAAACTCCCAGGCTAAACTACAGGATACTCGAAGGAGACCTGTCCGCCAAAAACACGGCACGCAGGCCCACTGGCATGTGGTTATGCCCTCGTGACCACAAACCATGCTCCCAATTATGGCTAAATAGCTTCACTGTGCCTTGTGGGTGTCTCGGGAGAGAAGGCGGCTAAGGGACTAAACCCTGAAAGAATATCTAGAGTGGAGTTCCACAGGCAGTTTTCTGTCATTTATCAGGCAGCTTTCTGGCAACTCCTGCAGCAGAGCTGGTACATACAGTACTGGCTTTATCTTTTCCTTTGGACAACACTAGCAATGCCAAGAGTGGAGTCCTGATTCTTGGGCCAGGCCTGTGCTCTGGAGAGAACACTCCAGCTTCATGGCTTATGTCAGCACAACAGGGGCAGCAACAGTTAGCGGTTATAAGCTCTTGCTCAATTGACATATAGCATGAGTGCCAGGCATCAAGTTCAGTGGTGGGAGAGATCATCACAACTCATTGGACAGCTACCACCCGCCCCAAGATGAACAGTCCCAGTCAGTTCGGTGCTGTCCCACCACAGCCTGCTTATTTCAATGGGTTCTTGGAACTTAAAGAGTCATCTCTCGACAGGTAGGTCAATTTCTATGCTCCATGCAAAACAAACTTGATAAAAAAGAGACAAGTATTTCACATCACAAGCTGGAATGTAAGGACCATGTTTCCTGTCCTTACTGATGACTTTCTTCAGATTGATGATGCACACAGACAGCGGTGATTGACAGAGAACTTACATTGCTCCACTGCAAAAAACTTGGCTCGCTCAAAGTAGATCCCTTAAAAATGAACACTACATGTTCTTCTGGCAGGGGAAAAGTCAGGAGGCAGCAAGTGAGTATGGAGTGGGTTTTTCAGTTAAGGAGTGTACAGTTCTTGTGAAGACAAAGTCCCATCTTCACAATGAGGATACCCTCCAATGTATTGAGCGGTACTATCACCGGGCTAATTGGGATTGTTTTCAAACAGATTTAGCAACTCAATACTGGGCAACCATGAGCTGCTGTGGACCAAGGGCAGCAGCAGAATTGTACTCGAACACAATCTGTAACCTCATGGCCCGGCATATCCCCCACTCTACAATTACAAGCAAGCCAGGAGATCAACCCTGATTCAATGAAAAGTGCAGGAGGGCATGCCAGGAGCAGCACCGGGCATGCCTAAAAATGAGATGTCAACCTGGTGAAGCTATAACACAGGGCTACTCCAGTGCCAAACAGCATAAGCAGCAAGTGACAGACAGAGCTAAGTGATCCCGCAACCAACGGATCAGATCTAAGCTCTGCAGTCCTGCCACATCCAGTCATGAATGGTGGTGGACAGTTAAACAACTCACTGAAGGAGGAGACACCACAAATATCCCTACCCTCAATGATGGAGGAGCCCAGCACAAAACTTCAGCTGACCTCAGTGCAAAAAGTAAGACTGAAGCATTTGCAATAATCTTTAGCCAGAAGTGCAGAGTGGATGATCCATCTCGACCTCCTCCAGAGGTCCCCAGTATCACAGATACCAGTCTCCAGCCAATTCAATTCACTCCACATGGTATCAAGAAACGGCTGAAGGCACTGGATAGTGCAAAGGCTATGGGTCCTGACAATATTCCGGCAATAGTACTGAAGACTTGTTCTTCAGAACTTGTTGTACCCCTAGCCAAGCTGTTCCAGTACAAATACAACACTGACATCTACCCGGCTATGTGGAAAATTGCTCAGGTATGTCCTATACACAAACAGCAGGACAAATCCAACCCAGCCAATTACCACCCCATCACTCTACTCCCAATCATCAATAAAGTAATGAAAGGGGTCATCAACACTGCTATCAAGTGGCATTTGCTTAGCAATAACCTGCTCATTGATGCTCAGTTTGGGTTCCGCCAGGGCCACTCAGCCTTGGTTCAAGCATGGACAAAAAAGCTGAACTCCAGAGGTGAGGTGAGAGTGACTGCCCTTAACATCAAGGCTGTATTTGACCAAGTGTGGCATCAAGGGGCCCTAGCAAAACTGGAGTCAATGGGAATCGGGAGGAAAACTCACCACAGGTTGAAGTCATACCTAGCACAAAGGAAGTTGTTGTAGTTGTTGCAGGTCAATCATCTAAACTCCAGGACATCACTGCGCAGGGGTTCCTCAGGATAATGATCTTTAGCAGCTTCATCAATCCTTCAGTCATAAGGTCAGAAGTAGGGATGTTCGCTGATGACTGCACAATGTTCAGCACCATTCACAATTCCACAGATGCTAAAGCTGTCCATATCTAAATGCAGCAAGACCTGGACAATATCCAGGCTTGGACTGACAAATGGCAAGTAACATTCGCGCCACACAAGTGCCAGGCAATGACAATCTCCAACAAGAGAAAATATAACCATCGCTCCTTGATGTTCAATGGCATTATCATCACTGAATTCCCCACTATCAACAACTTGGGTGTTACCATTGACTAGAAACTGAACTGGGTTAGACATATAAACACTGTGGCTGCAAGAACAGGTCAGAGGCTAGGAATCCTGCAATAAGTAACTCACCTCCTGACTCCCCAAAGCCTGTCCACAATCTACAAGGCACAAGTCAGGTGTGTGATGGAATACTCCACTTGCCTGGATGAGTGCCACTCCCACAACACTCAAGACACCATCAAGGACAAAGTAGCCCATTTGATTACCACCACATCCGCAAACATCCACTCCCTCCACCACCAATTCACAGTGGCAGCAGTGTGTACCACCTACAAGATGCACTGCAGGAATTCACCTAGGCTCCTTAGACAGCACTTTACAAATTCACAACCCCTGCCATCTAGAAGGACATGGGCAGCAGATAGATGGGAACACCACCACCTGGAAGTTCCCCTCCAAGTCATTCACCATCCTGACTTGGAAATATATTGCCGTTCCTTCACTGTTGCTGGGTCAAAATCCTGGAACTCCCTTCCTAACAGCACTGTGGGTGTACCTACACCACATGGACTGCAGCAGTTCAAGAGGGCAGTTCAGCACTGCCTTCTCAAGGGCAATTAGGGATGGGAAATAATGCTGGCCTGGCCAGTGATGCCCACATCCCACGAATGAATTTTTTAAAAAATCATTCATAGCTATCACAGCACTGACTGTGAGCATTCCCTAGTGTGTAGCAAATCAGGCTGCAACCAAGGAAGCTGTGCCACTCCAATAATGTAGGTCATCCTCGGATCAACACTTGCTCTATCACTGACCCAGGAAGGATCCAGAAGTTCCTCAACATCCTCCATCAGAGTCTTTTGGACAACAATGCCCAAGGCCAGAGCGCAATGTCAAAGTGGGATCATCTGCATACTGGAAAAGAGATCAGAGCTATGCGGACTAGTTTAAGGCTTAATGGACTGAAATGGAGCCTGTTACTGCAACCAAGAGGACAGCACTGATGTCCTTGAGGAGCTGGACAGTAATCCCACCAGGTAAAGCTCCACAAGGTCAGTGGTAAAGCGCCAGGAAATGATGACGTTTCACCAGAAATGATCAAAAGTTGAAAACTGGCACTGTTGCAGCATCTCCACGAACTCTGTGTTTCTGCTGGAAGGGAAAATCTGTGCCTCAAGTCAGGTGCAATGCAAACGTAGTCACCTTGTGCAAAAACAAAGGGGATCACAGCGACTGCAGCAATTACTGAGGCAGGTCCTTGCTAAGCATTGTTGATGTTGCTCTGACCAGATTCAGATCCAGCTTCAAAGCTGGCAGATCGACAGTCAACATGAATACAGCAGTTACAGGAGAAGGGCCGCGAACAGCACAGACCAGTCGACATTGTCTTTATAGACTCACCAAGGCCTTCAAGCTTGTCAACAGAGATAGACTCTTGAAATTGCTGCGACAAAAAAGTGGCCCTCCTGGACATTATTTCTTCCTTCCAAGAGAACATGTACAGTTCCACCAAATACAATGGAGCAACATTCAGTCACTTTCGAGGTCAGCAGTGGGGTAAAGCAGGTGCCAGCTTTCTTTAGCATATTTTTCTCCTTGTTGCTATTGTACACTTCGGCAACACATGTTTACCTACATGCCAGAGCTAACAGCAAGCTGTTCAACTTGGCAAGACTGCATGCCAAGGCCAAAGTGTTTAAAGTCCTAATCCACGAGCTGCTGATTGTGCCGTGCTGGCATCCCATACTGAAGTTCACTTGCAATAACTTGTAGATTGGATTTCCCAAGCCTGCAAGAAGTTTAGACTGATAGACAATCAGTGCCAGGGAGACCAAAGTTATGGACCAGGCCATAGAAACTCCATCTTCCATCAACATTGACCACCTCACTCTGGAGGGCATCAGCAGCTCACATCCCTTAGATCCACAGTCACAAGCAACCTGTCCCTTGATGCCGAAATCAGCACCAGGATTGCCAAGGCCACAGCTGTCATGCCAAAGTTAAGGAGGCAAGTGTGGACCAACACCAATGACATGCTCTATGGCGAGCTTGCTATTGGCACAAAATCAACAGTTCGCCCACACCTGCGATACAAGAATGTCTGCAAGAGAAACCTCAAGTTGACCAGGATCGGAGTCAACGTATGGGAAGTCCTCACTGCTGACTGGAGTGCTGAAGTCAAGCAGTCAGGAAAGAGACATCTGTGTCAGCTGTGGAAGGGGTTGGCACTCATGAGTCGATCGCTACAGCCACAACAGATTGTGTTCAATCCAGAAGTGGCATACACCCCAGGGACAGTCCATCATTTCCCAAGGAAGATGGATGTCTATGTAGTGATGGAAATAGGCAGTGTATTGGAGTTGTAATCTTGATAATGCAAAGAAAAACAGTCTTGTGGCATTTCATATCTGACACAGGCTCGACTTCACTGCACTAATTTCAATTATGGAACATTAGACAATTGCCATTTTGTAGTTAGATAGAAAAAAATATATAAATACAAACTTCATTGAATCTATCACATTCCTGTAAAAATTTCATTGAAATACAAACATTTGGTCACTTAGCCCAACTGACAATCAAGCTACATTGTGTATGCATTTACTGACTGTCAGGCAAGTTGATGGATGGAATTCCTGGCCTCATAATAACATAGGGCTTACCTTGGGATGATAGAAGACTAGCAGGGAGACCTGTTTCTGACAATCAACTGCAATTGGCACTGATAGTGGGAGTGGAGAAGGCCTGATAGACCAGAGATATTCACCTTTCTATTTTAAAGAAAAAGCAGGGACATGGGAGGATATCAAAAACTGATCCTCTTTGCGTGCATTCATTTTTCTGCTTATTGAAGATAAATTAACTTTCAAGACGTTGAACCAGAGCACAATTTGCTCACATTCTTTGAAAATGTTCGTCTCATAAACTGCACCCTTAGGCCAATTAAAATTTTATTGCAAAGAAGAACTGAATATTTACATAATGAGAGTGTTTTTTCCTATTTCATTTTACTTAGCCTATTCCTGGAGGATGTTAAGTTGATGCTAGGACAAGCATCCTTACTCAGGAGACCACAGGAGGAAGTATTCACATTCCCATCCGACATAATGCCTTGGGCTACCTGAAGTATTCAGTTGCGAAGCTGCAGCAAAGTCCTGGATTTGCCTTAGGAGTTTAATTTATCCAAGCCTACTGACCTGAGCTATTCTCCTTAATTTGTTTTTGGCTATTACATTACTCATGCTTCGACAACAAGAGAACTGAAAAACTGAATATAACATGAAAGTAAATAAACAGTGCTGCAGAGTTATACAATCCTAAATTTATTTGTTCACAGTAACAGAAATTATTGTAGATGAAGAGAACAGCAAGGGTTAGCTGTTTAGCTGTAACAATGGGACACAGCTCAGGTAACCTGAAGGCTCAAGTTTAAATTCCAGTCTTGACTGAAATCTGTCTTTTTGACTTCCTGTAGGAGATAAAATTTGCAAAGCTCAGACAAACTGTCTGGGATGATCATTTCCAGCACATATACTTGCCTCAGGTGGGTCACCAAAAAACCCTATCAATGAGATCTAGATATCCCAAAGGCTAGATTAATCAAGCAAGACAACAAGAATGTAGCTAAATAACAGTGGTAGGCATGTACTATATTGAGGGACTGGGGAATGGAGAACACCAGGCTAGGACACTGTACTTTCACCTTTCACAATACTACCATGAGAAATAATTGAAATGAGTGATTTTTAATTATTCATGGGATGTAGGCTTCACAGGCTGGGCCAGCATTTATTGCCAATCCCTAGTTGCCCTTGAGAAGGTGGTGGTGAGCTGCCTTCTTGAACAGCTGCAGTCCATGTGGTGTAGGTACACCCACAGTGCTGTTAGGAAGGGAGTTCCAGGATTTTGACCCAGCGACACTGAAGGAACGGCGATATATTTCTAAGTCAGGATGGTGAGTGACTTGGAGGAGAGCTTCCAGGTGATGGTGTCTCCATATATCTGCTGCCTTTGTCTTTCTAGATGGTAGCGGCTGTGGGTTTGGAAGGTGCTGTCGAAGGAGCCTCAGTGAATTCGTGCAGTGCATCCTGCAGGTGATAAACACTGCTGCTACTGTGCATTGGTGGTGGAGGGAGTGAATGTGGAACTTACTGGCAGTAAGACAGTTCTATCATCAGTAAGGGCTCAGTTGGTTGGGCAGTACCAGAATGGAGCCCCAGGGTGAAGCAGTACTTACGGGCTCCCAGGGTATGGGAGAACCAGGAGACAGACCCTGGGATCACTGAAGGATCAAGTTCTGAGAAAACTGGGAGAGGGTAAAAATTATGAATAAAGAGTGTAAGTGTGATGTATGGATAGGAGCTGCATGGGATGTTAAATATTCACAGACGTATATATGTTCTGCAAACTCAATATTTACTTTTAGTCCGGGCATATTTTGAAGCATTTGTGGTTTATGGGAGCATTATTGAATTACATTGTTGAAATACAAAATTAACATTACTTACCTCCTGTTCAATGTTACACATTGATATTTTTTTGACATGCTCCAATTAGACTTCGACTAATCCTACTTTAGTGGTGTCAATCAAATGGGCTGCTTTGTCCTAGATGGTGTCAAACTTCTTGAGTGTAAAGGGAGCTGCACTCATCCAGGCAAGTGGCGAGTATTCCATCACACTCCTGACTTGTGCTTTGTAGATGGTGGACAGGCTTTGGGGAATCAGGTGTTGAGTTACTCGTTGCACGATTCCTAGGCTCTGCCGCGCTCTTGTAGCCACAGTGTGGAGCTGAGATGACTGACTTCCAACAACCACAATCATCTTCCTTCATGCTAGGAAGTGCCAGACTTATTCAGAACTGCTACCACTGTGAGCAATGTGTTCAGTCTTTCTCCAGCATTTGTGTCACTAAAGCAGGATTTGTCAAAGCCTAAATTGGAGCATGTCAAAAAATATCAATGTGTAATACTGAACAGGAGGTAGGTAATGTTAATTTTGTATTTCAACAATGTAATTCAATAATGCTCTTATAAACCACAAATGCTTCAAAATATGCCTGGACTAAAAGTAAATATTGAGTTTGCAGAACATATATACGTCTGTGAATATTTAACATCCCATGCAGCTCCTGTCCATACATCACACTTACACTCTTTATTCATGATTTTTACCCTCTCCCAGTTTTCTCAGAACTTGATCCTTCAGTGATCCCAGGATCTGTCTCCCAGTTCTCCCATACCCTGGGAGCCCGTAAGTACTGCTTCAGCCTGGGGCTCCATTCTGGTACCGCCCAACCAACCGAGCCCTTCCAGGTGATAGAACTGTCTCATTGCCAGTGTGTTGTGCCCTCAGAGGTGCTACTTATTATAACCACTCCACTTTTATAGAACTTCCAACTGACCATCGGCAATACCTCAGGAGATGTGTCACATATAAAAACATGAAATGAAGGTCAAACTACAGTCTAACAATTTCAGATCAGTTGATTAAATGTGGCTCAGTAATGCAGCATATTGTTAAACAAACATGCTGAGCCATTCGTAAAATGGTAAATGTCACTTTGTACCCACAATTCCATTGTGTAACCAGCTCCGAATGTCAGCCAAGTCAAAAGGAAAAGAAAGGGTGCACTAAATTGTGATTATATGGTTCCAAGTAGAGGAAACTAAACTTCAGTTGCTAAGTGTTACAATTTTGGCTTGATCCCAATATTTGTTACTCACGTTCACCATAAATGGGTGTTTCCACAGGTGAGGCCATGCTCCTGGGTATCTGAAACTTAATGGTATATATTTAATTTCTGGGAATTGGGATTTAGTTCCTGCGGGTCAAAGAATCCTTTTTGTCTATTGCAAACTTACAGCTGGATAATATGAAGGACTTTTAATGTCGCTTCAGAATAACACCAGGCATATTTTGCATTTGTATTAAGCATCTTATTCTCAAATAGACTTGTCTGCAGAATCAAGCAGTATTGGTCTGAACAGACCAATACAGTTCTAGGAATCTGAAGATTGATTCTGTGGGGTGAGTCAAACTAACCGCTTTTAATTCCTACTAAACTTGAAGTACATCTCAGAACAAATTACGCAATCTTGGTTGAGAGAAAACAGAATTCAGTCTGTGTAAGAATTATGGAAGCATAAATTTACAGAACTTAACTAATTCTTGAACAACACTGTAAGATGAATTATCTCTGGCTCTGCTGCCAGGACCTCGGAGCCAAACACTGGGCATTGACTTCCCAGCCACCTGCTCCCACTCCCTTCATAGGGTCTTCCATGAGGGCCTCCTGTCCCTCTCCTGGATTTTAGTTCTGTGACTATCGCCTCAAGTAACATCACTAAATCTTGCAGCCCTTTCTCTGGACTGGTGATCCATTTTTCTTCACCTTCAGAGTTTTTGTTATGACTTTTTGGCTGCCTTCAATTCTGCAGTGCAGCTTCCCTTTAAGAGGAGTAGACTGGCTTTAAGAGCTGGAGGCTGGTTGGAATGTAGGCTGGCCTCATACACTCTTCGTGCCACCCCACCCCCAACCCCCAACCATTGTGTGTGCGGCCAGCCAGAAGTGTAGGTCATGTGAGGCTGCACACCATGATCGTTCAAATGAGACGGCAGTTTGAAATGAACATTCTGACTGCCTCAAATGGGCATGCTGCAGGCAGGGCACAAATTGTGAACCCCACACTCAAAAAACCTCAATTATTAGCCCACTGAGTTCTTTGGGACATTGATTCTAGGGGACATAGATTTAAGGTGAGAGGAGAAAACTATAGAGGAGATGTGCGGGGCAAGTTTTTTTACACAGAGGGTGGTGAGTGTCTGGAATTCGCTGCCAGAGGAGGCGGTGGAAGCAGGTACGATAGTGGTGTTTAAGAGGCAGCTTGACAAATACATGAATAGGATGGGAATAGAAGGATACGGACCCCGGAAGTGCAAAACATTTTAGTTGACGGGAATATGATCGGCGCAGGCTTGGAGGGCCAAAGGGCATGTTCCTGTGCTGTACTTTTCTTTGTTCTTTGTTCTTTGAATGTCTGGAGAGAACAGATAGAGCATTCCTAGCCCTCCTTCCTCCAGTAGGAAATGTAGAAAAAAATTTTAAACCTTCCTTTTGGGCCTCAACAATCAATTGAAGTGGTGTGAAAATGACAATGACTTTTCTACAAGGCTCCTGGTTAAAATACATTTAGGCTGGTTTCTGGCTGGTGCCCTTTTTTCCTGCCTGTTTAGAAGAGCAGAACCTCAGTGGGTAATTTCACAGGTGGTTTCAACTGTCCACTCACCCATTTTCCACTGAGCAGCCAGGGTTAAGATTAGCCCTCAAGAATCAGAACCCTTTCTAAGTCTCCGTGTGTCTCCAGAGAGCCCAAACCTAAGGGGGCAACAGGTCTATTTCCAATGCTCGGACTTGGATTATCCCTTTTTCCCTGTTAGTCATGGCTCAGTTGGGAAACACTCTTGCCTCTGAGTCAGAAATTCATGGGTTCAAGTGCCACACAAGGACTTGAGCACAAAATCGAAGCTGCCACTCCAGTGTAAGATTGAGGGAGTGCTGCATTGTCAGAGGTGTTTTCCGGATGAGATGTTAAGCCAAGGCCCTGTTTGCTCTCTCAGATGGATTTAAAAGGATCCAAAGGCATTATTTTGAAGAAAAGCAGGGGAGTTATCTCTGATGTCCTGGCCAATATTTATCCTTCAATCAATATCACAAAAACAGATTATCTGTTTATTATCACAAGTTTCCAGGAGTTTGCTGTGTGCAAATTGGCAGTCACAGTTCCTACATTAGTACATTGACTACAGTTTAAAAGTGCTTAATTGGCTGCAAATTGCTTTGGGACATCCAATGATTATGAAAGGCACTATATAAATGCAACATCTTCCTTTCCTGCTTTTTTCTCTATGCCTTGTCCAGAGTCACAATGTTATTATTAATGTAAGGTGAGGTGGGGTGAGCAGGACTGGGCAGCTTTGCAAACAGTGCCATATTGGGGTTGGGGAGTTGGGGGGGTGGGGGGGTTGGGGTCTAGTATTGAATGCTCCAACAGCCCCCAGATGTGACTGAACCCTATTGAGAAACAAAACCATGTCCAAAGATATTAAGCTTCAAGCTGCAATAAAAATAATACTGAGGTAGTAATCCCAGAGTGGCTGTGAGGGGATGGGAGGAGTCTAACAGTGTCATTAGTAGAGGTTTGAAAGGGGAGGAGAGTGCCAGCATGAAGTAACATGAGTTATGGGGGAAGGAGAGTACCAAGATGGCAGGGAAAAGTATGTCAGCATGGGTTCAGGATTAGGATGGGGAGAAACAGAGAAGAAAAAGAGTCTCAATTGCAGTTAGAGGTGAGAGAGAAAGTTGATGGTTAAATTAAGGGGGAAAGGAGAAAGTGGTGTGTAACAGGAGTGTTGGAGAGGTAAAGACTGTCTCTGGACTGGCCATGGAGAAGGTAAAGTAGCTCCATCTGGTGTCATTGTTTCCTCATGAGGCAACATTTTCCTGCAGAACCTGCCCTGGCTTATTGCAAAGAACAATTTCATTCAATTGATTTACTTCACAGAAGCATTTCACACTCATACCATAATCCTTTATGTTGCCAGGAGCATGCAACGGTATCCAAGCAAACACAAATATGTTATCCAGGATAATTCTGTTCCGATGAAAGGTCATTGACCTAAACATTAATTCAGTTTCTCTCTCCATGGATGCTGCTAGACCTGCTGAGTATTTTCATAACTTTCTGTTTCTATTTCAGATTTCAAGCTGTTATGGTGTGGCAGGTAATGTGTACCAAGCGAATCAAATCCACAAGGAAAACTTGGCCACGCTAACACAACAGTTTTGCAATTTGTATTTATTAGAGAACCTGCTTACTGATGCCCAGTTTGGATTCCATCAGGGAAACTCAGTTCCTGACCTCATTACAGCCTTGGTTCAAACATTGACAAAGGAGCTGAACTCAAGAGGTGAGGTGAGAGTGAGAGCAAAACTGGAGTCAATGGAAATCAGGGGAAAACTCTCTGCTAGTTGGAGTCTTACCTAGTACAAAGGAAGATGGTTGTGGTTGGTGGAGGTCAGTCATCTCAGCTCCAGGACATCACTGCAGGAGTTCCTCAGGGTAGTGTCCTTGGCCCAATCATTTTCAGCTGCTTCATCAATGACCTTCCTTCCATCAGAAGGTCAGAAGGGGATGTTCGTTGATGATTGCACAATGTTCAGCACCATTCACGGCTCCTCAGGTGCTGAAGCAGTCCATGTCCAAATGCAGCATGACCTGGACAATATCCAGATTTAGGCTGACAAGTGGCAAGTAACATTTGCACCACACAAGTGCCAGGCAATGACCATGTCCAACAAGGGAGAATCTAACCATCACCCTCTTGATGTTCAATGGCATTACCATCACTGAATTCCCCTCTATCAGCATCCTGGGGGGTTACCATTGGCCAGAAACTGAACTGGACTAGCCTATAAATATTGTGGCTATAAGAGCAGGTCAGAGGTTAAGAATCATGCAACGAGTAACTCACCTCCTGACCCCCAAAGCCTGTCCACTATCTACAAGGCACAAGTCAGGAGTGTGATGGAATACTTCCCACTTGGCTGGATGAGTGCAGCTCCAACAACACTCAAGAAACTTGATACTGTCCAGAACAAAACTTGATTGGCACCATATCCATAAACATCCACTCCCTCCACCACCGATTCACAGTGGCAACAGTGTACACCATCTATGAGATGTACTGAATTCACCAAGGCTTCTTAGACAGCACCTTCCAAATCCATGACCACTACCATCTAGAAGGACAAGGGCAGCAGACAGATGGGAACCACCACCTGGAAGTTCTCCTCCAAGTCACTCACCATCCTGACTTGGAAGTATATCATCATTCCTTCACTGTCACTTGACCAAAATCCTGGAACTCCCTTCCTAACAGCACTCTGGGTGTACCTACACCACATAGACTGCAGCGGTTTAAGAAGGCAGCTCACCATCACCTTCTCAAGGGCAATTAGAGGTAGGCAATAAATGCTGACCCAGCTCATAATACCGTGAATTAATTGTTTTTAAAAATTGTGCACTAAATTCAAAATGAGCCCACTTATATCTTTAGAGATTTTAAAAATTAAATTAAAATATTTATTAACGAAAGAAGAGTTCAAGCACATATGTATGATTACAGTTACTTAATACCCTAACAACTCTCAAAATTCCTAATTAACCTGACTCCCAACTATACACCCTCTTTAAGGCAACAGTCCAAAATAGATGTTGGATTTAGATAGGCAATCCAGCAAGTTTACCACAGCACCCAACTGACAGTGGAATTCCAAAGGCTTTTCTCCAACTTTGGCTACTGGACATAGCAGACTTCTGCAAAAGTGGCTGGAAGCATTTTTCCCTAAGGCTTTTTTCACGGTCCTTTTAGATCTTACATGGCTCCGCAACATCGGCTTCCATTCTTCTTTATAGGTGTTTCTCTCTCTTTAATCCGTAAATTCCATTGTTCTATATTTCTTTGGAAATTTACTTTTCCTATAATATAAAAATCTTTCATGTTGTCAATATGGTCAGTACCTTTGGGAAAAATAAACAAACAGTTGAAACCTAAACAACCCCTTCACTTTTCTAAAAATGCAAGCTTCCTTTACACCCTACATGCTGCTCTCATCCATGTTTACTCATTAGCATTTCAAATGCCTTTTACGCTTAACATCTTTTGATAATTTCAACCTTGCAATCTACCTGACTCTAATTCAATTAAATCATACAGACAGAACCATACACACTCACACTCATAAACCTACTTTACAATAAACCACAATAATATTATGAAAAATATGATAGTTTCATGACAAAGTCATTGCAGTATTTTTCATTTGCATGTTATTCAGATCAGCTGCAACAGGTCTTGCTATATTTCTGCTGAAAGGACAGAATCGCAGAACTGTTACGGCGCAAACAGAGGCCATTTGGCCCGTTGTGTCTGCACCAGCTGTCCGAATGAGCAACTGCCTTCTCCCATACTCCTGCATATTCTTCCTTTTCAGATAACAGTCTAATTCCTTTTTGAATGTTTCAATTGAATCTGCCTTCACTGCACTCTCAGGCAGTGTATTCCAAACCCTAGCCACTCTCTGCGTAAAAGATTTTCTCCTTATATCACTTTTGCTTCTTTTACCAATTACTTTAAATCTGTGCCCTCTTGTTCTTGATCCTTTCATAACTGGGAATAGTTTCTCCCTATCTACTCTATCCAGACTCCTCATGATTTTGGATATCTCTATCAAATCTCCTCTCAACTTTCTTTTTGTGAAGAGAAACAGTCCTAACTTCTCCAATCAATTTTCATAACTAAAGTTTCTCCTCTTTGGAACCATATTCATGAGTCTTTCCTGCGATCTCTCTAATGCCTTCGTAACCTTTCTAAAGTGTGGCACCTGGATACTCTACCTGAGGCCAAACTAGTGGCCTGCACAAATTCAGCATAACCTCTTGCTCTTGTGCTCAATGGCCCTATTAATAAAGCCCAGCTCTAAAGATTTCCCTTGAATCATCTGATGTTGGCTGTTTATCAGAAAGATAATGATGCAGCACCTATGCCTCTGACTGGCCTGCCTGGAAGAATAATTCTGTTAATGAATTTGCACCTCAGGGTAAAAACACTATTTTCTAGGCACATAAATAGTAAAATGGTGGTAAAAGGTGGAGTAAGGCTTAGGATTTACACACAGAGGCAAAGAGCATAGCTAAAGTACTAAATGAATACTTTGCACCTGTCTTTACCAAGGAAGAAGATGCTACGCAAGCCATGGTAAAAAGGTGAAGTAATTCAGACACTAGACGGATTTAAAATTGATAGGGAGGAATTTTTGGATAGGTTACCTGTACTTAAAGTTGATAACGCACTGGAACAGGAAGAGATGCATCCAAGGATACTAAGAGAAGTGAGAGTGGAAATTATTGAGGCGCTGGCCATAATTTTTCAGTCTTCCCTAGACTCAGAGGTGGTTGCGGAGGACTGGAGAATTGCAAATTTTAGACCCTTGTTCAAGAAGAGAGTGTAAAGATAAGCCCAGCAACTACAGGCCAGTCAATTTAACTTCAGTGGGGGAACTTCTCAAAACAATAATTTGGGACAAAATGAATAGTCACACAGACAAATACGGGTTAATCAAGGAAAGCCAGTAGGAATTTCTTAAGGGAAAATCATGTTTTACTAACTTGCTGGAGTTTTTTCAGGAGGTAACAAGAGGGTTGATGAGAGCATTGCTGTGGATGTGGTGTACATGGACTTCCAAAAGACTTTTAATACAGTGCCACACAACAGACTTGTGAACAAAGTAATAGCTCCTGGAATAAAGGGGACAGTAGCAACATGGATGCAGAATTGTTTGAGCAACAGGAAACAGAAGTAATGGTTAATGGGTGTTTTTCATGTGGAGGAAGGTTTGTAGTGGAGTTCCCCGAGAGTCGATATTGGGACCCTTTCTTATATGAATGACCTAGACCTTGATGTACAGGGCGGAATTTCAAAGTTTGCAGATGATATAAAACTTGGAAGCATTGTATGTATGCTTTATTAACTGCTCTCTCAACCTATCCTGCCATCTTCAATGATTTATGCACATATACACCCAGGTCCTCTGCTCCTCTACCCCCTTTAGAGTTATACGCTTTACTTTACATTGCCTCCCCATGTCCTTCCTACCAACTGAATCACTTCACACTTCCCTGCATTGAACTTCATCTGCAAACCTGTCAGCCCATTCCACCTACTCATCTATGTCTCTTTGAAGTCCTACACTATCCTCTTCACAGTTCACAATGTTAATTCCAGTAAAAGATGTAAATTATTCACGTGGTTCCCTAGAATTAGGGAAATCTTTGAAATTAAAAGGTGGTTAATTTGCATTTTTACCTGGGAACAGGCCGTGTACATCACATTGCCAAGAAGCTGGGTGGAGTTTAGTGAGATCCTTTGTTTTTGAGTTTAACTCTATGAATTCATCTAGGCATTGCCAGCAGGCAAGGCTGGTTGAGAGAAGCAACCAAGAGACTGTGTCAGCTTTGGGTTTCATCTAACTTGTAGCTCCTTGAAAGTCAAGGGAAAAAAACATACCTACACTTGAAGTAGAGTAAATACTAGATCTATTGTCCATGATACAGCCTGCAAGTGAAAGCTGGTATTCAGTATAAGACAAAGTTGGTTAAGGGAAAAACAGCTGCAAGATTTGTTTAGCTGGAAGCTAAAGGAAGAAAACTGCAATAATCCTCTCAATAGAAGGCAGCTAACCTTGTTGCGGTTCGAGTTCTGGAAGTAATCAACAGTTTGAAACCATAGCAGCAGGCAATTGGAAATCAAGGATGTGTTCTGATGTTTTAAGCCACTGTGCAGGAGTCGCAGTGCTTGAGCAGTGGAACCCAGAGTTGTGAGGTCTGTAAAGAAATTGGAGGATTGCTTAGCCAAAACCTAATGGAAGGAGCCCCATGAAACCCTGTACCTTGGAGAATAACTGGAATACTGAAGACAAATTAGAGTAGAGTAAATTCTGGACAACTTTGGTTTGGTGCCAGAGAAAAAGTGAATTAATCTTAAAGATTTCACAGGATAAGGGAACTCTTGGGGGGAAGTGAAAATTATAATAAAAAGAGAAAGTGCTGGAAAAGCTTATCCAGTCTGGCAGCATTTGTGAAGAGAGCAAGAGAGTTAATGTTTTGAGTCCAACATGACTCTTCTTCAGAAACAAAGAGAGGTAGAAATGCAATGGGTTTTATGTTGGTGATAAAGGGGAAGGGGCAGATGGAGCAAAAGGGAAGGTTAGAGATTTATTAGAGGATGGGGGAGGTTAATTGCCAAAGATATTATGAACAGAAGGCAAAGGGAGTGACAATGATAGTATTAAAGGCACAAAGCATTGATCCAGAGTAGGTGTTAATAGCAGAATAAAGATCAGCTATCTGAAAACAAAATAACAGAATGTGTCAATAACAGAATAAGATTGGTGCTATCTGAAAGCAAAAACATGGAAACAATATTCAGAGTGGCACTTGCGGGAGAAAACTCAAAATGAAGGACAGAGCTCATGGTCTGAAATTGTTGAACTCAATGTTCTAACTTATAGCTCCTTGGAAGTGCCTAATCAGAAGATGAGATGTTCTTCCTCCAGTTTGCATTGGGCTTCACTAGAACATTGTAGGAGACCAAGGGCAAAATATGAGCATAAGAGTGAGGTGTTGAATTGAAATGGCAAGCGATAGGAAGGTCAGGGTCATGCCTGCAGACTAAACAAAGGTGTACCATAAAGTGGTAACCCAATCTGCATTTGGTCTCCCCATTGTAGAGGAGACGGCATTATGAACAGTGAATATGTAGACTAAATTGAAAGAAGTACAAGTAAATTGCTTCTTCACCTGGACGGAGTGTTTGGGGCCTAGGACAGTGAGGATGGAGGAGGTAAAGGGACAGGTGTTACACCTCCTATGATAGAAACATAGAACATAGAAAAATAGAAATTAGGAGCAGAAGTAGGCCATTCAGCCCTTCGAGACTGCTCCGCCATTCATTATGATCATAGCTGATCATCCTACTCAATAGCCCTATCCTGCTTTCTCCCCATGTCCTTTGATCCCTTTCGCTATATCTAACTCCTTCTTGAAAACATACAATGTTTTGGCCTCAACTACTTTCTGTGGTAGCGAATTCCACAGGCTCACCACTCTCTGAGTGAAGAAATTTCTCCTCATCTCAGTTCTAAATGGTCCACCCCGTATCCTCAGACTGTGACCCCTGGTTCTGGACTCCCCCACCATCAGGAACATCCTTCCTGCATCTACCCTGTCTAGTCCTGTTAGAATTTTATAGGTTTCTATGAGATCCCCCCTCATTGTTCTGAACTCTAGCAACTATACTCCTAACCAACTCAATCTCTCCTTATATGTCAGTCCCGCCATCCCAGGAATCAGTCTGGTAAACCTTCACTGCACTCCCTCTATGGCAAGAACAAACTTCTTCAGATAAGGAGACCAAAAGGTGCCATGGCAAGGGGATGAAGTGTTGCGGGTGGTTGAGGAGTGGACCAGGGTGTCACAGAGGGAACGGTCCCTTCGGAATGCTGACAGGGAGGGAAGGTGAAGATGTGTTTGGTGGTGGCATCATGCTGGAGGATAATCCTTTGAATACGGAAGCTAGTGGTGTGGAAAGTGAAGACAAGGGAACCCTGTCGTGGTTCTGGAATGGTGGGGAAGGGGTGAGGGCAGAAGAAATGGGTAGGACACAGTTGAGGGCACTCTCAACCACAGAGGGAGCTAATCCTCAGTTGAGGAAAAAGGAAGACATTTCAGAAGTGCCATTGTCAAAGGTGCATCATCAGAACAGATGTTACGGAGACATTAGGAATTAGGAGAAAATTGGGAGAACGGAATGGAGTCCTTACAGGAAGCAGGGTGTGAGGTGGTGTCGTCGAGGTAGATGTGGGAGTCGATGGGCTTGTGATGATTATCAGTAGATAGTTTATCCCTCGAAATGGAGACAGAGGAGTCAAGGAAAGTGTCGGAGATGAACATGTGAAGTTGGAGAGGGGTGGAAATTGAAGTAAAATTGACAAATTTTACCAATTCCAGACGAGAGCACGAGGTGGCACCGGCACCTTCATCTCCGACTCTTCACTTCCTTGACTTCTCTGTCTCCATATCTAGTAAATGTGAAAGGTGCTAAACAAATGCAAGTCTTTCTTTCTTTCAGATTTGTACATTGCACTTCAAAGTAGTTCACTGAATGAAGAGCAATAATATTGATTAATGTGGGAGATGCCATGTGAATACAGATACTATTTATTCTTACTGTTCAGTGTCAACTCTGTTCAACTAGCTCAGGACAGGAAGTAAATGTGAGATCTTTCTGAGCTATATTGCAGAGCACCACAGTGGACAATGTTATTTACCTAAGAACCATTGGGGAAGCTAACTTGTCTAATAGAGGAAATACTGCAACAAAATACTTGCTAATTACTAAAGTCTAGTTTTCAAGTGCATCTTCACTAGTTCTCAGGGGGAAAAAAATCTGGCTGGGTTCTCTGCACCAACAACAGCCATTTGAGGAACTGCAAGCAAATGCCAACACCTTCCCTACTCTTTCCTCCCAGAAAGGAAGGGTCATCCTTAATTTCAAGCAAGTAGAATTAACTCTGGATTTTATAGCATCACCTAAATCCCTCAATTAACTTGTAATCTCTCCTTTCTATGCATTACATGAATGAGTTGGAGTGGCACATATCAGGTGCAAGTCATTTTTTCTCACTTTTAGGATTGGTATCTGCTGGTATCTGACAGTATTAACAAGCATTTGTGAGGTTGTTAGAAGTGAAGATCCTTTTACTCCAAACTTTGTAACTGCTTACATGATTAAGATCTAATTGGAAGATGGTGGTATATCATACAAGCCGAGTGATCCTTATCACTTGAACCTGGTGACCGCTAGTCTGAAACTTCTGAAATGAGCCTAGAGGGCCGTACTGGAACTAAGGAGTGGTGGCTGATTTGAAGTACACAGTGTTATAATTATCCAAATATTTATGATTAAAGCATTAATGAATAATTTATTACAATAAGATTATTATTCCAAAACACCTATGAAATGATGCTGTACATGTGAAACCAGAATGGTAAATTCATTAAAGAGCAATAAATAGATTTCACTACAGCTCAGTATTGATCTTTTGGTGCATTGGTATATTTTCATTGTCTACTTTATGTGATGTTAACAACTTATTTCCTCTACTGTAATACGCAGTTTTCATTGTTTCCTTTTGTTCTCCTGAGACATCTTTGTACTTGTTTTGCACAAAAAAAATCTTGTTAGGGGTACTTTAAATGATAGGATTTGCATCATTAGTGTGGTTTCACTGGCTTACTTTGTTTTAAGTTGGTTTCCCCAGATCAACATTTCTGTGGCAATCACCATCTTACTTCAGGGATAGAATGATACATTGGATAGAATTTTATACATTGCGGGCAGGTGCACACCTGACCCGATAGGACATAAAATAGCGTAAAATCGAGCGTCCCGACATCATCCTGTACATGCGCAATCTTCAGCTCAGCGGGCATGTGCAGGTGTCGGAGCTGCGCCCGCCATCAATTAAGAGGCCACTTAAAGCCATTAAAAATCCAATTGAACCTGATTTTATGCTGCCCGTGCGATTTCACATTCAATGCATGGGCGAAATTTGCAGGTGGACAGCCCACCCCTGAGCGCCACAGGGGTAAGGCCAGACCTAACACTTCAACACACTGATCCATTGCAACACGGTACTCACCCTTCCCAAACGCAGCAGGTTGTTAAACCTCTTCCTGCACTGAATCCATGTGCACCACACAACATTGTGGCTGCTGACTTGCGCTGCCACCTCCTCCCAAGCTCTTTTTGTTAGGTGCAGTGGCCTCCTCCTTCCATTTCTGTAGACAAAGGTGTCCCTCCTGGCAGACACCTCCTCCAGTAGGAAGCAAGGCACTCGCCTGACAACCGGGGGGGCGGGGATCGAGTGCCCACCTGACCTGCTCCCCCGCCTGGCATCTCCAGCTGCACATGATGCCATGATGCCATAACTTCAGTGTTCACAATGCAAAAGCTATGTTCTTCCCTAGCTCAGGGGTGTTAGATTCTGAGGGCCAACTGTCAATGATGCTGGAGCTGGCCAATGGGGTGAGCCCTGGCTGCTTGGACTCAGTGCCTTGAGGCTTGAGGGCTAAGACTCAGATATGCCCTGCAAGGTGTCCCGCAGGTGGAGTTGGCCAGGCTGCAGGTATAGAGTGGACTAATCCATGCTCCTCTGTCCTTTCGGAAGAAGACAACCCATAACAACATTGAAAGGTCCCAGGCCGGCGGAAGTCCTCAAAACTTCCTAATCCTATCAAGATTCGAGCAGGATGCCTTGGAGCTGGAGAGGCTCAGTCAACCAGATGCGGGGAGGCCGAGGTATCAGAATGAGGTAAGCATGCAGTGCACAGAGGTGAGAATTTCAATGGTGCAAACATCCTTTTGCAGTCTCAGCAAAACTGGAGTCCCTATTGATCATGAAAGACGAATGAACCATGATGCAGATCTCAATTGTGTCACGCACAGTAACAGTGTGATGACTTAAACTAATGACGTGTTGTTGTTCTCCCTTAGATTCGCAAGCATGCACTCAATCGCAGGATCCTGAACAGCTATCTCCAAAGCCAGAGGACCACCAGGCTTCACATGCACCTGCGACACACCCGCTCTCTGAACCAGGTACCAGAGAAAATACCAGCACCTCGGTGGGCATTAGACCCTTGGCTAGAATGTCGGAGTACAGCGGTGAGGGCACTTCACAGTCGCTTGAGGTGCATGTGGAGGCAGAGAGTGCCCAGGGCACCAGCCGTCAGAGGACTGCTGGAGACCAGGATGATGCTCAATCGAAGCCATAATTTCAGTGTTCACAATGCAGAAGATATTTTCTTCCCTGGCAGCCATCAAGGAGCTGTCTGTGCCATTTATAAACCAGCCGCTGGGTTGCCATTAGACCTGGTAGCCGAAAGGCCCCTAGCCCCACCCTGCCCCTTCCCAACCATTGGGAAGATGCGTTTCACACTGGGTGAGCCATAATTGGAATCGCAGTCAGGGGCCGATCGCAGACAGCAGCCCAATTCCCGACCGGTCGCGGGCCCTTCGATTGCGCCCACCCATCAAGGGTAAAATTCAGGCCATGGAAGCCAAAGCAAATAGGAGGAACTAACAGAATCACTTATAAGAATTCAAAATAGGGCAGGGTAAAGAATAGCAAGAAAATAGAAAAATAAACACAATAGCCTCGGCATACAAAACAAGCTTGTGATTCCAGTATTAGGAGAGATTACTTTAAAATTTGAATTATTTAAGGATATAGTGACTGGTGAAAACAAATATGAACATGGTAATCCCTGCTCCCAATGCCCAGAGAGCCATATTTGAATGTAATGCCAATTCTACTGTCCATGGCTCTTTCAACCAAGGCTCCGCATTGGAAAAGCAGGATTTTTCTCAAAATTCTTTTCCGTTAATGATTCATACTTTAGAATTATTATGCAAGAATGTAAATAAATATGATGCAGCTCAAAAATCTGTCAGTATGCAGACCATCTGGAAAATTTAAGCTAATTTATTTCCCTGTAAATACAATCATATTTAAAGCAGTGACAATGAAAAGAACATTCTTCACTTCAACTATTGCCTACACCACAAACAAACAGAACACCAATTCATATGAATCTGATGTACTGCCTATTTAGACTGGACTTATTGAAAAGGAGCCAAATTTGTGACAGGAGAAGTTCTTCAGATTCGGAGTTGGATTTTTTTTTCAGTGAGAAATGTAGATGAAGTCTTGAAGGCCACAGTCAAGGTAAAAAGAGTAAGATAGAAAATGAGGTAAGTCAGTAAGCAGGAATTAGGAATCACCAGGCATGATTTGAACCTGGAGGGTGATCAAACATATAAACAGCTGAATTATAAAGAATCAGCAGTCTCACTATTTCCAGTATAAACAGCACACAAGATGTATATTCCCACTGCCAGAAAACAGTCATAGATAGCACAATGTCTAAATGGTTTTATATTTTTTCTGCAATGATTTTATCTCTATACTAGAGTTCCTGTTGTAAATCCTTTGTCTATGCCCTCAGGGCATATGAATGAGATGAAAAATAATCTGTTGTTTAATATGCTCATGTCATATATTTTAAATACATATATTGGTTTATAGTATTCTGTTATTGTACGTTAATATATTGGGAAAGCAATCATTATTCTAGACACGCAGGAAGTCACCATTCTGTCTTGTATTTTTAACAAAATCTTAACATATCAAATATGGGCCTCTCACTGAAAATGTTCAAGAACTTGAAACCAGCTGAAGGAAAGTGCACAGGTACTGGCTATGACCTCAGTAAGGGAAAACGCCACATTGTCAGATTCCTAAGGTGACACTATCCTACTTTGTGGGCCATTTTAAAATAATGCGCACATAAATACAATATAAATCCATCCATAATATTTAAACATCATTAAAATCATAACATGGGTTCTTTGGATGCCAAAACAACTGTTTAGCGAGCGTTATTTTTGTTGGCAACTATGTAATCAAATTTCCTTTTAACCAGCCAACATTTAAAATTTTTAATATAAATTTTCATTTAATGTTTCATTCCATGTTTTAGTTTGTTTTTTTCTCTTCTATTTTGATTTCTGAGTACCACATTCCACTCCCCAGACAAGAAGGTAGTTATGAAGCTGTGTGTCAAAGATGCCTTCAGCCTGGCAGCAGTGAAGTGGACATGATGAGCTTAATATGATTCATCCATCAATTGACTTCTTCTCCCTGTTGGGAATGTTCCTCCTCAGTACCTCTTCAAAATAGCATATCCGAGATCTTAGGAATCAGATCTCACGGTATAGGGAGTGAAACAGAGTCATAGGAAGCCATTCGGCCCATTGCACCAAATTTGCTGACTGTCTCCAACAGCAACTCACATAACCCCACCACCCCTACCCCCCTCTCTTCCCCCATAGCTCTGTAATTTTTTTTTCTCTTCAGATAATTATCCAATTCCCTTTTGAAAGCCACAGTTGAATCTGCTTCCACCACACACTCAGGCAGTGCATTCCAGATCTTAACCACTCAATGTACAAAAAAGATAATCCTCATTTTGCCTTAGTTTTAAAGAGATTGGTAAAGGAATCCTTGCCCTCTGGTTTTCAAACTTTCCACCATTGGGAACAGTTTCTCTCCATCTACACTGTCCAGGCCCCTCATGATTTTGAATACTTCCATCAAACCTCCTTTCAACCTTCCATAAGTACTGTTCCAATATCTCCCATCTAGCCACATGAGTGAAGTCCCTATTCCCTGGAACCATTCTTTTAAATCTTTTCTGCACCCTCTCTAAAGCCTTCAAAATCTCCCTAAAATGGAAATATAGCTTTTAAAAAAAACTTATCTGAAAATTTTTTTCATATGGATTTGATTCCCAACAGGTTCCAGTGACAAAGGGTCCCTGAGGATTCATTATTGGACACCCCCACTCCGATAAACCCTTGGATGATTAGAGAGATAAGGAATATGATGAAACCCCCAAAAAAATGGTGTGTGATGCATGTCCAGTAAATTCTTCAAGAGAGAACCTGGCCAAATACAATAAGTTGAGAGGGGAAATGGAAGGAAAATAAGACTAGCAAAGAGAGAGTATGAGAATAGAATGGCAATTAACAAGGAAGGCAGTTCAAAAATCTTCCACTGACATATAAATAATGGGTGGTAAGATATGGGGTAGGTCCTTTAGGGACAAAGAGGGTAATATTTGCTCCGAGCCACAGGACATGTTGAGAATACTTAATGAGTACTTTGTATCAATGATTACTAAGAAAGAGGATGTTGTCAAAATATCAGTAGATGAGGATATGGTAGAGGTGATGGATGGGGTGAAAATTGAAAGATAGATATGCTGGAAAGGCTAGCTATTCTTAAATGGATTGGTCTAGATGGCTTGCATCCCAGGTTGCTAAAGAAAGTGGGGGTGGAGATGGTGGAAGAGCTTGCCATAATCTTCCAATCTTCCCTAGATATGAGGGAGGTTCCTGAGGATTGGAGAATGGCATCCTTATTCAAAAAATGATACAAAGACATAAGAAGTAAAATTTAAGAAGTATTTGGATGTGCACTTGCGATGCCATGGCATTCAAGGCTATGGGCCTAGTGCTGAAAAATTGTTTAGAATAGCTAGGTACTTGTTTGACCGGCTCAGGCTCGATGAACCGAAGGGCCTTCCTCTGTGCCGTAGGCCTCTATGACTCTACGACAATTCTAGTAATTATAGGCCAGTCAGTTTAACATCAGGCGATGGGTAAGGTTTTAGAAACAATAATCAACAGGTATTTGGAGAGCTTGGAGTTAATTAAGGATAGTCAGCACAGATTTGTAAAAGGCAGACATGCTTGATGAATCTAATTGAAATTTTTGATGAAATAACAGAGAAGGTTGATGAAAGAAATGCAATGGATGTCATCTATTTTAAGAAAGTGTTTGACAAGTTCCATGTACAAGTTAACAATATTATTGCTCATGGAATATGATGGTCAGTTTCAGCTTGAATAAAAATTGGCTAAAGAACAGAAAACAGCAAGTTGTGGTAAATGGTTGTTTTTCAGAACGTAGGATGGTAGGCAATGGTGTTTAAGTGCTAGGACCACTGCCTTTTTTGATATATATAAATGGCTTAGATATTGAAACTTAGGGAAAATTTTCAAAATTTGCTTATGGCTTAAGGCACAATTCTAAAGAGTATGAGGGGACAGATCTTTGAAGGTCGCAAGACAGATTGAAAGAGTAATTAGTAAAACAAATAGGATATTGAGCTTCATATGTAGAGGTATTGATTACAAAAGCCAGGAAAATATGCTGAACCTTTATGAAGCTCTGTTTGCATTAACTGGAGTATTGCATTCAGTTCTGCTGGTTACACTTTGGGAAGGATGTGCGAGTCCTTGAGAGGGTGCAAAGGAGATATACCAAAATGGTTGCAGGGATGAGGGATCTTAGCTACAATGTTAGGTTGGAGAAGCTGGGGTTGTTTTCCTTGGAGCAAAGGAGATTGAGGGGAGATTTGATAGAGGTATACAAGGTAATAAAAGATTCAGATTAGGTAGACACAGAAAAGCTGTTCCTATTAATTGAAAATACAAGGACTAGGGGGCACTGATTTAAGGTTTTGGGCAAGAAATACTGGGGCTGTGAGAAATAATCTTTTTATGCTGCAAGTGTAAATGGCCTGGAACTTGTTGTCTATGAGGATGATGGAGGTGGAGAGAATCAATAATTTAAAAGGAGTTTGGATGGATACTTGAGGGAACTAAACTTGCAGGGTACAGTGAGCAAGAGAATGGAACTGACTGGATTGTTCTACAAGGAGCTGGCATGAGCTCAATGAACTGAATGGCCTCCTCTGTGTCATAAGACAGATGATGCTATAACCTGATTTATAGTACTGTGTCCAGTCCCTATCCTTATTATTCCCCCTCCACCCCTCCACAGAAGTTAGTGGAAACAGATTCCTCATAGTCCAAGATAACATTAAGTGGATTTCTTGATAATGAGATAATGATGACACATGGAAGGTAAAAATAAATTATTCTTATATTATTATTCAAATAATAGGGGATCTGAACCTTCCCTGAACACCCATGTGAGCTTAGTGAGAGACTGGAATCAGGCATTAGCTTTATCTCAAATATTTTCTCAGTTTATGGCCACCAGAGATTTACATGGTCTAGGCCAACACATTTGTTAGTTAGGTTTAAAAAAAGTTCCCTCAGTCAACCTTCATCCTTTTACCACTGCCCTGATAATTTGATTTTAATAGATTTCATTGCTGTTTGTGGGACCTAGCTGTGCACAAAATGGCTCCCCACATTTTGAAAGTACTTCATTAGCTCTGAGCTGCTTTGGGGCATCCTAAGAACATGAAAGGTGCTACATATATGAAAGTTATTTCTTTCTATGTCCCTCTTTAATTTTCCCATCCTTGGAGATAGAAGGAAATTGGTGCGTGGACATAGAGACAGCTGAAGGCCTTGTCCTGGAAAGATAAATATTATAATGACTCTGTGGAAATTATGCAGTTGTATCATAGCACAATCAGAGTGAACTTTTTTAAAATCTGGAATTGCAGTGTAAATTGACTTAATTAATTGTTTATTTTAATTTAGTAAGTTTGCAGCCTAGTCATTAATCCTTCAATGCTGATATCATTATATCAACTATATAGTAGAACCTGGCTGTCAAAAAGCAAATGGAATGAAATCACCTCCACAAGTTGCACTGTGTGTATTCTTGAGAATTAATGAATATCCCAGCGATTACAAGGGAGACAATCTATCCTCAAGATTTCAATTGATGGTCACAATGACTCAAACAGTGTTTTCTCAGTTTATGCATTTTCTGTACGTTAAGATTAGTGTATTGCCTTGTAAATGTTCTCAGGTGCATGTTTTGTATTTATATTGATTATTTTCTTCTACATGTGCTACACTCCTTAATAATTAAGGATCAGCAAATAACTGACAGGAGAGTGACCATGATCAAGAAGGTGGATTTCCCAGGACGAGTATAAGTTTGCTTTTTTTTTGAGTTCCATTTATTTTTGGTAGGTTTCAGCAGAGGCTTTAGCCTTTTGTCTTTTGGTGTTGGAAGTTCAACTGCAGTTGTTTGCTTTCCTTCTGGTGGGTGCTTTCGTGTCTATCCAGGGAAACATTAAAGAGACGATGGCTGCAACCAGCAACCATGCACCAAACCAGGGGGTGTGTAACATCGTTAGGGTGGAGGTGAAAGACAGTGAAGGAGGTATGCCCATCAACCATACCTTCTTTGTTTGGAAAATGCATTTGGAACGCTACATATTTGAAGTTGCAGATGTTTACTGCCTGCAGGATTTCCCCAGGGCTGGATACTTTGATGTGACCTTCAAGAACATCGCTGCATATATGAAATTCCCCAAGGTGTTCAAGGAGAAAGGAAACCTGGTACAACTGAGAATACTCTTGTTGGAGGCACCATTTACTCTGCCATTACAACAAAACCAGGTTGTGACCCTGCGTCTTTACTCCTGAGGGGTAAAGGTTAACCCTAATTCTCTGCCTGCTGATAAATCACAGAATTCTTTACAGGGTTATGTCCATTTGCTGGTCTGAATATTACTCCGTTGCTGCCCTAAAAACGTGCCTTATTAAGTGGTCTTATCTAAAACCTAGTTTCTGTTATTTAAGCAGAGCACTTCTGTCCATTGTCCTCACAGATGGTTTCTGATTGCTAGGTCATTGTCAAACAATGGGGTCCAAGTTTCACCCATTCACATATCATTTTACACATCCAAAATTCCCTAGATTCGGGGAAGGTTCCATTAGATTGGAAAATAGCAAATGTAACTTGTTTATTCAAAAAGGGAGGGAGACAGAAAGCAAGAAACTACAGGCCAGTTAGCTTAACATCTGTCATAGGAAAAATGTTAGAAGCTCTTATTAAAGATGGTATAGCAGGTCACGTAGATTAATTCAGATAATCAGGCAGAGTCAACATGGCTTTGTGAGAGGGAAATCATGTTCAATCAATTTATTGGAATTCTTTGAAGAAGTAACACGTGCTGTGGATAATGGGAACTAGCGGACATACTGTACTTAGATTTTCAGAAGGCATTTGATAAAGTGCCACATCAAAGGTTATTGCGGAAAACAAAAACTCAGTGTAGGGGGTAACCTATTGGCATGGATAGAAGATTGGCTAGCAAAAAGGAAACAGAGGGCAGAATTTTATGTCCCGAGGTCGGGTGCGCACCTGACCCAAGTGTAAAATAGTGCGCGATCACATTGGGTGAGTGTTCCGACATCATCGCGCACTCGCATGATATTTCACTCGTGCCAGAGCCACGCCTGCCATTAATTAACAGGCCACTTAAGGCCATTAACAGTCCAATTGACGCCGATTTTTTATTGCAATTTCACGCTTGTCACACAGGCAAAATGGGCAGGCGGCCAGCTGACATTTTCAAAAACCTCATCCAAGGGGGGATAAAAAAGGGTCAGCACCATTGCCAGTGTGAGTAGTCAGGAGTTATGGTAGATACTTTGCCGCTGGTGACTTATTGGTACTTGGCAGCTTCATCTCTGTTTGGGGCTTCTTTGCATTTCTAGGTTTCACTTCAGGACTCCTTGATATCTGCAAGGCCCCTGGACGATTCAGGGTGTGTGGACCATTCCAGGTATCAAACAGCCTTCCATCACCCTGGTAATGGGGATTGTGGTCTCCGCTGGTGGCACCTCCTCTGAGGAGGAACAGAGGGGCAGAAGGGAGAGGAGGCCAGGTGACCTAATACAGCTTCCAGGGGAGGGACCTATGCGAGGAAAGGCGCAGGCACAAGGGGGGACAGGGCCAGCAGGAAGTCCAAGGCAGAAGGAACCGCAGTAGACACCACTATCCTGCTGCCAGGGTTTAGAGGCGGCAATTCAGTTACCTCAATATGTCCAAGGTACAATGCCGAAGGAGCTCCACCTCTGCAGGGAGGCCGTGACCTCCATTTGTCAGATGATTGGTCCTGAGATCAGCTCTAACAGTGTGGGTGGACACCCCATGCCTGTGACTCTGAAGGTCACAGTGGCCCTCAACTTCTATGCCTCCGGCTCGTTCCTGGGCTCAGTGGGAGATCTGTGTGGCGTATCCTAATCAGCTATCCACAGTTACATCAAGCTGGTGGCAAAAGCTCTGTTCAGGTGGGTACTGACATTTATTCTTTATCGTATAGACGAGGCCAGCCAGGTTGAGTGAACCAAAGGCTTTGCAGTGATTACTAGATTTCCCCCATCCAGGGTGCAATTGACTGCACACATGGCCATCAAGGTGGCAGCGGGTCAGTCGGGTGCCTTCGTCAACAGGAAGGGATTCTACTCCATGAATGTGCAGATAGTGTGTGACCACAGGATGCAGATTCAGCAAGTCTGTGCAAGGTACCCAGGCAGCTCCCATGATGCTCCCAGGTGCTGAGGCTGTACTGTGCTCCAGCCCGACTGGATGGATGGCTGCTGGGTGACAAGGGCTATCTGTTGAAGCAATAGCTCATGAAGCCTCTCCACCACCTTAGAACAGAGGCAGAGAAGTGTTACAATATGAGTTATGCCTCCACAAAGGCAGTGGTAGAGAGGACCATATGTCTTCTCAAGATGTGCTTGATGCCTGGACTGTTCAGGATTGCACTACAATACCCCCTAGTGTGGGTGTCACTGATAGTGGTTACATGCTGCGCTCTCCACAATCTGGCACTGGCAAGGGGGGACCCAGTGGAGGAAGAGGATCTTGACACAGCTGCATAGACCACAAATGAGGAATCCAGTAGTGAATCAAAAGAGGAGCATGGTGAGGAGAATGTTGAGGGCATGGAGGCAGACCTCCGAAAGCTCCAGGGAGGCAGGGACACCAAGGACGCCTTGATCTAATGCTTCTTCAGCTAGGCTGCCAAACATCAGCTTCAAATGCATGCCAGGGCTGCTGCCTCCATCCTGGATGTCTGAAAGGACCCTTTCATTTGAACACAAAGAACAGTCAATGCCTGTGCAATAAAGTTCACAGCCACTTACGTCCAGCATTACATACTGACATACCCTGCACCAATAAAATAAAAAGGTTAAGCATACTCAGGCCATGATGACAAAAACAAAACTGGATGAGTAACTCACCGCCTGACATTTCAAAGCCTTTCCACCATCTATAAGGCACAAGTCAGGAGAACGATGGAATAGTCCCCATTTGCCTGGATGAACACAGCTCCCACAACACTCAAGAAGCTTGACACCATCCAGGACAAAGCAGCCCACTTGTTTGGCACCACATTCACAAATATCCACTCCTTCCACCACCGACGCACAGTAGCAGCAGTGTGTACTATCTACAAGATGCACTGCAGGAATTCACCAAGGCTCCTTAGACAGCACCATCCAAACCCACGACCACTACCATCTAGAAGGACAAGGGCAGCAGATAGATGGGAAGAGCACCACCTGGAAGTCCCCCTCCAAGTCACTCACCATCCTGACTTGGAAATATATTGCCATTTCTTCACTGTCACTGGGTCAAAATCCTGGAACTCCCTTCCTAACAGCACTGTGGGTGTACCTACACCATGTGGCCTGCAGCAGTTTAAGAAGGCAGCTCAACACCACCTTCTCAAGGGCAACTATGGATGGGCAATAAATGCTGGCCCAACAAGCGAAGCCCACATCACATAAACAAATAAAAAAAGCTAGGACTGTGGCAATCTGAGGTATAATACGTCTTTAAGAGATGAGACCAGATTGACCATGTGACTGTAAGACCCAATAGCTGTGTAGCGTGGGCTATCGCGTTAAAGTTAGTCTCGAGTCTGGTTGGAGGAGCACACATCATGTTAATGCTCTGTTGTTTGTGTAAATAGATAGTACATACTTCATTACACATTGGTCTCTGCATCTGCCGTATATTGTAATCAACTCACCTGCCGATAGATAAGCGTGCAACTGGGTCACGGGCAGAGCAGCCCATAGTCAAAACATAACAAGGAAACACTATTGAAAAATAAGGGATCACCCATTTAAGGCAGAGATGAGGAGAATCTTTTTCTCTCAGAGGGTTGAGAGTCTTTGGAGCTCTCTTCCTCAAAAGGTGGTGAGAAGCAGAGTCTCTGAATATTTTTAAGGCAGAGGCAGCTGGATTTTTGATAGAAAAGGGAGTTAAAGCTTATCAACGGTGGGTGGGAATAGTGAGTTGAGGTTACAACCACATCAGCCATGATCTTATTGAAAGGCAGAGAAGGCTCGAAGGGCCAAGTGGCCTACTCCTGCCCCTAATTCATATGTTCTAATCCAAAGCCAAAAAGTCTGCAACAGTATTGTGAAACAGATTTTTTAATTATTTGCGGAAAGTTAGCCATTAACCACAGAAAAGGTCTATTGCATCTTAATGACTTCTCAAAGATATGTCCCAAAACCTCATTTGCATTTTAAAATCTTGTCCAGAAATGAAAGTTAGCCCAGGGGTCTTGTGTGGTTCCTCGTATATTAGCAAGAAAGAAAAGGTCCCTGACCTCGCAACTCCATTTTGTTTTCAAGTAAATTATCTATTTCGAATTTATAGTCCATAAGTCCATATTGCTTGAGTGTGGCACTTGTAAATATTAATTTTAATTGTAAATATAGTGAGTAACATACAGTATTGGAAGAAAAGGATTTGGTTTGCACCTTACATAATGTCAACTGTGAACAGTCACGCAATGTACTTTTATAAATTTCATGAATAAAGTATATATTTGGAAAAAAATGATATAGATTATTTACAAGAGATTTCTATTTCAATTAACTTCAAGTAATATTTTAGTATGAATCACCAAATCACTCCAATTACAATGGCTCAACACACAGCAATAAGCAATCTCTTTCCATGCTATGTTGCTATGGCTGCTGCTATAAGTTACATTATTCCATTTCCACTCAGCCAGGTTCCATGTTACAATCATCTCAAGAGATACTTATCCTCTTCCTTAAGTACAGTTGTGTGAACCTTATACATATAGAACAAAAATATGTGACAGTATTTTTATAAAGATCTACTACATCTTTGGGTACAGTTGGAGAGTTTCTTTTTGTGCTTTGACATATGAGTTTTATTACATAGTTTTAATTCTGTTATCTTATATTTATGACTTTAATGAAGAAAGGTGCGACAATTTTAATTAACAACTTGTATTTATAGTGCCTTTAGTGTAGTAAAATATCCGAAGGCATTGCACTGGAGCAGACCAAGCCGCTAAGGTTTATTAGAACAGATGACCAAGAACTTGGTCTGAAAAGTAAGTTTTAAGCAGTGCCTTAAAAGGAGGGAAGCAAGGTCAAGAAGTAGAGAGGGTTAAGGAGGAGATATCAGAGCTTAGGTGTGAGGCAGCTGAAGGCACACCCACCAATAGTGGAACAAAAAAGAAGAGCAATACGCAACAGGCCAGAATTGGAACAGCACAGAGATCTCAGAGAGTTGTAGGACTGGCAGAGGTTACAGAGATAGGGAGGGATGAAGCTATGGAGGGACTTGAAAACAAGGTTGATAATTTTAAACTTCCTGGACCAGGAGTTAGTGGAAGTCAGTAAGCAGAGGTGATGAGTGAACAGAACGGTGTGAGTTAGAACGTGGACAGTAGAGTTATGGACGAGTTCAAGTCCATCTATGGTGGAAATTGGGCAATTGACCAGGAGAGCATTGCACAGCGTTATGGTCCCCATAGAGACCGATAACTTTTTAAAAGATTTTTGACTTCCCGGTGACCGATTTAAAGGAATTGCACAAGATTTCAAGTTTTAAGATTTTTAACTATAACAAACAAACTGAAAGCGGCATCAACAAAATGTTATTTAGCAGGCAACTAATACCCTAAACTATAGGAAAGACACCCTTGTCAGTGCTTTAACGTGACTGATATCCCCACACCACATTTACTTTCCAGCACAATCTCTGCAGAATTGTAGTCTTTTCAGCAAATAGTCCAAGGTCATTCCCAGCTTCTAACGGGTTCATCTCCCCCTGTTTCACTGAATTATAAAATGCAGCGTCTATCAAAAGCTGTTTCCCTCAGGCTTCTGAGAAATCCCAAACCAATCTCCAGCAGTATGGCTAACCCTGCTGATTCCTTAATCCAGCCAAGCTAGGATGAATCTCTCTGAGTTCTTAAATCCTTACTGGTTCCCTCTCCTTGACAATAGAACCAGTTGATAAGATAAAAGCAAAATACTGCAGATGCTGGAAATCTAGAACAAAAACAAAAATACCTGGAAAAACTCAGCAGTGCTGACAGCATCTGCGGAGAGGGATACAATTGATGTTTCGAGTCCATATGACCCTTCATCAGAACTAAGACATATAGAAATGAGATGAAATATAAGCTAGTAGAAGGGGGTGGGACAGGAGAGCTCGAAAGGGGGCCAATGATAGGTGGAGGCCAAGAAGAGACAAGATGTCATAGACAAAAGGACAAAGGGGTGTTGACGGTGGTGATATTATCTAAAAGATGTGCTAATGGGGACATTAAGGGTAGCTGCTATCCTCATTCCACCTGATATCTACCTCAGAACAGCCTTTTCCCTGCTGCTTACAACCACTGCGCCTGACTCTCTCTCTGTCACTGTTCAAAGTCTCTGAGGCAGAAAGCTTGCATCTGCTTCTGCCTTTGTTTTCAGGTGTTAAACCTGACAACTGCATTTCAATAGCACTCAACCTGGGACCCTTGGTCTCCATGGTATGCAAAGCTCATAAGCTTGTTGCAGGCAGAATGCATAGTAGACCATATGACTCCCTTCATTACTTTATTTTGCCTTAAATTAAAGAGACAGTTCAAAACATAACTATCTTATGAAACCTTGCATTCATAAAAATAGTGAAGTCTAGAGAGTTTCAGCAACAAATGAGCTGAGACAGACAGGGATCAGGTCATGTCCCTAATGATCAATTGTTCTTTGTTACAAAAACAGAATTACCTAGAAAAACTCAGCAGGTCTGGCAGCATCGGTGGAGAAGAAAAGAGTTGACATTTTGAGTCCTCATGACCCTTCAACAGAACTAGGTGAATCCAAGGAGGGGGGTGAAATATAAGCTGGTTTAAGGTGTGTGTGTGTGTGTGTGTGTGTGTGTGTGTGGGGGGGGGGGGGGGGGGGGTGGTTGGTGGGGGTGGGGGTGGGAGGGGAGAAGTGTAGGGGGTTGGTGTGGTTGTAGGGACAAGCAAGCACTGATAGGAGCAGATCATCAAAAGATGTCACAGACAAAAGAACAAAAGAACACAGAGGTGTTGAAGTTGGTGATATTATCTAAACGAATGTGCTAATTAAGAATGGATGGTAGGGCACTCAAGATATAGCTCTAGTGGGGGTAGGGGAGCATAAAAGATTTAAAAATATTTTAACATAATGGAAATAGGTGGGAAAAGAAAAATCTATATAAATTATTGGAAAAAACAAAAGGAAGGGGGAAGAAACAGAAAGGGGCTGGGGATGGAGGAGGGAGCTCAAGACCTAAAGTTGTTGAATTCAATATTCAGTCTGGAAGGCTGTAAAGTGTCTAGTCGGAAGATGAGATGCTGTTCCTCCAGTTTGCGTTGGGCTTCACTGGAACAATGCAGCAAGCGAAGGACAGACATATGGGCAAGAAAGCAGGGTGGAGTGTTAAAATGGCAAGCATCAGGGAGGTTTGGGTCATTCTTGCGGACAGACCGCAGGTGATCTGCAAAGCGGTCGCCCAGTTTACGTTTGGTCTCTCCAATGTAGAGGAGACCGCATTGGGAGCAACGAATACAGTAGACTAAGTTTTTAAATCTTTTAAATTTTTTAAATCTTTTATGCTCCCCCCAACCCCACTAGGGCTATACCTTGAGTGCCCTACTATCCATTCTTAATTAGCACATTCATTTAGATAATATCACCAACTTCAACACCTCTGTGTACTTTTGTTCTTTTGTCTGTGACATTTTTTGATGATCTGCTCCTATCACTGTTTGCTTGCCCCTACAACCACACCACCCCCCTCCACTTCTCTACCCCCCGACCCCCCCCACCAACCGCCCCCCCCAACCCCCACCGCTCCCCCCCCCAACCCCCATCCCACCCCACCCCAACACCTTAAACCAGCTTATATATAACCCCCCTCCTTGGATTCACCTAGTTCTGTTGAAGGGTCATGAGGACTCGAAACGTCAACTCTTTTCTTCTCCGCCAATGCTGCCAGACCTGCTGAGTTTTTCCAGGTAATTCTGTTTTTGTTTTGGATTTCCAGCATCCGCAGTTTTTTGTTTTTATCAGTTGTTCTTTGTTATTCGCCTTAAGGAACAAGTGCCACTGTATGTATTCCTTTCAAAAAAATCAAACTTTTAGCTAATTACCAAGAAAATGCAGAATTAGTTCAAGGGCTTTTCAACTTCAGCATAGATTAGAATTCAGCTCCCTCACACTATAGGGTTAATAACTCCTCTAAGCTAGTTCCTATATTTGTCACTAGCACTCATTGTTTAGGTACATATAAAAAACATGAATATAATCATTATAATTTTAAAAGAACAATTTATTTTCTGATACTAAAGTTCAACTTAACAGGGCCCAACTGGAGATATAGAGCATGGCCATAACTGGAGCTCCATAAACACCCAGAATACTGTCTGACTGGAATGAGGAGCAGAAAAGGAAGGATGCAATTGCATTTATAAAGGTCCTTTCACAACCTCAGGATGTCCCACAACACTTCACAGCTGTTGTATCGCACTAACCCTTGCCTATGCCCATACAGCTGAATGTTCAAATGATCCAATAAAACTTGCTAGAATGGTAATTTAGCACAACTTTATCTCCTTGGAGATTTTTTTTACCTGAAGTAAGTCACCATACTCAAGAGGTAGAGTAAGTTGTTTCCTTAACAAGGAGACTGATTTTAGTCTGTGAAAATAATGGGCCCTGTATAAATGACCCTTTCTTACTCATACATTCTTGTGTGTGTTTTCTTTGATGCCAATCATCACAGTTTGTCTTAGGTTAATCAGGTCTGCCCTTAACAATTGACTTAATTGGCGGTTTAAGTCTTTTGGAATAATGTACTCCAGCTGTATTTAAAGCACTGTGGAGAATTACTTTGGTAATTTTAAACAATTGAGATTGGTACATGTTGGTGATAGCACAGTTTTCTTCTCGAAAATAATAAGAACATTCTGCCCTAATTATGCCACAAGATTGACAATAGAAAATCCAAAATTTATAGAACAGAAGGGCTGCTCTTTACAATATCATCAAGATAGAGATATCAAGTCTTTAGGAAGGAGTCTGGCAAACAATAATTACCAAATTGCAAGCTCCAAAAATCTATTCATTAAGGGGTGGGGCATCTTGTAGATCAAGTATCTTAATAGTAGTGATCAATATCAAGAGAATTTCTAACTCCTCTTAACAAGGTGCCTGCAGCACTGCAGCATTTTGGGTTTTATCTCTACTTAATTGTCGTTTATGTGTGGCAAATTAAATATTATAAATTATGTCAAAACAGCACTTTTGATTCAACATTTCAGCCAATAAACATGGAATCCAGACTTATTATCATTGTAATTCAGAATGTAAATTAGTAAATAAAAGGGAAGATCATTGTCCCATTTCAGCCAATTCTGGGCCATCTCAAGGCTGTTAGTTAACCTTGTTTCAATATTTTTCTGCACAAAAACATAGCCAGTACCTTTCTGTGCAAAACATGAGCTAATAATGATGCAATGGGTGAGGCAAGAACAACAGAGCAATTGGGACCTTGGTAAATGATAGGACAAATAGTGTATATTTTAAAGCAATTAGAGTGAAGGATGGAGAAATAAACAGAGGAAGTACAATGAAGGTAATTGAATTCAATATCAAATCAGGTACCGAAAGCGAAATAGGGAAAGAATGGATTAAGGGAGAACTTAAGAGAGACAGAAAGAAAAAGTAAATAAAATTTTTTTAAAAAATTACTTTTGTAAAATCTCCAACACAACTCACTGCCTGAAGAAATGAGATTCCACACTTTCAACTGTTCACTTTTTAGACCCAAGAGATTGGTTGGCAGTTATTAATAATTATCACATTGTTAAAGGGATACTTGGGCTATTAATTACTAAATTAAACTTTATGTAGTGGGTTTAATGAGCAATTAGTGTGCAAATGCAACAACTTTGTGAAACTCACAAGGAGATTAAGGGAAAGATGCCATTTGTGCAAAACTAATGGTGGAGTTGTGCAAATAGTTCAGTAACTTGTAGTGATTGATTCACAATTCATGGGATATTTCTTCCTCACCAGAAATTGCTGGCCACCTTTTACATCAATAATGCTGTGTACTGTCACACAAAGTTATTTTTTTCAGAAAATTCTGAACCATTGTGTATGATCGCAAACATTTCATCTTATAGTGAAATGCACACAGCAGCGCTCAGCGCTGCCTGTGTGGGGAGGGAGGAGGGCAAGAGCGCAACTTCACACATGCACGTGGGTGCATGCTGGAAAAGCTCTCTGAGGCACAGAGCTGCCCCAGGCAGATGAAGAGGTTTAAAAATTAAAAATAAAGATTTTTGAGATGTGAAAAATCATGTCCACTCATGTGACTCTGTCATGTGAGCAGGGACATGTTAGAAATTAGGATGAAAATTTTTTATTTTTTTTAATGACGGATTGAAACGTCTTCCCACCCGTGGATGAGGTTTTGCAAAATTGCAAAGGCCGCATGGCCTTTTCGCCTGCCCACCAACTGTGAGTTTGGACGGGCAGCAAAAAATTTAAATCAAATAGATTGTTAATGGCTTTAAGCGGTCTTTTAATTATTGGTGGGTGCGCTGCCAATTCCCGCGTGCGTCCGCCAACCTGGCGTGATGATGTCAGGACACTCGCCCGCAGCCATCGCACATCATTTTATGCTCAAGCAGGTCGGGCACACGCCCGCTTAGCGAAAAATCCTGCCCATAAATGGTTCCCAGGGGACATTGAGCTACTGGAAATGAAATTACTCATTATGCAAGCTTCTTGAACTCTTGCTCATATCAGTAAAGTTAACTCATCATTCATGAAATAGCAAAAGGGGAAAATGATGAGCATCACTGTGAAAACTATATTCTGTTCATTAATTTATTTTCTGTAAAATAAACTAGTTTGTTAGCTTGCAACCATGCCCTCTCTTATCAGAGTGCTTTCAGCTCGCTTTTCTTCTAAAAGTAGACATACTGGGTGACTCTTGTGATATTACACTAGCTAGCAGATGCAGCAAGAGTTCAATGTTATGTCCATTGTGTCATGCTATCATTTAACTTGATATTGGGAAGTGAGAAGTATATGCCAGATCGAGATTGTCTACTGACAAGAGTAAGCGCTGATAGAGAACTCAAGAGAACACCAGGGGCAAGACCTAAAAAAATGTAATTGTGCCAATTCCAAAAGATGTTTATACAACAGGCATGAGAGTGCTAGTTGGTTGGAACATCATGCATAAATGACAGACTGTATTTGATCAGAGCAATGTGTATTCTCCTGAGTTACCCTAATCCCCTGTGAGGATCATCCTCAGCAGAATGCTCCTGGATTACATGGTACAAAGACAAACACCTGGCACATCGTGAGTCTGAGAGAGAGATACCTAACCACCCAGCGCCAATGTGATACATTTTCAGGGTTAACACTCTGCAACTATACTCACATTTATTTAAATTTATTTATATTGCATTTAAACAATTAAATACATATTAATTAAGCAATTATTAACAATTCTACACAGCACTGAAAGTGATTCAGAATCTCTTAAATAGTAGCTTTGCTGGTAAATCACATGGGGACTAAAATCCTGAAAATGTAGTGTTTTGTCAGGTACTACAACTGGAATCAATGCATCTGTATTAAATTGCCCTAATATGCATTTTTAACTTTAGGCTAGTCATTAACAACTACCACCACAGTAAGAAAATTGCTTTCCGATGGCATGAGGAAACGCTGACGTGAAAGAAAAATTTAACCCCTTACCACCCCAGTTTAAATGGTGGCTGAAATCTTGTGTAGATTAGGGAGCACTGAGAAACAGATTAAAAGTAGGAATGGGTTGGCCTGGACTTCTCTGCAACAATGGCAAAACTGTCAGTGTTCACTGTCATACCACTGAACTGACAGCAATTTCTTGAGTCTACCCATGAGCAGAATAAAAGGAAAATCTAGAAGTTGCTGTCAGTAATTGAATGCTCCTCCAGAAGGTGCACTGTTGAGAGACCACCCAGGCTGAAATCTATGGAAATCAATTGAATAGATGACAATTCCTATTTGTATGCTATTAGTACTGCTGTAAAAGCCCCTGAAAGTTCTGGCACTCAGAATAATTTTTGTTGCCTGTCAGAGTACCCTTCCCACATGAAGACCATTCTCCCTAAGATAAGGTACCAAAACACCATGCCCGACGCACTTGAGCATGAAATGACACGCGTTGACATCAGCCAAGCATGCCAACGTCAACATGCAGTCACATGATTATTCAGTTGGCGGGTGCGCGCCAGAGCCAGCAGCATGCCTGCTGACAATTAAAAGGCCTGTTAAGGTCAATAAGTTATCAATTACCCTAAATTTTTCACTGTCCATCCAATCTAATGGTTGGTGGGCAGGCAAAAAGGCCAAGTAGCCTTTGCTTCTTTTTGGAAACCTCATCCACAGGTGGGATGAGGTTTCCAAAAGCAAATAAAAATAAAAACTTTAATTTTTCATTAATAACATGTCCTGCTAGAGTCACATGAGGGGATGTGTTACATTACTTATTTTTCATAACTCTTCATCTCCCTGAATATGAAGATTATGAAGCGCTCGCTCACATGCATGCGCAAAGTTGGCCCTTGGCCCTCTCGCCCTTGCCCCTGCACAGGCAGCACTCAGTGCTGCCACTTGCATTTCATGCTGGGCGGGCCTTTATTGGCCGGCCAGTGTGAAATTGCAGTCTAGTGCCGATCACAGGCATCGGTCGGCTTCCCAACCTCCATCACCAAGTACCCCTGCCAAGGGCAAAATTCTGCCCCACGCAAATTCCATAAGGGGTCTGACCAATATCATAAAAAGCAAAGATATAACCTATTTGATTCGTTCTGTTATCCTGTTAATGCAATCAAATAGCTTATTTGCTATTTTTGCTGCATCTAAGTAATAAATTGGTGGTTTCATATTGTTCTATCTATTGTGTCCAAAATCTCCTCCCTTATCAACACACTGCACCATTGTTCCTATAAGCGCATCCTCCATTGGTTTCTGGCTGCCGTACTAATTATTTTACAAATATCCACAATGAATTACATCTGCCAACTATTGGCTCAGTAACTGAAAGACCTGAATTCTTGTGAATTCTTCTGTATTGCTCATTATTTGGCCTCTCTTTTTTTTATCATTTTGCAAACTTGGAGATTTTGTTTTTGACATTCACTTATATGTATTTAAAAGCCTTGCATCTAGCACATCTGTTACCCAGTGAATGAAACATTAATGGAGCTATAAAAACCAACAAGAAAAAGAAAATGAGGCAGGTCCTGCTGTGTTTGGACCTCATGGGTAAATGTGGCCTAACTCACCCGGGAGAATCTGACAGAATCGGATCAGCTGCCCATTTTACACTCTGTCTGGTTTTATTTTCCAGGACTTCGATAGAAAGTAAAATTTGGTGGGGTGAAAAATGCACAGCTGAACTGATCCAGTTAACTTCTCATTGGGTTGACCACCAAGGCACAATCCGTCATCTCATGAGACAGAAGGCTGCGCAAGAAGGTTTAGATTAAGACTGAGAAATCCTCAACTCTTCTGAATGAAAGGTGCTAAGCAGATTCCAGTCTAGAGAAACACCCAACATTGAGACCAATTAGCCTTCAAGAGATTTTAGAATCTTTCTATTGAAATTATGGCCCACATGGAATACATAATCAGTGAGCTTAAAGGGATAGGCCAGATAAGCAGTTAAATTTCTCAACCCCAGTCTACCTATAAACAATGCTCATCAAGATCAACTAGTACACACTAAAAAAAATACAAGGCACTGCAAAACTGACTGCTAATGTATCCAATGTATTGTCTGTTTCTATCCTGAAAAAATAGTCATTTATATCTAAAACAAAAATAAAAATACCTGGAAAAACTCAGCAGGTCTGACAGCATCTGCAGAGAGGAACACAGTTAACATTTCAAGTCCGTATGACTCTTAAACAGAACCAAGGAAAAGTAAAAAAGAGGTGAAATATAAGCTGGTTTAAGGAGGGGTGGGACAGCTAGAGCTGGATAGAGGGCCAGTGATAGGTGGAGATTGCCAAAAGATGTCATAGACAAAAGGACAAAGAGGCGTTGAAGGTGGTGATATTATCTAAGGAATGTGATAATAGGTGGCATTAAGGTTAGAAAGCAGGACGAGCAAGATACAGATAGCCCTAGTGGGGGTGGGGTGGGGGGAAGGGATCGAAATAGGCTAAAAGGTAGAGATAAAACAATGGATGGAAATACATTTAAAAATAATGGAAAGAGGCGTGAAAAGAAAAATCTATATTAATTATTGGAAAAAAGGGGGATCGGAAAGGGGGTGGGAACGGAAGAGAGAGTTCATGATCTAAAATTGTTGAACTCAATATTCAGTCCGGAAGGCTGTAAAGTACCTAGTCGGAAGAAGAGGTGCTGTTCCTCCAGTTTGCGTTGAGCTTCACTTCATTTATATCTACTCTGTTTCTTGGTTTTAAGTGAACATTCCATACTTATCTTCTGAGACTCCTTATCTTAACTGCTCATAAGAAGCCTTGACAAATGATCACTATGGTTATTGAAGAACTGTCTACACTCATGAAAGTGCACTCCAACATATGTTCTGCCTTCACAGGCAGGAGAGGGAAAAGAGAAGAAAATGGAGGATATAAGCATTATGCACAGTGGCTCCATATTTCGTGCAGAGTGGTCAATACAATGAGAATGAAGGAGACGAAACTGAATCTATCAACTGTATACCACACCACTTCTAAGCTAGTCAGAATATGAGGCCTCACATTGACACATAGCATCTGTAATAATGGCATACTGGCATTTTTATAAATGAACTTAAATGGTAAATAATAGCTATTCTGTTCCTGATGTAATCTGTTCCAGTGTGCAGTAGTGTGGCCAGCACAGTTAACTGCAACAACATAACTTCATGTATTGACAAAAATGGTAAAAGCTAATAATGCACAAATTGCACTTCCACCATCATTTGCCAAGCCATGCCAACATTTGAAAACTAGTACAGGGAATTGTTTTAGTACCTGCTGTTCCATTGTAGATTGATCAAAAGAGTTCAGGCCATGAAACAGTTTGTACTGACATATTTAATTGAAAACTCAGAGCTGGCATAGAAAATAAAATAGTTCTAATATGGATATGAAGGTCACTATGTATGTTTGCCAACCCTTTTACTAACACTTTGAGTCTGGATAGGAGTATGTACTTACCAGATGGAATAACAAATAACATAGACTGGCAGGAAAGCAACTAAGCTGTAAATTTTGGTTGCCATTTGTCATCGGGTAACTTGATACCTCAATGCTTAGTTCTCTGTTTTGAAAAGCTGATTTTGCTTCAAACACCTCTGTTCCATCCCCCTTCCCAATGTGAGTGCAATTTATCATCAAACTATAGCTAGAAAGCTCAGCCAAATTGCCAGTTTGTGGCAGAGCTAGAAATACAATTGCATGGTTCACAACTTTTAAAAAGAAAATGATTCCCCAACCAGCATAACTCATGGTAGCTACCATCAGCCTCAGGACAGAATAAGTGATTATAAAAAAGGTGAGAGGGTGCAGGAGCGTATCAAGTCGTGTTTTCAAGGAGTGAAAATACCCCCAAAAAAAATGTTGTTTTTCTAATTTTTCTTTAACCTAAATTAGTAAATTTCACTCAAAGTGAGTTTGCCTTGGCAGGCCTTGTTGAGGTGCTGGGCAGCAAGCCTAAGTTACACAGAGATCAAAGGTTTCAGCACCTAAATATATAATAGTGGTTTTGATTGATTAGATAATATCTTAAACAAACAGTTGTGGTTCATTGCATTGTTCTCAATCAATCTTATATAACACTAGAAGTTAATTCCAAACATAACATTGCACAATAAAATTCTATTAAAGGGGCAATGTCACATTTATAACAAAGTAAGTATACAAAGAGCACTGCCTGGGAGATCACAATATTTAATAAGTGCTGAAGACCAAACTCACCAGGGCATCAAATATGGTGCCACTGTAATGGAGTTTCTAAGCAAGCCATCCCAGAAACTGAGCCAGATCATAAAATTCTTCACTGAGGAAATATATTAGCTCTTTAAGTGAATGATTTCATCTTTCAGTTGCAGTTAATGGCACCATATATACTGTTTCTCCAAATGGTCTTATTATGAATTCCTGGCTGAGCTCCACTAATGAACTACTAATGGACTCACTATTGGATTAGCTCAACAGAGGGACTGTTTTCAAAGGCTGAAGTGGAGTGTTTGTTTGCAATATCTGTATTTTTTTTCCAAAGGAAAATTTTGAATGGGTGTTTTTATTCCCAAGTGCATTTCAAGACTGGCCATTGTTATTATACAACTCATTCCTCCTATAATGCATGCTGGGTAAGCGAGCATGGAGGATGCAGGAGAGCCAATGAAGAGGCATGGAGGTGGCATGGCAGTAGCATGGGGCCATGGATATAACATGGGGAATGTTTAGAGGGTGAGAAGTGAGGGCTAGCAGGCTTGACAGCATTTATTACAACCGAGTTTTCTAACCCACCCTTGGCACTCACCCAGCCCCTTGTGACTGCATCCGAGCTGCTTCCAGAGTTGATGGACCCAGTTCGATTCTGCCCACACCTCCCCAAAGGGAAAATAGTGCATGTGGCAGACATTTATATGGAGACAGGTCTACCGAGTCAGGAAATTTCCTCAACCGAACTTCCTACGTCAATGGTGAAACTGTCGCCTGTTAACACTCTTTCTCTCCACAGCTGCTGCCTTACCTGCTGAGTATTTCCAGCACCTTTTGCTTTTATTTCAAATTTCCATTATTTTTTTCATTCATTTTTGGGATGTGGGTATCACTGGCCAGCCAGGTCAGTATTTATTGCCCATCCCTAATTGCCCTTGATAAGGTGGTGGTGAGCTGCCTTCTTGAAATGCTGCTGTCCCAGTGGTGTAGGTACACCCACAGTGCCATTAGGGAGGGATTTCCAGGATTTTGACCCAGCGACACTGAAGAAAAGGTGATATATTTCCAAGTCAGGATGGTGAGTGTCTTGGAGGGGAACTTCCAGGTGGTGGTGTTCCCATGTATTTACTGCCCTTGTCCTTCTAGATAGTCATGATCATGGGTTTGGAAGGTGGTGTCCAAGGAGCTTTGGTGAGTTTCTGGAGAGCGTCTTGTAAATGGTACATATTGCTGCCACTGTTTGTCTGGGGTGGAGGGAATGAATGTTTGTGGATGTGATGCCAATCAAGCAGACTGCTTTGTCCTGGATGGTGTCAAGCTTCTTGAGGGTTGTTGGAGCTGCACTCATCCAGGCATGTGGAGAGTATTCCATGACACTCCTGACTTGTGCCTTGTAGCTGGTGGAAAGGCTTTGGGCAGTCAGGAGGCGAGTTATTCGCCATAGGATTCCTAGCCTCTGACTTGCCCTTATAGCCACAGTATTTATATGGCTAGTCCAGTTCAATTTCTGGTCAATGGTAACCCCCAGGATGTTGATAGTGGAGAAATCAGTGATGGTGATGCCATTGAATGTCAAGAGGTGGTGGTTAGATTCTCTCTTGTTGCAGATGGTCATTGCCTGGCACTTGTGTGGTGCAAATGTTACTTGCCACTTGTCAGCCCAAGCCTGGATATTGTCCAGTTCATCCGCAGTATTTTACTTTGTACAGAGCTCCCGGGCCCACCGACCTAAAAATTCAGGCCTTGGATTTCCAAAAGACATTTGATAAGGTGCCATATTAAAGGTTAATACAAAATAAGAACTCATTGTGTAGGGGGTAACATATTAGAATGGAAAAAGAATTGGTTAACTAACAGGAAGCAGAGAGTAGGGATAAATGGGTCATTTTTGAGTTGGCAGGCAATTGCTAGTGGATTGCCACGGGGATCCGTGTTGGACCCTCAACTATTTACAATCTATATCAATGACTTGGATGAAGGGATCAAATGTGTATTAGCGAAATTTGTCAATGACCCCTAGATACATAGGACAGTAACTCAAGAGGAGGTAAAGAGTCCACAAAGGGATACAGATAGATTAAGTAAGTGGGCAAAAATTTGGCAGATGGAGTATAATGTGGGAAAATGTGAACTTGTCCATTTTGGCTGGAAGAATAGAAATGCAGTATATGATTTGAATGGAGAGGGATCGTAGAACTCTACAGTACAGAGGGAATTGGGTGTCTTGGTACATGAATCACAAAAAGTAAATTTGCAGGGGCAAGTGATTAAGAAGGCAAATGGAATGTTGGCATTTATTGCAAGAGGAATGGAATGTAAAAGTAGGGAAGTTTTACTGCAGCTGCACAGGCCCTTGGTGAGACCGCATCTGGAGTACTGTGTACAGGCTTAGTCTCCTTATTTGAAAAAGATATAATTGTGTTAGAAGCAGTTCAGAGAAAGTTCACTTGACTCATATCTGGGGTGAAGGGCTTATCTTATGAAGATAGGTTGAATAAGTTGCTCCCGTATCACTTGGAGTTTAGAAAAATGAAAGGTGATCTTGCTGAAACATATAAATAAGATCCTGAGAGGACTCAATTAGGTGGATACTAGGTGGATATTTCCTCTTGTGGGAGAGACTAGAACTAGGGCACACAATTTAAAAATAAGAGGTCGCCTTCTTAAAACAGAGATGAGGAAAATAATTTTTCTCAGATGGTTGTCAGTCTATGGAATTCTCTTTCCCAGAAAGCAGTGGAGGCTAGGTCATTGAATATATTCAATGTTGAGTTGGATAGATTTTTGATAGACAAAGAAGTCGAGGATTATGGAGGGAAGACAGGAAAGTGGGATTTGAGATGACAACCATGGTCATGATCTTATTGAACGGTGGAGCAAACTCAAAGAATTGAATGACCTACTCTTACTCCTAAGTCCTTTGTTCCTATGTTGATCAAGCTTTGGCCTGTCCTAATTTCTCCTTCAGTGGCTCAGTGTCAAATTTTGTTTGGTAACACTCCTGTGAAGCACCTTGGGATGTTTCGCTACATTAAAGACACAAAATAAATGCAATGTTGTTGTTGAGGCTGCATCGCTGGCCATCATATTGGAATAAGCAAATGAAGTCCATTGGGACTCAGTAGGCAGATCTCAGGAAGGTTCATAAAGCACAAGGGAGTGCAACAGAAAGGTTTGAATAGCAGAAGTTGGGTGAAAACGGCTTCTGCCCAATCTTCCTATTTGAAAACATTTCCTGTATCATTTATTCACCATGAAAGTGCAGAAAATGATGGGGGAAGTCAGCCCCATAAATAACATGAGACAATGTTTCTCTTTCTGCTAATGGCTAACATTTCCATTATCAGCACTTTTGGGTAGACTTTGCCTTTGAGCAATGTGTGATAGAAAATTGGCTGTTTTACAGGCAGGATCTTCCCTGCCCTCAAATGGCAGGCTGGGAGGCAGCTTGGCAGGGAAAATAGTGAGGAACCATGTTGGAATGCTTGCCTAATGCATTCCCACCACTGGGCAGGTTTCCTAGTGATGCAACCAGATGTGGATTGGCTGCCCACTGAACAGAGGCGGGCAGCCAATTTAAATAATTTATTCCCTTATTCAGAGAAAAATTCCCATACTCCTATCACGTGGGGATGCCAACAATTTCATGAAGGTGGCCTCCCTGTGGCCATCAAGGGGCCATCGGAGTCAGATGCTCTATGTCCCAAAGAGGAATGCCGCAGGAAGGAAAGGTTGCCCCACGCACCCACCCCCAATGCCCAAATGGGCTTTCCTGAGGAGCCTGCTTGCTTTGTCTCTTCTAATTTTTAATTTCATACTTAACTCTCCAAGGGCGTTTCTATGTTCAGACACCCTATCAGTCCCCAAGCTGCCTCAGCAGCACCCAGTGGGACTACCATGGCTCTGGAGCTATCAGCCCTCTAATTGGTTTGGAATATTTGAGGGCCCACCTGCTGTCCTTAAATGGACAAAGAGCCCAGAGGCAGCCAGCAAGTGCAGGCTTGGGACTTCCATTTCATCTGAACATTGGGTGTCCCAAAACCCCTGGTAAAATCTAGCCCCACATGTTTTGTGATTAACAATTCCATTGAAGTTAAGTGTTGAAAGAGATGCAGAGCAGACAAGCAATTTAAGACTATCGGAAAAAATTAAAATCTACCATTTTTTGCTTTTATTCCAAATTTTCAGTATTTAAGGTCTTTCTTTTTCTCCCTACATAACAACCCATTATTCAGTTTCCATTTACTTACTGAAGCTTTCACTTAGCAGGTGTTCACTACAGCATTGCCACCTCATGCTTGGACTTTGTTAATGCTCAAAAAGATAGTCAGCACTCAGAAAGTTAAATATAGCACACATGGGGGATAAAAACAGCAAGAATAAAGGGCTCCATAGAGTCTAAGAACGTGATACAGAATGGGTAATGCCATGGGAAGACTAGAATATTGTGTTATTCCTCTGCTATTATGAACTTATTCTCCACAGCATTGAAAGCTGCAGCTGCTGTTAGGTGCCATAATGAAATTGTGGCCGCTTGGGTTTTCATACAGCTGATTTCTTAATGAGGTTTACCTTTCCTACATTTTTTGCTGAGCTACTTAGGTCCCAAGGGTGCTTATGAATAAGTTATAGCCTGCTGTAATGCATACTCATTATAATTTAGTAAAAAGTTGCACAGCACTTAGCAACCACAAAGCCTCTGCTTTTTCTCCTACTACTGATTTAATAATATGGCATAAAGCTATATTTAGGAGCTAGTGTAATCTGCCTGAACACTGAAAACCTATTGCACCATTAGCAATTTTTTTAATGCTTTTGCTCAATTATTGATTTTTTTCTCGATAATTTTCTCCTACCTACTTCCTTTTTGGAGTGTAGTCCCATAAGTATGAGCACCCTGTGATATCTCACCCAAGCATTACTATTTATACATGAGCCTCAATTATGTGAGCAGGCTGTTTGACCATGAGGTAACACAACCACATCTAATCCTGTCTTTAAGCGATATTCACACAAACACACATGTCCACAAGGTTCCACTGAATCAGCAACAGGAACACAGGAATTAGGAGCAGGAGTAGGCCATTCAGCCCCTCAAGCTTGCTCCACCATTTGGTAAAATCATGGCTGATCTGATTGTGGCCTGAACTCCACTTTCCTGCCTGCGCCCCCATAACCCTTGACTCCGTCATCGATCAAAAATCTATCTAATTCAGCTTTGAATAAGTTCAGTGACCCAGCCTCCACTGTTCTCTGGGGAACAGATTCTTCGCCAGCTTATCTCAGAGGCCAATTGTCATATGCCATCCAGCTGAAATTGATATAGAACAATGAATAAAGTAGGGGGGAGCCTGTTTACTTGGCATCTTCAACTTCCCACTGGAAGATTAGTTGAGATATTAAGGAACTTGATTTCACTTTTTAACCCTTGCCGTTTTTCAACCTGCCCTCCCCACCTTTCCTTGCTGGGTACAGTTCCATAGGTAGTAGCCAACCTGCTGTGCCTCACAGCGGAAGTTATTATTCATGTATAAGCCCTGAAAGTAAACCTCAATAGGCTATTTAACCATGGGAGCTTCTCTGATCCCATCCTGTCCCAACACCCACATGTGTTGTCAAGGGACTAAGACCCCACACTGTGTATTTTTCTTTAATAGATATAGATATTTCTAAAATTTTAAAACCTGGACAAAGACTTTTTAAAATGGCTGAAGCCATGTCTGTCTGTGACCCTGAATGAAAGGAGCAATCAGGATGACACAGAAACTTGAACTTCGTTACCTCTGAAGAGACACTAATGGTCCCCCCTGTGGATTGCAGGGACCAAATTCGAAGAGAACTATACAAAGGCCATTTGCATTTCAGAACCCAGGCTGGCCAACCAGACACTACTAGGACAAAGGATCCCGCAACCTTCCTTTCAATCCTTATTGGCTGGGTGATTTAACCCTCTTGGGAACCCAGACTAGGGATACACATCCCTTGTCAAAGACAATGTGGAAGAGGTGGGAGTCATGTAACATGAAACTCTAGTTGGGGGAACCAGTCATACTGTCTTGCTGTACTGCAAACTCAGTCTACCATTTTACCATCTACAAGCAGGAGCACAGAAAAGGAGTTCTGCCCAGGTTTGAATGCTGGGCCCCATCTACACTGTTTATGCTGAAACTTCTGTATCATTGCCTACAAGACTGATTTATCGCAACTTTCTGATCTCATCATGGAAGTCAACTCTACCAGAAAAGTGAAATATACAGCCTTGGTTTTCAACCTGCCATTCTCTGTGAAGGAAAATACCACTGGATTTTGATTCTGGACTCTAGGCCCACATGAAACAATAATTCTTTTCTCTATGGTCTTTGCCCTGTAAATATTTCTTTTTGCTATCCCTCTTTTACAGAATGAATGCACAAGGAATAAGTTGTAAACCTCCTCCCAAGTTTGAATGTGTGCAAATAAATTAACCCTTTGAGTTCATCCTATCTCAAGTTTGGGTATGAATAGAAATTGGATCACACCAAAACCGAGGGATTGATAAATACACCACCACTTATAAATGGTGAAACAAATCAAAACACCTCTTTGTTTATGGGTGGGTGGTGAGAGGAAAAACCAGGGCTGTTTAAATTAACCCTCCTCCTGTCCATGGCAATGTATATTTGCAGCAAAGGTTGTTGGATAGTGATCAGGAGCATGAGGCCAGATCTTACTTACCCTCTAGAGATGAGCTGAGAAGTGCCCATCACCTTCCCACTGTCATGGCATTTTTCCAGCAGTGGGGAAGATGGTGGACAGCCCTTCCACCCAGAGGCCAATCATGCCAATTAAGCTGCCAATGAAGAGCCACTTCCCACCACTGCTGGCATGTTACCAATGGTGGATGGATCATCTGTTGGATGGGGAGGCGATCTGAACATTGGTGACCTCCCTATGGTCTTGGAGGCACCCTGCTAGCCAAGCACTCTGGCTGTCCTCCTGCCCTCAACAACCCTCTAGGGGCCAAGATCCCATGGGAGGATGGCCAGCCCCCATGGTGGCCTCTATGCTAGGTGCACTGCCAGCAGTGTTTGAATAATGATATAATTGTCCAGGCCACTAGTCCTCAAATGTAAAACATGTTTCTCAGTGTCCTTATGCAAGAAAACTTTCTCTCGATTGAACTCAGTGCACCAAATGGGTCATCGAATTTCATGGTGCTAACAGAATTTGAGTTGCACAAAACAATCGCCAGGATTGCCTGGCCCTGCTGTGGTGGGACCTGCCAGGGGATGCAACGGCCCAGCCAAAAGTCCACTGGCTTTTGACAGGAGAAGAAGATCCCAGGAATGGGCAGGCCTGGAAAATTCTGGCCACGTCATTCAATCTTCAGACCTACAGAGAATGAAGGTCAATGTAGCAAAATAGAATCTGAAGAGAGCCTGGACTGTTGAGGCTCTGGCACCAGTGTAAATAGAAAACAGAACCATGTGCTGAGAATAAGAAAAGTCAATTTGTGTTTCAGAGAGGACTCCACTAGAATATAAATAACCTTTCTTACTAACTTCAATGTGTACAAAATCCACAGTAAAAAAAAAATTATTTCCACAATTCTGGGTTCCACAATGATTGATTTGATGATACAGTAATACAATGTATAAAACATCTCAAGCTGCTCCAATGAGTAGTGAAGCCTGAAAGACAAAAAGGGTGCTAAATTTGACATTGCTCTGTGCTGTGTTAACTAACCTCTGTCAGAATGGCATAAGGGCACTACAGGTGCTCAGTGTTTCTGTATTAGGGAAGGAAAATTAGAGCCTATGGCTAGAATTTTGTCAGTGCAGTGGAGGCCCCAGCCACAGGACTTAGAGCCAGGACATCCCCATCACATCCATTTGTGGGATCAGCAGTCAAATCTCTCAGCTGTCCAAGAGCTTCCGGCCAGTTAGAGGGCCAGCAACTCAGCAGTGGCACTGTTCCATTAAGTTTACTTGTGAGGGTCAATGATGCTAAAAGTAGGAACAAAAGGAATAATATTCATACAGTTAGCCTCACAAGAAGTGCAGAAAGAATAGATAAATTCAAGCCTGACTGGGACCTTCAAAAATGAGAACCTTACTTCACCAGTGAATTGTGCTTATCATGCCCCAGTGCCTCAGGAAACTTTATGTAATTGCGTATCTGGTAAGATCTTGGGATGTAGGCCATCCAGTCTGTAAAGAAGAGGACTTTGCTTCATTCATTGTGTGTAAATAGTGATTTTCCAAGACCTGTCTGCTGACTCAATCACAGGATAAAAAGGGGTGAAGCTCTCTTCTTTTTTCTCTCTCCTCATGTGACCACAACAAAGCTTTTTTGTTTTGGGTAAGGATATCCTTGCCAAGTTTAGTGTGTACTTAACTGTTTACATGCTGTGATTGTAAAGAACTTGTCAGATAGGTTTTCTTGAGTTCAACAAAGGAAGGGGTTAGTTTTATTAAACTAAAAATAAATGACCTGGGGTAAAATATTAAAAACATGTCCCAACACCCACAAACATACCTGTACACAAACACAAGCACATCACAAACACACTCAAAAACCACACACACAAATACAGATTAAAGGGGGATAGATTTAGCCAAGTTAGAGTTCATAAAAAACAAAAAGTTCACAGTTCGTAGCTTGCTGTCTTGTCCAACTGCAGTTAGGATACTATGGTCTTGACGTTTCCCACTTAAAGATGACTAAGTTGATTGCTCCTCTGAAGACACAGCTGTGGAGTTGAATTCTTACTTTTGAAAACCCCTGTCTACTACAGAATGGAGTCACAGGCACATTGGTAGCCAGGGCTCTCCTTTGGAGAGAGAGAGCTGGCCAGGAGGTTTCTCTTCACTCAGCTGCTACTGTTATTCTTCTGAAAATGAGGTGTTTAAAAACACCTACGAAGGCCTTGGCTAGCCATATGACTTTTCTATCCAATTGCTTGTAGTTCAAGCAATAATTGTATATTCCAATGATAACTCAATTAGCACATCTGCAGAGCTATTTTAAAAAGCCAAGGTCTTTTGTCCAAGCAATTATCCTTTGAATGGTTTATTTCCAGTTGTTGAACACTGTAGCTGGCTGCCATAGATGCCTTTGATAAGGTGGGAAGAGAGTGTTTACAATTCCCAGAGGGTGTCATTCTTTGTAAGGGATGTCGCAGACTTGTCGTTTGCGGGATGTATTGTGTTATAATTAGATTTGGCCATCTTGATGTTGGTTTAGTCTGTTTTGAAAAGTCCAAATTCCTGTTTCTAGCTGATGAATTAAAACTTCTTAACAATGCTGAATGTGCTCTACAAAAAAGCTATTAGTTATCAAATCTCATACTTTGCAAAAAGTAAAATTCAAGACTCAACTGGCGCTCACCTCATTACAGTACACCATCCAGAATCCATAAAATTTATCGAAAATTTTGAGGGTAGGTCCAATGTGAATCTAATATGTCTGGCATCACTCAGTTGGTAGCACTTTCACCTCTGAACCAGAAGGTTACAAGTTCAAGTCCTACTCCAGGAGTTGAGTACAAAAATCTAGGCTGACACTCTAGTGTGGCACTGAGGCTGTACTGTAGAAGGTGTCATCTTTCAGATAAGGATCTGATCTTTGCATTTGTCATGCATGCGCGATCAGCGGGACCGGAAGTGGACATGAAATGCGCTTCCGCCTACGATCAGACCCCAACCACAATCTTACACTGGCTGGCCAATTAACGGCCAGCCAGCGTAAAACGCGCCCAGAAAAAGGCTCAGCATTGCCATTGGGGGTGGGAAGAGGGCAGGTGCCGATGTCACCACAGGCACAGGTGAGCACTTCGAGAGAGCTCCCTGAAGGCAGATAGTTTCCTCACAAAGCTGCAGACCTGCAAATAAAAAAAAATAAAGCCCAAAAATGCAGCAAAAAATGTCAATGTAGCACAATCAATCACCTAAAAGCATACCTAAAAAAAACAGTCCCAAGATATTTCTTTTTATTTTAAATCCTAACAGAGATTTCATCCTGCCCTTGGATGAGGTTTCATCAAAAATGTAAAGTCCATCTGTTTGAACCGCTGCAGCCCATGTGGTTTAGGTACACCCACAGTGATGTTAAGGGAGAGAGTTCCAGGATTTTGACCCTGTAACAGTGATGGAACGAGTGGCTTGGAGGGGAACTTCCAGATAGTTGTGTTCCTAAGCGTCTGCTGCCCTTGTCCTTCTAAGTGGTAGTGGTTGTGGATTTGGAAGGTGCTGTCTAAAGAGTCTTGGTGAGTTCCTGCAGTGCATCTTGTAGATGGCACACACTGCTGCTACAGTGTGTCAGTAGCGAATGTTTATGGATGTGGTGCCAATCAAGCGGGTTGCTTTGTCCTGGATGGTGTCAAGCTTCTTGAGTGTTTTTGGAGCTGCACCCATCCATGCAAGCCAGGACTATTCCATCACACTCTTGACTTGTGTCTTGTAGATGGTGGACAGGCCTCTGACCTGCTCTTGTAGCCACAGTGTTTATGTGGCTAGTCCAGTTCAGTTTCTGGCCAATGGTAACTCCCAGGACGTTGATAGTAGGGGTTTCAGTGATGGTAATGCCATTGAATGTCAAGAGGCAATATTCTCTCTTGTTGGAGACTGTCACTGCCTGGCACTTGCGTGATGCAAACGTTACTTGCCACTTGTCAGCCCAAGCCTGGATATTGTTTACATTAATATAATGAGGGCCAGTGGTGATGCAGCTTCAAATTTCCTCATTTTGCACCAGCAATGCACTCAGGGTAAGTTGGAGTGAGAATTATCAAGTGCAGCTGGTACTGATGTATATATCTCTGAATTATACAGAAATGACACTAGTTTCTATCTGTGTAACAGGTTTTATTTCTCTATCCATATGGCTTCCAGTTCTTTTTACAAATTGTTTACCTTTTTCTGAGTTCACACCCAGGCTTAACCAATCAAGCAAAGTGAGCATCAATTGTAAACAGACTCACGTGATCAAATGGCAGAACAATCGAACCATTGAATACTACAGTACCAGGTGCAGCAGAGGCCACCTGAATAGTGTGGAGAGTTTCAATAGTGATTTCTGTTGTGTTTTTATAATGATATAAAGGCGCCAATCACTCCTAAAGGATTGGGTAAACACGTTGCAGGTTCATTTATTGAGACTAGGCACATGAGAACATATATACATGGATAGAAAGCTTGAAGACATTGAAGCTGTGCTGTGTTCTGTTCACAGGCAAAAGTGAAACAGACTGAATCACACGACACACTTCCCTTCTAGAGATGGCATGCTGCTATCCCTTAAAGTCATATTACATCAATTTCTGCATCTCAATGATTTTTTGCAAATTTCTTTTGACATTTGACATGACCCCTCACTGCTACTGACAGTGAGGCTACTTGGAGATTTTCATTAGTCACCCCTGCCAACTCTCAGGAGCAGCAATGGCATTCTCAACCAGCACATCCGTGTATGCCATTATCACAGAGGAGAAGGAAGACCACTACAGGATGAAGCACAGGAGAGTCAAGCAAAATTTAAAGAGGCTAGACTTGACCAGATCCTCTCTCTGGTTGAATATACAGGTAGTCCAGGTCGCATGCATTGAGGAGATGTGTATAAGCAGTGTGTGCTTCATAAAAATAGGCAAAATGAGAGCTCTGTTACCTACTGAATGAGGACTTGCACTTACAGTCCTCTGCCCGAACTTCTCTTTCTGTGGCTACGAAGGTAATGAAGGCATTCAACATTCATAACTCAGGGTGATTTCAGGCAGCCATGGAGAATCTAAATAATATCAGCCAGGACGCTGTGCGTACATGGGTCAGGTGTCTGAAATTTCACAAGAAAGCTGGCCAATTCTTCACCGTTAGCACCAGCAGTGCAGTAGTGAGATAAGGCCCTCTAATTGTGCAGGGATGATGCCTGTGAGGCTTCATGAGGTCTTACCAAATATCCCCACATCTTCCTCAACAGGAAGGGCTTGAACTGCCTGACTGTCTTGAGCGCACATGGCACATAAATAGTCATGAGATGTTCAGTCAAGCTAGCTGACCATCAACTCACTGGGGGCTGTACATTCCCACCTTAGTTTTTTTTTTTGGTCCTCAGGTTGTGAACTCGCCTGCTGGAGCAGAGGGCTCTGGGCTTGCTCCTTCCATGAACAAGCCAAGTAAAAGTCTATTTCTGAGCTCCCCGACCAATTAAGGAGGGTGGCAGGTTGACGTGGTCATTTTGTCAGGGGGAGGACCTGTATTTAAAGGGGCCACAGAATGTTTCAGAGAAGGTCACCAGGATTTGAATTTTTCAGGCTGTAGCAACCCTAGGAATGGAGAGGAGGCCTGGGATGGTGACCTCAACCCCAACACCCTTCCAACCCCAGGACTTACAACTCTTGCCTGGATTCCAGCATGAGGGAGATGAGGGGATGCAGTGAGATGAGATCTAAGGGTAGGGAGCAAAGGAGGTTTCTTCAACCAAGAAGGCATGGATGGAAGAGGTTGAGGAGGTCAGCAGCAGCAGCAGCGGTGTGGTCCCTTTAATCTGGAGGCTGTGCACCAAGAAGATCACGACAAGTGAGTGACATTCCTGTCAGGTGCCAGTGCCACATTCTGACTTTCCCAGCGCTATCATGCACAGCTGTATAGGGATGGGCAATAAACGCTGGCCCAGCCAGTAAAGCCCGTATCCTGTGAATCAACTTTAAAAAATTTAATGGACCCCCGCAACATTGCCCCCCACCCCCATGCCACCACCCCCTCTCCCCCCTCTCCCCCCCACCCGAGGTGAATTTGATGGCAGAGGAGCATTTAATTGGGTGAGAGGATAACGGTGGGAACCCTGCCACCTTCCCGGATCTGCCCCAATGAAGTTTGGGGAGGGAAGGCTCATGGAACCTGCCCTGCCATCAACTGAAGCCCTTAAGGGGGAAATTAATGCCCACTTAAGGGCCTATCCTGCCACCACTGGTATTAACTCAGCTGTGGGTGGAGTAACCCAGAAGCAAATCCTGTCGGGGTTGCTTGCAGGCTTCCAGGAGGGCCCCTTTTCCAAAAGACATTCGGAGCCTGATCGAGGGACCTGGCATCAGGAAGGGGAGGTTTTGGGGAGTGGGGGAACGTTGAGAGCCATTCCCTTGTTCTTGCTGCTGACCCCCTTCCCCATGACACCCAATCCGTGACTCCCATCTTACCATCACTCACCTGTGGCCTGGATCCCTTCGCGATCCTGGGCTTAGGTTGGCGCATTACCAACAGCAGTCACCACTCCCAGTGGTGCTGTCTCCAATGCACAGCTGCTGGTTTCTGATTGGCTGGCAGACCTTGGGGACAGAAATTCTACCCCCAGGTCCTTGATCCCGGGGAAGGCACACCACTGCCCAGTTAATTATCTGGGTGGCACTTAATTTGGTGGGCCTTCCCAAAAGGAGGCAATGTGGGGTTCTCACCAGCTCTCCAGCCAGCGGGCAAGTTCCCCCATCACCTTCAGTAACAACCACCACATGTCTCCGAACCACACACTTTGCAACTCCACTCATTCCTCTCTCTGTAGGTATCTCCTATACCCATCTGAGTAGCCAATACTTGCACTCACCTTCAGCCTATTGCCCTCTTAACCCCATGTCTTACAGACAGCAAGCACGGGTTATCTTTCATTCTTCTGAACACAAGCCATTCCCTAACATTTCAACCTCTCTACTTTCTATCTTTGCAGGAGAATAGATCACACAATTTGGCGAGAATCAGGGATGCAGGCTTGAGCCTTGATTGACGGACCCATCGTTAGTACTGGTACTGCACGGCCGCCTGCTCCATTGTAAGGGCAGTCTGGCACCATGAGGATGCAGATGTCAGCAGCAAGCTCCCTTCAGAGCCTGAGCCACCTGTGGCTCAGGCACTTGCACATGTCAGGATAGCTGGTCCATTGCCTTTAGACCCTCTACTAGGAGAACTGGCCTCCTTCCACCTGTATCTCGGTTCCCATCCATTCTGCCCTACGGAGGGGTTTTTGGCTGCATAGAAAACAACTGGTGCTCCTGTTGGTGCTGCTCCAAATGATGCTGATGCTTGTTGCAGTGGGAAATCCCCTGCCCTAGACCCTCAGCAGAGGGGCATTGTGTAGCTGCACACTGTTCCCATGACTCTCTGAAAGTTGGCAGCAGGGAAGCGTACCTGAGGGTGGGTAATGTGCCTTTCAGGCAGTTGGCGCTGACCTGTCAAGCAGTGACAGCACTCTCGGGCAAAATCAGTGCTAAGCAAGGCATGCTCACAGCCTGTCCATTTCCGTAGCTGTTCAGTCTGTCTGATCAAAGCCTTCATGCCTTGTCAGTTTCACCGAGGCAGTCCCTCTTGTATTCTCGCCTTCACCTCACTACCAGGTTGCGGGCAAAGTGTGACACTGCTGCGCTGTTGGGAAAGAGGGATTTTAACGGAAAAATTTCACTGATTTGGCTAACAGGTTCAGTTAACTTCCCATTGCAGCCTGATGGGTGGTCGGCACTACAAGCAAACCACCTCCTCAGAAAATCGCAAGGAAGTGGAGAACGTTTTGGGATACCTGTCCACCAGCATTTAATTTTCCCACCTCCAAAACAGCCTCCATGGGTCTGGCAAGAATCCCTCTGCTTGAGTCAAGCACTGTCCCCACATGCTGCTCCACAGTTTGCTGCTGCGATCTTCAGCCAGAATATGCTTTCAACACTTCAATCTGATTTCCATGCATCCCAGAACATTGCTCTAAAACCTATTTCAATTAGAGTAATCACCAATAGATATGCAATTGAATTGACCTACAAAGTTTTGGTATGAAGATCTGGCCAGACCAACAGCGAGTGGAGCTCATTTTCCATTGGCATAACTCAGCATGTGGAATTTCTAGGTCTTTCTGTGGAACTCATTTGAGAGAGGAGTGATAGCCACAGGCATACATCATTATCCATTATCCAAATTAGCCATTCAAGCCTCAAGTTTCTTTATTAATGATCAAGCAATTAGAGTAGAAAGATGAAAAACATTCAGATCAGGTGCTGAAATAGAGCCTGAATAATATGGTTGCTTGGTGAGCCAGGTTTTAACGTTCTCACATTCCTAAACCAGCATTGGCTGAATGGTAGCACTCTTGCCTCTAAGTCAGTGGGTGGTGGAATCAAGTTTAAAAACCTGAGTACATAATCTAGACTGACACTTCAGAGCTTTAGTGTCAGAGGAGCTGTCATTTGCATGACTCGTTATAATAGAGTTCCTAACTGCCTCCTCGGATGGATGTAAATGATCAAATGGCACAGCTTGAAGAAGGTTAGGGGGTACTCCGAATTTCAAGGCCAATATTTACTTCTCAATCAGTGCCACAAATATATTATTATCCAGTCATTTATCTGTTTTGGAACCTTGCTGTGCACGAACTTGCTGATGTACTTACCTGCATCACAACAGTGACTACACTTCATTCTTTTGTGAGGCATTCTGCAACATCAGGAGGATGTGAAAAACCTTATACAAAAGAAAGCTCTTTTTACAAAATACCGACGAGTTCCTCTCACAAGTGACTAAGTAGACACACAAGTGTCCATGTTGGTACAATTGATATATTGTTTACGTGGGAAATATGGATAGATCAAAACATCCCTCCTTGTTCCATACTTTGTTCTTATAACCGGATCATCTCTCGGTCTTGTTTCTAAAGACAGATATTGAATTTTAGGTATTGCTCACTCTTTAAGGATCATCAATTTCATGAATTCAAGAACAGTGCCATCAATTTCTTTTTAAGAAGAAGCTTTGAGCTGAGTTCCACAGCCAAACTTTCAGCTCATGCCACTTGTCAAGAATTCAAGGGCTTCATCCTGCAGTCACTTGGGTGGACCATAGGAAACATTTTTACCATTTAATTAACAGAACCCATTTAAGTACCCATGGTTCTCTTTATTTGTGGAGCGAACATTTCTATGCCTTTATTTTATTTTCATCCTTAGTGTTCACTCTAGAGATAAGGAGCTTTATAAGGTATAACCATTGAACCAAAAACGTGTTTCCTGATGTCAGGAGATGGATTCCTTTTCACATCTCATCTTTCCCAAATCACTAATTTAATTTATTCCCCAGGTTAATATGCTACAATAATAAAGGACCTTTTTTCCCAAGTTAAAGCATTAGCTATGTTAACATCATTGACCCACTTCCAGGTTAAAAATGATCAATGGAAAACAGCCCATTGCACCTCAGGCAAGATATGTGGTTTTATGGATAAATTAGCTTCAATATAAAACAATTAATGCAAACCCAAGGTAAAAGCAAAAAACTGCGGATGTTGGAAATCCAAAACAAAAACAAAAATACCTGGAAAAATTCAGCAGGTCTAACAGCATCTGCGGAGAGGAGCACAGTCAACATTTCGAGTCCGTATGACTCTTCAACAGAACTAAGGAAAAATAGAAAAGAGGTGAAATATAAGCTGACTTAAGGAGGGGTGGGACAGCTAGAACTGGATAGAGAGCCAGTGATAGGTGGAGATTGCCAAAAGATGTCATAGACAAAAATACAAAGAGGTGTTAACGGTGGTGTTATTAGCTGAGATATGTGCTAATGGTGACATTAAGGGTAGAAAGTAGGACAAGCAAGTTACAGATAGCTCTTGTGGGGGTGGGGTGGGGGGTTGGGATTGAAATAGGCCAAAAGGTAGAGATAAAACAATGGATGGAAATACATTTAAAAATAATGGAAAAAGGTGGGAAAAGAAAAATATATATAAATTATTGGAAAAAGGAGGATCAGAAAGGGGGTGGGGATGGAAGAGAGTTCATGATCTAAAGTTGTTGAACTCAATATTCAGTCTGGAAGGCTGTAAAGCGCCTAGTCAGAAGATGAGTGCTGTTCCCCCAGTTTTCATTGAGCTTCACTGGAACATTACAGCAGGCCAAGGATGGACATGTGGGCATGAGAGTTGGGTGATGTGTTGAAATGGCAAGCGACAGGGAGGTCTGGGTCATGCTTGCGGACAGACCGAAGGTGTTCCGCAAAGCGGTCACCCAGTCTGTGTTTGGTCTCTCCAGTGTAGAGGAAACCGCATTGGGAGCAGCGAATGCAGTAGACTAAATTGAGGGAAGTGCAAGTGAAATGCTGCCTCACTTGAAAGGAGTGTTTAGGCCCTTGGACGGCGAGGAGGGGGGAAGTAAAGGGGCAAGTGCTGCACCTTCTGCAGTTGCATGGGAAGGTGCCGTGGGAGGGGGTTGAGGTGTAGGGGGTGATGGAGGAGTGGACCAGGGTGTCCCAGAGGGAACAATCCCTGCAGAATGCCATCAGGAGGGGGTGAAGGGAAGATGTGTTTGGTGGTGGCATCATACTGGAGTTGACGGAAATGGCAAAGGATGATCCTCTGGATGCGGAGGCTAGTGGGGTGATAAGTGAGGACAAGGGGAACCCTAACATGGTTCTGGGAGGGAGAGGAAGGTGTGAGGGCGGATGCGCGGAAGATGGGCCAGACACAGTTGACTATACTTCGAAAGTATGATAGGTCATCTACCTGAAGCATTTAGCGGAATTTAATCAGGCAGTGAGGGTCTCACTAGGCAGTTGGAGAACCAGCGAGAGGCCCACATCATCTCCTTTGTGAAAGATCCACCATATTAAGTGCCAATCAGAGGCTGGAGGATCCTCATTGACGTCAATGCCACTGGGGGGACGTTGGTAGCTGCCAATAATGCACCCAGAGGCCTGGGTTCTGTGAGTGTCCCACGACCAGTGCACAGGTGAGTGAGGGTGGGATGGGGATCTCAGGAAGGGGTTCAGTGGCTGGTGGATGCAGGGGGTCAGAAGATAGGGCGGAGGCCTGGCTCTCAGCAGAACCTCTCCTTCCCAATGCCAGGTACCTCAATCAGGCACACAGTTCCTGAAAATGAGGGCCCCCCCGCCGCCCCCAGGGTTTGCTTTTCGGGCTCCCTGCATGGTGACTGCCCTGCCCCCCCCCACACTGGTTGAATAACAGCAGAGGTGAGATGAAACCTTAATTGCCCACTTAAGGGCCTCAATTGACTTTGAGGCAGGAAGGCCGTCCATAAGCCTTCCCAACTCAGACTTGTTTAGGGTGGAAGCAGGAAAATGGTGGGGTTCAGACCCTGGACCCTCTCTATCCTGATTAAATTACCCTCTGAGCCTCCAAACTCACCGCAAGGGAGTGCATCAAATCCCACCCATTGTCACTGCTTTTGCATCCAAATATTTTGCCTGATGTGCTGGCGATTTCCAGCATTTTCTGTTTATATTTCAAAAGTACTACATTGGTTGTAAGCACTTTGAGAGGTCTTGGGGTGGTGAAAGGCACTGCATAAATGCAAGTCCTTCCTTTGTTTTTTCCTTTGGGGAAAGGTGTTAAATTCCCTGGGGGTGAGTTCTGTAAAGGGTCAGTGTGGGGAGGTGCTGATGTGAGGTTGGGAAATATGAATGCCCTGCAGGTACCTTTTAGTGGAGTTTCCACTCATAGGCAGCCTCACTCACCTCTCAGGTAGGAAGCCTGCTTCACAGGGCTGAAACCTGTGAAGGTATGTAGTTGGGAGAGTGAAAGGATCCTGGGGAGTCAGACGGAGGGGTGGGGCGTGGGGGGGGTGGGGGGCAGTGGTGCGTGGTCCCAACCACAGGGAGGTGGTTGTCTAGATTGATAGTGGGGTTGCCTGATGTCATGGTGGTCAGCGGGCAGCCCAGATCATGGCAGGGTGTGCAGGGCATTCCAATCATTGGATGGTGGTTCAGAGGCTCCTGGTTATGGTAGTGGGGCAGTAGTATGGTGCAGGTCCCTGTGGGTCCTGACCCATGGTGGTCTGAGTGATCCTGATTGTGGAACAGAGGTAATTGGATAGTTGTCAGATGACTGTTGGCACAGGCAGCAGACAGGCTGAAAAAGGTGGGGTTTACTGGGTAGCCTTTTGGGCCTAGAGGAAATATACCTGCTGCTCTTGGCCCACAAGCAGTGCTATAAATGTACTTATCTTGTAAATTCAGCCCCTCTTGCCTCCTTTAAGATGCCTGGCTTTCTGGGGCCTATGGTTAAAAATAAAATGACTGTTAAAACAAAGGCATGCAGCCTCATTATAATATTTAAATTACCAGCCCACTTCTCTCAAGCAGATTGGTCACCTCCCTTTCATCCAGGAATGGGAGAGGTACAGGGTGGGTTCCATTCCTATTCCAGGTTTTTAAAATTTTAACCTGACTTAACCCCAGCCACCCTTTTTTGAATGTTAAAATTCAGTCCTTGTTTGTAAGACAGATCTAGTAGAAGTGTTGAAAGTGAACTATCTATCAAGTATTTTTCTTTTAATTTTACTAAATATTCATGTTTATCAAGGAATATTAAAACAGAGAAACATAACATGAATATTTCAAGCATCCAGTGTTAGTACAGCAATGATCAAACAAAGACTTCCTCAACAGCATTCAAACCTCTAGACTGGGTTACACTAGCACGGCATTTTCTATCGCCCACAAGAACCACCATGGGGCCCCTAGCTGAGGGTCCATATTGTATAATGTGAAAAAATGTTTTCATTTGTTTGAGAGTATAAATCAGGTGTGATGGCAAATGTCGTTTTTTTTATATAAGTGTCTTTTGGAAGGACTTGCATTGAGACTGTCCGGGGCAAAGGTGATTTGCATCTATTGTTGCAAATGCCAAAATTATGAATTTGACTAATAAATGTTCAAACAAAATATTAAAGGAAATGATAAGGCAAAGCTCTGCAATAGAAACACTTTTGTCTAAGGTTGCTGGGTAGGTAACAGGTTTATAAGTTGGAAAGTAGTGAACAAAAAGACATGTGTATATTGGGCTTGTACGATGCCAAAGATTATTTCAGTACTCAGCTTCACCTTGTGCCAAGACAAACACCTGCATAATAAAAATCGCAATAAAGGTACACCTTCTCATTCATTACTTCCATTAAGATCTGATACCTCATTCAGTGGTCTGTCAGCAAAGATCAATTAAAATGAAAACAGCTCTAGCCAAAGAACAAAACAATTTTCAGCTGGATTTAAATTTTGAAATGAAAGGTAGTCACATCAGCAAGGCCGAAAATTTGCGCAATGGTACTTGTGTATGAGAGGTTGTGGAGGGGTATGCAATTCACAATTTATGTTTTACATTGCTCTGATAGTCTGCCTATAAAGTGCCAAGGGATCTGACTGATCTTTCCTGTGGATGAAATAAATGATTACCATAACAGCATGTGCCAGGATAAGTCTACCATGTATTGTCCCCTAATAACATGCACTTAATGATAAAGAGTCTGCTTTGCCACCTCCTGGGTGTAACTTAAACTTCAGTTGGCTAAGGTTAATTAGGTCTCAGAAGTCAAGTCCCTGCAGCCAACGCCTAGCTGCCTCAGAACACTACTCCTGTGTTAAAATGCATACATGAAAATATAACCTGGCTCACAAAAATCAAAATAATTTTTTTTAAATAACCTTCAAAGAATGACCGTTAAAGTTCAAGCAATGGTTGTTGGTGAGTGAGAAGTTAAGCTAGACGACTTCCAAAATAGTCTTACTCACCATGAGGTGAATAACTTCTAATATTTTTTCAAGCAATTTCTCTGATCAAGTTCCAGGGCTTCCTGCCACTTTGGCTGTGCCAGGACACGTGATCATTTCCAGTCATTCTCAATCAGCCTTCCTGCTGAGCAGGGGTGAAGTTTGGATGCAACTCACCTCATCTGGGTGAACGGGAAACGGTGAATAACCCTGGGAAAGAATATAAACCTTCATCTTTGAAAAGTGAATAAGCTAAAAAGAGAAATGATAAATTGATGGTTAAAAATCACCATTCTCCATAAAAGAAATTGAACGGGGGAAAGAAAATAATGCAAAACCATGGGTCCCTTAAAAATGTCCTTTTTTTCTGAAATGGAAAATACAGCTAAATAGAATATTAAATCAACCAGGAAAACCATAGAGTCACGACAAGATGATTAATGAACAAACTCAAGTGCCTGAATTGCCTTCCACATGGTAAAGCTTCTCAGCTCATCCAGCAAGACAGAGTCTTGCAACACCTCCTGTATCCAAGTAATTTGCTCTATAAGATGGTGATAAAAACAATTATTGTGGATCATTTAATGCCCTATGGAATCTATAGAAATAGTTACTCATGCTTCTGTCAGCTCAAAAATACAAAGGCAGAATTTCAATTAAAGAAATTAATGGCTACGGTGAGTCCAGCATGGCTAGCAGTGACATAATTAAGAAAAGATGGCACCAATTCCTGACAAGTACAAGTGTATCTGTGAATAAAACAAACTGTTCATTTGGTATTATACCAGAATTAAGTGTGAAATCAAATGGTAAAGTTATCCAAATAATCCCTTATTTTTGTTGAAACTTATTATGAATCATCACATTGACATCATGGCCTTCCCTTAACGGAAACCTAGCTAAGGGGAATGACACCTTGCCACTTCTGGCTACATCTTGCTCTACCAAGAGCATCACAGTAGCAGCATGGTGTTTAGCACAAGGTCACACCTTGGCCAGACCCCCTACTCCTCTGGCACTTTCGCCTCCTTGAGCGTCTCACCTTGTTGCACCCCACTACCTCTCTTTCAAATTCATCGTTCTCTACCATCCTCCTAAGTATGATAAAAGTTTCCTCATCCACATATCTTCACTGCTTTCCTCCCTTGGCCTCTGCAATGAACAACTTCACGTCCCTCTCTCCTGAGTTCACTGCCCTCTTAGCCTCCCTAAATTTCCACCTCCATGTAAACTCCCTAGCCCATATCCATAGCCAGCCCCTTGACCTTGCCGTTACTCATGGCCTTGCTAGTCTTGTCATATCAATGACAGATAAGGTCATCTCTAATCATTTCCTTGTATCACCCACTATCCACCACCCCCTTCCATGCCCCAACTCTGCCTCCTTCTGTATCCATCCCGGGATACAAAACCTATCCCCTAATTCACTTTCAAAATTCCAACTGTCCAGCCCTCCATTCATCACAATATTTCTGCAGCTGCTGATTAGTTCAACCATATCCTCACCTCCACCTTCAATGCCCTGGTCCCCATAAAACCATTTCTCTCTCTCTCTCACCCTGGCCATTCCCCCAATAAAGTCCTCATCTCCGCTCCCTGGTTTAGCCCTCCACATCGAGATCTGGCTTGACCACTTAAAATAATATCAAAATCCTGCTCACATCTGCTAAAGCTTTTCATTATTCCAGGATCATTCTGGGATGCAAAGATGATGCCCATTTTTTTCTCTACTGAAAACCATTTTCTTAAACCCTTTGCCCTTCCAGCCTCACCTCCAAAAAAAAAGTGTGCAGAGCTCATGGACTTCTTTGTCACTAAGGAGAGACCATCCACTAGCTGCCTCTGCTGTGTTCCTCCCTTCCACCAGCCCACCTGGCCCACTGCCCTATCCCTGAACTTGCAACTTCTTTCTAGTTTCTTTCCTCGCCCCCCTCACCTGCTCTTTGGACTCATCTTGTTGATTAGACCCACCTCTGACCCTTGATCCTATTCCCACTAAACTGCTGTTGATCCAACTTCTCCTCCTGGCCCCCATGTTAGTCAATATTGTTAACAGTTCTCTCTTCAGGTTTTGCCCCTCTCTCATTTGAATCTGCCATTATTACCCCTCTCCTCACAAATCCAACCTTTAACCCCATTGCAAACACCCATCCAAACTCCCTTTCCTCTCCAAAGTGTTGAAAATGTTGTTGCCTCCAAAGTCCATTCCCGGAACTCCATGCTTAAAATCTCTCCAATCAGGCTTCCCCTCCTTCCTAAGAATAACCTTTATCAAAGTCACATGGCATCCTATATCATTAAAAAAGGTAAACTTTCCAGTAGTACAAGGGTCTGGCATTTATAGAGTTAATATGGGTCTGAGTATAGCGTTACCCACACAGTGATATAAGAGAACACATGACCGGGTCAGTCTAGTGTTGGACAGAGCCATGTGCACAACCAAGCATAGAGACAGCTCCTAGCTTGCACTCTTTACTGTAGATATGTACGTAGTTCTGGTAGTTAATAAATACAAGCAGTTAATCTAATTAAGACTATGAAGACTTCATTAAGACCTACCAAACTTTATCCAACACCCTACAACATGGTGGCAGTGAATAGAAAAACCCAAAACCTCGCAAAAAGTGTAGAAAAAAACGAAAATACTGTAAGGCTAAAGAAAAGTTCAAAGAAACATTCTGACCTGAAGAAAAGCCTGAGAAGCAGACGCACAGGGGAAAATCACCAGGGAGAAACTCCATAGAAAGGTTTGGAAACTGAATGCAGGAATTTAAAATTCCTCACCGCAGTAGAACACTCCATAGAATCTCCTGGAATTACAGCTTTAATTCCCAAAGTGCAGAGTTAGTAGACCCAGCTGGGGTAAGCTTAAACCTTAAAAATCCTGGATAAATCAAGTCCTGAACAACTTTTAAATAGTTCAATGGTGTTACGATCAATCCCAGACAAAGTCCCTAATTTGTTAAATTTCCAGATGAGATCCCCAACTTGTTATGACCGGTACGGGACCCCAATTTTGTTATGATCTCAGGTGAGGAGGAATGAGCTGGCTCCCCTCTCTTTTCAACGCCCTCAGTTGGCCGCAACAAGCTTAGTTTGAAAATCCTTTCCCCGTTGATAACTTTTCCCAGTCCAAATGTATTTACTTCCTATAAGGAGCCAACTTAACCAGGCTTTCTTGAGTCAAAGAGAAAGTAGGTTTATTAGTTACTAATAGTCAAGGAAAAGTAATAAAGGCATGACACACTCTGATCAGAAATAAGATGTTGAGAGTCAAATTAAAAGCTGAAAAATATACAAAGCAGTCCTTGGCTTGTCCACGAGGCAAAGATGATGAAAAGTTGCAGCCGTTAAGTTGGGTGATTTCAGTAGAGCTGACTTTGGCAGATTCGCAGTCTGTTGGCTTGTCCAAGGGGAAGGAATCCTGATTCTCTCTGCAGGGCGACTGAAGAGGCTGTCTTGTTTCTTTTTACTTGTGGTCTCTGCAGTAACACTTTTGCCCCCCTGCAAAAGAGAGAGAGAGAGAGAAAAATCACCAGCTTGTCTTTGCAGAGGTGACTGACTGGTGTTTTATCTGTCACTCAAACATTGGTCTGCAGCCAGCTTTTTAACCCATTTTTCTTGTGTATTCCCGGGAGGGGAAATAGTTGTGTCTTGTGCCCAGAGTCCACTTTGCTTTCAACTCAGAACATTTTACACATTCTGAGATATAAATCAACAGGAGATGGATTTTTGGATGACTGCTGAGATGTGGGAATCAGTCTCCATTTTCCCTACAAACACAGGAGATTAAAAGTCCAGTCTTTCTCATTTTCCATATCTTCCTTTTAAATGTCTCTGTTTGAAATCGGCCTTCAGGTGAGACATTCCATGTTCTCTCAGGACAGGTCTGTCAGTATAATCCACATAGGAATTTTCCAGAAAGTGGTCACTTTACATAATCAGCATCTTTTGATCAGTCTTTACTTGTATTTCTTTTAAAAACACAGGTCTTCCTTAAAAAAAAATCAATATGCCTCTAGGTAGTTGGTAGCTGTAGGCCACTGTCATGATGGTGGTCAGAAATTGCCATTTAAAAACTCCGCCAGAAAAACCAGATTCCCGGGTCAGCACCTGAACACGTAGCATCCAAGCTCGTTCCGAGAAGAAAAATAAAATTAATTAATTTGGAAGAATTGAGACTAAAAGAAACAGCTTTGAAAACCAGCAAAGGACAGGGTTTGAGACTTTTGTGACCCTAAAACATAGCACCGGAAAGGAGACTTCAGCCAGTCGATCCAGCAGCCATTGTCTAAAATTTTTTCAAGGCTGAGCACAAGCGCCATTATAATGGGAGCCTGCCAAAACTGCCAAGCGCAGGTAAACATTTTGTCTTCAAATGAGTGGCGGTGCCATCTTGAATTCTAGCAGCTTCTTAAAGTTTAACCTATACGTTAAAATTTTTTTAACCATGGATAGGAAATCCACTCATCCAGATCAATTTGGACTTATCTAAAGTCCACATAAATCACACAATCGGGTCCTTTGGAGAAAAAGGTTTCTTAGCTAAGTGATTGCTTCAGCTCTGGATAAAAAGACAGAAGCTGATCAAGTTAACAGGTTACTTTATTCGGGAAGCCCAATAATGATGGCATTATTGCTAGACAAGGAATCAATGAATTATCTGCTAAATTGGAAGAGGTACTACAACAATTCAATGTTTATTTTAACCGAAGGAGCAACAAAATCCCCAAAAGTGCTAAATTTAGTAAATGTGTCCAGAAGCCAGGAGACCTGTCGACTCACTCATTAATGATCTGTTCAGGGGATGACTGAAGGCGGTGAATATGGAGATCTAAAATCTGAATTTATCAGGGATAGAATAGTTGTACAATGACACACTCTCAGGCTTGCTACAAGCAAAGGAAGATCTAACCCTCGAGAAAGCTATCCAGATTGTTAGTTAGCCTGAACTCCGTGTGCAGCACATGACCATTTTAAGAGAAAGTAAACCATGGTACAAAAGAAACCCCACAGCCCAGTTAGTTAAACAGCACAGAAACGGACACTCCAGCCTAGGGAGGCAATACCCTAAATTACCTGTAGAGTGACCATGTGCAGGGGAGGAAAGCGCCCCCACAGGTGAGGTCATTGTCCTACAATTTCAGCCCAATGCTTCAATATAACAGAATTGGACACTTTGGCAAACTGTGCAAGGCCAAAACATCTAAATGCACAGAAGACCCAAGATGATTCATGAAGTTGAGACAGCACACCAAGAGGACACACAGCAATGCTTCTTGGGTGGAGGCCAAAGATTATGGATTTTAATTTTGGAATGCGGACACTTTGCTTAATGGCCATCTCACAAAACTTTAAATTGGACACAGGCGCCAGTATTACGGTCCTGTTGGACAGAGAACTATGGCTGGTGACCCAACAGCTGATGCCACCCATGATACACCTATACAGAGCAGGAGGCATAAAGCTCCCAGTGAAAGGCACCCTGCAGGCGACACTCAGGTACAAGGATTAAAGAATCCGAGAGACCTTGTTCATTGTCCACAACCAGGACTGTTCATTGCTAAGCTGCAAAGCCTGTGTTAAACTTAACCTTCTACAAAAAATTGACAAGGTCAACAAACAAGGGCCTGGCTCCAAGCATAAAAGTGAGTTCCTGAAGCTCTTTACAGGACTGGGGCGACTGAAAAACACATACAAGGTCACACTGAGGGAGGATGCTAAACCCGTGTGCTTATTCACACCACAGAAGATCCCCTCACGATCCACTCATGAAACAAGTGCAGCAGCAACTGGACGAGATGGCAAACATGAGAGTCATCTCCCCATTCACACAACCAACCGTATGGTGTTCCGGGATGGTCCCAGTCTCAAAACTGTCCGTATTTGTGTCGACCTGACAAAGCTCGATAAAGATATAGCCAGAGAAGTACATCCCACGTCCTCAGTGTACAAAGGCCTGACTAAACCCTCGAAGAGCACGGTATTTTCAAAGCTCAACACCAACAGCAGTTTTTGGCAACTCCCGCTTGACGAAGAGTGCGGGCTGCTGACTACATTCATTACCTCCTTCGGCAGATTCTGCTTCAACCGCCTGCTGTTTGTAATCAATTCAGCACCAGAAATATTTCAATGTACAATGCCGGCCATTTTGCGAGGCCTACACGGGGTCATTTGCCACTTGGATGATGCATATGTCCATGGTACGATGGCAGAGGAACATGACAAGAGACTCACAACAGTCTTAGAGCACTTGCAGGAAGTAGGGCTGATGCTGAATGAGAAATGTGAGTTCTCCAAAACAGGAATTCAGATTCTGGGCCACATCATCGTCAATGAGGGCATCAGTGGCCCCACAGAAATATAAAGCTATTAGCGAGTTCCCAACCCCATTCTCAATTCCAGGCCTCCAGCGATTCTTGGAGATGGTGAATCAGCTGGCAAAACTTTTATCAAATTTGGCACAGCTCACAGAGCCTTTGAGGCATCTGCTTAAGAATGACCATGCATGGTGCTGGGGCACACATCAAGAGCAAGAATTCACTCACCTCAATGGGATGCTGCTCTCCACTGACATTCTGATCCACTGCAATCCATCTCTGCCCACCACCATAGCAGCAGATGCCTCATCCATAGGCCTGGGAGTGATCCTTTTCCAGGAACAAATGGATGTAAGTCGCCGACCGGTTTACTACGCTTCCAGAAGGCTGTCAGACACAGAGAGAAGATACACTGTCATAGAAAAGGAAGCCCGCACGGTCTCGTGGGTATGTAACAAGTTTTCAGATGATATCATCGGCCCCAAAGTCACAATTGAAACAGACCATAAGCCATTAGTCTCATTTTTGGATGAGAAGGAACAAAGGTAGCTCCCAGAATCCAAAGGTTCCACTTACATCTTATGATGTTTGCCTACAAGACAGTCCACACCCAAAATAAAAATTAAACAATAGCAGACACTTTCCAGGACCACAGTGGGTCTTCCAACAAAACAAGACGTAAATCTCATCGATAAGCTGGGAGCATATTCCCAATTGACAAGGCAAAACTTTCCGGCAACCTCAAATAAACTCCAACAGATTTGCCAGTAACAAATGCGAGATGAGGAGTTTGACCACATCCGCCATTACTGCCAACACGGGTGGCCACAACAGAGACCAAGAGATGGTACCATGAAAGCTTGGTTCAAACAACAAAAACACTTTACTGTCATTGATGATCTCCTGATCTACAATGAGCAGCTGGTCATCCCAGTTTCCCTTCAGCCAGATATCCTTCAAAAAATACACCAGGGTCACGTGGGTATCACCAAGTGCAGGACACGCCTGGTGGCCAGGCATTTCCAGGGCGATTGAGGAATCCATAGCAAACTGTCAGATATGTGCACTGCACAGGCAGGGCCAAAGAGAGTCCCTCATCCCCACACATATCCCCAAGCTATGGGAGAGACTGGGTATCAACCGATTTGTCTGCAAGCAAATCGTTCCTTATAGTGGTCGATTACCTTTCCAGATGGGTTGAGGTGAAACAACTGTATACGACTACCACAGAGGCAGTATTTAAGGCACTGAAAGAGATGTTCACAAGCCACAGCACCCCGAACGAGATCGAGTCCAATAACGTCCCACAATTTTCAAATAAGTACTTCCGGCTTCCAGCATTATACCAGCTCCACAAGATACCCGCAGTCAAATAGGGAGGCCCAAAGAGGGGTTCGCATTTTAAAAGCCCTCCTAAAAATGAATGAGAACTTTACCACGGCACTGCTAACCTACAGGTCCACCCCATTACAATGCAGCCTGGCCCCATCCGAACTCCTGATGGACAGGAAACTCCTCAAACAACTTCCAATCCTGCTGAAAATGTGTAATTACAGATTTGGTAACCAAGGATTACCAGGACATCCAAGACAGACAGCAGCCCTGCAAGCAGCAGCAGGCTTTTACCTCTAACAAAAGGTATCACACTGGACACTTACCACAACCATGAAAGGGTGATAAATCTGGATTAAAGTCCTCGAGAGGGAGAGGGTACTATCATCATCAGGAAGGACTATGATCAATCTCAGTCCTAACTGGTTGCCACTCCAGAAGGTGGAAAGAAAGAAGAGGGGTTTCCTCCTCAGACTTAGACCACCCATTCCCACAATACAGTGGAGAGACTTCGAGGAAGCTACCCAGATGCCAGAACAACCTCCTAATCCACAGAAGTTCAACAACAAAGCCTACTCTTCTCCAATAGTAGTGTGAACATGATATGGAAGGGTTATAAGGCCTCCAGACCTCCTGAACCTAGTTCAGATTTGAAAGAGGGGGATGGGCTAGTAATAATGATATAAATACAAGGGATAAACTAGAATAACTTGACATACATTGGATAAAGATTTGGTGGAGGTGTAGTATAAGGGTTTGGCACATATAGGGTTAACATGGGACTGAGTACAATACCACCCACACAGTGATGTAAGAGAACATGTGGCACACACCTCAGGGTTAGTCTAGTGTTGGACAGAGCCATGTGCACAAGCAAACATGGAGACAGCTGCTAGCTTAACCCTTTACTGTATGTATACATAGCTCTCGTTAATAAACGCATACAATTAACCTAATTAAGACTACAAAGACTTCATTAATGCTTATTAAACTATGTGCAACACCCTACAACATGGTGGCAGTGAATGGAAAAACCCAAAACCTTGCAAAAAATGCACAGAAAAACTAAAATCCTGCAAGACTAAAAGAAAAATTCGAAGAAGCTTCTGACCTGAAGAATACAGAGGCTCCATTAAGACCTATCAAACAGTATCCAACTCCCTACAACATTTTCCTTCTCATTCTTCTCACCCCGTTCACAGCCTTTGACATAGTCGATAACATAATCCTCCTCCAATGCCTCTCCGCTGTTGCCAAGTAGTGTGAGACTGCTCTCTCCTGGTTCCACTCTTATTTATCTAATTGTAGCCAGAGCATCACTTGCAATGGCTTCACTTCCTGCTCCCGTACTGTTGCCTCTAGTGGGTCTCAAGAATTTACCAGTTTCCCTCAGTCCTTGACCCCCCACGTACAACATTTCTCATTTACATGCTGCCTTCAGTGTCATCATCCAAAGGCACAGCATTTGGTGATCCCCAGCTCTATCTCACCACCATCTCTCTCAACTCCTCCAGTGCTTATCAGACTGCTTATCTGACATCCGGAAATAAATTAGCAGAGATTTCCTCCAATGAAATATTGGGGGACTGAAGTCATTGTTTTCAGTTCCTGCCCCAAAGTTTGTTCCCAAGCTACAGACTCCATCACTCTCCCTGGCAACAGTCTGTTCATTACCTTGGCGTCACATTTGACCCCAGGATCAGCTTCTGACCTCATTTCCTGCTACCAATAAGACCACCTATTTCCGCATCCATAACATCACCCAGCTTCATCTCTGTCTCAGCTCATCTGCTGCTGAAACCCTCAATCTTGCCTTTGCCCAGAGTTCTGAGTTCAGTGGGTGGGCATGGTCAATGGGCCTGGGAGTGGCTAGGAATTGGCCGACTGCCAACGATCGGCCCCCGACCACGATTTCACATTGGCAGGCCAGTTAACGGCCAACCAGCATGAAGCACGTGCCGATGTGATCAGCGCTGCGTGGGTTGGGGGCGGGAGGACGGCAAGCGCTGAAGTCAACGGAGACATGGGGGAGCACTCACAGGAAGCTCCCTGAAGGCAGAGAGCTGCGTCAGGAAACTGAAGAATGCAAAAGTATCAAATAAAGATTTTCTAAATCTGGTAAAAAAAAAATGTCCACACAACACAAACAGTCACCTGAGCATAGACATTATAAAAGTTCTGTGCATAGATGATTTTTTATTTAATGACAGAAACCTCATCCCACCTCCTGGCCGATTCACCCATCAACCGTAACATTGAACAGGCAGCAAAAAAATCCCAGTTAATTGCACCATTAATGGGCTTAATAGTCCTCTTAATTGTTGGCAGGCACACTGCCGAGCTTAGCGCACACCCAGCAACCGAAATATCGTGCAAGTGCGTGATGATATTGGGATATTCACCTGACGTCATCGTGCACTATTTTACGCTTGAGCATGTTGGGCACGCGCCCACATGCCAAGCGAAAAATTCTGCCTTTTGTTACCTCTAAAATTGACTATTCCAGAGCACTCCTGGCTAGTCTCCCAAATTCTACTCTGCATAAACTTGAGGTGATCCAAACACCGCTCCTTTTGTCTTTAATTACACCAACTTCTGTTCCACTATCACTATTGTGCTATCTGACTTACAGTGACTCCTGGTCACATAACATCTTGATTCCAAGATTCCTTGCTTTCAAATCTCTCCATAGTCTCATCCTTTCCTGTCTCTGTAATCTCCTCCAGCCCTATAATCTTCGGAGGTATCTGCGATCCTCTAATTCTGGCCTCTTGAGCATCGCAGAGTTTAATTGCTGCACCATTGGAGGCTGTGCCTTCATTTGCCTAGGCCTCAAGCTCAGGAATTCCTCTCCATCTCTCTAGGTCACTTTCCTCCTTTAACACACTCCTTAAAACCTCTCTCTGAAGCATTGGTGATCTAACCTAATACCCTTTTACGGGGCTCAGTGTCATATTTTGTTTTATAATGTTCCATGGGATATTTTATTACATTAAAGGTTTTATATAAACATAAGTTGATGTTGTTGTTGAAATAGCTTACATCATTTGACAAGCAAACAATCTTTTTTTTTCCAGAGGCATGGGTCTTGATTATATGCTGAGGGCAGGATCCTAGGATAAGCCTGCCTCCGCTTAGCCACTTCACCCGCTTTAATTTTTGGGAGCCACAGCTCTTTACTTAGTATGAGACAGGACTTTCTTCTTTCCCCAGCAAATAGTCCCGCATCATAGAGTTGCCGGCCAAGCAGAGGCTGGCAGTTATGCACACCAGCCATGCCAGCAGGAGGGGTGACCACCGCTGGTGCTGCAGGCAGGCCAAGGCAGTGGCATCCAGCGATGGACCTTGACATTCAGGTATGTCCAGGATCTCACTGGGGCCAGGCTGACAGGGTCTGGAAATGTAGGGTGGCAGACATGCTGGAAAGGGCAGCAGGGTGAAGGGTGGGCATGGGGAGGCAGAACTGTGGGGAGCAGCCTCTGATTGGTACCAGGTGCCAGGCAAGAGGCACCCTCCGCCCTTTAACTGGCCAGCAAACCACAGGGTTAAGCCTATTGGCTGCACACTTGAGCAGGAAGCACAAAAACATTGAGCTCTGGCCTCTCCTGCTGCCCATTAAACAGAGCAGCAGTGGGATGAAGCCATTAATTGGGCATTAAGTGCTCACTTAAGGGCCTCAATAGTACCACAGGTGGGCAACTCACCCGATGTCTCCACCACTGCTCGTAAAATTTTGGTGTGGGTGGAGGTGTGTGGGCCAGCAACAGGCGCTCCGCCGATGACTGGGCTCCCAAACTTAGAGGTCCACCCACCTGCTTTTCCACCTGCAAAATTCAGCCCAAGATTTCCTGCAGGAATACAATTTTCCTATTGTAAATAAATGTAATATATGACACGAATCTGACGAGATCTGGACATGTTGGCAGCAAACTTGGACAGGGCCTGAGTAAAGGCACTGGGATCACAATGCACAAGCCCATTGCATGCATGCAAACTCTGTGCTGCCTGCTATCATACAATCATAGAATAGGATGGCTAGAGCACAGAAGGCAGCCATTCAGACGTTGACCACATGCTGGCTCTCCGCAAGAAAAATTTGGCTAGTCCCATTCCCCCAAACTTTTCCTGTAGTCCTGAAAATAACTTCCCTTCAGTTGCTCATCCAATTCCCTTTTGAAAGCCATGACTGAATCTGCTAATTTAAATGATTGTTGCAAGCAGCCAGCGTTAAGCACACTTTCGAGTGGCTGCATGCTTGAGCAGGAAGCACAAAATCATGAGAGTCTACTAAGAGTTAAAGCCAGCATGCAACTCTTAAAGAAATCATGCAATGAGGCTGGAGCAGGTGCTAAAGTAACTGTTAAAATGGTTTTGATGTATGAAAAATGGCCCAACACATCAAAGAGCTGCCTCCAAGGTTTTCGACTTGCTTTGGAGGTCATGGTGCAAGAGGTGGAGCAAAGGAGAGACAAAATTTGCAAAGGCAGTGGGTATAGATAGCCGTGGCAATCAATATCAGGAGTCTAGCCTCAAGGACTTGGATGCAGTGCCACATAAATTCCATTGACTTCACACACATAGTCAGGGTCAGTGACTGTATCTTTAAATCCCATATGCCACCAATTACACCACTGGCCGCTCACACTGCTCAGTTCACCACATTCCCATTACGCACCTACCATTCTTTATCAATCAGGGCTCACAGTTAACATTTATAACTTCACCTCACCCTCACATACTTAGCATAGATGCAAACACTACACCAATATCTCACAGCTTGCACATACTGCCAGCTATTCAACCATGTAGGCACGTCACCCAAACACATTGAACCACACTCACTTGCCTCTCTCTTGCATAACCAGAGTGGAACTGGTGGCCATACGCATTAGCAGTCAGGTGGACCAAACTGTTATGCAGCATCTGATGGCTGATATCTCAGTTTCCATAGCAGCACAAACAGAAGCCCAGTGTTTGGGCGCTGTGGTGGAAGTGCAGATTGAAGACATCCAAGGTCAGTTTGCTGCCATGACAAAAGTTGTGCCCTCATGACAGCAAAGGTTATACAGCAAGTAGCAGAGCACCACAAACCTTGACATATGCACTGCCAGGTATCACAGGGCTGCTCCAAAACTGTCCAGACACGGAAATGTTGTTTATGGACCTCAATAGACTGCTCTGTTACAATATCTGTGGCAGCATAGCTTTCCAATATATGCATGCTGTCCACATGGGTGCGTACTGAAGTCATGAACATATTGTGAAAGGATGGCCCTTGTCGCCAAGTTGTCACCCTCTGGTTTTTCACAGTGACTTAAATGAAGATGCAGATGACACAGTGGACTTCCGCAGAATAAAAGCATCATGACTGCTGCCAGGATACTGGGCATTGACTTGCATGATTATTGTGTACGGTTGCACACCAGCTAGATGTTGAGGGAGTGGAATCCTTCTCGAATATGGTACATCTCAGTGTTGACATACCCGCAAAGTAACTTATGTGCAGTCAACAATACCCTGACCATGTGGAAGCCTGCAATCAATGTCCCTCTAAATTATTTGTTGTGCATGGTCTGTTTATTTCCAAGTGCAATACCTTTACATATTTTTGTATGGCCATCACTCACGCACCGTATCTTAAGTGGGACAACTGGTGAGCTACCTTAGTAGTAGCTTCCAAGTTACTATGCAACAATCAATAGGCACAGCTTTATGGAAATATTGCCAGCAAACTTTGAGAAACGGTGTGCTTGCTTGGCCACCTGTTTTCCTTCTGGTAAGAGAGAATGAAATGTATTCAACTTACTTGGAATACAGGGTCTCAGTTGCCTTGCTTTTGCAGCAGTGGGTGGTAAACTGAAAGATGTTGGAAATATTGCCTGCTCAAACTGGGGAGGCGCCAGGAGCATAAATGTTCACAGCCACTGGCAATGCCCTGCTCTGAGGCTGCAGTTGTGACTGAAGCAACTGGCAAATTTCAGTGTGGAAAATTTTAGTGAAGCACAGGCATCTGACATGCTGTTCCTTATTGATGTTCAGGTAGTAGAATCTCTCCCCAACAAGCCTGAGCAGATATGGCCTTCTGCTCACCTCTTCACCCCATCACCTCCATCTACAGCTAGGGTTGCCTACCCTCCAGGATTGGCCTGGAGTCTCCAGGAATTGAAGATCAATCTCCAGGACACTGCTGTGTGCAATCCTGGAGAAAATTCATCAGGATATTAAAAAGGATAGGACTTTTTAAATTTTCTTGGAATATTTCTCTTTACCATATATAAAAATATTGAAAATGGGATAAAAAGGCTGTTTGACTGACATTCAAACATCATCCAATTGGATAGTGAGTCTTTTAACTTTCCAATTGGTGTAAGAAGGCAGTACATCACAAGGATGGATGTGTTGGCTGACGAATGTTTGGAGCATGGGGGAAAGTCATGTGATGAAACCTCCAGGAATACATTTAATCACATTTTGCAACCCTATCTACAGTTCTGTGGTAAAGTGAGGTACCTGTCTCTTTAAAAGAATGCAAGTGTGCTGATCATGTGACAGCACTGATGAATCACTGTACAGCGTGGGAAACGAGGAACTTTAAGTCTAGTCCTGGAGATCTCTGAATGAGCACTTATGGTCTGGTGCTCTGCCCTATGTCTCAATAAACCATCATTGCTTATTCTTACATCAGTCTCTCCCCCGTTATGACTGCAAGCAGCAATTGAGGAGAACATAGGAAGGCATGCAGTCAGAGTTTGGTTGGTCAACGAACTCATTTACCCAAGACATAAAAAGCTCTGTATTGCATCTTTGCCCGATTTAGATTTCCACATGGTCATGCTCCCAATAACAGTGTAAAAACGCTTCCGTAGGCAGCCTGACTTTAACCTACCTACTCCCTTGTACATTGGATATGGATACTGCTTACTATGACTCAATGTAACTAATGACAGTTGGACTCTACCCCAGGGTCCTTGCATTATTCTTGTGACCCTTGCTACAAACTGTCAAAATCCTCATTAACTTGACCAGCAATTTATTTCACCACTTTCTGCTGTACAGATGAATTTGGAACTCTATCATGGGAACTAATACTGGCCAAATCATGATGCTTGCCTTAAAGTTTTGAAAATAAACAACTTCTAAAGCTTTGACAACTTCCCTAACCTGACTCAGAAGAAGGACAGTCAGCCCTATAATATATGTTGCTGCAAACATTGGATTTATATCAATGTACCTGTTATACGATGCCGTAGTCCTTTAGGGCGAGCCTCAAAATTGTCTGTAATTCTCTTTGATAAAAGCAAAAAACTGCGGATGCTGGAAATCCAAAACAAAAACAAAAATACCTGGAAAAAACCAGCAGGTCTGGCAGCATCTGTGGAGAGGAGCACAGTTAACGTTTCGAGTCCGCATGACTATTTTTCCTTAGTTCTGTTGAAGAGTCATGCAGACTTGAAACGTTAACTGTGCTCCTCTCCAAAGGTGCTGCCAGACCTGCTGAGTTTTTCCAGGTATTTTTCTTTTTGTTCTGCAATTCTCTTTGTTCTACATCATTCAACATGACTTTCAAGTTTCTCTGCAGGTCCTATGGCTGTCAAAAAATTAGCATGTCAAAGGAGCTGATCGTCACAGATCAAAGGGTCAAGTTATAAGGTTGAATGTTTACAGCTTCCACTCACTTCTTTTTATTCAGTACTGTTCTATATTTCACATTCCCCAGTATGAAAATGAATAATTAAATGACTTTCATCTTCATTCTCTACAGAGAGCAACCACAGCCAGCAGCAACAGCTCCAATTCTGACAAGAAGAAAATAGGTCTGAATTTAATTAGTTGCAAAATTTATTTGGGGGAATTTTGTGCTCATCAAGTTAAGAGCAGCTAATGAATGGAGACTAGAACATTTCTCACATTAGGAACCCTGTATCATCATTGAGTACTCCCTGGTATAGCATATACAAACAAGGCAAATTAAACTCCTTCCTCAACTACACAATCTCAGAAAAGCACACAGTTTTCACGAGGAAAATATTCCTATTTCAATTTCCTGCTCTGATTGTTGCAGTGAATTTTCAGATTCTAAGAAAAGTCACGGACCTAAGATGATTCAGTGCACTGAAGCTCGTTCCTCTAATATCTGTGGGGATAGGGCAGGCGGACTGGTGAGGACATTGGCGAAAGACTTTGGAAGAGCCAACAAAAGCCCAGGTTTATTCTGCTTCGCCTGATCCCATCATGTAAAAATGCATTGATATTTTTGGGCCATTTTGTGATCCATCTCCAACGTCATTTGAAGTTCTTGCTTTTTGATTAAGCTGCTTAACCAGCTGACAGTTAAAATGGGCCTTGGGTTTCCTGGCACTTTTTTTTCTTCCAGCACTGATGAAGACTTTCAATGGCCAACATGCAATTAATTACAGGACAGAAAATCTGTTGGGTTGTGATGTACCAGCAGTTACACAAAGATCACATCCAAGCAACACTGCTAGAATATGCACAATGCAAGGTCACCTCATTCTCAGGGGACCAGCCAATGTACTCCCCACCCCCCCATGCCTGGGCACATCTTTGGTGCCTACCAGCCTCAAGCAGCTAGCAACCTCGGTGCCAGCTGTCATGGGTGATGCAGGGGTGGGGGGGTGATTGGACTGCGAGTGGAGGGCCAGTGCGCAGATTGGGGATAGAGTAAGGGAATCATCCTCAAGAAACCTCTTTGGCTCTCTTCACCACTGACGGAACTTACAGATTGCAAAGGGGGCCAATGCTAAGATTTTATTCCTTCCTCTTCCATGCTATTTCACTATAGTTACAGCAGGAATCCACCAATAACAGGTGCATAAATTTGCCCCTACACTTTTAAACATTATGATCCATGTGTCGTTTGTCTGCCCTGTCACATAATTGATCTAAATCCTTTTGTAGACCTTTAGGTGCACTTTTGTTCTGTTAATTATCACCACCAGCAAGTTTGATAAAGTTACAATAAGGTTTCAATATTCAGGTCATTAATGCAAATTACAAACAACATGAGTCTAAGTATTCACCACTCCACTCAACACTTCCCCTCATCTGTCATTACACCTCACACCAGTAGGCTTTCTGAATTTTAATCTTTTTACCCAGACCTGTGCGCTACCCTGTGTCGTAGCCCAAGTTGCACATGACGGCTTTTTCAAGAACAATGGCTGGAATTTTACAGGCCCCAGGGGACACAATAGCAGCTCGGAGATGGGGGAGGAGAGGATGTAAAATTAGTCTTCTTGGAATGATGCCGTGCCCACTGCCTGCACCCAACCCATAATTTTACCAGCAACGGTGAAGCTGTGGAGCACACACTCACCCGTGGGCCAATTAATGATCACTTAAGGGCCTCCTCCAACTGCCAATGGGATTTTACCTGCAGTAAACGGGGCTGGTGCCAAGTATCCAGGCTGCCAGGTGAAACTTGGCAGACTAGTGGCCGGACAATGGGGTGTTGCCTCCTTTTTGGGTCCCTCAAAAGGTAATTCTCCCCACCTTCCCCCAGCCTGGTTTCCCATCCCCCACCCTGATGATCTCAGCACCTCACCCATCTTACCAGGGCCTGCCAGCCTGGTTTCACCTGGTAGCCTGGATACTTGGTGTCAGCCTCCTCTACCACAGGTAAAATGCCAGTGGCAGTGGGAGGAGGCCCTTAAGTGGACATTAATTAGCCCAAGGTGACTACACTGCCCTACATTTCCCACCACCACCCCTCCTTGCTGGTAAAATTGCAGGTGGGGATGGGCAGGCAGTGGGCACCGTATCACTGCTTTGACACCCAATTTTATGCCCCCCCTCACTCCCCCACCAGCCAGCCTGGTCCCAACAAGACCCTCCCCTTTAGATCTAGGCTCCATCCATGCCACTTCTTCGGGACTGCCTGCAGTCCCAGCAGTGGCCATTGCTCCTGGCGGCACTGCAGGGACGAGAGTTGCTGGTCCTCTGGTCAGCAGCTTTTAGAGATGGGACTTCCTCTCTGAAGGGACTCTGCATTGAGATTTTTAAGATAGCTTTGTCTCCAGGCTGTTAAAGCAGCAGAAGTGATACCTTAAAAATGTCAGTTATGATGATAGAAATGCTTGGCAAACTTTTAATGTTTAGGAAGTGAGACGATTGTCAGGCACAGGTGAAACATTGGTGAACGTTGATGCAATTTAAATCACCATGATCTACATCAGCAAAAAAAAAAAGAGGGAAATGTTTTTAAGCACTTTTGCAATATCAGCACCAACAACTTGCATTTATATATTGCCTATAATATAGCAAATGACCCAAGGCCCAAAGAACATTTGATGCCAAGCCACATGAAGAAACATGAGGGCAGATTACCAAAAGCTTGGACAAAGACATAGGTTTTAAGGAGCATATTGAAGAAGGAGAGAGAAGTTAGAGAGGCAGAGAGGTCAGGGCCTCATCAGCTGAATGCACAGCGAGCAATTGTGAAGCTATTAAAATTAGAGATGCATAAGGTGCCAAGACTGAAGGGGTGCAGAGAGGTTGGGAGGCTTATGGCATGGGCAAGTTAGAAAGATAGCAGTGGCTGAGCCATGGAGGGCTTAAAAAGCAAAGATGAAAATTTCAAAATTCAGGCATTGCAGGACCGGGCTGGGGTGGCAAATGTAGATCAGTGAGCATGCAACGTTGGGTGAATGAGACTTGGTGTGAGTTAAGATATGGGCAGCAGAGTTTTGGTTGAGTTCAAATTTACGGAGGCTGCAAGATAGGAGGATAGCCAGGAAAACAGTTACCATCATGATAGTAACTCATTTAACACTCATATATGTCTTTTCTAAAATGCTTCAAATCAGTTCATTTACATAGCTTGAATAACAAAATGACTTAAACACATTACATGGCAAGAGCACAAGAGGTTCAGAAGGCACTTCAACCATAACAGAAAAGCTCATTATTTAATGCAATATCTCAGACTCGTGTTACATTTCATAAAGTTGAAAAACAAATATCTTTGCAGTGACAGGTACTGTGTTAGATGACAACAAATAACATGTGATAGAACTGTGTGGTTTGAATTTTAATTCCATTCCACTTTCAACGTTAGTGATTAATAATTGGCAGAGGTTCATAAGTTTGTATTTATGTAAGAAAATGGTGCCAGAAAGACTAGGTTCAATATCAACTTCTCCATCCTAATGAGAACAGGTTGGAGTGAGGAATCAAAATAGAGATGAACTCCACTCTGGATTCATATTCTCTCCTAACCTAACCTTTACCACAGACCCTCTCCCAAGAGTGACATTTAAAGGAATGGAGAAGTATGATAATAGGGAGACAACGTTTTAAATTCTTTTAGAGAGTTTCAAAAGACATACCAATCCATTTGAAAACAGGGAAGGATATCAAGTAACAGAGGTTCTTAAACTATGACTCTCAGGCCACTTGAACTCATCTAGGTTGTAAAGGTACCTTTTTTTGTTAAGCAGGAGAGGACGCTTCAACTTTTTATTTCACTTTAGTTCAACATTCCTGATTTTTGATGCAAAGGTGAGGGGTGGCAGGTAAATTGGAGGCTGCTCCTGGGCCTGACATCTATAGATCCAGGAGGATACTACTGGGAGGTGAGGATAGCTAACTAGGTTGGAGAGGGGTTTTTTTCCCAGGAGGCAGGGCATTGCTCTGGCAGTCTGCCCATCTTTTGGGGTCGTTTATGCACCCTAGTGGCTCCGGAGAAGGAATATGTGGTATCCACCAGTACATTCAAGGCCTTCCAAAACCAGTTGACACTGTAGGGACTGGAGTATTTTGTGGACCCCAGAAGTAATATTATCATTTAGCCTTATAAGGTTTCCTTTGTTCAGTCAAGAAAAAGAAAAGGATAGATAGAAACAGAGTTAGCATTTCAAGTTGCGATCTTTCATCAGAAGTTCTCTTTCCACAGAGGCTGCCACACAGACCTGCTGTATATTTCCAGCATTTTCTGTTTTTATTTCAGATCTCCAGCATCTGCAGTATTTTGCTTTTGGATTACTGTTTTTGATGTACCATGTATAGTCCTAGTCAGACTGCATTTTGCCTTTACCCTATGCATTTTCATGTTTACAGTCACAATCATATTCAAAGTTGTTTGCCTAACCCTGCAACTCCCAACTAACAAAGAGAATGTGAGGAGCCAAGTGGCAATGGCAGCAGAAAATTAAAAATGGAAATATTCCGATTAACAGTTTTGAAAGGAATAGTGTGTATATTTTATTTGTCATCATTTTGAAATATAACTTCAATATGAGAAAAATTGATGCACTCCCTTCAACATGTCTGTGGAACTACATAATTAAACAAGCTGTTTGCATAGCAGTTTAATTATAGCTGAGACTTTTTTTCTTCATGAGCTGTAAAAATTTTTATGCAGGGTCACTTTGAGTTAATTTGCCTGCTTGCGGTATATGGAGATTGCATTCCACATCATTAATCTGCTGCCGAGGTCCACATCTACTGCAACCTGCAGATCACTGTAGCTTCATCAAAGGGAAATGCAAGATCAATCACATAGAGCTCTCTTTAATCCATAGATACAATTTATAGTTGCAGTTGTTTATATATGGCAGGAGTATCTAAAGCTTCCCTAATTGACCCCTGTTGGGTCCTGAAGTGGCATTTGTTGCTCAATCATTCATTATGATCTAGGTAGCATTTTGCATTCTATAAGCAGACAGAAGAGCTTTTCTATAGATCTTTTGTTCTAGGTTGGTATACATAGTTATCTATACAACGTGTACCAGTTACTTTGAATGAATGTAAAAATATAGAGTTTGAATAGGATGTTCATCCTATCAAATCCATTCATCCATAGACCACATATAATTCATTATATTATGAAGTCAATTCAAGCCTTTTAAATGTTCCAAGAATAGGTTCTACAATATTCTTCCCTTTGCTCTCAGTTTCAGAATATCTATATGTGCTGCATTATTTATTCTTGACCAGTGCCTCCCTTGGTGGGAGATGTCCATAGTCACAAGAACTGTAGAACCATGAACAATGCATACATTAGATCATTTCATGTGCAATGGCCTTAAACACTTTCCTAACCAAATAACCATTTAGCTCCTTTTTAAAGAGCATGCACTGCCTCAGCAGGATGTCCATTCTACTTATCCGCAACTGAGGAGAAACGATTTGTTTTAATCTGATGTACTGTGAAGTGAGTGATTTTGTATTGATGCCTTCTTGTATTCATACTAAATAGTTGCTCGTGTCTATATTATCCAATCCACTCCACAGTTCATCTGATCCCTTTCTCATTTTCTCTAATGAAATCAAGTTGAAGGCTTTTGCGTCTTTTCAGATTTTGTTTTAGGAGGGCCACAATTTAAGGTAGTTAAAAACCTGAATAGTAATCTTCAGAACAAAAGATACCAGCTTCAAATGCTGATCTGCTCTTTTGCTGGCAAGGAGATAGTAAACAGCATCACATGTACACAAAGGAAAACTGGTTGATGATCTGTGTCCAGAGAGGCTATCACGAAGTTGAAAACAGTGGTTGATGCATTTTAATTTTTCAAAATATGCTGCGTTTTAATTTTGTATACAATGTATTCCGTTTTTTGGAAAAGCAGCAGCCATCATTGTCACCACCAATTGCCAATGCACATGATAATGCTAATCATGTCCACACACCAAAATTAACAATTGTGATTGATTGAGAATTACTAGGTCAATCTCGGCAGGATTTTCTCTCTAGTTATGTGAGCTTGCCCTGGGTGAAATGGGCCAGGAAATCATTCAGGAGGTGCTGCAATAATACATTGTATTTTTTCCCTTGCACCAAACCCCAACCCCGACAACCCCAACCTCAGGTTCAACATTTACGTTGAAGGGACAGCGAGTGCATAGTACATCTGCCAAAATATTGTATTGTAATAAGATGCAAATGATAATAAACCATTATATGGCATATTTTACATCATTTACACCTTTACAAGAACCATGCACTGATGCTTTGGGAACTGGGGGAGGTGGGAATTGAATTGGTCATAAGGCAATTGTTTCAATTTTCCAGCTCTGCAATTTGAAATTTTAAAAAAAAATCACTTTTTTAGCTGCCTGAGAAGCCCCAGCCATGTTGTATTGCATTGAGACAGTCACACCCATGGACTTCCTGGGGAATCCATCTATTAGGTAAAACAGTCTTACACTGGAAAATCGGCTGGGGTATGGAGAACATCCTTGTGACTGGTGGAACTTCCATCCCTCTGATGATGCATTGATATTCAACCAGAAAAGAAAACCCCAGCCTCCATGTCCAATGTGTAATTGTTAACATATCATGATCCTGTCCAAAAATAGAGTTGGAATTAAATACCATCTTTTAACATTGCTTGGAAATGTCTTGAAAGTTTTCACTGTTAACCAGTTATTTTAAAACACAGTATTTGTTGCTATGTAGGTAAAGGCACCAAGCATTTTGCAAGTAGCAAGATGTTCACTTGGATAGTTGGATGGGGGTTCAGTTTAACACCTTATCTGGAGGGAATTCAGGCGTGACAGACAAATTGACAGCAAGGCGGTCAAATTGTAGCCAGGCGGAAAGATTTATAAACACAAAATATGACTTGGTAAACTAGGCAGCAATTAATACAGCTTAACAGGTTATTCTTCCCATTCCAGCCATGGTCAATGGAGCGTGCAAAGGCCCAGGTTGGATTCATCTTGTAGACTTCTCATTATCTTACTTCTTAAATCCTTGCAGTCTCTTCAGACATCTTATACCTTGTTCAGGCTTCACATAGTTCTCGGATCTTGAGTGAAGGTAGGTCATCCCTTTTGGATCTTTCTTCCCTCTGCTACCATGAACGTGATTTTGGCTTCCTTTCTTATCCCCTAAACAATTAATTAGTCCCTTCCTTTACAAACCATTTGAGCCAATTGACTAGTTACCAGGGCCCGTAATTGATTTTTAATTTGTCCCTGGCATCTTGCGTTTACTTCTGATCTCAAACATTCCTAAGGAAGAGAGTTCTCACACTTCTAGGCACCTTATCATTTTATACTGGTTTTGACTAGTTTAGTACAGTTTCATGCAGTCACAAGCAAATATACAGGCTGGGGTTGCAAAGGTTCACTTATAATCTAAAACTATGGTATTTGAAGTTGTACAAACATGTGTTAATGATGCAGAATTTGAGTACATGGTTTGATTCTTCTCCAAAGCGTGATTCCAAAGTATGATCTTCTCACACATCCAAAAAATTGCACCTCTGACAATGCAGAACACCTTCAGAACAATGCTGGATTGTCAACCTTGATTTTATGCTTCAACTTCTATTATGGATTCACAACCCTCTCATCCAAAGGCAAGAATTTTTCTAACTGGATCAATTTGATACAAATTCTATATTGAACACTTTGAGAGAAACTTTCAACTGTCAGCTGTCCAGATATTGTGTAACAAATGGGTGCATAGCTGTAAATCTGGCTGGGACCTTGCACTTTCATTTGCCTGCCTGACTCAACTTTCAGACAGGCCTTTAAATAAGTGCTCAGTGTTCCTGCTGAAAATAGGCAAGAGGGTGTTTAATTATGAAAATTGAGGCCCCCATCCCCATTGTAGGTCCCCAGTTGGAACTTTCAAGAAGGAATGAGTGAATGATGCATGGTGCATGCCAGCCCCACTTTCTGTAGACATTGAGAGATCTAACTAATGGTCCTTAAGTAATCACTGGAGGCTTCTCCCAATAGCTGAGATTTTTAAAAAAGTTTTTGTGGGCCAGGATTTTGCTTCCCACCCCGCCACCCAAAGCGTCAGTGGGGAACGCATCCCCATTGATACTGGCTTGCCCGCAGCCATTTAATGCTCCAACGACCATTAATTAGCTGGAGATGGGATATCTGACCCTGACTCGGAATGAAGTCCCACCTCAGAGAGCTGCTGACCAATCTGATTGGACAGAAGCTCTTTAGCCCCAGCAGCACCAGTAGCTATAGTGGAAAGGACTGGGACTACAAGCAGTCCCCAGAGTCAAAGTCCCGGAGTCCAGGACCAGTTAAGTGTGACGGTGTCAGGGCAGGTAAAGGCGGTTTGGGAGTGTTGATGAAAAGGCTGGTAGCAGGGAAAAGCGCACTCACGGGGGCAAACCTTGTTGGGGGTGCGCCTGATTATGAAAGGGGACCGTTGCTGCATGCGCCACCCACCCCCACTTCCTTCCTGAGGTCTGAGCAGGGTCACTCTCCAAGCTTATCCCCTGCCCATGAATTCCTCCCACCAGCCTGAAAATTGGGGTTGGGTAGGAAACGGCCCTCAAGTGCTCATTAACTGGCCACTTATGGGCCTTAATTAGGGCAAGGTCAGGCGAGCCAGCCTAGGCCTCACCCATCCCACCATAAAGTTGCAGGGAGGTTGGAGATGTGTGGGAGGCTGGTGGGAAGGCCACCTTAGGAATTTTCCACCCCCATCCCAGCCTGCAAACCTGCCGGTGGGGGAATACAAAATTCCGCCTGTGTTGTCAGAGGAAGTAGGCGTGCTCCCCACAGGTCTGAGCTCCACAAAAATCTTCTTACTTTCCAACACCCCATTGTCATGCTTATCCCAGGTATCTGCTCCCCAGACGACAGGCTCTACATCTGTTTGGCAGTTGCATCTCACCACAAAATGTTAATGAGACTTGAATGTAAAACCAGTGTTGGGAGGGCACCATGGGCAATTGAACTATTTGGCCCCGACCTGAAAATCTCCATCATTATTTCTACCAAATCAACTGTTGACTGTTATTTAGTAAACTTTGAGTGATTACATTGCAAGCATCTTTCAGTGGGGATGTCAGCACATGGTGATGCTGACACTAGATCTAAAGTTTATACTTCTTCCGAGATGAAGGCCCTGGATTGGACTTTGGATCTGCTGCAGTTTCCAATGAAGCTGCAACACGCTTCACTAATGTCTGTAATGAAGCAAAAGCTATCCTGAGTTTGCTGCAAATGAGCATTATAGACTCAGGAGTCACACCTGCCAGTTACTTCAGATTTTCAGAGACTTGGTTCATGTGAACACCCATAGGTTCTGGATCCCACAACCCTAAAACCATATAGACAGCTTTTTCCCCACTGGGAAGCTCACATATCTTCCACTTCCACTTCTACTCCTTTGGCTCGCTCATGCACTGTGAATCACCCAGATCCATATCCTTACCAGCACTATGTGTGGTGACCTTTCACCAGAACATTCTGATGAAAGGTCATCAATCTGACCTGTTAACTATGTTTCCTTCTCCATAGGTGCTGCCTCACTATCTGATTCTGTCCAGGTGGAAGTCTCTCAACTGGTGGATGGGAGTGAAGAATGATTTAAAGCAAGGGGCTGAGGCAGGAGATTATGATGATTATAGGAATTAATGGATAGGCTTAAATCTGATATCATCCCCTTCTTCATCAAGGCCCAGATGAGATGTATCCCAGGCTGTTGAGGGAGGCAAGGGAAGAGATAGCAGGGGCCCTGGCAGTCATTTTCAAATCCTCTCTGGCCACAGGTGAGGTGCCAGAGGACTGGAGGACTGCTAGCATTGTCCCATTATTAAAAAACGGAGCAAGAGATATGCCAGGATATTACAGGCCAATCAGTCTTACCTCAGTGGTGGGGAAGTTACTAGAAAGAATTCTGAGGGACAGAATATATCTGCACTTGGAGAGACATGGATTAATCAGAGATAGTCAGCTTGGATTTGTTAAGGGAAGGTTGTGTTTGACAAATTTGATTGAATTTTTTGCGGAGGTAACCAGGAGTGTAGATGAGGGTAATGCACTTGAAGTGGTCTGCATGGACTTTAGCAAGGCTTTTGATAAGGTGCCTCATGGCAGACTGGTCAAGAAAGTAAGAGCCCATGGGATCCAAGGCTAGGTGGCACGTTGGATCCAAAATTGGCTGAAAGGCAGGAAGCAGAGGGTGATAGTAGACGGATGTTTCTGTGACTGGAAGTCTGTTTCCAATGGGATTCCACAGGGCTCGGTGCAGGGGCCCTTGCTGTTTGTGGTGTGCATAAATGATTTGGACTTAAATATAGGGGGGTATGATCAAGAAGTTCATGGATGACACAAAAATCGGTAGTGTGGTAAATAGTGAGGAGGATAGCCGTAAGTTGCAGGAGGATATCAATGGACTAGTCAGGTGGGCAGAGCAGTGGCAAATGGAATTGAACCCAGAAAAGTGTGAGGTAATGCACTTGGGGAGGGCTAACAAGGCAAGGGATTACACTAAGAATGGTAGGACCCTGGAAAGTACTGAAGATCAGAGCGACCTTGGTGTGCATATCCATAGATCCCAGAAGGTAGCAGGTCAGGTAGATATAGTGGTTAAGGAGGCATATGGGATACTTGCCTTTATTCGCTGAGGCATAGAATACAAAAGTAGGGAGGTTATGCTGGAACTGTATAAAATGCTGGTTAGGCCACAACTGGAGTACTGCGTGCAGTTCTGGTCACCACATTATAGGAAGGATGTGATTGCATCTAGAGGGTGCAGAGGAGATTTACCAGGATGCTGCCTGGGCCGGAGGGTCTGAGCTATGAGGAAAGATTGGATAAGCTGGGGTTGTTTTCCTTGGAGCAGCGAAGGTTGAGTGGGGACCTGATAGAAGTGTATAAGATTATGAGGAGCATAGATAGGATGGATAGGAAGGCACTTTTTCCATTAATAGAGGGGTCAATAACAGGGGGGCATAGATTTAAGGTAAGAGGTAGAAGGCTAAGATGGGAGTTGAAGAGAAACTTGGGGGTGATGCATCTGAGCAGGACAAACAAGGCACAGGAATACACAATGAATGGTAGGACCCTGGGAAGTACCGAGGATCAGAAGGACCTGGTCAGCATGTCCACTGGTCCTTTAAGGTAGCGGGTCAGGTAGATAAGGTGGTTAAGAAGGCAAATGGGATACTTGCCTTTATTAGCCGAGGCATAGAATATAAGAGTACGGAAGTTATGCTTGAATTGTATAAAACGCTGGTTAGGCCACAGCTAGAGTATTGCGTGCAGTTCTGGAATCCACATTATAGGAAGGATGTGATTGCACTAGAAAGAGTGCAGAGGAGATTTACCAGGATGTTGTCTGGGCTGGAGAGTTTTAGTTATGAGGAGAGGTTGGATAGACTAGGGTTATTTTCCTTGGGGCAGAGGAGATTGAGGGGGACATGATTGAGGTGTATAAAATTATTAGGGGCATAGTTAGGATAAAAAGGAAGGAACTTTTCCCCTTGGTGGAGGATCAGTAATCAGGGGACACAGATTTAAGCTAAGGGGCAGGAGGTTTAGAGAGGATATGAGGAAGAATCTTTTCACCCAGAGGGTGATGGGAATCTGGAACTCACTGCCTGAAAGCGTGGAAGAGGCAGAAACCCTCATAACATTTAAGAAGCATTTGGGTGTGCACTTGCAATGCCATGGCATACAAGGCTATGGGCCTAGCTCCGGAAAATGGGATTAGAATAGTTAGGTACTTGTTTGACCGGCGCAGACTCAATGGGCCAAAGGGCCTTTTTCTGTGCTGTAGACTTCCATGACTCTAAATCTTTTCTCCCAGAGGGTGGTGGGGGGCTGGAGCTCACTGTCTGAAAGGATGGTTGAGTCAGAAACTCTCGTAACATTTAAGAAGCATTTAGATATTCACCTGCATTGCCATAGCCACCAGGGCTATGGGCCAAGCGCTGGTAAATGGGATTAGTGTAGTCAGGTCTTTGAAGACTAGCGCAGACACGATGGGCCGAATGGTCTCTTTCTGTACCGTAAACGTCTACAAGTCTATACGTCATCATCATCCTCCTCAATTTCATCATCATATAGTTTATTGGTTCTTGTTCATCCTCTTCATCAACTTACTCCCCTTCCTCTGTATCACTCACCCTGCTGCCCCTCCCCCACTCCAGTGCTCCATCCCACTTGTTCCTGTGGTGGATCTACAGGACCACACACTAATAATGGGTGAACATCATACCCTTGGGATTAAGGAGATAGAGAAGGGATAGAAGCTTGTGGATCATTACACTGCGACAGTACAGGGTTTTAATTTGCAAAACCTGCTCCAAAGGGTAAACACACAAGCTGACCCAAAAAATCCTGGAACATCTTACTTGCCACATAACCGAGCTCACCATCTGGAATTCTGGGTCAGAGTGTTTTAAGTGAAAAAGATTAGGAAAGATTTTCCACTTTGATGCTCCTGGTGCACAACAGGAAGGCACCAGCTGAGATTGTGCACCTGCAGCCTTTTTTGTTCCATCCACTAAAATCTTAATGGACGGAAAAACATGAGCTGCGTGTACTGGGCTTGCTCAGGTGGAAAACTTTCCCTGATATCCTTTCCTCTGCTAGATTAAAATACTCCTTTCTATATTACAGCAAAATCACCAAGCAAAGCTACCTTATACCCATGAGGCCATGATGTGTATGATTGTTAATATTTCCATTTAAAATTATGATAATTTTATTACTTATAAGATTGTAATAAAGAGATTATTTCAGATTCTCAGAAGTTCAAACTCAATTAGCACGGAAATTGTACAGTTGACCTGGTTAACCCTACTGGGGCCCAGCAGAGCAGCTGCAAACTTGGCCTTAAGTGCCATTTTCTAGAATGGTCTTTTAGGGGACAGAGATCCCGCCCATCCCTACAAAGCCATCAGTGTAAGTGGGGCAGGGTTGCGGAGAAGGTATTTCTAGGAATCCCAATGTCGCAGGCCTCAATAAGGACATAGCTTACCTGCCCAATTCTGGTGCAAGTAGGTCCCACCTTAGGGTACAGGCTTAGGCCTCAAAATTAAAGAACCTGTCCAGCACCCAGATCATCAGCATTGCATTTTCCCGTGGGCTTCGTAATCCTGATGTTGAGACCCAAGGTGCCCTGAGCTTGCATTTGCTGGCAGCAAGACTGGCAGAGCAATCTTCCAGGAAGCAGCCTTCTAATTGGCTGCCTCCACACTCACCATCTTTTTAAGGACATTGACCAGGTTCCCAATGCTGCCAGCCCAATTAGAGAGCCAGTATCTCTGGAGCCTCAGCAGCCCCAACAGGGGAGGTGGGTCCTGCTGAGGCACGTTGGAAATCGTGAGGGCACCTCAACATGGGTGCACACTGGGAGGCATTAATGAAATCCAAAAATGATGAATGATGCAGCCAGTAGGGCCCTGGGAGTGGAGCAGAAACCCATCCAGAGGACATTGGGTGCAGCCTTTCCTGCCCATGGCCCTGTATTTGAGGCATGGTTCCCACTCAGTTGAGTTGGTGGCCTCCACACACAGCAGGGAGCCAACTCTGCAGGTGGCAAAATGGTGGTGAGAACACAAGACCATCCTGAATTTGGGGCTTAATCAGCATAATTGGCTGCCTGCCTCAGTGGATTGGGCAATCTATCCCATTCCAAGCTCACCCCAGGAATTTTCGCCAGTGAAGGGAATGCGTAGAGGAGCCTTCCAGATGCGCCTTCCCCCTATTTTCCCAACACCAAATCACCAGTACTGGCTGGAGAAAACAGCACCGTCAGTCTGCAAGGGGGACCCTGCAACTCCCACCCCACCCCACACTGGCCGGCCAGCTAACACTAGCATTTCTGAAAAGGACCAATCTCCAACCTCCACTTGGAAGAGCAATCTGGCTGCTTGTCAAGCCCAGTTCATTGGAAGGTCACTCTGCAGGCACTGCTACTAACTTTGAAAATTTCAATGGGTTCACTGGTGGGGTACTCATGGGATTGTGCCAGAATTGCTGGCATCCAATCACCGAATACAATTTTCTTGAAGTCAACTGTATCTTCATTTACAAATAATATGCTAATTTCAGATAGCTTCTTCTATGTATATGTACCGTTTGAACCAATATTCCATACCAGTGGGAATCACTGTCCTGCATGTATATATAGCAAGGGGAAATAAAGAAGTCAGGTAATCTTCTTCAGAGATGAGATGTATTTTGCTAACCTGATGAGAACGAGTTCCAGTAATTTTAAAGTAACAAAGTTACAGGATTCGTGAGAAAGAACAGGTAAGAAATTCACATTGTCCATGAGTGTGGTCTAGGCATCTTTTACTTTCAATTATTCTTGGCTTTCATATAAGTGACAATAGTCAAGGCTACAGCAAGTATTGTTGGCCTTGGAGGATATCCTTTCACAGCCAAAAACCCTCAGAAAAGGATGATACTATTGATGGTGCAAACTGAGAGTGTCGTGGTACCTGGCATCAATCTGTATGATGATAAGGAGGTCATGTGGAAGCTCGCTATTTATGAATTGAAACTTTCCTGAACACCACTGGTTAGCAGAAGAAGCTCAGGTGGCATAATGAGTGGCGTGAATTATGATTTGAGCCTGGGAGATCCTTGCCATGCCCTGTCCTTCTGCTGAAGCTCTTCCTTAGACCAAGAAATTAAGCCATTTGCCCTTTTAAACGTGAGTCTCAGTATCCTGATGGAGAAAGCAGTGCACTGCTTGTAGGCTCTTTTGATGAATATCCATTCCTTCAATACTACAGTGAAGTGTATGCTCAAGTCCTTGGAGTAGGGCTTGAACCCAAATCCTTGGAACTCAGAGGCGAGAGTGCGACCACTGAGCTAAGGCACTCAGTATAAGGGAACACAATTTCAACGCTGTTGCAAAAGAAAATTATCAGATAATTTGAAACACGCAACTTTAATTTAAGAGAAGCCGAGGACTAGCCTGTAGCAGTTTTTAATGCATCAGCCCGTATAGAATTGGTTCTTCTAGATCAATGGACCCAATTTCAACTCTGTGAGTGAATTGGTTTTAAGTGAGTTAAAATCAGGCCCAATGTGTCAACAAAATATCTCCTCAATTTTTCTACAGTCATTAATAAATTAATAAAATATAAAATCAATGCTTTTTAACTCATTTGCAGTGAATACTGTAGATATGAGTGAATGAGGGAGTGAGTAAAACAATTTGCCCGACCGCAGCTGAATAGAATTAAACACACTGTCATCAGGTTTCTCAAAAACACCATGGAATATGAACCTTAACCTTTGAGTTGAGCCATGGTTTCAGCTGTAAGGTTGCATGGACTTGTCTTCACCTCTTCGGCACTGAACATCTACCCCAACCCCCTCTCCCCACCACCAACTTGTTTAGCTCCAAAGAAAAGGTGACTGTTTTTCTGCCTCTTAAGTAAAGTACAAACTAGAGATGCCAATGAACTAGCCACTCTAACTTTCTCCCTCTCTCTTTTGCCTTGGTCCAGCATTTTCCCTCCTCGACCTTTCAGAAGCCTGGATGAGATCAGAAACTCAGAAACATAAGTGGGCTTTATCATTTGGTGATGTGATGCATGAGCAACAGAACACACTGCACCTCTATACTACTGGTCTCCAAAGTGACTCCACTGTATGTTTAAAACGCACAAGAAGTGGTTTATTGTATTTATATCATAGTTCCTGGCACTGTGGAATCTATCCCATTTATATTGCGGCGTGGATATAGAGCCTCAACATTTGTGCTTTTGATTCCTTGCTCACAGGCCTTCCCCAATGGCTGGCTGATTTTTCATGAGTCTATTTCCTTGTTTTTTTTCCCCCAAAAGGTCGTGCTTATATTGAATATTTTAAAATATTTTGGTTGTTGAAATATGATACAAGAAATCTGGGTATCATTAATGTCAGCAAAAATAAAACCATTTTGGAGCAATTTTTAAAATATAAATAGAATCCGTTTTCTTCCCAAAAGCAAATTTTAGTGATGAATTAGGTCGTAATTCCTTAAAAATTATGATAAAATTTCTGTTGTTTGCCCGAAGCTAATTAGTGCTATTGAAATCACTGAAATCAGGTTGGTATTCGACTGCAGCTTTGTCCCATGCTGGTTAATTCAACACAACAGAGTGTTTTCTAGTTCTTCTGAATGAACAATCAGTACAATATTTCCCTTTTCCCTCACCAAAGGTTTTTAAGAACTTCAGCAGAATAAGAACAGATGGGGAAAAAAAAGAGGACACCTGAAAAGCAACTTCTCCAATACCAACTTGCACTGGAACTGAGAGAGGTTGTCTAGGTGCAAGCTGCACAGGCCCATAGTGAGTGACAAGTAAACATAAAGTTAATGATGGGGTTGGTTTGGATGAATTCCAAATGCAGTATTTTATGGTTGAACATGATGAATGAAAGTATACCACAGAGATCAGTAGGCACCTGAGCCACACTGGTCACAGCTGCCATTATGCCACCAACCATAGCTAAAAGCCTTGGCAAGCCTACCTGCCAATGACTTGAGGACAAACGCATCTGCAGGCTCCGGATTATCAGACAACTAGTTGTAGAGGTTTTTTTTATTTTGCCATCTGCTGCAAGATTACCGACAACAAACCTGTGACGTTGATACAGCACTATCAATGGCAGACAAGGTCACTGCGAAAATCCTCAACTTTTTTGCCACTGGCTTAATTCAGTCTATATTGGCTAATGTGCAGTCACACATATGTCAAACAAGTGACTGAAGCATTTTCCCCTTTCCTATTGAACATGATATGGCTATCCAATGTCAACACAAGAATTATTGTGCATAGAATTGGAGGCAATCTATTGGCATGGTAGTGAATTGGATGGAAGGTAGGAGACAAAGAGTAGGGATAATGGGTATGTACTCAAATTGGCAGGTTGTGACTAGTAGTGCCCGCCATGAATCTATACCAGTGTTGCAGCTTTTCACTATATTTATAAATGACCTGGATGAAGGAACAGAGAGCCATATATTTAAGTTTGCTGGTGACACTCAGGCAGCAGAGTAATTTGTGTAGATGGGAACAGAAAGTTGCAAAGGGGAATTGATAGATTAAGCGAGTGGGCAAAATTATGACAGATGGAGCTCAATATGGGAAAGTGTGAGGTCATCCACTTTGCACCTAAGAAAGGTGGGTCAAAGTATTTTCTAAATGGTGATAAACTAGGAATTGTAGTTGAAAAGAGAGATTTAGGGGGACAAATACTGAAATCACTGAAAAGCTAGTGGACTGGCACAAAAAATAAGGCTAATGGAATGTTGGCCTTTATTCCAAAAGGTACTGAAATACAAAGGAGTGACAATTATGCTACAGCTGTAAAGGGCTCTAGATAGACTCCAGATGGAGTATACTGTATCCACTTCTGGGCACCGCACATCAGGAAGTATATTGACCTTGGAGGGGGTACAATACAGATTCACCAGAATGATACCAGTGACAAAAGAGTTAATTTAGGAGGACAATTTGCTTGGACTAGACTTGAATTCCCCTCAACATAGAAGATTAAGGGGTGATCTGATTGAGGTGTTTCAGATGATTGAAGGAGTTGACAGAATAGATAGAGAAAAAGTATTTCCTCTGGTGGGAGAGTTCAGGACAAGGGGGCATAACCTTAAATTTGGAGCTAGGTTGTTCAGGACTGGTATCAGGAAGCACTTCTCCACACAAAGGGCAGTGAAAATGTGGCACTCATTATCACCAAAAAGCTGTTGAGGCTAGAGGCCAATTAAAGTTGTAAAACCTAACATTTAAAGATTTTTGTTAAGGCAAGAGTATTAAGGGTTATGGAATGAAGACAGGTTGATGGAGTTAAGCTACAGATCAGCCATGATATAACTGAATGGTGAACAGGCTCATGAGGTTGTTCCTGTTCTTACATTTCCATAAGCACAAGTGTCATAAATGACAACCATGTGGCTATCCATCCAGAAGGTTCCTGTTTCTCCCATCACCACCACTTGATCTTCCTCATTTGCACATGTGACTTACCTAGTGCAATCTCATGAAGTCCATTAACTGCAACCTCTGAGACGCAGCATCAGTGTTGGGCATTCAGATATAGATAGAAGGGATGCAGGGTGCTGCATGGTGTCATTTTGTTCTGAGCTATTGGAACAACTGATAAGCTGCTCTTTTTGGGCTACAACATGAAGAAAATAACAAACATTAGCATCAGACACTTTCCAAAACAGCTTGCCTTGCAACATGAAGCCCAACATCTCTCTCTTCCCCAGTCAAGATAGCTATGTCAGAGGGCACATAGCGTTGGGAAGGGGGAATGACTTCCAGTCCTGAATTTTTCTGGTGTCAAGCCAGAGAATTAGCTGGTGGACTGGCATAACCAATAAAAACAGCCAAATCAGCCTGCTGACTCACATATGTGGGGCTCACGTAGTGTTCCAGGGTGGAAATGGTTTGGATCCCCAAAGTTTTATAAACTTTGAGAGGCTTCTTCAGCCTTTATTGGCCCTAAAGACATTGGCGCCAACATGGATTACTAAAGTTAGGAAACCCTCTCTTGATCTTGGAAAATCCACTGGAGTCAACAGTAGAGGTTCCCAGCAGGCATATCCCAGAACTTACATGGATGTTGGCCCCATGGTGTGCAAAGCCCTTGAAACATGTTAGAGTGACTTGACTTTTAAATGAAAGTTGCAGTTCTAATGTATGGCCTGTTAACCCATTGATATGCATGACATGCTACAGAAGATCTGTAGTGAGGGCTTGTACTGGACCACCAGTAAGTATGATTACAATTGCAATCCTGCTCCATCTACCTGAGTTGAGGTGCTATCTTCCAGGAACCTTTAAATTATATCATCTTCTCCAGAATCTGTTACCAGGTTCCACAAAACCAGACCACCACCTCCTGTATGCCCGGAAATGTCAAGCACAGCTACACCTTTTTGGACCCACCTCATGCAACAGCATGTCTTTATTCAACAACAAAAACAAAAATTGCAGGAAAAACTCCGTATGGCTCTTCAGTCACACGGACTCGAAACGTTAACTCTGTCTTTCTCTCCACAGATGTTGTCAGACCTGAGTTTTTCCAGCAATTTTTGTTTTTGTTTCAGATTTCCAGCATCCGCAGTATTTTGCTTTTATCAGCATGTCTATATTGTCAGTTATCAAAGAGCGAATTGGGTACTGGACCACTCTGCCACTTCCCACTGATTCCTTTTCCTGCCTTCACTTGGAGTCAGCCTTCGCTTTGTTTTTGTCATATCTCCTCCCCCTACAGGACCATCTGTCACTTGTTTCTATATTGTGCTTTCACAGAGCACTGACCCTTGTTCTGCTTTTAACACTTTCTGCTTTCTTACCTTTATGCCACTATCAGTACCTTCTTTCCTCTTTACTCTGCCATTAACACTCCCTTTGTCCTGTGTCCATGACATCTTTGTCAATCTCTCCTTAGCTGTCACCTATCCCTGACTTTCTACCTTGCTCCACCTACTCCACCAACTCTTAAATGTATAAAATCCATCACATCTGTTTAGCTCTGAAGAAGAGTCATATGGACTCGAAACATCAACTTTGTTTCTGTCTCCGCAGATGCTGCCAGATCTGCTGAGTTTTACCAGCATTTTCTGTTTTTATTCCTGCTTTGTTCACTCTCTGCCTTCAGCTGTTATAAGTCCCCTCTCAAAAGAAGTTCCCACAACAGAGGACCATTGAGCGCCAATGGAAACTTACCCCATGACACAGATGTAGGAAGGGACATGATGAGACAATGCTCAGTACAAACTTCCTACTTTGTGCTCACCATTAAAACTAGAGGAACCTATATCATCTGACACCCACTCTGGCATTCTAAAGATGGACATTATAATCACAGATCTAGAACAGACCTCTTGCAATACCCACCCAGCCATGCAGGCCTGTTCAGGGGATTAGAATATGAAACAACACTTTCCCAAACCTTTTCAATACAATACACACAGAAATCCACATGTTCCTTACTAACATCTGAACAGAGCACCACTTGTACAAACTGGAAGCCAGGTTAGATTCGGCCCTAACAATTCCATTGATATTAGAACCCAAGTGACCAACTTCCCATACAGAGGCCAGGGGGTGACAACATTGACAGCTGGGGTTGTCATAAAATCATCTGCATCCTACAAACAAATTAAAAAGGACAGGAAAAGACACTCAAATCCAGGCACCACCTTCCTGAATGCCCCCTGCAGTTAGACGAGAGAAAAAAAACTAAAACCAATTGAGAAATAAATCTGATATATTCCTCTCCAATCCTCTCCAAGCAAGCACCAGGACAGGCTTCAGTAATGCATGAGATATCACTAATCCCAGCTACCCTACACCTGGCTTCTGCATTTTAAGATATTCTTCTCTGTCAGGATTCCTTCGGCCTTTCCAAGGCCATGAAAAAAAAATGGACCATTCCCCACCATCCAGGACATCTTATGATCCATACTGGACTTCATCAATTGTTTGGACCAAGCCCTGAACAAGGACCATCAGACCACTGTCCCCTGATCTTTTATTCAAAATGCTTCAGAGCAGTTCTATTCACAACTTTGAAGTCAAAAAATCATTATAGCCTAGGCCAGAGGAAAGAGCCAATTATGTTTCCCTTGAAGGAAAGTGTCATAATGCACTCCCCTTCAGAGTCATTCTCTTCACACCCAATTCATATTTTAAGCTAGCACCGGTGCAGTTATTTTATTTTCACACTGGAGCTAATGTTGTACAGTGGAAATATATTGTGCGGTGGTAGAAGTCAGCTTCATTAGGGATGCAAACTGAACAGTAACCACCCCCCTCTCCCACACATGATTTACCTTCCATTGAAGTCAACAAAAAGGAAAAATCAGCCAGAGTGTATAATGGGCAACAGATTAATGAATCATCACTGCCATGGTCACATGGGCCAACTGGCGGATTGTCAGCTCTCCGGTCACTCTGCATTGGTAATTGGCAGCTTTCCTAATGGGGAAGTAGCAGTCAATACTTTAAATGCTGACAGCATTTAAAGAAATATATGACTCTTAAAGGGAAGGTTCACTTTGGATGCTGGCAACTGTAACTGAGTATTGTAAACAATAGCCAGCAGAGGTGAAGCTGCATGGTGGAAGTGCAATGAAATGCCCCACGGTGATTGAAGGAGGATGCCACTAATTGGGGAAAGGAGGAATTGTGAGTGTAGCAATAGATAGTGCAAGACTAAGCAGAGAGTAATGAGAGGTATGTTCGGCTAGCCTTGTGAGATCATTGATTTTTTTCCTGCATTGCAATCATATCCTGGAGGTAATGCATCTCACACTGACATATTCTTGCCCCCTCTACTCAGTCATGCCAGAAAGCTGCCTCAGTGCCGTCCAGCTGCTTGGTGGATAAAAGGTATCACTCCTCCTGCATAACCTCCAATGTACCATCAGGAAAAAGGGCGGTGGGTACACACACACATGCAAACAAACAGAACAAGCTGCAGGGTGGAGGAGGTGGAATTAATAAGAGTTAAAGTCTAAGAAAAATAAGAAATATACATTTCGACATTTCTTTGGTGGTCTTGAAATTCCAGTGGGTTACAGCTGATGTAAGCTAATTGTCTCCATTATTTTCCAAAGTGGATGTTATGGCACGTGAAGTTCCTTTTCATTAAAATTCTCTATGTGATGTATTCCAAATGTAACAGAGATAGGGTCCCAAACTTGAGGTATAGCAGGGAGAGAGACATGATGTTACGTTCTGCAGTTTTCGTCTGGATGTTACCGCTGCCTTCAGCAGACTCCTATTTTGCTGTAACAAACAGCAAGCTTATACTCATAGCTTTGCACAAGTGGGGTTCTGATCATGTGACAGTTGCTATTGCACACAATGGAAGGTAATCCATATTAACAAAGGAGCTTCGATCTCCCATTGTCAAAGCTATCACTATGCTATCAAAACACATAGGGGGGTCCTTAGCATCCTCTTTGCATCATGAGTTTCATTTGTCCTTCTTCACTCTGGGCACTTTCTAGATTCAGGAAGTCTGGTGGCCAATTATCCTTATGTTTGGCAGAGAGTTCGGACAATGTCAGATGTGAAGTCCATCAGGAAACTTCCTAGATATGTGCCCTGGTAATCCGCTTTCAAAGAGAATTCTAAAACTAATGCACAATCAGCTGTTTCCAAAAGGTGTTTTGCATAACTACCACTCAAAGTACATTGCTTGTTTCCATTTTGAGATTAAAGAACCAGATCTCTGCTGGCTTTCTCCAGCCTTTTCAATCTCTCTGGACTGTTGAGGTAATTATGGTTTTATTTAGTGTGTAATATACCTTTAAGAATAATGCTTGGTAAGGAAGATCACATGATCTTTAGTACCCAATAGGAGAATAGCACTGGCTACCTCTGTAGTTTGTAGTTAGTAGTGCAGAGATGGAGTTTGAAGTGAAAGCACATGTGTAGTTGCTGCTGAGTACCTTTGTGAATAAAAGTTTCCACATAAGAAGTGTCTGCTGTTCAACTCCATCAATAGTACCATTTGGCCACCATTCACAACAACTGTCCTTGACTTTTCGGGGGTAACACCCTCCAACCGGCAAGGCCATTCCCCAATAAAATATCTGTCCCTTACATGGGCAAGCTTGGGACTACACCCCCCATTACTAGGCCTGTAATGAGCTCGCTCTACAAGTAAACTTTAATTAGTGGCACCTCTACACATTCTCCTGTGAGCCCTTTTTCTAGCACACTGGAATTTACCCTGCTTTTTGGCAGGAATTATTCAATGTCCCCCACTAGCAAAGTTTGCAATCAGCCACTGTCTTGGAGAATGCTGATGTCCTTTTCTGGCTCTTTTAAACAGCTACGAGTCATCTTCCCTTTGAATACAAACTCTTGGTAGTGACCCTGGCCACGTGCCATGTTTACACAGAGGCTGACCACCTTCATGGCTACGGATACTGGTTTAATTGGCAGTAGGGCTCCCTGTGGGTATCTTTGCATGCCAACAATTTTCTTTTAAATGGTTAAATAAGTTCAGACAATGGCAGGTGTGAAGTCCATCAGAAAACTGCCTAGACACATGCCCTGGTAACCCTCTTACAGGGGCTGCTAAAACTTGGTTAATTTGTAGGTCAGGTGAGTTCTGCAGTCATTTTAAAACTCAGTTTCTGCAGTTCTAATTGTTTTTTTTCCTTTTTAAAAACAATCCAAGGCATTACACCGTCCAATGAAACTAACAGTTAATATTCCACATTGCACACGACACATTGTAAGGACAATACTGACCACCCCACACCACCACCCCCACCCCCCACCACCCCCCCGCCCCCACCCCCAACCCACCACCACTCCAATTGGACAAGCTGCCAATGAACAGTACAAGTAATGCTGGCGGCCTGCCGATTATATTTAAATTAGTCATTAAGACCAATATGGGGCCTCAGTTGTGTCCATATGATTGGGTCCAATTCCTATCCCATTATATATCACCATCCAATTCCAACCTGCAGCCATCAAACCATCCAGCTTCAAGCTCTATTTATGGTCCAGTTCTTGGTTTTTACTTGAGCTTCTCATTATGAGATCATGTTATCAATTATTTTCAAAAATATTTCGATGACATGCTAAGGCAAACAAACTCTGGTTTCCTGTGTGACCGCTTTTAATAATAAACGTTCCCGATCAGCAGGAAGTGCAACATCCCACGTTACTGTAAACTAGTCAATGGACACTAGGACTGTGCTGCAGGAAGTTGTACCAGATCCATTAATAGCTATTACAGATTAATACTGACCTCTACTGGAATCACTTGACAAACAGCATTTCTCGCAGGACAGTCACTGCCTTCATTGTCTGCAAAAATTAATGAGATTTATGATTATTATAAAATTAATGCCATTACTTCATTTGCCAGATTAAAGCAATTTGGTTTCAATATAAGCTACAGCAAGTTATAAAAACACTAGATTTGAAGCTATTATTTATTTTGCTTCAAAATGCAATAGAACATTTTAAATTGCCCAGAGGAGAACGAAATTATATAGTAAACCGAGAGTGACGTTTTCCATATGACATTTCAATGGGAATAATTAGGCACAGATTCTTATTCTTTTCTTAGCAGCTTAACCTCAGATGGCATTTCCTATGCACAGAAAAATTTGCACTGTGGCATAAGGAATTGTTTTGCTACAGGAAATCACAGCCAAACATATTGTCCGTGGTGCGTTATGTTACTTTATCATATGAGTTTATTTCTTTTTCTTATATAAGGCAGTACGAGAACAAAGGGCACCGTCTGCTATATTAATTTCTATAATCACTTTTCCTCTGACAATCTTGCTTTTGAATCTCTTCTGCTGCAAACTCAGGAACTCCTGGGGGCAACAGAATTTTCTTAAAACTGACCTGAAATTGACAGATAGGATGAGAGGAGATGCAGTATTGACAGCTTTAAAAAATGTGTGTTCATGTAATGTGAAAGATCTTCTGCACTGGAAGCTTTTACTTTTTCTTTCACAGGAATAGGAGTAGGCCATTCAGCCCCTTGGGACTGATCCACCATTCAATTAGATCATGGCTTTCAGAAACCTCAGGGAACAACCAAGGACCTACTTACAGTTATTATGAAAATCGCTCTTATGGGCTAAAAATCTACTTTAATTACTAGACCCAATACTTCACAGTGACAGGGACTGTACAGCCTTTCTATCTATAGGGTTTGGCATCTACCCTGTGGGAAGACATCAAGAATCTACTTGCTATCAGCCCATGAAATTTCATCCTATCACTTGCTTTGCGATACAATAAATTGGAGCATCTGCTTTAGCACTCTATCTTTCAGAAATATTTTAAATTCTGTTTCCTTTCCAACCTTCTCTCTATCTTTCTGTTAATTATTGCTAACCAATTACATTTTAGGAAGTTCATTGGATAAAGAAAAGTCTGTCATTTAAAATTAGAATTTCTATTATGTGGAGTTCGTATCGCTCAGTGAGAAATCCATTTCCTTTTAATTTAGATTCCCCTACCTCAACAGCCAGTGGGTACCTGCACCATGTGGTGTGCCATTAAACCATACAAAGCAGATAGGTCCTAGGTTCAATTCCAGACTTGTTTTGAGCTACCCTATTTCAACATGATAAAGCTATGATGGCCCCAGTGCCCACCTTACTGTAATCAGGCCCTTAAGTTACTTCAAAACAACTCACTGATTCAACATTGTGTAAAATCAATAATAGGAAAGGAGTGAGACAAAGATGTTCAATTCTATCAATCATTCAGAAAGTTATATAAAAATACCAATCCTCCCCCTCACTTAAAAAAAATAAGTTATAATACGGACTTAGACTTAGACTTAGTTCCTCCGGTCGTGGGACAATGAACAGCAAGACTACGTCACTGGCCCATCACAATCTCTTTCACTCCAACCCAGGTGGTATCCCACTCTTGAAGATCCTCCTTAAATATACGTTGCCAGGTTTTCTTTGACCAGCCCCATCATTTTCCATCTGGTGGTGTCCATTCCACTGCACTCTGGCAGGGCGTTCATCCTGGAGGCAGGGCGTTCATCCTGAAGGCAGGGCGTTCATCCTGAAGGCAGGGCGTTCATCCTGGAGGCGAAGGACGTGTCCTCCCAGTATCAATCATCTCTCTGTCATGAACTTCAGATGCCTCTGACAGTTCTCTGTAGCACTTCTTCATTGGTGATGTCATCCCTCCATATGATGCCCAGGAACTTACCTAGGCAACGCTGGTGAAAGACATCCAACTTACAGAAACCTTTACTGTTCTCTTCCATGTCTCTCAGACATAGATTGCGGTTGGTACTAGTATGGACATGCAGAATCACAGCTTCATGGCCGTGTTGATGGTGTTGGATGCCCACACCATGTGAAGCTGCTGGAAGACCAGTGCTGCTTTGCTGATTCTTGTGTGGATATTGATCTCTACATCAACCTCCCTGGAGATGTTGTTTCCTAGGCAGGGGGAGTGGTCAACATCTTCAATTTTCTGTTGCCCGGTGATGATGGAAGGGCCCTGTTGTTGTTCAACCATCACTGTCTTGGTCTTCTCACAGCTGATGCATAGACCAACCTTGCAGTCACTACTCTCAAGCCTTGCAGTCATGTCTTGGAGCAGGTGCATGATTCTTTGGCCAGCAAGGCAATGTCATTTGTGAAATCCAGATCTGTCAATTGATGGTGTTGCCATGGGATGCCAAAGTCTGCACCAACCATTGCCTTCCTCATAGTGAAATCAATTAAGTAAGAGGAAAAGGAATGGGAAGGGTAAGCAGCCTTGCCGTACTTCTGTGATGATATTGAAGGGGTCTGTGGTGCGTATGCTAATCTTGACACAGCAGCTGGCATTGCAGTATAAGGCTCTGAAGGTGTTAAAATAACCCTTTGGGATGCCATACTGTCTTGCAATGTACTAAAGTGACTGCCAATGGATGCTATCGAAAGCCTTCTTGAAATCAATGATGTTGATAATAAGTGGCTTCTGATATTCTAGGCTCTGCTCCATGATGCTCCTGAGCACAAAGGACTGTGATAAAAGCCATCCCTTCTATCTAACTGAGATATCCATAAATCCAACCCACTTTGGTACTCATTTCTTTATTAATGCACCCCAACACAGAATGTATTACCGTTAGCAGTTTTCTCTTACTGAGAAAATAGTAATAGGTTCAAACTCATGTTCCATTTAACTGGATATTTTCTACACGACCTTCTGATACAGAACTACTGCGTCTTTTCATTGGCATGCTTAATTACATTTGTGGTTTAGAATTGATAGCCTAGTGCCAATAAAAAGCCAATTTAAAAGTAAATGTTTTTTTTAAATAGCATGTAAACATCTAAAATTAAAATAAAAATCAGGATAAATACCTGTGTAATATGGTGAACTGCACCTCACAAAATTCAGTGTCCAGAATAATTATTCCTTGAGGTACAATTATAGATGGATTCATGCAAAATGGAAATGACTCAAATTAGCTTCCAGGTGGTAACTTATTAATGATGAACAATCTTTCAAAATCTGAATTTTCTAATTAGTTCCCAGGGTAATTTTTATGGAGAATATCGCTCTGTGTTGAAGATCAAACCTATAGAAGTTATAGTGCATGCATATATAGAGAGACATATACACTAACGCATACACAGGCGCATGCATGTAGCATATATATTATTGAAGATTTATTCTTGTGGTATTTTGAAATGAGTACTAGTTTCTCTCTATAATTCATTCTTCATAAGAACTTCAAAGCAGTGGAAACACAATGGTGAACTAGTGTTTTCCCCAATGTTAGATTCAAATTCATATTTTACAACTCTGCACGCTAGGAGAGTGTTACTACGATTATGCATATTCATGATGGTTAACACATTGGTGGATTCTTGCATCCAGTGCTCAACCAATATTTGTCACATATAGTTGAGGCAATGACAACATTCCTGTTCTAGTATGACCATGGTAGGTCAATATTGTAGCAGTTTTGGAATTCAGCTAGAACCTAGAGTTGTGTTCAAATCCTTACAGGGAAAATAGTGAAATTGAATTCAACTAATCTGGTAATTTGTGGGCCATAAAACCACCATAAGAAGTTAACCGGTTCTCTAATGCCCTTGGGGGAAGAGAACTGCTCCTCGTACACATCTGGCCCGCACGTGTTGCCAGTCTCAGACTCTGTAATTGACACTTGATGCTGTCTGAAGTTTGATGGAAGCAAATACATAGAATGGATTCTAAGTGGAACACTTTAATAGGCAATACCAAGATTGGCACCATTGCTGACTGAGCTGGGCGAGTTCTAAAAAATATATCTGCTAGGCTGGACATGTGTCAGGTGATAAGGAATTAACATGAGTTATATTCACCTACTTGGTGAAAACTTTCCAAAATAGGATTAGAAGGAATGATAACACAGTCCTTGTGAGGACAAATTCGGATCAGATCTAATAGTTTAAAACTCGAAATCCATTAACAGCAGCAGAATTATATACCCAAATCAGGAACCTCATGGCCCTGTCCATCATTGTCAGGTTGGGAGACTAACCATAATTTAACATCAATCACAACTTGGAATGGTGCACTAGACTAGTGGAACTACAACGTAGGGCAACTTGTATGTTAAATGCCAAAAGCGCTAAGCTAAAGATGAAGTTAAGTGTTCCCACAGCCAACAGGTTAGAGCAAAGCTCTTTAGCCCTAGCACAATGAATCGGGAATGGTGCTAGCCTATCAGGCAACTAAGTAAGGGAGGTTCCATGAACATCATTATCATCAACTGTGGTGCAGCCCACTACATGTGTACAAAAGACAAGGCTGCAGTGGATATACAAGGGGTTCAGGAAGGATAAGGAAGGAAGGAAAGAAAGGAGGAGGGATAGCAGTATTTCCTAGGTGTATATTACACTGTTGGAGAAGACAGAATATATTTGGTTAGAGCTGAGAAACAAAAATGGCTCCATTATAAGACTGGGTGTATTCTATAGGCCTCCATCATTCTCAGCACCTGCTGTATGAACTGTGAAACAGTTATCAAGAAAGGAAGCTCAACAAATTTCACCTTTGGTGTGTGGCATATTCTGGGCATCTCATGGAAGGACAAAATCACGAATGCGGCAGTCGTCTCAAAGACAAATCTCCCATGTATGTTGGCATTCATCAAGCAGAGGCAATTTTGCTGGCTCAGACACGTTTGCAGGATGGAAGACAGTCATATACCTGAAGAGTTTCTGTATGACAAGGTCGCTGGAACCAGACGATCAGTAGGATGCCCAAAATTCCACTTCAAGGATTCTTGTAGTGTGACATGAATGCCCTAAACATTGATTTTTGTGCTTGAGAAGCATTAGCCTTTAACAGAGGAAAATAGCAATATCGCCTGTGGGCTGGTGTGCACTACCCATGATGATCAGTGGCTGCAGCAGTTTGGCAACAGGCACCAAAACCAAAAACAACAACCCTCAATAAGGCTTGATAACCACTTCAGAGTTGACACTTGTGGCAGAACTGGCCTCTAATGGATTGGTCTCTTCAACCGTCAGCAGGAGTGCACCATGTGAAGCTACCCCAGGCCCAAAGGATTTGATTTGCTGTATGTCTATCACCTTACATAGATGGAAGGATGCCAACAACAGATTCAAGAGGGCACTAACTGGTGGGAAAGATATAGAGGAACATATTTGCAAGGAAATTACAGCGAAGTGCAAAAGCTGTAGAGTAGACATAATGGGGGAACTTTAATTATGCTCATGTAGACAGGGATAATAATATTGTAAAGGGCAGAGAAGGAAGAATTTATGAAGTGTGTTCAAGAAAATTGGCTAAATCAGAATGGGCAGAATTTTGCCCCTGGCAGGCGGGCTCGGTACCACACCGCGATTTCACACTGGTGGGCCAATTAAGGCCCGCCCAATGTGAAATGCAAGTGGCAGTGCTGAGCACTACCTGTGCTGGAGGGGTTTGGGGAGGTGGGGGGTGGTTGCGGGGGTGCAGGAGTGCGAGCAGGCCGAGCACAAACTTATTGCACGCGCACGAGTGAGCACTACATAATCACCGAGGCACAGAGCTGCCTCAGGGAGATGAAGAGATATATAAAAAATAAAGAAAATAAAACTGTAATAAAACATGTCCCCTCACATGACTCTGTCACATGAGCAGGGATGTGTTATTAATGAATTAATTAATTTAACAGGCCTTTTAATTGTCGGTGGGCACGCTGACGGCTCCAGGACGTGCCCACCAGCCGAACTATCAAGCGACTGTGCGTTGACGTCAGCGTATGTCATTTGATGATCGAGCAAGTTGCGTGCGCGCCCACCCACCGAGCGAAAATTTCTGTCCCATGTTTCTGATCCAATTAGGAAGGAGGCATTCCTGGATTTGGTTCTGGGGAATGATGTGGGTCAAGTAGATCAAGAGACGGTAATGAAACTTTTGGAGACAGGGATTATGATATCATCAGGTTTAGGTTGGCTATGGAAAAGGACAAGAAGGAACCCAAAGTAAAAATAATGATTTGGTGGAGGGCCAATTTCAGCGGGGTGAGAATGGATCTGGCCCAGATAAATTGCAATCAAAGATTGACAGACAAAACTATAATGGAAGAACAAAGAGGAGATTAATTGGGTACGGTCGAGTTACATTCCCATGAGGGGGAAAGGCAAGACAAATAAAGCCAGAGCTCCTGGGAGACTAAAGAGATAGAGGTAAGATGAAGGAGAAAGAGACGACATATGACAGATGTCAAGTTGATAACACAAGTGAGAACAAGGTTCAATATAGAAAGCTCAAAGTGGAAAGAAAAAAGAAATAAGAGCAGCAAACATAAAAGAGAATCTAAAAAGTCTTGAACAGACATATGGATGGCAATAGGTGCTAAAAAGAGGAATGGGTCATTAGGGAGCAAAAGAAGGGATATACGCATGGAGTCAGGGGGAAGTCTGTGGTACTAAATGAGTGCTTTGGATCTGTCTTGACCAAAGTTATAGGGCAGGGTTTTACCATTGGCGAGCGGGGGCGCTCCCGCTGACCTGTCAATGGCCAATTGAGGCCATTGACAGACTCAATTAAGTAATTAATGGACCTGCCTGTCCAACCTTAAGGTTGGTGGGCAGGCTGGGAGACCTGGTGGCAACTAGAAAAGACATGAAACCTCATCCAGCGGCAGGATGAGGTTTCATGTAGGGTTTTAAAAATTTTAATAAAGTTGTTATGGAAATTATGAACATGTCCCAACTAACGTGGCATTGTCCCATGAGGGGACGTGTAAGGGAATTTTTTTTTCTATTTTTAATATTGTTGAAAGTAGAGGCGATCTCCCTGAGGCAGCACTTAGCCTCAGGGAGATGAGTGCATACTTTCATGTGCATGCACAAAAGAGCGCACTCTCAATTTTAGGCATTCCCCCCCACTCACATCGGGAACGCAAAGCGCTTCCCTGCGGACGTCACGCTGGGCGGGCCTTAATTGGCCCACCCACGTAAAATGGCGCTGTGCCTCCGATCAGGGGCGCCGATCAGAAGCGCACCGGCACCCACCTGCCCATCAACTTCCCCCCGACGGAGAGAAAATTCAGCCCATAGTGAAAGAGGAGGCAGTTGAGACACCAGATGGGCTAACACTGTTAAAGAGGATGTATTAGAAAGATCAGCTGTACATAAAGTTAATAAATCACCAGCACCCAATTATATTATACTGATACCGAGGGAAATAATGGTGGAAATTGTAGAAGCTCTCGCCATAATCTTCCAATCCCCCTTGGATATAGAGGTGGTGCCAGAAGACTGGAGAATTGCAAGTGTTGCACCCTTGTTCAAAAAAAGGTGTAAGGATAAGCCTAGCAACTACAAACCGGTCAGTTTAGCCTCGGTGGTGGGAAAAATTTTAGAAATGATATTCCAGGCAAAGTTAACACTGGCTTGCACATATGTGGCTTAATAGAGAAAGCAAGTAAGGAATTGTTAAATGCAAATTGTGTTAATTCAATTTTTTGATGAGGTAACAAAGAGGATCGATGAGGGTCATTGGTTTAATGTGGTGTACATGGACTTTCATTGAATAACGTGGAATATTGTCTTTCAGCTTCATTGACAGGCTTTGTGAGTCCTCCCCCTGCAGCCCGCCACTAGCAGTTCAGTTGAACACAGCCAGGCCATGAGTGATTCTGAAGGGAGAAGTGTACATGTGGCAGAGCCTTTCAGAGCCTCAAGCAAGCACTCTCCCTCGCACGTGGAACCTTCATCTTACTGTCCGGAGTAATATCAATGCTGCCTGCTGGAGTTCACTTTCAGTTGTCCATCTGAGCTGACCTGCCTCTCCGCCCACCCACTGATCACCCTCCCATGCAGCACCTGTGCCTGCCCAACACAAGGCTCTGCTCACTTTCGATTTCGACAACCATGATTGTGGTCAAGTATGTTGTCAGCTTCCCCGTCCTTTCCCCTCCCCCAGTCCCCCCTGTCCTTTCCCCCATCACTGTCAACCCATCCCCGGCATTCCCTTCCTCCTCCCCACCATCACCTACCAAGCCAAATCCTCGCCTCTCTAGGATATCCAGGTGAACGTGCACTCTCCCTATCTTCCTGAGAATCCCAACCCAAGCCACATTGACCTCCCCGACCTCCTCATTCCCACCCTCAGGGTCCATGTCTGCCACCGAGTCCCTACCAATGACCCTCGCCGTCCTTTCTACCACTATCAATGCACCTTCACCCTGCCACCCTACCGGCTCCCTCTGCCCCCCTCTCACACTCACCATTCCCTCCTACCACACCAACCCTCAGTTCGCTCCCCAGGAGGCAGTTATTGACTCCCTTACCCATTCACCTGGGCATCCCCCCCCACCCGAACACCTCACCCTTCCAAACTCCCTCCCCCTTCCGGACACAATCTCCCTTCCAAATTCCCTCTCTTACTTCCTCCACCCCTTGCTGCATTCTCCCCCATTACACCCTCCTCCCGTACTCTCTCCTCTCACTCCCAAACTCAACCCCCTGACACCTTCACCCACCCACCAATATCATCCGCCTCACACCCCTGACACCTTCACCAGCCCCCACCCCAACACCTTCGTTTCCGCCCCCCCGCACCCCCAGGTATACCTCCCTCTCACACTCACAGCTAGACCTTCCTCTCCCCCACCTCGCTGATCAGCCATAGCAGCCCATGGCCAAGACCACGGTGTCCCGTGGCAGACCTGAAGCATCAATGGAGACCTCCCACCTTCTAGGAGCTGCTTTGCAGTGGAATCACGTCCATGAGAACCCACCCAGCATGTGATGCATGTGTTCCTCCAGGGTCTGGTAGCTGTAGGGCTCCAGCATCATCTTCTCCTCAGATGTCCGCGATCTGAGCAAGAACCAAAAGGCGAGTCCCAACTTCTGCATGTTTCACTTGCCCAGATGTGTTCTGATCAGTGTGTTTTCCCCCACTGGCATAATAGTAAATCGGGCTTGGAGGGACAATTTCAGTTGGGCCTTACTTTGCATCCCATTTCTGGACTGCAAACCTGGTTCATGCTGGCCTCCAGCGGAATTCACATTTCACCATGGCGGACACCATCAAATGATCCTGCTGTGCTTTCGCGCTGGTGACAACCGATTTCTGCCCCTCACATCAAATTGTTGATCCCCACCCCACCAGCCATGACGCCCGTCACCAACAGGACCAGACAATTCCGCCCTTTGAGTATAAGGGGCAAGGAAGTTATGGTGAACCTTTACACAACACAGGTTCAGTCTCAACTGGAATGTTGTGTTCAATTCTGGGCATTACACTTTAGGAAGAATGTGAAGACATTAAAGAGAATTCAGAAAAGATTTATAAGAATGGTTCCAGGAATGGGGGACTTCAGTTACTTGAATAGATTGGAGAAGCTGGCGTTGTTCTTCTTAGACAGCCAAAGATTAAGTCGAGATTTGATAGAGCTGTTCAAATTCATGAGAGGTCTGGATAATGTAGAAAGGAGGAAACTGATCCCCATTGGCAGAAGGGATGAAAACCAGAGAACACCGATTTAAGGCGAATGACAAAAGGATCAAAGGTGACAGGAGGAAAAGATTTTTTTACACTGTGGGTATTAGGACCTGGCACTGAGAGTGTGGTGGAGGCAGATTCAATTGTAGCTTTCAAAAGGAAATTAAATAATTATCTTAAGAAAAAAAAAGTTGTAGGGCTATGAAGAAAAGGCAGATGACGAGACTAGCTGAGTTTCTCACATCAGGACAAGTGGCCTCCTTCTGTGTTGTAACCATTCTATGATTATAAAAGTGCTTACAAACATATTAAACTAAAAATACTGAGTAGATGATCCTACCATGTCTCCCCATAGATCCCAGCGTCCAGCCAAACCCATTTAGTCCAGGTGAAATAAAGGAGTGACCAAGTGACATGGATACAGTGATTGTATTATAATGTTGTGCACTAGAACTAGATGTCTCTCCAGTCAAGCTGTTCCAGTGCAAATCATCCAGCAATTTGTGCTCACAGGGTATCTCTTCCTCACCATGGGTTGCTGGGTGATTTACATATTAATAATGGAATGTACACTAAGCTTGCAGTTATTCTGTCAGCAAATTCTGGGCCATAGAGCTTCACACACAGTAGATTTTTTTCTTTATTCTTTCATGGGATGTGGGCAATGCTGGTAAGGCCAGCATTTAATGCCCATCCCTAATTGCCCTTGGACTGAGTGGCTTGCCACACCATTTCAGAGGGCAGTTAAGAGTCAACCAGAATACTGTGAGTGTGGAGACATATGTAGGCCAGATGAGGTAAGGATGGCAGATTTCCTCCCCTGAAGGACATTAGTGATCCAGGTGAGTTTTTATGACAATCGACAATGGTTTCATGGTCACTATGACCAAGACGAACTTTCAATTCCAGATTATCATCCACCAGCTGCCATGGTGGAATTTGAACCCTTGTTCCCCAGAGCATTACCCTGGGCCTCTGGATTACTAGTCCAGTGACATTATTACTATGCTACCATAGATCCCCTCCAATAAATCTTGAAAATAAACCTCGAAACACTTTTTCTGAACAATCTCCAGTGATCCCTTTAGGACTGCTGTTTAGACCATATACCACTAGAGACAACTGAGACAAGCATGCACAGGTCATGTTCCACACAAATGAATATTAAAATTGAAATCAAGGTCCTACAACTGGCATAAGACCCCAATTTACCTATTTTGGGAGGCAGTGTTGTATGTTCATCCAAAGGCCTGCCTGGAAGTACATTAATAGGTGCCAAAATGCCTGCCAGATTGGCCTCCACAAGTCAACCATTTTTCAAGAGGGAAACTAGCAGCTAGCAATTAAAAACTCCTCCAAGGTCACCTCCTGACACCTCATATACATCTCCACAATCCACAATGTCTAAGTCAGTACTGGACTTGAATATTTACTTGAATAGCTGCAACAAGAACCTCAACTCTTTTGAGAACAAAGTCATGAGCTTGATTGGTATCTTTTGTGGGCAGCTGTTGCATTTCGAATATATTAAAAGGATCATTACAATGTGGAAGCTTTTTATGCATACAGGGAAAAGCTATGCTTACAATTACTATTTAACATTATTATTACTATTTAACATTATTTATGAGGCTAACTTCTGCAAATGAGTTAACAGAGAATCTTTATGCTGTGTTCACGGTTTTGTGCTAATATTAGGAAGGTTAAAGGCCAGGCAACAATTTTTTTTCCCAGTTTATGACCTTTTTGATTATAAACATCGTGTAGAGTTGATTGCTTAAAACACAAAGTAAGGTCAAAAAGTAATGTCTTAATGTAATGCAACTGATAATTGCTGTTTGTTTAGAATATTACTGAATAAGTTGAAATGCAGCAGTTTGTAATCACCCTTATGTAATGGCTGCTTGGTGGAACCAGGGACAGATGGGGGAGGTGCTGAAGCAAGCAGATCGAGGAGGAGATTGGCCAAACTTGCTGTTGGGACCTTCCTGTGCCAGGGAGGGTTTCCGGGGGTTAAAATGAGCCAGTCATGGGCTGTTGCTATCAGAGAAAGGAGCCAATTGTGGACTGTTGCTATTGGAGAAATGAGCCAATCAGCAAGTGTGTACATGACAAGACAGGAAGCAGAGTCCTATCTGAGCGCAGCGTTCATTAAGCTCAAGGCCATCTCTGCAGCTGGACAAGGAAGAGGGATAGCCTGGTCAGCTAACTGAACAGAGAATGGACAAGGACGGATCGACCACCTGATCCTGTCTGTTTCTCGGGGAAACCAAGAACTAAAATAAAGGATAAGTAATCACTGGTATAAATATTATTGAACTGTCTGCAACAGAAGTCAAATAATAAAGTGCAGTTGTTTTGGGCAAAGTCTTGAGTTTTGGGTCAATGATATCCAGAGTAGACCTCCGAACCTAGGTGGTGGGAATAGCCTACACTCTGCTAATTTGACTGCAATGTGTACTAACTACAGGATTGACTGAAGCAATTCGCTTACTTCAAAAGTATCCATGAGCCCTGTGAACCACAACATAAGAATGATATTAATATAATGGAATACAATCATCTCCAGATCACAAATCATGCTGGCTTGGATATTTATCATTGTTGCTTCATTCCCATTGAGTCAAATCCTGGAATTCCCTAAAATCCTTGTGAGAGTTTCAGCATCCCAAGAATGGCAGCAATTCAAAAAGGCCTGTCATCAACTTCCCAGGACATTTGGAGTTGGGCAATAAATGGCCCACGTGACATGAACAAATGTTTAAAATTATTACAGGAGGTCATTTGCTTGCATGCATTCTAAAACCTGGATTCTCTAATCCACATCAGGTCTGTACAATATTTTCCAATACTCTCCCAAACTGTTCTCTCACACGGTGCATGTCCCCTGTATGCAAAAATTCCATTACAGAATGAATCACCGCTTGTTGAAACTGCTGATTCAATAGACACAGAAAAGGGAACTCCCCAGGCAGAATCTTACTGAGGCATCGGTGGCTGGGAAGGCAGGGCCTTGCCTGCCAGCTAGAGAGCTGGTGAGAGACCAGCGCTGCCTCTCGGGAAGGCCCACAACCACAAGCCAATGAGGCAGTAAATAAAGAGGCAAAGTGGATGTAGGGAAGTTAAATTTATTCAACTATTATGGTGAACTTCTGTCACAATCCCTGAAAAGCAAGATAAAAAAGACTTGCATTTATATAGCACCTTTCATACCACCAAACATACCACAGATCTTCACAGACAATAAAGGACTTTTGAAGTACAGTCACTGTTGTAATATAGTAATTGGTGCAATCAGTTAGCTCTCAGCAAGTCCCCAACCTCCTTCCCAATGTCAAGTCCCTCGGTCAAGTACTGAGTGCCTTTGATTGAGGAACTCCCCTGGAGTGACAAGCTGGCCACATGGTTTTAGCTGCTGTGCATGCTGCATGATGACCAGCCTGCCTACAAGATGAGGCCCTTAAGTGGTCATTAACTGGCAGGGTGGTAAGGTCCACCATTGGCTTTCCTGCCCAGAATGTAATTCTGGCAGAGGCAGGAAGTCAGCAGGTTTCCAGTACGCCACCACCCCTCCTAATTACATGCCCTACCCATCTCCAAGCTTGCCAGAAGCAAGAGCAGAAGCTCCACTCAGAGCGTTTCTCTGGCAGCCATGTCAAGGGTTGAAACCAATAGAAGGACTGAATAATACAAATGACAACCACTCCAATATTTACATTCTTTTTAAAAGTTAGCAAGTCATGTAATGTACTTTATTTACATTTTGTTTAGCCAGTTGTTTAGCTATTGTATTAATTTAAGCCCAGTTGCTCGTACAAATGCTGATAGTCATCTTCTGATTATTTTACATTTCCTTATCATAAACAATGCATTAGGGTTGACTTGCCTTTCTTGAACAATTAGTTCCTGAAGCATGGTAGTGTGTCTCTATAAGTGTCATTTGAAACACAAAGCAATTTGAATACACCCCTTCAGATTTAAATTATATACTGGATAGGTGTCCAGGAATATCTTTCTAAGGCAAACATCAAGAAACTCAGAGTACAATATAAACTGCATTAATAATTGTCACATAGCTTAACGGCATCAACTCAAACTCTCACAGCATTACTACCTTTTTTAAATGTTTTATACCAAACACATTAGTCCCAAAAATCCATATGAATTCCGCTTGACTTTCACCCTGCAGGAGTCTGGCAGAGCCCATCAGGAAATGAAGGGGCCTGGATAATCATGGCCTATATTTAGAATATCAAAGAGTCTCTCAAATCATTATCGATTTAGATGGGGAAGGTCTTGAAACCACATAAATCCAGGATTGAAAATAGAATTTGATAAGGAGTTGGTTAAAAAATAGAAGAAAGAGTATTTGTGAGATGTATAAAGTCAGGCTGAGGGGATGGAACTAGATAAGTGGGAATATGCAGGGTTCATGCTGTTTCTAATCAGTATAAATGAATTGTACATTAAAACTAAATGTAAGCCTTTAAAATTTGCCAATGACAGAAAATAAAGAAGCAAAGTGGATGTAGGGATGTTGAATTTACTCAATTGTTATGGTGAACTTCTGCCTCAATCCCTGAAAAGCAAGAGAAAAAAGACTTGTATTCATATAGCACCTTTCATGACCAGACATCCCATAATGCTTTACAGCCAATTAAGACTTTTGAAGTACAGATACTGTTGGAACACAGTAAATGGGGCAGCTAATCAGCTCACAGCAAGCTCTCACAAAAAGTAATTGTGATAATGAACAGATAATCTGTCTTTTTGATGTTGATTCAGGGATAAATATTGGTCAGGACACCGGGGATAATTCCCTACTCTTCTTTGAAATAATGTCACGGGATCTTTTACATCCATCTGAGAGGGCAAACAAAGGCCTCACTTAAACAATTCATCCAAAATGCAGCCTCTCCAACAGTGCAGCATTCCCTCAGTACCTCACTGAAATGTCAGCCTTGATTTTTGTGCTCAAATCCTGCAGTGGGGCTTGAACTGGCAACTTTTTTTGTCAGAGGTGAGAGTGCTAGAACAGTATGGAATCAGGCTGGGTCCTAAATATACCAAGTCATGACCTATGCCCGTATCTTCCACCACTTACCCAGCCAGTGATGCAGAGAATGAAGAGTTGGGGCTGTGATACTGTGGAGACACATTTTGGGCGGTGCCTTAGTCAAACAAAATGAACTTTATTTACACAAGAGTTTCTGTGGCTGCTTGTATCCAGCCAGCTTCTCATACAGCCATCTTTTCTTAGGAACCCCTCCCTAGGATTTATTCCTTCAGTGCTAGGCACACATTGGTTGAACAAATCACGTGACCCCTACTCAATTGAACTGGTCTTAAAGTGACAGTCATCACAGATAACTTAAGCTAGGGGAATCTGTTCCCTGGTCTTAGTGAGAGCCGATGTATGTTTAGAGGGTGGTACACCTGCTGTGATAGTTACTCATTTAAATATATGGTTATGTAAATAGTTATTCCACCTCAAGAAGGGATGTAATATCATGTGATACAGCAACCATGTTAGTTAGTCTGGATGGTGAGCAACAAAGGTAGCGGCTATAGGAAGCCTTCATTAAAGATCTGCTTTCAACCTCTACACCAGTCTTCAGCTTCGTTTGTATAAGTCTAGAAAGAGATAATATAACAACAACAACCAGTGAGATAATGTAAGCCAGCCTCTAGAAGGACACAAATCATCCCCAGGTCATCATAGTGAACTCTCCGAGCTGAGGAAATTTTAAACCAAATGGGTGGTATTAGCCTATGTGCTAAGCTGGCATAATGGCCTAAGTGTGGCCTAAGATTTTCCATCATGAATTAAATTAAAGTAGCTCAGGAAGACTTAAAAGACAATATGTGAATAATGATAGTAGATGTAACAAATTCAGTGCCTGGACAAAGTGACAAAGCATCACAGAATCCTGAGATATTGACAGAATAGAAGAATACATTCCTCAGGAGATAATGCTAAGTTTTTAACATTGTGTTGATTGGATCAAACTTAAGAATAGTGTTCAATTCAAAAAGTTTAGGATTTTCAAAATGAAGTTGGTTGGCAAGATGGGAGATAAATCTCATCCTTGACTGTTCTTACATTCTTGCTATATTTCTTTGCTTGTTATTTTTTTACAAAGTGCCGTTTTGCCATGAAACGGTATAAAAAGTACACAAAAATATTTATACAATACAGAATAATCAATGCAACATGACTTGAAACATCTCCAAAAATTGTAAGCATATATATTATGATAAATAAGAAAATATTGGACATGTTACATATAGAATGATCCAATACTATCAAAACTACAGGAAGACGTAAAGCCGCTGGAGATTAACTTAGTTTAGTAAATTCAAAATAGGCCACATTGTACATGGTCAGCAGAAGGAACCAGCATGATGGGCCAACTGATCTTTTCTTGTTTCATGCCTCTTAATCTTCTTGTATTCAAAGGAGGCAGTTAGGCTATTGACATGGATTTGAACTTGTCAGCTATTGATTAAAAGTCAAATGCTCCTACTAGATGTCACTAAAAAATTGATTTTAAATCCAAAAAAAAATTCAAAAAGCAACCTAGTGTCAAATCGTTCAATCAATGGTACTAATTTCACATTCATTATTAACTGATATGCAATTTCATTACCAATGGCAGAAAGGCTGGAACAAGAATTGCAGAATTACATGTGTCATATAGAAAGTAATGTTGATAATACAAATATTTGGTACATGCTGGCTAAGTGTTCATTGCACAACTGGAAAACTTTGGGACTGAGCCTCAATATCTTAGAAATTTTCCAAATGTTTTTATGGCCTCAGCCATAGAGTTTCATGAGATGTTTATTCTTGTCCCAACTCTCTCTGTCCTTATGCTTCTTACTACTGAAGAACAAAGAATAGTCATTATTCCAGAATGCATATATAGGGCTGAATTTTCAATGACCTGTGCCAGCAGATCTGGAGGCGGGGACGGTGGGGGAGGGTTGGGTGTGGTGAAATTGGGAGGAAATTCCCATCAGACTGGCTCCAAGGCACATTCCTGCCTCCATAGGGTTTTGAAGGCAAAGGAATGACAACGGAAATGTTTACCCACCTGGCTGCTGCAAGTATCCAATTAAGCCCCTTGAGATTTTCGGTGCCTGTTATGTCAGGAGCCGGCCATGACACCAGCTCAGCATTCCAGCAGAAGGGCCAGTAGATATCAGGGCTGGAGTTCTATCCGAGTGCCTGTTACTGTTTTGGTGGGGGTTGGAGTGGAGGGGTTTTCCCTCTGACCTCCTAAGGCCCTTACCTTCTTGCCTTCTTAATGACCCAATCTGCAGTTAGTGGCCAGGAAAGGAGGTGCCCTCACTCCACCCTATCTACTTGAGCAGCTCCCCACCCTTGCTGATCTTTGACTGCTGGAAGGCCTGTTATTGGCCATTTGGAATTGGGAGCCCACCTGCTGTCCTTAATAAGAGAGGGTTCAGTTCGTATGATTTCTCACACGAAGGGTGTGTGCCTCTTGTTTAAGTAGAAAGGTCTTTAATGCATGTGCTGCATGTTGTCTATATTTATCTGTGTTTACCCACGGCAACGTCACCCTCTGCATTGCCTCTTTACTGTAAAGGATGAGGTTAAAAAGATCCTCAAGATGTCTGTGAATTTCTTTTGTCTGAATATCTATTAAAACAAATTAGACTTTCTGGATATTTTACAGATCATTCTAAACCTACCTTTCAACAATCTCAGCTATTAGATTAGTGGAGATTTTTTCTTAACTCTTCCAATTATCTGTAAATGCTGCTTGCTTTTTAAACATTGTCAATAGTAATGAAGTTTGAAAAATGCAGCCAGCAAAACACATTGCATAAATCATTGAAAAACAAATGGAAAGTCTCAATGTTGCAGGAGAATGTGTTATTCTGTCAACAGAGAAGTAAAAGAAAATGAATAACTGGTTGAATTTCACGGCATGCTAGGATATGCTGGTTGAATACTAATAAAGTATTCTGAATCACCATAGTCCCAAATATACACTTATTTAATTTATATATAAGCAGTGAGGAATTTTGACCTCCAGGAATTTCCAGTAATGAGCCTCTTCATACTTTGAGTGTCAATACCTAATTAAATCAAGTCTATAAACATGATAGAAAGCCAATGTAATGCCTTCTATTGGTGTATGCCATCAGGTCATCACTCTAGTTAATTACCGTAGACACAGATTATCAGATGTTGCATTAAGGTTCAATACAAGTGCAATGTCCAGGCAATGAGAACAACACAATATACAGCATTGAACATTCGGCACAGATTCAGCTAATGACTATTTTCAAGCATAATTTGTCCCATGTTAATCACTGGAAATCAAAATGGATTTCTGCCCTTCTTCCATCAAGCTTCCAATAGCAGAATGGGAAAAACATCCAAGGAAATTTTTGGCAAATGTAATTTTTCCATCTGCCACAAAAGGAAAGGACAAGTTTGTTTGAAGGTCATGTTAATAAGCATAAAAATTCACGCAAAATAATTAAATTCTTTGTATAAAAATTGGAATTGGCAACATAGGAACAACTATCTTTATCACAGGTTATCTTCTGTAATATGTACCTTGTCTATATATTGGTTGAGAATTGAAAGAACTGCATGCAGGATCTTTATGGGGCAGAATTTTCTGCCTTACGGGCGGGCAGGCCCGACCCAATCTCCGGCAGACGGGTGGCCAATCCTCACTGGAGAAGCGGGCCCTGCCGCCATTTTACATGGGCTGGCCAATTAAGGCCCAGCCAGTATGATGTCCGCCAGGAAGCACTATGTGCTTCCTGTGCGGGTGGGGGTCGGGGATTCTCCAAAAGCGAGAGTGCGCTCTTTCATGCATGCACAGGAAAGAGCGCACATCTCCCTGAGGCTAAGTGCTGCCTCAGGGAGCTCGCTGACACTTTTAAAAACATTAAAAATAGAAGAAAAAAAAATCCTTAACATGTCTTCCTCATGTGACGATGTCACATGAGATGGAACATGTTCATAAATTATACTAAAACTTTATTAAACTTTTTAAATTCCTACATCCCACTGGTGGATGAGGTTTCATGTTTTTTCTAATTCCCACCAGGGCTCCTGGCCTGTCTGCCAACTTTAAGGTTGGTCGGGCAGGTCCTTCAATTGTTTCAAATGATCCTATCAATGGCCTCAATTGGCCATTGACAGGTCGGCAGGCCCGAAGCTGATGTTGCTGCACCCACACCTTCCAGAAAATTTAAATGGGGCGGGATGATGTCAAGGGTTCCCCCCGACGTCATCCCGCGTCATTTGACGCGTCAGTGAGCGGGCCCCGCCCCCTGCTCGCCAACCACAAAATTCAGCCCATGGTGTTTTTTAACATGGCATTATCAGATACATTCCAGTAAAATGGTGAAAGTATGTAATGATCACATGTACTAAGAAATATGTGAGGGCTAGAAATCCATGTTAGTTTTAACAAGCTAGGAACAGGAATTAGGAGGGTTAATTTTTTGGGGGGTAGAACTTATTCTGCCAATATTACATTCATCTTTCTTCCTGCTGAAATTTCTGGTTTGGTGGAAAGGCCCATTTCTTGCTTCCATTAAAATCACTGGCCCCAGCACTGGTCTCCATGGCATCCCATTAGTGACACCTTGCCGTATTGACAGTATCATTCTCAAACATCTTCTGCTCTCTCTACTTCAGCCCATTTTCAATCCAGTTACCTTCTACTCTGTGACTTTCTGGCTTATGAAGCAACCACTTATGTGGCAGGATATCAAAAACATGTTGAAATCTAAACATATGACATCTATAGAATTTCTGTTACCACACTGCACCATTTCTTTGATAAAAACCCCATCCAATTTGTCTGGCCACATCTGCTTCAAATAAAGCAATGCTGACTCCCTCTTAAGCTACCATGCCATACTCAGCTGCATGTTTCATTATGACCTCTTTTGTGATTCCTTCTTATATTTTACCCATAAATATTAGATTCCTTGACCAGTATTTTACTCAGTTTGTAATGTGTTATGATCTGAGTGGAGACCAGTAACTTATCTTTTTGTAGAAGAAGAAATCCCAATTATTTACTGAAAGGATGAAGCTGCAAAATTCCACTGTTTAAACAAAAGAATTTTTGAAATACAAAAGTCAAACAAAACGAATGTGAAACACCATCTTAGCTAACTCCCTATACTCTAATACCGAGAATCAACATTAGCTAAACATAAATTAACAGGCAAATTGCGGTTGGTTATAAACTATAAATTGCACGTTACATTGCAGATACAACCAAAACAGACCTTACAAAATGGCTCGGCAGTCCATCCAGCATATATGTCATCAATCTCAGTCACTAGTCCTTCAGAACTCTGTCTTCCTCACAAAGTATTTTGGCTCCTCTTCTTCTAGGATTTAGCCAGATCCTCAGCCAACAGCAGTGCACAACCAACCTGCTTTCCACAGGTAAGGTCTTTATCAAAAATTGCACACATCTGCAGAACCTCCCCAACTCTGTTTACAGTGGGCCAGATGGTGTAGATCCACCAGTGTTATCTTCAAGTCACAGGAATAGTTGCAGCAACTGCATATTTGCACCCTCTGGATCTAGCCTCTGTCTTCTTCAGCCTGCCTGTACTGCGCCACTGGAATCATCAACGTTTGCTGAGCTCTGTCTCCTTTTACATATTTTCAACCAAAAATTTTGGTTTACGCAGCTTCAGCCTTGGTTTCTTTAGGAACTGAGAGGGTCAGTTTCCCTTCTCAGTTTCCCTCTTCAATTAGGATCTGTGTCAAAAAATACAAACTTTGAAACAATGGGTTTCATCCTAAAAGGTTAATCTAATGTTACCAATTTTTTGATCATTAGTGACCCAAGACTCAGCTTTTATTGATTTACTGAAGATAAGCACACAACCCAACAGTATCTTTAGGGATTCCATTAGAATTTTGGCTTAAATCAAGCCAGGTCGACAGGTTTAAAATGTTCATGACTGAAGCATTATCTCAGTTTCTTTCTCCACAGATGCTGTCAGACCTGCCAAGTATTTCAAACATTTTCTGTTTTCTTTCCATCAGTAGTATTTTGCTTATGGTTAAAATGTTACTATCCTGACTATGTGCATTCTGGGTATTTTGGCAGCCTCAACTTCGTTCTTAATAATCAATAGTCTAAAGCACAAAACTGCTCATAATTTGGCACCAACCACCACTAAAATAGCATTCTCACACATAAAGGTTATAGAAACTGCTGGTGTTGAAAATAGAAAATGTTACTCTTGTGCAGTCAGAGTGCTATTTAGTTTAGGAATCACTATTCACAGAATGTAAGAAAGGCATTCCCTTGCACTTCTGTATATTAGATATAATTTGGAAGTATGTAATTGACCCTCCTCATACTCAAACAAGGAACTAGTGAATAGTTGATGTGAAAATTTCTGTTTGCTGTTGAATTATTTATTTAAGATGGAAGAAGTGCTGATTCATGATGCATTCATTCAGTGCCTCTTCATCAAAATTCGTTGGTTTGTTATTTTCAAGGAATGTTAGTGAACTACATTGATTTAAAAAAAACAAAGAAATTATTTCAGCAGAATAATCATTAAACTATCTGGGGATTCCTCAGGTAGTATCCTAGATCCAACCATCTTCGGCTGCTTCATCAATGATCTTCCCTCTATGAGGTTTCAGAAAACTATTCTCACCTATCATGGGTCATATGCTCCTTCATCTATTTAGCTTTTACATCATATTCAAACTTTTGCTACTTAATAAACTACCTTAAAATCACTTATGAATTCTTGACAGCCTATTTTGGGTAATCTGTGACTCCCATTTAGAAGACATTTGATAGAGGTGTTCAAAATCTTGAGGAGTCTGGGCAGAGTAGAAAGGGAAGAACTGTTCCCATTGGCAGAAGGGTAAAGGACCAGAGGGCAGTGATTTAAGGTGAATAGTAAAAGAAATAACGGTGACATGAGGAAAAGCTTTCTAATGCAAAGAGTGGTTAGGAAGCGAGATTCACAGCTTGAGAATGTGGTGGTGGCAGCAGGTTCAATTGTAATTTTCAAAAGGGAATTGGATAATTATCTGAAACGAAATAAATTTCAGGGCTGTAGGGAAAAGACAGGGGAGTGAGACCAGCTGAGTTGCTCTTGCAATAAGGTATCATGGACACGATGGGCTGAATGGCCTCCTTCTGTGCTTTAACCATTCTGTGATTCTGTAAGGTCAGAAGTGGGGATGTTTGCTGAAGATTACACAGGGTTCAGCGCCATTCGTGACTCCTAGACTCATAGATGTCTACAGCACAGAAGGACGACATTCGGCCCATCATGTCCACGCCAGTCAACAAAGAACTGACTACACTAATCCCATTTTCCAGCGCTTGGCCCATAGCCCCAGAGGTATTGACAATGCAAGTGAATATCTAAATGCTTCTTAAATGTTACAAGAGTTTCTGACTCAACCACCCTTTCATTCAGTGCGTTCCAGGCTCCCACCACCCTCTGGGTGAAAAGATTTCTCCTCAATTCTCCTCTTAGCCTTCTACCTCTTACCTTAAATCTATGCTCCCTGGTTATTGGCCCCTCTACTAATGGAAAAAATGCCTTCCTATCCACCCTATCTATGCCCCTCGTAATCATATACTCCTCTATCAGGTCCCTCTCAACCTTCGCTGCTCCAAGGAAAACAACCCAGCCTACCCAATCTTGACCCTCCAGCCCAGGCAGCATCCTGGTAAATCTCCTTTGAACCCCCTCCAGTGCAATCAGATCCTTCGTGTAACGTGGTGACCAGAACTACACGCAGTACTCCAGTTGTGGCCTAACCAGCATTCTTTTACAGTTGCAGCATAACCTCCCTGCTCTTGTACTCCATGCCTCAGCTAATAAAGGCAAGTATCCCATATGCCTTCTTAACCACCTTATCTATCTGCCTTGCTACCTTCTGAGATCTGTGGACATGCACACCGAGGTCCCTCTGATCTTCAGTAATTTTCAGGGTCCTACCATTCATAGTGTAATCCCTTGCCTTGTTATCCATCCCTAAGTGCATTACCTCACACTTTTCCAGGTTGAATTCCATTTTCCATTGCTCTGTCCACCTGACCAGTCCATTGATATCCTCCTGCTATCCTCCTCACTATTTACCACACTACCAATTGTTGTGTCATCCGTGAACTTCTTGATCATACCCCCCTATTTTAAGTCCAAATCATTTATGTATACCAGAAACAGCAAGGGCCCCAACACAGAGCCCTGTGGAACCCCGCTAGGAACAGACTTCCAGTCACAGAAACATCCCTCTACCATTGCCCTCTGCTTCCTGCCTCTCAGTCAATTTTGGATCCAACGTAGCACTTTCCCTTGGGTACCATGGGCTCTTACTTTCTGAGGGAACTTTTCAAAAGCCTTGCTAAAGTCCATGCAGACCACATCAAATGCATTACCCTAATCAATACTCCTGGTTACCTCCTCAAAAAATTCAATCAAATTCGTCAAACGCAACCTTCCCTTAACAAATCCATGCTGACTATCCCTGATTAATCCATGTCCCTCCAAGTGCAGATATATTCTGTTCCTCAGAATTCTTTCTGGTAGCTTCCTGACCATCAAGGTTAGACTAACTGGCCTTTAATTTCCTCGTCTATCCCTTCCTCCCTTTTTTAATAACGGGACAATGTTAGCAGTCCTCCAGTCCTCTGGCACCTCACCTGTGGCCAGAGAGGATTTGAAAATGACTGCCAGGGCCCCTGATATCTCTTCCTTTGCCTCCCTCAACAGCTTGGGATACATCTCATCCAGGCCTGCAGATTTATCCACTTTTAAGGCCGCTAAACGCTCGATGTTAATTTTCTCTAATGTTTCACAGTCTTCCACCCTGATGTCTAGATTCACGTCATCCTTTTCCACTGTGAAGACCAATGCAAAGTATTCATTGAAGACTGTACCCACGTCTTACGGGTCCAAAAACAGATTGCCTCTATGGTCCCTAACTGGCCCTACCCTTTCCCTAGCTATTCTCTTGCTCTTTATATATTTTTTTTAAAACCCTTTGGGTTTTCCTTTATTCTACTCACCAATGCTTTCCCATGCACTCTCTTAGCTTTCCTAATTTCCTTTTTAAGTTCCTCTCTGCACTTTTTATACTCCTCTAAAGACTCTTCCATATTGAGCCCTCAGTATCTGTCATAAGCTTCTCTCTTTTTCTTAATCCTAACCGTTATGTCCCTTGACATCCAGAGTCTCCGGACTTGGTCCTCCCACTTTGTCTTCATGGGAAGATATTTGCCCTGTGCTCTTGTTATTTCCTCCTTGAATGCCTCCCACTGCTCAGACACAGTTTTATCTGCAAGTAGTTGCTCCCAGTCCACTTGGGCCAAATCGCTTCACATCTTAGTAAAATTAACCTTTCCCCAGTTTAAAACTTTTATTCCCAGCCCAATCTTATTCTTTTCCATAACTCTCCTAAATTTAACGGAGTTATGGTCACTATCTCCAAAATCCCTACTGATACGCCTTCCACCTCCCCATTTCCAAATATTAGGTCCAAAACTGGCCCCTCCCTTGTTGGGCTACGTACTGGCTAGAAAAGTTCTCCTGGATGCAACTTAAGAATTTTTCTCCCTCCCTACCTTGCACACTAAAACTATCCCAGTTAAAATCCCCTATTACTACTGCCCTTTAATTTTTACACTTCTCTGAAATTTGATAACATATTTGATTCTCTATCTCTCCCTGACTGTTTGGGGGCCTATAGTACACAGCCAACACTGTGTTTGCCCCTTTTGTGTTTTTTACTTCTATCCTTATGGCTTCATTTGATGATCCTTCCAAGATATCATCACTCCTCACTGCTTAATTGATTCCTTGATCAATATTGAACCCCTCTCCTCTTCTATCCCCCTCTCTATCTCGACTGAATACCCTATAACTAGGAATGTTGAGCTGCCAATCCCGCCCTTCTTTTAGCCAAGTCTCGGTCATAGCTGTGATATCATACTCCCATGTGTTACCTGTGCCCTCAGCTCATTTGCCTTATTCCTCAGGCTCTTTGCATTAAAATATATTCCATTTAGCCTTGCTAAACTGACTTCTTTCTTATCTAGCCTATGTTTCTTCTGCCTTCCAGACTCATTTACTAGCGTTTTAATTTATAATTCCATCTCAGCTTCTATCCCCTCTGAACTACTTTTCAAGATCCCATCCCCCCTGCTCAGATACTGAAACAGTTTACGTCTATATGCAGCAAGACCTGGACAATATTCAGTCTTGGGCTTTCAAGTGGCAAGTAAGATTCGCACCACAGAAGTGCTTGGCAATGATAATCTCCAACAAGAGAGAATCTAACCATCTCCCCTTGACATTCAATGGCATTACCACTGAATCTCCCACTATCAACATCCTGAGGGTTACCATCGAGCAAAATTTGAACTGGACTGGGCATATAAATACTGTGGCTACAAGAGCAGCTCAGAGACTGGGAATTCTGCAGCTAGTAACTCACCTCCTGGCTCCCCAGAGCCTGTTCTGAATATACAAGGCAAAAGTCAGGAGTGTAATGGAATACTCTTCCCTTACCTAGATGAGTGCAGCTCCAAAAACACTCAAGAAGTTTGGCACCATCCAGCAGAAAGTTGCCCGCTTTATGAGCACTCCATCCATCAACTTCAACATTCATTCGCTCCACCACCACCACACAGTGGCAACAGTGTGTACCATCTACAAGATGCACTGCAGCAACTCACCAAGGCTTCTTAGATAGCACATTCCAAACCTGCAACCTCTACCACCTCAAAGGAGAGGGGCAGCAGATGCATGGGAACACTACCACCTGCAAGTTCCCCTCCAAGCCACTCACCATCCTGACTTGGGACTAAATCACTGATCGTTCACTGTCGCTAGATCAAAATCCTGGAACTCCCTTCTGAACAGCCCCATAAGTGTATTAAGGTGGCTCTCCACGACTTTCTCAAGAGCAATTATGGGTGAGCAATAAATGCTGGCCTAGCCAGCGTTGCCAACATCCCATGAATGAATAAAATAAACACACTGAACCTCCCTGTATAATGCAAGTGAGCATAGCACAAAGAGAAAGTCAAAGAAATTGACACATACCATTCTTCTGATGGTTCAGCAGTTACCACAAAGTGAGTGCCTGAGCCATGCATACGAGATAGTTCTCAGGTTCAATTTGATTGTCATGCTGAATTTGCTCTTTTTAGGATGGCAAGAAGCATTCTACAATCAGTTTCAGCACTCCAAGGTCAAAAAACAGAAAATCAGCCAAGATTCAGGTTCTTGATCCAGAAACCTTAGTGAAACTGCAAATGTGCAGAAGTGAAAAGGTGACAGTTTTGAGATCAGCTGTAATGTGCCTCATAATCAGTGTAAAGGCTTAGACATGAAAAATTGCTGCTTTTCCAGGATGTTATCCTCCTGACTGTGCGCATCATTAGTGAAGCGTATTTTAGCAGTCTCAGAGCAAAGGAAGGATATAACAGCCACCAGAGGAGAAGATTAGAAAGAAAATTGCCAGAAATAAAGATGCACAAAATAGCAGGGTAGCTAAATTATAGGGCAGAATCTGAACCTTTGGGTCTACTCGCAGCAGGACAGTTCTGCTCAGATGGGCATGGACGCTGAGCCTCAGGGATCATCAATAAAGAGGACAATTCAGGAGCAGCAGCTGAAAATGTGTGAGATTCTATCAGCATTTCCAGAGGCAGATCATACCACTGGAGAGAAACTGGAGGAGTTCATCTCTTGCATGAGTGCTGTGGATCCTCAAGCCATTGCACAAATATCCATCTCCATGGATCATCAGATGTGACAGGCAACTGAGTGCATGTTGACCCTCTAAATTGGCCTGCACATTCAAGCTACCAGCTTTACAGATGAGTCATGAGAGGAAGGGTATAGAGAAAGGACATGTGGAACTGGAGACTCCCACTGCTCATCTCTTGATCCCCACCCCCAGTCCAAATCACACATGCTGACCTATGCCTTGATGGCAGGTGAAGGCGGGGCAGTCTTTGGCAGACCACTCATGGCCTTCAGAACCCAGGCACTATCAGCCACGAACAGCCTGCCTCCAGTTCTTCTGAAGCCACGGAGATAGCACCTTGCAGAAGCAGTACAAAAATGTGGTTGAAGAATTTGTAGTTTCACAAGAAAAGGCACCGGGGTGCATAAAAACTTGTTAATGTTTCATTTTTATTGTCAATATTTATGAACAATCAACTTTATTTCAAGTCTATTGGCAAGTTATCTCCATTGTTGCCCGTCACCAGCCAATTGTCCTTCAGCCTTGAGGAAAGTGGTGCAGGAGTAGAAGATGAGCAATGGGTGTCAGTGAGTGGGTTGGGTTATTGACTGTGGGACTGCTTTGGTCTAGGGTGGGAACAGTGACTACAGGAAGTCTGGCTACATCATCTCCTCCTGTTTCTCCTCTTCTTCCTCTTCCAAAGGTGCAGAGCAGTCCTCATTCTCCTCCTCCTGCAGCTCCAGTCCTCTCTGCTATGTTGTGAAAGGCATAGCAGACCACTACAATTCAGGACACCCTGCTGGTGCATTCTGAAAGGTGCCTCCAGGTCTGTCCAAGAACCAGAATCGCATTTTCAGCATCCAATGGTTGGCTCAGTGACAACTCTTGTGCTCATGGGGCTTCAGTCGTACCTTTCCTGTACATCAGTTCTAGGTTCCTCACATGTATCAGCAACCAAGTCCTTAGAGAGGACCCTTCATCTTCAATGAATCAATTGATGATTCTGCTTGGAGGTGGAATTAAATGTGGGAGACTTGCTTGGTGCAGAGCGAAGGCATCATGGTAGCTACCTGGCTTATTTACAGACATGCTTAATAACCTTCCGGTGGTCACATACCTTCTGAAAGTTAATAGATCCCTTTCAATTGATGAATAAAATTGGATGGTCTGAGGACAACTTGATTGCCACACGTGTGCAGCCTATGACTCCCTGTGCCTGTGAGAATGCAGCCACTACTGCAAATGCAATGGCCCTCCCTTTCTGACTGGCCTCATCAGTAGGAAAGCTGATGTAATTGGCAATCATGGCAAACAAGGCTTTAGTTACCTTGGATTTGCACTTGTGAACAGCAGGTTGAGAGATCCTTCAGGTGTCATCATCAGATCCCTGGAAGGAACTGGAGGTGAAGAAATTCAGGGCTGTGATGAACTTGACAACCACTGGCAATGTACATCCACCTGGTCCACTTGGAAGGAGTTCTTGTTCTAGGACCTGCAGGTGTCAACAACTGTCTGCCATGAAGGTCTGAGCCTCTTAAGTCACTGGTGCTCAGTCAGGTCCAGAAAGCCAACCCTCTGTCTATAAACAAAAACAGAATTACCTGGAAAAACTCAGCAGGTCTGGCAGCATCGGCGGAGAAGAAAAGAGTTGACGTTTCGAGTCCTCATGACCCTTCGACAGATATATTACCTCTGTCTATAAACCCTGTGCTGGGGCTATCGTCTCCTGTGAGCTGGAGCTCTACTTTCACTCCCTCTGCCTTGTGGAATTGTAGGTGTCTGAGGAGATGACAGCTATTGGTGCTGCTACTGCTCACCATGTTCCTCATTAGAGGTCCAAGGTAGAAATGAATAAATTGCTCTCATGCTGCTGGGAAGGCTGACAACTTGAAAATGCAGATCAAAAGAGAAAAACAATTAAAAGTATCACAAAAGACTTCCAAAGTCTTATAAATAACCTCTAAAGCAGCAAAAGCACACTCTCGGAACAAAACATTTTCACTTAGGCAAAGAAACAGCTGTCATAGTTTAGTATCTATAGTTTCAAAGCCCAGTCAGTCCCTTCTGTGCTCTTGCCCTGTTGATCCTGGCACATTTCAGACAGCCAGGGAAATCCATGCATAGCCATTTAAAGCCAGAATCTAGGGTTAAATCCTCAACCAATTGGCTATTTGCATCTTTAAATCGCAGACACATTGGTTCCATAGGGGTTTCCCATTTGCTTTGAAATTCAGAACTGAGCGGGTTCCTGCTGACTAACTGACACACTAGCAATTTTTGATGTTTAATCCCTCTCCCACTTTGCAGGTTAAAATTCCCCACATACAACCATAAATATAACAACACATATCATGCATTCAACCAAGGTGAAGTCAAGACCAAGACTCAGAGCTTTTCTTTACTGAAAGAGTTTATTGGGCTTATTTAGTCTCATAGCTCTCCTCTCAAACCCAGTGTCCCAGCTGTCCCCTATTTATATGAACTCAAATACTTAATTAAACAAGCCTTTCACCTCTGTATCGTCACAATAAATTAACACACCATTAACAAGGCTGTCATTGTATTTACATCCATATGAGCCAACAAGTCTTCCTCATTCACCATTAACTTTCTTTCATATTTTTATTCCTTAATAGAATGTGAGCATCATCGGCAGCATTTATTGACCATCCTTAATTGCTCTTGAGAAGGTGATGTGAGCTACCTTCTTGAACAAATACAGTTCATCTGGTGTAAGTACACTCAGTGCTGTAAGGAAAGGATTTTGACATAGCAACAGTGAAGGAACAGTGATATGACTCCAAGTCAGGATGATGTGCCTAGGTCAATGCCAAGTGATTTATCCAGCTTTATTCCTATTTGGCTTTTCTGTAGCAGTTTAATACAACTGAATAAAAACAAAAGTACCTGGAAAACCTCAGCAAGTCTGATAGCATCTGCGGAGAGGGATACGGTTGATGTTTCAAGTCCGTATGACCCTTCATCAGAACTAAGACATTTAGAAATGAGATGAAATATAAGCTGGTAGAAGGGGGTGGGACAGGAGAGCTCCATAGGGGGCCAGTGATAGGTGGAGGCCAAGAAGAGACTGCCAAAGGTATCATAGACAAAAGGACAAAGGGGAGTTGTCGGTGGTGATATTATCTAAAGGATGTGCTAAAGGGAACATTAAGGGAAGCAAGCTAGTGGCAGATGGCCCTAGTGCGAGTGGGGTGGGGGGAAGGGATCAAAATGGGCTAAAAGTTGGAGATGAAACAATAAATCAAAATTATTTTTAAAATAGGAGGGAAAAGAAAAAAATATAGTTGTAAAAGTTATAAATTATTGTAAAAGGGGGGATCAGAAAGAGGGTGGGGATGGAGGAGAGTGTTCATGATCTGAAATTGTTGAACATCATATCAACAATTTCCAGTTTCCTGGCCCCAACTGCCTCCTCTTCACCATGGACCTCCAATCCCTCTACACCTCCATCTCCCACCGGGATGGTCTGACGGCTCGCTGCTTCTTCCTCGAACAGAGGCCCGAACAATCCCCATCCACCACTACTCTCCTCCATCTGGCTGAACTTGTTCTCTCACTGAACAATTTCTCCTTAAACTCATCTCACTTCCTCCAAATAAAAGGTGTGGCTATGGGTACCTGTATGGGCCCCAGCTATGCCTGTCTCTTTATGGGCTATGTGGAACATTCCTTGTTCCAGTCCTACTCAGGCCCCCTCCCACAATTCTTTCTCCAGTACATCGATGACTGCTTCGGTGCTGCTTTATGCTTTCATCTGGATCTGGAAAAATTTATTAATTTTGCTTCCAATTTCCACCCCTCCATCATTTTCACGTGGTCCATCACTGACACTTCCCTTCCCTTCCTTGACCTCTCAGTCTCAATTTCTGGTGATAGTCTATCCACCAATATTCATTACAAGCCTACCGACTCCAACAGCTACCTCGACTACAGCTCCTCACACCCCATTTCCTGTAAGGACTCCATCCCATTCTCTCGGTTCCTTTGCCTCCGTCGCATCTGTTCTGATGATGCCATTTTCCAAAACAGTTCCTCTGACATGTCTTCCTTCTTCCTTAACTGAGGTTTTCCACCTCACGATGGTTGACAGGGCCCTCAACCGTGTCCAGCCCATCTCCTGCGCATCCGCCCTCACACATTCCTCTCCCTCCCAGAACCATGATAGGGTCCCCCTTGTCCTCACTTATCACCCCACCAGCCTCCGCATTCAAAGGATCATCCTCCGCCACTTCCATCAACCCCAGCATGATGCCACCACCAAACACATCTTCCCTTCACCCCCCCCCCCCCCCCCCCCCCCCCCCCCCCCCCCCCCCCCCGCCCCCAACCACCGCCCAGCAGCTTTCCACAGGGATCATTCCCTCCGGGACATCCTGGTCCACTCCTCCATTACCCCCTACACCTCAACCCCCTCCCACGGCACCTTCCCATGCAACCGCAGAAGGTGCAATACCTGCCCCTTTACTTGCCCCCTCCTCACCGTCCAAGGGCCCAAACATTCTTTTCAAGTGAAGCAGCACTTCGCTTGCACTTCTCTCAATTTAGTCTACTGCATTTGCTGCTCCCAATGCGGTCTCCTCTACATTGGAGAGACCAAACGCAGACTGGGTGACCGCTTTGCGGAACACCTTCCGTCTCTGCAAGCATGACCCAGACCTCCCTGTCGCTTGCCATTTCAACACACCATCCTGCTCTCATGCCCACATGTCCACTCTTGGCTTGCTGCAATGTTCCAGTGAAGCTCAATGCAAACTGGAGGAACAGCACCTCATCTTCCAACTAGGCACTTTACAGTCTTCTGGACTTAATATTGAGTTCAACAATTTCAGATCATGAACTCCCTCCTCCATCCCCACCCCCTTTCCGATCCCCCTTTTTCCAATAATTTATAATTTATTTACAACTATATTTTTTTCTTTCCCTCCTATTTTAAAATTTATTTTGATCTATTGTTTCATCTCCACCTTTTAGCCCATTTCGATCCCTTCCCCCCACCCCACCCGCACTAGGGCCATCTGCCACTAGCTTGCTATCCTTAATGTCCCCATTAGCACATCCTTTAGATAATATCACCACCGTCAACACCCCTTTGTCCTTTTGTCTATGACATCTTTGGCAGTCTCTTCTTGGCTTCCACCTATCACTGACCCCCTATCAAGTTCCATCTGTCCCACCCCCTTCCACCAGCTTATATTTCATCTCATTTCTATGTGTCTTAATTCTGATGAAGGGTCATACGGACTCAAAATGTCAACTGTATCCCTCTCCGTAGATGCTGTCAGACCTGCTGAGTTCTTCCAGGTATTTTTGCTTTTGTTCTAGATTTCCAACATCCGCAGTATTTTGCTTTTATAATACAACTGAATGTTTTGCCAGGCTACTTCAGAGGAAAGTTAAGTGTCAACCACATTAGTGTGGGTCTGGAGCCACGCTTAGAGCAGGCTGGGTAAGGATGGCACATTTCCTTCCCTGGATGGCATTCGTGAACCAAATAGATTTTTTACAAGCACCCAGTAGTTTCACGGTCATCATTACTGAAACTAGCTTTTTATTCTATATGTATTAATTAATTGTATTTAAATTCCATCAGCTACCAAAATGGTATTTGAACGTATGTCTCTGAAGCATTAGTCCAGGCCATTAATTACTCTTTTTCTCATTTAAAGGAATTAATGAACTCTCTATCAGCAACGACGATTTGTGGCAAAAATTCCACATTCCAACCATCTTTTTCAGAAGACAAGTTTTCTAATCTCTCCCTTAATTCTTTTTATGATTGCCTTAAACTTACATCTTCTCATGATTTCTTTGCCAAACTATGTATTGTGCTGAGAAAATTCACTTAATATTTTGAAAAAAATTATATCTCAAAGATCTCTTTAATGCTTAACCAAAGGGACAAACCAAATGTTGGCTATTACAACATACACACCTTTGCTAATTTAGTCTAGCTAATGATAACTTCAAACAGAAAACCAGCGCTAGTGTCATACACCTTATATAGTTGTGTTTTATACAAAATGATATAAGACTAGCAAACAATACAGTAGAGAAAAAGGAAGTGATGGATAGAGTGTGTTAGAAAAGCACTGGAGAGAAAATTGGTATGACAAGCAATGCAACATCCGGCAGAATACTACCAATGCAAAGAAACAGAATAAATGAGAGACCTGTTAGTGTTTGACATAGAATAGGAGAAAATGAAATATTATACTCTTCAGAAAAAGACATTTAAAACCAAACAGTTCTTATTTCAGCTGATGGTGCACAAGTCTTTTTTTATAAGATCCAAAGCACAAGCCGCTTTTTAGCGAATCTACGGTGTTTAAATTATAGCATTAAGCAAATAAATAATGAAATTTGACTAACACCACCCTCAATTTTAAATTGAGGCTCATTAAGGTGATGGAAGTTACATTGATGATGCCTTTGGTGGTTGGAAAACAGTAGGAAAACTCTGAATGAATCCATATTAGCAAAGTTACAAATAAGCAAATTTAATACATCTTATGTACTTAAAACTAGCGTCTTTGAAATGCAGATTTAACACTATACTACAGACAACCATTACACAATGCAATGTTTGATTATATATTATACTGATCGATTTCCTGAGATATTGCACATTGGAAGTGAGAATTAAGTATAGTCTTCAGGTGAAGAGAAGTTAGAGGATGGGGAATAATTAGGGCTCAGAGACATCATTCGGACTTCTGTCCTTATTTTTAGAAAATACTTTTAAAAACCTACTACAATTTGGGAAGCAGAGTTGGCTGCTGTAACAGGCTAAGGACCCTGAAGTGGCCAAACCAAAATAGTACAGTGTCATCACTGGCAGGTTGGCAAATTTACAGAGCTAGTTTCCATTATAAATGTGAACATAGGAATATATAATGGCAAAAACCAACACAGGAGCTACATATGGGCAAACTTTTCAATAAGTTATGTATGTAAAGCAAATTCTTAGCACCCACCTATGTTTGTCTCCTGAGGTTTTAAAACACTGATGGATTTTTGAAGCCAAATTGTTTAAGTAACATTATTTTCTAAAGAATTGTCAGAAATTATAAACTGAATAATCAGCAGGTCCTCCAGTGACATTGTAATTGTATACTGGTCAGTAGTTCTGGCAAAATTGTAAATATGTTCAAATAAAACACTGCAGCTTAGTTAGAAATACTGCCCAGGCAAAATCTTCATAAATGCATTTTTATTTTATGACACTTGGCAACCAGAACAATCTTCTTGCTTTGTGTAGAAAATAAGCATAACTGACTTAATAGGTTGATCAAAAGATAAATTCAGATATAGTTGCCATTCAGATCATTTGTCCTCATCCTTCCAGTTTACCACTATCTCATTGCAGTACCTGTTCCTGAATTAAGTCTGGTCCGGGCCTCAATCATCCACCCTGACAGCCAATTTTATCAATTGATCACCCTCTGTATAAATAAATATTTCATGGACTTTTACTTGCAACCTGAAATCTTCTCTCTTTGTTCTGCTGCTTGGTTTATCTGAAAATATTGTTCCAAGTTTACTTTCTCTATCCTATGAAGGACTATAAATATTTGTATGGTTCCTTTCTGAGATTGAAAAAGCCTAGTTTATGAAGTCATTCCTCATGTTTTTAACACTGGTGATCAGACCTTTTGCAGTTAACACCATCTCTACAGGGTTTAACTCCCTATCCTATAGTAGCCACAAACAATACTTTAGGTGTGGCTTGAACATTGTAATACATAGTTTCAGATGGTAATTTAAGTTTAATTGATTTGGCAGTAAACCCTGTTTGCTGTGAAAGGTCACAACCTGAGCTGTTAACTCTGCTTCTCTCTCCACAGGCTGCCGGATGTGCTGAGTATTTCCAGCATTTTCAGTTTTTATCCTGTTTGCTTGCTTGTCGCCATTTCACATTTTCTGGAATCCATTATTAGAGTTAATAATTGAAGAAAGGGTCACATCAATATTTAAGGTTAGATTAAATAGGTAGTCGAAGAAAAGGAGAATAATTACTTTGCTCTGAGGCTGTGAAGCTAGACCTTTTACATGTACCACTTGCCGCACCTTATACCTCTTGAGCATCCTTGCCATCCTGAAGCCCTACAATGAATATTTATTTCTTTGAAGTTACAAATACATAAAGATGACTTATCCTAGTTTGAAAACAGTCATAGTGTAAGGAAAGATTACATTTTCAACAGAAAGCTGCATCTTCTCTGCAGTAGATTACCCTCATCTATGTTCATTTAAGTTTGAGGATATCTTCCTTCCCTGCTTGTGGTGGTTAATAATTCTTTACGTTGCATGAAACAAGATTTAGGAGAATAGGGTGGAGTATGTAGCTACGTGTAACCTTGAACAGAAATATACTAAACGTTGGAGAGAGAAGTATACAAATTATTGGGTCATGTTTAATACAATGTTTTAGATCAAAGTCAATTCAATATAAACAAAGAGTCTTTTGGACCAAACACATTCATTCTTTACAAGTAGATTGTCAAAGCCTTCAAAGGAAAACCGTGTTAAAGAGAGACAGAATAATTATGACAAGAGATATATAGATCAGAATCAAAATCTGAACACTGACTGCAATGTGGATGTAAAGAAAGAAAAATAAAAGACAGGAGCAAAAAGCATCATAGGGACTATCACTGACATGTCCGTCAACAAGCTGAGCCAAAGGTGCTCAATGAGACAGAACCTATTTCAGATTGCAGAAGTTCCTGTGTTTGATGAATTATGCTGTCTAATTTTATCAATATTGGTCATTCATATGTAGCAGAAGTGAAGTTGAAGAAGCCACCTCTGTCAAACTAGCTATGCAGACAGTCCTCATCGAAACCCCTTAAAGTAAGGCTCTATGGAAGTAGACAGCACCATCTATCAAAGCAGGACAATGATTGAAATAGAAAGCTTTTTTTTCTGCTAGCATAATCGTTCTTACGAAGATAGATGTGACTTATGGAGTGGCCACTGGGTTTAGGCAAGTTTGTTGCAATCAATCCTTTATTACACTTTGACCATTCAGTTTCATCCTCACATCTATTCAACACATTTCTCTACTACTTTTATAGTGATCTAGCTTTAGTTGATTGTTTGTTGGTGCAGTCATTACCAAGAAACTTGATGTTGAACCCCATCCTCTAACTTCCAGGCCCTCAGTTTGCTGAAATAGGAAGTACAGTTCAGAATATTATAGCCGCAGAAAAGGTAAGGTTAGTCTTAACATAGATAAAATTGAGAACATGGACAGGGGTTAGAGGGTTTTGTAAGGACATCTACATCTTGCTATGTCCACCAACTCCATGATATGTCTTAAAAGGCACTTTGACTGTGGAGAAAGTATATTCTGTCCAGTTTGAACCTGCAAATAAGACAAATAAGTGGCAAGCCAAGAAGTTTTGATGAATCTTTCTAAAACACTGGTTCTGCCACAACTGGAGTGTTGTGTCCAATTCTGGGTGCTGTACTTCAGGGAGGATAGGAAGGCTTTAGAGAGGGTGCAAAAAAGGTCTACAGAAATTGTTCCAGGGACTTCATTTACGTGAATAGATTGGAGAAGCTGGGGTTGTTCTCCTAAGAAAAGGGAAGGTTCAGAGGATATTTGATTGAGGTTTTCCCAATCATGAAGAATCTAAACAGAGGAGATAGAGAGAATCTGTTCCCATTGGCAGAAGGATCATGAACCAGAGGAGATAGATTTAAAGTGACTGGCAAAAGAACCAAAGGCGAAATGAGAAAAAATATTTTTACACAGCAAGGGGTTAGGATTTGGAATGAGCTGTCTGAGAGTGACTTCAAACTGGATTTAGATAAACACCTGAAGGTAAAGAATTTGCAGAGCTATGGCAAAAGCGTGGGAAAGCTGCTAAATTGTGCAGAGAGATGGCATGGACTTGAGGGGCTGAATGGCATCCTTCTGTGCTGTAAATATTCTATGATTTTATTGGGCCACATTTGTTTGTTTGGGGTTTTGGAAATGCAATCTTTGCTAAATATACTGCCTGGCTTGCCATAGTCATGTGACTCTGCCATGAGGCAAGCTGACTGTCAGCTTCCATTTCTTTTCAGTTCAATAAAGCCTCTCAAAAAGAATATGCTGAAGTAATACAGCTGTCCTTATACATGAAACATCATGTCAGGAAATGAAGAAAAAATAGATTTTGAACCCTGGAAATTGTGCAGAGAAGGCACAGCTCAGAAAAGCACACAGAAATGTTCAAATCTGAAAAAAAAAAGTGCTAAAAATGTTCAGGAAAAGCACTGAGCTGCAGAACAAGGACAAAGGACAAGCAAATACAAAAGGACAAAAAGCAAGCAAACTCATTTTGAAAGCTGCAAGTAAAATACAGGGTGAGTGAACATAGCCAACTTTGGAAACTTCCTAATTCCAGCTCAGGTCAAAATGAATGGTGATACGTTACAGAATTGGCAGTTTTTCCAATTACAATGGCAAAATTATGAGATTGCAACATACTTAATTTAAAAACTGGAACAGATAAGAGAAGCCACACTCCTAACACTGCTGGGAAGGGACTACTACAAAATGTATACCACTCTAAATCATACCGAAGAACAAAGAGAAAAGATGACGGAGGTTTTGAAAGCTTTGAACGAACGCTTTGAGCCCCGAGTGAATGTCATGTATGAACGCTATGTATTCAACAGTAGAGCACAAGGTGCACAAGAAACCATTGAACAGTACGTGAGTGCAGTAGCACAGCTTGCAGTATCATGTGAATTTGGACAGTGAAAAGATGATCTGATTAAAGATAGATTAGCCTTAGTCATGCGAGATCCCTCAGTGAAAGCAAGTCTATTGAAAGATGAGAAACTGATGCTAAAGAAAGCAGTAGATGTGTGTCAAAATGTGGAAGTTGTGAAATGCCAGCCAGAGCACATGTGTGGCAGATCAGACCAGACCAGGAGATACGTTATGCAGATATTCCAAACTGAAAGAACGGAGCAATCGCAGACAAAGAGCAGGATGCAAATACTGCTGAAGGGAAAAAAGCTTTGCCCAGCGTGGGGAAAGCAGTGTTCTAACTGCAAGGAGCAGAATCATTTTACACACAAGTGTTTGGCTCGAATAAAGCAAAACAAGCCAACAAACGGCCACTAGAGAGATATCAGCAAAAGAGTCTGATGAAGGACAATACATAATACAACAGGTTTGTCCAGTCAAGTCCATAGGTGACAAATGCTTTGTGACTGTTATAATGATGACAGCAGAGGAAGAGTATCAGGTGAACAAGTAATGTCAAATAGATACAGGTGCATCATGCAACATAATGACCTTCACAGGCCTGTGAAGTGGCTCAACATGGCGATCCGAAAATGAAACCCTTGAAAGTGAGATTGAGGCTATATGTTGGCATGACACTCATACTGAGAGAACAAATTATTCTGACAGCCCAGTGCAATGGCAAGAAGGAAGATCTAGAATTGCAGTCACAGATGGAACACAACGACTGCTCATTTCAGCTCAAGTCAGTCTAAAGCTTGGACTGTTGACCCTGAACATGCCAACAGAGATTCACAAAGTGTCACAGTGCACAAAACCATCAACTGCCAAACAGATCCTAGATGAGTACAAAGATGTGTTTACAGGGTTTGGATGTCAACAGGAGAATATCATCTAGAAGTAGATTAGAGCGTAAGACCAATTCAGCATCTGCCGAGAAGAGTTTTAACTGCCTGCAAGTTAAGCCTAAAGACAAGATAGGAAAGCTGGAAAAGTGGGGAGTAATCAAGAAAGTGACAACTCTTACAGACTGGATTAGCAGCATAGTTGCAGTGAAACAACATGGAAAGCTGCGAGTGTGCTTAGACCCAAATGATCTAAATAAAGAGCTGAAGAGATCTCACTGCCCCATCCCAACCATCAAAGGAATTTTGCTGCAACTTGTCAAGGCAAAGATGTTCATTACCCTAGGTGCGAAGGATGTTACTGGCAAGTGAAGCTGGATGAAAGCTGCAACTTTCTAACTACATTCTGGATGCCATTTGGGAGATGCAGATGGTTGCACATTTGGCATTTCCATGGCTCCGGAACAGTATCGATGCAGACAGCATGGGATAGTCAGTGGTCTTCCCAGAGTGGAAGCAATAGTGGATGATCTTCTCGTCTATTGTGTGGAGACAAAATGGAAAAAGCCATAGCTGATCATGATCAAAATTTAATACAACTGCTGGAGAGAGCTCGCCAGAAGGACTTGAAGCTGAACAAGAAAAAATTGCGACTGAAGATGCCTGAAGTCAAGTACATAGGTATTCTTGCCAAAAGTTCATTGCTCGGATCCTGACAAGGTGAGAGTTGTAGCAGTGATGCAGCGATGAACAGACATGAAAGCTGTGCAGTGGTTTGTTGGATTCATGGTCTATTTAGCAAAATGTTTTGCCTAATTTGTCAGCTGTGTGTGAACCATTATGCAAGCTCACTGACAAGGAGGTGCTGTTGTATTGGGGGACAGAAGAAGCAGCGATCACTAAAATCAAATATCTAATGACGACAATGCCAGTGATGAAGTACTATGATGTCAACGATGAAGTCACCTTGCAGTGTGACGCCAGTGAGACAGGTCTCAGAGCAACCCTAATGCAGCAAGGACAACCGGTCACTTTCGCATTCCAGAGCACTAATACAAACAGAACAACGCTACATTCAGATTGAGAGAGAGCCTGGCTATTGTTTTTGCCTGTGGGCATTTTCATTAGTACCTGCTTGGGAGAGACAAAAATCACAGTGGAGTCAGACCATAAGCCCCTTCAAAACATTTTTCGCAACATACTGCTATCTGCTCCAAAGCATCTGCAAAGAATTTTACTTTGTTTACAAAGGTATCACCTGGACATGACATATAACCAAGGGAAACAGATGTATATTGCAGTCGGTAAACTTGGCACATGCATAAAGAAATTGTCATCTCAATGGTATGCAGTGGAAATAAACAACCAAATTTACCATGCTGTCAAGAGCAGCGGTCTCCATGAAGAAAGTTGAGAAAGCTACAACAGAATGCAAAATCTTCCAGATTCAACATGAAGCAGCAGCTAGACATGATCTGGAAGCCATCAACCCAGCAGAGACATTGAATCTGACAGACAAGCACCTTGTTCAAATCAAGTATCCAATGAGAACTATCTAACAAGACACAACTTTACAAGTGCTGCAAGTAGTAATGATAAAATGATGGCCTGAGAGCATCAAGGACACACCTATAGTCACAAGACCCTATTGGGCATACTGAGATTAATTGACATCCAGGATGGCATTTTGTATAAAGGAATGAAAGTCATCATCCCTAAGGAGATGAGACGAAAGATGCTGAAGTGCATCCATGCAAGCCATCAAGGAATTGAATCGACTCTGAGAAAGGCAAGTGAAGTGCTGTACTGGCCAAACACGAGCACTGAAATTAAAGACTACATTGGCCAGTGCAGTGCGTGTAACGAGTACCAAGCTAAACAAGCTAGAGAGCCATTGATAACGCATGACATCCCAGACAGACCATGGATGAAGCTGGGAGTAGACCTTTTCACTTTGACAAGAACTGATTATCTCATCACTGTAGACTATTCTGACTACTGAGAGTTAGACCAGCTGAACTTCAATGACGATGAGAGAAATAGTGGAATGCCTGAAAGCTCATTTCAGTCGGTACGACATTCCAGACATTGTGATGAGTGACAATGGCCCTCAGTTCATAAGTGAAGAATTCAGCCAATTCACAAAGGAAAGAGAAATTCAACACTACACGTCATCTCCACACTATCCCTAATCGAATGGAAAGGCTGAGAGGGCAGTGAAAATCACCAAAGAACCTGTCAAGAAGTTGAGCAAATCTAGCACTGATGTTTACAAGGCAATCCTTGAGTGGAGAAACACACTGACTAAAGGCATAAAAAGTAGACCTGTCCAGAGGCTAATGTCACATCGCATGAAACTACTCTTCCAATAGCAAAGAAGCTACTGAAACCAGAAGTAGTAACAGGTGTGAGTGAAAAGATCAAGGTGAAAAGACAGAAAGCCAAATTTCAATTTGACAAGACTGCCAAACCATTGCCAGAGCTGAGCATTGGAGACCCAGTCAGGATGCAAACCTTCAACACTCTCAACAGGAGTCAGCCCACGTGGAAACTTGGCACATTGCATAAAGAAATTGTCATCTCAATGGCGTGCAGTGGAAATGAACAACTAAATTTACCAGCGCAACCGCAGGAATATCGGAATAACCAGCGAAGCTGTTCCTTCACAGCAATCGGCCAGTCAGGGAGAAGGGATCTCACCAGCTGTACTGAGTACAAAACAACCATCAATCCCAGAGATCCATGAGTCCTCAACAGCCGCGATGGAAGAACAACAGTCACCAAAGCAACAAAGGCCATGGAAATGACAGTCTCCAGACAAGGAACATCCCCAGATGAACAGCTAATGTCAATGTGCACCGTTGCATTAAGAGTCCTGCATGGTTTGAAGACTGTGTGTGCAATATATGTGCAGATACTGACTAGTAGAACAAACAGCTGTTAATCCATGAGAAAAATGGGTATATAGTGGGTAACTTGGGCAAGTCACAGTCACATGGGATCGTGCATGGAAATCTATCTTTTTGTTCATTTGGAAAAAGGGGATGTTTGTATCTTTTGTTCGATATGAAAAGGAGAATGTGTGGGTTTTGGAGATACAATCTTAAATAAGTGTACTGCCTGGCATGCCATAGTCATGTGACTCTGCCATGTAATTCAGTTAAATAAAGCCTCTCATAGAGAACACACTGAAGTAGTAGAACTGTCTTTATACATGAAACATCGGTAAACACTTGAAGTACTGTAATAAGGCCAAGGAGGACAGAAAATGGTTTTGAGAACTTGCAATGTACAAAACTAATAATGATAGACAAATGAAGCATGAAAGCAATTTTCCTTCAGATACACATTTCCCAAATACTTTCCAAGCCCATGGTGAGATACTCTGTCTGCCCTGAATACATATTGGAATTCTTACTGAACAGAAAATTGCAAGCAATATCCATGCAATTTTCTACTACCCTCCAGTATGTGGGCAATTGCAAGGTTAAATGATCGATCATAGAATCAGACAGCACAGAAGGGGGCTATTCAAATCCATTATATCGCTGTCACAACTCTTTGTAAGAGGTACCCATTTTGTCACAGGCACTACTCTTGCCCACAGTCCTGCAAATATACCTGATTCCCTTTTGAAAGTTACTTTTGAACCTGCCTCCAGCAACTTTTCAGGTAGTGCAGTCCAGATCATAACTTCTCACTGGATAAAGAAAATTCTCATTTCTCGTCTGGGTTTTTGTCAATTATCTAAAATCTGTTTTCATGTTACCAATCCTCCTGCCAGTGTAAACAGTTTCTCTGTACCTATTCTATCAAAACTCATCTTAATTTTGAGCACAAATTCTTCCGTTAACCCTCTATGTTCTAAGGACAACAATTCCAACTTCCCTATTCTCTCCACAGAACTGAAGCCCCTTCATCCCTGCTACCCTTCTGGAAATCTCCTCTGCACTCTATGCACAGCCTTGAAATCCAGTGTGGTGCACAGAATTGGACTCAATACTCTAGCTGAGGCCTAACCAGTAACTTATAAAGGTTTAACATCCTTGCTTTTGTACTTGATGCCTCTGTTATAAAGCCTAGGATCTCATACGCTTTTTTGACAGCTTTATCAACTTGTGTTGCCACCTTGAAAACTTTTGCAAATGTAAATCCCCAGGTCTTTCTGTTCCTGTACCCCCTTTAAAATTGTACCATTTAATTTATAATGCCTTTCCTCGTTTCCTTCCAAATGCATCACTTCACGTTTCTCTGCATTCAATTTCAGCTGCCATGTAATGCAATGTCAAGTTTTACATCTAAAAAGACATGTTCCACGGACATCCACCTGTCCAGAATAGGGAACTGGCTGTCTTTTTATGATTCAACAAGTATTTTGAATAAAGTATATAATATTTCTGGAAAATAGAGCAGCAGTAAGAAAAGAATCTGGAGGACCAGAAAAGACATTACAGCCCATGTGACCAGCTCCAGGGTTCAAAAACGGGAAACACTTTACATCCCTCAATTGATTTTATCATCAAATATCTGCCGGCTCCCTCTTAAGATTTCTGGTCTATTCAGCTCAATCACCTTCTTGGGAAATCCATTCCAAATATTGAAACTCCTGCATGAAGTAAGTATATCTCATCCACTTCCCTCTCTGCAGTTTTATACCATGTCCCTTCATTGTTATTCTTGGGGTCATAGTGAAAGGTTTCTCAGAGTTAAATCTTCTGATACACTTAAGAATTCTGAATTTAAAAAAAAAACTTACAATTATATAGCACCTTCCATAACTTCAGGATGTCCCAAAGTATGGCAGCCAATGAAGTACTTTTGAAATGTGGTCACTATTGGAATGTTGGAAATGCGCAGCATCCCATTTGCATACAACAGAGCCCAAAAACAGCAACGAGATAATGACCAGATCACCTGTTTTTAGTGACGTTGGCCGAGGGATAAATATCAACCAAAAGAATCTCAAATTTTGATTCCCCCTCAATCTTACTTTTAGTGCAAATAAATTCAGCTTCTCTGCTCTTGTGGCTGAGTTGTCTGACACTAGGAGTCAGAAAGATAGTCCTTTGCTTTGTCACTGCCATGATATCTTGTGACATGGTGACAAAATTCTAAAAGATAGAAATGATACAGAAATAGAGCAAGGTAAAATAAAGAAACTATCAAAGGAACCTGTTCAAGAATATCCATAAAAGAAAATACTAACATTTTTAATCATTTTTACATGGACACTCCAGGGCACTGTTTTCCCCCATGATTGATGTTGTAAAGTCTTATTCAAAGAGGCCACAATAGTGAACATTATAGAAAATAGAAACATGTGCCTGATACACTGGGCCAATTTCCAAAGCCATTTTGAAGTACTAACGAGCAGGGTGCGCATGATGCATACTCCGCTCATTGGTACTTGCTTTGTATTATTTTACGGGATGTGGGCGTCGCAGACTAGGCCAGCATTTATTGTCCATCCCCAATTGCCCTCAAGAAGGTGACGGTGAGTCGCCTTCTTGAACTGCAGCAGTCCATGTGGTGTAGATTCACCCACAGTGGTATTAGGAAGGGAGTTTCAAGGTTTTGACCTAGCGACAGTGAAGGAAAGGTGATGTATTTCTAAGTCAGGATGGCATATGGCTTGGAGGGGAACTTGTAGGTGATGATGTTCCCATGCATCTGCTGTCTTTGAAGTGATAGAGGTTGTGGATTTGGATGGTGCTGTCGAAGGATCCTTGGTGAGTACCTGCAGTGCATCTTGTAGATAGTACACACTGCTATAACTGTGCGTTGGGGCTGGAGGGAGTGAATGTTTAAGGTGGAGGATGGATGCCAATCGAGCTGGCCGCTTTGTTCTGGATGGGGGATACGCTGGGCTAGGAGGTTACAGATTGTGGTCGAGTACAATTTTGCTGCTGCTGCTGATGGCCCACAGCATCTCACAGATGCTCAGGTTTTAGTTGCTAGATCTGTTTGAAATCTAACTCAATTATGAAGGTTTAGTGCCACACAACACGAAGGAGGGTATCCTCAATGTGAGGACAAAACTTCATCTCCACTAGATGGTTGCTCCCACCAATACTACCATGGACAGATGCATATGTGGCAGGCAGAGTGGTGAGGATGAGGTCAAGTATGTTTTTCCCTCTTGGCTCCATTGCCACCTGTCACAGACCCAGCCTAGCAGCTATGTCCTTTAGGACTCAGCCAGCTCGGTCAGTAATGATGCTAGCATTTCACTCTTGGGGATAGACATCGAAGTACCCACCCACTGTACATCCTGTGTCCTTGCCACCCTCATTGCTTCTTCCAAGTGGTGTTCAACATGGAAGACTGATTCATCAGCTGAGTGGGGGGACAGTAGTTTGCAATTAGCAGGTTTCCTTGCCCGTGTTTAACTTGAAGACATGAGACTTCATGAGGTCTACAGCCAATGTTGAGGACTTCCAGGGCAACTCCCTCCTGACTGTATATAGCTGCCGCCTCCTCTGTTGGGACAAGACATACCCAGGAATGGTGACGGTGTTGTCTGGGACATAGTCAAACTCACGGAATCATGCTTTACAGACAATGTCATGCTGTTGTTTGACTAGTCTGTGAGGCAGCTCTCCCAATCTTGGCACTAGTCCCCAGATGTTAGTAAGGAAGACTTTGCAGGGCTGACAGGGCTGGGTGTGCAGTGGCTGTTTTCGGTTCCCAAGTCGATGCCCAGTTGTCTGTCCGACTTCATTTTTTACTTTTCTGTGGTAGTTTGATACAACTGAAGGGCTTGCTAGGCCATTTCAGAGGACATTTAAGTGTCAGCCACATTGCTATGGGTCTGGAGTCACATGTAGGCCACACCAGCTAAAGATGGCAGATTGCCTTCCTGAAAGGAGATTAATGAACCAGATCGGTTTTACAACAATCAATAGTGGTTCATGGTCACCATTACTGAGACTAGCTTTTAATTCCAAATTTTATTAATTGAATTTAAATTCCACTAGCTGCCGTGGCGGGATTTGAGCCTGTATCCCCAGACCATTAGCCTGGGCCTCTAGATTGCTAGTCCAGTGACATTTCCACTATGAGACCACTTCCACCAAGTTGCTCAAAAGAAATTGGGAATAAAGGTTTCAAAGCAAACGCCCCCATGCATGATACTCCCCTAGGATTGTCATTCTGTACTGTACTGGCTGGGCTCCATGGTGACGCCACTGAATTTACAATTGACTAGCTCATTGCAGCTCATTGAGAAAATGAAAATGAGGCTGTCAATGACAATGGTTTAAGCCTATGACCACTTCCACCTGGACAGTGTGCTCACTCCACTCATCTCATCTCCTGTAAGTAGGCACTCAAAACTCAACCCCATTATCTGTTGTTCAGTTCATTTTTAGAAATTATATCCTGTTGGGCCAAAGAACTACACAGTACACCTGAATTATAGTTAATCATAGCAAATTTGACAGTAATATTGGGTGCATAGGGACAAGAATGTTCTATTTGCAAGAATTATCATGATAGGAGTAATACTTTTTCAATTCAATACAGCTTTACTTACTCTTCATTTTAACACTTCATGGATAGTTTATCTGAAGTGACACATGACCCCCATTAACAAGCAAACTAATGCTCGTCCAATTTAGTAAGTTTCATCTTCTGAAAAAGAACTAAAAGATTAAAGTACATTAATATTGTAAAGATAAGCCAGTAATATTTAAGTGAATACATTGGTATCTTCTATGCGGTGTCTAAAGGAATCAATTGAAATGAGACAGCTCTGGGAATATGGGACAGAAAAGATTAACATTCAGTGTGGACTTTAAATTAAGTGCTGTGGATGAAATGCATTCGACTGTAAAGGAAAAATATGACTAAGAAATAATTCTTCAAATTTAATAGATTTGCAAAATGGATATGCTAATACAAATATTGCATAATGAATCATGTGATTTTTCTGCTGAGTACAAAACTGCAGTACTAGCAGTCATCCTGAAAAGTGTGTCATTATACTGAATTTTAGATTAGAATTGGGTATGTAAACTGAACAAAATAAATTGAAATTATGTACAAAATGAATAGCTAAGAAAGCTTTTATTTTGTCCGCTGGCCACCATGTAATTAGGTCAAAAGCATGAACCTTGAATAATGCCACTTCTGTCGATTCAATAAGTCTTCTGAAGTTTAAGCCTGTATGAAACCCTTGTGTTTTAAAAGGATTACAGAACCAATCATGTTTATAAGGAATGGCTTTTCCTCTCTATAAGGAGGCACACTGTAAAAGAGCATGCGTGTGTAAGACATACAGAGGAAGGATAGAAGGGAAGAGGATACATCAGAGACATGATCATATCCCTGAAACAGAGGTCTAGATTTACCACTGAACTCTGCTCACTATGCACCTCAATGCTTTTTGCGTTGAGAAGGGCCAGTTTGCCTTCCCGAACCTCAGTGTGGTATAGCTACACCAGCAATGCTGTTAGGAAGGGAGTTCTAAGATTTTGACCTATGACAATGAAGAAACGATGATATAGTTCCAAGTCAGGATGATGTGTGGCTTGGAGGGGAACTTCCAAGTGGTGTTGTTCCCATGCATCTGCCGCCCTTTGATTTCTAAGTGGTGTGGGTTGTAGTTTTGGGAGCAAGGCCGTGAGCAGTGGGATATCGAAGGACAGGCGTGTATGCATTGTGAGGTTAATTGTTAATATGTGAGAAGCCATAGACCAAAAGTGCACTTAGATACCTGATTGGACAATATCTTTGATTTTTTTAATATTAGCTCTCACTAAGATATTTCTGGGAGAATAGAGAAACAGGAATAAATGATGCTGGATTGTTAACAGACAAGACATAGGTTTCCTAAAACCCAATATATACTTCATGACCCTAATTGATCTATTGCTGAACTTATGTTTTACAAGCATGAGGGCACTTCCTGGGAGAGTTTTCACTGACAGATGTCCGAAGTACAGCTTCACCATAGATATGTCAAGCAGTATTCTTGATTAGATGTAGAACATTGAAGTGAAGCAGAAGCAGCCTGTTTCTTCGGTAAGAATGAACTTCTATCTTGAGTATCAGCACCACTTCTTGTTGTTCTGCCCCAGATTCGTAATGTAGAGAATGCATAACACGGCTGCATTCTCTGATGTTGGAGAGATTGGAATACTTATCATGCAGTGGGTCATAATCAACAACTTCAATAGTCTGCATGGATTTGGGCTTTACAAATCCAGGAGCAGAAGTTAGGTTTTCTGCAGCTTGCCAAATAGGGCTAAACTATGCCAAAGTATAAACATGGGTTTTGTAAATCAGTAAAGTGTGATCCTTAGCTTCTTTAAGTAATCCCATTGTTCTAGACAACTTTCTAATTGCGGCAACACCAGTCAAACATTTCTAAATAAATTGGCTTACTATGCCACTTCAAATTGTTCATTACTTTTTTTTAAGAACCTAAGATAATATGATATTTATTTTCCCTGGTCAAATTTTCCTTACAAATGCATCCAAATAAACCTTGCCTCCACGCCTTTTCTCCCGAAGCAATGGGCATCTGTTGGGGGGAAAATGTTCAAGAAAATTGGTGCCTCAGATTTATAATAGTTAAAAGAGTTAATTAACTGTTTAGGATTACAATAATTAATTCCACCATGGCAAGAAATGCCACGATGGCTAAAGACATCAGAGTTGGTCTCCCCGCAGAAGGTATGTGGAGCAAAAGCATCAGCTGTTTATTGAGTTTGTGGGGCTGTCCCAGTTGCAGGGTCATTCCTAATTTGCATGTTTGAGGGGTACCATCAGAGGGAGATTACTGATTACAAAGTGAAAAAAAATAGGCACTGCTGTGGCTTCTTTTATGGTAGAAAATTAAACAGCTATGATGAAATTGCACTCTCACAATTTATTGAATTCCCAATGTACATATGAGCATCTAAGACCAGTTGGTCCATCAAGCATGTCCCACAGTTATGACAACTGGAAGATCACAGCTGGACACTTTTTCATGCCCCTGGTCCCCTATCAGTAGTCATGTATTCTCATGGGACAGGGAAAAAGAGAAAAACCCAGGGCAAATAAAAAGGAAAAAAAGACCCTGGGAAATTTGTCTTTGATCTCCTCAGGTGATCAAAACTAATCCAGGAGATCACATGAACCACATTGTCCATGAAGCCACTTACCTTCTATTTGATGCCACCTCTGTCTGCATCAAGAAATGGTTTAGCTCCCTCTCAATGACATGTAGAGAGTCAGCACAATCACACCAGGCAGCTGGATTCATATAAAGGTCAAACCAGTTAAGCATAGCAGATTTCCTTCCCAAAAACACATTAGTGAACCAGATGGAGTTTTAAAACAATTGGTAGTTACATGGTCACCATTACAGATCCTAGCTTTCTATTCCAGGTTTATTTGATTAACTGATTTGAAATTCCCCTGCTCCTTGTTTAGATTTGAACTCATGTTTCTGGAACATTAGCCCAGACCTCTGGACTGTTGGTCCTGTAACAACCATTAAGGTACAGTTCCTACTAAATTCATGAGCTCAAGCAATACTTCACTACTTTGTTCAAGTGGTCACTAAGGTAATGTGTAAGGTGTATCCAGTATCTTCCCACCTACATTTATAACTTTTACAATGCCCTCCACCACTTGAGCAGTTTCTTGACTCTTAACTGTCTCCTTTCCACTATGAATATCCAATTCCTCTTCACCTCCATTCCTGAATAGGAGGGCTGTCAGATTCTTCTTTGAAGTGAGGCCTAACACATGCACCATCGCCCGGCTGAACATGTTCTCACATTGAACTTCTCCTTTGACTCATCTCATTTATTCCAAATGGAAGGTGCGTGTTATGACATCAGCTGGTGTTAATTGCTGTGCAAATCAAATCCCAGAGGGAAACTTGGCTTATAGGCCACAACCGTCCTTTTTATTCTGATAACGAGAAGACGATGTACCGAGCTTAGCAGTAAGAGGCCTAGGAACACTTTTGGTTTTTCTTAAAAAAAGTAAAAATTTTATTAACAAAATAAAAAGAAACTTAAGCACACAAGATTACAGTTACATAATTAAGGTTAGTCTTACAAACATTGCCCCAAAACTCACTACTTGGTCAAATCCACAATTACGCCTTCCAAGTAACACTCCCTCATAAAGGCTTATATATGAAAAATCCAGTAATATCACACCAGGTAAACTGCTGTAGCTTCAGTAAAGGTGTACCACATGCCCTTTACCCTCTTCAATTTTATGGTATGGAATCCACTTCAGAATAAAACTGCTTACTGCAGCCCAAGACTTCTGAACAGCTCAGGCAGCTCCAGCTATCTCCAGCCATCTCCAGTTTAACAGCTATACAGCCATCTCTACAGCTCAATAGCTAAAAAAAAAGCTATCCACAGTAATTCTAATACACCTATTTTCCCCTTTCATCTCAGTCCCATTGTTCTCACGCCTCTTCGAAACTCGAACTCGCCTAAATATAAAATCTTTCATGTTTCCATCTTGTCTTTGCTTTTGGGTCAATAAAAATACAATACCCCACTACTATTTAGTGATGGATTCCTGCAAGATGCAAATATTTTCCTTGTTACCTCTGACTCCCCTTTGAAATTCAAACAACCTCTCAACTTAGCTAAACATACAAATGTTAGATCTAACCTATTTACTTGTACCTTAAACTTAACACTTAACACTTTTCATGTTCCCAAAACCCCAAACAACCTGATCTCTATCAACCTCCTGGCCAGCTTAATTAAATCACACAGGGACAGCTAGACCTTTTTTTTTGTTACCGAACACCACAATATTCTCCAAAATATTAAAAACATCCATTTTCACAGTGGGTCATATGGGTCCTAACTGTACTCGTTTTTCCTGGGGTATATGAAACATTCTTTTTTCCAGTCCTACTCAGATTTCCTCCCCTTACCTATTTTCCCAGTAGATTGATGACTAACAATGTCACTCCCTGCTCTCACGCCAAATTGGAAAATTTAATCAACTTATCTTTCAATTTCCACCCTTTGCTCGTCACCACATGGTCCATGTCCAATGTTTCGCTCCTCTTACTCCACTTCACTGTCCCTATTTCTGGTGATAGGCTGTTAACCAATATCCATGATAAGCTCACTGACTTCTACAGATAACTTGACATGTTCGCATACCCTGCTTCCTGCAAGGACTGGATTTCCATTCTCCTAATTTCTTCCTTTCTGTTGGATCTGTTCCAATGGTCCCACCTTCCATACCAGAGCTTCCAATATGCCTTTTTTTTCAACCAAGGATTTCTCTCTATCGTGGAGACTGTATCCATTCCATCTCCTTCAACTTACTCTCACCCCATTACCTCCCTCTCAGAACCATGATTGGGTTTGCCTTCCATCCCACCAGCCTCCACATTCAACAAATGATCCTCTGCTACTTTTGCTATCTCCAGTGAGATGCTACCACCAAACACATTTTCCCCTCCCCTTTCAGCATATCAAGGGACACTTCCCTCCATGACACCCTGATCCACTATTCAATCATCCCAATATCCTGCCCCCTTCCTATTTAAGTACAGGAGAGTCTAATACTTCACTCAAAACTTGCCAAGACAGAGCATGACTCATTACGAAATGCTTCCTTGCTTAATTAATGGAACCATTACTGTTGTTCAGAACTGCAGCTCAAGTGATTAGGGAGTCCTGTGCACCAGACAGCAATCTCACTGATAGAAAATGCTCAGCAGGCTGGCAGCATCTGAGAGCTCCAGAGTTAACATTTCAGATCAATGACCTTTCATCAAAACTATCTTGCATGTCCCTCATCAGAACAAGTCTTAATATATAATTAAGAATAGCGTCTTTGTTATGGTTCACTGTAACATAGACACTATGATTCACTTCCTATGCTAGAAAAACCCCTCTAGACAGTTCTGATGAAATATCATTGATTTCATACATTAACGATTTGCTCCCTCCACAGATGCGGTTAGACCTTCTGAGTATTTCCAGCATTTTTGTTTTTATTTCAGATTTCCAGCATCTGCAATATTTTGCTTTCCTTCATTAACTAGCCAGCTGAAAAGAACAATGGTGAGAATTTTACAGCACCTGCCACCCTCCCATATGCCCTAACCTGTCCATAAAATTTACAGGGACGGGTGAGTCCTAGGGTAGCACGCCCACCCCTGCTCCAATCATTGGCCGCTTAAAGGGCGATTCACACCCAGACTAAATTCTGAGACTGGTGGTAGGAGTAGAAGCTCAACTTGGGCCTCAGGAAAAAAAGGGAATGGGGGTGCATCTCCCGTGAGGGTCCCCCTTCCACATCAGGCCCCACCCCAAACTCTGCACCCACAGATGCTATCTCCATCACCACCGCCCCCCCCCCTCCATGCTATAAAGATCCCCAGACCCTCTCCCCATCCCCATGGGCCTCACTTCCCCTCCCAGCCTCAAGACCTGGTTCTGAACTCCGGGACTTATAATCTGGCCACTGTTTGTCGTCCCAGTCCTGACTACTGCTACCACTGCTGGGACTGCAGAGCTGCCAGCTAATCAGAATGGTCAAAAGCTCTCCCTGCCATCCGAAAAATCCTGGAAGTCATGGAAAACAAGCAAATCTTTATTTGGAAAACTTCAAGCTAGATGATAGGTGTAAACACAGAACCAGAGATGTGATATCTCTTAAAGAGGATATGCAGATGATGTGTGGAGCCATGTTGGAAAGTAGCATGTGACCAGCAGCTAGTTAATAGTAGTCAGTGCAGCTTTAACTTTTAGTAATGGTGATTGCTGAATCCCTAGAGCAGACTTGGCTGTTGAGCTATCCTGTACAGTTGTAGTCTTCAAATAGATCAAACTTACTCATTGTTTTACTAATCCTGTGCTGCGTGGTTGGTGAGTTTGCGCAAAGGAACCATGAAACACAACATGGTGGCAGTATTGTGAGTGTGAAGACCATAACAGGAACCACGACAAGAGTTAGTGCAATACAGAGGCTGTATGTGCATTGAAACCCTGGGAGGCAGAGTGCCTCTACAGACAGTACTTTGCAAAGCAGTGATTATATTATTTGTGGGATTATCAGATCAGTGATGATTGGGAGCAACCTGTCAGTTCAGGGTTGTGCTTTGTAGTCGGATTTGAATTGGGCAGTAAAGCTGCAGAGCCATTAAGATGTCATCAGGTGCCATTCCCGTTGGGTGTGTCTGTAAAAGACAGGGAGCATCAGTAAGATAGCTACGAAATTCACCAGCATGAATTGGAAGGCCACAGATGTCCTATTTGAATTTAGGCTTTTTAAATGAAGGGTGAAATCATACTTTTTAGATTTATCTACCACAGAAATGAATAAACAAGTGGTGAAAATAAAGGTGGCCATTGGAAACAAGGGGTTGCATAGAGTCAACACTTTGAGCCTGTCTGAGAAGGATCAGAGGATCCTGTTAAACTTTGGAACATGCTGGAGGATCAATTTTGTGTAAAATTGAACTTCAGAATACACCGATTAGAGATGATGGTTTACAAACAACAGCTGCAAGAATCAATTGATCAGTTTGTCAGCTGGTGCCATGATAAGATCAAGGACTAAGATTTTTTGGAAGCTAAGCTGTCTGAATGGATAATGGAGCCAGCTATAGCTTCAGCACTGATTGAAGCCTTCCAAAAAGACCTTTTCATGATATTGACACATTGCTTAAACATGGCAGAAAATGTGAAGCCATTGTGACTGGACAAGACCTGCAAGCATTGGGTGCAGCTATCAGTATTGGTGCAGTAGCCTAGACAAAGAATGTGTCTGGGGAGTGCAGTCTCCTGCATCCACCGCAAAGATGTCCTGCATTCCAAGACCTGTGCAAGGTATGTGGTATAGGAAGACATTGGGCTTGCCAATGCAAGAAATCTGGTTCTAGAGGTACGACCTGAGATTACAATAAGATATGACCAAACAAAAATTATGTGCAGCATCCTGGCAGCAGCAGGGAATGCACCAGAGGCCCACATAAACAAAAGCACATACACGAGATTAACAACAAGACAGACCACGGTGAAGGTTCAGAGTGGAGAAACCTCCATCTAGAAAATGAACAGGCTTCACATTGTGAATGTGGCACAACATGTGGATGAAGTCAGTTAGAGGCTTTTGCTAAAATCAGCATCATATGCCTGAAGAAAAGTAACAAACACATGCTCACAGCCAAAGTATACATGGGTGAGTGTGAACATCTTACCAGTCAGAATCCTGAAGGATATGTATCTGGATCATTGGGAGTCAATGATACAACCTGTGACAGCAATCTAACTGCGTACAATGTGTCACTTATTTATTGCACTGGTACATCGACATTGAAATGTAGCTACAGCAAGTCAGCATGGAAACTACAAGTATTCTACCTGATGGACATGAGTGAACCACCAGTAGCAGGGTTATCAGTGTGTAGGGAACTCAACATTGTGACCATACATGAGATCAATGCATCAATCACAGCAGAAGAGGCCAAAAATAATCACTTTGAATCACTCCATGACCTACAACAGAAACACCCAAATTCCACGCAATAGGAAATTTCAGAGTTAATGCTGTACTACACCTTAGAAAAGATGCAATTCCATCAACTGACCTCTTAGAAAGTGCAACATGCACGTACAAGAGAAGCTTAAAACTAATTGGATGACATGGAGCATAATAACATTATCTGTCATGTGCATGAGCACACTGACTGGTGCAGCTCTATCATGTGCATATTGAAAAAAGATGGCACAATCCAAGTATGCTTGGACCAAGACATCTAAATCTCACTCTAAAGAGATTCCCACACAAGATCCCAACATTGGAGGGATTGAATCCCAAATTTAAAGGAGCAAAGTTTTTCTCCAAGTTGGATGCCAATCACGGATATTGGTCAGTTCATTTGGCAGAGGGATCTCAAGAGATCACTACTTTCAGGACACCATCTGGAAGATACTGTGTCCAGAGATTATCTTTTGATTCATACCAAGTCAGGATATGTTCCAGTGGCAGATGGACAGAATTACAGAAAATGTTCCTGGATGCGTATGCATTGCCAATGATATTGCAGTGATAGGTAAAACCAAACAAGATCATAACTGAAAATCATATTCACTAATGGCAGTAGCTCATCATGAAGGACTCATCTTCAACAGCAAGAAATGCCAGGTGAATGTGAGTCAGACTAATTTTTTTCACCTCTGTTTATTCGAGTTCCGGGATTCGTCCTGACCCAGGCAAACTCAAAGATGTATGACATTTGCCTCCTCCCCAAGATGGAGAGGTCTTGCAGAGATGCCTCAGATTCTTCAACTTCTTAGCGCTATACATACCCAACTTTGCCAAAAGAACATCACTTAGAGATCTGTTAAAGGAGGATGTATGTATGAAAGGAGGACCGTCTACATATGTTTGAGTCACTTAAACAAGTATTGTCAGAAGGGACCTGTGGTTTACAATACTATGATCCAAGAAAGGAGACAGTCTTAGAGGTCGACACATCTCAACAAGCATTAGGAGCATGCATTTTGCAAGATGGAAAACCAATTGCTTCCAAAAGTCTAACGCACGTGCAATCCAATTATCCCAACATGGAGCAGGAGACACTCGCTCTGGTATTTGGTATCAAAAGATTCTACACGTCCCTATTTGGTAAACAATTCATTGTGGAAACTGACTACTGGAAATAAGTTGGTACAAGCCACTGATGAGTGCTTCACCCAGGCTACAGTGACTTATCTGGCACATAATTTAAATCAATATTTTGCTTCAGTCTTCATGGTGAGGACACCAAAAACATCCCAAAGATATCAGATAAACAAGGAGCTAATGGGAGGAAAGATCTTATAACAGTCTCTATCACGAAGGACAAGGTATTTGACAAATTAATGGGACTAAAGGCAGACAAGTCACCAGGTCCTGATGGCCTGCATCCAAGGGTTTTAAATGAAGTGGCTGCAGAGATAGTGGAGGCATTGGTCAAAATATTCCAGAACTCACTGGATTCCGGGAGGGTCTCAGCAGATTGGAAAACCGCTAATGTGTCACCCCTGTTCAAGAAGGGAGGGAGACAAAAAGCATAAAACTAAATGCCAGTCAGCCTAACATCTGCCGTTGGGAAAATGCTAGAGTTCATTATTAAGGAAGAAATAGCAGGACATTTAGAAAAGCTTAACACAATCAGAGTCAACATGGTTTTGTGAAAGGAAAATCATGTTGACAAATTTGCTAGAGTTCTTTGAGGATATAACAAACAGAGTTTATAAAGGGAACTGGTAGATGTAGCGTACTTAGATTTCCAGAAGGCATTCGATAAGGTGCCACATAAAAGGTTATTGCACAAGATAGGAGCTCGCAGTATTGGGGGTAATGTATCAGCGTGGATTGAGAATTGGTGAACATACAGAAGACAGAGAGTTGGGATTAATAGGTCTTTTTCAGGTTGAAAAGATGTAACTAATGGAGTGCTACAAGGATCAATCCTAGGGCCTCAATTATTTACTATCTATATAATTGACTTGGAGGAGGGGGAAGAGTGTAATGTATCCAAATTTGATGACGATACAAAAATAGGTGGGAGGGCATGTTGTAATGAGGACATAAGGAATCTGCAAAGGTATATAGATACGTTGAGTGAGTGGACAATACTTGGCAGATGGAGTTTAATGTAGGAGGTCATGCACTTTCTGGAAGAATCAAAAGGAAGACTATTATTTAAATGGACAGAGGCTCCAAAGAAGTTCAGCACAAAGGGACCTGGCTGTTCTTGTACATGAAACACAAAATGTTAGTATGCAGGTGCAGCAAGTAATTAAGGTAAATGGAATTTTGGCCTGTATTGCTAGAGGGTTGGAGTTTAAAAATAGAGAAGTCTTGTTACAGCTGTGTAGGGTGTTGGTGAGGCCGCACCCAGAGTACTGTGTACAGTTTTGGTCCCCATATTTAAGAAAGGATATACCAGCATTGGAGGCAGTTAAAAAGGGATTCACTAGGCTGATTTCTGGGATGAAGGGGTTGACTTATGAAGAACAGCTAAACAGGTTAGGCCTTTATTCATTAGAGTTTAGAAGAATGAAGGGTGATCTTATTGAAATGTACAAGGTTCTGAAGGGGCTTGACAGGGAAGATTGTGAGAAGATGGTTCCAATAGTGGGGAATCGCGAACTAGGGCGTATAGTTACAAAATAAGGGGACACTCATTTAAAACTGAGGTGTGAAGGAATTTCTTCTCTCAGAGGGTAATGAATGTTTAGAATTCTCTAGCCCAGAGAGTTGTGAAGGCTAGATCACTAAGTATTTAAAAAGGAGGTAGATAGATTTTTGAAATATTGGGAGTTGAGGGTTATGAGGAGCTGGCAGGAAAGAGTTGAGGCCTGGGGCAGTTCAGCCTTGATCTTATTGAATGGGGGGGGCAGGCTTGATGGGCCGAATGGCCCACTCCTGCTCCTATTTCTTATGCTCTTATGTTCTATAACAAAGAGATATGGCTTCGAAGTCCATTACAAAATGGGTAGCAAAACTGTTATTTCAGACACACTGAGCAGGTGACCAAATCTGAAAAAAACTGCAGATATTTTGTTAGATATTTTGTGTGGATATTGAAGTAGAAGATGTATCCACTGTTGATCAGATGAGTTTGGATCAACACAAGTGCAACCAACTTCAGGAAGAAACAACAAATGATCACGACTGACAGCATTACGGAAAGTTATTGTAGGAGATTGGCCTGATGAGATACAAGAAGAGCCAGACATCCTAAGATATTTTTGGCCATACAGAAATGAACTAAGTATTTCAAGAGGTGCAATTTTCAACAGATTGCATGTACCTGAAGCTCTTCGCCAGGGCATATTGTCATAGTAACACCAAGGCATATGGGCATAGGGTAAATGAGGCACCTGGCAAGGGAAACTGTGTTTTGGCTAAGGGTCAACAGCAATATCGATAAGGTAGTGACAATGAGTGAAGCATGAACAACGGGTAGGTGCAGAACTGCCTATTCTGCACATAGGACAAAAGATTTGGGTCATACATCCTACCCAGGGATCCTGGTTACCAGCAAAAGTATCTAAAGTGTGCAATGAGCCTAGATCCTAAAAGTCACAACATCAAATGAGGTGACATTAAGGAGAAACAGAAACCAGCTAGGGGAATTGTACACAGAGATAAAAACAAAAAACTGCGGATGCTGGAAATCCAAAACAAAAACAGAATTACCTGGAAAACTCAGCAGGTCTGGCAGCATCGGCGGAGAAGAAAAGAGTTGACGTTTCGAGTCCTCATGACCTTTCAACAGAACTGATTTTTCTTTACAATGAGAGGGGTGAAATATAAGCTGGTTTAAGGTGGGTGGGGGGTGGGGGGGGGAGGAGAGAAGTGGAGTGGGGGTGTTGTAGGGACAAGCAAGCAGTGATAGGAGCAGATCATCAAAAGACGTCACAGACAAAGGAACAAAAGAACACAGAGTTGTTGAAGTTGGTGATATTATCTAAACGAATGTGCTAATTAAGAATGGATGGTAGGGCACTCAAGGTACAACTCTAGTGGGGGTGGGGGGCATAAAAGATTTAAAAATAATGGAAATAGGTGGGAAAAGAAAAATCTATATAAATTATTGGAAAAAAAAACAAAAGGAAGGGGGAAGAAACAGAAAGGGGGTGGGGATGGAGGAGGGCGTTCAAGACCTAAAGTTGTTGAATTCAATATTCAGTCCGGAAGGCTGTAAAGTGCCTAGTTGGAAGATGAGGTGCTGTTCCTCCAGTTTGCGTTGGGCTTCACTGGAACATTGGAGCAAGCCAAGGACAGACATGTGGGCAAGAGAGCAGCCTATCCACCACTACGTTCCTCCGTCTAGCTGAACTTGTTCTCACACTGAACAATTTCTCCTTCAACTCCTCTCACTTCCTCCAAATAAAAGGTGTGGCTATGGGTACCCGCATGGGCCCCAGCTATGTCTGTCTCTTTATGGGGTATGTGGAACATTCCTTGTTCCAGTCCTACTCTGGCCCCCTCCCACAACTCTTTCTTGAGTACATTGATGATTACTTCGGTGCTGCTTCATGCTCTCGTCGGGACTTGGAAAAATGTATTAATTTTGCTTCCAATCTCCACCCCTCCATCATTTTCATGTGGTCCATCTCTGACACGTCCCTTCCCTTCCTTGACCTCGCTGTCTCAATCTCTGGTGATTGACTGTCCACCAATATCCATTACAAGCCTACCGACTCCCACAGCTACCTCGACTACAGCTCCTCACACCCCACTTCCTGTAAGGACGCCATCCCATTTACTCAGTTCCTTCGCCTCCGTCGCATCTGTTCCGATGATGCTACCTTCAAAAACAGTTCCTCTGACATGTCCTCCTTCTTCCTTAATCGAGGTTTTCCACCCACAGTCGTTGACAGGGCCCTCAACCGTGTCCGGCCCATCTCCCGCACATCTGCCCTCACGCGTTCTCCTCCCTCCCAGAAACATGATAGGGTCCCCCTTGTCCTCACTTATCAACCCACCAGCCTCCGCATTCAAAGGATCATCCTCCGCCATTTCCGCCAACTCCAGCATGATGCCACCACCAAACACATCTTCCCTTCACCCCCCCATCGGCATTCCGTAGGGATTGTTCCCTCCGGGACACCCTGGTCCACTCCTCCATCACCCCCTACTCCTCAACACCCACATATGGCACCTCCCCATGCCCACGCAAAAGATACAACACCTGCCCCTTCACTTCCTCTCTCCTCACCGTCCAAGGGCCCAAACACTCCTTTCAAGTGAAGCAGCATTTCACTTGCATTTCCCCCAACTTAATCTACTGTATTCGTTGCTCCCAATGCGGTCTCCTCTACATTGGAGAGACCAAACATAAACTGGGCGACCGCTTTGCAGAACACCTGCGGTCTGTCCGCAAGAATGACCCAAACCTCCCTGTCGCTTGCCATTTTAACACTCCACCCTGCTCTCTTGCCCACATGTCTGTCCTTGGCCTGCTGCATTATTCCAGTGAAGCCCAACGCAAACTGGAGGAACAACACCTCATCTTCCGACTAGGCACATTACAGCCTTCCGGACTGAATATTGAATTCAACAACTTTAGGTCTTCAGCTCCCTCCACTATCCCCACCCCCTTTCTGTTTCTTCCCCCTTCCTTTTGTTTTTTTTTCCAATAATTTATATAGATTTTTCTTTTCCCACCTATTTCCATTATTTTTAAATCGTTTATGCCCCCCCACCCCCACTAGAGCTGTACCTTGAGTGCCCTACCATCCATTCTTAATTAGCACATTCGTTTAGATAATATCACCAACTTCAACACCTGTTTTCTTTTGTTCCTTTGTCTGTGACATCTTTTGATGATCTGCTCCTATCACTGCTTGCTTGTCCCTACAACACCCCCCCCTCCACTTCTCTCCCCACCTCCCCCCCCCACCCCCCCACCCACCTTAAACCAGCTTATATTTCACCCCTCTCATTGTAAAGAAAAATCAGTTCTGTTGAAGGGTCATGAGGACTCGAAACATCAACTCTTTTCTTCTCCGCCGATGCTGCCAGACCTGCTGCGTTTTTCCAGGTAATTCTGTTTCTGTAAGGGAATTGTACAACTGTATAACACCTAGCACCCCAAATGCACCTAGAACACATCCAAAGATGGACTCGGGGTGAAATTGTAAAAGATCATCATGAGAATAATCATCACTCTGATGAGAAATAAGGCACCAATGCACCTAGAAGTTAAGAACATCAAACTGATAAGTCAATATCTCCGGAAGGTTATAGCATTATGAGATCTTGGAGGGTTAATGAGCCACCTATATGCTATATGGACTCTTAACTCCCAACTGAAGAGCAGAGATCTATTTTCTGTGTCAATAGCTTTTGTAACCACCCTGTGTATGTATTTTTACTCAATGTATGAAATTCTATCTTGGGAAAAAAAGGGAATGTTGTGTTATCACTTAAAGAGAATATGTAGCTTCCAACCTGATAGTCGCCCAACCTCGGACGGCCCGCTTCTATCTCCTACCCAAAATCCACAAACAGAACTGCCCCAGTAGACCGATCATCTCAGCTTGCTCCTGCCCCACAGAACTCATTTCTCGTTATCTTGACTCCCTTCTCTCTCCCCTTGTCCAGTCCCTTCCCACCTACATCCGTGATTTCTCTGACACTTTACGTCACATCAACAATTTCCAGTTCCCTGGCCTCAACTGCTTCCTCTTCACCATGGACGTCCAATCCCTCTACACCTCCATCCCCACCAGGATGGTCTGAGGGCCCTTAGCTTCTTCTTCGAACAGAGGCCCGAACAATCCCCATCCACCACTACTCTCCTCCTTCTGGCTGAACTTGTTCTCACGCTGAACAATTTCTCCTTCAACTCCTCTCACTTCCTCCAAATAAAAGGTGTGGCTATGGGTACCCGCATGGGCCCCAGCTATGCCTGTCTCTTTATGGGGTATGTGGAACATACCTTGTTGCAGTCCTACTCCGGCCCCCTTCCACAACTCTTTCTCCGGTACATCGATGATTACTTCGGTGCCGCTTCATGCTCTCGTCGGGACTTGGAAAAATGTATTAATTTTGCTTCCAATCTCCACCCCTCCATCATTTTCACGTGGTCCATCTCTGACACTTCCCTTCCCTTCCTTGACCTCTCTGTCTCAATCTCTGGTGATAGACTGTCCACCAATATCCATTACAAGCCTACCGACTCCCACAGCTATCTCGACTACAGCTCCTCACACCCCACTTCCTGTAAGGACTCCATCCCATTCTCTCAGTTCCTTCGCCTCCGTCGCATCTGTTCCGATGATGCTACCTTCAAAAACAGTTCCTCTGACATGTCCTCCTTCTTCCTTAACCGAGGTTTTCCACCCACGGTCGTTGACAGGGCCCTCAACCGTGTCCGGCCCATCTCCCAAGCATCCGCCCTCACGCCTTCTCCTCCCTCCCAGAAACATGATAGGGTCCCCCTTGTCCTCACTTATCACCCCACCAGACTCCGCATTCAAAGGATCATCCTCCGCCATTTCCGCCAACTCCAGCATGATGCCACCACCAAACACATCTTCTCTTCACCCCCCTTATCGGCATTCCGTAGGGATCGCTCCCTCCGGGACACCCTGGTCCACTCCTCCATCACCCCCTACTCCTCAACCCCCTCCTATGGCACCACCCCATGCCCACGCAAAAGATGCAACACCTGCCCCTTCACTTCCTCTCTCCTCACCGTCCAAGGACCCAAACACTCCTTTCAAGTGAAGCAGCATTTCACTTGCATTTCCCCCAACTTAGTCTACTGCATTCGTTGCTCCCAATGTGGTCTCCTCTACATTGGAGAGACCAAACGTAAACTGGGCGACCGCTTTGCAGAACACCTGCGGTCTGTCCGCAAGAATGACCCAAACCTCCCTGTCGCTTGCCATTTTAACACTCCACCCTGCTCTCTTGCCCACATGTCTGTCCTTGGCTTGCTGCATTGTTCCAGTGAAGCCCAACGCAAACTGGAGGAACAACACCTCATCTTCCGACTAGGGACTTTACAGCCTTCCGGACTGAATATTGAATTCAACAACTTTAGGTCGTGAGCTCCCTCCCCCATCCCCACCCCCTTTCTGTTTCCCCCTTCCTTTTTTTTCCAATAAATTATAAAGATTTTCCTTTTCCCACCTATTTCCATTATATAAAAAAAACCCCACTAGAGCTATACCTTGAGTGCCCTACCATCCATTCTTACTTAGCACATTCGTTTAGATAATATCACCAACTTTAACTTTAACACCTATGTGTTCTATTGTACTATTGTCGTTGACATCTTTTGATGATCTGCTTCTATCACTGCTTGTTTGTCCCTACAACCACACCTCCCCCCACCTCTCTCTCTCTCTATCTCTCCGCCCCCCACACACACACCTTAAACCAGCTTATATTTCAACTCTTTCTTGGAATTCGAACTCAAGTTCTGTCGAAGGGTCATGAGGACTCGAAACGTCAACTCTTTTCTTCTCCGCCGATGCTGCCAGACCTGCTGAGTTTTTCCAGGTAATTCTGTTTTTGTTATGTAAGTGATGTATGGATGAGGATGTAAAGCAGCTGGTTAGTAGTAGTATAAGTGCAGCTACAGCCATTAGTAATGTTGGTTGCTGAATCTCTAGAGCAGACCTGCCTGATGGGCTAGTCTTCAAATAAATCGAATAGTTTACCAATCCTGTGTGCACGATTTTTGAGGTTGTGTAAAGGATCCAAGAAACACAACACTGGGTATCTTTTATCATTTTGGAATTACAAGAGTTGCACAAACGTACCAACACAGGACTTAATAAAAAGCCTGCGTTTAACAGTGTCTTTCTCAGTAAAGATTGACTATGATGCACTTCCTCTACTAGAAGGATTCCTCTAGACAGATTTGTGTTTCTATCCTCCATCCCAGTTTTGAGGAACACTTCAAGCGAGCATTAGAGTGTTGATTAAAAATGTCTCTTGGCAAGGTTAACTTTCCGGCACAAAAATAAAACTACCTGGAAAAACTCAGCAGGTCTGACAGCATCTGCGGAGAGGAACATAGTTAACGTTTCGAGTCTGTATGACAGAATTAAAGAAAAATAGTATAGAGGTGAAATATAAGCTGGTTTAAGAGGGGGGAGGGGGGGGGACAAGTAGAGCTGGATATAGGGCCAGTGATAGGTGGAGATAGCCAAAAGATGTCATAGACAAAAAGACAAAGAGGTGTTGAAGGTGGTGATATCAGCTAAGGAATGTGCTAATAGGTGATATTAAGGGTAGAAAGCAGGACAAGCAAGGTACAGATAGCCCTAGTGGGATGGGGTGGGGTGGGGGGGAAGGGATCGAAATAGGCTAAAAGGTAGAGATAAAACAATGGATGGAAATACATTTAAAAATAATGGAAATAGGTGGGAAAAGAAAATTCTATATAAATTATTGGAAAAAAGGGGGATCAGAAAGGGGGTGGGGATGGAGGAGAGAGTTCATGATCTAAAATTGTTGAACTCAATAATCAGCCCGGAAGGCTGTAAAGTGCCTAGTCGGTAGATGAGGTGCTGTTCCTCTAGTTTGCGTTGAGCTGGAACATTGCAGCAGCCCAAGGACAGACATGTGGGCCTGAGAGCAGGGTGGAGTGTTCAAATGGCAAGCAACAGGGAGGTCTGGTCATGCTTGCGGACAGACCGAAGGTGTTCCGCAAAGCGGTCACCCAGTCTGCATTTGGTCTCTCCAATGTAGAGGAAACTGCATTGGGAGCAGCAAATGCAGTAGACTAAATTGAGGGAAGTGCAAGTGAAATGCTGCTTCACTTGAAAGGAGTGTTTGGGTCCTTGGACGGTGAGGAGAGGGGAAGGGGCAGGTGTTGCACCTTCTGCGGTTGCGTGGGATGGTGCCGTGGGAGGGGGTTGAGGTGGAGGGGGTGATGGTGGAGGAGTGGACCAGGGTGTCCTGGGGGGAACAATCTCTGCAGAATGCCACTGGTGGGTGGTGGGGGGGGGGTTTGTGTGTGTGTGCGCGCGTGTGTGTGTGTGTGTGTGTGTGTGTGAAGGGAAGATGTGTTTGGTGGTGGCATCATACTGGAGTTGGCGGAAATGGTGGAGGATGATCCTTTGATGGAGAGAGAGGGGACTTAATTTTAGAAGCTGTGCTCAGTGAGGGAAAACAAATGTACTTTTGATGACTGGGGTAGTTTGAGGTTATGAATTTTGGTATTACTTTGCACCAGAAACAATCAATTAATTCATTAATGATCATGTCAACAGAAAGGCAGCACTTAAGTTTCAATTTAAACTTGAATTCACCAAAACATTAAAGATTTTCAAGAAATACTCCTCCGTAGCAATTGAGAGATACTTATGCTCATCTTCACCTTAAAAAAAGCCCTGATCTGTAGCAATGACTCTTAGAAACCACAAAATGGAGTAATTTTGTTTTTGGTCAGGGTTCAAGCACATGTAGAGAAACACATCGCAATGTTTAAGAGGCTTCAAAACAGATGACCAAGAAATCAACGTTTGTAAAAATTTCTGTTTGTGCTAGAGTACTTACTGTCTCCCTATAGGAATACAAGCCATTTACTCAGCCAGACTGCTTATCACTATAGAGAATCTAGTAAGCTTCCGCTGCTTATTTTGTCTGAACCAGTGGAGTGATGTTGGCCCACAAAACAACCAGCCAAAAGTGCCTTCTCATGTAGCACCACGTTACTGCTGCTATTTCAATACAAAACTCAGTTGTGCAAAGAACCACAGTAGCTCTGTCACAAGCAGCTATTTTAACTTCACTTAACTCATTGCAAAGGTCATTGAGAACATTGTGCGCAATTCTGAGAACTCGGCCTTCAAAATGATGTCAAAGATCTGGAGAGAGATCAAAGAAGAGGTTACAGCAGTAAGGCACTAAATTGTAGGAAAAATGCAGAGAATTAAATTTGTTTTCATTATCCGTACAGCTTTCTGTTGTGCAATGACGTTTTAATAATTTTATATGCCCAAAGTCAGCAAAAATAAATTGGATAACTAAATAGTTAAGAAGGGTATGTACAAAGGTAATGAGTTATATCTCCAGATGAACAGTTTTCTAAAAGAGTAATTCTCTGCTGTGCTGAGACCATAAAAATGTCAACAATGACATCAAACTGGTTAGGATTGAGTGAAGTAAGCTGCAATATCAGACAAGTACTATGGAGTTTTGCAAAATTATTTTAGGAGGTTTTAGAAAAGGTTCACATTATTTGTACTTCTCAGAGATTTCACTTATGGCCAGTCAACATCCTCAGGGGCTTTAGAAGAGTTAATCATGGGTAGTCCCACTGTATGTGGTCTTTTAAGTAACTGAGTGTCCTTTTCATCTATGCTTACGTAGCATAACAAAGGTCTGGACTTGAAAGTCATTTGTTGCATCCTCAGTGCTCTCAGACATTTCTGAGAAGTGATAAGCTGCTATATAATGGAACCTTATGTAAAAATATAACATTAGATAGAACAGTATATTTCAATTAACTTAAATTTAATTTAATGAATGCATCTAACTTGTTAAGAAGTAGCTTTAATGCTAATAAACATGGTAAAATCAGAGCTTTGGCTTATACCACATTTATATACAATTTAGATAGGTCTTAAATTATGTAAATTAATTTCTTAGCAGCCTCATCGACAAAGAGCAAATTTAAACACGATTAGTTTGTAAATTATAAGTATTATATTTTAGGACTGACATAATTGTAGGCATGCATCCCTAATCATTATCATCTGGATAAAGAACACTGGCATACAGTGAAAATGGCTGTTGTGAAGTGCTGTCTGTGGTCATATGAGGGATTAAAACATTGCGGGAACAAGCACATATCTTCATGCCAAATTAGCAAATATTAAAAAAACACACAAAAAAGCAGTATTTTCTTTTCACGGCAGTAAACACACCCCCTTTATTTCAAGTATTTTTCCTCATTAACTTTGAGTGAAAACATTATAGCAGAAAGAAATCAGTCAGATGCACTGTGAGCAAAAGCACAGGCTCCACAGTACTGTAATGTCCATAGAACCTTTTTCTTTTTTTTCCTTTTTTTTCTTTTTTATTTTAAAAGATTAAACACAGCAACTAAAATCCAGTCGGCATTAACCAATAACTGTCTAACTTACTCAGATCAACCAACTGACATTTAGCAAAATGTAGCTGCTAATAAAAACAAAGCAAATTTACGATTGTTAGGCTAGCAGAAGCTCAGAGATTTATTAGTGCAATACATCATAAACATAACATGATTTGTGGCAGGGGAAGATGAAGCAGGGGAAAGGGAAGGTGGCTGGGGAGGGGGGGGATAAACACCAAATTAAAACTTTCACATCAGCTGAAAACTAAGACAAAAGTTGTTACATTGTTGTAATGGGAGTTTTTTTTTAAAAAGTGAAGCAAGCTGCCATAAAAATTATGGAACTTGTGGATATTATTCAACATACGTAATTTGAAATGTGGAAGGAAGTTCAGTATATTTGAAGGGATGGGGTTGAAGCCAACATGCAGTAATAATGCAGCACAACAAACCCTACTGCACCACAGTTCATGGTGACATTCTGCACTGATTAAATAAGTACGAAAATGTATTTTTTTTAAATGCTTCTCACTTTTTTTTGTGAAAGTACTTCCATTACACATTCACTACATCTCTCCATGACAACAAAATATCTATGTGGCACAAACCCAGAAAGACATCCAAGACTGTCGTATGTATATTTACAATAAATAAGATACATTTCTCAGATACATTAATACAAAAAGAAAAATTACAGTACACTGTCAAATGCTCTGCAGGAATGTATTACTTTGCATAGTGACAAGTTACATTACAGAGCTAAGGGTTCAGGCAACACCATGACAACAAAGAATCCAGTAAATAATTTGTTGGCAAACCTGGGTTGCACATATACAGATGTCAATGCAGATTATAGACATTTTAAAAATGGGAGTCACTTAAATTTGAAAATGTAGAAAATAGAGATGATATGTAAGCTAAATGTCTTGTACTCACTCGTGCATTATGGCATTTCTCATAGAATCACAGTGTACACAGGAATTATCATCCACTTTGCTATCTTCAAAAAGATCATTGGTCCAACTTGAAATCGAAATTGGTGTTAGCAATAGAGTGGAAAAATAATACCAGCTACCCTGTTTAAAATATCAACTCACTTCCAAACAAAAATAAAATTGTAGCACATTGGCAGCACAGGACTTGTCCCCAAAATTGAATATAGTGTTAAGAAAATGCTAAACTATTCGTACACATCTCATTGAGTTTTTTTTGCAATAGTGTATGGATACAAAGTCAAACATGCAGCTTTAAATAACCTCCAAAAAAAGGTTTTTATAGTTAGATGCTGATGACTTATTTTCCTACAATTGGGAATTATCAACTATGTTTTTTTGAAATTATCACATGCAAGTTTGTGAGATAGCTGCAAGTTCTGTCCTTTCTTATGGTCTCCTGGCTCTTTATTTTTCACAAGACAGCTTCTGGACTGATCTTTCCCACACTTTTCCACACAGGTTTGGTGTTGTTCTCTTGGGGATGAAATTCTTGTAGTATCTTGCACTGCGTTTTGCTCAGATAAAACCCCTATGACTGGTTCATGCTTTAACAATGATCCACAAACTACGGCGTGATCTTCGAATTGCAATTTTGCACTTGCAGGCATTGATGAGGATGTTGTGATATTTGACACTGTAGCAGGCCCAAATGTGGTAAAATGTGGCGCTTCTTTATCATTCCTGGCTACCAAATCATGTGAACCTAATTCTTTCCTCCTCTCAGTCTCTGTTATCCCAGGGATAGCCAACTTCACTGGACCCAATACATTTTTGGCAACAGTAGCTAAATGGGAAACAAAAGGTGTTTTAGCAAAGCTAGCTGGAGAGCATTTTGAGCCAACTGCACTTTCCATATTTAGTAAAGATTGACTTTTAGTGTCCAGCTCTTCACTTTCCTTTAATATTCGCTCAATTTGGTTTAATCTTCCTTCCATTTCCTCTGCAATGGAATGTTTAAGATGCTTGACATTTGAATGAAAATGTTTTGCACCAATTCCAAATGAATCTTTTTGCTTACTCACAGATCGCCCTTTAGCCTCATCATTTAGTCTGCACTCAGTTCTAATGTTCTCCTTCTTAGGATCATCAATTCTCTGGGACTGTTCTGGGAGATGAGGAGGTACTGATTTGAAAAGCAGATGCTCAAAAGTACTGGAAGAACATGCAGCAAGTTGATCGGCTGCTTCTGGTAGTTTCCGATGTACATCCTCTGTAGGTTTTCTATGCACCATCTGATTAAGAGGAGAGCTACTCTTGTCAATACCAGTTTCCAACAAAGCTGTTTGAGTGTCTTGATGTATTTTGAATGCTGCTGTCTTGCTGAGCTCTTGGTTTGATGTTCCCTCTGGGGTTTTTTGCATTGAGAGAGTTTTGTGGGAGTCATTATCCTTAGTGGTAACACAATCTATAAGAGGCTGTCTTATTTCAACAGTTTTGAGATCTCTGGGATCTGTTTTATTTGGGCCACTCTTCTGAATGCCTGAGGCAGCATGTTCTATTACAGCCTTTCCCCCAGGTGCTTTGTTGATTGAACAATCTTCTGCTTGATATTGTTCTATTTTATGTGGTACTGTACTGCCCAATATTGCCCTCCGAATGTTGAGCTCTGAAAGTACAGTTAAGTTTCTTTCTTTAGACTCAGATAAGAACACAGAGTTGAGGTCATCTTCTGAAGAATGCCTACTTTCAGGTTTATGTGAATTATAACCAGTTTCAAGTACAGCTGAAACATCAGTTTGGGCATAAGCCTGATGCAACTTCCTTCCTTCCTGGCTATCTTCCGAACCCTCATCACTTTCATCTTCAGAGATATCCACCTCATGAATGGCATCTTGTTTTTGTAGAGCTTCTCTCCTTTCTGCTCTATCGTGTCTTATTGCTACTAGTTTGTCATTTAGCTTTCCCTTATTAATTCCTTCTGATGATTCTTGCCTGCCAATCTTTCTGGCAGCAGGTTGCTTTAGTGTTCCCTTTTCTGCAGGGCCACGTTTGCTGCCTTGTGACTCATTAGCAGATTCCTGTAAACTCTGTAGACTGGGGTCTCTCTGCAGCATTTCTTTCTTAAATTCTGAGTGCGATATATCCAGGCTGTGCTTTCGGGAAGATGACAGCTTCTTTTCAGACGAGAGAGTGGCAGCTAATTTTTCAGCAGACTGAACCCTCTTTAGCAATGGCGATCTTGGAGGTTCTGCACTTTTGGGCCTGGAGATCTGCCTGACCAACGGTGGAGAAGAGTGCAGTTTAACCGGAAATGATTGTGCTGCACTGGAACTGGACAGAGAATGTGAAGGCAGGGGAGATGGGGAGCGCTGAGGGGATGTTGGCTGTGGGGTGGGTGATGGAGTGCGAGCAAGAGGAGAGAGGGGGATGTTCCCTGCAGACTTGCGTCTGGGTGATCTATACTGTCGTTGAAGCTTAGGAGCCAATCCTTGGAGAGAGCTTGGACGGATGTGACCAGAACTGGCTGGAGAATTGGGCACACTGGAGCTGGGAGAACTGCTCTGTGAAGAATTACCGCCAACTAGAAGGAAAGAGATCAAAATATGGGATTATCACTAAACAAAAAGAAACTTAAAAATTATATACCACTGATATTTATTTGAGATGAAAACTACTAAAAACAACTTTAGTAGAACTTACATTAACAAAATACAACTGCAAAGTTAGTTACTTGTCTTCAAGACTATGTTGGCTGCAATAATTTTGCACAGGAAATACCAGTGGGATATAATAAAATTTTTTATACATCTAGTAATCACATTTTTTATCTATTACAAACAGAGATCATATACATTGTTACTTTCTTTTTACATTTCAAATTACAGATATAGGAGGCCTTTATTTCGTCTTTGTTATTCATACCCTACCATATTCCTAAACCAATTACTATTGGGGGTGGGGAATATGTAAGAGACAGTAAATGTGTTACTTATGTCATTGCTTTTAACACACTTAAAACAACTGGCCACAATTTATTCAATAATATATAACTGCACAAAGGCTAGTTCTTCAAAATTAGGAAGCTCTTAGATAAACATTTCGCCCTATGGTCAACTACAACGACAAACAACAATGTTGGATTCAAACCTATAGCTGGAAAGCAAGTGTAGGTGACCTTGAATTGCTGGTGAGACAACAGTTTTAACACTTCCATCCTATTTTCCCTGCCTTTGTCCTTGCTTAAACCTTGTTGAATCTCTAATTTTTTTCCAGTTCTGATGAAAGGTTATCGACCTGAAATGTTCACTTCGTTTCTCTCTACACAAATGCGGTTACTTAGCATTTTCCACTTTTATTTTGTTTGAGCACAGTTCTCATTTGGATAATGCAAAATCAAACAAGTTACTAGCAAAGAAAGGCTTAAAAAATCAAATACCTTCTCCAGTTTAACTTATAGTGTTATAAAGAAAACGTAATTGCTTTAAATGAACATAACCATAGTCAGTTGAAAAGACAATAGAGTAAGTTTGATTTTAGTTGAGATTCTTTTCTTTCAGCAAACTGCACAGGTTTTTCCAGTTTTAGTGACGTGGGATGACCTTGGAGCTTTTTTGTCCTATCGTATGATTTGTCAATTGCCTAACAATGTCTTAACAAAAGCCTTTAAATGACTTCAGGCTACATGAACCTAATGACTTCCTTAAAAATACACATGTGCAAACTAATTCTGCTCATTTCAAAGTTTAACACGAACGAAGCACGATGACATTTAATGTACTATTTAACTGAGTTTATCTGCCTTAACTGCATGCTAGTTTTAGTTTGGCATCGGCAGTTATTAAACTCTAGCACAAGAACATGAAAATAGGGCTGAGGCATTTACTTTATCCACCTGATGTAATTTAATTAAAGACCTGATCTGATCATTTTTAACAAATTGGTTTATATTGATCTTTCAGTTGAGTCAGACAAAATTACCTTTCAAATGGTTAATCAGTCATCTATTAAAAAAATGGATGACCAATAGTAGAACAAAAGCATAAAGAATTTTAATTATGTTTAGCTGGCACTTTCTTTAGCCTCTATTGCATTCTCTGGTTGGTTGCAAATACATTGCTGTCTCACTTTGCATATTCCCTCTGTTATTTTAAAATCTTACACCACCATTTTCTAATCTATCATCATCTTCTCAATGAAAAGAATTCTTTACGAGGTCTTCATAGCTCAATAATCCCACCTACAACCAGGCTGGTCCATCATTTCCACTGACCTTGCACTTAATAAAGTTTTCGGTACCCAGAATGGTAATCCATTTGTGGTGTCATTAAAGAAAGGGCTTGCATTTTCTCACATTTCTTTAGGATGGCCCATAATGCTCTACATCTAACAAATTTTCAACTGCAGACATTGTTGATAAGCAGGCAAACATGGCAGACAATTTGCACAAAACATACAATAAATGAATTGATAACTAGATATTCTGTTTTTGCTGGTATTGTTTGATGGAGAAATATTAGGGATGACACTGATAGAACTCCCCAGTTTTCCAAATATTGCCATTTGGGCTTTTATGTCCAACTGAGCTGACAGATGGGGGCCAAAGTTCAACATCTCAACAGAAGGATGGCATCTGCACAGTTGTGTTAGCTAGATTGTGCTCAAATCTGCAGTCTGTCTCAAAGTAGTACCAATCAAGACATGCTGACAGCCAATTAAAGACAATTGCTGGTTGACAACTGGGAGTTTACAAGAAATGATGCTTCTCAGGCTATGGGTTCACTGACAGGCTACAAGCTGGGCTGGAAGAAAAGGGTCAGTACTCCATATATTGAGAGTGGGAGAAGAGTTGAAATACTAAAAGCATGAGGGTAGGCCAGGCTAGTTTTCTGAAACTTCCTCTAACTAAAAGCCACTGTAGCCTGCCTCTTCCATATTGACAGAGCTTGGCCTTTCCAGTGCTGCTAAGCAATGTTGCAGACCCCCGGAACCTCCCCTCCCAGAATTACGGTAGCCCTATACCATTCCCTCAATGTCTCTAGCTTCCCCTTTTTATGATTTGTTCTCTGGTTGTGAGCAATTCTAGCTTGGCTGAACTTATTGCCCATTATTAGTTGCCCTAAAAAGATGGTGATTGTCGATACTCCCACGATGGTGTTAGGTAGGCATTCCCAGGATATGTACGCAGCAATAATGAAAGAACTGTGATATATATTTATGTCAGGAAGGTGCATGACTAGATGGAAACTTGGAGGTGATGGTGTTCCCATGATGTTGTTGATTTTATTCTTGCTGGAAGAGGTTATGGGGAGAAAAAGATGCCATCAATTTCTGCTGATCATTCTGTTGACCGAAAGCATGATTTCAGCACCCCGATTGTCCTTCTCACCACTTAGTTTGTGCACATATGTACATGAATGTGTCTTTCCTGGGTTTCACTGTTAGTTCTGTGGTATGGGATCATCAGAGCTTTAGCCCTTGTCGCCTAATGTCTTTCTGGATCCTTGATGTAATTCACTGAGGGCATCTTATAAGTCTGAGTGCCTGAGGATGAAAGCATCACAAGCACTTCACCAGTAATCTGCAATGACATTTAGGATCCACAACTGAGCATCACAAGGATCATCACATTTAATGAATGAAATGCCTTCCTGTTTATACACAAAACAGGTGTATCATTCTGTGCCTTCAATGGGATATGAGCTCCCATTGACAGCCCCAAGCACCTTGAGGAAGCTAGTGATCCTTTGGAAAGTAATTGACCCTTCCTTTGCTGAACTGGAGGTAGGACTAAGTTGATGAACTCATAAGCCCTATGGAGCATGACACCTGTAACCTGTTAATGAATGCAGGCCCCCACAGCGCTCTGGGTGGTGTTGCACATGTCTGGTACCTGACTGAAGTGATTGCATACATAAAATTTGAATGCGGTGGTTACTTTCATGGCCTCTGACAGGCAATCTGGGACCTAGAATGTGACTGAAGATCCTCTTTTACCATATTAAATGTAGTCACTTGACCTTTTACTGAAGCATAGTCTCCTCACATATAAATTCTCTGACATCATTTTGAAAGACAGCTTCACTCTACACCCAGTCTGGGGTTTTTCCTCGTCAGCCAACAGGCACAGTGCCTAACTCCTCTTTGTTGATCCCTGACCGTATTTCCATTATGTATAAAGTGTCCGACATTGGGACTGAGTGAAAAAGGCATTTTTCTTCTTCTCAGGCTTTGCCTTTAAGCAGTTCCAGTACGTTTGAAAAAAAATCTGAAAGCATCATATAGATGTGAACAAAATTTGAAAATGTCGAATAAGTGTAAAATAAAATTGTAAAAATCTGTTAACTGGGTCTCACATCCATTTTGGGCAGGTTTCTTTATATAAAAATCTTCTGGTAAATATGCATGAATGGCACACAGACTCCTTGCGCTTCCTCACAAAAGCTGTAAAGTTTACTGATGATTTTAATCCATAACAGGTGGATAATTATCCCAAGTTCATGCCACTATATTGAGCTCCATTTTAATTTCATCATTGGAGACTTCAACAGTGCACCAGGTGGAGGACTGAAGAATCACTGACAGCTACTCTTGGGGCAGGATTTTGAGGTTGTCGGGTGGGCACGGCGGGCGAGCCTGGGAAATGGTCGGGCGCCCGCAATCGGACCCTGACCGTGATTTCATGCTCCCGGGCCAATTAAGGCCCGCCCAGCGTGAAACACAGTTCTGCACTGGCCGGGGAGGGCTAAGCACGGGCGGAGGGCTGTCAGCTGTCAGGTCCAATGGCGACCCGGTGGCCGGTATAAAAGCGGCCCAGGCAGCCCTGGAAGGCTGTCACAGAAGGACATCTCCTGTACTTTCGCTATGGATTCAAGCGAGGCTGGACACGGCAGGTGGGAGGGCAGGTCGGGTGGGCACTTGGCCCCCCACTTTTCTGATGAGTGCCTCACCATCCTCCTGGAGGAGGTGGCTGCCAGGAGGGACACCCTTGTCCCCAGGGATAGGAAGAGGAGGAGGAGGGCACCATACCTCACCAAGAGGGTATGGAAGGAGGCTGCAGCAATGGTGAGCAGCCATGATGTGGTACAGCACACCTGGTCCAGTGCCAGAAGCGCTTCAATGACCTGCAAGATGACCTCAGGAAGGGTGAGCACCGTGTTGGCATGGGTCAGTGTGCAGAAGTGTTAAGGTGTGGCCATCTCCCTGTAGACCTCGGGGGTGCTAGAGTCTGAGTGCCAACTGCCAATGACGCCAGAGCTGACCAAGGGGGTGAGCCTCGGCTGCTTGGACTTAGTGCCTTGCGGCTTGAGGCCCATGACTTGGATGTATCCTGCCAGGTGCTCCTCAGCTGGGGTTGGCCAGGCTGCAGTGGCATTGCGGGCAGAGAGTGGACTAATCAATGCTCCTCCGTTGTTTCAGGAGAAGACAGCCCACAACAATTTTGAAAGGTCGTGGACTGGCGGAGGCTCTGCTAGCCTCCTAATCCCTTCCAGATATGAGCAAGATGCCCTGGAGCTTGGGAGCTGGCACGTGCCCTGTGCAACCAAGCATGGAGAGGTGGGGGTGCCAGACAAAGGTAAGAGTGCAGTGCACAGAGGTGAGACTTTCGGTTTGTGCAACCATTCTAGCGTAGTCTCTTCACTGATGAGAGCCTCGAACCTGGAGTTCCCATTGATCACTGAAAGACGAGGGCACCATGATGCAGGTCTCTATGGTCTCATCAGGGTGCCTAGCATGCACAGTGGCAGTGTGATGACTTTAACAAATGACATGTCCCTGTTCTCCCTTTTAGGTTCACCAGCAGGCATGTGCAATGTGCATCCTGAAGGGCCTCCCCGACACTGGAGGACCACTGAGCTTCTGTTGCACCTACATCACACCCGCTCTCTAAAGCAGGCACCAGCGCCTCGGTGGGCATTAGATCGGCAGCTAGTATCTCGATGCACATTGGTGACGGTACTTCACACTCTCTTGAGGTGTAGGCGGGCGTAGAGAGTGCCCAGGGCATCAGCAGTCAGAGGACTGCTGGGAACTAGAACGATGCTCAGTCGAAGGCTGATGATGAGCCTCTGGAGTCGTCCATTAGGCGGCAGATGCTGGATGTCCAGCAAGTTGTGCGGGAGGATCTGGCAGAGATCCATGAGGGTCTGCATGCCCTGCTCTCCATGATGGAGGAGTCCATGCGGACCATCAGCACTGCATTGACCGTCATGGCCGAGTGCACCGACTCCCCCATGGAGAGGCAGCTCCAGGGACAGAATCAGGGGTTCCTGGGGTTGCGCTCAGACCTACAAGCCCTCACACAGGCACTGACCTCAGGTGGTCAGTGTCTGTGTAGTAGATGGATGAGGCAGGCACTCAGTATCCCAGCTAGGTGCCCGTCCATCAGTGGTGCACAGGGAGGTCCAGAGCGACCTCACGTTGGTGCATGAGTTGCCTGTTGTCTCTGCGGGCTCCTCTCAGGGCGCTCTGGATGATGGTAGCAGCTCCTCCACGCCTCTGCCAGTGACAGTGGCATCTAATGAGGCTGTGGTGACTGGAGAGATGCCAGCCATGGCATTGACCACTCTCTCCCGGGCAGAACCAGCACAGGCTTCATTGGCCAGAGGACAACCACCAAGGTCATCAAGGCCAACAAGACAGCACAGTCAGCAGGCTGTCTCCAATGCCAGTGCCAAGCCCGGAGTGGGGGGTGGGGTGGGCTGAGTGGGACTAGCACCTAGGCATAGCACTTGCAAACATAAGTTAAAGGCACCATGAGCACAAGAGGGACAGGTCACAGGTGATTTTATGGTCATGTTTACTTTACGTATACTGGTCTGGGGTTGAACTGTCAGAATGAGATAAATTGCGTTTTTGTTGTCATGGCCTGGGTATGCTTCACCTTTTTATTTCATTGTTGTGGGGAGCATCAGTATGTAATGCTGGATACAGGTGGTTCTGAACTTTATTGCACAAGCACTGAGTGTCCTTTGTGTTCAAATGAAAGGGTCCTTTCAGACATCTGGGATGGAGGTGGCAGCCCTGGCATACAATTGAAGCTGATCTTCGGTAGCCTAGCTGAAGAAGTGTCGGATCAAGGCGACTACTAACAATGACACCTGCTCTGGGGTATATTGTAGTGCTACCCCTGAACGGTCCAGGCATCAGAAGCGCATCTTGAGAAGACTTATGGTTCTCTCTGCTACCGGTCTTGTGGAGGCATGACTCGTATTGTAATGCTTCTCTGCCTCCGTTCTTGGGTGGCAGAGAGGCGTCATGAGCCACCTCTTCAACAGATAGCCCTTGTCACCAAGCAGCCATCTATCCAGTCGGCTGGAGCACTGAATAGCCTCGGCACCTGGGAGTGTCTCAAGATGTAAGCGTCATGGGATCTGCCAGGGTACTTGCACAGACTGTCAGAATCTGCATCCTGTGGTCACACACTATCTGCACATTCATGGATGGAATCCCTTCTTGTTGACGAAGGCTGACCCACTGGTGCCTTGATGGCCAAGTGTGCAATCTATTGCACCCTGGACGTCGGGAAACGCAGTGATCGCTGCAAAACCTCTGGCTCGCTCAGCCTGGCTGGCCTCGTTTACACAGTAAAAAAAAAAGGTCAGTACCCACATGAACAGAGCTTCTGTCACCCGCTTGACGCAAATGTAGACAGCTGATTGGGAGACTTCACACAGATCCCCCACTGACCCCTGGAAAGAGCCAGAGACATAGAAGTTGAGGGCTACTGTGACCTTCAGAGCCACTGCCACCTTCAGGGCCACTGCCATAGGATGTCTACCCACACAGTTAGACCTGATCTCAGGCCCAATCATCTGACAAATGGAGGTCACGGTCTCCCTTGAGAGGCAGGACCTCCTTTAGCATTGCTCCTGAGATATATTAAGGAAGCTGTATTGCCGCCTGTAAATCCTGGCAGCAGGATAGTGGCATCTTCTGCGGCTCCTTCCGCCTTGGACTTCCTGCTGGCCCTGTGCCCCTTGTGCCTGTGCTGATTCCCCCACAGATCCCTTCCCTGGAAGTTGTGTTGGGACACCCGGCCTCCTCTCCCTTCTGCTCCTCTCTTCCTCAGAGGAGGAGTTGCCTCCAGCGAAGACCACGAGCCCATTACAAGGGTAACAGAAGGCTGTCTGATACCTGGAAAGGTCCACAAGGTCTGACTCCTCTGGGAGCCTTGCAGACACCAATAAGTCCTGAAATGAAGCCTGGAAATGCTAGGAATGAAGCCCCAGAGATGAGGCTGCCAAGTACCAATAAGCAACCAGCAACTATCTCCGAAACTCCTCACTACTGACACTGGCAATGCTGCTGATGCTTTTTAACCTAACTGTGGATGAGGTATTTGAAAATGTCGGCTGGCTGCCTGCCCGTTTTGCCCACGCGACGAATGCAAAATCACACGAGCAAGGAAAAATCGCCGTCAATTGGACTGTTAAGGGCTTTAAGTGGCCTCTTAATTAATGACAGGCGTGGCCCTGATACCCGTGCGTGCATGCCTGCCGACCGAAATATCGCGCGAGTGCGCAATGACATTGGGCGCTCACCCGACGTCGTCACGTGCAATTTTATGCCTGATCGGGTCGGGCACGCGCCCACCCACGGGACGTAAAATTCTGCCCCTGGACTTCTGCAATTAAATGTGCATGTGTTACCAGAATTACTGTTAATTTCAGAGTAATGATGGCAAACGCTGACAGTTTCGCGCTCATTACAACTGCAAAATCTGTGCCAATATCCAGTCCACAGAATCCAAACTATAAATTAGAATATGTAATTCAACATACTTCATATATGGAGAAAACAAAATAGGGGCAAATAAAAGTGAGATTAAGATGGAGAGTTAAAACAGATGGAACAAAAAGTAAAAAAGTTATTTAAAAAAAATTTCAAACAACAGTCAAGATCTGAAGGAGTGAGACTTCACATTTCTAAGCAAAAATTTTCAGTGTAAGAGAGGTTGGCAGTAATTAAGACTTACCACTCCATTAAAGATGCACTTACACTGGAATGGACAAACACTAATTTTTTCTGGCAAGTTTTGTGTATATCCACCACTAAGTACTGTAACTTGAGTGCTGATAATCTCACCATTATTTTTAACCACAAAATCTGGGCCAATATTTTACTTTTGATAGCAGGTTTATAAATCATTGATTAAGATGTACGAAACAAAGACATAAGAGCTTTGGCTGATTGCCTAGATTGCTAATTGTCTTAATATTGTAAATTGCCATTTTTGTTCAAAAAAGGTATTCTATTGCTGTAAATTATATGACTTAAAATCAAGATAATGAAGACCTAATGAGAATAGCTTATTTAAATGGTAATTCAGAAGCACTAAAGGTTTTAACAGGCCACTAATGTAAATCACAGCAGTCTAGTACAGTGTATAGCACCATAATACTGTATCCTGAAACCATTTTTAAATATAATTTGCAGCGGTTATAATCTTATTTTTTTCCTGTAGATTAACTGTTGAATACTCGAATTTTAAATATAGCATTGAAAACAATATGTGAGCTCTAAAACAATTTGCTCTGAAGCTGCCTAGAAAATTGCTGTGTAATTACAGTGTGAGAGCAGTGATGTGCCGTTTTTTCCAAGGAGACACAAGTATAGCTTTTATCTCTGAGCAGAAATACACCATTTTAAAAATAGTTTACTTTATATCTACAGTGGTAACACAAATGGGCAATGCATGGTGTTTATGCCAGTTTTTGCACTCCAGTAAGGTCAAATGAGTTTTGGAAGAAATGTTGGCACAGCTTATCATCGTGGGATCAGTGTAATTTCTGCGTCAGTACAATCCAAGAATTTAAGGGCATTCATTTTAGGTCAAGCTGTGGAATTTTCTATAGAAATAATTTCTGATCAGTGTTTAGCATTCCCACAATATGGCTATGTAGAGATGATGCTTACCTGAGTGTACAGAATCCAGCGTGGATCTATAGCTCTGGGTTGGTGAGCGAGGGGAAAGGTTATGCGTTGGCGAACCTGGCACACTTTCTCCAGATGAAAGCGATCGATTCAGGGAGGACAAACTCCGACTCGTATGTAGCAATGTTGCTTGTTTTGTAACCTTTCGGAAGAGTGAGCTTCTTTTCTTGCTGCAAATTGTAGAGTTAGCAAAATGAGCGTAATAGAATTAAAAGTCTAACCTGTGATTAGAAAAGTTAAGTGTAAATAGACGTTTATAGCAAGCAAAATAAAACAAAAGACGGATTCAGAGAAATTTATATCCCTGTCCTTTTGGTACTGAGCAATGTCAGATATCATTCAGTGGTACAGTGTGCAACTGGCAAATCTGCACACAAGCTTTCCACATATGGCACTCTGAACTGTCCATGAAAAGGATGACAAGAGCTGGTCAGGGAGACCAAGTCATACATATAAAATAATGGATGCCTTGCATTGATTTTGGTCATTGTAATTAGGCGGTTTAGGTGACATCAGAAACTAGAAAATTTAGCAGCAGGCAGAGATAAGATTTGCTGTCATGAAATGTCATGAAAGCACAAGAATATTATCCAGTTTTTATCCAATTGCAATGGTAGCAGAAAGTTCTTGCCACCAAATTTAGAGAAGTAAAATAATGCATTACTATATTTTATTTTGTGTTATTTTTAATGTGCAATCTTATGCAATCTTACTTCTACTTGATATTGCTTAACCATCAAATAGGAATGATTACAGCAAAGACAGGAGCTGTGCGTTCACCAGAGGGGCTTTCTGCTCAATTGCTTACTGACTCTCAACAGCAGCAAAATGCAAAGCAAATGGGCAATTATTATTGTCTTTCAAAATTCAATAATTATGTATAAGCTAAGTCCTAATAAAAAGGAAAGTGTCTGTTCAACAAAAAACAGTACTAGTAACTCATCAATAATTATTAAATGACTTATTACTTCAAATTTTTTAAAGCCCTAAGGCTCATTTCAACAATAATAGAGCTAAAAATGCAGAGTTAAATGGGCAAAACTGCTAGTGATGTCATTCAGTAATCTCTGCTGAAAAGTACCTTTCTTGGCCATCTTTTGTTTTACCCTTCTTATTCCTCCTTGCCATCTTTGACTTGTGTGTAGATCTCCGAGCTGGCCCAATTTTGATTGAAGTGTTTTCAAAAGGAGTTGTCGAAATTGAAACCTTGTTTCCACTCTATGAATACATATTAATTGTACAAGAAAAAAGTATTTTTAAATTCCTGTATGAAATACATTCAACAAATATTCAGATAACTTTAAGGTACAGTTAAGGGAATGGTATTAGCATTGCTGAATCCCCCACCATCAAAATTTGGGGGTCACCATTGACCAGAAATTTAACTGGACCAGGCACAGCAATGCAGTGACTACAAGAGCAGGTCAAAGACTGTATTCTGCAGCGTGTAACTCACCTCCTGACTTTCCATCATTTACAAGGCACAAGTCAGAGGGCAAAAGAATACTCTCCATTTGCCCAGATGACTACAGCTTCAGCAATACTCAAGAAGCCTGACATCACCCAGGATAAAACACCACACTTGAGTGGCACCTTATCTACCACCGTAAACATTTATTCCTTCCAGCACTGCAGCAACTCACCAAGGCTCCTTCAATAGCACATTCCAAACTACAACCTTTACCAAGCAGGAGAATAAAGGCAGCAGGTGCATGGAAATACCACCACCTAAAAGTTTATCTCCAAGTCATACACCATCCTAACTTGGAAATATATGACTGCTCCTTAATCATCATTAGATCAAAATACTGGAACTCCCTAACTACTCACAGGTTGGGTTTCCCTATACCAGACAAACTGCAGAAATTCCTGAAGGTAGCTCACTATGATCTTCTCAAGGGCAATAAATACTGGCTTTGCCATCCCACGAACGAATAAACAAAAAAAACTTTGTAATGTGCTTTCTTGTCACAGTACTATCTTACAACTTCTGCTGTGCCATGGCATTGACATGTCTTACCTACATCTATACATTGTTTTTCCGTTTGTTCATGTTGTGAATGCGCTGGCAAGGCCAGCATTTGTTGCCCATCCCCACTTGCCCTTGAGAACATAAGAACATTAGAAATAGGAGGAGCAGACCATACAATATCTCAGGTGATCATGGCTGATCTTTGGCTTCAACTCCACTTCCCACCCAATCACCATATACCTTGATTCCCTGAGATCCCAAAAAACTGTCTACATTAAATATATTAAATGATGGAGCCTCAACAGCACCCTGGCTTTCAGTAAAGAAGTTTCTCCTCATCTCAGTCCTAACTGATTGGCCTCTTATCCTGAGAATGTGTCCCCCGTGTTCTAGATTTCCCAGCTAGGGGAAACAACCTCTCAGTGTCTACCCTGTCAAGCTCCTTCAGATTCCTGTATGTTTTAATGAGATCACCTCTCACTCTTCTAAATACCAGTCTATACCCAAGTTACTCAACCTCTCATCATTGGAAAACCCTCTGAGCACAGGGACCAATCCAGTGAACCTTCGCTGTACTGCCTCCAATATCCTTCCTTAAATATAGAGATCAAAATTAGACACAGTATACCAGGAATGGTCTCACCAAAGCCCTGTACAATTGTAGCAAGAATTCCTTATTCTTGTACTCTAATTTCTTAGGAATAAAGGTCAACATGCCGTTTGCCTTCCTAATTGGATGCCGTACTTGCATGCTAACTTTGTGTTCCTTGTATGAGCACACCCTAATCCCTCTGAACATTAACATTTAAAAGTTCCACACCTTTTAAAACATATTCTGTTTTTCTATTCTTGTTCCCAACATGAATGTCCCCAGATCATACTCCATCTGTCACTTTTTTGCCCACTTAATCAACCTGTTTGTATCTCTTTACAGACTGTATGTGTCCTTCTCACAGCTTGCATTCCCACCTAGCTTGGTATCGCCAGGAAACTGAGATACATTACTCTCTGTCTAAATCATTAATAGAGATTATAGACAGCTGAGGCCCCAGCACTGATCTTTGCGGCACTCCACTAGTTACAGCCTGCCAACATGAAAATTTTATCCCTACTCTTTGCTTCCTGTCCATTTACCAATCCTCTATCCATGCTAATATATCAGCCCCGAATCCATAAGCCCTTATCTTATGTATTTACCTTTTGTGTGGCAGCTTGCCAAATGTTTTTTGGAAATACATCTAACGGCTCCCCTTTATCTAACCTACTTATTACATCTTCAAAAAACTCTAATAAATTTGTCAAACAAGATCTCCCTCACATAAACCATGGCCAGAATCTTGTGGAGGCGAGGGGTTCTCGGTCACTGCTAGAGATCTGTGTGACTCCCATTGCCTCTTTTCTGGCCCACTGCATCTTGCACCACTCAGGCACCTGACAGATTAATGGCAAGCCTTTTCTGGGATAAGAATCCCAGGGTGGAAGTCCCACTCACCAACAGCTGCTGGCCAACCAGAGGCCGCAGCTGTTCTGTACTCAGCAGAGTCACTAGGGAGATGGTGACTGCTGTTGGTCCTGCACCAACCCAAGGTCTCGAATCGAGGAGGGAGCCAGGCACAGACACATGGCAAGGCACATGGTTATAGGGGAGGGTGGGGGATCAGCAGCAAGGAATGAGGGGTCAGCTTTCAGTGGGCCTCTCCTTCCTGATGAGTCCAGTCCCTCACTCAGGCACCGAGTACCTGTGAATGACAGACAGCATCCATGGGAGCCTACAAGCGAACATACCAGGGTTTGCTTGTTGTGCTCCCTGCATGATGAGCCCTCCACCTGCCACTGGATTAATACTAGCAACAAAATCCTGGAACTCTCTCCCTAACAGTGCTGTGGGTGTACCTACACCACATGGAATGCAGCAGTTCAAGACGACAGTTCATCACCACCTTCTCAAGGGCAATTAGGGATGGGCAATAAATGCCAGCCTAGCCAGCGATGCCCACATATCACAAAATGAATGGTAAAAAAAATTGGGAGAGGCCTCTTAATGGCTATAAATTGCCCACTTAAGTGCCTCAATTGGTGATAGAGCGGGAAGGCCATCAACGGGGCTTCTTGCCATGGATTTAATGGGGTGGATGTGGGAAGGTGGTGGGCTCCCCATCCACCTCCCTGCTACCTGATTAGATGCCCCCCCACCACCAAACGTGCCATGGACGGGCCAAGATTCCACCCCATGTTGTCTTTGTCTGATCGTACCACAATTTTCTAAGTGCATTGTTAGAGTTTCCTTAATAATAGATTCCAACATTTTCCTGAGAATTAATGTCAAGCTAACTGGTCTGTAGCACCATGTTTTCTCTCTCCCTCCTTTCTGGAATAGGTGTTAGATTTGCTAACTTCCAATTCACTGGAACCGTTATAGAATCTAGGGAATTTTAGAAATTCATAGCTAGTGCATCCACTATTTCTGCAGCAACATCTTTTAGAACTGGAGGATGTAGGCTATCAAGTTTTGTCGGATTTTAGTCCCTTAAGATTTTCCAATACTTTTTTCTCTGCTGATATTAATGATTTTACATTCCTCACTTTTTAGCCCCTTGGTGGCTCACTATTTCTGGTATGTAATTTGTGTCTTCTACTGTGGAGGCAGGTACAATATATTTGTTGAATGCCTCTGCCATTTCCTCATGCTTCATGATAATTTCTCTTGTATCTGCCTCTAAGGGACTAATGTTTACTTTAGCTACTCTCTTCCTTTTTCTGTATTTGTAAAAGCTTCTACAATCTGTTTTTATATTCCTTACTAGTTTACTGTCATACTCTATTTTTTCCACCTTTGGTGGCCCTTTGCTGGTTTCTAAAACAGTCCCAATCCTCAAACTTACTACCATCCATTACAATATTACAAGCCTCCACCTTTTAAACTAATACTATCCTTAACTTCCGTAAACCATGTATGGATCTTTCTTGCTGAGTTTTTGTTTTTAAACGGAATGTATTTTTGTTGAACATTTTGAATTGCTTTGTTAAATGTTTCTCACTGTTGAATTATCACCATACCTTTTAGTTATTTACCCAAACAACCTTAGCCAATTATCCCCTCATATTTATGTAATTGGCTTTGTTTAAGATAAGATTCGTATTTGGGACTGGAGATTGTCACTTCAAACTTAAAATGGAATTCAATTTTATTGTGATCACTTTTTCCCAGTGGACCTTTTACTGAGAGATTATTAATTAACCCTAACTCATTGCAAGAATACTAGATCTAAAATAGCTTTATCCTTACTTGGTCCTAAAATGTAACTATTCAGAAAACTGTGATGAAAGCATTCTGCAACATCATCTTCCAGACCATCTTTGTCAATTTGATTAGTCCAGTTTATATGAAAATTAAAGTCCTCCACAATTATTACATTGTCTTTGTCAAAAGTTCCAATTATTTCTTGCTAAATGTGCTGTTCAATTGTATAACTACTGTTAGGGGGCCAAAAAAACCACAGCCATCAGCGTTTTCTGACCCGTGTTATTCCTAATCTCCACCCATATTGATTGTACTTCCTGATCTTCTGAGCCAAGATTCTTTCTCAGTACTGTCCTTGTTTTACCCTTCACTATCAGGGTTACTCCTCTTTTTCCATTTTGTCTGTCTTTTCAAAATGTTGTGGATCATGGAATATTTATTTCTCAACCTTGGTCACCTTGTAACTATGTCTTTGTAATGGTGATTAGATCTAAACCATCTATCTCTATTTGTGCCAATAGTGGTGGTGGTGGTGGTAGTGAGCTGTCTTTTTGAACCACTGCAGCTCTTGTGGTGTAGGTATATCCACAGTGCTGTTAAGAAGGGAGTCCTAGATCTTTGATCCAGCCGCAGCAACAGTGAAGAAACTGCAATACAATTCCAATTCAGGAAAAGTGGCATTTGGAAGGAAACTTGCAGATGGTGGTGTTCCCATGCGTCTGCTGCCTTTGGAAGGTGCTATAAAAGGAGATCTGGCGAGCTGCTGCAGTGTACCTTAAAGATAGTACACACTGCTGCACTGGTGTTGGCCAGAGAGAATATTTAATGTGCAGATTGGGGTACTGATCTAGGAGGCTGCTTTGTCCTGGATGGTGTCAAATTTCTTGAGTGCTGAAATTGCACTTATCCAGGCAAGTGTCTCTTTGATGGTGCATAGGCTTTGGAGTCCCCCTGGATGTTGATGGTGGGGGTTCAGTGATGGCAATCCCACTGAATGGTAAGAGAAGGTAGTTAGATGCTCTCTTGTTGGAGATGGTCATTACCTGGCACTTGAGCGCCATTCATCAGTGCAAGGCAGAATGCTGTCCAGGTCCTGCTGCATGTGGGGACAGACTGCTTCATTATCTGAGGAATTATGAATGGGACTGAACACTGCAATTATCAGAAAACATCCCCTTTTACTGACCTTATGATGGAGGGTAGGTCACTGATGAAGTAGCTGAAGATGACTGGGCCAAGGGCAGGGCCATGAGGAACCACTGTAGTGATATCTTGGGGACAAAATGATTGGCCTTCAACAACCACAGCCATCTTGTTTTTGCTAGATATAACTCCAGTCAGTGGAGGGGTTTTCCCTGATTCCCATTGACATCGATTTTGCTAGGGCTCCTTGATGGCACACTCAGTCAAATGCTGCCTTGGTGTCAAGGGCAGTCACCCTCACATCACCTCTGGAATTCAGCTGTTTTGTCCATATTTTGACCAATGCTGTAATGAAGTCTGGAGCCGAGTGTCCTGGCAGAACCCAAATTGAGCATCGGTGATCAGGTTATTGCTAAGTGCCACTTGGTAGCACTGTCAACATCACCTCCCATCACTTTGCTGATGATTAAAGTTGGCTAACGGGACAGCAATTGGCCAGATTGAATTTGTCCTGCCTTTTGTGGACAGGCCATATCTGGGCAACTGTCAATATTGTACCTGTACTAGACAGCTAGGCTCAGTGGTGTGGATAGTTCTGTACTACAAGTCCTTAGCACTACGTCCAGGCCCTGAGACTTTACCGTATTCAGTGTGCTCAGTTGTCTCTTGATATTATGAGGAGAGAACCTAATTGGAATCTGTGATTGTGGGGCTGTCATGAGGAAGCCGAGGTGGACCATTTACTTGCCACTTGCAGCTGAAGATGGTTGCAAATGCTTCAGCCTTGTCATTTGCATTCATGTATTGGGCTCTGCCATCATTGAGGACAGGGATGTTCAATGAAGCTTCATCTTCCCAGTAATTGTTTACTGTCCACCAGCATTCACGACTTGATGTGGCAGGACTGCAGAATTCTTTTTCAGATTAATGAATATTTTACATACATTTTGCCTTGGTAATTTCAAATTGTAAAAAAAGAAAAATTTAATTGCGTTTAGCAGGCCAGATTTTAATAATATTGTATACAGTTCAAAGCTCAATGTACACCTTCTGCAAATAACAGTTGTATTTTTCATTTTGTTCTCATATAACAGAAGGACAAAACCACTTGTTTGAGGGTTCATTCCAACCATGGGAGGGCTGCAGCTATCTGGCACGTGTTCATTTAGGTACGTGGGATTCAGCGACAGAGTCTGATGTCTGCTAAACTGGTTTGGCACTCAAAGGTGTTGCCAAACGTAGAATTCAAACAGAGATGAAATGGTTTAGCATCCCACATACACACCAGATTTATCAAAAATAACATTGGAATCCAAATGTAGAAAAAAAGGATATTAGCAAGAACATACTTCTCACATTAATTGGAGCTGTAACCTAAACATGCTCTTCTGATTTTTACATCAGACATTTTCTATGGAAAAGTAATGATTACTACCTTTAATATGAGTTCCACCACTTCTGTGTGAACCAGGCCATGGACAGGTTCACCATTTACATGAGTTATCAGGTCCCCTGCTCGAAGGCCAGCATCATGAGCAGGCCCGTCTCCTTCAACATGCTGCAATACAAAGAAAGTCAAAAGGCCAGGATAGGATATAATGTGGCATCCAAAAGTGTTTATAACAAAATCTAACCCATTGTGCTTTATAAAAAATGTCATGCTTACTGAGAAACAAGATGAATCTCCTTACCCAGACCATATGGTGAACTGTAAAGACATCACTCTCTCCCATGTACACTCGAATGGCTCGAAGGGTAAAGCCGTACTTTTTTCCAGCTCTGTGGATAATGATTGGAGGCTTCAGATTGTTTACCGCAGGAGAAAAATCTCGGCTTGGTGAGGAATCCCGGGAGGATGGATTGGATGACAAGGAACGTGGTGACATAGGGCTGGCTAAGGGAGAACCAGTATGGTGGTCTAAGTAAACAAAGTATGAAAACGCAATTACTTCATAAGGTTGTTTCTAATAGTTTAACTACCAAAAAATATCCTCCTTTAGGGCCAACAACATAGTATTTAACTAATTACTTTATCCATTTTATCCCCTATTACATGCCAGAGTGCAGATTTTCTGTTGATCCATATTTACAGTTGACTTCCTTAAGTAAATCAATGAACTATTTTAAAAAGATTCAAAATTACTCCGAAATAGGGTTAAAATTATTTACTTGATATGCATACAATCTGTAACTAATGCTTTGCTGGAGTACAGTTCAACAGTTGGCTTTGTCTCAGCTTACTTTAGAAAAATAATGTGCATCTTCACAAATGAGCACATTATGCCGACCAAGTAATACGTCAACAGCAGGACATGTTGCTGTTGATTTCAAATATGACTTTTATTTTTGAGATCTTTGAGTTTATCATTCAAACCTACCTGGAACAATCCATATTAATTATTCATTGTTGTTACCGTTCATTAAGTTACAGCAAATAAAAGCCTGCGGAGCAAAATATTTAAACGTTTCACTGTAGAGAAGGGAAATCTAAATCTGTGCTACAAATTTACAAGGAACTTGAGGCGGACTGTGCTAATTTTTCTTTTGGTTATTGTGGATGTGCACAGAGCTTGTTGGCAGAATTTCGCCCTTGAAGGGCGGGCGGGCCCGACTGACTCGGTGTCGGGTGGGCAGCCAATCGCCGCCACTGAAACGGGCCCTGCCGACATTTTAAGTGGGCAGGCCAATTAAGGCCCGCCCAGCACGTTGCCTGTCAGGAAGCGCTAGGTGCTTCCTGTGTGGGCAGCGGGGGATTCCCCAACTGCCAGTTTGCGCTCTTTCGTGCATGTGCATGCGCACGAAAGAACGCAAATCTCCCTGAGGCTAAGTGCTGCCTCAGGGAGATCACTGAAACTCTGTGAAACTCTAAAAATTGCAAAATTAAAAAATTATTAACATGTCCCCCTCATGTGAAAATGTCACACGAGATGGGACATGTTAGTGAAGAACACAAACACTTTATTAAAAGTTTTTAAACCCGATATCAAACCTCATCCTGCCACTGGATGAGGTTCGTGAAAAAATCACTTACCTGCCTGCCCGTTGGGCCCATGCGCTGACCCGAAGTTTGCACGGGCCCCTCAAAATCCTAGTCGATTGGTGAGTTAATGGCCTTAACAAGGCCTTTAATTAATGGTGGGTGCGCGTCTCGCTGCATAGTGCGCCCGCCGACCGAAATATCACGATGCCGTGCGCTGATGTCGGGACGCTAGCGCGTTGATGTCAGTGCACGACATTTTAAGCGCTGGCGTGTGGGCTCCGCTACCCACACGCCAGCCAGAAGATTCTGCCCTGTGAGTCTGTTGTGCTTGTTAATCACTTGCAACGGTAAAATATTAATGAAATTTCATTACTCCATAGCTCCAAAGTTATTACCCAAACCACAATAAGAACATAAGAAATAGGAGCAGGAGTGGACCATATGGTTCCTTGAGCCTGCTCCGCCATTCAATATGATCTTCGCTGAACTGCAGCCTCAACTCCACTTTCCCACCTGCTTCCTTTAGACCCTGGTTCTGAAAGACCGAAATCTGTCTATCTCATTCTTGAACATATTCAACAGTGGACCAGCCACAACCCTCTGTGCAACAGAATTCTAAAGATTCACAACCTTCTGTGTGAAGAAATTTCTCATGTCAGTCCTAAACAATCAATCCTGAGATTGTTCCTCCTGTGTTCTAGATTCCCCAGCCAAGAGAAAAACCTCTCAGTGTCTACCCTATCAAGCCCCTTCAAAATCTTGTGCGCTTCAGAATCACAGAATATCACAGTGCAGAAGAGGCCCTTTGGCCCATCGAGTCTGCACCGATACATGAGAAACACCTGACCTACCTACCTAATCCCATTTACCAGCACTTGGCCCATAGCCTTCAATGTTATGATGTGCCAAGTGCTCATCCAGGTACTTTTTAAAGGATGTAAGGCAACCCGCCTCCACCACCCTCCCAGGCAGTGCATTCCAGACCGTCACCATCCTCTGGGTAAGAAAGTTTTTCCTCATATTCCCCCTAAAGCTCCTGCCCCTCACCTTGAACTTATGTCCCCTCGTGACTGACCCTTCAACTAAGGGAAACAGCTGCTTCCTATCCAGCCTGTACATGCCCCTCAATCTTGTACACCTCAATCAGGTCACCCCTCAGTCTTCCCTGCTCCAACGAAAACAACCCAAGTCTATCAAACCGCTCTTCATAATTTAAATGTTTCATCCCAGGCAACATCCTGGTGAAACTCCTCTGCACCCCCTCCAGTGCAATCACATCCTTCCTATAATGTGGCGACCAGAACTGCACACAATACTCCAGCTGTGGCCTCACCAAAGTTCTATACAACTCCAACATGATCTCCCTAATTTTGTAATCTATGCCTTGATTGATAAAGGCAAGTGTCCAATATGCCTTTTTCACCACCCCACTAACATGCCCCTCCACTTTCAGAGATCTATGGACACACATGCCAAGGTCCCCTTGTTCCTCAGAACTTCCGAGTGTCATGCCGTTCATTGAATACTTCCTTGTCAAATTACTCCTTCCAAAGTGTATCACCTCGCATTTTTCAGGGTTAAATTCCATCTGCCACTTATCTGCCCATTTGACCATCCTGTCTATATCTTCCTGTAGCCCAAGGCACTCAACCTCACTGTTAACCACCTGGCCCATCATTGTATCATCCGCAAACTTACTAATCTTGCCCCCCACATAGTTACCTATGTCGTTTATATAAGTGACGAATAATAGGGGACCCAGCACAGATCCCTGTGGTACGCCACTGGACACTGGCTTCCAGTCACTAAAGCACCCTTCTGTCACCACTCTCTTTCTCCTACAACTAAGCCAATTTTGAATCCACCTTATCAAATTATCCTGTATCCCATGTGCATTTGCCTTCTTTATAAGTGTCCCATGTGGGACCTTGTCAAAGGCTTTACTAAAATCCATATAAGCTACATCAACTGCACTACCCTCATCTACACACCTGGTCACCTACTCAAAAAATTCAATCAAATTTCTTTGGCATGACCTCCCTCTGACAATGCCATGCTGACTATCCCTAATCAAACCTGGCCTCTCCAAGTGGAAATAGATTCTCTCCTTCAGAATTTTCTCCAATAGTTTCCCTACCACTGACCTAAGACTCACTGGCCTGTAGTTCCCTGTCTTATCTCTACAACCCTTTTTAAATAGTGGAACCACATTAGCTTTTTGTTCTCCAGCATCAGTTTCAGTGAGATCACTCTCATTCTGCTAAATTCTAGAGAGTCTAGGCACTGTTTACTCAGCCTCTCATCATAGGACAACTTTCCTAATCCAGTAACCAATCTAATAAACTTTCACTGTACTGCCTTCCAGGCAAGTAATCCTTCATTAAATGTGGAGTTCAAAACTGCACACAGTACTCCAGGTATAGTCTCACAAAAGTCCTATACAATTGTAGCAAGACTTCCTTGTCTTTGTCCTCTAATCCCTTAGCAATAAAGGTCAACATGCTAATTGCCTTCCTACTTGCATCCTGTACCTGTGTGCTAATTTTCTGTGTTCCTTGTATAAGTATACCCAAGTCTCTCTGAACATCAACATTCATGCCTTTGAGAAAGTATTCTGTTTTTCTATTCTTCCAAGGTGAATAATCTCATGTCCCCAGATTATACTCCATCTTCCACCTGTTACCCACTCAATCTGTCTCTGTCTCTTTGCAGCATCATTGTGGCGTCTTCCCAGCTTACATTCCCAACCAGCTTTACATCGTCAGCAAATTGGATACATTACTCAGTCTTTTTGTCTAAGTTATTAGTATGGATTGTAAAAATCTGAAACCCTAGCACTGATCCTTGTGGTGATCCAAGTCACAACCTGCTAACTTGGAAATGTCCCATTTATCCTTATCCTCTGCTTTCTGTCCATTAGACTAACCTTGTTAATATATAACACCCCTGCTCCATGAGCCCACATGTTGCAAATTAACTTTTTGTGTGGCATCTTATCAAATGCCTTTTGGAAATCCAGGTATATGACATTTACTGGCTCTTTGTTAACAAGTTCCAACATTTTTCTGATGCTAGATTTCAGGCTAAATGGCCTGTAGTTCCCTGTTTCCTGTCTACCTCCTCTCTTGAATAGCAGTGTAAGATTTGCTAACTTCCAAGCTGATGGGGCTTTTTTGAATATAGAGAATTTTGGAAAATCATAACCAGGTGCATCTACTTTCTCTGCAGCTACCTCTTTCAGCATCCTGGGATGTAGGCCATCAGAACCTCAGTTCACTTTTAATTCCTTAAGTTTCTCTGATACTTTTTCCTCTGCTGATATTAATTACTTTAAGTTCCTCAGACTTATTAACCCCTTGATTTACCGCTAATACAGGTATGTAATTTGTGCCTTCAACTGTGAAGACAGACACAAAATACTTATTCAAAATCTCTGCCATTTCTTCAGTCTCCATGGTAATTTCTTCTGTTTGCAAGAAAAAGCAATTTAAAAACCTGAGCAGTTATAAATGCTACAATGGGACATCAATGCTTAATGGTTGCTTTATCATATTTCCAAAAAGCTATACCGCTGATGCATCTTTACTAATAGGTTCCAAAATGCAGCTCCCAGAGTCAATAAACTGTCCAAAAAGTTCCACTCAGAGACCAGCTTTAACCCTTACCTGAAGGGATCATAAGGGACAAGGCAGTTGCAGAAGCTGATTTGATCACTTTATTGACCGGCCTGGAGGTGCGCTTCTCAGTCAATTCCCCAGACATTAGCCTGTGTCGAGCTCTGCGAACTGCTAGGTCACTGATTGCTTTTGGAGTTAAAGAGTCTGATCCTTCAGTGCTGTTGTTGCGAGACCTCTGATCAGATAGGTCGGCAGTGCTGCCAGCTGAAATACAAGTTTAAAATACATTAATAATAGCCTGCATTTTGTGGTCAGCGATGGACAAATGGAATCAGCCATTCATTACACTTGCACTGGCCCACAGAGATTTTACACAAGAACCTGTAGTAATTAGAAAGTCATTTTGATACAGTACCTTCTACAAGTGATCTAAGACCTGTGTGATCAGGGTAAGCATCTATGTAACTCCTTAACCAATCAAACTGAAGAATTCTTACTGAGGCATGCAGAATTTGAGCCAGGAAGGGTAAGCTGGAATTTTTAATTCAATGTCTAATCATATACAGAAAGCAAAATAGAATGGAAAAGAAAAGTACCTTGATGGGACTACTAAAGGGAATCATGACCTCTTGAACAGCTATTATTTAGACAATAGACATGTTTCTGTCATTTGAGGTCTGCTGAAAAACTTTACATCACTTCACAAAGAAATAATAAGGTGGCAAACTCTCAGATCCACAAATAATTAAAAAAAAACAGCTGGATGCATTTCCTACAGCAGTTACATGCAACTTAACCGTTTATCAGGTGCTCAAAATCTTTGTTACCGTGGAGACCCATTGCACTTCATTGACTTGACAGGACTGGATAGGACTTATTTCATCACTGCAAGTCAGTGACCTTGATAAAAGACATTGTGCATTACGTAGCCCAACAATCTATCATAATAGTCTATCCCCTGACTCACCATGAACAAAAGGGAAGGAGAACTGCTGGTAAAGGAAAAGTCCTGTGTACGTGTAAATTCTTTCAGGTTTAACAATTGCTTCACGTAATTGCCATGCCCAATTTGATTACACCAAACTGTCTGACCAAAAGTGCCAATTCCTGATCTTCAATTGTCTGATTCTTAGCATGTGACTTGGTTTAGGTGCTGCTAGCTAACACTAATTGACAAGCAATGGTAACGCAATTGAATGTAAAGGGGAGGTAGTTAGACACTCTCTCTTGCTGGAGATGTTCATTCTTGAGCACTTGTGTGGTGCGATGGTTACTTGCCACTTATCAGCCCAAGCCTTGCTGCATGCCAATATAGACTGTTCCATTATTGAGAGATTGTGAATGGAACTGAACACTTTTCAATCATCAGCGACCATTCTCACTTCTGACTTTACAAGGGAGGGAAGGTCAATTTGCAAAGTTTCCTAACCAAACAACAATTAGACTGGGATAAAAGCAAAATACTGCGGATGCTGGAAATCTGAAACAAAAATAGAAAATGCTGGAGAAACTCAGCAGGTCTAACAGCGTCTGTGGAGAGAAAAACAGAGTAGATGGACGCGAAACATTAACTTTGATTTTCTCTCTACAGATGCTGAGTTCTTCCAGCATTTTCTGCTTTTGTAACAATTAGACTGGATCAAGGCAGTTGAAAGTTTTTAATTAACAGAATTACTGTAAAAATGCCTTTAAAATATGGGCAGTATTTTATAGTTCATGTATTAATTTTCAATTTCAATTCCAGAAAGGTTAAATTCTAGGTGGCTTGGCAATCCTTAAAAAAAAGCACAGGATTCCCATTGAAAAAACATTCCAAACCCAGCCTTGTTATTGTACTGGTTCTCAGCTGGGCTGCAGATATGAGCATTTCAAAGTGGTGAGGTTCTTATTCGTACATGCAGCTACATCTGTGCACCAGCAAGTCACAACTTTTTGGTTTAATGAGACAGAACGGAGACATAGATGAATTACATCCCCCATTATCTCTACAATATCTAGCTGGTCTTCCCACAGAAAATTGATAGAGATGATTGCAAACTAGAAATTTCTAATTTGGATTACCTCTTTAATATGTGAAAGATTTATATTTATAATATGTTTTTGTGCTTCAATAAAACTTGGCAGTGGATTAACCATATTTAAGATTCATTCAATGGATGTGGGCATTGCTGGCGAAGCCAACATCTATTGCCCATCCGCAAATGCCCTTGAGAAGATAGTGGTAAGCTACCTTCTTGAATATAACTGAGTGGTTGGTTAGGCCATTTTGGAGTCAACCACATTGCTATGGGACTGGTGTCACATATAGGCCAGACAGGTTAGTTAAGGATGGCAGACTTCCTCTCCTGAAGCACATTAGGAAATTAGATGGGTTTTTATGACAATCTGGTAGTTTCACCATTATTGATACTGGCTTTTTATTAAAAACTTTTACTAAGTTGAATTTAAATTCCCCAGCAGCTGTACTGGGATTTGAACTGGTGCCTCCAAGTCATTAGGTCAGGCCTCTGAATCACTAGTCCAATAACATAATTATGATATTGTATATTACTTACCAATATATTTCATGGAACGAACACATTCCTTACAATTAACTTCAAAACAAAGATAAGCAGCAATTATGTAATGCTTCAGTAGAATTAAACTTTTCACTGCTATTTTTGGATCAAGAGTTCCATTAGATTTATTCAGAAATTTTTTGCTGAATTTAAATTTTATGAATTTAAATTTAAAATCTGATCATTAATCAAATCCCACTATGACAATTTGCAAAATTGAATTCAGTAAATCTGGTAATCTATCAGTAACCACCAATATAACAAGCATGAAAATTGCTGGATGGTCATAAAAATGTAAATGGTTTACTAATGATCTTCATGGAAGAAAGGTTATCGCCCCCTTACCTGGGCTGGCCGACATGTGACCCCAGTGTCATAATACTTTAAAAAAAAAATTTTCATGTGGGTGTCGCTGGCTAGGCCAGCTTTTATTGCCCATCCCTAATTTCCCTCAAGAAGGTGGTGGTGAGCTGCCTTCTTGAACTGCTACAGTCCATATGGTGTCAGTACACCCACAGTGCTGTTATGGAGGGCATTTGAAGATTTTGACCCAGCAACAGTGAAGGTGTGTAGCTTGGAGGGGAGTTTGATTCACAATGCACTCAGGACAACTACAAATGGGTATTAAATGCTGTCACCCATAGCTCAGGAAAAGGTTCATGAAAATCAGGTTATTTGCTTAAGTGCCGCTCTGTGAAACTTTTTTTGTCAGGAGTATATTACCAGTTAAAGTTGAGCTGCTGATGTTACTGATTGTTGAAGCAGGTGTGGCTGGACTAACATCCACTTCCAGAGTGAGGTCTCTCTCTGTAGGCTGTTCTGGAATAGTTAAAGACACATCTTCCCACGTTCTAGTTGCTTGCTGCTTCTTTCCCTCATCCTCTCCAGAGATGGCAAAGTGTGGCATCTCTATAAGTGTCGAGCAACGGCGCCTGACTGTTAGTGGAGGGCTGGAGTCACTTTCAGTGTGGGATGATTCTGACAACGACATACGCTTTCGGATACTGAGAAAAGGGGGAAAATGCTATAAATAAGTCACAAAATTAAATAAATGGTCATGTTTCTAATGTCTCTTTGAATAGGACTGTCAAGGCCATTTCGGCTGGCCAAGTAACAGAACATTAGTCATGACTACTAGAGAAAGCTGCTGTTTTCCTTCTGCTATTTAGAATGTATAGCAAGTTACAGTGAAAAGTTTAGACTTTTGCATCTTAGTAGAAGATTGTACAGACACAGTTCTCTCCTCAGTTGTCTTAAAGACACGTAACCATATGAGAGTAAGAAAAAGAATAGAACCAATATTTATTCACCATATCAGAAAAAGAAAATATGGATATGAAATGTCGATATTTTCTGATACCACATCTATGTTTTGCAATTGTAAGCTGATTTGAAATCTATTTTGCCACTTAATGGAAAAAATTAGACAAAAGAGAAGCTGAGTTCTTCCTTACCCATTACAAGTCAGGTTTGGCCAACAGAAAAATACATTTAATAGCTTTGATGTGCATCAGGCTGTACAATAACATGATGCCATGGTAAAATACCTCTTCACTGAATATATATCCTCATTGTATTACCAATACAAAGTCCCAAAACATAACAATCTTTTAAATTGTCCCTTTAACTTAGGATAAAATGGAAGAATGAAGGGGTGTTCTGCCCATCAACAAGCCTGGGCAGCTTGGCTGTTAAAGCTTAAATGGGGTCCAGGTTACCTTACTGGGAAGATGGTGCAAGATATCTACACCCGTGACCAGGGAAGCTGTGCTAATGATGGATAGACTGTTAGTCTCCAAGTTGCACAGGGAGGTGTCAGGGATGTTAGGTTTTATAAATAGTTACTCTTTAAACTGTCTATTTAATTTCAAATTGAGAGTCCAAAGGATAGCTAATAAGTATTTCTACCTGGAATCAAGGCCCATGTGATTCATGTTGCCATGGAGATGGACTTTGAGAGGGGAAGAGTCCATAGAAAGCCACTGTAGTATCGGCTTACATGGTCTTTTTGAGATATCCCTGAACCCCCACAGACAAGTCAGTCTTCAAGAATCTGAGAGAGCAAAAGCACAAAGATAGAGTCAGCCAATCTCTATTGTTCACCATGCAGAAGGCGGGTGGGAACTTACACTCAGATTTAAGAGACCAATTTCGTGAGGATTTAAATAAGGCTGGAAGATTTGCCAAGCTTTGGCTGGAGGGAGGGATCTCCAGGTAGCCCTCAGTGGGAAAGTCAGCTCAGTGATTTTAAGTTATCTGACTGGAAAAAGAAAAAGGAAGCATGACATCTGGAGCTGAGAATAGTTTTGAGAGAGATTCCTGGAGAATGAAGTGTCCACTTAAGAAACAGAGTAAGGTATAATCATGGTGGGGGATTTTTGGTTATTTTAAAAGTTAGTTGAGAGAAACTTTTCTCTAGTCTAGAGTTTAAGTAGACAACAAAAATTATGTTTAGTCAATCTTGTTTTGTGCTCATTTATTACAGTAAAACCCTTATACCTTGAAATCTTGACCTGAGACTCTTCCAGTCAGTTACCTGAAATTCAAATATCTATTTCAACGTTATCGGTCTAAGCGGGAATCGTAACAATGGATCCAAGTGTTACCAACTGACGATGTTGAGCAGTTAGTTCAGACTCCAATGTGTGATGGGAAACAATGGCCTTTAGTCAACATCACAGCAACCTGGTGCTCGGATACACACACAAAGGAAAAAGCATATTTGGGCTTTGGGGCAACATCCCCCCCCCCCCCCCCACCCCCGTTGGGGGGGGGGGGGGGGGCTCTACCTGGAATCAAGGCCCATGTGATTCATGTTGCCATGGACTTTGAGAGGGTAAGAGTCCATAGGAAGCCACTGTAGTATTGGCTTACATGGTCTTTTTGAGATATCCCTGAACCCCCACAGACAAGTCAGTCTTCAAGAATCTGAGAGAGCAAAAGCACAAAGATAGAGTCAGCCAATCTCTATTGTTCATCATGCAGAAGGCGGGTGGGAACTTACACTCAGATTTAAGAGACCAAGTTCGTGAGGATTTAAATAAGACCATTTTACAAGGGCGGGCCAATTAAGGCCCGCCCAATGTGACACCCGGCGGGGGGGGGGGGGGGGGGGGGGGGGGGGGCTTTCTACCTGGAATCAAGGCCCATGTGCGGGGGGGATGGGGAGATTCACTTAGCTAGGAGTGCACTCTTTCATGCATGCACACAGAAGAGCGCACAGATCTCCCTGAGGCAAAATCGGCTCACATTTTAAACTTTAAATAAAGCTGAGAAAAAAATTTCCCTGCCATGTCCCCTCATGTGACACTGTCACATGAGTTGGGACATGTCCATAACTTTTATTTTAAAATATTGAGAGATTTCTAAATCCTCATGAAACATCATCCCACCCGTGAATGAGGTTTCATGCTTCTTCACAAGCCCGCCAGGGCTCCCAGCCTGCCTGCCAACCTTAAGGTTGGACGGGCAGGTCCATTAATGACTTCAACTATTTTGTTAATGACCTTAATAGGCCATTGGCAGGTTGGTGTGCACGCCCGCCAAACTGAAAGTCTGAATGATGCGCCATAACCTCGGGGCGCACAACCGACATCATCCCATGTCATTTTACGTGTTGGCGAGTGGGTCCCGCCCCCACTCATCGGCCAGAAGATACAGCCCTTGAAGTTTCTTCAATGCTCAGTTCATTGTCTCAGCTACGCTGTCAAAATGGAGCAACCTTCAGGTACATGCTGACAGGGGAGGTTAATAAAAATCACCCAACAGTGAATTTGAACACCTACTGTAGAAAGACACTGGCACATTACCACACGTCCACTCTATCAGCAAGGCAACAGTGATTGGAACAAGGAAATAAAAAGGTAGGGCAAGGAAAGAGTAAGGGGGAATGAATTAAAGTTTAAGGAAATTCTACTCCGAAGATTAAATTCCAATTATCTGGGTAGGTGTGGACAGGAATAACATACAGGGTTTTGGGGACCAATAGCAAAATGTTTGCAGCCAGAACATCATAAAGGAATAACAGAAAATAACAGGTTGAACATCCAATCTAATTATTAAAATCCCTCTACATTAGTAGTCTGAAACTATTTGCTCGTTTTCTAATAATCTAGATAAGAATAATGCCTCAGTAAATTAAAACCCAAAATACACAACAAATATGCATTGCTGAAAAAAGTGACATGTCTAAGCTTTTCATCCTGCACTTGCAAGAATACCAATATAAGGGGCAGACAACAATTTACACTGTATGTGAAGAGAATGTTGATTGGTTGACAAGTGGTGTTGCCACGGAGAATGCACCACTGACGGTGACTGACAGATAAGTGCCAAGCATTGTTTGAAATTTAAGCCAGACAGCTTGAACCTCATTGGTCAAGGCATTGCCCTGAGGAATGAGTAAACGAATGGCTGTCACTTATCTTGCTTAGCTGAAACAGGCACAATGTATGTATATGTTCTTTCTGCCTGCAAAGAACAGGGCCCTGGAATCAGCACTCTCTTCACATACAGTATAAATTGTTGTCTTCCCCTTATATTGGTATTCTTGCGAATGTCCTGATGAGTGCAAGACGAAAAGCTTAGACATGTCTCTTCTTTCAGCCACACTCATGTTCTGTACTACCAAACAAATATGTCCGTGAACTAGATATTTTAAATTGAAATGTTAATGCCAGTTTGAAATTTTACAGGTCATTTAACTGAAATGCAAGTTTGAAAACCAAATTACACCTTAAACAATAAACTAAAATTTAGGTACTTACATCTTAAGCTTAGCCCACTGGAAACAACACAACTATTCTTAATGTTTACAGCTAAACCCCATTTCCAAATTTTTCATGGATATTTAAATATAAGGATTTCTGTTTTGCTTAATCATTGGAAGCCATAAAGCATCAGATAATTGGAGGCATTGAGTTGGGCTAGTGCTGTGAGCTGCAAGAAGGCGGCCAAGGCCCTTGTCTACCAAATAAAAAGGCTAAGGATGGACCTGCCACAATGGTGCTGGAGTGTTATTCAAGGCTCACCTAGAATTAGATAGAACGTAGAACCCAAAAACAGGCCATTTGGCCCAACCAGTCCAAGATGGCAATTATGCTCTGTTCAAGATTCCTTCCACCCTTTCTTGTCTAACTCCCTCAGAACTTTCTGTTGTCTTCTCCCTCATATGTGTTATCTATCTTTGCCTTAAATTAATCCACACTATTTGCCTCAACCACTCTCCACAGTAGCAGAGCTCAACATTCCCACCACTCTTTGGATAAAGACAGACCCTTGGAGGTCTCCAGCCAAATTGATTCACTCCATGATATCAAAAAATGGCTGAAAGCACTGGATACTGCAATGGCTGTGGGCCCTGACAATATTCTGGAAATAGTATTGAAGATTTGCATTCCAGAACTAGCTATGCCCCTAGCCCAAGCTGTTCCACAACAGCTACAACACTGGCATCTACCCAGCAACATGGAACACTGCCCAGCTACGTCTGTTTACAAAAAAGAGAAATCCAGCCAAGTCAATTTCCGCCCCATCAGTCTACTTTCAAATCATCGGTAAAGTGATGGAAGGGGTTGTCGACAGTGCTATCAAGTGACACTTTCTCACCAATAGCCTGCTCACTGACGCTTAGTTCAGCCATGGCCACTCAGCTTCTGACCCCATTACAGTCTTGGTCCAAACAAGGACAAAAGAGCTGAATTCCAGAGGTGAGGTGAGAGTGATTGCTCTTGACATCAAGGCAGCAGCTGAGCGAGCGTGGTATCAAGAAGCCCTAGCAAAACTGGAGTCAATGGGGATTGGGGGGAAACTATCCGCTAGGCGAAGCCATACCTTGCACAAAGGAAGATGGTTGCAATGTTGGAGGTCAATCATCTCAGTCCCAAGGCATCACTGTAGAAGTTCCTCAGCAAAGTGCCCTAGGCCCAACCATCTTCAGCTGCTTCATCCCTTTACATTCCCTCCATCACAAAGTCAGAAGTGGGGATATTCACTAATAATTGCACAATGTTCAGCACCATTCACAACTCTTCAGATACTGAAGCAGTCCGTGTCTATATGCAGCAAGACCTGGACAACATTCAGTAGCATGTAACATTCATGCCAATCAAGTGCTAGGCAATGACCATATCCAACAAGAGAAAATCTAACCATCTCCCTTTAACATTCAATGGCATTGACATCACTGAATCCCCCACTATCAACATCTGGGGCTTATCATTAACCAGAAACTGAACTGGATCAGTCTTAATACTGTGGCTACAAGAACAGGTCAGAGGCTGCGAATTTTGCAGAGAGTAACTCACCTCCTGACTCCTCAAAGTCTGTCCACCATCTACAAGGCACAAATCAGGAGTGTGATAGAATACTCTCCACTTGCCTGGATGGGTGCAGCTCCAGCAACATTCAAGAAGCTTAACATTATCCAGGACAAAGCTGCCCACTTGATTGGCACCCCCTCCACCACCAACACACAGTGGCAGCAGTGGAAACCATCTGCAAGATGCACTGCAGCATCTCACCAAGGCTTTTTTGATAGCATCTTCTAAACTCAGGATGTCTACCATCCACAGTGACAAGGGTAGCAGGTGCATGGGAACACCATCACCTGCAAGTTACCCTCCAACCCACACACCATTCTGACTTTGAACTACATTGCTGTTCCTTCACTGTTACTGGGTCAAAATCCTGGAACTCCCTTCCTAACAGCAATGTACATATGAACAAATGAATTAGGAGCAGGAGTAGGCCACTCAGGCCTTCAAGCCTGCTCCATAATTCAATAAGATCTGATTGTAACCTTCCACCTACTTCCAATAACCTTTCACCCCCTTGTTAATCAAGAATCTATCTAATTCTGCCTTAAAAATATTCAAAGACTCTGCTTCCATAGCCTTTTGACGAAGAGAGTTCCAAAGACTCACTACCCTTAGAGAAAATATTTCTCATGTTTTAAATGAGTGACCCCTTGTTTTTAAACTGTGACCCCTAGTTCTAGATTCTCCCACAAGAGGAAACATCCTTGCCACATCCACTCTGTCAAGACCCCTCAGGACCTCTCTTACTCTTCTAAACTCCAGTCGATACAAGCCTAACCCTGTCTAAACTCTCCTCATAAGACAAACCACCATTCCTGGTATTAGTCTAGTAAACCTTCTCTGATCTTCTTCTAATGCATTTACAGCTTTCCTTAAATAAGGAAACCATTGCTGTACACAGCACTCCAGATGTGGTCTCACCAGTGCCCTGCACAACTAAAGCATAACCTCCCTACTTTTGTATTCAATTCTCCTCGCAATAAACGAGAACATTCTATTGGGATGGGTATGTGGGTGTCCCCACACCACATGGACTGCAGCGGTTCAAGAAAGCAGCTCACTATCACCTTCTCAAGAGCAATTAGGAATGGGCAATAACTGCTGGTCTGGCCAGCAATGCCCACAGCCTATGAATGGATAAATAAATAAAAAATTTGAATTTCCTTCTTGATTTCTGAGTGACTATCTTATATTGATGGCCTTAGTTTTATGCTTCCTGATATGGAAACACACTCTCTGTGTCTTCTCTATCAAAACCGTTTACAACTTTAAAGACCTCTGTTAGGTCACCCCTTAGCCTTCTCTTTTTAGAAGAAAGACCCTGCCGATTCAGCCTTTCCTGATAGATATATCCTAGCAGTTCTGGTACCATCCCTGCAAATCATTATTGCACCCTCCCCAGTACCTCAATTTCCATATTATAAAGATGGCTACTAGAATTTTAAACAGTATTCCAAGTGTGCTTGAACCAAGGTTCGAAACAAGTGTAGCATAACCTCCACTTGGCAAAGGAAATTCTTATACATCAAATTGAAAAAAAAACCTCTATTTCTGGTACTTCAAATGTAACTCAAGGGTGGATAATTGGCCAGTTCAAAATAGGGATGATATATGAGTTTTATTAAATTGCTAAACATGACTCTGTACAACTGAAGGGTAAAATTTGAATTCTCTATATAAAAAGGGATTACACCTGGTGAGCATCAGAGAAAATACAGTAGCTGTGAGGACTGGTCACTTCACAAGGATCAATGTTTCTGACATGCATTTACTGGGAAAAAAAATCACAGTTCAAGGTAGTAAGGACATATGCATTAACAAAAGACTTTCAGAATTTGACACCTCAATTTAAATGAAACTTGTTGTCAGGTTTCACAAAGACAGATCTGTTCTGCTGCAATATCGAACAAACCAGAGTTTAGATTGGGGTTTTTGTTGAAAAATTCTGCATGCGGCTAGTAATCTGCTTTCACTTTCAGCAAACATATTCTTTTAAATTTAGTTGACCATTAATGATTTGTACCTCAAGTTTTTCTCATGAAAAGTATTCTTACATTCTGAGATTGTTCCCCACCTTCCTAATCAATGGAAAATCTCAGGGATGTAGATAGTTGTGGACATGAAATGCTGCTTTTAAAACCACCATATGTCTAAGCCGTCCAACATCAATTTAAAGAAATTCCCACTAAAATTGCTAAGAGACAATCCAACAGGTGATCATTATAGATAAAAGTTTCTGTATAGAATTTACAAATAATAACATCCACTAGCTGATCACAATCTGATTCTGAGCAGAAAGCACGTCACTGACCAATTTTACTTCCTCTCTTGATTTTGACAGCAGACAGTTAACTCACATTTCTGGAGACCCAATTATCCAGCTCCTATCTCGGGTCTTCAGACTACCAAGGCCATCCAACTTGTCAATTCTATCTTCTTTCTCCTCACTGAAGCTGCGTTTGGTAGGCGGTGGTGTTTTCCTTTCTTCGTGTAGTGAAAGCCGTTCCATGCTACTGTAAACCTAAAATATGAGAATGTTCATTAGTTTTCACGGGCTCTGTCTAATAGTAGAAAGTAATAGTAGAGACTCCTCGAATATTGAAACAGTCCATTCCCGCTTGCAACAAGACCTGGACAACATTCAAGCTTGGGTTGATAAGTGGCAAGTAACATCCATGAAGTTACCACCTCCAACAGGAGAGAGTCTAATCTCCTCTTGACATTCGATGGATTAACATTGCTGAATCCTCCACCAAAAATATCCTGGGGGTTCTCACGTCCTGACTCTGCAAAGCCTTTCCATCATCTACAGGCACAATTCAAGCACGTGATGGAATAATCTCCTGGATGAGTGCAGCTACAACAGCATTCAAGAAGCTCGAACATCATCCAAGACAAAGCAGCCCAGGTGCTCAGCACTCCACCCACCACTTTAAACGTTTACTCCCTCCCACCATCGGCACACCGTGGTTGTAGTCCATATCATCTACAAGATGCTTCTTCAACAGCACCTTCCAAAATCCGCAACCTCTATCGCCTAAAAGAATGAGGGCAGTAGGTGCATGGGAATACTATCACCTGCAAATTTCCCTCTAAGTAATACACTATCCTGACTTGGAAATGCTCCTTCTTCATCGCTGAGTCAAAATCCTGGAACTCCGTCCCTAACAGCACTGCGGGTGTACCTATGCCATACGGACTCCAGTGGTTCAAGAAGGCTTTTCACCACTTTCTAATGGCTAATTAGGGATGGGTAATAAATGCTGGCCTTACCAGCGATCCACATACCCCATGAGTGAATAAAAATCAATTTAATAACTGAGCCCTATATACACATGCCCCACTGTCCAACATAAGGTATAATTATCAACCTACTTACGAGTTAATTCCGTGTCTTTTTTCAAATACTGAGACAGGATCTTTACCATGCTGGATATTGATACTGGGATCGACCTAATTTGAATTTTAGGAACAGGGAAAGGCTAGTTAAGTGTTTCTTTATTTCTGAATGATCTAGACTTCACCTCTCCAGATTCTCACCAAATCCCTTAATTTCTTCTCTCTTCGAAAACATGTCTGGTTACCACTTGGATCAGTTAAGTGCTTCAAATGAATTTCTCTCTTTAATTTTATGACTGTAAACCCTGAAGAAAGACCCAATTGTACCCCTCACATTCAGCAATCTAGATATTGTGTTTACCTTGCTGAATCTTGGCGAACATGATGAAAACTGTTTAATTTCTACACGGTCATCCTCATTAGTGTCATCTTCCTCATCAGAATCAAGATGGTGGTACCTGTCAGATCGAGCTATAACAAGAAAGATACATGTATCAAAAATGAGTACTACTTCAGTGATTTAAAATCGTCATATTTGCATAACACATCATTTTCATCAGAAACTTTGTGACCTCAACAGGTCAGATGGATAAAGTGTTCGTTGAAAATAATGAACCAAACCATGCACCACCAACATATTAAAACTTGGTAAAATTAAGCTTTAACTATCATATTGGTGACATTGGCAACTTGGCTTTTTTTATTCCTATTAGAGTAACAACCTTTCTCATCATACACAATTTTACAAACATAGGGTTGGCATCATTATATTTTATTAAGTGAGTGAGAACAAAGCTGTTAAACCCAGGGCCCTGGGCCCACATACAGGCAAATTCTGGCAATCTGGCTTTGAAGACAGGGTAACAGTTTATTTGAAACAGAAACAGAATTACCTGGAAAAACTCAGCAGGTCTGGCAGCATCGGCGGAGAAGAAAAGAGTTGACGTTTCGAGTCCTCAAGACCCTTCGACGGAGGGTCATGAGGACTCGAAACGTCAACTCTTTTCTTCTCCGCCGATGCTGCCAGACCTGCTGAGTTTTTCCAGGTAATTCTGTTTTTGTTTTGGATTTCCAGCATCCGCAGTTTTTTTGTTTTTATCTAACAGTTTATTTGGCTTGTTGCTTTGTCCAGTTTGATTTTTGTGAGCTTGAAGATTTGGGAAGGGTCGTTTTAAGCATTGCCATCTCAAGTTCAAGTTCAACCTAAAGGAGTACTAGTAAAATCTTCCTCAACTGTCCTATAATGGCCAATAAATGAGGATGACTTGATTGAGTTCTGAGTTCATGGGATAATATTAGTCATAATTAAGCACTAAACCACCACAACAACTTGTACGTATATTGATCTTTTAACCTCAGGCAGTTCTGAAGAGGAGTCATAATGGACTCAAAACATTAACTCTGTTTCTCTCTACACAGATGCTGCCAGACCAGCTGAGTTTTTCCATCAATTTCTATTTTTATTTTTAACCTCAGGCCACTAGTTTCCAAACTCTACCTACTGTCAAAGTAACTGGTGTCATCTTCTGATTCAAGCTGAGGAATGAATTCAGCCTTCTGACGAAGCAGACTGTTCCAGTCCAGATCTGTGAAAAACCGATGTTGCTTAACTTCATAGACACTACCTAAGGAGGATAAAGCATAGTTCTGTGTTGATTCAAGTCCACCTTTCTTGACCTTACATGAAAGGGCAAAGCTGAGCAATTTCATCATCCTACAATTCTTCCTTGCCAGCCACAAGCAAAGCCTTTCTAAAAGAAAAAATGGTTAATTTACTCTTCTAATTCTTGTACTGAAAAAATACAATAAACTAGCGAATGCACACGCACAATTTAATTATTCTTAGTATACAGAAAAAAGGTCACTATACACTGCAGACCTGCCCTGATAGGTAGTCAATTATTTTTCAGGTAAAAGTTTGATGTTGAGATTTCAAAACAAGCTTGTAAAGAAAATTAGAAGTTGGGATAATGGGAGAAGAGGAAAGAGTAGCATTTAAAATGCACAAAAACAAAGTAAGATTTTAGTCACAACAAATTTTATCCATAGCTATAATACCTTGTTCATGTTACAGAATTTTAACTTTCCAATTCAGTAGATTTTTGTAAGTATCTCTAACATTGATCATAATTCAGAAAAGTAATTGCTAATCATTACCGGCACCCAGTCGTTCCAACGGATTTTGCCTTAGCAGCTTTGAGATGAGGTCCTCTGCATCAGGTGGTAAAGCGTCATCTCCATCTGGCCAAGCTATCTCATCTGAGCAATGAATCAAAAAGTTTACAATGAAAGGTTTTAAATGAAGCTGATAAGTATTTGCATGCTTGTAAAGCCTAATTTAAATAATTCAAAACTTCCTCCAAAATCAAATCATATAATTACAGAATTGTACAGCACAAGCAGTCACATGCCCATTACTCCTGTGCCAGCTCTTTGAAAGAATTATCCACTTGTTCTATTATCTTGTCCTTTTCCAATGTAAGCTTTAAATTTATTATTTTTCATCTGTTTACTCACTTCCCTTTCAAAGGCTATTATTAATTTGTCTCTATCACTTTTCTGGTAGAACATTCTGGGCCCCCACAACCCTCTGTGTAAAGATCTCCTAACATCACCCTGGGAAGAATTTTCCCCCGTTGGGATGGAGGGGGGGGGGAGGGGGGAGAGAGAGAGAGAGAGAGAGAGAGAGAGAGAGAGAGAGAGAGTTCAGGAGCAGGTGTGCGTGTGCAGGCTAGGTTGCGGGGGGTGGGGGAAGAGGGATGTTCCCTAAGCTGGGGGTGCGCTCTTTCGCGCGTATCTCCCTGAGGCGAAGTGCTGCCTCAAGGAGATCAGCGCCAAATTTAAAAATGGTAGATGTAGAGAAATAAAACTTCCCTGACATATCCCCACGTGACACTGTCACATGAGTTGGGACTTGTCCATCACTTTTGATTAAACTTTTATTAAATTTGATCATCTGATCCGTCCACCCACAGGATCCCTTTAGTACTCTGAATTCCATTTATCGACAAGAATCTCTTTAGTTACTTCTTGAAACCCATTAAGGTTTATTGTTGCACCAGCCATAGTAGTAATCTGTTGCACATACTTACCAGCCTTTTAGTTAAAAAAAAGTTCCTCCTGCCTTTCCTGTGTTCTTTTAGTGTCCCTAATTTGTAAATATGACCCCTGGTACTTACATTCTGTATACAGCAGAAAATTTATTTGGATCCAATTTGTTCAGATCTTTCAAAATTCTAAATGCTTTGGTCACATCCCCTCTTCGTCTTCTCTTTTTCAGAGAAAGAAGGCCCAAGATAATCATGGGAGATTTTAATCTATATATAGGCTGAAAAAGTCAGATGGGCAAAGGTAGCCTAGATGAGGAGTTCATAGAATGTTTCCAGGATAGTTTCTTAGAACAGCATGTTCTGGAGTCAACCAAAGGGCAGGCTATACTAGACCTGATATTGTGCAATGAGATAGGATTAATTGATGATTTCATAGTGAAGGCATCCCTAGGTAGCAGCGGCCATAATATGCTTGAATTTTACATTCAGTTTGAAGGAGGCAGGAATGGGTTCGAGACTATGTTTTTAAACTTAAATAAGGGCAATTATGAGGTCATGAAAGCACAGCTGGCTAAAATCTATTGGAAAATTTTAGGTTATGGGTTAGGTCAATAGAGATGCAGTGGCAAACATTTACGGGAATATTTCAGAATACACAGAATAGATACATTCCCACAAGTAAGTAAAAGTCCAAGGGATGGACACACCATCCTTGGTTAACTAGAAAGGTTAAAAGGAAGTACAAACTTAAAGAAAAAGCAGATAATTATGCAAAGATAGATGGAAGGCCAGAAGACTGGACAGAATAAAAGGAACAGCAAAGGATGACTAAAAGATTAATAAGGAAGGAAAAACTAGAGTACTAGGGAAAGCCAGCCAGAAATATAAAAACTGATAGAGTTTCTATAAATATTTTAAATGGAAACTAGTTAACAAAGTGAATGTTGGTCCTATAAAAAGTGAGTCTGAAGAATTGATAATGGAAAACAAGGAAATGGCAGATGAATTGAACAGGTGTTTTGCATCAGTCTTCACTATAGAGGATACAAGTAACATCCCAGAAACAGCTATAAATCAGGAAATGGAAGGGAGGGAGGAATTCAGGAAAATTACAATCACCAGGGAAGTGGTGCTGAGTAAATTGTTGGAGCTGTGGGCTGACAAGTCTCCAGGTCCTGATGGACTTCATCCTAGGGTCTTAAAAGAAGTGGCTAGTGAGATAGTTGATGCATTGGTTTCAATTTTCTGAAACTCCCTAGATTCGGGAAAGGTTCCATTAGATTGAAAGTTAGCAAATGTAGCTCCATTATTCAAAATGGGAGAGAGACAGAAAGCAGGAAACTACAGGCCAGTTAGCTTAGCATCTATCATAGGGAAAATGTTAGAAACTATTATTAAAGAAGCTATAGCAGGGCATTTGGATAAATTCAAGGTAACGAAGCAGAGTCAACATGGTTTTGTGAAAAGGAAATTATGTTTAGCCAACTTATTGGAGTGCTTTGAGGAAGCACGTGTACTGTGGGTAAAGGGGAATCGGTGGATATACTGTACTTAGATTTCCAGAAGGCATTTGATAAAGTGCAACATCAAAGGTCATTGCGGAAAATAAAAGCTCATGCTATTTGGGGGGGTAACATATTGAATAGAAGATTGGCTGGCTAACAGGATGCAGAAAGTAGGCATAAATGGGTCTCAGGTTGGCAAGATTTAATGAATGGTGTGCCACAAGGATCACTGCTGGGACCTCAACTGTTTACAATTTATATAAACGACTTGGATGAAGGGAAGGATGGGATGGTTGCCAAATTTGCTGATGACACAAAGATAGGTAGGAAAATAATTTGTGAAGAGGACAGAAGGAGCTACAAGAAGATAAAGATAGGTTAAGTGAGTGAGCAAAGATCTGGCAAATGGAGTATGTTATCTAAATGGTGAAAGATTGCAGAGCTCTGACATGCAAAGGGATCTGGGTGTCAGTCTATGAATCGCAAAAGGCTAGTATGCAAATACAACAAGTAATTAGGAAAGCTAATAGAATGTTATCATTTATTGGACGGGAATTGAATACAAAAAGGGAGGTTATGCTTCAGTTATACAGAGCACTAGTGAGACCACATCTGGAGTACTGTGTACAGTATTGGTCACCATATTTAAGGACATAAATGCATTGAAAGCAGTTCAGAGAAAGTTTACCAGACCAATCACAGAATCTCAGAATTGTTGCGGTGTAGAAGGAGGCCATTTGGCCCATCATGTCTGCACCGGCTCTCTAAGCATTTTAACTTAGTGCCAATCTCCTTTTTCCCCATAAGCCTGCACATTGTTTCTATTTAAATAAGTATCCAATGCCCTTTTGAATGCCTCAATTGAACCTACCTCCACCACACTTCCAGGCAGTGCATTCCAAACCCTAACTACTCGCTGTGTGAAAAAGTTTTTTTCTTACCTTGCATTTGTTTCTTTTGCAAAACACCATAAAAGTGTGCCCTCTGGTTCTCGATCCGTTTACGAGCGGGAACAGTTTCTCCCTATCTACTCTGTCCAGGTCCGTCATGATTTTGAAAGCTTCTATCAAGTCTCTTCTCAGCCTTTTTTTCTCCAGGGAAAACAGTCCCAATTTCTCCAATCTTTCCTCATAACTGAAGTGTCTCACCATGGGAATCATTCCTGTATACCTCTTCTGCACTCTCTCTAATGTGTTCACATCCTTCCTATAGTCTGAAGCCCAGAACCGTACATGATACTCCGGCTGAGGTCTAACCAGTGTCTTATATAAGTTCATCATACCCTCCCTGCTCCTGTACTCTATGTCTGGATTAATGAAGCCTAGAATACTTCATGCTTAAGAAACAGCTCTCTCTACCGGTCCTGCCACCTTTAATGACTGATGTACAAATACATGCAGGTCTCTCTGTTCCTGCACACCCTGTGGAATAGTATCCTCTATTTTATACTGTCTCTACATGTTCTTTGTACCAAAGTGTAGCACCTCACACTTCTCCACATTGAACTTCATCTGCCACCTATCTGCCCACTCCACCAATATGTCAATGTCCTTTTGAAGTTCTACACTGTCCTCCTCACAGTTTACAATTCTCCCACATTTTGTGTCATCTGCAAACTTTGAAATTGTCCCCTGCACACCAAGATCTAGACACATATATATCAGGGAGAGCAAGGGTCCCCAATACTGACCCCTGGGGAACTCCACTACAAACCTTCTTCCAGCCCGAAAAATACCCATTAACCATTACTCTCTGTTTCCTATCCCTCAACCAATTTTGTATCCACGTTGCTACTGTCCTTTTATTCCATGACCTATAACTTTCCTCACCAGTCTGTTGAGTGGCACTGTATCAAACACCTTTTGGAAGTCCATATACAGCACATTGACAGCCTTGCCCTGAACAACCATCTTTGTTGCCTCCTCAAAAAACTCCAGCAAATTAGATACGACTTTCCTTTAACAAAACCATACTGACTCTTCCAAATCAATCCAATTTTTTCCAAGTGGCTAATTATATCCTGAATAATTGTTTCTAGGAGCTTCCCCATCACCGAAGTTAAACTGATCAGTGTATAATTGCAGGGCAGCTCTTTACCACTCTTTTTGAACAAGGTACCTGGAATGGGTTAGTTGACTTATGAAGAAAGGATGGACAGGCTAGGATTGTATCCGCTGGAGTTTAGAAGAGTAAGAGGTGACTTGATTGAAACATTTAAGATCCTGAGGGGACTTGGCAGAGTGGATGTTTCCTCTTGTGGGAGGATCTAAAACTAGGGATTACTGTTTGAAAATAAGGGGTCGCCCATTTAAAACAGAGATGAGGCGAAATTTTTCCTCTTAGAGGGTTGAGAGTCGTTGGAATTTCCTTCCTGAAAAGGCGGTGGAAGCAGAGTCTTTGAATATTTTTAAGGAAGAGGTGGATAGATTCTTGATAAGCAAGGGAGTGATAGATTATCGGGGATAGGCGGGATGCAGCTTTGAGGTTACCACCAGATCAGCCATGATCTTGTTGAATGGTGGAGGAGACTCGGGGGCCGAATGGCCTACTCCTTGTTCATTTGTCAATCTTTCATCATACAACATTCCCTTAAGCTGTGAGATCAATCGTGCGGCCCTTTTCCGCAACATCTGAAAATAACTGAATATTCTCTTTAAAATAGGGAGACCAAAACTGGGACATGGATACAAAATTAAATGCCAGAAAATTAGGGCTGAAAGCTGAAGAAACCTTTAAAAATATAGAGCTTTGTTGCTGTGAAATGCATTATTGGTGTTAGTGATTGAAACAGAGACCACGTTAACATTTAAGAATAGATTAGAAATATGGTTGAAGGAGAGGATAATAAAGAATATGGGAACAGGATGAGCACATGGAGTTAGGACTACTGTTTGTGTGGAAGATAAAAACCAACCTGGTCTGTTTCTGTATTGCAATTTCTATGTAATTCTATGTAAACCTGCTGAATGTTATTCTAACACTGTCTAAAAAACTTGTGCAAAACTACTATATCCAATACTGTAAGTTGTTAAGCTGGTTAAAATAAATTTACAACTTTATTAAAATAATGCACGAAATAATTTTATATGTGCAATAACCATTCGACTAATAACAGCATTCAGTGGATATATAACCCTAATAGAATTATAAGACTTGGATTCCCCTTGGATGAAAATGTATTGTAGAAAAGGTTTTTGATATCCACTGTAAAAAAATAACCACTAGATTTAGCGGTCAGAGGCGAAGCAACTGTGCTTACCACTGACCTTGAGAAAAACTGGCCACAAAGATCTAGAGATCTCTGCAGTGTGGACTTCCCCTTTCCTGACTGGAGTTTAAATCTGGCACCACGTCAATGACATGAGCAGCAATAATGTCTGCAAGCAGCAAAAAACATTTTCAGGGACAGCAAACCAGGAAGTTAAAAGCAGGAATTATCATTGTTTTTAAATGAATTTCTCAAATAGCAAAATAAATGAATATGATCGGATTAAGATAGAAACTAAAATATGAACAAACCTTAAAAGAATTAAAATTGTGGAATTTTGTTATTAAATCATAATGGAGAAAATTTCCACCAAAATAATACTAGCTTTTCAGTGCCAATGAGGGTGTTAAGCAGTAATGACGAACTTGGTATGCAGTTTAAAAAAAATTACATCTCACTCAACAAGGCGTAACATTTTCAAGGGTTTTTCAGCGAAACTAAGTGTTAATGTGGAAATTTTTGCCAATTTACTGACTGGTTACGGGTTGCATTTTGAGAGAACCTGAAGGGACATTCTTTCGAGCAGCACAGAATCACTGACTGCTACTTCTAGGTTTCTGTGTTATTCTGCAAACATGTGGAATCCCAAAGTTGCTGTCAGTTTTAATGGAGTAATGATGGCGAATGCTGACAGCTTCACTGTCATTATCACCACAAAATACATGCGAACCTTCAGGGTTCTAGAAGCAATTCAGCAGTGGAGGATTTATTTGTTGCTTCTCTTTAAAGTTCTGCACCTTCACCTCAATTATGATGTGTAGCTCCAAAATTCCAAAACATAACTTACCACTAATCACTTGTCCAAACAGTTCCTCTGGAGTATCTCCAAAAAAAGGAACACACCCCACCAGAAATTCATACAGGATTATACCCATGGCCCACCAATCCACTGGCTTCCCATAACCCTGCCGCAGTATCACTTCAGGAGCGATGTATTCTGGAGTTCCACATACCTTTGCCAAGATAAAGAAACCAGTTTTTATACAGTTTATTTTGCTGCACATTTAAATCTCATTGTAGATCTACGCTTCAACAAAAAAGCTTTCCAGTTTAGCAAACATCATATGATGAAATGAATGGAATATTCACTCTAATGTGGATTTCTATTCAGAAATACCCAGAAAATGAAAGTAGCTCAATAAACTATACCTGATTTTTTTTAACATTCAAAAAACACATCACAAAAACCAGTGTCATTGTATGAACTAAAAGTTGATCCTGCAACATGTTGGAACCCCTGGCATGGGGTAACTGATAATTATGCTACATTGATCTTAATTAAGCAGAGCATTTGACAATAGTTACCTGAAAAGACAGAATTATGGATGCATGATGATTTTCCAAGAAGACAAGATCAACTAAAACTCAAAAAGAAATCACCTGACAACCAATTAACCAAACCATGTCACACCATTAAAGGTCCAAGGTGAAAATTTCAACAAAAAGTCATTGCAATTTCTTGATATTCGGCAGTGGGCTTACGGTCCAGGGGAAATAGGAGGAAGCATTAAGATTTGGCGCTCAGCCTCTGCTCAATAGAGGTTAGTAGTCCTGACAGCAAAAGCACCACCCTTGTCAGCAGGCTTGATGATGATATTAGGGTTGGACCTGAGAGGACGGAGTGCTGCCAGTTCAGAGGGAAATAAGTTGGAGAGAGTAATAGGAGCACAGGAATTGAGACAGCCGATGCTATGCCAGCAATTCTCAATGAAATGGGCCATCAAGGGCAAGAGGCCAGAAGGACGGGTCCAGATGGAGGGAATATATTAGAGATGGGTAAGAGGGTCCAATGCTCCTGTTCTAGTGCAGGGTCATCACCTAAAAATTAACTCAGTATTTCCAGCATTTTGTTTTTATTTCAGGCTTGCATCTGCAGTATTTTGCTTTTGTGTTGGGACCATTTCTTGCCCATTTCTAACATCAAATCATTTTTTGGTCCCTTGCATGGCCTTCCACACTCACAAGCTAGGTTACTGCTAGTCCTATCTTGGAATCCCACTTAGACCGTTTTATTTTGGCAACAAGTAATTCTCTGTCTCTTGATGCTGTATACATACTTTCCCTTCCTTTTACATCCCTACATGCCAAATTCAATTATTCTTGTGTGTAACCGATCCATTCTACAGACCGAAGTCTGAATTTACTTGCTGCAATTATCTTGAATTCACATTTTTCTCTTCACCACTGCTGCAGTACTATTTAAATAGTATAACTTGATTTCTAAATGAGTTGAAAATGGCATTAAGGCTGTATTTTCCCTGTTTTGATTGCTCAGTTGTCCTATCTTTAATGCAAAGATGTTTATACAGTATATTTGTGCCTAGATTGGAAATGAAAAAAATTTGGCTTGTCCAGAAGGTCCCATTGGAACGTCCACACTTCTGAAAGCCAAGTGATTACATTATCAGGTTCACACTGAATAGCCTGCAAACCATCAGGCTTCTCAAATTAAAATTGGCCACTTAAACAAGGTGCAAGTGTCACCATCTGGTGAATTGCTTTCTAGAAATGTGTAAGGGTGGGTGGGGTTGGTGAAAGAGGAAAAGAAAAGAAATGGTTAGAAATAAGAGAGATGTTAAAATACCAAATGTATTTATCCCATGAACTGTTTTTATAACATTTTCTATTTAATAAGCAAATTATTAAAGAAAATTTCAGTTACAAAACTGATAAAAAGTTTAATAGGAATCAGCTTTAGGTTTCCAGTATGTTAGTTTTGTAATACTTTTATTAATTAAGAAACTACTGCTAAGCAATCAGTGGATTAAACCAACAATGACGGACTATTTATCCTTTCCGATCCAGGTGGAAAGACATGAACGAATGTGTTAACAATTTTCAAAAAGTTCTAGTTTTTCGTTGATTAAAATTTTAAAGAATGGGTGATACCGAGCCTTACAATACATGTCTTTCACTCTAGAATATGTATTCAAATTCAGCCCAAACTAGTAACATCACAATTTCCTCTGTGTCTTGACACAAACTGTGAATCTTGCTAACAGACATAGCAACCTGTATTATTATAGCATGATGTAATAACAGCTGGAAAGTAAAGTGAAAATAAAATATACTGATGCAGCAGATAGCAGCTTTTCTAAGGCAGTTTATTTTTCAGGAAGCAGTTATACCTGAGCTTGGTGTTGCCACTGGAAAATATTCATACTTTAGGGCTTTCTAAGTGAGGCAAATAATTTATGCAAAGATATGGAGTAAGCAGGGTTGAGATTTATCAGATTTATTTCACTTAAACACTTTTATGGTCATTAGAGAGGAGACTTTGCCTTTATTTGGTGATCCCTCTTAGAGGGCAGCGCAGTTTTCCAGAGTTTTATTTTCTTGTCCCTCATGCCATTCTGTTCAACAATAAAACAAGGAACAAATCACAAACTAAATTTTATAGCATCCTTTAGGGACTGCAGTATTTCTGTACCAATATTTAGGAATTCCCTTATTCCATGGATAATGTTATGAAGGAATGTCCAGCATTCTTAACTATCCTGCTGCACAATGGAAGCAGCTGAAAAATGCACTTAATTTCAAGGACATTGTGTAAAAGAAACTGTAAATAACATTCAGGATTGAGTTTTTTATAAATATAATTTCTCACTTAATTACCAACTCCAAAGTTTTCTAATAGAAATCGCAGGAGAGATAAAGCAAAGCAGAGGATATTGTGGTTAGTTAAAGTTGTAACAATGAGACTAACACCAAACGGCGTTCATAATGGTAATTTCACAAGAGGTCAGCAAATAACAGCATTCAAAATGTTCAGTAGAAGATCATCAGGGGTTATCACCTGCTTGTCAAGAAACTCTCTTGCGTCTTTTTCAATGTGTCCTTCATATAGATTAGTAGTGAGGCTCATCAGGCCAATCTTTGAAAGTCCAAAATCTGTCAGCTTTATGTGACCCATCGAAGTGATGAGCAGACTGCAAGAGGGAATAATTCTATCAATATTAAAGGTTTTACAATGTATACAAAGATCGCCAATGATTTTTCTAACACAAACAAGACAGAAACCAATTAACAGATTTCTTCAATTTAAGTAATGATGTCAAATTGTCAATATTTTAAAATTGTCAATACTCTAATAGAATTGGATGCATCAATAACATCTCAATACAAGTAGGTTAAATTAAAGACAGTAATCTAATCTGAATGTTCAGAAGACAGTTATAATGCTTTGGGGCCAATGTTCAAAACATTTATGATTCTACATGAACGCAAGATTAATGTAATTGAAATAATCATTGAATTATCCAGTGTTACATGTTTAAAGTGGCAATTTTTTAACTCAGAACAGACTTTCAAAAATTATAAACAATATGCTCATTTATAGCATTAGGATGATGCTCCTTTACATAAAGTGGCTGACTACAGTAAGTTGTATAATATCTGTACAAGGTAAAGTACAGTAGCTATTTCTTTGTAAAACTGTTTGTGGGTACCATATGCAAATGTTATGTTAAATATTGACTCATTTTTGCTACTCACAACAGTGTGTGCCATACCAGAGATCATGTTATATCAGAGTACAAGCCACAAATGTAAAGACAAAAGTGAGTGTAATGTATAATCATCCTATCATGAAAATATAATAATTCTCATAATATTGTGATTTATTGTAAAGTTAGGTTCATAGTTTCTCTTTGTGTATGTGTGTGGGGGATGCAATTGAATTGGAGACAGCTGGTCTGGAGGTTTTGATGCATCAAAAAAGAAGCTAGGTTTGAAATGCTAAATACATAGACATGGCTGAAGTTTTAGAATGTGAGGTGTAATGAAAGTTTACATTTTTAGATAAATTAGGTTAGCTTGAATTTCAAAGAGTGAGATGCTGCACCTAGCCAGAAGAAGCTAAGCCAAACAATATGTTTATTTTTCCCAAAGGTTACTTATAATATGAACACTATGAAAGATTTATATAATGAGAAAGATAAAGTTCCAAAGACATGAAACCATCGTTGGTTGTTGTAAAAACCCATTTGTTTTTTTAGGGATGTCCTTTAGGGGAGGAAATCTGCCACCCTTACTTGATCTGGCCTACATGGGGCCCCAGACCACATTAATGTGGTTGACTTTTGCCTCTCAAGCTACTCTGTTGTATCAAATTGCTACAAATCTCAAAAAAGGAATGAAACCGGACAAAGCAGGCTTGCCAGGCATCGGCCTAGGCAAACTCAGCCCTGTCCACCCTGCAAAGTCCTCCTTACTAACATCTGGAGGCTGGTGCCAAAATTGGGAGAGCTGTCTCACAGACTAGTCAAGCAACAGCCTGACACAGCCATCCTCACAGAATCATATCTTACAGATAATGCCCCAAGCATCACCATCACCATCCCTGGGTATGTCCTGTCCCAACTGCAGGACAGAGGTGGCAGCACAAAGATATACAGTCTGGAGGGAGTCGCCCTGGAGTCCACAACATCAACTCCGGACCCCATGAAGTCTCATGGAATCAGGTCAAACATGGGCAGGGAAACCTCCTACTGATTACCACATACCATCCTCCCTCAGCTCATGAATCAATGCTTCTCCATGTTGAACACCACTTGGAGGAAGCATGGAGGGTGGCAAGGATGCAGAATGTATTCTGAGTGAGGACTTCGATGTCCATCACCAAGAGAGGCTTCATAGCACCACTACTGACCAAGCTGGCCGAGTCCTAAAGGACATAGCTGCTAGACTGGGTCTGCGGCAGGTGGTGAGGGAACCAACAAGAGGGGAAAACATGCCTCATCCTCACCAACCTGCCTGTCGCAGATGCATCTGTCCATGACAGTATCGGTAGGAATGACCACCACACAGTCGTTGGGGAGACGAAGTCCCGCCTTCACACTGAAGATAATCTGCATTGTGTTGTGTGGCACTACCAATATGCAAAATAGAATCTAGCAACTCAAGACTGGGCATCCGTGAGGCACTGTGGGCCATCAGCAACAGCAGAATTGTACTCAAACGCAATCTGTAATCTCATGGCCTGGCATATCCCCCACTCTACCAGTACCATCAAGCCAGGGGATCAACCCTGGTTCAAAAAAGAGTCCAGGAGGGAATGCCAGGAGCAGCACCAGGCATACCTAAAATGAGGTGTCAACCTGGTGAAGCTGCAACATCGGACAACTGCGTGCCAAACAGCATAAGCAGCAAATGATAGACAGAGCTAATTCACTAAGGCTCCTTAGACAACATCTTACAAACTCACAACCACTACCACTTAGAAGGACAAGGGCAGCAGATCTATGGGAACACCATAGGTTCCCCTCCAAGTAACTCATCGTCCTGACTTGGAAATATATCATCACTGGGTCAAAATCCTAGAACTCCCTTCCTAACAGCACTGTGGGTGTACCTACACCACATGGACTGCAGCGGTTCAAGAAGGCAGCTCACCACCACCTTCTCAAGGGCAGCTAAGGATGGGCAATATATGGCCTAGCCAGCGAAGACCACATCCTGTGAATGAAAAGAGAAAGCTAAGCAATCCCACAACTAACGGATGAGATCTAAGCTCTGCAGTCCTGCCACATCCAGTCATGAATGGAGTTGGACAATTAAAAAACTCACTGGAAGACGAGGCTCCAAAAATAGTCCTGTTCTCAATGATGGGGGAGCACATCAATTCAAAAAATAAGATTGAAGCATTTGCTACAATCTTCAGCTAGAAGTGCCAAGTGGATGACCATCTCGGCCTCCTCCAGAGGTTCCTAACATTAGATGCCAGTGTTTAGCCAATTCTATTCACTCCACGCGATATCAGAAACAGCTGAAGGCACTGGATAGTGCAAAGGCTATAGGCCCTGACAATATTTTGGCAATAGTACTGAAGCCTTGTGCTCCAGAACTTACTGCGCTCCTAGCCAAGCTTTTCCAGTACAGCTACAACATTGGCATCTGCCCAACTATGTGGAAAATTGTCCAAGTAACCTGCACACTGATGCCCAGTTTGGGTTCCACCAGGGCCAGCTCCATCAACTCCTGGCCTCATTACAGCCTTGGTTCAAACATGGACAAAAAGCTGAACTCTCAAGGTGAGGTGAGAGTGACTGCCCTTAACATCAAGGCTGCATTTGACCAAGCGTGGCATCAATGAGCCCTAGCAAAACTGGAGTCAATGGGATCAGAGGGAAAGCTCTCCACTGGTTGATGTCATACCTAGCACAAAGCAAGATTGTTATGATTGTTGGAGGTCAATTTTCTCCGTTCCAGGACACCACTGCAGGAGTTCCTCAGGGTAGTGTCCTCAGCCCAACCATCTTCAGCTGCTTTATCAATGACCTTCCTTCCATCATAAGGTCAGAAGTGAGGTTGTTCGCTGATGATTTCACAATATTCAGCACTATTCGTGACTCCTCAGATACCGAAGCACCATGTCCAAATGCAGTAGGACCTGGACAATACCCAGGCTTGGGTTGAGAAGTGGTAAGTAACATCCATCTCCAACAAGAGAGAATCTAAGCATTGCTCCTTAAAGTTCAATGGCATTACCACCCACTATCGACATCCTGGGGGTTACCATTGACCAGAAACTGAACTGGACTAGCCATATAAATATTGTGGCTACAAGAGCAGGTCAGGAGCTGGGAATCCTGCGATGAGTAACTCACCTCCTGACTCTCCAAAGCCTGTCCACCATCTACAAGGCACAAGTCAGCAGTGTGATGGAATACTCCCCACTTGCCTGGATGAGCACAGATCCCGTAACACCCAAGAAGCTTTTGAATCCTTTTGAACTAGTCTATGGTCATGAGGTAAGAAGGCCACTGAAATTGATTCAAGAGAAATTGGTGAGTCAAAATTCAGAAACTGTTCTCCTGGATTATGTGTCAAACTTCAGAGAAAGATTGGACAGAGCATGTGAGTTGGCTGGGGAACATTTCAAGATATCACAGCAAGTGATGAAAGTGAATGCAGACAGGAAAGTTACAGCTCACAGTTTTGTTGCTTGGGAAACGGTGCTAATTTTGTTACCAGAACTGGGTGACTCATTAAAGGCAGGGCTTAGTGGGCCTTAAAGGATTGAAAAGAAACTGAGTGAAGTAAATCATTTAATAAATACTCCAGATGGAAGAAAGAAGCAGAGGGTGTGTCATGTAAAAAGTGGATTTTGTCGTGCTTACAGCAAACTGAGAAGTTTTCAGATTTCTGGGCATGAGCAGGTTTTACCAAACATTTGTACCAAATTTTCGCAGTGTGGTTGCTCCATTGACTGAACTATTAAAAAAGAACAAGAAGTTTCAATGGACACAGGAGTGGCAAAAAGCATTTGACAGGTTGAAAACTGTATTGAATACAACACCAGTTTTGGCAGTACGCAATTATGTCAAGCAATTTAAGTTGGTCGTTAACGCAAGTGATATAGGCATTTGGGCTGTACTGTTACAAGGTGAAAACTGGCTTGGCCTAAATAGCCAAGTGGTTATGGTACTGGGTTTGTAACCCCAAGATCAAGAGTTCAAATCTCACACTGGCAAACTATGAAACAATATAACTTCATCTGAAAAACAGATGGAAATGTGTTTGTACTCGAAAGAGTTACAAAGTGAAACTGGAATTGAGAAACCGATAGGGTATTTTTCACAGAAACTGAATGTACAACAGAGAAGATATTCAATAATTGAAAAGGAGACTCTGGGACTGTGTTAGCGTTGCAGCATTTTGAGATTAACGTTGCAAACAATTCGTTTGAAACAATTGTTTATACAGACCACAATCCTTTAAAGTTTCTGGACAAATTTTGAGACAGAAGTGCAAGGCTGGGGCTTATTCCTGCAACCATTTAATCTACAGATTATACATGTGGCCGGACAAGGAAATCTAATTGCAGATGCTTTGTCAAGAGTTTGAAGCTCAAAATGAAAATCGGTCATTTAAAAACCTGGACACTGGACTGGAACAATTTCTGTTGATATCAATGATTTGTATGTATATTGTTATGTCAACGCATGCATCTGGTAATGCAATAGTTGAGAATATAGTTAAGTATAGGAGGTAGTGTAAAATGGATTAAGGAAATGAAGCCATCTTTTTAAAATTATGACAGTTCATTTTCCCGTAAGGAAGGGGTTGTCATGAAAATAATAATTTTCATAATATTATTGTGATTTATTGCAAAGGTAGGTTAATAGTGGGGTTTAGATAGTTTCTCTATGTGTATGTGAATGTGTGGAGGACGCAATTGAATTGGAGACTTGGTTTGGAGGCTTTGATGCATCAAAAAAAGCTAGGTTTGAAAAGCTATATACATACACTGGCTGAAGTTTTAGAATGTGAGGTGTAAGGATAATTTGCAGTTTTAGGTAAATTAGGTTAGTTTGAATTTCAAAGAGATGTTAAGATGTTACACCCAGCCAGAAGAAGCTAAGCCAAACAATGTGTTTATTTTTCTCAAAGATTACTGATAATATGAGCACCATGAAAGATTTATATTATGTGAAAGGTAAAGTCCCAAAGCATTTTGGAACAATGGAATTTGCATTAAAAAGGAAGGAACATGCATAAAGGAGATGAGGCTATATATAAGAGCAGAAGGCATTCTAATATCCAACACGTGTGAAAAGCCTCCAGCGTCTGTGCATCAAGTTGCTGTCTACAGGATCTAAAGCTGAAAAAACTCACTTTGAATTCTCCTATCCAGGGTATCATGTTGCTTGGCCCGGATCTGTTTAAATCTATTTGTTTTTATTATTGCCTTAATGGAGGTGTAACTGGGAGTCAGATTAATTAGGGGTTTTAGGAGTTATTATAGTAGTAATTTGTAGACCTATGTATGTGCTTGAAATCTTTTCTTTTGTTAATAAATGTTTAATTTAGTTTTCTAAAAAGCTTCTGAAGTCATGGTTGTCTTATCACTTCTGAATTCAGGGCACACATTACAAAACAGTTGTGACCGTGTGATCAAGTTTCCTTCATGGATTTGATCTGCCTGGTACACATCATCTGTCACATCATAACAATCCAGGTTATTTTTATGAAATAAACTGAAATTCAATTGACTACTTTCATTATTTACTATTTGTGAAAGGAAACCCCCTTTCAGTCTGTCTTGAAATTTACTGATTTTATGCTCATATCCACTTGATTCATAATTTTTCTAGATTTCTTTGAAATAAAGTTGCTCAGCTGAGGAATGGCATGAGGCATTAAATACACTATGGAATGAGCTCATGTACATTGGTATAGGAATATTGCACATTTTGCCTGAGTGTTCAGTGGTGAAAGTGGGAAGGTTTTGGACAGAATTTATTCACTAGAATTTACCACAGTTTCAGCAAGGTTAATTAACAGCTGGTTTTAATCTCAAAGACATTTATTTAATTATAAGCTGAAACAAGCTTTTTGCTCCTGTGTAACTCATCGAAAGGGCCACATTTAAAGCAGGCAAGTCCTGTTGAGAATAAGATTGAGGCTAAGAGCAGAGCTTTTGAGAGGGACTACAAAGAGAAGAGGCTGAGACCTGTGCTTTTGGGAGGCAGAGTAAGATAATCCAGCAGGAGCACTTAAACAGAAGAGAGGGGAGAAGTCTGGAGCAGCAACTGAAGGGAATGGAGGAAGCTCTTTGTGGAGGAGACAGAAGGAGACCTGGGTGCAGCACTTTGGAGAAGAACCCAAAAGTATTACTTTTGGGAGAAAGGGAAGAGAAAAAAAGAGAAACCAGCAGCAATACTTATTTGGAGAAACTGGGGTCAGCATCTTGAGTGGAGGGAGTTAAGGGGGAAAAGCTTAAAGTGGTGATTTATGAGTGGAGCTCGAGTAGACGGCAAGGGGTATGACTGTTAAGGTAGCTTTTCATGAAGCTTTGCTCCTCATCTGTGAATTAGGTCGACTAATTTTTGCAGCTGACCAGGTAGTTATCTGGCAAATCTGGAACTCTTCTTCTGGGCAAGCACTTTTCGGCCATCTGAGATGTCAAAATAATTGCCAAAATGTTGAAATATGTTATGTGAAAGTGTTTCTTGACAGATGTGATAATAAAATTGATACTGGTATATTTGGATTTGCTGAATTATTTTACTAAAGAAAGCAATGAATGCAAATTTTCAAGAAAGTGGAATTTCTTTTCCTTAGAATCAAAAGAAAATAGATTGACACTTGAGATACAAGGGCTATTTTCAATGGATCAAAGAATGTAAAAAGCTGTTTAGCAATAAAGTACTTGAGCATTGCTGAAAAAGAGATGTCTAAGCACACTGAGGATTATTTAGCAAATCTTGGCCAATCGTGGGATCACATCTAATGAACACTGTGTTTTGAGTTTTGCAGGCATGGGCTGGTTGGTTACAGTCTGTACCTTGCCCATTGTGAACAACAGCTGGGACATGCTATTTGATACAATCCGCCAGTCTTTGGGATGTATGGCCTACAATACCTAGTATCAAAGTGGCACTGAAATTCATATACCACATTACTCATTTGTGTGATAGGCAGAAGGTCTTTTTGGCTTGACGGCAGCATCCTGTTAGTGGCGTATAGCACTTGTGTTGCTACTGCATAGCAGCAGCGTGAAACATCATTTCATGCTGTATACCATGCAAACTTATGAATTGGCCTAAGGCTGTCACTTTCGGCCCTGAAGAGTGCCCAGCCTATCTCAGATTACTCTGAAAGGGCAGGGAATCCCAAAAATTTGAGCAACAGGTGAAACAACAGGTTAACTGTTTCATACTGCTACCATGCAATAGTAACACAAGTGATATTCGCCACTAACAGGATGCTACCGTCAAGCTAAAAAGACCTTCTGCCTATCACACAAATGAGTAATGTGGCATGTTAATTTCAATGTGATGCTAGGTACGTAGGATGTACATCCCAAAGACTGGCGGATTGTATCAAACAGCATGTCCCAGCCGCTTTTCGCCACGTACAGGGTAGACTGTACACAACCAGCCCGTGCCTACAAAACTCAACATGCTGTTTCCAACATTAGATGTGATTTTGCGATTGGGCAACATTTGCTAAATATTCCTCAGTCTGCTAAGAGTTACACTAACAACCAGTTTGAGATTCTCAGTCAGGCTTGCAGTGTGGCGCATTTGCATGTACTGAAAGCTATGTATATTAAGACACAGGGTCCTGTTCTTCGCAGACAGAAAGAACATGTACACACATTGTGTATTCAGCTCAACGAAATAAGTTACTGCCATTCACTGACTCACTCCTCAGGGCAATGCCTTGACCAATCAGGGTCAAGCTGCCTGGCTTAAATTTCAAACAATGCTTGGTAGTTAACTGCCAGCCACCATCGCTGGTGCATTCTCCATGGCAATGCCTCTTGCCAACCAATCAGCACTCTCTTCATATACAGTATAAATTGTTGTTTTCCCCTCATATTGCTATTCTTGCGAAGTGTCTGGAAGAGTGCAAGATGAACAGCTTAGACATGCCTTTTTTTCAGCAATGCAGAAAAGCATTTCTAATAGAGGTTCTTAATACTATAAAGGGATTGAAAGGGCGAATAGGGAAAAACTATTTCCTCTGCTTGGGTTGTCAGCAACAAGTAATCATCAAGTTAAAACTGGCATAAAAACAATGAGGAGAAGGGTTCGGAAGTTCTTCATGCAATCAGTTGTTGGAGTATGGAAAGCAGAGATCACTGCAACCTTTAACGGAAAACTGGAAAAATATGTCAAACAGAGAAAGATACAGGGTTATGGAGAGAAAACAGGGTTTATGGGAATACTTTTGGATCAGTTGGGCGAAGAGCCAGCATTGACACACAGGGCTGAATGGTTAGTCTTCTTTTGTGCTGTAATCCTCAATGGTGAGAATATGCCAATTCAATTGAGAACTCAAAAAGTCAGTACATGCACATGGGGTTGCCATGTGGTTGTTAAGTATCTCGCTAATTTGTAGGTTTAGTAATTGTGAACAACAGCCTAACACTAAGTACTCCAAACACTTCAAATCTAAGTTATTAGTCTGGTAGAAATTAGTGAATGCATGAGTTCATACTTGTCTGGCTTGAGGTCTCGGTGAACGATACCATAATTGTGTAGGTACTCCAAAGCCAGCACAGTCTCTGCAAAATACATCCTGGCCATTTCAACTGGTAAAGCACCAATATTCTTCAATAAAGTTGCACAGTCACCACCTATTATACAAAATACAAAAAAGGACAACTATAGAAATGCTTTGCTATTATCGATGCTAGAAATCTGAATTTGAAAATATACCTATGTGTGCTGCTTGGGGCTCATATACTGCTAAAAACATTATCCTCCTTGAGAAGGTTCAATATCAGGCACCCCTTTTCATTACGGCCAATTACTTGTGAGATCCTAGTGTCTTCCAGTTGGTCACATTACTGGGTTGGCACAGTCTTTTGAACTGAAGGAAAACCCCAGATTAACATGCCACGGTATAATTTAGAATGGCTAAATACATATTTCTAAGCAGTGCATCAAGCCTAAAAGTGACCAAGTTCAAAGAGCTCATAACCAAAAGTTTCAACAGTATACACCCCAGCGTGCTTTCTTTGCTAACTTCTTTTTCTCCAAGAACAATTAAGGACTGCAACAATCTTCCACAAACCTTAATCTCCATGCCCCCTTTGGATTCATTTAAGGAAAATCTGTTGAACTTTATTAATTAATGTGACCATTGACTATTCTCATTGTTTACCTCCAGTGAAAATTCCCAAGTGGAAGACTACGGAGGCCAAGTACCAAATGCTAAATGATCTTACTGGCTAACACTGCGGTTTGTTGTCTATTAATTGGCCCATTAGGTCAGAGGCAAATTAGATAAATAGTGAGAAAAATTTGTTTTGAAAATGAGTAAACATACGTTCCATAAATCCAGTGAGTACTTTCTAGGTTACTCGTCGCTTTGCACCAAACCCGTAGGTAATCGACTTAATGACGTACCACTGTAACTAAATATACTTAAATATTTAAGCATTGATAATCTACACTCAAGAAAATATTTGATATTCTATGGATATTTCATTTCAAGATGCAAGTTAAAACAAAAACATCAATCTAGAGAAGTTGTAGAGATGCAGACAGATTTGTGAGAAATTCAAAATCATTAGCACTTAAAGGCACTCAGTGGAGCCAATGCCCTGCAATGCCTGCTTCTATGATATTAGTTTGCATTCATATCAGTTTTCAATCGGTCCAAGCTGACCTTTGCAAAGATGTTATTTTATTTATAAGCTTGTAGCTCAGTGGAGATAGTAAGGAAAAACACTTTCTTCTTAAGACGTCTGCATTACTTTCCAGCTGTCATTAGCTAACAATATGCTATAGCAAGTAGTAAATAATTTGAAATCAGGTGTGAACACAAAAGTCAGAGATCATGTTGGAGATAACTCAAGATTTAATGGCACAACATTTACATCATTGCTCAGTGTGGGTTTTTAAACAAGAATAAGGAAATATGTAGTATATATTTGGTGATGAATACCGTGATGCATTTTCATGAGCAGTGTGGAAAGCTCACAGTAACAAGGGATAAATAAACATTACACCTAACCAAAATGACCACTCTTATTTTTGCACTTAAAGGGCAGAATCTCCTGCACATATAAAATTTTCGGGCATTGGGACCATTTCCAGGTCCCAACCCCCGCTTGAGTCAGTGGTGTGTTAGGAGGGGAGATTTTCCAGGAGCTGTCCAATTAGCAGGCCACCTCCACATTCAGTCCAATTAAGTATGGTAGACAGAACAGGAACGTGGGATTCCAATGAGAGGATCCGCAAGACTGGCTGACCAGCAGCCCCACCAGGAGGGATTGGCATTGTTGAGGCATAAGGTTGAGCATGAGGGCACTTCAAATTAGAGGTACTCTCAAAAGGCTGCAGATGTTTCCATCACAAAGAAGTCTCAAGGTTATTAGGGCTATCAGGGTGGAGGGGGAACCCTTTCGTAAGAATGATTTTGGCTGTGCTGTGGCCATTGCAGGCTCCAATGTCCCACTGAATTTCCACTGGAATCAAATCATTGCCAGGCTCCGGACTCAGCAAGGGGCCACGCAACATCGGGAATGGCCCATTGCAGGGGGAAAAGGGGAGAAGTTACCAGGAATGCTATTGTTGATGACAGTGAGTGACCATGCTAGGAAGCATCTGGAAAAACTCAGCAGGTCTGGCAGCATCGGCGGAGAAGAAAAGAGTTGACATTTCGAGTCCTCATGACCCTTCGACAGAACTTGGAGTTTGAGTCCAAGAAAGAGTTGAAATATAAGCTGGTTTAAGGTGTGTGTGTGGGGGGCGGAGATAGAGAGAGAGAGAGAAGTGGCGTGGGGGTGTGGTTGTAGGGACAAACAAGCAGTCCGATGCTGCCAGACCAGCTGAGTTTTTCCAGGTAATTCTGTTTTGTTTTTGTTTTGGATTTCCAGCATCCGCAGTTTTTTTGTTTTTATTTTTGTTTTTATGCTAGGAAGCATATCCACTTAGGTGAAAATCAGTAGAGGTTTGCTTATTTGTGCTGTTAGGGGCAAAATTATAAAGATGATCATCAGAAGCAGGTGTATGATTCTGTTGCACATAATGCACAGTGCAAATTTCACACCTGACAGCATGGCTGATTTTGGTTACTATCCTGGAGTCAAGGAACCCATTAACATTTGATATCTAGGCTCATATACAAAGAATGGGCAATTTACAAGTGAATTGCCAGCAATCATGGAATCACACCGAGCACAACTTAGCACTTTCCATACAAGAAACAAGAAATAATATATTATAGATAGTAATTTTTAAGAAAGAATACTGTTCTATAAAGGTACATCATAACTTGAACTTGGCAATGTAGTTATTATTTCAGAAAGAGACTGCGCATGCATAACTAATTCAGTAACTAACCTTCTACATACTCGATTACCATACACAAGTGCCGTTTAGTCTCAAATGAGCAAAACATGCTCACAACAAAAGGGTTTTCAGCAAAGGTCAGGATATCTCTTTCAACAAATGCTTGTTGGATTTGGTTCCTTAGAATGAGGTTCTGCTTGTTGATTTTCTTCATAGCAAACCTCTGCCGAGTTTCCTTATGCCTTACGAGATAGACCGCTCTGGAATAAACATATACATTGTACCATTTACAAACTCCATTATAACACAAACCTAACAGTAACACAAGTCTATTATCGGAAGTAGCAGCAACTAACATGACAAACCTAATAAAACGGTAATGTTCTTCGAAGGTTATTCAGAATTAGCAATTCAGTGCATTGCACTGTACATATAGCAGGTTAATCTGCAAATCCAATTAATAACATTTTTATAGTATTAGTGGAAAAACATTAACTCATCTAATCTCAGTGTTCCATACATGGTTTCAAAATGCAGCCTAAAGGATTCCAGGACTTTTGGTGTAAGTCAGTTATAATACACCAAAATACTCTTGATCTTTCACAATCATTCATTGACACCACCTCCCAAACACGTATCTTCCCATTATAATGGCCCCATTACCAAGTTCAGAAAGTTACAAAGCCTTATATGCGCGTTTCCTACAATTACACTTGTTCAGGGGCTCTTTTATTATTATAATCAAATTTTCAGGTGCAGCAGGAAAAAAAGTTATATTTTTCTTGATTGATTTTTTTTATTGATTGTCTTATACTGATTTACATGAATTTATCCCTAGTTTTTACTATCTAGTCTATTCAAATTAGATTCATAGGGAATTTGAACATAACACTGGCAGAATGGATGGAGGAATGGGTGCATTTTTGGATCTAATTTCTGGATTTTCATCATTTTCAGGCCATAACAACAGCTGTGATTTCATACAGGGACAGCTCTAAGTCTTGACCTTGGCATTTAATCTCCTTTGGTTTTTCTTACTTTATTTGTATTGATGTTTCTGGAGATGTAGTTACCTGGGAAGACCCAAGGAAGATCTTCGTTGGTTGTGCCATTTTAACTGCAATTTCACAGTCTTACTGGCCAAATCAAAGCCCTTGATAGTATCATTAGCACTTGACAATTACAGAAAATGTCTTTTTTTCTTAGAAAGGGAAGATGGATGACTAGGCTCTCTGTTTAAGAATGAATATCTTTACCCATAAGCTCCATTGCTAATTAGTTTTAGGTTTTCAAAGTCCTCCTCGCATGGGGTTTTCTTTGTGTGAAGTGCAGCACCTCGACCCTGAAAGTAAGTAAAATTCAACATGTAAATCTGATATACTTTGTGGATTGTTCTAAATCATCACATTTTGAAGTTATCAATATAAGAGAAAAAGGTATGACAAATATATGAAGAAAAGTTTTAAAACATCTTGCCCTTCTTATCCTGCAGATGCAATTAACATACTAACATAAGGACAAAGTAACATCTCCAACCAAATTCTTAACTTAAATTGAATAACAATCCTGTGATATAACAGGTGTATTATTCAGAGGTTTATATGCTGAAAAACTCTCTTTTAATTTACTTGGTAAATGTATAATTTTCTTCAGCCACTTTGTGGAGCATAATGTAGCGTTTCCCAAGCTTTTTCCTGGTGTGATCCCATTTTAATGCCTCAGACTTGGTATAATCCTAGAGTGAATACCTCTGGGTGGCAGGGGGAATACAGGTGTTGTTCTGAGGATAGTAACCATCGATATTTAATGATTAATGTTCACACAAACATTCAACATTTGAAAATTTGTGTTTTGAAATTTATCTTACTCACTGGGCCTAACGAGAAATATTCTGAACACCGACGCTTTTGATTTGGCCCAAACTAGCAAAATTTTAAGTTTCTGGAAAACATGCTACCATAAATCAAACAAGAGCAAGGTAATGCTGCAAACATGAAAAATCCCTAATGATTTGAAAAAGGTTTCAGCACCCACACTGCACTGGCTGAGAATGAGGAGGTTTTAAGCAGAGCCCGCTTTGCCTGGAAATGTGATACTATATCAATGATCTCAAGTTGAGAAGTAGACCAGATTCAGAGCCAGAAAAAAAAAATGGGCACGCTCAATGCAGATACTGACACTGCTGTGTGAAGCTTGTCTCCTTCCCAGAGAACTATGAGCCAGGAAACAAAATCTGGTGCGCGTATCATGGAGGCTTGGAGCCAGGACTTTTCTGACAGAGCCTTCACTCCACAACTGCCATTGTGGCCTCAAAGCTTGTAACTCCAAAATCTTGTCCCATGACCCCACCGGGGCCCGTGACTCACTGTTTGGGAACCCAAGCCATGTCATATCACAAACTGGGGGCTGGACTTACAAATGGCCATGGAGGCACGCTGGTCAGAATCATTGCGGAAGAACAGCATGCCAGTTGGCTAGCATCTTCTCACCTCTGAGCTATTTTCAAAGGCATCAGGTCAGAGGCACAGTGGCTTTCTACCAGCAAGCGACAGGTAGCCAACTTAAGTAATTAACGGGCCTATTAATCACTTGAATGGATATGGTGGACAACTGGTTTAGTTGTTCAATGCCAGACATCTAACTGGACTACAGCAAGTACAATAGGGTAAGTACAATAGGGCAAGTACCACATGTCAAAATTTCTCAGTGTGTCAGGAATGCATCCTGGAATGTAAAGATAACCCCTCAACTCATTTCTTTTTCTAGTTCTCCTCCATTTTCCCCCCAAAACCCACCTCCATACCTTTGTTACCACTGAATTTAAGTATTTCAACTCTCACCTGTTTGTTCTTCCACCTTTCGCCCGCCATAACTCTGCTGCCTGTGTTTTAACTCACCCCTGTGCTTGCTGGCCTATATTAGCTCTCAGTTAAACAGTGCCTCAGTTTTGAAATTCTCATCCTTGTTTTCAAATTCCATCATGGCCTCATTCCTCCCTATCCTATCATTTCTTCCAGCAGTACAACCCTCCAAGATATCGGCATTTTTCCGATTCTGGCCTCTTCAGCATCACTTGTTTAAATCACTCTATCATTCATGGCTAGGCCTTCAGCTGTCAAGGCCCTAACCTCTGGAACTCCCTCCATAAACCTCTTGATCTCTCTTTCATCTTTTAAGATGTTCCTCAAAGCCTAACTCTTTGAACAAGCTTTTGTTCATCTGCCATAATATTTCCTTATGCGTCTTCGTGCCAAATTTGTTTGATAATGCTCCTATGAAGCATCTTGGGATATTTTTCTACATTAAAGATGCTATACAATTACAAATTGTCTTATGAAAAGAAAGAGATAAATATCATCAGCAACTCATTTAAGGTGAGTTTAACTCATTCAGAACAATGTACATTGCTTTCCAGTAATGGACTTAGCTGCTGTAAAAGTTTATGAAGCATGCTGTTAGGTGAGATGAGCTGTTTAAAACGATAGTTAATATTTTGGTTTTGACCACCAATACTCACATCAATAGAATCATCAGTTTCTGGAGCTTCTAGATTGCCACTGTCATAGTTGGTTAGCTGGGCCATTTCTTAAAACAAAGGCAAAATAATATTTGCATAAGTAAAACAGGGAACAGAGTACAACTGGATTATCTTAAAACTTTCAGTTTTTGTAAGAATATGTACAGTGTTAAATTTGGGCAACTGACTTTAAGAGTTTAGTAAAACATTATCCAGATAGTGCTACTATGCAAAAAATATTTGTATGAATTTTAATAGTAAGGTTTAAATGAGTAAGGAGGGATGCACTGCTAGATAGACCAGCTCAGGAAATATCAATTCCTCTTTCCCAGCATGTAAACCTACTCTTTTACCTTATGTTCCAGAAATCATTATAAATTATAGTTTAAAATTAAATTCATTTATATAACAATTTTATCCAAAGTTCTCCGAATGCTGTTTACACATGAAAGTAAATAATTTTTTCCCAAAAATAACTTCAATCATGTAACACTCAATATTTCTGCTAATGCTAGATGACACATCCCAAATCCTTGTAAAGTGATGGATAAGACTGGCACTAGTCGTTTAATGGATAAATACTTATTTGTAACTGTCAATCTGAAATGTATTTGAAGATTACATACTTTGGGCAAGAAATTCCCAGAATTTACCTTATTATTCAAATATCACATGGCTAGGACCAACTTTAGGTGTCAATACCAATAATAAATGCAACCCTTGTAATGCTCCTAAGTTTGTCAGGAATATTGGACAAAACTATGAGCTACCAGCATTGTGCCTCAGTGATGTGATTGTGCATTTTCTCCTTCCAGTGAGAGAGAAAGAGAATGTAATGGGGATAGAGCTATCCCAACATCCGCAGAGCAATTGAATGTACTCTTTTGTCGTTAAAAGCTTTTCACAATGGATACTAGCATCTCTGTGTCAATCTCATGCTCTCCACCCTCAGAAATGAAGACACAAAAATTCTTTCTCCGGTACATGGATGACTGCTTCAGAGCCGCTTCATGCTCTCGTCTGGATCTGGAAAAATTTACTCATTTTGCTTCCAATTTCCACCCCGCCATCATTTTCACGTGGTCCATCACAGACACTTCCCTTCCCTTCCTTGACCTCTCAGTCTCAATTTCTGGTGACAGTCTGTCCAATATTCATTACAAGCCTACCGACTCCCACAGCTACCTCGACTACAGCTCCTCACACCCCGCTTCCTGTAAGGACTCCATCCCATTCTCTCAGTTCCTTTGCCTCTGTCGCATCTGTTCTGATGATGCCACTTTCCAAAACGGTTCCTCTGACATGTCTGCCTTCTTCCTTAACCGAGGTTTTCTACCCACGGTGGTTGATAGGGCCCTCAAACGTGTCCAGCCCATCTCTTGCGCATACGCCCTCATTCCTCTCCCTTCCAGAACCATGATAGGGTCCCCCTTGTCCCCACTTATCACCCCACCAGCCTCCGCGTTCAAAGGATCATTCTTTGCCATTTCCACCAACTCCAGCATGATACCACCACCAAACGCATCTTCCCTTCACCACCTCCCCGCAGCGGCTTTCTGCAGGGATTGTTCCCTCCGGGACACCCTGGTCTACTCCTCCATCACCCCCTACACCTCAACCCCCTCCCTCGACACTTTCCCTTGAAACCGCAGAAGGTGCAACACCTGCCCCTTTACTTTCCCTCTCCTCAGCGTCCAAGGGCCCAAACACTCCTTTCAAGTGAAGCAGGAGACAGGGTGACCGCATTGTGGAACACCTTCGGTCTGTCTGCAAACATGATCCAGACCTCCGTCGCTTGCCATTTCAACACACCACCCTACTCTCATGCCCACATGTCCGTCCTTGGCCTGCTGCAATGTTCCAGTGAAGCTCAACACAAACTGAAGGAACAGCACCTCATCTCCAACTAGGCGCTTTACAGCCTTCCGGACTTAATATTGAGTTCAACAATTTCAGATCATGAACTCTCTCCTCCATCCCCACCCACTTTCCAATCCCACTTTTTCCAATAATTTATAATTTTAAAAAATATATTTTTCTTTTCCCACCTATTTTAAAATTCATTTCGATCTATTGTTTTATCTCCACCTTATGGCCCATTTCGATCCCCACCCCAACTAAGGCCATCTGCCACTAGCTTCTCCTGGTTGCTACCCTTAATGTCCCCATTAGCACATTCCTTAGATAATATCACCACTGTCAACACCCCTTTGTCCTTTTGTCTATGACATCTTTGGCAATCTCTTCTTTGCCTCCACCTATCACTTGCCCTCTATTCAGCTCTACCTGTCCCACCCCCATCTACCAGCTTATATTTCATCTCATTTCTCCTATTCCTTAGTTCTGATGAAGAGTCATACGGACTTGAAACGTCAACTGTGTTCCTTTCCGCAGATGCTGTCAGACCTGCTGAATTTTTCCAGCTATTTTTGTTTTTGTTACATAAAAACTAAGTAAAGGCAGCAGAAAACTATAATGTTAGGTAGGTGGTGAAGATAAAATGAAAGAAAAGGAGTATAAAAAGAAATTATAGACAGAAAGGGAGAATAAAATAGGAGAAAGTGAGAAGTGATGAATGGAACATTTTTGGGATGAGATGATGTTTTCCATATACAGTGTGTGAAAATCTCAAACCTTGAAAGTTGCTGCGGTGACAGCTCTAAACAACCAACTACATTCAACACAGGTTTTGTGCATGAGACATTCTTATTAAGTTAAATTTGTATACAACCAAAAATGCCATATTTGATTTCAATCTAATTATTGCTGTAATTCCCTTTAAAATGCTTTGACTAGCAATTTATTGGTTAATCACTAGACCATTTACAAACAAGCTCCCTTGTACTGGGTCAGCATTTTAACCTTTCAGTAAAATTACCTACCCTCCAAGGGATCCCTGGTGAGCCCCAGCTGACTGATGATGTAACGGGGAATGTCAGTCTTGATTCCTTGTCCTTCTTTGGCATGGCCTTCAGCTGCTTCCAACAAATGATAGAATTCCTCAGGATCAAATTCCTACAAACGCAAACCAATTTCTTTCAAAGTTTCAATTTGGATCAAATACGATGATGACAAATGCAAAAATATGAAGTTATCATAGCACTCTCTGTTTCCTCTCCTTACTTTTCCACTTTTTCTCAAATATTCTTGAGGAATGGAAACCCTGCCAGCATTTGACATGTTGATCCATTTGATACCGCAAAGTATATATTATGCATAAAAAGCATAAACTATTAACAATTATAGCAGCAAACATGATTAAATTGTTTGCACTTTTGTTTTGCACTGTATCTACTTAACGTACCTTTAACATAAAAACTGTCCCTACTTAAAATATGGCGTGCTTAAGGCTACTGTTTAGTAGTAAACTGCAGGTTACATCAATCTTTTCTCGCGGAAGCCATAAGTGCCAAAAAGAATCTCAGATTTGAAAGGAATCCCACTGGAATATCATCAATCAACATAACATAACAGAACAAGAGGAAAAATAATAAATAGCCATAATTCATTAAAAACTGTAAAGAGGTTGCTAGAACACAAATAGAGAGATTAAGATGCCTTTCTCGACATCCATTCTTTCATCTGGATTATGTATTTCAGGATATCCAAGGCAAATGGAACCTTAGCTTGCTCAATTGCTACAACATGCTGTACATCACGAGAATTACAAAGACATTCTAAATACAACACCACTGTCATAATTTTTTGTGTATACCCTTATTCTGCAACTCTAGGGATCATGACTCGTATACTATCATTCAATAAATATGGTGCAATATGCTACATTCATTTAGGTTTCCTGATTTTTCTGCATTACAATCAAGAATTCTGCAGAATGCAGCCTGGCCTGAGTAAACCTTTATAGAAAGCATTAGGTTTTCACTAATGCTGTGTAATTTTGCCTGCAAAAGTCAGCTTCACCATTTATATGCTCTGTAACTTAAAGAAAGGCTTAATCAAGTATCTATTAAAATGGTGAGCAGTGTAGAGGATTTGAGTGCCAACATAGTCACATCTTTTTGCTGTTAACAATGAGCCTGCTGCACTTCTTTAATAAAATCACTGATGAACACACAGAGCTTTGAACCATCAGTTTGAAAAATTCAAATCCCCTAAGGAGTTAATCCATCGCAAAAATCAACAGCCTTCCTATTCATCATTATCGGAATCAATAAACCTCAAATTCCCTGCCGGAGTCTGTACTAATGCAGCTGAAATTAGTCTTGCCAAAATGCTTCATCACAGTTTGTTGACCCCTACAAATACAAGGCATGATAGTACATTTAATGAAGTTCAAAATATATAAAAGGACCACATGGGGTGGAAGCTACAGACTCTGTACTGTGCAATGGGGTTGTTAGTTTTAAATTGTATTATTCTGAGAATAGGCAAGCCACTACAATATACGCCAGGTGTTTGGCACCAACTATCTTGCCATTTCCCTTAAAAAGTTCAACAGTTTATTTTTAAGAAAGAATTAATAAGTACTTTCAGCAATAAACTGTATTTTTAAAACTAATAATTTTTTAAAAATCATTTGGTTGTGATGAAGTAGCAAACCTTTTAAAATTCCTCACCTCAGTGTACCAAAACTAATATCAGAAAAGTTGATCACATTGCATTTTGTGATCATCATAATGGAGAATGTTTATTACCATATTGTTGCACAACTGACATACAATGTTAAATAGGGAGAAAGGACCGTCAAAGTAAAGTATTGTTTCTTAGTAAAATCTGCTCTATCAGTCAAGTGATCATAACGATGGCTGAGTTCTGTTTTTCTAAACCCCCCTTTCCTATCAGGAGACAGAACTGCAGAGAAAAACTTTCAGCACATAATAGCAGTCGGACACCATTAACAGAAAATTATATTTCCAACAGACAACTCAAGAATAATAAAGTCCTATTAAATGTAAATAAATTTATGTTAATACATTTTATTTGCCCTCCCTGAAGCTTGTCATTATCTTTCCAACATCCCTCTCAGAACCAGGCAAAAGAGATGAAAAAAATGCTCGCTAATAAAATGTTCCTCTCACCTCTAGCCTCTAATTGTGCTGGTGCTTTCTCTCTCATTGCAACCTTCTTCATCTTTTTTTCATATTGAAGTTATTATGGTCAATGCACCTCTGAATTTTCATTTCTTGTTCCATCAAAGCTTCAAATATGCGATTCAACACACTTTTCATTCTCGTGGAACTAAAATCAAAATGTACTGCAGTATTTCCCAACTTTTGTCTACATAGCAAAACACCCTAATTGAAACTAAAACTAGAAATGAAAGAAAAATTAGCTCTATATTAATATATGAATGCACTGTGTGCTAACGTACTAGCTCATCAGGGTGCTCAACTGCATTAAATGTGTGTAACTATCCCAAGGTAGTATACATCTATACTACTCATTCATTACGATAAAAATATAAAGCAATTTTTTTAGATCTCCTGGACCTGTACTGCATTTCCCAGCTATGCAGTTTGATCAGCACATTCCCAACCCAGGGCTCTGCAAATGCTTCACCGTAACTCATCAACAGAAGGCGCACACTACGGCCCAGTTTCACCTACGCCCTGATGTTCCCTCTGAGCCTTCACACTGAGGACATACTCCATTGTGTTGTGTGGTATTTTTACTGTGGGATAGATCAACTAGCACAAAACTGCACATCCACGAGGACATAGGTAATCAGCAACAGCACAATTGTATTCCACCACAATCATTAACCTCATAGACTGGCATATCCTTCACTCCTCCAACACCATCAAGCCATGTGACCAACCCTCAATGTGGACAATAGAAAAGCATGCTGGAAGCAGCAAAAGACATACCTGAAAATGAGGTCAACCTGGTATCACTATAGGACAGGACCCACGTGAATGCTAAATAGCAAAAACTGCATGCTATGGATAAAGTTAAGTGATCCTATATCAACGGATCAGGTCTGCAACCTGCAATATTGGGTCAATTAAGCAACTAACAGGAGTAGGAGGCTCCAAGACAAAACCATCAACAAAGTGATAGAAGGAATCTTCAAAAGTACAATCAAGTGACATTTACTCACCAATTACCTACTCACCAAAGCTCACCTTGGATTCCGCAAGATCACTTGGCTCCACAACCGATTACAACCTTGGGCACAAAGCTGAATTCCAAATGTGAAGCAAGAGTGGCTGTCTTTGACATCAAGGCATCATTTGACTTAGGGTAGCATAAAGGAGCCTAGTAAACCTGAAATCAATAAGGATCTGGTGGAAAACACTCCAGTGGCTGCAGCCATACCTGGCACAAAGGAAGGTGATTGTGGTTTCTGGAGGCTAGCCATCTCAGCACCAATATGTTGTTGCAGGATTTCCACTGGGCAGTGTCCGAGTGTTCAGCTTCATTTGCCATTCCTCAGATAATGAAGCAACTTAAGTGTACATTCAATGAGACCTGGGCAACATCCAGGCTTGGGTTAAGAAGTGACAAGTAACATTTATGTCACACAAGTGTCAGAAAATAATCTTCACCAGGGAGGAATTAAGAATGCATTTTTTTTCTTGGGTGGATTGGTTCCCCCCTTTCTTCCCCTACCTCTTGACAGTCACCCAGTGAAAGTATTGAGCAGAGATGCTTACAAATGTGTGTCCAGTTGGTGACATATCAGTACCCAGAGGTTGTTGCCTGGTGGATGCCAGCTTTAGCATGGACATAATTCTTTATAACTGAACTGAGAAGGGTCTAAAGTTGCTTTTTATTTCTCAGTGACATCAAAGTTCCATTGTAAATTAAGCTGGTAATGGGTAACACCTTGTCCTAATAGCAAGAAGCTTTAAGCGCATACAGCAAGAACGTCTGTTGGACCATGCAAGAGATCTGGGGCCAAGCTAAAAGGTTGGTTTCCTGAGAGGAAGTGTTGCTTTCTACAGTGACCCATTGTTCAGCATCTTGGAAGGGAAGGTAGCCTCTCATCACGGCCTGAATTAAAAGGTTGGTAAGCCTGGTACACAGCACTGACTTAGACTCGTATAACATCAGGGCAACTGACACATTGCAAATTGTCTGCAGATCTTTCCATCATGTTGATTTCAGCTGTCAACTGATGAGGAAATAGTAGCTTCAAAATATCAACTGGTGGAATGCAGTAATAAGAGTTCAGGTATGGGAACATGAGCTCATACATCTAGAGTAATGCTGGCCTACATGACTAGGTTGTAGAGAAGCAATTAATTGTGGCTGAATCTCTCGACCTCCATTGATGTGACTTGGTACTCAAGGATGTGGTGGAAACGCACTCATATAGTTTATGGTGAATTGTGCCACTGTGAAGGAGTGCTATAATTTCAACTTTGATCTTGACACCCAGGTGATAAACATGGCGATGGAAGATCGAAATGGATGTAATGCTTGATGGCAAATTCCAAAAGGTAAACAAAAAAGGGTCTGACTTCTGACACAAGCGCTATCTGTAAGGACTTGGCGGACCGAATAGGTTTCAACAAGAAACAGAAAATTACAGAGCTTTTAAAATGCTACATGTTCGATCAGGGTTCTCACTTCAGGAAGCTCCGCCACACCCCACCCCCACCCCACCGGATTACCTGCATTTCAGGCTCATTGGTCAAAGCCTCCAAGAACATCACGTGACCCCTGATTGACAGCAGAAGCAATATCTTCAGTTGCTACATTTCCTCCCCCTTTAGTTTTTGTTTACAATTTCTACTTACAGGAAATATTTGAATATACAACGACATGTACATACATACAACTTCAGGTGATTAAAGATTAAAGCCTGGTTTTCAGGCGGCGGGCGGGCTCGGATGAAATGGGCAGGGGTGGTTGTGGGTCCGATCGGCTCCGTGCCACCATTTTGCGCGGGCAGGTCAATTAAGGCCCGCCCAGCATAATACACGAGCCATAGCGCTCAGCACTACTCTGTGCAGGCGGGGGGAGGAGGGAGAGTCGGCGCCAGTGCTCCAATCTCCCCGAGGCACAGAGCTCCCTCAGGGAGATTGAATCAACATTGAAATAATTAAATAAAAGGATTAAAAATGTATTTAAACATGTCCCCTCATATTACTCTGTCACAAGAGATGGGACATGTTTTTATATGTTGAAACATTTTAAAATTTATTTAATAAAAGTTTTAGGAAACCTCATCCCGCCTTAAGGTTGGACAGGCAGCATTAACAATCACAATAATTACTTTGTTAATGGCCTTAATAGGGAGGTTACATTCCAGCGTGTGCCTGTCGAACAAAATATTGCGGGACTGCACAATGACGTCGGGACGCATGCCCGACATCATCATGCATCATTTTACGCGTCGGCGTGTCGGGCCTGCCCCCGCACGCTGACTGAAAAATCCTGCCCTAAGCCTCTCAGGTGCTTTCTTATTCGGTTAGAGTGGCATAGCTCCACCTTTTGAGATTCTTCCACAGGATTGACATGATCAGGAACTGCAGTACCAGATATATCATTAGAAAGTAGCAGATCAGGGTTAGGCAACTCTAGAGACATCAGACATGTCTATTCTATGTCAATCTGTCACCTCGGGGATTAATGGTTCGACTTTAATCACAGGCAGAATAGTTGGTTGTTGGAATGTCTCTATCACGAGTATGGTCCACATGTTTTCAAACAATTCTGTCTTCCACTTCCACCTGGAAGGATAAGGAACCATTCTCTGAGTCAATGGTTCTAGGAGCCCAACAAGGTCCACTTCCGAAATTCCACACGAATCCTGTGTCTCCTGCAGTGAATGTGCAAGCTTTGCTATGAATATCGTGACTCAATTTTTGATTACTCTGACTCCTCTCTACCTTCCTCTCTAAATTTGGAAATACCAGACTTAACCTTGTACATAGGCGGTGTTTCATCAGAGTTCAGACAGCGCTGAACCCACAGTTGAATGAAACGTCGTACGAAAACTGAGAAGAAAGCAGAAAGTTGAGTTTGTAGAGTACCTTCTGATAACCTTCGCATACCGGATTTGAAAGCTTGCACAGCTCTCTCAGCTAAGCCATTTGATAAGGGATGGTATGGGGCTGTTTTAGTATGCCTCATTCCATTTAAATTCATGAATCTCTGAAACTCTGCACTGGTAAAGACTGTACCATTATCAGAAATGATTTCTGGTAGGCCATGTATGCTAAAACAATGATGCAGCTTCTCGATAGTTGTGCTCATGTTGGTGATCTGACCTCTATAAAATGGGATTAGGATAGTTAGGTACTTGTTTGACCGGCACAAACTCAATAGGCCAAAGGGCCTTTTTCTGTGCTGTAAACCTCTATGACTCTAGACTCTGATTCCATATACATCCATCCATTTAGAATCTGCATCTGTGATCAATAAAAACATGGTACCTAAGAATGGTCCTACATAATCCATATGTAGTCGAATCCAGGGTTGACCAGGCCACTCCCACAGATGCAGTGGGGCTAAAACAGGCAACTTCTGCTGTTGCTGACAATGGAGACAATGCTTGACCATGCTTTCAATGTCACTGTCAATGTCTGGCCACCAGAAATAGCTTCGTGCAAGCATTTTCATCTGTGATATGCCTGGATGCGTACTGTGAAGCTCTGTCAACAGTGGCTCCCTTCCTTGCGAAGGGATGACAACTCTTGATTCCCACAACAAAATTCCACCTTGACAACTTAACTCTGTTTTTCAGGCATGGAATGGTCTCATCTCTTCAGGTACAGGTGAATTTGACCAACCTTGCAAAATAAGATCTCTGACTTTCGACAAAATTGGGTCTCTGTTTGTCCAATTCCTAGTTTGCTTTGCACACACAGGCGAAGAATCCAAGAAATTCAATAATAGCACACAAGTCCTTCTGGTACTGGAGCATGTGACAATGCTATCTGGTAACAAGAGACGACTGAGTGCATCTGCATTTGTCATATGTAAGCCAAGACGCTACATAAAAGGTATACTCATACACAGATAATATCAAAGCCCAACATTGTATTTTTTCTGATGCTATTGGCAGAATGGCCTTATCCTTACTGAATAAACCCATTAATGGTTTATTGTATATTTCCAGCATCCAATGCTCTTCATTCTAGCTCCTGGAGCTCTAGTGTCCGGTTAGCCTTTTCTAATCTGATTTCTGGCTTTTCCTTTTCTGTTTGCCACAGAATTTTGCTTTGCCCTTTATTTTGATTTCACGGTCAGCCAAGTTTCTCTCTGGTGAAATCTTAACTTGGTTCAGTTCGGTAGTTACCCTTGGCTTCAATATCCACTCGCATCTTGGAAAGTTCTACAACTTTCCTTCTAATGCCTCTTTTGTTTCATTCAGCTGATTCTTCAGCTCTTCACTCTCTTTCTTGTATCTCTTGGCTTCCTCCTGGAATATTGAACATTGTTGAGTCTTCTCTGCCAACTGTTTCTTCAGTTTGTTCAGAGTGGCACTAATTCATTTTGTTTTTCTTTATGATTTTCCAGAGGAACCAACTCTGACCTGAGGGATCCATGCAGCATGTGAAGGTCCTTCAATTCTCCTAACTCATCCCAAAATAAAAACAGAATTACCTGGAAAAACTCAGCAGGTCTGGCAGCATTGGTGGAGAAGAAAGATTTCCAGCATCCGCAGTTTTTTGTTTTTTCATCCCAAAATACACTGTTGTATTTCCTTTGCAGTTCAGGAACTCCTCCTGTTCTCAGGTGAAATATTTCAGACCAGTCAAGTTTGATTTTCTGAAACCAGCCTCGGCTCTTCTCCTGTCACTATTATCACTGGAAGCTGAGCTGTCTGTTGCCTATAAGGCATGAGCACTGTGGTGATGCCCTTTACATGTAAACATTCTCCAGTGTATATCTTCAATTTAACAGTTGTCCGCTCCAGATTCAGTGGCTGGGTACCTTCATTCAGGTATTTAAATGTGGGCTCCCCCACCACTGCGGTTGAGGCTCCCATATCTACCTCCGTTATTAGTGGCTTCCCGTAAACTTGGATTGTGACAGTGATAGGTTTGGTTTTTAAAGTGGTGACATTACAAAGGGAATTACAGTATTAGCAGCTTCAGGTTTTGCTGTATTTTTCAATTCTATCATGTTGGTTTGTTGCCTAATGGGCTGTTTCGGCTTCGTCCTGCATTGCCTTACTACATGACCTTTCTTATGGCCTCCTTGAATCTGCAGGTGTCTGGTATATGGTCACCCCCACATCTATAACAGATTAACCTTGGAGTTGCTGCTGAAGTATTTCTACTAGGCCTTTTCTTTCGTCTAACAGTGGACATTGCCTCTCGCTTCGCTGCTGTGTCTCTGGCTTTCACGCCACGCACGGCAGTAGGTTCCTGCCCCACATGAAAAACAGCGCCATGTTTTATGTGTTGCAAAGCCTGCAAGATTCTCGCAGCGCTTTCCACAGCAAGTACTATTTCCAGGGTGCACTTCAAATCGAAGTCGACCTCTGCGAATAAATGGCGCTGAATGGCGTCGTCATGAACTCCACAAACAAATCAGTTCCGCAGCATATCACTTAGTGTGTCCCCGCAGTCACAGTGCTCAGTCAACTGCTTCAACTTCGCTATATAGGTTGTGATGCACTCTCCCGGGGCCCTGACTCTGGAATTAAACTTAAACCACTGCATTATTATTCGGCTGGAAATGCGTTTTCACGAGGTCCACTAATTCATGAAAGGAATTGGGGGTGTTTGGGGCTGTCAGACTGCAGATGAGATTGTATGTTTTTAGAGCTTTTCAGATGCTACATTTTCCATCGGGACTCTCATCAGAAAGCCCCGTCCACAAGATTACCCATGCTTAGGCCTCATTGGTCGGAGCCTCCAAGAACATCACTTGACCCATGATAGACAGTAGGAGAGACTATACCTTCGGTTACTAAGTTGTCTCTGGTTAAACCAGCACAATTTGTTTCCATCGGTCGCAAGTAAATTGTCATTTCCAGTGGACAAAAAAATAAACATCTCATTAAAATTGTAATGTCTGTCTGCACCTATTGACTTTTTTTCCGTTATAAATTCCTATGTCCACAATGGAAACTGCCTGTTATCACAGCAAACGCCAAATGGAGGTACTATAGCACTACCACAGGTAGAAAGGTGTAATTACAGTATGGCGAGTTTACATTAGCAGTTGCCATTATAAATATGGATGAATCTATAATGACAATACAAAGTAATACAGCAATGTATGAATTTAAATAGGGACTGAAATACATATGAGCCCTGGTCCATCTTCTAACCTTCCTCCACCTGTACAGTACAGTGGAGTTTGACTTCCCATGTACAACTGCATTTAACTCAATATTTCTTTCGTATGAAGGCACTGTTGTTCAGAAGGCTGTCCAAGGGAGCAGGGAGTTGGTATGGGGGGCGGGCGCAATAGTAGAGAGCAGAATAGAAATGTGGCAATGATAGAGGATTCCACAATTAGGGGCATAGATGGTGCTCTCTGCAATCACAAATGAAAAGGTCCAAGGGGTGTATGATCTACCTTATGCAAGGTGAATGGGGTATCTTGAGGTGGCCAGAGAGGAATTTGAAAACAGAAGTGGAATAGGCAGTTGTTGTGATTCATGTCAGAACAGAATGTATTGATAGGAACAGGAAGGATGTCCTGCTGAAAGAGCATCTGGAGTTAGCAGCTAAATTTTAAAAAAAAGGATCTCGAGGGTCATAACCTCTTCAATTACTGTCTGAACCACAAGCAAATTGGCACAGAAACAGGCAGATCAGGGCAATTAAAATATGACTAAGGGGCTGGTGTGAGAAAGTGGGATTTACTTTCCATGGGACACTAGCACCGGAAGAGGAAGGAGCCATATTGATGGGACAGGCTTCATATGAACCAGAGTGGGGGCAGTGTCCTAGAGGAAAGGGTAAGTAGGGGTGGAGTAAGATGGGGAGAGGGGTCTAAAAAAATAAAGATATAAAGGGTAACGAAAGAGGCATATATTAAGTACATAAGCAACAGAGGAGAGCATGACAAGAAAGTCAAAGGAAGACATAGGAGAAGTCAAAAAATAGGAAAAAGAGGAAATATGATATTAAATTATCAAGAAGCATCAAACAAAATATTAAAATATTCTAGGCACACAAAGAAGCAAAGGAAAAACAGGATGAAAATAGGGCCACTGGAGGGGATGGGAGGGGACACAGAATAAAATCACAGACAGCATAGAGTCACAGAGGTCTACAGGACAGTAAAAGGCCCTTTGGCCCATCAAGTCTATGCCAGTCAAACAAGTACCTAACTATTCTAATCCCAATTTCCAGCACTAGGCCCATAGCCTTGTATGCCATGGCATTGCAAGCACACATCCAAATACTTCTTAAATGTTACGAGGGTATCTGCCACTACCACCCTTTCAGGCAGAGAGTTCCAGATTCCCACCACTCTCTGGGTGAAAAACTTCTTCCTCACATCCCCTCTAAACCTCCTGTCCCTTACCTTAAATCCATGCCCCCTGGTTATTGATCCCTCCACCAAGGGGAAAAGTTCTTTCCTGTCTACCCTACCTATGCCCTTCATAATTTTATACACCTCAATCATGTCCCCCTCAATCTCCTCTGCTCCACGGAAAATAATCCCAGTCTATCCAATCTCTCCTCATAACTAAAACTCTCCAGCCCAGGCAACATCCTGTTAAATCTCTACTGCGCTCACTCTCGTGCAATCACATCCTTCCTATAATGCGGATTCCAGAACTGCATGCAATACTCTAGCTGTGGCCTAACCAGCGTTTTATACATTTCCAGCATAACCTCCCTGCTCTTACATTCTATGCCTCGGCTAATTAAGGCAAGTATCCCACATGCCTTCTTAACCACCTGCTCTACCTGTCCCGCTACTTTAAGGGACTGGTGGACAAGCACACCAAGGTCCTCTGATCCTCAGTACTTCCCAGAGTCCTACATTCATCGTGTATGCTCATGCCTTGTTTGTCCTGCCCAAGTGCATCACCTCACACTTATCTGGATTAAATTCCATTTGCCACTGATCAGCCCATTTGGCCAGCCCCTCTATATCCTCCTGTAATCTAAAGCTATCCTCCTCACCATTTATCACCCCACCAATTTTAGTGTCATCCGCAAACTAACTGATCAACCCTCCTACATTCAAGTCTAAATCATTTATATATACCACAACTAGCAAGGGACACAATACCGATCCTTGTGGAACTCCATTGGACACAGGCAACCAGTCACAAAAACACCCCTTGACCATCACCCTCTGCTTCCTGCCACTCAGCCAATTCTGGATCCAATTTGCCAAATTGCCTTGGACCCCATGGGCTCTAAACTTCGTTACCAGTCGCCCATGCGGGACCTTATCAAAAGCCTTGCTGAAGTCCAAGTAGACCACGTCAAATGCATTGTCCTTATCAACACACCTGGTCACCTCTTCGAAAAATTCAATCAAATTGGTCAGACATGTCCTCCCCTTAACAAAGCCAGGCTGACTGTCCTTGATTAATCCCTGCCTCTACAAGTGTAGATTAATTGTCCCTCAGGATTGCTTCCAATAGTTTCCCCACCACTGAGGTTAGACTCACTGGCCTGTAGTTCCCTGGCTTATCCCTTCCTCCCTTCTTGAACAACGGTGCCACATTGGCTGTCCTCCAGTCCTCTGGCACCCCTCCTTTGGCCAGAGGAGTATTGAAAATTATTGCCAGTGCCCCTGCTATCTCCTCCCTGGCCTCAACAGCCTGGGATACGTTTCATCCGGGCCTGGAGATTTATCTACTTTTAAGCCTGCCAGACCACTTCGAACATCCTCCCTTTCTATGCTAAGTTCTTTAGTTATATCACAGTCCTTTTGCCTGATTTCCATACTCACATCGTCCCTCTCACTTGTGAACACTAACATAAAAGTATTCATTTAGGACCCTACCTACGTCTTCCAGCTCCACACACAAATTACCGCAATGGTCCTTAATGGGCCCTACTCTTTCCCCAGTTATCCTCTTACTCTTAATGCACTTGGAAAATAACTTTGGATTTTCCTTTATTTTACCCGTCAATATTTTTTCATGCCTCTTTTTTGCTCTCCTAATTTCCTTTTTATGTTCCCCCCTACACATTCTATAATCCTCTAGGGTTTCTGCTGTTTTGAGCCCTCGGCATCTGCCACAAGCCACCCTTTTTCTCTTTATCCAATCCTTAATACCCCTTGTCATCTAGGGTTCCCTGGATTTGTTGATCTCACCTTTCATCTTAACTGGAATATGTTGGCCCTGTACTCTCTATTTCCTTCTTGAATGAGTCCCACTGCTCTGACGCAGATTTACCTAAAAGTAGCTGCTCCCAGTCCATTCTGGCCAAATCATATCTTATCTTATTAAAATCGGCCTTCCCCCAATTTAGAACTCTGATTTCTGGCCCATCCTTGTCCTTTTCCACAGCAACCTTGAATCTAACAGAGTTATGATCACTAACTGCAAAATGTTCCCCACTGATACCTATACCACTTTCCCAGCTTCATTCCCTAAAATTAAGTCCAGGACCACCCTCTCTCTTGTAGAACCTTCCACGTACTGGCTTAAAAAGCTCTCCTGGATGCATTTTAAGAATTCCACTCCCTCTAACCCCATGACTAACCCAGTTAATGTTGGAGAAGTTGAATTCCCCCACTATTACTACCCTATTATTTTTACACTTCTCTGAAATTTGCCTACGTATCTGCTCTTCTACACTCCAAGTAATGTGATTGCTCCTTTTTTGTTTTTCAGTTCTACCCATGTGGCTTCATTTGAGGAGCTTTCTGAGATGTCAGCCCTCTTTACTGCTGTAATTGATTCCTTGATCAATATTGCGATCTCCCCTCCTCTTTTACCTCCTTCCACGTCTCACCTGAAGACCCTATTCCTGGAACATTGAACTGCCAATCCTGCCCCTTTCTCAACCATGTCTCTGTGACAGCAGTGACATCATACTTCCATGTGTTAATTTGTGCCCTTAACTCATCTGCCTTATTCGTCAGGCTCCTTGCACTCAAATAAATAGCATCCAACCTTGCCAAACTCGCTTGTACCTTAAGATAAAAGCAAAATACTGCGGATGCTGGAAATCTAGAACAAAAACAAAAATACCTGGAAAAACTCAGCAGGTCTGACAGCATCTGCGGAGAGGGATACAGTTGACGTTTTGAGTCCGTATGACCCATCAGAACGTTTTTTTTCTGATGAAGGGTCTTACGGACTCGAAACATCAACTGTATCCCTCATCGCAAATGCTGTCAGACTTGCTGAGTTTTTCCAAGAATTTTTGTTTTTGTCCCTTGTGCCTTAACTGGCCTATAATTTCTATGCCTTCCAGACTCACTTGCTCTCTCTTCTAATTTTGGCTGTGCATCTCCCCTTGCTAAACCTCCTCTCAGGAACCCATCCCCCTGCCAAGTTAGTTTAAACCCTTCCCAACAGCACAAGGAAACTTCCCCGCAAGGATGTTGGTCCCATTTTGGTTCAGGTGCAACCCATCCACCTTGTACAGATCCCACCACCCCCAGAAACAGTCCCAATGTCCCAGCAATAGTAAAATGACAGAAATGTGAAATAATTCATTTGTTTCCATTTTTATGAGGGAGACAGGTGGACAACACTTAAGAAAATTAGGTTAGAAATGATATAACCACATTTAATATTTAACTTGTTTTATTTTAAATAAACTAGTCAAACTCAAAGAGGGTAAAATCCCCTCCAGATGGATTACATCCATGCATTTTAAAATAATCCATGGACTGGATAGCAGAGGCACTATTATGCATATTTAGTCATTTGTTACCAAAAAGTGCTTTGCCAGCAGGCTGGCAGCTGTTTAACCTGATATCTTTATTTAAGAAGGGAGATAGAACATGTCTGAGAAACTATAGATCAGACAACTTAACTCAGTGGTAAGAAAAGTAATGGGACCCCAATGAAAGGAGGAAAAGAAAAACATCTAGAAAACAAGGATATAAATAACAAATAGTCAGCATGAATTCAAAAGCGAAAGTTTTATTTGACCAACCTCACTGAATTCTTTGAAGAGGTAACAGACAAAGGTAATGCAGTGATGCAATTTATATAGATCAGTGCTTCTCACATTTTTTGTCCGTGGACCAAGTGCAGGTCCTAGCCCACCAGCTTCCACTTGCCATCATGAAAAAAATTAATTAGAATTAATAGGAAGAATGGTGTTGCTTTTGATGAGACACCAATGAAGTTATGTCTGGTTCCAAGCTGGAGAATTTCAGTCTCATATCAGGCTCCATGTTTAGTCAGTTCCTCCTGTTTCTTTTCAGCCCCAAAACTGTGAAAATCTTACATCACAGTTGTATGTTGTTGGGAAAGGCAGTAAGGTGCTTCAAAGAGGTGGGGGTGACCTGTTCTCTCGTATGGCCTTGGCAATCGCGTTGTGCATCAGTGATATGTACTTTGGACCAGCCTGTGGACCACCTGGAGGACCATCGCGGACCACCAGTAGTCCGCAGACCAGACTTTGAGAACCACTGATTTAGATTTACAAAAGGACTTTGGTAAGGTACCACATAGTAGATAAATAAATAAAGTATATTCAGGGTAAAATGAGCAGAAAGAATAACAAGCCAGCCTGAAGACAGAAAGCAGAAAGTAGGAGTAAAGGGTAGCTATCCAGAAGGTGGAAAGTGCAGTCCTCTCAAGAGTCAGTTCTGGAACAACTGTTCACAATTTATATTATTAATTTAGACTTTGAGATCAAAAACATTATTTCTAAATTTGCAGATGACACCAAGTTTGGGGGCGTGGGTGGAATTTTCAAAATTGAGGAGGACAGCAACAATTTACGAGACAATATTAATAAACTTACAAAATGGGCATATAATTGGCAAATTAATTTCAGCATAGACAAGTATTATATTTTAGTAAGGAAAATTAAGGAGATCATATTTAAGAATCTAAATAGGATAGAGAACAAAAGGATCTCAAGAATACGAAAATCACAAAAACAGTGATGTAGGTTCATAAGATATTTTACAAAAAGCAAACCAAGCACTTGAGTTTAGTTATGCTAAACCTGTATCAAACCTTAAGCAGACCACAGGTAGAACTTTGTGCCATTCTGGATGCCATGTTATAAAAAAGAATATAGCTAGTGAGGACAAGAAAGAGATTTACAAGGATGGTACCAGAAATGCATGGTATGCCCATTGGGAAAGGAAGAACAGGCTGGCCACTTTCATTCAAAGGCTAAGGGGGGTGACCTCTTTCACCAAAGGCTTAGCTATTTTTCTGAGCAGTTATCTTTTTAACACTTCCACGGATGGGACTTTTTGGCCTTTTAAAATCTGCACCCATTTTCATTTCAATAAATAGCTGGAAAAGTTCACTTTTAAAAGCTATAAAGAAATTTAAAAAGTTTAATTTAAATTTAAAAGCTTAAAAACCATTCCTAAATAATATCTGCTCCCTCCAAGTATTTTGGAATAAATTTTACAACAGGCTTTTTTTATGCATCTTAGTGTATGTTTCTCTTACTAGCCAATAAATCGTACGCTGGCAGTCACTGTGAACAGTCACATTTCTGCCCTTTAAAATGGGCAAAACATGAAGCACAGACAGCTGAACTGCCAAACCACCAATAAAAAATATATGTATATCTATATAATTTATGGCAGAAGTACTTAAATAATGTAAAAAAAGACAATCAGCCTTCTGATCGAAATATTCACACTGATGCATAATCTTCTCGACCAGGATTTTGATTTGAGATTCCTAGTGAAGCACTGATAGAGCATTTGTATCATTGATGTTCCTTCTGTTAATACTGTGATTTTTTGTTAAACCTTGCCCATGTTCAAAGCTACTAAAAAGAGCCTCAAATAGCATTGGCTGGACACAACACATTCATTTTGTATTTACCTGCTCACCCACCTCTACGAACCTATTTTGTGACAAAGTAAGAATTGCTTCTTTGGGGTGGATCAACGTAACATACATTTCTGCGGTGTTTTGTGACACATTCATTTATAACGAATGCAGATTCAATTTAAGAGCTGCTTCATGAGGTTCACAGGGAAGCTTAGCAAATTGGAAGTATGGGACAGCTGCAGAATCTTGTCTTTTAATAGCATTTCATACTATTTTAGAGCAATTTACAGTCAAAAAGTACCTACCCATACATTTAAAGGACTACTACATGAACCTTAAACTAATTTTTTCTATTGGTACTATTTCACAATGCAATTTAAATGTAACGAGATTATAATGATCTGGTTGGCCTTGAAAACTTATTAACCTTCCTGCTTCAATTCTGTGCATACATATTTTATTGATGGACATACAAGTAATAGGTACATGAAAGGTTACTCTCACCAGACACTCAAGCAGCCGTGCTGGGCGAGCAATAACGATCATCAGCTTCTTCACCAGCTGGGTCACAAATGCTACCTCCGAACTCTCTGACCGCTCGTGGGCCTATAAAATAAAAGTCACATTAATGTTTCAACAATGGATGCATTAAGCCAGCGCACAATTCATTACTGCAACAATAGAAACTCTACTATGCGTGCACATGCCACACAATGCCTGTCTCAAAAGTAAGAACAGATGAGAGGTACTCAACTTGTAACACTGTGTCTGCCAAAAACTGTGCACACCTCTGATGCTCCAAAATTCTCAGCAAGATATTATCTTGCTCAAAAGATAATCTAGACATGGTGCTTTGATGCCTCCTAAGCCCCTTTTGAAACATGCTGCATTACAAACTAAAACCTCAGTTTGTGTCTGCAAGTTAAGCAGCACACAGCCATTAGCATCTGAAGCTGATGTCATGTTTGTTTGAGGAATGCCTATGTCATTCCAGTACACAGTGAATCCCAATGACATAATCACCAGCAGAACAATCTACCAAAGCAAGTTACTCTCTGTCTGAAAGACCATCCGTCACCACCAGTGATCACTAGAGCACGAAATTAAAATGACCCGTCATTCCCCCTCCCCTCCAGGTCCTTACCATGCTCCATTCTAAACCTGCTCAAACCAGGTGCATGGGAAGCAATAATAAATGTGTTTCAAAGAGAAAACAAACACAAACATTTTTTTTCTTACAAGCATCGTTCAGCTTCAAATGTTCTCTGTTAAAGAAACCTTCCCACTTATTACTGCTGGTTTTTAAAATCTATATTTTTTTAGGCTTCCAAATTAATGATCAGTTTTTTTGCAGGATAGGATATCTGTAAGCACTAAACACCAGCAAATCCAGATATTAGTGAGGAGTACTATTCAAAATAATTCTTAAAATTATTAGAAAACAAAGCAGAAACGTGGAATCCGACATGTTCCTGAATGATGTCGCTGAAAAGCAGCATGCAGGTAAGAAACAGGGGGCCAAGGGGAACTTCAAAAATAATTGTGCTACAGTGGGAAATATTCCAAATATCTTCCAAATATTATTTCCCAATTTTTTCACAGACTATAATGGTGTAACATAGATGATGGTCTTTGGGGCTGGCTTAAATTAGTTAGAAAACTAAGCTGAGCAGGATCATTTGCTCTACGAACCTTTCATCTGGACTTCTTCAAAGGCTCACTGTCAACACACTGTTAACTGTACAAGGTGTATTTGCTGAGATTCTTAGCCACATGACAGCTCTCTGTACTTTCTTTTATCCAAAGAAGCGTCATTACAGGTGCAAATAATATTTTTAATGAGTGACCTATGCCATAGGAATTCACAATGCCATAGTATGGAGATGTATTCTTCTCCCAGAATCCACAAAGAACATCAAAGGTTTCTCTTCTCGCTGTAGCACCATTATATCTGAAGTTCCCCAAGGATCTATGCTTGACCCCCTATTTCTGATCTGCATGCTGCTTTTCTGTGACATCATCCAAAAACACGCCAGGTTCCACATGTACACTGATGACACCCAGTTCTACCTCACCACCACCTCCCTCAGCCCCTCTACCGCCTCTGTGTTGGCAGGCTGCTTGTTGGTATCTAGTCCTGGGTGAGCCAAAATTTCCTCCAGCTAAATATTGTGAAGACTGAAGCTTTGTCTTCAGCCCCCACCACTACCAATTCCATCACTCTCTGGCCATCATTTTAGGCTGAACAAGCCTGTTCTCAACTTCAGTGTCCTATTCAGCTCTGAGCCGGTTTGCCAATCCTGAATCCTTTCCAAAACAAAGATCACTTACTTCCACCTCTGTAACATCACCAGGCTGTCACTGCCTCAGCCCACTTGCTGCTGAAACACTCATTCACTTTTTTGTTAAATCCATACTTGATTATTTTAATACTCGCCAGGCTGACCTCCCACCTTCCATTTTCCATAAATTTAAGCTCATCCAAACTATGCTGCCCATACCCTAACTCATACCAGTCCCATTCAACGATCACCTGGTGGCATCCACTGATCCTGCAATGCCTCGATTTTACAAAGCTCATTCCAGTGTTCAAACCTCTCTGTGGCCTCACCTCTTCCTAGCTTTGTAACCTCCTCTAGCCCTATAATCTCAGAGAACTCTGCTTTCTTCCAACTCTGGTATCTTGTGCACCTCTTAATTTTTGTCTGATAATGCTCCTGTGAAGCACCTTGAGATGTTTTAATATGTTAAAGGTGCCATATAAATGCAAATTGTTCTTGATCAGGCCCAAAACACACTGAAAAATCTTCACAGTTGCAAATTCTGTCTGCTATCCTATTGTCTAATATTTACAGATAGATAGTGGCATATATTACCACATAACAGCCTTGAAATAACTGGTCTGGTACCAAGTTAGTAACATGCTATACACTGAAGCATGCATATGTGCTACCTGCTTTTGATGTCTAATCAATACTCATGGTTAAAAGTCACAACAAATGGCAATACCATAGTATTCTGGTGATAAAGTTCATGCATAAAGGGGTATTGCAGACCATTGCATCAACGCTTGTTACAAATTTACAAAATTTCTAAGGGGCTAGACAGTGTTGACGAAGAAAGGATGGTTCCCCCAGCTGGGGGAGGTGGGGGGGGCAAAAACCAGGGGACACAGTCGCAGGATAAGGGAAAAGCCATTTAGGACAGGGATGAGGAAGAATTTCTCCACTCAAAGGGCAGTGAATCTTTGGAATTCTCTAACCCCAAGGGCTGTGAATGCTCATTCATTGAGAATGTTCAAGACAGAGATTGGCAGATTTCTAGATACAAATGGCATCAAGGGGTATGGGGATAGTGTGAGAAATTGGCATTGAGGTAGACGAGCAGGCATTTTCCAAATTCATTTTTGACAGGATGTAGGCTTCACTGGCTAGGCCAGCATTTATTGTCCATCTCTAACTGCCCTTGAGATGGCTTCTTGAACCACTGCAGTCCCTGTAGTGTAGGTACACCCACAGTGCTGTTAGGAAGAGAGTTCCAGGGTTTGGCCCAGTGACAGTGAAGGAACGGCGATATATTTCCAAGTCAGGATGCTGAGTGGCTTAGAGGGGAACTTCAAAGTGGTGTTGTGCCCATGTGGCTGCTGCCCTTGTCCTTCTAGGTGGTAGCTGTCGTGTGTTCAGAAGGTGCTTTCTAAGGAGGCTTGCTGAATTCCTGCAGTACATCTTGCAGATGGTACACACTGCTGCTACTGTTCGTCAGTGGCGGTGCGAGTGAAAGTTTGGGGAAATGGTGCCAATCAAGCAGAATGCTTTGTCCTGGATGGTGTCAAGCTTCTTGAGTGCTGTTGGAGCTGTTCACATCCAGGTAGGTCGAGAGCATTCAATCACACTGCTGACCTGTGCCTTGTAGATGGTGACTAGGCTTTGGGGAGTCAGGAGATGAGTTACATGCCACAGGATTTCTAGTCACTGACCAGTTCTTGTTGCCACAGTGCTTATATGGTTAGTCCAGTTCAGTTTCTGATCAATAGTAACTCCCAGGATATTGATAGTGGGGAATTCAGTGATGGTAATGTCAATGAACATCAAGGGCGATGGTTAGATTCTCTCTTGTTGGAGGTGGTCATTGCCTGGCACTTGTGTAGTGTGAATGTTACTTTCCACTTCTCAGCCCAAACCTTGATATTGTCCTGGTCTTGTTGCATTTGGACGTGGACTGCTTCAGTATCTGAGGAGTCGCGAATGGTGCTGAACATTGTGCAATCATCAGCCAACATCCCCACTTCTGACCTTATGATGGGAGGAAGGTCATTGATGAAGCAGCTGAAAATAGTTGGGCCTAGGACACTACCCTGAGGAACTGCTGCAGTGATATCCTGGAACTGAAATGATTGACCTCCAATAACCATAACCATCTCCCTTTGTGCTAGGTATGACTCCAACCAGTGGAGAGATTGCCCCTTGATTCCCATTGACTCTAGTTTTGCCAGGGTTCCTTTACACTACGCTCTGTCAAATGTTGCCTTGATGTCAAGGGCGGTCACTCTCACCTCACCTCAGGAGTTCAGCTCTTTTGTCCATGTTTAGGTCAGAAGCTGAGTGACCCTGGCAGAACCCAGACTGGGCATCAATGAACAGGTTATCGTTAAGCAAGTGCCACTTGATAGAACTGTTGATGACTGCTTCCAGCACTTTACTGATAACCGAAAGTAGACTGATGGGCCAGTAATTGGCTGCGCTGGATTTGTTCTGCTTTTTGAGTACAGGACATACCTGGGCAATTTTCCACATTGTTGTGTAGATGCCAGTTCTACCTGTACTGGAACAGCTTGGCTCGGGGTGTGGCAAATTCAGGAGCACAAGTCTTCAGTACTATTGCTGAAATATTGTCAGGGCCCATAGCCGTTGTATTATCCAGTGCCTTCAGACATTTCTTGATATCACATAGAGCGAATTGAATTGGTTGAAGACTGACATCCATGAAGCTGGGGACCTCTGCAGGAGGCCGAAATGGATCATCCACTCGGAACTTCTGGCTGAAGATTGTAGCAAATGTTTCAGCTTCATCTTCTGCACTGATGTGCTGGGCTCCTCCATCATTGAGGATGGGGATATATGTGGAGCCTCCTCTTCCAGTGAGTTGTTTAATTGTCCAACACCATTCACGACTGGATGTGGCAGGAATGCAGAGCCGTTGCTTGTGGAATCACTTAGATGCCTATCATTTGCAGCTTAAGCTGTTTGGCACGTAAGTAGTCCTGTGCTGTAGCTTCACTAGGTTGACACCTCATTTTTAGGTATGCCTGATGCTGCTACTGGCATGCCCTCCTACACTCTTCATTCAACCAGGGTTGGTCTCCTGGCTTGATAGTAATGATAGAGTGGGAGATATGTCAGGCCATGAGGTTACAGATTGTGGTCGAGTACAATTCTGCTGCTGCACATGGCCCACAGCACCTCATGGATGCCCTGTCTCGAGTTGCTATAACTGTTCAAAATCTATCCCCACTTAGCACGATGGTAGTGCCACACAACACGATGGAGAGCATCCTCCATGTGAAGATGGGATTTCGTCTCCACAAGGACTGTGCGGTAGTCACTCCTACTGATACTGTCAAGGACAGATGCATTTGCGGCAGGCAGGCTGGTGAGTGTGAGGTCAAGTATGTTTTTCCCTCTTGTTGGTTCCCTCGCCACCTGCCTCAGACCCAGTCCAGCAACTATGTACTTTAGGGCTCCGCCAGCTTGGTCTGTGGTGGTACTACCAAGCCGCTCTTGGACACTGAAGTCCCCCATCCACAGTACATTCTGTGCCCTTTACACCCTCAGTGCATCACCCAAATGGCGTTCAACATGGAGGAGTAATGATCCATCAGCTGAAGGGTGGCGGCAGATGGTAATCAGCAGGTGGTTCCTTGCTATGTTTGACCCATGCCACGAGACTCCATGGGGCCCGGAATCGATGTTGAGAACTCCTAGGGCAACTCCCTCCTGACTGCATTGCCACCTCTGCTAGGTCAGGCCTGCTGGTGAGACAGGACATACGCTAGGTTGGTGGTGGTGGTGTCTGGGACATCGTTTGTAAGGTATGATTCCGTGAATATGACTATGTCAGGCTGTTGCTTGACTAGTCTGTGGGACAGCTCTCCCAATTTGGCATAAGCCCCCAGGTGTTAGTAAGGAGGGCTTTGCAGGATCAACAGGGCTGGGTTTGTCTTTGTCATTTCCGTTGCCTGGGTCGATGCCGGGTGGTCCGCCCGGTTTCTTTCCTTTTTGTTCACTTTTTAGCAGAGTGGCATTTAAGAGGCAACCACATTACTGCGGGTCTGGAGTCACATATAGGCCAGACCAGGTACAGACGACAGATTTCCTTCCCTAAAGGACACTAGTGAGCCAGATAGGTTTGTACGACAATCGACAATGGTTTCATGGTCATCATTAGACTTTAATGCCAGATTTTTATTGAATTCAAATTCCACCATATGCCATTGAGGGATTTGAATCCGGATCCCCCAGATCATTACCCTGGGTCTCTGGATTACCAATCCAGCGACAATACCACTACACCACCGCCTGTGAATGGCACAGCAGGTTCAAGGGGCTGAATGGCATACTCCAGCTCCTATGTGCTTATTTGCATTCAGTATGAATTGCTTTACTCTATTGTTACTGTTCCCGGTGAATTCTGGGTTCTTGTTGAAAGGCAGACATAATGATTTCATGGTTAAGCTGATATTATTTTGATATATGCAAGCTTCAAGCTTTAGAGCTTTCATTGTAATATTATCAGGCAACCGTAAACAAATAGCACTTTTATCAAGTATGGATTTGTACTCCATACTTTAAACCAGTCAGATAAAATATCTGAAGGCTGGGAGTTAAACACAAGAATGAGCACTGATCCAAAAGTAAGATTTGCTGAGAAACTCATTATCACACACTACAGCAATGATAGTGGTGATCCAAGGAGCTTTAAAACAGTGCTACCGTGGGCTAGCTGTACGTTCAGGTCATTTCACTTGCAGCCAGCAGTGCTATCACTGAATGACGATCCTACTGCAGTTCATAAAATGAAGTAAACAACAGACTTTTGAAATGAACATATATCAAGCTGTTCTACATATTCTTGAAAGATCCACTGCAGTTATCTCCAGAATGTTTTTCATAACCGTAAATCCTCAACGATCATGGCCAAATCACACGCAATTCAAATTTAACGCTGCCCTTGTGCTATTGGTTTAACATCTCTGATGGTAAATTTAAGACTCATTCCGGAGCCTGAGTACTTATTCCAGGCGCAGCCCACAGCTTGCAATGATGAGGTTAGCCAACACCTGAAGGAAGTCATTTAACACTTTTAAAGATTGCACAAGGGAAGCGTATAATGCTTGTACTTACACAATTATTGAAAGAACTGCACAGTATTCCTATGGCATCATTTGATGCATTGTGTTAAATGTCATCAATTGTGGATCTCGTAATCAGCTCAATAGTCACAGGTTTATTGACCCTGACTCTCTAGTTACTGCTTTTCAGAAACAGTTGTCATAAAAAAGCTTGTTTAAATACAACAAGTTGGCCTTCACTACTGTCTTCAATGTGGGCGTTGTGGGGTGGGGGAGGGGTAAGAAGAGGGATTTCCAGATTTTAGATGAGTATCCTATTTACAATGTTCAAGTAACAAAATTAGGTCATATCAGCAGCAAGCACAAAAATTTCTGGAAATCAATATAGCAGGTTCATTAGCATCTGCAATGGGAAAGGACAGGATAACATTTTGGTTACAACAATTGCATTTTTCTTTCAGATCCCATTATTTGCATTTCTTTCTTTTTATTTATATCTGCAGGAGTGTTTTGTTGTGTGACTTGAAAAATATTCATTCCTGAGACTGAGGAAAAGTTTTAATGTAACTTAATAATAACAGGCAAATTAGTTATAATGCCGCCACATTAAAGAAAGACACACTTACATCTTGCAGTAGCTTCTCCAGGTTTTCTTGCAGTTCAAAGAAGTATCTGGAGGTGATGAGCCCATCACGGGATTTCGCCAGGCAGTCCCTGGCCAACTCAATTACCTGATGGTGGATAAAACTGAGTACCCCATCAGCTAGTGGCAGCACGTTCTCAGGAGCACTGCATGTGATGAACTCCTGGAGGTTCTCTTCCATTTGAGCCGTGGCCTATTGAATGAAATTTGTTTGACATATTTTATCTGCAATAATTCTGATTTTTCTTGCTCTTCTAGATTTTAAGTAAAATGAATGTAGAACTTGCTAAAGAGGCACTGTTGCTATGGTGTTCTCTTGCAAGACATTTTATCAGATGTATAAATGATCTTGTATTTACAAAGCACCTTTACCAACCTGAAGACATCCCAATGCACTTTACAATCTGTTTATTGTTGTTTTGAAGGCAAAACAGAATGTTAAATCGTATTTTCATTTGGCTGATTATATTTTCTTTTGAGAGATCAAATTGAAGATTCAACACCAAAAGGCAGGATGTCACCAAGGTTGACAAGAACATAATGCAGTAAATCAGGCTTTAAAAGGATCAAAGACTGTAAATGGAAGGAAAGATTGAGGGATATGTGACAAAAGTAGAGTGCTCATCTTGAAAATGTACACAGGCAAATGAAGATGCAAATTTTAATTCACCGAAAAATTGATTTGCCTATGCAAATTGCTATCTATCTACCAATATGGAAAAATACATTGGACGTAAGGCCTAGAGCTTCCATAGTTACCAGAAAACAACGAGATGAACTGAGTGTTAAATTACAATTTCAATGCAGCGTGGAAACATGAGGAGAGTTAGCACGTAGGGTAGCATTTTTGGACCACAGAAGAAACAAGAATGAAAAATTTAAAGAAGCCCTGACTATAGCAGATTGGGGATGATGTTGGCGAGACTGCAGTTATCGCCCATTCTTACTTTCCCCAGTATCGTTGTGGTGGTGGTCTCCCTTTATTTTGTATAACAGAGTCACTTGATAGACTATGTCAGAGGGCAGTAAGAGTTGACTGCCTAGTAATGGACTAGAACTACATGCAGACCAGGACATAACTGAGGCAGATGAGATTTTACAACAATCTGGTAGCTTCTTTGTATTGTTCTTTGTGCTAGCACACAAATTACCTGATTTAATTAATTCACTTGCACAACTTGTCTTGCCAGGATTTGTTCCCCTGATTTCTATGTTGCTAGTTCAGTATCATAGCTACTACCGTGCAGCAAGATTGGAATTTAGAGATTAGATAGGACTAGGTGCTAAACTTTTCCTTTTCTCTTCTGTAAATTGATGAATGTGGAATACAGCCATCAGCAAACGATGGATTCGTGGAGGAAGTTGTTGATATAAAGAGTAGGAGAGCAGGCAGAATGCTGCAAAAACATGAAGCTAATGTAACACAGGGCTATATGAAAATAAAATACAGAACAATAAATGGAGCTTTATTGGGAGGCTATATAATTATAACTTGCTTTTAACTGCATGGGGCTGACTCTTGTCAAAGGTTTTGAAAATGTGCAGTGTAATTACAGATGATTCATCAGTTCCAGATATGCATAAGCTGGGCAACAAAATGATTAGTGGAACAGCAATGCCAAAACCATACTAGCAAGCAGGCAGCTGGCCAGTATTTTTAAGGTAATGGATAACTTCAGAGTTAACATCAGCTTCTAGAACTGAAATAAAAAAACCAAAACTAAGGCAATAGATAACTAAGTAAGAAGGTTTATCTTTCTTAAGGGCTGGATAAACAAAAACAAAAGGAATTAAATAGATCATTGTAGCAATTCCTTCACCACAAAAGGTCCAGTGTCACTTTCTCAGGTGATGGCCAATGACACCCACATCTTGAAAATGAATTTTAAAAAGTTTAGAAGGGCATGGGAAGACAAGTGGAATAAGCTATTTCCCACTCACTGAAACTGGAAAGATGGATTGCAATGGCCTTTCTGTGAACTGTACATTTCTATGCACATTCTAAAGTATATTCTTTTGAAGGGATCAAAAAGTTGACTGGGATTAGGCAAATGAAGAAAAGGTATAGGACATGGGTTTGCTTTATACAAAAGCACCCATCTTGAGGAAAATGGGAGAAAAGCCACCACAACTAGAGGTCTTATTAGAAGCCAAAGAACAGAGTCTTGTTGGTCACAAAATTTGACGCTTCTACAAGAAGGCACAGCAGACAGAATTGCTTGAACAAAATCACCAAGATTGACAGTTAAATCACACCCTTTTCACCACCTTTAATGCCCTTGTCCCCATTAGAACTATTACTCTCTCTCACCCTAATCATCTTCCTGGTATACTCCTCATCTTTGCTCCATTAAGTACAAGTGATGCAGGCTTGAACATCACTGCCGATCAACTGGGCCCCCTCTACTGTCTCCAATTTGACACACTGCTTGTCCAACATGCAATGTTGGTTCAGCAGAAACTTTCTCCAACCAAATATTGGGAAGGCTCAAACCATTGTCTTTGGTCCCCATCTCAAACTTCATTCCCTGACCACCATTTGCATCTCTGGCAACTATCTTAAGCTGAGCAACCTGGGTGTCGTGTTTGACCACGATGTGAGTTTTCAACCACATAAACTAACTTTCAAGAAGTCTCCCTACTTCTACCTTCTTAGCATCACTCAATTCAGATCTTGCCTCAGCTCATATGCTGATAAAACCCTCATCCACACTGTTGTTACCTTTATAACTATCACAATGTTTTCCTGGCTGGCCTCCCATCTTTCACTCTACATAAATTTGTGCTCATCCAATACTTTGCTGCTCATACCTTAACTCACTCCAAATCCCATTCTTCATTCTTGAGCTTGATGACCTTCTCTGACTCCCAGTCTGACAATACCCCAATTTAAAATTCCTCATCCTTTCTTTCAAATCCATAGTTTCAACCCTCCCTAGCTTTGCAGCCTCATCTAGCCCTACAAGCCTTTGAGATCTGTGCTCTTCCATTTCTGGCCTCATGCACACCCTTGATTTTAATCACTCCATCACTGGTGGCTGTGCTTTCAGCTGTCTTAGCCCTAAGCTCTGAAATTCCCTTCCTACACCTTTCTACTCTCTTATTTTAAGATGATCCTTCGAACCTATCTCTTTGATCATGCTTTTGATCATTTGGTACCTCCTTCTGTGGCTCGATGTCAAAAATGTCTTTATTGATATCACTCTTGTTAAGCACCTTAGGTCTTTTTACTACATTAAAACCATATATAAATGTAAGTTGTTGTTGTTACTATTTAGCTGGAGGCAAAAATGAGCTAAAAAAGACAATTTGTTATTTAGCAAAATTAGCAAGTGTGTCATCAGGATAGAAGAGGGGTATGTGAAAAAGGATTCAAAGAAGATATGACAACTTTGGTAAGTGACTAAGAGGAGCAACCATTGGAGATGTGTGGAACCAAAGCTGACACTCTTCTTTGATACTGTTGGGTCAAGTAACTCTAATATCAGATCCATAGAAGTTACAAATAGAGTTACTTAGGATGCTTCAGTGTGATCAAGGTAGCAGTTGCAAACAGCTGGATCTTTACAAGAAACAATAGAGGGACACGTACGACTGAACTAAAATGTAGTACCAGAACTGACATAAGAGGAAGAGTGAGTTATAAGGCTCCCCATGTCAGCTAGAGAAACATCAGTTCTTTCAGTAGGATAGATAGAAGGATCAGAAAAGGTGGCACACAATTTGCAAAGACCAATCCAGTTGATTTGACTTATAGGTAAAAAGCAGTTGTGACTGGTTGTAACATGCCTATGCATGGTAGAGTATTGGCGTAGTATCAAGAATGTCATATTGGAATGCTAGTAAATATATTTTTAGGAATCTGTGAAAACTCTATAGATACCTCTTCCTTTATAAGCAACTAAAGGGCAGTGGTACTAAAGTCTTCTGAATTTTCTAAATATTTTAAACAAATCATATTTACATGGACATGTTAAATAAAGCAGACATTTTTGGATTTACCTTCATAGAGAACAAACAGATGCATAATGAGCAATACATGTGCATAAATATTGAATTAAGCAGCTGCCCTTAAACAGTTGATCACTACTCACCTTCGGAAATCTTTCTTTATACACATGATTCATCATTACTATCTCATTGTCATAGAAACAAGGGGATCGTCCGGGACTGTAAATTTAAAAGTAAAAATACACACAAAAAGAGTGTAAGTAACAAGCCACATTAGATGTATTGCATTTTTAGGAATAATGTCACTATTTCATCAGTAACTGTAGCATAAACTTGAGAGTCATTTGCAGCTTAATTGGATCTGACACTTGCATGAGGTAACGCATTATGTCATGAGAAACTGTTTACAAACCACATTTACTCAATCAGAAATGTAATTACACGGCTAATTGCTTGAATAAAGAGCAAATGGCAGACAGTTTTTTTAATTCATTGTAGTGCTTTGGAAGAATGATAGCACATTGGCCCCATTCACATTTCATTATGTATGTGGATTTTGTGTATCCCAGCAAACAACACAAACAAGTGATGGAAAATAGACACCTCGCCCAATTTTACATAAATGATCAGCATCAGCACAAGCATAGTAAGAAGTGCCCTTTGATGCACTGATATGCAATTGTTGTGTATGATGCAACATATATTTTTAGTAATTTGACCGTAGTTTAATGTAGCTTATAGCAGGGTAAGCTGACATTTTCGTCTGGCGCATGAGGCATGAATGTAAGGTAAATTATTTTGTTTATTCCACACTGATTTATTTATTAGGTCAGTTGTATTTTAGGGCTTTTGTCCCTTACGGAACCAAGTTTCTGTTCCAATTTATCTTAAAGAATATAGGTTGAATAATTGTTTCTATTGGATTCCAAAAAGCATATTTTTGTTTATATATTGCACAAATGACAATCCTCTCCTAAGTGGCATGGCGTAAAAGTTACCGCACAGGTCATGCACAAGTCGACCCTTGGATGTTACTGTGCAGCCATGCAAAAGCATTTAATGGAGGTTTAAACACATCACCCATATACTCCATAACACCATAAGATTGCTTCTCAGATGTCTCCTCCTGGTTGAAAAGCCTAGGCTTCTCCAGCCCTTTGTCATAACCTATAAACTTGGCACCGGGAATTGGCCTCACTTTTTTTCTGCATTGTCTTGTGTTTGAACGTCACTCGATTTTTTTGGTGGCCAGACTGGATGCAGTATTGAAGGTTATAGATGATAATAAAATGTGTCATTACCTACTCTGGAATGCTTTCAACTGTTTGATTATGTTCAACATCCTTTGTTGGTTGCTGCTCTTCATTGATTGGACATGTTCAGCATTGAGTATACTAAGACTCCTAGGTGTCTTAAAATATCATCTTCAGCTATTTCAACACCATCCATTCAGTACATGTTTCATCTATATTCCCTTCCTATGTGCGACATTTCATATGGTCTATATTACTGCACACAAATACATGATGTGGAACTTACTGTGTAATTTCTCAACAGCCCCTTCTGATTCTACTGCTTCTCAACTTAGTAGCATCTGCAAGTGCAACTACTTAGCTGTGAGTTTATGAAACTCTGTCGTTTATGTAAATTAGAAACAAAAAAATGGTGCCAATGCTGAACCCTGAGGTACCCTGCCCAGTACTTCCTCTCCACTACCCAAACTATAACATAATTCCTCTATGGGATAGCCTTCGTTTTCTTCAACTGGTTTCTTATTCAGTTCCACAGTTTACCCTAAATTCCCAGAATTATGTTTTATTATTAATAAATTGAGCATTACCCAATGTGACAGTGATTGTGTTGAAATTAACTACCCCATTACTAGAAATATCTGGTAAAGTTACACAATTTAAATTAAATCCACAAAGTAAGGTACAAAATATCTTTTTATCTTTTTCTCTTCAAGGCTGTTAAGGTTATTTGGGATAATGTGCTCTACCAATGCAATATATTCTACAACAATTCAGTCTTTAATTATCCGACCAACTGCCAACAACCAAAAACTTACAGGAAAACAGAAAATGCTGAAAATACCAAACAGGTTCTTCAGCACCTAAAATGAAAAAAGGAAGATTAATAGTTTGTGAGGAGATCCTTCTCAATATTTTTGCATGTTTTGTTTCTATTATATTTGCCATTTATAACCTATTTTATATTATGGATTTATTGTAAATGTATTTTGCATTACTATCTCAAAAGTTCCTTCAGTGGAAGTAAAATGAAAAGTGCAGGAGGACATGCCAGGAGCAGCACCACCTAAAAATGAGGTGCCAACTTGGTGAAGCTACAACACAAGGCTAGTTGCATGGCACAACAGAAGCAGCACTGATAGTCAGAGCTAAGCGATCCCACAACCAATGGATCAGATCTAAGCTCTGCAGTCCTGCTACATCCAGTCGTGAAAGGTGGTGGACAATCAAACAAGTAATTGGAGGAGGGAGCCCCACAAATAGTCCCATTCTCAATGATAAGGGAGTCCAGCACATCAGTGGAAAAGACAAGATGCAAGCATCTTCAGCCAGAAGTGCCAAATGGATGATCTATCTCAGCCTCCCTCTGAGGTCCTCAGCATCACAGATATTAGCCTTCAGCCAATTCAATTCACTCCACATGATATGAAAAAACAGCTGAAGGCACTGGATATTGCAAAGGCTATAGGCCCTGACAACATTCTTGCAACAGTACTGAAGACTTGTGTTCCAGAACTAGCTGTGCCCTAGCCAAGCTGCTCCAGTACAGCAACAACACTGGCATCTACCTGACAATGTAGAAAATCGTCCAGGTATGTCAAATCCAGCCTGGCTAATTGCCACTCCATTAGTCTACTCTTGATCATCAGCAAAGTGATGGAAGGAGTCACTGAAAGTGCTATCAAGTGGCACTTACTCAGCAATAACCTGCTCACTGGTGCACAGATTGGGTTCCACCAGGGCTACTTAGCTTCTGACCGCATTAGAGCCTTGGTCCGAACATGGACCAAAGTGCTGAAATCCAGAGGTGAGGCGAGAGTGACTGCTCTTGGCATCAAGGCAGCATTTGGCTGACTGTGGCATCAAGGAGCCCTAGAAAAATTAGAGCCAATGGCAATCAGGGAGAAAACTCTCCACTAGTTGGAGTCATACCTGGCACAAAGGAAGCTGATTGCTGCAGGAGATCAGGGTAGTGGCCAAGGTCCCTTCAGCTGCTTCATCAATGATCTTCCCTCCATCATAAAGTCAAAAGTGGAGATGTTCATTGATGATTGCACAACGTTCAGCACCATTCAGGACTCCTCAGGTACTGAAGAGTTCTGAGGCCATATGCAGCAAGACCTGGGGAATTTTCAGGGTTGGATTGATAAGTGACAAGTAACATTCATGACACACAAGTGCCAGGCAATGACCATCTCCAACAAGAGAGAATTCAACCATTGCCCCTTGACATTCAATGGCATTACTGTTGCTGAATCCCCCCACCATCAATATCCTGAGGGTTACCATTAACCAGGAATTGTACTGGGCCAGCCATATAAATACGGTGGCTACAAGAACAGGTCAGAGGCTGGGAATTCTGCATTGAGTAACTCACTTCCTGATTCTCCAAATCCTGTCCACTATTTACAAGCACAGGTCAGGAGTGTGATGGAATACTCTCCACTTGCCTGGATGAGTGCAGCTCCAGCATCACTTGAGAAGCTCGATATAATCCAGGACAAGAAGCCCACTTGACTGGTACCCCATCCACCACCTTAAACATTCACTCATTGCACCATCGACACACACAGCGTGTATCATCTACAAGATGCACTGCAGCAACTCACCAAGGCTCGTTTTACAGCATCTTCCAGCGACCTCTGCCATCTAGAAGCATAAGGGCAGCAGATGCATGAGAACACCACCACCTGCAAGTTCCCCTTCGAGTCACAAGCCATTCTGACTTGGAACGATATCGCTGTTCCTTCACTGTCACTGGGTCAAAATCCTGGAACTCCCTTCCTAACTACACTGTGGGTGTACACACACCACATGGATTGCAGCAGTTCAAGAAGGCAGCTCATCACCACCTTCTCAAGGGCAATTAGAGATGACAACAGATTCCGGCCTAGCCCACATCCCATGAACAAATAAATAAAACAAAAAGAAACAAAACATAAAAATGAACAGATGCCAAGAAAGGCCTTGTAAATAATGTAAGGTGTTAACTAGAAGAAACATCACTGTTAAATCAGTCTGATGCTGTAACTAATCACAAGTTATTCACAATGTGGAGGGTTCTTTTGCTATTCATTAGGTGCTTTTGTATTAAAACAATGCTACAATGGTTGTCAAAATGAAGATCTTTCATTCCTGGCCAAAGGCAAAACTAAAGTCTTTTAAAAGGTCTTCCAGGCAATTGGTTTTAGCGAGTCTCAGCAGCTTTGCCTCAGGCTTGCAATTAGCTGAACAAAACTCACATATTAGCAACATGGCAGCACTATCATACAACAAAAACATTTACTATATTTCAACTCTTGCACAGCTAAGATGGAGTAGCAGCAATGTCTTTATAGGTCATCTTCAATATTAAATTAATCAAAATGTGATGAATCTAACCATTTTTTTGTTTTTGATGGGGGATTAATGACAAAACACCTGAGCTGAGTTTAGGTCTGATAACACATTTTCACATTTGTTTTATCATGCTTTAGTACAATAAGTATTAAAACTCTAAAAGGCAACCATAAGACAAACTGATAGGAAATGACAAATAGCTCTAGCTAATTGGACAATGCAACATACCTAGCATTTTAAATACATTGCCATAGAAATGGAAGTGAGAATCACTCTTACTTGCCCCAATTGCTTAATCTGTTGTAACATTTCTTCACACATCAAACATGCTTATGTGAAATTGGTTACACCATAATGAGACATCAGATTGTAGTCAAAAGTACCGGCTTTCAAACTTTAAACAACACACAAGACATTTAAGACTCAAAAAGGCAATACAGAGGGGCCATAACTACAAAAAGTCAAGATTGAGTTCATACATTTTCCTTTTCATAGGTTTGTGAAAACAGGATGAGCACAAATTTCCCCCAACTAAATATTGTGAAGACAGAAGCCATTGTTTGGTCCCCATCACAAATTCAGCACCTGAATCCAACCTTCTGCCCTAACAGCAATCTGGTTCGCAACCCTGTTGTCATATGTGACCCCGAAGTGAGCTCTCAACCACATATTTGTGCCAAGATGCCTACTGCTACCTCTGTTACATCGATTGACTCTACCCCATCTCAGCTCATCTGCTTACCCTCATTCGTGCCTTTGTTACCTCGAGACTTGATTTTACAATGCTTTTCTGGCTGACCTCTCATCTTCCATAAACTTGAGTTAATCCACATCAGCTGCCCACTTCCTAACTCACACCAAGTCTCATTCACCCATCACCCCTCTGCTCATCGACTATGAGCTATGCCTCAATTTAAAAATTCTCATCCTTGGTTTAAATTTTCCCATGGCCTTGTTCTTTCTATCCCTAGAATCCTCTTAGGTCTCTGTATTCCTCCAAATTTGGCTTCTTGCACATGCCCTATTGTATTTGCGCCACAAATGGCAACTGTGCTTTCAGCTGCCAAGGCTGTAACCTCTGGGATTCCCCTCCCAAACCTCTCTCCTTCTCCCTCCTTTAAGACACTCCTTATACCTACACCTTTTATCAAGTCCTTGGTCACCTGTCCTAATATAGTATGTGGCTTAGTGTCAAATTTCTTTTGATAACGGTCCTCAAGTACCATGAAATGTTTTACTATGTTAGAGGCTATATAAATATGCAAGTTGTTGTTTTCAGTTAGTTAACTATGCTGTTACTTAGTTAGCAACTATGTTTCCTGTGGCTGAAGATCCCAGCATGTAAAGCTATTCAAAGTTGCTTATTGTCTGGTTCTGCAATTTGTTAATATCAGTGTTAACATCAAGCATTCCTAACAACATATTAGGAATTAAATGCAGTGTACATCACCTCCTATTCTCCCCCAACAATATGCCTTAATTCCTATCTCAGAAAAGTGCTTCTCTCAGTACGAGTTTAGCAAGTGATTTCCCAAGTCAGCAATCAAGACTCTAAGGAAGATTGCAAAATTGATGCCAGATTATGAGTAGCATTGTGATATAGGCTTCATTTGGGACCATACAATCTGTAGAGATTTTCATCACATAGTCTGAGGTAGATTCAAACCAGGCACCAGAAATGAAAGAAAAATATAACCCTTCCCACTTCTTTCCCTTTTCGGAGTCTGTTCCTTTTCTATTCATCTTCCATCAGGTTCTATTCTTTGCCATGCCCTTAGTATATATTGCAAAAAAAAATGGAAAATTATAATTTTATCTTATTTTTGGTCTTAGTGCAATGTTGACAGCCTCCAACAGTGAAAGGTAGGTTGTGTTTTTAAAAGCACCTTTCAAATAGAATTTAGAAGAAATGTGTTTTTTTCAATTTTTTTCTTCCCGGAAGGAAAACGGCATCCTTGTGCTTAATAAATTTCATCTCAATATCATGCAGCAATTGTATTTTCATCCTCATTAATCGTCCTGTCACCTTGGAAATGATGCATGGAATTTAAGGAAAGCTGACAAATTGTTGATGACCTCATCTCTGAGTGAGCATGCTATTGTATCCCTCCCAGTAACATCCTTCACAGTTATAAATCTATTAGACAGTAATGACATTTAAATAATTTTTCAGTTAGGGCTTGCATAACAAATTAATAACCACCAATCTCTGCATTGTCTTGCTCTGGCCCATATTGGACAATTCATAAAGCTAGTAGAAAATTGGACTGCTAGTTCACTTGTAGAATGAGGCTTTAAAATACATTAGAAAACAGCCACAACATGTTAACAGCAGATCAGATCATTGATTTAAACATTTATTAAATATTTATTCTGAGATGATTTTTAAACTTTTTATTCTGAAGCCCCCAGGATGCTTTCCGATATTAAAAGGTGCTATATGAATGCAAGTAATATTAAGACACATTCCATGTAAAATGTCCTTTAATAGTAGTTTGGATAGTCAAGTTGATGTGAAGTTTACAATCCTGACATCGATTGCGCACTGTTTCTCTAGTGTAATTGTGCACAAAACAGATAATGCATTTGTTGCACATAGCAAGGTCGAACCATGGGAGAAATGGAGAGAGTAAAACAAGGCTAGACAATAATCTTATGGAATAAATGATAGCAAAGGCAACAGAAAATATGGCAAATTGTAAACAGGCCTTTCTACGCTGTGGTGAGACCAGCTAGTGTATAGTCATTCAGGCAATGTAATAGGCACAGGTTTTAACCCATTAATAGTGAAAACATTGCTTACTTAATGCAAACTTCAAAATATCTTCCAATTTTTTTCTAGTTTTGAGGATAAAAGGAGTCAATAATTGCTTCTATCACAATAAGATGTATATATTCCATGTTATCTTGTAAAGAAAAATGTATGTATTTTATTTAAACAAGGATGTTTTTCCAATAGATTGCAGTCATGAAACAAAAATAGCACTGCACACAATATATCACTATTTCTAGGTAACAAAACTATAATTCTCATTCAGAAATCATCTGTTTGCTGCACTATAATTTTCCAATAATGATAATGTACAACCATATTTTTCAGTACAAAAAATGAAGAATGAGTTTACAACAATTTTAGAATCTTGGATATGTGGACCGAATTGCAAAGTAACAGTCTAATGATCAGATTTCAATGTTGTCAAACAATGAACCTTCAGCAGTTTCTTAATTATCTAAATCCTAACACTGAACTTTGACGGTTGTCTCACAGTCATCTCGTTCTTTCTTGCCATACAAGAACAGAATATTAAGTTCTTCAACAACTTGTATTTGTATGGCACCTTTGATATGGAATGTCATGAAAATGTGCTCTATGTCAAATAATGATTTTTAATCCACTGGTTGAATTGAACTTTTAAAAAACAGAGATTAAAGGTGACTTGAGTGCACAACCAAAGATGGCTACCCAATTTGCATCACTGTACTTTCCTCATTCCAACCCACTGAGATGGAGACACCACGTCTGCAAAGACCCATCAGGGACAATGGGAATATGAGTGAGCTACATACGCTGTCCCTATTAGCAAATCATCAACGCAATTACCTGAGGTAATCAATGGGGGTTTCCCAGACATGAACTCATCAAGCTACAAATGAAAATATGTTTTAAACCCAATCACTTAAATAATCAGACACTGGCTGAGAGAGGGGGATTCTCAGATATTAACTGATTAAGTTACAAAATGGAATATACTTATAATGACAAGTTTGAACAACATGGTGATGGTCATGTGACAGGTCCACCCTTTGTGTGTTTTAGCTTCTGCTTTCTCTGCACTGAGGGAAAGCATCTGAGACGCTGAGGAGAGAAGACCCAAGTGGAGTCCCTCCTTCCTCTGTCTCTCTCCATCCCAACTTAAAAGCTTTCAAACCCTGTTTTCTGACCATGACCACACAGGGACACCGCTGCTGCAGACAGAGACTTCTTGAAGGAAATCAACCCCACACTGCTGTCCCCAAAAGGACAGCCAAATCAGCTGGCTATGTCTTTAAATCACATCCATGCGGGAAACAGCAGGACCACCAAATTCATCCTGGAGTTAGCGAAGTCACCAAACTACAGACTCTTCATTTAATTAATTGTATCGTGTGTGCGTGTGCACATGCATGTGTGCATGTGCGCGTGAGAGAGTGAGTTTGAGAGAACAGTTTAACACTCACTTAATTGGCAAGTATATCCTTCTCACAAAAAAACCATGTTACAGTCAAACAAGGAGTAGAAAAAAGGGAGCCTTTCAATCCCTCCCCAGCCGATTGTAACATGAAAGTGACCAAAGGTGCTTCATAATTTAAAAATAGATGCCAAGCCAAAGGAAGAAATATTAGGAGGGATCAATAAAAGCTTGTGAGATTTGAGGAGAATTTTAATGATCAAAGGGTGGTTAGAGGTAGTGAAATTTAGGAAGGCAGGGTCAAATCATAGTCTTCTATGGTAGAATGAGTGGAGGAGAAGGTACAAGATGCCATTTGCTAAGGAACAGGGAGCTAGGCACAGGGTGTCAGGTTGCAGAAGGCTACAGATGTAAAAAGGGAGATATCCATCAAGGATTACAAGCAAATGGATTAGAATTTTAAATTTGGTATGTTGGGGAAATGGGAACCAATGTAGGTTAATGAAGACAAAGGTCATGGATGAGTGGAACAGTGCTGGAAAGGACGTAGGAGCAGGGTTCAGATTAGTTGAGGTTTACGCCAGTCAATAGAGTTTTGGAAATATGCCTGGAGGATTTCAGTTGCATATGAGCTGAGGTAGAAGCAGAAGCAGACAGTACTATGGATACAGAAGCAGACAGCAGGCACATGTATTTATAACACCAATTTTATACAAATTTCAGAAAGTTTGATATTAGCAAATGCTCGATTGTATGTCATTGCTGCCCAATAGTTTAACTGAAGGACACAGGTCAAATTCATTGCAATCATTATGATTCAAAAGTACTATTGCTAAAAATAGAAAAAGGACATTTTGTAGCTTTTCTTTACATTCAACCTTTCCATACCATCTGGAAGAACTGGAGACATTTAATGCAGCAACAAACAATGGCAGCCTTGTCAATCTTACCAATAACATTATGGCCAGTTGTACTCAATCAGTATCAAAACCAGGTATGAGCCAATTCTCCACTCCTCTTAGCTCCTGATCTTACATTAATCCCCATGTGCTCTGCTACAGCCTATAAATTATCTTTTTACAACTGTTTCAAGCCTCTGAGAGTCAGATCCTCTCTCTCAACAAACTTAAGCCTCAAAGGTACTCATGTTAATTTCCCAATAATCCTACCAGTAACACGAATTTTTCTTGATATTTTTCTCTGCTTTCCCTTTCTTCAGTGCCTATGCGCTCTGCAAAATCCCTAGTCAAGCCTTTGCTAAGCCTCTGCTACTCTAAAACAAGTCATTAGGGCAATGGTGGCAAACACATGGTTCATGAGACACAAGGCCCTTCTGTTGCTCTTCAATCTTTCAAAGTTATTGATAGCAGTGTGGCTCTCTGACTGGCCACCTCCGTCAGTCAAGGGCATCACACAAAGCAAGCACCATTTTCTATGGGAGTACAGTTTCAAGGGAGCAAGACCAGTATTCACAAATGGAATTACAACAGAGCCAGCAATTCATTGCAGTGTGAAGCACAGGTCAAACGGTGAGCACGCAACAGCAACAAGAGAGCAATGCCGTCAAGAGAGTAGCAGCAGAGAAGGGCCTGCTATATTGCTATGGTACAAAGTCAGGGCTATTTCATCTGCTGATGGTTTGTGGGTTTCAGGACAATGCTGAAACCTTCTGAAATTTGGATCCCTTCAGGGGAATGAGGATGTGAAGTGAAATTAAATGTTATACAATTTTTTTTAAAAAATAAAATAATTTTCAAGGTATAGGCAGCTGGCCTGTGTCAGTGCAGTGCAGAAATGAGTATGTCTTGGAACAGAAATGAGGGAATATGATGGAAAATGCAAGTGAATTCACAGAGGTGAAAACACAAATGTTTAATTACTGGTGCCAACTCGAAGCACCCTTGTGCATCCAGAGTGTGGAAAGAATGGAATCAAACTCATTAATGAGGCGCTGAATTTTGGAGAGTTATGGCATGTTAAAAGTACGGAAGACAGCCATCTCTCAGATTTCTAAGTTTGTTTCCACCTGTTCCAACCAGTGTGTAAATCTGTTTATCTTTACATTTTCATGTGCAAATTCAACTGATGCTCATGATTCAGAATTGTTATGTGCAGGCACAGCCAAGCAGAAATCTGATTTCAAGAAACAGTGAGGAACAAAGCAAGTCAAACTTTGCATTGTTTTGTATGCTTTGTACAATAGTTACATTGGCTTGGACTTGCGTTTAGTTGGCCGACATGAGAGCCCTTGGAAAATGGCAATCAGGACCTGATTTCAAAATGCACCCCCCACCCCTCCAATTTCCAGCAGCTTTTGCCAGTGAGGGATAAGGGTGCAGACAATCAGCTCGCAAGTAGCACTCACCCCACCCTTGCTGGCTCCATTGTGGTTGGGTAGTTTAATCTGCCCCCAGCAACTTTATTGAAGTCAGGCCCCTTCAGTAAGAAGATAGCAGTAGAGAGGAAGTGTGAACCACATGGAACCCTATTCCCATGTTGGGAACCAAAAAAAAAAGTCACCTGCTCCTGGAATATTTTCATTGACTGAGCTTGCAAATACAAAAAAAATGTTCTTTCAGTATCAACAATTAGGTGCTGTATTCTAAGTTAGATGTATTTTTACTGCAGCACCTAATTATAGGGCTCTGTCCTACAAAGCTAAGTTGACTGTTACAATGTCTAAGTGGTGAAATGCAATGGAATACTTTTGGGATAAGTGTTCTTAAGCATTCAAAACTGAAGAAAACACTGCTTGGGGTCTTTTGTGTAATATGCTGAAGTGATTAAAATATTCATTCCTTTTAAAATGGGAAATAAAGCTTCAGCAGCTTTAACTTCCTGCTCCTGGATTGTTTTGATTTACATCTGGTGAAGCTTTAAAAAAAGGCTGTTTTTTCAGTTTCAGTACACTTCATTGTTTTCATTTTCAAGGGTTTGTTATTATAGCTGAACCCATTATGAATGCTTCACCGAGCTTCATAAGATTCAGAACACGTATCTCAACAGGGGCTGTGTTCACATTTTGATTGCCAATTTTAAGGGATTATTAAAGGATTATGTAACTTTGATGTGGTCAGTGTTATAGATGTTTGTTTTTACATCAGATTGACCAGTTGAGAGGCTTTACATTTTTTTGCATGGGTTTTATGAAAGAGAATATTTTTTAAAGTAAGAAGTATGTTTCAGTGAGACAGGGCTCCTGAGGTCTGCCTGAAAATACTGGGTGAGTGGCTGTGGAGCATTCATGGGGTCTTGGAGGTGGCAGGAGGTATATGGAGGCATGGGGGTACGAGGGGGCATGGGAGTATAAGGAGGCACAAGGATGGGCAATGGTCACCGAGGGAACACGGGGGTGATAGGAGGGAGCAACAGGAGGACAAGGGCATGAGATGCCAGGGAGGGGTGGGGGGCAACGGGTGGCCGTGGAGGGGTGGGGAACAATGGGGGTGGTGGCCACGGAGGAAAGGGGTGGGGGAGGAGGCTGTGAAGGGCCACGGAGGGGTTGGGAGGGCCCACAGGCGGCCACAGCAGAGTGGAGGGGTGGCCACCGAGGGGGTGGGGGGGGTGTGTGTGTGTGTGTGTGTGTGTGTGTGTGAGTGTGCGCGCGTGTGTGTGAGGGGGACGCGGAGCGGCGCTACCTCTTCCGTAAAAATCCCATCCATCGAGTCCACAGTGCAGAAACAGGCCATTTGGTCCAACTGTCTAGGCATTTATGCTCCACATGAGCCTTTCCTATCCCTTTTTATCTAACTCCATCAGCACATCTTTCTATTCCTTTCCCTCTCGTGTTTATTTAGCATTCACTCAAATGTAGCTATTTGCCTCACCCACTCCTTATGGTAGCGAGTTCCAAATTGTTACCACTCTCTAGGTAAATAGCTTCTACAGAATTCTCCACTGGATTTAAGTGACTGTTGCATATTTATGGCCCCTAGTCATGGTTTACCCCACAAGTGGAAATATCTTTGCTACATATACTATATTAAGCTCCATATTAAGTCACCTCTCGGTCTTTACTTTTCTAGAGAAAAGCATTTCCTGAAGAGTAATCGTCTCAGTTCTGGACTCATCCTTGTGAATCTTTTTTGTACATTCTCCAGTGTCTCTGCATTTTTTATAATAATATACAATCATTGAATTAATAAATTTATTTCACAACATTGTCTCCAAGCTCAGAAACATAAAAGGTATTTTTTTCATTATTCTTTCATGGGATGAAGGCATCTCTGGTAAGGCCAGCATTTATTGCCAATCCCTAATTACCCTTGGACTGAGTGGCTTGCTAGGCCATTTCAGGGGGCGGTCAAAAGTGAACCATATTGCTGTTGGTTTGGAGTCACATGCAGGCCAGACCAGGGAAGGATGGCAGATTTCCTTCCCTAAAGAACATGAGTGAATCAAATGGGTTTTTACAACAACTGATGATAGTTGTCGTGGTCACCGATACTAGCTTTATATTCCCGATTTATTAAGTGAATTCACATTCCACAACCTGCCGTGCTAAGATTTGAACTCATGTCACACGAACATCCGAATTAGGAGGAGTAGGCGGAGCAAGCTCAAAGATCATGGCTGATCTGACTGACACGTCCATGTCCCGAGAGCATTAGCCTAGGTTTCTGGATCATGGAGGGAATTCTAAACAAATTAGAAGCAGCCTCAATGTAAACAAAACCCGGAAGGAGAGGATAGGAAAGAATAAAGTAAGAACACAGATGGCAAGGGAATGAATACAATTTGTTTTTCTTTTTTCGTTCATGGGGTGTGGGTGTCATTGGCTAGGCCAGCATTTATTGCCCGTCCCAAATTGCACTTGAGACAGTAATGGAGAACCACCATCTTGAACTGCTGCAGTCAACATGTTGTAGGTACACCCACAGTGCTGTTAGGAAAGTAGTTCCAGAGTTTTGACCCAACAACAGTAAAGGGTCAGCGATACAGTTCTAAGTCAGGCTGGTGTGTGGCTTGGAGGGGAACTTGCAAGTGGTGGTGTTCCCACGTATTTCGTCCTTGTCTTGCCCTTATCCCTCAAGATGGTAGGTCACGAGTTTAGAAGGTGCTGTCAAAGGAGTCCTGTTGAGTTGCTGCAGTGCATCTTGTAGATGGTAAATACTGCCGTTAGTGGAGGGAATGAATGTTGAAGGTGGTGAATGGTGTGCCAATCAAGCGGCCTGCTTTGTCCTCGCTGGTGTCCTACTTCTTGAGTATTTTTGGAGCTGCGCTCATACAGGCACGAGGGAACACGGGGTGGTATGAGGGGACACGGTGGGGGCAGGGGCAGCACAGCAAGGGACAGACTTTGGGGAGTCAGGTGGTGAGTTCCTCAGTGCAGAATTCCCAGCCTCTGATCCTTATTGTAGCCAAAGCATTTATATGGCTGGTCCAGTTCACTTTCTGGTCAATGGTTACCCCCTGGTATGACAGAGGGAGGTTCCAAGGTGGGAATGCCATTGAATGTCAAAGGGAGATGGTTAGATTCTCTCTTGTTGGAGATGGTCATTGCCTGGAACTTGTGATGCAATTGTTACTTGCCACTCATCAACCCAAGCCTGTATGTTGTCCAGGTTTTGCTGCATATGGACATGGAGTGCTTCAGTATCTGAGGAGCGCGAATGGTGCTGAACACTGTTTAATCATTAGCGAACGTCCTCAATTCTGACCTTATGATAGAGGAAAGGTCATTGATGAAGCAGCTGAAGACGGTTGGGCCTAGGACACTACCCTGAAGAACTCCTGCAGCGATATCTCGGGAATGAGATATTTGACCTCCAACAACCACAACCATCTTTTTTTGTTCTGGTATGACTCCAACCAGTGGAGAGTTTGCTCCATTTCCCATTGACTCCAGTTTTGTTGGGACTCCTTTATGTCACATCGATCAAATAAGACCATAAGACACAGGAGCAGAAATTAGGCCATTTGGCCCATCGAGTCTGCTCCGCCATTCAATCGTGGCTGATAAGTTTCTCAACCCCATTCTCCCACCTTCTCTCCGGAACCTTTGATCCCCTTACCAATCAAGAACCTAACTATCTCGGTCTTTAATACACTCAATGACCTGGCCTCCACAGCCTTCTGTGGCAATGAATTCCATAGATTCACCACCTTCTGGCTAAAGAAGTTTCTCCTCATCTCTGTTCTAAAAGGTCTTCCCTTTACTCTGAGGCTGTGCCCTCGGGTCCTAGTCTCTCCTACTAATGCAAACATCTTACCCACGTCCACTCTATAGTCTATACCAGTACAGAGATTCAGGAGTTTAAATGGAATCAGACATATTAAAACAGCACCATATCATCTTCATCAAATGGTTTAGCTGAAAGAGCTGTCCAAACTTTCAAATCTGGTATGAAGAGGTTATCAGATACTCTAGAAACTCGACTTTCCTGCTTTCTCCTTGATTATTGTACGATGCCTCATTCAACTACGGGTTCAACGCCATCTGAATTATTGATGAAACGCCGCCTACATACAAGGATAAGTCTGGTGTTTCTAAACTTAAAGGGGAAGGTAGTGAAGAATCAGAGTAATCAAAACACTGAATCACGATATTCATAGCAAAGCTTGAAGATTCACTGTAGGAGATACAGTTTTCATGTGGAATTTTGGAAGTGGACTTTGTTGGGTTCTTGGTACAATTGTCTCAGAAACTGGTCCCTTGTCCTTCCAGGTGGAAATGGAAGACCGAATTGTTCAAAAACATGTGAATCATCTTAGGAATAGAAGCATTCCAACAACCAGGTATTCCGCCTGTGATTAATATCGAATCATCAGTCCCTGAGGTGACAGATGGACCTAGAGCCTGCTGTCTCTGTAGAGTTGTAAAACCCTGAACTGCCACTTTCTAATGATGTATCTGGTGCTGCAGTTCTTGGTCATGTCGATCTAGTGGAACAGCCTCGGTGGTAGAGCCACGCTGCTCTAATCAAAAAAACGAAACCACCTCAGAGATTTAATCTTTAATCACCTGAGTTGTATGTATGCATATGTTGTGGGATATTCAAGCGTTCTCTGTAAATAGAAACTGTAAAAAAAAAAGGGTTAAAAACTAAATGTCGTAACTGAAGGTACAGCCTCTCCTGCTAACTATCAGGGGTCACGTGGTCATTCTAGAAGACTCCAACCAATGAGCCCTAAGTGCGGGTAATCCGGGGGGCAGGCCTTTTCCTGTCGAGGGCCTGGTTCAAGTATGTAGCATCTGAAAAGCTCTCTGTAATAAAGTTCTGATTCTAACAGAAACCTGTCCAGTACGTCAAGTTATTACACAAACATATTGGAGGAAGATGGAATGCTGAAGAGAAAGCACAAGCAAAAGAAATGAAATTAATTACTTAGGATTGAAGGCTGCTTTCTTTGCCTTGCATGCTTTTTGTACACATAACAGCCATGTATATGATGCTATGCAACTAGATAACACAACTACAGTGGCACTACATAAACAATATAGTAGGAACAAAATCACAGGCATGTAACAGACTTGTCAAGATTTTCTGAAAATAGCCTCTAGAGACATTTGGGTCACCACAAAACATTTGCCTGGTGTCTTGAATCAAATAGCCGATAATAAAGCAAGGAAGTTCAGTGACCAGCTTGAATGGAAGCTGGATGGGGCTGTTTTCGTACAGCTGTGTAACTTGTATGGAAAACCTGAAATAGAACTTTTTACACCACGTTTAAATGCACAGGTAGCAACTATGTTTCTTGGTTACTAGACCTCGGCGCGACAGAAACAGATGCCTTTTCAATCACCTGGCAAAGCTATTTTCATCTATGCATTTTCTCTGTTTTGCCTGATAAGCAAATGCTTAGGGAAAATTGAAATGTCAAGGGCAGTCACTCTCACCTCACCAAGTTCAGCTCTTACATCCCTAGTTGAACCAAAGCTGCAATGAGGTCAGGAGCTGAGTGTCCTGGAGGTGCCCAAACTGAGCATCAGTGAGCAGGTTACTGCTGTGTAAGTGCTGCTAGATAGCACTGTCAGCGACCCCTTCTATCACTCTGCTGATGATCGAGAGTAATCTGATGGGCGCGGTAATTGTCCAGGTTGTTTTTGTCCTTTTTAAGGACAGCACATACCTGGGCAGTTTTCCACATTGCCAGGTAGATGCCAGTGTTGTAGCTGTTCAGTAACAGCTTGGCTAGGAGGGCAGCTAGTTCTGGAGCACAAGTCTGGAGCCTTCAGACATATTCTTGATGTCACGTGGAGTGAATTGAATTGGCTGAAACTGGCATCTGTGCTGCTGAGGGCCTCTATAGGAGGTTGAGATGGATCATTCACTTGGCACTTCTGGCTGAAGATGATTGTAAATGCTTCAGCCATGTCTTTTGCACACATGTGCTGGGTTTCCCCCACTATTGAGGCAGGGGATACTTGTGGGGCCTCCTCCGCCAGTGAGTTGTTTAAATGTCCAATACCATTCATGGCTTGATGTGGCAGGACTGCAGAGCTTAGATCTGAACCACAGGATCGCTTAGCTCTGTATATGGCATGCTGCTTCTGCTATTTGGCATGCAAGCAGTCCTGTGTTGTAACTTCACAAGATTGGCGCTTCATTTTTAGGTGTGTCTGGTGTCGTCCCTGGCATGCCCTCCTGCACTGTTCATTGAACTAGGGTTGATCCCCTGGCTTGATGGTAATAGTAAAGTGGGGGATACACTAGGCCAAGAGGTTTCAGATGGTGGTTGAATACCAATCCGCTGCTAATGGCCTGCAGCGCTTCATGGTTGCTCAGTTTTGAGTTACTAGATCTGAAATCCATTCCATTTAGCACGGTGGTGCTAAACCACACATGATGGGAGTGTGTCCTCAACATGAAGACTGGACTTCGTCTCCACTAGGACTGTGCTGTGGTCACTGCTACCTATACTGTCATGGACAGATGCATCTGCAACAGGTAGATCAGTGAGAACAAGGTCAAGTAGAAATTTCCCTCTTGTTCATAAAAGCAAAATACTGTGGATGCTGGAAATCTGAAACAAAAACAGAAATGCTGGAAAAACTCAGCAGGTCTAGCAGCATTGTGCAGAGAGAAACAGAGCCAACATTTCGGTCCATATGACCCTTCTTCAGAGTTGAAGAGAAGTGGAAACGTGGTTAAATTTATGCTGTTTAAATTTCATAAATTTCATAAAAGTATAAATTTACTGATTCATCAGCTGAAGTGGTGGGGGGGAATGGGGGGGGGAGCAGTAGGTAGTAATCAGCAGGAGGTTTCCTTGCCCATGTTTAACCTCATGCCATGAAGTTCGGAGTCAATATTGAGGACTCCCAGGGCAACTCCCTCCTGAATGCATACCACTGCACTGCCACCTCCGGTGGGTCTGTTCTGCCAGTGGGGCAGGGCATATCCAAGGATGGTGATGGCGGTGTCTGGGGCATTGTCTATATGTTATGGTTCTGAGAACATGACTATGTCAAGCTATTGTTTGACGAGTCTGTGGGACACCTATTCATACAATAGGTGTCTAAAAAGATGGTTAAACATAAAGTGAGAGAAAATACTATTAAAAATGAATTAAATTGTCTTTAAATGGTGCACACAGTGTCTGTAATAAAATAGGGGAGCTGGAAGCAATCATGCTTTGAGAGGAACTAAACACAGTAGTGATTACTGATTCATGGTTACATGATTCATGAAAAGTCAGGACTCAGAATTAAACATTGCAGGGTATAACATATTTAGATAAGATAGTGAGGAGAAAAGGGAGGTGGAGTAGCTTACTTATTTGGTCCAACATAATTGGCAGTAGAGAAAAGGGTCACAACTGTCAGCAAGGCAAAAATAAAATCCATATGGATTATAAAAGATTATAAAGATTATAAAGGATCAATCACATTAATAGGTGTAGTCTACAGACCACCTAATAGTGGAAGGAAGGTGGAGGAAGAAATATGCAGACAAATTAGAGAATTGGGTAAAAAACAAAGAATAATAGTCATGGGGGAATTTCAACTCATGATTTGCAGTAGCAATCTTAATTATTTATCTTTAAAATTTTGAAAGATTGACTGAAAGTTCATAATATACTGGAACATGGTAATAGCTGAAAAGCTGATTTTTAGAGTCTGAGAATAGAACTTCAGAAAATAAAATGGGCAACAATATTGGCAAATAACAATGTAGAACAATAATGAGAAACATTTAAAATAGTATTCAACAATTGCAGGAAAAATATATTCCCATGAAAGAAAAGAACAAAGTAGACACTAGTAAGATTTTATGGATGGATAAAGTCAGAAGGGAACCACTGAGGATTAAGAAAGAGACATACATTAAGTGGCAGAGTAACACGAATGAGAGAGATTACCAAGAGGTTAGGAGAGAAGTCAAAAAACAAGGAGGAAGGCAAAAAGGAACTATGAAATTAAATTATAAAGGAACATTAAATAGTAAAGTATTTTACACACGCATAAATAAAAAAAAGGCTGTGATGGGAAAATGGGAAAAGGACCCGTCGGGGATAGATCAGTTGAAACCACGCATAACGATACAGAGATGGCAGAAATTTTAAATAATTACTTTGCTTCGGTATTTACCAGGAAGATAGAACAAGTTAGACATGACATCGAATGATGAGCTGAGTGTGAGATAAGTGCATTTAAAATAAAAAAGGATATTTTGAATAAACCAACCAAACTCAAGAGGATAAATCCCCTGGTCCAGATGGATTGCATCGACAGATTTTCAAAGAATCAAGAGAAGCGACAGCAGAGGAATTATTGCACATATGTAATAGTTTGTTAGAAAAAGGTGTGGCGCCAGAGGACCGGTGGATATTTAACCTGAATCCAATACTTAAGAAGGGAAACAGAACATTCCCAGGGAATTACAGACAGTCAGCTTAACGTTGGTGGTAGGAAAAATAATGGAATTCATACTAAAGTAGAGAATAGAAGAGTATCTAGAAGAAAAGTATTCTACGAAATAGGCAGCACGGATTTCAAAAGCAAAACTCTTGATTGACCAACCTTCCTGAAATTTTTGAGCAGATAATAGAGAGTAATACAATAGATGTAATTTATCCGGATTTTCAAAAGGCCTTCAATAAGGTGTCCCTTAAATAAAGACTTAGGTCAGAGAATGTATAGTCAGGGGACAAGTGACAGAATGGTAGCTGATTTCTAGACAAAAAGCAAAGACCGAGAGGAAAGCGTCATTATTCAGAGAGGCAGAAGGCTGGAAGCAGTGTTCCACAAGGACCAATGATGGAACCACTGCTATTCACAATTTACATTAATGTTTTGGAGTGTGGAATCAAAGACATAATTTCTAAACACTAAGAATTAAACAAATTAAACTAATTTATTATTCTTTTCCCCAGACCCACTCCCACTTCCCCCATAGGGCCATGTGTCACTTGTTTTTAGGTTTTGCTTTCACAAGTGATGATCTTTGTTCTGCTATTAACACCTTCTGCTATCTTACCTTTATGCCAATCTCAGCATCTTCTTTACTTTTCACCACTACCATTAACACTCCCTTTGGCTTGTGTCCATGACAACTTTGTCAATCTCTCCTTGGCTGTCACTTATCCCTGACCTTTTATCTTGCTCCACCTACTCCACTCCTTCTTAAACAGTATAAAATCCATCACATTTCTACTTCCCTTTAGCTCTGAAGAAGAGTCATACGGACTCAAAACATTAACCCTGTTTCTCTCTCCACAAATGCTGCCAGATCGGCCGAGTTTTTCCAGCATTTTCTGTTTTTATTATATAATTTCCACATTTGCCAATGACACCAAATTGGTGGTTGGGAGAGCGGGGAGGTGGGGGGTAGGAGATAGTCAATACTGAGGAGGATGGCAACAAATTACAGAAGAACATTGTGTGACGGAAGTATAATAATTTTGATAATATTTTTCTGTTTTTTTGTGAAGTAGGTTTATGGGGTTACGTAAGTATACTTGGGTCTGTCTGTGTGATTTAATTACATTTGGAGTCAAGTAGACTGCAAGAATGAAATCATCAAAAGGAGCTAGATGCTTAACATGCTAACGAGTAAACATGGATGTTGGCTTAGCTTGTAAGGTGTGAAGGGATTGTTGGATTTCAAACAGATTTTAGTCTGTTTACAACTAATAAGCAAGGCTAAGGACTGTGTTTATTTTTCCTAAAGGTTACTGACAATATTGGCAACATGGAAGTTTTTATATTATGAGGAAGATACAGTTTCAAAAGACATATGAAACAATAGATTTTACGTATTAAAAAGAGAGAAACATATATAAAGGAGAATGAAAGGCTATGTAGAAGGAGGCCATGTAAGATCTAACAGGAGTGTGCAAAATAGCCTTAATTAAATCTCCAGCCATTTGTGCATAAGTCTGCTATATAATGAAACTGAAGTTGGGGAAAAGCCATTTAGAATTCCACTGTCAAGTGCGTATTGTGTTAACTTGCTTGATCTGTTTTCAATCTAAAATTGATTTGGGGGATGCAACCGGGAGTCAGGTCAATTAGGGATTTTAGGATTTGTTACAGTAGTAAGTAATTATAAACTTATGTGCTTGAAATCTTTTATTTTGTTAATAACTATTTTCATTTAATTTTTAAAAATCTCTAAAGGTCTTGGTAGACTCGTTACTTCTGAATTCAGTGCACACATCTTGTAATAAATACAAAATTACAAAACTGTTCTGATAGCATGACCAAGTTTTCCCCGTGGATTTGGTTTGCTAGGTACACATCATCTGCCACAATATAACAATTAATAAGCTTGCAGAAATGCAAATAATTAGCAAATGGAGTTCAACACAGATAAATGTGAGGTAGTATATTCAGGTATGGAAAATAGGGAGGGCTCTTATTTCTTGGAAAGTGCGCTAGGTGGGTTAGAGGAACAGAGTACAAATACACCAATCAGCAAAAGTTGTGCCACAAGTTAGCAAGGCCATAACAAAGCAAATCAAGCACGAGGTTTTATTTCTAGAGGGATAGAATGGAAAAGTTGGGAAGCTATGCCAAACCTTGGTTATACCACACTTGATTATGAGTATTGAGTACAGTTCTGGTTACCATATTAAGGATAAAGAGACACTGGAGAGGGTGCAAAGAAGATTTACAAGGACAATACCAGAAATTCGTGGGTAAACATATCAGGAAAGGAAGAACAGGCTGATCCAGAAAGAATGTTTCCCACTTGTGGGGAATAGCATCAATATAAGATAGTCACCAAGAAATCTAACAGAGAATTAAGAAGAAACTTCTTTACCCAAAGAGCGTTTGAGAATGTGGAACATGCTGCCACAGGCAGGGAGTGGCTGAAGCAGATATTTTAGGTGCGTTTACGAGAAAGCTGGACAAGCATATGAGGGAGAAAGGAAGAGAGGGTTACAGTAATAGATTTAAATGAAGAAAGTTGAGAGGAGGCTCGAATGGAACATGAATGCTGGCATGGATTAGCTGAGCTGTACAGCCTGTTTCTGTGCTGTACATTCAATGTATATAATCATTTGTATTTTGGTAGTAAGAATGAGGAGTGACAATATCAACAAAATGGTACAAATTTGAAGAGGGTGCTGGAACAGAGGCACACTTGAAGGTGGTGGGACAAATTGATAAGACTGTTAAAAGAAGCAGCCAGGGCCTTGGCTTTTACAACAGAGGAATAGAGCACAAAATCAAGGAAGTTATACTAAACCTTTATAAAGAAGATTCCAAAGTAACTTTCAAAAGGAAACTGGATATATAATTAAAGGAGAAAAAAATAACAGGACTAAGGGGAAAGAGTAGGGGAGTGGAACCAACTGGATAGTTCTTTCAAATGGCAGCCCCCCCTATGCTGCAATAAATCCTGGTCAGTCATGTGATTATGATAAATATCTCCACTGAGAAGACTGGTCATAACCTATTCATGACTTCTCTCATTAACTTTATTTCCGAAACTTGACATTCCGAATATTGCATTCCCACACACGACATCCTAATAGCCTTGTTGATAAAATTAACCGAAATATTTTCATGCTATTGTGTTAAATGAGAAGTGCATTGGTGACACAAGTGAAAACATCATTGACAACTGAAACAGCTAAACAAAATAAGTGACAGACATTTGCTGGTTCATTCCTCAGGGCTATGCCTTGACCAATCAGAATCAAATGGCCTAGTTTAAATTTCAAATAATTCTGGGCAGTTAACTGTCAGTCACCATCTACTGGTGCATTCCCCATGCCAACACCTCTACCAATCAGAGTCCACTTGCCAACCAAACAGCACTCTCTTCTCATTCAGTATAAGTTGTTGTTCCCTTTACATCTGGTATTCTTGTGAATTGTCCTGATGAGTGCAAGACAAAAACCTTCAACAAAAAAGTCTCTTTTTTCAGCGATCCTCAAGTTCTGTACTACCAAACGACTATTTGTAAAAATAAAATAAGTTGTGGATGGGTGAAACAGTATGTTCATCAATACTGGAATCTGAATTTGCTAACCCATGGTTGGAAGTATCTAATACTTTACCTCAAATATTTGACGAAGGCCACGTTTTTAATAATTTCTGACTTGCATCACAAAAATAGCCATTAACAAATATTCAAATTAAGCCATTTCTTAACACTCAATGTCACTACGATGCTTTGCAAATATCATCCCAATACTTAATTTATAAATCATCAGCTGAAGGTTTATCAAGAGGGATATATGCTTTGTCAGTGCTTGTCTTCTCTGAAAATCTTAGACAATCCTAATATAAAACAATCAATATTCCAGATCCACAGGAATTCAAATGAATACTTAGTCTCATTTGCTGTAATTCCTACTTAAGTAATATTACATTTAGCTGGCATGCTTGTCAAGATTTATTCTTATAGTACTAACCTGAGGCTGCGTGATCGAGGACGCATGGCAGGAGACTGTCGTCCATCATCATCTGTGATGCTCTCTGTGCTGAAGTGCTTGCTGAGGAAATGCAGTTCATCGGCTGTGGGCTGATATGGCAGCTGGTGAAGTTTTTCCTGTGATGAGCAGGATGACTGTGTGCAGTAAACAAAATCTTTCTAAGTGCTATTTCTCTTCAGTCTTAACTCCATTGCTCTAAATTACTGGAGCATGGAAGTGAAGGATAAAAAAACAAGCATTCAAGGCAAAATAAAATCAAATAAATTTGCTAATTTAATGAATATGTGGCAAATTGCTACACCAAACTTTGACTGATGTTGGCATCTCAAGCCTACATAATTATGAATGACATCACAGTTAACCCACTCCTGTAAAGCAAAGCATATTTATTACAAAAGTGAAATGTAATATTTAAGACAACACATCTCTTTTTCAAAATACAGCTGAAATACACACACACAAAACATACATATATTATATATCGATATAAACATATATTTATATATTTTAAACATTGAAAATAGTTCTGGGAGCAAAGAAGTAGAATAATTTGCATTTAATCTTTACAGGAAATGTTTCAAAAATGTACATACGGGGATTTCATTAAAAGTTTACAGGTCAATAATGTCCATCATCATCATTTCCATTTAATTATTTCAGCAGGGTTGTTTTAATTCTAAGGGAGCCACAGTTATGACTGAAGTGGTCTAAGCCCAGCCTTTCCCTTGCACAAGTAGTAAGACAATGAATATCAAAGCAAATAACCACTTATTATTTCATTTTACCATTATTTCTCTCACGAGTGCCAGCCCTGAGGAAGTTTTGATCTTTTTGTTCTGATTTCTCTTTATCACTTTCATGCTATTTAACTTCATTGCTTTCTTTTCATTGTCTTTGATTCCTACTTCCTAAGGCTTGCTTTCACAGGTGTACCTGCTTTCTCAAAACCATCGCTGATTAATTGCAACTGCACTCCAGCTTAAATTTCATCCTTCCCCTTTTGGATCCACTCATGACCACCAAAGCCTTTGAGTTATGCAACATGACTGACTGCTGCTCTCAACACTATGCAATCCACCTTCTCTAGTGGCCCACATGCATACTCTTGACCTCTCTCTCTTCAATTTATACCTTAACTGCCCTGATTGTTAGTTCTACATCACCCTTCATCTCATCCAATGCTTTAACAAAAGCTTTTTTTCCTTTAATATCTTAAGGACCAGAAGCTTAAGCAATTTTGAGTGCTGTCCTACTTGCTATTCCTTGTGCCCCTTCACTTTCATTTACTTATTCATTACTGGATTTTCACCATGTCCTCTGACATTTTTTTAATCCCCAACAATCTGTTATCAGCAAAGGCCTTAATCCAATTGGAATGAGTTTTAGGCTTGCAAGATTTCTCCCGTCACTTCCACCTCTTTTTTTTTGGTCAAAAGATTTGCTGTCCACCCCACCAAGTATCTGATCTTTTTTCCAACCTCTAGTCTTTTCAACCTTCTTGAGTCCCTTCCTCCAAAATTTTGCCTGCTCTCAATCTTTATACTGGTATCTGGTATCTCAGTTTCATTACCCCCTCAGCTATTTCCATGTCCCTCTGCTCTTTATTCTCTCAGCTCTAAATCATCTGTAAACCCAAGGACACAAGAGACACTGTGCAGCTGTTGCACTTCAGTAAAACCTCTGCCTGGTTGGGGCCAAACATTAACTCATGACGCAGGTCAGTAGAGTCATGGAGTAGGATTTTCAAAGGCTGATAGTGGAGTTGGTGGGGGGGGGAGAACTGGAAGCATGCAGGTCCAGAACCCAGCTGATGCCTCAGTTTGCTGACACCAGTTTGCTTTCAAGAAGGTCAGGCCAAGGGCAGATAGCCAATTGAAGTAACTAAGGGGCTTATTATTGATTGGAATTTTCCAATTGGCAGGTGGCGTCCACATTGCAGTTGAAAGATGGTCTTGGAGAGAATGCAACCTCCAAGCAGGAAACATGGGGGAGAGTGGGGTGGTTACAAGTTCAACCCACTGGGGACCATTCCCCACTGCACCCACCACAGTCACTAGGCCACAGTTGCAGCTGCCGATGTGTCATTGCTGGAGGGCCTCCTATTGGCTCTCTGGTCTCAGTAGCTCACATGCTTTCCTTAATTGGATGGCAAGTAGACCCTCTGGTCACTAATTGGACAACTTGGCAAAAATCTTGTCAGTGACTATTTCCAACATGCTGCACATTTGATTCCAACATTGGGGTCCCAATTCCAAACTGAATCCAGAACATGGTCTCTGGACCATGACTTTACCATGGATCAGTTCTAACTAATCATTTCCCAAGGTGTTTCTGATCTCATCTCTCCATCTCCTCTGGAAAGTTTCCCATACCCACATTTTCCAATTTTGTCATTGCCCAACTCTGGATAGCCCAATTTCATCCCCAATCAAGCTCCCTGCCCTTTCCCACTACACCCTCTCAAAATACAAAGGCCCAGAAAAAAAAGTGCAATGATTTTAACCAAACTCAGCATGTAGGAACCCCAAAGAATCAGGCAGAATGCCAGTTTTACACCCTGTCCAATATTACTCTCCATTAGCTTCAATAGACAATAAAGTCGAGCATGGTTAGTTTCCCAATGGGCAATGTCCTGTACACAAAAAGGACAAATCCAACCGCCCAATTATCACCCCATCAGTCTACTCTCCATCTTCAGTAAAGTAACGGAAGGGGTCATCAACAGTGCTATCGAGCGGCACTCGCTTAGCAATAACCTACACTCGCCACCCAGTTTGGGTTCCGCCAGAGCCAATCAGCTCCTGACCTCATTACAGCCTTGGTTCAAACATGGACAAAAGAGCTGAACTCCCGAGGTGAGGTAAGAGTGAGTTTCCTTGACATCAAGGCAGCATTTGACTAAGTATGGCATCAAGGAGCCCTAGCAAAACTGAAGTCAATGGGAATCTGGACGAAAACTTTCCACTGGTTGGAATCATACCTAGCACAAAGGAAGATGGTTGTGGTTGTTGGAAGTCAGTCATTCAGCTTCAGGACATCACCGCAGGAGTTCCTCAGGGTAGTGTCCTCGGCCCAACCATCTTCAGCTGCTTCATCAATGACCTTCCTTCTTTCATAAGGTCAGATGTGGGGGTGTTCGCTGACGATTGCATGATGTTCAGCACAATTTGTGACTCCTTAGATACTGAAGCAGTGCACGTCTAAATGCAGCAAGACCGGGACAATATCGAGGCTTGGGCTGACAAGTGGCAAGTAACATTCGCGCCACACAAATGTCAGGCAATGATCATCTCCAACAAGACAGAATCTAACCATCGCCCCATGATGTTCAATGGCATTTCCATCACTGAATCCCCCATTATCAACATCCTGGGGGTTACCATTGACCGGAAACTGAACTGGACTAGTCATATAAACACTGTGGCTACAAGAGCAGGCCAGAGGCTAGGAATCGTGCAATGAGTAATCACCTCCTGACTCCCCAAAGCCTGTCCACCAACTACAAGTCAGGAGTGTGATGGAATACTCCCCACTTGCCTGGATCAGTGCAGCTCCCACAACACTCTAGAAGCTAGATACCGTCCAGGACAAAGCAACCCTCTTGATTGGCACCACTTCCACAAACAATCACTCCCTCCACCACCGATGCACAATAGCAGTAATGTGCATCATCTATAAGGTGCACTGCAGGAATTCACCAAGGCTCCTTCAACCCACCTTCAAAACCCACGATCACTACCATTGAGAAGGACAAGGATAGCAGAAAGACAGGAACACCACAACCTGGAAGTTCCCCTGCAAGTCACTCACCACCCTGACTTGGAAATATATCATAATTCCTTCACAATCGCTGGGTCAAAATCCTGGAACTCCCTTCCTAACACCACATGGACTGCAGTGGTTCAGGAAGGCAGCTCATCACCACTTTCTCAAGGGCAATTAGGGACAGGCAATAAATGCTGGCCCAGCTAGTGAAGCCCACAATCCATGAATGAATTTTTACAAAGTTACGTTAAATTTGTCCTAACTGGTTCAGCCTGTTCCACCAAACTAATTTCTTCTAATCTTGACTCAATCCTTCTCTCACCATGCCTACTCTCTATCACTAATGTCAACATCTCTTCTGGTGCCCTAACAATTCCATTTAACAGAGTCCCTTACAGTTCAATCCCTCATCAGAATGGTCTTCAGCCTCTAATCTTGTATAATGCATTCAGTGCTTACAGTGCAGTTTTCTCTACACTGGGGAAATCAAATGCAGATTAATTGAAAACTCTGATGAACATTTCTGCTTTGTGCAGAACTGTGACCTTGACTTACCTGTGGATCACCACTTTTAAGAAGTCCACCTAGTCTTACTGTGATTTATTTGTTTTTGGTCCACTGAACTGTTCAGATGAACTTCCAGCACAGTAGCTCATCTTTCTGTTCTTAAACAATGAGGCTAGTAATTTCAGAATTCAATTAGATGTTTCATTCTCTTCAAAATACTGAGTGCTTGTTGTTAGGCAGCATTTGTCATTGCTTAAGAACAGGGTACGGAGATTGGCATTTGGGTCAAAAATCTTCAAAACATTACCAGGAGTCTGGGCCTATGGTGTGGATCTATTATTTTTTGTTTGCATGATTAGCAGAACCAGGGAGAAAGAGCAATTTTGCAAGAAAGTTACTGAAAGATACAACTGAAAGAACTTTAGAGTAGTGACAATAGGTGGCTTCAATTATAATACAGATTGGAAAATAACAGTGTAAGGAGCAAAGAGGGGGAGGAATTACCAAAACGTGTACAAGAGAACTACCTTGATCAATATGTTTCAAGCCCAACAGGGAAAGACCCGGTTAAAAGCAAAAAACTGCAGATGCTGGAAATCCAAAACAAAAATAAAAATACCTGGAATAACTCAGCAGGTCTGGCAGCATCTGCAGAGAGGAACACAGTTAACATTTCGAGTCCGTATGACTCTTCAACACAACTGCTGAAGAGTTATACGGGCTCGAAACATTAACTGTGTTCATCTCCACAGATGCTGCCAGACCTGCTGAGTTTTTCCAGGTATTTTTATTAAGGAAAGACCCAGTGCTTGGATCTAATTCCAGATAATGAAATGGTGCAAGTGGATGACACAAAGATTGGCCGGGTGGTTAACAGTGAGGTTGAGTGTCTTGGGCTACAGGAAGATATAGACCGGCTGGTCAAATGAGTAGATAAGTGGCAGATGGAATTTACCCCTGAAAAGTGTGAGGTGATACACTTTAGAAGGAGTAATTTGACAAGGAAGTATTCAATGAATAGCATGACACCAGGAAGTTCTGAGGAACAAAGGGACCTTGACATGTGTGTCCATAGATCTCTGAAGGTGGAGGGGCATGTTAGTGGGGAAGTGAAAAAGGCATATGGGACACTTGTCTTTATCAATCGAGGCATAGATTACAAAAGTTGGGAGGTCATGTTGGAGTTGCATAGAACCTTAGTGAGGCCACAGCTGGAGCACTGTGTGCAGTTCTGGTTGCCACATTATAGGAAGGATGTGATTGCACTGGAGGGGGTGCAAGGAGATTCACCAGGATGTTGCCTGGGATGAAACAATTAAGTTATGAAGAGAGGTTGGATAGACTTGGGTTGTTTTCATTGGAGCAGAGAAGACTGAGGAGCGACCTGATCGAGGTGTACAAGATTATGAGGGGCATGGACAGGGTGGATAGGGAGCAGCTGTTCCCCTTAGTTGAAGGGTCAGTCACGAGGGGGCATAAGTTCAAGGTGAGGGGCACGAGGTTGCAGGGGTATGTGAGGAAAAACTTTTTCACCCAGAGAGTGGTGACGGTCTGGAATGCACTGCCTGGGAGGGTGGTGGAGGTGGGTTGGCTCACATCCTTTAAAAAGTACCTGGATGAAGCACTTGGCACATCATAACATTCAAGGCTATGGGCCAAGTGCTGGTAAATGGGATTAGGTAGGTAGATCAGCTGTTTTTCACATGTCGGTGCAGACTTGATGGGCCGAAGGGTTCTTCTGCACTGTGAGATTCTGTGATTCTGTGAGTACATTTCCCTGAGGAAGCATTTGCAAAATCGTGATCACAATACCGTTTGGCTTAGAGCAATTATAGAGAAGGACAAGGAAAAATTGATGTGAAAATGCTCAGCTGGAGGAGAGCTAATTTCAGTGAGTTGAAAATGGATCTTGCCCAAGTGGATTGGAAACAAAGATTGACAAATAAGACAATAAATGAGCACTAGGAGACCTTCAAAGATCGGGTAGTTCAGTTACAGACTAGTCGCATTCTCACGAGGGAGGAAGGAATAGCATCCAAAGCTAGAGCTCTCTGGATGACTTAACATATAAAGCTTAAATTGAAAAATGAAAAGGCTTATGATAATAAAAGGTTCATAATATGGTACAGAACCATGCTGAATATTGAAAGTACAGAGGAGATCTAAAAAGGAATAAGAGGGGCAGAGAGCATTTGAGAATACATTAGCAGCTATCATTAAAGGAAACCCAAAATATAGAAATAGGTAGTCAAAGGGTGTGAGGGGACACACGGAAAGGAGACTAGGCCTGAATACAATGTAAACAGAGTGCAAAGCCAGGAATTTCTGCAGGAAGCTGAGCTAGCATTGCAACTTTGAAGTGAGTCATTAGTACCCTGTAAAAGCATACAGGTTTGCAAAGTGCAGGGAGAGCAGACTACACCTGAGTGCGATGTCGACCGAGTGTGAAGTGTGAAGTCAGGAATTTGGTTCATGGGGGATTTTCTGCCTCCAGTAGCTGTAGAAGTAAATATTTTCTACACGCTCTGACATTACTCAAAGGATGGAAACAAAAATTGGAGAAAGCAGCGAGAGTCTGAAGAGCTGGGGGCAGGGCGGGTGAGTCTGAGAGCTCAGAGCATTCTAAATAAAATCTAAGTGTGACATAATGGGAAAGAAGGTAAGTGATTGGTTGGTGACTATTTTCTCTTTCTTTTATCTAAACCATTGAATTTTAAATGAGGTAAGTATGACAATAATTTAAATAATAATGTAAGAGCAAACAGAACTAGGGACATTAGGCCGAGGCGGTGGTATAGTCACTGGACTAGTATTCCAGAGATCCACCACGGCAGATGGTGAAATTTGAATCCAATAAAAATCTGGAATTAAAAGTCTGATGATGACCACAAAACCATTGCCAATTATTGTAAAAACCATCTGATTCAATAATGTCCTTTAGGGAAGGAAATCTGCCATCCATACCTGGTCTGGCCTACATGTGACTCCAGACCAACAGCTATGGGGTTGACTTTTAAATGCCCTCTGAATGCGGGCAATTAGGGATGGGCAATAAATGCTGGCCTAGCCAGCGACGCCCTCATCCCATGAACAGATAAAAATGTTAAAATTCAATTAATAAAATAATCAACTAGTTAATTAAAACACAATAAGGACAGGTGATGTGTTGCAGCTGTAGTACATAGGTGCTAATGTACATTAGGGTGATCTATGACAACCACATCCGCAATAAGTGTTTGCAGTTTGAGGAGTGCCGGCTCAAAGATAATGAGCTGGAGGCTGAGCTTTGGACACTGCAACGCACGAGGGAGGAGGAGAGTTACCCAGACACTTTGTTCCAGAAAGCAGTCACATCCCTTAAGCTAGGATTTTCTGATTTGGTCTGTGGTCAGTGACAGGAGGGTGTGACTGCAGTGAGGCAGATATGGAAATCAAGAAGTTAGAAGTGGAGGTGCCTCAGCCTTTGCAACTGTCCAACAGGTTCGAGGTTCTTGCACTTGTATGGATGACAGCAAGATCTGCAGGGTGGATGAACGAACTGAACATGGCATCGTGGTGCAGGGAGACATTCAAATGGGGTGAGGAGGTGGAAGTAAAAGAATATGTAGTGGTAGTAGGGGACAATAGAGTCAGGGGATGAACAGAGTTCTCTGCAGCCAAGAGCACAAATCCAGAAGGCTGTGTTGCCTGCTCAGTGCCAGGTTTCGGAACATCTGCTCAGGGCTGAAGAGGAACTTGCAGTGGGAGGATTCAGTTGTCATGGTCCACCTGGATACCAATGACAGAGGTTCTGCTTAAATGGTATGAACAGCTGGGGGCTAAATTAAAAAGCAGAATCACAAATGTAATAATCTCTGGATTACTACCTAAACCATGGGCGAATTGAGGTAGGGGGAATAAGACTAGAGAGCTCAATGCGTGGCCCAAAGATTAGTGTTGGAGAAATGAGAAATGGGGCACAGGCACCAGTACTGGATAAGTGGGTGTTGTACCACCAGAATGGTATTCTCCTGAACCATGCTGGGAGCAGTGTTCTGGCGAGCCGTATCACTAGAGCGGTAAAGAGGGCTTTAGACTAAATAATTGGGGCAAGGGATCACATGGGGGGAGATGCGGTAAATTAAAGAGAAAGGACAAGGCAATAGTGCAGGGTAATGATATCTGTAATGAAAACCAAAGAGTAGCAGGAAGGGACAGAGTGTATAAACTTAAGATTGTGCTACCAGATAAGGCCAGAGTTTATATTAATAGTAAAAAGACAGAATTAAAGACTCTGTATCTTAATGTGCGCAACTTTCATCACAAAACAAATGAATTGAAAGCACTAATAGAAATAAATATGCGTGATCTGATAGTTATTTCAGAGACATGGTGCAAGGTGACCAAGGCTGGGCCCTAAATATTCAACAGTATTTAACATTTCAAAAGGAAAAGAAGCTAAGGTTGTGGGGTAGCTCTATTAATTAAAGATATCATTAGTACAGTCGTGGTAGAAGATCAAGATGTGGAATCAGTTTGGGTACAGATAAGAAGTAGCAAAGGTAAGGAGTCACTTGTGGAAGTAGTTTATAGCCCCCCTAACAGTTGTATACTCTGTGCTCCAGTGTAGCAAGAAGAAATAATGGGGGTTTGTTAAACAGGTACTACAATAATCATGGGTGATTTTCATCTTTATATAGACGGGACAAATCAGATTGGCAAAGGTAGTCCGGAAGGCATGTTCATACAGTATGTTCGGGACAAATTCTTAGAGCAGTATGTTCTAGTGTCAACTGGGGAGCAGGCTATTTTAGGTCTGGCAATGTGCAATGAGACGGGGTTAATTAATGGCCTCATGATACAGGAACCTCCAAGCACAGTGATCATAACATGACAGAATTTTGATTTCAGTTCAAGGGTGAGAAGTGTGGGTTAAAGACTAGTATCTTAAACTTAAATAAAGGCAACTAGAAGGGTATGAGAAGAGAGCTGGCTAAAATTGAACTGGGAAAATAGGTTAAAAGGTAGGGCAGTACAGAAGCAGTGGCAGACATTTAAGGAAATACTTGATAACTTTCAGCAAAACTCTGAGAAGGATACATTATCCGTGGCTAACTACGGAAGTTAGAGATAGTATGAAATTGAATGAAAACATGTACATTATTGCAAAGATTAGTGGTAGGTCAGACAATTGGACAGGTTTTAAAAACCAGCAAAGAATAACAAAAAATGTAATGAGGAAGGAGAAATTGAGTATGAGAAAAAGCTAGCTAGAAATATAAAAAACAGATAGCATGAGTTTCTACAGGTATTTTAAGGGGAAAAGAGCAACTAATGAGCATTGGTCCCTTAGAGGGTGAGACAGGGGAATTAATGTGAAAAAAAGATACAGCAGAAGCATTGAATAGTATTTTGTTCTGTCTTGAAAATCAAGAGGTAAAAGGGAGAGAAGAACTTAAAACAATCATAATCACTGGGGAAAAAGTACTGTGAAAATTTTTAGAACTAAAGGCTGACAAGTCCCCTGGACCTGGTGGCTTGCATCCTAGAGTCTAGAAAGAAATGGTTGCAGAGATAGTAGATGCACTGGTTGTGATCTTCCAAAATTCCCTGGATTCCAGAAGGTCCCAGCCGATTGGAAAACCGCAAATCTAACCCCTCCAATTGAGAAAGGATAGAGTCAGAAAGCAGGACATTAGAGGCCGGTTAGCTTAACAACTGTCATAGGGAAAATGCTAGAATCCATTATGAAGGAGGTAATAGCAGGGAATTTAGAAAATCTTAATGCAATCAGGCAGAGTCAACATGGTTTGGTGAAAGGGAAATCACGTTTGACTAAGTTATTGGAATTCTTTGTGGAAATAACAAGCAAGGTGGATAAAGGGAAACCTGTAGGTTTGGTGTACTTGGATTTCCAAAAGACATTTGGTCAGGTGCTACATCTAAGGTTACTACACAAAATGAGAGAGGGTAACATATTATATAGATAGAGGATTGATTAGCTCACAAGGAGAGAGTAGGGATAAATAGGTCATTTTCGGGTTGGCAGGCTGTTACTAGTGGAGTGTCACAGGGGGCAGTGCTGGGGCCTTAACTATTTACAATCGATATCAATGACTTGGATAAACATGTGGTAGCTAAATTTGCTGATGGGAAGTAAAGTAAGTTGTCAAGAGGACATAAAGAGTCAACAAACTGATTTAGTTGGGTTAGGAGAATGGGCAAAATCTTGGCAGATGAAGTGTAATGTGGGAAAATGTGAGGTTGTTCATTGGCAATATGTTATTTGAGTGGAGAGGGACTGCAGAACTCTACGGTACAGGGGGATCTGGGTGTCCTGGTACAAGTGGTACAAAAGGCTAGTATGCGGGTAGAGCAAATGATTAGGAGGGCAAATGGAATGTTGGTGTTCATAGCAAGTGGAATTTAGTATTATAAGTAGGGAGGTGTTGCTACAGCTGTACAGGACCTCAGTGAGACCACATCGCCTTACTTAAGAAAGGATATAATTGTACGAGAAACAGTTCAGAAAAGGTTTGTTTGACCGATTCCTGGCATGAAAGGGTTACCTTATGAGGAAAGGTTGAGCAAGTTGGGCCAAGATCCTTTGGAGTTTAGAAGAATGAGAGATGATCTAATTGAAACATATAAGATCCTGAGTGCACTTGACAGGGTGGATGCTGAGAGGGTGTTTCCCCTTTTGAGGGAATCCAGAACGTTGGGATACAGTTTAAAAATTAGGGTCTCCCATCTAAGACTGAGATGAAGAGAATTCTTTTCTCTTAGCAGGTCATCAGTCTGTGGAATTCTCTACCTCAGAAAGCAGTGGAGGCTGGTTCATTGAATATATTCAAAGCTGAGTTAGACAGATTTTTGATCGACAAGGAAGTCAAGGGTTATGGGGACCAGACAGTAAAGTTGAGTTAAGATCACAATCAGATCAGCTGTGATCTTATCAAATGGTGAAGCTATCCATCTACTCCTGCTCCTAATTCTTGTTAAAAAAAATAGGGCCAATTAGAGACTAAAAGGGAGATCTTGTGCAGACCGAGGATATGGCCGAGGTGCTAAATGAGTGCATCTATTTTCCAAAAAGAGGAGATGCTGTGAAGGAGGAAGCAGGAGAGGATAAAAATTGGATGTGATAAAAATAGATAAAGATATACTTGAAAGGTTGACAGGACTCAAAGAAGAAAGGGTACTCAGTGCAAATGTAATGCTTTCTCGGTTGTTGAAGGGAGTAAAGGTGTACATTGTGGAGGCACTGGTCACAATATTCCAATCCTTCTTAGATATGGGAGTGGTGCCAGAATACCTGAGGATTTCAAACATTATTTCTCTGTTCAAAAAGAGGAGCAGATAAACTCAGCAGGTCAGTCAGTCTGATGGCATTGTAGGGAGACTTTAATGCGGGTCAAAAATAACTGGTACTTGAAAAAATAATAAATGAAAGCCATCATGGATTTGTTAAAGGTAAATCATCTTTGACAAGTTTGATTAAGCTCTTTGATGAAGTAACAGAGAGGATTAATGAGGGTAGTGCAGTTAATTTTGTGTATATGGACTTGCAGAAGTGTTTGGTAAAGTAGCAACTAGTTGTTAACAAAACTGAGCACATTGGATTAGAAGGAAGAGGCTATGTGAATATAAAATTAGCAAAAGGATTGAAAGCAGAGTAATGATAAACTGTTCTTTTTCCAGACTTGGTGGGGGGTGGGGGGGGCGGTGGTGCAATGATTTTGTCTCAGGGGTTGGTGTTGGGACCATTGCTCTTTATATTCATTACCTGGACTTGAGTATATGGGGCATAATTTCAAACTTTGTAGAAGATATGAAACTTGGAAATGTAAACACTGAGAAAGATAGTACTTCAGAAGGATATAGACAAACTGGTGAAATGTGTAGACACATGGCAGATGAAATTTAATGCAGAGAAGTGTGAAATGATTAACTTCAGTAGGAAGATTGAGAGATATTATAAACTAGGTGATTCAATTTTTAAGTGGGTGTAGGAACAGAAAGACCCAGAGGTTTATGCTCACAAGTCTTTGAAGGTGACAAGGCAAATTGAAAATGTTGTTAGAAAGACATATGGACTCCTTGACTTTATAAATAGAAGTGCAGAGTAAAAACAATTACATTATACTAAACCTTTAGGCCCCAGTTAGAGTATTATGGTCCATTCTGGGCACCACACTTTAAGAAGGATATAAAAGCCTTAGAGAATTTGCAGAGGAGATTTAAGAAAATGGTAACAGGGATGAAAGGCTTGAACTATATGGAGAGACTAGAGAAACTGGGATTGTTCTACTTAGACCAGAGACGGTTAAGCAGAGATTTGATAAGAGATGTTCAAAATCCCGAAGGATTTTGATAGAGTAAATAGGGAGAAACTTTCCAGTGTCAGAAGGGTCAGCAACAAGAGGACACAGATATAAGGTAGTAGGCCAACTTGTGCGCAACGAGTTGTCACAATCTGGAGTGCACTGTCTGAAAGTGTGGTGGAAGCAGATTCAATAATACTTACAAAAAAGGAGTTGAATAATACTTAATGTAGAGAAAATTTCACGACTATGGGAAAGAGCAGGGAAGTGGAGCTAATTGGAAAGTTCTTTCAAAGACCCATCATAGGTCTGATGGGCCAAATGACCTCCTGCTTTGCTGTATTGCCCTATGATATTATGATTCAATATGCCAGACTACAGGGCCACAGTATCAGCAGAACACAAGATACAGTTTTTCATGTGCGTGTATGAGATCAATCAATAATTGGTACTAGTGATAATCTATTGATAAATAATCAATACATACAGATACTGTGGAACTTGGTGTATTGGTTCCATATCCAGAAGAAGGCAAGGAGGCCAGGGACCATCGGCGTCCATCAGTCCTGGAAATTTGAAAAGAGAAAATATAGGATGGTGACAAGGTGGACATCATAAGTTATTTTCAAGTTGCATATAATCTTTAAAAAACTGAAAGACTCTACATGAGATATTTTAGGTGCAGTACACCTGTCCCATCTAATAAATTCCCAATTCCAGTCATCTCATCAGTGAGTCTTATAAAGTAGAGATCAGGCATAATTCCAGGGGTTGAATAAGAAAAGTCAGAGTCATCCCTCACACCAATGAGATTAGCAGCATCAGGATCTTGTTTATTTTTTCAGTCACATTTTAATACCCAAGGTTCGGGAAAGTAAAAATAGAGGAAGTGGCAGCAAAATGGCAAAATCTTACTTTTTTAAAACTTGGAGATAGCTCAGCTCTTTAAAAAAAAAGTGTTACAGAGGATCAATGCCAACATGTAACCCCCCACCCCTCCCCCAACCCCTTTGAACATGTGTATTTCTGGCTATGATAGAGACCAAGAGACTGAAATATTAAAGGTGTATTTTGGGGCACTTGGATTTGTCAAACTATAAGTCAGAAGTGTTTCATTTTTGAGTGTATGCCACCTCAAATATTTCAGTTTCTGCTAAAGAGAAAAAAAATAGTAATTGGAGTTCGAAATAACTATGCAATATTGATTGCCCAGAGGCAATTTGAAATCTTTTATTGATATCAGTGAAGGCATATGTCAAAAGCCAGGCAATAGACCGTTGACTAGCCTCACATATCACCTTTTTAATTGAACCAGCAAAGTACCATCTTAGTACTTAGTATTAATCTTAAATTTAAATCTTCTCTTCAGCATCATTGTTGGCTGGAGTTTCCAATCATATTATACTAAATGTTTTGCTACACTACATGCAGAGAACTGATGACTGGCCTTTTAAACTTTAGTAACTATAGTAACAAAGTAGTGGTTCCTCAGACAGTGGATGCTGCTCATAAAACACAGTTGTAAACTTCCAGCCAGTGCATTTCTGTCATTGGAGATCTAGATTAAATGTATATACTGATGACTTATGACAAAATGTCAGAATAGGTGGTGTAAACAACTTCAGTGTAGTTAGGCTTTCTATTAGACATTACCAATAGATTCTTATAGAATGCAGACTCCAGTTTATGAGTCGCTATGGTAATCAGTCTTTTTCACCATTGAACAATGTTCAGGTTATTTACAATCTATAATGTATAAACTAGACTGATCCCAATGATTTCCAAATTACTTTTACTGGATTATTAATCGTGACTATTAAAGATGGGAGTGAAGATTTAAGAGTTTTCAACAACTACAAATCAGTTCTCCAGGGAGGCCATTGATATCATCACAAAATTGTTACACGTGCAAGGTTTACAACATTGTTTTATTTTGGGACTGTGTAAAATTTTGAGTAAAATGGAGGAATGAAGTGACCTGATCTGAATTCTGCTGACAAGAAACTTGAGTGGCTTGGTTATTAAAGGTTAAAGGGGGGGCTTAGGATGATTCACTGGGAAGAAGGTGCAAGGTATTCACTCTGTAAACAATGACCAGGGCAGCTGTGCTAATGGTGAATAGACTCTTAGGGGAGAATCTTCGGCTCGGCCTAACTTTGGCTAGAAGGAGTGATCTCCAGGCTAACTTTCAATGTGAAAGCCATTTCTGGGATTAGAAATTATCTGGCTGTAAAAGGAAAAGAAAGAAAGCAAGCCCTCGGGTGCCAAGAGTCACTTTGGTTCTGGTAGAATAAAGTGTCTTCTTGGGGGATAGAGTAAAGTAAAGGGAGAATTTTGTTCATTTTAAATGTTAAATGGGGATCTTTTCTGTAGTTTATAGTTTAAGTTGCCAACTGAAATATTGGTTAGTCAATGTTTTCGTTTGTTTGATAAAAGTATTAAAACCAGAAATCATGTTGCGTGATCCTTTTAGATGCTCAAGGGAATTTTGGTTTTAAAGTTATTGGTCAGATTTGATCCTCACCTACAGGTGGCTGCACACAAGTGCTGAGTGGAGAGAATTATGAGGTTTTCTAGGTTTGCATGACTCCACAGCATAAGAGGTAGGTATTGGTTCCTCCTGGTTTATAAATATTCCTTACTGCAGTGTTGTTATCTGATCAAAGTCACTAATTTACAAAAGACCTGCTCTTTGAAGAACAACAGAGCCACCCATTCTATTGCCGGTACTAAAGTCTCAGATATTTTTAACCATAAGGAATGGGACAAAGAGAAGGGGATTAAGAGGATCCCATTCTTTGAAAAATTTGAAGGACATTGAATTATGGACGTTATTCCTCCTAAGTTATTTTTAGAAGTTTGCAATGTTAATTTGGGCTATAAATATGCCATTCTTCAAGGAACCATGGGTCAAGATAGATATCGGGCAGGGAAAATCTGGAAAGGGAAGTGATATTTTGTACATCCAAGTTAACGAAGAACTGCTGTTGCCAGAGTAAAAACTCTTGCTTTGCAAACCTAGAAAACCTCATAATTCTCTCCACTCAGCACTTGTGTGCAGCCACCTGTAGGTGAGGATCAAATCTGTGTTTAAAAAATATATGATCCCTGTAGAGACCAATAACTTTAAAACTTAAATTCCCTTGAACTCTTGCTGATTGGTTAAAAAGACTTGCCTAAGAGAAGTACTCTTTCAGCATCTTGGTCTTTAAAATTCTGATAGTGTGTGTGTGGGTGTGCCTTAGAAACAAGCTGCAAGGAAAAGACTCTCTCTTTCCTTCTCTTTGCCCACCTTTGTGCTAAACCTTCCTCAGAAACGTTTCATCAGGATAACTCATCTGTTTTATTTTGAAAGTCTGCAAAAGTTATGATAAGTAATCAAAGACAATTTCACCAACAAATCAATCTGAAAGGACATCCAGATCTATTGTGACCAGAATTCTGTTAGATCAACAGCGTTGAGATCGCTTCGAATTCTATCCATTTAAAGAAACGTTCCCATACTCCAGCCTCTGCAGGGGACTGTGTTTGTTTTATCCTGTTTTGTGTTTATGTGTGTGTGCATGGGGGTTCGAACATCTGTTTTTTTTAAAGAGGGAAAAAATCATTATGCTCCTAAATGACAACTTGTACGTTAACCAGTTTATTAACTTGTTTTTAAAAAGAAGTTTGTTTTATAATAAATCAATTATTTCTTTGTGTTTACTGAAAGAAGCCTGGTTAGAGTTCTTTTTATGCTAGGAATAACAGTATCAAAGGGGAACAATTGGCCAGTTTGGTGGGTGAATTAAACATTTAAACTATTGCTAAAACCTGTGGAGAAGTAGGCCTAGAATTAACTGTGCAATCCTCCAATCTCGGTCCGCAACAAGATACGTAAGTAGTGAGTTACTAGGACCTTAAATTGCTTAATTGTAAATAATAGAAGCACTAGAAATAAAATGTTAGAATAAGTCATATGTATCTAAGGAGAAATTAAATTTTATAGATATCTCTGAAACATGGTTCTAATTTGAAGCTGGACCAGAGTGACATTGGACATGAACTATATGGCAGAAGAACAAAAACCACTAGAAGTAGCACCCATCAATAGCACCCAAGGGAAGGGCATCACAAATACAAAGGTGCCTAGTCAAACCAAAAATGTGTCCATAGATTTGTTTCTTGCCATTCATGAGACTAATAATATCCTGCAGTGCCCATCAATTGTCGGAAGGTTTCGAGCGAATAATGGAGACTGAGATTTCGCTATAAGTTCATATGGACATGTAGAGTTCAGTACAAATCGTTGGGGTAATTTCTCCCCCACATTACCATAAACATTAGAACTCCCTCCCTAACAGACCAGTGGCATGTCGACACCACATGGACTGTAGTGGTTCAAGAAGGGAGCTCACCACCACCTTCTTAAGGGCAATTAGGGATAGGCAATAATTGCTGGTCTAGCCAGCGATGCCCACATCCCAAGAATGAATTAAAAATGCAAAGGAATTTCAGTTGGGATTTCTAAAGGGCAGAATAAAAAGGTGGGGGATGCAATCCTGTTTATTAATAAGGACTTAATGAGAGAGATGATGTTGGTCTGATGATGCAATCTAGATCAAGCTACTGGCCCAAAATTGATCAGCATTACTTGTAACCTGCCACCAACAGCCTATCAGAACAAAGCGAATGGGCACAAATTGAAAGAGCAACACAGTTGTAGAATTCTAGAATGGCTACAGCACAGTTGGCTATCATTTGGCCCATCGAGTCCATGCTGGTTCTCTGCAAGGGCAATTTAGCTACTCCCTCTCCTCATAGACAGGCAGATTATTTCTCTTTTGAAAGCCATGATTGGGTAGCAGAGGCAGATTAATTCGGGCAATGCATTCTAGATGTAACCTATCTCTGCAAAAAATGTTTTCCTCATGTCAACATATACATCTAATTCTCAGTGACCCAGAGATGGTATTTGTAAGAACATTAAAAAAAATAGCAGCAGAGATCAATCACTCAGTCCCTTGAGCCTGCTTTGCTATTCAGATCACGGTTGATCTTCAACCTCAGCTACACCTTCCCACAATATCCCATATCAATCTCTGACCTTGAACACACTCGATAACTGAGCATTCACAGAGAATTCAAAAGGTTCACAACCATTTGGGTGAAGAAATTTCTCCTCGTCTCAGTCCTAAATCAGTAGATGCATGGGAACACTACCTCCTGCATGCTCCCTTCCAAGCCACACACCACCCTGACTTGGAATTATACCATCATTACTTCATTGTCGCTGGGTCAAAATCCTGGAACTCCCTCCTTAACAGCACTGTGAGTGTACGACACCACATGGACTGCAGCGGTTCAAGAATGCAGCTCACCACCACCTTGTTAAAGGCAATTAGGGATGGGCATAAAACCCCACATATTGTGAAAGAATAAAAAAAAACGCCTGACCATTTATTCTGAGATACTGAGGCACTGTATTCACCAGCCAGGGAAAACATCCCTTAGGTACATATGACTGTCATTCTTATATTTTATTTCTAGTGCTTTTAGTATTTACAATTAAACATTTTAAGGTCCTAGTAACTCATTACTTATGTATCCTGTTACGGACCAAGATTAGAGGAATGCGCAGTTAATTCTAGCTCCACTTCTCCACAGGTTGTAGCAATAGTTTAAATGTTTAATTCGCCCACCAAACTGGCCAATTGTTCCCCTTTGATACTGTTATTCCCAGCATAAAAAGAACTCTAACCAGGCTTCTTTCAGTAAACACAAAGAAATAATTGATATATTATAAAACAAACTTATTTTTTTTTAAAATTGAATAAACTGGTTAACATACAAGTTGCAGTTTAGAAGTATGACAATCTTCCCTTTTTTAAAAAAAAAATTCAAACCCCCATACACTCTCACACTTGTGGTGCACTCCCTTTATTCCTACGTGGCTTACAGTAGATGATCAACCATGATCTAATTCAATGGTGGAACAGGCTTGATGGGCCAAATGGCCTACTTCTGCTCCTATTTTCCTTCTAAGGTAAGTATATGCTTCAATAGGTAAGGGGATCACCATGTGAGAGAATAGTTTAGCAGCAGTGACCTACCATCATTAGATTTACCATGAACAGCCAAGCTTATATGGCTGAAAACGTAATGCTAGTACAAGAATATAAAAGAGCTTAGGTTACAAAATGACAGTTTTAGTAAATTTGACTTGGGGATACAACTAAATGAAGGTGATTTCAGCATTGATGAAAAATGTAGCAATTAGAAAACCATGCTTATGCATGAAGAAGTCAAAAGAGCATGTGGTAAAATATCGGAATTAGAATAGACAATTCACCCCGTGTCAAATTTCGTTTGATAACATCTTTATCAAATTATGGTTAGCATGTTCCACCATTCAATTAATTATGGCTGATCTTTATACCAACTCCAATCACCCACCTGATATCCCTTGATATCCTTGCTGAACAAAAATTTATCAATCTTCTCTTGAAAATGTCAGTTTACCCAGTATACAGAGTTTTTTGGGAGAGAGTGTTCCAGATTTCCACCACCCTTTATATGGAAAACGTGCTTCCTGATTTCATACCAGGCTTAGCTCTAAGTTGAAGATTCCTTCACTTTATTCTGGTTTCCCCTACAAGGAGAAATAGCTCCTTTGTACTGTATCTATCCCGTTGAATACCCAAATCATTTTAAATGCCTCTAGTATATCACTCTTCCACCTTTTAAACTCATGGGAACACAAGCCTAGCTTACGCAGGTGTTCTCTTAATTTAACCTTTAAATCCTGGTATCATCCTGGTGAACCTGTACTGTACCCCTTCAAAAGACCAATATATCTTCCTGAAGTTCCGTGCCCAAAACTGAGCTGGACTATGACCAAGGTTCTGTACAACTGTTCTGACATTTAAATCCCAACTTCGAGAAAGAAATCTCCCTGAATCTTTCCATAACTTGATGAAATGATTTTTTTTGCTTCACCCAGGACATAATAAGACTGGAAGGGAGGTCAACGGAGAGTGGGGGGGTTGGGGGGGGGTGTTGCAGGGTATGTCAATGGTACATGTAGACCATACTAATTTGGAGCGGGTCAGGCTTGATAGACCTGTTGTTCTTTTGCTGTTCTTTTTTTGTTGACTTCAAATGGGCCTATTTCAGTTCACAGATCATTTAAATTAATGAGTATAATGAGGACATCACTTTTCTTTTATTCTTTTCCTCTTAGAGCTTTTCTTTCTAAAATTTTGGTTTAGCTTGCATCAGATTCATATTAATTCACTGACTTATAGTGGGTCATTAGACCACCAGCCTGGCTTGAAGCTGGTCTCATGTAAAGGATGACCCATCAACATGTGCCCGATTATCTAACTTATTTTGCTTCAACAAGTGTAGATTAATTAAAGAAAGTCAGCAAGGATTTGTTAAAGGCAAATCATGTTTAACTAAGTTAATTGTGCTTTTTCCAGAGGGTTGATGAGGGTAATGCTTTGATGTGGTGTACACAGATTTCCAAAAGGTGTTTGATGAAGTGCCACTTAATAGGCTTTCCAGCAAAGTGGCACATGAAATTTAATGCAGAGAAGTGTGAAGTGATACCTTTTGCCGGGAAGAATGCGGAGAATAATATAAAATAACGAATACAATTCCAAAGGGCATGCAGGAACAGGGACCTGGATACACGTGCACAAATTTTGAAGGGGACAAAGCAGGTTAAAGAAAGTTGTTAAAAAGGCATATCGGATCCTGGGTTTAATAAATAGAGCATCGGGTAAAAAAAGCAAGCAAGTTATGCTGAACCTTACACTGGATCAGACTCAACTGCAGTATTGTGGGCACCACACATTAGGAAGGATGTAAAGGTTTTTGAGAGGCAGCAGAAAATATTTATGAGAATAATTCTGGGGATGAGAGACTTCAATCAGGTGGCTAGATTGGCAAAGCTGGGGCTGTACTCCTTAGAGAAGAGGAGATTGATGGGGGATTTGATAGAGATGCTCAAAATAATGAGGGGTCTGGACAGAATAGTTAGTGAGAAATTGGCAGAAGGGTCAAGAACCAAACAACCAACAGCGACATGAGAAAAACTTCTTTATGCAGTGAGTGGTTGGAATCTGGAATGCATGCCTGAGAGTGTGGTGGAGACAGATTCAATCATGGTTTTCAAAAAGGAATTGGATAAGCACCCTAACGGAAAAAAATTGCAAGGCTATGAGGAAAGGTCAGGGGAGTGAGACTAGCTAATTTGTTCTTGCAGAGAGCTGGCAAAGACACAATGGCCCAAACGGCCTCCTTCTGTGCTGCAAACATTCTACGATTATTGTCTTCTTCGGGGGATGAGATTTGTCTGACTAAGCAATCTCCTAGATTTAGTCAGGGTGCGAACCACAACAGTAGAGTTTGTGATTGAGAGGTGTAGGGAGAGGCCTATTTTGAAGAAATGACATCATTCATCAGGCTGAGATATGAGGAAATTCCCAAGGATTCTGGGGTATTCTGTGCTGATATAGAAAAAACATGAGGTGGTTCCAGACCATTTTTTGATTCACAGCAAATGATGCAATTCTTCTATACATGAGTGGAATAGGACTTTTTGTAACCAAAATCTTTGCACATTGAATTGATCAACAAAATGTGTCCCTCATTATATAAGGTTAATATCATGCAATGTTGCTGCCTAAACTCTGGTAGAATTCAGAGAACCCTGGATAATAAAAACAGACTTTGACTTATATCGGTGACAATAAATTGGTGGATGTGACTATTAGTATTTGTGAATGTCAGCTACTAGGAAGAGTCCATGGCAAGTAAAGCTGATCTTAATACTGTCTGCTGACATCCATTGGAAACAAATAAACCAGAGTAGGATGACAACTCAATCAATGCAGGGCTTCACGATATCAGAAAATCAAAATAAAAAATAACACTAGGACTAGATTTGAACAACCTTGTAAAGTTGAGAACTTGGTAGAGGTTAAAGTATTAATCTCTATTTATATACAACATTGTTGGACAGCACATACTAAATATAATAAAATAACACAAAAGGGCTTAACTACTAAAAATAATAACTAATATATTTTCCTTGTGTCATAAGGAAAGTGAATGTTACTGACAAGAAGAACAGAAGAATTGCAGCACAATTCCTGAACATGACCTCTATAGATCAGGGATGGATGTAGGGGACTGTCACAACATCATAACCCACTGAGAAATACAGGTCTTGTGGTTTTGCTATTTGAATAGAAATCTGTTTATTTAATGGTTCAAGTTACTCTATGGTTCTATGAGATTTTTTGTTTCGATTACAAATTACTTAAAGCCAAGGAAGGACAAGTCACAAAATACCTCAGACAAAATTTTACAAAAGCATTATGAGGAGAGTAAATGACAGAACTTTATTAAATAAAACAGAAAGACAGAGGGGAGTTAGTTAATGGGGATTGATGTTTTTACACCAAAAAATATCAGAATGTTGAACAGACACTGTTACACTGTTAAAGCTGCATTAAATCAACAGAGGTTAGCACAGGAAGCACAAAGACAGCTTGGCATTCATTAATACAAATTTAGCTGCAGATCCAGTGGTTTCATTAGAGTTGATTCTTCAAGAAACCACATTTCCTACCAGTTGCAGCTTTAGTTACGTTGTCTTCTGTAAGCATTTTCCTTCACGAATCAATGTGCAAATGACCAACTAAAAGCAAAATATTTGCTTAAGCACTTTATTGCATTTTCATGCACAAACATCCAAAGTACAGCTCCAGAACATGCAATAAATATGACAGCAACACCTATTTGAGTGTTACCTGTCAGCTCTGTGACCATGGCTGCATCAAAGAAATATAAATACATTAATGACGAACAAAACAAAGTAGTACAAAATAATATGCATTTAAATTACTTGATGACTCAATCCTTATTTGTGACATATGCAAAACAGACCACTTTAGGGTCTGCATTTAAATCTAACATACTGTATGCAGCAGTGTGGAACATAATGTGACTTTTAGTTTTGACTTAGGAAGTACACAGCAGTCAATTGGTTCCCAAGTGTACAAATGATATTTTTGTCCTTCATTTTCAACAAAGCAAGATTTTTAACATTAACACACTGAAAAATTAACAATTGCACTTTGATCTCATTTCACAGGGCAGTTTGCTTTTAAAATGCTAATGCTTTGTGATTTTTAAAAACATGAAACTGCTTTAAAATATATTTTTTAATTACGCAACAGAAATGAAGAAGTTGATGGCATTAACAGTTAAACTTATTAAATAAAGTTTACAGATCTACATTGCATTCAATTTACAAACTTGATAGCTTTCTCTCCTTTCATATCTTGCCTTGTGTTTATTACTGTTCCCTAACTGACAAGATGATCAGCTGTGAAGTGCTGCTCTACATCCAGCCACTGGGTGATGAAGCTCTTAAATGTATCTGAACTATGTCCCATGTAATTAGACACTGCTTAATGTTTTCATACTGTATCCAGAATAGGAACAGAGGAGGGCAGTTTAAGCCAGAGGAGTAAATGAAAAATGATTATACAGCCTCATTACCATCAGTGAGTTGAGCACTTTCAATCCTTTTCAACAATTTTTAACAAATAAATCAAGACTAATAAATAGGATAATAATACTTGCCAACATAAGGAACAGAGAGACTGTTGTGAACAGAACATGGGCATTATGATGGCAGTACAAAGTTAACAACGGTTTAGCAGATTTTTTTTGGGTGGAATATCAACAAGGGTTTTGAAAGTTGGGTTCTAATAATTAGCATTTTGGACCAAATTGCAACGCAATTCATTTATAATAGTGCCTTCAATGTAATAATCTTTCCAAAGTGCTTCCTAGGAGTCAAAAGGGGTGCTGAACAGTAATATGAGAAGCAGTAGGGAAATGGGTTGAAGAGGTAGGTTTTGAGAAGGCTTTTGAATGCGAAGAGAGAGGTGGAAAGTCAAGAGAGTGATTTGGGGAGAGGATGTGAAAATGTAGGATCAAAACAGGTGAAAGTTCTGCTACTAAAGCCAAAATAGGGTGGGATGCATAAGAGGCCATAGAACAAAGGATGTGTACTGGCACATAGACATTCACAGTGGGATGAAATTTGGTGAAATTTCATAATAAGAAGAGTCTCCAAATTCTTGGGCTGGGAAAAGGGGACAGGGGGCAGAATTTTCCAAGCCCTGCAGAGGGGACTTGAAGAAAGGATTGAAGGAAAGTCTGAAATTTTAGGGTTAGGTCAGCAGGCCAGTGCATTCTCGCCTCCTGGTGATCTTCCCAGGTCAACACCAGCGGGTAACCAATCTGCATAAATAAATGCCAATTTTTGGCTGACTGGGCAACTACTGAGATCTTCCAAGGAGCGGATAGGTCAGCCTACTGAGGGCCAAGCTTGGCTGATGCCTGGAGGCTGCCTGGCTTGCTTGCAGCTAGCCTGGGGCCCCACAAGACCTCCGTTCCACTCAAGCCACAACCATCAGTGGGCCACTGCTGTGACTGCCAGCCATCCTGTGTGGCCTGGCAGCTGTAGTCACTGTTAATTTAATTGAATTCAATACCTCTTCAGAGGGTGCCTGAAGATGGAGGCACCCCTGCAGTCCCCTCCTGCAGCAGGAGCACCCACCTCTGGGGGTAGAACTACCATCCTCCCATGGCCACAGGCCTTCAGATTGGAGAAGGTTGAGAGTAGATTTGATAGAGTTATTCAAAATCATGAAGGGTCTGGACAGAGTAGACAGGAAGAAACATTCCCACTTGTGAAAGGATCGAGAATGAGTGGGCACAGATTTAAAGTAATTGGTAAATGCAGCAAAAGAGACATGAGGAAAAACTTTTTTATGCAGCGAGTGGTTAAGGTCAGAAATTCACTGCCTGAGAGTGTGGTGGAGGCAGATTCAATTGAAGCATTTAAAAGGGAATTAATCTGATATCTGAAAAGGAAGAATGTGCAGGGTTACGGGGGGGGGAAGGTGGGGAAATGGCACTCGGTGAACTGAATTGCTCATTAGGAGAGCCAGTACAGGCACGATGGGTCGAACGGCCTCCTTCTGCACTGTAACAATCTGTCATTCTGGGAGATACAAATCAGCCATAATATAATTGCTGATGGAGCAGGCCCTAGGGATTGAATGACCTACTCCTATTACTAATGTTCCTAGAGCATTTTCTTACTTCACACTTCATTTTTTGCTTGTCACTTCTCAGTTCCCTCCTCCTTCAGGCTGCTGTTCCAGTACACCTCTTCAATTTTACTTCAGTCTAATTTTTCTGTCACACCATTAGTATGTTTCTTGCACCTTGGGAAACAGACTGCAAATAGCACAGTTCTATTTGAGCCTTTCAAAGCCCACCAAGAACTAATCCACACTCTAAATTGCACTGACACTGGAAAATGTAAGCTTAAATGTTTATGGTATTTCCAAGAGAACTGACTCAGAAAAGTTAAATACGCTAAGCCAGAATGGAGAGCACCTCAAATCTGACCACCCAAAAATCATCAGCACCCTAAAAGAGGACATTTTTTTAAATCTACACTCCAAGTGGCTTAGTGAACATTGACCCCACCTGACTCAGTTCAGACTGATCTACCCAACCTGACCCGCATAGGAGCACCTTCCTACAGTTCAGAAAGAATTATTAAAGTACAATCTTGCATGAATGAAAAACAAATAGTTTTCAGTTACAAATGCAGGATATTTTTAACAACGGGCAGAATTTTGCCCTTGGCTGGCAGGCGGACCCCACCGGCTCGGCAGCGGGCAGACAGCCGAACTCCACTGCCGAAGTGGGCCCCGCCGCCATTTTAAGTGGGCAGGCCAATTAAGGCCCACCCAGCAGTCTGCCCGGTGGGGGGGGGGGGGTTCCCCATCTGTCAAAGTGCGCTCTTTCGCGCACATGAGACTAAGTGAAAGTGTCACAAAGTTAAAAAAATAGAAAAATAAAAAAATTATTAATATGTCCCCTTCACGTGACAATGTCACATGAGATGGGACATGTTAATAAATATCACATAAATTTATTAAAGTTTTTAAAAACTTTTAAAAAGCGACATGAAACCTCATCCCACCAGTGAATGAGGTTTCATTTTTTTTCAGAAGCCCACTGGGGCTCCTGGCCTGCCCACTAACCTTAAGGTTGGGTTGGTAATTATCTTAATTACCCCGTCAATGGCCTTAATTGGCCATTGACAGGTCGGCGGGCGGACAGCTGATTTCACTGTCCGCCCGCCTTCCCAAAGATTTAAACAGACCTGGATGACGTCAGGGGTTCCTCGTCATTTTCCCATCGGTGAGCAGGCCCCGCCCCCAAATCACCGACCGGAAAATTCAAGCCAACATTTCAGTTTAATTGACCATGAAAGTTATTAAATCCAATGTGTGACAAGAAATTAATATCAGCAGCGACATGGCCATTAACCTAAAGTGCTTTGCAATCATATAATTTGGTTTTCCTTTGTCTCCTATTCACTGAGTTAAGGTGCTGACTTTTTTTTCATGAAAACCTGCAAGTTCTGAAATCGAGCACGGACTCATTGCCAAGGTTGCCAGATTTGAGGTACACTACCTGTAAATACAATCAACAATCCAGTGTGCTTCAGTGAGTGGCATTTTCAATTATGTTCTTGGTGTTTCCTCCATTTTTGGTTACTGTAACAAGCAACAGCATAGGCCAACAAGATTATCCCCAAATTATTCTCAACCTTCTCAAAATTGAGGAATCTAGGTGACAAATTGAGATTAGCACGGAATGCCATGAAAGCTTTAAAATGTGAGAAGATTGTAGGGAGAAACAAAGACTCAAGTCACACAGATTTAAGATCCTGACTTCAACACATGCATAACAGCATTTTGGCATGAAACTGACTATTTTTTTCTCCATCCCACCGATGTATCTCATCTCCCATTTGATAGTGTGGAATGAATTGCAGGCACAAATGTGGATTCTATCATACCATCATACCTTTTTACTTGAAAACAAAATACTACGGATGCTGGAAATCTGAAAATGAACAGAAAATGCTGGAAATACTCAGCAAGTCTGCCAGAAGCATTGGTTCGGCTGAAAGGTTATCAACATCATATGTTACCGGCTTCTCTCTGCACAGATGAGTATCTCCAATATTTTCTGCCTTGACTATTTTAATATCAGTGTCATCTAACTAGGTAACAAGGGGAGGTCACATTACATTGCTGAAATTAATATCTGCTCTTGCTTCTTTAGAATATTATTTGCACCGTTTTGCAAAGACGGATACAAGGCAAACACATCAGCTGCTCACATCCAATTTCAAACAGTTGCATTATGGCAAGCAAATGAAAGCAAAGACCCCATTTCTTCATACTGTATATCAATGTTCTTGCTAATTCTACATGCATCCTGAACATGATCCATGCAACACCCAAACCATCTTGCATGCTATTCTTTTTTTGCAAAAAGAGCATTGAAGTAATAAATCTTACCTTCGTGCTGGTATGAATGAAAAGTGAGCTGCTGCATTGGGAGAGAAATTCCTAGGACTGTCAAGAGGACTGCTACCTGTTGGCAAATTGAGAATACAAAAACTGTGAAACTATACCCCAGTTTTAGAAAGTGCATTTTAACATGAATATTTATGGATTCTCAAGTGAGGTCATCCACTGATTAACTGAACCAGATTACGAAAGTTGCAGGTTCAATTCTCTAATGAGGTGGATTCAGCTCACCTCATCTAAATCAGCAGAAAAAATCTAAAAGTAGCTTTAATGCCATTGGATGGGAAAAGAAAATACTTAAGGGCTTCTACCCCTAAACAGCTATCCTATTGGAAGTGCTCATGTATGGCTATCAGGTGAAAATTAAATAGTTGCTGAAACCAAACATGCTAACTCCACCAATATGATTGTGAGGAAGCCAAATCAGCCAAATTATAAAATGGTTACAACACAGAAGAAGGCCATTCGTCCTATCATGTCTGCCAACTCTCTGCAAAGCAACTCGGCTAGCCCCAGTCTCAGCCTTTTTTCCGTAGTCCTGCAATTTTTTTTTCTCTTCAGAAAGTGCAGTCTCACTAGGGTTGCCAACCCTTCAGGATTGGCCTGGAGTCTCCAAGAATTGAAAATCAATCTCCAGGACACTGCTGTGTGCAGCCCTGGAGAAAAATCATCAGGACTTGAAAGATTTTTTTTTTGTTATTTTCTTTGAACATTTCTCTTTACCAGCTTTAAACATTTTGATAATAGGAAATAAAGGCTATTTGGCTGACAGTCAGGCATCATCCAATGAGGGTAATGAGTCTTTTTGCTTTCCAATTGATGTAGGACGGTTACGACACAAGGGTGGATGTGTTGGCTGATAAATGGCCAGAGCATGGGAGCAAATCAGGCGATAAAACCTCCAGGAATATATTTAATCATAGTTGACAACTCTAAGGCTCACTCACAGTCCAGAGAGAGGGCTGTGAAATCTCACAATTTTTCTGCTGCTGACATTTGCTTGGGGAGCCAGCTCGAGGCTGGGTTGCTGATTCTGCCTGCTGAGCAGCATCTTAAGAGAGCGGCTTTGCAAGGCCCTGAAACTGCAACTGGCTTTTATTTCTCATAGGGCAGAGATGGTAGACAGTGAGAGGGGCCTTAGGTAGGGAGGGCTCAGCTCAACGAGCCAGAGTTTTCTGAAGATAATGAGTCAGGGCAGCCAGAAAACCGTTGCCACCTTTCTCTCTCTTACTCAGCTCAGACATTATAGAAGCTCTGTGAAGTTGACTTAAATTTTTGACTTAATTTTCAAATTCTTTCATGCTCCCTCGACTGCTGCAACACCAAACTTATTGTTTTCACTTCTTCACTACTGATGGTCCCTCATTTAGCCACTACAGTCCTGCCCTTTCTATTCAGTTCTCTCCACCCTCTCTGCTTTAAAAAAGCTCCCTAAAAACTTCTCTATTGCGTCTTTCATTTCACAACCTACTCTATTTTTAAACTTTTCCTTCCTGCTTAGCCTCCACTGTTTTGTACTCTACAGTATAAAGCACTTTGAGTTATGTCCCACAGAAGGAATACTGTAAGATTGCATATTATTGTCCATTAGTACTAAAAGACCAACACAACTGTACTATTCACTAAGTATCCATTATTCATCTTATGACCATGTCCATTTGTTAAATTATTTCAAGATATTGCAAATTAAATGGTTAAATCTGATAACTGCAACTGTAACAGAAATCTTTATATTTTGTGTGGGGGTAAGAGTATGATGACATTCAGAGCATCACACTTGTGTGGGACAGGCTATATGGACCAAAGGGCCTTTACCCATCAGTTCTTATTCATATGTTTAAATTAACTTAACTGCTGCTGTTATATTTTGAATAACTCAAATTGTAGATAAATGTATTTTTAATACATTAAGCTGGAATATGTGGGTTAGGTTTCATCCTATAAAGAGGCAACTGTTTCAGCCAGTAGTGACTGTAAAGAGACGACTGATCCTTCTTTAATACGTATGGGTACAGCAGGAACTATTTTTAAAAGATTTTTTTTAATAAAAATTCAGTAAAACAGATTTTGCAAACAACACTGACCAGATAGAGGTTAAATAAGCCACTAATGAGGTTTAGAAACGCCAATCTATATTGTTTTATGTTTTAAAAAATAGAAACTTATACCAAATCTTGTGATTTTTAAGGAGTGCTTCTCTTGATTTAGAAGATAGTATGGTTGGCATTACTGCAAAACTCATATATGAATAATGCTTGATTTGGAAAAAATCCAGAGGTTCAGAGTCATAATCCAGCAGGGATTCAATGCCTTCAAGAAAAGACGATGGACAGAAATTTGGCAAGGAAAAAGCACACATTTAGAAATTAAGAAATGACCAGGCATAGCTGGGAACTTTATGATATATAGCACAAGTAAAATGGTCTGCAGAAAGGCAAAATAAGTTCATGATTTATTAATTCAACAAAATCATAATTCACTTATAACTCTGCCATTTAAAAACTTCTGGTTGATCACTTTTGGGAAAAAAATAAAGGAAACATGAGGATTCATAGAGAACATTTTATATCCTATGAATGAGCTGACCTGACCATTTGCTTGTGACTCAGTTGTTTTTAAGTTGTATCAACAAAAATGATTATACATTATACACTATAGCAAGGGAATAGGACTGACTGGATAGCTCTACAGAAAGCCGGCAAGGACTCGATAGGCTGAATGGTCTCCTTCTGTGCCGTAATGACTCAATAATATAAATTACTTTATACATCTCCATCTCATATTATTTGTTTGGCACAGTTGAGCTGGACAGATACATATCTGCACTATTTTTGTTACTTTTTTTGCTATTCTCAACAATGCTGACAATCGTCTGTCAACCATACAATTTCAGATTTAGTCACCAGGTGGTACTGTAATATTGCAGTGGTTCACCATGCTCATATTTCATCACCCTTCCAATCCAACTCCTTGCCTCTGCTTGATGCAGCACCATATCACTCAACCAAATAAGACTTTACTGTGCAGGGGATGTCAAGTACAAATATCAATATAGCATTTGAGTCAGCCTTAGGGTGTAACATGCTTTACAATGCTTTAACATCGGACTTACTGGACTATAGTGAGGACAGATAATGTTCAGCAGTGAGGACCCATTACAAAATTACTGATCAATGAATCAAGGACAGAGTTAACTGACTCTGATTATTACTTGCCATAGCATATTCATCTCTTTTGGTTCAACTACCATTTTTAAAATAATGAAATTATTAAGCTTGACATATGAATCCTATCTCCACATGACACATGGGATATACATAGTACTGGGGGTTCAAACAGATGCGATTTTTAAGAAAAGGAAATATTCTTTCTTACTTTCAGAAGCGAGGTTCTAAAACAAAACTTATAAGCATAATAGTATTTTAAAAAGCTGAAAAAAAACTTCACTAAAGTGGTAAAATCAACAGCACTGTAGACATTGCAGATATAGCACTGTACATGAACAATGCAACTCTTAGTTCATAAAAACACAAGAAATAAGAGCAGAGGTAGGCCAAACAGCCTCTTGAGCCTGCTCTGCCGTTCAATAAGAACATGGCTCTTCTTCACCTCAAATTCACTTTCCAGTCCTGCTCCCATAGTATCCTGATGCCCTTAGTGTCCAAAAACAAAATGGTTGAGTATACAAAGTCAAAATTATTGAAAAAGGAGTTGGCCTGTCAGGGGGAAATGGCTGAAGAAATTTGAGAGATGTGACGGCAAGAATACAGGAAACTTTAGAAATTTGTTGGACAAATGGATCACATAAGAGTTCAGACCCCTTGGATAAAATAAAGATGATAGAAGGCTTCTCCACTATTGATCTACTCCAAAGGCTTCTGGGGTCAGAGCTGTCAATCGTCCACCATTAGATACAATAGTAAAAACTATTGCATAGAATATTGATGGAGCAGATTCTGATTATGCACTGATGCTTGCTTATATACAAAATCCATTAATACTTGCAACAAAACCCCTATATCTTAAGTTTAGATGATGTTGGGTGATCTAGAAATTATCTCATTATGAACAAAAGAGAGCACAACTTGCACTTCAAATTGAGCTATTTCAAAATTGAACAACACAAAAACACTATAAATTTTACCCAGTCTCTATCAAATTATTAATTTATAATAATGGATGTTGCTGACTATTGTACAACTTAAAATGGTACAATGCTGTTTGCACATGATGTGTAACAGCAATATGATATGTACCTGAGTTACACGCTCATTTTTCAACACGAATGACATATACTATAAACTATCATAACTGAATATGACATCCTTGCCCTGCCACATAAAATGTAGTTACTGTACCAATAAATGTATCATAATTTTACCGAGTTCACTAAGCAATAAAAAATGTTAGCATAAAAGCAAAATACTGCAGATGCTGGAAATTTGAAATGAAAACAGAAAATGCTAGAAAAACTCAGCGGGTCAGACAGCATTTGTGGTGAGAGAAACAGAGTTAATGTTTCGAGTCTGTATGACTTCTTCAGAACTGTGAAGAGTCGTCATATGGATTTGAAACGTTAACTCTGTTTCTCTCTCCACAGATGCTGCCATGCCTGCTGAGTTTTTCCAGCATTTTCTGTTTTCATTTAATAAGAAATGTTGCCTCGTTTAGCCTAAAAAATTGCATACCACAGATGGCTGGCACTGGGTTATAAGCTGATACAACATGTCAATGCATGAGAGGGGGTCTGAAGTCATATCTGAATTGGTAATTACACTGAATTTTATACTGAATAACATTATGCATCAGATATGCATCATTTAGTTTTGCAAATAGGGGAAAAGAATACAACAGTAATAAACTCATGATAAATATCGCAAAATATTGCTAAGGCTGTAGTTTTGGAAACCCCTTTATAAAAATGGCATTAAAGCCAGAGTAGATTTACCAGGATGATGCCAGCAATGGCAAACTAAAGCAATGAGTAGAGGCTCAAGACAGTAAGAATATTTTAGCTGAGCTCAAAAATTGACTTAATAAAGGTTTTAAAAATTATGAAGGGTTTAATAGAGAGGTCATTTCCTCTGCGTAGTCAGTGGCAAGGATCATCAAATTAAAATTATAACTTGAGTGAGGAGAGGGTCAGGAGAGTTCGTTTCTTACAGAACATTGTTGCACTTTTTGTTAGAGGTTGAGGCAAAGACAATTTGCAACTTTTAAGAGATAATTGAATAAATAGTTGAAGCAGGGAAAGGTATATGCATGTATGGCTGCTTACATATAATTGAATAATTTTAATTTCATACCATTTGATGTTCAGGGCTTCCCAAATGTACAAATCAAGAGGCAACATTTTCCCTCCCCCGTTGCCGGGGGGGGGGGGGGGGGGGGGGGGGGGCGGGGAATGTGCAGAAGCACCACCCCACCCATCGACCAGAAGATGCAGCCCAAGAATATACACAATGTTTGCAAGAACACAGCATTCTAACATTCCAATGTTTTGGTCTTGTCAATGTGAATGGAGGAGTTACTGAACAGAGAGAAATAACAGCTTTCCACTCAGAACCACCCAGGGCACTTTGAGCAGCTTAGATGCCATGCTGCCCACAAACTGGTTCAATGCACAGTGAAGGAGTGCCAAAACTAAGAAAGTTATATCCTTTATAAATGGTGATCACACAAGAGTGCAAATTGAGTTCTGTAGATATTGCAGTCAAGTACCTTTCACTCGAATAATAAAACAAAGCATGTGGGAGCTTCAATTTAGGTTTAAAATTCTCAATCAGGCATGAGCGTGTTCAACTTTGAGCTGGTGAATTCCAGTGAATTGCACCCATCTGGATTTTCCTCTGGACTTGTACTTGCAAGAATTTTTTATAAGGGAATTCATAATAATCCATCAAAAATATAAGAACATACAAATTAAGAGCAGGATAGGTCACTCGGCCCCTCAAGCCTGCTCCGCCATTCAATGAGCTTGTTGCTGATCTGATTGTAACCTCAACTCCACATATCCACCTACCCCCGATAACTTGCCATCCCCTTGCTTACCAAGAATTGATCTACCTCTGCCTTAAAAATACTCAAAGGCCCTGCTTCCACCGCCTTTTGAGGAAGAGTGTTCCAAAGGAAAGGGGTGCTCTCAACCCTCAGAGATAAGATTTCTCCTCATCTCTGTCCTAAATCGGCAAACCCTTATTTTTAAACAGTGGTGCCCTAGTGCTAGATTCTCCCACAAGAGGAAACATCATCTCCACGTCGACCCTGTCGGGACCCCAAGTCGCCTCTTACTCTTCTAAACTCCAGCAGACATAAGCCTAGTCTGTTCAATCTTTCCTCATAAGACAGCCCAGGTATTAGTTTTGTAAACCTTCTCTGAACTGTTTCCAACACATTTACATTCTCTCTTAGATAAGGAGACCAATACCGTACTCAATACTCCAGATGTGGTCTCTCCAATGCCCTGTATAACTGAAGTATAACTTCTCCACCTTTGTATTCAAGTCCCCTCACAATAAATGATAACATTCTGTTAGCTTTCCTAATTATTTGTTGTACCTGCTGTTATGACCGGTGCAGTTGGTAAAGCGGAGTTATTTAAAAAACCCAGAGGAAAACTTTAAACAACTGTCACAACCTATAATTTTAAGTGTTATGTTTGAGATGAGACTCTAAATTCAGGAATCAGACCCCCACTTCTCAAGCTTTTTACATTAAACTAAATGAAACATTTTATTAATTTACACAGGTTAATATATATATACACATTGCTACAAATTACTATGATCATAACTTTTAACAAATTCCCAAACTAATCTCCATTAAGGCAACAGCAACCCATAGACTTAACCAAACACCAGGCAGAGCATTTTCACCTTATGAATTCAAAATGAGGTTCTTTTCACGTTAATTCCTGTGGAGACAGTTGGAGGCTTACAGCTGCCTTTTGATCTCACATTGCCTCTGCTCTGACATCCAAAAACTACTGAAGTTATACCTACCACTGCCCATTGAATGTAAATTGTCATTGCATCACCAGCCTCTTCTAACAATAAAACCCCTTTCATAGTACCAATTTTATTAGTAATATAAACATATTGCTTGGATCTGTGAGATAGGTGTCAGTTTCCACCCCACTTCTTGAATGGTCTATTCAAAAAATGCAAATGCACACTATCTCCCTCTTACATATCAAAACTAGTACACTTCAAAGCACGCAGACTAGCCGGCTTTAATCCAATTAAGACACATCCGCAGGCTAAACCTCTATTTTAAAAGAAAAATATTTTCCAATAATATTATATACATTAATAGCTTCATGACACTGCATAGAAGCCTTTTGTGATTCATGTACTAGGATACCTAGGTCCCTATACATCTCAGAGCTCTGTAATCTCTTAGACAATATGCTTATCTATGTTTCGTGCCAAAATGGGCAATTTCACCCTTCCCTCATATACTCCATTTGCCCACTCACTTAACCTATCGATATCCCTTTGTAACCTCCTTGTGTCCTCTTCACATCTTACTATCCTACCTATCTTTGTGTCATCAGCAGATTTAGCAGCCATACCTTCATTCCCTTCATCCAAGTCAGTTATATAAATTGTAAAAAGTTGAGGCCCCAGCACTGATCCCTGCGGCACACCACTTGTTACATCTTGACAACCAAAAAAAAATCCATTTATGCCTACTCTCTGTTAGCTAGCCAATTTTTTATCGATGCCAATATGTTTCCCTGCACCAGGAGCTTCTATTTTTCACAATAACCTTTGATGTGGCAGCTTATCAAATGCCTTCTGGAAATCTAAATACAGTCCATCCACTGGTTCCCCTTTATCCACAGCAAATGTTACTTCTTCAAAGGACTCCAATAAAGTGGATAATCATGATTTCCCTCTCACAAAACCATGTTGGCTCTGCCCAATTACACTGAATTTTCCCATGTCCTTAATAATAGTTTCTGACATTTTCCCTATGACAGATATTAAGCTAACTGACTGTAGTTTCCTGCTCTCCATCTCCCTCCCTTTTTGAATAAAGGAGTTACATTCACTGGGCAGAATTTTCCCGTCGGTGATTTGGGGGTGGGGCCCACTCGCCGACGGGAAAATGACGCAGGATGACGTCAGGAGGAATATTGAGGAAGGCGAGCGGACAGCTGATTTTGCTGTCTGCCCACCGACTTGTCAATGGCCAAGTAAGGCCATTGACAAGATAATTAAGCTTGTTTAATGCCCTGACCATCCAATTTTAAGGTTAACGGGCAGGCCAGGAGCCCCAGCGGGCTTCTGATAATACATAAAACCTCATCCCCTGGCGGGATGAGGTTTCATGTCCATTTTTAAAAACTTCAATAAAGTTTATGTACTTCTAATTAACATGTCCCATCTCGTGTGACATTGTCACGAGGGGGACATGTTAATAATTTTAATATTTTTCTACTTTTAAAGATTTTTATACTGTCAGTAATCTCCCTGAGACAGCACTTAGTCTCAGGGAGATATGCGCTCTTTCGTGCACATGCGTGAAAGAGCACACTTTGACAGATGGGGAATCCCTCCACCCCCCGCACAGGAAACGCATAGCACTTCCTGTTGGGCAGGCTGCTGGGCAGGCCTTAATTGGCCCGTCCACTCAAAATGGCAGCAGGCCCCGTTTCGGCAGTGGAGTTCGGCTGCCTGCCCCCCGCCGAACCGGTGGGGCCCGCCTGCCCATCAAGGTAATTTTGGAAAATTAAAACCAACCCATCAAGTATCTCACTAGCCACTTCCTTTAAGACCCTAGGGTGAAGTCCATCAGGTCCTGGGCACTTCTCAGTTCGCAGCTCCAACTATTTGCTCAGTACCACTTCCCTGCTGATTGCAATTTTCTCAAGTTCCTCCCTCCCATTTCCTGATTTACAGCTATTTCTGGGATATTTCCTCCATAACGAAGATCGATGCAAGATACTGGTTCAGTTTATCTGCCATCTCCTTATTGTCCATTATTAACTCCCCAGGCTTGCCTTTTATAGGACCAATGCTCATTTTAACTTTTCTTTTTTTAAATATTTATAGAAACTCTTATTATCTGTCTTTATATTTCTAGCTATCCTTTTCTCGTACTCTAATTTATCCTTCCTTATCAATCTTTTGGTCATTTTTTGCTGTTTCTAACATTCTGCCCAATCTTCTGACCTGCCGCCCACCTTTACAATTATATGCTTTTTCTTTAAGTTTACTACTATCTTTAATTTTTTTAGTTAAGCACGGATAGTGGGTCCTACCCTTAGAATTTTTGCCTCGTTGGAATGTATCTATTCTGTATATTCTGAAATATCCACTTAAATGTCCACCACTACATCTCTATTGACCTATAGCTTAATCTAATTTTCCAGTTTTGCCAATTAAACTAGCTGTGCTTTCATGCCCTCGTAATTGCCCTTATTTAAATTTAAAATACTAGCCTTAGACCCATTCTTCTCTCCCTCAAACTGAAGGTTTAATTTAATCATATTATGATCACTGCTACCTAGGGGCGCCTTCACTATGAGGTCATTAATTAATCCTATCTCATTTCACAATACCAGGTCTAGTACAGCCTGCTCTCTGGCTAGTGCCAGAATGTGCTGTTCTAAGAAATATCTGAAAACATTCTATGAATTCCTTATCTACGGTACCTTAGCCAATCTGATTTTCCCAGTGTAAATGCAAATTAAAATCTCCCATGATTATCACCGCACTTTTCAGACAAGCACCCATTATTTCTTCCTTTATACCCCATCCTACTGCATGGTTTCTGTTAGGGGGCCTGTAAACAACTCCCACAAGTGACTTCTTGTCTTTATAATTTCTCATCTCTACCCAAACCGTTTCTACATTCTGGTTTCCTGAACTTGGGTCATCCCTCTCTATTGCGCTAATACCATCATTAACTAACAGAGCCATCCCTCCACCTTTTCCTAGCTTTCTGTTCTTCCTAAATGTCACATACTGTTCAATCTTCAGGTCTCAATCTATTTCACCCCGCAGCCATGTCTCTGTAATGGCTATCAGATTGTACTTATTTATTTCTATTTGCGCTGTACTTATTTATTTCTATTTGCGCTCTCAGTTCTAAAGAAAACAAATTGAATAATCAAAGTATTGATAGCTGACTAGCTTAATAATCTATCATCAATGTCATCAGGCAGAAAACAGATGAAAGTTGAATGAATGTATCAGAAAGCGAACTGACTAAATTGGCATGAAATTAGATGCTTCAAATGAGATGAGTGCCAAACAGCATATTTCAGAATTAAGTCAATAAACTGTTTGGGTGACAGCCTGGAAAATATGAAGATGGAGAAACTCTTTTTTACTCTTTCCAGGCACTAACATTGCAACTTACATGAGCAACTGATATTTGCCAAATTTCAGATGTTAATTATTAAAATCTGACAATCATTGAAAAAAGCAGTAAAGAGGTATGTTTTTTAAAATGCAGAGAGCAACTGTATTCTTACACTGGTTGTTATCAACATCTGGATTGGCAATGATATTGATGGCAAACCAAGGAGATGAATTGAATTTGTTCAATCACACGCAAAATTGTGCAAGTTTTTTTTCCCCAAACAACACAAATATTATCAGCTACCAACATTACATCTTATTAGCAGATATTTATTTGGCTACAGCACAGCTCACATTTGCCTTCTCACTATGAGACAGCCATTGTCGCTAGACAAAAAAAATGCATCACAGCACAAAAACAAATTCTCCTATGCACCATGCTTGCCCATACAGCTCTGCCATATGTAAACAAGCTCCCTTCTATTCCAAACATTTGGATATGATAGCAAAAAGCTGCAATTTTCTTTAGAATCCGTGGTCCAGGCTTTGTCCCTGGACTTCACCAGGAATTGCATCACTTTTTACATCTTGTGTAAGCATTTTACTCCAAAAAAGGGGTGTCAAACTCAATTTATACGGGCCTGATCCAAAATCATGGGGATGAATTTTCCTGTCGGCGAGCAGGGGGAGGGGCCCACTCGCCGATGCGCAAAATGACGCGGGATGACGTCGGGGGACTGCGACGTCATCCTGCCCCATTTAAATCTTCAGGAAGGCGGGCCGGCAGCAAAATCAGCTGCGGGCCTGCCGACTTATCAATGACCAATTGAGGCCATTGGTAGGATCATTAAAATAATTAAAGGACCTGCCCATCCAACCTTAATGTTGCTGGCGGCAAATAGAAAAAACATGAAACCTCATCCACCGCCGGGATGAGGTTTCATGTCGGGATTTAAAAAGTTTAATAAAGTTTTAGTGAAATTTATGAACATGTCCCACCTCATGTGGACTTAGCCTCAGGGAGCTGTGCGCTCTTTTGTGCGCATGCCTTAATTGGCCCACCCACTTAAAATGGCGGCAGGGATCTGCTCCCCACCTACCAGAGATTGGGTCGGGCCTGCCCGCCCAGTAGGCAGAAAATTCTGCCCTAGGTATTTGAATAGAGCCATATTCAACGAACATTATTTGGACACAGCGGGGATAAAAAATTCAGATACCCTTCATTCACTTTTTTGGCGTAAAACAGGTGCCATGTATACAAATGTGTGTGTCTGAGGTCCTGCAGCTAATTTGCACCTGCACTATAGATGATACCATACTGGTCCTCACTGGTTGAAGTGGATTTTGTGGCCGCCAGAAATCAATTTTGGGTCAATTTAAATACCCAAAGCAGGTTCCTGCGCCTTTGTCTAAATTTCAAGAAAAATTAAATGGAATATACACTGCTCAGACTAATTTTTGCCGTTTGATAGCAGTCTTTAAACAGACTGCTGAAGGCCACTGCAGAAATAGTTAAAAGCGTCTGCTTCCCCTTCTGTGGAGCCTCGAGGAGCAGTTTTTACAGTTTTCAAATTAGGTTGACACTATAGTGGATCACATGTACAAGTTCATTTTCTGTATGTTTCCAACACTGAATATTGTAAAGTATAGAAAGGGAATCAGACGACAGAGTATTTATTTCAGAATTCTACAAATAAACAATAGGTTTTAAAGCTTCAAAAAATAAAATTCTGCTCAAGCTCAGAAGTCTTCCATTTGCAGAACAAAGTTCCTTCCCACTACTTGATAGAACTGGCTCAATGGATGCACTCAATGACAATTAAGGGCATCATTATTCTGAGTGATTACATTGGATGTAAGAGGATAAATTATTGGACATCCCGGGGTTTTGATAATGAAGGAAATGAGAAAATAAACAGAATCTGTCACATTCAAATCTTTCTTCATCTCCAATCGCCAATCTGCCTCTTTTTGCTTTCAGATATACTTTGTCTCCAAGGCCCCATAGTGAGTCAACAACAAGAAGTACATGCTTTCATATAGTGCTTTTAATATAATAAAACGTTCCAAGTGAAGTACTACAGGGAGGCAAAACTACATGGTTTCCAAACAATAGTCAGGCATTTGCCCAGAGCTGCTCGATCTCTTACTGCCATAAACTTCACAGGAGATGTGGGTGGAAACCACATTTACACAGGTTTGCAATGCAGTTGCAACAGTGGAGTGGGAGCACCTCCTGCAAATGTAATACTTGCTTTCTTTCACTATAGGAAATGGAGCAGTTTCCACATTGCACAAGAGGCTAAGCATCATTGTTCGACTCTCAGTATTAGACCTGAAACAGGCAAATAGTCAGATTGTGCTGGAGAGACAGGGAAGCAGATCATGTGGACCTGGGAAGCATTGGACATAAGAGTAGAGGGAAGTGGAAAGTAAGCTGCACAAAAAAGGAGAAAACAAACAAGCCAGAGGAAACAGAAAGACAATAGTCAGAATAGAAAAGCAGTAGTGATGAGAAGCAAAATAGGAGAAGGGAAACAATTCAAGAGTAAACAGCAAAATATAAACATAATTCTTCAAAATATCTTCTGCTCTCTAGACTGACATGTTGAAAATAGCCACGAAGACACAATATGAGAAGTTTGCAGTGAAATTGTACTGCACAATGAATCATGACCCAAATCTTCCAATCAAATTGGAACCCCTGTGCTCAACGTTGATCAGACAGAAAATTACCATCTTAGCTGCATTGAAAAGGCTCCGACTTCCAATCAATGGTGCAGGAAAATCTCTCTCAGCACGTGCAGAAAGCAGTGAAAAGTATCAATATAGAAGACACCTCAACCCCCTCCTCTTTTGTATGACAATAGCTGCCAGAAGGTAAGTTTAAATGTCCAGTGTAAACATTCGTGAATAAGTGATAGATAAATGTTATAGAATAGATTAATGTTGTCAGGTTGAGTCAGGTGGCCAGCAAGGCCGGGGGAGGGGTGGAAGGTGTAGAGTTGGGGGGACTATTATGGCACAGCGGATGGCAAATGCATAGCCTCATTGTCTTTATATAGGTTTCTCCCCTTTTAATGTAAATTCCATTGTCCCAATATGTCTTTGCAATGTTACTTTTTCTATAATATAAATCTTCCATAGAACTCATTTTATCAGTAATCTTGGGAAAAATAAACACACTGTTTGGCTGAGCCTCTGTTGGCTAGGTGTAAAACTTTACCATCTCTTTGAAATTCACGGCTCTGGTTTATCTAAAAATGCAGATGTTCTTCGCACCTCACATTCTAAAACTTCAGCCATGTTTACCTATTTAGCATTTCAAACCTAGCTTCTCTTTTGATAATTCAAAAACTCCAGACTAGCTATCTGCAATTCAATTAAAATCAACACACTGTCCCCTACACACAGAGAAACTAACCCAAACCCCACTATTAACCTACCTTTACAATAAATCACGATAATATTATGAATATTGTTATATTTTCATGACAGGACAGGAAGTGGTTGGGAAGCTAGTCAGGTCAGGTCAGTAAAGGGTCAGGGCGAGTCGGAGAGGTAGTTGGGGGAGGGGGGGGGGGCGGTGTGGGGTGGGGAGTGGCGTATCAGAGGGATAGTCGGTAGGGGTGGGATCCAGTTGCATAGCTAACCCAGGAGTTTGACTAGGATTTTTCTGTCTAACATTTCCTGGGTAATTATCAAGGTAAGCAAATCAGAACTGTCCGAAGCCTCCAACTCTAAGTCAGAGTCGGAGTCTTTTGCAGAGGGTTCAAAAGAGCAGGAAATTACCCACTGGAAGTTCAAACTTCCAGGGCAATTCCTGTGGAGTCATTACATCGGGACTTCCACAAGGTCTAACGCGCATCTTGGGTCATACTCCAGCTAGCCGGAGACTGAACGATCTGGGCCATGGTCCTTTGCAGGACCTAGGAATGGAAGGCAGAAAAAGTTGGTAAACAATTTATACTAATACACAAAAAGGATAGGAGAAAAGAACTAATCAGGCTTATTAATATGTACTATTTCTACTCAACAGTCCAACCAAATGCTATTTTCCCTTGAAGGAGGCAAAGGAATAAAAAAAAAATGGCCAAATCTGACAAAGGCAATCAAGCACCCTCTGAGACCATAGTTATCCATCACATGCCACTAAATTAGAATATGAGATGTTTAATCACAAATAGCAATTGAGACGGAGACTATAACACGGTTTAAAGAGATTTGGATAAGAATTATATGCAAAAAATTAAAATATAATAATGATAAATTAATGGGCAGAGCAATAAGATTAAAACAAATAGCCAGTCTGAAGAATAGCATAATACAGACAAAACAGGTTGGTTTACCCTCCATCAGTGTTGTCAGTTCCGGGAAATGTACAAAAGAATTAAAATAAGAAAGAAATTTTTTTTGTTTAGTTAATGCTCAAAATTGGTCCTTTATTCTGAAACTTCAAGTAGAAGCTGGGAAATCGGCTTTTACTGTGTTAAGAAACAATCCCCACAAACATTACGAATACCAACTCTCCAAGCAATATCCTGGCTTTATTAATTTTCATTTTGTGCCTGGGTCATATCTATTATCAATAAGCCTAGGGAAGCCTGTGGGTTATTAATAATTCATGATCAGCAGTCTCTTGGCAGTTTATGTCAAATGGAATTATAATCTTTTGATACGATGCAACATCCAATTATGAAGAGTGATAAACAGATGCCAGCTGTACCTGCATCTGTGCTTAATATAACCCAGGGAAAATGTATTTAGTCATGTTATTTCAAAGAAAAACAGCACTATTTTAAGGCACTTTAATGCCACTTTTGCTTTGCACAATGACCTTCTAATAAAAGCTGACAGCATTTCAGTGAAACACAAGCCGGCTTCTCGACTACAATTTTTTCTTCTGCAGGTATTGTCTCAATACAAAAGATTCCAGTAAGTGGGACACATCACTCAAAGAAATGTTAAAGTTCGGCACATTTCAAATCCATGACCTTGCACAATATTCAAAAACATTGAATATTGCAAAAAAAATCACTATGAATTACTGTCATTTTACATGATTATCATCAGGCCAATGTTATGATCCAAGAAATAGTTTGGTATTTTTCTTGATTTAAAACTGATTTAATTTTTTGCTTGCTGCTGAGGAGGAGCCATGCATATTTTAATTTTTTTTGTCTCAAATTCAGATGATATCTTGCTTCTGTAATTTTTCATTTCAAATGAATTTATTTTCCAATTTTGAAATGAGTAATTTCTACATTATTTTTTGCTTCTCTAACTTTGATTCTTCTTTTGAGTGCTTCTTTGCAGTTATTTTAAAACTTCTTTAAAAGTTTCTCAGATATTCATTCACATCTATGACACAGGAAACAATGAGAAGCTTTCCATTTAGTTAATGCCGCTGTACAACGATCCTGGTGGTCAGTGAACAAACTGCAATGAGCAGTCTTTTTCCTTCAAAGTACCAGCAGCATCACCATTTAATAGAATTTGCAGAAACCTCAAGATTTCACCTCAATTCTGTTGCACCATTCAGTTAGATTGAGGCTGATACATACCTCAAAATCATTTGCTGCCTTTGTTCCATATCCCTCAATATCATTATGTAACAAAAATCTATCTTACCATCTTGAAAACTTCAACTAACTCAGCATCCACAATCTTCTAGGAAGCATGCTTTTTAAGGTTATGCCCTCATGTTCTGAATTCTCACAAAACTACAGAATTTGGAACGAAGGTTTACAGTCAGAAGGAGACCATTTTACTAATTATGCCTGTGCCAGCACTTTTCGAAGGTAATTCAAAACTAATTCTACTATTCCACACTCTCCCCATGGTCCTGCAATTAAGTATGTCATTTTCCACTCCCTTTACATTCCTGTGTGTCAAGGCTCACTACGAAGTCTCTTAGTCTGAACATTTTTTCTAGGACTTTAAAAGTATGAAACACTTCTCTGTTTCCCCCCTATCAAATCCTTAATCATTTTAAATACCTCAGTTAGATCACCCCTCAACCTAGTAAATGCAAAAGAATTCAAGCCAAGTTTATGCAACATTCTCTCATTATTTAACCCTTTAAACCATGGTAGCATCCTGATGAATCTGCACAGTATCCCTTCCAAGAGCAATACATATTTCCTGAGCTCCTGTGCCCAAAAGTACGCCAGATAAGTCTTACCATAGAAATGTACAACTGAAGCATCACTTCCTCAATTGTGAATTCCAATGCCCTTGAGATAAAGGCTAACATCCATTAGTATTTCTTATTACTTGTTGTGCCTGACTTACAGTAGTTGTGTACATGGACACCTAAATCCCTGTGCTTCTCCACAGCCCCTAGTCGCTTACACCATTAAAAAAATATTATAACTTTTCTTCCTCAGTTTAAGGTCTCTGTGCCCCTCCAATGCCGGCAGATTCTCGATTTTAATTTCTCGACCATTGACGGCAGTGCTATCAGTTGCTTTGGCACTATGCTCTGGAATTCCCTCCCAACAGAAATTTGATGAATCATCATTTCTATAAAGATCTTAAAAAAAACCATATGCTTAAGTACAAAAGTCATTTTCGCTGCATATCCAGCAGTGACAGATTACACATTACAGGAAGGATGTAATAGCTCTGGAGAGAGTGCAGAGGAGGTTTACAAGAATGTTGCCAGGGTTAGAAAAGTGTAGCTACGAGAAGAGATTGGATAGGTTGGGGTTATTTTCCTTAGAACAAAGAAGGCTGAGAGGTGACTTGATTGAGTTATACAAAATTGTGAGGGAAATAGATAAGAGTGGACAGGATAAAATTGTTTCACTTGGCGGAAAATTCTAGAACCAGGGGACATAGATTCAAGATAAGTGGCAGAAGATGTAGGGGGGAACATGAGGAACAACTTTTTTAAGCAGAGGGAAGTGGGTGTCTGGAATTCGCTGCCCAAGTTGGTGGTAGAGGCAGAAACTCTAAACTCTTTTAAAAAGTACCTGGATCTGCACCTTAAGTGCTGTAAGCTGAAGGGCTATGGGCCAGGTGCAGGAAGGTGGGATTAGTAAGGGCACCTGGGTGTACTTGGGTTGGCATGGATAAGATGGGCCAAATGGCCTCCTTCTGTGCTGTAACTTTTCTATGGTTCTATGAAAACTAGCTGCAAAATAGTGTGTCCCGGTTCGATCTGACTTACTATCTAACATAGCCATAATGAGTCAGAAATATCCAGTAAGAAGCCAAAACCACTTCATACCAATGCTAAGCTGGGAATGTAAATATTATGTACTAACCTAAACTGACTCGACTATGGTAAGTGCCCAGTGGATGTCACTGGGCCTGCCTCTGAAACATCAAGCATGGGGAGGGTGGGGGGGGTGGGTGGTTGCGGAAGGACAGAGATGGTGAGGACGCAACAGGACTCTTTCCTGAGCAGATTCCAAACTTGCCCTTCCCAGTAACAGAAAGTCTAACTCTACACTTTTGTAAAATGTACCTGAAGATTTCATCTTGCCCAGAGAACGCAATCTACTTTCCAACTATAAGGGTAGCACTTCATAAGAGACAATAGCTGATAAAAATTGATATTAAAAGGGGAATGTATAGACACACTAAGCTATAAAAGAGCATTTGTGTTTAAATGCAGTAAGCCAATATTAAAAAGGATAACTGACATAAAACTTGTTAAAAATCCAAAAAGCAAAATTAAAAGTGGATATCAAATGGCATTACTTTTTTTTAAAAAGTGCGCCTGAAATAATAAAGCAAAATTTGAAAAAGCAAAGAAAGAAATAATATGAAGATGGAGACTTTGAAATGCATTTGTTGTAGAATGTTCACAAACAAGCAGCCAGTTATAATAGAACAGTAAATAGGTGAAGGGGCTCTCTATTAATCAGTAAGCTTAAAGAAAGTAAAAATTACAACATGGAAATGGCATTGCCATTTTAGGACGTTTTTAGGAGTAATAAAAAAAATGTCTAAAATTAGTTTGAGCTAGCATATCCAGACAGTCACGTAGTCACGTACTCTACTAGACAGTTGCTGGTCATGCAAAGATATGCCTTTGAATAGGTCAACTAGAAAAGGAGAGAATAGCAGAAACCCAGGCAACTGTGACAATTTATAGTAAAGGGTTAAAGACAGACAATTGAAGTGCTGTCCACGAAAGACAGCCTGCAGTTGTCACCTAATGGAAAAGCACTGGACAGTGAAACCTTGAAGATATAACAATCATGTCAACATTGCACAACTTGCCAAAACAGCCTTTAGTCATTTTCAGACCAAGAGAATGGCACACGGTGCTAAGGTTATATCAGATCCTGTGATCAAACGTAGGTGTGCGACAGCAAAAGCATAAAAGTTGATGCATCTTGGTGGTCAGCAAGCAGCTTAAATTAAACACAGCAGAGTTAAGGTTCTAAGATCCATCCAACTAGTCTATCTACATGTAAGTACATGGACATGTGTCATTTATGTGCTTACTGTAATTCATGCTTAACCTTTACCTGCATCAAGAAATAAAAGATTTAGCCTCTGGCTTATCTTATTGAAAAGGTAGACAGGCAGGGTCAAGAGTTTTACAACTCTGTGCGTGAAACGATCATGAGAGCCAGTGTTCATCTTGATTTGATATTCGAAAATTCTTTGAGATAATGTACAGGAAATGGAAGCTGTAGTTCCCCTCAGAGACTGCACATAGGAAAGGAAACTGTGTGTGACGTGTATTTGATGAATGTTGTTAGAATATTTAAGGATGAGGAAGGCCTGTGCAGTGAAAGGCATGATCAAGTACAAAATGTTCTTCTTAGTTTGTGAGGAGATTAAGTTTCACTGAATCTATACAACAAGCACTGTATTGTATTAATCCATGCTAAATCTAACTGTAAACCACTGGGGTGGGTACAAAGAACAGGAAAGGGTCTATTTTCCAGCACCGACATCCTTCAGCTGAGTAAGCAAAAAATGTAACCCCCAAAATCCAAAAATCAGCTCATCACTAAAAGGACACTTAAATAACGACTGGATATATTACTCCCTAATTCTGCAATTGAAAAAAAAACCTCACATAGAGGCTACAGGGTATACAATGATTAGTGCTTTGAGAGTTAAATTTCATAGAGTTAAGAATTCAGTTGCTCTAAGATTGTGTGTCAAATACAGCTTTGGACTTGCACTTCTGCAGTACGATCATGGTCATATCAGTTCACCCAAGGAAGAGCAGACAACAAGACCTTCCTTCACTGTGGTGTTACATGGTGGTTAATTGGATCATTGGCAGAGTTCCAAATGCAAATACAGATCCTCTAGAACAAAATGCACAATTGTAAAAGCTAATTAGAATTAAAGCTAAAATCATGGTGCATCATACTTGAATACTTAAGGAGCAGACACTGACATTTCTGCTGCAAAGTGAACATGTTGGGGGTGGGGGAGGGGGGTGCGGGCAAGAACATAATAGTTGATTGAAATTCAAATATATATCCATAGAGTTGCTGCTTTCCCTCTTTAAATTCATTTATAGAGTTCTGTAAACATCAGATATTTGAACAATATGGTTGTGCTAGACTAATAACTTGTCCTCTGTATAGACCAAAAGATGTACTCCTTTATTCATCTCAGACTAGAGAAACTTTACAAATGGTGAAATCAAAAAAAAAATCAATTGATTACAAATCAGGAGAAACTCCCATTAAAACCTATGAAGGATGGTACTTAGAACACAATCACTTTAGTCTAAGAGGACTGCAGCTTAAGAGTTTGGTCACTTCATAGATAATTCCAATAGTAATCACCTTTGTTCATTTCACTGTTATAGGTCATACATGAATACAAGCTGCTGTTGCTGTTGTAGCTGTAGTGACTCTTAATACATTCGTCTCTCTACAACATGCCAACAGGGAAACTGGATCAAGCAGCAGTTCGGAACTCACAGCCCTAAACTACTGCAGCTCAAGAATAACAGTTACCACAGTGGAGAAACCAGATTCTTTATATGCATCCCAAAAATATGAATTTGGCCAAAAGGATGCAAATAAATGTGATTTTGTATGTAAAATGTAAGATTTCCTTTTGGCAGGTTTTGAGGCTATATAGCAAAGCTTGGATGCTTTGACACTTTTATATGGTTACCATTGTAATAGTATATATATTGTTGGGCACCTAGGCATGGAAAGTGCACCTTTAATTGAAGTTGGTCTCTTTTCAATTGACAGGTCAAGGACAGCCATGTGATATGTAAAGTGATGTACTGTTCACCAAATAAGAAACGCAAATGACTCATCTGTCACCTTGCAGTTCGCAGACTCATTTCATGGTTACATTAATACAAATTAAATACTCAAAAGTGTCAAAATATATTTATCAAGAAATACTGCAAATGAGTTTTGACAGATATTCATAAGCTCTGTTTATTCATGCAAGTTGCTTTCTCAAATATAATTTAGATTTAGCTTCTCAAAATCAGCTTTTCAGATGATATTCTAAGGCTGAATAGTCTTAAATAGGTGGTTTCATTTGTCCAGGGTTTGACTGGATCCAGAAGGGTCTATAGCCTTGGTGAGGCCGAGGCTCAAAATTATGTCCATAGTGTGAAACTGCTTACCATCCAAGCTTCTCCAGCATTTATTGTTTTGTCTGGCCAAGCTACTTATCAGCCTGCCTGCTTAGTAACTAAGAGTACAAATACAAGCAACTGTTTTGGTTTTAATTTTTAAAAGAATATAAGCATTTAGCTCCGTATCTGATAATGTAACACAGTTTCCAGATATACAAGCAATACAAAACACAACTAGATATGAACTAAATAAGCTGATATCTAATTAGTTCCCTAGAAACGATTGTAATATATATATGTGCTCTGCACTTCCAGGCAACAAACTGATCAAATAGTGACCAAGCATAAATGATTAGTAAAAAAGGATTACTGAAGGGTGCTAAATGAGAATACAAGCAATCTGAAATAAATTCCACAACATTAAAACCCAATTAGGATTATCGTTTTCTTTTCCATAGTTAATCCTTAAAATGTGGCTTAATCATTTTGGCTGCAAATGTGTGATAGCAAACATATAATTTTAAACCTGAGTTTTAAAAGTTGTGCCCTGAATACAAGGATGAAATCATTATTGCCCTCAAAACCTCTAGACACTACATTTGTTATCATATGGTTAGATAAGGCTTTTGTGAAAATTAATGCGTTTAGCTTTCTCAGTGGTCTAGTAAATAACACTCAGCATAGCTCTGGCATACACACCCTAAAGGCTCAGCTACAATTTCCAGCCTGTGCTGAGCTAATGATGAGCCAACAGATTTGACACTACAACTGGCCTTTGTTTCTATACTTTGGGCCATAAGGATGATAAATAATATCAGCCAAGAATTGAACACGTGATCACTATCAAGTAAATCTTGTCGTATACCTTGTCCATGAGGCCTTTGTGTTCTCTTAGCCTAAATGCCTTCACCAGGGTATTTGGCTGTGGAGATATTACAATTGTTTTCAATCCTTTCCTCACCTAAACTCATTTAACATACACCCTCTAGATCATAAAATGATCACAGCACAGAAGGCGGCTTCTTGGCCCATCTGTGCCTGCGCTCTGCAAGAGCAATTCACCCAGTTTCATCTGCCCCACCATCTTTCCTCTGTAGCTCTTCAAATTTTTCCTCTACAGATAATGATCCTATTCTCTTTTGAAAGCCATGAATGAATCTTCCTCCACCATACTCTCAGACAGTGCATTCCAGATCCTAACAACTCGCTGCGTAAAAAAGATTTTCTTCATGTCATGATGACATAGTTAGATAGTACTCATGAGCACAAACCTGATTTTTGATTCGCTTAAGGGCATTGCTGCTGAGGGTAACTCTTGTGCTTCTAAGATAATGTGATCATGAATGATTAACGCAGCATGGCCCAGAGATTTAAGTTAGTTTTGTGGACACAAAACATTAGAATAGCCTGTCAACAATTACTGTTTAGCCTTATCTTGAATGATCATGTGGGTAAGATACTAAAGCGCAGCTGCCTCCTATAGAACCAAATTCCATCAAGGGCCAATGCCTCAAGTAAGAAAAACTTGGGGAAAAAGAAGAAAAACAATTGTGCCTAAAAACAGTCTGGTTATCAATAAAGTGAAAGCCCACCGCCCCCCCCCCCCGCTAAATCAGAAAAAACATCACTGCCGACATCAAGACAATTACTGACAATTGCAATGGAGTCATTGAACCCTACGAAGCTAAGTTATGGGGTAAAGAAATTTGCATCACCAGCTTGTAGTTTCCTGGGTGTGGATGACACTGGAACAGTAGCTTGCAATAAATTCTTTGTAACTCACAAGGAGAGGATCCAGGGCAGCCTAGCAGGATGGGAGACTCAACTGGAGGGTCTCACTGTTAGCAATAAAGCTGACTTGTCAAAAAAATAGTTCAATGTTCTTTGGGGGAGTCTTGTCAGTTTCTTTTAGAAAAGACATCCAGTATTTTGAATGAACCACAGACCAAGAGGTAGATACCCCAGACTTCCTTTCTCCTATAAATCTACTCTGCACCGGGACTATGATCTTACTTAGCCTCTTCTGCCCAGGTAGAAATAATGTAATTACAATGCCATTGCAACAGTGGATCAGAGATTAAACAAAAGCAACAAAAGACACACTGCATCCGTGTTGCTGCTAATAAATGTGTCATAGAGGTCTACAGCACAGAAAAAGGCCCTTTGGCCCATCAAGTCTGCGCCGGTCAAACAAGTACCTAACTATTCTAATCCCATTTTCCAGCACTAGGCCCATAGCCTTGTATGCCATGGCATCGCAAGTGCACATCCAAATACTTCTTAAATGTTGAGGGTTTCTGCCTCTGCCGCCCTTTTAAGCTTCCAGATTCCCACCACTGTCTGGGTGAAAAAATTCTTCCTCTCATCCACTCTAAACCTCCTGCCCCTTACCTTAAATCTATGTCCCCTGGTTATTGATCCCTCCACCATGGGGAAAGCTTCCTTCTTGTATACCTTATCTAGGCCCCTCATGATTTTATACACCTCAATCATTCCCTCCTCATTCTCCTCTGCTCCAGGGAAAATAACCCCACTCTATCCAATCTCTCCTCATAACTAAAACTCTCCAGCCCAGACAACATCCTGGTAAATCTCCTCTGCACTCTCTATAGTGCAATAACATCCTTCCAATAATGCAAATTCCAGAGCTGCATGCAATACTCTAGCTGTGGCCTAACCAGCGTTTTATACAGTTCCAGCATAACCTCCCTGCTCTTATATTCTATGCCTCGGCTAATTAAGGCATGTATCCCAAGTGCCTTCTTAACCACCAGATCTACCTGTCCCGTTACCTTAAGGGACCGGTGGGCATGCACACTGAGGTCCCTCTGATCGTCGGTACCTCCCAGGGTCCTACCATTCATTGTGTATCCCCGTGCCTTGTTTGTCTTGCCCAAGTGCATCACCTCACACTTATCCGGATTAAATTCCATTTGCCACTGATCAGCCCATCTGACCAGCCCGTCTATATCCTCCTGTAATCTAAGGCTATCCTCCTCACTATTTACCACCCCACCAATTTTCATGTCATCTGGGAACTTACTGATCAACCCTCCTACATTCAAGTCTAAATCATTTATATATACCACAAACAGCAAGGGACCCAACACCAATCCCTGTGGAACCCCACTGGACACAGGCAACCAGTCACAAAAACACCCCTCAATCATCACCCTCTGCTTCCTGCCACTCACCCAATTCTGGATCCAATTTGCCAAATTGCTTTGGATCCCATGGACTTTTATCTTTGTTATCACTCTCCCATGTGGGACCTTATCAAAAGCCTTGCTGAAGTCCGAGTGAACTATGTCAAATGCATTGCCCTCAGCTACACGCCTGGTCACCTCTTTGAAAAATTTAGTCAAATTGGTCAGAAATGACCTCCTCTTAACAAAACTATGCTGACAGTCCTTGATTAATCCCTGCCTCTCCAAGTGTAGATTAATTCTGTCCCTCAGAATTGCCTCCATTGAGGTTGGACTGACTGGCCTGTGGTTCCCTGGTTTATCCCTTCCTCCCTTCTTGAATAATGGTACCACACTGGCTGTCCTCCAGTCCTCTGGCACCTCTCCTGCGGCCAGAAAGGTATTGAAAATTATTGCCAGCGTCCCTGCTATCTCCTCCCTTGCCTCACTCAACAGCCTGGGATACATTTCATCTGGGCCTGGAGATTTATCTACTTTTAAGCCTGCAAGACCACTTAGAACCTCCTCCCTTTCTATGCTAATTTCTTTAATTATATCACAGTCCTTCTGCCTGATTTCCATACCTACATCGTCCCTCTTACTTGTGAACACCGACACAAAGTATTTATTTAGAATTGTGCCCACTTCTTCCGGCTCCACACACAAATTACCACTATGGTCCTTAATGGGCCCTACTCTTTCCCTAGTTATTCTCTTACTCTTAATGTAAAATAACTTTGGATTTTCCTTTATTTGACTTGCCAATGTTTCTTCATGTCCCCTTTTTGCCCTTCTAATTTCGTTTAAGTTCTCCTCTACACATTCTATACTCCTCTAAGGCTTCTGCTGTTTTGAGCCCTCAGTATCTGCCATAAGCCTCCCTTTTTCTCTTTATCCAATCCTGTATATCTCTCGACATCCAGGGTTCCCTGGATTTGTTGTTCCCACCCTTTATCTTTCCTTCTTGAATGAGTCCCACTGCTCTGACGCAGATTTACCTAAAAGTAGCTGCTCCCAGTCCATTCTGGCCAAATCATATCTGATCTTATTAAAATTTAGAACCCTGATTTCTGGCCTATCCTTGTCCTTTTCCACAGCAACCATGAATCTAACGGAGTTATGATCACTGTCTGCAAAATGTTCCCCCACTGATATCTCTACCACTTGCCCGGTTTCATTCCTAAAATTAAGCCCAGGGCCACCCCCTCTCTTGTAGGACCTTCTACGTACTGGCTTAAAAAGCTCTCCTGGATGCATTCTAAGAATTCCGCTCCCTCTAAACCTATCGCACTATGACTAACCCAGTTAATGTTGGGGAAGTTGAAATCCCCCTCTATTACTATCCTATTATTTTTACATTTCTCTGAAATTTGCCTATATATCTGCTCTTCTATTTCTCTGACTGCTTGGGGGCCTATAATACACTCCCAGAAATATGATTGGTTTTTTAAGTTCTTTTAAGTTTTTAAGTTCTACCCATACGGCTTCATTTGAGGAGCTTTCTAAGATGTCATCCCTCCTTACTGCTGTAATTGATTCCTTGATCAATATTGCAATACCCCCTCCTCTTTTACCTCCTTCACTGTCTCACCTGAAGACCCTATATCCTGGAATATTAAGCTGCCAATCCTGCCCCTCTCTCAACCATGTCTCTGTGACAACAATAACATCATCATACTTCCATGTGTTAATTTGTGCCCTCAACTCATCTGCCTTATTCATCAGACTCCTTGCATTAAAATAAATAGCATCCAACCTTGCCAAACTCTCTTGTGTCTTACCTGGCCGATAATTTCTATGCCTTCCATACTTACTTGCTCTCTCTTCTAATTTTGGCTGTGCATCTCCCCCTGCTGAACCTCCTCTCAGGATCCCATCTCCCTGCCAAGTTAGTTTAAACCCTCCCCAACAGCACTAGCAAACCTTCCCGCAAGGAAATTGGTCCCATTCCGGTTCAGGTGCAATCCATCTACCTTGTAAACATCCCACCACCCCCAGAAACAGTCCCAATGTCCCAGAAATCTAAAGCCCTCCCTCCTGCACCATCTCCCAAGCCACGCATTCATCTGGACTAACCTATTTCTATACTCATTAGCGTGTGGCACCGGAAGTAATCCAGAGGATACTACCTTTGAGGTACTGTTTTTTAATCTGCTTCATAGCTCCCTGAATTCTGCTTGCATCATTCGTCTTTCTACCTGTGTTGTTTGTACCAATATGGACCACAATCTCTGTCTGCTTGCCCTCCCCCTTTAGAATGCCCTTCACCCGTTCGATGACATCCTTGATGCTGGCACCAGGGGGGCAACATATGATATCATGCGAACACTCAAAAAAGGTTAATTCTGTTCTCACATGATTTTAATATGTAGATTTTAATCTACATATAGACTGGAACAGCAGATGGGCAATGGTAGCGCAGATGACGAATTCATAATGTCCTCAGGATGATTTCCAGGGAGAAGGCTATACTGGACCTGGTATTGTGGAATGAGATAGGATTAATTAACGACTTCATAGTGAAGGTTCCCGTGGGTAGCAGTGGTCATAATGTGATTAAATTTTACATTCAGTTTGAGGGAGATAAGAGCAGGTCTAAGACTAGTATTTTAAACTTAAACAAGGGCATTTATGAGGGCATGAAGCACAGCTAGCAAAATTGAACTGGCAATTTAGGTTAGGATTAGGCCAATAGAGATGCAGTGGCAGACATATAAGGGGATATTTCAGATTACACAGAATACATACATTTCAACGAGAAAGAAAAAAATCCAAAAGGTTGACCCTCCATCCATGGTTAAATAAAAATGTTAAAGATAGTTAAAGAAAAGCATATAATTGCTCAAAGATGGGCAGCAGGTCAGATGATTGGACAGAATATAAAGAACAACAAAGAATGGACAAAAGATTAATATGGAGGGAGAAATTAGAGTACAAGAAAAATCTAGCTCGAGGGAGGGAGACAGAAAGTAGGAAACTATAGACCAGTTAGTTTAACATCTGTCATAGGGAAAATGTTAGAAGCTGTTACACAGAGTCAATATGATTTTGTGAAAGGAAAATCATGTTTAACCAATTTATTGGAGTTCTTCGAAGTAGTAACAGATGCTGTTTTTACAATCCCCAGCTGAGGATTCCACAGGACAAGCCTGATCCCAGGGTGGAACCCAGCTTGATAGATCCTAATTTTTATTTGTTTGTTTGAATACGTGGAAAGAGGCAACTGAAGAGGGTCACCGAAGTCAGCTGATGAGCTTTTAACAAAATAGAACATTTCTTCACCAAGATGAGTTATATTACAATACTCCTTCACCCACAGCTATACCTTTACAAATATAGACGGATTTGTAAGGATAACACGAGTTACAAAAGCAATTTTATACTTTAACATTCACATTAAATACACAGTCCATGTAAACCTGTAGCAACCTGTGGTCAGACACATCACACTCTGAAACCAAGTGACAGATGTCACCTCAACCAGGTGCTATGGATTTCTCCTCAACTCTGCTCCCAGGTGGTTTGTCACACCGTGAGCCAATCAGTCTCACTGAACTCTGTCTTTCACACGAGGGTTTCCAATCTCCACTTCCTAAGACCATGCCTAGAAATCTTCTTCCAAACCAACGCTTTCTCTTACCTGCTGCAAGGGTTCATCTCCAGGGTTTCGAACTTTCCTTCTGATGTTCCTCTTCCCTAGGTCACCACATACATTCAAGCTGTCTTCCACGTACTCTCTCTCACCAACTCAGCCATCAACAGTATGTCATTGTTTCACGTGCCCATAGCAAAGAGTTACAGGCCTTCAGCCATCTCTTTGGACTTTCTTGCCTCTTGCAAACTGTTCTCGCTTTAAGTCTGCTTTCTGCAGCTTTTGTCTCTTTAAATCCCAAGCTTGCAGCCTTTCTCTCTGCCCCTCACTCTTAATTTCTCTTAACAAGACCTTTTCCAGGTTCCTGCCCTTCCTTTGATTCAAAGGTCTTCTTTGGACTTTCCCCTCTTCCACTTGCCTGGATTTTTGGGGTTTTCTTAGCTTGGGATTGGTTAACTGTCCCCGGTGCTCCAGTCTCTCTTGGCAGCAACTTTCAAAAAAACCAAATGAGTTCCACAGCTTCCAAACTAAAACTGCTGTTTCTCTTCTTGTGTGTGTATATCCGTGGGAGGGATTTGCCTCTCTGGCCCCCTTGTTGCTAGGCCCCCATTTAGGATAGAAATGACAAGAAATTATTTCTCTGAGGATTGCAAGACTTTGGAATTCTCTTCCTCAATCGGTGGGTTAAGGAAGAGTCCTTGAATATCTTTAAGGTAGAAATAGATAGATTATCAATAAACAAAGCAACGAAAGGTTATTGGGGGTAGGCAGGAATGTGAAGTTCAAATTAAAATCAGATCAACCACGATCTTTATGAATGGCAGACCAGGCTTGAGGGGCTAACTGGCATACTCCTGCTCCTAATCCATATGTTTAACACAAACAATAAATTAAAATGGATATAATACAATAGAATCAAATTTATTGAAACTTTACAAGATAATATTGCACAGTGTACTGTGTTTCTGGTGTGTTTCTGATGAATCGTAAATTATTTTGTAAGCATGGCAGCAAATTTGGGTTGGATCATCTGACGAGTACAAGGTGCTGGAAACGATTCGATGATGCAAAGGATAAATAAACACTCCTATCCCATAACTGATACAGTGGAAATCACGACTATTTAACACCAAAAAACTTGGCACTAAAACCATTAACATATTTCTCAACGATATGCTCTGGATGGTATCACAGAGTGATGATGCATTTATATTGCTACTACAGAGGCTAGCGATTGCATTATCAGTGGCAGTCAGGCAACAGTTCGTTATAAGTCTATACTCTCTGCAGATTGAAATCAAGTCATATGAAAGTAGTAGCTCAAGGCAGAGTGCAGCTAGACCAAGTTCTTACATCCGGGGATTTGATAAGTGATGAAATTCAGTGCAGTAAGGGGGAATGCACTGTTCTGCCCTTTTATGAAAAAAAGTGGTCCATGGGAGGGAACTGGAGACAGTGAGACCCGAGACCTGAAGCCCAGACACAACAATTACCAGTGCAGATTTGTAATTGCGAAGTTTTAAGGTATTTTTTCCTCTAAATTAGGGCAGCAGTTTAAGTAGATACTGGGGAGATACCATCTTAAATTTATATCATAACTAGTTAAGCTTCATAATATAACCATGGATAATCATTGAGTGATATTCTAAACTTGAAACATAACTAGTTAAATAGAAACAAAAGAAAGATGGCAGGGCAAGTGATATATTGCAGCAACAGCGTGACCCATGGCAACCACATCTGCAGTAAGTGTCTCTAGCTCAAGGGACTTTGGCTCAGAGTTGATGAGCTGGAGTCTGAGCTCCAAACACTGAAATGCAACAGAGAGGCAGAAAATTGCCTGGACATTTTGTTCCAGGAGGCAGTCACATGGCTTATGCTAGGTATTAAATTTGTTCCGTGGTCATGGACAGGAGGGTGTGACCATAAGAGAGGTAAGTTTGGAGATCCAGAAGGTAGCAATGAAGGAGCCTCAGCCCTTGCAATTGTCCAAAAAGTTTGAAGTTCTTGCAGCTTGTATGGACGAGAACAGATACTGCATGGAGGATGAGAAAACTGACCATGGCACCAAAGGGTAGGGGGACATTCAAGTGAGGGGAGCAAAAAGAGATGTAGTTGTAATGGGGGACAGTAAAGTTGAGTGCATAGACATTCTTCTCTGCAGCTGAGAATTTGAGTCCCAAAAGCTGGGTTGCCTGACTGGTGGCAGCTTTAAGGACACCTCCTCAGGGCTGAAGAGGAACTTGGGAGTGGAAGGGGAAGGATCGGTTGTCATGGTCTTTTTCAGTACCAATGACATAGATAAGGCTAACAAAGAGGTTATACTGAGGGAGTAGGAACATTTAGGGACAAAATTAAAAAGCAGAATCACAAATCTCTGGATTACGACAACTGAGCCACAAGCAAAATGGCATAGGATAAATAAGATCAGAGAGTTCAATGTGTGGCTCAAAGTTTGGTGTAGGAGAAATGGGTTTTGATTCATGGTACACTAGCACCAGTAAAGCAGAAAAGGGAAGCTGTACCATTGAGACAGCTTCACAGGAACTGCACTGGGACCAGTGCATTGGCTAATTGTATAACTTCAAATAAATAGTGGGGGTGGAGGAACAGTTTCACATGAGGGGGGCTTTGGAAAGTAAAAGAGAAAGGATGATGCAATAGTGCAAGGCAGCAATACGGGTAATAATAACCAGAGTGTGATAGGAAGGGCCTACTGAAAATGAAAGAAATGTGTCCATTTGAGATAGTCAGTACGGATCTTGGTGATCCAGCGATTAGGACTATGCACTCTCACTGCTGTGATCTGGTTCATTGCCCATTCAGAAAACCAATTTTCAACGTATGGAATGAACTTCTAGACAGAATAGTGATGATAAAACTCGGATTATTCAAGAAACAATTAGATCCTACAACGGAAGGACACTAGGGTTTCTTTGAATGGATGAATTACAATGATATAAATAGATATTCTCACCCATAACTAAATTGGTTCTGATGAAGAATTCGCACCCAAAAAGGTTTTATCTGTTTACAGGTGTAAATGATCTTAATATGTATCTGTAGTACTTTCTGTTTTCATTACTAAGCTTGTGCTGCAGTTTTGCAATATAGTTTCAGCTTTGTAAACTACTGACTTGGTTTTCTTCTTCACTCAATATAAACAAAGGAGGCTGAATATCAGACCGAGAAAAAAAATACTGGAAATCTTTGTCCAAACCTGAAAGTATGACTCATTTATTCTTTCCACACAATCTGATTGAGCTGCTGAGTGTTTCCATCATGTTTTGTTCTATTTTCAGACTTCTAGCCTCAGTAATTCTCTGTTTTTTCATTTATATTGTTTAGTTTACTGCCATTTCTCTGCCAGGAATACCTCCCTTAAAGAAATTCTGTTCTCTCTTCAGTGCCATTTCTATTTGCTTTTTTTTAAACCCTATTCACATTCATTGCTTTCCCATTCCTCTATTTTTGATAATTTTGATAACGCTACTTTGACAGCCACAGCACTTTTTCCAATACAACCTACATTTATATGGCACCTTTAACATAGAAAAACATTCTAAGGTACTCCACAGTGGTGTAAATAAGCAAAACAGATGCCAAGCCAAACATGGAGTTGTCAAAAACTTGGTCAAAGAGGTCAGTTTTAAAGAGGATCTCACTGGAGGATGGAAGGAAGGAAGCAGAGGGTCTGAGGGAAGGCAGTCCAAAAATGTGGGATCCAGGTGGCTGAAAGCACAACCACCAATGGTGAGGTGAGGATGGGGCGGATGGGTGAGTAGGGGGAGATGCACAAGAGACTGGAGATGAGTGCAGGTTACAGAGATAAGAACAGGTGAGGCCAATGAAAGGATCTGAAAAATAGGATGAGTTTTAAATTATAGGCAATGTGGTATCAGGAGCAAATCTAAGTCTGCAAGGACAAAGGTGATAGTTGAATTTGGATAGGTCTGGAGCGTTTTTGTATGACCAGCATGTTTAGCAATCACCCTAATGAAGTCAAAGTATTGTTTGCAACTTCTAGTCAGAGTCCTAAAAGCTGCACTAAGATGTGATCTGTCTGATAAATTCCAAACTTTGGTGAAAGTGAAAAACTGCACTGAATTTATTTACTTATTCTGGGGGTGTGGGCATCACTGGCATTTACTTCCCATCTCTAGTTGTTAATTGTGTATTAACTGTTTAATTATATGGAGGTGGTGGGCATTAATTGGAGTTTCACATGAGCACATATAAAGAGACACTCATTGAAACTGAGTTAGGAGGTGTATGCTTGTAATACTTCACTCTAAATAAATGTAAGACTGAGTAAAGATTGGTTCCTAGCTATCTTTCAGCAACTGGCTTTCTGGATGAAAATACTAGTTTCCTTGAAAAGATGACAGTGGGTGTGCACAATGATCCAGCAATGATGAAGGCATGGCGATGTCCAAGTCAGGATGGTGTGCTTGGATTTGATGGTGCTCCTATGTGTCTACTACCCTTATCTTTCTAGGTGGTCGACATCGCTGGTTTTGGAGGTATAACCTGCTGCAGTCAATCACAAAAATGGGATACACTGCAGTCAGCATGCTGATGGTGCAGGGCAATGATTTAGCCTATAAAATGTTCCAAGTAAACTGAGAGCAGTTTTTTTTTTTACATATTTGTATCTAAAAACTGAAGCTCCCTATTGATAGTTGTTGTTCTTTACCTGCATGCCCTGGCAGCGGAGAATGTGGCCGTGGTAGTGTTGGAGAAGTGCTTGAAGTCACAATCAGGCTCTTCCTGTTACTTGTACGGCAACTGAAATAGAATGAAATGAAAGTTTAAAAACAAACCATTTCTGCTGTGCCTTTTCCCAAACCTATCATTTGCGCTCAGTTCATCCTGATGGCAAGTGTCCTCTTCAGTCTCCTATTGCTCAACCTAATGTCTTGTACACAATGTGCTCTGCAACTGAAAACATGGCAGAAGTGGGTTTCTGAGAAAGTAAATGGGCAGTGTGCTAACAGCTGCCAAGTCACCAGCCATCCTTTATACACTATGTCCAAACAAAAGGTAAAACTAGACAAACCTTACTTGGAAGAATTGTGGTCTCCCTTCACTTCACCCTCATCACCACCCCACAGATGTTGGATGCTATCTTAATTTGGTTCTTTGGAACGCTTTTAAGAGCAGATACCTTCACCTTGAAAATGACCTTTAAAGAATGGGCTTTAAATGCAGGACTATCATGCTAGCAGCGTACTAGTGCATAAATAAAGCGTGTCAAACCAAGCAGTGCAGTCTGGTTTGCAGGCTTCCTTAATAGCTCCATGCTACTGATGTTGCTGTATCTTGTTGTAATTTTTATAAAGCCCAATGCAATGCCTGTTTTCTGAAACTAAATTTCAAGTCTGACTTAAAACAAATTTATTTTCTTTTGAACTGTTTAACTAAGAGTGATAAATGTGTTAAATCTAAATTAGCAGATAGATCTAGTGTGTGGAATACACATTCCTGAAGGTCTGTGTCAGGCTACAGTGAGGGGTTAACAATACACTTAACTCATTTGGATGATGTTTGAAGCACCAACAAATGATAGTGGCTTGCTTTTGTTAATCAAGATCGCACAGAATTTGATTTCTCTTCATCAAAACTACAGCGATTTTCCAGTTGATGAGAGACAATCAAGGTTAGCTCACAATAAATGAAAATTTTCTGCTATTCTTTGAATATAAAGAGCTAATTTGAATGCAATTATAAAGTGCTAAAATTCTGAGAGCTATAACTCCCTGGTGTTTTCCATTCTATTTACTAAATATTTGCAAAGGATTTACTGCAGCAAATTGTATGAAAACAGGATATTGAAAGAATCATAGCAGATTTCTTGCCCGCTGTCATATTGTTTTACAGCCTTAATTGTTTGTCTCTCTATCCAGCCCAATCAGGTGATAATATCCTTTTAAACAGAACAGTTCATTCACAATGCACCTAGGCTAAGAACTGCAATAAAGGTCAGTAAGCTAAACACTTGGTATTATTTTATGCTAAAGTATGACAGTATTAGAAGTTGGTAGATGGGGTAAAGTCATGGGATAAATATTCCAAAGTGTTCCTGAACTTCGGAGAACAATCAACATTAAAATCAGGAAAGGAAGGAGGTCACCTCCAACTGATTATTTTACTTGTCACTCAGACAAAACAATCAGCTATCATTATTCTAATTCTGGTCCCAATGGATGTTTGTGAACAGCACCTGCCTGTTCTTGGTCCAACATCAAAAGGTCAACATTGAATGAGTGAAGAAGTAAAATGTCACCTGGTGCAGGACACGATATTCTCAATATAGGCCTAATGCTGCTTGTTGGGGCAATGCCATGGCTGTTTTGTTTCAGCTGACTTTGCCATATTGATTTAGAAATGCCTCATTTTGAATGCACATTTGTTTTTGACCATTAAAAGCTTAAACAAAACAGAAACATTTCCCCATTATTGATTTTAAATGAGTGACTATATCATGCTAAACCACATTGAAATAAAATTACCCTACCTCTTTTTTAAAAAGGAAAGGTAACAATATATTTCCATCTTGCATCTGGGACATTCATCCACACAGGACAAACTAGTTACTGATCCTCAAGCCTCTGCCAATACTGCTTTACAATCAGCTACTTAGAAGGTGAAAGTGACATGTGCCAATTAGTCTTTCAATTTTCCTTCCCTTCCTGGGAAGAAGCAGATAGCCTACACCATGACTGCATGGATAAGCTTAAAAATTGCAATCTCAAACCTGTGTCCTGTCACTCTGTAGCACAGAACTCTGTATCAGTATGCACTAACATTCCCAGTACATTTTGAACCTAATTTACAAAATTATAGAGTGCAGCCTAAACACAGCCAGCCTTATGTCTAGATAAAGTGCAAAGACAGACACAACAATGGGAAAAAGAGAGACTCAAAGATGAACAACTTCAATGTGTAATCACTATTCAGTCAACTAAATCACATCAAAATTAGAGACTCTAGTAGGTTAAAAATGTGCTTTGACAAAATTAAAAACTTGAAAGTAATGTATATATCTCATGAATGGATTTTATTTATATCTATATATACATATGTATATATAACATGCACGTAGTATTTTTATGCAGATTGCTTCTTTCAATGGAAGGAATGCGTAATGTCACCAGCAACGTTCCCTCTAAGCTATGTGGCTGTGCAGCAACCTGAAAGTCCCTGCTTAGGTCAAGCACAAGCCTGGCTCTATTACTACACACGCATTGCTGCGGAAAAAAATTAAAGGGCACATACACTCCAAAGAAATTAGAGGGTATGTTGGTCACACCAGCTGTTTTTAATCCCGAACTGGTGCAAGACTATTTCTAGAAAAAGAAAATCAAGCCATCAAGCACGAAACTACTTATTCAGGCTTTCAGAAATTCCATTTAATAAGAAGGGAGGGAGAAATGTGAAAACACAATTAATAAAATAACAGTCAGACTTACTGCAGAGTTGCAGTCTTGTGCTGGCTGTGAATATAGTGTGGTGATGGCATTAACAGAAATGGATGCTTGAAATAAATACCTAACGAATAGCAATAAAGACTTGGGTAATAAAACATATTAAGCGGGAATCTGAATATGTATAGGAGAAATCAAAAACTTTGGAAGTTAAGCCTTAACTCTTCTTGGCCTCCACCTATCACTGGCCCCCTATCGAGCTCTCCTGTCCCACCCCCTTCTACCAGCTTATATTTCATCTCATTTCTATATGACTTAGTTCTGAAGAAGGGTCATACGGACTTGAAACGTCAACTGTATCCCTGTCTGCAGATGCTGTCAGACCTGCTGAGTTTTTCCAGGTATTTTTGTTTTTGTTCCTAATTCTCAATACATGTTATTTACTATGCATACATAGTAAACAAAAGGCAGTAATCCAGACAAAGATTGGTATCTTTAAGCAAAGAACATAGCTCAAGTTGACACAGAAGCCACATTGCCATGCCAAAAATGCCATGCCTTTCTGTAAAGAAGTAGTTAACCAATTTCACAAAAACATTTTCTGGTTAGAAAAAAAACATTGACAAAGCTATTGCTGCTGAATATGTTGTTGGTGGGCCACAGAACATGTTAGAATATCTCTTCATTTTGGATGATGACATACACAGTTACATACACATACTGTCATGATGATGTGTGACATGTGCATGTGGAATATTAATCTTCAATTTCATCAGCTAGTCAAATGTATATTTAGCTTCATTAAAAGGACTTAAAACAAATACACTGATTTAAGATGGCTGCCACAGGTCACCTTACATGCCTGGTATTATAAATTGGTCCATTTCTAGAACTTTCCAATGTGGATTACAATTAGGGCATGCCAAGGCAACCTCCTGTGGAATTTCACACCTGCTGATGTCAAGAATTACTTCAAAGATGTATTGCAACTTGTAACTGGCTCTTACCATTTACATTTCTATGCGACTACCTTTCAGGTAAAGACAAAGTCTACAGGGCAAGGCCATATAGAAGGTATTGAGATGCTCTTTCTAGCTCATCGCCAGGATGAATGGTCGATTCAGAAGTGATGGCTAGGATATGATAGAAACAAATCATCTAGGCCATAATATAATAGTCAAGGTCTGTCCAGACATGAGTTAATCAATTACCTTTTGGGGAATACCCAACTCATTATGGAGAGAGGTCTTGTGACCAGAATAACCATTTTGAAACATCTTTTATCACAAAGATGCTAAAGGGCATTCTAGAAATCTGTCAATGGAGCAGGAAACCAGCTCTCTCTCTTCCCTGTTCTCAAGTTCAGGGCCCTACCACTGTTACAGTTTGGATTCCATCACAGAGATAGAGAATTTCAATCAAAAGGAACCTAAGATGCAATATCATCAACTTATGGAAAAGACAGGTTATGTCTTTTACATTGGCCTCAACTCCATTGGAATTTCAAGACCACTGTGAAAAAAATCTGCTTCAGCCACCAACACCAGCAAAGGATTCAAACAGTGAACTCTATTTCTTTTTTTTACCTTTTATCATTGAATTTTAATTTGGCCAAAAAGTAACCTCCTACTGTATAACTTGCAATTTGGCATGCTTGTGCATGTACGCGTGTTGCAATTGGTGGGACGTGAGCTTACCTTTTTTAATCTCTTTACATCCTTACCTGAGTCGGTTTTTATCACAATAAAAACTAACCCTTTTGTGTTTAAACTCATAGAAAGCCTGTCAGACTGAGCCTTTTGCAACCAGCACATAAATGGTTAAGTACAGACATTGAATTAATACCTTCATCCTTATAAATGACAAAAAAAATCCTGCTATGATCAATCAAGGAGTGGGAAATAAAGGCGAGTCCTGACACATATACACACTGGTGGTAACAATACATATAGTTGTCTGAATTTTGTGTTGACAGTGAGTGATCATTAATGTGAGAATGTTGCTGTAACAGCTACTCAGCCAGTCCAACTCTCCTCTCTTCTTTCCCTACAGCCCTGCAAATATTTTCTCTTCAGATAATTATCCAATTCTCTTTGAAGGCCTTAATTGAATCTGCCTCCACCATAGTCTTGGACAGTGCATTTCAGATCCTAATCACTTACTGTCTAAAGAGGTTTTTCCTCATGTTGCCTATGGTTCTTTCATCAATCACCTTAAGTTAATATCCTGTTTCTCCACCCTTGTGCTAACGAGAACAATTCTTCCTTATCGACTCTGTCTACGCACAACATGATTTTGAACACCTCTAACAAATCTCCTCTCAACCTCCTCTTTTTTGAGGAAAACAGCTCCACTTTCATTAATCTATCCAAGAAACTGAAGGTTCTCATCCCTGGAACCATTCCCGTACAACTTTTCTGCACCCTTTCCAATGCATCCTTCCTTCAGTGTGGTGTCCAGAATGGACACCACACTCCCACTGAGGCCAAACCAAAGTTTTATAAAGGTTCGCCATAACTTCAATGTTTTTGTATTTTACGCCTCTATTTATAAAGCCCAGGATCCTGTATACCTTATTAAACATTGCCTCAACCTGCCCTGTCACCTTCAACAATTTGTGCACTACAGCCGAATATAATGCTAACCCATTTTTTTCTCTGATAAATGAACATGTTCCTGTTGTCAAAATGCTAGAAATTTACAAAATAAATTGCTCATGGCATTGCTCATATCACTTTCAATTATACATAAAGTCAAAGTTATACCTTATTAATCTGTTTATTATGAAACATCTGATGGTAAAGGTTGAGTTGTTCAAATCCCAGAGGGAAACATGAAACATGTCATAACCCATTTTTGCAATTTGTATGTTTCAAGATGCAGGCTTTGAATTCAGTAGTAATAAGACCACCAATTCTCAAGAGGTTTTTTTGTAAAAATGTATTGAACGTTTATCAATACAAGAAAGGTTGTAAACACATACATGTATCTACAAAATTACTACAAGAATAACTACAAAAATCCCTTAATTGATCTGACTCTCAGTTATACCTCTGTTAAGGCAACAGTAAAACTCAGATTTAGCAGATCTCTGGCAAAGCACACCCTGGACAGTCACATTCAAAATGAGTTTCTTTCAGCTCTAGGTCCTTACAGTCAGGCTTGAGGCGTACAGCCTTCTCACACTTGTTGGATCGTAAAATGCCTCTACCTTAAACACAATCGCCTTTCTCCTTTATACATATCTTTCTCTTTGAATGTAAAATTTCCATTGTTTCACTAGGCTTTTAACTTTACTTCTTCTAACAATAACATCCTTTCATCCCACCAATTTCATTTGTAAGCTGAAAAATATGAACACATTGTTTGGAGTCTTCTAGCTAGGTGTAAGATTTCATCCGGAGTCTTGAATGGTTTCTTTTCTCAAATGCAAATTTATACTTTACCTTCTATCCTCCTTACGTTTATCTAACTAACATCTCAAAACAACTATACATCAAAGCACCCAGACCAGCTAGCTTTAATCCATGTAAGACACACACAGACACGCATATAGACACAGACTGCACTAGAACTCATTTTTAAAATAATTTCCAATAACATTATTATATCTTCTTCGCACTGTTATTAAACTAAACTACAGCCTGATTCTTAACATAAATATTTATATTTTACATTCTTGATAAGAAAAGAGAAGGGACAATGTGAGAGCCAAGGTGAGGGGAACAGGTTAAAGAGTGGAACAGAGAAGTATTACAATTATTTTCTATTTTGAGACTGTGTCTTTAACTTAGGGTAAAAATTAAGAAGGTCATGTGAGCTATTCTGAAGTCTGCCAGGCAGCAAGCCTGGGTGGTTTGATTGTTAAAGGTTAAAAGGGGCCCAGGTTGTTTTACTGGGAGGAAAGTGCAAGATATTTATGTTCGGAGACAATGGCAGAGGCCGAATGCCAACAATGAATATACTGAGAGTTTCCAAAATGTCAGAAGTGTTGACACTGTCGGGTTGTAAATAGTTGTGCTTGAAATTGCTCATTTATTGCCAAGATAAAAAAAGAGTTGGGCTCTCAGTGATAGCTAATCAGCATCTTTACCTGGATGCAAGGCCCACGTGACTCACATTGCTATGGTGATGAAATGTACACGGGAAACCACTATGATACGAATTTATAGCCTTTCGTACAATATCACTAAATATCCCAAAAAGGGTAGTCTGCCAGGCTCCGGGAGAAAAAGAGCAGCCAGAGGCTAAAATTCTCTATGATTCACCAAGCAGGAATGCAGGTAGGAACTCGAGCTTGGATTGAAGTTAAAACAAGACTGGAAGATTTTCCCAGCTTTAGCTCGAAGGCAAAATCTCCAGGAAGGCTCGCATTGCAAAAGACAGTTATGGAGTTAAAAGCTGTCATGCTGGGAAAGGAAAATATCAAAGTAAACCCTCCGGAGCTAGAAATCATTTTGATTATGTTAAAAATTCTGTTCTGTAGTTTCAAGTACGGGTGCCTATAAAAAAGTGTTTAGTCAATAGTGCTTTTAATCTGTTTTAACTCCATAACTGTCCTTCACAATGCGAGCCTTCCTGGAGATTTTGTCTTCGAGCTAGAGCTGGGAAAATCTTCCAGTCTTGTTTTAACTTCAATCCAATAAATGACTTAAGAAATGAAATTTGGTTGTGTCATTCGTTCAGCTATTAACTGGAAGTTCAAATTTCTTTTTAGAAGTTATTATCAGTCTCTACGGGGATTATAACAGAAGATAGAACGTTCAAGAAAACAAAACGGATGTGGTCAAAAGTTGTTTTAGTACCAAATGCTTCTTTTGATATCATAGATTTGTGCCTAGTGAGATGAAATCTCAAAGGATATTAATACAGCACTCACTAAATACCGGATTACATTGGATGGTAAAAACAACCTGTTTAGAATAATTTATGATTTATCTTTAATACTTTACAATTATTTTGGTGCACTTAAAAACAAAATTACAGCTGCAGCTGTGTAGAACATGACCATTAACTATATAATTATCATTATCATAGTAAAATGTAGACAAGAAATGTGGGCAACCAAAAAACATTTAGTTCAATCCACAGTGCGGCCTGCCTTAGACCACCACCTACATACAGGTGCAAGATGCACAGGATCCACCAGGAGAGTCACCGCAAAAGTTTGTTTCTCTTCCATGGTCTTGTATCACTAAAAAATCCAACAGGGAATTCACAAAAAAATATTTTCTCAGAGAGTGATAAGAATGTAGAACTCACTACTGCAAAGAGTAGTTGAGGCAAATAAAGTAGATGGATTTAAAAGGAAGCCAGATGAACAGGAGAAAGGAATCATGGGATTAGGTCAAGGCTTGTGTGGATCATAAACAGCTGCATTAACCTACTGGACTGAATGGCATATTTCTGTAATACAAATACAGTGGGTTTGGAAGGTGCTGCCCAAGGAGCCTTGATGGGTTCCTGCAGTGCATCTTTTAGATCGTACACACTACTGCCACTGTGCGTCAGTGGTGGAGGGAGTGAATGTTGGCTGATGGGGTGCCATTCAAGTGGGTTGCTTTGTCCTGGATGGTGTCAAGCTTCTTGAGTGTTGTTGGAGCTGCACTCATCCAGGCAACTGGAAAAGATTCCACCACACTCCTTACTTGCACTTTGTAGATGGGGGCAGGCGCTGGGGAGTCAGGAAGCGAGTTACTCATCGCAGGATTCTGAGCATCTGACCTGCTCTTATAACCACAGTATTTATATGGCTAGTTCAGCATAGTTTCTGGTCAATGGTAACTCCCAGGATGTTGATAGTGAGGGATTCAGCGATGATAACGCCATTGATTGTCAAGGAACAAGGGTTAGATTATTTCCTGCTGGAGATGGTCATTGACTGGCACTTGTGCGAATGCTATTTGCCACTTGTCAGACCAAGCCTGGATATTGTCCAGGTTTTGCTGCATTTGGACATGGACTGCTTCAGTATCTGAAGAGTTGCGAATGGGGCTGAACATTGTGCAATCATCAACGAACATCCCAACCTCTGAGCTTATGATGGAAGGAAGGTCAATTTTGAAGTAGCTGAAGATGGTTTGGCTGAGGACTCTACCCTAAGGAACTGCAGTGACAACCTGGAGCTCAGATGACTGAACTCTTCCTTTCTGCTAGATATGACCCCAACCAGAGTACTGTTTTCCCCAATTCTCACTGACTACAGTTTTGCTAGGGCTCCTTAATGCCATACTCAGTCAAATGCTGCCTTGATGTCGTGGGCAGTCATGCTAACCTCACCAAACATGGATCTCTTTTGTCTATGTTTGAACCAAGGCTGTAATGAGGTCAGGAGCTGAGTGGCCCTGGCGGAACCCAAGCTTAGCGTCAGTGAGCAGGTTATTGTCAAGCGAGTGCTGCTTGATAGCACTGTTGATGGCCCCTTCCATCACTTTACTGATGAGTGAGAGTAGACTGATGGGGCAGTAATTCACCAGGTTGGTTTGTCCTGCTTTTTGTGTACAGGGCATACCTGGGCAATTTTCCACATAGCTGGGTAAATGCCAGTGCTGTAGCTGTACTGGAACAGCTTGACTAGAGCCACAAGTTTTGGAACACAAGTATTCAGTACTGTCGCTGGAATATTATCAAGGTCAATAGCCTTTGTAGTATCCAATGCCTTCAGCATTTCTTGATATCACGTGGATTGAGTCAAATTTACTGAAGACTGACACCTGTGATGCTGGGAACCTCCAGAGGAGACAGAAATGGATCATTCACTCGGCACTTCTGACTGAAGATAGTTGCAAATGCTTCAGTCTTATCTTTTGCACTCATGTGTTGGGCTCCCCCATGATTGAAGATGGGGATATTTGTGGAGCTTCCTCCTCCAGTGAGCTGTTTAATTGTCCACCAACATTCATAACTGGATGTGGCAGGACTACAGAGCTTAGGTCTGATCTGTTAGTTGTGGAGTCGCTTAGCTCTATCTATTGCTTGCTGCTTATGCTGTTTGACATGCAAGTAGTCCTGTGTTGCAGCTTCACCAGGTTGACACTTCATTTTTAAGTATGTCCAGTGCTGCTCCTGGCATGCCCTCCTGCACTTTTTATTGAACTAGGGTTGATCCCCTGGCTTGATGGTGGAGTGGGGGATATGCTGGGCCATGAGGTTACACATCATGGTTGAGTACAATTCTGCTGCTGCTGATGACCCACAGCATCTCATGGTTGCTGAGACTTCAGTTGCTAGGTCTGTTAAATATCTACCCCATTTAGCATGTTGTGTTAGTGCCACACAACACGATGACGGGTATCCTCAATGTGAAGTTGGGACTTTGTCTCCACAAGGACTGTGCGGTGGTCATGGGCAAATGCACCTGTGGCAGGCAGGTTGGTGAGGATGAGGACAAGGATGTTTTTTCCTCTTGTTGGTACCCTCACCACATCAGCTAAGGGGGAATGGTGGGGGGAGGTGGGGATGGTATCAGCACAAGGTTTCCTTGCCCAGGTTTGACCTGATGTCATGAGACTCCATGGAGTCTGGAGTCGACGTTGAGGAGTAACAAGGCAATTCCCTCCAGACTATGCACCATTGTGCTACCACCTCGGCTAGGTCTGTCCTGCCAATGGGACAGAACATACCCAGGGATGGTGATGGAGTCTGGGACATGTCTGTAGGGTATATTTCCTTGAGCATGTGCATATGCCCAGCTGTTGTTGACTAGTCTGTGAGACAGTTCTCCCAATTTTGGCACAATCCCACAGAGGACTTTGCAGGGTGACAGGGCTGAGTTTGCCGTGGTCGTTTCCAGTACCTAGGATGCCGGGTGGTTCATGCAGTTTCATTCCTTCTTAGCAGTTTTGATACAACCGAGTGGGTTGCTAGGCCATTTCAGAGAATATTTAAGAGTTAACCGCGTTGATGTGTATCTGGAATCACATGTGGGATGGCAGATTTCCTTCCCTAAAGGACATTAGTGAATTAGATGGGTTTTTATGTCAATCAACACGTGGTTGTCATTAGACTTTTAATTCCATATTTTTTCTTGAATTCGAATCCCATCAAGGCAGATAGGTCCCAAGAGCATGACCCTGGGTCTCTGGATTACTAGCCCAGTGACAATACCACTATGCCATCGCCCCCTTGTATGAACTAACATATGAAATAGCAATCACACCTATGATTGATGAAAGGCATTACAATGAATAGCTTAGTGTCAACAGTAAAACACAACCTTCCAACAACCTTCTGCCTGTCCTTCAAGTCCTCTGGACCTATATTCTATACGGTACTGAAATGCTGCCTCAAAGGTTCCACAGGAAAATGAATTTCTCAGTCATATGTGTGGCATCAAATGCACTGAGCGCTTGAAAGCTTAGAAATCTGTAAACCATCATCAGCTGGTTGGTTTCAGTCTATTATTTAGCACAAGGCCTACCATTATTTAATCAACTGAAAGCAGCTACTTGAATGCTGTAATTTCTGTGGAATGCATAAAAATCCATACTGAAGTCAGACCAAACAAATGACCTTTATGCTGTATGAGCATTATCTCCTCTTTGTTTTAACATTAAACTAGTTATTCAGGTTACAGTCTTCATGCTTCAGTGGAACTTCAGTATATATATCATCCACTGCGAGTCGCCTGACAGACAACACTGAACTTGTGCAGGAGATAATTTCTTACTTTTTCATAAGGACTATTAAAATATCCTTAAATTGTTGATTTACTGCGCCACAGAGTGGTAGAACATGTTCGCCATACGGCAAGTTTCCATGACTTTTGGGAGTAAGGAGGTCTGACTAAAATCAGTGTGTGAGTAAGACTGCCAGATGCTGATGCAGAGGAACGAAACAGATGGCAAATTCTATACATCTTATTTTAACATAAAAGTATTCCTCAGTAACCCTTCAAGACAGAATGTCACTAAAAACAGTGAGTGCTGGCAGTACTCAACAGGTCAGGAAACATCTGTGGAGAGAGAAGCTTAGCTAAGGTTTCATGTCATCAACCTTTCTTCAGACTATGTACTGTAGTTCTTCTGTCCTTACCATAAACCACATTCATAATTGGAATAAAGATACCAAAGTCATTATCCCATGAACAGTAAGAAATGACACCCAAGTCTGAAAAAAACTGGTAAAACAAGTGATTATAAATTAACCTTGGTGCATATATGTAACCCACACATCCTGAACAAGCTCTTATTACATCTTATTTAAAAGAACATTGTGATCTGCAACCTTTGCCAACAAGTGAGAGAACAAGTTGATAATGCTACTCAAAAACATTCAGGGTCCGAAGGTTTTATAATGGGGGCATAGAATTAAGTCTTCTCCTTTGTATTCTAAGCCTTTACAAATCAATGGTTAGACCACATTTACAATATGTTCAGTTAGGCTGCCCTACTTTGGGAAGGATGCCAAGAGCAAGACCAGTGCAAAGGAATAGATTTATTAAAATAAACCCAAACTGTAGATATATGAGACTAGAGAAAATGGTTTTCTTTTGAGTAGAAAAGAGAAAGTTGAGAGAGAATAGGATAGAGATTATCATCTGGATTATTACCCGAGCCGCTGGCAAATTGGCAAAGGGCAAATAAGATTAGGGAAATGAAATCATGGCTCAAAGACTGGTAGGGGAGGTAAGTTCCCATTTCTGGGGCACCGGCATCAGTACTTGGGAAAGTGGGGGCTGTACTGCTGGGATAGTCTACACCTGGACCGTACTGGGACCAGTGTTCTAGCAAGCTGCATAATTTGGGAAGTAAAGGGGGCATTAAACTAAACAAGGGGGGTGAGGGATCAAGTTTGTGTAGATGTAGCAAATCAAGGGGTAGAGTCAAGGCAGGAGAGCAAAATAGTAATATGAGAAATGAGGGTCAGAGAGAAAAGTAACCTAAGAATACATCAACAGCCAAGGCTAGGGGCAGAATGTTGCACTTGTCAGGCAGGCATACGCCCGACCCGAATGCACGTAAAGTGATGCGCAATGACATTGGGCACGCACTTGTGTGATATTTTGGTGGTTGGGCACACACGGGGGTTGGGAGCGCACCCGCCAACAATTAACAGGCATTCTAAGGCCGTCAAAGCAATAATTAAATTAAATTCTTCACTGTCCGTCTAACGTTATGGTTGGCTGGCAGGTGAAAAGGCCAAGTGGTCTTTGGGTTTTTAAGGAAACCTCATCCATGGTCGGGATGAGGTTTCCAATAGCAAATAAAAATTAAATTAAAATTTTTAAATTTCATTCATAACATGTCCCTGCTTATGTGACAGAGTCACATGATGCGGCATGTTTTTAATATCACTTAAGTTTTTAATTTTTGAGTTTATAAATCTTCACCTCCCTGAGGCAGCTCTGTGCTTCAGGGAGCTTTCATTGTGCACACCCACATGCATGCGCGAACTTCTACGCTTGCCCTCCTCCTGCCCCACCCCGGCAGGACAGAGCGCTGCAGCGCACGTTTTACGTTCCAGCGTGAAATCCATGTCGGGGTTCGATTGCGGGCGGTGGGTCGGCTTCGTGACAGCTCCCAGGCCCACCCTCCATGCTCGCCCGACGAGGGCAAAATTCTGTCCTAGATGTTATAAAGATAACAAAAAGACAAAACTAAAGGCTCTATATCTGAATGCGCACAGCATTCATAACAAAGTAAAAGAATTGATAATGCACATTATGGTAAATAAATATGATTTGATCGCCATTATGGAGACATGGCTGCAGGATAACAAGGATTGGGTCTGAAATAGTGAGGGGTATATGGCATTAAGAATAGGAAACTAGATAAAGGTGGAAGGGTAGCACTGTGAATCAAGGATGGCATTGGTGCAATAGTTAGAGACGACCTTGGTTCAAGAGATCAGAATGTAGAATCGGTTTGGGTGGAGATGAGGAATAGGAAGTCACTGGTGGGAGTGGTCTATAGGCCCCCTAACAGTGACCATAATGTACGACAAAGAATACAAGAAGAAATATTGGGTGCATGAGATAAGGGGATGCAATAATCATGGGTGATTTTAACCGACACATAAACTGGAAAAATCAGACCGGCAGTAGCAGCCTGGATGAGGAGTTCTTAGAATACTTCCAAGGTAGTTTCTTAGAGCAGCACATTCTGGAGCCAACCAGAGAGCAGGTTATATTAGACTTGGTATTGTGTAATGCGACAGGGTTAATTAAGACCTCAGAGTAAAGGCACCCCTAGGTAGCAGCAACTACAATATGATTGAATTTTACATCCAGTTTGAAAGGGAGAAGAGTGGGTCTAAGACCAGTATTTTAAATTTAAATAAGGACAATGATGTTGGCATGAAAGCTGACCTAGCTGAAGTGAACTGGGATACTAGGCTAGAGGACAGATTGCCAGAGAAGCAGTGGCAGACATTTAAGGGGATATTTCAGAATATGGGAGAATGGGGTTAAGAAACTTATCAGCCATGATTGAATGACAGAGCAGACTCAATGGGCCGAATGGCCTAATTTCTGCTCCTATGTCTTATGGTCTAATACTCAGAATAAGTATAAGGAAAGAAAAGTTCTAAAGGGGGGACCACCATCTGTGGTTAACTAAATAAGTTAAAGGCGGCATCAAACTTAAGGAAAAGGCATATAACTGCACAAAGATGCGTGGGAGGTCAGATGCTTGGCCAGAATATAAAGAACAGCAGAGAATGACTAAAAGGTTAATCAGGGGAAAGAAATTAGAGTGCGAGAGGAAGCTAGCTAGAAATGCAGAAACAGACAGCAAGAGTTTCTACAGGTATTTAAAAAGGAAAAATGGAAAATTAGTGTTGGTCCTCTAAAGAATGAGAATGGGTAGTTAATAGTAGATAATAAAGAAATGGCTGGTGATATGAGCAAATATCTTGCTTCTGTCTTTGCTATAGAGGGTGTAAAAACTATTACAGTAATAGCTGTAAATCAGGAGATGGAAGGGAAAGAGGAGCTAAGTGAAATTACAATCACTAGGGAAGTGGTATTGAGCAAACTGATGGAATTGTGGGTTGACAAGTCTCTGGGACCTGTTGGATTTCATCCTAGGGTCTTAAAACACGTGGTTAATGAGGTAGTAGATGCATTGTTGTTAATTTTCCAAAATTCACCAAATTCTGGAAAGGTTCCATCAGATGGCAAAGTAGCAAATATAATCCCCCAATTTGAGAAGGGAGGGAGGCAGTAAACAGGAAATATTGGGCCAGTTAGCTTGATGTCTGTAGTGGGGAGCATGTTAGAATCAGTCATTAAGGAGGTAAAAGCTGGGCACTTAGAAAAAGGCAGAGTAATCAATTTGACAGGAAGAACAAAAAAGCAGAGTATTACTTAAATGGGGAATGGCTGCATAAATCTGAGGTGCAGAGAGGTCTAGGTGTTCTAATAAGAGTCACAAAAATTTAGTATGCAGGTGCTGCAGGTAATTAAGGTGACTACTGGAATTTATTACGAGAGAGATTGAACATAAAAGTAAGGATGTTATGCTTCAGTTATACAGGGCATTGGTGAGACCTCGAATACTGTGCGCAGTTTTGGTCTCCTTATTTAAGGAAAGATGTACATGCACTGGAGGCGATTCAAGGGAGGTTTACTAGATTGATACCTGGAAGGAGGAAAGGTTGGGCAGACTGGGCTTGTTTCCACTGGAGTTTAGAAGAGTGAGGGGTGATTTGATTGAAGTATTCAAGATCCTGAACGGCCTTGACAAGGTGGACAGTAAAGGATGTTTCCTCTTGTTGGTGAGTCCAGAACTAGGGGGCACTCTTTTAAAATTAGGAGTCACCCTCTTAGGATAGAGATGAGGAGGAATTTTTTCTCTCAGAGGGTTGTGTGACTTTGGAATTCTCTGCCTCAGAAGGTGGTGGAGGTGGGGTCATTGAATATCTTTAAGGCAGAGGTAGATAGATTCTCGTTAGGCAAGGGAATCAAAGCTTATCGGGGTTAGATGGGAATGTGGAAATCAAAACACAAGATCAGCCATGATCTTATTAAATGGTGGAACAGGCTCAAGGGCCCAAATGGTCTACTCCTGTTCCTATTTCTTATGTTCTAATGTTCTTAATCGGGAAGAGTAAACAACATAGTTTCGTGAAAGGGAGTTCATGCTTAACCAATTTATTGTAGTTCTTTGAAGAAGTAACATTCGCTGTGGATAAAGGGGAGCCTGTAGATATACTGTACTTGGATTTCCAGAAGGCATTTAATAAGGTGCCCCATCAAAGGTTATTGCAGAAAATAAAAGCTCATGTAAGTGGTAACATATTAGTATGGATGGAGGATTGGCTGGCTGGCAGAAAACAGACAGTATTCATAAATGGGTCTTTTTCTGACTGGCAGGATGTGATGAGTGGAGTCCCGCTAGGGTCTATGCTGGGGCCTCAACTTTTTACAATTTAAATCAATGACTTAGATGAGGGGAGCGAAGTCATGGTAGCTAAATTTGCAGATGACACAACATAGGTAGGAAAGTATGCTGCAAAGAGGACATAAGGAAGTTGCAGACGGACATAGATAAGTTGAGTGAGTGGGCAAAAAATTTAGCAGATGGAGTATAATGTGGGAAAATGTGAAGTTGTTCACTTTGGCAGGAGTAATAAAAAAGCAGAATATTATTTAAATGGAGAACAGCTACAGAATTCCAAGGTGCAAAGGGATCCAGGTATTCTAGTGCATGAGTCACAAAAAGTTAATATGCAGGTACTGCAAGTAATTAAGAAAGCTAATGGAATGCTATTCTTTATTACGAAAGGGATTGAACATAAAAGAAGCATGTTATGCTTCAATTATACAGGGCATTGGTGAGACCACATCTCGAATACTGTTTGCAGCTTTGGTCTCCTTATTTAAGGAAGGATGTAAATGCATTGAAGGCGGTGCAATGGAATAAGCAGGTTGTCTTATTATAATTAGAGAAGCACAGGAATACAGAGAATAGGGAGGGGTAAGACCTTGGAGAGGTTTGAAAACAAGGATGAGAATTTTTGAAGTTGAGGCATTGCTTAACCAGGAGCCAATATAGGTCAGCAATTGAGTAAGGACACGGGCACCAAAGCTTTGGATAATCTCAAGTTTACAGAGGGTAGAAAGTGGGAGGTCAAGCAGAAATGCACTGGAATATTCAAACCTGGAGATAACTAAAGCATGGATGAGGGTTTCAGCAGCTGATCAGGAAAAGGATGAGGTGGAAATTTCCTCGTAACTACTCTGGATATGCTGTTGTAATTTGACCAACAGCGACGCGGAAACTTACTTACTCATAAACTGGGTTTCCACTGCACTGCCTGCAAAGAAACGGCAGCAGAACTACAGTTAGTCTGTGAATTTGCCAGCCATAAATTTAAGATCATCACCAAAATAACGGAGGAAAAATTTAAAAGAATATTTCGATTCAATGGCTTGTGATGATATGGATACAGCGTTGGAATCAGAATCTATAAAAGCTTTAAAGAGAGAAGTGGATATATATTTCAAGAAGAAAACTATAAAATGTTACAGGGAAAGGACAGGGGGATTGAATTAACTGGAAAGCTATTTCAGAGAGCCTGCGTTCAGCCAAATGGCTTCCTTCAAAATTCTACAATTTTATGAGGATTAATCACAGCAACATTAGAAATTCAAGACAGCAGTGAAAACAGCAATTGTATTGGCTTGCAATGTAAAGCCTAAGGGGGTCATGCTACTCCAGAATCAGAGTAGGGCATGACTCAGGAGCAAGACTGTCACTTTTGTACAGCTTCAAAGAGGAAACCACTTCCCAGAAACATAAAAATGGCAGGAGAACTCCATGCTAAGTGCGCCAAGAGAGAAGTGGAAAGGAACTTGGCAGATGCAAAACAGAACAGCAAGTGATTTTTTTTTTCCAAAACACTTGCAGCAAGAGAATTGTCAAGAAGGAAGTTCAAAGCCTATCAGAGCCACAAGGGAACGGAAAGAGGTGGAAGACATGCAAGGTAACTATTTCACAGAGATGTTTTTTTAAAACCGGGTTGGTCAACAACAGCAGGAGTCAGTTAATACTGTGGAGAAGAGAATGAAAAGAAGCAAATCAAGTTCCCACATTCAAGAAAAGCACCACAGCCATACTTGGCAACTACAGGCACAGCATGAACAATGATTAGAAAGCTGATGTAGTCAATGATCGGAAACAAAATGGAAGATCGCTTATGAGAAAATCACCGAATGACAACCAAAAAACCTTCAAAGATGGGCTGATTTTGTCTGACCAACCCAATAGACTTTTCTGTGGGGTTATTTCTCAAAGGCATTTGACATAACAATCACAGGGCTTCTCAAAACCTTTAATAAAATAAAGCATGAAAGACTCCTTCACAAATTAATATCAATTCTGGTCAGTATAACAGAAGGCAGTGCAGAGGAAAGCAATGACACTGATCCCTGGTTTTAGGATAATGTGCTCTGAGGAGCAACTTGATTTCTTATGCTTTTTCAAGCTCGAAAATGAAAGATATTTCAGTGCGCCTGGTAGTCACTTCAACAAAATAGAGAATGCAAACCTGGAACAAAACTTTAAGATATACCAAGGCAGTAGCACAACACGTTTAAGGTGGTGAAACATTTTTAGATCAAACATCATAAGAATGGGGGAACAGTGGTATAGTGATAAAGTCGACGATTAATCCAGAGGCCCAGGCTAAAGGTCTGGGGACCTGGGTTCAAATGCCACCATGGCACCTGGTGGAATTTAAATTCAGTTAATAAATCTGGAATATAAAGCTAATCTCAGCAATGGTGACCATGAAACGATCACTGATTGTTATAAAAACCTATCTGGTTCACTAATGTCCTTCAGGGAAGGAAATTTTCCATTTGCCTTACTCAGTCTGGCATAGATGTGACTCCAGATCCACAGTAATGTGGTTGCCTCTCAACTGCCCTCTGAAAAGGCATAGCAAGCCACGCAATTCAAGGGCAATTAGGGATGGTCAACAAATGCTGGCCTTGCCAAATCCCATGAAAGGATAAAGAAAAAAAAGAACAATAATACTGGGCACTGGAAACAGGCAGATCCTGCATTCTGGAAGGATAGGATCTAGGAGTCAAAAAGGCATTGCAATATGTCTTGCAATGAGCTTTTCTGGGAATAAATCATCTTTGAAATTATTCAAATTTGGCTTTAATGGTTAAAACTTCTATGGGATACCACCTTGAAAAAGTGAAGCTGAAGCTACTAAAATTCCCACTCCCAGCTACAGTTCTTTAGGTAGCAACTTGTAAGGTAATAATAGTTAAAGGTGCTCAAGAGATTCTTCTCTCTGGGCAGGTTTAAAAACACCTGGAATTATACTCTGAACAGGAAACAATGGAATAACCTCAAATTTTTCTCTCGGGTTCCCCCAACAAGATTTAACTACATAAGGTATATTCAACTATCTATTTGGATACCTGCTGCTCTGGTCATTGTGAGATCCCTCCACCATAGAAACAAAGAACTGCCAAGGCAACCCAAATTGTTGTTTGTGACAGGCCTAATAACTTAAGAGATTTTCAAGCAGTTTACAAATATATCTTAGTTCTTACTTGTGGGGTGGCAGATAGGGAAATTGCCTGTCTCACATTGAGAAAAACAACACTGGGTAAAAATTTCACATGAGTCCTGTCAAAAGGTCAAATCAAATATGGCTGATTAACAATAAGGCCTGCAGTTCACTGACTGTTCAAGCCAAAACTATTGCTGGAAGAGAAAAAAGATGGCTCATCTTGTTCACTTTCTATCATCCTATAGTTCTAATGACAAAACCATGATAGAGTTCAAATTCAAATTAAGCCACAGTGGAATTTTCTTTTTAAGAAACTTAAAAAACTCATACATTCTAAGAATCAAATAATGGGTTCATTAATCTGTGCAAAGAGTTTCAGAAAGTAAATGCCAACACAATCTGATTAGACCAAATGACTTTTTTCTGTGCTGCAAATTCCATGTATTTTCTATGTATTACTAAATTCAAGTCCAATGAGTGTTAACTGGGACAATTTCCAAATAGCTTACATAAAACAGTCGTTGAACAATCAAATGGAATGAGTGGTGAAAGATGAATGGCTACAAAATAAGTCTAGATGGAACTAAGTTTTAAACAAATGTCAAACACTGGAAATATGCCAGAAGAATATTCAGGAGCTGGTGCAAGACAGGATGAATCAACCATTTCCTATTTGTATAATAACCCACATTAATGGAAACCCTGCGTGAACTAATTGAGCCATCACCCACCAGAAATTACCATCTTTCTGGAATGTCTGATAGAATATTTGACCCTTGAGTGCGAGGATCCTTTCTGCAAGATAGTAGAGTCCTGCTTCTGCTTATCACCATGATGCTGTAAAGTCAGAATATGCAAAGCCAAAAATAAGTTACCATTATAATTTTTATTCAATCAGCTCATTTTATTCGATCTTTTGGACCTGTGAGGTCAGTTGTATGAATATTTCTGGCCCATATATTGTAAAAACGAAAGAGAGGCACTCAAGGAAGTGTAAAGGTGGTTTACTAGAATGACATCAGACTGAGAAGTTACACCCATCAGGAAAGAGTGAACAGGCTGGGGCTCTTTTCTCTGGAAAAGGGAAGGTTGACCTGACAGAGGTCTTTAACATTATGAAATAATTTGATAGGACAGTGATAAAGAAAATATTTCTGTTTGCAGGGAAGGCCCAGATCTCAAAGGCACAACTACATAATAGTCACTAATAAATCCAATAGGAAATTCATGAACAACTTTATCCAGGTGGAGGTTAGAAAGTGGAGTCACTATCACAAGAAGCAGTTAAGGCGGATAAGAAAAGATAGACCTTGATTTATATAGCTCTTTTTGCAACTACCAGGTGTCCCTAAGAACTTTACAGACAATTAAGTGCTTTGAAGTGTAGTCACTGTCGTAATGTAGGAAACATGACACCTAATTTGTGCACAGCAAGCTCCCACAAACATCAATATGATAATGATGGTAATCTGTTTTTTGTGATGTTGATTAAGAGATAAATATTGGCCAGGGACCAGGGGTGACTCCACTGCCCTCCTTTGAAATGGCGCCATGCGATATTTTACATCCACCCAAACAAGCAGATGGGGCCTCGGTTTAACATCTAAGCCAAAAGCACTCCCTCAGTGCTACACTGGAGTGTTTCCATAGATCTTTGTGGTCAGGCCCTAGTGTGGGATTTGAACATAGAGCCTTGTGACTCAGAGGCTAGATTGCTACAACTTGAGCCATGGCTGAAACAATGGCATAGATGAATCTAAGGGGAACCAGATAAACATTTGAGGGAGAAAGGAATAAAAGCATATTTTGATGGGTTTTGATGAAGAAGGCCGGGAGGAGCATTAAGAACTGCCCCGACTTGTTTGGCTGAATACACCCCATTTCTGTGTTGCAAATAGTATGTAATAGTATGTGAAGAAGTCATGTGGCACTGTGCCTGATCCAGTATCTCTGGGTTCAAGCCCCACTCCAGGACTTGATGGGCAAGAAGGTGCATTCATAACGTGGCCAAAAATGTACTATCTTGTAAATCCTTCCAACATACTCCAATGGCAGGTGAGGTCCCTGATCAGCCATGTGATGGAAAAAAAATGGAGCCTTTACCATCACTATCCATAGCTCCAGGCTATTCTGAAGTGTTGAAGTATATGTTGCCACAGCTACTGGGAAACCTTGGGTCTCTTCAGACTTCAGTTGGCTCACCTGGCTGGCTGAGCTGCTGTGGATCAGACTGGTACTTCCAGGATAGGGTTCAATCCCCATTCTGGCTGGGGTGGATTCAGGATCTGTCCATGGTGGTGGAGGTTGTGGCACTGTGGGTCGGACCTGACTTCAGGCAGAAAACCGAAGAAGAAGGAGAATATACTATGGGATCAGGAGAAATGAAGAAAACAGGTACAGAAACCCATGGCCAGTAAAGAGCACATAACCTGTTTCAGAATAAAAACAAATGACTAGACATGCTTGTTATTTTAATTTTGCATTCCACTCCCACACTGGCTTCCCTGTCCTTGGTCTATACACTTTTTTTAAATGAAGCTCAACAGAAGGTTGAAGAATAGCAACTTATCTTCCATTACGCTTTTCACAACCTTCTAGACTCAAATTGGCTGTTTTAAGCCTTAACTGCCGCTCTCAATTATTTCCTGCACAGTAGGTGCTTGTCATGCCTCTCTATTCCCATTTACAGTTCCACTCGACCCCTCTTTACTTGTCCCATGATCTCTCATTTGTGCCTTGCACCATCAACCCCTTTGTCATTTAATTGTTCCCATCTTCCATCCTTTCACATCCTTTTCTTTTGTTCTTTCCTCCCCTCTTTTCTCTGCCTCTATAACTTTCTTAAAAGCAATTACATCTCTAATCATTTCAAATTTTGATGAAAGGTCACCGATCTGAAATATCCTGTTTCTTACTCCACAGGTACTGCCTGACCTAGAGTATTTCCTGCACACACTCATTTTATTTAATATTTCCAGCATATGCTGTATTTTGCTTTGTGTGTTGGTCTGTGCACTTGCTTGGAGAGCGTGGAACTCAAAGAGCATGAATTGCGAGATGGCTGAGGGCATTTGGAGACTTTTGGCAACGAGATGTTTGGGTATTGCAACGGAAGAATCAGTATCTTGGGAAAATAACCAAACTGGCACAATGAAGCAATTTCTAGAGCGTTACATACCCCAGCACCAACTGAAAATTCCCTTGAGACCATCTTCAGGTCAACATCTTCATGCACATGATCAGTGCATAACCTCCTGAAACGTAGTTAACTGTCTTGTACATCTAGCATATCGAGGGTGTGAAATGGAGAACTGAAATTGTAATTTAATAATTGTATCACGTCATGTATCTGCAGAAATTGCACCAGTCCACCTATTCCACTAAACTATTTGTCCCTCTGAAATCTTCCGTTCCCCTCCCTACTGCTCGTCAACACTAGCCTCCTCCCCAATCATTTTCCCATAAAATGCTCCTTATGCCCAGGTCCAAATCTTCTTTAAATACCAAGAACATAACTGACTTAGCATTGAAAGTTGAGGTACATCATCTTCTCTAATCAGGAATATTTGAGTATTACTCATTGTTTCTCATTTGTCAACCAAATTATTATTCATGTTGCTGTAAATCCTCATACTATACAGCTCTCTCTTTTTCTAAGATGTCTTTGCATGGAATTTTATTGTATGCTTTGAAAAATCTATAGACACCACATTTACCTCATCCCTTTTATATTTAAAATATATTGTCACTTGTTCAAAAAACTATTTAAAATTGTCTAATCTAATAAATGCTACTAAGTTAAACTGTTGAATGCTAATTATTTTTCCCACAGTTTGTGAAAGTCAACTGTTATGTTAAAAGTGGTATATCAGCAATGGCTCAGTCAGTAGGACTCTCACCTCTGACTCAGGATGTTGTGGGTTCAAGCATGTTCAGCCAGAAATGCCCAGTAGATGGTCCATCTCAGCTTCATAGATGCCAATCTTCAGCCGATTCGATTCACTCCACGTGACATCAGGAAAGGGCTGAAGGCGCCGAATACTGCAAAGCCTATGAGACCTGACAACACTCTGACAACAGTGAAGACTTATGCTGCAGAACTAGCTGAGCCCCAAGCCAAGCTGTTCCAGTGTAGCCACAACACTGGCATCTATCCAACAATGTGGCAAATTGCCCAGGTATGTCCTATTCACAAAAAGCAGGGCAAATCCAAACCAGTAAATTACGGCTGCTGCCCATCATTCTACTCTTAATCATCAGCAAGTGATGGAAGGTGTCATCAACAGTGCTCTCAAGCAGCACTTACACAGCAATAACCTGCTCACTAACAATGAGTTTGGATTCCACTAGGGCCACTCGGCTCCTGACGTCATTACAACCTTGATCCAAACACGGTCAAAAGAGTTGAATTCCAGAGGTGGGGTAACAGTGATTGCCCTTGACATTAAGGCAGAATTTGACAGAGTGTGGCATCAAGCAGCCCTGGCAAAATTGAAGTCAATGGGGATTGGTGTGGAGGTGGGGGGGAAATTCCAGTGTGTTATGATTAGGTGAGGGGAATCCTGAATGGCCCTCCTTTTTCCATCTTCTTGTTTGATTGCAACAGTTTTTTTTAAAAAACGAAACACTTGACAATTCTGTGAATGTTTAATACACGATCAAGGTTTACTTGAGTTTTTAAAAAGGATAGTTTCTATTGTCACCCAGTCCAAGTGAAATAATAAAAAAGCTCTGATTTTCATGCACATACAAATAGGTTACAGAGTGGGAGGGTAGATTAAGCAATTTTAAATCAAGTAAAATTAAAGGAAAATACAGATTTTGAAGGTTGGTGACTTGGCTGGCTTCTGGCTGAACTTGTTGGTTCTACTGGTTTCGGCATCGAGGTGGTTTGAAGGTATCGATGGATCTGTTTGTCTGACGATGGCAGCTGCGGGGTTGAATTCTTTTTTTAAAAATCTGTCTGCAGCACAGAGTCTAAAAACAGCATGCACCTTCAGCATCTCAGTTGTTTGGCATTTAGCAGAGAAAACACACAAAGGGTAGACTTGTTAAAAGACCCTCCATCTCCAACTGCCAATGACCCAAATACGGTCATGGCTAGCGTATTCCAGTTGTAACTTGACAAGATCATGGGTGGAAATTCCTCTCTTAGTCAGGATCCCATTGTCCAAACAATTAGGTCTAATGGCTTGTTGCCACCCGGTGAAGTACCCAGGTGATTGGATACTTTCCTAATGGGATAGGAGATAGCCCCCATTCATACTCTTCCAAGGCCATTGTCCTTGGTGTGGCTTTATGTGCCATTTGTCAGCGGGCTAAGATCTTACTCTATATTTATATAAAAAATATATATGTACACATCATAGACCCATAGAACACTACAGCACAGAAAACAGGCCATTTGGCCCTTCTAGTCTGTGCCGAAATATTATTCCCTTAGTCCCATTGACCTGCACCTAGTCCATAACCCTCCAGACCTCTCCCATCTATCTATCTGTCCAATTTATTCTTAAAACTGAAGAGTGAGCCCGCATTTACCACGTCAGATGGTAGATCGTTCCACACACTCACCACTCTCTGAGTGAAAAAGTTCCCCCTAATGTTCTCCCTAAACATTTCCCCTTTCATCCTAAAGACACGTCCTCTCGTGTTTATCTCTCCTAATCTAAGTGGAAAGAGCCTACTTGTACTTACCTTGTGCATACCTCTCATAATTTTGTAAACTTCTTTCAAATCTCCCCTCATTCTTCTACACTCCAAGGAATAAAGTCCTAACCTGTTTAATCTTTCCCTGTAACTCAACTCCTTAAGACCCGGCAACATCCTAGTAAATCTTCTCTGCACTCTCTCAATCTTACTGATATCCTTCCTGTAGTTAGGCGACCAGAACTGCACACAATACTCCAAAGTTGGCCTCACCAATGTCTTATACAACCTCACCATAACATCCCAACTCCTATACTCAATACTTTGATTTATGAAGGCCAGTATGCCAAAAGCTTTCTTTACAACCCTGTCTACCTATGATGCCACTTTCAGGGAGTTATGTATCTGAACTCCCTGATCCCTTTGTTCCTCCGCACTCCTCAGTGCCCTGCCATTTACTGTGTATGTCCTACCTTGGTTTGTCCTTCCAAAATGCAACACCTCACACTTTTCCGCATTAAGTTCCATCTGCCATTTTCTGGCCCATTTTTCCAGTTGGTCCAGATCCCTCTGCAAGCTTTGAAAGCCTTCCTTGCTGTTCAAAATGCCTCCAATCTTAGTGTCATCAGCAAACTTGCTGATCCAATTTACCACATTATCATCCAAATCATTGATATAGACAACAAACAACAATGGTCCCAGCACAGATCCCTGAGGCATACCACTAGTCACGGACCTCCAGTCTGAGAAGCAATCATCCACTACCACTCTCTTTCTTCTCCCACACAGCCAATTTTGAATCCAGTTTACACCCTCTCCATGGATACCAAGTGTCTGAACGTTCTGAACTAATTTCCCATGAGGGACCTTGTCAAAGGTCTCACTAAAGTCCATGTAGATAACACCCACAGCCTTTCCTTCATCTACTTTCTTAGTAAGCCCCTCAAAAAACTCTACAAGGTTCATTAAACACGACCTACCACGCACAAAGCCATGCCGACTATCCTTAATCAGCCCTTGGCTGTCCAAATAATTGTATATCCGATCTCTCAGAACACCTTCCAATAATTTACCTACTACTGACGTCAGGCTCACTGGCCTGTAATTACCTGGTTTACTTTTGGAGCCTTTTTTAAACAATGGAACAACCTCCAATCCTCCGGCACCTCACCCGTGGCTAAGGACATTTTAAATATTCCTGCCAGGGCCCCTGCAATTTCTACACTAGTCTCCCTCAAGGTCCGAGGGAATATCATGTCAGGCCCGGGGGATTTATCTACCTTTATTTGCTGTAATGCAGCAAGCACCTCCTCCTCTTTAATCTCTATATGTTCCATGACACTACTGCTTCCTTCCTTATACACTATGCCAGTTTCCTGAGTAAATACTGATGCAAAAAAACTGTTTAAGATCTCCCCCATCTCGTGAGCCTCCACACATAGATGACCACTCTGATCTTCAAGGGGACCAATTGTGTCCCTTACTATCCTTTTACTTTTAATATACATGTAGAAACCCTTCAGGTTTACCTTCACATTATCTGCCAAAGCAACCTCATGTCTTCTTTTTGCCTTCCTGATTTCCTTCTTTACTATTTTCTTACATTTTCTATACTCTATAAGTACCTCATTTGCTCCATGTTGCCTATACCTGCTATACACCTCTCTCTTCTTCTTAACCAGATCGCCAATATCCCTTGAAAACCAAGGTTCCCTATGCCTGTTAACTTTGCCTTTAATACTGACAGGAACATGCAAACTCTGCACTCTCAAAATTTCGTCTTTGAATGCCTTCCCCTTACTGAACACATCCTTGCCAGAAAACAACTTATCCCAATCCACTCTTCCTTGATCCTTTCTCATTTCCACAAAATTGGCCTTTCTCCGATTTAGAATCTCAACTCGAGGACCAGACCTATCCTTATCTATAATTAACTTAAAACTAATGACATTGTGGTCACTGGACCCAAAATGTTCGCCTACACATACTTCTGTCACCTGACCTGTGTGGTTCCATAATAGGAGATCAAGTATTGCATCCTCTCTCGTTGGTACCTCCATATATTGATTTAGAAAACTTTCCTGAACACATTTGACAAACTCTAAGCCATCCACTCCTTTTACAGTATGGGAGTCCCAGTCAATATGTGGAAAGTTAAAATCATCCTGGCGAACCTACAATTTTTTTTTTGAAACTGGACAAAAGCTTTAAACTGACTGAAGCCATGACTGGCTATGACTCATACCAAAGGAATTCCTGGCCTTTAGGACAGCAGTGATTTCATTATTTCTAGGCACGAGTGGCCCCATGACTGCAGAGATCAAATCCCAAGGAGCTACATAAAGACTATTTACGTTTCTAAGAGCAAGCTCTGGCCAATGGAGACCATGGCCAGGATTTTACATTGGTCGGGTGAGCTTGGCGTGAGCGGTCACGACGGCCGCCCGTGATCGGCTCCACACTGCCATTTTACGCGGGTGGGCCAATTACAGCCCGCCCAAGCATAATACACGACTCCGGCATCAGCATGAAGGGGTGGGTAGGGTCAGGAGCTCAATGTCCACCGGGTCCAAACTGCCACAGCAGCCATGCGAAGACTGCCATTAACTCGGAGGACCGTTGTCATGGAGAACATCAGTGCTAAAGACGGCAGGCGGGAGGGTAGGTCAGCGAGGCAGTTGGCCCTGTGGTTTTCCAACGAATGTCTCGCTGCCCTCGTGGAGGAGATGGCAGCACACTGGGATATACTTGTCCCCAGGGACGGTGGGGAGGAAGCACCCCCCCCCACCCCCCCCACCCCCCCACCACCTCATCAAAAATGCCTGGGAGGAGGTGGCATCCAGGGTCAGCTCCATGGGTGTAGTGCTGTAAGCGCTTCAATTACCTCCTGCAATTGGGAAGGATGAGTACCATGTTGGCATAGGTCACTTTGTACGGCAGTTAGGAGCGCCCCCCCAGCCCACTGCCACGACCTCAGAGTTCGTACAGTTTGAGTGAGTGGCAAATGTCAATGAGGCAGCATCTGGGCAAGGGATTCAGCCTTGGCTGCTTGGAATGAGCGTCTTGCGGCTCCAGGGTTACCAATCGGCTGAGCCCTGCGAAGTGTTCCTCAGGTGGGGTTGGCCAGGCTGCAATGGCAATGCAGGTACAGGGTGGACCCATCAATGCTCCTTTCTCCTTTCAGGAGAAGACATCCCACAATAATGTTGAAAGGTTGCAGACTGGTGGAGAACTGCCCCCACCTACTAATCTTGTCCAGATATGAGTAGGGGGCACTGGAGCTAGAGAGATGCCGTGCGTCTAGGTCAACCAGCCAAGGTGAGGTTGGGGTGCCAAGGGAAGTAAGAGTGCAGTGCACTGAGGTCAGATGATCTGTTAGCAACCATTCCACTGTTGTCTCTATATTGATGTGAGCCTCGAACATGGAATCCCCATTGATAATGGAAAGACGAGGGCACCCTGATCCGGGTGCCAGGCACGCACAGTAACAGTGTAACAACTTCAACTAATGACATGTCCTTTTTCTTCCTTTCAGACTCACCAGAAGTCCGTCGGGGCCAGGAGTCTGAAGGCCTGCTGCTCACCCCAGAGGACACTGAGGATAGAAATGCACCAGTGTCACATCATTTCAGCCAGGCAGGCACCAGTGCAGATACCAGCACCTCGGTGGTCATTAGATCAGCAGATAGTATCTCAGTGCACAGCGGTGAGGGCACTTCACATTCGCTTGAGGTGCAGGCGGAGACAGAGAGTGCCCAGTGCGCCGGCAGTCAGAGGGCTGCTGGGGACCAGGAACATGCTCAGTTGGTGGCTGATGATGTGCCTCAGGAGTCATCCCTGAGGCAGCAGACGCTGGAAGTCCAGCAGGGCGTGCAGGAGGATCTGGCAGAGATACATGAAGGAATGCGTGCCATGGTCTGCGTTGTGGAGGAGTCCATGTGAAGCATGAGCAATGCAATGACCCTCATGGCTGAGTGCACTGCCTCGTCCATGGAGAGAGTAGCGACTCTCATGGAGAGGCTGCTCCAGAAGCTCAATCAGGGATTCCTGGGGATGCACTCGGATCTGCAAGCCTCACACCAGCAATGACCTCAGGTGGTCACTGTCAGCGTGGGAGATGGATTGGGCACCCAGTATTCCAGCTAGGTGCCCATCAATCAATGGTAAGGAGGGAGGTCGAAAGCGACCTCATGATGGCATACGAGCTGTTTGTTGTCTTTGCGGGGTCCTCTCAGGGCGCTCCTGAGAGAAGCCAGGAGAATTTGTTTCATGTATGCCAGGCACTACACCAGTAAATATGTTTGTGTTCAACAAGCCTCTGGGTGCTTCATTAGTTCTGCAGGTGCAGGGTAACCCATAAAGCTATGAGTGACTTGTTTGTCATTGAGCTTTATTGAAATGGCACGTAGTGCATGTTGTTCACCAAGCAAATGTTCCCGTCAGGTAGAGTATGGAGCTGCAGCCCTGGACTATGGTGGTGGTTCATCTTTGGTAGGCTAGCTGAAGGAGTGTTGGATTGAAGCCTCCCGGATGTCCCTGCCTCCCTGGAAGTTGCCCGGGTCAGCGTCTATTCCCTCAGCGTTCTCCTGGGTGTGCTCATCCTCGGACTCACAATTGGACTCTGCTGCCAGAGCAGCTGCATAAGCATCTTCTTCCTCCACTGTGTCCCCACTTTCCAGCACCAGATTGTGGAGAGCGCAGCATGCTACCATTATCAGTGACACACGATCTAGGAGGTATTGCAATGCACCCCCTGAACAGTCCAGGCATCAGAAGTGCATCTTGAGAAGACCGGTGCTTCTCTCTACCACCGCCCTTGTGGATGCCAATTCGATTCAGCCAGTTCGATTCACTCCACGTGATATCAAGAAATGGCTGAAGGCACTGGATAGTGCAAAGGCCTTGACAATATACCGGCAATAGTACTGAAGGCTTGTGCTCCAGAACTTGCCACGCCCCTAGCCAAGCTGTTCCAGTACAGCTACAACACTGGCATCTAAACAGCAATGTGGAAAATTACCCACGTATGTCCTGTACACAAAAAGCAGGAGAAACCGAACCAGGCCAATTACTGCCCCATCAGTCTACTCTCGATCATTAATAAAGTGATGGAAGTGGTTATCAACAGTGCTATCAAGCGGCACTTGCTTAGCAATAACCTGCTCACTGACGCTCAGTTTGGGCTCTGCCAGGGCCACTCAGCTCCTGATTTCATTACAGCCTTGGTTCAAACATGGATAAAAGAGCTGAACTCCAGAGTAGAGGTGAGAGTAACTGTCCTTGACGTCCAGGTGGCATTTGACCACTACAATCTAGAAGGACAAGGGCAACAGATACATGGGAACACCACTACCGGGAAGTTCCCCTCCAAGCCACTCACTATCCTGACTTGGAAACATATCGCCGTTCCTTCACTGCTGCTTGGTCAAAATCCTGGAATTCCCTCCTTAATAGCGCTTTGGGGTTCCTACATCACAGGGCCTACAGCAGTTCAAGAAGGCAGCTCATCACCACCTTCTCAAGGGCAACTGGGGATGGGAAATAAATGCTGGAGCATGATAGAATACTCTCCGGTTGCATGGATGAGGCTCCAAGAAGCTCAATCAGATCAGAGCAAAGCAGCCTGCTTGAGCGGCTCCCTCCACCATCGTCACTCAGTGACAACAGTGTCCACTGTATACAAGATGCACTGCAGCAACTCTCAAAGGCTCCTTCAACAGCACCTTCCAAACCCATGACCTCTACCACCTAAAAGGACTAGGGCAGAAAACAGATGGGAACACCACCACCTGCTAGTTCCTCTCTAAGCCACACACCATCCTGACTTACAACTATATCGGTGCTCCTTCAATGTCAAGATTAAAATCCTGGAACTCCCTACTCATCAGTACTATGACTGTACCTACACCAGATGGACTATAGTGGTTCAGAAAGGTGGTTCGCCATACCCTGCTCAAGGGCAATTAGGGAGGGGCAACAAATGCTGCCTTTGCCAGCAATGCCCAGATCTCATGAAAGAATTTTTTTAAAAGTATCACTCCAAGGCCTGAGCACATAAACACAGTTCTGGGCAGTTCATTAACATTGGAGGTGCTATCTTTCCAATGAGACACTAAACCAAAGCCACGGTTGCCCTCTCAAATGGACATCCTGTGGCACTATTTTGAAGAAGAGCAGGGGAATTATTCCTGGTGTCCTGGTCAATATTTATCTCTCCATCAACATCACAAAAATAGAATTTCTGATCATTATTACATTGTTCTTTGTGGGAGCTTGTTGTAGACAATTTGGCTATAATTCAACAGTACTTCAATGGCTGTAAAGCACTTTGGGTTGTCCTGTGGTTGCAAAAGGCACGATATAAATGCAAATCTTTTTATGTTTTTAAATTTTAGATCATATTTTCACTTAGGATCTGTATCATAGTGAACCCTTCTGAAGGGTATGAGGCAAGTAAATCAATACCAATCATTAATCTGAAGAAAGAATATAAACAGAAAAGGCTGGGCACACGTGGCATCCGTGAATCTGAAGCAACTTGCTAATCTGGTTACTCCAGTTATGCACATTACTCCTGGTTTCCTTACATGCCAGGATGGGAAAATATTCCAAGTCAAATGACTCACATCATCAGTTATCATTTCTCAAAATATATTTCAAGCAGATCAACAGGTAGGATAAAATTAAAATATATTCATAAAATTTGAAATATTTGGAACTTTAAAAAAGTGTTGGTGAGGCTGCTTCCTCAACACATTAGCATTTACATCTGCCTCCTATTAGCCACCTGTAGTAGCTTCTTTTCCATCTTTGGCAAAGGTAGAAAGGGAACCAAAAAGCAGTCAGGTTGGATTCTAAATGGGGATTAAGGAGATAGTGTTGCTATAAGACAGAGGGAAATAGGGAAAAGTGAAAATATGATCTAAAATTTAAAAACATAAATAGGGCTTCCCTTTTACTTAATAATTCCTATGAGGTTGCAACTATGTGGTAGTCAAAAGATTGTTGGTTTATAATCAGTCTATTTGACACACTGTTTGACCAAGAAACAACAACTATAATGAATTCTGATAGCTACTTGTCATTTTTTTTCCAGAGATGAAAACTCTACAGTGCATGAGCTTAAATGTGTTTGTCGATTCATAATAATTCACCTCTTCACATGAGAAAGCTTTATTAAATCTCAGCTGTGCTACTAAATCAGGAATATAGGCCTGGGAGAAGGAAAACAGGGGAAAACTATCAAGACTAGTCCTTCAAGTGAACCTCCAGTAGCATTATCAAAATTCAGCAGTGACAATGAACACAATAAGGTGGTCATGTTTTGAGACATCTGACTATCTATCCTAGGAGAAATTTTGGCAGACGCTTACATTAAGATGTTGCTATTAAGCTTGCAAGGGTTAAATCCCATTACACACCAACCAGAGGGACAGTATTTAAATTTAAAGGATAATTAAAACAGCAGTTAGGGCTAAACAAATTCTGCCAATGGTCACATGCCACACAGTAGTTTGAGACGGAGGTTCATTGATACTCTGTGTGACAATTCACTTAGTTGGTTGGGATAAACCTAGGAGCATGGTAGCAGTTTAACTGGTCAATCCTTGGCACAGGGGACAAGGAAAGATCAGGTATGTTGAATTGAACAAAGCTTAGTCCACAAAAAATTGGTTTGCAACTCAAAGAAGGAAACAATCCTCTTCCTAATACTGGGATGATGAGTTTTGGGGATTTTGCTCATACAGTACATGAAGTGAATTTAACCTATTTTGTTATTTTCAATGCTACAAAGAAGCACTATGAAATAGAATAAATCTCACTGAAAATTGTATTCTGTCTGTTCATATATTAGAAACTTAAAAAGTCAGTTTTTAAATGGCCATATCTCATTAAAAACTGTTAAATCTGTTCTCCAAAAAATAGTATCAATAGACGTTGGGACACATGGGATGTTACAGCATCAAATGCTATAAAAGAGGACTTTCATGGTTATAACACTTGGAACAACACTACAGCATGATTAGATACTGGGCTGTAAAGGTAAAATCTTAATCTTAGAGGACGAGGAGTTCAGATATGGGAGAGTCTAGTGATGCTGCATCCAACAGAATATCTAGTGGAAACTCAAAGTATGATCAATGGGCTTCAAGATAACCTTGTCCTCTTATAAAAGAGTAAAATGCTGAGATTTTTGGTGGAGGAAAGAGGCGAGAACATGTATATCAAGCATAAAATAATCAGTGCAAAGAATAGATGATGGTACTGGTGCGCTAGATTCGGATACAGACTTGTATTGCTTGAGGTCTGGTTTTGAATTAGGGCTCCCAATTTCTGAAGTTGCAATCTGCAGTTTTTTTTCTTTATTATTTCATGAGATGTGGACCTTGCTGGCATGGCCAGCATTTGGTGCCCTAGAACTGAGAGGACAGTTAGGATAAACAAGATAGGACAAACCAGGTAAGGATGGCAGGTTTCCTTCCTTAAACTCCTTAGATTGTATTTCACATTTAGTGTGAGGGTGGGAGGAGTGGATCTAAGACTAGTATTTTAAACTTAATTAAGGGAAATTATGAGGGCATGAAGACAGAGCTGACTAAAGTGAACCGTGGGATTAGGTTAAGGGATAGGTCAGTAGGTCAGTAGAGATGCAGTGGCAGACATTTAAGGCAATATTTCAGAATACACAGAAAAGATACATTCCAATGAGAAAGAAAGATTCTAAGGGAAGGACACACCATGTGTGGCTAACATAAAATCAAAAGAAAAGGCATATAATTCTGCAAAGATGAGTGGAAGGTCAGAAAATTGGGCAGAATATAAAGAACAGCAAAGGATAACTAAAACATTAATAAGGAGGGAGAAATTATAGTATGAGAGAAAGCTAGCTTGAAATATAAAGACAGAGAACAAGAGTTTCTACAGGTATTTGGAAATAAGAGTAAGTATGGTGAGTGTTGGTCCTCTAGAAAGTGAGAATGGGAACGAACAGGTGTTTTGCGTCTGTCTCCATTTAGAGGATACAAATAAAATTCCAGAAATAATTGTGAATCAGGAGGTGAAAAGGATGGAGGAACTTAAAACAATCCCAATCACCAGGGAAAGGATAGTGAGAAAATTATTAGAACTGAAAACTGACTAATCCTCAGGTCCTGATGGACTTCATCCTAGGGGCTTAAAAGAAGTGGCTGCTGAGATGGTAGACTATTTTAATTTTCTGAAATTCCCTAGATTCGGGAAAGATCCAATCAGATTGGAAAATAGAAAATATGACTATTCTATCCAAGAAAGGAACAAAACAAAAGGCGGGCAACTACAGGCCAGTTAGGTAACATCTGTTGTAAGAAAATTGCTAAGGAGGCTATAGCAGGTCACTTAGAAAATCTCAATGCAATCAAGCAGAGTCAACAAGGTTTTGTGAAAGGAAAATCATGTTTGATTAATTTACTGGAGTTCTTTGAAGAGGTAACAAGCAATGTGGAAAAGGGGAACCTGTAGGTGTGCTGTACTTAGATTCCAAAAGGCGGGTGACAAAGTGCCACATCAAAAGTTACTACACAAAGTAAGAACTCATGGTGTAGGGAGTAATATATTAGCATTGATAGAAGATTGGTTAGCTAAAAAGCAGAGACCAGAGATGAATCGGCCTTTCTTGTGTTGGCAAGATGTGACGAGATGTGGATTAGTGCTGGGGCCTCAAATATTCACAATTTATATCAATGACTTGGGTGTAGGAATGGAATGTGAGGTTGCTAAATTTGATGACACAAAGATAGGTAGAAAAGTAAGTTGTGAAGAGGACATAAGGAGTCTGCAAAGGGACATAGATAGATTCAGTGAGTGGGCAAATATTTGGTAGATGGAGTATAATGCGGGAAAATTTGAATCTGTCCACTTTGGCAGGGCATGAAGAATAGGAAAGCAGCATATTAATTGAATGGAGAGGCATTGCAAAACCCTGAGGTACAGAGGGATCTGATTGTCCTGGTTCATGAATCAGGGAAAGTTAGTGTACAGGAACAGCAAGTGATTAAGGAAGGCAAATAGAATGTTGACACTTATTGCAAGGGGAATTGAATATAAAAGCAGAATGATTGGCTACAGTTGTACAGGGCATTGGCGAGGCCACATCGAGAGTACTGTACACTTTTGGTCTCTTTATTTAAGAAAGGACATAAATGCGTCAGAAGCAGTTCAGAGAAGGTTCAGTCAAGTGATACCTGGGATAGGGAGGTTATCTTATGAGGAAGGGTTGGACAGGCTGGGCCTGTATCCATTGGAGTTTAGAAAATTGAGAGGTGATCGTATTGAATCATATAAGATCCTGAGGGGACTTGACAGGGTGGATGCTGAAAGGATGTTCCCCTGTACTGGAGGGATTACAGAATATTAAGGGATACAGATGAAAAATAAATTTCACATTTAAGATGGAGATAAGAATTTTTTTCCCTCAGAGGGTTGTGAATCTTTGGAAATCTCTTTCCCATAGAGTGGAGGAGACAGAGTCAATGAATATTTTTAAAGCAGAGGTAACTAGATTTTTGACTAACAAGGGAGTGAAAGGATAGGGAATTGAGGCAACAATCAGATGAGCCATGATCTTATTGAATGGCGGAGGAGGCTCACAGGGCCAAATAGCCCATTCTTGCTCCTAGTTTGTATGTTCGTATGTGAAGGACATTGGTGAACCAGATGGATTTTACAACAGTCAATTTCATGGTTGTCGTGGCAATCATCACAGAGATTAGCTCTATCTTCCAGATTTATTAATTGAATTCAAATTCCACAGCTGCCATGGTGGAATCTGAACCCATGTCCCCAGTGCATTAGCTTGGGCCTCTGGGTTACTAGTCCAGTGATGTTACCACTATGCCATCTCCTCTGAACTTGATGTTAACACATGCTTTATACAAGGTGCTGTACCCAAATTTACCACAATGTAACAAGGCTTCCATTATAAAATGTAAATCAGTGCTTTGGGACACAACAGTCTTCCAAAATTCATGCAATTAGTCCAAAATAAAGGAGGGCAAAAAATTGGTTCCAGCTGCAAATTTCAATTTGGAAACACTGCACTCTGATGCTGATTATTTTATTTTCACTTAATCCCTATAGACTCCCTGCAGACATGCCAGATTTTTAAAAATAAACATATTTTTCACAGTTTTATTTAAGTTAGATAGGTTCTTCTAACCACCAATTCAGCCTTGTTTTAATTCCAGGGAGCTTGAGACAGGACATAGTGCACCAGTCCAGTTAAAAAAAAATCTCACAATGATTGGTTATTTTTGGCACATGCAAGACAAACAGAGGCAGGCAAGACACTGCAATATTCGGGGAGAATTTATAAAAGAGGGGGGAAGCAAAATTCCTGCCTGGCCTAAGGGTATGATTTTAATCCCAACTGATGGGATGAAGTCTCCCCTCTCCACCAATTGTAAAGATCCCACCATAAATGAGCTTAGACAGTTGCAGTCTGTTCTTTACAAGTGTTGATCTAAATCATGAAGCTATTCGAAATTCAGGATGACATTGTGATCCCTCAGAGCCACAGGACTTTGGGATGTAGAACAGTGGTTTTGACTTGGGCAAAGCAGGCAAACCTTATGAATCTGCCAATTTATACATAATTTAGGGCTGATTGATGCTGACAGCATTTTTACAAGTAGGAAAAATGCATTTTCCCCAACATGAGAAGGTGACCTCAAACAGGAGCAAAAAATTAAAGAGAAAAAAAATTAACATAATCAGAAGTAGCATTATTCATCGTGTACATTTCTTATGTATAAGAAATGGACGAAGCAATCTGGGGGCTTTCATTACAAAAACATATAAATAGCACATCTGACTGGATTAAGGACTAGACTCAATGCCATCTGGGTTATATTGAAAGTGAGGGAAGTAAAACAACAAAATTTCAAAATACAGAGCAGGATATAATGTTACAAAATACTGAAACTTAAAAATATTTACCCCAATTATGCATTCTGCTTTGCTTCAAAAAAACAAATGAATCTGTACTACTCCTTGGAATCAAAGGGAATATAAAATGGAGATACAGCTCAGACATTGAATCGTGGCAAAGTCCTTTTGATTTAGAAAATGGAATTGTGAGATATGAACTGCATCATGAGGCAGTGACAAGTGGGACCAATTCAAAATAATTGTAATAAGACTAAAATTACAGCACAATGTATCCTTCTACTCATTTTTGAGAAGGTCAGCCTTACATTATCTTTCAATATGCACCTACATCAGTTTGACTGATCTCACTCTAATAGCATAAGTATCCAGTGTTCTCGACAACACAAGCTCCTGAACACTGCATTACCCTTCAACTGTTATAGTAAGCGTAATATTTCCAGCATACACAATTCCTTTAGTTGAAGATACGCCCTCAGTGTAAAAGATCATTAGATGACAGTTGCTTTTTTCACAATTGATAATCTGCAAAACACCACCATTAATCACAGTATAATTTCAAAAATCTTACTTACATCTTATTAAGCACAATCTTTTCAGTAATAGTTACACCAGCAAGAATAATTTTCTGGGATGCAGGTACACGATAATTAGTTGTATTATTTCAGTGAAAGGGATTCAGCTTTGACAGGATTAAAGCAGAATGGAGTGTAAAAGACTGTACCTTTTTGAACGTCGCAGCATGCTTGTGTCCGGCATGGAGAAATTGGAGAGCAGAGTCCAAAAGGAGTCAGACATGATCCTTTATACTTGTCATGGCTGCAGAATACGGTACTCTCTAACCACTAAGAAGCGCTCAGCTATTCCCTCTAGACCACTAAGTTATTCCATTAAGGTTAGTCAGAAAGGCAGAGTGCCAATGCTGTCTGCTCTGCTGTCTATTGATTATGCCTGCTTCTCTATGCGTGTGCAGGTGATGGAAATTCGAGCTGGACTGGATGTAGTTTCATTAGCTCACTGCACGGCAAGGAAGGCATTCAAGACCAGAGGATCAACTGCTGCTACATTAACCATTCAACTTTTTTTTTTGGCTAACCTGCTTTATAAAATCAGTTGATGTTCATGTGCTCTGATCTATGGAATACAATGTGCAGCTCATGTTCAATACCCTCTTGTACAATTTGCATGAACCGCTGCTAATAGAAAATAGAAACAGCATGTATTTATTAAAATGAGACTGCTCTAAAGTATTTTTCCCTATGGTTTTGAGGATATTGAAAGTATATATAAAAATGACTGTATAAGTCAAACAGACACTGTTTATTTTGCACAGTTGTTGAGTGGTCCTGAGGAAATGTATTTAGCAATAATTTTTGAAATCTGGCTTTAAAAATAATTTCACACACACTATAGTTAGGAAAGACTTTTCAAACAGCTTTCCACAGCTTTTTAATAGATACACTGTACTAAGTAAACATTAAAAGCGGAGGACGCCGTGCATATGGAGATTGCATAACATCACGAGGAAGCTACCCCTAGGGTACAAAATTTCCACCGCAATTTTAAAAACACAGAACATGTATATGTAGCTGCTACTCAACATCATTTCCAGTTAGCATATAATGCTGGATGTCAGAAAAGTACATTAGGACAAACAAATCGTACAACAATTCCTTGTTCTTTGCATTTTCAGGGGCAGGGAAATCACCTTTAAAATATAATAGAGGATTTTAACTATAATAGGCTGAAAATGTTGATCAAATGAGGGCCATAACCTGCTAAGTCCCACATAGTGTCAAATTTCTGGTAACGTCAGTAGGATTGTCACAGTATTACTTGGCACTTGGATTGCATCGTAACCACAGATCTTCTGTAGGTTCGTTTTATGCGACAGTCAACAGCTTGGAGCAATGAATTCTCAGCGCTAAGAGGTGTACAATATGGATCTAGCAGGTTGCACTAAACACAATTAAATAGCCAATTATGTACACATTGAGCCCAATTGACAAAGTACAACAAAACCTTTGAGAGTCAGCAGAAAGGTTACAGATAGAGCAGTATTCAAGAACCACAGTTCCTAATGGATTTTAACACACCAGACAAAGACTCCCGTATTGAGAAAATACATGAAAATGGTCGATCACATTACAGCTCGCCAGCTGTGGTAAACAACTGCTTTTACATCAGATGAATGTTGGCGAGCAGTGCATAATATTTAAAGCTGTACGACCCCATAATTAAATTTGCTCCAAGTGCAAGCAAAGGACCTAAAGAACTAAAGATTGTTTTTCCAACTTCAGTTTGAAAAAATCCTCTCTCCTCAAGATAGCAGCAATAGAAAGCATACAATGTGTATTTGTGGTGTCTATACCCAAGTTCCCAAGCACAGCAGACAGCAAAAACATAGCAGAAACAGAAACCTGTGATGCACTTGTAAAAAGCAAATCATAGCAATATTAATCTTGCTTATAACTTTTGTGGCAGGATGAATCAGTGTTTCATGTATATGCTGCATGTGAGATGTGATTACTTTAGGGGGCTGTTTCTCAATCTCTTGCCTTCACTTCGGTGAGACACTCCTGATCTTTGGCAACCTGGTGCAGAGGTGGTAGTGGTGGTGGTGGGGGATGAGAGCAGGGAAGTAGCTAAATTAGATGACTTTCTGGTGAGTCTTCTCCTGAGCCTGGCCAAAGTGGCCATCAAGAGGCACAAGATGGGAGCAGTCCAGGGGTCACACTGGCTGCCTGCTTCTCTTCCATAATCTTGTCCACGACTAGGTGGCCCTGAAGGAGATGCATATAATATCTACCAGAAAGCCTGAGACCTTCCACGACCAGGGGACACAACAGGAAATTGAGCATTTTGTGGGAACCTAAGTAATGTTGTCATGTTTGCTTTTGGTTCCCTTTGTTTTATCCAAAGTTATGAATGATTATCCTGAATCACCTATTTCCTGTACCTGAGGAAATCCTCCCAGAGACAGAGTGTGGCTTAAGACCTTCCAGACGAACCTCTGGTGTGGTCTTTGTTGCCAGGCAAACCTAAGAAAAATGTCAAGAACAAGACCAGGAACTCGTCGTTGCATTCATCGACCTGACTCAGTAAATCGCAAGACTCTGAGAATTGTGCTCCAAATATTTGAATGTCCAAGAAGCTTCATCACAGTCTTGCAATTGCTTCATGATGATATGACTGCAATCGCCTTGAGTGGAAGATCTGAAACAGACGTCTTCAAAATCTGGAACCACGGTCAAGCAAGGCTGTATGGTTGCCTTTTTACAACCTATTTACAACTATCTGACAGTGGCTCTTCACCTCATCAAAGATCAAATGTCCTCTGATCTCAGTATTAAATACAGAAAAATCTTGATAGAAAACTCTAACTTCAGTCACCTCCATGCCAAAACTAAACTGACCACCAGAGACATTCATGATCTACAATTTGCGGATGACTGCAGTGTTGTTGTCCACTCTGCACCAGATTTGCAAGCCACTTTCAATCTCTTCAATTCTGCATAGAAGAGACTCAGACTGTCCTTGAATGTTGCCAAAACAATCTCATATCAACCCACACCTATATCCCACCTCCCAAATAGAAAAGGCTCTGGAATATGTTGTGTGTACATCCCATACCTTGGCAGCCACCTCTCTCAAAAGGCCACCATTGATGAGAAGATCCAACATCAGATCAGATGCGCCAGCTCAGCCTTCTACAAACTACGGCAGCAAGTGTTTGACAACAAAGACCTCCACAAGTCAACAAATGGATTACTAGGCCAGCGACAATACCACTATGCCATCGCCTCCCCTGCCTTGGCTCTTCATGTGCCCAAGCAGGCCGATTCTTGACCCACAGATCTTTGCGCACATAGGACAGGGTGCCCCACAAGGTGGTGGGATCTGGCATGCAGGATTTGCTTCATTAACTTTCCTTCTCTACGGCCAATCTACCTCATCATTAAGATGTTGTACCTCAAAGCATGATGCAGCTTCATGGACATGATGTCACCATTTTGAATGATTGGTTGCAGGCTACTCCAGACCCATGGTTGACTCTTAACGTGACAATTGTAACAAACTGCGGCAAAGTCACAAAAAAGGAATGAAACAGAACGTACCACCTGACATCGACCTAGGCACCGAAAACGACAACAGCAATATCAGCCCTGTCGACCCTGCAAAGTCCTCCTTACTAACATTTGGAGACTAGAGCTGTCTTTCAACAACAGCCTGACATAGACATCCTCGGGGAATCATACCTTACAGATAATGTCCCAGGCACCACCATCCCTGGGTACGTCCTGTCCCGCCAGCAGGACAGGCCCAGCAGAGGTGGCGGCACAGAGGTATACAGTCGGGAGGGAGTTGCCTTGGGAGTCCTCAACATTGACTCCGGACCCCATAAGTCTCATGGCATAAGGTCAAACACAGGCAAGGAAATCTCTTGCTGATTACCACGTACTGCCCTCCCTCAGCTGATGAATCAGTGCTCCTCCACATTGAACACCACTTCAAGGAAGCACTGAGGGTGGCAAGGGCACAGAATGTACTCTGGGTGGGGAACTTCAATGTCCATCACCAAGAGTGTCTCGGTAGCACCACTACTTACAGAGCTGGCCAAGTCCTAAATGACATAGCTGCTAGACTGCGTCTGCGGTAGGTAGTGAGTGAGGGAACCAACAAAAGAGAAAAAACATACTTGACCTCATCTTCACCATCCTGCCTGCCGCAGATGATGTGTCCATGACAGTATCGGTAGGATTGACCACCGCACAGTCATTGTGGAGACGACGTCCCACCTTCACATTGAGTTATCCTCTATCATGTTCTGTGGCACTATCACCATGCTAAATGGGATAGATTTGAAAAAGATCTAGCAACTCAAGACTGGGCATCCATGAGGCGCTGTGGGCCATAAGCAGCAGCAGAATTGTACCCGTACACAATCTGTAACCTCATAGCCTGGCATAATCCCACTCTACCATTAACATCAAGCCAGGGGATCAACCCTGGTTGAGGGCATGCCAAGAGCAGCACCAGGCATACCCAAAAAGGAGGTGTCAACCTGGTGAAGCTATAACACAGGATTACGTGCATTCCAAACAGCATAAGCAGCAAGTGATTGGCAGGGCTAAGCAATCCCACAACCAACAGATCAGATCTAAGCTCTGCAGTCCTGCCACATCCAGTCGTAAATGGTGGTGGACAATTAAACAGCTCACTGGAGGAGGAGGCTCCATAAATATCCCCATCCTCAATGATGGAGGAGCCAGCACATCAGTGCAAAACATAAGACTGAAGCATTTGCTACAATTTTCAGCCAGAAGTGCCAAGTGGATAATCCATCTCAGCCTCCTCCGGAGGTCCCGAGCATCACAGATGCCAGTCTTCAGCCAATTCGATTCACTCCACGCGATATCAAGAAATGGTTGAAGGGAATGGATACTGCAAAGGCTATGGGCCCTGACAATATTCTGGCAAAAGTACTGAAGACTTGTGCTCCAGAACTTGCCATGCCCCTAGCTAAGCTGTTCCAGTACAGCTACAACACTGGCATGTACCCGGCTATGTGGCAAATTGCCCAGGTATGTCCTGTACATAGAAAGCAGAGCAAATCCAACCCGGCCAATTACTGTCCCATCAGTCTGCTCTCCATCATCAGTAAAGTAATGGAAGGAGTTATCAACAGTGCCATCAAGTGGCACTTGCTTCGCAATAACCTGCTAATTGATGCCTAGTTTGGGTTCCGCCAGGGCCACTCAACTCCTGACCTCATTACTGCCTTGGTTCAAACATGGTCAAAAGAGCTGAACTCCCAAGGTGAGGTGAGAGTGACTGCCCTTGACACCAAGGATGCATTTGACAGAGTGTGGCATCAAGGAGCCCTAGCAAAACTGGAGTCAACGGGAATCAGGGGGAAAACTCTCTGCTGGTTGGAGTCATACCTAGCACAACGGGAGATGGTTGTTGGAGGTCAGTCAGCTCAGCTCCAGGACATCACAGTAGGTGTTCCCTAGGATAGTCTCCTCAGCGTAGCCATCTTCAGCTGCTTCATCAATGACCTTTCTTCCATCATAAGGTCAGAAGTGGCGATGTTCGCTGATGATTGCACGATATTCAGCACCATTCATGAGTCGTCAGATACTGAAGCAGTCCATGTCCAAATGCAGCAAGACCTGGACAATATCCAGGCTAGGACTGACAAGTGGCAAGTAACATTCGCACCACACAAGTGTCAGGCAATGACCATCTCCAACAAGAATCCAAACATCGCCCCTTGATGCCCAATGGCATTACCATCACCGATTCCTCTACATCAACATTCTGGGGGGTTATCGCTGACCAGAAACTGAACTGGACTAGCCATCTAAGTACTGTGGCTACAATAGTAGGTCAGAGGCTAGGAATCCTGCGACAAATAACCCACCTCCTGACTCTTCAAAGCCTGTCCACCATTTATAAGGCACAAGTCAGGAGTGTGATGGAATACTCCCCACTTGCCTGGATCAGTGCAGCTCCCACAACACTCAAGGAGCTTGATGCTAAGTGGGACAAAACTGGCCACTCGATTGGCACCACATCCACAAATATTCACTCCCTCCACGACTGACGCACAGTAGCAGCAGTGTGTACCATCTACAAGATGCACTGCAGGAATTCACCAAGTTCCTTCAACAGCACCTTGCAAACCTAAGATCAATACCACCTAGAAGGACATGGGCAGCAAATAGATGGGAACACCACCACATGGAAGTTCCCCTCCAAGTCACTCACCATCCTGACTTGGAAATATATCGCCATTCCTTCACTGTCGCTGGGTCAAAATCCTGGTACTCCCTTCCTAACAGCACTGTGGGCGTACCCACACCCATGGGCTGCAGTGGTTCAAGGAGGCAGCTCACCACCACTTTCTCAAGGGCAATTAGGGATGGGCAATAAATGCTGGCACAGCCAGTGAAGCCCACATCCCATGAATGAATAAAAAAAAAAAATTTACGACTTTGAGTAGACTTCATCCTCGAAGCTAGGGGCAGCCGACGAATTAAGGAGAATAACATTATGTTGTAAATTTAAACATAGTTCTCAAAATGACACTAAAAGGGCAAAAACATTTTGAGATTGAAGATAATTTTGCATGTAAATTATTCTCAACTAAGTAATGTAAACAAGTGTGGTTTTCTCGATTCTTTGGAAACTTGCCAATTCATGTGTCTCTGCTGAACTACACAGATGCTAACACCAGCCAGTAGACTTACATTAACCACCAATTCCATCAGAAGCCATGAGCCTCAGCACCCTTTCCAATACTGGATACAAATGGGAATTCAAGCTTGGAGGTCAATGCTGGCCAAATACTGAAGTTTTTCTGTTTTAATCAGTTCAGGAGAGTAAAAAAAGTACTAATCAACCTGACTTCCTACAGAGGAATTGATTGGCAGTTCTGTTATTTACATTAGCTGAGTAGATAGAGATTTGAAACGGTGAAAGCCTGAGTGGGTGAAAACCTATGATATTTTATATAAGAAAGCATTCCAACCCTCTCTTTTTTAAAAACTATCAGCTTTTAAACCTGTTTAAATGAACCTGGGGAAAACTAGGAAAATCATACTATATCCTCCAGTAGTTGATTTACCTAATGGGATGAATATACCATTCACAGGGTGCCGGCACTTGTTGAATTTCTCAGCCCAATGGTGTCACAACTTTAGCATAGATGTCACCACTGGCTATGTATTCATTGGGTCTTGGCAGCAGTACATCGTGGCTGACTTCAGGGGTAAATTGAGCTGAGTGACAATTATAAAAGTATACTTAAAATGAAAATTACTCTGAACTATCCGGAGCCACCCTACCCTGGGAAACCATGGGCAGTACTGAATACTGACGACAGAGGTTTCATCCAATGCCTGGAGAACTGGTTGGAGACCTGTGTCACTTTCATTAAGGAAGGCCTCCTGAAATTAAGTGTCTATCAGGCCCTTAACTGGCCAGTGATGGACCTTCCCCAGGAACAAGGTTAATACCAGCAGTGACAGGATGAGGCCCTTAAGTGCATTAATTGTCCATTTAAGGGCATCGATTAGCTTCCAGGTCCATGAGGTGAACTTAATCGGGTGGCAATGGGAAGGTGGCAGGGTCCCACCCCACAACCTTCTGCCCAATTAAATGCCGTCCCACCCCTCCAATCTCTCCAAGAGGGGTGGCATTAAATTCCACCCCATTTTTCAGGCTGGATTAACTTTGCTAAGAAGCACAATTAGAATCCACCAGCTTCTTCAGGTGGGAGATGAGCAAGCAGTTTGTATTTTTAAAGAATTTTGTGACTACATGGAGCAATCAGGTCATCTAAATGTTTGCCACTGGATTATACTCTACTCATCAGTGCTCCCCATTTGACTTTGCTACTCATAGATCAGAAATAATTTCCTACTCTCCTTAGCTGATCTCATGGGTACACGAAAATCATAGAATATTGCAACACACAAAGAAGCCATTTGGCTCATCTCTTTTAAGGTTCCTCCACCATCTGTAGTTCCCGCTCAACACTTAGGTAACGTACAAGACAGCCGGCACTCATCAAACTATACTCCAGTGTAACATTTACTTACATTACCACAGTGACTACAATACTTCATTAACTATAAAGTCCTTTGCAACATCCTTGGGTGTGAAAAGCGTTAGATAAAAATTCAAGTTAATATTTATTTCTGTAAAAATAAAATCTTGTCTATCCATTATCTTTTATGATTTCAGCACATCCCAAGTACTTTACCACATCCAATGAAGAACATTTGAAGTGCACTCACAGTTGTAATGCAGAAAGCATTTCAGTCAATTTGCATGCAGCAAGGTTCCACAAAGAGAAATTTGATAGTTTTCAGATGATCTGCTTTGTTGGTGAAGTTGATTGAGAGATAAATACTGGGCAAAAACACCAAGGATAATCCCCTGTTCTTAGTGCCACAGGATCTTTTATGCATTGCTCCCACCAATCCCTGACCTTCTATTTTGCTCCACCTGCTCCACCCCCACTTAATCAGTATAAAATCCATCACATTTCTCCTTCTATTTAGTTCTGAAGAGTCATATAGACTTAGAACATTAACTCTGTTTCTCTCTCCACACATGCTGCCAGACCTGCTGAGTTTTTCCAACATTTTCTGTCTGTCTTTCTTTTACATACGCCTCAGTTTAGCATTTCATTCCAAAGATGGCATCCTCAGGCAGTGCAGCACATTCTCAGTCGTGCACTGGAGTGTCAGGATAGATTTTTGTGCTCAAGACTCTTGGAGTGAGGCCATCTCCAGGGAAGCAAAACCGGTGGAACAGCTTATCCATCACCTCATCATGAGATTGAATGTTGGGAGAGAAGCTATTAGTGCAAAAAGAACCCTGCTTCCATATGTATGTCAGGTGATGGAAATTCAAGTGAGCCTGGCTTTTGAAGGGAGGTACTAAGATGACAACCCTCCAGTCCTTTGGCACATCTTCCACAACTAAGAATATTTAAACAATTGTGGTTAGAGCCCCTGCTTTTTTCTTTTCTTTGACTTCCTTTAGGAGTTATAGGGTGCATGCAATCTAGGCCATTTGCCTTGGAATTCCACCAACTTTTTGAGTACTATTTCCTGATCTATAGTTATCCTGTAAGGGAGCTCCATATTCTTCTCTTGTACCCTTTCATTTCCACTACCACACTCTTCTCTGAAAACCACCACAAAGTAATCATTTGGCATTTGCATCTTGCTTCGTCCTCCGCAAACTTTCTTCAGTTATTCTTTTGCTTTGTTGATAATAATGCTTTACTATGTCTCTTTATTTTATCTGTGAAACTTTTTATACCTCACTTCAGTGTGTTTTTTATATCCATTAAATTTTTATATTCTTCTCGACTTTCTTTTGTGTTTGCATAGATTTGTGACAAGCTTCAGACTCAATTTAAATTGAATTTTTTGGATCATCCAAGTAAATCTAGCTTTTGCCTCACTACTTTTTCTTCTGGTGGGAAGATGTTTCGCTTGTTATCTAAATCATCTCCTGTTTAAAAGGTCCTAATTGTATATGTAAATTATTTGGTTAGTTTCTTTTTTAATCTAATTGAAAGTGCATTTGGCACCCTAACCAATTTTCCATTACTTTTTTTACTATTAAATGTAATGACGTTATAGTTTCTGTTTCTGAAACATTTCCAAATCCATTTCCTGTAATTAAATGCAGCACTTCCTCGTACCTTGCTGGACAAAAAGCATGCTGATCTAGAAAGCTATCCAGGTAACGTTAAAGAAAACCCACCCCTTCTGTATCACTTTTACCCCAGTTAATCTTGTTATTATGACCCTGATGTTTGTGCATTTTGTTTAATATGCCTACAGCCTTTCCTCTATCACTTTTTCACTGTTCTATAATGTACTCCTATTACAGGAGCAATTTCCTTCTTATTCCTTAAAGGTAACCAAATGGATTTTGGTTTTGCACCATCCCTAATATTATACCAGTGTTCAGGTACTGGAGCAAAATCTCTGATTAACACTGACACCCTTGCTTCATTTTCTGTCACTCAATTGCTCCTGATTTTTTAAACTATCCCTCAGGGATATATTCAAATTATCCATTGGTTTTAAAAGAAGAAAGACAAGTGGCAATGAAAACAAAGTTACAAGAAGAGAAGGTGAAACAACTGTGCTGGATAACCATATTATGTTCGGAGTGTTCGGGTTCCATTCTTTCCTTTGCCTAATCCATGTCCCTGTTGATGCTATTAACTGATACCTCAAAGCAATATGCTCCTCTATATTACCAATTTTGTCAGTAATACTTCATATGTGTTTACATACATACAGCGCACTTGCCTTTGTCTAATTGATAATCCAGCTTATAATAATTTTTTCTCATTTTCTTTCCTACAATAATCTCTTGTCCATTCCTTTCTGATTCTGCATCATGTTTGTTTCCTTCTGGCACAATAGTGGTTACTCTCCCAGTGAGGCCATTGATCTCAATCCTGTTTAGGTGAAACCCATACGGCCTGTACTGGTCACTCCTGACACAAAATTAATCACAATGTTTCTAAAATCTTAACTCTTCATATCTCCATCATGATCATACATGTGTACTGAGGCTATCTTATCTCTGCACCATCTCCTCTCTGATCTTCATACTCTGATGGAGGATTACCCACTTCCACTTTGAGACACATGTAATCCGGGTGCAAACAAATTATGTGGCTTGAAAGATCGCGGAACTTGAACACAAGGAAGTCACGCGCATAGCTACAATGTGCCAAAATCTCAATCTTTCACACCCATCTGAAACTTCCATCAAAATCAATCACCAACCACAAAACTGTCACCTTTTCATGATTGTGAATATCCTCCAACTGCGCTTGTTCTGGGGGGGGTCTCACTATTCTGTTATGGGTAGCAGGAGATAGCTATTTACCTGGTCTTTTAATTGCAATTTTTTGAGCATTTCTAAATAATTGTTGAGATTTGCTCCTTTTTATCTGTTTGTTTAATGCATTTTTATGGCAAGTTACATTAAAAATTGAAAAGTTTCCCCAATTGCAGATCCTTAAACATGCAATGCCTGATGTGCATGAACGATGGTTAAATGACTTTAAACTTCAAATTTTACCACTCAAGAAGCTTCAAAGCAGGTCATCTGCCTGTACTCTAAATGTGTGGAATGATTCATTTCATGAAAAATGTTTATGAATAGTCTCTGACTCCATCATGTAAATTAATTACTTTCCATGTTGACAGTTCATAACTGGTTTCTATTTTGAGTTTCTAATTATAGGATCATTCAAAGTACAAACATGTTATCGGATCATTTGAAATAAACTCAATATTGTAGCTCTGCAACTGTCCAAAGGCCAGATGTAACTTTGAAGAGCTATGCTTATTGCTCAGTTTCTTACAATTCCTTTGGGTCCATCAGATCTGAAAACGCAACAGGACAATCCAGTGACTAATACAGCCAACTGCTGGTAAATGTACAAACTAGAGATAGTCATATAAAATAATTATTATAAAACAAATCTATCTTCTCCTCCCCTCATTCTCCGCTGCCAGTCTTCTATGCCGCCTCCATGTAGCCTAAGGGGCCAACATTAAAATTGATTGCTTGAGATATGTCCAAGGTAATTCGCCCTTCAATTTTCCCCTCCACGTAGTGAAGCCTTTACCTGGCACCTGCTTGTCGTTGTACAGCTGAAATCGCCACACAGACAAACTGTAAGCTGTAATGTTCCTTTTAACCAGCATAAATTAAGATTGACCTTCAATCCACCACCACTAATTTGAAAGAAGCATTTTGGCACCTGATCTCTCCAGATAATCGCCTAGTAACAACTGAAAACAATGCAAGGCATTCTAAGTCTTAGAAGAGACTGGAAAATTATGAGCATTCCATGTCTGAATCTGCAACTACTGGTGTTGACAGGTGTGCGTGGTATAATTATGTCGGGTGCCAAAAATGAGATCTGCCGGACACTCAGACCTGCCTCTACTCGAGAACAAGAAAATGCTGTGGGCCAAATTTGTTTTGCAAGGTCAGATATCCTGATGTCACAATATTATCCGGAGAATTCTGAACCCACAATGGTGTTCTATCCTTAGAGCAGCAGAAGAGAGGATTGGGAGCTGGGCTGAGTGAGAAGGGAAATGAGGTACACTGGCAACTGGGGGTCAGGAGAAAGGCTGGATATGCTGGCATGATCCAACAGATTTACTAATTATACTTGATTTGCATCCAGATAATTTAGCAGCTGCAACAGTTCATATGGACAAAATCTCATGGACTGTTGTAGAACATAAGACTTCTATCCTGGGGCCCTAATACTTTTGATGAAATAAATACCTTCATAATATGGGACCGAATTTCTCATCATATTTGTTTTAAACTGAGTCTTAGTGTTCATAAAGTAAGAAGTTCCAAGGAAACATTGAGTACCAAACTGGCTAACTGCTTAGAGAATTAAAAAGAGGCCCATTTCTTTTCTCACACCTTATTGCTCCCAGAGCGCAGTTATAATTAGAAGAAAGAAGTTTGTTCTTGACTTCAACTGCCAATGACAAATGTTGTTTCTCACAGTGAAAGAAACCAGTTGAAACAGAACTCATAACCATGAAAACGAAATGAAGGATGGAATTCTCAGAATGCTGGATCTTCGGCAGCAAATGGCCTAACTGGCTGGAATCCTGAAAGGCCATTTTTAACATTAGGCAGCATAAAATTGCATCCTACTGCTGACACCCTAAAACCAGAATTCAACTTCAAGTCTGCAAAAAGAATACAAACAATCCACATTATCCACATATTAGCAAATAGCATATAGGCTGCATACTTCATACTGCAATTAGCTTACACAGGATTCCTTCTGAGTAACAAACAAGAATACTTTCCTCATCTTCCAATGGCTGTTTGAGAAGTGGTAGCACTCTGCATTACATTTGCCAGCCTAATGTGATACTATGATCTCCAGATATAAGTTGCAACTAAATAACAACTTGTACTTATATAATGCCTTTAAAGTAATAAAACATCCCAAAGGCTTCACAGGGGCATTATAAAACAAAATATGACACAAAGCCAATTCAGGAGATATTAGGTCAGATGATCAAAGCTTTGTCAAAGAGGTAGGTTTTTAAGGAGTGCCTTGAAGGAGAAAAGCAAGGTAGAAAGACTGAGAGGTGTGGGGCAGGTATTTCCTATTGAAGGCTTGACAATCAGTGATGGAGCGATAAAATTGAGAATGCTCTAGGGGCCTGAATTAGGGTGGCACAGATATCTTGGAAGGTTGTGACATTGCAGGAGATGACAGAGATAGGGAGGGGCAAGGTCATGGAGAGATGAAGACAAGGATGAGAATTTTAAAATCAAAACGGTGCTTGACCCAGAGTCAATATATTATAGGTTAACGAGCAGAGTTGTATTAAGTAAATGGTGAATGTTCCGGCATGATAGTAGAGTTCTGTGTCATGCCCAGTAATGGCATGCATTACTGTAAATTTAAACATGAGCTGGAACTGCCATCTCTTTTAAAAATGGACATTTAAAGGCTGTTAAAATGGCTGCCAAGGGTCAGGTGACTTCTGCAATTTCTGCACAAACTACCTCAATTCTGTGGAAAGTTCATAATCAATTGATCATGGATGGGGTGCCCCCTTTGAATACCAAGATGAAAACCATCTGTGGAATTCACACCTTCTACTGTTTGTGGACTTACCCAAAACTCAAAATCTCTGGACTCTTAGACGTACTGTCTCCAAGCTTGAAAATTAACAATGAGAGCTGCAGAAAAATCAGTTAAATCATAAGTAGATGTGAACGGACACCATCCATTCTCCATTGTATAGCAATGGCTGCTAAATTTAAACTATTCTGGGTGACAATATACATATTGATCATGTGACTGAAACTGACTACAGATAATAAATCGTATTACCCCAAGAACCAGAAGGGGAAAAGTCAGTCAGTCTGCAGATGTATCTGCAGTTGGTGTTCGCAGAAAGGGCAGCAACGTGTATGCCTTTACAAACTAGAGACTGCAATATCTTAGTCTCCAAGTCTGTTCCTTTTCAAGACCACCTGTACAGAAACCGACCTCCTGGTAAGAAGTGCCTAGCTTTGTGACCTGTTGAAAATTCATCTTTTCGAGGGAATCCTGCAGCAATGCCAATATATGACTCCAGCAATTGAATCCACCTGGGCTATCCTTTAGGAGTGAAGCACCTTCTTCATCAGGCCTATAAGGCATGCTCTTCATAAGATAAGTCAAAGACGTGAATTATGAACTATCTTTTTGTTTATGATTTGTAAAAGTGCGTAGGGTGCAATGTTGCAGTCCTCACTGATAAATGTGACACTGAAATCAATGCAACGCGTACACTGTACACTTAGGGCACTTGCTTAATAGTTTAATAGTTGCATGCTAAAGATGGCAGATAAAAATGGAACTAGTGCATTTAGGAGTAAGTTAATACATTATATGTTATAATCACTGTCAAACATCCTCTCTGGCCCTAAAAAAATAAATTTTGCAGCCTAGAGTTTGTATTATACCCTCTGAAGATGTTTTGTGTTGGAGATAATTTTAAAGTAATTTTTTGATCATTTTTTGTCTGTCTCTTATACCTCTCTCTGCTAATCCCATCTTAATTCACCAATATTTATTTTGCTTTCTGCTATGATTTATATCAAATTTACATTTCCTGCTTTATACTTCTTGATTTAAACTCTGCATGCTTCAGTGATAATTCTTCAAATGGTTGAAGAGCCTTGCTGTTCCTCAGCCACTGGATTAGAGCAAGTCTACACTCTAATACCTTGCAAAAACTATGTCCCTTCACCACTGACCACAAAATCCAAGCCATTGTTTTATTGGTTATTTGTTCTTGGGACCATGAAGAAAATTCGAAAATCCTGAAGATATTTAAGGCACCTGATTGTAAAACCTGAAGAAACACAAGTGGTAGGATTAACAGGGTCCAAGTGTTTTCCTTACATTTTTGCATCCTGCAATCGTCATGTCAAATATTTATTTTTCATGAGCTTAAAAAAAAAGGAATTGCTCAGTACATTTAAAGCATAAAACTATAAAATCTAAGCAGAAACAAACTACCTGGATCTGAAGGCTCTGAATGCTTTCCTTGATTTTTTTTTTTGTTTTTGGCAAAGAGCAAGCAACCAAATTGGTAGAAGTCTATGTTCAGGGAGGTTGTAAACAAGAACAGAAATAATGAAAGAAAGGCGGTACTGCAACCAAGTAATTAGCCATAGTCCACAAAGGACCATAGGCATTGTGCTCCATTAGAAAGACACAATTGGTTATAACCAAGTTTAGGAAGAATTCAAGAGCTGTATAGTGAATGAGGTTATTTTTAAGAGTGCAACAAAAACCATGATACAAGTAGAAAAGTGTGATAAAGAAAATACACAAAATCATAAGTAGTTCAATATATTACAGGTTATATACAAGTTCTGATGGAGCTCCAATGCATTGTTGAATTAGTCTATTTGGGTGACCTCAGATGGCAAGAAGATAAGCTTAATGGAATAAATGATAAGAAAACCACTGTAGATAAAACAAACCTTTTACTGTAATTAATCAAGAACATCAGGTTAGCTACAGTTTTAGCAATTTTATTCCTTCCATTTGCAGCAAATATTTAGATAAGAACAAGGTTCTAATTCATGAACGCTGCTAAATGCTATCTTATGCTTAATTACTAATTAAATGGAATTTATGTGGAGTTTTTTTCCCCAACTTTCTTAGGTGAAAAATAATCAACAAATAAATGGATAGAAACTACCTTCATCCCAGCATCTTTAATTTGCATATCACAAACAAGGGAGGAATTTCAGCCTCTCTCAGCTGGTGTCTGCAGCTGCTGACGCATAAGCCTGAATAAAACCATCCTTTTGCTTTGCAGCAAGTGAAAAACCAGACATAAATCAAAGGCAAATTCAGCTCACCTGTGAAGGGTAATGAGTTCTGTTTTAGTCAGAATTATTATGGAGATGAATCATGATACTGCAATAGTAATGAAATAGCACAGAGGTAAGCAGTCAGTGTACTTCCTCCCTCTACTGGCTGAATTTATGTAATGTTTTTTGGGTAAATAAAAATGCAGACATACATAAGAAATACTCAGCAGGTCAGGCAGAATCTATGCAGGAAAAAAAAGTTAGTGTTTTAGGTTGATGATCTTTCACCAGAGTTGAAACGCTAAGCCTGTTTTTCTCTCTACAGATGCTGCCTAACCTGAACATTTCTAACATTTTCTGTTTGTGTTTAAGATTTCCAGCATCCACAGTATTTTGTTTGACATTATATAGGGTCTCTTACATAATACTTGACAGATGTTTCAAAATGGAAAGAATAAGAGGTGCTGAGCTCTGCAAAAGTCTTAAGAGAGGTGACTGAAAGCTTGAGAAACAAAAATTAAGCGTGTGGTACATCGTGCATTGGCTTCTTTATTTTTGTCACAATGTGCATGGGGTTGAAAACCAGGTGCATTTGCAGAAAATGGCCCAGATTATATTGACACAATAGCTATGGGAAATAGACAGCTTGTTCAATCACCTGAAAAGGGAGACAAACCATTTAAATGAAATACAATCATTTTGTGGGTTGTGTTTGTATATATGTTTGATGGGCAGCTTTTGTTCCATTTAAAGTACATGCACTTAAATTTTATTTGTCCCAAATAGATATTTTTCAACCTGTCTTGTAAAAATTAAGTAAACTGTCTGACACCATCAGAAAAATATAAACCAGAGACACAACCCGGAAGGGTAGCAACAAATCACCACAAACATGATTACTCATGAAACTTGTACCCACTGCATTTCACATTACAATTTAGTACAGTACACGCCTTATTTTTCCATTGCATCTGAAGGGAATTAGTTAAGATTCTAACTGATGTAAAGTTATCATTGCTTCTGTTTACCATCCATTTTTTCTTGTAACAATCTATTTACCAGTTTGCAGCCAAACCCTCTTGTGAAGTCAAGAAAGAGCAAGAGGGCATGGGATAAAACAGTTTTTAAAATGGTTTCATGAGAGTTTTCTGGTGGATTCCTGGGCTTTCTACAAATGACCTATATAATGAGCAGGAAAAGGTACACTCTAGACCAGAAAAAATGATGTCTCACTTGCAAGAATAGTCTGAAATACTGAACACAAGGAAAATATTTGGAATAAATTCTGTAAATCAGAAATATAGGATGGCAGGGAGAGAGAGCAAGAGGGAGAGAAAAAAGAGCAAACAGTGTCTCCTCAAAAACATATAACCAACTCTTCAACTTTGGTGGTGCCCTGTTAATGAGCCCTGGGACTTCTTCAAAGCTTTCAAAAGTTCCTGAACTAGTCAATACTAGGGGAAGAGACAGGGTCGGCACACTTAACATGGAGGGAGAGGTATCAAGCCACAAATCCAGGCCAGTGATGCCCAAGCTGTGCTCTGTGAACCATGCTTAATTTGCAGCCAACTTTATTTTATTTATGCTTATATTTCCAATTTGCTGTTTTGTCTTGTTTGAATTTTGTGTACATGGAACTTTGGAAAGGATTGGTTTTGCTTTGTTAATCTACTGGTGGAATGTCCAATGAATCAAAATTCATTTGTACTCACGGCCTTAGTTATTTGCAAATTAGTAGGAACATAAGTTTATATATGCATGCAATATAAGTAAAGATGGGGTCAGGCTGAAACTAAAACTGAAAATGCTGGAAAAACTCAGCAGGTCTGGCAGTATCTTGTGAAGAAGAGGCAAACAGACTCAAAACATTAACTCTGTTTCTCTCTCCACAGATGCTGCCAGACCTGCTGAGTTTTTCCAGCATTTTCTGTTTTTATTTCAGATTTCCAGCATCTGCAGTAGTTTGCTTTTATCTCGGTGTCAGGCTGTTTGACTGAACTGTCATACTTGTTACCTTGCCTTACAGATAAAGAATTTCCATTTGTTGGGGCAAAGAGATTACCAGCATCAATGAATCCATTTCCTAGCATAAATCATTGCCCTCAAAAAGCATAAACTAAAAAAAAATTTACTGAAGATACTCAGAATTATCAACACCAATTTGCAATGGGATGAGAAGTTCACCTCAGAAACAAGTAAGACAGTGAGGTTATGAACATTGGTTCAGCCTGAGACAGTGGCAAGGGAAGGGAGATGGAATCGATTGTTATGGAAGGGCTATTGTCTAATAAATCTAAAACTCTTTGCTAGTCCGCTCTCCTCTGACAACTTGGCCCGCCAATATCACTCAATCTCACCTTTCACATAAATTCCCACACATTCAGCTATGGCTAGTCCTGTGATTTTGCCATTTCTTCTGGGCTCTCTACTTGCAAGTTCTCAATAACCGGCAAGGTTATCGAACAGGTTCGGAATCCCTTCTTACCACCCATATCTTCCTACTCTCTCCCATCTCATACCCTCAGTGTCTGCCTGTTGGAAAATCTCATCCCCAGCACCCTCACTCTCAAACTTTCAGCATCCTTTCCTCCAACCAATGTCCCCTCTAGTTTTTTTTCTGTTGTATACAGCCTTTTAATTTCACTCCCCAATACCTTTAAAATATTTTATGAAGCCGCATACTCGCAGTGTCCCAGGGACTAGTTGTAAGCAGCTTGCGAGGCAACATTTGGGTTGCTGCATTGCTATGCATGCAAGCGGTTTAAAGGGAACATTAACTCTGACCCTCAACCTGTCTCAACACTGATGCTGCTGTTGACTTGCTTTACAGCACATTCACTTCTGCTTTCAACCCTCTGTTGCCAATAAATCATTCACCTTCTCCCGTTAGTCCCATAATTCACCTCTACCCATTCTTCAATAGTTACCCAACAACCGACTCCCCTTCACTTCATTCTCTCAAGTCAGAAGACGGTAAATGTGAGCACAGCCAGCACTAAACTGATCTAAATTATGTTGCTGTTGCCACTGTCCTCAACCAAAACCAACTAAATTATCCTCGATTAAGTGACATTCCTATTAGGTAGTGTTCTGCAGTTTTATTGGTACTTTGGGGATCAAGCTCCCTTGCAGTTTATTTTTCTGTGAATTTATGCTTATATATGCACACGCACAAATTACAGAATATATGTTAAAGAAATATATCTTTAATTTTGTCATTCATTTTGATTCCTTACTATTTTAAACTTAAGGAAAAAAGATAAAAGGTAAAATGTATCAGTTGAAGTTAAAATTTCTGATATTTAGCAGAAGAGTGAATTGAGTTTGTGAATTTGGTTGCACTGCATGCAGTTGGTGCATTGGTAGCAACGGACAATGGTCCTGAGGTTTCATAGCACTGGGACTGGGCTCCTTGAAGTTTGTGCTCATAGGTGGGCCTGCTGGGGGTTCATGAAGCTGAAAGTTTTAATCAGCCATGTTCTGTGGTGATACATTAAAGTAGAACTCAAATGTACAGTTCCAGGGAGAAAGATGATGTGGGCTGACATTGTTGAAACCTCACATAATAAGTTACTGCAATTAAAGTAAAATGTAGTATATTTAAATATATTTCATATTTGTAGAACCTGTTCCATGACTCCATTTGTTTCAGTAAGGCAGAAGTTCTTTTTACAGGTAGTACATGGTACAAAGCACTTACAGCAAGGAAACAAGCCATTCAGCCCAACAGGTCCATGTCATTGTCCATGTTCCACACCCTTCATCTAACCCCCATATTGTATTCTTCTATTCCTTTTTCTCTTACATGCTTATCTAGTTTCCCCTTAAATACATCTATATTAGTCACCGCAGCTACCCTTTGCAGTAGCAATTTCTACATGCCCACCACTCTCCAGGTAAACAGATTTCTTCTGAATTCCATTCTGGATTAATTAATGATTATCTTATATTTATGACCCCTAGTTCTGATCTCCCCACAAATGAAAAGACCCGGCAGTGCATGTGCATACATCTTTGAAGGTGGCAGGATGTACTGAGAGTATGGGTAGCAATGCATATGGCATCTTGGCTTCATAAATAGAGGTATTGAGGACAAAAGCAGTGAAGTTATGCTGAACCTTTATATAGTTCTGGGCAGGCCACAACAAGAGTCATGGATCCAGTTCTGGCCACCACACTTTGGAAAAGATGTGAGGGGTCCTTGTGACGGTGCAGAGGAGATTTACCAAAATGGTTCCAGGGATGGGGGATTTTAGCTACAAGGTTAGGCTAGAGAAGCAGTGATTGTTCTCCTTGGACCAAATGAGATTGAGAGAGATTAGATAGATATTTACAAGATTATAATAGGTCTGGACAACTTAGATAAAGAAAAAGTGTTCCCATTAGTTGATGGTACAAGGACAAAGGGACACAGGTTTATGGGTCTGGACAAGAGATGCAGGGTGACATTTGAAGAATTACTTCCTTTACACAACAAGTAGTAATGACCTGGAACCGGCTGTCCACGAGGGTGATGGAAACAGAGAAAATCAATTATTTCAAAAGGAAATTGGATAAGGGCTTGAAGGAAATAAACTTGCAGAATTAAGGGGATAGGGCAAAGAAAATGGGACTGACTGGGTTGCTGTATGGAGAACATAGATTCGATGGGCCAAATGACGACTTTATGTGCTAAAAAATTCTCTATGACTCTATCTTCTCTATGTTTATCCATTCAAACCCTTTCATAAACTTAAAGACCTCTATTAGGTTACCCTTCAGTCCTCTCTTTTCTACAGAAAAAAGCCCCATCAATATTCAATCTTTCCTGATATGTATAACCTCTGGGTATGGAACAAAGTTTAAAACCTGTAATCTGTATTTCTGAGGACTACAGCCCCCAAATGATGTTTTCTTTTTGTAAATAAATGATGTGCACATAAACCAACAGTTTATCTTTTTCCAACAATTTTGTACGTCAATTGATTAATTTGTTCTTGTACACAACAAATACTGAATTAATGTAATCAGATATACATGAAAAACACAACTACTTTGCACAATCTTTCGGGTAATGTTCAATAAATAGTGGAAAACATTAAGAATGCACTCATAGTTAATTCAAAGATTGGAAGTATGTTTTATCACCATCATGACTAATGGTACTGAACAAGTAAACTTTTAAAATTTATCGATGCTCAATCATGAGTTCCATGTTTCTACATCTTCCTTTTTATCTTGAACCTGAACTTTCTTTTTTTCCCACCTATTCTGTTCTACTTAACATTTTCTACCTAGTTCCCATTTTCAAGCTTATGATATTTAGTTTGTCTTTCCCATTCTGTCCCCTTGCACTCATGCTTCATTTGAGGTGGGAGCAAGCTTAAAAATAAAAAAAAAAATCATTGGCTATGAACTAGCTGAAAAGGTCATCTTCTCAACCAATGAAAGACTGAAATTTGAAAGGAGTCCCCAACTGGGCATGTGATAAATGCCAAAGGACTAATAAAACTGCATTCAAAGTTTGTTGGGATCACAACCATTCCGACTGAAGTAGATAGGAAAGAAGTCAAAACTGATGCCTGTAGCCTGATGGAAAAGGACTATTTTCCAAAGTTATTGATCAAAGGAAAGTAGCCAGCTTCATTGTAGCCCAGAGTGAGTCACCATGCTTCAGACAGTGGTCTATTCTTTATTTGATATAAATGATAAAATTGTAAAGTGGCATTACTGTTGCTTCAATTTTACAAATGTTAAGGTCATACACTCCTAGCCACCAAACTGATCTTTATTCCAGAAAATACTGGAAATATTCAGCAGTTCAGGCAGCATCTGTGGAGAAAGGGACTTAATGTTTCAGGTTGATGACCTTTCATCAGAACTGAAAGGTCATTGACCTGAAATATCAACTCCCCTTCTCTCTGAGTACTCCCTGCTGAGTATTTCCTGAATTTTGTGTTTTTTTAAATTTCAGAATTCTGGCATCTGCAATATTTTATTTTGATCTTTATTCCATGTTGTCTCTGGGTCACAGTGACAGACTTCTGAATCTGTGCCTGTATTATAATCTGCATGGTTAATTTAAGAACATACTGCCACAGTTCCCCAAGCCTGCTTACATCAAAAACAGCAGATTTTGGCAGGTTAGCAAGAAGTCCCTCTCTGCTTTTATTCAGTATAAGTCTAGTAGGTAGGCATTTTTAAAAATACACACAAGTTTTAATGTATCAGGTGGTTAGCAGCAGAACTTCAATATTAGCTATTCTGTTGCCAAAGCCACATTAAGACACATCTTCTTTAAGCAACATTTATAGTACTTTCTGCCAGGACAGTAAAGTTCACTTTGCGCCACCAGTATAATCTATAAACCTGAACCCATTTTGTTTGGGGAAGCTCTGGTGGTTAATAATAGTGTGGTGATGGACAGCTACCAGCTGGGTGATGACATCAATTACAGCTAATGTGAGTTTTTATGTTGCTAAGCGATAGCAATGCCTGTTGAGATGGCAATTCTGCACTAAGACCCAGGGGCCATAACACTATTGTACTTATGAAGTCAGGCTGGTGTCAAACCTGCCTCTCATCATGCTCAACCTCATGCTCACATGACTGAATAATTCACACTTCAGCAATGATTATGCTGTCAGTTTTATTAATTGTTTATTATTATTTGTTTACATCAGAGTATGTCCTGCAGTTGTTAAAAGCGCAAATAGATCATTGAAGCTGCTTGAAATCTCAATCAGCTGTTTGTACTGTTAACAACTACTGGAGGCAGATTCAATCAGTTGATACGATTAATGTGAGAACAGGTCTAGCTCTACTATTCTCTCCTGTTTCTATTTATTCCTTTTCTTATAAAACCCATAAGACCCTGGGTTGGTCTTTTTTAAGGACGAGGCACTCCAGTTCCTGCAGTGCCAATTGGTCACAGAAGGTCTTAAGCATACAGGTGGGCACAAAGTATTCCTTCTCAAGGGCCACCTGGACATGGACGAGGTGATCCAGGCAGCCAGACACAATACCCCATCTGGCAATGTCCAACTTGGATCTGGTGGCTTGATCTCTTTTGTCTCTTTGGTTCCAGCATGTGTCTATTTATATTACAAAACAAGATGTTGATTGGAAGAAACTATCAGGAAAAAAAACAGCTTTTAAAAAGTTGATTAATTACAAAATAGCCAGTCTGTTTATTCTGATTCAAGCGGTGTCTTTTATTTGATGCCTAGGTAATAACAAACGGTTAGCAATATTAACCCGACATAGGCAGCTGTCCATAATAAGCAATGATGGTGCAAATAGTGAGGGCTGTATGGATGACTCTGACATGTACAATACCATAACACACATCATTAAAAAAACCAAGTTATTGTACTTCACTAGCTGTTGTTTTAAATAATAAGTGCAGGGTTGTAGAATCAACTGCAGGTCAGTAAGTGCAGCTCCAGACGCCAAAAAAAAAGTTAAGGAAGTGATAAAGTTCCAACTTATCCCATCAGTTTTGATGAGAGTGATTGCAATCTATCTCAAACATTTGGGATTCTGTCACTGTAGCAACTTAGTAAACTCATTCTGGTAATGATGTTGCTGATCATTTTAAATTTGCCTACTCCATGTTGAGGAAGAATCTCAGTTTATGTCTCTCTGCTAACTTGGTTTCTGCATGTTGGAAAAGATACACAAGAATTTCTAACATACAAAACGTCACTTCGAAAAGCATATTCCCATGTATATGCATTTTGATTGCAAAGTAAGCAGAGAACACATAACACAAAACATTTGCTTTTCCCTGACAACAAAATTGAAAGCAAAGGCCTTAGTAATAAAAGCAATCTTATAACATCTGGAATTTGGGTCATAATACAAGCAATTTGTAGTACATATCGTATACAAATATCATTAACGACTGGAATCATCACTGTGTCAGAGCTCACAGAAGGTATCAAAGGGATACTGGTCAAGAAGAAATAGCAGATTCCAAGCCCATATGAACATTAAAAAAAAACAAGCTAACACAGCAAGTACTAGATTTTGCCAAGTAGAATCGCGGAATGTTTACCATTCGGCCCATCAGGTCTGCACTGGCTCGCCAAAGGAACAACTGACAATGTCAATTCCCCACCTTCTCTCCGTTGCCCTGCACATTCTTTCTTTTCAGGTAACAATCCAATTTCCTCATGAACACCTTGATTGAACCTGCCTCCACCATGCTCTCAGGCAATGCATTCCAGATCCCAACTGCTCACTGCATGAAAAGGTTTTTCCTCATGTTGCCATTGCTTCTTTTGCCAATTAGCTTAAACATGTACCTTCTGGTTCTTAAACCTTTTATCAATGGGAACAGTTTTTCCCCATCTACTCTGTCCAGACCCTTCATGATTTTGAATACCACTATCAAATACAAACATACATATGAACATATGAATTAGGAGCAGGAGCTAGCCACTCAGCTCCTTTAGCCTGTTCTATCATTCAATAAGTTTTTTTTTAAAAAAGAGCGTGGTGAGCGAGGGGAGTGCATTTTAAAAAGAGCGCAGTGAGTGAGGGGAGTTCATTTTAAAAAGAGCGCGGTGAGCGAAGGGAGTTCATTTTAAAAAGAGCGCGGTGAGCAAGGGGAGTTCATTTTAAAAAGAGCACGGTGAGCGAAGGGAGTTCATTTCAAAAAGAGCGCAGAGAGCGAGGGGAGTTCATTTTTAAAAGATCGCAGAGAGCGAGGGGAGTTTATTTTAAAAAGAGCGTGGTGAGCAAAGGGAGTTCATTTTAAATAGAGCACAGAGAACGAAGGGAGTTCATTTTAAAAAGAGTGCAGTGAGCAAGGGGAGCTCATTTTAAAAGGAGCGCAGTGAGCGAGGGGAGTTCATTTTAAAAAGAGCGCGGAGAGCGAGGGGAGTTAATTTTAAAAAGAGCGCGGAGAGTGAGGGGAGTTCATTTTAAAAAGAGCACGGTGAGCGAAGGGGAGTTCATTTTAAAAAGAGCACTGAGATTGAAAATAGAAGGAGGGGAAGCTGAAGAGGAGCGGCCAGTGTGTGAGCTGCCCAGTGAAGGAGTGGAGCTTTGAAGCTTTGGCTCGAGAGACTTCGGCGAGCAGAGGCTGAGGACAAGCTTGCTCCCAGTGGGGTAAGGCCAGGTAAGTTCCTTTAATTAACTTAGGAGTAGGTAATGGAGGCAGCAGTTAGAGCAGTCGAGTGCTCCGATGCAGCATGTGGGAAGTCAGGGACAGCACAATTATCCCTGGGGACTACACCTGCAAAAGATGCATCCAGCTGCGGCTCCTGACAAACCAAGTTAGGGAACTGGAGCTGGGGCTGGATGAACTTCGGATCATTCGAGAGGCAGGGGCAGTTTCAGGGAGAAAGTCACCCCTAAAAGTCAGGAGGCAGGTAGCTGGGTGACTGTCAGGAGAGGGAAGGGGAATAGACAGAAAGAGCAGAGCACCCCTGTGGCCATTCCCATCAACAATAGGTATACAGTTTTGAATACTGTTGGTGGGGACGACCTACCAGGAACAAGTTGTAGTGGTCGCATCTCTGGCACCGAGGCTGGACCCTCAGCTCAGAAAGGAGGGAGGGAAAAGAGGAGAGCAGTAGTGATAGGGGATTCGATAGTTAGGGGGACAGATAAAAGGTTCTGTGGGAGAGATCGAGAATCCCGGATGGTCTGTTGCCTCCCTAGTGCCAGGGTCCGCGATATCTCGGATCGAGTTCTCAGTATTCTCAGGAGGGAGGGTGAGCAGCCAAATGTCGTGATCCATGTAGGGAGCAATGATGTGGATAGGAAGGAGGAGGAGGTCCTGCAAAAAAGAGTTTAGGGAGTTAGGTGCAAAGTTGAAGGATAGGACCTCCAGGGTTGCGATCTCAGGAGTGCTACCCGTGCCACGTGCTAGTGAGGCTAGAAATAGGAGGATAATGCAGCTAAATACGTGGCTAAGGAGATGGTGCAGGAGGGAGGGCTTCATGTTTCTGGACAATTGGACTCTGTTCCAGGGAAGGTGGGACCTGTTCAGACGGTTTGCACCTGAACTGGAGGGGGACTAACATCCTTGCGGATAGGATTGCTAATGCTGATCCGGGGGGTTTAAACTAGATTTGCAGGGGGAGGGGAACCAGAGTGTTAAAGCAGATGGTGAGGCGGAGGAGGATAAAGGTCAAGTGAGGAATGCATGTATAGACAGAAATCAAAGGTTTGTACGGGATAGAAATGTTCTCAGGTGCATCTATTTCAATGCAAGTATTGTCGGAAAGGCAGATGAGCTTAGGGCGTGGATTGGCACGTGGGATTATGACATTATTGCTATTAGTGAGACTTGGTTGCAGGAGGGGCAGGACTGGCAGCTCAATGTTCCGGGATTCCGTTGTTTCAGATGTGATAGTGGGGAGGGATGAAAGGGGAAGGAGTGGCATTTCGAGTCAAGGAAAATATCACAGCTGGGCGTAAGCAGGACAGCCCGGAGGGCTCATCTACTGAGGCCATATGGGTGGACCTGAGGAACAGGAAAGGTGTGACCACACTAATAGGGTTGTATTATAGACCGCCCAATTGTCAGAGAATTGGATGAGCAAATCTGTATAGACATAGCAGACCGATGTAAGAAACAGAAAGTTGTGATAGTAGTAGTTTTAACTTTCCACATATTGACTGGGACTCCAATACTATAAAAGGGCTGGATGGCTTAGAGTTTGTCAAATGTGTTCAGGAAAGTTTTCTAAATCAATATATGGAGGTACCAATGAGAGAGGATGCAATACTTGATCTCCTATTAAGGAACCACACAGGTCAGGTGACAGAAGTATGTGTAGGTGAACATTTTGGGTCCAGTGACCACTATGTCATTAGTTTTAAGTTAATTATAAATAAGGATAGGTCTGGTCCTCGAGTTGAGATTCTAAATCGGAGAAAGGCCAATTTTGTGGAAATGAGAAAGGATCTAGGAAGAGTGGATTGGGATAAGTTGTTTTCTGGCAAGGATGTGTTCAGTAAGGGGAAGGCATTCAAAGGCGAAATTTTGAGAGTGCAGAGTTTGCATGTTCCTGTCAGGATTAAAGGCAAAGTTAACAGGCATAGGGAACCTTGGTTTTCAAGGGATATTGGCGATCTGGTTAAGAAGAAGAGAGAGGTGTATAGCAGGTATAGGCAACATGGAGCAAATGAGGTACTTATAGAGTATAGAAAATGTAAGAAAATAGTAAAGAAGGAAATCAGGAAGGCAAAAAGAAGACATGAGGTTGCTTTGGCAGATAATGTGAAGGTAAACCTGAAGGGTTTCTACAAGTATATTAAAAGTAAAAGGATAGTAAGGGACACAATTGGTTCCCTTGAAGATCAGAGTGGTCGTCTATGTGTGGAGCTTCACGAGATGGGGGAGATCTTAAACAGTTTTTTTGCATCAGTATTTACTCAGGAAACTGGCATAGTGTATAAGGAAGGAAGGAAAACAAGCAGTAGTGTCATGGAACATATAGAGATTAAAAACAGAAGGTGCTTGCTGCATTACAGCAAATAAAGGTAGATAAATCCCCCGGGCCTGACATGATATTCCCTCGGAACTTGAGGGAGACTAGTGTAGAAATTGCAGAGGCCCTGGCAGAAATATTTAAAATGCCCTTAGCCACGGGTGAGGTGCCGGAGGATTGGAGGGTAGCTTATGTTGTTCCGTTGTTTAAAAAAGGCTCCAAAAATAAACCAGGAAATTACAGGCCAGTGAGCGTGACGTCAGTGGTAGGTAAATTATTGGAAGGTGTTGTGAGAGATCGGATATGCAAATTATTTGAACAGCCAAAGGCTGATTAAGGATAGTCAGCATGGCTTTGTGCATGGTAGGTCATGTTTAACGAACCTTGTAGAGTTTTTCGAGGAGGTTACCTAGAAAGTAGATGCAGGAAAGGCTGTGGATGTTGTCTACATGGACTTTAGTAAGGCTTTTGACAAGGTCCCACATGGGAGATTAGTTCAGAAGGTTCAGACACTTGGTATCCATGGAAAGGGTGTAAACCGGATTCGAAATTGGCTGTGTGGGAGAAGACAGAGTGGTGGTGGATGATTGCTTCTCAGACTGGAGGTCCGTGACTAGTGGTGTGCCTCAGGGATCTGTGCTGGGACCATTGTTGTTTGTTGTCTATATCAATGATTTGGATGATAATGTGGTAAATTGGATCAGCAAGTTTGCTGATGACACTAAGATTGGAGGCGTTTTGAACAGCAAGGAAGGCTTTCAAAGCTTGCAGAGGGATCTGGACCAACTGGAAAAATGGGCCAGAAAATGGCAGATGGAACTTAATGCGGAAAAGTGTGAGGTGTTGCATTTTGGAAGGACGAACCAAGGTAAGACATACACAGTAAATGGCAGGGCACTGAGGAGTGCGGAGGAACAAAGGGATCTGGGAGTTCAGATACATAATTCCCTGAAAGTGGCATCACAGGTAGACAGGGTTGTAAAGAAAGCTTTTGGCATACTGGCCTTCATAAATCAAAGTATTGAGTATAGGAGTTATGGTGAGGTTGTATAAGACATTGGTGAGGCCAACTTTGGAGTATTGTGTGCAGTTCTGGTCGTCTAACTACAGGAAGGATATCAGTAAGGTTGAGAGAGTGCAGAGAAGATTTACTAGGATGTTGCCGGGTCTTAAGGAGTTGAGTTACAGGGAAAGATTAAACAGGGTTAGGACTTTATTCCTTGGAGTGTAGAAGGATGAGGGGAGATTTGATAGAAGTTTACAAAATTATGAGGGGTATAGACAGAGTAAATGCGAGTAGGCTCTTTCTACTTAGATTAGGAGAGATAAACACAAGAGGACATGGCTTTAGGGTGAAAGGGGAAAGGTTTAGGGAGAACATTAGGGGGAACTTTTTCACTCAGAGAGTGGTGAGAGTGTGGAACGAGCTGCCATCTGACGTGGTAAATGCGGGCTCACTCTTAAGTTTTAAGAATAAATTGGATAGATACATGGATGGGAGAGGTCTGGAGGGTTATAGACTAGGTGCAGGTCAATGGGACTAGAGGAATAATATTTCGGCACAGACTAGAAGGGTCGAATGGCCTGTTTTCGGTGCTGTAATGTCCTATGGTTCTATGGTTCTAAGATCATGATTGATCTGATTGGAACCCAACTCCACATTCCCATCTAACCCTGATAATCTTTCACCATCACTTGTAAATCAAGAATCTATCTAGCTCTGCCTTAAAAACATTCAAAGACTCTGGTTCCACCACCTTTTAAAGAAGAGAATTCCAGAGTCACGACCCTCTGAGAAAAAAGATTTTTCCTTAATAAACAGGCAACCCTTTATTTTTAAACAGTGACCCCTAGTTCTAGATTCTCCAACAAGAAGAAACATCCTTTCCACATCCACCCTGTCAAGGTCCCTCAAGATCATATATATTTCAGTCAAGTCGCCTCATACTCTTCTAAACTCCAGTGGATACAATCCTAGCCTGTCCAACCTTTCCTCATAAGACAACTCACCCATTCTTGGTATTAGTCTAGTAAACCTCATGTGAACTGCTTCCAACGTATTTACATCCTTCCTTAAATAAGGAGACCAATACTATACACCAGGCTTGTGGAGCCTTTTTGCACTGGTGGGGGGGCCACACTTAACTTTTTCTCAGACTTCAGGGGGCAGGAAGCCAATGAAGAAATTTCAGATAAGGTCTGGCACAACATTAAAGATGAATTTTTTTTAAAAAGCTGGCATATGAAAAGAAACAACTTGCTAAGCAAAGAAAAATCACAATAAATGGATTTTTTTTAAAATTAGGACAACCATTCGAGTGTGAAAGAGTGAGAGCGTGTGTGCCCAGCTCACTCCCAGCCTCAGGGTGCTTAAATACTCACCCTCACCACTATGCTCCCTCTCTCTCTCTCGCTGTCTCTCATGCTCCCTCTTTCTCGCTGTCTCTCACGTGCTCCCTCTCTCTCGCTGTCACGCGTGTGCTCCCTCTCTCGCTGTCACGCATGTGCTCCCTCTCTCGCTGTCATGCGTGTGCTCCCTCTCTCTAGCGTGCACGCTCCCTCTCTTGCTGTCTCTTGTGTGCACACTCCCTCTCTCTCACTGTCTCTCACGTGCATGCTCCCTCTCTTTCTCTTTCACGCACACTCTCTCTCTTTCTCTCTCATATACACACCCCCACCCTTTCCCCCCCTCTCTCTCACATTCACCCTCTTTCTCTCAGACACGCACACATTCACCTTCTCTCTTTCTCAGACACACACATATTCATCCTCTTTTTCTCTCTCAGACATACACACATTCATCCTCTTTCTCTCTCTGATACACACATGCTCATCTTCCCTCTCTCTCAGGCACTCACCCATCCATCCCACCTCTCTCAGACACTCACCCACTTGCCCTCTCTCTCTCTGACACTCACTCACCCTCCCCCTCCCTCACTCACTAAATCGGCTACGAGGATAGGGGAGGTTCAATGAGAATGTAAGAGAAACTTGGATCGAGGCCTGAGGCCTAGCGATACACAAAGGAGGTGCCCGCCCAGGGAAGTGCTGAGAGGCGATTGAATGCGGGGAGGAATCGGGGGGGAGGGGAACGGGGAGGAACCAGGTGAACACAGGCTGGAGCCTGGCCAAGGTACTGTAAGCCAGGGTGGGGAAAGTGTTGTAAGCTGAAACCCCGCACGCTCCACAGTTACCAGTGTTTGCTGTTCATCCAATCACCGACTGTTTCTCTTCCATGTTTGCTGCTGACAGGTTCAATAGTGAGCCTATGTATCAGCAGCAAACATTGAAGAGAAACAGGCTGTGAATGGAGGAGCAGTGCCTGCAGAAATCTTCAAGCTCACTGACCCGTCCTACTGACATTTTCAACAAACAGATTGGACAAACCTGCTGTACACACTATCCCAGATGTGGTCTCACCAATGCCCTGTTTAACTGAACTAGAACCTCTCTACTGTTGTATTCAATTCCCCTCACAATAAACGATAGCATTCTACTAATTTTCCTTATTACTTGCTGTACCTGCAGACTAACCTTTTGTGATTCATGCACCAGGACACCCAGATCCAACTGCATCTCAGAGCTCTGCAACTTAGATAATACGCTTTTTAATTTTCCTGCCAAAATGGACAATTTCACATTTTACCACATTTTACTGCATTTGCCAGATTCTTGCCCACTCACTTAACCTAATTATATCCCTTTGTAGCATCCTTGTGTCCTCTTCACAGCTTACTTTCCAACCTATCTTTGTATCATCAGCAAATTTAGCAAATGTACCTTCAGCCCCTTCATCCAAGTCAGTTATATAAATTGTAAAAAGTTGAGGCCCCAGCACTGATCCCTCTGACACTACTCGTTACAGCCCGCCAACAAGAAAAAAACATATTTATGCTTACTGTCCGTTTCCTGTGAGCTAGCTAATCTTCCATCCGTGCCAATATGTTATCCCCTACACCTTGAGCTTTTATTTTCCACAATAACCTTTGACATGGCACATTATCAAATGCCTTCTGGAAATCTAAGGACAGTACATCCACCGGTTCTCCTTTATCCACAACGCATGTTATTTCTTCAAAGAACTCCATTAAGTTGGTTAAATATGATTTCCCTCTTGCAAAACCATGTTGGCTCTACCTGATTACCATGAATTTATCTAAGTACCCTGATATGAAGTCTTTAATGATAGCTTCTAACATTTTCCCTGTGACAGTTGCTAAGCAAACTGGCCTGCAGTTTCTTGTTTCCTTTCTCCCTCCCTTTTTGAATAAAAGAGTTACTTTCACTATTTTTCAATCTAATGGAACCTTTCCCAAATCTCGGGAATTGAAGAAAATTAAAACCAATGAATCAACTATCTCACTAGCCACTTCTTTTAAGACCCCAGGATGAAGTCCATTAAGATCTGGAGGCTTGTCAGCACGCAGCTCCAACAATTTGCTCACAGCCATTTCCCTGGTGATTGTAATTTCCCTGAGTTCCTCCCTCCCTTCCATTTCCTGATTTACAGCTATTTTTGGGATGTTTCTTAAATTCTGTAGTGAAGATGGATGCAAAATACCTGTTCAATTCATCTGCCATCTCCTTATTTTCCATTATTAATTCAGCAGGCTCACTTTCTATTGGACCAACACTCACTTTGATAACTTTTTTTTCTAAATATCTATAAAAACTCTTACTATCTGTTTTTATATTTCTACCTAGCTTTCTCTTATACTTTAATTTTTCTTTCCTTATTAATCTTTCAGTCATTCTTTGCTGTTTTTATACCCTGTCCAAATTTCCGATCTGCCACCCATCCTTGCGCAACTCTAAGCTTTGTCTTTAAGTTTGATAATATCTTTAATTTTTTAGATAACCACGAATGGTGGGTCCTACCTTATTTTTCTCTCTCATTGGAATGTGTCTATTCTGTGTATTCTGAAATATTCCCTTAAATGTGTCACTGCATCTGTATTTACCTAGACCTTAAGCTAATTTGCCAGTTCACTTTAACTACCCCTGCTTTCATGCCCTCATAATTGCCCTTATTTAAGCTTAAAATACTATTCTTGGACCCACTCTTCTCTTCCTTAAACTGAATATAAAATTCAATCATAGTATTGTTACTACCTAGGGGTGCCTTCACTATTAGGTCATTAATTAATCCCATCTCATTGCATAATACCAGGTCTAGTACAGCCTGCTCTCTGGTTGGCTCCAGACTGTGCTGTTCTAAGAAGCTATCCCAAAAAGTACCAAGAACTCATCTAGGCTACCTTTGCCCACCTGGTTTTTTCAGCCTACATGTAGATTAGAATCCCCTGCAATTATCACCATACCTTTCTGACAAGCTCCCATTATTTCTTCCTTTATACTCCATCCTACCATATGGGTACTGTTAGGGGTCCTGTACACCACTCCCACAAGAATTCTTGTTTTTATCATTTCTCATCTCAACCCAAACTGCTTCTACTTCCTGATTGCTGAACTCAGGTCATGCCTTTCTACTGTGCTAATGCCATCATTAATTAACAAAGCCACCCCTCCACCTTCACTTAGCTTCCTGCCCTTCCTAAATGTCATTTACCCTTCAATATTCAGGTCCCAATCTATGTCATCCTGCAGCCATGTCTCTGTAAAAGCTATCAGATCATATTTATTTCTATTTGAACTATCAGTTAATTGGTTATGTCGCAAATGCTACATGCATTCAATTACAGAGCCTTTAGTTTTGTCCTTTTATTATTCTTGTAACTTCTACCCTTATCTGCTGATTTACTCTTAAGGTTTGCACTCTTTATCCCTTCCTGTCACAGTCAGTTTATCATTTCCCATATTAATACCTTTCCCTCTTGCCTCGTCTCTACTCTTTGATTTACCACATCTTCTCAACTTTGATCCCTTGCCCCCCACTACTTTGTTTAAAATCCTCTCTACTTCCCAAGTTATGTGGCTTGCAAGAGCACTGGTCCCACAGCACAGCCTCCACTTTCCCCAGTATTGGTACCAGTGCCCCATGAACCGATACCCACTTCTACCACACCTGTCTTTGAACCATGCATTCATTTCTCTAATTTTATTTTCCCTATACCAATTTGCACATAGCTTAGGTAATAATCCAGAGATTATTACCTTTGAGGATCTGCTTCTTAATTTGGAGCCTAGCTCCTCATGTTGACTATGCAGAACCTCTTTCCTTGTTCTACCTATGTCGTTGATACTGACATGAACCACGATGACTGGATCCTCCCTTTCCCACTGCAAGTTCCTGTCCAGCCCTGAATAGATGTCCCAAACCCTGGCACCGGGCAAGCAACACAGCCTTCTGGACTCTCACTCTTTGCTCCAGAGAACAGTGTCAATCCCCTCTCACTATACTGTCTCCTATTGTCACCACATTGTTTTGCTCCCCCTATTTGAATGGTTTCCTGTACCACAGTGCCATGGTCAGTCAGTTATCCCCCAGCAGCCCCCACTGTCATCCAAACAAGCTGAAAGAACCTCAAACCTGTTGGAATTTGCAAAGGCTGAGGGGTCCTGCATTCCTGCCCTCTGGGTTCCCTTACCTGCCTCATTTGCAGTCTCACCTTCCTGTCCCTGACCACCGACTAAATCAGAAGACTCTATCCCGAGAGGCTAAACCGCTTTCTGACACAAACTGTCCAGGTAACTTCCCGCCACCTCGTCCCCCCAACCCACCATCAATGCATCGCAGTATCTGCAGCTCAGCCTCCAGCTCAATGACTCTAAGCCAAAGCTCCTCGAGCCGCAAACACTTACTGCAGACATATTTGCCCTGGCTCACACTGGCATCCAATGCTCCCACATGCTGCAGCCGTGACACATAACCTATCCTGCCATCCTTAAGGTGTTTTAATTAACAACTTAATTATTTTATTCAATTACTTTCCTTTTATATATACTTATTAACCTTACTACCAAGTCATATACTATTTTAAACTTGAGGAATACAATAGACCTTAACAGCAAAAAGTTACTCTACTACAAGGGAAGAAGCTAGCTGTTTGGCGAGTAAGAACCAACTCCTGCAGGGTGAAAAAGTTAGAAAATGCAAGGGAGCACCTCCTTCCTTTCTTCAACTAACTCCCTCACTCATCCAACTCCCAGCACTCTTGTTCAAAGTCACACTCCTGTGCTAAGTCGTACTAAGGGGCCTGTATTTATATGCTCTGAAACAGCTCAAGGTACAGAAAAACAGTTTAAGCTAGTTTCCTTAATTAACCAACTTCAACTGCTCTCCAGTGGAGAGCTTGTATATCCCTGCTTAAGCCTGGGTGAAATTTAGAATTTCAACAGTGAATTTCAGTTAGATGTTAAATGTTAAATACAAACAAAATTAGATTTTTAGAAACAGATTAAGACTTTCTCACTCACTCACCCAACTCCCAGCACTCTTGCTCAAAGTCGTATTCCAACATCCTCTCAACCTTCTCTCTTCTCCAAAGAAAATAGTCCCAACTTCTCCAATCTATGTAACTGAAGTTCCTCATCCCTGGAAACCTTCTCACGAATATTTTCTTCACTCTCTCTAATGCCTTCACATCCTTCCTAAAGTGTGAGTTCAGTTCTGGGCACAATCATCCAGTTGAGACAAACCAATGCTTTATATAAGTTTAACATAAATTCCTTGCTTTTGTACTCTATGCCCTTATTAATAAAGTCTTATTTATTTCTTCATTCATCCATGGGGTTTTGCATCACTGGCTCAGCCACCATTTATTGCCATCACTAATTGCCCTTGAGAAGATGGTGATGAGCTGTCTTCTTGAACTGCTGCAGTCCATGTGCTGCTTGGGAGTTCAAGGATTTTGACCCAGCAACAATTAAGGGACAACAATAAAGTTCCAAGTCAGGATGATGTGTGACTTGGAGGGATCATAAGACCATAAGACGTAGGAGCAGAAGTAAGCCATTCGGTCCATCGAGTTTGCTCTGCCATTCAATGAGATCATTGTTGATCTGATAATCCTCAACTCCATTTTCCTGCCTTTTCTCCATAACCCTTGATTCCCTTACCAATTAAAAATCTGTCTATCTCAGCCTTGAATATACTTAATGGCTCAGCCTCTAAAGCCCCCTGCGGTAAAGAATTCCACAGATTGACTACGCTCCAAGAGAAGAAATTTCTCCTTCATCTCCATTTTAAGTGGGCACCCCCTTACTCTGAGATTATGCCCTCTGGTACTAGACTCACCCACAAGGGGAACCAACCTCTCAGCATCTACCCTGTCAAGCCCCCTAAGAATCTTATATGTTTCGATAAGGTCACCTCTCATTCTTCTAAACTCCAATGAGTACAGACTCAACCATTCAATCTCTCCTCATAAGAAAATCCCTCCATCCCCAGGATCAACCTAGTGCAACTTCTTTGGATTGCATCCAACGCCAGTGTATCTTTCCTTAGATAAGGGGACCAAAACTATTCACCATATTCTAGGTATGGTCTAACTAGTGCCTTGTATAGTTTTAGCAAGACTTCCCTATTTTATACTCCATTCCCTTTTAAGTAAAGGTCAAATTCCATTTGCCTTACCTATTAACTGCTGAACTTGTATGCTAGGTTTTTATGATTCATGCACGAGGACCCCCAAATCCCTCTGTGCTGCAGCTTTCTTCAGTCTTTCTCCACTTAAATAATAGTCAGCTCCTCTATTCTTCCTGCCAAACTGCATAACCTCATACTTTCCCACATTATATCCCACCCGCCACTCACTTAACCTGTCTACATCCCTCTGTAGACTCTTCGTATCACCCTCACCACTTGCCTTCCCACCTATTTTTGTGTCTTCCGCAAACTTGGCGATAGTACATTCACTTCCTTCATCCAAATCATTAATATATATGGTAAATAATTGAGGCCCCAGCACTGATCCCTGTGGCACTCCACTAGTTACAGGTTGCCATCCTGAAAATGCTCCCCATATTCCAACTCTCTGTCTTCTATTAGTTAGCCAGTCCTCTATCCATGCTAGAGTCTGGGAAGATTATCCTCAGCAGTCACCGTTGTCGTGAAGCAGTCTGGGGAGAGTGTCCTCTGTAGTCACCGTCACCAGGAAGCAGTCTGGGAAGAGTGTCCCCTGCAGTCGCTGTCACCATTGAAACAGTCCGGGAAGAGTGTCCTTTGCAGTTGCCGTTGCCGTGAAGCAGTCTGGGAAGAGTGTCCTCTGCAGTCCCCGTCGTCGGGACGCAGTCAGGGAAGTGTCCTCAGGAGTCCCCGTCGCCATGAAGCAGTCTGGGAAGAGTGTCCTTTGCAGTCACCATCGCCGGGAAGCAATCTGGGAAGAGTGTTCTCTGCAGTCACCATCGCCGAATAAAAAAAACAAAGAGTGACATCACAGGAAAACGTAAGTTCATTGGTTGGTAAGTAACTGCTACTTTGAACTACCTATTCTAAGTTGATTTCAGATTAAAGGTGACTACTGGGGCCCAGGATCGGAGGTCTAACACTTCAGCTTCAACTCAGCAGACAGCGTGAGTTCCAGTTGATTTTAAAAAGTGTATTTTGAATCTCTATTCCAACTTGCTTTCAGATTAAAGGTAAATAGGAGAAATATTTTACAGATTGATAAACTAAAGACCAGTGGGAAATTTAAAAACAAATTAAATAAAATATAGATGCAGAGCTAGGCAATGTGTTGTAGCTGCATGATGTGGGAGCTGGTGGACCCCATTGTGGTTCTTAGTGACCACATCTGAAGCAAATGTTGGTTGCGAGAGGAAATCCGGCTCAGAGTTGATGAGCTGGAGTCTGAGCTTCGGACACTGCGACACATCAGGGAGGGGGAAAGTTACCTGGACACTGTGTTTGAGGAGACAGTCACACCTCTTAGATTAACTACCTTAAATTCAGCCAATGGTCAGGGACAGGAGGGTGTGACGATGAGTGAGGCAGGTAGAGGGATCCAGGAAGTAGCACAGCAGGAGCTTCAGCCTTTGTCCTTATCCAACAGGTTTGAGATTCTTGCTCCCTGTGTGGACGAGAGCGGGGACTGTAGGGAGGATGAGCAAACTGATCATAGAGCCATGGTACAGGGAGCCATTCAAGTGGGGGGAGAAAAGAGAAATATAGTTGTAATTGGGGACAGTATAATTAGGGGAATAGATACTGTTCTCTGTGGCCAGGATTGAGAGTCCCAAAGGCTGTGTTGCCTATCTGGTGCCAGGATTAAGGATCTCTCATCTGGGCTGCAGAGGAACTTGGAGTGGGAGGGGAAAGATCCATTTATTGTGGTCCACGTAGGTACCAACAATATAGGTAGAACGAGGAAGGAGGTTCTGCTGAGGGAATACGAGCAGCTAGGGGCTAAATTAAAAAGCAGAACCAAAAAGGTAATAATCTCCGGATTAATACCTGAGCCACGAGTGAATTGGCACAGGGTCAATAAGATTAAAGAGGTAAATGCATGGCTCAAAGGTTGGCGTGGGAGAAATGGGTTCAAATTCATGGAACATTGGCACCAGTACTGGGGAAAGAGGGAGCTATTCCGTTCGGATGGGCTCCACTTGAATCATGCTGGGACCAGTGTCCTGGAGAATCACATATAACTAGGGTTGTAGATAGGGCTTTAAACTAATTAGTGGGGTGGCGGGGGAGGGGGGGGGTTTAATTGCATAGAAATATAGAAAATCAAAGTTTAAAGAGAGGGTAAGAGTGCAGGTTAGTGACGAGGCTGATTGTTACCCAAAAGTGAAAGGAAGGAACAGAGTTTGTGAACGACATATTGCACCAAAGAATCATACAAGAGTTGGGAAAATTGACAATAGGGCAAACTTAAAGGCTTTGTATCTGAACACGCGTAGCATTCGGAATAAAACTAATGAGTTAACAGCGCAAATAGAGATAAATAGGTATAATTTGGTGGTGATTACTGAGAGGTGGTTACAGGGAGAACAGGTTTTGGAGTTGAATATCCAAGAGTACTCAGTGTTTCAGAAGGATAGGCATGAAGGAAAAGGAGGTGTTGTAGTTTTGTTAGTAAAGGAAGAGATCAGTGCTAAAGTGAGGAATGATATAGGTGCTGAAAAGCAAGATATAGAGTCAGTCTGGGTAGAAATAAGAAAAAGCAAGGGAAAGAAGTCCCTGGTGGGAGTAATCTATAGGTCCCCAAATAGTAGTCCAGCAGTAGGGCATAAATATAAACCAGGAAATACTGGGAGCATGTAGGAAAGGCACAGCAATAATCACGGGTGATTTTAATATGCATATAGACTGGACTAATCAAATTGGTAAGAGTAGCCTCAAGGTAGAGTTCATAGAATGTATTAGAGATTGTTTCTTGGAGCAATATGTTGTGGAACCAACTAGGGAGCAGGCTATTCTGGATTTGGTTTTGTGGAATGAGATAGGGTTAATTAATAATCTCATGGTCAAGGATGCTCTAGGGAAGAGTGATCATTGCATGCTAGAATTTCAAGTTCAGTTAGAGAGCTAGAAACTTGAGTCCCACACTAGCGTTCTGGAGTTAAACAAAGGTAACTACATAGGCATGAGGGCAGATTTGGCCCTAGTGCACTAGGCAGGAAGACTACAAGGTAGGACAGTTGATGAACAGTGGCAGATATTTAAGGAGATATTCAATTCCTCCCAAGTAAAATATATTCCAAAGAGGAAGAAAGATAGTATGAGGGGGGAAAAGCAATCATGGCTAAGCAAGGAAGCTAAAGATAACATAAAGGCAAAGACTAAGGCATACCAAACTGCAAAGGTCAGTGGCGGGCTGGAAGATTGGGAAACTTTTCAAGATCAACAAAGGATTACTAAAAAATAAAATGAGCAAAGGTAAATTATGAAAGAAAATTAGCACAAAATGTAAAAACTGACAGCAAAAGCTTCTACAAGTATATTAAAGGAAAGAGAGTAGCTAAAGTGAATGTTGATCCCTTGAAGGATGAGGCTGGGGAGTTAATAGTGGGGAAAGCAGAAATGGCAGAGATGCCTAATCAATATTTTGCCTCAGTTTTCACGGTGGAGGACACCAGTACCACATCAATATAACAGGTAGTGCAGAGGGTATAGAGAAGGAAGAACTTAGAACAATCACAATCGCTAGAGAAAAACTACTGAGCCAACTTTTGGGATTAAAAGGTGACAGGTCCCCAGGACCTGATGGTCTATATCCCAGGGTCTTAAAGGAAGCGGCAGGGGCGATAGTGGATGCATAGACTATACTATTCCAAAATTCCCTGGATTCTGGAAAGGTTCCAGTGGATTAGAAAAATGCTAATATAACACTATTATTCAAACGGGGTTGGTTGGGGGGGGGGGGGCACAAAAAGTAGGAAACTATAGACCACTTAGTTTAATGTGTCGTTGGGAAATTGTTAGAATCCATTATTAAGGAAATAGTAATGGGGCATTTGGAAAATCAAATTGCAATCCTTCAGAGTCAGCATGGTTTTATGAAGAGCAAATCGTGTTTGACTAATTTGTTAGTTTTTTGAAGGTGTGACAAGCAGAGTGGATAATGGGGATCTTGTAGATGTAGTATATCTGGACTTCCAGAATGCCTTTGACAAGGTGCACACAAAAGATTAATACACAAGATAAAATCACACAGAGTTAGGGGTAATATATTAGTTTGGGTAGAGGATTGGCTAACCAACAGAAAGCAGACAGTCGGGATAAATGGGTCTTTTTCTGGATGGCAAGCTGTAACTAGTGGGGTGCCACAGGGTTCGGTCCTTGGGCCTCAACTATTTACAATCTATATTAATGACTTGAATTCAGGGATAGAAGGTACCATAGCTAAATTTGCAGATGACACCAAAATAAGTGGGAAAGTAAGTTACAATGAAGAAATAAGAAATTTACAAATGGATATGGACAGGTTAGGTGAATGGGCAAAAATTTGGCAGATGGAGTTTAACGTGGATAAGCGTGAGGTTATCCATTTTGGTTGGAAGAATAAAAAGGCGACTTATTATTTAAATGGAGAGAAACTTCAGAATGCTTCAGTGCAGAGGGATCTGGGTGTCCTCGTGCATGAATCGCTGAAAGCTAGTTTGCAGGTACAGCAGATAATAAGGAAGGCAAATGGAATTTTGGCATTTATTGCTCAAGGAATAGAGTATAAAAATAGGGAAGTGTTGTTGCAACTGTACAAGGCATTGGTGAGACCGCACCTGGAGTACTGTGCACAGGTTTGGTCCCCTTACTTGAGGAAGGATGTAGTTGCACTGGAGGCGGTTCAGAGGAGGTTCACTAGATTGATTCCAGAGATGCGGGGCTTGTCTTATGAAGAGAGATTGAGCAGTTTAGGCCTATACTCATGAGAGTTTAGAAGGATGAGAGGAGATCAAATTGAGGTATATAAGATACTAAAGGGAATAGACAAAGTGGAGCGGATGTTTCTCCTTGTGGGGCACTCCAGAACAAGAGACCATAGTTTTAGGCTAAGGGGTGGTAGATTTAAATCAGAGAAGAGGAGGAATTACTTTTCTCAAAGGGTCATGAATCTGTGGAATTCACTACCTCAGAGTGCAGTGGATAACAGAACGCTGAATAAATTTGAGGAGATAGACAGATTTTTAATTAGTAACAGGTTGAAAGGTTATGGGGAGAGGGCGGGAAATTGGAGTTGAGGCCGAAATTAGATCAACCATGATCGTATTGAATGACTGGGCAGGCTCAAGGGGCTGAATTGTTTACCCTGTTCCTAGTTCTTATGTTCTTATACTACCCCCAACACCATGGGCTCTTATCTTCTAAGTAGCCTTATGTGTGGTGCCTTATCGAACGCCTTTTAGGAATCCAAATATATTACATCCTACCGGTTCCCCTTCATCTATCCTGCTTGTTACCTTCTCAAAGAATTCTAATAAATTTGTCAGGCATGATTTCCCCTTCATGCTGGCTCTGCTTGATTAGATTAGATTATGCATTTCTGATTGCTCTGCTATTACATCCTTTATAATAGGCTCCAACATTTTCCCAATGACAGATGTTAAGCTAACTGGCCTAAGGTTACCTGTTTTTTGTCTCCCTCCCTTTTTTAATAATGATGTTACATTGGCAGTTTTCCAATCCTCTGGGACTTATCCAGAAAGGACTCTTGGAAAGTTACTACCATTGCATCCGCTATCTCTGCAGCTATTTCCTTTAATATCCTACGTTGCAACCCATCAGGTCCAGGTGATTTATTGGACTTTAGTCTATTAGTTTCCCTAGTATGTTTTCTCTATTGATAGTTATTGTGTTTATTTCCCCCCTTTTGCCCTGTGATTATTTTGTATTTTTGGTATGCTATTAGTGTCTTCTACCATGAAGACTGATGCATAATTATTTCCCCAGCCTCATTCTCTAAGGGGCCTATATTGACTTTTTATTGTCCATTTTTATATTACTTGCTAGTTTACTCTCAAAGTTTATTTTCTCTCTCATTTTTTTGGTCATCTTCTGTTGGTTTTTAAAACTTTCCCAATCTTCTGGCTTACCACTAATCTTTGCCACATTGTATGTTTTTTCTTTCACTTTAATACTATCCTTAACTTCTTTGGTTAACCATGGTTGGTTTATCCCATTCCTACAATCCTTCTTCTTCACTAGGATATATCTTCTTAAATGTCTGCCTTTGTGCATCAACCATCTTTTCTGCTAAACTCCTTTCCCAGTCCACCCCAGCCAACTCTACCCTCATTGCTTTGTAATTACCCTTATAGTTGATGGTGCTCCCATGCATCAGTTGTCTTTGTCCTTCTAGGTGGAAAGGTTGCTGGCTTGGAAGGTTCTGTCAAAGGAGCCGTGGTAGATAGTACACAATCCTGCCACTATGCATCAGTGATGGAGGCAGTGAATGTTTAAGGTGGTGTATGCGATGCCAGTCAAGCGGGCAACTTTGTCCTGGACAGTGTTGAGCTTCTTGAGTGTTATTGGAGCTGCACTCATCCAGGCAAGCGGAGAGTATTCTGTCACACTCCTGACTTGTGCCTTGCAGATGGTGGACGGGGTTTGGGAGTCAGGAGGTGAGTTACTGTCCACAGAATTCCCAGTCTCTGACCTACTCTTGTAGCCACAGTATTCATATAGCTGGTCCAGTTCAATTTCTGGTCAATGGTAATTCCCAGGATGTTGATAGGATTCAGCAATGGTAATATCATTGAATGCCATGGGGTGATGGTTAGATTCTCTCCTGTTGGGGATGGTCATTGCCTGGCACTTGTGTGGCATGAATGTTACTTGCCACTTATCAATTCAAGCCTAAATGTTGTCCAGGTCTTGCTGCTTATGGACATGGACTGCTTCAGTACCTGAGGTGTCGTGAATGGTGCTGAACATTGTGCAATCATCAGTGAACATCCCCACTTCTGATCTTATGATGGACTGAAGGTCATTGACGAAGCAGCTGAACATGGTTGGGTCTAGGTCACTACCCTGATGAACTCCTGCAGTGATGCCCCAGGACTAAGATGATTGACCTCCAACAGCCAGAACCATCTTCCTTTGTATTAGGTATGACTCCAACCAGTGGAGAGTTTTCCCCGAATCCCATTGACTTCAGTTTTGTTCGGGTTCCTTGATGCCACACTTGGTCAAATGCTGCTTGATATCAAGGGCAGTCACTCTCACCTCACCTCTTGAGTCTGTGTTTGAACCAAGCCTGTAATGAGGTCAGGAGCTGAGTGGACCTGGCCGGAATCTAAACTGAACGTCAATGAGCCGGTTATTGTTGAGCAAGTGCCGCTTGTTAACGCAGTCAACAACACCTTCCATCGCTGTGCTGTTAACCAAAAGTAGACTGATGGGGCAAGAATTGGTCAGGTTGGATTTGTCCTGCTTTTTGTGGACAGGACATACTTGAGCAATTTTCCACATTGACGGGTAGATGCAAAGATGTTGTATGCTTTATTAACCGTGCTCTCAATCTGTCCTGCCAGCTTCAATGATTTATTTACACATATGCACAGGTCCCTCTGCTCCTGCATCCCCTTTAGAACTGTACTCTGTATTTTATATTGTCTCTCTACATCCTGTCAAAATAAATCACTTCACGCTTCTCTGCATTAAGTTTCATCTGCCAATTGTCTACCCATTCCACCCACCTGTCTATGCCCTTGTAAAGTTCTTCACTATCCTCCTCACACTTCACAATACTTCCAAGTTTTGTATCATCCCCAAAATTTGAAATTGTTCCCTGCACACAAATGTTGAGGTCAATAATATATATCAGGAAGAGGAGTCCCAAAGCTGACCCCTGGGCAACTTTACTATAAACCTGCCTCCAGTACAAAAAACATCTATTAACCACTGCTCTGTTCCCTATCGCTCAGCCAATTTCATATCCATGGTGTTACAATCCCTTTTATCCCATCAGCTATAATTTTGCTCACAAGTCTTTATCAAATGCCTTTTGGAAGTCCACTTACACCACGTCAAGAGCATTAGCCTCATCAACACTCTTTGTTAACTCCCAAAAAATTCAAACAATTTAGCAAAATACCATTTATCCTTAACAAGCACATGCTGGCTTTCCTTGTTGACTTCAGCTCCATCTCATTTTTTACTAGCACCACACAATTTCCGGAGTTCTGAGAGGCCACATTACACAGAAAAAACAAAAACATCTTAGGACCAATGTCACAGGCCACCTAAAGATGTGCCCAATTTCAGAGTGACATTGTAGAACAAAAAGCAAGTCACAATTTCTAACCTCTCACCAATCGCTGGTGTGTGGTACTGGTAGATCCAAAAAGGAAGAAAGGAAAACAAAATTTCAAGAAGTGGGATTGTCATCTTCTACAGATATGGCTAAATATAAATACAATTTTCAGGTTGTGATATTAAGTTTTCCTTGATGAGGGTTGGAAGGAAATCATTACCATTGCTATTAGCTGCAATCTACATATTGATAGCATTAAATCTGATGATGCAACATTTAGATTTTTCCAGTCCTTGAGTAGCAGCTGAAGGAAGTGAACAGTGGAATTTTAATTATGTTTCAAGTTACTCAGAAAACAAACGTCACTGACAAAAGACAATCTTAGTATGCGGCACTTTTCTGCATACAGCACCCAAAGAAAAGAGGGAGATTAATTCAACAAGGAGAAAAATATTTACAAGATTTCCAAAGGTGGAGATACCTGTGAATTGCATGTGTTTTTCTTCTGGAACTGGTCACCAAGAAAGAAAGAACCACTTTGAACTATTGATTCCTCTGAATGCATATTCCAACTTTTCTGAATAATGGCCACAAACAAGTAGAAGGGTATTAAAGTTATTTTTAAAATTAAAACCAGGTTATTTAATATCTTACACATAATCTCAGTAGCACTCCTGGTATCTTTCTTATTTTGCCGCTATATAAGAAAATAATTAATATTACTCTGATATTCAGTTCATAATGATGCAAAGCTTTGGGTCTTTAATCACATTTATGTCCCATACTTCATCATCTTATCCAAACTGTTCAAATTTCACATCTCAAAGCTCAAGAACAATACAGCCTCGAACAGCAGACAACTAAGGACTCAAGCTACACAAGATTTATGAAACATAAATACTAACTTGTGTTTTTACAAAAGATTTTTAAAAGCGACAGCCAATTAAGACATCAGAAATCTGGATGCAATCACTGCCATGTCTCACAGCAAGTCAGTGATCCTCCATTAGCTGCATGGTATAGAAAATTTTGCTGCTTTCATTAGCTATTCATCATCTTTACAGGGGATATCTTTTCCTGAAAAGTAATCTTGCAGTTTTATTTCTCAAGATTTAGCAGCTGTTAACTACTACTTCCATTTTGACAGCCAACATATAGGATGAAACAAATTGGGCAATGAGCCCCGTTTTTGTGAATGATTTCACTGCAGTATTATATTGAAACCAATATGTCTCAACACTGCCCTTCAAAAATTACAAAAGCCTCAAACTCTGTTAGATTTGCAGGTGCAAAGAAAGACAAACTCACTTGGGGCAGAAACATGATGGCATTTCAGCTTGGCAGATAAGTAGCTTGTTAATTTTTTACAAGCTCCCGAACTCAAAATTGAGTTCAGCAATTTGAGATCATAACCGCTGCTCCCATTTTTTCCAAACATCAGATGCTGGTAATGGTTCTACTGTTGCCATTTACAGATCCTCTACACCCATCTTTTGTTTATTTACTTGCCCTATTCCCACTCACTTTTGCCTTGCACTATCATCGCTTTTGTCATTTTGTTTCTCCTTTCTATCCTATTGCAGAGCTTCCAATACGTTCTTTCCTGCCCTGCCCCTACCCTGCAATCCTTTTGTAGCAACTGTAGCCTTAAGGAATGTAGTGACTGTAACTTTAAGACTTATGAATATTGGAGTGTCACATGCCAGCGTGAATGATTCAACCCTAAGCGTGGGGAACCTTCGGGGTGGTTTTTGTCTAGTTGTGGACCTTGACGGAAGCATGAACTGCTGTGCTGCTGAAGTCCTGTAAATAAGGTTCTCTGTCTTTTTGAGAAACCTATCTGGAAAATGAAGTCTATAACACCTTTCCTTTTGTCTCTGTACTTGTTTAAAATCTGTTCCATCTCTAACTTCTTCCAGTTCTAATATGGAATGTTATATTGGCTTCTCTCTCCATTGGTGTTGCCTGACCTGCTGAGCACAGCCAGCATTCTCTTTTCTTATTTAAGCTATCAAACTGGTTTGTTCCTTGACTTCAGTGAGGGTTACCATCTCTCCTGGAATGGCTGGAGGTCCCTGAAATCGGCCTCAATCTCCCGGTTGCCAAAGAATGCATTCCAGGAGCACATTAGCTCCCAGGAACAGCAGCTGGGACTGACCACCAGCCAATCACAACCTGGGCTCGGGTACCATCTGACCTTCCCTATGTCAGGGACAGGCAGCCAGCCAATCATGGCTCACGTTCAGGTACCACCTGCCCTTTCCTATGTCAGGAACATACGCCCCCTCCACTCAGAGAAAATCCCAACTCAGCGTCGGCGGAGGCTACTTGATGGAAATATCCAAACGCCCTACAAACCAAGTGATCAGTGCTCCCATTAGTTGAGGCGATGCCCACTCAGGCTGCACGGGTGGAGGAAAAGGTGCTGATTATTAGCCAAGGTTAGGCTCGGCTGAGACTGGCCAGATGCTGGTATAGCGATTAATTAGCGTTATTGTTATTAATTAGTGTTGGATTGAATTGGTGACCATCAGACAGACTGTGGTGTGCTGTGAATTTGTGTCCCGCGAGAGAAACTGGCAAGGGAAGGAATTGTTCAGACTCAATAGTGGAACTTAGTGGAGAGAGGCTCAATCCCTCTCACTCAGTGTCACAGGCTTTTTCTCTAGTTTTACCTGATCGCGCCACATCACCGGCTTTCCATGACATCACTTGCGCCAGCTGTCCGTGATGTTATTTCTGGCGACTTTTCCCGGAAAACATCCAGCCAGAGTTAGCAACTTTGGCAATGTTATTGTACTTCAAGCTGATGGATGTGTAAATACTCAAATTTGGAAAAAAAAATCCAAAAATTCCAAAGCTTGGGATTACTTGCCTTATAATTACAGGTATTGCAAAACCAGCGTTGATCAATTATTAATACCAAAAAGGAATATCATTTCACAGTTTGCTTTGTCTTTAGAATACAAATTGCACTTTGTGGCTTCAGAAAAGTGACGCACAACACAAAACACAACACAGTCTTAAGTGCATTGCAATGAGAAGCCCTGTCTGTTTAAAGTTTTTCTATGAATTGCATTTAAGTTGATTATTTCACACAGAAATTTTAAGGCAAACAAAAAGCACTGAGGGTTAGACAGCATTTAATAGCTAACACAGTAAAAATTTCAAAGCTAAACACAAGGCCATTGCCCAGATTTTGCCACTGTAATAGCAGCAAAACTGTCTGCGTTGGTGTCAATACAACTGTGAAACTGATAGTAACTTCTGTATACAGTTAAAAGCAAAAATCCAGAAATTGCTATCAGTAATTCTCTGCTCTTCCACATGGTGTACTGTTGAAGCCTCCTCAATGAAAATCCTTAGAAATCATTTGATTTGAAATGAACTTCCAGTTTTGCACTATTTGGCTCACCGTTAAAAACTTTGAAAAAGCTAAGCCGCGTGAAAATCCTACTTATAACTCATTTAATGACACACTAAGTCATAATTACTCATGAACAACCTCACTGGCCCTGAAAATTTTTATATTTATGATATGTCCGATCTCTCCATTATGATAAGAATTGTGTAGGTTTTTTATGTAATAAGAACTATATTTTTAAAGTTTTTTCATGATATTTCAGCTTTTACCTTAATCCCATGTGTGCGTCCCAATCTTAATTTCGCTCTCTATAAAATGATTAAAAACTGAGGGATAATCGGTGCATTTTACTTTTTAATTTAGTGTCTGATAATTCTTCATTGAGACTAGCTGCTGAGCCTGCTTGATGACATCACTCTCACTGGACACCAGAGATTCCTGACAGTTGGCGTCAAAATCAAATTCATGTCAGAAAGGTAAAATTCAAACTAGAGTGCTCGCTAGGTGTTTGTGGGCAAGCTTTCTTTAAGCTCAGCAGCAAGCACTTCATTTCATCACTGACCTCAAAATCCAAGCCGATGTTTAATTGCCAGCTATCGTACAATTGTCCAATAACAATACACCAGCGCAAAATTCAAAACAATGCCAGCAAATATCAAGATACAAGCATCAGAGTTCTTAAGCCAAAACACTTGCTCTGCAACAATTACAAAAGTAGCAAAAATAACTAGTAAATTATTGCCCTTTCATATTATTAATTATTGAGTAGAAAAAGCCAAGTGGTATTAAAGGGAAATTAATTACAGGCTGTGAACAAATTTCTTCACTGCACCAGACACAAGCCACACTCAAGGCTTTAATGCCTTCATGCTATTTTCTTACCTCCACTGGAAATGATTATAATAGGCTTGACAACAGGGACTGCAGGCCCTATACAGATTTGAAAAGATACCAAAAGCAGCACAGTGCTTGGAAAGTGTGGCATCTGTATTGCAGGGAACAGTGAGGTGGTTTGGGTTGCTGGCTGAAGTAGGTGACGTGATTTCTTCTGAAAGGCGATGTTCAGAGGGCCAGATTCTAACAAAGTACAGTAGTACAAACAAGAATCAATAATTAGGTAACATTGAAAGGAAATATGCTCTTAAAAAGTCCCTCCGTGATATTTAGACCAATTCTATAACTTAAGCAGGCATTATCAAAAGAGAATTGAAAATCCATTATAACCATGCTCCAAATTCAAGACCAGTGCCATCTTGGGACCCCTTAAGTGAAAAAATTCAGAAATGGATGAAAGAAGATTTTCCTGATGGGTGTTCAGGTTTTAAAATTCTACGAATATGCACCACAAATGTCTGCATTATCATTTTTGGTTTTACATAGACCTTAAAATCTTCTATCACACAAGAATTAAATAGAACTGTTATGAAAAGATATACTATATGAGGGCAAGGCTGCATGGCTAAGTTCATCCAAGATAGCATGCTCCAACAGAAATTGCAGTAATGCACTAATTTCAGTAGAACACACCTTACGTATACTCTCGCAATACATGGATACATTTAATTCAACTTCCATAACCATTCAGTAACAGTAACACACTTACAATGATCAAAAAATATTTGCATGCCCTCCTTTTCATCTTACCAACAAACATACAAAACCTTTAAGTATAATGGAGATGCAATGCAAATATGCATCAGTAGAAAGCGTTTATTATCCATTCCTTTTAGTAATCAAAAACACAATTAGCTACATGTGTTTTGTGGTTAATACTGAGTTGAGACAGCAGTCAGGAGGGTTACTGGCAGCGTCAAAAAAGAAAGAAGCATGACAGGTTACAAGATCCTATGTTTGGGTCTAACAGCAGCTAGGTAAAACTAGACAATCATTCATTAATATAGTTCACCTTTTGTCTAAAACACAGACAGCATAGAGTGTCCACACTGTCCAAATTTGGTGAAATAATCATAATCAGGAAATGCACAAATCTATAACAAAATTCATGGTCAGATGAAGCTACATTGCCTAGTGCTTTGGTGGTTCATGGTATAATCAACACCTGGTTATGTAGCTTATCCTGATTACAACCCAGTAACAGTAGTGAGTTGCAATGCTGATTCCATTTCCACTGTTTGGAGAAGGACAAGAGAATGTTTAAACAAGTTTTTTTTAATTGTGAAGTGCTTTGATAGATTGAATAGGAACCTCGAATTAGGGTCAAAAATGAGGGGTCAATTTAAAATTGTATTTAAGCAAGCATGGGAAGAGTGTCCTGCAGTCAGCATTGCGGTGAAGCAGTCTGGGAAGAGTGTCCTGCGGTCAGCATTGCGGTGAAGCAGTCTGCAAAGAATGTCCTGCAGTCAGCATCACTGTGGAGCAGTCTGGGAAGAGTGTCCTGCAATCAGCATCGTGGTGAAGCAGTCTGGGAAGAGTGTCCTGCAGTCAGTTCTTGTTGAAAATAACAAGAGTCCCTGTACATGGACGATGTCGCCATCTTCTGCTCGGATCAGCTGTCAGCGTGCAGACTGATAAACATCTGCGACCAGTTCAAACAGGCCTCGGGAGCCAAGGTAAACGGTGGCAAGAGCGGAACCATGTTCTTTGGGAACTGGGCTGACCGATCCTTTGCCCCCTTCACCATCAGGTCTGATGGCCTGAAGGTGCTGGGGATATGGTTCAGAGGAACTGGGGCATGCATTAGAAGCTGGAAGGAGCAAGTGGCTAGGGTGGAAAGAAAACTGAGCATGTGGGAGCAACGCTCCCTCTCTATTGCGGGTAAGAGCCTGGTCATTAGGTATGAGGCAGTCTCGGTGTTGCTATACATGGCGCAGGTCTGGCCCATTCCTGTGCAATGACGAGCACCTGAGCCATCTTTCACTTTATCTGGAAAGCGAAAATGGATCGTGTTCACAGGGACACAATGTACAAGCCTCTAGATGAAGGGGGAAAAAACGTGCCCAACATCGCTCTCATACTGATGGCCACCTTTGCGTGCGGCTGCATTAAGCTGTGCGTAGACACTCGGGACGCAAACACCAAGTGTCAATATGCGCTGAGGTTCTACCTGTCCCTGGTGTTGTGAAGGATGGTTCTGGTCACGCTGCCACGGAACACTCCAAGTAATTGGATTGGGTCATACCACCTGTCCCTTGTGGAAATATTTATACAGGAAAACACCTTTGACCACAAGACCATGAGGCAGTGGTTGGAAGGTAACATCTTAGGGGTCCTGAGGGAAAAGGAGATGGTAGATCCTGTCAGATGGTTCCCTGAGCAGACTGTCAAAGTCATTTGGCAGAATGCCTCATCGCCAGAACTTTCCAACAAGCAACAAGATGTAGCTTGGCTGGTGGTGAGAAAGGCCCTCCCTGTCAGATCCTTCCTACATGCCAGGAGTCTCACCCGTTCTGCATGTTGCCCTCAAGGTGGCTGGGGGAGAGGAACGGAGGACTGTTGTTCGCCTCCTTGTGGAATGTGCTTCTGCAAAGAAGGTCTGGAGAGTGATGCGGTGGTTTTTGTCAAACTTCATCCTGAGCAGTGTGGTGACGCAGGATTCTGTGCTCTATGGGCTGTTCCCAGGCACACGCACCAAGACAAACATCAACTACAGCTGGAGGATCATCAACTCAGTGAAAGACACTGTGTGGTCTGCCCGAAACTTGGTCTTCCAGTGCAATGAGTTGTCCCCAACTGAGTGTTGCAGACTAGCACATTCCAAGGTCCAGGACTACATGCTGAGGGACGCACTAAAGCTTGAGGCAGCTGCCGCAAAGACGCAATAGGGAAGGGTCGCTGACTAAGACCTTTCTGCCATAGTGCACCAAGGGGCTGGGAATTGCATAGACTCCTTGGGCTGTACGACTCATAAAGATTGTATGTAGTGAACAGTAAATATATCATAATTGTATTGAAGCACCTCAGAGTGCAACATAATGTATGTCGATAACTCCAATACCATGTTACTGTCTGACTGTCTATAATGACCATATTACTGCAATATTCATTGATTGTATTGAAGCACCTCGTGATCCATGTGCAAAAGCTGAATCTGATTGCACCTTTTGTGATGGCCACTTTGAAATGTTTTGTAATGTTCTTTCAGATGTTTTATGAATAAAGTATATTTTCTAAAAAAAAAGCTAGTGACATCACAAGACATCGTGAGGGAGCGACAGAGAGATCAAAACCAGCACGAGTGTGGGGAAGTTTCAAAAAGTGACGTCAGCATAAAGGTGAGAGCTGATTGGGTAACAGTGGGTAAATGTTTTTAGACCATAAGACATAGGAGCAGAAATTTGGCCATTCGGCCCATCGAGTCTGCTCCGCCATTCAATCATGGCTGATAAGTTTCTTAACCCCATTCTCCCGCCTTCTCCCCATAACCTTTGATCCCCTTACCAATCAAGAACCTATCGATCTCGGTCTTAAATACACTCAATGACCTGGCCTCCACAGCCTTCTGTGGCAATGAATTCCATAGATTCACCACCCTCTGGCTAAAGAAGTTTCTCCTCATCTCTGTTCTAAAAGGTCTTCCCTTTACTCTGAGGCTGTGCCCTCGGGTCCTAGTCTCTCCTACTAATGGAAACATCTTCCCCACGTCCACTCTATCCAGGCCTTTCAGTATTCTTTAAGTTTCAATCAGATCCCCCCTCATCCTTCTAAACTCCATCGAGTATAGACCCAGAGTCCTCAAAAGTTCCTCATATGTTAAGCCTTTCATTCCTGGGATCATTCTCGTGAACCTCCTCTGGACCCTCTCCAGGGCGAGCACATCCTTCCCGAGATACGGGGCCCAAAATTGCTCACAATATTCTAAATGTGGTCTGACCAGAGCCTTATAAAGCCTCAGCAGCATATCCCTGCTTTTATATTCTAGTCCTCTCGAAATAAATGCCAACATTGCATTTGACTTCCTAACTACTGACTCAACCTGCAAGTTAACCTTAACAGAATCCTGGACTAGGACTCCCAAGTCCCTTTGCACTCCAGATTTCTGAATTCTCTCCCCATTTAGAAAATAGTCTATGCCTCTATTCTTCCTACCAAAGTGCATGACCTCACACTTCCCCACATTGTATTCCATCTGCCACTTCTTTGCCCATTCTCCTAACCTGTCCAAATCCTTCTGCAGCCTCCCCGCCTCCTCAATACTATCTGTCCCTCCACCTATCTTTGTATCATCTGCAAACTTAGCCAGGATGCCCTCAGTTCCTTCATCTAGATCATTAATGTATAAAGTGAAAAGTTGTGGTCCCAACACTGACCACTGCGGAACTCCACTAGTCACCAGCCACCATCCTGAGAAGGACCCCCTTTTCCCCACTCTCTGCCTCCTGCCAGACAGCCAATCTTCTATCCATGCTAGTACCTTGCCTCTAATACCATGGGCTCTTATCTTACTGAGCAGCCTCCTGTGCGGCACCTTGTCAAAGGCCTTCTGGAAGTCCAAGTAGATAACATCCATTGGCTTTCCTTTGTCTAGTCTACTCATTACCTCCTCAAAGAATTCTAACAGATTTGTCAGGGATGACCTCCCCTTGATGAAACCATGCTGACTTTGCCCAATTTTACCATGCACTTCCAAGTATTCTGAAATCTCATCCTTAATAATGGACTCTAAAATCTTACCAACGACCGAGGTCAGGCTAATCGGCCTTTAACTTCCCGTCTTTTGCCTCACTCCCTTCTTAAACAGGGGGATTGCATTAGTGATTTTCCAGTCCTCTGGGACCCTCCCTGACTCCAGTGATTCCTGAAAGATCACCACTAATGCCTCCACTATCTCTTCAGCTATCTCCTTCAGAACTCTGGGCTGTAATCCATCTGGTCCAGGTGATTTATCCACCTTCAGACCTTTCTGTTTTCCTAGCACCATACTCACCTCTGCCCCCCCAACTCTCTTGAACTTTGGGGATGTCACTCGTGTCTTCCACCGTGAAGACTGACGCAAAGTACCTATTCAGTTCCTCCGCCATTTCTTTGTTCCCCACTACTACTTCTCCAGCGTCATTGTCCAGCGGCCCAATGTCCACTTTTGCCTCTCTCTTACCCTTTAGCGATCTAAAAAAACTGTTGCAATCTTCTTTTGTATTACTGGCTAGTTTACCCTCATATTTAATCTTCCCCCTCCTTATTTCTTTTTTAGTTGTCCTCTGTTGGTCTTTGTAGGCTTTCCACTCCCCTGGTTTCCCACTGCTCTTCGCCGCATTGTATGCTTTCTCTTTAGCTTTAATTCTGTCCCTGACTTCCCTTGTCAGCCATGGTTGCCTTGTCCTCCCTTCTTCTTCCTAGGGATGAATTTTTGCTGTGTCTCCCAAATTACTCCCAGAAACTCCTGCCATTGCTGTTGCACTGTCTTTCCTGCTAGGCTCATCTCCCAGTCAATTTTGGCCAGCTCCCCCCTCATGCCTCTGTAGTTGCCTTTATTCAACTGTAATACCGTTACATCTGATTCCAGCTTTGTCCTCTCAAATTGCAGGGTAAATTCTATCATATTATGGTCACTTCCTCCTAAGGGTTCCTTCACCTTAAGCTCCCTTATCAAATCTGCCTCATTACACATCAGTAAATCTAGAATTGCCTGTTCCCTAGTGGGCTCCACCACAAGCTGCTCCAAAAAGCCATCTCATAGACATTCCACAAATTCCTTTTCTTGGGATCCACTACCAACCTGATTTTCCCAATCGACCTGCATATTGAAATCCCCCATGATCACTGTAACCTTGCCTCTCCAGTTTTTCTCCAGTTTAAAGTAGATTAAGCTAAGGAAAGGTAAGGGTTCTAGTTTTTATTTAAAGTAGAAAAATAATTTAACTTTTTTTTTAAACTAGAGACATGACAGGGCAGTTCAGTCTCGCTGGGCAAGTGGTAGAGGTATCAGTGGGGAAACATTTTGCAGACAGTGATCATAACTCCGTTAGATTCAAGATTGTTATGGAAAAGCACAAGAATGGGCCAGAAATCAGAGTTCTAAATTGGGGGAAGATCGATTTTAATAAGATCAGATATGATTTGGCCAGAGTGGACTGGATTTAGGTAAATCTGCGTCAGAGCAGTGGAACTCATTCAAGAAGGAAATAGGGAAAGTACAGGGCCAACATGTTCCAGTAAAGACAAAGGAAGGGACCAACTAATCCAGGGAACCTTGGATGCCGGAAGGTATACAGGATTGGATAAAGAGAAAAGGGGAGGCTTATAGCAGACACCGAGGGTGGCCCTAGGGGAGTAAAGAATGTGTAGGGGGAAATGTAAAGGAAATTAGGAGAGCAAAAAGGGAGCATGAAAAAACATTGGCAGGTAAAATAAAGGAAACTCCAAAGTTATCTTACAAGAACATGAAGAGTAAGAGGATAACTAAGGAAAGAGTAGGGCCCATTAAGGACCATATTGTTAACTTGTGTGTGGAGCCAGATGATGTAGGTAAGGTTCTAAATGAATGCTTTGTATCGGTGTTCACAAGTGAGTGGGATGCCTTGGGTATGGAAATCAGGCAGGAGGACTGTGATATAATTAAAGAAATTAGCATAAAAAGAGAGGAGGTTCTAAGTGGTCTGGCAAGCTTAAAAGTAGATAAATTTTCAGACCCAGATGAAATGTATCCCAGCCTGTTCAGTGAGACAAGGGAGGAGATAGCAGGGGTGCTGGCAATAATTTTCAATACCTTTCTGGCCGCAGGAGAGGTGCCGGAGGACTGGAGGACAGCCAATGTGGTACCATTATTCGAGAAGCGGGGAAGGGATAAACCAGGGAACTACAGGCCAGTCAGTCTAACATCAGTGGTGGGGAAACTATTGGAAGTAATTCTGAGGGACAGAATTAATCTACACTTGGAGAGACTGGGATTAATCAAGGACAGTCAGCGCAGTTTTGTTAAAGGGAGGTCATTTCTGACCAATTTGATTGAATTTTTCAAAGAGATGACCAGGTGTGTATATGAGGGTAATGCATTTTCACATGGTCCATCTCTGACACTTCCTTTCCCTTCCTTGACCTCTCTGGTGATAGACTGTCCACCAATATCCATTACAAGCCTACCGACTCCCACAGCTACCTTGACTTCAGCTCCTCACACCCTGCTTCCTGTAAGGACTCCATCCCATTCTCTCAGTTCCTTCGCCTCCATCGCATCTATTCTGATGATGCCACTTTTAAAAACAGTTCCTCTGACATGTCCTCCTTCTTTCTTAACCGAGATTTTGCACCCACAGTTGGTGACAGGGCCCTCAACCGTGTTCGGCCCATCTCCCGCGCATCCGCCCTCACATCTTCTTCTCCCTCCCAAAAACATGATAGGATCCCCCTTGTCTTCACTTATCACCCCACCAGCCTCCGCATTCAAAGGATCATCCTCCGCCATTTCCGCCAATTCCAGCATGGTGCCACCACCAAACACATCTTCCCTTCACACCACCCCCAGTGGCATTCTGCAGGGATCGTTCCCTCCAGGGCACCCTGGTCCACTCCTCCATCACCCCCTACACCTCAAACCCCTCCCACGGCACTTTCCCATGCAACTGCAGAAGGTGTAACACCTGCCTCTTTACTTCCCCTCTCCTCACCGTCCAAGGGCCCAAACACTCCTTTCAAGTGAAGCAGCATTTCACTTGCACTTCCCTCAATTTAGTCTACTGCATTGGTTGCTCCCAATGCGGTTTCCTCTACATTGGAGACACCAAACACAGGCTGGGTGACCACTTTGCAGGACACCTTCCGTCCGCAAGCATTACCCAGACCTCCCTGTCGTTTGCCATTTCAACACTCCACCTGCTCTCATGCCCACATGACCATCCTTGGCTTGCTGCATTGTTCCAGTGAAGCTCAATGCAAACTGGAGGAACAGCACCTCATCTTCCAACTAGGCACTTTACAGCCTACCGGACTGAATATTGATATCAACAATTTTAAAGCATGAACTCCCTCCTCCATCCCCACCCCGTTTCCGATTTTGCCTCCTTTTTTTTTCCAATAATTTATATAGATTTTTCTTTTCCCACCTACTTCCATTATTTTTAAATGTATTTCCTTCCATTGTTTTATCTCTACCTTTTAGCCTTTTTCGATTCCTTCACCCCCACCCCACCCCCACTAGGGCTATCTGTACCTTGCTTGTCCTGCTTTCTACCCTTAATTAGCATATTCCTTAGATAATATCACCACCTTCAACACCTCTTTGTCCTTTTGTCTGTGACAGCTTTTGGTTATCTCCATCTATCACTGACCATCTATCCAGTTCTACTTGTCCCATCCCTCCTTAAACCAGCTTATATTTCACCTCTCTTCTATTTTTACTTAGGTTCTGTTGAAGGGTCATTCGGACTCGAAACGTTAACTGTGCTCCTCTCTGCAGATGCTGCCAGACCTGCTGAGTTTTTCCAGGTATTTTTGTTTTTGTTTTGGATTTCCAGCATCTGCAGTTTGTTGCTTTTATACATTTGACATAGTCTACTTGGACATCAGTAAGGCTTTTGATAAGATCCTGCATGGGAGTCTGATAACGAAGGTAAGAACCCATGGGATCCAAGGCAATTTGGCAAATGGGATCCAAAGCAATTTGGCAAATTGGATCCAGAAGTAGCTGAGTGGCAGGGAGCAGAGGGTGATGGTCAAGGGCTGTTTTTATGACTGGATGCCTGTGTCCGGTGGGGTTCCATAGGGATCAGTGTTGGGTCCCTTGCTGATTGTGGTATATAAACAATTTAGACTTGAATGTAGGAGGGTTGATCAGTAAGTTCGCGGATGACACAAAAATTGGTGGGGTGGTAAATAGTGAGGATGATAGCCTTAGATTACAGGAGGATATAGATGGGCTGGTCAGATGCGCTAATCAGTGGCAAATGGAATTTAATAGAAGTGATGCACTTGGGCAGGACAAACAAGGCACAGGAATACACAATGAATGGTAGGACCCTGGGAAGTACTGAGGATCAGAGGGACCTTGGCGTACATGTCCACCGGTCCCTTAAGGTAGCGACACAGGTAGATAAGGTGGTTAAGAAGGCACTTGGGATACTTGCCTTTATTAGCCGAGGCATAGAATATAAGAGCAGGGAGGTTGTGCCGAAACTGTATAAAACACTAGTTAGGCCACAGCTAGAGTATTGCACACAGTTCTGGAATCCACATTATAGGAAGGATGTGATTGTACTAGAGAGAGTGCAGAGGAGATTTACCAGGATATTGCCTGGGCTGGAAAGTTTTGGTTATGAGGAGAGATTGGATAGATTGGGATTATTTTCCCTGGAGCAGAGGAGATTGAGGGGGGGGACATGATGGAGGTGTGTATGAGGGACATAGATAGGGTAGACAGGAAGGATTTTTTCCCCTTGGTGGAGGGATCAATAACCAGGGGGCATAGATTTAAGATAAGGGGCAGGAGGTTTAGAGGGGATGTGAGGAAGAATTTTTTCACCCAGAGGGTGGTGGGAATCTGGAACTCACTGCCTGAAAGGGTGGTTGAGGCAGAAACCCTCATAACAAGTATTTGGATGTGCACTTCCGATGCCATGGCATACAAGGCTATGTGCCTAGTACTGGAAAATGGGATTAGAAGAGTTAGGTACTTGTTTGACCAGCGTAGACTTGATGGGTTGAAGGGCCTTTTTCTGTGCTGTAGACCTCTATGACTCAGGTAAGGAAACGGGTTCAGAGAAATTTCTTCATACACAGAGCTTTTACAGCCAGACAGACAGAAACCATTGCATCTCTTTAGGAAAAATTAGATAAGTATTTGAAACAGAGGAAGATACAGAGCGAAAGAGAGACAGCAAGTTAGCAAACATGATGCGCCAATTGGTCCCATCCAGCATGGTAAACTGCTGCGATCCTAAATGGCAGCAGAGTCAACTACAAGTAATGCTGCCTCAAAATTTGCAACAGCAAGTAATTACAAAAGTGGTTTCTATGGGCAGGATTTCCCGGTTGGCAAGCAGGGGCAGGGCCCGTTCGCCAACGCGTAAGATGACGCGGGGATAAGTCAGGCGTGCATCCCAACATCACCCTGTGTCATTTAGATTGTCAGATCGGTGGGCGGGCAGCCATTAAAAAAACAATTAATGTGATTGATGTACCTGCCCGTCCAACCTTAAGGTTGGTGGGCAGGCCAGAAGCCCAGATGGGCTTCTGAAAAAGCATGAAACCTCATCCACAGGCGGGATGAGGTTTCATGAGGGTCCTTATATTGAAACTTTCTGTAAAAAATTAAGTTATGGATAAGTCCCAACTCATGTGACAGTGTCACATGAGGGGACATGGCAAGGAAATTTTTCAAACCTTTTTGTTTCAAGTTTTACATTGGAGATGATCTCCCTGAGGCAGCACTTTGCCTCAGGGAGATCTGTGCGCTCTTTCGCGCGCATGCACGTCACGCTAAAATGGCGGCACCCCCGCCGACTGGAGGCCCGGCCACCAGCGCTCACTCCCGCTCTTACCCCACTGACGGGGGTAAAATGTTGGCCTATGTCTACTGTGTAATCCGCATGTCTAGAAAAAGAAAATAACAGTAATGTTTTCCAGGTGAAGTCTTCCAACACTGCCTTGTTAAACAATAAAGTCTTACAAAACCTTCTACCATATTGGAGACACTTTGTTCTCTCAGTGTGATGCACACTGGCAGCAGTGAATACCTGACCAGGAAGCCTGAATATCAGCTGAGTACTGTATTCAAATTTACATATGTCCAATCATAGTCAATTTTGGATACACAGTGTCAACCAACTGCATTACAAATCTGTACACTCAATGAAACTTGAGGTTGTCCACCTGTTGAGCTCCTGGTGTCAACTTGCAATGTTTGTGCTAACTTAGGGGTCGTTACAAAGTGTTACTGGAAAATTTGGGACGGGATCAGTGAGGCGTACACCAAAAAAGGAATGCAGACAGAGAGGGAAAGGATACAAAAATTCAATCTGTTCTTAACAAGAAACTATGCCTAATAAAAAAAACATGATGATATCACATTTCACCTCAACTCCTAGTGTGGAATATGTCAGAAAATTGCATTCTGCAAAATACCAAAAAGGAACAAATAGCAATAAAAGGATTCCTGCATTAGCTATGGACAGTGGGTATGCTGAGTTTACAGCTGTTGTCCAAATATGGGGTGAATGATACACAATAATTACTAAAAAATGAAAAAAAGGCTTTTGTCTCCTACATCAGAAGAACTAATTTATTGTACTGTATAATCAGAAATATTTAATAAGTCACTGATAGAAAGAAGCTTTTACACTCATGTGATTGAGGCATGTTGTTAAATATATGCCCTTGAAAATAATAAAAGAAAAAATCAATATGCATCTCAAAAGAAAAGCAGCATTGATGCAGGAGGATCATAACTTATGTTATCAACTATGCAAAAGCCACAGACCATCAGCAGTTATGTGCACACACTGGGACAGGCACAATGAACGCTAGTGTGTTCAGTGATACTGGGTTGACAAGGTACAGTGTGTGTCCCTGGATTTAGAATACTGCAAAACTTGGCATTTAGCATTAAAAAAATAATTTACAATGAGACTTTATGCTGCCTTAGTGCTCTAAGGCCTAACATTTACAATTGCATAAATATTAATCTGAAAATCTATATAAATAAATAGCAAATATCACTAAGTAGCAGGTAAGGAGAAGTTCATTTTTCATTCTTCAAGTGAATATAGACAATTCCAGCCTAAGTTAAAAGGATCAAAATGTAATATATTTACAACACAATAAAAATGTTTCCACTTATATGCAACAGGTTAAGATGGACATAACATTTTAAATGCCAGACGTGCATTTAATAGGACCAAAAGAGGCAATGACTGACTTTAATGATCAAAACTGGGACTTGGTATCAGGGAAGGGCACTGTCAGGAATTTTCTGATGTCACAATTACAAACAGAGCATCTAGGTTTAACCATCTTCCCATTTATAAAGATGAACATTAAATTCTTTGCTGATAAAGATGTATAACATTTAATTCTTTGCTGCATGGAGACAGGCAACAAATTTCAGCAGCAAGTTACATTGTAGCTAATTCTATTTAACAATCTGTAAATCCATGGATGATTTCCCACTTCTCTCTTCCAATCCTTTCCTGTCATTGAATTCCTGTTAAATACAGAATGCTTTTCTCAGAAGTATGCTTTGTCCTAGCTGTGATATGAAATGATACAATCGTCTTCTCTACTGTTTTCACCATTACTCATTGCAAAACCACATTCTGACTCACAACCAATGCTTCAGAATTTATTAAACGCCTATTTTTGAAAGATGACAGCAAATGCTAAAACTGGATTCTCAAAGGACTTTTAAAAAATCTAATGTTGTCGCTCAATGAATCTGGTTCCAACACCTTTGTCAGTAGCACAAAATAGATGACAGTGGATCAATAACCTATTTTACACCTTATCCAATTTGCTTCTCCATTTAAGTTACTTGACAATTAGCATCATTGCTGAAGCTGAATTTCACTCCGAATTTCAAGCTTCTGGATACTGCTGAAATGAACAAATTTTTGAAATTTTATTTTTAAAGTTTTTATGGACACCAGGGGATAGTTTTGCCACATTTTATTAACAGAATGATGGCAGTACTGGATTTTTTTTGCTTGCACCTACAGAAGTGAATCCACTACAGAGCCCCTCGATCACCATTAAACATCATTTACAAGTACAAACATTTCAGGTGGCATGACAAGTGGTTGACAGTAGTGGAATGCTCTGAATGAGAGAAATATATGCAAGGTGATCTATTTGTTCCTTCAATTTGTTGACATATGGAAAGGGCTACTAAGTGGTGCTAACAGACAACAGAAGAAAACTAATTTTCTGGCACTAAACACGGGTGGTGGTAGAAAGGCACTCATTATAACAGTGAAACATTTATGCATTAGGGATCTGAAATTTCAGATAATGTTTGCTCAAAATACATGTTCACACAGTTTTGTTAATGGGTTGTTAATTTCCACACTTTCCATCCAATGAGCAATTTTGGGCCCAAGTGGTCTTAAATCAACTTTTGAAACAGTGGATATCAAAGCAAGTGGTCAAGACAACAGTGTAAAATTGAAGACATGTCAAAAGCAGCCTTCAGGTATTTTGCTGACATTTATAATTGGTCTTTATTTATTGAAAGAGTTCTGAGCTTAATGAGGCTATTGCAGGCTATACAGTCATGGTCCTAAGACCCCAATACCTCTGGCACTACAGAAAATCCCATCCAGAAATTATGAGTCATTCTGGATCTGTTATTTATGTAGCAAAAAAGGTATGCTACTCAGTAGGCCCAAACACATGTTGTATTTATATCATTTCAAAATAGCAAACTACATGCTAATGTGACACAATTACTGAGTGTCAACATCATTTTGATCCCCATCATTACTACAAAAAATCTGGGTCATTCAAAACATGACATACATACATACCCAAGAGCAGAAAAAAAGGATAAAAATATGACAAGGCACAAATATACAGGTAGGTACAAGTTAGGAAGATGACCTGAAGCCTGGTCAAAAAGTTGGTTTTTGAGAAGGTTTTTTTAAAAATGGTGGATATCATGGTCAACTGTAACAAAACTGAGGGGAGACAGAAGGGACAAAGCACCACTGTAACAAGTACAGAGTACATCAGTTATGACTTTGATTAGTGTTATTGTGGTGCAATGAAGGGTGGCCAAAAATTTGATCAAAGAGATGGGTCTAAAGAGTGTGAGCAGCACAAGAATTGACAGTATAGAAATGATCAAATTGAAACAGACAGAAAATTCAAATAATCACTGATAAAGTCACTTCAAAATGAGAATATTCACATAACCTCTGGCCTAAATATTTACAATTTAGTGCATTAACCTTCTTCCTACTGTTTTACATAATCCCACCACATATTTGTGTGTGTTACTGGAAATGCCCTACTGGTAATAAATGCTTACACAGCTGAAAAAAAACCCACCACTGACAGATAAATCCTTGACCAAACCTGAACTTTTTCTTAAATTGGTCAACTTTTAACACATTAATAGTCTTGCGAAATCAACTCCGCTTCAGTGAGCACTAAAAGGGGAGGAGTACATGGAGACCACGTTCTTTGTTAATCTTTTTGTATTACAATACTGTTCTCTTCCATGAAATATATTATGCCAAAATCTGACAAAAGTAAGCTTCCCACAACAGCAAAGGTCATGATATGTCAAATTTAGTCCCTGACATTTACTTGAAATCCCTGTTCCACTCAAGTCTCAGAGAGCAACTATTATTTGTGCCAAATTCATTATGTATACAGGGTGAATTCAGCAACAGTATGCACCTGCTGTAATTATTCTGTCTGTGTTCAAGGGAAGTTTTAAGGACAGCAATGTTAAAAACTGTACATGCAAGTTGACCTACAATTGCTGCTGGTAGCAGCCATTTACCTTTACTGCCATCTGTGTCAAATGAATCTCAGTGCCTTCACTGAGATACAGTAATAGCAGAAGACACAAAGTCTGAAGTCTAAACCTTCACTCTCTGAAAGGTCAGCTAATGTCCCTTCATTTTTTAAAAAATAACTTTCTTCTATCATCTCATGTTCTACCGGACACTATTCCCAAAAATAAATTGTTTAAGGGTAATTTGAATTGAAGTTTTGGATTAATTTTGTAGTGTACAAAATTGAACTTCTCATTAATTACTTCTTGCCAAAATCCCACTTGTTCACAGCTTCAAATTGAATGGAGGAGTTTCCTCAAGGCCAAAGCCTGTACTAATTTCAGTTTTACAAAAAGTCTTAAACAGATATAATGATTTTATATTATTTTATATTTAGGATTGTGTGCCACATTCATTATCCTAAGAGGTCACTGTTTTACTAAGTATTAGGATCAACAATAACTTGCACAAGATTGTAGAATTTAATAGGTTAATTCAATCTATATCTGCTTTATAAAGTTACTGTTTGAACATTGTGTAAATCATGTTGGTAATATTCAAAACATTTTTGAAATTCACTTGATGCAGCACCAAATATTACAAACATTGTGTAAAAAAACAAGAGTTAAATTTACAGAGTTCTTACTGGATCCGCAAGCGTGGGATCCCAGGTCTTTCACGTCTCTTCTTCATTGCTGGATTATCCGATACCTTTGCAGCCAGAGAAACTAAGCTGTCCCAGTAATACCATCATAAGACTGACATCACTCAGGGAAATACTGGCAGCTGTGTTTTATGCAATAGGGGCAGTCGGTACCAAGTTAGTTCAGCCTTTGCAGGAAATCAGCATATTTAACAAATCAGCAGAGGCACATTTTGCACATCTGTAAAAGTGCAACTTTCATTTTTAAGAGGTTCCCAGACTAATTACAATCATATTCATGCTTATCGTAAATATACTATTGCACTAACATTAAATAATCAACAGCAAATTCACTAATCCCCTCAACTCATGCAGAGGATCTACCAGCCTACTCACCAACAGCACAACAACCCTAGCTAAAATTAGACATCAGCCGGCGCTTGAATGGCAGGCAAGTTGACTTATAAATAAGCCAATCCAGACTGCTGTTCAAACAGACAACACACTTTGGGAAAAAGGAAATTGCAGGATCCTATTAACAGTCAGAGGCTAAGGGGAGGGGTAATGCAAGATTCAAGCAGCCAATTGTTGCCACAGTTGTGTTAATACCATTAATATTTTGTCTAAAATGTTCACATTTAGCTAATAATGTTCTATGAATTGTGTATGTAAGCTAAAATATATAATTTTTTTGCACACTTGCTTAAATATTATGTTTTCTGCAATATCCTTTACTAAAATAAATTTGTAAGCAAACAAAGGTGTTCGGCATCAAACGGCTTCAATTTTTTTTGAGAATCAACTATTTAAAGCCTGTGACAGTATGAATATACACCATATAGGGCAGGATTTTACTGTCGGCGAGTGGGGACGGGGCCCACTCGCTGACACGTAAAATGACGCGGGATGACGGGCGGAACTCCTGAGCCTTAATTGGCCCGCCCAAGTAAAATGGTGCCGCGCCTCCAATCAGGGGCGCCAACTGGAAGCGCGCCTGCACGCGCCAGCCCATCAAGTTCCCACCCCCACAGGGGGAAAATTCTGCCCATAGTATGAATTAAAATACTATTGATTAATTAAGTAAACACACGCACACAGTCCAAGTCCAAGGCATTATTTCAAAAACTTTAACCAATTCTCCTATTTAGATGAATAAAGTGGTGAATTCGGAGAATCTATTTTGCTCCTCACAACAATGACGGTACCAGAATAAAAGCAGAATTCTGAAGAGGAGTCATATTTGACTTGAAACGTTAACTCTGTTTCTCTCTCCACAGATGTTGCGAGACTTGCTGAGTATTTCCAGCACTTTCCGTTTTTATTATTGGAGAAACCAAACCCAGATATGGGTGACCACTTTGCAGAGCATCTTCGTTCAATCAACAAGCATAACCCCAAGCTTCCAGTAGCCAGTCAATTCTCCACCTTGGTCTCATACACATCTTTGTCCTTGGTTTACTGCACTGTTCCACTGAAGATCAATGTAAGCTAAAGTGACCACCTCATCTTTCAATTAGGCACTTTGCAGCCTTCTGGACTTGACACGGAGTTCAACAATTTCAGAACGTTATGTCTGCCCCCATTTTTGCTTCCATTTTCTTCGCAGGTTTTTGTCTTCTCTTTTTTGCTTTTGGATAGTAGCCCTTCATCATTCTGCCATTCACATCTCCTCAAGACACATATTTTGTTTCTTTACTGACCCTTCTTTCCTACATTACCAAATCTTTTGTCATTTAATCTCCCGTCATCCTTTTGTTCTTTTTCCACCCTCCCTCTTATCACTTGCTTAATTAAAATCTATTACATTTCTAACTTTTCCCAGTTTTGATGAAAGGTTATTGGCCTGAAACATTAATTCTATTTCTCTCTCCACCAATGCTGCCTGGCCTGAGTGCTTCCAGCATTTTCTGTTTTTATTCAATTTAATTAAACTTCTTTCATAAGGAGCAATGGATAAATCGATTCCACTGGTTAATAGAACTAACTTAAGTCTAAATTTTCAGGTGCTCCCAATATTTTACTTATTGTTTGCAGGGATCAATTATTATATCCATTTTCTCTCAATGCCTCCCCCACTCCCATAACGTCACTAAACCACACGTGAAAAAGTAATAATGTGGACCTTTAACCTGAAGATCATGGGATCACAGGGTAGATTCTGTGACACTTAAAACTGTTTACTGGTTAATAATCTGTTCTGCACATACACTACTTACAACTAATGCATTTGAGGGTGCAGTTCCAACATAACTTTTACATTAACGTGTGAAGATTTTGGCATTTACAACTGTTCAGCAATTGCCATAGCAGCCAACTTAGGCTCAAGACCTTTTGAGGTGAAACTCCAGTACATTGTTCAGGTTAAGAAGTGGTCAGGTTACCCACTGAACTATTCAGCTATTTTATAAATTTCTGTTCAAAGTGCTCCCTGTTTTAAAAAAGAAAGTCATAGCCTGGCCATATTTTTGTTTCAGTAAAAACATGAAGTTCTTACCAACATGGAGGCCATTGTGTAGGGTGTTTCTTGCAGCTCGGACATGCTGATAATGTACAGACAAAAAGTACCTCAAAGTAGATCTGCAGTAAAGTGTGCCTTGAAATCTGACAGGGTACTGCTCCAGAGCTTTTCATTAAAGAATGGGAAGTCTTTGTTCCCAACCTGTAACATGATTTGTCAGGTGGCTCATATGTTCATACACTGCAAATGCTGTACACTCTTTACCCAACAAAGAAATCAACAACAGCTTGCATTTATGTGGCACCTTTACATAGTAAAACATCCCAAGACACTTAACAGGAGAATTAGTAAACACAATTTGACTTCAAGCCACATAAAGGTATATTAGGGTAGGTGACCATTGGTTTGTTCAAAGGAGTGTTGTGGAGGAGGAGTGAGAGGGAGAGAGCCAGAAAGGTATAGGGAAGAAATTCTTGAGCTACAGCCTAGGAATCTGAAGGCATAGTTACTCATGGTGAACTAATTAGTGTTAACACTTTTCCTCCAGTGGCATATTCCTGCAGTCCCCTCAGCCCATCCAATAGTAGCTTAGTCCATGCCCATCAGTCCACTGGCAATTCCTTTATCAGCTCTTACACTTCTGCCTTTGCTTTCTTCTTCCCCTTTTCTCTCCTGTAGTGACACCACTTTTCCCCGACTCATTAAAGTGCTTCATGACATAATTCTGTTGTTACGAGCACTACAAAATTGTGTTGCAGTTGTAAGGGAAAGCTAGAAAAAGCAAGTCTGTTTTGTTGGAAAGTGAAATTACATTTTTTGAGTTTTTAAAAGAACGTCTTTTTCAAAGGTTTCACAGCAGTTTGTGCAAACAGATCTTGTCTTATACCTTTTTTCAATAATTTGACTAGATGTATGGGATCTATAAAATTCATAAGTACACCAATTTTAATCATCTCCACACAATATTAATTGTTGACAGAAGCTAGAATAAAACTTTGAAAGAGTATTAAATTTGGACCAAAATTTCAGCCTAAATAATAAATTAACAGAATCAAAATAGAGAATTGAAGCACCAAAAAAGCTAGACAAATACTAAAACAGTACAATAATCAAACCTGGATGAAATGAGCTACGTCCTTAAGGGGTTAAATTTATTTTTTTTTGGTGCTATGTCCTGAAGTAGTGAAAGAGCCGCAAAAATAACTGTCTCTGTGTAGATAAATTCTGCCAGCATATGTCCTCTTATTGTGATGCACAAAGCACAGATTTGCACTTTAAAGTATCTCTTCTTGACTCAGTCTAAAAATTTAGGATGAACTACAGTACTTCAACAAAAGTCCTTCAAAACTCCTTTAATAGAACAATATGCAATGGTGTAGTGGTACTGTCTCAGGACTGGTAATCCATGGACCCGGGGAATGCTCCGGGTTCAAATCCAGCTACGGCAGATGGTGGAATTTGAGTTGAATCTGGAATTAAAAGTCTAATGATGACCATTGTTGATTGTTGTAAAAACCCATCTGGCTCACTAATGCCCTTTAAGGAAGGAAATCTGCTGTTCTTACCTGGTCTGGCCTACATGTGACTCCAGGCCTAGCAAGCCATTCAGTTCTCAAGGGCAATTAAGGGTAGGCAATAAATACTGGCCGAGCCAGTGATGCCCACATCCCATGAACAAATAAAAAAAACCAGCCAACATAACAAAAAATAACATTTAGAAATAGAGAGTAACTCATTTACTGGATGGGTTGTTGAACCCATATATTCAAAGTTCAAACATCTTGGGATTAAATTTCATTGAAGTGCCAAATCAATGCATGTCGTTCATGATCAATACGAATACGGAAGATCCAATTAACAGGAAGAGATCAGTAAAGACAAATAAAAGAGGTACTTCACTAGGGGAAAATAAATGGCAATTTTTTTCTTTCCGGATGAGCTAAAATAAGTTATGCATCACTTTTATCACAATTTACATCATCTGCAGGTCATGCATTCACCACAGCTTGTGTCATCAAACAGTGTAAATTAACAAGTAGATCTAGTCACCAACTTTTAAGGTAAACTTCAGTCAGGAGTCACTGTATTAAAATCTAGGCAACCCACGATGCTTTGAAAACATAGCCATGAATTATTTCAGATTTCCAGCATCCACAGTAATTTGTTTTTATTTCCATGATTTACTTTCAAAGTTCTTGGATGGGTACAAACTATCAACAAGATTCCAAACTAGACTGGTCAGGTGGAAACAGTACAAATGCCAACAGTAACCTCTTCAAAAAAAATTACATTTCTGGAAGTTTCTTGAAAATTTCAAGCAAATTTGGTTAGTACTAAGGCAAGCCACCAGATGGCAATAAATGCACAGCTGAAACAAACAGGTTTAACAAGAGATAGGGAGCTCAAGAATAACAGTCACCCACCGCAGAGCCTTATCTTTAACCTGGCCATCCCAGTGTAATAAAGAGATAAAAACAAAAAACTGCGGAGGCTGGAAATCCAAAACAAAAACAGAATTACCTGGAAAAACTCAGCAGGTCTGGCAGCATCGGCGGAGAAGAAAAGAGTTGACGTTTCGAGTCCTCATGACACTTCGACAGAACTGACCCTTCAGTTCTGTCGAAGGGTCATGAGGACTCGAAACGTCAACTCTTTTCTTCTCCGCCAATGCTGCCAGACCTGCTGAGTTTTTCCAGGTAATTCTGTTTTTGTTCCAGTGTAATACATGCCAGCAGCATGAAATTGACACGGCATTAGGGAGTTTAGGAAAAATGCAGGAACAAGTAAAGAACAAAGTTTGATGCCAGGAGGTTGTCTCTTTCCTGAAGGTTATCTTGCACTTGAAATAAATCAACCAGTGATAGTGGGTTCACTGTGACAGTTGCTGGCTGAGACTAATTTCTCTGTACAAGACATTCACGGGATTTTTGGGTATGTACATCTTGATCACAGAAATCTCTTATATTCATGTTGATCGCCTTCAGGAAGGTCCGTGGTAGAGCTGAAGATGGGAGACATTAAATGACATGCGTTGGCCTTAATTTTGTTTTTCTCGCTGTTGCTTTTGGATTGCAGCTGTTCATTATTCTGCTATTCACACCTCCTCTGGACCAATTTTCTGTTTCTTTACTTGCCCCATTACCACCTGCTTTGCCTCTGCCCCAACAACTCCTTTGTTGTTTCATTTCTCCTGTCTTTACCACAGAACTTCGCTTTTGCTCTTTTTCCACCCTCCCCCACTTCACCCACACAGAAATTATTACATTTCTAACTTTTCCAGTTCTGATGAAAGGTTACAACCCAAAACGTTAACTTTGTCTCTCTCTCTCTCTCCACAGGTGCTGCCAGCCCTGCTGAGTATTCCTAGCATTTTCTGTTTGTAACTCAGATTTCCAGCATCTGCAATGTATTTATTTTGCTAACTTTGTGTTCCATCCAACTGGTGGGAGTTGCAGAGCTCTGAGATTCAGAGACATCTGGGTATCCTAGTGCATGAATTACAAAAGGCTCGTATGCAAGTACAGCAAGTAATTAGGAAAGCTAATAGAATGTTGTTATTTTTGCAAGGGGAATTGAATACAGAAGTAGGGAGTTTATGCTTCAGTTATATAGAGCACTAGTGAGACCACATTTGGAGTACTGTGTACGGGATTGGTCACTTTATGTAAAGAAAGATGTAAATACGTTGGAAGCAGTTCAGAGAAGGTTTACCAGACTAATACCTGGAATGGATGAGTTGTCTTCTCAGGAAAGGTTGGACAAAGCTTGTATCCACTGGAGTTTAGAAGAGTAAGAGGCAACTTGATTAAAACAAGTTAAGATCCTGAGGGGTCTTGACAGGGTGGATGTGGAGAGGATGTTTCCTCTTGTGGAAAAGTCTAGAACTAGGGGTCACTGTTTAAAAATAAGGGGTCGTCCATTTACAATTGGGATGAAGCAAAATGTTTTCACTCAGAAGGTTATAAGAATTTGGAACACTCTTCCTGGAAGTGTGGTGAAAGCAGAGTCTTTGAATATTTTTAAGGCAGAGGTGGATAGATCCTTGGTAAGCAAGAGGGTGATAGGTTATTGGAGGTAGGTGGGATGCAGATTTCAGGTCACTCTCAGATCAGCCATGATCTTATTAAGTGGAGGAGCAGGCTCAAGGGACTGAATGGCCTACTCTCCTTGTTCATTATTTTGTATGAGTTCACCCAAGTCTTTACGAACATTAACAAGTACAAGTTTAATTTGCTTTTCATTGCTTTTAAATGAGATATTGCTTTTCTATTCTTCTGGCCAAACTCCATCAGACTCCATCCGTCACCTTGATTACTTAACCCATCTGTAGATGTGCATCCTCCTCATGCTTACATTTCCACCTAGCATTATATATTTTGCAAACTCAGATCCATGATGCCCAGTAATTAATATAGATTGTAAATTGTTGATGCCCCAGCTCTGATCATTGCAGCATTCCTCAATGATGGAGGAGCTTAGCACATTAGTGCAAAAGATAAGACTGAAGCATTTGCAACCATCTTCAGCCAGAAGTGCAGGGCAGATGATCCATTCTGCCCTCCTCCTGAGGTCCACAGCATAACATGTGCCAGTCTTCAGCCAATTCGATTCACGCCACGTGATATCAAGAAACAGCCGAAGGCAGTGGATACTGCAAAGGCTACGGGTTCTGATAGCATTCTAACAATATTATTGAAGACTTCTACTCCAGAATGAGCTGCACCACTAGCCAAACTGGTCCAGCATAGCTACAACACTGGTAGCGACCTGGCAATGTGGAAAATTGTCCTGTCCATAAAAAGCAGGACAAATCCAAGCCAGCCAATTACCGCTCCATCAGTCTACTCTAGATGATTAGCAAAGTGGTGGAAGGGGTCATCAACAGTGTTATCAAGCGGCACTTACTCAGCAATAACCTGCTCATTGATGCTCAGTTTGGGTTCCGCCAGGGCCACTCAGCGCCTGACCTCATTACAGCCTTGGACCAAACATGGACATAAGAGCTGAACTCCACAGGTCAGGTGAGAGTGACTGCCCTTGACATCCAAGGTAGCATTTGACAGAAACAGAAAATGCAGGGAAAACTCAGCAAGTCTAGCCGCATCTGTGGAGAGGTCAGACTGACTTGAAACGTTAACTTTGTTTCTCTCTCCACAGATGCTGCTACCTGCTCCCTACCTCAGACCTGCTGAGTTTATCCAGCATTTTTTGTTTTTGTTTCAGGTTTCCAGCATCTACAGTATTTTGCTTTTATCTTAGCATTTGACAGAGTGTGGCATCAAAAAGCCCTAGCAAAACTGGAGTCAATAGGATTAAGGAGGAAAACGCTCCACTAGTTGGGAGTCATACCTAGCACAAAGGAAGATGGTTGTGGTTGTTGGAGGTCAATCACCTCAATTGCAGGACATTGCTGCAGGAGTTGCTCAGAGTAGTGTCATAAACCCAATAATCTTCAGCTGTTTCATAAATGACCTTCCCTCCATCATAAGATCAGAAGTGGGGATGCTCGTTGATGATTGCACAATGTTCAGCACCATTCACAACTCCTCAGATACTGAAGCAGTCCATGTCCAAATGCAACAAGAACTGGTCAATATCCAGGGCTGATAAGTGGCAAGTAAAATGTGTGCCACCCACAAGCGCCAGACAATGACCATCTCCAACAAGAGAGAATCTAACTATCCTTCCTTAACATTCAATAGCATTGTCATTGCTGAATCCTCCAATATCAACATCCTGGGGGTTATCATTGACCAGAAACAATACTAGGCCAGCCATATAAATACTGTGGCTATAAAAGCAGGTCAGAGGCTGGGAATCCTGCAGAAAATAACTCACCTCCCGATTCCCCAAACCCTGTCCACCATCTAAAAGAAACAAGTCAGGATTGTGATGGAATACTCTCCACTTGCCTGGATGAATGCAGTTCCAACAACCCTCAAGTAGCTTGACAGCAGTCAGGACAATGTAGTCCACTTGATTGGCACACCATCCCCCATCCACCACCAATGCACAGAGGCAGCAGTGTGTACCATCTACAGGATGGACTAACCAAGGCTCCTTCAACAGCACCTTCTAAATCAGCAATCTCTGCCACCTGGAAGGACAAAAGCAGCAGACAGATGGGAAACCACCATCTGCAAGTCCCCTTCCAAGCCACTCACCATCCTGACTTGGAACTATGTCGCCATTCATTCATTAAAAGTACTGTGGATGTACCTAAACCACATGGGCTACAGAGTTCATGAAGGCAGCTCACCACCACTTTCTCAAAGTCAATTACAGATGGACAATAAATGCTGGCCGAGCCAAGGACACCCACATCCCATGAACGAAGAAAATATTTTTCCACTATTTGCAGCTTGTAAACTTGAAAATGACTTGTTTATCCATACTCTCTGCTTCCTGTCCAGTAACCAATTACAGGAATATTTCCCACGATTTTCCGTGCAATCATAAAATTTACCCCTTTGTGTACAACTCCTGCAGCATTGCGAAAATTCATTACAATAGATTCAGGGAAGGAGAGCACTGCTCACAATCTATTCTCTACATTTGCAATGGAACTGAAATTGAACATCATGATGTCTGCTTCTGATATATAAAAATACTGTAAAGCAAAAGCAGGACAGAGAAGGATAATTAAGAGACACTATAAAGTTAATATCCCACAAATGTACTGAGAGTATGTTAAAGAGAGTCCATTTTTTTTCCATATTGTTTTCATCCTGGAAGACCTATGTCACTTTACCCAGTGGACCTTTTTCCAAGGTTGAATGTTCTAATGCACAACCTAGAAGCCAATCAGAATATAATTGTAATAATGCTGTAAGCTACTTGTTAAACTGCTAACCATGCACTTACTGATTTCAAACCTGCAAACATCAGGTAATTCTCCTGTGTAGTACACATTCTTCTGTTGTGTCTTTTGCTGTGAGTTGTTTAGTATTTCACTGCGACCCACCACCCCCCCCACCCCCGGAAAAAAAATTACCAAATTTCCAAAGGTCTAATGGTTAAAGCACCACCCTTTAAAATATGAAGGCTCTTTTAAAGTTTTTTTTATTCATTTAGGGGATGTGAGCATCACTGGCTAGGCCAACAATTATTATCCATCCCTAATTGTCCTTGAGAAGGTGGTGGTGAGCTGCCTTCTTAAACTGCTGCAGTCCCTGTGGTGTAGGTACACTCAGGTAACAGTGTTGTTAGGGAGGGAATTCCAGGATTTTGACCCAGCGACAGCGAAGGAACAGCAAGTCAGGATGCTGAGTGGTTTGTGGGGGGGGCATTTCCAGGTGGTGGGGTTTCCATGTATCTGAAGCCCTTGTCCTTCTAGATGGTAGTGGTTGTGGGTTTAAAAGCTACTGGCCCAAGGAGCCTTGGTGAGTTTCTGCAGTGCATCTTGTAGATAGTACACTCTGCTGTCACTATGCGTCGGTGGTGGACGAAGTGAATGTTTGTGGAAGGGGTGCCAATCAAATAGGCTGCTTTGTCCTGGATGGTGTCAAGCTTCTTGAGTGTTGTTGGAGTTGCACTCATCCAAGCAAGTGGAGAGTATTCCAGCACATTCCTAGCTTCTGCCTTGTAGATGATGGACAGGCTTTGGGAAGTCAGGAGATGAGTTACTCAGTGCAGGATTCCGAGTCTCTGACCTACTCTTGTAGCCACAGTATTAATATGGCTAGTCCAGTTCAGTTTCTGGTCAATGGTAACCCCCAGGATGTTGATAGCGCCGGATTCAATGATGGTAATGCATTGAATGTCATGGGGCAATGGTTAGATTCTCTTTTGTTGGAAATGGTCATTGCATGGCACTTGTGTGGCATGAATGTTACTTGCCACTTGTCGGCCCAAGCCTGGGTATTGCCCAGGTCTTACTGCATTTGGACATGAACTGTTTCAGTATCTGAGGAATCACGAATGGTGCTGAACATTGTGCAATCATCAGCGAACATCCCCACTTCTGATCTGATGATGCAAGGAAGGTCATTGATGAAACAGCCGAAGATGGTTGGGCCTAGGACACTACCCTAAGGAACTCATGCAGTGATGTCCTGGAGCTGAGATGATTGACCTCCAACAACCACAACCATCTTCCTTTGTTCTACGTATGACTCCAACCAGCGGAGAGTTTTCCCCCTGGTTCCCATTAACTCCAGTTTTGCCACGGCTCCTTGATGCTACACTCAGTCAAATACGGCCTTGATATCAAGGACAGTCACTCTTATCTCACCTCTGGAGTTCAGCTCTTTCGTCCATGCTTGAACCAAGTAGCATCTTAATTTAAATTTCTCTGTAAATTCAAGGTACTCTGGACTTTGCTGCACATCCTGCACTTCCTGTGGTAATTAATATACATTGGTCATCTTGTTTGCAAGTTTCCCATTATTTCCTCACTGCTCTACCTGACAATATTCAATTTAACTTAGTTTAATTTCATCTTTTTTTAAAGCATGTTTAGCGTATTTAATTGAGTTTTTGTGTGAACACCAGTTGAGGTCAAACTCAATTTTAACGATAAAATACCTTAATATTTACTATCCACACTTAAATATGAAGAATGGCAGCTTTTGAAAAACACCAGTGTGCTCTTTGGAACTTATGCATTTATACCCTAACATGGAAAGGGGGGAAGAAAAAAATATATAATTTTCTATGCTGCAATGGAACTTAAGAGAAACGAGGAGAAAACTCTTCGCATTTTTTAATTTTTATAGTAGCTGAGCAATGTCAGAGTTAAAGAAATCAGATTGATCAGCAACTAGAGAGCTTTAGTAATCTTCTCTACTAGCGTTGGGCTCTCAAGATATAATGCTGCTACCTGAAGCTACTTGATTAAACTTATTTACCTTTTTCAATGTTTACATTAAGCTTCCCATATGATTACAATGTTGGGTCAAACACACAATAAGAATACCTCCCTGTGCTCCAGCAAATTTCAAAGATTTTTGGCTCTTTTGTTGTAATTCAAAAGTGGCTTCAATATATATATATATAAAAACAAAAAAACTGCGGATGCTGAAAATCCAAAACAAAAACAGAATTACCTGGAAAAACTCAGCAGGTCTGGCAGCATCGGCGGAGAAGAAAAGAGTTGACGTTTCGAGTCCTCATGACCCTTCGACAGAACTTGCGTTCGAGTCCAAGAAAGAGTTGAAATATAAGCTGGTTTAAGGTGTGTGTGTGGGGGGGCGGAGAGATAGAGAGACAAAGAGGTGGAGCGGGGGGGCGGGGGTGTGGTTGTAGGGACAAACAAGCAGTGATAGAAGCAGCTCATCTGAGCTGCTTCTATCACTGCTTGTTTGTCCCTACAACCACACCCCCGCCCCCCCGCTCCACCTCTTTGTCTCTCTATCTCTCCGCCCCCCCACACACACACCTTAAACCAGCTTATATTTCAACTCTTTCTTGGACTCGAACGCAAGTTCTGTCGAAGGGTCATGAGGACTCGAAACGTCAACTCAATATATATATGGTAGTTACACTTGAGGTCTGCTCCAGAAAACCTAGGTAAATTAATCTTGAATGTACATTTTTAAATTCTTTTGACTGCCCTGGTCAGTACAATATTTTTTGAGGGTGTGGAATATTACATACACCACAGGTAATTAGACATTTAAATATTGTAGAAATCTGTGGAGGTGTATTATACCTGAGGTGTACACAGTTTTTTAAGTTTTGTAGAAATCCATGAAGCAATATACATGTTAAAAACATTTGAGCCTTTAGAATGCTGTGAATGTCCTAAACTATAAATTATACCATGCCACCTATTTTCAAAAACAACTTTATTTCCATCTGAAAATCACTCAGATTTTACCACAGTATTTAATTATGATTCCAGAAAATAGCATCCTAGTGAGGAAAAGACTCACCACACGCACATAACAAACTGCTCTCCTCAACCTATGAAAATGTCAACTCCAAAGATAAAGTTCACTCTTTCAACCTAGACCCATACTTCTAATTAGAATTTGGAGCCCTTTTACAATGCATGGAGTGTTATTATTCAACAGGAGGCTCAGATGAATTAGCTACATCCAGTACAGCAAATTTATTTGCATGATTTTCCAGAGGCAATACATTTACAGCAGGAAAACATTATTTGGTTAATTCAAGAAGAACTATTCTTCCTGATGTTGTATAAAACTCAACTGTTTTAGCATAAGTCTCATACATTATTGTTCTTCGAGAAACTTAGTCTTGGGAACAGTTTTAATAAATTCCTTTCAAAAAAAAGTACATCACTCAATACTCAAATGATAGAAATTCAAACCATCCCACTCCATCAATACTAATTATGGTTGAAAAGCATCACAAAGGAAGCCAATGCAATTGTCTGAAGAAGTCTTCAGCATGTAATGCCAAAGGAGTAATATTCAAAATGTGATGAATGCGACACCATGAATTCTGACCGAGCGCAAGCAAGTATTTATTCAAATATTTCCAAAATGAAAAAATAATTTGGATTTCAAATTAAATGGAATGCAAACACCAAGGTTCTAAAGTCGCTGTCACAATTTAGTTCTTCAGTACAGCAATTTGCTCCTTCAACATTGTTTTAAAATCATAGAATCAAGTAATCAAGTTACAGCACAAGGAGGCCATTCGGCAGGTCAAATCTGTGTCGACTCTCTTCATGAACAATCCAGCTAGTCCCACTCCCCACTCTTTGCCCAAAGCACTGTATTTTTTTCCCTTCATATACTTAGCCAATTCCCTTTGGAAAGCCTCAATTAAATTTGCCTCCACCAGCATTTCAGGCAATAAATTCCAGATCATGACCACTCAGTGCATAAGAAAGTTTTTCCTTGTGTTGTCTTTGGTTCTTCTGCCAATCGCTTTAAATTTCAATCCTTATGCCAATTTTCTCTATTTCTTCTTATCTAGTCTGTCTAGACCCCTCATATTTTGAGCACCACTAGCAAATTTCATCTCAACCTTCTCTACTCCAAGGAGAACAACATTGGTCTCTCTAATGTATGCACATAACTGAAGTCTCTCAACCCTGGAATGATTTCCACAAATCTCTTCTGCATCCTCTCTAAGGCCTTCACATCGTTCCTAAAGTACATTGTCCAGAATTGAGGCCGAAATAGAGTTTATAAAGATTCACCATGACTTCCTTGCTTTTGCATTCTAAGCCTCTATTTGTGAAGCCCAAGATTCCATATGCTTTTTTAATCGTTTTCCTGATCAATCCTGCCATCTTCAATGATTGGTACACATGCCCAGGTCTCCCGGTTCCTGCACTCCCTTTAGAATTGAATCCTTTAGTTTATAATTTGGCTTTTCCTCATTCTTCCAACTAAGTGTACCATTTCACATTTATCTGCATTAAATTCCATCTGCCTTTTGTCCATCCGTTCCACAGCCTATGTCCTCTTGAAGTCTATCACTATCCTCCTTGCAGGTCCTTACACTTCAAAGTTTGATACCATCTGCAAATTTTAAAATTGTGCCCTGCATACTCAAGTCTAGTCATTATTCTAGCAAGAAAAGCAGTGGTCAAAATACAGACCCCTGGGGAATCCCACTATATGCTTCCTCCAGCCCAAAAAACCATTCACCTATTAACTGTTCTCTATTTCCTGTCATTTAGCCAATTCTGTGTCCATTCTGCCATTGCCCCTTTTGTTCCATGAGTCTCAATTTTGCTGACAAGCCAATTATGGGGCATTTTATTAATATTCTTTCGATTAAGTTAGTTAAACATGATTTGCTGTTAATAAATCCATGCTGGCTTTCTTAAATTAATCCACACTATCCAAGTGACTGTTGATTATGTTCCAGATTATAATTTCTAAAAGCTTCCCCACCATCAAGGTTAAACTGACTGGCCTGTAAATTGCTGGGTTTATTCTAACATGCTTATTTGAACATGGGTGCAACATTTGCAATTCTCCAGTCCTCTGGCATCACTCCTGGAGGATTAGCTGATTATGGCTTATAACTTCTCATCTTCCACTCTTACTTCGCTCAGAAACCTAGGGTGCATCCCATTCAGGTTTGGTGACTTATCAACTTTACAGCCAGGCTTTCCAACATCTTCTCTTAAACAATTGTTAACTCATCCTGCATCTCAACTGCATCCTCTTTGGCAGTGACTTTACCAAGAAAGAAGATGCTGCCAAAAATAAATTCCTAGTACTTATTTCGCATCTCAACCATGCCCTATGCCTCCACACAGATTCTTTTTTATGTTCCTAAATGACCCTGCCCTTCCTCTTTTTGCCTGTCTACTATACATATACTAATGGAAGATTTTGAGTCCTCTTTTATGTTAGCTGTAAGTCTATTCTCAAATTCTCTCTCTGCCCTTATTTCCCTTTTCACTTGCCTGCTGAACATTTTATATACAATCTGGTTCTCACTTATAACATCAACCTGCCATCTGTCATACACCTCCTTTTGCTGTTTCATCTTACTTGCCAGCTCTTTCATTACTCAGAGAGCTCTGGCTCCGTTTGCCCTATCTTTCCCAAGGCCAGGAATGAACCTTGACTGTACCCAAACCATCTTCTCTTTCAAGGCTGCCCATTGCTGGATTACAGTTTTACCTGCCAATCTTTAATTCCAAGTTACCCAGGACAAACCTGTTTTCAGCCCACTGAAATTGGGCCTTCTCCAATTAAGTTTTCTTTTACTCTAGGTTGCTCTTTGCCCCTTCCCATAGTTAATCCAAAGCTTACAACAGAATAATCACTGCTCTATTACAGTTCCCCTACTGACACTTGCTCCACCTTATTCATCAAAACAAGGTCCAGCAATTTAGTTCATTACTTATTTTTATTACCAATTCAATTGCTAATTTATTGTATAAAAATTACTGATGGCATTTAGTTTCAAATACTACAAAAAAGGATCAGATGTTCGTCAGACCTTAAGGATTATAAAAGGTGAAGTTGAGCTTCCTCCCAACCTCCCCAACCACAGCTGATGAATCAGTACTCCTCCAATTTAAACACCACTTGCAGCTACTAAGAGTGGCAAGAGCGCAGAATGTATACTGGGGCGCTTCAACGTCCATCATCAAGAGTGACTTGGTAGCACCACTACTGAGCGAGCTAGTCGAGTCCTAAAGGACATAGCTGCTAGACTGGGTTTGTGGCAGGTGGTGAGGGAACCAAGAGGGAAAAACATGCTTGACCTCATCCTCAACAATCTGCCTGCCACAGATGCAATACCACCATGCTAAATGGAATAGATTTCGAACAGATCTAGCAGCTCAAGACTGGGCATCCATGAGGCACTGTGGGCCATCAGGAGCAGCAGAATTGTACTCAAACACAATCTGTAACTTCATGGCCCACTCTAGCATTAGCACCAAGCCAGGGGGTCAACCCGGGTTCAATCAAAAATGCAAGAGGGCATGCCAGGAGCAGCACCAGGCATACCTAAAAATGAGGTGTCAACCTGGTGAAGCTACAACGCAGGACTACTTGCATGCCAAACAGCATAAGCAGCAAGTGATAGACAGTGCTAAGCAATTCCACAACCAAAGGATCAGTTCTAAGCTCTGCAGTCCTGCCACATCCAGCCATGAATGGTGGAGAGCAATTAAACAAATAACTGGCAGAGGCGGCTCCACAAATATCCTCATCTTCAATAATGGAGGAGCCCAGCACATCACTGCAAAAGATAAGGCTGAAGCATGTGCTACAATCTTCAGCCAGAAGTGCCAAGTGGGAGATCCATCTAGCCTCCTCCAGAGGTCTCAATCTGCCAACTTGATTCACTCCACATGATATCAAGAAACAGCTGAAGGTACTGGATAGTGCAAAGGTTATGAGCCCTGATAATATTCCGGCAAGAGTACTGAAGACTTGTGCTCCAGAACTTGCCATGCCCCTAGCCAAGCTGTTCCTGTACAGCTGCAACACTGGCATCGATGCAGCAATGTGGAAAATTACCCAGGTATGTCCTGTACACAAAAAGCAGGACAAATCCAACCAAACCAATTATTGCCCCATCAGTCTACTCACAACCATTATTAAAGTGATGGAAAAGGTCATCAACAGTTCTATCAAGCGGCACTTGCTTAGCAGCAACCTGCTCACTGACGCTGAGTTTGGGCTCCGCCAGGGCCACTCAGCTCCTGACCTCATTGCAGCCTTGGTTAAAACATGGACAAAAGAGTTGAACTCCAGAGGTGAGGTGAGGTGAAAGTGACTGCCCTTGACATCAAGGTGGCATTTGACAGCTATCATCTAGAAGGACAAGAGCAGCAGATAAATGGGAACATCACGACCTGGAAGTTCCCCTCCAAGCCACTCACCATCCTGACTTGGAAATATATCGCTTTTCCTTAACAAAATCCTGGAATTCCCTCCCTAACAGCACTGTACCTACACCACAGGGATTGCAACAATTCAAGAAGGCAGCTCACCACCACCTTCTCAAGAGCAATTAGGGATGGGCAATAAATGCTGACCTAGCCAGCAAAGCCCACATCCTTCGAATGAATTTGAAAAAATTTTGATCAATTGTTTCCACCAGTTGGAGAGATGATAATGAGACAGTATCAATGTAAGGCAATCACAATTAGTATTAGAAAATATTTCTTTACACCAAGAGTGGTAAGAATGTAGAATTTTCAGACACAAACTGTTGTCAAAGCAGAGTCCGTCAATTATTTTAAAAGGAAATTAGAAAGTTGCCTGAACAAGAGTTTATGGGGGACAAGAAGGGGGGGTAGGATTATAATACATGGCTCATTTGGAGGAAAACAATGAGCATGCTTGTTTATGTATGCAACATTTTATGATATTAAATGATAGTTTAAAACAAAGCAAAGTTACCAATACACTGGTATTTTCATTTCTTCTGCCATACCCACCTCTCTCCCTGTAAAAAAGAATGGTTCAACAAAATGGTCTGTGAAACACAAAGAATTAACTTTCCATCTCCTCACCGGGCCCAGAAGGATCTGCTGATTCGCATCACTGGTTCAGACATTTTCATTCAAAGTGTCAGTTTTAGGACTTCTGTAATTTTTTTTCTGCTTTAAATACAATTATGGAATTTAATCCTAGTGTGGCAGAGTTGCTACAACAGCAATTTCATCAGCTGTCCATCAATACAACTTTGACATCACAACCTGTTAAACCTTCACGAAAAAATGATAGAGGTTCTCTGAATGGTTGTCAGCCTAAAATATTGCAGGCTGTCTTTCAGGAGGAGGGAGGAGGTAGATGGTGGGAAGAATAAATTATGCAATATTTTAATACCATGCTTCAAACATTTTTATGCAAATAATAACCAGAGGGTTACATACAAATTACTTTTTATATACACAGAGTACTTAAAAAAAACTCCAAGTTTTTGAAATGTGTTCCATAGCCTATTATATACAAACCAGTGGAATACTGGGAATGTTGGTTAGGCCATATTTTAATTTAGATAAATGGTAAGGTATTCATCTGATCCCCGAGTTTTGAAGTTCCTCCCTAGCTATCAATTCTAAAATAGTTTTAGTTACATTGTTTAGGTCAGTTTAATGCTGGTAACTTTTAGTACAGGTACCAAATGTTATTTAACTCCATATGATAACATCAATATGAGTTAAAATTCACACAAGGGCTAACTATTAGGATGCCCTTATTTCCGGATTTATTGAAAACTGACTTCTGCTCATTTCTCAAGTGATCCTATATTAATGTAACTTAACCTCAGTTCTTGATTGCTAAGTTTTTTTCTTGTTTACATAAAAACATACATAGAAAATAGGAGCAGGAGTAGGTCATTTGGCCTGAATGGCCTGCTCCGCCATTCATTATGATCATGGCTGATCATCCAACTCAGTAGCCTGCTCCTGCTTTCTCCCCAGATCCTTTGATCCCTTTTGCCCAAGAGCTATATCCAACTCCTTCTTGAAAACATACAATGTTTTGGGCTCAACTACCTTCTGTGGTAGCAAATTCCACAGGCTCACCACTCTCTGGGCGAAGAAATTTCTCCTCATCTCAGTCCTAAATGGTCCACCCCATATCCTCAGACTGTGGCCCCTGGTTCTGGACTCCCCCAACATTGGGAGCATCCTTCATGCACCTACCCTGTCTCGTCCTGTTAGAATTTTATAGGTTTCTATGAGATCCCCCCTCATTCTTCTGAACTCCAGCAAACATAATCCTAACCGACTCAATCTCTCCTCAAATGTCAGTCCCACCATCCCAGGAATCAGTCTGGTAAACCTTCGCTGCACTCTCTCTATAGCAAGAACATCCTTCCTCGGATAAGGAGATCAAAACTGTGCACAATATTCCACATGCGGTCTCACCAAGGCCATATACAATTGCAGCAAGACATCCCTGCTCCTGTACTCTAATCCTCTGGCTATGAAGGCTAACATACCATTTGTCTTCTTTACCGCCTGCTGCACCTGCATGCTTACCTTCAGTGACCGGTACACGAGGACACCCAGGTCTCGTTGTACATTCCCCTCTCTCAATTTATAGCCATTCAGATAATAATCTGCCTTCCTGTTTTTGCTACCAAAGTGGATAACCTCACATTTATCCACATTATACTGCATCTGCCATGCATTTACCCACTCACTCACACTGTCCAAATCAGATTGAATCATCTCTGCATCCTCCTCACAGCTCACCCTCCCACCCAGCTTGATGTCATGTGCAAATTTGGAGAGATTACATTTAATTCCCTCATCTAAATCATCAATATGTATTGTGAATAGCTGGGGTACCCCACTTGTCACTGCCTGCCATTCGGAAAAAGACCCATTTATTCCTACTCTTTGTTTCCTGTCTGCCAACCAGTTTTCTATCCATCTCAATACACTATCCCCAATCCCATGTGCTTTAATGTTACACGCCAGTCTCTTTTGTGGGACTTTGTTGAAAGCCTTCTGAAAGTCCAAATAAACCACAGCCACTGGCTACCGCTCATCAACTCTAGTTACATCCTCAAAAAATTCCAGTAGATTTGTCAAGCATGATTTCTCTTTCGTAAATCCATGCTGACTCTGTCCAATTCTGCCACTGTTTTCCAAGTGCTCAGCTATTTAATTTAAATTAATTTTAATTAAATTATAGTTTATGAAAATTCCTTTTACAGAGAAGCTATAGGAACTGTGTTCAGCATGGCAAGCAGGACTCATATAACTCAATCTTGGGGAAAGAGACATTTGATCCAGATTTTCCTGTCAAAATAACAATGAGACTATTACTTATCTGTAGAAAATACTTGACACAGCACCTTTCATGACCACAGGACTTCCCAAAGCACTTTATAGCCAAGGAAATACTTTTGAAGTGTAGTCACTGCTGTAACATTGGAAGCTCAGCAGCCAATTTGAACACAGCAAGTTACCACAAACAGCAACATGATAGTGACCAAATAATTTAGGTTTCTGTGTGATGTATATTGAGATAAATATTGGCAAGGACACCAGGGCTAGTTCCCCTGCTCTTCTTTTAAATAGTGCCATGGAATCTTATACATCACCTAGAGGGCAGATGGGGCCTCGGTTTAAAATTTCATCTGAAAGGCAACACCTCCGACAGTACTGCACTGGACTATCAACCCTGATTTTTGTGCTCAAGTCTGGAGTGGGACTTGAACCCACAAGCTACTGACTCAGAGCCATGGTTGTCACACAAATGGTACACGAACTTCAGGGCAAAGGGAAAACGTGTAGCTAAGCTCAAAAAGCCAATAGTTGCTGTCTGAGTTATCGTGCTCTGCCATTACACATTAACTTCTCAAGAAAGTCATCTCTCTGCCCGGCTCACTATTTCAAATGTTTTGAATGGTGTGAAGTCACTGTATTTGCATGGGAGATACAAATTGAACTTGGCAAATAAAGTTCAGGTTTTTACATTCCCTTTCTGTCCCTTTTTTCTGTCTTTCTTAATCCAATTTTCCTTCCTCTCTATTTTTTCTGCACTTGATTTGATATTAAATTCACCCACTTCCTTGTTTGTCCTTGAGCTTTTAATTTCACAATTTTTCAATTTGGTAAAGAAATAATGCTGCTTGCCCTATTCACGCAGGTCCTAGATGCCCACTTTTCCTCAGTGACATTGTCAGCTCATACTTCCAGCAAATTGCCATGCAAAAATTTTAAAAGCAAAGTGTGCAAGGTCAGGTCTTTAATGGCAGAGGCCTTTTGATGCAATGCTACACCAAAATATGGGTCAATGTCTTACACCTCTGATTTGAACCTGAATCCAGTGCAGATTTGAGTAAAAGTTTTCCATCTCTGTTTGTTGTAGGGCCATGGGTTTATGAAATCTCAATCCAGTTCCTCTGGTACAAGGATCTCCCACACAAGTGCTCAATTTGTTGGAAAAGTGAGTCACATGCATATATGTATGTTGCGCCTTTGTCTTTCCTTTTTTTCTTGTCTTTCACCTCGTTTACTTCCATCTCTGCCCCTCTTTCTCTTCACCTGACACTTTTCCATTCCCCCATCCACCCATTGCATCTCTCACTCTCTTCTTTTCCTTCTGTCCATATAGCAGCTGCCCATCTTCCTTAGTTCTGCCTCTCTCTCTTCCATCTTCCTTTGCTTGTCTCTGTGGCTCTGTTCTCTTGTCCACCAGCTGACATTGCAAGTTACAACCGCAGGGAGGAGACAGCAACATTACTCACAATAAAAAATGGGTGTTACCAAGGTGCACTCTTGTATAGAGCTATTTATGCTGCTGTGTTTTTTCAGAGGTTAAGTACTTTTCATTTGCTGCATTCAACTTTCTCATCTGCAACTCTGCAGGAACACAAAGCTGCTTCTGAGAGACAATTATTTTTTTTAAACAAATTAATATAGACCAGATGAATTTGGGAATTGGGCCAAACTATCTGATCAGATTTTCTAGATTTATATACATCATATGCCCATTTCTGGCACAAGGAACAAGAGGGGAGGGGTGTGTACACCTTCAATTAAATACTACACTGCAGGAAGGCATGTCTGCATGCCAACTCTCAATGTTCATACATGCAAGGCATCCATTTGTAACTAAATCCACAGAAAACAGGCGTCCAGCGTTGCTAGGTAATGGCAAATACGCAGAAATTCATTTTGAAACACACCAATTGCAATGGTTTTCCTTCATTTTTGTTGCCTTTGCTTTTCAATTACCTAGATTACCTAATTACCTCGAGCTTTTGAACCAATTGTTGCGCTGCCTGATTTTTATGCCAGCAGCGCCATCAATGTTACCAGTTGGTTTCTAAAGAGAATCCCCTCTTTGAACATTTTGTAGGAAGATCAGATGGGCAAAAGAGGGCTCCAGGCAGCTAACACTACATCAGAAATGTGTGTGTCCCATCACCAGCATCTAACAAACAGAGCTGTGCATAAATGCATGCTCCCATTCCAAAGGAAGCCAGGATTGCTCATTTGATGGTGCAAAGAATATATGAGCATGCCTGATGAACGTCAATGCAGAATGCTTTCTCGGAAACACCCCAACTACCATATGTCATGCAGTAGCACTGCATGAAAGTAGTCATGTCAGGATGATCAACTGGCAGCAAAATGCTATACATGCAGCTACTTGTACACTCACCTAGCAACACCATCCTCAAAATGGTCTTGAGATATTCTGGATTAGTAGAGGGCCTGAAGCGAAACTATGCCATGTGCACCGAGAACACCGGTAGCAAACTTAGCAGTGTCTTAAGTCTGTCTCTACTTTCTTTCATTGCATATTGTAATGTCGACCCTACAAGATGCTTTCATGGAATGGCAAGGGGGTTGCAATCACTTTGTGCAGCATCAACTTCACTTCACCAGCCAGCAGACACAAACGCTGAGCTATGCTGTCACTTGCCTGCAGACTTAGGCACGTATCTTGCGATTCCTTTTGGTTCAATTTTTTTATGGTTTCACCATCTCTCCCTTGAGACTTGGCAGAACTTGCAATGGGGTGAAACAACTTTCAAGTTTATCCTAAGTCAGTGAGCAGTCTTGTCTCCCTAATCCTTTAATTATCGGGATCCTTTTAAATTTCATCTGCCAGCCGTTTTCTGCACTCACCAAATGGTAAAACCTGCATCTGAAGTTATGCGGTTATGAAATTCAGATGGCAATAGCGCATTTGACTTCAGACCAGCATAATAGTTGTTTCAGTCAGAACTCAAACCTCACTCGCATCAGAAAAAAATTACCCCTCAGGTAACACTAAACTGCCTCTGTAATTTGGAATGACTTGAAGTCACACTTAGACAAGCCACAATAATGGCTTGCATTCCCACTGCGCAATAAGAATGGCATTCTGAAACTGGAGGTAAAGGAATGTGTTTGGATAAGGGACAGTAACTTCCCTGTGCTACAGCAGTAAGCTTTCAAATTTTCTTTGGGTAGGATGCCTGCAAATATTGGTGAACTGCCAAGGGTTCCCGGTCTTACTTTCTAAAGAAAAATAGAGCAAAAGGGTGGAATTTTAACCATGGTACACCATGTCCGATGGTGGAATGGGAAGTTGGTGCCACCTTCACTTCCTTTTCTTTATTCATTCATTCATGGGATGTGGGCTTCACTGGCTGGGCCAGCATTTATTGTCAATCCCTTGTTGTCCTTGAGAAGGTGGTGATGAGCTGCCTTCATGAACCGCTGCAGTCCATGTGGTGTAGGTACACCCAAAGTGCTGTTAGGAAGGGAATTCCAAGATTTTGACCCATCTCTGCTCTCTTGCTTTTTGCTGGTTCCGACACGATTCTAATTCAAATATAAAATATCCGCAGCGTGCACAGGAGACAAATGCAATCACATGGTGGGGGAAGCTTTTCAGTGGTGAAGCCCGCCATCAGCTGACAATGCAGCCGGTATGGACAAGATATAAAAGTGCCCCTGTTCATGCAGGGATGCTCCCCATCATGGCCATAACTTTCCTGCCCAACTCCATTGCCTTTAACATAAGACTTGTTGGGAGCACAAAGATGGGAGGGGTGTTTTACAAATTTAAATTTCACTTGTAAATATTTCACATGACATTGGGTTCACTTTAACCATGTTCACATCGTTGCTATTTGTTGAGATTAGCTTAGTCAGAGAGCTAAAGATACTGACATGCCCTAAGGTTGGCACACATTAACGGTTACAAGGATTTAGGGACATTTCTTTACCGTGGAAGAAACAATGTTGTCTTTTTGCGTTCACTCTTTATTGAATGTTCAACTTAGTGTCCAGTGTTGTACTCGTCACTCTGTAAGACATTGCTGAATTTCCCTCCTATGCCCTTCACTGTAAAGGACATTGAGATCTCACTCAGTCGAGGATAACTAAAATGTTATAGGTGAACTCAAAGCCCTGAAAGGCACCCACATGTGGATAGTATGGGAACTACCCTTCAGATCTCTCATTTTCTTACCTTCAAAGGCTATTCCCACAGCCACCTCCACACCCAGGACACCAGGCACTTCCCACTTCACTCCTCCATGCCCCCAATTCCACTCCTCCTCACCACTGACTAGCCCTTGTTGGCCCAAAGCCTCGAGGCAAGTTGTTGTTCTCCTGCTCCCCACCCTTGTGCTGCAGAGTTCAGCAAGAAAAACTGCTGACCTCAGACACAACTGCGGAAAGTCGACTGTTGCACACCACCTTTAAACAAATGTGAACTGGGTGCCACGAGATTCTTGTGTGCCACTGACTTCATCAGCTAAGCAGGATGGAATTATAAAAAGTTTTAACATAATGAGTATTGACGGCATGCAAATATATTACAAGGAACACGTCACAGGATGGTGTGAGGCCCATCCAACCACAAACACGCTAAGTTCATCTCAAAATTTGAACGCGCCATTGGGAAAGTGAAATTTCAGCTCCTGCCTAATCAAATCACCTTTACCATCATATTTCCCACTCTTGCATCTAACATCCGTCCCCCACTACAATTTCAGAAAATGCTTTTTTATTTGTATGCAGCAACAGAAACAACACTTCTTGTAAGTCAACAACGTAGAAAAAAAGAGAAACAATTTGGAACACAGGGTATTTGAAACACAATGTTCAAAGCACTGTATCACCCCAAATGGAAAAAATATCTGATGACTTTCACCAACTTTAGTCAAGAACCCTCTGCTGTCAGCTATTTTTGCAAGTAGCCACCTCCCCTCAATTTTATTTTAAATGATCTGCTGTGTAAATCACATTTTTATTTCTAAATCCCATCATAAAGTTGACAGCCTCCCAATTTAGATTACCAATATTTTGTACAGTTTAAACTTCCCTTGAAATCTATGCTGCAACTAACTTAATAATGTTCAACACTGGCAATGGGTGACAACAGTGAAAAGGTCACTACAACAACACTGGCATCCCTTGCCCCGAAGGTCATAAATTTTACCAAAGGTAAATTTAGCAAAAACAATGCTGCTAATGGACACTGCATGGCTCTTTAAGTTCACCGAATTACAGAATTCCTTATTTACATTATATATGCAGGAAAGTTAAATGTTAATTTTGTGTATTTCAACTATACCTTACAAAACTGGAGTAAGTTCGGTTGACACCGAAGATATTCCAGAGAAGAAAAGTTTGTTACTGTACTGTAACAATCAGATATTTCTGGTATAATAAAATGGTAGATAAATGTGTCACAGTTCTTAATTTCACCAATGGTTTGTTGGTTAAGCATCATCAGGGTAACTATAAGACATACTAAACCAGAAGGTGCCAGGTTCAATTTATTTTCTGCGTTGAGCAGGCTGATCAGGGCCAAAGCAGCAGCTGGGATAGTAGTTAGCCTCAGGATCTTACTCTAGGTTAGGATAAGGAAAAGCCAACCTGTCTCCATTCTTGATTGCGATCAGTGAGCTGTGGTAGAAACCACATATGTTGCCAACTATTGAGAGTAGAACATGCCTTACCCTCTGATGTTCTTCAATGTTGAATAGGCCACCAACATTCATTGTCTCAACTCACATAAAAATATCCACTTTTGGCATTAAAGAAAACTTCTTGGAACCAGCATGGAGTATATGTGGGGATTCCACTTGAGGTCAGAGGAGGTAGTGAAACCAAGGAACATGGGTGGATTTAGGAGGAGTAGAGTTGATGTAAGAAATGGAAAACAAATACACTGGTTCAGGAGGGGATGGGGTGGGGAAAGAGTAGAAGGCACTTCACTCTGTTTAAAAAAAAGTACTTCACTTAATTTGGTAGTGTTTGCAATAAAACCTGTGGGCCTAAAATGGAAAATGCTTTAGTTACAGCACTAGCAGCCTTAACTTTGGGTGCAAAATTCACAAAATAAAAGCTTTAAAACATACATCAACAGACCATAGTAACAAGGCTCTGGAAATAATTAGTGCATACTTACAAACTTCCTTTTCTTGGCAAACTTAATTCTTTCTGTAAAAAAAAACACGTATGCAAATTATTGCAACAAATAATGTTTTCATTACAAATTAATTTTAAAAACTGAGGTACCTATAAATTTCACATGAACTAGTAGGATCAATAAAATGACATTTTGACATTGTGAGCTTAAAGTTCAATTCTGTCATTCCCTTGGATGCCAACCTATGCATGAGTGATTAAGGACCAGTAGTCTACTATTGATGGAACACAGATGGTTAATCAATCCATTTTAAAATATGGTATAAACCATTTACTCGCAAATATTGTAACAGCAAACACAAGGAAATGAGAAAAGTATTTAAACTTTTCAAGATGATTGTCGGGGACAATGATAAGAACCTAATAAGAACATTTTATCTCTTTCCTGCTTTAATATCAACTCAAAGATCACTGTTGAATTAGGCATTCCACAAATTCACATCTAACTGTGGTTAACTTCTCTCATATTCTCCACTCATCCATGTGCCCTACTTTCTTTTCCAAGAAATAGATGGTTTGAGGCAAACCCTCAGCTCTGCTGAGTTTAATTCAACATTTAAAAATAATTAAAATGACAGCAAGAAAATTAATTTTAAATGAACAAATTACCTCAATTTACTTATTAAAATCATTGCATATCCTATTTAAAGTGTTCTAAGTCCATAATTAGGACTATTAACTCAATTTTCATTTTCTGTGGATATTTTTATTGCAAGCAACAAGAACTCACTCATTTTCTAAAAAGGATTATTTTGTGATATTACTGAAAAGTGCCAGAGAGCAAAGCTTTGATGTATGTAGTCTTGCATATCACATCAATTCAAAGATGTATCACTAGGTGGCAGTGAGCACACAGCTATGAATCCAACACATCAGGAGGAAAAAGGACAATAGAGGAGCACCAAACTCAGAATCAACAATTACATGGATACAATTTTCATTACTTTCCTTTTAATTACCACAAACTAAAATAATCTCCTCGTTAATATGCCCTTTACCCATTTTCTAAAACTCCATTATTCAATAAAAACACCCATTTTGCTCTAAAGATTGCAGCGAATGCATGGGAAATATAGAGGAAAAGCACAATGTCAGTTCATAAGATTGAATTATACCTAGCCCTGATATTTTTTTTTAATATTCCAATTTAGTGAGCACAGAGTAAAATTATAATTTTAAAAGTACAACATCATACAGTAAAATGTTGTCTTTCCATTTTCTATATGTGCCAAATTGTAATCTATATATTTAGTTTTGTGCTCTGCTACCAATTTGGTACTAAGTGTCCACAAATGTACCAGCATAATTTCAGCAGCAACTCGGTAACACAACAGTAGCATTTCTTTGTCAATCCCTGATCAATGCTGCTCAGTGAAAAATTACTGGTTGCTTAATAGTGTATATAGCATTAGTTTTTAATTAGCGAACATAGGCCCTGAATTTCCTTGCACTTTATGACCGGTGTCACTGCATTCCTTCAAAAGGCCTCATCTTCTATTTCAAAACAACTTAGTTTTAAGCTATAAAAACAAAAAATAAAAACAAAAAAACTGCGGATGCTGGAAATCCAAAACAAAAACAGAATTACCTGGAAAAACTCAGCAGGTCTGGCAGCATCGGCGGAGAAGAAAAGAGTTGACGTTTCGAGTCCTCATGACCCTTCGACAGAACTTGAGTTTTAAGCTACTTGGTCTCAAGTGTGGTATACAACAAGCTCCAAACTGGAGGAGTCATTGGTCCTTATAACAGAAAATTGTGCAAATGTTTGGTGGAAGATTTATTTCCATTAATATTTCAGTTTCACAGCCCGAATTATTAAAAGGGGAATAAAAGGAAGAATACAAACCCTCCTCTTAAAAAAAGAGGTAGAAATCTAGAGTTCCCATTGAAATTTACTCAAAAGGTACTCCTATAACAAACCTTCCCTGATGCATTTTCAATATCTATATAAAAACTGATTATACACACCAGTAAACTCATAGATTATTGCCAACAATTTAAACCAGTGCTAGCTGATGCTTGCACTAACACTGCAAGTAAAGTACTGAAAGTACCAAAACCCCCTGCCCGGATGAGCATACAGAATGAAAAATTTTAATGTCTGGTCTAATGTCTCAGCATTGTAAATTACAATAAATACCTAGGTTAGCGAGAATGCAAATAGTATCTTGACTAAAGGGTATTCCATCATTCTTTGCCTAACTACAGCAGAAAACTAACCCAAAAGGAAACCAAATTAAGCTGACATATCACAAGAGATATTGGGCTTTTAATATGCTTTATGTTTTAGCTGTTCTATGAAGCACAACATATTTCCCCCAGGTAACAAACATGATACATGATTATTGTTATTTTAGTTCCGAATTCATCATTATCATTAACTGGGTATTGAAAATTTTAAGGCCCTACAGATGGTGACATTTATCATTTACAATGGAAGCAGAATGCCATTTAACAGGGGTCTGTCAGTGGTTTACTTCAATGATATTGCCTACATCTTGCAATCTGCAGCCAATAGTGTTGTGTCAGGGTTTGAGCATTCATAATCTGGATAACGGAGCACTTTAGCTGTCAATTCAGATACATTATCTACATGATATTAGGAAGCCACACAAGCACTCAATCTGAAGGTCAGTAATTCAATCCCTTAAATGCTTTCATCCATTAAGTGTGTGTAATCTTGGTTCATGCTTATGCAATGTGTGTATTGATCAATACTTCACCTTGTCCCTGTTGACAATTTCTTTGTAAATTTGCTTTCCTAGCCTTACCAAAACAGGATAGTTATATAATTCTATGATTATAGAATTTATATGACCATAGATCGCAGTATACAAGTCAACCTTTGTAAAATCCTTCCAAAAATGGGGTCAACTTATGTGCCAAGCATAAAGGGCGGAATTTTATGGCTCTTCCCATCGGCAGGAGTTTTCCAGTCCACCGGTGTTAGTACAGGAAGACCCATTTCAGTTCAGCAGTCATCATATGCAGTCTGCTCTGTGTGGGTTTGTCTTAAACTCTCCCACATCTTCTTGGCAGCGCAACCTTTACAGCCTACTTGATCCCATGCGCTGACTTATAAAGCAAGTTTAACTCTTAAAATGTATCTCTGATTTGAAAAACTGAGACCAACTCCTAATGTGAGTACAGCCTGAAACATGAATTTATTAGTTGAAAAATTACATGCTGAGTATAGGCATAAACAACCATATTGACACAGGAAAAATGTGGCTGTCTTATAATACTTAGACTTAGACATTGCAATCTGCAGTATAATTTTATAGTGATATGACATTTGTGCTTATCAAAAAAGTGATACAATGTGAATACACCAGGAAACAGATTCATTGCACATTGGCCATACATTTATTACAGAAACACAGCTAAATTTGACACTATAATTAATGAGTTTTGACAGAGTACAGTCCAGGGAAACAAGCCACTGCTTGTTCATATTTTAACGGAGTCAGCTTCAGCAACACCCTTTTGCAAAACCTATATCAAGGAGCAAAGAGGTATTAAAAGTTAAAGTTATTTTGCAAATTTATTCAACTCTTGTGCTGCTCAACAATTAAAATTATTAACCACTGCCAACTGATCACATTTTCAAAGAGGTTTCATTGTGTGGAACATTCAATACTGCACAGTTGGATCATTTAAAATATGTTTACCTCATACAACAAGGCTTATCAGTTCAAAGACGTTGTAGCGCACCACAGTTATCAGCAATGAAAAGAACCCAGGCCTTTAAAGCTTATGCCCCATGTTTGCAAGCCACTTCACAATTATATAGACAAAACACCAACTTTTAAATTACAATTAAATATTTATAATCTCAGCTCACTTGCCATAACTTGAATCTAGTTCTAGCATTTGCTAGTCTTGGCATTTTTGTTGATTTTGTTTTACCCCATTTGGGGCTTTATATGAATGCTTTCCACGTGCTTAAGTTTTAAAGATAATTTAAAATTTTAGTTCATTAATATTATGCTCCAATTTGAAACTGTATTCTTCTTGATTAAAAGATAAGGCTCATTATTGTCATAGATATGGGAGTGGTTTGGGCAACAGGAATTCAACATTACCTCCCTCTATTCTTCATGTGTAGTTCATTTCAAGTGTGATAATGGATACATAGGGTGTTATGAGGCAGCAACACACTGGGGGTTCACAGATGTCATAAATGGGAGCAGGAAACTAGAGTCCTTCATCAAAGTCATCATACCCCCAAGAGGCACTGATGCCTTCATGCACAATTTATTAAAAGCACCATAATACAAGCAATTTTTCTGAAACCATAGTGGGTAGAATTGCATGCAGAGGTATATAGCAATTGCGCATAAAAACAAACCAATCTATTTGTCATTTGACTCAACTCCAGAGAAAAGCATCCTAACATTCTAGGAAGTCTCACAATTATATGAATTATAACAAAGCATTTGAAATTTCTAATTGCTATACTTCATTACAAACTGCAGCTGGGGAGGTTTGGTGAATTGTAAGGAAGCTGTCTGAGAGATTTGATTTTTTTTTGCTGAAGCACATGGAACATTGTTTATTGTTAAGTATTATATTACATGAACTAATTTCAGTAATGGAACAAAACAAAGACAAAAGGGGGCAGGAAGTCATGATGCAGATGCTAATTAACAGAATAATAGACTGATGAGGTAAATTCAACTTATCAAACACTTCATTGTTGTAAATACAGATAACTAGGATAATTCTATCCAAATTAAGCAACATTATCTTTTTAATGCTATACACAAAAGGGTTTATGTCACTGTAGGCAATGTTATTGCAGAATTGTGTTCCATTTTTAGCATCAAAAAACTAAAATAACAGCCATCAGAAGAATGCTGTGATTGATCTGGATCCCAATTCAAAAGCAGATCCATGAGAACACATGATTGCATTAAATGGCAATACAAGCACCCTGTTTGAGGCCTGTGTTAAATAAGCTAGGATCTTTAGTTTATTCATTTTTTTGGGAGGAGATTTGGACTTAGCATTTGCACCTGGGATTAAACACAGGTATCTCATTCAGCTTTCACTGCAGAGTTACACTGCTTCAGGACAAATCTTAAAACAACCAATTTGAGTATACTTTACAATCGACCAGACAAAGCAACATTAACCCACAGCAAAATCCTCCTGATGCCTCAGGAGATAAATACACCATGCAGTGCTGAATTATACAGACCAGAAATGTCCCAGAATCAATGCTTGATCTGTTTCAGTTCAGCTGATCTGAATGGCGGAGTTAGGAGAAATAAACAAGTCTAGGTTTCCAATCCTCCTTGCTATCTGCTGACAAAGGGGAGTGTGAATGCAAAGTAAATAGCAGGTTCAGACTCAACAGTGAATCCTCGGTGATAGTATTGTCGACCAGATCCAAATTCCATCTTCCGATTAAAAATGGTCACTTGGGAGAGAAATGAGGGAGACACCTTGTTTGTGGGGCTATGCTTAAGGACCAGAGTCACCAGTTGACTTTTGTTTTAAAATACACCCTGTTGCAAGACTTAAGGAACAAAGAATGCCATTGTCAATAGTGTGCTGGCATGAGATAGTCCTGGCTGTATTTGTAAATTTAGCAAAACATAATTCAGAGGTCCAAGCAAATTTACAAGTGAATAAATTGGAGTGCATTGTGTCTCAATGAACAAGAATTTGTACAACGTTTGTACTGGGTCCTGTATAGTTGCATTTATACAGAGGTGCAGAGAAATATTTGCACTTCCATTGGACAAAAGGATTTTCTTTCGGCACTTACGTTTAAACACAAGTTCTAACTTATGGTATTCCATAGAATCAATGTAAGGTTTAACACTTAACTGTCATTATCACAGATTGTTAAAGTTCTTTGTGGCCTTTAAAAATGTTAGTTACCTTTCTTAGTAAGGTCATTTCCATTATACCTTTAACGTGCACCTCTGTACCTTAAGTGGGCTCAAAGCTATAGGTCTACATTATTGAGGATTTCATTTTCTACATTTCATGTATAAAAGTCTTGCAACAGGCATGTATCTCAAGGGAGTATCCTAGGCCCAACTCTCTTCAGCTGCTTCATCAATGTCCTTCCCACCATTGAAAGGCCAGAAGTGGGTATGTTCGCTCTCATTCGAAAATCTCCAGATGCTGAAGCAGTCTGTGTCACATGCAGCAAGAGCTGGAAAACATTCGGGCTTGGGATGATAAGTGGCAAGTAGCATTTGTGCCTATTTCTGCTCCTATCCATGTTCTGAGGCTCACACAAGTACCAGGCTATGACAATCCCAAACAAGAAAGAATCTGATCATCTCTCCTTGAAGCTCAATGGCATTAACCTTGATGAATCACCTACCATCAACATCCTTGGGGCTACCACTGACTATAAACTTAACTGGACTAGACATATAAATGCATTGGCTACAAGTACAGGTCAGAGGCTAAGAATTCTGCAGTGTGCAACTCACCTCCAGCCTCCTCAAGACCAGTACCACCAGCAAGGGCAGGAAAATGAAGGAATACTCTCCACTTGCCTGGATGAGTGCAGTTCCAACAACACTCAAGAAGCAGGCCCATGGGAACACTATCACCTACAAGCTCCCCTACAAGCCACACAACATTCTGACTTGGAGCGATGTCTCCATTCCTTCACTGTTACTGGGTCCAAGCCCTGTACTATGTAACAGTACTATGTGTATTGTTACACCTCATGGCCTGCAGCAGTTCAAGAAGGCAGCTCACCATCACCTTCTCCAGGGCAATTGCGGATGGGCAACAAAGGATGGATTTGTCAGCAACACACATCCCATGAAAGAACAAGAAAAATTTGTGCAGTACAGAGTTCTGTCTAATTTTCTGGATAATTACATAAAACATTAGAGCTAGTACATAACATACAAACTTCACTCTTCAAGGTGCCCAAATATGGAACTAGAAATTTACAAGCCTCTTTCAATGAGAAAACTTCTCTCAACAAACTTGAGTTTATCTTAAGCTACGCTTACCTAAAAGTCTTAAAGGGTCAGGTCAGCTAACCACAGCTGGAGAATACAACATTATGAAACAACTTAATGTGAGCAACCCAACAGCAGTTCCATTAACTGCTTAATAAATAAATCTGGGAACTGGATCATGTATCAGATAAGACACAGCCCTGCACCTGAGACCAGGTTCAAATCTAACGTACGTTTTAATTAAAGTCTCCGCTGTCTACTGGGTCCTGTCTGAATCTCCATGTTTAGACATAGGCTCTCGACACTCCCCCTACTGGCATTGACATGCCAAAAATGGGGAGAAGACAGCCAACAGCAGCTAAAGCAGGAAAGAAATAGGTAAAGCTATGGTAGTTGGTGTTAATGCACAATTTTTCCCCCTTTTCTAGCCTCAGATGCCTGAAATGGGAAGAGTAGCATTCTCTGGCATCAATTTTGACAAGTACAAAAGTATTTTTCCTCATAGGAATGCACAGAAGTTACAACTCCTAATCAGGCTATTCAACACAACCAGCCCATGTTACCATTAATCTCCCATCCAACAGAAAAATATCTGGAACCCAAATTGTGCACGTCTGATTTCCATATTACGAAATGGATATAGGAGCACTAGAAAAAGTACAAAAAGGTTTACAAGGATGGCCAAAACAGAAAGGGTACAGCTACCAGGAAAGTCTAAACTTACAAAGGATGGCCTCCTTTGGTGCTGTAAAATTCCATGATTCTACAGGCTGCAACTCTTATCTCCAAAAGAAGGAAAACTGAGGTAACCTGATTAACGTTTTTAAAATTATGAAGGGGTTTGAAAGGGCAGATGTAGAGAAGATGTATTTGCTAGCGCAGTCATTCAAAACTAGGGGCCATAAATATAAAATATATGCACTAATAAATCCTATAGGGAATTCAGATAAGCTTTACATAAAAAGTGTTGAAAATGTTGAACTCACTATCATGGAGTGTTTGAGGTGAATAGCATAGATACATTTAAGGGGAAACTAGCTAAGTACATGGGAGAGAAAGGAATACAAGTATAAGTTGACAGGGTGAGGCAAAGTAATTAGAGGGACAAGAAGCATGCACGGAGAATAAACACTGGCATAAATTGGCTTGGTTGAAATGACCTGGATTTGTGGTGTTAATTCTATTTAATTTATGTAATGTAAGCAAATAGCTCTCATCACATTTACTTATGCACCATATTCCCATTTCCCTTCAAACCCATCACAATTTAACTTTGAGTGTGTAATCCCTCCCACCCTCTTGAATTTATATAAATAAGGTGCCCAAAGCAAGGACCAAAATGGTTTTAACCAGAAAATATACAGCAGTGAAATGTTTAATAAGTTGAATTTACATCATCAGTTCTTTTCTGCTAACTAGCTTTGGCATCATGGGTTCCTGCTCTGTTTTGACCCATTACAGAAATTGGTTCCTGTAATGTAAAAACTTTTAAAAGATTGATCGAGTGGTTAACAGTGAGGTTGAGTGTCTTGGGCTACAGGAAGATATAGACTGGGTGGTCAAATGGGCAGATAAGTGGCAGATGGAATTTACCCCTGAAAAGTGTGAGGTGATACACTTTGGAAGGAGTAATTTGACAAGGAAGTATTCAATGAACAGCACTACACCAGGCAGTTCTGAGGAACAAAGGGATCTTGGCATGTGTGTTCATAGATCTCTGAAGGCGGAGGGGCATGTTAGTGGGGTAGTGAAAAAGGCATATGGGACACTTGGCTTTATCAATCAAGGCATAGATTACAAAAGTAGGGAGGTCATGTTGGAGTTGTATAGGACCTTAATGAGACCACAGCTGGAGCACTGTGTGCAGTTCTGGTTGCCACATTATAGGAAGGATGTGATTGCACTGGAGGAGGTGCAGAGGAGATTCACCAGGATGTTGCCTGGGATGAAACATTTAAGTTATGAAGAGAGGTTGGATAGACTTGGGTTGTTTTCATTGGAGCAGAGAAGACTGAGGGGCGACCTGATCGAGGTGTACAAGATTATGAGAGGCATGGACAGGGTGGATGAGAGGGTGGATAGGGAGCAACTGTTCCCCTTAGTTGAAGGGTCAGTCACAAGGGGGCATAAGTTCAAGGTGAGGGGCACGAGGTTGAGGGGGGATGTGAGGAAAAACTTTTTTACCCAGAGGGTGGTGATGGTCTGGAATGCACTGCCTGGGAGAGTGGTGGAGGCGGGTTGCCTCATATTCTTTAAAATGTACTTGGATGAGCACTTGGCACGACATAACATTCAAGGCTATGGGCCAAGTGCTGGTAAATAGGATTAGGTAGGTAGATCAGGTGTTTCTCACGTGTTGGTGCAGACTCGATGGGCCTCTTCTGCAATGTGATTCTGTGATTCACAATCTTCAATATTGACCTGCTTTTATAATCAATATCTCCATTATGTTTTGGCATCCTTTCTAAGCTTCTTAGCTGAGAATATTGTCATTTTATCTGAGATCACACTCCTGATTTAGTCCCAGATCTTTAAGGCTTTGGGTCTTGGTACGTTTTTGGGAACAAGTCCCAGGAATAAATATCTATTCCTGTCTGGTGATTGCTCCCATTATACACATATAATAAATGCATTTAGAAATAAACATATTTAGCCATTGTATTTTACTTCAATACAAATCTGACCAACTATCTGTATCCTTGGACTTGTACTCCTCTGCAAGAGTTTGCAATATTCACCTATAGGCCTTCAGTCCAAATTTGAAACAGAAAAAAAAGGAAGATAAACTAGAATTCAACTTTGAAGCACTGGAAAGTGCAAGGAGAAGGTGGGAAAGAAGAAAACAATTATAAATAGACACTTTTTTTTTGTCAAGTACAACATGATAGGAGATAACTAATAACAGTTAAAAGGGAGACAATGGCATAGTGGTATTGTTCTGGGGATCCGGGTTCAAATCTCGGCACAGCAGACGGTGCCATTTGAATTCAACAAAAATCTGGAACTAAAAGTCTAAACCATCTAGTTCACTAATGTGGCCTACGTGTGACTCCAGACCCACAGCAATGTGGTTGACTCTTAAATGCCCTCTGGAATGGCCTAGCAAGCCACTCAGTTGTATCAAACCGCTACAAAAAAGGAATGAAATTGGGCAACCTGGCATCAACTTGGGCACCAGAAACGACAACGGCAATCTCAACCCTGCAAAGTCCCCCTTTGGGACCTAGTGCCAAATTGGGACAACTGTCTCACAGACTAGTCAAGCAACAGCCTGACAGTTATCCTCAAGGAATCATACAGACAGCACCACCATAACCATCCTTGGGTAAGCCCTGTCCACCAGAGGTGGTGGCACAATGGCATACTCCTCCCAGGGAGTTGCCCTGGGAGTCCTCAACATCGACTCTGGTCCCCATGAAGTCTCATGGCATCAGGTCAAACATGGGCAAGGAAACCTCCTACTGATGAATCAGTACTCCATGTTGAACACCACTTGGAGGAAGCACTGAGCGTGGCAAGGGCATAGAATATACTCTGGGTGGTTGGTCCATCACTAAGAGTGGCTCGGTAGCACCACTACTGTCCAAGTTCATCGAGCTAGACTGGGTCTGCGGCAGGTGGCGAGGGGACCAACATAAGGGAAAACATACTTGACCTCATCCTCACCAACCTGCCGACCGCAGATACATCTGTCCATGACGTACTGCACAGTCATTGTGGAGACAAAGTCCTGTATTCACATTGAGGATACCCTCCATCTTGTGGTGTGGAACTACAACCGTGATAATTGGGATAGATTTTGAAAAGATCTAGCAACTCAAGATTGGGCATCCATGAGGTGCTGCGGGCAATAAGCAGCAGCAGAATTGTACTCGGAACACAATCTGTAATCTCATGGCCTGGCATATCCTCCACTCTACCATTACCATCAAGCCAGGGGATCAAACCTGATTCAATGAAGACTACGGAAGGGCATGCCAGGAGCAGCACCAGGCGCACCTAAAAATGAGGTGCAAACCTGGTGAAGCTATAACGTAAGGCTACTTGCATGCCAAACAACATAAGCAGCAAGTGATAGGCAGAGCGAAGCGCTCCCACAATCAACAGATCAGGTCTAAGCTCTGCAGACCTGCCACATCCAGCAGTGAATGGCGCTGGACAATTAAACAACTCACTCGAGAGGGATGCTCCACAAATATCCCCATCCTCACAGCACATCGGCGCAAAAGATAAGGCTGAAGCATTTGCAAACGATCCATTTGGTCTCCTCCGGAGGTCCCCAGCATCACAGATGCCAGCCTTTTGCCAATTTGATTCACTCCATTGATATCAAGAAGTAGCTGACGGCAATGGATGCTGCAAAGGCTATGGGTCTTAATAATATTCCGGCAACAGTACTGAAGACCTGTGCTCCAGAAATTGCCGCGCCCTTAGCCCAGCTGTTCCAGTACCAGGCATCTACCTGGCAATGTGGAAAAATTGCCCAGGTATGTCCTGCACACAAAAAGGACAAATCCAACCCAGCCAACTATCGCCCCATCAGTCTACTCTCGATCATCAGTAAAGTAATGGAAGGGATCATCAACAATGCCATCAAGCAGCACTTGCTTAATAGTAACCCGTTCACTCACGCCCATTTTGGGTTCCACCAGAGCCACTTAGCTCCTGACCTCATTACAGCTTGGTTCAAACATGGACAAAAGAGCTGAACTCCTGAGGTGAGGTGATAGGGACACCCATTGACATCAAGGCAGCATTTGGCCGAGTGCAGCATCAAGGAGCCCTGGCAAAACTAGAGTCAATGGGAACCAGGGGGAAAACACTCCACTGGTTTGAGTGATACCTAGGAAGATGGTTGCGGTTGTTGGAGGTCAGCTCCAGGACATCACTGCATGGGTTCCTCAGGGTAGTGAACTCGGCCCAACCATCTTCAGCTGCTTCATCAATGACCTTTCTTCCATCATAAGGTTGGAAGTGGGGATGTTCACTGATGATTGCACTATGTTCAGCACCTTTCGCGACTCCTCAGGTGCTGAAGCAGTCTGTGTCCAAATGCAGTAAGTGCTGGGCAATATCAAGTGTTGGGCTGACAAGTGGCAAGTAACATTCATGCCACACAGGTGTCAGGCAATGACATCACCAACAAGAGAGAATCCAACCATCCCCCTTTGATGTTCAATGGCAGTGCCATCACTGAATCCCCCACTATCAACATCCTGGGGGTTACCATTGAGTGGAAACTGAACTGGACTAGCCATAAAAATACTGTGGCTACAAGAGCAGGTCAGAGGCTAGGAGTGGTCCGACAAGTCACTCACCTCCTGACTCCCCAAAGCCTGTCCACCATCCAAAAGGCACCAAGTCAGGAGTGTTATAGAATACTCCCACTTGCCTGGATAAGTGCAGCTCCCCCAATGCTCAAAAGGCTTGACACCGTCCAGGGCAAAGCAGCCTGCTTGACTGACTCCATATCCACAAACATGCACTCACTCCACCACCTAAGCACAGTACCAGCAGCATGTACCATCTACAAGATGCACTGCAGGAATTCACCAAGGCTCCTTTGACAGCACCTTCCAAACCCACGACCACCACCATCTAGAAGAACAAGGGCAGTAAATAGATGGGAACACCAACTTGATGGGAACACAACACTTGGAAGCTCCCCTCCAAGTCATTCACCATCCTGTCTTGGAAATATATCATCATTCCTTCACTGTCGCTGGGTCAAAATCCTGGAACTCCCTTCCTAACAGCACATGGACAGCAGTGGTTCAAGAAGGCAGTTCACCACCACCTATTCAAGGGCAACTAGGGATGGGCAATAAATGCTGGCCCAGTCTGCGAAGCCCACATCCCCGAATGAATAAAAAATAATTTTAAAAAATAATAATAATTCAGTACCTCATCCTTGCAAGTACATTGGCCTGCCACCCTCGGGCTCTAATCCACATAATTAGAACATTGCTTCTGATTTTAAATCTATTTTGATTTTTATTTGGAGACTCTGCTGAGAAAGCCTGGGTAGCAGTTCAAACCTAATAGACCTACTTCAGGGCAAAGCCTGATGGCTGGCTATAAATTCTAATGAATATCAATGGTCAGTAACACCAATTTGTTCTTATACCAAGTTAAAAGTATTATATTGTGTTTGCATAACCTTTACTTAAAACTATAATGCGCAATTTATGTTGAGTCTTTTTTAAAAATAATTGTATCGTTATGGATTCTGCCAGGGATAATTAAAAGAATGGGCTATTTGCCTTGTACCGCACAAGAATGCTCACAAACCAAACAATAAAAATTAAACCATGTGTCTGAACCAATAAAATTAAACAGGCACTGTTTCTCCACTTAGTAAACACAGCGCTGGTGGTGGTATCGCTAAAAATAAAACAGAACATTCAGCAAGTCACAACTTGTTATGATAATCTAATTCTATGAGAAACAGGAAAGTATATGCAGATTCTAGCATATTTCAAGATGGGCATATGGAACTTTAAATTTGACTAACCATTGAGGATATTTAGCCTTAACCAAAATAAATGCAACTCCGCAGATCTGAAAGTCACCTTCTCTTTCTCCCCATCTTAATATAGTGCCAGTATATCATCTAATAACAAAGTCATGCTGCCAATGTGGGATGGATGTTTCCAACATGCAGCTTTTTCAGCACCAAATTCAAGGAATTAACGACCCAAAATGATATCAGCAGTAAATCCTCCTCAACTTCTTACCTCATTGTTGAAGAAGCTGCAGATTGCTAGGCTAAGGGTATTTTCCGAAGGACACTTGAGTTTCAATGATTGGCCTCCAACAACCACGACAATATTCTTTTTTGTCAGGTGTGACTCTAAGCCATAGGAGGGTTTTCCCTGGACCCCATTGACCTGAATTTGGCGAGGACTTCTTGGGGCCACACCTGGTTGAATGCCACAATGATGTTGAGAACAACTAGTGTCAGCTCTCCTCAGCATTTCTCTTTTTATTCATAAGGATTAAGGCTGTGATGAAGTCTGGAGCTAATTTATTATAGCAAAACCTGAACTGTGTATCAGTGAGCAGTTTATTGTGGGTCGGTGTTGCTTGATGGCACCCTTAAAGGTTCCTTCTATCGCTTCACTTATGATTGGGAGGAAGTCAATTTGGAAGGAATCAACTGGGTTAGATTTGTCCTGTTTTTGTGGATAGGAATTGCTCGGTTAGTTCCTTACATTGGCAGAGAGAAGCCATGGTCATAGTTCTACTGGAATAGCTCAACATGTTGGTCTTCAATAGTATGACTTGAATTATGTTCTGGTCAACAGCTTTTGTGTTCAGTGAAGCAAATAGGCTGCACAATAGCATCCATCTTGGTATGGACATTGAGACAAGGCAGTTTGGAATTGTGCACTTAGTACTTTTGATCAAAGAACTTTGCAAACACTACAGCCTGGTCGCTTCCACAGTTAGAAATGCTCATGGAGTCTTCTCGAGTTAGTTGCCTGACTGGGTGTGGTATGGTGAGACAATTTCACTTTGATTTGTTGGTGTGGGATCACTTAGCTCCGACATTGAGAATAGGCAGGTGAATGGTAATTACTATTTTGTTGGAAGTATGTTTCGCTGGAACTCTAACAATCAACAGCCAAGTCTAGTTATTCAAAGAGCCATTTTTTACTTTGATGCCAAACATATTTTCTGTTCTCTGCTCAAGGTGTGTGTCACGCAGCAGAAGACTGCAAAGGGAGCACAGTGCAAAGCTGTTGTGGTTTTTGGGTTGGGTTCAACCACCCACGAATCGAACCAAATGTTGCCAGCCTAGTATGAACAAAGTTTGTCTTTGGCGATACTGAAGAAGTATATAAGTGCACAGTATGGAGAATTGCCCATAAAGCAGTTCATTTTTGCACTCTTGGATGCCACTGCCTCACAAGCATTGATAGAACAGTATAATCGCCAATATTTGGATAGTTTATACAGATTTGGTAGGCAAAGAGTCAGAAGGGTGAAGCTTTCGAGAGGAGATAGATGGTGCACAGAGGCTTGGGAGGGATAACCGGCATTAGAATAAAGAGCATTTCAAAAATAGGAAGGATCAGACAGTGGGGTAAATGCGAGGCAGACTAAGATGGCATTGGAATGCATGTGTCTGAATGCACAGAGTGTGGTAATTAAGGTTAGTAGTTGGGATATTGTTAGTGTGGCAATAATAGAGACCTGATTCAAAAAGGGGAGAAATGGGTACCTATCATTCCTGACTACAATGTATTCAGGAAAGACAAGGAAGGAAAAGAGGGAAAGGGTATCATTCATGAAAGAAATTGTTACAGCACAAGAAAGGGATGATGTATTTGAGGGTTCAAAACTATTTGGTTTAAATTAAGGACTAGAAGAGCTATTAACTGCTGGGTGTATACTGAAAGCCACCAAAGGAGGTAGGGAGGAGAAACAGAGGAAATTTGCAGGCAAATTGCAGAAAGATACAATAAATGTAGAGTAGTGACAATGGGAAACTTCAATTAACTTGTTATAAACAGGGAAAATAATAGTATAAAGGGCAAAAAGGTGGAGGAATTTCTGAAATGCTTGCATAAGATCTTTCTTGACCAACACGTTTCCAACCCAAAGAGGAACAAAACAGTGCTTAGGTCTAGTTCTAGGGCATAAAGTGGGGCAAGTGGAGCATGTTTCACTGACGGAGAATATGGAACACAGTGATCACAATATTGTTAGCTTTAGAGTAGTTATGAGGAGGACAAGGAACAATCAAATATGAAAATACTCACTGGAGGGGAAGTAAGCTAATACCAGTGAGTTAAAAAGGGGTCTGGCCCAGGTGGACTGGAATCAGTGATTGTCAGGTAAAATAGTAAATGAGCAATGGGAGGCCTCGAAAAAGGAGAAGAGGAGAGTTTGGGTAAAGATTTTGATAAGGGTGAAAGGAAGAATGTCTATAGAGCTCCCTGGGTGACAAAAGGTATATAGATTGAAATAAACCAAAAAAAGGAGGCTTATGATAAATGGCAAGTTCAGAATTCAGTAGAGAGCCAAGCTGAAAAAAAACTGCAGGGAAGAACAGAAAAAGAAAATAGGAGCAGCAGAGAACATATGAGACCAGATTAATGGGTATCATAAAAGGGAACACAAAAAGAACCAGAGGCAACATGAGAGGACATAAGTTACCCAGCGAGTTGATGATCTGGAATGCAGTGTCAAAGTCAAATTCAATAATAACTTTAAAAAAGGGAATTGCATCAATACTCAAAGGGGGGTAATTTGCAAGGCTGTGAGGAAAGAACAGGTGAGTGGGACTGATTAGATAGCTCTTTCAAAGAGTTAGTAGCACTGGTGCAATAGGCCAAATGACCACTTTTGTGTTACATGATTCTATGATTCCAGTGGAACTCAACCTCCAGAATAAGCAGACAACCATGCCACTCAAAGAGATCAGATGATTCAATTGAACTGAAAACATGGTTGTATGCAGTTGGGGCCAAAGTCATCCACTTGTATAACACTACGGCTCTAGATCCGAAGGATCAATTCTGCTGGTCAATTAGGACATACCTGAGGATGGGCATAGGGCAGGACACCAGAGATAATAGCGCAAAAGCAGGAAGGGACAAAGTCCCGGCTGCACATTGAGGATACCCTCCATCGTGTTTTGTGGCACCACCACCGAGTTAAATGGGATAGATTTCAAACAGATATAGCAACTCAAGTCTGGGCATCCATTAGGCGCTGTGGGCTAATGGCAGCAACAGAATTGTACTCAGAACACAATCTGTAACCTCACGGCCCGGCATATCCCCCACTCTACTATTACCATCAAGCCAGGGGATCAACCCTGGTTCAACACTGGTGCAGAGGGCATGCCGGAAGCAGCACCAGGCACACCAAAAAATGAAGTGTCAACCTGGTGAAGCTACATCACAGGACTACTTGCGTGCCAAACAGCATAAGCAGCAAGTGATAGACAGAGCTAAGCGATTCCACATCCAACAGATCAGTTCTAAGCTCTGCAGTCCTGCCACATCCAGCCATGAATGTTGGAGGGCAATTAAACAATTCACTGGCAGAGGTGGCACCACAAATACCCCCATCCTCAATGATGGAGGAGCCCAGCACATCAGTGCAAAAGATAAGGCTCAAGCAACGCTACAATCTTTAGCCAGAAGTGCCGAGTAGATGATCCATCTCAGCATCTTCCGGAGGTCTCCAGCACCACAGATGCCAGTCTTCAGCCAATTCGATTCACTCCAGAAACGGCTGAAGGCACAGGTTACTGCAAAGGCTATGGGCCGTGACAATATTCCAGCAATAGTACTGAAGACTTATGCTCCAGAACTTGCCACGCCCCTAGCCAAGCTGTTCCAGTACAGCTACAACATTGGCATCAACACGGCTATGTGGAAAATTTCCCACATATGTCTTATACACAAAAAGGGCAAATCCAACCCAGCCAATTCCTGCCCCATCAGTCTACTCTCCATCATCAGTAAAGTAGTGGAAAGGGAATGCAACAGTGCTATCAAGCAGCTCTTGCTTAGCAATAACCCTGCTCACTGACACCCAGTTTGGGTTCCACCAATATCCATTACAAGCCTACCGACTCCCACAGCTATCTCGACTACAGCGCCTCACACCCCACTTCCTGTAAGGACTCCATCCCATTCTCTCAGTTCCTTCGCCTCCGTCGCATCTGTTCTGATGATGCCACCTTCAAAAGCAGTTCCTCTGACATGTCCTCCTTCTTCCTTAACCAAGATTTTCCACCCACGGTCGTTGACAGGGCCCTCAACCGTGTCGGGCCCATCTCCCGCGCATCTGCCCTCACGCCTTCTCCTCCCTCCCAGAAACATGATAGGGTCCCCCTTGTCCTCACTTATCACCCCACCAGCCTCCGCATTCAAAGGATCATCCTCCACCATTTCCGCCAACTCCAGCATGATGCCACCACCAAACACATCTTCCCTTCACCACCCCGGCGGCAGTCCATAGGGATCGTTCCCTCCAGGACACCCTGGTCCAATCCTCCATCACCCCCTACTCCTCAACCCCCATCGATGGCACCACCCCATGCCCACGCAAAAGATGCAACACCTGCCCCTTCACTTCCTCTCTCCTCACCGTCCAAGGGCCCAAACACTCCTTTCAAGTGAAGCAGCATTTCACTTGCATTTCCCCCAACATAGTCTACTGCATTTGTTGCTCCCAATGCGGTCTCCTCTACATTGGAGAGACCAAACGTAAACTGGGCGACCGCTTGGCTGAACACCTGCGGTCTGTCCGCAAGAATGACCCAAACCTCCCTGTTGCTTGCCATTTTAACACTCCACCCGCTCCCTTGCCCACGTCTGTCCTTGGCTTGCTGCATTGTTCCAGTGAAGCCCAACGCAAATTGGAGGTACAGCACCTCATCTTCCGACTAGGCACTTTACAGCCTTCCGGACTGAATATTGAATTCAACAACTTTAGGTCTTGAGCTCCCTCCTCCATCCCCACCCCCTTTCTGTTTCTTCTCCCTTCCTTTTGTTTTTTCTAATAATTTATATAGATTTTTCTTTTCCCACCTATTTCCATTATTTTTAAATCTTTTATGCCCCCCCACCCCCACTAGAGCTATACCTTGAGTGCCCTACCATCCATTCTTAATCAGCACAGTCGTTTAGATAATATCACCAACTTCAAAATCTCTGTGTTCTTTAGTCTGTGACATCTTTTGATTATCTGCTCCTATTACTCCTTGCTTGTTCCTACAACCACACCACCCCCCTCCACTTCTCTCCCCCCCCCCAACACCACCACCACCACCCCACCCCCCCCAAAACCTTAAACCAGCTTATATTTCACCCCTCTCCTTGGATTCACCTAGTTCTGTTGAAGGGTCATGAGGACTCGAGACGTCAACTCTTTTCTTCTCCGCCGATGCTGCCAGACCTGCTGAGTTTTTCCAGGTAATTCTGTTTTTGTTTTGGGTTCCGCCAGGGCCACTTAGCTCCTGACCTCATTACAGCTTGGGTTCAAACATGGACAAAAAAGCTGAACTCCTGAGGTGAGGTGAGAGGGACTGCTCTTGACATCAAGGCAGCATTTGACCAAATTTGGTATCAAGGAGCCCTAGCAAAACTGGGGTCAATGGGAATCAGGGGGAAAACTCTCCACTGGTTGGAGTCATACCTAGCATAAGGGAAGATGATTGTGGTTGTTGAAGGTCAATCCTCTCAGCTCGAAGACATCACTGCCAAAGTTCCTCAAGGTAGTATCCTTGGCCCAACCATCTTCAGCTGCTTCATCAATGACCTTCCTTCCATCATATGGTCAGAAGTGGGGATGTTCACTGATGATTGCACAATTTTCAGCACCATTCACAACTCCTCACGTACTGAAGCAGTCTATATCCAAATGCAGCAAGACCTGGACAATATTGAGGCTTGGGCTGAAAAGGGGCAAGTAACATTTCGCACCACAGAAGTGTCAGACAATGACCATCCCCAACAAGAGAAAATCCAACCATCGTCCCTTGATGTTCAGTGGCTTTACCATCACTGAATCCCCCCCTATAAACATCCTGGGGGTTACCATTGACCAGAAACTGAACTGAACTAGCCAAATAAATACTGTGGCTACAAGAGTAGGTCAGAGGCTAGAAATAGTGTGACGAGTAACCCATCTCCTGACTCCCCAAAGCCTGTCCACCATCTACAAGGCACAAGTCAGTAATGTGATGGAATACTCTCCACATGCCTGGATGAGTGCAGCTTCCACAACAGTCAAAAAGCTTGACACCATCCAGGTCAAAGCAGCCTGCTTGATTGGTACCACATCCACAAACATTCACTCCCTCCACCACCCACGAAGAGTAGCAGCAGTGTGTATCATTTACAAGAAGCACTGCAGGAATTCATCAAGGCTCCTTCGACAGTAAACTCACAACCACTACTGTCTAGAATGACAAGGGCAGCAGATAGATGGGAAAACCACCTAGAAGTTCCGCTCCAAGTTACTTGCCATCCTGACTTGGAAATATATCGCCATTCCTTCACTGCTGCTGGGTCAAAATCCTGTAACTTCCTTCCTAACAGCACTGTGGGTGTACCCAAACCACATGGACTGCAGCGGTTCAAGAAGGAAGCTCACCAGCACCTTCTCACGGGCAACTAGGGATGGGCAATGAATGCTGGCCCAGCCAGCGAAGCCCACATCCCATGAATAAATAAAAAGAGTAAAAAAGGGAGAAGCCATTGCAGGTGGTACTCTGGTGCTAGCTTGACAATTCGATAGATAAGAATGAAACCCAGTTTTTTTTTATTCATTTATGGGATGTGGGTGTCGTTGGCTAGGCCAGCATTTATTGCCCATCCCTAATTGCCCTCAAGAAGATGGGTTGAGCTGCCTTCTTGAACCGCTGTAGGCCATGTGGTGTAGGTGCATCCACAGTGCTGTTAGGGAAGGAGTTCCAGGATCTTGACCTAGTGACAGGGAAGGAACGGCAATATATTTCCAAGTCAGGATACTGGGTGGCTCGGAAGAGAACTTCCAGGTTGGTTCTGAACCCATGTATCTGCTGCCCTTGTCCTTCTAGGTAATAGTGGTCGTGCTTTTGGAAGGCACTGTGTAAGGACCTTCGATGAGTTCCTGTAGTGTATCTTGTAGATGGTAAACACGGCTGCTATTGTGCTTCGGTGGCGGAATGAATGTTTGTGGAAGGTGTGCCAATCATGTGGGCTGCTTTGTCCTGGATGGCGTGTGGCTTCTTCAGTGTTTTTGGAGCTGCACCCATCCAGGCAAGCGGGGAGTATTCCATCACACTCATGATTTGTGCCTTGTAGATGGTGGACAGGCTTGGGTGAGTCAGGAGGTGAGTTACTCGCCGCAATATTCCGAGCATCTGACCTGCTCTTGTAGGCACAATATTTATACAGCTGGCAATTTTCAGTTTCAGGTCAATGGTAACCACCCCCCCACCAGCGCCCACCCACCCAGGATGTTGATCATCGGGGTTTCAATGATGGTAATGCCATTCAATGTCATGGGGCAATGGCCAGATTCTCTCTTGTTGGAGGTGACCATTGCTCAGCACTTGTATGGCAGAAATATTACTTGACACTTGTCAGACCAAGCCTACTAGATATTGTCCAGGTTTTGCTGCTTTTGGACATGGACTGCTTCAGTTTCTGAGGAGTTGTGAATGGTGCTGAACACTGTGCAATCACCAGCAAACATCCCCACTTCTGACCTTATGATGGAAGGAAGGTCAATGATGAAGCAGCTGAACGTGGTTGGGCCTAAGACTGAGGGACTCCAGCAGAGATGTCCTGGAACTGAGATGATTGACCTTCAACAACCACAACCATCTTCCTTTGTGCGAGGTATGACTCCAGTCAGTGGAGAGTTTTCCTCCAATTCCGAATGACTCCAGTTTTTCCTCGGGCTCCTTGATGCCAAATTTGGTCAAATGCTGCCTTGATGTCAAGGACACTCTCACCTCATCTTGGGAGTTCAGCTCTTTTGTTCATGTTTGAACCAAGGCTGTAACGAGGTCAGAGCTGTGTGGCCCTGACAGAACCTAAACTGAGTGTCAGTGAGCAGACTATTGCTAGGCAAATGCCACTTGATAGTACTGTTGATGACCCCTACCATCACTTTACTGATGATCAAGAGTAGACTGAGGGGGCAGTAGTTGACTAGGTTGGATTTGCCCTGCCTTTTGTATACAGAACATACCTGGGCAATTTTCCACATTGTCGGGTAGATATCAGTGTTGTTGCTGTACTGGAACAGCTTGGCTAGGGGCTTGGCAAGTTCAAGAACAAAAATCTTCATTCCTATTGTGGGAAGATTGTCAGGGCGCATAGTCTTTGCACGATCCAGTGCCTTCAGCCGTTTTTTGATATCACGTGGAGTGAATCAAATTGGCTGAAGACCGGCATCTACAATGCCAGGGGCCTCCGCAGGAGGCTGAGATGGATCATCCACTCAGCACTGCTGACTGAAGATTGTTGCAAATGCTTCAGCTTCATCTTTTGCACTGATGTGCTGGGCTCCCTGATGAATGAGAATGGGGATATCTGTGGAGCCTCCTCCTCCATTCATGATTGACTGTGGCAGGTCTGCAGAACTTAGATCTATTCGTTGTAGAATCGCTTAGCTCTGTCACCTGCTCCTTATACCGTTTGGCACCACAAGTAATCCTGTGTTGTAGCTTCACCAGGTTGACGCCTCATTTTTAGGTATGCCTGGTGCTGCTCCTGGCACTCTTGATTGAATCAGGGTTGATCCCCTGGCTTGGTGGTGATGGTATAGTGGGGGATATGCTGGGTGCATGAGGTTGCAGATTGTGATGGAGTACAATTCTGTGGCTGTTGATGGCCCACAGCACCTCATGGTTGCCTAGTCGATTTGATAAATCTGTTTGAAATCTATTTCATTTAGCATGGTGGTAGGGCCACACAACACGATGGAGGGTATCCTCAATGTGAAGGCATTCGTCTCCACAATGACTGTGCGGTGGTCACTCCTATCGATACTGTCATGGACAGAGGCATTTGCAGCAGGCAGGTTGGTGAGGATGAGGTCAAGTATGTTTTTCCCTCTTGTTGGTTCCATCACGACCTGCCACACACTTAGTCTAGCAGCTACGTCTTTTAGGACTCGGCCAGCTCAGTGAGTAGTGGTGCCAGCCAGCCACTCTTGGTGATGGACATTGAAGTCCCCCGCCCAGAATACATTCTGCGCCCATGCCCCCTCAGAGCTTCCTTCAAGCGAAGTTCAACATGGAAGAGCACTGATTCATTGGCTGAGGCCAGGGGGAGCGGTACATGGTAATCAGCAGGACGTTTCCTTGCCCATGTTTGACCTGTTGCCAAGAGACTTCATGGGGTCCGGATTCGATGTTGAGGACTTGCAGGGCAACTCCCTCCTGACTGTATATTACTGTGTCGCCACCTCTGCTGGGTCTTTCCAGCTGGTGGGACAGGAGATACCCAGGGGAGGTGATGGTGGTATCTGGGACATGATCTGTAAGGGATGAAATTGTCAGCAGCAGCCAACCCCACTTTAGAAGATCTCAAAGCATTGAACAAAACAGCAAGCTTATCTACTGCATGGAAAATTAATTCAAGAGAAGGAAATGAAATTAGCCTCTGTGGCAAGTTGGACATGCACATATAGATGCAATCTGCACAATGGAAGACATCAATATTCTTTAGACACTGTTCACCAGCCCCAGTTAGACAGATCAAGGCAATTTAATCAATATGACATCACTGCTGCATTTATAACTGACTTAATAATTCAATTTCCTTCTTTGGCATGAGTGATGACTTAAATTTAGAAAATTCAGGTTGTAGCATTCAGTAATTTGTTCCTGTCCATCAAATAAGATCAGCTATACCGTAAATGCATGACAATAACGCATTATTTTTCTTCAACTGATACCCTTGACCATGTGAGAGTTGACACACATTACAGTGCTGAGAATCAACACAAAAAAATAAGAAACGGCAAACAGTCTTTTAAAACAAATTCAGTGTAGAATGCAAGTATCTTCTGTGATCTTTAGGTTGCACATCACTGTTTTTTTATTCATTCACGTGGGCGTCACTGGCTAGGCCAGCATTTATTGCCCATCCTTAATTGTCCTTGAGAAGGTGGTGGTGCGCTGCCTACTTGAACCGTCACTTGTTTTTAGCGGTTTGATAGGACTGAGTGGCTTGCGAACCATTTCAGAGGACATTTAAGAGTCAACCACATTGCTGTGGGTCAGAAATCACATGTAGGCCAGAACAGGTAAGGACAGCAGATCCCCTTCCCTCGAGGACATCAGTGAACCAGTTGGGTTTTTATGACCATCGACCAATGATTTCATGGTCATTATTCAAATTTTAATTCTAGGTATCTCTCCAGAGCATTACCCTGCGTCTCTGCATCACTAGTCCTGTGACAATATCACCATGCCACCACTTGTATGGAAGAATGAAGCTATAAACAAAATAAAGCATTATTATACTTCTAATGATAGCCAGGCTGGAAATATGCTGTGCACCAATGTCCATTGGTAACTGGGCCAAGGCTGACCAGAGTAACTTTAATTACTATCCTTGCAGTCATTACAGACAGGAGGTTAAATACGTTCCGAGAAATGGAAAGACAGGATGTGGCACAAATTTGAGGCAACTCTTAAATGCAGACTGTGACTAATGCTAAGATAAAAGCAAAAAACTGCGGATGATGAAAATCGAAAACAAAAATAAAAATACCTGGAAAAACTCAGCAAGTATGGCAGCATCCATTGAAGGGAGCATAGCCAACGTTGAGTCCACATGACTCTGCTGAAGAGTCATGAGGACTTGAAATGTTGGCTGTGCTCCCTTCCATGGATGCTGCCAGACCTGCTGAGTTTTTCCAGGTATTTTTGTTTTTGTTTGTGACTAAGGTTACTTTTTTTTCAGCATTAACTAAGGTTTTGTTCAAGTCAAAAATCAAACTTTGGTCACATAGCTCTAAATTGTGCTACTTTAATAATGAAATATGGTTGCCTATTATAAGGCATCAGTGCTTTGAACATGCCAAGTTCATGTCAATATCATTCAGTATAACAATTGTATAACAAAAAACATTAATGATAAATTTATGTGACCAGTATTTTGAAGACAAGCATTTCAAAGCACCCGTCATTTATTATCTATCATGTGCTCTGGCTGTACCTGCTAAGATCCTGGATTGATTGACTGCCTGTGACTGGTGGTTCAGAGGTACTTAATGCAGCCCTTGAGTAAAGCAGGAGATTCTGGCATTAGAGAAAAAGGGTCCAACTGAACTTGACTCTGAAGTGAGTCAAGGATTTTCTTTCCTTGCTTAGAATCTGAAATTTCACCAAAGATGCACATGGCAATACAATTGACAGAAAGACAGCAAGCATGGAACTCACTAAGCGGGATGAATCAAAGTCGTCACTCCACAACAGGCTTGATGTATCCTTTCATCCTGAATAAACCAATGAAACTCTCTGGGTGGAATTCTCCCATTAGGGACTAAGTTCTGTGGTGGGGCAGAGACGGAGTGTTTCCCGCTGCAGAGGGCGATGGGAAATCCTGCGGAATCGTGCGTCCTTGACACCAAAAATTATGCAGTTGGGGGTTTCCCAACGTCTAGCATGGCAGGGTGGGCTGGATGGCATACGCCCCACTATCATATCCTGACATCCAACTTACCTTCAAGTTCTATTGCAATGTCAGGAAGAGGGGAGGGAGTTCCAGCGTCCAAGTTCAGTGACCCTACACATCCTCCTCATCTACGTGGAGGTCAGGAGGAACATTCTCTACCTGGCTGATGGGAGGATGCAGCCAAGCCGGGAAACCAACCTTGCATGAGCGCAGGTCACTGCTTTAAGTGCTCAGGCTGTCCAGCACAGGTCAGCCACAGAATAAATGTCAGGGTACATGGACATCAGTGGCAACGGCATAAGGTCATGCCTCATAGCCTCACTGCAGTGCACCCACTCTGCAGTGAAGTGTCCATCGTGCCTCCTTCACCCTTCCACATAGAGAGATCAGTGTTATATGGATGTCGGGGGAGGGGGGGAGGGGAGAGTGTGTGTGCGTGTGTGTGTGAGAAATGTTGCACATGAATGGGCTGTGCTCTGCAAGGAGCTAGCCCACAGCCCTTTTGGACAACTTGCAGAGCATTAACACCATGCCACACAATTCAACGGGTTATCACTAAGGTTGGAGGTTTGAGAAGTAAACATTAAATTGCTATGTATAATGGATGTAACATACAATTCCTCTCAAACCCATCTTTTCTGTTTTCTTTGAGCAGGATAGATTGAGGCAGAACTGGCAAGACCGTGAGAAGACGAGGATCGGGGCACACTTCTGATGGTTCTCATGGAGTTCGAGGAAAAGGCAGCCCAGCTGGCAGGTGTGAAGCAGGGCCGAGCAATTGGCGATAGGGATATTGGATTTGGGCCTCCACTCAGTGAGGATCCATGCATGGTATAGAAATCTGAGGACCAAATGTGCTTCCATGTTGAAGGCAGCTCATGCTGTCACTTGCTCTCCCCTCTCTCACTTACAGGTGCAACTGGGAAGAGGCCAAGGCCTGAGCCAGAGCAAAAGCCCTGGCCCAAGAGTAGCCAGGAGAGAGGACAGGAGGAGAGATGTGCACCTGTAGAGGCTTCACAGCAGATACACACCTCAGTGGGTATGAGTTCTCACGTAGAAAGGGCCTCACACTCTGGTGTTCACTGAATGCACATGTGTCCGCAGCAGAGGCAGGGTCTGCCGAGCTCACTGGTACTCGGAGTGCCAGGAAAGAGGCATCTACAAGGTTCGAGTCCAATGATGAGCCTCTGGAATCAGCCTTCCAACTGATGGTAGAGAGTCAGCAAGAGGCAAGGGAACATCAGGCAGAAGTGTTGGAGGCCCTCAACAGGGTGGCACGCGAGTCGAAAGAGTCCATCCACTTGTTGGCTAATGAAGTGGTGCCAATCTGTGTGCGCATCAAGGCCTCCATGCAGATCCTAGACCAGCAGATCCTGCCGGAGATGTGCACAGACCTAAACTCCACCGCAGTAGCCACAGGGGAGCTTCTGCAATTGGCATACGAAAGGTTGGTTGGGGGGGGGGGGGGGGGGGGGGGGGGGGGGAGGGAGGGGAAAGAGGAGTACCACCTCGACCACACTCCAGGTACCCCTTCTGCTCAAGGAGTCAGGTTGGGGCCTTCGGCCATCCAAAGAGAAGAGGGGTGGCAGCTAGACACCCCTGGAACATCCACTCAGGAACCTCAGAGGTTGTCCGGCCATTCAGAATCCCCTCTGCCAGCATTACTTTCAACCTCCCTCATTACCCTTCAACCCTCTCCCTTCTTCTTTGACAAGGTGCAAGTCAACGACATCATACCCTTCCTCCAGAAGAATCCCACCCTCATAATCATTTAACCACCTGTCCTCCTCCTGCTGCCTTCCACCTGCAGCTCAACAATCCGATCCCATGGCAAGGTCCCTGGAAGAAGGCTCGAACCTATTGGGGAAGTCCCTGGAAGAAGGTCCAAAGGTTGAGCGAGGCTGCTGCATTGAGAACTCCCACCTTCTGGAAACTGCTTCGTGGATGAAGCTCCACCATCCCTGTGCTGCACGTGGTGCAAGGTCCAACAGCTAGAGGCCTCTATCTTCTCCTCAAATGCCTGCATTTCTTGAGATAAGTCCTGATTTTTGCACATCACGTTGGTCCAGACAAGTTCTGGACTGATGTGTTTTCCCACTGGTGTCGTGCAGAATTGGGCATAGGGAGAGGATTCTGGTTAGGCCTTCAGCTGCATCCAATTAGTGGGATGCAAATCAGTTTCACACCGGCCTCTGGCTGGAATCGCAACCACCATTGCAGGCAGTATTGGGAGATCCTGTCATTATTTCATGCCAACGTGAAACTGATTTTTAGACTTCCCGCCGAATTCTGTCATCTCCACCCCCACCTGCCTGCCATTGAACTCGTCGATGGCCATGGGAGAATTCTGCCCTCTGTTCTTGCAAAAAACCAAATACTTTCTTTGCGCATAGTCTAGCAAACAAAAGCTAAATCAGAACAAAAAATTTGATCATTTAAATTTTATTTTGAAGTCAACAGCTTTACATACAGAGGGAGTAAATAGATAGTGGCATTGCAAATAATGATAGGATCCTGGGTAGGAATTCATCTTGTGCCCATCTTTTTGTTTAAATAATTTGTTAATACTGCAATAAAGATTTCATGCATATCTTTTACTTTGATCGTACATGTCACCTTAGCCTTCCACATATGTGAAGTGCCTACTGATAAATTTCAATTAAATACAGAATAACTCTAAATGACATTTCAAATTAAGTCAGCCATTGTATATGAGGCTCCGAGATTTTTCTAAAAGATATAATAGTGACACATTAAATTTTTAATTCCAAATAGTATATAACCGTAACTGACCATAAGACATAACTGGTCATCAAACCAACAGGTGTGGAATGTGTGAAGTGTCAACATTTATTTTTATGCTCCCTTTTGTTCTTAATTATCTCCTCTTCTCTCTGGAAAGCAGTGAATCATGCTACGGGAAGGTCCCAATGGCACCAACAACTTTCTGACACTTCATCGAAGTGGCTAAATTTCAGACTTGCCTGGACAACAAAGCATCAACATTATTTAAATGTGGGGCGCTATATCCAAATCCAATTCAATGCTTAGCTGAAATCCAACTGCACACATTTTCCAGCAGGGAATACTGGACAGTGATCAAGTTCAGGAAATCTATTTTATTTCTTTGTACTGTGGCATAGTTCAAGAGAACAGAGGGGAGCTGTAAAACTCACTTGGGCCATTTTATCCAAGGTCAACTTGTACACCACAGCCATAAAAAAAATGAATAAAATTGGGGACTTTCCTGGTCATTATGGTTCGGTAGCACAAAATATAAGCTTTTACTTGGGGCTTTGAAGGGAGCCTGGCAGGAGTTAATCCTGTTGTTCAGTTTGTGTTCTACAAACAACTGTCTGCTCACTTATTCTGATAAAGGGTCATCAATCTGGGACACTGACTCTTTCTCTCTTCACGGATGCTGTCAGATCTGCTGAGTGTTTCGAGTATGTTCTGGCTCTAATTCATATATTTTTGGTCTTTGGTTATTACAGGCAGGAGGAGTTTCCTACAATTCATACACGTTGTATGTAAAGTGCCTTAAAATGATGATGAACAAAATGAAAATTTTAGACATAGTCTTCACATTGACGACACCCTCCATTGTGTTATGTGGTCCTACCATCGTGTTGAATAGGATAGATCAGAACAGTCTAGAAGCCCAAAACTGGGCATCCATGAGGCACTGTGGATCATCAGCAGCAGTAGAAATGCATTCAACCGCAATCTGTAACATCACAGGCCGGCATAACTCTCAATCTGCTGTTACCATCAAACCTGGGGACCAACCCTGGTTCAAACAGGATTGTATAAGAGCATGCCAGGAATAGTACCATACCTAAAATAGAAGGACTTACTTAGTGAACTTACAACACAGGACTCCATACATGCTGAAGAGAGGAACGAGCATGCTAAAGATAGAGCTAAGTGACCACACAACCAATGAATCAAATCAAAGCTCTGCAGTCATGCCACATCCGGTTGTGAATGGTGGTGGCCAATTAAACAACTAAACAGAGCAGGCAGTTCCAAAAACATCCCACCCTCACATAATGGAGTCCAGCACATCAGTGCAAAGGACAAGGCTGAAGCATTTGCAACCATCTTCAGTCAGAACTGCCGAGTGGATGATCCATCTCGGCCTACTCCTGAGATCCCTACCAACACAGATGCCAACCTTCAGTCAATTCAATTCACTCCAAATGTTATCAAGAAATGGCTGAAGGCATTGGATACAGCAAAGGTTATGGGCACTAACAACATCCCAAATGTAGTATTGAAGTCTTGTGCTCCAGAACTAGCTGTGCATCTAGTCAAGCTACTACACTGGCATCTATCAAGGCAATTTAGAATTTTGCCCAGAAATATCCTGTCCACTAAAAACAGGACAAACCCAACCCAGCCAATCACCATCTCATCAACCTACTTTCAGTCATCAGCAAAATCATTAAATGCGTCATCAACTGTGCTATCAAGCAACACTTATTCAGCTAAAATCTGCTCACCAATACTCAGTTTGGGTTCCACCATGGCCACTCGGCCCCAGACTCATTGCAGCCTTTGTCCAAACTTGTGTTACAATCCCCGTAGAGCCAATAACTTTTTTTTAAAAAATTAGATGAATTTCCCAGCGACCGACGGAAATTAAATGAAGGACAAGATGTAAGGCTTTTACTTTAACAGGCTAACTAAAATTAACATAAATTAAACATTACTTAATAGGCAACTAATACACCAAAGAAAAAGTATTTGAGCATTAACTAAACTAATAGAATCGAGATACATCTTACAACTCCTTTTACTGTGTACCACACTTCTGGCAAATATGTAACAGTACATGACTGAATCCGAGTTATTTGCATTTTTCCAGCAGGATCACTTTCCTGCTGGAGATACTCGAAATGTCAACTGTATCCCTCTCCGCAGAAGCTGTCAGACCTGCTGAGTTTTTCCAGGTATTTTTGTTTTTGTTCACTTTCCTGCTAGCCAAGTTGCAAATTTCGGCATCCTTTGAAAGTCAGTCCACTCAGCTCAAATCTCCCAGATCTGACTCCCACCAGCAAAGCCCACCTCAGCGACTCCCTGTTCCTTAAATCACCAAAGGTCCCATCTGTTCCGTCGTTTTGAATAGAGAGCCAGCTCTCACTTGTACCCTGATTGGTAGCTAATACAAAACAAGTCTTTCCCTTCTCTTTGCAGCAGCAGCTGCACTTTCTCTCCCTCTTGGCATTTGTGACTGTCGCCAAAAAGCAGCTGTCTCTTTTCTGTGTCAAGGTGCAAAAACTGTCACTTGATTTTCAATACATTTTGGTTTGGTTTCTTTTTCCTGGACAACCAGATTACACTGGCCCATCTCTGGGCAGAGCTTTAGTATGATCACCCTACCCCCTATGTAGAACATTTTGTTTCACTTTAAGTTAAAGGAGACATTTAAAAACAAAATTTCTTATGAAGTCCCACAGCTGTAACATAGGGACAAAAAGAGCTGAATTTCGGAGCGTGCCCTTGACATCAAGGCAGCATTTGACTGAGTGTGACATCAAGCAGCCTAAGCAAAATGGAAATCAGTAGGAATTAGGGTGAAAACTCTTCACTGGTTCGAATCATACTTCACATAAAAGAAGATGGCTGTCATTGTTGGGGGTCAATCATCTCAGCCCCAGCTACCTTCAGCTGCTTCACCTTCCCTCCAACTTTAGGTCAGAAGTGGGTGTGTTCATTGACGACTGCACAGTATTCAGTGCTATTCACAATTTCTCAGATGCTGAGGCAGCCTGTGCCAGCATGCAGCAAGACCTTTGCAACATCCAGACTTAAGTTGATAAGCAGCAAGTAACATCTGCACCACACAAGTGCCAAGCAATGACATCTCCAACAAGAGATAACCTAGTCTCCTCCACTCCTGACTCCCCAAAGCTTGTCCACCATTTACAAGGCACAAGTCAGGAGTATGATGGAACACTCTCCACTTTCCTGGATGATTGCAGTTCCAATAGTATTTAAGAAACTTGATGCCATCCAGATCAAAAGCAGCCTGATTGATCCAACCTACATTCACAGCCTTAATTGTCCACTCTGTTCACACCATCACAGTGGCAGCAGTGTCTACCATCTACAAGATGCACAGCAGCAACTCGCCAAGGGTTCCTCGACAGCACCTTCCAAATCCATGAGCTCTACCACCTGGAAGGGCAAGGGCAGCAGACGCATGGGAACACCACCATCTACAAACTCCCATCCAAGCCAGGCATCATCCTGAATTGGAACTGTATCGCTCTTCAATTAGGAACGGACAATAACTACTGGCCTTGCTAGCAATGCTTTTATCTCATGAACAAATAAAAAAATAAGGCTATGCATCAAGATCCAACTGAATATATGTGGTGAAAGATTGGAGAGTAGACAACATAGTACCCATTTTTTAAAAAAAGCATAAGGTATTTTGGTAACTATAGGCCAGCTAGCTAACACACCTGGTAAGAAAAAATGGTAATATTCTTTAAAAACGAAGTTAGCACGTTTAGATCAAGCGTAAATAGTAAGTAGCCATCGTGCATTTTAAATGGGATTATCCTGTTCTGCAAACTTGCCACAGGCAGGTAGCTGGAGGAAGCGCAGTGGATGTCGGGTTGCAAGGCTTATGAAAAGGTATCACCAGGTAATGTATAGAAAAGATCAAGGAGTATAGAATTAGAAGGAAAATAGCAAACTGGATTAAAAATTATATGGAAGAAAGAATGCAGAGGGTGACAGTTTCTCAGAGTAATTAGACTCAGTAGTGGTTTCCCACAGAGTTCAATTCTGGGGTCACTTTCATTCACTGTGTGTATCAATGATTTATATATATGCCCAGAGGGAGTAGCGCCAAAATTTGCAGATAATACCACAATGGGAGATAGAGTTAAATCTTTAGAAAACCAATTGTAAAGGAATATTGATAAGATGGGGAGATGGGCCACAAAATGGCAATAGTTGAGGCGATATTGAATGAGGACCACACGTTCACTTTTATTCATTCATGGAATGTAAGCATGAGTGCCAATTGCAGAATTTATTGCCCATTGCTAATTGTTCTTGAGAAGGTGGTGGTGAGCTGCATTCTTGAATCACAGCAGTCCATGTGCTGAGCAGTATGATACAACTGAATGGCTTTGCAAAGGACAGTTAAGAGACAACCACATTGCTGTGGCTCTGGATTCACATGTGGGCCTGACCAGGTAAAGGCAGCTGATTTCCTTCTCTATTGGACATTAGTGAACCAGATGGATTTTTACAACATAATCCGGTAATTACATGGTGACTATTACTGATACTAGCTCTTATTTTCAATTCCAAAGTTATTTAATTAACTGAATTTAAATTCCCTAGCTGCTGTTATAGGATTTGAACTTACCTCTTCAGTATCATAACTGCTATGCTGTTCCCATTAAGGTTGAGATTAAAGGCAACAGATTTATAATAATGAACAAGAGAACATTATTTACACCAAGTTGTAAAGCTGTGAAACTCACTTCAATCATTAGAGGCAGGAACTCTAACAACATTGAAGATTAAGTTTGATAAGTAGATAATTGAAAACAGGAAAAAGGCATATTTGAAAAAGTTGAGTAAATGTGATTAGGACTATTTGTTTGCAAGGAGAATAAGTTGACATGAATGGGTTGACTGTATGGCCTTTGGTGTGTTGGAACTTCTACATACCTTTAGGATGTTTGAAATAATCTTGCTGAACTCAAGGAAACAGCAAGAGTTAATGCTAAAAAGCCATAGGTACTCAATGACAGCAGTGTAACAACAAAGGATCTTTTATAGCTGACATCTGGCTCACAGAGTAAGGTTAAAAGGAATGTCTCCCTTCTGATGTACCATGATTTAAGGCCAGTGGAAGAAATTGTCACAAGATCTGGAAGTGGCCTCATCCTGATACAGATTTTCTTACCACTGTTATTAAAACCAGAGAAAACAAAAGTTGCATCACCGTAGATCTTTTTTTTTTATCAACTAATTAAAATTAACTCATTACAAGGATTTGACATATGCCTGATTAAGGGAGTCTGCAAGTAAGGGAATCCTTGCAACAAGGTGCATTACAAAGGTTGATTGAAATGCTGTCAAAGGACTGTACTTTGACAACATTTCAACCAATGTACGTTGCAAGAATTTGTTTTATTTGGAGACCCACTTTAAGAACTCAACTAGCCAGAGATCAGTAAATAATTCAATTTGGAAACTTAGCCCTTCCAGTATCCAGCTTGTAGAGATTTTTCTCTGCTAGTCAAGGCAATTTCACATAATATCAAGCTGTTGCTCGTTTGTATGCAATATTTAAGTTTGAGTACATACATCAGGTTAATCCTACTAGAAGAAGACATGGGAAGTAGGCATAAGCATCACAGAGTGGGGTACGCCAACTCCACTGTGCAAATTTAGCAAGACAAAGTTGTACAAGCTTTTGGATCATAGCTAAACCTGCGAACATCAGCAATAAGCTCAAGCAACTATACTTCTATGTAACCAATCAACTTGACAACTATACATGAAGCCTAAACTTTCATGTAAATTTCAGGCAAGGAACCTAACATCAGTATTAAGTAGAGCTCAGGTGATTTTAAACTGTGATGTACTTGAAATTCATTTGTAAACTCAATTATTTATTCTTGGGGTAATAATATCTACCCAAGTGCCATGAATACTCTTACTATTTCATGTTAACATCCTCTAATTGTATTAACTTGTGTATTAATAAAGAAATGTTAGTTCATGATTTCATGGTCTGGCTTCCATTTTGATGACTTGGAAAGAAGCTATTAAGCTTCGTCACTTAATAGTTTACACGTATAATACAGGGAGTTGGTACTGTAAATGTTAATATAATCTGGGCATGATGCAAGGCAGTTCAAGCAAACCTATATAAATGATATAGTTTCCAATGATTTGGGTGATCAGGAGTTAAGATGAAGGGGTTATGGATTTGCCTGTTGCCTTTGATGAATACTGTTTACGAGAATCATTGGTTTACTGGTCCCAGTGTTAAAAATGCAAAACTCAGAATATCTGGCAAAAACCTCTCAAAGAAGTTCCAAAAGGCTGATGACTCAAAGGAGAACTACAGCCTTGACGAAGGCAATTGTTTGAAGGTGATTCAGTAAATTAAATTCCTTATAAGTGCATGGAATTTCAGGATCTTTTATTAATGTTGTAATAAAGCACTTGGAATATGACCATGTAACTTTTGATCTCTCGCATGCCTGTGCAATCCAAATTTATTCTGTGTCGATTCACGTGAGCATTTGGCTGCTGCTCCACCCATTCCCATTACTTCTGTTTTTTCCTCTTTCCGACTCTGCTCTCCTGTGTCATTCCCCTTATCCAGTTATGCCACCTTTCAACCCTCCCTTCTTGGTATAATGCCACCAAGCCCCCAAATATACTCCATCCTTATATCTCTGCCCTTCTGTTCTCTTCTTCACATTCTCGACTTGAATTCCCTTAAATAGGCCCACAGCTACTCGGTGTCTCTTGGCATTCTCAGAAGGGCCTTATCAATGTAACTGCTTTTGCCTCCTTACACACAAACAACCAAGCTGCACCATCCATCTCTCTCTTAGCAAATTTCCTGCACTGCATAGTCACTGGGAGGTAACCGTACCAATCTCCCTCCCATCTCATTCATCCTACTCCTCCTAATCTGGAGAGCCAGTTGGTGAAGGATTGTATTATAGCCAATTTGTACTCAATCATACATTTATTTACAGAGCAAAACATTGCAAGCATACAGCTCCTAACTCAACCACGCCACAGTTTCAGCAAATGTCTCTTTCTGCTCAAGTTTAACTCCAATTAATGTCCTCCACCTGCATATGGTTAAACGTGGTTGTTACAATTAACACCACTCATTGCCACAATGGACTATAATCAAATTCATTTCCCTCAATAATGTCTATTTCTAGAGTTATTTTTCTCCAAGAAGAGTTACAAAAAAACCCAAATTCAACAAAAATATTCCTTAGAAATGATCATCAGAAAGAATACAAAGTTAATAAATTTAAATTGTTTTACTCTGACTGAACTACTCCACAGGTTGAATTAGTGTCAGATATGAGTGACTATGTGGAAAAGGGAACAAGATGGAGAAAGAGAGAACAAATGAGTGAAAGAGAGAAAGGGAGAGAGGAGGAAAAAGTTTCAAAGTGCTTTACTACCAATGAGTTATTTTTGAAATACAATTAATGATGTAGGAAAGCCTGGGCTTCATTGTGCATCATATGATCTCAAAAAAGCAAACAGCAAATTAATCTGTTAAAACCATATTGTAAAACTAAAGTTCAGGATCAATTTATAAAGAACAACGGTGTTCTTGCAGAACTGTACAGCCACATGCAGAAATCCTTTTTCTTTACGCTATGATCAACAGCATCCAAATATGCTTTGTTTATAAAACAGTAGCAATACACGGAGTCACCAATCAAATATGTTGTAAAATAGTTAGATGACCTCGTATGGATTCATGGCCAGTTTTCTCACAAGTGAGCTTGCAACTTAGTCACACTATCTGACAACATGTTAATATGATTTCAGGTGCTTTACTTCAGAGAAAGCAAATTGGAGAGTTGAGTCATGCTGGCTAGTCCAGGTCACTTCTCCTTCTATAGCTGATTGGAGAATGGGAGAGAACCATCTGACCATCCATGAGAAAACAGCTTAGCGCACACTGCAGGAAGACCAAAGGTAGTTAGGGGTTGGGGTCTGGTGAGAGGTCAAAATCAAAAACACCAAAATGACTAAACTTCTCCGACTCTCCCAAAAGAAACACATTAGATTAAAAGTCCTGAATTGTCAAAGTGCCTGAAACAAAACCACTTCATCAGCAAGTTCAGGTGGAGCATTACAAACTTCTTAACTAAAGACCATTCAAAGTCAATGCAGTAATTGAATGCTGCGAGAAAAAAAGACAATATTAAAATTATGCAATATCACAAATAGAATAATAAAAATGTATTTACAATATTTGTTAATCAAGTAAAATTAGTGAAAGATACAAAAAATTGTAACAGCTCATGTCAGTATGAAAGATCTACAGAAGGGATGCACTTAGCTGGGCACGTTTAAATGGCAGCAAAGGATAAACTATTCATGCCTCCTGAACTCTATTAAAAGCTAGGCCACTTAAGAAACATGTTACTGGTAGAAATATTTAGGTCACTGAAGTTGGTATTTTAAATTACTGTTGATATAAAAATTGGAAAAATACATTCTGAAACGCATTACGTCAATTTATATAATGCGCTTGAAAAGTTGATATTAAGTATATGAATGGATTTATTAGCTACTATTATGATCCAAGCTGATGTTAATACTGGACAAGTCCTAATTTGTTTTTGTAATTTTGGAGGTCACTTACTGAACAGACATTCATCAGAATCTGCCAGTATACAGTTAACACAAAGAATAAAACATTTATTAAACAGGAAAATTATGAACTAAATTACACTCGACGAAACAGTTGGAAAGATTTCAATACAGATACTAGAAAATGATTCAAACTCACACCATTCCTTTTACCCCAGCAGACCTTACAGACACAAAACCCCAATGAAGGTTTATGACTGTCTCAACACTTAAGGTTTCTAGCTTGGGTTAGCTCAGTTTCAAACAGTTTTCTTCTGGCAGGCTTCTGAGCATCCACTAGATGCTTTACAGCAACTGGTATCTTTCCATGAGACATCCCAAAACCACAACCTAAACTCACTATGACTTCAACTTCAGAGCAAACACACGAGTTACCTCAATTCAGTTCCCCAGCAGGCTTGCACACTCCGGTATACACACACTAACTAACTGCCCTTCTGTGTTTCCGTGTGTGTGTGTGGCCCTGGACCCATCCTCAGCAACTACGTAGTTTTTTTTCTACTTCATGTTTTTTTCAAACTTCACAAAACTACTAACCCCTTGTAACACATCTCTTCACTTCAAGTACTTGTAAAACCTTATTAAAAATGCATGTATACAAACAGTGCCCCAGACTTCCCAGCACCCAGCTCACAACCTCTAAATGAAACTAAAACCAGGTTTCACCTTTCCTAAAACCCAAATGCAAAATACAGATTAAGCCCAAAGCTATTGTTGCTAACAATTACCAATGTCCAGATTATAAAAAAGAACAGTACAAATTAGAATATTTCAGATGAGTTAATTTGGCATTCTTGTGGAAACCTATATATTAGCCTACAGGGAACAGAAAAAATTGACTTTGAAAATGAAACAATGTTTCACATTTGCCCCCATCGACTCCAATTTGGAGTCTGCATGCTGACAATATTTCAGCACTGTAAAACTAAATTTCTGTGCAATCTTGTTAATATCCATTTATGAACAATAGTTATACACAACTGCAGTGAATAAGTGTTCATAAATGGGAAAAACTGATTAAAAATACTACTGGCTATATCAATTCTTCACCCAAACTCATCCTTATTAGAACATATTTTAAAAATATACATACACAATTAAAAAACATATCCAGAGGAAGTAAGACAGTCTAATATAGTAGTATATTTAGTCAGAATTGTAGTTTATGTATTCTGAATTAATAGGCATTTAATAAGAATCATTATATATTAACGAGTATTGACAAGATTGTAAGTGAGATTTGTTTCAACAATATATCTTGTATATTCGCAAGTGGACAGATTGCCTTTAAACAGCAATCATTGACAGTAGCTATGAAACATGCAGTTATTTTCTGCAACTATTCTGTCTTTGAAGCATTGCAAGTGGGTGCACAGTATGCACAAGGAGAATGGTTATAGAACCATAAACATTTACAGCACAGTAGGAAGCCATTGTAGCTGAGCTGGTTGCTTTTCGAGAGCATCCAAAATTAATTCCATTGCCCTTTTCACTCTCCATTGCTTTATATCTTCTTCTTTGTGACAAGTAATCCATGCTCCAACAAGCTTCGATTTAAAGAAATTTCTTATAACTCCTCGCCTAATAGGTTGATTGCCTCTCATCACTGGCTTCCCCAATGGTGGAAATGGATATTACTTATTTGTGCTATTATGCCAAAGCAGTTAACAGCTATTTTAGATATAAATTCCTATAAATACCTAGCATACAGGTTGGAAAATAGTTAGCTACTAAGTGCTGTTTATTTGCTTGTTCATGTATTGTTAAATAAAATCATTCAATGGATTTCATATTCGGGCCTCTCCAAGACAGCCTTTTTCCACCTCCAAACAATCGCTTAGCTTGGCCCATCTCAGCTTATCTGCTGCTGAAACACTCATTCATGCCTTCATTACCTCTAGACTTGACAATTCCAAGGCACTCCTGGGTGGTCTCCCACATTGTACCTTCTGTAAACTGCAGGTCATCAAAATCTCTGCTGCCCAGTCTTAACTGGGCAAGTCCCATTCCCCTATCACCTGTGCTCGCTGACATACGTTGGCTCCCAGTCAAGCAACATCTTGATTTTAAAATTATCATTCTTGCTTACAAATCCTTTCATGACCTTTCCCTCCTTATCTCTATAATCTCCTCCAACTCCTCAACCCTTTGAGATATCTGTGCTCCTCTAATTATGGCCTCTTGTGCATTCCTAATCGGAATTGGTCCATCATAGGTGGGATTGGCTATGCCTTCAACTGTCTTGACCCGAAGCTCTGGAATTCCTGCCCTATTCCTCTCCATCTCTACCTCACTTTCCTCCTGTAAGACATTGCTTAAAACCTACCTCTTTGATCAAGCTTTTGGTCATCTGACCTAACATCACTTTTGTGGCTCGGTGTCATACTTTGCTTGACAATGCTCCTGTGAAGCTCCTTGGAACATTTCATTAAAGTAAATATAAGCGGTTGTTGTTGTTCTTGTTAAATTTCAAGTGATGTCTGAAGATGTGCTATATGCTGACTAAGGATAAGTCCAGCAGCTGCAACAATTAACAGAGTAGGTGTTCTGACTCATTATTATTGCCTTGCTACCAACAGCTTACTTAGATCCTTGAATTTATGATTATTTGGAGCTCACCCATGAGGGTAATCAGAAATACGGAACTCAAAATAATGTTTATTAATAAAGGTAGAAAAGGTCAAAAAACATAGCATGTTTGATTGGCAGCTGTTCAAACTTAAGAGTTATTTAAATTCCACTTGGCTACAGTTAACCTTCCATGAACATTTAGCCTTCAAGATCAAAGTTAATTGAAATAAATTACTCCTATAGGATGGAAAAGTGGAAAAACATCACTTGGGGAAATAATAATCCTTCTGATTTTGCTGTGAAAACAAGTGGCTTAGCTGCCGCATTTCCTATATTACAACAGTGACTACATTTCAAAAGTAGTTCATCAGCTGTAAAATGCTCTGAGATGTCTGGAGGTCACGAAAAGCACTATATAAATGCACATCTTTCTTTTCTTTTTAATGGCGTTCACTTATTTATTCACAAATCAGACACCAAATTCCATAAGTGCACAGGCGCAGTTAAGCGCAAAAATCCCGTGGTTGCTACCCAACATAAGCCCTGTACGAAAACAGCATTTGGCCAAATTGCATCCTATTCAAATGTACTGAACAGTGTGAAGTCCCAGTACTGACGTCACAAATACAGATGGAACTTGCCACAAAAAGCAAGGGCTTATCCATTTAATTCTGAGTATCCTTTTAACAGCATGATAAATCTTTATTATTGGCATTTGCTTAAGTGCCCCATGACAGGCTTGTCAAGGCCCATGGAATAAAAAGGACAATGGCAGCGTGGATACAAAGTTGACTGAGTGACAAGAAACAGAGAGTAGTGGTGAACGGCTTTTTTTTTGGAGTGCAGGAAAGTATACAGTGATGCTTTCCAGAGGTCGGTCCTAAGACCACTGCTTTTCTTGAACGATATTAATAACCTAGTCTTGGGTGTACAGGGCAAAAAATCAAAATTTGCAGATCACAGCAACCTTGGAAGTCTTGTGAACTGTGAGGAGAATAGCGATTGACTTCAAGAGGAAATAGACAGGCTGGCGGAATGGGCGGTCAAGTGGCAAGTGAAACTGAATGCAGAGAAGTGTGAAGTGATACATTTTGAAAGAAGAACTAGGAGAGGCAATAAAAAATAAAGGATACAATTCTAAAAGGGACGCAGGAGCAAAGAGACCGGGGAGCTATGTGCAGAAATCATTGATGGTGGCAGGGCTGGTTTAGAAGTGGTTAAAAAAAAAAGCATACAGGATTCTTGGTTTCTTATAGTCATAGAATACAAGAGCAACGAAGTTATGGTGAAACTTTATAAAACACAGGTTCGGCCTCAAATGGGAGTATTGCATTCAACTCTGGGCAACATACTTTAGGAAGGATGTGAAGGCTTTAGAGAGGCTGCAGGAAAGATTTATGAGAATGGTTCTAGGGATGAGACATTCGAGTTACATCGATAGATTGCAGAACCTGAGGGTGTTTTCCTTTAAGAGAAAGTTGAGAGGAGATTTAAAAAAGATTTGAAAGCAACATGAGGAAAAACCCGCTTTACGCAGCGAGTGGTTAGCTTCTGGAATACGCCACTTAAGTGTGTGGTGGCAGATTCAATCACAGCTTTAAAAAGGGAAATCGGATAATTATCTGAAAAGAAAAAAATTGCAGGACAGGGTGGGGGAGTGGGACTAGGTGAGTTGCTCTTGCAGAGTTCCAGCAAAGAGCAAAAGACCTGAATTGCTCCCTTTTTTTATTCATTCATGTAACGTGGGCATCATTGGCTAGGACAGCATTTATTGCCCATCCCTAATTGCCCTTGTTCAGGGGACATTTACGAATCAACCACATTGCTGTGGGATGGCAGATTTCCTTCCCTAAAGGACATTAGTGAACCAGATGGATTTTTACAACAATCAGCAACGGTTTCATGGTCATCAGACTTATTTTTAATTCCAAACATTTTTTTTTATTATTGTATTCAAATTTCACCATCTGCCGTGGTGGGATTCGAACCCGGGTCCCCAGAGCATTAACCTCGTCTAGTAACAATACCAATACGACACCGCCTCCCCTCCTGTAATCATTCTATGAAAATAGCCAACTCTGGTTTGACGTATTCCTCAAAGTTCACCACACCGTCCAATCAGGCAGCACTTTTTCCAATCTCCAATTTTTTTATATCTAAAACTGTTAAATAGAATTAAGATAAACTTTTTTTTTAAAAGCCCCTATGATTTTTGTCTCGGGTTTCTTGCACCAGAGTTCTGGAAATTAATTTTTGCTTCCTGGAGACTGCAGGGCAATCCCGGAGGGCATGGCAACCTTAGTTGAGAGCTACAGTACTATTCCAGAAAGTAAACGCACTGTACTACCTGCTACAGTCCCCTCCCTGCCTCATCACTTACACTTTCATCTGGTGGTCTAGTTGATGTGTATTCAGCAAACTGTGGGGTCACGTTTCAGTTACAAGCAGACCTGGATGGAGCTGAATAAGTGACTGCCATGCACTGCCTTTGCTTTAGTACTTACCCATCCAACCTCCAACATATTTAACACAATTGTTGAAATCATACATTCTGAAGCAGGTATCAATCTTCTCCAGTCAGCAAAGCAAATGCTAAATGGAAGGTGATGTATTGCATAATTCAGTTTTAAACAAGTATCTGTCAATGTATTTTTGACATGCCATCATAATTGTGACATGGTGTGTAAATAATAACAGACACCAGTCTCTCAACACAAATAAAAGTGAAAGTCTCAACTCCAAAACAATGATTTACTGGTGAAAGGTTCCATTCCAGTTGGCTCCATTTTATTCTTCCAATTAAATGTTTTCCATTATTTTACAAGTAAAACGTAAATGCTGTCTGATTTCACCCTGTTTTACTCAACTATAACGAGCGTAATTCAACAACAAATTGTCTAGTTGATGTATTCAAATAATTTATGGAGTTCTGTTTAAAAGCTTAAGACAGAATGCCGCAAGAACATAGCTGCAAGACTGAATTGGCGGCAGATGGTGAGGGAACTAAAAGGGAAAAACATAATTGACCTCATCCTCACCAGGCTGCCTGCCACAAATGCATCTATTCATGACAATGTTGGTAGGGGTGACCACCGCATAGTCCTTGTGGAGACTAAGTCCCGTCTTCATATTGAGGATACCCTCCATCATGCTGTGTGGCACTACCACTGTGCTAAATGGGATAGATTTCAAACAGATCTCACAAATCGAAACTGGGCAACCATAAGGCGCTGAGGGCCATCACCTGCAGCAGAATTGCACTCAACCACAATCTGTAACCTCATGGCCCGACATATCTCTACTCTACTATTAGCAAGCCAGATCATGAACCCTAGTTTAATGAAGAGTGCAGGGGGGGCATGCCAGGCATAACTAAAAATGAAGCTACAACACAGGACTATTTGCGTGCCAAGTAACAGACAGAGCCAAGTGATTCCACAACCAATCGATCAGATTTAAGCTCTGGCTGCCCTGCCACATTCAGTTGTGAAAGGTGGTGGATAATTAAACAACTCACTGGAGGAGAAGGCTCCACAAATATACCTATCCTCAATAAAGGGGAACCCCTGCACATCAGTGCAAAAGATAAGGCTGAAGCATTTGTTCCAGCCAGAAGTGCCAAGTGGATGATCCATCTCAGCCTCCTCCAGAGGACCCCAACATCACCAGATGCCAGTCTTCAGCCAATTTGACTTGCCACACATACTATCAAGAAACAGCTGAAGGTACTGGATACTGCAAAGGCTATGAGCCCTGACAATATTCTGGCAACAGTACTGAAGACTTGTGCTCCAGAACTTGTTGCGCCCCTAGACAAGCTGTTCCAGTACAGTTACAACATTGGCATCTACCCGACAATGTGGAAAACTGTCCAGTTGCGTCCTCTACACAAAAAGCAGAACAAGTACAAACCTGCCAATTATCGCCCCATCAGTCTACACTTGATTATCAGTAAAGTGATGAAAAAGGTCATCAACAGTGCTATCAAGCGGCTAGCAATAACCTGCGCACTCATGCTCATTTTGGGTTCCGCCAGGACCACTCAGCTCCTGACCTCATTACTGCCTTGGTTCAAACATGGACAAAAGGGCTGAACTCCCGAGGTAAGGTGAGAGTGACTGCCCTTGACCTTGAGGCAGCATTTGACTGAGTGTGGCATCAAGGAGCCCTAGAAAAATTGGAGTCAATGGGAATCAGGGGGAAAACATTCTGCTGGTTGGAGTCATACCTAGCTCAAAGGAAGATGGTTGTGGTTGTTGGAGGTCAATTATCTCAGTTCCAGGACATCACTGCAGGGATTCCAATCCTGGAACTCCATCCCCAACAGCACCGTGGGTGTAACTACAGCACATGAACTGCAGCAGTCCACCACCACTTTCTCAAAGAAAACTAGGAATGAGCAAGAAATGCTGGCCTAGTCAATAACACCCACATCCCATGAACAAATCAAAAAAAAGTTCCTCAGGATAGCGTCCTCGGCCAATCATTTTCGCTGTTTCATCAGTGACCTTCCCTCCATCATAAGATCAGAAGTGGGGATGTTCGCTGATGATTACACAATGTTCAGCACCATTCGTAACTCCTCAGACACTAAAGCAGTCCATGTTCAAATGCAGCAAGACTTGAACAATGTTCAGGCTTTGGCTGACAAGTGACAAGTAACATTCACGCCACACAAGTGCCAGGCAATGACCATCCACAACAAGACAGAATCTAACCATCGCCCCTTGACATTCAATGGCATTACCAACGCTGAATCCCCCATGATAACACCCTGGGGGTTACTATTGACCAGAAACTGAACTGGACTAGCCATATAAACACTGTGGCTGCAAGGGCAGGTTAGGGGTGAAGAATCCTGCAGCGAATAACTCACCTCCTGGCTCCCCAAAGCCTGTCCACCATCTACAAGGCACAAGTCGGGGTGTGATGGAATGCTCTCCACTTGCCTGAATGAATGCAGCTCCAACAACACTCAAGAAGCTTGACACCATCCAGGACAAAGCAGCCCGCATGATTGGCACCCATCTGCCAACATTCACTCCCTCCACCACCAACGCACGGTGGCAGCAATGTGTACTATCTACAAAGTGCGCTGCAGGAACTCACCAAGGCTCCTTAGACAACACCTTCCAAACCCACGAACACTACCATCTAGAAGGACAAGGGCAGCACCAACATGGGACCACCAGCACCTGGAAGTTCCTCTCCAAACCATTCACCATCCTTACTTGGAAATATATTGCCATTTCTTCACTGTTGCTGGGTCAAAATCCTGGAACTCCTCCCCTAATAGCACTGTGGGTGTAGCTACACCACATGAACTGCAGTGGTTCAAGAGAGCAGCTCACTGCCACCTTCTCATGGGCAATTAATGCTGGCCTAGCCAGCGATGCCCATACTCCATCAATGAATTTTTAAAAATTACTGGTTCTAAACTAAGGGCAGGGAAATTGAAAAAACAAAGCGAGCCAATATTGCTCAATGGAAAGCAAGTAGTCCAGTTTCTCTGGTCGATCTCTTGTCACAACAGCTCACTATACAAATCCGCATTGGATGTTTCCATAGTACCCTGGGAAAGTTACACAAAATTACTGATCATTTTGCTCCAAATATCAGTTGTCCTCTACATTTTTGGCTAAAAATGTCAAACTGTGAGCAAAAATTTAGAGTTAAAAGATACAACCCTCATTTTATAATCATTTTCACTGTGCAGCCAACAAAGGAGGCTTTTTTTTAAAGTATAAAAATTGTTTTATATTTTGTCCATTTCTTAATACTTGAGCAGATACTGGACATAAGGGGTCTGTTATAACACCAATCTGGCAAAAGTTTTGATCCTTGTAACTGGGCTGCCTCAGTCAGAGGAGCTGAAGCTGATTTTTGAAGCCCTCAGCATGTCAAAGGAAGGAAGTGTAAAAGCTTAATTTGAACCAGAATATGAACATTTTTTTAAAATAGATCATTTCTAGAGTTTGTCTTTCAAGAGAATGCAAGTGAGCTTTTATACTCATTTTCTTCTCTCAGCAGGTTGTCAATAAGGACACAAGAAAAGCCAAGCACAAGGAAAAGCCATTTGGCCCATCAGTGAATATTTCTTTTGATATGCCTAATCTTCTGCCTTGTCCAACCGCATTTTGAACACTTAAAATCTACATCTCAACCACGTTGCCTGGCAGATTAATCGACGAACATTTAACATCCTAAGGAAATAACTCCTCAGAATTCTTATTAAACACTAATTTTTACCAGTTTTTATTATGACTCTTGCTTCAACTCCTGTTTCACTTTAAAGTAACTTTGTTATATCTTACTTAAGCCATTTAATATAATTCAATGAGATTCCCCTTCAACCATAGTCTCAGAGCTTTAGAATGTGAAGTTTTGTTGCCTTCCACTGTTCATCCCTTTCACATTTAGAACCATTCATGTTCCTCTTCTCTGCACTTTTCCCAATATTCACAGTACCAGAAAAAAAAGAAATGTAGAACCTAAAATTGCACTGTATTTCAAATGTGATTTAATGCCACATTGAACAAAACCCTGAGCATATCCATACTAGGCTTGTATTACACACTTTCTCAAAATCCATTCTCAGAGTGCCAGTGTCACTGGCAAAGGCAGCAATAATTGACTACGTGCTTTACAAAGGAAGTGGTCGTCTTTCTACTTGAACCACTGATTAGTTGTTTGATACAACTAAGTGAATTCCAGGCCACTTCAGAGTACAGTTAAGATGCATCAATATTATCATGAAATGCAATCACACAGGTTTTCCTCCTGAAAGAACACTAATGAACCAGTTGGGGTTTTACAGCAATCTGACAGCTTCATGGTCACTTTTGAGCATTAAAGTTCATTGATACCAGTATTTTTTTTAATATATCCAGATTTATCTTAAACTAAATTCAGAATCTCAAATTGCCATGGTGATACTTGAACTCAAGTTCTCCAGGTTATTAGTTCAGGACTCTGGGTTACTATTGCCACGGCATTATTGTACCCCTTACCATACTGTTCTTGCCATCTATTTTTTTTCTAATTATTCTGTCTCCGTTTTGAAATTCTCACTCTTGTTTCCAAATCCCTCAATGGCCTAGCCCCTCCCTATCTCTGTAACCTCCTCCAGACCAATAACCCTCTGAAATCTTAGTGCTCCTGCAATTCTGACCTGTTGTGTTTTCCCAATTTTCTCTATAGATGCTCATGTCTTCAGCTGCTTAGGTCTTAACTCTGCAATTTCATTTCTGTCTCTCTCTCCTCCTTTAAGAGACTCCTTTAAACCTCTCTCTGATCAAGCTTTTGGTTACCTACCTCAATATTTCAAAATATTTGGTTTGTGTGTCAAATTGTGTTGATAATGCTCTTGTGAAGCATCTTAGGATGTTTTACCATGTTAAAGGCACTATACAAACACATGTCGTTGTTATAGCCTAGGCAAGTTTATTACTTCCAGCTTTTTTTTTAAAAAGAGTCTCAGAGTATTAATTCTATTCCATCCATTCTATACATAATGTCACGTATTATGCTGTTCAATGCGCAAGTCAAATTTAAATTTCATCAGTCATCTTCTGTTAATTTTCATAAAGGATCTAAGTCGTTACCTTGACTTCCAATAGCTCTCCCTATTTTTCTATCATCTTCAAATTTGACAATCTTCATTTGGTGGAATATGCAGGACATTTATGTAAATGGTAAACTAACGAGATTCAAGTCGACCCTTTCAGAATTCCATTTAAAATCTCCCCCCGCCACCACCATTTGACAACAAATCTTTCACTAACACTCTGCTCTCTACATTTCAATCAACTTCATATCCCATTCTTGAGTCTACTAATGAGAAGTCTTTCATGCAGAAACATGTCAGAAATCCAAATAAACTATACTTCAGGGAAACTGTCTACTTTTATCTGCAGTATCCTTGAAGGCAAGGTGTTTTAAGAACCATGACCTTCCCTTTCTAAAGGCACATTGGTTAGATCTTACTTGTTATTAAAATGGTTCTTCTCTAGCCTGCTCCTTTGAAGGGTTTCCACAATTTTGCCTAGTTAAGGTAACCTTATAGCTGTCTGATTCAGATTTGCTTTGCTTTTAAAATGAGGCATTATTTCTGTTTCTAATCCTGTCATATCCCAGGCTGATAGTTGGTCTCCCATAAAACCTTCTCCCTGATCTCCACAAACACCCTTCAATACATGCCACCAACACCTGGGATTGGTTTGCCTTCAATCCCTTTAATTAGTCCAGCATTTCTGCCACACGGAGTTCAAAATCCTCTAGGATAATTAGTGTACCAATGACACCAACACCAAACAAAAAAAAGTGCATTTCGAACAAGCAATACAGAAATCACTCTTTGGATTAAAATACATCATTCAGATTACATTAAATTTGGACATTGAAATTGAAGTCTGCATGCAACATTAAAAGAATGTCATCCATTGATGGAATAATCCACAAAAAACAACAAAAACAAAGCCATCAGTTTCACTGACAGCAAACCATAGTCTATAAAAGTACTTTATAGTAATTTATAATGCAACATTATTTTATTCAACAGGACTCCCTAATAAATTGGTTCTGCATTTTTTAGGGCCGCATTTGCAATCACATGCTAAACTGGTTAATTACTACATAAAGCAAATGCCTTTCCTCTTCTCATGCTTTTGAATTGCCAACTTATGAATTTTATACATTGAGACTTATAAAGAGGCCTAACCTAGAAAAAGCTTAAGAGAACTAAACATCACATGTTGATTGCAGCATTGTGTTTTCAGTGAAATGTTGAAATATAAAAATTAAGTCTTAAAAAGCAGTTTCAACCAACAACAGCAAATTAAACAAGTACACAAGATTTAAATGATTTCTCCCAAGGGAATGACAAGTGCTAAAATTGAATGAGATCCATGCAAAGGTTTGATTTGCTTTTTCCTCCCATTTTTCTTATATTAGTTTATAACTTTAAATATATTTGCAGTTGCTTTGCACAACACATGTAAAAGATTGATAGGGCTATCAGGTGATTGCTGAATATTGTAATTGGAAACTTTTTGACCAATGCCACACAAAAGTTGCTTTTACAAATCCGCTTTGTGCTGTGTGTGTTCCTTCCCACTGTCTAACTATATTACTCTCAACAGTACGTCTGCCTCAACGTTCTGGGAAATCAATGCCCTGTTTGCCTGTTCTTGGCAATAAAACAGATTTACTGTAGTAAATGTTCTGACCAATATTATCTGACAAATTTCAATGCCATCTTTCCTCAAGGGCCAGCGAGATGTCAAATGTACTGAACTCCCATCTAAAGATGTTTACAAGGAAGAAGTTAAATTTAAGAAAATACATGGGATTTCATTTATTTTGGTTCCCAGTAGGCACTGCACAAAGACTATACAAATTAGTTTCATTCGCATCCACAGCCATTAAAAGCAGGATCTCTATATCCCATTAGTACCAGCTAAAACTAAATGCAAGCTGTAGAAATGAAAACAACATTTGTTTGCAGAAGGGAAAGAAAGAAAGAGGTGGACAGGTTACTGCACTTACATTGTAAGCTGTACCAAAAAGATAAGGCTCCAGAGTTATACTACTTCTCTATAATTGTTTTTATTCATTCACTGGATGTGGGCTTCATTGGCTGGGCCAGTATTTATTGCCCATCCCTAGCTGCCCTTGAGAAGGTGGTGGTGAGCCGCCTTCTTTAACCAGTGCAGTCTGTCTTGCACCAACATTATGCTGCCATCCTCCACTTGTTCCATGCCCTCTAGTCTATAATGTTCACACTCTCCTACATGAAGTGCCTTGATGTAGTTTTTACATAAACGTTTTGCATTTCAGATGTCTTTTTATCACTGATCCATAAAAGCAGAGCTGTTTACAGGACAAAGGGGGCCATATATTCTTTGTATCTGTTCAGGCTCTTTGCTGGAGCAATCCAAAACTACAATTCCCATTGTAAAAGCAAAATACTGAAGATGCTGGAAATCTGAAACAAAAGCAAAAACTACTGGGAAAACTCAGCAGGTCTGACAGCATCTGTGGAGAGAGAAAAACAAAGTTAACGTTTTGAGTCCGTTTGACCCTCTCTCCCTTCACTTTTTCCTTTTTGTAATTTATTTACTCATGAGATGTGAGCTTATGAATTAGGAGTAAGCCTCTCGGCCTCTTGAGCCTGCTCCGCCATTCAATAAGATCGTGGCTGACCTGATTTTAACCTCAACTCCACATTCATGCCTACCTCCAATAACCCTTCACTCCCTAGCTTATCAAGAATCTATCTGCCTCTGCCTTAAAAATATTCAAGACTCTGCTTCCACTGCTTTTTGAGAAAGATCGTGCCAAAGAATATCAGCTCTCGGAGAAAAACTTTGTCCTCATCTCTGTCTTAATTGGGCGACCCCTTATTTTTAAACAGTGACTCCTAGTTCTAGATTCTCCCACAAGAGGAAACACCTTTCCACATCCACCCTATTAAGACCCTTCATGATCTTATACATTTCAATCGAGTTGCCTCTTATTCTTATAAACTCAAGCAGATACAAGCCAAGCCTGTCCACACTTTCCTCATAAGGCAACCCTTACATTTCAGGTATTAGTCTAGCAAACCTTCTCTGAACTGCTTCCAATGCATTTACATCCTACCTTACATAAGATCATCAATACTATGCACAGTATTCTCCACCTACCCCAGCAAGGTCAGCATTTATTACCCATCCCAATTTGCCTTTAAACAGGTGATGGTGAGCTGCCTTCCTAAATCCCCACAGTGCTGTTATGGAGGGAGTTCCAGAACTTCGATCCAGCAACAGTATGTGAATTTGAGGGCATTTTAAAATTTCTAACCACTTGTTAAGAAAAGGCTCCCTAAAAGATAGATTTGCAAATACATTGCCGAAGCCGAATCCTCCCAATCCAGTTCATGTTTCACCTTTTAAACTACCAGACAACTGGCCTCTTTCATCCAGCTCCCTATCTTAACTTTAAACTATGAGATCAAAGGTTTACAGATCCAATTGTCTGGATGATACCCACAAAGCTGAATCTTTCACACGATCCCCAGCCTTGCCCCTCAACCTCTCCTTTAACCCAGAGAAACACTGGCACATACTCCCAGCTCTCTGCTTTAACTCAACTAGGAGACTAAAAGGTTACACGTTCCCTGAACGATACTCACAATACCATAATCCCTGTTCACACTTGGATGCTGATCAGACATCCCGGGGAAAAGACGTAGCTTCTGACATGTTGGCCTATGTCTAGCTGTACAGCGAAAGAAAAAGGAAAGATTGGTCTGTCTTACACCTTTTTGTACATGTTTTCAAAGCCTGTGGTGATAAGTGAACGGTTACTCCCCGCACAGTCAGCTCCGTGAATGGTCAAAGGTGATGTCACCCCTCATAGACAGAGTCCCTATGAACTGTTTCAAAATGTCCTTTTTGACCACCAAACATTCCACATGGTTGATAAGCATCGCAGAGATGATTCTTCATATTGTTTCAAGGCTTCTCGTTCCCCTGACCACAATGATAATCCCATGAAATCAGAAGAAATTTCAAGATTTCCTGAATGAGGCCCACCCTGTTAGTGTCTTGATAATCATAGATATTTGTCCCATTGGAATGTTTCCTGTTCCCTTATAATCACAGGTTCTTAGTCATTTTATTGCCTATATCCTCCTGTAGGAATGCAGCATATAAAACACTTCATACTGATTTTCTATTAAGTGTTAGCTTCACAGGTGAATTGACCTTTACTATTTTTTCACTCCCTCAATCCTTTTCTTCCCTTGCAAATTCAGCAGCCAATTTGATTTGGTCGAATTGTGTCTTTTGTACATTCTCATAACATAACAGGCATAACGGTAGTCATAAATTGCAGCCAAAAATTAATTCATTACATTGTCATTTCAATCTTTTCAGTCCATATTACACACAATGCACATTTAATAGTACCAATAATATTTCAAGCTTTAAGGAGTTTTGCATGTAAATATCACAAAGGGAGGTTCACCGGAATGTCTATTTAATCATATTCTATTGACAAATCTGGGAACATAGCTTACAAATAGTGTTAAGTATAATTCAGCTACATTGGAATATACTACTATTGCATTATCCTATAATCTGCACAAAAATTATCACTTGCATTCTTAAAACAAAAACAGACTGAATAAAATCACAAAGCAATAATGGATGATAACATTCCATTTAATTATTTGTCCCCAACTCTTCCCAGAGCACCAAATTGCTTATGGCTAATTTGTATGGAATGGTAATACAATAGAAGCTGCGTAAATGGTTCACAGTGAAATGGCTGATTCACTGTACCATGACCTTGTCTGCGCCACCTTTCGTATCTCAACCTTTGATTCTTCTTTTTCTGTAATAAGCCATTTTAGTGCACATCAGCAGAATAATACAAAGCTTTAATTATAATACAGCTCTAGAACTGCAAAAAACGCAAAAACACTTCAAAACATTAGTGTTACATTTGGTAAAAAAAATGCACATTCCGGATCAACTACTTGGTTTGAAAAAGGTAGGAAACCACCTTGGTTCAATGCCTGTGACACAAAAGAACACGCTGAGTAAACAAATTGGCATCTGCTTGGAAAACAGAAAACCAGTTTTGATCCCATTCTTTGCCTTTTTTTTTACTTCTGCCAATTTCTGCCGAAGTAGCATATTAGCAGGTACCTCTACTGCCTTGACCAACTCTTTACTCGAGCTTAAATACCATATATACTCATGTAAAAGTCAACCCCATGACTTTTGGCCTAAAAAAAACCCTAATTTTTCAGGGATCAAGCATTGTTGGTCATTATTCAGCAAACTTTGTAACCTCCCATCCAATATATATTGCATTTTATGCATTTCTATTCAGTGGATAACAATTCTTTCATGGGATGTGGGTATCACTGACAAGGCCAACATTTGTTGCCCATCCCTAATTGCCCTTTGGTGAGCCGCCCCTCATTCTAAAATTTATAGTAAGGTAGCAATTGGATTCTGAACATTAATTCAGTTATTAGTCGGCAACAAATAATGGGCTTATCAGCAAGGTTTTATTGAGATTACCTGTCTATCCAATAATAGCCATTAGTCTTGCGCAGTGTCACCTGGCAGCATTTTCCTTCCACACAGTCAGCAGGAAAAGAATTTTATTTCCCTGGACCAAATTTGCTACAGTTAGAGTTTTATTAAACATCTTTTCACTTCCTATAATACAACAGTAGCCACATTTCAAAAAGTATTGAATTGCTGCAAAGCATCTGCTACATCCAGTGGTCACAAGCCTTTTTTAAACCTTGGCTCATATATGCAGAGAACAACGAAATATGACAAAACAATAGAAATTAAGGAATAGAACTTACTGTATTCCTTGCCATCAACTGGACTACACTGCAAATCCATTATAGATATACAGTGTTTAATGCATTAGTGTGTGCAATGTCACACACAGCCACTTAACCCAAAACTTGTTTTGTGGGAGAAAATAAAGTTTAATGTTATAAAGTGGCTGATACAGTGTCCTCTGGAATAATTGCCTCCTCCCTTTGCTGTGACAGAGGTCCTCAGTGAGTTTAATATTGTGAGCAGCACAAAAATTACAGTATAGTTTACCTATATTCATGTCATTGTACATAAAAAAAATTGAGCAACCAGTCATTTTAGCAGCTTAATTAGAGGAGAAAGAAACCTATCTTCAATGCCATCCGTCATCAATTACCCATTTTCATACATCTCAAATGTAAAATATTTCAGGGAAAACCACAATTCTGCAAACAGCTCCATGAATATGCCACGAGCAGTGCTACAGATGCATAAATTAATCCCAAAGGCTTAGTGCCAATATGATGCGTTATTGCCACATCAGGCATTATCAAGCTTCACAGAAAAAGCAATTTTTATTGGAAAATATTTTCCTTTTTGATGGCAGAGCCTCAAGGCCTAATAAGAACAAATAACATCTGCACTTTTGAGTGACAGTAACAGCATTTCTTCTGTCGAACGACAAGCCTGCAAATGTTTACTCCATTGGTCCAAAACAAAATTACTATTTAACCACTTGTCACCATGGAGAACAAAGGCAGATAGCTCAGCAATACATAACGGGCATCTAAAAAATGTTACACATTTCAAATTGTTTCCTGCCTTACGCATAGATTATTTCAGTTATTATATAAATGAAGATTAAGGGAAAAATTAAACAAAAAAAATTGGTCTAGTCATGCATCTGGGTTGTTATCTGCACTATAAAGCAGAGGAGGTTCCACAATAATAGGAACAAGATATCACTAAAATGTTGTGAATGGAAAATAACGTATAGTTAAAGAACAAAAAGATTATCATTGTTTCATGAAGTCAATTTGCAAGCAAGTGGCAGTTACAGTGCAATTCACATATATTCATTCTGACCATCTTGTTGCTATAGGATCCCTTTCAAACAATATTTTGCCTCTTTATGTCTTCTATGCATCCACTCTCCATTGTTATCCCTTTCTGACTGTCAAAGGTTTCACTTTCTGGTGCATAGCACTCATTTGTGAATTCTTTCCAGTTCCAACACTTTGTCACACATCTCATTTGATCATTTCTCTATAACCTGCCTACATGCAATATTTATTTTCCATTCAATTTCATCATTCTCGGGTGTGTTTCTTTTCTTTCCTCTTTCTACCATTGTTGGTATCTCATCTATCATCCATTCCTTGCCCCAACTTCTTTACCAGTTTGATAATACTTCCTTTGTAGCATGCTGTATACATGCAGAATGTTACAGTATAGAAGGCGGCCATTTAGTGCATCATTTCTGCACTGGCTCTCCGAGTGAGCAATTCACTTAGTGCCATTCTCCCGCCTTCTCCTTGTAACCCAGCACATTCTTCCCTTTCAGATAAGTCTAATTCCCTTTTGAATGCTTCGATGGAACCTGCCTCCACCACATTTTCAGGCAATGCATTCCGGACCGTAACTACTCACTGCGTGAAAAAAGTTTTTTCTCATAATTGCTTTTGTTTCTTTTGCCAATTACTTTAATTCTGTGTCCTTCCGTTCGCAATTCTTTCACAGTTTCTCCCTATCTATTCTGTCCAGGCTCCCCTCATGGTTTTCAATATCTTTGGCAAATTTCCTCAGCATTCTTTTCTCCAAGCAAAACAGTCCTAACTTCTCCAATCTATCTTCATAACTGAAGTTCCTCATCCCTGGAACGGTTCTCACAAATCTTTTCTGCACTTGCTCCAATGCCTTCCTATCCTTCTGCAAGTGCGGCACCCAAGGCCAAACTAGTGTCTCATCCAAGTTCAACATAACCTCCTTGTTGTTGTACGCTATGCCCTTATTAATAAAGACCAGGATACTGTACACTTTATTAACTATTCTCTCAACCTTCCCTCCACCTTCAATGACTTATGCACACATACACCCAGGTCCCTCTGCTCCTGTAGCCCCTTTAGAGTTGTACCCTTTATTTTATATTGTCTCACCATGTTTTTCCTATCAAAATTAATCATTTCACATCTCTCTGCACTTGAATTTCACCTGCCACACGTCTGCCCATTCCACCAACTTGTCTATGTCCTTTTGAAGTTCTACACTATTCTCCTCACAGTTCACAATACTTTAAAAAGTTTCGTATCATCCATAAACTTTGAAATTGTGCCCTGTACATCAAGGTTGGAGTCATTAATATATCAGAAAAAGGGTCCCCAACACTGACTCCTGGGGAACTCCATTGCAAAACTTCCTCCAGCCCAAAAAACATATATTAATCACTATTTTCTTGATTCCTGTCACTCCTCTTTCTGCTGGGTTTTCTATACTTCTGGCATGCATTGCACGTGGACACCATTGTTTTAATGTCTTTGTAGATGCATATCCAGTACATAGCTGATCTGGCTCTGAACTTACATTTCTCCATTCCCATGTGGCTTTCATGCATCTTCTGGAGAAGTTCTTCAGATATCATTTTAAGTATGATCATTCTGGATCTCACAAGCAGAACACCATCTTCTGGTGAGGTGTCATCATCTCTGATAGAAAACCTGGAAAACGGCAGTACTGGTCTATGTCTTATCAGGCCAGCACTGGATCACTTGCTGAGATAGCCTGTTAAGATACAGAAAACCCAGCAAGCAATATGGCAGTATCGATCTATCAGGCATCTCTCCAGAAGATGTTTTTCCATTTACATGCTATTCTTGTAATGGGATCTCCATTTGTTCTGATTCCTCAATCCTGAGACATTCATACTTGTTTTTATTTTCTAAATGTTCTGGTAAAATATTGTTTGAAAGGGATACAGTACAAAAAGGACTAAATACATAAGTGAATTGTATGATGATCCAAATCGAATGAGTCCTCAAGATATAAAAGGCAAATGAAGGGCCAAACATTGTTATTTCAGAGGTAATGAACACTTTGAAATTCATGAGTACAGGAAAAGCTCCAGGTATAGATGGAGTAACAGCAGTCATCAAAAAACCCTTGGGGAAACAGAATTAGAAATTATAACAGAAATTTGTGATCAAATATATACTAAGAGATACATTCCAAGTCACTTGAGACAAAAATTATTGGTTAAGTTACTTAAGAAACCTAAAGCAATGGAGTGCAATTCATTTTTGAACTATGAGCTTAATGAGTCATCTCATTAAAAAGTGATCCTGAAAATCATAAGAAAAACAAACAATAACACATTTGAACCAGAAATTGGTGAAATGTAGCCTGGATTTAGACCTAGGGTAGGAACAAGAGAGCGAATGTTTAATCTAAGAACAACCTTCGATAAATATATAGAAGTAAACAATTACGTTTACATATGCTTCATAAATTTTTTTAAAAGTGTTTGATTGTGTTTATCACCAAAAGCTGACAGATGTGTTGCTGAGATGTGACATTGACAATAAAGGTGAAATATTTATCCAGATCCTAGATTGGGACCAAATAGCGAGCATCAGGCTAGAAGAGGGACTTTCAGGTATGTTTCCAGTGAAGAGAAAAGTGCGACAAGGCTTGTGTACTTTCACCAAAATTATTCAATCAGTACACAAAACAAATATTCACAGAATTAGATGCACTTCCAGGGTTAAAAATTGGAGGCAAGAACATAACAAACTTGCGATACACTGACGACACAGCGCTATTTGCAGAATCAGGAGAGACCCTCAAAATATCATAGGTCAAGTAAAGTCTAACAGTTTAGAGTATGGATTCAGTATAAACACCAAAATGACAAAAACAATGGTGGTTAGAAGGAATACATTAGAAGAAACCAGAGGGAAGATTGAAGTGGATGTTATCACACTGGAACAAGTAAATAAGTTTGTCTATTTAGGGCAAATGATAACAGGAAGATATGATGCAGAATTTAGAAGGATAGAGATAGACAGAAGTAATTTTGTGAAGATGTGCGATGTGTTAACAAGAATACTCAAGCTTGCAACAAGGAAAAAACTCAAAATGCTTCATTCTACCCACTTTCTGGTGTGCCTCAAAAATCTGAACAATAAATAAAGATCTGTGGAAGAAAATAGAGGCATTTAAAATGTGGATACTAAAACGTATGCTAAAAATTCCATATGCAAACCATAAGGCAAATAAAGAGGTACTTGAAATTGCAAAATCCAAAAGCACTACAAAAAGGGATATCCAGAAAGGTAAACATCAGTATTTCGACCATTTGAACAGAGTTGAAAAGCTACAGGGGTCACTTCAAGAAGGCAAATGGAGGCAACAGAAAGAGGGGTTGACCTAGGCATTGTTGGATGACGGAGTGGTCACAGAGCGGTTGCAGACAAGCTACAGTGAATGTGTCAGGATGGCACAAGACAGGAGACCTGGCATACCATGACAGGAGATCTCCTGGCAGGAGTAGCTACAAGCAGCAGCAGTAGCAGCAGGCAATTACAGCAGTTCAACAATTTTAGATCATGAACTCTCTCCTCCATCCCTACCCCCTTTCCTCCAGTAATTTATATAGACTTTTCTTTTCCCTCCTATTTCCATTATTTTTAAATGTATTTCCATCCATTGTTTTGTCTCTACCTTTTAGCCTATTTCGATCCCTCCCTGTGCATCCCCTCCCCCCCAACCCCGCCCCCACTAGGGCTATCTGTACCTTCCTCATCCAGCCTTCTACCCTTAATGTCACCTATTAGCACATTCCTTAGATAATATCACCACCATCAACACCTCTTTGTCCTTTTGTCTATGACATCTTTTGGCAATCTTCACCTATCATTGGCCCTCTATCCAGCTCTACCTGTCCCACCACCCCTTAAACCATCACCTCTCTTCTATTTTTCCTTAGTTCTGTTGAAGAATCTTACGGGCTCAAAATGTTAACTGTGTTCCTCTCCACAGATGCTGTCAGACCTGCTGAGTTTTTCCAGGTATTTTTATTTTTGTTTTTGTTTTGGATTTCCAGCAACCACAGTTTTTTTGCTTTTAATTACAGCAATTGTTCAGTCATTGGAAATCAACTCTTTCAGTGTTTATACTTTGCATTGGTGGAGGGAGTTAATTCTGCTGAATTTTTAAAAGGCTGTGTATGTTTTGTAGCAAATAAAATCGAAGCCTGTTAAGCTGTCATGGCGGAATTTGAAATGTTCAGAATCTGACCAATTCTCATTCTTCTCTATTCCCTTGCTTCAATGGAACAGATCGGAGAATACAAATTCAAAATACAGCGTATGCTGGAAATGTGAAATACAAACAGAAAATACTGAAAATACTCAGGTCACCTGTCGTTTGAATTCTCCACCTCACTCCCACCTCTCTGTCATTAACGTCCCCCTGCACTGTTCCAATGAAGCTCAACATAGGCTCGAGGAACAGCACTGCTAGGTAGTTCACAGCTGTTAGTGATGACACACTTTTCTCATTTATACCTTTTCCAGGCTTGTTTTTTGTTTCTTTTCCTATTACCATCTCCTTTTGCCTTGCCACATCAGCCCTTTTGTCATTTAATTTTTCCTGATTTCCACCCTGCCACAGGCTCTCTTTTGTTCTTTCCTCCTCTATACTTTTCCCTGCCTCTGTACTTGCTGTCGCATCTCACTTTTTCCAGCTGTAATGAAAGGTCATCAACGCAAAATGTTAAATCTTTTCCTCTCCTTTCATTGATGCTGCCAGAACTACTCAGTGCTCCCAACATTTTCTAGTTCTTTTTCTGAGAAGAATGTGTTACTCTAGATCTCAAAGTCATGATGTGCTGATTATGGCACCTTATGAAGGGAATGAGGTTCATTTTAGTAATCTATAGAGAATTATATTATTGGAATTGAGAAGGGTGGAGCAATGTTTTTAACAGCAGTTAGTCCTCGTCCTCACAGAGTCTTATTCTTAGCAGAAAGGCTAAATGCAGCTCCAACAACACTCAAAAAGCTTGACATCATACAGGACGAAGCAGCCCACTTGATTGGCACCCCACCCACCACCAACGCACAGTGGCAGCAGTGTGTACCACAAGATGCACTGCAACAACTCACCCAGGCTCCTTCGACAGCACTTGCCATGGGACCACCACCACCTGCTAATTCCCCTCTAAGCCACACACCATTCCGACTTGGAAGCATATCAACATTCCTTCCCTGTCGTTGGGTCAAAATCCTGAAACTCTCTTCCGAACAGCACCTACATGACATGAACTGCAGCAGTTCAAGAAATCAGCTCACATCACCTTCTCAAGGGTAATTAGGGATAGGCAATAAATGCTGGCCTAGCCAGCGATACCCACATCCCATGAAAGAATAAATTTAAGGAAAGGAGGAGTTAAGATCGCGGGGTGCTGAGAGATTAACAGGAACATTTCTTGTAAATTTTCCCTACTTTCTGTCCGACATTCAACACCTGCCCAGAATAGCTGAGATCAGAATTTCATCATGTGGGGAAGTAACAGGAGACCATTCGGTCCTTTAGCCTGCTCCGCTATTCAATTGGATCTTACCTACTTGTCCTAACGCTATGTTACTTATGTTATATCTCTTTTACAAACATGAAAGGCAATCCTTGAAATATGGCATGTAATTTTTGTATTTACTTATTTTGCAAAAAAAAAAATCCCACTGAAGTTATCAGGATCATCCTCAAGTCCTATTTCATGACCTCACTGTTTTGCTCGTCCCAGTAACTTTAAGATTCTGCCATTATTCAAATAAAATTGTGGTAAAGCACCAGTTTAAATAAAATACTATAAAAATGGTCAAAATAAGCAGTATACAATTAGACTTTGGTTTTTGAGCTTCAATGATTCTAATGTTACTTTATCCACCCTAACAAGGTGCGGGCTCAGTCGGGGTTTGCGGGGGGAACACAGGGGGCGGGATGGAGGATTTTGGAGTGTGCAGGCGGGTAGGAAGAAAGGGGCAATACTATCTTGGGGGAGGGCTGCCATACCCCATTACTCAAAAGGCCACGCCCCTCCCCCCGAAAATAGTACTCCCTCTTCCTTCTCACCTTTTTTAAAAAATACAGACTGCCCACTACTGTCCAAATGCCCATGCTCATATTACGGCATGGGCAGTGTATTATTGGGGTTAACTAACTTGCTAACAAGCTCAATTGACCCGTAGTTATTTATTTACATATGGCAGGTGGGCTGCCGTTTCTGCACCTGCCCATCTACAGTGTTATGGGGTGGGCTCGACTGGGCATCTGTCCTATTTTATGTGCCCCCCGCCTAAAACACACCTGGCAGGTCATGTAAAATCTAGCCTTGGCTCAAAAACCTGGAACTCCCTTCTTAACAGCACTTTGGTCTACCTACACCAGATGGACTGCAGGAGTTCAAGAAGGCAGCTCACTATCATCTTCTCTCAAGTACCAGAGCCTATCCAATATCTACAAGGCACAAGTCAGGAGTGTGCTGGAATACTCTCCACTTGTCTGGATGGGTGCAGCTCCAACAATACTCAAGAAGCTTGACACCATACAGGGCAAAGCAGAACGCTTGATTGGCACCCCTTCTAAAAACAGGCACTTACTCCTTCCACCACCAACACAGTGGCAGCAATGTGTACCATCTACAAGATGCACTGTAGCAACTCAGCAAGGCTCCTTAGACAGCACCTTCCAAACCCATGACTGCTACCATCTAGAAGGTCAAGGGCAGCAGATACATGGGAACACCACCACCTGGAAGTTCCCCTCCAAGTCACTCACCAGACTGACTTGGAAATATATTGCTGGTCCTTCAAAATCCTGGAACTCCTTCCCAATCAGCATTGTGAATGTACCTACACCACAGGGTCTTTAGCAACTCAAGGCAGCAGCTCACCACCACCTTCTCAAAGGCAATTAGGGATAGTCAATAAATGCTGGCCTAGCCAGCAACGTCCACATCTCAAATGAATTTTACAAGTAATCTGAATTAGCTGCATTCAATTAAAGGAATGCTCCAAGAAATGCAATGAGCTTGTTACGACCCACAACACCATCCTTAAGTATTTACTGGATGAGAATGTTGCTACACAGCAAAGGTTAGTAAAGGCACCTTAATTTAGAAACCCTGATTCAGAGGCCACTCACCTCAAAGGTTTTACTTTTCAAATTAGATTCTAAGTCATCTCAGTACTTTAACCTTTGCTTTCTTAAGAAAATTGAAAGTTAAATGCAAGAAAACTAAGCATCTCAGAAACGGGTTGATATATTTCCAGTAAGATAGTGTTGCGTACAATTTTGATCAGTTTTGCACAGTGAAATTTATAGTTTGCGAGTATTACAACTACAGCAGTTTTCACTTCACCAAAGGCTACTGCATGTAATGCCAACAATGATAGGCAGTGGAAATACTCTGGAGCTTTTCCTGAAATTTGATGTGAAATAAACAACTTTCATTTATCTTGCTCCTTATCTTGTCTCTCTGAAAAGACCCAAAGCATTTTGTTTATGACATGTTAAGTAGTGATAGCTCTGAATAAATGTGATAGCCATTTTGTACACCTTAGTCACACAAACAGCATAAGGTTAAATAGCCAAATCACACTTCTCTGCAATTTCCTCATCAACCAACCCAGATCAGGGATAGCTTATTGGGAAGCTCAAATGTAAAAATGGGAAAAATTGTTTCATTCTTCGGCACTGATCCCTCTTCTATTACTTTGATAAAAATAGAACTCTATAAAAAGAATGCAAATAGCAGAATAGATAGCAATACATTTATGCTTCTATATTTAACAGTTGTTTACAATTAAATTATTAAGTTATTTAAAGCATCAGGTATTCCTTGTTCCCCTACCATGTTGGCACAAGTCCAAAAATTCAATGGTTCAGGCTAACAATTACGAGCTTTGTGACTTTGCACGTCAGAAAAACACCTCTTCCTTATGACCCCAAATAGGATAATTTATGGACATCACACTGTAACTATAACACTAACAGTGAACATTTACATAGTGCCTTTAATGTAAAGAAAAGGCCCACGACATTTCATAAACAGGCATAAAGAAATAGATGGTGAACCTCTTAGATGTCATCACCACATGGTTTCTCGGTCAATCTGCCAGAACCTACTCTTAAAGGTTGCATGTTTTAAAACAAAATCTATCCATAAAAAACATAAGAAATATGAGTAGGCCGTTCGGCCCCTCAAGTCTGCTCCGCCATTCAGTAAGTTTATGCTTGAGGAGCCACAGAATTTCCATTGCAAAGCATACAATTATGTTGATTGCTGCTGCTGACCATCAATGTACACAGTATGTTATTGCACTGCAGAGGTGTCATGTCTTCTGGGTCCCATAGGTTGAAAATATCACACCTTTAGACTCAAAATTCTGGAGCTTCAGAGTGTATTTCTTGCTGCTCTCCATGTGGCTGGTGGGCTGACATTATTATTCAGCATTTGACTGCAATGCAACAATAAAACTTAGCACATTCTCATAACAATTAGTTCCTATTTCTTTACGAATAATGTAAGAATATAACGAGAGGTAACGTCCAACAGTGCACAAATTAAATCTAATTGTGCCGTTTAAAGGGAAATTCAAACACCCAGTTATTACCTAAAAGAAATTATACAAGATGTCAAATTTTTAAACAAAAGCATACTTGACTGTATATTAAAAAAATTAAACAAATCAAGCACTACTAACTTAACACTATAGTTTGTCAAGATTTAAGAGTATAAATCCAGTTCCACTTTTATTTCCTAATTCCACCCAAGAGTTCCCTTATACATTACGAGATCTGGAGGGTTCATTCACTTCTTTTGGAATTCAAACCAAGTCTACCCGCAGGTCTCCAAAATTCACTTTGATTTCTCCTTAGTGTTCCAGCTTTTCTCCGAGGTACAAGATTTCATGGGAAACCTTCCATTAGCTTTTGGCTAAGCAACCCTCCAACTTTCCTACTAAACCCTATGACTGTGGACTTCTCAGCTCAAGCTTGGGTCTCAATGCACTCAGGCTCACTGACTTACAAATCAGGACACCTTTGATTCCTAATGGCCTCCACGCTCCTGTACAGCTCCTGGTCCCACAGCTTCTTCACATCACCTGGTAGACTCTCTCTCTGCCTTCTCCAAGCTAACTGCTTGTTTTCATTGTGAGTGTTACTATAGATTACTTTCTATAGCTCCAAGCTAGGCAAACCTTCCAGCTTCTTTTTCCCTCACAAACTGTCTCCAAACTGAGCGCAAACTTCCATGCAGCAAGCGACAAAGTTAATATTTTCTCTGCAAAAGGTGCACACCTGGCTAACAATTTATTTTGTTCCCTCAACTCAGTGAGCTGCAACTATCTCTGTCTGTTTCAAAACTGAACTGCTGACTGCCCACTTCTGTGAACAAATATACAAGGCAAAAAAAAACAAGAGAACCTTCCTAACCCCCAGAGCCAATCTCCATTGTAACATGGCATACTTGGATGAATTTGTCAAATGACTCAAACTCCCATGGGTACCTTCTGATAAAACAATTAAATTAAATAACTTTGCTCCAGAGATTCAAATCTTCACTCCAACTAAGCTAGATGTGCTCATACCTGGCTTATGGACATTTTATTATGTTAACAACACAATAATTTTTATTCAACCACCTAGCAAAAGTCAACTCCTAAGCAACAGTATTGTTGCTCCTGAATCTGTTCTCATTTTGTTCTATTAATTCAAATTCCATGAATCTGCCACCCATGAGTTAGGTCAGGTAAAACCAGCCAATATGTCTGTTCAGGCCACGAAAATTGAATTCAACATAATAATCATTGCACGACACCACATGGAAGCCAGGCTTCAGGAATCCAAATTAAAATATAAAAGCAGCTTAACCATTTTCTACTGCCATATTGTCCAATGTTCTCTAAGCTGGTGCTATTCAATAAAAAGCTTACTGAATTAAATCAGACTTTAGACCTACTGGGGTGAGTTCTCAATTTACTTTGGTGCATAAAAGTCAAGTGAAATCAATGTCTGGTGGCTTGTATCATTCTAAGTATTTACATAGAATAAATGAATGTTGAGAAGTGGGTGGGGTAGGTTGATCAATCTAAAAAGGACAAGGCTTGTTAAGCATTGGACTTTTCCCTTTGCTGAACTTGCATTCATTTCTCTTGGCTGAAACTGCAACCGTCAAGAGCTCAAATCAGCAAACCAAGACAAAATCTAATAGCCCTACCAAAGGCTTGTGAAAATGCTTCCAAAATAGGAAACCGCACAACTTTGATAGATTCCAGACAGCTGCTGGTCTGGGTTGCAATTGGATGAAATATTACCAAATGATAGATTTAAATCAGCCCAAAGAATGGGAGGGGCCAGAAAGGCAAAGCTTCGACAGTTTTGTGTGCCTTTTCTCTACATCGCACAGTTAATCCTTACGGCCACATAACAAAGTTCACAGACTCTTTTTCAAATGGTCATAGTAGTTGCTGGCAAATCAACTTCTGAAAAACAAGAACAAATCTCAGTTAAAACTAAGGAATGAGTAGAGGGCCATTGGCATGCCAAAAGCTAATTTGAAGCTATTCCTGCATTAATTCTTCAGAATAGAGTTACTTGTGTAGTCATTCTTCTGGGACGTGGTTATTTTTCCTCTCCTGCCCAAAAATATACTTCATTAAGAATAAAAAATTATACCTAGAAAAACATCCAAATTTGGAACAAGAGCTTTTCAGAATTTCATCTTTTTTAACCACGCAACACTATAAATTTAAAAATAAAATCAGGTGAAATCATTCATGAGAAAATGGATTTTTGAGTACTGGGTGCAATTGAAAATCTACAGCAACTTAACCACTCAATGTGACAGAAAGTGATGACAGAGAGTAGAAAGCAGAGGGTCATGCATTGTGCCGTGAATCATTCCACTCGTGCAGTATTCTTCATTGCAAAGCCCTTGAGCTAGTGGCCGCTCCCCGACCAGTAGTATAGTGCTGCCAGAACAGAGCTCCAGCACCTACAACCAGGACTTGGAGAGCAGAGTGTAGTGGAGCAGGGAGCCGGGGTCCTCAGGAGGTGAGGCTGGCTGCAAAGTCCGGGGCCTCAGGAAGGAGAAGTTGCCTGCAAGGTCTGGGGCCCTGGGGAGGAGATGCTGGCTGTGACTTCTGGGAGTGAGTTTATGCAGAGCGAAGCCACAGGTTGTGGGACGGTGGGGCAGGGAGGAAGAGGCACAACTGCTGAGTGTGTGTCGGTGGGGGGAGAGGGCAAGCGAGCGCAGAGAGCGTGTAGAGAGAGAGAGAGAGAGAGAGAGAGTGTGTGTGTAGCGAGAGTGTGTACAGAGAGATAGAGAGAGAGAATGTGTATAAAAAGTGTGCATAGAGAGAGAGAGAGAGGGGAGCGAGTGTGTGTGTGGAGGGTTTGTTTGTATCCAGGAAGCTGCCTCCACTCAGGGAGGCGCCACCTGCCATTTTGATGCATCTGGCTACTGGAAGTGTTCAAGGGGCAGCTGCCATCGCAGTAAGATGTGGCATACAGGAACGCACCACTAGCTTGCTGGGAGGCAGTAGCACATTCTGCAGGTAAACCCCTCACCCTAGCACTGAGGCGCAGCCAAGTCAGTCCACTTCAAGCCTGCATTCCCCAGAAAGAACAACGTATTCTGCTTTTCAATTAATATCCTTTCTTCCTTTGTGTTATTGCACAGAGGAGTGAATCAGGCAATAGCCTCTATGATAGTAATCAATGTGGCTCTCACATTGCAGGTTTTTCACTGAAGTGGCCCTTGCTTGAAAAATAGCGAAGACCATTGCACTATTGCATAATAAGGCAAGTCTTATTCCACAGTTTTGCTTGACTTAAAGAGGGCAATGTGTTTTAGGGTTTGACTCTAATTTTAGGAATTCATCACGAGGAATAAAAAGCAGGTTTATTAAGTTAAAACATAAAGTAACAAAACCTAATTGTTACTTGAGATACTGAAAAATCCATCTGTAGTTTGACAGTGGCTAAGCCTAAATGTGAACTCCATTAATAATGTGCACTTATAGAGTATTTTAACATAACAAAATGTCCCCAGCCAGTTCACAAGGGGTTGGGTACAGAAATGGAAACTGAGCAAGAGGCAGAAGAGTTGCTGGAAGTGACCAAACACATGGTTCAAATATAGGTTTTGAAATTCCTAAAAATGGGAAGTGATGTAACCAACTGGATGGGTTCATGAAGAGAATTCCAGAGGGAAGGAATGCGATTTCTGACAATTCTGCCAACTATGGTGAAGGAGGGAAAAGTCAGAAGGACAGAGAAGGGAAGTTGGAAAATAGGGCTGGTGAAAGTTGCTGAGGTATGGTGAGCTCAGTAAGGGAAGGATCGGTAACTGATTTTAAAATCGAAAAGTGCTGGGGAGTGGAGGCCAATGAATATTGGCAAGGGCATGTTTTAATACATGAGCAGAACTTAGGCTAAGATGATGGCAATAAAGCATTATGCTAAGTTCAGCTTTTGTAGATTGGAACTCAGAAGACCACTGGAGAAATCGACTGTGAAGGTGACAAGCAGCATGGATGAGCAGTGGGGATAAGCAGCAAAAATGGTAGTTGGAAATGTTAATGCAAGAAAAACAGAAAAAGACTTGTATTCAGAAAGCACTTTAGGACATCCCAAAGCACTCTACAGCCAATGAAATACTTTAAGAAGTGCAGCTACTGTCGTAATGTATCAAACACGGCAACCAATTTGCACACAGCAAGCTCCTACAAACAGCAGTGTGATAATCTGTTTTTGTGATGTTAGCCAAGGAATAAATATTGGCCAGAACACTGTGGGTAACTCCCCGCTCTTCTTCTAAATAGTACCTTAGAATCTTTTACATCCGATTGAAAGGGCAGAATAGACCTTTGTTTAACATCTTATCCAAAAGATGGCACCTGAGACAGTGCAGCACTCCCTCAGTATTGCAGTGGAATGTCAGCCTAAAATCTTTGTGCTCATATCCTGGAGCGGGGCTCCACAACCTCCAGGTTCATTGCTGGATGCGCTACCAACTGAACCACAGGAGACACAAAGCCATCGTAAGCAAATACAAATATGTGGTCTTGAGGATAGCGAAAATGTTGGATTTGAAACCTGGGTCAGGGCAAACAGGACAAAAAGGCTGCACATTTTCAGGTCCAGCCTGAGTAAACAGCTGGATATAGGATCATGGGAAGGCAATCTATAGTTTCCGGCAGGAAGTGAATAGGTTAGCAGTAGTTTGCCAATGTTAAATTGGAAAACAAACTGGTTTAACCCTTCTTCTAATGGATAAGTTGCATCCTTTTAAGGGTTGTGACTTGTATGCTGAGAAACAGTGGCATTGTAAATACAAATTCTAACCAATAACCTGCCTGTTCATCGTCCAGCCCATTGCCTTTAAGCTCCCAGAAATAAAAGATGGGGTTGGTAAACATTGATTTAGGATTTTTTCAACAGCTGAAATTGTTACGCATCTGGGGCCCTGTACCAGAGAGACTGAAACCTTGCTTTGTTTAAGATTTAGTTCATATTTGTCATATAAAGAACACAATTAATCAACAACTGTAGATTGGTGTCATAGCAGTTGGTGTCATTTTCAAATAAAACCAAGGTTTTGTAGGAAGAAAACAGTTTCCACATCATTTATCATACTAAGCTCAGTTAAAAACAGCTGATTCTCAACAAGCGACTGACGTTTGTTTGTAGCATTTCAAAAGGGCATTAAATGAACTTGTGTCAAGGTTTTTTCAATGAAGCTGCCAATTCTCATTTCTAAAGGAAATACTCACTACTTTCTTGCAGGCAGCTGTCCTATCCCCTCCAGTTACAGACAATGAACCAGTTCTATCGGCAGCTGTTTTTAGTGGGATGCTCTTTAAAATGGACCCCTGCTAAAGTGTGCTTCTGATTAATTGTTTCCACCTGTGATTAACATCCACTGGGAGTTAATAAAGCTGGGGTTTAAAAAGTAAAACTCAGCAACATTTGGTCTACTTTATTACTGACATTGGCTATAATTAAATGTTGAAAACTTGCTCAGTTTTATCTTGCAATATCTTGGCAATAGCAATGTCTGAACATAAATGGAATTAGTTTAGGTTAAAAACAAGGGTCACACAATAGCAATTTCTGTGCAATTGCTAATCCTGTCATAGGTGGTGAGGTCTTGGGTTGGAAATGCTGTCAATGAAGCTGCATTGCATCCCACTGATAAAACACACGGCAGCCATGGCATACTGCTGGTGGAAAGGGTGGACATTTGGACAAGTGCATAGTTCTCAGGGAGTTTCAAAACTGTACTATAAAATTAATAAATATGGCGGGTTGCTGAAAAAGAGACACATTTTTGTTGAAGCTTTTTGTCTTGCACTCATCAGGATAATCCACAAAAAAATCAATGTCCAGGGAAACAACATATTTATACTGTATGAGAAGAGAGTGCTGATTGGTTGGCAAGTGGAAATTGTACCGTACCTTGCCCATTGCAGACAGCAGAAGGGACATGCTATTTGATACGACCCACCAGTCTTTGGGATATACGGCCGACATATCTGGCATCACACTGACACTGAATTTCATACATCACAGTACTCATTTGTGTGATAGGCAGAACATTTTTTGGTTTGATGGCAGCCTCCTGTTAGTGATGAATGCAGTAGTAACATGAGTGGTATTCATATCAAACAGCATGTTCTTTCCACTGTTCGCAATGGGCAAGGTATGCTCTCTACCCTACCAGCCTGTGCTTGCAAAACTCAAAACACAATGTCCAATATTAAATGTGATTCCACAATTGGACAACAGTTGCTAATCAATCCTCAGTGTGCTAAGAATTAAGCTGATAACTGGTTTAAGATCATCAGTCGGGCTCGCAATGTGGTGCATTTTCATGTACTGGAAGCTGCATCATTACACAGGGCCCTGTTCTTTGCAGACAGGAAGAACATTACACACAATGTGCTACTGTTTCAGCTGAATAAGTGACAGCCATCCGTTGGTTTTTCCCCAGAGCAATGTCCTGATCAGAGTCAAGCTGCCTGGGTTAAATTTCAAATAATGTTTGGCAGTTAACTATCAGTCACCATCAACTGGTGCATTCTCCAGAGAAACGCCTCTACTGATCGGAGTTCACTTGTCAACCAACCAGCACTCTCTTCTCTTACAGTATATGTTGTTTCCCTGACACTGGAATTTTCTTGTAAATTATCCTGATAAGTGCAAGACAAAAAGCTTCAACAAAAACATCTCTTTTTTTCAGCAATACTCAAGCTCTGTAATACCAAACAACTAAATATGGAGGAACCCTGATGAGATCATAAGCCAAGCCAGGAAGTGCAAAAGTGGGAAAATAGAAACTGTTGGAAACATTCGGCAGGTCAGGCAGCTCCTGTGGGAAGAAAAAATTAATTAACATTTCAGGTCAATGGGCTTTCAACAGATGTTGGAGATTAATAGTTTTTAAGCATGTGCAGAGCCAGGAAAAGATCAAAAGGGACTGTGGGGGGCCATGGGGGTGGGGGGAGTGTGTGTGTTGGGAGGAGAGAACAGATTGATTAAATGACAAGTGATTATCGTTCAAGATAAACAAAAAGGCTAATGAGACAACTATAACATCTAAAGATGTGTCCAGGGGAGGTGTAAACTGATGCAGGCAGAGGTGGAAGAAAGCACGGAAAATCTGGCAAACAAAAGATGACTCCTGTGGCCCTGAGTTGTGGAGGTAAAAAGGAAGCTAAGAGCTAGGGGGTGTGAACCTCCTTCTTCTTCACTGGCAGTCCCTTGGGATTGAGGTGACTTGCTTCCACTCTGGTTTGATGGGTTCTGAGATAGCTGATAAGTTCAATGCACAATTTGCAGACTCTGCCACATGCAGGGCAGGTGGTGCTTGAAGGATTGGGTAAATGGGTTGTTTGGAGGTTTGTGCGTTCCTTTCGATGCCTCAACTTCACCTGTGCATGTTCCCGACTTGGTCTCTCGATGTGCTTGGTGCCTTCCCAGATAAGACTTCACCATTTTAGTTGGTCACAAGCCAGGGACTTTCATGAGTTAGCAGGGATGTTTGACCTCTTTATGAATGCTTTGTGGACATTCCTAAAGCGTTTCCATTATCCTCCCGAGAGTCTCCTGTTGAATCTGAGTAGAGCTAGGCATACAAACTACGTGTCCCACCCAGCAGGATTGGTTTTGAGTAATTGGCACCTCAATGATGGACAAGTTGGCTTCAGAAAAGATGCTGCTGTTGGACCACCTCTCTTGCCACCAGATTTGGAGGATCTTGTGAAGGCACCACTGGAACCACCCTACAGGCCGTATAGTAATAGGAAGTCCCACCTCAACCACCAACCCATACCTGCTCCATTTCCAGTGCCTTGGGCGCAGTCATCCTCCTTTACCAGCACCCACTGTTCACATTTCTACCCTCACTCCTTTCTCTCCATTCCCAGAACCATGATAGGGTTCCCCTTGCCTTCACCTTTCATTTAATGGTTAAAATGGCAGAGGATGATTCACCTCCACTCAATGCCACCACCAAACACATCTTCCATCCCTCACTTTCAGAATTCTAGGCAAACTGTTCCCTTTATGACACCATGGGTCCACTCTTTGATCACCAAATCTTCTCCCCTTCCACAGGAGATGTTGCACCTACTCTTTGAATTTCTCTTTTCTCACTGCCCAGGCCCCCAAGGGTGAAAGAGCATTTTATTTGGACTTCTTCCAACCGAGTATACAGTTATCTCTGCTCACAGTACAGTTTCCCCTACATCAGAGTCACCAAACCCATGTTGGATGATCGCTTTACTGAACACCTCCATTCAGTCCGCAAGCATATTGATGGTAGGCTCCTCATTGTTCAAGTATGTCAAAGCTGTAAATGATTCCATCATTTCTGTGGCTTCTCTCATGACTAAAGAGTCCAATGCAGGATCGGCTGGACATTCACAGAATTGACAATTCATATCGTCATTGTTGGTGCTTGGGGGAACTTCTGCAGCTACACCACATTTGGCCTTCCTTTGGGCATGCTGGGAGTTGCGAGTTTGGTGTAGATATTCCTCAAATATACTGTACCAAATTTTCAGTGCTTGCTCCATGTGGGCCAGTCAGCTAATGTGTTTTCCCCAAGAGAGGTGGTCTGCAATGCAGAAGTTTCTAAGGCTCTTTTTTAGGGTGTCCTTATATCGTTTGTACTGACCACCTTGATATCATTTGCTCAAGACAGTTCCCCATGGAAATCTGCTTAGGGATTCCATAAAAATCGATGCATGGTCTGCCCATCAAAGTTGGAAAAAAATTCAGTCCGTAAGCATGACACTGATGATTCGGTGGCAAGCCACTTGAATTCTCCATCCCACTTTGATTCTGATCGCACAGTCCTTGGCCTCCTACACTGTTCCAAGAACCTCAATGCAAGCTAGAGAAACACCACCTCATTTATCTGTTAGGTACTTTACAGAATTACAGCTTGAACATCATGTTTATCAACTTTATACCTTAACCACATAATCCAATTTTCCCTGGACAGCAGGTAGGGTATACTGTAACTCCAATTGATCAAATTACAGAAAGGCACTCATCACTTATATTTCTGGTTATTTTTCTTCTTGCAGCACAGAGCACTCCTCTGTAATATATTGGTCTTGGTTTATTTCCAGCATTGCACATACCTCGTCAGTTGGTGTGAAAGCTTGCCACAGACTGATCGCCTCCCAGCAAGAAAATAAAAGATCTCACCTTCACTCTGAGCTAATCATCTTACATAGAGTTTATAGCACGGAAACAGGCCATTTGACCCAACTGATCTAGAGCAGTGTTTCTATGCTCTACATTACACAAGAGCATAAGAATTAGAAGCAGGAGTATGCCATTTAGCCCCATGAGCCTGCTCCACCATTCAATAAGGTCATGGCTGATCTTAACTCCACTTTCCTGGCTGTCCCCCTATAACCTTCGACTGCCTTGTGGATCAAAAATCTGTCTAACTCAGCCTTGAATGTATTCGGTGATTCCACAAGCTAACGACCCTCAGAGAAGAACACCGTCTCATCTCAGTCTTAAATGGGAGACCCCTAATTTTTAAACTGTGTCCTCTGTTTCTAGATTCCCTCACGAGTGAAAACATCCTCTCAGCATTCACCCTGTCAAGTTCTCATTTTCTACTACAACTAACCTTTTCAGCATTTCCTTTTTCTTCTCCCTGATATATTTATCTAACTTCCCCTTACTCAAAATCAAAATGGTATTATCTGTAGGAAATACAATCTAGTAAATAAAAAAGTAGCATGTTTAGTGTGTCTTATTTATGCTCCCAAGCAAACATAACATGGATCATGGAAACAAATAGAAATCTACTGCCCAAATTCTTGCTTTATCCCTGTGGCAATCAATCTACATGCCCCATTGACTCAGCGGTGGAACACTTAACAGCAATGTATCAAATAATCTTGACCACATTCACAACAGCCCCATCTCACTTAACAAAGTGGCATACCCAGATAGTTTCATGTTAACTTGGCTTCACGGGTAGCAATCCCATCTCCAAGTCAGAAGGCTGTGCTTTAAAGCCTCACTCCAAAAATCGAGCAAGAACTCCACCTTGCTCCCATGTTGGTTTCTCTGTCCTCAGCCTACTACAGTCTTCGAATGTAGCTCAATGTCAGCTTGAGGAACAGCACTTTATCTTTCAATAAAGCACTTTACAGCCTTGTGGACTTCACACTGAGTTCAATAATTTCAGAGCATAATCTCTTGCCCCATTTTGTTTCCGTTCTCATTGCAGATTTCAGCATACTCTCGTTTTTCTTTTGTTTCACTTTTGGATCCAAGTTGTTTATCATTCTGTCATTCACACCACCTCTGGACACATCTTTTGTTCCATTACCACTTCCTTGGGCCTTGAACCACCAACCCTTGTTTTCATTTATTCCCTCTTTCCTCCTACCCTTTGACAGACATTCCTTTTGTCCTTCCACAACTCTTTCTCCAGTACATCGATGATTACTTCGGTGCTACTTCATGCTCTCGTCGGGACTTGGAAAAATTTATTAATTTTGCTTCCAATCTCCACCCCTCCATCATTTTCACGTGGTCCATCTCTGACACTTCCCTTCCCTTCCTTGGCCTCTCTGTCTCAATCTCTGGTGATAGAATGTCCACCAATATCCATTACAAACCCACCGACTCCCACTGCTACCTCGACTACAGCTCCTCACACCCCGCTTCCTGTAAGGACTCCATCCCATTCTCTCAGTTCCTTCGCCTCCGTCGCATCTGTTCCGATGATGCTACCTTCAAAAACAGTTCCTCTGACATGTCCTCCTTCTTCCTTAACCGAGGTTTTCCACCCACGGTCGTTGACAGGGCCCTCAACCGTGTCCGGCCCATCTCCCGCGCATCTGCCCTCACGCCTTCTCCTCCCTCCCAGAAACATGATAGGGTCCCCCTTGTCCTCACTTATCACCCCACCAGCCTCCGCATTCAAAGGATCATCCTCCGCCATTTCCACCAACTCCAGCATGATGCCACCACCAAACACATCTTCCCTTCACCCCCCACCCCCGTCGGCATTCTGTAGGGATCGTTCCCTCCAGGACACCCTGGTCCACTCCTCCATCACCCCCTACTCCTCAACCCCCTCCTATGGCACCACCCCATGCCCACGCAAAAGATGCAACACCTGCCCCTTCACTTCCTCTCTCCTCACTGTCCAAGGGCCCAAACACTCTTTTCAAGTGAAGCAGCATTTCACTTGCATTTCCCCCAACTTAGTCTATAGCATTCGTTGCTCCCAATGTGGTCTTCTCTACATTGGAGAGACCAAACGTAAACTGGGCAACCGCTTTGCAGAACAACTGCAGTCTGTCCGCAAGAATGACCCAAACCTTCCTGTCGCTTGCCATTTTAACACTCCACCCTGCTCTCTTGCCCACATGTCTGTCCTTGGCTTGCTGCATTGTTCCAGTGAAGCTCAACGCAAACTGGAAGAACAACACCTCATCTTCCGACTAGGCACTTTACAGCCTTCCGGACTGAATATTGAATTCAACAACTTTAGGTCTTGAGCTCCCTCCTCCATCCCCACCCCCTTTCTGTTTCCCCCTTCCTTTTGTTTTTTTTCCAATAAATTATATAGATTTTTCTTTTCTCACCTATTTCCATTATTTTAAAATATTTTTAAATCTTTTATGCTCCCCCCACCCCCACTAGAGCCATACCTTGAGTGCCCTACCATCCATTCTTAATTAGCACATTCGTTTAGATAATATCACCAACTTTAACACCTATGTGTTCTTTTGTTCTGTTGTTTGTGACATCTTTTGATGATCTGCTTCCATCACTGCTTGTTTGTCCCTACAACCACACCCCCACTCCACTTCTCTCTCTCTCTCTCCGCGCACACGCACCCCCCCCCACACCCACACACACACACACACACACACACACACATATACACACACACCTTAAACCAGCTTATATTTCAACTCTTTCTTGGACTCACTCAAGTTCTGTCGAAGGGTCATGAGGACTCGAAACGCCAACTCTTTCCTTCTCCGCCGATGCTGCCAGACCTGCTGAGTTTTTCCAGGTAATTCTGTTTTTGTTTTTTATTCCTTTTTGTTCTTTTGCCACCCTTCCCATTTCACTTGTTTAAAACCTATTACATTTCTCACTTTTCCCAGCTCTGATGAAAAGCCATCGATCTGAAACGTTAACTATTTTGCTCTCTCCACAGATGCTGCCTGACCTGCCAAGTATTTTCTGTTTTTATTTCAGATTTCCAGCATCTGTAATACCTTGATTTTCAACATAATTGCAAGTTCAGGCAGATAAAATTAGGAGTTATTGTGCAAGTCCCAGTTAAATAGGGAAAAACAGGAAACCTGATTTTTTCTATCACTTTAGTAAGGTTGATAACTTTATTTTAGTTAAATAAACTGGAAACTGTAAAGGAAATTTAATTGTTTAGGCATAGCATGATAAATTCTACAGCAAAACTTATATTTGATAGTATTCCTTCATTTTGGGGGCATTTAATGTTAATTCTTGGTTTATTGAGGACAGAATGAAAATAAAACTCAAAACATGCAAAATAAAAGCAACTGTGCAACAACTGAAGTAGAAAAATTGAGTTTGAAATAAATCACCCTCAACTAAAACTTGGGTTTCAGGTGGCAGCTTAACTTGGGTTGCAAATCTTTGGAATGCTCTCCCCAGAGTGTTGTGGAAGCTTCATCACTGAATATATTTAAGGTGGGATAGGCAGAGTTTTGGTCTCTTAGGGAATCAAGGAATATGAAGAGCAGACAGAAAAGTAGTGTTGGACTCCAAAATCAGCCATGATCACACTGAATGCTGGAACAAGTTCGATGGGCCAACTGGTCTACTTCTGCTCCAATCTTTTGTTCTCTCTTTTCAAACCAAAAATCAAGTTCCTTACAACAAAAACAAAAAGAAGCAAGTTAAACAATACAAAGACGTATCCCTTCCACTCCTCACTGATGGTTTTGGTTCCAATATCTAATTTTGTCAATCCCACCTTGCTCAAAATGATGCAAAAGATCATTTACTATTGATTAAGAGTCCAAGGGCAAATTTGTCTGCTTTAGGGGAGAGATTGAAAATAAAAAATTGGGTTTGTAGTTCTAGCACTGCATAACTGCTAGAAACCTCAGATTTGAGCTCTGCTCCTTGGGATACCTGGGTATGACTCAGGATCATATTACCACCTTGCAGGTGAGAAAGAAAACAATAAGAATGTCTGTCATGTATATACAGCATATGCTTTACGCACTGCATTTGCATGGACACTGTAATAGCAAGTCCACACCACCACTTTGTTTGATGAAGCAGAACAAAGTTTGGTTCACTTTTCATAAGAGAGGAGGAGGGCAGAAAGATGAAAAAATAATGAAGCCTAAATATTTAATTTCAACAAAGTTGGAACACATCAATTACCATACTTGGAATTCTAACCCAAAATCTTACAATGCCTGAAACTCTTATTCAAATTTTACAAGAAATATAGAAAAATACTGCAATTATTGCAGACAGATGCCCATTATTAACTGGTTTACGCTACAGGTAGATGCCAGTTTTCGTGAGTTTGCTCCAGTGCATAATAGCATCAAATAATAAAGGGTGAGACCAACAAGAGATGTTTATTATTTGCAGGATCATCTTCATTTAAATGATATATAGGGTTGTTTGGGTGAGTAGCAGGAATCATCAATAAATTGCTGTCTCGAATGCAGGCCATTTTCTTTTAAATTCTACCCCCACAGAGAAAAAAAATCAAGCTTTATCCGATTACTTAGAAAGAAAAGCAATGGCTCTGGCTCAACTGAGTAAAGAAGATATTTATCATGTTGATGTTTTCCACCTCTCACCCCATCTTCCCCACCTTACTCTTTTCATCCCTGTAAAGAAGCATAATGATAGACTTGATTTAAAAAACATTTAATTTTAAGGGCTGAAGCAGTCATGACTGAAACAGAACAGAATCACAGAATCCAATATTGAACCTGTGTAAGTGAATGGGCTAAAATCAGGCCCATTGAATCACTGAATAGTTACAGCATAGGAGGTCATTAAGCCTTTCGAGCACATGCCAGTTCTCTGCAAGAGCACTTTAGCTAGTCCCAATCCCTACTCTTTCCCAAAAGCCATTCAATTTTGTTCCCTTCAGGTTCTTAACTAATTTTGAAAGCCACAACTGAATTTGTCTCCATTTGTGGGTTTTTCTTCCTTTCTCTTGTTCTCCCTGACGACAATGATTCACATAAGGGTATGGCTCCACAGGTACCTGAAGACCTTCAAGTTATCTCATAAAAGCGTCAATTCTTCAAGTGCAGGACCAGCAACAAGTCTTATCCGATAATGCAAGGCTTGTCCCAGTCTTCTGTCAATTTGCACAAATTTGCTGTGGGCACTTTGTTGACTTTTTCTCGCCCACTTAGGACCTCTATAATTTTCACAGCTCAGTACCACACTACACAATGCATTTATCTAGTGAGCATTTGGATGAAGTTCAATTTTTTTGTATGGGGTTTCAAAATTCTGAGTCATAAGTAAAGGAAGTGAGATTCCCTTCATAAGTTTGGCAAAGTGTCTTCTACTTCATAGTTTATAAGTGACAACAAAAACATTCAACTTTCACGATAATGTCTGCATAACCTTTTTGAAGAAATGGCAACACAAATGGACTGTCAAAAACTCGAAAATATAGCTTCCAAAATGTCAGATTAACGTAGAAGAGAAAATACTGAATTGTGTGCCCAAAACTGTGTGGTGGAATGACTACTGTTTCTCATTCATATAAATTACTTGGGCTCAGAAACTCAATGCAAAATCATCAAATTTACTGATGATCCCAAAACGGAGAAGCAATGGAAAAATAAATAAATAGGCAGGCCAATGACAGGTGAAAATTTAATGTAGACAAGTCCAAGATACGGCAATAGAAGCAAAAAAAAAACAACACCTGAGACCACTGGGTCTAAGTGTGCACAGCAACAAACAATCGAGCAAATAAAATGTTGAATTAAATAAGCAAAACAGTAGAACACAAGTAAAGAGAGGTCAAGATGAAACGTGCAGTCGCTGGTCAGACCTTGAGTTCTGTTTCAGGTCCAGTCACAAGATATAAAGGAGGCAGGAGGCATCCTGGCACTGCAGACAATGCAGGAAAAAAAACAAGTCCAATCCCCATATTTCAGAGGTCTCAGGATTACCTGGAAAAGAGGCAATCTTACAAGTACATAAGATAACTAAGGGTAAATCTAGATTATTATATTGAAATAAATTGGAAGAGAAGGACAAAAGATGCAGGTTCAAATTAGGACCGACAAGGAACTCACGTAGGGTCACAAACAAAAGGCCAGACTTCCAAGTATAGTGGAGGTGAAAAACTTAGAATAATTCAAGCAGAGATCTTAAATCAAAATATTAAATTCTCGCATGATGTAAACATGTGATTTTGATCCTGCAACCAGAGGCCCTGAACTATTTATACAAATCCACATTTAAAACTATTCGCATTGATGAATGTGCAGTACCAATAGGTTATTGAGCAATCCTGAGACCTCTGAAATATGGGGATTGGACTTGTTTTTTTTCAACATTGTCTACAGTGCCAGAATGCCTCCTGCCTCCTATACATTTCATGACTGGACCCTGAAACAGAACTCAAGATAAGGTCTGACCAGTGACTGCACGTTTCATCATAACCTCTTTTTACTTGTGTTCTATTGTCATTGATCAAGCAGTCAATTTAGGCATGATGGAAGTGTAACTTAAACAAAAAAATGTAGTTCCAAAACTATTACTCAGTCAGTTTGTCTATAGGAAAGGATAGGAAAAAATACATAACATAACAGATTCTTTTTTCCTCAATTTCTAATTGCAACAAAATCTCCCTATATAGTTTTATTTCATCCTTCCATAACCTAATCTACTTTGCATGTACTAAAGCAAATTAATTTTGATTAGTTGGTAATGAAATGCTTTAGCATTAAACCTCACACTTTGTTGCAATATTTAAATTATTGAATAATTCATTTTTAGAACACAAATGGACTTAATTATAAGTAGACGGTTATTGCTTTCCGTTCTGCCAGACGAACCTTTCACACAAATGAACAACATTTTGATAACAAGGACGCAAAGTAAAAGATGAGAACCATTTTTATATTCAACTTAACCACACTACAGAGAAGTGCATCTTTTGTTCTGAAGGACAGTTGCGGTCACATCTGCCCTGCCCTGGAGTGTTATTTTACAGTTACATTCCCTTCACTGTACAGGAGACTCATCTATCCACATGTGCATTTTCTAAATGTTTTAAGGTGGTTTCAGATCATGAAGAATTTTTCCCTCACTGCATCCACCTTGAAAATGACGTGTCTCCTTTTGTTTCAATCAAAGTTAACAACTGAACAATCATTCAGCCTTATAATGAAGAGCAAGAGGACCAGCTGGCATACACAATATAAAGAAAATCATCTAAAACCCCCGAAGGTACAACTGACTTCAAATCAACTAGCACCTTGGTCAAGTACAGAACTTCAATATAATAAACCACTTCTCAATCACCTCTATCATGTGCTGGTCCTCATCTAACAATTTGAGGATGAATTCCCAACAAAGAAGCAAATGCACATTTAAAAATGGCATTTTGGATCAAGTTAAATTCAAAACAAACTAAGAGTGGAAAAAGAGAAGGGGCAGAGCTTTCAGGTTTTGGATTATTCCATTTTGCAGAGGTTAATCAAGCTAAACGTATTCTCATAGAAAACAAATGATACGAATTAGGTCAAAATTACCAAAGTTTAAGTCATTCATCTGAGAACTCTGATTGGTCCAAGACGTTCATTTAATTTTTCGTACATTAATGTTGAACAAATGCTAGTATCCTTCTTAAAGCCAGCTCGACTTCACGCAAAGATCCTTCAAAATCAACTTCGATGGACTGGACACTGCATTCCAGATCCCTCTCCCTGATGGGACGTCTGCCCAAAGATCTGCATTTCAAGAATCGGCCTGTTCAGTCACGTGAAGACCCACAGCAGAAACTCATGGCCCTGAATAGGCACCATCCGCGAATCGAAGAGCGGGCAAAAATAACACAGGCGGAGTAGATTTCTGCAGTAAATATGGACCAAGTTGAAGCAGTCAATAATAAAGAATCAAATTCTGATTCAGTAAGGAAAATAGAAATATCAGTTGACAAAAGCAGGAAGATGAAAATTCAGATTTGGCCATGAAACAGAATTTAATTAATGAGCAGGCTGCATGGGCTGAGCAACCTTTTCAAATTCTTATATGTCAAGGAAATTGTGGGAGGAAGCTTTGTGTTCAAAGTGTTTTCCCTTTATTGTATAAGAGAAAATGACTTCAAATTGCTTTGAATTTTTGTTGACATGGAGACATTTGGGTAGGGTCACTCAAGGCTGATTTGGTGACATCAATTAAAGGGAGCATCCCACAAAGCTTCCATCCTGAAGAATGGTTGCCATAACTTCAACTGGCTTGACTATCCATCCCCAAAAATCATTCTATAGGCTAGAGTTGCAAACTTTTCAATCTCTTCAGTGATTCCAGGGTCAGGGGAATCTCCAATAGTTCTCAGGCTTGCCTGAAGAGGTGGCCCATAGTGGTTACTGTGGAGTTACCCAAGGCCACAGGAAGTGAGTGGGAAAGGTAATGGGCAAGCTTAGGAAACATCAACAGATTATTGTGGGATACTGAGGGACAAGGATTGCAAAACTGAGAGGAAGAAAGGGCATGAAGGACAAGGCTGATGGGGGCCAGCTTGCAATGAACATGGACCGGGGTGTTAAATAGCATACAGAGCAAGGCATGGGCACTTTAACTTCCACCACTGACAGGCCAGCCAACCACCTAAAATGAGAAATGAGGCACACAAAAGAAGATGACACAGAGATAAACACAAAAAAAAGAGACAAAGGCAGTACCTAAATATGTCAGAGACAGGGAAGAGAAAGACTCATCCAACTCACTGACGGGGCACCACCACCTGTAACCACTTCAAGATTTGCATCCATTTGATAAAAGGTATGGATGAATTAGGCAGTATTTGTGACAAATTAGAAATGGGGTGAGAAGCTCAACTAGGGATAAAATGAGTCACTGCGATTGCAAAAATGTTCATTGTCAATAACAAAAGCTTGCATTTATACAGTTCCTTTAACATGGTAAAATATCCAAGGCACTTCACAGGAGCATTATCAAACAGAATGAGACATTGAGCCACATAAGGAAGGATGCATTTAGTGACTAGAGAATGAAGTCTAAGGCAGGGGCCAAAGGCAATGGCTTTACTCTTTCTGGTCCCACAGAAATCTTGCCACTCACTGTAATCACCAGCCTGCAACTGCCTCTGCCACAATACCTTCAGTTCAGCAAATTGCCTATGACCACAGACTACCTTCTGAGAGCATGCCAAGAAGCCACAGGTTGCAACCGAATATGCATGCCGCTGCAATGTGCTGTCCAATCAAAACAAATATCAGGGATATGAGGACATGCAATTTGTGAGGGGAGAAACAGAAAAGTAAGAAAGTTGGGGCAAAAGACATCGTATTATCAAGAGAATTCCCGCATTACATGACCCAAATAAAGCATATGTTGGTGCATTTTACATAAATCATTCATGGGGTAAAGTTCAACTTGCAGTCAGACATTTTGGGAAATTTCAAACTATATTCATGAAAAATGCTTTGCGTAACACGAATAAAAATATTCAAACACGCCACAGTTGCCTATCGTTCTTTGCTTTGAAAAGCTGATATTTGCAACATCTGCACATGCGCAAATATTTCGCAGTCTCTTAGAGAAAATATATTGCCATCCATTTTTGCAGCACAAATACAGAAATGATGTCAAACAGTCATACAATCGAGTTATGACAGTTTTTACCTAATCGCGTTTTAAAACATTTCAATTTCAGAATAGGGTCCTGTCGAGACTTGATATTAGCATTTACCCATTACACAGAGCTCTCCCTGACAAGAGAATAACTCCACTAGTCTTGTTAAATAATTCAGATATTACACTTAATCTCTTTGACTCCGTGAGTTTTGCACAATACTTATTGGGCATCTTCCAAAGCATACCTACTTCCTTTGGTTGTTACATACCACCCAAAGTTGACACTGTTCACACAACTTCAGGTTATAGTCTTTTACCATTATCATATATGCACCTTCCCTTGTTCATATATGCATGCAGACCCACAGTCCCTGCAATCTGGAATAAACATCTGATTGTTTCTCCATAAACTAAAATGCCACACTGGCCAACTGACAAAGAAAAACATCTAGAGCCGATAGATTTAATGCACAGGTTGTGAGCCAGGTAATCAGAGGTGAAATAAACAAATCAGGAGCAAACGAAGCATGTGAATAAATTACAATAGTTCACTTAAATTATAGAATCTGTCACATTAGGCATCTCAAAGCTCTTGGATACATATACAAAGGATATGGATCATAGAAACAGTCATTTGGCCTAATCAGTCAATGTTGTCTTTCCTCATCTAACTTTCTTACCATAACACTCTCTTCCCTCTCCCTCACATGCACTTATACTATTCAAGACAACCACTCCTTGTGGCAGAGTTCCACACACTCACTACTCTCGGAATAAGGAAGTTAATTTTGAATTCTCTGTTTGATTTTTTGATGACTGTCTTTTTTGATGACTTCTAATTTTGCTCTTCCCCACAAATGGTAATATTTGTCCCGTGTCTACTCCATTAAAACGTTCCATAAATGTAAAGACCTCTGTTAGTTCACCATGAAAGCCTTCTCTTTTAAGAGAAAAGAGACCCGTCTTCTCATGATAAGTACAACTCCTTATTTCTGGTATCATCTTTCTAAATTTTTTTTTTAACATCTCCCATACCTCTATCATTTCCAATAACATGGCATTATGAAAATGGAAGCATTGTGCACAGCCCTTCAGGTGTGGTCTAACCAAGGTTTGATACAAATTTAGCATAACTTCTTTACTTCTCAATTCTATCTCTCCAAAAAGAAACCTTAGCACTTTTTTTTGCAATGGCCCTGATAACCTATGTTGGTACTTCTCATGATTTAGCACTCCTACTTTAGACAAATGTCAAAGTTGCAAAGCTTTATGTAAGATTAAATACCACAGAATCTTACAATTAACTCCAGCTGCTTAGCAGTACACTGATAAGGGAACTGATCGAACAACTTCTGGCTTAAGAATTAATAAATTGGACTACAAAATGATACCTGAAAGGTGTTCTCAGAGGCTTATCTGAAATCTTTCATCCATTTTCAAGACAATGTATCTTTGAATGTCATAACCAGGATTTCCTCTTGAGACAGTCATCAGAGCAAAGGACCAGTAAAATAGCACATGAAATAGCCTGTAAAATTGGTAATAGCATAACCCAATGATCCATATTAATTGTTTCCATCATCTAGGTGGGCTGCAAGTCTTATCTTACATGGTGAATATTCCAACAAAGCAGATATGAGTCATCTGCCTTTGCAATGATATCAGGACAAAGGGTCAGCTCAACAAAAGGAAAAGAGGATTTCATTGAGCAAGCATTAATCACTGATGTGGCTCTACTGTTGATACACCAACAGGATCCAATAATGAAATATAATGGAAAATTAAACAAATCTCCCAATAAATTATATTTTTAAATTAGATTGATTGCAAGATCACTCTCTGGATATTATACTGGATATTAACCAATGACTCAATTAGATTTGCATCTATAAATCTCTCTGGTTTCCAGCATTTTAAATTTCAAACAAAAAAACTGACTCAGCTACAAGGGATAGTTGAGAAAGGGAAAAAGCAGTGATCCGAAACAATTCAGTGCCTCAACTACACCAAATAGCTTATAGAAACTGAACTTTTAAAAATAAGTAGTACAATCTACAGGAACTTGTCATAGCTAATAGAATTTAAACCAATTCAAAAGAATGATTAACTAACTTACAATAGCAACAAAAAAGATAAGACATAGAATATTGTATTTACTGTGCTATCAATTATTTTTAATGGGATTTACCCATCCCACTGATAACATTTTTCAACACTACAGTATATCATCAAATCTGCTCATTGACCAATTTTCTCAAGTATCTCAGAGCTGTTAGAAATTCATTCAGTAAAACACTGTGGGATGCAAATTCATGTCAGGATTGATCCACTAAAACTTAGGTGTATGACTATTATGATAAAACTTTCCATATAAAAGCTGGATTATCATTTTCTGAAGAAACTTCTTCTCAATTCAACAGATAGAAATTTATCCAACCAGTGGTGGTGTTTTCTCCCCACAAAAGATGTCAAATCACCCAAGGTTCTTTGATAATAGGAGGTCCCTATAAATAAGATCCAAGTGGGATAATTGTTGTTCAATGTTCACTTATACATTCCTTTATCTCCTGCCCAATTTTCTTACATCTCAAGTTCTCCTGTTCAAACACGGTTCTACAGGCACCAGTCATCTCCCATTACAAGTCCCCATTATTGATGTGCAAGTCCGGGTGCTGAATGTCATTGGATTGGAACCTTGGTGAACTTTCCCCTCCCTATCCCAGGGGTGCTGATGCCAATGGTAATGGCTTAATTGCTAGCTTGGCCGATTTCAACAAACACAGCACACACTTGGGTGGCGAGGGAATGGAAGGCGGATGGAAGCAAAGGAAGAGAGGACTTGGAATCTACTCAGTGTGGCTCAATTATTTGCTGTATAAAATCATGAAGCCAGTGGGGGGTGGGAGCTATGTCAATTTTATTTGAAGTTTTAATTTCTTTTGGTATAAATAGCTCACCCACTTTGCCACAGTGAGCAGTTGGATTAATTTAGCTAGTCCCAAGAAACACAAGTTTGACTACGAGATTAACTTTATTTATTTTGAACAAAGAACACAACCAAAAATCAAGCAAACCAAATTTAACAGTTAAATATTTTATTAAAAACACACACTTAAGTCAACAGCAAATATTATCTCCAAACAGGAACTCAGCACCACGTGGGAAAATGCAAGTGCGCATATGCTGATACAGGAATATGCTCTGCCAACTGGTTTGAAACTAATCTTTAAAAGGCAGGGTTTATTATTTGTAATGGTTATTTTTAAAAACAAATATTAGGACCAGAAACCATCCCAATTTGCATTGTGTTCTGATTTTGAATCTGAATATTTCATAGCTCCATTTCTATTCTAACCCATAAGCAATAGTTCTTGTTTAAAAGGTAATTAAGGACACAAAAAATGGCAATTAGATAAGAAACAGAAATTGCTTTTTTTCCCTCCCCATTCACAAATTCATGTTGATCAAATATTAACTTTAGAAAAAAAATCCACTAAGAACATTAGAAACATAGCATCTTACAAAATCAGAAGAGCTCACTACAATACATCTGGTTAATTCCAAAGCTGCGAAAAGGTCATAAATTTACTCCATCACGCTCTAATCTGCTATATTTGTACCTACTTCCCGCATCAATTTACCACAACTATTGACCTCCACCGTTTTCTCAAACTGTAATTAAATCCAGAAGGAATTGCAGTTATTCGGGGCCTTTCATCAGCTTAGGACTTCCTAAAGCACTCTATACCCAATGTGGTACTTCTGAAGCCAAGTCACTATCATAATGCAAAAAATCGTGGCAGCCAATTTCCATAGAACAAGGTCGTGCTTGCAAACAGCAATATGATAAGCACTAGATAATCATTTTTTTCTTTAGTGATATTGGTTGAGAGGTAAATATTGGCCAGAGCTTCAGTGAGAATTCCCCTGCTCTTACAAGTATTACCATGAGATCTTTTATGTCCATGTGAAAGGGAAGACGGGGATAGGATGAACATTCCTCCTGCAAATGATAGTGCCGCATTCCCTCAGTACAAGATATAATTAAATCTAAATCATATTTTCCCCTTCCCTCATCTGAGTTTGAATCAATGCACCTTTGTCAGACTTCAACGTTATATTAAAATTCTGGTTTAATTTATGTACACCCTTAAGAACCTTGAACACTTTGAATAAGATATCTTTAATGTAAAAAAGAGTGCAGTTTTCATAGCTCTTCACAGCCTCGATCAAGGTATCAAGTTACTTGTATCTTCTCTGATGTCAGGTGCCCCCACCATTGAGTGTTGTACTCAGTATTCCAAGCAGGATCACATCAGTGCTTTGTATACATTCATTATCATGTAACCAATCTGCAGATTAATAGTAGAATATATTTTACACAACAAAACCATGCTTTTCCCCATCTATGGCTGCTCTAAGTAAATGGCCATAAAGTTTCGGACTTTAAAAATGATTAGGACAACTCCCCAGGTAGTCCAGCAAATTTCACCAAGGAAGATCCCAGATTTCATTCTTGGTCGTACTAAATTAGCTGATATTGGGTAAAATGCAAGTAGGAATGTTAAAATTTACCTCATTCCATTGAACTAGAAAAAGGGTAATCGCTGATCATTGATGATGCACGTCATAATGGGAATGTCAAAATCATGAAAAGTTCCTCTCAGTTGTTTAGTGTATCCAAGTATATATGTATAATTACATAATACTAAGTTGCCCCACACACACACACACAAACCGCCCCCCGACCCCCCCCAAAAACCCCAACCCTACACCATCAGCAGAGGCAGAAAAGCAAACATCTACTTAATCTCGTCCCATTCCCCGGCTCTTTCACCAAGGTCTTCATATGTTTCCTTTCTAAACATATATCCAATTCTATTTTGAGACTTACTATTGAATCTGCTTCCAGCACCCTTTCAGGTGATTTCAGATCGTAACAACCTGCATGTAAGAAAAAAACATCTCCCCTGGCATTTTTCCAATTCTGGTTACCGAACCACCTGCAAGTGAAAATAGTTTCTCCTTATCTTCAGTAAAACTCCATAATTTTTAAATGCATGAAGCTAGTCAGATGTGCTTGCTTCATCATTCTACTTTGGAATTCAAGATCATCATGCATTTATAAAGATAAAAACAAAAAAACTACGGATGCTGGAAATCCAAAACAAAAACAAAAACAGAATTACCTGGAAAAACTCAGCAGGTCTGGCAGCATCGGCGGAGAAGAAAAGAGTTGACGTTTTGAGTCCTCATGACCCTTCGACAGAACTGTTCTGTCGAAGGGTCATGAGGACTCGAAACGTCAACTCTTTTCTTCTCCGCCGATGCTGCCAGACCTGCTGAGTTTTTCCAGGTAATTCTGTTTTTGTTTTTGTTATGCATTTATATAGCACTTTTAACACAGTAAAAAGTTCCAAGGCACTTCACAGGACTGTTATTAAATCAACTTCAGCATCAGTGTCAATTATTGGTTGATTCAGGTGATGGGCTTGGTTTGATTAAGGATGGAGAGCACATATAAAGAAAGTCATGTGTGAAGGGGGGACAGTGGGAAAATCGGGGGACCTCCTCATGGGTCTGCTCCTGGGCCTGGCCAAGGCAGCTATTAACAGGTCCAGGCAGCTGACTGTCTGCCTCTCTTCTGAGGTTACATTCGTGCTCGGGTGTCCCTGGAGAGGGAGCATGCAGTGTCCGCTGATCTGCTTAAGGCTTTCCATGACCAGTGGGTGCCATAGGAGCTGCAGTGCATCTTCACCCCTGGGAAGATCATTTTGGTTTGTTTTGATATTACATCTCTTTTTACAGTGCCCCTTTAAAGGACTGTCAATTAGTTAATTGGTTTATTTATTTTATTGTTTTTCATAAAAGTACAAAAAAAGTGATGTGCAGAGGGGTACACAGGCAAATTGGAGGGCCTTCTCATGGGTCTGGCTCCTGGACCAGGCTAAAGTGGCCATTAATAAGTCTGGGCAGTTGACCTGACCTGACCTAACAGTGGGCAGTTGAGGGAGTAGTCCAACCCAACTATCTGCCCCCCTCCGTGGCTACACTTGCGCGCCAGGTGTTCCTGGTGAGGGAGCATGTGCTGTCTACTGGTACACTTGAGGCCTTCCATGACCGTTTGGCCCCACAGGGGCTGAGGTGCATCATCAGCCCCAGAAATAACATTTTAATTTGATTTGCAAAGTTTCCTTTAAAAGTTTTGCCATTTTGATACACTGTCCCTTTAAAGGGTTGTGAATGAATTAATTAGATAATTTGTCCGCTTGTTTATTTTTATTGATACTCAAAAGTAGTATAAAGAAAATAGTGTGCTGAGGTGAGGGCAGGGGTGCAGGAAAATCAGAGGGCCTCCTCATGAATCTGCTCCTGGGCCTAGCCAAAGTAGCATTGACAGTTCCAGGCAGCAGGACTTGGAGGGGGTTGTTAGGCTGTGTGCCTCTCTTCCACAGCTACGTTCATGCCCAGGTGTTCCTGGACAGGGAGCATGTGGTGTCCACCAGTACAGTTGAGGCCTTCTAATAACAGTGGGCACCACAGGGGCTGGAATGCATCATCTCTCCCTACAATAACATTTTAGTTTGTTTTGATCAATTTCCATTGACGTTTTGTTTTTGTTACAGTGCCTCTTTAATGAATAGTTCTTTGGCTTTTCTCAGTTAATTAGTTATTGAGTTATATTTGTTATGCTCAAAAGAGTATTAGGCTTGGCCTAAATAGCCAAGTGGTTATGGTACTAGGTTTGTAACCCCAAGATCAAGAGTTCAAAAGAGTATTAAGAGAGTCAACTGAGATACCATGTAGATAGGTATAGGCAGAAATCTGTAATTCTACATCATGTGAATAAATCTAATCTCAAGGAAAAGATCTGCGTCTTGTTCCATACTTCATCATCTGGCTTGGATCCATTTAACATTGAGTCACTTAAGGAATTATTAGGACAGATAACCAAAAGCTTGGTCAAAGGTTTTAAGGAGTGCCTTAAAGGAGAAGGGAAGTACAAAGGCGGAGAGGTTTAGACAGGGAACTCCAGAGCTCAGGGCGAAGGCAGCTGAAAACACAGCAGCCAACAGTGCAGCGATTAAAATGGATGTGCAAATGGTCAGAATTGGAGGAGGTCTTCTGAGTGACTCTTCTGTTGGGCTGGCTGGGGAAGTTTACAAGGTAAGGAACAGAGGCTATGGGGGGCTTTGTATACAAAGATGAGAATTTTAAAATAAAAGATTTAATCAATTAGGAGCCAACGTAGGTCATCAAGCAGAGGGGTGAGCTCTGATGGGTCAGCCTTAAGAGTATTGGAATAACCAAGTCTATGGATAAAAAAAGGATCGGTGAAGGTTTCAACAGAAAATGAGCTTAGGTAGGGGCAGAGCTGGGGACATTACAGAGGTGGTCTTGGTTATGGTGTGAATATATGATCGGAAGCTCAGTTCAAGGTCAAATGTGACAACAAGCTTGCGGATAGTCTGGTTCAGCATCAAACAGTTGCCAGGGAGAGGGATGGAATCGCTGGCTAAGAAACTGATGCAGTAGGGGGGACCAAAGACAATCATTTTGATTTTCCCTATTTTTAGTTGGAAAAGATATTGGCGTAGCCATCTAAATACTACTGTGCATTTATATGTGAAGATGAAAAAAACAGATGTAATAGAATAAAGAAATGTTACATATGGAAAGGATTATATTTCTTGAATGGTCAACAGTGACCTGCTCACAAAATTAAGTGTGCTTTAGTTTGGTGGGTTTCTTTCACATTTAGCTATCCATCAGTTACATAAGATTGTTTTTACATATTTTAAGCTAAGGCGAAGTGTGCATATTTCCAAATTTAATTTTTTATCAGTAATATCAGCTATATGAATGACTAGTCTATTGTTTAAAATAGGGGGGTGGGGAGGGTGAAATCAAGCAGCTTATGTTTTTAATTAACGTAACCCTCTGTGAAACAGCCTTTCATGTATTATGTACGCTTGTTTGGCTACTGCATTGCATTAGCCAATTTTTGAGGTTGGGAAATTAGGCATTGCGTGGTTGTCAGACAAGGACTGGAACAAAACCAACTGTGATGACCTCCACTGTCCACCAGCTTGGCAACATTTGCTGCTTAGCCTTGCTTATTAAAAAAAAAAGCACTTGGGCAAAAAAATCAGAACCATATTACCCAAAGAGAGGGAAACTTATCATATTAGAGCTTTTTTGATTACTTCCATCTATTCAAATGAGTTAACTAAATAAAATGAAATCTAAATGTATAACTGTTTGATGCATAAATGTCAACAATAGCTATAAGACCTAACTAGCAAGAATATAACTGGCAAACCCTGAATGCAACATGGCAAAGTACAGCACAGAACTGGAGACAATTCAATAACAAACACATAAAAGCTCTGGAAACTACAGAGGTTATTCATTCATTCATCTGCTATGGTTAATATACAATTTTGAAGCAATAAACACAAGTACTTTTACTGGATTCCTTCAAAAAAAAGGCAAACAAGAAATTAACAATTGTTAATTATTTTGAGCACAAGTTGCCCTCCAATATCTCACCAGGTCAGAGATGAATGTTCAAAAATTCTGGACAACAAAGCACTCCCTAGAGTGGCCAGATCAAAAACACAGTAGAGCTACAAAATCAAGCTTGCACCCCACTATGCCGACACCAGCTTATCGTCAAACTTGCTCGACAGCAATAACTAAGAAGTACTTGTGGTTATTTCTGCCACACTCACCAATCTTACCTGCAGTCCTCTACGCCTCAAAATACTTGAATCATCCATGATGTCCGTTCAAATTAAATTTTACTGTGCATTCCAACTGCAGACTTGTGTGAATTGCATTAACACTTAGCCTGTTGTCTCTCACATCAGTAGCAATCATCAAGCAAGTACATTGTCCTGTTTGTCACTTGTCAAAGCAGGCAGAGCCACTATACTTTCCTAAGGACACCAATTTTTTTTTTGAGTTTGTGCAACATAAATCCCTGTCTTTCTGTTTGAAGGCAGTCTGAGCTGCTCAGGGGTTGGTAGTCTATCTGTCACCCATGGAGAGGTTGTTTCCTGTTCTAAGTAGCTGAGACATGTGCGGTTCAGACGACGCAGGAATTCATTCACCTATTCATCACCAGCGTAGCTGCTGGGGCTATTTCAATTCTGCAGCTCCTCTGAACTGGCAGTGTTTATATGAATTGCAGACTCGGCAGAAAGCCAACAGTTCTTCTCGTGTGAGAGTTACAGCCACAATCAGAGCCCACTTCAGCATGAGGTCAAACATTTCTCCTTACATGCCAGCCTAATCTGTCTTTTGAATTTACATCTTCCATCATTACAAAAAATCTTTTCTCTCTCTCCAGTCTCAAAGTCAAGCATAAGGTGAATGCCCAAATGATATTACTAGGATATTTATGAGGCAATCTCACAAAACTCTCTGGAAAACTGCACCATGATTCATAGGAGTAAAATGCAGCACAAATCCAAAGTGAACAAAGTGTTCAATTTATAAATCTTGCTCCGTTACGGCAGGCATTTGTCCGTTTGTTATGTGACAGATCCAGAGCTCAGTAGCACTTCCTCTCCATCTGCTGTTGAAAGCAACTGAATGCAGTCAGCCAGCCAGCGAGGCAGCCAACCAACCACAGACAGGGCAGAGAAATATTTGCATAAATTATACAGTTAGGCATCTCACGCTGCTGAGAAAATCTCCCTCTCCCTTTGGTTCAAAATCACATTCATTCCATACTTATATTGTCACAAGTGTAGTGTAATTTGAAGCTATAACAACAACTTGCTAAATATTTCCCAGAGTTATCATTGTAGCATATCTGAGTAAATAATTATTGTAAATAAAACCCATAAGAAACCCTTTTGAAATAAGTCAAAGTAAACTGCACTTATGTATAATTACTTTTCTGAGGAAACAGCAAATAAAGCCAGTAACCACCTAACGGAGCACCTTTCTTGGTCACCCCGAGTTTCCACTTCCTTTGTCCAAATTGTATTTTAACAAGCTATTTTACTTCAGCTACTTAAACACACAGGAAAGTCCAAAAAGTATTTATTTTGTTCAAGTAACTCTCCCATTTCAGAGGAAGAGAATAATTTATTTTGATGTTTTGGTGACATTGTCTGACCTAGACCTGTTCCATAGTAACGGCTATGGCAGAACCCCCAAAGAGCCAGACCACCTCCTGACCCAATGAAATCATAATGCAGACTTGGCAGGAAGGATTTGCAACAAGCTACCTAGGTGTAAAACTGGTATTGCGGATCAACCACTCATTATAGAAACTGCCTAATTTTCATTCTAAATGATTCTCAGTGATAAACTTAGCGATTATTTCCATTGGCAGTTTCCTGGAACAGAAACAGCAGTTACAAGCCCAGGCAAGACGTTCAAAATCTAGCCCCAGAATTCGTAACCCCACCATAAAACATGGTGACCCACAAACCATACAGTTCCAGAGCTGTGTGCAAGACAAGTTTTAAGTCACTTCGCTGCTTGTTGTCTCCTAAAGTGCTACTCCAGAATGTACGGAGGCATATCCCAATGGCCAATGACTGGACTGGAGTGGCCAAATAGCGAGGCAGAGGTGACTGAAGGGTCCCTATCCCAAAACAAAACCTTTGAACGGTAAACAGTGAATTGCAATACATGAAAAAAGTGACCAGATTATTATTTTCTTTTCTAAAATGGAGAATATTTCAAATGAAATGTATTCCTCAAACAACTCCTTTATTCTTTAAGCAGTCTAGGAATACTTTGAAAACAAAATAATCAGTATGAAACCAAATAAACATTGGTAATAATAGGAATTTGTGCCAAAGGCAGCACAACAATTAAAAGGTACACATATGCTCACAAAATGTTATGACAGTATGATATTACAATACCTCCTTTTGTAGCCAACCAATTATTCACCTAAAATTTTGTGCCCAACATCTATTTAGAATCGTAGCGAGAGAATAAGAACCGTTATTGAAACAAATGTAATATCTTGAGGGGTGGGGAGGGTATAAGAAAAATAGGGCATGCATAATATACAAATACTATACAAAAAACTTAACAGGTTAGTACACTATAAACATGTACTAGATGTGGAAATTATTCTGTCTCTAAAATATCAGACATCCCAACATTTGATGTAGTGGCCCCAATTGAACTATCCTAGTAAAACACACTAAAAATCAAGTTAAGAATCGAAGCAGAAAAAGGCCTTAGAAGAGCCATTTCCTATCCAAAATAGGCATTTACACATATGACATCATTCCTTGGAACACCTCCAACATACACATCTGTTTCTCCAACGTACAGTCCTACCACATGACTGACAACACTTTGTTAACCCCTGCCAGGAGGTTAGATGTTTCATTGACTGTGCCCTTGGAGGTTGTGTTACATGTTTAGTTTTTCCTACTCACTTCCTCAAAATCTATTCCAATTTTGCAAATCGTCTGGTGTTTAACTCAAACTGAATGAAAGAAATATTGAGGCAAGCAATAATACTGTTTAAAAAACTAAATCATGAAAACTTTCCAGCTAAGAATACAGGTTTGTGCTGGGGGGTTCTTCCTCCATTCCAAACTTGTTAACATGGCACATCTAAGGATGAAAATAACCTGCCCCCATTTTTCTACCAATTGTGTTCCATATACAAGCCGATGGTAGCTTAATCTAAAATTTAGCATTACCTCTCCCCTTACCCACTGAAGAAATACTTAGCCCCCATAAGGTTAACTCCACTGGTAGCATTAAGTTAATTTCAAAACTTGCCATCTGGTATTATTTCATCCAGTTACAGCTAATTCTAGGTGTACAACAATAATAGAATTGTAACACTCCAAATACACGTTTTGCCAAAAGACTGAAGGCTCAAATAAACAGTTGGAAAAATTGGATTCAAATGGAAAAGCAGAGGAATGGAAATATTCTTATTTTGTGGCCAAAACGGTGAAATGAATCAACTTGGTAACTGCCAACCACACTGCTTTTCATGTTTATACTTCTGTGTGCTGCACTGAACTCAGCACTATCTACATTATACCATATGGCCAAGAACCAATGAAATCAGAGTGGACACTCACTGCCATTTTCTTTACCTGAAATAATAGTCTACAGGAATCAATAGCATGTAGTGAAAGCCTGTTCAATAAAAATTTCTTTTTGCAATCAAGAAGCTCCAAACAGCAGTATCTTTATCAAAAACAGAAAATGCTGGAAAAACTCAGGTCTAACAGCATCAGTGGAGAGAAAAATATAGAGTTAATGTTTTGAGTCCATATAACTCTTCTTCAGAGCTAAAATGAAATAAAAATGAAGTAAAGAGAAGTTAAAAACTTTTACTTCTGTTTAGCTCTGAAGAAGTTATACAGACTCGAAAAGTTAACTCTGTTTTTCTCTCCACAGATGCTGTTAGGCCTGCTGAGTTTTTCCAGCTTTTTCTGTTTTTGTTTCAGATTTCCAGCATCCTCAGTATTCTGCTTTTAGCAGTACCTCAAGGATGTGATCTCTCTGCTTTCTACATTTTCAAATCTAAAGTTAATACCAGACTTGCAAGTGCAAAACAGTGCCGCAAAATCTTCATTTAAGTTGCTTCACAAAGGTAATTAAAGTAGAAACCAAAACTCCAGTTGATCTTGGGTACATAATGTGGTTTTTTGAGTTCTAAAACAATTATATTCTCAAGGATAGGGTTTCATATGAAGTATTCATGGAGATCTAAAACTAAACATTTCATTTCAGTGCAGTGCATTGTTCTCAGCAACACCTATCACATGTATGAAAAAGATAGTGACCTCAAAATTCTGAGGAGACCTTTTGCTACAACAATGGTGAAGAAGGGCTTCTGGACCCCCTCCCATGCAACCCCATCCACCGCAAATCTGGACTCATTAATGGATTTTCAGGGCCAGTGGCCCAAGACTTGCGGGAAAAATTTTTTAAAATGCACATCCTGTCTCAATTATCATGTTAGGAGTATAGCTTAAAACACATAGATTTTGCATCCTAGTCCTGTCATGTGATGAGCAACAGAGAAACCAGAACGAATGATTGGATAATAAAATTATACAATTAGCTACAAAAAAATAGATTAATGTACACATTTGAGGTTCCTCAGGGTGTTGAGTGTACTAGTCACGGTTAAGTCAACTGATATAGAAGGGGAAGAAAATGACTGCAAAAGATCAGTGTCCAAAACGTACCTTCTAACGTGTTGATCAACAATTATCAATGATATCTGTAGAGATCTTACAGGCCGCACTGCACTGTCTCTTAACTGACAACAGCATAAATGCAGATGGTTAACAGGGATGAAAGGAGAAGGAGAATGTGAAAAAGTGTTCATCAAAAATTACTGAAATCCAGCAAAGAAAACAAAAGACAGCAAATTTTCTGATTATTTCTGTGAGCGCAGGTCAACAAGGCGATTTCTGTTTATGATAAGTATCTTGACAATGAGTGTGTCTCCAGCTGATGCAATGCACCAAGTGTGCTAGAGTAGTGGGTGGTGCTTAGTGGCCAGTCCGCTTGTCACCTCTTGCTTTCAGCGCTCACCGCTGATTAGCAGTATAGCTATTGCGAAAAGAAAGCCGAGTGTGTAAGCCTCTCCCGCCAGTACAAAGCATCTTCATCAGTAGTCTCCTGCTGGCAGCCTACATAAACTCGCTGACCCAGGCTAAAGCACAGGAGCTTGGAGGAGGCCTCATCCCTAGATGTGTGGCATACCAGCCCACCAGTGTATGATCACACACTGGTGCCCACGAAGCTGACCTCTAGCTATGGATAATTAGCCTAACTGCCTCATGGGTGTATTGGGAAAGAAGGAAATAAACCCCGACAGAAAATCCAGAGTGGAGTCCCCTAGGCAGTAATGTGTCACCGATCAGACAACTTTCTGGCAACTCCTGCAGCAGGGCTTGTACAGTGTGTACTGGTTTTACCCTTTCCTTTGGACAATACTAGCAATGCCGAGAGGGGGGACTCTGATGCTTGGACAAAACAAGGTCTCCGTACTATTTGCCCTGGCTTGCGCCCTAGAGAGGGGACTCCAGCTTCATGGTCTATGTCAGCATAATACTGGACCAAACAGCGATTAGTTACAAGATCTCGTTCAATTGCACAGAGCATGAGTGCTACGGTTACTTCTGATGATGGGAGAGATCATCATGTTTCATTGGATAGCCACCACCTGCCTCAAGCTGGGCAGCCCCCAGTCAGATAGGTGCTGTCCCGCCATGACCTGCTTGCTTCAACTGGTGCTTGGAGCTTAAAGAGTCATCACTCGATAGATGGGTTTGCTGATCTATGCAACAAGGAAGGGAAACGCAACAAAGCAGACACCAGCTCTTTGCATCCCCAGCTGGAATGCAAGGACCATGTGCCCTGGTCTTATCAATGACCTACTGCAGGTTGATGACAAACATGACACCTGTGATCAACAAAGGACTTACAAGGCTCAATATGCCCATTGCTCCACTACAAAAAACTAGGCTCACTCAAAGTGGATCCCTTAAAAATAAACACCACACGTTCTCCTGGCAGGGGAAAACTCAGGAGGCAACAAGTGAGCATGGAGTGGGTTTTTCAGTAAAAAAAAACTCTACTCATGATGATTGAACACTCCACTGAAATCTGAGAGATGTCTTACTCTTTGCATGTCAACAGGTGCTGGGCCAGTTATTCTCATGTGCATTCATGCCCAGAACCTCACCAATACCCCAAATGTCAAGGATCAATTCCAGGAGGCACTCAATGCTGCCATCAGCAGCATTCCCAGCACCAAATGAATGAATGATGTCCTTCTAAAGGACATCAAAGCAAGGGTGGGCATCATCAACACAGCTTAGTCAACATGCAAAGGACGCCAGGGAATCGGCAAGATGAATGAAAATGGACAGAGGTGGCTAGAGCTATGTTGCTATCATGGACTCTGTGTCAAACAGCTACTTCCAAACCAAGCCGTGCCACAAGGTGTCCTGGAGACATCCAAGATCACGTCACTGGCACCAGCTAGATCACCACCAGTTGTACAACCCTCAAAAGTGTCCTCATCACTCATAGCTATCACAGCGGTGACTGTGATACTGACCACTCCCTGGTGCGTAGCAAAGTCAGGCTTCAGACGAGAAAGCTATACCACTCCTAGTAGAAAGGTCATCCTTGGAGCAACACTTGCCATACCACTGACTCAGAAAGAACCCAGGAGATCAGGCTCTTTCGGATAATAACGTCAAGGCCAGAGTGCGGTGTCTAAGTGGGATCATCTGTGCAACACTATCTATAACTCTGCACTCGCTGCATACCAGAATAGAGATCAGAGGTATGCTGGTTTGAGGTTATCAGAGATTTGAGGCTTACTGGATTGAAATGGAGCCAGTTACTGCAGCCAGGAGGAGAACCCTGATGAACTATAAGTCCACAGCAAACAAAATCTAGATGCTCTCTCAGCTGCCAGAATCAAGTCTCAGTTTGTGACCAGGAAATTTTACACCCAACATCCAGGAGGGATGACAAGGGAGCACTTGCACAGAGGGAAACGGATGTGCTCATAAATTGAGAACAGATCTCAAGCAGTTTTACCTAATTCCATGCAGGAAATTACACTTCAAAACCATTACCGTGTATATTTTACTATAATAAACTGTAGTTTATCATGTGGTCTTCTAATGTTTAGATTGTTATAAAACCCATTGACAACCCATTGGAAGCAGACATTATGGGTTTAACACAATCTCATGATTCTGATCACTAAAAACATGAACTGCTTACACGCTGAAGGACACACAAGCTCTTCAAGGACTGCAACTACTATTTTCAGAACATGGATTACTGCACAAGATCCCATCTTGTGACAACTTTTCACTGATGACCATACCCTGGAAGTGCATAGTTAGGAGGACATGCAGTTCATTACGAACCAATTTGCCATGGGTACAATCTATGTCCTTGTCATAAGCCTAAAGAAAACAAAGGCGATGGTATCTGCTCACGCCAGGAAAGAACTTTAACATACCAGGAATCAGACTGACCAATTTTATACTCCAAAGACTGAAAGACCTTGTATTAAAATTATTCTGGGACAACAGCAAAAAATTATCATTAATCTTCTACATGGAAATGCGTCCTGCATGTTCCCACCATCACATTCAACTGCTTTATAAGTTCCAGCCCCAAAACAAGAGGTCCATAATGTACACTACACTGCATGACATTATCGCCCACTTTTAAATCCTGAGCACACTCAGACCACCAGCATGGAGGTGATATTGATGAGAGTAAAGCTACATTAGTCAGGGTGCTTTTGGTATGGAAATCTCCAGAAGATCGAAAAAGATCCTTTGCAGAGAGTGCAAACAAAGCAAGTGGAAGTAGCAAAAGCGACATAAGGACAAGCTAAAGCACAGTCTTTAGCTACACATGGAAGTCGCCGTAGTCCCAGAGGACCATAGGCTGCTCTCTCATTAGAGAGAGACGACTGGTGGTGACTAAGGGTCACCACACCTCAGGCAAGGAGTGAGGTTGAGAAGGCCTTCATGGATGACCTCAGCCAGAAAGGGAATTGAATCCGTCACTCTGCATCACAAACCAGCCATCCAGCCAACTGAGCTAACCGACCCCCAATATCAATGTCACCTACACCATAAATCTCTCGACTGACTGCACAAACTGGTGAGCAGCATTCTATGCTTGTGTCAGCTGATATAAGCACCAGCACACGCAACTTGCAAAGGAGAAACAGCAGCAGCAGAAACATGAACATCAGCGGGTACCAAACCCAGTTTGGGGCTGTGAAATGTGCAGCAGAATCTGCCTTTCTCACACTAAGCTTAATCATTATAAGTACAGTGGCCAGAATCAATTCTCTTTCCAACACATATCACCCTCGAATCACCACTAATGTTGATCTAACTTTAATGTAGAAAGTGCTTATGTAGTAAAACTATAGTACAGTGAGAAAGACTGCCCAATGTCTTTATTTAAAATTACCACTATAGACAAATATGGGAAAAATAAGTCTGCTCTGTAAACAGATTGTGTATCACTTTAACATAGCGGAGAACTAGGGGTTTGACTATGTCATTGGGTGATGAATGAATGAATTAAACAGTGTATGTTGATCTAATGCAGTTAACTGCCAGAAAAAAGTACAGAACTTACTACAGATCCAACGCAACGGCAAACATTACACTGGTAAAACTACACTCACTGGATGACTGTAGCCTGTCAGCTTTGTTCCAATTGTGAGGAAGGCCCCTGGTAGCACAATCATAATTACATAACTAGTTATATCAACATTTTTCCTCATCTTATTTTCTTCCTTTGCCAATTGCCCTTTCAAAGTAGAAATTAATGATGGGGTATGGATGTACAGCCAGCAACAACTCTCCAATAACTCAACCAAATGGTCAGTGCTTAGATTTTAGCTTGTACAACAGCAGCAGACTCTCAGACCCTGAAATTTGTCCACATCTAGCGGCTACATATATACACTTCTAAAAGCATGACAGTCATCACAGGTGAATCCTGCCACTTTTAGCCTCTATTATAGAGGTACTGAGGCAAATATTGTATCTTTATTTCAACCTGGGTATTTGCACTGTTTAACTATTTCAATGTGATAGTGATCCTTCTTGTTCAATGTAGCGCTACAAATTACACTTGACCACTGAGCAATTGAAGACAAACAGGTTTTCTATTAAGTATTTTATGTTCAATTATATAATGGCAAACAAATTTTGAAGCTCCTAACTAGGTCAATTAATTAAACTCAGTATTTAATATCTTCAATGGACAATTAGCTAACCAGACATAAATCATTCTGCAAAGTGGATTACAGGCAATGGAAAGCAATTACACCAAAACATTTTCTTAAACCTTCACAAAATTTACTGTTAACAGTTTGGCTCCACATAAGTGCATGTGGGATGATGGTGCAGGGAGAGGAGCGGGTTGAGTGTGATTAATGCTTTCAAAAAACACCATTTCATTATGGTAACACTTACAATAATTATGAATAGGCACGTGGGAAATAACACAAGGGGACAGCACCGAGACAAAAAAATATAGATATTATATACTCTAGGGGCAAAGCAGTCAAACTAGCATACAATAAAAAATAAACTCGTGAGCTTAGATTGCATAGTTATCCCACTAGACCTTACCATGCATGAAGTAGGCTTGTAGTTCAGAAAACATAACAGCAGATGCACCTGCCTCCTTTCCTAGATCTATAACAGCACTAAGATTTACAAAGGATAATTGTAGCCAATATAAAGATAGGATCTTGTGGAACTAGAGATGGTCTATTGCTCTGGATTGAAACTCGTTGAATGCCGATAGGCAGAAAATGGTTTGTTGATGTATTCAGATCTACTTGGAGACTGGTTACCAGTTGATCATCTATTCGACAATCTGAAGCAATGCTTTATATTCCACTTTCCAAAGTCAAAGAGATCATGACAATTTCTAAATTACTTAGTAACCTTAACACAGTAACAAGAATGTTTACTTAAGCCCTGGAAAAATGGTGGCATCATATATTGCGCATGTTAAGCCACAGTCTGGTTAATAGGGAGTAAGAGCTCACAACAGTGATGTTTATTTACACATTTCTCTTGTGCTTTGTGCCAGAGTCCAAAATGTAATGTCTCCATCTGAGCTAAATTATATGGTAAGGTGTCATATAGGTGAGATACTGGAAGAAAGACTTGCATTGATATAGCACCTTTCACAACCATCAGTGTCTCAAAGTACTTGACAGCTAATGAAGTACTTTTGAAGTGCAGTCACTGTTGCAATTTAATGGAACTGCCTGTGAAAAAATCTAAAAAGTACAAGAATAAACCTTCAATAGAAATAAAACAGTTCATCAAATTTTAATCATTAATAATTGGCTCACCTGACAAACTTTTCATAGAATGGCACATTTGATTGTAATGAACACTACATATATTAATACAGACAGAAAGAACATGTACACACATTGCACTTGTTTGGCTAAACAGAAGAAGTGACAGCCATTCACTGACTCATTCCTCAGGGCAATGCCTTGGCCAATCAGGGTCAAGCTACCTGGTTTAAATTTCAAATAATGCTTGGCAGTTAACTGTCAGTCGCCATCAGTGGTGCATTCTCCATGGCAACATCACTTGCCAACCAATCAGCACTCTGTTCACTTACAGTATAAATTGTTGTTTTCCCCTTTTATTGGTATTCTTGTGAGTATCCTGAGGAGTGCAAGATGGAAAGCTCAGACATCTTTTTTCAGCAATACTATTAGATTTCCTGACTCAAAATTTAACTTAGAGCAAAGCCAATCATAATGATAATTTAAGATTGATAATCATTTACTTCAACATATTTAGGAACGCAAGAATTGGTAGATAAAAAGTTCCCTCCAAGCCACTCACCATCCTGACTTGGAAATATATCACCTCTCCTTCACTGTCGTTGGGACAAAATCCTGGAACTCCCTCCCTACCAGCACTGTGCGTGTACCTGCACCACATGGACTGCAGCAGTTCAAGAAGGCATCACAACACCACCTACTCAAGGGTAATTAGGGATGGGCAATAAATGCTGGCCTAGGCAAGTGACGCCTACATCCCATGAACGATCAAAAAAAAGGGGTGAAGATCCATCGAGTTTGCCTTCTACCATAATATAAAAACAAAAAAACTGCGGATGCTGGAAATCCAAAACAAAAACAAAAACAGAATTACCTGGAAAAACTCAGCAGGTCTGGCGGCATCGGCGGAGAAGAAAAGAGTTGACGTTTCGAGTCCTCATGACCCTTCGACAGAACTTGAGTTCGAGTCCAAGAAAGAGTTGAAATATAAGCTGGTTTAAGGTGTGTGTGTGGGGGGGCGGGGAGAGAGAGAGAGAGAGAGAGAGAGAAGTGGAGTGGGGGTGTGGTTGTAGGGACAAACAAGCAGTGATAGAAGCAGATCATCAAAAGATGTTATTCTTGTTGACATCTTTTGATGATCTGCTTCTATCACTGCTTGTTTGTCCCTACAACCACACCCCCACTCCACTTCTCTCTCTCTCTCTCTCTCTCTCCGCCCCCCACACACACACCTTAAACCAGCTTATATTTCAACTCTTTCTTGGACTCGAACTCAAGTTCTGTCGAAGGGTCATGAGGACTCGAAACGTCAACTCTTTTCTTCTCCGCCGATGCCGCCAGACCTGCTGAGTTTTTCCAGGTAATTCTGTTTTTGTTTTTGTTTTGCCTTCTACCATGCTGGTTATTCATGGCACAAGTTAAGAATTGCTGACTAATCACGTCTCAATTGAGGCGACAATAGACCTAACAATGACAAGAAAAAGCCCACTGCTGGACAGCTCTGGAACCATAGATCCAAAGTCACCTTTTATTTTCAAGCATGTTACACCTACTATTAGGTGCATCTCAAATTACACATTACAGTACCCCAAATGGGTATTTCCTGAAAAAAACTATTTAATTTGCATTTGAATGAATCAATTTCTCCATCAGTAACCCGTTCTGCATGATGGCCACTTGTTCACTGAACTACTGTTTCTGCAGATTAGTTTTGAATTTATCCCACATCAGTCCAGGCTGCGTTCTTTGGTTTTACTGTGCTGAACAAAGCAAAATAGCTCATCATCGTGAAAATATCCACTTCCTCTAAATTCTAGAAACAGCAATCGTAATCTCTCAACTTGTTCTTTTCCAGTGAGAGCATACCCAATTTATGTAATCAATACTCATAATCCAATCTCTCTATCCTTTCAATCATTCTGGTTGCTCTCTATTAGAAAGACAGAACTGAATGTTAAATTAGCTGGAGGTGTTTGAAACTGGACAACACCCAGCTCTACCTCTCTTTCATTCTGGGGCTTGTCAGACTGCTACCAGTCTTGGATAAATTACAGTCTCCCTGATAGTTACTGAGAAAATTAAAGCCATCACCTTCAGCCCTCATCACTAACTTAATTTTCCTGCCACCAATATCCTGATTTTGTCCCAGAATGAACCTTGCCATCCAATTAAACTTTCAGCTGAGCTTCCGACCTCTTATCCTCTCCATCAAAAAGACTGCCCACTTCCACTTGGACTTCAGTCCATCTGAAACCCTCAACATGCCTTTGTTAACGCGAAATTCAACTATTTCAATGCTCCTCTAAAACTCTAATGCCAATATCCTAACCAACACAATGCCGCTCTTCAACTACTCCTGTCCCTGATAATCTGCACTGACTCCTGGTCCCCCAACATCATCATTTTAAAACAGCCAACCTCATGTTTAAAGGTATTCAGAGGAATGCTCCTCCCTTTCTCTGTAGCCTCCTCTTGCCCAACAATTCCCCCATAGCTCTTCATTTCTTGAGTGTACCCTCCGTTTAATTGCCTTTCCATTGTTAGCCACATGTGCCCATTATTGTAGAATTCCCTTGCTAAACACCCCCATCTTCAATCTTCTCATGTAAAACATTCCTTAAATTCTACCTCTCAGACCAAGCTCTTGGTCAGCACTCCAAATATCTCTTCATTTGGCTTGGCTTGGGTTTCCTTCTGGTCACACTTCTGGATGTTGTTCTATGTTAAAGATACTATGTAGATGCAAGTTAGGAGGTCTTGAGGAGCAGTGGCTAGTGTTCCTGCCTCTGAGCCAGAACTCTAGATCCAAATTCCTACCCCAGGACTTAAAGGCCTACAATGGAACATGCATAATGTGGCCAAACAAATCAGGTATCAACGTGCAAATCTTTTCAACACATGACAATGGCGGGCAGTAAGGGAGAGAGATTTTTGTCCAGCCATGTGATTAAAAAGAAAGATGGAGTTTCTACCACCACAATCCATAGTTCCAGACTACAATATACATGTAAAAGTGCATGCAGCCACAGTGACTCAGACTCCCTGAGTGAATTGTAACACATCACCACCAACAGATGCAAGTTAATGTTGGATAGCATTAATTCTGTTGGGAGGGAAATTGTACATATAGCTTTTCTTTCTGGACAAGGATCTGTTTAATGCCGTAGATTTTCACAACTTGTCACCTTGCAGAAACAGTGGGAATGTGCTTGAAAAAGAGCTAAGTTTGAACAGTTGTTAGTCTTGCCCCCTCAAAATGATATTAATAATTTATATTTTCAAAACTTCTCAGTTTAGTTTCACATAACCTCGTATATTCACTTCAGAATTTAGCGATGCTACAGTCAAATTTATCAATTATATTTTGAAGAGGGAATTGGGGTGGGAAGGAGGAGGCAGACAAAAGCACAATGAGAATATCTCACCAAGGACAAAAAAGGGCAAATAAAAAGATTCCTTGCACAGCATCCGCTAACTTAGGGCACAAAAATGTCTATTCTTAATTTTTAACAGCAAATTTTCTCTTGATTCAGTTTCTAGCTTTTTAGTGAGATTAAACCAAATTGTTAAATAATACTTCAAATGTCATTCATACATACAATTGACTCTGCAATTAACTTGAGGAGGTATGTTGATGCAAAAGGCAAAATGATCCATCAGGAAGTCATGTTGCTGCAGTGCATCTTGTACACACTGCTGCCACTCTGCACTGCTGGTGAAGAGAGTGAATGTTTAAGGTAGTGAATGTCAGTTCAAGAAAGTGGGCTGCCTTGATCTGGATGGTGTTGAGATTCTTGAATTGCTGGAAAGAGAGATAGTTTGAGTAAATTATATTTGTATATAGGAATAAACTTTAGCTTTAATGTTTAAGTTTGATTTGTATTTCTGTATCTGGTCAAACTGAGTTTTAGTTTCACTTTAAAAGGTGCCTGCAGTTCTAATGAGAGTTTTATGACCTTTTTTTTGTTCATGGGATGTGGGTGTCGCTGGCCAGGCCAGCATTTATTACCCACCCCTAGTTGCCCCCTAGTTCAGAGGGCATTTAAGAGTCAACCACATTCCTGTGGGTCTGGAGTTATATGTAGGCCAGACTTTTAATTCCAGATTTTTATTGGTTTCAAATTCCACCATCTGCCATGGCAGGTCCCCAGAGCATTACCCTGGCTCTCTGGATTACTCATCCAGCGAAATTACCATTATGCCATCACCTCCCCTGCAGCAAACAACAAGAGCAGAGAAACTGGGCTGTTGCCTAGCAACAGTGGTCCAAAGAGGCAGGTCCCTTCCACAGACAAACACACAGAAGAAACTAGAAACAGCAACTTGATTTGGAAGCTGAGTTCAGTTGGTCTTGAAAGTAGCTGCCAGGAGAGACTGGAGCACTGGGGACAGATACCCAGTCCCAAGCTAAAGAAAAGACCCCAAAATCCATGGGAGTGGAACAGGAGAATGTTCCAAGCAGACCTTCTGGTCAAAGCAAGGACAGGAACCAAGAAAAGGTCCTGTTCTGTGGAAGTGAAAGGAAGGAGCAGAAGGAAGGCTCCAAGCTTCAAGCTTAAAGGAAGCAGATTTAAAGCGAGAAGCCAGAATGTCCAAAGATATAGCTGAAGGTCTGTAACTCTTTGCATTGGCATGTGAAGCAGTGGTGTACTGTTGATGGCCAAGTCACTGAAAGAGAGGGAGTGGAAGACAGTTTGAATGCATGTGGTAACCCAGGGAAGAAGAACATTGAAAGGAGAGTTGAAACCCTGGAGGTGAACCCTTGTGGAAGCCATGTGAGAGAAAGTGTTGGTTTGGGAGAAGATTCCAAGGCGAGGTCTTGGAGAGTGGAGTTTGGAAACCTTTGTGTGAAAGATGGAGTTCGGAGAGATCAGTTGGCTCAGTGTGACAAGTGTCTGGCGGGAGTTGAGGAGAGATCTATAGCATCTGGTTGGGATGGTATCTGTCACTTGGTTTCAGGGTGCGGTGTGTCTGGCCACAGGGTGCCTACTGCTACATGGACTGTGTACTTAGAGTATAAAGTAATTTTTGTAACTTGTGTTGCGTTATCTTTACAAATCTGTAAATGTCTGTAAAGGTATAACTGTGGGTGAAGGCATATTGTAATATAGTTATTTTTTTCTTGTTTAGTAAATGTTTTATTCTTTTGTTAAAAGTTCATTAGCTGACTCCAGTGACTCTTTTCAGTAGCCCCTTTCCGCCTATCGAAACAAACAAATCATTAGTTAGGATCTATCAAACTGGGTTCCATTCTGGGATTAGGCTTGCCCAGGGGTAACCTCAGCTGGGATCATAACATATTGGAGCTGCACTCATCCAGACGAGTGGAGAGTATTCCATCACACTCTGAATTTTGCCTTGTAGATTGTGGACATGCTTCAGGGGACAGGGTGGAGTTACTTGCCACAGAATTTCCAACTTCTGACTTGCTTCTCCAGTGACAGTATTTGGTTTCGTTAAATTTCTGGTCAATGGTAACCCCCTCCCCTGCCCAGGATGTTGATGGTGGGGTATTCAGCAATGATAATGCCACTTACTGTCAAGTGGAGAAGGTTAGATTCTCTCTTGAGATGTCATTGCTTGGCACCTGTGTGGCACGAATGTTACTTTCCACTTATGAACCAATCCTCAAATGTTGTCTAGGTCTTGCTATATATGGGCATGGACTGTTTCAGTATCTGGGAAATTGTGAATAATATTGAATACCGCACAATCATCAGTGAACAGCCCCGCTTATGACCTTATGATGGAAGGAAGGTCATTGATGGAGCAGCTGAAGATGGTTGGACCGAGGACACTTTGCTGAGGAACCCCTGCAGTGACGTCCTGGGACTGAGCTGATTGTCCTCCAACAACCACAACTATCTTGCTTTGCACTAGGTATGACTCCAACCAGTGGAGAGTTTATTTTCCCCACTGACTTCAGTTTTGCTAGGGCTCCTCATTGCCACATGTGACCAAATGCTGCCTTGATATCAAGGGCAGTCACTCCCACCTGGAGCAAAGCTGTAATGAGGTCAGGAGCTGAGTAGTCCTGGTGTAACCCAAAATGAACATCAGTGAGCAGATTTTAAACCTAAGGTTTTGAAAGGCAGTTTAAACAACACCATTGCTTTGCCAGTACAAAAAGTGTGCAGTGAATTATTTCCAAACAGCAGTGACCTGCATTGCAAATTTCTAACACCAATTTGTTTTTGAATGTACTTTAAGAACGTTCTGGTGCCCGTTTGTGTTATACTCCAGCATAGAATTGTAGGCAGGTTTCACTTCATTTTTTCTATATAAGCTTTTAATCTCAGCTCATTATCTGGGAAGATGCTCAGTATAAGGAAGATGCTGAACTGGATATTTAGGAAGGAGTTAAGCAGAGAATTTAATCAGGCTGAAAGGCAAGTTAACCAACGTCACTCCCATCTTAAACTTCCCTTTCAAACTAACTGGTTCAAAATGGTCTCGCCAAAAGAAGGTGCCTCCTTCCATTGTCAGCACAGACTGCACATTTGCACATTCATGAGCACTTTAGTGGGCTGCATAGCAGTTGGACTGCACTTGTTGTATAATCTCCTCCCTAAAGCTGACCTTGTAGTCATCACTGCTGGAGATGCTCAGAGTCCCTTGCAATGTCAGTATGCCGGTTTGGGCCAGTTTCCCCCATGGTTCAAGTTAACAGGGCAGCCATGCAGCGCACTAATCTCTAGCCATCCAAGTGGTGGCCAGTACTCTCAGGGAAGCGTTATGGGGCTGTCACACTTAACCAGGGCAGGTTCTTAGTACACCCATGCTAACCAAGTGTCTCTCTCTTTCATCCTGCAGGAGTGGTGCATCAGAATCATGGAGCCTGGTGAACTAGCTGTATGCCTGAAGGCCTACAGAGCGCAAAGAAGATGGAGGAAAGAGCGACTGAGGCTCATGCCTACATCCTCAGTCGGTCACAGATCCCTGGAGTCTTCCAGGGTCCACAGAGGCTGCAGGAATGGCTCCTCGGGGACAAGAGGCCGTGACTGATGACACGCATGGGGCGGCCTCAGACTGCAGCAGAACAACGGTATAGCGAGGCTCATGCTGCAGCTCGCACCTTGGTGGAGCAGACCATCGGGATGCTGAAGATGCGGTTCCGGTGCCTGGATCAGTCTGGTGGAGCCCTGCATCCGCAGGCGGTGTCATACATCGTCATCTTCTGCTGCGCCCTTTACACCTGGTGCTCCAATGGGGAGATGTGCTGGCTGAGGAGGAGTTGGAGGAGATGCACGTCTCCTCAAAGGAGGAGGATGCCAATGGGGATGAGGCTGAGGTCCTTGGAGGCGACGATGATGGGGATGAGGCCCTTGCACTGGCTAGACGAGGCAGGCACACTCGGGAGGCTTTCGTAGCTGCTAGATCTGTGGAGGATGAAGACAACTTCCAGTGAGGTGACTCCATTGTTCCTCACATGGCATTTATGAATGTTTGACTCCAGTCTGGCTTATGGCAGCACGAATACCCTCTGAGAATGTTCCTGTCATGGAGACATTGTGGAGGCCCTAATAGTTGCTCGATTGCAGGAGGATGATGACAACATGCAGTGAGGACACTCCATAAATCTTCACACAGGCTTTGAGAATGTCTGACTCCTGTATGGCCAAGGGCAACTCACTTGATCAGGTCATATCATAGAGACGCAGCCATGAAACTTTAGAAGCATTTGATCCTCTGACTACTTTCAGCACCTGAGCCCTTCAGGAGCTGGAACACAGCATCACTTATCACAGACACTAAAAAGATGGGGGCCAGCCCCTCCATAAAGTTGTTGAGAGCACACCAAGAAAATGAGAACACTCTGTGGTGCCTGCCCACTATATTCTGGCAGCAATGACAAGCACTGCTGAGGTGCAGGCATCAGTAATGTCTCCAGGGAGTGAGAGGCCAGACGATCATTTTGGTCTGAAGGCTGCACTGAGCACAGGAAAGAGGCTCTGGACTGAGACACCTGCCTTTATCTTGTGCAGAAAGGTTTCACATCTGAGTGACGAGAATACTGCTCATCAGAACAAGGAATCATAGGCAGGGAGACATTCTTAGGAGTTTATTGATAATAGTGAACAGTATATACAAGTGATTAACAGCCATGCCCAGGCAGTGCAGCTAATTCTCCTGAACCATCCTAACCCTGCCACTACATCTTGGTGCTCCACAGCGGAGGTGGAGGCAGCGTGCTGACTGCGACACCCGGTCTGTGATGACTTTGGCGAGCATCCTCTGGAGGGCCAAGAATTGGAGGGTCTCGGCCTGCTGTGTGGCAGTAGCACCCTCCTCAACCTGTGGAGCTAGAGCTGCTAAGGTCACAGGAAGATGGGAGTCAGATGGGCCACTCAGTCACATGGCTGGATGAGCCCGGGGTGTGCACCTCCGGATCCTCCTGCTTATGGGTGCCTGAGAGCCCCAGGCTGATTCCTTGAGGAGCAGTGGTCTCTGTACTGATCGAGCTGCCCGGCACCCCTCTCGCCTAGACACTGTTGGAGGCCAACTACAGCATCAGCAATGGAGTTCAGCTCGTGCAGCAGTGCAGGAGCAAAGTCCTGTACCAAGGTCTCCATGGCGGCTGCCATCCTACCAGTGTTGACCTCGGTGCGTTGGCATGCCAGCGCTATCACCTCAGGCTGAAGATGGACGGACTTCTCCATCATGCCTTACAATCTGACAAGTGCAGCTGACATCCGTTCCTGTTGTTCCCTAGCTTGCCTTTGCAGCTCCAGCAACTGTGACTTGACCCAGTCCAGAGGCTCGTCATCTGACTCGGACTGAGCAATGTTCTGGCCTCCAGCAACCCTCCGAGTGCTGAACACCTGTGAAATCCCTGCCACCTCCTGCAGTGGATCAGACAGTGCGATGTGCTCACCAGATTGAGATCCCCGGGCTCCTCTAAAGCTAGGCCCCTCCGAGGTGTGTGTCTGTGTTGGTGGAAGGTGTGGGTAAGCGCTGTGACGGGTCTTCACGGAGGGTACCTCCAGATTCCTCTTCAGAAGTTTCTTCGGGGCTTGATTGGAGGCCCTGGGCCATGGACTCTGACACCTGTCTGGCAGATGTGCCTGTGAAAGCAAGGGGAGATAATTAGTGCATGGCAGTGACCTGTGAAAGAGAACACATCACTTGCAGCATGGTTGTCTGATGGATGTTGCATTGCTGGATCCTCATTTGGGAAAGCAGCACCACCCTCACCGTCAGCACAGGACTGGTCCAGATCCCCGCCGGCCAGCTGGATGGCTCTGTTTTCAAAGTCCATGAGGATCTTGATTTTGGGCATTCCGCCATCGGTCTGTGACCTCTCTCACATGCCAGCTTGTCCTGCATGGATAGAGATGGTGAGAGTGTAAGCAGGATGCCTGCCAGGCCAGATGCCAGATGACAAGTAGCCTGGCATGTGTGGGTATTGAGTGGTCCCAGGGAGGGGATGAGGACAATGACGGTGAGTGAAAGAGTGAACGGTGATGTCCCTTGAACTGGCAGTGAACTAGGGCCTTATGGATGTGTGCTGGGTTTGTGTGAGAGAGAGTTGAGGGTGATGAAGAGAGTGACTTACCATGGAGGAACAGAGGAGATGATTCATCCTCTCGCGGCATTGGGTGGCTGTCCTCTTCCAAAGGGCGTTGGCGCTGACCACCACTGCCACCACCTCCCAAGCCAGACTGCTCATGTTGCTGCCCATCCTACGGCCAGAGTGGAGGGACAGGGCATCTCGGCGGGCCTGCACAGCATCCAAAAGTCACTCAAGAGAGACCCCTCATTAACCGGGGACTGCAGTCGTCTTCCGTTTCACCATGTCTTCCCTGCAGCAGTGGAGGTCTGGAAGCACTGAGCTGTGTGCTTGTGGCTGGACTTTAAACATGGCGTCCAGCATGATGCAGTGGCAGGGTGATGATACCCACCCGCTGCCGCACTTGGTGCAAATTTGGGAAAATTCCACCCCATTTCACTCCTGGTTTTGCAATAGTCTGTTTTACAGCATGAAGCAACTAGAGCATACTTAGCAGATAAGGCTGCATTCAAACAAATGGGTTTTGGTTCGCTCCTCTCTTCCAATCTTAAATTGCAGCAGAGTTAAAATAAATGTTTAATTCAATTATGTAAGTTTTTTAAAAAAAGAACTATTAATACAATCCAGAATAATTTTACCCTCAAAACATTGTCATAACTCCATGCCCACAAGCTGGATGCAATTAAGAAAACTCAACTGAAGCAGTAAGTTATAAAGGAAATTGCCATTTGAAATTTCAGTTGAACTGAAGTATAATTCCTGGAAAACATTTGGTCAGTGTACACAAATGCAGTAAAATTTAACTTTTGATTTTGCTCATTTTAACGTACAGCCTGCAGCAATGTCAACAGAAAATGATATGTGACAGCAAATCACTGTGGAATTAGAATTTTCCTTCATAATGATTAATAGCACTTCTTGCTATATAAAACTGCCACAACAACTAGAATACTACAGCTTTCCATCTAAGCAAGGACTTCAGCCCTTCACAGTAATGTGTGATGAACATACAAAAATGATCGACACGCAGACCAGCTAATCTGTCAAGCATCCGTCATGGTGCAGCTGAGTGCCATTATTCCTAACATCACCCACCAGATAATCTCCTGGCAGAGTGATTACCTACAAGGTATAACAGCCATTCTTCTGCACGCTCGCACCTGTATGGGGGCAAAGCCTGAGAACCAACCCACCTCTCCACTGGAACCAGACACGTGCACCTCATACACTGTTGTACATGCACCTAGTCATTTCCTCCAAGCAACTTTCTTTACCTAGAGGTCAAGAATTTGGTGGGGGGCGGGGTGGGGTGGTGGTGAAAATCCGTGATCAGGACTTCAGAATAGGGGTGAGGAAAGAGGTGAAGGAGAACTCTGGTGGCGGGAAGAAGTCAGGAAGTTTGCTGGGGATGAATAAGGTTGAGAACTTTAGGAGGCGAAGGAGGCAAAAAATGCCAGAAATGGAAGTTGAAGTGTCAGGAACATTGGAGAGGGGGAAAGAGAAGGTAGAGATAAGGAAATTGGTGGGGGCGGTGGGAGACAAAAAGGCAGATATGTTGGGAAGGGAGAGAAGAAAAAGGTCAGGGATTTGGCAATTGGAGGAGGGGAGGAAGGTCAAGAACTTGGAAGGGATGAAAGTCAGGAGAGGTTAGAAACTTTGGGAAGGGTTGGAAAGAGAAGTAGAAAGAATGAGGAAAGGCAAAACAAGCAAATTTTAAAAGGAATGCAGGACCAAGAAAGAGCTCAAGATGAAGATAAACAAGTCTCTGAAAGGGTCACAGTAAGTAGGGATGGCTGTTAAAAGGCTTACAGGATCTTTGGTTTTATCAAAAGAAGCAAAGGTTACAAAAACAAGTAAGTTATGCTAAGCTTTTAAAAACACTGGTTATACTTCAGCTGGGGTACTGTAGCCAAATCTGGACACCACACATTAAGAAGGGTGTCAAAGCCTTAATGAGGAAATGTACTAAAATGGTGGCAAGGATAAAATACTCCATTGAAGTAAAGACATAAGAGGAACTTGTTCTTAAAAAAAATTGAGTGTATTGTGTGTTGATAACATTACATTACAATTGTGTGTTATTTCCAAACTCAAATGTTCCAACATTCTCTCGGTCAGCCTCCCATCTTCCACCCTCAATGAACTTGAGTTCATCTAAAACTTTCCGCATGCATCCTAACTCTCAAAGTGCCATTCATGCATCACCCTTGCGCTTGTTGACCTACACTGGCTCCCAATCCAGCAACATTTCAATTTTGAAGTTCTCTTTATGATGAAATCCATCCCTTAACCCCGTCATGTCCGAACTTGGCAGTATGAGCATTACATGTTCTCCAAAACCCATAGTATGAGCATTATGCATTCTATAAAATCAGCATTTTCAGCACTGTGCCTTGTCCAAACTCAGTACTACAAGCACTACATTCTCTGAACTCGGTACTGTGAGCACTGACGTTTTCTGAGTCAAGTGTTGTGCGTACTCCATACTTGGTAATGCGAGTCCTGTCTGTTCTCTGAAAGCAGTAGTGTTATGACTGTCGGCTTTGGAGCCTGCCCAACAATGACTGAATCAAATTACACAATACTGAGCCCTCAAATTACACTATTGCAAGCAGGATCAAATTAAACATTCCAAATAAACAAAGGAAGGCCAATGAGAAATCAAATATGTGGTGCAAATAAACACAGCCATCGCCAAGGAGAGGCAGAAAAAGTTTTTTAAAAATCTCCTGCCTAATTCAGAGGAAATCTCCTGCCAAATGCTCTCCAATCCATGAAGCTATCCAAACTATGTTTTAGGAGACCACAATGGCTATGAGACACATGGCCCACTATCTACCTTTTGTACATGGTGTTAACCACAGCAAGGTTTAAATGCATCCAGCCCCTTTTGAATGCTTACAGCAAATCATTGCCTACACAAAATTTGGTCCAAGGGTCGATGAATGCCTGCAGAAATAAAAAAGTCTACTGACGTCTAACCGAGTTGTGTGCTTATGTAATTTCTCAGTACATGTCAGGTTCTACGAACATATCTGATTTAAATGTTGTATCCACATGGATGCAGTGTAGTTTGTATTTTTTGAGGCTTCAATCAATTTCCCCAAAGTCCATGCTTTTCTCGAATAAAAGGACCAGGTCTCCAAGCCCATTGCAGGAAAGTAATGTACTTTTCAGCAAATTATCAATATAGCAGCCCTTCTCTGAATCTCTGCCAGAGCGCCTATAAAGGACACTCCGTGAAGTTTAACCAAGGTCTTTTTTATTTTTTTAATCAGATCACCCTAGAAATATATCTGAATACATTGCTTTTGCTAGTTTCTTGTGGCACTGATGCCAAAGATTTAAAGGTTCATGTATGTAACTGAGATTCCCTGCAAGCTGCACAATCGTGCAGCAGTACAGCAACCCCAAAGTCTTCAACTTTGCACAAGTTGACCCCTTGAAGTGGCCCTGTGCAAAAATAAACTTAAAGAGGCTGCACAATTAAATAAATCACCTCAATACTTAAAAAAAAGAGGGTAGGTTTACTGTAATACCTACACCCTTTTTCCACTCAACAGTCTGTGGTTTGAAACTGTAAATGATATACCAATGCTTTGGGCTAAGCTTACCCATGTACATAGCTGATGATGTGTTACTGCAATTGTAAAATCCTGTTCAGTACAAGAGGAACAACAGGTTCAGACATATGCATAATAGTTAACAATATTAAATCTCACAGATACTTAGACCAAATAAAGCCCACTTTATTCAAGTTCCAAACTTAACTCCATGTGTGTCCAGCGAATAACTAAGGCCAAAGTCATATTCTAACGTTTGTTTGGTTACCATAACAATATCAGCTGCCTTATGAGAAAGGGTGCTAACTAATTGAGTTAATCTGAATACAACACTTGATTTTATCAATACTGGTAGCTGAAAAACAATTTGTTTGAAAATACATTCAATACAAATTAGTCAATTTATGCTTTCTTTAATCAACTGGTCAGTCCAGTGCAAAACCCGTTAGTTTTCATTTAAAACTCCATAGTCACTCATTTAAAAGTAATTAATTCTGGTCTCTTGTGAATCACTGATTTTTATCACACCACCATTGGTGGTGTGCTTTCAGTTGCCCAGGCTTCAAGTTCTGGAATACCCTCCCTACATACCTCTCTACATCCCTCTGGCTCTCCTTCTCACTTTCCTCCTTGAAACACTTCTTAAAACCTACCTCCTTGACCAAGCTAATATCTCCTTATGTGACTCCGTAACATCGTTCATTTTATAATACTCCCATGAAATGCCTTGGGACATTTTACACGTTAAAGGTGTTACACAAGTTGCTCTTATTGATAAAAATTATTTCCTATTATTTCTGTGAATTTGACAAATATTTCTCTTCAAATTATGCATGCTGACAAGTCTGGAGATGTTAAAATTAAAAAGCAGGCTCTCTTTGATTTTTAACGTTCTTAATCAAGTCCATCTGGGTGTGGTTCAATCACATCAACACAATCAGAACCTCTAAAATAAGTTACCTAAATAAAAGTAAGACATTGGAAAATAATAAATTCCTCAGACCCATTTCATTTACTAGGTCTTCACTCATTTTCTGCTTAAACAGACTTTAACAGGCTGAAGGACTATACTAAAAAATAACTGCAGCAAAATGGTTCAAATATCGATTCATTTTCACTGCAATTTATTTTAAAATAGACAGTTGATTATGCACAGACAACTTACAAGCTAGCCCAGGGAATTATTGACCAGTCAGCTTAACATAATTGCCATGAAAAATAATGGAATCCCTACTAAAGGAGAGAATAGAAAGACATTTAGAAAACAAAAATATAATAAATGAATAGTCAGCAAGGATTTCAAAAGCAAAAATCTTACTTAACCAACATTATTGATTTTTTTGAAGAGGTAACAGAGGGAATGGCAATGCCTTAGATGTAATATATCTGGATTTTCAAAATGCCTTTGGTAATATGCCCCATAACAGAATAATGAATAAGGTCAGAAAATGTGGCATCAGGGAACAATTGGCAGAATGGATTGCTTGCTGGCTTCAAGACAGAAAGCAGAGAGTGGGAGTAAAGGATAGTTATTCGGAGTAGCAGGAGGTGGGAAATAGGGTTCCACCAGCAATGTTCACAATTTACAAGAACAATTTGGACTTTGGAATTAAAAACACAATTTCTAAATTTGCAGGTGGCACCAAATTAGGGGGGTAGTCAATACTGAAAAAAGACTGCAATAAATTATAGAAAATGACATATTATATTATAATAAATTTTCAGAACGGGCAAATGTAGTGTAGTTCAACATAGATAAATGGGAGGTAGTACATTTGGTGAAAAGAATCACTCACGACTTGAAAAGTGGGATGGGGGGGCAAAGGGATCTCAAGAGTACAAACATATCAATCATTAAAGGTTGTGTCACAGGTTAGCAAGACCATAAAAAAACACACCAAGCATTAGGCTTTATTTCTAGAGGGATAGAACTAAAAAGTAGGGATGTTATGCTCAACCTATATCAAACTGTGGATAAGCCACACTTAACAGTGCTGTGCAAGCTCTGATTGCCATATTATAAAAAAATAAAGAAGCACTGGAAAAAGTGCTTGGGTTAAGAACTGTATAGGCCAATATGCAATTTAGCTTTTCACTCATTGTAGCATCTCTAGCTCATCAGCATTCGTAATTTAAAGGGAAATATTTACTCTGCTGTATCATTACAAGTTGTTCCAACAATTACCTTATCTTGCTGAAAAAGGCAAACAAAATAGTCCTGGAAACCATGCACGGAAAGTACTTTCTGTCAAAACGCCAACAGCAACACCCAGGAGGCCAAGGTGACTCCCAGACAATCCAAGAGGGTTGGCAATCCCAGCCAGAAAACATTTGGTGAAATAAGCAGCCAACACATTAGTGGATATAAATGGAAGATTACCTGATATCTGGTCTGTAACATCAGTATTTCTGACCTAAAAATAAAAATCTAAAAATAGGAACATCCATTCCCTGAGTTACTGTGCTTGCTTTCAAACAGAGAATATCAAAGCTTTAAAACTATGATCATGATTTCAACTCACTGCCCTTATAGTAGTGCTGGTTATAAATGACAATTAAATTGCCTTTCTTTTTGCCTCAACCCCATTAACTTATTTATTGGATGGTCAATATGAGACAAAGGACACTGCTTTTGGCGTTGAACTATTATTCATTTAGCTCCTTCCATAATCTGTTTACACTAATCGCATCCATTTGTAACATGACAAAAACAATTCACAATTTTGCTTTTATCACAACTTAGTCTTTGCTTTTGCTCGCTTCAAATACTTCTTTATGCTTACTTGTTTTACTCGACAAGAATGTTACATTATCATTAAGGTAAGGGGGGATTTCTCCTAGAAACTTAATTCAAATGAAGGAAGGGAAATTGAGTTTTTTCCCCCCAGGAGATTCCATTGTGAATAGTTAAGAATCACAAATAGTTATTTCTTCATTATTACCTTCAATGTGAAGCTTTAGCTTCAACTGAAGAAAAATAACATCTCTTGATAATCTTTCCAATTGCAAAAGAAATAATTGCATTTTTATAGTGCCTTTCACAATCTCAAGATGTCCAAAGCGTTTTACAACGAATTATGTACTTTTGATCTGTAGTCACTGTTGTAACTTATCCAACAAGTAGACATGTGTTCAATGTCCAGGGAGTAGAAATTCAATTAGAGTAACTTGGCGAGTGTAATAGCCCTGTTAGGGACCATTAACATTTAAAGAGAAATCCGAACACCTCGTTTTAATCAAAAGAACTACGCCTCAAGATTTCACTTTTTTAAAAAAAAACTTACTTGTACGTAAAGTAATTAAACAATACCAGCACTATTAATAAATATGGAACATAACTATAAATGTTATGCACTCAGGTTTACTTCTTACTTGGCCAAAAATTCTCTTATAAAACACATCAATCTGAAAGTTATTTACTTCTTTCGGGACCACCCATAAGTCTGTCACAGTCCTCTGGAGAATTCTCCTCAGCTTCAGCTATTCTCAGAGGTGGTATCTCCCAATCCTTTGCATTGTTCACTTTCAACTTTGTGTCACGGTTTTCCACTTGTTGTATTAACTTAACCTTTTCTTCAATCAACAACACTTTTAACTTTCTCAGGTTCCACACATCCTTTCACAGAGAGATCCCGATCTTAAATGATAGCCAAAGTAAATTACAGTTAGATAATGCAGGTCTATCTAACTGTAATTTACTTTGGCTATGTTCTCACAGTGAGCTGCAAACCACACCAGGTCTAAACTGCAACTAACTTCCAGCAAACACCCAGATAAATTGAAACCAGAGAACATTCCTAAGCTCCACTCATTTCTATTACAACGTAGCCTGCTCTGCGCTGTCCTCAAATCAACCTTTAGATTAATTATCCCCCATTTACAATTTCTTCTTTGATCTGATGAAGTAAATGGGTTTTGCAACCTTTCAGTGTTCACTGCATGTTTTTAAACTAATTTAGCTCTAAATCCCAAAATAAAACATCTCTCTGGACTATCTTTACTACAACATTGCAGACATTACATCTCCAGTTCTTTAGCTAACAATGAAGCATGAAATCAATATCTACCCACTGCAGCCATGTATTACCTCACAAAAATACCATAATTAAGTTTCAACAGTGCTCAATTTCCACACTAAATTGTTTAACCTTAACATGCATAAACTTCAAACATCACCACCGAATGCATTTAGCGAATTATATCAGTTCACTCTGATATTGTGTTCAGTATTCAGAGAAAACAAGATAATTATAATCTGGTTCTACTTCCCAAAAATCCATACAGAGTATGTACACAAGAATAATGCAGCTAGGGCTGCAGCCTACTTTTTGCTCATTTCAGAAGGAAAGCCCAAATGAATAATTATGTTGCAGAAAAAGAAAAATACAACAGAAGCTGGAAATCTGAAACAAAAACAGAAAATGCTGGAAATACTCAGCAGATCAGGCAGCATTAGTTAACAGACTGAATATTTCAGGTCAGTGACCTTCCGTCAGAACTGAGAGATGTTAGATATATTTTATGCAAGTATAAAGGCAAGAAAGTGGGAGGAAGGCAAAGAACAAAAGTATAGACCTATGATAGGATGGAAGACAGAAGTGATTAAATGACAAAAGGAGCAAATGTGCAAGGAAAAGGGAGGTGGTATTGGAACAAGTCAGGAAACAAACGATGGGTCAAGGAAAGGTTATATTGTAAATTGTTTGTCTCAAAATCAGAGGCAGATGTTGAACTTTTAATCACATAGAATAGATAGGTGTTATCATTTATCTTAATTCCAGTCAAGTATTTATGATTTCTAAGCATGTGCACAATGTCTAAAATAAAGATTGATGGAAAGCTTAAATGAAACCACAAGGAAACCTCGAAAGGAAACTGCACTCTGGAACTCAAACCACTTTAGGCACCAATTACAGAATCCACTGATGAGAGTTATAAAGTCTGCTCAGACTGACTGTCTCTCTCCATGGTCGTAAACATAGTGACTTACTCTGTAGGTGTATCATTTATAAACTGGGATTTGATTTCAACGGTGCTCGTTCAAAATAATGAGATCTCCAGTTTGTGCATGCGCAGCCAGTATGTCCACCATGTTTGCAAACCTTATGTGCCAAGCATGATGTGAAAGAATTTATTCAAATCTTTAAGGATAATATTGCGATTTGCAAATTTTTTCAATATATTATGTTTTGAGAAACAAGACCAATAATGAAAGAAACACAAAAAGTGGAGCCCAAGTGTCCTGGTGATGTTTTTACAACTCAAAGTCAGAGCAAGCAGACCCTGCTGGGCCAAATGATAATTCAGCGGGCAGGGCAAAGCGAAGGCCCCCAAAGATAAGACTGCAATAGTTGGCTCACTCACTAGAATCACTCAGGCTGCAGTTTGGACATGAAACTTCAAAGGTGCCAAAGGCCCTTGTTAAGGGAATTACAGTGTTCTTGGAATCTACAAATGACGGTGCTCTGAGTGAAACTCAACGAGATGCTATTGCTCTGCTAGCCAATGCCAACTTCGAGCTGAATCAGCTTAGGAAGACCAAATAAATTATTTCAATCTGAGATACACACATCTGTGCAAAGTGAGTGCAAAGACAACACAGTGGCTGTACAGAGATGATCTCCATAAGACTGTGAATGAAATAGATGAAAAACAAAAGATAACAGGTATGATGCGAAGCCACATTCAGTTAGGAGCACGCTAAAATCCATATCACGGTCCTATGGCAAGAAGCGCAAGCAGTCTTTTTCCTTATCAGGAAATACCAGTATGCAGGATGGTTGCCATTTGGGGGAAAAGTACCTTGGCCTTTTTTAGGGGTCAAACACCATCTCAACCACCCACAGTATCTGCAGAACAGGCAGGGACAGGGACAAAGGCTCTCAAGGCATAAGTGTGAGAAACTGCCTGCCACCCATCCCCTGTCAGACAGATGTCGAGATTAGGAAACCTTTCAACCACAACAGCCTGTACTAATGCATCTCAAGTAATTGAAAGTTGTAGCATTATTTTCATGACACAACGGAAATTGAGCAAATCGGAGATAAATTGAGCAGTCATAAAGGTGTTTGGGAAGTGATAACACCTGATCAAACCATTTTGAACACTGTTTTTGGGTATGAATTAGAATTTATTGCCTCAGCCAAGAAAGTTTTTAATACCTCAACCATACAAATTGAACAGCAAAGAAATTAAAGTTGTTCATGAGGAAATCTTTAGGCTTCAACATAAAGGCACGATTGAGGAAACTATGCCCAAGCATGGAGATTTTGTCTCAATATTTTTGCTCAACAGAAAACAGATGCTGGATATCGTATGATTCTAGATCTATCAAATCTCACCAAACACAAAATATCACCATTTTAAAATGGACACTTTATACATTGCTGTACAATTCCTCCTAAAGGGCTGTTTTATGGCATTAATCGACCTTAATATGCATACCATACTTTTCCAACTGCACGATAACATAAGAAATACCTAAAATTCAGATGGAATGAGACACTATGGTAGTTTAGAGCATCACCAAATGAGCTGAGCTCGGGACCACATGCTTTTACAAAGTTGTTGAAACCATCATTTGCAACCATGAGGAGCAAATGTCATACTGTCGCACGACATATAGATAACATATTGCTTGTTGCCAAAACAAAACAGGGAGCAATGGGTGCAGTCAGAGAACTACCCAAATATTAGTTGAATTTGGTTTTATCATACACCCAGAGAAATCAGTATTTGACCCAGTACAGCATTCTAGGATTTATACTGAACTCCTCCACAATGTAAGTCAGTCCAACTGAAGAAAAATCAGAGAAAATATGTTGTCTCTGCAAACTTTTGTTGGCCTCACATTTACCATCAATACTATTTGTTTCCTCTGTGATTGGCAAATTAGTGCCTGCTTTCCCTGATGTATAATATTGGCCATTTCATTACATGGAGCTTGAACAGGAAAATGCATGGGCTTTGAAAGAAAACAAAGGACATTTTGACAGAAACATTATTGTTTCCCCTGGTACTCACAGTGAGTTAACTTCGTGGTTTGACAATGTGTTAATAACATTGATAAGGGGGCACCAACAAAACACATCTTAGGCTTCTGATGAGGTGCATTGAATGGTACCACACTGTAGTAACTGAAAGTAGAGCCTCTCCTACAACCTCAGGGGTCACATGATTGTCCTTGGCTGCTCTGACCAATGAGCCCTAAGTGTGGGTAATCCAGAGTTAAGGGCTTTTCTTGTCGAGGACCTGGTTCAAGCATGTAGCATCTGAAAAGCTCTCTGTAATGAAGTTATCTGCTGCAAGCAGAAACCTGTCCAGTACGTCAAGTTATTACATTTGGTAACGAGGGCAAAATAGCTCCAACGTTGCACCTCGCCTTGTTAACATGAGTACTTCAAATCTTAAAAAAAGAGAAAAGAATACTCACCAGTCATGCCACTCTTTGGCTGAATCAATCCTTACAACACAACTATGGAAAATTGGAGCCAGTAGGTAGAGCTTGGTTTCTATTTTGGAGCAAATGAAATTACCGTGGGGGAGAAACAGAAAGCAATCCTTCTGAGTGTATGTGGTAGCAAAACGTACAATCCCACCCACAGCCTGACAGGCCCAAACGTGCCCAATTCTAAGTCCTTTAATTAATTAGGTAACCTCGTGAAAACACATTGCCAGCCAAAGCCATCCACAATAATGCAAAGGTTTAAGTTTAATCCCAGAGTATGGGCCCCAGGAAAGTCCATTACAACCTATATAGCAAAGTTGAAGCAGTTGACTAAGCACTGCGACTTCGGAGATGCACTCAATGATATGCTGCTACCAATTAGTTTGTGGCGTTCACAACTATGCCATTCAGTGCCGTTTACTTGCAGAAGTCAACAAAAATTTGAAGCGCGCCATGGAAATAGCACCAACCATGGAGAGAGCGGCAAGAGACTTGCAGGCTTCACAACACGTACAACATGGCGCTGTTCTTCATGTGGGGCATGGCGCAAAAACCAGAGACAAAGCAGTGAAGCGAGAGGCAATGTCTGCCATTAGAAAAACAAAAAGGCCTGGTAGAAACATTTCAGCAGCAGCTCCATGGTTAATCTGTTATAGATGTGGGGGTGACCACATACTGGTTACCTGCAGATTCAAGGAGGCAAAATGCCATTACTGCCATTAGAAAGGTCACGTAATAAAGCAATGCAGGACAAAATCAAAACAGCCCATAAGGCGACAAACCCAATATGATTGAATTGAATAATACAACAGAAGCTGCCATAGCAACATTTACTCCCTGTAAAATGTCACAGTGGTAAAAATTGAACCTATTACTGTCACAATCCATGTTAACAGGAAGCCACTAATAATGGAGGTAGATACGGCAGCCTCAACCATAGTGGTGGGAGAGCACACACTTAAATATCTAAATGAAAGTACCCAGCTACTGAATCTGGAGCAAACAACGGCTCAATTGAAGATATACATTGGAGAATCCGTACAGGCAAAGGGCATCGCCACAGTACCTGTGTCCTATAGGCAACAGACTGCTTCCAGTGATCATAGTGACATGTGAAGGACCTAGTCTTCTGGGCTGAGACTGGTTACAAAAAAAATCAAGCTTCACTGGTCTGAAATATTTCACTTGAGAATAGGAGTTCCTGAACTACTAAAGAAATACAGCAGCGTATTTCGTGACGAATTAGGGAAATTGAAAGGCTTGCAAGCAAAAATATATGTGGATTCTCAGGCGACACGCCGTTTCTTTAAGTCCAGGCCTGTGCCTTATGCCTTAAAAGGTGGATGCAGAACTGTGCCGGTTAGGGAAGCTAGGCATTATCCAACTATTATCCCAAGAGTGAAACCTGACCAAACTATATGCATTTGTGGGGACCATAAGTTGACTGTGAACAAGGCAGCCAAACTATATAAGTATCCTACCCAGAGGATAGACAGCTTAAATGCAAAGCTAGCTGGAGGCAAATCCTATACAAAACCGGACATGAGCCATGCATACCAACAGTTAGAGCTGGATAGCACGTCTAGAGGCTATGGAACCATCAACATTCACATGAGTCTGTATCAACATACACGCCTACTCTTTGGAGTATCGTCTGTATGTGCAATCTTCCAAAGGACTGTGGAGAGCCTTTTGCAAGGACTTCCCCAAGTAGTTTTATGCCTAAATGATGTTCTGATCACAGGGTCAACCAAAACTGAACATTTGGCCAACCTGGAAGAGGTGCTAAGATGATTTTTGGAAGCTGGTGTATAATTAAAGAAAGAGAAATGTACATTCCAAGCACCAGAAGTTACTTACCTGGGTTATAGGGTGGATGCTATAGGTTTGCATCCGGTAGAAGAGGCAATAGGGCAATCAAAGAGGTGCCCTCTCCATCCAGTGTAACCAAAATCAAGTATTTTCTGAGCATGATCAACTGTTATAGCTGCTTCTTGCCAAATTTGTCAACAATGTTAGCACCTTTACACTTGTTAAAAAAGAATTAACATTGGTCATGGAATTCACAACAGGAATAAGCCTTTCTGAAAGTTAAGAAGCTATCATATTCATCATGTTTATTGGTACACTACGACCCATCGAAAGAATTGGCATCAACATGTGATGCATCTCCTTATGGTGTGAGAGCTGTGTTATCACATAGGATGGAAGGTGGATCAGAAAGGCCAACTGGTTATGTCTCTAGAACCCTCTCCGCAGCCCAGAAAGGTTATTCCCAGCTAGAAAAGGAAGATTTATCGGTGATACGCAGTGTGAAGAAATTCCATCAGTATCTGCATGGACAACATTTCACCATTGTGTCGGACCATAAACTATTAATGGGTTTATTCAGTGATGATAAAGCCAATCTGTCAATAGCCTCAGCAAGAATTCAGCGCTGGGCTTTGATATTGTCTGCGTATGAGTATACCTTTATGCACCGCCCTGGCCTGCATATTGCAAATGAGGGCACACTCAGTCGTTACAAGGTAGCATTGTCCATGCTCCAGTGCTGCAAGAAGTTGTGCTCGCACCGAATTTCTTGGATTCTTCACTTGTGAACGCGAAGCAAATTAGAAATTGGACGAACAGAGATCTAATTTTGTCGAAATTCAGAGACCTTGTATTGCAAGTGTGGTCAAATTCATTAGTCAAATTGAATTGGTCAAGTCAAATTCACCAGTGCCTGAAGAGATGAGACCATTCAATGCCTGAAAAACATGGCTAAGATGGAATCTTGGCGTAGGGATCAGGAGCTGTCATCCCTTCACAAGGAAGACAACCACTCTTGACAGAGCTTCACAGTGCACATCCAGGCATATCAAAGATGAAAATGCTTGCGCGAAGCTATGTCTGGTGGCCAGGCATTAACAGTGACATTGAAAGCATGGTCAAGCACTGTCTCCATTGTCAGCAACAACAGAAGTTGCCCGTTTCAGCTCCACTGCATCCATGGGAATAGCCTGGTCGACTCTGGGTTAGACTACATATTGATTATGTTGGACCATTCTTAGGCGCAATGTTTTTATTGATCGTAGATGCGCATTCGAAATGGATGAATGTGTATGAAGTCAGATTTTCAACATCAAGTGCAACTATCGAAAAGCTGCATCAATGTTTTAGTATACATGGCCTACCGGAAGTCAGCATTTCTGATAATGGTATAGACCATAAGACATAGGAGCAGAAATTAGGCCATTCGGCCCATCGAGTCTGCTCCACCATTCAATCATGGCTGATAAGTTTCTCAACCTCATTCTCCCACCTTCTCCCCGTAACCAATCAAGAACCTATCTATCTCGGTCTTAAATATACTCAATGACCTGGCCTCCACAGCCTTCTGTGGCAATGAATTCCATAGATTATCCACTCTCTGGCTAAAGAAGTTTCTCCTCATCTCTGTTCTAAAAAGGTCTTCCCTTTTACTCTGAGGCTGTGCCCTCAGGTCCTAGTCTCTCCTAAAGGAAACATCTTCCCCACGTCCACTCTATAGTCTTTACCAGTACAGAGATTCAGGAGTTTAAATGGAATCAGACATATTAAAACAGCACCATATCAGAGCTGTCCAAACTTTCAAATCTGGTATGAAGAGGTTATCAGAAGGTACTCTAGAAACTCGACTTTCCTGCTTTCTCCTTGATTATTGTACGATGCCTCATTCAACTACGGGTTCAACGCCATCTGAATTATTGATGAAACGCTGCCTACATACAAGAATAAGTCTGGTGTTTCTAAACTTAAAGGGGAAGGTAGTGAAGAATCAGAGTAATCAAAACACTGAATCACGATATTCATAGCAAAGTTTGAAGATTCACTGTAGGAGATGCAGTTTTCATGTGGAATTTTGGAAGTGGACCTTGTTGGGTTCTTGGTACAATTGTCTCAGAAACTGGTCCCTTGTCCTTCCAGGTGGAAGTGGAAGACCGAATTGTTCAAAAACATATGAATCATCTTAGGAATAGAAGCATTCCAACAACCAGGTATTCCGCCTGTGAATAATATCGAACCATCTGTCCCTGAGGTGACTGATTGACCTAGAATAGGCAGGCCTGCTGTCTCTGTAGAGTTGTCAAACCCTGAACTGCCACTTTCTAATGATGTATCTGGTGCTGCAGTTCTTGGTCATGTCGATCTAGTGGAAGAGCCTCAGTGGTAGAGCCACGCCGCTCTAATCAAAAAAAGGAAAGCACCTCAAAGATTTAATCTTTAATCACCTGAGTTGTATATAGGCATATGTTGTGCGGTATTCAAGCGTTCTCTGTAAATAGAAACTGTAAAAAAAACTAAAGGGGGAGGAAATATCGTAACTGAAAGTATAGGCTCTCCTGCTAACTATCAGGGGTCACGTGGTATTCTTAGAGGCTCCAACCAATGAGCCCTAAGTGTGGGTAATCCGGGGGGCAGGCCTTTTCCTGTCGAGGGCCTGGTTCAAGTATGTAGCATCTGAAAAGCTCTCTGTAATAAAGTTCTGATTCTAACAGAAACCTGTCCAGTACGTCAAGTTATTACACAAATATATTGGAGGAAGATGGAATGCTGAAGAGAAAGCACAAGAAAAGAAATGAAATTAATTACTTAGGATTGAAGGCTGCTTTCTTTGCATGCTTTTTGTACACATAACAGCCATGTATATGATGCTATGCAACTAGATAACACAACTACAGTGGCACTACATAAACAATATAGTAGGAACAAAATCACAGGCATGTAACAAACTTGTCAAGATTTTCTGAAAATAGCCTCCAGAGACATTTGGGTCACCACAAAACATTTGCCTGGTGTATTGAATCAAATAGCCGATAATAAAGCAAGGAAGTTCAGTGACCCTTGAATGGAAGCTGGATGGGGCTGTGTTCATACAGCTGTGTAATTTGTATGGAAAACCTGAAATAGAGCTTTTTACACCATGCTTAAATGCACAGGTAGCAACTATGTTTCTTGGTTACCAGACCTCGGCGCGACAGAAACAGATGCCTTTTCAATCAGCTGACAAAGCTATTTTCATCTATGCATTTTCTCTGTTTTGCCTGATAAGCAAATGCTTAGAGAAAATTGAAAGGGAGGAAGCTGATGGTTTCGTGATAGTATCAAAATGGCCATCACAGCCATGGTTTGCAATGTCATTGAATTTACTAGTTCAAGAACCAGTGATACTCCCAACAATGAAGCAGTTAATTTTTCAACCTATTTCAACAGTATGCCACCTGACTTATGAGCGTTTTAACCTATGTCCTGGAGGTTATCAGGAAAAACCTACAAGATGAGGGCCTTTCAGCAGAAATTACCAACATCATCCTATCTGCCTGGAGACCATCAGCTAGGAAGGAGTACACTACTTCTAATAAGCAATGGATGGGTTTTTGCAGGAGGTGACAAATGAATCCACTGCAAATATCTGTGGAAAATGTTTTGCAATTCTTAATCTCATTATCTCACAGACTGGGCTATAGTGTCATGAACACAGCAAAGTTATCTTTGTCTTCTGTGGTTATATTGCACGATGGGCACACATTGGGCTCACATCCACTATTCACTTGTTTTATGAAAAGCGTATATAACCTCAAACCACCAGTACCAAGGAATAATATGATGTGGGATGCAAAGTCTGTACTAGACTACCTCGGAAAGCTTTCATCTGTTTCATCACTCAGTCTTCAAGATTTGTCAATGAAAACATGTATGTTAATTGCTTTGGCATCTGCACAGCATCATCAGATATCGACTAGACACAAGCAATATGCAATAAACAATTACTTCTTTTATTTTTCATGTGAATGACCTTTCGAAGCAGAGCAAACCAGGGAAAACTGGTTGCCAACTTGTTTTGAGGGCATGCCCATCAGACCCATGTTTATGTGATGCGAACATCTGTGAGACTATTTGCTTATACTGAACACCTTTGAAACAGTGAGAAATATCTGAGTTTCAGAAGACCACACAAAAGAGTGACAACAGATACTATAGCTGGATAAATACATCAGGTCATGATCAAAGCTGGGATCGACGTCAATGTGTTCAAACCTCATTTTACAAGAGCAGCAACTTATTTAAAGCTAATTTAGCCATGATCCCAGAAATGGACATTATGCAATACATAGGATGGAGCAGTGAAAAAGCTTTCCACACATTCTACAACAAGCCAATAAACAACACTGCAAATATATTTGCAAAGGCACTCTTGCAGGACTAGAAAGTACACGAGTGCCCACTTTAATTAAGGAACATGCTTGTAAGAATTGTTTTGTTTCAGAATTAAAGATTTCAACTATTCTTTGGGTTTTAAATTTGAAGCAGCTTGATCCTCAGGAGAGGAAAAATGCGGAGAACATGTTTTATCATCTATACGTACTTGGGAGTTGCAACACAAACAGATGAAGCAGCATTGGGCATTATCATCACTGTTTCTTACATGTGCGATAATCAAAGGATTGCATTTAAAGTGTTACAGAAACTGCAAATTTGGCAAGCTCTGTTATTCATTGAGGTTGTATTGCGAGGCCAGACTTTGCTTTGAATATTCTCATTCTTTCGAATGAATACCGTTACCAAATATGATTAAACGAGAACTTACTTGTTCGAAGAAGGTGGAATGAGAGATAATGCACCCTCCAAACAATGTCTGTTCATATGATTGAAATGGAATTGAAATACAGTTGAAATGGAATTGTTTTGAATGACATAACAGGTAAAAGCAAAAAACTGCGGATGCTGGAAATCCAAAACAAAAACAAAAATACCTGGAAAAACTCAGCAGGTCTGGCAGCATCTGCAGAGAGGAGCACAGTTAACGTTTCGAGTCCGAATGACCCTTCAACAGAACCTAAGTAAAAATAGAAGAGAGGTGAAATATAAGCTGGTTTAAGGAGGAGTGGGACAAGTAGAGCTGGATAGAGGGCCAGTGATAGGTGGAGATAACCAAAAGATGTCACAGACAAAAGGACAAAGAGGTGTTGACGGTGGTGATATTATCTAAGGAATGTACTAATTAAGTGTAGAAAGCAGGACAAGCAAGGTACAGATTGCCCTAGTGGGGGTGGGGTGGGGTGAAGGAATCAAAAAAGGCTAAAAGGTAGAGATAAAACTATGGATGGAAATACATTTAAAAATAATGGAAAAGGGTGGGAAAAGAAAAATGTATATAAATTATTGGGAAAAAAAACAAAAAAAGGTGGGGGGGAAAATCGGAAAGGGGGTGGGGATGGAGGAGAGAGTTCATGATCTAAAATTGTTGAACTCAATATTCAGTCCAGAAGGCTGTAAAGTACCTAGTCGGAAGAAGAGGTGCTGTTCTTCCAGTTTGCATTGAGCTTCACTGGAACAATGCAGCAAGCCAAGGACGGACATGTGGGCATGAGAGCAGGGTGGAGTGTTGAAATGGCAAGCGACAGGGAAGTCTGGGTCATGCTTGCAGACAGACCGCAGGTGTTCTGCAAAGCAGTCACCCAGTCTGCGTTTGGTCTCTCCAAAGTAGAGGAAACTGCATTGGGAGCAACGAATGCAGTGGACTAAATTGAGGGAAGTGCATGTGAAATGCTGCTTCACTTGAAAGGAGTGTTTGGGCCCTTGGACGGTGAGGAGAGAGGAAGTAAAGGGGCAGGTGTTGTATCTCCTGCGGTTGCATGGGTTATATGCTTTCACATGTACTTTGTTACTGATTGCATATGCCCCTCTTCACTGCCAAGTGGAAAATGAAACTCAATAGCTGGCACTGATAGCATTCATAAACTCTCCCTTCACTTTTAAGACTGGTTGCGCATGCGCAAACAGGATCTCACATTATCTCTCACTCCACCTGTCGTAAAATGAAGATCAAACATTGGACAGGTAAGTTTGCATTTAACCTTTCCATTTTTCCTCATCTTTCCCGCAATCTGTGATGGCACCCTCTGAAGAGACCAGCTAGCTTAACCGTCACTCTTGTTTATTTAAACTGCTCTCATTCAAACTTATCAATGCTGCAAGGCCTGCAGTGAGGGATTCAACATAAATACCAATCTATACAGGGACGCAAGCCTGATTGTTGACAGAGAATAAGTACTTCACTATTACTTCACTACAAATGAGTCTTACATCTACCTGTAGGCACTAGAGAGGCTCTTGTCTATAATAACCCTCTGTCACAACTGTAGATTAATCATTCAGGATTCAGTCGATAACAAGGCCATCTCATATCAGCTCCAAAGATAGCCATTATAGTACATGGGCTGACGGTGTTTTACGGAGTTCAATTAAATCTTCTTGAAATCTATGCTTTTTTGCATTAAAACCAGGGTTTTCTAAGCCTAGTGTGGTAACTGATTAGTTTAAAATCTCTCTCAATAACTGCCTCACTATTCTTAGGCAACCTCAAAGCACCCAACTGATTCAAATGGAGCCATCCCTCTGACCATCACATTTCATTTCACTGGAATGAGAGTTCCTCATGCATCCTGAGGCCTTCATAAATTTAAATTTCTGATAATTTAAGAGGATCCCAGAAATAGTCAGAGAACAGTGTTTCTTTAGTACAGAGCTTTGCTCCCAAAGGAATCCCATATACCTGCTGTCAACAGTGTAAATCTCAATTTTTGTAGCAATATCCCTGAGAATTTGGATCAAGGTTCTTTGCCTTCTGGAAGTTCAAAACTTGCAAATTCCCTTCCCCAACACAGACCTTCACCAGTTCATTAATATAATTGATGGTATATGATAAAACTCAATCAGTGAAATTGGTTTAAATACATTGCAAAATCCAAAATATAAAGGGAAGAATAATTTCAAGATAACTTCTGATTTTTTAAAGAATATGTGATTCCTACTTTTGCAAGACAACTTCAGTCAGCTAGTCAAAAGTGTTGTGGAGCAAATGTGAAATTGTGATTTTGGGTCTATTTCCAGTTAAACTTCATTAAAATTGATCAAGCTCCCCTGACTGAATTAAGCATTACAAGTATTTTCCCAACTTGTTACCCTACAACACATTCAAATAACCTTGAAGTATTTCAGAGAGTAGTTTTATTTTGCCTGATAATAATGGGGAGAGGGCATGTGGGGGAAATCAGTGCTTCCATTTTATCCCAATTCTACCCTCCATTTAAATTTCCTATTCGACAACGGCAACCACACTTCCTTCAGCTGGAAGACTCCACTTTCTAGGTGTACAGATGCGCATTTTAATTTTTTACAGCCACTGTGCCATTCTGTGAAAATAGGCGGTCAAGTTGATCCTGTGAGTGGAGATGGCTCATGCCAAACAGACCGCCCGTAAATCCACCTGCGGCAAAGTGCCCAGGAAGTAGCTGGCCACCAAGGCAGCCCAGAAAAGCGCCCTGTCCATTGGCAGAGTGAAGAAACCTCATTGCTACAGTCGGGTACAGTTGCTCTCCAAGAAATCCACCAATACCAGAAGTCCACAGAGTTGCTTATATGTAAGCTGCCTTTCTGGCATCTGGTGAAGGAAATTGCCCAGGGCTTCAAAACTGACTTGTGGTTTCAGAGTGCTGCAACTGGAGCTTTGCAGGAAGCCAGTGAGGCCTACTTGGTTGACCTGTTTGAGGACACCAACCTGTGTCAAAAGAGTGACCATTATGCCCAAAGACATCCAGCTGGCACAACGGATCCAGGGGGAGCATGCTTAAACTCTTTGCGTCATTACATTTTCTCCAGACTATTTTCAAGTGACAATTAAACAATTTCTAAAACATTATTGGACTGTAAACTTGGCTTCTTGTGGAGGCTGGGCCTTCATTTTGTATTTTCGTTAGTATTGATCGTGGCTTAGTGTGGAAGTAGCAAAACTTTTGTAAAAATTCCTTTCAACTCTTGGCTCAGGTTGCAAAATAAAACATTTGTAACTTTAGTCCGTGCTACCTCCTGATTTTATTGTGCAAGGCTGGACTCTTACCTTGCATGCTATGGGGGGAATTGTAGGTTGTTCCTTTGCATTGTGCTGATTTTCAATGAAGTTGCAAATAAAATTTGCCCCATTTAGAAGATGGAACTAAGTGCTTGGATTGGTGGTTGAGGCAGAAACCCTCAGCTCATTTATCTGTACCTGAAGTGCTGTAACCTGCAAGGCTATGGACTGGGTACTGGGTAACAAAGAGCAGAATTTGAATTCCAATGTTCTGAAAATTCAACACTATACTCATTAGTAGTCCTCCAGCTAGGCAGAATTAAGGGATACCACAAAGATGTGGATATTAATTTATCCTTTAAAAACTACACAATTGTAATGGTACCAAATTCTGGCGTGTACTGTTTTAAGTGGTCTGAATCACTGAATAAATGAATGGATTTTGACCCTGGCAAAAACAAATCGAGAACTGTTTAAATAAATACCACTTGAAGAAGCATTCAGGCTGGATGTTGTTCACCAATTAACCCTTGAGTCAATTTTCTCATTTGACATTGGAGGAAATCCTTGGAGGAAATGCTGAACACGAGTGAAACAATGGAACAGATGGTGCAAGCCTGTATGGCTGTATGATTTCCAAAAGCTTATCCCAATTCAGTGGAAACTCGGTTGATGAATACCACAACAGTATTTTCCTTCCCATTGGTAAGATTAAACATAGAGGGAGATTAAGTCTTTGCAGCACTGAATGTCCATCATAAATTTATTAATAGTAGGTTAGGACCATACAACGAGCACCACGAAGTTTTATAATATTGCACCCTCCAAAGCTAGAATGCTGAACAAAATATATAAAGTACATCGATCTAAAACAATGTTTATGCTATTTTACAGAAAGAGTTTGAAAATTACTACTTATCAAGAGATCATTCTGCATTCCCTTTTAAACAAAAATTAGTTTTTACAGAGCAAAAAAGTTAATCATATTTTTCAAAGGTGAATCTCTGTCCTTGCTTCCCAGTGGGTCACTGGCAAATGTTCTGCTTTGTAATTTATGAGCCCAACCGATCCCGAATGTCCTACATTCAATCGCCAGTTTTGTGAGGCACCAGACAACTCCAATCAGGATAAAGTGAGCATCATGAGCTGACATCACCAATGCATAGCTGGGGGTAAAAGGAAGAGAATGGAATGCACATGAAGGAAAGAAATTAGTCATGATTTGTGCCTGATTGCTATGCATTGATTCTTGCATGAAGTTTATGGGTGGGTACATAGGAACAGTTTGGATCTGGTGGTTCCTACAGTCAGATACTTGTCAACACTCTCCAAGGATCACGTGTGTAAAAAACAAGACCTCTTGGGTGAGCTGCCTATATTCTAAATGGCCTTCAGGAAACAACAAGTATAAAATGAAAATTGGGAGAAACATTAGACAAAAATATTGTCATGAAAACAAAAAACTGCGGATGCTGGAAATCCAAAACAAAAACAGAATTACTTGGAAACACTCAGCAGGTCTGGCAGCATCGGCAGAGAAGAAAAAAGTTGACGTTTCAAGTCCTCATGACCCTTCAACAGAACTGAGTAAAATTAGGACAAGGGTGAAATATAAGCTGGTTTAAGGTGGGGGGTTGGGGGGAGAGAAGTGGGGTGGGGGGGGGTGTGGTTGTAGGGATAAGCAAGCAGTGATAGGAGCAGATAATCAAAAGATGTCACAGACAAAAGAACAAAGAGGTGTTGAAGGTGGTGATATTATCTAAATGAATGTGCTAATTAAGAATGGATGGCAGGACACACAAGGTACAGCTCTAGTGGGGGTGGGGTGGAATAATACAAACCGGGCATAAAAGGTATAGATTTAAAATAATGGAAATAGGTGGGAAAAGAAAAATCTATATAAATTATTGGAAAAAAACAAAAGGGAGGGGGAAGAAATGGAAAGGGGGTGGGGATGGAGCAGGGAGTTCAAGATCTAAAGTTGTTGAATTCAATATTCAGGCCGGAAGGCTGAAAAGTGCATAGTCAGAAGATGAGGTACTGTTCCTCCAGTTATTGTCATGTTGAGTTGGTGAAATTCAACTGTACTTTTTAGAATAATTCAAAAGCAGATAGAACATCAGGGTAGCAATTTTATTCATGCATGGGCATCGTTGACTAAGCCAGCATTTATTGCCCACCCCTAGATTCCCCTGAGAAGGTGGTGATAAACTGCATTCTTGAACCGCTGCAGTCCATGTGGTGTAGATACACCTACAGTGCTGTTACGAAGGGAGTTTCAGGATTTTGACCCAGCAACAGTGAAGAAACGGCAACATATTTCCAAGGGGATGTTGAGTGACTTGGAGGACAACTTCTAGGTGATGATGTTCCCATATGTCTGCTGCTCTTGCCCTTCTGGATGGTAGGGGTTGTGGGTTTGGAAGGTGCTGTCTAAAGAGCCTTGGTGAGCTCCTGCAGTGCATTTTGTAGATGATATATTCTGCTGCCACTGTGTGTCAGGGATGGAGGGAGTGGGTGTTTCTGGATGGGGCGCCAATCAAGCAGGTTGCTTTGTCCTGAGTGGTGTCCAGCTTCTTCAGTATTGTTGGAGCTGCACTCATCCAGGCAAGTGGAGTATTCAATCACACTCCTGACTTGTGCCTTGTAGATCGTGGACAGGCTTTGGGGAGTCAGGAGGCGAGTTACTTGCCGCAGGATTCCTAGCCACTGACCTCCTCGTGTAGCCACAGTAGTTACATAGTTAGTCCAGTTCAGTTTCTGGTCAATGGTAACATCCAAGATGTTGATAATGGGGGATTCAGCAAAGGTAATGCCACTGAATGTCAAGGGGCGATGGTTAGATTCTCTTTTGTTGGAGATGGTCATTGTCTGGCACTTGCAAGGTGCGACTGTTTGATCAGCTGTGTAAATAAAATGATCGGCCAAGTTTTACTTGGAAATATTTTGCTTTCAGAGTTAGCACTTCAACAGCAAAGTTCATAAAGCTGAGTGACCAATTGCATTATTATCTTCTAAGCATGTACACAACAGCCACTGAAGTTGTGGAAAAGCAAGGCTTACAGAAGCTAATAGGAAAGCCCATTTGTCACAGTTTGAAAGTCTTGTCACTTCTTACACAAACTTCTTCTGTTGGCAATGTTCACCTACTATCATGGAAGAAATAAGTATTGGAAACAGTGCACGTGTGGCTCAATGCAACATGCTCCCAGCCGCAAGGGTAATCACTCTTGTCGGTATCCTTCCATTTACAAAAGTGCAGGTTCACTAGACTGGTTACTGGGATGAGGGGATTGTCCTACAAGAAGGATGGTATAGATCTATATTTCCTGGAGTCAAAAGAATGAGAGGTCACCTAATTGAAACATAGAAAATTCTTAAGGAGCCTGGCAGAGTAACTGCTGAGAAAATGTTTCTCCCAGCTGGGGAATCTGGAGCATGTATCAGTCTTAAATTAACAAGTTGGCCCATTTAGGACTGAGATGAGGAGAAATTTCTTCACAAAGGGTTGTAAATCTTTGGAATTCTCCATCCCAGCGAGCTGTGGATGCTCAGTCATGCGGTCTATTCAAGACAGAGAGTAATAGACTTGTTTTGGTACTACAGGAATTGAGGGATATAGGGATGATATGGCAAGGTGGAATTGAGGTAGAAGATCAGCCATGATCTTGTTGAATAGCTGAGGAGGTTTGAAGGGCCAAATAATCTTCGCCTGCTCTTATTTCTCATGTGTTCAATTGTGTTGTGAAAAAAACCGAGTTTGAGTTTACGTTGATAATATCTGGATGCAAATCTGCCAAAACAGTGCAAATGGTCTGTAAGTTTGAAATGTAAGATCTGTAAATCTGTAAGTGAGTTATGCCAAAAATGCTTGCATTGTACTTTCCTCAACCATTTACACTGGCTCATTCACCCGGATCATTCTCCACCCACAATTGTGTCCAAGCCGAGGTCAAAATTGTGAGATTCCGCCAATTGCACTGGTTCAGGACGGCTCTTCAAATTACATTCATTTTCTTCAGTGCACATGCATTATTGGCCACAGTTTTTCATATAGAAAACATATTTAATTTACAAAGAAACTGACCAGCTACACCAATGAATCCATTAAAGGATTCCATTTATTTTCATCAATTTCAGTAGTTTTAAAGTGGGTGGAGGATCCTGTCATGAAGCTATTAATGTATATATTATTGGAAAGTATTTTTCTTTTAAAATTGAGGTTTAGTCCGAGGGTGTGTTTTAGTTGGATTAACAACAGCTAGTCTGGTTGCTTTGATGTGTACTAGTTTTGATATGTTAGAGATATAGCATGCATTTGCATTTTTTGAATACAGCATTCAAGAAGTGGGGTGAAAACTGACATCTGTCTAGCAGATACCAAGCAATATGTTTATATTACTAATAAAATTGGTATTATGAAAGGGGTTTTATTGTTAGAGAGGTTTAGTTCAGAGACTGATGATACAATGATAACGTACATTCAATGGGCTTTGCTAGGTATAACTTCAGCAGTGTGGTGTGTATAGAGCAGAGGCAATGTAACATCAAAGCAGCTGAGAGCCTACCATTGTCTCTACAGGAACTAAAGTGAAAAGAACCTCTCTGAATTTGTAAGGTGAAAATGCTTTGCCTGATGTCTGGTTAAGTCAATGGATTGCCGTTGACCTAATGGAGATTAGTTTGGAAATTTGTTAAAAGTTATGATATAGTAATTTGTAGCAATGTGTATACATATTTTAACCTGTGTAAATTAATAAAATGCTTCATTTAGTTTAATGTAAAACCTCAAGAACTGGTGGTCTGATTCCTGAATTTAGAGTCGCATCTCAAACATAACGCTTAAAATTATAGGTTATAACATTTGTTTAAAGTTTCCCTCTGGGATTTTTAAATAACTCAGCTTTACCAACTGCATCAGTCATAACAGATCCAGAAATGTTTATTTTTGTTTATAACCCCACATTTATAAAACTGCATTAGATTGCTACTTGTAAATGTAGAACCATAGAAAAGTTACGGTTCAGAAAGAGGCCATTCAGCCTATCTTGTCTGCGCCTGACCAATTTTTTTTTAAAAGAAATAATACGAAAATAAATCATTATATTTTATTTCTATTATGCTGTCCAAGTGCACTAGATCATGCAAGATTTTACAATTCAGATTATGCAAATTAATTTCAGCAGAAACCTCAAACATAACCTAACGAGAGCAATTTTAAGTGTATTTTCAGTGCAATTTTCCAATTTTATACTAATTGGAAAGGTATTGTACTTAACCACAGGATGCCACAATACTTTACAACTAATAAACAGAATCTGTCAACATAAAATGGATCGATAACATAAACCATCAGATTTGCCTTTCCAAGAAAAATAATGAGAACCAAACTAGTCAGGAAACAAAGGAGGAAAAAATAACTCCTGTGCCCAAGGGTTCAGGGTTTTGGGAATATGCTACAGTCAGAAACAAAGAGAGGATGAAGGAAATGGCAAGCGTTCACAAAAGCTAGACACGCAGTCTCCAAGCAAACAAGGAAACAGAACCGCAAACAAGTAACAAACTATTCTTCCCATAATTTGAATTGGCTTTTCTTAAAATTGAAACTCAAGTTTGAAAAAGTTGCAGAATTCATTCAACTGAAAGAGACCATCAGACTCCAATTTTCTAAGTACTGTCTTCAAAGCTAATATTACTCAAAGATTTAAAATCTAAATCTCATGCAAAATAATCGACCACAACTCATTGCATTAACTTAAATATTACAACCAGTTCAAAATCACTGGTTTAAGTTGCTAAACTCATTTAAATATGAATCAGTGAGTTGCAAATTATTTTTAAAAATTAGTCTTCATTTTTACGTAAGCATACAAAAAATTCTTTGTTCTTATGACAGTTAATTGCGACAAATTAGAACAACGTGATTCTATATGACAGCCAGTCCCAAATGAGGAAAGAGCACATCATAGCTCAGCAGGAAGATTTAACATAATCACAAACTAATTATGGCAAAGTGTATAATTCTGAGAATGAATGACATTAGTTGCACAATATGAAAGCTATAACAGCTAGTAAACAAGAAACACATTACTGTGTAGCTGATGTGACCCTCAAAAGTATTTAGTTTTCAAATTAAATATTCATAGTAGGTGGGGGTCAAAGGTGTCAAAGGCTGCAGATATACACCAGTCAGTCACAGAGGATGTCATTTGTTAAATGGACACCCACAAACTTTAGCCACACTGACATAAAATGGTGAATTATTTGTGTCATGATAAACAATTAACTATTCTCCATTTAATAGAATGAGACACAGGAAGGGAGGACAATGCTTTCAGTGCAAAGCACTTGTTTTCCTCTACAAAGGTTGTTCACCGTTTACCTAAATGATTTGGACTCAGGAATCGGAAATACCATTTCAATGTTTACAGATGGTCTCAAATCGAGTGGGGGTGGAAAAGATGGGGGGGGTGAAGGTGTAGTTAACACAGAGGAGGTCTGTGACAAAATGCAGAAAGACATTAATAAACTTAAAGAATGGGCATGCAAACATAGGGCAGGTTGGATGGAAAAATAATTAAGTCAGAATTTATTTTCTTGAGCCCAAGCAATGACTCCTGATAAAGAATTCGAACATGTCACACACATACCTTTAAATGCCTTTGAAGATGGGATGAGATGCTGCAGATACCATCATCTTAATGGAACAAAATGAAGCACAAAAAAACGAATAGCCACAAAACTGCAACAGCTGATTCTTTCCTGTATATTATTAGTTTTCGAAAAACAAACAAAACATGACAAAGCCTCACTTGCTTGAAAGCAAAATCTGAGTTTATTTCTATTCTACTTATTAATCCATCTCGGAAAAAAGAACTACTTCTATTATGTATAAAGTAACCTTAATTTTACTGTGGTCACAAACACAAAAGTTTAATATCTCTACTTTGTTCGTTGATTGCTCAAATGGCATACTAAAAAGGTGCTGTTTGCATAGATTGCAGAGTTGACACTTCAAGCAGGATTTTTAGGTCAGCATGCGGGCATGATAGGTGGACCCAATTAACAGCCAGCCAGCGTGAAAGGCGCACTGAAATGCTCAGCACTGCCAGGGTGGGGGCAAGAAGAGGGTGGGCGCTGATCTAAGTGTGGGCACGCGGAGCACTGAGAGAAAGCTCCCTAAAGACAGAATGCTGTCTCTGGGAGCAGATGAATTTAAAAGCAATAAATAAAGATTTTTAAATCCAGAAAAAAATGTCCATGCATCAGAATCAATCACCTGAACATTTACATGATGAAAATTCTGTCCATACATATTAATTTTTTTAATTTAATAATGGAAACGTCATCTCACCCTTGGATGAGATTTCATCAAAAATGCAAAGTCTGCCTGGCAGGTTCGCCCATAAGGTTGGACAGACCACGAAAAATCGGGGACAACTGCAACCTTAATGGTCTTAATTGCCCTCTTAATTGTCGGCCTGTGTGCTTCCGACTTTCGCACATGCCCACCAACTGAAATATCACACAAACGTGAAATGATTCAGGGCACTCCCCAGTCGTTATCACGAACTATTTTACACTCAAGCAGGTTGGGTGCATGCCGACACGCCGAGCTAAAAATTCAGTCCTTCAGCTCAGCCTGGAAGCCACCAAGCATGTGTGAAAACAAACCCTATAAGCAACAGTAAAGAACAAACTTGGAATTATGCAGGGCCTCACACATCCTCATGACATCCCATAGTGATTCACAGCCAACAAATTGTCTTTGAAGCAGTCTCAGTTGTTTCGCAAGAAAATGCAACTTGAGCACAGCAAAGCACCACAAACAGCAGTAAGATAAATAACCAATTCACCTGTCTTTTGATAAATGTTGGCCAAAAGAGCTCCGCTGCTCTGCTCTTCACAAGTGCTATGGCATTTAAACGTCCATCTAAATAAGTGGGCTGGATCAGGTGCGGGGGTGTGGAATGTCCCTCAATTATTATCCAATAACTAGCCAAAAGATGACATGTCTAACAATGAACTTTTTTTTTCATGGTTCTTGACTTATTTTCATCGATGCATGGACAACAATAACTTAGGCTTAATTATATTCTGGGGTAATTTGAGTATGTGTTTTACAGTTGTCGTTTCAGGATAGTGAAATGGCAACACCAATAGTTCTACTGATGTACGAACTGTTTCCTTACATTTGGAGGAAATAACATATTCCTGAAGATGCGATTTCCATGCCAGGTTGTACAGTGAGGTGTGCCTGGCTGTATGTAAAAAAAAATGTTTTGTTTCCCACACAGTTTTGTGATCTGAGATGATCAGAACTTAGTGTAAAAAAAACAAATACATAATTCAATTTTACTATCTAACTTAACTAAGGCCAAATGACAGTCTTTGCTCAGTAGTAGCACTTTGGCCTCTTAAATCAGACAGTAGTGAGTTCAGGTTCCGCTCCAGAGATTTGGGCACATAATCTAGGCTGTCACAACAATGCAGTATTCAGGGTTTGCTGAACTGTCAAAAGTGCTGCCTTGCAAATGAGATGTAAAACTAAAGCCTTGTATGCCCTCTCAGCTGGATGTAAAGATACCATGACACGATTAAAGAGGAGCAGGGAAGTCTTTTTAAAAAAGCACCTTTAACATAATAAAACTTCACAAGAGCATTATAAAGCAAAATTAAGACACCGAGCCACATCAGGTCAAAAGCATGATCAAAGAAGTCAGTTTTGAAGAACACCTTAAAAGAATATAAAGACGACTTGCATTTATATTGTGTTTTTCACAACCAGTGAACATCTCAAAGTGCTTTATAACCAACAAAGTGTGGTCACTATAATAAGGAAGGAAACAAAAAGAGAGGGACAAAAAAGTCAAGGGAGGTAATTTCAGAGCATAGGGCTCAGGCAGCCGAAGGCATAGCCACCAATGCTAGAGCAATTAAAACTGGGGATGCTCAGGGGACCAGAATTGGAGAGTGCAGATATTTTGGAGGGTTGTAGGCCTGGAGGAGACAGTGATAAGAAGGGGAGAGGCCATGGGGGAATATGAGAGCAAGAATGAGAATTTTAAAATGAAGGCATTGCTTGACCAAGAGTCAATCTAAATCAGCAAGCACAGGGTTGACAGGTGAACAGATCTCGGTGTGAAGAAGGACAATCTCAAGTTCAAGGAGGACAGCATGTGGGAGGGCAGCCAGGAGTCCACTGGAATAGTTAAATCTAGAGGTAACAAGGCATGAATGAGGGTTTCAACAGTAGATGAGCTGAGGCTGGAGCAAAGTCAGATAAGGATGCTGTCAACTTCATCAGCAAGAAAGGTCTTTGCTGATCACAACCGCTTGCATCAATTTAGCTCAATGAGTGCGTTAAAAAAAATGGCAAAGTGTTTGTTCACATTAGTATAGCAAATCAAGTTGGGTGGACCCAAAAGCCTAATCACCCAATTTCAAAGTTTCAACATGAAAACGCTCAAGATCCATAACTTTGAAAATAAAGTTAAAAGGCATTAATTTGCTATCAATAAAATGCTGCAAAATACAATGTCAGCATACCAATAAGAATTACAACTCAGAGTAACAATATAAATGTAACCAAAGTAACATATCGTAGTTAAACCCAGGTTACAAATGGAAAATCGATTTATATTTTATTAGCGTCACTATGCTCAAATTTCACTAAGCAAATGAGTTTTCTATCTGTAAATAGAAAAATAGGAGCTTCCCAACACAGTTGGGAAGCCAAGTTCCACTTCCAAGCATCATCACCACATGCAAGGCAAATGAGGCAACATAAAATAAAGAGTGCAATTTTAATGGGGGGACAGAAACAGACTTGGGATATTTGTGAGCAAGTCATTGATATTGGCAGGGCCGGTTGACAGGGTGGTTAAAAACACATAAGGGATCCTGGGCTTCATAAATTGAGGCAGAGTGTACAAAAGTAAGGAAGTTATGATGAACCTTAATAAAACTCTGGTTCAGCTGCAAGTGGAGTACTGTGTCTGATTCAAGCCACCATGCTTTAGGAAGGATGTGAAGGCTTTTGAGAGGGTGCAAAAAAGATTTGCGAGAATAGTTCCTGGGATGAGGGACTCCAGTTATGTGGATAGATTGGAGAAGCTGCAGATGTTCTCCTTAGAAAAGAGAAAGTTGAGGGGAGATTTGATGGAAGTGACCAAAATCATGAGAGGCCAAGGCAAAGTAGATAGAGAGAAACTGTTCCCAGTGGCAGAAAGGTCAAGGACCAGAGAACATTAATTTCTTATTGGCAAAAGAGACAATGGCAAAATAAGGAAAAATGTTTTTACATAGCAACTAGTTAGGATCTGTAATGCACTGCCCAAGTTTATGGTGAAGGCAGGTTTAATTGCCTTTTTCAAAAGGGAATTGGATAAGAACCAAAAAGAGGAAAGATTTGCAGGGAAAAGGATGGGAGAATGGGACTGGCTGAGATACTCTTGCAGAGAGTTGGCACAGACACGGCTGGCCAAATGGCCCCCTTCTGCATTGCAACTATTCTAGAAATTATCTAAAAATTATCCAATGAATGTTTATACAGATTCGCTCAATTCATGAGCAGCTCAGTGTCTAGAAACCTTGAGCATCTAGGTTTCCGATGGGACTGCCCATCCCAGTTCTTTTTGTTATGGAAATTCCTGCGCTATATCAACTCTGAGATTCTATGTGGAAGGGTTCCTTGCTTCTTAATGCCTCAAACAGGTGCTCAAAAGACATGAATGAGACAAACATTGGCTTCAGTTAGTCACTTACCATGGCCAAGCTGGCCACAGAATTCAGATATCATTGCCTTCTTGTCTCTGCTGGCTCTTTCGAAAGGCTGACCTTGCTGATCCCTCCATTCCCATCTTTCTGTTCCCACAGTCGCATCAGCTCAGATTTTAACCTCCGCAAAGACTCAGATAAGGCATTCACTTTCCCCTTTTTTTCTCCTATGGTACTATTTATGTGATGTTATCTGGCACAAAAGGTATGGCAGCAATAAAAAGCAAATTAAAAATATCTTCAAGAACTGGTTTTCTGTGAACTAATATGCATTGAATTTTTCAAGATTTCCCTTTTCCATGTGGCCATTTTCTATGCTCCACGTTTGCTTGAAAAATATTTTGCATAATAAGGCACACCATATCTAGACTTCTGACTCCATGTGGATAGGAGCCCAACCATAGATTTTTTGTTATCTTAAGTAACAGTAAGAGCAGCTTTCCTTCAAAAACTTACTAAAAGTAACTTCTCAATGATTTCAAAACAATTTAAGCAACATAATCCCAGAGTCGCCCAGATGGCTCAGTACCTAAAGGAACTGCCAACTATTGGACTGTGTTATTATACTGCATTACCATGGTCCAATTGCATCAGATGCTTCAGTGAGATCTACATAGTAGCATAGAGACCCATGTTTTGTTCTCTACACTTCCGTTCTGTCTCAGCACAATATGCATATCTGTAATTCCAGATTGCATCTAAATTCGCACGGACTTTTACAGAGGGTTTCTTCAGCTGGATCAAGATTTTGCCTGCGTTGTGGAGTGAAAAGATGCCTCTGTCTGAATGGCAGAGCAGGCTCAAGGGGCTGAATGGTCTACTCCTGTTCCTATTTCTTATGTTATGTTCTTTATAAACACAGGTCCAGCCTCAAATGCCATGTTGTGGCAATTTATGGGCAGTACACTTTAGGAAGGAAATGAAGGCATTAGAGTGGGTGCAGAAAAGATTCACCAGAATGGTTCCAAGGATGAGAACTTCAGCTATTTAGAGAGATTGGAGAAACTGAAGCTGTTCTTCTCGGAGAAGAGGAGGAGGGGAGATTTGATGGAGTTATTCAAAAGGAGTCCATTATTGTGAGGGGTCCAGACAGAGTAAATAGGGAGACATGGTTTCCATTGTTGGAAGGGTCGATAACCAGAGGATACTGATTTAAGGTGGTTGGCAAAAGAAGTAACAGCGACATAAGGAAAAACATTTTTATGCAGTGAGTGGCTAGGATCTGGAATGCACTGCCTGAGAATATGTTGAGGCAAATTCAAATCAGGGTTTTGAAAAGAAAATTGGATAATGATCTGAAGAGAAAACATTTGCAGGTCTACAGGGAAAAGGCAGGAGAGTAGAACCAGCTCAGTTGCTGTTGCAGAGAGCCGCTATAGACACAGCAGGCTGAGTGGGCTCTTTCTGTGCTGTTACCATTCTATGATTTAATGACTCACAGAGGTGATGACGACAGGTTGAGAGGAGGAAAGTGAAAAAGTAGTCAGATTTCCCACATAATTGAAAAAAAGTTTGCAAGAGTGGACATCAGGTGAGAACAGGATTGGGATCAAAAATAACTGAGTTTGTCAGCTCAAGCATTACAAATGGCGAATTTGCTGAAGTTAAAACGCTGCTGCCGTTCACTGAGTTCATAAAACTAGATCTTCAAAAAAATAAGCTATTTTACTAAGAGATGATCCCTGTGTCTGAAGACAGAGGTCTGAGGATCTTGCGAAATTGCTCCTCCAGACCCATCCAAATACTCAACAGCACTGATGCATCAGTAAAGATAGCTCACTCAACTGAAGAAGGGAATTTCTGGTCATCTGGCTTATTGGCAGCTGTCTTCAAGCCAGCGATCCTTCTGGTTACACATTTTTTTTTTGAAAAAACAATGAAAGTTACCTTTTCAGTGGCAATGGCTAATTGGGCCTCATCAACATCCAGAAAACCCCACTGACGCAGACCCAATATCTATGAAATTTGGTTGCCCAGAATGGAACAGAGAGGTCCTAAAAAGGAGTTAGCTCCTCATCAGTAAGAGCCTCAACACATGAAAAGTGGCTCAACCCAATTTCGGTTCAGACATTTCTCAGTAGTTATTTTATACTCATAAGATGGATATGGTTCAATTTCTCCCACCTTATCTCAGTTTAATCTTTATCAGGTTCAAAGCATGTTGTCAACCCATTCCTTAAAAGGTTTAAGCAGCATCTAAAATGCAGCACTGCAGCACTTCACCTATTGTATCACACATAGGACAGAAATATTCTTGAATTAAATCATTCTAAACAGGTATTGAGCTGCAAAAATATTAATTCAGTAGAAATGTAGGTGTGAACTGTTATGCCATATACTCCTCCATATACTGTACTCCAGGAATTAAGCTCAAAAACAGATGGCTGGTTGTGTTTCATTAGTTAAAACACATCTTTAAAATATACCCCAAGATAATTTCAAAATTATGTTTTATCATACTGCAGTACTTAATGAAGCATGTCTGAATGAATTGTACCGATTGCCATACTGTCCAATTCCCTTCTCCATCAACTTAAATGTGCAATTTGGCTACCAATCTACACCCAAGCCATAACTTCAATTCCTCTTTTCTTCCCCCTCTTCTGGCCCTTTAAGCAGTTCTCTCCTGTCTTCTTCCCAGGCTGTCGCCCAGTAAGGCCACCTTTAATTGCTTCCTTCTTAGCTAATTTGTGCCCTCCTAGACCCTCAATCCATAGACAGGATGTGAAAAATGAGGGCCACCACTTCAAGAGCATCATTGATTGGATTGGGCCGGTGACCTATCACTGTATTAGAATAGTGTTGTCCAATACATTAGCCACAAGCATGTGGCAAATTCAGATGTGGTGAAATGTATTTACAATCAGTAAGTGATTAATGAGTAATAGACAACATCTTCGGGCATATCATTTCATAACATATGCATGTGTACTTTAACCTTTTTGTGTGTTTATTGGCTAAAATGGTAAAAAAAAAGTATGAACTGTTTTTGCAACTGGTGAATGCTTAAATTCCTTAATTACTGAGTGGTCATAGATGTTGATTGAGGAAAAATACATGACACACATTTATTTCCTGCATTATATTACAAAATTCACAGAAACACGAAATTATTACAGCACAGGAAGTGGCCATTCAGCCCATCATGTCTGCACCAGCCCTCCGAATGAGCAATACACCTTGTGCCATCTCCCCATCACCCTGCACCTTTTACCTTTTCAGATAATTAATTCCTTTTTGAGTGCCTTGATTTTACCTTCCTCCACCACTCTCTGTTGGTACATTCCAGATCGTAACCACTTGCTACCTGAAAAAGTTTTTCCTCAATTCGCATTGCTTCTTTTGCTAATTGCCTTAAATCTGTACCTTCTCGTTCTTTATCCTTTCAGGAGTGGGAAGTTTCTCCCTATCTACTCTGTCCAGGCCACTCATAATTTTGAATACCTCTATCAAATCTCCTCTCAGCCTTCTCTTCTTTCACATCCTTCCTAAAGTGTGGTACCCAGAACTGGACACAATACTCCAGTTCAGGCCAAACTAGTGTTTTATACAAGTTCAACATAATCTCCTTACTCCTGTATCTATGCCCCTATGAATAATGCCTAAGACACTGTTTATTATCTGCTCTCTCGACCTATCCTGCCATCTTCAATGACTTATGCACATAGACACCCAGGTCCTTCTGCTCCTGCACTCCATTTAGAGTTATGCCCTTTATTTTACATTGTCTCTCCATGTTCTTCCTACCAAAATGATTCACTTCACATTTCCCCATATTGAACTTCATCTGCCACCAGTCTGCCCATTCCACCAACTTGTCTATGCCCTTTTGAAGTTCCACACTATCCTCTTCACAGTTCACAATACTTCCAAGTTTCGTAACATATCCAAATTTTTAAATTGTGCCCTGTACACTAAGGTCTAGTTCATTAATATATATCAGGAAGAGCAAGGGTCCCAACACTGACTCCTGGAAACTCCACTACAAACATTCCTCCAGTCTGAAAAATACTCATTAACCACTACTCTGTTTCCTGTCACTCAGCTGATTTTGTATCAATGTTGCTACTGCCCGTTATTCCATGAGATATAACTTTGCTCACAAGTCTTTTGTGTGGCACCACATCAACTGCATTACGCTCATTATCCCGCTTTGTTACCACATCAAAAAACTCCAGTAAGTTAGTAAAACACAATTTTCCTTCAACAAATCCATACTGGTTTTCCTTAATTCACCCACATTTGACCAAGTGACTATTAACAGTGTCCCTAATTACTGTTTCCATAAGTTTCCCCACCACCAAAGTTAAACCGACTGGCTTGTAGGCGCTCAGCTGAGCTTTACACCTCTATTGAACATGGGTGCTGCTGAACAACAACATTTGCAATTTTCCAGTCCTCTGGCACCACCCCTGCATTTAAGGAAGACTGGAATATTATAGTCAGTGCCTCAGCAATTTCACTCTCACTTCCCTCAGTATCCTAGGATGCAAGGTGTTTTCATCTAAAATTAGTATGTGTGGCTAAAATGGTGTCCCCATAGCCATCTATGTGGCTAGTCAGCTATTTCTATTCGATAACATTGCATTGTGAAGGTCAGGAAACAGGCAAAAGCTGCTACTATAGGGTCAGGTATTTTGGGAGCTCAGGGCTTATATGAAAGACAAAGAAGGAAAATCTGAATAGCTCCTGGGATTTGGTAATAGAAGCCAGAAAGAGGATTGGAGGAAGTAGTTGGCTAATGAGAGATAATAAGGAGTGAACTGTGGACAAACAAACCAATTGTGTATTAGGTGCATTCAAGTCTAAAGCAACATACAGAAGTGATCAGTTTGCCAGTGGGGCTTGAAGTCCATGACCAATTTGGTAGGGTCAAGGCCTTCATAGGTAAGTCCAATGGAACAGTATAATGACAAGAGGGAAGACAGTTGTTAGAAACTGACAAAATCGGCAGCAACTAATTTACCAGGATGAAGGAGAGAAGCCGTAGTCGGATGTGACCAGAGAAAGGAGGCGCTTGATGGAGACGTAAAAGTGATCAAAGATAGCTTTAATTGTCTAAATCTCAGCTGGTCCAGAGTGTGGGTGTATATGAGGATGTTGATTTGCAGGATGAATTTCAATGAAGATATAAGTGCAGAAAAAGCAGAGGAGTGGAGGCAAGTAATGATTTCTATGAAAGTTTAAACTGCTGAAGGAGCAAAGCCATGCAGCACAAAGGCTGAATATGAAAAGGGCAACCTAAGTTAAGAAGTGACTATGAGAGCTAGGAGGAGGCATCCCTGGTTTGAGTCCCCATGAAGACTTGATAGCCAAGAAAGGTGGGTTCATAATGCAGCCAAACAGGTTAATTATCAATCTGCAAACCCTTCCATTAAGAGTAGGGGAGATTCCTGGTCAGCCATGTGATCGAAAGGAAGTTGGAGCCTCTACCATCAATACCATCATAGGTTCAGATTATGACATGCATGTATAAGTACATATTGCCTCTGCAATTCTGTCTCCCTGAGTGACCTGTAACACATTCAGGGCTGAGAACATGGCTGATAACGGCGACTTTGAAAGGAGAGATTATTGAACTGCTCACACTTGTCCACAAGAACCACTATAAGACCACTTGCGTCATTCAAAAGTCTGTACTCTCACTAGTCCGGTTTGTGATACATCACATACATTAATGCTCACCTTGAAAAACATGTGCATATAAACCTTATAGACACAGTATTTTGGCAAACTAAATAGCCAAGTAGTAATGGCATCATACTGTTTACTCAAGAGAAAAACATTATTTATCCCCTTTTAAACTAACCACCAAGGTCAAGATGTGAAACAGTAAGGTAGAGGGTACATTTGCATTTTGTTGAGTAAACCATTCAAAGACTGGGGGTGAAATCTTACACATAGCTAAGAGACACCAATAAATGTGTTTATATCACTAATAAAATTGGTACGATGATAGGGGTTTTATTGTTAGAAGAGGTGCAGTTCAAAGGGCTTGGTGATACAATGAGAATTTACATTCAAAGGGAAGGCTAGGTATATACAGAAAAATTTTGAATGTGTAAGTCAGAGGCATGTAAGATCTAAGCATGTTAGCCGACTACTGTGTCTGCAAAGGAACCTCATTTTAAATTCCTAAGATAAAATGCGCTTTGCCTGGTGTTTGTTTAAGTCTGTGGGTTATTGTTGCCTTGGGGGAGATTACCTGGGAGTGGTTAATTTGGGGATTTGTTTAATAGTTATTATGGTAGTAATTTGTAGACGTGTATGTGTATAATTTCTTATTAAAATTAATAAATGTTTAATTTAATTTACATAGAAAACCTCTGGAGGTTTGATGGTTTCATTTCTGAATTCAAAGTTGCATCTCAAACATACCAATTGAAAACGTAGGTTGTGACAGTTGTTTAAAGTCTCCCTCTGGGGTTTTAAATAACTCAGCCTTTACCAATTGCTGTGTCATAACAATAGCATATTTCACAACAGCAAGCTGCCCTAAAGCGCTTCACAGCCAATGTCGTCCTTTTGATGTGTAGTTACTGATGCCATATAAGAAACCAATCTTTGCACAGCAAGGTCTCACAAACAACAGGATAGATAATCAGGTAATATGTTTGACTGTGGTATAAATATTGACCATGATACTAGGTAATCTCCCTTTCTCTTCTTCAAATGGTGCCATGGTATCTTTCATAACTTGGGAGCATTGAAATTGGTGGTGCGTCATTAAATCATATTTATGTAACAAAGTTATACTTTTCTATAGGTTATGCAAATGCCAAGTATTATGAAGAAAACTTAAACTAAAGCTACTGCTGACCTTGAATAAGTTAATAAAAACCCTATAATGTTAATGCATACATGTTGCACAATTTAGGACCAGTCATGTATTAAGACTGCAGCACTATTCAACTACCATGTGAGTTTTAAACTGTAAACTGACAGTTTTAATAGAACAAATAATATTCAAGAATGCAGTGAATATCTCTGTTGTCTATTCCTTTCACACTCACTACTCTATCAAGACCCTCCGGATAAATAAAAATGGTTACAAATTGCTCAATGAAAAATATATTAAAATCATACATGGCAAGTTTGAATTTTCCAGCATTGTATTGTACCTATATCCTCAAAACTGACTCAAATATTTGAAATATTTAGTCTATTTCAAATTAGTTTTGTTCAGCACAAATAGCTGAACATGAGCTTCAGATTTCAGTCTGCTAGATGTAACTTGAATAATTAATGCAAGCTCAAAAACCAAACACAACAGGACCCATTAATCAAAACCTTTCAAGATCTTGACTGACAGAAATGTTCTATTAGGCTGCATAAAATTAGCATTCAATAAGTGCAACCAACAAGAACCAAAATATACACGATGGGAGAAAAAAATCCCATGGCAATAATGGTCTTTAATTACTTTACGTAACATTATTGTAATGAAAGCTTCCAGAGACTCACTTCTGGTGCAGCATTACTTACTATACGGATCACTCCCAAAAGGTATGACAGGAATGAGCCAAGTATGAATGTGTAGTTTCTGCAATTTTTAGTTTCTGTACTATTAAATTAAATTAAACAAAATAGTGAATGCAGGAAGGGCAATGTGTTGCTGCTGCAACATGTGGGTGCTGCTGGACACCAAGGTAATCCACAGCAAACACATCTGTATTAAGTGTTTGCAGCTCGAGGAGCTTCGGATCTGAGTTGAGAAGCTGGAGTCTGAGATGCAGACATTGCACCATATCAGGGAAGGGGAAAGTTGCCTGGGTACTTTGCTCCAGGAGGACGTCACACCCCTCAGATTAGGTAATTCCAATTTGGTCTGTGATCAGGGACAGGATAGTGTGACTGCAGGTGAGGCAGGTATGGGGACCCAGGGAGTAGCGTTTGAGGAGCCTCAGCCCCTGCAATTGTCCGATAGTTACGAGGTTCTTGCAAGCTGTGTGGATGAGATCGGGGACTACAGGGAAGGTGAGCGAACTGACCACGGCACTGTGGTAAAGGGAGACATTCAAGTGGGGGAGGAAATAGGAATGTAGTAGAGGTAGGGGACAGTATAATTAGGGGGACTGTTCTCTGCAGTCATGAGCGTGAGTCCTGAAGGCTGTGTTGCTTGCCCAGTGCCAGCGTTAAGGGCATCTCCTCAGGGCTGGAGAGGAACTTGGAGTGGGAGCGGAGGGATCCAGTTGTCGTCACCCACGTTGGTACCAACGACATTGATAAGGCTAGAAAGGGGGGTTCTGCTGAGAGAATTTGAACAGCTAGGAACTAAATTAAAAAGCAGAACTTCCAAGGTAATAATCTCAGGATTACTACCTGAACCACAGGCAAATTGTCACAGGGTAAATAAAGTCAAGGGGTTAAATGTATGGCTCAAAGATTGGTGGGGGAGGAATGGGTTTCAGTTCATATGGCACTGCACCAGTACTGGGGTAGAAGGAAGCTATTCCAATGTGATGGGCTTCACTTGAAACAAGCTGGGACCAGTGTCCTGGCGACTTGAATAACTAGGGCTGTAGAGAGGCCTTTAAACTAAATAGAAGAGTGGACAGTTCTGGGGAGGGCATACATAGGCATACAGAGATAAAGAATATGATAGCATTGTAGGGCAGCCATTCAGGTAATGATACACAGAGTGTGACAGGAAGGGACAGAGTGTACAAACATAAAAAAACAGCAGCAAATAGGGTCAAAGGGGGAACATTGATAATAAGGCAAAATGAATGGCTCTTTACTTGAATGTATGTAGTATTCACAACAAAATAAATTAATTAATGGTACAAATAGAAGTTAATGGGTATGATCTTATTATAGCCACCACTGAGACATGGTTAAAAGGGGATCAAAGCAGAGAATTGAATATTCGGGGGTATGAGACATTTCGAAACGAAAGGTAGGATGCAAAAGCTGGTGGGGTAGCTTTGTTAGTACGAGATGGAATAAGTATGATAGCAAGAAATGATCTTGGATCGGAAGATGTAGAATCCATTTGGGCGATGGTAAGAAATAACAAGTGGAAGACGACACTGGTGGGAGTAGTCTATAGGCCCCCTGAGAGTAGCTATACTTTAGGACAGAGAATAAATCAGGAGATGAGGGCATGTAAAAAAGGCAGTACAATAATCATGGGTGACGTTAATCTTCATGTCGATTGGGAAAATCAAATTGGCAGAGGCAGCCACCAGCAAGAATTCATAGAGTGTATTCAGGACAGTTTCCTAGATCAATGTATTGTGGATCAAACCAGGGATCAAGCATTTTGGATCTGGTAATGTGCAATGAGGCAAGTTTAATAAATGATCTCAGAGTAAATGATCCCCTAGGAAACAGCGACCATAACATGGTAGAATTTAGCATTTAGTTTGAGAGTGAGAAACTTGGGTCGGTAACGACTGTGCTAAACTTAAATAAGGATAATTACAACGAACGAAGGCAGAGTTGGCTGGAGTGGACTGGGAAAGGAATTTAGCAGAAGACGGTTGATGAACAATGACAGACATTTAAGAAAATAGTTCAAAGCTCACAACAAAGATAAATCCCAGTGAAAAGGAGGAAAGGGATAAACCAACCATGGTAAACCAAGGAAGTTAAGGATAATAACAAATTGAAAGAAAAAGCATAGAATGTGGCAAAGATTAGTGGTAAGTATTGGGAAAGTTTCAAAAACCAACAAAAGATGACCAAAAATATAATAAATAGGGAGAAAATAAACTTTGAGGGTAATATAGCAAGTAATATAAAAACAGATAGCAAGACCTTCTTAAATTATATAAAAAGGAAGAGAGGGTCCAAAGTGAACATAGGCTCCTTAGAGAATGAAGCTGGGGAAATAATTATGGGGAACCAGGAAATGGCAGAGCAGTTGAATAAATACTTTGCATCAGTCTTCACGGTAGAAGGTGCTAATGGCATTTCAAAAATACTAAATAATCAAGGAGCAATAAGTGGGGAAGGAGGTGGGGGGGGCGGTGGTGGAGGAAATAAATACAATAACTATCACTAAAGAAAAAGTACTAGGGAAATTACGGCCGATAAGTCCCCTGGACCTGATAGGTTGCATCCTAGGATATTAAAGGAAGTAGCTACATAAATAGTGGATGCACTGGTAGTGATCTTCCAAGAATCCTTAGATTCTGGAAATGTCCCAGAAGATTGGAAAACTGACAATGTAACACCCTTACTAAAAAAAGGGAGGGAGACAAAAAAAACTATAGGCTAGTTAGCTTAACATACATCATAGGGAAACGTAGGAGTCTATTATAAAGGATGTAACAGCAGAGCATTTAGAAATGCATAACATAATCAAACAGAGTCAGCATGGCTTCAGGAAGGGGAAATCATGCCTGACCAATTTATTCAAATTCTTTGAGGAGGTAACAAGCAGGATAGATAAAAGGGGAACCAGTAGATATAATATATTTGGATCTCCAAAAGGCATTCGATAAGGTACCGCACATAAGGCTACTTAATAAGATAAGAGCCCATGGTGTTGGGGGTAGCATATTAGCATGGATCGAGGACTGGCTAACTAATAGAAGACAGAGAGTTGGGATAAGGAGTGCATTTTCAGGATGGAAACCTGTGGCTAGTGGAGTGCCATAGGGATCAATGCTGGGGCCAGAATTATTTACAATATATATTAAGGAATTGGGTGAGGGAAGCAAATGTACTATCGCCCATGTTTGCGACAGCAAAAAATTGGTGAGGATAGCACAAAGAGTCTGCAGGGGGATATAGACAGGTTAAGTGAGTGGGCAAAAACTTGGTAGATGGAATATAATGTGGGAAAATTTGAGGTTACGCACTTTGGCAGGATGAATGGAGAAGCTGAATATTATTTAAATGGAGAAAGATTGCAGAAAGCTACAGGACAGAGGGATTTGGGGGTCCTCATGCATGAATCACAAAAAGCTAGCATACAAGTTCAGCAGGTAATAGGGAAAGCAAATGGAATGTTGGAGTATAAAAATAGAGATGTCCTGCTAAAATTATACAAGGCACTAGTTAGACCACACCTAGAATATGGTGAATAGTTTTGGTCCCCTTATCTCAGGAAAGATATACTGGCATTGGAGATGGTCCAGAGAAGGTTCACTAGGTTGATCCTGGGTATGGGGGGATTTTCTTATAAGAGGTTGAATTGGTTGGGCCTGTACTCATTAGAGTTTAGAAGAATGAGACCTCATTGAAACATATAAGATTCTTAAGGGGCTTGACAGGGTAGATGCTCAGAGGTTGTTTCCGCTTGTTGGAGGGTCTAGGATCAACTAACATAATCTCAAGAGTAAGGGGTCGCACATTTAAGATGGAGATGAGGAGGAATTTCTTCTGTGAGAGGGTAGTGAATCTGTGGAATTCTTTACCGCAAAGGGCTGTAGAGACTGGGTTGTTAAGTATATTCAAGGCTGAGATAAACAGATTTTTAATCAAGGATTATGGGGAAAAGGCAGGAAAGAAGTTGAGGATCATCAGATCAACCATGATCTCACTGAATGGCAGAGTAGACTCGAGCGGCCGAATGGCCTACTTCTACTCCTACATCTTATTGTCCGCAATTTATACTTCCTGCAATTTGTCTTAATTACAGACTCATGAATCTTGACTGAGGAAGTGTGGCAGTGTTCTCAAAAACTCCACTATTAACCCAGGATTAGCATTTTTTTTTACATGGATCTTTGTTCAGTTTGGGTCCTGGGAGCCCTCAAGCCAGCTCCTGCCACATATGCTATTCAAATTGGCTTTTGGAATCTGGTGGCTGACATATTAAGCCACATAGCATATCTTCAAGTCTGTCACAAATCTGAAAAAATAATATTCAACAACATAAACTCTAGGAGCCAATTCACATGTACAGGAATTCAAGTATATAATGGAGGGTGCTGATGAATGTGCGCTCAATTTCTCATGTAACAAGGCTACCTACCTCAGCTACAGCACACAAAGCAAGGGTAAGGATAATTCCTTTACAGATGTTATTTGCAGTCATAAAAATTGCATGCACATGATTAAAATGCAATCGTGAGCCATCTTTATTAATTCTTCACCACATGGGGGGGTGTGCTCAACTCAATCTTCACGGATGCCAGGCAGTATATGCCATACTCCAAAACCTGATCATATACAATCAGCGACATTAGCTAAAAAAAAAATCGCAAGGCTCCACAGGTATGCTGACAATTACAAGTTCTACCTCATCACCACCTCTCTCAATCACTGTGGTCCCACACCCCCCCAAACTGCCATCATCGCCTCCATTGTATATGAATTGTCACACGGCTTGTCCAAAATGCGAAACTGGATCAATAGAAATTTCCAAAAGTAAATAATGGGAAAACCAAAGCCAAATTCCATTTCATCGTCACTAACTCCATCCCTCTCCCCAAAACCGTCTGAGATTGAACCAGATGGTCTTCTACCTTGGCTGTTTGCTGCTGCATTTCCTACACTACAGGAATGACTACACTTAAGTACTTCACTGGCTGCAAAGTGTCGTGAAACGTCCTGGAACTTTGAAAGGTGTTATATGCATGCCTTTTTTCTTTTTTCAATTGACTGAGGTTGAGCTTCAAACTACATCTGATCTACTTCCATCTCCCAACTCCAGCACAGCCTCAGCTCACCTGCTCGTGACATTTTCACCCATGCCTATGTTACCTCTGGACTTGGCTATTCCAATGCACTCATGGTGAGCCTCCCATCTTCCACCTTCCACGAACTGTAGTTTATTCAAAACTGCTGCCCATATTCTAACTTGCACCAAGTCTCATTCACATATCAACCGTGCTCACTGACGTAAACTGGCTTTCAGCCTGGCAAAGTATCAGTTCTAAAACTCATACACTTTTTCATTGGCTACACCCCTACATATCTCACTAACCTTCTCCAGTTCTACAAGCCAAAATCTCTGTGCTCCTCCAATTCAGCCTACTTGCCATCCCCAATTTTAATCACTCCACAATTCTTTCCTAAACCTCTCTGCCTTTCCACTTATCCTTTAAAACATGATTTAAATGCTGCGGCTTTGTCCTAATATTTTCTTGTGTAGCTCATTTTTATACAACGCTGCTGTGATCACCTTGGAACTATTTACGATGTTAATGGTGCTATATAAACTATCGCTATTTATAATAAGTCGAGTGAGTGGATAATTCATATTAAAGACCATAAGTAACATTTGGGTTAAGAATCCAAACTTTTTCAGCCTCCACTCAGGGTCTGCAATTCTTAACACATACCCTCTGAAACTATTTTTGCAATACAATATACTGAGAAGGCTTCAAAATTCATCCACATTACTACAGCAAGTTATTATATTTCCTTCACTGGAGGGAACTTTTCTAAAACATGTTATGCAATGCTGTCAGAAAGGGTTCCCATTCTATATAACTGTACATATTATGTCAATACATCATCAACAGCTCTTGATTGATCACAGTTATTACTTTACTCTGTTAAATGGCAGCAATTCAAGTAGAAATTCTCTAAATGTGGTTGAAATTTGAGATGACACATGCAGTTTGATCATATGAAGACTCTGGTATCATCTTTGCATTACATTCAAAAATCACAATTCCTTCTTCTTCACATTCTACTGTAAATGTTGCCAACCCATAATTCATTACTTTTACTCAATTATTTCTCTTCACCCACCCACCCACACCATCCTGCAGCTGCTGGCTTCTTACAAGAGTGCAGGTCCACTGACACACTCACCAAAATGGTCATTCTATACCTAGAGTAGGTGCTTTTCCTTAGAAAGCATTGCAGCCAAATCAAATCCTGCCCTCGGCCACGTGCAAACACTTTATAGCAAGAGGTCATTGAATAACTATTAGAGGCAGGAATCTAAGTTCATTTTTGTTTTGTTTCCCTAGCCCAAGGCTCTCTATGTGACTGACTGTAATGCCAACTGTCGTTTTATCTTTACAATTAAATATCAATCACACTTGGGCTGTAGATCATGCCACTAGTCAACCATTAGTGTTCTTAAAATATGGTCAGGTGACACATGAAAGAGAATCATCAAAAGCTCAGCACTAATAATTGAACCACTTGTCATGTAATTTATTGTGTTGTGAATAAAGCTAAATATTTTGCTCCTGTTTGGAATGAGATGCCAATCAATGTTTTGATGAAACAGGAAGCCAGGGCACTATCCTAAACAGAACCGACAAATGAGTTGCTGTTGCAATGCTCCACTTAGCAATATCTGATCTCAACTGATACAAAGTGAAAGAGAAAAACAAACAATATTCAAATATCCCCAGCCAGCCAGCTCCTGCACACCTCCTAACGGAGAACAGCACAAGTCTAATGGCGGATTGCTAAGCAACTTCATTTAAGAAATAGTATTTGATGCAAAAGGTAGGAGTCAAGACCATGGTACCACAGGTGTCTCAGCTATACAAGGGGGCAGCAGGAAGGAGGGGAAAGTAATATTAATAGGGGATTCTATTATAGAGGAATAAGCAGGCCTTTCTGCAGCCGCAGACATGAATCCAGGGTGGTATGTCAAACGTGTCATTGAGTGGCTGTAGAGAAATCTAAGAGGGGAGGGTGAACAGCCATCAATCATGGTGGATATCAGTACCAACAACATAGGAATAAAGAGGGATGAAGTGCTGCAAGCAGATTTTAGGGAGCTAGGAAAGAGACTAGCAAGCAGCACCTCAAAGATAGCAATCGCCTAATACCAACCACTAGTGAAGGTGTGAAGAAGAGGATAGGACAGATGAATGCATGGCTGGAGAGGTGAAGCAGGAGGGAGGGCAAGAGATTCCTGAGACATTGGGACTGATTCTGGGAGAAGTGGAGCCTATGGGATGCACCTCAAACAAGCCAGGGCCAATGCCCTCATGGGGTGGTTTGCTAAGGCTGTTTGAGAGAGTTTAATCTAACTTGGCAGGGGAATAGAAATCAGGATGTAACATTAGGACAGGTTAACAAGGTGTGCAAAGAATGAGGAGAAGCAGATAGCGCTAGAGTAATGAATAGTTAGATATCAGGAGGGGTCAGACTGAAGATCTAAATTTACAGCACACAAGTTTCTGAAGTATGCTCAGGAGAACTTTCTTAATAAGTCTGTTTCCAGCCCAATGAGGAAGAGGACTTGCTGGATCTGGTTCTGGGGAATAGGTGGGTTAAGTGGATCAAGTGTCAGTTGGGGAACTTTTAGAAAACAGTAATCATAGTATCATGAGGTTTAGATTGTCCATGAAAAAAAGCAAAAAGCAATCTAAAGTAAAAATACTAAATTTCAGTGGGGTGAGAACAAATCTGTATCAGATAAATTAGAATTAAAGGTTGGCCAGCAAAACTGGGGAAGCGGAACCTAAGGGATGCACTTCAACTAGAGCCAGGACTGAATGGGATGTGTCCGAGGGTGGTGTGGAAGTAAGGGTGGAAATTGTGCAGGCACTGGCCATTATTTTCCCATTCTTCTTAGATACTGAGGTGGTGACAGAGGACTGGAGAAAAGCAAATGTTACATCTTCGTTGCAAAAGGGTGTAACAAGAAACCCAGCAACCACATGCCAGTCAATTTAACCTCAATGGTGGGAATGCCGTATGGAACAATAATCCAGGACAAGATTTGGATAACAAGAAGCCCAAGTAGAACAGTGAAGACTTAAGGCATAATGTGTGAATAAGCTGTCTGAAATAGCAAATGGCAAGACAAGGTCCCTGACACCAAAGTTCTTTAAAAAAAAACAAGTTTGATGATGGGATTGTGAAGCAATGGCTACACTGATCAGGTCAAGTGATAAATCAATCCAAAAGACCTTTTATAGCACATTGACAACTGGGAAATGATTTTGTGGAATGCAACTAAACAGATAAAAGTAGCTCTGTAATAGTACAAAATAGGCGTGCGTAAGTTGAAACAACTCAATCACAATAAGAAAGCATGGTCAAAAGCCATCCCTGAACAAACCTGCCGCTTTGAGTCCTGTCATATTGACAATGCTGAACGTAAACACTTAAACACTATGCATAAGTGCAGGTTATGGCGGGGCGGCAGGGGTGCAGTTGGTGTGGAGGTGGAGGTGAGCAGAGGCATAGAGAGAGACAGACAGAATGTGAGAGACAGTGAGATAGAGACAGAGAGAGGAGAGACAGACAGAATTTTAGGTAAACAGTCAGTCTTCAGTGGTTGAGTATAAAAAGGTTATCTGTTCCTGTTTTTAAAGACAATAACCTCTAATTCGAAGTATTTTTTCCACAAAAGCTGCAGCAGTGATTGGACCTTCCACAGAATGCAGCTCTGATATGATTTGTATCTTGATGGCATGCAGAATGGGTCAATAAATTCTAATCATCAGGCATGGCTACAACTCTGCTGTTAATACATCATATTTCATTGGATACGATCAAAACAAAAACAACCACTTTCGCAGGGTGTCCCCAAGTTATGGACTCAGCCTGAAGTGAAAGCAGTTGACAAATGTGGTGGCCCCAGATGCATTCAAGCATTACATTTTTGCAACATAGCCTCAGGTTTGAGAGCAACACAATGGATTTGACAAGAATACTTAAAGCCAAATTATAAAATGACAGTTTTTGCTTCTTTCCACGCTACTTTTTCCTGCATCTAGCTGTTCGGCAAATTGATTTTTTCAGTTAGCTTGCATGATGATCTATTAGCTTGATCTAAGGCAATGAGCAATTGTGCAAAGTGTACCAAAAAGCGCTCCTTTGTTGTGTGAAGTGGTGTTTTCTCCTCGTTCTTCTTACTGCGGTCTTACTGTGCCACACGCCATTGCCGACATCTCTGCACAAAAGCACAACTATAATCCTAGTGATTTTTCAAGCTGGTGTTTTTATATGTCCAACACCATAACAATCACACACAAACGATTACTTACAATTCACTGGTCCATTAAGATGTATTCCTGATTGTCAGTCTTCTATGGAAATTCTAATAACACAGGAATCAACAAATGATAAATGCTGGAAAAACTCAGCGGGCCTGAAAGCATCTGTGGAGAGAAAGACAGAGCTAACATTTCGAGTCCATTTGACTCTTCTAAAGAGCTAAAGGGCAGTAGAAATGTGGTGAAATATATACTGTTTAAGGAGGGTGGAACAGGTGAAGTTGAATAGAAGGCCAGTGATGGGTGGAGGCAAAGGGGAGATTGCGAAAGATGTCATAAACAAAAAGGTCAAAGGGTTGTTAACAGTGGTGGTACTGGCTAAAGGAGGTGCTAATGGTGACATTAAGAGTGGAAAGCAGAAGGTGATAATGGCAGGGCCAGGGTAAGCATTCTGGAAAGTGACAGATGGCCCAAGTGGGGGTGGGGTGAGAAAAAAAGATCGTAAAAGGTAAAAGCTGGGGATAAAACAATGAATAAAAATGGAAATAAATTTTAAAAATAATAATGAAAATAAGTGAATAAATAAATAAAAATTAAAAAACAAAAATGAATAAGAAAAAAGGGGGAGTCAAAAATGGGTTGGGGGTGGAGGACAGAGTTCATGGCCTGAAGTTGTTAAACTCAATGTTAAGTCCAGAAGGCTGTAAAGTGCCTAATCGGAAGGTGAGATGCGTTCCTCCAGTTTGCATTAAGCTTCAATGGAACATTGCAGCAGGCCAAGGACGGACATGTGGGCATGAGAGCAGGATGGTGTGTTGAAATGGCAAGTGACAGGAAGTTCTGGGTCATGCTTGCGGACAGACGGAAGGTGTTCCGCAAAGCAGTCACCAGTCTGCGTTTGGTCTCTCCAATGTAGAGAACACATTGGGAACAGCGAATGCAGTAGACCAAATTGAAGGAGGTGCAAGTAAAGCGCTGCTTCACTTGAAAGAAGTGTTTGGGCCTTTGGATGATGAAGAGGGGGAAAGTAAAGGGGCAGGTGTTGCACCTTCTGCGATTGCATGGGAAGGTGCCATGGGAGGGGGTTGAGGTGTTGGGGGTGATGGAGGAGTGGACCAGGGTGTCCCAGAGGGAACTGTCCCTACGGAATGCCGAAAGGGAGAGTGAAGGGAAGATTTGTTTGGTGGTGGCATCATGCTGGAGTTGGCGGAAATGGCGGAGGATGATCCATAGAATGCGGAGGCTGGTGGGGTCAAAAGTGAGGACACTATCATGGTTCTGGGAGGGAGAGAAAGGTGTGAGGGCAGAGGCGTGGGAGATGGGTTGGACACGGTTGAGGGCCCTGTCAACTGCCGTGGGTGGAAAACCTCAGTTAAGGAAGAAGGAAGAAATGTCAGAAGCACTGCTTTGGAAAGTGGCATCATCGGAACAGATGCAACTGAGACAAAGGAACTGAGAGAATGGGATGGAGGCTTTACAGGAAGCAGAGTGTAAGGAGCTGTAGTCGAGGTAGCTGTGGGAGTCGGTGGGCTTGTAATGAATATTGCTGGACAGAGGAGTCAAGGAAGGGAAGGGAAGTGTCGGAGATGGACCATTTGAAAGTGATGAGGGGGTGGAGCTTGGAAGCAAAATTGATAAATTTTTGCAGGTCCAGATCAGCATGACCAAGACCTTCCTGTCGCTTACCATTTCAACACACCACCCTGCTCTCATGCCCACATGTCCATCTTTGGCCTGCTGCAATGTTCCAGTGAAGCTCAATGCAAAGTGGAGGAACAGCACCTCATCTTCCGATTAGGCACTTTACAGCCTTCCGGACTGAATTCAACAACTTCAGGTCATGAACTCTCTCCTCCATCCCCACCCCCTTTTTGATTCCTCCACCACTCCACCCCCCCCGACTTTTTCTTATTCATTTTTACTTTTTAATTTTTATTTATTTACTTTTCCACTTGTTTTCATTGGTATATTTTAAATTCATTTCCATTTTTATTCATTGTTTTATCCCCAGCTTTTAGTCTTTTCGATCTTTTTTCACACCACTGTCCCCTCCCCTCACCCCATCCCCACTGGGGCCATCTGGCACTTTCCAGAGTGCTTACCCTGGTCCGGCCATTATCACATTCTGCTTTCCACTCTTAATGTCACCATTAGCACCTCCTTTAGCCAGCACCACCACTATTAACACTCCTTTGACCTTTTGTTTATGACATCTTTCGCAATCTCCCCTTTGCCTCCACCTATCACTGGCCTTCTATCCAGCTTCACATGTTCCACCCCCCTATTTCACCACATTTCTACTGTCCTTTAGCTCTTTAGAAGAATCATAAGGACTCGAAATATTAACTGTCTTTCTCTCCACATATGCTGTCATACCTGCTGAGGTTTTCCAGCACTTTTTGTTTTTGTTTCAGATTTTCAGCATCCACAGTATTTTGCCTTTGCCTTAATCAACAAATAATATTCAGCTCAGCCTTGGTACTAATGACATCAACAAACTACGAGTTAAATCCCACTCAAATCTGCTACCTACAGTTTTCTAACAGAGAAAAGGGGAGCCTGAGGGAAAACAGTGCCAGAGGCCAACAGATAAAGTGGCGACAGGGTGTTGGCTAGAGAGCGAGAGAGTCTGAAGGGAAACAGTGTTGGAGACCCACAACTATGAACAGGGGGAGAGCAGGAGCCTGAGGGGAAAGAATGCCAGGGATTCACTGGGAAAAGGGGCAGTGGTGAGTTAGAGAGAGCAAGCCTGAGGGAAAACTGTGTCAGAGACCAACAAGACCCTGTGGTACAGGGTCTGCCAGAGTCAGAGAAAGAGAGCAGGAGGGAACATGGTGACAGGGAGTCAAAGGGGGAAAGGTAGAGAACATTGTGAAAACAAATCACCAAAAGAAACAATTCAAGGAGTGACATATCGGTTGTTTGTGAGCCCCAAGGTGAGGAGCATGTAACTGAAAGGGGTCATGAACGGAGCAGCAGAGCGGAGTGCGCCTTAAAATGTTTTACTATGTTAAAGGCACAATATAAATTCAAGTTGTCACTTGGTTGTACAGAACTTGAACATTGCTGAAAAAGAGACACATGCTGTTGAAGCTTTTTGTCTTCCACTCCTCAGGACAGAATCACAAGAATAGCAAATCTCAAACAGAACAACAATTTATATTGCATGAGAAAAGGATTGATTGGCAAGTGGACTCTATTTGGTAGAGGCAATGCCATGGAGAATGCACCAGGGAACAGTCATTCACCAAGCTTTTGTTTAGCTGAAAAAGGTGCAATATCTGGACATATTGTTTCTGTTTGCAAAGGACAGGGCCCTGCATATCAATATTTGTCACTTCTAGCACACGCAAGTGAGTCACATTGCAAGCCTGATTGATAACCTTAAATTGGTGAAATTCTTAGCACAATCAGGATTGTTTAATAACTGTTGTCCAATTGTGGAGTCACATATAATGTTGGACACCATGTCCTGAGTTTTGCAAGCTGGGGCTGGTTGAGTACAGCCAGTACACTGCCTGTTGCGAACAGCTGATTCACCAGGTTTTGGCATGTACAGCCTACATATCTGGCATCACAACACCACCCAAATTCACACAGAACATTGCTCATATGTGTCGTAGGCAGAACATCTTTCTGGCCTAATGGCAGCATCCTATTAGTGGAGAATACCACTCATGTTGCTACTGCATATAGCAGCATGAAACAGCTAGCTTCACCTGTTGCTCAAATTTTTGATGCACGTTATCCTCCAGGGTAACCTAAGGTAGATTGGGCACTTTTCAGGACCAAATGTGGCAGCCTAGGCCCATTCATGAGTCTGCGCAAAACACAGCGAACAATGATCTAATCAAGGTAGCCTTAACCCCACAGGATAGCTTTGATGCACCCTATTTTGGCATCAAGCTTGCATGAGCACAATGGCTTGGGGCCCCATTTACGAGGTTGCCGATAAGGCCAATTTTATAGCAGGAGAAGCTGTAGGAATCCCAATGCGTTTATTGACCAATGAAGGTAGGCTTGCAGTAGATAGTAGCAGAGAACCCAATTGGCAGCTTTCTCAGCTAGCACCGCGAGTTTTGTTTGACAAAACTATTGGAATTTTTTGAGGATGTAACTATCAGAATAGTTAAGGGAGAACCAGCGGATGTGGCATATTTGGATTTTCAGGAAGCTTTTGATCAAATCATAAAAGAGGCTAGTGTGTGAAATTAAAGCACATGGAATTGGGGGTAATATATTGGCATGGATTGAGAATTGGTTCGCAGACAGGAAACAGAGTAGGAATAAATGGGTCTTTTTCAGTGTGGCAAGCGGTGACTAGTGGGGTACTGGAGGGATCCAGTGCTTGGGCCCCAGTTATTCACAATATATATATCAATGATTTGGATGAGGGAACCAAATGTAATATTTCCAAGTTTGCTGGCAACAAAATTTGATGGAAATGTGAGTGGCGAGGAGGATGTTGAGATGCTTCAAGGCGATTCAGGCAGGATGAGTGAGTGGGCAAATACATAGCAGATGCAGTATAATGTGGATAAGTGTGAAGTTTTTCACTTTGGAAAGAAAAACAGAATGGCAGAGTATTATTTAAATAGTGATAAATTAGGAAGTGTTGATGTACAAAGGGACTTGGGTGTCCTTGTACACCAATCACTGAAAGCAAGCATGCAGGTGCAGCAAGCAGTTAAGGCAGCAAATGGCATGTTGGCTTTCATTGCAAAAGGACTTGAGTACAGTAGCAACAATATCTTATTGCAGCTGTACAGGGCCTTAGTGAGGCCACATCTGGAGTACTGTGTGCAGTTTTGGTCTCCTTACCTAAGGAAGGATATACTTGCCATAGAGGGAGTGCAGCGAAGGTTCACCGGACTGATTTCTGGGGTGACAGGATTGTCTTAAGGGGATAGATTGGGTGGACGAGGCCTGTATTCACTGCAGTTTAGAAGAATGAGAGGAGATCTCATTGAAACATATAATGTTCTGACAGGACTGGACAGACTGGATGCAGGGATGATATTTCCAATGGCTGGAGGGTCTAGAATAAGGGGTCATAATCTCAGGATACAGGGTAAGTCATTTAGGACTGAGATGAGGAGAAACTTCTTCACTCAGAGGATGGTGAACCTGTGGAATTCTCTACCACAGAAGGAAGGATGTGGAGGCCAAGTCACTGAATATATTTGAGGAAATAGATAGACTGCTAGGTTCTAAAGAAGTCATGGAGTGTGGGGAGAGAGTGGGAGTATGGCGTCGAGATAGAGAATCAGCAATGATAATACTGAATGGCACAGCAGGCTCAAAAGGCCAATGACCGAATGCTGCTCCTATTTTCTATGTTTTTCTATGTTTCCTCAAGCTTGCATTGAGCTTCACTGGAACATTGCAGCAGGCCGAGGACAGAAATGTGAGCGTGAGAATGAGATGATGAACCTAAAATGGCCAGGCGGGTGGACGAACAGAGAACCAAGTAAACAATTAACCAACACCCAATGGTTAAAATGGATAATGTAGGATTGGTATTGCACAGATTTTGAAACTGCAAAGAATGTCAACTCAGGCTGATTTCAGTTCCTGAAACCCACCAAAACAAGTAAAATTTTGAATTAAGGGATCAACTAAGGCTCATCATATATATCTTGGCCAGGTTCAAGAAAAAGTACCAAGATGAGCTACCAATAACGCAAAATACAGTTTGCTTGAAGTGACAATTTACAGAAAACCAAAATCAAAATGAAGCTCTTCAGACATTTTGAAACTGGCCTATTTTCCTGAACAATCCTTTTAATCCCTATTACACATTTAAGAAAATGTCACCTATCAAAAGAGTTCTTTCACCAGATGCTCTCACTGCTTGACCAGTGCGCCCAAACTTTTCCCAACTATGACCCCATTTCGTGGCTTCAAAACTGCTGTGACTCCCTCATGGGAGCTGAGAGAGCAGGGGAATTGAGAGACCCTGTGAAGGGAGGGATTGTGGAGCGACCTGTGAGAGTAGGGGGCATAATTTTTAACCTTCAAGTATTTTTAAAATCTTACCTTTTCAGTGGGTTTTTTGGACCAGGGATCAAGCCTCAAGCATCGGCCATTTAGCCCACATGCACATTTTTTAAAAGCGAGGATTTAAAGGAGCCTCGCAGCCATTAACATTCAGTCCATTCATTCCATGGCAGCTCCTGCTGCCGTGGAGCTCACAAACCCACAAGACAGACAAAATTTCTATATTTTTGTAGTTCTATAATAATATTGCTTCACACTGTAACACACTCAAACGAGTTGAAGCTGGGTTTCATTCTTTGAGACTCAATGTCTCACTAAGGCAGAACAGCTTTCTTAACAAACTCGTCAGTCATAGCTCTTCCCAGAGTATTTATAATGAGTGATGTCTGTGGCCATCACAACAGAGTACCACGAAATGGTTCAGCCTTAATGGCAAAGTATCAGACACCCATAGCTGCCTTCAAGATCAGAGAACACAGACTAGACTCATTACGGAAAGCTCAATGCTGCCACCTTCTGACAAACCAGCATATCCAATGCCACCACATCAGTTCAGTGCCAAATGCTTGTATCATTCGTTTGGAGGGGGGGACGACACATAAGTTTTTTTTTAATTCAAAAATTTCATGTCACTGTCAATTGTTCTAAAAACTATATCTTCAAAAGAGGGACAGCAGATTTATGATGGGCAAAGAGGAGACAGAATGATTTCTGGCTGCATTTACACAACTCAAGCATATCTACAAAGTTATTTTCTTTTACACAAATACCAAGAAGTTGTAATGTTAAGTCCAATATCAGAGACCACCTAACTCTAGAGCAAACCACGGGAACATTTCCTCCTGCAGGAAATCAACACAAAAAACAAACTCTGATCTTGGAATTTATGAAAACTGCTTGGCACCATTAAAATAAGAAAACGGAATACAACCAAGATGGGTAAATGAGTCAGCCTATCAGGTAGAAACACAATGTAAATGAATTTATTTGAAGCATAGTATGAATTAATTGGGGTCCAGGGTCTGTCAGCAGTGAGTGGAGTTGCATGCTTAGTGGCAGCAAAGGGAAAATGAGTAAGATGTTCTCATTTGGAAGCAGGTAACTGCAAGCCAGAACTGTGATTTCTTCTGGTCTCATCTCCTCACACTTCTGTCATTATCCTCTTACCCTGCTTACCAGTGCCAGCTCTCACCAAATAAGAAAGGGAGGTTGATAGAAAGATCAAACATGGACCAGGGAAGAGAACAGGGAGCAGCAGAGCCTTGAGGAGATCAAAATCCTATTCCCTACTTTACAACCTTCTCACCATGCTATCAATATCTCTTTGAAGTTGTTCACGAGTAACCACTCAAGATTTTCTTAATTCAACCAAATTTCACATTTTTATTACCCCTCTCAATTTCAAACACAGGCACTGTAACAGCCAGACTTCCAGCCTCATCTAAAAATTCCCTTCACCTCTCCCTTCCTACAAATTGAATTTGTTTGCGGTTTTTTACCACTCCACCCAAACATTTATATATTTTAGAGCAAGATGAGGCATGTAAACCATTTGCAACAAACGGCATTGGTGTGGTACAGTGTGATTCTCCCACAGATTTGCATTTTTCCCCAGCCACTTCCCCGCCAATACCATTAATGATAGGAGTCCGCCACAAGGATAAATAAAGCTACTAATATGCAGTTTGCCACGAGACCACTGTAATAGAACTGCACTTTGCCGATGCCTTTTTTAAAAAAAAAATCACCATTTTACTTGTCTGTTTTTACTGTGGGTCTCTGTTTTGAAGTTGGTTAATTAACTCCTCAGTTTTTAAACTTATAAAAGAAAGTGACCCCAAAATGACACACGAGTCATTAGAGAAGGTTAGCAATCCTGAAGGCACATTTTCGAATTGTATTGATGGTGCATAATGCACAAAAGGTGACAAACATTTTAAACTTTTTATTTCCTTCAAAAAAGAATATATGTTTACGGTTCTAGGATACAGAACAGTAAATTTTGAAGGGTTTCACATTTAATTGATCCACACTCAAGAATATACTAATCATTAGATTACACTTGTAGCCAACATTTTGCACGTTCATCATTTTGCCTCCAGTTAAAAGCAAGTGACCATAGTAAAACTTAAACATAACCTTGCTGGCATTAAAACAAATCTTAACTAAATTTTGGGAGAATTCACCAGCAGTTACTTAGCCCAGTAAAATGTATTCATTTTACATTGACTTCCTTAGTTAAAGTATTTAGCAGTATGTATATTTATCCATTTAGAGTCCTGGGTTATAGTTGTTATTTTACTACATGTTTTGTAAAATGTGTGAATGCAGCTGAAACCAACATAATGACAAGTTTAGAATGAATAGATAGGGATTCAACCTTTTGACAAATCTTTTCCTGTCCAACAATATATAACCACAAGGTGGCAGTTGCTTTTCATTTTTAAGATAGTGTTCCTCAAAATCCAAAGAAATGCATGAAACAGATATGGCCTTGGAGTCCCCTAGGTACAGTGCTTCATTGGTCCCGCACTAATCTAATTATCAGTCTTTGCCCTTTCACAGAGGTGCTTTGGAGGCCCCTTCCCAAGTTGTACTGTGCTAGTTTTTTTTGCAGTTATTTTCCACTAGGTTTAATTATTACAAACTATGTCAAAATTCTACACATTGGCCTCTCTTATTAGAGCAGAAGGAAAGGGACTGACTGGCTTGGTCTACAGAGAGCTGGTATGGACTCAATCGGCCAAATAGCCTGCTTCTGTGCCGTAATGAGACTCTTAAATTTGGTCGAGTACCAATGACGTAGGTAGAAAACAGGGATATGGCCCTGCAGTTAGAGTTCAGGGAGCTGGATAAGAAATTGGCAAGAAACACCTCAAAAGTAGTCATCTTCAGATTATTCCCAGTACCACAAGCGAGTATAGAAACAGGAGGATAGCAGATGAATGCATAGCTGGAAAGATGGTGCAGGATGGGATGCTTTAAATTCCTGGAACTTTGGAGTCAGTTTTGGGGGAGCTGGGACCTGTACAGGCTGGACGAGTTGCATCTAAACAAAGCTGGGAACAATTTCCTTGCTAGAGATATTTGGGAGGATTTAAACTAACTTGGCAGGGGTGTGGGAACCAGATAGTAATACTAGAGAGAAATACAAAGGTGCACGGAATACTGGGAGAGACAGATAGCATTAGGGTAGGAAATAGTAAGTTATTAGGTGGGTTCAAAGTAAGGGGGGGAGTAATAAAGTCTAAATTAAGGTTACAGGTCATGTAAGTGAATGCGCAGAGTGCGGTTAAGAAAAATTGTTGAGTTGCAGGTGCAGATGCCACATGGAAACATGACATTGTGGCGATAATAGGGATCTGATTCAAAGAAGGGAAGGGCTAGATATTAAAATATTCCTGGATACAAGGTGTTCAGGAAAGATAGGAAAGAAAAAAGCGGGAGGAGTGACAGTACTGATTAAAGAGAGCATTGCAGTGCTGAACAGACAGGATGTCCCAGAGGTGCTGAGGACAGAATTTATTTGGCTAAAGCAAAGAAACAAAGGAAGATATAGAGGAAGAAATTTGCAAGGAAATTGCTGAGGTGCATGAATTATAAAGTTATAATCGGGGGGGGGGGGGGGGGTTTAATTACCCAAATATAGGCTGGGATAGTAGTAAAGGTAAAGAGGGGCAAGAGTTCATAGAGAGTGCTCAGGAAAAAAATTTTCAGCAATATATTTCCATTCCAACGAGAAAGGAGGCAGTGCTGCTTTGTGGGAATGAGATGGGCCAAGTGAACCAAGAGGCAGTAGGGGAACATTTAGCGATCATTGTCTTGTAAGGTTTAGATTGGCTCTGGAAAAAGACCAGGAGCAATCGACAGTAAGAATAATTAACTGGGGGAAAGCCAACTTCAATGCGGTAAGAATGGATCTGGACCAAAGAAATTGGGATCAAAGATTGGCAGGCAAAACTATAATGGGGGAGATGGTGGCAATGTAGTAATGCCACTGGGCTAGTAATCCAGAGGCCCATGCTGACTCTCTGGGTTCAAATCCCACCATGGCAGCTGGTGGAATTTAAATTCAGTTAATAAATCTGGAATATAAATCAGCAAATCTCAGTGATAACTACCGTGACAACCATTATCGACAGTTGTAAAAACCCATCTGATATACGAATGTCCCTATGTAGGAAAACTGCCACCCCTACCCAGTCTGGCCTATATGTAACTCCAGAAGATGAGAAATGTGGTTGATTTAATTCAATTCAAGAGTCATGAAGGATGGGCAACCAATGTTAGCCTTGCCAGCGACGCCACATCCATGGAAGAATAAAATAAGCTGAACAATAGGCTCTCTTTAAAGAAGAAATACTTCGGGCACAGTGGAAAGTGGTGGAAAGATAGGGCAAACAAATCCAGATCATTTTGAAAGAGGAAGTAGTTCAAACACTTGAAGGGTGTTAAATTGATACGGAGGAGGTATTGGATAGGCTGTCTGTTCTTAAAGTTGATACCACACTAGGACCTGAAGAGATGCATCCAAGGATACTAAGGGAAGCTAGAGTTGAAATTTCAGAAGCACTGGTCATAATGTTCCAATCTTCCTTAGACTCAGGGATGGTGCCAAGGGACTGGAGAATTGCAAATGTTACACCCTTATTCAATAAGCCCAACAACTACAGGCCAGTCAGATTAACTTCAGTGGTGGGCAAGTTTTTAGAAATGACAATTCAGGACAAAATTAATAGTCACTTTGGCAAATGTGGGTTCATTAAGGAAGGCCACCATGGTTGCATTAAGGGCAAATCATGTATAATTAACTTGCTGGAGTTTTTTGAAGAGGAAACAGAGAGGGTTGATGAGAGTAATGCTGCTCATGTAGTGTACATTCTCTTCCAGAAAGCATTTGATAAAGTGTCACACAGCAGACTTGTGAGCAGAGTTAGAGCTCATGGAATAAAAGAGACAGTAGTAACATGGACACAAAATTAGCTGAGTGACAGAAAACAGAGAGTAGTGGTTAACAGATGTTTTTCATACTGAAGACAGATTTAAAGTGAAGGTCCCCAGAGGTCAGTATTGGGAGTTCTGCTCTTTCTGATACATATTAATGGCCTAGACCTTGGTGTACAGGGTAAAATTTCAAAATCTGGGGACAACACAAAACTTGGAAGTATTGTGAGCTGTGAAGAGGATAGTATGGAACTTAAAAAGGGCGTAAACAGATTGGTGCAATGAGCGGTCGAGTTGGCTCTTAACTGCCTTCTGAAATGGCCTAGCAAGCCACTCAGTTCAAGGGCAATTATGGATGGACAACAAATGCTGGCCTTGCCAGTGACATCCACATCCCATATCCCATGAAAGAATAAGTTAAAATAAAAGAAATAACCTCTCAGTATCCACCCTATCAAACCTCTTCAGAATTTTGTAGGTTTCAATGAGATCATCTCTCATTCTTCTAAACTCCAGAGTTACTCAGCCTCATCACTGAGCAACCCCCTCATCTCATGGACCAATTTAGTGAACCTTTGCTGTAACACCTTCAATGCAAGTATACTCTTTCTTAAGTGTGGAGACCTAAGTTGCACAGAGTACTCCAGGTGTGGTCTCACCAAAACCCAGTACAACTGAAGCAAGACTTCTTTATTCTTATACTCCAATCCCCTTGCAATGAAGGCCAACATGCCATTTGCCTTTCAAATTGTTTGCTGCATCTGCATGCTAACTTTCTGCATTCCTTGTATGGGCACACTCAAGTCTCTTTGAACATCAACAGTTCAAAGTTTCACATCTTTAAATTTTTTTTAATATATTCTTACGACCAAAGTGAATAACTTCGCACTTCCCTACATTATACTCCATCTGCCATCTTGTTGCCCACTCACCTAACCTGTCTATATCACTTTGCAGCCTCTCTGCGTCCCCCCCCCCACAGCTTATCTTTCCACCTAGTTTCATATCATCAGTAAGCTTAGATACATTACTTCATCTATGTCATTAAAATATATTGTAAATAGCTGAGGCGCCAGCACTAACCCTTGCAGCACTCCAGTATTCACTGCCTGCCAGCTTGAAAAAGCCATGTTTATGTTCACTCTCTGTTTTCTATCTGCCAAAGAGTCCTCTAACGATGCCAATGTATTATTCCTAACTCCATGTGCCCTTATTTTGCCCATTAGTCTTTTGTGCAGAACCTTATCGAATACCTTTAGGAAATCAAAGTATAATATATTTATTAGTTCCCCTTCATCTACCCTATTAGTTACATCCTCAAAAAACTAATAAATTTGTCAAACAGAGTTTCCCCTTGGTAAAACCATGTTGACTTGTTCTAATCACACTATGCTTTTCTAAGTGCATTGTTAAGGCTTCCTTAATAATAGATTCCAACATTTCCCAACGACTAATGTTAGGCTAATTGGCCTGCAGTTCACTGTTTACTCTCCCCCTTTCTTGCAAAGTGATGTACCATTTGCCAACTTCCAATCTAGTGGAACTGTTCCAAAATTCCTGAGATTCAGGAATATCATAGCTCGCACATCCACTATCTCTGCAGCTTTCTCTTTTAGAACTCCATGGTGTAGGCCATCAGGTCCTAGGGATTTGTTGGGTTTTAGTCCTTTAAGTTTCTCTAATATTTATCTTTGCTGATGTTAATTTCCCTATTGCCTCACTCTTTTTAGCCCCTAGGTTATCGCTTATTTATACTGCGAAACTTGTACCTTCTGCTGTGAAGACAGACACAAAATATGCCTCCGCCATTTCCTCATTCCCAAGATAATCTCTACTGTCTCTGCTTCTAAGGAACCAAACATTTACTTTCGCTACTCTCTTCCTTTTTATATACTTATACAAGCTCTTGGAATTTGTTTTAATATTTCAGGCTAGTTTGCTCTCATTTTCTATTTTTTCCTTTTTTAAAATCAGCTTTTTTGGTGGCCCTTTGCTGATTTCTAAAACACTCCTCAGACTTGCTACTGTTTTTTGCAACAATGTAAGCCTCTTATTTTAATCTAATACCATCCTTAACTTCCCAAGTGAGCCACAGATGGGTCTTTCTTGCTGAGTTTTTGTTCTTCAATGGAATCTATCTTTGTCTGAGATTTTGAATTGTTTTTTTCAATGTTTCCTACAGGTCATTTACCTCCAGACCTTTTCGTCCATTTACCCAATTAACCTTGACCAGTTTTCCCTCATACCGATGTAATTGGCTTTGTTTAAGTTTAAGATTTTTGTCTGCAATTGGAATATGTCACCTGCAAGCTCAGCATGGAACTGAATGGTATTATGGTCACTATTTCCGAGTGGATCTTTTACTATGACATTACTAATTAACCCTGCTTTATCACACAATACTACATCTAAGATAGCTTTCCCCTAGTTAGCTCTATGACATACTGCTCTAAGAAACTGTCACAAAAACATTCTACAAGCTCATCTTCCAGACCATTCTTGCCAATTTGATTGTTCCAGTCTATATGAAGTTTAAAGTCTCCCACAATTATTATACTTCCTTTGTTACAGGCTCCAATAATTTCTTGTTTATGCTCTGCCCAACGGTATAACTGCTGTTAGGGGGGCCTATAAACTACTCCCACCAGTGTTTTCCAGTCTTGCTATTCCTAATTTCCACCCATGCTGATTCTACCTCATGATCTTCAGAGGCCAGATCCTTTTTCAATAATGCCCTTACATCATCCTTTACTGCAAGGGCTACCCCACTTCCTTTGCCATTCTGTCTGTCTTTCCAAAATATTGTGCACCCTGGAATATTTATTTCTCAACCTTGATCACCTGGTTCTGTGATGGCGATTAGATCCAAATCATTTACCTCTGTTTGTGCCACAAATTCATCTATCTTATTGCAGTTGCTTCGTGCATTCAGATAAAGAACTTTTAAATTTCATATTTTACTTCTTATTTCCTGCAATGGCCTTATTTGCTGATGTACATTTTTTTTATTAAACTCTCTGTCCCTTCCTGTCTCCTCTGCTTGTCTCTACCCACATCACTACACTGTTCCAATGCCTCAGCCTTTTTCTTTGGATTTCAAAGTCTCCCTTCACTCAAATCCTACCTGGTAAGTTTAAAGCCCTACCCAAAGCCCTACAATTGGCCAGGACACTTATCCCACCCCAGTTCAAGTGGAGTTCATCCAAATGGAATAGCTCACTCTTCCCAGAGTACTAATGCCAGTGCCCCATGAATTTAAATCCCTTCTTCCTACACCATTCTTTGAGCTATGCGTTTAATTCTCTAACCTCTTTAACCCTATGTCAATTGACACGTGGTTCAGGTAACAAATCAGAAATGATTACCTTTGATGTTCTGTGTTTTACTTTGGACCCTAACTCCTCAAATTCTCTTAGGGAAAACTAGGAATGATGTTCAGTTAAGGGAATTTTACGAGTTTGGTTCCCACTTCTTACTTCGGACCCTATGACATAGGGAAAACTAGGAATGATGTTCTGCTATGTCATTGGTTCCCACATCTTACTTTGGATCCTAACTTCTCAAATTCTCTCAGCAGAGACTATTCCTAGTGTCACTGGTTCCCACATGGACCATAACAACTGGAACCTCCCCTTCCCACTGCAAGTTCCACTCCAGCTATGAGGAGATGCCCTTAATCCTGGTACTGGGCAGGCAACACAACCTTTGGGGCTCCCTGTCACAGCTGCAGAAAACAGTATCTATCCCCCTCACTATACTGTCGCAAAATAACTGCCTACGGTTAGCTATATCTGTGTATATATATATAGCAACTGTCTATCGTTATATCCATACCTGACTATACTTTCTCAGACTATGCTGTCTCAGGATCCTCACAGCAACAGGTTTTATATGGAGGAAGCGAGTAGTGAAAAAGAAGTTGTTCAATATGAGAACAAGTTCAGCCAGGCAAGGAAGGATAGTGTTAGATGGGGATTGGTTGGATCTCGATTTAAGGAAGAAGCGGAGAGCTCCCAGGCATCCTGGTGGGTGATGGAGGTGTAGAGGGATTAGATATCAAAGGACCTTTTAGGGCACCCACACCAGAGCCAACCATGCTGTGTAAGCGATTCAGCATCAATGTTACCAAAGCTCTCGTTGGATTCAGTTTCTCCTAAGTGATTGACAGCTGAGGCTAAACTACTGCCACCAGCAGCAGTCATGTCACACTGGACATCTTGATTCTGGCTGTTGAGCTCTCAGGCCATCCATTCAGGCCAGCTATGCATTTTCTCCACCAGTTTAGAACATTGTCTAGCAACATGGAGAAGACTTCTAGCCAGATTGACATTACTGTGCAACTTATAAGCCAATGGAGCCACAGAAATCTATCAACCATGCAACTGTTCCTAATCTATTTAGAGTGATTCAACCACAACATCAAGACAACTGGGGAATTTCATTTTTGCCAAAACCCAGATAATGGCCAGTTAACATGTTTATAAGCAGTAAAAGAGTTAGTTAAGGTCATGAAGAGATGAATTCTTATGGGCCAAATTGCTTTTCCTTATTTTTATTTCCAAAGATTATTTTTGTTCAGAGATCTGAGGAGTACTTTTTTGTAAGCCATCGCTAACCATTGCAAATACTTTTCTTTTCTCTAGCCTTTCATACATTCTTGATTTTTGGGTTATAAAAAAAATCACAACAAACTGAAATACTTGTTAATTCCAAACGAAACAGGCTTCAGATGTTCTGCTTTTGACTGTTTTCCCCAAATCAGAAGTCTCCATTTTTGGTTTTAGAAAAGGCAGTTGTATATAAATCTTCATCAACATACCCTTTAAAGCTATAGGACTTCACTTCTTAACAGTTTCATCCACAGTTCTCCACAACTTATCCTGAAAATGCCATTTTATTTTTCCTCTGAGAAGATGTTTAGCTTTAAACCTTAAAAACTGATATATCGACACATACACAAGCAAAAGTTTAATTATTTTCTCAAGTTGTGTTTACCAGAACAAATTTAAAATAGCTGTAATATCAGAACATTCTACAAGTAGGAATTCCACCTTATAATAAACAATTCATATTCCATTTGATTTGCATATAAAACATTAATTGGAGGTTCAGATTCTTAATTTCTCATTCCATGTTCACAACTAAAGTTGAGAGAAACAAGCCTTATCCTCAAATATTTTTGTTACTTGTTAAATACAATAGCTTCTGTTACTAGATCTGGAATGTTAGCACAACCACTGAAAATTATGTTGATTTGTCATGCTTATTGTATTGCTTATAAAAAACTTGTCCCGAGAATATTAAGACAACTCATGGAATCAACTTCAATAAGAACCCATCAGCATCAATCTATGCCCAAGTGGAAGTTACGTAAAATTAAATTTTTCAAATATACAAATGATCCTTAATCCTAGGTCCTAAAAACTGAATTTGTAGTTATTTTATTTTTAACTGCAAGAAAGAAAGACACAATTCCATTACTTTAACAATTACGTTGCTTCTCGATGTGACTGTCAAAAAAATCTGGACTTACCATGCCAGCAGTGAGGGAAGGAGCTGACTGCCCTAAATTTTGATTCCTCATTCGCACCAAGTTGGAGGATTCTCCAGGCACTTGACATGTCAATGGTCCACTGCTACTGGAAAGTGGTAGCAAGTGTTTACCTAGTTCAGAAAATATAAAACTTAGTGCAGAGAACAACAAAGCTAAAAAGAATACTACGTGACACTCTGTGCACTGATTCATGTCCTCTCTATCATGTCTCTATAGCATATATACGATATATATAAAAATCGAATACATTCATCATAGGCATTTTTGACCTCTATCCTCCTTTAACTTAGTCTCCAATCATCTTGCACTCACTCATCTTGCCTCTACTTTCCCGCTGCAAACCCTCCACCCATACATTTCTGCCTCCTCGTCACAAGAACAGAAAAAATAGGAGCAGAAGTAAGCTACTCAGCCCCTCGAGCCAGTTCCATCTTTCAATATGATCACCTCTGATGGTTGTGGCCTTAAGTCCACTTTCCTGTTTGCCCCCCACCAACCCTTGACTCACGCAGATCAAAAATCTCTCTAGTTTAGCCTTGAAAACATTCAATGACCCAGCTTCCACTGCTCTCCACGGGAGGGAATTCCAAAGAATAATGACCTTCAGAGAAGAAATTTCTCCTCATCTCCATCTTAAATGGGACTCACCTTATTTTGAAATGGTGCCCCCTAGTTCTAGTTCCGGTTCCAAAGAGTCACATCAGACTCAAATATGTTAACTCTGTTTTTCTCTCCACAGAAGCCACCAGACCTGCCAAGTTTTTCTAGCACTTTGTTTTTATTTTAGATTTCCAGCATCCACAGTATTTTGCTTTCATTTATCCCCTAGTCCTAGATTTCCCCACAAGGGGAAACATCCTCTCAGCATTAACCCTGTCCAAGCCCTCTCAGAATCTTACATTTCAATAAGATCACCTCTCATTTTTTTAAAACTCCAATGAGTGTAGGCCAAAACTGTTCAACCTTTCCTGATAAGACAAACCCTTCATCCCAGAAATCAGGCTAGTGAAACTTTCTCTGAGCTGCTTCCAATGCAAGTATGTCCCTCCTTAAGTGAGCAAGATTGTGCACAGAGCTCTAGGTATGGTCTCACCAATGCAGCAAGACTTCCCTACTTCTATACTCCATCCCCTTGCAATAAAGGCCAACATTCCACTTACCTTCTTGATTACTTGCTGTACTTCACTGTATCTTTCCATTTGCCAATAGCTCTTTGTTTACTCTTAAATATCGCTCTCTTATTGTCTCAAATCTATGTTCATTTACTGATTTATCAACTTGGCATCTTGTATTTTTTAAACAAATCCAGATATGCGGTAAGATGATAGACACAAACTGGGGTGATGGGAGATATTGGATCTCGATTAGAGAACTATCTGAGAGCTGCTTTTCCTTGTAGAAGAGGTTCTGGAGGCTGGCGCCAGGATGATTGTACATTCGACAACCTAAAGGTGTCACATTTGTTTTAAAATAGAATTGGAAATTAGCTTTCTAGTCTGATTGGAATCACCAGGTTGATTCCAGAGGCTGATGTGTGTTCTCCTACTACAACCATTTTAAAGCTAAATAGAGCAACATAAATCACAATGCTGAGGTTTACATTAAACAGGAAACAGCTCTGAAAATACAGATGGACCGATGGGGCAAAATGCTTCAGCAGTTTTGAAACATTGATAAAATGAGGGTTCCTGAGCAGATACAAGAATAATTTCTATTTCTATGCAAAATGTAATAATGCTATCAGTCAATTTAAATAGATAAGTGATTAATACAATGCACAGGTGTTTGATTCACTAGTTGATTCCCAATAGATAACAAAATCAGGTTTTCCCAATGCCGACAGAATAGGCACATCCAACTGCAATTTGCAAAAACTCCAGATGGCAAAGGCTGCTGGCACACCAAACTGGGCTCATCCTGAATATACTACAGAATATTAAAAATACGACAGAATAATATTAAAAATATATCAATGTCCCCAATATATACCATGCAAAATGCTGCTCGAATCTTCACTTCTTAATGTTTTACTTTGGATCACCATTCATAATACCTACACGTTTTAATCGTTTTACATGATCTACCTAATATGGTTAATAGGTGCCAGACTTGAGGAACCTGCATTGTGTATTTCTGCACATTATAATATATTGTACACATCATAAAATATTTACATACATATGAAACTATTCTGAGATGCTGCACATGCGCAAAATGAGGTGTCAAGAATCAAGCTTTTCTGGGTCTGAGGCACAGCAAGCCTGCCACAATCCACACAGAAGATTAAAGACACAGCTAGAAGTTGAAGCTAACTTCTGAATATTTATAGTTAAGCTTAGTTTTTAACTAAAAGTCCCCAATTATGAGCTACAAGGCAATCTGCAACACCATTGCCTGCAGACGTCTGGGACTAGATTTGGAAGGTAAACAGAATGCAATTACTTTGACCAATGAGAGACTAAACTAATAGAGAGTCAGAAATATTATCTGTTGAGGCTGCTTAATACCATTTTCCTTAAAATTTACCCTAAATAATACCACAGGAACATAAATTAATAAACATACTACGAACCCTACAGAAAAAGGCAGACAGGCAACCTACTCCCAAGATTTCACAGCAGCAGCCTTGCACTAACTTGAATAATCTCAGAGTGAGTATCTGGGTCAGCCTGCAGCACCAACTTCCAAATAAGCCGGCATGTCATTGATGCATGCAAGATGCCTCATTACCAACTCTTTGGAACAGCTCCAAATGACAACCGAGACCCTGAATCTTGTGCTTCCATGCAAAAAGTAAATGTTGAAGATGCCCAAAAGCAGAATGGGAAATATGTCAATTTTTCTGCTTTTTTTTAAAGAAGTTGCACAAATGGATAATAGCTTTATACTGGAATTCCATAGCTTTCCTTCTCTGTTAACCTTGAGCTGAAATAAAATATTACTTCAGGTGCAGGGAGTTAATCATTGGAGCAGTGAAGGCTGCCAGTAGATCAAATATGAAGGGAAAGTAAGCCAAGGACTGAGATATATAACAGAAGCATTCAAATTGCTTCATTTTTCAGTTTACCAAACTAAAAAAGCTCCCCCAGGACAAGATGGCTAGTGGCGCTTCATGTACTCTCTCCTGAGTACCGAAGATAAGTTCAGCTTTGAAAATCTGACTCTCCTAACCATATGCAGGTGATGCTTATAATACAAGGGAAAACAAATTTATATTGCTGCTTCCCTCCCCCTAGAAAACAGGAAAGCAAATCCATCTTTTCAGCACAAAAAAATCATTCACCATTTAGATTTACAGAAACACTTCTCTAAGATAATTCACTTCAATGTAAGTGCTCTGAAAGTACACAGAACTTTCTACATTTTAAAATGCTATATTCTACCTCAAAACCAAAATAGAGTTGATCAACAACGTTAAATCTTTCTCTTCCACATTTGCAAGTTAAACTGTTATGCGTTAGCAGTGGTTCAGTTGTAAACTTTCGGCTCTGAATCAGAAGGTTGCAACTTCAAATCTTTCTCCACAACTAGAGCACAACTATTCTAGGCTGACACTCCAGCACAGTATTGAGAGGGTGCTATATTGTCAGAAGGGCCATCTTTGGCATGAGAAGGCGGATATAAAACATCCTATATGGCACTGTTTCAAAGAGCAGGGGAGATATCCACAGTGTCCTAGCCAGTATTTGTCCCTCAATCAACATCACAAAAAAAACAGACTATCATATTGTTGTTTTTGGGAAATTGCTGTGAGCAAATTAGCTGCTGCCAGTATTTTATACATTACAATCGTGACTACAGTTCAAAAGTACGTCAATGACTATAAGGCGCTTTGGAACTTGGAAGATGTTATATAAATGGAAGTCTTTTTCTTTTGATTGTTAGTAATAGCTTATGCTTTACCAGCTTATGTATAGAAATTAGTATCACATCAGTGCTTAATGCAAATATAAATTCTTTAAAAAGCTAAAACCCCATTTGGAAAATAGATCACTGCATCGCCATGCACTGACATAAAGATATCAAAAACAACATTCTGTTGCTCAATAATGTCAGTTTGGCTCAGAGTACAGAAATAGGAAGATAAGGCAGATGAGCGCATGGCTCGAAAGATGGCACAGTAGGGAGGGCTTTAGATTCCAGGGACACTGGGACTAGCTGTGGGGGAGATGGCACCTGTACAAGCTGGATGGGCTGCATTGGAATAGAGCTGGGACTGAGTTCCTTGCGGGGTTTGCTCGTGCTGTTGGGGAGGGCTTAAACTAACTCTGCAGGGGCATGGGAACCAGGAGAGAATATTAGAATGTAAAACCAGAGTGCACAGAATGCTGGGAGAGGCAGATGGCGCGAAAATAGAGACTAGTAAGTTAATAGATGGAGTCGGAATAAGGGAGCAAGTAGTGGAGTCTAATTAGGGTTACACTGCATATATGTGATTCACGGAGTATCGTTAACAAAATTTGGGAGTTACAGGCACAGATTACTTTATGGGATTATGATGTTGTGACGATAACGGAGACCTGGCTTAAAGAAGGACAGATCTGGGTGTTAAATATTCCTGGTTACAAGGTGTTCAGGAAAAATAGGAAAGGGAAAAAGGAGATGGGATGGCATTTTTGGTTAAGGAGAGCATTGCAGTGCTGGATAAAGAGGATGTGTCAGAGGATTTAAGGACAGAATCGATTTGGCTAGAGCTAAGGAATAAGAACGGTGCAATTACATTGCTCGATGTAATATATTGACCACCAGCTAGTGGGAAGTATATAGAGGAACAAATCTGCAAGGAAATTACAAACAGGTGTAAACATCATAGAGTAGTTATAATGGAGGTCTTTAATTACCCCTATATAGACTGGGATCATGGTAGTGTAAGAGGCAGTGAGGGATAAGCGTTCCTAGATTGTGTTCAAGAGAATATCCTACAGCAGTGTGTGTCCAGTTCAACAAGAAAAGCACTGCTAGACTTTGTTCTTGGCAATGAGGTGGGCCAAGTAGATCAAGTGACAGTGGAGGAACATTTAGGGGCCAGTGATCATTGTACCATAAGGTTGATGATGGTGGAAAATGACTTTGGCCAATCCAGAGAAAGAATAATCAACTGGCAGGGAGCAGAGTTCAATGGGGCAAGAACAGAGCTGGGCCGGATAGACTAGAACTAAAGGTTGGTGGGAAAAGCAGTAGCTGAACAATGGGCACAGTCAAGGTATCTTCTCTTTTGAGGGAACGGTAGGACAAACAAATCCAGAGCTCCCTGGATGGCAAAAGAGATAGAAATTAAGTTAAAGAAGAAAAGGTGTGCTTATGACAGGTGGCAGGTAGCAAATACAATTGACAACCAAGCTGAAACAGAAGGTTCAGAAGGGATGTGAAAAAGCAAATACGGGAAGCAAAGAGGGATTATGAAAAAAGACTGGCAGCTAACATAAAAGGAAATCTCAAAGTATTCTATAAGCACATCAATAATAACAGGGTGGTAAAAGGAGTAGGATTAGGGACCAGAAAGGGGAATTACACAGAGGCAAGAAGCATGGTCGAGGTGTTAAATGAATACTTGGCATCTGTCCTTACCTACAGGCAGATGCTGCCCAGGCCATGGTGACAGAGGAGGAAACTCAGTCACTAAAAGGGTTTAAAATTGATGAGGAGGTATTGGGTAAGCTATTGGTACTTAAAGTTGATAATACACCAGGACCGAATGAGATGCATCCAAGAATATTGAAGGAAGTGAGAATGGAAATTACAGAAGCACTGGCAATAACCTTTCAATGTTCCCTGGATTCACGGGAGGTGCCAGAAGACTGGAGAACTGCAAACATTATCCCCTTATTCAAAAATGGTTGTAAAGAGCTGCCCTGTAATTACAGGCCAATCAGTTTAACTTCGGTGGTGGGGGAACTTTTAGAAACAATTATTCGGGATAGAAGCAATAGTCACAATAGGAAAAATGTGCATTGATTCGGAAGAGTAAGCATGGATTTATTAAAGGAAAATTGTATCTAACTAACTTGTTTTTTGAAGAGGTAACAGAGATGGTTGATGAGGGCAAGGGCATTGATGTGGTATATTTGGACTTCCAAAAGGCATTAGATACACTGCCACACAACAGATGTGAGAGGAAAATTATAGGTCATGGAATAAAAGGGACAGTAGCAACATGGATACAAAATTGACTGATAAGAAACAGAGAGTAATGATTAATGGGTATTTTTTGGGCTGGAAGAAGTTTTGTAGCGGAGTTCCCCAGGGGTCAGTATTGGGACCCTTCCTTTTCCTGATATTTAAATGATCTACATCTTGGTGTGCAGGGGAAAATTTCAAAGTTTGCAGATGACACAAAACTTGGGAGAATTGTAAATTGTTAGGACGAGAGTGCAGAACCTCAAAATGACATTGACACATTGGTGGAATGGGCAGATAGGTGGCAGATGAAGTTTAATGTGGAGAAGTGAGAGGTGATACACTTTGGTACAAAGAACATGGAGAGATAGTATAAGATAAAGGATACAATTCTAAAGGGTGGGCAGGAGCAGAGAGACCTGGGTGTATGTGTACATAAGTCATTGAAGGTTGCACGACAGGTAGAGAGAGCTGTTTCTAAAGTGTACAGTATTCTAGGCTTCATTAATAGGAGCATAGAGTACAAAAGCCAGAGAGGTTATGATGAACTAATGTAGGACGCTGGTTACACCTCAGCTGGAGCACTATGTACAATTCTGAGTGCAACACCAAAGGAAAGATGTGAACGCATTGGAGAGTGTGCAGAAGAGGTTTATGAGAATAGTTCCAGGGACGAGACACTCCAGTTATGAGGAAAGATTGGAGAAGTTGGAACTGTTTTCCTTAGAGAGGAGAAGGCTGAGAGGAGGCTTGATAGAAGTTTTTGAAATCACGAGGGGTCTGAACAGAGTAGATAAGGAAAAACTGTTCCCGCTCATAAATAGATCAAGAACCAGGGGGCACAGTTTTAAAGTGTTTTGCAAAAGAAGCAAATGCGAAGTGAGAAAAAACTTTTTCACACAGCAAGTAGTTAGGCTTTGGAATGTACTGTCTGGAAGTGTGGTGGAGGCAGGTTCAATTGAGGCATTCAGCAGGATAATTATTTAAATGGAAACAATGTGCAGGGTTACGTGGAAACGGCAGGAGATTGACGCCAAGTTAAAATGCTCAGAGAGCTGGTGCAGGCATGATGGGCCAAATGGCCTTCTTCTACACCATGACAATTCTGTGATTCTGAGATGTAACACTCTCACCCAAGTCAAAATGGTGTCAATTTAAGTCTTGTCCCAGGACATGAACACAGGCTACACATTATTGTCACAGATGCCATCTCTCGAATGAGATGTTAAACTGATAAAAACAAAAAAACTGCGGATGCTGGAAATCCAAAACAAAAACAGAATTACCTGGAAAAACTCAGCAGGTCTGGCAGCATCGGCGGAGAAGAAAAGAGTTGACGTTTCGAGTCCTCATGACCCTTCTACAGAACTTGAGTTTGGAAACTCAAGTTCTGTCGAAGGGTCATGAGGACTCGAAACGTCAACTCTTTTCTTCTCCGCCGATGCTGCCAGACCTGCTGAGTTTTTCCAGGTAATTCTGTTTTTATGTTAAACTGATGCTCCATCTGCATGTTAGGTTGATATTAAAGATTCCACGGCATTATTCAAAGGTGCAATGACATTTCCAAATAGCAATGCCAATGAACTGACACAGACTTGACAGCGGACTGGTGGGAAAGCACTTCTTTCAGGAATTAATCAGCTTACTATGAATGAAAAAGTACTAAGGGGGAGGTGATGGGGTCATGCAGAAATAAATGAGGGGGACAACCAGATCAATGGGCAAGAAAACAAGGTGGATTGGCAAGGCAGGATTTGAGGTGAGGCAGAGGTGAAGATGGACCACAACTATGTAGCTACAAGATACTGGGTGAAACAGGAAGTACAGTTTGAAGCTAACAAGCCGCAGCATTAGGGCTTAAAAGGTAAGAGGTGGAGGAGGATTAAGAAAGGTATACTACAAAACATGAATGATAGGAGAATGATTGGGAGAAAAGCCGGTCGCCCCAATGCCAGGAATGGTGGATTGAGGTGCATTTTCTTGGGTCTATCCATCTCCAATACTTCCATATTCCAGACCCACCCTCTATGGTCAAACATTAGAGTTGCTGCCCTCATGTTTTTAAGACTTCAGGAACACTCTCAATATTCTAAGAGCCCAGGATTCCCCTCCAGACTGGTGCTGCACCTGGCACGCTTCATCTGACACTCTTCATTAGAAAGGCAGATCATGAGATTACAGGTGGTGGTTGAATACAATTCTGTTGATGCTGATAACACACAATGCCTCATGGATACCCAGTTTTGATCTAATAGATCTGTTTTGATGGCAATGCTACGCAACATGATGGAGGGTGTCTTCAGTGTGAAGGCAGGACTTCGTCTCCACAAGGACTGCGCGGCGGTCACTGCAACAATACTATCTTGAACAAAAGTATCTGCAACTGCTAGATTTGTGAGAACGAGATTGAGTAGGCTTTTTACCTCTTGTTCTCTCACCTTCTGTCGCAGGCCAATTGTGACTCGGCCAACTAAGTCAGTACTGGGGCTATCATGCCACTCTTGGTGATGGACATTAAGTTTCCCCATTGGACTTGAAGTGCATTCTGTACCCTTATTACCCTTGGTGCTTCTTCCAAGTGGTGTTCAACATGGAGGAGTGCTGATTCACCAGGTGAGGGAGGACAATAGGTGGCAATCAGCAGACATCCTGCTGCCAACCTGGTGAAGCTACAACTCAGGGCTCCATGCATGCCGAACAGCAGAAATAACTCGATAGACAAAGCAAAGCAATGCCACAATCAACAGATGAGATCAAAACTCTACTTGTTCTGCACATCCAGTTGTGAATGGTGGTGGGAAATTAAACAACTGACTAAAGGAGATGTCTCCACAAACATCCCCATCCTCAATAATGGGTGAAACCAGCACATCAGTACAAGAGACAAGACTGAAGCCTTTGCAACCATCTTCAGCCAAAAGTGCCAAGAGGATGATCCATTTTAGCTTCCTCCCGAGGACACCAGCATTACAGATGCCAGTCTTCAGTGAATTTGATTCACTCCATGTGATATCAAAAAACAGCTGAAGTTACTGGATACAGCAAAGGCTATGGGACCTCTCGAGGTCACCAGCATTACAGATGCCAGTCTTCAGTGAATTTGATTCACTCCATGTGATATCAAAAAACAGCTGAAGTCACTGGATACAGCAAAGGCTATGGGACCTGACAATATCCTTATTATTACTTAAGACTTGTGCTCAAGAACTGCCCGCATCCTGAGCCAAGCAGCTTCAGTACAGCTTAAAACACTAGCATCTCCCCAACAATGTGCAAAATTGCCCAGGTTTATCCTGTCAACAAAAAACAGAACAATTCCATTTCAGCCAATGAACAGCCCATCAGACCACTCTCAAGCATCAGCAAAGTGATGGAAAGTGTCATCAACAATACTATCAAATGCAATTTGCTCAAAAACAACTAGCTCACCGATACTCAGTTTGGGGTCCACCAGAGCCATTTAGCTCTAGGTCTCCTTACAAACTTGGTCTAAGCATGGACAAAAGAGCTGAATGCCAGGGATGCAGCGAGACATCAAGGTACCATTTGACCAAGTGTGACATCATGAAGCCCCAGTACAATTGAAGTCCGTGGGAATCAGAGGGAGGACACTCCACTGGTTGGAGTCACACCTAGCACAAAGGAAAATGGTTGTGATTGTTGCAGACCAATCATCTCAGCTGCTGGACATCATTGCAGAAGTTCCTCAATTCCCCAAAATGAATCAGCTACTTCATCAATGACCTTCCCTCCATCATAAGGTCAGAGTTGGGGATATTCGCTCATGATCACAGAATGTTCAATACAATTTTTAACTCTTCAGAAGACAAGGCCTGGTCAACATGCAGGCTTGGGCTGATAAATGACAGGTAACTTCATACTACACAAGTGCCAGGCAATGATCATCTCCATCTGAATCAAACCATCTCCCTATGACATTCAACACCATTCCCCTCCAATACATCATCCTGACTTGGAACCATATTGCTGTTCCTACATTATCACTGGATCAAAATCCTGGAACTCCCTTTCAAACAGTACTGTGAGTGTACCTACACCAGATGTATTGCAGCAGCTCAAGAAGACAGTTCAGCACCACATTCTCATAAGCAATTAGGAATGGGCAACACTTCATCCCAAGAACAAAATTAAAACAACATGAAAGGATTTGACAGTGTAAGCATAGAGATGTTTCCAGCTATGGGCAAGACCAGAACCAGGGGCAATAAGACAGAAACTAATAAATCCAATAGGGAATTCAGGAGATACTTCTTTGGGTAAAGTATGTGGAGTAATTGAGGCAAAAAGTATAGGCACATTCAAGAGGAAGCTAGATAAGAGAGAAACGAATTGAAGCATATGCTGATGGGGTTAGACAAGGAAGGGTGGGAACAGATTCATGTGGAGCAAAAACATTGGCATGGACCTGTTTGCCGAATGGCCTGTTTCTGTGGACCTGTTGGCCAAATGGCCTGTTACTGTGCTGTAAATACTTTGTGCTCCAGACCGTAATATGCTTCCCAGTCCTGCCATACTGTGGGATCGCTGACCTTCCAATACTGACAGGCCACAGGATATCCACCTTATCCTTCCAGATGCCAAACTTCCACCTGCAATGCTGTCATACTCAGGTGTCAGCACATCACCGCTAGAGCCTGACACCTGTTCTCCACAACATTACCAGGCCAGAAGCATCTTACATTTTTTAAAATGCAAAGCCATTGCTGGCTGGCCTTTGGGTGAAGACTTCTGTCCTGTTAAGTGAAGGCTTAATTAACAATTGATTTCCTTGAGAAAGAATAAAGCAGTGGGATGTTTGAAGAGGAAGAGATTAGGGTTACCTGTCTAACATTCCATGCCTCAGTTAATACTTGCATTTACAGAATAACATTTAAAAAAAACTAATATTGTATTCTATGCAGAGGGAAAAAAGCAAATTGATTTCAGGTTTTTTTACCGTACTTGTGAAATGGAATTGGCTATTAGGCATCACACAGTGTAGTTGTCCTCTCTCCCTCCCTGACTCTAATTCATTCATGTTTCTATTTTATCCTCCATTTTCTCCTTTTCTGTCTAAACTCTTGCTGGTGTATGATCATCCCATGGCCAAATGATGAAGTGGTGAAATTTATATGTACTTCAGTGCCTGTAGTGTTGGAATGATGTATTGGTTTGTAATTTTAATTCAATTTTATCCTTCTTTTAATAGCCTGTCCACCACTTCCTTATTACCTGGTGAATTTGTTTGTCCATTTTTGTTATTACTTGATTGCCCCTTTTTTTTAAAACCTAATGACAGCCTATATATGAATTCTTCAATGTAAGCTACACTACAATTCATCTCTTGGGCTGCGAATGTGTTTCTTGAATAGAATACCAAATAAAAACAGAAATTCTATCCCGAATTGCTTCTCTGAACTGCTGTCATTCACTACAACCATTCCATACCAATACTAAAGCTCCATAATTGCTGTTGAACACCACAATCAATACCACCAACCACATCACTGTTAAGCTCTACATATTCACCTCCAGGCTGCTGAAAAATGTCCATAATCTTCACTCTCCTCAGAGCTTTGAAAAAGAGATTTAAACTAAATGCATTGGTAAAGGAATATACAATCAAAGATCCCTCATTCACTTTTCACAGAACAACCACAAAATTTGATTCTCAAAATGGTTAAATTCCCAGAATACCATTGAATAAAACAGGAATTCAACATAAATTAGAGGCTCTGACAACACCTTACTGCATAACATAATGGCTGCTCATACAAAAGAATATCTTCTGATGCAACATAATTAATATCATGGTAGATTTACTGGTATGTTTAACATCTTCTGTCACAATTTGTTAAATTGCACCAGAAATTCTCTCCTGGTTGGGAAACTTTGGATGTTTATGAATTAAACTGTTATTAGATTCCAGTCTGCAAACTAAAAAAACTCTCTAATGGCTGAGCCATTAAACATAGCGAAAGCTATCCAGGCACGCATTGTGTCAGCATTAGAAATTCCTGGGTAATCCAGACCTTGAATATCAATGCTAGTAACAAGAGTATCTTCTTACCATTGTGCTTTTGAAATATCTTGATTGACAGTTCTGCATTCAGGGTTACCTCAGGCAGGAATAAATACAGTAAGGTTCCAGCCATTCATTTAGTTCATTTGACCAAACCAGAACTGCATCAACCTGGTGAGCTGCAACTCCATGGATCCAAATTTCCCATATTGTACACTGGTTGGTTTCTGTGCAATATATCCTTTTGGCCCAACCAAAATACCAATTTTGTCCACCCAAGATCCAAAAAAATTCTAACAATTCTGAAACACTTCGTTATTTTGATCTCAGAAAACAATTGCAGAGAGCCGAGAACTGAATTGTTCTTTTGTCCACTGATTAATTTTCTCTCATATAATTTCATGACTATAAATAGAATTCACAGTTTCAACCGAAGTATATGGATGGTTCATGTGATGTTTTCCACCTATCACAACAATCAGCAGAAAACAGTATGCATCCCAGACACCTTTCCAGAACATTTCATGAGAAAAGGGCTGTTGTTACTTGTGCAATTCACTAACCTCTGCACAATGTCGAGAAATTTTGAATCATAGGAGACACATGCCTACCAATAGAAGCTGCCTTGTTGCTACGAACATAAATAGAGCTAGGAGTAGCCCAAATATCAACATACCCCTCTTTCCTTCAGGTACTGACTCATGCATGTTGGTATAATGCCAGCAGTGCCCAAGAAGCCACTCTCATCAGTGAACCTTGACAGCAAGTGCTGGCAGATTATTTGACTGTGGGAGGCATATCATAGTTGATCCTAATTACGTTCTCATACATCTATTCATGTATACCTTTCAGTGGGGATGGTGACCTGCAGTGGGAACACTATCTGTTTCTTTTTTAACTCCTCACTATCACAGGGAACTCAGACCAGAACTGAAAACAGCAAACAGTTAATTCAGCACAGGTTAGAGACTTAACTTGAGGCTTTGTTATTGTGTGTGGCACTGCATCATATCAAGTGGTGCATTATCCAATGAGCTAAGCAGAGAGCTAAACAGCCATGTAAAAACAATTCTTGACCCAGAATTGCCTGCTCATAAACAAAGCTGTTGAAAATTTGAATAAGAAACATTATTTCTCTAATTTACTTTCATTGTTTCAAAATCGAGAGTAGGGGAAAGGAGGGCTACACAACACAAGATTGCTGCTGAAAGCAATTAAAACGAGAGCTAATCAGAGCCTGGGAAAATAATGAGGATACTTCCACCTGCAGTGCTGTCATACTCGGGTGCTGCCACACCACCGCTGCACTCTGACACCCCTCCTTACTGGAAACATTACAAAGAAATCATTAGGTCTTCAAAATATTTCAGCCATAATTGAGGCCAAATTGAGGTAAAGGAAAGGCATGGCTGCATTTTCAAATTGCAGCAGCAGATGTCACAGTCAAACATCTACAGGCTACATGCTAGAATTTCAGGTATTGAGATCTTTGCAACAATCTTTGTACAGATAATTTCTTTACAGCTTAGAGCATTATTCATGCTGAACATGTTTGTTATTGCCTGAAAATAAACTTTTTGGGCTGGATTTTCAGTCCAGGTTCAGAAACAGGAAGTCAGTTCCATGTACATGCCCCACACTGTGTTTCAGACACACCCACCAGGATTGCTAAAGGACCAAGTCAATTAGTGGTTGGAAGAGGGCTTGCCATCCAATTAATGATGGTGGCTTGTCTCCCAAGGCTGGAGGGCCAATGGATGGCCCTGCAGCACTGACACATTGGCAGCACCACGAACCAAGGTGGAAGCAGCTGACTCTTAGTGGAGAGAGCAAGAGGGAGGGGGGGCTCCTCAAGATGGAGGTGTCCTGCAAAGTCGTCAGTTGTCTTCTTAATTTAAAATGGCCACAACTTCTTGGCTGTGAGGGTCAATGCCTCCACAATTGGCCAGCAGCCACAGCGGGAGCCTGGTGGCCATGACTGGTGCAGGGGGTGTTGCTTGCGGGATTGAAGCTTGGCTCCTCCCCTTTCTGACATGAGCCCACATGATTGCCCGGTTGGGATCCAAGCTGTTGTCTCTTGCCCGCATTGCCAACAGCAATCTCCAGGGCAGAATTGGGTGCTTAATAGGCTCTGGAATTGGCCCTAATTGCCTCTCCAAATGGCTTAGGATGAGGCTCGTAGTGCTGAGCTGGCACAAAAGCCAGCAGTGCTAAATTGCAGGCCTGCCCAACTCCAATCTCAACCGCTTTGAAAATTCAGTACTTTGTATTTGCATCCGTCTTGGAATATAAAACCCTGTTTCAAACATGGAATAAATGTTTTGACCACATTTTTCATAGCAAATGAGTTACAATCTTTTCTAGCCTGCAAGGTGTTTGGCAATATGCTATTTCTGAAGATACTACTTTTATTGTTCAGACCAAATGCTGCTCCAGGCATTTTTGTCAATTCTTTGTTGGTAGAGCTGTATGTTGAAACACCAATCTCATGTTGTACGGAGAGACAGAACATGGCTTTATAATCACAAAGTACACAGGTGGGTATGAAATTTGTCAGATATACTCAAGTTGAGACCAAGCAGTTCCACACAGAAAAAGGGAGAAAGGAAACAAAAAAAAAGGGTAATTACCCCCAGGCAGCTGACATTGCTACTATTAGAGCTATACAAAGTATTTAAGATACAAAAACAAAAATATCTGGAGAAACTCAGCAGGTCTGACAGCATCTGCGGAGAGGAACACAGTTAACATTTCGAGTCCGAATGACTCTTCATCTTTAGCTCTGATGAAGAGTCATTCAGAATCAAAACGTCAACTGTCTTCCTCTCCACAGATGCTGTCAGACCTGCTGAGTTTTTCCAGCTATTTTTGTTTTTGTTTCAGATTTCCAGCATCCGCAGTATTTTGCTTATATATAAAGTATTTAAGGTGTTATTGGCCTAGGTCACCTGACTATTTAGACACTTGGGACCAAACAATTGCCAGCTTATTGCTTATGCACTGTGGCAGCAGTCTGCACCTTATACAAAATTCGCTGCAGCAACTCACCAAGGCTCCCTTTGATATCACCTTCGACACCCACAATCTTTCTCACTTAGAAAGGCAAGGGCAGCAGATGAATGGGAGCACCACGACAAGTTCCCCTCCAAGCCACACCCCATTCTCCACTGTCACTGGGTCAAAAGCCTGGAACTCCCTTACAGAACTGTGGGTGTATCTACACCACATGGGCTACAGCGGTTCAAGGCAGAAGCTCACCACCACCTTCTCAAGGGCAATTAGGGATGGGCAACAAATGCTGGCTAAGCCAGCGGCACCCACATCCTGTGAAAGAATAAAAAAATGTTAGGGGTCACGAGAAGGACTTAAGACTGTGTAGATCCATACTTAAGTATGTACAACTACTTTGTTTTAAATGTCTAACCCAAATAAATGATTCTGGCTGGATGAATGACATTCGAATTAAAGAATCACAGCATAGGGCAGCACAGAAGGTCATTGATCCATCGACACTTTGCTGGCCTTTTAGAAGAGCAATCCAGTTAGTCCTACACGCTCTATCTTTCCCCAAATATCTGCAAATGTTTCTTTTTCAAGACTTTATCCAATTCTCTTTTTGAAGGCAACTGTTGAATTTGTATTCAACACACTATCAGGCACTGCATCCCAAATCCTAACTACCTGTTGCATAAAAAAGCTTTTCCTCAAATGGTCTCTTTTGTCAATCACCTTGAATCTGCACCCTCTGGTTGTTGACCCTTCAGCCACCGGAAGCAGATTACAGATCACAGAATCACAGTGCAGAAGAGGCCCTTCGACCCATCGAGTCTGCACCGACACGGGAGAAACACCTGACCTACCCACCTAATCCCATTTATCAGCACTTGGCCCATAGCCTTGAATGCTATGACGTGCCAAGTGCTCATCCAGGCACTTTTTAAAGCATATGAGGCAACACTCCTCCACCACCCTCCCAGGCAGTGAATTCCAGACTGTCACCACCCTCTTGGTAAAAAAGTTTTTCCTCACATCCCCCTAAACCTCCTGCTCCTCACCTTGAACTTATGCCCCCTTGTGATTGGCCGTTCAACTAAGGGGAACAGCTGCTCCCTATCCACCTTGTCCATGACCCTCATAATCTTGTACACCTCGATCAGGTCGCCCCTTAGTCTTCTCTGCTCCAACAAAAACAACCCAAGTCTAAACAACCTCTCTTCATAACTTTAATGTTTCATCCCAGGCAACATCCTGGTGAATCTCCTCTACACTCCCTCCAGTGCCATCACATCCTTCCTATAATGTGGTGACCAGAACTGCACACAATACTCCAGCTGTGGCCTCACCAAGATTCTATACAACTCCAACATGACCTCCCTACTGTTGTAATCTATAACTCAAGGCAAGTGTCCCATGGGCCTTTTTCACCAACCCACTAACATGCCCCTCCGCATTCAGAGATTGATGGACACACACGCCAAGGTCCCTTTGTTCCTCAGAACTTCCTAGTGTCATGCCATTCATTGAATACTTCCTTGTCAAATTACTCCTTCCAAAGTGTATCATCTCACACCTTTCAGGCTTAAATTCCATTTGCCACTTATCTGCCCATTTGACCATCCCATCTATATCTTCCTGTAGCCCAAGACACTCAACCTCACTGTTAACCACCCGGCCAATCTTTGTGTCATCTGCAAACTTACTAATCCTACCCCCCACATAGTCATCTATGTCGTTTATATAAATGACAAATAATAGGGGACCCAGCACAGATCCCTGTGGTACACCACTGGATACTGGTTTCCAGTCACCAAAGCATCCTTCTATCATCACCCTCTGTATCCTACAACTAAGCCAATTTTGAATCCACCTGATCAAATTACCCTGCATCCCATGTGCCTTTGCCTTCTTTGTAAGTCTCCCATGTGGGACCTTGTCAAAGGCTTTGCTAAAATCCATATAAACTACATCAACTACACCACCCTCATCTACATACCTGGTCACCCCCTCAAAAAATTCAATCAAATTTCTTAGGCATGACCTCCCTCTAACAAAGCCATGCTGACTATCCCTGATCAAATCTTGCCTCTCCAAGTGGAGATAGATACTCTCCTTCAAAAATTTCTCCAATAGTTTCTCTACCACTGACGTGAGACTCACTGGCCTGTAATTCCCTGGCTTATTTTTACAACCCTTATATAGCGGAACCACACTCGCTGTTCTCCAGTCCTCTGGCACCAGCCCCGTGGCCAGGAAGAGATTAAAAATTCGGGTCAGAGCCCCTGCGATCTCCTCCCTTGCCTCCCTCGGCAGCCTGGGACACAAATCATCCGGACCTGGAGATTTGTCCACTTTTAAGCCTGCCAACACCTCCAATACCTTGTCATTCCTTATATCAATTTGCTTAAGAACTTCGCAATCTCTCTCCCCGAGTTCGATACCTTCATCCTCATTCTCTTGGATGAAGATGGACGTGAAGAATTCATTCAACACTCTAGCGATGTCCTCTGGCTCCACCCATAGATTGCCCCCTTGGTCCCTACACTTTCCCTGATTATCCTCTTCCCATTGATATACTTATAGAATATCTTGGGATTTTACCAGCTAGAGCTTTCTCATATCCCCTCTTTGCTCTCTGAATTGCTTTCTTAAGCTCCACCCTGCACTGTCTGTACTCCACTAATGCCTCTGCTGATTTGCTTCCCTTTTCCTTCTCATCGTAACCTGAATATCTCTGGTCATCCATGGTTCTCTGAGCTTGTTACTCCTTCTTATCACCCTGGAGGGAACATGTTTGCCTGTACCCTCCCCATTTCCTTTTTGAACATCCCCCACTGTTCCTCTGTAGATTTCCCCACAAGTAACTGTTCCCAATCTACCAGATCTTGCCTTATTTTACTAAAATCCACTCTTCCTCAATCCAAAACATTTTTTGGCAGCTTGTCGATTTCTTTGTCCATAACAAACTTAAACTTTACCATGTTGTGATCGCTGTCGGTAAAATGCTCCCCCACCACCACCTCAGCCACCTGTCCAGCTTCATTTCCCAGAATTAGGTCCAGCAATGCACCGTCCCTTGTTGGACCCTCTACATATTGACCTAAAAAGTTCTCCTGTACACATTTCAAGAAATCCACTCCATCCAAGCCCTTAACACTATGTCTATCCCAATCGGAAAGTTGAAATCACCTAATATAATTACCCTATTGTTATTGTTTTTACACACCCCCACAAATTGTGCACATATTTGCTCCTCAGTTTCCCGCTGACTATCTGGGGGTCTATAATAATGTGGTTGTCCCTTTTTTATTCCTAAACTCTACCCACAAAGCTTCATTCGATGCCCCCTCCAAGATATCATCTCTCCTTGCTGAAGTAACTGATTTCTTAACTAATAATGCAACACCCCCTCCTCTTTTACCCTCTCCCGTCTGAAGATTCTATATCCCGGAATGTTCAGCTGCCAATCCTGCCTCTCCCTCAGCCACGTCTCCGTGATGGCTACTATGTCACAATTCCACATGGCAATCCTCACCCTTAACTCATTCGTTTTACTTGTAATACTTCTGGCATTAAAGTAGAGGCCATCCAGCCTTGCCTTACTCCCTTGAAGCTTATTGCAGCTGTACTCCCTCTGGCTTGATTGTTTTACTGTATTATGATGTGTCCCTATTCTGGTAACATTCTGTGTCCCCTCCCCCTGCCAAATTAGTTTCTCTTTATTTGGTCTATCCAAACCCTTCATAATTTTAACCACTTCTATCAAATCTCCTCTTAGCCTTCTCTGCTTGAAGAATAATGATCCTTTTCTGCTCTAAGAATAACCTCATCTTCTACTGTTTATCTATTTAACTGTTATATTTCATCCCTGGAGCCATTCTAGTAAATGTCTTCTGCACAAAACCTTCACATCCTTCCTAAAGAATGGTGCCCAGAACTGGGCATAATACTTCACCTGGGGCCACACTAATGTTTTATATAGGTTTAGCATTACTTTGAGGCTTATGTAGTATATGCCTTTATATATAAAGCCCAGGACCCCATGTACTTTATTGACTGTTTTGTTAACTTGTCCTTCTTAATACACCCAATATTAAACTCCAAAACAATGGAGAAAAAAACCAACTGATTTCAAAACTCGCGCTCCAGATCCACAACCTATCCCAAAACATAAGACATGCTTTTAATATATGCAACTATATCCCGTTAACCCCCCACCAATCCCTCGGGCTTTTGTATACTTTCTTTTATGGTAAGGGGAAAAAATTATGTTTTTATGTATTATTAAGTTAAAACAAGCTCACAGCCCACTGAACTTGCATGTAATTGTCTTTTAATCAGGGCCACTTTTGTGAAATGTTTGTCAGCTTTTGATAGATAAACATTCCAACCTGGAGAACTAATACATAGGCAGCCAAATAAGTGAAACAACACGAATTTTGCTGTTGTCGTCTGGCGCACTGACCTCTACCTCACGGAGGCTGAGCGTCAACTCGCAGACACTTCCTCCTACCTCTCCCTGGACCATGACCCCACCACTGAACATCAAGCCATTGTTTCCAGGACTGTCACTGACCTCATCTCCTCTGGGGATCTTCCTCCCACAGCTTCCAACCTGATAATCACCCAACCTCGGACGGCCCGCTTCTATCTCCTACCCAAAATCCACAAACAGAACTGCCCCGGTAGACCGATCGTCTCAGCTTGCTCCTGCCCCACAGAACTCATTTCTCGTTATCTTGACTCCCTTCTCTCTCCCCTTGTCCAGTCCCTTCCCACCTACATCCATGATTCCTCTAACACCTTACGTCACATCAACAATTTCCAGTTCCCTGGCCCCAACCGCTTCCTCTTCACCATGGACGTCCAATCCCTCTACACCTCCATCCCGCACCAGGATGGTCTGAGGGCCCTTAGCTTCTTCCTCGAACAGAGGCCCGAACAATCCCCATCCACCACTACTCTCCTCCGTCTAGCTGAACTTGTTCTCACACTGAACAATTTCTCCTTCAACTCCTCTCACTTCCTCCAAATAAAAGGTGTAGCTATGGGTACCCGCATGGGCCCCAGCTATGCCTGTCTCTTTATGGGGTATGTGGAACATTCCTTGTTCCAGTCCTACTCCGGCCCCCTTCCACAACTCTTTCTCCGGTACATCGATGCTTACTTCGGTGCTGCTTCATGCTCTCGTCGGCACTTGGAAAAATGTATTAATTTTGCTTCCAATCTCCACCCCTCCATCATTTTAACGTGGTCCATCTCTGACACGTCCCTTCCCTTCCTTGACCTCTCTGTCTCAATCTCTGGTGATAGACTGTCCACCAATATCCATTACAAACCCACCGACTCCCACAGCTATCTCGACTACAGTTTCTCACACCCCACTTCCTGTAAGGGCTCCATCCCATTCTCTCAGTTCCTTCGCCTCCGTCGCATCTGTTCCGATGATGCTACCTTCAAAAACAGTTCCTCTGACATGTCCTCCTTCTTCCTTAACTGAGGTTTTCCACCCACGGTCGTTGACAGGGCCCTCAACCGTGTCCGGCCCATCTCCCGCGCATCTGCCCTCATGCCTTCTCCTCCCTCCCAGAAACATGATAGGGTCCCCCTTGTCCTCACTTATTACCCCACCAGCCTCCGCATTCAAAGGATCATCCTCCGCCATTTCCGCCAACTCCAGCATGATGCCATCACCAAACACATCTTCCCTTCAGCCCCCCATCAGCATTCCGTAGGGATCGCTCCCTCCGGGACACCCTGGTCCACTCCTCCATCACCCCCTACTCCTCAACCCCCTCCTATGGCACCACCCCATGCCCATGCAAAAGATGCAACACCTGCCCCTTCACTTCCTCTCTCCTCACTGTCCAAGGGCCCAAACACTCTTTTCAAGTGAAGCAGCATTTCACTTGCATTGCCCCCAACTTAGTCTACTGCATTCGTTGCTCCCAATGTGGTCTCCTCTACATTGGAGAGACCAAACGTAAACTGGGCAACCGCTTTGCAAACACCTGCAGTCTGTCCGCAAGAATGACCCAAACCTTCCTGTCGCTTGCCATTTTAACACTCCACCCTGCTCTCTTGCCCACATGTCTGTCCTTGGCTTGCTGCATTGTTCCAGTGAAGCTCAACGCAAACTGGAGGAACAACACCTCATCTTCCGACTAGGCACTTTACAGCCTTCCGGACTGAATATTGAATTCAACAACTTTAGGTCTTGAGCTCCCCCCTCCAACCACACCCCCTTTCTGTTTCCCCTTTCCTTTTGTTTTTTTTCCAATAAATTATATAGATTTTTCTTTTCCCACCTATTTCCATTATTTAAAAATATTTTTAAATCTTTTATGCTCTCCCCACCCCCACTAGAGCTATACCTTGAGTGCCCTACCATCCATTCTTAATTAGCACATTCGTTTAGATAATATCACCAACTTTAACACCTATGTGTTCTTTTGTCCTGTTGTTTGTGACATCTTTTGATGATCTGCTTCTATCACTGCTTTTGCCTACAACCACACCCCCCCCCCCCCCACCACCACCACCACCACCACCACCACCACCACACCTTAAACCAGCTTATATTTCAACTCTTTCTTGGACTCGAACTCAAGTTATGTCGAAGGGTCATGAGGACTCGAAACGTCAACTCTTTTCTTCTCCGCCGATGTTGCCAGACCTGCTGAGTTTTTCCAGGTAATTCTGTTTTTGTTATGAATTTTGCCACTGTGATTCCCAACATAAATACGTCATTAATAGCCAAGATCAGACACTTCCCTATTAAGAATCAGGATTTAAAAATCACGAGTACTTTTGTTGCCCTGAGGAACTTGCCAACAGAAGGATCAAAATAGGTTCACAACAACAAAATACTGCAGGATGCTCAATATCTGGAAATAACAAGAAAAAACGTTGGATACACTCGGTCAAGCAGCATTGGCAGAACAAAAGAGGGTTAACATTGACTAAGAACCATTTGTCAGAACAGTTCAGACCTGATTGCAGCAAGCTGCTGGATCACTCAGTTGTGGAAGAGAATGAAGGAGGGCAAAGTTAAAACTGAAATGGGATGCTAATAAGAGGAGAACAAGGATTAAATGTAAGTCGCACAAATCACATTAGATTTCAGGCTTAAAACTGCTCCCATTTTAAAATATATCATATAAAAAGAATATATTAATGATATATATATAGATTTTTTTTAAAGCGTTACATGACATTTCTCAACACTTTTTGGGCCATCAGTATGGTTCATATCATGGATATGTGATGGTTCACACAAAAAGATTAGCTGTTATTTGGTGCCACTGACAACTTAAATATCAAAACATGCCATGTCCAGTTCATAGAATGTTTTACAAATTTGTAGTTGAGGTTTGGTTGACATCAGACACCAAATCTCAGAGTTTTCTATAGGCCTAAAACACATTGGATGATCTTAAGATGATTTTTAAAATAATGTTTGATGAGTGCTTTTGTTTTTCTATGCTTTTGTTTTTCTATGAGATTGATTTGTGCCAGAGTTCAAATATTAAATCATGGCAAACTTTTAAGAGAAAGAACCTTCCAAGTTGTCCCTCAGAAAACAACAATCCTATTCATGGTCTACTTATTTAAATATCAACAACCCTAAAGTCTTCCATTGGCAACAAACAAAAATAAGTCAACTCTTCACCTCCCAATGCACCACCAAAGCTCCCTCTTTGAAGTTTGCCATCATCTTCATTCAATTGATGTTGGAGTTTAGAAACTTTTCCAGATGAACAGATGAGGTCGGGGTTACTCAGCTTCCTGAAGAACAATGAAGATGATCCAGAAAGCTCCACCTGTTAAGCAAAAATTATTTTTTAAAATTCCATTTTCAAGTCAATCATTAAAATATTAATCTATCTAAAGCCAATTTATCTAAAACATATTCAAACATATCCAGAACCGCCCCCCCCTTGCGATTTTAAACATTTGAACAGTATTACATGCCCAAACTTACATCTTATCATGGAGAAAAGTAGTGCTTATCTTTTGAAAAATTCCTTCCCATGAAACTAATCCTCAGAATTTGAACCCAACATTTCTCAACACAAATGAATTACCATCAGAAGGAAAGGTCTCCATGTCCCACAGCAACAAAGGTTTTCTATCTGCTGTTGTCCATAAAGACAAGTTTCATAAATAGGTGCAGGGCTTTTACCAGCTGCATCTAAACTAATTAACAGGGGAAGAATGCAATTTTGTCATAATCATAAATTCTGCATTTGGCACACGGTAAGAATGTACCAAAGGCAATTTCAATCTACTCGCAATTTCAATCACATGGCATTGCTCATGAAAAGTCAGAGGAGAGTCCATATAAAAATTGGGCTGTCACTGAAGTCGTGCATTATATATTCTCTCAGGTACAATGGGCTGGCCACTTCTGTAAGAGGTCTGCCATCTTGCATTTAAAGATGTGGCTCTGCTGCCAACCAATAAATGGCTACACAAAAGTGTAAAATACCATAGAAACCCCATAATGATTTTAACTGGATATTCATGTGTTTCACATTATATTTCTTCATTCTCCTTGAAGATAAACTGAGAAACACTAATTTGATGCAAATCATTAAACTGGTTTATCCCGGTACATAATTTTACAAAACAGTTATGATCTGATTTACTTATTTCAATTAGTACATGTTGTTCTTGCATAATAACAGAAAGTAATGAACACACATCAGTAGATTGTCTTACTTGACTTTAAACAAAATAACCCTGAATATTTTTCATGCTAATTCTATTCAAAATCTGGCTGACCTTACTGCCATTGCACCTCTCATTTAAAATAGTCATTCTGCACTCAAGAACCATAAGAATGTTCTCACCGAGATATCTTCAATGCTTTCCTCCCTCAGCTTCAGCACTTCGCAACTTCTCATTCTTGATGATTTAGACTTCTATTTTGCTTCATCAAGCTCTCTTTCCTCTGCCTTATTATCCTCATGTAATTACTCCCCCTTGCAAATTCACTGTCTCATATTAACAGCCGACCCCTTAAACTTACCATCTCATCTGGCCTTGCTACTCCCTTTATGTCAAACACAGCAAAGGCTATCTCTGATCACATCATCTGATTCTTCTTAACATACTTCACCCACATCCCTTTCACCTACTTACTTCTGTGGCCACCCTTGGAATAAAACACTTTGCCAATTTACTTAGAACAGCACTTTCAAAATTCCAAGTCCACCCTTCGGCCCTCTGCTCACTACAACATTTCTGCAGCTACTGATTTACTCAACCACACCCTCATCTCCACCTTTAATGCTGTAGTCCCCACTAAACTGATTACTCCCTCTGGCTGTTGCCCTGAATGCTGTTCTCACCTCCATTCTCATCTCCACTCCCTTAAGTCTAAGGGACTCAGATTTGAAAAGATATGACAGACAATTATTGGTTTCGCCATCCACTGCCAGATCTGCTTGGACCACTTAAAACATGAGTGAGTCCTGCTTTATTCTGCCAAGCTGCTCACTGTTCCAGGACCATCCTGGAATACAAAGATAAACCCCAGCTTCTTTCCCTCAATGGCAAGCCACTTCTTAAACTCCTCTCTTTCATCTTCACCTCCAACAAGTGTGAGGAGCTCATACATTTCTTTGTCACTGTTATTCAGGCCAATCAATCAGCAGCCTCTGTCACTTCTCTCAGCCCACCAAGACAAATGTTCTCTAAAAGTTCAACCTTGCCCTAACTCACATCATTCTTTAGTTTTTTTTTCTATTTCCCCATATCAATTATATGGATTGACTTTAGAAGCTTTATAAGGGATCATTATCCCTAGAGCAGATTTGAAAGAAGTTTTTAAACCATGAAAGGTTAATTTTTTTTTTATTATTCATTCACGGGATGTGGGCTTCGCTGGCTCGGCCAGCATTTATTGCCCATCCCCAGTTGCCGTTGAGAAGGTGGTGGTGAGCTGCCTTCTTGAACCGCTGCAGTCCATGTGGTGTAGGTACAGCCACAGTGTTGTTAGGAAGGGAGTTCCAGGATTTTGACTCTGCGACAGTGAAGGAACGGCGATATATTTCCAAGTCAGGATGGTGGGTGACTTGGTGACCTGGAGTGAACTTCCAGGTGACAGAATAAATAAAGAGTTTCCAATGGTTGAAGAGTGGAAAACATGAAGGCACATTTAAGCTAATTAGCAAAAGAACTAGAGGTCATGAGAGCAAAAACTTTTTTATGCAACAAGTGGTTAGGATTTGAGATGCAATGCCTGATAAGGTGGTGCTCCAGTTTCAACAGTGGCCTTCAAAAAGGAATTAGATAAAAACAAAGGAAAAAGTTTTGCAGGGATAAGGGGAAAAAGCAAGGAGTAAGACTAACTGCATTACCCTTCAAAAGGGCCACTATAGATTTGATAGGTCGAAGGGCCTTTAACTGTCTGTACTAGTGTATAATTTCTTCTTCCTTCTCATCTTGTCCAGGAGACCCATCTTTACCCTTGGCCCTATTCCAACTAAATGGCTGACCAATCAACTTCCCTTCCTGATTCCCAACTGAGCTGATGTTTATAAAAACAGAAAGTGCTGGAAAAGCTCAGCAGTCTGGCAGCATCTGTGGAGAGAGAAACAGAGTTAATGTTTCAGGTCAAGGGCCTTTTCTCAGCTGATATCATTAACAGATCTGATACTTCAGGTACTGTCCCTATATCCTTCAAACCTGTCATCTCCCCTCTTCTCAAAATAAACCTTTGATCCCGCTGTCCTTGCAAACCACCACTCCATCTCCAACCACCCTTCCTCCCCAACTCTTTGAACGTGTTGTCGCCTCTCAAAGCTGTGCCCATCTGTCCCAGAACTCCATGTTTGAATCGTTGAAAACAGGTTTCTGCTCCACCACACTACAGAAATGGTTCTTACCTTGACCAGTCTGCACCTTAGATACAGTTGACCGCACCATTCTCCTCCAAAATCTCTCCACCATTATCCAGCTGGTTGGGACTGCACCGGCCTGATTCCATTCTTACCTATCCACCTACCTAGCTATATCCACACACCATTACTTATCGTATCCACCGGCAAGGATCCATCCTATTTCTCCTCGGCAACGTCATTCGAATATACAGTATTAGTTTTCATACATGTGCTGATTTCTCCCAGCTCTACTTCACTACCATCTCTCTCAACCATTCCAATGTCTCCAAATGGGCAAGACTGCTTGTACAGGATAAAGTACTCAAACAATAGGCATTTATGCTCAATTAAATATTGGAAAAACCAAAGCTGCCATCTTTAGTCTCCCACAATAACTCGCTTTTCTAGCCACCAACTCTGTCCCTCTCACTGGCAACTGCCTGAGACTGAATCAGACTGCTCACAAACTTGGTGTTACATTTGACATTTGATGAGCTTCCAAACATGTCCATGGCATCACCAAGGCCGTCTATTTCTACCTCAGTAACATCACTGGACACCACCCCTGCTGTAACTTATCTGCTGCTTAAATTGTCATTCATGCCTTTGATGCATCTAGGCTTTACTAAACTAAATCCAATGTATCTTTGGCCAGCCTTCCACTTTTTGCCCTCTGTAAGCGTGAAGTCATCGAAAACTCTGTTCTCAGAGTCCTTTTTCGCACCAAGTCCAATTCACCCATCGCCATTGTGCTTGCAGACCCACATTGGCTCCCAGCTAGCAACAGCTCCATTTTAAAATCTTAATTCTTGTTTTCAAATCGTTCCATGGCCTTGCCCCTTCTCATCTCTATAGTCTCCTCCAGCCCCACAAATCTGAGATGTGTTCCTTTAATTCTCTTCTCTTAAGTATCCCTGGTTTTAACTGATTCACCATTGGTGGCCGTGCCTTCAGCTGCCAAGGCCCTATCTCTGGAATTCTCTCACTGAGCTCTCGACCTCTTTTTTTCTCCTTTAAGATGCTTTTAAAAGCTGGGTCTTTGATTAAGCTTTTGGCCATCTGCCCTTATATCTCCTTATGTGACTCGGCATCATATTTTGTTTTATAATGCTCCTGCGAAGTGCTTATGCTATGTTATAAACACAAGTTACCTTTGTCAACGTGTTGGATCTGACTATACTGATAAAATTCACTTTTCAAAACCTTGATTGACTGCCTGTATCTATGTTTTTTTAAAATTCCAGAGTGTTCATAAGCAAAAGGATCATTCATTTCCTAACACAATGGGTGCGGCGTGTTTAGCAATTGTGGAGGGAGGTTCGCAAATTTGATTTTGGTGTTTGACAAAAATACAAACATACAAGCTAGGAGCAGTAGGTCACTCAGCCCTTCAACTCTGCTCCACCATCCAATAAGATCATGGCTGATCTCCCACCTACCGCCAATAAACTTTCGCCCCCCCTTACTCAAGAATCTATCTTGCTCTGTCTTAAAAATATTCAAAGGTCCTGCTTCCACCACCTTTTGACGAAGAGTGTTTCAAAGCACTCGACATCTGTAAAAAAAAAATTCTCCTCATCTGTCTCAAATGGGCGACCCCTTACTTTTAAACCGTGGCCCCTAGTTCTAGATTCTCCAACAAAAGGAAACATCCTCTCCACATGCACCCTGTCAAGATCCCTCAGGGTCTTAAAAGATTTTGATCAATATAAATTCTATTAATGTATTCATTATATTCCATTCAAGCTTTCTGTTCTAAACTAATGCAAATGCATTTTGCTTTAAACTATTTGAAAGTCACTCATGAAAATTATATTTTTTTAAATTCCAAAACATGGCAAGAGTTTTATGCCATGTAGGGCTTAACATCAAAGACACCGATGCACAGTGATTGACAGCATGCAAAGTGGAGAAATTTGAGATGAATATTTAACATTTAACCATAGTGGGGTGTAAGAAGTACTAGGCAGGGGGCGGAGGTTGATTTAGAGTGCTTTCTGATACCTAATAATGACCTGGAGTCAGGTATAGGCGACATAATTTCAAGGTTTGCAGATTAAAATGCTTAGGAATGTAATTATTATGGCAGGCAGGTGGTAAATGCCAAGCTGCCCAAATTCCAGAGGGAAACTTGAAGCAGATGCCACAACTGTTTGCAATTTGTACTTATTTCAAGATGCAGGCTTTGAATTCAGTAAAAAGGCCACCAAGTCTTTTAGGTTTCTTACAAAACTCAATTAAACCTTTATTAATAGAAGAAATGAATTTAAACACATACACAGATCTATAAATTAATCCTATGATAACTTCTAAATCCCCTTATTAATCTAAACACCAGTTACACCTCCATTAAGGCAACAGTGAGACAAATAGATTTTAAAGGACCCAGGAAAAGTAACAAACAATACCCTGAACAGTCAAATTCAAAGTGAGTTTTTCTCAGCTTCAGTTCCTTGTAGACAGCAGATTGCGGCTTAGATGCTGGAGGCTTTTGACTTGTTAGATCTTAAAATGCCTTCCCTTGCACACAGCCTTCTCTCCTTTATACATATTTTCCCCATTGAATGTAAATGCCCTTTGTTTCATTGTGTCTTTGGACTTTTACCTCTCTAATAATAAAAGTCTATCATTGTACCAATTCTACCAATCTTTGGGAAAATTAAACAACGCTGTTTCTTAACTTCTGTCTAGGTAAAACATTTCATCACCCTCTTTTGAATTCAATCTAAATCTGGTTTATTTGAAATGCAAATGTTCCTTTTACACCTATGTTTACCTATTTAACATTTCAAACCTAGCTTATTTTCAGTTACATCAAAGCTTTCAGACCAGCTGCCTTTAATTCAATTAAGTCACACAAACACACATACCCGTAGACACAGACCTCACTATTACTTTACTTTACAATAAATTCCAATGACATTATGAAAATTGTATCTTCCTGACAGTCATATAAAGTTCAGAGGATAGTGGCAGACTTCAAGAGAACATATCAGACTGCTGAAATAGATAGGCACCTGGCAAATAAAATTTATTGCAGTGAAGTGTGAAATGATGCATTTTGGAAGATAAAGTGTGAAGCAGTATAGGTTAAATGGCAAAATTTTAAAGGGGGTGAAGTACCAGTTAGGCCTGGAGGGTGCAGAGGTACATGTACCCGAATCTTTGAAGGTGGCAGGCCAAGTTGAGGAGGCTGTTAAAAAAGGCAGATAGGATCCTTGGCTTTTTAATTAGGGGTATTTCATAATATTACTTTCACACTCACTAATCTGGTTTCCTTTTTAAAGCATCAATACTATTCGCCTCAACTATTCCATATGGGAGCAGGTTTCACATTCTCACTATTTTAAATGAAGAAGTTACTTCTCAATTTCAAATATTTATGATCCTAACAAGTGGAAAAATTTACTTTACATCTACATATTAAACGACTTCATAACTTGAACAACTTGTCAGATCAGCACCTCAGCCTTCTCTTTTCCAGACAGAGAAAAAAAGGCCCTAGCCTATTTGGTCTTTTCTGATTGAATCTCTATTAAAATAATCATACATTTGTTAATTTTCAATATTTTCAATCCAAGAAGAACTTCCTGCTCTTTGAACAATCCCCTAGGATATACACTTGCATCAGTGGAACAGAGAGATTAGGCCATGTTTAATGACTTGTGTTTTTAGGCTTCATTAATATTTTTTCCCTTATGCTCTGTGCCAACAAAATGCCTTGAGCAAGCTTTTAATTCCGACAAAAAATGGGGAGTGACTTGCACAAAAACTGGCAATGGAATTTTATCTCGGATTTGAACTGAAACCATTCCTATTGCATTTATTTATCTTGTGATCACCTAAACTTCAGAAAGTTGGAGCAAACAAATACTCAAACATAGTTAGGATCTCAGCCACAAAACAAGTTTTTTTTTAAAAAGAGATGAGCACCATGAAGTTGAACAATCTTTACTTTTACATTTGGTGCTCAGGCACAGAAAAAAACCCAACAACAATTCTGAACACTGAATCTGGATTCGTGTCCATATGTAACTGATGGTTCACAGGGCACTATGCGAACATCTCTTGACATAGGGAGACATACATTGAGAGACATAGACAACAAAATTCATCACTGCCTCCAATGTGCCAGCTCAGCCTTCGACGAAAAGCGTCTTTGAGGGCTAGGATCTCAAACCAGAGAATACGGTCATGGTTTATCGGCAGCAGTGATCCTCGAGCTGCTATATGCTTCAGTGACTCAAACAACCCACAGCAGGCACTTCAAAGCACTGGAGAAGTCCGAATAGTGACTTTGCAGGATTCTGCAAATCATGTGGCAAAGGTGGTCCAACAGTAGCATCCTCTCCCAAGTCAAAGTGCCCAGCATTCAGGTGTTAATCACACACCAGACTCTCGAAGCAACTGCTCTACTCGGAACTCGTTTTTGGCAGGAGACACCCGGGAGGACAGCAGAAATGCTTTCAGAATGTCCTTAAAAAAATCCCTGAAGAAGTTAAACATCCCCACCAACTCATAGGAATCCCTGGCTTGTGACAGTCAAAATGGAGAAGATTCATTTGGGAAGGCACCAAACACAAAGACTTTGTCAGGAACATGCTAAGATGAAGTTGAGGTGTTGGACATAGTGCACAAACCTCCAATCAACTTATCTACCTGACCCTCCAAGCACCACCTGCCCCACATGTGGCAGAGTCTGAAGATCGTACAATGAACTTATCGGTCATCACAGAACCCATTGGGCCGGAGTGGAAGAAAGTCATCCTCAATCCCGAGGGGCAACCTATGAAGACAACAAGAGCACCACCACACAATACAATAGAGAATGCACAAGCAGAGCTATGGAACTGTCAATTACCACCACTCCGTCCGCCAAGATAATGGGTTTCTTGAGTGCAAGACTTTCATCTGTTCAAAAGGGCAAAGTCAAACCAAAACAATATTTAGGCAAACAAATATGGTTGTGACTCACAGTGGGATTCAAAGGTTAGTTTCCTGGACCTTGTAGAGTCAAACGTGGCTGGCGGGGGCAGGGGAAGGAGGTGTGGCGAGTGAAGTAGAGCAACAATCTCCCAGACTAAAAGAGCTGATTATTATGCCAAGCACGGGAGATCAACCAAATGGCTTTGCGATTAAAAATGTATCACTGCATTAACACCACATCATGAATCATGTCATCTTGGAAATATCATTTCTGGATATAGGCACACAGAAATCCATTCACACCAAATTCAACAGAATAAACAAAGTATGAAGGAACTGGCCATCTCATAATAAAAATGTATTACTTGATTCGAATTGTGATGAAACACCCATTTGTCACAGTCTCATTCTGCCATCGAAACTGTGGTCAACTGAAAGCACTAAGCTGGTTCAGCTTGTTAGGGTGTTTAATTTAGGATGTAAATAGCGCATTGGCTTGAATTCATTGAAATAAGGAAATGGCTTGACATCTGAATGGGTCCACTGCATTTTAACATGTTGCTACGAAGCTATGCCCCTTTATTTTTGAAACTATGATTTTCAAACTTTCAACTGAGTGCAAATTTTGCAATTTAAAATGCGACATCTTCCAAGGTGATGGTGAAAAAGCAAACAAGATACCCTCAGGGGAGTGCGAAGAAAGGACCATTTGCTATGATTCAAAGATCTATCGAAACTCATCACTAAGGAAGAGACATAAAAATGCAAGTGCTGGATATTGACTGCTGCACAGACCCACGCAAAACCCCTTGGACATACACACTGGGTAAGGTATAACCGGGCAGGCTTGCAGACACTGCAGATAGTTTGCAAGTGACACAGGTAGTATCAAGAAAGTTTTCAGCAGAGGAAACAGATCGAAAAGCTGCACTCTCTCCCTCTCTCTCCTTTGGAACAAGTGTATTAACTGGTTAGGAAGACGATTTTACTGGAAATCTACCAGTGAACCGAGATCTCGTAATAATTGCAATATCTTCTACATCTGACTGCACCCACGAAGCCAGCTAATCCAATTCAGCTGCAAAGTTTAACAATCTAAGCCTCAAGGACAAGTAAAGGACACTTAACCATATATTCCTCTAACTTTTTTATTGGATTCCAACTTCCCTTACTTTTAATACCTGTGTGCGTGTGACGTTTTCCTCAGGTTTAATGGTTAATAAATTTGTACTTTAAGTTAAGAAAACCTTGTTTGATTGGTTCCTTACTGCTCACTGCATGAATAGTTACGAACATTTTGATTCGGAAGAGGCATATCCTCATGAAAAATAAACTTAAACCTTTGTTGTGGCCAACCAAGGAGGTTAAATAGAAGGGAGACAGTTCACTCCTCCTCACCTGTTCACAACAACGTCACACAGAAACCAACAGACCACAAATCGGAGACCAGCACACAGTTCTTGCTCTACATGGTGCAATTAGAGGATTCAATTTGATTTGTTTTTGTACAGAACAGAAACAGGCCATTTGGCCCAACTGCTTGATACTGTTCTTGATGCTCCACACGAGCCTCCTCCTGTCTTTTCATCTAACCCCATATTCCTTTCAACAAAGGATATTAACACTCCATTATCCGTCAGAGAGATGTGAAAGCACCATGAAAAATCAAGTAGGGCAGCAGTTTTTTTTTTAAAAAAAGGACTTTGGGACAAACACAATCTTGGAATCAGTTGTACAGAAGAAACCATTCCAAACAAACTGAAAATACCACGGCTCAGAACATGATATGTTGCTTAGTCATGCCCATCTGTGGCCACAAGCAAAAACCAATAAACATCAGTAACCAAGGCAGGAAATGAAAACTTGGCATAAAGACATGAATTGAAGGCTGGTTCGCAACAATTACATTAGAGGCTGAACCTTAACTAAAATGCACAGAAAGAAGCAACAAACAAACATTTCACTCAGACGCACCAACCATTGATTTTGAAATAAGGCTGAATGCCACTCTAATTTCACTGTTTTATAGAAATATTCCTCTTCGTCTTGAGCTCTCTGCTCAAAGGCAGTTTCAACCCACAGCACCATGATCTCCACCACAGGTAGGGCAAGGAGGCAGGTCCCGAATCCACCCCAGCCGGAACGGGGATCAAACCCCATGCTGTTGGCACCAAACTGATTCATGCCAGCCATCCAGTCGGTTGAGCCAACTGGCTCCCCAAAGGAGTCCAAGTAGCTGTGGCAACATACACTTTTATATGCATGTCGTAACCTGGGCTATGAATAGTCCTGGTAGAGGCTCCAATTTTCCTTCCATCACATGCTGACCAGGAATCTCCCCTCTCTTACTGCCTGTGGGTATATGGGTGTATGTTGGAAAGATTTACAAGTTGATACTCAACCTGTTTGGCCACATAGTGAATGCACCTTCCTTGGCCAGCAGGTCCCAGAGGAGGGCTTGAACCCAGATCTTCTGGCTCAGAGGCAGGGATGCTACCCACTGCTACCCACTCTGATAAAAATATTATCCTTCCTATTAACACACAACTGAAACATGAGTTTTTCTTAACATTTTGTTCAAAAAAATTAAGTAATTCAACCCTTTTTTGTGTCCAAGCAAAGACTGCAACAGCTTTCATTAACCACCATAAACATTATAGTTTCATGAAATAATTGTTCATTCAAATACTTTCAATGGATTACAGAATTTAACTGGAGAATATTCAGCCCTCAGCTGTGAAACACTGCATACTCTTCCAGATAGAGGAACACTCACAGGATTGAGTACAGTATAAGATGCTAAACATTACAGTGCAGCATTATGAATTCTCCATTTTAACCACATTTCACAGCAATGCAGTTCTAAAGTCAACTGGGTCTGGAACAAAACACGGAATTAACCTCATTTTCTCATGCTTTGTTAACTAGAGATAGAACAGAAAGCATTCACATTTTCAAAGCTACAAGGAAATATTAATTGCTCAGGAGAGTTAACTTCCAGACCCTAACTCAAAATGCAAAATCTACCATTAGAAACTAAACCCATAAAAATTCACATCAAGTACGAGTGACAACAAAAACTTAATGCATCAGCATTATTATTGCACCAAGATGCAGTCTCGAATAACAGGTCTTAATATTTACTCTTTAAAGGTTATCACCAGAGTAGCTTACTCTAAAAGCTTTAGGATTCCAAGTGATTAACCATCCATTTTCTTCCTCATACATTTTAACAAATATTAATATGTCTGCTGTTGCTACAGAGGACTCCAAAGAATAAAAGGATAATAAAGCAAAAATGTTACCTGTTTCATTTTGTATTTGTCACGGTTATTTTGAGCAATAAAAACCATTCATAATTTTCAGCTGAGCTTCTGTTCCATGCGTTATTAGTTTTATACAAGTGCAGTAATCGCCAACATATGAATGCACTAAATCATTGTCATTTATTCCGCAGCAGCACTCAATATTACATCTGGTATAAGGGTTTAAAGAATCACAAACATGATTCTGTGCTGCTTGCTACACTGTCTCCATCTTAAATGGCTCTCGAAGAGCTCTTGGCTCTCAGCTCTTACATGAAATGCTTCTCCCACTATGCTGTTCACAGAGGCGCACAATGCAAAACCAGCTAAAAAAAGAGCACCAATATCAATTCATAAAAACATAGTGAACTTTAGCTTTCTTGGGGCTCAAAATGTGCAGATGCAGTCATCTCAGGAACCCAGCAAGCAAGGATGACGATTTGCTCATTCGGTACTTCAGTTGCAAACAAATTTGTCTTCAGGGCAATAACAAAAAATATATAACGTCCATCAAGTAGAGAAAGGTTATGCACTTAAGAGATAAATTCAACGGTTTTCACATTTATTTTGCAGCAACTGCTAAATGAGTACTGTCGTTTTAATATCAGCATTTTGTTTAAAAAAAAGCAATACAGTCAAAGGCCATGTTGGAGCAGAGGGACCTGTGTGCATATGTGGATAAGAACATAAGAACTAGGAGCAGGAGTAGGCAATTCAGCTCCTCGAGCCTGCCCCGCCATTCATTACGATCATTGCTGATCTCATTTCAGCCTCAACTCCAATTTCCCGCCCTCTCCACAAAATCTTTCAACCCATTACTAAATAAAAATCTATCTCCTCCTTAAATTTATTCAGCGTCCCGGCATTCACTGCACTCTGAGGTAGTGAATTCCACAGATTCATGGCCCTTTGAGAAAAGTAATTCCTCCTCATCTCTGATTTAAATCTACCACCCCTTAGCCTCAAACTATGGCCTCTCATTCTAGAATGCCCCAGAAGAGGAAACATCCACTCCACATCTATTTTGTCTATCCCCTTTAGCATCTTATATACCTCAATTAGATCTCCTCTCATCCTTCTAAACTCTAGCGAGTATAGGCCTAAACTACTCAATCTCTCCTCATAAGACAAGCCCCGCATCTCTGAAATCAATCTAGTGAACCTCCTCTGAACCGCCTCCAGTGCAAGTACATCCTTCTTCAAGTAAGGGGACCAAAACTGTGCACAGTACTCCAGGTGCGGTCTCACCAATGCCTTGTACAGTTGCAACAACGCTTCCCTATTTTTAATACTCTATGCCTTTAGCAATAAATGCCAAAATTCCATTTGCCTTCCTTATTACCTGCTGTACCTGCATACTAGCTTTCCGCAATTCATGCACAAGGACACCCAGATCCCTCTGCACTGAAGCATTCTGAAGTTTCTCTCCATTTAAATAATAAGTCGCCTTTTTATTCTTCCGACCAAAATGGATAAGCTCATACTTATCCATGTTAAACTCCATCTGCCAAAATTTTTGCCCATTCACCTAACCTGTCCATATCCATTTGTAAATTTCTTATTTCTTCATTGCAACCTACTTTCCCACCTATTTTGGTGTCATCTGCAAATTTAGCTATAGTACCTTCTATCCCTGAATCCAAGTCATTAATATAGATTGTAAATATTTGGGGCCCAAGGACCATACCCTGTGGCACCCCACTAGTTACAGCTTGCCATCCAGAAAAAGACCCATTTATCCCGACTCTCTTCTTTCTGTTGGTTAGCCAATCCTCTAACCAAGCTAATATATTACCCTAACTTCATGTGATCTTATCTTGTGTATTAATCTTTTGTGCAGCACCTTATCAAAGGCCTTCTGGGAGTCCAGATATACTACATCTACAGGGTCCCCATTATCCACTTTGCTTGTCACATCTTCATAAATCATTGAAGGTGGCAGGACAGGTTGAGAGCAGTTAATAAAGCATCAAGCATCCTTGACTTCATTCATAGGGGCAGAGAGTACAAAAGCAAGGAAGTTATTTCTAACTTATAAAGAACATTGGTTCAGCCTCAACTGGAGTATTGATTTTGGGCACCACACTTAAGGAATGATGTGAAAGCATTAGTGCAGGTGTGGAAAAGGTTCACAAGAATAGTTCCTGGAATGAGGAACTTCAGTTATGTGGACAGATTGGAGAAGTTGGGGCTGTTTCGTTGGAGGAGAGAGGTCAACAGGAGATTTGATAAATCTATTCAAAATCATGAGGGTCTGGACTGAGTACATAGGGAAAAACTGTTCACATTGGTGGAAGAATCAAGAATGAGAGGGCAAAGATTTAAGGTTATTAACAAAAGAAGCAAATAAGGCAAAACTTTTTCACGCAGCAAGTAATTGGGATCTAGAATGCACTGCCTGAGAGCGTGGTAGAGGCAGGGTCAATCAAGGCATTTCAAGAGAGATTTGGATTATCTGAAAAAGGAAGAATGTGCAGGGCTCCAGGGAGAAGGCAGTGGAGTGACACAAGGTGAATTGCTCCTTCAGTGAGCCAGCACAACATGACAGGCCGAATAGCCTCCTTCTGTGTGATTCTGTGGTTCAGAGAACAGATATGCTGTTTAATATTTCCCATCAAACAGAAAAAAGCCTTATCGCATTTGCTTGTAAATTACATATTATTCAACTTTCAGGATGGTGTCAGGAAGATATAATATTTTCATAAAGTTATTGGAATTTATTGTAAAATAGAGTAATAGTGAGGTGCGTGTGTGTTTGCATGTGAGAGAGAAACTTAACTGAATTAAAAGGCAGCTGGTCTGAAGACTTTGATGTATCAGAAGATAAACTGGGTTTGAAATGTTAAGTAGGTAAACATGGGGGAAGTTTTAGAATCTAAGGAACATTTTCATTTTAAATAGACCAAACTGGCTTGAATTCAAAGGAGGGGGTGAAATGTTTCACCTAGGCAGAGGTTAAGAAAGAGAGTGTTTACTTTTCCCAAAGATTACTGGTAGAATTGGTACTATGATAGACTTAAAATCCAAAGACATAATGAAACAAAGGGAATTTACATTCAATGGGGAAATATGTATAAAAGGAGAGAAGGCTGTGTGCAAGGGAAGGCATTTTAAGATCTAACAAGTGGAAAGCCTCCAGCATCTAAGCTACAATCTGCTGTCTACAAGGAACTGAAGCTGAGAAAAACTCACTTTGAATTTGACTGTTCAGGGTATTGTTTGTTACTTTTCCTGGGTCCTTTAAAATCTATTTGTCTCACTATTGCCTTAATGGAGGTGTAACTAGTGCTTAGATTAATAAGGGGATTTAGAAGTTATCATCGGATTAATTTGTGGATCTATGTATGTGTTTAAATGTATTTCTTCTATAAATAAAGGTTGAATTTAGTTTTGTAAGAAACCTAAAAGACTTGGAGGCTTTCTCTTTACTGAATTCAAAGCCTGCATCTAGAAGTAAGTACAAATTGCAAACAGTTGTGGCATCTATTTCAAATTTCCCTCTGGAATTTGGGCAGCTTGGCACTTACCATCCACCTGCCATAACAGTGGCTCCCTAAGTAGTTAATATTTTCACAGTTGTCATATCAGCACCATCTTCATTTACCATGATAAAGCAAAAAGAAAAATCTTACATTTGTATATCATCTTTCATAATCTTAGAATGTGCCAAAGCACTGTACAGCTAATAAAGTACTTGCTGAAGTGTAGTCACTATTATGATGTAAGGAAATCCAGCAGTGGCAGCATCCTTCCAGCTATACATGGACATGCAGCAAATGAAATTTCTTGGGTCTGGGGTAGCTTCATTTGGTGCACTTTTGCTGATGGCTGAATAGACCAACCCGTAACAGGTAGATTCTGCCACACATGCACATGAAATGAAGTGGTATTTCAGCGGCATTGTGGTTTGTTGTTTTCAGTGTTGACGTCAGCTGCCAAGCTGCTGTAGCAATTGATCATTATGGTGTCACATGCTGGCCCTCCGGTGATGTTGCCATTTTCCTCTGTCATCGGCTAGTGTTTCCCAAGAGTGTGAATCGACATTTAGGACCTTCACGTCACACTTGCAAAAAACCCTGAACGCGGATCTTTGGGCATCCTATTGGTCATCTGGCTCTGGCTACCTCGCAATACAGAAAATCCTTAGGTATGCAACCAAGTTCCATTCTGCAAACATGTCCAAGCCAGGAAAGTCATTTCTGCTTGATTGGTGCCTACCAATTTGCCTTTGAGAGGATTGTCACATTCATGATTTTGTCCTTTAATGAGATAACCTGAATGCACTACAAACAGCAAAGTTGACAGTTGTTGAGTTTCATTTCTTCATAGCTGTAAGTGGTCCATATTTCACAGCCATACAACAAGGTGCTGAGAACAAAGGATTCAAACTCACATCTCAGTCCTAAGAACCAGCAAAACGTTATTCCATGCACATTTTGAGTGTTGGGCAAAGGTGATAGCTGCTTTCTCTATGCATGAATCAAGTTCTGTATCAAGGGACGGAATGCCCGAAACTGTAGCCCATGGTGACTGGGTCAAAATCCTGGAACTCCCTCCCTAACAGCACCATGGATGTACCTACACCACATGGACTGCAGCAGTTCAAGGCAGCAGCTCACCACCATCTTCTCAAGGGCAACTAGGGATGAGCAATAAATGCTGGCCTCGTCAGCAACACTCATGTCCTGTGAAAGAATAAAAACAAACCCAAGATAGTAGAAATTGTTAACCACTTCCAGCAGCATGTTATTTCATGCGATCAGGACAGAGATGTGATATTGACCCATGACCAGTTTTCTTGACACTTCGAGTCAAGGAGAACAAGTAACCGGTATAGGAGAGTCAATCCACAAGTCTGTGTAGCTAAGCTTCCTTGTAAGTGACTAGCACAGCATCACTGTGGCACAAACCACTATCTCACAAGATGCAGGGGTGCCAAGGACCCAAGTTTTGGTCAAAGAGATCGGTTATAAAGGAGGAGGTTTTAAGGAGAAAAAGTCCTAGTTGAAGTAACAGATGACGTGCACTGAGACAGTGGTGTATTTTCCATGTTCATCCTTCTCAATCTCTCTGCAGCCTTTGACAGAGCTGATCCCACCATCCTCCTCCATTGTAATTGGGTTACCCTCACTTAGTTCAGTTCCCCACCAGCCACTTTCTGCCACACTGCCTGCAATTTTGTAATACTATTCAACTTGGAGTTAAACGTCTATCTTCTTATTCTGCCTACTTTCACCTCCACAATAGCACTCTACCCTACCTTTGCCTTCTCCCAGCTGCTGTTGAAACACATATCCCCCATCACTTTTTGGTCCAAACTCAGCTACTTCAATGTTCTCCTGCTTGGCCTGTGATTTGTTAGCTTTGGAGAACTTCTGCACATCCAAAACTATGCTCTCTCCATCCTATTCCACATGCAGCCACTACTCCTATCCTTCTGACATGATTCCTCAACAAATCAAATTTAAAATTCTTATCCTAGTATTTGAATTCATTCACAGCTTCATTGTTCCTCATCTCGAACCTCCTCCAGCCCTACAACCCACTCTTGAACTCTCCATCAGCCACTTAGGTACCACACCTTAGACTCCTCCACTTCCCTTTCACTGCTTCCAGGTTGTCTTTAAAACTTGTCCAAGCTGTGATCATTCCTGCAAACATCTATTTTGGATCAACTGCCATTTTTGTCAGATTTCATTTCTGTAGAAAAACATCCCAAGGTATTTCTATGTTACAAGTTATGCTATAAAAACGTAAGTTATTGTTGTTTGCTAGTTCGACCATAGAAGTCACTAATGCAAATGATGAGACACCTAAATCAAACCACTCAACACCTCTTCCTGTTTTAAGGTGGCTCCTGGGCAATAATGGCTCTTCATCAGATGTTCTGTCTAATCTTCTAATCATAAGATTAGTATCTCTTTATATGGTCAGTGTCAAATTTTGTTTGACAACTCTTCTGTGAAGTGTCTTATGGCATTTTATGTTAAAGGCACTATAAAAATGCAACTTTTTGTTGTTGCACAGATCCAAACCTGCTTTTGAAAACCATGACCCACATGACACTCGTCTACTTCAATCATTTGTAATGACCAATTTTCCCATTATCAACTCCGTTTTTATACTGACAACTTACATGATAGAACATATGAATGGGTAATAGCATGACAGCTAGTCATCCTTTCAACAAAAGGAATGATTAAGGTTCTTGCCAGCAAGTCAGTGAGGTGAGGCTGAACAAGAGTCATTCGGACTCAAAACGTTAACTGTATTCCTCTCCACAGATGCTGTCGGACCTGCTGAGTTTTTCCAGGTATTTTTGTTTTTATTCTATCAACTATTCAATGTGGCATTCAGATTGTAAATCATAGTATCAGGAATATACATCAGGGATCCCTATATTTCAATATGCACTAATCAATCAGATACAGCAATCATTTGTTATACCAGTCAAATCGTTGCATCAAGATTCCATTATATAATTTTTTTCACAGAAATTCTGGAGTTATTATAATTTCATTTATATCTATGGTGTGCCCAGTAGAGACGTATCATATTCCTAACTTTCAAGATATGAACTATACTCAAAGTGGACTCTTTGAAATTGGCTATTTTAAAAAGAAAAGCCAATGTGCTGCAAAGAGAGCTGCCAAAGAACCTGGCTTACATATTCAGAAGCTGCCTCACTGTCTAACAGAGACAAAAGGACACATCCCAAATGAAAAAGCGTTAACTACACAGATTATGAAACCATCAAGAGATATTTCAGAATTGAATGGGTCTTTCTTGAAATACAGAAGGTGATCGTTTTTCCCCCCCTCAGGATAAGAGTCTTAAAACAATAAACCACCGCCATATTTGGAAGAGGAATTGCCATTGTGAGGAACCACATGGTAAGGCAGCCATGTCTTGTCACATTATAATCTTTAAATGCTGACTGCAGCAGCAGAAAGGGCTGTAACACCTACGCCTTAAAAAAAACTGGAGGCTGTAACATCACAAGGTCTCTAAGCCTGTTCTTTTTCGGATCCACCAATACAACAAATTATCCTGCTGATAATGAGGCAATCAACTAATTTCATCACCTGCAGAAGACCGATCCCTGATAGAGAATCCTGAACCGACTTTGGAATATAACTTCGGCTATTGAATTGACCTAAACTATACTGCAGGAGTAAAACCATCTTTTTCAATTAGACCGCAAAGTGTTTTCCAGAACAAGACAACCACATGAATTTGAATTGTTCTTTTGCTCATAACCTATAAAAGTGCACTATTCTCTTCAACTGTACTTTGAGTGTGTCTATGTGTGAGTGAGTGCCATAATTAGATTTCAGGTGAGCACTAAAATAATCCTCTTTCTTTAAACTCAAAAAAGCTCCCCACTTATTACTCAAATTGTCCACACACTCAAGAGTTAAAATGCACATCTCTTCCTCTCAAAATCTTGCTGACTGCAGACAGTTGGGAAGGGAACAGGGATTTCAGCAGTTCTCTCTCACCCTGTCCATAATATGTTAAATCTCATTGTATAAAAATAATCAATTCTGCTAGCCAAGTTCCAAGCCATAATATTGATTACCTCAAAAACAATGTACTGCCTGCCTATTGTATCCTCCACTCATCCGACACACAATGAACATTAGCCATTGGACATGCTTACAAGAATTTGTTGGGAAACATTCCGCAAAATACCAGTGGGTTAGCTGAGCCGAGATTCTGCTTCAATCACAGCAACACACCATTTATGCCACCTCATCACTCGAAAAAATGTTTGATAGCAATTGAAAAATAAAACAGAAAAACATTGCAATCTTTCGCTGCTCTCCAGTTGAGGTAATTTCTGCACGAGGCTGTACGTGCGAAGGATCAGTCATGACCATGTAAGTTCTCAATTTGAACTCATAACTGGTTAATTTCCCTTGTTTAATCATGCACCTTTCTCCACACCAGCAACCAGAATCTTAGAGCTGTGACAGATACATTTCCAAAAATGGTTCAGTATGTTCACACCAGCTCTCCAACAGGAACGCGCCCATGTTTTCTGCCAAATTAGGCACACTTATTAGAACTTAGCAGCCACAAATCTGTACAGTTTATTTCACATTAAAGCAAGCGAAAAATGCCATCTTGCAGATGGATTGACTGAAGAGTAGATTTGGTTTAACAAGCCAGTGTGACTGTGACATTGCTTTAAACATTTAAAAAAGATTTTCAGAGCAATACTACAAAAATAGAATTTAAATTTTTCAATGAAAAGATAAAATTAGATACTTATTGCATTTTAAAAATGTTTATAAATAGGGTTTTTTAAAATTATAGAACGTGTGCAAATGCGCACAAGGAAAACATATGCACTGTATTCAAGAATCATGTTTATTTCTCTTCTTCTGATGTTGTCTCACACAAGCCTAACCCCAATGTAAAACTTTTCCACTTGATCTATTTTTGTCCTTTCCCATAGCTATGCTAAATCCAACTGAATTATGGTCATGACCACCAAAATACTCTCTCACAGATACCCTTTCCACCTGCCCTGCTTCACTCCCTAAAATAGACCAGAATTGTTCCTTCTCTACTTGAGCTTGCTACGTACTGGCAAAAATGTTCTCCTGAATGGAATTTAAGAGTGTTGCACCTCCATACCTTTCACACTGATTCTATCCCAGTTAATGTTAGGGTACCCGAAACCTATTACTGCACTTCTTGGCAAGTTTCCTACATATTTGTTCTTCTATCTCCCTCTGACCATTTGGGGGTCAAAAGTATACTTTCAGCAGTGCAACTGCCCCCCTTTTTTGCCCCTCAGTTCTACCCATATAGCTTCACTTGATCGTCCTTAAAGCATACCATCTAACCTCAAATCTGAAATTGTTTCTTTAGGCAATACTGCAACCAAAACCTCCTTTTTTAATCACCCTCTCTATCCTCTGAAAATTCTGTAATCTCAAATGTTCAGCATTGTTGAAAAAAAAGAGATTTTTTGTTGAAGCTTTTTGTCTTGCACTCATCAGGACAATTTCAAGAAAATACCAATGTCAAGGGAAACAAAGTATTTATACTGGAGAAGAAAGTGCTGATTGGTTGGCAAGTGGGTATTGGTAGAGGCATTGCCATGGAGAATGCACCACTTGATTATGACTGAGTTAATTTCAAACAATGCTTGGCAGTTTAAACCAGGCAGCTTGACCCTGATTGGTGAAGACATTGCCCTGGGAATGAACCAGCAAATGGCTGTCACTTATTTTGTTTAGCTGAAACAGGCACAATGTGTGTACATGTTCTTTCTGTCTGCAAAGAACAAGGAACTGTGTATTAATATATGTAGCTTCCAGTACATACAAATGTGCCACACTGTGAGCCCGACTGACAGTCTTAAATCGGTCGTCAACATAATTCTTAGCACATTGAGGATTGTTCAGCAACAGTTGTCCAACTGCAAAATCACATCTAATGTTGGACACTACATTTTGAGTTTTGCAAGCACGGGCTGATTGGGTACAGTCTACACCTTTCCCATGGTGAACAGCAGAAGAGACATGATGTTTGGTGCGATACACCAGCCTTTGGGACATACGGCCTACAGACCTAGCATCACACTAGCACTGAAATTTTTACACCACATTACTCATTGATGTGATAGGCAGAATGTTTTTTTGGTTTGATGGCAGCATGTTGTTAGTGGCAAATACCACTTGTGATATAACCTTGATGAGTATTATAACCTGAATGTTAACACGAGTGGCAAATATACTTGTCAAGCCTTCAGAGTGCCCTTGTAATGCTTCCTTTGATGTGAGAGTGTACCCCCAATTCAAGCCTTCCACAGGGGATTCACTTTGCTAAACAAGTGTCAGACATTCTGGCTACATGACCAGACCAACTCAGTTGTGACTGTCTCAATATGGTGTGGTTGCTTAGCATGCCAGCTCAGTTGAGCACCTCAGTGTAGGGTATTTTGCCCTGCCATGTGGTCTTCAGAAGCTTCTGAAGGCAGCTCAAGTGATAATTGGTTGAGCTTCTTCATATGATGCTGGTAAACAGTCCAAGTCTTACATGCTTGAGCAGAGTGGGCAGGGTTATTGCTCTATAGATTTTCAGTTTGGTAGGCAGACTTACTCTTCTTTGCTCCCAGACTGATGTTTGAAGTCTGCCAAAGGCTACACTTGCTTTGGTAACTCTTGCATGTGTCTCGTCGTCAACACAGTCAACTCAAGAGCTGCTGAGACAAGTGAACTTATCCACTTCTAACAGGTTCTGGTCATGGATTGAAATCTTGGGCTTGACATAATACTTTCCTAGAGCAGGCTAGTCCATCATTTCAGTTTTCTTCATGCTCATCGTAAAGCCAGAGTTATCGCATGCATTGGAGAAGAAGTTCATGCTACATTGCACGTCCAGTTCTGAACCTGCAGCAAGTGCAGATCCATCAGTAAACAAGAAATTGTGAGCTATATCCTTGGAAATCTTGGTCTTCGCCTGGAGTAATCTCAGATTGAGCAGCTTCCCGTCCATGCGATATCAGATTTTAATGCAAAGATCACCATGGTGGGAGGCATCATAGAACATAGCTGAGAAAAACATTCTGAAGAGGGTTAGCGCTAGCACACCACCATGTTTGTATTTCTTTTTATTCTTTCATGGGGTCTGGGCATCACTGGCAAGACCTGCATTTGTTGCCCATTCCTAATTGCCCTAGAAATGGCTTGCTAGGTCATATCAGAGGGCGGTTAAGAGTCAACCACATTGCAGTTGGTCACATGTACCTCTGACCAGGTAAGGGCGGCAGACTTGCTTCCCTAAAAGAACATTAGTGAGCCAAATGGATTCTAAACAACAATCAATGATCGTTGTCATTGGGGGGGTGGGGGGGGGTGGTAAAACTCCAACAAGTATTACTAATGGGAAACAAAGCAGCAGGTCAGCGTGTGGGGGGGGGTGGATTCAACCTCATGGAAAATTATGAAAAAACTGAAAAGAAAGAAGAGCCCAGGAGAGGCTATTAAAGTCTCCTGAACACAAAATAGGACAGAGTGTTTGGAAAGGGCTAGGAATCTAACTTCAAGCACATCAAATAAAGGGACGACAATGAGAAAGGGGACGGGAAATACAGGACTGAAGGTATTGTATCTGAATGCACGCCATATAAAAAATAAGGTAAATGAGCTTGTGGTGCAGATTGAAATTGGCAGGTATGATGTGGTGGGCTTCACGGAGACATGGCTGCAAGGGGATCAGGACTGGGAGCGAAATATCCAAGGGTATACATCCTATCAAAAAGATAGGCAGCTTGGCAGAGGGGGTGGGGTTGCTTTGTTATTAAGAAATGAAATTAAATCGATAGCAAGAAATGACGTAGGGTCAGATGATGTAGAATCTGTGTGGGTAGAGTTGAGGAACAACAAAGATAAAAAAAACCATAATGGGAGTAATGTACTGGCCTCCGAACAGTAGTCAGGATGTGGCACAAGATAGACCAGGAGGTAGAAAAGGCGTGTAAGAAAGGCAAGGTTACAGTGATCATGGGGGGGTTTCAATATGCAGGTAGACTGGGAGAATCAGGTTGGTAGTGGATCCCAAGAAAAGGAATTTGTGGAATGTCTATGAGATGGCTTTTTGGTGCAGCTTGTGGTGGACCCCACTAGGGAACAGGCATTCTAGATATAGAACCCCACTAGAGCTATACCTTGAGTGCCCTACCATTCATTCTTAATTAGCACATTCGTTTAGATAATATCACCAACTTTAACTTTAACACCTATGTGTTCTATTGTACTATTGTCGTTGACATCTTTTGATGATCTGCTTCTATCACTGCTTGTTTGTCCCTACAACCACACCCCCCCCTCCACCTCTCTGTCTCTCTATCTCTCCGCCCCCCACACACACACCTTAAACCAGCTTATATTTCAGCTCTTTCCTGGACTCGAACTCAAGTTCTGTCGAAGGGTCATGAGGACTCGAAACGTCAACTCTTTTCTTCTCCACCGATGCTGCCAGACCTGCTGAGTTTTTCCAGGTAATTCTGTTTTTATTCTAGATATAGTGATGTGTAATGAAGCAGATTTGATAAAGGAGCTTAAGGTGAAGGAACCCTTAGGAGGAAGTGACCATAATATGATAGAATTTACCCTGCAATTTAAGAGGAAAAAGCTGGAATCAGATGTAACGGTATTACAGTTGAATAAAGGCAACTACAGAGGCATGCGGGGAGCTGGCCAGAATTGACTTGGAGATGAGCCTAGCAGGAAAGACAGTGCAACAGCAATGGCAGGAGTTTCTGGGAGTAATTTGGGATACACAGCAAAAATTCATCCCTAGGAAGAAGAAAATTACTAAAGGGAGGACAAGGCAACCATGGCTGACAAGGGAAGTCAGGGACAGCATAAAAGCTAAAGAGAAAGCATAAAATGCGGCAAAGAGCAGTGGGAAACCAGGGGATTGGGAAGCCTACAAAGACCAACAGAGGACAACTGAAAAAGAAATAAGGAGGGAGAAGATTAAATATAAGGGTAAACTAGCCAGTAATATAAAAGAAGATTGCAAGAGTTTTTTTAGATATATAAAGGGTAAGAGAGAGGCAAAAGTGGACATTGGGCCGCTGGAAAATGACGCTGGAGAAGTAGTAGTGGGGAACAAAGAAATAGCGGAGGAACTGAATAGGTACTTTGCGTCAGTCTTCACGGTGGAAGACACGAGTAACATCCCCAAAGTTCAAGAGAGTCAGGGTGGCCATTACCAAGGAGAAGATGCTAGGAAAACAGAAAGGTCTGAAGGTGGATAAATCACCTGGACCAGATGGATTATACCCCAGAGTTCTGAAGGAGATAGCTGAAGAGATAGTAGAGGCGTTAGTGGTTATCTTTCAGGAATCACTGGAGTCAGGGAGGGTCCCAGAGGACTGGAAAATCGCTAATGTAGCCCCCCTGTTTAAGAAGGGAGTGAGGCAAAAGACAGGAAATTACAGGCCGATTACCCTGACCTCGGTCGTTGGTAAGATTTTAGAGTCTATTATGAAGGATGAGATTTCAGAATACTTGGAAGTGCATGATAAAATAGGGCAAAGTCAGCATGGTTTCATCAAGGGGAGGTCATCCCTGACAAGTCTGTTAGAATTCTTTGAGGAGATAACGAGTAGGTTAGACAAAGGAGAGCCAAAGGATGTTATCCACTTGGACTTCCAGAAGGCCTCTGACAAGGTGCCGCACAGGACGCTGCTCAGTAAGATAAGAGCCCATGGTGCTAGAGGCAAGGTACTAGCATGGATAGAAGATTGGCTGTCTGGCAGGAGGCAGAGAGTGGGGATAAGGGGGTCCTTCTCAGGATGGCGGCCGGTAACTAGTGGGAGTTCCGCAGGGGTCAGTGTTGGGACCACAACTGTTCACTTTATACATTAATGATCTAGATGAAGGAACTGACAGCATCCTGGCTAAGTTTGCAGATGATACAAAGATAGGTGGAGGGACAGGTAGTATTGAGGAGGCAGGGAGGCTGCAGAAGGATTTGGACAGGTTAGGAGAATGGGCAAAGAAGTGGCAGATGGAATACAAAGCGGGGAAGTGTGAGATCATGCACTTTGGTGGGAAGAATAGAGGCATATACTATTTTCTAAATGGGGAGAGAATTCAGAAATCTGGAGTGCAAAGGACTTGGGAGTCCTAGTCCAGGATTCTCTTAAGGTTAACTTGCAGGTTGAGTCAGTAATTAGGAAGGCAAATGCAATGTTGGCATTTATTTCGAGAGGACTAGAATATAAAAGCAGGGATATGCTGCTGAGGCTTTATAAGGCTCTGGTCAGACCACATTTAGAATATTGTGAGCAATTTTGGGCCCTGTATCTCAGGAAGGATGTTCTTGCCCTGGAGCTGGTCCAGAGGAGGTTCACGAGAACGATCCCACGAATGAAAGGCTTAACATATGAGGAACTTTTGAGGACTCTGGGTCTATACTCGATGAAGTTTAGAAGGATGAAGGGGATCTGATTGAAACTTACAAAATACTGAAAGGCCTGAATAGAGTGGATGTGGGGAAGATGTTTCCATTAGTAGGAGAGACTAGGACCTGAGGGCACAGCCTCAGAGTAAAGGGAAGACCTTTTAGAACAGAGATGAGGAGAAACTTCTTTAGCCAGAGGGTGGTGAATCTATGGAATTCATTGCCACAGAAGGCTGTGGAGGCCCGGTCATTGAGTGTATTTAAGACCAAGATAGACAGGTTCTTGATTGGTAAGGGGATCAAAGATTCCAGGGAGAAGGCGAGAGAATGGGGTTAAGAAACTTATCAGCCATGATTGAATGGCGGAGCAGACTCGATGGGTCGAATGACCTAATTTCTGCTCCTATGTCTTATGGTCTTATTGTCATGAATTTCTCAGGGCAGCCAAATCTCTCCATTGTCTGTGTCAAAGGCCTTGGCCAGGTGCAAACATGGTGTAGAGGTCCATGGTCTGATCTTGGCATTTCTCCTACAGCTAACTGCAAACACCTCTTCGATCTTTTCCGAAATCCCACTGACTCTCTGGCAGCAATTCTTGAACGAGATTCTGAACTAAGCGGTTCAGAAGGGCTCTAGTGAAGATTTTACCAGCAATGGAGGGCGGTAAGATTCTTCTATGATTGTTGCAAGATTGGAGAGTTCCTTTCTGCTTGGAGGCAATGGAGGCATTGTTCTATTCTTGTGGCATTGTTTCTTGCTCCCACATGGACTGACTGAGCTCAGGTGTGCTTCTTCACCAGGCATTTACCTCCAGTCTTGTTAACCTCAGCTGGGATAGCATCAGCTCCTGGAGCTTTGCCATGAGACAAGAGTTTGATTGTGTCCTTGTTTCTAGCAGTGTGGAAGGGTCATCGAGAGAGCAACTGATGGCAGCTTGCTGATTGCTTCTTCATTGATGGATAACTAAGGATGTGGTTAAATCGCTCACCCCATCTTTCTCGAATGTGTGCTTTTTCTGTGAGCAGTGATAACCATCAGCACCGAGGATTGTTAATGAACCAGTAACCTGGAGTACATGGACAGATTTCAGATCATCGCAGAGTCTCTTCTAGAGACTGTTGTCTCTTGTGGTCTGCAAATGGATGAGGTCCATCTGCTTTCTGATTCAGCCAAGAGTCTTGCATCTCTCTGAGCTTGCATTGTATAGTCCTGCGGATGTTTCGGTTGGCATCGTGCTTGGATAGTGATGACTTGTCATTGAGGTAAACCCTGTGGAGGCAGTGGTTCCCCTTCAGTAGTTTCTGGATTACCCTACGTTTTTAATCAAATCAATCTTGATGCTTAAAAGAAGTAGTGCCAAGGGCTTCTAAAGCAGTGAAGTACGCTATATCCCTGAAGGCTGCTCAGTCATCATCAATGCAATGCAATGCGTGTCTATTTTCGCTGTACGCAGGCAATTCTCAAGTTTCTCTGAGAGAGACTCCTTCACAACAGCCTGTTTGAGCCTCGAGACATTGAGACACTTTCGGACCTTCATGCCTTGGGGTGTCTTGGGGGGATAGACGTTGATGTTTACTTTTGAAATAAGACAGTGGTCAGTCCAGCAGTCAGTGCCACAAAGAGCTTTTGTTACAAAGACCTCCTGCCTGTCCCTCTGCCTTGGTGATGACATAGTCCATTAGATGCCCCCAATGCAAAGGACAGACATCCAAGCGTCTTCCTGCAATTAGGGAGGCCGAAACTGTGTTGGTTATGACAGCTTATGCTCAGTTGACCAAGCAGCTCTTTTGTTGTCTATCTTCTGCCTTCCGTATTCACTTAGTAATTTCCTGTCTTCTGTAGTTCTTCTCGTAAGAGGCTTGTAGGAAGCTCATGTGGAGTATAAACACTGTTATAGATCAATTGGGCCAAATATCTTTTTCCTCGGCTGCAGATTCTATGTAATTCTATTAATAACTTGTTAACTTTTAATTGATACTCCAAAACTTGAAGAATTAAATTTCCTCTAATAAACTCAGAAATTTTAGAAATACTCAGCATATCAGACAGCATCTGTGGAGAGTGAAACAGAGTTAGTGTTTCAGGTCTGTGACCTTTCATTAGAATCAGGAAAAGTTAGAAGCGTAATAGGTTTTAAGCAAGTGAAACGTATGAAAAGTATGAAAAAGAACTAAAGGGAAGATATGTGATATGGTGGAAGACAGAAGAGATTAAATGACAAAAGAGTTAGTCATGCAGGGTCAAAGGGAGCTGTGATGGGACAAGAAAGGGAAAAAAAAAGAAACAAAGGATATGCCTAGAGCAGATGCGAATTGCAGAATGAATAGCAGTCGCCATCCGAAAGCAAAAACAAGAGTAAGTCTGAAACATCCAAAGAAATAGAAACAAAATGGGAGCAAAGATTACAGTTTGAAATTGTTAAACTCAATGGTAAGTTCAGAAGGCTGTAAGTGCCTAAATGAAAAATGAGGTTCCGCTGCTCGAGCGTTTGTTAAGCTTCATTTTAACACTGCGGGTGGAAGATTAAAAGGACAGGCAACCATTAGCTCTGGACCATGCTTGCGGACTGAAAGAAGTTGTTATCCAATCTTCATTTGGTCTCCCCAGTACAGAACATCTACATTCAGTTTTTCAATGGCATAGAAAATTTAAATCCATAATATTACTTTAAATTAAGAAAACTTAAAACCTTCCTCTTTGCCCAAACTTTTGGTCATCTGACCTAATATCTCCTTTTGTGGCTTGATGTCATTTGTTTTATAATATTCCCGTGAGGCACCTTGGGATGTTTCATTGAAGTGAAGGCACTATATAAGTTGTTACTGTAAGGCAAGATATACCAAAACACATGAAACATAAACTGAACTTGGATGTCAAAAAGAACTTCACTCAACGTAGAGCAATGGAAATTAAGTATGTGCAAAAGACCAGAACTGGAGGAGCACAGAGATCTCAGAAAGCTATAGGGCTAGAGGAGGTTACAGAATAGGATGGGTTGAGGCCATCGAGGGATTTGAAAACAAAGATGAGGATTATAAAATCAACGCATTCGCTCTGGGTTCATCAACGTTGGTCAGCAAGAACAGGGCTGATGGGTGAACAGGGCATGCTGCAGGTTGGGATGTGGGCAGTGTGTTGGACAAAGTTAAGTTTACTGAGGATGTAAGGTAGGAGGTCAGCCAGGTGATTCTTTGATTGCAGTGACTGATCACTTTGCATTCTAAAGTGCAAGATATTTAGCTCAAGTGAAGTAGTGGACTGATGCAAAATCCAAGTACTTAAGTGAATAAGTCTTTCGAAGCTAGTAAAACCTCTATTCGCTAAACACAATGTACTTAAAAATTCGAGCCTGAATTAATGACCAAAGAATCATCGATATACATTTGCCCAAAAACACTGCTAACACAATGATCATTCATGGAGGGTGCAAGTAAGTTAATATTTCAGGCCACAGCCCTTCACCATAATGATATGAACTCACTCTTGATGAGGATTATAACCTGAATGTTAACTTATCTGCTAACTCAGTGTGTTTCTCCCATTTTCTGTTTTTATCTAGCATCTGCACGTTTTGCCTTTTACATGCATTTAACCAATGCACATTTTACCAGGTTTAACTGCACCTAAGAATACGAACTGCCCGGCAAAAACTTCCCTTCTCTTTTAACTACCTTGGAAGCAACTGGTCAGAAAATCCTTGGAGAATTCCAAGTAAAATGTTGGAAACCATAAATGCCAACCAGATGTTTTCTTAAGTAAAACATAATTCCAGATTCAACTGTTCAGCATAAGGTCTGACACTGTATGTTAGTTACAGAAAACAATTCACAAGGCGAGGTGGTGTGTAATCCACTGCTCTTAATGAAAACTTGCTTCATACAAATTATCTGCCAATTTCAATTGAAAATCATGAAAAAGCCTCCTGTTCTCTTTTATTAAAATTGCTTAACTCATGAGACATAGTTCAAGTTTATTCTGAACAACTGAGTGACTACCAATAATTTTGAATTAATAGTACTATGTTTTAGCAAAAAATTCTACAATATAGATATATCATTTGGCATTCAGTAACCATCCACAGGAGCAGGAGCTTGGCCTTCAAGAATACACAGAAAACTCCACAGTCACAGTGCCTGACCACCCAGTCAGCAGGGAATAATATATGGTGCAGAGCCATATAAAAGAGTGGTGGGGAAAATAAATGTTTCTAAAATCAGAGGACACCTAAAATAAAACAAAAATAGGATGCTACTGGGAGTAAAAGCTCAGAGTAGTCAATTATATTTTCAAAACAAATTTGTAATTAACAGTTTAAGTGAAATAGAAATATATTAAAAATACTTCCAATGCAACTTCTTCAGAAACTGATTTGCATGTGTAAAAATCAATAAACATTATATTTTAACTAAAACAATTTCTTACAATTCTACACTGCATACTGGTACTCTCATACAATGAAGAGTGCAAGAGGGCATGCCAGGAGCAGCACCAAGCATACCTTAAAACGAGGTGTCAGTCTGGTGAGGCTAAAACAAAGGACTACTTGCGTGCCAAACAGCATAAGCAGCAAGTGATAGACAGGGTCAAGCAATCCCACAACTAAAGGATCAGATCAAAGCTCTGCAGTCCTGTCATATCCAGTCATGAATGGTGGTGGACAATAGAGAACTCACTCGAGGTAGCGGCTCCACAAATATTCCCATCCTCAGTGATGGGGAGAACAGCGCATCAGTGCAAAAGATAAGGCTGAAGCATTTGCTACAATCCTCAGCCAGAAGTGCTGAGCAGATGATCCATCTCGGCCTCCTCTGGAGGTCCACAGCATCACATTTACCAGTCTTCAGCCAATTCAATTCACTCCACGTGATATCAAGAAACGGCTGAAGGCACTGGATAATGCAAAGGCTATGGGCCTTGACAATATTCCGGCAATAGTACTAAAGACTTGTGCTCCAGGACTTGCCGCACCCCTAGCCAAACTGTTCCAGTACAGCTATAACACCGGCATCTACCCGGCTATGTAGAAAATTGCCCAGCTATGTCCTGTACACAAAAATCAGGACAAATCCAACCTGGCCAATTACTGTCCAGTCATTGTACTCTCGAACATCATTAAACTAATGGAAGGGGTCATCAACAGTGCTATAAAACGGCAATTGCTTCTCAATAACCTGCTCATTGGTGCCCAGTTTGGGTTCTGCCAGGGCCAATCCTGACCTCATTACAGCCTTGGTTCAAACACGGACAAAAGAACTGAACTTCCAAGGTGAGGCGAGAGTGACTGCCCTTGTCATCAAGGCCACGTTTTGCCCGAGTGTGGCATCAAGGAGCCCTAGCAAAACTGGAGTCAATTAGACAACTCTCCACCATTTGGAGTAATGCATAGCACAAAGGAAGATGGCTGCGGTTGTTGGAGGTCAATCATCTCAGCTCCAGGGCATCACTGCAGGAGTTCCTCAGGGTGTAGTGTCTTTGGCCAAACCATCTTCAGCTGCTTCATCAAGACCTTCCTTTCATCATAAGGTCAGAAATAGGAATGTTTGCTGATGATTGCACAATATTCAGCACCATTCGTGACTCATCAGATACTGAAGCAGTTCATGCCCAACTGCAGTAAGACCTGGACAATATCCAGGCTTGACCTGACAAGTGGCATGTAACACGCAAGTGTCAGGCAATGACCATCTCAAACAAGAGAGAATCTAACCATCGCCCCTTGACGTTCAATGGCATTACCATCACTGAATCACCCACTATCAACATTCTGGGTGTTACCATTGGCCAGAAGCTGAACTGGACTAGCCATATAAATGCTGTCGTGACAAGAGCAGGTCAGAGGCTAGGAATCCTGCGATGAGTAACTCACCTCCTGACTCCCCAAAGCCTTTACACCACCTACAAGGCACAAATCAGGAGTGTGATAGAATACTCCCCACTTGCCTGGATGAGTGCAGCTCCCATAACACTCAAGGAGCTTCCCCCCATCCAGGACAAAGTAGCCCACTTGATTGGCACCACATCCACAAACATTCACTCCCTCCACCATCCACGCACAGTGGCAGCAGTGTGTACCATCTACAAGATGCAATGCAGGGATTAACCAAGGTTCCATCGACAGCATCTTCCAAACCCACGGCCAATACCATCTAGAAGGACAAGGGCAGATAGACAGGAACACCGCCACCTGAAAGTTCTCCTCCAAGTCACTCACCATCCTGACTTGGAAATGTATCACCATTCCTTCATTGTCACCAGGTCAAAATCCTGGAACTCCCTCCCAAACAGCACTGTGGGCATACCTACACCACATGGACTGCAGCGATTCAAGAAGGCAGCTCACCACCACCACCTTCTCAAGGGCAAATAGGCATGAGCCATAAATGCTGGCCCAGCCAACAAAGCCCACATCCCGTGAATTAATATTTTTTTTAAACTACAAGGAGATGCTCCCTGTCATTTTCCTGTTGTGGAACTACAATTGGTTTCTGACTGTAACACCAAATGTTGCCTGTCCACTCCATTATTTCATTCATCAAGTCAGCTTTTCTATTGACAATACTTAGCTGGCATTATTTATCCCAAGCCCAATAAACCAAATGATTTCTAAGTGATTTAAGGAGCTGCAACATGTCTACTCATCAGATCATATTTACATGGAGCAAGGGCATAATTATTGCAATGTCTGTATGACCCCAAGACAATGATAAAGTAGGCCAGAGCAACAGTATATACTAATTCCACTACCACTCTCCACCAAGCTGTGCCATAGATGGAATACAATATGCAATATACAGCATGAATGTAACAACTGTTCTAACCGTAGAGCAACAGCTTTAAAAATATACTATCTGTTGCAGCCAACAAAATGTACATAGCACCTTGTGCCAAACAAGCTATTCCAGGAACTGGGCCTAAAAATTCCAACTGTAATTGTTGTAAATCAATGTGGAATTTCTGTTCTGGATAGTACATGCATCTCAAGAGTCATTGTTCAGCTTATCCCCTTCTTGACATAGGACAAAGGCATGTTCTAAAATTAATAGTGTCAATACTACATTGTTCACATTCGCATAATTGAAATCTCTGTGTCCCGGCTATCTGACTTCATTTAATCAATGAGTGAGCTTGCACATGAGCAGGGGAGAGAACTCATCCTGAGTGAGACACAGCCAGAGTATTAGCAGTTTGGTGCACAGTGGGAATTCTGTGCAGAGGGGAAGAGGTGCTCTTTGCATTTGTTCTTTAATCTTCAGAGAGTGGTCTTGCCCTGCTGCAGCAGTAGAGGCGACAAGGGAGAGAAATGACTGGTAAGTAATGGATAAGGTCAGGTAAGTATTTACTACTTATATCGCTTATAGTTTAAGGTCTTTTTGCGGTTTATAATCTGTATATTCTGTTGTAACGAGGATCAGGAAAGAAGGGCCCTAGAATAATTGATTTAAAAGGTTTAATTTAAAGGAGTAAGTCATGGCAGCAGAGCTCAAAGCTGTGGTGTGCTACTCGTGCTCTATGTGGGAAGCCGGGAACATTTCCAGTGCCCAGGACCAGCATGTGTGCAGGAAACGTGTCCAGCTGAAGTTTCCGGAAGCTCGGGTTTCAGAGCTGGAACGGCGGCTAGGGACACTGTGGAACATCCGCAAGTCTGAGAGCATCATGGATAGCACATTAAGAGAGGTGGTCACACCGCAGCTAAAGGGACTTGAGGAAGGAAGGGAATGGGTGACCACCAGACAGTCCAAGAGAAACAGGCAGGTAGTTCAGGAATGCACTGGGGTCTCGCTCACAAATCAGTATTCCATTTTGGAGGTTGATGAGGGCGCTGGTTCCTCCAGGGAGTGCAGACAGAGCCAAGCTTTTGGCACCACAAGCAGCCTGTCTGTACAGGAGGGGAAGAGAGGAAGGGCAATAGTAATAGGAGATTCTATAGTCAGGGGAACAGATAGGCGCTACTGTGGCCATCAACGTGACTCCAGGATGGTGTGTTGCCTCCCTGAGGCCAGGATCTGGGATGTCACTGAACAGCTGCAGGGCATCCTGAAAGGGGAGGGTGATAAGACAGAGGTTATAGTACATGTTGGTACCAATGACATAGGTAGAAAGAGGGATGAGGTCTTGCATCAAGAATTCAGGGAGTTAGGCAGTAGGCTGAAAAGCAGGACTTCTGGGGTTGTAACCTCTAGATTACTCCCACTGCCACATGCTAGCGAGCACAGAAACAGGAGAATAGCGCAGATGAATATGTGGCTTAAGAGTTGGTGCAGGAGGGAGGGTTTTAGATTCCTGGATCACTGGGGCCGTTTCTGGGGAAGGTGGGACCTGTAGAAGCGGGGCGGTCTACATCTGATCCAGAGCGGGACTAGTATCCATGCGGGTGGGTTTGCTAGTGCTGTTGAGAGGAGTTTAAACTAATGCGGCAAGGGGAGGGGACACAGAATGTTAGCAGAATAGGAACACATCATAATACAGTAAAACAATTAAATCAGAGGGAGTACAGCTGCATTAAGTTTCAAGGGAGTAAGGCAAGGCTGGATGGCCTCTGCTTTAATGCCAGGAGTATTACAGGTAAAACGGATGAGTTAAGGGTGAGGATTGACATGTGGAATTGTGATATAGTAGCCATCACAGAGATGTGGTTGAGGGAGAGGCAGGATTGGCAGCTGAATATTCCAGGATATAGAATCTTCAGGCGAGACAGGGGAGGGGGTAACAGAGGAGGAGGCATTGTATTATTAGTTAAAGAGTCAGTTACTGCCCTAAGGAGAGATGATATCTTGGAGGGGACATGAATGAAGCTTTGTGGGTAGAGTTTAGGAATAAAAAAGGGGTGGCCACATTGTTAGGTGTTTATTATAGACCCCTAGATAGTCAGCAGGAAATTGAGGAGCATTTATGTGCACAATTCACAGAGGTGTATAAAAACAATAATAGGGTAATTATATTTGGTGATTTCAACTTTCCCAACATTAACTGGGATAGACGTAGTGTTAAGGGCTTAGATTGAGTGGATTTCTTGAAATGTGTACAGGAGAACTTTTTAGGTCAATATGCAGAGGGTCCAACAAGGGACAGTGCAGTGCTGGACCTAATTCTGGGGAATGAAGCCAGACAGGTGGCTGAGGTGGTGGTGGGGGAGCATTTTAGTGATAGCAACCACAACACGGTACAATTTGAACTTGTTATGGACAAAGAAATAGACAAGTTACAAAAAAATATTTTGGATTGGGGGAGAGCAGATTTTAGTAAAATAAGGCAGGATCTGGCCAAGGTAGACTGGGAACAGCTCCTTGTGGGGAAATCTACGGAAGAGCAGTAGTGGGTATTCAAAAAGGAAATGGGAAGGGTACAGGCTCAACATGTTCCCTCTAGGGTGATAGAAAGCGGTAACAAGCCCAGATAACCATGGATGACCAGAGATATTCAGGATACGATGAGAAGGAAAAGAGAGGCTTTTAGCAGGTACAAGGGGAGCAAATCAGTGGAGGCATTAGTGGAGTTCAGAAAGTGCAGGGTGGAGCTTAAGAAAGCAATTCAGAGAGCAAAGAGGGGATATGAGAAAGCTCTGGCTGGTAAAAGTAGGGAAAAACCCAAGATATTCTATAAGTATATCAATGGGAAGAGGATAACCAGGGAAAGAGTAGGGCCCATTAGGGACCAAGGGGGCAATCTATGGGTGGAGCCAGAGGACTTCAGTGGAGTGTTGAACAAATACTTCACATCCATTTTTACCCAAGAGAATGAGGATGAAGGTATCGAACTCGGGGAAAGAATCTGTGAGGTTCTTGACTAAATTGATATAGGAGTGACAAGGTATTGGAGGTGTTGGCAGGCTTAAAAGTGGGCATATCTCCAGCTTCAGATGATTTGTGTCCCAGACTGCTGAGGGAGGCATGGGAGGAGATCGCAGGGGCTCTGACCCAAATTTGTAATTTCTCTCTGGCCACAGGGGAGGTGCCAGAGGACTGGAGAACAGCTAATGTGGTTCTGCCATTTAAGAAGGGTTGTAAAGATAAGCCAGGGAACTACAGGCCAGTGAGTCTCTTGTCAGTGGTAAGGAAATTATTAGAGAAAATTCTGAAGGAGAGAATCTCTCTCAACTTGGAGAGGCAAAGTTTGATCAGGGATAGTCAGCATGGCTTTGTTAGAGGGAGGTCACCCCTAACAAATTTGATTGAATTTTTTGAGGAGGTGACCAGGTGTGTAGATGAGGGTAGTGCCGTTGATGTAGTTTATATGGATTTCAGTAAAGCCTTTGACAAGGCCCCACATGGGAGACAGGGGAATTTGATAAGGTGGATTCAAAATCGGCTTAGTTGTAGGAGACAGAGGGTGATGGCTGAAGGATGCTTTCATGACTGGAAGCCAGTGTCCAATGGTGTACCATAGGGATCTGTGCTCGGTCCCCTATTATTCGTCATTCATATAAACGACATAGATAACTATGTAGGGGACAGGATTAGTAAGTTTGCGGATGACACAAAGATTGGCTGGGTGGTTAACAGTGAGGTTGAGTATCTTGGGCTACAGGGTGGTCAAATGGACAGATAACTGGCAGATGGAATTTAACCCTGAAAAATGTGAAGTGATACACTTTGGAAGGAGTAATTTGACAAGGAAGTATTCAATGAATGGCATGACACTAGGAAGTTCTGAGGAACAAAGGGACCTTGGCGTGTGTGTCCATCGATCTCTGAAGGCGGAGGGGCATGTTGGTGGGGTGGTGAAAAAGGCATATGGGATGCTTGCCTTTATCAATCGAGGCATAGATAACAAAAGTAGTTGGGGGGGGGGGGCTCATGTTGGAGTTGTATAGAACCTTGCTGAGGCCACAGCTGGAGTACTGTGTGCAGTTCTGGTCATCACATTTTACAGAAGGATGTGACTGCACTGGAGGAGATGCAGAGGAGATTCATCAGGATGTTGCCTGGGATGAAACATTTAAGTTATGAAGAGAGGTTGGATAGACTTGGGTTTTCTGCCTTGGAGCAGAGAAGACTGAGGGGTGACCTGATCGAGGTGTACAAGATTATGAGGGGCATGGACAAGGTGGATAGGGAGCAGCTGCTCCCCTTAGTTGAAGGGTCAGTCACAAGGGGACACAAGTTCAAGATGAGGGGCAGGAGGTTGAGGGGGGATGTGAGGAAAAACTTTTTTACCCAGAGGGTGGTGACGGTCTGGAATGCATTGCCTGGGAGGGTGGTGGAGGCGGGTTGCCTCACATCCTTTAAAAAGTACCTGGATGAGCACTTGGCATGTCATAACATTCAAGGCTATGGGCCAAGTGCTGGTAAGTGGGATTAGGTAGATAGGTCAGGTGTTTCTCACGTGTCAGTGCAGACATGATGGGCCAAAAGGCCTCTTCTGCACTGTGTGATTCTGTGAACAAATGGTTTGCGTTGATATAGTACCTTTCACAAAGTCCAAACATTCCAAAGCGCTTAACAGCAAATGAAGTACTTTTTGAAGTGCTGTCACTATTGTAGTGCAGAAAACACAGCAGCCAATTTGTACACAGCAAGATCTCAACATCAGCAATGTGCTAATGACCACATCATCTGTTTCTTTGTGTTGTTGATTAAGAGATGAAAGTTGACCAAGACACTGGGAAGAACTCCCATGCTCTTCTTCAAAATGGTGCCACGGGATCTTTCATGTTTACCTGAGAGCAGACAGGGCCTTGGCTTTATAACTAAACCAAAAGACAGTCACTCTGACAGTACAGCATTGCCTCAATACTGAACTAAAATCTCAGCCCAGATTTTTTTGTGCTAAGTATCTGAAGTGGGACTTGAACCAACAACATTTTGACTCAGAAGCAAGAGAGCCAATACCAACTGAGTCACAGTTGCCATTACAGTGCAGCATACTTTATATAAAGTTACACTATTGGTTTTCTATGACATTTTGTAAAACAGAGTTGGGGAAATCAGTTAGATATTCAGCTAAACTGTCAGTATCACCTGATGGAGGCATCTCACATTTATATCTCCTACAATGCAGTTATGAAGCAGATCTGATGAAATCTGGGAACAGGAAACTAATTTCCCTCTTAACAGATATAATTAGGACCATCACACAGCCTTGTCACATATTATTACATGATACACATCAAAAAATTTTCAGCTACACAAAACAAGTGAATAAATGAGCCCCAAAACAAAGGGTTATAGTTGTCTATTTTGAAAGCCACTGATATGTCATGCTTATTCTGCTTCGTCAATTCAATTTTATTAACATTTTTGGTCAACCTGCACAATAGCGTACATGCAATTCAAAATGCCCTATACTCTGATATCATTTCGTGTAGTATAACATTTTTGAATGCATTATATTCAGTTTGAGTGTGAAGTCTCAAGAACAAGGTACTAAAAATGGTTAGCATGTTAAAATGGTTAGCATTTGTTTTATTTTGTGGTAAAGCCATATGCAGAAGTTAACAACAGCGACACTGCAATTGAATGTTGTCAGTTTCAATAACAGTGGAGTAAAAGCTAGGTCTGTTCAACGTTGTGGATTGAAAATAAAGCTCTGCAGGTAAGTTACTCATCTAAAACCCGCTTTATAAATGATTGATGCAGAATTCACAAGTTGCCCGTAACCTCCACTTCCATTGTGATAAACTCACCTTTTCTTTCTGTGATTCGCTCTTTCGCCCCTGGTCCAACCCAGATTTAACTTTATTTCCCTCAGTTTGTTCATCCCGCACATGCTGCTTGGAGGCTTTCTTCTTGCTCCTGAAGTACGTTCCAGATTTCTTCATGGCTCAGCGTATGTCCAAGTCCACATACATGAGCAATAAATAACACAACTACACAAAAAAAAGTCAGATCTCCTCCCCAAATAAGAAAGTGCGGAGTCTACTCTCCAGGCCGCAGCGGATGGAGAAACATCCTTGAAAGGATGCTCCACGTTGAACTTGTTTCTTACAAGAAATAAAAGGGAAATCTTTTGCGAATAAGCCGGCAGGGAGGATGTCCGTCCGCCTTCACCGGGTGCCAGGGGACGGCCCCCCGGGCATTTTCACCGAGTCCAGGGGCCAGGAGCCGCTCTCACTGCGGAACAAATGGACAAAAAGCTGAGGTTGAGAGAGCCGCCGCCACTCTCGCGCTCCGCTCCCTCCTGTTGCTGCTGCGGCGGTTAAAACTCGACCTGTTCCCCAGGCCTGCCTCCCACTCTGACTCCGGCTTCACACACACACTCGCTGCCCGCTTCCGCTCCCGGTGAAGAGAAGCCGCCTCCCGCCGCTCCCCCGGACGCTGCCCGGTCCTGTCTCAGCATGGCCGCACTGAGTGTCCCCGGCTCGGAAAGACACCGTGTCGCGTATCAGCCGCACTGTGCTGCAGCTGCCGGCGGACATGGCGATGGGAGGGGTGGGGGGGGGGGGAATCAGATTTTATTTATGATTATTATTGTTATTGTGTTTTATTCTCCTTTAACATAACTCACTTCCGGTTGTCAGCGCACTTGACCTTTCAGCCGGAACTACCTCTGGCCGGGCGGCACGCGAATGGTCGGGTCTGATATTGTCCCATTCTGCTTTCTTACCTTTATGCCACTAACAGTGCCTCCTTTAGCCCTTAACGCTATCATTAACACTCCCTTTGCCTTTTTGTTCATGACATCTTTGTCAATCTCTCCTTTGCCCCCACATATCGCTGGCCTTTCATCCAGCTCCACCTGCTCCAGCCCCTTTAAACAGTATACATTTCATCACATTTCTACCCTTTGGCTCTGAAGAAGTCATACGTGTTTTAATTTCCAGCATCCACAGTATTTTGCTTTTGCATTATGGTAAGGCACGGGGTTGGGGGGGGGTAGGTGTGAGGGGTGGGGACCTGCTGAGTAGGAACGTGTGGGAAACACAGAAAGACAAATAGTTTATCTGCATACACGTGTTTCTGCAATATTAAAGGCCTTCATTTATCATTAATAAACTAGAACTTGGCAACAAGGTGTACCACTTAGTGCTGCAGGGCCAGTGCCTCCTCTACTATCACCCCGACTTTGCAACACCCTGTTTGATTGCCTCTGTGTTGGTAGCACAAGTAATGCTGAGACCCACAGCTCGTCCTAAGGTGCCATGACCATTGGCTTGCTGCTAATTCCAAAAGGCAGTTTTACCTGTATCCCATATTCCAAGATATTCAAGAGAGCCACAAAAGCTTAACAAGAGCTTTCCAACACGTTGTTTTCCAAAAAGGAGAGTAGCAAGTAGCCACTCAGCCATATGCCAGATAGGAGTTTTCCTATAGACTTTGGGTAGCGTTGTCAACCTGTACACATGCATATGCCTGCATAACCTGAGGAAGTTTCATGGTATGCACATGCATTGCATCAGAAATTATAACAAAAAAATTACCAGAAGTATTCAGCAGGCAAGTGCCCTAGCTGCAGACATTTCCAGCATTTTCTGTTTTTATTTAAGATTTCCAGCATTTGTGGTGTTTTGCTTTTTTATCATAAACTGTAACCCACATTAATCCCAGCTAACCATAATGAAACACCCCATCCCTTCCCACAGCGTCTTTCCATGCACACACACGAGGTAAAACACCTGCTCTTTTACTTCCTCTTTCTCATTGTCCAAGGTCCAGGTGAAGCAGCAGTTTACGTGCACTTCTTTCAATCTAGTCTACTGTATTCACTGCTCACAAAGTGGTGGTCTCCACATTGGGGACGTCAAACACAGATTAGATGACCCCTTTGTGGAACATCTCCATTCTGTCCACAAGCATGATCCCGAGCTTCTGGTGGCTTGTCATTTTCATTCTTCACAATTCTCTCACACTGATATCTCTGTTCTTGGCCTGCTGCACTGTTCTGGTGAAGCTCAACATAAGTTTCAGGAGCAGCATCTCATCTTTCAATTGGGCACTTTATAGCCTTCTGGACTCAGTATTGATTTCAACAATTTCAGACTGTAATCTCTGTTGTTTCCTTTTCTTTGGTTATTTCAGTTATTTTTCAGTCAGCAGCACACCTGCTGTCAGCAGATCTTCTGTTTCTTTGTTTCTTTTCTTGTCCCATCACCATTCCCTTTGACCCTGGAGGACTAAATTTTCTGGCATTCAATCTCTCATGTCTTCCAAGCTATTACAGACTTTCCTTTTGTCCTTGTCCCACCCACTCCTTGCTCAAAAGTGATTACAACTCAAACTTTTCCCAGTTCCGACAAAAGGTCACTGACCTAAAGCATTAACTCTGTTTCTCTCTCTGCACAAATGCTGCTTAACCTGCTGAGTTTTCTGTGTGGCTCATCAACACTGACTCAATTAATTCTTTTCGGAGTCCTTCACAGAAATGACAGAAGCTATGTGCATGGAACCTAGGAAGTTACATATTTGGCATAAACTTGGTTGTATGAAGCACAGACACTTGCAGGTTGTCAGTTTCATGAATCAAATTGGCTTTGAGATCAGTGATAGGAAAAAAATTACGATGTTCAAAAAGCAATAATTTGGTTAGATCCTGTATAATATGAACAATGACGTACAACAAAATGCCCTCTGGTCCATCCAGCCAGAGCCTGCACAATTTCTGATACTTGGGCATCACAATACAGACACTCCCACCCCTCCTGAATCCATGTGATGATCTGGGAGGAGCAAAAAAATACCAAACAGAAAGCATACAAATTAATAATCATAATCTACCCTGCATAATTTGGCCAGAAAGTGTGACCCCAGTTTGTATCTTACAGAGATCATCTCTTCAGCATAATAAGCGACAGCGGTGGTCATCTAATCACTACCCTTGCACTGACAACAAAAATAAGAATGAAAAATTCACACCAAAAATAATGGTAACCATTATCCTCCCTTACAAAATTGATTACTGAAGAAAAAAACATATTTTGACCTTATTCCAAATGAACCCTAATGTTAAACTAGTATAGTTTTTAAACATTTACTTCAGATTTTCTGTATGCATCAGATATTTCATGTGATCCTCACCAAGATCCATTCTCGTAGACGAACCATTGTTCCCTTTTAGACACAGTATTGGTGCCTAATATCTGGATCCAATCAATACTATCTTTAAGCAAATAGGGTGTTGTTATCAGTTCTGGAGCAAATGTTATGCAGGAGAAAATCAAGGGTTGCTTCATGGCTTTTTGAATTTCACTTCTCTTCACAGGATAATTGTTGAGCCATCATCCTAAGCTGAAGCTGACCTGTGCAATACTTGGGACAAACAATATTAACCATTTCATAGCCCTTATGTTAACAAAGCCTCTGGCAGTTCTGCTAAATATTCCCCTACCAGGAACTACACCTCCAGCAGGTTTCATGTTGCCAACAATTAGGGGCATCATCAGCCTGGGACTTAACATGGGCCGAGCCTCCTACACTCCTCTAGCTGTCAGTAGCCTCGGCTGTCCAGCCTCTGTCAGCTGCTCATGCGCGTATGTGCTGTGTTCACCAGCCTGAAACCCTGAATTTAATTGTAAAAAACTTGGCAGATGGAATATAATGTGGGAAGATGTGAGCCTATACATTTTGGCAGGAAGAATAAAGGAGCTGAATATTATTTAAATGGATAAAAAAATCTGAAGAAAGCTGCAGCACAGAGGCATTTGTGGATCCTCGTGCATGAATCACAAAAAGCTAGCATACAGGTTCAAAAGGTAATAAGGAATGTTGGCCTTTATTTCAAAGGGAACGGAGTATAAAAATAGGAATGTCTTGCTAAAACTATACAAGGCACGAGTTAGACCACACCTAGAATACTGTGAACAGTTTTGATCCCCTTACCTAAGGAAAGATATACTGGCACTGGAGGCAGTCCAGAGAAGGTTCACTAGGTTGATCCCGGGTATGGAAGGATTTTCTTTTGAGGAGGTTAGGCCTGTACTCATTGGAATTTAGAAGAATGAGTGGCGACCTTATTGAAACATATAAGATTCTTAGGGGGCTTGACAGGGTAGATGCTGAGCGGTTTCCCTTTGAGGGAGAGTTTAGGACCAGAGGGCATAATCTCAGAGTAAGGAGTCACCCATTTCAGACAGAGATGAGGAGGAATTTCTTCCCTCAGAGGCTAGTCAATCTGTGGAATTCTTTACCGCAGAGGACTATAGAGGCTGGGTCATAAAGTATATTCAAGGCTGAGATAGACAGATTTTTAATCAGTAAGGGAATCAAGAGTTATGGGGAAAAGGCAGGAAATTGGAGTTGAGGATTATCAGAGCAGCCATGATCTCATTGAATGGCAGAGCAGACTTGATGGGCCGAATGGCCTACTTCTGCTCCTACGTCTTATGGTTTTTTAAACACATACCCGCCAGCATGAGGGTATTTGCTGTAGTGGAGGGTGCAGGGGAATGATGTGGACTGCAGGGCTCTGGTTTCAGCAGCTGTCTATCTTTCCTGAGTAAAGAAACATGCATGAGAGAACACCAGTTAGGGGTAAGGTCTTCACATTTTCTCCTCCTATCCATGCCTGCTGTGTGTATCCTTCTGTCCAGCAACGGACACACGAGCTTGAAGTTTCCTCAGTCTCTTTGCTTTTGACACTAGTCTCACTAACCATAATCACATGGCTGCCCCACACTCCTCGCAGTTCGAGGGCCTCCTCTGCAGGCATCAGCATGCAAATGTCAGCCACTTCACCACTGGTCTTGTCCCTCTCCTTGGCGTTGTGGGCCCTTTACCCTGCATGCAGAAGGAGGAACACATATAGATCTGCTGAGCACAAATGCTGCTGGCATTCCCTCTGGCACATGACGTGGGCTTGTGATGCCTCCTCCATGAGATGTGGAGGACACTGCCAACAATAAATGGATCCCTGTCATCTAGATGTGTTAATGCATCATCAGACAGCTGGTGATGGTGCACCCTGATGCCAGGGTCTGTCTGTCAATCCCTCACCATGATCCATGCTGCATTGCCACATGCAAGCTCCAATGAAGAGTGGTGAGTAGCACTCACCCTGGTGATGCAGAGGAGATCCTTGAGCCATTTGCAGCACTACACCCAGGATCGGGGGTTGGGTGGAGGGATGGCTGGTGACCGACCCCACGCTGCTGACCTCTGCTGCTTTCCATCCAGGCTAAATTAGTGATGCCTCCTTAAGAAAGGGAACTTGTGGAGCTGTCTCTCAGTTAGTAACATTGGAGCAAACCAGTGGGAATTCACAAACCCAGCACAACTTGCCATATGGAATTTCAGGACCTATGGCAGAAGTCAATGCCAACCCTCTGACCAAGGAGTTGGCTGGGAAGCAGGTTATCTATATAATTGGGTGGAAAGGCATGGAATTGCGAGCTCATACGTCAGGGCTGGGAAAGGTCAACATTCCACCTTTAGGCCAAATGAGGCCCTTAAGTAGCCAGTTAAGGATGGTAGGTGGCCCACGCCACTGGGAAGCCTGACTGCGAGCTTGGGGCCTCCCTCCCAATTAGGCATCCTATAAGATGCATCCCCTACCCTCCACATCAACCTTCCTCTGCCAACAACCCTGCCAAAGCCTTCCTGATTGGTCCCAGCAAGCCTGCCCTACTAACTTTCATCTGAGGCCTCCAGCAATGCTTCTGTTCCTGAGCTTACTGCAGTCCAGCAGTGGCAACTACCCCCCACCACTCTGATTGGCCAACAGCTCTTGGAGGGAGGATCTTGTTTTCAAAAGGCCAGAAAACCTGATGGCAGGTAGCAGACTACCTGACAGGCATTTAATCCCATTGGGGTCACCACCACAGCCATTAAATTCAGCAATATGAGTGTAACATCTACATATAAGGTATGATATAGTCTCAATTCTAACTACTGGAAAGTATTAGTGAAGAGTTCCTTCACTTTTTCTGTACAGTACTGAAATCTGGTATAATATATTTTGCTACTGATTAACTGCTACTTCTAGAAAATTCTTCCTTTTTTTTTGTTCTTTCATGGGACATGGGCGTCTCTGGCTAAGCCAGCATTTATTGCCCATCCCTCATTGCCCTTGAGTAGGTGGTGGTGAGTTGCCTTCTCGAACCACTGCAGACCTTGTGGTGTAGGTACACCTATGGTGCTGATCGGGAGGGAGTTCTAGGAATTTGATCCAGTAGCAGTGAAGGAATGGTGATATAGTTCTAGGTCAGGATGGTGTGTGGCTTGGAGGGGAACTTCCAGATGGTGGTGTTCCCATGCATCTGCTGCCCTTGTCCTTCTAGATGGTAGAGGTTGTGGATTTGGAAGGTGTCAAAGGAGCCTTGGTGAGTTGCTGCAGTGCATCTTGTGGATGGTACACACTGCTGTCACTGTGCATCAGTGGTGGATGAGGTGCCAATCAAGCGGGCTGCTTTGTCCTAGATGGTGTCAAGCTTCTTGTTTGTTGATGGAGCTGCAGAATCCAGGTAAGTGGAGAGTATTCCATCAGACTCCTGAATTTTGCCTTGTAGATGGCAGAGAGGCTTTGGGGAGTCAGGAGATGAGTTACTCTCTGTAGAGTTCCCAGCCTCTGATCTGTTCTTGTAGCTACAGTATTTATATGGCTGGTCTAGTTTAGTTTTTGATCAATGGTAGCCCCCAGGATGTTGATAGTGGGGGATTCAGCGATGGTAATGCCATTAAATATCAAGGGGAGAGTGTTGGATTCTCTGTTATTGGAGATGGTCATTGCCTGGCACTTGTGTGGCGTGAATGTTGCTTGCCAAATATCAGTCCAAGCCTGAATGTTGTCCAGATCTTGTTGCATACAGGCACAGACTGCTTCAGTATCTGATGAGTCGCAAATGGTGCTGAATGTTATGTAATCATCAGTGAACATTCCCACATCTGACCTTATGATGGAAGGTAGGTCATTGATGAAGCAGCTGAAGATGGTTGGGCCTAGGACACTACCCTGAGGAACGCCTGCAGTGATGTCCTGGTACTGAGATGATCAACCTCCAACAACCACAACCATCTTCCTTTTATGCTAGGTATGACCCAACCAGTGGAGAGTTTACAAGCAAACCATGGTCTGATAGCCTGTTCATTTTTCCATTTTCCAAAGTCCAAGAGGTTATAACAAAGCTTGTAATGATCCATCTTCTTAACTCTATGCTACTGGTGCCTCCATTGACACATTAACACTCAGAAGAGCAGATATAGAGAACTGCAATCAGCCCCCACGGCAGTCTGTCATAGCATCTTTGTTATTCAATGTTTATACTAATGATTTGCTTGAAACAAAGTCCCACAAATTTGTATATGCTGTGGCCTTGGTCACACAAAACAAGAATCTGTCCACTGAGGAGACCCTGACCAGTGCTGTAGAGAGGAAGAAGACTTTTCCATCAATGGTGACTTCAGCCAAACTTGCAAAAGAATCTCACTTCAATATTACAACTCAACAGCCAAACAAGCAAACCAAGTCCTAAAAATCGCCTTTTGCAAGTATCCCAAATGCCCCTCCTATTTAGGAGTCAAACTTGCTCAAACTAGGTTGCATTGACAGCATCTCCAGAAGATCAGAAAGAGACTGAAAAGTTGGGGTAACCTGAACTGGACACTGGTTGGGTCCACATGCTGATCCTGGCTGACTTGACCAACCTATCAGCAACCTGTCTTAATTCAAGAGGGCCATTTTGGACTGGTGCTGAAACCCTTTAGTGATCTTTCAGCAGCCTAGATGACCATGGCACAATGTTTGTAAGAACTGCAGTATACGAAATGGATTTCTTACACAGGACTCCACATTACAACCTAAAGAACCAATCTTTCCTCAAAAACAATGGGCAACCATCAACTGCCTCAGAATCAGTCATGGTAGATGCTACCATCTTCTCCATAGATTGAAGATCAAAGCATCCCCATCATTCAACTGAAGAGCTCCTAATCAGATCCAGGAATATGTCATTGGACACTTCAGTGAGAAAATTTGCAAGCAGCCTGCAAGATATCTGGTTACGCTGGAAACTTTGCTGTAGATTATTAATTGTATATTAACTGTATTTAATTCTCTTCAGGTGTTGGACATCAGTTGTAGTTTCATTTGAGTGCATATAAAGAGATTCTTTTTGAAACTGTGGTGCTGGACCTGCTAAGTATTTTTAGCATTTCAGATTTCCAGCTTCTGCAGTATCTTGCTTCAGACATTTTTGGGTTTTTTTTTGCTACCACTGCATGAAAGAATATTCTGCTCAAATTAGGAAGGGGAAAAAAATCAGCCAGGTACGCCATTAACAATTGCTTCAGTGACTCCTCCTGCTGTACAAAATATTTGGTGAGGAGAGGACCAAGTTCAGCTGTGACACACACACACACACACACACACACACACACAGTCAAGCAACACCAAGGGCAAAATTTTCCGTGCCCATTGGTATTGGGCGTCAAGGCGGGCATGAGCAGACACAAATTGGTTTCACGCCATCATGAAACTTGTTTGTAATTGTCCACTCCACCTGTCAATGGCGGGCTGTGTTTCCTGCCGCTGCACACCCAAGTTCATTTCATCTGCATTTCATTATAAACCCTGATCACCTCAAATTTACCGTCCATGTTGGCAGGAAAACATGTTGGTGCAGAACACATCTTGATAAGTGCAACATGCAGACGTTGGGACTTACCGTCAAGGCCTTGCTTACACCGCAGACATCCGAGGAGCGGAAGATGCTGGAACCCTGCAGCAACCAGACCCTGGGGAAACGTGCATCTCATGCTGGGTGGATCCTCATGGACATGGCTCCACCACGAAGCAGCTCACAGAAGGTGGAAGGTTACCTTTGAGTGTCTTCTTCAGGACATCAGTGTCTTGGCCACGGTCTGCAATGAATGATTGTTGAGGAGTTGGAGAGAAAAGTGTAGGTTGGACTGGGGGTGGATGGGGGAGGGGTTGGTGCGGGGGCTAGGAGAGGAAGGTCTAGGTTTGACTGGGAAAGGAAGGTGTATGGGGGAGGGGTGGGGTGAGATTGGGGAGGAACAATGGTGTAGGGGGATGAAGTTGGGATGGGGAGGGAGCACAGGGGTAGAAGGTGTAATGGGGGAAAATGCAGCAACTGAGGAGGTAAGTATAAGGCGGGAGGAAGGTGTAAAGAAAGGAGTTCTGAGTGGGGAAGCTGTGGATGGTGTGGTCCATGAACGGAATGAAGGTATGTGTGAGAGAGTGAATGGTGATGTCCCTTGTACCGGCAGTGAGTCAGATCCCTGTGGATGTGTGATGTGTTTGTGAATCTGTGAGTTGAGTGTTGAAAAGATTGACTTACCCTGGCGGAATAGAGGAGACCATTCATCCTCTTTCTGCTTTGGGTGGCTGTCCTCTTTTGCAGGGTGTTGGCGCTGACCACTGCTGCCGCCACCTCCCATGCTAGGTTGGTGACCTTGCTTGCTGGCCCTTGCCCAGAGGCACAGGAGGGAAGTGTCACTAAATTTAGGAGCAGCATGTCTCCTCCCTTTGGCAGTCATAAGTTCACAGCAGCTTTCTATCCCTCTAGGAGTGCTAGCTCTTTGCTGGGGCGGCCTTTAAATATGACGCCCGGTTTACTGAAAGCCTGATGTGATGGCAGGCGAATTAGAAGATGCCTTGACAGCAACTCAGCATGTTTCCTGAGAATGCGTGATTAATGAGGCAGGAGTGGGACAATATGGCGTGAAAAGCCACCATTGTAGCCAGCGTGTAAAACATCCTTTTTCCTGCCTGCTACCACACAGAGCAAATTTAGGACGATTCTACGCTAAATCTCTCAGCTCCAGAACTTTAGACAGTACTGGCAGAATTCCAAAGACCAAACCAAACCAAACCAACACAATAGTTACTGTCCCATACTCATGTGTGAAGAATCATGAATTGCGCTACCAAATGACACAGCTGGATCTGATAACTTTTTTTAAAATTTTGCATGTGGTCTGTATTGAAATTTTGGCCAGTACTACCTATTTTGATGCTGAATAATGTATTTCTTTGCATTGCTGTTGGCAGCTTTAACTCATTCGTGAGATAAGGCAAAGCCAACATTTATTGTCCATTTCTAATTGCCCATGAGAAGGTGTTGGTGCACGACCTTCTTCAACTGCTCAGTTCATGTCATGAAGTTACACCCACATTGCTGTTAGGAAGTGAGTGCCAGGATTTTAGCCCAGTGACAATGGAGAAATGGCAATATTTCCACGCAGGTTGGTGTCTGGCTTGGAGGGGAGCTTCCAGTGGTAGCGTCCACATTTCCCTGCTGCCCTTGTTTTTCTAGGAGGTAGAGGCTGTGAACTTTGGAGGTGCTTTCAAAGAAGCCTTGGCGATTTGCTACAATGCAGATGGTACTCATTGCTGCCTCAGTGCATTGGTGGTGCAGGGAGTGAATGGTGATGGATAAGGTTCCAGTCAAGTGAGCTGCTTTGTCCTGGATGCTGTCAAGCTTCTTGAGTATTGCTGGAGCTGCATTTATGAAGGCAAATGGAGATTATTCCTTCATACTCCTAACTTGTGCCTTGTAGATAGGGGAAAGACTTTGGGGAGTGAGCAGATGAGTCAATACCCAGCTTCTGATCTACTCTTGTAGCCACAGTATTTATGTGGCTGGTCCTGTTAAATCTCTGGTCAATGATGATGCCCAGGATAGTGGAAGGTTCAACAATGGTAATGCCATTGAAAATCAATGTGGTTAGAGTCTGTTATTGGAGATAGTCATTGCCTTGCATTTGGGTGGTGCAAATGTTTCTTGCAACTTTTCTTACTGCATGTGAGAACAGACTGCTTAATTATCTGAGGAGTTTAGAATGGAACTGAATACTGTACAATCATTGGTGAACATCTCAATTTTCGACCTTGCAGCTGTATGACACCAGGAACCCTACACTGTAAATGCAACATGAGCCTGATAGTTTGAGAAGACTGGATGTGAATGAACATTACTGGGGTATCTTCAGTCAGTAACAACATTTCTACCAATATAATTAAACGTGCTTCTACTCCTGGGCCCAGCCACATTCCCCTTAGATGTCATCAGCAGTTACTGACCGTTAATCTTTTCTTAAATCAACAAAAACTGACAAGAAAAACCAAAAAACAGAAGGATGTTTGATTTATTAGCAGGGCATTGATCGTGAAACTCTCTCTTTAACAGCAAGCACAGAATGATGCTATTGTTCAAACATATGCTTTTGATTTTCTGTAATCTCAGGTGATTAGTTATTTTTTAACAAATGTTAGCAGGAAATGATATTTCAACAGATGCCTTCAATTATTAAATTGTCTAAAAATGTAAAGGCTCCAGAGTTATTTTCTATCCAGATTTGGTTTAGCACCAGATTGTAAAATGTTGGTAATTAGAATGAATATAAAGCAATATTATTATCTGAAGGAGCCATCAGGGTCTGACTAAACTAAGATCAGCTAATACAATCATTAGTCCCTTGATAATGTTTGATGCACTGGAAACTCAATGCAAGAGTGTTTCTACAAAAAAATGTGTATTCAAGGTCCCTTTTCTGGCATGCAAGAGATTAAATACATATAAATGGTTGCCTTTTAAATTTAAAAAATAAGGGATTTTGTAGAACATAAAATTAAACCCTTTTGCTATTTGGTTCCAAGTATAAAGGCTAGATAGCATTGTTTATAATATCCCAGGGATCACAGATTCATAAAAGGAGGCCATTCATGTCTGTCGGCTGAAAAAGACATACCCGACCCAATTTCACCTTCCAGCTCTTGGTCTGTGGCTTTGTAAGGTACCACGCTTAAACTGCATATCCAATTACTTTTTAAATGTGATGAGTGTTTCTGCCTCTGCTGCACTTTCAGGCAGTGAGTTCCAGACCCCAATCACCCTTTGAGTGAAATAATTTCTCCTCAACTCCACTCTAATCCCTCTATCAATTACTTTAATCTATGACCCCTAGTTATTGGCCTCCCTACTAAGGGATCCTGTTATATGAAGGGTGGGTCTGTAGCCCAAAGTTGAACTTACTTCCTGTTCCAAAATACAATTTGGCCCGGTTGGTTCTCCTTTATTTCCAGAGTTAACAACACTGTTCATTCGTTTAGTATCTTTAATGTGGAAAAATGTCCCAAGGTGCTTCAGAGGTGTAAGGAAATAAAGACACCAAACCAATAACGAGGGGTGACCAAAGCTTTGATAAAATGGTGAGTTTTAAGGAGAGCCTTCAAAAAAATCTAAGAAGGAAGCTGAAAGGCAGAGGGGTTTAGGGAGGGATCTCAGTTTGGGGCTGAGATAATTGAAGGCAGAATCGCCAAAGATGCATAGTGTATAAGGGTGCAAAGAGACGCATAAGAGGCTTGAGCCAGAGAAAGAGACAGTTGGGGTGGGCGGGTTGTGGTGCTGGAGGAAGTTACAAAAACAGTAAAGGGTTAGGATATGGAGAAATTCAAACACAAGAATGAGGATTCTAAATCTGAGCTATTGAAGGAACCAGGAACCAATGGAGGCCAGTAAGGACAGGAACAATGGTTGAGTGATACCTTACTTGGAATTGGATCTGGGCAGTAGAATTTTCAACATGCTGAAGTTGATGGAAAGTTGATGGATGAGAGGCCAGCAGGCTGGCTGCCAGGAGAACATTGCAATAGTCACGTCTGGAGTTAAGGCAGCAACTATCAGGTGTTGAAGTTGTATTTTGATTATATGTCACATTGCCAGTGAAAATGTTTGTGTTCTTACAGTGGCTAGTTTGGTTGAGAATGCTATGTGGACTTTTCCTCTCAAACCAATTGGAAACTGTGCTAATTGTGCTTTGGAATTTACTCCAAGTTGGAACAGAAGTAAATGGTTAGCCTGCCTGGTGCTAAATCAGTGAAGAAATGACATTAACTTGTACACTAACTTAGCACGATGCAAACTAAACATTCACCCTTTTTTTGGACAATACACATGGTAATTCATGAATTCCAAAATAGCTTTTACAAATGTGTAATTTTTTTCCCGAAGATCTTTGTTGCTTTCCATATCCATTATGATCAGGTCAATCCTTCTGCATTTCACCCTGAAGTAGGTATCCTCACATATGATTATGGGCAGAATTGAATACCCTCTATTGTTGTGTGTTTGGAGTTGGGGAGCATTTAATTGAATAGGAGAGTACCAGGTGGGAACCCCACCGTCTTCCCACCTCTGCCCTGATTAAGTACAGGACAGGAAAGCTTGTGGAGGGCCCTCCTGCCCTGCCACAAATTGAAGCCTTTAAGTGTGTTAATTAATCCCCACTCAAGGACCACATCTCATTGCCACTGGAGTTCAACCAGAGGCAGGTAGGCCAGTCACCACCCAAAATGCAAACCCTGCTGTGTTTGCTTGCGGGCTCTTCAGGGATTGGGGGTAGTCCCTTGTTGTCACAGATGCTCAGTACCTGATCAAGAGACTAGGCATCAGGAGAGGAGAGGTCCATTGAAAGCTGCCCTTGCCTCGGACCCACCCCCCCATGACCCCATCCCTTCCTCACTCACCTGTGGCCTGGGTCTCTCTGATTATGGGACTCTGGTGGGTGCATTGCCAACAGCTACCACTGCTCCCCTGGTGGCGCTCCTGTCAGGAAGATCTGTCGGCCTCTGATTGGCCGGCAGCTCCCAGGAGAAGGGTGGGATTTCCACTTCTATAGTCCTTGATCCTAGGCAAGGCCTACCGCTGGCCACTTAAGTGTCTGACTGGAACTTAATACTGCGGGGCCTTCCCCAAAGGAGGCGATATGTGACTCTTGCTGGGTCTCCAGCCAGCAGGCAATACCCCGATCACCTGGATTAAATTCTGACTTGTGTGTGAGGAAAGACTTTGAGCATGGAGTTGGACATGTCAGTGACCTAATGATAGTGACAGTGAAAAAGACACATGAAAAAGATGAGCTAGCTGGAGTCCATCAAACAGCATGTTGCATTCATAAGCATCTATAGAAGAGGAAGGGAAAGAGTTTAAGTAATCAGAAGTCCTGATCATATTGACATATCCTGGAAAAAACAAGGTTATTACTTCACATGGAAAGTGACACTCTCTCTTTATTCTTTCTTGGGACATCAATCCAGCATTTGTATTGCCCATCTCTAATTGCCCTTGAGAAGGTGGCGGTAGTCACCTTCTTGAACCGCTGCAGCCCATGTGCTGTCGGTCCACCAACAGTGCTGTTAGGGAGGGAGTTCCAGGGTTTTGATTCAGCGACAGTGAAGGAACAACAATATCGTTCCAAGTCAAGATGGCATATGCTTTGGAGGGGAATTTGCAAGTGGTGATGTACCCATGCATCTGCTGCCCTTGTCCTTCTAAGTAGTAGAGGTCGAGGGTTTGGAAGGTGCTGTTGAAGGAGCCTTAGTGAGTTGTTGCAGTGCATCTTGTAGTTAGTACACACTGCTGCCTATGTGCACCAGTGGTGGAGGGAGTGGCTGTTTAAGGTGTTGGATGATGTGCCAATCAAGCGGGCTACTTTGTCATGGATGGTGTTGAGCTTCTTGAGTGTTGTTGGAACTGCACTCATCCAGGAGAGTATTCCATCACACTCCTAACTTGTGCCTTGTAAAGGGTGGACAGGCTTTGGGGAGGCAGGAGGTGAGTTACTCTGCACAGGATTCCCAGCATCTGTCCTGCCATTGTAACCACAGTTTCAGTCCACTTCAGTTCTGATCAGTGGTAATTCTCAGGATGTTGATTGTGGGGGATTCAGCAATGGTAATGCCATTAAATGTCAGGGGGAGATGGTTGGATTCTCTATTGTTGGAGATGGTCATGCCTGGCACTTGTGCGGTGTGAATGTTATATATCACTTAGCAGCCCAAGCCTGGATGTTATCCAGGTCTTGCTACAAATGGGCATGCATGCTTCAGGACCTGATGAGTCACGAATGGTGCTGAACGTTGTGCAATCATCAGCGAACTCTTTTCTTCTCCGCCGATGCTGCCAGACCTGCTGAGTTTTTCCAGGTAATTCTGTTTTTGTTTTGGATTTCCAGCATCCGCAGTTTTTTGTTTTTATCATCAGCGAACATCCCCACTTCCAACCTTATAATGGAGGGAAGGTCATTAATGAAGTAACTGAAGATGGTTGGGCCTAGGACACTACCCTGAGGAACTCCTGCAGTGATGTCCTGGAACTGAGATGATTGACCTCCAACAACCACAACCATCTTCCTTTGCCCTAGGTATGACACCAACCAGCGGAGAGTTTTTCCCTTGATTCCCATTGACTCCAGTTTCTCTAGGGCTCCTTGATGTCACACTTGGTCAAATACGGCCTTGATGTCAAAGACAGTCACTGTCACCTCCCCTCTTGAGTTCAGCTCTTTTGTCCATGTTTGGACTAAGGATGTAATGAGGTCAGGAGCTGAGTGGCCCTGGCAGAACCCAAACTGAGCGTCACTGAGCAGGTTGTTTATTAGTAAGTGCTGTTAAATAACATTGTCGATGACCCATTCCATGACTTCGCTGATAATCGAGAGTAGATTGATGGGGTGGTAATTGGCAGGATTGGATTTGTCCTGCTTTTTGTGGACAGGTCATAACTGGGCAGTTTCCACATTGCAAGTAGAGGCCAGTATTGTAGCTGTACTGGAACTGCTTGACTGGGGGCGTGGCAAGTTCTGGAGCACAAGTCTTCAGTACTATTGCTGGAACATTGTCAAGTCTCATAGCCTTTACGGTATCCAGTACCTTCAGCCATTTCTTGATAACACATGGAGTGAATCAAATTAGCTGAAGACTGGCATCTGTGATGCTTGGGACTTCAGGCAGAGGCCAAGATGCATCATTCACTCGGCACTTTTGGCTGAAGAATACTGCAACTGTTTTGTCTTTGTCTTTTGCAATGATGTGCCGGGCTCTCTCCCTCCTTCCAATTAATTGTTGCAGGACAGCAGTTGTATTTATAGCAAGTAACAACAACTTTTAACAAGACCACAAAATTTTTATTGATTCTGAGTGCATATTGTGAAATAAGACAATGGACCAAATCTTCTGTGGAGTGGCAATCACTGTCAGATTGCCACTTGGCTCCTATTTACCTACCTTAGACTGGAGCTCCACATTTCTCACCCGGACTTCCAACCTGGGCCTGCTGAGAAATGTGGAGCATGCTACTCATGGAGTCCTTCCCTTGGAGTATAGGATCATTGGGGGAAGCCAAGCTACACCCCCTTTTGACAGCACCAGCTGCCGTATTCTGGTAGGTTTAACTATCCCAGCCATTTTGACAAGCTCGGACAGAAGGTAAGTGGGTATGGTAAATGGGTGAGGTAGGATGAGTTGGTGGAGATATCAGGTGATCGGGATGGGGGGGAATAGTTGGGTGGTCAAATGGATAGTTAGTGGGTTCAGTGGGGGGGGGTGGTTGGGGGGTCACTAGTATAATTATACAAGAGTTACAACTGGTTTTAATCCTTTTAACATTTCCTGGGTAACTATTCTAAGTGAATTGGAACCATCTGAGGTCTCCACCTTTAAGTCAGAGTTTCAGGGTTCCAGATGCAGGGTAATTGCCCAATGGAAGTTGTAACTTCCTGGGCAATTCCCGTGCAGTCCTTGCATAGGGAGTTCCAAGAGGATCCCCAGCGCATCTTCCAGAGTACCACCAGGCTACCACTATCCAGAGATTGGAAGATCAGGGCCATTATCCGTGATTTCTTTTACTTAAGTAATTTGACTGTAATGTTGATTAGGACAATGTGTTTTAGGTTTTAAATAGGCCCACATGAGCATTTCTCATTCCTTGTCTTTTTCATTTTTCTCCTCTCTCTTTTTGTTACCTTATCTACAGCCCTACAACCCCAGGTAAAAATACAGGAAACCCACTCTGTTCCTTGCTGCTCTGCAGCAGCTGCCCAGGAGATTGTTGCAGACAGTCTAATCATGCAACTTAAATGTTTGCTTTTGCATCCTCATTTTGCTCCCACTTGGGAGTGAGTACTTTAAGAAAAGAACTTGAATTTTTGTGGAGATTTTCACATGCTCGAGGTCAGAAAGTGGTTAATCGACAATGGATTACTGTTTACGTTTAGTCACTCTGCCAATTCTATTGTACCTTATGTTGAACGATGCAAGAAAATGTGGTTGCTTAATCAGTAGTTAGCAAGGTCCTACATAAAACAATGTGATAAACAATTCGATAAACTAGCGGATAGCAGTCACAGCACACAAACAGGCCATTTGACCTAACAGGTCCACGCCTGAACACCTAATTTACTTTTTTTCATTGGCCTTATTAACCTGCGCTGCTACGTTTAGTGATTTTATGCTCCACATGAACCTCCTTCCACCCTTCTTCATCCAACCCCATCAACATATCCTTCTATTGTCTTTCGATCCTCATGTGTTTATCTAGCCTCCCCTCAAATACATCGCTGCTGGTCACGTCAACTCCTCCTGTGGTAGTGAGTTCCAGGTTTCTCATCACTCTGGGTGAAGAGGTTTCTGCTGAATTCTCTATTGCATTTATTGGTGACTGTCTTATATTTATGGTCATGTGGAAATATCTTCTCTACTTGTACCTTATCAAACCCTTTCATAATTTTAAAGACCTTTATCAGGTCACCCTTCAGTGTCCTCTTTCCTAGAGAAAAGTGCTTGTTCAATCTTTTTTGATAGGCATAATCTCTAAATTCTGGAATCATGTTTGTATATTATCCAGTGCCCTCCATATCCATTTTATAACATGGAGACTGGAACTGTCCATGATACTCCAAGTCTAACCAAAATTCTATACAAGTGTAATATAACTTCTTCGTTTTTCAGTTCTGCCCCTCGAGGAATGAATCTCAGTGTTGTGTTTTGCTTTTGTCATGAACTAATTAACCTGCATTGTTACTCTTGGTAATGTGTCTATCTATACCCCCAATCCCTCTGCTTCTTTAGAGATTTATTTTCCAAAGAGTATGTGGCCTCCTTATTCTTCCTACCAAAATATACGTCAGTCTTTGGTGGTGGTGGCTGAAAGATAAACTTTGGTCCGGACCAAGAATTAGGGTTGCCAACTGTGATTAAATGTATTCCTGGAGGTTTCATCACATGACTTGCCTCCACAGTCCAGCCATTATTCAGCCACCACATGCATCCCTGTGACATACTGTCTTCCAATATGCTGAAAAGCAGAAAGACTCTTTACCCAATTGGATAATGCTTGACTGTCAGCCAAATAGCCTTTTTTCCACCCATTTTCAACATTTTTATACCTGGTGAAGAGAATTGTTCAAAGAAAATTTAAGAAAGACTATGGCCTGAATTTTTTGGTTGTCGGGCCTGGGAGCAGATGAGAAATGGGCCACCAGCAGCGATCAGCCCCCGACCACGATTTCAAACTGGCTGGCCAATTAACAGCCAGCCAGCATGAAACATGCGCTGAAATGCTCAGCACTGCCGGGGTGGGGGCGGGAAGAGGGCAGGCGTCTGAAGCAACCAAGGGTGCGGGTGAGTGCTTCAAGAGAGCTCCCTGAAGACAGACAGCTGCCCAGGGGGCTGCAGACCTCCACAGACTAAAAGATACAACGAAAATGCTGCAAAATATGTCCGTGCAGCACAATCAAGTACCTGAAAGCATTCCTCATAAAAACCAGTACCCAGAAATCTTTTTTTTAATTTCCCAACGGAGATTTCATCCAGCCCTGGATTGAGATTTGAGTAAAAATGTGAATGCCACCTGGGAGAATGGCCCATCCACAACCGTAAATGTGCACGGTCCACGTAAAATCGTTGGTTGCATCGTTAATGAGCTTAATTTTCAGCGCTTCTGACTGCCGCATGTGCCCACTGATTGAAATGTCGCACAAGTGCACAATGATGTAAGGATGCTTGCCCAATGTCACCTCGCGCTTTTTTATATCCATTTGGGTCGGGCGCATGGCCTTCTGCAGGACATAAAATTCTGGCCTACGTTTTTTAATGTCCCTATGATTTTTCTCCAGAATTGCACACAGCAGTGTACTGGAGATTGATCTTCAATTCCTGGAGACTCCAGACCAATCCTGGAGGGTTGGCAAACCTACCAAGAACTCTGCTCTTCTGCAAGTATTGCAATTAGATCTTTTTTGTCTACCGACAGAAGACAGGGTCTCAGCATAACACCTCTGAAAGGCAGCACCTCTCAACTGCAGCACTCACTCAGTATTGTGCTGCTATATCAGTCTAGGTTATTTGCTCAAGTCTCTGTGTGGGGCTTGAACCCACAATCTTCTGACTTGGATATTGAGGCATGGTTACTACCAAGTATAAGTGAGCGTATTTAAGCATGGGTGGATAAAAAGTGTTGTAAACTAACTCACAGCTGCCATATCCTGGTGTTCTTGCATGATTAAGTTGGAAGGATCAAAGGAATTGAAAGAAATTGAAAATGTTTGCAACATTGTTTTAAAATGGCAGGGGCTGATCTTATTGTGTGGAATTTATTTACTCATCACACAAAAAGGACAGAATTTCTCAAGCTCAACAGTGGTCAAAGGCCAAAAATAAACTATTTAATTAATTCAGAGAATAAACTGAATTGTTTTCCTCCAGCTCTTTGTCAACATTTGTATTGATTGAGTTGGCATTTCAGGCTTAACCAAACTTCAGTAAGTTTGTTAAGGGTAAAGGTAACCATTCTAGTTGGCTAACCAATGAGAGACACAGTTGGATCATCCATCTGATCTGACATATAAATGACTGATACCAGTTAAGTGGAGGAGCTTCTAATTCCGTTGTCACAACAGGTAATGGATCTGCAGTGTTTAGAGTCATATATAGTATCATGTAGCTTTATTATATTAATTCTGGATGATTGGAAATAAGCAGCAATCTAAAATTTAACCAAGGGAGTGAGAGGAGAACATAAAGACAACATGGAAAATAAAATGTATGTCACATTAATTAGAAAATAATGGGGAATTTTTACTCCTGACCAGCTTTTATTTTTGGAATTCTATATTCTGTATTCTCAATAAAATGAAAATAATATTCACTATATTTAAAAATGCTACTGAAATTTAACATGAAAACTGAGAGGCTGCAGTGAAATTATGAGTACAGAAAAAATGATCACAATATTCATAGAGGGTGCAAGGAGAGTTAGATTGCTGATTGAAACTAAAATTAAAGGACTTTTAAGATTATGTTATAGCTGTGTACTATAATCATCACTGTTTACCATTGATACAAATGGAAGTTATGGAATTGTATTAATTATAATCTCAGATGCTGTCTGTAACTTGTTTCTGTTCAAAAGGAATTGCTACATTCTCATTGCATGCTTTAGTGAAGTGAAATATTTTTGCCTGAATTAAGTGTCACAAATTTGTGAGACCTGATATTGTGAACCAAAAAAGGGCTGCAGCTTATGCTTCTTATGCACATTATTTTAAATTTAAAGCTTACGGTATGGTATATTAAAGTGAGATGTTAAGTGTTTGCTAATGTTCCTGATATGTTACACAACAAAAACAAAAATACCTGGAAAAACTGTTGAAGTTCTGTTGAAGAGTCACATGGACTCGAACTGAGTTCCTCTCCGCAGATACTGTCAGATCTGCTGAGTTTTTCCAGGTATTTTTGTTTTTGATTTGGATTTCCAGCATCCGCAGTTTTTTGCTTTTGCCTGATATGTTATTGTTTTTATTCAAGTCCATCAATGCTGGCATAGTATGGGTTTTAAAGGTATTTAGCAAATATTTTAAAATCAAATTGTTTTGTTATATTGATTGTATTTTGTGTTGCATGGAATAGGGACAAGGGATTTCAAGGACAAGGGATTTCAAACGTGACAAGCCCTTGGTTTCCACTACACTTGGTCATTTTAAAAAAATAACAGTTGCATGAGAGTCGGGATAAATGGACCATTTGCAGGCTGGTAAACTGTAACAATAGGAGAGTCATGAGGATCGATACTGGTGCCTCAGATATTTATGATCTAAGTTAATGATTTAGATGAAGGGATGGACTGTATTGTAGCCAATTTTGCAGATGGTACAAAGGTAGGAAAGCAAGTTGTGAGGAGGATACAAGCATTTTGCACAGGGATAGATAGTTTAAGTGAATGGGCAAAAAATTGGTAGATGGAGTATAATGTGGGGAAATGTGAGATTGTCTGCTTTGGCAGGATGAATAGAAAAGCAAAATATTAATTAATTGGAAGAGATTGCAGAATGCTGCAGTACAGAGGGCTCTTGGAGTGTCCTTGTGCTCAAATCACGAAAAATTAACATGCGATATAGCAAGTAATTAGGAAGGCAAATGGAATGTTGACCTTCGTTGCAAGAGGGATGGAATATAGAAGAAGGGAAGTCTTGCTACAGCTGTACAGGGCATTGGTGAGACATCACCTACCGTGTACAATTTTGATCTCCTTACTTAAGGAAGGATATACTTGTATTGACAGTAGTTCCAATAAGGTTCCCCATGCTGACTCCTGGGTTGACAATGTTGTCTTATGAGGTAAGGTTAAGTAGGTTGAGTTTGGATCATTGGAGTTTAGATGAATGAGAGATTATCTTGAAATATATAAGATTCTGAGAGGGTTTGACAATGTGAATACTGAGAGGATGTTTCCCCTCGTGGGGGGAATCTAGAACTGAAGGCACAGTTTAAAAATAAGAGGTCTCCCATTTAAGATGGAGATTAGGAGGAATTTCCTCTCTCAGAGGGTCATGAGTGTTTGGATTTCTCTTCCACAGAGAGCAGTGGAAGCTGGATCATTGAATATTTTCAAGGCTGAGTGAGACAAAGTTTTGATTGACAAGGGAGTCAAGCGTTATGGGGGCGGTGAGGGGGGTGTTTAGGTAGGAAAGTGGAGTTAAGGCCATAATCAGATCAGCCATGATCTTATTGAATGGCGGAGCAAGCTCGATTAGATAAATGGCCTATTGCAGCTCCTATTTCTTCTGATATTATGAGTGATAATCAGATGAAAGCAGAAAATCTGCCTACTCATTCACCTTGAGAAGGATAAGGGAAGCAAAAGAAGAATTAACACAAAAATGAGGGAAAAAAACATTTATAAACTTGAATTAATTCTTGTGTTTTCAGCCTCCAAAGATTAAATTTGACTTTATAAATATTTGATGAATTTCTTTCCTCCCCACCTCTGCTTTTCAAATCCTAATCTTATTTAAATCTACTGAAATTGTGCTTGGATTGAAACATTTCCTGCATGCTATCTTCGTTGTGTCTCTGCCTTTGTGGATGGAATTCTTCTTATTTTGTCAGTTATCTTTGTATAATCTTTGTTTCTCATTCTGTCCCTCAGTTTCCCATCCCCTCAATCTTTGTCCTTTGTTTCAGTTCTGCCTTTGCAGTCTAACTCTGTTCTCTCTTTCTTTGCACAATATCCATGTCCTGCGTTATCTATCCCTTGCATTCTTTCTTAATTTATGCTGTATTTTCGCTCCACACTAATCTTCTGCATGCTGCTTCCATTCATTTGCTTTCTCTTCTATTCTGTTGAATCTTTACTTTTTTCTTTTCTGTCATTGTTCTCTATATATTCTCCTTGTTTTCATTCTGTCCCTTTTACTCCCTTCATATCTATCTTTCTGTTCATTTTACTTCTACATTCCGGGGGTGAGAAATTGGGCTTGGTAGCACTCCAAAATGATGTTTGATGCACACATGCACACACTTCTGCTGAGAATTGCTCTGGACACCATATTGGGGAGGATGTTAAAACATGCATGCACAATGACACCAATTAGCATGCAACACTGATTGAAAACCAGTGGTGCCATTTTAAGCTCTGTGATCCAGCTGACAATCTCTCTTAAACTTGCACAGCTGAACATGTGTTGAGCAGCAGGAAGGACAACCCCCACCCTCAAACCAACCTCCCCACACCAGCACAATTTGAACAGATTATCAACTATTCACAAGATAACTACTGACTGATCCCTTCTGGCTTTTGCCATGATAGCACAATTGGTTGCTGCTTTCTGTAGTTGTTTCAAGTGCAAAACTTCAAGGCACAAATCAGTTGCTCCCAGACATTGGAGTGCAGCATGAATGGGAACAAACAGATCCATGCAGAGATAGGCAAGATGCTAAAGAGGGAGGAGAAGGGGAGAGGGGCTCTCAGCAGGAGGCTGTATCCACTCAGAGTGTTCAAGGAGCAATTCTCCTACCTCAACCTCAGCAAGGAACAATGTGTGAGATATCTTTTTTTAATTTGTTCATGGGTCGTGAACATCTCTGGCAAGGCCAAAGTTTGTTGTCCACCCCTAGCTGCCCTTGAGTAGGTGGTGGTGAGCCATCTTCTTGAACCGCTGCAGTCCATGTGGTGTAGGTAAACCCACAGCTCTGTTAAAGGGGAAGTTCCAGGACTTTGACCCAGTGACAGTGAAGGAACGGCCATATAGTTCCAGGTATGGATGGTGTGTGGCTTGGAGGGTCTGTGGCTTGGAGGAGAACTTGCAGGTGGTGTTTTCATTATGCCCTTGGCCTTCTAGGCGCCTTTTCCCACCTATTTCCATTATTAAAAAATTTTAAAAAACCCCCACTAGAGCTATACCTTGAGTGCCCTACCATCCATTCTTAATTAACACATTCGTTTAGATAATATCACCAACTTTAACTTTAACACCTATGTGTTCTATTGTACTATTGTCGTTGACATCTTTTGATAATCTGCTTCTATCACTGCTTGTTTGTCCCTACAACCACACCACCCCCCCCCCACCTCCCTGTCTCTCTATCTCTCCGCCCCCCACACACACACTTTAAACCAGCTTATACTTCAACTCTTTCTTGGACTCGAACTCAAGTTCTATCGAAGGGTCATGAGGACTCGAAACGTCAACTCTTTTCTTCTCCGCCGATGCTGCCAGACCTGCTGAGTTTTTCCAGGTAATTCTGTTTTTGTTTTAGATCAGGTGTTTGGAAGCTGCTGTCAATGGAGGCTTGGCAAATTGCTGCACTACAACGGAGCAGTTTTCACTGAAATCTGCCACCTGCTGCACCCACAATTGTAGCCTTAGTGCAGGGCAAGAATTTCATTGCTAATGGCTGTGTTGGTGACCATAGTGATAAACTTCCCTGCATCTGGAGCCTTCCAGTCTGTAGCTGGATATATTTGGAAGCATCTTGCAGTTTGCTGTCAACTGTTGTGTGAGGGAGGTCAATGAGGCACTCTATTTAATGAGACCTAGCTTCAGTTCCTTCTCCCTTGCTTGACAGAGTGAATACATGGTTTTGCAAAGATGCCTTCCCCATGGTGCAGGGTACCATTGACTGCACACACATTGCACTGTGGCTGCTGCATGTTAATTCTGCCCCATACCAGAATCGAGAGGGTTTCCACTGCCTCAATGTCCAGCTGGTGGGTGATCAGAGGCAGTGAATCAGGCATGTCAATGCCTGGCATCCTGGCAGCAGTCATAATGCCTTTATTCTGCAGTAGTCCTCTGTACTGGTTGCATTTGAACCATCAATGAAAACCAAAGGATATCTGCTGATTGCATGGTTCATGACTGCTGTGTGCAACACAAGCACATATGCCAAGCATGCATACAATAAAAGCCATGCTGCCACATGAAAATGTGTTTGAACAAATTATTGGCGTGCTTAAACAATTCCACTACCTGGACAACTTAGGAGGAGCAGTACTTGGCAAAGGTTGTGTCAAGTGGGTGTGGTCTGCTCCATGCTGCCCAATCCTCATCATCATGTGGGCACAGCCCTTGCCACTGCCCATACAGTAAGCAGTTGAGGAAGGAGGAGGAAGCAGAAGGGAAACTTGATACTCTCTCACTGTATGGACTGCCTTTGAAGACCAAATGTGACTGCAGTATCAGTGATTGCAACCACAGCTCTCCATTCACCAACACCCCCACACCTGCCCTCTCTCACTGGCCACCACAGCATCCACTTGGCTACAATGCAAAAATAAAATTTACCACAAAATAAACTTTATAAAGTGATTTTATAAATGAAATAATGCCATCTTGCACACAAACATAAACCAATTACCCTTGTGCATTCCCTTAGTGCTTAGGTTTTGTGTGCCTTTACTGCCTTTGTGCAGCTACCCAGTGTGACCCCCATGGCTGCAGCAAGGCTGTGGAAGGCTCCTGAATTTCAGTGGGAAAGATTGCAGATGGCCTTGGAGAACTGACCTCAAGCATCTCTGGGTCCAGAAGGTATAGCTGCAGACTCCACAACGCAGCAAGGGCTGCAACCTGGACTGACTGGCTAACAGGCAACAGCAAGGGCACTTGTGGAGTGGCAGGGGTGGGAAGCAAGGTGTTGCCATTCTGAAAGAGTACAGCAGGCTCATGCTCCATGCCACTGTTACTTCCCCCAGGGCAGCGTCTCAACAATCCTCGCCATCTGTTGGAGGAGAGATTATGGGATTCCTGCAAAATGACATGCTGACAGCAACAGGCACAGGTTAATCATACATCGCATTCCCCATACCTATTTTCAGGGATTTTCCAATTTAGCCCCTTCTCTCTCTCTTCTTTTCTCTGTTATTTCCCTCTAAGCACTCTCTCTGATTTATATCTCCTTGTATGTGTTATTTATTTGTGTTTTCTGTTGCGTATTTGTGTGCTTTCCATTCAGGTGTATATATAAAATAAATAGAGTATTCTTCAAAAGCTGACAAATTTATTAGATTATTAGGGGTAGGTAGCATTATGGAGTTGAGGCTGCAATCAGATCAGTCATGATCTTATTGAATGGCGGAGCAGGCTCGAGGGGCCAAATATCCTACTCCTGCTCCTAATTCATATGTTCATAATTCCTTACATAATCAAATCACCAAGGCATCAGAATAGGTTAGAAACTGATCTGAGACAGAGGTTGTGACAAGAACATGTGAACAGCCAATGAAGTACTTTTGAAGTGTCGTCAGTGTTGTAATGTAGGAAATGGGTTAGTTTAATATCTGCTATAAATGTGTATGTATCACTTGTCCACCTATTGCTCAGTAAATGCATGTATTTGTTAAATTCTAAACCAAGGTGATCACCTACTACTTTTCAACAACATTAAAGTCCCATGGGAGCACAGGAGAGCTCAAACATCTGAAATTGTTTACAAAAAGGGTTCCTATCCCTTATCCTAGACTAAAATCAAAAACTTATCCTGGTAAAAAAAATTGCAAATCACTCTGGAGACCTTAGGAAGCTCTGGCTTACCAACGAGCGTAATCTCATATACAGGATTTCAGTGCAGCAGTAATACTGTCTTACTGCAATTGTATAGAGTCTTGGTGAGACTACACCTGGAGTTTGGTGTACACTTCTGGTCTCCTTACCTAAGAAAGAATATACCTGCTATTGAGGAACAGCAACAAAAGTTCATCAGACTGATTCCTGGGATTGTCCTGTGAGGAGACTGGGCCTATATTCTCTAGACTTTAGAAGAATAAGAGGTGATCTCATTGAAACATACAAAATTCTTACAGGGTAAGAACTTTTGCAGTAAGACATTGTTACTCCTGCACTGAAATCCTGTATATGAGATTATGCTTGTTGGTAAGCCAGAGCTTCCTAAGGTCTCCAGAGTGATTTGCAATTTTTTTTTTACCAGGATAAGTTTTTGATTTTAGACTAGGATAAGGAATAGGAAACCTCTTTGTAGACGGTTTCAGATGTTTGAGCTCTCCTGTGCTCCCATGGGACCTTGATGTTGTTGACAAGGTAGATACAGCAAGGATGCTACCCCTGGCTGAGGGTCCCAGAACCAGGGAACACAGTCTCAGAATAAGGGATAGGCTATTTAGAACTGAGATAAGGAATTTCTTCACTCAAGGGCTGTGGAGAGTCAAGACAGAGATTGATAGATTTCTGGACAGTAGAGACATCAAGGGATATAGAAATAGTACAGGAAAGTGGTGTTGAGGTAGAAGACCAACTATGACCTAGTTGAATGGTGGAGTACGCTCAAGGGCCAAATGGCCTACTCCTGATAATATGTTTCTCCAGAAGCCAAAGTATCTAGATTTAGAGTAGGAGAAATAACCATAAACATAACAGGAGCATAATACATCTATTTGCTTCTTTTCTTGCAGGTTCAAAGCCAGTGGCCATGATGATTACGATTCTGGTTATTTCTATTGCAACATTGACTCTGGCTATTCAGTGTTCTGGAGACAGATGTCTATCAGGATTAAATCACAAGGCAATGCCTGGCCCTGAGCCAGGCATGAGGGCGTGCAAATTGTACTCCCAATGTAAGTTAAAGCAACCAAGCCAAAGGCAACTGAAAAGTGTAACAGTGATGTGATTCTCCTTTGGGAAATAAGGACAGACTTTGAATTACATAGGAAAGTAAAGAACCAGAGAAGACCAACTATCCAGCCAGCCCTAAAAATCCACTCCATTGAGTATCTAGCGAATTGACCCATAAATTTCTCAGCAGCATAAGGGGTCGGCCATCTAGGATTGAGATAGGGGGTCGTGAATCTTTGGAATTCTTTACCAAAGACAGATGTGGATGCTAGGTTGATAAGTATATGCAACACCGAAACTCATTGATTTTTTTTGGTCAGAAGAGAATCAAGGAATATGGGGATAGGAAAGTGGGGTTGATGTAGAAGTTCAGTAATAGTCTTATTGAATGGCAGGGCAGACTTGATGAACTGTAATAAAAACAGAAAATGCTGGAAAGACTCAGCGGGTCTGGCAGAGTCTGTGGAGAGAGAAACAGTTTTTATTTTTTTGCAAAAATATACTTTAGCAATAAAATATCTAAAAAATATTTCAAAACAGTCATCACAAAAATTACAATGATATTCAAATTATATACGTAGATCATGTTGCAGACTGAGGTGCTTCAGTACAATAAAAAGATCATTACAAATATTTCAGAATGGTTATTGCAGAAAGTGCAATGATATTCAAATTATTTTCAGATAGATCATGTTGCATATTGAGGTGCTCCAGTGCAATAAAAAGACATTTACAAGCATTTTAAAATGGTTGTTGCAGAAAGCACAATGCTATTCAAATTATCAACATAAGTCATGTTGCACTCTGAGGTGCTTCAATTGTGATAGATGTAATATTTACTGTATACATTTGATGTGAGTCATACAGCCCAAGCAGTTCTACAGAATTCCCAGCCCCTCAGTGCACTATGGCCGCAAGGCCTTAGACAGCAATCTTTCCCCATTGTGCCTCTGCGGTGGCTGCCCCAAGCTTTAGTGCATCCCTCAGCACGTAGTCCTGGACTTTGGAATGTCCCAGTCTGCAACACTTGGTCGAGGACGACTTTTTACACTGGAAGTCCAACAAGTTTCAGGCAGACCATGGATACAGAGTTAAATTTTTTTAACAAAAATATACTTTATTCATCAAATATCTGAAAGAACATTACAAAATATTTAAAGGCCATCACAGAAAGTGCAATGATATTCAAGTTTTCTATATAGATCATGTTGCACCCTGAGGTGCTTCAGTACAATAGTGACAGGTATAATGTTCACGACACACATTCAATGTGAATCATACAACCTGAGCGGGTCTATACAATTCCCAACCCCTCAGTACACTATGGCTGAAAGGTTCTGGACAGTGACCGTTCCACATTACATTTCTGCGGTGGCTACCCCAAGCTTCAGTGCATCTCTCAGCACGTAGTCCTGGACCTTGAAATGTGTCAGACTGCAACACTCGGTCAGGGACAACTCTTTGCACTGGAAGACCAAAATGTTTCAGGCAGACCAAAGAGAGTCTTTCACCGAGTTGATGATCCTCCAGCTGCAGTTGATGTTTGTCTCTGTGTGTGTCTCTGGGAAGAGCCCATAGAGCACAGAGTCCTGTGTCACAAAGCTGCTTGGAATGAACCTCAATAAAAACCACTGTATTTCTCTCCAGACCTTCTTTGCAAAGGCACAATCCACAAGGAGGTGGACGACAGTCTCTTCTCCACCACTGCGTTTCAAGCCTAGATGACTCTTCTTCAGTACTTGATGAATTATATTGCCTCCTCCAACTCCTATTTCTTATGTTCCCATGTAACTCCATCTGTCTACCTGAGCAATCCATTCCACACATTCATCACTTTGTGCTAAATAATTAAATATAAACAATCTGTTTACCTTCTGTAGTAAGAAACGGTTTAACTTACAATTATTGTTGTGGGGATCACGTGACTGTATACACCAATCAGCACTAAGTGTGGGGAATCCTCTGGGTGGAGCTTTTTTGCCTTAGTCTTGGAACAAGCATGTAGCTTCATCTGGAATCTGTAAAGAAAGTTTACTGTTTCTTACAAGAAACTCATCCTGCACTCCAAGTTTATTACTTGGCCACGAGGATAAGTAGCGCCAACATAGCACCTCACCTCGTGACTCTGAGGGAAGAAAAGAAGTATACTCACCAGCAGTACCTCACACTGGCAGAATTGACCTGTATGACTCATCCGTGAAGGACTGGAGTCAATACATTGAGCGATTAGGTTTCTATTTTGTAAATAACAAAATAACGTTGGAGGAGAAACAAAAGGCAATTCTCCTAAGTGTTTACTGGAGCAAAACCTATAACCTAATCCGTAGCTTGACACCTCCGAACACGCCAATTTCCAGAACCTTCACCGAGCTAGTCGACCTCATGAAAGGACATTTTTAACCTAAACTCTCAGTGATCATGCAAAGATTCAAATAAGATTTGAATAAGTCGATTTCAACGTACACTGCTAAGTTAAAATAGTTAATGGAGTACTGCAACTTCGATGATACTTTAAACAACATGTTGTCAGATCATTTGGTTTTTAGCATAAACAATTATGCCATTCAGCGCCATTTACTTGCAGAAGTTGAGATAGACCTGAAGCGCGCCATGGAGGTGGCGCCAGCAATGGAGAGTGCTGAGAGGGACTTGCCGGCTTTGCAGAGTGTACAACGTGGTGCTCTTTTGCAACTAGGGCAGGAACCTGCCACTGGGCATGGCGTGAAGATCAGGGAGGCAACCGTGAAGTGGGACACAGTCCCTATTGCTAGAAAAACAAAAAGAAATGCTGGAGGCAGCTCACCAGTAACCCAGAAGTTAAAGTGTTACCATTGTGGGGGAAATCATGCAGCCAAAGTCTGTAGATTTAAAGAGGCAGAATGCCGCTACTGCTACAAAAAAAAGGGCATGTCTTTAAACAGTGCAAGGCTAGATCAAGACAGCCATTCAGACGGCAGGTCAAGTTAAATGAAGTGCACAATATAGAAGAGCCAGAAGTTACTGAGGCTGATGTTTGTTCCCTACACAATCTGAAGGCCAGGAAAACTGAACCCATTACTGTTACATTTCAAGTAAATGGAAAGCCCCTGCTCATGGAGGTGGACACAGGTGCATTGGCCACAGTGGTGGGAGAAAGCATCTTTAAATACCTCAGAGAAGGTGCCCAGCCTTTGAGTTTGGAGAAAACAGCCACTCAGTTAAAAACATATACAGAAGAAGCAATACATGTGAAAGGCATCGCCTCTGTATCTGTATCATACAGGCAACAGATTGTTGAAAAAAATCTAACCAAATTTGTCCAAAATTTTTCAAGTCAGGACAAGAAGAAATCCTGAGTTGACAAGGGAATATGATGGTGTCTTTTGGAATGAGATAGAAGAACCAAAGGATCTTCACAGGAAGGAGGGATCCCCTCAGTTCATAGTTAGTTCCACAGGAAAATCATAAGGAAGCTAAATGAATGCAGTGCCACACTGAACCAACTGAAGAAACAGTTGGAAGAAAAAACCCAACAGAGGTGTTCCAAGAGGAAGCCAAAAGATACAAAAAAAGAGACAGAAGAACTGAAGAATCAGTTGATTGAGGCAATAGAAGGAAAAGTCATGGACCTTTCCAAGGTGCAAATGGGTAACACAACCCCTGATCTGAACCAAGTTAAGATTTCACCAGACAAAAATTTGGCCGACTGTGAAATCAAATTGAAGGATGAGACAAAACCCTGTGGCAAACACAAAAAGAAAAAAAGAAATCAAATCTGAAAAGTCAGTAGGATATGCATCCAGAACCCTTTCTGCAGCTGAGAAAGGTTACTCTCAAATTGCAAAAGAGGGATTATCTATCATGCTTGGAGTAAAAAAGTTCCATCAATATTTGCATGGTCGGCACTTCACCATGGTGTCAGATCATAAATCACTGTTAGAGTTGTTCAATGTAGATACGACAATCCCACCAATAGCCTCTGATAGAATTCAAAGATGGGCTTTAATTTTGTTGACATACGAGTACACTTTTATGCACCATTGGGGTGTGCATATAGCAAATGCAGATGCCCTCAGTCATCTCTCTTTGCCCGACAGTATTAAACATGTCCCCAGTACCTCAAAAGATAGCACTCATGTTGAATTTCCTGGACTCTTCACCAGTCTGCATGAGACAGTTAAAGAATTGGACAAATCCGGATACAATGTTAGCAAGTGTCCATGAACAGGTATTACAAGGATGGTCAAAAGCACAAGTTCCTGAAGAATTAAAACCATTCTTTGTACATAGAGCTGAGCAGAGTTGTTGAGATGGTATCTTATTATGGGGAGCAGGGGTAGTTATCCCTGTGCAAGGAAGAGAATCATTATTGGAAGAACTTCATAGTGAGCATTTTGGTATTTTGAAAACGAAGATGGCCATACGAAGTTATATCTGGTGGCAATGTACAGGCAGTGATATAGAAGAAATGGTGAAACAACAGCAGAAGTTGCCCATTTCAGTTCCACTGCATCTGTGGGAGTGGCCTGGTTGACCCTGGGTTGGAGTACATATAGACTATATAGGTCCATTTCTTGGTACTATGTTTCTTGTGATTTTTGATTCATATTCCAAATGGATGGATTTGTTTGAAGTGAGATCACCTACTTTGTCAGCAACCATTGAATAACTGCACCAGAGTTTGTGTTCATGGTTTACTTGAAGATATTGTATCAGACAATGGTACAGCTTTCACTAGCACTGAATTCCTAAACTGTGATTTCTCAGCAAGTTTTAAGGAGGCTTATGACTAGGCTTGCTTTTCCAGTTTATTTGCTTGTTTTTCTTCCAATAGCTTCATGCTGCTTTTCCAACTACACTGAAGAGCTGGCTGTGACCCCAGTCACTAAGGTACAGAATACCTATTGGAACCGATGTGGTAATTTAAGCTCAAGGTAAGCCAACATCTTATTAAAAACTTTTAAGAATTCAGAATTCTTAACTTTTTGAATGGCCTCTGTTCCCTTTGGATGGAAATAGTCCGAGCTGTGGCTATTGAAGACAATAGCCAGAGTTTGAAACTGGAATAGAACTCACCAGTTAAAATCCCACCATGGCAAGTTGTGAAATTGAAATCAATATAAAAAATCTTGTGATTTGTGCACCACAAAATTGCGGTGAAGCTGTAAAAATACAACTGGTTCAAAAGTCCTTAAGGGAAAGGATCTGTCATTCCTCACTAGTCTAGCCTATGTGTTACTCCTGTTCCATGCAAACAACAACTTGCATTTATATAGCACATTTAAGGTAGAAAAACGCCCTTGACACCTCATGAAAGTGTAATCAGACAAAATAGGAAAACAGGGATGAAGAAGGAGAATCTGGAAGGGGTGAACAAAACTTGGTCGATGGGATGTTTTTTAATGAAGGCCTTGGAGGAGAAAAGGCAGAGGGGTTTAGGGAGTGAATTTCAGATTGTTGGGCTTAGATGACTGTAAGCATGGTCAACAATGGTGAGGTGAAGAGAAAGAGGAATCCACAAAAGTTCAGAATTACAGGAATAGAGAGTTCAGGTGGCATTGTAGGGGATGAAGGAGGTTACAGAGATACAGAGGGGTGAGGCCATGAAGATGTTTAAACACCTGGATGCTGAGATTTTTAATGTTTGTGGCCTGGAACCTAGTGTAGTTAAGGAGGAATAGGGGTGATGGATGAGGGAGATAGGATGTGGGTGGTAAAGTTACCAACTGGCAATGGGCTAAAGTTTACATAGGTAAGAAAGGGGGCAGGGAGAAGCTTGGAGATCATTGAAATAATTGAGTCTGGAGATGACAAAGTCATGGAGAAAGGTTTCAGTGACAGATGAACTGAGGCAGAAGAAAAGGCAAGTTATGTGATGGAGGTGGAAGTAGGTAGCATTTGTGATGAAAGAACATGGAGATTGTGAAGAGTCTGGTTTAGCTTGAGACAATAGCCAGGGAGGGGGTGGAATCAGTTTGTGTTGTGACCAAATGTTTGTAATCTTCCCAGTGTTTCACTGGAGGAAATTGTGCTCGTCTGAGAATAAATATCAAACAAGCAATATGAAGCAGTCTCTGAGCGCAGACGCAATGGAGAGATTGAAAGAGATGAAGAGGTAGAGCTTAATAGATGATATTTAATGCCCTAATTAAAACTTTTTATGAACAATTAACACCCACATCCCAAAACTACTTTAAAGGCAAGATACTGTGGATGCTGGAAATCTGAAACAAAAACAAAAAATGCTGGAAAAGCTCAGCAGGCCTGACAGCGTCTGTGGAGAGAAAGACAGAGTTAATGTTTCGAGTCCGTATGACTCTTCTGTCATACAGACTCAAAACGTTAACTGTCTTTCTCACCACAGACGCTGTCAGACCTGCTGAGTTTTTCCAGCATTTTTTGTTTTTGTCCCAAAACTACCTTGGTGTATGAGTGAACAAATGTTTATTGCATTCATATGACATTCCTATGTACACTATTTTAACAGAGGATTAACTGATTTAAAATAAATAGGTTGATTTCTTAGTTCAAGTTCAGTCTGAAGAATCTCATGTGGCATGTTAATGTCCTCAGGTTAATTCCTAGACTACAGTGTTTGTGCAGAGGTAAGAAAAATGTCAGACAGATGTTATTTTTACAGTGGTGATATTATGCACACATTGATATAGTGTTGCTTTCAAAACAGTGACCATAACATGGTAGAATTTAGCATTCAGTTTGAGAGGGAGAAACTTGGGTCGGAAACAACAGTGCTAAACTTACATAAGGGTAATTACAAATGAACGAGGGGAGAGTTGTCTGGGGTGGACTGGGACAGAATTTTAGCAGAAAAAACAGTTGATGAACAATGGCAGATGTTTAAGAAAATAGTTCATGACTCACAACAAAGATATATCCCAGTGAGAAAGAAGGATTCCAGGAAGGGGATAAACCAACCATGGTTAACCAAGGAAGTTAAGGACAGTCTCAAATTAGAAGAAAAGGCATACAATGTGGCAAAGATTAGTGGTAAGCCAGAGGATTGGGAAAGTTATAAAAACCAGCAAAAGATGATCAACAAAAGACAAAATGCTGCAATTCAGTGTGATTTCCAATGCCATGTTTGATAAACAGAAAAAACCTTCTGTTTGAAGCTATAGCAGTTTTATCACATTGTTTGCAGATTGATACATGCTGTTTTATTTTGGTATTGGTATTTATGCATTTGAGCAGCTAACCCCGCAATATGATCAGAAAGATAGCTTTGGCCTAAAAGACACCCTCCTTCAATGACAATGGCTGGGATTTTCCGTGCCTGCTGGCCTCAGGCCTCAGGTGTGTTCGGTGATGTGAGCGGACAATATGGTGCGATAGGTGTCACGCTGACCATCGGAAGTTGAGAACCTCATTGTAATACATCAGCAAATCATTGTAAGAGCTGCCTGCCGGACTCATTCCCCTCGCCACCATCCCCCCACCCCCCAACCACCAACACCCACCCCCTACCAACACCCACCCCCCACCCCTCCAGATCACCCACCTACGTCAGCGGGAAAACATGCTGGTGTGTTTCTTAACAGCACATAAGCGACGTGCACCTGGTGGGCTGCACTTCGCTTGGGACTTCAAGGTTTGTTTGCCTACCTTGCTTTGGTCAGCACTTGCAGTCATCAGCGCCAGGCTTCACAGACAGCACCCCATCACTTTTAGGAGGGTTCACAGCTACATCTCTATCTACCAGATCTGCCGTATGCGGGTGGCTTTTCAATGGTTGCAGGGCAAGGTCTTTCTTGGGGAAGGGGGAGAAGTGGCCTCAGGCAAGGGAAGAGGCTGCAGAATGAGAGCTGTATTGGGGAAGGAGGGTGTTGGGGGGTACATGATTTGTGCAAGTGGCCTCAAGATGGTGAGGACTGAGGGGGCAGTCTCTCGAGGAGATGAGGCCAGATGGACATGTGAGGGTATGTGTGTGAGAATGGGTGATGATGTCCCTTGAGCTGGCAGTGAGTGAGATGCAGTGAATGTGTGCTGGGCTTGAGTGTGTGAGTTTAGATTGATGGGATGGTTGCCATACCCTGGCTGCACGGATGTGATCATTCATCCTCTATCTGAATTGGATGGCCAACCTTTTCTGTGCAGCACTGGCACTGCCCACTGCTGCCACCACCTACCATGCTGGATTGGTGATGCCGCTGGCTGTCCTTTGACCAGAGCAAGGGTAAAGAACATGTGGAGAGGCCACCATGGCGTCTAAATGACATTCCAGTGACGCGCCATTAAACCTGGGGGCTGCAATCTCTTTGCTTTTCATGGACATCTTCCCCGCAGTAGTCATGGGCTGGAAACACTGAGATGCGTGTGCGCGGCTGGACTTTAAATATGGTGCCCGGCTTGATGAAACAGTAATGTAATGGGCGAATGAGAGCCCACCCACCATGGAAACGGCATGTTTCCCGGGAATACATAAGCAATGCAGTGGGTTTGGGATGATACAGCTGAAAACCCGCCATTGCGGCTGGCAGGTAAAACATTGTTTTATCTGCCCACTACTGTTTGGGTGGAATCATCCCAGATTTGCACAATGACTATGCATCTTTATGAAGAAAGAACCCTTATTATTTAAATATTGATAACAAAACAAAGCACACTTAAGAATTGCACTGTAACTAAGTCATATTCTGCCATTTTAGCCACATATATCACAATATGGATACAAGTAAGGTAAAATTGTTATACCTGGGAGCAGGTCACCTCTCCTGTGGAAAGATTATCAGAATAAAAATAGGACAAAACTGCAATAAATTGCAAGAAGTATTGCAGAGTGATTACTGATTATCTGTTGTTATTCACTACTGCAGATGTGAGGAGTACATGAAAAAAATAGATTGTTTCTACCATTGCTCACCCCATGCCTTCAACTGGATCAATCCCAATAATTCATATTCAATTCTTGCTGTTCCAATCTGTCAGGGCTTTTGTGATGACTGGTAAGTTTTTTAAAAAAATCTTTCTCTGGGACTATTCCAATATTTATTGCATTTCATCTTTTTACAATGTAGAACTCTGATTTTCTGTCACAGAGTAAAACATTCTTTAGTGTATACTACCCCAGTGCAGTACTGAGGGAATGCTGCACTGTCAGGTTTGTTGTCTTTTAGGTGAGACATTAAACCGAGGCCCCATCTGCCTGCTCAGGTGGATGTAAAATAAACATTTTGAAGAGCAGGGGGGTTATACCCAGTGTTCTGGCTAAAATCTATCCCTAAATCAAAAACAGATCAGAAAAAAACAGATTATCTGGTCATTATCACATTTCTGTTTGTGAAGGCTTGCTGTGTGTATATTGGCTGCTGCATTTCCTACATCACAACAGTGCCTACAGTTCAAAAGCACTTCATGGACTGAAGTGTGCTTTGAGGCCTCCGGTGAAAAGTGCTACATCAATTCAACTCTTTCTTTTCTTTTTTCAATAATGTGTAACTTAAAATACATAAAATACTCATATGGTTTGACAAAGATATATTGGGAAAAGGAGTTTGTAAACAATTCATACTTTTAAATGTTGCCTTATTGGATGAATTTTGTACTTATCAGAATGAAAGATATGTGTTTAGTTTTGAAAGCAATGTCAATCATTGCTAGTACTCCACCAAGCCCAACATCCATGTTTTATTCCGGTCTCAAGAAGAAGTTGGAGCGGGTGAATGGAGGAATCATTTGAGTGGGCAACCACACTGATGGTAACCCACCAGTGCAAAGAAGGTTCAGCTTATCAGTGGAAGTAATCTTAAAGCAGTTATTAATGAACAAACATTTGTTGTCTACAGGTTTGCAGCCTGTAGAGATGACCTGACCTGCACTAGAAACTGGCTTTCTGATTGGGAATGGGATGATCAAGGGAATAACTGCAGAAGTGAATGCATTCCATTCCATCAGGTAGGAACAGTAGAATTACATTTTAATGGACAGTTGATGGATTTAACACATAGATATGGCAATGAGATAATGTAATGGCATATTTTGTTTTGGTAACACATTGAAAGGGACAACATTCCCATGATTAGTAGTCAGGATAAATTGATATACCCAGTTTATTGATATCCACCATAAATTATGGAATTTTGTATCGATAGATTGATAAACACGAATTCTCTTGTGGTCTATGCTAATTTTGGTAATGTGATCCATACAGATTCAACATCAAGTTCGTTCAAAAGAGTTGTGAGAATTCTTGAAGGTTTGGGGTGAGTTGAGCAGTGAGTGTAGCCTATAATAAGTTATATTTTTAAAGGACTTTTAATGTGGAAAAATGTCCCATGGCACATCACAGAGGCAGAGGGGAAAATGGACTCTGAGCTAAAGAAGGTGATATTAGGAGGTGACAAAAAGTTTGGTCAAAGAGGTTGGTTTAAAAGAGTATCTTAAAAGAGCAGAAGAAAGTAGAGGTAGTGGGTATAGGGAGGGAATTCCAGAGAGGGAGACTTAGGTAGCAAATGACATGGCCATCCAGAGTGGGGTGAATGGGGATGAAATGAAACTGAAATCAGAACACCAAAGAATGCAAGGTGTAGGCTGGAGGAAATTATAGATATAGGAAGAGGAGATGCCATGGACGGATTTAAGCAGAAGGATGGGAATTTTAAATTTGAGACATCAGAGGACTGAGAGACAAAATCGATTGCCTTGGACAGGGATGATGCACAAATTGAATTTGGTGCAGGATATGATATGGGCAGCAGAGATTTGAAAGTTTATAGAGGATGGAATGCTGGCCAGGAATAGTTTAGCCTGGAAATAACAAAGGCATGGATAAGAGTTTCAGAGCTAAATGGATTGAACTGATTGATGGACAATGTGCAAGTGGAAGTGAACTTTGTAATGGAGATGCAGGTAGAGTGTCTCAAAACCAACAACCCCTAGGCCGAGTCCGTGCTGGATTTCAGATCTTTTTTGGAAAAAAATTGGAACCCTAATTCAATCAATAAGAGATATATAAAATCAAGATAATAAGTTTCTTTAGTAATATAGAAAATAGCCACAGGAGTAGACCATTCAGCCCTTCGAGCCTGCTCCTCCATACGTTATGATCATGGCTGATCACCCAACTTAATAGCCTGCTCCCGCTTCCTCCCCATTGCCTTTGATCCCTTTTGCCCCAAGAGCTATATCTAACTCCTTCTTGAAAACATACAATGTTTTGTCCTCAACTGCTTTCTGTGCTAACGAATTCCACAGGCTCACCGCTCTCTGGGTGAAGAAATTTTTCCTCATCTCAGTCCTAAATGGTCTACCCTGTATCCCCAGACTGTGACTCTTGGTTCTGGGCTTCCCCACCATCAGGAACAACCTTCCTGCATCTACCCTGTGTAGTCCCGTTAGAATTTTATAGGTTTCAATGAGACCCCCCTCATTCTTTTGAACTCCAGCGAATATAATCCTAACTGATTCAATCTGTCCGCATACGTCAGTCCTGCCATCCCAGGAATCAGTTGGGTAAACCTTCATTGCACTCCCTCTATAGCAAGAACATCCTTCCTCAGATAAGGAGACCAAAACTGCACACAATATTCCAGGTGTGATATCACCAAGGCCCTGTATAATTGCAGCAAGACATCCCTGCTCCTGTACACGAATCCTCTCGTTATGAAGGCCAACATACCATTTGCCTTCTTTACCGCCTGCTGCACCTGCACGCTTATCTTCAGCAACTGGTGTATGAGGACACCCAGGTCTCGTTGTACATTCCCCTCTCTCAATTTATAGCCATTCAGATAATAATCTGCCTTCCTGTTTTTGCTACCAAAGTGGATAACCTTACATTTACCAACATTATACTGCATCTGCCATGCATTTTCCCACTCACTCAGCTTGTCCAAATCACACTGAAGCATCTCTGTATCCTCCTCACAGCTCACCCTCCCACCAAGCTTTGTGCCATTTGCAAATTTGGAGATATTACATTTAGTTCCCTCATCTAAATCATTAATATATATTATGAATAGTTGGGGCCCCAGCACCGATCCCTGTGGTACCCCACTAGTCACTGCCTACCATTTGGAAAAAAACCCGTTTATTCCTACTCTTTGTTTCCTGTCTGCCAACCAGTTTTTTGTCCATCTCAACACACTATCCCCAATCCCATGTGCTTTATTTTTACATGCTAATCTCTTTTGTGAGACTTTGTCGAAAGCCTTCTGAAAGTTCAAATAAACTGGTTCCCCCTCATCAACTCTACTAATTACATCCTCAAAAAATTCCAGTATATTTGTCAAACATGATTTCCCTTTCGTAAATCCATGCTGACTCTGTCTGATTCTGCCATTGTTTTCCAAGTGCTCAGCTATTAAATCTTTTATAATGGACTCTAGAATTTTCCCCACTACTGATGTCAGGCTGACTGGTCTATAATTCCCTGTTTTCTCTCCAACTCCCTTTTTAAATAGTGGGGTTACATTAGCTACCCTCCAATCTGTAGGAACTGTTCCAGAGTCTATAGAATTTCAGAAGCTGACCACCAACGCATCCAATATTTCTAGGGCCACTTCCTTAATTACTCAGGGATGTAGATTATCAGGCCCTGGGGATTAATCGGCCTTCAATCCCATCAATTTCTCCAACACCATTTCCCTACTAATACTGATTTCTTTCAATTCTTCCCTCTCACTAAACCCTGTGTTCCCCAACATTTCTGATATGTTATTTGTGTCCTCCTTTGTGAAGACAGAACCAAAACATGTATTTAATTTGGTCAGCCATTTCTTTGTTCCCTATTATAAATTCACCTGTTTCTGACTGTAAGGGACCTACATTTGTCTTCATCAACCTTTTTCTCTTCACATACCTATAGAAACTTTTACAGTCAGTTTTTATGTTCCCCGCAAGCTTACTCTTGTACTCTATTTTCCCCTTCTTAATCAACCCCTTGGTTCTCCTTTGCTGAATTCTAAAGTGCTCCCAATCCTCAGGTCTGTCATTTTTTTCTGGCCAATTTGTATGCCTCTTCCTTGGATCTAATACTATCTCTAATTTCCCTTGTAAGCCATGGTTTGGCCACCTTTCCTATTTTACTTTTGCGCCAGAGAGGATTAAACAATTATTGCCGTTCACCCATGTGCTCTTTGAACGTTTGCCATTGCCTATCCACCATCATCCCTTTAAGTAACATTTCCCAATACATCATAGCCAACTCGCACCTCATACCATCATGGTTTCCTTTATTATGATTCAGGACCCTAGTCTCAGAATCAACTACGTCACTCTCCATCTTGATGAAGAATTCTATCATATTATGGTCGCTCGTCCCCAAGGGCCTCACACAACTAGATTGTCAATTATTCCTTTCTCATTACACAATACCCAGTCTAGGATGGCCTATTCTCTAGTTGGTTCCTCAATGTATTGGTCCAGAAAACCATCCTGTATACACTCCAGGAATTCTTCCTCAACGGAATTGTTATTAATTTGATTTGCACAATCTATATGCAGATTAAAGTCACCCATGATTACATATGTTCCTTTATTGCATGCATCTCTAAGTTCCTGTTTAATACCATTCCTAACATCACTACAGTTTGGGGATCTATACACAGCCCCCACTAATGTTTTTTGCCCCTTAGTGTTTCTCAGCTTTACCCATCGTCGGAGCTAATATCTTCCCTCCCTATTGCGTTAATTTCCTCTTTAACCAGCAATGCAACTCCACTGCCTTTTCCTTTTTGTCTGTCCTTCCTAAATACTGAATACTCCAGGATGTTCAGTTCCCATCCCTGGTCACCCTGCAGCCATGTCTCCATAATGCCAACTATATCATACCTGTTTACATCTATTTGCGTGGTTAATTCATCCACTTTATTGCGAATGCTCTTTGCGTTAACGCACAAAGCCTTAAGGCTTGTCGTTTTAACATTACTTGTCCCGTTCCCACTATCTTTCACTGAGGCCCTTAATTTCTCTGCCTACCACTTTTCTTATTCCCCTTTCTGTCTTCTGTTCATGTCCTTGATTCCCCCTCCTCTGACTCCTTGCATAGGTTCCCATCCCCCTGCCATTTTAGTTTAAGCCCTCCCCAGCCACTCTAGAATACATATTAAAGTGTTTTCTATCCAATTGAGTTTATAGCCTTTCTAGAACACAGTCCTGCCAAAGAGCTTCACCTGTCTTTTCTACTACTGCTAACAAGTTGGATCTAACATATTGGGGGTATCTACTGGCTTTTATTGACATAATTGCATTAATTTTATTGCCCTGCTCATTGTGTCACTATCACTACTGTATCTAGACTTGTATTTTGTTTAAACTGCATTAATTTAGAACATGTCCCATTTTCAGACACTGCCAGTTTCCAAATAGCCGAATTTGAAGTACTTGTACTGTAATATGGGCTCAGAAGCTCAGCTTGGGGTCAAATAGGATGTCAAGGTTGCAACCAGTCTGGTTCAGCCAAAGACAGTGGCTAGGGAAGGAATAGAGTCAGTTACAAAGGCATGGAGCTAATAATTGCAGAATTCTCAATACTTAGTTGGAAGAAATTGAGGCTCTTCCAAGACTGGGAATAAAGGTAACAGAGGCAGCGAATGGATTGAGAAAGGTGCTGAAGAGATACAGCTGAGTGTTGTCAGTGTACATGTAAACTCTGACCTCATGTCAGTCAATAAGATTGGCAAAAGGCAGCCTTAGTTGAGCCAAATGAGGGACTGTGGCATCAATTCTTGGGGATTCTCTAAGTGGCTGTGCAGGAGTGGGAGGTGAAGCCATTGTTAGGGATGCAATGGTGATGATTAGATCGGTATAAATAGAATCAAGTGGGGCAGTCCCACTGAGCTCGACAATGGAGGATTGGTGTTGAAAGACGATGGTGCAGTCAATCACATCAAAGGCTGGTGTGTAGTTTAGGATGACCAGGATCTATAACGCACCATTGTTACAATAAAAAACAGTGTTGTTCATATTTTGGAGTCATTTCATTGCAGTGAAAGGGGCAGAATTCCAATTGGAGGGATTGTGACAGGCAATTGCAGGAGAGGTGAGTTACTGATTGGCTAGTGTCTCTTAGCTCAGGGCTCTTCAGCGAGGCAGTTGCTGAAAAATAGAGGACAGATTAAGTTTGTTCTCTATAACTAGAGCTGTTCACCTTCTGATTTCAGCACTTTTAAATGTTTTGTTCTAAATCATTCCAATGACCTGCATGACCTTCTGAAAGGACTATCTCCACATGTATTCCAACGTGAGCAGTGTACTCTTCCTTCCTCTTGAGTTCTCTGCTTGAAGGCAGGTCCTTGGCACTTATTTCTGAACCATGACAAAGTGCCGTGATTTTTTACCACAGGCAGGGCATGGTGGTAAAGCCAAAACTGCCTCAGCCAGAACGGGGATCAAATCCCATTCTGTTGGCTTTAATCTGATCCACATGCTAGCCATCTAGCCAACTGAACAGACTGTCCCCCCTGCAACCTTCATAGGAGATTGCAAAAACACAGAGGTACACAGTTAGAGAAATGACAATAATCATTCGCTGTTGCCAGGTTCTCCAAAGTTTAAGTAGATCTGTGTTGAACTAATAAATCTTGTACACACATTAATTACTGCTAGGTGGTCTTCCCTTTATATATTTGATTTCCTTGGAACATCTGGAAGACTTGGACAGTATTTGTTACTTTGCAGTTGCAATAGTCATTGATCAATAGAAATGATGATGGGTGTCTGCCAGAGCTATTTCACATTGCACGGTATGATTTATTTTTTTTGAATTATGTATATCCCCTTGTGGTAGGAAGAAGGCATCTAACAAATGAAAATTACAGCTGACCTATACAAGGTCAAATATCCAGTCCAGGACATTGTTTGGGCCAGATGGCTTTTGAATTTGTATAAGTTGGATGAAACTGGCCTCCTCTCTGCCAGGATTTCTCTTCCACAGCATAACAAAGACATGACTTAGCTCGACGTTCTTTAAAAGGTCATAACCAGAGCACTTGTTTGTCCTTAGGTCAGGCATCAATGTTTACACCAGGGGCAGACTTTTTTGCTCGGCGGGCGATCACACACCTGACCCGCTCGAGCATGAAGTAACATGCAATGACATCGGCTGAGCATGCCGACGTCAACGCGCACTCTTGTGATATTTTGCTAGGCAGGTGTGCGATGGAGATGGAGGCACGCCTGCCATTAATTAAGAGGCCAGTTAAGGCCTTTGACACACCAATTGTCTCCTAGTTTACGTAGCCCATCTGATTTTATGGCCATTGCACAGGCAAATCGGGCAGCCAGGCAGGCCACAATTAACGAAGCTCATCCACGGATGGGATAAGAAGGGTCAGTGGAATTGTCAATGCGAGTAGTGGGGAGTTTTGGATGTAATTTGACGCTGGTTGCTTCTGTGAACTGAACAGCTTCATCTCACTTCAGAGCTGCATTCTGAGCATTTCTACGCTTCACTTCAGGACTCATTGTTGCTTCCAGACCCCCGGAGGATTCAGACCATGTGGGCCCTTTCAAGTATCAGATAGCCTTCCATAACCCTGGCAATGGGGATTGTGGTCTCCACTGGAGGCAACTCCTCTGAGGAGGAAGAGAGGGGCAGAAGGGAGAGGAGGTCAGCCGTCCTAATGCAGCTTCCAGGGGAGCGACCTGTGGGAAGAGGGTTGCAGGCACAAGTGGGGGTAGGGCCAGCAGGCAGTGCAAGGCAGCAGGGGCCGCAGAAGACGCCAATATCCTGCTGCCAGGGTTTACAGGCGGCCATGCAGCTACCTCAGTATGTCCGATGTGCAATGCCTATCTCTCAAGGGAGACAGTGACCTCCATCTGTCAGAGGATCGGGCCTGAGATCTGCTCTGACTGTATGGGTGGTCACCCCATGCCAGTGGTGCTGAAGGTCACAGTGGCCCTCAACTTCTATGCCTCTGGCTCTTTCCAGGGCTCGGTGAGGGATCTTTGTGGAGTCTTACAAACAGCTGCCAACAGTTGTGTCAAGCTGGTGACAGAAGCTCTGTTCATGTGCATATTGACTTTCATTCATTACCATACGGGCAAGACCACGAGGCACAGAGAGCCAGAGGCTTCATGGCCATTGCTGGCTTCCTCCGCGTCCAAGGTGCAATAGACTGCACACATGTGGCCAGAAGGGATTCCACTCCATGAACGTGCAGATAGTGTGTGATCACAGGATGCAGATTCTGCAAGTCTGTGCAAGGTACACAGGCAGCTCCCATGACGCTTACATCCTGAGGCACTCCCAGGTGCCGGGGCTTTTCAGTGCTCCAGCCCAGCTTGATGGTTGGCTGCTGGGTGACAAGGGGTATCGCCTCAAAAGGTGGCTCATGACGCCTCTCCGCCATCCAAAAACAGAGGCCGAGCAACGGTATAACAGGAGCTGTGCTTCCACAAGGGTGGTGGTAGAGATAATCATAGGTCTTCTCAAGATGCGCTTCCAATACCTGGACCATTCATGGGGCGCCCTGCAATACCCCCAGAGCGGGTGTCACTGATAGTGGTTTTATGCTCCACTCTCCACAATCTGGCACTGGCAAGGACGGACCCAGTGGAGGAAGAAGATCTTGACTCAGCTGCATAGGCAACAGATGATGAGTCCAGTAGAGGGTCCGAGGATGAGCATGATGAGGACAACGCTGAGGGCATGGACACTAAGCTGGTTAATTTCCAGGGAGGCAGGGATACCCGGGAGGCTTTGCTCCAGCAGTCCCTCAGCTAGCCTGCCAAATAAGGACCACAACCACATGCCATCCATACTCGATCCTGGACAGGACCATTTCCTTGGCCAGCAACACACACTCTGTGCCTGTACAATAAAGTTTCAGGAGACACATATCCATCATTACATAACGGCCTACCCTGCACCAACAGAACAAATGAAGCATACAGAGGCCAACAGCACAAAATAACATCTCATTTAATTATGAATGTGAAGCATAGCTGAAATAAACATCAACCGGCGTTTTTGATCACATCATGAAAAAATATAAAGCAAAATGGGGGAACAAAATATCACCCATGATAAGGCTGTCTTGTGCTTAAGGTGCTTTACATTTACGTTTGCGAGTGCCACGTCTCGGTGCTCCCCTCTTGCTGGCACTGGCATTGGAGACAGGCTTCTGACTCTTCTGTCTTCTTGGCCTTAATGACTTAGGCGGTCATCCTCTGGCCCGTGTGGCCTGTGCTAGCCTCACCTGGAAGGGAGCGGTCTGTGCCATGGCTGGCTTCTTCTGAGTCGCTGCAGTCTCCTCAGATGCCACAGTCACTGGCAGAGGAGTTGCTGCCATCATCCGGAGCGCCCTGAGAGGAGCCCACAGAGACGACAAGCAACTCGTGTGCTAATGTGAGGTTGCACTGGACCTCCTTGTACACCATTGATGGACGGGCACCTAGCTGGGATACTGGTTGCCCATTCCATCTTCCACACTGACACTGACCAGCTGAGGTCTTTGCCAGTGTGTGGGCTTGCAGGTCCAAGTGCATCCCCAGGGACCCCTAATTGAGTCCCTGGAGCAGCCTCTCCATGGGAGTCACCACTCTCTCCATAGAGGAGGCTTTGTGCTTGGCCATGAGGGTCAACGCAGTGGTCATTCTCCGCCGGGACTCCTCCACAACGGAGACCATGGCATGCATTCCCTCATGTATCTCTGCCAGATCCTCCCACACACCCCGCTGGACTTCCAGCATCTGCCGCCTAATAGATAACTCCAGAGGCCCATCATCAGACATCGACTGAGCATTGTCCTGGTCTCCAGCAGTCTACTGACTGCTGGTGCTCTGAGCACTCTTTGTCTCTGCCTGCACCTCAAGCGAGTGTGAAGTGCCCTCACCAATGTGCACCGAGATACTAGGCACTGATGTTATGCCCACTGAAATGCTGGTATCTGCACTGGTGCTTGCTTGACAGAGAGAGTGTGACGCAGGTGCGTGCTCAGAGAATGGTGTTCCTCCAGAGTAGGGGTGGACCTTCAGTCTTCTCATTGCGACTGCCTGTTGGTGAGCCAAAAAGGGACAAGAAGGACTTGTCATTAGTTTTCGTCATGACACTGTCACTGTGCATGCCTGGCACCCTGGTGAGACAGAGATATGCATAATTTTGCCCTGGTATTTCGATTTTCAATGGGGACTTCAGTTTCGAGGCTCACATCAATATAAAGACTACACTAGAATGGTTGCAATAACCAACATTCTCACCGCGGTGCACTGCACTCTTACCTTTGTCTTACCTTTGACCGAGGTGCATGGCGCCTCTCCAGCTCCAGGGCCTCCTGCTCATAATGTGTGAGGATTAGGAGATGTGGGAGTCCCCCACCAGTCCGTGACCTCTCAGCATTGTTATGGGATGTCTTCTCCTGAAAGGATAGATTTCACTCTCTACCTGCATTGCCATTGCACCATGGCCAACCCCACCTGAGGAATACTCGCAGGGCTCAGCTGATTTGTGACCCTGGAGCTGCAAGACATTCAGTCCAAGCAGCCAGGGCTCAACCCCTTGGCCAGCTCCTGCCTCATTGACATTTGCCCAGGGACATATCCCCTCACACTGTAACTCCTCTGAGGTCCACGGAGGAATGGGCAGCTCTTAACTGTTCTGCACACTGACCCATGCCAACACAGCACTCACCCTTCCCGATTGCAGCAGATTGTTGAAGCACATCTGGCTCTGCACCCATGTGTGCCTCACCACGTCATGGTTGCTGGCTCTGAATGCCACCTCCTCCCAGGCCTTTTTGGTGAAGTGGGGGGACATTTCTGGGGACAGGTGTTTCCCTCATGGCTGCAACCACCTCCAGGAGGGCAGCGAGGCACTCATCTGAGAAACCCGGGTCCGACTGCGCCACCGACATGCCCTCCTGCCTGCCGTGTCCAACTGCAATGGGATCCATGGAGACTTCAGTGTCCTTCCATGGTAGCTTTCCAGGGGCTGCCTAGGCTGGCTTTCAATTGGCCATTGGGTCACCATTGGACCCAGGGACATTATGCCCCTGCCCCTTCTCACAGATTCCCCAGCTTCCTTTCATGCTGGGCAGGCCTTAATTGGCCCACCAGTGTGAAATCGCAGTGCACTGCCAACATTCCCCACTGAGCCCACACGCCAAGGGCAAAATTCTACCCCAGGAATATATTAGCTGCTTCAGCAGCTCAAAATTTTGAGCTAAATCAAAATATTCCTATATTTACCTGTCCAGATCACTTGACTGTAAAACTGCCCCCAAGACGGGATCATCGTCTAGAACCTGTCCTTATATCCTTTGGTTGCAATATTGTGAACTATCTTTCTGAACCATGATTGCCGGACCATGCACTTGGACTGTGGGCTTGCAATTCAGCACCAACCATAAAACTCAGGAGGATATCTGTCTTCATTTCAGTTGCCTCGAGCTGTTCTCTGTTATTATCCCACCCAATACACACACATGGAAAAGTATTTCCATTCAAGTAATTGAGGACTGCCAACAGCCTCACGATTTGTTTATTTATTTGGCCAGAAAACATGAAATCACTTCCACTCTTAATTTTTAAAAAATTATTTACTGCAGCTAAGAGACACATTCAAGACTACGTTCTGTGCAGGAAGCCTGCAGTTGCAATAATGTCACATTTCTGGATTTTGATCAGTACTATCCACAAAGAAAGATTTTTTTGGTGCTGAGTTATGTTTAAATGCTGTGTCTTAAAACAAAGTAAATTCACAGGGGAAAAGGCAGACTACTTTGGGACAGACATGGGCAGACAGCTTTGCGCAAGCTATATGTATGGCCTGTGGTTTTCTTCAATGATCGAAAATGAGGGACACAGTGCAGATTGTGTCTAGATAGCGACCCATGGCGCTGCCTGGCCCCCTGGGGACTCAATGTAAGTCTGCAAATGAATTTCTCCCCCATGGTTTTCTTTCAAAAAAGGTTACAAGTAATGTCTCCTTTAAATATTCTCGTTGAACATGGCTAGTACCTTTAATATTTTTTTTGTGCAGCTGTCATTGTGGTCCCTGAAAGGGGACAACTTGAATGTCCTGTGCAATACCTTCTGGGTTGCTTCATGCCACACGTGCAACTTAAAGGCACAAGCTATAAGGATTGCAAATGTGTGTTAAGATCAAACAGGCCCATTTGTGGAATCTCATAGCTCACAATTTATTTCAAACCAAGCACAATAAGCATCTATTGTCTCACCTCAGGTCCAATAGTCATGATGGTGGGATCATTAATTCAATTCATTATCTCAGGTGGCCAGCAAGTATTCACTTTCCTTATATTGAAGTGTGAAGTGATGTTTATAGGATGAATACGGAGAGACAATATAAAATAAAGGGTTATATTATAAACGGGGTCCAGGAGGAGCAGAGAGACCGGGGTGCATAAATCTTTGAAAGTAGCAGGACAGGTTGAATGCATGGTTAGTGTTATGGCACAGCAGATGGTTAATGCCAAGCTGCTCAAATCCCAAAGGGAAACCTGAAACAACTGCCACAACTGTTTTGCACTTTAAGTATTTATTTCAAGATGCGTGCCTTGAATTCGGTAGTTATAAGTCCACCAAACCTTAGAAGGTTTTTACAAAACTAAATTAAACATTTATTAATAAAAGAAATAATTTTAAACACATACATAGGTCTACAAATTATTCCTATGATAACTCCTAGCTGCCTTAATTAATCTAACTCCCAGTTACATCTTCTTTAAGGCAACAGTAAAGCACAGAAATTTCCCTCTGTTGGGGGGATTGTGTGGGGGTGGGGGTGAACCCAATCAGCACCCCCGATCGGGGCCGTGCCTCCATTTTACATGGGCAGGCCAATTAAGGCCCGCCCAGCATGATGCGTGCTGGAAGCTTTGAGTGCTCCCTGTGCGGGCAGGGAGGGGGGGGACTTCCTAAGTCAGGGCCTGCGCTTTTTTGCGCATGTGCACGAAAGAGCACAGAAATATCCCTGAGGCAGATTAAGTTCGTAATGAAAGATTTTAATAAAGATGGAGAAAAATTATTTAGACATGTCCCCCATGTGTTGCTGTCACATGAGCTGGGACATGTTTATCAAATGTTTGAAAATTTTTAATTTAATTAATAAACCCTTCATGAAAGCTCATCCCTGTGGATGAGGATTCATGATAATGTGAAGGCAGCCTGTGTTCTTCACCTGCCCGCCAACCTTAATGTTGGACGGGCAGCATTCTTAATAACTTCCTTAATGGCCTTAATAGGCCTTTGACAGTTCAGCAGGAAAGCAGCCGAATTGGCTGCACGCCTGCTGAACTGAAAATCTAAATGACGCACGACGTCACCGCATGTCATTTTATGCGCTGGCGAGTGGGCCCTGCCCCTGCTCGCCAACTTGAAAATTCTTCCCATAGATTTTAAAAGAGCAAAGTAATACAATGCCCTAAACAGTCGAATTCAAAATGAGTTTTCTTAACTTCAGTTCTTGCAGATAGCAACTTGAAGCTTAGAGGCTGGAGTCTTTTCACACTTGTTAGATCTTAGAATTCCTTCCCTTGCACACAGCCTCATCTCTTTTATACAGATTTCCCCTTTGAATGCAAATTCCCATTGTTTCACTTTGTCTTTGGACTTTACCTCTCTAAGAACAAAAATCTATCATAGTACCAATTTTACCAGTAATCTTTGGGAAAAATAAACACACTGTTTCTTAACTTCTCCTGGCTAGGTGAAACATTTCACCCCTTCTTTTGACTTCTAGCTAGCCTGGTTTATTTAAAAATGCGAATGTTCCTGTTACACCTCGCACTCTAAAACTTTATCCATGTTTATCTATTTAGCAATTCAAACCTAGCTTCTCTTCTTACATCAAAGCCTTCAGACCAGCTGTCTTTAATTTAATTAAGTTCCACACATACAGATACACACACATAGGCAGAGACCCCACTATTACTCTACTTTGCAATAAATTCCAAATAACATTGTGAAAATTATTATACCTTCCTGACAGTTAATAAAGCATACATCAACCTAGGTTTTATTAATAGGGGCATAGAATACAAAAGCAAGGAAGCTACATTAAACTTGCATAGAACATTGTTTCCTCCTCAACTGGAGTATTGTGTTCAGTTCTGGGCGCCACAAAGGAACAGTTCATAGTTCACTTGTTTGGCTCATCTTAGGAAAGAAGCATATGTTGCAGACCTGGTGAAGAATGCATTTTCACATCAATGGGTAGACTAGGTGGACTCAAATAGCCAGAGTTGTATATCAGGATTTCCTTGAAGATTGGGTTGTTTAGTGAAGTTCCTTGTAGTCTTCTTCCTAGGAGGTCAAGTTCCTGTCCTGATGGATTTGAAAAGGAACAGGTTGGAAGACTTGAAGATATTGCTGAGTCTCCAGATTTTTGAAAGGCAAATATATTGCTGCCTTACCTGTTGCTGTCTCTGCAGTTGTTGTTCACAGACTGGCTGGTTCCTGCACCCCTTTTCTGGTTCTTGGGGTAATAAGATTCATTATCTGTTGTCAGTTTCAATCATTTGATCAATTCTTCTATTGCTCACCCATAATGATTTGAAGTTAGAAGCCATTACTGTACAATGAAGAATAGGTGGTGGCTATTCACACCTACTTATGATTTAACTGGTTTCTCTACAGCTCTCAATGTTAATTTTTGAGCTCGGAGACAGTAAGTTTTGGAATCCATAGATTTAGGGTTTTGGGTAAGTCCAAAAACAATAGAAGGTGTGAATTCCACAGATGGTTTTCATCTTGATGGGTCCATTCAAGGGGACATGCCACTCAGGGTCAATTAATTAGGATTTTTCATGAGACTTGAGGTAATTTGTGCAGAAATTGCAAAAATCACCTGACCCTTGGTAACCATCTTAACAACCATTTTAATGTCCATTTTAAAGAAAATGCAGTTCCAGAAAATTCTGTACTGATTACAGCCGATGTTTAAAGTTATGAATATAACATGCCTTTACTCAGCACAATAATAGCAACAATGTGCAATGACCATTCTCTCCTCAAAAAAAGTGGAGAAAATAATGAGTTAAATAAAATTTGCTTCGGTTATTACAGTTTACATTGAATTTTTGCCAGTGAAATAAAGCAGCTTAATGTTTGATATCTGACCTCATCTCATCCAGTATTTCCCAGTCTGCCTTTTAAAAGGATTTGAGTCATTTCCTTGCTCTTTGTGATATTTTCATACAAAATGGCTGCCATGTTTACCAACATAACACATTAGATTTCAAAATAGTTAATTATTTGCCAAGTGTTTTGGGACATTTCTGGGAGATGTAATAAGGCTTTACATAAATGCAGGTGCTTATTTGTACCTTTTCTACTTTTGATAAGAAATTAAACATTAATTGCATTTGGCTTTATTTTATGTTTTCTTTCCCCTTAGCTGAACAAAGTGCTACATCTGATTATGCTTGTGTCCTTCACTGGGATTTTGTATTAACTTCCAAAGAACATTTTTTGAACTGTTTGTTAGCCCATTCACCCCAATGTGCCATTCTGCACTCTATTCTTGCTCAACAAAAGAGATAGATTTCACATCACCATTTAGAGGCTGGAACTTTTGCCCTTTTCCCATATTTTGGCTTTTTTTGTGAAAATGAAGGGTGGTAGACACAGATAAAAGCATAGCTAGCTCAGGAATAAAAGGGAGAGATTGGCAGATTCCATGTTTCCAGTCATTAGAATTGGGTATAATTACATTAGACAGTCATCACCCTTCAGAGCATGTCGCGTGACCATTATACAAGAACAATTCACTCCTTCAAAAAGAGCTGGATAAATAGTTGGTAGAGAATGAGAATGGAGGGCAAAATATAGATTAGTGATCAAATACTTTGAGGAACAAAATGGTTCATGTAATGCTCAGAACATAAAAATCGAATTGTTGAAAGTAACTATTTAGAGTTGAATAATGTAGTTTGTAAAGTGGGAATGGTATTGTGAAATTTCATTTGCTTTTCTTTGGGTGACAACTAAAAGTTTCCTTGGAGGATTAAATAGATTTGCTAGAGTCTGTGATAGGATATTTTTGTATGTATAAGGAATGGACTAGATGATCTTCTATCATGCTGTCTTATGTGCCTACAAATTGCCAGTAAATTTATTTGTTAATTTAAAATCATAGAATGGAACTTGTAAAGGTGTGTTCAGTTCAGTAGGTCTCGTGAAGAGATTCAAAGGCTTCTAAGGTTGAACGGTAGTGTTCATTGGTAACATATAACTATGTACATATAGCCCAGACTATAAGCTAACTCCATGCTTACTTCTGCATAGATCTCTGCATACTCTTAGGCTGACCCAGGTCCCTTGTCATGTGATTCTTTACATCACAATGTAGGTGGTACTGTTCTCCAGTCCCACATTAACCCTTGCTATGTCAAACACCCTCATACTACAGAACTATCAGTGGATGACGAGAAAAGTTAAATAGATATCTTACAGTCCCTATTTATGTTATTACAATTATTCCTATGTGATGACAATATTGTCGCTGATGAATCTCATTCAGTCTTCTGCACCTTCAAGCAATTGTATCTTTAACGCACATAAACAATTTGAATTAATGTTGTATATACCAGTAAGTTTAATGTGATGATTATCTGTCTGTTAACAACCCAATTATTCTCTGTGTAGATGTATAAGGATGGCAAGGACCTTTGTGGTAATATGTGGGGTACGACATTCAATGTGATTTCATGTCCATGTCACTGTCTGATGATGGACGATGATGATAATAATATGGTCGAATATCTTGTTCGCCATCGAGGAACTCCGACTCCCGCAGAAGCCAAGCATGCAGAACTCGTGAAAGCACCTTTCTGTCAGAAGAGGCATAAAAACCTGCGTGATAGGAAAGAGAAGGAAAAGGAGAAAAAAGGGACAAAATAATGTAAGTACTTAACTCATGGATTGCAATTAAACTTCTCAAAAACATGTTGTTAGAGAATTTATATTTTTCTGTTTGAAATATTCTGGCCATTATTTTAAATGGGTGGCTCTGACCAGTGTTAACAATGGTCCTTGATAACAGTCATATATTCTGATCTGAAGAGTTTTGAGAAACCTGAGAAACTGAGAAATTTATCTTCGTAGCTCACGATGATTGACATTGTTTTGGGGTTTTCTTACCATTTTATTCCTGATATGTTTGACAGGAATGGATCAGAAAAATGGCACAGTTCCTGTTTGTAAGTTATTTTTCATCTTCATTGCTTGGTCTTTTTATACTATTTTTCAAGTGGCTTATTCACAGCCTTGGTCATTAAGACGTCTATTTTTGCCAGCTTATCAATGATGCCCTATATTTTTTCAAAGCCTACTAATGATGTTATACATCACTGGCCAACCATTGTGAGGCATATTCTCTGCTGCGTATTCATGATAGACAGGAGATAACCCATTTAATGCCAAAGAGAACAATTTGAGTGTTCAGGTTGACTTATGTTAATGTTGTGAGGCTGACCTTGATTTATCGAAAAATTTTAATCTGTGAGAATGCACAAATGAACATTCATTTGAATGGTAAAGTATATAGCTACCAGTTACTCAGATTTTCCACGCATTATCTGGCAGAGTTACAGCAGCATTCCATTATGTTATGCCACCAGAGATTTTTTTAGTTGTTTTTTTATTTTAACTTTTTAAATGAATGATGTAATAAAATCAACAGATCAAGCCATCTCAGCTGGGCAGGAGCAATAGGCATGATGAAATCAGTTCTGCATCAGAGGATTTATGGAGAACTATCATAGTTCACCAACTAAGAGACATGAGCTAAAGTGTGAAATAGTTCAGGAGCATCAAATCACAACCTTCAGCGAGGCTTATATTCGTCAGATCAAAGCACATTTTCTGGATACTTTTGTTTAATTTTATGTCTGTTAAATGAATTGCTTTGCAACATGCTTTATTATTTCAGAATAATGTTACTCATATTTCTTTCACTCAGTGCACTGTAAAGAGCTGAAGATGCTTCTGATCAGTGAGTTACTTGAAGAAACAGGCTTAAAATTTTGATCAGCCAGTTATGTCAGAAATTTGTCAAATTAATTTAAAGAAAAATAAAATAATGTTCACTTCTATCATCTTTTTGTTGTTTCAAGTTTATTGAAAGTTTCGGGACATTGTGATAGAAGATGTATCGTTCCTTTATTGCTGAGTGGATGAATTCAACATTTGGCTGGATTTTCACTCCCGAGGCCGGTCGCATGAGTCAGGATATTTCCTGGCTTGCTGCATGTATGTCGGGAGAAAATGCCCCATCAGACCGATTTCTCCTCCAGGGGTGCGAGTGTGGGATGGAGTTGGACCCATGGCCCCCAGACACAGCCACAGGGGCTGCCGAGTGCCAAGGCAGGCTTTATAAACAGGCTGCCTTGGTTCTCTGAGATTTTATCCCCGTTGTTTCCTTAAATTTTAGGCCTTTAGCTCTCATCCCTCACACCTCATCAGCCCCCAGCCATTCTTCATGCCATTTTTGTGCCGTTATGTAATCTTATCCTATGTACTTCCCCCAGCCCCCCCACCACTCCCATGGCTTTACACCTTCCAGGCCAACTCACCCAGAATCCACCATGGGCAGATCTCAGGAGTCATGTTGAGATGAAATAGAATAAAGGCCTAAATACCTTTTACAGCCTTTATTATAGTAAAGAAATACTCCCCTTCATGAAAGCCCATTCAAAGCTTTCAAATCCCTTCATAGAAACAAACAGACTGGTATTCATAACCTCACATCGAAGACGGCTGATCTTTAATAACCTCTTTCGGCTGTCAATCAAACTGTGAACCTAAGATCCTCCTGCTGAGATAATTATAGGACGTGGAAAGTGTCCATGCATTATTAATGACATACTGATAGTCCTTGTGTAAATGGCAACAAACAGATGTTGTAACTACTAGAACAGATTTTTTTCAACTCTCACTGATATAGGCAGTCTATATTTTAATTTTTAATGGGCTGGGGATCTAAATAATTCACAGCTTGTCACTTCTACAGAACTCATGTCTTTCATGAGTGTTTACATCTACTCCAAAAATTCGTAACTCACACACTGTGGGATAAGACCCTTGCTACAATGAACTCAGCACTGAATTCAAATGGCCTTGCTGAGTTTGGGTTTTCCTCCTGTGTGAGTCACGCCCTGCCACCTTTCCCCTACCCACTACTGGTGAAAATGGGGTCTATTGGAAATGGGTGTGCGACTTCTGAAATTGGGTCCCAAGCATCTTTTTTAAAGGTTTGCAGAGCCTCCTCGATTCTGCGAAAATCTGGCCCAATGTGTGAGAGTTATTATATCTCAAATTTCATGTGATCGATATCAATATCAGTCAAATTCCCTTCCCCCACTCTCAGATTAAACCTTTCATTTTTCTTAACCTTCCAACTTCCATTCTCAACACTGCATCAACTTTCAGTTGTTTGGAAAAATTATCAAATGCAGCTCAGCTCACTCCTGGATCAGGCAGATCTCTCATCATTTCCACAATACAAGGATCCAAATGACTCATAACCTGTTTAAAACCCTACCATTCGATTTTTTAAAAAAAATTCCCCATCTTATTTTGGGGGCAGTGAATAAAAATTTGAAATAAAGAAGAGTAGATATAGTTATGTTTTTATTTACTAATCCAGTAATCATCTCCCAATCAAGTCTTCAAACCAGCAAGACTTGCACTCAAGTATTTTAAAACATAACTTCACATTTATCCTCCCAAGTATGCATGTAAATGAATTGACTAATAGACTTGTGAATGTACAATTGTAATTGTATTTCAGAAATAGTGTTTTTCATGTGCCTGTTGTCATGAAGAGTTATTAATGTGTATAATGTTATTGGAAATTATTTTTAAATTGGACTTGTGGTGGAGTCTATGTGTGTGGCTTGATTGGATTAAAGCCAGCTAGTCTGGGTGCTTTGACGTATAGTAGTTTTGAAATGTTAATCGGGTGAACAGTAAGCAGAACAGTAAGGTAAAGTGTTCATTTGCATTTGTTGAATAAATCATTCAAGACTGCAGGTAAAATCTTGCGAGAAGAAGCCAAACAATGTGTTTACTTTTTTCAGCTTACCAATAAAATTGGTGCTACAAAAGGGGTTTATTGTTAGCTGAGCTGAAGTTCAAAAGACCTAGTGATACAATGGAAAATTTACATTCAAAGGGAAAGCTAAGTATGTAAAGAAAGGTGTAAGGTAGAGGCATTTAAAACCTAACCAGCCTGTACGCCTCCAACCAACTTGCAAAGGAACCTCATTTGGAATTTGTAAAGTCAAATGTGCTTTGCCTGGTGTCTATTTAAAGTCTATGGGTTACTGTTGCCTTAGTGGAGATTTACCTGGGGTAATTAATTTTAGGATTTGTTAAAGTTATTATAGTGGTAATTTGTAGCCATGTGTATGTGTTTAATTTGTTGTTAAATTAATACGTTTAATTTAGTTTTATATAAAAACCTCGAGACTCAGTGTTCTTATTCGTACTCAATTCAAAGTCTTCATCTCGAAATTACAAATTGCAAAAATGAATTACGACAGTTGTTTCAAGTTTCCCTCTGGGATTTGAACAACTCAGCCTTTACCATCGGCTGTGCCATAGTACCACTGTAGCACGGAATGTACTTCTGCTGTGCTCCAGAAACTGAAAATTTACCAAGATTTTGCTTCAGAAGTTGAACATTGTCCCTGAAAGTTCTGGCTCACCTTACATGCTGAAGTTGACCTTCAAATGGAAAGCTGTACATTACTCCCTGATGTCTAAAGATAAGCAACATATCCTGAGAATATTCACTGATCTCTGATATTCAAACCCAGCATATTTCCCTCCAAAAACAACCTCTGCCTTAGAGCTCCAGAAATGGTCAAGTCCCACAGATATTTATAATTTTAGTTCCTGTTTTCCCAAATTTTAATCACATTCCCAGTCAGTGTTGAATACAGTTCATTATTTGAATGAGTGAGCATGCATTTTAGGTAGAATTTTAATATATTACACTTATTGAAGTTTCAGCTAACGACGATTATCACAACTTAGTAACTTTTTTGTAACATTAGATAATGCTGTAATTATAACAGAAATATATGCTCCTACTGCTTAGTATGGAGCACTGTAATTCAGGCTATTCAGGCTCATTTAAATAAGGTAAATGAGACAACCGGATCTGCATGAGACTGGTCATGGGAAAAAAGGGGAAGATGGTGGTGTAGTGGTAATGACACTAGATAAATAATCCAGAAGTCAAGGCTAATGCTCTGAAGACATTAGTTTAAACCCCACCATGGCAGCTGGTGGAATTCAATTAAAAAATTTTGGAATATAAAGCTCATCTCAGTCATGGTGGCCATGACAACTATCATTGGTTGTTGTAAAACCCCATCTGGTTCACTAATGTCCTTTAAGGAAGGAAATCTTCCACCTTTCTCAGTCCAGGCCCACAGCAAGCCACTCAGTTCAAGGGCAAGTCAGGATGGGGAACAAATGCAGGCCTTGCCAGTGACACACACATCCCATGAAAGAATAAACAAGAACTAGTTTAAAGATTAAAGAGACTGAAAGCTGACAAATCCTCCGGGCCCTGATGGCTTATGTTTGAGAATTTTATCTAGAGATAGTCGATGCATTTTAAGTTCCTGGATTCTCTAGATTCTAGAACAGTCCCTGGGCCAGTTAGTCTGATGTCAGTCATCGGGAAATGTTAACTTTATTATGAGGGATGTGATAATAAGGCACTTAGAAAATCAGAATATGATTGAGCAGAGTCAACATGGATTTATGAAAGGGAAATTTTGTGTAACAAATCTTGTTTTCAGTGATTGTAGCTAGCAAGTTAGCTAAGAGGGAATCAACAGATGTAGCACATTAGAATTTTTAAAAAGCATTTGATGAGGTGCCACGCATAAGGCTATTATACAAAAATTATGGCCAATGAGATGGGGATAATATGTTTGCTTGGACTTAGGATTGGTTAACTAACAAAAAGCAGAATAGGAATAAATGGGTCATTTTCAGGTTGGCAGGCTGTTACCTGTGGGGTACCACAAAGATCAATGCTTGGACCTCAGTTATTTATAATCTGGGATGTTGCTGATTTAGTTAAGGTATTGAGTATAATATGTCCAACATTGCTGAGGGTACTTAGGTGGGAAAGTATTCTATGAGAAGGACATAAGGAGGCTGTGAAACAATTTAAACATGTTTACAGCCAAGAACAGATGGGACATAATGTGGAGAGTGCAACGTTATCCACTTTGGTAGGAAAATAGAAAAACAGTATATTTTTTAAGTGGTGAGGAACTGGAGAATGCTGGTATTTGGAAGGACCTTAGTGTCCATGTACACCAATCTCAAAGTTGACATGGAGGTACAGCAAACAATTAGGAAATCAAATAGTATGTTAGCATGTGGCTGGAAGAGGTCTTAAAACAATTATATAGGACCTTGTTGAGATCACACATGGAGCACTGTAATAGGAATAGAAATGTTTAGAAATAGTTTGCAGGCCTGGCATCAGCTGTGGCGATAGAAACAAAGTTAATTTTCATGTTGATGATCTTTTATGTACTGAAGCACGATGTACTATATTAGGCCTTGCCTAAGAAAGGATATAATTGCCTTAGAGGAATTGCAATGAAGGTTCATTGGACTGGTTCCTGGGGTGAGGTGATTGTCCCATGAAGAGAAATTAAACAGACTAGACCAATATTCTTTTGACTTTAGAAAATTGAGAGGTGACTCACTGAAACATAAAATTCTTAAAGTTTTTGACAGGGTAGATGCTGGTAGCATGATTCCCATGTCTGGGAAGCTGGAGCAAGGGAATCACGGTTTCAGACAAAGGGTCAACCTTTTAGAACTGAGATGAGGAAGAATTTCTTCACTCAAAAGGTTTTAAATCTTTGAAATTCTGTGCCTTTTCAAGCTATGGATTCTGAGTTGTTGAGTATATTCAAGATAGAGGTCATTAAGTGTGAAAGGTGGAGTTGAGGTAGAAGATCAGCCTTGATCTTATTCAATGGTGGAACAGGCTCAAAGGGTTGTATGGCCTAGTCCTGCTCCGATTTCTTATGGTCGAGATGGACATGGACACAGAAACCCAGAAAGGCATTCATGAACAGAAGACTTGGAATTGTATGTATGCTAGAAGCCTTAACAATAAGATGCCACAATTGGAAGATGCTTTGGCAGTCAGCAGCTATTTCTGGTCAAAGTATTAGAAAGATGGCTGAATGTTGAGGATTAAATTAATGCAATACCCAGTCATATAGAGCTTTCAAAAAGGACGGTGTGGATAAAAAATATGATGTGCTATAAACTGTGGGATGAAGTACTCTTGGCAAACCTCTCATACAGGAAATCCAAGGTATCTGTAATGGATTGGGGTAGTATAGTTCCCCATACCATAAATAAAGGACAAGATATTAAGGATATGTGGGAACAAGAGGTTATTTTAATGGAAGACTGCAATCAAGCAAATGTAAACTGGGAAGATCTGAGAGTTTAAGAATTCAATGTGGTAAATGCAATACACTATTCTTTTGATCCAGTGTGTCCAGAAAGCAAAAAGACTGGGCTTATTGTGACACTTGGCATTCAAATACATGGGAGTGACTTTGTGGCACTTACCACTGGAAACACATAAACACGCCAGAAAAAAAAATAGTGCTTGTCTATTGTAGTGCAAGTGAAATTTTAATGGCGTGATAGATCTTAATTGCTGCCAAACAACATCCCTGGCCCTAAAAATTTACTTATATAAACTCGATGTCTGTGATGAAATCTTACTGAGTTTGAAGGTTGGGATCTCCAAGTCCCAGTGATCCTTGGGTCTTTCACACATGTGCAGACTGGGAATGGGCTGCACATGCGTAGAATTACCTTTTTTATGTTCTTCAGGCTTAGGAACGGCATTGCATGCCTGTGAATAGGAAAAAAAGGGTGTGAAAACCTGAGTCATGTGACAGAGTGCAGCGCACCATAGCAAAAGTGTCCCAGAGAGAAGGACAAAAACAGGGGCAGGAACAGGTCCAATTAAAAGTTAAAAGAAAGGAGCAGAGAAACAAACTTTAAATTAAAGAAAGAGCTGCGGAGGACAGAATTTAAGTGAAGTGGGCTTGAGAGAAGCCCAGAAGATCCACAAAGCAGCTGTGCTGAGGGCTTTGGAGGAAAGGTACCCCTTCGGAGCAGTGATGTTCTGTTTGGCATGGCCGAAGATCTGAAATTGCACTTGTAAAGTGATGCTTGAGGGTACTTGGAAATCCAAGGGAATGGAATCTAGGAAGGTGAGACCGAAACTCTGCAAAATGAGCCATTGTCCGTCCGAGTGGGAGTGACTTTTGGAGAGAATTCCAAGGTGAGATCTTCAAATATGGAGATTGGAAACCCTCGTGAGAAAGATGAAATTTCAACGAGATTGGTTGGCTCGATGTCTGGGTGGGTTGTTGAGAAATCCATGGAATCAGGCTTGACTGCATCTGCCATTTATTGTGTGGCGTGTCAGGCCACAGTTTGACTGTTAATTCACATTTACCTCATACTTGCCCTGAATGTTAGAGTATAAGATAGATATTGTAAATTGTTTTATCATTCTGAATTTATGTAGTAAAGTTCATTTTTGTTTGTTCCAAACCTCTGGAATCGTGTGGCTTTATTCACTCAGTCAGCGCCTTGAATCTCAAACTTTGTCTACTTAAAACAAAACGTTATTGGTCCCTAACAGGACCTTACCCACACCCTGGGTCTGGCCAAGGATCATAACATGTCTTATTCCTTGAAATTGAAATTATTGCTAGAGATTTTTTAAAGTTTTTTTTAACCTATTTTGTTTCTAAATCTCATCGTTCTTTCCCCTTCTTTTTATTTTGCTTTCTGCACTGCACATTATTTTTAATTCAATCAAATATTCTAGATTATACTTCCTGGTTTGGAATTTATGCACTTCAGTAAGGATTGTCCAATCTGATTAACAAAGTTGTACAATTGCTTGCCCTGTTTCACTGGGTCCCAGTTCCCCTGTACAGGGTGCGACACTTCAACGTTCTCATACAGAAAGCGCCGTTTGTTCACCACTGACAGCAAAATCCGAATCAATAATTGCCACGGTTCACCCTCCTGCGACCTGCTCCCTCCTAACCTCCAGTTACCCGAAATAGCACCCACTTTGTAACATCTTTTAAGAGTTTGCATTATTTATTATTGGAGCCGCTAAATCCATCGATAGAGCCTAATTTATAATGTCCAGAACGAATATCCATGTTATTTGAACCATTGCTTTTCAAATGTCATCAGGAAACAATTTATCTTGAGAAATAAAAGTAGATTGGAGAATTAAGCCTGTTAATTCTGAACAAATTCAGCTTAAATTAACAGGTTTCAAAATAGGTCTTTACAACAGCATCATTTTCTTCTTAACATTTAAATACATCCCTGTTTGCTTTTGCGTCAAGGCGCAGTTTGGTAATGAGAATCACAGCGCCTCCCGTTGGCCCAGAAGATTTGGCAGTACCCACTATCCCGGAGGATATAGCAGCACCCACTGGCCTTGAGGACACAGCGCCTCCGGCTGGCCCGGAGGATATAGCAGCACCCACTGGCCTGGAGGACACAGCGCCTCCGGCTGGCCCGGAGGATATAGCAGCACCCACTGGCCTGGAGAGCACAGCGCCTCCAGCTGGCCCGGAGGATACGCCGCCTCCGGCTGTCCCGGAGGACACACTGGCTCAGCGCCTCCCACTATCCCGGAGGATACAGCGCCTCCCGCGGTCCCGGAGGATACAGCGCCTCCCGCGGTCTCGGAGGATACAGCGCCTCCGACTGGCCTGGAGGATACAGCGCCTCCTGCGGCCCCGGAGGACACAGCGCCTCCCGCTGTCCCGGAGGACACAACGCCTCCGGCTGGCCTGGAGGATACAGCGCCTCCCGCGGCCCCGGAGGACACAGCGCCTCCCGCGGATCCGGAGGGCACAGCGCCTCCCGCTGTCCCGGAGGACTCAGCACTTGCTGCTGTAATGGACGGTTGCTGAGGACCAACCATAAAATGCGGCCGGCGACTTCAGGCAGCTGTCATACGGGGTTCGATTACTGCTCCTGGCAGGGAGGATTAGCCGATGACGGACTGTTCCGGAGCAGAGCGAGAGCGGTCTGTTTCCCCACTCCCGGGGTTTAGCAGATTGATGGCTGTGTGAGGAGTTTCCGATTGCCTGACTGTGCCCGTCTGGGTGTTGATTGTTTGCTGGGTAACGGGGTGATGGCCCATTGCGTTTATCCGAAGCCGGGATCGAGCCCGGCCTGGGAACCGGGACGATCGGCCTGTGATAAACACGCCCGGGCCCTGCTGGCCCAGATAAACCGCATGAGGGCCCGAGCTGATTTCTGCGATGTGCAGCTGCAGGTGGAGGAACAGCTTTTCAGCGTCCACAAGCTGATCCTGGCCGCTAGCAGCCCGTATTTCGCAGTGTTGTTCGCAGGAGGGATGCAGGAAGCCAGCAAAAAACTCATCCAGATCCATGGCATCGAGGCAGAAACCTTCCGCTTACTCCTGGAGTTTATTTACACAGGTAATTGTCCGGGAGAGTCTTCAATGAGTTCTTACAAGCCCAATGAAAAGTAATTGGGAATAAAACATTATAGGGAGGGAAGCATCTGTGGATGGGAACAGTTCAGGTTCAGGTCTAAAGTGAAATATTTCCTTCAGACTTGAAACTCACTTTTTGGACCAAGCTTTCGGTTATCTAATATCTCCTTGTTTGTCTCCACCTCTCTTTATGTCTGTCTATCCTCTGCGAAGCTCCCTGGCACTTGCTGCATTAAAGGAACTATATTAATGCACCTTTTCGTTTAGATAAGCCAGCCCTTGACACAACACCCTTTCTCCTAGTTTCCAGGTTTAATGAGGGGACATAAGGTCAAAATGCAAGAGAGGACTTTGCATTGCTGTTAATGTGATAATTAATGGTCATAATATATGTTGAATGCTTTTCAGGAAGGTGCCCGAGTGTTATTTGTTTGTGCTGCTCTCAAATACAAAAATATCAATTATTTTGAGTAGTCAATAAAGTTGTTATAGATGTAATGATGTATAGATAATATTTCAACTTTGGGGCACGTGTCATGCTCAATATTTGAAATTATCATTGAGTGTCATAGTGAGTTAGGTTGGATTGAAAAAAATGGATGTCACAGATATGGCAGAATTTGTTCCTTGCAGAACGGTGTGTATTTATTCTGTTAATTTGGGAACACTGTGTGCTATACTGACTGTTGTGTGTTTTCTTACAATCCGCACTGTGTATCCTGAAATAAAGGCTGCAGAACCATCAGACAAAAGGGTCAGAAATCACTGGTCCATGGTTTCAAAAAACACATTGGTTTGCTACTTACTGATTGAATCTAATTGTGTACTTACTGTGCTTTATACACGTTTTATACACACTTTTAAGTTATGAATGTGTTTTTTTCCCAGTTCTTCAACTGGGAAATGCACTAAGTTGGCATTATGTTTAAATACATTTACTTTTCTATCAGATCTCGCTGTTTGAAAGGAGACATAGAAAATTTTACTCATGTTTTAATAATACATTATTTATATCTGTAATCAGATTTTCAAGTTCTTTTGGGGACCTTTTAAAAATGTGAGTAGCACTAAATTAATTAATTTGAAAAAAATCTGTCTAGTAAATATTTTAGAAAGACCTGTGTTTTATATTTAGCATAGTAGGGGTAACAAAGCAAGAAGAGTCATCTTAAAATTACATACCAGATCTAAACGGATTATTTATACCTTCCAAACGCTGTTACAGAAGTGCAAATAGGCGATTTTAGTAATGAGGTCGGAAACTCATCTTGGTGTCAGATGTGATACCAAGGTAGTGAAGAGTGTGGTTCAGCTTCAGATAGTTGCCAGTGAGAGAGGTGGAGTCAGTACCTAGGGAATGGAGTTCGTGGTGGGCAGCGAAAACAATGGCTTCAGCCTTTCTCATGTTTAGTTGGAGGAAATTTCTGCTCATCCAGTACTGAATTGAATGTTGGACAAGCAGTCTGATAATTTAGCAACAGCTGAGAGGTCGAGTGAGATAATTTGTGGTAGGGCTTAGTGTCGTCAGCATATATGGGAAAACTAACACTGATTTCAGATGTCACCAAGGCAGATATAAAGAAAAGAGGTACAACGCCTGAAGAGGTGACATTAACTGATGACATGGGGACCATGAAGGGAAATTGTGTAGTCAGCAGTTTAGTTGAAATAGGGTTGAAGGAGCAGAAGTTGAGTCTGATGAACATGAACTTAGAGAGGACATGAGGGGGGGATAGGAGAGAAACAAGAGAACGATATGAGTTCAGGGCTAGGGCAGGGGAGAACCTTTAGAGAAAGCTTAGCCCATTGGCCTGATGGAAGGGAGGGAAGCAGCAGAGGCAGCCGATTGGATGGCCTCAATCTTGGTAACAAAGAAGTCCTTGAACTCCTGGCACTTATTGTTAGAGTGAAGGTGGAGGTGACAGGAGAGAACGGTTTAAGAAGACAGTTCGTTGTAGCAAAAAGAAGTTGGGGCTCATCTTTGTATTCTGCTGAAACCACTCGGCTCTAGACCTTGTTCCAGCACTGATCCAGAAATACAGAAACAACAGCTTGTGTTCATATAGAACCTTTAACATATGAAAATGTCCTAAGAAATGGATGCAAGAGCTGAATGTCAGAGGAGAGGTGAAGTTAGGCATTAAGGAGCCTCAGCAAAAGCAAGTTGGCGGGGTGGGGGGGGAGAGAGAGAGAGAGAGAGATGGGGATGGGGGGTTGCGGGCGGGAGTGGAAGTTAAAGTGAAGATCAAGGAGCCATGCCTGACATAAAGACAGATGGCTGAGGTTGTTGGAAGCTGGTCATCACAACCGCAGGACATCTTTGCAGAAGTTCCTCAGGTCACTGTCCTGAACCTAATCATCATCAGCTGCATCTTCAATGACCTTCCCTCTGTCATGAAGTCAGAAATGGGATGGCCCTAAACTCTGGAATTCCCTTCCTAACTCTCTCTGTCTCTCTACTTCACTTTCCTTCTTTAAGATACTCCTTAAAACCTATCTCTTTCACTAAGTTTTTGACCAGCTGCCCTAATATCTATTTATGTGGCTCAGTGTCAACTTTTGTTTTCTAACGCTCCTGTGAAGCACCTTGAATTGCTTTATTACATTAAAGACGCTGTACAAATATGTTATTATTCCACTCCATTTACAACTTCAGTAATAATGCAGTGCATGTCAGCTTGCAGCAGGATTTGAATGGCATCTGGACTTGGCTAACAAATGTCAGATAACATTTGTCCTATGTAAGTAAGTGTCAGGCAATGACGAGATAAAGCACAACCCTCCACACACTAACTTTCAATGGCAGTAACATAACTAAGGCCCCCAACCATGAACGTTTATTGTCCAGGTACTTAACTGGACCACCAATAGCAACATCATGAGCAGGGCAGAGGCTGGGTTGGTGCTGGCTCAATACCTGACCCCCTGCCACTTAGCAAGCTCCAGTCTGGAGCCAGTTTGATGACTTGTTACTTGCCCAAATGGGTACAGTTGCAACAATACTGAATAGGGTCAGTAGCACAAGGACGGAGCAATTCGATTCATTGGTGTTCTTGGAAGTGGATTCCATTATATAACTCCTTGCATCATTAATGCATTCTAACTACATTTTGCAATATCTATAGCAAACTCTGCAGTAACTCATCAAGTTTTTTTAACAGCATTTCTCGTCCCTGTGTCCTATATCACTGAAAGTGACGAACAACAATGTCATGAGAGCATGATGCCTCCAAGTCACGATCCTAATTTGGACATACATTGTTGCTTCTTCATCACTGGTTCTAAATTCAAGAATTCCCGTTCCGAACACAATCGTGGGAGCACCATCATCACCTTCTCTGGTCAGCTAGGGATGAGCAATAAAATCTTTCCCAAGAACAAATAAAAATAAATTTAGACAGTCCCATTAGACAGGAACAAAATAACTAATAATGGACCATTCACAGTGGGAGCTGAGCTGACTGATAGACCAAATGAATGAATGACGAGAAACCCACAAAATACTGATGACTGGTATTCAGTGTCTGTTATGTTGTTGAAACAGCTTTTATTGGAGAGTAGCTGGTACTGCAGTCTTTAATTTAAAGCCCCATCAGACTGAACACTGACAAGTTCAGTCATGACATTACCACTCTAACCTCACAATCAAATAAGTGGTCCTCTTGTATGGGCTTTAAAATACATTTTCTTTCTTCTCCTCCATATCAAACAGGTATCATCAATGTCAGCATAAAAAACGTACAAGAAGTGATTCTTGCAGCAGATATGTTGCAGTTAACTGAGATTGTGAACATGTGCAGTGATTTTTTAAAAGGGCAAGTTGATCCCTCAAACTGTGTAGGAATTTATCAATTTGCTGAGCAAATTGCATGCCACGATCTTATAGAGTTCAGTGAAAGCTATATTTATGTGCACTTTCTGGAAGCTTGTAAAACTGAGGAATTTATGGGATTAGAAAAAGATCAACTGGTTAAGATTTTAAAGAGTGAAGAACTCCACATCGAGGATGAATATCAAGTTTTCACGACTGCTATGGAATGGGTTCTGAAAGACATGGGCAAAAGGAAAAAGTACGTGATTGAAGTTCTGGATCCTGTTCGCTTCCCTCTACTGTCTTCACGGAGGTTGTTCAAGTACATTGAAGGTATGATAGAGTTTTGAGTATACCACATTGTCAGCTTAACTTGGTAACGCTTAGTATTTTCTCAGAACGTTACTTCTATATACAAGTGGGACTTCGCTGTGGTCAAATTGGCTGCTGCATTTCTCTACTTAACCAATGACATGGCAGTCATTGTTGTAATTAGTGTCCGCTCGTAATGTGTACCTGCAGAGTGTCTGTCAACCAAGCTATTTGACTATTGGGGGCATGGGTTCTCTCTTGTTAGGCAAGGGAATCTATCTAACTCTGCCTTAAAAATATTCAATGACCCCGCCTCCACCACCTTCTTGGGCGGAGAGTTCCAAAGTCGCACAACCCTCTGAGAGAAAAAAATTCTCCTCATCTCTGTCCTAAAAGGGCAACCTCTAATTTTAATACAATGCCCCCTAGTCCTGGACTCACCCACAAGAGGAAACATCCTTTCAACGTCTACCTTGTCAAGGCTGTTCAGGATCTTGTATATTTCAATCAAATCACCCCTGACTCTTCTAAACTCCAGTGGAAACAAGCCCAGTCTGTCCAACCTTTCCTAATAAGACAACCAGCTCATTCCAGGTATCAATCCAGTAAACCTCCTTTAAACCGCCTCCAATGCATTTACATCCACCCTTAAATATGGAGACCAAAACTGCACACAGTATTTCAGGTGCAGTCGGACCAATGTCCTGTATAACTGAAGCATAACATCTTTTATGACCAATCCACTTATAATAAAGGATAGCATTCTGTTTGTCTTCTTAATTACTTGCTGTACCTTGGTTTTTCATTCGTTCATGGATATGAGCATCACTGGCAAGGCTAGGATTAGTTTCTAATTGCCCTTGAGAAGGAAATTCATAGTATGACATATATGGGTGCCAAATGATCTGTCCATCAGTGCCATGTACCATCATACCATTAAAGACTACCCATGAGAAAATAAGGATCCACATACAATTTGTGCTGTCATGGAGTTGTGCAAACTGTAATTTTAATCGAATTAAATGCTCTAAAAATAATGAAATTTTGTAAGCAGTGAATCAAAAACCTCTAGCATATCGATTTCACATTAAGATCTTCTTCATCTTACCCTATTAGTTGAATTTTCTCGATGTCTTTATTATGGTAGTTTAACTATTGCAACAAGCTAATAATATGCTCAATTTCCAAAGTCGCCCCATGCCAGCCTCCATCTATTTATTTCCAACACAACTTTTAGCTTGTATTATTGATGGCTTTGATGCTTTATATATTGTGGTATAGAATGTTCTCTATGATGTTGCACATCTGTCTTTTTTGGGGTAAATACAGTAGAATGTGTTTCCTACCTCCAGGTATTCCTGATTTTAGTCTACGTGTTGCTCTGCAGAAGTTGCTGGAGGAATACAGGGAGGTCAGTAAACCTCAGAAAGAGACCAAGTTCTGCAAACTGTCACCTGCGTCAAAGATTCGTCCCCGAAGGAAGGCCAGGAAGTACCTCTACGCTATAGGTTACCTTCTCTTTTTATTGTACTTTCGTAATTAGATCTAAATATATTTGAAACAACCAATGAGATCTAGTGCATCATCATGTTACAACCCAGTTGGTAGGTTGTACACATTTACAAGTTGGTGTAACATTGATGGTCAACCTCTTGCTCAATAATTGGGACATACAATTATATAAAATGTCTGTACAACGGAAAAGTAAGACAGGTAGGATCAAATGCATTGACCTGAAACACAGTACCTGAAAACTAGTACATTATATAGTGACTCTGTAGTTTAGCATGTTTTGTACATTGTTCTTTTTGTATCCATTATTGAACATGACCATATGCTATTTGTTTCTTTCCTGGATCTCCTTAAGTTGTTCATGATACAGGTCTGCTGCATTTCAACATTTGAGACAATATTTCCAACAGTTTTCTAAACAAAAATCCACATGATCCTAAGTGGGAGAGAGTACCATGGTTGAAAATCTCATTCATAGTTTCTTTCCCCTGCTTCTCCAAAGATGCTAACTTGTAATGTTTATCTAGCCCAAGTCGCCGTTCTTTATGTGACAACCTTAATGATGTTGGCGGTGTAGTTGATCATGAATGACGTTACTTCTTGAAAGTACAATCTTATTTTCATTTGACATTTTAAAAAAAACTTTCCATCTTCCATAAGATAGGGTTACAGAGTCTTAAAGGAGGAAAGAAAGGTAAAGAGATGGAAGGGTTTGGGGAGTGAATTCTAGAGCTTATGACCTAGGCAGTTGAAGGCACAGCTGCCAGTGATGGGGATGTTCAAGAGATCAGAATTGCAGAATCGTATACATCTCGGAGGTTGTAGGGCTGGAAGAGATTACAGAGATATGGAGGGGCGAGGCCATCAAATGAGTTGAAAAAGATGGAAATTTTATAATCAAAATGTTGCTTAACCTGGAGTCATTGTAGGCCAGCAAAGGTGTTAGGACATATGCAGCAAAGTTTTGCATAACCTCAAGTTTGTGGAGGGTAGAATGTAAAATTTATTGAAAATTGTATGACCATGAAGCAAATTGCATTACATAGGCTATATGGCACAGAAACAGGCCATTTGGCCCAATCAGTGTTTGATGGCATTTATGCTCCACTGCAGCCACCTCCCTCTTTCCTCATCTAAATATATCATTGTAACTCTCTATTCCCTTCTCTCTCATAGGCTTGTCTAGCTTCCCCTTACTGTATCTATACGATTCGCATCAACCACTCCCTGTGTTGGGTAAAGAATTTTTTTTCTGAATTCCTTATTGTATTTCTTAGTGCTTATTTGATATTCATGGCATCAAGTTGTGCTCTCCCCAACAAGAAACATTCTCTCTCTATTCATTCTATCAAAACCTTTCATAATTTTAAAGACCTCTATTAAGTTATCTGTCAGCCCTTTTTTTCAGGAGAAAAGAGACCCAGCATGTCAATCCTTTACTGAAATGTAAATTGAATGCAACATTGAGTTTTCTTCACTGAATTCCAAAACCTTTCTTAAATTAAAGGTGTTGCAGCTTGAACTTCTGAGGGTAGATGCCCTTTTTGTTATTTATTAACTGTATACGATCAGTGCACCATGTCACTTGTGCCCCTGTTTTATTAGGATTCTAGCCATTGATTTGCATCCAAGAGATTCTTATCCCTTTCAGCAACAAAACTAGTGGTTGTATTTTTAAAGCTTTCGTTCAGTGAAGCTTTGGGTGGAGTTTTAGGTAAATAAAAAAAAATAGACCTGTAATTTGCAGCCCAAGGTGAAGTGACAGCAATCACAGCTGATCTCAAAGAAAGCTGTTCTGAAAGACCTAGCAGTCTCTGTGATAAGAACTTTATTTTTCTTCATGCAATTGATTGTAACCTTCATTACTGGGATTCCCAACTTTGCGCTGCAGTGAAGTCATCAAATTGCCTAAGTAGCCAATCACATTAAACAATTCTCAAAGGTGGCATATCAGGAAATGAAAAACACAATTAATCATGCAACTTTAAAAAAATTTTACAGTCTGCAAAATAAAGATCAGGACATACTGTTGGGGTTAAGGTAGAAGTTGAAATATTGTGAACAAACTTTAAAATATTATTTATTTTAAAAACCTAGTTTTAAAAAATCTAGTAATTACAATGAGGAAATTTAATAACATTCCACTATATTTTCAGGGCCAGATAGGTTGTTTAGAAGTAGATTCCCATTAAAAACCCAGTTACACTCCATGAAGAAAGCTTAACTTTTTATACAGTTTCTAACAGTGATATGAGACAAAAAGGGAAATTCTCAACAGAGCAATTGATTTCATTGATTGTCGGCTATATGGTTGGGGGTTTTACTGGAGGGAGATTTCTGTTTTGTAACCTGTGGGAGAACACTGAATGAAGGACCGCAACTTCAGGAATTTTGATTTATTTTGTGCTTGTGCTAAATCCTGAAAAGGAAGTCCGATTCAACAAGGTAATGGCAACGAACACTGACCATTCACTATCAGGAGTCCTGCAAGTTCCAAGCCATGCTTTCAAAGGAAATTGCATTTTTTTCTGCGTCCTTAATAGAACGCCAGTGTAAGGTTACAGTTGATGAATTAACGAATTAGAATTTATCATATATATATATTATATATATAAAATGTATAGTATATTTGCATCACAATACAGCATCTGATAGGGCACTACTGAAGCCATGTTTTATCATTTCTTTTTACAAGGTGGGTACACACGGCTTCAGGGGGGTCGCTGGAGTGATAGCAGAACTCTCAGTTGTGTTGAACGGTTTGATTCATTCAGTCAATACTGGACCACTGTATCGTCCCTCCACCAGGCCCGAAGTGGGCTGGGTGTTGCAGTCCTCGAAGGAATGATCTACGTAATAGGTGGTAAGTAAAGTTACTATGGTGTAAACAATTGTTTCCTCAAATAGCTTTTCTGCTTATAGGATATAAAATCTATGATCAATTCCTCTGTGGTTTGTGACTAGCCTACTGTCTGTCATTGTGAGCTTCAGAGCAGGGTCCCCATCACCTTTGATGTGTGGGTGGACATTTTGTCTCCTTTATTATCTACTTGTTTCTAATTCTTGAGTATGTAGATGGGGATGAGGGAATAATGTTTTTTTTTTAAGTTAATACTACTGTATTGAACAGGGCTTCAGGATAAGCAAACTGAGAAATACAAATATGCTTGGGCTTTCATTTATATGTCCCATATTCCTCCCTAAGTACTAATTCTAAGTCATTAAGACCTAAGATTTGAAGTATTTTGTGCTTACTCAGGCTAGTTGGCAAGCTTTTAATCCTTCTAATAGTGACTGCTTCTGCTAGTGATTTCTCATTTTTAAATCTTATCTGTTTCTGCTGCTGGCTGATTTAGTTGTGTCTCACCTGCCATGTTAGGTGATGTCCAGCTCAGACCTTCCTCCAAAAATACTTTGTATGCTAGAGTTATTATTGATGGACATATGGCTCAAGCCTAACTCCTCTGTCCTCTGATTACACTTTTATTTCACTGCTCATAAGCCTTACTTTGAGGATTGATTATTTCTTTATCCTAGAACTTTTAAATTTTGCTATACGAATGTACAGGGATGTTTTGCTTGGATTGTTTATCTATATTCAAGATCTTTTCCGTCACTATACCTGGTCTTTCAAGGAGATTTAGCAAATTGTGCCTCAGTATCTTCCCTCAATAATCCACAGTTTTTCTCTTAAATCTAGGACTCCTAATTTTTATAGATAAGTATGATTTTTTCTTCTTCTTGCTATGATTGGTTTTTGTTCCTGATTAACATGAGGCTTATTTATTTAGATGGCAAGGTGAGGAGGGAATTAGATAAATTTTAGAAAAATTCCAGTAAGTTGCTAAATTCACAAAAAAAAGCTAATGACTCAGAAAGTTGACTGGATTTTGGGTAGTTGGGAAAATTTAGGGTAATTAAGGGAATTTGAAGTACTTGAGGCAAAACAGTCAGTTTGGTGCTTTTACAGTATCTTAGTGGTGCCACGTCTATTGCAGTTTAATAGCAATACGCAAAAGTAGTTAGGGACTTATTCACAATCAGAAAAAGTGAACAATCTGAGGAATTGTTTAATTTTACAGAAAGGATTGATGGAATTAACTCAATTATAGGACAGATTACATTTTTAATTTCAAAAACAAAAACACAATTACCTGGAAAAACTCAGCAGGTCTGGCAGCATCGGCGGAGAAGAAAAGAGTTGACGTTTCGAGTCCTCATGACCCTTCGACAGAACTTGAGTTCGAGTCCAAGAAAGAGTTGAAATATGTTATTTCAACTCTTTCTTGGACTCGAACTCAAGTTCTGTCGAAGGGTCATGAGGACTCGAAACGTCAACTCTTTTCTTCTCCGCCGATGCTGCCAGACCTGCTGAGTTTTTCCAGGTAATTCTGTTTTTGTTTTTGTTTTGGATTTCCAGCATCTGCAGTTTTTTTGTTTTTATTTTTACATTTTTAATTTTACTGACCACGATAAGTTCAAAAAGAATTTAAAATTTCCAATCAGCATGACAATTAGTTATGTTTGTGATGTCTTGACAAGGTTGAAGATAAATATAGTTTGTTACATTTTGAAGATAACATTACAATTTTGTTTTAAGGTGAAAGTGATTCCATGATTTTTGACTGTGCTGAACGATATGATCCAGTTACTAAACAATGGGCAGCTGTGGCCTCTATGAATTCTCCACGATGTGGACTTGCTGTGTGTGCCTGTCATGCTGCTATTTATGCTCTGGGTAGGAATGTCTGTAAAATATATTTCATATATCTAGTGTTTATGGTTTATAAGTAGTATCTAGCCCTAGAGGACTGCTAGAAAAAATGTTTCGATCATGTAATGGCCTTTGGTATTGTTAAATAGCATTTTTGTACTATAGTAGAAAAGGTTTATTATGTTTTGGACACTGCCAGAAGTCCCTGTTTCAGCATCACCTGGCAGTCCAATGTACCAACTGTGCAAAATAGACAGCGGGCTGAAGGAGGTAATTGGCTTGGCTGGTATTAGACCACATAGTTACCAACTTTTGAATGATAGAAACGTAAGAAGTCCTCTGGTGACTTAGTTGTTTAATTGTCAAGCTATTCACCACAGATCGCCAAATATATTTGCCTGAGGCAAACAGTAAGTTGAACAAGCTGGCGTGTTGTATACTTGAAGCACTTTTCTGATTTTATTTACAAGTCTATTTAGTTTCACACCACTAAGTTCTCTTTTATGAGTCTGAATTAAACAAAACCATTGTAGTGGGGACATACAGAAGAGCAGTTACATGGAAGTAATGGCCCCTTCAGATTGCATGAGGTGGAGGGGGAAAACATTGGGAATTAATGTACAGATTTAGCAAATAAATAAATAAATGTAACAAATTTTAATTTTCCAAATTAACTTGTGAGCCTGAAGGGCAGTTTTGTGAGATTTCATGAGGATTCAGAGCCCTTACTATTAACAATCAGTGCACATCTTTTGATTATTTTCAGGAGGCTGGGTAGGAGCAGACATTGGGAAGACTATGGAAAGATTTGACCCCTCTGACAATAAGTGGGAAGTTATTGGTAACATGGTTGTCCCTCGTTACTTCTTTGGGTGTTGTGAAATGCAAGGTATGACACCACCCATCGGAATATGACTCATTGATTTATTTTGTCACTTAAGTTTATCGTACCATATGGTTATTAAGATTGTTTGTGATAGATGTCACTGTTGTGCACAAAGGTACAATTTTATGAACCTGAGCAATCTGACTTCCGTCCCTGCCACAGTACTGAAATGGCTCTTATCAAGGTCTCGAAATACATCCTATGTGACTTTGACAAAGGTAAACAATCCCTCCTCACTCTTCCCAACCTGTCTGTAACCTTTGAGACGGGTGACCAAACCATCTTCCTCCAGTGTCTCTCCACCCATTATCAGGTTGGATGGAACTGCACTCAGCTCGTTCCATTTTTATCTAACCAGACAATTATCTGCAATGTATTCTCTTCCAGCTCCCACATTTGAGGCAAAACAGTTAGTTTGGTGCTTTTACAGTATCTTAGTGGTGCCACTTCCAATACAATTTAAGAGCAACATACAAAAGTAGTCAGGGACTTACATGTACATCTCATGTAGTCAGAAGATCTATTCTTGGCCCCATCATTTTTCTCATCAAAAGCTGCTGCTCAGCAAAATCATCCATAAGCTACTGCCTGTTTTCACATGCACTCTAACGACATCCAACCACACCTCAGCACCACATCTCTTGACCCCTCCACTGTCCCTAAACTGTCAGACTATTTATCCAACATCCAGTACTACATGAGCAGATATTTTTTCCCAACTAAATATTGGAAAGACCAAAGCCATTGTCTTCAGTCCCTGTCACAAACTCTGTTCTCTAGCGTCTCACTCCACTCCTCTCCCTGCAACTGTCTGAGCCCAAACTAGACTATTCACAACCTTGGTGTCATGTTTGGGCTTCAGATGAGCTTCCAGCTACATATCACACCATTGCTAAGACTGCCTATTTCCTCCTTGGTAACATTGCCTGACTCTGTCCCTGTTTCAGCTCATCTGCTGCTGAAACCCTCATCCATGTCTTTGTTACCTCTAGGTGTGACTACTCCAACACATTCCTGATCAGCCTCCCATACTTTACCCTCTGTAAACATGAAACAATGCAAGACTCTGCTGCATAAATTCTTACTTGCATTGTTTATCCATCATCACTGTGCTTGCTGACCCACATGGACTCCCGGTTGAACAACAACTCGATTTTAAAGTCCTCATCCTTGTTTTAAAGTTCCTCCATGGCCTTACCCCGCCCCCCTCCTTATCTCTGTAATCTCATCCAGCCCTACAACTCTGTGAGATACCTGCACTTCGCCAATTCTGGCCTTTTGGGCATCCCCAATTTTAATTGCACCAGTATTGGTGACTGTTCCTTCAGCTGCCAAGGCCCTAAGCTCTAGAATTTCCTCACTTTCCTCCTTTGACAACACTTCTGTTCATTTGCCCGAATATCATCATATGTCAAATTTTGTTAGTTAACACTCCTGTTTTTGTTGTTGCACTAACTTTATTGTATTGGATTGAGGATTGAATAAGATATAATGGCTTAAATTATTATTTCTTTTGCCCTGTTTTCTGCTTCCTGTCCTGAATCTGTGGGTCATATAGCAAGCAGCCCTCCAATATCTCACTCAAATGGCCATTTTTCATGTGTGCACCTGGATAATGTTTGTCAATAACCTTTCCCAAACATGAATGTAATTAGAGCAAATTGAGACCAATCCATACGTTTGCTTTCCAGCAAGGATTGCTGATAACAATTAGGAAGTTCATGTTTCAAGACTTTAAAGCTTATGCCAAAAAACATTTCCATAGATTTGACAAACTTCAAAATTGAAACAAATAATTAACAATACAAGTCAGAAATATCTTTAATTGTTTCATAGGTTTAATTTATGTTGTTGGAGGTTTGAGTGACTCAGGGTCAGAACTCCGTTCAGCTGAAATGTTCAATCCTATCACAAAGCGTTGGACAACATTAGATGATATGAAGACGAAAAGAGCCTATGTTGGAGTAGCTGCTCTGAATGACTGTGTTTATGCTGTTGGAGGGTGGAATGAAACTCAGAATGCTCTGCGAACAGCAGAGAAGTATTCACTTCAGGAGGTGGGTGTAGTTTGCTTACAATTTTGTTATAACTTATTAGCGTTATAAAAAGTTGTTTAAAGGTTTTCAAAGTGAGAGGAATAATTGAATAAAACAATTTTACAATTGTACCATGTACAATTTGCTCTGAAAAGAGCAGTTGTTACCATAAGAGTTCCTTCCAAGAACTGGCAGGGATTGACATTTCAGGCAGCATACTTTGCCTGTCATCTGGATGATTGAATGGAACAGGTGATATAGAGTGGAGGGTGGGAATATGTTCTGGATCTTACTGCTGATTAATTAGGCGATTGTGTTTGTAATAGGTTGGTACATATTAACGTTCTTGCTGCCGATTGGTCAACTGTGCAGAATAGATGGTAATGTGATTCTTGAATAAAAGTAGCCAGATTTCATTGATGAGAAGGCCACCGTCTTGGGGGATGGTGTGGTGTTGATACAATTATTCAAACTGAGTTTACCTTTATCTCATCTTTCTTTGCCTGCCCCCATGACCCCTACAAATCTGTTAAGGATTCCAGCACAAGCTCTGTCATCAGCTTTCTTTACCAATCTCAGGCAAGTGAGGCAAGAACCCAAGAATGCTCACTCCTGATTCATTGTAATAAATAGGCTATGCCTACACAGACTGAAAGGTTAAGCCCCTCTCCATCCATTTAGGAAGCTGCAGAAATTCCTTAGCAGCTTAGAGGCTGCAGAGACCTGGAAAAACATCTTGCTGCTGGGAATTGAGCATTTTTCACATGTAGGTCTCTCCAGTTGTTCTTTTGCAGCAGCGAATGGGAGATTTTTGTTGGTGTGTTGGAACATTCTGTACTGTTGTTTTGTCTAGCCTCTAATGATGGAACATCTTATGTCATAGGACATTCCAATTCAATGTTTAATTTTTAAAAAATATTATGCATCGTTCCTTTCACATAAATAAAAAGTTTGATTTAGTTAGTACTGTTTTCATCTCTTTAAACTCTTCCCTTGTGAAGTAGTGGAGGATTCATATTTATATGCTGATAAATCCTGTACAAGAGAACCTACCACAACCCATACAATATGTTTCTTTTTTTATTCGTTTATGGGATGTGGGCGTCACTGGCTCAGCCAGCAGTTATTGCTCATCCCCAAATGCCTTTGTTCAGAGGGCACTTTAAGAGTCAACCACATTGCTGTGGGTCTGGAGTCACATGTAGGTCAGACCAGGGAAGGTCGGCAGATTTCTTCCCCTAATGGAATCTAGGAGTAATCAGCGAAGGTTTCACAGTCTTTAGACTTTTAATTCCAGATTTTTATTGGATTCAAATTCCACCATTCACCAGAGCACTCCCCCTGGGTTTCCAGATTACCAGTCCAGTGACAATACCAGTATGCCATCACCAAGGGGGTTAGTTGTGGGGGATATTGGTTGGAGGCCAGCTATTCCCACTGCACTAGACCTTGATATCTTGCTGCATATTAACCCAGAATTCAAAGCTGGAGCTTCATTTGCCTGGAAAGTAAGGAGTAAGTTCACAACCCACTAAATTCTGACTCAAGTGGGAATGCTACCACTAGGCCAAAGGTTTGATCTGTTTGAATGAAGTGAAAATTCTGCATACAACACACTGATTACCGGTCTGCTCTGCCCTCCACTTGGCACTTCTGCATAACAATAGTTTGAGATCAGGAACATTGGGCTAAATTTGTATTTTTTTAATGTTGTTTCTGTTGAAGATGAATGATATTAAATGGACTTGGAAATTAGTGAGATCTGTACCATTAGGGTCATGCATTGCTCAGCCCTACAAGATGACGTGGTGGATCGTATCAGTCAAGGCAACTTGGCGTGAGACGTGACAAGGTGTGATTTGGTGAATTCAGATTTCTTTTATACTTTTTTCCCTCCCAACCCCGCCCTCCTTTTCCAGGAGAAGTGGTTTGAGGTTTCACCTATGAAAATGGCAAGAGCAGGTGTTTCGGTTATTGCTGTTAATGGCCTTCTTTATGCAGTAGGAGGTCGAACATCAGGTAGGGATTCCTCAGCTCCTGTTACTCTGGACTCTGTTGAAGTGTATGATCCTCATACTGACACATGGATGGAAATCGGGAATATGATAACCAGCCGCTGTGATGGGGGAGTAGCTGTGCTTTAGCAGTTGATTGCCTTTTGATACTTTATCAAAATTACTCCTAGATGGAGAAAATCAGTATGTCAAATTGAACTATCATCACCTATTTCCATTGTGCTAAAGGAAGCTACCATTGGGTTTCAAGTTGAGGACTCAGCGAAGAGCTGGTAACATTAATACTAATACAAAAAAAAAGATTGTGTTACTTACTAAATGAAATGTGTACACGTTTCAATAATTTCATTTGAAATAAACTTGATTTAATGAAAGAAGTGAATTTCAACACATGCCACAATGATCAGAACTCCCACAGTAACAGGTTTTCATTTGACAATCAGTTATTATCCAAGTTAATGGCAGGGTTTTAAAATTCTAAAAGCAAATGCAATTAACCAAAACATCAAACAATTGTTTTCTTAAAAGCTGTGTTTTTATTTCAATAAAGTGCAGTTTAGAAAAATAAGAACTTGAAACATCGTACAGTTTGTTGTACAAACCTCAATTAGGGCTGTGGATATGTTCATTGTGGTTTTCCTTGAATGTAGCCAAGTGAATATTTCTGATGGTACGGAGTGACTTAGCTGACTTATTGCCTTTTTTAAGCGATATCCAGAGTCTGCACTATACTTGAAGGTGGTTTTGCATATTACCGGTATTTCGGCATAAGTGCTAGCAGTATTAGATAGCTGAGCAGTGGTTTATTACTTGGGGCTTTATGTACCAAATAAAGCTGTACTTTTCTCTATGTGTGGATTGATATATACTGATGGTTTCTTTTATGTATATTTTCTTAATAAATGTATTCAAGCATAATTAATTGTTTTGCTTATCTCTATACAACAATGAAAAATGAGATGCTTATTATTCAGATATTTTGAATTGTAGTGTATGATCCTAATACTGACACATGGATGGAAATATTTCACATCAGCTGGGACAATATCTTCAGCTTTTCATCCTTCCGCAACTGGAGCTATGTCTTCATTTGACTAAGCCCTAAACTCTGGAATTCCTCTTTAAACCTCTCCACCCTCTCCTTTTAGATCACTTCTTGAAACTACATCTTTACCAAACTTTTAGTCTTTTGACCTAATATCTCTGTGGCTGGGTATCATATATTATCTGATATAGCTCCTCCTGAAGTGCCTTGGATATTTTCATTACTCTAAGTGTGCTATATAAATTAAAGTTTATATAATAAATGAAATCTCCTGTTCCAATATCATGGCAATATTTGAATAATATTTCTTAATCATTATTAAGATATGTATACTTGTAGTTACACAATTTGTTGTACTAACTTTTGCATTATATTTATAGGTTTTGTGTAGATCTGATAAATATACGTTGAACAACTTTGGTTGTCAACTGTTGCTAGAGAGATCAGGGCCTTTCAAATACTGCACAGATGCCTGATGACCATTTTGACAGCATTGTACTCTGCTGGTGGGTGCATATTTTCAAATAATGATGTCGTAGAGAGAACCAGAGAGATGCTGCAGCTCTTTAAAATCTCCAGGCCAGATGGTAAAGATGGTTCCCCAAATGGAAGCAACAACCTTTGCTAGCACTGCACTCTTGAGAGCTTTAAGTACATTGAATTTGCCAAAGTCAGCTTTGTGCACATGTGCAAAGAAAGGAACTTCACAGGCTGGACAAAGAAGCTTGTGTTGCAAAATAGTCAAAAATAAAATCCACTAAATGTTGTGCTCTTCTGATCTGAACCCCACAATCCAAGCAGGTACAGTTGCTCTTCAATTAAGATAAAAGCAAAATACTGCGGATGCTGGAAATCTGAAACAAAAACAAAAATACCTGGAAAAACTCAGCAGGTCTGACAGCATCTGCAGAGAGGAATACAGTTAACATTGAGTCCGTATGACTCTTCATCAGAACTAAGGAAATAGAGAAATGAGGTGAAATATAAGCTGGTAGAGGGGGGTGGGACAGGTAGAGCTGGATAGGGGGCCAGTGATAGGTGGAGGCAAAGAAGGGATTGCCAAAGATGTCATAGACAAAAGGACAAAGGGATATTGACGGTGGTGATATTATCTAAGGGATGTGCTAATGGGGACATTAAGGGTAGCAAGCAGGACAAGCTAGTGACAGATGGCCCTAGTGGGGGTGGGGTGGGGAGGAAGGGACCAAAATGGGCTAAAAGGTAGAGATAAAACAATAGATTGAAATAAATTTAAAAATAGGTGGGAAAAGAAAAAATTTTTTAAAATTATAAATTATTGGAAAAAGGGGGATCGGAAAGGGGGTGGGGATGGAGGAGAGAGTTCATGATCTGAAATTGTTGAACTCAATATTAAGTCTGGAAGGCTGTAAAGTGCCTAGTCAGAAGATGAGGTGCTGTTCCTCCAGTTTGCGTTGAGCTTCACTGGAACATTGCAGCAGGCCAAGGATGGACATGTGGGCATGAGGGCAGGGTGGTGTGTTGAAATGGCAAGCGACAGGGAAGTCTGGGTCATGCTTGTGGACAGACCGAAGGTGTTCTGCAAAGCGGTCACCCAGTCTGTCAATTAACTTCATCAGTTTTAAAGCAGCTAGTTATCTGAATTTGCATATCTAGATCACTTGTCTCCAGGGAACATTGAGCAGTGGCCTAAATAGGAAAGATGAGGTTGAATGTGTAACATGACCTACTGGTTCAACAATTCTGTTCATTTCTCCATCAGGTGGATTATTGTAAAAATTATATTACCCAAAACAGATTTTGGTTTCTTAATACTGTATATACTTAATACTGTCATCCAAAGACCGCCTGATTCACCATACACACTGCAGAGTGAGCATTTTATTGCGACCAAGTCAAGTTTTTAGTGTAAACTCAAAACGTTTACTAGCCTTAACTTCAGCTTGGGTATCTAATGTTTAAACAGACTATGCGATCAATAACGTCAATACTGCGAAGTACAATACTTTGTAAAATTCCTTCTACAAGGACTTTTGGGATTTTTACACTGGATATACTTAAATTCAACATCAATGACCACTTCAGTAAATATGCTGGTATCCTCATCAAACCAGTGTTTATCCTTATCTACCCAATAAAAGTGTAGCAAGTCCTGCGAATTGAACGGCAACTCCATGCCCCTATGTTCTTATTTATTGGATTATAATCAGATGCCATCACCCTTGTCTTCAATGGGGCAGACTCTACCAGACTGAGGCTCAGAGTATAAACTGACAGACAAAGCTATTTACTATTAGAAAGGTGAATGAATGCTCTTCAGTACAAAAAGTATCTTTAGAGTATCTTTAAACTTTGAAATGTAAAAACATACAGGATGCTTCTCCTCTGTTACCTTGCAATGTAACAGTGTTCCTTAAAACATAGCCACTCATTTCTTACATTACAAAATGCCAGCACAGTCTCTGCTTCGTTCAGAATGAATGCTAACTTCAGACTGACTCATTGAGCTGATATGCCAAATATATATAAGACAATAGGAAACTCATGGGCCCAGAGTTGTCTGGCAAAGTGACGATAATTAATCATGGCCCTGACCTGACCTACATTGTCACCCCAAACAAGCTGATAATTTCAGGATGTCAATCTCTTAGGTGCTTGGAATTCAATTAAATGTTTTTTTTTAATTGAATATCAATATAAATAGTTGTTTGTTAGTACAGAACTTGAGTAATATTCCACCAAACAGCACTCTCTTCTCATGCATTATAAATTGTTGTTCCCCCATTACAATTGGTAATTTCTTATGAGCTATCCTGATGAGTGTAAGTCAAAAGGCTTTGATAGCATCTCTTTTTTCAGCAATATAGTTACCTGCTTGATTGGTTCATGTCCAGGTATATTGCAAACAATCAATCCATGCACACAAAGGATTTCTGCGACTAAATACACCTGTACCATGTCCTGAAATGCTAACGTTCGCCATGCTGTAATTTACATTGATCCAGTTTGCCTAAATAGCTAGCAATAAATCCTTTTAAACTTGTATGAGATTGTAGCCGTAATAAAGAAACCAACAGATAAACTTTGACAAAGACCTTTATTCAGAATTCACTATTGTGTTTTCTTTTTCTTTGCCAGATCATAAATTGACAATACTTATACATAATCAGTTCTAAAAAAACACAAAAGCTATAATGTATAAGTTAATTAGAGATCTTTCAATGGTTAGATTTTCAAAAGGTGATAGACGCCCTCTGAAATATAACACAGTCATGAATTAGTTGTCAATCATCACTTGTTATAGAAGGAATTTTACAAAGTATTGTATTTTGCAGTATTGACATTATTGATTGCATCATCTGTTTAAACATTAGATACCCGAGTTAAGTTAAGGCTAGTAAACATTTTTTGAGTTTGCACTAAAAATTGTACATCAGTTTTATTTGAGTCAGTTTTAAAAAAAGTGCTCTCTGCTGCTACCCAATTTGAAAAATGAAAAAAAACCTTGATGATTTTATTTTCTATCTGACACTAGCTTTTTCTCAGGGTACGTATTTTTGATCACTAATGTGGCAACTAAAGAGAATGTGGCTACCACAGTCAGCACTGCACGAAGAGCTTTGAACCAACTTGGATAACCTGGGAGTAAGGCTAAGTCATAATGCAATGCTATACCGAGACCCATGATAATCAGAATTGCTGCTTCAGTGAGATTATCATGTAAGAGTAGGGCTATCCAGGCTAGCAAGGAAGGGACCACACTATTTCCCAGATTCAACCAGTCAGGTTTTGCAGGGCTGCTTTCTGGAATTGAAAATCCCCAACGTGCTCCTCCAATGAAAGAAAGAATCATTGCTCCATATGCAATTTGGGCAAAAGCTAGTTCAGGGAAATATGTCTCTGTTATGGCCATTATGAGGGGAGCTGATAGAAAAGGAATTAATCCACCATAGCTGAGGTAGAGGGCAGGTTTGGGACTGTTCTTCAGTTCTCTGTAATCATATCTTATTAAGTCTAATTCACGTTTCTCTGGTTCCTCCATTTTCTTTATCTTGGATGCTTGACAGGACACATGAAAGCAGCTTGTTTGAGTCCAGAAAGATGGAGATCTTTGCAAGTACTTGATATTTTGATGTGTCATAAATCTTCTTTGCAGACAAGGGGTCAGTAAATTATAGGACGTGATGTTTCTTGAATCATTTGGAACCTGTGATAATTTTTGGACCTAGAGTATAGAGTAACAATTATCAATACAATTCATATGTATGGCATACACTGGACCCAGAGCTTGTATTATGAGTAAATTCTCCTTCGGTTAATAGGGGAGCAATAAAAATTACAACAAAGTCCTTTCATTCTACACCTCTGTGTTGTGCACTTAATACAGAAACTTCTGCCCTGTGATTTGGTCTGAACAACTATTTCTCACTATACCAGTGACTTCGGAAGTTCATGCAGTTGCAACTATTTTTAACTGCTTATCTTTCTCCCCACCCCATCCCAATATTAGCATATTTTTATTGGTTGAAATCTTTTGTACCATATTAAGCATTGACCAGAAACTGAACTGAACCAGCCAGCCAAGTACTGTAGCTCCAAGAGCCAGTCAGAAACTGAAAATTCTAAGGTGACTAACTCACCAGACTCCTCAAAGCCTGACCACCATCTACAAGACCCAAGTCAGGAGTGTCATGGAATACTCTACACTTGTCTGGTTATAACAACATTCATGAAGCTCAACACCATCCAGGACAAAGCAGCCTGCTTGATCGGAACCCCATCCACCACCTTAAACATTTAATCCCTCCGCTACTGACGCACAGCGGCAGCAGTGTGTACCATCTGCAAGATGCACTGCAGCAACTCACCAAGACTCCTTTGACAGCACCTTCCAAACCCACTACCTCTACCATCTAGAAGGATAAGGGCAGCAGTTGCATGGGAATACCACACCTGTAAGTTCCATCCAAGCCACACAATTAGTGACAGGCAACAAAACATCCCACTAAAGAATAAAAAACCCCTGAAAAGAATGAACCATATACTTTTACATTGTTGAGTGTCTTGATTTTGACACACCAGTAGTTAGAATTAAAATACAGATTCATATTTATTTTTTCAACATGCATTTATCAAAATGGATTTATCATAGGAATTCAGATGACTTCCAATACTAATTTTACATTGACTTAAGGTCCCTTGGGCTATATTCTCTTTACTTTTATTTTTACAATTGCAATGTTGAGTGGAGAAGTTAAAGCATTACACAGTATAATACACTCAAATCTAGTTTGTGTAGTTCCAACAAATGTATTCTTTAAGCATGTTCGACACTTACTTTGCTAGTTATTTTAAAGCATCGCCTCACCAAAAATGCAAACATCTTAAGGGCAGGACACCTGAAAAAAACAAAATAAATCTTAAGTCTATATAATCGACTATCAGTACAGTTAGGGTGTAAGAGCATTTTTAGAAATTGAATTACATCAAGTATAGCCCGGTGGCCTCTTATCCCTGAAAATAATCATTAATCTAAATTTAGTCATGTTTGGCCCAACAACACTATTTTAATTTAGATTTTTTTTTGCAGTTGCTACTTGGCAAGGAAGAAGTATATTCCCTGTTGTTCTATAATTCTCAGCCTTATAATTAACTGCCTGTGTATTTACTGTTTCTCTGTTCCAATTCTTAACTTATGCTTTACTTGAAATTGCTACTTTGATGCCGGTTGGGAATAGCTATTTTGTACTGAACTCCCCTGAAGGGAAAGGCACAAAGGACCATTCAAGCGACATTACAAAACAACTACAAGCATATCTTAACTGAAATTCTACCAAAAGTCAATTTACCAACATTATAATGTCTCCCTCATTCTTTAAATGAAAGCATCTCCACAAAGTGCAAAAACATGCCTGGGTGGTGACAGCAGATGTCAAAAGAGATGTAAATGTTAGCCTAGGGTGGCACTTTAGAAAATACTGGAAAACTCACATGATGCTTTTATGATGTCCATTGTGCCTAATGACATTATTATTCCTGCCATACATTTAAGATGCTGAATGACAAAAAAATCTCTATTCCCAACTGGATTCAATTCACGGTTGTAAAGCCCAAAACAATACCTAAGGACCGCTGGATCACTGTTGCAAACATCAAATTTGTGCATGACCCATCTGTGTTGTGCACTAAGACTGCTAACTTGAGAACTCCTACAGCACTCTGTGCATTTAAACAGTAGCTACTGGTCTCATATGGTCATTTATATTTCCTGGTTTGAACTGCAATTCTCCCTTGGCTCAGTTGCCTCTTGAGTAAGCAAATTATGGGTTCAAGCCTCACACTAGAGACTTGAGCACACAATCTAGGTGCAGTCCTGAAGGAGTAACGACATTTAGATTAAACACGAAACCACTGCCCCATCAGCCCTCTCGGGTGGATACATCAGAACTCATGGCAGCATTCAAAGAATAGAAGAGCAGGGAAGTTTTGGTGGTGACTTGGCCAACGTTTATCCCTCAACCATCATCATTAAAACTGAGTATATGGTCATTTATAATCTCAATCTCTCAGCTAGTTTGCACACAGAGGCCAAAACATGTGCAAGGTGCTAACAGGAAAACTGTGGCCAAAGGGTAATGGGAGTAATTTTCTTTCCATCACCTGCTAGCTTGCAGCTTCTTTGCTGGTTTCATGTATATTGATCATGCAACTATTGGATTGTTGTAAAAACCCATCTGGTTCCGTAATGCCCTTTAAAGGAGGAAATCTGCTGTGTTTACTTGGTCGTGCCTACATGTGATTCCAGACCTGCAACAATGTGGTTGATCCTTAACTGCCCTCTGAAATGGCCCAGGAAGACACTAAGATAAAAGCAAAAAACTGCGGATGCTGGAAATCCAAAACAAAAATAAAAATAAAAATACCTGGAAAAACTCAGCAGGTCTGGCAGCATCTGTGGAGAAGAACACAGTTAACGTTTCAAGTCCGCATGACTCTTCAACAGAACCAAGCAAAAATAGAAGAGAGGTGAAATATAAACTGGTTTAAGGCGGGGTGGGACAATTAGAGCTGGATAGAGGGCCAGTGGTAGGTGGAGATAACCAAAAGATGTCATAGACAAAAGGACAAAGAGGTGTTGATGGTGGTGATATTATCTAAGGAATATGCTAATTAAGGGTAGAAAGCAGGACAAGCAAGGTACAGATAGCCCTGGTGGGGTGGGGTGAAGGATTTGAAAAAGGCTAAAACAATGGATGGATATTATTATTTTTATTTTTTGTTTTGTCCAGGAAGACACTGTTGTCTTGCCACCTCCTGCTCGAGGCAAGGCATTGGCAATGTTCACATCCTGAGAACGATTTTTTAAAAAGTGATCTGCATCTTCACCATTGACTTGCTCTCTAGCAGCAGAAACATGCAATGCACCCAATGCTCATTCAGTAATCAGTTAAGTACTAAAATCATTGAACAAAACCTAAAACACTGCAGTTGTTGAAAATCTAAAACACCGAATATGTTGAGCAGCACCTGTAGAGAGAACAAAAAATGATGTTTTGGATATTAACCTTTTCTCAGAACTGGAATCTATTACTGGTGGACTGCATTTAAAAAGGAACAGAAAGGAAAATATACAAAGAGTATACAATGATCCCTTATACAGAAATATAGATAGAATGACCTGGAAAGTACTTCAGTGGAGATAGTTAAACGGCAGAAACGACATCTGCATGAAGCAAAAAGAGGCATGGTGAGCAAAACTAAAGACATACATATGACAATGGATAATATGTGGATAGTTAGAAAAAGTATAAAAGAATTGGCAAAATTGAGCCGGCTTCAGCAGCTGATGGATAAAGAGAGCAGGTCAATGCTGAAGATGCAGACCACTTTTAAAAAAATCGTTCTCAGGATGTGAACATTGCTAATCCCTTGCCTCTAGCAGGAGGTGGTGACACAACAGTGTCTTCCTGGGCCATATCAGAGGGCAGCTAAAGATCAACCACATTGTTGTAGGTCTGGAATCACATGTAGGCACGACCAAGTAAACACAGCAGATTTCCTTCTTTAAAGGGCATTACTGAAACAGATGGGTTTTTACAACAATCCAATTGTTGCATGATCATTATCCATGAAACCAGCATTTTATTCCAGATTAATAACTTACATTTAATTTCCTGAAACTGCTGCTGTGGTGGGATTTGAACCTACATCCCCAGAGCATTAATCTCTGCATTACTCATCCTGTAACATTACCACAATACTGGAGTCCTGAAAGTAGTTTTCCAATGAGGATCCCCAACCCAAGCACCAACCTGTTACTTTTATTTTCCCTCTTTCCATTCATCCCTGGAAACACAAGAATAACTTAAAATCATTGAAATGTGGATAGATACCTCTCTTCACAAGATTTAGGGACTATAGCAATTGTGTTGAATAAACTTCATCAAGCTTCTATAAACATCTCAAATTATTAGAACTTTGGCCACGGTTGACAAGGCTGATATATTAATAAAGGCAAAATACTAGGAACGCTGGAAATCTGAAACAAAAACAAAAAATGCTAGAAAAACTCAGCATGTCTGACAGTATCTGTGGACAGAAAGACAAGAGTTAACATTTTGAGTCCGTATGGCTTCTTCAGAGTTAAAGGGAAGTAGAAATGTGGTGAAATATATACTGTTTAAGGGGGAATAGAACAGGTGAAGCTGGATAGGTGGAGGCAAAGGAGAGATGGCAAAGGATGTCAAACAAAAGATGAAAGGGTTGTTAATAGTGGTGGTGCTGGCTAAAGGAGGTGCTAATGGTGTTATTAAGAGTGGAAAGCAGAATGTGATAATGGCCAGACCAGGTTAAGCATTCTGGAAAATGACAGATGGCCCTAGTGGGGATGGAGGGGTGAGGGGGGGGAGAGAATTCAACAACTTCAGATCATGAACTCTCTCTCCATTCCCACCCTTTTTTCCTATAATCATTTTTATTGTTTATATTTTTCCCCCACTTATTTTCATAATAATTATTTTTAAAAATTTATTTCCATTTTTATTCAGTTTTTTATCCCCAGCTTTTAGCCTATTTTTGATTTTTTCCCCCACCCCAGTCCCCTCCCCCACCCCACCCCCATGAGAGCCATCTGTTACTTTCCAGAGTGCTTACCCTGGTCCGGCCATTATCACATTCTGCTTTCCACTCTTAATGCCACCATTACCACCTCCTTTAGCCAGTACCACCACTATTAACAACCCTTTGACCTTTTGTTTATGAGATCTTTTGCAACTTCTCCTTTGCCTCCACCTATCACTGGCCTTCTATCCAGCTTCACATGTTTCACCCCACTTAAGCAGTACATATTTCAACACATTTCTATTCCCTTTAGCTCTTAAGAAATCATACAATTGAAACATTAATTCTGCCTTTCTCTCCACAGGTGCTGTCAGAACTGAATTTTTCCAGCATTTTTTGTTTTTGTTTCAGATCTCCAGCATCCACAGTATTTTGCCTTTATCTTAATGTTTAATTCACTGCCGCGTCTCTTCCAGGAATGCTGACCTTGAAGAAGTACTGCTCTTCTCTCCAACAGGATATCCGCTTGTCTCTTTTGCCCTGTTCACCTTCATTGCTTTCCATTTCCCTTCTGGTTTTTGACAAGGTGTTTACTAAAACTCGCTTTCACAGCCATATTTCCTTCCTCAGTGACTGTCTCCGTCTCCGACTTACCCCACGTGGATTCCAACTGAAGTTCCATCCCTCATGTTTCGAATCCATCTAGAATTACAGGTATCTCTGGACATGCAACGGTCCTCAGACTGCTGTTCTCGTCGCATCCTGAGATCCACACTCAGTGCCATGCACCGCCATATGAACACACTCAACCTCTCCCTCAAGCAGCACCAACTCACCCTATTTCAAAGCTGTCCTTGGCCCCCAGTTTCATTTTATTCTTCGTCTCATCCGACACCTTAACAAGAAACTTTGTCTCTTTCTTTCAGGTGCTAAGGAACGCAAGCTCCAACAACTCATTGATACCAATGTCCACCCAGGACCCTCCACCCCTGCCTGTCCCTCTGACCCCCGTCCCGTCTTCTAATCCCAGCCCTTGTGGATTCACCATACCTCCTGACCTTCCCCTCTCTGATACTGAACGTTCTGTACTCAGCAAAAGACTCAGTTTCATACCCTTACGCCCTCACCTCAATGAATTCTGGGCTCTGCACGATGCTGAACTCTTCTTCCGCCACCTTCGTCTCCATGCTCACTTCTTTGGGCAGGAGTCCTCCCCCCCCACTGTTCAACGGATCCTTTGACCCGCCTCCAGTATTTTCCCTCCACCTGGACCTCTCCCTCTGGCCTCTTATCTGCCACTGATCTTTTCATTGAAAACTGTTGGCATGCCACTGGCCATCTCAATTTCACTGCTCCTCTCACCCACTCTAACCTGTCTCTTCTGAACTTGCCACACTCCGTTCTCTCAGGTCAAACCCTAACTTTATCAAACCTGTCTACCTCACAGAGGCTGCATGCCAACTCTCAGACACTTCCTCCTACCTAACCCTGGACCATGACCCTACCACCGAGCATCAATCCGTTGTTTCTAGGGCTGTCAATAAGCTCGTCTCCTCTGGGGGCCTTCCCTCCATAGCTTCCAACCTCAGTCTCCCAACCTCAGACAGCCCGTTTCTACCTCTTCCCCAAAATCCACAAACAGGACTGTCCCAGTAGACTGATCATATCAACCTGTTCCTACCCCATGGAACTCATTTCTTCCTATCTTGACTCCGTTCTCTCTCCCCTTGCCCAGTCGCTTCCCATCTACAACAGCGATTCCTCTGATGCCCTACATCATATCAACAATTTCCTGTTCCCTGGCCCTAACCGGCACCTCTTCACCATGGACGTCCAATCCCTCTATACCTCCATCCCCCACCAGGATGGTCTGAGGGCTCTCTGCTTCTTCCTTGAACAGAGGCCCGATCAATCCCCATCCACCACCACTCTCCTCTGTCTGGCTGAACTTTTTCTCTCACTGAACAATTTCTCCTTAAACTTGTCTCACTTCCTCCAAATAAAAGCTGTGGCTATGAGTACCTGCGTGGGCCCCAGTTATGCCTGTCTCTTTATGGGGTATGTCGAACATTCCTTTTTCCAATCCTACTCAGGTCCCCTCCCACAACTCTTTTCTCAGTACATCGATGACTGCTTCGGTGTGCTTCATGCTCTCGTCTGGACCTGGAAAAATTTATCAATCTTGCTTCCAATTTCCACCCCTCTATCACCTTCGCATGGTTCATCTCCGACTTCCCTTCCCTTCCTTGACTTTTCTGTCTCAATTTCTAGTGATAGACTGTCCACCAATATTCATTGAGCCCACAGCTACCTTGACTACCGATCCTCACTCCTTGCTCCCTGTAAAGACTCCATCCCATTCTCTCAGTTCCTTCGCTTCTGTCCCAATGATGCCACTTTCCAAACCAGTGCTTCTGACATGCCTTCCTTCACCAAGGTTTCCCACCTACGGTAGTTGACAGGGCCCTCAACCCTGTCCGACCCATCTCCCACGCCTCTGCCCTCACACCTTCCTCTCCCTCCCAGAACCATGATAGTGTCGCCCTTGTCCTCGCTTTTCACCCCACCAGCCTCCGCATTCAAAGGATCATCCTCCGCCATTTCCGTCAACACCAGCATGATGCCACCACCAAACACATCTTCCCTTCACCTCCCCTTGGTATTCCGTAGGGACATTTCCCTCCGGGACACCCTGATCCATTTCTCCATCACCCCCAACACCTCAACCCCCTCTCACGGCACCTTCCTATGCAATCGCAGAAGGTGCAACACCTGCCCCTTCACCCCTCCTCACCGTCCAAGGGCCCAAACAGTCCTTTCAATTTGCACTTCCCTCAATTTGGTCTACTGCATTCGTTGCTCCCAACGCACTCTCTTCTACATTGGAGACACCAAAAGCAAGACTGGATGACCGCTTTGCAGAACACCTTCGGTCTGTCCGCAAGCATGACCCAGACCTTCCTGTTGATTGCCATTTCAGCACACCATCCTGCTCTCATGCCCACATGTCCGTCCATGGCCTGCTGCAATGTTCCAGTGAAGCTCAATGCGAACTGGAGGAACAGCACTTCATCTTCTGATTAGGCACTTTACATTGAGTTCAACAACTTCAGACCATGAACTCTCTCCATCCCCACCCCTTTTTGATCCCGTTTTTTCTAAATTCATTTTGATTGTTTAATTTTTACTTATTTATTCCCACTTATTTTCATTATTTTAAAAATGTATTTCCATTTTTATTCATTGTTTTATCCCCAGCTTTTAGCCTATTTTCGATCTTTTTTCCCACCACCGTCCCCTCTCCCCACCCCCACACGGGCCATTTGTCACTTTCCAGAATGCTTACCCTGGTCCGGCCATTACCACATTCTGCTTTCCACTCTTAATGTCACCATCACTACCTCCTTTAGCCAGTACCACCACTACTAACAACCCTTTGACCTTTCGTTTATGATATATTTTGCAACCTCTCCTTTGCCTCCTAACTGGCCTTCTATCTAGCTTCATCTGTTCAACCTCCCTTAAACGGTATATATTTCACCACATTTCTATTTTCCTTTAGCTCTGAAGAAGTCATACAGACTTGAAACGTTAACTCTATCTTTCTCTCCACAAATGCCGTCAGACCTGACGTATATTGACCCGGATTACAGATCTATTTACATACTTTAGTGGGATTTAATGCCTTTTTGGTGGTTAGAGGTGCATTTAATCAGACAGAAAGGGTGATGGGTAGGAACCCCATTACTCCCACCTCCACCCTGATTAAATCTGTGGCTGGGAGGCCTGTGCATGACCTTCCTGCCCTGCCACCAATTAATGACCTTAAGTGGCAATTATTGCCCATTTAAGGGCTGTTACAGACCAAGATGGGAGGAAGGTACAGTTAATTCTAGCCTCACTTCTCCACAGTTAAAAAGACTCTAACCAGTCTTCTCTCAGTAAACAAAAAAAATTGATTTATTATAAAATAAACTTTTTTAAAACAAGTTATGAAACTGGTTACCATACAAGTTGTAGTTTAGAAGTGTAATGATTTTCCCTTATTTTTAAAAAAGATATTCGAACCCCCATATACACTCGCACACAAACACAAAATAGGACAAAACAGTTCCTGCAGAGGCTGGAGTATGGGAACGTTTCTTTTAAGAGGATAAAATTCGAGGAGATTTTGATAATGTTGATCTTGCAGAATTCTGATCACAATAGATCTGGAAGTTCTCTAAGATGCATTTTTCTGGTGAAACTGTCCTTGATGTCTCCGACTTATCACAAATTTGCAGACTTTAAAAAAACCCATTATTTATTCCAATGAGACATTTCTGAAGAAAGTTTAACACAAAGGTGGGTAGAGGGAGGGAAAGACAAGAGTCTTTTACTTGCAGCTTGTTTCCAAGGCACACTCACTCTGCCTGAGAGTTTTAAAGACTAAGGTGTACAAAGAATACTTCTCTTTGGTTAAAAACACCTGGCCTATCAGCAAAAGTCTTTAGCTTGGCAACAGCAGTTTTTTGTTAACTTAGATATACAAAGTATCTCTTCCCTCTCCATCTTGAACCGTGGTTTCTTGAAGAATGAGACATTCACAGCCCCAAATTAATATTCAAACTTTTAAAAATAACTCAGGAAAAAGAATGTCCAAAATTCAGTGTCCATCAAATTTTCCAAATTCAGGTTCCTCACAGGCATCATCTTGCCGCTGCTGGTATAGATGCAACAGGAGACTCGCTATGCTGGTAGCATAAATCTGCAGGCTCCCAAAGGGGTGCCTTGTTCAAAGTGATTGAGGGACCTGATATCAAGGGGGAGGGGGCAGAGAGTCAGCCACCTGGCCTTGCTGCTGACCCCCTATCCCCTGCAATCTCACTCTACATCTCCCCGCTCCTCCCATCATTCACCTATGGCTTGGGATCTAGCAATGATACGAGGCCTCGAGTGGGTATCGTACTGGCAACAGTCGTACTACCTCCCTGGTGGTAGTGCTGTTCAGAACTACCAAAGTATAATTAATAGGCCGGTAGTTCTCGGCCTGGGGTTTTTGAGTGGCATTTAATTTGGTGGGCCCGCCCTAAAAGAGGCAACGGGAGGGGCGGGGCTTCTGCAGGCTCTCCAGCCGGCGGGCGAGCGAGACCCCCCCTCACCTCCATTAAATACTGCCCATAGAGTGGGATTGTCTTTACAAAATGACAACCATCACATTGAGACGCCCTTTATTAAAATAATGAGACAGCACTAACTCCAATAATGAATACGGTTTGATTGTGAAAAATACCACTTGGCCAAGAAGAATCCGAACCCCAATGAACGTGACTCGACCATGAACTTTACCAAGACGCTACTTTAAAATGTACATCTTTGACCTAAGCTTTTGGTTATCTGCTCTAACACCTCCCTGTGTGGTTGTGCGCCCATTGGTTTCTTTGATCCTGTACCTGTGGAAGGCCTTGGGGTGTTTGACAAGGTTATCTTTAAAAAAAACAAGTTATTTTTGGATGTGACTGATCGCTCCCCGAACAGCAGCTCCGGGGTTAGAGAACATCACGCGCTTACCTCCAGCGAGAAAGCCGAGAGAAATCCAGCAACAAAATTCCCCAAAACCGAATTCCTGGCAAAATTAAACCCAAATCCCCGGCCCACGGGGCGAGAATTCAATGCAACCGCGAAAGCGGTGTTTCTTTCCGGGTCGGCACGGTGGTGGGGGTCACGGCCATTCACTTCCGGGCCAGGAAACAGGGAAGCGGCTGCTCTCAGTTCCCGAGGAAGCGCAGAATGATCTGAAAAATATCCCATTCTCGTTTTAGTTTAAACTGCTGGAAATACAAACCAGGTCTTTCAGTATAAAGGTCGCCAACCCGAAATATTGAAAGGATCCCGCCCCCACCCCCACCCCCTTCTCTGCGCTGGTTACGACTGTACGAGCCCTTCGTTTTTATTTTCATTGTGGATTGTCAGTATTGTTTTTCTTCTGGTGTCTGGTTTCAGATTGACTGTGCTGAACTCATAAGCACCAGAGGAAACGGTAAACCAGCAGCAGCGTATGGAGTTGTTAGAAAATCACACAACTGGGGTCAAAACTTCACCCATTTTCTGAAGCCCCAAAACGCGAAAAAGAAGCATAACAAGAAAAGTGGTCATTTGATGCAGCCCACTTCTTCCCTCGTCTATCTGTCAATCCCCCTCAACATGGGTGGCACTTAGGGTTACAAGCCCTCCGGGATTGGCTAGGAGTCTCCAGGATTTGAAGATCAATCTCCAGGACACCGCTGTGTGCAACCCTGGGGAAAAATAATCGGGATTTAAAAAAAAATTCTTTTAACATTTCCCTTTAGCAGATATAAAAATATTGAAAATGAAGGAAAAAATGCTGTTTGGCTGATAGTCAAACATTATCCAAATGGGTAATGTGCCTTTTTGCTTTCCAGTTGGCATAAGAAGGCAGAACATCCCAAAAATGGATATGTTGGCCAACTAACGGCTGAAGGAGGAGAGCAAGTCACGTGATGAAACCTCACAACCCTAGTGGCACTCAGTTGAGTTAATTAGCATTTTATTAAAGCACTGGAGTCATGAACAGGCCAAACCAGGTAGTGTTGTAAACTTCCCTGTCTGAAGGTGCAGTAGTTTTATCAGCTGTTGGAAAATAACGCAAAACAAATCCCTGCCCACAAACAAAACCTTTATTTAAATTAACACAATCAGCACAAGGATATAATAGTTTCAAAACAAAGGGGAAATCAGTAATTTATAGTGAGAGAATACATGACAGGTTGGATTATTTTGAGATTACTATCCAATGTCAAATAAACCACATTTTAGAACCTAGATTATTTTCATCATAATCCCACCCCTGTACATTATTTGTAATAATATGCAGGATTATTTGTAATTATTTTAGTTGTGAAAGGTGGGAGAATAATGTTATCACTATCATGTGTAAAGTTATTTCCTGTTTTGTACAATGAGAAACATTTTTGGCATAAAACAAAATTATGATTAAACCATTGAACCTTTGAAAGCTAAACATTAATATAATTCAACAAACTTTCTTTCTGCTGATAAAGTATCACCGCTTCTACTGAGTGGTTAAATGGTTATGAGCATTTCACTTCTGTTGGTAACAAGTGCCAAAAAACTGCAGGCACTTTGAATGTTATTAAATATCAGTTAAAACACTGAATTATGTTCAAAAACAAATTGAGAAAGAAAAACATGCTACAATGATTTCAGGATAGATTGATTGCTAGAATGAGAGAGGAATGGAAAAATTTGTTTGAAGGTGCTGCAGCTCACAATTTTGGTTGGTGCCATGCAAACTATCTCAGGTAAAATAATGTGTGCCAAAACACTCATTCACTCCTCCAACCTGTCATACTCCATTCATTTTCTCCACAAATTACATCCAAGCAGCTTTAACCATGGGTGACATGGGTCACAGCTCCAGGGTCCCGGGTTCGATTTTCACCTTGGGTGTCTGTGTGGAGTTTGCATGTTCTCCCTGTGTGGTTTCCATTGGGTGCTCTGATTTCCTCCCACTGTGCAAAGACATGCTGGTTAGATGGATTGGCTATGGTTAAATTGCCCCTTTGTGTGTGTGTGTGTGTGTGTGTGTGCCCTGTGATGGGCTGGCATCCTGTCTTGGATGTACTGCACCCACTGCCTGTTGGGATAGGCTGCTACTCTCTGTGACTCTGTATTGGATAAAATGGTTCTAGAAAAGTGAGTGAGTTTTAACCATCTGCATCAGGTTCTCCAAGGTGGTCATTGGTTCGATTACCCATATTCCTTCTTGCCTCTGCCATACTTACTGGAAAATAATTTCTTCAAGGAACGAAACAAAACCCCTTTAGCAGCAAAGTAACAGCCTTTTGAGAGCCACTGCCTTGGCCAATCTTCCGTTTAACATGGAGTCAGCCTGACTCAAAGTTATGCCTTGGTCCAGGTCAATGAAAGACTTAATCAAAATAAAGTGGGTCTAAAATTCCACTGGTGTTCCACTGTAACTGGCAAAAAGTCAACTGAATGTTGGAGTTACAGAGGGAGACCAGTACTATCCCTACAGACTTTTAGCTCATTCAAAGTACAGCGGAGTGAAAAGGAATAACAGAACAGAAGAGAGGACTTGAAAAACAGGAAGGCTGCTGAGATAGACAGATTTTTAATCAATAAGGGAATCAAGGGTAATGGGGAAAAGGCAGGAAAGTGGAGTAGAGGATTATCAGATCAGTCTTGATCTCATTAAATGGTGGAGCAGACTCGATGGGCCGAAAGGCCTACTTCTGCTCCTACGTCTTATGGTCTTATAGGAACATAAAATTGGAGAGGGATATGAGCTAGTATGTGTCTGTGGAGGAATTTGCAGAGTAACATTTTAATTTCAATTTGTTGGGCAACAAAGATCCATTGTAAGTCAACCAGTTCACAGGTAGTAGATGTGAGGTGCTTAGAAATGTAATCCATGAGAAATCTAACCCATGATAAATCCAAAGTTAGCAAAATCAGAAATATAAACTTGTGATGAAAGTGAAGCAATGTTGCAAAGGTGGAATTGTCCTGGTGATGGATAGCATACAAGGTTTGAAATACAGACCAACAAAGTTACCCCTCGCAAAAACAAAATGCTGGAAATACTCAGCAGATCAGGTAGCAACTGTGGTGAGAAACAAGAGTTAACTTTTCAGGTTGATGGCTTTTTATTAGACAGGAAATGGAACACGTTATGACAAAGGAGCAGAACTTTAGGTAGGTTGGGAAACAATGGCTGTTTTTTGAAAATAAATTGGAGAAAAATTTCGCTCATCCACAACTTAATTCGGTTATGAAAAAGACCACCTGATCTATCAAGATATGATGTAGCCCCATACACACACAGCCTTCACTGCTCCCTGTCAAAAATAAAAACAGAAAATGCTGGAGCAACTCAGGCAGCATCTGTGGAGAGAAATTAGTTAACATTTCAAGTCGACAATCCTTCATCAGAACTCATCCTTGCCACCTCCATTCAATACAGTGGGAAAACACAAGTTTGGTGCTGAGGGAATTGAGAAAATGTTTAAAAAAAACAGGTGTAGTTCCCACTCGCACCACATCCCGCCAAATCTTGTTTTCAGGCAGCCGTGGCAGACTACGGTGAAACAATTTTTTTCCCCAAAAATATACTTTATTCAAAAATTTGTAAAAGTACATTACAAAACATTTGAAAATTATAGTAAGTGCAATAAAATTCTACGAGTATGTTCCACTCTTCACTCTATGCAATTGTAAGACTCTTTATGTTTAAAATATACATTGCATGTCAGGCATCCAGCCTGAGGACAAAAAGCATTTCAATTTGAAAAATTACAGAAAGTGCAATAGAATTCAACTTTTCTGCATACAGCATGTTCCTCTATGAGGTGCCTCAATACAATTTAAATACTCTTGATATACGCAGTATATATTCCATGTTAGGCAGACAGCTCGAGGGGGTGCCACAAATTTTCTAGCCCCTCGCGTTGTTCCACAGAGTGAAACAAGTGGGCGAATTGAGCATTGCCCGCCGAGGGAATGGGGAGGGCTGATGGACACACAGCACAAAACACAACAATGCTCGCTGATTGTGACGTCAGAGGACCGAGCGGCACGTGACTCCCCCGCCCGCTCGCTGACGCCTCCTTCCGTGTTTTGGTGGAATCCCCGCGAGCGCGCGCGCGCGAGTGAGTGAACGAGCGGGAGGAGTGTCGAGCACGAGCATCCGGAGAGGTAGGAGGAGGAAAAATTGCGGCGCAGCGGCAGCAGCATTGGAGAGGCTAATCATATATATATATATATACACACACATATATATAAAAGCAGCAATCTATCGGAAATACATTGGTTGACGCGCACGACTCGAGAGAGAGGAGGAGGAGAAGAAGAAAAAGAGGAAAGCAGTCGAGTTGAGGGGGGGTTGACGCCGAGTATTTCCCCCTGTGGAGGTAGGTAGGCAGCCAATGTTATTGCCCTGCAGCCTGCTTTGTCGCCATTTTGGCCCCAGTGTTTGTTGTTATTATCATCATCGTGGCTTCAGCAGCCGCTTTACGCTCTTTCTTACCAATTACTGTTCTCGGAGTCCAGAACCAAATGTAAGATGTTCACTGCATATTTTTTTTGTTCTGTAACCTGTTCCTCGTGTGGGAAAGGTTTATGGTTATTTGTCAGATTTTTTTGTATTCCGTGACACTTGTTTTGTGGCCTAAACTTGCATTTTGTGTTTGTTAGTCCACGGCTTATTTATGCACCACAAATGTGGATTATGTTTTTGTTCGGTTAAAAAAGTACAAAAGGTTGAAACTGTTCATTGTAGTAATTACTTTTGAATAATGGTTTTGTTTTGAGGCTGAATGTGTCCACGACTCGCTTGTTAGGACTGTTATTGTTGTGTTTGTTACTGGAAAAGCATGAAGCTCCACTTCAAATTTCGGTCCCCCCCCCCCCCCCATAAGTGTGAAATAACGTGGATAACATGCTTGAAATGAGGCTGCCAGCTCTTTTCTGTTTGCTTAGCCACCCACCCACAGCTGCCATTTCTGGTAGGGTGGAATATTATCTCACACCCAAGGCTACACTTTCCTCATGTGCGAATGATCCTAAATCGTGCAAACTAATGTTATTAGATGTTTTTGTAGGGTGTCATAATTCATTGGCAACGTTTGCATTTGCTTGGATTGGGTTTAAGTTATATTCGCAAAAATCTTTGCACTTATTAGGCGTTTTAGCCACTTGCATTATTTTCCATTCCTATTACATCAACATATTAATTTCAATTGAAACCAAATTTAATTAATTTCATTATACATCTCTTGATTTTTGGCAACAGCTTGCATTCATATGAGGGCCAGAGGCTGAAAATTTAGTTTCATTTGCCCTGTCAAAACACAAACCAATTACATTTCCAGAATGTTTTTCGAATATTAGATCCTCCTCTTGCCAATAGATAATTTAAAACTTGTAGATTCTAAAATGCAGGCTGTTTTTTTTCCAGTCCAGAACCAATATTTTTTTTAATCCAATAAAATTTTTGTTGGGAAAATTCAAACAATTTGGTTTAATCCATAGATAAGAATATACTTGCTCAAAACGTACCTCAATTGTCAGACCCATTTAGATCCACTGTAACCTGTTCTGCTGGTTTAAAGAGCAATCAACCTTTTCTAACTCATTCTTAATCATTCCATCACTAGTCTCTTATCGTCGCTATGCTCACATTTCGCTGAGGTATTCTTTCCCTTTTAGCCCACTCACACAAGTATGAAGAGGGTCTCCACATCTAAGTACACAGAAGCACTCTTATTCATCTTGCAGTACTGTTTCTAGTTGCCCCACCTGATAATATTGCCCTGCTGTAGCAGCAAACATTGCTATGGGCAATTCTCACCATGAAGTAGCAGCATTGTGTATGAACTGCAACTGGGATGTAGTGAGATTAGGAAACAGAGCAGCCTTTCAGAACAGCCATCTCCTGATAGATCCATTTAGGATGTGAATATGTTTGTATATTTTACATACACCGTTATAAATCCCTGATTTATCACGCATATTTAATATAGGAGAGGAGTAGCAAAGCAGAGGGTTTGGGACAGTTTCTGTAGTGTGATGGAATCTGTGGTCTGCGGGACCAGTGAGGGAGGATGTGCAGTTGTTATCTGAATAGGTGTCTTGTTGAATGTTCTGTTAGATGCACTGATCCTTGTTTCAAAGCTTGTATTTTTAAAGTCAGAGTCTAACGGGAAGGAAAACTGAAACTTCAGGTTTCTGGGGAAACTGATACTGGTTGAAACCAGATAAAAGACACAGAGCTATCCAAGTTTAGATCACCCAGCAGTGCAGGCAGGCTGAAGAAAATAAAGGCTTGATAGATCCAGGAGCTGGCAATAGGCAGGTGCAAGGTTGCTGCAGCTGTTTCTATCATTTAAATTAGTTGACTGACCAAGGTCGGTCACACACTGCACAGGGTTATCACTGAGGGCTTGAATAAAGGTAATATTAGTGGATCCAAGCCATCATGACAGTCGTGAGTAGAGCTGCGGTGGTTCTGGAGAAGTACATCCTTTTTGCACCAATTTTAGAATGAAGAAAGGTAAATATCAAGAAGACTAGAATTGAATAAGTAAAATATTCATATAGTGCTGGAAATGGTTTGAGGTACAGTGGGACAGGTCCATGGAGAAAATTACCTTTAAAGAATGAGCATTTTGATTTAAATGCTTTGTAAGGACTGGGAGTCTTGGCGAATTGACAGGATAACAGGGACAGTGAGCTAGGACTTAATGAAGAATAGGATCATGGTCATGCTGTTTTGGATAAGCTGGAAAGTTGAGCCTGGAGTTGAGTATACTGTTTAAGCAATAATGGTGGGTAGTGTGGTAAAGGCAGAATGGGGAATACTATGATAATGATGGGTGGTCTTTGTGATGGGTATCATATGCATTTTAAAGTAACACTTGGTAGGTTAGTATACTGACGTTATATACTGTTGGGCTCATCTTGAATATGCAGCAAGGAGTGGGTGGATTTCTGTGTGGAAGTTGAAAGCATGGCCTTGGCCTTGCTTATATTGTTTGAAGATATGCTTTCTCATCCACGGCTTTGACATCAAGCAATCAGTAATCAGACAGTATTGGGTGGTGAAATTGAGTGCAGTGACTGATAATTAGAGATTAAAAACAGAAAATGCTGGAAATACTTAGGTCAGGCAACATATGCTGAGAAAGAAATGGAGTTAACATTTTAGGTTGATGACCTTTATCAGATCTGACCTGAAACATTAACTCTGTTTCTCTCTCTGCAGATACTGCCTGACCTGCTGAGCATTTCCAGCATTTTCTGTTTTCATTTTAGATTTCCAGCACCTGCAATATGTTGCTTTTGTATTACTGATAATTGGAGCTTGTGTGTATTGCCAGCATGCATTTGTAAACTGCACATTCACGTGGATGTAGAATAGGTGGAGATCCGGACCAGAACATTGAGTTACACATGAGGTGGTGGCCTAGGGCGGTTTGGAGCAGAAGTTATGTGTTGACTACATTGGGGTAGGTTAGAGTGGAACCAAGTGAGGGTGGTGGCATAGATTAAAACTTCACAAAAGAAATCATGGAAGACATTGGAGTGATGCATCACATTGGATGGAGGAATAATGTGCCTTAGTTGGAATCTTAAATAATATTGTTAGTGACACAGATCAGAATGGTTAAGGCAAGGTGGAAACTGATTGAAATGAGTCTGGCAAAGTGATGAAAGATGATACTGAGCTGGGTGGCAGTGATATGCTTGAGCACCTCTTAAAGGTAAAAGGAACTTGAAGATGGGCAGCAGCTAAAGAGAACAGCAGAGATCAAGGTTAACATTTTCAAGCAGGGCATGATAATAGAGGGGAAAGCAGTGTTCAAGAAAAAGCTGGTGTCAACAGTGGAAATGGAGTTGCATGTTTGGCATAGGGTTGAGGATGCAGGTACAGTTTTGTAGAAGTGATTTCTGAGAGAAACCCTGTGTTATTGAATGAAGATGACATTTTTTTAAGAAAAGCAGTTCCTGACAAAATCATTTATTTTTGTCTGTTTAAAATAATGCTAAATATAATATTTTATCAAGTCAACTTCTTATGCAGAAGAAACTCCCTAATTGTTTGGTGCAGAATTGTTCTTGGGCATTTGTAGGCATAGATACTTAAATTCCGTTGCTCTTTCACAACTGCTAGCCCCTCAGAATGAAGAAAATATCATGATTTGTTCAGATCTAAAGTGAAAGACCATGTACTCCTCACATTGAATCCTGTCTGCCATAATTTTGCCCACTAGCTCAGTCTGTCTGCCCCTTTGTAACTTCCTCCTCCAATCTAATTGATTTATAGCACCTCCAAAATGAATATCATTGACAAACTCCCTACTCCTTCATTCAAAACTTTGATATACAGTGAAAAACTGAGACCTCAGTACAGATACCAGGGAAACTTCACTTGCCACATTCTGCAGATTGAAGAATGAGCCCTTCACCCTTCTCTCGGTCTTCTCGCCCCGAACCAATTACCAGTTTATTACCTCCAATTTTGTGCACTCTAATTTTTGATAATCTATTGTATGCACCCTTATCAGATACATTGTAGAAGACCATGTAGACAACATCCAAGCAATAGACATGCATTTATCCACCATGTCAGTGACCTCCTCAAAGGTCAACTGATTTAGTTGGACATGACCTAGCCTTCACCTTTCTCCTTCAGAAGTCCCCAACATTACAGATGCCAGTCTAAAGCCAATTCAGTTCACACCGTGTGATATCAACAAACTGCTAAGTTCATTGTAATCAGCAAAGGCTACAGGCCCTAACAACAGTGTGGCCGTTATGATGAAGACTTATGCTCCTGAACTACCTGTGTCCATAGCTAAGTTGTTCCAAGACAGCTACAACACTGACATCTACCCAATGTTGTGGAAAACTGCCATGGTACGTCCTGTCCACAAAAAGGACAAATCCAATCTGGCTAAATAGCGTTCCATTATTCTGTTCTCCATCATCAGCAAAGTGGGTTTTTTTTAATCCATTCATGGGATGTGGGCTTTGCTGGCTAGGCCAGCATTTATTGACCATCCCTAGTGGCCCTTGAGAAGGTGATGGTGAGCTGCTTTCTTGAACTGCTGCATCTTGTGGTGTAGGTACTCCCACAGTGCTGTTAGGAAGGGAGTTTGAGGATTTTGACCCAGCGGCAGTGAAGGCGAGGTGATATGTTTCCAAGTCAAGAAGGTGAGTGACTTGGAGGGAAACTTCCAGATGGTGGCATTCCCATCTATCTGCTGCCCTTGTCCTTCCAAATGGTAGTGGTCGTGGGTTTGGAAAGTGCTGCCTAAAGAGCCTTGGTGAATTACTGCAGTGCACCTTGTAGATGGTATATACTGCTGCTACTGTGTGTCGATGGTGGAGGGAGTGAATGTGGATTTGGTGCCACTCATGTGGGCTGCTTTGTCCTGGATGGTGTTGAGCTTCTTGAGTGTTGGAGCTGCACTCATCCAGGCAAGTGGGGAGTATTCCACCACACTCCTGACTTGTGCCTTGTAGGTGGTGGACAGGCTTTGTGGAATCAGGAAGTAGGTTACTCATTGCAGGATTTCTAGCCTCTGACCTGTTCTGATAGCCACAGCATTTATATGGCTAATTCAGTTCAATTTCTGGTCAAAGGTAATCCCCAGGATGTTGATAGTGGGTGATTCAGTGATGGTGATGCCATTGAACATTAAAGGGCAATGGTTAAATTCTGTCTTGTTGGAGGTGGTCATTGCCTGGAACTTGTGTGGCGTGAATGTTACTTGTCAGCCCAAGCCTGGATGTTTTTCAGGCCTTGCTGTATTTGGACATGGGCTGCTTCAGTAACTGAGGAGAAGCAAATGGTGCTGAACATTGGGTGCAATCATCAGCGAAGATCCCCACTTCTGACCTTATGATGGAAGGAAAGCCATTAATGAAGCAGCTTAAGATGGTTGGGCCTAGGACACTACCCTGAGGAACTCCTGCAGCGATGGTCTGGAGCTGAATGACTGACCTCCAACAACTACAACCACCTTCCTTTGTGCTAGGTATGACTCCAATCAACGGAGAGCCTTCCCATTGACTCCAAGTTTGCAAGGGCTCCTTGATGCCACAGTTGGTCAAATGCAGCGTTGACTCTCACTCACCTCAAGAGTGCAGTTCTTCTGCCCATGTTTGAACCATCAAGAGCTGAGTGGTCCTGGCGGAACCCAAACTGGGTGTCAGTGAACAGCTTATTGATAAGCAAGTGTCACTTGATAGCACTATTGATGACCCTTTCCATTACTTTACTGATGATCGAGAGGAGACTGATGTGGTGGTAATTGGTTGGGTTGGATTTGTCCTGCTTTTTGTATACAGGACGTACCGGGACAATTTTCCACATAGTTGGGTAGATACTAGTGTTGTAGCTGTATTGGAACAGCTTGGCTAGGGGCGCAGCAAGTTCTGGATCACAAGTCTTCAGCACTATTGCTGGAGTATTGTCAGGGTCCATTGCCCTTGCACAATCCAGTGCCTTCAACTGTTTCTTGATATCATGTAGAATGAATTGAATTTGTTGAAGACAGGCATCTGTGATGCTGGGGACCTCTGGAGGAGGCCAAGATGGATCATCCACTGAGCACTTCTGGCTGAAGATTGTAGCAAATGCTTTAGCCTTATCTTTTGCACAGGTGTGCTGGGCTCTCACCATTGAAGATGGGGATATTTGTGGAGCCCCCTCCTCCAGTGAGTTGTTTAATTGTCCACCACCATTCACGACTGGATATGACAGGACTGCAGAGCTTAGATCCGACCCATTGATTGTGGGATCACTTAGTTCTGTTGATCACTTGCTGCTTACGCTGTTTGGCATGCAAATAGCCCTGTCTTATAGCTTCACCAGGTTGACACCTCATTTCCATGAATGCCTGGTGCTGCTCCTGGCATGCCCTCCTGCACTCTTCATTGAATCAGGGTTGCTCTCCTGGTTTGATGGTAATGGTAGAGTGGGGGATATGTTGGGCCATGAGATTACAGATTGTTTGAGTACAATTCTGCTGTTTGCTGATGGCCTACAGTGCCCCATGGATGCCCAATCTTGAGTCCTAGATCTGTTCGAAATCTATCCCATTTATCACAGTGTTAGTGCCATACCACACGATAGAGGGTATCCTCAATTTGATGGCGGGACTTTGTCTCTACAGTGACTGTGTGGTGTTCACTCCTACCGAAACTGTCATGGACAGATGCATCTGCAGCAGGCAGGTTGGCGAGGATGAAGTCAAGTATGTTGTTTCCTCTTGTTGGTTCCCCCACCACCTGCCATGGGGAACCGGTCTAGCAGCTATGTCATTTAGGACACGTCTAGCTCAGTCAGTAGTGGTGCTGCCAAGCCATTGTTGGTGATGGACATTGAAGTCCCCCACCCAGAGAACATTCTGCACCCTTGCCACCCTCAGTGCTTCCTCCAAGTGTTGTTCAACACGGAGGAGCACTGATTCGTTAGCTGAGGGAGGGTAGTACGTGGTAATCAGTGGGAGGTTTTCTTGCCCATGTTTGACCTGATGCCATGAGATTTCATAGGTTCTAGAGTTGATGTTAAGAACCCCCAGGGCAACTACCTCCCGACTATACACCTCTGTGTCACCTCTTTTGCTGGGTCTGCTCTGCCTGTGGGAAAGGACATACCCAACACTGGCGATGGTGATGTCTGGGACAGTATCTGTAAGATATGATTCCGTGAGGATGACTATGTCAGGCTGTTGCACTTTTGGCACTAACCCCCAGACGTTAGTAAGGAGGACTTTGCAGGTCGATAGGACTGAGTTTGCCATTGTCATTTCTGGTGCCTAGGTCGATGTTGAGCGGTCTGCCAGGTTTCATTCCTTATTTGAGACTTTGATTTGATACAACTGAGTGGCTTGCTATGCCATTTCAGAGGGCAGTTAAGAGTCAACCACATTGCTGAGAGTCTGGAGTCAGAACAGGTAAGGACGGCAGATTTCTTTCTCTAAAGGAAAGGATGGATTTTTATAACATAAAAGCAAAATACTGCGGATGCTGGAAATCTGAAACAAAAACAAAAATTGCTGGAAAAACTGATGCCAACGACATCACAGCAGGAATTCCTCAGGTAGCCTCCGAGGCACAACGATATTCAGCTACTTAGAATATTTCTTTCATCATAAGGTCAGAAGTGGGGAATTTTGCTGACGATTGCACAGTGTTCAGTACCATTCATGACTCTTAAGATACTGAAGCAATCCATGTCCATGTCCAGGTCTTGCTGCATTCAGGCTTGGACTGATGTGTGGCGTGAATGTTGCCTGCCACTTAAGTGCCAGACAGTGACCACCTCCAACTGCCTCTCACCATTTTTCCCCCTTGACGTTCAATGGCACTAGCGTTGCTGAATCCTCCACTATCACCATCCTGGGGATTACCATTGACCCAAAACTGAACTGGACCAACTGCATAAATACTGTGGCTATAAGAGCAGGTCAAGGGTGGGAACTCTGCACCAAGTAATGTAAACAGGTGTGTCTATGACAGGTACGTAAGTGCAAATTAAGTCAGCTGAGTCACTTCCTCAAATTGGTTCTCCCACCACCTTACGATAGCATGAGTTTGGCAGTTGCAGCCCTTGGGACTGAGCCTACTCTCATATGTAGCACGAATGAGACAAAATCTTGATGGTGGCTTGCAGATATACTTCAGATAGGATTGAGAGTCAACCACATTTTCTGGGGCTGGAATGATGTATTGGCTTGAAGATTAATTATTTTCCTCCTTTCACATTCTTTCCTTCCCCCTGCTGTAAGAGTACTCAGATTGCCTGTTATGTTTGCCTGCAAAAAGACAGTGACTGCACGTTATGAAGTACTTTGTGATGTCTTCAGACCATGAAAGCCACTTGTATTCATGTGACTTAGCTCCTTCTTTCTTCCCTTGCTTCCTTTGAGTACCCCATTTGCATTCCACAAACTAGTGTGCCTAGATATGTCCAGTACTTAAGTAACTATGTTCAACTGAAGCCCTCTAATGTTTTACACTTTGCAAGATGGTACATTGAACACTCCAGTGTAATTTGGACAATACATTATGATACAAGTTTATGAGAAATAATAGTGACAAAGGCATTTTTAACTTGTGCTAGCTCCTCAATTTGTGAAGTTAAAAACGTCAACTCAGCTGACTCTACTGACACTAAACAGAAATTTGTACCTGTATTATATGTGGGGTTTGATCAGGTCCATGAGGTTCCAGCTGCTATCCTGATGACTAACTGTTGAGGAACTGGTAAATCAGGAGCACTGTCCTTCGGCTTTACTTTCTATTTCATTCAGAGCTAACTAGTAACAGAGGAAATCAAAATATGTATCCTGCAATTTGATGAGGCTGTGAACGTGATCAGAAAACACAGGAAGTTTGTGGGTCTAGGTCCAGATTTCCTGGTAGCATCAGCAGATTGAAATTGAAAAACTTGACACTTGTCTGGCATCTCATTGAAATGTTTCTAGCACTTCTGGATCTATCCTAAGACATTCATTCATCTCTCAATGCTCACAACAATAGGGTAATATCCATTCAAATGGGTTGGCTTTAAAATATTCACATACATCCCCCTTACTTCATTGCAGCAACCTGTAAATGTCTGCGACATTCAATTTCTAATCACATCTTCAACGAGTAGTTTCCCAATGCTTTAATGATAACACCAGTGGTTAACTACTATTTAAAATAATGAGTGTCCATCATATTTCACTGTCCCACATTGCTGTTCTAGGTGGGGGTCAAAAGGAATTTTTCTACTTGTTTCTGCAGAAGCCTCTTCAAAACAAAATACCCTCAAAATCCTCATTTACAGCAGTAAGATCTTAGGCCATGTTATATACAGATTCCCCTGTTGCTTTATGTGCAACAAGGCACAATATTACTGAGTTTAAGCAGTGTCCATCAGTGTACTATGAACAACACCATGGGATGTGTAAGATACATGTATTTGCATTTATAGAGCTATGCGTGTTAATGAACTATTGCATTGAATTTGGGTAATTTAGCAGCTCCTTTGCATAACCTTTCAGCACATTTCACAGTAATGTACCATTTCCTGGTACATCTTTATTATTTTCTGTGCCTCTACTGAACTTCACTGAAGAGTTGTAGAGCCAAACCTTTTGAATCTGATTGAAGAATGACACTGCTTTTCAAAGCTGGAACAAGGGCTACCAAATTCAGTTTGCCAACTAACTATGGATGAGTTACGAAACTTTCCAACTTTGAGCTGAGTCTTGAAACAAATTCTCCAGGTTTCTAATTACAGTTATCTTTTGTGTTACGTTTGAATCCTTTGTGGCTAATTGTAGCTCCTACCTCAGCTGGTAACTGAATGCTTGTCTGTGATGAAGGTTGATTTTAATTTCAGGATTAACTTTCTCAGAGAGCTGGTATGGACACAGTGGGCTGAATGGCCCCCTTCTGTGTTGTAACCAATCTTTGATTTTAATTGAAGCTAAAATAATTATTTCTGGTAGATTACTTTTTTACAAAATTTTCTTCAAGACTGTTATTCCTCAATCACTCAATTTAATTATTGTATACGTTTCCTTGTTTTAACCTATGTTTGTGGATCAGCCCAGAGGCAGGTTACCAGTGGTGTCAACCCAGTTTTGGTGTTAGGCCCACTGCTGTTCACTGTTTCTTAAATGACCTGGACTGTGCTGTTGGGGATATGGTTAGTAAGTTTGATGGTGACATTAAAGTTTATGCAATAGTTAGGACTGTAGAGTCACTCCAAATTCACTACAGTCTGTTGCAAAATAAATCGGCGCACTGGGTGAATGGGCCAAACAATGATAAATGGCATTTAACCTGGATAAATGCAGTGTAATTTATGTGGATAAGACAACACAGAATATTCCTAATATTTACAAGGAATAATATCGAAAGTGACTGAGGGAGAAAAGGATCTTGGTGCTATTAATACACATAATGCTTAAAGTTCACAACAAATGCAGAGAAGCCTTGGCCACAGCAAGGAGGATATTGGGCTGTATTAAAGAGAACCATTCAATACAAACCAAAGGACACCAAACTGTCATTATAGAGATCATTGATCCGACCACATCTGGGGTACTGTGCATGGTTTTGGCCCCTTCACATTCGTGGCCATAGATAAGATTCAGAAGACAACTATAAAAATGATTCCTAGCTTAAAGAATCTTTGTTACTCAGGCTTAACTAACTGAATTTATTTACCTTCAAGTAATGTACACTCAGAGGAGATATGTAAAGTAAACAAAGAGTTGGGTTGCTGGTCTAATAGGTTATTTCAGTTTGATAGACTGAGGAGGAGAGGAGCTTAAACTACACAGAAGTAGGAATCTGCCAAATGATAGGTATTCCTTCTTTATCCCACAGGTCATCAACCATTTCAAAGATTCACTACTTTCTGGGTATGTGGTGATTCTGCAAGCTGTTAAGAGGGACCTGGACTGATTGTTGTCTGGGGCACAGATTGAATGATAGAGCAGCACAGAAGGCCATTTAACTGCCTGTCCCAGCTCTTTGAAAGAGTTATTCAAGTAGACCTACTCCCCTACTAAGTATATATGCAATTCCCTTTTGAAAGCTGCTGTTGATTCTTCTTCCATTAAGGTACTGCATTCTAGATTATGACAACTTGCTGAGTACTTTTTAAAAACATTTGCCCCATCTTTCAGCCTCCACCATTAATTTAGGCAGGGAATTCCAGAAGCCCACCACACTTTGGCTGAATAAGTTTTTCCTCATGTCCCCTTTAATCCTTCTACCAATCACCTTAAATCTATGCCCCCTGGTAATTGACCCCTTAGCTAGGGAAACCAGGTCTTCCTTTTCTACCCTCATAATTTCTACACCTCAGTTAGGTCACCCCTTCAGTCTACTCTGTTCTAAGGAGAACAATTTTCAAGCCGTGGCAACATTCTTGTAAACCTCTGTACACTGTCCAGAGCAATTATGCCCTTCCTGTAATGTGGTGACCAGAACTGTGTACACAATTCCAGCTGTGGCCATACCAGCATTTTGTACAGGTCCAGCATTACATCCCTGCTTTTGTATTCAATACCTCATCCAAAAAAGCAAAACACTCCATATTCTTTCTTTACCATCTTACCCACCTGTTCTACCGCCTTCAGGGATCAGCGAACATGCACCCCAAGGTGTCTCATTTCCTCAACCCCTCTCAATATCTCCCGCTCTTTGCTTTGTTTGCCCTCCCCAAATGCATTACCTCACACTTTTCCGGATTGAATTCCATTTTGCCACTTTTCCGCCCACTCAACCAAACCATTGATATAATTCTGGAAACAACAGTTATCTTCTTGACTATCAACTACACGGCCAAGTTTTGCATCATCTGCAAATTTCCCAATCACACCTCCCACACTTAAGTTCACATCACTAATATATACAACAAACAGTATGGACCGAATACTGAGCCTTGTGGAACACCACTGGAGTCCCCTTTCCATTCGCAAAAACATCCATCGACCGTTACTCTTTGTTTCCTGTCGCTGAGGCAATTTGGGATCTAACTCGTCACCGCCCCCTGTATCCCATGGGATCTCACTTTTCTGACTAGTCTGCTGTGCGGAACCTTGTCAAATGCCTTACTAAAATCCATGTAGACAATATCCACTGCACTGCCCTCATCAATCCTCCCTTGTTACTTCCTCAAAAAATTAGTATGACAACATCTTCCCTTAACAAAACCAGGCTGACCAGCCCTGATCCATGCTTTTCCAAGTGACCATTTATCTTGTCTCTCAGAATTGATGCCAATAAGTTGCTCACCACTGAAGTCAGACTGAGTGGCCTATTCCTTGCACCCTTTTTAAATAATCGTACAATGTATTTGTATCTAGTGAGGATTGGCAAATAATCCTCGGAGCATCTGCTATTTCCTCCCTGGCTTCCTTTTAACAACCTGGGATACAATCCATCCAACCCTGGTGATTTATCCACTTTCAAGGATGTCAGTCCCTCCAGTATTTCCTCTCTGATTATGCTTATTGTACCTAATATTTCACACTCCTCCTCTTTAACTAGAATGTCTGCATCATCCCTTTCCTTTTTGAAGATAGAGACAAATGTTTTTTTTTATTCATTCATGGGATATGGGCTTTGCTGCCTGGGCCAGGATTTATTGCCCATCCCTAATTGCCCTTGAGAAGATGCTGGTGAGCAGCTTTCTTGAACTGCTCAGTCCATATGGTGTAGGTACACCCAAAGTGCTGTTAGGAAGGGAGTTCCAGGATTTTGACCCAGCGACAGTTAAGGAACAGCGATATATTTCCAAGTCAGGATGGTGGGTGACTTGGCGGGGGAGCTTCCAAGTGGTGGTGTTCCCATCTATCTTTTGCCCTTGTCCTTCTAGTGGTCATGGGTTTAGACGGTGCTGTCTAAAGAGCCTTGGTTAATTACTGCAGTGCATCTTGTAGATGGTACACACTGCTGCTACTGTGCATCGGTGGTGGAGGGAGTGAATATTTGTGGATGTGGTGCCAATCAAGTGGGCTGCTTTGTCAAGTTGCTTGAGAGTCGTGGGAGCAGCCCTCATCCAGGCAAGTGGGGAGTATTCCATCACACTCCTGACTTGTGCCTTGTAGATGGTGGACAGGCTTTGGGGAGTCAGGAGGTTACTTGTCGCAGGATTCCTAGCCTCTGACCTGCTCTTGTAGCCACAGTATTTAAATGGATAGTCCGGTTCAGTTCCTGGTATTCATTGAAAACCCTGCCCACAGCTTCAGCATTGACATATAAGTTACTACGTACACTCTAATAGGCCCTATCCTTTCCTGAGTTATTCTCTTGCTCTTAATGTATTGGTAAAACATCTTTGGGTTTTCTTTGATTTTACCTGCCTATATTTTTTCATATTCTCTTTGATTTCATAATTTCCTTTTTTACTTCACCCCTGTACTTTCTATACACTTTAGGCTTTCTCCATTATTAAGCTTTTTGTGACTGGTCATAAGCTTTCATTTTTTGCTTTATCTTGCCTGTATTGTTCAGAATAACCAGGGGGCTCTAGATTTGGCAGTGGCACCCTTTTTCTTTGTGGGGACATTCTACATTGTGCCCGTAGAATCTTACTTTTGAATGCCTCCCACTGATTTGACACCGTTTTCCCTTTTAGTAGCTGTTTCCAGACCACTTTTCGCCAGTTCATCCCTCAGCTTTGTAAAAATTTGTCTTCCCCCCAACTTTAAACTTTTACTCTTGTTCTATTTTTGTCCCTTTCCATAATAATACTAAATCTAACTGTATTATGGTCACTATTTCAAAAATGATGATCTGCTACTTCTTCATCCACTTGCCCAGCTTCATTTCCTAAGATCAAATATAGAATTGCGCCCCCTCTCATTGGGCTTGTTACATGCTGGCTAAAAATGTTCTATTAAATGCAGTTCAAGAATTTTGTGACCTCGATTGTGCCCTTCATACTGTTTGTATCCCAAATGATTTAGGCTCGTTGAAGTCTCCAATTACTACTGCCCTATTGTTTTTGCACTCTGAAATCTGCCTACATATTTGCTCTTCCAACTCTCTTCCACTATTTGGGGGTCTGTTGTACACTGTGAGCAGTGTGGCTGCCCCTTTTTTATTTCTGAGTTCAACCCAGATGCCCTCATTTGATGCTTCATTTAGTATAATATCTTTCCTTGCAGTTGTAATTGATTCTGTAACCAATAATACTACACCCTCACCTTTTTTTATCCCCCCCTTCTCTATCCTGCCTGAAAACTCTATATCCAGGGATGTTGAGTTGCCATTTTTTGCCTCTTTTTAAGCCAATTTTCCATTATAATGACAATATCATGCTGCCATGTGCCAATCTGTGCCCTCAGCTCATTGGCATTATTTGCAATACTCCTTGCATTTACGTATATATCTTATAACACTGCCAAATTCCTGTGCTGTACACTTTTTAACCTGTGCTGCTTCTGTCTTTCAGGGTCACTCACTAATTTTCTATCTCCCATTCCCTGCACTGAATTTGCCCTCAGATTCCCATCCACCTGCCAATCTCGCTTAAAGATCTCCCTGCACCCCCCAACAGCACGAGCAAATCTCCCTGTGAGAATATTCGTCCCTGTCCTGTTCAAGTGTAGACTGTTTGGCTTGTACAGATATCTTCCAACTCTCCTGCACTACCTACTAGTTCTCTTAGACTGTCTGGTGATCACCCATTCCTTTTCTGCCTCCAGGCTCCTAGACTGCAGTGTGACCAACTTTCTGAACGTGCTACCCACATACTCTCAGTCTCATGGATGCGCCACAGCGATTCCAGCTGTTGCTTGAGCTTCGAAACCTGGAGCTCAAGTTTCTGCAGCTGGTGACACTTCCTGCACATGGTCACCTAGGACACCAATAGCGTTCATGACTTCCCACGTTTCGCATGACCGAGCTGTCCTGCCATGTCTTCAGTGAACTTTCTTTATGTTAACTTTATGTCACTGTAGTTTACTTTTACTACTTTATTTTTCCTGGCCTTGACTTGACTTCCCTATTGCTGTGTATGCCCCTTAAAATTCTAAGTAGCTACTTCTTTTAAAATAATGCATTTTTCTAATTTTCTGCTACTTAAAGACCCTCTCTAACAGCAGTTTCTCACCTCCCAGTGACTTTGTTTTTCTTGTGATGTCACTCTGGGATTTTTATCAAACTCGGCCCTCTCCAGCTTTCCAACTTCTGGTCTCCTCTCTGCATTAAATTTAACCTGCCATGCGTGTCCTCCCATTTCACCAGTCTAAGTCCTCCTGAGGACTGCTACAATCCTTCTCCTATTGTTTACTACGTTTCCAAGTTTTGTTTTGTCTCCAAACTTTGCTTATATCAAGTCTAGGCCGTTAATGCATATCAAAAAAGAGCAGCAGTCCTAATGTTGACTACTGTGAAAGAGCACTATGTTCCCATTGAGTCTGGGGAAATAAACATTTACCACTACTCTGCTTTCTCTCTGTTGGCAAATTTTGTATCCTCATCTGCCTCAATACTGCTAAGAAAATTTATGTGGTCCTGTAGAAAATGGTGGCTTTTGAAAGTCCATAGAGACAAATCATATGCATCAACCCTCTGCATTATTTCATTGAAGAATTAAAATTGTCATGCTTGTCATGCGTAAAATGTTGGAAATACTCAGCAGATCAGACGGCATCTGTGGAGAGAAAAACAAAGTTAATGCTTCAGGCCTGACCTATCTTCAGATTTCATTAGACAAGTTGCATCCTGTCTTTCAGCAAATTCATGTTGGTATCACTTTATTAATCCACGTTCTTCCAAGTGACAGTTAATTTTCTCCTTGGACTGGTTTTGATTGCTTGAGGGGGTTGGAGAAAGATTTTCCAGATTTCTTTGTACTTTACAGTTGTTATGATCGCTGTAAACACTGCTAACTTTTAAAACGAGATTCAAACCTCCACATACTAGCTGAAAGAATGGCATCTAAAGATTTCACTTTTTGAAACTTTTTTGGTAAATTACTAAGCATGCACTATTGACTAAATGCTGTTTTCTTTTTGCAGGCAACTTACACTTTAAACTACAGAAAGGAACATTCCCCTTAGCACATATTGCACTCTCCATGGATTACATTGCGCACTCCTTATAGCAAATAGTTAATGGTTGCTCTCAACTTTCAATGGGTTCCCTTATTCCCCGTTTTGCCGAGTTGTAACTTTGAGAGACCGGCTCCAGGTATTTTCCACAGTTTTCGGAGAGTTCCTTAAATCTACCACCAGCAGTAAATTCTGTTCTGATGGTTATTGCCCCAGTCATGCCAGGATGATTCTGCTGGAAGCCTTAGAAGGCTACAATATACATCTCTTCGACTGGAGCCAGTGTCCTTCCCGCATCTACCTGTGGTACCTCACAAAGCCAAGCAACCTCTTCTCTCTGCTGACCACACAAAACTGCTGTCTGTCTGTGACATTCATTGATGTGTAGGGAAACTTGTAACCTCATCTTAAAAGTGGCTTCCTTTGTCCTCTGTCCCTATGGCAACGTGAAAAATTTTAGCGCTGTATCTAGATGGAAAAGCTAATTATCTATTCTGTACCCCAACTCCCTTTCATGTTAGAAGTAAATGGACAGTTTACAGCACAACTGTTTAGACTTTTAACACCTTTCTGGGACTTGGGAGATTCCAGAGTCTACACATTGTAAAATCGAAGACTGCTGCCATTGTCTCCAAGCCAAAATGCCATGCACTTTCTCAGTAAAATAATCTAAGCCTTCTTTTGATCTCTAGCAATCAAACTACCAAGACTTAATGTCAGGTAGACTTAAGAGCAGGTCACATGACCCCCTCAATTTGCCCTAAATTTAAAGTCACAGTCTCAAAATATAATAATCTTCTAAACCTGACCATGGTTTTTTTTGTTCCCCCAGAGTTTATATACCTGAATTTTGCTAAGGGGAGATCATGTCTGACCAATTTGATTGAATTTTTCGATGAGGTGACCAGGTGTGTAGATGAGGGCAATGCATTTGTTGTAGTCTGCATGGACTTCAGCAAGACTTTTGGTAAGGTCCCGCATGGGAAACTGATAATGAAGAAAAGAGCCCATAGGATCCAAGGCAATTTGGCAAGTTGGATCCAGATTTGGCTGAGTTGTAGGAAGTAGAGGGTGATGGTCGAGGGGTGTTTTTGTGACCGGATGCCTGTATCCAGTGGAGTTCCACAGGGATCGGTGTTGGGTCCCTTGCTGTTTGTGGTATATATAAACAATTTAAACTTGAATGTAGGAGGGTTGACCAGTAAGTTCACGGATGACACGAAAATTGGTGGGGTGGTAAATAGTGAGGAGGATGGCCCTAGATTACAGGAAGATATAGACGGGCTGGTCAGATGGGCTGATCAGTGGCAAATGGAATTTAATCCGTATAAGTGTGAGGTGATGCACTTAGGCAGGACAAACAAGGCACAAGAATACACGATGAATGGCAGGACCCTGGGAGGTACCAAGGATCAGAGGGACCTCAGTGTGCATGTCCACCAGTCCCTTAAGGTTGGATAGACTTGCATTATTTTCGTTGGAGCAGAGAAGACTGAGGGACAACCTGATCGAGGTGTACAAGATTATGAGGGGCGTGGATAGGGAGCAGCTGTCCCCCTTAGTTGAATGGTCAGCCACTAGGGGACATAAGCTCAAGGTGAGGGGCAGGAGGTTTAGGGGGGATGTGAGGAAAAACTTTTTTACCCAGAGGGTGGTGATGGTCTTGAGTGGTGAAGGTGGGTTGCCTCACATCCTTTAAAAAGTACCTGGATGAGCACTTGGCACCTCATAACGTTCAAGGCTATGGGCCAAGTGCTGGTAAATGGGATTAGGTAGGTAGGTCAGGTATTTTTCACGTGTCAGTGCAGACTTGATGGCCCGAAGGGCCTCTTCACTGTGATTCTGTGATTAGCTGAGGCATAGAATATAAGAGCAGGGAGGTTATGCTGGGACTGTATAAAACGCTGGTTAGGCCACAGCTAGAGTATTGCTTGCAGTTCTGGAATCTGCATTATAGGAAGGATGTGATTGCACTAGAGTGAGTGCAGAGGAGATTTACCAGGGATGTTGCCTGGGCTGGAGAGTTTTTAGTTCTGAGGAGAGATTGGATAGACGGGGTTTTTTTTCCCTGGAGCAGAGCAGATTGAGGGGGGACATGATTGACGTGTATAAAATTATGAGGGGCATAGATAAGGTAGACTGGAAGGAACTTTTCCCCTTGGTGGAGAGAATCAATAACCAGAGGGCATAGATTTAAGATAAGGGGCAGGAGGTTTAGAGGGAATGTGAGGAAGAATTTTTTCACCCAGAGGATGGTGGGAATCTGGAACTCACTGCCGGAAAGGGTGGTAGAGGTAGAAACCCTCATAACATTTAAGAAGTATTTGGATGTGCACTTGCGATGCCATGGCATATAAGGCTATGTGCCTAGTGCTGGAAAATGAGCTTAGAATAGTTAGGTACTTGTTTGACCAGCGCAGACTCAAGGGGCCGAAGGGCCTTTTTCTGTGCTGTAGACCTCTATGACTAAGTTGTTCAGGAATGGACTAATCATGGTGCTGCAGGCAGCATGAGTGTAGGATAACTTGATGGACCAGCTAGTCTTTTTCTGCCTGTCATTTGTAAACTCAAACTTCTGTATCCACTGCAACATATGTAAGAAGTAGGTGTCCCATTAATCTTTTTGTGGTAAGTTTCTTATTTCAACCTTGTCTTGGTGGGGGCCAGTTATTTGTCCCCAAATGAAGTTACTCTTGACTGACTTTATGCACATATGGGTAGCAATTAATCCGCGTTTTCTTAAGGGTCAGTCCATTTCCTTTAACAGGACAAGAAGTTCATGGGTAAATCTGTAGGATGGCAGCACTTGTTTTAAAAAGAAATAGTATTTTTAAAAAACATTTTGTGTTGCATCTACATTTGTCAGGAACAAGTCTGTGTTGCTTTTGTCATCCTCGGGCTCCTCAGGGTGGAAAAAACATTTTTTAATGAAAGATCTGTGGCAGCCTTCTGTCTTGCAAGATGGTGGTTTGCGCTGTGTCGGTCAATTCTGTGTGAAGCATCGCCTGAAACAAATGAAACAAAAACTGGACATAAGGCAATTCTACCAAACAGCTTCTTAAAATACATTTGTACTGTAATTGTCAATAATAATTTCACGGGGAATGGCAATTGCTTTGTAGTCATTGGTCTCACATGGACTATTTACATGCTGCAGGTGTCTTTGTATGTATAGTAGTAGATTTGCATTTTGATATCTTTTGCAGTTCACCATCTCAGTTAAAAAGGATAACACGGGATTTGAGTTGCACTTCTGCCTTGTATCTAAACAACTTAGAATGTAGTTATACTTTTAGAGCTGCTCAAAATCCATTGCTGGTTGATTTTTTTGTTATTTTTAATTATGTTTTGGTGCCCTTGAAGTCATTGTGGCGATATTCCACTTGCACCTCCCCCTCCCCCATTAATCACTTTGCATCACCAAATGCAGTACCTATATTCGAAAAGAAGTGACAAAACAGAGCCAGATGCTTGTGCCTTGCATCCAATAACTGATTAAACTAATGAAGTCAATAAACTTGAATTGCTTTCTGCTTCATGAATATGTTTGAATTTCAAGAGTATCGCCTAACTATTATTTGCTATTATCTCACTTCCAAACAATGTTCTGGAGAAGGGAACTATTGCTGCATCTAGTTTGCTAGTGCTGCCTATTCAGTCTAGGACATAAGAACATACAAACATACAAATTAGGAGCAGGAGTAGGCCACTCGGCCCATCGAGCTTGCTCCACCATTCAATTAGATCATGGCTCATCTGATTGTAACCTCAACCCCACATTTCTGCCTACCCTCAATAACAAGGGGGTGAAAGGTTAATCAAGACTCTATCTAGCTCTGCCTTAAAAATATTCAAGGACTCTGCTCCCAATGCTTTTTGAGGAAGAGAGTTCCAAAGACTCACTACCCTCCTGAGGAATAAAAGTTCTCCTCATCTCTTTCTTAAATGAGCGACCCCTTATTTTAAACCGTGACCCCTAATTATAGATTCACCCACAAGAGGAAACATCCTCTCCACATCCACCCTGTTGAGACCCCTCAGGATCTTAAAGGTTTCAATTAAGCCATCTCTTGCTCTTCTAAATTCCCATCGATACAAGCCGAACGTCTCCAACCTTTCCTCAGAAGACAACCCGCCCATTCCTGATATTAGCCTAGCAAGCCTTCTCTGAACTGTTGCTAATGCATTTACATCTCCCCTTAAATAAAGAGACCAGTACTGTACACAAAATTCCAGATGTGGTCTCACCAGTTCCCTGTACAACTGAAGCATAACCTCCCTACTTTTGTAATCAATTCCCCTCTCAATAAATGATAATATTCTACCATCTTTCCGAATTACTTGCTCTATCTGCATACGAGCCTTTCGTGATTCATGCACCAGGACACCCAGATCTCTCTGAATCTCAGAGCTCTGCAATCTCTCGCCATTTAGATAATATGCTTCTTGTTCATTTTGGCAGAAAGAATAAAAAATTTCACATTTGCCCACATTATACTCCATTTGCCAGATCTTTGCCCATTCACTTAACCTATTTGTAGCCTCCTTATTTCCTCTTCACAACTTAACTTTCCTCCCTATCTTTGTGTTGTCTACAAATTTAGCAATCATTTCTTCGATCCCTTCATCCAAGTCATTTATATAAATTGTAAAAAGTTGAGACCCCAGCACTGATCCTTGTTGCATAACGCTCGTCACACCATGCCAACCAGAAAAAGACTCATTTCGAACAAGAACAAAGAAAAGTACAGTACAGGAACAGACCCTTCGGCCCTCCAAGTTTGCGCCGATCATATTTCCCATCAACTAGAACATTTTGCACTTCCGGGGTCTGTATCCCTCTATTCCCATCCTATTCATGAATTTGTCAAGCTGCCTCTTAAACACCATTTATACAGACTCTCTGCTTCCTGTTAGCCAACCAATCATCTTAAAAAAAAAATGGAAAGACCCCATGATACAACATATTACCATGTTCTAATGTAAAGCAATAATTGTGCAAAACACAGAGTTTAGCACTGCAGTTAGACATCATGAAAATAATGTTAACAACCAGAAAGGACCATTAGGCCTAACAAGTCTGTTTATTTTGACTTTCCCACTTCTTAAAATGTGGGTTGGGTCAAATTTGAAAGTTTACGGGAAGGTGGGAGCTAATCAGTTCTGATCACTTGTTTAAAAAAAAATTTAATTTTTTTCATGGGTTGTGGCTGTCACTGGCAAGGCCAGCAAGGCCATCCCTCAGTGCCTTTCAAAAGGTGATTTTAAGCTGTTGTCTTGAAGAGGGAGTTCCAGGATTTTGACCCAGCAGCAGAGGAAGAATGATGATATTGTTCCGAGTCAGGGTGATGAGGGACTTGGAAAAGAAACTTTCAGGTGGTGGTGTTCCTTACGTCTGTTGTCCTTGTTTCTCTAGGTGGTAAGAGTTCACAGGTTTGGACGGTGCTGTTGTAGGAACCTTGGTGGGTTACTGCACTGCATTTTGTATGTAGATGGTGCACTCTGCTGTACGTCAGTGGTGGAAGGAGTAAATGTTTAATATGGTGGACATGGTGCCAGTCAAAAGGGCTGCTTTGTCCTGGGTGGTGTCAAGCTTCTTGAGTGTTGTTGGAGCTGTACTCATCCAGGAAAGTGGAGTATATTCCTTCACACTTCTGACTTGTGCCTTGTAGATAGTGGAAGGCTTTGGGGAGTTGGGAGATGAGTTGCTTATCTCATAATTCCCAGCCTTTTCGAGACACCAAGTTCTAACATGATGTTGCAGTTAAGTTTCTGGTCATTGGTGACCACCCCTGACTACCCCCCACACTTTCAAGGATGTTGATGTTGGGGGATTTGGGAATTGTAATGTGGTTAAATTTCAAGGGAAGATGGTTAGATTCTCTTTTGTTGAAGATGGCCATTGCCTGGTGCTTGTGTGGTGCAATTGTTACTTGCTACTTACCACCCAAGCTCAAATGCTGTCCAGACTTTGCTACATGCAGGCATGGACTGTTTCATTATTTGAGGAGTTGTAAATGGAACTGAACAACTGTAGGTAAACACTGATGACAGTGAACAGTGATGAAGTTGGCCTGTATGTTCTGGATGTCATTTTGATTTTTATAAATCAGATTGAGTGCCTACATCTGAGATCCTGGACATGTCAGTTCAATGTTGTGCTTACTAGCTCAATTATACCATCAGATGTGCCAGAGATAGTTTTTCTGATGTGTCTACATTGACACTGGAAAACACTCAGGGCTTTTAATGCAGGCTGCTGAATATGAATTATCAAGCCTTATATTGAGGTTATACTGATGCTGATGGGAATTAAATTTTGCTTGCCGAATTCTCAGTTGGAAAATAATATGAAGGCTCCAAATGAGCGAGTTTTCTCTGTTTTAAAAATGTTTTTATTATTTCTGTGTCTGCTCTTTTCCATTTACATCTTAAATTTACTGAAGATTCAAGTAACTATAAATGCTTTTCAATTTTCCTTTGACTCGTATGTTTTTGCATCACATGAAAACAAAAGTGACAGTATAAGTCAGGTGTAAGTGCACACCATAATAGTAAAAATGGTTAATTGTTTGTCGCGTAGCCTGCTGTCTCGGTATATTTTGTATACAAGGTCGTGTTTTGGCTCATAGAGAGTGTGCTAGCATTTTAAAAGGAATCTTTGCATTGGATATGTGAAGAAAAGCAATTGGAGTGAGCTTGAAAAAAAAGTCACCTGATAACATTTTAATATGTTGGCCCAACTCTTCTGGTCAGCTGGGAACCTCTCTTTCCGATGCTGACCAAACAAAAAAATTACCCCTACCTTCCTCTGGCCAGAAATAAAAGCAATCTTCCAATAGAAGATCCTGCAGAACTGACTCAGTGCAGAAAACCTTGGAGGCATCAGTGAAGGGAATCGTTACAGCACCAGCTACTGTATTCTGGTAAGTAAAGTTTAAATGTCCCAGAAAATCTCCATCAAATACAATGCGAAAATGTAAAATCATGGAAAATGACAAATTTGCCACATTAAACATGCAATAACGGAAATAAGGAATAACATAAATTGAATTTCTGATTTATTGTATGAAATAAACAAAAGGCTTCAGCCAGTAAAATTATGAGCCAGTGGATGATTGAGGGAGCCTTTAGTGTTCAAAATAAGAGTCATTCTAGGAAATTGCTGTCGTAAGTATTTGCGCATAAGAGTTTTTATATTTCTACCTCGGCTGTCCATTTTCAAATATTCAGAGCATCGGGATAAAATTGGAACAGGAGATCTAAAAGGAAATGCCTCCGTTCTGGGAATCCCTATTCCGACTACCTCACTATGAAATCAGTTGTATATTTGTTTCTTCATTACCCCTTGTCCTGAGCTTAGATTTCTCCTTTCTCATTACCAGTCTTAATAGATCCTTCAGACCACATTCTATCCCCAGATATTATCTGACCTGCATAATTAATTAAACCTAAAATATCATATTAAAAATAGCATAACTAATAGTGAATATCTAAAGCTGTCAAATTTTTTTGCCTTGTTTCTTTCAGGCTTGAACATCTGGTGCGAATGTTTAACTATCATCTCCTATCATGATAGGCAATTGTCAGGTTTTACTGGCGTCAAGAGCTCATTTAGAATTGTTAATGAACAGGGCTGCTTTATAATCACTCTCAATATTTCTTCTCAAACAACTTAAAAAATGTTTCAGTGGCTTGTGTGGGTCAGTGGGAGCAAAGACCTGAGGTCTGGGAGAAAGAGAGAATTTCCAGAGCACAAGATCTTGTTATTCCACCCCTCACCAGGCCCCCAGTAGCCTGTCAGGATCGCCAAGTTTTACTAGATCTTCAGAGGCTTCCAAGAGGTAAGTGGGTTACAGGTTGGGTGGCAGGTGGGAAAAATAGTCAGGCTGGATCGGGGGAGGTGTTGGGGGGAAAAATGTGTGGTGATGTGTAGACAGATTGGGGACAGGGAGTCAGGTGGTGGGCCCTAGTTGGGTTGGGGGGGTACTCAGGTGGTGGGGGAGGCAGAGATCAGGGGAGTCAGGTGGCAGTCAGGGGATGGGGCTGGCCAGGTTGGGTCAGTGGGGCAGTTGGAGGATCAGGTGAATGGGGCGGTGGAGGCTAGTTGGGTTGGGGAGGTCATTGGAGGCTGATGGGGAAATTGGGGGTGGGGCTAGGTGGTGTTAGTTGCCTTGTTACCCAGGAGTTGGACTAGAATTTTTCTGTCTTAACGTTTCCTGGGTAACTATCCAGGTAAGTCAGAAAAATCTGAACCCTCTGACTCTAACTCAGAGTTCGAGTTTTTTGGAGGATCCAGGGAAGCAGGAGAATTGCCCATAAGATGTTCAAAATTCCTGGGGAATTCTCTGAGTCATTATGTTGAGACTTCCAAAGGGTCCAGAAATGCATCTTTGGGCGGGATGGTGCGGATGGTGGTGGGTAGTGGTGGAACATCCAGTCTCAGACTATCCGGAGGCTGGCAGTTCTGGGTTGTTACTGAATTTAATAGATAACTATTGGCTCATTGTATCACTGTTTACAGTAGGTCAGATGCCATGTTATTTTGAGGAAGAGTGTATTACACTGTGAAATATGCAGTATATAATTTGTGTATATTATGCACAGGTATTCTAAGATAGTTTATACAATTTAAGGGTGCAAGGTGAGAGCAGGTTCAAGAAGTTGAGTTTGATTTTGTTGGGCATGGGAACTTTGAGATTTGGAATATACAGGGTAGCTTTGGGCTGCAACTCAGAAGCACTTGAATCTTTTGATTGTTCTCAATAGTAAACAAAGTGTGATGTCTGGGTGCAGCTGATGTACTCTTTTTACAATATTAATAACAGTTGTCTACTTTGTATATTGAATGAGCTTGAAATGATTGTGGATGTCCAACAGATTGATCTAATACATCTAGTGAGTGGATGAAGAGAGTTGGCATGCTTTCCAATTTTGTGTTTTGGTTTGCTTGCCTCTTTTTTTTCAGGTGAGACCACTAACTATCAGCAATATACAAAAGAGAGCCAAATATTGTATGTCTTACCCTGTCAGTACACAGCCTCTCCCTTGGCAAGTCCTTAGCTGTGCCTCCTTGTAGCAACACACAGAAGCTGGTGGGGAGGGGAGTATCCTCATGGCCCCAGGCTAAAAGCTTCAGAGGAACTCTGAGGATGTTTGGCCCCAGACATGTTGGCCCACTGGCATGTGGACACACCCTGGTACTCATAACCAAGCTCCCAACTACGGGCGAATAGACCACAGACTTTTGGATACCCCGGGATAGTTGAAAGCTAAAGGAGTAAAGCCTGACAAAAAATCTGGAGTGGAGCCCAAAGGTGGACTGATGTCTGAATATTTTATCTTTCTGCATCTTTTTGGCAACTCCTGCAACCAAGCTAGTGTCAAACCTAGTGCTCTGCATTCCTTTGGACTGAATCAGGGAGCTCAAGAAATGGACTGTGATGTTTGGGCAGCCCAGGGTCTCCAGAAATTTTATCCAGGCTTGTGCCCTTGAGAGAACGCTGCAGTTTCGCTGCAGAGCATTAACACAACGTAGGGGACCGCAGTTACGAGTGATAAGCCCAACTTGCTTCGAGTAGAGAATGGCTACTATGGGTTGTCTCAGATGGTGGGAGGGATCATTATGTCCTACTGCCCACCACAAGTTGGGCAGCCCCTGACTAGTAAAATGCTGACCCGCCATGGCCCATCTGCTTCAGTGAGTGCTTGAAGCTTGAAATCCATTGCACCAGGCAAACAAGTAAAAGAAAGATGAAGTCACCTCTTCAATTGGCAAGCTGGAACACCAGGACCATGTGCATGGGATTGAAATTGACTTGTAGTTGGTTGATAACACACGTAAGACAGCCCTGATCAACATAGAACTTGATCAGCTAAACATAACTTCCCTACAAGAGGCCAGATTTGCCAAGAGTGAATCACTGAAAGAAAAACATCTGACATGGGAAGAGCGCGGAATAAACACATGAGCAAGGTGTAGGCTTTGCTGTAAGGAACTCTTGATGATAGAACCTCCACAAATGGTTCAGAATGTGTTCTCTCCATCTGCCTATCAGTTCAAACAGGGTCAGTTAACCTCATGAGTATCTGTGCTCCATCACAGAGACAAAAGGCCAAGTTCTATGAGGAGCTTGACACTGCTATGAGCAGAATCCGAAAGTCAGAACATCTTTACTGGGGGATTTCAAGACGGGGCGTGGATCATGAAGTGTGGCCTCCCTACCTTGAACATACACAGCCTGGGAAAGATAAATGAGAATAGGCAGAGAATACTCGCTTTGCTATCACAAGCTTTGCGTAACTAACATCTTCTTTCAGAACAAACCATACAACAAGGTGTTCTGAAGACATCCAAGATTAGGGCAATGGCACTTACTGGACCTGATTATGACAAGGCATGATTCTCTGAACAGTACCCTCAATACGCACAGCTGCCACAGCATTGAGTATTGCCATTGATCACTCCCTGGTGTGCACCAGGATTAGGATGCAACCATCTTAGGTTTTTTCATTCAAAGCAAAAATGCTGCCCTTATATCAACGCCAGTCATACTGCCCACCCAGTCAGCAACAAAACCAACAGTTCCGTGACTTGATTGAACAGATGTCCTCTGGCATTCCCAGACAGAGTACAGAAGTGTAGTGGAACATACTTCGAGACACCATCTACAATACCGCATTCTCAAAATATGGGAAGCAAGAGTGGAAAAATGCTGACTGGTTCGAGGCTAGCATCACTATGATGCAGCCTGTCATAATGAGAACAGACGGCTTGGCTTCAATTACAAGACACATCTGAGCAAGAAGATTCTGAATGCACTCAGAGCAGTTTGGAGTCCAGTCCGACAGATTGCTAGGTGACGTGCCAGTGAATACTCGTTACAACTTTTCCAGAAAATTCATATGCCCTTCAACACATGGAATGCTAGGGGTATTTATGAAGGGATCAAAAAGGTAACAGGTCCATCAGCAAACAGCTCCATTGAAAACAAAGGCAGCAGAGGTCATCAACTGCAATAAACTATTAGATGGGTGGATTACGAGCTTGAGTTGTATTCTAGGAAGAAGACTGTCACTATGGAAGCTCGAGACACCATAACAAGGCCTGTTCTGTCATAGCAGAGTTGGATATTGAATCCAGAGTGGAAGAGCTTAGCAAAGCTATTGACTTACTTGCCATGGGCAAAGCTCCAGGTGCTGGTTGATGCCACCTGAACTCATCAAACACTGGAAACTGATGCTCCTGGAGCATCTGCACAAACTTCTGTTTCTGCTGGAATGAGGGGGCAGTGTCCCAAAATATGCATGATGTAAAGATTGTGGCCCTCTACAAGCACAAAGGGGACTGCAGTGATTGTAACAACTATCGAGCCATCTCCCTGCTGAGTATTGTGGGAAAAGTATTTGACGGTGTTGCCCTGGTCAGACTGCATTTTTAAAAATTAATTGATGGAATGTGGGTGTCGTTGGTTAGGCCAGCATTTATTGCCTATTTTTAATTGCCCTTGAGAGGGTGGTAGTGAGCTGCCTTCTTGAACCGCTGCAGTTCATGTGCTGTCGGTACACCCACAGTGCTGTTAGGGAGGAAGTTCCAAGATTTTGACTCAGCGACAGTGAAGGAACGATGATATCTTTCCAAGTCAGGGTGGTGAGTGGCTTGGAGAGGAACTTCCAGGTGGTGGTTTCAGAGCCAGAAGATCTACAATTGACATGATCATTTCAGTCTGGCAGCTGCAAGAGAAATGCTGTAAACAAAGGCATTGCTTATAGATTGCCTTCACGGATCGCACCAAGGAAATTCAACCATGGGAGCAGAGGCGGTCTATTTAAGCTGCTAGAGAACATTGGCTGCCTACTGAAGCTTCTCAATGTGATTTCCTTCTATGACAACATGATGGGTGAGATCAGCTATGATAGGGGAAACATTGGAACCCTACTGCAGTGGGGTCAAAGAGGTTGCGCACTGGCACTCTTTCGCATATTATTCTCTTTGCGGTCATGTGCCATCGATAGAGGGTGTCTATTTACATACCAGAACTGAGGGAAAGCTGTTTAACCTTGTTCACCTGAGATCTAAGGTGAAAATGGGCCAAGTCTTCATCAGATAGTTGTACTAAGTTGACAGTGCCGCACTGGCATTCTATGCCATGGAATGCCTTCAATGGAAAATAGACAGACTCTTTCATGCCTATAAAGAGTTTGATTTGATAATCAGCATCAGGAAGACAAATGTCATGGACTAGGATGTTGCTATATCACTATGTATTGGCATTGACAATGGCACTGGAGGCTGTTGATATCTTCACATACCTGGGCTCTACAATCATTTGATGCTGAAATCAACGCACGTGTCACACAAGCTGCAGCTGTTATGTCCAAGCTAAGCAAGCTCTTGTGAAACTGCAGTAATCTGACTGAGAACACAAAATGGAAGTCCTCTGTACACTTCTACGGTGGTGAGACCTGGACAGCATATGCTAAGCAGGAGAAAAGGCTGAACAATTTCGACCTTCTCTGACTCGGACATACCCTCAGTATCTTTTGGTAGGATAAAATCGCCAACAATGAGGTATTCTAATTCGGTCAGCATGCTAAGCCAACGATGTCTGCGCTTGCTTGCCCATGTTAATTGGTTGAATGATGAGCACATACTCAAAAGATCTTCTGTTCGGTGAATTGATCACTGGGTCACAACCTCTTGGGCATCCATACCTCTGCTACAAGGATACCTGCATGCTTGATATGAAGGACATTGACACTGACCAGTGGGAGACAGTCGCCGACAGACGTGATATCTGGGGGCTGGCGGTTTGGAGGCTGGAGGTTTGGAGGCTGGCGGTTTGCCGGGGCATTGGAAGTGGCGAGTTGAAATGAAAAGCTCAGTTGGCCGAGAATAGGGCCCAGAGAAAGCACAGGCCAGGGAACCGTGCACTAACTCGGCCCACTGTCTTCCTCAGCAGCAACTGTGGCAGAGACTGCCATGCTAAAGTGGGGCTCCTAAGCCACAGCAGGTGATGCTTAACAAAGGGTTGACCACCACGGCTGGCCCAAATCATTGTCTTATGAGAAGGAAGGGTACCAAAGTGAAATAAGTGAGCTTAAAATAACTTGAATAAGTTCATGTCAAGGTGTGCTTGAAAGGCTCCTTTGCACTGGCATCTCAATTTCAGTCAGAAATGAAGTTTTTTTTTTTGGAAAATAGCAATAAAATTTGCATCTGAGAGTTTACACTCTGATCTAGTATTTGTTGCTTGAAAAATTTGCATACAATTTTTTTTCCATAGATGTCTGTCAGATTTCTTTTTGAAGAATTATAAAGAATGGTTAGATTCAATATAATATACCTACTGAATCAGTATGTTATTGCTTGCCATTTTGTCATTACTTTTTCCTTTCTGGACGATTGAGATTTCCACTGAGCAATTTAAGAGCCTTTTTGGGGCTATTTTTGATGGGGAAAGATTTTTGAAGTTACAGTGAGCTTCAAATCTGGAAACTTGAAAGCGTTACATATGTTATCTGACACATGTAGTTTTGCTTAGTTGCTTGCAAACTAAAGATACTAAAACGTACTGAATAGCTGATAGAATAAATGACAGTTGCAGGTTATGTGCAATAATGGCTAATAACTAATTTCTAAAAAAAAAAAATCATTGCTGTTGGGAAAATATCCACTTCACAATATTTATAAAGGTGATTGTTGACATTTCCCCTCAAGTATTTGTGTATTGAAAGACAATTTCAGCTTTTTTACTAAAAGCAAAATACTGCAGATACTGGAAATCAGAAATAAAAACAAAAAATGCTGGAGATACTCAACAGGTCAGGAAGCATCTGTGGAGAGAAACTGCGTTTCATCAGGTGTTATGATGAATGGTCATCTCAACTTGAAAAGTCAACTCTGGCAACTCTTCCCAGCAATGCTGGGAAATCTCATGAAAGAATAAAGAAAAATATAATATAAAAAGGGGTTCAAATTAGCAAATTACTTTTTACACAAATTAACATACAGCAGTGGTGTTCTGTTTTGCACGGCAGTGGGATCCAAGCTGATGTTTTTGTTTCAACAATAATTCTTCAGTTGAAGGGTTTATCTTGTATTGCAGAATGCTCCTGCTGTTTACTTTAAGTGTAAGTGAAATGAATTTTGGGCAGGAGAATCCACATGCAACTTGGTTACAAGTTGACTTAGATCTTCTATTTTTTTGTCTGTGTATTTTTCAGGATATGCCTCTTAGGTACAGCATTGACAAAAAAAAAATGTTTGTGATGTGCACTGCAGTTTCAGAAGAATCCTCCACCTGAATTATTTCATTGTTTTGCTTTATTGCAGGTATTACTGGAAATGAGAGGGTTACACTGAACATAACCAGAAAAGGCATTTTTGCTTTGCTGCAGAGGATGAAAAGAAATAGGGCTATTTACTTAGCTTGACAATTTTAGTATGGTCAGCTCTGAGATATAAAAAGTACAAGTTAATTAAAAAAGTAGGGAAAAAATTGACTTATAATTTTTTAAATTCTTGCAAGGAGGCAGAATCATTTTAATTTTTATTGTTTTGGTTGGCAGAATATTTGGATATGTTAGGTAGATGTTAGATGCACTGTTATGCTGGATGACAACTATTCAGATGCCTTTAAAATCACTGTAAGGGCTCTCAAAAGTGCACACAGTGCATCCTAGGGACACCTACAAAATGATGGATATGGGAAGAAACAAAAGAATGGTGAAGCTAAATTTGTAAATGTGAGAATCCAGTAAATTCATGAAATTTGGTACACCCCTATTTTTGAAAATGTTGTAATCAAATCATTGTTGACAAAGAGTAGTTAATTTGTTATTTTATGTAATGTAATTTTTTTTTCTTTTTCCTCCTGGGTATTTCACCAAGAACATTAATGAGGCGAGCGTAGCTCTTCCTGTTCGCAGTTTAAAAAGTTTAGCTGGTATAAGTTTTAAGATTATTTTGTACACTTGGGGAAGGGTGATAATAAAATGAGCAGCTGAGGGGGATTGAGGTCTCAGCAAGCACAGAGTGCTGCTTCTGGTGCTTCAGTGACCAGATTGCCCTACAAGCTCTTCCTACAGTTTGCAAATCTGCCTTGGGGAGAACAGGAAGCTCCAGTGCTAGAAGCATCAAAGCTGAGGGCCCACAGAGCTCTGCTTGAAGGTAAGTGTTCCTTCATGACTGTGTAGTATTTTGGCAGTTTAAACTTCTGAAAACTAAATTTACTTTGCTGTTTTCAAATAATGCATTTGTTTTCTGTTTTATAATAGTTTTCTGTAAATTTCTAATCCTGACTATTATATAGTAGCAATAGTGAAACCCCTGCATCACAAGAATTTCTTTGTTCCTATGCTCTTAATAATAAACATTAAAGTGACAAGCTACTGACTTCTGTACCAAATTTAATTTTTAAAATTTTTCTTGGTTGTAAAATGCTGCTTATTACTTGTTGTGTTCAGTTATTGTAAAGCACAGAAAGTTTGCTGTGCCCTGAAAACTTGTTATATGGCTTATCAAGAACAATAAAGCTCCTTTGAAGTAATAAAACAGTCCCAAGGTGCTTCACAGGACCATTGTAAAGCAAAATTTGGCATTGAGCCGCATAAGGAGATATTAGGGCTTGAAGACCAAAAGGAGATGCATTGCAAGGAGCATCTTGAAGGAGGATAGAGAGGCATAGAGGTTTGGAGAGAGCTTAGGGCTTTGATAACTGATGGCATGACCATCAATGTTGAACAGTTAAAACTGGGGACCCTCAAGAGGCCAGAATTAGAAGAGCTGAGATATCTCCAGAGGGTTGTGGGACTGATGGAGATTACAGAGAGAGGTGCACTTTGATCAGTTCATTGGCATCTTTATTGCTTTAAGAAATTACTACACTAATCTGAATATTCTTTTCGTAACTTCCCTTAGATGCAGTACAGTATATACTAGAGGAGTTTTTAATCTGTAGTAATGTCACAATCATTATTTCTCTACAATATGGGGCATCTGATGACAGCTCCAAAACAGAAAGAAGCCCCTCATAAAATTTAAAGTGTAATTTTAAAGTTTACATTTGAACTGCTTGACTTTCTATCTCGTAATCCGTTCTCAATATCCATTACTGTACATTCCATAGTATTATCTCTGCTTCAGTTCCACTCTTGGTTTGGAAGTAGTAATGAAATATATGAGAAGTTCTTTGTATTGCAATTGGTGGAGTAGAGTAAAAGCCAATAGACTTTTAAGATTAAAAAAAATCTTTTTACTTTCCTAAATAAAGAATACAGACCAATCACCCAGTTTAAAATATGAAAATGTAAAAGGGGGCTTTGTTCCTTAATCAGTCTACCAATTGTTAACACTCAAGTAGTGCACAAAGGGAATCATGAAGATTTCTTTTTCTTCATTATTCAAGTCACTTGCAAAACAAAGCGGCATGATGTTCACTCTATAGAGACGAGTGCCCATTGAGTGAATACGTATTTTGCCTAGGTTACGCACTTTGATTAAATGATTTTAGGGTGATGAATTATAGATGGAGAACTGACTAAGAGACTAATATGAAAAATATAATTTAGATCAAGAAAGTAATAACCCCATTCTATATAAGTGTATTGGTGTATTTGTTGAGGTCAGTTAGATATACTTGCTTATTTTGTCTCCTTTACTCCTTTCTCTTTTGCAGGGTCCTGGCCATGAGGTTTGATACCTCACTCCGCTGACAGAAGACACTGGACCTAAATGGCGCAACATGACTTTGTTCCTGCTTGGCTTAATTTTCCAACATCTCAGTCTTCAACCAAGGTACACTACGATATTTTAGCCTTCTAGATCTTATATTGTTTTAAGTGGTCAAGCATTAGCTTATTTTAAAATTTTCATTCTTGTTTCAGGTTGCTTCATGGCCTCTCCCCTTCCTATTTCTGTAATCTCCCCATGCCCCACATCCTCCGAGATATCTGTGCTCATCCAGTTCAGGCCTCTTGAGCATGCCTGATTTTAGTCAGTCCATTATTGGTGGCTGTACCTTCAGCTGCCTTGGCTCTAAGCTCAGGAATTCCCTCCCTAAACTTCTTTGCCTCGCTGCCTCTCTTTCCTCTTTAAAGGTGTTCCTTAAAACCTAGCTCTTTGACCAAGTTTTTAGCCATCTGCCCTAACATTATCTTATGTGGCTTGGTGCCAAATTTTGAAACACCTGAGGACATCTTGTGATGGTAAAGGGATGATATAAATACAAGTTGATTTTCAATGCATGTTTTGCTCAAATAATAGTTTAATTACAGTGAGAAAACTTCAGCATAATTTCTGTAGAAGCCAAGATGGTTTAGTATGGTTTTGGGAAGACTTGATTCCATTGCTTTTGGTCTCTGCTACTAGCTCTATTCCGTGACCACTATTTCTATCCTTGGTAACTGTCTAAAGACCATTCACAGCCTTGTGTTTGACCCTGAGATGATCTTTTGACAACATATCATCTGCTCCATTACCAGGACTAGCTACTTCCACCTCCACAACTTTGCCTGACTCTCAGCCTGCTTCAACTCATCTGCTGCTGAAACACTCATGCAATAAGATCATGGCTGATCTGATTGTGGCCTTAACTCCACTTTCCTTCCTACCCACTATATCATTTGACTCCCTTGTCAACCAAGAAGCTATCTAATTCAGTCTACCCAGAACTGTCCTAAATATTTAAGAGAACAGAGGTCTGAAGAAGAGTCATACAGACTTGAAACATTAACTCTATCTTTCTCTCCACAGATGCTATCGGACCTGCTGAGTTGTTCCAGCAATATTTGTTTTTGTTTCAGATTTCCAGCTTCCCCAGTATTTTGCTTTTATGGTGTCATGAATACATTCTTGAGCAGTTAAGTTTTAACCAATGGGAGCAGGTGAATTAATAAGAACCAGAGAATATGAATACGACTGGCTGGAAGGTAGCAGCAATAAAACTTAAATAATAACGCTTTTCAACTAATAAAGGTTTGCTATTTATATGGAATCCAGAATAAATGCACTTCCAGGGTATTGCCATTTCGCATGGTATTTAAATTGAAACCATTGACCACTAAAGAAATAAAGACTTGCATTTATTTAGCAATTTTCACAATTTCAGGACATGTCAAAAATGCTTTACAGGCAATTAAGTACGATTTTGAAGTGCACTGCACTCCTGTTGTAATGTATCCACTTTAAGCGTTGCAAGGTGCCAAAAACAGCAATGAGAATTTGTTTAAATGATGCTGAATGAGGAATAAATATTGAGGAGAACTCTTTGCTTTCTTCAAAATAGCCCAATTGGCTCTTTTTTATTCGTTCATGGGATGTGGGTGTTGCTGCTAATTGCCCTTGTTCTGGAGTCACATAAAGACCAGGTAAGGATGGCAGATTTCCTTCCTTAAAGGAAGTGAACCAGGTTTCGTGGTCGTCAGTAGACTTTTAATTCCAGATTTTTATTGAATTCAAATTTCACCATCTGCCATGGTGGGACCCAGGTCCCCAGAGAATTACCTGGAGGAATTATCTCTGGAATAGTCTAGTCTAGTGACAATATCACTATGCCTCTCCCTCCCCTGCTATAAAAGGCCTTGGTTTAACATCTCATCCAAAAAGCAGCACCTCTGACTGTGCAGTAGTCCTTCAGTACTACAATGAAGTGTCCATTTCGATTTTATGCTCATGTTTTTTTGAACGGGGCTTGGGAACACAATTTTATGACATCAAGAGTGCTACATCTGAACTATGGGTGACATTTTTTTATTTCACCTGACTTCTAGGGATCCTATGAAGTGAACGAGACTAATTTTCACGCAGAGTGTTTCCTTGATCTTCAGTTGGTGTGCTGTGCCTTTTCAATCAATTAAATTTGGATTGCTCACGCATGACTGATCAACCTTATTTTCCTGATTTTTGTTTTAAGTCAAAATGTTTAGTTTTTCTTGATGTTTAAATTCAATATATGTTTTTCCTTCATATACAAGTCTCTAAACACACACGTTTTTAAATCAATTCCAATGGAGAGATTCTCTGATTTTTTTCTAAGGTGGATCAGTAAAAATAATTTTGCTCATTTATTATCTTTTTTAAAAAAAAACACAATCTTCCCTATTCCCAGCAGATCCTGAGATGAATGCATGTGGCGCAAAGTGATATTATGTATCCTACATTGTGATGTAGGCACAGAATGTGCACGTTGACATCACAAGCATGTTGTGTGCACATCTCAGGAACTGACTTTAGTTGCAAAATGCTAGAAGGGAAACAATTTAAGCTTAGTTATTTGGTGATATTATTCAGAGGCCATGTAACAAGAAGAGGAAAAGTTAAACATTAAGATAAAAGCAAAATACTGTGGATGCTGGAAATCTGAAACAAAAACTGCCAGAAAAACTCAGCAGGTCCGACAGCACCCGTGGGGAGGAAGACAGAGCCAATGTTTCCAGTCCGTATGACTCTTCATCAGAACATTCATCAGAAAAGTTAAACGTTGTCTTCCCAACCCAAAGTAACTGCAAAACTACCAGAAATTTTAGAAATGTTCAAGAGCAAAGGAATTTATTAAGGGGTAACCCAAGTGAGCACATTATTTTACAAGCCATTGACTTTCAGAATTGAGACCCTACTGTGAATTTGTTGCTCAATTAATGCGGAATTAAATTATTTGCTGTATTAGACACTATCTGAGTTGGATTATCAGCTTCATGAAGTCCAGTTTTACATGCTCCAAATGATGGTGTAATGGTCATGCCTTTAAGATGTCATACTTTTAATTTTAATAAAATGCTATATCTAGCATGCAAGTTCTATTTGTCACGCCTCCTTTGCTGTTGACGACACCAAGTGCCACTGACATTTTTATGCTGTCGTCAGCAAAAATAAGAATCTAAGTTATTTGTGATCTGTAGAGAAACTTGGCCAAGGAATTACTGGAGTTAGAATGCCGCAGCCACGTTATTGATCTTTGTACAGAACAAGAGACACAAAAGTCTGTACAGTAATTTAACTCCATTACTTCACCCACAATTTACAACAGTAGTGGCCTTAAAAGGGCAGAGCTTCAGGATAACAGCAGAATAATCTACTTCAGAATTTTATTTCTCACTTGAGTTTACTTGGAGCAGAATTGGTGAACTTAATACTATTTTGGAGGGCACAATTAATTTTACTGTCTTTTGAAAACTCTTTTATGCAGTCCTCTTCTACCAGTGAGAAACACAGTGATAATTTTGCTCGGGGTGATGGTCGATTTGGCGTAAATCGTAGAAGGCATAACTCTTCAGATGGATTCTTTAGTAATGGTCTACTTCGAGCTTCTGGAGGTAGGAAAGGTACAATATAACAATCAGATAATTCTAATTTGCCAGATGAAAGTTTGGAAGGAGAAAAACCAGTTACTAAGTTAAAAATACTTTCCATTAAATGAATAATTTTCTTAAGTTATTTAATTTTTATATCTGCCAGAGTATATATGCAGTATAAGAAAAGTTTTATTTTGAAATGTGGTTATATTTCATGAAATAACTGATGACTAGAAGTATAATAAAAATATGATTGGGTTCAAAAGACAATTATGGTCTATGCCCTAATATACCACATTACATCATCCAACATATTCTGATGTATTTCCTTTAGACTTGATTCTATTATGCAAAAATGGAATGATTTGGAGTGACGGGTTACCTGATTCAGGCATAATCAGATGATGTGGACACTTAACAGTGAAAGGAGCAAGACTTGTGGTGGCAGCCTCTGCATGATGATTGCCCTGTAAATTGGTCATCACTATATTGACCTGCTAATTGAGAACTTGTGCTTAGTTACTTATGAGGTTGCTACTTTTAACTCTTTCGAGTACAAACCCATTTCCATCTGTTTCAGATGAAGTTACATTGTTTCATAGTTTGCCATTGTGAGATTTGAACTCTCAATCTTGGGGTTACAAACCCAGTACCATAACCACTTGGCTATTTAGGCCAAGCATAACACATTTCCATCTGTTCCTATTCAGATGAAGTTACATTGTTTCATAGTTTTGCCATTGTGAGATTTGAACTCTTGATCTTGGGGTTACAAACCCAGTACCATAACCACTTGGCTACTTAGGCCAAGCGTTGCTACTTTTAAGTTGCAGCATGACACTGGGTGCATAATGTTAATTGTTGGTTGACTGTGTGGTTAAAGATACACAGATGATGGGCATTGTTTGATTCAGGACTGAGAACACCTGGAACACTTAGTAGTTTGGAGGCAGAAATCTGTAATGCTGCATCCTGTGAATAACCTACTAACAAGGAAAAGATCTGTGCCTTGTTTCGTATTTCACCATCTGGCTAGAAGCCATTTAACATAGAATGTCAGGTTTTGGGATGGTTTGATATTTGTGGAGAAATTAAAGGTAATTATTATACTAAGTTGGGTAACTGGTTAATATTTAGAATAATGATGATATGTGTGCATTTAAAGAGAGTTTATTGAAATAGATTTCCCTATAATTTCATGGAGAAAAGCTTAGACTTATAAAACTTAACTAACTGAACAACTGACTGGGATAAAAGGTAATCAAACCCATGGGAGGGAAAAGGCAAGGAAAATGATTTCATAAAACATTAACTGCACATGTAAATGAAAATTCTAACATTGTATGATGGGGAGCTGTTCTCAAAGAGAGTAAGATTTGAAGATAAAGCTAAAACACCATGCCCTTGATCCTTTGAACCCATGTTTGCCTTCTGGTCGGGCTCCATGCTGATTACGCTGAACTGGGGAAATGGCCATTTGGTTTCAGCTTCTCTCTGTCAAGCCAACCCAGTGGGTTAACAGCTTGCTTCAATGTTGTACTGTTATATTGGGGAAATTGCCTTTTATTTTCGGTTTCTCTCTCTCAAGCCAACCCAGTGGGCTAACAGCTTGCTTCAGTGTTGTACTGTTGCATTTTTGTGAAGCAAACAATGAGAGATGTCACAATGGCTGTCTGTTTTTGCAGGTCATTTGTGATTATGTAAAACCTATCTGTTATGATTCAGGGCTTCCAACACACTTTGCTCATGCAGTTGTGCTCTGAAACTTTTACTGTACTATATTTTATTGCATTGAATTAGTGTTTGCTAATTGTTGGTTAGAATTAATACTATGCCTCAGTTTGATAAAATTCCGAGTCCCATGTCAATCTAGATGAGAAATGCCAAATGCTAGACTCATTTTCTATGGAGTAAAACTGTTGTTTCTATTTATTTACAATTAGATAATTTACACAAGCAAACTATGAGGATAAAGAATGTAAGTTGTAACATATGGCATTTCTCAAACTATATTGACTGCTTCAGAGATTCTTTGGTCTGTCACTTAGATGCAGAATCCTGAAATAAGTCTCTTGTGATATTTTTGCCAAACACTTGAGGTTCTTGTGTATTATGTGCATAATACCTTTGCAGTAGTAGTAGTAAGGTAGTTTGTTGACACATGGCCCCAGGAAATCTTAAAATAAAATAATGGGTTAAGTTTTGGAAACATTCCTGACATTGGCCTCATTCTTAACTGATAACAGTCGTTAACAAGCTTCCTATAAACAAAACTTGAGGCGTGATTGTTTGGCGTGAGTGGATACAAAATGTCACACTGCTGAGAAAAGCCCAAGAGAATTAACTGATTTACTTTTAATTCAGAAAGGAAATGTTACCCCTTTGCGCTAACAAAATCAGCTTGCATTTATATGGCTCCTTTATCCCATTGAAGCACTCCAATCAATCTGCTGAACACTGCTATTGATTTTTCATGTGTAGCACGCATGAATTCGGGAATTATTGCACCACTGATCAGTTACAATTTTTGGCACTTCCCCCCTCAACTGTTGCCGGTTTTTTTTTATTTTCTCAGTTTTCTTTGTTTTATGTAAATGTCAAATTTCTGTACTGAACTGAAAGTATTTGATTATGTCACCATTAATAAAGCATATAGTACTTTAGGCTTTATTAATAGGGGCATTGAGTACAAGAGTATGGAGGTCATGATGAACTTGTATAAGGCACTAGTTATGCCTCAGCTGGACTACTACGTCCAGTTATGGGCGCCACACTTGACGAAGAATATCAAAGCATTGGAGAGAGTACAGAGGAGATTCACAAGAATGATTACATGGATGAAGAACTAGCTATGTGGAGAGATTGGGACTGTTTTCCTTGGGGGAAAAGAAGGCTGAGAGGAGACTTGATAGATGTATTCAAGATCCTGAGGGATATGGGCAGGGTGAAAAGTGAGAAACTGTGCCCACTCAAAACAGCATCAAGAACTAGAGGGCATAGTTGCAAAATAATTTGCAAAAGGAGTAAAAGTGATATGAGGAACAATTTTTTCACCCAGAGGTTTGGAATTAACTTCCCGAGGGTGGAGGCAGATTCGATCAAAGTATTCAAAAGGGAATTGGGTGGCTATCTGAAAAGAGAGAATGTTGACGTTTATGGGAGTAAGGCAGAGGAGTGGGACGAGGTAGAATGTTCTTTCAGAGAGCCAGTGCAGAATTGATGGACCGAGTGGCTGACTCCTGCACTGTAAAGGTTCTGTGATTCAACAATCCATTCTTGGTAAAAGAGAAGAAGGCTACATCTTCAGAAGCTACATGCAGTTGTAAAACTGAAACACATGTTGCCTGTTCATGGAAAAATAATTCCACTTGGTGCCGTTTAATGGGCTATACTTTAGCTTCTCATGTGATGACTCAAGTCAGTTATGTCCATGAAATTGTTAAGTGCATTTACAAGCACACACAGTATTGGGTTCAGGTATATACATAGTACAGGATGAAATGGATCTATTATGATATGTTAAAAAAATAAATGAAGGCTGCAAAATCAGAAATTGGAGTTATATCTTCAGCTTATATTAGTGAAAAGACTAATATTTTGTGATTTTTGTTTTATTTATAGATGGTTGTTACCAGCCTTCATTGCTTCGCCATGATTCTGTGGATTCAGGTGTTTCTAAAGGTGTTCAAGTTAGCCTTGTTGGAAGTCAAGTTGGGAAAGAAAGTGCTGGTTGGCACAATGTAACTAGAGGCCATGACTCTATTAATCAGCGTGGTGGTGGTAGTGCCCATAGACACTGGAATGGCAGCTTTCATAACCGAAAAAGTTCAGGATTCCAGGACAAGGCACCTGTTGAGGTAAAAGAAGAGAGAAAGGAGGAAAAAGATGAAAAACTTCAGTTTGAAGAGGAAGACTTTGTAAGTTTCTTTTAGTAACTTTAAGCAAATATCCCTTTTGAGATGTGTGTACTTAAGATATTAGAATTTTCTCAGTAAAAACAATAAATTGATGATCTTGGGCAAACTCTTTTTAAACAGCCATCACTAAATCCCGATGCAGCAAAACAGCCTAGCCAGAGCAGACCCGTCAGCACACCAGCAGGAGTATGGGGTAAGAAGACGCCTGAAAGTTGCTTATATCTATTGGAATATATGTATTGGAATTTTTATAACTTTCAACAGTACAGATATAAACTCTTGCACGTTAGAAGCTTTTTATATTCTCCAGTGTTTCCAGTCAAAATTGAATTTCACCTTTAGCTGCCGGTTGTTTAATACAAGAAAGAATCATCCTCTCGAGCAGGCGTTCCCAAACTGGGTCACAGCCCCTGGTGGGGTTGCAAATTCTGAGGCTGTAATGGCGACCGTGAGGAGGAGAGTCCTGAGACCGGCTACAAGGCCACATAGTACTTGCATCCGATTTTCTTATTCCCGGCTCGCAGTTAGCTGCGAGGGGAGTGAACAAGCTTTGCACAATTGGTCTCAGTGTCTGCCTTGAGCGTGCTCATATTTCTTTCTGGCTCAGTTTGCTGGGAGGGGATTGAATATTTAAGTGACACAATGCATAACATCAACCAATGGGTGACCCGATTGGAAGGTCAGTAAGTGGCATTGTGCTTCTCTAATCTCACTTATGCCCAGTGAGTAAGATGATGTTTTCACAAAATGGTTTAAATTGAAAAACAGATATTTTCACATGATTAAAGATTGTGTAAACTTTAATAATTAAATATTGAAGGTTAGTATCCTGCTATTTGGGTTTATTTTAGCCAAACTACAGCCCCCACCCCCGCTCAACAATTGAAGTCTACCATCTCACCACATTTCCTTCCCAGCCTGCTCAACAACTCCTCGTGCCCTTAAATTTTCACCAAGTCTGAGCCATTAAAATGGGAGTTACACCAGACAAAAGTTTGGGAAGCACTGCTCTAGAGCAAAGGTGCCAAATTCAGTTTATATGGAGGCCTGACACTTGGCAAGGGCCACATTCAACAACAGTCATTTGGAAACACTGGTACAGGAATTAGATGAAAGATTTATGAATTTGTAAGATTAAAATCCAAGTGACCAAGTCAGCCTCCCCACTACCCTCCTCTCCCAAATTTCAGCTGCTCACCTTTGCCAAATCCTACATCACAAGTACAAGGTAACTATTTAATTGTAACAAAATCAGTGGCTCAGACTTGGTGAAAATTTAGGGGCACAAGGAGTTGTTGAGCGGATTCGGAGGGAAATGTGGTGATTTAGTGGACTTCAATTGTTGAGCGGGGGTGGGGGGTGCAGTTTGGCTAAAATAAACCAGAACAGCAGGAGAGTAGCCTTCAATATTTAATTATTAAAGTCTACACAATCTTTAAACATGTGAAAATATCTGTTTTTCAATTTAAACCATTTTGTGAAAACATCATCTTACTGGGCCTAAGTGCGATTCTGTTTCAAACTTCAATACAAGCCTAGCATTCTGCATATTAATCATGTGTTGAGGTTTCTGAATGGTCTTCCTTTACAATCTTGCCTTTTCCTATTTTTCCAAATCAGATATAAATAGAGAAGTACCTAAGAATATAGAATGCTATTACTCTGACATACTGTGCAATATTATACCGCGTTAGTATTCTGTTGCTGTTAGATTCTTAGCAACTAAGTAAAATAAAAAGCAATTTACACTGGGCCTAACAAAACAATAATGCATGACCAAGACTAATTGGCCTTTCTAGATAAGCTATGCATTACACATACGAGATACAACAAAGCCATTCACCGCATTGATGAAAAGGAGACCTTGTTATTGTTTAAAAATATAAAAATACACATTTCAAAAAAATTATTACAAAGATACTACCCAACTAATTTACATTAGTATTGCTGAGAAAGGGACATACCTAAGCTTTTCTTGCACTCATCAGGCCACTCGCAAGAATACCAATATAAGGGTGGGAAAACAACCATTTATACTGTGTGAAGAGCGTGCTGATTGGTTGAGAAGTGGCATTGCCATGGAGAATGCACCACTGATGGTGACTGACAGTTAACTGCCAAGCATTGTTTGAAATTTAAACCAGGCAGTTTGACCCTGATTAGTCAAGGCTTTGCCCTGAGGAATGACTCAGAAAACAGCAGTCACTTATTTCATTTAGCTAAAACAGGCCAAGAACAGGGTCTGCAAAGAAAAGGGTCCTGTGTATTAATATATCTAGCATCCAGTACATGCAAATGCACCACATTGCGAGCCCAACTGACAATCTTAAATTGGTTATCAGCATAATTCTTTAGCAAACGTTGTCCAATGTGCTAATAATGCTCCATCGCGAAATCACATCTACTGTTGGACACTGTGTTTCGCAAATGCGGGCTGGTTGGGGACAATCTGTGAACAGCGGCTAGGGCAGGCTGTTTGATACGGGTTGCCAGCCTTTGGGATATATGGCCTAAATACCTAGCATCACACTGGCACTGAAATTCATCTGTGTGATAGTCAAAAGGTCTTTTTTGGCTTGATAGCAGCATCCTGTTAGTGGCGAATACCACTCGTGTTGCTACTGCATAGTAGCAGCATAAAACAGCTAGCTTCACCTGTTGCTCAAATATTTGAGATACCTTGCCCTTCCAAGGCAATCTGAAGTAGACTCTGCAATTTTCAGGGCTGAAAGTGATGGCCTTAGGCTTGTTCATGAGCTTGCCTGATGCACAGTGCGAAATGATCCAATCAGGGTAGCCATTATCCTGCAGGATGCCTTTGATGCGCCCTATTTCAGCATCAAGTTTACATGGTGAGCAAATGGCTCAGGTCCTATTTACAAGGTTGCCGATAAGACCAATCTTGCAGCGTGTGGAACTGTAAGAATTCCAATGCGTATATTGACCAGTGAAGGGAGGCTTGCAGTCAGCCATGATAGAGATAGGAGCATCAAAGGCATCCTGCAGGATAATGGCTACCCTGATCAGATCATTTCGTGCTGTATATCACGCAAACTCATGAAGGGGCCTAGGTCATCACTTTTGGCCCTGGAAAGTGCCCAGTCTACTTCAGATTACCCTGGAAGGGCAAGGTATCACAAAGATTTGAGCAACAGGTGAAGCTAGCTGTTTCATGCTGCTGCTATGCAGCAGTAACATGAATGGTATTTGCCACTAACAGGATGCTAATCAAGCCAAAAAGACCTTCTGCCTACACACAAATGAGTAATGTGATATATGAATTTCAGTGCCAGCGCGATACTAGGAATATAGGTCTTACATCCCAAAGACTGGTGAATTATATCAAACAATATGTCACAGCCACTGTTCACAATGAGCAGGGTGCAGACTGTACCCAATTAGCCTGTGCCTGCAAAACTCAAAACAGTGTCCAACATTAGATGTGATCTCGCATTTGGGCAAGATTTGCTAAATAACCCTCAGTGCGCTAAGAATTGCGCTGACAATCAATTTAGGATTACCAGTCGAGCTTGCAATGTGGTGCATTTGCGTGTATTGGAAGCTACATATATTAATACACAGGGCCCTGTTCTTTGCAGACAGAAAGAACATGTACATACGCTGCCTGTTTCAGCTAACAAAGTAAGTGACAGCCATTCGCTGACTCATTGGTCAAGACATTGCCTTAACCATCAGGGCCAAGCTGCCTGGTATAAATTTCAAACAATGCTTGGCAGTTAACTATCAGTCACCATCACTGGTGCATTCTCCATGGTAATGCCACTTGCCAACCAATTGGCGCACTCTTCATAGACAGTATAAATTGTTGTTTTCCCCCCTTATATTGGTATTCTTGCGAGTGCCCTGATGAGTGCAAGTCGAAAAGCTTAGACATCTCTTTTATCAGCGATACTCAAGTTCTGTACTATCAAATGACTATTTAACTTGCATGAATAATCCCTGCCACTAGGATAGCTCTACTGTTAAGGTCACTGAGTTGACAGCAATCAGTAATTTGAAAGGAAAGTCACCTGTATATTCTAGTATAGTGTCTTGAAAGACTGTAAGTTGGAGAACAATGGCAGAATGGGACAATTAAGCTCAAACACTCCATCTATTGTGCCATAAGCAAAGATAATGTGTGCTGTGTGTGATTAAGAAAATAAATGAAGCATTTTTGCTAATGTATTATGAGAGTGTCTTTCTTTTTGTCATTTTTTTTGCATGCAGTTAAAGGTCAGGTATATACTCAGCTTGTTTTAATGCAGATTTTAGATGTTTTGTCTGGTCAGGCACCTGAGGTAGAGATCAAGCCATTCAATTCAAACAGAAGTAATTAAGTTTGCTTCTATGCATGACTTTGCAGATAATTCAATTTCTTTTGGCCTGATCATTTTTTTTTCTTTGAAAAGTATTTCTGAAACTGACTTGTAGAAATTGGGTAATGTTATTGAAGCCATTATTGAGACAAATAGGCCACAGAAGATTTGAGCACAGTCAGAAGCAATGAGTCTAATGAAAGGTAATAATCAGAGAACAAAGAACAAAGAAAAGTACAGCACAGGAACAGGCCCTTCGGCCCTCCAAGCTTGTGCCGATCATATTGCCCGTCAACTAAAACATTTTGTACTTCTGGGGTCTGTATCTTATAACTACTTTAATTCTACACTACCATTGTTCCTATTTGCTTCTCCATTTACAATTTAATAAATGTTTGACAGTTTGTTGTCTTAAGCCTGGACGATCAGGTTACCCCCTGAAGTTGAGAGATGTACGTAACACAAGCAGGGCAAGTGATGTCAGCAGAGTGATAGAGTTTCTTCTTTGATCCCTGGTCAATACAAATTACCTAAATATTGGGCAGAGTCAATCTTGGGGGTGATTGTGGCCAAGTTGCACCTGTCTTCATCCAATACCTATATTTGTAGCTCTTCCTAACGGGTGATGTTGGTTCAGAAGTGGGGAGCCATGCCCTCCGCAATTCTAGCCAATAGTCAACCCAGTCTAGCTGAAATCAGATGCTTGATGGTAGACAGATAATTGATCATGTTGCTGTTGCTCAGTAACCACTACTTAATTGCAAGTGTTCAAAATGAAGTTTGAGCACCACCAATGTGCCAGTGTACATTTCAAAAACTTGACCTGAACCAAACATTAGTTCTTGAATTTACCTACCCTCAGTAAATGGGTTTTTCCAATTCCCACTCAATCCTGAATACTTTTGCATCAGCAGAACAGTCTTTTTGGAGAGGACTGAAGAGCTAAACAGCATTGACAGGATCAGTTCCTGTTGGAGAAGTCTATAATTAAAGGCTGCAACCCTCATGGATGAGAAGGAAAGTGTGGTGATATAACAGTAAAAAGAGAAAAACTTTGTGAGGTTTAATTGCTCCTTAAGAAAATGAGGCATTAAACCAATGCCTTGATTGCATTAGACTTTATACAAAAATAGTTTATTTTCGCAAACTAAATGGTTCTTTTTTCACTTTATACAATCTAATGACAATCATTACACGTAAAAATTAGTTATTTTTTTATGGTTTTAAAGGCATAAATACATAAATCAAGTCACAGTTGGGCACTTGCTGTAGATGATGATGATTCTAAATATTTCAACTTCTGCAATAAGTAATAATTAAAATTTGAAGCACAGTGTGCTTAGATCTTTTGATTCTTAATGAACTGAGTTTAAATCTAAAAATGAAGGGGGGATTGAACAGATCCTGATATTCCTTTGAATTTGAAACATTTATTTTAAAACTGTGCCTTGTTTGGGTTTGAGATGGTAATAAGTTGTTATATCTGCCAGTATGAGTGAAATGCATTGAATAACTTTGCTTCGGGCAGATGTACTGGCTGCACTTCAGTTTTGATTGGAGCACTACTGTGCATTTGTTGCTTTGAACGACAGTAATAACCTCTGCTTGACAGGAACTGTAGATTTCACACTGGAGCATAGAAGTGTGGTGTTGATTATATCAAGTGTTTCCATTGGACACATTGGGAATATTTGGAAAAATGAAATCATTGATCAACCTTATCCTTTTAAACACAGAAAACCCTCCAAGTGCCAAGCAACCGGTTTCCAAGATGCTGGTCATCAAAAAAGTTTTGAAAGAGGAACCAATTTTCTCAACTAGCTTTTGTTCCTCAGGAAACCATTTTGCAAACAGCAACAAAAACACTGCAAGCCCAAGCGTTTACAAAAATCTAATACCCAAACCTGCAGCTCCTCCCACAAAGGTATAGTAACCCATTGAATTTTTTGCAATGTTTTTATAGCATGCTTATTGTGTGAGGTGTAAAGCATGCTGATTGTGAAATAGAGCAACAAAATTTAGAAATTATATGATATGGAAGTTATTTAGTGAAGTTGAACAGTGCAGTTTATCATGAAGGCAAATAATAGACATGAATTATCGTTGCAATTTTTAAAATTCATTCATGGGATGTGGGCATCGTTGGCTCAGCCATCTTTTATTGCCCATCCCTAATTGCCCTCGAAAGGGTGGTGGTCAGCTGCCACCTTGAACTGCTGCAGTCTGTGTGGTGTAGGTACACCCACAGTGCTGTTTGGGAGGGTGTTCCATTATTTTGACCCAGTGACAGTGAAGGAATGGCGATATATTTCCAAATCAGGATGGTGAGTAGCTTGGAGGGGAACTTCCAGCTGGTGGTGTTCCAATGTGTCTGCTGGCCTTGTCCTGCGAAATGGTAGCGGTTGTGGGTTTGGAAGGTGTTATCTAAGGAGCCTTGGTGAGTTCCTGCAGTGCAGTGCATCTTGTGGATGGTACACACTGCTGCCACTGCATCGGTGGTGGATGGAGTGTTTGTTTGTGGATGGGGTGCCAAACAAGTGGATTGCTTTGTCCTGAATGGCGTTGAGCTTCTTGAGTGTTGTTTCAGCTGCACTCACCTCAGCAACTGGAGAGTATTCCATCAAACTCCTGACTTGTGCCTTGTGGATGGTGGGCAGGCTTTGAGGAGTCAGGAGGTGAGTTACTCGCTGCAGGATTCCTTGCCTCTGACCTGCTCTTGTAGCCACAGTATTTATGTGGCTAGTCCAGCTCAGTTTCTGATCAATGGTAACCAGCCAGGATGTTGATATTGGGAGATTTCACGATGGTAATGCCATTCAATGTTGAGTGGCAATGATTAGATTCTCTCTTGTTGGAGAAGGTCATTGCCTGGCACTTGTGTGACACGAATGTTATTTGCCACTTGTTAGTCCAAGCCTGGATGTTGTCCAGGTCTTGCTGCGTTTGGACATAGACTGTACATGTTCTAATTGCAACTGAAAAATAATGTCGGCTGCCTAAGTGTAGAGTGATTTCACTATTTTGTATTGGGTGAGGCAGAGAACTCTCTCTTTGGTTTTCAATTTGTTAATTGATGAATAATGAATGTGATGTAACTAACATATTTATTCGTTAAAGACAACACAAGTGGGCATGATTTGATCTGTTAAATAAATTAAAGAATTGAGAAATTTATTTATACAAGTGGAACTTGTCCCATGAGTGGTTGAAGCAGGTAGCACTGATACATTTGATGGAGGCTTAATGCATAAATGTAGAAGAAGGGTATGGAAGAATACAAGGGCAGGATGGAAGGAGGTAATTAGTATTGGAGGAGTCTTGTACAATCATATGAATTAGGAGCAGGAGTTGGCCATTTGGCTGCTTGAGCCTGCCCTGCCATTTGATAAGATCGTGGCTGATCTGATTGTGGCCTCAACTCTACTTTTCCTGTCTGCACCCCACCCGTACCCTTTGACTCGCTTGTCAGTTGAGAATCTAAGTTAGCCCTAAAAATATTCAATGACCCTATCTCCACTGCTCTCTGAGGAAGAGAATTCCACAGACTAATGACCCTCAGAAAAAGATTTCTCCTCCTCTCCGTCTTAATGGGAGACCCCTTATTTTTAGACTGTCCCCTTGTTCTAGTATCTCCCGTAAGGGGAAACAACCTTGCAGCATCTACCTGTCAAGTCCCTTAGTATCTCACATGTTTCAAGAAAATCACCTCTCAATCTTCTAAACTTGAATAGACACAGACCCAGCCTGTCCAAACTTTCCCCAGAAGATAACACTTTCATCCCAAGAATCAGCCAAGTGAACCTTCGCTGAACTCTGAATGCAGTTAGATAAAGATAAAATACTGTGGATGCTGGAAATCTGAAACAAAAGTAAAAAATGCTGGAAAAACTCAGCAGGTCTGACAGCATCTGTGGGAAGAAAGACAGAGTTAACGTTTTGAGTCCGTATGACTCTTCAGAGCTCGAAGAACCTCTGAAGAAGAGTCATACGGTCTTGAAGCATTAACTGTCTTTCTCTCCACAGATGGTGTCAGACCTGCTGAGTTTTTCCAGCATTTTTTATTTTTCGAATGCAGTTACATCCTTAAGTAAGGAGACCAAAGCTGTACACAGTACTCCCAATGTGGTCCCTCCCAGTGATAGCAAAACTTTTATATATTCTGTTTCCCTTGGAATAAATGACTATTCTATTTGCCTTCCTGATCACTTGCTGTGTCTGCATATTAACTTTTTATGATTTGTCTACCAGGATACCCAGATCCCTCTAGCACAGAGTTCTGCAATCTCACTCCATTTAAATAACATACTGCTTTCCTAATCTTACTGCCAAAGTGGACAAGTTCATATTTTCCTTCATTATACTCCATCTACCAAATTTTTGCCGACTCATTTAAGGAGTCTACAAAGGGACATAGGTTATGTCCTCTTGACAGCTTCTCTCCTACCTATCTTTGTGTCATCAGCGAATTTAGCAATTTGGTCCCTTCATCCAAGTAATTGATATAGATTTTAAATAGCTGAGGCCCCAACACTAGTCCCTGTGCCCTCCATGGTTACAGCTTGCCAACCTGCAAAAGACACATTTACCCCTACTCTGTGCTTCTTGTTAGCTAACCAATCCTCTATCCAAAACAAAAACAGAATTACCTGGAAAAACTCAGCAGGTCTGGCAGCATCGGCGGAGAAGAAAAGAGTTGAACTGTCGAAGGGTCATGAGGACTCGAAACGTCAACTCTTTTCTTCTCCGCCGATGCTGCCAGACCTGCTGAGTTTTTCCAGGTAATTCTGTTTTTGTTTTGGATTTCCAGCATCCGCAGTTTTTTTGTTTCAATCCTCTATCCATGCTGATATGTTACCCCCTACACTATGAGCTCTTACTTTTTGTAGTAACCTTTTATCTGGCACCTTACCCAAATCCCTTTTAGAAATGCAAGTACACCACATCTACAGGTTCCCCTTTATCCACATTGCTTGTTTTTATTTTATACATTCTTTCACAGGATGTGGGCGTTGCTGGCATAGCAAGCATTTGTTGCCCATCCCTCCATTGCCCTTGAACTGAGTGGTTTGCAAGGCCATTCCAGAGGGCTGTTAAGAGTCAACCACATTGCTGTGGGTCTGGAGTCACATGTAGACTAGATTAGGTAAGGACAGCAGATTTCCTTCCTAAAGGATATTAGAGAACCAGATGGGATTTTATGACAATCGATTCATGGTCACGATTACTGAGACCAGTTTTCAATTTCAGATTTTAATAAATTTAATTTAAATTCCACCTACTTCCGTGGTGGGATTTGAACCCATGTCCCCAGAGCATCAGCCTGGGCCTCTGGATTACTATTTCAGTGACATTACCAATACACCGCCACCTCCCGTTCCACAAATACGGGAGGCGACATAGTGGTAATATCAGTTGTATAAATCTCCTTAAAAAGTCTAAAAGAATGGAACCAGATGGACCACCCGGCATCGATCTAGGTACTGGAAATAACAACAGCAACTCAGCCCTGTCGACCCTGCATAGTCCTCCCTGACTAACATCTGGGGACGAGCAAGCCACTCAAAATTGGGAGAGCTGTCTCACAAACTAGTCAATCAACAGCTTGAAATAGTAATACTCACGAAAACATAGCTTAAAGACAACGTCCTAGACACCACTATCACCATCGCTGGGTAAGTCCAGTCCCACTGGCAGGGCAGACCCAGCAGAGGTGGCAGCACAGTGGTATACAGTCGAGAGGAAGTTGCCCTGGGAATTTTCAAAATTAACTCTGAACCCCATGAAGTCTCATGGCATCAGGTCAAACATAGTCAAGGAAACTTCCTGCTAATTACCACGTACTGAGCACCCTCCCTCACCCTGCCTCTCAGCTGATGAATAAGCACACTTCCATGTTGAACACCGTTTGGAGGAAGTACTGAGGGTGACAAAGGCACAGAATGTGCTCTGGGTGGGGGACTTCAATATCCATCACCAAGAGGGGCTCGGTAACACCACTACTGACTGAGGATACCCACCATTGTGTTGTGTGGCACTACTACCATGCTAAATGGGATAGATTTCAAACAGATCTAGCAACTCAAAATTGGGCAACCATGAGGCAGCGGGGGGGGGGGGGTGGGGGGGTGGTGGAATACCTCTGCTGGTTGGAATCATACTTAGCACAAAAGAAGGTGGTTGTGGTTATTGTAGGTCAGTCATCTCAGTTGCAGGACATCACTGCATGAGTTCCTCAGGGACATCTCCTAGGCCCGACCATCTTCAGCTACTTCATCAATGACCTTCCTTCCATCATTAGGTCAGAAGTGGGGATGTTCGTTGATAATTATACCATTCACAACTCCTCAGATACTGAAGCAGTCCATGTCTAAATACAACATGATCTGGATAACATCCCGGCTATGCAAACAAGTGGCAAGTAACATACGCACCACTCCAGGCAATGACCATCTCCAACAAGGGAAAATATAACCATCTCCCCACGACATTCAGTAGCATTACCATCACTGACTCTCCCACTATCAACACCCTGGAGCTTACCATTGACTAGAAACTGAACTGAACTAACCATATAAATACTGTGACTATAAGAGCAGCTCAGAGGCTAGAAATCGTGCAACATGTAACTCACCTCCTGATTCTCCAAAACCTGCCCACCATCTACATGGCAAAAGTCAGCAGTGTGATGGGATACTCTCCATTTGCCTGGTTGAATGCAGCTCCCACAACATTCAAGAAGCTTGACACCATTCAGGGCAAACCACCCCATCCACAAATATGCAATCCCTCGACCACCAATGCACAGTGGCAGCAGTGTGTACCATCTACAAGATGCACTGCAAGAACTCGCCAAGCCTCCTTGGAACAGCATCTTCCAAACCTGTGACCACTGCCATCTAGAAAGAAAAGAGCAGCAGACATATGAGAATACCTCTACCTGGAAGTTCCCTCCAAACCACCCACCATCCTGACTTGAAAATAAATCGCTGTTTCTGCTCTGTCGCTGGGTCAAAATCCTGGAACTCCCTCTCTAACAACAGTGTGGGCGTACTTACACCACATGGACTACAGCGGTTCAAGAAGGCAGCTCATCACCACCTTCTCGAGGGCAGTTAGGGATGGGAAACAAATGCTGGCCTAGCCAGTTTACATTAGCCAGCTCTATCTTCATACCCTGGTCATTGCCTTTATTTAAGTTTAAAACACAAGGCTTAGACCCACTCTTCTTTCCCTCAAATTGAATGCAAAATTCGATCATGTTATGGTCTTTGCTACGTAGAACTCCTTTACTATGAGGTCATTAATTAATTCTGTCTCATTGTATATTGCCAGGTCTAAAATAGCCTGCTGTTTAATTGGCTCTAGAACTGGGATTCCCAAACTGAGGGTAGCGACTCCTAGTGGGGTTGAGACACAAGATTTTGGCATTGAGAGTTCTGAGGCAGCAATAACTGCTGCAGAGCTCTGACCGAGTGCCAAGAGCTGTGAGGTTCCTTTGAAATACTCACTTATTTAATGGCAAGCACAGCCTCTCAAACAGTTTGAGACCTGATTGCTGTGCACACCCACTCCCACTCAACAGCTCCTATACCCCCCAGCCCCACAAGTCTGGCGCACTAAAATGGGGTCACACAGGGAAATGTTTGGTGGGAAGCACTGCTCTAGTACATGCTGCTCTAAGAAATTGTCCCAAATACACTCAACTCATCTTCGAGGCTACCTTTGCCAGTCTGGTTCAGCCAATCTATATTTAGATTAAAATCACCTATGATTATTGCCGCCATTATTTCTTCCTGTATACCCCTCCCTACAGGGTACATCATCTAAGAGATATTCGCTCCCATCCTCCTTTTGTAAATAATGTTCTCAGTTTCATGATTTGAAAACACTGATGTGAAATATTTAACTCATGTCTCCATCATGCCTCCACTATGCCTTTGTTCTCTGCAAGCAGATTTGCCCTTAAGGGGTGTTACACTATCTTAAATTATTTTACTTTTCAAATGTTTGTCAAAACCCTAATGCTTCCCTTTTTTTAACCTATTTTTCAGATTCTCTTTTAGCCCTTCTAATCTCCCTTTTTCATGTCCTCACCACACTTTCTATATTGCTCATGGTTTTGTTTAGGATGAGGCCTGGTTTTATTATTTTGTCTTTTTAAGTTTGATTTTGATCTTGCATTTGTAAATCTTTTAATATTTGGATCACAGCTCTACCCATTACCCCTCATTTGTCGTTTCGATGTACATGCCATTCGATGCCAGAAATAGCACTTGTAATCTTACAATATGGATGCTTAATAGAGTTGTATGCCAATCATCAGACCTGTATTTTAACTGGGATTTTATGCTATTTATTCTAAATAAACTGACTGCTTGGAAATACTGGACAAAAGTATGTGTTGTGCATTAATTTCACCAAAGGTAATTTCTTGGACTTAACTCAGGTCGAGAAGCGTAAAGATCTTCAATATATTTTCACCTATCCTGCATAGCTAAACCATTGAAGTAGTTAGAATGCTGAGTATTTTATGGAGAATCTAATTTGAGCATCTTTCCTATGGTATAGTTTGAATCTCAAAAAATTATGTAAAAATGCGACAGACTCTGCTCTCTATAAAGGATAGATAGTAAAATGCACTTAAGGCCCAAATGGATCTGCTTTTTGTAGCCGATCAGTTCACTCGTGCTTCTTAAAATTCTTGCTGATTCTGATAAACTTTGAGATCCTGAAGGATTCTAAGCAACCATAAACTCGAAAGAAATTATGATTTTTTTTTCTCCCTGAATGTTTTCCAATGTAGCCAGGTCCATGGAAATCTACTGGAAGGGAGAACAAACCTGGTTTACTTTACTCTGGCCAAGATTCAGCATTTACAAGTCCTGTTGCAGTGATCAAACCTTCAGTACAGTTCAGTAGTAGTTGTCACATCTCTCCAAAAGAGGTATGATTATAAATACAATTCAGTTTTAATTTGTATTATGTTACCATTTATCTACTTCATGATTTAACTGAAATGTGTTCTGAACATTACTTTGGAACTTCCAGTCTGTATGAGACCCCAAACACTTTAATATGCAGCAGTGATCTATAGTCATGCTTATTCTTTTTTGATGATGGTGCACTTTGTAACATGACTCCAGGAGAGCACAGTTTGCATGCATAATGTGTATTGGTAGAGCTTCTTTCGGTATTGATTTTAGTGTATATTATGTAGGGGAAGTGCTTGCCTAAAAGTCATTCTGTGTTTTAAGATGCTGTTGTATTCCATTTTGCTCTCTTTGTCAATTGCATCATATGCAGAGAATATAGGAACAGGAGAAGAGCCATTCAGCCTCTGATGCCTGTTCTGCTATTCAGTTGGAACTTGGCTAATCTCTCTTGCAACTCCATTTACATGCTGTTGTTCTATATGCCACAGGGATCAGTGCTGGGACCCCAACTGTTTACAGTTTATATAAATGACTTAGAAGAAGGGATGGCTGGGATGGTTGCCAAATTTGCTGATGAGACAGAGATAGGTAGGAGAGTAAATTGTCAAGAGAACAAATGAAGGCTACAAAAATATATAGGCTAAGTGAGTTGACAAAGATCTGGCAAATGAAGTATAATGTGGGAAAATGTGAAAATGTCCATTTTGGCAAGAAGAATAAAAGAGACATATTATCTAAATGGTGAGAGATTGCAGAGCTCTGAAATGTAGAGGGATCTGGGTGTCTTAGCACATGACTCGCAAAAGGCTAATATGCAGGTACAGCAAGTAGTTAGGAAAGCTAATAGAATGTTATAATTTATTGAGAGAAGAATTGAATACAAAAATAGGGAGATTATGCTTTAGCAGAGCACTAGCGAGACCTCGCCTGGAGTACTGTGTACAGTATTGGTCACCTTATTAAGGAAGGATAGAAATGTGTTGGAAGCAGTTCAGAGAAGGTTTACCAGACTAATACCTCGAATGGGTGGGTTGTCTTATGATGAAAGGTTGGATAAGCTAGGCTTGTATCGACTAAAGTTTAGAAAATAAGAGGCAACTCAGTTGGAACATATAAGACCCTGAGGGGTCTTGACAGGGTGGATGTGGAGAGGTCATTTCCTCTTGTGGGAGAATCTGGAACTAGGGGTCACTGTTTAAAAATAAGGGGGTCACCCATTTAAAACGGAGATGAGGCAAAATCTTTTTCTCTTACGGTCGTGAGTCTTTGGAACTCTCTTCCTGAAAAGGAAGTAGAAGTAGAGTCTGAATATTTTTAAGGCAGAGGAGAATAAATTCTTAACAAAAACAGAATTACCTAGAAAAACTCAGCAGGTCTGGCAGCATCGGCGGAGAAGAAAAGAGTTGACATTTCGAGTCCTCATGACCCTTCGACAGAACTTGAGTTCGAGTCCAAGAAAGAGTTGAAATATAAGCTGGTTTAAGGTGTGTGGGGGGGGGGGCGCGGAGAGAGAGAGAGAAGTGGAGGGGGTTGGTGTGGTTGTAGGGACAAACAAGCAGTGATAGAAGCAGATCATCAAAAGATGTCAACAACAATAGAACAAAAGAACACATAGGTGTTAAAGTTGGTGATATTATCTAAACGAATGTGCTAATTAAGAATGGATGGTAGGGCACTCAAGGTATAGCTCTAGTGGGGGTGGGGAGAGCATAAAATATTTTAAAATATTTAAAAATAATGGAGATAGGTGGGAAAAGAAAAATCTATATAATTTATTGGAAAAAAAAAAGGAAGGGGGAAACAGAAAGGGGGTGAGGATGGGGGAGGGAGCTCAAGACCTAAAGTTGTTGAATTCAGTATTCAGTCCGGAAGGCTGTAAAGTGCCTAGTCGGAAGATGAGGTGTTGTTCCTCCAGTTTGCGTTGGGCTTCACTGGAACAATGCAGCAAGCCAAGGACAGACGTGTGAGCAAGAGAGCAGGGTGGAGTGTTAAAATGGCAAGCGACAGGGAGGTTTGAGTCATTTGTGCAGACAGACCGCAGGTGTTCTGCAAAGCGGTCGCCCAGTTTACGTTTGGTCTCTCCAATGTAGAGGAGACCACATTGGGAGCAACGAATGCAGTAGACTAAGTTGGGGGAAATGCAAGTGAAATGCTGCTTCACTTGAAGGGAGTGTTTGGGCCCTTGGACGGTGAGGAGAGAGGAAGTGAAGGGGCAGGTGTTGCATCTTTTGCGTGGGCATGGGGTGGTGCCATAGGAGGGGTTTGAGGAGTAGGGGGTGATGGAGGAGTGGACCAGGGTGTCCCGGAGGGAGCGAACCCTACGGAATGCCGACAGGGGGGGTGAAGGGAAGATGTGTTTGGTGATGTCATCATGCTGGAAATGGCAGAGGATGATCCTTTGAATGCGGAGGCTGGTGGGGTGATAAGTGAGGACAAGGGGGACCCTATCATGTTTCTGGGAGGGAGGAGAAGGCGTGAGGGCGGATGCGCGGGAGATGGGCCGGACATGGTCAACGACCATGGGTGGAAAACCTTGGTTAAGGAAGAAGGAGGACATGTCAGAGGAACTGTTTTTGAATGTAGCATCATCGGAACAGATGCGACGGAGGCAAAGGAACTGAGAGAATGGGATGGAGTCCTTACAGCAAGTGGGGTGTGAGGAGCTGTAGTCGAGGTAGCTGTGGGAGTCGGTGGGTTTGTAATGGATATTGGTGGACAGTCTATCACCAGAGATTGAGACAGAGAGGTCAAGGAAAGGAAGTGTCAGAGATGGACCACGTGAAAATGATGGAGGGGTGGCGATTGGAAGCAAAATTAATAAATTTTTCCAAGTCCTGACGAGAGCATGAAGCAGCACCGAAGTAATCATCGATGTACCGGAGAAAGAGTTGTGGAAGGGGGCCGGAGTAGGACTGCAACAAGGAATGTTCCACATACCCCATAAAGAGACAGGCATAGCTGGGGCCCATGCGGGTACCCATAGCCACACCTTTTATTTGGAGGAAGTGAGAGGAGTTGAAGGAGAAATTGTTCAGTGTGAGAACAAGTTCAGCCAGATGGAGGAGAGTAGTGGTGGATGGGGATTGTTCGGGCCTCTGTTCGAGGAAGAAGCTAAGGGCCCTCAGACCATCCTGGTGGGGGATGGAGGTGTAGAGGGATTGGACGTCCATGGTGAAGAGGAAGCGGTTGGGGCCAGGGAACTGGAAATTGTTGATGTGACGTAAGGTGTCAGAGGAATCAAGGATGTAGGTGGGAAGGGACTGGACAAGGGGAGAGAGAAGGGAGTCAAGATAACGAGAAATGAGTTCTGTGGGGCAGGAGCAAGCTGAGATGATCGGTCTACTGGGGCAGTTCTGTTTGTGGATTTTGGGTAGGAGATAGAAGCGGGCCGTCCGAGGTTGGGCGACTATCAGGTTGGAAGCTGTGGGAGGAAGATCCCCAGAGGAGATGAGGTCAGTGACAGTCCTGGAAACAATGGCTTGATGTTCAGTGGTGGGGTCATGGTCCAGGGAGAGGTAGGAGGAAGTGTCTGCGAGTTGACGGTCAGCCTCCGCGAGGTAGAGGTCAGTGCGCCAGACAACAACAGCACCACCCTTGTCAGCGGGTTTGATGACAATGTCAGGATTGGACCTGAGAGAATGGAGTGCAGTAAGTTCAGAGAGAGACAGGTTAGAATGGGTGAGAGGAGCAGAGAAATTGAGACGACTAATGTCGCGCCGACAGTTCTCAATGAAAAGATCAAGAGAAGGCAAGAATCCAGAGGGAGGGTTCCAGGTGGAGGGAGAATATTGGAGATGGGTAAAAGGATCCATTGAACTGGGAGAGGACTCCTGCCCAAAGAAGTGAGCCCGGAGACGAAGACGGCGGAAGAAGAGTTCAGCATCGTGCCGAGCCCGAAATTCATTGAGGTGAGGGCGTAAGGGTATGAAACTAAGTCCTTTGCTGAGCACTGAACGTTCAGCATCAGAGAGGGGAAGGTCAGGGGGTATAGTGAATACACGGCTGGGGTTGGGATTGGAAGATGGGGTGGGGACGGACGGACGGGCGGGCAGGGGTGGAAGCCAAGTGGGTGAGGGCTATCAGGGGTAAGCGGGATGCAAATTTGAGGTGACTGTTAAGTCAGTCATGATCTTATTAAATGGTGGAGCAGGCATGAGGGGCTGAATGGCTTACTCCTCCTTGTTTGTATGTATCTCTTAATACCCTCTGTATATCAGCCTTGAACATTTCAATCGACGCAACATTGTAGTGAGTTGCAGATTTCCATTACCTTTTGTGTGAAGCTGTGTTTCCTGATTTTACTCTTAAATGGGCTAGCACAAATTTGAAGATGATGGCCTCTTGTTCCTCAATTCCTCCGCCAGGGGGTTAAAATCAGTGGAAATAGATTCTTTGTATCTACCCTATTCATTTTAAATACCTTGATTAGATCATCCCTCAAATATCTAATCTCAAGGGAATGCAAGCCAAATTTATGCAACATGTCCCCATAATGTTTTTAAGCTCTGGTATGATTCTGATGAATCTATGCTCTACCCCTTCCAAGGGCAAGATAGTTTCCTTTAGCGTTGGTGCCTAGAACAGTGCACCAGACCAAATGCAGTCTGGCCAAGGCTATGTATAACTTAAGCATTGCTTATTTGTTTTTAGGTTCCAACTCTTTACTGGAATGCTGTCTTTTATGTAAAAGCAAAATACTGCAGATGCTGGAAATCTTAAATAAAAACAAGTGCTGGAAGTTCTCAGCAGGTTATTTCTCTCTCCACAGCTGCTGTCAGACCTGCTGAGTATAGACAACATTCCAGTCATCTTTTTGATTACCTTTTGAATCTGATTTATGTATATGGAACTTTAAGTCCCTTCTATCCTCCACAGCTTTTAGTCTGACGTCATTAAGAGAATTGCGATTTTTATGATCTCAAGTGGATAAGCTCACACTTCCCTATATTGAGCACCACCTGCCATATGTTTTGCCCATTTACTTAAGTCTGTCTGTATCCCTTTGTAGCTCCTGCTTGCATCCACACAGTCTGCTATGCTTCCTGACTTTGTCATTTGCATATTTGGAAATACAATGCTCTTTTCTTCACTTAAGTCATTAATACACGCAGTGAAAACTGAGACCAGTGCAGATCCCTTGGTAATTGTCACGTTTCCCCAATCAGAGCTTTAACCCATTACCCTGACTGTCTCCTACTTCCTAACCAGCTACCAACCTGTACCAACCGCACTCTTAATATTTGCCAACCTCTTGTGCATAACCTTACCAAATGCCTGCTCGAAGTCCATATCGATAACATACGCAGGATTCTCTAAAATAAAAGTCAACTGTCAACTGGCAACGTGTTTGAAAAATAAAAATCTACCTGAACAAAGTGCTTTTAGATGTTCTAACTGCATAAAGCAGCGGTCTTGAATAGGGGTCAGGGGAAATATGTAGAATATACAACTATAGTTTTCTGCTTTATTACTTTATGGAAATAATAACCAACTTGGGGCAAACAATACTTTTACAAATGAGTGGCATGAATGCAATTTTTGTGTAGGTTAATTTTAGTTCAGGTTGTTAATTTGGCTGATTTGATATATTAATATGGTAAATTATTGTCGTCATCTGTCATATTGTATGCCCATTGTTATTTTAGAAATTTGCAAAGGTATGACAAGTTTATAGTAATGTGCTGCTGCATTTACATCAGGAATGTACAAAAATCATACTAAGTGTTTTTGACTGTAGTTCTTTCGTTCCTAATTTTCTCTCTGATGCCTCCTTGTGGCCAGAAGAACAGAATTCTAAGCTGTTATCTGACTTCTGCAAGTATTGCAGAATCTTTATCTTTAGCTTCCTGCTAGGATTTGTGAGAGAGCAGCACAAGGTTGAATGCTTTCCCATTGCTTAGAACAGAAACTGAGTGAAGGATCAGACTTGCATCTTACAACTCTCCTGCTGCTGTGTACATGTTTTGATATGCAAAACCTTATTGTGCCACTTTAAATGGTCCGACATAGACAATGGGGTGCAGTAGAACAGCCTGTTGAGGATATATACAAAAAAATGGACATGGACTCCATGGCACTATTCAAGGATAAGCAGGGAATTTCTCCTAATGTGGTAGCCAATATTTATCCTTCAGCCAACACCCCCAAAACTAATTATCTAGTAATTTATCTCATTTCTGTTTGTGAACCTTGTTGTGCATTTCATTGCCATATTTGCTTACATTATAAAAGTAGTTATGTTTCATTGCTTGTGAAGCACTTTGGGATTTTTGAAGATGTGAAAGTCACTACACAGATTCAAGTTCTTTTTCCAAAAATTACCAAATGGGAAATAGAATGAAGTAAGATAGTCCATTGAAGTTGGAATGGAAGGACAATAAATTGAAGAACATTGATAACACCAAAGTAGAGAACATGTTTTCTTGTTCATATGACCAAGCTGGAACTCATTTGAAAATGCTTAATATTAACACTGGCTGTCTGTTATCTAAAACTATTTCACTTGCCCAGCTGATTGTCATGATAGGCCAAACCAAATCAAATGTGGAACATCACCATTTAATTCATAAGCTTTCCCCTATTTGGTTGCTAACATTATATTCTTCCACAACTGGTACTTCATTTGCTTATGTTCTGACCTCTGCACTGCTGCTCAAAACCTAATCTATATCTTTTTCATTTGAGTGATTAATTTCTCCAGTTCACAATGGCCTAAAACATCTTTACAAACTTGAGGTAATCCAGGGCATGTCCTGTGTCACTTCTCAGATCACCTCTGCCCTCCCCAAGTTGCCTTGGTTTGCTGTGCCCGTGTCTTAACTTTAAGATCTTTGTCATCAAACTCTCCCAAAGAATGGCCCCACTCCACCTGCATGCTGCAGATAGCTATACCCCTTTTTTTTTTTTGCTCGTTTTTGCTGACCATTTCTAAGCAATTGTACATTGCCACTTCTTTCCTGAAAACGCATCTTGTGAACGCGACTCCTTTTTTCTTCCACCCCAACGCTGTCACCCTGAAAACTACTTTATTTCCTGCTTTTTATACACCACAATATTTCAGTAAGTTGAAAAGCATCTTCAGATAAATAAATGTGAAATTGTGAAGTACACAACCCCAGAAAGCTATTGATGCAAAGTCAATTGGAATATTTAAAAAGAAGCAGTCCATCTGAGCAGGAATAATATTAAGACTTATGGACAAAAGGCAGGAATTGAGATTAAAAAGATGAAGAGTGGCCATGCCTAACAAAAATGGCAGAGCAGGAATGGTTCTTGTGTAAGTCCTCTAATTTTGTTTTATTCAAGGAACTCTTTATAAATTATTAATTGATTAAAAATGACCTATTTCAGTTGTAAAGCTTGTAAGGTGTCTTTATAGGCCCAAAATTAAATGTGCCGCTTAGAACCATAAAAAAGTTGCGGTGCAGAAAGAGGCCATTTAACCAAATGTGTCTGTGCCGGCCATAAAAAGAGAAAAAAAGAAGCTACTTAATGCCACTTTCCAGCACCTGGTCTGTAGCCTTGCAGGTTGCAGCATTTCAGGTGCATGTCCAGGTACTTTTTAAATTAGTTGAGCCTCAACCATCAATTTAGGCAGTGAATTCCAGGCACCCACCATGCTTTAGGTGAATAAGTTTTTCCTCATGTGCCCTTTAATCCTTCTACCAATCACCTTAAATCTATGCCCCCCTGGTAATTGACCCCTCAGCTAGGGGAACCAGGTCTTCCCTTTCTACTCTCATAATTTTGTACACCTCAATTAGGTCACCCCTCAGCCTACTCTTTTCTAAGGAGAACAATTTTCAAGCGCTGACAACATTCTTGTAAGTCTCCTCTGTACACTCTCCAGAGCAATTATGTTCTTCCTGTAATGTGGTGACCAGAACTGTACACAAAATTCCAGCTGGTGGACTAACCATTTTATACAGTTCGAGCATTACATGCCTGCTTCAATATCGTGTCCAATAAAGGAAAGCATTCTTATATGCTTTCTTTACCACCTTATCCACCGATCCTGCCACCTTCAGGGATCAGTGGACATGCAGTCCAAGGTGTCTCATTTCCTCCATCCCTCTCAATATCCTCCCATTCATTGCTTTATTTGCCCTCCCCAAATGCGCTGCCTCACACTTTGCCGGATTGAATTCCATCTTGCCACTTTTCCATCTACTCAACCAAACCATTGATATAATTCTGGAAACAACAACTATCCTCTTGGCTATCAACTACACAGCCAATTTTTGTATCATCTGCAAATTTCCCGATGTCTCCCATATTTAAGTTCAAATCATTAATGTATCCAACAAACAGCAAGGGCCTCAACACTGAGCCCTGTGGATAGCCACTGGAAACTTCTTTCCACTTGCAAAAATGTCTATTGACCTTTACCATTTGTTTCCTGTCACTGAGCCAATTTTGGATCCAAGTTGCCAACTTCCCCTATAGCCCATGGGCTCTCACTTTTCTGACCAGTCTGCCATGTGGGACCTTGTCAAATGCTTTACTAAGATCCTTGTAAACAACATCCACTGCACTACCATCATCAATCCTCCTTGTTGCTTCCTCAAAAAATTAGTCAGACACCATCTTCCCCTAACAAAACCAGGCTGACCAGCCCTGATCAATCTGTGCTTTTCCAAGTGACCGTTTATCCTGTGTCCCAGAATTGATTCCAATAATTTGCCCACCACCAAAGTCAGACTGGCTGGCCTATAATTTTCTGGCCTATCCCTCATACCCTTTTTAAGTATTGGTACAACATTTACAGACCTCCAATCCTCTGGTACCTCACCTGTATCTGTGAGGATTGGAAACTGATCCTCTGAGCAACCACTATTCTTCCTTCGCTTTCTTTAGCAAACTGGGATATAATCCATCCAGTCCTGTTGATTTAGCCACCTTCAGGGGTGCCAGTCCCTCCAGTACTTCCACACTCATTATGCTTCATGTATCTAATATTTTGCACTCCTTTAGGAGAGAGATGATGCAGACATTCTAGTTAGTGAAGACAGACAAAGTATTCATTGAGAACCCTGCCCACATCTTCAGCATCAACACACAAGTTACCATGTACATCTCTGATAAGCCCTACCTTTTCCATAGTTATCCTCTTTCTCAATGTACTGGTAAAAACATCTTTGGATTTTCTTTGATTTTATCTGCCAGTATTTTTTGTAAGCCCTCTTGCTTTCCAAATTTCCTCTTTTACTTCACCCCTATACTTTCTATACTCCTCAAGGCTTTCTACAGTATTAAGCTTTTTGTGATTGTCATAAGCACTCTCTTTCTGCTTTATCTTGCCTTGTATGATTTTGGATAACCAGGAGGCTCTAAATTTGGTAGTTCCACCCTTTATCTTTGTGGGGACATGCCTATACTGTGTCTGTAGAATCTCGCTTTTGAATGCCTCCCATTTATTTGACACTCTTTTCTCTTCCAGTAGGTGTATTGAGCCCACTTTCACCAGTTCACCTCTCAGCTTTATAATATTTGTCTTTTACTCCTGTTCTATCTTTGTCCTTTTCCATAATGATGCTAAATCTAACTGAATTATGGTCACTATTTCCAAAATGGCACCCCACTGCTGCTACTTCAATTGCCCAGTTTCATTTCCTAAGATTAAATCTAGAATTGCGCCCTCTCTCATTGGTCGTTGGTCTTTGGTCTTGTTACATGCTGGCTGAAAAAGTTCTCTTAAATACAGTTCAAGAATTTTGTGCCCCCTGTGTCCTTTTATACTGTTTGTATCCCGGTTGATATTAGGGTAGTTGAAGTCTCCAATTATTACTGCCCTATTGATTTTGCACTCAGAAATTTGCCTACATATTTGTTCTTCTAACTCCCTACCATCATTTTGGGGTCTATAGTACACTTCTAGCAGTGTGGCTGCCCCTTTTTTATTTCTGAGCTAAACCCAAATGGCCTCATTTGTTGCTTCATTTAGTATATCATCCCCACCCCCCACACCACAATTGTCGTTGTTTCTTTAACCAAAAATGCTGCACCATTGCCTTTTTTATCCTGCCTGAAAACTCTATATCCAGTGATGTTGAGCTGCCATTTCCACCCCCCCCCCCGCCCTTTTCATTCAAGTTTCCGTTTTAGCAACGATATCATGCTGCCATGTATCTATCTGTGCCCTCAGCTCATTGGCTTTGTTTGCTATACTCGTTGCATTTACACATATACGTTTTAACACTGCCAGATTCCTGTGCTGTACACTTTTTACCTTTTGTGCTTCTTCTGTCTTTCAGAGTCACTCACTGATTCCCCATCTCCTGTTCCTTGCTCTGAATTTGCCCCTCGGTTCCCAGCACCTGCCAATCGAGTTTAGCCCCCCCCACCCCACCCCGCCCCAGCACTAGCAAATCTCCCTGCAAGGATATTCATCCCAGTCCTGTTCAGGTGTAGACTGTCTTGTACAGATCTCACCTTCCTCCCAATGCCTCAGAAATCTGACACCCACTCTCCTACCCCAGCTTTCCAGCCACGTGTTTAGTTGCTCTATTCTCCTATTTCTATATTCACTTGCACGTGGGACTGGGAGTAATCCTGAGGTTACCGCTTTTCAATCTCCTTCCTAGTTCCCTGAAATCTGCTTTCAGGACCTCATCCCCTTTCCTAACAGTCATTGGTACCAACGTGGACTATGATAACGAATCCTCTTATCCCAACTGCACTCCCCCTGTTCTTCGTCCCCTCCTGTATAGCAGAGCTGCCTGTGGTGCCACAAACTTGGGTCTGACAGCACTCTTCCGAGAAACCGACGCCCTCACCAGTATCCAAAACAGAAAACCCATTGGTGAGGGGAACTCCAGGGGACTTCTGCGCTTCCTGCCTAGTTCTCTTGGACTGCCTGGCTGTCACCCATTCCCTTTCTGCCTCCAGGCTCCTAAGCCACAGTTTGACCACCTCTCTGAATGTGCTATCCACATGGCTCTCAGCCTCGCGGATGTGCCACAGCGACTCCAGCAGCTGCTTGAGCTCTGAAACCCGGAGCTTGATTTGGACATTCAAGAAATTAGTTGAAAATACTTTGTAGCTATGGTATTATACCTCTGAAAATTTTTAATTTTGGACATGCTAACACTCGATTTAGATATTTTCTAAACACACTTCCATTTTTTTCAGACTCCTTCAAGTATCACCCCTCCAATAGAGATCAGCACAAGTCGTCTAATGAAACTGACTCGGGCAAAGACAGACAAGAAGAGTGAGTTTCTGAAGGCACTGAAAGATGACCGGAATGATGAAATCTCAGAACACACAGAGTTCGACAAATTAGAAGTTAGTGAAATAATTGATCTACGTTTCAAATTAAATATTCCATACATTTTCCTCTGCAAGCATTCACTTACGTAATGTGGTTTGGTTAGTTACAAACGAGCCGCATTAAGAAAATAAAATATTTCCTGTTGGAAGTTAGTGGCATTGTACAGTTAGGTGCAAGCTATACCTTCTTAGACCTTTTGGAATCCTGCTGCCGTGTATTGCTGGCATTATGGGAAGGAGGTAAAACTGCTTGATTTTGAAAACTATGCAATTTTTTTTGTTAATGTGCTTTTGTGCTGCTAATTGGAAAACATAGTCTGAAATAACCCAGTTACCAAAAAAGGTGATTATGGGGGCTGTAAGTCAAGTTGCAGTATGTAGCAGGTACTGCCTCCAGGACACCTGGAAGTTTGTGCATTTTTTCTCGTTTATCCTTGTGTTGCCTGACCAAACTGGTGTTTTCATTTTACTTCTCAGACTCTTGTTTGGGAAAGCAAAGATACCAGTGTGAATTCCTGATAGAAACTTAGATGAAAATGACAGATTCGATCACGACATCGCCACATAATTTTTGCTTCACTTGTGTGTGCCTGCCAGTAAGGATAGTAGATAATCTCAGGGGATTTCAGTATAATGACCCAGATGATGAAGGCACAGTACTGTGTTCAAATCTGGATGTTGTTGGATTCTGAGGTGATGTTCGCAAGTATTGTTGCTTTTTTGGTGGTAATAATCTTGAGTTGTTGCAGTGCAGTTGAGGTGTGTTGATGCAGTGCATCGTTTAGAATGTAGATACCGCAGATATGGATAATTAGTCCAGTGGCAGGGACACCATTCGAATGAACAGCTCTGCCTTGGATGGTGTTGAGTTGCTTCAGTATTGTGGCTGCACCCATCCAGGAAAATAGTGAATATTTCATATAAAAACAAAAATGCTGGAAAAACTCAAGCAGGCCTGACAGCATCTATGGAGAAAAAGACAGAGTAAACATTTTGAGTCTGTATGACTCTTCAGAGTCATACAGACTCGAAACGTTAACTCTGTCTTTCTCTCCACAGTTGCTCTCAGACCTATTGAGTATTTCTAGAATTTTTTTGTTTTTGTTTCAGATTGCCAGCATCTGCAGTATTTTGCCTTCATCTTAGTGAATATTTCATTACATTCCTTGAGCTGTATAAATGGTGGAGAATCTTTGAGGAGTCATAGGATGAGCCATTTATCACTATGTATGGATGGTCTTTTTCTATCCCTTTTGTACATTTCTGTGGTTGGCTGAGGAACAAACACTTGCTGATGAACCACTGCCCAAATACTGAACTTCTGTCCTAAGAAATCCATTCCTGAGAAAACCATTCACACTACGTTATCTGAAGCTGTTGAATGGATTGTTAACTTCAACATCAAACTATAACTGCTTCCCCAACCATACAAATAAAAAATACCCACTCGGCAACTCAAAATGCATTTCAGAGAATATGTACAAAAGATTAATCAATTTTACATGGTTTTTATAGTCTGCTTATTTGTCATATGAGTGTTCCATTCTTTAGTTTATTAGCAATGTTCAGAGTATCTTGAACAGTACAGATTTGTGATAGTAGTGCCACATTTTCCTGATTTAATATGGAACCTATTCCCAACAGTTTTGCTGTTTTATGATATCTATTTTAGAATGCAACTTGAACAGATGTTAAAAGTTTGACATAGATTTTAGGTAGTGCAAATTGATTTCTAATTAAGAACTCACCTTTAATCATCCATTGTTCCTTTTGGTTTATTAAAAAGTATGAAAAATGTTTCAGTGGGCTAAATGTTGGGTCAGCGGTCAAGTGATGGTCTCACCGCTGCCCTTGAAGAAAGCTACCCACAAAGATCTAACCATTAGTATGGCCTGGATTTCTGCTTTCCTGAGTGTCTTTTTAAATCTTGCACCAAGTCCAAGGGATTTCCAGGTGTCCAGCTGCAAGCAGGATAAGCAGCCAATCACATCAAAAATATTCTTACAGGCAGAAAACCAGGAAGGTAAAAGCTTTGAAGATTCATTGATGTAAAACGTTAACTCTTTCTCTCCACAGTTGCTGCCGGATCTGATTATTTCTAGCATTTTCTGTTTTTGTTTCAGATTTCCAGATTCTGCTGTATCTTGATTTTGTATTAAAGTTAAAAGCGCTCAATCCCTTCACTTTTTTTTACTTAAATTTAGATAAAGTAAATGATTAAGATTGGGATTGAATTAAAATAGAGGCTAAAATAAAGAAGACATTTTTAAGAAATATTTTTAAAATTTTGAATTTTCTTTATTGTAATGGGATAAATTTTACATTATGTAAACATAAAATTAGCTTTTCAAGGCCAGTAATGGTGTTTAGTAATAATTATCAATTAGCATGTCATTAAAAAGGTTTTTTTACTGCAAGACTAAATGCGTAAAAGTAGAAGTTCTCCCAATTCATAGCTTGGGAATTACATTCTGGGGTTGATGTGGGAGGTGTCTCAACAGTGCACATTCTGGAGAAGCATTGAATAACAGATAGCAGCTTCTGGAAATCTGCATTATCCTGCACAGGTGCAAACTCTAGAAACTGCTGTCAGTGCCAGTTTCACCATCATTACCACATCAAAATGTGGGCCAATAACTTGGTCAAAAGTCAATTATTTTTGAGGATCTCATTGCTGAAGCTAGTCTTTTTGCTGATGACTTTCTGCAGGGTTATTAATACTGAAGCGGTTGCCATTGATGATTTTGCTCAAGAATTCAGCAACCCAGCTCCTTTGAGAATTATCTGTCACAGATTTACAGCTGCTGTTTGTATAACCCTGCTCTCACGACAAGTTGTTCTGCTACAAATTGAACAGCGTTTTGACAGAAGAGAATATTATTAAAACACATTTCCCTATTATGCTGTCAAATAAAATCCTGTTTCATTTGGGTATGAATCATTGTTTGCATTCACGTTACAGTCTGATTCATTTGTGGGGACCTTTTGTGTGTACTGTTTAGATAATTGCTGACTTATCCCCATTATATGCTTGCCAGTACTCCTTTAAAATCATGTTTTTTTTCATCCTTCAGTAATCTGGAATATAAGTTGGAATTGTAACAACACATTTTTAGAAGTGTTGCATAAATAGTGCTATCCATTTTCTACCTGTACTGTTCAAACATTTATTTCTTTGTTTTAATTGTTTCTTTCAATAGGGCTGTGTAGATAATATTCCAGAAACGAAGAAAAATGGGAATGCAAATGGTCATCAGCATAGTCTTTCCTTCTGTGGCCCAGAAAAAGATTATCTTTCCAGTTCTCTTGAAGCAGAACATAGGTATTATTATTTTTTATTTCCGCATGAAACTGTTGTGGTGGATTTATTTTCAGTTGTACAGATGTGGGCAAGACAGTGAATTTCTGAATCTAGATTTGGATTTAGTACAGGCCAATGGGATAAAAATCCTTCGTCTCTGCTGACTGGAGCTCCAAGTAAAAATGAATTTGGGCAATCTTACTTGGTGCACGTAGATTCACAGAAGAAAAATATCCATAATCTCACCTTAATGGCATAAAATAAGCATTCTTTTTTTACCCTGCACAGAATTCTCAGCTTCTGACTACTTTCGTTGTCACAATATTTATATAGCTGGTCCAATTCAGTTTCTGACCAGTGATAACTCCCAAAATGTTGAGGGTGGGGGATTCAGCGATGGTAATACCCATTGAATATTAAGGGGAGATGGCTGGAGTCTCTGTTGTTGCAGATGGTCATTGCCTGACACTTGTGTGGCACGAATATTATGAGCCACTTATCAGCCCAAGTCTGAATATTGTCCAGGTCTTGCTGCATATGGGTATGGACAGCTTCAGTATTTGAGGAGTTGCTAATGGTGCTGAACGTTGTGCAATCATCAGCAAACATCCCCACTTCCGACCTTATGATGGAGGGAAGATCATTGGTGAAGCAACTGAAGATGATTGGGCCCAGAACATTACCCTGAGGAACTCCTACAGCAAAGTCCCAGGACTGAGATGATTGACGTAAAGCAACCACTATATGCTGGATGTGATTCCAACCACGTGGAGAGTTTTCCCCCTGATTCCCATTGACTTCAGTTACTCCAGGATTTATTGGGGCCTGCTGCTCCCTTGAAATCAAGGGCAGTCAATCTTGCCTCACCTCTGGAGTTCTACTCTTTTGTCCTTGTTCTGAACAAGGCTGCAATGAGGTCAGGAGCTGGGTGGCCCTGGCGGAACACAAACTCAGTGTAAGTGACCAGTTTATTGCTGAGTAAGTGCTACCTGATAGCACTGTCAACAACACCTTCCATCACTTTGCTGATGATTGAGAATAGACTGATGGTGCAGTAATTGACCGGGTTGGATTTGTCCTGCTTTTTGTGTACCTGGGCAATTTTCCACATAGCTGGGTAGATGCCAGTGTTGTAGCTGTACTAGAACAGCTTGACTAGGGGTGCAGCAAGTTCTGGAGCACAAATCTTCAATACTATTGCCGGAATATTGTCAGGGCCTTTGCAGTGTCCAGTATCTTTAGCATTTCTTGCTGTCGCATGGACTGGATAAAATTGGCTCAAGTCTGGCATCTGTGATGCTGGGGACTTCGAGAGGAAGCCAAAATAGACCACTTGGCACTTCTGGCAGAAGATTGTTGTTAATGCTTCAGCCTTAACTTTTTCACTGATGTGCTGGGCCCTCTCATCATTGAGAATGGGGATATTTGTGGGGCTGCCTACCCCTGTTGTCTAGTTGTCCCCTACTATTCACGACTGGATATGGCAGGGCTGCAGAGCTTAGGCCTGATCCATTGGTTGTGGGATCAACAGTGCTCTGTCCATCGCATGTTGCTGCTGCTATTTGGTACGCAAGTAGCCGTGTATTGTAGATTCACCAGGTTGATACTTCATTTTTAAGTATGCCTGGTGCTGCTTCCGGCATGCCCTCCTGCACTCCTCTTTGAATCGAAGTTGATTCCCTAATTTTGATTGTAATGGTAGAGTGGGGGATATGCCAGGCCATTAGGTGACAGATTGTGGTGAATACAATTCTGCTGCTCATGGATACTCAGTTTTGGGTTGCTGGATCTGTTCAAAATCAATTCATGCTGCACAGTGGTAGCGCCACACAACACAATGGAGGGTGTCCTCAGTGTGAAGACAGGACTTCATCTCTACAAGGACTGCGGTGGTCACTCCTACCAATACTATCATGGACAGATGCATTTTCGACAGGTAAATTGGTGAGGACTAGGCCAAGAGTTTCCCCCTCTTGGTTCGCTCACCACCTGCTACAGACTCAGTCCAACAGCTATGTCCTTTAGGGCTCGGCCAGCGTAGTTAGTGGTGGAGCTATCGAACCACACTTGGTGATGGATATTTGGTTCATTCTGTGCCCTTGCCACCCTCAGTGCTTTTTCCAATTTGTGATCATCATGAAAGTGTACTGATTCATCAGTTAGGGTGGGTGGGGTTTGGTAGGTGGTTATCAGCAGGATGTTTCCTTGCCCATGTTTGATTTGATGCATTGAGACTGCATGGAGTCCGGAGTCACTGTTGAGGACTCCCAGGGCAACTCCCTGCTGACAGTAAAAGACTTTGCTACCACCTCTGGTGGATCTGTCCAGCTGGTGGAACTAGGCATTCCCAGGGATGGTGGTGTCTGGGACATTATCTCAGTATGACTATGTCAGGCTGTTGCTTGACTGGTCTGTGGAACAGTCCTCCCAATTTTGACAATTGATGGAGCACTTTTTAAGGGTTGACTGGGCTGGGTGTACTGTTGTTTTTGTTGCCTAGCTTTGATGCTGGGTGGCCTGTCCAGTTTCATTCCTTGTAGACTTTGTCGTGGTTTGATACAATTGTGTGGCTTGCTCAGCCATTTCAGAGTCAACCACATTGTTGTGGGCTTGGAGAAGGACAATGTGCTAAAGGACGTTGGGTTTTTATGACAGTTGACAATGATTTTATGGTTGTCATTACTAAGACTAGCTTTTAATTCCATATTTATTAATTGAATTTAAATTGCACCAGCTGCCATGGCAGGATTTGAACCCATGTCCCCAGAGCTTTAGTCTGAGGTCTCTGGATTACTAGTCCAGTGACATTGACATTACCACTACACCATCATCTCCCTTAACTTGCCAGATGCCACACTGCACCTATATAGCACCTAGCTGAATTGTCCAGGTAAGTTATTTTTATTTTACTCAGTTCAGATTGATGCATGGCACACTATAAAAATGTCCTGTTTTCAGACAACTCTGGTTTTTGTACCTTTTTATAGAACACAGCATTCCAAGGCAAGTCACGACCAAGGTGATTAAACAAGCAGGAGCAAAGAAATTGGGTGAAGAAGTAGGTTTTAAGGAGGCTTTAGAGAGTGAGGAGAGATGAAGTAATATGGAGGAGTTAAGGGAGTGACTTCAACAATGTGAAAACTAAACTACAGAAGGCTCTGGCACTGATGGTTAGAATATAGGGAATAACCCAATTGAGATTCATTACTAAACACATTTTGAACAGGCCAGCAGATATAGATTTCCAATTTGCATATGCTTACCCTGTGTTTCTATCAGATAATTGTCTATACCTGGATATACTGTGCATTCAAGCACCTCTGCTAGATTTTAATGTTTTATTTTCTTCATTCTCTACCAGGTTTCCTTTCCCATAGCCAAAAAATGAAGTATTTGATTACTACCGCAAATGCTATAAGTAAGAGCAAATTATTTACCAAGACAAAATTGCTCCAAATTATGAGATAATTGCACAGGAAATGGCAAAAATTGCAAGGGATGACTTTTCTTCCTGTTTCGGCTCAGTCTTTGTTATTGCTCCCTTCATAAGAATGGAAATTTTAGAAATGTTTTTTAAAGTGCTGGTACGCTGCCTATCATCATTTGACCAACATTGAAAGATATTTCAGCTGGAGTGTGTAACCATGTGTCTTATCTCCCAAGTGTTCGGTACCAGTCAATTGCACTTTTGTTTGGACTCTTAATTTTGAAAAATTTACAGAGATGAATGATTGCTTACTGTCAGACCAATTTTTATAGTAATCATCTGGAACCATCCTTTAGAACTAGGTGAATGAAGAGTGGCAGAGCACATTGCACTCAAAATGTGGACATTGGAAGAAACTGGCAATGTTGAGCTGTTTATTGAAAATGGCAAGACTTGTTTGGAATGTTGTTCTGTGACACGTCAGAGTGGTCTTTCTCTTAAAGCTTCCTATTAGGGTAAAATTAGTGTTCGTCGTTTCTATAAAATGTATTTCAAGTTGGATGGCAATTCTTGGGATTATCCAGTTTCATACAAAGTTAGTGTTGTATTTGTGGTATGGGGAAATTCTTAACACTTCTTGGTTCCAGTCTTTAATGTCACAAAGGTGTATAGGAACCAATTTTCTTGGACCCCATTGCCCACCTGATGTGGTTGTCTAACCTGGTCACACTCCTAGCACAAGCACTCCTGTGAGTAAAATGAATTTCAGCTGTTTGCCTAGCTGGTGGCCTCAGGGCTTTCTGGTTGCTGCTGGAGAGCAATCCGTAGATCCCAGGAGCCGGTGATCCACAGAGTCAACGTAAAAAGCTCTTTAGCTCCTCTTCAAGTCTTCAGCTCTGTCAATGTGTCCTGCCCTTTGGAAATAGATGTTTGCCAGGAACAAAGTTTAGAAAAATCACTGGTTCATATTTATCTTCAATCTTGAGTCTGTGAATGATTTGAGTATTCAACAGCTCTTTATTAGTACCTTTGAATAATAGACTGTTCAAATGAAAGCATGGCATTTTTACAACCCCCTTTAAACATGAAAGGTCACAGTTCAGTTGCTCTTTAGAGCCTCTGCTGGGCCACGTTCCTCTGTACTTAGCTAAATCATAAATAAAACAAAGATAACAGCTGTAATGTCAAGATCTTTTTGTACGGTTTGAATTTTTTTTAGCAGGATCAGGATTGATCTTTGACCTAATGTTCATTTCTGCACAGATTATTGAAAGCAATGGGTTGGCAGGAATGCTCAGAGAATGATGATAACTTCTTGCCTCTGACTGAAGATGAGCTCAGGGAGTTCCAGGCTAAAACTGAGCAGGTATGTGTATTGTGTCAGTTTTTTTAAAGAAAAACTAAAAATATGATTGCATTGATTTATGCTTTATTTGAATGGATTAATCAAGCCATATATTAAGTCTCGACCATGAGATTTTTCTCTGAGGGTTGTTAGTCTTTGGGATTCTCTTCCACAGAGCAGTGGAGCCTGGGTTATTAAATAAGTTCAAGGCTGTCTTAGACAGATTTTTGGTCAACAAGAGAGGTAAGGATTAGGGGGTGGAGGGGAATGGGGGAAGCAGGCAGGAATGTGGGGTTAAGGCCACAATGAGTTCAGCCTTGATTTCCTTAAATTGTGGAGGCCAAATGGCTTACTCCTGTTTGTATTTTAAAAGAAATCTCTGTTTTGGATCAATACTGTGTCAATAGTATTACACCTAACCATAAGGTTGGCACTGCTGTCAATGTAGCAATTCTTTAACACTACCTACATCCCGAGCTGCAATTTTGGAGTGGGGATGCTCAACGCATCTAAGGCAAAGGAGTCCGGTAGATCGGCAACCCCTCCAGGATTAGCGCATAGTGGCAGCAGTGTGTACCATCTACAAGATGCACTGTAGCAACTTGTCAAGGCTTCTTCAACAGCATCTTACAAACCTGTGACCTCTACCTCCTAGAAGAACAAGGGCAGCAAACGCATGGGAACACCACCTCCTGCAAGTTCCCTTCCAAGTCACACACCATCCTGACTTGAAACTGTTCCACTTTTGCTGGTTCAAAACCTTGGAACTCCCTCTCCAATAGCACTGTGTATGTGTCTTCATCACACAGGCTGCAGTGGTTCAAGAAGGTGGCACTCCACATTTTTGAGGGCACTTAGGGATTGACAATAAATGTTGGCCTTGCCAGTGACGCTTATAACCCAATAATGAGTAAGTTTGATAACATCAGAGTACCACCAGCTGATTTAATTTGTTCTGATATGTAGCTGAAAGAAAATGGAAAGAGTGAGGGTAGGAGCAGAACTAGTATTTGGAATTGAACACATTTGCTTATGTCTTTTTGAATAACTGCTATCTTGAATAAGAACTATTTTAAAGAGTGCAATTGCTGTAATGGGTTTGTTTCAATGTTGCAGTGTATAAACTGAAAACATACACAGCTGATTTCCTCAAGGAGATGCATATTTTCTTGGACTTGTAGGAAGTCTATATTCCGTCCTTTCCTGAAAACTTTTGCCTCGTTTTAAAAATTCAATTGTTGGGAATTCAGTTTTTGGCAGATGCAAAAAATAAGTAGGTTTTTGCAACTTTTAGGGGGGCCAGCTTTAATTTCAAGCCCAAACATATTCTGAATTGGTGTTTGTAGCATGTAAAAATACCCTTAATTTTAGTTTTTTCTCCAATCTGCTTATTTTCAATTGCAAATATGTATGTTACAAGGAGTCAAAACTAAAAATTTAAACTGGAGCAGTGATTTTCTAAAATTTACTTTCTTCAGAGACTAGGTAGGATATGAAGTTATCCCATTTCTCCAGGTGAAGTGAATTATGCAAACCAAAATTATACTGATTAACTTGGTTCAATAATCTCGAAAGTGTTATGACGTGTTTGGTTGAGTCATCGTTCCAAGGAGTACAATTTTTTTCTGGCATTATTTTAAGACCGAGCGTACAAATGCGATTAGCTTAATTTTGTTGATTGCTATCCATAAGGATCCAAGGATCAGACTATTACATCACATTTCCTCTCTATGGTGTGTTGACAGACTCATAATTAAACTTTATTTTCATTTAGCATCCGCTAATATAGCTGAATCCTGTTGTTCTGGAGGAACCAATCACCTGGTGATTAACGCACTCGATGGTGTTTTTATACATTGACACTTTGCCAGTGTTCACCCATACGATACCCACTCAAAGCCCTTTGCATGTGTCAGTGGCAGTTACTTTTAGCCAGGAAAGAATTGTCCGTTCTTGGAATAGCTTATTTGCAGTTACATTGCAAGACCTTGGTTTTGCCCTGATCATGGTTCTGTGTTCAAGCGGGAGGGTAGGGGTGGCTTGTGGTTTGTTTCTTAGTTTAGAACAAGCTGAAGTGAAAGAAACATATCTTTCAAGAAGGATTCAGTTGAAATCTGGTGTGTTGGCTAAATAATTTAAATGCCTTGTTAACTGAAAGACTATTAACATTGAGTTGGACTTCTGGTATAGCCAAGCTGAAGAAAGAGAGAGTGAAAGAGTTTTAGATGCAAGATTTCAGAGTTAAAGAATATTATAACTGGGAGAGTTCTGACCTGAGTTGGCTGCACTAGAGACGTCTGTCTTCAATGGGGAGTTTGCAATCATAGGACGGTTGGAGGAGATTTGAAAGGACAATCTTATGAGAAGTAAAAATAAGGCCCAAGGAATCTCAGCAAGGTATACGAATCTTGAAATAGTACTGAGCCAAGTGTTTAATCTTTCAATTTTTGCTAATTATCTGACTTGAGTTATTGATGGTATAAGTCCAACTGGTGTGGAAGGAAATGTAATTTAACGAGTTTGGTTTAGATTAGAAGTAACTGAGTTAATTATACTTTTGATATCTTTAATGTAACTGACTATTTCGGGTCTTGTGTATATTAGTGTTCATGTTCTCTGATTATTGTGCAGTAAAGTTCTTTTGATTTAAACTGTGAACCTTGTGGCTTCATTCTTTTTGTAACTACCTCGGTTTTCAGATTCTTTAAAAAATGAACACTTCTCTGGTCTCTACTGAGATCACAACAATTTCAAAACTTAACCCCTGGTTTAAACAAAAGATTCTCATATACACCTTTGTTCTTGATAATTTTATGAATTCTAGTTCATAAATAGTGTTTGGATTCTTGGAGCAATGTCAATAATTTTTTCCCAACTTTATCTTGCCAAAGCACACTTACTTTCGAATTTTGAATGCCTCTATCCGGTCTATTCACCTTCTCTGTCAAACCTGTCAAAAGAGTTCCAAGTTTCTCTAGATTCACAGCCAATTAATCATCGTGGTGAATGTCTTCCGTACTTTCTCTAGTGCCATGATATTTTTCATAAAGTAGGGCACCCAAAACTAGATGTACTAATTTGATTGCAGTCGAGCCAATGATTGTTAGTAGGTTTAGCATGAAATCTTTGCTTTGGTACACAATGGCCCCCATTTATAAAATTTAGTACGTCAATTTTTTTTTGTATATATAAGTTTTACCAACTTGTTCTCTCACTTTGAAATATTTGTTTACCTGAAATCCCTAATTGTGTCTTTGCACTTGGTTTTAAAATTCCAGCGCTCTTAACAGTGACCCCACGGGGATTCTTTTTAAATCTTTCCAATTTGCAGTAATACATTACCCACTATTCTTTTTCAGCCATTGGCCATCTTCCTGTCTATCCATTGTCACATTGTTAGTGAGGTGGTAGCTCAGTGCATGGGATGTGCTGAATATGCCAGCCAGGACTTCCTAGAGATTTCTCAACACCATAGCTTGCACCTCCACTGATTGAAAGAAATCTCCAGGGGGCACCATCTGTTTTTGCTGAATAGTTTGCAACCTCCTTCCAATGCTACAGCAGTAGACACAGAACATCAGACTTCTTTCATGCCCTTTAATTTGGGGGCACCTTCCACTAAAGGGCTGAAATCCCACACTGAAGGGCTGTACCTTTTGCTTATTACAAATTTGGCTTCCCTCTAGCCTCAGGTCCACTTTGCATGAAACCCACAAAACTGCATTCTGGTCCCCAAGATGAAGATGATGTGGCACCTTTTTAAAAAGTCACAGGCTTCAATGCCACCTTTCAGATTGAACATTCTTTTAAAATTCCATTCATTGCCCATCCCCTAATTGCCCTTGTACCCTAAGGGCACTTTTAAGAGTCAGCCACATTGTTGTGGGTCTGGAGTTAAGTGTAGGCCAGACTAGGTAAGGACGGCAGATTTCCTTCCCTAAAGGGAGGGCATCAGTGAACCAGATGCGTTTTCTATTGGCAATGGTTTCATGGTCATCATCAGACTTTTTAATTCTAGATTTTTATTGAATTCAAATTGTACCATCTGCCATGGTGGGATTCGAACCCAGGTCCCCAGAGCATTACCCTGACTCTCTGGATTACTGTTCCAGTGACAATACCACTATGCCACCACCACCCCCTCTCTTTGGCTTTAGTATTATTTAACACTTGTATGGTCCTTGAGAGGATTCACTCTTTGGATAAGAATAAAAAAACTGAGATAGATATATGGTTAAAGCCAAATTGTGCCTTGGCTCAATGTAGATCAAAAACGTTTTATTTAAAGGGACATTATCATTTTGAAAAAGTGTTGGCAAATTTTTTCACTAAGTACTCAGCATAGTAATGCGTGAGAATTCACGGAAATTTATGTTGCTTTCATATGACGTGGTTTTGATACTGGCATTGTAAAATAGTGGGCAATATCAGTTTAAATCACAAATAAGAACAGAAAATGCTAGAAAAACTCAGGCCTGGCAGCATTTGTGGAGCAAGAAACAGGGCTAATGTTTTCAGTCTAATATGACCCTTCAGCAGAGTTAAATCACCTTTAGTTGTCATGTTAGGAAGATCAGTCAATTCGGGCTGAATTGTCTCTTGTTGTATTTTAAATGTAATTTATTCTGAAATAAACAAACCAAGAAAAAATAGGCAAAATATTGAATCAGCTGCTTGCCTTTACCCATCACATCCTATTGCAAATAGGATGATTTAGATAAGTACGATGTTTCTTATTCTAAAGGCCTATTTTAAATCTCTGTCTGCCATATATGTTTTCAAACCAAAGTTTGGTTTTGTTTCCATGACTTTACTCCCTGTCAAGTCACCCCAACTGCCCATCTGGTTCAATTCCCGTTCCCTTGCCCTCAAGTATGAAGACCACAAATGTGAACATGACTGGCATTTAACTGCCCACAGTCATGTCATGAAGCTATTAATGTACATAATATTATTGGAAAATATTTTTCTTTTAGAATAGAAGTTTAGTCTGTGGGTGTGTCTTAATTGGATTAAAGCCAGCTGGTCTGGGTGCTTTGATGTAAACTAGTTTTGAGATGTAAGAGAGGTAGGGTGCATTTGCATTTTTTTAATAGCGCACTCAAGAAGTGGGATGAATTCTGGCACCTAGTGAGTAGAGACCAAGCAATATGTTTATATTACTAATAAAATTGGTACTATGAAAGGGGTTTTATTGTTAGAAGAGGCTGGTGATACAATGAGAATTTACATTCAATGGGCTGTGCTAAATGGGCTTGTGTGTGTAGAGCAGAGGCAATGTGACATTAAAAGCACCTGTAAGCCTCCAAAAGTCTTTGCAGGAACCAAAGCGAAAAGAACCTCATTTTGAATTCATAAGGTGAAAATGCTTTGCCTGGTGTCTGGTTAAATCTATGGGTTGTTGTTGTCTTAATGGAGATTAGTTTAGTTAATTTGAAGCCATGTGTATATATTTAACTTGTGTAAATTAATAAAATGTTTAATTTAGCTTAATATAAAACCTCTTGAGAACTAGTGGTATGATTCCTGAATTTAGAGTTGCATCTCAAACATAACACTTAAAATTATAGGTTATGACAGTTGTTTAAAGTTTCCCTCTGGGATTTTTAAATAACTCAGCTTTACCAACTGCATCAGCCATAACAAGCCATATCTGACTGTGTGACCTTGAGCAGTGTTACAGTGGCTGCGCAGTTATAGTCCAGAACTATCAGAGCATAACATTTATGCCAAACTCTTCTCAGACACATTGCCTCCTTTGACCTCGTCCATTGCTCCCCCTATTCTTTACCTCAGGCCCAATTATATAGACCTTATGCTTTCTTTTCCATCTTGAGGATTGAGGCTGTCATCTTAATTTGACTGAACTCCTTTTTAAACAATTGCTGTAAGTTTCATGGGGTAAGTGGTCCAATAGTATCACACTGATTAATTTTGATTCACTTTTAAATGTTTCAAATGTGATTGTCTGCTATGGAGCAACACTGACTAATGCAGAATCATGTCTCTCATTTTTTTATAGCTCAAGAAAAATGGCTTTAGGAAAAATGGTTTTCAGTTGAAGAACCGATGTACAGCTTTACATTTCGCCCATTGGAGAGGCATTTTCAGTACAGGGCTGCATGAAGATTCAGATTCTGAAACTAGCAGTAGTACCAATTCTGATGATGATGCGTAAACTTGGTATAAGTGGAATTCACATTATATGTTTTCTTATAGCTGGAGGACTAAACTTACTAAAGCTCTTTTGGCACAGAGTTATATTTTTCCATGCACAAGGGAGTTGATCATATCCCAAAGAAGAAAATTTGCTTGTTGAGCTTTTTTCTTTTTTCTTTGACCAGCTGGTCCTGTTGAACGCTTCGTAGAATGAAATATGAGTCAATAAAGAAGAAAAGGGGGCAAAGCACATTCTGAGTAATCATTTGCAAGGAAAGAAGTGGGTATTTTTTGAAAGCTTGAAAAAAAACATTTGCAGACAATTAGTAGGAATAGCAGTGTGATAGAACAAGCAGTGTAAGAGACAAATTCAAAATACTGATGATAGGTTGTCAAGAATAATGCTAACTACATATGTTTTTCAATGTCGTGATATTTTGGGAAGAAGAAAACAAGATTTGTCACCAGAGGTTTATCTCCATTTCTTTGGTACAGTTGTAAAATATTCACAATAGGAGCTTTGAGTTCTTCAAACAGCCTTGATATTCAGGGTGGATTGTAAAATATAAATTTTGTGAAATTTCAAAGATTAAGATTATTTTGATAACGTTATTTACAAATTTAAAGTGGCTATCACATATGAATATCTGTATGAGGAAAACTACTGCATTAAAATAACTTGGAATAAATATTTTGCATCAGTTTGCCAAAATGGTTGGTGTTGTAATTCTTTTATTGAGCTCTCTGTTTTGAAAGATTGTTTTACATTTTTGAATAAAATATTTGTTTATAATAGAACCATTTACTGCAAGAGAAAAGCAATTAACAGCGTAAGCATATGCTGGTAAACATGCATAACATGAATGAACATTGAAGTGAAGTTCCAAGATAATTATTATAATATTCTAGTAGTCCAAAAACTATTATTGGTACTCGTATCCATTGAAATATTGCCTCATAGCTATAAATATTCAACATTGCTTATATGTAGTCTTAATTGCTTTATTGTTGGATATCTGTAATTTTATTTATTTGACTCTGAAATATGGGCAGTTTTGGCAAGCTGGTGGTCATTGCTCATCTTTAGTTGCTGGGAGAAGGTGATGATGGTCCCATTTTGAGAACCTCTGCAGTCCTTGTGATAATGGTTCCCCTTTAATAATGTGAGGTAGTGGTTTTTAGATCATTCACAGGATGTGGGTGTTGCTGGCTCAGCCAGCATTTGCTATTCACCCCTAATTGCCCTTGAGAAGATGGTGGTGAGCCGTTGCCTTGAATCACTGCAGCCCATGTGATGTAGGTAAAACAATATTGAAGGAATAGTGATTATAGTTCCTAAGTCAGACTTGGAGGGCAACTTGCAGGTGGTTGTGTTCCCATGCATCTACTGCCCTTATCCTTCTAGGTGGTAGAGGTCATGGGTTTGGAAGGTGCTGTGAAAGGAGGCTGATGGTGTATTGCATCTTGTGAATTATACCTACTGCATTAGTGAGGAAGGGGATCGATATTAGAGTCCAGTGGCTATGCTGCTGATAAGCGGTATTCTGTCCTGGATGGTGCTTTGCCATGTTATCGCATGTTCCCGTGTTCTGTTCATGACTACTGCCTGGAAATTGAAAATAGATTTTGTATGTAGAATTCTTCCGTTACGTTTTCAGCTTCTGTATGAACTAGGAGTAAGGCCACAATCCACTGTCTCTTTCATGATATCATTGATATGGGATTCTGAGTTTTATACATAAAGAAATTGAATAGAAAAATAAGTACAGCAAATTAAAATTTAATAGATTACCTTCAAAAATAATTTGATACCTCACAGCACCCCTTTAAAGAGAACTCGCATCTCATTAGGAGAGTTTTCACATTTTATTTTGCAACTACTGTACATGAAGGCACAGTACCACAACAGACCAATGTACAAGATCTTCTCATGACCAGCATCTGAAGTGCCTCTAAATTATTGGTCTTAGAAAAAGAACAGAAGTGCAGAGTCCATTTGCCATGTAAGATTCAACAAAGACTGATCAGTACTGCATCTTCAGCAGTTGTTCACCTGGACCTCTGCCTCATCTTTCGTCTTTTACGGTTCAGCCTGCGCATACGCTTCTTCCGCCACTTAGCTCTCATGTCAACAAGGATCTAGGTGGACTCAATTATTGCATCAATCATTGGAAGAAAGTGAACAGGCAGCAATTGCAGAACTCTTTTGAATGCTTTTACTTTTCAAAGTGCTGGAAGAAAAACTAATTTGTAATTCTAAACCGAAGTGCAAAAAGCAATACGTGACTTCCTTTGATATGTCTTTTTGCTGCGTCTGTTAATGTGGTTTTTAAAAAAATTGCACGTGATTTAACAAGGTGAAAGGTAACAACAGTCATTTTTTGTAAAGATTAACTTGTCATATCAAAGTGCCCCACCCTCCTACAGTTTCCTAGCAACAATCAAAGCAATCATTCAAACCAAACAACTGACTGCTTCAAAAAATGCAAACCACCTAAATGGAGATAAATTAGAAGAAATATAAAACACGGGATGCGTTAGAGTACTTGAGTAACAGGTTTGTTGAGGATAAAATTGGAATTGATCCTTGTGTTGAAGCATGATTGTTGTGTATGAGTTTTATACAATGTAATGGTTGTTAAGGAATTTGAATGTTGACGTTGTCAAGTTGATATCTGAAGACATAATTTAAAGTAACACCTTGTTAGACTTCATTGTAGAAACGGTGAATGAAATGTTCATTTTTTTGTTGCTAAACATGTTGAATTTACTTCAGTTATGTATTTTGGTTTATTTATCTGTTGTGGAAAAGAGAACATGCATAGGAAATATAAATCTCAAACTGCTTCAAGAAATTGAAAAGTCTGGAGATCAAAAAGAACAGCAGTGTTTAAAAAGTAGATGTAGATATTAAATAGAAGATAAGTTCTTGAGAATGCTTATGGTAATATGCCATATTAATTGTTGTGAAAGTTAAAAACTTATCTGATCATGGCAGGTTTGAGAGTTTGAATTATTCCAAGCCTTTGTTTAAACTAAACGACTATGGATTACTTCGTTGACTTCAGAAGTATGGATTTTGGAAATTTCCATTGTCACAATTGTAACATGAACTTCAGATCTCTAGCGTTATTAGAAAAACACAAGGACAAGTTCTGCATTGGTAGTTATGTTGGAGATCCTTCCTTGTTAAATCCAGAGCTGAGAGACTGTCTGCCTAAAAATGCTGGAAATGGAATTAACAGGTGGAGAATAAATGAGTCAAACGAAGCAAGTGCTCCAGATCATGTGGTAAGGACAATATATGTCTATATATTTATGCTACATATCAAGGGTTTTCATTGATGGTTTACGCAAGCTGGTTTACAAATTTTACACTCCTGTTTTCAAATGATTTTGGAATTTTGTGCATCCTCCAAACCTTGCCTGTGAGCTGCTGGTTCTCAATTTCTCCTTGCACATTGTGACTTCCTGCACACTATCTAGCGTACGTCTGCTGTCTTACAGATCTGTCAATTACCTTCTGCTTGCTAATCTGTTTTACAAAGCACTGTACTGTGAGCAGAGTGTTCCGTAACTACAGATGGAGCTCCTGGTAACAGGCAACGATTATAAGTTATATAAAATGAGGAAGGGCATTGGTTCCATCTTCATTGAGTCATGCAGAAAGAAAAACCTAAATTGACCACTGATGGGGAGGCTTTTGCATAGTGGTCATGTTATTGGGCTGGTAATCCAGAGGCCCATGCTAATGCTCTCTGGACACAAGTTTAAATACAACCATGGTAGCTGGTAGAATTTGAATTCAATTAATAAATCTAGCATTAAAAGCTAGTCGCAGTAATGGTGGCCATGAAACTATTGTCTTAAAAATCCATCTAATTTACTGCCACTTAGGGAAGGAAATCTGCCATCCTTACCTGGTTTGGCCTACATGTGACCCAAGACCCACAGCAATGTCGTTCACTCTTAAATGGCCTCTGAATTGGCCTAGCAAGCCATTCAGTTAAATTTAACTGCTACAAAATTTTAAAAGGTATGAAACCGGATGCACCAGACAGCATCAACTTGGGCACAGGAAACCACAAAGTAAAAGCCCTGTCATCCCACAAAGCTCTCCTTGCTAATATCAAGGTTTGTGCCAACATTGGGAGAGCTGTCCTACAGACTAGTCCAGCAACAGTCTTACAATCATACCTTACAGACAATGTTCTGAGACACCACCAACCCCATCCCTGGGTATGTCCTCCAGACCCACTGGGGTGGCAGTAGAGTGGTATGAAGTTGGGATGGAGTAGCCTGGGTGTTCACAACATTGGATGCCCTGGGCCCCAAGAATTGTCAAGGCATCACGTCAAACATGGACAAGGAAACCACTTGCTGATTATCACTTACTACCTGCTCTCCACTGATGAATCAGTACTCTTCCATATTGAAGACCAATTGGAAGAAGCACTGAGGGTGGCAAGTGTACAGAATGTACTCTTGGGGGACTTCAATGTCCATTACCAAAAATAGCTGGGTAGCACCATTACTGACCAAGCTGGCTGAGTGGACATAGCTACTAGACTGGGTCTGCAGCACGTGGTGAGTGAACCAACAAGAGGGAAAAACTTACTTGACCTCATCCTCATCAATTGACCTGTTGCAGATACATCTGTCCATGACAGTATTGATAGGAGTGGAATCGGCTTGTGTGGAGACGAAGTTCCATCTTCACATTAAAGATACCTTCCATTGTGTTGTATGGCACTACCACTATGCTAAATAGGATAGATTTCGAACAGACACAGCAACTGGGCAGCCATGAGGTGCTGCGAGCCACTGGCAGGAGCATAATTGTAATGGACCACAATTCCCAACCTCATGACCTGGCATATCTCCCACTCTATCATTATGATCAACCCTGGTTCAATGAAGAGTACAGGAGGACATGCCAGGATCAGCATCAGGCATACCTAAAAATGAGGTGCCAATCTGGTGAAGCTACAACACAGGACTACTTGCAAATAGCTGAAGCAGCATGTGATTGAGCTAAGCAATTTCACACCAACAAATCAGATCTAAGCACTGTGCTCCTACCACATCCAGGTGTGAATGGTGGTGGACAATTAAACAACTAACAAGAAGGAGGTACCACAAATATCCCCATTCTCAATGATAGGGGAGCCCAGCACATTAGTGCAAAAGCTAAAGCATTTGCAACTGTCATCAGCTAGAAGTGCTGAGTGGGTGATCCTTGTCCTCTTCCTGAGTCCTCAGCATACCAGGTGCCAGTCTTAAGCCAATTCAATTCACTCCACGTGATGTCAAGAAGGCACTGGATACTGCAAAAGCTATGGGCCCTGACAGCAGCCCGACAATAGTACTGAAGGCTTGTGCTCCAGAACTAGCCATGCCCCTAGCCAAGCTGAATCAATTTGGCTACAACACTGGCATCTACCCAGCAATGTGGAAAGTTGCCCAGGTATGAACTGTCCACAAAAAGCAGGACAATTCCAACCTGGTCAATTAAGCCCATCAGTCTACTCTTGATCATCAGTAAGGGTAGTCGATAGTGTTATCAAGCAGTACTTAATCAGCCAAAACCTGCTCACCACTTGGTTTGGGTCCTACCAGGGCCACTCAGTTCCAAAGGTGAAGTGAGGGTGGCTGCCCTGACATCAAGGCAGCATTTGACTGAGTGTGGCAATGAGGAGCTGAGCAAAACTGAAGTCAGAGGAGAAAACTGCACTAGTTGGAGTCATATCCAGCACAAGAGAAGATAGTTGTGGTTGTTGGAGGTCAATCATCTCAGTCCCAGGACATCACTGCAATAATTCCTCAGGATACTGTCCTAGGCCCCACCATCTTCAGCTGCTTCATCAATGACCTTCCTTCCTCCATTAGGTCAGAGGTGGGGATGTTCGCTGATGATTAAGCAATGTTCATCATTCGTGACTCGTCAGATACTGAAGTAGTCCATGTCCAAATGCAATAAGACCTGGACAACATTCAGACTTGGGCTGATAAGTGGCAAGCAATATTGGCAGCATCCAGGTGTCAGGCAATGACCATCTCTGACATGAGAGCATCTAATCATATCCCCTTGACATTCAATGGCATTGCCTCAGGGTTATGATTCAACAGAATCTGAACTGAATCAGCCATATAAATACTGTGCCTACAAGATCAGGACAGAGGCTAGGGATTCTGCAATGAGGAACATAGGACTTAGGAACAGGCAAGGCCACTTGATAAGACCTTTGATGATATGATTGCGGCCTCAACTCCACTTTCCTGTCTGCCCCCCCATAACCCTTGACTTCCTTGTCGATCAAAAATTCAGCTGCAAATAAACTCGCCTCCTGACTCCCCAACACCTGTCCTCCATCTACAAGGCACAAGCCAGAAGTATGATTGAATACTCACTGCTTGCCTGGGTGCTTAAATCTGATCCGTTGGTGTGAAATTGCTTAGTTCTATCACATGCTGCTTCACCTGTTTGCAGCTTCACCAACACTCGAAGCTCAACGCCATCCAGGACAAAGTAACCCACTTGTTTGGCACACCATCCACCACCTTACATTCACTCTCCCTACCACTGACGTGCAGTGGCAACAGTGTGTACTGTCTACCAGATGCACTGCAACAATTTGCCAAGGCTCCTTCGACAGCACTTTCCAAGTTCACCGGCCCCTACCACCAAGAAGGACAAGGCCAGCAGATGCATGGAACACCACCACCTGCAAGTTCCCCGCTAAGCCCCACACCATCCTGACTTGGAACTATATCACCATTCCTTCACTGTTGCTGGGTCAAAACCCTGCAACCTCCTTCCTAACAGCACTGTGGGTGTACTTGCACCACATGGACTGCAGCAGTTCAAGAAGGTGGCTCGCCAACACCTTTTCAAGGGCAATTAGGGATGGGCAATAAATGCTGGCCAGCAATGCTCATATTTTATGAACTTGTATATTTAAAAAAAAATCTGCTAAGTATCCAAGCTTTGCAGGACATGGAACATTATAGGAATATTCAAACATGCTTTGAAATAATAAAATAATTAAAATTCTTATTTCCTGTAAGATACATCTTTGAATAGCAGTGGCTTGTGAAAAAAAATAAGCTGCGCAATACACAACACAACTCAGGGTTGTAGTGTTAAAGAATTGTGTGGTCTGTGAAACTATTTTGTTTCATAATCCAGTACTTAAAGACTCATATTCAATCTATATGTTTATATTCAGTAGATGTCTCTATGTTAAGTGTATTTTTTCTTGAAGACATTTTAAGAACTAAGCTTACGTTGCATTAATGCATTGTCGTTGTGTGCCGTGGATTAATGAAATTAGGTGCTCTTCCACATGGTGAGTTCATAATATCAATCACCTCAACTGAGATGCATCCGCAGAAGAATTATGTCAGGTCTTCGAGCCGTCAATATGACATTTCTGTTCAAGAAGCGAGAAAGTGCTGTAGTAGTAATGACAACGGACTAGTATTCCAGCAACCCAGGGTAATGCTCTGGGGCCCTGGGTTCAATTCTAACCATGACAGATGGTGAAATTTGAATTCAATAAATATCTGGAATTAAAAGTTTGATTACCACAAAACCATTTTCGATTGTTGTAAAAACCCATCTGGTCCTTTAGGGAAGGAAATCTGCCATCCTGACTTGGTCTGGCCTATATGTGACTCCAGATCTACAGCAATGTAGTTGACCCTTAAATGGCTTCTAAACAAGGGCAATTAGGGATGTGCAATAAATGCTGGCTGAGCCAGCAAAGCCCACATCTCATGAACAAATAAAAAAATGAGTTAAAATCCCACCATGGCAGTTGATGTAATTTAAATACAATAAATAAATTCAATTCGTTAATAAATCTGAAATTGACAAGTTAGTCTCAGTAATGGTGACCATGAAATGATCATTGATTGTCATAAAAACTCACCTGGCTCACCTATTGTCCTTTAGGGAAGCAAATCTGCTGCACTTACCTAGTCTGACAAGACTTGTGACTCCAAACTGGTAGTAATGTGGTTAACTCTTAAATGCTCTCTGAAATGGCCAAGAAACCATTATAGAAAAGTCGAAAAGAAATAAAACCAGATGGACCACTTGGCATTAACTTAGGCACCAGTAACGACAACAGTGCACCCAGCCCTATTGTTGCTTAGGAGTGTTCCTTACTAACATCTCGAGACTTGTTAAACTTAGGACAGCTGCCCCACAAATTAGTCAAGCAAGATAATAGTCACCGAATAATGCTTAACAGCCAATGCCCCAGACACCACCATCGCCATCCCATCCCATTGACAGGGCAGATGAATCAGAGGTAGTGGCAGAGTGGTATACAGTTGGGGGGGAATTGCCCTGGGAGTCCTCAACATCAACTCTGTACCCCATGAAGTCGCAAGACCAACAGGTCAAACATGAACAAGGTAACCGCCTGTTGGCTTACCACCTATTACCAACCCCCTCTTTCCACACCCTCCCCCCGCCCCTGCTGATTCAGTACTCCTCCATGTTGAACACCAATTGGAAGGTGCACTGAGGGTGGCAAGGGCACAGTATGAACCCTGGGGTGGGGCACTTCAATGGCCATCATCAAGAGTGGCTTGGTAACACCACTACTGACCAAACTGACCAAGTCCTGAAGGGCATATCTGCCAGATGGGTATTGTGACAGTTGGTGCGGGAACTAACGAGGGAAATATCTATTAGACCTGGTCCTCCCCAATCTACCTGCTGCAGATGCATCTGTCCATTTTGGTATGAGTAACCAAAGCACAGTCCTTGTGGAGACATGTCCCACATTAATACTGAAGATACTGTTCAGTGTGTTGTGTGGCACTATCAGTATGCCAAATGGGATAGATTCAGAACAGATTTAGCAATTGAAAACTGGACATCCATGAGGCACTGTGGACCATCAGCAGCAGAATTATATTCAACCACAATCTGAAACATGGCCTGGTATATCCCTCACTCTACCATTAGCATCAAGCCAAGGGATCAATCCTGACTCAATGAAGAGTGCAGGAGAGCGTGCCAGGAGAAGCACCAGGCATACCTAAAATTGAGGTGTTAACCGGGTGAAGTGACAACACAGGGCTAATTGCATGCCAAACAGTGAAAGTAGCACGCAAAAGACAGAGCTAAGCAAACCCACAGCCAACTGTTAGGCTCTGAGCTCTGCAGTCCTGCCACAACCAGTTTTGAATGATGGTGGATAATTAAATAACTAACAGGAGAAGGCGGCTCCACAAATATCTCCATCCTCAATGATGGGGAGGCTCTGCAAATCCGTGCAAAAGACAATGCTGAAGCACTTGCAACCATTTTCAGCTAGAAGTGCCTAGTGGATGATCCATCTTGGACTCCTCCTGAGGTCGCCAGCGTCACAGATGCCAGTCATCAACCAGTTTGATCCATTCCAAGTGATATTGAGAAATGGCTGAAGGCATTGGATGCTGTGCAGTCTCTGGGCCCTGCCAGCATCCCTGGTAGTCATACTGAAGAGTTGTGCACTAGAACTAGATGCACCCCTAGGCAGGCTGTTTGAGTACAGCTACACCACTGTCGTATACCTGAGCAATTTTCCACATATCATGTCCTGTCCACAAAAACAAATCCAATCTGGCCAATAACAGCCCCATCAGCCTCCTCTTGACCACCGGATTGGTGGAAAGTGTCGTTGACAGTGCTATATCATTCGGCACTAACAGCAATAACCTGGTCACTGACGCTCGGCTTGGTTCTGCCAGGACCACTTGACTCCTTACCTCACTACAGCCTTGATCCAAGCATGGGCAAAAGAGGTGAATTTGAGAGGTGAGGTGAGAGTGACTGCCCTTGACTTCAAGGCAGCATTTGACCAATGTGACATAAAGGAGCCCTAGCAAAATTGAAGTCAATGGGAATTGGAAGGAAAACTCCCCACTGGTTGGAACCATAGTTAGCACAAAGGGAAGATGGTTCTAGTTGCTGGAGGTCAATTATCTCAGTACCAGGACATCACTGCAGTAGTGACCATCTTCAGCTGCTTCATGAATGGTTTTCCTTCCTTCACAATGGGATGAAGGGATAGGCTTATGAAGAAAGGGTGGGCAGGTAGGGCCAGTATCCATTGGAATTTTGAAAAATGAGAGGTGATCCTATTGAAAAGTAAGATTCTGAGGGGACTTGATAGGGTGGATGCTGAGAAGATTTTTATCCTGATGGGAGAGATTAGAACTAGGAGACACAGTTTTAAAATAAGCTCTGTTCCATTTAAGACAAAGATGAGAACTTATTTCTCTCAGTGGGTTGTTAGTTGATCGAATTCTCTTCCCCAGAGAGCCATGGAGGAAGGGACATTGAATATTTTTAAGGCTGAGTTAGTGCGATTCTTGATTTACAAGGGAGCTAAGGGTTATAGGGAGTAGGCAGGAAAGTAGAGTTGAGGCCACAATCAGATCAGCCATGATCTTATCAAATGGTGGAGCAGGCTTGAGGTGCCAAATGACTTAATCCTGCTCACAATTCCTATGCTTGTATAAGGTCAGGAGTGAGGATGTTCACTGATGATTACACAATGTTCAGTACCATTTGCAACTCTCGGCTACTGAAGCAGACCATGTCCATATGCAGCAAGATGTGGACAACATTCTGGCTGAGAAGTGGAAAGTAACTTTGTGCCACGCAAGTTTCAGGCAATGACCATATCCAACAAGAGAGAAAATAACGATCACCTCTTCACATTCAATGGGATTACAATCACAGAATGCCTCACCAGCAACATCCTGGGAGTTACCATTGACCAGAAACTGAATTGGACCAGCCAAATAAATATTGTGGCAATAAAAGCAGGTCAGAGGCTGGGAATTCTGCGACAAGCAACTCAACTCTTGTTTCCCCAAGGTCTATCCACCATCTACAAGGCACAAGTCATGAGTGTGATGGAATACTCTCCATTTGCCAGGATGAATGCAACTCCAGCAACTCTCAGGAAGCTGGACACCATCCAGGACAAAGCATTCCTCTTGATCAGTACCCCACATACCACCTTAAACATTTCTTCCCTACACCAGCAACCCACAGTGATGACAGTGTGTACCATATGCAAGATGCACTGCAACCACCAGCCAGGCCTTTGAGCACCTTCCAAACACTGTCACTTGTCTACCTAGAAGGACAAGGGCAGCAGATGCATGGGAACACCACCACCTGCAAGTTCCCCTCCAAACCACACACCATCCTGAATTGGAAATATATCGCCGTTCCTTCACTGTCGCTGAATCAAAATCCTGGAATTCCTTCCCTAACAGCACTGTGGCTGTACCTGCACCACATGGACTGCAGCAGTTCAAGAAGGCTGCTCACCACCACCTTCTCAAGGGCAATTAGGAATGGGCAACAAATACTGGCCTTGCCATGTCATGAAACAAAATAATCACCATCAGTTTTGTCTAATCCTCTAGACGCCGTAATGAAGTAGTAACATTACTTTCAAGGACATGGGTTTTAAGGGCATCCAGGATGAAAAAATAAAAAATAGGTTATTTCTCTCAAAGTTAATAGCATTTTTAGAGGAAATGACAGTGCATCAGGTGAAGGAAATGCAGTGGATGTTGTGCATCTGGAATTTCAAAATATATTTGATAAGATCTGGCACAAGGAGGCTTTATTTCTATATAAGCATTGTGGATTCATGAATAAACAGTTGGCTAAAGGACCAAAAAAACGCCGTTTCTACCCCCTGCTCTCTCTCCTCCTCCCCCTGCTTTCTTCTCCCCCCCGCTGTTTCTCCACCCCCCTCATGCTCATTAATACTGGTCAACATTGCACTCCTTGCTTACAGAGCTTTCCCAGATACAACAATAAGAGTTGCATATGATCAAGATTTGTGCAAGCATAATTTTTGCTCTGCTGCCCCAAAGTTAAGGAATCCACACGGCAGTGTGAAAAGAAAGCTTCCACAGCAGCAGTAACCTCAATGTGTACGAAACTACTTCGTTTAAAAACTATTCCATAATATAACTATTATTCTGATCCCTCGTGATAACCCTCCATCATGTTGTGCGAAATGGGATAAATTTTGAACAGATCTACTCGAGATTGGGCAATCATAAGGCTCTGTGGGCCATCAGCAACAGCAGTATTGCACTCAACCACAATCTGTAACTTCATGGCCCGACATAGCCCCCACTCTACCATTACCACCAAGCCAGAGGACCAACCCTGATTCAATGAAAGGTGTAGGAGGGCATGCCCGAAACAGCACCAGGCATACGTAGAAATGAGCTGTCGTCCTGATGAAGCTGGTAACACAGGAATACTTGCATGCCAAACAGCATAAGCAGCATGTGATAGAGCTAAGTGATTCCACAACCAACAGATCAGATCTAAGCTCTGCAGTCCTGTTACATCCAGTGGTGAATAGTGGTGAACAATTAAACCACTCACTGGAGGAGGCTCCACAAATATCCCCATCCTCAATGATGGGGCAGCCCAGCACATAAGCGAAAAAGATAAGACTGAAGCATTTGCTACAATCTTCAGGCAGAAGTACCGATTGGATGATCCATCTTGGCCTCCTCCAGAGGTCCCCAGCATCACAGGTACCAGTTATCAGCCAATCCAATTCACTCCACGTGATGTCAAAAATCGGCTGAAGGCACTTGATACTGAAAAGGATCTGGGCCCTGACAATATTCTCGCAATAGTACTGAAGACCTGTGCTCCAGAACTTGACGTGCCCCTAGCCAAGCTGTTCCAGTACAACTGCAACACTGACATCTACCCGACAATGTGGAAAATTGCCCAGGTATGTCCTGTACGTAAAAAGCAGGAGAAATTCAACCTGGCCAGCTACCGCCCCATCAGTCTACTCTCAACCATCAGTAAAGTGATGGAAGGGGTCATCAACAGTGCTCTCAAGAAACATTTGCTTAGCAATAACCTGCTCACTGACACTCAGTTTGAGTTCTGTCAGGGCCACTCAGCTCCTAACCTCATTACAGCCAATGGTGCAAACATGGACAAAAGAGCAGAACTCCAGAGGTGAGATGAGATGAGAGTGACTGCCCTTGACATCAAGGCAGCATTTGACCAAGTGTGGCATCAAGGAGCCCTAGTAAAACTGGAATCACTGGGAATCATGTGGAAAACTCTCTGCTGGTTGGAGTCATACTTAAGAAAGATGGTTGTGATTGTTGGAGGTCAATCATCTCAGTTCCAGGACAACGCAGCAGGAGTTCCTCAGGGTAGAGTCCTCGGCTCAACCATCTTCAGCTGCTTCATCAATGACCTTCCTTCCATCATAAAGTTAGAAGTGGGGATGTTCACTGATGATTGCACAATGTTCACCATTTGTGACAGCTCAGATACTGAAGCAGTCCATGTCCAAATGCAGCAAGACCTGGGCAACACCCAGACTTGGGCTGACATGTGGCAAGTAATATTCACGCCACGCAAGTGCCAGACAATGGCCATCTCCAGCAAGAGAGAATCTAGCCATCGCCCCCTGACATTCATTGGCATTAACTTTGCTGAATCCCCCACCATCCAGGACAAGGCAACCCGCTTGATTAGCACCCCATCCACAAACATTTAATCCCTCCACCGCCAACCCACAGTGGCAGCAGTGTGTACCATCTACGGGATGCACTGCAGGAATTCACCAAGGCTCCTTAGATTGCACCTTCCAAACCACGACTACTACCACTTGGAAGGACAAGGTCAGCTGACGCATGGGAACACCACCACCTGGAAGTTCCCCTCCAAGTCACTCACCATCCTGACTTGGAAATATATCGCTGTTCCTTCAGTGTTGCTTGGTCAAAATCCTGGAACCCCTCCCACCCCCTGCATAACAGCAACATCAGTGTAGCTACACCACATGGACTGCAGCAGTTCAGGAAAGCAGCTCACCACCACCTTCTCAAGGGCAATTAGGGACGGACAATAAATGTTGGCCTAGCCAGTGATGCCCACATCCCAGGAATGAATGAAAAAAAAAGGGGTTGATTTGAGAGAATAAAATTCAACTATAATTGGTAATTCTAACCATGGAAAAATCGAATTGCAACAGGTGTTTTGTTTGGAATCTGATTTTCTCTTGACATTTTGGAATAAAAACATGTTGCTAAGTGATTAACATTAACATTGTTTTGTTTTGAAATCTGCTGAAAAGATAACATGGTTGACCGCTTTATAAATGAGAGATATGCTTTTGTAAACTTTTCAAAGTCATAATGGAAACCTATCATCCACTTCTGTCTGTTAACTTTGTAAACACAATGAAATATCAGTATCTTCTGTGATATTTAATTTTAAGCCTGAAATTTCTATTGACTGAATGGTCACAAAGGTGGGAAGTAGGCAAAAGATTGCAGTCAGAGTGCAAAACCATTGGGATTGTCACAACAACATTGATTCATTGGACTTTTTGGAATAAATATCCACTAAATCTATTGTGAAAATAAATTGAAATACACATTAAGAATCTTAATTAGAACAGTTGATTTTTAATTTCATCCGCTTGTTTTACTCTGCTGTCCTAATTGCTGTGATGCAATAAGTTCTTCTAAACTATAAATCTAAACCACCTTCCCATCCAGCCTACGTGACCTCTCATTTTCTAGGTGATTTCCCAGCCCTTAGGTTGTCTCTCTGCAACATTTCACTATTAAACTGAGCCAGAAAGTGACCTGTCTTTGCCTTTCTTGAGGTCAGCAATTGATTTATAGGAGCTGGTATACAGTTCCAATTTTTCAGTTTGTTTAATGTTTGGAAAGAAATAAAGGGCAAGGAGACTTCCTATGTGGTTAAAAATAAATAAGTGAGAATGTCTCTTACCTGGCAGAAAATATTTTGTGTTTTGCTATTGGAAAGCAGTCACACAGGGTCTTGCCCATTCTGAAGACACACATACTCAATGGCTGGATCCAGTCTTTATTCAGTTACCAATGTGTTGAGGAAATAGGTATTTTCCTAGATTTGGATGCAGATGACTTCCAATGAAAAAAGCTTCAATACATCTTGAAATTCAAAAATAAAATGTTCTGGCACATTCCCACCTCATCTTTGGCCAGAATCTGGACCGGGATCATGACCTGGCAGCAAACTTTCTGAGATGGGCTTCTGGTGGTGCTGCCTCCGCTCTTTTCTTTACAAAGGCATCATTATAAAAGGTGGCATGTGGTTGACACAGGTATGTTTGGTGAGACAAAATGTACCAGCAGACCAAGCATCTTCAGGACAAGTTTGGAGTCCTTACCTGAATGCTGAAAGTCTTGGCAATATAATTTTGATTTTTGAAATGGGGACAACTATACTTGGTTTCCTGGGGATCTAACAAAAAACAGGAAAATGATAAGCCAAAGCATGCAGAAATTAGTAAAAGGAGGAATATAATTAACCAAAGCTGAAAATAATTTTCAGGGAAGCCCAGAGTGAGAAATGATTAATCAAGTTTCTTCTGGGGAAAACAAAGTGCTGCCACGAGGGCGTGGAATTAACTTGGTAAATGATTTCCCCAATGTGCATTTCTCCTGATTTATATGATGCAGTATGCTCCAGACGTCTGAGTCTAATTTCCTCCAGGAATTGCTCATTGGAAAGTGTTTCTGCATACTATTTGCCTGCACTGGCCATAATAGCGTAAGAGAAGGTGGTGAAAAGCAACTCCGCTGCCAGGCCAGCAGCGCCAACACTGTTTCATTAATAACTCTGAGTCGAAACTTTGGATTTCTTCCAGGTCAATGGCAAGTGAAAGGGATTGGTGAGCTGGGAAGGGAAATGTCAAACCTGTGTATTTGCCCCTTTGCTGGGCAGTATGATAACAATACAGTGGAAGACCACTTTCCAACTGATAAAGCCATGCCATCTTGGGTGTGCAATTTGGGCTATCTGGTGTGAAGGGGCACCCAATGACCCTGAAACTAACCAGGATAGATACCAGAATGACTGATGGTAGTCTCCAAAACCTATCAAGACAGACCCTTTAAAACCACAGGGTTAAGCTGCCATCTGCAGGTGCACCAGTTGCCTTGCTTTGGTGATTGATTATCACTTGACCAGTCAGCATTTCTGGGCTCCCTGGTTGGACACGTTTTGCTCAGGAGTTTTGAGTCTGATTTGATGGACTGGTAGGGGCTGCATACCTCCAGTTGAGAGTTCCTGCTTTTTAAAGAGTAGCCACTGATCACCCCCAACTTTGTCTTCCTTTGTGTCACATTTAACCTTGCAAATATTCAGGTTTACATGCAATGTGTACAACTATGTACATAACTACAAACTAATTTGCATTATGAGCACACAAATTAGGAGTAGGCCCCTCGAGCCTGCTCTGTCATTCAGTAAGATCATGGCTGATCTGATTGTAACCTCCTGCCTACCTCTGATAAGCTTTCACCCCTTATTTACCAAGAACCTATCTTCCTCTGCCTTAACTCTGCTTCCACTTCCTTTGAGGGAATGCCAAAGACTCATTATCTTCTGAGAGAAGAAGCTTCTTCTCATCACTGTCTTAAATGGGTGACCCCTTATTTTTAAACAATGCCCCTAGTTTTAGATTCTCCCAGAAGAGAAAATATCCTCTCCACATCCACCTTGTCAAGACCCCTCAGGATCTTATATGCTTCGATCAAGTCACCACTTACTCTTCTAAACTCCAGTGGATGCACGCCTAGCCTGTCCAAACTATCCTCAGAAGACCACCTGCCCATTTCTGGTATTAGTCTAGTAAAACTCTGAACTGCTTCTAATGCACTTACATCCTTAAATAAGGAGACCAGAACTATACACAGAACTCTAAATGTGGTCTCACCATGCCCTGTGCAACTGAAGCATAACCTCCCTACTTATATATTCAATTGCCCCAGCAATAAACAATAACATTCTATTAGCTTGTCTGATTACTTGCCATGCTTGCATACTAGCCTTTTATGATTTATGCACTTGGACACCCAGATCCCTCTGAATCTTAGAGCTATGCAATCTTCACCATTTAGATAATCTGCTTCTTTTTTATTCCTCCTGCCAAAATGGACAATTTCACATTTGCTCATAGTATACTCCATTTGCCAGATTTTTGCCCACTAACTTAACCTATCTATATTTTTTTGTTGCCTCCTTATGTCCTCTTCACAATTTGCTTTCCTACCTATCTTTGTCATCAGCAAATTTAGCAACTGTACCTTCTGTCCATCATCCAAGTAATTTATATAAATTGTAAGCAGTTGAGGTCCCAGCACTGATCCCTGTGGCACATCACCCATTACATCTTGCCAACCACAAAAAGACCCATTTATGCATACTCTGTTTCTTATTAGCTCACATGAGTTTTTGTTTCCCACAATAACCTTTGTGACACCTTATCAAATGCTTTCTGAAAATCTAAGTACAGTACATCCGCCAGTTCCCATTGTCCACAGCACATGTTACTGCTTCAAAGAATTCCAATAAATTGATCAAACATGATTTCCCTCTCAAAACCGTGTTGACTCTGCCTAATTATTTTGACTATCTACATGCCCTGTTATCACGTCTTTAATAATAGCTTCTAACATTTTCCCTATGACAAATGTTCAGCTAACTGGCCTGTAGTTTCCTGCATTCTGTCTCCATCCCTTTTTGAATAAAGGAATTACATTTGCTATTTCCAATCTAATGGAACCTCCCCTGAATCTAGGGAATTTGGGAAAATTAAAACTAACACATCAACTGTCTCACTCGCCACTTCATTGAAAGGCACCTGCTTAGATTGGACACACTTTCCCAATCTTTCCAAACCCAACTCTAATCTACTTAATCAGCTCAGGGTTTGGAGCTATATGAACAGTTGTAGTTCTGTCAATTTAGAATCATAGAATAGTTACAGGGCCATTTGGCATGTTGTGTTCCTACCAGTTCTATGCTGAGATGCTCAACTGCCTTTTCCCCATAGCCCTACAAATTACTTTTCTCTTCAACGGCTTATCCAATTACCATTTAAAAACCACATTCAGGCAGCACATTCCAGATTCTAATCACTTGCTGAACAAAGGTTTTTCATCGTGTGGTCTCTGGTTCTTTTGCTAATCACCTTAAATCGGTGAAATCGACCTTTCCACCAATGGGAACATTTCTGCCCCATCTACTCTGTCCAGACCTCTTGATTTTGAACACCTCTATCAAATCTCCTCTCAATTTTTCTGAGGAAGACAGCTCCAGCTTCACCAAACTATCCATGTAACTGAAGTCTCTCATCCTTTGTAAATCTTCTCTAAAGCCTGTAAAATTTTTGTAGGTGATGGAAATGCAGGCAGTTTACTTACTAAGATTTTTTCTGGTCTTGTGTGTATCATGGGTATTATTCCAAAGAGTGATAATCTCAGTTTTTGCCTTTCTTCCTAGGTAAATTTGAGGTCACTTCAGATAGTTTCTCATGGATATAGTTTTTCTTTTTATTCATGGGATCCTGTGTCACTGTCTAGGCCAGCATTTATTGTCCATCCCTAATTGCTCTTGAGAACTGAGTAGTTTGCTAGGGGATTGCATTTCAGAATCAACCACATTGCTCAAGTTTCCTTTGGAACCAGATGGGTTTTCACAACAATGGTTTTATGGTCATCAGTGGATATTTTTATTGAATTTAGATTTCACCATCTGCCCTGGTGGGATTTGAACCCAGGTCCCCAGAGTATTACCCCAGGTTGCTGGATTACTAGTGATAATACCACTACACCATTGTCTCCCTGAGACACATGGTGAAATGTTTTGAACCCTCATTTGGTGTTGGATTATAATCTCTTACTAGCTGGTTGAGAATCCATATACTTATCCAGATTCTCCCAGATTAAAGTATATTTACATTTCCTGCAAAGCAATATGCTTAAAAAAATTCTCTACAGATCACTTGTATTGATATATGCTAAATACTGAAGTACAATAATCCACTGCTACAGATTAACAGTGGGTGATTTATTCATTTGGTGAGTATTCTGACCAACAAACAGGGAACATATAATTTGTTTTCTGATATGGATGCTTCATATCCAGGACAAGAAAAATAAGAGGGAAACATTTCAACAGCAACAAGAGGAAGAGAAGCGCCTTTACATCAATTCACTTAATGCAAGAGAATGGAATCTCTTGAGGGGACAGCAACCTGAAATCCATTTGCATGACAGCCATGCCTTTCAAAGGTTAACTGATGAGGTAAGGAAATACCATATGAATAAACGGGGAACAATATATTAATGGATGATGGGTGAAATGAGATTAAATAATTGTGTGGACTGAAGCAGTCTGCACTATGGAGATTAGTGGTGTGTTTACACAACCTGGAAGTTATGCTCCTATATCACTTCGCCGCTTTGGTCACTTCACTAATAATTTTGAAGCCTGGTCTTGTGAAATAACAAACAGGATTGTCTCCTCCGACTTTCTTCCAGTTAGCACATTTCCGGAGCGGTATAGTTGATCAATAAGTCTTTGTTTTGATGGGTTATGTGGATGAACCTGCATCCCAACTGCCTGCGGCATTTTAACCCACCATGCACCTAATGAGTGGCCTTTCTCTTCTATTAATTTATGTTGTTACTGCAACCAGAAGGAAATAGCCTGTTGTATTTTCTTTTGCTGTGCTGTGAGAGATCATTTCTTCTTGTGGTCTGATGGGGTTTCAATGTGCTATTTTAACTTGCATTTTTGTTACTAATACACCTGTCTCTTGAGTGCATCTCTCTCAAAATTGCTTTCAAATTCCAGATCTATTTCTAACTTATGTTCTCTCCCATTTATATTACTATTTTTTGCACTTTATTAAATTTGCCAAGTATCCTGTAACTCATTGTGAATTTCACAACAAAACGTCCATCAGTGACATTGGAAAAAAATTATTGGAAAATATAGCAATTGAACAGTAATTCTTTCGCATTCTTGTAAATTCAAGTGTATATCTTACTCTTAAGACATCTGTCTGAGCAATTTCTTCAAGTTTATTTAAGGTTATTAGAGTTGTACAACTTCAGTCAATTCACTTGTATTATTTCATCATCAGAAATGGTGGTACTGAAATCTTCTAAGTAAATTGGAAAAGATAATGCATTCTCGGGGTATAGGTGATGAAAGTCGTCACTGTTGTGGTTTATGGCATTACAGCAATAATAATGTTATGACCTCTGATGAGACCAATAACCTTTTTTAAAAATACAAGTTTGAACTTTATTTCCTAGCTGAAAGAGTGACACAGCAAGATTTCACTTTTTAAAACTTTTAATGTAACAAATGACAAAAAGCATGATTGACTGAATTCTTTTTTTTGTACGCTACTTATACTTTAAACAACAGGCAGGAATGGCCCCTTTTTATACCCATCACATACTGCACTTGCCACAGAAATACAGGCTTTATAGCTAACATTCGACAGTTGCTTCCAGTTTCTAATGGGTTTCCATAGGGTAATAACTGTGAATGGCCATCTCCACGTACTTTCCCCAGCTTTTGGAGAGTTTCTTAAATCCACCGCCAGCAGTAAAGCTAGTTTTGATGATGATTCTTCCCCCCCACCCCCCCACCCTGCCAGGATGAAACTCCTGGAATCCTCATATGGCTGGCAGGATGCATCTCTTCGACTAGAGATCATCTCCCGTCCACATCCGGTTGTGGTAGCTCGCAAAGTCAAGCAGCATCATCTCTCCGCTGACCACACAGAACTGCTGTCTGTCATATTCATTGATTTGTAGGGAAGCCTGTAACCTGATCTCAAAAATGGCTTCCTCTGCCCTCTTTCCCCATGTGAAACACAATAGCCTTATATCTAGGTAGAAATGCTAATTAGCTCCTTGAAAGTCCAACTATCTTTCATCTTACAAGTAAATAGACAGTTTACAGCACAACTGTTTATATCCCTATACCTTCAACACCTTTCTGGCACTTTAGGAGACGCAAGAGTCCACTCATTGTAAACTTGGAGACTGTTGCTATTGTCTCCAAACATAAGTATCTTACACCTATCTAATAAACAACCTAATCCTTTCTTTGATCTCTAACAATCAAACTACCCAGGTTTACTGTCAGGAAAACTTCAGAACAGGTCACATCATTGGCTTCATTTATCTTAAATTTAAAGATACAGTCTGAAAACATCATAATCTTATAAACCTGTATTTGTAACAATAATAACAACTTCTATTCATATAGAAAAAATGATGGTAACAAAAGGGCAATCAAACTAAAATCAATGCTGAACAATAGAAAGAGGTGTATTGAGAGGCAGCTAAAAACTTAAAGCTGATGGTGGAGAGGAAGAAGGTGGAGAGTTTTAGGAGGGAAATTTCAGAGCTTAGGCAACAAAAGGTACCACCACCAATTGGTCCAAGAGAGTGGCAGAGAAAAGAATTACCTGAACCTGGAGATTATTTTATTATTTAATTATGCACTTAATGCATCTATAATTGTTCCTCCAGTGCCAGCCTAGCATAAATATGATATCACCAGGGACATTGTCTTTTGGTGAGTAATTCAAATTCCATATTTGGTACGTGAGGTTTAAGGATTTCAGTTGGTATTCTAGAGATTGCATTGTATGACTATGTATGTTTTTCTGTGAAAACTACAAATCGATGCCTTTTGATGCCACCCTTTTTTTATTCGTTCACAGGCCAAGGCAGCATTTATTGTCCATCCCAAATTGCCCTTGAGATGGTGATGGTGATGATCCACCTTCCTGAACTGCTGTAGCCCCTGTGGTATAGGTACACCCGCAGTGTTGTTAGAAAGGGATTTTGACCCAGTAACAGAGAAAGAACGGCAATCTAGTTTCAAGTCAGGTTAATGTGTCACTTAGAGGGAAACTTGCAGGTGGCGGTGTTCTTCTAGATCGTAGAGGTCACAAGTTTGGAATGTGTTATCGAATGTGAATTGCTGCAATGCATCTTGTAGATGGTACACACTGCTGCCACTATGCATCAGAGGTGGAGATAATGGATGTTTGAGGTAGGTTTGAGGATGGGGTGTCAATAAAATGGGCTTTTTTGTCCTGAATGAGCTTCTTGAGTGTTGATGGAGCTGCACTTGTCCAGTGGAGAGTATTCCATGATTTGTACCTTGCAGATGGTGGACAGGTTTTGGGGAGTCGGGGCGAGTTACCCGCCGCAGAATTCCCAGCTGCTGACCTGCACTTGTAACCACAGTATTTATATGGCTGCCTCTGGTCAATGGTGACCACGCACCCCGCCCCCCCCACCCCCCCCACCCCCCCCCACCCCTCCCCCCAACCCCAGCTCAACAAGGTGGTGATGGTGGGGGCATCAGCAATGGTAATGTCATTGAATGTCAAGGGGAGATGGTTGGATTCTCTCTTGTTTGAGATATGAACCAGGAGCAGGTGCAGGCCACTCCATCCTTCAAGCATGCTCCAACATTCAATAAGATCATGGCTGATCTGATTGTAACCTCCTGCTTAACCGCGATAATCTTTCACCCCCTTGTTAATCAGGAATCCATCTAGCTCTGCCTTAAAAAATATTCAAAGACCCTGCTTTCTTCACCTTTGAGGAGAGTTCCAAAAAAATTTCTCCTCATCTCTGTCTCAAATGAGCAACCCCTTATTTTTAAACCGTGACCCCTAGTTTTAGATTCTCCCACAAGGGGAAACATCCTCTGCATACCCATTCTGTTAAGACCTTTCAGGATCTTAACGGCTTGAATCAAGTTGCCCCTTATTCTTCTAAACTCATGGATACAAGCCTAATCTGTCCAACCTTTCCTCATAAGACAACCCACCCATTCCTGGTATTAGCCTGGTAAACCTTTTCTGAACTGCTTTTAACACATTTTTGTCTTCCCTTTACTAAGGAGACCAGTTGTATTTCCTGGCACTTGTATGGCATGAATGTTACTTGCCTCTTATCAGCCCAAGCCTGAATATTGTCCAGGACTTGCTGCGTAGGGGCACGACTGCTTTGGTATCTGAGGAGCTGTGAATGGTGCTGAACATTTTGCAATCATCAGCGAGCATCCCCACTGCTAACCTTAATGGAAGGAAGGTAATTGATGAAGCAGTGAGGATGGTTGGGCTTAGGACACAACCTTGAGGAACTCCTGCAGTGGTGTCCTTGAACTGAGATGATTGACCTCCAACAGCCACAATCATTTTGTGCTAGGTATGACTCCAACTAGAAGAGAGTTCTCCATCTGATTCCCATTGACTCCAGTTTTGCTAGGACTCCTTGATGCCACACTCGGTCAAATGCTGCCCTGATATCAAGGGCAGTCATTCTCACTTCACCTCCGGAGTTCAGTGCTTTGGACAAAGGCTGTAGTGAGGTCAGGAGCTGAGTGGCTCTGATGGAACCCGAACTGAGCGTCAGTGAGCAGGTTATTTCTGGCTAAGTGCCGTTTGATAGAACTGCCGATGACCCCTTCCATTACTTTGCTGATGATCAAGGGCAGACTGATGGGGTGGTAATTGGCCAGGTTGGATTTGACCTTTTTACATACAGGACATACCTGGCAATTTTCCACATTGCCAAATAGATGCCAGTGTTGTAGTTGTGCTGGATAAGGGTGCAGCTAGTTCTGGATCCCAAGTTTTCAGTACCATTGCTAGAAGATTGTCAGGGCCCATAGCCTTGGCAGTATCCCGTGCCTTCAGTTGTTTCTTGATATCATGTGGAGTGAATAGAATTGGCTGAAGTCTGGCAACTGTGATGCTGTGACCTCAGGAGGAGGCCGAGATGGATCATCCACTTGGCACTTCTGGCTGAAGATTGTTGAAAATGCTTAAGCCTTGCCTTTTGCATTGATGTCCTGGGCTCCCCCATCATTGAGTTTAAGGATGTTGTGGCACCTCTTCCACCAGTTAGTTGTTTAATTGTCCACTATCATTCACGACTGGATGTGGCAGGACTGCAGAGCTGATCCGTTGGCTATGAGATCACTTAACTCTGTCATTCGCATGATGCTTTCATTGGTTGGCATACAAGTAGTCCTATGTTGTAGCCTCACCAGGGTGACACCCCATTTTTAGGTATGCCAGGTGCTACTCCTGGCAAGCCATCCCGCACTCTTCATTGAACCAGGGCTGATCTCCTGGTTTGATGGTAATGGTAGAGTGGGGGATATGCTGGGCCACAAATTTACAGATTGCGGTTGTACACAATTCTGCTGCTGCTGATCCACAGCACCTCATGGATCCCCAGTTTTGAGTTGCTTGATCTGTTTGAAATCTTTCCCATTTAGCACAATGGCCGTGCTGCACAACACGATGAAGGGTATCTCCAATGTGAAGGTGGGACTTCGCCTCCACAAGGACTGTGCGGTGATCAGTTCTACCAATACTGTCAAGAACAAATACATCTATGTCAGATAGATTAAGGATGAGGTTAAAAAGGTTTTTCCCTCTTGTTGGTTCCCTCACATGCTATGGACCCAGCCTAGCAGCCATGTCCTTTAGGATTTGGCCAGCTCAGCCAGTAGTGGTGCTACTGAGCCACTCTTGGTGATGAACATTAAGCCCCCCCACCCAGAGTACATTCTGTGCTCTTAGTACCCTTGGTGCTTCCTCCAAGTGCTGTTCAACATGAAGGAGCACTGATTCATCAGCTGAGGGGGATGGTTGGTGGTAATCAGTGGGAGGTTTCCTTGCCCATGTTTGACCTGATGTCATGAAACTTCATGGGTTTTGGAGTTGATGTTGAGAGCTCCCAGGGCAACTCCGTCCCAACCGTATACCATGGTGCTGGCACCTCACGTGGATGGCAATGACGATGGTCTATTAGGTATGATTCCGTGAGTATGACTACGTTAGGCTGTTACTTGACTAGTCTATGGGACAACTCTCCCAATTTTGGCATAAGCGCTCAGATGTTAGTAAGGAGGACTTTGCAGGGTCAACATGGCTGGGTTTGCTGTTGTTGTTTCCTGTGCTTAGGTCGATGTCGGGTGGTCCGTCCAGTTTCATTCCTTTTTGTAGGCTTTGTAGCAGTTTGATACAACTGCAGTTTGATACAACTGAGTGGTTTACTGGGCTATTTCAGAGGGCATTTCAGAGTCAACCACATTGTTGTGTGTCTGGTGACATGTTTTTTTTAAAATATACTTTATTCATAAAATATCTGGAAGAACATTCCAAAACATTTCAAAATCATCATCACAAAAGTACAATCAGACTCAAATTTTACACATGGATCCCAAGGTGCATCAATATAATCAATGAATATTACAATCATTTCAATATGGTCAATGCAGACAATGGTACTGGAGTTATCAACGTGCATCATGTTGCACTCAATACAATTAGTATTCACTGCATACATTCATTTTGAGCAGGCCAAACCAGGTAAGGACAGCAGATTTCCTTTCCTATAGGACATTAGTGACAATGGTTTCATGGCCACTATTACTGAGACTAGCTTTTTAATTCCAGATTTATTGACTGATTTTAAATTCCATGAGCTGATGGTGGGATTTGAACGCATGTTCCCAAAGCATTGACCAGGGCTTCTGGATGACTAATCTGGTGAAATTACTGCAATGCCACTGCCTCCCCTTGCTAACTGTAAATAAAATAGGTATCATGCAAATGTTTGTACTCAACTCTTTAATAGAAGTAAATGAATACCAAAATGATTTCATGATTACAGTTTGCTACTGTTCACAAGTGAAATCTGACACGGTATGACAACATTTCATAGATTCATGCGCAAATTTTTAAGTCTTGTACTTAAATTGAGGCATTTTTTCACAAGTGGACTTAGTGGAACCCAAGATGTTAAATTTAAATTCTATGCGCTGAGAATTTGTAGCTCAGTATTTTGAAATTCCATTAAATGATAATGAATGTAGCATGCTTTAATCTATTAGAATTTTATATGAGAGTGAATGAGACATGGTTTGATGTGATGGCAAATAGCACCTTGGAACTTTGTGGTGTAGACTTTGGTTTCACATAGGGAGAAGTTTAGGGAGGGTCATTGCCCCAAAAGTGTGGGGGGTGCACTACTATTGAAACCCCTGCAGAAAATAATTTTTGTATGGTAATTTCTTATAAAATACTGGATCAGTGTAATTCCAAACAATCCTTTTCAACTGGATCAGTCAAAAATACGACCAAAAGATACAGAAGCTTAAACTTCATCCAGAATTAAAACACACTATTACCACGCTCGTTCCCTTGATCACTGTGAGTTTATTCATTGCATAGCTGAATCTAGCAAAGAAGGAAAGACAGACTTAATTGTTGTTTTGTGCTGAATTAGCTGATCTCTGCAGGTGGTAGCTATGTTGGGAAGGAATAAATTCCTTGCTTATTTTTATGTACTTTTAGTTTCACGAACTGAGGATGTCGATTGAAGAAAACCTGCCCACATTTAAATCCTGGCAAGGAAGGGTATGTGAAAGTTTATGATTTAACTGGTTAGTTACTTAGTAAATGTACATTACCACAAGTATATAGTTGCGATTTTAACTAGCATTTCTTTTTGCCTGCAGTTAAAACACTGCCTCCAAAGAGTCTGCATTTTTCTTGTGTTTGCGTATGCATAACATGAACCATAGAAGTTTTCCTCAAGGAAGAGAGAATTTGTCCCATTGCTGACTCTTGAAACAATCCAAAGATAATCCCACTGCAGTTCTTTCAATCCCATATCCATGTATCTTCCTCCGCTTCAAATGTTTATCCACTTATCCATTAAAGATGCAATGGTATTTACATAATTTGCTCCACGTGTTAAGTCTAACAGATCTCTGCATTAAGAAGTTGCACTTATAATTTTATTTATTCTCTTTGTGATAATTTTGAATTAATAACTGCTCACAACCAAAGGAAATAGTCTTTCCCTGTTCACCACGACAAATAGCTAGGCTTGAACTTTAGGTAACAACAAGGTATGGTATTTTCTTCAATTGTTTTTTTTAAGAAAAACTCATAACTTTGATGATGAATGCAAGACATTTTCTAAATGTGTATAGTAAATCTTGAAAACGTGAGTGAGGATTCCAAGAGTTCTGCACAAATAAATGTAATGTCAAGTGACAAATCCATTACAATGGGTCATCAGCTAATATGACGTGACAGCCCAAGCAATACACTCAGTAATCCTTATGTTGTCATTCAGTTAAAAATTGCCTCTCAGTCAATTGGAAAAAAAATCAAAGCACTGTGCAGTAAAAAAAATAAAATTCTTATTGGTGAAATAGAGCTGGCCAATTGATATCACATCTTATAAAGTCAGTCACTGAAACAAGTTTAGATATCCCAGTAGCTGAACAACAGAGGATTTATGAAAGAATTTTGGCAAAAGCAGCAAAATTGAGGATAAATGAGCTGGTAAGAGGCAAAAATATGTGCCCTAAGCTGAATAGAAATAGGCAACCCCTTTCCACTGAGCAGACAACTTCCATTCCACCCCCCCACCCCCCCCACCCCCCCACCACCCCCCACCCCACCACCCCCACCACCCCACCACTACCACCACAAGCAGAAATCCTGTCATAAATCTCACTCTCTTCACCATCATGCTGAAATCAGGACACTTCCGCTAGCGAATGCAGAAACCGGATTACAGAGATTCAGACTGGCAGTTGAGGGAAAGGTGGACTCAATGCCATAAAATACATTCAAGGACCTTGGAGAAGAAAGGGATGCTGTCAAAGGTGCAATACTTAGCAAAGTCGGTCCAGGGGAGGCATGTGGGAGGCATTTTGAGGAAAGAGCTCTGAAAGGATGTCACAATTCGAGCAGAGATGAAGCAGAGCTAGGAAACCAATATCAACTAGCTTGAGGCTAGGAAGGGAAGTTGAGCACTCAGCAGTTTAGCGAAAATGGAGTCGGGGGGGGTTTCTCATGGATGAGATGAGTTTGGAGAAGGCATGAAGGGAAGTAGAGAAATTAAAAAACACAGGATGAGGGCTAGGGCAAGGGGAACAGAAAGGGGAGTGGGGGAGTTGACTTGATAATCAAGAAGACGGGAGAATCCATGTAAATAGTCTTCATCTTCATGACAAAAAAGGCAAACTTCCCTTGCAGCTGTTTGAGGTGAGGGTGGAGGGAACAGGGGGTGTTTGATGAGCCAGTTGCTGGTGAAGAAAGAACCTTGGGATTATTTTTGACGTACAGCAGATCTCCCTGTATTTATTTTTTTGCTGAGTCCCCAGATTTGTACTCCCTCTTCAGAAATAGTTATGGTGAAAATATCCTTAGCCAGCAGTGTGAAATAGCAAATATGTGAATTCCCACTGTTTTCTAAAGAAGTGAAACTTGAACCTATCACAGCTGCTTTTGGTGCAAAGTAACCAATTACTGCCCATCAGAAGGAGCTTTTTGGCTCTCTGTTCCTAGAAATCAGCAGGAATTTAAAGACCCCCATGCTGCACACAGATTTTACTATCAAATGCTGTATTGATGTAAATTTTTCTTTGAATTTGAAATTTTTTTTTCCATTAAGCACAAATTTAAATAAATGAAAACTTTTAAAGCACTTATTCTGGGTCTCTGTATTAATGGCTGTCCTTGGCCAGGCTCCTCCTCTTGCTCTGCCTTTGGTATCTTTAGGAGGTTTCGGGGGTGGTGTTGAATGCCCTTTCATCCCCATACCCCCCAAATTTGACAACGTCCGATCTACTGGATGATCCTGATGCGGTGAGTGGTTTATTTAACATTAGAGAATTAATATTTATGTTACACTTACAACTTTATACTTGAGTGTAAAGAGCCACCTAGGAGAAAATGGCCTTGAAAATTGTGTGTAACAAATCATGATAGTATGAATCTAAGAAAAAATGCATTATTGATTTTCACAGCCAGTTGGGCTCACCTCTGAAAATCACTTCTTAAAATTGTATCAATACTTGTAACACTAAGTTTAAAATCATCATTGTTGAACAGCACGAGATAAACCCCCGGATCCAAAGGGACTGGGAACACCAAGAACGGATGCGAGGAATAGCAGAGGTGCATGGTCGACAGCTGGCAGATATTCAAGCTCGAAACAGGGATTTGGAGCAGCAAAGAGATGGTAGGGAGCTTTATAACTACCAGTTTTCTGTTGTAGAGTGGTAGAGACTTTGCCTTTAATAAAATGTGTGTTATGTTATCAGTTACTTGAGAGACATACGGACATACCGAATTAGGAGAAGGATAGGCCACTTGGCCCCTTGAATCTGCTCTGCCATTCAACAAAGTGACATAGCTAGGTTAAGTGAGTGGGCAAAGATCTGGCAAATGGAGTGCAATGTGGGCAAAAGTGAAATTTTTCATTTTGGCAGGAAGAGTAAAAAAGAAGCCTATTATCTAAATGGTGAGAAATTGCAGTGCTCTGAGATTTAGAGGGATCTGGGTGTCTTAGTGCATGAATCACAAAAGGCTAGTATGCAGGTATGGCAAGTAATTCAGAAAGCTAATAGAATGTTATTATTTATTATGAGGGGAATTTATGACAAAAGTAGGAGATCACGCTTCAGTTATACAGGGCACTGATGAGACCACATCTGGAGTACTGTGTACAGTATTGGTCTCCTTATTTAAGGAAGGATGTAAATGCGTTTGAAGCAGTTCAGAGAAGGTTTACTAAACTGATACCAGGAATGGGCGGGTAGTCTTATGAAGGAAGGTTGAACAGGCTAGGCTTGTATACACCGAAGCTTAGAAGTGTAAGAGGCGACTTGATTGAAACCTTTAATATCCTGAGGGGTCTTGACAGGATGGATGTGGCGAAGAATTTTCCTCTTGTGGGAGAATCTGGAACTAGGAGTCACAGTTTAAAAGTAAGGAGTCGCCCATTTAAGACAGAGATGAGAGAAATGTTTTTCCCTGAGGGTCATGAATCTTTGGAACTATCTTCCTCAAAAGGCAGTGGAAGCACGGTCTTTGAATGTTTCAAGGCAGAGCTAGATAGATTCTTGATAAACAGGTGGTGATAGGTTATTGGGATAGGCTGGTATGTAGAGCGGTGTTTACAATCAGATCAGCCATGACCTTATTGAATGGCAGAGCAGGCTTGAGGGGCCGAGTGATCTACTCCTCCTAATTCATATGTTCATATAAGATCATGGTTGATCTGATTGTAACCTCATCTCCACATTCCCACCTATCCCTGCTAATGTTTTGCCCCTCTGTTTATCAAGAATCTATCTACCTCTGCCTTTAAATATTCAAAGATTCTGCTTCCACTGCCTTTTGAGGAAGGCAGTTCCACAATTATTATCCTATTCACAAAGGTAGTGTTTAATTAATATCCTACTGTGGGTTGGAGTTTCAATCTTGGACTGGGCTAATAATGCGGGTAAGTTTTGATGTGTAAAATGACAAATTAAATATTGTGCTAGTCATGAAACATCTTGCCTCAAGCAAAGTGAAGGCGGCCCAGCTCATCCTCCATAAACTGCTGTTGCTGGATTGTGTGAAAACTCAATCAGGACAGGTAAGTTCTTTAATGAAGTTGGGGGGAGAATTGCCTTAGTAGTGTAGGGCAACTGAAGTAGAGCAGTATGGAAGAAAGATGATAGCTATAAAACAGAGAAAGATAAATTTTAACTATGATATGTTAAACCTTGCATATGTTGTGCACTTTCTGTATGTAATTTTTTCCAATCACGTTTGATATCTATTAACACTGACAATGTGACACAAATATTAAAATATATAGCATTGTTTAGCTGTTACAATTTTTAATGTCAAGCATTTTAGGCTTCGACTGTAGGTGCCACTGTTACGTTTCTCAGTTGCATTTCACAGGTCGACACGCCATTTTCTTTTTTTTTGGAAGAGAATTTATTTTATCTTTTCAGGTTTAACATGGTTCTCCAGCCAGCCCTTTTCTGCAGTTTACTCACTTCTCGATTACCCAATTTATTGGTAATAAAGGTCTGAAAGCCCTAGCACTCAGATCAGTGCAATCATTTGAGGCTACTTGATTGAGATTTCAGGTTTGTTCCATCTAACAGGGTGACGAACAATGGCATAACCTTAATGATTTATATTAGACAAGTATATATTAATTTATTAATATCTATAGCAAGCTAAAACTTGCATTCTCAGATCAATAAAATGAGACAAGATTATAACTTCTTAAACTTAACTGTGGATGGCACAACAAAATTTGCCAAAAGGATGGTATATATGGTCAAGGGGGAGGGGCTCAACAGAGTGCCTGCAACACCCCCATGAACAATCTCACATGAAAGCTGCTGGTATAAAGTAAAAACTATTTAATCTGTGCATACTCCCTTGTGAAGTAGCACTTTTATCGCAGTTATCTCTGTTACACTGTCCACTATGATTAAGCTTTGCTAAGAGTCCTCCAAGGTAAATGATGGTGTTGTTTATTTGCTTGGTTGCCTCTCCATTTCCAAGTCCCTAAAATCGTCCCAACGGACAATGTTGCTTTCCTCTCCCCACTGTTTTCTCCTGCTGCTCCTTTCACTTTCCTGCTGAAGCAACTTCTAGCAATTTTGGGGTTTAACACAACGGAGAGATTGTTCTGCTGTAGAGTTGCTGAGGCTTGGCAGCTCTGCAGAGGGGAAAAGCTGGGGTTTGACAGAATTATGGAGGGGTGCAGAGTGAATTAAAATCATAAATAAAGGAGCGTCATTAATAAATCCAATCGGGAATTCTGGGGAGACTTCTTTACTCAAAGAATGGTTAGATTGTGGGGAGAGCTACCACAAGGTACGTTTAAAAGGTTGTTACGACCAGATGAGGGGGAGTGAACTGGCTTCCCTTTATTCAGCCCCCTCAGTTGGTAGCAACAAAAGTTGAAAGATGTCTTTTCTTCGTAGATGCCTTTTCCAATCCAAATGTTATTTACTTCTCAATGAGGAGCCACTAAAACCAGGTTTTCTTGAGTCAAAGAAAGAGTAAGTTTATTAGTTGCTAAACCTGGGAAAAAATAATAAAAGCCACAACGACACATACAACAGACCTCAGAAGAAAAGTTAGAATCCAAAAACAAAAGTTAATTGAATATAGGGTTAAGTCCTTTGCTTGTTTCTGAAGCGTAGGATTTTTGAACATTGTGGCAGTTTGACTTAGCTGGTTTCCTTTAGCCTTGGAGTTGCATTGAAGTTCAAGTAACTGAACCTTGATGGATTTAATTTTAGCTTCACAGAGAGAGAGAGATTCCTTACTGCTCCCTTCAGCAGTGTTTCCAATGACTTTGGTTTCTCTCTCCGTTTCTGGCTTAGAAAAAACAGTTCATAAATCTCCTGTATGTATATTCCAAGAAAGAATTCAACTAACATGTCTTGTAGTCGTTGTCGCACAAGTAATTGCATTTTTGATCTTTCATCTCAGAAATTTTTGACACATTTCAAGATAGTAGAAACCAACAGGAGATGAGGTTATTTTGTCCTCCAAAAGGGGCTTTGAGTATCTGTTGGGTATCGGGCTGGTTAGCAGTTCATTGTCTTGACAGAATTACAGCTGATTAAAGTCCAGCACTTAGCATTTTTAAAGCCTTTTCAAGAGTCCCTTTTGAAGTGAAATTTGACATGTGGAATTCCATGAGCAACATGTCAGTAGTGCAATCTATATAGTAACTTTCCAGAAAAGGTCAACTTACAATTCCAGACATCAGGTTACTCATGGCAGCATTTTTGGTTGGCATCTTCTCTTGTATATTTTAAGAAAAATAGGTCCTCTTTAAACAGTTCAATATATCTTTGGTTAGCTGGTGAAGGTACAGGTAGATCTCATTCAGTCATAACTTCCTGTTGTTGTAATAAAGTATATTTAAGACCTCTAGTTTATAACACTTTGGGCATGTGAACATATGCAGGTTTCAGCACTTGATTGGTTAAAATGTCATATTCAGGGCAGAATTTTGCCCTAGGTTGGCTGAACTCCGCCGCCGAAGCGGGCCCTGCCACCATTTTAAGTGGGCAGGCTGCCCGATGGGAAGCGCTATACGCTTCCTGTGCGGGAGGGGAGGGATTCCCATCTGTCAAAGTGCGCTCCTTCGCTCATGCAGATAAGTGCTGTCTCAGGGAGATCAGTGAAAGTTTTACAAACTTAGAAAAATAGAAAAAAAAAATTATTAACATGTCCCCCTCATGTGACAATGTCACACGAGATGCGACATGTTAATAAATATCACATAAAATTTATTAAACTTTTTTAAAGCGGACATGAAACCTCACCCTGCCAGTGGATGAGGTTTTATGTTTTTTCTATTGCCCACTGGGCAACCTTAAGGTTGGATGGGCAGGGCCTTTAACTACCATAATTATCCTGTCGCGTGCAGACAGCTGATTTCGATGTCCGCCCGCCTTCCTCAATATTTAAATGGACTGGGATGACTCCAGGGTTCCTCCTGCTAATGTTGAAAATCAAGTACAGGCTGTTCTCGGACTTATGTCACAACTGGTTCCTGAAAACCGCGTTGTAAGTCGAAACGTCATAAGTTGGAACCGATTTTCCCACCGGAACATTTTATAAATGAGGGATTGGTTCGTGAACTAAAGCCCGATACCCAATTTACTAGTTACCATTTCACCTTTCCAACTTTGTCTCAGCAGTTTATGTTTGATAATTTCGTTAATGATTTCACACAGTTTACCCTTTTTTCAGGATTTTTATAGGGTGATGAGGTCTTTCTGGGCTTCGTCTCAATGTTTTTATGAACGGGAATCCATGTCCCTGACCCTGGGGAGCATCGTTCCCACAAAGGACGACCTCCATACCTGTATATTTTACTGCTCCGACCTGGTGAATTCAGACCTTTCATGATCGGCTGCCCAAGATCCGGCCGACTCAGCTTTGGCAGCATTGGACCACGCTTGGGCCCAACTAGGGCCAATAGGTTGCACGGAACCAGTCGGATGCGGCGTTCCGAGATGATTGGCGTCAGACTGCAGGCTCCAGATTCCCATTGCAATCAATGAGCGAGCTGTCAGCAGGGCAAGGCCACATTTTTATTGGCAAATCACGACCTCATTTCCTGCAGGTTTTAAACATTCATCCCAGTGTATTTAGACCTCTGCCGGAAACTGACTTGCTTTTGGGGCTTGCATGTATTGTAAAGTCAAAACTGACATTGTAACATCGAAACAGGGTGTCAATTTATAAACATTGTAAGTGCCATTCGTTGAAGACTGCCTGTGGTTGAAGTTAAAATCTGAAAGAAATATTAATGCATTAGACATACACATATTACATAGATCTACAACACAGAGACAGACTACAACAAAAACGAAATTAGCTGGAAAGCTCAGCAGGTCTGACAGCATCTGCGGAGAGGAACAAAGTTAATGTTTCGAGTCCAGGTGACTCTTCTTCAGAACTAAAGAAATATAGAAAATTGGTGAAATACAAGCTGGTAGAGGGAGGGTGGGACAGGTAGAGATGGATAGAGGGCCAGTGATAGGTGGAGGCAAAGAAGAGATTGCCAAAGATATTGTAGACAAAAGGATAAAAGGGTGTTGACGGCAGTGATATTATCTAAGGAATATGCTAATGGTGACATTAAGGGTAGAAAGCAGGACAAACAAGTGGCAGATGGCCCTAGTTGGGGTGGGGTGGGGGGAAGGGATCGAAGTGGGCTAAAAGATGGAGATAAAATGATAGAAATCCCCATCCACCACTACTCTCCCCCGTCTGGCTGAACTTGTTCTCTCCTGAACAATTTCTCTTTAAACTCGTCTCATTTCCTCCAAATAAAAGGTGTGGCTATGGGTACCCGTATGGGCCCCAGTTATGCCTGCCTCTTTATGGGGTATGTGGAACATTCCTTGTTCCAGTCCTACTCAGGTCCCCTCCCACAACTCTTTCTCCAGTACATCGATGACTGCTTCGGTGCCGCTTCATGCTCTCCTCTGGAACTGGAAAAATTTATTAATTTTGCTTCCAATTTCCACACCTCCATCATTTTCACATGGTCCATCACTGACACTTCCCTCCCTTTCCTTGACCTCTCTGTCTCAATTTCTGGTGATAGACTGTCTACCAATATTCATTACAAGCCTACTGACTCCCACAGCTACCTCGACGACAGCTTCTAATTTCTCGCTTTCTGTAAGGACTCCATCCCATTCTTTCAGTTCCTTCGCCTCCGTCGCATCTGTTCTGATGATGCCACTTTCCAAAACAGTTCCTCTGACATGTCTTCCTTCTTCCTTAACCGAGGTTTTCCACCCACGGTGGTGGTTCAACCGTGTCCGGCCCATCTCCCGCGCATCCACCCTCACACCTTCCTCTCCCTCCCAGAACCATGATAGGATCCCCCTTGTCTTCACTTGCCACCCACCAGCCTCCACATTCAAAGGATCATCCTCTGCCATTTCCACCAACTCCAGCCTGATGCCACAACCAAACACATCTTCCCTTCACCCCCCCCCCCCCCCAACCCCCTGGCGGCATTCCGCAGGGATTGTTCCCTCCGGGACACCCTGGTCCACTCCTCCATCACCCTCTACACCTCAACCCCCTCCCACGGCACCTTCCCATGCAACCACAGAAGGTGTTACACCTGCCCCTTTACTTCCCCCCTCCTCATCATCCAAGGGCCCAAACACTCCTTTCAAGTGAAGCAGCATTTCACTTGCATTTCCCTCAATTTAGTCTACTGCATTCGCTGCTCCCCATGTGGTCTCCTCTACATTGGAGAGACCAAATGCAGACTGGGTGACCGCTTTGTGGAACACCTTCTAACTGTCCACAAGCATGACCCAGACCTCCCTGTCTCTTGCCATTTCAACACACCACCATGATCTCAAGCCCACATGTCCATCCTTGGCCTGCTGCAATGTTCCAGCAAAGCTCAATGGAAACTGGAGGAACAGCACCTCATTTTCTGACTAGGCATTCTACAGCCTTCCGGAATTAACATTGAGTTCAACAACTTCAGATCATGAACTCTCTCCTCCATCCCCCTTTTTCCAATAATTTATATTTTAAGATATATTTTTCTTTTCCCACCTACTTTTAGATCTATCAATTTATCTCCACCATTTAGCCCATTTCGATCCCTTCCCCCCACCCCACCCCCACTAGGGCCATCTGCCACTTGTTTGTCCTATTTTCTACCCTTAATGTCACCATTAGCATATTCCTTAGATAATATCACCACCATCAACACCCCTTTGTCCTTTAGTCTATGACATCTTTGGCAATCTCTTCTTTGCCTCCACCTATTACTGGTCCTCTATCCATCTCTACCTATCCCACCCCCCTCTACCAGCTTATATTTCACCACATTTCTATATTTCTTTAGTTCTGATGAAGAGTCTTCCAGACTCAAACCGTTAACTGTGTTCCTCTCCTCAGATGCTGTAAGACCTGCTGAGTTTTTCCAGGTGTTTTTGTTTCAGATTTCCAGCATCCGCAGTATTTTGCTTTTATTTTAACAGAGACAGACTATTCAGTCCAACTGATCTATGTTGGTGTTTAGACTCCAAGAGCCTCCTATCACTCTAATTATATCTTCTGACACTGCCCCAGTATCTCTTTATTCCCTTTTTCCTCATTTATGCGAACCCCTTCTCTCATGCACCACAGGTACTCAATGTAATGCCAGTAATGTATAGACATCCATGCCACAATAGTACCATGGTGTGAGAGGTCCTTGAGGGTGGGGAACAGCTGTGGTTTAAAATGTTGTGCACTCATTCATGTTGTTTTTACAGCAGTGAGTTTTGTGGCATCTGACTTTCCTATCATGTTTTATAGATAGGACACTTGATTAACTAAGTGCAGTTGGGCACCTGATTTGCAATTACCTGCTGCTACATTGAAAAGGAGATGGAAGCTGCCATCTCCACAAGTTTAAGTGACTTTGCCTCCTCTCTTTGTGTGTCAGGAGGAACAAAGAGGCCTTTGGCCTCCCCTGCTTTAATCTCTGGCCTCCTTGCAGTGTATCTCCAGCCTCAGTGCTCTCTCTACCTCACTGCTCCGCGCCCAGCTCTGATGTTCCGCCCCTGTACCATGTCCAAAGTTGGCAGGCAACTGGGTTGCTCCCAAATGGGCAACCGATCCAAAAACTGATGGAAGTTCAGCTGTTAAGTTTGATTTAACCACTGCACCTTCCACCATTTTCAGTCTCTCTCCTCCTCTCCATCATGAATATCAGGGCCATCATTTCCAAAGCAGAGATTCTGCTCCTGGTGCAGAGTTTTATTCAACAGAAACGTGGAATGGAGAATAAGGCCTGGTGGTCAGCACATCCAATTTACAGGACTGCTGATTTTAATAGTTTAAAAAAATATGGAGTACAGTGAATTAAGCCTGTTCATGTCTGGCCTGATTCTCCAATTTTTGCAACTAGTATATAAGGCCCTGCACCAAGAACAGAGTCTTGCAACTTTGGGGCTAAAATGCAGTTTATTGATGATGTCTGGGATGGATTGTTCCATGTTTTTAGACAGCCATTCAAAATTTTAAGGATCATTGGACTTCATTATTTTTTATAAGAAATTCGTCAGCGTCTAGAGGAGCTTTCGTCCAAAGAGCATTTCACAGCCCATATTGAGCAGATGCTGCTGGAACTTAAGGCTCAGGAGGAGAAGAATCAATGTGCATTAGGTGCACTCCAAGAGAAAATCGAACTGCTGCAGATGGAATCCATGTACGTATACAAATACACAAAACAAATAAAAGAGTGGGACATTTGTAACAAACCGACCAGAAGACACCACAATGTAAACTTAAAAGAATGCTCTCTGGAGGGCTTTATATTTTCATTCATAGGATGTGGAGTGACATGTCAGCATTTGTTGCCCTTGAGTGGATTGTTAGGCCATTTCACAGGGCAGTTAAAAGTCAAACCACAGTGTTGTGGGTCTGGAGTCACATTACCGATCAGACCAGGTTAGGACAGCAGATTTCCTCCTCTAAAAGGCATTAATGAACCAGGTGGGTTTTTACAACAGTCCAGTATTTTTAAGGCCATCTGATACTAGCTTTTTATTCCCAATTTATTTAACTGAATTTAAATTCCCCAGCTGCCCTGGTGAGATTTGAAATCATGTATCTGATTCATTAGTCTAGGCCTCTTTAGTACTAATCTCGTAAGTTAACTATTATGCCACTATACCCATGAAAATGTGAACCATACCTTGGTTGTCAGCAGGAAGGCCAGCATATATAACTAAAATATGAACTTTTTATTCTGTTTCCCTCTTCGATTAATTGGTTGATTTTTTTTAAGATAACTGGTACACATCAATGATTAGTTGTCACAGCGCTGTAACATCCTGCTCCCGTAACTCAATGTTGATCTTAGAATTTTGTGTGTCTCCTTTGTGGATAGTACTTTGCAAATATTCTAGGTGCTAGTGTGACTTTGACTGCAACTGTTTGACTACAGCTTAGTAGTTTTTACATCTGAAAATTAAAGCAACAACAAATTACATTTACAAATTGATCCAATGACAACAAGCTGAAGCTGGAAGATATACTTGTAGCAGAGATTTTATCACATTAGTGTTGGAATGCCACTTTGTGTTGTGCCAGAATAAATACTGTCGCACCCGATGCACAGCCTCAGCACATGCGAATGCTGCAACTTCATTGTGACCCAATTACATTGATAAGTGTACAGCATTAGAAGGTGACAACTTGCTTCACATCGCTATACAGAAGTATTGTGATTGCTTTATAATGCAGCCTAATGACTCAGATAATTGTAATCCCCAGCTGTTTTTCAAAAAGAGAAAATTTCTTTCAGTATTTTTAATGCAGCTGTCAGCAAAAATATTTCCTGTGTTTTGGATCAATGGCTTATAATTTAATTTTGTGGTCATTTTGTGGCATTCAGATATTTTTCCTGATAATCTAGTTTGATAGCCAGATTTCATTTTCTACATTAGGAGTTAGGTTAGAATGCCAGTCATGGCTACATCCAGACTCTGAAACTCTGAATGGCCTAGCACCATAGCTGTTTCGATATTTGGTTGGGAAAAAGATGAGTAGGAAGCTGAAAATGTAAAATTTCATATTTCAGGCAAGGGAGTTTTTGAATAATTTGATTACTGAGTTGATCAGTCGAACCATCATTATTTTGACAAGAACACAATACATTACAATTCTGTGTTGTTGATTCTATATAATTCTACTGACTTGTGTGTCCTTATCCCAGTGGCAAACAGGATGCAGTCAAAGTTACAGACAATTCTCCTGCAGAGAAAAGGGAAGAGAAAGTGCCACTTACTTTTGTATCGTTTGCTGGTGGTGATAGCCTATCCACTGAAATAGGGTAAGCAGAACATGTTTTTAAAATATAAATAGAATGTCATCACCCACTGGTAAAGGACCAAATTGTGTCCATCCTGAATCTAATTCAGATTTCTATTATACACTTTTGCATGTGTTTCACCTAGCCATTCTTTGAATGACTTTTTTTAAGTCATAGCTTGAGTTATGATTTAACATCACATCTGTTCAGAAGTATTCTAATTGCTATAAATCCTGCAATTTCTAATCTTAAAGTAGCAGTTTGTGCTTTCACCTTTTGGCTAGTTTAATCTACTTGTATTATCACATGTGCCTGTCAGTATTTTGAAGATCTCAGTCTCTAACTTTTTTTAAAGTTAACTAGAAGTAACTATCATTCTTAAGAATTTTGAATCCTTGAAATAGTTGATTTACCATTCTTACCTGTGCACCTTTAAGAAAAAAGTGTCCAAAATTCCATTCATAGTAGTAATATTGAGCTATATAAATTTTAAGCAACTTGTGTCAATAATTAAAGGTCCTTCAGATGAATGACTGAACTTAATTAGAATGGGCTGAATTGTCTACTTCTGTTTCTATATTCCTATGATTGTCAGATGGATGGAAAGTCAGTTTGGTGAACTTTGCACCTACTCAACCTCCTTCCCAGGGTTCTGACAAGTTTCTCAGGTTCAATCAAATTTATGCTTTATGGGCAGGTTCCCAGCAGGATTTCCAACTTCCGGGGTGTTGCGGAGAGCGAAAGGAAATGGGAACTTTAGCCCTTAATGCTCCAGCAGTGGAGTGGGATTGGCTGTCTATCAGGCAACTGAAAAGAAGTGCCAACTTTTAAAATAATTTGAAGATTTGTGCTGTGCGGGAGTAATTTTTAAACTCCCTTCCTCTCACCATAGCAAGGCCAAACATCAGAGATATAACATGCTGCCGTTCAATGATGTTATAGTAGTAATGATAGAGAAAGATGATTTATGATATCATCCGACCATCACCACACTCTTGGAATGTTCCAATTTATTTATTGGTCACATCATCTCCAGCTCAAATTCCCAGATAGGGTGTCCATTAGTAAGGAGCTAGTATAATAGCTTCCTGACTGTCCCAGGTCCATTCAGAGCCAGCAGAAAGTGAGAGAAAAATTTTGCTTCAGTGTTTTTGTTGACAAATGTCTTAAATTGTTAGATACCTAAATTGCAGATGACCACTTATCCTGTCCAAAACAAAAACAGAATTACCTGGAAAAACTCAGCTGGTCTGGCAGCATCGGCGGAGAAGAAAAGAGTTGTGCATCTACCCTCACGCCTTCTCTTCCCTCCCAGAAACATGATAGGGTCCTCCTTGTCCTCACTTATCACCCCACCAGCCTCCGCATTCAAAGGTCATCCTCTGCCATTTCCGCCAACTCCAGCATGATGCCACCACCAAACACATCTTCCCTTCACCCACCCTGGTGGCATTCCGCAGGGATCGTTCCCTCCGGGACACCCTGGTCCACTCCTCCATCACCCCTACTCCTCAACCCCCACCTATGGCACCTCCCCATGCCCATGCAAAAAATGCAACACCTGCCCCTTCAACTCCCCTCACTGTCCAAGGGCCCAAACACTCCTTTCAAGTGAAGCAGCATTTCACTTGAATTTCCCCCAACTTAGTCTGCTGCATTTGTTGCTTCCAATGCGGTCTCCTCTACATTGGAGAGACCAAATGTAAACTGGGTGACCGCTTTGCAGAACACCTGTGGTCTGTCTGCAAGAAAGACCCAAACCTCCCTGTTGCTTGCCATTTTAACACTCCACCCTGCTTTCTTGCCCACATATCTGTCCTTGGCTTGCTGCATTGTTCCAGTGAAGCCCAACACAAACTGGAGGAACAGCACCTCATCTTCCAACTAGGCACTTTACAGCCTTCTGGACTGAATATTGAATTCAACAACTTTAGATCTTGAACTCCCTCCTCCATCCCCACCCCCTTTCCATTTCTTCCCCCTTCCTTTTGTTTTTTCCAATAATTTATATAGATTGTTCTTTTCCCACCTATTTCCATTATTTTTAAATCTTGTAAGCCCTGCTAGTCTTTCCACCCCACCCCCACTAGACCTGTACCTTGAGTGCCCTGTCATCCATTCTTAATTAGCACATTCGTTTAGATAATATCACCACTTTCAACACCTCTTTGTTCTTTTGTCTGTGACATCTTTTGATTATCTGCTCCTATCACTGCTTGCTTGTCCCTACAACCACACCACCCCCCAACTTCACTCCCCTCACCTCCCCCCCCAACCTTAAACCAGTTTATATTTCACCCCTCCCCTAATATTCACTCAGTTCTATTGAAGGGTCATGAGGACTCGAAACGTCAACTCTTTTCTTCTCCGCCGATGCTGCCAGACCTGCTGAGTTTTTCCAGGTAATTCTGTTTTTGTTTTCACTTATCCTGTCCAGTTCATTTTCCTGTTTTGCTTTGCAACAAAACACTAATAGCAAATTTAAAACTTCTAAGTGAGTAATGAAACTCTTTGGACCAGGTAGTTTGATGTTTCACCATGTTGCTGAAGCATTGGCTTAAAATTTAGCCCTAATTGATGACGTAGTGAATGTAGATTACTATTTACTTGGAGCTAAGTACTTTCACATTGCCGGCAGAAAAGGACGAAGGAGATGAAAGGACAGTTAGTTAATGAACTTAGCACCCAAAGCACCAACTGAATAACATTTCATTGCTTACTAACTACTAGTGGAAGGTCAAAGGACAGAAAAATTAGAGGAATATTTTTTGACAGTGATTTATTTGAACATGAAATTCCCTACCATACATAGTAGATGAAGACGAAAAATGTAAAAGGGTTGGAAGAAGAGCGGGGAATGGAACTAAATCAATGAGCTTTGAAAGAGCTGGCACTGGGCTCAATTGCTGTGTCTAGCTCTGTAAAGTTTCAGAATTCTACTAATATTATCTTTTAAGAAAAACAGAAAATGCTGGAAATATATAGCAGCTCAGTCAGCTGCTCTAATGAGAAAAGGCAAGTGATGTTGTTCTGGGTGAATACCTTTTATTGGGCTTACTGGTGGCAAAATATACAGGGCCTGACTTTTCAGAGGATTGTTTTCTTGGTGCAAATGCAGTAGAGGCATTTAAGGAATATTAAAGCTGGAGGCTTTAGTAAAATCTATATTTCCACATCATGATTTCTTCCCAGTGCACTGAAACTAGTCTACCTTCAGAGTGGTGGCAATGATCCTGCTATTCTGGCACAGATAAATGGCCTTCAGGCAGAGGCTCAACGTCTGGAAAAGTCTACACGACCACCAAAGGAGAAAAAGAAAAGTGCGTAGAAATCGGTGTCAAATTTGTTTTGTTTGTTTTATTTTAGAGAAAATGACTGTTCTTGAAGAAGAAATACTTGTTGCCAAAGAGATAAAATACAAATGTTCTAACTGAGATCTGTTATATTCCTTGCACATTACAGAGCATGAATCACCACACAAATCACTGGATGCTGAATTCCTAGCTGTGGAACTCGAGAACCGGCGCCTGGAAGATGAAATTTTGAAACTAAAGCTTCAGCGAGAAAGGAGGAACCCTGATGATGGTAGGTCTTGGACTTTCAGAAATGAGCCTCATGCACATGGTTATCCACTACAAAAGTAATTTAACATAATGTTAATGAGTACGTATAGATGAACAGTATACTGTTTAGATAATTGCAGACCTGATTAAGTAATCGCTAAACTTTGACATTGCTAAAGTATAGTTGCACCTGTGTACTTTTTTAAAGGAATCTTTCCAGTCAAATGCTGTGCAAGAAAACAAAACCTATTATTGAACAGTGATACTGAATTGAAAGATGTGCAGTTACTGAGTTTCAATGCACTGGTCTTAACCTTGGAGCTCCCACTTGTTAATTGTGTATGTGCTGTACTTTGAGTTGTGTCCATTTAAAATGTTGCAATTTCATTTACTGTCATTTTCATTCCTTAAATCTTGTTGGTAAATCTGAAATAAAGAATGGAAAAACCAAATCCTATATGTTACTAATGATTGTAATTTTAGAAACATTTAATAAAAATATAATTTGAATAGGAAAAGTTGTCTGTTGTTAATAAGATAATATTTCATTCAATATAAAGAAAAATATTAATTACTTAAGTAAGCATGGATTGCGAGAAGACCATTCAATCCATGAACACAGGTCTTTCTGCAGGCCATGTATAACCCTCTGTATCCATTTAATCGCATAAGGAGAAACTCTGCAAAGTGTTTCCCTGTCCCTTCCTTTAAGGTAAATTGCATTCTATGTTATTAGCAATAAGACCCCTCATTCTACCTACCGCATTCCGTGATTTCTCACATTCATGTCTATTTTCCCTGTCTTCCGGATGACAAACTGATTAGCCTACTACTGGGATGAAGCCAATCATAAACGAGATTTGTTTTACATGCAAACAATCTCCCTTTTTCTTTTGGCATTTTTTTTGTCCTTCTGTCTCCTCCCCTCCCCTTGTCACCCAGCCATGGCATATTTCTTTTCTCCTCAGGTACTTGCCATCTTGATCCTTACCCCAGTTTATTAGTGCTCCTCTGCTTCCTACTCTTGTCATGGTCCCATACATGAATGCATTTGAATAAACCCTATGTGCCTCTCCTGCCAGTTTCTAGAGTTGCAACAGTCCGAACTTTCAAAAGGAGCACTCCTGCTCCATTGAGCCTCACAAACATAATTTTATACTTACCTCTGCTGAGTGTCTTCCAGGTTTTACCAAGCGGAGCATTTTCACAGCTTATCTCAGTAACCTCTTACTGTGCTCAGCCTTCGTTACACTCTCCATTCCTCTGATTCTAGCCTCTTGTACAACTCCCCCCACTCCCCTTCATTTACGGCCTATTATACTCCATGCTCTAGGATTCTCTCCCTAAACTCCATCTTCTTCCTTCTTCCAGACCCTCCTTAAAACCAGTTCTTTGACCAAGGTTTTAGTCAACTGATTTAATGTCTCCTACTTTGGTACTTTCAATCTTTTTTTTATGCCTCCAAGATTCACCTCGAGATATTTTTCTACACTGAAGGTACTATATAAAAATATTGTTGCTTGATAAAACCCAAGGGGTTCACGGAACTCTACACTGATTGTTCTGGTAAAAATGTTACTGGTACAGGGATGGTATCAGAACCTTGCTTTTGTTACAAGTTAATAGTGGGGTGGGGGGGACAAAAATAAGAAATCAATACATTTGGAAACAGAAGTTTGTACAATGGATGTTATTTTAAATGGGCTTCAGAATACAAAAATAAAAGTACCAAGGGGTCAGATCGACTAATCTAATGCACAGTCTTGCCGATATTCATGACTCAACCAGTTACCACCTGCCATACTGCTATGCAGGTCATCTGGCCTTGAAATTTGTTTAGAGGAAGAGGATTCCAGAAAACAAAACGCTGGTGTCTGGAATTCACATAATAAACATTATTGCTTAAAGAGATCACAGTGGTACTTACATTAACCTTAATTATATTTCACTTAAAATAGACTATGAAGAATGAAGCTTGTATTGGACAAAAGAATACCTCAGAGGCACATCTTTTAAGCAATGTAATTCATGCAGCAATTCCTGTTTCAACGTTTAGCAGTGAATGAAATGTGAAGGGGTCAGAAAATGTGGAGTTTAGTCTCAAGGAGAGTTTGCTTCAAGGTGCAGTTGCCATTAGTTTCTTGTCTAAAATTAATACATGTGTGATGTGAGTAAGAGTAGTTTGAGAGAATTTGGCATTAATGAAATTTAAAGCTAACGCTATCTACATGTTTAAGTTAGACACAGAGGAATGGCAGTGCAGGAGACTTTCAATGTGCGTGGTGTGTGAAATGTGGACCAATCATGGAACCTCAATCTATTCAAGGTGCACATTTGCATTAATTGTTGGAAAATTGACTCTCTGAGGCAAAGGGCCCCTGTGTTTAAGCAGCCAATTGCCCACAAGTCTCTGTATCAGAGAAGTGAGGCATTTCTGGATCATACTCTCCAGAATGTAGCCATCCAAGATACGAGGTCACCAGTTATGAAGATATCAAAGGTTAACTCCATATCATCACCTGGCCATGGTGAATGGGATATACCCCAAATGAATGGAATACACATAAGGAGGTTGCAAGACCCTTGCTATTCATTCACAAGAGTGCACAACAGTCCAGTAAAGGATCAAGCTTGAGTAAAGGACCAAGTATCCCACATTTGGAAATTATGAATGACTGCAGAAGTATCTATTTCCAGAGTTTGGGTGGAATATTTGGTTATGTAGATAATTGGTAATTTATTCATGCAGGTCGTAGAAACATACATAGAAAATAGGAGCAGGAGTAGGCTATTTGGCCCTTCGAGCCTGCTCCGCCATTCATTATGATCATGGCTGATCATCCATCTCAATAAAATAAAAGCAAAATACTGCGGATGCTGGAAATCTGAAACAAAAACAAAAATTGCTGGAAAAATTCAGCAGGTCTGACAGCATCTGTGGAGGAAGACAGAGTTAACATCTCAAATCCATATGACTCTTCATCAGAACTAAAGAGAAATAGAAATGTGGTGAAATATAAGTTGTTTAATGAGGGTTGAACTGGATGAGGCTGGATAGAGGGCAGTGATAGGTAGAGGCTAAGGAGAGATTGCCAAAGATGTCATAAACAAAAGGTCAAAGGGGTGTTGACGGTGGTGATATTAACTAAAGGATGTGCTAATGGTGACATTAAGGGTAGAAAGCAGGACGAGCAAGTGACAGATAGCTCCAGTGGGGATGGGGTGGCAGGAGGGGATCGAAATCAGCTAAAAGGTGGAGATAAAACAATGGATAGAAATAAATAATAATAGAAATAAGTGGGAAAAGAAAAAAATATATATTAAAAAATATAATAATTATTAGAAAAAAATGGTTCCAAAAAGGGGGTGGGAATGGAGGAGAGAGTTCATGATCTGAAGTTGTTGAACTCAATGTTAAGTCCAGAAGTCTGCAAAGTGTCTAATCGGAAGATGAGGTGCAGTTCCTCCAGTTTACGTTGAGCTTCACTGGAACATTGCAGCAGGCCAAGGACAGACATGTGGGCATGAGAGCAGGGTGGTGTGTTGTAATGGCAAGCAACAGGAGCTTGCTGACAGACGGAAGGTTTTCCGCAAAGCGGACACCCAGTTCTACGTTTGGTCTTTCCAATGTAGAGGAGACCACATTGGGAGCAGTGAATGCAATGGGCTAAATTGAGGGAAGTGCAAGTGAAGCACTGCTTCACTTGAAAGGAGTGTTTGGGCCCTTGGATGATGAGGAGGGGGGAAGTAAAGGGGCAGATGTTGCACCTTCTGCGGTTGCATGGGAAGGTATCATGGGAGGGGGATAAGGTGTAGAGGGTGATGGAGGAGTGGACCAGGGTGCCCACGAGGGAACAGTCCCTACGGAATGCCGACAGAGGGGGTGAAGGGAACATGTGTTTGGTGGTGGCATCATGCTGGAATAGCCTGCTCCCAATTTCTCCCCTTATCCTTTGATCCTTTTCAACCCAAGAGCTAAATCCAACTACTTCTTGAAAACATACAATGTCTTGGCGTTAGCTACTTTCTGTGGTAGCGAATTCTATAGGTTCACCACTCTCTGGGTGAAGAAATTTCTCCTCATCTCAGTCCTAAATGGTCTACCCCGTATCCTCAGACTGTGACCCCTGGTTCTGGACTCCCCCACCATCAGTAACATCCTTCCTGCATCTGCCCTGTCTAGTCCTGTTATAATTTTATAGGTTCAATGAGATCCCCCCTCATTCTTCTGAACTCCAGCGAATATAATCCTAACCGACTCAATCTCTCCTCATAGGTCAATCCCGCCATCCCAGGAATCAGTCTGGTAAACCTTCACTGCATTCTCTCTATAGCAAGAACATCCTTCCTCAGATAAGAAGACCAAAACTGCACCAGGTGTGGTCTCACCAAGGCCCTGTACAATTGGAGCAAGACATCCCTGTTCCTGTAACTGAATCCTCTGGCTATGAAGGCCAACATACCATTTGCCTTCTTTACCGCCTGCAGCACCTGCATGCTTACCTTTAGTGACTGGTGTACGAGGTCACCCAGGTCTCGTTGCACATTCCCCTCTCTCAATTTATAGCCATTCAGTTAATAATCTGCCTTCCTGTTTTTGCTACCAAAGTGGATAACCTCACATTTATCCACATTGTACTGCATTTGCCATGCATTTGCCCACTCATTCAACTTGTCCAAATCACACTAAAGCATCTCTGCATCCTCCTCACAGCTCACCCTCCCACCCAGCTTTGTGTCATCTGCAAATTTGGAGATATTACATTTAGTTCCCTCAGCTAAATCATTAATATATATTGTGAATAGCCGGGGTCCCAGCACCAATCCCTGCGGTACACCACTAGTCACTGGCTGCCATTCGGAAAAAGACCCATTTATTCCTACTCTTTGTTCCCTGACTGCCACCCAGTTTTCTATCCATCTCAATACACTATCGCCAATCCCATGCGCTTTAATTTTACACGCCAATCTCTTATGTGGGACTTTGTCGAAAGCCTTCTGAAAGTCCAAATAAGCCACATCCACTGGCTCCCCCTCATCAACTCTACTAGTTACATCCTCGAAAAATTCCAGTAGATTTGTCAAGCATGATTTCCCTTTCGTAAATCCAAGCTGACTCTGTCTGATTCTGCCACTGTTTTCCACGTGCTCAGCTATTAAATCTTTTATAATGGATTCTAGAATTTTCCCCACTACTGACATCAGGCTGACTGGTCTATAATTCCCTGTTTTCTCTCTACCTCCCTTTTTTACATAGTGGGGTTACATTAGCTACTCTCCAATCTGTAGGAACTGTTCCAGAGTCTATAGATTCTTGGAAGATGACCACTAATGCATCCACTATTTCTAGGGCCACTTCCTTAAGTACTCTTGGATGTAGATTATCAGGCCCTGGGGATTTATCGGCTTCAATGCCATCAATTTCCCCAACACCATTTCCCTACTAATACTGATTTCTTTCAGTTCCTCCCTCTCACTAAACCCTGTGTTCCCCAACATTTCTGACATGTTATTTGTGTCCTGCTTTGTGAAGACAGAACCAAAGTAAATTTATTTCCATCCATTGTTTTATCTCTACCTTTCAGCCTATTTCGATTCCGCCACCCACCACCACCACCACCACTGGGCTATCTGTACCTTGCTCATCCTGCTTTCTACCCTTAATGTCCCCTTTAGCACATTCCTTAGATAATATCACCACCGTCAACACCTCTTTGTTCTTTTGTCCATGACATCTTTTTGGCAATCTCCACCTATCACTGGCCCTCTATCCAGGTCTACCTGTCCCATACAGCACCCCACCCCCCCCCCCACCCGCCCCACAAACCAGCTGATATTTCACCTCTTTTCTATTTTTCCTTAGTTCTGATGAAGAGTCATTTGGACTCGAAACGTTAATTGTGTTTCTCTCCGCAGACGCTGTCAGACCTGCTGAGTTTTTCCAGGTATTTTTGTTTTTGTTCTAGATTTCTAGCATCTGCAGTATTTTGTTTTTACCAAAGTATGTTATTTAGTTGGTCAGCCATTTCTTTGTTCCCCATTATAAATTCCCCTGTTTCTGACTGTAAGGGACCTACATTTGTCTTCACCAATCTTTTTCTCTTCATATACCTATAGAAACTTTTATAGTCTGTTTTTATGTTCCCCGCAAGCTTATTCTCGTACTCTATTTTCCCCTTCTTGATCAATCCCTTGGTCCTCCTTTGCTGAATTCTAAACTACTCCCAATCCTCAGGTCTGTTGTTTTTTCTGGCCAATTTGTATGCTTCTTCCTTGGATCTAATACTACCTCTAATTTCCCTTGTAAACCATGGTTTGGCCACCTTTCCTGTTTTACATTTCGTCAGACAGGATTAAACAATTATTGCAGTTCACCCATGCGCTCTTTGAATGTTTGCCATTGCCTATCCACCGTCATCCCTTTAAGAAACATTTCCCAATCCATCATAGCCAACTTGCGCTTCATACCATCGTAGTTTTCTTTATTAAGATTCAGGACCGTAGTCTGAGAATCAACTACGTCACTCTCCAACTTGATGAAGAATTCTATCATATTATGGTCACACATCCCCAAGGGCCTCGTACAACTAGATTGCCAATTATTCCTTTCACATTACACAATGCCCAGTCCAGGATTCTCTCTAGCGGGTTCCTCAATTTATTAGTCCAGAAAACCATCCCCATTTTCACTCCATGTCCTTAGACATGTTAATAGAGAATAACTGATGCCAAGAGGGCTATTGACAAGATACTCAGGGAAAACAGGATCAGGATGAAACAGCATAAAGCTGATACGAACAGTCTAGTTCTGGCAACTGTAGAAGTTGCTGACCAAATTTAAGATCTAGGACTCCCCAGGTGTGAAGAGACTCTGTGGCCCAAAATGATTTCAGGCAGAAGACTTGATTGGCACCAAGCACCAGCATGTGGCACAGTAGATAATTCTAGAGTTTCAGAGTTCAGGGAGACCTATATGGGGAGGTGAAGGCATAGTGGTATCGTTGCTGGACTAGTAATTCAGAGACCCAGGGTTTGAATCCCGCCACGGCAGATGGTGAAATTTGAATGCAATAAAAATCTGGAATTAAAATTCTAATGACCATGAAACCATTGTCAATTGTTGTTAAAAACCCATTTGGTTCACTAATGTCCTTTAGTGACATTAAAGGATTACTCTCATCTCTTTGGCCTGTTGTTGTATGACTAGATATTGGGCAATTAAGATAAACTCCTGATCATAGGGGATACTGGGTTTGTTTATGCAACAGTCCAAAGAAACTGAACCCAAGACTGTCTAGTACATGAAGTGTTAAATAAAAATATGGACAGAATACTTGATTTTAAAATAGTGTCTCAATTACATCTGTCTGCCCTCGTCCAGTTATCCCAGGCCTTCTCACTCCACTTGGCAGCAAGACAACACTTGGCTCAACTCTCCATGTGCAATACCATAGGGAATCAATTATTATTATTTGTTGATATTAAATAGCAGTTTGAGAATGAGAGTTGATTGAAGTATCAGACTTTCTCTGCACTACAGGCTGGGAAATTGGGGGACACAAAATTGATGCTCTGCAGCTTCACTGTAGGTCGAACAGTGGAATTGTAGAATTACACATTACAGAAGAAGGAAACTTGGCTTATTGTGCCTGTGCCAGTTCAGTGAAAGAGCTATCCAATTAAATCTATTTCTTTGCAAATAGCTTGCAATTTTTATCTTTTTAAATATATATCCACTTCCTTTTTGCAAGTTATTGAATATGCTTCCAAATCCCTTTTGAGCAACAGATTCCAGAGACCATGACAATTTTACACATATTACCGTTATAAATGTGGGCATAGGAATGCATAATAGAAAATGCTGATACAAACCTTTGACAAAAATGTGACAACAAGATGTTAGGACTATGTTTAAGGAGGTGTATTGTAAGTTTTTTAACAATCATAGATGTTGAATGTTTTACTCTGCCACCGCTGCCACAGCTAGATCTGAACCACCACACTTGGATGCCTCTCATTAGTGAGACTGTTCATTGTTGTGATAGGAAAGAAGTATTTTATTTTGAGAAAAAGTTTAAGCCCTCCTGTCTGTTTAACGTTTCTGAGTCAGCAATCAATAACTTCTGTTACTGAGCAAATCTATCCAGTTTATTTATAAGAACTTGTTTTATTGTTGGGGAGTTTACAAAGAAGGATGGAAATTGTTTTTATTTTAATAGAACTTTATATAGCACTCCAACAAGCTAAAATGATCAAATTTTGTTTCACTCCTGTGTGTCATCATCCTTGTCCACCAAGTGCTCTCAGATGTTCATGTGTGTGAGGAGCACTGTAAAAATTCAAGTTATTGTCATAGAAAAGTTCACTCGCCAGAATATTGTATTTGAGTGCTTATATAAAATAAAAATTTTCTTCTGTTTTGCTTTAGAATTGGAAAAGGAAATGCAGGAGATGCACCGTGAACACATAAACAAAGTGAGTGACCTGCAAGGAGAAATTGAGATGCTGAAGAGTGAAGCCAACAGAATGCGAATGCGAAGAGGGTTAAGATCACCTCCACATCTGCTCCCACCTCCACCCCCACCCCCACCCCCACATCCAGCTCTGAACCAACACATTCAGGTGCCTCACATGGTAAGAGCAACTCTTTGCTCTGCTGGTTTAAAAAAATTGTGAAATTTCTTGAGGGGTTTTAAGGTTTCCTGCCTTTTTGATAATTTTGGTGGAACCAGTAGAGAGAGTTTATCAGTAGCTATTATTTAAGTAAATTTGTGCAGTATATTTATAAGAATTATTTTCATAACTGGGGAGTTGATCAGATATTCACAGAATACACCATTTGGAATTAGTATATGGAAATTTTCATTATTTTCACTAAACATTCACGCTATTTGCACATTGGTCCTGGTGTTGTTAATCCTTTGAGTTCTGTTATTTTACAAAATTAAATCATAATCCATAGCGTAAAGAGATACATAATTTGTGGACATTTTTGTAAAAGCGTATGAATGATTGTGATTTAACATCCTATCTCAAAAAAGCTTAAAAAAAACATAGTTACTATGTATTTTCTTCCTTGTAACTTATCCTTTACCTTGATTCCTTCCACCCACTTTTACCACAAATCTTAGTTTCCACCCAACCCAGAATGGTGGGATGAAAACCTCACCTTACAAAACAAAATTCGATCACAAACAACTGATATCCTGCATCCAACTGAGCGAACAGCACAAAACTGATCACAGTTCATGATATGTTCAGTATTGTTAAGAGATCATTAAGGATTACTGTGATAGAAATTTTTTTTAAATCTAGACAATAAGGTTAGGATAAAGGCACATAGTGTTGACAAAGAGACAAGTTTGCAAGTATCAAATGTATGCTAAACCTAACCTGAAAATGTTAATGCTGAAGCATCCAAATTGGTTAGGTTAACTCATTGCTAGCGTTTCACACAATGTTGAAGTCAAAGCATTCGCAAAAAGTGTGAACACTTTAAACAAATCCCACTGATTGAATGTTTCATAGGACCACGTCAGACCTCAGACACCAATGATTGCCAAACATTTACTGGATCCTCCAGATGTTTTAGGACCTGCACCCTATGACCCAGTGTAAGTGCCAACATTCTTGCATCTCTCAGATTTAATTATTTGTACTTTCTGTGGTGTCCAATTGGTACATAGCACACCATTTTTAACCAATGTGCTACCCTTAAGAGTTAACTTCTCAGCCGTAGGCCATGTTGTGTTCCAACATAGAAGTATACTTTAATTTTCCTTGTGAATAATTGTTGGCCATTTCCACCGGTGGATTAAGTTTTTAGGTTTTGAAAGCTCTCTGTGCCCCAGTGATCTGTGTTTTCTTCTTTGCTTGTTGTGAACTTGATAGTTGACAGATGACAAACTACCAGTCCTGTCAGCTCCCATACTGTGCATCAACTGACTTGTATTTCCACTCCACTTTCTACTGGCCTTTCTGTTCTATTTTCTTTTATCTGCCTTGCAAACATGGACAACTGATGAGTTTTTAGACTACTCAGCCTTTCTGCTGTGCCTTGTGCAACCTCAGAATCTCCTCCCTCTTCCCCTCTCAGCTCACTTACATGGTGGGATTTGCTTAGCTCCAACTGCTCTGCTGGACTTCACCTGCTCTATATGAGTCCACTGACTCATGACAGGGCAAGAAGTCATGAAAGAAAAAGCCTAATTGTCATCAATGATTTTTCATTAAGTTGCTATGGTAAGATGTTGGGTTTGGGTAGCTGCAGAATGCATTGCAGCTTAGACCCCAGCCTAACTTCAGCCTTTATATCTCTCTGCCTCTCCTTTCCCACTCAGAAAATCTTTTAAGTTCTTGAACTGGCCATGGCATCAGGAACATTCTAATTTGAGTCCAATGCTTGATGGAGAAAAGGGAAGATTGTGTCAACTTATCATGCACCCATTTTCTAGCAAGGTGAGAGTGGCATGGGCAGAAGTAGACAAAGAACAACATTTGATGGGTGCTATGATTACCCATACAGTTAAAGAAAGAAAAAATCCAATAAAAAGATCCAAATGGTATTAGTTCATCTCCAGATCAAATTAATATTGGACTAATGTGTGCTTGAAATGCACGTATGCAGCCAAGGGCTACACCACTTACATCCTACATCAAACTTCTTTTGCTGTGCACCATAAATTATACCATCTATCACAGAGGCTCCAGTATCCAAATTATTTGAAGATGACAGGCCGCCTCCCATTCCATGCTGCAGAATGTGTGGAGATTTTTAAAAATTCAACTTAAAAGCCCCAAACTGCTTTTGTTAATGATCTTTTCATATATGACACAGTTTACACTATGCAATACAAGACAATTTCTAAGTGCCATCACGGCAACTCAAAAACACACTGGAAACAGATGTTAATGCACTAGGGGCATTTAAAAATGACATTTTACATCACTAAACAGAATTTTGGAAATAACCCCTTTACATATAATGCATGGCCTCCCTTCAGCTACAGGTTGGATATTTTAGCTACAAAGCTATTCTTGAATTTGATATGTAAAAAATAAATTGTCTGTTTCATAACTGATACTTTTGATTTCAGAGCAGGGTTGGTTGTCTTTTATGATTTTCTTCTTGGCCTTGCCCCAACATATCGCCTTATCCGCTTGGTTACTGGCTTGTATAATAATGGACAGGAGATGGGGAAGCCATCTGCCTTACCTACAGTGTACTGTGAAATGGGAGTTGGGCCTCACTACATGTCTGAAGGACTCAAAGGCAACTTTGGAATATTATCTGCAAAGCAGCCAGTGCCAAGGTAATGGTGATATATATCATGCACAGAATGTATGTGCTGTCTTACTGCCCATAATCATTTTGTTTTATTTGGAAAGAGGAGCCTTTTCTTATCCTTGGAGTGTGTATTGCATTTAATTTTTTTAGCAGCAAGCTTTTGTAAGCTTAAAATCAAGTAGGTTGTTTATTATCCCAAATTAATGCAATGGAACACATTCGGTATCTTGCACGTGCATACACACGGTCACACACGTGCACGCATGCATACTCAAAAATTGGATATAGATAAAGATAGTACACTTTACAGATTTCAGTTAATTTGGTCTCTGATTTACGATTTCCAGTCTCCCACAAAGCAGGCCTGTGGTTTCTTGAATGGATTTGATGATTTAAAGTTGAAGTGAATATCTTGTAAAATGAAGGGTTCACTACAGATCATGAGACTTCTTTTAGTCATATATATAGGCAGTTGGTTCTCAGGTGAACTTTGAAACTGGAACAGGTTAAATACTTTGGCTGCTTGATGACTTGTAGCTAGTTCCAGATTGTGGTTCTCAGACTGGCTGACGACTGATGATTCTGAATGGATCTGCTGGGTGTTAATGTTGAAGTTGTGTTGCAATAGAATGTAAGCTTTAAGTTGGTCATTATGCACAGCTGTCCCCATTTGGGGATGGATTGGGGAATCGTTGCAAGAGGATATAAACCAGTTCACTCTGAGTGTCGAGGAGGGCTTGGCCTAAATAGCCAAGTGGTTATGGTACTGGGTTTGTAACCCTGAGATCAAGAGTTCAAATCTCACAATGGCAAACTATGAAACAATATAACTTCATCTGAAACAGATGGAAACGGGTTTGTACTCGAAAGAGTTACAGATGCTGCCAGACCTGCAGGAGTTAGGAGGCTGGTAAAAAGACCTGAGTGTCGAGGAGGAACTGGGAGAGTCTGTGACTTTACTTTGCTGTCTTGGAAATAATATTTTAAGGTACAGGCTAGTTTCAGACTCACTCTTCCTCAGCATACAATCGTTGGAATTAACACGGGGTCTTGGGGTAATAAGGGTGCAGTCCCTGAAACTAGCTTTTATCACATGAACACCGGGTTCACGCTCCTGAGGCCCATCCGGTCTAGTTTGGGTGAGAGGAGGCCATTGTGACAGAAAGGGAAATTGATTTTGGCCACTGAGTTTCAATCTTTCCTTTTATCTGGTGTGAAATTTGGAGGCATGCAGTCTGGCCCATCCTTAAACAATGTGATGTGTGAATTCTACAAATGGCTGTGAGTTATGCCCACCTATGTTCATATTTAATTAGATATTCGCTGGAGATATGATACTGATTGTGGTCCCAATGCCAAAGATCACATGATTTGTAGTAGCCATCTTAACAGCTTGCTTGCGTCCAATTTTATAAAGTATTGACTGAATATGACATGCCTGTGCTGAGCATGAAATATGATGGAAACATCTTTCATCTGAGATAGTTCTGCTTATGTTGCACAAGTCTGCACTGGTGAGGAGAATCACTGAACCTTGTTGAAATGTGGTATAAGAGTTGTGACATGAACTGCTCAAGCTCACTTATAATGCCAAACTCAAAAATTTATGGGCACACTCATTGTTGTTGACCATGTTTCTAGAAAATAATTGGAGAGTGAAATTTGATCAAAGTCATGGATGTTAGTGCTGTTGAATGAAATTGTTCATATCACTTCACTCACAACTGTGATTTAGATACAAACTAAAGTTCCTCTTGATGGACCAATAAAGTTGATTCATCTTGAGCCGCCTAGGATTTGTTTTTGTAATTGGCAGAAGAATTAAAGGGGAATTGAAGAGAATGTTTTTCACCCTCAGGATGGTGAGTTCTAGACCCCCAACACCATCTGGCTGAAAAAATTCTTCTCTATTTCCCTATAACCCTTCTCTCAATTACATTATATTTACGTCTCCTGGTTATTGATCTCTCTGCTAAGGAAAATAGATCCTTCCTATCCACTTTATCTAGGCCTCACATAATCTTTACATCTCAATTCAGTCTCCCCTCAGTCTCCTCTGTTCAGATATCTGAGACACTGTCACGTTAGTATCATTCATGCTGGATCAGAGGCTCTGGTCTGTTATGATATAATACTCATTCTTAACAATGCCACTGGTTTGAAGTGACCAAAAAAGTGAATTTTACACCATCACTGGATCCTGTTCCTTCCCTGCTCTAAAACATATTGATTATCCACCGTCACAGGAACCTCTAGTTGAAATGAATGTAAATGCCCCTAATGTTTTACATACTGGTGCTTTCCTTTAGTGACATTATGGTTTATATAATCTAGCAACCTGTTGTTGGTACTCTGTCTGGCTGGAGTAAGTAAAAGGGCAAAACATTTGCATGTCTACTGCCTGGCCCAATTACTAGTTCAAGGACTGGAAGTTGCAGGGTTTTTTTATCCTTTATGCTACAACTAGACATGAGAAAAAGGTGGTAGGAGGATTCAGCTCTTGTTTGATTTGAGACTTAGCAACATGATCATCTATGCACAATGCCACTGCTGGCAGACACTGCCACAGTGTACCCTGTGGTGCCATCTGGTGCACTATCAGGAGATCATTGCGTCATGGTTCTCAGTCCAATCCTCAAGGCTGTCAAAGCTTGAGGGGAGCGAGCCCAACCCATATTAGAATCCAAGACTTCAATAACAGCAGTATGCACATTCACAAAAAATATTCTGACAGTGCTTGTAGTGTTGGGAGTATATTCTTGACTATTGCACAAATGAAAATAATAGACTCAGTTTGCTGTCAGCTGTTGCAGGCTGATCGGATGATTCTTCAATTACTATATTATTTTGTGCTGCCAAAACATTGTTTTAAATACAGACCATGTAAGCTTTGAACCACTTATCAGTGAAAAATGCACACAAGTTGGCCATCCAGTCCATGAATGCCTGCGTATCTACTGCTATATCAGCACCCATTCCTGGTCAACTAGTGTCTGTCTACACAATGCACTCTCCTCTACCTCACCATTTAACACATCCAATCTGGATATATGTGGGATATTTTAGGGACCACTGGTTCAACTGCTCAAGACCCAGAAAAGATGCATTGCAACCCCCAACTGGGCAAAAAAAAGAACAAATCTGGGTCTGAGATGAGGATAGGAAACTCATTTCATTGAAATGAGACTCGTACATTCATTTCAAGAACTCACCAGGGCCACCAAAAAAGAAAAGGGCCAATCAGTTTATCAGTGACCTGAATAGGTATCTATAGTGCTATATTGGTTATTACTGCCCTTGTTATTGTGTTTTAAAGTTCAGTTAGGAAGTTTGAGTTTCTGTAGCACCATGCACTTTCACATGCATGTTGTCGTCTGGAGCAATGGAAAGTGATGTTAGGGGCTCCATCACATGGCTGACCAGGTGAAATCTCCTGCTCTTGCTGCCTGCCATTGACATATGTTGGAAGGATTTGCAGGTTGATACTCAACCTGTTCGGCTGCAATTTGACACTTTGTTTGACCAAGAAGTCCAGGGGTGGGACTTGAACCCAGTGCTTCTGGCTCAGAGGCTGAAAAGCTACCCACTGTGCCATAAGATCTCCTGCACCTGTTAGAGGCAACAAAATAGGTACAAGGCGTGTATGAAGGCCTGAGCAACAGACAGACTTTAGTGTCACAGACAGAGTTTTTGCGTGGAATTTTATAGCCCCGTCGTGGCAGGGTCAGGACCAGGGCCATAAAATGCGGCGAGCCATTCAAAAGTCCATTGACTTCAGTAGGACCAGAAAATCCTGCCAGCAGGAGGGACTGTAAAATTCCTCTCTATGGCCTGAATTTTACCTTTGGTGGGCCTGGGAGTGGTCGGGAAACGGACCCCCGACCATTATTGGCCCCCTACCGACCCTTAATTGGCCAGCTAGTGTGAAACACATGCTCAAAAGCTAAGCTTCTCCGGGGGGGGGGGGGGGGGGGGGTGTGGTGTGTGTGTGTGTGTGTGTGTGTGTGTGTGTGTGTGTGTGTGTGTGTGTGTGTGTGTGTGTGTGTGTGTGTGTGTGTGTGTGTGTGTGTGTGTGTGTGTGTGTGTGTGTGTGTGTGTGTGTGTGTGTGTGTGTGTGAAAATATAGTTGATAAAAAATGCTGTCCACAGATATTTATTTTTATTTTATTTCATAACGGGAATTTCATCCTGCCTTTGGATAAGGTTTGATGAAAAGTGCAAAAACTGCCTGGGTGATTTACATGCCCCCCAACCATAAGGTTGGACAGGCCATGAAAAATCGGAAGCCGTTGCACCATTAATGGGATTAATTGCCCTCTTAATTGTCGGTGGGCATGCTTCCGATGGCTGCTAAGCAAAATCTCACGTGAGTGCGCGATGACATCGGGACGCTTGCCCGATATTTTTTCGTGTGATTTTATGCCCGATCGGGTCAGGTGCACGCCCACCTGCCAGATGTCAAATTCAGCCCTTGTGTTTATTGTTATCTCGTGACCAAGGTTTTCTTTGTGTGAGATGGGTGTGTTTTCTTACCCTCCAAGTGGTTTGTCCTAATTTAAATAAATGTCCTATTACTGAAGTTAAACATTGGGAAGACTAGAGCATCATCCTTTGCCCAACCTCAAACTCTCACCACTGACTCTCTCCCTCTCCCTGCACTACTTTCTCAGGTTGAAACAGATAATTTAAAATTTAGCTTTCAATCAACACCATCTCCATCATAAAGACTTCCTATTTCCATCCATGACATCATCCACTTCCACCCATGTGCGTGGAAGCTGAGCTCATCATGTCTCTGGTTCATGTCACCAAGAGATGTAGATAAGAAAGAAGAGGGAACAAAGGATTCATCCTTAGGGGACACTTGAAGTGACACCTCAGAGGTGGAAAAAGAAAGCCTTGCTGGTGAATGACTGGCTACAATTAGAGGTAGGAGAGGAATCAAGTGAGTGCAGTTGCATAGGACTGGGTAAGGGGAGGAGAATAGCTGGAACAGAATAGTGTGTTTGACCATGTTGAAGGCTGCAAAGAGGTTGAGGAGGCTGAATTGGGCCAATGCACCATATTGAGTCACATAGAATGTCATTTATTACTTTGGTTAGGGGTGTTCTGATACTGTCCAACATGCTGAAATTTAATTGGCGGGATTCAAATGGGGGTTGTGGGAGAGACGGACATGAATCTAGAAAATAGTACAGGTTGAGTATCCTTTATCCATAAATCTGAAAACCAAACACATTGAAAAACGACACTTTTTTTTGAACATCATCGACCTTTAGCGTGGGAAGTCTAGTTGTTTGTCTGCATTGAGGAATACAGTTGACGTTTCGAGTCCGTATGACTGTTCATCAGAACTAAGGAAATAGAGAAATGAGGTGAAATATAAGCTGGGTGAAGGGGGGGTGGGACAGGCAGAGCTATATAGAGGGCCAGTGAAAGGTGGAGGCAAAGAAGAGATTGCCAAAGATGTCATAGACAAAAGAACAAAGGGGTGTTGACGGTGGTGATATTATCAAAGGAATGTGCTAATGGGGCTTGTCCCCATTAGCACATTCCTTAAATAATATCACCACCGTCAACACCCCTTTGTTCTTTTATCTATGACATCTTTGGCAATCTCTTCTTTGCCTCCACCTATCACTGGCCCCCTATCCAGCTCTGCCTATCCCACTCCCCTCTACCAGCTTATATTTCACCTCATTTCTCTATTTCCTTAGTTCTGTTGAAGAGTCATATGGACTCGAAATATCAACTGTATTCCTCTCCGCAGATGCTGTCAGACTTGCTGAGTTTTTCCAGGTATTTTTGTTTTTGTTTCAGATTTCCAGCATCCGCAGTATTTTGCTTTTATGTTTGTTTGCATTGTTTACATTGCAATTTTTGTAGTGAACATGTCAAAAAGAAACTTATTACACATATTCTGTATTTATCATTGAGTGATACATCTTACTTCTCTAGCCGTTTTATCTAGTTTAGACTATAGCTAGCCTAGGCTTAGGTTATTGCAATGTAATTTTATAAGTGGTATCCAAAAACCAAAACTATCTGAAATGCAAAATGCAGCGGCCCGAGGATTTTGGATAAAGGATACTTGACCTCTAATGTATTCAAAGTGAAAGGTCAAAGACGTCCTTCTTCTAACTTTGTTTTTTGTTTGTATCTGCTGTTAGAGTCCGCCCCTCCCCTGGAATCTCGCTGGTAATTGAGCTTCAAGCTGCAGGAGGCTTTGATCCATATGGCCAGGAAATTCAACGCCTGATTTCCAGAGGCTGGGCAAAGATAGATATATTTGATAATCATAATCAGGTTAACAGTGGGCGGTGGAAAGTTCCGATACGATCTCTACCAGTAAAACCATCCCTCACAACTGACCAGCTCAATGGAATTCCTCAGGTATATGTAAATGACATATTACCATAATGACATATTCCTCTTTCTAGTCTGGGTGCTGCATGGTGAATGTTGCCAGAACAAAACTCCTATATCAACCCACAGCCAAATATTACACCTCCCATATATGTTAAAAGAGCCACCCTGGAATGTGTTGAGAAACTTCCCTTGGTAGCTACCTCTCTCAAAAGGCCACCACTGACAAGGAGATTCCAGCACCAGATCAGCTAGCTCAGCTTTCTACAAGCTACAGAAGCAATTGTTTGACAACAGAGCTCCACAATTCAACAAGAGTCCTAGTGTACAGAGCAGTTGTTGTCACCTCACCCCTGTACTGCAGTGTAGCTGTCTATAAGGGACACAGAAGAGTGCTAGAGAAATTCCATCAGCAATGCCTCCACCTCATTCTCCAGATTCAATGGGAGGACTGTCGAATAAACACAAGTGTCTTTCTGGAAGCTAGCTCCACAAGCATTCAGGCAAAACTCCTGCAAAATCAACTTTGATGGACTGGACCACTGTACCTGGATGGCCGGAAAGCATCTTTCCAGGTCCTGTATTCTTAACTCTCAAATGGCCATCGTTCCAGTGGAAGACAAAGAAAACACTTCAAAGGCACTCTGAAGCTCCCCTTGAAGTGTGCCAGCATTGAAATTAGTGATTAGGAGGAGTGGCAGAGAGAGAAAGAAAAGGAAGCAAATCCTGCACTTTATCTCATGGGACATCCTACCCCATGTGCTCAAAGATCTGTGGCTCAAGAATTGGCCTGTTCAGCTATGTGAAGATCCGTGGCAAAAATCCATGACCCTGAATAGACGACATCCTCAAATCAAGGCACAGCCAATGAATGCAGGTTTAATGCTGGTGATTGCAGGATGCATCTAGATGAGGAAGGTCATTCAGCCCATCTTTGTTGATGTGTCCAAAAGACATCAACAATGTCTCTTTTCCCTCCCCACATCCCTCCACCTTGACTGTCATCCCCAACCACTTTTTAAATCATTCTTTCTGGTAATCTATTCTATCTGTTGATCACTTGGTGTGAAAAATAACTACATTCCACCATCAGTCCTAAATTTGCTTCTCATCTTAAACCTGCAACCTATTGTCCTAGGGCATCATTCAAAATAATGTACTGCCTGAAATTGTGGGGGAAGAAGATTCAGTAATAATTTTCAAAAGGGAATTGGGTATATACTTGAAAGAAGAAATTTGCAGGGTAAAGGGGAAAGAGCAAGGATTGGAATTAATTGGTCCACCCTTTTGAAGAGCTGGCACAAGTATGATGGACTGAATAACAGCACTGTGAGTGTACCTACACCACATGGACTGCAGCACTTCAAGAAGACAGCTCACCACCCCCTTCCCTAGGGCAAATAGGAATGGGTAATAAATGCTGGCCCAGCCAGCGAAACCCACATCCCATGAATGAATTAGAACAATATCCTCCCTCTGTTTGTATCATTCTATGATCATATAACTTATCCCTAAAAATGGACAAGGAACATTTATTAAAGGAACATTTATTGTCCAACTGAAAGTTGAGTAATAAGCTTGCAAATGTTGCAGAATAGTCACCAGATTGTTGCCAGAAGCCAAATATAGTTTGAAATTCTGTTGGTGATATTTCTATGATCACAGTATTATTCCCGAAGTTGATATCTCCAGATTTCACTTTGCCATTGTTGCTGAATGCCCACCTGCTCTTTCAGTCGCACAATTATATGCTATAATTGAAGTGCTGGTAACATTTCTGTTCTTGATCTGGATCTTTTGTATTTGAATTGTGGAATGCAATTCACAGTTACAGTGTTGGGTCTGTGGGATGTGGAGGACTGTTACTTTGATCTTCAGTAAATTACCAATCAACAAAAGCATCCTTTCAGACAATTCCACTTGCATCTTTTTTTCTCTCTGGCATTCTAAGACTAGGACAAGCGATTTCCTCTTATAAATGAAAATGTAGTATGATTGGTTTCTACATATTCTGGCATAAGATATCTTTCACTGTCTAATTTTCTTATATGTTCCATTGTCTAGCAAATTTGAGGTCTTGTCCCACCAGAAAGCCATTTGTTTCCTCTAATAATCTAATCTTTATTTCCATGAGAAGGACTCCAGACCTTTCTCCAATGTTTTTTCCATTTTTGAGACATTTCTATGTACTTACGTCGCATATCTGAATGGCAACTTTGCCACATGTTCTAAAGTGCTGTATTTTCCAGCAAAGTTCTAACTGTACTGTGGCCCAAATGAAGAGACCACTAAAAAGCGTTTTTAATTGATTCTATCATTAACTTTAGTTTAACATCAGTTTAGGGACTAAGCGTTATTGATAAAAGTTCATAATTTACAGGAGTATTGGTTTGGATTTGGGACATGGTGAAGAAGGGACATGTGTTTCTTACATGAGCATGCATTGTGAAATAATGCATTTTATAATAATTATTGTGCTTTTAGGAGTGGGGATGAGCTGAAGAAAACTATGTTTTTATGGATTAATAGATGATTGCCTTTCATTTTCAATTTTTTAGGTTGGCAGTGCTGAAGTCTACCTAAGAGTGTTAAATGCAAGAGATGCAGATGTGCAATCAATGGCTATTATTGATCCTCACAATGCTTCCATGTATCAATATCCACCATTGGTAAGTCCTGCTATAGCATTGCATGGATTTCTCGGTGTCATTGCTAGGCTTACCAGTCCTGGATATGACTGTAACCTAGGAAACTGAGTTGGCATCATATTGGAGTTAGGTTGGAGGGTGAAGGTTCCACATGGACCCCATAGGGATGGTTAAATTCACATCCAGCCCATTAAATTATGTGTTTACAATTTTAAGCTTACTATTCTGCCAAGTTTTGTTTTATTTTAATTGGAACTAAATTCAAGCTCCTATCAGAAAGTTAACAGTTATGTAGGCGTAACAGTTTGTGCCAATTTAGCTTTAGTTTCCATTCTACACAACATAATTGCTAAAATTTGAAGATAATAGTGTATTGGTAAGGACCATATATATGTTTTGAAAGATCAATTGGACAATAATTTAAACTACTCTTTATAAAGTGAATTAACTCTTATGTTTCATTTGCAGATAACAGGCCGCGGTCTTCCTCCTGCTGAAAACCTGCCTCCCCCTCAACACCTCTCTTGTCATCGTCCCACAGCTTATTATCTCTCTCTTCCTTCTCATATTGACCTTCCTCCTAATGATGGCCATGCTGACCTCCACAAAACCAATCAAAGGTGAGAGAGCGAAAAAAAGTAAGATCGATCCTTTCCTTGACTACTCCCCATGGAGCTGTCACGATTTGAACATATGACGGTGTTGAGGTTAAAAAGATTAATTTCACTGAAGATCAAAATGACTTAATGAAAGACCATTTTTCATGAACATTGCAAATAAGACACTCTCACGTGAGAAAATCTATTGAGAAACAGATTTACATTTTGTATTTACATTGGGAGTATAAAATGTAAATAACACTATTTTGTAGAACTTCATAACACTAAATTTAACAGAGCATTTATAAAAGTATTCTGTCAAAACATACTTTAACCTGTTTCAAGGTCAGTTCAATTATATCATTGAGACAGATCACATCATATTTACTACTGATTTATTGTATCTGATTTTATTTTTAATAAAAATGTTTTAAACTCACATGAAAAATGTTGTGTTGTAATAGACAAAATAACGAGAATCAAATGTTTTTGAAGAGAACTGTTGTAAGGTCTAAAACAAAAACAGAATTACCTGGAAAAACTCAGCAGGTCTGGCAGCATCGGCGGAGAAGAAAAGAGTTGACGTTTTGAGTCCTCATGACCCTTCGACAGAACTTGAGTCGACTCAAGTTCTGTCGAAGGGTCATGAGGACTCAAAACGTCAACTCTTTTCTTCTCCGCTGATGCTGCCAGACCTGCTGAGTTTTTCCAGGTAATTCTGTTTTTGTTTTGGATTTCCAGCATCCGCAGTTTTTTTGTTTTTATCTCTGTGTTGTAAGGTCTAACTCACTGATGCTTTGACTACAATATCAGTCTGCAGTAAAACCTACCATTTATACATAACATCATAAGAAATAGCAGTCGGAGCCATTTGGCCCTTTGAGCCTGCTTCACCATTCAACAAAATCATGGCTGATCTTCCTGTACTTCACTTTCCCACAATATCCCCATATTCCTTGAGTCCCTTCATACTCATAGGGCAGAATGTTCTGCTTGACGTGCGGTGGGGTGGGGGGGGCGCAATGAAGTTCGACGCGCGACTGCCATTAATTAACAGGCTAGTCAAGGCCCTTAAATTGTCAACTGATGGTAATTTTCAGGCGCCTGTGTGATATTCGGGTTGGTGCAATGGGCAGGCGGGTAAGAGACTTTTTAATCAAACTCATCCACAGGCGGGATAAGAGGGCTCAGTGGGGTTGTCAATCTGGTCTGTCAGTGTTTATTGCAGAAAGTTTTTTAAACTTGCCTGTCTAATCTGTAGCAGTTCAGAATGAATTCCAGCAGCTTTCTGTGTACTTTTAGCCTTCAGGTCAGCACGCTGTAGTCAGTAATCTTTATCGAGCCTGCAGCTTTCCAGAGGCCTCCCTTTAGCCTGAGTATGGGTTCTGATATGTCCACTGGAGGCAGCTCCTCTGAGGAGGAAGGGAGGGCTAGAATAAGGAGGAGGCCAGGAGTGCACATTCAGCCTCCAGGGGAGCCACCTTTGGGAGTACAGGCGCAGGCACAAGGGGCGCAGGGCCAAGCGGTAATCCAAGGTGGAAGGGGCCGCAGAAGACACCATTATCTTGCTGCTAGGGTATACAGGTGATGAAGCAGCTACCTACTTTGACTGAGTTGCAATGCTGAAGGAGACTGTCAAGGGAGATAGCGCACTACGTCTGTCAGATGATTGGCCTTGAGATCTCTCCTAACTGTGTGGGCGGACATCCCATGCCAGTGGCTCTGAAGGTCACAGTTGCCCTCAACTTCTATGCCTCTGGTTCCTCCCAGGGCTCAGTGGGTGATCTTTGCGATGTCTCCCAATCAGCTTTCCACACTGGTGTCAAGCAGGTCACAGATGCTCTGCTCAGACGGGCATTGACCTTCATCCACTTACACTGGGACCAGGCAAGCCAGACACAGCGAGCCAGAGGCTTCGCGGCTCTTGCTGGTTTCCCCCACAGGTGCAATAGACTGCACACGTGGCCATCAAGGTGCCAGCAGGTGAGCCTGGTGCCTTCGTCAGCAGGAAGGGTTTCCACTCCATGAACGTGCAGATAGTGTGTGATCACAGGATGCTGATTTTACAAGTTTGTGCAAGGTACCCAGGCAGCTCCCACTACACCTACATCCTCAGACACTCCCAGGTGCCAGGGCTCTTCAATGATCTGGCTTGGCTTGATGGATGGCTGCTGGGTGACAGGGGCTACCCCCTCTGAAGGTGGCTCATGACGCCTCTCCACCATCCAATATCAGAAACTGAGCAGCGGTACAATAGGAGCCACAGCACCACAAGGGCTGTGGTGGTGAGAGCCATCGGTCTTCTTAAGATGCGCTTCCGATGCCTGGATCACTCAGGGGGCACACTCCAGTACCCTGCAGATCATGTGTCAGTGATAGTGGTTGCATGCTGCATTCTCCACAATCTTGTGATGGAAAGGGGGACGCAATGGACAATGAAGATGTTGACGCAGTGGATGCTGCTGCACACGATGAGTCCAGTTCTGAGGATGAGGAAGCACAGGGGAATGATATGGGGCTGAATGCTGACCTGGGGCTACACCAACGAGGTAGGGACACCCGGGAGACCTCGATCCAACGAACCTTCAGCTAGCTGCACACAAATGGATCAGCAGGACCAGCCTTGCCTGGCACTTCCGTACTCGCCAAGTGCTAAATCTGCCAGGTCATCAGCTGCAACTAAGGGCTTTGGACATAAACTTCAATGACCATTCAAACACTCATGACATGTATGTAAAACATACAAATGCAGAACAAAGGAGCCACCCTCACACCTGGTAACACATCTGGCTTCAATTTTCACTATCAGAAGTTCTCACAAAGTCAAAACAAAACGTTATGCAAGCAGAAACAAATAATAAGTCCCTAATTAATCTAGGGCTTACGTTTACAGGTGCTACGTCTTGGTGCTGCCCCATTGCTTGGAGTGGCTTCTGAGACAGCCTGCTGACTCTGCTATCCTGTTGGCCTCAATGACCTTGGCGGTCGTCCTCTGGCCTGTGGAGCCTGTGCTGGCCCTCTCTGGGAGGGATCTGCCAGGTCCACAGCTGGCATTTCCCCAGTCATCGCAGCCTCACCCGATGAAGTGGTCACTGGGAGAGGGGCGCAGCAGCCGTTGCCCTCATCTGGAGCGCTTTGAGTGGAGCCTACAGATACGACAAGCAGCTGCTCCGCTGACGTGATGTTGTCCCGGACCTCCCTGCTCACCGTCGATGGATGGGCAATGAGCTGGGAAGCCTGAAGTCCACACCATCTCCCACATTGGCAAAGACCAGCCATGGCCACTGGCGCTATGAGGGCTTGCAGGTCCGAGCTTAACCCCAGGAGAAGCTGCTTGTTCTCCTGGAGGCCCCTCTCCACGAGAGTTGCCACTCTCCCCATGGAAGCATGACGCTCTGCCATGAGGCTCATTGCATCAGTGATGCTCTGCGTGGACTCCTCCACCATAGACACCAAGCAAAGTATAGTCTCATGCAACACTCCCAGATGCTCCCGCACACCTGGCCGCATTTCCTGCAGCTGCTGCATTGTGGACAACTCCAGAGGCACATCACACACCGACTGAGCATGTGCCTGGTCCCTTGCAGTCCTCCGACTGCTGGCACCAGTGACACTCTCTGTCTCTGCCAGCGCCTCAAGCGATTGTGAAGTGCCCTCTCCACTATGCCCCAGGACACTAGCCGATGTTGCAATGCCCACTGAGGTGCTAGTATCTGCGCTGGTGCCCGCCTCGTAGAAATGGTGTGATGCAGGTAACAGATAAGGGCCCTCAGGTGTGAGAGGGGGCATCTGGAATTCCTCCTGGCGTACAGGCTCTGATGATGCTGAAATTAACAACAAGGACAGTGGATCAGTTAGCGTGCACACATACATTAGCATGCATACACTTTATCCCTTTCCCCCTGGCTCATTATGCACTCAACCTTCCAGAACCTATGGACACAAATATTGGTGGCAAATAGTCAGGAGGATACACTTACATTACAGGCGGATACAGATGGGTTGGTCAGATGACCTAAGGAATGTCAAATGGAATGTTATGTGGATAAGTGTGAGGTACTACACTTGGGCAGGAGACACAAGGCACGGGATTACATGAGGAATGGTAGGACCATGGAAAGTAAGGAGGATCAGAGGGACCTTGCTGTATATGTCGACAGGCCTGTTAAGGTAGTGGGACAGGTACTTAAGGTGTTTAAGAAGGTAAATACCATACTTGCCTTTATTAGCCAAAGAATAGAATATAGGAACAGGGAGGTCATGCTCCAAGTGCAAAAAATGCTTTCTAGGCCACAGCTATAGTCCTGTGTGCAGTTGTGAAATGTGCTTCACAGGAGGGATGTGATTGGAGTGGAGAGAGTGCAGAGGTCATTGACCAAGATGCTGGCTGGGCTGGAGAGTTGGAGTTATGAGGGGACATAGGGGTTATTTCCCTTGGAGCAGAGGAGACTGAAGGGTGACATTATTGACCTTTATAATATTATGAGGGGCATAGATAGAGTCGACAGAAAAGAACTTTTCCCCTTGGCGGAGGGATGAGTAACCAGATGGCATTGATTTAAGGTAAGGGGCATGAGGTTGACAGGTGATGTGATGACCAACTTTTATACACAGTGTGTGTTGGGAATGTGGAACGCACTGCCTGAAAGAGTGGTGGATGCAGAAACCCTCCTAACATGTAATAAGTATTTGGATGTGCAGTTGCGATGCCATAGCATACAAAGCTTTGGAGATAGTGATGGGAAATGGGATAAGGTGACTTTGGAAGGTGCTTGACATGAACATCTTCAAAGGGCCAAGGGGCCTTTGTCCATGACCCACTCCACTGACCCTATCAGCCTGTGACTGAGCAATGTTGCAACAATAACAAATCAAACAATCATCAGTGCTATGGATGGTGGGAGGATGTAGTGGATGTTGCTGTTGGCCTCAAATACCTGGCCTTTCCACCCCAGCCTCACCAACACTAGTTGACCTGGGTGCAAGGTGCTTCTCAAGCTCCAGGACCTCCTGCTTGAAATAGCTTAAGATCATGATCAGGGCCTGGCTGTCTCCAGTCCTCGAATGCTCACATGCATTGTGAGCATTCTTCTTCTGAAAAACAGAGAAGACCATTCATTGTGGCAATTCGCACATGGACTCTGCACACGCACGCCACACCTCAACCACAGTAGCTCATATCAGGCCTCCAGTGCCTCTTCTCCCCACTACTGCTGATCAGTCACACAAAGATAGCACGCCTGTTCCCAACAGCCCCCCAATGGCCACCTTGGACACATTCTGTGTCTATCACTTTAGGAAACACATAGTCTTAGCTCCCATAGCAAGGAAGCGCAACTGTGTGCAGTGTCGAGGGCAGCAGATGGCTCTTGGCCACGAGACCTTGAGGCTCTCCTTCCACAATCTAATCACCATGAATAGGACATGTGTTGGAGTTCTGAGTATGCACCTAGCTGCATCTCCTGCAGGTTGCCCCCAGACTAGTCATGTGCGACTAAGAACAACACATGGTGCGGGGGAGAACACATCTCCTCATGAACCCCTCAGGCTGATGTAAGCATGGGCACTATCTGCTTGCCCACCCAACGTACAAGAAATGCCCAACATGAATCGATGTTGTCACGACAGTAAGACTTGGCGGTGGTGGGGGTGGGAGGGTGGTGTGCCTCAAAGGCTAAGGCTACCTGCTGGGTTAAACGCCCAACATGGTACTCACCCTTCCAGAGCGCAACAAATCTTTGAAGCGTTTGCGGCACTGGATCCAGCCGCACCGCACCATGTCGCGGGAGTTCACCACCTCCACCACCTCCTCCCAGACACGTTTGGTCATGTGGGGGGGGCCGCCTCCTCCCATCCTGGGGGACCAACACCTCCCGCCGTGCTGCCATCTCCTCGAGGAGGGCAGCAAGGCAGTCATCAGAAAAGCAAGGGACACATTGGCCCCCTGCTGGCCTACCCTATGGTCTGCCCTGCTCCTTTGCCCTTCCTTCCAGAGTGCCCTGCTCAGCCGACCCCCTGCAGTGTTATCTCAACGTGGCCATTGTAAGAAGCCTACAGGAGACTGCCAGGCCTTCCTTTAAACAGACTGCTGGGTCGCCATTGGATTTGGCGGTCTGTGCACGCCCACCGCGGCCCGCACACTCCCGCTATTCACGGGAGTCGGAAATGCACTGGGTGGGCCTTAATTTGTCCATCCGCGCAAATTGGCGTTGTGGTCCCGATTACAGGCGCCGATCGCGTCTGCGCCCGTCCGCAGCTGCTCCTGCTCCAGAAATTTCTGCCCATAGGTCTGTCAGCCTCTGTCCTGAATATACTCAACGAATGAATGCCCACAGCACCCTCAAGTAGAAAATTCCAAAGAATCACAACCCTTTGAGCTAAGAAACTTTTTCCTCATCTCAGCCCTAAATGGCTGACCTCTTATTCTGAGGCTGAGACGAGATACACTAGAAATGATTTCTTCCATTATTATTTATTGATAGATTCTTATCAATTCAAATTTTGACGAAAATTATCGTACAAATAACTACTGCAAGGTTTGTTAAACGTTTTCTTTAAAAAAATCATTATGCTATTCCTGACTAATCAAAAGACCATAGAAAACACTCCAGAAATATAAAAAGGGGCTTGAAACATGTACTCATCCAGTCCTCTCTGCACTTCTCTGCCCACTGGGACTATTTATTAAAATATCATACTGGTTTTGGAGGCTTTCATCAATGATGTCAAGTTTACCCTTTTATAATTTTTTTTCCCTATCTTTTATGCTTTTGTTAAGCATGGTCTCTGTCATTTCACCACACCCAATGCACTGGCACATTGTTTTATTCTTTCTTTATGACTGCATAATCTCACTGATGATCTTTTATATTGTCACCTGTCTTTTATTAATTAGGTTTCAGATTATATAACACTAACTCCCACATTAAGTGATGTGTCTGTTGGTTCTGTTCCTCAATCTTCACACCCCCTTTATCTGTATTTTTCCAACTTTAATAAAAGGCCTGTTAATCTCTTAGTTTTCAATCTGATGAAGGATCCATCCCTGAACTGTCATAAACTGCCTTCCCTCTTTACAGATTCTGACTGATCTGCTTTGTGTTTCCAGGTCCTCCTGTTTTTATTTCAGATTTCCAGCTTTTGCAGTTTTTCCTTCTTTTTTTTGTCATTTCTTGACTCCTCACAGTTCCAAAGCGCAGGAGGAAATGGTGAGAAGACATTCATAACCTTAACAAGTGCCATTCTAAAATTATGACGTGTGTTAAAACACTGATCAGGTTATTTGGGTCATCAAATCAATTCCTATCAAAAGCTGTGTGACTCCAAAACTGGACATTAAATACAGGGCTTCAAACTTTTCCCTCTGAGCCCCCTCTGGGTGAAGTTCTTTTTAAATGAAGCACATCATTGTAAAATGAACACTCTAGTGAAGGTGGTGCAACAAGATTATCAATTCTCCTCTGAAGAGTGACTATAACTGAGTTTTAATTGACAAAGTAGATTGGAAAAGACTCTTCCCCTCCCCCCACCCCCCAATATGACTATCCAGAATAAGAGGACATAATCCTAACATTAGGAATGAACAGGCAAAGAAAAACATCACACAAATGCCTTTGAAAAGATGCAATGTACTGCCTGAAAGGCCATGGATGAAGAATCAATTTTGTTGGCTAAAAGGAAGACAGATAGTTACTTAAGAAGTAAAAATCCATCTTGTGATGCAGCTGGTTGTGACTGAATCCAATGGTGATTTGTGCCACTGACTCTGGAGAAATTCACTGGGACAACTTATCCAGCTATGCCTTGGAAGACCAGAAATGCCACTACAATCTAACATACAAAGAAATCATTGCAGGTTAGAGGGGGATTTATGGTAAGAAAACTACTGCTCCTCGCTTTAAAAGCCTGCAGCAATGTACAGGGGTAGCAGTAGGCTTATGGAAGCACAGCAGGTAAGTTGTGTTTTCTCAGATTTTCATCAGAATTTTCAACTGATATCCAACAAAAGGATTCCTTCATTTTCACAAGACTTCAAAATTGCAATTTGTGAGAATAAGCTGTGAAAGGGCAGCAGAGCAACTGGGGACGTTTCACATGATTCCCTGGAAAGGGGAGCTGAAAAGAATCCCAAAACTATGATGGAAATGGGTCCTCATGACAAAAACATGTCTCCAAGTTTATGTTGCACTGTCATTTTCCTTCAAGCCTGTAGATTTTGAATTAAAGAATTTAATGAGAGCTGAAAATTGGATTGGAGAGAAAGAGCTCTGTTAACACTTTAGCAGAACAGACTTAATGAGCCAAATAACCACTTTGTGTTCCTAAATGTGAATTAGAGGCATGTTACTTACATAACAAAGGAAAAATAAAGGTCCATGTTGCTTTTTGATTACTTACTGCTAAAGTCAATGTAACGCATACATTTCTTATTTAATGTTTGCTGTTGAGATGAAGTTCCCCTGAATCACTCCCTTATATTACTCATTGGACATAAAGTATGGATAAAGTCTCATGCAAAAGTTGCACACTTAAGGTAAATACAGCATAAGATATGGGCTGGAATTGCTTTTATACTTCAATAGTGTGAGGGGATAAATGTAAATATTAAATAACAACATTTATGTTATGAGCGCTGAAAAATAAATGCCATGGGTTGGGGTGAAAACTAAAACTGCTGCCTCACAGAATCAAGATGATCTTCATAACTTTGATGATCTTGATAGGTCAGAAAGCATCTTGTGATCACACATGACTATAGTCAAAGTGGCTGCAATGCCACATTTTGGTGTAGAATGCTTTGCATTCACAAATCCTTAGACTTGATACTGTCATTCTGTTATTTGGTTAAAAACATCATTTTCACAAAAAGAACAAGAAAATCAGCAGGCAAATCACCTCAGATCACTCAGTCTCTTCTAGCAAACAGATACAAAGCGGTATAAAACAACACAGAGACTTACAAGTGGACCACTCGCCGAAAGACGCCCCTCCCCTGCACCCCAACTTCTTGGCTGAGGAACAGTGCAAGACTAAAAAAAGAAATTCAAGTTTAAAAACTTTGGCAATGAACCAATTCAGTATATTATAGTTATGAAGACTGCCAAGCCTTTGGTCTATTGCCATTTACTTTATCTTATTTTGTATATCTGATCTAAAGAATAAATGGAGCATTCTAAACTATTATCCCCAAGTGGCTGAAATTAACAGTAGCTGTAAGTAATTCCTATCATGGAAACATTTAATATATTTCTGTGTTATTGTCATATTGCAAGATCGTGACAACCCTATTCCTTCTTTCCTTCCCTTTTCTAATTGTTGAGGTGCAAATGGAATGTGGGTTACATTTGGATACAGTAACTCAAATTAAAAACAAAACACATTATAAATGTACAGAAAATAGTGTAATAGAAATCCTGCAATATATTGTGGCAAATAAATTTATATGCAGTGGGTTTCGTCATTAGACCTGCCAAACATAAACGTTTGTAAAAGTTATAACTTGTGACTTTCAGGTTTACCTTGCTCTTTATGTTGATCTTTTGTGTATTTACTTGTTTACTTAGTAATGTTACATTAACATTGCAAAATAAAAGCAAAATACTGCGGATGCTGGAAATCTAGAACAAAAGCAAAAATACCTGCAAAAACTCAGCAGGTCTGACAGCATCTGCGGAGAGAGATACAGTTAACGTTTCGAGTCGAATGACTCTAATGATAACTGTATCTCTCTCCGCAGATGCTATCAGACCTGCTGAGTTTTTCCAGGTATTTTTGTTTTTGTTTAACATTACAAAACATTTGCATGGGCTAAAAAGGAGTACAGATACTGAGCTTCTGTGTCAGCTCTAAACCTCTTGACCTGTGCGAGAACTATGTGATTGTGAACTCTGTGAACAAGAGTTACTGAGGAAGTATGGACATGAAGCAGAGTACCTTAAATTAATACCGCTAAGGTCTTTGTACATCTGAGGACTCTCTATGGATGACTCTGAAAATAAAAAATAATGAATGACATAAGACAAGAAACAATCATTGAGTCCATTAGCTCGCCTTGTGTTTCAATCTATGCACAAAACATAGAAAATCTTAATGATTTTCCTACTTTGTCCAAACTCACTGAGTGTGACTGAGAGGAGAACTTGAAGATGATGGTGTTTCCACAACCATGCTACTCTCATCATTCTCAGTTGTTGAAGTGATGGTGAAAGAGGCTTTTGACATAATTATTGGTGAAGGCTTTATGGATTATGCCTGTGCTTAAAAAAAATTCAGTTTAAAAAAAACTAGCCCAGGGTCCGGTTATGCTCAGAGTTTCCAAATTACCTTGTAAGAGGTATTCAAAATCCTAGCATAATTACCAGGAATCGTGAACAAAGATTTTTGGGGACAAGTGTCCAAATTTCTCAGGACTAGACAGAACAAAATGTTGAATTTCTCTTCTGTGAGGATCGATCTGGTCCAGAGGTGGAATTGAGCCAAGACTGGGAAAAAAGTCACTTTTCTTCTTTACCCTGTAAGCCTTTTGGAATTCCCAGTGGAGTGACTGTGGGATGCAGTACCCTGCAGAGGTCAACTGGAGCAGACATTGCTGATGACGTGTTAAAGTCACCCAACCTTACTATGGTATGAAAAAGGTGGAAGGGTTTTTGTTTCACAGTATTTTACTATGTATCATTAAATGTTGGAATTGTGAATTAATAGAAATGTTGGAAATACTCAGAAGGTATGGTATCTGTGGGGAGAGAAAGAATTTCAGGCCTGTGACCTTTCATTGGAACCGGCAGAGCAGAATCCAAGGATTTTGGGGATAGGTATATACCAGAGAACAAGTAGTAAATTTCAATGCAGACCTCTAAAATGTCCACTTAAAATAGCATTTGCTTTTAAAGTTCCTCCTGACTCGCATTAATAGTTTCATGTCTCAGCTGGAATGTGAACCTAACAGTTGTGAATTCAGTGGACTTCTTTCAGATTCCCAGTAAGAAGTATTGATTTGTTTTAAACCTGTAATTCTGTTAAAGAGGCTGTCAAACTGACATTCACAATCTAGTTGGCAAACAAAGCAACACTGAGCTGTAATTTTAGGTTTAATAAAGCAGTAGACTCTACCTGAGATGTAGGGAGCATAAATAGAAATCAAACAGGGTAATTCCCACATGGATCCTTCCAGTTTGACATTATTTCATGATCAACATTTTATAACCTTATGGTGTTCAAATTGATATTGCTTAATGCCAGATCTAAAGAAATAGCCAGCAGGTCTGAAATTTGGATGATTATCTGAAGTGAAAAAAATTGCTGGATTACAGGGATAAGGCAGGGGACTGGGACAAAAGCTGAATAGCTCTTACAGGGAGCCTGCACGGACACATTGGGCTGAATAGCCTCCTTCTATGCTGCAACCATTCCATGATTTATATGCTGAATATCTTTAATGTGACTGCAAATCATTTGACAAGTAAATTAATCCGCATCTTTACATCTCAACACAATCAAATGATGTCTCATAGCGCACACTTTCGGTTTTGCCATATCAAAGGCAGTCTATTTTACCATGTGATGAAGTGTTTCTCTAGGATTAAGACATTCCAAAGAGCAAACGCAATAGGTTGCAGAAATAGGAACCTTTCAACAAACAATAGTCCAACTTGCAAAGGAACTTGAACCCTTGATTCTATGCAGGCTACCATTAATCCTTGATCACGTATTCACACTACAGCCTGAATGGGGTCCCATCTCCACCAGCAGAAGCATGGTGCAGCAAGACTGCCATCTGCCAATAGTGATTGATTCAGAGAAGGTCCTTGACATGTCTATACAGCTCCACAGTGCAATAGTGGGTTTCCCAGCAAGAATCATATATATCTTTGTCAAATCAGGCCAGAGTGCACCAGCAGTGTCTGTATCCACGTACTGCTATTCTCACACCTAAACAAGAAAATAAAGGTACACATGCCTTATTTTGACAAAGGATTAATGACCACGTGTTTAAAAGTGCTCACAGATGTCTGCCTAAATCATTTGGCAAAAGTTAAAGTGCCATCCAGCCAGTCCATTGGGAGAATGGGACCACAGGAAGAGCTGAGGATAAAATCAAGAAATAATTTCTCTTGCCTATGGGAGGCAACTGACTCAAGAATAAAGATTTTACTGACTTGGGGCTTTTACTAGGCCCTGAAAAGAACTCACACCAGCTCTTAGTGTAATGATAATTTAAATGGAGTAATTCCCAGGTAGATTCACAGCTTTCTCAGAAATGCCTCCTTGATGTATTGGGGGAGGTGGTTGAGCATGCAGAAGATTTGCCTGCTCCACCTGACTGGAATTTACCATAAAGCCAAACGGGGTGGACATATGGTACATTGAGGCTGCGCTCCAAATTCTGGGCCTCTGGTGGACAATGTGCCTGCGTTCTGACCTTTCCATCCCCCGCAATTTTTAGTGACAATGGTTCAAGCAGAATCCTTTAAAGAAGATTCGATGAGGTTCCAGATCATTTCTGGAAGCTTCTGCTGCTACTTAAATATTGTATTTCTTTATGATAATTAAGTCTCCTGTTGCCTTTTCCATACAGCTCTGCAGTGCAACAATAGGTTTCCCTGCAAGAATCCTACATACCTATGCCAGAACAGGCCAGGCTACACCAGCAATGTCTGTCTCCACATACTGGTATCCTCACACCTGTAACAGAAAATAATGGTGCACATATCTCACTTTGACAAAGGGTTTACGACTCCAAAGAGAGGCTGATCGAACAAACATAATCTGGGAAGGTCTGACAACTCTCAATATTGAGGTGATGTTTCATACGAGCCTTCACACAGCATTCAGTGCTTTATGCAGAACTGCATGAAAGGTGACATGATTAACAATCAGCCTAACCTGATTGACTGCACCCACCAAGATGTCACCAATCGTATCTGATGCACCAACCTGGCAACAATTATCAGGATTGAACTCCACTGGCTAATAATTATAAGGAAATACATACTTATTGGGAAATGGCGGAACAGGAGGATAAAGTTCTTGCATCCATTAGCAAGGCTCAAAAAGCATTTTAACCCATTAGTAGCTTTTACCAAGGCAGAAGGGAGAGAGGGATAAGAAGTGAAAGAAACCCAAATGTGCAAACACAAAGCAGAATCTACAGCCAAGTGATAAAGCAGTTCAATGCCTGGCTTCCTCTTGGTTATTTGCAGAGCTGTGGCATCAGACACCTTCTTGCAGCCACTTTATGCTGAAGCACGCTTTTGTTTCGGCAACTATCAAGCGTGCAGGTAGAAAAGGCAATAAAAAGGCAACTGGGCTTCTGGATTTTATAAATGGAACATTGAGTATCAGCACGAGGAAGATGTTGGGTAAGGCATAGGCAGAGTATTGTGTGTAGGTCTGGGCTTCCTATTTTAGGAAAGTTAGCATGGGTCATGTAAAGAAGCTGCAAAAATTAACAAAGATTCACTGGAATAATCAGTTGTAGGTCATATAGGAAAGACGTGAAAACACAGGTTTTTTCAGTGGAACAGAGAAAGCTAATTTTCATTTCAGAATTTTAAATAGTTTTGGGAGGGTCAATAGTAGCCTAGTATTACTCTTAGGATATTAGCAGTTCAGTTGTTTAAGCAATGACTGGTAACTTAGAATTCAAATTTCCCATAGCAAATTGTAAAGATGACCTATAAGAAAATTGGTATGTGGGCTATCATCAAAAAATTAAAACAAAAGCTGATGATTTTTGTTAAAAACCCAGCTAGTTCACTAACCCAGTTCTGACCCAGTTGGATTTATTCATGATTTGAGCCCCAAATTCAAGTGGTTGACTCTTAATCCCCTAAGGGCAATGAATATTATCTTTCCATGAATAGTACATTCCTTGTTCCAGTCCTACTCAGGCCCCCTCCCACAACTCTTTCTCCGGTACAGCGATGACTGCTTTGGTGCCGCTTCCTGCTCTCACCTGGACCTGGAAAAATTTACGAATTTTACTTCCAATTTCCACCCCTCCATCATTTTCACATGGTCCATCATTGACACTTCCCTTCCTTGACCTCTCTGTCTCAATTTCTAGTGATAGACTGTCCACAAATATTCATTACAAGCCTACCGAATCCCACAAATACCTCGACTACAGCTCCTCACACCCTGCTTCCTGTAAGGACTCCATCCCATTCTCTCAGTTCCTTCACCTCCATCGCATCTGTTCCAATGATGCCTCTTTCCAAAACAGTTCCTCTGACATGTCTTCCTTCTTCCTTAACCGAGGTTTTCCACCCGCAGTGGTTGACAGGGCCCTCAACAGTGTCCGGCCCATCTCCCGCGCATCCGCCCTCACACCTTCCTCTCTCTCCCAGAACCATGATAGGGTCCCCCTTGTCCACACTTATCACTCCGCCATCCTTCGCATTCAAAGGATCATCCTCTGCCATTTCCACCAACTCCAGCATGAACCACCACCAAACACGTCTTCCCTTCACCCCGCCCTGTCGGCATTCTCTAGTGACCATTCCCTCCGGGACACCCTGGTCCACTATTCCATCACCCCCTACATCTCAACCCCCTCCCACGGCACCTTCCCATGCAACCGCAGAAGGTGTTACATCTGCCCCTTTACTTCCCCCCTCCTCACCGTCCAAGGGCCCAAACACTCCTTTCAAGTGCAGCAGCACTTCACTTGCACTTCCCTCAATTTAGTCTACTGCATTCGCTGCTCCCAATGCGGCCTCCTCTACATTGGAGAGACCAAATGCAGACTGGGTGACCATTTTGCCTGTCCACAAGCATGACCCCAGACCTCCCTGTCGCTTGCCATTTCAACACACCACCCTGATCTCATGCCCACATGTCCATCCTTGGCCTGCTGCAATGTTCCAGTGAATCTCAACGCAAACTGGAGGAACAGCATCTCATCTTCTGAACAGGCACTTTGCAGCCTTCCAGACTTAACATTGAGTTCAACAACTATAGATCATGTACTCTCCCCTCCATCCCCACGTCCTTTCTGATCCCCTTTTTCCAATAATTTATCATTTTTAAAATATATTTTTTGTTATATATTTTTCTTTTCCCACCTATTTCTATTATTTTTAAATTTATTTCCATCCATTGTTTTATCTCCACCTTTCAGCCTATGTTGATCCCTTCCCCCCACTAGGGCTATCTGTCCCTTGCTCATCCTGCTTTCTACCCTTAATGTCACATTCCTTAGCTTATTAGCACATTCCTTAGCTTATATCACCACTGTCAACACCCCTTTGTCCTTTTGTCTATGATATCTTTGGCAATATCTTCTTTGCCTCCATCTATCACTGGCCCTCTATCCAGATCTACCTGTCCCACCCACCTCAACCAGCTTATATTTCACCTCAATTCTATTTTTCTTTAGTTCTGATGAAGAGTCATACGGACTCGAAACGTTAACTGGGTTCCCCTCCGCAGATGCTGTCAGAACTGCTGAGTTTTTCCAGCTATTTTTGTTTTTGTTTCAGATTTCCAGCATCCGTAATATTTTGCTTTCATATTACCTTTCCAATGTTTCCCACACCCCAAGGATAAATAAAAAATATAGTGAATTGCCGTTTTCTCTGGTTTGTGAACCAGTAACGAGATGTCATAGATTTAAGATTATCACTACAAAAAAGAAAGGGGAGGCTGAAAGATTTTTTTCTCTACAGGGTTATGTTTTACAATAAATAGCTCAAATGAGGCAGAGACTATAATATCACTTACAAAAGAATTGAAAATGTTAGAATGTAGACGAATGTGGTAAAGGGAAGAGGACTGAGATTCGAGAAGATCAGTCCCAATTGTATAACCAATATTGACACAGGCATAATGGGCCAAAAGGCTTTTTCCTATCAGATAATTTCTTTGATTTACTAAAAATCACTGAACTGTTTGTACCCTTCACAAACGTCTGAAAAACAGTCCCATTGTACAGTTAGTACTATGAAAAGTAACTGTATTGTACATTTAGTACTTGCCAATGTTTCATTCTTGAAGTTTCTTCTTCTGTTGAGGTAAATGTTAAAAAGTGCTGCTTTTCTTCTTTTCTCCCTTTTGCCTTGCAATTGGGCAGGGAAGACTGATACCTTGTTCAAGGTCTCTTACAATGCTGTGTACCTCACTATTAGAAAGAATGCACAAGTCCCATAGATATTTTCTCCATCCTTACCTAAAATATCACACCTCCACTCAACCGCTCGGCTAAAATTTGGAGATTACCATGCCAGTATTAGGTGCAGCACCACATGTTTTACTACTTCCTGATAGATTGTGTTCATTATACATGTTAATTAAGGGAGTACTTGTTTTTATTGCTGCCTGACTTCACCTTTTACCAAGAGCTCAATTTTTCAAAAGAAATTGTTCACCATAGTTATGTTGGTTCCCAGGCAAAATTCCAGTAGAAAATCAATGCAGGATTAGCTATGGGAGCAGGATAACTGTACCCTGAAATTTGCAGATAACATAACTTTTGCATGCAATAGAAAGGCATCTGTATGCGTTGTATGAATTTTGCAATTTGAAAGACTACTTAATAATATCAATACTTTTATTCATTCATCGGATGTGGGCATCAATGCCAAATCCAGTATATATTATCCATCCTAATTGCTCTTGAGAAGGGGGTGATAAGATTGCTAAGCCATTTCAGAGGCCAGTTAAGAATCAACCACATTGCTTCTGCAATTGGAGTAAGGGCATTAGTGAACCTATGGGAGTTTATGACAAACCGGTAGTTACATGATCACTGTTACTGATACTAGCTTTTTATGGCAGATTTATTTAATCTGAATTTAAATTCAGGTTAACTGAATTTACTTCCCCAACTTGGAATAGTGATTTGAACTCCCATTATTGGATTATTAGTCCAGGCCCTATTGGAATCCAGCAACATAACCACTATGCTACTGCAGCAAGAGTGACATGGCACAGTGATTGGCAGTTCCAAGGGCTGTGCAGCAACATGGAAATTGATTGTATACCGATTTTGCCAAAATGAATAGACAAAAAACTCAGACAGTCGCTCCATCTGACCACTACGGAGCTGCAGCAGCAGAAACCTGGGAACAATTCTCTAGCTGATCTCTTGGACTGAAGATGGTGCAGGTGATAGGAAGATTCCAAAGGAAGAAATAGAAAAAAGAAAATAATCAAAATAATTTTTAGTGTTTACATAATTTACTCTTTCGCTGTAAATTTGCTGTGGAACATAGTATGGAGTTAAATTCTGATTGCTTTTAATATTTAATACTACAAAAAAGTTGCAAATCATTTGGCAAAAAGTATTTTTGATTTATATGTATTGACACATATATTCACTTCCAGGCCTAATGATGGAAGAAACTTAACTGTACAAATATTCAAGGAACAGATCAATGAAAATGAGATGGAAAAAAGTATTGGGATTATTATTGACAGAGTGAAAGGCACCCCCATTGGTGACGGCAGCTTAAGACTCATCGGATACTATCAGAGAACAGGAAGAGTAAATATGTGATGGACTCTTTCACGAATTCCGGTTAGATTAAAATGGTTACCAATTTAGTAAGGGGAGTGATTAGGAGAATTCTGTTACTCTAAAAGTTGTTATAACAAGGAATATTTTGCCAATGGCAGACACCGTTGCATCTTTTAAGGAAAAAATTGATAAATATTTCAAGCAGAGGAAGATGCAGGGCCCTGGGGAGTGAGCTATTGTAACGGGAATAGTTATAACATTATTACAGCAACAGACATGATGGGTTGAGTGTCTTCCTTCTACACTGTGAATGTCCGTGGTTCTATTGTCTAGCCGCTTGATTTTTCCCATTTCCACTGCAATGAAAGCTGCTTTTATCATTCAGCTGGCATCAACCCACTATCCAGATGGGCAGAATCGTGGGAGAAATGCAGCAGAAAAAACAATTCCTCTGACCCATCAACAGAGGTACCTGGTTTCATCCTCCCTCAAAGACCATGAGCAGCACTCAACTGAATCTGCACAGGGCATGGGCAATGCAGCCACCTGCTCCTTAAGTGGAAAGTGAGGGATGATCCGGTGTGACTGTGGCCATGTATCCTAGACCAGAGAACAAATCACATCAGACTGACCACTAAGGTCCATGCTGGGAGGCACTCCATTTCTCCATTCAGCATCTCAGGAAGCCATCGAATAGATAGCCAAACTAGACATCCAATTATAACCTTTTCAAGTTATATGAAAGTAGTAGTAGTATAACTGCAATGATAGATGAAGCCAGCATCAGGGCAACTAGAGCCATGAACAGTTCTAGATTTGTAAAATGAGTGGCCTCCCATCCCTTGAGCATTCATTCCTCCAGGGAATCCACATTCCACACAGCAATTTTCCACCTTACCTACATACCTCGTGGCTTCTAAGCTGACAAATAATTTCAGAGCTTACCCCTTCACGTTAGCACATGAGATGCAATGTAATGTGTATGTGAGGCAATCCTCCTTAACTAACTCTTCCTTTGGCAGGTAATTTGTACAAGGAACTCTGGGATGTTGTGGACCACTGCTCCTGTGAAATCTAACATCAAACAAGGATACTTTATCTTTGGAGAGCAGGAGGTAGGGGTCCAGTCAATATATCAGCTAATAAGCATGTTATTCTCACTTTAATCATTCTTGAAAACAGTTATTTTGATCAGTATAATATTTTGTACAGCATTTTTAAAATTCATTCTCAGGATGTGGAGATTATTGACAAGGTCACCATTTATTGCCTATCCCTGTTGTTCTGAGTTGATACAACTGAATATCTTGCTAAGAGTCAATGAACATTGACTGGTGTGGGTCGAGAATTATATATAAAGCAGATTGGGTCAAATTTTCCTTCCCAAAATGACATTAGTGAACCAGCTGGATTTTTACACCAATCCAATAGCTTCGTGGTCGCTTTCAATGATATCAGCTTTTTATTTCCTGATGCTGTAAACTCAATTCAAATTTTCAAGCTGCCATGATGGGATTTGAATTTACATTTCTTGGATTATTAGTCCAGGCTTTTGGATTACTAATTCAGTAGCATTAATGCTTCACTATCATAGTCTATCCATATTTGAAATTGGCACATGATTAACATAGTATTAGCAATAGAAGGTAAAGAATGGGGACAATGCACAACAGGCAGTATGTGTTCAGGATGGGTGGATATGGGGCTGGAGGTTGTGGAGATGGGGTGAGGTGAAGCTAAGCAATACAAGATTTAAAGACAGGGACAGAGATTTATAAATTTCAAAGTTTGGGGACTGTGTAGCTAGTGTAGGTCAGTGAAGATGGCGTGATGAGAAAGCAGTACCATGCAGGATAGGATATGTGCAGTAGAGTCTTGGACAAGCTGGAGTAATGGAAGGGAGAAAGATGGGAGCCCATCAAGTTGAGTGTTGGAACTCCCTAATTGAATCTGGAAGTGACAAAGGCTCATGTAAGTGTTTTGGTGATGGCAGGGCTGAGGTCTGGGTGGGGGAGACCATTGGAGGTAGCAGTAGTGAAGAAGAGCATTTAGAGCCTGAAACTCATCTCAGAATCAGACAAGACTCTGAGACTGTGAACAGTCCATTTCAGCCCAAGGCAATGACCAAGAAGGGAGATGGAATCAGTGACAAATGTGCAGAACTTATGGCAAAGGCTGAAAAGATTGTGCTTGGGAAAGCTAGGACTGGATATCAGACAAGTAATTTGAGAGCACAAGGACAGTTGAGAGGTCAAAGGAAACATTCAGCAGATATCAGGGTACTCTCAAGCATAAACAGCTCATATAGCACCCATTTGGGCATCATGACTCTTCATATAATCTCATGGATATAAAGAGCAAAGAAAAGCATTCACTTAATTAATGTTTAAGCAGTATTTGACTACAAAACATCATAATGCATGACGCTGATGGTCATTCATGAAACAGCCATAGTCCCTTTACTATGTGACATTCTACAGTACTTGCATTATTTAAAGGTGAAGAAACACTCAGTGATGAGTCTTAGAATTGTTTTCTGCATCATTAATTGCTGACCCCATTATAAAGTCCTCTAATAGCAACAAGTACTCCTATTTGGAGACTTTAACACCTGCTTGTTGTTCCTCAGCTATGATTGTTACCTGCAAAAATAATGTTTTAATATGTAGAAATCTATTGATCTCAGTCTTGAACATACTCAATGACTGAAAAAGAATATATGAAATAGGAGCGGGAGTAGGACACTCAAACCTTTGAACCCACTGTACCACACAGCGTAAATACAACTAAAGAATGCATGTCAAAATGTGATGGTCATGTTTGAAACGATACCTCCCTGAGAGTTCGGCAGTTTTCAATTTAGTTTTGTGCCATGTTTGATGGATCCCACAAGAAATGTGTGTGCCTGATCGCAATACACTTCTTCCTCTTTTGCAGCCAGGTACGAGGAGCGGGTGACTGAATTGATTTTGTCAGTGAGCTATCTTTATTCAGCTAATACCTGCATTTTGACTGTGTAGCCTTCAGCCCAAAATAGAATGACCTCCTACATCCTTTATGTATAGAAGTGTTTCCTATTCACCCCGAAAGGTCTGGCTCTAATTTTCAGACTATTCCTCCTGTCCTAGGCTCCCCAACTAATGAAATAGTTTCTCCCTCTACCCTTTCTATTCCCCATAATATCTTGAAAACATGGATCAAATCACCCCTTAACCTTCTAAATTCCAGGGAATACAATGCTATGTTGTGTTATTCTCCTTGTAAAGTAACCCTTGGAGTCTAGGTATCATTCTGCTAAATCTACACTTCACTCCCTTCAAGGCCAATATATTCTTCCTAAGATATGGTATCCAGAACTGCTCATGATACTCCAGGTATGGTTTAACCAGTGTTTTGCACAGATGAAGCCTGACCTCCACCCCTTTGTATTCATAAGATCTAGGAGCAGGAGTAGGCAATTCAGCCCCTCGAGCCTGCCCGGCCATTCATTACGATCATGGCTGATCTCATTTCGGCCTCAACTCCAATTTCCCACCCTCTCCCCATAACTTTTCAACCCATTACTAATTAAAAATCTATCTCCTCCTTAAATCTATTCAGCGTCCCAGCGTCCACTGCACTCGGAGGTAGTGAATTCCATAGATTCATGACCCTTTCAGAAAAGTAATTCCTCCTCATCTCTGATTTAAATCTACCACCCCTTAGCCTCAAACTATGGCCTCTCATTCTAGAATGCCCCAGAAGGGGAAACATCTGCTCCATGTCTGCTTTGTCTATCCCCTTTAGCATCTTATATACCTCAATTAGATCTCCTCTTATCCTTCTAAACTCTAGTGAGTATAGGCCTAAACTGCTCAATCTCTCCTTATAAAACAAGTCCCGCATCTCTGGAATCAATCTAGTGAACCTCCTCTGAACCGCCTCCAGCGCAACTACATCAATTACATTCTTCTTCAAGTAAGGGGACCAAAACTGTGCACAGTACTCCAGGTGCGGTCTCACTAATGCCTTGTACAGTTGCAACAACACTTCCCTATTTTTTTACTCTAATCCTTTGGCAATAAATGCCAAAATTCCATTTGCCTTCCTTATTACCTGCTGTACCTGCATACTAGCTTTCTGCGATTCATGTACGAGGTTACCCAAATCCCTCTGCACTGAAGCATTCTAAGTTTCTCTCCACTTAAATAATAAGTCACCTTTTTATTCTTCCAACCAAAATGGATAACCTCACGCTTATCCACGTTAAACTCCATCTGCCAAATTTTGGCCCATTCACCTAACCTGTCCGTATCCATTTGTAAATTTCTTATTTCTTCATTACAACTTACTTTCCCAACTATTTTGTTGTCATATGCAGATTTAGCTATAGTACCTTCTATCCCTGAATCCAAGTCATTAATATAGATTGTAAATAGTTGGGGCCCAAGGACCTAACCCTGTGGCACCCCACTAGTTACAGCTTGCCATCCAGAAAAAGACACATTTATCCCAACTATCAGCTTTCTGTTGGTTAGCCAACCCTCTATCCAAGCTAATATATTACCCCTAACTCCATGTGATCTTATCGTGTGTTGTAATCTTTTGTGTGGCACCTTATCAAAGACCTTCTGGAAGTCCAGATATACTACATCTACAGGATCCCCATTATCCACTTTGCTTGTCACATCTTCAAAGAACTCTAGCAAATTAGTCAAACACGATTTACTCTTCATAAAACCATGCTGACTCTGATGGATTGCATTTTGACTTTCCAAATGTCCCATTACTACTTCCTTAATAATGGATTCCAACAATTTCCCAACGATAGACGTTAAACTAACTGGTCTATAGTTTCCTACTTTCTGCCTCCCCCCGCCTTTTTGAATAAGGGCGTTATATTAGCATTTTTCCAACCCATTGGAACCTTTCCAGAATTCAGGGAATTTTGGAATATTGTAGCCAATGCATCCACAATCTCTGCTGTCACTTCCTTTAAGACCCTGCCACATCATTAAGGTAAAAAAGGTTGGCATTCTATTAGCCTTTTTGATTAATTTCTGTACTTCTGTTTATGACTTCTATTTAATGATCTATGGACCTGGACCCCAAGTCTCTTTGGACCTCTACTGTTTCTAGCTTTTCCCCATTTAGAAAGTACCTTGTTCTGTCCTTTTTATGTCCAAAGTGGATAACCTCACATTTGCTTATATTGAAATCCATTTGCTGCAGTTTTGCCCATTCATTTAATCTATCGACATCTTTTTGTAATTTTATGCTTCTGTCTAAGCTGCTTAATTAAGGCCGCCTATCTTTGTGTTATAGACAAATTTGAATATGTGGCTTTGTATCCCATCATCTAAGTCTTTAATAAATATGGTGAATAGCTGAAAGCCCAACACAAATGCTTGCAAAACACCATGGTCATATCCTGCCAATTAGAGTACAGTACCTGTCCATTATCCCTACTCTCTCTCCTGCCATAGCCAATTTACCAATCAGGTTAATAATTTGCCTTTAATTCAGTGGACTTCAACTTTAGCTAGCAATCTCATAAAAGGGACTTTATCAAATGCCTTCTGGAAGGCCATATAAATAATATCTGTAGACATTCCCCTGTTCACTACTTTAGTCACCTCTTCAAAAAATTCAATCAGGTTTACCAGACATGGCTTACCCTTTTCAAATCTATGCTGGCTCCTCTGATTGTAATGGAACTTGTACAGTAAGTTCCTGTTTTAAGTTGCCTCATTCTGCTTTAACATCATGGATATAACAGGCTGGTATGTCCACTTAGCATCAGGACTTGTGTCATGAAGCTATTAATGTACATAGTATTATTGAAAAATATTTTTATTTTAAAATAGAGGTTTAATCTATAGGTGTGTCTTAATTGGATTAAAGCCAGCTAGTCCGGGTGCTTTGATATGTACTAGTTTTGAGATGTAAGAGAGGTAGAGTGCATTTGCATTTTTTGATTAGGCCATTCAAGAAGTGGGGTGAAATCTGGCACCTAGCTAGCAGAGACTAAGCAATATGTTTATATTACTAATAAAATTGGTACCATAAAAAGGCTTTTATTGTTAGAAGAGGTGGAGTTCAAAGAGGCTGGTGATACAATGAAAATTTACGTTCAATGAGATGTGCTGGATATAATTGATAGCAGTTTCCATGTGTGTGGGCAGAGGTAATATAAGATCAATGCAGCTGTAAGCCTACAACTGTCTCCATGGGTAACAAAGTGAAAAGAACCTCATTTTGAATTCATAAGGTGAAAATGCTTTGCCACGTGCCTGGTTAAGTCAATGGGTTGCTGTTGTCTTAATGGAGATTAGTTTGTGAATTTGTTAAAGGTTATGATAGTAGTAATTTGTATCCATGTATATGTGTTTAATGTGGTGTAACTTACTAAAATGTTTCATTTAGTTTAATATAAAACTTCTTGAGAACTGGTGGTCTGATTCCTGAATTTTGAGTTGCATCTCAAAAATGCCACTTACAAATATCAGTTATGACAGTTGTTTAAGGCTTCCCTCTGGAATTTTTTAATTAACTCAGCCTTACCAACTGTTTGGTCATAACACTTGCACTTTAGTGTTGTTTCCCACCAGGACCTACATAGCATCGCATGACCCGATTGACACCATTTTGGAGCAAATGTAAGGAGAGGCGTTTGATTGCATTCAAAACAACAATGACTTTTTAAAAAAACTCTGCAGTACAGTTTTGTGTGAAGAATATCACAGTATTTTTCTTCAAGAGTGAAGGTGAAGCCTGGACTGCTCACTTTTGTACAAAAAGGTGCAGTTCCTGTCCCTTCAGCCCTATTTTAATTTTGGAGAGCCAGGTGCCTGCTGTGGAGTTTCACATCGGGTGAGGCAGAGAGGCTGTTTTAAAATTGGCAGGGGGTGTGGGGGGAAGCATTTGCTAAAATGCTTTCCTTGGCTCAGGGGCTTGTTTGGGTGAAAAATACAGGGTGCGATACTTATCCTTCAGGAGACTGACTCTGCAATCTTCTGATTAATTTTGGAATCATAGCTGTGGCCCTGTTCAAATTTGCTGCAGGTGAACCAGAGAGGCCACTTTAAAGCCAGTGAGAGGGGCATTTACTGCAGACGGCAGTGCTGCCCTTGGCTCAGAGTCCTCTTTTAGCAAAAATAACAAGACCTTTCAGGAGGAATTGGGAAGTCAGCGAGTCCTGACTCGACAACCTTTTGATTAATTTTGGAACCCCAAGTATGATCCTTGTTCAACTTTGCATCGGTGGAGGCAGAGAGGCCATTTTAAAGTGATTGGTTCAGGCTTGTGCTTCAATCCATTAATTGAAATCACTCTTAAGCATGAAAATGTCCAGCAAGTGATGGTAGTGAGCCTGCTGCTGCTAAGTGAACATGAAAAACAATAACATTAGCAATGAAGTTGGAGGTTTTAAAATGTTTTGAGACTGGAGAACGAGCAGTTGACATTGGCAGAGTACTTGGGTTAACCCCTACAAGGGTCAGAACAATCCATGGTGACGCTGACAAAATCAAACAAACTGTACAAGATGTTACACCTTTAAGTGTTAGCAAGGTAAGTCGGCCTAGAAGCAGCATCATGGAGAAAAAAAGGTCCTTAGCAGTCTGCATCAAAGACCAAAACAAGTGCCTCTTGGTTTGATGGTCATTCAAGCAAAAGCTAAAAGCCTGTATGAAGACTTATGGAATGAGCAGGGTGAGAGTTCACAGTCGGAAAGTTTCAGTGCTAGTTGTGGATGGTTTAGACCTTTCAAGAAACATTCCTAAGGTGACCAGCGAAGTGGCTAGTGCTGATGCTGCAGCAGCTGATGAATTCTTTTTTTTAATTCATTCACGGGATGTGGGCTTCACTGGCTGGGCTAACATTTATTGCCCATCCCTAGTTGCCTATTTAAAGTGAATCATGAAGAAGGTGGCTGCTCATCGAACAAGTCTTTAATGTTGATGAGACAGGGTGTGTCTACCACAGAGAACATACATCTTCAAAGAGGAGAAGACAGCATCAGGATTTTTAGATCACCTGACTGTTCTGCTTGGTGGGAACGCTGCAGAGATTTATAAACCCTTAAGGATATAGCAGTGTGAGACACCAAGGACTTTGAGGCGGTATTCCAAGAAACATCTGCACGCCATTTGTCATTCAAATAAGGAAGCCTGGATGACCGGGGGCACTTTTTCAAAATAGTTCTCTTCGTATGCAATCCCTACTTGGAATGAATAATGTGCAAGTGAAAACATCACCTTCAAGATATTGCTCCTCTTGGATAATTACCCATATCATCCTATCAACCTTGGTACCTTGATGACTTGTCCCAAAATGTGAAGGTGATTTTCCTGTCACCCAACATATCTTCGTTGCTACAGCCCATGGATCATGGAGCAATAGCAGCATTCAAGGCTTACTACTTATTTGGTAGCTGCTCCCAGCTCATGAAGGCAGGAGATGGTATGAATGCACCAACAGCCAAGGAATTTTGGCATGGTTACAACATCCTCAAGAGCTTTGACAATATCGCTGGTTCAAGGGGTGAAGTTACGTTGTTGTTTTCAAATGGTTTGGTGGAAAGCATGGCCCAAGTGTGCAAGTGACCACAGAGGATTTCACGACACTTTCCCCAAAGTTCAGAGTGAAATCATTACCTTGGTGAGGGAAGTTTACTTTGATGAAATAGAGGAGGCTGATGAAGTGGAATTTCTCGAGTTCCATGGAGAGGAATTGTCCAATGAAGATTTAATCTAGATAGAGAAGTAGTGAGCTGAAGAGAAGGATTGCACTGAAACACCACCCCATCGAAAGTTGCCAATGAAATGACTGTCTCGAGGTTTCCAATTCATCGAAAAGCAATGGAACTCTTCACCAAAGATGATCCAAACAGACAGCACACTGCCAAAGTGAACAGGTTGATCAATGACTGCATCAACTGCTACAAGGAGATCTACCGGAAGAAGATAAAGAAAACCGTCCAACTATCCTTGGTTAAATTTTTCAAGGTCATTGATGATTCTGGCCCTTCTTCCCATTAACTCCTCCTGGACCTTCCTGTTCAACCTATGCCACCTTCAATTCAAAACCAGGATCCCTCCAACTTCAGGCATTGAACTTGTGTATGCAGAAAATGCTTGTGTGCGCACTCACTCAGAAAGCATATGAAAAAATGGAGCTTTCATTAAACACCAAGAAAACTAATGTCCCCTTCCAACCACAGTACAACACCTCCACCCGTCAATTAAGATCACTGGCGAGATCCTGGAAAATGTGGACCATTTTCAATAGCTTGCGAGTCTCCCTTTGACAATAGGCAACAAAATCCATCATTGCCTCCAATGTACCAACTCAGCCTTCAGATGAGTGAGGATAAGAGAATTTTGGGACCAGGATATCAAACCAGAAACTACGGTCATGGTTCACCAGGCAATAGTGATCGCCACACTCACACTTATGCTTCTGAGACTTGGACAATCTGCAGCAGGCATCTCAAAACACCACCAGCAGCGCCTTCACACGATCCTTCAAATCCAGTGGCAGACAAGACAGTCCAACAGCATCCTCCTCCAGCCAACATGTCCTGCATCGAGGCACTAATCACTCAAAACCACTTCCATTGAAATGCTTTAGGAATGTCCTCAAAGCATCCCCGAAGAGACCAAACATCCCCACTGATTCGTGGGAGTCCCTGGCTTGTGACTGACCAAAATGGAGAAGGTTCATTCAGGAAAGCACTGAACACGTCGAGAGACATCATCAGAACATGCAGAAGCAAAGTCAAGACGTTGGAGAGAATCCACAAACCTCCAAACAACTCCAAACCTGACCCCACCCCAAGCAACACCTGCCCCTTATGTGGCAGTTTCAGCAGATTGTGCATTGGACTTATCATCCATCGCAAAACCTATCGAATTGGAATGAAAGCAAGTCATCCTTGAACCCTTGGCAATGTCTAAGAAGAAAAAGAGACTGGTGAGTGTTATCAAATTGGAATGTATACAGTATTTATTTCATATTTAGTGATTTACTTTATTTTAAGTGGGGAATTACTGTATGGTTTCCGACTTTACAACTGTGATTACACTTCAAAAGTACATCATAATCTGTAAAGTGCTTTGTGGCATTGTTAAGTTGTGAAAAGCACTATACAATTACAAATTCTTTTACTCTTTCTTTGTTAACTGAAATATTAAAATTTGGCAGATTTGATTACGCATCATTTTGTTTACAATCTCAGATCCCAAATCTTCTCATTGACAATGTTCAGTCAATGAAATAAATGGCTGCATATTACTCATCCTTTAGCTGTTGTTAAATTTTCAATTTGTCCTTTATCTCCTGCAAACCCTGTCACACGTTTTGAACTTTCCCTGAAATATCATGCTTGACTTTGCAGAAAATGTATTTCACATTTTCCCTATTAGATTTTGGATTTTGGATTTTTTTCAAATTGTGAAACTATTGTAATATGTTTAATTTACCCTTTGGACTCTCAATTCAATTCTTTGATGGTGACACCATTGTTAAAGTTACGACTTTTACTCTGGTGTAAGTAAGAACCAATACAGAACAATACCTAATGATAGTTTGCAAGGCATAATTGAGAATTGCATATAAAAACAAAAAATGCTGGAAATATTGAGCAGGTCAGGCAGCATCTATGGAGAGAAACACAGTTAACGGTTCAGGTCGATGATCTTTCAGATGAAGTGAAACCTTTTCATGTATATTCAAATATAGGCAAAAGAGGTTCCCGCTACTGAACCGTGAGTCCCAGCCTGCTGCTGAAACACCAACAACTTAATCCCTTAAACTCAACCTGCCATCAGGAAACTGAGATTTTGGTTCCTGCCAGATTAAGTCACCCCGCCCGCTAAGACTCCCCCTCCCAGTGGCTCCATTAAATTTTGCCCTGCATGTCTCAAAAAGGTCTTCTCTCCCTTAACTTGTAATGACAAAAATACTTGTGCATATCCATCACCCTGCACCTGTGACAGGTTGATTTGAAAATGGAAAATTTTGAAGAACAGGAATTCCAGCCAAAACTTTAGTTTCTTAACCTTTTCAAGTCTAGTTTTTTTTCCCTTATTCTTTCATGGGATGTGGCCAATGCTGGCATGGCCAGCATTTGTTGCTCATCCCTAATTACCCTTGAACTAAGTGGATTGCTCAGCCATGGCAGAGGGCATTTAAGAGTCAACCACTATGCTGTGGATTTGGACTGAGTACGGTGACAGATTTCCCTTCCTAAAGGGCACTAGTGTACCAGATGGGTTGTATAACAACCGAGGATAGTTGTCATGGTCATCATTACTGAGACTAGCTTTATATTCCAGATGTATTAATTGAATTCAAATCCACTAGCTGCTGAGATGAGAGCCAGCCAGCCTGGGCTTCTGCTCCACTAATCCAGTAACATTACCACTACGCCACCATCTCCCCTAGTCCCTCTTAAATATGCTCCTCAGCCTTTTTTTTACATTATGGTGAAGAGACAAAGACAATGATAAAATAAATGATTTAAATCAGGGAGTAATTGTTAGCTAATGTCAACTTTGTTGTTTACAACTCTTAATTGACAGAGGAAAGTAAATCTGAAGGAGGGAAGGGGTTACAAAGTTTTGTGATCATGAGCATTCTTAATTTCCACAAAAAGGTGATAGGGCAGTGAATGTGTAACTAACCTGGAACGAAGCTTTCAGTGGACACCTCAGCCTGAGGGATTTTATTATGTAAGGAGTTATAGGCTTATTTTTCATTAGATCAAAAGGCAGCATCAATATGTCCCTCTATAATGTCGCAAAGTTGTCAAAATTGGAATATTTTTGCAACACTGACAACAAGTCTATATTTGACAATAGAGTCAAAGTTATAATGGCAATCATAATAATATAAAAACAAAATACTGCGGATACTGGAAATCTGAAATAAAAACAAAGTGCTGGAAAATCTCAGCATCTGGAGAGAGAGAAACAGAGCTAACCTTTCGAGTCCAATATGACTCTTCTTTGGAACTGCAATGATGGCTCTTTTCTAGGTGTTATTCTATGATGTGATACCTGAAGAGGACATGATACTAATAATCCGATTTTACCACTGGCCAAATGGAAACATAACATCTGCTCCATGGGACATTCAGCTCAGCATGGAAAATTTAATGGAGAGTGAGGAATGGTTGGTAGCATGGGGAGTGCTGAGATTATCAAGATCCACAAATTCACGTAAGTTGCTGAATGATTTAAACATTTATTGTACCAGTATTAGATCAGAGTGATGAGCAAGTGGCAAATTCACAACCGATCACCACAAACTCTGGTAGGTTTACGTTTTACAGTATGTGCATGAGTAGAAAATGAAACAAAAGAAAACATAGAAAATGTTTTCTTACTTCCTTTTGAGTTTTCACTTCATTCCAGTACATAGAGGAATTTTTAATCTTATAATTTATTTAGTCTTATTGATTCTCTTTTCTGAATTGTTTGCTTCTCTTTCTGTGATTTTTCTGATTTATTTTCAATTCTATTATTGTTTCTTCCTCCTATTTATTTCTTCCTCCTTCCTTCCATTACTTACATTTACCTATGGTCGCCCCTGGATTCCTGTAGCTCTATCTGCTAGGAACACCAACACCTGGAAGTTCCCCTCCAAGTCACTCAGTATCCTGACTTGGAAATATATTGCCATTCCTTCACCATCGTTGTGTCAAAATCCTGGAACTCCCTTCCTAACAGCACTGTGGGTGTACCTACACAACATGGACTGCAGCAGTTCAGGAAGGCAGCTCACCACCACCTTCTCAAGGGCAACTAGGACTGGGCTATAAATGCTGGCACAGCTAGCGAAGCCCACATCCCATGAATGAATATTAAAAAAATTATTTGTTTAGAAGGTATGATTATTTACCTTTCTTTGGAAGTAACGTTGGGTTGAAAGCTGTGCTTGCCAAGAAAATGGCACTGAGGGCATTGTCCCCTCTAAACTGCAACATGTGTGGGTGGTTGTGCAGCAATTATGAAGGTACCACGCAAGCCGCACACAAGCTGTCCCCTTTAAGATACAACATGTGCAGCTGCATAAAAAAATTAAAGGTAGAGTACATTGAAACAAGAAGGCCACAAACAACAAAGGAAATTTAAAGGGATAATCGATTGAGAAACAATTAACTATTTTCCATGTTATCTCCTACATCATTGCTCCATCATTGAGTACCTTTAAGGCTGGGATAGACAGATTTTTGGTAATTAAGGGATATGAGCAAACGGGCGAGTTGAAGCACAAGATCAGCCATGATTGTATTGAATGGCAGAGCAGGCACGATGGGCCATGTGGTCTATTCCGGTTCATATTTCTTGTGTCCTTATGTTACATTCATTTTGCATTTTTTGGAACTAATATTAGACTTTGAAAATTGTACATGGGAGTTTGAATTAGGCCCCTAATTTCAAAATTCTATGTCTAACTCTGAGTGATGGAGATTATAGAAAAATATGTTTCTTTGTGTTATCCACAGACAACATGAATGCTCAAAGCCCAGTCATTACATGGAACACTGGGACACATACTCTGCCACTGTTTCATAGGCCTGTCCCTACTCCTCATGATCTTTCAGTGCTGGTATGGAAGAAAATTCAGCTTTTAACCCTTTTCATGTCAAAAGTTTTTTAAAATCAAATTACCATTGTCAAAATGTTTGTACTATTCGGGAAAGTCACTCAAAGAAGTACATAACTGTTTAAAGGAATTATCTCAATGGTCTCGATTGCTTTTGGAAGCTTGTGTTTCTGAGTTGTCTTTGTTGTCCTCTGAATCCTCAACATTGACTCTAGACTCCATGAAGTCGCAGGTCAACCATAGACAAGGAAATTTCCTGCTGATTACGATTAGATCAGAGACTGCCTTCCCTCTGCTGATGACTCAGTACTCCTCTATGTTGAACATCATATGGAAGAAGCACTGAGGGGAACAAGGGCTTAGTTTGTACTCTGGGTGGGGGACTTCAGTGTCGATCACCAAGAATGGTTCAGTAGCACTATAGCTGACTGAACTGGTCAAGTCCTGAAAGATGTATCTGCCAGACTGTGTCTGCGACAGGTGGTGAGAGAACCAGCGTGAGGGAAAAACCTACCTGACCTCTTCATCACCAATCTATGAGTCACATCTCCCAAGGGTGGTAATGTTAGGAGTGACCATCACACAATCATTGTGGAAATGAAGTCAGAACAGATTTAGCAGCCCAAAATGGGACATACATTAGGCCCTGTTGTCCATCAACAGCAGCAGAACTGTACTCCAGAATTCATAACCTCACAGCCCAGCATATCCCTCACTCTATCATTACCAGCAAGGCAGGGGACCAACCCTGGTTCAATGAGGATGTAGAAGAGCATGCCAGGAGCAGCACCAGGCATATATAAAAATGAGGTGCCAACCTGGTGAAACTACAACACAGGATGATATGCATGCAAAACATCGGAAGCAGCATGCTATGGACAAAGCTAAGCAATCCCCCAACTAACAGAACAGATCAAAGTCCTGCCATATCCAGTTGTGAATGGTGATGGACAATTAAACATCTAATTGGAGGAGGAAGTTCAATGAACAGCCCTAACCTCAAAGATGGCAGAACCCAGTTTCGTGAGTGCAAAAGATGACCACCTCCTGTCTGAAGTGCTGAATGGATGATCTATCTTGGCTTCCTAATGAGGCCTCCAAGTTATTCTAGCATGACTAGAAAGGATATAATTGTATTGGAAGCAGTGCAGAGGAGGTTCACTTGACTGATATTCCTGGGATGAAGGGGTTGACTCATGAGGAAAGGTTGGACAGGTTGGGCTTCTATCCATTGAAGTTTAGAAAAATGAGAGGTGATCTTATTGAAACATATAAGATCCCGAGGGAACATGACAAGGTGGATGCTGAAAGGATGTCTCCTCAGGTGGGAGATTTTAGAACTAGGGGACACAGTTTAAAAATAAGGGTCTCCCATTGAACATTGAACATCCCATTGAGATGAGGAGAATTTTTTTTCTCTCAGAGGGTCATTAGTCTGTTGAATTCTCTTCCCCAGAGAGCAGTGGAGGCTGCATCATTGAATATTTTAAAGACTGAATTGGATAGATTTTTAACTGACAAGGGAGTCGAAGGGTTAGGAGGTAGACTGGAAAATAGAGGTCATAATCAGATCAGCAATGATCTTATCAAATGATGGAGCAGGCTGAAGGGACCGAATGGCTTAATCCTGTTCTGTTTTGTATACTCGTATGTTTGTAATTGACTATGCACAGGGCAAACTAGATAATATGACTGCAATTCTGTATAAATGGAATATAAACAGCCTTCAATACTTCTGAGTGTAAAGTTTGCAAATTATCAATATTCTTCCATTTTCTTTTTACCTTTTATGTCCATTGACCTTTCACTAAATTCTGGCCAGCACATGTTACTTTTGTCCTCTGTCAATGCTGATTCAGCCAATGTGTTGAAGTGGTTGTAATTGACCTGCTCTCCATGTTTCCCATGGGAAGTACCCTGCACACCTGAGGAAGACCCCTCTAATTTCAACCTGAAATCTGGCCTTTGCTGTTTTGAGAAATTGAGTGAGCTGTATTTTGGGAATTTTTAAAATAACAGTGATAGGCTTTATAAATTAGTGCTTCCTCTTTTAGAGTAAACATAGTCATTGAAAACAAATTAGATAATCTTTGAAATACTGTATTTAAACTCATTCGGACAGATCTTTTAACATTCAAAATTGTCAACATTTCTATTATTGGTGGCTGGCAAAAACCATACCTGATTAGAACTAACCAGTGGTCCAAGTATATATATCAATGACAAAAACAGAATTACCTGGAAAAACTCAGCAGGTCTGGCAGTGGTCAAGGGCATTTTCTGACATCAGGACAACCAGAAGTTGGTTTTGGAATTAAAATCAAATAACATGTTAATTTATCTTCTGACTAGGTGTTAATTTATCTTGTGATTGGGTGTTAATTTTTAGGCTGTGCCCATTATTACTTTGTGGTGAGTTGGCTTGCAAAGTATAAAAGATAATAATAATAATAGATGTGAATCACAGGTCCAGTCACAGACAGGCAATGTAAACATCTGATGTTGGATGTGCAAAATTAAAAGAAAACAATCTGCATGTTCTGCTGTAGAAGAATAAAGTTCACACATGTATCTTGTTCACAAACCATACTCTATGTGGAAGTTGATTGGTATGAGGTAGAGGCTTACTCATTGATATGTGTTTACCTTTCTTTAAGCCTGGTGAACACCTGTATGACATATGGGAGCGATATGGGAATGCTACAGTGAGACTCCATCTATTCACTGGCAGCAGACCCAAGGTTCTCACCACACCAGATTCTCCTGTCAACACAGACATGATTAAAGAATGGCCTGATGTAAGTATCCAACAATGAGCCTACTTGTGTGGGAAAAGTTGCTTTGCAATGTGAAAAAATTTTGACTTTTTTTATTTCACATGTAATATCTAAATAATAGGATAAATTCCTGTTCCCATTTTCTAATGATGCAGACATGCATCAGAGATCGCAGGAGCAGAAAATCAAAGACAGAGGCCTTGCATCACTGCAACTGGGCAATGCTGGGTTGCAGGAGGCTTACACTGTTCCTTAGTGTGAACCTCATTAAACCTTTAACATGACTTGAATGTTCCACATTTTCTGGTGGCTTGTTCCATCATCACTAGCTGCAGATCTGTAGGTTCGGTGGTTTTTTTTTGTTTGTGTTTTTTTGAATTGACATTTTGGGTTCTTTCTGTTGCATTATTGATGAACTTTTTTTGTATTTCAGTGTAATTTAGTCTTTTTTATTTTCTCTTCTTTTCTCACCAAGAGTCAAATGAGTTACACTGTGATTCGCAACAGCGCCTTCTGTTAGGATGAGCATTCTTTTTGGTATTCCTCTTGTCCTCTGGAAGCTGGAGGGGAATTTGTGAACATGGGGCTGGGGATCACGGGACAAGGAAATGGGTTCTGGGGATCAGGGGCCTGAGGAAATATGGGACATGGAATACAGAACTGGGATTCATTGAGGGGGGTGGGCAGGTAGGCAATGTGGGATTGAGGAAGGAGGGGTGCAGGGAGTGGGCAGCAGGGATCAAAGGGGGGAGCAGGGAATGCAACTAATTTCTATGATGTTGGTTTGATTTTCCACACATTAAGTTCAAAATTATATCCATGCCAACATAGAAAGTGACAAGGCGCCCTAAGTATTCATCGCTGTCCAATGAGTGTCCAATTACAGAACAACATTGCAACTGAGAAGGAAAAAGGAACAGGTCCATTAGTGACTTATGACTGATCTGCATTCTCTATTATTTAGGTTGTATACATTTATCATGTAAGGCCATCCCCTCCATCTTCGCCATTTAATGCAGGAGATGGATTTGACCTGTACATTGATGGTGCTCGCTTTCTCCCAGACGCAGTTACCATCAGCAGAGTTACAGGCCGCATCTTTGATCGGAACTACAACCAGTGAGTACAGATTGTTTGGTAAAAGAGCAGTTTGGAATAGAATATGCTACATATTTTTATTTTTAATAAAATATTTTGTTTTAATTAAGTATTTGTTCAATTGCTGTCAGAGCATTGTAGCAAATGGAGATGCAGTTTCCATCATCTTGTATTAATCTATTTCACTGAGGGCCTCTAGTGGCAAGAAACCAGGCAGTATGTTGATTTGGTTGGTACATTCCAATTTAAGCAATGAAAAACTGCTTGTCCTGGTTGCTTGGATTGTGCTGCGAATGCCCAGCTGTGCAGTCAGACCCCATTTTCTTTTTTTGTTTATGTGTCCAACATGTCTATACTTCTGGGAAAACAGCCTACTGTCCCTGTGCTTTAACCATTCTGTGATTCTGTGTTTTGTTAGAAGAAATATTTCACTTGCACTGTAGACATTAAGGAAGTGCTGATTAGCAGTTTTTGGAATTACACAGTCAGATGGGTCTGGTTACATTATTGTGAAGTCTATGTACAGTTAGCTGATCTCAACTGGGGCAGTGTTAGAGCTGATCTCAACTGGGGCAGTGGCTTAAGTGACTGAGGTTAAAGAGGATGAATAATTCACTCGGGGTTCCCAACAATAATGGCTACCTTGTGATTTTGATTAGAAAGTAAGCCTCTGAAAACAGGCTTGTTGCTGATGTTCCGATGGATGAATTAGCTTGTGATATTCACTGCCTGGCTGCGAGCATGAAGAGTGGCCATTTGGGCATTGGATGACCTTTGACACTGATTAAATCGCCTACTTTACCAGCACATCTATACTTTTTATGAGAAGAACCTGGATGAAATAAGGAAAGCTTTTTAAAAATCATAAGTTTAATTTTTGGCAAGGCTTTGTAACAACTCCCTTTATGCAATAGCTGATGCTTGCCTTGACCAATGCGGGACCGCCAAACAGCTTTGCTAACAGTGTGTGCAAGTACGTTTGCCAATTTAGATATTTTGTGTTGAATTACTTGGTTAAAAACTGTAATGCTGGAGAATCTGGGGGTTTATCTTGATTACTCTGCAACATAGAAGAGTAAATTTAAGTTTAAACAGATACAAATGTTCAGAATCTTGCCCATTTTTTCTGACTTTCTGTCTTTCCTGTTTATACAGGCATAAAAAGTTAAAAATCATGAAAAACAAAGTACCACAAAGCTACAGTAAAATACTCAAATTTATTGACATCATCCCATAATTGTTGTGTCATTTTCCTATTTCTGCAAGGAGATAGATGGGCGCTTCGTCCCTTTGTTCCAGTTGAATTTACGCAATGGGTGTAAAAATGAGTAGATTCATGTCCTGTTGATATTCCTCACCTTATTATCCGTATTGGACCATTTTTATCCAAAGAAATGAGAAGAAACTCTGAGATAAATGCTCCTTAAAATGTTTAACAACTATGCCAATTTAATTTAGGAGACTGCAGATATGAAATTAACTAGGCACTGCTAAAGGTGCTGAATTAATGTGTTTTGTGAATTGGTTATCTGAACTTTTCAGTCATGTACAATTTCACACAATATATTTTTCAACACATCTTTGTATTTCCAATTTGTCAAAGAATTGGCCCAGATGTATCTACAGGGATTGACTTGAACAGCAACATATTTCAACCCTTTTACAATTACCATGTAGAATTCAGGAACCCATCTATGCCACCGTCAGCCACATTGTTACTGAAGGTAACTGCATATTTACAATTGTTTACATATTGGCAAAAAAAGTGGATGTCATAAGTATACAATGGAGTATTTAGAAATAACTAAAGTCGCAATACTTTGGGCACTAAAGCAGAAAGAGATCAGGAAATGATAATAGAGGTTAATTTTAACTCTCTGGAAGTGAATAGATTTTGAATGAGTTAAAAGGAGAGGTGATGGCGTTGTGGTATTGTTGCTGGATTACTAATTCAGAGACCCATGGTAATGCTCTGGGGACCTGGGTTCGAATTCCACCAAGGCAGATGATGGAATTTGAACTCAATAAAAATCTGGAACCATGAAACAATTGTCAGTTGTTGTAAAAACCCTTGAAATCTGCCATCCTCACCAGGTAACTCCAGGGTTGACTCTGAAATGGCTTAGCCACCCATTCAGTTGTATTAAACTGCTACAAAGCCTCAAAGAGGGAATGAAACTGGACGGATCACCTGGCATCGACCTAGGCACTGGAAATGACAATGGCAAACTCAGCCCTGTCAGTCCTCCTTACTAACATCTGGAGGGAGTTGCCCCAGAAGTCCTCAACATTGCCTCCAGACCCCGTTGGCACTACCACCATGCCAAATGGGATAGATTTTGAACAGATCTAGCAACCCAAGGCTGGGTATCCAAGAGGCTCTGTAGGCCATCAGCAGAATTGTACTTGAACACAATCTGTAACCTCATGGCTCAGCATAATCGCCCACACTACCATTACTATCAAGCCAGGGGATCAACCCTGGTTCAATGAAAAGTGCAGGAGAGCATGCCAGGAGCAGCACCAGGCAGACCTAAAAATGAGGTGTCAACCTGGTGAAGCTATAACACAGGACTACTTGCATGCCAAACAACATAAGCAGCAAGTGATAGACAGGGCTAAGCGATCCTGCAACCAACGGATCAGATCTAAGCTGTGCAGTCCTGCCACATCCAACCATGAATGGTGGTGGACAATTAAATAACTCACTGGAGGAGGAGGCTCCACAAATATCCCCATCCTCAACGATGGGGGAGCCCAACACATCCGTGCAAAAGATAAGGCTGAAGCGTTTGCTACAATCTTCAGCCAGAAGTGCCAAGTAGATGATCCATCTCGGCTTTCTCCGGAGGTCTCCAGCATCACAGATGATAGTCTTCAGCCAATTCGATTCGCTCCATGTGATATCAAGAAACAGCTGAAGGCACTGGATAGTCCAAAGGCTATGGGCCCTGACAATATTCCAGCAATAGAACTGGGGCAGAATATTCCCCCTGTTGGGGGGGAAGTTCAGGAGCGAGCGTGTGGAAATGCGCCTCCAATCAGTGCCCCCAATTGGGGGCGCGCTGCCATTTAACGTGGGCAGGCCAATTAAGGCCCGCCCAGCATGACATCTGCAAGGAAGCGCTATGTGCCTCCTGAGCGGGCAGGGGGGGATTTCCCTGAGCTGAGAATGCGCTCTTTCGCACATGCAAGCGATAGAGCGCACTCATCTCCCTGAGGCGGTGCTGCCACAATAAAAAATTTTGAAAACAGAAGAAAAAAAAATTTCCTTGACATGTCCCCTCATCTGACACTGTCACATGAGTTGGGACGTGTCCATCACTTTTAAATACACTTTTATTAAATTTTTTAAAAAACTACATGAAAGTTCATCCCGCCCGTGGATGAGGTTTCATGCTTTCTCCAATGCCCGCCAGGGCTCCCGGCCTGCCCGCCAACCTTAAGGTCCATTAATTATGTTAATTACTTTGTCAATGGCCTCAATAGGCTACTGACAGGTCGTCGGGCGCACAGCTGATTCAGCTGAGCTCCTGCTGACCTGAAAATTGAAATGAGGCAGGATGACATTGGGAGTGCTGCCCAACGTCATCTCGCGTCATTTTACGGGCCCCGCCCCCTGCTCACCGACCAGGAAATCCTGGCCCTGAACTCTTGTGTTTCAGAACTTGCAGCGCCCCTAGCCAAGCTGTTCCAGTGCAGCCACAACACTGGAATCTACCCAGCTATGTGGAAACTGGCCCAGGTATGTCCTGTACACAGAAAGCAGGACAAATCCAACGCAACCAATTACCTCCTCATCAGTCTACTCTCGATCATCAGTAAAGTGATGGAAGGAGTCATCAACAGTGCAATCAAGTGTCACTTGCTTAGCAATAACCTGCTCACTGACACCCAGTTTGGGTTCCACAGGGCCACTCAGCTCCTGACCTCATTACAGCCCTGGTCCAAACATGGACAAAAGAGCTGAACTGCTGAGGTGAGGTGAGAGTGACTGCCCTTGACATCGAAGCAGCAATTTGACCGAGTGTGGCATCAGGGAGCCCTAGCAAAATTGGAGTCAATGGGAATCAGGAGGAAAGCTCCCCACTGGTTAGAGTCATACCTAGCACAAAGGAAGATGTTTGCAGTTGTTGGAGGTTAGTCTTCTCAGCTCTAAGACATTGATGCAGGAGTTCCTCAGGGTAGTGTCCTCTACCCAACTATCTTCGGCTGCTTCATCAATGACCTTCCTTCCATCATAAGATCAGAAGTGGGGGTGTTCACTGATGATTGCACAATCATCTTTCGTGACTCCTCAGATACTGAAGCAGTCCATGTCTAAATGCAGCAAGACTTGGACAACATCCAGACTTGCGCTGACAGGTGGCATGTAATATTCATGCCACACAAGCGCCAGACAATGACCATCTCCAACAAGAGAGAATCTAACCATCGCCCCTGGATGTTCAATGGCAATACTATCATTGATCCTCCACCATAAACATCCCGGGGGTTACCATTGACAAGAAATTGAACTGGACTAGCCATATAAATACTGTGGCTACAAGAGCGGGTCAGAGGCTAGGAATCCTGAGATGAGTAGCTCACTTCCGGACTCCTCAAAGCCTATCCACCACCTACAAGGCACAAGTCAGGAGTGTGATGGAATACTCCCCAGTTGCCGGGATAAGTGCAGTTCCCACAATAGTCAAGAAGCTTGGCACCATCCAGGACAAAGCAGCCTGCTTGATTGGCACCACATCCATAAATATTCACTCCCTCCACCACTGATGCACAGTATCTACAACGTGCACTGCAGGGATTCACCATGGTTCCTTAGACAGCACCTTCCAAACCCACAACCACTGCCATCCAGAAGAACAAGGGCAGTAGATAGATGGGAACACCACCACCTGGAAGTTCCCCTCCAAGCCACTCACCATCCTGACTTGGAAATATATCGCTGTTCCTTCAATTTCACTGGGTTAAAATCTTGGAATTCCCTTTCCAACAGCACTTAGGGATTACCTACACCACATGGACTGCAGCGGTTCAAGAAGGCAGCTCAGCACCACCTTCTCAAGGGCAATTGGGGATGGGCAATAAATGCTGGCCCAGCCAGCGAAGCCCTCATACCATGAATGAATGAAAAAAAATCAGACCCTAGATTTGGCTTAACATGTCTAATCAATGTAAGTTAGCAATAAACAAATATTGTATTCCCAGGTTAGTCAAAGAGAAAATTGGCAGAAACAGCATCATGCTAAAATTTATCATACTCTGGCTTGACTGCATATTTAGCAACGTGTTCAGTTTTGCTCACCAAAGCGTAAAAGAAAAATTCATTTTTTGAAGGTGATGCAGAAAAGATCTACAATGTTGATTCCTAATATCCACTTTTCTCTATCCATTAATCTTTCAGAAACATCCACCATGCTCATATAATCATCAAAGGAAATGCCTTTAAATGTATTGTTTTGTAGGTTTACTCTATTGACCGATTCAGTTTGAAAATGGTTCTGATTGGCTGGGCTGCTCTGAATATCTTTGTGGAGTCAGGCTATGAAACAAACCCAACAGTGGATTCTGGAGTAGTTCAGGTGAATAATATTCCATAATAAGCCACATTGTGATCTGAATTAGGTACAGAATACAGATAAGGACAGAATTAGGTGCAGAGCGTTTCCAAATTAAACATTGATGGAAACTCAAGTTTGCTGTCTTGCCATCAATGTTGATAGAAATTGAGTTGATGTTTATAAAATTCCTTTTATCTTTATCTTATATTTCTTGATGGGAAAGGTATGGCCCAATCTGGGAAGGTCCCTCCCAATACCACCAGAGCAGCTCCTTGCTCAACTTGCTTTGCAATGAGCTTGAGCAGTTCACCAAAGGATTATCTTCTGGGTAATATTTATTTATTTGTTCCTTTATTTCCTCTCTCCCTCTTTTGCGTCTCACTCTCTGTTCGTCCATCTTTTCCTACACCTGCCTTTGGAATTAGGCAATGGATTCAACAGATATTGCATCTTTCAATAAGAATCAAGGTACTAGGCTTCTTTATTTGCCAGCAATCAGTACATATTTCAATACATGAGTTCTGATGTATAGAAAAAGAAAGCAACATGTTCAGCTGGAATACTGCAGAGCAGTAATTGGTATGTGTAATTCAACATTGCTTAATGTTTGGACACTTTGTTCATCTTGTAATCCTTTTAAGTTTTTCGCTTACAAGAAGCTAGGCTTCTGACTCTAGGAAATTCTGAGGAACAAAGGGACCTTGGCATGTGTGTCCATAGATCTTTGAAGGTGGAGGGGCATGTTAGTGGGGTGGTGAAAAAGGCGTATGGGACATTTGCCTTTATCAGTCGAGGCATAGATTACAAAAGTAGGGAGGTCATGTTGGAGTTGTATAGAACATTGGTGTGGCCACAGCTGGAGTAGTGTGTGCTGTTCTGGCTGTCACATTATAGGAAGGATGTGATTGCACTGGAGGGGGTGCAGAGGACATTCACCAGGATGTTGCCTGGGATGAAACATTTAAGTTATGAGGAGAGGTTGGATAGACTTGGGTTGTTGGAGCAGAGAAGACTGAGGGGTGACCTGATCGAGGTGTACAAGATTATGAGGAGCATGGATAGGGAACAGTTGTTCCCCTTAGTTGAAGGGTCAATCACGAGGGGACATAAGTTCAAGGTGAGGGGCAGGAGGTTTAGGGGAGATGTGAGGAAAAGCTTTTTTACCCAGAGATGGTTTGGAATGCGCTGCCTGGGAGATTGGTGGAGGCGGGTTGCCTCACATCCTTTAAAAAGTACCTGGATGAGCACTTTGCACGTCATAACATTCAAGGCTATGGGCCAAGTGCTGGTAAATGGGATTAGGTAGGTAGGTCAGGTGTTTCTCACGTGTCGGTGCAGACTTGATGGGCCAAAGGGCCCCTTCTGCACTGTGCGATTCTGTGATTCTGTTTTTCTTTGTGTAGGTATCTTGTACAAACTACTTCTCATTAAATTTTCTCTTGGTATGTTAAGTTCCCTGCCTAAGATATTGTCCTGTTTTCACACTTCTGTTTTTGCTCTGATTAGACACTGAGAGGTGTTCAATAGTCATGGTGACTTTAAACATGAATATCCCATTCTGCAACCTTTTACTAATTGACCATGTTTAACTTTTGTTCTCTTGGACTCATCAGAGGTTCTTCTATGATCCTGTGCTTCAAGCAGGGAAGACACACACATGTTCAGCATGGATCACAGATGGGGCTATGACATTGCAAACCTGATTGGCTGAAATGAAATCCACATGATTAGGAGTACAGCACCTTGCTGGGACTATGGAATCACCCCAATCATGTTTAATTTAAACTTTCATGGATAGCGAATAGTACAGTTAGCACTTCTAGGAGACAAAATTCACTGATGCTGGTAACAATCTTGTGGAAAAGCTCTGGATTATGAATCTAATGTTAACTAATCTGTTTTTTCACAACAGCACCAATAACAACTTATATGTATATGGCACATTTTATGTAATTAAATTTTTTAAGGCCCTTCACAGGACCTGTATAAAACAAAGTATGACACTGAGCCATCTAAGGAGATATTAGGTCAGATGACCAAAATCATGGACAAAGAGGTAGGTTATAGGGAGTGTCTTAAAGGAGAAAAGTTAGATGGAGAGGTAAAGAGTTGTAGGGAAGGGATTCCAGAACTTGGGGCTTAGGCAGCTAAAGGCACGACCACCAATGGTGGCACAATTAAAATTGGGGATGCTCAAGAAGCCAGAATTAGAGGAATGCAGATAGGGTAGGGTTGTGAGCTGGTGTAGATTACAGAGATAGGGTGGGACAAGGCCTTAGAGTGGATTGAAAACAAGGATGAGAATTTTAAAATCAAGATATTGCTTGACCGGGAGCCATTGTAGGGCACTGAGCATAGGGGTGATAGGAGAATGGGACTTGCTGCGAGTTAAGACGCAGGCAGCAGAGTTTTGGATCACTTCAAGTTTACGGAGGGTAGAAAATGGAAGAGCAGCAAGGAATATCTTGGAATCATCGAGTCTAAAGGTAATGAAACCCTGAACAAGGATTTCAGCAGCGGATATCTGAGACAGGGGAAAAGTTGAGTGATGTTATGGAGGTGGAAATAGGCAGTCATGGTGATGGCACGGATATGAGGTTGTAAGCTTATCTCAGAATCAAATACAAAGCCAAGGCTTTGAAGAGATGGGCTTATGCTCAGATTGTTGCCAGGGAAAAGGAATGGAGTCAACAACTAGGGAATGGTGTTTGGAGTGGGGAGTGAAAATAATGGCTTTAGTCTTCCCAATATTTAATTGAAGGAAATTTCTGCTTACCCAGCACTGTGGTCACAGGTTAAATTAAGACTTTCTGACTTTCCTGTCTTTTCTCAGAGGAAGCAGTTTATCAGTATCTTAGCAGATTTCACAGAATAAAATGGAAAATTGATAGTCAGGGACATTAGAAAAACTTGCTGCATCATAGGATATATTGCTGCAATAAAGTACATAAATTATCAAAATAACATTTATATTATTCCCTTTTGTTATCTCACAGATTGGGTAGCATCAGAATGCATTCTTATTTCATGTATATTTTTAGTTTGGAAATCCAGTTGAAGTTTTTCAATCATACTTGACAATAATCATGTTTTGTCTGTCAGATCTCTCTGAATGAAGGTGCTCACCAGCTACGACTATACTATGATGGCCCTGACCCAGATAAGCCATTATCAGTTAATGCTGTTACAACTAAAGGAAGGTAAGTCTAATTTCTGAGCTTCAAAATGTAGAAATAACAATACAAAGTAAGAAAATGTTGTAATCATGTGTTTTCAGCTTTGGACAGTAGAGAATTCTTATGGTGAGAGAGCTGGCTGCAAATCCAAGCCTTGCCTGAAATTGGAAATTTGGCGGCATTGGCTCATGAATCACTCCATAATAACAGAACACTCAAGCATGTGAGGAAAGTTTTCTGTTGATTGGTATAGTAAGGACTGTTCTACTGTCTGAACTGAGGACACAAATGTTATAAAGATTAAGGCCCATGGTATTACAATTATTCTACCCTCTCCTCAAAGGAATATAGGATAAGGTTTTCATTGATGGCTAAAAGATTGAAATCAGAGAATAGGAGTAAATGGATTAGCAAGGCATAGCTAGCAGTGTGTCCAAAGGATCTATGATTGGAACTCTCTTCTTCAAGCAGATAAATGAACATGGCAAACTATGTGGGAGATCGCTGGGGGATATGGGCAGGTTAGGGGATTGGGCAGATAGGTGGAAATGCGCTTCAATTAGAAAATGTTAAATAGAACATTTTGGGAAAAGAACAGAGAATGGAAATGCAACCTAAGTGGTAAAATTCTCAATGTAATGGAGGAACAGATAGTTAGGTTTAGATAGGCAGACTTTTAAAAACAGCAAATAACATCATTAATAGCACAAATAAGACACTGAGTTAATATATAGGGACATTAAACACAGAAACAAAGAGGTGATGATGAATATATCCAATGCCATTAGAGTGCTATGTGCACTTTTTGACACTCCGTTATAAGAAGAATACTAAAGTCATTAAAAATGTGCAAGACATATTTACTAGGGTCGTACCAGGAATGAGAATATTGACAGAAAGCTTGAAAATCCAGGACTATGTTCACTAGAGCAGGGAAGAACAAAGCAGATCTAACGGAAGTTTTCAACGTTTTGAAAGGGTTTGAGATAGTAAATAATGAAAAATAATTACCATTTGTTTGTAAAATGCAATCAAGGAATCTTAAACTTGGGATTAGTGTTAAAACCATAAGGAGAGAGCTTAGAATAATGTTTCATTTATCAGGTTCACAGAATATGAAATGAATTACTGCAAGTTGCTATTGAAATTGAGAGGATCTTATATAAACAGATAAAGAAGAAAAGTATTTGAAGTCATAAGGAATCCTGGAACTCCCTTTGTAACAGCACTGTGGGTGTACCTACACTACATGGACTGTAGCAGTTCAAGAAGGCAGCTCACCACCACCTTCTCAAGGGCAATTAGGGATGGGCAATAAATGCTGGCCCAGCCAGTGAAGTTCACATCCCATGAATGAATTAAAAAAAAAGAAAAGCAGGGAAATTGAAGTGGAATGGATAGTTTCAACATGGAGCTAGCATTAATATTGGCACAATGTGTTGAATCATTTGCTGACAGAAACATGTGAAGGACAGGTTTGGAAAAGATCCTGGAGTCCTTGTTATCTTGCAAGACTATATTGGGATGAATGTATCTGTGAATTCAGGCAGATTTTTATTTTCTCCCCTTCTGTGACCTGAGGATATTGGAGGTGAGTTAGTTTAGTCTGCTGCATTGATTAATAGTACCTTAGATTGGGCTCAGATTTAAAGAGAGGCCAGCTTCCAATGCTTTAGTTTATGTGTGGCCTTTCTTCCTTCCTCAACTTGGTACATGTAGCTGGCTTACAGTGCAGTAGATCTGTAGAAAAGACCACTGATTCAGTTGGCTTTTGCAGTAGCCTTTATTAATCCTTCACGGCAGAGAAAATTAAAATGTAATTGAAATAACAGATGTCCTCAGTGAAGTGCTGATTCGGCCTCAGGTGGAATGTTGTGTTCAATTCTGGACACTACTTTCGGAAGGAAATCAATGCCTTAGAAAGGGTGGAGAGAAAATTTAGTGAAATGGCAGGGAAGAGGGACTTCAGTTATGTGAAGAGGCTGGAGGAGCTGGGGTTGTTCTCCTTAGAGAAGAGAGGTCTAGAGAAAGTTTGATAGAGACGTTCAAAGTCATGAATAGTTTTGATAGAATAATTAAGGAGAAACTGTTTCAAGTAACACAAGGGTCAGAAACCAGAAAACAGATTTAAGGCAAAAGAACCAGATACCACATGAAGAAACATTTTTTTATACAACAAATTGTGATCTGGAATGCACTGCCTGAAGCAGGTTCAATAATAACATTCAAAGGAGAACTGGATAAATACTTGAAGGGAAAACATTTACTGAACTATGGGAAATGAGCAGGGGAGTGGGACTTAATGGACAGCTCTACCAAAGAGCTAGCACAGGAACAACATGGAACAAATGCCTCTTTCGGTGCTATATCATTCTATGTTTCAAACAATTATGCTTTTTCTATTTTTGAAAGTTATCAACTACCATTCCTTTTTTAGATATGTACCATGTGCTACGTTATTAGTCAGATTGGTGAAAGCACAAGTTGACAAGCAGCTGCAAGCCCTACAAAGAAACAAGGTGGACAAAACTGAATGGATTAAACTTGGTCTTTTCCAGCCTATGCCTAACTATGATGATAAAGTGTACAATTCTGACAAGGCCAGACCAACCACAGGTGAAAATAATCTCTATAATGCTATGGTTAATAGGTGAGTCAGCTGAAAATTCTTTTTATTAAACTTTTTACTAAACATGTTAGCTGTTTGCAATTGTAATTACATTTGACTGTTATTACGCACTCATTTTATGTTATACTGATGATGCCATGTTAATTGCTCACACGGAAACTTAGCTACAAAGATTCCCCCCCATGCTCGTTGTCTTTTACTGTAATTGTAAAGAAAACTGCGGTTATGGGACAGGGTGCCACATCTTTGCCCTTGATCACTCTAAATAACACCCTGCTGGAAGTGGTTAGCAAATTCTGCTATTTTGGGTCCACGGTGACAGACATTCGGCACTTGATGCAGAACTCAATACACACATAGGGAAGCAGCTACCACCTTTGGCTGATGAAACATGCATGGAATAACATCAAGCTGACTCTTAGGATCAAGATGCTGGTTTATGAGGCCAGTGTTCTCAGCACCTTATTGTGTGGTTGTGAAATATAGATGACTTACAGCTATCAAGAAAGGAAGCTCAACAACTTTCATCTTCGCCTGTTTGTGGCGCATTCTGGGCATTTCATGGAAGGACAAAATCACGAAGGTAGCAGTTCTCTCAAAGGCAAATCTCCCAAGCGTGTAGGCAATCATTAAGCAGAGATGACTTCACTGGCTTTGGCACATTTGGAGGATGGAAGACAAATGTATACCCAAGGATTTTCAGTATGGTGAACTAGCTAGAGCCAGAAGACCAGTCGAGAGGTCCAAAACTTGCATGATTGCATGTGTGACATGGAGACCCTAAACATTGGTTTTCATACCTGGGAGACACTAGCTGATGACAGAGGGAAATGGTGACATCACCTGTGGGCTGGCGTGTGTCACCATGATGATTAATGGCTACAACGGCTTGGCAACAGTTGTCAACACCGAAAACAACAACCCACATCAACACCTGATAACCACTTTATATGCAGCACTTGTGGCAGAACCAGTCTATCATGGATTGGTCTCTTCAGTCTTTGGAAAAGTGCATTGCATGAAACTACCCCATTCCCAAAGGATTTGACTTGCTGCATATCCATCATCTTCCGTAGATGGAAGCATGTTGTCAATAATTTTATGTTATCTGACATTGGAGGACAGATTTGTTCACTGCCTGCACAGATTCTTTCAATTATATTAATCGGGAACGCCACTGAGGCCACATAGTTAATGGTCCACCGTGCTGCCTGTCCGCAGAGAATTGGCACAATGCTAGTGGGCGCTACATGAATTAATCTTACTCCCAGAATATCTACAAAGCAAATTTGCAGAATAACCTACAGAAACTCATTGTGTAAGATTTTTCTTATCACAAGAGAAGAAACCCTAACTTGATCATTGTGCTATACGAAGGATAAACTTGTCAAAGATTGCATTTTCTTTAAAAGGATGTCTTTCAGCAAACAAAGATGCGACTAAATACCCAGATTTAATTTATTCTTCCATACCCATTCTGACTTCACTGATCAAATTAAGCTCAGTTCTATCTTCAATAATAGTATCTCATCCATCTTAACACTCAAGTCTGAACATTGGCACCAAACTTCCTGGGGCTGGTGATGATATGTTGCACCCACCCTGGAGGTGTGAAATTGAATTGTGGGCTGGATACCCTGACTTTGCTGAGATTTTGCCTCATTGAATTCTTCTGTCTGCTCCTCCTACAACAAATGGGTCTGCCTGGAGAGTTCCTGGGCTTACCTGGAATATTCCTCCTTTTATGCCCTTTAAGGGCCTTAGTGAACTCTCACCAACTGAGATGTGGCATGAGTTTCACTGAGACTTTCTATAGGCCCCAGCACCTCTCTGAGATATGTTAATTGATGAACAATGGTGGAGAATGAATTGTCTCGTGATGGAATGGCTCCAGAGTAAGCTGAAGATTTGAATATGTTTCTTCTCCCTCTTTGGGCCTCTGAAGGATTCTTCTCTGCCATACAGGACTGGATATACTCAAGCTGAGGAGGCTGCTGCCAGTACACAATTGCAGGCAATAGTGACCTGCCCAAGCTATACAAATGACCCTCACCCCATAATTTGGGAAGGTATTAACCTTCTTAGCTGAAGGTCAGTGGAGGTCCAGAAATTTCCAGGGCAATTAACTTTAATAACATCAGAGCTAATCAACTGTCCCATTTTCCTTTTTGAAATGGGGTGCTGGACAAGTGGGTTTAGACTGTTGAAATCCAGTGCAAGTGGAGGCATTTAAGATATCAGATATCACAACATAGTGCTTTTAGTGCTGCCCTGTGGATTTTGGTCTGTCTTTTGTCTTTCTTGGTAAGGTTTGTCCCACTGCATCATTGTAATCTGAAAATTAATTTCAGACCACCAGCATGTGCAGTTTGGGATTCCCCCCACCACCAAATGCCTTTTCCTTGTATGGTGTCTCCTGTGCCTTTACATGACATTTATTTTCACACCCTTTTGTTCTTTTAATTTCTTTGATTGTTTCAGTAAGATTATCTTTTATATCATCTGCCAGTTTCTTGCTTTTCACTTAAGTAGCTCACAGGCCTTTGAACCCATTCACTGCCTCTTTGTGATTGCAATGCCTGCCACTTTTCTTTTTTTTGTATCTAATGCTATTCAACAACAACAACTTGCATTTACATAGCAGCAAATATAAAAGCAAAATCATGCAGATGCTGGAAATCTGAAATAGAAACAGAAAATGCAGGAAATACTCAGCAGGACTTATCAGGATTTCTAATGGTAGGTCATCATCCTGAGACATTGGACCTGATTTTAACCCACTCAAAACCCATTCGCTAACACAGAGTTAAAATTAGGCTCCTTGTTTATCTGTGCACAGATGATGCCTGACATGCCAAGTAATTCCAGCACTTTATGTTTCTATTGCATTTATATAGCACCTTTAATGCAGCAAAACATTCTAACAAGAGATTTGTAGAAGTATTATCCAACAAAAGTTGACACCGAGTTGCATAATGAGATATTTAGACAGGTTACCAAAAGATTGGTCAAACAGATAGGTCTGAAGGAGCGTATTAAAGTAGGAGAGTGAGGTAGAGCGGTACAGAGGTTTAGGGAGAGATTTTCAGGGCCCATGGCCCAGGAAGCTGAAGGAAATGTCACCAGTGGTGGAATGATTAAAATCAGGAATGCGCAAGAGGCTAGAATTGGAAGAGGGAAGAGTTCTAGGGTGGGGTATGACTAAAGGAGGTTGCAGAGATAGGAAGGATGATGCTGATCTTTCAATGTTCAGTTATGTCAAAGGGTCTATACTTAAACATTAACCTATTTAGAATCCAGATTTTCAGAATTTACATATTGCTTGTTATTTGCCTAGGTTTTAGTGCTGGCTAAAGGTGTATGTTTCTTAGGAATCTGTTTGAAAGATGTCACTGGATACTTCCTTGTTATCTTCCTTATCCAAATGTGTGCTCTCTTTGCTCTGAAGATGAATGTTTTTGAATAGTTTCTAATGCGATCACTTGTTGAGAGTAGTTCTTTTTCTCTTGAAGAATTTTCATGGCCTTCAGCTGTTGTATCACTGCTGTTGCTCTTGTTTTAAAGATCTGTTGTTCTGGTTCGAGAAATAGTTCCAATGATAGCTGGCAGCAAGGAACAAGACCTTAGGACAGATGATAAAACTGAAAACTGGATCCGCATGAAACTTTCCAGATTGACAGATGTTAAACCACTGTCCTTCAACCTGACTTATATAAGCAGATACCTCACATCCTATGGCATCAAGGTGTGTATGATACATGAGCAAAATAGTCCTTAATCTTTTATCCCCTGAAAGTGGTTCAAAATTAAGATACTTGGGGAAAAAAACTAATTCATAGAAATTGGGTTGCACAGTGCCCATTTTACATGGATAAAACAGCAGGCACACACTCATTCATTGTTGAAATTGCAACAGCCTCCATATTGGTAAGGTGTCATTCACAGCTGTCTGACTTTGGTGACTGAATTGGTTACCAGACATTTGCAAATAAGGCTTAATGCACTTTTAAGGGCCCCTTTGCAATTTTTCCCCCACATGGTCATAGCATGTGCCATGCATGTTTCAGTTAGTATCCTCAGGGACATGGCAGCCCAATCTGCTGCCCCTAAAGAACTGCCCTGGAAAGATAAATTTAATTTTTTTTACACACCTTATTTTGGAATGGGGAGTCGCAGGAGTACTCCTCCTGGCATCAAATTAATCCATGGAGCAATCAATCCCTTCTGTTTGCCGACATCTTCCAGGACTTTCTTGATGATCCCACTCAGCAAACTAGAAAACCTTGTTGCCCCTAGGAATTGCCTCATGGGATGTGATGGCGCCCATAGCCTAATAAACAAATTAGGCCAGTAGACCAACTTGATTGATTTATTTATTTAGCGTGTGCAGAGTCACGGAGCCAAGCAATAGCCTTGTCAGTGGCTAGATAGAGTTATTTAAACCCACCTTCAACTTGCTATCATTCTGCCAACGGCTTCATTAGGTGATTGCAGCATGTGCCATACTAAGATCATGCCCCAATTCTAGCAAGGTCCAATTTTCCAATTTCTAGAGCAACATGTTTTTGAGTTTTACAATTAATTGATAGAGATTCTTTTCAAGTTGACTTCTATATTTGACCTAAAATGGACTTTTATTTTTATTCCTCCTTTAGCTTGAAATGTGTACAGTGGAATTGAACTGTTAGCAGACTTCCTGCAGTTATGCTGCAATGAAGGGTTGTTGATCTTGCACCAATAGCTTCTGCAAGATTCAGGCCTAAGCGGTTTTAAACAAACTTTAATACACATTGGCTAATAACAATATTATTCTTATACAACTTTCACGTTAAGTGACAGCTATATTTACTTAGCGCGTGCAGAGTCACGGAGCCAAGCAATAGCCTTGTCAGTGGCTAGATAGAGTTCTTTAAACCCATCTTCAACTTGATATCATTCTGTCACCAGCTTCATTAGGCGATTGCAGCATGTGCCGTACTAAGATCATGCCCCAATTCTGGCAAGATCCAATTTTCCAGCCTATTTTTTCCACAAAGTTCCTACAAGCTGATCAGACTTCCAGACTTCCTGGGCCACTGCTAAGGATAAGGATTTCTGACTGTACGTGAGGACACACTAACATTTGGAATCCAGGCCCTACACTTGTACTATCCAGTTCCCTTGGGCTTCACAGTCTCATAACAGTACCCTTTCAAGCAGATGCTGTGCTTGAAGTGTTTACACCACATCCTAATATTTTTAGCTTCAAACCTTTGTCCCTCAAGCTTTCTTAATTTGTGCACAGGCCAATCTTTATCTACTTGTGGCCCTAATAGTTCTGATTGCTTTACCAGCATACTGTGGTATGTGGTCTCCTAGCAATTGCACCCCTTATCTTGGTGCATGATTCACATGGCTCAACTTGATTTGTTCACACAAAAATGAAAAACTCCCTCTTCCAATTTTATTTGACCTTTTAAACTCCTTTAAAATATTCTAACAAGAACATTCTATGGTTTATAGTGCCAATGCTTCTCTATGTTTCTGCTCAGGGATCCTAGAGGAAATTCTCTTCTGGTATATATGCCAGTTATATAAGTGCACTTCTAGTCTGAAGGAGATCCAAAAGTTCAGGTTGAGGTTTTGAACCTACTCTACATTAGGATCATACTCCCTGTTTTTTTTCTGGTTTAACTTTGCTGGTTTCAGAGAATTTGTACTGATGACATGCATGCACTTCATTTGTAATTTAAAGGGGATCTTAGGGCTGCAGAAAACTATTGAGAATCTCACTAATATGAGTGACCTTTAAGATGGCTTGTTGGAATATCAAGTTATGTATATTAAATTCTCTGGAGGTACAGGGCAAAATCAGAAAACTGTAAGCTGGATATTGCTCGATTGAGGAATATGTTGAACAGGTGATGGTTTTATTCAAGATTGCAGAATATAAGATTCAGGAGAAATTCACTTGCTTTCTGTGATTAATGAGAGGCTTTTAACCTAGTGGCAAGTGGTGTCCTTATGAAGATTCTGGAGGTTATGCAAATTTTACTAAGCCAAAGTCTTCATAAAATAGGCAGAGCTCAGATATTGATTGCAATCTCCCCTATCTTAATTTTGTATATGAAGATGGAAGTGCCATCTTCCTGGGGCAAAATAATAAACACCACTTTTCCATCTGTAGAGGAGCCCACTATCCCTTTTAACATGGCTTTCACAATTTAGTTTTGATTAATGCCACATGGGGTGAGGTGGAAGTGAATTTAAATGATTTTCCCAAAGCTGTTTTTACAAATTATGGACAATGACAAATTCACATCATGAAATTCAAGTTAACCATGAACTGAATATGTAAATTGAAAAGCTAAACTACACACCTAATAACATTTACAAAAGTGCAGTATTCAAAGTTAGAAAGTAAATAATTGAAAGTACACATTATTTGTCCATTTGTGGAATGTTTTCCTTAATGGAAATCTGGCATTGTCCCAGCATATTTGTGATTTTAAATTCCTTAATTTCAAATGCTATCACTAATGTACTTATTTAGAGGTTCTTTATTCTTCTTTTGCAGTTATCTGTGGACAGGTCTCAGAATTTACCCTGGGCTAACTTCACGTTAGCTCACTCCTCACTCAACCCTCCAGGTGCATATTATTTTGGTAGTGCTTGGGCCAAATATGATCCTCCAGTTTTCATAGAGGACATAGATTTCAGCAGTCTCCAGAAGTGCCCAGTGTGGTTGGATAATGTTAAGGTAATGTGGTTTCAATGACTAGTTGTGGCACTGTAGGTTATTTACAGCTGTATATTTTGTAACTCAGTACTAATATTGGTTTCATGTAGGGTTACAAAGGCAGCTCAGTTTATTGGCAAACGTATTTTATTATTTGTAATACACAAACATCCCAGTCATGGAATTTCATGACATGGGCAGGTTACTCTCAGTCTTCCATGTAAAATATGGAGTTGATTATCAGGAGAATATGTGAAGATCATCTGAACAACAATAACCTAGTTAACAGTAGGCAGCAGGGATTGAGAAGGGAAGATCTTGCCTTACTGACCTCAACTTCTTTTGAGGAAGTGATAAATATGATCTGGTGTAGCACAATTTCTAGAAGAGGTGTGAATTTGTGAGACTGTTCTGGCCTATGAAATGGTTGTCTCTGAAAAGCACAAAGTATAACTACAGATTTATAGCTCAGCGGGTGACCAGGATATTACCTTTTTAAACATACATACAGCAATGCTCATTCTTGATTAGTTTTTAATATTCTGATTTCCAAAAGGTTTATTTTCTACATGCAGTGTGATAAGAATATTCTACAAAGTTAAAGAACATGCTTAAAAGTTCAACACATTCTCATTGTAGTATAACTGATTTGATTAAAGTTTTTAGTCAAATCGAAGTCCAGCATGGTAGTGAAGGTCCAATGTGCAGAGCCATGGAGTTCCTTTTCAGGTCAAATTCTGATCTCAGCTGTGCTGCTGTTGAAAGACAACAAGCAGAAGTCAAAGGCTTTTGCACAGCAGAGAGGGGAAAAAATCCAAAGTACCAATTAATTAATCCAGGATGATTTGCACACCTTGCAGTGGCTGGCTATAAAGAGGCACTAGGGGAGACTGGGGAATTGGTTTCCAGCTTTGTCTTCAGAAACATGGATTAGTAGAATACTCCTAGGAAGAAGACAATAACTTCACCATTCTATTGTTATACTAAGCTGCAAGAACCTTATTTTTCTTCATCATTTCTTTAAAATCTGCAGTCTTTCCCAAGAAGAGTTTATCATGAGTACCTCACTGTGATTGTCCATCTTCATGAAGTTGCTGTCTCCTCATTGGAGGCAGGTACACTTACTTATGATCTGAAGGATCAGGCCTGGACTGCTTTACAGGTGTTTTCTAAAGAGTACTGTAACACTGCGATTTATCAGTTACCACTGTACCAAGGAGCTCCCACACAGGTATGAAATATCTTTACACATAATCAGAAATATCCTCTATTAAAATCCTTGGCCTTGCTCCAGAGTAAACAATCTTGACTTCCAGCCTTGATCCCTGATGGAGTATCCACGAACTGGGTCGGGTCAGTTAATTTGCTTGTCTTCATAAGGCACTTGCACCACTGTGAGCAAACCATGAGTTTCCACAGAGGAATGACCACTGGGAAAAAGCGCAGGCCTTCTCACTAATTAGGCTTCTTAGGAAGACCAATCTAAACATTAGCTAGCAGTATTTCTTTTCAGACCATAACTATGGGGAACACTAACATAGTGTTAATGTTACTGGAATAGGGCCAGTATGACTACTGTCATGGACCAAATCTTGGGGCCCTGCTTTGAAATAGGGTTACCCTCTCCAATCAGATAATTCTCAAAACCCAAACTTTTATTTGTACATCCTGAATTACTGCTATACCCGAATATATTTTATATTTCAGTATCAAAGAAGTATTCTATCCTCATCTTAAAAAGCACAGAAGTCCAGACGTTGATTTTGTTTTAAAAATTTGATAGCAAAATAATAAAAATTAAGTGTAGAGAACATTTCAGTTAAAATGGTCTATATTAGGCCTATTTTATGGTTTATACTACTTTATTTTCCAATGGGTGTGATCATTCCCACTGGCATCATTTGGATATAAAGGAACCAGAAAGTCAGCAAGAATCCAGTAAAAGCTGGATTCCTGCTTGAACTGTGAAAGAGCTGTCCATAATGGCAAGGCCATGTGTACAAGCACCAACCCAATACCAGATTCCAAATGAAGGTCAGAAAACAGGACCTCCCAGCTGAGAGACCCCTTTTCTTCAACCACTTTGTAGGAATGTTTGGAGACGCCAGCCCAAAATGGCCACTCTAGAAACATTGCTCACTAACCAGCTGTGCAACTTGGCACATAAGTTTGACCTATTTAGCATAAACTGAACTGGGGTAAAATTTCTTTGTGGCCAGTAATGCAAAATGAGCATTGGCCACCCATTATACACCCTACCTAATATTCAATTCTATCAACTGCAATGGATTTGAATATCAATTGGGGTAAGCAAAGTGATCTCACCAGTCTTAGACTGCTAGATGAATTTCTACCCCACTAACTAAATAGGTTAAAACATCCCAAGTTTAATGCGCTTTGACTATTTTCCTGTGTGCAGGATGTCTTGGCTGCTTTGGCAAAAGAAGATTGTCAGAATGTTCTAGGTGATCTGGTTCGTAGGAATACTGTAAGTATCATTTTCCATCAATAAAACAAAATTTTACTGTTACTTTTTAAATGTGAGTTTGAAATGCAATCCTTTAAATATATTTTCCTAATAGATTCTCCAAGTGAGAGGTGCATCAGTGTTTGTTCGCATTGCTGACGGAAGAAGGGAAGAAGAACTAGTAACATATTCTGAATTAGTAAGCAGAGACTACTACAGAAAATTATTTCATCCTTTTGTCCCCTCCCCAGCAGGGAACATTCAAAACCTGGTATTCTTGCAGGTGTATCAAAGAGAAAGAAATTGTTTTGATGCTATGCCTTTGTATGTTGTTGCAGTACCTGCCCTGCAAACAGTGTAAATAATGACTCCATCACATGTGTTTAAAACAAAGCTCACAATGACTGGATATCAAGCTTTTGTTCTACATTGGCATAGGCCAATTCCCTTAAGCCTATAGCTGCCATTCAATTAAATTGTGGCTGATCTGTATCTTAACTCCATCTACCCTTTTTGTCTAGTCTCTGCTGATCAGCTCACATCAATATATCCTGTCTTCTGAAACTTTCTCAATGCGCTGAGTTCAGGGATTCATGTGGATATTGTGGGTACAAACATAGGTCCATACACAACAGCACAATTTATATTTCAGCCATTAAGTATATAGTGTCATTGAATGGATTCTAATTTTTATGATTTCTGTTTCTTATAGGATGTTAATCAATCATACTTACCATCTGAACTCATTGAATTGTACAAAGCAGAACCTAGTAACATGCTACTCAGGCAGCTGATTCCTGCTGGCAAAACTATAGAAGATTTTAAAAAGCACCTGTCACTTAGATTCAGAGAGGTATGTAAATTGTAGAAAGCTGCTAAACATAAAGTGACAGGCCATTTCTTGTTGTTTGTTGAGGTGATGCACCCTCAAGATATTTTATTGCCATTCCTTGTACCAAACATCAAGTGCAGTTGAGGAAATCTTCCATCAAACCCATTGAATAATACAGAAAGAGGCTAATTGGCCCAAACCCTCTTAACTTTTCCTGAGCCCCTGCCCATAGCAAAACTTGTGAACGGAAGTTCAAAGAGATGGCAACGTCCATCCTATAAACAGCTGATCCTATGTAGCTGATTTCTATTTGTACTGAAGTTTCAAACAAAATCGTGGTGTTTTTGCAGGGGAGGGGGTGGGGGGGTGTTGAAGAGGAGAAACCAAATAGTTTTGCACAAGCAAACTTATCCAGTAGTCTTGCCTTGTCTAGCCTTTCCGCATGGGCACCACATTTCAATCTTTTCCTCACTCAAATGAGCAAATTTCATAAAGTTTTCTTTTGTCACAGCATTAAACATGATTGATTTTAAAAAAGCTATGGTATGAAAAGAAAAAAATGTCAAAACAATAAACTGATTTTTTTTTAAAAAGGAGTAATAAATAAAGATGACCATTTGAGTGCAAGAGGGTGTGTATGTCAGGCTCACTACAGTTTCAGGCTGCTCACTCACCCTCATTCAGAGAGAGAGTGTGTGTTGATGCGTGGGGATGAGGGTGAATGAAAAACCTGAGACAGGGAGTTAGACTGACAGACTTTCCCACTGTTTGCGGCACATCCAATCACAAGAGGCTTTCCCCCTGCATTTTCTGCTGCTAGATTTGAAAAGTACTGTGGTGATCCTGTCTTTTTACATCCAACCATATTTGGCAGGCCAGGTAGGGAGGGGTTGCAGGCCAGAATTTGGCCCACAGGCCATCAGTTAGGTAAGTCTGCATTAGACATTTCATTTTCCAAAGTCATTTAAGTACAATTATGCAATTGAGTCATATTTTCCATTTCTCACCTTAAAAACTTGGACAGGGGTGGAGATTTTGTTTTTAACAGGCCTGGGGTGGTGGGGTGGAGATTTTGTTTTTAAACAGGCATGAGGTAGTGTTAATCTCCTTCATTTCCAGGTTTCACCTGGGCAGTTTGCAGGCCAGCTGCAAAACCCTCATTTGCTGTTGGATAAGTAAGTGATCTACATGACAATAACTGCTGTTACAATCAAACATTCTGGCTTTAACAGCTAGTGTATTTATTTCCCAAAACATCAACTCACCAGGGGTCTACCAGGTGAGTACACAGCAATGGTTTCTTCAAAGCCTTCCCAGCTTTGCTGAATACAAAAGTGAAGAACCTCTGCCATAGCCAGATAAGCGGCTGCTGCCAACAGCACTTCTTTGGAGAATGCGCTTACTGCTTTACAGGTGAATCCTGACTTCTTGGAAGTCAGTTTGCCTCTCACATTATCCACCTTGAGAAGCATTTCCTGCCTGTCAGCCTTCATCTGGTTACAGGAGCAGTATATGGAGTTCTACCTTCCACCTCTGGTGAACTGCAGGATCAGCAGCAGCACCAGCTGGCATCACCTCAGCCACATACCACTTGGCAGAGCTGAGGGCTTAGAGACAGATCCAGCTCCAAGGAGGCAAAACCTCCAATACAGGGTCGCTCAACATGTGAGCACCCTGGTTTTCACAACAGATCATTGCTGCAGCCTCCTGGAATGAGACCCCTTTCCCAGGGGATCGATTCAATATGCATTGCCAGATCTCAACAAGGTGCCTGTCAATGGAGGACCACCCAGTCCTCCAATCTCTGCCTCTCTCCAAAATTGTGTACTCTTACACAAGGAAAGAAAGCAGAGAGATGAGTGATTGTAATGGATTGTGTGAAGAGGAGGGATTGACAACATTTGGAGGTTGGAGGTTGACAGTGAGGCACAGGTGATGGTAGGATGAGTGAGGGTGTCAGCTGTTCAGGTGAAGATGTGAGGTGCCTGGATAGTAAAATAGGATTGCAGCTGCAAGGTGTTGTCCTGAGAGTGCTGTATAGGAGAATGTCAGGAAAGTCAATGTGGGGATTGGCACTTAAAAGTGTTACCCCACTCACCTTTCCTGCCTACCTGAGATCCTGGATCATCTTGGTGTACTGTCTCTAGGCTGGAGTGATTACACTTCTACTGACAACTTCTGTCACTTTCATCCACATCTGCTTGGTTTGGGAGGCTGGCTGCTTCCTCTCATCCTTGGGAAAGATCAGTGTCCCTCAGAAGTCATAGTAGGGTCTCCACTTGAGTGTCCCAAGTCTTCTCTCCATTTTTGTGGTTGCTGGCACCTCAAGAATCCACATCCAGTTGAGCCTTTCTGGCATATGCTATGGTCCCTTTAATTAGAAATCCTTCCTTTAAGGAATTTGACATATCATTCCACCTGCCCCCTAACTGATTGGGAAACCCAGCATTAGGATGTTAATACCATTCATTAGTCAGTTAAAGAGCCATGGCAGAGCCTTGTTTCACTAGGGTTTTTAAAGAGTTGTAAATTCCAACCCAATTGGGAGGAACTCAGCTTTTAGTTGCCATCCCTCCAGGATTTACCTGGAGTCTCCAAGCATTGAAGATCAACTTCCAAGACACTGAAATCTTGGAGGAAAATCATCAGGACATCTGAGGAGAGGCAATCAGATTGCAACTCCACTCTGACTTACACTAAAATGCAGCTGAACATTTCTTGCCCAACCTTCTGATTTTGGCCTCAAAGGTGCAATGCAGCAGTTCCTGAGGCCTTTAGTCCAGGGGCAGCAGAGTCAGGGGAAAGGAAGCCACACTTTTTTTTTTAAAGTAACACTGGCCGCCATAAAGGTAAGATTAAAGGTCCCAGCCACAGGGAAGATGGGGTGGGAAGGGGGAAGAGGGGGCATGGGAAAAGAGAGAAGCAGGGGCAGGGTGTCCCCCAGAACATCATCTGGGGTACCTCCCAGGTCCAACACTGCAGAAAATCCCTTCAATGTGCAATCGGTTTAAGATCACCATAACCATACATTCATGGACCATTTGTCCCAAATGCACCAAGTTCCATTTACAATTCCTGCGATTTTTCTTTCCCTTTCAACTGAAATTCTGGTTCCATAAATCTGTGGCAACTGCCTTAAGTGTAACCAGAATACTGACAATTTCAGGATAGTGCTTGACCCAGAGCTAAGCTTCAGACTCCATACCGTCTCCACCATAAAAACAGCTTACATCCAGCTCCACAATTTTTCTTGCCTCCCTCTTTACCCACAGATGAAAATCTGGTCACCTCCACATTGATGCTATCCCATGCACAAGAGAATCCTGTCCTCAGTCACATTATGAAACATCATTAGGACCTGGGCATTATGTTTAGCAGTTCAAACAGTGGAAGGAAAGTTAACTATGGTTACCAACCTCCCATACTAGCACAGTTCAAGTCAAAACAGACCACCTGTCTATACTATCAAACAAAACAGTATGACTTATTTATGCCAGTAACAGATTAAGATACAGTTGCAGAATGTACCAGTTTTACACAGTACATGTCACATGCAAAAAGGTGAAGCTGTATGTTGAGCATTTAGGCTTATTAGTAATTGTAGGCTTATTAGTTTCACTTCATATTACTTTGTTTTTCAACTCAACAGCTAGTGTTACTTTGCTGATGACAACCCTTTGCCACCTTGCCAGTCCACAAAGACCTGGATTCATACCAAGACAATGGAATCTGTGCTTCAAGGATTAGAAGCCCTCCCTGCACAAGAAGTCAGCAATAAAGGCAGCCTTGCTTGATTTGATGCATTCAGCTTAATATGATGAGGCCTCAGAACAGAAAACATTATTAAAACAATACATTTTTCAAAGAAAAACCCATCACAAGACTATAGGATAAGACCAACATAGGGCGAGTGGGTGTTTGGGTGGGGGGGGGGGGGGAAGCAAAACTAATTAAAAAGTCAGAGGTTCAAAGAGGTTGGTATTAGAGGGCTGCAGAGCAGCTGGAAGTTTTGCACAAGGATTTTACATTTAATGGTTTGGAAAGTTGAGGCAAATGGTACTTAGTGCAGGGTAGGGTGCAGTCACTTGGGTTTTAAATAGGTAGTGGAAGGAAAGTTAACTATAGTTAAATATAGTAGTGATAGGATGAAGGGTAGAGACAAGAAAGATTAGCTGGAAATAACTGATCATCAGGGTTAGTAGAATGTATAGTTTGAGGCTGAGCTATGGGTCAAATTGATGCCAAGGCCTGAGGAAACAGCAATAGAACAGCCACAGGTGTATCCATCCCACTTAATTCATACGAGGATAGTGTCAAAATATAAAAGTAGCTGCTGAAACCTTAGTTGATGTATAGGCAAAGTAGAAATACAGACAGAATTTCAGGTCATCCTATTTTGCATATTCTGAATCAATTCTAATATATTTAAATTGCCAAAGTCAGATTGATCCAGAGGATCTACATAAAACAGCCTTTTCTTGGCAATGACTACAAAATGAAATGCAAGATTTAGCTGCACAAACTGGAAGTGTGCTTGAATGTGTCAATTCATTCTACCATCCCATCTATCTGTCCCAAGAGCCAACTTTACCTGGGCTCAAACCCATTTTGCAGCATCATGCAAGAATACTCAATGCCAGATGGATACCCTGGTAAAGTACAAGGTGCCTTGCATCATTTGACTACAAAACAAATAATAAACAGGGGAAAGGAGGAACAGAAAGCAAACTCCAAACTAAAACAAGACTACCAGCTTCAACTGAAAAGCTTACAACCTAGTGTCATGGATTTACTGAAACAGTTTAACAGAACTATCAAATTAAAGATTAGTTATTTACTGCATGTGTAAAAAAAGCAGAAAGCACACCAGTAAGGTGACCAAGATCTAACTATCAAGGTGTTGCAGAATCCTGAAACAATTCTCATTATACACAAGAATTTAGTCCCTTAACCCAAAAGGGAGTGTGCGCAAAGCTGCGGAATATGCCAAGACTCATGTTTGCAAATTACATCTTTATTGAATTTTTCCACAGTGTTACAAAAACAGTTCAAAAAAGCCAATCAAAAAATACATTATGTACAAAAAAGTCCAGTATGTGGCAAAATATTGCCAGCCATCCAGACATCTATTAACTAACACTGAGCTTCTGGCTCAGACTTCTTCGGAGAAACAGTTTCTTCTGACTGGAAAGAAGGAAAAAAAACTGGTTAAGATTTTGTACAAGATTCAGAAACCAAACATGAAGGTTTCTTACGTCTAATATAAAAAGTAGGCAAAATAATGATTTGGCCCATTTACAACATTGTAGCCTATTGCTAATTCAGTAATTGTGCATATCAGATCCTATTCCAAACAGTTTGTTAAAATCCATAATATCTTATGCTCTTTAAAATAAAAAGTTGATTTTCACTAGCTCTCACTTGTGCAGTGACCATTATCTATTCAAGACCACACTACAGGCCAGAGGAAGGTTCTTCACATCAGCAATTACACATTTTTCATGTATTATGTCCATTTCATAAAACAAGCAAATTATATACAAGCAAAATACTGCAGATGCTGGAAATCTAAAACAACAGTGCTGGAAATACTCAACAGGTCAATTGTTTCTCCTCAGATGCTGCTGGACTTGCCTAGCATTTCAGCATAAACTATATATACACACATGCAAGTACTTTATAAACTAGATGAAAATCTAGCTTGTACAACATATTGGTAGCAATCGTACTAAAAGAAACGTCTATTACATCCTAAATTGCAACTGGTGGTGTTCTACAATGATCTAATCCTTAAACTCTAAGTAGTAATAGTTACATAAAGGAAACATTAAGCAGATTATAATTGTTACAAATATGATGTTTGTAAGTATGTGTTTTGGGAGTGTCTCTTTATTTAGGATGGAATGAAGGTAATAACATGACCTGTTCTGAATTTTGCTTGATAACAAGTGTGGATGGCTTTGTTTTGGTGTGCGGTTTCCTTACCAAGGAGGTTCAAAATATTGACACCTGTACACACTTGACCAGAGCAGCTGTGGTGATGGCAAGTAGACTGTTAAGTCTCTAAGTTTCTTAGGGAAGTTAGGAAAGTCAGGTTTTATAAAGAGTTATACATGGAATCAGCATTTCTACCTGGATAAAAGACCTATGTGATTCATTGAAAGATGATAATACCATGGAGATAAGCTGTGTGCAAGAGAGCACGAGGAGTCTGGCTTTGGTTAGAGGGAACAATCTCCAGCGTGACCCTCACTGTTTGGGGATTAGAAGTTTTCTACCTGGGAAAGGGCAGAGATAGGGAGCCAAGAATAGCTTTTGACTGGTTCCTGGAGAATGAAGTGTCCACTTAAGGAGCAGAGTAAAAGTATGCCCATGGAGGGGGATTTTGTGGTTTTAAAAATTAATGGGGAAACTTTTCAGGAGTTTCGTATACAAATTGCCCACTGAAAGTGTTTAGTCAATATTGCTTTTAGTTTGTTACAGTAAAAAAAGTGTTAAAATTTGAAATCTTTTCATGTGATCCATTCAGCTCTTCAATGAAAGTACAAAATTTCTTTTTAAAAAGTTATCGATCTCTACGGGGATAATAATAAGGAACTTACTTCCATTTTCTCAGGAACTCCATTTCTATCATGGGCAGTATCCCCACACCCACCATTCACAGCAGACTCCTCCTGCTTTGCTTTCTTAGGCTCTTTATTATCCCTCTCACTGTCTTCTGGCTTCCTCTGCAATTGAGACTATAAAAGTTTAAATACTTTTTACACTTTAGCATAATGTGTACATCAATATTCCAACAATGCTTATCCATGTTGAAGCCCGAATTCAAAGTCAGAGCAGTCAACTATTTCCTTCTTGCATTTGTCACACTGGCAAAATTTGCTGCATCACATGTGGCCAGCAAAATGTAATCTTGGAATATAATGCAGGATTTTCAAGTCACAAAGGCATTCAATTCACAGTCAGCAGAATTTCATTCAATGCTAATGGTTAAATTCTGGGAAAGTGGTAGTCTGAGACAGCAGGAATAAAGAGGACCTCCTCATCTTCCCTGCCAACTTTTAGTGAACAGGGTATCCTGTGCAATAGGACAGTAAAACATAAATCGAGTCCCAAGGACACACAAACACTCAAATTAACAAATTAGAGGCAGCTGCCCAAGACACATGCCTCAGGCCACCTGAGCTAAAAAAGCAAACCTTGTTAAAGTTGATTTTTCTCTCTCTCTTCCCCCCCCCCCCCCCACCCCCCCCCCCCCCCCCCCCCCCCCCCCCCCTCCTCCCACTGTGACTGCATGGCCACCCTATTCTCATTGGAGAGGAAGGAACAAACCCATCAAATGAAAAAAACTTACCTTTTTCCTTACTAAATGAGAGATGTTAGATACACAGTTTGAACTAGAGGTAGAAGCTTCATCTGTTACTTTTCCAGCCTGCATCTATAATTCAGAACAATAGTGTTAGGAATAAAATCACATCCACGGCCTCCTTCAGGCAAATCAGTGGAATTCAAAAAGCACTCAGGCAAATTTCACAAATACTTACAGCTGATGCACTGCTTGCTAGAATTTGTGTTTCAAATCCTGAAAAGGCAGGCGATCTACACTGATGTGGGAAGAAAGAAAGTATAGTAATTCATACACAATGAATGCCTAGATACCAAACCAGCTGGGGGAGGGGGAGGGCAGGCTGGTATTGAAGAAGGGATAAGCTAATACTGTATTAAGAGTGTAATGGCAATTGAGTTAATGCGAGGTGGTGCACTGCGCTTGGCTTTAAAGGTTTCAAATGATCTACACATTTAGAAGAAAATGGGGAAGAGTGAAGGAATAAGGATACAGGCAAACAAATCATTAAAAGCAGCATGGCATTTTTGCAGAGCAACTACAAATGCTTTATTAATTTTTATATTTTTAGTTAAAAAAGCTATGTTAAACTTGTGGCCTGAAAAAGGTGCTTTAAAATTAACGTGCAAAGCTCTGGTGCTCTATTAAAAAACAAACACTGGTGTAAATGCAAAAGAGATTTACAGGTATGGTACAATTGTAATATTACAGTTATTGGGAAAGATGAAGAGGTTGGGATCTTTTCTTTAGAAATAAGCCATAGGGTTAACATAAGACAGAGGTCTTTCAAATGACAAATGCATCAAACAGGGTAGACATGGAGAGAATGCTTCCACTGGCAGGTAAATGCAAAAGTAATTGAGAAATTTACTGAGTGGAACTTACTACCACAGAAAGCAGTTGAGGTAAATTGCATAGGTGCTGAAAGAAAAGGTGATAGAAAGACATAGTAAAGGCCATAAAATAAGTAGCTGGAATGGGAGGAGACTCTTCGGGTCAACTGACCAGTTTGTTATGTATGCATCAGATAGAGAGCGAGAATATGAATAATGCTACAAAGAAATCAATAGTTGCACCATTATTTAACTTTGCATAAATTTCTGTTTGTGCGACCTTATCCTCTCATTGGCCCCCATTTATGGGCACATTTTTCAAGTCGTTCAACCCAGCAGCCAGTTGCCTAGTCCCGACCAATCGATGCATTTCCTATTCAATGTGCACCTACCAATGTTTCCTGAAGGGCTTTAGTTGCTCTTCCATCATCTTTGCATTCTTCTGCATCCTCAATTTTTGCTTTTATCTCTGGCAACAATTCTTTAAGTTCCTCAACCTCCCGCTTATCTTCAGAAACAGCATCAGTGTCTTTTGCTGGAGATTTGCCTTTCTCTTCTGTTTTCTCAATCCTATCCGTTAACATAGCTGCAGATACAGTACAAATTAGTAACTGCAAATCCAACAGCCCTCCGCCTCCCCTCCCCCCAAGCAAGCTTACAAAATGTCTAGAAGCTTAAGAGCGGCCATAGAAAAAGTTCACTTCCATAAGAAATAGGAATAGGATTAGGCTTTATGCTCATTGAGCCTGTTCTGCCATTCAATACAATCAAGGTTGAACTTTTACATAAACCTCACTTTCCTAACCCTCTATATCAAAAAATAAACTATTTATGTCAGTCTTGAATATACTCAATGACTGAGCATCCACCACCCTCCAGCATAGAGAATTCAAAAGATTCACATCTGAGTAAAGAAATTTCTCCTCAACTCAGTCCTAAATGGCTGACCATTTATGCTGAGGCTATGATACCTAGTTTTATGCTTTCTAGCCTGGGGGAGAAACAGCCTATTGGCATCTAACTTGTCAAGACCAAGAATTTTACACAGCGCAACAAGATCACTTCTTAACTCAAGGATGTAGGCCCATTCTACTCAATTGGTCCTCACAGGACAATCCTCTCATCCCAGGAATCAATCTAGCAAACCTTCATCTCTACTCAGGCAAATATATCTTTCAGGCAGGGCGATGAAAACTGTACATAGTACTCTCTAGGTGTGGTCTAAATGTACTATCATAATTGTAGCAAGATTTCTTTGTACTTACACTGCAACCTCTTGAAATAAAGGATAACATACCACTTACCATCTTAATTATGTGATTGCATATTTAATCAAAATTAAGTACAAAAACTCCCAAATTCATCCAAATACCAAGATTTACTAATTTTAAAAAAATCTTCCTCCTAAAGTAGATTACATACTTCCCACCTTATACTCCACCTACCATCTTCTTGCACACTTAACCTAAAGATCCCACTACATCCCCCTTGCAGCTTGCTTTTCCAGGAGGCAAACTTGGACATATTACTTTTTTCCACTCATCCAAGTCATTGGTATGTACACTAAAGCCCCACTCCTATGCCATTCCACTAGTTATGTCCTGTCATCTCAAAAATGAGAAGTTTATTCCTATTCTGGTTTTCTCTGTAAACCAATCTGCAATCCATGCTTATATCACCCCCACTCACTTGAACGTCAAAGGGTAATTTTAAAAAAAATGATCTAAATTCCAAAGTGGAATGTGTTTCTCAACTCTGGTAACATTTAGTGCATATTGCCTCATTCATCCTTCAAAATGGAACACAAATCTGGACAAAAGCCCCCATTTTTTACTGGCTTGTTCGATGCATTCCTGATGCATGCACTGCAGTTACTCAGTCTTCTTGCCCCAGCCCTACTAAATGTCAAATACAGGCTATTAGCGAATCCAATGGTGTTCATTTGCAAAGCTACAGTACGTAGTTCATCTTAGTTGGAAAAAGATATGGAAGCTAGCATGTTATATTCACCAGTCTAGCCAGACCATAAATAATCAGTGTTGGTGCTGCAAGTGTTATCCACCCCAGAAGAAAAGCAGGCATAAAGTTTTACAGTTTAAAAACCAAAGCTTGGATCTCCTTACCTAACCTTTTCTCTATGACACTAAAAGACTCCTTGAAGTGCTTCAGAGAGAAATCATATTGATTGTTAAAACTGTAAGCCAGCCCTAATTGATAATGGGTCTCTGCCAGTAGTCGGTTATGAGGCTCGAGGTGTTTTTCCTGAATATTCAGACACTCCCTGAAATCTTCAATAGCCTGTATGTAGTTTTCTGGAATAGAAAAAGCTTGCATTAGTCTGCAGTCACTTACTTTATACATCAATACCACATGGGCCAAACTCTGTTCAGTTTATCTATTGTTGATAATCCCAAGATAAGTTTGAGGCACAAGACAGAGCAAAAATGTTAAGTTCTACAGTACAGCTGGACCTGTTAAAATACATACTCTTTACAGCTTACCAGATTCTATTCCAACTTCTCCCAGTTTCAGATAAGCCTGTGCTGCACAGAGTTGTATTTCTTTGCTTTCTTGCCTGAAAGATTGAGCAAAAGGAGTTGAGCTTGTGAGACAGAGAATTGGTCAACATATTTAATTTTAACAAACATTAAACAATAATAAAAGCAAAATATTGTGGCTGCTGGAAATCTGAAATAAAACAAAATGCTGGGAAAACTTTAGATCTGACAGCATCTATGGAGAGAGAAACAAAGTTAACACTTCAAGTCTGTATGATTTAAGTCATACTGAATCGAAACTTTAACTGTGGAGAGGGAAACGGAGATACTGCCAGACCTGCTGGGTTTTTCCAGCATTTTCTGTTTTTGATCATATTAAACAATTCAATGCCTTACTCTGTTCCTATTAACCATAACAATTGCAAGTGGCAATATATTGGTTTATGGAGGACTTGCCTTTTGAAGATCACTTTCGCCAATTCAAGCATTTCCCAGGCCAGCTGCAAGTTGTCAACTTCCTCACTTTCAGCATCCTGCAATGAAGAGTTTGCATTTTAAATCTCCACTTCAAACCCAGGCTGGCTTTTGAAGACAAGATTGAAAATGGATAACCCACCTTTTCTTCAGCTTCATCATCATCATCACCACTTGCATCTAAAGCACCGGAATCATCTGGAAAGATAGATGTAAAACATTGATACATTAGTTACAGAGCTAAAATGGGTAGCTTGTAGAGAATGTAAGGGAATATAAACAGGTTACACCAGATAAAAAAAGGTGGTTCTACTGTGCTCAAGTGTGCCTTCATCTCAACAATCCTCACCAACTTTTCCAACCATAATTTTATGGTCCAAGAGTGAGCATGCTAATTCCTGAATTATTGGCAATGATAGTTTCATGGCTGCCAAATCAGCTTCCAATTCCAAATTTATTAAGTGAAATTAAATTCTACCAGCTGCCATTGGTGGGATTTGAACTCATGCCCCCATTAGCCTGGGCTTCTGAAGTACTAGTTCAGGTGACATTACCACTGCCCCCCTGTCTCCTTTCACCACAGCCAGAGTTACTGGAAATACCACAACTCAATTTCTGGATCTGCACCCAATTTTCTAAAAGGTACCAGTCACTGGCTGGCAATTTAAAATGGGAAATATTCACTTTGTCCTGCAGAAGTTTTCAAGCTAACAGGTTAATGGTTAGTTGAGTGAAACCAATGAAGACAGCTATTCAATAATCCTAGTACCAAAGCTTTCCAGTTGGTCTACTTTTCCTGATGGGGATATGCAATACAATTGCATTACAAGTCAACACTATAACCAGTGTAAACATAGCCCAAACCTGAGACCACTAATAGCAGAATAAAGAACAAGTCTTTCTGGAGGAGGGAGTCTCTATTTCAGAGCCTGAATTTGGCCTTCAATCATTAATGGGAAGTTGAAACTGTTTGGGATTATTTTGCATTATTCAAGTAACCAAGTTTATTGCTGAGCGCCTCAACACAGAAGTGTCAAAACTATTGCCCTACATTTTAAAAACACCGTGCAACCAGAGGAGAATTTTATCCTCAGTGGTTAGTGACAAAGTATGAAACTCATAAGATGGTTTATCCCCAGCAGATTGTGCAAGTTTACAAAAAAAAACCCATTTTCCAATTTTTGTGTTCTTTATAGTAGTAAGTGGACAGATGTACCAAGTGTTTATGAAGTCTAATTAGATAGACAGATGTAGAAAAGGCTAATGCTTGTAAGCAGAGACAATTGTGATTTTAGTGATTATCCCCAACCACTGAACCAAATTTGTAAGTCTTAACACCTGTCCTTGAGTTTATACCTTCACCCTCTTCCATGTGTTCTTCAGAATTAGCCACCCCATCCTCTATCTTCTCAACTGTGATTCTGTTTTCATTTGCTGCTTTGCCATTTTCCTCACTTTCATCACCTTTCAACTTCTTTTGTGCTGGTTCCTCTTCTGCATTTGATTCATCATCCTGATCCCCCAGAGAATCTTGCAAAGGAGGAGCTACTTTTTCCTGCAGTTTGATTTTGTCAACAACTTCCACTGCTTCATCAATAGTTACCTTCTCCCCAGCATCCCCCATCATGGAGAAATCTTTTACGGCCACTTCTTCACCATTATTGCTCTTAGCCTCAAGGTGGTCCTTTACATCTTCTGGAATGCTTACATGCTCCTTCTCTTTCTGGATAAGATCATTCCCTGGATGGCAATCTACTACTTCATCCATTGGATCATTTACACCATCATCCTGGTCAACTGATGATTCTACTTTGGTCAGTGTTTCATTCTGAGTAGTATCTCCTGTAGGAGAGGTTACTTTTCCTTCTTTGCTTGGAGTCTCAGTAAGACTTCCTATTTTTTCAAGAACTACATCCCCATCAGCAGAAATTTCTTCGGCTGGTGCAACATCTTCAGCTGGCTTATCACTTTGTTCAGCTAGTGCGGCGTACACCTGTTCCCTCAATTCCTCCCTCTCTTTTTCTATACACATCAAGGAAAAAGAAATGCATAAAATTGGAGTTGCCGATGCTGGCTGATAAGTCTGGATATAGTCACAATTGAAAGCTTTCAAGGAAAAGTAGCATTAAGTAGAATTTAGAAATTCAAGTTTAGTCAACAGTGCAGATTAAGGCAGCCACTGGTAAATTAATCTTATTAATTCTATTCCCATGTCCCCATTTTGGTCCAATTCTTAGGCCATTCTGCACCCTTTGGCTGCAAGATTCGAAACACCTGCTCATCAACTCAGGTCAGAACTTATTTTTAAAAAGTGGAATTAGAATTTTCATTCTGAACCATAATGCAACATTTCTCAATTTCTTGAGAAACATTCCACCAGTAAGCCAGAATACCAACAGCAACTATGGGGGTTAGAGAGAAAACAATAAAGAAAGTATACACAATATCTCCTTCTACAGAGGAATAAAAATCAGCCTTTACTTAACAGTTTAAAAAAAAATCCAAACTATTTGAACTAAATTTTATACTTGACAATGGCCATGGAAATACACACATACTATATATTGACTCCCAGCATATAAAAAAAATTCACATCTGTAGGGAATTTAAAGGAATGTATGTATGTACAAGCCAATATTTACTTGTGTCAATAATGTTAAAGACCATCACGTTAATGGCAACTTGCCACTACACAAAAGTCAATTCTCAGTTAACCACTTTGAAATTGAGATCACTCATTATCTAAACTAGATGACCCAGTATCACAGAGCAGAAGAGGCCCTTCAGCCCATCGAGTCTGCACTGACACGTGAGAAACACCTGACCTACCTACCTATTCCCATTTACCAGCACTTGGCCCATAGCCTTGAACATTATGACGTGCCAAGTGCTCATCCAAGTACTTTTTAAAGAGATGTGAGGCAACAGACCTTCACCACCCTCCCAGGCAGTGCATTCCAGAATGTCACCACCCTCTGGGTAAAAAAGATTTTCCTTACATCCCCCCTAAACCTCCTGCCCCTCACCTTGAATTTATGCCCCCTTGTGACTGACCCTTCAACTAAGGGGAACAGCTGCTCCCTATCCACCCTAGCCATGCCCCTCAATCTTGTACACCTTGATCAGGTCGCCCCTCAGTCTTCTCTGCTCCAATGAAAACAACCCAAGTCTATCCAACCTATCTTCATAACTTAAATGTTTCATCCCAGGCAACATCCTGGTGAATCTCCTCTGCACCCGCCTCCAGTGCAATCATTCTTCCTATAATGTGGCGACCAGAAGTGCACACAGTACTCTAGCTGTGGCGTCACTAGGGTTCTATACAACTCCGACATGACCTCCCTACTTTTGTAATCTATGCCTTGATTGATAAAGGCAAGCATCCCATATGCCCTTTTCACCACCCCACTAACATGCCCCTCTGCCTTCAGAGATCTATGGACACATGCCAAGGTCCCTTTGTTCCTCGGAACTTCCATGCCGTTCATTGAATACTTCCTTGTCAAATTATTCCTTCTAAAGTGTATCAGCTCATACTTTTCAGGGTTAAATTCCATCTGCCACTTATCTGCCCACTTGACCATCCCATCTATATCTTCCTGTAGCCCAAGACACTCAACCTCACTGTTAACCACCCGGCCAATCTTTGTGTCATCTGCAAACTTACTAATCCTACCCCCCATATAGTCATCTATGTCATTTATATAAATGACAAATAATAGGGGACTCAGAATAGATCCCTGTGGTACGCCACTGGACGCTGGCTCCAGTCACTAAAGCATCCTTCTGTCATCACCCTCTGCCTCCTGCAACTAAGCCAATTTTGAATCCACCTTACCAAATTACTCTGTATCCCATGTGCATCTGCCTTCTTTATAAGTCTCCCATGTGGGACCTTGTCAAAGGCTTTGCTGAAATCCATATAAACCACATCAACTGCACTACCCTCATCTACACACCTGGTTACCTCCTCAAAAAATTCAAGCAAACTTCTTAGGCATGACCTCCCTCTGACAAAGCCATGCTGACTATCCCTGATCAAACCTTGCCTTTCCAAGTGGAGAGAGGTACTCTCCTTCAGAACTTTCTCCATAATAAATGTTTACAAGTTTGTATATGCTTGCAAGTTAAGTTAAGCATCTTGACTTAATTTTTGCTTGAAAGAAAACATTCCTCCCAAAATGGTTAAAGAAAATAGCTAGATGTAGGACTACAGATGCTCTGTAATTAAAAACTAGGTTAAGTACTAACATGAAGCCATTCTTTAAGCAAAATAGAAGACACTTACTATCTGCATTTCCTGCATTTTCTACTTTGGAGTCTTCATCTGCTGCTGCCATTTCTTCATCATCATCTTCAGGAACTCCTTGAAGAGCATTGCCAAGAACGCCACGCTCCATTCTGGAAGATAACACATTACGATGGGTATCCTGCTCCTTCATATCCCCTCAACCCAAAGCCACATGTACCGTTTGCAATAGCACCAGGTCAATTAACTATTATAAAAAATATCTGGTTTGCAAGTCAAGTTTTAGTGAACTAATTTCTTATTAGCAAACATACACAATTATAGTACAGAACAAGAGACAAATGGCAGGTACCAAACTGTCCTGTTAATCAAGAGCTAACACTTAAAGAAAAAAAATGGGCATAAATGCCTAAAATCTAAAATCGGTGGTGAGTACTTGGACAAAAAAAAAAGGATTTTTGAAAAAGTAAACAAGTACTTGGGGTTGCATAGATTTGGCTGGGAGAAAATGGGAGAGTGCAATCTACTTCTAAACTTACTAGGTAAAACATCTGGGTTCATCTACCATTAGATAAGATTTAAGATATTAAGAAATTTCATGTTACAATTGGCTGCAAGGTTGGAAGTGTGGGTCAAGCTTCTGTTTTAAATCTTCTATTATGTACTTTAGCTTATCTATTGTTGCTCATCTGATTTATAAACTAACCTTGCCAACTCCAGAAGGGCTTTTCCATAGCAGAAGTAGGCTTCTCCACATTCTTCTGCCACTTCTCCATGTGTTGCGCTCCTTTAAAAAAAGGGGGAAAATGTCATGGTTGTGTATGTGTAATGCAATCATGACAGACAGCAGTACCAATCTGTATGAACCATACTACTGAAATAAGAGAAATGTCTGAGTGAAAAATTCAACATTTCACATCAAGCCATACATGTAGGTTACCTTTTTAAAATTGAAACTTCTATAAATGAACACTCCCCCCACCATATCAGCTTCTAAACATGACCATTTTCAGGCCAAATGATATCAGGCATTTCTCTTCTACAAACTTCATAATATCCAATAGCCCAGAGTAAAATACTTACAATAGCCTGCATGCATCTTGAAAGGCATTGACAGCTGCTACAAAATCTTCCATTACCATGTGTCTTTTACCAGTCCCAAGCAGCTTCATGGCTTCAACACCAACATCACTGTTAAAAATAAGTGTTGCATGAATAAATAAGTGCTGGAAGTTCATACCAGCTTGTCACCAAAATTGCCCAATTTAAAAAGCTTAACACAATTGTAATAAAATTAAAATAAACTCAACAGGGAAATATCTACTTTTTAAATAAAAGTTAAAGTTTAAACTATGCTTGCAAGATTCCAAGTGAAGTCACTTCACCTTTACTGCAAAGCAGTTGCACGTGTGTCAAAAACCAATTATGACAACAGTGGCATCATTAAGCTGACAATCTAAATCAACCTAATTACTACAGGACGAACCATGACCCATTAGTAGAGGCCATTATAAAAACAGTAAAAATCATCTGGAGCAATTCCCAGATATCAAAACTTCAAATAAAATTTGGAAAAGGCCAAGAAAGGTGCTGACAACTTTAGCAGCTGGGTTTCAGTTCTGATTAAAGTATCTGAATTCCATGGACAAAATGGACCTTGCATTATCCATGTGCAACATTTCCCCCTTAATGAGGAAATAACCTATAAATTTGAACCAGAAATCTTGCTCATTATTTAGTTAAAAAAACACTTAAAAGGGACATTTTCAATTGTTTAATGAAGCAATTCCCATTCAGAAGTTTTTAATGCCCTGTTAGGTACCTGGCTGTCTTTGTGCAGCAAGCATAATTCTACCCAAATTAATTTAACCAAGAGGTTTTATGTATTGCTTTGGTGCTATCAAAATTGACAAGACAATGTCCCATATTCTCCAATGAGAAGTATACAATAGAGAGTTAATCGTTAAACTTGATCATCCAATTTATTCCATGAAGTTAAGAATTAAACTTCCTACGAATTCTTAGGGTGTGATGTTGCTGATGAGGCTACTGCAGACTGACAGCCACAAGAATCAACCAGTGTGGGGCTAGAGTTGTAGGCCAGGCTGGGGCAGCAACTAAAAAAGTCTAGTCATCTTATTAGTTACAAAACATAACTATTGGGATTTGAATTCACTACATCCGAGTCTCTAATCTAGTACCATAACCAGCAGCACATTGCAACTTCTTTATATAAGTTCCATCCCTTTTAGCACATTTATGTGTAAAGTGCTTTCTGCAGCTAATCACTCCTAGCATGAAGAATGAAGCTCAGCCCTTCATTGCCAGCAAGAACCATCTGGATCACAAAGCACCAATAATCCAATAAGACACCTGCAACCATCAACCTGCTAATAATCTTGGTCAGAATGGTGAGGGCAAGAAACTGCAGGTCAAATCAAATGCCAGACCTCAAACAAACATTTAGCTACAAGTTTAAAAACATTAAAAAGGGAAAATACTAAAGTTGGCAACATTCTTGATACATTCAGACAGCAATTACACTCATCTCACCTGGCTGTGGATTCAAGCTCAGATTACCTGCTTCAGTCTGTAACAATGCTATCTCAAAGCACTGAGTGAGTGTGAAATTGAGTGATACAAGTTTAACCAATCCCCACCAGATACAGCAGTTCAAGCATACATAGAAGATCTCACTGGCCTGAACAGCATTTATTCCATTGGGTAATTAGCAGCTAGACTATCAGGATCTACTCTGTTGAACCCCTCGAGATCACCTCTCCAGAAATATCAGCCTAGTCTACTCAATCATTCCTCATAGACCAATCCCCTCATCCCAGGAACCAAAACAGGGATCATACAGTAGTTCATTAAATAGATATTAGCTAGATTTGTAGGGGAAAGTCACAATCTCAACTAAATAATTCAATTGTGGTCAAAGGTTTAAAAAGATCATGTCTAGCAGAAGTGTCCAAACTAAAGTTAATGGCACAGTGATCAACTGTAGGCTGGATCACTAGTCATTGCACTTGTATCATGTACTGGTTTGTCCTGGCTGGATTTAAGGAATGACGATTTCTATAAAGCAGTTAGTTAATTGACATTGAACCAAAACACCCATGACCTTTTGCCAGTTATAGCAATCAGATATTGTAATAATTTTAAAAATATCTATTCACAGGTTATGGGTGACACGAAAAAGCCAGCATTATATGGGTGACTGGGGAATGGACAATTAAAGGTTACAGCCATCTGAACAGTTATCATCTGTGTGGTGAAGATACTGTTAGGTAGGGAGTCCAAGAATTTTTACCTAGTGATGAAGGACAGTGAACTATTTCCAAATCTGACTTGCAGGGGAATTGCAGGTGGTTTTCTAATGCATCGGCAGCCCTTGCCCTTCTAGGAAGTAGAAGCCCCTTGTTTGGGAGATGCTGTCAAAGAAGCCTTGCCAAGTTCCTGCATTGTATCTGGTAAGTGATACATATTACTGCAATATGCATCAGTGGTGGTGGATAGGGTGTGAAACAAGTTGGCTGCTTAGTCCTGGATGGTTTCAAGCTTCTTGTGTTGTTGGAGCAGCACTCATCCAGGCAAGTGGAGAATATTGCAGCAAACACCTGTCTTATGCCTTGGGGAGCATGGACAGAATTTGGGGAGTCAGCAGGTGAGAGTCACTTAACATAGAACTTCTACCCTCTGACCTGTTCTTGTGGACACAGTATCTATATGACTGGTCCAGTTCAGTTCAGTTTCTTGTCAATGGTAACCCTCAGGATGTTGATGATGGGGGATTCAGCAACAGTAATGCCATTGAATGTCATGGGTAGGTGGTCAAATGTTTGGCACTTGTATGAAATAAATGTTACTGCCACCTACCAACCCATGTCCAGTGTTGTCCAGGTCTTACTGCATGTAGGGACAAACAGCTTCATTACCTGAGGAGTTGCAAATGGAACTGACCATTGCACAGAGAACATCCTACTTCTGACCTTATGATGGAGGGAGGGTCATTGACACTGCCCTGTGGAACTCCTGCAATGATGTCCCATGGACATGACTAGCCTTCAACAATCAGAACTATCTTTGTGCTAGGTATGACTCCAATCATTAGAACTCCTCGCACCCTCCCTGATACAGATTCCCAACGACACCAATTTTACTGGGCTTCATAATGCCACCATCAAAAGCTGCCTTGATGTAAAAGGCAATCACTCTTGCTTCATCTCAGGCATTCGGCTCTTTTGTCCATGTTTGGACCAAGGCTGTAATTGAAGCATGGAGCCAAGTGGTTCTGGCAGAACCGAAACTGAATATCAAAATACTGCAGATGCTGGAAATCTTAAATAAAAGCAGAAATTGCTGGAAAAACTCAGCAGATCTGGCAGCATCTGTGGAGAGAGAAATATGCTTAACATCTGAGTCTGAATAACTCTTCAGAACTGGAGGGATAACAATGTGATGGATTTTATACAGTTTAAGAGGGGGTGGAGCAAAATAGAGGTCAGGATAGGTGGGAGCTCACAAGAAATTGACAAATAAGTTATGGACACAAGACAAAGGGAGTGGTGACGTTAATTCAAAAGGCTGTAAAGTGCCTAGTTGGAAGATGAGGTTTGTTCCTCCAGTTTGCATTAGGGTTCACCTGAAAGGGGTATTTAGGGCCTTGGACAGTGAGGAGGTAAAGTGGAAGGTGTTGCACCTTCTGTGATTGCATGAGAAGGTGCTGTGGGAAGAGGATGAGGAGTAGGGGGTGAAGAAGGAGTGGACCAGGGTATCATGGAGGGAACTGTCCCTACGGAATTCTGATGGGGGAGGGGAAGATGTGTTTGTGGTGGCATCATGCTGAAGTTGGTGGAAATGGCAGAGGATGATCCTTTGAATGCAGAGGCTGGTGGGGTGACATAACATAACTAGGAACAGGAGTAGGCAATTCAGCCATTCAATACGATCGTGGCTGATCTCATTTCGGCCTCAACTCCAATTTCCCGCCCTCTCCCCATAGCCTTTCAGCCCGTTACTTATTAAAAATCTATCTCCTCAAATTTATTCAGTGTCCCGGCATCCACTGCACTCAGGTAGTGAATTCCACAGGCTCATGACCCTTTTTGGAGAGAAGTAATTCCTCCTCATCTGATTTAAATCTACCACCCCTTAGCCTAAACCTATAACCTCTCATTCTAGAATGCCCCAGAAGGGGAAACATCGGCCCCACATCTACTTTATCTATCCCTTTAGTATCTTTATATACCTCAAGTAGATCTCCTCTCATCCTTCTAAACTCCAGCTAGTATAGACCTAAACTGCTCAATCTCTCTTCATAAGACAAGCCCCACATCTCTGGAATCCATCTAGTGAACCTCCTCTGAACCACCTCCCAATGTAACGACATCCTTCCTCAAGACCAAAACTGTGGATAGTACTTGAAGTGCAGGCTCACCAATGCCTTGTACAGTTGCAACAACACTTCCCTATTTTTATACTCTATTCCTTTAGCAATAAATGCTAAAATTCCATTTGCCTTCCTTATTACCTGCATACCAGCTTTCAGCAATACATGCACGAGGACACCTAGGTCCCTCTGCACTGAAACAAGTAAGGACAAAGCCCTATCATTGTTGTGAGAGGGAGGGGAAGAGGTGAAGGTAGAGGTGCGGGAGATGGATCAGACATGGTTGAGGGGCCTGTCAACCACAATCAGGGAGAACCCTTGGTTCAGGAAGACATGTCAGAAGCACCATTTTGGACAGTAGCACCATCAGAACAGATGCGATGGAGGCAGAGGAACTGGTAGAATGTGATGGTGTCCTTACAAGAAGCAGGGTGTGTGAGGCTGTAGTCAAGGTAGCTGTGGGAGTCGGTGGGCTTATAATGAATATTGCTGAACAGTCTGTCACTAGAAATTGAAACAGAGAGGTCAAGGAAGGGAAGTGTTGGAGATGGACCAAGTGAAACTGAGAAAGGGGTGGAAATTGGAAGCAAAAAAAAGGATAAAATTTTCCAGGTCCAGACAAGAGCACGAAGTGGCACCAACTCAGTCATTGATGTACTGAAATAGAGTTGTGGGAGGAATATCACCAGAGGAAATGTCAGTGACAGTCCTGGAAACAATGGCTTGATGTTCAGTGATGGGGTCATGGTTCAGAGGGAGCTAAGAAGAAATGTCTGGGAGTTGTGTAGGTATCATTTGATAGCAATGTTGAGGTTACCTTCCAACACTTCGCTGATGATTTAAAGTAGACTGGTGGGCAATAATTGACCAGATTTGTCCTGCTTTTTGTGGGCAGAACATAGCTGGGCAATTTTCCACATTGTCAGGTGTCATAGGTGTACTGGAACAGCTTAGCTAGGGACAGCTAGTTCTGGAGCACAGGTCTTTAGTACTACAGCAGTAATGCTGTCAGGGCCATAGCCTTTGCTGCATCCAGCTGTTCCTTGCTATCGCATGGAGTGAATCAAATTGACTGAAGCCAGGCATATGTAATGATAGGGACCTCAGAAGGAAGCTCACTGGCTGAAGATGGTTACAAATTGCTCAGCCTCGTCTTTTGCACTGATGTGTTGGGCTCCCCCATCATTGAGGGTGGGATATTTGCGCAGCTCCCTCCGATTAGTTGTTTAATGGCCCACCACCATTCAGGACTAGATATAGCAGGGCAGAGCTCTGACCCTGCTTCTGTTGTTTAAATAAATATATTCTTGTACTGTAGCTTTGCTAGTTTAGCATCTTATTTTTTTGCTCCTGACATGTTTTCCTATATATCTCACTGATGCAGGTTGGGTCCCCTGGCTTGTTGGTAATGGTTTGGCAAGGAATATACCAGACTGAGGTTAGATTGTGGTTGCATACAATTCTGCTGATAGCCCACAGTGCCTCAGATGCCCAGTTTTGAGTCTTGAATCCATCCCATTTAGCATGGCAGTAAGTGTCACACAACACGATGGACAATGCACTCAGTGCAAAGACAGGACTTCGTTTCATGGACTGTAGGGTGCTCAGTCCTACCAACATTTTCATGGACAGATACATCTGTGACACAGTGAGGACAAAGTTATGTAGATTTTTCCTCATGTTGGTTCTCACCAGCTGCTGTAGGCCCTGCAATTAAACTTATTGTGCAACCCCCAAGACCCAGGATACATATTCAAGCCACCCGAAAAGGCAAAATCTACAACCAACATTGGCCTTCTTTATATGTTAAAAAAACCAATTGTTTCAAAGTACACCATCTCCAACCTGTAGAACTTTCAAGAACTACAGCAAAATGCTGTGGAAACACAATCGCTTCCAGATCACTCTGTACAGATCTGGACCATGTCAGTCCAGGAGCTGCAATCAATAATGTAAAATTCTCTAGTCAATTATTCTGGGAACTCCATGGCAATAGTTCAAGGCCGCTATCACGACTTCACAGGGGAACCAGGGAGTCAATAAACGCAGCCTTGTCAACATCACCCACCTCCAGAAAATTTCCTTTAAAAAAAGTCAAATGAGAGAAATAAATCTAGAACAAGAATAGTCTATTTACACGAGAGGTACACTTAAAAACAATCTACCAATCGGATAACTAGAGCTACGATAGGATATGGTGATAGCTGAGTTAGTGTTCCAGAAGAGTGAACTCTGATAGGCTGAATAAACTTCACTGACTATAAAGGCAAACAACAAAACTAACTTCAGGTCCCCTAGAAGATTTAAGAAAGCTCACGCAAAAGAATATTAGTTAAGTGTTGACGATTTAAACTCGCGTACGAGATCAAATAGTTCGAACACTCATTCCACTGAAGTACAGGCTAGCAGAAACACCAAGCTTCCCTGCTTAAGTGAAAAGGGGTTACACAGCAGTCAGCAAAAAAAAAAGCAAACGGACAGCGTTCCTGCTGGTTATTTAAAAAAAAAGACACAAAACAGGTCGCAGACATCTCCACTGAAACTTAAGGAGGGCGCACACACACTCATGGGGAGATTGCAGCAGGAGAAGCGCTGTGTTTGCAGCCCTCCTCCTCATTCGGGGACTCCACTCTCGCGCTCTGGGCTCTTACCAATTGTAGCAAAAAACCACACAAATGGAACGCGGTGACAGTGAGCGCACGCGCAGCCCGAGCCCGGGCCCGGGCCGGCACGAGCCCCGGGGTAAAGCTACAGCAGCCTCGGCCTCAGCCCCTCACTCACCCCCTTCCTCCTCACTCACTCACCCCTCGGCGCTGCCTGAGACACTGGACGTAGAGGCGCTCGGTTCCTGATCCGCCATTTCAAATTCTCCTTCCACGCTCGGGAATTACTGCTTATATACAAATAATATAGTCCTGTAGAAACTGAACAATAAGAACAATTAATTTAAGCAATAAATTACTCTAGCTATTTCCCGGGTTTCCTAACCCCCTCTGTTTAAAATATGGAAGCGGAAAAAACCCTCTCCTATTCCCGCCTTTTATTTACCCCACAGCACGTCACTTCCCTTTCACCTTTCACCTTGGCGGGAAAATTAATCTAAACGGATGTATTATTATTTATTTAATGATTTTAAAAGTTCGTGGCTATAGTTCGTGACAGCAAAAGTGCGGGTTATCTGTTAAATTCCTGAGGTACATTTTAGGGATATCAGGCTCCACTTCTCTTAACAAAGTTTAAACTTTCAATTGTGCCACTGGCAACATCAATATCAGCAGTGGAATTTATGATGAAAAAGAGATTGAAAATCAATTTGAACTTATGGAAGTGTGATTATTTAAAAAGGAGACCTGTTAGCTAGTTGTCATTTTCAGCCAAAGATTTTGAATGATCCTGTTATAAATGAGGTTGCAGGTCGACATTCAGCCAACTCCGCCGTCCTTTACTCCTTGCCAATGATGTAGCCAATTGGCAGCGTTATATTCTGGTTTAAATTATAGCGTCTATTAATTCAGTTTACACCACACATGTTGACATAACATTCGTTTATTTTGCCTGAACGTTTTTAACTTAGTACAATTCATAATCTTGGAATTTTATGACATCTCTGCCGTTTTCAACTCCAGGATCCAAGATAATAGATTGCAGTATTCTAGAGAAAATATTGTCTTGTTTAATCTACCAATTCTCTCCATGAAACTTGCTTTTCACAAAAATGGTTAATTTTTCTTTCTCATCATTTTTGCCGTGGAATAAATACTGTAACCAATTGTTTTTATTTACTCTGCAATATCAGGGGAGACCATGATGCACAGTGGTAATGTCAGTGGACCCAGAGTGCCAGACTAATGCCATGGGAGCTGGTGGGATTTAAATTCAATTTATTAATAAATTCAATTGATTAATACAAACATAGAATTGAAAACCAGTCTCAGTAATGGTGCCATGTACTATGATCGATTGTCATAATATCCCACCGGGTTTACTTCCTTTTTTAAAAATTCATTCACGGGATGTGGGCTTCACTGGCTGGGCTAGCATTTATTTCCCATCCCTAGTTGCCCTTGAAAAGGTGGTGGTGAGCTGCCTTCTTGAACCGCTGAAGTCCATGTGGTGTAGGTACACCCACACTGCTGTTAGGGAGTTCCAGGATTTTGACCCAGCGACAGTGAATGAATGGCGATATATTTCCAAGTCAGGATGATGAGTGACTTGGGAGGGGTGGGTGGGGGGGAGCTTAGAGATGGTGTTCCCATCTATTTGCTGCCCTTGTCCTTCTAGGTGGTGGTGGTCGTGAGTTTGGAAGGTGCTGTCGAAGGAGCCTTGGTGAATTCCTGCAGTGCATCTTGTAGATGGTACACACTGCTGCTACTGTGTTTCAGTGGTGGAGGGAATGAATGTTTGTGGATGTGGTGCCAATCAAGCAGACTGCTTTGTCCTGGACAGTGTCCAGCTTCTTCAGTGTTGTAGGAGCTGCACTCATCCAGGTAAGTTGGAAGATTTGGGGAGTCAAGAGGCGCGTTACTCGTCACACAATTCTAAATCTCTGACCTGCTCTTGTAGCTACAGTATGTATATGGCTATTCCAATTCAGTTTCTGGTCAATGGTAATCCTCAGGATATTGATAGCGGGGGATTCAGGATGGTAACGCCATTGGACTTCAAGGGCTGATGGTTGGATTCTCTCGTTGGGGATGGTCGTTGCCTGACACCTGTGTGGCACAAATATTACATGCCACTTGTCAGCCCAAAACTGGTCTTGCTGTATTTGGACATGGACTGTTTCAGTACCTGAGGGAGTCACGAATTGTGTTGAACATTGTTCACTCATCAGCGAACATCCCCACTTCTGACCTTATGATGGAAGGAAGGTCATTGATGAAGCAGCTGAAGATGGTTGGGCCTAGGACACTATCCTGAGGAACTCCTGCAGTGATATCCTGGAGCTGAGATGACTGACCTCCAACAACCACAACCATCTTGCTTTTTGCTAGGTATGACTCCAATCAGTTGAGAATTTTGCCCCTGATTCCCATTGATTCCAGTTTTGCTAGGGCCCCTTGATGCCACACTCAGTCAAATGCTGCCTTGATGTCAAGGGCAGTCACTCTCACCTTACCTCTGGAGTTCAGCTCTTTTGTCCATGTTTGAACCAAGGCAGTAACGAGGTCAGGAGCTGAATGGCCTTGGCGGAACCCAAACTGGGTGTCAGTGAGCAGGTTATTGCTAAGCAAGTGGCACTTGATAGCACTGTTGATGACCCCTTCCATTACTTTACTGATGATGTCGAGTACTGATGGGGCGGTAATTGGCCGGGTTGGATTTGTCCCACTTCTTGTGTACAGGACATATCTTGGCAATTTTCCACATAACTGGGTAGATGCCAGTGTTGTAGCTGTACTGGAATAGCTTGGCTAGGGGCGTGGCAAGTTCTGGAGCACAAGTCTTCAGTACTATTGCTGGAATGTTGTCAGGGCCCAGAGCCTTTGCAGTATCCATTGCCTTCAGCCGTTTCTTGATATCTTGTGGAGTGAATCGAATTGGCTGAAGACTGGCATCGGTGATGCTGGGGACCTCCGGAGGAGGCCAAGATGGATCATCCACTCGGCACTTCTGGCTGAAGATTGTTGTGAATGCTTCATCCTTATCTTTTGCACTGCTGTGCTGGGCTCCCCCATCATTGAGGATGGGGATATTTGTGGAGCCACCTCCTCCATTGAGTTGTTTAATTGTCCACCACCATTCACGACTGGATGTGGCAGGACTGCAGAGCTTAGATCTATTCGTTGGTTGTGGTATCGCTTAGCTCTGACTATCACTTGCTGCTTATGCTGTTTGGCACACAAGTAGTCCTGTTTTATAGTTTCAGCAGGTTGACACCTCATTTTTAGGTATGCCTCGTGCTGCTCCTGGCATGCCCTCCTGCACTCTTCATTGAACCAGGGTTGATCCCTGGCTTGATGGTAATGGTAGAGTTAGGGTATGTTGGGCCATGAGGTTACAGATTGTGTTCAAGTACAATTCTGCTGCTGCTGGTGGCCCACAGTGCCTCATGGATGCCCAGTCTTGAGTTGCTAGATCTGTTCAAAATCTATTCCATTTAGCACGGTGGTAATGCCACACAACACGATGGAGGATATCCTCAATGTGAAGGCGGAACTTCGTCTCCACAATGACTGTGCGTTGGTCACTCCTACCGATACTGTCATGGACAGATGCATCTGCAGCAGGCAGGATGGTGAGGATGAGGTCAAGTATGTTTCTACCTCTTGTTGGTTCCCTCACCACCTGCCGCAGACCCAGTCTAGCAGCTATGTCATTTAGGACTCAGCCAGCTTGGCCAATAGTGTTGCTACCGAGCCACTCTTGGTGATGGATATTGAAGTCCCCCACCCAGAAAACATTCTGCACCCTTTCCATCCTCAGTGCTTCCTCCAAGTGATGTTCAACATGGAGAAGCACTGATTCATCAGCTGAGGGAGGGCAGTACGTGGTAATCAGCAGGAGGTTTCCTTGCCTATGTTTGACCTGATGCATTGAGACTTCATAGGGTCTGGAGTCAATATAGAGGACTCACGGGGAAACTCCCTTCCCACTGTATACCACTATGCTGCCACCTCTGCTGGGTCTGTCCTGCCAGTGGGACAGGACATACCCAGGGATGGTGATGGCAGAATCTGGGACAGACATTATCTGTAAGGTATGATTCCGTGAGGATGACTATGTCAGACTATCGCTTGACTAGTCTGTGAGACAGCTCTACCAATTTTGGCACTAGCCCTCAGATGTTAATAAGGAGGACTTTGCAGGGTTGACAGGGCTGCGATTGCTGTTGTCGTTTCCGGTGCCTAAGTCAATGCCAGGTGGTCCATCCGGTTTTTTTCCTTTTTTGTGTCTTTGTAGCAGTTTGTTACAACTGAGTGGCTTGCTAGGCCATTTCAGAGGGCATTTAAGAGTCAACAACGTTGCTGTGGGTCTGGAGTCATATGTAGGCCAGACCAGGTAAGGATGACAGATTTCCTTCCCTAAAGGACATTAAGGAAGGAAATCTGCTGTCCTTACCTGGTCTGGCCTACATCTGATTCTAGACCCACAGTAATGTGGTTGACTCTTAACTGAACTCTGAAATGGCCTAGAAAGCCACTCAGTTCAAGAGCAATCAGGGATGGACAACAAAAGCTGGCCTTGCCAGCGTAGCTCACATCCCATGAAAGAATTAAGAAAAATAGACTTGTCAACCCACATCCACAGAGAATTTATAGAATGTCATAACTTTAAATTGCATCAGTGGAGTATCAGACTAGTCACATGTCACCTATTAAGGCAATCAGTCATTTCCATTTGAGTATAACTCATTTGTTATGTTTTGCTCTTCTTAAGAAGGTGCAGTGTGAGTCAATTTTGGAGGCTCTACTACTGAGGCAGAGGCTTGATAGGGGTCAGAAGTTGTAAAGTTGGACTTGAGGTGTAGCAGATTTCATTTCTCATTTAAGTAATTTGGTAGCTTTCCAGAGATTGCATTGTAATTAATCAACACCTCTTTACAGCCACAGTAATTATGGTAATGATGCTTTGCTGGATTTCTGTTATTGCCAGGCTTCAACTTAGCGTTAAGCTTGCCCATACAAAATAATGAAGTTGAATGATTAAAATTATGTTACTGTTAGAAATTTGATTGTAAACTTGTGGATTTATTTTCACTTAGCAATATTTGGTTTTGCTTTTGGTTTTGCAGTAGCCTTTGGTGCTGTGCCATTCTTGCACTTTTTCAATAATTTCCTGTGGTGTTACTGCTTACTGCTGCAATTAATTTTTATATTGGGGAGAATGGGAACTCCTTTGGAGTTCTAAAACATGGAAAATCTAGATAACGAAGACAAATTCTTGAGGTGTTCTAAAGCATGGAAAATCTAGATAACAAAGACAAATTCTTGAGGTGTCAGCAAAATTACATCAAGGTGTTTTATCTGCACCCATCACCACACCAGGGCCTGAACCTACAGGTACCCCCACCAAGCCTACCTGAATAGAGAATCCTGTCTTCATTAATCTACTTCACAGGAGAGGCTGTCAAAATTGTGCCATTAGCTGGAGCCTGAGTTCCAGGTACCATCAATACAAAGTTAACTTTTCTGAAAGCAGTGAAGGTTCCCACAAAATTAAGTTTCTAAGCTGCTGCATTGTTAATATTCACTGCTGGGGGTCACCTGATAAATTAATGAGATTGCAGTTTGCATCTATATCAAGCAAGTGACAGATGTAATATTCACAAGGAGAAAAAGCTTGTAAGAAGGAAGCTTGACCGGACAGGACAGAACCTTCTGTCATATTAGCATGTTCAGGACTGAAAGGATTAATATGGGACTGGGGAAACAGTACCACCCACATGATAATGTAAAGGGAGTCACATAACTAGTAGTAGTCTGAATGGAGATTACTCATGGCTTGGACTGGATTGTATATCCATGCATTGTTATGTTCTACAATAAATAGTTACTGATCAGAATCTATGCCTCTACCTTCAACTCCCTCCACAATTTGCCTGCAATATTAGATGCAATGTAGTGATGAGGAGTACAGATGCCCAGAAGGTTGTCATCTATGATGCTGGAACCATGCAATCTAGTGAAGGTGTTGTGGTTGTCAAAGGAAGAGGTTCAGTGGATGGGGTGCCAGTCAAGCTGATTGATTTGTATTGAATGGTATCAAATTTGAAGGTTGATGGAGCTGCAATTTCTTTAGTTCTTTCACAGGGTGTGGGCATCACTGGCTCGGCCAGCATTAGTTGCCCATTGCTATTTTCCTTGAGGTGGTGGTGGTAAGCAGGCAAGTGGAGAGTATTCCTTCACACTCCTGACATTTGGCTTGTAGATGGGAGAAAGGCTTTGGGGAGGCAGTAGGAAAGTCAGAATACTCAAGCCTCTGTTCTGCTCTTGCAGCCATATTATTTATAGCCAGATGTTATCAGCGCCCATAGCCTTTGCTACATCCAGTGTACACAGTGGGTTTTTTTTATATCATGTGGAGGGAATGCAATTGACTGCAGACTGCCATGACTGACTGTGGTGTTCTCAGGAGGCAGGGAACAATCATCCACTTGAAATTTCTGGCCAAAGATGATTGTGAGCACCTTGTCTTTTGGACTTGTGCTATCATTGAGGGTGGGAGTGTTTACAGAGCCCCATCCTCCTCCCCATTAGTTGTGAATGGGAAACTAACAACTGGATGTGGCAGGACTGCAGAGCTTTGATTTGATACATCAATTGTGGGATCACTTAGCTGTCTATAGAGCGCTGCTTCTATTGTTTAGCATGCAAGTTCTGGGTTGTAGCTTCACCTGGTTGGCATTTCATTATCAGGTACATTGAATCAGGGATGGTCAATGATAGAGTGAAGAATATGCTAGGCCATGAGGTTAGACCATGGTGGAATATATTCTGATGCTGCTGCTAGTCTGCAGTGTCTCATGGTTCCTCAGTTTTCAGTGCTAGATCTGCACTGAATCTATTCCATTTATCATGGTGACAGTGCCACAAAATACAATAGGTGTCCTCAGTATGAAGATGGTATTTTGTCTCCAGAGGATTGAGCAATAGTCACTCCTACCACCGTTATCATTAACAGATGTATCTGCAACAAGTAGATTGGTGAAGATTAGATCAACTACATTTTCCCTTCACATTGATTCTCTCGCCACTTGCTACATGTACTATCTGGCAACTATTCTTACTGATAGACATTGAAGTTCCTCATCTAATGCATTGTGATCTTGCTTAGAGAAGGTTGAGATTTGATTGAGATATTCAAAATCATGAGGAATCTGGTCAGAGTTAGATAGGGAGAAATGGTCCCCATTGGTGGAAGGATCGAGAACCAGATTTAAGGTGATTGGCAAAAGTCGTATTGGCAACATGAGGAAAAACTTTTATGCAATGAGCGGTTAGGATCTGGAGTGTTCTGCCTTAGAGTATGGTGGAGATAGACTCAAAGTGTGGCTTTCAAAAGCAAATTGGATGATTATTTGAAGAGAAAAAAATTGCCAGGCAACAGGGAAAAGGCTGGGGGGGGGTGGGGGGGGGGGAAAGAGAGAGAGAGAGAGAGAGAGAGAGAGGGGTAGGTGGTGGGGGTTAAAAGGTGGGTAGCATTAATTGCTCTTTAGAGCCAGCAGAGTTACCATAAGTTGAAATCTTTTGCACTGTAACCAGTCTATTATATAATTAGACTCTTCTTTCTTCCAAGTAATGTAATGAACTTCATCCTTATAATCTGCAATCAATTTAATGTGATCAACACCATATAACATTTTCTATGCTTATTATAACATTCACAAACCATGGGTCTAAAAAGGGGAGAAAAAAGCCTCCAATGGGCCCTTGAACTATAACAGGAATGAAAGTGAATAATGGGGACATACACCTGAAAGTTGTGGCTCTCTATTCAAACAGTGCTTTCTTATACCATAGATTAGAACTGTAGAAGTGCCATAGCAGGATCTGGCTTTAAAAAATTCTCTCTTTGGCACACAAGTTCACATATCAAATGTTGTTAAAAGGGCAGTCACGGTGCTCAACTGTGATTAGGCCTCTGGCAACTAAATGAAACTCCGTTGGACAGTGGTCTCCACACATTAAAATGTACAAAAATCTCCTACTCCCTTTTTATGACTTTAAAACTTCTAGTTCTCGGTTGAAAAAATTATAAGCTGGGTAATTTGCAATAAATTTGTTTTGAAACATTTTTATAGATTCAAAATTAGAGCAAACAATGAAATTTTATTCTTTTGAATTAACAACAGTGAAACACAAAGCACTAAACGCTATAAAATAGCTTCACAAATTTGAACTAAGTAGAGTTAAATTTGCAAAACCCGTGTCCTACACTTATGGTCAGATGCTGTATCAGTTGCTTGTAGGCAAATAAGCAGAGGAATTAACACTATTTTAACAACTTTATTAATATTCATTTAAGAATCTTGCCATTAAATAGGTTTATATTCAAAGCAGAAGACTCAAATAGGATGATTTAATGACATAAATGGAAGAATATGGCACAAAACAGGACATCAGCAGTTAGTAAATTTATGATCTGATTGTAAAGAAACCAAAAATCACCAGAATGTGTTCACTACTTTCACCAAATCAGTGTTTGAAGTAATATCCATGGAATTTTTATTTTGACGGACTTCAAGGATTCAGCAGATCTTTTGGGGAAAGTAAACATAAATTAAGGTTTATATTTCAGAGTCTGGTTTTTAAAACTCATCCATCCATCCATCTTGTGTATGGTAATCTCTGCTCTTACCTTTCCTGTACTGGCACATCTTACAGCTCCTCTCCCTACATGGGTTGATTAGTGAAGTGGATTGAATGCTCATTTCCCAAGTGAAGAGATGAATTCAAGTCATAAGTAGTTCTTAACTGAGGCATGTTAACCTGATGTATATGGTATATGGAGTTAGGCCATGGATCAGCCATTATCTGATTGAATGATGAACAAGCTTAAGAAGCTAAATGGCCAACTCCTGTTCCTATTTTTGCTATCTCACATGGAAATTCACCTTAGTTGGAGTAGTAGAAAATCAAGGGGAATTAGGGGAGGAGGAACTTGTAATCACCATTACTAGAATAAAAACGTACTAGGAAAACTAAGAGGACTAAAGGGAGACATGTCTCATGGACCTGATGGCTTGCATCCTAGGGTTAAAAGTGGCTGCAGAGATAGTGGATGCATTGGTTGTAATCTTCCTAAATTTCCTGGATTCTGAGAAAGGTCCCAGCCGATTGATAAAGCACAAATGTAACACTGCTACTCAAGAAAGCAGGGAGACAGAAAGCAGGAAACTATAGGCCAGTTAACCTAACATCTGTCATTGAGAAAATGCTAGAATCGAAAGAGGCCGAGTCAACATGGTTTTATGAAAGGGAAATAATGTTTGACAAATTTAGAGTTCTTTGATGATGTAACAAGCAGGGCGGATAAAGGACAACCAGTAGATGCAGTGCATTTGGATTTCCAAAAGGCATTTGATAAAGTGTGACAAAATAAGAGCTCATGGTGTTTTAGGTAATATGTTAGCACGGATAGAGAATTGGCTAACCAACAAGAAATAGAGTAGAGATAAATGTGTCATTTTCAAGTTCTAACAAACTAACTAGTGGGTTTCCACAGTTTCAACTATTTACAATCTATAATGCCTTGGATGAATAGACCGAGTGTATTGTAGTGAAATTTTCTGATGATACAAAGATAGGTAGAAATGCCAGTTGTGAGGAGGATAACAAAAATCTGCAGAGCAATTTATAGGTTATGGGAGTGGGCAGAAATTTGGCAGATGGAGTATCAAGTGGGAAAATGTGAAGTTGTCCACTTTGGCAGGAAGAATAGAAAAGTAGAATAATTAAATAAAGAGAGGTTGCAGAATGCTGTGGTAGAGGGACCTGGGTGTCCTCGTACATGAATCAAAAAGTTAGCATGCTGGTACAGCAAATGATTAGGAGGGCAAATGAAATGTAAGCCTTCATTACAATGGGAATGGAGTACTGCATGCCATTTTGGTCTCCTTAATTGAGGGATATACTTGCATTAGGGGCAGTTCAGAGATTATTCACTAGGTTAATTCCTGGGATGAGGGGGTTGTCTTGAGGAAAGGTTGAGCAGATTGGACCTATATCAATTGGAATTTAGAATAATGAGGGGTAATCTTATTGAAACTTATGATTCCAAAGGGGCTTGACAAGGTAGATGCTGAATGTTTCTCCTTAGTAGAGAATCTAGGACGAGGGTGCAAAATATCAAAATAAGGGGTCTCCCATTTAAGATGGTGATGAGGAGGAATTTCTCCTTTCAGAGGGCTGTTAATCTTTGGAATTCTCTAGAGAGCATTGAAGGCTGGGTCATTAATTATATTCGAGCCTGAGTTAGACAAATTTTGATTGACAAGGAAGTCAAGGGTTATGGAGACAGACAGGAAAGAGAAGTTAAGACCACAATCAAATCAGCCATGATCAAATTGAATGGCAGAGCAAGCATGAGGCAAAATGGCCTACACTGGTTCCTATTTATAATTATGGTTAAGTCACTAAGGAAATTGGAAGAAACAATTGCTCAATCATCCAAGCCCGGTTGGACAAGGTGAATGAACCCTTTATGGAATCAGAATTGATTCAATCCTTTATGAATATTTTATGAGCTATAGAGGTATTGTATCTGAAGGAGTGGAAGGTGATACATGGTAGTGATGAAAATAACTTTGCATGTTCAAAGTAAATTCATCCTCCACAAAAAAGATGTACACTTCCAACCAGCACCTGGATGATTGAATATTCCTATTAAAAAAAACAATTTCTCCATCCCCAAACAGGATAGCCAACATTTTGAAGAGGTATAATAGACTGCGATTACTTAGTATGGCAAAATTTTCATTCACCTACTTACAAACTGTAGCTTTTGCTGGGGATAACAGTTTAATTAGATACACACGCAGTTAGTGATTTTTGTTTGTGATGAGGGAGAGGTGGTTAGAATGTCAAACTGTTTCTCTCTCAAAGTCATTTCCTTTTATATAAAAAGAGAGGAAATTGGGGGAAAAGGAAAATCTGAATTCAAGTCTACAATATTTTTCTCCAGCAATTATTTTATTTAAGCATTTGAAGTTTCTACAGAAATTGTGCTGACAATCTAAAAAGCTACAAGATGTGGCTTTATTCTGAAGATTCTTCAAACATTCCTTTTTATACATAAAAAGAATGATTAAATCTCAATAGTAATGGGTATATGAAGTTAATTTTTGCATAATGGCACAAACATATCAAGGCAGAAGCATCTGATCCCGTAGGCATTAATATGGATCATTAAAAGGGTAATGGGGATGCTGTGCATCTCTGGGCACAAATTTGTCGTCAATCTGTGTTAACAAGAGGAGGAAAAAATGATTAGTACAAGAAATATTTTGACATTGCTATGCACACGAGTTACCTAATTGTTAACTAAATGTTTAATATTTTCTGCTGCATTTTAGTGATCACAAGTTTATTTAATACCTTGCCAATATTAAAAGCTTCATCAAATGGTAGCTGAATTGGCTAAAAGTAGACTTGCCTCTGAGAAAATCCAAAGAGAAAGATTGGAAAAGTCAGCAGCTCTAGCTATATAGCACTTGACTGTGAATAAATGATTGCAATCTTACCCTCAAGATTGAAAGTCAACTGCCTTCATATGTGTAGGAAGTCTCATTTGGCCGACAGAGTCATAGAATGAGCTAGTGTATCTGGAGTGGACAGAAAGTGTGTGTAGGGGGCATGGGGAGGTCATGCATACTTACTTTAATTTTTGGAACAATGTAACGCCAGTTTCTGCTGAGATTTCCAATTCTTTTCATCTCATCTTCAGTCAAGGTGAAATCAAACACCTAGTAGAGAATAAATATTGCAATATTCTGAAAACTTTCTGGTGTTATATATTTGGCAGCATTACTTGTGGATAAAATGACAAAATAATAACTACAGTTATACGCATTAGCACATTTTAAAGGGATTGATTGGAGGGGGCGCTGGGAAGATAGAGTATACAATCGATTCCTTCTTAAACAGATTCTCATACCTAGTTGAAAAGTGACTTTGGCAGAGAACAAGCAGAAAATTGCCTGGTCAACTTCTTTAGGGAAGAGATGTAACTTAGAGATTTAGTGGATCTTGATGTTGTAGTTTTTGTTTGAAGCCCCGAGGAAAAAATTGAAGAGAAACAAAATAGTGTCACTTTCACAAAAGTTTTAACTATTTCCAACCTAAAGCATTAAAATAATCTATCAGAAACATAATGACTGATCATTTCAACAAGTAGCAGCTTATAAAGAGTGTCAGCAATTTGTCAAGGGCCTGTCAGGTTTGACTAATCCAGTTAAAATTTATTTGAGAAGGTCACTAGCCAGGTATACAGGGGAGTGTCCATGGAGGTTGACTATATAGACTTAGAGAAGGCATCTGATGAAGATTCCACAAGAAAATATTAGCAAAAATGAAACATAATTGGAGGAAGCCTTGTTCCATGGATTGGTAATTGACTAGGATACAGTCAAGGGTAAAAAGAACATTCTCTGGATTGATGAGACGTAACACGCAGTGCTTGCCAGGGATCTGTACTGGGGCCTGACTTTTATTTTCCCCCTTATACACTACGACTTGGACAGAGGCAGGGGAAGGCTGTGGTGTAGGCGCATTATCACTGGACTAGTAATCTAGTGTACTAGGGTTCGATCTCGGTTGGAATCCCACCATGGCAGATGGGGAAAACTTAAATTCAATAAAAAAGGCTAATGATAACTATGAAACGATTGTCGGAAAAACCCATCTGGTTCACTACTGTCCATGTGACTCCAGACCACAGCGCTGTGGCCTTCAAATGGCCCAGCAAGCCACTCAGTTGTACCAAGCCACTAAAAAGTCTAAAAAGGAATGAAACCAGACAGACCATCTGGTATCGGCCTAGGCACCAGAAACGACAACGGCAAAATCAGCCCTGTTGGAAACAAAACCAAAAATACATAGAAAAACTCAGGCCTGACAGCATCTGCGGAGATGAACACAGTTAACGTTTTGAGTCCGTATGACTCTTTAACAGAACTAAGGAAAAATAGAAAAGGGGTGAAATATAAGCTGGTTTAAGGGGTGGGGTGGGACAGGTAGAGCTGGATAAAGGGCCAGTGATAGGTGGAGATTGCCAAAAGAAGTCATAGACAAAAGGATAAAGAGGTGTTGACGGTGGTGATATTAGCTAAGAAATGTGCTAATGGTGACATTAAGGGTAGAAAGCAGAACGAGCAAGGGACAGATAGCCCTAGGTGGGTTGGTGTTGGGGCGGGGGGTGGGGGGGGGGCTGCGAAAGGGATCAAAATAGGCTAAAAGGTAGAGATAAGACAAATGGATGGAAATACATTTAAAAATAATGGAAATAGGTAGGAAAAGAAAATATATAAATTATTGCAAATAGCAGGGTGGGATGGAGGACAGAGTTCATGATCTAAAGTTGTCGAACTCAATATTCACTCCGGAATGCTGTAATGTACCTAGTCGGAAGATGAGGTGCTGTTCCTCCAGTTTGCGTTGAGCTTCACTGGATCATTACAGCAGGCCAAGGATGGACATGTGGGCATGAGAGCAGAGTGGTGTGTTGGAATGGCAAGAGAAATGGAGGTCTGGGTCATGCTTGTGGACAGACTGAAGGTGTTCCGCAAAGTGGTCACCCAGTCTGCGTTTGGTCTCTTCAATATAGAGGAAACCGCATTGGGAGCAGCGAATGCAGTAGACTAAATTGAGGGAAGTGCAAGTGAAGCACAGAAACACTGAAAGGAGTGTTTAGGCCCACTGGATGGTGAGGAAAGGGGAAGTAAAGGGGCAGGTGTTGCACCTTCTGCGGTTGTGTGGGAAGGTGCCGTGGGAGAGGGTTGAGGTGTAGGAGGTGATGGAGGAGTGGACCAGGGTGTCCCAGAGGGAACAATCCCTGCGGAATGCCGCCAGGGGTTTGGGGCGGTGAAGGGAAGATGTGTTTGGTGGTGGCATCATGCTGGAGTTGGCGGAGGATGATTCTTTGAATGTGGAGGCTGGTGGGGTGATAAGTGAGGACAAGGGGGACTCTATCATGGTTCTGGAAGGGAGAGGAAAGTGAGAGGGCGGATGCGTGGGAGATGGGCCGGAAACGGTTGAGGGCCTTGTCAACCACCGTGTGTGGAAAACCTCGGTTAAGGAAGGTAAAAAGACATGTCAGAGGAACTATTTTGGAAAGTGGCATCATCAGAACAGATGCGATGGAGGCGAAGAAACTGAGAGAATGGGATGGTGTCCTAACAGGAAGCGGGGTGTGAGGAGCTGTAGTCGAGGTAGCTGTGGGAGTCGGTAGGCTTGTAATGGATATTGGTGGACAGTCTATCGCCAGAAATTGAGATAGAGAGGTCAAGGAAAGGAAGGGAAGTGTCAGAGATGGACCATGTGGAAATGATGGAGGGGTGGAGATTGGAAGCAAAATTAATAAATTTTTCCAAGTCCCGACGAGAGCATGAAGCAGCACCGAAGTAATCATCGATGTACCGGAGAAAGAGTTGTGGGAGGGGGCCAGAGTAGGACTGGAATAAGGAATGTTCCACATGCCCCATAAAGAGACAGGCATAACTGGGGCCCATGCGAGTACCCATAGCCACACCTTTTATATGGAGGAAGTGAGAGGAGTTTAAGAAGAAATTGTTCAGTGACAGAACAAGTTGAGTCAGACGGAGGAGAGTAGTGGTGGATGGGGATTGTTCGGGCCTCCGTTCAAGGAGAAGTGGAGAGCCCTCAGACCATCTCAGTGGGTGTGGAAGTGTAGAGGGATTGGATGTCCATGGTGAAGAGGCGGAGGTTGGGGCCAAGGAACTGGAAATTGTTGAAATGATGTACAGTGTCAAAGGAATGATGGATGTAAGTGGGAAGAGACTGGACAAGGAGAGAGAGAATGGAGTCAAGACAGCAAGAAATGAGTTCCGTGGGGCAGGAACAGGCTGTCATGATCGGTCTGCCGGGACAGTCCTGTTTGTGGATTTTGGGTAGAAGGTAGAAACGGGCCGTCTGAGGTTGGGAAACCATGAGGTTGGAAGCTGTGGAGGGAAGATCGAGGATATGAGGTCAGTGACAGTCCTAAAAACAATGGCTTGATGTTCAATGGTGGGGTTATGGTCCAAGGGGAGGTAGGAGGAAGTGTCTGCGAGTTGACACACTGCCAAGTCCTCCTAACATCTGGGGATTTGTGCCAAAATTAAGGGAGCTGTCTTACAGACCAGTCAAGCAAGAGCCTGATATCACCACCCTCACAAAATTATATCTTACAAATAATGTCCCAGACACCACCATCACCATCCCTGGGTATGGCATGTTCAATTGGCAGGTCAGACCCAGCAAAGCTGGCAACACAGTCAGGAGGGAGCTGCCAGGGAGTCCTCAACATAGACTCCGGACCCCATGAGGTCTCATGGCAGCAGGTAAAAAAACCTGGGCAAGGAAACCTCTTGCTGATTACCATGTCCTCAACTGGTGAATCAGTACTCCATATCGAACACCATTTGGAGGAAGCATTGTAGGTGGCCAGGGCATAGAAAACACTCTGGGGGTGGGGGGGGGTTCAGTGTCCATCACCAAGACTGGCTAGATTGCACCAGTACTGACTGAGCCCTAAAGGATATAGCTGCTAGACTGGTCTGCAGCAGGTGGTGAGGGAACCAACCATGCTGGGTGGGATATGCTTTGAACAAATCTAGCAACTTAAGACCATGAGACGCTGTGGGCCAGTAGCAGCAGAATTTTACTCAACCATAGCCTATAATCTCATGGCCTGGCATATCCCACACTTTACCGTTATCACCAAGTCTTGGGGTCAAATCTGGTTCAATGAAGAGTGCAGGAGAGCATGCCAGGAGCAGCACCAGGCATAACTAAAAATGAGGTGGCAACCTGGTAAAGCTACAGCACAGGACTACTTTGTGCCAAATAGCTAAGCAGCAGACAGAGATAAGCATTTCCACAACTAAAGGATCAGATCTAAGCTCTGCAATCCTGCCAGTGAATGGAGGACAAGTCAACAACTCACTGGAGGTAGCAGCTTCACCAATATCCCATGCTCATGGTGGGGGAGCCCAGCACATCAGTGCAAAAGTTAAGGCTAAAGCATTTGCAACAATGTTCAGCCATGAGTGCTGAGCCACTGATCCATCTTGGCCTCCTCTGGAAGTCTTCAGCTAATTCGGTTCATTTCATGTGATATCAATTAACAGCTGAAGGCACTAGATACTGCAAAGGCTATGGGCCCTGACAATATTCCAGCACTAGTGCTGTAGACTGGTGCTCCAGAACTTGCTGCGTCCCTAGCCAAGCTGTTCCAGTACAGCTAGAATACTGGCATCTATCCATCAATGTGGAAAGCTGCCCAAGTATGTCCTTTACACAAAAAACTGAACAAATTCAACCCAACCAAGTACCACACCAGACCACTCTTGATCATCAGTAAAGTGATGGAAGGGGTCTCAACAGGGCTATTAAACAGCACTTGCTTAGCAATAACCTGCTCACTGACGCCCAGTTTGGGTTCCGCCGGGGCCACTCAGATCTTAACCTCTTTACAGCCTTAGTTCAAACATCGACAGAAGAGGTAAACTCCCGAGGTGAGGGGAGAGTGTCTGCCCTTGACATCAAGACAGCACTTGACCAAGTGTGGCATCAAGGAGCCCTAGAAGAACTGGAGTCAACAGGAGTCAGGGTGAAAACTCTCCACTGGTTGGAGTCATACCTAGCACAAAGGAAGATGGTTGTGGGAGATCAATTAGCTCAGCTCTAGAACATCACAGCAGGAGTTCCTCAGGGTAGTGTCCTAGCCCCAACCATATTCAGCTGCTTAATCGATGACCTTCCTTCTATCATACAGTCAGAAGTGGGGATGGTCACTGATGATTGCACAATGTTCAGTGCCATTCGTGACTCCTCAGATACTGAAGTTGTCTATGTCCATTTGCAGCATGACCTGGACAATATCCAGGCTTGAGTTGACACGTGGCAAGTAACATTCATGTCACACAAGTGGTGGATAATGACCATCTAACCATTGCCCCATGACATTCAATGGCATTACCATTGCCGAATCTCCTATTATCAACATCCTGGTGGTTACCATTGACCAGAAACTGAACTGGACTAACTACATAAATACTGTGGCTACAAGAGCAGGTCAGAGGCTAGGAATCCTGTGGCACGTAACTCACCTCCTGACTCCCTAAAGTCTGTCTACAATCGACAAGGCATGTGTGTGTTGGAATACTCTCCACATGCCTGGATGAGTGCAGCTCCAACAACACAAGAAGCTCAACACCATTCAGGACAAAGCAGCCGCTTGATTGGCATCTCATCCACAAACATTCACTCCCTCCACCACTGATGCATAGTGGCAGCAGAGTGTACCATCTACAAAATGCAGGAACTCACCAAGGCTCTTTGACAGCAGCTTCCAAACCCACGACTGCCATCTAGAAGAAGTGCAGCAGACACATGAGAACACCACCACCTGAAAGCTCCCCTCCAAGTTACTCACAATCCTGACTTGGAAATATTGCTCGGTCAAAATCCTGGAAATCCCTCCCTAACAGAACTGTGGGTGTACCTACACCACAGATTGCAGCGGCTCAAGGCTGTGGCTCTCCACCACCTTCTCAAGGGCAGTTAGGGATGGACGATAAATGCTGGTCTAGCCAGCGATGCCCATATCCCATGAATGAATAAAAAGAGCAGAGTGTTGTATATCCAAGTTTGCAAAAGACAAGTTTGAAATCACATTAAGTTAGATGGGAGCAGGAAACTACAAGTGGATGGACAGTAGGTGAGTGAGCATTCCCAGATGGAGTTAAACGTGAGGAAATGAGAGGCCATGCACTTTGGCTTAGAGAAAGATAAATCAGAATATTTTCTTAATGGTGAAGGACAAGGAACTCTACAGAATCACCATAACTACTATACAGGTACAAGAAATAATCAAAGGAAGGTTAAGGGAATGCTGGTCTTTCTCTCAAGGTAGCTAGAACACAAAAAAAAGGTGAAAGCAAAACAAAAACAAAAAAAATACTCAGCAGGTCTGGCAGCATCAGTGGAGAGGAGCACAGTTAACGGTTCGAGTCCGAATGACCCTTCAACAGAACTAAGTAAAAACAGAAGAGGTGAAATATAAGCTGGTTTAAGTGGGGGTGGGACAAGATGATAAAAAACAACAGATGCTGGAAACCAAAACAAAAACAGAATTACCTGGAAAAACTCAGCAGGTCTGGCAGCATCGGTGGAGAAGAAAAAAAAGAGTTAACGTTTCGAGTCCTCATGACCATGAGGACTCGAAACGTCAACTCTTTTCTTCTCTGCCGATGCTGCCAGACCTGCTGAGTTTTTCCAGGTAATTCTGTTTTTGTTGTGGGACAAGTAGAGCTGGATAAAGGGCCAGTGATAGGTAGAGATAACCAAAAGATGTCACAGACAAAAGGACAAAGATGTGAAGGTGGTGATATCTAAGGAATGTGCTAATTAAGGGTAGAAAGCAGGACAAGGTACAGATAGCCTTTATGAAATTAGGCTTCCATTGTAGAGTTTTGTTCAGACCCTGTCTGGAGTACTGCTTCATGATTTAATAGTCCTAGCCTTGGTTATTAGCTGTCTGGTGCTGACTATCTGCAGCATTTAGATTAGTTGGCAATTGGAGTGAGATTAGGAGGAAAGAGAGCAACTGCAAGGGAGAAACATGGACAGAACAGAATGTAGAATCACAGGGAAAGTGTAACTGCAGCTGGCTAGATGCTGTTAGTCATTTACTTTTACTTTCCTGTGATTCTTTTTAGTGTCAGGTCTTGATAAAATGAGCTTGTGGGAGGAATTTGAAGTGACGTTTTCCATCCTGTGTGACATGAATGACTGAAAGTTATGATTTAATGCAATAAGTAGGGGGAATCTAGAGAGTTGAAGTCAGAACATTGCTTCTCCTGTTCAAGTGGGATCCAATTTTATATTTTAGGAGCGATTCCAATGAAATCTACTGACAGGAAGATAATACAATCAGCTTTGAGAGCAGGATAGTTGGGAGTGCACACTGGTCTTCCCTACAGTAGGAAAGCAGAGGATTGGAAATCACTGAATTTTAATGGGAAGCACGCCAAGGTGTAATTAGTAAATCAAGTGTTATCATTTTGATTCAGTTCTGGTGGCCAAGACACAGACATTTAAGTACGGTGACAGTGCAGAGAAAAACCACGAGACTAATCTGCAGTGTCAGTGATTTGGGTTGATGAAATTCCGGTTACACTTTAATCAGTGACATACAGAAAAACCCTGGAAACAATCATTTAAAGAACAATTGAATATTGCAAGGGATGGAAATATTAGGACCTCTCTGTATAGCTGAATTAATATGGGTGGAATAGCTTTCTTCATCTGCAACAGCCTTTTCATCACAAGATCACTGCATATGTTATGAACATGAGATGAGAATCTTTAAGTTAAATTTATATGTAGAAATAACGGACTTCCATTCCTGCTGTTGCTTTACTAATTATAGAAACAATAAATGGAGTCAATTTTAACATTGGTGAAACATCCATGTTACCTGTAGATTTTGTGCAATTCGTGCTGGATTGACACTCTTGGGAATGGCTACCACCCCACGCTGTACCTGCCACCTGCAAAGCAGAGATGTCTGCATGAAGTTACATGGAAATAACTGGAAAACCTAGAGTCAAAAGTTTCATTCATTAATTCCAATTCATTGACTAATGCTAACGAGCTCTCACAGGGCTGTATTATTACCCTACGGGTCACTGGATCAGAACTGAAGAGAGATTCGTTATCAGCTTGTGACCATATTCTGGGTCAGGCTGGATGTGCAGACGGGGATATCTGGGTAATGTTATGATCCCAGCTGATGTTAATACTGGAAAAGTCAGAGCCCAGAGTGAAACCTGGCTTGACAGACCCTAAGTTTTTTTTTAAAAACCATGGAGGAAAATTACTGAACAAATTGACTGGGCTCCGAAGAACTTTTAACACAAAGAATAAAATATTTATTAAACAAGAAAAATTGAACTATAATTATACCAGACAAAAAAGGTTGGAAAGATCTCAATACAAACAAGGCAGCACTTCAAATTCATACTATTCATCTTTATCCCAGCAATATCTTGAGACAGCTAAACCAGTGAAGAGTTACCACTAGCTTGACAAAGGCTTGGGACTTGCACAGTTGCAAACGGTTCTCTTCCAGTGAATTCCTGAGCACTCAATCGATACTTTTCACCCAACTCGTATCTCTCAGACACCTAAAAATCACATTCTAAATTCAGTCTTCCAGTGTATCCTTATGTTACTTGGCATATGTTCTACAATTGTGTCACCTGGGTATTTGCAGTAGATGGGGCTTTGCTTCACCACAATGGGTTGGGAGGGAGGGAGACCAGCCAGCAACATTACTAGAGTTGCCAGATAGAGAAGACACTTCCTCATTTGGGCAAGTCCCATAGGCAAAGGCCTGCATATCTACCAATTGAGTGCCCTGTCACATCCTATGGTTTCTCTAATGGCTGTCCAAAACATCTGACTGTGGGAGTCAGAGCCAGAATACATATTACAATACACTTTCCTGACTAAAGCCCCACCAAAAGTAATTTGTTTTAAACAACTGATTGTGCTGTTCATTTCTTTTGGGATTAGTCTGATTGAATTGCTTTAATCCTTATGATAGTTTATAGATTCTGCGGTGGTGATGCAGATGATTCAGGGAGAGCGCTGATGTGGTAACATGCGCTCTCCTGTTCCAGTTGCATTGATCTTGTGATGCTCTCCTTGCCCTCATGAAACTCAAACTGATTAGTTCCATGATGTTATCACTCCATCTAGTCTTCTGTCTACCTACGTTACGTTTTCCCTCTACTATACCTTTCAGCATTATATTTTCTGACACCATTGCTTCATGCCACATGCCCCAAGTATTCCTACTTCCACCTGTCCACTCTTATAAGTCTGTCGTCAACTCCCACTTGTTGTAATACCCACTCATTTGTGCATCCATCAGTCCATTTCACCCTCAGCATCCTTCAGAAACACTAAGGTTGAAAAGAATTGATCTTTTTCCTGTCAATCTTCTGCAATGGTCCAACATTCTGCACCATAAGTAGAATAGAAAACAACATGCTTTAAGCAGCTTCTTAATCATTTTCCTGATAGATTTCCCTTTCCAAATCTTAGTGCAGTCATTGCTTGTACCTGAGCATAATTTGAGCAGCTGATTTCCCATGTTTATCAGCTAGTGTTTTAATGTTTGCATCATCAAGTAACAATGGCTCATCCGGGTCTTTCCATTGCCGATCAGAGGAACCAAGAGGACTGTATGCAGTCACCACCAACCCACGCTTCTGGCAATGTGCAATCAGCTCATTCTGGGCAAGATATGGATGACATTCAACCTAAGGATATACAAGTAAATGTATTTTGAGTCATGCAAAACAATCAGGACTTGTGCCTTGTTGCTAGATCTAAAAGACAGTTTGGATTAAGAGTAACTTGTAGGGAGACTTTAGCACCAGAAACAATTTTCAGGGAAATGTTATTCCCGTCACCAACCCAGATGAGTTAGTTTATATGGTAATTACACAAGCCTTAGAAGAGAAAAAAAAGGTTATATGTGCAAATACAGATAATCAATAAATCATGGTTTGCATTTAGTCCCAGTTACTGCACTTAAGTAATTCATTGTGAATGCTGAGAAATATCAATGCTATACAGCACTACAAATTATATAGTCATATGTTTTTCAGGATGTGGTTTTTAGAATCCACAAAACACTCCAGAAAGTCTAGAAGACAGCTCAAGATATCTAGTTTTTGAAAAACAAACAGATTATATACAAAAAGCAACACACTATGGATGCTGAAAACAGGAAATAAAAACAAAAAGTCATCGACCTGAGACACTTCCTACAGATGTTGAATAACATGCTGAGTTATTTACAGCATTGTGTTTATTATGTTCACTTGATAGGATTACAATAATATCCCAAAAATGTTCTTACCTGCAACACTGCAGGTTTGATAGTAGCTATGGAAAGTATATCATCTATCTGTCGACTGTTGAAATTTGAGAGTCCAATGGCTTTCACCAAGCCCTTTTTCACTAGCTCCTCCATAGCTTTCCAAGTTTCCTTATAATCGGTATAAGCATATCGTATTGTGCCATCAGGATTCTTTGGAAAAGGGTCATCACCTCGTCTGTAAACAGCAAAAAATTCAAAACTGAATCACAACACAAATGCTGTAGAACATGCAAGATACACAAACTACTGCTGAGAAATGTTGAGTCTTATTGATAATTATGGTTTCTATGTGACCTGATCACAAACCCTCATTTACATGGATACAGTAATGCAAAACCAATTTTGTAATTAGCATTCTATGCAAGACAATGGCCTAGGTTTTCAACAGGCCACTAAGCACACAATAATTAATCAAAGGAAAGCGTCATCAATCTAACAAAAACAGAAATACCTGGAAAAACTCAGCAGGTCTGGCAGCGTCAGTGGAGAAGAGCGCAGTTGATGTTTCGAGTCCTCATGACCCTTCAACAGAACTAAGTAAAAATAGGAAATTCCTATTTTTACTTAGTTCTGTTGAAAGGTCATGAGGACTCAAAACGTTAACTGTGCTCTTCTCCACTGATGCTGCCAGACCTGCTGAGTTTTTCCAGGTATTTCTGTTTTTGTTTTGGATTTCCAGCATCCGCAGTTCTTTGCTTTCATCAATCTATATTTTATTTCCAGAACTAAAATTGCTATAAATCAACTCTCAAATAAATATCTACTCCGCCAACAAGCCTAAAAAGAACAGAAAATGCTGCAAGTGTTCATGACTGGCAGCAGTGGAGAGTGTGTTAACATTTCAGGTTGATGACCTATCAGAATTGGAAAAAGTTTCATTTAAAACAGGTTTTTGCAAGTACCGAGTCAGGGAAAAGGAGGAGGGGAGGAAAGAACAAAAAAGAAAGTTGGTGACAGGGTGAAAGGCAAAAGAAATTAAACGACAAATGTTATGGCACAGCCGATTAGGATTTGAGCACCTCAGCATTTACAAAGGGAAACCTGAAACAACTGCGACAACTGTTTTGCAATTTGTATATATTTTGAGACACATGCTTTGAATTCCATAGTAATGACCATTGAGTCTTATAGGTTTCTTATAAAACTGAATTAAACCTTCATTAAAAATTGAAAAAAAAAGATTTTAAGCACATATGGGTTTACAAATTATGATAACTCCAAGATCCCCTAACTCCCAGTTACACCTCCATTAAGGCAACAGCAAAACACAATTTAAAAGACCAGGCAAAGTAACACGATACTCTGAACAGTCAAATTCAAAGTGAGTTTTCTTAACTTCATTTCTTGCAGACAGCAGTTTGAGACTTAGAGGCTTTTCACACTTGTTAGATCTTAGAATGCCTTCCCTTGCACACAGTCTTCTCTCCTTTATGCATATTTTCCCCATTGAATGCAAATTCCCATTGTTTCACAATATCTTTGGACTTTACCTCTCTAATAATAAAAATCTATCATAGTACTAATTTTACCAGTGATCATTGGGAAAAAATAAACACACTGTTTAACTTCTGGCAAAGTGAAACATTTCACACCCTCTTGAATTCAAACTCGTCTGGTTTATTTAAAAATGCAAATATTCCCTTTACATCTCACATTCTAAAACTACCCCCATGTTTACCTATTTAACATTTCAAACCTAGCTTACCTTCTGATACATCAAAGCCTTCAGACCAGCTGCCTTTAATTCAATTAAGTCCCACACGCACAGACCCCAATATTACTCTACTTTACAAATAAATTCCAATAACATTATGAAAATTATATCTTCCTGACACAAAAGAGATGATTGTGCAGGAATAAAGGAGATATTAAAGGCTCAAGTAAAGAAACAAAGATATGTCTAGAGGAGACGCAAATGGCAACAGCAGAATTATCAACAACTGCTGTGCAAAAATTACGTGAGCAGTGGTATAAAAAAATACTGGAATCAGCAGGTCTGGTAGTGTCTGTGGCGAGAGAAACGGAGTTAACATTGAGTTCGTATGACTCTTCAGGGCATCCAAAGTGTTATACTTTTATTTTATGTAACCAGCGTTTATCTGAAACTGTCAAACTCATTGTTGAGTCCAGAATTCTGTGATCTGCCTTACTGAAATATGACGTTTTGTTCCTCAAACTTCCACTGAGCTTCATTAAAACAGTGTAGGAGGTAAAGGACAGAGAGATCAGAGTGGAATGGAGTGTTAAAATGAAAAGTGACTGGAAGCTCTGTCATGTTTGCAGACTAAGTGGAGGTGGTCCACAAGATAACCACCAAACTTGAACTTGGTCTCCCCAATGTAGTGGAGACCACATTGTGCACAGTGAATACAGTATGTTAAACTTAAAGTAAAAGTAAATTGCTGTTTCATTGGGAAGGAGTGTTTGGGGCCCTGGACAGTGGGAAGGGAGGAGGTAAAAGGGCAGATGTTGTATCTCCGGCACTTGCACTTGAAGGCGCAATGGGAAGGACAGGGGTTGTTGGAGGTGAATGTAGCATGGACCAGGGTGTCACAGAGGGAACAGTTCTTTTGGATTGCTGAAAGGGGAGGGGAAAGGAAAGTTTGGCAGTGTCGTCATTCAGTAGGTAGAAGAAATGGCAGAGGATGGTCTTTTGCTGTGGAGGCTGGTTGGATGGAAGGCAAGGACAAAGGGAGCCCTATAGTGGTACTGGGAGAGTTGGGGATGGGTGGTAGAAAGAGGCCAGGACAGAAGTGCAGGAAATGAGACAGAAATAATTGAGGCCCCTAGTAACCACAGCGGAGGGGAACTTTCAGTTGAAGAAAAACATATCAGAAGGGTCATCAAACTGAAACGTTAACTCCATTTCTCTCGATAAATGCTGCCCGACTTGCTGAGTATTTCCAGCATTTTCTGTCTTTATTGCATATTGGAAGCACTGGGTTGGAAGATAACATTGTCAGAACAGATCCGACAGGGAAGAAAAAAAACTGGAGAATGGAAACGTGTCATTGGAAGCAAGGTGAGAGCAAGTATGATTGTGGGAGTCTGTAGGCTTATAGTAGATATTAACTATGATTTACTCAAAAGCATGAGGCCAGTGAATCAGGTACAAATCCAGGTAAGTGAGCTTCAGGTCTTGCAGTGATTTGCAACAGGAAGTTTCCACATCTTCAGGATGATGCTTAGTGTTCCACAATTTGGAGGTCACAAAAAGTTCTTCACGCTTTACCATCTACGAAATAAAATGTATATATAAAAATTAAATTCTTCTGTACACTTGGATGTTTTGTTAACTTTACATATATAGCTAAATACAATATGCTTATATGGATCAAAAAGGCTAGTTGTTTGATTTTCTAAAATCTAAAAAACATTCAAAACACATTTTGTTTTTTGATTCATCAGCACAGTATCATTGTGACAATATGAATGCTTGTCAATTTATTGTATAATGAGATTGTCATTCCCTCAAAACAGTCCTCACCAATTTACTTATATGATGTTTAAGAGTATCCAGATTGGGTTGCCAGTCATTATTTGTTGCTCCAGTGTAAAAACAAAATTGAACCATCACAAGTTGGCCTGTAGGAGCCAACTGAAATTTTAAAGGCCCAAGCTGAAGTGAACTTAAATTTCTAACCTTGCTATGTTCAAACTTACAAAAATGCAAGCATGTAATGAATATTTTTGTATGGTTTAGTTTTTGTCACAAAGAAATTTATCTATACCAGTCAGGCATAATACAAAAAAAGTCCTTAAATTATAGAAAGCATCTGGGCACAGGCTGATTAAAAATGGCTGCCAAATAACTTCAGGGAAACTGTAGCTCTATAGGGACAACATAGTTGAAACATACAGGCAAAAAAAACTGCTGCGTATCAGTCAGGTGCCAGTTTTTGTTAAGTGTTTGACAGTGTACTACTTTTCAGTTGAAAAAAATTAATGCACCTTGCAAGGAAGTCTGAAGATATATGAAATCATAAATTTGTAGACTGATTGTTTAGATCATTGTGGATCTGCAGTTCACAGTATAAATACAGTACCATAAATGACTATAATGTCAAACAGCATAACCCAACTGTTTCAGTAACGTACTGTAAGCTTCTAACTTATAACATTAGTATTCTCCAGAAGGTGGCTGAGAAACCAGGACTAATGATAATTTGAAGGCATTCCCCAAAAGTTGGAACCAGCACACCTGAGAGATACTAGGCAAGTGTTTTGATGCAACAGTTAAACTCAGACTTGATCAAAAATGTTACAGTTTTTAATACTAACTTTTTCAAGGTGGTGGAGAACGACTAGTTAATTGTTACTTTATTATATAACCTGAATAAGCCCTGGTCAGTTCACGGTAACTCTTGGCTCACCCCCAAAAGAAAATAGTATTATGGCAAATGTATTTGATTCCTGACGGTAGTTTAATGGGGTGGAGGCCCGGAGCAGCGAGAGCAGGAGGGGTGGAGATCTTTCAGTGATTTTTCTTTTCAGCTATTGTTCTGCTGGCTCTGTTGGAGACAGTGGTCAGCCCTTAGCGCTGATTTCATTAGGTCACACCACTGGACCAAGGCAAGGAAAAAAATTGTGCACGCGCACGTCAAAAGGCCTTTGAACCGATCGCAGGACTAGCCCATCTGAGTTTCCGTTCCACAGTCACTGATGAGAGGGAGTTCAAACCCCAACTGTTCGTGCCAGCACCCTGGGGGGAGTCATGACCCACAGTTTGGGAACCCTTGCCAAAAACAAACCCAAGCTCATTAACCCTATAGCATGGATCTCATCAATGGGTTACTTAAATTCTTACATCATACCTTATCAGCACCAACATGCTCCTTAAAGGCCTCTCCAATGTTAACTTCATTGTTGTATACTGCAGCACAGTCTATGTGATGGTAACCTATCTTCAAAGCATTCCAGACAGCTTCTTTTACCTGAACAAAAAGAGCAAACATGATCATACATTGTCCAAAAGAGCAATTCCAAGGCCCCTGGCAGCATGAATAAAATTCTATTGGGGAAAAGTTGCTATTTGAAAAATGTGTTAATCTCAACTCTGCCACAACGAAGAAGCAAGGCACTTTTTGGGAGGGAGATTGGTGTGCAGTGGGTAAAAGAGGGGATGTAGCTAAGTTTGCTGATGCTACAATGCTAGGTTAGAATGCAAGCTGTGAGGACACAGAAACAGCAAAGAGGTAGACAGGTTAAGCAAGTGGACAACAAGGTGTCATCAGATGAAGAATAACGTGGGGAACTGAAGTTATTCACTTTGGTCATAAGAATTGAAAAGCAGTTTTTTAAAAAAATACATGAAAATTCTAAATATTGATGTTCGGAGGAACACAGTTACATGCAAGTACAGCAAGGCAAATGGCATGTTGACTATTGCAAGGTGATTGGAGTACAAGAATAAAGTCTTGCAATAATTGTACGGGGCTTCGATGAGACCACGCCTGGAGTAGTGTGCACAATTTTGGTCTCCATATTTGAGGAAGCGTGCTTGCATTGGAGGCAATATAGCGAAGGTTCACCAGATTGGTTGCTGGGATGAAAGGCTGAGTAAATTGGGTTCTATATTCTCTGGGATTTAGAAGAATGAGGGGTGATCTCATTGAGACATTCTAGATGAAGGGGTTGATGGAGTAGATACTGAGTTGTTGTTTCCTCTGGTTGTGGAATCTAAAACACAGGGGCACAGGCTCAGGATAAGGGGTCAGTCATTTTGGACTGAGACGAGGAGAAATTTCTTCAAAGGGTTGTGAATCTTTGGAATTCTCTACCCCGGAGGATTGTAGATGTTCCATCATGGAATATATTTACGGCCGAGATAGAAAGATTTTTGGTGCCTCAGGGAATTGAGGGTTATGGGGAGTAAGCAGGAACGTGGAGCTGAAGACCTAAATCAGCCAAGATGTACTGAATGGCAGAACAGGCTCAATGGGCCATATGGTCTTCTCATCTCATCCCAAGGCACATTCACACACACCTGTATAGGTAACAGTACCCTGGTAGTTTTGCAGTCTATTATTCTAGGTTTTTATGGCCAGAAGGGGTAAACAAGAGCTTATTTGCTTGAACTGTAATCAATGACAGATAAACAGGACTTCACTTATTGACGGTTAACATATAAAAAGGTTTGCACTGATATACTCTGTGCAACACATCTACAGTTCTAGCAAAATATGTACAGGTAAGTAACTAATTAGTTAAAGTTCCAGGAAACTTTGATGAGTAGCTGTTGACTTTTGTGATGTGTATACATTCTGAAGAGAGATAATCTATAAATAGATTTATGGAAAACACTGATGTCATGCACATGCACACAAACATTGTTGGTGGCCCTTATGGGTTCTCCACATCCCTTCCCCTACACACATTTTTCCAGCCAAGAGTCCGGCTGACTGATGTTTCCAAAAGTGTACTACTGCTGTTCTTGGACGATCTGCCAGGCATTGATAGGCTATCCTAGAGGACTATTTCTTCTGTGATAGTACTGAAGAATTAGTCAGCCACTTTTCTCTATTGATGGACATTCAACTTCCTCAGAAATGACACACACCTGGTTAGCACACCATCTTTTCATCTCTTCACAACCAGGGTTCAATAATAACTCAGGCTGATAACGTCAAGTGTATCCTTTCTTGTTCCCTCTGTACAAGTCAGTGAAATACATTTTGGGAGTCTTGATATTTTTGTACGAATAAGAAATCTCATAGGGATATCATAGGAATAGTTAGAGTGAGAAATGATTAGGGATTCGAGTCAACTGTGCAGGCACCAGGTCTGTGGTGATTAGTAAGTTTGCTGATGACTCAAAGATTGGCCGGGTGGTTAACAGTGAGGTTGAGTGTCTTCGGCTACAGGAAGATATAGACGGGATGGTCAAATGGGCAGATAAGTGGCAGATAGAATTTAACCCTGAAAAGTGTGAGGTGATCACTTTGGAAGGAATAATTTGACAAGGCACTAGGAAGTTCTGAGGAACAAAGGGACCTTGCCCTGTGTGTCCATAGATCTCTGAAGGCAGAGGGGCATGTAAGTGGGGTAGTGAAAAGGGCACATGGGACACTTGACTTTATCAATCGAAGCATAGATTACAAAAGCAGGGAGGTCATGTTGAAGTTGTATAGAACCTTGGTGTGGCCACAGCTGGAGTAGTGTGTGCTGTTCTGGCTGTCACATTATAGGAAGGATGTGATTGCACTGGAGGGGGTGCAGAGGACATTCACCAGGATGTTGCCTGGGATGAAACATTTAAATTATGAAGAGAGGTTGGATAGACTTGGGTTGTTGGAGCAGAGAAGACTGAGGGGTGACCTGATCGAGGTGTATAAGATTATGAGGGGCATGGACAGGGAGCAGCTGTTCCCCTTAGTTGAAGGATCAGTCACAAGGGGGCATAAGTTCAAAGTGAGGGGCAGGAGGTTTTGGCAGGGGGGTGGGGGGGGGGAGTTGGATGAGGGGGAGAACTTTTTTACCCAGAGGGTAGTGACGGTCAGGAATGCACTGCCTGGGAGGGTGGTGGAGGCGGGTTGCCTCACATCTTTAAAAAGTATCTGGATGAGCACTTGGCACATCAAAACATTCAAGGCTATGGGCCAAGTGCTGGCAAGTGGGATTAGGTAGGTAGGTCAGGTGTTTCTCACGTGTCAGTGCAGACTGGATGGGCTGAAGGGCCTCTTCTGCACTGTGATTCTGATTATTCCTGCAGTGGAAATATTGGCCTGAAATTTAGTATAAAAGACATGTTGCTCAGCAGAGCAGATGGAGCCTTAATCTGCATCTAGCTGTGCTATAGCATCAAACAGTCCCAGGTTAGTATCCAAAGTGGAAAAATATACTGCTCCCAAGGGTAAGCACCCCTTATAACAATGCACATAATGTACTAAAATTGGGAGGCCAAACATACACCAATGCTCACACAGATTTGCTTCAGTTTCAACTATACTCCCTCACCATTAAATGATTTGTTAACTTTTCACTAACATACCCAAGACAGCTATGTCAATAGCCAGTGTTAATTAAAATAATTTAGTTATGTTTGATGCCTCTTTTTAAGTTAACATTTTTAAATTAAGGGTACCAATAGAATCTATACTCTTCGCATTCCAAATAAAAACACATTACTACAATGCCATCTAATTATAAGCTTTCAGAAAAGAGCACCTAGTCGCAAGGGTCTACAAGATCATAGCTGTGTCTATTGTATACTGGGCATCAAAGGGCCAGTGCCTTGCAAATTCTCTTCCCTTTCCCTGTATTTGTTGAATTTACCAGCATATCATCTCTGTTGCTGTGTAATGAGAAAGGCTGCGTCGTCTATTGATGCTGCAACACTAGGGGGAGCACTTCTCGCACATGCAGAATCAGGTCAGTGACATAGTCAGCAACATCCTGCCTGGCTGGATTAGGGAATTGGTTCTTTGGAACACAAAACCTGGGATTGAGAGTCTCATCATCTACCAACTGAGCCAGGTAGACGGTAGGGAAATTTCCTGCATGTCGCCATTAGCCTTCTTGAGTTGTGCTATGCTCATGTTCAGCAGCAGGCAAAGTGTTGCTATCATGGGACCAGGATTACTGAGCAGCCCTGGGATTCGAGTCAACTGTGCGGGCACCATGCCTGTGGTGCTGACTAAGTGGACATGTACGACTGTTCCTGGTACCTGGCCAATTGGCATCAGGAGTTAAGTGTTTCAATCTAGACTAAACAATGACTTGGGTAGGAAATGGAAAATTGCCATAATAATGAAGAGAGTGCTTTGCTAAGGCCAGAGCTGAAGGATGTCGTTGAGGCACTGTGCACAAACATTTACTCTGCATTACTGACCCAGGAGTGCTCCTGAAGAGAGGGTAAAAGAGATAGTGGGAAAATTATTTGTTCAGCTTTCCTGTATCATCTGAAAGAAGGTGCAAGATCACTGGTACATCTGAAAATTGAAAACATCTTTTGCGGGGGGTGGGGGGGGTGGGGAGAAAATCAATGAACACAAGCTAGTCCTGTTTACTGTACTCGTCAGCCATTTTGTGGTGATCAGACTCCAAAAATCACTAGGAGTTTAAGTTCATTTTTTCCGTTCACTGTTCACCTCTTTACTCTCCTTCGAGAAAAGAATATCCTTGGCTGTGTTCCAAAGTATACATCATTAAATTTTCCTGAAGCTTTGCTAGAAAGATGATACTCCAAGCTCCCATTGTTTTTTTTGGGGAGATATGGGCAAGGAAGAAAGCGTGTTCTTAACTACCATTCACCATGATTTCTACTAAATTTAGGAGAATGAGGAAGGGCAAAGATTAAAAGCAATCTGTTTTTACACAATCAGCTTGTGAAAACACAATAGATCACACAGTGGGAAAATATATTAAACCAGACATTACCGAGATTTACTTCAGCTTCAATCTTCTCAGCAGCATATCACTTGCCAAATATAGGCAAACAAAAGTCTTAGCTTGATATATCAGATAAAGGTTATTTGTTAGAAGATTGATAGCTTAAATAGTGAATATGCATTTGAATGCATTAAAACCTGCTTTACTGTGAAATGAATGTTTGTCACAGAAGAATTAGCTGATAATCAGATTATGTCTCAGAAAAAGAATCAATAACAGTGCCTTTTCAACCAAAACAAACAGTCATTGATTTTTTTTTGTCGTCAACTCTATTCCTCAGCTAAGCAGAATGAAGAGTTATAGGCCTAAAAGTTAAACTTATCCCATTGATAGCATATGTTGAAAAAGGAGATGAGTTGTTTGATGCATTTTTCTGTTTCAGCTTCTGAAAACAGACTGGCGAACTAAACTGAGACACATTTTCATCATTTAAAATGCTAGATGTGGCACCCAGGATGGTGTATGGCTTGGAGGGGAGCTTGCATGTAGTGGTGTTCCCATGCATCTGCTATCCATGTCCTTCTCAAATGGTAAAGGTCACAGGCGTGGAAAGTTCCATTGAAGGAGGTTTGGCAAGTTGCTGCAGCGCATCTTGTAGATGTTACATACTGCTGCCATAGTGCACTGGTGATGGAGGCAAGAGGATGTTTAAGGTGTTGGATGGGGTACTGATCAAACAGGCTGATTTGTCCTGGAAGTTGTCAAGCTTCTTTTTGGAGCCGCACCCACACAGGCAAGTGGCGAGTATTTCATCACATTACTGACTTCTGCCTTGTAGATGGTAGACAGGCTTTGGGGAGTCAGGTGGTGAGTTAATCACTGCAGGATCCCTAACCTCTGACCTGCTCTTGTAGCCACACTATTTATATGGCTAGTCCAGTTTAGGTCAACGGTAGCCCCTCTAAGATGTTGATAGATTCAGTGATAGCAATGCTGTTGAATATTAGGGACAGATGGTTAGATTCTGTGTCAGAGATAGGTATTGCCTTGCCCTTGTATGTGACCGTTAGCTTCCACTTAGCAGCACAAGCCTAAATGCTGCCCAGGTTTTGCTGCCTATGGACACTGACTGCTTCAGCGTCGGAGTTGTCGTGAATGGTACTGAACACTGTGGAATCATAGCGTGTAATCATCAGTGAACATTCCCAATTCCAACCTTATGATGAAGAGAAGATAATTGATGAAGATGGTTGGGCATAGGACACTACCCCAAGGAACTCGTGAAGTGATGTCCTGGGGCTGAGATAGTTGGTTACCAACAACTGCAGCCATTTTCCTTTGTGCTCGATATGAGAGAACTTTTCCCAATTCCCATAGACTTCAATTTTTCTGGGGCACCTTGATGCCACACTCCGTAAAATGCTGCCTTAATGTCAAGGGCAGTCACTCTCACCGAGAGTTCAGCTCTTTTGTCCTTGTTTGGACCAAGGCTGTAATGTGATCAGGAACTGAGGGGGATCCTGGCAGAACCCAAATTAAGTGTCAGTGAGCAGGGAAGTGAGCATTCCTAACTCAGCCAGCATTTATATTAACCATCCCCAATCGCCCTCTAAATGGCGGTGGTGATGAGCTACCTTCTTGAGGTGTAGATACACCTAGAGTGCTGCACTCTCTTACAAGGCATTTTGAAATAAATGCATAAGCTGTCCATACATCTGGTGTAGAAACACCTAGAATGCTGTTAGGGAGGAGTTCCAGGATTTTGACCCAGTGAAGTGAAGCAATAGCTAAAAATAACTTATCTTTTTATTTTCTGTTGGACTGTGGGTTAAGATTACAACGGCTGCAGTTTGAAAGACATGTCTATTGGAACAGAATGAGATACATATACAATGTTGCAGTCCTAGAACAAAGTGCCATGAAATACAGGATGGTGCTAGAAAGGAGTCCTGGACCAAGGGAGCTGCCTGGCAACAACGTTTTAATTGGCTCCTGACCAGGTGAACAGATTTTGTGTGAGGGCAATGCAGCAGAATAGCTCCTAGCCTGAAAGGAACAAGACCAAAAACCTCTTTCTCTTGTGTGTGGAAGATTCCAATAATTCCACAATAATAACTAGCTGGCTTTTTCTCCTCATCTCTATACCTTGCGCTCTCTCTGAAAACCCTGTTAAGAGTCAAAGGGGAAAATCACTGTTAAGAGACATTGAAAGGCAAGTGCTCAACCAGTGAACTAAATACTGAAAGTGCTGGGAGACCACCTCGTGTCACAAAAACTGAAATGAATTTGGGATATCGATCAAAATCAACCCATTGAATCCTGTACTCTGGAATTGGTGCTATTGAACTGTTTTATCCCACCCTTAAAATCCATGTTGTGAGTCTTATGTATTTTGTATGTGTGTGTATATATAGGGATTTAAGAAGGGGTAGAGTTTAGATTATAGAGTTAGAAAATAGCAGTTCATATTGTTTTTGCCACTGGTTAACAACAGTTTGATCAGTGAACAGTTAAGTTTACAAGCCTGGTGCTCAACTTCTGTTAACCTAAATTAAACAGAAGGAAAAAAAAAAAAAAATCGAACCTGGATGGCATCACACTATTGCGCTGCATTTTGGTACTTGATTAAAGAGAATCACTCTCTTACAAGGCATTTTGAAATGTATGCATAAGTTGTCCTGACAGCTGAGCAAATTTATTGAGAGAGTAGGCGAGCTATAGTCTACAGTTTAGGAAGGTTCCATATTCTGATACCCAGTACTGATCTCAGCCATTGGCCATTAGGGGCTCGACAATGTGCTTTTTCTAACTAGGAAGTTGTTTTGTTCGTGGCATTTTAAGTGATTTGATATGCTAGTAGGAGCCCAGGTCATTCGAAAATGTGCCATTCTGAGCCGCAATTACATTTGTAACAGAGAATGCCATGTAGCAATTAACTAGTACAAGACCTGAACTTTCTGGCTGCATTAAATTCAGAAAATGACAAAATGACATTTAAAAAAGTTTGCGTTGGGAACTGTGGGAGAAGAGAGAATGCGAGATGAAGGAACTGTATTGAAAATGTACACTGGAGACATTCAACATTCAATACACAGTATAGCTTGGAATGGCCAGCAGTTTAGAGCAGCCATTGTGCAAGTCTATGTTGTTCTGTATGTGATTTACTTGTTAAAGATTGTGATAAATACAATTAGTAAATCAACTTTGAGCTTAAAAACAACTCGAGGGTGGTAACGATATTTCTATCAAAATACTAGTGTGGAGTCAAGCAGTATAGAGGGCACTGATCATCTATGATTGCTGAAAATCTGCAAGGTACAAGATCTCTGTAGGACAAAAATCAACAAGTTGACAGTTCTTAGTCATCAGGAACATGATGCTTGTTTATGGGGCGTGGAACAAGACCGAAGTAAGAGCGAACAAGATAGAAGAGTGAGTATGTCATTAAAATACCCTAAACGTGAGGCAAAGGTTAAAAAAAGTGTCCACTCACTATAAAATTAGATTTTGGAAATGTGCTTGTGTGGATCACAAATGAATGTAGAATCAGTCTTAGCTTTTACACACACTAATTCATGAGCTTGCTCACTATCATGAGAATGCTCACTATCAACTTGATTCAATGAGTGGATGCCCCTTGTCCCAGCAAAGAATCAATACCATTAGGAGAGAAGGAAGTTGGGGAAGAAAGTACAAGTATGATGCCAGGATGGGACAACAACATAGCCATACAAATCAAAGCAATCAATTTATTAGAAAAATAAAAACTGATACTGCTCAAAAGAAAGTCAATTAAATTTTGTCCATGCAAACATGATCATGTTACCTCGCCAGGCGGATTCTTCCATGTTCCCAACCCAATGAGGGGCATCTTCTGGCCAGTATGGAGCACAACATAATCAGGAGTGGCCATTCTAACCTAAAGGAACAAAAACATTTCTAAATGCTCCAAGGCATGAATACATGAAGACCGTTCAAATCTTTGAACTTTCTAATTCAAGGTTCCTACTCTTTTTTTGACTATCACAGGGAACCAACTTCCTTGGCAGATAGATAAACTAAGTGACTCAACAAGTCAAGTTGGGGGTATGCGTGCACTTGGGAGTGGGGTGGGGTTGGGAGGCCTTCTTCCAACCAACTCCCACAACAAAACACTTTTCTCTCCACCCCACCATTGGCAGTGGGGATATTCGGGAAAACATGGTCCATTTTCTGCATCTTTGGAGCCTCCTCTCAACAAAATCAAACATAGACAATGAAATTCATTACATCTCCAATGTGCCAATTGAACCTTCAGCTGACAGGAGTGTATTTGAGGACCAGGATCTCAAACTCAAGGCTAAGGTCATGGTTTACTGGACAGTAGTGATGCCCATGCTTCTATATGCTTTGTAGAGATTTGGAAGACCTACAGCAGGAACCTCAAAGCACTGGAGTACAACTAGCAGTACCTTTAGCAGATCCTCCAAATCCAGTGGCAAAAAAGATGGTCCAGCAGCAGCACCCTCTCCCAAGCTAACTTTCCCAGCATCAAGGCACCAATCATTCAAAATCAACTCTGCTTGGCGGGACACAATTTGTATGGCTGACACCAGATTCCCAAAGAAACGGCTCTACTCTGAACTTGGCTGCAGCAGGAGACACCCAGGAGGACACTGGAAACACTTTAGGAATTTCCTCAAAGCATCCCCGAAGAGGTCAAATGTACCTACTGACTCATGGGGGACCCTGGCCTTGTGAACGACGAAAATGGGGAAGGCTCTTTCGAGAGACCTCATTGAAATTGTGCAGAGGCGAAGTTGAGGCATTGGAGGGAGTGCACAAACCTCCAAACAACTCATCTACCCAATCCTTCAAGCATCATCTGTCCCACATGTGGCAAAGTCTGCAGATCATGCATTGGATTTAACAGTCATCTCAGAATCCATCAAACCGGAGTGACAGCAAGTCATCCTTGATCCTGAAAGGCTGCCTAAGGTGGAGTGAAAAACCACCCAAGTTCCCACAGGATGCTATGCATCAAACCTTGTTGGAAAGGACATGCATAGATAAGATTAAACTTGATCAAGATGTTCTCTATGGTTGAATAGTGCACCGAGAATTGCCAGGAAAGGTGCTAGTGTCTGTGGAATGGTATTCCATCTGGTTCTTTCAGGAGGAAATAAAGTTAGAACTTTTCTTTAATAGTATGGGGGTGGGGTGGGAAAAAGAAGAAAGTAGAATTAAATGTGCAGGAAACTGAGTAAAAGAGCTGAAAAGGAAATAGGGAACATTTATTAGTCTATGCCACTCTCAAGTCATTTCCAAGTGATGGATAGGGTCTTGGCCACAAAATGGCTTCAAAGTTTTCACAAGTGTGCAGAATACCAAAATTAAAAGGAAACGCTCATTTCTACTTCTCATTACCTTTATAAACACTGCAGCTTGTGAGCTGTTGTCTGCACTGTGTTTTTGAAACAGTACCTAATTGAAAAAAACCCCAAAACCTTCAGTTTTCTGGGAAGGGGTGTGGTGTAAACCTACATTTCTGGCTGTGACAGACTTTTGGGAAATCAGCTTGTGACCTTAGGTTGCTAGGGAAATGGTAGCTGAATAGGGGGTTAAAAAACAGCACTCTTAGAAATTAGATTTTGGCAGGAGGTGATCAGAACAGAACATGAGGCTGATTCTGGGAAAGATTGGACCTGTACAAGCAGGATGGGTTGCACCCAGAACTGGGATCAATATCCCTGCAGGGGTATTTGCTAGTAATGTGGGGGAGGGTTTAAACTAGAGTGGCAGGGGATGGGAACCTGAGCAGGGAGACACAAGAGAGGAAAACAAAGATAGGAATGAAAGGCAGAAAAGTAGAAAGAAGTGAAAGCAGAGGAAACAAAGGCTAGCAACAAATAAGGCCATAGTACAAAAAGCAGAAGTGCGAGAATGTTAAAAAGACAAGTCTAAAGGCACTGTATCTGAATACATGGAGCATTCTCAATAAGGTAAATGAATTAACAGCACAAATAGATGTAAACAGGTATGATATGATTGCAATTACAGAGACATGGCTGCAGGATGACCAAAGCTGGGAATTGAATATCCAAGGGTACTCGATATTTAGGAAGGGCAGGCAAAAATGAAAAGAAGGTGGGGTGGTATTGTTAGTTAAGGATGAAATTAGTGCAATAGTGAGGGGGGGATTTTGGGTCAGAAAATCTAGATGTAGAATCAGTCTGGGTAGAGCTGGGTAGAGAAACAAAGAGGCAGAAAACATTAGAGGGAGTTGTCTGTAAGCCTCCAAACAGTAGTGGTAAAGTACGAGACAGCATTAAACAGGAAATTAGAGATGCATGTAACAAGGGTGCTACAATAATCATGGGTAGCTTCAATCTACATATTGACCAGGCAAATCAAATTAGCATGGTGGATGAATTCCTGAAGTGTGTACGAGATCGTTTAGACCAGTACATCAAGGAGCAGACTAGGGAATAGGCTATTCTTGATTTGCTGTCGTGCAATGAGAAGGGGTTAATTAATAACCTTGCTGTGCAAGGTCCTTTAGGGAACAATGACCATAACATGATAGAATTCATTAGGATGGAAAGTGAAGTAGTCCAATCTGATACTAGGGTCTGAAGTCTAAACAAAGGAATCTACAAAAATGAGGCGTGAGTTGGCCAAGTCAGATTGGGGAACTTCATTAAAAGGCATGACACTCGATAGGTAATGGCTAATATTTGAGCATGCATTTCAACAGTTATACATTCCTTTCTGGCACAAAAACACAGCAGGAAAAGCGGCTCAACTATGGCTAACAAAATAAATTAAAGGTAGTATTAGATCCAAAGAGGAATCATATAAAGTTGCTAGAAAAAGTAGCTAGCTTGAGGATTGGGAGCAGTTTAGAATTCACCAAAGAGGACCAAGTGATTGATTAAAGAGGGGAAAAATAGAGCATGAGTGTAAACATGCAAGGAACATAAAAGCAGACCATAAAAGCTTCTATAAGTACATAAAAAGAAAAAGATTAGTGAAGACAAATGTAGGTCCCTTACAATCTGTAACAGGATAATTTATAATACAGAACAAGGAAATGGCGGAGCAATTAAATAACTACTTTAGTTCTGCCTTCATGGAGGAAGACATAACTTCCCAGAAATGCTAGGGAAACAATAGTTTAGTGAGAAGGAGGAGTTGAAGGAAATTAGTATTACTAAAAAAAAAGCTGGAGAAATTAATGGGACTGAAAGCTAATAAATCCCTAGGGGCCTGATAATCTACATCCCAAGGTACTAAAGGAAGTGGCCAAGGAAAGTGGCCACGCTGATTGTCCTGTTCCAAAATGCTCTAGGTTCTGGAACAGTCGCAGCAGATTGGTGAGTGGCAAATGTAACTCCACTATTTAAAAAAAAGAGGGAAGGAGAAAATTGTGAATTATAGACTGGTTAGCCTAACATTATAATAGACTCTAGCATTTTCTCTACTAAAGAATGTGATAAAAGGACACTTAGCAAATATCAATGGGATTAGACAAAATCAAAGTGGATTTATGAAAGGGAAATCATGTTTGACATACCTACTGGAGTATTTTTTTTTGAGGACGCAATTAGCAGAATGGAGAACCAGTGGATGCGGTGTATTTGGATTTTCAGAAAGCTTTTGATCAAGTTCCACATAAAAGAGGTTAGTGAGCAAAATTAAAGCACATGGAATTGGGGTAATATATTGGCATGGATTGAAAATTGGTTAGCAGACAGAAAACAGAGTAGGAATAAATGGGTCTTTTACAGAGTGGCAGGCAGTAACTTGTGGAGTACCGCAGGGATCAGTGCTTGGGCCCCAGCTATTCACAATATACATCAATGATTTGGATGAGGGAACTAAATGTAATATTTCTACATTTGCTGACGACAAAATTTGCTGGCAATGTGAGTGGTGAGGAGGATGTTAAGAGACTTCAAGACAATTTAGAGAAGTTGAGTAAGTGGGAAAATGCATGGCAGATGCAGTATAACGTGGCTAAGTGTGAAGCTATTCACTTTGGTAGGAAAAGCAGAATGGCAGAGTATTATTTAAATGATAGATTGAGAAACGTTGATGTACAAAGGGACCTGGGTATCCATGTACACCAATCTCCAAGCAAGCATGCAGGTGCAGCAAGCAGTTAAGAATTCAAATGGTATGTTGGCCTTCATTACAACAGGACTTCAGTACAGGAGCAAAGGTGTCTTTCTGATTCCTGGGAGGGCAGCATTGTCATACGAAGAGAGATTGGGTCACCTAGGCCTGTACTTACCGGAGTATAGAAGAATGAGGAATCATCTCATTGAAATGTATAAAATTCTGACAGGGCTAGACAAACTGGATACAGGGATGATGTTTCCTCTGGCTAGGAGGTCGAGAACAAGGAGTCACAGTCTCAGGATAAAGGGTAGGCCATTTGGGATTGAAATGAGGAAAAACTTCTTCGTTCAGAGGATGGTGAACCTGTGGAATTCTCTAACACAAAAGGTTGTAGAGGCCAAGTCACTGAATATAGTTACGAAGGAAATAGATAGATTTCTGGACTCTAAAGATGTCAAGGGGTATGGGGAGAGAGCGGGAATACGGCATTGAGATAGAGGATCAGCCATGATCATATTGAATGGTGGAGCAGAGTTGAAGGGCCGAAATACTCCAGCTCCTATTTTCTATGGATGTGTATGAGTGGTGAATGTTAGACAGCTAAAAAACAAATGAAAACTTAAGACTGGGTTTAGCAGCAGGAATAGTAAAATAAAGTTCCTCCCGTTGCTTTAATTTTTAACAGAGCCAGCCATTGAGTGTACCTGGGTTTTGAGAGTGGCCAGATGAAGGTGCCTCTGGGGATCTATGTGATCAGGACTGTTGTGACTGAGCTAAGGAGGTTCTGCAGAAGTATACTCCTTTTTGGTGATAACTGTATCCTTGGACCTTGGATGGAATAAAATCAGTAGTCAAAGGTGACTGGAGGATCAAGTCGTGCATGAGAAAAAGGAGTGGAAGTCAGAATTGTGAAGGACTTCATGCTGCACATTGTGCCAAGGGGACTGCCAGTAAATCCATGATATCCATGTCATATCAGCTATTTGTGTAATTTATAGTTTCTATTGAATACAATTTGGCTATTAATTCATGTTGATTTTGGTTTGATTGTTAAATTATTATAAAAAGTGAAATCTTGTTCATCAGCTTTTTTTCCCCCCCATCAGGATTGGTTGGAAAGTGGTTCTTTTAGTTTGTCGGTCTCCAAGGGGATCATAACACCTTGCAGCAGTTTCTGGAGATTTGCTTTGGACTTAAAAAGAGAATTAAAATCTTTTGCAAACTGCCCCTTCAAAACTGAATCATACCATTTGCAAATACAGGGCATTTCCAACTCTCTTGAAATATTTCATGTATAGGTTTTCAAAGCAGACCCAGGGAGGCAGGGATCTGAAAAGAAAAGGTCAGCAGGTTTCAGATTTTTTTTCTGCAGCAGCTGATTATTAATGAGCTGTTTTCTACAATAATCACATTATTTTAGGCAATAATGCTATCTCTTGGAAAAATGGGCAGGGGACCATTGTGAATATTTAGATGGGTCCCCACATAGCTGTTTAAAAAAGTGATTAGCTAATTAACTCCTGTCCCAACAACCCCCCCCCTTAAACTAGCTTATATTTTACCCCTTTCCTATTTTTACTTAGTTCTGTTGAAGGGTCATGAGGACTCGAAACGTCAACTGTGCTCTTCTCCGCCGATGCTGCCAGACCTGCTGAGTTTTTCCAGGTATTTCTGTTTCTGATTAGTTAATTTCATTGTGAAAGATATTTATCATATTATACTGCTGAGTTGAATAAAATAGTTGCACTGATTGGAAACTAGATGGGGGGAAAAGACAACATGCATTATGTTTGCGACTGCATTGTAGTAAAATATAGTACTTCTATAGCATTATTCAAACTTGATTAAAGAGGAAGAGATCAATACAACAAATTTCTCTTATTAACATACATAACATGCCTTAATGGCTTTGTCTGACTACACTTGGATTATTATTCTAGATTAAAATGTGCTGCATGAATGAAATGTATGAATGAATGAGACATAATATGATCACTTCACATATGCAACCACACCCGATTTCCATTTAAAAGACTGCGATCCAACAACTCTCATTCTTAAGAAGTCTTACGGACGCTAAACAGTAACTATTTTTTTTCTCTCCACAGGTGCTGTTAGACCTGCTGAGTTTTTCCAGCATTTTCAACTTACATTCTGAAAGAAGTTTCTTTTAAATTCCAAGCGCAACACATCAATAATAAAACACTATAACAGCCAGCTTAAAGATAACTCTCCTACTTCTATATCAACTGACTGCAGCAAATGTACTTGATCTGAATGATTACTAAATTGCAAGGTATATATGCAATTACCGAGTCGAAATGCCCCCAAATACCTGTTTAGCAATGCTGGTGTTATTTTCCCGTTCCGCCAATATCACTATGACTGTTATCAGGAGCAGTGTGCTCCTTTAAGTATCTGAATGAACCAACCAGACAATTCCCGCAACCTCAGTCACATGACTAACGTGCTGCTTCCGGAAAGGTGCGTCACATGTCTTCGAACGTCATTTGGCAGACTGAGAATTATTTAAAAATCTTTTTTCATAATTTTAGAAGATTGAAACATTTTAATTGTTCACCTGATAAAGGACGCGAAAGAGAAACCAAATAGCTCGTGTCCAACGTTTTCAACTGGAGGCGCATGCGCAGGTCGGCCGTCGCTATAGAAGGTCGGCGCACAGGGCGGGTCGGGAAAGGGCTGCGCATGCTCCGAGTTGGTATGTTGCGCAAGCGCGGGTCGTGGTGTGTGGGGGAGGGGTGCTGGGGCACGCGGCGTTTGCGCGGATTTAACGGTTTCCAGTGGAGGGCGCGAGGCGGCCAGTGAGGGCGGTTGGTGATAACGGCAGGTAATATCCAGCATCTCAGGGCAGATTACAACGACAAAGGGCTATTCTTTATATTAAAAAAACTCAAGGAAAATGATACGAATCCCCTGACTCTTCGGGTAACATGGGCGTCATTAAAAACGGTTTCTACTATTGACTGGTAACAAAATAAACGTCTCTAAACCCTACCCACTGGCCCCGATCACTAATTATCGCATCACTGATTAATCACTTACCGGAATCACTAATCCTTAGCCCTAATTACTAATAGATCCTACCCAGACAGTGGTGAAAATGTGGAACTGGTGTGGTTGAATTGAATCACAATGATGGATTGAAGGGGAAGCTGCATAAGTAAACCCATGAAGGAGGGGGGAATAGAAGGATTTGCAGTTGGGGTTTGGTGGAGGTTCTGGTGGAGTATTCAGACTGGCATCAACCGAATGGCCCATGCTTGTTTCTGTTGCCATGCTTGGTGTATTTCACCCTTGCAATGCCCAACCTGCTGTCATGACACAGGTTGATCGTGTTGTCAACCATGGTGAATAACCACTTCAATTGGTTTATGACTTTGGAAATGCAATTTTAATTCAGGCTCAAGTGGGGAATTCGCCATGGCTTTCCCATTAGATGAAATCACCAGAAGTTAAAATAGATCCTTGATGTTCCATCTATCCTAGGAGAGATAAAGCAGAGATGTCTGCTTCCTGTGATTTGGACCTTGTTTAGTTCGATAATGCCCAATTTTTCTCAGGGCATGAATTGACGATGTGGGAAGCCCTATGACATTGTTGGGAAGTGAGGTGATTTTAATGCCTGGACATTATTTCTGTTTGACTGACTGGCTGCTCTGGGATTCAGCCTACTCACGTGATGCACATAAATCTGGTCTGATTCCAGTGCTCCTTTATACCAAGAATGCATCTCTTAAAGTGAGGATACATTTTTTGGGTTGATTTTATTTTAACTTGAGCAGCTGCACAAGACATTTTTACAACAGAAATGAGCCAAAGGGGCAACCTCCCACTTTTCTGATGCTCACCTGGAGGTCCAAGTGGAGGAAGGAAGGGAGCTACTGTTCTCAGGAACATCTCCAGGGCCACTGGTCAGAGGTGACTGGCAGGGGCAGAAAGCACCATCTTCCCAGGACTTGACCACTGTAGAAAGATGATCTGTGGCCAGAGGAACAGCAGGGGTAAGGACAGCTCTTCACCTCCCCACCTTTTTCAAGAGCACCTAAACACACTCCTTTTATCCTCTTCACCACCACTTAACAATTCCCTCCCCTCCCCATCATACCCTTCAAAATTCAGTCATAAGAGCATACTACAAAGCCTTCCCTTCCTATTCCAAGCACACTCACCCTTCTTTTCCTCTCTTCACACTACACATGAACAGGAATCTCTTTTCATATCTTACCATTTGCACAAGCACCAGCTACTCCTTCTATTGCTTAAAAAAGACACGTTTTTGGTCAAGTGGACTTGCCAACCTATCAGCACTCTCTTCTCTTACATTATAAATATGTTGTTTCCCCTAACATTGGTATTTTCTTGCAAATTCACCTGATGAGTGCAAGGTGAAAAGCTTTGACAAAAATGGCTTTTTTTCAGCTCAAGTTCTATACTACCAAATGACTACTCCTTGTATTCCTTCCTCACTTCACATTTCACATGTTAGGCTTGACATTCATCACATTCCCATCCATATTCCACTTTGTTTCTTCCCAAGTTCTCAGTGCATATACTATTTGCATAAACCCAATACAGCTCCACTTAAGTTCTCAGCATTCACTCACTAACTCCTCTGTTTCTGCAGAACAAAGCAGGTCATAATGCCAGGGATTTAACCAAGACCGGAGGAGGAGTCCCCAACGTCATTTCTCTCACTCAAGCAGAAGAAGCCTTGAAGATCAGTGACCCAGGCAGAGTCATGAGTGTTGGGATGGAGAGACTGGCACCTTATCTGAGTAGCATGACTGTATATTAGTTGTATTGTTTCAGTCGCTCAGCAAATATGCAACAAGGTTTCCATTTTCAAGCTGCATTCTCAAGCTTGTCACTTGCAAATTTGTCCATTTGGAAACTGCCATCCTAACTCTTGCTCTCTTTCTCTTATTTAGGTTCTAGACATTAAGAGGTGCAAGATACCTTGGAGGAGGACAGTCTTTCTGAGAATGCTCTGTCAGTTGCACCATTTCTCCCAGGCACCACTTGGACATTGACATGCTGCATGGGTTACGTGCTGAGGCAGAGGGATCTACATGTAGTGAAATGCAAAGTTTTTGAGGGAATAGGGGGACAGGGATCAGAGAGAGCTCAATGGAGGGAAATGCCCTGTCCGAGTACTGCCGAGGAAGTCAGAGATGAGGGGCAAGATTTTTGCTGTGGGCTTCTGAACCTGCCGTCAGACTGAAATGTAGGTCAGAAACCCGCATTGTGCAAGAAACACTTGTTGTGATTTTCCATGAGTTTAGCAGTTCATGGCCGGAGGGCAGGATGGTGGGCGGGCTCTCAGCTGGAGGGCCAACCAGAGGCCTTCCAGCTTGAAAGGAGCAGCAGGCTGCAAAGCGAGCTACGTGAGGGAGAGTGTGCTTCAAAATATAGGTGCCATCTCTCCAAAGTTTTTAAATTTAAAATAAAACATTGTTTTTGCAGCCAGGCCATGACAAGGGTCGTGGGAGAGGGGGGTGTGGTGGGAGCCTCTCTGTAAAGTGGCCTGTGGCAGCTGCAGCACCCAAGCAGGCAGGGAGGGCCTCTGGGCCTGCCACTGGGAGATTGCCTCCAGGCATCTAAATCTGCCCCTGCTGCCTATTGGGGGAGATGATGTAAATCTTGCACTGGGCTGTACCCATGTCTGCAGCATGTCTTCAAGGTGAACAGCCTCTAACATGTTAGAACAATGTAGATAAGGGAAGTCGTCAAGTCAGATCTGTAATTTAGGGATAAGGATTGGCTCTAACGACTGGGTCGGTTGGACTGGAGTGTGAAGTGGGGCTGGGCACATGTTGCGGCTGGAAAATCTTAGGGCAGAATTTTGTCCTCGGATGGCGGGCAGGCCCCACCAGCTTGGCGCTGGGCGGGCAGCTGAACTCTGCCACCGAAACTGGGCCGGCTGCCATTTTGAGTGGGCAGGCCAATTGAGGTGTGCGTTTCCTGTGGGGGGGGATTCCACATCTGTCAAAATGCGCTGTTTCGCGCATGTGCGCAAAAGAGCGCACTGCTCCCTGAGACAAAGTGCTGTAAGAAAAGTCAAAAAATATAGAAATATTAAAATTATTAACGTGTCCCCCTCATGTGACAATGTCACACGAGATGGGACATGTCAATAAGAAACACAAAGTTTATTAAATTTTTAAAAAATGGACATGAAACTTCATCCTGCCAGTGGATGAAGTTTCATGAATAATCTGGAGCCTGCTAGGGTTCCTGGCCTGCCCACCAGCCTTAAATTTGGACGGGCAGGATCTTTAACAAGGTTAATTAGCCTGTCAATGGCCTTAATTGGTAATTGACAGATCAGCAGGCGGACAGCTGATTTCGAAGTCTGCCCACCTTCCTGAAGATTTAAATGGACCAGGATGATGTCGGGGGTTCCTCCCGACATCATCCCGCGTCATTTTCCCCTCGGCGAGTGGACTCTGCCCCCAAATCGCTGAGGGGAAAATCCTGGCCTTAGCCTCCTGTAATTGACCTTAAGTGGCACTTAATGAATTGCTGTTGGTCACCTGCTGCGTGCCCTGCCACCAAGCAGGATGGAGCTGGGGAACCAGTGCATACTGAATGGCAGTGCTATTCTTAGCTCCCACCCGCACAGTTCCCAGTCCCAGCAGGGGGTCAAAGTCCTGTTGCTTCAACCATGAAAAGAAAACTGCTGGCCGCACATTAGCAGTTATACAAGGTATTGTAAGGCCTGCCAAGGAATTTTACAGCAATGGCTGAGAGTGTGAAGGAGTCAGCTTTCATAGATGTTGTAGTGTAAAGTTTTTACTGGACTATTAATCCAGAGAATGTAAATTCAACCCCAGCATAGCTGTTTGAGAATTTGAATTCAGTTTTAAAAGCCTGGAACTAAAAAGCTGATATCGGAAAAAGTGACCATGAAACTGTCAAGAGTGTTATAAAAACCCAATTGGCTCAGTCTCATCCTTATCCAGTCGGACCTGTATGAGACTCGAGTCCCATTCCAACATGATTGACTTAAGCTGCCTAGCAAGTCACTCAGTTGTATCAAACCGCTACATCACCACCTTCTCAGGGTTTGTCTGTCTGCCTACTTGTAATTACTCCTACCAGGATCTCTGCTGTCATGGTATACGACACACTTGGCTATTACTTTACATGACTAACTATGAGGATTGTACTGTCTGAGGTCCTAGACTTTCCACAGGTGACTGACCATTTGCCTTACTCAGCATTGTGACAGAGTACTCGGTGTGTCACACACCTTGCTGACCTCTGCCTTTTGAGCCGTTGTCCTACTAACTTGTTTGGATTTTCTGTCTCTCGCCCCTCCTAGTCTTCATGCACTTGAATGAGTGACGTCCCCAGACACACCAGCTGTTGTTGGTGAAGTCAAAGGGCAACTAGGAATTGGCAATAAATTGTTGGTGATTCTTACATCCTGAGAACAATTTAAAAATAATGAAGCCAGTTAGCTCATTCACACCCAACCTGAATTGCACTGATTCTTATACCTGAGGCAGTAGCCGCATAATGAGTGATCTTCTGAGTAAAGAGCTTTCACTTACAGGAATCAACAGGTACGTTAAGCAGAAACTGACCAAGTTAATGCCCAGCTTTGCAGCATGTTTTTATTGGGCAATGATGTAGGAGTGGACTCTTTTGGGAGCCACTGAGACTTGTGGAAACAAACCTAGTTGATAAATGAACTTTTAGAGAATTGCTTTTGAAACTAGAAGCATAAAGGTAGTGAAGATATATGAACTGAAAATGAACAGGGCATAAAGTGATTCACTTCTTTATTATACGCTAAAGAATAAAATCACAACCAATTGGAATTATAAGCTAATTTTGTTGAAATAAATGACCCAGTAGTACAGAAACAGATCATTCAGTCTATCAAGTCTATGCCACATTAGTTACTTTTAAGGTGTAGATAGTGTATAGAAACATGGCACAAGCCAGCATCCCATAAAGAACAATGAGATAAATGATGACCTGTTCTTGATGGTGTTGGTTGTGTGATAAATGCTCGTTAGCGCACTAAAATGTCACCACATCTTTTCTTTAAAAACTGCCATTGGAGCTTTTACATCTTGAGGGGAGTAGACAAAGCTGCAATTTAATGTTGCATCCAAAAAATGGTACCTATAACAGTACAACACATCCTTAGTACAGAATGAGATACTAGCTTAGATAACAAGAATAGCAACCAAAGCAAAAATTAAACGCTTCACATAATACAGGTTGAGCTGTTTCTGTTCTTTTTAGGAAAAAGTCACAGGGTGAACTTTCTTTAATTATGAGTACTATTGTAAAGGTTTTTCTTTTTTGACCTCTTCCTGCAGCCCTGTCCTTAAGTTTTCAGCTCGGGTTTTTGAGTCTGTCGAATAATCACTTGACTTGCACTGTTGAGACTTGTGAAAAAGAAAGTTGATGGTTTGCTTTAATTGTTAACTATCCTCAGATATCTCTATGGTTATTTGATTTGCGAGCTCTTTGAATTCATACTTTCTTGGTTCTTCCTTTTTCAGTTGAAAAAGTAGTTCTAATATAATCATTTTTAAGAATTCAAGTCTTATTTTGATCAGATAAAATGTTCTTGAATTCTTTCATTCTCTGCACTGAATATTCACTTATCCTTTCCTCTGCAGCTGGTAGTGATAAATATTTCAATGTCTCACTGTCAGCATAAATAGCAGTGAGACTTGACTTTATTGATAAAAACAAAAAAACTGCGGATGCTGGAAATCCAAAACAAAAACAGAATTACCTGGAAAAACTCAGCAGGTCTGGCAGCATCGGCGGAGAAGAAAAGAGTTGACGTTTCGAGTCCTCATGACCCTTCGACAGAACTTGAGTTCGAGTCCGAGAAAGACTTGAAATATAAGCTGGTTTAAGATGTGTGTGTGGGGGGCGGAGAGATAGAGAGAGAGGTGGGGGGGGGTGTGTGGTTGTAGGGACAAACAAGCAGTGATAGAAGCAGATCATCAAAAGATGTCAACAACAATAGTACAATGTGTTCTATTGTACTATTGTTGACATCTTTTGATGATCTGCTTCTATCACTGCTTGTTTGTCCCTACAACCACACCCCCCCCACCTCTCTCTCTCTCTCTCTATCCCTCCGCCCCCCACACACACACCTTAAACCAGCTTATATTTCAACTCTTTCTTGGACTCGAACTCAAGTTCTGTCGAAGGGTCATGAGGACTCGAAACGTCAACTCTTTTCTTCTCCGCCGATGCTGCCAGACCTGCTGAGTTTTTCCAGGTAATTCTGTTTTTTTTTACTTTATTGATGTTGACTGAGACTATATGTATCGATGATGTAGCAGCAGTTTGTTGAGATTGTCAGCTATTATGATTTCCGCTTTAGTTGCTGAATGTAACATTGCATTTAAAGTCCTTGGTTCTGTTAAAACACCTTTAACGGAAGTTGATGTAGTTCCAGTAGTCATTTATTCATCTCTATGCTGAAACCTCATATTCGTCCTGAACGCATTGCGATTTATGACCAAGACTGGACTTAGAAGATCTTTAAGTGCAGTTACTTAAAAAAACACCTTTGTTTTAATGAAATCTCAGCTGAGATGACATTGGAATTCACGGTTTGCTCCCATACCTTTTTTAAAGCTGTCCACAGAAGTTTGGAGTTGAAAAAGCTAATTAATAATTTTTCAGATATTCACTAAAACTATGATAGTTGCTTATTAGGTCTATTTGCATTGGTTAAGGAGTTTGAAGATAATTTAGTCTGATGATATATCCAGATTTGTTGAAGGATACCATGAAAGCCAGTTGTGGGCACTGGCTATAGACTTCAGTTGCGATATAGGACTGAAATCTTGTAAATGTACTACTTCTATTTAACAAGGAATGCCATTCCAATTCAAGTTCACTTCTATAATGGGCAAAGTATTGGCAAATACTGATAAAACCTGCACTAAACTCATGTGCTAACTTGGCATTCTTTCTGATGTCTGTAGTTGAACTCAGCTGACATTCTGACTATGTACATTTTTAAACTGTAAAACTGCTTCAACAGCAATGGAAAGTTCTTTGATGCTTGACATCCTAGAGATTCCTGTCATGTTATTTCATAAATCCTGACCCTGCTTTGTCTTTGCCAGTAACTGATATATAGCTCCACTGGCTAGTACCAGCAAAGCTGGACCTACTAGTCTTTGAAGCATGATACAATTATTCTGCTTGTTTATTATGGGATTTGCATGTTAGTTCACTGTCGCTTTTATAAAGCACCTTAAAACATTCCACAAGACATCCAACAGTTTCATTTTTGAAGTGCGGTCATTTACAGAGGAAAACAGCAGCTAATTTGTCTACAACAAAGCCCAAATCACAGCTAATTAGAGGAATTACCAGATAATCTTTTGTGAAGTTTTTGAGTCCACTACTACTCCAGAGATGTGAGTACAAAATCTTGGATGACACTTAGAGTGGTGCCAAAGATGTGCTTGCACTGTCAGAATTGCAGTGTTCAGATAAGACGTTAAACCAGAATCTGATTTTCTATCCCCTGTCTGTAAAAGATCCCTGGCATTAATTGAATAGAGAGTTCTTCCAGTCTCCTGTCAACAGTTTTCCTTAACCAACACCTAAAACAGATATAAAAACAGAAAACGCTAGAAATACCCCGCAGGTCTGGCGGCATCTGTGGAGAAAGAAACATTAAAGTTTGCGGATCAATGACCTTTCATCAAAATTGATGCTGCCAGACCTGCTGAATATTTCCAGCATTTTATGTTTTTATTTCAGATTTTCAGCATCTGAAGTATTTTGCTTTTGACCTAAAACAGATATCCTGGTAGAGTCTCTGATTGCTGCTTGTAGGATCTCACTGTGAGCAGATATGCTGCCAGGTTTCCTACATTACAACAGTGACTACATTTCACAAGTACTTAATTGTCTTAAAGCGATTTGGGACTTCCTGAAAATCACAATGTAAATGTAAGTGCTTTGGAAAATTGAGCTAGCTGAGCCAAATTATATCTGCCATCTCTACTTAGTGATATCTTGATACATTTACACTCATCCTGGCAGAGTGCACAGTGATTAATAAAATAAAACATAATTCAAAGAGATGCAATGGAAATGTGAATGCATTGGTGAATTATGTAGTAATTTTTTATAAGCTACTATTTCTAAAAATAACTAATATTTAACTAAAACATAGCAATTTTAAAACAAAGCATAATACATTAATAGTGGACCAAGGGAAAATAATGCTGTCTGAATTTCTAAAAAAAATCTTTTCTTGGCATTTATATTTATACGCATATGAACTCAGTGTAGTATAAACTTATACTTAAAATTGTTCTAGTGTTGCCTTTTGATCTGTACATTTAGGTAAATAGTTGATGGTAAAAATTAATAAAGTAACTTTCATATCCTCAGAACATTGCAAAGTGCTCAAAAATATAAATTACTTAAAAGTATAATCGCTTACAATATACGCATATGATGTAAATATTTTTCATACAGCAAGGTCATGCAAACAGCAATGAGTTAGGCTAATTAATGTGTAAGGCCCAGATTTTGCTGTCAAAATATCAGGCTAATGGTTATTTAAACATAAATTTTACATCAGGATAGGGTAAGTTCCATACCCAGTCATTGTGTCCAAAGTCAGTTGTTCTGCCATTAGCTTCATGAAGACAGCATTTCATTGTTGAAATGCATTGAATTCTGTGAAGCTGCTGTATTTGCATGGTACATACAAACTAAATGTGCGACAGGAGGTAAAGTCTCATCATTACAAGTGCTGACTTAAATACTGCCAATCAACCTCTGGCACCAAAAGCTAGCTATTAAAAGTGTGGAGTCTCATCTCTTTAGATATTAATCGTTGAAGATTTAAAAAAAAAATTAAAAATGTATTTTTCTTTCTATATCTTCTCTCTTAATCCAATCTTTATCTCCATTTCCTTTTTGGTACCTGATTTCACAATGAATTCACTCTAATTTATGCTTCCTTCTCTGTCGTTCCTTTGTTTATTTCTCAAACTTTTGATCTGATTGGTTAAAGAGAAACAGTTTTCCTGTTCACTCAGGCCTCTGATGTGCTTTCTCCCTCATTAATCCTTCATTAGCAGCTTTTACTTTTAGCAGCTTGCAATGCAAAATGTAAAGACAACATGCAAATGCAAGTCTAACAGCAGACGAAATCTGGGCCAATGCCATAGGATCTTGTACATCAGATGGGATCCATTTAAGGTATCATCAGAAATAACACCTTTGATCGCACTGATTAATTACAACACTGGAGATTATGACCTGAACTTTTGAGTCATCAGCTGAGCATGATTGGCGGTACTGCAAGCGGATGTGAAATCCGCTTCCGCCTACAACTGGCTCTTGACACCGATTACGCGCTGACTGGCCAACTAACTATTGGCCAGCGTGAAACTCGCAGTGAGAGAGTCTCAGCGCTGTGAGGGCTCCCAGGAAGAGGGCTGGTGCTGGAATGATTGCATTTGTGGGTGGGGGTTTAAAGAAGCTCCCTGAAGCTGTTATGCTTGGAGGAACTGTGTCAGAGAGTTGTAATCTTTAAAGGGGCAGGCAACTGTGGTGAGATGCTGTGCAGAAAAGTGTGGCTGGGACACTAGTAATGTTTTTTGGACCCGGAACCCATGCTTTATGTGGTGGAAACGGCCGGAGCCATTTTGCCCCTCACTTTTCGGAGGACTGCCTGCGGTTTCTATTGGAGGTTGTGTGTGAATGTCGAGAGATGTTGCTGCTGTGAGACAGAAAGAAGGAGGCCTCCACACTTAACGAAGAAGGCATGGATGGAGGTGGCATCTCTGGTTAGTGGCCGTGATGTAGTCAGAAGAACCTGGGCGCAGTGTAAGAAGAGGGTCAGTTACCTTCTGCGCTCTGCCAGGGTGAGTATTGAGATCCCGTGTAATCGTGAAATGTTGTTTGTGCGCCTGCACTTGTTGGAGCTCTCAGGTGTAAAGCCCTGAGCTTAATTTGGCACAGCTTCCTGTGCCCTTAAAGGCTGCATGTGAATAGACAAGCTGGCTGTCCTGTATGAAAGTGTGAAGTCCCGCAATGTGATGGGCACTGTTAGAACTGGGATGGGAGGAGTGCTAGCCTCACTACTCCACAGGTTGCAACATTAGTGTCAATGTTTAATTCACTCACCAAAATGGCCAATTATTTACCTTGCTACTGTTAGACCCAGAATAAAAGAGACTTTAATTAGGCTTCTTTTAGTAAACGCCAAGTGATTGATTTATTATAAAACAAAAGTTATTTTTGAAACAAGTTGCAAGAACCAGTTAACACGCAATTTGTAACCTGGAAGTGTAACTAGCTAACTATCAATCCCTTTTAAAATTCCCCAGTGAACACATGCACATACAAACAAATAGGGTCTCTGCAGAGATGGGCGGTTGAAAAAAAGACTAAAAAAGGATAAAGTTTGCAGGGTTTTGACACTGTTGATCTGGAACTCCCTCATGTGAAGACAGATCTCCAGTCCCAGTAGATGCCTGGAGATTCTCACCAACGGAGCTTTGGTATGGGGGTGAATAAACCTGGATCAACCTTCTTGTCTCAACCTCACGGGATCCTAAATACATACAAGTTCTATTGAGATGAGGATTCCTAGCTGGATACAGACAATCACAATGTTTCAGACAAGGCAAGGAGAGTGCGAGCTGGGCACTTTCCCCCTTCTTAGTTCATTCCCAACAGTGTTCAAAAAAACAAGTTCAAAATATAAAGCTCTTCTTAGATGATTTCCGGTAAATTACCAGGGCCTTTGCCTTTAAAACAGTTTTTCTCAGCCATTAAAATAATTGCTGTTCAAATAAGCAAATAGCTCTCCACCTCAGGTGCCTTGCAGGTCAGGTGATTTCTTGGAAAATGCATGTTTGCTTACAGTCCAAGGTGAATTTATGACCTTTTCAAAAAAAGCAAATGCCCAAATAATGCAATGTCCTTACAAATTTTTAAAAAAAATACCTTTCTTGAAGATATAGTTCCAACAGTCCTTAAACCTACAACTTTGTGGGGGAGGATGGAATGTCCTGGCATATAGAGGGGGGTGAATGAAAGCACTATTTCCTTACAGGAGAAAAGGAGTTACAATGTACAGGAGCGAGGACAAATTGGTGGTGGTGTTGCTAGTCTGGTGTTGCTAACTCCGGCGGAGGAGCAGATCCTGGAGATGGCATGTGACCGTGGAGCGAAGTCCACTGGTCGCGAAAGGGCAGGGGTTTTGGAGGAGGGTAAGAGTCCAGTGGACGAGGAAGAGATTGGGGGAGGGTATAAGAGATCTAGGGACTGACAGATGTAATCCCCTAATGCCTTATACTCATCAACTCAGAAGTCTTTGCTTGGCCGGATTTCCAATCTGAGAAACTACCAGAATGCATATACTCTGATTCATAAATGCTGCTGGAGCTCTACATATGTTTGCCCTCTCTCAGGTGGAACATCCTCAAGACTGCAGAATTACCTGGAAAACGCTCCTTTGACTTTAAAGGATGATCTACAATCAGATGCACCCACGTCACATCCTTTCTCTGCACCATGCACCAATACAGATACAGGTACGTTGGGCATGAGTGTTCTGGAGCAGATGGTGGTGCACAATGGTCACTGCTGGCCAGCATGAAACTTGCACTGAAAGACGCTCAGCACTATGGGGGGTGCCAGGAAGAGGTTGGGCGCTGGACTGATTGCATTTGCGGGCAGGGGTTTAAAGAAGCTCCCTGAAGCTGTTATGCTTGGAGGACATTAGTAATATCTACTGGACCCAGAACCCATGCCAAATGTGGTGGAAATGGCTGGAGCCAATTGGCCCCCGCTTTTTGGATGACTGCCTGCAGGTTCAATCGGAGGGTGTGAGTGAATGTCGGGTGATGTTGCTACTGTGAGAAAGAAAGGAGACAGAGAGTCCCAGGGCACCCAGAATCGGAGGATTGCAGGAGACCAGGGCGATGTTGAGCCCGAGGCTGATGATGAACCTCTGGAATTGTCTATAAGGTGGTAAATTCTGAATGTCCAGCAGGATGCACAAAATCTGGCAGAGATCCCTGAGGGAATGCATGCCATAGTCTTTGTATTGGAGGAGTCCATGTGGAGGTTGAACACTGTGATAACCCACAGCTCTAAGTGCACAACATCCTTCATAGAGAGTGGAAACATACATGGAGCAGCAGCTCCAGGAACTCAAGCAGGGGGTTTTGGGGTTGCCTTAAGACCTGTGAACCCACACAGTGGCAGTGACCTGCAAATGTGAGAGGTAGATGAGGCACCTAGTGACTCTGCTGACGTCTCATCATCTCTGGTGAGCAGGGAGGTTCAAACAAATCTCATGTTGGCAGACAACCTGCAGCTCCATGCATCCTCTCAGGGCTCCTCTCAGGGTGCTGCTGATGATGGCAGGAGCTCCTCTGCCCCTTTGCCAATGACCATCGTATCTGAGGAGACCGCAACGACTGAATAGTGCCCAGCCATGGTGCTGGGCTCTCCTGCCCAGTGGGGGCCCAAACAGCTCTTGGTGACTAGAGGACGGCCGCCGAAGTCATCAAGGCCAACGAGGCATCAGAGTCAGCAGCCTGCCTCCAGTGCAGCTGCCGGTGAGGGGGAAACACCAAGAAGTAGTGCTCGTAAAGGGAAATTTAAGTCACTATGATCACAGAAGAGGTTTCACAGGTGAATCATGTGTCATTGTCACTTGTGTACTGTTATTTGTGTATGTCACAAATCACTAGTAAAACGTGACATCATGTCAAATGGCCTTATTGTGCTGTATGTCACAGGGAGGAGGCTTGGAAGTCTTGAGTAAGACATCGATTGGGCTGCAAAGAGGATGGTGCTAGGAGGGCCTCATTAGCTCTGAGCAAGGTGGTGGTCTGATTGTGAACATTTGGGCTTCTGACTATGGAGTCCTACTGGAAACTTCTCTGAATCAGGGCCTCCCTGGTCTCTTTGTCTCATATAAGTTCTCTCATTGCTGGATCTTGTTCATCACCCTGAGGCTGATCAGGCTCCTCAGGTTCAGTGCTGGATTTATCCTCAGCGGCTTCTGGAATATCATTGCTATCTTCACCCTCCATCTGCTCCCCCCTTGAGAGTCAGATTGCGAAGGGCACAGCCATAAGACCATAAGACATAGGAGCAGAAATTAGGCCATTTGGCCCATCGATTCTGCTCCGCCATTCAATCATGGCTGATAGATTTCTCAACCCCATTCTCCCGCTTTCTCCCCGTAACCTTTGATCCCCTTACCAATTAAGAACCTATCTATCTTGGTCTTAAATACACTCAATGACCTGGCCTCCACAGCCTTCTGTGGCAATGAATTCCATAGATTTACCACTCTCTGGCTAAAGAAGTTTCTCCTCGTCTCTGTTCTAAAAGGTCTTCCCTTTACTCTCAGGCTGTGCCCTCGGGTCCTAGTCTCTCCTACTAATGGAAACATTTTCCCCACATCCACTCTATCCAGGCCTTTCAGTATTCTGTAAGTTTCAATCAGATCCCCCCTCATCCTTCTAAACTCCATCGAGTATAGACCCAGAGTCCTCAAACGTTCCTCATATGTTAAGCCTTTCATTCCTGGGATCATTCTTGTGAACCTCCTCTGGACCCTCTCCAGGGCCAGCACATCCTTCCTGAGATATGGGGCCCAAAATTGCTCACAATATTCTAAATGTGGTCTGACCAGAGTCTTATAAAGCCTCAGCAGCACATCCCTGCTTTTATATTCTAGTCCTCTCGAAATAAATGCCAACATTGCATTTGCCTTCTTAACTACCGACTCAACCTGGAAGGTAACCTTAAGAGAATACTGGACTAGGACTCCCAAGTCCCTTTGCACTCCAGATCTCTGAATTCTCTCCCCATTTAGAAAATAGTCTATGCCTCTTCTTCCTACCAAAGTGCATGACCTCACACTTCCCCACGTTGTATTCCATCTGCCAGTTCTTTGCCCATTCTCTTAACCTGTCCAAATCCTTCTGCAGCCTCCCTGCCTCCTCAATACTACCTGTCCCTCCACCTATCTTTGTATCATCTGCAAACTTAGCCAGGATGCCCTTAGTTCCTTCATCTAGATCATTAATGTATAAAGTGAAAAATTGTGGTCCCAACACTGACCCCTGCGGAACTAGTCACCTGCTGCCATCCTGAGAAGGACCCCCTTATCCCCACTCTCTGCCTCCTGTCAGACAGCCAATCTTCTATCCATGCTAGTACCTTGCCTCTAACACCATGAGCTCTTATCTTACTGAGCAGCCTTCTGTGCGGTATCTTGTCAAAGGCCTTCTGGAAGTCCAAGTAGATAACATCCATTGGCTCTCCTTTGTCTAACCTACTCATTACCTCCTCAAAGAATTCTAACAGATTTGTCAGGCATGACCTCCCCTTGATGAAACCATGCAGACTTTGCCCGATTTTACCAAGCACTTCCAAGTATTCTGAAATCTCATCCTTAATAATGGGCTCTAAAATCTTACCAACGGCTGAGGTCAGGCTAATCAGCCTGTAATTTCCCATGTTTTACCTCACTCCTTTAAACAGGGGGGTTACATTAGCAATTTTCCAGTCCTCTGGGACCCTCCCTGACTCCAGTGATTCCTGAAAGATCACCACAAACGCCCCCACTATCTCTTCAGCTATCTCCTTCAGAACTCTGGGATGTAATCCATCTGGTCCAGGTGATTTATCCACCTTCAGACCTTTCAGTTTTCCTAGCACCTTCTCCTTGGTAATGGCCACCATACTCACCTCTGCCCCCCGACTCTCTTGAACTTTGGGGATGTTACTTGTGTCTTCCACCGTGAAGACTGATGCAAAGTACCTATTCAGTTCCTCCGCCATTTCTTTGTTCCCCACTTCTACTTCTCCAGTGTAATTTTCCAGTGGCCCAATGTCCACTTTGTCTCTCTCTTACCTTTTATATATCTAAAAAAAACTCTTTTATATTACTGGCTAGTTTGCCCTCATATTTATTCTTCTCCCTCCTTATTTCTTTTTTTAGTTATCCTCTGTTGGTCTTTGTAGGCTTCCCAATCCCCTGGTTTCCCACTGCTCTGCGCCGCATTGTATGCTTTCTCTTTAGCTTTAATGCTGTCCCTGACTTCCCTTGTCAGCCATGGTTGCCTTGTCCTCCCTTCAGTATGCCTCTTCCTAGGGATGAATTTTTGCTGTGTCTCCCAAATTACTCCCAGAAACTCCTGCCATTGCTGTGGCACTGTCTTTCCTGCTAGGCTCATCTCCCAGTCAATTCTGGCCAGCTCCTCCCTCATGCCTCTGTAGTTGCCTTTATTCAACTGTAACACCGTTACATCTGATTCCAGCTTTTTCCTCTCAAATTGCAGGGTAAATTCTATCATATTATGGTCACTTCCTCCTAAGGGTTCCTCACACGACTTTTCTATCTCCTGGTCTATCTTGTGCCCCACATTCTGACTACTGTTTGGAAGCCTGTACATAACTCCCATTATGGTTTCTTTACCTTTGTGGTTCCTCAACTCTAACCACCCAGATACATCATCTGACCCCATGTCATTTCTTGCTATGGATTTCGTTTCATTTCTTACTAACAAAGCAACCCCATCCCCTCTGCCAACTTGCCTATCTTTTCGATAGGATATATCCATTGGAAATTTAGCTCCCAGTCCTGATCCCCTTGCAGCCATGTCTCTGTTATGCCCACCACATCATACCTGCCAATTTCAATCTGCGCCACAAGCTCATTTACCTTATTTCGTATACTGCGTGCATTCAGATACAACACCTTCAGTCCTGTATTTCCTGTCCCCTTTCTCATTGTCGTCCCTTTATCTGATGTGCTTGAAGTTAGATTCCTAGCCCTTTCCAAGCACTCTATCCTATTTTGCGCTCTGAGGACTTTAATAGCCTCTCCTGGGCTCTCCTTACTTTTTAGTTTTTTCATAATTTTCCATGAAGTTGAACCATCCCTCACAGCAGGGTACAGAATACCCAAATCAGACTTTATGCTTGCAGTGGGTTGACCTAAAGTATGAAGGGGCCTGAGTGCAGAAAGCCTTTGCAAAGATTTAAATTTCCTATAGTTATGTAAATGAACATTAATTCAAAAAATGAACAATAATCCACACACACACAATTTAATACTCCTACCTCCTGACGTCTCCATTCCTTCTGGACCTTATATCCCGCCCTGGATCTAGAATGATTAAAAAACCTGTCTGGCTGATTGGTCTGTGCACCAAGTGTAAAAGCGCTCGGGCCTCTCAAAATGAGGATCGATTGCACTTTTAATGGCTTTACTCGGCCTTTTAATTGCTGGCGGTAGCACTTCCAATATTCTCACTGGTCCGTCAGCTGAAATATCGTGAGGTGGCACGTGATGATGTCTGGAACCCCTTCTGTAATCCCTTCACACTGCCTCGTGACTGCCACATGCCCGCATGGCAAACATAAAATTCAGGTCTATGTTTCTAGATTGGGTTTGGCCATGTGATTTTCTGATTAAAATACAAGAGTGAAACCACTGAACTAAATTGACAACTCAAATTTTCATCTGACCAACTAGGTCATTTTTAAAAGTTAATCTGTACTACTGGGCTATCACACTTGCTAGTATTAATGGAGCACTGAATTCCTGTGTTTAAATGTTTGCGGTGATGACTATTAAGACAATGGCCAGGATTTTTGGGCGGGATCGGAAATTCTTGCTGAAAGTCGTTGGACTTTTGGCCACCTCTCCAAATTTTCTGTCCTGCTCATAACATTTCCCGCCACGGGTGGCTCTGCAAAATCCCGGTCTATAACTTAGATTTAAACATTTATATACTAGGCGATAAAGGTCGTTCAGAGTTTAAAATAATCTGTTCAATTAATAGAACCTGCCTATAGTTTAAAAGTAATTCTTTTTTCAGATTGATTCAGAATGACTGCTGGAAAAGCTACGATTGGGAAGCTTGCCCCTGATTTTGACGCCACTGCAGTGATGCCTAATGGACAATTTGAGCAACTCAAACTGTCTAAATACAGAGGTAAGAATAATGACAGGGCTTTAGGTAACATTGTAAAACCATATTACAAAGGTTTAAAATGTCGTTAAATTTTATAAAAACTTGACAAGTTGGGTGGATTTGCATGTGGGCAAGGGCAGTTGTTTAAAAGGGCTGAAATTCTTGATGTGTTGGGAAGCCAGCAGCAATCCGCTGACTTCTGGTTTTAACTTTAGCATGATCTGCAGGATGTGGGAAACCCCCAGTGGGACAGGTGGGTTTGGCAATTATAGGATTTTAATTGAAATCGCCAAGGGATGGGAGGGTTTGGGTTTGGGAATCTACATGTGGTTAAATGTTTGATAAATGCCAGGAAAACTGATGTGACCTTGCTCACTTCTGGCTTTTACAGGGGTATGTTCTGAAGCATATGGAAAACCATGGTGGAGCTGTTGTTTCAGTGTGTAAATATCCAAATAACTGTTCCTTTAACCTCAAATTCTGGCTGTAAAAGCCAGTAAACGGGTTACCTGAGCTGTGGAACTGACCAGTGTCGACGAGGTGGGAGCACAGTAGAGACTCATTGATCAATGAAACTGAAAGGCTGGAAATCTTCTTTTTAAACAGTGAATAGCCTCTGCATAGCCTCTTCCCTGCCTTTGAAAGCATGCTACCACTGCTTTACAGGTGATATTCAACTTTTTGAAAGTCACTTCACCTAACTTGGGCTTTCTCCACTTGATCTGCACTCTGCTGTCAGCTTTGGAAGAAGCTTGTGCAGTTATATAATGGACCTCTGATGAGGGACAAGAAGATCAGCCACACCACCATCACCAACTATGATTGTCTTCTCCTCAACCACATGCCACTCCATAAGACGGAGGGGATGGACACAGCTCTAGTTCATGTTGGAAGGAGGCGATACCCTTAGCAAAGGGAATTCAGACATAGGATCAACTTCCTCAACTTGATGGAGCAACAATGCCTCAGGAGACTGAGGCTTTTGTGGCAGATCATTACTGACATTTGCAGTCTCCTGGAATAAGATCTTCTTGCAAGATGGCCAGATAGGCATGCATTACCAATGGCAGGCAAGGCCAACACAGCCCTGAATTTCATTGCCTACACCTCCTTCCAGGACTCTGATGACATTTGCAAGATTTTACAACCTGCTGCCAATACATATACCCAGTTGATCAATGCTATGCTTGCCAAAGCTGCCATTTATGTGCACTGACACTGATGAAACCAGTCACGCAGGGGGCTCTCACATTTGCTGCAGTAGCTGTATAACTACAGAAATGCCACTGTTGTCATCCTCTGTCCCTTAATTCGAGGATTATGTCCATGGGTGTGGTGCTCTGGAGTGCCGCTCTGGCACCTCCAACTAGGGCCTGGAGAGTGGGGTGCAGATCGTTCAAACACTGGGGACTGGGGGGTGCTGGCTTAGTGTGTTAAACAGAGTTCTCATCATCCACACTGAAATTGGAGACTTCACATTGACAAATTTTAGACTGAAGATGGAGAGGAGGTTAGTCGGTGGTGGGGAGAGGGAGAGGGAGGGGGAATATGGGGGGAGGGGGGGTGCGGTTGTTGGGGAGGTTGGGTGGAGGGATGGGGAAGAGGTTGGAGGGGGTTGGGCTGGAGGGGTACGTTGGAAGGATGCTTAGTGGAATTCACTCCATTAATTGACTGGATTTTCAATCTAAGATTGGTATTGAGTTTAATCCTCACTGCCTCCAATATTGAAGCTACTTGTTTCCAGGAGTAACACACACAGGGATTTGGATCATTGATGGCAACAATCAGAACTAGAGGGAAATTCTCTCGCAACTACGTGTGGTTGTGTGACTTGTGATGCAGTGGCGACTGGAGTCGAGGGAACTCTGCCTGTGTTATTATATGGAGCACAGGGGCAAGTTTGGTCACAATCTCCTGGAGGTTGAGTTCAGGCTGGATGGTAAGAGTTGGCCGGAATGTCTGGAGCTCGCAGTGTGGCTGTGAATCTGGAGCCTGGGGAGGTTAACAGGTGGTGGAAGGAAGGTCAGACCCAAGGTCCCAGGCTTCATGCTGCTGCTGCTGAATGTCTCTGAGTCAATGTGCAGCAGCAGTAACCCTCCTGTACAGCTCCCTCATTGTAAAAAAAAAATACAGACCTTACAACTCCCTGCACACAGATTTCTCATAAACAGGCATTTTAGGGTCTTTGAGGCTCAAGATTCCCAGGATCTAAAGCAGCATTAATATCCCCAAGCACCCTTTTGCTTACTGAGCATTAATTCCTTGGCTGTGATGGCCTGAGGATGTGAAACACAGTCTCGTGTTTGTATTCCCTGCTGGCAGCTTTACATGGAATTTACAGCACAGAATCAGGCCATTAGATCCATCTCATCTATGTTGGTGTTTATGTTCCACACAAGCCTCCTCCCATCCTAATTGATCACACTATCAGGGTAACCTTCAGTTTCTTTCTTCCTCATGTGTTTATCAAGTTCCTCGAAAGAATATATACTAGAATTGTGGAATGGTTTCAGCTCAGAAGCAGGCCATTCAGCACACTGTCTCTTTGTCATTTCTCTCCAACAGCAACCCTGCTAGTCCCAGTCCTCTACCTTTTCCCTATAACCCTGTAAAATCTTCTCTCTCCAGATAATTATCCAGTTCCCTTTTGAAAACTGCAATTGATGTTGATAGTGGGGGATTCTGCGATGAACTGAATGACATTGAATGTCAACGGGCGATGTTTAGATTCTCTCTTGTTGGAGATGGTCGTTGCCTGACATTTGCATGGTGTGAATGTTACTTGCCACTTGTCAGCCCAAGCCTGGATATTGCCCAGGCCTTTCTGCATTTGGACATGGACTGCTTTAGTATCTGAGGAGTCACGAATGGTGCTGAACATTGCGCAACCATCAATGAACATCCTCACTTCTGACCTTATGATGGAAGGAAGGTCATTGCTGAAGCAACTGAAGATGGTTGGGCCTAGGACACAATCCTGAGGAACTCCTGCTATGATGTCCTGGAACTGAGATGATTGACCTCCAAAAACCACAACCATCTTCCTTTGTGCGAGGTATGACTCCAACCAGTGGAGAGTTTTCCCTCTGATTCCCATTGACTCCAGTTTTGCTAGAGCTCCTTAATGCCACCCTCTGTCAAATGCTGCCTTGATGTCAAGGGCAGTCAATCTCACCTCACCTCTGGAGTTCAGCTCTTTTGTCTATACTTGAACCAAGGCTGTAGTGAGGTCATGTTGTTGCATAAAGAAGTTTTTCCTCATGTCACTTGTGATTCTTTTGTTAAACACCTTTGCATTCTCGACGTTGTGTACCAGTGGGAACAGTTTATCCCCATTTACTCTGCCCTCATGATTTTGAATATGTCTAACCAATCCCCTCTCAACCTTCTCTTCTCCAAGGGTAACAGCCCCACCTTCACCAATCATTCCACATAACTGAAGTGTCTCATTCTTGGAACCATTCTTGTAAATCATTTCTGCACCTTTTATAAAACCTCCACATCCTTCCCCTTGTGGCTGAACCACAAGGTTCATAACTTACTTGCTTTTGTACTCTGTGCCCCTATTTATAAAGCCCAGGATTCAGCATAATTTATTAACTGCTTTCTCAACCTGCCCTGTTGCCTTCAATGATTTATGTACATATACACCCAAGTCCCTCTGCTCCTGTATTTCCTTTAGAATTGTTCCCTTTATTTTCTGTCACCTCTTCTTGTTCTTCTGACCGAAATGTATCACTTCACGCTTCTTTACATTAAATTTCATCTGCCATTTGTCTGCCCATTCCGCCAACTTGTCCAAATCCTCTTGAAGTCTATCACTGTCCTCCTCACAGTTCACAATACTTCCAAGTATTGCATCATCTTTAGATTTTGAAATTATGCCCTGTGCACCCAGGTCTTGGTTATAAATACAAATCAAGAAAAGCCATAGTCCCTCTATATACCATCTCCCAGTCAAAAGTAAGTAAAGTTTCCTGTAATTCATATTATTAATAGGCTTGAATTAAATAATTAAACTGTTGCATAATGAAATTTCAGCTATGCTAAAGACTAATGATTCAAGATACCATATGATTCAAAATAAAATGCTTACCGGCACTAATATTTTTCATTTTAAAAGCATAGTTTTACTAACACCTGGGGGACTCAAGTGATTAATACATAGGAAAACAATGTAGTAGTAGATTTAGAAATGATATGACCAACACATTTCTTAGAGCTCCTGCACCTCAAAATTCGGCACTACATCCCTGATTATGTCTGCTCAGGGATGCAAGTTTCTGCCCTTGTTCTTTATGTGACTGAACAGACCAATTCTTGACCCACAGATTCTTGGGCACGTGGATCAAGATATCCCATGATTTGGTGGGATCTGGAGTGCAGGATTTGCACAGGAGCAGGGAGCCATAAAATACACATGTGAATCAAGGCACCCTCATCATCCTGAAGTATTTATCAATTGTAAGAGATTCCACTCTAGCAATGTTCAGCTTCTATGTGACCTGTAGATGGTTTTCATGCTTATCTGTGCAAGATACTCTAGAAGCTACCAAGATTCCTTCATTCTGTGGCAGTCACATCTTCCACAGGTGCTGGCACTTACAAACAGAGTGAGTGGTTGGCTTCTTGGAGACCAGTGGCATCCTTTGAGGACCTGGCTCATGACACCTGTGAGGAGCCCTGCTATGGCTGCAGAGAAGAAGTATAACAGGAGCTACATGGCTGCAAGGGCAACCATTGAGCAATTCATTGGGCTGCTGAAGATGTGGACTGATCTGGGGGCCCACTTCAGTATGCAGCAGCAAGAGTATTGAGAATGGCAGTAGTTTTCTGTGTCTTGCACAACATTCCGTTGCAGAAAGAAATGGAGTTACAGGAAAAGGAAGGTGCTGACCATTTAGCGTCCTTCTCTTCAAGAAGGGGGAACCTGATATGGCCAGGGTGCCTGCAGCCGCTCACCTCACTGCCACAGAAACCCACAAACCCACAACAGGATGTTACAGGCACACTTCAAATAACCCGAGTGTGTAAAGCTGCATGACACTTATATGCTAAACCCTCTGTACACCCCACCTACCCCAACCCAGCACAAATTATTCCCACAGCCAGAAATCCTTGTTTCACATTTACATTCTTTGCTCATATTCCACTTTGACCATATCATTCTCATGAAGATTAATGTCCATTTGGAATTTGGGAGATGATAGAACAATGGAGAGTTCAAATAAAGTGCTTCATTCATTGAAATATTCACATCCATAAAAACATTGATATTGTTATGAACAAGCAATTGAATTCTCTAAGCAATTAAGAAGCCTTCCTCTATTGCTTTTTAGTATTCCTAAGTGGTGCTATCTCTGTGGCTTCAACAGAGTTAGAGGCAAGTTGCTTGTTGTGACGGCAGAGATAGTTGAAGCGGATATCTTCTGGGTTTTGGAGCATTTGAGAGCCATGACAAAGACTGCTTCACTTGTGCAGGTCAGAGTTCGTCATTAGGGTAGAAGGCAGCTTTGTCTAGGGGAAGGTGGGTGCAAGGGATGAAAAGTGAGAGTGCCATTAGAAGAGTTCCTATTTCCATTTGCTCTTTCTCCATCTTTCCTTTCATGGCCCATCTGTACTTCCCTGCTAGCCAACAGCTGGAAAGCACTTTGCTGCACTTCAATGAGGCATTGAACGACCATGGTGGAAGTTTCCTCCTGTTTAAAGTGGCAGACTGAGTGTGCAGGCCATTGGGTTGCCTGTCGCATCTGATTCTCCATGCAGGTGGCCACTCTTTCCATGGAGGTGGACACCAGCTCAAGTATCCGAAACATCATGGCATTGTTCTATTCTAGAAAGCCAGATGGTGACGGATTGAATTGTAAAGTTATCTGACAATCAGAATCTTGCAATCATCTCTGAAGATCCTAATGATCAAGTTGTGGTAACTATCTAAGTTCAAGATAAATTTGTAACATTTTGCTGACTTCCCGCTTCTTCATATTAAAAACTTCTGTTTCTGACCAACTTCTGTGTTTATAAAAGATCTGCCTATAGTGGTGTATTGAAACTTAGTTTGTTAATATTAGAGATCAGTAGCTATTTAGGAAGTTGGAATTCTTAAAAAAAAAAATCCAGATATCTCATACCAATTTTCCAACGAGTGATTTTTGAGTAATCATCCTGGCGTCCATAGATCTTAAATGAAGAAAATTTCCTAAACTAAATTTCACACCATACCAGCTGCTTGACATAGACGGTTTTTCAGTAATTACCTCTGAGAACGTTTCCAAACACATGTCTTTCTCTTTCTTTAGTTGTGGCACTATTAGTTGCAGTACTGCCATCCCAAGACCACCCTATGTATACCTCACCCAGCACCTCATCACTGCATCTTACTCAGGCAAGCACCATCATCTAGCCCATCTGTCTTCGGGAACTTAGATAGTTTGAGAGGAGCATGCTGGATAATGTACAGAGCATGTTTCAGCAACAGCTGGAGGAGCTGGTACTTGCTCTTGGCTACAGTTGAAAATGATATAGAGAGGCCGTAAGCTACAGCTTGGGATACCTGAAAGCTTCACTTTATGGGTAACTGTGACTCTCAAAATATATGCAGCCTGGGAATAGCATCTTCAGCTCCATGTTCTTTTGCAGACATTTTGGATCTTCATAGGTTAGAATTTCTTCCTATTCCTATAAGAGGCAGTTATTTACAGAGGAACATGGAAGGGTAAAGTGTATGTCATTGATCAACCCTAGTGGGGATGCCAGTTATGCGAAAAAAAAACAAGGCTTGCTGGCTCCTGGGATTCATGAGAAAGATGATGTTTTATTGATTAGCTCTGGTGAACAATGCATTGGGCATTTGATAAATGTGCCAATTCACTAGTAACTAGCCCATGTTAGCGATATGTCTCCCAAGACCTACTTGATTTTCCACCTCCGCCGCCAAGTCAAAGCTGTAGTTATCTCACTGCACAATTGTCCGTGTTGTGTCAACCCTGCTGTATGACTCAAAGTCTTCCTGAAACAGGTAACTTAACTTTTGCACTAGCCCCAGGCTGAACGTTAGTCTCTTCAATAGGTTATACAGGTTATGCAAGCTCAGTAAATCCAAACAGTAGAGGAACAATGAACAAATGCTTTTCTCCTCCTGTGATTTTGAGTCTTCTTGACATGCAGAAGATCTTCCCATTCATCTTCCTTATAAACCAGAATTAGAGTTTGCTGTTGATTAAATGGGGATTATGAGCTTTGAACAGTTCACATCGCACCTATGATAATCAACTGACCAAAAATGTAAGACCATTTTGCAACACCAAACTTAGCTAAATGTAGAATAAGGCTACTCATTGCTGCTTGGTTGATTAAATGGAGCAGGCTGTCAGACATAACCTTTACTCAGCACCAATTTTTACAGGAGCAGCCTGCACTTGGCCCATGATCAGTGTAAACAAGAAAGCAGGCCTTGATACATCTGATCCTGAATTGCATGGCATTTAATTTGGAATGATTCATTACAGTGTTCAAACACTTCAGGAGGAATCCAGAAACAGCACAGGGGCAGCTCTATGCAAGCACAGAGTTGATGAAATGATTACATCAAATTTTCGCCTCAGGAATGCAAAAAAAAACTAGTCATACAAGCATTGTGAGGGGAATGTTAGGGCTGTACATTTCTTTGACTACTCTTTGGATAGTTGCTGTAAATAGTAAGTGAGTCGGCATTTTCAACATAGGTTCCAGCCATTACTTTTGTACAAATCTAACATGCTGAGCAATAACATGACTTTTGATTCCACAGCACTATGTTTATGAATTAAACTGTTTATTTTCTCAACAGGAAAATATGTAGTCTTCTTTTTCTACCCACTTGATTTCTCCTATGTGTGTCCAACTGAGATTATCGCTTTTAGTGATCGTGTAGAAGATTTCAACAAGATTAATTGTGAAGTAATTGCTGCTTCTACAGACTCCCATTTTGCTCATTTGGCTTGGTAAGTAATTTTTTTGACAAATGTATCCAGAGATTGAATTGCAAATTGTAAAGTAACCTAGGAAGTATTAAGTACTGTTAAGTATTTACTTTTTCTTCTTTTCAAGTTTTATTAGTTGTTTAGTTAGCATTGTAATGGCCGGAGTGAGGATATTTGGGAAATGATCAGTAACCTAGATTGTTTCGTTTTCATGTTCATCTTGTTTTTAATAATCTGGTACTTTGTTGGCAAAGGAAATATTTTTGTGTAGGTGAATAAAGGTGGCTAGAGCACTCAAGTAGGCATTGGAACCTGATTGAGTAATTATGTGTTGGAGACAGGAAGAAGGAACCTGGTTGGAGGTGAGGGGAAGCAGAAGATTTTATATTAGGATAACGAAGTGGTGATGGGCCTCAATTTTCAATCATTCTTGTTGCTATCCTGAGTGGTGGTATGGAGGAGCTTCCAGTTCTAAAGTTCTGAAACTCCTAATTTTCAAGGGTCCCAGTTTGTGTAATCTAGGTGAGGCAGAATTTGTGGCATGCCACAGGGATCAGTGCTAGGGCTTCAACTATTTACAATCTGTATCAATGACTTGGATGAAGGGACTGAATGTAGCTTAATTTACCGATGACACAAAAATAGACAGGAAAGTAAGTTGTGAAGAGAACGTAAAGAGCCTACAGAGGGATTTAGATAGATTAAATGAGTGGGCAAAAATTTGGTAGATGGATTAAAACGTTGGAAAATGTGAACTTGTCCACTTTGGCAGGAAGAATAGAAAACCAATATATTGTTTGAATGGAGAGAGACTGCAAAACTCAATGGAGAGTACAGAGGGTTCTGGGTGTCCTGTTACATGAATCACCAAAGGTTGATATGCAGGTGCAGCAAGTAATTAGGAAGGCATATGGAATGTTGGCTTTTATTGCAAGGGGAATTGAGTATAAAATGGGCAAGTTATGCTACATTTGTACAGGGCATTGGTGAAACTACATGTGGAATACTATGTATAGTTTTGGTCTCTTTGAGAGAGGATATAATTGCATTAGAAGCAGTTCGGAAAACATGCATTCACTGGACTAATTCCTGGGACGAAAAGGTTATCTTATGAGGAAAGATTGAGCAGCTTCGTCCATAACCATTGGAGTTTAGAAGAATAAAAGGTGATCTGATTGGAAGATATCGGCCTGAATTTTTCATTCGTTGGACGCACACGAGTGGCAGGCCTGGAAGCAGATGGGAAATGGGCCTCCGGCCACGATCAGCCCCCTGACCGCGGTTACACATTGAGAAATGCCCAGTACTGCTGGGGTGGGAGCGGGAAGAGGGCGGGAGCCGACCTAACTGATGGTCCGGGTGAATGCTTCTAATGAGCTCCCTGAAGACAGACAGCTGCCCGAGGGAGCTGCAGACCTCCACAGAATAAAGGAAACCAGAAAAATGCTGCAAAATAAGTCCATGCACCAGAATCAAGCACCTGAAAGCATACCTCATAAAACAATGGTCCTCAGATATCTCTTTTTATTTTATTTCCCCATGGGGCTTTCATCCCACCCTAGATTGAGGTTTGAGCAAAATGTGAATGCCGCCTGGGAGAATGGCCCGTCCACCAACCGTAAATGTGGACAGACCATGTAAAATTGCTGTTAATTGCATCATTAATGGGCTTTATTGCCTGCTTAATTGTTGGTGGGTGTGCTTCCAACTGTTGTGTGGGCCTGCCGAGCAAAATGGTACGAGTGTGCGATGACGTTAGGACGCTCACCCGATGTTACCTCGCGCTATTTCACAGCAGCTTGAGCCGGACGTATGCCCACCTGTGAGATGTAAAATTCTGGCCACAAGTGTTCTTGACAGGGTGGACGCTGAGTGGATGTGGAGGAGTCTAGAATCTGGGGACATCGTTTAAAAATTAGGGTCTCCCATTTAAGACTGAGATAAAGAGAATTTTTTTTCTCTCAGATGGTCATTAGTCTTTGGAATTCTCTTCCCTAGAGAACACTTGAGGCTGGGCATTGAATGTTCAAGGGATATGGGGGTGACAGAAAGTGGAGTTCAGGCCACAATCAGGTCAGCCATAATTCTATTGAGTGGCAGAGCAGGTTTAAGGGACTGAATGGCCTACTGCTGTCCTGAATTATTGCGTTCTTGGTACAGAGCCTGGAGGTACACCGTTATTCTGTGTTAAATTTTTTATCAGAGTGCTAGCAACTGAACATGGAAACTCGTGGGCCTTCTGCTTGCAATTTTTTGATAAATCATCAGCTGTGTGTGGGGTCCTGCCAATGGTACAGATTTCTGAAACTTGCATCCTCCATATTCTTTTTCTTCCACTGGGGATACAGTTCTTCTGTATACTGACAATGCAAATGCATACTAGATGGAGAGGGGGTGAGGCACTTGGGGCAGAAGCCTTCCACCTGCTTTATTCTTGGTTGGGATTTTCTTTAGGGGAGCGAGAGCCTCATGCTCCAATTTGTTTATTTGGGACATGTACTTGCTGTCCCAGAAAGTTCAGTGTATCATTTTTTTTTTATTCGCTCATGGGATGTGGGCTTTGCTGGCTGGGCCAGCATTTATTGCCCATCCCTAGTTGACCTTGAGAAGGTGGTGGTGAGCTGCCTTCTTGAACCACTTCCGTCCATGTGATGTAGGTACACCCACAGTGCTGTTATGAATGGAGTTCCGGGGTTTTAACCCAACAACAGCGAAGGAACAGCGATATATTTCCAAGTCAGGATGGTGAGTGACTGGGAGGGGAACCTCCAGGTGGCGGTAGTACTAATCCAATATGAGGGATGCCTGAGCAGGGCTGCCCTTGCCCTCCACTCTCTGCCCCATAGACTAGTTCCTAACTGGCTTCTACCACCTGCAGTCGCTCCTAATCATAATAACAAATCATTGAAAGAAAGCCATTGTTGTGCGCTTGCACAGCAAACTCCTGCATGCACCTGGCCACCAGGACAGCTTAAAACTGCCCAGCTTGATCTTTAACAATCTTTTAGGAAACTTTTGTGGATAATTCCCCAGATCTGCAACAGAAATCCTGTTTATGTTATACGTCTCACTAAACTATGGTGGGAGGGCAGAAGCAGCTCTGAAGAATGTCTGTCTCTTGTTTTTGGGCCTTTTATTTTTGTTTTTTTGCAAAGTCCTTTCTGAAAGCAGCCTCCTGGATAGTACTAGTTCAATATGAGGGATGCCTGAGCAGGTTTACCCTCAACCCCCACTCTCGGACCCTTAGACTAGTTCCTGCCTGGCTTCTACTACCTGCAGTTGCTCTTAACTTGTGCTTTGTGTTTCATCTCATGCTCTTACTCTATAATTTCCCTTTGACTGGAAGTTCCTGAGCTGATGCTTGCAACAGGTGGGGTGAGTGATACAGTGTGATGGCAAGTGGATGGCCCTATGAGCTGCTTGATCAAAAGTTGTTTGTGGGAGCAAAATATGAAAATTGCAGTGGTTGAGCGACATTTCTCACTGATTCAAACTGCATTATTCACCCCACCTGTTGTATGCATCAGCTCAGGAACTTCCATTCAGCAGGAAATTGCAGAGCAAGAGCATGAGATGTAACACACAGCACAATTAGGAGCGACTGCAGGTGGTAGAAGCCAGACAGGAGCTAGTCTAAGGAACAGACAGTGGAGAGTGGGGGGCGGGGGCAGCCCTGCTCAGGCATCCCTCATATTGGATTAGTACTTTCCAGGAGAAAGTATCAGTGCTGTCCAATGCTCAGACTGCCTGCTGCAGCATCGGTCAGAAACCTGACCAAACTCTGATTTTTGAAGTCAGGCTACAGTCAGACAGCATTGAAATCAAACATATCTGAAAGTGTCAAATGACTGTGATATTGTCACTTCTATTGGTGCAGGCCACACATAACCCAAAGCAGTGGTTCTGCGGCAGAACAGAGTATGTTTTAAGCCCACTGGCACTAATGTGTCGCTAACATTACTGACTAATATGAAATATTATGTCACTATTATGAAACATAACTGCTTTTGGATGGTTAATTCCCACGCTGGTTTTACACACTTGCATTTTGGAGTGACTCAGTAGCATTTACTCCCTAGAGTCTGAAGGATGTGAGTTGAAGCTCCATTCCACATAAGAATGCATAATGAAGGCCGGAGGTTCTCAATGGGGGTGATTTGTATCCTATTATGTGCTAAAAATTCTGTTGCACTATTCTTGGCATTCATTATGAGGACATTCGTGATTCTGATTTCAGAATGGTCCCAGCAGTGAACAAATGTTACACCTCTATTCAAGAAAGGAGGGAAGGAGAAATGCAACTACAACCAGTTGACCTAACATTAGTCATCAGGAAAGTGCTGGAATCTATTATTGATAAGCCTTATTAGTGCACTTAGAAAATCATGATATGATCAGACAGTCAGACAGATGGTTTTATGAAAGGATAATCATGTTTGACAAATTAGTTTTTTGAGGATAGGTAAAGGAGAACCAGTAGGTGTAGTATATTTGGAGTTCCAAAAGACATTTGATAAGGTTTTTTTCTTATTTATTCATGGGAAGTGGGTGTTACTGGCTAGGCCAGCATTTATTGCCCAACCCTAATTGCCCTTGAGAAGGTGGTGGTGTGCTGCCTTCTTGAATCACTGAGCTCTATGTGGTGTAGGTACACTCACAGTGCTGTTAGGGAGAGTTCCAGGATTTTGACCCAGCAACAATGAAGAAATGGTGAATATATTTCCAAATCAGGATGGTAAATGGCATGGAGGGGATCTTCCAGGTGGTGATGTTCCCATGTGTCTGCTGCACTTGTCCTTCTAAATGGTAGTGGTTGTGGGTTGGAAGGTGCTGTCTAAAGAGCCTTGGTGAGTTTCTGCAGTCCATTTTGTAGATAGTACACACTGTGCATCGGTAGTGGAGGAAGTGAATGTTTATGGAAGGAGTGTCAATCAAGCGGGCTGCTTTGTCCTGGATGGTGTGAAGCTTCTTGAGTGTTATTGGATCTGTACTCATCCAGGCAAGTGGAGAGTACTCTACCACACTCCTGACTTATGCCTTGCCGATGGTGGACAGGCTTTGAGGAGTCAGGAGGTGAGATACTATTTGCTGTAGGATTCCAAGCCTCTGACCTGCTCTTGTAGCCACAGTATTTATATGCTTAGTCCAGTTCAATTTCTGGTCAATGGTAACCCCCCAGGATGTTGATAATGGGGGATTCAGCAATGGTAATGCCATTGAATGTCAATGGATGATGTTTAGATTCTCTCTTGCTGGAGATGATCGTTGCCTGGCACTTGTTTGGCGTGAATGTTACTTGCCAATTGTCAGCCCAAGCCTGGATATTGCCCAGTTCTTTCTGCATTTGGACATGGACTCCTTCAGTATCTAAGGAGTCGTGAATGGTGCTGAACATTGTGCAATCATCAGTGAACATCCCCACTTCTGACTTTATAATGGAAGGAAGGTCATTGCTGAAGCAACTGAAGATGGTTGGGCCTAGGACACAATCCTGAGGAACTCCAGCAGTGATGTCCTGGAACTGAGTTGATTGATCTCCAACAGCCACAACCACCTTCCTCTGTGCTACGTATGATTCCAACCGGGACAGTTTTCCCCTTGGTTCCCATTGACTCCAGTTTTGCTAGGGCTCCTTCATGCCACACTCAGCCAAATGCTGCCTTGATGTCAAGGGCAGTCACTCTTCACCCCACACAAGATTAGGGCTCATGGAATTGCAGGTAATATATTAGCGTGGATAGAGGATTAACTGATAGACATAAAGCACAGACCAGGGAGAAACAGGGCATTTTCAAGCTGGCGGGCTGTAAGTAGTGGAATGCCACTGTGATCAGTGCTGGTGCCTTGTTTATTTAGAATCTTATCTATTAATAACTTAGACAAAGAGACTGTGAGTAATGTATCAAAGTTTGCTGATGATACAAAGCTAGGTGTGAATGTAAGCTGTGAGGAGGACACAACGAGCCTGCAAAGAGATATAGGCAGGTCAAGTGAGGGTGAGAGTGACTGACCTTGACATCAAGGCAGCATTTGACTGAGTGTAACATCAAGGAGCCCTATCAAAACTGGAGGCAGTGGGAATCAGAGGGAAAACTCACTGTTGGTTGCAGTCATACCTAGCACAAAGGAAGATGGTTGTGGTTTGTTGGAGGTCAATCATCTCAGTTCCAGGATATCACTGCAGGAGTTCTTCAGGGTAGCGTTACAGTGAAACAACAATAAGAGAGTTGATGTTAAGTGGGGACTTTACTGTAGTAAGAATAGAATAGTAGAATATTTTTGAAAGTATGAAACTTTTAAACGTTGATGTTCATATAGAGTTGAATAACTTTTAAAAAGATATTTGAATTTTTAGTGACCAACTGAAAAGGTCACACAAAAGATTTCAAGTTTTTAGACTTAAACAAACTAAAAGGAGCATTGACTAAACATTATTTTTGGAGGCACCTTATACTCTAATTACAGAAAAGAAATTTGCCATTTAGCTTTTAACATGTCTGAAAATCCCACACCATAGTTATACTTTATGCTGTCTCTGAAATGGACACCTTATTCTCCTGTAACCTGTCCAAAACAATTCTCCACTCCCAAAGGTCATCCTCCGTTTTCCTTCCCCAGAACTGACTTTCACTCTGAAGGCTACATTGGAGATTCCTTCACTCTAGCCCAAGCTAAGTGAATCTTTCAGCCTGATTTAAATGCTCACGATCTCTGTCTCTTCAATCTGAGTGTGAGCTCCCACCTGTGATCTGCTTGGTGTCCAAGAGAGTCAGCGTTTTCACAGCTTCAGGTGTAGGATTGGCTGCCTCTAGCTCCTGCTCTCGGCCTCTCAGATGACTGGAGACTCACTTGAGTCTGTGAGCTTCAAGGCTATCTTAGAAACTCTGTAACCTGATACTAAGCCAGTGAGCTTCAGGGTTATCTTAGAAACCCTGTAACCTGCTACTACAATGGCTTTCTATGGATTTTTCTATTCCTAAAGCTCATCGTCAGGGCATTGTGAATCACATGGGTCTTATATCCAGGTAAAAATACAAGTTAGCCATCCTCTGGACCCTCAGCTCCATTCTCTCTTGAATTTATACAGACAGTTCAAATACATTCCTAACACCTCCCTTTGAGACTTAGAGACATAAGTCTGTCTACAGTCAGCACAACTGCTCTTGCTGTTGTCTACAAGTGTGAAAATCTAGCATCTTCTTCCCAGTAAGACAACCTGGGCCCCCCTTTAACAACAAAAGCATGCAGGCTTGATATCAAGCAGAATTCAGAACAGGCTACATGACATCCTTTATTCCTCCATCTTACCTTAAATTAAAGAAGCTATTCCAAAACATAACAATCTTATAAACTTCATATTAGCAGCAGAGGAAACGTAAAATTAGCATGCAGGTACAGCAAGCAATTAAGAAGGCAAATGGCATGTTGGCTTTTATTGCAAGGGGATTAGAGTACAAGACTCAGGAAGTCTTGTTACAGTTGCATAGGGCTTTGGTGAGACCACAACTGTGCGCAGTTTGAAGGATATACTTGCATTAGAGACGGTACAGCAAAGCTTCATAAGGTTGTTTCCTAGGATGAAAGGATTCTATGATGAGGGTCTGAGTAAATCGGGCCTATACCCTCTGGAGTTTATAAGAATGATAGATGATCTCATGAACTATACAAGATTCTGAAGGGGCTTGACAAGGTAGACAGTGAGAGGTTTTTCTCCTGGCAAGGGAATTTAGAGCACAGGGGTACAGTCTCCGGGTAAGGGGTCAATCATTTAGGACTAAGATGAGGAGAAATTTCTTCACTCAGAGGGTTGTGAATCTTAGGAATTGTCTACCCCAGAGAGTTATGTATGCTGCATTGTTGAGTACGTCTAAGGTTGAGATATACAAGATTTTTGGTTTTCCGGGGAATCAAGGGATATAGGGAGCTTGAGTTAAGGCAGAAGATCAACCGTGATCATACTGAATGATGGATCATGCTCAAGGAGCGGAACGAACTACTCCTGCTCCAAAGTCTTATATTCTTATGAATTGCATACTCTCAACAAAGGGAGATGGGTAAAATGACAGAGTAGGTAAAAAAAAAAATGCCACCATCACTGATGTTGGAGGAAACCCCACCCTCTCTCTTCTCCCAGATCTGTCGGTCACAGTTGACGGTGTGTTCTTTTCCTAGTGAGCTGTGCAGAACTTAGGATCGCAGAACAGAAGGTTGGTGGAGTTTGATATAAAAACAGAAAATGCTGGAAAAGCTCAGCAGGTCTGACAGCATTTGTGGAGAGAGAAACAGAGTTAACGTTCTGAGTCTTCAGGTGGAGTTTGATGTCTGTGTTGTGGGGTAACGGGCTGAGAATTAACCAAAGAGTGTCAGTGAATGTTTGGCTGACTTCACCTTTCATTGTTTAAGTGGCTAACTGCTGCTTGTTCCTGACAGCTATTTACAGGACCGAGTATGGCATTAACGACTAATAAAACAGCTCACTGCCTTCACCACTGGGAACTCATTGGCCTAAGTCCGAGTCCCTGGGGTATCATTCCCGCAAGATGTGGATAGCCATGAAAAAAGTAAATAAATGCATCATTTTGCATTGGGAAGTGTGTCTGGAGTTTAGATATACATCGTATATGGTGATCTATCTAATTTTCTTTTGTGGGATATTGTGCATGAACTTACAGCTGGTTTTTAACAATTTAGCAGGAGTCACTCAGTACCAGGAACATGTTTCACATTAAATAAGTTAAACAAAGATAAATGTATATGTTTAATTGTATAGCTAATTTTTATGCAGAAAAATATTTATATCATGTTACAGGGGGTCATGGAGTTTTTATAAGAAGGGGGAGAGGCCTCAGAATCAAAAAGGTTGAGAACCCTGATCTAGGCAACATTTCAGTGCAATACTAAGGCTCCATACCAGGAGCAGACCCTCAAAAAGTTGACCGTACAGACCTCTGATGGTATCTGACCTATTGTAACATCATTCAAACAACCAAAGCAAATGCATTGAAGTGGACGTTAAAATGATCAAACAGGATTGTTTTCTGTATTTTTTCATTTTAGCAAATGAGCCTCACTTTATTGTACATATGTTCTATGTGCTTGTTAAATTCAGTTTTAATATTGAATTCAAGTTAAAGGTAATTTTGTTGTGTATCATAGGATCAACACGCCAAGAAAGCAAGGCGGACTTGGTCCAACAAAAGTCCCTTTAGTATCAGACCTCCGTCGTACGATCTGTGTAGATTATGGTATCTTAAAAGACGACGAAGGTGTTGCTTTCCGGTTAGTATATCAAAAGAATAAAATGTAGGTTAGAATGGAAGCTCACTATTAGAGTTAGATTGGTAAAGTGCTGACCCAGAAATGAAAGCTAATATTTCTCTTGAGTCACTCAGTACCAGGAACAAGTTTTACATTAAGTAAGTAAAACAATGTTAAACAAAGATAAATGTATATGTTTAATTGTATAGCTAATTGTTATGCAGAAAAAATATTTATATCATGTTACAGGGGGTCATTGAGTGTTTATAAGAAGGGGGAGAGGCCTCAGAAGCAAAAAGGTTGAGATCCCTGATCTAGGCAACATTTCAGTGCAATACTAAGGCTTTGGTTTAAGTCTGAGAGGGCAAAATAGGACGCAGGTCTCGATTTTAACCACTTCTGACAGACAGGAACAGTTGGGCAAGGGATTAAAGTGTTAAAAATCAAAATATGGCCTCTGACCCTCTACATTTCCAGCCACCGTGATATTAACAGCTTTGATTGAGGCCCTTGACAAGGCTTCTACTAAAACGCAGGACGAGACCTATTTAAGATGCAAAAGTTGTAGCCTGATGACATCCCATTACTGTCTCCTGCCCAGCAGTGAAATTATGGCTGGAGGAGCTGTCAAGCCATAAACAGCCAATGTAGGTTTTAGAGAGTTCAGTTTGTTTGAACTTTTGTGGGTCTGGAGGTGTAGGAATGTTTCCCTCAAGGTGTCCTTGGGTCTCCTGGTTGGCGAAGGAAATTTTCGGTCTAGCATACCTCTGAACGCAAAGAAAATCACCAGGTCTAGCTTCCCTCCAATCACAAATTAGGTGAAAGCAATATTTTAGTTCTACATAAAGCATTATTTTCTGCTTTGGAGACTAAGTGCAATGGTGGGTAGGAAAGTTGGCATGGCTCCCGCTGGCTGGTGGGGGTGGTAGCCATGCCAGACCATTCACTTTTCACTTTATTAAGAATGCATAAACGAGCATCTCGTTGTATCTTGTGGCAGGGCAGGGTAAAATTCGTCTGCCCTGCCATTACCTCATCGGGTCAAAGTTCCGGGCACCATATTTAAACGCACCTGTACACACATATTCACTCTCTGTAGCCCAGGACTTGTCATGGCAAACACCAGAATGGCCCCAAAAAGAAGCAAACCATCTGCCCCGAAGTTCAGCGACAGGTGCCTGAAGAGACTCCTCCAGGCAGTCCAGAATTGGCAGGATGTCCTCTACCCCTGTAAAAGGAGCTGGAGGTCCGCTAGACTTACAATGCGGGCTTGGAAGGAGGTCACCAGAGAAGTCAGCATCTGTGGGCCTTAGAAGAGGACCACTATCCAGTGCAGGAAGAGGATGAATGATCTCATCCGCTTCGCCAGATAAGGCCATTAAGCATTTGCAGGGTTACGTTTCACAGGGATCTCACACACCACCAGCACAAGGGACATCACTGCTGATTCTCTCGCACACACTTTAACATTGTCACTTCTTGTGACATCCTGCATAAGTCGCATCTTCAGCCCATACACAGTTCACCTCAGCACACATAGCAGGCATGCATGTTTATCATCTGCTTTTGCATCAGTCCTGCTCACAATCTGTCCATCTGTCTTTATGTAGGACAAGATTGCCAACAAGAGGGAGGGATCCCCGACAGGAGGAGGTTACTGAACCTCAGGTCACTCACCCACTTTGAGGATCAGGCAGCAGAGCTGGCTCGTGAGGACAGGGACCGCTCCTGCACCAAAGGCGAAGTCGGTGTCTCCCATCAAGCCAGTCCATTCAGTAGTCTTCGCAAACCCACCGACACTGTGAGTGCTATTTAATGGAGGTGTTTCTCCAGCCAATCATTAATTATCTCTGCTGTCTATTACAGCCACGAGCAAGAAAATGCCATGGCAAGCTGCCAGCCAGCCCATCAGCTCCAGCCCCCAGAGCATCTCAAAAGAGGAGGTTGAGGGAGAATTCCAAGAAGACCCAAAGACCCATCACTGCGTTCACCTGCACCCTCCACCAGTGCAGAGACACACCTCAGTGGGACCTAGTTTGAGAGCAGGCTCGGGGCCACCACCTGGTCAGCACAGCATAGAAACGAGTCCACAACAGGTGGAAGCAGTGATTACCAAGGTTTCCGACACTCGGTGGACAGCTAGAGGCCAGGCTCCTGCTGAGTCCGAATCTGATGATGAGCCTCTGGAATTGGCCCTCAAAGAAATGTTGGGACTCCAAAGACAGGCAGGGCTACAGCAGACAGGGTTGTCAGAGGCCATAATGAGATTAAAACAGAGGACGGACATGTCATTCTACATTCTGTCTGATGTTGTGGCACCGACATGCGAGTGCATAGAGGTCACCATTAGAAGGGTGGCATCCGCCCTGGAGACCCTGTGTGTGCTGGATATGCGCTTGGCCCTGCACACCATCGCTGTAGCCATCAGTGGCTAGGTGAGAGGGGGATGGGGCACCTCGACTCCCTCCAGGAGCCCATCCAGACACCCTGGGGCAATCCACCCAGGACTCTCCAAGGCTGTCTAGCTGTTCCAAATCCCCTTTGTCTGTAACCCCAGCAACTTCAGCTGCTCAGGCCAAGGAGGGTGCACCTGCCTTACAGCAGGAGGCCCAAAGCAGGTCAGATCCCCCCAGGCCTCAGGCCTCCAGAGGCTGTCTGCCACGGTAATCACAAACAAAAAGACATAGGGGTCAGCAGGCTACCTCCATCTCTACTGCAGATATTGGGGATGTACCTAGACGTAGCAGTAGGGTAAGGAAAATTAAGAAATAATGAGAGCACAATGGTGGCATGGGTGTTCACTCACTGTATATGCTTTGCGCATTTGTAAGTATATTTTGCTTTCCTGAAAGCCTCATCTAGTGAATGGCTCTTCTGTTCGATGCAAAGCTCCAAAGTCATCCAGATACCCCCCACTCCTCACTTTTCTCTCATCTCAGTTCAGTAAGTTGCCTTTATGTCCACAGAAGCAACATGAACAAAGCCAATTGCTCTATCAACATGGTGATTGGACAATTCATATGTAAGATTTGTGTCAGAGGATCATATCATGTGGCCTCATAAGTATAGATTTTGCATTTTTGTTTATTCTCCTAATGCTGCTGCACTGAAGCCTGTTCTCTGTTGATGTTATAGGTTTTAATGGTGACCTGCACTGGAGTCATTCCAACCTGGTGCATTTTTCACTGGCCTCCATGTAATGTCTGTCAATTTTGGATATGGGTTACAGTTGAAATAATAATCAGGGACCTTAGCCAATCATGGTGGCCTGCAACATGGTGTCATGACTGCATTACGGCTAAACATTACTCCTACAATAGTTCTCATTTCCACCTTGTTACAATCCTTGGTCAGACCCCAGGATGTAGGGGGAGATCTGATTAGGGACCAATAATGTTTTGTTTAAAGTAGATAAAGATTGAGATTCAAGATACCTGCTTTTGGAATAAAGCCACAAGATTCCACAGGTTTTGAACAAACAAAAACAAACTTTAACATACTAGTTCAGAATGATAAAACAGTTTACAGTATGTATCTTATAACGTAACATTCATGGTAAGTATGTGGTACATGTGAATTAATAGACAAACTGTGGTCGAACACACCGCATTACAGAGTAAATGTCAGATGCAATCAAGATTTCTCAAGAACCCAGTAATCTCATAGAAGCTCTGACAAGGGATTCCCAGCTTCACCTTCGAAGATCTCTCCTTGGAATTTTCTTCAAAATTTGCTTGCATTTGGACAGCTTTAACAAAGGTCCATCTCACAGGGTTTCAGCTATGCCTTCTGAGATTCCTTCTCCCTGGATTTCTCAACATAGTACTCAACATAGCTCAATAGCACTCTTTCAGATCTGTAGCTCCAAAGGGTACCTTTACCCCAATGGCCCTCTTTACTTAAAGTCTGCTCCCCACAACTCTTACTTTATCTTAACTTTACTGGAACCTGTCTCTGTCCCTTTTGTCTTTTATGTCACTTGTTGGCTGGCAGACTGCCTGAAACTGACTGCTCACCTCCCAGCATTTCAATCTTGTCTCCCGGCTGTATGCAGCTATATATAGCTCTCAGGGCTTCCCCTGAGCCGCCTTCAATTACCAGAGCTTCCCCTGAGCCCTCTTCTCACCCCCTCAGAGCTAACAGCAGCACTTTGATTGCATGGACCTTCTTACCCTTGCCCCTGACTCTCCCGAAACTGACGCACTGCCAACCACTGTTTACTGACCTTTGAACTGATCTGGGAATCTATCAAAACACCCTGAGAGGGTCCCACCCTTGTTACTAGGCAGGAACCAATGTAACAAGCATTGGAACATCCTGTACCTTAAATGTTACAATTTCTACAGACTGCTAATTTAACACCCAGGGACACAAATGAATTGAATTCATTACAACCTGTAGCAACAAACCTAGCTAGCACTTGGTGACTCCTGAAATGTTTGCTAGACGGCCACAAACACGTGTATGTCTAGTCTCATGATGCTGGCCTATTACATGTGCCGTTGCTGGTTTGCACCTGAAGGTCTGGCTAGCGTGGCTTGACAGAGCCTGTGCTAGCTCTCAGAAGGACAGTCGACATGGTTATCTGGTTGTGAGAGTGCCATCAGTGTCTTAGGCTTCCTTGTGTATATCCTCATCTGCTAGAATGCAAATGTCGAGGCCTTTAATGGGATGAAAGCAAAATTCCAGTACATCTGCTGTGTGTTCTTTATTATCGACGTAGTTACTAAATAATACTTAAATGCGGCGTCAAGATTGACTGGGCCACCCCACCCCCAGATGCCAAGGCAATGCTGGATGTGAACTTGGGAAGCTCCAGATGAAGGTTGAGCCATGAGTGCTTGTCAGTGATCAAATGATGGTGCTGTTGAAGCTCTCCCTTGGGCACATGAAGGTAACCTGACTCGCAGGCTTGTATCCATGATTGACAGGTCACAACACCTTAAAGAATGGCCTTATGCTGGGGACTCAATATGATGATGAAGCTAGAACGTCATTCTTGCATGAGCGATGTCTCATGGAGAGATGCTGCAATCTGGCTTCAGATCTGTTCTTAGGCGGTAAAGCGAGAACCAGTGATTGTCCTCCTTGAGGCCCCTTGCAGCACTCCAGGCATACCGCCATGAGTGCACTGATGTTTGCAGTGCTGTTTCTGCCTCTTGAAGGCTGCTGTAGGCAGTGAGATGTTGGTGTGACGATTGAAATGACTGCACCATGTCTACTTCACAATAAGCGCTGTTGGCACTCATCCCATTATAGAATGGCCACATGCTCCACAGCCTTCCAAGGATGAAGCCACAGTCATGCAAAATTGTGACTACTCATTCTGAGATTGATGTCCTTCATTGCGATGTTGAGGATAGCAAAGAAGATGTTAATGTTTACCCTGCATTGAGGGGACACGTGAAATGGGTTTATATGCGCTAGTCATCTTCATCGTCCTGGAACCTTGTCGCTGTGGGAGTCTCATGGACACAGTTGCCATGTTTAGCCCATGCTATGGCCTCTTTCTGTGGAGTGTCAACATCCTTGCCTTCTTCGAGGTCATGCCTTTCAATGCCCTCATTGGAGAAGACATGCAGCTCCTCCATCTCTCCATCTGGCAACTCATTCCCCCTTTGGAGCACCAGATTGTGTGGAGCACAGTGAATCATGATGATTCAGGAGAACCTCTGGGGAGAGTACTGGAGAGCGCCGCCTGACCGGTGCAGATATCTGAAATGAGTCTTCAGCATGCCAATGGTCTGCTCAAACAGGGAGCACGTTGCAGAATGTGCTATACTATAGCTCTTCTCTGAAGCACTTTGTGGCTGCTGAACGGGTGTTATTAGCCACGTCTTTTGAGGATAGCCTTTATCACCGATGAGCAAACCCTGAATGTACTTTAGGTCCTTGATGATCTGTGGCACCTGCGAGTGACTCAAGATGGAAGAGCCATGCAAGCTCCCAGGGTACCTGCATAATCTGCTTTTGGTGATCGCAGATCAGTTGCACTTTGAGAGAGTGGAAGCCTTTACTAATGATGAATCATTGTGGCCGTTGCCAGGGTACCCTTAATGCCACGTGTGCAGTTGATGGCACCCTGCACCTGTGCAAAGCTGGAGATCGCTGCAAATCCCACTGTTCTGGCAGCCTGGCTAGCTTCATCCAGGGAGAACGGGGTGTAATTGTGTGCCTTGCTGAATAGTGCTTTGGTGACCTTTCATTTACATTTATGAGCGGAGGATTATGATATTCTGCAGAGGTCCCCACTGGAGCCCTGGAATGAGCTGTTCACGTAACAGTTGAGTGCGGCAGTCACCTTTAGAGCCACTGGTAATGGATGGCTTCCCAGTCCACGCAGCAACAAATCCTCCTGAAGAATGAGGCAGATGTGAGTCATCACATCCCTTGACAAGTGAATGTGTCTCTTGCACACCTGAAAGTATGAGAGGTGTCTTTAGTACACCTTGAGTCATGCCAGGTCTCTCCTCAGTTCCTGTGTCTTCATGGGGCCCTGCTGGCCCATGTTCCTTAGGGTGAAGCTCTTCCCTTTGCCCTTCCTGACGGCAACGGGTCCTTCTCCTCCTCAGTTACATGAAAGCCATGAAGAAGGCAGTGTTGCCTGCTGCCTGTGTTCTGTACTCCTCCTTGTGTCTGTAGAAAAATAGTTCAAGAGACATTATTAAACCTTATCCTGCAATTATCATCTTCCATCGCCAAGCTAGGGAGTCATTGTGAAGCCCTTGGGCTGCCCTCATTCAAGACATTCCATCCCCAGATACTCCCTTACAGCTGTAGCCTTAAGGATCACTGGTAGTACACATACACACACCACGCCCCAGGCATGACAATGCCCTCACAGAGGTTTGGATCTGGATGAGTACAGCCAGGCGCTTAATAGTTGGATACTTCTGATCTTTGCATGTTCTTTTGAGAGGGACAAATGGTCAGTCATACCCAATGTACATTTGGCCTCAAGCTCTAATTGATTCTCGCAGGGATGCACACCATGAATTAAGGTGCCCAAATCCTTCATTTGGCATTTGAGCCCTCCTAACATGTCTCAGCTGAGCCTTGCTCTCCATGTCCTGAAGCAGAAATTCAATCAGCCCAAAAATGCAGTATTCAACTCCCCCCACAAGCCCTCAGAGCCCTCTCCTAGTTCCAAGGTTATTTTTCAGTTACGTCCTTACACTGGCTGTTGAAATAGTGCTGCACTATGAGACCAGCTTCCAACCACTCCCCAGCTGCCCTGTCACCATCCAGGTCCCTCCTATCATCCTGGAAGAGCATCATGTACAGGTTTCCCTCCCTCCATTCACTCTCCTGCCTTCCCCTTTAACCCTGGAGCCCATTATTGTTCTAACAGATATCCCTGCCTTCCCTCACCCCCAAAATGTATTTTTGTGGATGTCCCAATGCCCCGTGTTGATCTCTCCCCCTCCGCATCTTGAAGCCCTATGTAGTGATGTACCGAGACCAGCCACCATGAGACCATTGAATGTCCCCTCTTACCAGTTCCCCATTTACAGGCTTCAGATGCCTGACTGATTGTGCCATCTGCTGCCTAGTGGCTTGGTCCCCCAGGACCTAAATGTGTGAGGGACTGACCAAGCCATGCTGTGCATAACCAACAGCACAGACAGGCCCAGCCCACCTGGGACCAAGACATGTATGCCTGGCATAGTCTTGTAACATGGTGTGCACTGCCCCAGGACTGTCTTTAATTTCTGGCCCTGACTACATGGTGTGCACTGCCCGAGGATTGCCTTTAATTTCTGGCCCAAACTACATGGTGCGCACTGCTTCAGACTTATCCCACCTCCCTCTCAGCCCAGTTATGTGTCTCTGTGCACCACTTCCCTCCTCTGCGGTAGCCACTACCACTCCCAGTCAAGTGTGCCTTCTACCCCTTCCCTTGTCTCGGGTCCACTCACCCCCCCACCCTCAGTGAAGTGTGTGCCTTCCACCCCCCCACTTCCTGCTGGTCTTGTGTGAGCACCTTTGGCACAGAGTTGGAGCTGCCTGCGAGAGCAATGCATTGAAAGGTAGGTGAACGCTTGCGTGCAAGTCTCGAAGTTGCGAATGAAGTGCAGTTTGCCAGGTGCATGCCAGTTATATCTGGTCGTGAATCAGACAAGTCTAATTAGGTGCTGGCAGAGCGATTAGATTGGGAGTGTGCACATGATTCCAGTGCGCTGGGTTTTTAATGAAAATTCTTGAGTTGCAAAGACATGCAAATGGAGTTCTTGACATGGTGCAGCAGGAAACCCGACCCATCATGAAAGTCCGGAGGGAAAAATTGTAACTTGTTTTCCTGCTGGCAGAAAATTGACTTTTGGCCGCACTATGAATTTTCTGGTAATGCCCACTAAGATGCACGCTGCTGGCGAGACCAAAAAAATCCTGCCCATAGACAAAATTCTGAATGCATCCACACTATCGGTGCTAAGAGGGCAGTAGGGCTTGTCACCAAGCCAGCGTAGAATATAGAGCTTCACTCACTCACTCAGCCTTCAAAGCCATCTGGAAAGCAGACCAAAAAGATTCCTTTTTGTCGTCAAGTCACCTAGAATTATCAAGTCATGTCACTTGCATGTAACTTACACTGGCATCGAAAGTGAATTCCTTTAACCTGAGGACTGCAGAACAATGCTGCAAGAAGTTCCTCATCTTCAGCAGAGCAGGCTACACGCATCATCATTTTCTTCCTTGCTCACCCTTGGCACTAGCAAAGTTTACTGTCTCTTAAAGCAAGGTTTCCATAAATCATTCTTCATAATGCTCTACCCTTAATGGGGATATCAACTCAGCATCCTATAGCATGGCTATCCATCTCTTATATATAAAACCCTTTCTTCTACTTTTTAACAGCCTCATACCCCCATATCTCTTGTTTCCTCTCTCCCGTGCTAATTGGTTACACACTCTTCAACTAGTAAAGTGAATACTGGTGAGATTATCACCTTACAGGACAATTGGCCCACAGTACTCAATGTAGGTCTGCCACTGAAGTGAGCTTCCCCAACCTTAAGTTTTGATGAAAAGGCCATGCAGCCTGTTTGGAGGCTCTTAGTTCTTGCCTTGGGAAATGATGAACTCAACGGAATCTTGCTGGTGCCATGTACTGACTGAGCAACTGCACTATTGCCCAGGCATTACACCGAAGCACCACAGAGCCACAATCTGACACCTCCTTTTGTTGCCTGGTTAATCCCAAGAGGGCAGCGCATTCCCACCCTTGGCTTTTCCTTCTTTTCCTGCTGATCCGCTACTGCAGTGGGTGGCATAGGAGGAGAAAGAAGGTACTGAATAAGTTCATGAGGACCAAGGCACCCTGGAGTTGCAGGTACATGACACTGTAATCTCTTAGGATGGTAGCAAGTGCCAGGCCTCAAGCTGTCCAGCCCACCACCCCTGTCCCACCTTTGCATTTTACCATTGGAGTGGGTTAGGCAATACCAAACTGCGAAGGGGTAAGTTGCTATCAGACAAGCACCACTGCAGTCCCATGACCTTTTGTAGATCATAGTAGCCAAGAAAACAGAAACACCAAGAATTAGGAGCAAGAGTTGGCAGTTTGGTCCTTTGAGCTTGCTCTGCCACTGGATAAGATTATGGCTGATCAGATTGTGGCCTCAACTCCATTTTCCTTTCTGCTCCCCCCCAACCTAACTTAGTCTTGAATATATTCAATGACTCAGCTTCAACTGCTGTCTGGAGAAGAGAATTCCATGGACTAATGACCTTCTGAGAAAAAAATTACACCTCATCTCTGTTTTAAATTGGAAACCCATAATGTTTAAACTGTGTCCCCTAATTCTAGACTCCCCCCACAAGGGGAAACATCCACCCTGTCAAGTCCCATCAGGATATTATATGTTTCAATCAGATCACCTCTTATTCTTCTAAACCCCAATGGGTATAGGCCCAAACTGTTCAACCTTTCCTCATAAGATAACCCCTTCATCCCAGGGATGAAGATGTGGTTGCTGTGGAACACCCAGATGTCCATGAGCTCCCACATACTCCAGTTGCAACACATCACCTGCCCTACCGACTCTGTGATTTATTTAACTAATTAAGTTTAGAAATATCACTCAACAATTATCTGTAGTAGTATCAAGTTGTTTAACTAGTTAAGCTATAAATTTAATGCAACACTTACATCCCTATTACCTGTTTACATTACTACTCCTGTTTAGAGGGGAAGAAAAAACTTGGATTACTCACCTATTTGCTCACCTAAATAATGCTTCCAGGTTTTGGACAACTGATATCTTTGTTATGCTAATTTTTTGTGCTTAGCAAGACCACCTGTATTTATACTAGCTTAACTTCTACAGAGTTGAGTCAGCATTGCTGGCTGGTGAAACCAGTCCTAACCAGCTACCTAATTAACTATCTGTAGCTGCCTGTCCAGTAGGGGAGCTTGTTTATCTCTGACTAAGATTGAATGGAATTTTAACAGTAAACTGCAGTTAAATGCAAACTGGACTAGATTTTAAAAAGAGATTAAGCATTAAAATTCCTTCACTCACCAACAGAAGCTCATACTTCAGGACTTTGCTGGCATCCATCACCTGTGCACCCACCTCCCTCCCTCTCGCCCTTCATCCCTGCCTCTGACTACAGCAGATACCAGTCAACACACAATGTACGGCAGCTTCAGACCTTGATGGATTCTTGCTGGAATGCAATCCATTAGTCATGGAGCAACACCCGTTTATTGGGTGTTGTCTTGAGCTTCACTCAGTGACTCCTTGGGGACCGTTCGTTCTGTCATCTTGTTGCTTTGATATGAAAGCTTGATAGCTTTAATGGTAGCCCAGGCTGTGCAGAGGCTGGGTAAGGGAGGTAGGGTCAGCGGGGAAAGGTGAAGTGTAGGCTGGGCAAGTGAGGCAGTGACAGCCGGGAAGGGTGCTGCGGTGGCTGAGAAAGGGAGGCAAAATCAGCGGGGAAGGGTGGAGCGGAGGCTGGGAAAGGAGGCAAGATCAGCAGGGAAAGGTGGAGTGTAGGTGGGGCAAGGGAGGCAACGTCAGTGAGGAACGATGGAATGGAGACTGGGCAAAGGAGGCAGGGTCAGCAAGGAAGATTGGGAAGGTGTCTGAGGCAGGAAGCCAGACTATCTGGGGCATGTTAGGAGGGTGAGCATGTCAGACATGCCTTGGTGCCCTTGTAGGGCAGTGGATGGGCTTTCTGGGCAGTGAACTTCTTAGGTGGGTCTGAAGGGTGGGGTTGGTGATGTCAAGTGTTGGTCTAGGTGTTTAAATGAGGTATTGGGAGGCTGAGGGTACAGTGACTCAAGGTGGTCTTGGGTCAGGTAAGCTGGAAGCTCTGGGATCATGGACAGGAAGTGGATGTTCTCATGGGGTCTTTGCAGAAAGTCATGGTACAGCTGGCCTTGAGAATGGGAGGGGCAGTTTCAGAAGGGGCATGAGCGCATTCATTGTTATGGGCTCAGCGGGGAGAGCAGGAATGACCACATAGATAATAATAGGGACCAGGGTAATGAGGGAATATTATAAGAGGGAGAAGAATGACAAGGCGATGATTATGTAGGATGATCAGCGGGGGGAGCTTAGTGGGTAATGGCGGATGGTAGAAGATGATTGACTCGCAGGCAAGTGGCTCTGAGAACATTATTGGACTCTGAAGGGGCACCAAGTTCCACACTTTTACATGCCCACGACTATTGAAACAACTAGCAGCAAGATGACAACCTAGGAAAGTTCCAAACAGTGCAGGTGAACATATATTTGCAAGTGCCAAAAGTCTAATAAGTGGTTGGACACCTGTGCCACCTCTGTGCCTTCAAAACTTCTTTATGTTTTTTTCTCCTATTACTACTTGTAGGTGCAGCTCTGAAAACAACAGTTGAGGTGGAGGCAGCCTGCTGACTGCTATGCCCCGTTGACTGTGATGACTTCAACAGACGTCCTCTGGTGGCCTGAGGCCTGGAGGGCCCCAGTCCTCTAAGTGTCTCCTGCATAGGTGTAGGTGCACTCTCATTGGCCTGACATGCTGGAGGTGATGGGGACACTGGCAGAGGAGAGGTTGAGCTACAGGGCAACCTTGGAATGTACTAGGATGAAGTCCCTGGGGTGCCTCCTGGCGCTCCTCCCTGTTGTTGCGCCATGACATCTCCCTGGCTCCTTGAGGAGATGGGATAGCTGGAGTGAGGTCAAGGTACATTGTCCTCTTCTCACCTAGCCACTGCTGCACTGCATCCATGGCAAGAGTGACAGAATGCAGGACTGAATACGTATCAGGTAGTTACTGTGTGTACTACTGGACCTGGGTGTCCAAGGAGGCAACTAAGTGATAGCAGACAGAGTGTGGACAGACTGCTCCAGCATTCGGCCTAGTCTGACATCTCTGCCTGATGTTCCCCTACCTGTCTCTGCACCTCCAAGCCCAGAGGCTCGTCATCTGCAAGGGGCTCAGCAGGGGCCTGGTCTCCAGCAGTCCTCTTAGTGTCAGAGTGTCAGAGACCTCGGCTGTCACTTCCTCCTGTGTTTGTGATCTGCTCATCGGATTGTGACCCGAGTCTGCTCTAGAATGTGCACCCACTGAGGTGAATGTATCTGGTGTGCTAGAGGGTGTAGGTGAATCCTGTGATGGTGCATCCTTTGAGGATTCTAAGTCATCAGAGGTGCTGGTAGAGGTGGAGCTGTAAGTGGACTGTTTTCTTTTCCTTCTTTTCTTGCTGTATCTGCAGTAGAGAAGAGAAAGATTTAGTGGATGCCTAAGAAGGGTCCCTTATTAAAACATTGGACGAAATTGTCTGGTCCCATTGGTGCAGGCATCATGGTGGGCAGGGGGGACAATATGGTAAGAAGGCCAAAAATCGGATTTACACTGTTGTGAAACCAGGTTGCAACCATCCCCTCCACCCATCAATGGCAGGCCGCATTTCCCGCCGCCACATGTTGGGAACTTAATTTCAATGCTTTAGCATCTCATTATAAGTCCTGCTTGCTGGAATCACTCCCCTCGTCAAATTGACCACCCAAGTCGGCGTGACTTCAGAATAGTGTGCTTCATGACTGCCTTTAAAATGTGTGCACTAGCAACCTGAACTTCGAGAGGAACTCGGAGGTGAGTGCACACAACGTTGTGCAGTGCTGGCGAGCATCACCCATGGGACATCAAGGAAGAGGCTCCTGGCATTCACAGGGGGCACAAGCAAGTCGTTTTTTCGAGGCTGGCTTTCAGTGCAATGCTGGGGCAAGGGCTTCAATGTGGGTCAGACCGGGAGGGGTGGGGGGGCAAGGCAGCACAGACTGAAGGAAGGACGCAAGCACATGCCATTGGGAGGGGGAGTGTGGGAATTGGCTACGCACTTGGAAAAGCTTGTCAAAAGCGAGCATTCTTCCCCAGCTGAGACTATTCAACTGCAGCTCCATTGACATGCTTGAAGTTGAGCCTCTGAAGCTTATTTGCTCATTCAAGCAACACAAAAGCATGAAAGTACCACCAAATGCTCCAGAACGTTTCACCCCTTGGGCGCAGACTGCAAATTAATGGGTGTTTTAGGGGGCAGCAGAAAAATTAATGACTGGGCAAGTTGTAGAATCCCCTTTGCGAAAGGTAGCCATGACGTCTCTAGTGAAGGCGCACACAGTCCCTTGCAATGTCTTTATTAAGGTTTGGACCACTATCCATCATGGCTCAAGCTAACAGCACAGCCTTGCAGTGCAGTTAGAATGCCTGAGCCGAGAGCACAGCCTGCAGTTCAGTGGCTGATGCTGCCGTCAATTGGTTAAGTGGAGTGGGGCGGAGTTGGATGGGGCTTCGCATAACCAATGAGCACACTACACACTGGCCATCCAAGTGGTGGCCAGCACTCTCCATGCATGAAGGGGCCTTCAGACTTAACCAAGAGGGATTCTTAGGACAACTATGCTAACCTATGCGTCTCCCTGATCCTGCAGGAGGAGAACATCAGGATCGTGGAGCCTGCTGATTTAGCGATAAGCCTCATAGCTTACAGAGACCATAGAAGAAGGAAGAAGAGTGCAGCAGAGGCACCTGGCTCGGCAAAGGGAGGAGCACCTTCCTCAAGATGAAGGGGTGGCAGGGCCTCCTGCGCATGCAGCTGAAGATCCACTGAGAGCCATCACTAATATGCATTTCACTAGACCCAGGGACTACAGATGGCGCTTGTCATTCCTGCAGATGACTGAGAAACAGTGTCGCTGAAGACTGTGTATGTCTAAGAAACTGCTGCAGGATTTGGTGTCATGGGGATATGGAGAGCATCCACTGCCAGTGGCCGTGAAAGTGACCACGGCGCTCAATTTTTATGCCAGTGGCTCCTTCCAGGGCTCCACAGGTGACCTGCACGGGATCACACAAGCCTCCACGCACAAGTGTATCCAGGAGGTTCCCGACAATGTCTTCATGAAGGCTCAGAACTTTGTGTATTTCGCGCGGGATCAGGAAAGCCAGGAAGCAAGAGTGCTGGGATTTGTGCCGATCTCTGGTTTTCCATTGGTGCAGGGTGCCATCAACTGCACTCTCATAGCACTTAAATGGCTATGGCAACAAGCAGTCAACCATGTCAACCGCAAGGGCTTCCACTCGTTAAATGTTCAGCTGGTATGCGACCACCACAAAGGCGTCCTACAGGTCTGCGCATGATTCCTAGGGAGCATCCACGACTCCTACATCCTTAGTAGGTCTCAGATCCCTGACATCTTTCGGGGTCCACACAGGCTACAGGGTTGGCTCCTTGGGGACAAGGGCTACCCACAGGGTGTGGCTGATAATGCCCGTACGGCGGCCTCAGATTGCAGCAGAGCGACGGTATAGACTCATGCTATGACCTGGACTTTGGCAGAGCAAATAAAAGGCATTTTGAAATTGAAGATCCGGTGCCTCAACAGGTCCAGTGGAGCATTGCAGTGCAGTCCTCTGAGGGTGTCATCATTGTTTGCCGCACACTATGCAACCTGGCGCTGTAACTGGGGGAGGACCTGGCCAAGGGGGAGAAGAAACAGCTGCACGTCACCTCCGATGAGGAACGTGAACAGGGTGATGGAGATAAGGTCCTCGAAGGCGAGGATGCCGGCAATAAGGCCATTGCACTGGCCAGAAGAGGCAGGTGCTCTCAGGAGGCCTTCATAGCCACAAGATTCGTGAGGGATGATGACGAGATGCAGTGAGGACAATCCTGACATCTTCACCTTGCATCTGTGAACATTTGCCTCCTGTATGACAGCACACATACCCTTTGTGCTCAGGCTTATGTCATGGAAACACCGCGGCGACCCTAATAGTCGGTAGATTCCAGGAGGTTGATGACGACATGCAGTGAGGACATTCCATAGATCTTCACATTGCCTCTGTGAATGTCTGGCTGAGGGCAGCTTGCTTGAGCTCTGTGATCAGGGTCATATCATGGAGACACAGCTGAGAAACTTTAAATGTACCTGATCATTTGTCTTCAGCACCTGACCCCTTCAGGAGCACAGCATCGCCAGTTACAGATGCCAAAGAGATAGGTTAGCCCCACCGCAAAGGTGCTGAGAGCATACAGAATGATGGAAATCCAAGTTGCCTGCCCATGACATTCTGACAGCAATGACAAGCACCATTGAGGTGCTGGCATCACTAATATGTCCAGTGAGTGTGAAGCTGGACCATCACTTTGGCCTGAAGGTTACACACTGCACAGGTAAGAGACCCTGGACTGAGACACCCGTCTTTATCTTGTGCAGATCTGAGTGACATGAACACTGCTCATCATAACAAGGAGCCATAGGCAAGGAGACATTTTTGGGAGTTTATTTACAATAATAAACATTAAATAGAAGTGATTAGCACCTGTGCCCAGTGTGTGTGGGAAAAAAAGGCCTACGACCATACTAGTCTGAAAACGCCCGATCTCGTCTGATCTTGGAAGCTAAGCAGACTCAGGCCTGGTTAGTACTTGGATGGGAGACTGCCTGGGAATACCAGGTGCAGTAGGCTTCTCCAAAAGAGATACACCATCTTAACTTCCGCCCGATTGTTTGGCCCTTTTCCGCGGCTACGTTCGTGGCCGGATGTCCCTGGAGAGGGAGCACACGGTGTCTGCCGGCACTCTTGAGGCCTTCCGAGCTCGGTGGGCACTGTGGGGACTGGGGTGTTTTATTGACCCCTTTAATCACATTTTGGTTTAATGTTTGTATGTTTCCTTTAAACTTTGTCCTTGGTTTTACAGCTGACCTGACTTAGGGGCTGTGCTTGATTTATCCCTTATTTTGTTAATTTAGTTTAATTGTTTTAACTTCAAAAGAGTTACACCATCTTAACTCCAGCCCGATTGTTTGGCCCTCTTTCGCGGCTACGTTCGCGGCCGGGTGTCCCTGGAGAGGGAGCATGCTGTGTCTGCCGGCACTCTCTAGGCCTTCCGTGCCTGGTGGGCACCGCGGGAACTGGGGTGTTTTATCGACCCATTTAATCACATTTTGGTTTAAAGTTTGTAAGTTTCCTTTAAACTTTGTCCTTAGTTTTACAGCTGACCTGACTTAGGAGCTGTGTTTGCTTTATCCCCTATTTTGTTGATTTAGTTTTAATTGGTTGACTCAAAAGAGTTACACCATCTTAACTTTTCTAACCCTGCTGCTACATGGTGCTCCCCTGACAACCACAGTGGAGGTGGAGGCAGCCTCCTGACTGCTATGCCCTGTCTGTGATGACCATGGTGGGCATTGTCTGGAGGCTGAGCCCTTGAGGGCCCTGGCCTGCTTTGAGTGTCCTGATGTGGGCCAGCTGCACCCTACTTGGCCTGTTGATCGGGAGCCGTGGGGGTCACAGGAAGAGGAGATCTGGATTGGCCGGACATTCTCAGAGTCACCTGGGTGGATGGCCCTGGGGTGGTCAAGCTGCTGGTCTTCCTCCCTATATGGGTGCCCAAATGCCCCTGGCTGACTCCTTGAGGAGAAGGCGAAGCTGGAGTGAGATCGAGCTGCCCCGCGCCCCACTTGCGTTGACATTGTTGGAGGCTAATTATGGCATCAGCAATGGAGTTCAGCCTGTGCAGCAGTGCAGGACCGATATCCTGGACCAAGGTCTCCATGGCGCCTGCCATCATATCAGTGTTGACCTCGGTGCATTGGCATGCCAGCACTATCACCTCAGACTGAAGGCTGACGGACTCCTCAATTGTGCCTTTCAATCTGAGGAGTCTAGTGGACATCCCTTCCTGATGTTCCCAATCTTGACATTGCTGCTCCAGCAACTGAGATATCACCAAGCCCAGAGGCTCCTCATCTGACTTGGACAGCAGATTTCTGACCTCCAGCAGCCCTCCGAGTGCTGGAAATCTGGGAAGCCCCTGCCGCCGCCTGCTGTGGATCAGACACTGCGATGTGCTCATGAGATTGTGACCCCGAGGCTACTCTAGAACTAGGTCCCACTAAGGCGTGTGTCACTGCACTGGTGAAGAATGTGGGTGAGTGCTGTGACAGCTCTTCAATTAGGGTGTCATCAGATTCTTCTTATGGGTGTCCTCGGAGCTTGGGTCAAGGACCTGTCTTGTAGACCCCCTCGGCTGTTTCCCAGATGTGCCTGCGAAAGCAAAGAGAGATAACTAGTGCATGGCAGAGGACTGTGGAACAGGGGAACTCACTCACAGCATGGTTGTCTGACGGATGTTCCACCACTGGATCCTCACTTGGTTGAGCACTGATGACCTTAATGTCAGCACAGGAAGGGTCCAGATCATCGCCAGCTAGCTTGATGACTATTTTCAAATTGTGTTGGGTATCCCTCCACCAGTCTGCGACCTCTCCCTTTTGTCGTCTGCCAGCTTATCCTGCATGAATACAGATGGAGTGAGCATAAGCAGGACGCCTGCTGGGCCAGATGAGAAGGACCCTGGCATGTGTGGGTGGTGAGTGGTGCCATGGGTGGGATAAGGACATGATCCTTAAGGCATACGGACTCAAAACGTTAACTCTGTTTCTCTCTCCACAAACGCTGCCAGACCTGCTGAGTTTTTCCAGCATTTTCTGTTTTTATCCCTCTGTACTCGCACACATACATTGCCTGATGATCTTATGTGTGTCACTCTGAAGTGAGTAGATGGTGCCACTTATCCTGGTGGAGCGCAGCAGATCTTTCATTCTTTTTCTTCACTGCCTGCTGGTTCTGGAGTGGAACTATAGGCACTACCTTCCACTGTGACCCCTGTCCAGGCCACCTTGGTCACAAGGGAGGACCTCTCCTGGGAATCAGGACCCCCTGCCTTTCCTGAACAGCCTGTAGGAGAACCTTCAGGGAGGCATCACTGAACTGTTGGGGCCACAGGTTGTCTGCGACATTCTTGTATCTGCAGTTGGTCTCCCCATCTGGAACGACAGCCAGACTGATGCTGCTGGCTTGCAGTGAGTGAATGGCTGTCCGGAAGCCCTTATGGCACCTGGACCTTCAATTCTGTAATGTAAGGGTGGGGATGGTGACTTCCTACCTGCCCCCACTGCAAGATTTGTCCTGCTCCTTGCATGCACATGTAATGAGCTGAGCAGTGTGAAATTGCAGGGAGCCAGCCATTCCGCCCCTGAGCGGAAATCACTCTCATTTTTGCTCCTTCCCCCAACTTACACTTCAGAATGGAAGATTCCGCCCATAGTGTGAATGTTCTCACTGATGTGGCGATCTTGGCATGGTCATTTTGAGTAAGAGGGAGCCGCTATGTTGTTATGTCACTGGATGGATAACCTGTCTTTGTCCAGAAGTCTTTAATAGTACTGTTCAGCGATTAAATGTCCACTTGAGTCAACAATAAATTATCATTATTGTACTTCCTATGCCCAAATTAAAATAACGTTTATATTGAGAAAAAAAGTAGACATATCTATTGAGTCCTGGAGTACATTAGTTCTAACATTTTGCAAATGTGAGCAACATCCATTCACCGGTTTGCTGTCCATTAATTATCCACGCTTGTATGTTTCCTCACACCATATTCATGAATTTTTGTTACAAGTTATTTAGGATGCATTGTTGAATGTCTACTGAAAATACATATGCAACAAAGATGTTTTTATTTTGCGCTTAGACATAAAGCAATACTGAATACAAAGACAAAGATGAGAAATTTCCACTGTTTGGCGGAATTCTGGTTTTTGGAAAACCAAATTCTGCCATTTTAATTTCTCTCCTCTCTTTAATTTCGCTTCTCTCTTTTGAATCTGACATATTCTGACTGACTTTCTGTAATTGGGAGATGCAGAGTCCATGCCCCCAATAGCTGCTGCTTCCATGTGCAGCCTGCAGAGCCGTTCCTGCACTGGGTTGTCTACCTAGTGCCACATCTGTTGTGGGAGTCCATGTTGCTGGACTGGGGTGAGAGTGGGTGGAGGGGTCTGGCTGAGAGCAGGGCCAGGGAGGAGATTGAGCGTGGGGCTGGAAAACATAATGAATGAACAAGTAGGAAGAAGGAATGAAAAGCATAAATTACAAGTTCAAAAATATGAATCAAAACAATGACACTCATTTTAGTTACCATTTAAATTGCTGTAAATATATTTCAAAATTCTTTTGGTCACCATCTTGAAGTCTGAGTTTAAAAAAATGTAGGGGAAATAAGATTTTTAACTTGGTGAATTGTATGTTATAGTTCTCCATTATTAATTGAGTTATCAAAATCACCCTTATAATTTCAGTTCCTGCCTTTTAAATGTTGGGGCTTGTTTTCATGAGTAATGTAGAGCTTGGGTTGTGGTTTTCCCAGAGGTATCATTTCGCAAGCTGAAGAGGAAACAACAGGCAACTACAACTCAAAGTGCCTTCAAGAGCAGGGTTGGGGTGCTTCTAGGATCCTGGGGTTTGAGACCTGCTTCTTTCTACTTTTGGAGGGAGGGCATGATTCAGTAGGGGCCTGAGTGAGATTGGGAGCACTTGAACGGGGGATTAAGTGGAGAGGAAGGACACGAGTATGTAGGGGGGGAGGCTGGTGGGGGGAGAGTGTCTTCACCGAGTCTTCTTTCACAAGGGAATATGGAGAGTGACTGAAACCTTACATAAATATATAAAATATTAACATTTTTACAAAGTACTGTAAGGCCTGAATTTATTCCTCGTTGAACGAGCGTGATCGATGGACCTGGAAGCAGATGCGAAATGTGCTTCCACTTGCGATCGGCCCCCGACCGTGATCTTATGCTGGCTGGCTAATTAACGGTGAGTGAAACGCACCCGGAGAAAGGCTCAGCACTGTCTATGGGGGTGGGAAGATGGCGGGCATCAACATCACCACGGGTGCTGGTGAGCGCTTCCAGTGAGTGCCCTGAAGGCAAACAGATGCCTCAGGGAGTTCCAGACCGCCAAATAATAAAAGAAAGCACAAAAATGCTGCAAAAAATGACCACGCAGCACAAACAAGCACCTGAAAGCGTACCTAATTAAAAAAGGCAGTCCCCCAGATATTTCTTTTTATTTTAGATCCTAATGGAGATTTCATCCTGCCCTTAGATGAGGTTTCAACAAAAATGTAAAGCCCTCCAGGCCAATTGGCCCATCCGCCAACCGTAAGGTTGAACAGGCCACAAAAAATCGCTGACAATTGGGCCATTAATTAACTTAATTATCGGCGGATGTTCTTCCAACTTTTGTGCGTGCTCGCTGAGTGAAATATTGTGCGAGTACGTGATTATGGATCACTTACCAGACGTCATTTCACACGATTTCACGCCCATTCGGGTTGAGTGCACACCCGCCCATGGGACACAAAATTCTGGCCTCAAAGTACAGATTTTCTTGTTATGTATTATATGTTGTACAATATATGGACTTTGATAATAACCATGAAATGTTACCATGATGCTTTAGGCTGTTTTGTTGGTATCTGGGATAACGTTAATTTTTAAGTTTTTTGTATATAAATATATATATATGTTCATGAGATGTGAGCATCGCTGGCAAGACCAGTCATTCCCATCCCTAATTGTCCTTGAGAAGGTAGTGGTGAGTTAAAATGGGGTCATATTGGAACATAGTTTGCGAAGCACTGCTACAGTCCTTTCCTTCACTCTGCATATGTATCATCCAACAAGTTTATGTTCTGTTGTTAGTTGGACTTCATCCCATATTACATGCACTAACTGCATTGACTGCTGAAATGCTGAGTTTACATGGTGATTTTACACAAATACATTGGTCCACAGTCTTAATGGTAATAGAAGGTAAACAAATGGAAATATAAACCACTTGAACTCAAATAATTTCAGTTATTTGAAGTCGCATAGAAGTAATTGCATTTCACCACAGAACATAAAAGGTGCTATAATTAGATGATTCCTTGTCACACAAAAAATTTTAGACCTTTTTGTCTTTGGCCACTCTTACACCACAGAGCGAAGCATCTTCAGGGAAGCATTGCAAGCTGTAACACAGCCAACCAAATTTTCTGTCCATTTAGATATACAGTACAAACTCTCTGCAGAAATTGTAAATCCATAATCCAACAGTCACATGGTGGCAATAATGACAGCAAAAATGCAAGGCAACTAATATACAAAATTTGCTTCTCAAGCTACAGGGTAGGAGTTCACCAATAAACTTAATTTGCAGCTACACAAATTAAAACCGTTTATATCAGACATTTAACTCTAATAGCCAATCATTAGTTCTTCAGATGTATATTTAAATGGACAGAAAGTTTGGCTATTAAAGCGCAATTAAACAAATGGAAGAAACGTTCTCCACTCTTACTATGTTTGAACCTGATAATTATTCTGAAATTAAAACATAAAACTGAATTACTAGATGAAAAATTAACAGACTCCCTTTCAGGTGCAGTCTGTCGTACTTGAGTTTCTCTATTTGGTGTGGCTATGCAGCCTAATATATCTAATTGCAATAATAGGAAAATGTACTCTATTGCAAAATCTATCCCATGACATCATCTTTCCTCCTTTTTCTATCATTCCTATCGTGAACATCTGCATTCTATGATAGTGAATTTGTTTTATCTTTTAATCATTGTAGTCTGTATTTTCTAGTGTTAGTGACTGTAGGAAATTGCCACCAATATTTAAAGAAAAGAGTAAACGTACTGCCATCCTTTAAATAGTTTATCTTGAATAAAAGATTTTGGTATAGTTTGAAAACACTTATCATGATAATTATTTGATAAACTGGTAAACAAGATTTTCCTCAAACACCAAAAATACATTAACACTTGATGATATTAAATAGTGTTTAAATATAGTAATTCTTTCCTCCAGAGGTTTGTACATCATTGATAATACTGGTGTCTTACGTCAGATCATGATCAACGATCTGCCTGTTGGGCGTTCAGTGGATGAGGTCATGAGGCTGGTTCAAGCATTCCAATTTACAGATGAGCATGGTGAAGGTAAACTGACATTTTAAACATTCGCATCTTTAATGTATATATTAAAAATGTTTGGAAATACAGCATTTGGGTAATTTCAAAGTGTACGTTTATGTATAATGCTTTATTTCTGCAGTGTTGTAGGTATATCAAAGCAGCATGGTGCCATTCCAATTAGGGAAGCCACCAGCCCATACTGAGCCTTTACAGGTGGTGATTTAAAGATCTTTAATGATTGGAAATCAATGGCAGCATTCCGCTATAATTGATCCCCCTCAGATCACCTTTGCTCTGTGAAATGCTGGGCACCTTAGGCAGATCCTGTAGACCCATGCTTTATCTTATGAATCTGAGTTTGGGTGGGAATCTGGCTTGGAGTATGGTAATGATGCCTGGGGATTAGAATAATCCACGCTTTGTCTGGTGAGTCCGGTGCTCACTCTGTTGGTCCTAAACTTGCCTCAGTTAAAATTGGGTCTATAATGTCTGCCCTGTAGGTGTTTTAATATAGCGTTCTGATAATTCTTTGTGCAATAATATGTTTTTTAACTTCATCATTTCAATTTTAAGAATGATACTTAATCAATTTGATTTGTTTACACTTCTGGTTTGTTTACACTTGTTGAAAAACTCTTTATTCTTTAAAAACCTTTTTTAACAAATGTGAGTTGGTTGTATTTAATAATTGGCTACAGCTGCACCCGGGAATGATAACAACCCGGCAAGGGATGAACCTTTTTGCTGGCTAAGATCTTTTGAACTTTGCTGGAGAGGTGCCTGTAGGAACAGTGTTCCTCGTTCCTCTGCATCTACTTGCTGCTGCTCTGGACCTCACCAAGCACTTGCCACAACAGTGGGTGCTGGGGTCCACCCACCACCCAGAATGGTTTCAATGCAAACAATTAATCATTAGCATCCATGAATATCTCAAGCACAGTCAAACCTAGGCCTAGATTCTTGGTCATTTTCATTGAATGAGGTGGGTTATTTTATTAATAACATTCATTTTGTTATACATAACATGCCTTGCACAGTATGTTAAAATGCTCTTCTGTCCAGTTCTCCAATATGCTGTTTTCTCTATTGTAGTCAATTGTGTGGCAATTGATTGCATTAGAAAACTGACCATTTTAAATTTAATGTTGCCTCCCCCCTCCCCAAACCATCTTTCCATTCACATCTACCCTCTGACCATCCTCTAGAACTCAGCATGCTTTAAGACACGACACACAATTTGTTTCCCTCATTTGCATGTGATCATAATCCACCCACTGAACTTTGAGTGGAATTTTTGATGGACTTCCTATTTTATGGTCTTCTTTCTAACCCCTACCTGCATCCCCCCAAATTATACTGATTTCCCAGTGGTATGGTGCAGGAAATTTGGGTTCATATTTCCATTGCTTATGCCTCCTTATTGTGAATAGCCAGTTAACAGCTGTCAGCTACTCATTTATTTTTTCATTAAAATTAGTAAAGACAGTAACTTAAACCCCTAGAAGTTTACCATCAATCCTGTTTAATCTGTGTTTCTTATTATATATGCCTTGGGATATGAACTGGTTATGTGCAATCACTCTAATGAATGCTAGTATTTAATTCCTGGTAGTGTACAATTTTCACAATGTCTTTCCTTTATATGCCTGAAGTGCAGAATCAGAACTGTTATCCTGTAACACCTGGAAAAGTTAACTTTATTCTAGCTAAATATAAGGCAAATCACTTTAATAATAATTGGCAATTGATTTGTTGTTTTTGTATTCAAGAGTCTGCACTCTTTATACCATCCACACTTATCGGAAGCAATTGTTTATATCAAGCAAATAGCAAGAACTCATTTACCATTACCATTGAGCTCAATTACAAAGGCACTGCTATTAACGTTAACAATATCATTGAGCATGATGGATATTTCAGGCAGTGGGGCATCAACAGGTGGTTATCACTGTTGTGATGTTGAATATATGGCCAGGGATAAGATGTGGGAGGTGAAAGCTTTGTCATCTTAATGGTTACTGATTGCACTAACCATCAAGATGATGAGGCAGAATTTTGATGTCAGTGTGCAGGGGTGGGCCCAATGTGTAAAATGACGCGTGATGACGTCGGGTGTGCATCCCAACGTCGCTGTGCGCCATCGCGATGTTTCGGTGGGCAATTGTGCTTTGAGCTCTAATGCACCACTAAAGGCCCTTGAGCCATTAATACATTGCGATTTTTCAGAGCCCGTGCGATTTTCAGAGCGTCGCACAGGTGCAACAGCAGGTGGGTAGGCCACATTTTTAAAAACTTCATCCATGGGCGGGATAAGAGGGGCGAATGGGCTCGCAAATGCTATTGTTAGTCATTTACTTTAGAAACTTACTGCTACTTGCTTGTGTGAACAGGAGAACTTCAAATCTTTTCAGAGCTGCTTTTACAGGAATTACAGGCTTCAGGTCAGAACTCTCATGTAAACATAATTCTTGGAGCCTTGCAGGTTTCAGGCAGCCTTCCCTTACCCTGGGAATGGGGGTTGTGCTCTCCACTGGATGCACCTCCTCCTCTGAGGAAGAGAGGGCCAGAAGGGAGAGGAGGCCAGGAGTCCGTATGCCTCCAGGGGAACCACCTTTGGGAGGACAGGTGCAGGCACAAGGGGTGCAGGACCAACAGGAAGTGCAAGGGCCACAGAAGAAGCCACTATCCCTGCTGCCAGGGTTTACAGGTGGCAATGCAACTGCCTCAATATGTCTGAGGTGCAGTGCTGAAGGAGGTTCCGTTTCTCAAGGGAGACCATGACCTCCATCTATCAGATGATAGGCCCTGAGATCAGTTCCAACAGTGTGGGTGGACACCCCATGCCAGTGGCGTTAAAGGTCACGGCTGCCTTCAACTTCTATGCCTCTGGCTCTTTCCGGTGGGTGATCTTTGTGGAGTCTCCCAGTCAGCTGTCCACAGTTGTGTCAAGGTGGTTGCACACGCTCTGACTTGATTTTCATTCACTACTGCTCGGACAATGCCAGCCAGGCGGAGCGAGCCAGAGGCTTCGCAGCGATTTCTGGGTTCCCCCACGTCTGGGGTGTGATCGACTGCACACATGTGGCCATCAAGGCGCCAGCGGGTGAGCCGGGCACCTTTGTCAATAGGAAGGGATTCCACTCCATGAACATGCAGATAGTGTGTGAGCATAGGATGCAGATTCTGCAAGTCTGTGCATGGTACCCAGGCAGCTCCCATGACGTGTACATCCTGAGACACTCCCAGGTGCTGAGGTTCTTCAGTGCTCCAGCCTGGCTGGATGGATGGCTGCTGGGTGACAAGGGCTAACCCCTTAAAAGGTGCCCCATGAGGCCCCTCCAACATTCAAGAACAGAGGCTGACCGGTGGTACAATAGGAGCCATGCTTCCACAAGGGTTGTGGTAGATATAACCATTGGTCTTCTCAAGATGCGCTTCCGATGCCTGGACCGTTCAGGGGGTGCACTGCAATACCCCCCAGATCGTGTGTCACTGATGGTGGTTGCATGCTGCGCTCTCCACAATTTGGCGCTGGAAAGGGTGGATGCAGTGGAGGAAGAAGATGTCGATGCAGATGCTCTGGTTGCACACGATGAGTCCAGTAGTGAGTCTGAGGATGAGCACACTCAGGAGAACGCTGAAGGGATAGATGCTGACCCTGGCAACCTCCAGGGAGGCTAGCCCACCACAGATGGACCTCCAACACGTGCCAGGGCTACAGGCTCCATACTCAATACCTGAGAGCAACATCTGCCTAGTTCAGAACATTAACTACGTGCCTTGTCAATAAAGCTCAATGACAAACAAGTCACTCATAACATCATGGGTTCCCGTACACCTGCAGAAGTAATGAGCCTTGTTCAGAACTAAAACATTTAATAATTTCATACAACAAAACAGTACTGAATGTTCATTTAGAGGTGTTGAGCTGCACACTAAGAAGCAACTAATACGGGGACAACAGAAAACCACCAGTGATAAGCCCGTGGTGTGCCTAAGCTGCTTTATGCTTACGTTTTTGGGTGTTACGTCCAGGTGCTCCCCCCTTGCTAGCACTGGCATTGGAGACAGCCTGCTCACTCTGCTGTCCGGCTGGCCTAGATGGATTTTGGAGCTTATGATGGCTCTGCCTGGGCGGGAGCGGCCAGTGGCACGGTTGGCATTTCCCCAGTTGCTGCAGGCTCATCGGATGCCACGGTCACTGACAGAGGGGCGGAGGAGCTGCTGCCCTCATCTGGAGCGCCCTGAGAGGAGCCCGCAGAGATGACAGGCAGCTCGTGCGCCAACATGAGGTCACTTCGGACCTCCCTGCTCACCATTGATGGATGGGCATCTAGCTGGGATACTGGGTCCCCAATTCATCTCCTGCACTGACACTGACCACCTGAGGCCAGTGCCACTGTGAGGGCTTGCAGGTCTAAGCACATCTCTAGGAAGCCCTGATTGTTCTGGAGGAGCCTCTCCATGAGAGTGGAGGAAGCATTGCATTCGGCCATGAGGGTCAATGCTTTGCTGATGCTCTGCATGGACTCCTCCATCACAGAGACCATGGCACGCATTGCATCATGTATCTCTGCCAGATCCTCCCGCAGACCCTGCTGGACATCCAGCATCTGCTGCCTGAGGGACAACTCCAGAGGCACATCATCAGCCTCCGACTGAGCATGTTCCTAGTCTCTGATAGCCAGCACCATGGGCACCCTCTGTCTCCACCTGCACCTCAAGCGAGTGTGAAGTGCCCTCACCACTGTGCACTGGGACACTAGCTGACCATCTTATCCCCACCGAGGTGCTGGTATCTGTGCTGGTGCCTGTCTGGCTCAGATGGTGTGACGTCGGTGCGTATGTCTCTTCAGGGCCCTCTGGTGTCAGTGGCAGGCCCTCTGTCTCCTCAGTCCGGGCGTGCTCCGGTGAGGTTGAAAGGAAGAACAAGAACATTTGATTAGTTGAAGTAGTAACGCTGTTAATGTGCATGTTCTGGCACCACCCCCCCTCCCCCTGGATTAGGATTAGGATGCGCTCCTCCTATAATTAACGGGAAACCCATGTTGGAGGCTGAATTCAATAAATAGTCAACAGCGGAACAGTTGCAACAGACATTGTGAATTCAGTGCACAGCACTTTTACCTCCCCCTGGCACCCCAACCTCACCGCTGTCGATAGAACTGGGTGCATGGCGCCTCTCCAGCTCGAGAGCCTCCCTTACCCGTTGTGCCCATACACCAAGCCGAAGATTACCTGGGCGGCTGAAAAGCGGCATCGATTGCCGATTTAAGGGCCTTAACTAGCCCGTTAATTAATGGCAAGCACGCATGGAACTTCATTGCGCTGCCCAGCGAAATATTCTGCCCAATGTATCAGTGCATTCCCCACATCTTATAGTGGGCACTTGTGGCCACAATGGACAGTAAATTGTGAGAGGTCATATCATTGTAAATACGGTGTATATTTTTTATAGTACTTTGAGCTAATCAACTGAAAAACATTCAAAGGGATGAATGAAATAAATCTTGTTAATTCTGATAGTATCAATCATCTTGTTTATTGCACTTAGGTGCAGTGTACAGGGCCAATGTCCTGGAAGAGTACAAAAGTTAACATCATGGAGAGAATTTTCAGCATATCGGGGTGGGCTGTGCGGGAGCGGGCGGGCACACAGCCAACTGCCGTCCGCGATCGGCTCTATGCCACCATTTTACGTGGGCGGGCCAATTAAGGTCCGCCCAGCATGAATTGTGGCTCCCAAGGACAGCGGTGAGTCTGAGTAGGTGGGCCTGCCCTCCGCCTGTCCACATCCGTTCTGCATTATTGTGTGCGGTCTTCTCCTGAAAGGAGAGAGGAGCATTGATTAATCCACCCTGTACCTGGATTCCCATTGCAGCCCTGCCACCCCCACTTGAATGAAACATTGCAGAGCTCATCTGATTCATAACTCTGGAGCCGCCATACTCTCACTCCAAGCCAGGGCTGGCCCCCTTGCCCAGATGCTGCCTCCATCACATTTGCCACTCACACTGTACGATCTTCCAAAGCAAGGAAGCACTAACACCTAGAAGGACAAGGGCAGCAGATGGATGGCTGCCCCGCCACCTGGAAGTTCTCTTCCAAGTCACTCAGCTTCCTGACTTTGAAATGTTTCAGCGTTCCAGCACTGTGCCTAGGTACAGATCCTTGAGGTTGCCCCCAAAACAAACTGTGGGGGTAAGTGCATCACATGCAGCGGATACAGAATCCAGCTCAGCACCACTCTCTCAGGGGCAACTAGGCATGGACAATAAAAGCTGGCCTACCCAGCGAAGGCCACATGCTGTGAATGAATCAATGCAAAAACTAAATTCAGAGTTTGGGATGGGGAGCAGGGGGGCAACCTAACTGCCGTGCTAAGGGATCCAACACGGTACTCACCCTTTCTGTTTGCAAGAGACCGTTGAACCACTTGCGGCACTGAACCCAGGTGTGTGAACTGACCCCTTCTGCCACCTCTTCCCAGGCACGTTCCGTCATGTGGTGAGGCTTCGTCCTCCCGTCCCTTGGTACTATGATCGCACGCCATGTTGCCATCTCGTCTAGGAGGGCAGCGAGGCACTCATTCGAGAATCTCAGGGCACAATGCCCCACTGACCTGCCCTCCTGCCTGGCTTGCTCTCAGAGAGCGCTCTTGGGAAGCCTTCTGTGCGCCATTGTTGGCATTCTTTGGAAGGTTGCCTATACAGTTTTTTAAACAGACCGCCGGGTTGCCATTTGACCCGGCAGTCATTGGACTCCAGCCGCTGCCTGCCCCCTCCCGCTTTCCTTGGGAGCCACAATTCACGCTGGGCGGACCTTAATTGGCCTGCCCGCGTAAAATGGTGGCATAGAGCTGATCGCGGACGGCAGTTGGCTGTGTGCCCGCCCGCTCCCGCACAGCCCACCCCGATATGCTGAAAATTCTCTCCATGATGTTAACTTTTGTACTCTTCCAGGACATTGGCCCTGTACACTGCACCTAAGTGCAATAAACAAGATGATTGATACTATCAGAATTAACAAGATTTATTTCATTCGTCCCTTTGAATGTTTTTCAGTTGATTAGCTCAAAGTACTATAAAAAATATACACCGTATTTACAATGATATGACCTCTCACAATTTACTGTCCATTGTGGCCACAAGTGCCCACTATAAGATGTGGGGAATGCACTGATACATTGGGCAGAATATTTCGCTGGGCAGCGCAATGAAGTTCCATGCGTGCTTGCCATTAATTAACGGGCTAGTTAAGGCCCTTAAATCGGCAATCGATGCCGCTTTTCAGCCGCCCAGGCAATCTTCGGCTCGGTGTATGGGCACAACGGGCAGGCGGGTAAGAGACTTTTTAACAAAACTCATCCACGGATGGGATAAGAGGGCTCAGTGGGGTTGTCAATCTGGTCTGTGAGTATTTATTGCAGAAAGTTTTTTAAACTTGCCTGTGTGATCTGTAGCAGTTCAGAACAAATTCCAACAGCTTTCTGTGTACTTCTAACCTTCAGGTCAGCACTTTGTAGTCAGTAATCTTTATCGGGCCTGCAGCTTTCCAGAGGCCTCCCTTTAGCCTGAGTATGGGTTCTGACATGCCCACTGGAGGCAGCTCCGCTGAGGTGGAAGGGAGGACTAGAATGAGGAGGAAGCCAGGAGTGCACAATCAGCCTCCAGGGGAGCCACCTTTGGGACTATAGGCGCAGGCACAAGGGGTGCAGGGCCAAGAGGTAGTCCAAGGTGGAAGGGACCACAGAGGACGCCACTATCCTACTGCCAGGGTATACAGGCAGCAAAGCAGCTATCTCAGTATGACTGAGATGCAATGCTGAAGGAGGCGCCGACTGTCAAGGGAGACAGTACACTACAACTTTTAGATGATTGGCCCTGAGATCTCTCCTAACTGTGTGGGCGGACACCCCATGCTGAAGGTCACAGTTGCCCTCAACTTTTATGCCTCTGGCTCCTTCCAGGGCTAGGTGGGTGATCTTTGCGGTGTCTCCCAATCAGCTGTCCATACTTGTGTCAAGCAGGTCACAGATGCTCTGTTCAGGCATGCATTGACCTTCATCCACTTCTGCTAGGACCAGGCAAGCCAGACACAATGAGCCATTGCTGGCTTCCCCCATGTCCAGGGTGCAATAGACTGCACATACGTGGCCATCAAGGCGCCAGCAGGTGAGCCTGGTGCCTTCGTCAACAGGAAGGGATTCCATTCAATGAATGTGCAGATAGTGTGTGATCACAGGATGCTGATTCTACAAGTCTGTGCAAGGTACACAGGCAGCTCCCACAACACCTACATCCCCAGACGCTTCCAGGTGCCGTGGTTCTTTAGTGCTCTGGCTCGGCTTGATGGATGGCTGCTGTGTGACAAGGGCTAGCCCCTCAGAAGGTGGCTCATGATGCATCTCCGCCATCCAAGAACAGAAGCTGAGTAGCGGTACAATAGGAGCCATGCCTCCACAAGGGTTGTGGTGGAGAGAGCCATCGGTCTTCTCAAGATGCGCTTCTGATGTCTGGACCGCTTAGGGGGCACACTCCAGTACCCCCCAGATCATGTGCCGGTGATAGTAATTGCATCCTGCGCTCTCCACCATCTTGTGCTGGAAAGGGGGACGCAGTGGACGATGAAGACATTGACGTAGTGGATACAGCTGCACACGATGAGTCCAGCACTGATTCTGAGGAGGAGGAAGCACAGGGCAATGATAAGGGGCTGAACGCTGACCCGGGACTACACCAAGGAGGCAGGGATACCAGGGAGCCTTCAATCCAACGAACCTTCAGCTAGCTCCACACAAATCGATCAGGAGGACCAGCCTTGCCTGGTGCTTCCATACTCGCCACTTAAGTGCTACATCTGCCACTATATCAGCTGCAAATAAAGGCTTTGGACATAAACCTCAATATCCACTCAAACACTCATGAAATGTATGTAAAACATACAAATGCAGAGCAAAGGAGCCACCCTCACACATGGAACACATCTGGTTTTAATTTTCTCCATCATAAGGTCACACAAAATGAAAGCAAAACGTTTTTCAACCATAAACAAATAATAATTCCCTAATCTAGGGCCAACACAAAAGCACCAGTGAGAAACCCGTGGTGTGCCTTAGGTGCTTTATACTTATGTTTACAGATGCTACGTCTTGGTGCTGCCCTATCGCTTAGAGTGGCTTCTGAGACAGCCTGCTGATTCTGCTGTTCTGTTAGCCTTGATGACCTTGGCAGCCGTCCTCTGGCCCGTGGAGCCTTTGCTGGCCCCACCTGGGAGGGATCTGCCAGGACCACAGCTGGCATTTCCCCAGTCGTCGCAGCCTCACCTGATGAAGCAGTCACTGGGAAAGAGGCGGAGCAGCTGTTGCCTTCATTAGGAGCGCTGTGAGTGGAGCCCACGGATACGACAAGCAGCTGCTCCGCCGACGTGAGGTTGTACCGGACCTCCCTGCTCACCGTCGATGGATGGGCAACGAGCTGGGAAGCTTGAAGCCCACACCATCTCCCACATTGGCAATGACCAGCTGTGGCCACTGGCGCTGTGAGGGCTTGCAGGTCCGAGCATAACCCCGGGAGAAGCTGCTTGTTCTCCTGAAAGCCCCTCTCCACGGGAGTTGCCACTCTGTCTATGGAGGAAGCATGACGCTCTGCCATGAGGGTCATTGCATCACTGATGCTCTGCGTGGACTCCTCCACCATGGACACCAAGCGAAGCATAGTCTCATGCAACACTCCCAGATGCTCCTGCACACCTGGCCGCATTTCCTGCAGCTGCTGCGTCGCAGATGACTCCAGAGGCACATCATCACCCCCCGACTCAGCATGTACCTGGTCTCTTGCAGTCCTCCAGCTGCTGGCACCATCGGCACTCTCTGTCTCTGTCAGCTCCTCCAGCGATTGTGAAGTGCCTTCTCCACTGTGCCCCGGGACACTAGCAATGCCCACCGATGTACTAGTGTCTGCGCTGGTGCCTGCCGCGTAGAAATCATGTGACACAGGTGATAGTTGAGGTACCTCAGGTGTGAGAGGGGGCATCTGCAATTGCTCCTGGCGGACAGTCTCTGATGATGCTGAAATTAACAACAAGGACAGTGGATAAGTTAGCGTGCACACAGTGACACACTTCATCCCTTTCCCCCTGGCTTATTACGTGCTCAACCTTCCAGAACGTATGGAGACGAATATTGATGGGGTGGCAAATAGTCCGGAGGAGACCCAGTCATTACATGCGGATACAGATGGGCTGGTCAGATGGCCTAAGGAATTCCAAATGGATTGTTATGTGGATAAGTGTGAGGTGATGCACTTAGGCAGGAGAAACAAAGTATGGGAATCCACGAGGAATGGTAGGACCGTGGAAAGTAAGGAGGATCAGAGGGACCTTGCTGGGCATGTCGACAGGCCCGTTAAGGTAGCGGGACAGGTACATAAGGCATTTAAGAAGATAAATGCCATATTTGCCTTTATTAGCCAAGGAATAGAATTTAGGAACAGGGAGGTCATGTTGCAAGTGCAGAAAACGTGGCCTAGGCCACAGCTATAGTTCTGCATGCTGTGGTGATATGCGCTTCATGGGAAGGAGTGGAGAAAGTGCAGAGGTTGCTGACCAGGATGCATGCTGGGCTGGAGAGTTGGAGTTATGAGGAGACATAGCATAGACTGGGGATATTTCCCCTGAAGCAGAGGAGATTGAGGGGTGACACTATTGAACTTTATAACATTATGAGGGGCATAGATAGGGTTGGTAGAAAGGAAGTTTTCCCCTTGGCGGAGGGTTGAGTAACCAGGTGACATTGATTTAAGGTAAGGGGCCTGAGATTGACGGGTGAGGTGATGAGCAACTTTTGCGCACAGTAATGTGGGGCACACTGCCTGAAAGGGTGGTGGACGCAGAAACCCTCCTAACATGTAGTAAGTTTTTGGATGTAGCAGTTACGATGCCATGGCATACAAGACCATGGGGATAGTGGTCAGAAATGGAATAAGGCGGCTTTGGAAGGTGGTTGACACATGCATCTTCGAAGGGCCGAGGGACCTTTGTCTATGACCCACACCTCTGACTCTATCAGCCTGTGAATGAGCAATGTTGTGACAATAACGATTCAAACAATCATCAGTGCTATGGATGGTGGGAAGACAGAGCGGATGTCATTGTTGGCCTCAAATACCTGGCTGTTCCACCCCAGCCTCAACGACACCAGTTGACCTGCGCGCATGGCGCCTCTCAAGCTCCAGGGCCCCCTGCTCGAATTGGCTTAAAATCATCAGCTGGGCCTGGCCGCCTCCAGTCCGTGAACGCTCACAAGCATTGTGAGCATTTTTCTCCTGCAAAACAGAGAAGACCATTCATTGTGGCTAACCGCACATGGGCTCTGCATGCCGCACCCCAACCACAGTGGCCCATATCAGTGCCTCCTCTCCACACCACTGCTGAAAAGCCACACTAAGATATTATGCGTGCTCTCAACCCTCCTGCCCCCCGGCTGGCCACCTTGGACACATTCTGCGTCCATCACCTTAGGAAACACACAGTCTTAGCTCCCATAGCAAGGAGGCGCAACTCGGTGCGGTGTCGAAGGCAGTGGTTGTCTCTTGGCTGCAAGACCTTGAGGCTCCCCTTCCACAATCTCATCACCATGAATAGGACATCTGTTGGGGTCTCAGTGTGCCCCTAGCTGCATCTCCTGCAGGTTGCCCCCAGACTAGTCATATGAAACTAAGAGCAACACATGGTGCGGGGGAGAACTCATCTCCTCATGAACCACTCAGGTTAATGTAAGCATGGGCACTATCTGCTTGCCCACCCAATGTATGAGAAATGCCCAACATGATTCAATGCAGTCACAACAATAAGACTTGTCGGGTGGGGGGGTGGGTGGGGGGGGGGGGGGTGCCCTCAAAGGCTAAGGCTACTGCTGGGTTAAATGCCCAATGCCAACATGGCACTCACCCTTCCAGAGCGCAACAAATCGTTGGAACGCTTACGTCACTGGATCCAGGTGCGCCACATTACGTCGCAGGAAGCTCACCACCTCTGCCACCTCCTCCCATGCACATTTGGTCATGTGTGGGGGGCCTCCTCCTCCCATACTGGGGGATCAACACCTCCTGCCATGCTGCCACCTCCTCGAGGAGGGCATCAAGGCAATCATCAGAAAAGTGAGGGGCACATTGGCCCCCTGCAGCCTGCCCTGCTGCTATGACAGACCCTGCAGCCTGCCCTGCTCCTCTGCCGTTCCCTTCAGAGTGCCCTGCTGAGCAGACCCCCTGTGGTTGGATCTCCAGGTGGCCATTGTGAGCAGCCTACAGGAGGCTTCCAGGCCTTCTTTTTAATAGCCTGCCAGGTTGCCATTGGACCTGGCAGTCTGTGCACCCCCGCTGCAGCCCGCACATTCCCGCTATCCATGGGAGTTGGAAATATGCTGGGTGGGCCTTAATTGACCCACCCGTGCAAAATGGTGGTGCAGCCTCGATCACGGTTGCTGATTAGGTCCGCGCCCACCCAAGTCCGCTCCTGTTCTGCCTGCCCACCAAACAGAAAATTTTGGCCATTGAACTGGCATCACATTAGTACTTCAGTTTTCACTATGTAACCAAATTGGATTTTTCCAGTTTAGGTCTGATTACATGAATATTATGCTTTATCAGTCGAGTGCATAATAGATTTGATTACAAAATTAGGCTAAATAAAGAATTAGAGACAACTTTTGAACAACTAGAAATGTCTGGTTATTAGTGTTTTTGTTGCCAATTAATTATCCAGCATTCATTGAACAAGCGGTTTAAATTATCTTCCTTATAATGGGGATGCAGATAATGTTGCGTATAGATGGGGTAGAAAATCAGGTACAGAGGTGGCAGAATGGATTTCTGTTTTACCTGTGCTTTCCGTCTTTATAGGAGCAGGTGATTTGTACTGTTCTGGTGCAAGCCACATTGGTGTCTTCTGTTTTATGTATTTGAGGGCACGTCCTTGCTGGCTGGTAAATTCCAATACATTGCGTTATTAACAGAATTTAATTACTGTGAGCCTGAAAAACCTGAAGCACTGCTGCTTAGCTGCTAAGTATGGTAAAACTGGCTAGCTCATCTTTTTGGGGCCATTTAAGAACCATTTTTTGATCATTACTACAGTTTGTTTCTTTGGATTCTTTGGATAAGCTTATTATGGACAAAGAAATAGACAAGCTGCAAAAAAATGTTTTGGATTGGAGGAGAGTGCATTTTAGTAAAATAGGGCAGGATCTGGCCAAGATAGACTGGGAACAGCTACTTGTGGGGAAATCTACAGAGGAGCAGTGGGAGGGGTTCAAAAAGGAAATGGGGAGGGTGCAGGCTCAGTATGTTCCCTCTAGGTTGATAGGAAGGAGTAAGAAGCCCATAGAACCATGGATGACCAGAGCTATTCAGGATACGATGAGAAGGAAAAGAGGCTTTTAGCAGGGAGAAGGGAAGCAAATCAGCAGAGGCATTAGTGGAGTACTGAAAGTGCAGGGTGGAGCTTAAGAAAGCAATTAGGAGAGCAAAGAGGGGATATGAGAAAGTTCTGGCTGTTAAAAGTAGGGAAAATCCCAAGATATTCTGTGAGTATATCAATGGGAAGAGGATTAGCAGGGAAAAAGTAGGGTCCATAAGGGACCAAGGGGGCAATCTTATGGGTGGAGTCAGAGGACATCGGTAGAATGTTGAATGAGTACTTCACATCTGTCTTCACCCAAGAGAATGAGGATGAAGGTATGGAACTCAAGGAGAGAGACTGCGAGGTTCTTGAGCAAATTGATAAAGGGAGTGACAAGGTATTGGAGGTGTTGGGAGGCTTAAAAGTGGACAAATCTCCAGCTCCGGATGATTTGTGTCCCAGACTGATGAGGGAGGCATGGGAGGAGATCACAGGGGCTCTGACCCAAATTTTTAATTCCTCTCTGGCCACAGGGGAGGTGCCAGAGGATTGGAGAACAGCTAATGTGGTTCCGCCATTTAAGAAGGGTTGTAAAGATAAGCCAGGGATTACAGGCCAGTGAGTCTCACGTCAGTGGTAGGGAAACTATTGGAGAAATTTTTGAAGGAGAGTATCTATCTCCACTTGGAGAGGCAAGGTTTGATCAGGGATAGTCAGCATGGCTTTGTCAGAGGGAGGTCATGCCTAACAAATTTGCTTGAATTTTTTGAGGAGGTGACCAGTTGTGTAGTTGAGGGTAGTGCAGTTGATGTAGTTTATATGGATTCAGCAAAGCCTTTGACAAGGTCCCACATGGAAGACTTATAAAGAAGGCAAATGCACATGGGATACAGGGTGATTTGATAAGGTGGATTCAAACTTGGCTTAGTTGTAGGGGGCAAAGGGTGATGATGAAGGATGCTTTAGCAACTGGAAGCCAGTGTCCAGTGGCGTACCACAGAGAACTGTGCTGAGTCCCCTATTATTTGTCATTTATATAAACGACATAGATGACTATGTGGGGGGTAGGATTAGTAAGTTTGCGGGTGACACAAAGATTGGCCGGGTGGTTAACTGTGAGGTTGAGTGTCTTGGGCTACAGGAAGATACAGATGGGATGGTCAAATGGACAGATAAGTGGCAGATGGAATTTAACCCTGAAAACTCTGAGGTGCTACACTTTGGAAGGAGTAATTTGACAAGGAAGTATTCAATGAACAGCATGACACTAGGAAGTTCTGAGGAACAAAGGGATCTTGGCATGTGTGTCCATAGTTCTCTGAAGGCAGAGGGGCATGTTAGTGGGGTGGTGAAAAATGCAAGTGGGACACTTGCCTATATAAATCGAGGCATAGATTAAAAAAGTAGGGAGATCATGTTGGAGTTGTATAGAATCTTGGTGAGGCCACAGCTGGAGTACTGTGTGCAGTTCTGGTCGCCACATTATAGAAAGGATGTGATTGCACTGGAGGGGGTGCAGAGGAGATTCACCAGGATGTTGCCTGGGATGAAACATTAAAATTATGAAGAGAGGTTGGATAGACTTGGGCTGTTTTTGTTGGAGCAGAGAAGACTGAGGGGTGACCTGATCAAAGTGTACAAGATTATGAGGGTCATGGACAGGGTGGATAGGGAGCAGCTGTTCCCCTTAGTTGAAGGTTCAGTCACGAGGGGATACAAGTTCAAGGTGAGGGGCAGGAGGTTTAGTGGGGATGTGAGGAAAAACTTTTTTACTGAGAGGGTGGTGACAGTCTGGAATGCACTGCGTGAGAGGCTGGTGGAGGCAGGTTACCTCACATCCTTTAAAAAGTACCTGGATGAGCACTTGGCACCTCATAACATTCAAGGATATGGGCCAATGCTGGTAAATGGGATTAGGTAGGTAGGTAGGTCAGGTGTTTCTCACGTGTCGGTGCAGACTTGATGGGCCGAAGGGCCTCTTCTGCACTGTGTGGTTCTGGATTGATTTTTCTTTTGTTTGCTTTGCTGGGTCTACAATTTTTTCCTTTTTCTTTTTTTCTTGTACACCCTATAACTTAAGATGCTGCCACACATCACCCTGTGCATACTTTGGGAATTATTTTTAAATTTCCTTTGCCCTTGATAATTAGAGGAAGCAGTGTTCAACAACCAGGAGCACAGGCAGGTGCACTGGCATCAAAGAAATATTGAGGAGTTATGTACCTATCATATGTCTCCAGTGTAAAATGCTAAATGAGTAGATTAAATCGCATTCAGTGACAGATGCACTCTCTCTGCTGCTGACTGGAAAATCTGGATCAATGAATTCTGCTGTGCTTGTGCACATCTGCCTTCTTAACCATTTCGCAATAATGGTGTTGAAATTCATAATATGGTCATACTTCATAGTTTGTGAAGTGGATCATTTTATAAATATTAATTAAAACTTTCCTTTCTTACAGTTTGCCCTGCTAATTGGAAGCCTGGTGCTGACACCATCACACCTGATGTAGAAAAGAGCAAGAATTACTTTGCAAAACAGAAATAGCTTCCAGTTCGTTTATAGTTCATTGTAACCAATATGGGATATTAATCTGTTAATTGTGTGGCTGAAATAAAGAGTTGTTTTTAGTGAGCAGGTATTTTGCTGCTGTTTGCTGAGACCAAAACTGATAGGTATGAGGGTACATTTTATGCATTGAAGCTCTCTGCACTGAGCCTTGCTTGATGAGACATGGATTGGAGATTTGGCATAGAGATGAATCTGCCCAATATGCGTACTCCTGGTTTTCCAGTAATTAATTTCAATCACTGGAAAATCAAGAGGCTGTGAGTTGGATGTGCTAATCCCTGTGTCTGATTTTCCAATTGTTGGCCTCATGGAGTGAAGCTCTCGTCCAGGAGCAAAGTCTTGCAAAATTTACCCTGTGTCTGACAAAATCGGTTCCAACTTGTGTATTAGTTCTAATGAATGTTCTCTTCTGTAGCTAAAATGCTCCAATGTTTTATAGGTGTTGGAGCATAGTAATGACTTTGAATAAACCAGTGCTGTTTGAGTAAAATTCATTGCATATTTTGTGCATTTGTCAGTGCAAAAATAAAGTTTAGAAAAAAAAGTAAATTCATTATGTTTTATGACTTATTTTTTACTTTTTTTGTGGGGGACTGAAATTGATCTATACCAGTAGCACAAAGTGTCTTGCAGAACAGGATGTTGTACCTCAACGCAATGGGAGCACCGTGTGAGGAGGCCGCACTTCAATAGGTATTCAATCACCTATTCGCATCACCTGTTTCAGCAAGAATTGGAGGCTATTATGACAATTACAGTTGGTAAAGTGTAGTTATTTAAAAATCCCAGAAGGAAACTTTAAACAACTGTCATAATCTATAATTTTAAGTGTAATGTTTGAGATGCGATTCTAAATTCAGGAATCAGACCACCAGTTCTCGAGGCTTTACAATAAATGAAATATTTTATTAAGTTTACACAGGTTAAAATATATATATATATACACATTCAAATTACTACTATCATAACTTTTAACAAATTCCCAAACTAATCTCCATTAAGGCAACAGCAACCCTTGGACTTAACCAAACACCAGACAAAGCATTTTCACCTTACAAATTCAAAATGAGGTTCTTTCACTTTGGTTGCTGTGGAGCCAATTGGAGGCTTGCAGCTGCCTTTGATCTCACATTGCCTCTGCTCTGCACACGTGAAAACTACTGAAGTTATACCTACTAGCCCCATTGAATGTTAATTCTCATTGTATCAACAACCTCTGAACTAAACCTTTCATAGTACCAACTTTATTAGTAATATAAACATATTGCTTGATAGCTGTTTTCACTCCACTTCCTGAATGCTCTATTCAAAAAATGCAAATGCACGCTATCTCTCTTGCATCTCAAAACTAGTACCCAGCAAAGCAACCAGACTAGCTGGCTTTAATCCAATTAAGACACACCCACAGACTAAACCTTTATTTTAAAAGAAAAATATTTTCCAAAATAATATATACATTAATAGCTTGATGTCAGAGGCAAGTGCTAGAGCACACACGCCTGTGGGTGTGAAGGTTATGCTGGCCCTCATCTATGCCACAGGCTGCAACAGGTGAGATAATATCAATCAATTTGTTGTTTGTATGGCCTTAAGGCAGATGATGGATGTCCTCTTGGCAAGGAGAGAGCAATATATAACCTTCCCAATTCAGTGAGAGCTCTTGTATTTGTCCACATTGCTGGAGTTCCTCTGGTGCAAATTCTTATCAACTACACATATGTTTTGAATTCTCTTTTTCAAAAACCATTGCTTTATAACAGCAAGGGATTCTGACCTGACACCACATGCATCGAATAATGGAGCTCTGTATTTCGTTTCTGGGCAATAGCCATGATGCCTTCATATCACACAAATCCTCAATCCTTGCCGTCCGAACCCAGACAAGCACACACCAGGCTAGCTCCTTGGAAATGGGGTATCTCCTCTAAATCTGGCTCATGACTTCTGTCAGGAGCGCACGCATCGATGTGGAGTGTCATTGCAAATCAGTGCTCTCAATGAGCAAATTATAGGCATTGTCAGAGAAAGATTCCAGTGTCTAGACCCCGTTGACCTGGAGCTCCACTGTGTACCCACTTTCTTCTGGGCTCCTGTACATGTGTATTTTTTTTCATTCATGGGATGTGGGTGTCGCTGGCAACACCAGCATTTATTGCCCATCGCTAAATGCCCTTGAGAAGGTGGTGGTAAACTGCCTTCTTGAACCGCTGTAGTTCATTGGTGTAGATACACCCACAGTGCTGTTACAAAGGGAGTTCCAGGATTTTGACCCAGTGATAGCGAAGGAACGGCAATATATTTCCAAGTCAGGATGATGTGTGGTTTGGAGGGGAACTTCCAGGTGGTGGTGTTCCCATGCATCTGCTGCCCTGCCCTTATAGATGGTAGTGGTTGTGGAGTTGGAAGGTGCTGTCTAAGGAGGTTTGGTGACTTTGTGCGGTGCATCTTGTAGATGGTACACTGCTGCCACTGTGTGTCGGTGGTGGAGGGAACGAATGTTTGTGAATAGGATGCCAATCATATGGGCTACTTTGTCCTGTATAGTGTCCAGCCTCTTGAGTGTTGTTGCAGCTGCACTCATCCAGGGAAGTGGAGCATTTCCATCACACTCCTGACTTGTGCCTTGTACATGGTGGACAGGTTTTGGGGATAAGGAGAAGAGTTACTTGCTGCAGGATTCCTAGCCTCTGACCTACCCTTGTAGCCACAGTATTTATATGGCTAGACTGGTTCAGTTTCTGGTCGATGGTAATCCCCAGGATGTTGATTGTGCGGGATTCAGCAATGGTAATGCCAGTGAATGTCTTTTGTAACTCTCTCCTGCTCAAAAATATTACGTATTTAGTGATTTTGTCCCTCCAACTAAAGTATGGTTACCATGGTGCTGCACAAAATAACTTACAGGTTATGATAGACTGCAAAATGATCAAATCACCCCTTAGCCTACATCTTTCTAAAGTGTAAAGTACCAGTTCTTTGAGCCTAAACAGGTAATTAAGCTGTTTTAAACTGGGAATTAAACTTCTGGTCCTCTTCCGTATCCTTTCCAAAGTCTCAATATCACCCACCATTTGAGGAAACTAAAATTGAACACACTGTTCTAACTGATGTTTAACCAAGGTCTTGTACAAGACAAAATGATATGCTTATATTTTTGCAAAACTGCCCTGTAAGTATACCCTATTTGCTTTAGTTATAGCTCATGGTATTAGTCAAGAACTCTTAGCCATTTTTAGATTATGGAGCAGTAATTTAATGAGAGAGCCAATCCAAGATCTTTAACTGCTTTAGCACACTTCGCAAAAAACATGTGTTTCTATATACAAACTACATTCGATTTAGATGATTAGAAGACTTGGGTATGGGCTAAACCTCATGCAATCCCCCAAGGATTCATGGTTCACAGCAGTCTGTGTGTTGGCTTGTATTAATATCTAATATTATAAAGAAGCAATGAGTGTCAGCATGCCTCACTTGGCAGTTGTTTCAAAATCTATTCTTTGATCATAATCAAATATATTGATTACTAATTTCATCGATGTTTGTGGGATCTTGCTGAGTGCAAAGTATGTGATTCATTTCATATGAGGTGCTTCTAAGAAATAAGCTAAGGTGGTATGTAAGTGCAAGTCTTTGCGGTTAAATTACAGTGATTTTTAATTTTGCTTGAACTTTGCAGTGTTCCTCCTGTAAAATCAAATTCTTCAAGATCAGTATTTTCCAAAGACAAAAAAAAAATATTTTAGTAGTTTCATTGTCTAAATAGTTACCTGCAAAATACATGTGGAAAATCAGTTTCTAATTCAGATGTCAGAGTACCAGAGTTATTCTCCTTTTCCACCAGTAGAGAGTGCTGCTGAACTGTGATTGTTGCTAAATGAATTCCTATTATTGAACTACAATAACAGTCTGATATTAGCTTCAGGATAAAGGCAGAACATTTCTTACTTTGACAAGATTGGGTTCCACAGTATTTGCTATCGTGGGAAGATGGCATGCCAATGTAACAACAGTCATTGCACCTCACAAATTAATTTTGTGAAGCTCTTTGAAACTATCGCATGTATAAGGTGCTGTTGAAGTGCAGGTACATGCAAATGTTGTAGTCTTAATAGTAGAAACCGTTATATAGCTTCTTGAAAGGATATTGGCAGAGGTGAAATGGAGAAGGAGTTGGAAGGCTAAATTCTTGAAACATGCTATGCAAAAGAATTTTTTTTTTGTTTGGTATACATTAAGATAATGTTTCACTATAACAGACACTAGGTATGTGGATTGCAAACTTTAGTAAATAAAAAATAAATAACAATTGAACCACTTGTCAGGGCAGTTAACACTGGTGTTGTGATGGTGCATTATATCACCAGTCATATCTTAACTTTAATCTTTGTTTTCATACAGCTAAAGTATTTCTGAGACAATAGCTCTTTCGAAAGTTTTCATCATGTGATATTCCTTGCTGGGTGGCGCAGTGTGCTCTATAACCTTGCCCTTTCACATCTGTGGCCTGGTTTTGAATCAAACCTAGTCACTGGTCAGGTGACATTAAGTATGAGAGTGGTTTAAAGGCTATCCGAATCGCAGAAATTCTGTTAACACCCTTTTAACTCATTCAATACCTAATTACTTTTAATCATATGATAAATATTATTTGACTTGTCTTAAATGCATTGTACATGCTAAGCAAAAGTGGATGGCTCACACATCTGAAACTAAATAGTTTCTATGTGTATCTTTGTGGATAGATTTGAACACCAGATAAAAGCAAAATTTGTTCACAACTGCTGCCATGTGACCACCATGTTTCTGCATCAAAAATATATGCACTGGAGATTAAAAATTCTCAATTATTTTCAGAGCCTCCTAAAATTATTAATTATGCATGGTCTTAGGATAGAAACAAATATGCTATTGGTCATTAAAGCAAAATACTGCGGATGCTGGAAATCTGAAATAAGAACAGAAAATGCTGGAAGAACTCAGCAGGTCTGACAGCGTCTGCGGAGAGAGGAACAAAGTTGACGTTTTGAGTCAGACTAGCTCTGAAGAAGAATCATACGGACTCAAAACATCAACTCTGTTTCCTACTCCACAGATGCTGTCAGACCTGCTGAGTTTTTCCAGCATTTTCTGTTTTCTTTTCATGCTATTGATCATGATTGGTGGAACAGCTATGCAGTATGGGATATAATAGCTGAGTTGCTAGCTTTGCTCCATGCCATGTAAATGCTGATTATGCAAATCAAAGACGATTCATTATATGCACGTTTATGCTATTTGTTTAAGTGGTATACATCATCTATATGAATACCACATTTATTTTAAATATTGAAAGAATATTGACTATCAGCAATGCATCCTATCCTACATAGAACAACACCAATTTATAGAGCATATGTTGTTGATGCAGAAACATATAGTACACACACACAAGGTAGCAGTTGTGAACAAATTCAGCTTTTATCTAGTGTGTAAATATACCTGCTAGAGACATATACAAACTATTGAGTTGCAGATTGGGTGAACCATCCACTTTTGCTCAGCATATACAGGAATTGAAAAATTATAAGTGCAGGCCAAAGCATATCTGATGTTACTAAATTCTCAGCTTTTATTCAATATGTATTGCATTGTAATAGATCAGCACATCAAAAATTGCTATTAGTTTTTATGATACAGTAATGTAAGCATCCCTGGACTAAAACAAATTAATTCACTGAACCTTGCAGAAATCAAAATAATGCATGCACTTTCTATAATATAACATCAGCATAAAGTAATAAAGCTATAATCAATTACCTAAATTTTATCCAGGAGTGGGGGCAGGAATTTTGTAGAGTACAGAAATCTTTGTATCCTTACTGGCTACGGGTGAGGTCCCAGAGGACTGGAGAATGTCCAATGTTCCATTGTTTAAGAAGGGTAGCAGGGATAATCCAGGAAATTACAGGCCGTTGAGCCTTACGTCAGTGGTAGGGAACTAATTGGAGAAGATTCTTCATGACAGGATTTACTACCATTTGAAGCAAATGGGCGTATTAGTGAGAGGCAGCATGGTTTTGTGAAGGGGAGGTCGTGTCTCACTAACTTGATCGAGTTTTTCGAGGAAGTGACAAAGATGATCAGTGATGGAAGGGCAGTGGATGTTATATACATGGATTTCAGTAAGGCCTTTGACAAGGTCCCTCATGGCATACTGGTACAGAAGGTAAAGTCGCACGGAATCAGAGATGAGCTAGCAGGATGGATTCAGAATTGGTTTGGTCATAGAAGACAGAGGGTAGCAGTGGAAGGGTGCTTTTCTGAATGGAGAGCTGTGACTAGTGGAGTTCCGCAGGGATCAGTGCTGGGACCTTTGCTCTTTGTGGTATACATAAATGATTTGGAGGAAAATGTAACTGGGCTAATTAGTAAGTTTGCAGACGACACCAATGTTGGAGGAGTTGCAGATAGTGAAGAGGATTGGCAAAGGATACAACAGAATATAGATCGGTTGGAGACTTGGGCGGAGAAATGGCAGATGGAGTTTAACCTGGACAAATGCGAGGTAATGCATTTTGGAAGGTCTAATACAGGCAGGAATTACACAGTAAATGGCAGGACCCTTAAGTGCATCGACGGGCAGAGGGATCTGGGTGTACAGGTCGACAGGTCACTTAAAGTGGCAACACAGGTGGATAAGGTAGTCAGGAAGGTATATGGCATGCTTGCCTTCATTGGTAGGGGCATTGAGTATAAAAGCTGGGAAGTCATGCTGCAGCTGTATATAACCTTGGTTAGGCCACACTTGGAATATTGCGTGCAATTCTAGTCACCACATTACCAGAAGGATATGGAGGCGTTGGAGAGGGTGCAGAGGAGGTTTACCAGAATGCTGCCTGGTCTGGAAGTTATTAGCTATGAGGAGAGGTTGGAGAAACTCGGATTGTTCTCACTAGAGCGATGGGGATTGATGGGTGACTTGATAGAAGTTTACAAAATTATGAGTGGCATGGACAGAGTAGATAGTCAGAAGCTTTTTCCCAGGGTGGAAGAGTCAATTACTAGGGGACATAGATTTAAGGTGAGAGGAGAAAACTATAAAGGTGATGTGCGGGGCAAGTATTTTACGCAGAGGGTAGTGAGTGTCTGGAATTCGCTGCCAGAGGAGGTGGTGGAAGCAGGTACAATAGTTTAAGAGGCAGCTTGACAAATACATGAATAGGATGGGAATAGAGGGATACGGACCCCGGAAATGCAAAATGTTTTAGTTGATGGGCAATATGATCAGCACAGGCTTGGAGGGCTGAAGGGCCTGTTCCTTTGCTGTACTTTTATGTGTTCTTTGTTCTTTGTTCTTTCTACACTTGATGAGTTGACCACATGGATTCTCAGTTTATTCAGCAGGACTTTATTACTTTGTTTTTTAGCTGTTAAGAAGAATGATATAATACATGATGAGTTTGTTTTTCTGATGCCTTTTTTCTGCTTGAATCTTTTAATGTTTAATAATAGGAATTTATTCTTAGAATGTTGATAAAGTTTCAGCCTATATTTCTTTACCAGGAACTTCTTTACCACACATACATTCTGTGTATTTTGTGCTAAATCAAGGTGAGCAGTATTAATGATATGGAAGGGAAAATGTTTTCACAACTGGCATCCAGTATAAGCATCAAATATCCCAGATTAGATGAAGAATGGATTAAACAAAGGGTCAAGCTTTTTCTAGACTGCCTGATAATTAGTGAGAATTACTTTGACCATTAAGTGGCATTGTAAATTTAATTGTGTTATTTTTAGTGAGATCATAAATGTGTTCTTTCAGAATGTGTTTAGAATTTTCATACTATTTGTGAACAAAGAAAATGTTAATAAATGCATTTACGCTGTTGTACAGTGCGCAAAGAATTTCATATACCAGTGTGCTTTAACTCCAACTGCAGACCTGCCCTCTTGGACCAGGAGTGACATTTCCATTTCCTATACTGGATACTTTTAAGGTTCTCTAAGAAAACTGCCAGTTTAGGACTAATTATAGCACTCTTGTCCACTGGAGTAAGAATGGCTGAATTTATTTTCACTTAAGGCCTTGTCAGATAACAGTAATATATTTTCACCCCATTAGATGCATGCATTTGATTTCAGATGTTAAAGCATTCTCAGTAACCTCCAACTCATTAGCACTCTGCCACACAATTAGAAATTGAGGGCTCGAATCCGACTTTAGAACCTGAGCACTTAATCTACTTTGAAACTCCAGTAAATGTGCTGTTTGGTCAGAGATGCTACCTTTTGGCTGAGATGTTAAACCCTTTTACTTGTGTAGGTGGTTCAGGAAAATTATGTAGATCCCAGACACTACTGAAAAGTAGGGAGTTTTCCTGGTGTGCTGGTCAACATTTCTCCCACAACCAATAAGAGATTAGCTATTCATTTATCTCATTCATTTGACTTTGCCATGTGCAAGATATTTGTTGTGTTTATCTATATAACAAAAGTCCATGCAGTTCAAAATAATTCATTATCTGTGAAATGCTTTGTGTCACTTATGAAAGATAAGGGGGCTGGATTTTACAAGGGGGAATGTACTGCTCCCTTCCCTGGAAGAAAAGTTAGTGTCTGAATGACTTTAAAAAAAGGCCACCCCCCCCCCCACCACCCCACCTCACGTAGTGATAATATGCTGTGGGTGGCCTTAGCAAGCTGAAAGTCTGACTTCTGCCCCTCAGTGGAAGAAAGTCCTGCCCTCAAGAGCTGCCGGTCAATAAGATTGGCTGGCAGCTCTAGCAGCAACTTTCGTGAAGAAACAGCCTTCCCACTCTCGTCCGCCTTCCAATGCACAGCATATTATGGCAGTGGAGGCAGATTGAGGGCCTTAAGTTGCCATTAATTGGCTATTTGGGGCCTCATTGGGCCTAAGAGTGGGCGGGCTAGTGGGCACTTTAACCACTCCCCACCCTGTATTATGGGGACCAGGTCAGAGTGGGCAGGATGGTGGTAGGCCAGCCACCTGACATATTTTCTATGCCCCAACCCCTGCTGAAAACATGCCTGGCAGGGAGTTGTAAAATCCAGCCCATGAGAAAGTGCTATATAAATTTATTTATTTTATGATCTTTCCCAGGATCTTAGATTTTACATGACCACTGAATAAACAAATACTGTGTTGAACATGGTGTTTCCTCAATTATTGGGAACTTTGAATTGTCATACCGTGAAAGACAGTGAGTCAAGGATGTACAATGAAGGAGGTAAACTTCAATAAACATTTTGGGGTTTTATTTGATTCACCTTTTGGTGCATGGAGAAATTTTGCAGAACTTTTTCTCCTAAGTTGACCTAGTGTACCATACAGCAATTTTTTATGATCTGCAACTGGATTAGCTTAATGGATTAAATACTGGTCAATGTTCAAAGCTTGTTTTCATTTTTATCTACTTAGTTCCTATGTGTTGGTCAGAAACGACTAATTCCCTGCGAAGTCATATGCACAAAAATTCTAATTTATTAGTAACTCCCAACTTGATCTGGGGGTACTAAGGTGGCTAGTCAATATAGGACATAGCATTTGAGTCCATTGGATCTTCCAGAAATAGGAAAACACGAGCTCAGGAAATTACTTGACAATTATTTCAAGGATTAAACAGTTTTCCATGTCCTATTCCAGGTAAGAACCTGCATGTTTTGCACTGGAACACAGCACAGCTTACTTAGAGTCAATTTGAGTCAAAGTTAAAATAACAACTTAGGTGTTGTGTACCAACGCCCACCCAAGACACCGCCCCCCCCCAACCATCTCTGACTAAACACATGGGAACAAAGAATTGTGTATGTTGTGCTCATTACGTGTAAAAAAAATTGTAATATATTAAAATGTAACAAAGGACAAAAATGGACACTAAGTAGTAGAGAAAGAGACAACTGGCATTAATATATGCCTTTCACAGACCCCAGGCTCTTCATTAGGACATCCCTATGTGCTTTAAAGACAATTAAGTACTTTTGAAGTGTAGTCATAGTTGCAATGTAGGGAAACATGGCAGCAATTTGCATAAGGCAAGATGTTGGCTGAAGGATAAGTACTGTAAGGCAGTAAACTGTGAAAATCTTGGCTCTCTTCTCAGTTTAAAACAGCGAGAGGAGAGCTGGGATTTAAAACAAAGCTAAAAGCTGAAATACTCACCAGCCAATCACCTGCCTGCTTTCCTGTGACATCACTCTTCGTTACCTCAGTGTTGGTTTGAATCGCTGTTTTAAACTGAAAACTTTGAGTCTCCTCTCGTTTTAAATTGTGAAAATCTCGGGTCTCCTCTCACTGTTTTAAACTGAAAATCCCGGTTCACCTTGCGCTGGTTTAAACTGTGAAAATCTCGGCTCTCCTCTCGCTGTTTTAAACTGAAAATTGCGGCTCTCCGAGGAGACTCGAGATTTTCACAGTTTAAAACAGTGATTCAAACCAACACTGGGATAACAAAGAGTGATGTCACAGGAGAGCAGGTAAGTGATTGGCTGGTGAGTATTTCAGCTTTTAGCTTTGTTTTAGATTTAAATTAGCAGCTGAGTAACTATCACATGTTGATTATTATTAAATTAGTAACTTAAGGATAGGGGGAAATTAAATAAATAATAAAGGGAGAACAACAAAAAAGAGTGGGAGCGGAGCGGCTGTATCAAGAGTGGAAGTTTACCTGTGAGGGAGCGGAGTGGCTGTATAAAAAGAGTGGAGATTACCTGTGAGGGAGCCGGTTCTCACCCAGATACTCGGCAGCGCCTGAATTTGAAAGGAGTGATGTCAGGACAAGGCAGAGAGCTGATTGGTAGGTAGTGGGTAAGTTGGTTTTTTCACACTTTAAAGCGACATTACAGAAGACAAAAGTCTCAGCATTTTTTTTTAAGAAAAACTAAATAGGTTTCTACTTGGCTTAAATTTAAGAAAATAGTCTTGTCATTAAAAACAAACAAAAAGTATGGAAAGGGAGCTCAGTCCCCTGTGTTGTACAGCCAGCAGCATGTGGCAATTCTTAGACACTCCTAGCAGCCTGGATGACCACATGTGCAGGAAATGCCACCGGCTTGATCAGCTTGAGCAATGATTTTCAGAGCTTGAGCGTCAGCTGGAGACACAGTGGTGCATCCACAAGGCTGAGGGTTACATGGATAGCACGCTTTTAGATGTGGTCACTCTGCAGTTTAAGTAAGTGCAGTCAGAGAGGGAATGGGTGACCACCAGTCAGAAGAAGGGAGGCAGGCAGGTAGTCATGAAAGCCCCAGAGTGCATCTCACTCAAGAACCATTTTTCTGTGTTGGAAAACGGTGAGAGTGAAGGTTCCTCTGGAAAGTGCAGCCAGAGCCAAGTTCGCAGCACTGTGGGTGGCTCAGCTGCACAAGGGGAGATGAATAAGAGTGCGAGAGCAATAGTGGTAGGAGACTCACTAATGAGGGGTGCAGACAGCCACTTCTGCGACCGTAGACGTGACTCCAGGATGGTGTGTTGCCTCCCTGGTGCCAGAATCAAGGATGTCACAGAACGGCTGCAGGGCATTCTGAAGGGGGAGGGGGAACGGTCAGAGGTTGTGGTTCACATTGGTACCACTGACATAGGTAGAAAGAGGGATGAGGTCCTGCAACAAGAATTTAGGGAGCTAGGTAGCAGATTAAAAAGCAGGACTTCGAAGGATGTAATCTCTGGATTACTCCCTGTGCCGCGTGCTTGTGAGTATAGGAATAGGAGGACAGAGAGGACCATAACTCCGTAAGATTTAAGGTAGTTATGGATCGTGGCCGTAACTCTTTAAGATTTAAGGTAGTTATAGAAAAAGATAAAGATGGACCGGAAATAAAGGTCCTGAATTGGGGGAAGGCTGATTTGCCTATATATCTGCTCCTCTATTTCCCCCTGACTGTTTGGAGGCCTATAGTACACTCCCAGCAAAGTGATTGCCCCCTTTTTGTTTTTAAGTTCTATCCCTATGGCCTCATTTGAGGCTAAGAGATGGTGCTAGAGAGAGGGCTTTAGTTTCCTGGATCACTGGGTCTGTTTCTGGCATAGGTGGGACCTGTACAAGTTGGATGGGTTGCACCTGAACTTGAACGGGACCAACACCCTTGTGGGGAGATTTGCTCGTGCTGCTGTGGGGTGGGAGGGGGGGCGTTTAAACTAATTTGGCAGGAGGCTAGGATACAGAGCGGAGGTACAGTAGGGGGTGATTCACAGCCAAATATAGAAGAGAAGCTAAGTCAGCCTGGAAGGCAGAGCAAATATAGACCTGTTAAGGCACAAGGGAATAATGCAAGGCTAGATTGCATCTATTTTAATGCAAGGAGTCTTACAAGTAAGGCAGATGAATTGAGGGCATTAATTAACACATGAGAATATGATATTGTTGCTATCACAGAGACATGGTTGGGGGAAGGATAAGACTGGCAGCTCAATATTCCAGGGTATAGAATCTTTAGGCATGATGGCGAAGTGTAAAAGAAGAGGTGGCATTGCACTATTGATCAAGGAGTCTATTACTGCAGTAAGAAGGGATGGCATCTTAGAAGGTTCCTCAAATGAGGCCATATGGGTAGAACTTAAAAACAAAAAGGAGGCAATCACTTTGCTGGGAATGTACTATAGGCCTCCAAACAGTCAGGGGGAGATAGAGGAGCAGATATGTAGGCAAATCTCAGTGAAGTGTAAAAATAATAGGGTAATAATAGTAGGGGATTTCAACTTCCCCAGTATTAACTGTTGTGTGAAAGGCTTAGAGGGGGGGAATTCTTAAAGTGCATCCAGGAGAGCTTTTTGAGCCAGTGAGTAGAAAGGCCTACAAGAGAAGGGGCGGTACTGGACCTAATCATAGCGAATGAGGGTGGGCCAGTGGTAGAAGGGTCAGTGGGGGAGCATTTCTGGGATTGTGATCATAACTCTGTAAGATTTAAAGTAGTTATGGAAATGGACAAAGATGGACCGGAAATAAAGGTTCTGAATTGGGGAAAGGCTAATTTCAATATGATAAGACAGGACCTGGCCAATTTGGACTGGTAATTACTTGTAGGAAAGTCTACATCAGACCTGTGGGAGTTATTCAAAAAGGAAATAGTGAGAGTTCAGGGCCAACATATTCCTGTAAAGGTGAAGGGTAAGACCAACATGTCCAGGGAACCCTGGATGTCAAGGGATATAGAGGATTTGATAAGGGGAAACAAGGAGGCTTATGGCTGATACAGAGGGCTGAAAATAGCTGAAGCCCTAGAGAAGTATAGAAAGTGGGGTACTTAAAAGAAATAATTAGGAGAGCGAAGAGGGGACATGAAAAAACACTGGCGGGCAAGATAAAAGAAAATCCCAAGGCATTTTATAAATATATTAAGGATAACTAGTGAAAGAATAGGGCCCATTAGGGATCGAAGTGGCAATCAGTGCGTGGAGCCGGAAGGAAGTTGGTGAGATTTTAAATGATTACTTTTCATCTGTGTTCACTATGGAGACGGACGATATAGGTGTAGAAATCAGGGAGGGGAATTGTGATATACTTGAACAAATTTGCATTGAAAAGGACGAGATATTAATGGTTTTAGCAGGCTTAGAAGTTTATAAATCCCCAGGCTCAGAAGAGATGTATCCAAGGCTGCTATGTGAGGCAAGGGAGGAGATTGCAGGGGCTCTGACACTCATTTTCAAATCCTCTCTGGCCACAGGAGAGGTGCCAGAGGACTGGAGGACAGTGAATGTGGTGCCATGATTCAAGAAGGGTAGTGGGGATAAATCAGGTAATTACAAGCCAGGGAGTCTAACCTCAGTGGTAGGGAAACTATTGGAAAAAATTCTGAGGGGCAGGATTAATCTCCACTTGGAGAGGCAGGGATTAATCATGGCTAGTCAACATGGCTTTGTCAGGGGGAGATCATGTCTAACAAATTTGATTGAACTTTTCAAGGAGGTGACTAGTTGTGTAGATGAGGGTAGTGTAGTTGATGTAGTCTACATGGACTTCAGTAAAGCTTTTGACAAGGTCCCACATGGGAGAATGATCAAAAAGGTAAGAGCCAATGGAATTTAGGGCAATTCGGCAAATTGGCTCCAAAATGGCTTAGTGGCAGGAGGCAGATAGTAATGGCCGAAGGTTGTTTTTGCAATTGGAAGCCTGTGACAAGTGGTGTACTGCAGGGATCAGTGCTGGGACCCTTGCTGTTTGTAGCATACATTAATGATTTAGACGTGAATATAGGAGGTATGATCAGTAAGTTTGCAGATGACATGAAAATTGGTGGTGTCATAAATAGTGAGGAGGAAAGCCTTAGGTTACAGGATGATATAGACTGGCTGGTAAGATGGGCAGAGCAGTGGTAAATGGAATTTAATCCTGAGAAGTGCGAGGTGATGCATTTTGGGAGGACTAATAGGGCAAGGGAATACATAATGAATGATTGGACCCTAGGAAGTACAGAGGATCAGAGGGTCCTTGGTTTACACGTCCTTAGATCCCTAAAGGCAGCAGCACAGGTAGATAAGGTCCTTAAGAAGGCATATGGGATACTTGCCTTTATTAGCCAAGGCATAGAATATAAGAGCAGAGAGGTTGTGTTGGAAACAAAAACAGAATTACCTGGAAAACCTCAGCAGGTCTGGCAGCATTGGCGGAGAAGAAAAGAGTTGACATTTCGAGTCCTCATGACCCTTCGACAGAACTAAGTCATGAGGACTCGAAACGTCAACTCTTTTCTTCTCCGCCGATGCTGCCAGACCTGCTGAGTTTTTCCAGGTAATTCTGTTTTTGTTTTGGATTTCCAGCATCCGCAGTTTTTTGTTTTTATCTATAGGTTGTGTTGGAGCTGTATAAAAATGCTAGTTAGGCCACAGCAGGAGTACTGTGTGCATTCCTGGTTGCCACAGATGTGATTGTGCTGAAGAGGGTGCAAAGGAGTTCACCAGGATGTTGCCTGGGCTGGAGCGTTTCAGCTATGAAGAGAGACTGAATAGGCTAGGGTTGTTTTCCTTAGAGCAGAGAAGATTGAGGGGAGGACCTGATAGAGGTATACAATAGGTAGGGCATAGATAGGGTAGATGGGAAGAAACTTTTCCCCTTAGAGATGTCAATAACCAGGGGGCATAGATTTAAGGTAAGGGGCCGGAGGTTTAGAGGGGATTTGGGCAAAAATGTTCTCACCCAGAGGGTGTTTGGAATCTGGAACACACTACCTGAGGAGGTGGTAGAGGCAGGAACCCTCGCAACATTTAAGAAGTATTTAGATGAGCACTTGAAACGCCATAGCATACAGGGCTACGGGCCAAGGGCTGGAAAATGGGATTAGAATAGATAGGTGCATGATGGCTGGCACGGACACGATGGACTGAAAGGCCTGTTTCTGTGCTGTGTAACTCTATGACTCTATTGGCTAGGGCACTAAAGCAAACTCCCTTGCTCTTCAGTAGCATGGATATATGTCTGTAGTAAATCGTTGAGGTAGAGTGGAGTGCACCCATGGAAGGAATTGAAAGTGAAAACAAAAAAAAATGATATCAATGTGCAGAAGCAATAGAAGCTCGTTGAGCTTTGTAAGCACAGGGATGATGAGAATTTGGGTCTTGGTATGAGTGAGGACATGAGCCATGACATTCTATGTGAGCTGTAGTTGGCAGAGGCAGTGAGAAATTGAGCCTTGAGTTGATAAAGGCAAAGACAAGAGTTTTAAATACTATGGGGAGAGACATGGAGTAAATGATGTTTAGAGTCGAGGTCAGATTGTTAGTGATTACGATAGTGGCTTTTATTGATGGTTTGGAAGAGCAGCACCTGACGTTCCATTAAATTTACTTGCAGTATTTTATTGGCATACAAATTACCAAAGAATGAGCTGACAATGAGCTTACTGTGTCAGTTTACCTCACATTCTCCACTCCCACCACTCCACCATTGCTAGCTGTTCTTTCAGTTACATTTCCCTTTGGGATTTTTTCCCTAGATCCCTCCACCTTATCACTTCCCTCCTTGCTTTTAAAAGCTGCCTAGAAACACTTCTCTTCCATATAGCTTGCATTCCACTCCAGTCTTCTTATTTTTCCTATTTTCTTATTTACCTTTCTTCTACTTTGAAAAGTGCTCTGTTTCTCCTGATGTGAGGAACTGCTGGCTACTAATATGTGGGCATTACACAGCCAGTAATGCTGTAAATGTTTTAAAAATACTGTCAACCAGCAGAAATCTCAGTTACATGACTGTAGGTGACTTAAGGCCATGGTCACCTAAATCTTTGGATTGAAACCTACACTAGTGCATTACTGGTATAAATGTAGGAACATTGTTTGAGCTGGAATTTACCATGAAGTGGGGCTATTAAATGAGCAGCAGAGGGTTTTGATGGACCAATCTCAAATCTAGGGCAATCTAGGGTAGGAAATTAATGCTTATTGATGTTTGGGTGTAAAACCAGAATAAATCAGTCTTGCTTGGTCATGATGCCAAAAAGTTCAGGCCATATATCTCTCTTGCTTTGTTTTGACCAAAATGCCAAAACATTTATAAATAAGTCTTGCCTGGTGATCTTAGGTGCCCTTATGCATGAACATTATTAAAATGTCTTGTACAGTGCACATTTAATATTTCATTATATAATCCTTATCAGAATGTAATATATTAATTAGACACTTTTACATCACCACGGGGTTTGGATTTACAGATAGGGCCTCCTTGTGATACAGATATTCTGAATAAATATTCTAATATGATAAAAGTGTTTAAAAATAATGGGAAATCAAAGTCTCTTTCTATTTTAATATTTTCTGGCAGCACTAGGGGCGCTCTAAGCCTGACTGAGGGAGGACAATGTGTTTAGAAATCTGTAGGAAATTGTAATCATCATCAGGAAGGGGGCTGAGACTGACTGGCAACTGATCCAAGTGGGTTACGTTGAAGAGCAGTTCAGGAATAAAACAGGAGTCCAAAGCTTTTGCAAACACACGAAAGAAAGGAGCCGCATTCATCACATCAGTGCAGCGCTGCATTGTGTCCGCAAAGGAATTGTTTTCTTTTTAAAGCGAAACCTCTTCATTCATTCTTTTCGCAAATACAAAGAGAACCATAAATTTGTTACTTTCACAAGTTCCTTAGTTTACACATTCCACAACCAGCGCTTCCTTTCAGGACGAAGTTTTGTGCTGAAGTTGCTAAAACAAAAGTACAGAGTTAAGGAAAAGGTGGAACGTCCGATAGGGATAACGTAGGGCGAGAGACTCAAAAAGAAGTTATTTTAACATTTCTGCTGCGGATTTTACAACAGTCCCACACATGCAGAGCTATAAATACGACAAAGCTATGCCTGCCGACAACCGAAATGGTGGGAATTCAACTCTGAATAATAAGGATCACAAAAAAGTCATGTTAATTTGCTTGGATCTGTTTTGCTTGCTTCTTGGTGAGTACATTTTAAAAGCAACTACATTACAGTAGTAATCCATGCTGTGTTGTGTTTACATATTGTCGGGGCAGGCAGTAGGTGTTGCCACTGTTCTTTAAATATTGCTACAAAATAAAGCAAAGACGCAAACTTTAATATTGATACTTTGTTTGAAAATGATGATGACTAGCCCAAGCTAATATACATTCCACATGTAATTATGATCAGTCGCATTTAAGTAGATGCATTTTCACTTTTGGCTTAAGCTTCACTCAGAACTTGTCGGTTTTATAAGAACTTGTATAAGCACTAGTCGTCTTAAGGGGGAATCAGAAGCCAATATTAAGTACGAAGTATTGAATTTAAACCAGTAGTTTAATCTGCGCGTGTTTTGAATTTGTGAATATGCTGTGTGCCTTTATATATATATATATATATATACACACACCTGATAATAGCATTTGTCTGTGTCATAGTCATATCTATGCAGAATTTAATCATGCAGTGCACCCAGAAACAGATGTGACCTCGTTTTATTACATATTCATGCAAAGTATTTCAGATTTTTGTGTGTTTTATATAGAAGAGAGAAAAACAGCTAGAGAGGAATTCATAGGAATAAATTTTATATGTTAAGATTCCACTGATGTATTCACATATCCAAGTTTAACCCCTTTAGGAAAATGGTATTGTTTTCACAAAGTAGCATCATTAATATTGCTTGCAATGCTTTGCTTTATGTGGACTACCTGTATGAGTGTAAAAAGATTACAGGATTTAACTGAGATTTAAAGTGGGTATGACGTTACATGTGTTACCACTCCATGCCACTGTAGGCTCTGATTATTTTGTCTACAACCAATCAAACATTTTATGCAAATTTGGATTATTCCAATTTGTGACTGTTTATAATAAAATTTAGAACATCAGAGGTCATTGTGAGAAATTAAAGTTGATTTTGCACTCTGCCAATATTTGGCTCTTTAAACTCCTATTTAATCACATTAGTGTCTGAACCTAAGTGGATAAGAGAGAGCTGACTCTAATATTTGATAATAGCCTAACCTTGTAACCTGCATAAAGTTCCCCAGAAAACTCAATTTTTTTGAATTTTGCAGTTTTTCAGTGATAGTTGTCTTGAAATCAGTGTGGTGCAGGTCTGTAGTTCTGAATGCATTGAATCATAGAATGCATTGGCTACTGGCTACTGCTGATAAAATGTATCTTTGGAATAAGCATCCGCTTTCCAGCAAAGGTCACTTTATCATAATAATTGATATGTAATTGAAACAAACAGCTTCATCTATACAGCTGATATAAAGTTACATAAAGTTCCTGTTTATAAGCATATTTTAACCTTTTTGATAATGGTGCAGCCATTTACGGATCTAGTATTAAACAACTTCTTTACCAGACCCAAATGCCTGTTAGGCAGTACCGACATTCTATTACTTTTCTAAACATAAATAGAGGCCTGGAGGGCACCATCATGAATCTGTGTTTTGACAGTGTTTGGACACAATAAGTTTCATGTGGTTAATGCAACAAGTCCAGAATTTTGTTTACTTTTGAAGGCGGTAAGTTTGTGGCACTAGCTTCAGTTGCTTTTATATTCTGGTGATGATAAGGCAGTAAAAAAACTACAGTCAATTAGCATAGCCAATGAAACTAGTCTGATGTGTGAATTCTACTAATTGAACACTTAGTTGAGATTTGGGTGCATGTTCCAATCAAGAACATCTGTGTTTCATACTCATGAGAATCTTACAGGGTTTTGTTTTTGTGTGTGAACCTTCTATGCTGAGCAATGCAATGTTGTGCTCTGGCAACTGCTGCAAGTCTTGGAAACTCTTTTACCACAACAATTGGGCTGTTCCCACATAATTTAAATTGGAAATTAAGAATGATTTCAGGTTTGGGAACCATAAATCTCAGTGTGTGGACAATCCACCTGCTGTCACTCACCAAGTTGTTAGGTGTAATCAGTTTTTGCAATTGCACAGTTAGTTACCTGTTTTTATATGGTGCAATCTTTGTTATTGAGAACTGACTAGAAATAGGGTTGTCAGTTTATTTATAAACATTTGCAAATAACATAACTTCAGCCTTTTTGATTGTTGAAGTAAGGAGACAGAGAGACACACAAACTATTAACATAATTTTAACACTTAAAAATATCTAGGAGGAGCTTGACTATTTGGGCACTGAATGGGTGCATTACTGTGGAATTCTTCAGATGATACCATGTAAATGAAATAAAAGCTTCCAAATATAACTTGCATTTATAATAACTTGTGAGAAAGAGCAAAGGACCTAAAGATGTATAAAGTCTGTGAAGGGTTTGCTTTAATATGGTCAGGAGAGAATTATTTCTATGTGTTCTTGGAATAACCAGGTTCCATTGTGCTTTAAGCAGAGACCCATTCCCTTTATCTTCTGCTTTGATTGGTGATACTCTAATTATTATTTTTGAAGATCTTTTCAATAAGTGATCGAGAGAAGGCCTTGGAACTTTTACTTCTAAACAATTGATGAAGAGCGCAGTATTTCTATTAAAGTAATTACTGATAGATTGATCATAATAGAAGATTAACTTTTTAACCACTAACACGAACAGCTCTTGGTTCAGATTGTCACTGAGAGCTACCGTTTTTGTCCTCGGAGGAAGGATTGGCCATTATTGATCAACCAACTGAAAAAGACAGTATAGCTTCCAAGATCTACAACAATACTGTTTATCCTTAAGCATGAGTCCTAAAACTGGTAGACATTGGGAATAGAAAGAAAGTTTCTATTACTTGGCTACCATTGATGCCACTCTGTCAAACACTTTGAAGTGGATTTTGTGTGGTGTCCACTTATTGAGCATCAATCACTGATCTGATGAAATGTGGCATATTTTTTTAATTAAGTTGCTTAAGATATCCATTAAGTGAACTTCATCAAACCCTATGAACGTCTTGTAAAAAGGCTATTAGTCTTACAAACAATATAACAAGCTGAGGATATTTACTCAGATGTTTACATTGCAATGGCACCTCATCATTCTCTCTCTCAGATATAATAAGGCTCCATTATCAAATCAGAAATTCCTCTCTCCAATCAATCTGATGGCTTGATGCCATCAGATTGCTCCATGTGTTAGACAATAGCTCTGGAGGAGTCAGGCTAAAATTGGTATGTGGCCACTGGCAGCATACTTGAAGCTGTCGCGTGGATATCATTACACAGAAATAGCCACACTGGTAATAGATAAACTGTTTTAACTATTGCGTTACTATCTCAAATTTCTCCCAATTTCATTAACTGATAGAACTCTTCTTATGATTAGGTTGTGTCAAATATCTTCAGGAATTTTGATATACAAGGGAGTCCAGGGTTATGGGGCAGGTAGGAAAGTGGAATTAAGGCTACAATCAGATCAGCCATGATCTTAGTGAACAGCAGATTAGGCTCGAGGGGCTGAATGGACTACTCTTCCTCCTATTGAATGATTCAGGATGTGCTGTTTTTGGGTAAGGTATTTTTGAAAAAAGTTCCTCTAAGTGTTTACAGAGCTAATGTGCCTTTCTAATCCATTTCAGATTGACATTGCAGTTTTTATCTTAAAGTAATATGGATCCTGCAAACCCTAATGCCGCAATATAAAAGGCAAGCTCAGAAAGCTTTGTTAGTTGACCTATTTTAGGCAAAAAAGTGAACTTATCCTGGTCCAAAGATTCAGCTGTTTGTTTACTTTATTAAATGTTCTGCTTCTGACCTTTTCTATAAATCACTAGCAAAACTGATGTGCTTGCTACAAGTTTGATACTGATACCACATTGGGTAGGCTATAAATTAGTTTCTAATGTGAAAGACCCTGAATATGTTAAGCAGTAAGGCTTTCCAGCTGTGGTATGCTTAGGAGTAATGACAGCTGAAGTCATACATATCAATTACTCTATTCATTAGTCTAATTTCACTGTAATATGTTAGCACAAGTGAAAATGGAGTAACAGCAGTGAAGCTGATGGTGCTTATGGCATGATTCATGTGTGAGTATGAAAAGCTCCCAGTTGCTATCACTACAGGTAGCAATGGTACTCTGTAATCGCTGATTGGAAAAGCATGATATCAGCTAAGTTCAAGTAATTTGTTTTCTTTTGTTTATTTATTTATTTCCATCCTTCCAAGTGCCTTGCCTTTGCTTATCATGGAAAGAATTTTTGGGTCGGTGAGTGGGGGCGGGGCCTGTTCACTGACGTGTAAAATGACACTTGGTGACGTCGGGCATGCATCCTGATGTCACCGCGCGTCATTTAGATTGTCAGTTCGGCAGGCACGCAGCCGACCCACCGAACTGTCAATGGCCTATTAAGGGCATTAAGAAAGTAATTAAAGTTGTTAATGCTGCCCATCCAACCTTAAGGTTGGCGGGCAGGCGAAGAGCCCAGGCGGCCTTCACATTTTTCATGAAACCTCATCCACGGGTGGGATGAGGTTTCATGAAGGGTTTATTAATTAAATAAATTTTGAAAAAATTAATGGACACGCCTCAGCTCATGTGACAGTTTCACTTGAGGGGACATGTCCTTAAATTTTCTTTTTTACATTCAATGTTTCATAAATGAAAGCAATCTCCCTGAAGAATGCATGCGTGCGAGAGAGCGCAGGCCCTAACTGAGGGAATTCCCCCCCTGCCCACACAGGGAGCACATAGTGCTTCCGGGTGTGCGTCATGCTGGGTGGGGCTTAATTGGCCTATCCACGTAAAATGACAGCGTGGCCTCGATTAGGGGTGCCAATCGGGTTTGCGCCCGCCCCTGCACAATACCCCCCGACGGGGGAAAATTTCTGCCCCATGTCTTTTTCCAGCTATCTCACTGAAAGGCTCCTTTAAAGAGAGATTCCTTTCTTCAGGATAGCTTCCAAAAGTCAAAGGTGAAAAGGAATTTTGACAAATTCATTAACTTTGTTTTTCCTTTTATTAATCCCTCACCCCTAAATGTCATTTATGAGTGACTGTCCATGACATAGGAACTGGATTTGACGAGATGCTGAACCTGGTAGTACAAGAGTGCTAAACTAAGTATCCTAGGCTGACTCTGAATCTGCTCACTAAATTCTCTTAAGTCAATTCCCAGGTGATGCTATCAGTCCTTATCATTTATTGGAATCCATTTGTTTGACATGGAATAAAACAATGGATGTTAAAAGTAATCAACTATTTAATTGGTATAAGGTTGTTTAAAATCAATTTTGAAGAAAATTTTGAATGTGAATTTAAGAAAAACGTCTTTACTCAAAGAGCAGTTAGAATGTAGAGCTACTACTAGAAGAAGTAGTTGACACAAATAGTATAGATGCAGTTAAGGGATGCTAGATAAACACATGAGGGAGAAAAGAATGCAAGTATATATTGATAAGTTAGATAAGACCATAAGGCATAGGAGCAGAAATTAGGCCACTCGGCCCATCGAGTCTGCTCTGTCATTCAATCATGGCTGATAAGTTTCTCAATCCCATTCTCCTGCCTTCTCCCCGTAACCTTTGATCCCCTTACCAATCAAGAACCTATCTATCTCGGTCTTAAATACACTCAATGACCTGGCCTCCACAGCCTTCTGTAGTAATGAATTCCATAGGTTCACCACTCGCTGGCTAAAGAAGTTTCTCCTCATCTCTGTTCTAAAAGGTCTTCCCTTTTACTCTGAGGCTGTGCCCTTGGGTCCTAGTCTCTCCTACTAATGGAAACATCTTCCCCACGTTCACTCCATCCAGGCCTTTCAGTATTCTGTAAGTTTCAATCAGATCCCCCCTCATCCATCTAAATTCCATCGAGTATAGACCCAGAGTCCTCAAAAGCTCCTCATATGTTAAGCCTTTCATTACTGGGATCGTTCTCATGAACCTCCTCTGGACCCTCTCCAGGGCCAGCACATCCTTCCTGAGATACGGGGCCCAAAATTGCTCACAATATTCTAAATGTGGTCTGACCAGAACCTTATAAAGCTTCAGCAGCACATCCCTGCTTTTATATTCTAGTCCTCTCAAAATAAATACCAACATTGCATTTGTCTTCCTAACTACTGACTCAACCTGGAAGGTAACCTTAAGAGAATACTGGACTAGGACTCCCAAGTCCCTTTGCACTCCAGACTTCTGAATTCTCTCCCCATTTAGAAAATAGTCTATGCCTCTATTCTTCCTACCAAAGTGCATGACCTCACACTTCCCCACGTTGTATTCCATCTGCCACTTCTTTACCCATTCTCGTAACCTGTCCAAATCCTTCTGCAGCCTCCCCATCTCCTCAATTCTACCTGTCCCTCCACCTATCTTTGTATCATCTGCAAATTTAGGCAGAATTCCCTCAGTTCCTTCATCTAGATCATTAATGTATAAAGTGAAAAGTTGTGATCCCAACACTGACCCCTGTGGAACTCCACTAGTCACCGGCCGCCATCCTGAGAAGGACCCCCTTATCCCCACTCTCTGCCTCCTGTTAGACAGCCAATCTTCTATCCATACTAGTACCTTGCCTCTAACACCATGGGCTCTTATCTTACTGAGCAGCCTCCTGTGTGGCACCTTGTCAAAGCCTTCTGGAAGTCCAAGTAGATAACATCCATTGGCTCTCCTTTGTCTAACCTACTCATTACCTCCTGAAAGAATTCTAACAGATTTGTTAGGCATGACCTCCCCTTGATGAAACCATGCTGACTTTGCCCGATTTTACCATGCACTTCCAAGTATTCTGAAATCTCATCCTTAATAATGGACTCTAAAATCTTACCAACGACCGAGGTCAGGCTAATCGGCCTGTAATTTCCCGTGTTTTGCCTCACTCCCTTCTTAAACGGGGGGGTTACATTAATGATTTTCCAGTCCTCTGGGACCCTCCCTGACTCCAGTGATTCCTGAAAGATCACCACTAACACCTTTACTATCTCTTCAGCTATCTCCTTCAGAACTCTGGGGTGTAATCCATCTGGTCCAGGTGATTTATCTACCTTCAGACCTTTCAGTTTTCCTAGCACCTTCTCCTTGGTAATGGCCACCCATACTCACCTCTGCCCCCCCCGACTCTCTTGAACTTTGGGGATGTTACTCGTGTCTTCCACCATGAAGACTGATGCAAAGTACCTATTCAGTTCCTCCGCCATTTCTTTGTTCCCCATTACTACTTCTCCAGCTTCATTTTCCAGCGGCCCAATGTCCACTTTTGCCTGTCTCTTACCCTTTATATATCTAAAAAGACTCTTGCAATCTTCTTTTATGAAGATGAAGATAGGAGGGAAGAGGCTTGTGTGGAGCATAAACACTTGCATGGACTTGTTGGGCCAAATGGCCTGATTATGTGCTGTAAATACTTTGTAATGCTTTGTACCTTTGTAAAAGGAAAATGACACCAACTCCAAACCAGAAACCACAATTTGCTACACACAAAACAGTCCTTTCAGTGTTACATATGCATATTGTTTCCAGTAGAAATTAACTTGCAGAAATGATTTTATGAAGATTCTTAGAAGCCTGCTATAGAATATTTCGCATAACTGAAACATTCTTATTTTTGTGCAGTAAATTTCAGGCGACTGATACAAGCATGAAAGTCAATTTTAAAGGCACTTATTTTCCTCCATCTCCTGCACAAGTTAAATTAAAATATTCATAAAATATGTGAAACAGCTTTTATAAGTGTACAAATTTCTGAAATCATTTTGTTTCTGCACAAAAAGTATGAAATAAATTGGTGAATGTCTCATATTCCATATTGTCTGTGGTTTAAGTCCAATGAGTGGCATCTGGAATTATTTTGAAAGGGGAGGCTTCACAATATTGATTGTAGCTGGTGAAGTTATGCTGGCAATGAAATGCAGCCAGTCTTGCTCTGAAATGCAAAACTTTATTGCCCAGCCCATTTCTGTAGTATTCAGAGCTAATTGGTGAGTAATTGTTTATGGCAGAAACTGTTTGGCAGAATTCTCGAGACCTGTTAATCCCGTAGTGGTCCCAATTGATTGCATTCAGTGACTCTGAAAATATTATCTCCTCTCTTGCGACCCCCTGAGTCACTAGCAACAAGCTAATGTTGTAGGCCCATAGAAATGAGTATTAAAGGATTGGTTTCTATCACTGTAATGTGATTTCAAAAGGCTGAAAACTACACATTGAATTTATCTACTATTTATGAAGAAACAGTTCTGAAGAAGAGTCATATTGGACTCAGAAAGGATCTGTTTCGCTCTCCACAGATGCTTCCAGAACTGCTGAGCTTTTCTAGCACTTAAACTGCTGTTTTTCAGATTTCCAGTATCCACAGTACTTTGCTTTTATCTCAAAAGCATTAGTGGGCCTTATGATCTGGTTCGGAGGAAGTGTTATTTTCAGCATTAGGATGCAATGTAATTTTTGTAAATAAATCTGGAATTAACATCGCTTTATTATGTATTGCCAATATAGTGCAGAACCTTTTTATTAATTTTACAGGGGTGATTCTGCCTCTTTAAAATTTACAGAGTTACTGTTTCCTTATCATAGTTTTAAGATTAGAAGTCATTCAAAGAAGCAGTTGTTATGGCATGGCAGATGATGTGTGCCAGGCAGATCAAATCCACGAGGGAAACTTGATCATGTGGTCACAACTGTTTTGCAATTTCTATTTTATTTTGAAATGCGCATCCTGAATTCAGCTGTAATAAAACTACCACAACTTCAGGGGTTTTTAGAAAACTAAATTAAACATTTATTAACAAAAGAAAAGATTTCAAACACATACACGGGTCTACAAATAACTGCTACAATAACTCCTAAAACCTGTAATTAATCTGGTTTCCAATTACACCCTCTTTAAGTCAACAGTAAAAACAAATAGAATTAAACAGACCCAGGTAAAGCCACAGAATACCCTGGACAGTTGAATTCAAAGTGCGTTTTCTCAGCTTCAGCTCCTGTAGACGGCAACTTGATGCACAGATGCTGGAGGCTTTTCACCCTTATTTTAGATCTTAGAATGCCTTCCCCTTAACACAACCTCATTTCCTTTATACATTTTTCTCCCTTTTTAATGCAAATTCCATTGTTCTGACATGTCTTTGGAATTTGACCTATTGCATAATATAAATCTTTTCATAGTGCTTGTTTTATCAATAACCTTTGGGAAAAATAAAGACACTGTTTGGCTTAACTTCTTCTGGCTAGGTGTAACATCCTACCATCTGGTTGAAATTCAAACTAACCTAATTTATCTAAAAATGCAAATTTTCCTTACACCTCGCATTCTAAAACTTCAGCTAAGTTTATGTATTTAGCATTTCAAACCCAGCTTCTCTTTGATGACTCAAAAGCCTCCAAACCAGCTGCGTGCCCCCCCCCCCCCTCACACACATACACAGAGAAATCATCCAAACCCCACCATTATGAGAATTACTATATTTTCATGACACAATATCCTCTTAAAGGTATTTTTTCAAGCATAGTTTGATTATAAAGGCCCCAATGAAAGCTGTATTGAGTTCTGTTTAAATACCACAACCATTTTGGGTAATGGGTATCAGTTGGTGAATCTTGTATTTTAAATAGCTGAGCTATGTGATCAATTGACTGTGTTGCTCTCCTCTGGAACTCCTTACCCTCTAGAATCAAATTCCACTTCAGGATTTCAGTGCATAATCTAGGCTGATACTTCATTGCACTACTGAGAGGCCACAGTAATATTGGAGGTGCAGTCTTTCAGATGAGATCATTTGAAGCCCTAAATATCTGCTTAGGTGTATGTAACTGACATCAGAAGACTTTCTGGAAATGTCCTAGCCAACTATCCTTCCTTAAACAATGTTACTGAAAATGGATTAACTGACCTTAAATGCTGTTTCTGAGGCTTTGTTTTTTGCAAATTGTCTACCACATTTGCTTGCTTAGCTGCAGTGATTGAACTTTAAATCTCTTTTTCTATCCTTTCACGGGATGTGCGTATCATTGACAAAGCAAGCATTTATTTCCCATCCCTAATTGCCCTTGAGAAGGTGCTAGGGAACTGGAATTGGAACTTGAATTGCTTCAGTCCATGTGTTATAGGTACCACTGTACCGTCTGGAAGGGAGATCCAGGATTTTGACCAAGTGACAGTGAAGAAATGGCGATACAGTTCCAAGTTGGGATAGTGTGTGTCTTGGAGGAGAACTTGCAGTCCAATTTTGGGTCCAATATGACTCTTCTTCAGAACTGTTTCTACATAAATAGTAGATAAATTCAACTATAGTTTCCCATGCATCTACTGCCCTTTTCCTTCTAGGTGGTAGAGGTTGCAGGTTTGGAAGGTGTTGTTGAAGGACCCTTGGTGAGATATTGCAGTGCATCTTGTAGATGGTATACACTGCTGCCATTGTGTGTCAATGGTGCAGGGAGTGAATGTTGAAGGTAGTGGATGGGGTGCTAATCAAGCGGGCTGCTTTGCCCTGGATGGTGTTGAGCTTTTTGAGTGTTCTTGGAGCTGCATTCATCTAGGCAAGTGGAGAGTATTCCATCACACTCCTGACTTGTGCCTTGTAGATGTTGGACAGGCTTTGAGGAGACAGGAAGTGAATTACTTGTGACTCTGATCTGATCTGACCTGATTGGTCCAGTTCAGTTCCTGGTCAATGGTAACCTCCAGGATGTTGATAGAGGGGGATTCAGTGATGGTATTGCCATTGAATGTCAAGGGGAGATGGTTGGATTTTCTCTTGTTGGAGATGGTCATTGCCTGGTACTTGTGTGGCACAAATGTTACTTGACACTTGTCAGTCTGAGCCTGAATGTTGTCCAGGTCGTGTATATATGGGCACAGACTGCTCCAGTATCTGAGGAGTCACGAATGATGCTGTGTGCAATCTTCAGCAAACATCCCCACTTCTGACCTTATGATGGAGGGAAGGGCATTGAAGCAACTGAAGATGGTTGGCCTAGGATACTACCCTGAGCAATTCTTGCAGCGATGTCTTGGGACTGAGATGATAGACCTCCAACATCCCACAACCACCTTCTTTTGTGCTAATTATGACTCCAATCTGTCGAGAATTTGCCCCTTTATTTCCATTGACTCCAGTTTTGCTAGGCCTTCTTGATGCCATACTTGGTAAAATGCTGCCTTGATGTCAAGGGCAGTGACTTTCACCTCACCTCCTGAGTGCAGCTGTTTTGTCCATGTTTGGACCAAGGCTGTAATGAGATCAGGAGCTGAGCGGCCTTGCCGGAACCCAAATTGAGCAGCAGAGAGCAGGTTATTTTGAGTAAGTGCTGCTTGATAGCACTGTCAGTGATACCTGCCATCACTTTAGTGATCCCCAAGAGTAGACTGATGGGGCGGTAATTGACCGTGTTGGGTTTTTCTGGCTTTTTGAGGATAGGACATACCTAGGCAATTTTCCACATTGCTGGGTAGATGCCAGTGTTGTGGCTGTGCTGGAACAGCTTTGCTAGGGGCACGGTGGTTCTGGAGCATAAGTCTTCAGTATTGTTGCCAGAACGTTGTCATGGCCCATAGTCTTTACAGTACCCAGTGCCTCCAACCGTTTCTTGATATCACGTGGAGCGCCTCATGGCTGCCTAGTCTTGAGTTGCTAGGTCTGTTCAAAATCTATTCCATTTAGCACGGTGGTAGTGCCACACAACACGATAGAGAGCATCCTTAATGTGAAGACGGGACTTTGCCTTCTCAGAAGGACTGTGCAGTAGTCACTCCTACCAATACTGTCATGGAAAGATGCACCTGCAACAGGCAGGCTGGTGAGGATGAGGTCAACTAGGGTTTACCATCTTGTTGGTTACCTCACCACCTGCTGCAGACCCAGTCAAGCATCTATGTCCTTTAGGACTCGACCAGCTCGGTCAGTAATGGTGCTACCGAGCCACTCTTGGTGAAGGACATTAAAGCCCCCCTCACCAGAGTACATTCTGTGCCCTTGCCACCCTCAGTGCTTCTTCCAATTGTTGTTCAACATGGAGGAGCACTGTTTCACAGCTGAGCAGGGGGAGGTATGTGGTAATCAGTAGGAGGTTCTCTTGCCCATGTTTGACCTGATGCCATGAGACTTCATGGAGTCTGGAGACAACGTTGAGGACTCCAAGCGCAACTCAGTGCTAAAGTACTTTAAGATGTCTTAACGATATGATAAGACACTATATAAAGTTTATTCTTTTTCCTTAAAGTTCCAAAGGACTGTCTGAGAGACAGTTTCAAACTCTCTGGGGGAGAAGCTTCTCCTGGCATTGCAGGTCAAATCCTCGTTCCAGCCGCTGGTGAGTGGACTTTTTTGAACACAGATCAAGGTCATAGGAAGAGCTCAAGATGTGAGCATGTTAAGAGTCAGGGCATTTTAAAATTAATCAATATCAAATTCATCCAGCAAATATCAAAGTGTTGCAAAGAATGGTTGAGTTTGAAACTTCACTGGTTTAAAAACAGTTAGACTTGGTTTTGAGATCATTGTATATTTGTGAATAGGATGTTTAAAAATTTCAGCACAAGAAGACCTACATGGATGGTTACAGATAATGATGTATTTATGAGAACCAAAGTGTAGGTTTCCTGTGAAATTTGGAGGGCCTCTCATGTCAAACTCAATTATGTCTGAAAGCTTGATTATTTTTGACACTCTGTGTTCCCTGCTTGCTCTGCTTATTAGCAAGTTATTGTTTTGGCATAAGCTTACTATATATTTTTCGTTGCTCTTTAATACAATCTTACCAATTACACTTGTCCTAGATTTAAAACAAATGTTGTCTTCTATTGAAGACAATTTCTATCCCATTCCCATGTTTTCAGTTGTAATGGTGAGTTGCAATCTAATCCAATTAGATTGAATGCTGAAGAGGTCCTGTTCTAGTACATAATCTAGTTTGACTAACACACTATATGACTGGTTGCTGATTTGATGGTACTGCAAATCAAATCAACAATCCAACAGAAGAGGCCAAATTTTTGTCTGGGTGTGGAGGCTCATTTCAGTGCATGAATGGCCTCACTTTGATTTTTTTTTAAGAACATAAGAAATAGGAGCAGGGGCAGTAGGCCATTTGGCCTCTCAAGTCTGCGCCTCCATTCATTAAGATCATGGCTGATTTGATTATGGTCTTAACTCCACTTTTCTGCCTGTCCCCCATAACAGTTGACTCCTTATCAATCAAAAACCTTGCTAACTCAGCCTTGAATATATCCAATAACCTAGCCTCCATGCTCACTAGGGAAGAATACAAACTCTAACAATCCTCTTGAGAGACAAAATTCCTCCTCATCTCCATCCTGAATGGGAGACCCCTTTATTTTGAAATTGTGCTCCCGAGTTCTAGATTCCCTCACAAGGGGAAACATAATTTCATCATCTACTCTGTCAAGCTCCCTCATTACGTTATATGTTTCAATAAGATCACTGCTCATTCTCCTAAATTCCAGTGAGCGTCGGCTCAACCTGCTCAACCATTCCCCATAAGACAACCCCTTCATCCTGAGAATCAGCTTACTGAACCTTCTCTGAATTTCTTCCAATGTAAGTAAGTCCCTTCTTAGGTAAGGTGACCAAAACTGTAACAGTACTCCTAGGTGTGCGTTTACCAATGCCCTGTACAGTTGTAACAAGACTTCCCTACTTTTATACTCCATTCCCTTTGCAATAAAGGCCAGCATTCTGTTTGCCTTCCTAATTAAATACTGTACTCGCATGCTGACCTTTTGTGATTCATTTATAAGGGTTTTAAATTTGTTCATGGGATTTGTTCGTGGGCATTGCTGACTAGGCCAGCATTTATTGCCCATCCCTAAATTCCCTTTGAACAAGGGCATTTATAAGGGTTTTGGATGAAATTCAATTTTTCTCCACATTCTTGACCCCACGCCATTTTGTGTATTGAAAATGCCTAGTGTGCAAAATGCACACCCACCATTGCCGAGGTTGGGTTACTCATTTTAAATGGGAGTGAAAATAGGATTTGCTCCTGCATGCAATTTTCATCTGGTGGTACGGAGCCTTAGAAGTCCATTAAAAGCACCCCAGGTTTGAGAGTTTGTGAAGAAAATGGAAAGCTGAGGATCTGGGACGATTCGGAAAGGTAAGTGTAAAATGCCTTCACACCTTCTGTACTGTATTGTAATGTGGATATGTTTTTAATGCAGTGATTCATCATAGGGATCTGTCCTGCAAAGATAAGTCCCTTACCAGTATTGTGTAATCGTTCACATGCATAACAGTACTTTTCCAATGGAAAAAGTACCATAATGTTTTTTTTAAATTTGTTCATGGGATGTGGGCATTGCTGGCTAGGCCAGCATTTATTGCCCATCCCTAAATACCCTCTGAACAAGGGCAATTAAGAGTCAACTGCATTGCTTTTGCTCTGGAGTCACATATAGGCTAGACCAGGTAAGGACAGCAGATTTTCTTCCCTAAAGAACATTAATGAATCAGATGAGCTTTTACCACAATTGGCAATAGTTTCATGGTCATCATCAGACTTTTAATTCCAGACTTTTTATTTAAATCAAATTTCATATCTGCCATGGTGGGATTCAAACCTGGGTCCCCAGAGCTTACCCTGGATCTCTGGAATACTAGCCCAGTGACAATACCACTATACCACTGCCTCCGCCCATCACTGTCATATTTTAGTGCTCTGATTTACTGGAGTAGCATATCTGGTAGTTTTTTTTTAAAATAAATCTGCTTCTGAAGGTAGAAAAAAATGGCCTGTACCTGCTTCCCTTCCATTGATTGAGAGGCACTCTAATTTGAAATGGAAATGGATTACTGTTCTGGCAGCAGAGCTGGAAGCATTTGTTATGACAGCTGTTCCATTAGGAATGATTGGCTGGGTTTGAAAAGCTTCAGCTCAGCAGATGGTTTTATTGATCCAAGCATTATTGAAACATTTAGGAGCCTATAATAACAGAATATGTCTTTTTGTTTGTTTACAAACCTTGTGTGCTCTTAAAGGATTATAACATTTTCCCCTTTTCTGGTCCAGTATCAGTGATGGTGAGTTTATGATCTTAAAATAATTTCCATTGCTATTTCATGGGCCTTGAGAACTGAGCATACTGGGTGAGTGGCTGTGGAGAAAATGGGGGCATAAAGGTGGTATGGTGGAATGTGAGCTGACATAGGTGGCATGGGGAATATGTGGGGGCATAAGATGGCATCGGGGAATGTGAGAGGCATGAGTGGCATGGCCATGGAGGGAATGTGATGTGGCATGGGGCATAGAGATGGCATGGATTAGCATGGGGAATGTGAGTGCCATAGAGTGGTATAGGAAATTTAAGGGGACATAGGATGGCATGGGAGAATGTGAGGCAGTATGGGTGACACGGGGGAATATGAGGGGGCATGGAGTGGCATAGTGGAATGTGTGGGGGAATGGGGTGGCATACAGGAATGTGAGGGTGCATGGAGTGGCATGACCAGCTCTTTATTTTGCCTTCTGTACCTGATTTGACATCAAATTAACTATTCTAACGGCCACTCCCTGGTTAAGACTCTGCATTGCTTATTAAGTATTCTTCAGTCTGATTGATTAAGTAGTTACACTTAAGGATTTGCTTGCCCTGTTCACACAGGTACCAGGTTCCCTGTAGAGGACGTTGCGCTGTTTTGATAGTTGGTTGACAGGAACTTCCAGTGCAAATGTAATGATGTTCATTCACCACTGATGGCAAGATCCAGACCATCATTCATTCTACTTATTTGGACTATGCTTTTTCTGTTGATTAATTAATCACTTTCAAGCTACTGATATCTCTCTGAACAACCAAAATCAGCAAATCAGTGCTGCCATTTGGACAAATCAGTTTGCCCTCTTTCTCTTATTTTGTATCTGGTGCTCTGTCTGGATGGCTTCCTGTGAGCCACCAGGAACAAGTAAATTAGAATGACCCTGTACAGTAGCCTACCATCTTCTATCTGGGAACCCAAATTGCTGGACTCACTGGCATACCACAGAATATTACAGCTTTAATGATTTATTTTGGCTGCAGTTTAAAAAAAGTTTAATATAAATCAGTTCAGTTTCATATATAATGCCTGTTTTCCTGATCAAGAGGCTTTTTCTTTTCTCCCGTCCATTCTATCACTAGTTAAACATATTTTCCTCTTCCAGGTGAAAGCAAAGTTTGAATTTCTGTGCAATTTCTTTACACAAGCGTTACATATCTGCTTTGTAACATCCTTACTGCTGATTTTCTGCCATACCAATTCTCCTCTTGTTTTTGCCTTGATCCATGTTCAACAGATCATCACCCACCATTTCTGCCACCTCCGATGTGAAGCCACCACCAAACCCATCTTCCCTCCCATCTGCTATTTGGTAGTCTGAAGGGACTGTCCCTCAATCTACTTCTCAATCACTCTAACACATTGTCCTCTTTCCGCGGCACCTTCCTGTGCAAGCGCAGGAGATGCAACATCCCCCCCTTTTTATCTCCGCACTTCCCATTATCCAGGACCCCAAACATGGTTTCTAAATGAAAGTGATTTACTTGTATTTCTTTAAATTTAGCATACTATATTTGCTGCTCACAATGTTCTACGTTGGCAAGAGCAAACGTAGATAGGGTGATCACCTTGCAGAACACCTCCGTTTGATCCATAGGCATGATCCTGAGCTTCTAGTTGCTTGTTATTTTAATTCTCCACCCTATACACAGACTGACTTCTCTGTCCTTGGCTTTTTTAAGCTTCAGTGTAAGCTGGAGGAACTGCACTTTACCTTTTGATTAGGCACTTGCAGCCTTCCGGATTCAACATTGAGTTCAACAATTTATGATCATAACCATTTCTCCCAATTATGTGGACTGCAGCTGCTGGTAATGATTCTGCTATAGCCACTTGCACCTCCCCAAGACCATTTTCTATCTTTTTATTTGTTCCATTACCATCCATCCCCTTGTGCCTTGCATCATCATCCCTTTTTCACTTAATCCCTCCATCCTAACATAGACCATCCCCTTTGTTCCTTCCCCTCCACCCCTGTCTCTGTACTTGCTTACAATCTATTACAGCTCTAACTATTTCTAATTCTGATGAAAGGTCACTGACTGAAACTTTTGTTTTATTCATTCACGGGACTAGCCAGCATTTATTGCCTTTCTCTGGTTGCCCTTGAGAAGGTGATAGTGAGCTGCCTTCTTGAACCACTGCAGCCCATATCGTGTAGGTACACCCACAATGCGGTAGGGAGGGAGTTCAGGATTTTGACCCAGTGGCAGTGAAGGAACGGCGATATCTTTCCAAGTCAAATGGTGAGTTGGCTTGGTGGGGAACTTCCAGGTGATGGTGTTCCCATGTGTCTTTTGCCTTTGTTCTTCCAGATGGTAGTGGTCTTGGGTTTGGAACGTGCTCCCTGTGGAAGCTTGGTGAGTTCCTGCAGTGCATCTTGTAGATGGTACACACTGCTGCCACTATATGCTGATGGTGGAGGGAATGAATGTTTGTGGATGGGGGTAATCAAGCAGGTTGCTTTGTCCTGGATGGTGACAAGCTTCTTGAGTGTTGTGGGAGCTGCACTCAGTCAGGCTTGTGGAGAGTATTCCATCACACTCCTGACTTGTGCCTTGTAGATTGTGGACAGGCTTTGGGGAGTCAGGAGGTGAGTTACTTGCTGCAGGATTTATAATTTTTGGCCTTAACTTTTATTCTCTCTCCGGAGATCCTCCCTGATCTGCTGAATTTTTTAACCTTTTTGTTTTATTATTGTTACAACCGGTCCCCGGGAGATGCTCCTCCAATTTGTTATGATCCTGGGCAAGGTACCCCAAATTGTTATGCTCCCAGGTGAGGAGGGATGATCTGGCTCACCTTCTTTATTCAACTCCCTTGGCTGGTCACAACAAGGTTAATTTAAACAGGATCCCTTTCCTCATGGATACCTTTTCCCAGTCCAAATGTATTTATGTTTTAAAAGGAGCCAATTTAACCAGGCTTTCTTGAGTTAAAGAAAAAGTGAGTTTATTAGTTACTAAAATGCAAGAAAAAAATGCAACACACATACACACAAATTAGAAATGAGAAGTGAGTCCAGAAATAAAAGTTAAAAAGATATATGATTATGAATCAGTCTTTGGCTAATCTTAAGGAGTAGATGATGAAACATTGTGGCCGTTAAGTTGGCTGATTCCAGTAGAGCTAACTTTGGGCAGTTGAGCAGTTGGTTTGGAGATTATTGGTTCTGCAGGTTAGCTGAAAGGAGTTGTCCTGTTTCCTTTTTGACTGTGTTTTTGCTGACTTGTGACTTGCTTCCGGCAGTCAGAAAGGAACTTTTTTACCTGCAAATGCAGGAATGCCTAGTTGATGTTCTTCAGCTGTGTCCTTCAGAGCACACCCTCGCACACCAGGCCTGGAACACCAAAACTAGCACATACAACTAGGGTCGCAGTTGGATTTTTAATCCCTTTTCTTGTGTATTCCTGGAAGGGAAAAAACAAACATGTCTTTCACCCAGAACTGCTTTCTTTTCTAAACACATTTTCTAATTATATAACTCTCAGGTGCTGGTTTCTGCTGAGATGGTAATCAGCCTTCATTATCTCTGCAACCACAGGAGATTACAGTTCAGTTTTTGCATTGCATCTTTTCCTTTGAAGTGTCTCTGCCTGAAATAGGCCTTGACACTTTTTTAGGTGTGACATTTTATTCTCTGGACTAGTTGGTCAAGTGTATTCCACATAGGGATTTTCCAGCAAATGGTTACTTTACAATCTCAGCCAGCTTTTGTTTGTATATCCTTTTTTTTTAAAAAAACCACATGTCTTATTTAAAAGTTCAATATGTCCATAAGTAATTCGGGATTATGACCCGTTGCCTTGACATATATCTCTTGTTGTCTTTATCAGGTAACTCTTCAATCAGTGAAGTGGTAGATTTTTTATGGATGGTTTTCAGATGAGACCATAAAAAACTATAGATAAAGTACTAAATAATACAGATGTGACTATATGAATCATGGCATGCTCCCCAGCATTCAAGCATATTTGCATCATGTGAAAATGGGAAGATTTACCTTATCAATTCCACAGACTCATAATTTGTTATTTACACATTACATATTTTCCCCACATGTCTGTGCCACTTATATAGCATTGGAACATTCCCATATTTGCTGTTAATAAGATTCTCTGAATAGTTTGCAATATATTAGTTCATACTTGCAGCAGAGAGATGGTAAGAACACAGATGCCCAGTTTTATAAAGCAGATAATGACCACCAAATTAATCATCAAAATTGGCCAGTTCATCAATATGGAAAACAAATCTGTGTTGGTACTGAAACCTAGTGCTTTTACCCATGGTATTTTAAAATCTATCCTTTGTGATTTAAAGTTTGGTGCACAAGTGATAGCACCAAAATAGAGTCCTGATCCATGTACTAGAACATATGCTGAACCTCAATGCAGGGTTACCCTCTTCTGAATTTGCCTGGTGTGCGTCTCAGCCAAGAGTCAATGGTAGCATTCTTGCCTTTGACTCAGTATGTTCAGGTCTCACTCCAGAGACTTCAGCACATCATCCAGGTTGATGCTGAAAGAGTGCTGCAGGTGCTGTCTTTTGGATGAGATGTTGAAACAAAGCCCTGTCTGCTGTATCAGGAACACGTGAAAGATCCCATGATAGTGTTGAAAAAGATCAGGGCAGATCTGTTGGAATTCTGGCCAACATTTTTCCTCAACCATCACTACTAAAATGGATTAGCTGGTCTTTGTTTTTTGTGGAATCTTGAGTGCAGGTTCATTGCTATATTTTCCTACTACAACAATGCTATACTTCAAAAAGCATTTCAGTAGCTGTGATACACCTTGCGACATTCTGAGTTCCTGAAAGCTGTTATATAAATTCAGGTCCTTTCTTTTCTCCGTAATTCCTTCTGTAGTTAGATAATCTATACCTCCATTTATTTGATAATGTTTTATTTCAGGATTGTTCATTGCATATTAATCTCTGGAAAATGAGCCTACATCTTTAGTTTTCTTTCAAAACGATAATGCATTGTTACATAAAACATGATTGCATTTTTATTTTATTTTACTCAGAATTATAACCATAGGCTTAGGACAGTGGGTGTGACACCCAAATTTGCTAAACTAAAATGTTTTCACAGCATTCATTTTATTGGGAATACATCATGTTCATTAATTCCACAAGAAAGGAAATATTCTTATGTTAATGAATAACTAAGAATTTATGTAGCATTAATTACTATGAGTCTTGGCTCAGTGGTAATACACTATAGGAGGTGACACCTTGTGGATGAGGCATTAAAACCCACGCCCCATCTGCCTTCTTAGCTGGATGTAAAAGATTTCAGTGAACTATATGAGAAGAACAGAGGAATTCTGGACAATACTTATCCCTTAATCAAAGTCTAAAACAAATGATCCAGTCATTTATTTGTTCACCATTTTGTGACACCTTGCTGTCAGCAATTTGGGTGCTGCATTTCCTACATGACAATAGTGACTGCACTTCGAAATTACTTCACTGGCTGTAAAGTGCTTAAGGATGTTCTGAGGTTGTGAAAGGTGCTATATAAATGTGATTATTTTTATTTCTTGCCTGGATGATGCTTTAAGTTGAATGGAGGGGTAAAACAATAATATCCTCTTACATATTTTCCTGTATCGAATTCTAGTAAGAATATATCTTTTAAAATGCAGTAGGATTTAATGTTACAAACAAAATAATCATGAGCAGGAATTTTATGGCTCCATTGTAGCGGACACAAGCCATAAAATATGGCAAGCCATTCTAAACTTCTTTAACTTAAGCGGGACCATAAAATCCCGCCGGCGTAAAATTCCACCCATGATTATTTAGCCCTCTTTATGCTCATTATGCATGAATGGAAATTTATCTCTTTGACTGTTGTCCAGGGAAACAATGACTCTTTTGATAATCTTCGTATAGGTTTTGTTTAATGGTTCCTGTGTAGGTACATTGTCTTGCTCATAAGAGGCTTTTTTGAGACTAATGGCTAAAACTTGTCTTTGAGACTTGAGTTACACGGTACTTGGGGGCTGGAGAACACCAGATTATGAAGAAAGAACTATCATGTATCAAAGCCTTTAGGTTTTTTTTTGAAAAAACATCTGATTTCTCTCCAGAAATGAAAGGGAATACTTAGCGTAAGCTGACAGAGCACTATCTACCTTCTGTCCCCAGAATTTTCATGAGTAGGTTCTGCTGATTGGCCTACCTCTGTATGTTACATTGTTCTTGACGCACACTGATGTAGAAGTCAGCAGTAGGGTGGGATTATCACCGAAAATTGACAAATTTATCAGTTAATTCCTGGTAAATTGTTAAATTAATTCATTTTTAAAAACTCTTTCACAGGATGTGGGCGTCATTGACAAGGCCAGCATTTGTTACCCATCCCTAATTGCCCTTAAACTGAGTGGCTTGCTAGGTCATTGCAGAGGGCATTTAAGAGACAACCACATTGTAGATTTGGAGTCACATGTAGGCCAGACTGGGTAAGGGTGGCAGATTTTCTTCCCTAAAGGACATTAGTGAACCAGATGGGTTTTTACAGCAATCAATAACAGTTTCATGGTCACTATTACTGAGTCTAGCTTTTAATTGCAGATTTTATTAACTGAATTTAAATTCCACCAGCTGCCATGGTGGAATTTTGAATCTATGTCCTCAGGGCATTAGTCTGGGCCTCTAGATTATTACTCCAGTGATATTACCACTACACCACTGTCTCCCACGGTGATTTTGGGAGACATAATCAGTACTAATAAGGAGAAGGATGACCGTGTAAGGTTATTTTAATTAAATAGACTGTCTTCCATTAGTGAAGATATTGAGAAAATCCTCTCCTTCCCATTCTGATACTCTAATCTTCTTTTTGATGATATGTACCCTGTGTTTTAGAATCAAGCTACTGGATGTTAACTTTAGCCATCTTTTAATCTTGGTTGCAGATAGATACATTGTAGGGAAATCTCATTTTGGTTGAGTTCTAATCTCGTTAACATAGCTACATATCCTGTGCGAAGCCCAGAGATCATTTTTCTTAACTACTGATTGACTGAATAATGCCTTCCTTACTATCTGATTGGTAGAATTGTGTCTGTAGGACAAGATAGCTTTTTCCAGTGGTAGAAAATTCCCCCAATTTATTTAAATAAACAGCATATATTATGTTTAATGTTTAAGTCTATTACATTTATTCTATTAGGTGCAAATATGTACTCAGAACAGCAGTCTGGATTCAATTATATTAAGATAAGGAAAATAACCTTGGATGCGCAAGATTTAGGCAATCTTCTTAACAATTATTTCTTTTATCTTGAACATAAATTATGTGACTGCATATTATGCAGACAGGAGAGCACAGTAGCATATGTAGACATCACAATTATTTAATCTTACTTCCTACACAGCTTGGAATTCCTGGCAATGCTTGGCAGCCTCAGTTGGTCAATTTTCTTTTTAAAGATTTCAGCTCTAGCACTACAACACTGGGACAAACTGATGGCAGGAGTAGCTTTATTGCTTTAATACAAACATTATGTGACAGTGTTCAACTTTTACTTTTAGATAAAGAATAAAGTTTTAAAGCATTTACTTCTGCTTTCCTTCTCGTTTTTCCCTGTGTTTATCTTAGTCTCTTGTTTTCTGTATCTTCACTGTATTTGACTTTAAATTATCGTTGGGATCACATGAAATGGCTTTTATACAATACTCCCATGAGTTCAAGACTGATACAAGGCAGAAAGAGAGAAATGTTACATGTCATATCACTGATATCTCTCCCTCTTAGCAAACCTTGCCTCCCACGAGTAAACTCTTGTGTCTGGAATAGAATTGGCCATTACTGGTACTACACTTTCTTTATATTATGTACTTACAGCTGACCCTGAAATTAGCTAAAGGTTCCATTTTACAAGTTAAGGTTAGTGAAAGTAGTATCTTTCACCATAATAGGCCTCTTATTTGCGAGTACAACATTCAGAAATTAAAGAAAAAAAACTGGGCATCCAGATTTATCACTGTGCATTTGCCAGCACTAGGACCAGAAGCACTGAAGATTACTGTGAAATCACTTAACCATCTAAAGTAGCAGAGCAGAGGTTTATGGAGGACAGCCAAAGCTTTTTTTTTCTTCTTAGCGTAAGAGTATTTGATTCAAACTTTGTTTGAAAATGGCTAAAACTTGAATTGATTGCTGAATATTTACCTTTCTGTAGTCCTTCTTGGAGACAGTCCCTGAAGTATTTAATGTACTGATGGGCTGAAGGTCTGGTCTAATGTCTACAGCACTTTAGAACATGAAGCTCCAGGAAGTGTGCTTTATTTTGCATTGAGTCGCATTTACTATAGTTCCTTTAGAATGATCCGACTGCCAGAAATACTAAAAATGGCTCTTGGCACTAATGATTTAGTTAGCAAGTTCTTGAAAGGAACCAAATTATAAGGCAGCACTACAACTTTAAAGGCGGGAGTGGGGAGAAGCAAACTTATATTGCTTAACCAGTGTAAAATATAAATAATTGTGTGTGCATTTCTTGAGCTTAGTTTTATTACTATATTCATCCAGATGCATGGCTTTTCGATTGTACTGAAATTACCATTCAAACTGGTGTCAGAATTTATGATAAGGTGGAATTGTCCTATTAAAGTATACCTATCTTCTCAGGGACACACAGACACTTCTGCTCTTTGCACTAAGTCTAATAACACAAATGTAGAACTGTTGTACGTGCACACTTTCTAACTCTGCCAGTATTTGTATGCATTCAAACACCACACTTATTATTGGACGATCATATTTTGATGTTTTTGCATTGCCCTAAGTACTTAGAAATATCAAATAGGGAAGCTATGACAAAGTGGGTCAACAATTGTATGACAATCTGGAACTCAAATTGGAGCTGCACTGTGGCACCAGCAAACTCCAGGTACTGAGAGAGGGATTATCTTTTTTATCCCTATCATTTTAGTGTGGGCCAGAGTTGCCAATTCAGGAAGATTTATATTGTGAAATGCATGCCTGGTCCAGCATGAATCAGTAAGTAAAAACTAAGCATTGACTGAAGATCCATTTAATGTGAGGAGTTATATTACAAATTGGGTGGTGAATTTCTGCACAAATATGGTTGGCTCAACTTTGAACAAAATTAGAAGGAGCATTTATTCCTCTGGAGAACAAGAACACAAACATTCTGTATCTGGAGTTGTAACTTTCAAGAGAATATTTAATCACCCTCAATTTTACTGTTGAAACATTAATTCAATTTGCATGTTTGATTTAACCTAGTTTTTTTTATGAGTAATTAATCAACTATTGGCACTTATGTTAACAATTAATTGGAAAAAATAACTATTGCAATTGAAACATTAACTAGAAACTGAAAACCCCTATACAACTAGTATTAAAAGCAGATTAGGTAGAAAACCTGTTGTTCACCTACATCCTGCAATAGATTTTCAGTATTAGAAAGGTTGAGGGGTTTAAATACAGGATATGGCAATCGAGAGAGTGTAAACAAAGACCTCATTCACTCAACCTGGTTTTTTTCTAACTGCACATGAGTTTAGGTTAGCTACAAGCTGACCAACTGGGACCATTTGAGGCACCATCATGGGTGCAGGAATGTTCACTTTATTTATAATGCGGTGATTTTTTTTTCCCTCATTAGCTAGCAGCCTCTTGTAAAAGCTATGTTTAAGAATATGTTTTAACTGCTCCCTAATTTAGCTACTCTTAAGTATGTCTAACTTATCTGACAGTTGCGTCTGATAAACATATTTCTCCCCAAACTACTATATTCACAGTTATTGTATGCTTTCCTGAATACTGAAGATTTAATGTGAATCTTTATTTTGGATTATTTTGTTTAAATTACATATTTTCACCATCAACAAGATCTTGAATTACCCAGACAGTTAAATCAAATTGTATAATTGAGCTGTGGTTTAAATAATTGATCAGATTGGCACTTCCTGTGTTCAACTGGAGCTTTATTTAGTTAATCTGGCTCCTAAATTCTGCATATCCCAGAGTCCTTTAGGCCCTTGCACTTCAGTCCTCCTCATTCAACCTTTTAGTGGGGTTATATATTATCTGGAGTTGTCCTGTTATGATTTATTTGTCCTGGTGATTTTGCTTAGAATTATTCATTCACATTTTTGTTTACCTGTACAATTTAGATGTACACAGGAGGGGAGGAAATTCAGAGTTCTTAGCATACTAACTGGCTTTAGCTTGATGCTGTATTACCCAGTGTATGGTACCAGAATAGACTGTATCATCCAGTGATGTGTGATTAAAACACTGCCATACGGTACTGTTACATATTTAAAAGAGGAAATGTAGCAACTGAAGACTGAGACCTGTAACTAAGAGTTCCATATAGGATTGTTGCTTGTTTCATTCAGGAGAGAGCTATGTTCTTAGAGAGAAATTTTACCAGGCAGCAAAAATCTGTTCTTAAAAAAAATCAGATTTCTTGAAGCATCATCCCACCTTTAGATTTCCTGGTATCTTTCTCGTTGATTTGGCTGGTGATAAAGCTGCAAACTGTTAATTCAGGGAATCTTTAGTAGAGGGTAATGGCTAGCTTCTATATAGCTAAGTAGCACAAAGTCCAGCTCAATGGAATACTGATAGACAGAATACTTAACTTGCGGAATTTGGTGAATGTGGAAATTCAGTACAGGGAGGGAAGAGGTGCTCTTCTGGTCTTTTATAGAACAAGGGATGGTCCGAGAGAGGGAGTGAGAAACAGCTAGGCCTGAGAGCTGAAGTCCAGAAGCATTAACTAGATAAGCAAGTAAATGGTTGGTGATTTTTAAGGTTTCTTTCTTTTTCTCAACTGGAGTAATGGTTTAAACTAGTACTGGGGTGATATAAGTACTGTATTAAATTTATAGCTTAGCTAGTTAAACCAGCTGATATAACTTAAATAATTGTTGAGTGATATTTCTAAACCTAAAACCCTAATTTATCAAACAAAATACAAAATAGATGGCAGGGCAGCTGATGTGTTGCAGAGGACACCAGTGATTCATTGCAACCACAACAACAGTAAGTGTCTGCAGCTCAAGGAATTTTGGCTCTGAGTCGATGACCTGGAGTCTAAACTTCAGAGACTGCAATGCATTAGGGAAGGGGAAAAATTACTGGACACTTTGTTCCAGGAGAAGGTCACACACCTTAGTTTTGGTTCATGGATAGGGACAGGAAGATGTAACTAAGAGTGAGGCAGGTATGGGGATCCAGAAGGTAGCACAGGAGGAGCCCTAGCTCTTTCAATTGACCAACAGGTTAGAGGTTCTTGGAGCTCGTATGGCTGAGAGCAGGGACTACAGGGAGGATGAGCCAACTGACCACATATGACCTTTTAAGTAGGGAGGGTAAAAAGGAATGTAGTAGTAGGGGACAGTAAAGTTGGGGGGGATAGATATTGTTCTCTGCAGCTGAGACTGTGAATCCTGAAGGCTGTGTTGGCTGCCAGATGCAAGGGTTAAGGACATCTCCTTGGGGCTGGAGAGGAACTTGAAGTGGGAGGGGAAAGGTCTAGTTGTCATAGTCCACAGGGATACCAAAGACATAAGTAGGATGAGAAAGAGATTCTGCTGAGGGAGTACGAGCAGCTAGGAGCCAAGTTTAAAAAACCGAACCACAAAGGTGTTAATTTCTGGATTTACAACCTGAGCCACGAGCAAACTGGCATAGGGTAAAAAAGATCAGAGAGTTGATTGTGTGGCCCAAAGATTGGTGTTGGGAAATGGGTTTCAATTCATGGGGCAATTGCCCCAGTACTGGGGAAAGGAGGAAGCTTCACCATTGGGATACTCTCACTTGAACCCAATGGTGAATTGTATAACTAGGGCTGTAGAGAGGGCTTTAAACTAAATAATGAGGAGAAGAGTTACATGAGGGGTGATTTAGAAAGTTAATGATGATGGGCAAAGCAGTAGTGTAGGATTGTGAAGCAGGTACTGATAAACAGTGTGACAGGACATACAAACATAAAGTGCACCATGAAATAGGATTAGAGTAGGGAAAAATGGTAAAAATGCAGAATAAAAGGTTCTTTATCTGCATGTATGCATCTTTGTAACAAGATGGATGAATTGATAGCACAAATTGAAATAAATGGATATGATATTTACTGAGATGCTGTTGTAAGGTGATCAAGGCTGGGAGCTGAATATTCATGGATTTTTCAGAAAGTTAGGATGAAAGAAAAAGAAGGTGGTTAGCTCTGTTAATAAAGGATCAGATCAGTACAGCATTGAGAAATGGTCTTGGTTCAGAACATCATGGTGTCGAATCAGTTTGGGTGGGAATAAGAAATAGCAAGGGAAAGAAATCACTAGTGGGAGTAGCTTATAGGCCCGCTAACAGTAACTGTACTGTATGGGGGCATGTAAGAAAGCTGCTGCAGTAATCATGGGCGATTTTAATCTTCATATAGATTGGACAAATCAAATTAGCAAAGTACCAGGTCATAGAATATATTTGGGACAATCAGGGAATAGGCTATTTTAGACCTGGTAATGTGTAATGAAACAGTATTAATTACTTTTTAAAGTTATTATTTGTTGAGATGTGGGTGTCACTGGCAAGGCCAGCATTTGTTGCCCATCCCTATTTTCCCTTGAATTGAGTGGCTTGCTAGGCCATCTCAGCAGGCAGTTAAGAGTCAGCCACATTGCTGTGGATCTGGAGTCAAATGTAGGCCAGCCAGACCAGGTAAGGGTGGCAGCTTTCTTTCCCTAAAGGGCATTAGTGAACCAGATAGGTTTTTACAACAATCAATCAAATTCCACCATCTGTCATGGTGGGATTTGAACCAGGTCCCTAGTGCATGAACCTGGTCTCTAGATTACTAGTCTAGTGACAATGCCAGTAGACCACTGCTTCCCCAGTAAAGGATCCTCTAGACAAGAGTGGTCATAACATGATAGAATTTCACATTCAGTTTGATGGTCAGAAACTTGGGTCTAAGACTGGTGTCAGCTAGTAGAAGACACATAAAGCAACCCAATAATGGAAAATCAAGGGGCAAAAGAGGCTGAGGAACTTAGAACTATCACTAGCACTATAGAGTAATGTACCAGAAAAACTAGTGGGACTAAAAGTGGACCTGATGGCCTGCATCCTAGGATCTTAAAAGTGTCTGCAGAGATCATGGTTGTAATCTTTCCAAGTTCTGAAGATTCTGAAAAGGATCCTGTGGATTGGAAAACTGCAAATATAACACCTCTATTTCAGAAAAGAAGGAGACAGAAAGCAGGAAACTGTAGGCCAGTCCAGTTACCTAACATCTGTCATTTGAAAAATGCTGGAAACAATTATTAAGAATGCAGTAAGCAGGACATTTAGAAAATCAAAATGCAATCAAACAGTGTCAATGTGGTTTTGTGAAAGGGAAATAGTGTTTGACAACTTTATTACAGTTTTTTGGGAATGTAGCAAGCAGGGTGGATAAAGGGGAGCCAGTAGATGTAGCGTGTTTGGGTTTCCAAAAAACATTCGATAAGGTGCCACATAAAAGGTTACTACACAAGGTAAGAGCTCATGGTGTAGGGGGTAATATATTAGCATGGACAAAGAATTGGCTAATTAATAGGAAGCAGAGAGTTCGGATAAACGGGTAATTTTCACATTGGCAAACTTTAACTCGTGGATTACCACTAGAATCAGTGCTGGGCGTTAGCTATTTACATTCTACATAAATGACTTTGATGAAGGGACCGAATGTATTCCAGCCAATTTTAAAAAACAATATTCATTAACAGGATATAGCTGTTGCTGGCTAGGCTAGCATTAATTGCCTTCGAGAAGGTAGTGCTGAGCTACCTTCTTGAACCGTAGCAATCCATGTAGTGCAGGTGCAACCACAGGGCTATTAGGAAGGAAGATCCAGGATTTTGACCCAGCAGCAGTGAAGGAACGACAATATAGTTCCAAGTCAGGATGGCGTGTGGCTTGGAGGGGGAGCTTGCAGCTTTCGGTGTTCTAATGCATCTGCTGCCCTTGTGCTCCTAGGTGGTAGATGTCACAGGTTTGGAAGTTGCTACCAAAGGAGCCTTGGTGAGTTGCTGTAGTTCATCTTGTAAATGGTACACACTGCTGCCACTGTGCATCGGCGGTGGAGGGAGTGAATGTTGAAGGTGGTGGATTGGGTGTCAGTCAAGTGGGCTGCTTTGTCTGGATGGTGTCGAGCTTCTTGAGTGTTGTGGGAGCTGTACTCCTCCAGGCAAGTGGAGAATATTTCATCACACTCCTCACTTGTGCCTTGCCAGATGATGGGCAGGCTTTGGGGAGACAGGAGATGAGTTACTCGCTGCAGAATTCCTAGCCTCTGATCTGATCTGCTTTTGTAGCCACAGTATTTATATGGCTGGTCCAGTTTAGTTTCTGGTCAATGGTAACTCCCAGGATGTTGATAGTGGGGGATTCAGCGATGGCGATACCATTGAATGTCAAAGGCAGATGGTTAGATTCTCTCTTGCTGGACAGGGTCATTGCCTGGCACTTGTATGTTGCAAATGCCACTTATCAGCCCAAGCCTGGATGTTGCCCAGGTTTTGCTGCATTTGGACATGGACAGTTTCAAATCTGGAGTCGCGAATGGTGCTGAACATTGAAGAGTCATCAGTGAACATCTGCACTTCTGACCTTACGATAGAAAGAAGGTCCTGATAAAGCAGCTGAAGATGGTTGGGCTGAGGCCACTACCCTGAGGAGTTCCTGCAGTGATGTCCTGGGGCTGAGATGATTGACCTCCAACAACCACAACTATCTTTCTTTATGCTAGGTATGATTCCAACCATTGGAGAGTTTTTCCCTGATTCCCATTGATTTCAGTTTTGCTAGGGCTCCTTGATGCCACACTTGGTCATATGTTGCCTTGATGCCAACGGCAGTCACTCTCACCTCACCTCTTGAGTTCAGTTCTTTTGTTCGTGTTTGGACCAGGTTGTAATGGATATATATTTCCTATCATGGGGAAATCTATAATTAGGAGGCACAGTTTCAAAATAAGGGATCTCCCTTTTAAGATAGGAAGAAGAGCAATTTCTTCTCTCGGGGTCGTTAATCTTTGGAATTCTGTTCCACAGAGAGCAGTGAGAGCTGGGTCATTGAATACATTCAAGGCTGAATATAGACAGTTTCTTGATTGACATCAGAGTCAAGGGTTAAGGCCACAATCAGATCAGTCACGATCCTATTGAGTGACAGAGCAGGGCTGAGGGGCCAAATGATCCACTCTTCTTATTTCTTATGTTCTTTTACAAGTTGCTTGCTGTAATTTCTTTAGTTACTGTAACATAGCAAAAGATTTTAGCAATTTTTTGTGTACTTAATTTACCCTACTGCAAAATTCTTACCGATGTAGGATTCTGAGTTTTGCTTCCGAAACTAGTCATGTAAACTGCAAATATATGATGTGATTCGAGTACACTGGTGTTTGTGTGTGTTTGTGTATACATGTAGTTTATCTCCAGACCATGCTAAGATGTAAGAAGAAGGGCCATCTAACCTGGAATAGAACATGATGATAGGGAAATACCCTTTCATCTCAAGGGGTGTAGTTCAAATTCATCTGACTGGTATGATCCAAGTACGTTTGGCTCTGCTGCCAATAAAAGTCCTGGATGAAATGAATTTGCATCCAGTTCCTCATGGGAGCATATCATTTGTGATTTTGATTTTGGCTGCAGATGTTGACTGATGTTAGGACAGGATGGATCTGCAATGCGAAATTGCTAAGCTGTGCTGGTGGAATGCCTGTGGTGTCGTTCTGGAGCAAAGTGCCATGTTAGCCCAGTGATAGCTCCTGAGACTCTGCCCTTGAGGAAGGGAACAAAAGCTTATGAGTTAGAGTTCCCTAGCTTTAAAATCATTACATTATTGAATTTAAATTACAATGTGACCTCCAAAGATGGTGAATTAAGTCTTTTTCTGCAAACAAGCCTTCTTGGATATGGTAATTGGCCAATTGTGTCCATCATCAAGTAATTGTTCCTGCAAAATATCTTGCTTCCATATTGTTCATAATGTAAAACTGTGATGAGATCCAATGAGATACAGAAAATTAGATCTGAAAATATAAAAATATTCTTACAGATACAAAATTGATCAATAAAACAGAGAAAGTGTGAATGTTTAAAACTGCTTTTTAAAACCACACCCATGTTTGTTTTGTTTTGGTGTGAAGAGCCAAGTGCTACACAGTCACTAGGACAGAAAAATCACTGCCCACTGTTCACACACCTAGGGCAGAATTTCTGCCTTCTGGGTGGGCAGGCCCGACCCAATCTCCGGTGGGTGGGGAGCCGATCCCCGCACGAGAAGTGGGCCCTGCCGCCATTTTACATGGCCGGACCAATTAAGGCCCGCCCAGCGTGACGTCCGGCAGGAAATACTATGCACTTCCTGTGCAGGCGTTTGGGGTGGGGGGGCATTCCCCAAAAACGAGAGTGCACTCTTTCGCGCATACGTATGAAAGAGCGCACATCTTCCTGAGGCTAAGTGCTGCCTCAGGGAGATCGCTGACAGTTTTGAAAACATTAAAGATAGAAAAAAAAATCCTTACCATGTCCCCCTCATGTGACAATTTCACATGAGATGAGACATGTTCATAAATTGCACTGAAACTTTATTGAACTTTTAAAATCCCTACATCCCACCGATGGATGAGGTTTCATGTTTTTTCTATTCCCCGCCAGGGCTGCTGGCCTGCCCGCCAACCTTGAGGTTTGATGGGCAGGCCCTTTAATTGTTCTAATGATCCTGTAAATGGCCTCAAAGCCATTGACATGTCGGCGGGCACGCAGCTGATTATGCTGTGGAGCCCGCCTTCTTGAAGATTTAAATAGGGCAGGATGACATCGGGGTTCCCCTTGACGTCACCCTGTGTCATTTTACGCGTCGGCGAACAGTCCCCGCCCCCTGCTTGCCGATGGCAAAATTCAGCCTGTTTATTTAGGAAGAGCATTTTACAATTAGAAGAAATATTATCAGATTGCTGTGAATGTGGGTAAATAACAGGTCTCACAGGCAGTACAGGTTGCAGAATTGTGCTATAATTTTTGAATTGATTGTAGGTTGTTAGCACAGCTCCAATTCCTGCACCTGTTACAGAGAAACATGATTGATAACATGACAGAACATAACTGGTGATAGTCTATGTTGACCGTACTACTTCCTTTTTGCAAGTGTCATTGCATCTAACAGGATATGGTTCCTAGTCCTGTGGCAAAGATATTTAATGACGTATGGTGTCACAGATAAATGGGGCAAATGTTTTTCCACAGATTCAGCTAGACATTATTCATTGGATCTAAATAGGTCTTCCATGTCTCGATTCTCCCACTTAAACTTAGAGGAAACTATGATCACAACACTTCATTTTAATTAGTATTAGTTTTGATTGTTTTGGGTTAAAATCAATCACATTAGTATATTCCACTAAATTGTGTTCAGAGAATGAATCCTGGTTAATTTACCCCTCCTTTTCCAGCACACTTAGACTGGAAAAATGCAATTTTGTGCTTTACTACTGTCTTATCAGCAGAGCATTGATTGAAACGGGGACATTTCTGATCTGTAAATTTCAGTACATGATTAGGTGGAACTTTTACTGAGCACCGTACAGACTGCTTTATGCTATATGCATAATGATTTTCCTCCTCAGTGTGACCAATATTGAAGGGGCCTCTCTTCACTTAATACAAATGGAGGAAAAAATAGCAACCATTATGGCATGTCCAGGTTATAATTTAACTTTTTTTAAAAAAAAGTCTTGTATAAGATGAATCCTATTTTTCCTTTCAGTGGATTCTGAATAATTTAGGCTGTTTGAGCATGGAATATCGTTAGGAAATAGAGCCAGTTCAAGTAAGTTAGTTATATTTATATTTGTAGGTGTTAGGAATGAGTTTTAGCTTTAAAGTTTAAGCTTGATTTGTATCTCTGTATCTGTGTGTAAAGAAGATGTCAAATTGAGTTTTAGTTTCACTTCAAAAAGGTGCTTGCATTTTTAATGAGAGTTTTACAACCTAAGTTGTTAAGCAAACACAAGAGTAGAAGATAAAAGCAAAGTACTGTGGATGCTGGAAATCTGAAACAAAAACAGGAAATGCTGGAAAAATTCAGCAGGCCTAACAGCATCTTTGGAGAGAAAAACAGAGTTAATGTTTCGAATCCGTTTGGCTCTTCTTCAGAGCTAAAAAAAAAGACAAAGAATAAAATGAAGCTGGGGACAAAGAGTAGCTCTGAAGCAGAGTCAACAAGAGTAGAAGAACTGGCTGTTGCCTAGCAACAGGTGTCTAGAGAGGTAGGTCCCTCCTACAGACACACACTCAAGAAGAAAAACAGCAGTTTGTTCTGGAAGCGGTTGGACTTCAGCTGGTTTTGAAGATAGCTGCCAGAGAAACCAGCTAGAAGGGACAGATAGCAAGCCCCAAGCTAAAGAAAAGACCCCAAAATCCAGGGGAGTGGAACAGGGGAAAGTCCCAAGCAGACCTTCTAGTCAAAGGAAGGACAAGAGCCTGGAAAAGACCCTGTTAAGTGAAGTTAAGAGTGAGGGGCAGAGAACGACTTCAAGCTTAAACAGAAAAAGGCTTCAGAAGAGGAAAGAAGGTCCAAAGGGACAAGTGAAGGTCTGTAACTCTTTGCTATGGGCATGTAATGCAGAGATGTCCTGTTAACACTGAGTCAGTGAGAGAGAGTGCATGGAAGACAGCTTGAATGCATGTGGTGACCCAAGGAAGAGGAGTATTGGAAGCAAAGTTCGAAACCCTGGAGGTGAACCCTTGTGGAAGGCGCCTGAGAGAAAGTGTCGGTTTGGGAGAAGATTCTAAGGTGAGGTCTTGGAGAATGGAGTTCGGAAACCGTTGTGTTAAAGACGGAGTGCAGTGAGACCGGTTGGCTCATGGTGCTACAAGCGTCTAGTGGAGCGTTGAGGAGAGATCCATAGCATCTGGTGAGGTGGCATCTGTCACTTGGTTTCAGAGTGTGGTGTGTCTGATCAGAGGGTGCTTATTGGTTTACATGGACTGTGTACTTTGGACATTAGAGCATAAGATAGTTTTTGTAACTTGCGTTATCCTTACAAATCTATATGTATCTGTAAAAGTATAGTTGTGGGTGAAGGAGTTTTGTAATATAGTTCATCTTTTCTTGTTAAATAAATGTTTTATTCTTTTGTTAAAAGTTCATCAGCTGACTTCTGTGTCTCTGTACAGTAGCTACCTTCCATGTATCTAAACAAACAAATAAAGGCGAGGATCCATCAGGTTGGGTTCCACCCTGGGATCAGGCTTGTCCAGGGGTAATCTCAGCTGGGATCATAACAATATCAGTAATGTCGTTTGAAAGTCATAAATTCCTGATCATAAACAAGAAAGCATCAGTTTGATTATATAGTACCTAAGATTGGTGGAAATATATTTCTACAGGGACAGTTCTGGCCATATCTTTTCAAGTAAGAAAATATAGACCTTTAGCCTCACCATGGCACCTTCCTTGTGTGCCTGCTGATTAATGTGTGATGTGACCTTGGAACATTACCATTACAGAAATGGCTTGGGTTGTGTCAGAAATCCACATGTCTCAATTCTCCCACTTAAAAGTTTTCTGGTGTGACCATGAACTCTTTTCAAGATTGAAACTTTTAAATTGGGAAGAACTATATATAAATTGAAACGTGTGCATCTACACGCAGCACAAGACTAGCATCAGTTTGAATAACCCAGAGGGTAAATCTGGGTGAAAGTGGACTGTCAACAGCTATAAAAAATGAACTGAGGTCAAGTAAATTAAGTTATTAATGAGGGTAGGGTGAGGGGTGGGTGAAACCATTAACCTCCAGACCACAGTGTGAAAAACGAGAGGTCATATTTTCCTCTAATGTATCTTCAGCTCAGGGCAACATTTCCTAAAACAAAAGAGTCTGACCTGACATACCTAAGTAGTAATGTCTGGGGAGGAGGGTGCGGTCTGATGCACTTCCACAGCCACTGTAATGAGAACAGACGTCTGTTGCCTGTTAAGCAAAATCTAATTTGTTACCACAGACCCTTGCCACTACATACCACACCCAGTCACCCAATGGGAAAGTGTTGACAGAAGTGGCCATTATCGGCCAGGCAGACATTCATCTGTGGCCATTTCTCTGTGCTGAAATGGTGCGGGTCCACAACGAGCAGTGAGACAAACTGAACTGAGTGTAATCAACAAAGATAGAGAAATTAGAATCTGTATGCAAATAGGTATCAGTGATGCTAAGGTTCTGGTATTTGCCTTTTTTGATTAAGGGTGAATTGTTTTAATAACATGCGGGCAAAGCGTATCAAGGAGATCACTCAGCTCAATAGGAGTGCTGTGATTCACTTAACATAACTCATCTTGTATTGGCATTTTAAAAGAAGCTAACAGTAATGTCACTGTCAAAGTGAATTTAGGCAAACACATGATGCTAATTAGGTCATCTGTTGTCTTTTCTAACCTTTTTTATATATTTCTGATTTTTTACTCTAGCTTGTGATTTATTGCTGTCTGGAAACCCTACATCAACTAAAGTCTTTTAGAATTGCTATTTTTCACACTTACAAGCTAATGTGTTTTTAAAATGAGAAGTAAACTTGAAGACTGTATGATAGAAACCTAGTAAACAGCAGTTAACATGGATGCCGAAGGAAACCTTTGATTTTTTTTGAGAAGCGACATTCTAAATGGGCGGAACAACATGGTCTACCTAAACTTCTAAAAGGCTTTTGATGTAATTCCACATGAAAGAAAAAAATAGTTAATGCTGTGGGGGTTCAGTGAGAGCTAGGAATGGAATAGAAATTGGACAAAGAATAGAAAACAACAGGTACTTACTTGTTAGAGGAATTAAATTGGGGTAAAGGAAGTGCTCCATGGATTTGTGTAGGGACCACTAATGTTTTTAATCTACATCAATGATTTGCATTCAAAGCAGAATGCAAATTGCCAAATTTACAGATGATACCAAACTAGGAGAGATAGTGAATTTGAAGAGGTAGCTCACATTGCAGAATGAATCAGACAAAATGTATAGCTGAGTGCAACAATGCTGGTTGAAATAAGTGTAAAATACCGCACATAGGAAAATCAGGAGACAAAGGAAACCCGGGAACGCTGTTGAAATAGATAAAGGTGAAGTTGAAAGAAACCAAAACCTGTTATATACTTGATGCTTAACCTGTCCAATCAGTGCACAGCAACAATCAATAGATCTAACTGAATGCTGAATTATGCAGTCAAATAGTAGAATGCAATTCATTTAAAGTTGTGCACACATGTAAACTTTTCTGGTCAGACTATCTCCCTGTTAGAGTCACTGAAATAAAGGTGGGATGTCAAGTGCTGAAGGTCGTCGTAGTCCAGAGAAGTGGCACAAGAGTGATCCCAAATGTCAGAGATCTGAGTTATCTGAAAAGACTGGGTTTTTACAGTGTCAGAAGGAGATGTCTGAGAGAGAGTTTTACTTGGGTATGTGAGATAGTAAATAGTATGACACAGGTAAACTGAGAAAATTGCAGGAGTAGGGCAAGAGGTCTTGAGTTTAAACTAGTAAAAAGGCAAATCTTGGACTGATATCAGAAGTTTTTCACACAAAGAGCAATCAGTGCATGGGATGGACTTCTGACTAGAGTAATGAATCTGAAAATCCTGGAATTATATAAGAAGCAATTGGATACTGCAACTGGAAGGACAGTCTTGGATGGATGAAGTAAGATTAGTCAAATGACCTTCCTTATCCACAATTATCCTGTGGTCTTCAAAAGGCCATCAACAATCTTCTTTTCCATGGTTTCTTTACTCATAAAGATAGCTAATGTAGAATTCCATGTATAATTTTGAAACTTAAGTTTAAAACCTGAGTTGTTATCTGAGTATCATAGTGACCAGGCTACCATATCCATTTACTGTGTGTGCAAATATATTGATTGAATAATTCTAAAAGTAGAATGAACTCATTTTAAATCTTCACACCCTTGACAACCTTTTTGTTTTGTTTGCAGCTGGGTAGATAGAAGGTATATTAATATAATGCTAAATTATTCTTTACCTTTCCAATTATTGAGGTATGGCAATGTAATTTGTTATTTGTTTACCTTTAAAGCCATCAGTCAGCCATATGGGTGGAACTAAAGAGCAGAAATTCCTTTCAAACTGGAACCTGAGGCCTAAGTCACACCTATCTGATTGACAACTATAAACATACACAAATACACCAAAACTGAGAGCAATTACAGGGAATTAGAAAGTTGTTTTTTCAACTTCTGGGATTATTTGAAAAAGTGTCCTTGAATTAAAGAACAAATATTGTAGCATCCTATACACACCTGTCAGCCTGATCTATGATGATCTTATAGTCAGTTCTGCTGTATTATGTTTCTATCTTGTGGACCAGAAAAACTTATTCTGGGTCACCTGATGACTCAACAGGCTGGATTTTGTGGTCAACAGTAAGGAAGTTGTGCGAGCCTGGTCATCGGGTGTGGGGCACACTAGGTGTTGCTGTGCATGGTGCGGATCTGGCCCATTCCTCGCTCCTGCGCGGTGGCGATCACCTGAGCCACCTTTCGCTTTATCTGGAGGTCGAGGAAGGATCGTCTTCACAGGGACACGATGTACAAGCCTCTAGATAAAGGGAGGAAAAATGTGCCTGGGATCGCCCTCATCCCGATGGCCACCTTTTATGTGCGGCTGCATCAAGCTGTGCATAGCCCCCAGTACGCAAACAGCAGGTGTCACTACTTGCAGAGGTTCTACCTGTCCCTGGTGTTGTAAAGGATGGTTCTGGCCATGCTGCATGGAACGCTCCATATAGTTGGACCGTGCCATACCACCTGTCCCTCACGGAAAAATATTTTCAGAGAAACACCTTTGACCACAAGTCCATCAGGCAGTGGTTTCCACGTAACGTTATAGAGACCCTGTGGAAAAAGGAGATGGTGGATCCTGTCAGATAGTTCCTTGAGCAGACTGGCAAATTCATTTGGCAAAATGCCTCATCACCAGAACTTTCCAACAGGCACCAAGATGTGGCTTGGCTGGAGATGAGATGGGTCCTCGTCGCTGGATAATTCCAACACACCAGGAGTCTCGCCCCCTCTGCACACTGCCCTCGGGGTGGCTGTGGTGGGGAAGAGACGGTTGTTCACCTCCTTGTGGAGTGTGCCTTTGTGGGGAGGGTCTAGAGAGAGATGCATTGGTTTTTGTCAGTGTTCATCCCGAGCAGCTCTGTGACACGGGACTCTGTGTTCTGCGGGTTGTTTCCAGGGACGCACACCGAGACGGACATCGGCTGTAGCTGGAGGATCATCAACTTGGTGGAGGACGATCTTTGGTCTGCCCGAGGCTTGTTGGTCTTCCGGTGCGGGGAGTTATGCCCGTCAGAGTGTTGTAGACCGGTGCATTTCAGGGTCCGGGGCTTTGTGCTGGGGCATGTGTTGGAGCTTGGGGCAGCCGCCGTGGGGGCACGGTGGGGGAGGGTCGATGTCTGGGACCTTTCTGCCGTGGTGCACCGAGGGGCTGGAGGTTGTATGGATCCCTGGGGCTGTGTGACTCGGAGGAAGTGTGTGCGGTGAATGCTGACTGTCATGGTTGTGTTGAAGCACCTCAGTGCAGCATGAATTGTGTCGGTGGCTCACGTGCCATTACACTGTCTGGCTGTCTGTGGTGACCATGTTGGGATGTCTGTGAAGTTCGTTGATTGTATGGAGGCACCTCATGATATATGTGGAAAGGTTGAATGTGGTTGCACTTTTTGTGATGGCCATTTTGAAATGTTTTGTGGTATTCTTTTGGATATTTTGTGAATATTTTTCCAAATAAAAAAGGAAGTGGTGCTCGCTGCTGTCAGCAAAGAAAGCTACCCACAAAGATCTAGCGATCTCTGTAGTGTAGCTTTCCCTTTTCTCGACAGCAGTTTGAATCTGGAGCAAAGTCAAGGGGATCTCTTGGTGTGCAGCAGCAGTGATGTCGGCAAGCAGGTAAACTGCCAGTTAACATCAAAGTAATCTCATGCACAGCAAACCAGGAAATTAAAAGTATTTAATACTCATTACTTTTAATTTAAATTTCCAGAGAACAAAATAAATGATTATGATTGGATTTAGATAGAAGTAGAAATAGCAATATAAACAAACTTGGTTTTTTTGTTATTTTAAAATTATGTGGAATTTTTAAATCATTTTCGAGAAATTTGACATTCTTTTGGCCAGAAAGGGTATTTAGCAGTAATTATGAAGTTAGTTAGAAACTCTGTTATAACTCATTCAACAAGCTTTTTGAAGCATTTTTACAGCAAGCCTGGAAGTTCTTGTCAATCCATATATTTTCCATTGATTGTTATCCCAGTTGCTTCAACAGCCTAACCTATGGAGAAGCGTTGATCACTGACGGCAACACCTGGATTTCTGTATTATTCTGGCAGTGTTTTTTTTATTCGTTCATGGGATGTGGGTGTTGCTGGCTAGGCCAGCATTTATTGCCAATCCCCAATTGCCCCGTTCAGAGGGCATTTAAGAGTGAAACACATTGCTGTGGGTCTGGAGTCAAGTGTAGGCCAGACCAGGTAAGGGCAGCAGATCATAAAAATGACAACCGTCAGATTGGTCATCATCAGACTTTTAATTCCAAATTTTTATTGATTTCAAATTTCACCATCTGCCATGATGGGATTTGAACCTTGGACTGCGGAGAATTACCCTGGGTCTTTTGGAACACTAGTCCAGTGACAATACCACTATGCCACCACCTCCCCCATGTGTGGCAAGCCAGAACTTGCTATCAGTTTCAGTGGAATGCTGATGGCAAATGCTGACAGTTTCACTGTCTTTATCATCACTACAAATATCAGGAAAGTGTGTTTATCCAGTAACTGAGCGATCCAGATTAGGAATGTCCCTGGTTTAGTTTTCGCCTGTGGCAGTAAATGGGGGCATTACCTCGGTTCATTTCAGTACCCTGGATTATGGAAGGGAAGAGCATCTAGGGCTTCCAATAATCACTATCCAGTACCTGTTGAGTGAGTGTGAGTGTGAGTGTGTGTGTGTGTAAAACGGGCAGCTGATCTGATAATGTGTATTTTATTTTAGACTTCCATCAAAGTTGAAAGATTCACCCTGTGGGCAGAATTTAATGTTGGTGATGGGGGTCTTGCCCAAAGTCTGGAAAACTAGCGGGAGCCCTGCTTCACCCCCATTAGAGAAGGGCCACTGGCAATTAAGGCAGTGCCAGGCAATTAAGGCAGTTAACTGGCCAGTGTCAGGCCTTCCCCAGATATACGGTACCACCCACCCCCCCACCACCCCGATCCCTCTCACCCCTTTAGAGGCCAGCAGTTCTCTATTGCCCATCAGCTCCACAGGGAGCAGTGACTGCTGCTGGTAATGCACCAACCACAGGTCTAGGTTCAATGAGGGATCCAAGCCACAAAGCAAACAAGCAAGGACTGTGGGAAATCAGCTGGAGACTTGTGGGAGTTCAGGAGGAAGGCAGCAGCAGCAGCAGCAGCAGGATAATGGTAATCTATTCCAGGGTCTGAACTCCTGTGAGGTGAAGCATATGTTCATGCTCATGGCCTATGCTTCTGAGGACCCTGTAGGTTACGATCTGATCAGTGACCCGCATAATCTGTCATTGTATTCTGAAGAACTGAATTGAAAGGGTTGCATTGAATGCTGGGCTAGGAAATTTTTAACTGCTTAATTTGTGATTGTACAGCTTGTTGACTTTTCCAGTCTGTAGTTAGAAGGGAAATCATCTTTATTTTCTTGCAAAGAACAGAACGTGAAGCGGGCTACATTTATACTATATTTAAATGTATTCCTCATCCCTGTTTCTTCCCATTTTTCTTTTACAATGAAAGGATGTGAACAGAGGGGGTGGAGAGTCACCTCATCTAATTTCATACTGTCAGCATTGGAATTCTTTGTGAAAATTGCACATGGCCCGTCATGCATCCCTCCACCCCCGCCAAGGTATGGCCCAAGTAACCCCTATGGTCTTTCATGCCCTCCATGCCAAGGTATGGCCCCCAAACAACCCCTATGGCCTTTCATGTCCCCATGCCTAGGTATGCACCAAGCAGCCCCTGTGCCCCCATGCCAAGGTGTGCCCCCCAAAAAACACCAGGTGGCCATCTTATGCCCTCCATGTCAAGTTATGACTCTTCCGTGACCCATTAACCCACAGTACAGAGCCAATGAACCTTATAGTGATAGTAGGGTGTGTAAAAAAAGCTTTAACAAAACACCCATTCATTGATAATTTTCTACATTCTTGAAATAAACTCCATTTTACTACAGTCCAATAAATGTTTCAATCATTCAGACCCTGTAAAGTATCAATAACTGAAACTGCAAGTATTCGAAACCTCTTTATTTTGTATAATTGTGAAATTGACAGCTTAAATCAGAGAGCTGGAGCTGTCGATCAAGCAATGTTTTCTTTGGAGTTCAGGTGTTTCAACAGGCTAATGAATTTCCAGGCTTTCGGCCAAACCTTATTATGTATTCTTGGCTGAGACACCAGACATTAATTAAAGTACTAAAACACGTGAACCTAGAGAGAGAACTTTGCCATATGGAGGAGGTTTCTGTAATCTGACTTTTTTTCAATGGAACTAAAATCATGCAGGTTCAATGATGTCTACAATCTGCTCTGTCAGATTACCAGCCATGCGTGACGAACAAAATATACTGCTATGTATCATTTTAATGGGAACAGAATTACTGATACTGCTGCAGCATAGTAAATTTCTTTGTTGTTGGGGTGATGCAAGGTAAGGGAGTGGAGCTGGGAGTGGGAAAAGGACAAATATAATATGAGAGAAAGAAAGCAAGAATGGATCACTACAGAGAAGGTCCCAGTGTGGATTGTTGCTAACTCATCTTGTTTACTTTAATTTTTTTTATTAGTTTGAAGATAATAGTCGTTCCAGGATGGCAAATTTCTCAAAACTCTTTTGAATCCAGACTTAGTAAGACTTTGTATTTCTCTTGTTCTAGTGAATCACATGAGTTTTAGTACACCACAATTTCAGGCCCACATTTAAGCTTTTCATTAGATCCAATGAAGTTGCTGAAAGACAACATCCTACTGAGTGGAAAAATATTCTCTCTATCCATTCATTCCTGCAAAGTAAACACTGTAGATTTTGTGGAGAATGCATAAATCAAATGTCCCTTTCAGTAATTGTTTTCTTCCTTTCATTTTATTATATTATGATCTCCATTTTTGCATAATTCCAGGGAACTGGGGGAAGGGTTTACTCTGATGAATGTAAAAAAAAATCTAGTCTTCATTTCAAATGTGCTGCATGTGCCCAGTATGCATTCTGTAAGGTTTTGCCTCTTGTTCCATTTTGTGTTTTTTTTCTCTTTAATTATTTGTACAAACAAAGAAGGTTGTTGTTGAGAAGCGACTTAATCTCCTACGCCCATTGGAGATTTGAGGCAGGCATACCACAGTGCACCCGGCCAGCGCCATGGTGAATGGTACAATGTAGGCTGGCATTGGGAGCTCAGCTGAGTGGGCAAGAAGAACAGTGGATTCTTTGTGAATCCTAGCACAATGATCTTTTTTTTAAAAGGCTCTATTCCCCTTAGGCTGTTATGACCCTTTTTAGTATTTTGTTCACACGTTGCCAGTCTTTTTTTTGTAAAAGGACCTGAAGTGGAAATTGTCCTTATTCATTGTAAGTTTATCATTGCATTGGCTTGAAACCTGAATGGTGCACATCTTATCGGTATATAATTGAGCTATAAAGAGCAAAGCACAGTCTGGTTTTTTTCTGTCCCATTCTGTCTACTAATCCCTTGTTGTCTGCAGCTTTTTCCCATGTTCCAATTCCTTTACAGAAATGAGCAGTCAGTCCCAAACAAATTTGGCTGTGAGTTCACTTTGTACAGTTTAATGTTTTCTATTGCTTTTGCATACATGAAGGCTGTGCTATACCCACCTCAGGGAATACAAACTTGCCAGTAAGATTTATTTGTATAGATTTCTACATGTTAACAAATGTCCAACTCATTGCTCATGGTAAGTTAGATGATACATTGGGTAGATGTTGAAGTTTGGGTGGAGTGCCTCACCAGCTGCCCAGTGAGCCACAGTCATTCGGCTTGTGGGGAAAATTCAACTGACTTGGGCACTGAGCTGGCTGGCAACCTGGGGTTCAGGGCTGCTGGTTTGGGGGGGAAGGAGTAGCAATGGCAGTGGGAGCAAGCCCAGAACGGCAGTGGCTCACAGTGTTCTCCTGGTGCCTGGAGGAGTACTTCTGCTCCTCCTGTATCTTGCCAAAATGAAATTAGTGAAGATTTGAGGCCATTCATTGAAATTGTCTCTTCCAGCCACTACCACTTTGTTTATTCTGGGCAGGCAGCTTAAAATCGGGTCCAATGTTTTATACCATGTATGGCACAATGATATCCCAGTCAAGTGGGACTGTTCATCTTTTAAGGGACACAAAATCTAGTTGTTAGCAAGTAAACAAGGGCTAATGTCATTGCGAGATTAATTGCTTGGTCAGTGAACTTCGCATGTTGGAAAGTGTCATGTTTTAGGCTACGGGTCAAAACACTCAGCATTTTAATAAAATGAGACCTGGAGTTTGGAGCATGACATCTGTGCTCAGTGACACATCTTTTTAAAAAAATATATTGATAGATTTATTTGAGACAGAGCGTATTTATTTATCATTTGTAATAATAGCATAGGAGCATTATTCAAATCACTTGATTAAAACACCGGTTTTAAAGCGGAGACAGGAAAGTAATGTGTGCATTCATGGGCCGAGTCTGATTTGAATACATCTTTTTGGACTCCTGCCTGAACCCAGTTGTGAGCATGGGGGATCTGTGGCAGGATGCCCTCGGAATGGCCCCTGGTTGTCAGTGGTGGAGTGGGTGTCCTGGAGACGGTCTGAGGCTTCGATCACAGGGGGTGGATGTGGGGGGATTAAGTGAGGCCAAGTATTCTTTGTGAGACTGGCAGGAGCAAAGGTGTCGCACTGCTCCCCTTCCGCCGCTCAGGTCTATAATTAATATTGCCAGGTTGGGCCCGATGATGTTACTTAAAGGACTCCCTCTTCCTTTCAGCAGATGTCAAAAGAGCAGGCTATATTCGGAACATGGTGGGAAGGCAGTAGGATGAGAGGGGGTAAATGAGTGGCTAATGTTAACTGCCAACCAGCTTTGCAACCCCAACCTGGCACGGAACTGGGAAGGGGATGTTAAAATTAGGGTCTGTGGTCTTTTTAATTACCTTCGCCTGGTGGAGACCGGTACAAGTGGAACAAAGGAACTACCCTTTTCTTTCTCTCCCCAACCAATATTAAGCTGCAGTCAGCAAGGACACCTGTCTGAAGCAGGCAGTGTCCTCTTTAAATATGCTGATCAGGCTTCACTCTGCAATTTCTACCTGAGGCTTGAGTAGGCTAAACTTGCCAGGAATAGCACATAGGACCAGAAGAGGCCCAGCAAGATACATTTTTATATATTCTTTTTACCTTTGGCCTGCAAGTAAAACTATCAGGAGTGTTCCTCTGTGCCTCATGAGGAAATGTTGGGTCTCCCTGCCCTGGGTTTCTCCACTTTCCCCAGATTGTGATTCCCCTCCTGGAACACTCACCTTGTGTTGTTGACTCTTCTTGTGGGCACAGGGCTGTGGACTCCTACCCCATGAATTTAATGACAGGAAAGCAGCGTTCTGCCAAAGCTGCGGCTCTTTTTGTCGGGGTGTTGGCGTGTGGCATGCTTGAGGCCTGGCTGTTAACATCATCTAGACCTGCCCACTACTGCTGCTCCTGGGCATGCATGAAGCTCACTTTGGCCATGTTCTAGCTTGGGAGTTAAAATTGAGCTTTATTTATCATGAATTCTGCCTCAGCTTGTAAGTCCTTGTGGTTCACATGTGATCTGTTGCTGAACTTTTTTACTGCTGTTCTCATTCTATTACTTGTCATGCGATAGATTTTAATTTTAAAGCAATTAGTGCACTCCAAAGTGACATGACGTACAGAGTGACTATAATGCGTATCAGGAAATCTCCCCAGGTCTCTGAGCAGCTCTTCAGTTACAGGGTCTCATCTGTACAGTATTTTTGCAGCTGGCAAATCTTAAAGTCAAAGAGACTTTTGCATATTTACCTTATGGAGCAGAATTGATGGGAATTGCTTTGAAAGTCAGGGAGAAACATTAACCATCCGATGCATGAACAAAAGGTGATCCAAGTCTAAAGTACTTTTCACAGCTCCAAACCATCAGAAAAGCACTTTTGCTTTTTGAAGTCAGTGAGCTAAGAAGTAATAATAAACACCACCACCTTACCACAGGCCTTCGTCTTTCTTTAATTCAACTTCATTAGCGTTTTACAAACATCAATTCATTTTCTGTGGTGGGAAGAACTCGTATTGATTCATGTTTTGACATCTGAAGGTCGAGATTAGTGGGGGTGAAATTGATCTCCAGCGATGCTGCAAGCTGGGCAATAGCGAATTGCCTGCCCTTTTTAAACGCTGCTCTCTCTTCCTTTCCAGTGCCTTCAATGTGAATGAAATTTGGTGGCATGTGAAATGAGTGGCTGATTCGCTAATGCCTGTTTTGTGCTACTGCAGGAAGTCAAATTAACCCCCAGTGGTTTTTTTTTCTCTCTCTGGTTTTGCACCAATGATTAAAGCCATTTTATCCCCTGATACCCACCGCTCAGGTGACCTGCTTTACAACCGGCAGTTTATTCACTGCAGTACTGCAGTGCTGAGGGATCACTACATTGTCAGGTGTGCTGTCCTTTGATCCATGCCTTAAATCAGCCAGCTAAGGTGGATGGTAAAGATTCCGTGGTGCTGTTCAAAGAAAACTAGGCAGCTCTTCTAGTGATAAGTTTAAAACACTTTACTTTAAAACACAACCCTCACATGTAATTTCCTTTTTTGTTCTGAATCGCTTTCATGCAAAAACAATCATGAAGAAAATGCCAAAACATGATGGTAAAATATAGACTGCAAAATCTAGACTGGTGTTGTCGTGGTAATGGCAAAAGTCTACAAGCAGTGGTTGAGAAACTGAAATTGGAATAATTATGTTAATGGGGGACCATGTGATTCTCATAATTGAAACTTTCAGAAAAAAATCATCAAAGCTTCAGATGGGAAAATTTGAAAACTGTTTTAGTATTTAGCATTAAGTATTAAGTGTATTTAGTATTTAGCATTAGCAACTTTTTGAAATGTGTCTCAGAATTCTTCAAAAAGCCACCTAAAAGTAGCAATAAAGCCTCATTTAAATAGAACAACAAACTGGCTCATAACAAAATCTGCAAAAGGTCAATTCACACAGCAGGCATGTTAGCATTTGCTGAGCTAACAGGCAGTGCTAATTTTTTTGGGTGCAGACCCTTCAGCAAAACATAGCATGATCCTTATGTGTTGTCACAGCTGCCAATTATTTTTATATCTGTTGGGGTAAAAAGGGTGGGCCTCATTTTCTTTGGCTTTAAATTTCAATTCATACACAAAGTGAATAGTGCTGTGATCTAACTGGGATACATCTTATGCATATACCTTAGAATGCATCACCTACCTACCAGCCATCCTGAAAAAAAATGCTTGAAACGCTCAACCGGTCAGACAGCTCCGGTGGAGGGAGAGGTAATGGCTGGAATCTTGTGCCTTCACTGGTGGTGAGTTGGAGGTGGGAAGGACATTTACTTAAATGGGATGGTGGCATACCGGAACCCCATTGCCTTCCGGCCTCTGCCAGAATTAGGTTCTTGGCGGGAAGGCCCCTGTCCGCCACCAATTGAGGACATTAAGTAGCCAATTAATGAGCACTTAAGGGCCTCATTCCACCGCTGCTTGTATTAACTCAGTGCCTGATCAAGGGTCTGGACCAGGGAGAGAAGGGAGCCTGCTGATAGCCACACCTGAACTTGCTGCTGATGCCCCTATACCCTTCTCTGAGCAAAGCCCACCCCACAAAACCCCCGCTCAACCTTACCCCCCCCCCCCTCCCCAATTTACTTCCTGTGGCCTCGATTGCTCTGCAATCTTGGGACTCCAGTGCCTGCCCTTCCAACAGTGGGCATAGCCTCCCCAGTGGCACTGCTTAGCACAAGGGCAGCTGGCCTCTCGTTGGCCGGCAGCTTTCAGTAGGTGATACTTCTGCCCCTGGAGCCTTGATTCCAGGAAAAGTCCTGTCACTGGCCTCAACACTGCCTGATTGGCTTATGGTTTGGTGGGCCTTCTCAGTAAGAGGCAGTGCGGCTCCCTCGCCAGCTCTCCAGCCATCAACACCTCAACAAGGTTCTGCCCAATGTGTTGGGGCCAATGACCTTTCATCAGACCCAGTGCCATCATTCTCCACAGGCCATCTTGAATCTTACTGAAACAATTTGTTCTCCGTCAATTGAATTATTTACTGTAGATCTACCTGCAGAAATGAATATTAATAACATGCACAAACTTGTTCCCTGGGTTCCAATCAAAAATATCATGTGTAGATTGCTTCCTCCTTGCCGGAATTTTCTGAGGAAACCAGAAAAAATTGGCAATTGATTTAGTTTTACTTTTGGTGGCAAAATAGTTCTGTAGTTATGCAAGGGTTGAAACCTTTGGTGAACTAAATACATTAGCAATATTGTAGGTGTAAAAGGGTTAATTTTTTTTTTTGCCTTCCTCCCCAGCCAAAATGGACCAGCTGAGATGAGGAATTCCAACATGACACAAACCCTTGCCTATACCTTGCCTATATGGGCTTTACTTATACCAAAGTAGTGGATTTATGCGTTTTTAGTATTTCCATTTTATTCCTCTGAAATATTAAGTTGGTTTAAGTAGCTTAGTGTGTTGAAGAATAGTTACACGCACTTGAAATTATGTTGGGAGTTAATTTTAGCTTTGGTCAACATTGTTTTATAGATGATATTGGATCAGCTGCCTGTAATGTATCATCTTGGTTGTCATTTCCAAAGCCAAAATGATCCTTACCCCATTGTATTGATATGTAAATTAATAAAATAGTTGTTTGATATTGAGAGATGGTAATGGATTGGCATCACTGAAGACCGGGGAATCTACAAATCAGAGACACTGGGCTAAACTTTCATTTGCAGAGTGCTATTTCAAATTGATGCTCTGAAGACAATTTGCTTCAGTTATACAGGGTCAGACAGTGCTACAGGCAATTACGGCACTCTGCGTGGCATTCTTTATTCATATCATTGAATCAAGCCACCTGAGCCATGACCCAAGTACTGTCTGCTTCCAGGGAATCAACCCAGTCTACGTTACACCATTTGAAGCAGCACTACATGCAGGTATTTTTAGTCCACTAAATTTTCAAGATGCAATTGTGGGCCACTCTGTAATCTCTGCCTATCCCTTATGAGGCAAATGTTCCTGGGATTGGAGTTGGGTAAGGACTCCCTGCGCCAGGTGTTCCCACTTTTCTGGCTAAAGGGCCCAATGGGATTACTGTTCTCCAGGTGAGTGTAAATTGGATCACAGGGATGCCCAGGCAATGCAAATACTATGAAATCTTGAAAAATGCCAATTTTTAAAAAATTTTTTCATTGGCTTCTTGAAAAGAAAACCAAAGAGGCATGGTTAAGTTCTGGGTGGGGGAGGCGAGGATGGGCGCACTCTTGGCAACCCTCTCACGCTGGGCAGGTGCCAGATTTCCCAGCTGCATCAGGTAAATGGGGACAGGAGATGTGCTCATGGTGGCACAGATATCCATCTGCCCTGTCCACATTAGGTACTTTACGACTGGCCCCGTGAACTCTAGTGGGATGAGTGCTGACCAAAGGGGCCAAAAGTTTTTCAGGACTTGAATCTTCATCGTTTACTCTCACGTCCCTCCCCCCACTCCCCCACAGACAAATCCAGTTGGGTGAATAAGGTATCATAGAGAGCAAGAGATAATTAGATTGGCTCTAGTTTTTTCAATAACTGCTTTATGTATGGGAAATATTCATTTTGAAATTCTAATTCTTTTTTAATAAGGAGAACTACAAAGTTGAAATGTGTTTATTTGCTTCCTGAGGTAAAAGCCTGGATCTAAGACTGAGAGGCAGACATGTTATGTTCACCACATGAGTGTAAGCTCAACACACAGTGTCCTCTGCTTTCCCTCAGGCGGTCCTCGAAAGTCAATCCCTGTTTTTCTAAAGTGGTCTTATGTATTAAAATCTGAGGGAGTTAAGTTTCAAAGAATTTTGACACAATGCTGACTTCTTTTTGAGGCCCTTGGTTTTTTTTTCTCTTTTAACACTACAAATTGATCAAACTGACTGAATAGGTTTTAAAAACCACTCCCTTCCTTCCTCCTCAAACCAAAACAGTCTTTGAAATGAACACAGGTCTGTGCGAATGGAAGCCCTTTTGTTTAATCGTAGAGAGTGAAGTGAAGTTAGCAGCACAACATTGACCTATCACTCATGATGGCGTTTAGGATATTCCTTTCACTAATACTTTTCAAGCAAGAAAGTGACCTTAAATGAAATTGCCAGGGAATTGAGGCTGAAACCTGTCGTAGGGGAGCCACCTGTATGAAATTGATCTGGAAAGTCTAGATTTTTAAACAGACTATCTGGAAATTTCTAAAATGTAAGCCAGATGCCAAAAGTCTGTTTATTAAAATAGATGGAAAATTTCTCACCTACTTCTATTTCTTAAATGAAAGCTTTGATTTATGCTTAAATATTTTGCTGACTTTTCATCAGCAAGGAAGAAAACAACAGATCTGAAGCTGTGATCTTACCCCCACCTGGCAGTGTTCGGCAATTCCCTGTTTTATGACTGGAGTGATAGGATGCTGGCACTTTCTTTGTGACTTTACTCACATGTTAGGCCTGAACTTTCAATCAGTATGGGAGGTGTCACTAGCTAGAGGAGAGGCCCTTACATGGGGTGAGGGATACAAAACATTGAGGATTAATCTCATTCAGTTAACCCATGAGTTTTTGTCCTAACATAATCAATTTGCCAAAAAGTTAGAGTAGGGCATTACTTAAAACCAGCACTTTCTGGAGAGGGTTTTGGATGTTGGGGTACTTGAGTGGTTAAGGCTTGGAATGCACTGCCTGACAGTGTGGTGGAGGCAAGTTCATTTGAAGCATTCAAAAGGGAATTAGATTGTTATCTGAAAAGGAAGAATGTGCAGGGTTGTGGGGAGAAGGCAGGAGAATAGCACTAAATGAATTGCTCATTCAGAGAGCCAGTGCAGACATAATGGGCCAAATGGCCGCCTTCTGAGCATAACAATCCTGTGATTCTGCGACCCAATATTATCAAGCTGCTTTTAAGCTAACTCCTAATTTGAACAGAAATCCTTTGAATCAGAGACAAACAAGAACATAAAAATCTCCAGAACATACTACTGGGACAATTACTATCTATCTATCATGTAACTAGGGATAATGAAAAGTTTTATTAATGATTATAAATGACTGAAATGTTAGAAACAAACAATACAATTCACAGCCTACAGTTGGAAGGTTTAATTATATTGGAATTTGGTGAGTAGCCTTTCACATAAATGACCTCCTATCCCTCGTCCAAAACTAAGATAACAGGAGATCAGAGCTGAAGACTGGGACAGTCATTCTACCTTACGATCCCATTGTTAGCATTAGGAACTCCTAGGTCAGTTAAATGTGCCTGAACCCCAACATCAGAACAGCACCTCCTACTGCATTGGGCCATTTCCTAAACTTTCAATTCTATGGTGTCTCATGGCAATTAATGTCATGTTTTAAGCTGTAGCCCTGTGCAGGAACTGGTTTGAGACAAGATGGAACCTTGCAGCAAAGAGCGATTTTCATCCCATCATTCCTAGCTGGATTTAAACCCAGGGCCCAAAGGTAAAATTCTCATGTTCACCCCCATTGAACCCCCGATACCTACTTATGTTAGTGTTGGAAGAGCAGGCTATGCTCAATCTAAGCTTACCAGCCATTGGTGACACATTTGTCTGTGTTTGCAGCTACATGGTGGTTTCAAGTTCCTCATACTCCAAACAGCTGGCTCATCTGTCGCTGAGGTTCCATGAAGAATGAGCAATTTGAATTCGCTGATTTAATTGCAAGCACAGATCAACCAGATGGCAAGTTATGATGATAATAAGCCTGCCCTGAGTGAAGTGAAGGTTTAAGAATGCTTATCTTTACTGCTTTGTTGGAACCTGGTGCCTCACTACCTGTACTTAAATCAGAAAATTAACATTTCTTATGGTTTGGGGAGTTGACCCATCAGACAAGATGGCTCCCCAGAATTTGATCTGCAGTTGCTTTGCATGTAATGTAATTAATGGAGAAGGAACAGTTAGCTTTTCCATCCCAGTTCCCTGGAAGTGAACTAGAGTAAATATTAAAATAGAATTTTTTTGGTAAAGATCTTCACTTGAGTGATGAGGCATAAGATGTCATGAAAAGATTCATTGCGGAAAAAGAAGTAATGTTTGGAGATGGAGGTTTTTAACATTAAGATGTTACCTCTAAGGTGCTGACTTGTTTCAGCTCTGTTAAAGCTGTGAGGTTAGTTCTTTAGGGAGTTTTGGCCTGTTTGACTTGGAAAACAAACACAAAAGTGAGGAGTACAGCAAGATGAGATCTGCTAGTATGCGATTACCAGAGAAAGGTCATGCCGTCTAAAATTTAAGTAAAAGATAAAACATGGCCTATTTGTAATCAAACTGTTCTTTTTATGTTACAGGTTTCTCATCTAGAGATTTATTAACCTTTAAAAGTGTTGTTCAAAGAGTTCTTACATTTGAATTACAGTGTATGGTTCATAGGCATTTTTCCTGAAATGTCAAGTCTAAACACTCACTGATTAAAAGTTCGGAGGTCACTGAAGGTCAGATGCTACATAAACCTGTGTTTTCAGGAAGATATTTCTAAGATTGTGTAGGACTGAATTGGCTGAGGTTACCAAGTGTTAATTTTTATCAAATTTTATAAACTTGCTAGTGAGGTCTGCTAGTATTTGCCACGTCAGTGTATAAATCCTCAGGTCAATCATTCCTGATCACTTAGGAGAATTGGTTAATGTATATTTGGAGCTTAACCATATGCACTTTTGTTTAGCATAACTGTAAGCAATTTCCCATGAAGGAACAATACATTTGTATACTATTGATTTATTGTTCAAATAAAAAGAAAAAAGATGTATGTTATTGGTTAGATTAAAGCACTTGAAGACTTCTAAATTTCTTAATGGCATATTTGCACTGTTGATATAACTGTACAAAAAACTCAGATGTGATTACCTGTGGTATTTATTTCCAATTTGTAGAAGTTTAATAATTTGTAGGCAATCAGACATAGATACTGCTCTGCTACAATTTGCCATTACTATGGTGCAGTTTAATTTTGGTTCACTCTGCTGTGCTGACTGATATTTAATGGATTAAAAATGTAACATCCACAACAAAATACATGATTCAGCATTTTATTAGTTTTTAACTCATTTATAAAGGGTTTTTTTAGTGGAACAGTGGCAACCCCTGTTGTTTTTATAGACCCTGCTGGACAATCGACAACAAGGATGATTGGTAATATGAGGATAGCAGTGGATGCATAACAGGAATGTTCCTTGAAAAGGCACAGCACCATCATACTATCCTTTCTTGGGAAGAGCATTCACCTGATTTGTGGAATACCCTTTTACCATAGCTATTGATATCTGTTGATATGACAATATTATTACACAGCAATGGCATTATCCCACCATGGAGTTTAACTGTTCAATTCAAATTTGTAAAAATTCTGGTGATGCTGGGCCTTTATTACATGTTGTCTCCTGCATTAGGTTAAAATTAACCTGATTCATTGTCAGCAATGGAAGTTCATTGTTTTGTTACCAGGTATAATATCACAGCTTTAATTTAAAGAAAATAAAACCATGTAGTAGTTACAAATCCAACCTGAACGGGTCTTTTTGTCGGTTTGGAATCTGATCAGCAGATTTGTAACATTTACATTTATTTCTTTATCTGTTCAGTTATTCTTCCAGCTGCAGTTATAAATGTTGCAGGCATCTCTCCCTATCAAAGAGGGTTTTACTGCGATGACGACAGCATCAAGTACAGCTATAAGAAAAGTGTGGTACCCAATCTCCTGCTCTTAGCAGTGGGAACACTACTGCCAATTGCTTGTGTAAGTTTATATCTGCTGGTGCATGGCCAAGCCAAGACAAAGTGAAATGTGGCACTTCCTGACAGTAATTCTTTCCTTGATGGGAGTTCTGATTCTTGGCAGTTCACCGCTCCACATGGGCTGTGCTCCATATATTTTAAGGAGTATCTCAGAAGCTCTTTTAATTGAGCAACTTGAGGTGGTGGGCAAGCCTAATTCCTGTAAGCCTTTATAGCATTCAGTAATTTCTATAGTTTCTTGTTAATACTCCTGGGGAATCAACAACACAATTTTTGTCAGCAACAATCACGTGCAAACTAAAAATATTTGGGAACCCCTGTCTCAGAAGTGTGCTTATTACAGTATCGGTGGAATATTTTTAATCTCCTACACCAGTTATGATTTTTGGACTCATCTGAGTGATGAAAGGAACAGAAGGGGTAAGGGGAGGCTTATATCATCTTTGTATCTGGGTTGAATCCATGTCCCAAGATGAAAGAGTAATGCTCTTTCCTGTCATACATATGACATTAAGCAGAATTTTATATACAAAAAAAGTGGAGCCTAAGAGAAATGTGCTAAATGTCTAATTAAAAGGAAGTGTCAAGAAAATAAGGTGGGGGGTGAGGTGGGGATAAAATGAAGAAGTGAAGAAATGAAGAACTGTGGAAATGTTTCAAAGAGTTATGAAGAGATTAGAGGATTAACTTTGTAGTCAGGGCTGCTCATACACTAATGACCCTTGTAGATCAATGGGATTAATTATAATACTAATTACAAAATAAGAACTATTATACCAAGATAATAACTATGAAAACATTTCTCTTTGTTTACATATTAATTCCTGTCAGCTGGGATTCTTTAGTCTGCAATTAAATGTATGACAAACTAGCCTCGTTAGAATCGAAACAGAATAAACTCCATTGAATTGACTTTATGTATATTTTTATAATAAGAATTATTTTACAGATATGAAAATAAAAATATGAATGACGGAGATCTTTTGTCCGAGCATCAAACTTTAGGCGGCTTGACCATCCACCATTCAAGTGAAGCACAGTGCATTTTGGGAGTAATTGTAACAATTTCTACTATCTAAATTTCATTATAATGCACGGTTTATAATTGAATTATTGCACCATATGATTTGGAGGAGTAAGTGTTATGAGGGGAGGGGTGTGGAAGGTGGGGCTGGAAATAGTGAATGGAGTGTTTTTGCATTTGTCCTGCAATGCCACATTTTACTCTGTTGAAGCAGTTGTGCCCCTAAGCTGTTTGTCGTCTCTGTTACTTACTCTTGCTTTGTCTGTATCTGTTGTCATCCTTTCTATTAGCTGGCCTCCCTTTCCTGGTTATCGAAACTAGCACCATCAAACCTTATAAGCGTGGATTTTACTGCAATGACGAAAGCATCAAGTATCCCTATAAGAATGGAGAAACAATCAGTGATGCTGTGCTTTGTGCTGCTGGTATTCTAATCACCATCCTCTCTGTAAGTCTCCAATCACTTTGATCAAATCAATTGTGCCATTTTGTCTGCTAGCTGAAAGCAAGCCATAAATTTGCAGAATTCCTTCACAAAGTTTACTTCCTTCATTATGCCATTTCAAAACTAATGAACATTACACGAAAAGGTTTCAACAGGAAGCAAGGATTTGTAAAAATCTAATTTTATTTTTTCTAGCCAAAATTTCTAGTGAGTGTAATTAGTTTTCTACAGAGGGCCTGAAATTTTGCATTCTTTTTGGCGCAAAAAAGGCATCGTTGTGGCATATGGAAGTGGAATGTCAGATATTCTGGAATTTCACCTATTTTAAAATATTCACTAAATTCGGCAAAAGATACACCTACCTCCCAAGTGGTAAATGTATTCAAATAACAGGATAATGAGAACAAAACTATCTGTCCCGGGCATTACTCCATTTATACCAGAAATGGTTTTGCCTTAACTTAAACTTGTAGTAGAGAGGAAAGTTACCTTCAAGACTTTTCAAATCAGGAATTGGTTGAGCTTGCAGGCTTTTAAAATCCACAAACTTTGAAACATCAGCTTTGATTAGAGTGATTAGAGAAATCTATTCTCAATTGTGCTGCTATGAGCGAATTCTGCAAATTCCCTTTCATAAGTTTCAGGCAAGGAAATTGTTCTGGTCCCACACTTCTGTCATGCAGCCCTGACCATGGGCTTTTCAGATACGACCATATGATGGAGACAGAACAGGGGGAGTAAATGTGAGAGTTTCACTGGATAAGGCTGCATCAAAAGAGAAGACTAACTAGGAAGCAGTCTTCTATCAGACCATGTGCTCACCATCCAAAATGTATCAGAAATCTGCCTAAGGAGCTGATGGGTCACTAAGGAGGTATAATAAGAACTTTGTGACTCATTTAAAACTGAGGTCCAAACACTCTCTCAAGTCCAAAATCCAGCAAAGAATATACTTATCCTGGAGCACTTCCATTTTGATCAGATTCATTCACTTGGTTCACCGGGATCACCGGACTCTCTCTCAGTGGGGCCATCTCACACCCATGTCATGGGATTGCTGGTGGTTATGGGCCACTTCTCCCATGAAAGAGTTGAGTATTGCAGTGAAGATTGGCTTGAGGCTTTTGTTACAACATTTTTAAACATCAGGCTATCTTAGGGGCAGTAATCAGAAAAAGATTGATGTGGTGAGGTAGGGAGGGTAGCGCATATTAAAGGAAGGTGCATATGTAGGCGAGGAGGTGACGTAGGATAGTAAATAGGATCAGAGCCCAAAGGACATGCTCAGGCCACCATGAAGATGATGAATGAAGGAATGCAACACGTTCAAAGAGACTAGAAGTAAATGTCAGAGGGATTGGACAAAGTCATTAAACCTTTTTCTCCTATGCAGGAGTGAAGGAGGTGGCACACTGCCACGGTCACCTCGCCCACAAAGTGTGGATGATGAGAATCATGAGTTTCTTGTCCCAACATGAAACAGCCGGCCTTTCTGTTCCACTCCTCTGTTAGGAGAAGATCAAAGTCAGGTTCCCTGGCCCCTGCTGCCATTCTTCTCAAACAAGTTCCCAGATTCTCCAGCACTGCCCTTTAAGCAGTAGATTTTCTATCCTGTTACTGCACCTGATCCCCAGCTCACCCTCTTCACTGTGCAGACACTCGAGACCTAATTCCGTCTCTACATGTTTGATTGAAGCTGCTCTCTCCAGCATTGTAGGCATATTTACAGTTGATATGCCTTTGCATATTTACTTGTCCCCACAATTTATGGATGTTTCACTCTACCTCAGTACCAACAGTGCAATGATGATGTTGGGATATTGGACCCAATGTGTGCAAAATAAGAGTGAAGTTGCTGAAAATGCCAATGTTTAAAAAAATACATGGATATGCCTGAACAGACTTTGAGCAAATTGACACTGAGGATTATAACCCTGGATACGATGTTAATGATTTAGCTTAAGTAAAAAGCAAAATTGATGAGTTTGGCACACAGTCTGTATGACCACATTTGCAGAAATGTGAAAAGAAAAGGAATCTTTTATGGGATTGTTCACATTTAAACCAATGAAAATGCAGGAACTTTCTGTTTTTACTAATAAATTACACGTATTCACACGTTTGGTGGTGAAAATGAGCTGATTTCCAAGGATAGAATATATTCCACTAAATCCTCTTAGGAAATGTGTTCATAAGACAACACCCTCTGTCCTGTAAAAGACAGCCTTCTCCTTACCCATTCTTTTATTATCTTAATGAAGTACTGCATGCTTTATTTCACTTGGAAGTGCTGCAAATTCTGGGATTAAGTGAGCACTTCAGCTATTCCATTCTGTTTTCACATTTAAATAATTTGTCTACTTTCATCTGTAAAGTGGTTTTAATTTTTTTGTTTGAACATAGTCCCTTGATGAGGGAAAACCACAACTAAAATTTCATTAAATAAAAATGACCAGCCCCAAACCTTTTCACCTTGAAGTCAGTGCCAGGAATATCTCCTTACTACAGTGGCAAAGTTTCAAAAATAGCTTTTTCTGTTGAGTTTGCTACATTTTTGGTATCTATAGCAACACCATCGCTATGCGAATTGGCTGTTCTTGTAAAGCATATGTCAGGGTGTTTATCTACAAGGCGGTTCTCATTTTGAGGTAGTGGTATGTTAAAGAGGCCCTCAGGATTCAGAAATACTAAATTAACCAATCAAGCTAAAAAGTAAAGAAAAATGGTTATGGTTGAGAAAATTAAAAAAAAAGTTTTAAAAATTAAAACAGCTACAACCTTGGAAGGCCTGGGATAACATAAATTTTCCAAAAGGCTTTGAAACTGGGAAAATTAATTGCTTTGGCAAAATGCCGTTAAGCTTAGATTGTTGAAACGTATGCAATAGATTCTGCAGATTCCATAAAGAGTTTAGTGATTCTTTTCCTCCTTCCAGTCTGCAGTGATCCAGCTGCGGCTGTACCATTGTGCCTCAGCCTCCAGGGTCGTTTCAATTGCTATTTAGAATGCATATCTGAGAGCAAGGCATGAATGATTGGAATAGTTCCTAGGTGATTTCTTGCCCAACCCACTTGTATCTGCATGGGCTAAACATTTCTTTTGTAGTACGCAACAACAAAAATTACTTTGTTGCCTGAATTCTGCCATTGAGTGTGCTGTCACCAAGGTAGATGGTGAGCAAGTGAAGCAGCTAATCAGGAACATTGCAAGAAGATTTCGGAGATTGAGTCCTGTGATCTATTTACCAGAACTTCTATCAAGAAATAGACTGGGTGGCGTTGTGGATTATACATTGCCCTTTGGGATCTGGGTTCAAAGTTATCTCAGATTGATGGGATGAAACATCCCATCCTGCTGGCTAAACCTGTTGGATTAGGATCAGGTATGAAATGAGGTTGAACAGTCTTGAACCACTTCATATTGGGCAGAGCAGAAAACTGTTGCTGTATTGGTGCTTTTGAACTTGGAGTTGAGGCACATTGTCAGGGGAGAGTAGAAGGAGATTGACTCCTAGCCTTGCATGTGCTTATTCAATGTTCGATGCCTGAAATGAAAAGCATTCTATTATTGACCACTAAGACCCTCACCCTGTTCAGCAGAAAATTGACAAAAAAAGTTTTAAAAAACTAAGTAAAAGGAAAACTTTTTATAGGTACAAGTGAACCCAGTTTCTAGTATCATCTTTGATTATAGCTGCTGTAGAAAAGTATAGTTGGCTGCCTCCCATCCCCAATGCTTCAAAAGGAAAGCAAAATGTTCTCATTTAATTTGCCTGTTTCCAAAATTGTATCTGTTACTGGCAAGTGATTGATGACGAAAGAGATTAATTTGTCAGATGCAGCAATGCACAGAAAATACATGTATTGTAAACATGGAGAGCCTTAGCAATTTGCAACCCAATCTTACTATCCTGACTTCCTTATTCTAGCATTGGTATTAATTCTGTTTGATTGTGATTTATATTTCTCAATCCCCTGCAACTATTCTATCTTTGTTCTCCGTCAGCTCTGCATTTTAAATTGCTGTAAGAATCTTACTTTAAACTGATCTGTGTGCTCTCAACTCGGTTTCTAATAGGTACAGGCCCACAGCACAAATTTGCCTGAATCTCAACTTAGGTTCAATTTAGCATTAAACTGACGATCTCATTCAGAAAAGCTATAAAAGTGCATAGCTTGAGAAATGGCAGAAAGTACATTGCACAGGATTAAGTGCACTTTAAAGGCTTGGGGATTGGTATGTTTTTGAGCAATTGCAGATAACTTTACTCTGTGTCTATTCTGTGCCATATCTAACCCAGAAGTCCTTGACGCTGGTGCTGGGCATTCAAAGTGGATAATTGTTTCAGTCAGAGCCACTGGCATTTTTGCTCAATAAGCAAAAAACTAACCAAGTTCTATAAACTTTAATTCTGAGTACAAATGGACAGAACTATCACATGTGATTGATCCTTTTAATAGATATTTTCCCTGTAATTTTATGGACCAAGGATAATAAAACAGTATGTTCTTGCTTTTGAATGTTCTGTTAAATATTGTTTTGCTGACGCCTATGTCATGAAGTATTCCTCAGTTATGAGGGTGGGTTTCTCAGTGTGCCACTGTGTGTTGTGATGACTTGTTGTCCCCCTATAGATTTTTCATTCTTTCCCCATGATGAAGAGTTTGATTTCTCTTTGTTGCCTGTTCTGACAGAATGGTTGATTTCAAGAGGTTTCTGCATGGTAAGATCACATGGGTGATCATTGTGGCAAAGGATAAAGATCAATGAATGCACTGTGCCACCAAACTGACTTTCTTTACCTGTTCTAGCGAATTACTTCTAAGTGAAGAAACATGATAAAACCTAAAATACTTCAAGAAAGATTAAAAGTCAAGAGCCTAATGTCTTAGTACATCACAATATTAAAAAGTAAATGGCTTTTGACAGTGTACTATTCAGAACTGAGATAACCTCTGGACTAATCTCAGTATTCACCTCAGTCCTGTTCCATACAGTTTAGATGGGACCTTTCTCCTTATGTGGAACATCCTTGCTCGGCAATGCATTGACATTTCTTAATCATTTGACATCCCGCTCATGAGTTGGTCCTCGGGCTGTGCACTAAATCAAAAATGTTATTCAAGGTAGCAGTTTTTTGATCAAAGGTACTTAACCAATGTAGCCCAATGAGACTACACATTCGCACGAGGGAATCAAGCTACTAGTAGAAATTGTTAACCAGCGCTGTCACTGCCCCATTGCATTATCTTTTACTCTTCGGGGCTAATTTCCTTTGGTAGTGCATCGGTTAACATAAACCCCTTTATATTTAGCCTCATTGAAACTATATCATTTAATCGGCTATTGTCCTGACATCCTGTCCCCTCCAAAAAAAAGCAGGTCAAATTCATGATGAACACGTTGCCTGAATAGTGTAATGACTGCTTAACACTCCACTAGGGTGTTTGAGTATGAACTCCAGGCAAGGCTTTGCCAACACCAGAGATGTCATTATTACCAACTGAGCCAAAAGATACTTACTTTCCTTAAATTATATGAAACCTAATTTAATGCTGATGTTCATGAAGCAACAATATGGTTTATTTGTCTGTGCTCCCATGCGCTGCAGTAAGTCATGACTATAAATGTAAAATGTTTTTTCGAAGGACAAGGGCAGCAGATGCATGGGGACACCACCATCTGCAAGCTTCTCTCCAAGCCACACACCATCCTGATTTGGAACTATTCCTTCACTGTCACTGGGTCAAAATCCTGGAACTTCCTCCCTAACAGCACTGTGGGTGTACCCACACCACATGCACAGTAGCAGATCAAGAAGGCAGCTCATCAGCACCTTCTCAAGGGCAATTAAGGATGGGCGATAAAAGAAGCCCATGTCCCATGAATGAATAAAAAGAATTCATCACGGATTTCCTTGGACCCAGTCCACCAGCCAAAGTTATTGGCCAGAATTTTCTTGCCCATCCCACTGGCGGGATCTTCCATTTCAACCGAAGTGAATGGACATTTAAGTAGCTCTCCGCATTTTCTGGACCTGCCATGACAGGGCTGGAAAATTCTGCCCATTATATGAATAAACTATCATTGCAAGGGACTTGAAAAAGGAAGATGAAAAGACAACTAACAACCAAAGCTACTTAAATTTAAATCTAATCAATGCTTTTATTTTGACCTAATATAATGATAAATGTACTATAAAAAAGAAATGATTTTGAATTCTTTTGGTTACTAAGGGAATATGGTGTAAAATGTTCTGACACCTAGGTAAGTGAAAATCATGACTCTCATCCATAAAAGATAATCAATTTGCATTATTTTCAAAAGTGCACAAACCAAATTTTTTCAATTGGCAAAATGCATTTTATTTTTAAGTATAAGGCACACACATATAGTAATTTTGCTCCTTAATTTTATTCTAAAGAAACAACAAGTACTTTTCTGAAGGCTGCTGCTGATTCTATTTGAAAACCAATAAATAATTGAGACCTCGGAGGCCCACAGGGTTGCTATGGAGAATGTAAAGCTTTGACAGTAGTAGAATCTATAGAAAAAAATTAAGAAATGTTAATGGGATGCTCAATCAAAGGAATAAAGATGTTATAAACAACAAGAGTACTACAAGATAAATGTTTTTAAGCTGAAAAGCATTTGCTACAATTCACAAAAACCTATAACATGTTTATGTAGAGTTTATTAAAAACATATCACTGCTGTAAATGGGTCCTTTGAGTTCTGAGACTGAAACTCCAGTTTTATTCCAGCTGTAGTGAATTACAGCGTTCCAATTCCTCTGACATTTGAGATGTTGCTGTAAATTTTTGGCCCTCATTAGGGTCCTGTATGTTCTCAATTAAGACAGTGGTGGACTGCACACGCACCTGTGGTCTTTTGGGTAAACTGTTGCCTGATGATGAGATATAATTCGCTTAGTGAGATCTCCCAGGTCCAGAAAATTGCAAAAACCATGTGTAGATAATATAACCTGCATAAGTGCTGGCTTATTATCCATTTAAATGTTATACTGTCAAATTTTACACATCTGTAGGGGATACTACGGAATCGACATCACTATACTTGTCTGCGACAGGATATTCTGATGCAGCATTTCTTTCTCTTGCTCTTTGGCAAAGCCATCAAACAATTCCCTCCAGCAGTGATGGAAGGACACTTTGGGATAGACACTTACTTCCCCTTTACTGTCAGAATCCCATTCTGTGGTTGTCCAGCAGGAGGCAACATTCAAGCTGAAAAAAATTGCATGTTTTTCTGATTCTTTGCTTGAAATGCAATTATTTTTTCAACCTGATGTTCCATTTAAAAACACATCTGATAAGTGCAGCCAGTTTTGTGTCTCCCCTGCTTTTTTATTTCCATTGAAGTCGATAAGAATAGAAATCAGGAAAGATGTAAAGTGGGCGCCCAGTTTGCTATGATACATTTTACAGTATTATGCAAAGTCAAAATCTACCCCATTCAGATGAGAAATTGGGCTTGTTAGCACTCGTTTGAATAAGCTGTCCCATGAAATGTGATAGGACACATCATGAATGTGCTTGAACACTTCTGCTGCCTGGACCACTCTGGAGGACCCCTGCAGTACTCAGCAGAGTGGGAGTCAAGATGTGTGGTGGTTTGCTGCACACTGCACAACTTCGCCAACATGAAGGCACAACCCTTGACACCAGCTATACCGCAAGCAGCTGAGAAGCAGGATCATTAGGAGGAGGGGGAAGGGAAAGGAGGAGGTAATCTAGTCAGTCCCTTATGCCGGGGCAGTCCTTGAAGTTCTAACTTGAGTACAATACCAGCAACTGCAATCCCAATTCCCATTGACCAACAGTGCCGCACCTTCCCTTTCCTCAGTCACTGTCCATCACTGTGTTCACTTGACAACAATGCAGAAATAAATGTCCCCAAAATAAACATACCAAAACATATTTATAAATGAAACCATGCCATGTTGCATATAAATGTCAACTAATCACCCTTGTGTGCTCCCATGTGCCTGTCTTCTATGCACGTTTGCATGTGGCTGCAGCAAAGCTGATGGAGCACTGCTGAATTTCACTGGAGGAGACTGCAAATGGCCTTGGAGAATGACCTCAAGCAGCTCTGGATCTGGAGGGCCTGATTGCGGATGGCACCCGTCTGGGCTTACTGGCTGGTAGGGAATGGCAACGCTTCTGGCAGAGTGACAATGGTGAGAAGATAGCACGTTGGTGCTCCATGGAACCATTGCCACTCCCCTAGGGTGGCTCCTCAGCAATCCTAGCAAACTGATGACAGATACTAGACCACTGTAACATGCTGCACATGGGATTGCAGCCCACTTGCACACTGTGGTCCACAGTCATGATGGCAATGGTCCGAGCTTATTGGACAGTAGTCTGAGCATCCACTGCAGCACTCAGATTTTGGGTGGCTGCAACTTTGGCCATCAGAGGCTGCATTGTTGTTGCACAAATGTGAAAATGGACTTGACCACCAACTCCACGCTGGAAAGTTCGGGCTCCAAGCTCTACATAAAGCTGTCTCAAGTTGATGCTGGTGTCCTCCATGCTCCTTGACTTGACTGCAAGCTTTCTGGCAGGTTTCCAATGTACAAACCATTTTTTGTGCCTATCCATCAGTATTCCTCTGTAAGCTGCTCCATTGAAGTTCTTATCTGAGGTCTCTGCAGCAGGATCCATGTGTGATCACGCCCTCTGGTGAACTGACACCTCCACTATCCTTGCCCTTTGCCCTAGCCATAGTCCAGATGTGCCCAGTGAATCACCACGTTGCAGATTCTAGGCTGAATTTTAGTCTGGGTGCGGAAGTACATTCTGATGTGCAAATGGCTGTACTTAGTATCTTTTTGGAGGAAATCTGACTTTCCTTCGCATTCAGGATCCCACATAATTTCTCTCTTGCCATTTTGTGGGTCAGGAATGCCCTAGCGTATGCAAGACGCACACCTGTCCCTGCTGAAGTCAGATTCCTAATTTCAAATGGGACGAAAATTGAGTTTCCTCGCGCATTTTCATCTGGTGGTGCGGGGTTTTGGAAGACCATTTAAAAGCATGCCAGGTTTGAGAGTTCGTGAAGCAAATGGAAAGCTTATCGAGGAGTCTGGAACATTCTGAAAGGTAAGTGTAAAGTGTTTTCACACCTTCAAATGTCACTATTAGATAATGTATTGTAATGTAGATGTGCTTTTAAGGCAGTGATTCATCACAGGGATCTGCCCTTTAAAGGTAAGTTGACCCGTATATTGGCCAGCTTTGTGTAGTTTTGCAAATGTATTACAGTGCTTCTCCAATGGAGAAAGCACCATAATGCGGTGAAAAATGTAACAAAATGACCTATCAGACTGTGTTGTCATCTATACTGTAATTTAAATGGCCCTGGCTGATTTAAAAGAAAAGTTTAATACTTTAAAAAAATCGAACCACCTGCACCCCTATATTGCTTGACAGGCAGCCTGTTTTGAAATTGAAATGGGCACCTTCTGTTCTTTCCCTCCCAGATTGCATTCTATAGTTTGGACAGCTGTGGCCATTCTGAATGCCTGGCTGGGTTTCAAGTGCAAATGGGTTTCTGCACAGGAGTTCCATTCAACTGAGAATGTGAGACAATTTCAGGAAGTTGTAATAAAAGATTGTGCATTTGATGTAGCTTCAGTTTTGTTGACACAAGCTAAAAGGCTTGCAAGAGTTACAAGTATTTTTTCCAAGTGGTAGAATGCATTTTCCCTACAGTGTCAATGATAGCCTATTTGATGGAGGCTTTTATTCGATGTTGTGGGAGGTTTTTCCACAAGGCGTGTAAAATATTTTCCATTGATATTGCATGGAATTTGAGGACTGTGTAGTGCATATTGAATGAGTGACTATGGAGGATATATGGGCGACTTGGTAGTGGCATGGGTGGTCTGAGGGGGCATGGAGGATACATGGAGGACATAGCGGTGGCCTGGGGTGATAAAGATGATCTGAGAGGGCATGGAGTATACATAGGGAGAATAAACATGACTATGGAGGATATATGGGGGACTTGGTGGTGGCATGGATGACTTGAGGGGGCATGGAGTATACATAAGGAGAATAAACATGACTATGGGGGACTTGGTCGTGGCATGGGTGATCTGAGGGGGCATGGAGGATACATGGAGGACATAGGGGTGGCCTGGGGTGGCTCGATGATCTGAGAGGGCATGAAAGATACCTGTGGGAATACAGGTGATGTGGGGTGGCATGGGTGATCTGAGGAGGCATGGAGGATACATTGCAGGATAACATTGGCATAGGAGATCTGAGGGGCAACGGGTTGCATTATGGGTTGGTGGGGGGTGAGGAAGGTGAGAAGTGAGGTTTAAGGGGCCTTTAAAAACTGGAATACTGTGTTGGAGAACCAAGGCAGGTCTTCCAACCTGCCTGCCTCTGCGCCCACACTCCTCACACACTCCAGCACAGCTTGCAAATTGCACTGTGAAAATGACCCCTGTGTGAAAGGACAAAAAAGGCATGTGAAGTCACACATGGTGCTGTTTGCAAGCCACAGAAGTACACAGGTTGGGTTTTCCTGAGTCCAGTGGAAGATTCGGCCCTCTGACTTTAATCTTTCCTGTAAGATAAGTACAATGTCAGTATCTGAGCTGGTGGCTGTGAGTGTGAAGTCAAGTGATGGTCCTGTGCCTTCATCATTCTCTTCTTTGTGATCTGCACTGTCTGGCTAGGTTGTAGCTCTTGAGTATCTAAAAAGAAAACGATACGAGGGTAAGTTGTGACAAGGCAAGCGGGATGGGGGAGGGGGGAATGAAGTTTTGCTTACATAGTAGATACAGGACATCTCTCCTACTTTCCAACTTCTTCACTAAAAGGGCAGAGCCCACTCTCTCCCATTTTGTGCCTTTTGTTATTGGCTCCCAGGTCAGATTCATTTCCTGGCAATGGTCAGCACCTGCTCTAGCCGCAATGCACGTTCTCTTTAAGAGGTGCCAGCTAGCTTTAAGCAGTGCAGGCTAGCTTTAACTGGTTCCAGGAAGTTAGAATTTTAGGCCCTCCACTGATTTGTACAGCCAATAAACAAGGTGGTTAGTGCTGGCTGCACTCAGCAATCATTCAAATTAGCGGGTGGGATGAAATTGGCATGATGCCAGCATTACTTTGGGCGTAGATTAATCACACATCACCATCCATATGCTCATTTTGAGGGTCTATCCAATTTAGCTCCTTTTGTCTTTATCTGAAGTGAACAACTGACTGATAGGGAACCAGTAGCTTGATCTAACAGGTGAACCAGAATTCAAAATATGAATATTTTTGCTTCTGAACATATAAGGGGTAATTTTCTGAAAGCATGCGTTGGAAATTCAGGCTTGTACTGTGCATAATTTTCAAACTTTAGGTGTCTAAATTACTAATATACACCCTCATTGAATGACTTCTTATGAACTGTGTGAAGTGAGAAAGTTAATGTTCACTTTTTTTCAAAAAAGGTTTCTTTCAGTCTTACCAAGTTATTTATCAACTCTTGTAATATTTAGCATAACATAAATATTCTTTTGCAAGGGAGGAAAGAACAAAAGAATTACACAGAACCCTCAATTGACCTGTCTCCGCTGTGTCATTTTGAACAATGGCTTTCAACTCGCATTTTATACAACAATGGAAACAAAATGGTACACCTCCCCCTGCCCAGCCCCAGGCAGTACCATTTTCTGTAACATGTTATGGTTCAGACAGTGCTTACTGCATTAAAACTCGGGTTATTCTCTTGCAGCCTCATCAGCCAAGGAGGAATTTTTCTGTTAAGTTTACATTAAAGCCCCGATTTGTTACTCAGACGCAGCACATTACACTGACTTTAATTGGCCTGCCCAACCCACTCATCTTTAGAAGAAGCTACTTGTCCAGGAAATTTTGCCCAGAGACCTCAGGCTGTCGGACACTTGGCTAAGGAGTGTGAGACAGCAGCTCTTAGAGTTGTAGCTAGTGGAAGTTATGCTGTGGCACAAAAGGGGAAATCATTGAACACAGCAGCATAATAGAGATTTGTGAGCAACACTGCACTATTTGATGCTGGGAAATTGGAGGTGGCCAGAAGGAATGTGACTTATTGGAAGCTGAAGGCCACCCTCCAATATAAGCACAGACGTCAATTGCATGGAGAGAGGTTTCTGCTGCTAAAAACCCCCGATCACCCAGCTTCTTCTACATCTCTGCAAATCACAGAATCACACAGTGCAGAAGAGGCCCTTCGGCCCATCAAGTCTGCACCGACACGTGAGAAACACCTGATCTACCTACCTAACCCCATTTACTAGCACTTGGTCCATAACCTTGAATATTATGACGTGCAAGTGTTCATCCAGGTACTTTTTAAAGGAACTGAGGCAACCCGCCTCCACCACCCTCCCAGGCAGCGCATTCCAGCCCATCACCACCCTCTGGGTAAAAAGGTTTTTCCTCACATCCCCCCTAAACCTCCTGCCCTTCACCTTGAACTTGTGTCTCCTCGTGACTGACCCTTCAACCAAGGGGAACAGCTGCTCCCTATCCACCCTGTCCATGCCCCTCATAATCTTGCACACCTTGATCAGGTCGCCCCTTAGTCTTTTCTGCTCCAATGAAAACAACCCAAGTCTATCCAACCTCTCTTCATAACTTAAATGTTTCATCCCAGGCAACATCCTGGTGAATCTCCTCTGCACCCCCTCCAGTGCAATCACATCCTTCCTATAATGTGGTGACCAGAACTGAACACAGTACTCCAGCTGTGGCCTCACCAAGATTCTATACAACTCCCTACTTTTGTAATCTATGCCTCGATTGATAAAGGCAAGTGTCCCATATGCCTTTTTCACGACCCCACCAACATGCCCCTCTGCCTTCAGGGATCTTTGGACACACACGCCAAGGCCCCTTTGTTCCTCGGAACTTCCTAGTGCCATGCCGTTCATTGAATACTTCCTTGTCAAATTACTCCTTCCAAAGTGTATCAGCTCATACTTTTCAGGGTTAAATTCCATCTGCCACTTATCTGCCCATTTGACCATCCCGTCTATATCTTCCTGTATCCCAAGACACTCAACCTCACTGTTAACCACCCAGCCAATCTTTGTGTCATCCGCAAACTTACTAATCCTACCCCCCACATAGTCATCTATATTGTTTATATAAATGACAAAAAATAGGGGACCCAGCACAGATCCCTGTGGTACGCCACTGGACTCTGGCTTCCAGTTACTAAAGCATCCTTCTATCATCACCCTCTGTCTCTTACAACTAAGTCAAAATTTTGAATCCACCTTATCAAATTACCTTGTATCCCAAGTGCCTTCTTTATAAGTCTCCCATGTTGGACATAGTCAAAGGCTTTGCTGAAATCCATATAAACTACATCAACTACACTACCCTCATCTATACACCTGGTCACCTCCTCAAAAAATTCAATCAAATTTGTTAGGCATGACCTCCCTCTGACAAAGCCATGCTGACCATCTCTGATCAAACCACGCCTCTCCAAGTGGAGATAGATTCTCTCCTTCAGAATTTTCTCCAATAGTTTCCCTACCACTGATGTGAGACTCACTGGCCTGTAGTTCCCTGGCTTATCTCTACAGCCATTCTTAAATAGCGGAACCACATTAGCTGTTCTCCAGTCCTCTGGTACCTCCCCTGTGGCCAGAGAGGAATTAAAAATTTGAGTCAGAGCCCCTGTGATCTCCTCCTTTGCCTCCCTCAACAGTCTGGGACACACCATCCGGAGCTGCAGATTTGACCACACCTCCAATACCTTGTCACTCCCTTTATCAATTTGATCAAGATCCTCGCAGTCTCTCCCCCGGAGTTCCATACCTTCACCCTAATTCTCTTGGGTGAAGACGAATGTGAAATATTCCTTCAACGCTCTACTGATGCCCTCTGACTCTACCCATAGAATGCCCCCTTGGTCCCTAATTTTTCCCTGGTTATCCTCTTCCCATTGAAATACTTATCGAATATCTTGGGATTTTCTCTACTTTTACCAGCCAGAGCTTTCTCATATCCCCTCTTTGCTCTCCTAATTGCTTTTGTAAGCTCCACCCTGCACTTTCTGTACTCCACTAATGCCTCGTCTGGTTTGCTCCCCTTGTACCTGCTAAAAGCCTCTCTTTTCCTTCTCATCATTTCCTGAATATCTCTGGTCATCCATGGTTCTCTGGGCTTGTTAGTGCTTCCTATTACCCTAGAGGGAACAGGTTGAGCCTGTACCCTCCCCATTTCCTTTTTGAAGGCCCACCACTGCTCTTCTGTAAATTTCCCCACAAGTAGCTGTTCCCAGTCTATGTTGGCCTTATTTTACTAAAATCTGCTCTCCCCCAATCCAAAACATTTTTTTGCAACTTGTCTATTTCTTTGTCCATAACCAGCTTAAATTGCACCATGTTGTGATCGTAATCATTAAAATGCTTCCTCACCATCACCTCAGCCACCTGTCCAGCTTCATTCCCCAGAATTAGGTCCAGCACTGCACTGTCCCTTGGTGGACCCTCTACATATTGACCTAAAAAGTTCTCCTGTACACATTTCAAGAAATCCACTCCATCCAAGCCCTTAACACTATGTCTATCCCAACTAATGTTGGGAAAGTTGAAATCACCTTATATAATTACCCTTTATAACCTGTATTATCCTATATAACCTATATTACCCTACATAATTACCAAATGGGAGGGAATGCACTGGTATTATGAATTAGGCAGAGGTAAATGGTCCCCTCGCTGTTGCACATGTTTCTTGAGGAGCATATCACATCACACAGTATACTTGTATTCACTGTCATTTGTACCGAGATTGGAGAGGAATTCTGAACTCAGATTATCCAATTTGGGACAGGTTAGCAAAATCCAAATTCTAATCCAGTGTTGATAACTTTGGGTTCAACATTTTTTATGAAAGAAAAATACAACAATTGGCATCATTTTTGTCAAGAATCTGATAATTCAGCAACAGTGGAGGAGTCATGAGAGGTGGTGAAGTAGAGCTGGATGTCATCAGTGTATATATGGAAATTAACACTGTTTTCGGATGATGTCGCCAAGGGGATGCAAATTCATCACATACAGATTTACCTTCACAAGTGCGAGGAGGTCATGGTCTTCTTTGCCACTAAGACTGATACCATCCAATCAGCTGTCCCTCCCTTCCTCTGGCACTTCCTATAAAGTTTCTCCCTACCCTAGCTCTGAACTCACATCATTCTCTTGTTTCCCTCCTACCACTCATCTTGACCACATGACCCCCCTTCTGCTCCCTCAACCCTCTTCCCACTAAACTGCTGACCATGCAGCTTCCCTTTCTGGTTGCTATGTTATCTGATATTGTTAATGGTTCTCTTTCCGCAGATACTGTCCCTCTCCTCAAATAAACAGAATCACAGAATTTTAACTGCACAGAAGGAGGCCATTCAGCCTATCATGTCTGCACAACCCTTGACCCCACCATCCTTGCACGCTACCATCCTATCTATAGCCACTCTTTCCTCTCCAAAATCTTTAAAGAAATAATGCCGAATCCATACCCATCATTACTGGAACTCAATGTTTTAAGTCCTCTGCCCCTGCCAAAGTACCGAAATGGTTTTTATCAAAGTCAAGTTATCCCTCCTCGTCTTTTTCAACCTGTCTGCTGCCTTTTACAAGGTTGACCTCATTGTCCTCTTCCCACGCTTCTCCCTGTTTACCATCTGAGTGGGGCTGTGCTCACCTGGTTCCACTCTTATTTAAAAGCAAAACACTGGATACTGGAGAAATAGAAAAAGTGCTGAAAAAACTCAGCAGGTATGGCAGCACCTGTGGAGAGGTAAACAGAGTTAATGTTTCAAGTCCAATAACTCCTCTTTGGAACATGTTTTTTTCTATCCTATTGTAGCCCGAGTATCATTTGCAATGTCTTCTCTTCCCACTCCTGCATCATTACATTTGGTGTCCCCCAAGAATCCATCCTTTGGCCCCTCCTTTTTCTCATCTACCATCATCAGAAAACAGTGTTAATTTTCACATGTATGCTGATGGCACCCATCTCTACCTTACCGTCACCTCTCATGACTCCTCCGCTGTTAGTAGATTATCAGATTCTTACCTGTATCCAGTACTGCATGAGAAGAAATTTTCTCCAATTAAATATTAGGAAGACCAAAACCGTTAGCTCTTGACTCCCCCACTTTTGTTGGCAACTTTCTGAGACTGAATCAGGCTGTGGTTTCTGTTAAAACAACTCACTTTCAAAATTCTGAGCCTTCTTTTTCAGATTCTTCCATGGCCTTGCCCTTCCCTATTTCTGCAATCCCCTTCAGTCCCACAACCCTCAGAGCTCATTTAATTCTGGCCTCTTGAGCATCCTGGATTTTAATTGTTCCAACATTGGTTGTTGTGCCTTCAGTTGTCTAGGCCCTAAGCTCTGGAATTCCCTACATAAACCTCTTTGTGTCTCGACCTCACTTTCCTCCTATTGAGACACTTCTTAAAAACTACCTCTTTGACCAACCTATAGACTTCCCTAATATCACCTATGGAGCTCAGTGTCAAAATTTGCTTTATTATGCTCCTGTGAAGTGCCTTGTAACGTTTTACTACATTAACGAGGCAAGTTGTTGTTTGTTTATACAAATGGTAAACTGGCTTGGAAGGCAATTTGTTCAATCCATGCACTCTCAAAATGGTATCCTTTTTAAATAGTGGGAAGTAAATGATTATAGTCCCCATAAAGGCAAAGGCTTCAGTTTTCCAGATTTCGGATCTCTAAATTGACTTGATATTTCTTCCAGCTTTGTCCTTCATTAAGAAAGTTGCAAACGATTTGTGATTCTAAATAAATTGGTTTCTTATTGTACAAGAAACCAAATCACACTTATGAATATTTCAGAAGTTTATAATATTTAAGAAATGAAGGCAATATCTATTCATTTAGTGTCCTTTCTCGAAAAGAAGCCACTTAAAAATATGCCAGTTTATAATAAAAACCTCTATGTGGATAATATGTTACAGAACATTTGGCATGAAAGAAAATCCTGAATGTTTTAAATTGTAATACGCGAATCATACTTGAATATGATCCTCCAGCTGCTGCAAACAGCATCTAGTTAATTGAAATGTTTCTAGATATTTTGATGAGTATGATCTACAGCTTACTTTTAAGTGAAACACATTTTTCACTTATTTTGGCTTAAAAACAAATTTTAGTACAGAAAATAAAAATGATACTTTAACTTATGTATTTTCTCAGTGCATTGTCTTCGCATTGCTTGGCCACATATTGAACCCACTGCAGGGAAGGCTGGTGAGGTGAGGAACAGGCAATAGCTTCTCCATAATATTTTGTTATGGTATTGTCCAATAGGAGATCCACAAACAAGGTCACAAAGTGGTTACTCTTCTTAGCTCATAATCTATGGTTCAACCTTATACACAGAGGATCATATTTTATCAGTGATCAGGTCAAGCAGTGAAATTGGTTTTGAAAAAATGCAGCTAGAAATATTAAATCTGGATTGTCAATGGTTGCACTGCAACATCTGCAAAATATCTGAGGCAACACAAAGTTGCATGGGGCCAAAATGGTGATTTGCCAAGTAAGATCTCTGAGCCAGATATGTTGGGAACTGAGAGTTCTCCAAAACTTTCTCTGATGTAATAGCACCCGTTCAACATTGCCAGTAATGAATGTTCTGAGTAATTAGATTAAACTTTCTTTTTGATGAGAACTGAAGTGATCACATAGTTTTGTAATTTGTCATATGAAATGGCTATTTGTTAATGCCTCACTAGGATCCAATTGTCTAGGTAGTTAGTAAACATCCCTAATTTGCTGCTCCTTGAGATTAGTTGGTTAAAACAGCTCTGCGGGATCGACCAGGGTGAAAACCACCGTGGAGAGAGATAGAGGGACAGAGCGAGAGATGTCCTCCTTCTCCGAGTCCGCGCTTGAGAAGAAGCTCGCTAAAACAGCCAGTCCAGCTGAGTTAAATAATCTAAGCTGGCGCAGGAATAGGGTCTCAGTCTCCTTGGTTTAGGGAGAGGAAAACTGACCAGGAATCCAATTGCTGATCACTAGCCAGCAATCTTGCATGACCTGATGTGGGTGAAGATCTGGTTTGTTTTCATGGTTGCATTGACAATGGCCAATATGTACTGTGAAGATTCATGAATGACCATGAATAATGGTCATTCAGATAATTTATCTGTGGACATCCAAAGCTCATGGAATAAGATTTTTAGAAAGGAATCAATGTTTTCAAGAGGCCAGGAAGAGGATATGAAAAAATTGTTTTTTTCCTCCAGTTTTCTTAACATAAGCACAACTTGCATTAAAATAGCATATCTTATGCAGAAAAAATGTCTTGAGGTGCTTCACAGAAGTTTACTCAGACATAATCAACACTGAGTCAAAGTGGAGGCATTAGGAAAGATAACTAAAAGTTTCGTCAAGGAGATGAGTTTTAAGGATGGTCTTAAAGGAGGAAAGAGAATTGGTGGATCAGCGAAGTGCAAGGGTGAAATTCGGAAGCTTAGGGTCCAGATGCCTGAAGGCACATTTGTCAATGGTGGGGAATGGCGATTTTGGGATACAAACAAGGCCAGATTTTGAGAAATACAGTGTGTTTGCATTTTCTTCAGGAAGAAGTTGTGGCCTCATCACAATGCAAAGCCTCTTCTTTAAAAAGAAAAACACAATTGCTACAAAATTCGTTCACATAGTTCATGTACTTTTGGTGTTATGGGTGCCATTTCAGATCCAAAATGGTATCCACGGCACCATGTGCACCTCTGGCACTTAGTGCACCGGATGCCAATTTTGTAAGGGTGTTAGCATGGGCACAGGAAGTGTTTCAGTTAGGATGTTTATAAAATTGTTATGTTTTGGACTGTCTTTAATTTGGGATAAAAATGAAGGGGTCATGTGACCTGTTCTGAAGTCTGCCTGACAACAAACCTGGTTGATGTGACCATTAAAAATTAAAGGGAGGCCTAGGTCGTTTTGCTCGAAAGAAGGTGTAAGTGTTCACACTTGAAGGCAATGGCAGCAGCATCTATGTTTACAATGGTTAGAATACTAGTTTCCAAAGCCCCAGGAAAGTGTTGGGAATGTTGGGTTGTAAACAAGTATGTTTTAAACTGTTCATTTACTTCCAAGATAAAGGAGAGTTGTGGTCCCAAAGATAGCTAATCAACATTTCTACCTGGATACAAGGCCCATTTGATTCATGTTGCCATGGAGATGGGTTTTGAGGGGACAAGGGTTTCTAAGATATACATGAAAAACTCACAGACACAGGTAGTCTGCCAGGACCCGGGAGTGAGAGAGCAGCCAGAGGCCGAAAGTTTCTATGGTTTACCATACAGGAATGCTTGTGGGAGCTTGTGCTTGAATTGAAAAGACCAAATTTGTGAGGAATTGAAATAAGCCTGGGAGATTTGTCAAGCTTGTGCTAAAGGGTGAATCGCCAGGAAAATCCCTCACCTTGAAAGAGAGTTTTGGGGTTAAAAGTTACCAGTCAGGAAAAGAAAAGGAATGGAAGTAAACCCTTGGCAACTAAGGGTGGCAATTTCCATGCCTGTTAACATTGGGCGTCATGGTGGGAAGGCCAAAAATCGGTTTCACAACGTCGTGAGACCAGTTTGCAATCATCTGCTCGGCCCGTCAATGGCGGGCCGCCTTTCCTGCCAACGGATATCAGGTACTTCATTTTAATACATCTGCATATTATTGTAAGCCCTCACCAGAATCATCCCCTGTGCTGGATCATCCAGGCAATCATGCTGACGTGTTTCACAACTGTACATCAGTGTATCTGGCGAGCTGCACTTCACTCAGGACTTTGAGGCTTGTTTGCCAACCTTGCTTTGGGCAGCACTCATGATCATCAGCACCAGGCTTCGCAGGCAACACCACATAATTATTAACGGGACTTACGGGCAGGTCCCTACTTATGAGACCAGCCATAAGGCGGAGGTAGCTTTTCAGTGGCTGTTGGGCTATGGCTTTTTTGGGTAAGGGGAAGAAGCGGCCTCAGGCAAGGGAAGAGACTGCACTGCTAGGGCATTACTGAGGAAGTAAGGGGTATCTCAGGGTGTGTGTAGGGACACGTGTCGGTCTGTGCAAGTGGCCTCAAGAGGGTGAGGGCTGAGAAGGCAGTCTCCAGAGGTGATTAGGCCAGTTGGGGATGTGAGGGTTTGTGTGTTAAGTGAGTGGTGATGTCCTTTGAGCTGGCAGCAAGTGAGATGCCAGTGAATGTGTGATGGGCTTGTGAGTTTAGTTTGATGAGGCACTTGCCTTACCCTGATGGCACAGATGAGATCATTCTCCCTTTTTCTGCACTGGGTGGCCAACCTCTTCTGTGCAGCATTGGCACTGACCACCACTGCCATGTCACCCCCAAAGCCAGAATGGTGACACTGATGGGCCTCCTGTGGCCAGAGCCGGGATAAAGGACATTGTAGCGGGCTCCAACGATGTCCAAAAGGTGTTCCAGGGATACATCACTGAATCGGGTGCTGCAGCCTTCTTGCCTTTTGGGGCCATGTCTTCTGTGTAGCAGTCCTCGGCTGGAAGCACTAAGGAGTGTGCACATGGCTACACTTTAAATAAGGCACCTGGTGTGAGGAAGCATTGAGGTGATGACGTGGCTGGCGAATCAGAGGCCACCCAACAGTGAAATAGCGTGTTTCCTGGGAATGCATGATTAATGAGTTGGGATTGGGACAGTAACCCGCCACTGTGGCCACTGGATAAAATGTCACTTTTCCCACCCAGTACTGCACTTAGTGCAACTGTGGGATGATTCCGCCCTAGGAATCACTTTTGACTGGCTCTGGAAAAGTCAAATGACTAATTAAGGGACAGTGTAAACCGTAAACTGGGTTTTTTGGTTGTGTTAAAAGTGAAAGGGGAAAGTTCTGTTCTGTATTTTAAAGTATAAGTTGTCCACAAAAATAATGTTTAGTCACCTTGCTTTTAATCTGTTTGTTACAGTAAAAGTCTTAAAACATGAAATCTTATCAGGTCACCTTTTCAGCTAACAACTCGAAGTCCGGATTTCTCCTTTAAAAGTTATCAGTCCCTATGGGAATTGTAACAGGGAGCATGCGCCAGAATTATGCAAAGTAGGCAGATTGTGATGACAGTCACGGTCTAAAGCTGATTTGACAACAATGGTGTAGTTTTCAACCTCAAAGTTCCAGCAAATGTCTTCCCTTAACCTCACATACATTCATCAGCAGGAAGGACCCCTCACTATTTAAAGCGATCATCAAATACTTTTGGATGAATTGCTGATTTCTACTGGCTGCTGCTGGGTTCTTTGAAGATTTTGCAGGTTTGTGCTGCTGCTTAAAGTTGGCAAAGTCTACAGGTAGCGGTGTAATGCATGCTGAAGGCTTTGCTTCTGATTTGAAAGATTCTGCTCAGACCACTCACTTCCAGACGTGGGTGCAATAGTTTGTATCCCACTTGGCCTGCAGGCTGAAAGGGAGAATTAGTAGAGGCAACTCAGGAAGACAAGCTACTTGAAAATGAGAGATGGCTTACAGCAAGTGACCAAATCCACCCCGGGTCTTCAGGGAGCAATTATTCTATCCAACCTCAGTGCGAAACAGTGCATCATGTATCTGTGCTTCAACTTGGATGTGCTCAATGTAATGGCCTAGCCATCATGAGTGAAGGAACAAAAGAGGCAACCAACACATCCCCGTTCTGGGCTGTGCTGTCCACAATCATCTCATCTGACTGCATTACCAGCGAACAAAAGTCCAATTCCCATTTGCATTTGTACGCCCTTACATTCCCTGTTTTACTGATCATCACAACGTCCTCTTGGCTACAATGCTGAATAAGGTGTATCAGTGAGTGTGGTGTAATGTAATTGGGTGATGTGCCTGCCATAGTTGAATATCTGGCAGTGTGTGCAAACTCTTAAGTTGTAGATCTGAGACTTGCAGCAGTGCCTATTTTGTGAGAGTAAGCTGAGGCTATGAATGTGAGGTGTGAGGTATAATTGATAGAGAACGTTGGTAGGTGAATGGAGGATTTGGTGGTGAATGGAGCATTGTCAGACACCAGTAATTCAGTTGAAAGAATATGGCGTTTAAGAATGGACTCACTGACCTTAATCACTCGTGTGAGGCCTTTAAACTTCTTGTGGCACTGCATCCTGATCCTTGGGGCAGTACTTCCTTGGTCGCGTTGGTTATCTGCTCCCATTGCCTTCTCAGAATTTGTTTGGAGCACTCCCTGGGCCCCTGTGGATGGAGGTCATCTCTCCCCTTGTCCATCTCAAGTAGCAGAGTCTCCAGTGCTGTGTCTGAGAACTCGGAAGCATGCTGTATGTCATGTTGAACTATTAGTCAATGTTCTTCTTGCTCTGGAAGTCTTCCTCAGCCACTTCCGGCACCTATTCCAGCCAGAATGCACCTCCCATTTAAGAGTCGCAGGTTAACTTTATGTAGGGCATGCTAGCTTTAACTTTGCATGAACTTCAGCCCCCTGCTGAGGCTTACAGCCACTCAGCAATGCATTTAGCACTGGGCTGGCATACCTATCAGGTAAATGCAGGAAGGAATGGGTGCAAGTTAATTGTGCATCTTGGTCCTTGTGTTAATTTCACCTAACAAAACAAACAGTAATGGTGGTGTAGTAAAAATTCTAGTCCCTTGCTATTTGTTTTGATTGGCAACAAATATTTTACTTCGGAAAATACAGAGATTGGGAAATAGGACAAAAAGAAATGACGTGGACAGGGTGAGACTTTAATGCTCTGTGGATTGAATGTTTGGATTCAATTGGGAAAAATCTGATTTTCATTAGATTGTCTTTAAAGATTGCCAGATAAATTGGCTTCAGGCCAGGATGTGACTAGACTGATTATAATAGATACTGAAGTCTGTCATAGAAAGGTATACAAAGAAGGAAAAAGACACAGATATACACATATACCAAAGAGAACTACAAATTTAAAAAAATGTGTTTCAGATAGAATAAATAATTCTCTGTCCATGTGGTAGCAAATGATCTTGTAATCCTAACTCACACCAATCTCCATTTGTTCATCGCCCCTGTGCTCGCTGACCTATGATGGCTTTGGGTTAAGCAAAGCTTTGATTTTAAAGTTCTCATCCTTGTTTTCAAGTCCTCCGTGACCTTGTCCCCTCCCTATCTCTGTAATCTCCTCTAGCCCTACAACTTTGCAAGGTATCTACTCTCTTCCAATTCTGGCCTCTTCAGCATCCCTTGTTTTAATTGTTCACTGTTGGTGGCCGTACCTTCAGCTGCCAAGGGCTCAAGCTATGGAATTTCCTCCCTAAACCTCTCCGCCTCCCTAGCTCTCTTTCCTTCTATTAAACGCTCTTTAAAACCTATCTCTTTGACCAACATTTTGGTATCCCCTTAGTATCAAATTTGTTTGATACAACACTCCTGAGAAGTGCCTTGGGATGTTTTATTACTTTAAAGGGGCTATATAAATACAAATCTTTGTTGTTTGTGTTAATTGTTTTAACAGGTTTAAATCCTTTCATATCTAGTAGACAGCACTAAGTTAAAGAATATGATTGAGTCATGTTTCCCAAGGTAGATATTTTTTTCCTTTTGAAACAATGAGAAGTTGAGCCATTGGCTTGGAAAATATGTAATTAGGTGTAGTCTTTTAAGTGAATAACTCACTTTATACAAGTTTAAAAGCATACAAAAATGATTTAAAACTTAATCTTTTTAATTGTACACTTTGAATAAGTATATATGGTGTGTTATAAACACCAATGTACTGGTAAACATGTTGTGCACTTTTGTCATTACAGAGGTTGAAGTATGGTTTGCGGCAGGCACCACACTTGTAGATGTATTGTCTGAGACAGCAGCTTTGATATTCAGCTCCCTACCCAGTACTGTGTAGTCTTAAAAGGAAGCATGGAATCACCAAAGTTTCTGTAGGCTCAACTGTTTGGCTACCAGTGTTGCCTTACCCTCTAACCATCAACTTTCAAATCTATAGATAGTACTGTTGGTGTGAGGCCAGTCATATCTAAATATTCTTATATAAATACATTTTTTGGTAGTGAGGGTAGTCTTGATCTAGGACCCATAATATGATAAGAAAGTTGACATTTCAAGTATAAAACCTTTCCTCGGAACTGTGTTTTCAAGGAAGGGTTTTTTACCTGAAATGTCCAACTGTGGTGTTTTTTTGACAGATGCTGACTTACCTGGTGACTACATGCACTTTGTTAATTGATTCAGATTTCCACCATCAGCAGTGTTTTACTTTTTAACCAACCTTATTTGCCTCGCTTACTATGTTAACATTTTTGGCATTGATGATGTCATGGAACACAACCCTTTTTTGTGTAATTTAAATGCTTTCTTGATTTAGACCTTTCCAAATCAATACCCCTGAAATGAGATGTTCGAAAAAGTAGAATAAAGTCAACAAACTGGTTAACAATTTTATAGCTTGGCTTTTTGTCTAATTTGTTATATACTTCCATGGCAATTGGTTTTAAGATCTAATGTAAGTTATTTCTTGATCACCTTCCTTTTTGCCCACCACAGAACTGCAGTGACTTGTATGATGATAAACATATCCTGATTTAGTTCTCAATGTGGAGTGTCAAACCTCTGACATAATCTAATATATTAGGATATTGGTGTCGGACTAGAGTTTTGACCTGGCATCAACAAAGGGCAACAATGAAGATAATCAGGTTACTGTACTGCTATCCAAACTGAAGTATAACTGCTACTGGAATACCCTCAGGTCACCAGTGTGAACCTAGCTGTATTGCCACAAAATCCAGTAAAGCATTGGGTAACAACACTGTATTTTGTTGCCCTCTCAGTGGATTATGGTGTAACCATTATAAACTATGGGAAATTTTTAATTTGCCTTGCTTAAAACATTGTCATAGAATAGGCTACCTTCAAGTGATATGCCTATTGCAAGACATGGAGTGCACGATGGCAAAGACCAGCATTTATGCCCATCCCTAATTTCCCTTGAGAAGATGGCGGTGAGCCACCCCCTTGAACTGCTGCATCCCATGTGGCATAACATATGGTGTTGGGTGCTTTACAAGAGCTAAATATCCTGTTCCTTATATCTTGGGGTGGATTTCAGTGCAGTATTAATTAATTGAAACAATTCCAATTTCCATAGCAAGAGTGTGGACATTATTCCTGGAATGACAGCCCTCTTCTCCATCTGCAAACAATCAAAGGGGTGAAATTACTGCTGTCAATAATTTGACTGAAAAAGTCAGTTTGAAAACAAGACTATAAATCACGTTTTGTAGTCACACCAGCTTTTTTTGCTAAAATTATCAATGCCAGAATTGTTTGGCTGATGAAGATCGCAATGCATATTTTCTAGAGGGGCAGTGCAGTGGAACCAATGTAATGCCTATTAACTGAGGCACCTTGGCTTTGTGTGATGATCCAGGCCCCACATATTCTGGAACTCTATATATCTCCTCCAAACCAATTCCCCAAAATTTTGTCATCAGGATCATTTACTTGAATTTGATAATCAGTTTCTGTTGGCCAAATGTACAAAATTATTATTCCACACTGTTACTTATAACTAATATTTTATGCCCAGCAACACTTTTGTAATAACTCTAAATTATTGTCTGGTTATGGAATTTTCTGCTGGTGTCCACATCAAAGAACTGGTGAGAAACAAGGTCTGTTAATTAGTTTAATGATTAGGTTCCATGAGTGGGGACACTATGTGAATATAAATGGCCATTTCCTGATCAATCTGAATACCTACTTTCAAGGTACTTTCATCTATTTCCAAATCCATGGATCTTCCTATAGATATGAACTAGCTGCAGTGGTTCAAGAAGGCAGCTCACTACCACCTTCTGAAAGGCAATTAGGGATGGGTAATAAATGTTGGCCTAGCTAGCAATTCCCACTAATGAATAAAGAAAAAGCTTTGACCAAGCTTTGTATGATCAACTCAACCAGTGTTAAAGCTGAAAAACCAGCCAACTACTAGTCAATGAAAAAACTGTTGCTACACCATAACTTTGTTTCATTAGGTTAATTATACAGTAAAAATTTTAAGAGTAAGAGTTCATGGTAATTCTTTGGAGCTGTTTCATTTGTCTCAAGGAAAGTGAGCATTGATAGCATTACCCACTTTACAGCTGTATGTTACAAGATGTTTTAAGCTTTGCCTGCTCTTGACGGCACTTTTACCTTTTTATGTGTTGGTTATACAGGCGATAAAATGAATGGTCGAGCCAGATAACAGGCAGATCATGGATGATTGCTTTTAGGAATGATATTACCTAAAGGGAAAGATTGGACATGCAAAGCTCAAATTCCAGCAGTGATATTGATTACATTATGAGTTGCTGCATTTCTAGGGGGAGGGGTTGCACTCCTGGTTGAAGCTTGCAGGAAAACTCTCAGTAAGCAATGTACAATTTCCTCCAGGCCATTTCTTTTCAATTCTATCAAGCCAAATTTAAAGCAGGGTAACTTAATCTGAAAGCTGGTAGTAATTACACCAGTGTTTATTTTGCATATATATTTTTTTCCCTTTGGAGTTTCTCCACAACACTCAGCATTCTTGGATGAGAGCTCGGCCTGGGGACCTGTCCTGCTGCAGGCCTCTGCTAATGGTGCTTTACAAAAAGCTGCTGGGACACTTGCAAGAGCACTTTGGGAGGACTGGTTGTCCTCCCTGCCAGGAAGCACCTGGCCTCCACATTGGCCCAGCTAAGGTCATTAGCTCTGCTTGCTAATTTTTGCGAAAAAGATATGTTGCTGGGCAGTATTGGTAGAAATTATAAAAGGACTACCTGACTGCATTTATTTCAACTCTTAAGTATTCCTCCCTCTCCAAAATTAGTGAAATTACTCAAAACGTAGGAAAATCTTTCCCTAACTTTTGAGATTACAACACTAGCAACAGCTTGAATTTATATAGCGCCTGAAATGTGAAAAATTATTCCACACAGTTTAATAAAGATGTAGTCAGGTATAAAATGGACATTAAGTCATATGGAGACATAGGAGAGGTGAAAGTGGTGGGTTTTAAGGGTCTTTAAAAGGAGAGAGAGGGTGGAGAGGCAGAAGAGTTTAGGGAGGGAATAACATTGGGCTGGATTTAATGCAACCCATTGTGGAACCATGGCAGCTGGGCCCACTTAATTGCAGGAGAAGCCTGGTGTCAGTCTCATGGTGGTGGCAAAATTTCCCCCAATTAAGTCAGAAGGTGGAAGCTTCTGGCTGCTGGCGGTGGATGTCAATTTGGCTCATTAATGAGCCAGTTGACACCCATTATCCTGAACCTATCACAATTCAGTGGTGGCTCAGGGATTAAATGGGAGCCGCATGGCTTTCCTGCCCTTCCCGAAGGTCACCCTGTCAGGTTTGCCACCAGCCACCTAGTGGGACTCCCTCATGATCAGGCACTCAGTGCCTGAACGAAGCACCCAGCATTGGGAAGGTGGGGGGGGCTCTGAAAGCAACCCTCACTGTCCTTGCCTCCAAACCCAATCCCTCCTCTCCAATAAACCCCACCCTGCGATACCCATCCCACATTCTTGCACCTTTTGCCTGCAGTCCTCAGTGATCTTGAGCCTGTGATGGATGCATTGCTGGCACCTGCCACTGCTCCCAGTAGTGCTCATGAGCAATGGAGGAACAGGGTCCTGAATCCTGGGTGGCCACTTAAGTGGCTGAAGAACACTTAATACCATTGGGCCTTCCCCCATGGAACTGACGGAGGTTCACGGCCAGTTCTGCAATCAGTGGGCAAGAGCCCTGTCAGGCAAACTAAATCCAGCCTATTGTGTGGGACCTAGACATTGAAGGCGTGACCGCTAATGATGGAGTGAAGGGGTGGGGGATGTGTGCATGAGAGGCCAGAATCAGCAGACTGGAGAGCTCTGTGTTACCCAGCTTATTTTCTTTCCACTGTTGTATTCAGTGAAGTAAGTGACTCATCATTCTAGACCTGCTGCTGCCTAATATAATGCCTACTATCTGCATTTACCTACAACTCAGGATGGGAGTCATAACAAACACATTGTGTCTTGTCCTGTATCAGCTATCCCTCTTCTGCCACCACCACTTGTCTTCCTCATTAGCACTTGTGACTCACCCTTTCCATTTAACCTCACTATTATAATCTCCTACAGTATGCGTAGCTGGGGATGATGTTGTTTGGCAGCTTCTGGTTTGGTTAAATGGTAAATCGATTCTTTTTGTTTTGTGAAGAAAGCAGGTGACTAAATAACCATATTTAATAATTTGGGGCTACATTATCATTAAATTCATGACTGTTTCCTTGAGCATAAGCACAGGGTGAGGACACATTGATATAACATCATGTAAATCAGAATATCAATGTACAATATATTATACTCTGTACTGTAGGCTGTCTTTCATCTCCAAAAGTCACATGTCTGCAAGCTATTTTATTTGTGGTACCCCTGCTGCCTTTTGTATGTTGTGTCTTTCAGGTACACACAAGTTTAGCCTGTGAACATAACAGCAGTTAATTTCACATGGAATGACTTGGTTCATGAAAATTGTTTTCTGCAGTCCATTCTCTTTGCTGTAATGGCACACACAATTTATGTTGGCTTTCCATCTTTGCTTCAGCTATCTTATTTGTTGCATCCTTTGTGTTGGTGCCATGTTTGTATTTGAAAATGCCTTTCACAATTCCTACTTTTCTTCATGTCCATGTATGCCCTATGCTGTTACTTAGTGGTAAAATTAATGCCTTATGTTTTGTGGCATTTTTCTAAACTGTAGTCAAGATCATGTTGACTCCTTTGCATTGTTGGGGTTGTCTAGCTTACCAAAATCTTGTCACATCGCTTGAATACAGCAACAATCATTGCCTCCAGGGCATGATCTGGGGGGGTGAGGAGGGGAGATTTTGTAAAAATTTGTTATCGATGAATTTCTCTCAGAAACTGCACAGTCCGCGGCTGGAAGAAAGAATTTTTGACATTATACTACTTAAATGGCTTCTTTGTTGCTTGAGAAATGTTAAAGGGTCTTTATTGGGTATCGTGACTGTCGTTTTCTTGTTCTTGCGGACAGATTGAATTCTCAGGAATCATGTAATTCAAAATGGCGTGAAGCCATAATTCTGTTAGAAAATTGTAAACTTTGGCAAAAAGTGCACATTTCTTTTGTTTTTCATGAACGGAGAAATGGCAGACTGACAGCCATGTCTTATTGCCTTTTGGTGGCATATTTCTGTGGCATTACTAATCATGCCTCCTATTTAGGTTTGCTTTATTTTCAGTCATTTCATACACACAGGCACCCTACATTTTTACATACGTACATAGCAGCTTGTGAGCACATATCTTGAGAAATCCTGCAACATCTTAAATACAAAACCAAAAAATACAATAATATTTTGCTATTAGTGTCTTAGCTCAAATACTAACACCATGTGAGAATTTGACAAGCTTCCCTTGCTTAATTAATATTCTCCTTTCTGACTTGTTTTCTGTTGCTGTGAGAAACATTTGTCTTGACAGACTAATAAATACCCTCTCTCCTGATCCTCTCTCTTTACAAACAAGTTATCAGTTACTAAATTGCTAATTAAAATGCTGCCTATCTCAGTTCCACAAGGTATTGTTTATACAGGAAACACTATATGACCTCAGGAATAATTTTGTGTTTTTTTTTAACAGATAATATCAGGAGAGTGCTACCGGATCCATTACATGAAGGAACGTTCCAAGTCCTTTATCCGCAACCCATATGTAGCTGCTCTGTATAGACAAGTTGGCTGCTTCATCTTTGGCTGTGCCATAAGCCAGTCCTTCACTGACATTGCAAAAGTGTCTGTCGGTCGTTTAAGGCCACACTTTCTAGATATCTGCAATCCAAACTTTTCAACTATCAACTGCTCGCTTGGTTACATTGTGGACTTTGAGTGCAGAGGCAATGAAAGTAAAGTTCAGGAAGCAAGGTAGAGATTTTTACCTAATATGAAATTAAATAGAACGTCATTTGAATATGGTTAATGTTTCAGGTCAATGGCCATTTTTTTCCTGATGAAAGATCATTGATCTGAGATGTTATCTCTGTTTCATTCTCCACAGATGCTGCCAGACCTGCTGAGTATTTCCAGGATTTTCTGTTTTTATTTCAAATTCTCAGTGTCCACAATATTTTGCTGTTGTGCTATTTAAATGTGGTCGCAGTTACACTGCCTAAGGCAGTGTACATCCCCACCCTAAGAAAATACGAGGGTACTGTTCTTTGGAGATAATGCAAAATGGCTAATACCGAATCTGCAGCCCATTTTACATCATGGCCGATAAGTGTTCATCAAAGTCAAAGAAAAGGAAACTCAGGCGAAGAGTAAAATAGACCACAGAAACTGCAGCCTACCTTTTACATTAATTACACACAATTCTCTTAGATTTTGCGGCACAATTTTATATAAAGTTTAGGAACACTGTATGGCTTCATGAACTGTGTTGCTTATAAGAAGCAGTGGTATCAGCTGACTATAATTCAGTGATTCAGCTACTCCCACATCTCAATGAAACATGAATTCTTATGTATTTTTATTTCAAAGCTTTATACCTAAATTAAATGAAAGTTGCAGCTGTTTGTGATTGATGTCACATTTTTTTCCTGTTTGTCAAAACCACTCACACTTTTCCACTGCTTCTGGCCTCCTCTGCTTGCTGGGCGGAAACTTGTGATGGTGACGGGGATCTCGGCCTCTTGCTGGAAAGCTGGCAAGAGCCCTGCGTCACCTCTTTTCGGGAATGCTCTCCACATCTTGTTCCTCTCAGGCACTTTACAGGCCAGCAGCAGGCCTTCCTCCAGGGTCAAAGACCCTGTGGGCAGAAGCCCCGGCCACCAAGAGCTGCTAGCCAATCAGAGGCTGACAACTCTCGAATGGCAGTGCTACTGGAGAGACATTGGCTTTTCCAGTATGATACCCACCTGAGGCTGAGGATTGTCACTGGATTACAGGCCAAAATTGAATGATGGCAGCAGGGGAGTTGTTGGGGAGGAGCGTCAGCAGCAAGGGCAGGGGGGGTGGCCCTTCCTGATGCAGGGTTCCTCGATCAGGCATTCATGACTTTGAACAAGGAAACTCCTTCCCCCCATCCCTTGGGACTCTTAAGCAATCCCGACAGGGTTTACTTTTTTGAGCTTCCCACATGACAAGCCCATGTGGTCCTTATCAGTGGTGACAGGATGAGGCCCTTAAGATGGCATGAATTGCCCAATTAAGGTCTTCATTTGGTGGCGGGACAGGAAGGCCATCCACAGTCTTTCCTGCCACAGAATTGATCTGGATTGGAGGCAGAAAAGCTGTGGGTACCCAGCAACACGCTCCCGCTAGATCAAATGCACCCCCGTTGAGCCACCAAACTCGTCATGGGGGAGGGCACAAGATTCTGTCCGCTGTGTCCCCTTTCACCTCATCATTGGCGGAAATGCATTTAGCCACCTAGGTTCTATGCTCTGTAATTCCTCTCCTAAGCTCCAAAATAAATACGCTCACCTGCACCTGGAGGACAGCTAGAGTCAGTGTGAGAAAGTTGCAGGTGTACACTGGCAATTTTCCATCTATTACTGTGCATGGATGAAATATTATAGCGAGTACACCAGCTGCTTCCGCTGTATTTGGGGAAGAAATTGCCCTGGCATGTACAGCGCCATGACACACCGATGCATCCTAGGCCTTGATTATCGCTCCCAAGGCAGGTACGCAGATTTGGGGAAAATCCCCAGCTGAGCACATTTGCCTTTGGCGAATCAGCCCCGACCAGCCGGATTTTCAGTCCAGGAGGGCAGGTGGTTCTGGAGTCAGGCCTGCTGCCCCCACCGGAAACAGTGCAGAGGCAGCCACAGGAACTGCCGAGTACCAAGGTGTGCTGTTTAAAAGGTCTATATTGGAGTTCTGAGACTTTGTCCCAATTGTAATAAAAATTATTAGGGTCTCTAGCCCTCATCCCTCACAGCCCCTCACCCCACCCACCCACTCCCTATGCCCTGTCCATGCCAATGTATGCTTCAACCCATCCCCCATGGCCCCTCATGCCTTCCATGCCAATCTATCCGCCTCTACCCACCCCATGACTATTTATGGCCCCTATGCCAACTATTGTCAACACCTGACCTCCCACTTATCCCCATGGTCCCTTATAGCCCCATGTCAACTTAGTGCCAACTTATGACAACCCATGCCTCCAACCACCACCCTTTTCTCTTGCACCTCCCTCCCATGACAATTCACCCAGTGTCCACCATAGGCAGACTCCAGGAGCCATACTGATGAAATAAAATAATGCTGTAAGTGCCTTTTATAGACTTCACTATGTAAAAACCTTTCACTGGTAAAAGCCGATTCAGTACATTTAAATCCCTTCAGGTACTTAGTCCCTTATAAAAACAAGCATTTGTATTCGTAGCCCCACATCAAAGACAGCTAATCCTTTAATAACCTCTTGGATCTGTCAATCAGACTGAATTTACAGGCTTCCCACTGTGATTACGGTAGCTTGGGGAAGCAGTACTAATACTGCAGTGATAGCCCTCAGGCTTATGTCAACAAACAGTTATTGAAATTGCAAGCACCGATTTTTTTTTCCCAACTCGGTGACACAATGGGCAGTTTCTTTCTGAAATGAAAGAGCGGGTGATTTTAATAACTTGATAGATTGATACTTCCACAGTCTTTTTCCACCTTTAATGCACATTCACATCTACTCTTAAAAATCGCACTACTGTGAGAAATGGACCTCCCTCCAGCTAATATTGAGTCTGTTTGAACTCAGCACTGAGTTCAAATGGCTCTGCTAGGTTCAGTTTGCCCCACTCCTTTTCCATGCCCCCCGACCCCCGGCTTGGGAAAAATAAAATCTGTTGGAAATGGAGGTTGGACTTCCAGATCTGGGGTCCTGGCGCTATTTTGGGTATATCAATGCAACCATGTCATCGTGGAGTGCTTACATATTTCACAGCTGTACCTACTGTTTATCCAAACTATGATTTTATTTCTCTGGTTTCTTCTCTTAGCTTTGTGCAGTACACTAAAAGATTCAATACAAATTACTTCCAGAGAGCACTGTGCACATTGTGGGTATATGCACATTGTGAATATAATAATGTTAAATTCACATAGTGTTTAATGTCATAACATCTCAAAGCACTTCACAAAAGAGTTGCTTTTATGCATGCAAATGTATGGAGAGTGGGAGTTTATGCATTTGTTCCATCATGCATAGAGTGCAATTAATCTAATTAGATTGGCCTTTCCCAGAATGGGTTTACCTCTCTGTGTAATTTGAACTTCAGGTGGGTGGAAATTTGGCAAGATAAACGTGTTTAGCTTAGCCCAAATTGCTGTAAAAGAACTTAATTATTTTGGTTTGTTTTCCAGGAAGTCGTTCTTTTCGGGACATGCTTCCTTCTCATTGTACACCATGTTGTACTTGGCGGTAAGTGACATCATGTTTCATTTGTCTTTCTGTAATTTGTACCCAGGAATTTGAAATTTTTTAGGCCATCATTTTGTTGAAGGTGTAATGCTTTCAAATTGTAGTTATTTCTTGATTACGATATATCCACAGTGTAGAGGCTATGTTACATTGGGATCATTAGTAAGTTTCACTGGATGGCTGGGGATTGTAGAAGGTCACTGTGACATACTCCAGGCAATGGCAGTGATGCTAGTATGTATTACAAAATATGGCAAAAGGATTTACAGCACAAAAACAGGCCATTCGGCCCAGCAGGTCCATGCCACTGTTACGCTTCACGTGAAACTCCTCTTACCCTTCTTCATTTACTCCCATCAATATATCCTTTAATTCCTTTCCTCCTTGCTTATCTACCCTCCCCGTAGATGCATCTAATCTATTTGCCCAAGTTAATGAATTCCACATTCAAACTGCTCTTTAGGGGAAGAGGTTTCTCTTGAATTCCCTATTGGATTTATTAGGACTATCTTATCTTCATGGTATTTATTTCTGGCCTTGCATGTGTGTGCCTGCTGGGTTTTTGATTGTGTCACCAGAATGTTGACATTTACCAGACTTTGATGAGCTTGGTATTGTGCACTTTATAGCCTGGATCTTCCGCGAAGCAGCAATCACTGTCAGATTATAGCTCTGACCGTACTTCTTTGTGTCCGGATGCAGCTCCTCATTTCTGGCTGGGTCTTCTGAGCCTGGTTTCTCTCGAAATGCGGAGTGTACAGTCCCTTGGAGAACTCCATCACAGTGGAGTAGTATCACGGAGGCGTGGAAAGACTGGACACAACCCCTTTTTACGGCACTAGCTGCCATAAGTTAAGTTTGAATGTTTAGTGTGAATGTTAGCGAATATGTGAGTAGATGAATGAACAAATGGGTAGGTTGGGAGGTAGATGAGTAAATGGTTAGGGTGGGTGAGGTAAGCGGGTAAGGTGGGTAGGTGGGTGAGTTGGTAGGGAGTAGTCAGGTTGGATTGGGGGGTGGTAGTCAGGTTGGGGGCTAGTCAGGCCTGGTTGGGGGATGGTTAGTCAGGTGATGTGGGTAGTCAGGTCTGGTTGGGGGATAGACGGGCCAGGAGAGGTAGTCAGGTAGCCGGGGGTTAACGTGGTCTGGAGGGATAGTCTGGATGGGCAGTGAGGGGTGGTCTGGCTGGGGGTTCTAGGGGGCTAGAGGGGCATCTGTAATTTGTATATTTGCCTAGGAGCCCTTAGGAGTCAGTGTGAGTGATTGGGTGGGATTAGTTCTGTAGTTATTCAAGAGTTGGACTAATATTTTTCTGTCTAATATTTCCTGGGTAACAGGCTGTGGAACTATCTGAAGTCTCCGACTCCAACTCAGAGTCAGAGACTTGCAGAGGGTCCTAGGGAACAGGGAATTGCTGTCAGAAGTTCAGACTTCTCAGATAATTCTTTGGATGTCAGTGCGTCAGGACTTCTGTGGGGTCTCGATGCGCGTTTTGGGTCATATATCCGGTCTCTGACGATTGGAGACTGGAAGACCTGGGCCTACATTTCCTCCCCTGTTTTTACTTCTCATGACATACTCTCCTTCTGGAGCAGTCAAAACATGAGTGTCAGGCAAGAGGATGCAATGGAACATTCTTTTTAACTAGCTATGGTCTAATTCCATTGGAACTTTTTCCTGGATAGATTTGGTAACAGACAACCATTCAAGAGGAGCTACATTTTGTATCCTACTGCACAAATTCATGGTCATGTGCCTTTGTTTCGTGTTTTGCTATGCTAAAATTTTCATGTTTAAAGTTTGCTGCGATTGGTCAGTACAGATTTAGCACCAGTGTCTGCAGTACTAGCACCCCAGGATGTCCTGTACTTATATCAGCTAGTGAACAAAAGTGACACTTCACACCTTGTTACTTTAACAAATTGTGCCACGCCATTTTTTTCTGACTTTTAAGTGTTGTGGATAACACGTAGGAGTCATAGGGTGATTTCTTTGTGTATATAATCAGCAGCACATAGCATAATAAACAGATACCATAGAGACGGATAGACTGCATAGGTCACAGAGAGATACATTGTGGGGGTTCCAGTGTAGACACAGCCCGAACTACAAAGGCCAAAAAAGCATTAACTTTATTACTGAGTGGAAAACAAACCACAAATGAACCTGGAGAAGTCACTGAGGTTTCTGGATTCACAATCGTCTCGTAATCCTGAAAAGCACATTTAACTCTAGAATTTGGAAGCTTGGGAAATAATAAATGTAATTAAAATCTTCATGTGCATTCCAAACCATATAACTGGTCAAAAACAGGACATTTTTCTGAGTAACTTTGTGTTCCTTCTGTAGCATGACTGACTAATCTGTCCTAATAGGTTTTGTTTCCATGAGCTGCCTTTGAGCTTCACTGGTTCTCAATGCGTTTTACATTCCTCACTGCCACCAGTGTACTTGTTCAGATCTGTCTTTGTATTGTAAGCCAGAAGAATGTCTTTGAGTGCTGCCACTTTCTAAATCATGTCTATGATCCCATACACCTGTTGGGTAAGAGCTTTAATCCATTGCATAAGAAATGAGACCAAACATCTTCTCGAGCACTGAGTTCAGATAACAATGGTCCTACAATTCTTTTCACAATGTTTTAGCCATGTTCTTTGTTCCTTACATTGTTATAAATAGTATGCAAATCCCAGTTTTATTTCAAGTTTAGCACAGATAATTGACAAACCCTATCTCCTGTAAGCATGAAATATGACTCGTTAAAGTGAGCGAACTGATTTTAAACTGATGTTGGCTTGTTTGTCTTATGCCATTGCTGTGAATATTCTGATGTCCATATGCTTACAGTTAGTTCTACAGTTTAGAGATTCCTAATCTATCTCAGCATACAAGCACTCCTAACTATAATTCACACATTGTCTCTCTGAACTCTTATCTAAACCACTGCAGGAACAAATAACACAAACGTTCATACATTGTGTACCATTTGCATTCAATTGTTCCGAAACTGCAACCTAGAGTGCCAAATGGAACTGCAAATCACAAATGTAAATTATTTATTAGAATTGTACGTGGACAGATATGCATAATATATGCATATGTGTGTAAATAAATATATATATACACATACACACTCGCTCCTCTAAAAATAAAACATCTATTTATGGAGGGAGTCATTATTTGGAAATAAAGCCTCTTTAAATAACTAAAAATGTAATGTTTCTTTAAATATGAACCAACATTTCTGTGTGGCATTCACTTGAATCTTCTGAATGAATGTTTTTTTATTTTCAAAAGATCCATCCACAGAAATGCTCCCTTAAGACAAAAACTGTGGAATAGAATTAGCAATATACAGTTGTAAACTTAACTGGTTTCCCTATATGATATGAGGTTAAAGATCATTGGAATGCAGAATAAAAATTTGACCCTACCACCGGATTAGGCCAGACACTAGACTTCACATGGTTTGATTTATGAAGCTTCTCAAATCGGGGTCAGACTCCTACCAGCTCAGAGCAATGGTATTGTAATAATTCAAATGCCTTTTCTCTTTATAATACATTTTAATGGATAGTAGCATAGAAATTTTAAGCAATAGCAGCATTCTTCCAATGCCATAGTAATAAAATGGTCAATTGTTCTTGTAAATCCTAAACATTACAAAGGGCTTTTGCAACCAATTCCAAACATAATGTTCTTTGTCTGCTGATATTCTATTATGACTCTGATATTAATAATAACAGGGCATAGTGAGAACCTAAGTTACATTGAAAGCAAAATACTGAATGACCTTCAGCATTCAATTGACAGGTTTCAAAACAAGGGCAAGGGTTCCTAGGCAAATATACAAAGAAGTAGTTATAGACAGGTACTGAATACCAGACTGGGACTTGAATTACTTTCGTAGGGATTTGCTTTGATTTTAAAACAGTTAATTCCCAGAATGTAAAATTGCAATTTTTAAGAAGTCCCCATGTCCTCAATGTTGGTCAGATCTAAGAATTGAAGAAATGTTGTAGTTTTTACTGTACCAGATTTTACCAGTGTGGGGCATCTTGTGATGTGCCCCTCATTTGATCATGCACATTTGGGTTTTAAAATCATTTGCCCACAAGGAAGTGCAAGCTGATAATAACAGTGCCCAGAACTGAACACAGTACTCCAGATAGGGTCTAACCAGTGCTATGTACAGCTTTTGTATAACATCCAGGTTCAAAATGCAATGTAGATCAAATCTTTGAGACTTGTCAAATGATGCAGCTGACTACATGAATACCATATCTGATAACAATATAGGGCAGGATTTTCCCCTCGTTGGGCAGGTGCAGCAGGCAGGCCCAGGAATGGCCGCGAGACTTGACTGCTACCTGTGATCAGGGTCCAACTACGATTTCATGCTGGCTGGCCAATTAACGGCCAACCAGCATTAACGCGCACTAAGAGCCTCAGTGCTGCTGGCGTGGGGGCGGGAGGAGCGCAAGCACTGAAGTCTATGCATGCGTGGGGGAGCCTGCACTGAAAGCTCCCTGAAGGCACAGATTTGCCTCAGGGAGCTGAAGAATTTTAAATACAAAATAAATAAACATTTTACAAATGATATAAACATTTCTCCACATGCGACTCAGTCACATGAAGAGGGACATGTTAAAAATGTTTTTACTGCTTTTTCAGTAGCCATTGGAAACCTCATCCCATGCGTGGATGAGGTTTCGTGAAAAATGCAAAGACTGCCTGGCCTATTTGTCCGCCCACCAACCAAACGGTTGAGCAGGCAGCAAAAATGCAACTTAATTAATTGCTTGAGGGCTTTAACAGGCCTCTTAATTGTCGGCAGGCACGCTGCTGCCTCTCGCGTGCACCCGCCAACTGAAAGATCATGAGAATGCGCGATGATGTCAAGACGCTCGGCCTATGTCATCATGCACCATTTCATCCTCGTTCGAGTCGGGAGTGCGCCCACCTGCAGGACAAAAAATTCTGCCCGTAGAATTGGTGTCATTCAAAACATTTTATTTCAAGTAAATGGTTAATTATCTACATAATATATTAGGATCAATAAATGTGTTGCACTCTTCATTTTAGTTGAAAATTGCGTCGTCCCCCCCCCATCCTTTAATACTAATCACTTCAGTGGTTTCCCTGGTAACTTACCCACAGATCACTTAAATCTTTGTGTAAATACCAGCTCTTCTTGTTTCTAATATGCTCATTTTTAAAATGTGTTCTGTAGTATCTAAACCCTGAACATGAAAGGGCGGAACAGTAGAACCAATGAATGGAATTAATTCAAAATAAACGTTATTTTATTTTCTGGAAGGCTGGCATTTCAAAAATGTAAGATGACTTGGAATGATTCCCCCATACCTACATATTCATAGAAAAGTACTCACAAAATGTTTTGAAAATAATTTACTGTGTAATTAATGTCCCAGCAGTGTTGATCCTTTGTATTATACTTAGTGATGCCAAATAGCTCTGGTCTCCAGTGAATACTTTACATGGTTTGGCACATGTACAACAGTTGCTGTGTATTAGGCCTGGCACATTTGTTTGAACCTTGCTCTCTATTTACAGGAGATACCATCAGCTACCACAGTTGTGTACACTGCCCTCCATATGGAAGCATTCTCATATCAGTCAGCATGCTGTCCCAGATCCTGAGTTTCCATGATAAGAAAACACTGGAAATTAAGAGTTTTCATAGCCTCTAATGTGCTGTGAAGTTTATCATTGTTTTTATCTTTCAATGGCTTTTTACAGGCAAATGTATTTTCCACTTGAACCTAGACCAACACAATAACTTGCCCTTAGGAATTGCTGCTCTTACTGTGATCTCTGCACCAGTTTCCATGAGTATCCTGTTCTTTGCAACACAGTATTGTTCTGAATGTGCAAAAGTATCATGGAATTTTAATTAGAATATACTAGTTTTCAAAGCTGAATTGTGCTCATCTTAGGCAGCAATTTACATCAGTAAGCATCTTTAGACTTAGCCTATTTTATTATACATTAAAAAATTCTAGTTAAGAACAGAGATTCTCCCTGACCTCTTGACATCATATTCTGCTAAAGCTGCACTACAAATTGAAACAGGCTGTGGACAGCAATTCCATTTTGTGCTAATGCATAGAAAGAAAGAATTTGCATTTATAGAACACCTTTGGATGGCTCAAAGTGCTTCACCGTCAACGTAGGCAAATGTGGTAGACAACTTGTGTCCAAGTTCCACAAATAACAGTGAGATAAATGACGAGATAGTCTGTTTTAGTGATATTGACTGAGGGATAAATATTACCCTGGGCACCTGGAGAAATCCCTACTCTTCTTTAAGTAGCACCACGAGACCTTTTACATCTATCTAAGAGGCCAATGAGACCTTGATTTAATGTCTCATCCCAAGAGACGGCACCTCTAGCAGTGCAGTACTCAGTCAATATTGCAGTAAAGTGTCAGCTTAGATTATGTGCTCAAGTCTCTAGGCTATAACATTTAGAATAATATGGCAATCTAGCTAAAAAAAGATTCTGTTTGATTTATGCAAGACATCATATTATTACATATTAAAATTAAAAAGTATTGAAGTAAAGTACAAATGTAAACATGTCAATATGAGTCAAGAAAATATCTTTTGGCTGCCCTCTTCCAAAAATACATGTATAATTTTGATCAGCACAGATTTTAATAATTTATTTTATCAGCCTCCTTCAGCAGATTAATCAATACTAAAACTTCCAAGAAGACAAAAAAAGCACATGAGGTTTCTTCCCAACTTCTACATATAATTTAGCAATGCTCTAAAATATTTGTTTACAATCAGGATCCATGATTGTTTTCATTCCTTTAATCTCTTACATACTCTCTCTCTCACTTGCACGCACACACACACACACACGGGTGTCTTAATTGTGGTGTAACTATATTGGTTTTTTTTTCCCTCACATTTCCCAAGAAGATATTCCTTAAAATTTGAATTGACAAACTGCTGAAAAGTGACTTTAATTCAAGGTCGCCACCTTTGCCTTCTTTAATTTTTAAGTTCACCCCAAGAATTTTCTTTAAAGGGTTTTCTTTTAGTAATGTGTGGGTGAAATTTGACTCCATTCATAAATGACATGAAAACCACCTCTTCGTGATGATAGATTCAGATGCTAAAACAGCCTCGGTTTACGGGGCAGTATTCCAGCTAAGTGCAGGGAATATTTCAAACCTTCTGGATCCTCGTGTTCATTTATCAAGCCTCCTGATAATTCATACATAAGTTAGAACATTTACTTTGTTTGAGCATGAAGGGAAGGGGCAGAAGAGGGAGGGGCAGTCTTTCACCCCATAAAGGGACTAGAAATATGAAACTGCAGTATTTCATTCATGGCTATATCGCTAAGGGATGTTGGAAAACCATACTCCTATTCTGTTGCGAGTTTTTCAGAGACTCAGTCAGAGTACAAGTTTTCCCTGAAACAAATGATGATTGTGAGAGACTGGCAGTATGTTTTCATTCAATTTCTTTGTGCATTCTGTTGCAAAGTGTCACAGTTGATTATTAATTGCTTATTAGAAAAAAATCACTGCATTAGTTGAAAAGAGCAACATTGAGTCTGTGGGTCATGTAAAGGTAAATTCAATTATTAAAGCGTTAGTAACACAAATGCTGGCCTGGCCAGTGACACCCATATCCCATGAACAAATAAAAAAAACTGTTGTGAAACCTTTCACTTAAACATCATTTCAAAGGGACAATGTTCCTTTCTCTTGGCTATTTGGAGCCTTAAAATGTCCAAAAAACAAATCTTTTCAGTACACTTGGGCCAAGCGATTTAGGATGACACAATAAATCCCACGAATCTGTACACTTAATATGTCATAGAAATGTCCCAAGTAACATCCATTTTACATAAAGGTTCCAAAGGCTAACCAATTCCTGAGCAATAACAGATCTCTATCCTTAACCCTACTTTACTGAGCAACATAGGCTTGGACTTTTGCTTCCGAGTTGGGAGTGCAGAGTCGGGATGATTCTCAGCTCCACAAACTTGACCCAGAAAAAGTGCCCTGCAAATTCCAATTTTTGTTCTGGGGGGCTGGGATTAAATGGGGGAGTCATGCCCACCGCTCCCAGAAACAGTTTAAAGGCAGCACTGTGGCTGCAGAGTGCAGAGGTGAGCTGGCTGAAAGGCTTGCCTTGATGCCCTGGCACTGTCGGGGAAAGAAAAGGAATAAAAGCACAATCAGCCCTCCTGTCCTCACCCCTCGCACCCCCTCAAACGTGTCCACGCCAACCCATGCTCCCCACCCACCCATCTCATGGCCCTTTGTACCCTCTATGCTAACCTATGCCCCTCTACCAACTCCCATGCCCTTTAAACCCTCCATGGCAACCACTCTACCCACCCCCATGGCCCTTCATACCCTCCATGCCAACCTATGAACCTCCACCCATCCTATGGCCCTTCATACCATCCGTGCCAAGCTATGACCCTCCATCCACCCCCATGGCTCTTTATGGCCCCTGTGCCAACTTAGTGCCAAACTCAAGCTGATCCATGACCCTACCCACCACTCTTTTCCCTTACAACCTTCCTGCCAACTCAACCAGTATTCACCATGGGCAAACCTCAAGACCCAAGCTGAGATTGAATAAAGTTCTTAAGTGCCTGTTGATGAATTCATTATTTAAAATAAAACACCCTCATTGAAATAAATCTATTCACTACATTTAACTTCCTTTAGTTCCTTATTAGAACAAGCATTTGTGTTCATTGTCCCATTTTAAAGACTTTACAAATACTTGGAGCTGTCAATCAAACTCTGAGCTGACTGGTACCCCACTGTGATAATTATAGGTTGTAAAATTAATCATGCAGAACTAATTCTGTAATGGTAGTCCTCAGGTTTATGTCAACATGCAGAGGGAAATAGCAAGCACTGACTTTTTTAACACTGCAGGCGGTTTTAAAAAATATTTACTTAAATGCCATGAAAGATCCCTTGACAATTCCAATGAGCTTTTTGGTTTCAATGATTAATCTACTTCTTATGCACATTTATGTCCACTTTTAACAATCTCAAAGGGCACTTGACCCCTCCCAAAGGGTACCTGACCTCTCCCAAAGGCATCCAGGACCATATCCAAAAGGGTAACTTACTTCTCCAAAAGGGTACCCTACCTCCCTAAAGAACTCCGGTAAGCCTAGACCTTCTCCTATCAAGTGCATATATTGTATTTCCCACTCCCTCCTTGTGAATATCAGATTTGACTGAAGGCAGCTGCAGTTTAACATGTGCAGCTGTGTCCATGAACCACAGATGGGAACAGCCACCACCAAACACATCCTCCCTTCACCCCCCCGGCGGCATTCCGTAGGGATTGTTCCCTCCGGGACACCCTGGTCCACTCCTCCATCACCCCCTACTCCTCAACCCCTACCTATGGCACCTCCTCATGCCCATGCAAAAGACTACAACGCCTGTCCCCTCACTTCCTCTCTCCTCACCGTCCAAGGGCCCAAACACTCCTTTCAAGTGAAGCAGCATTTCACTTGCATTTCCCCCAACTTAGTCTACTACATTCGTCGCTCCCAATGCGGTCTCCTCTACATTGGAAAGACCAAACGTAAACTGGGCAACCGCTTTGCAGAACACCTGCGGTCTGTCCGCAAGAAAGACCCAAACCTCCCTGTTGCTTCCCATTTTAACACTCCACTCTGCTCTCTTGCCCACATGTCTGTCCTTGGCTTGCTGCATTGTTCCAGTGAAGCCCAACGCAAACTGGAGGAACAGTACCTCATCTTCCGACAAGGCACTTTACAGCCTTCCAGACTGAATATTGAATTCAACAACTTTAGATCTTGAACTCCCTCCTCCATCCCCACCCCCTTTCCGTTTCTTCCCCCTTCCTTTTGTTTTTTCCAATAATTTATATAGATTTTTCTTTTCCCACCTATTTCCATTAATTTTAAATCTTGTATGCCCTGCTAGTCTTTCCACCCCACCCCCACTAGAGCTGTATCTTGAGTGCCCTGCCATCCATTCTTAATTAGCACATTTGTTTAGATAATATCACCACCTTCAATACCTCTTTGATCCTTTGTCTGTGACATCTTTTGATTATCTGCTTCTATCACTGCTTGCTTGTCCCTACACCACCACCCCCAACTTCTCTCCCCCCCACCCCCCCTTCAACACCCCCCCCCGCCTCCCACCCCCACCTTAAACCAGCTTATATTTCACCCCTCTCCTAATATTCACTCAGTTCTGTTGAAGGGTCATGAGGACTCGAAATGTCAACTCTTTTCTTCCCCGCCGATGCTGCTGAGTTTTTCCAGGTAATTCTGTTTTTGTCCATGAACCACAAATGTGCAAAGTTTTATCCACCCCATGTCCTCCCCTGCCCCCTTGAAAATGGTGGGGGCTGGGTTCACAGGCAGGACTTCCAGATACGAGCCTCTGGAGCCATTTTTACAAAGGCGGAGAGCCTCTCCGTTTGCACAAAAATTCTGGCCATAATGTTTCGAAGTTGTTTGGAAAGTGCTTTCCAATACCAGTGCTGTTGACTAGTATTTTCTTTAAACTATTTAAAAAAAGACACTGAAGTGGTTGTACAATGCATTTTTTTAAATACTCTTGCTGAACAAAGAGCAGGCTGGAAGAGTCCAGCTTTCATTTTATCCCTCAATTATACAGTTTTGGAAACTTATTTAATGATATATGATGTCACATAAATAACTGAAATTGATGTAATCTAATTGTCAGTGTCTTATGTGAGTAACACATTTTTGATTGTCTGGAAAAACTCAGCAGGTCTGGCAGCATCGGCGGAGAAGAAAAGAGTTGACGTTTCGAGTCCTCATGACCCTTCGACAGAACTTGAGTTCGAGTCCAGGAAAGAGCTGAAATATAAGCTGGTTTAAGGTGTGTGTGTGGGGGGCGGAGAGATAGAGAGACAGAGAGGTGGAGGGGGTTGGTGTGGTTGTAGCGACAAACAAGCAGTGATAGAAGCAGAATATCAAAAGATGTATATTATCTAAACGAATGTGCTAATTAAGAATGGATGGTAGGGCACTCAAGGTATAGCTCTAGTGGTTTTTTTTTTTTTATTTTATATAATGGAAATAGGTGGGAAAAGGAAAATCTTTATAATTTATTGGGAAAAAAAAGGAGAAGGGGGAAACAGAAAGGGGGTGGGGATGGGGGAGGGGACTCACGACCTAAAGTTGTTGAATTCAATATTCAGTCCGGAAGGCTGTAAAGTCCCTAGTCGGAAGATGAGGTGTTGTTCCTCCAGTTTGCGTTGGGCTTCACTGGAACAATGCAGCAAGCCAAGGACAGACATGTGGGCAAGAGAGCAGGGTGGAGTGTTAAAATGGCAAGCGACAGGGAGGTTTGGGTCATTCTTGCGGACAGACCGCAGGTGTTCTGCAAAGCGGTCGCCCAGTTTACGTTTGGTCTCTCCAATGTAGAGGAGACCACATTGGGAGCAACGAATGCAGTAGACTAAGTTGGGGGAAATGCAAGTGAAATGCTGCTTCACTTGAAAGGAGTGTTTGGGTCCTTGGACGGTGAGGAGAGAGGAAGTGAAGGGGCAGGTGTTGCATCTTTTGCGTGGGCAAGGGGTTGTGCCATAGGAGGGGGTTGAGGAGTAGGGGGTGATGGAGGAGTGGACCAGGGTGTCCCGGAGGGAGCGATCCCTACGGAATGCCGATAAGGGGGGTGAAGGGAAGATGTGTTTGGTAGTGGCATCATGCTGGAGTTGGCGGAAATGGCGGAGGATGGACCCTATCATGTTTCTGGGAGGGAGGAGAAGGAGTGAGGGCGGATGCGCGGGAGATGGGCCGGACACGGTTGAGGGCCCTGTCAACGACCGTGGGTGGAAAACCTCGGTTAAGGAAGAAGGAGGACATGTCAGAGGAACTGTTTTTGAATGTAGCATCATCGGAACAGATGCGACGGAGGCGAAGGAACTGAGAGAATGGGATGGAGTCCTTACAGGAAGTGGGGTGTGAGGAGCTGTAGTCTGCTTCTATCACTGCTTGTTTGTCGCTACAACCACACCAACCCCCTCCACCTCTCTGTCTCTCTATCTCTCCGCCCCCCACACACACACCTTAAACCAGCTTATATTTCAGCTCTTTCCTGGACTCGAACTCAAGTTCTGTCGAAGGGTCATGAGGACTCGAAACGTCAACTCTTTTCTTCTCCGCCGATGCTGCCAGACCTGCTGAGTTTTTCCAGGTAATTCTGTTTTTGTTTTGGATTTCCAGCATCCGCAGTTTTTTTGTTTTTTACATTTTTGATTGTGTCTGTTAACCTGTTGGACATGCAAGACAAGTACATCTCTAAAATGAAAAATCTTAGACTACGGAGAGTGGTCAAGATTTGTAATGGCTATCTGAGAAGAGTGGTGGCGGACAATCAAAAATGTATGTACTACCAATTATCAGCACTTGACTGTGAATCACTTATTTTAATTTATTTGCAGCTACTAGATGGAGAATGAGAAAGAAATCTAAATAAATAAAACCACCAGAATCAGTCTTTATCAAGCACTACCTGCAATAATTTTGAATGATAGTCTGTGATGTAAAGCCATTGTCCTTGTCATTGCATTTGATGTTACAGTAAGTGGCTAATCTCTGGAGATGACATAAAAATATTGTTAGAACAGCATTTATGATATTACCTTAAATCAAGGAAAAGTTAATGTGCAAATCATGACCATATTTTAATTGTTCTTGGAATGTTGTTGGTGAAACCACGTGAATTGCCCATTTCTAGTTGACCTGAGAAGGAGCTGGTGGGCCTTTTCCTTGAATCAGTGAAGCCTATGTGCTGGTAGCACTCTCATGATGGTCATTTTTATTTCATTAATACAATGTAGGCATCACTGGTAAGGCCAACATTTATTGCCCATCCCTAATTGCCCTTGTGATGGTGGTGATGAGCTATCATGTGAGATAGGGAATTTTAGGATTTAAAATCTGGCAATGAAAAAGGAATGGCGATTCATGTTATATAAAATGATTTGTGACTTTGAGGAAACTTGCAGGTGACGGTCATCCCATTAGATTGCAACTGTTGTCTATATTGGTGGGAGAAATTGTGCAACTGGGAATTGGTGTTGAAATTACTTTGGTGGGTTGCTACAGTGCATCCAATAGAAATGCCACACTGCAGGCATTGTGCCCTGCTGGTGGAGGGATGTATAATAAGTCAAATGATAGCGGTTTCAATGAAGCACATTCCTCAGTTATGATTAATGTTGAATTTCTTCTTTCAGCTGATTGGCAAGTATTTAATTACATTCCCAACTTGTACCTTGTATAAGGTGGAGAGATATTGAGGGGTCAGGAGTTAATAAGCCACTCATCATAGATGCTGCCATATTCTAGCTGAGATGATATGGAAGGCCTACTTAAGCTTCTAGTCAGTAGTGACCCCATCCCCTCCAGGGTGAAAGTGTGAGACATCACAATGGCAATGCTGTTGAAAATCAGAGGGAAATGGATAGAATTTTAATTGCTGCTGATGCCTAGCGCTTATGAATGGTACCCCCCACTTGGCAGCCCATTGTTATCTAGGTTCTCTCGTAGGGTAACATGGGCTCCTTCATAATCTGAGAAGATGTGAATGGAGCTGAACATTGTGGAATTGTTAGCTAGCTGCCCCCTTCTGATGGAATATAAGTCATTAGTGAAGCAGATGAAGATGGTGGGCTGTAAAGGGTCCCTTAAGGAGTTCCTGTAATGATGTCTGGGACTGTATTGTTAGCTTTCATCAATCAAAACCATCTTTCTTTGCATCAGGCATGACTCCAGGTATTAAAACATTTTTCCTTTTGATCCCGTCGACCAGTTTTGCTAGGGCTCCTTGGAGCCAATCTTGGATGAATGTTGCTTAATGTCAGAGGTAACTGTCAACTTTTCCTCTCGCATTCCGCTCTGTTACCCATGTGCAGACAAAGGCTGTGACAAGATTTGAAGTCAAATAGTTTTCGAAGAACCTGAATTGAGCATTGGTGAGCAGCTTATTTGTGAGTGATTGTTGCTTGATGGCAAAATTTACGATTCCTTCCATTACCTCACAGATGGTTGGGAGGTGTATGCATGGAAAAACTTGCCAGGTTAGATTTTTCATGCTTTTCTATAGCTGGGATAGAGCTGGGCAATTTTCTACATTGTTGGCTCAAACTAACGTGAGAATTTCACTGCAACAACTTGGCTAGGGAGGAGTTGAGACAGGATTGGATAGTTCTAGTTGAACTTCAACGCTCCAGCCAGAATGTTGTCAGGGTATATTGTATTCATTGGGTTCATTGCACTCACCTGTTGCTTAATGTCATGTGGTATGAGCCAAATTGGTTTGACTGGCATCTATGATGGTGGAGGGGTATGAAAGAATGCAGATGGTGAAGGACATTTGGTACTTTTGGCTGAATATGTTTGCATACCCTTCAGCCTTGTACTCATGTGCTGGATTCCATCATTGTTGGGGGCGATCACAGAGCCTCCCCCTGTCACTTACTTGACTGTCCACTATCATTCTTAATTGGATGTGGTAGGACTACAGAGCGTTGTTGTGAGCCATTGGTTTTGAGATTGCTTTGCTCTGTTTTCAGCCTTTTGTGTTTGGTCTTTACATGCAAGCGGACGTATGTTGTGCATCGTTTTATTGACTGTGAAAGTCCTTATAATACTATGTAAAAAGTCAAATTGAGCCATATAGTGTTTAGAGATAGAATAACATGTAACATGTTCTCAGAGAAGGAAACAGACATTTTGAATGAAACATGAGACTTGCTGCAAATACTACTCTGAGTGTTGTGGTTCACATAGGCTACAAGCCTTTATGTGGTGTTGGAACTGGGATGGAAATGCCAGGTTCAAAGCTCCCAGATTACGAGGCTAGAATGAAATGTCATAAACATGTGGTGAAAATGAAAACAACAGTTTTAAAGTTATATAGCAGTAACAGCCATAGGAATTCAGAAAAATAAGTTATGTCTTAGGATTCAAACATACCATATTATCATCAAGCTCCTGCAGTCCAATGGGTGACGCAAGACAGCTGCTCTGGTTGCAGAAAAACTTGATGCAATGACCAAAAGGTCAAGACGTTGTTATAGACCAGTTCGACTTTCATAAAATGCCTGGAGATGGTTAACAGGGCTGACATAATTGTCGATGGGCCAGAGAACAAAAACATCTCCAGCTCAGACAACTGCTAAAGTCAAAATTGTCAAAAGATTTTCACAAATCTCAAATAGAAAAATAAACATAAAATGTATTATAAGTGAGAATCTTATCCTTTAAAACCACTGCTATCAGAAGACACAATGATGTTATATGCACCTGAGCCAAATGAATGGAAACTAGAACTATCACCAAAACATTTGAATTGTTGAAGCCAAAGCCTTAAGATCAGAACAAGAAACTGAACATAAGTTAGTCAAAGTGATCTAGAATGGAGATATCCAACAAGACTCTAGAACCACCTAATATAGATAATAGTTTACTTCTTTGATATTCCAACTGTATTATTATAATAATCATTCCCATGTACAGATTAGAGTCTATGTGAATATTGGGGCTAGTTGAAAAAGGCTTCCAAAGAGATTGGGAGCTTTCATTACAATAAAATGTTGCAAGGAGTCAATGTGGGGCTGATTGTAACTTGTTCCACTTGTTGTAAACAGAGTGATGGAATGGCACCATGTTATTTACTAGCCCATTTACACTGATAAACCACATACCATCATTTCAATTAAGATCCTGAGGTGGGTGACCGAAGCATCCATCTGTTTTAGGTAAGAGATCACTTGCAATGTGTAGGTTGAGGTCTTATAGGGTGTAAAGTGATGGAAGGGGTCATCAACAGTGCTATCCAGCAGCACTTGCCTAGCAATAACCTGCTTGCTGATGCTCAGTTTGGGTTCCGCCAGTACCACTCAGCTCCTGACCTCATTACAGCCTTAGTTCAAACATAGACAAAAGAGCTGAGCTCCCAAGGTGAGAGTGACTGCCCTTGACACCAAAGTAGCATTTGACCGAGTGTGGCATGAAGGAGCTAGCAAAACTGGAGTCAATGGGAATCGGGGAAAAGTCTCTGCTGGTTGGAGTCACACCTAGCAGAAAGAAAGATAGTTATGATTGATGGAGGTCAATCATCTCTGTTCCAGGATACTGCTTCAGGAGTTCCTCAGGGTAGTGTCCTCGACCCAATCATCTTCAGCTGCTTCATCAATGACCTTCCCTCCATCATAATCTCAGAAGTGGGGATGTTCGCTGATGATTGCACAATGTTCAGCACCATTTTTGACTCCTCAGATACTGAAGCAGTCCGTGTCCAAATATAGCAAAACCTGGACAATACCCAGGCTTGGGCTGACAAGTGGCATGTAACATTCATGCCACACAACTGCCAGGCAATGACCATCTCCAACAAGAGAGAACCTAACCATCGCCCCTTGACATGCAATGGCATTACCATCGCTTGCAGCAAGTAACTCACCTCCTGTCTCCCCAAAGCCTGTCCATCATATACAAGGCACAATTCAGGAGTGTGATGGAATACTCTCCACTTGCCTGGATGAGTGCAGCTCCCCCAACACTCGAAGCTTGGCAGCATCTAGGACAAAACAGCCCGCTTGATTGGCACCCCATCCACAAACATTCACTCCCTCCTCCACCACCAACATACAGTGGCAGCAGTGTGTACCTTCTACAAGAGGCACTGCAGGAACTCACCAAGCCTCCTTCCAAACCCACGACCGTGACAAAGGCAACAGACACATGGGAACACCACCACTTGGAAGATCCCCGCCCTCCAAGCCACTCAACATCGGTGTTCCTTCACTGTCATGGAGTCAAAATCCAGGAATTCCCTCCGTAATAGCACTGTTGGGTGTACCTACACCACATAGGCTGAAGTGGTTCAAGAAGGCAGCTCACCACAACCTTCTCAAGGGCAATTAGGGTTGAGGAATAAATGCTGGCCTAGCCAGTGATGTCCACATCCCATGAATGAATAAAAAGTAAATTCAGCAGATGTAATATATCTGGAGTTTCAAAAGGCTTTTGATAAGCTGCCCCTTAATAGATTAGTGAATTAGGTCAGAATGTGGAACTTGGGAACAAGTGTAAAATGGATTGCCAGCTGGCTTCAGAAAACAGAGAGTGGGAGTTAAGAGTAGTTACTCAGAGGTGTGGCAAAAGGTGAGAAGTGGTGTTCCATAAGGATCAGTGCTGGGACCACTGCTGCCCCCAATTACATTCATGCTTTGGAATCAAAAACATCATTTCAAAACATGCAGATGACACTAAATTGGGGGGATAGTCAATACTGAGGAGGACTACAACAAATTACAGGAGGATGTTAATAAACTTAATGAATAGATAAATAGTTGGTAAATGAAGTTCAGCACAGATAAATGTGTGGTAGTACACTTTGGTAAAAAGAACAGGGAGATCACTTATTATTTGAAAGGTGCAAGTCTAGATGGGATAAAGGAACATAGGGATCTCAGAGTACAACTACAACAGTCACCAAAAGTTGTGCCACAGGTTAGCAAGACGATAAAAAAGCAAACCAAGCACTAGGTTTTATTTCTAGAGGGATAGAATGGAAAAGTTGGGAAGTTATGCTAAACCTGTGTTAGACCTTGATCAGACCACACTTAAGGCTGGATTTTTAGGTTGGTATGTGGGCATGATCGGCAGGCCTGAAAGCGGCCAGGGAACGGACCGCTGCCCGTGATCAGCCCTGATCGTGATTTCACACTGACTGGCCAATTAATGCACGCAGCCCAGTGCTGCTGGGGTGGTGGCGGGAGAAAGACGGGTGCTGACGTAAATGCGGGCACGGGGGAGCATGGAATGAAAGTCCCCTAAAGGCAGAGAGCTGCCTCAGGAAGCTGAAGAATTTAAAACCAATAAATAAAGATTTTAAAATCAGGAAAAAAGTGTCCACATATCAGAATCAGGCATCTGAACATGTACATGATGAAAATTCTGTCCATACATTTTTAAAAATTTAATAATGGAAACCTCATCCCACCCTTGAATGAGGTTCATCAAAAATGCAATGTCTGCCTGGCAGATTCGCCTGTCCGCCAACACAAAAAATTGGGGACATTTGGAACTTTAATGGGCTTCATTGTCCTCTTAATTGTCGGTAGGTGCACCTCTGACTTTTGCGCATGCCCGCTGACTGAAATATCACACAGGCACGGGATGATGTCAGGATGCTCACCGGTGTCATCACGCACTATTTTACGCTTGAGCGGGTTGGGCGCATTCCCGCACGCCGACGTAAAAATTCTGCCCTAAGTTCAGTTCTGGTCTTCATATTATAAAAGGATATAGAAGGACAGGCGAGGGTCCAGGGAACATTTACAAGGATGATAGCAGAAATGCATGGGTATATATATCAGGAAAGGATTTACAGGCTGAGTCTCTCCTCTCTTGAAAAAGGTGGCTAAGAGGTGACCTAATAGAGATCTTTAAAATTAAGAAAGGTTTTGTTAGAGTGGATACAGAGAGAATGTTTCCTCTTAAGCATAACTACAAGCCATCAATAGAAGGGAGTTACCAAGAAATCCAATAGGAAATTCAGAAGAAATCTCTTCATCCCAAGAGTGGTGAGAATGTGGAACTTGCTACCACAGGGAATGAAGTAAATAGAGATGAGTTTAAGGGGAAGCTAGACAAGCTTATTTGGGAGAAGGGAATAGATGATTATGATGGTAGATTTAGATTAGAAAAAATAGGCGGAGGCTCAAGTGGAGCAACATGGAACGGCTGAGCTGACCTGTTTCTGTGCCGTATTTCCTACATAATCCTATGTAACTTTTCAAAACCATTGCTACTTTTAGAGGAAGCAAAGGGAGTTTTCAGGGTGTCAGCTGGAAGAGAATCTGAACGAAATCGCCAACTGCATTGATCTGTGTGAAAATTTAAACAAATCTATGCTAGGAACGATGTAACCATGTCTGATTTGGCTGTATAATGTATGGAGTAATTTTTCATAATTTCTTTGGACAATTTGTTTCAGTTATAGAATTAGAATGGGCTGATTTGGTGATTATACGATGCATAGTTTTTGTTTCTGTACAATAATGTCTGTAAAGTTCAGTTTTTCAGAAGCTGAGATGTGGTTATCTCAGCTATTTTATAGAAACAGCTGTCAAGAGATGAAGCCAAATCTTTGACTTCTAATAATTTCAGAATATAAATGGAAGATTGATTGTTTATTCTGTATGACTAGCACACTGCCACTTTTACCTGAAAGGGGAGGAATAATTGTTTTGTTTGTATTGGAAGACTGACTACATAAAATGTGCTTAGACTGAAGAGGTCATTATGAAGGCCATTGTTCAATTCAATGTAAATGGGATATTGGTGTGATATTGGTCTCTGTGCATCTATTTTGTGCTGGATAGATTCCTTCAGCCACCTGGTCTACGGATAATTTTTTCATTCCTTCATGAGGGTTGGCACTTGTCTTGGGCAGCAGTAGTAAATCGGCAGCTCGTTTTACACTCTGCCAGATTATTTCTATTGAAGTCAGTGGATAAAATAATCAGGCGCAGTGTAAAGGAGCTGCTGATTCACTATTGTCTGTCTTGCGCTGCTGCCCAAGACCAATTTCACCCCTCGTGTACCTTCAGTTGAAAATTCGGGTGCAAATGAATAAGTGATTTAAGAATAATGAGGCTGGTCAGCTTGTCCCTTTTGGACAATAATCAAATAAAACATGATTTGAATGAACCGCTGGGAGTTGTGCACTGAGTTTTCTACTCATTGTTTCAAATAGATCCATCTATTTCAAAGACTTTAATTGTACACTTTGTTTTGGCCACAATACTTTATAAATTGTTTAAACAAAATAGATTTCTTTAGCTTTATTATGACCAGAAGCACCTCAAAGTACAATTAAGTAGTTAATAGTTGATGGTATACTTGAAATGGGTTCTTCCTAATGTGACAACCAGCTTGGATCATGTGTAGCTTGGATGATATGAATCTGGGATCATGTTTAGATCAGTGTGAAACAATTAAAAAGAGCAAACATCGAAACACATGAGTGATTTAAAACCGGTGAAACCAATCGGGATTATTCCTTTAGAACAGTACTTACTGAATTTCTGTGTCCTTCTGGTGTAATAACGCCTGACTTGGAGGAACCCATATGGTAATGCGATGGCTTTCTACTTAATATTCTTCAGAAACCCAACTTAGCGTACAAGCTCAAGATGCTTCACATTAATCACAGCAATAAATTAAGATTCCACTGCTTATAATTGCATCCAGTTGCGCAAACATAGCTTTTCAATCAATGTAAAGAAGAAGCAAACAACAGTGCAGCAATATTCCTTCCAGAATAACTACTGCACTTGCCAGGAGCAAGACTGGCAGTGCAGTCTTCCCAGAGACGAGCTCCTAATTGGACACCTCTGAGCTTGCCATTTTAATAAAGATGACAGGTGGGCTCAGAATGCTGCTGACTCAGTCAGAAAGAGAAGTGGGCGCTGCTGAGGTAGGGCAGACTGCCTTAACACAAAGGCACCCCCTCTGGACTGCATATTGGGAAGTGAAAAAATGGGATCTAGACTGGTAGTCAGCTAGTTTGGTGGGTAGGCTCCTTTGATGGATTGCTGCTGGCTGTAATTATTGCCTATTATAAACGCAACCATCTCTTAGCATACAGAGCCTCCAGTTCTGATGCCCTTCGCTAGGCCTACCACAGGGAGGACACCTATATTGAACTGGCAGCCTCTGTACATGGTGGGGGGAGGGGGGGGGGGGGGGTTCTCCACCACTGGAAAAGTGGTGGAGAGGCTACAAAATGTACCCTAAATAGAGCCTTAACAATGCAAATTGGTTGCCTGCCTCCATGGTGTGGGTAGCAGATCTGCTTGTTAGTCCAGCCCTGAGAAAGCTCCCCAGTTGCAGGAATGCTTTGAGGAGCTGTCCTCCCACTATTTTCCAGGCTTCCTTGGCCTCCAAGCCCACCAGCACAGGACCAGGAAAATTCAGCCCACAGGGGCAGTTTTCACACGTATGATCTGAGGACATCTCGTTCAGTAGCCAATTAAAAAGTTGTCTGTCACTGCACAGTGTATTTTATTTGATTGGTCTGATGACAAAAGCTTTATTGGGTTCTTTTCTAGTAATCCAGTGAGATTTGAGGAATCCTCTTGTACTCAACAACATAGTTTGAAAAGAGATCCCAGAGGGGCCATTTGGACCTGATTTTAATATTTAACTGCTGCAATTGAAGTAAATCCTATCCAAAACATTCCTAAAGTATAAAAACTTGCAAAAAGTGTAAATATGAAATAAAAACAGAATGCTGAAAGCAGACAGCTGTTCAATCAGTGTCTATTAAGAGGCATGTTAAACTTTCAGGTACAAGACTCTACCTTAGATCAGAAACAAATCTTCGTATTTGGACGAAAGTACATTAGTGGCACAATTATTTAAGTTGAAGAAATATTTCAAGCTGTGAGTTCCATGTAAACATCTTTTCTCTTCTAAAGCAATTAAACACTGCAATGTGTATACAAATTCCAAATAGAACTTTTTCAATTCCCTCTACTTTGTCTACTTATTGAATGGGAATGGCCAGGGATCGTAGGTGGTTCTGTGTTGCAGTCTTATCCACAGCTTGGTGATGATTTAATGATTACTGAATGTAAACAGCCTAATTGAATCAAATTAGAGCAGAAGATGAGATCCCAATGCTAGCATTGTTATGCTTTTTAACCCTATGCGTGTTAAGCAGTTCTGGAATTTCCAAAGAGGTACACCGTGATTTAAGTTTTCTACGCAGCGAAACTTTATATTGATATTATTATTCAATAAATGTTTATGCCTCTTACAAAAGTAAATTTTCTTTTCATAAATTGCACTAAAACAATATTTGCTTCTATATTCTGTTATCTGTCTGGCTATTTTTATCAGTCAGGAGCAGTAGACATCCCAGTCCACAGGCTGCTCCAATGAATAATATCAGCACTGTTCACTGGCCAACCCATTAGGAAGTGTGTAGAGCATTATGTTTTTGTATAGATTCAAGTACAATCCTTTGCCATCAGATTAGTATAAATTCTACTTCATGAAGGCTCACATTTGAAGTGTGAGGTTGGTGAGGAAGTCGCATGATTTTGGTAACTGCTTAGAAGATCAAACAGAAGAGGATAATCAAAGATGGCAGCATAAAACCGACATTCTTGAAATCTGAGCTATATAAGAATATTTTTGGAGAGCTCAGAAGAATCACTTCCCCCTCTGCGAAGCATGCCATTCTAATATTTAATCATTTCAAAGATACTATCTGAACTTCATTCCTTCCACGATTTCAGATTTTTAGAAGTCAGTCCACTAGAACCTGTTTCTCGCTGACTAGAGATTTAATTCGATTTGAAGTTTTTGCAATTGGCATAGGCACGTTGCTTTCCATTTTACGGGCAGAACTTTCCCTCTGGGGGTGGGAAACAGAGGTCAGGACTGTTTCCCGATCCTGAACCATGGTGGGGGTGGGAGGGGAGTAGGGCCTGGAAACAGTCACCCCAGCCCCAATTTTCACAGGAGCGCCTGCTTAATTAGCCTAGAGACAGGCTTGTTGTCCAACTAAGGAAGTCAGGTGGGCTCTTTAAACTGAAGGGCCAATCAAATTTGAAAGGAGCAGCAGGCTGCAATAAAGAGTGAGCAAGGGAGAGAGCTTCAAAATGGAGGTACCCTCCCTCCAACTTTTTAAAAGCTTAATATAAAAATGGAACTTGCAGCCAGACCACATCTGGTTGGGGGGGGCGGTGTGCCAAGTTGAGGTGGGAGTCCTTCTAGAGCGGCCTACGGATGCTGTTGCATCTCGGCAGGCAGGAAGGGCCTCCTGGTCCGCCTGCAAGGTGGGCTGCTACTGATTTGCCACCAAGTGCCTGCCTTCAGAAACTTACTGTTCCATGCTAGATCTCACTACATCTCCTTTAATTGATTTCAATAGGCTACCCACCACGGCCCCATCATGCCTCCGCAAAAATGGCTATGAGGCGGGATGGAGCCAGGAAACTGGCACGCAGGCGAACAGTGCTATTTTTAGCTCCCAGCTATGTTTCCAGCCCTGCAGGGGCTCAAAATTGCTTGTTGTTTTTTGCCACCCTCAATATTGAAAGAAGGCTGCGTTTGCTGACACTGCAACTGCAGAGTGCAGTCGCTGCACGTGCAGTTGTCACTGCCAGTGACGCCACAGGAAGCTGCCTGCCTGAAGAATAGAATCATCTAAAATACTGAACAGTGTAAAGATATTTTAACAATGCATCACCAATAAAATGTGTTTTATTCGAATGTTTTGCCGATGTGCAGTCTTAGATGATGTATGATCTCACTCTGACAGCCTAATGCCACGGTTAAAAATTACAGTTTTCACAGAATATTTATCCCCAAAACACTAGTTAAAAATCCTGGGATCTCACTGTAATAAGATTGCAAGTTGACTTCGCTGCCTTGCTTGCTGCACTGCTCGCCATTTGACTGGCCACCCAGCTCCTGAATCCTCATTGCCTCCCGCTTGCTGCCCCACTCCCAACGTTTAGCCGCTTCATTCTCCACTCCTCTCCTGAGCCCTCAGCCTACTGTTCACCGTGAGTGAGGGAACGGGTCGGGATGGGATGAGCAGTGAGGCTGTCTGTGTTACCATCTGAAGTGGCAAGCAGGACAGCGAATGAAGCAGCGAGTGGGGTGGTGACGGGGAGACAGCTAGGGATCAGAAGTGGGAGACAACAAGTGGGTGGCAAGCGTTCAATGGGCATACAACAATGATGTCAGTGGTGGGAGGAATCACACATGTGCCAGTGCCGGATGTGTGCCAACTCCTTGTTCCGGTCAGTGTCGGGAAATACAGTGTTTAAAAAAAAAAAGCAGCCATAAAGGTAAGCTGAAATGAGATCATAGTTCTGCAAATAAGTTCAGCCAAGCCTTACTTGTTATGTAAACTTATCTCAAATAGCAGAAATCATTTTTCTGTGTAAAACTCAACTGGAATAACAATAGTTGTTTCCTGGAGCAACAGTTTAGTTCTCTGTAATTATATTGGTCATGTAAGTAGGATAGGCCATTACAGCCAAGTCCTGCAGTTTGCGGGGATGACTTTCGTGATTTCATTTACCCAGGTGAAAGTCCTTGTTCACATGATCGCCCGTTGTGGCTCCAAATCTTCACGTATCCATGATTTAAACAAACTAAAAACCAGAAGTTCTTGTAACAAGCCAGTTCTGTGTGTGTGAGTGAGTGAGTGAGTGTGACAGACAGAGTGAGTGAGTGAAGGGAGATGCAGATTAGCTGTGTATGCACATACATTTATATAGAGATTTTTTTATAAGTGAGAGAAGGTTAGTTAAAGAGTGTATGTTTTTCCCAGTTGTTACCATCTGTTTCTTTAGTTGCTGTTGCTTGGGCCTGGCAACCGGTGAGGGGTCCCTGTTGTAGTGGCAGATTCTCACCTTTGTTCAAACAGGTGAGAACAGGACAGCATCTTTTCTTTCAATCTTCCTGACTGTAACTTGCACAACAACAAGCAGCGGCTTTTTAAACATACAACTTCTCTCACCCAATGCCAACTCAAGCCAGCATGGGGAGAAGAGAGTACTCATTAAAGAGAGAAAGAGAGAGAGGTTTTGAAAGGGCCATTGGACGCAACCTTGGCATTTGGCCATAGCTAAATGTCGGGGAGATGAGGAGGAAGAGGGTTGAATGTCAGAATTACAGGTGGTGAACTGTCTCCATGCTGGGTAATAATGTGATGCTGTCAATAATTTGGAGAGAGAGGCCTAGTCCTTTAAACCTTGCTTTCTTGTCTTTCTCCCTGTAATGGTGGAATGAAAGGAATTGGCTCGGGGCTCAGATCGTGCTTTTTGCTTTCGGTTTTCTGTCACGAGAAAGCAAACAGGAAAATAAATAAGGAGGAAGTGTGGGGGGGTAGGATCTGGAACTGTGTGTAATGGCGAAAGGATCAGCTGGTGCCTTCAGCACAGCAAAGTGTCTCAGGGAAAGCGAAAAAACCCAATTAACATTCAAATTTTGAGGTGGCTGATACCTATCTAATTCACTCCCATTATAAAGTATGTTTGTCATTCGCGATTTTGCCCTTTGTGAGAATTCATGGGAACGTAATTCCCGCGAATGGTGGCACATTATAGCACATATAACTCTACGCCCGCAATCTGATTTGAAGACTTAATTTGATTGTTATAGAAATTGTTGTGTGAGCTTCATTTAGTTCCTTTTGCTATAGAATGATAAAGGTTAAACTAACAGCATTCTTTGAGATGACCTTAGCTGTAAAGTGATTAAACAGTAAAATCCTCTCAACCTACTGTAGCCCTTGTGGAGTTTATTACTCAGTTGTTTAGGATTAAAGAATTAGCTCAGTCAGTGACATTTCGTTTCGGATCCTTGCACAAGTAATGTATAAAAAATGGTGAATGATTAATGTGTATAAAAGGTTGTGAATACATGCAGTTTACTAATATTTAGGGAACAACAGTGACAAGATTTGAACAAATCTGTGAAAGAGATGCCAACACGGTCATCATCAAAGACTTTTATGGGGTGACCTATCAGCTGCTATCTTTTCAATTTATCATAAAAGGTTCAGCATAGGGGCACGCATCAAAATGCAACAACCACAGAGAGCATTTACTCCAGGGGGAGAATTTTCTCCCTGTCAGGGGGCACGGGTGGGATCAGCTGTGTGCCGCCATTTTACGTGGGCTGGCCAATTAAGGCCCACCCAGCGTGATGCGCATCAGTAAGCACTGAGCGCTCCCTGTGCGGGTAGGGGGAGTAGGCTGAGTCGGGGCCTGCGCTCTTTCGCGCATGCACATGAAAGAGTGCAGAAATCTCCCTGAGGCACAGAGCTGTCTCAGGGAGATCAGTTTGATATTTAAAAATTTAAATAAAGGGAAAAAATTTTTTTTAAGACATGTCCCCTCATGTGACGGTGCCACATGAGCTAGGACATGTCTATGAATTTTATTGGAAGTTTTCATTAAAGTTTAAAAACCTTCAAGAAACTCATCCCGCCCGTAGATGAGGTTTCATGATAAATGCAAAGGCCGCCTGGGCTCTTCGCCTGCCCGCCAACCTTAAGGTTGGACGGGCAGCTCAGTTAATTATTCTAATTGCTGTTTAAATGGCCTTAATAGGCCTTTGACAGTTCGGTGGGTGCGCAGCTGACTCCAGTGTGTGCCCACCAAACTCGAGATCTGAATGAAGTACGGTGACGTCGGGATGCACACCCGATGTCACCACACATAATTTTATGCGTCAACGAGCAGGGCTGCCCCAACTCGCTGACCCGACGATTCTGGTCCAGTGACAGGGATTAAACTGAGTTTCTGAACCAGAAACAGATTTCCTGAAAGCTTTCTGCACCCTTGTTACTTTCCCGTAAACAGGCAGGGCAAAAAAGGCTTAGTTTTCAAGGTAGTTTTTAACCATGAGCTAATTGAGACTTGGAAGGGCAACATCACTATATTCCTTTGTTTTCAGGGCCTTTGGCAGTGGAACATTTACAGGCAGCTCTGACAGTGGATGATATCTATTACTTACCTATGTTAATAGCTGATTTGATATATTCTGTAAAGCATTTAACTGATTATTCTCTGTAGCTGTGAACTCCATTTGCTGTAAATTGACAACATTTTTACTAAATTATTCAGACTGTAAAGTCCCCATTTAAGCTCAGTAAAAGATACATTTAGGTTTGTAATAGGGATTGAATTAAATATGATTTTTTATATTGCAAGCCAGGCTTTTAGAGACTGGCATGCAAAACACCCAGCTACAGGTGATGGCTCTATCAAAAACACTGGTCTTAAAAAATCCAGTGAGCTTAGCTTTCAAATGCTGCTGGCTTTGTGAGGTTTGCACTTTGACTCAAGGGCAATATAAAAACAAATTTACCTCCAACATTGGAGTTCTGCCTACGTTCTTGATATTGCTGTTTAATTTGGATTCATTGTGCTGGGATAACCACAGGTTCCATTTTCCAGTTCCCTTGTCCTTTTGCTTCTTCTTTTATAGGATGTGGGTGTTGCTTTCCCAAATTGCCCCTGAGAAGGTGGTGGTGAGCTGCCTTCTTGAACCGCTGCAGTCCATGTGGTATAGGTACATCCACAGTGCTGTTAGGGAGGGAGTTCAAGGATTTTGACCCAGTGATGGTGAAGGAACAGCAATATATTCCCAAGTCAGGATTGGGTGTGGAGGGCACTTTGCAAGTGGGGGTGTTCCTATGTTCTGCTGCCCTTGTCCGTCTAGGTGGTGGAGGTCGCAGATTTGAGAGGTGCTGTTGAAGAAGCCTTGGTGAGTTGCTGCAGTGCATCTTGTATATAGTACAAATTGCTGCCACAGTGCATTGGCAGTAAAGGGAGTGAATGTTTAAGGTGGTGGATGAGGTACCGATCAAGCAGGCTGCTTTGCCCTGGATGTTGTCAAACTTCTTGAGTGTTTTTGGAGCCACACCCATCCAGGCAAGTGCAGAGTATTGCATTGCACTCTTGACATGTGTCTTGTAGATGGTGGATAGACTTTTGGGAGTCAGGAGGTTAGTTACTCGCTGCAGAATCCCCAACCTACTTTTGTAGCCACACTATTTATATTGCTAGCCCTGTTCAGTTTCTAGTCAATGGTAACCCCCAGGATGTTGATAGTGGGGGGATTCTGCGATGGACTGAATGACATTGAATGTCAACAGACGATGGTTAGATTATCTCTTGTTGGAGATGGTCATTGTCTGGCACTTGTGTGGTGCGAATGTTACTTGCCACTTTTCAGCCAAAGCCTGAATGTTGTCCAGGTCTTGCTGCATACAGACACAGACTGCTTAAGCATCTGAGGAGTCGCAAATCATGCTGAACATTGTGCAATCATCAGCAAGCATCCCCACGTCTGACCTTCTGATGGAGGGAAGGTCATTGCTGAAGCAGCTGAAGATGGTTGGACCTAGGACACTACCCTGAGGAAGTCCTGCAGCGATTCTTGGGACTGAGTTGATTGACCTCAACAGCCATAACCATCTTCCTTTGTGCTAGGTGTGACTCCAACCAGTAGAGAATTTTCACCCTAATTTCCATTGAGTATTGCTGAAAAAAGAGACAAGCTGTCGAAGGTTCTTGTCTTGCGCTCATCAGTACCTTGGAGAATGCAATATCTCGACGATTCAGAGTTGACTTGTCGACCAATCAGCACCCTTTTGTCTTGCAGTATAAATTGTTGCGCCCTTTGAAATTTGGTATTCTTAGAACCGTAGAAAAGTTATGGTGCAGAAGGAGGCCATTCAGCCCATCGTGTCAGTGCCGGCCAAAAAGAGAAAAAAGAAACTAGTCGTTCATCTTAATCCCACTTCCAGCACCTGGTCCGTAACTTTACAGGTTACAGCACTTCAGATGCAGATTCAGATTTTTGTATCTGTCCTGGTGAGTGCCAGATGAAAAGCTTTGACAGCATGTGTCTTTTTATCAGCAATGCTCAAGGCCTGTATGACCAGTGACAATTCACATTGACTGCGGTTTTGCCAGAGCTACTTGATGCCATATTCGATCAAATGCTGCCTTGATGTGAAGTGCAGTTGCTCTCACCTCACTCTAGTGGCAGACCATGAAGAACAAGATCCACAAATTTACCATTTGGATAAGGGAACTGGATTCAGAAGCTTAAATGCTGATCTTTTGAAATCCGATTTCGCATCAATGTAAATGCAGTTTTAGCCTCTTAGTTTCAGTATCCGAGATCAAATTGGGCGATCTGTTCTAATTTGTAGGATTGCAGGATGAGATTCAAAAAGACAGTGAAAAAGACACACTTTCCTTGTCTATCACTTTGATACGATACAGTCTTTACTAAAATGTATTGTTATCAATGCTACTGTCACCTTTTATAATTTAGACAGCTTTTGATTTTTTCCGTTATATCCGATTGGTTGTTAAGCCATTGATTGGTTACTTTGGTGCCTAAGATGCAGGAAATTCAGTTGCAAATTTTAATCTATACCCAAGTTTCCTCAATCTTTCACACCGTTTCACAAAACCTCTGCTGAAACTGTCTGCTACTGTTAACATAGCTCTTCTCACATACAACAGTGCAGCTGAAGGAAATTTCCAGAATTTATGCCAGCTTGAAAGGACTGTAAATTTATGCCTAAAATTTTATGTGTGACAGGACCAAAGTTATACTTGTGGTCTTTTATGACAATTTGTTTAAGTTACTTAACTCAGTTTTCTGTGGATGTGAATTCATCTTTATGGCATTAGAATGATTTGCATTTTCTTAAACATGCAGTGCTTATTCTGCACAGTGTTGCTTTAAACTATTTATTTTCATGCATAAAGAGATTTATAGAATAAATATGGTGCACCTTTGATGCTTTCCTCAGGTCACAATTGTTTACATGGTTTTTATGTTCTAGCATATACCATACAGATTTTCAGGCAATTCCTGTATCATATGCCAGCGGGATGATTGGAGTAAATTTCAGTGCAACTTGTATCCAGTTTCAGAAAATTCTAGGCTGATACATTGCCTTAATTCTAGCTTTAAGCACTCATTAATTAAAATTCATAGAATGCTTATTTTTACAGACTTTTTATGTGGAAAAATATAGCCAGGGTTTGAAAATTTTGAGGCACTAAATTAAAAATTAGCTGAAAAAACTAAGGGTTCTGACTGTTGCACACTCAAGTTTGATTTAGAGCTGATGTAAGTTAGCGAATTACATTTCACCCTGATGAAAATCTCCTAGCTTTCATTCCAGGACCAACTCTTAGTCCTGTGATGAAAGTTTTCATTGCAAAATATGACTGGATTGAATAACTCAGCATTGTTCTCATAAGACAGCTGCTGCAAATTCAGCGGGTGCAAACCAGTCTAGAGTTGTTTGCTGTGGACAACATACGCTGAACAGAGGTATACAGTTTATGTCATAATAGTCTATCCCCTGTGGCATTACACATGGGAAGTCAAAACCAAATATAGTTTCCATGTGAAACTAAGTTAGGAAGCAGGCAATATTTAAACAGGGTATACAGATGTAAATCAGTTAAAAGTATTATCTCTCTTTTTTATGCCATACTTTGATTTGATTTTACTTGTTATAGTTAAGTAGCAAATTACATTGCCATATGGGAAACCATTGATTGAAGTATAGGAGTTTTTTTGTAGTGCAGGCTGAGGAGCTGGAAGACTGAGGTGGTTTGCTGACAGAAGGGTGTAAGTGAAGTTTTTATAGGCAGTTTCCATTATAAATAGAGACATATAATAGAAAAGATGACACGATATTCTTGTAGATGTAGGATTTCTATTTTGTCATAGACAAATGAATTGATATTCTAACTTTCCATTGGGAGCATTCCGAATTTAAAAGTTGTCATTTTATGAAACTTTGGGCAGGATTCTGGTGCCAATATAGGGAGGCAGGAATGGAGGCGGGCAGATGAGGAACTTCCAAGTGCCAGCTGGTATGCCAGTTCCCCGCCATGGTCCGACTCCATGCTATTGTCCTAGCGCCTGGACATTTTCCAGGGGGCTGGGTCAGGTGTGGAGCTGCTATGCACCCACAAGCGGTGGGTAACTTGTCAACCCAATTAAGGCCAATTAAGGCCATTGATCAGAGGCCGACTGGAATTTTCTAGTCGGCCTGTGGGCCCTCTCCAAGGTACCGGGAGCATGGTTGGTGCCTGGAGGTTCCTCCCAGTGGCAGACTTGATGGGGGGTGGGGGTGGTTAGTGCTCCATGATCGCTTTGATCCTAACATCCATCTAGCGGCCATCATGCCTACCTGGCACAGCTGCGATTGCAGGTACCCTGTGGAGCGGTTTCTCCTCCCCAGTGGTGGCCCAGCAACTGTGGCCATTTCTTTCTTCAGTTTTGTAAAATGCACTGAGAGGGTGCCTCAAGTTAGAGGTACTCTCTCTCTTTCTCTCTCTCTCTCACCTGCAACGGCAGGCGGCAGCTCCTTTAGTGGTGGGTGGGCCTCCTATTGCCCCTCCAGCTTCGAGAACCCACCCGCCATCCTTAACTGGATGGCAAGTGCAACTTTTGGCCAATCCTACAAACCACCTTCTTGAGGGCAATAGGAATGAGCTTTAAATGCTGGTTTAGTCAGCAATGCCCAGATCCCATGAATGAATAAAAAAATAAGCCCAGCTAAAGAATGAAGAGAAGAAGGAAAATTAGAAAGCTTGTCACTTAAGGGCACTCTTGTTCAGTTCCTAATGTTTCCATCCCTCAGGGTTACTTTCAGTCGTGAAGGGTAGTACATTGACTACGGTAAGATGGGTTTTATGGGTATTCTTGGTCCCTCTTTTTTTTGCAGTTCCTATGTTTGTCTGAGGGAAGATTAAAGATGAATTGGGAAAATGACGACTTAATGATCTTAGTTCCTTCAAGACACAATACATTTGTTGAAAGCTGATGGGATAACATAGAGATTTCACATTGTCATAGTGTGTGTTTGTTTCCAACGCCATTCAGACATAAAAACCAACAAGTCCTGATGTGAGACAGCCTAGTTGTGAGAACCTGCTGTGTATTTGATATGTAATTCTTCATTATCCTGCTGAAATCCTTATTAATTGTCATTATGTGGTAGTGTGAAATGTCTAAAATTGGAAAATAAGCCATGGGAACTCTCAAGTGCATTCCTAGGGATAGCTTACTGTGAATCAGCTGGAGCATTTACTGGAACAATCATGCAGTTCTGATTTAAAGGCTTAATAAAAACAGCTCACATTAAATAATAGTTTATAAACTGAAGAGTCATTGAAATCAGAGAAAATAAGAGCAGGAGTAAGTCATTTGGCCCTTCGAGCCTGCTCCGCCATTCATATGATCATTACTGATCCTCTATCTCAATGCCATACTCCCACTCTCTCTCCCTACCCTTTGACGCCTTTAGAGCTCAGAAATCTATCTATTTCCTTCTTAAATATATTGAGTGACTTGGCTCCACAACCTTCTGTGGTAGAGAATTCCACAGGTTCACCACCATCTGAGTGAAAAAGTTTTTCCTCATCTCAGTCCTAAAAGGTCTACCCTATATCCTGAGACTGTGACTCCTCATTCTAAATCCACCAACCAGATGAAATATCATCCCTGCATCAAGTCTGTTCATCCCTGTCAGAATTTTATGTTTCAATGAGATCCCCTCTCATTCTTCTAAACTCCAGTGAATACAGGCCTAGTTGGCCCAATCTCTCTTCATACGACAATCCTGCCATCCCAAGAATTAATCTGGTGAACCTTTGCTGCATCACCCCCCCCCAATGGCAAGAATATCCTTCCTTGGGTAAGGAGACCAAAACTGCACACAATATTCCAGGTATGGTTTGACGAAGGCCCTGCAGTAAGACACCCGTGCTCCTGTACTCTTCCTCTTGCAATGAAGGCAAACATACCATTTGCCTTCTTAACTGCTTGCTGCACCTGCATGCTTGCTTTCGGTGACTGGTGTACAAGGATACCCAGATCCCTTTATACAACAACATTTCCCAATCTATCACCATTTAAATAATACTCTGCCATTCTGTTTTTCCTAGGGAAGTGGATAACTTCACACTTATCTACGCTATACTACATCTGCCATGTATTTGACCCTCACTCAACCTGTCTAAATCATCTTGAAGCCTCTGAACACCCTCCTCTTCACTCTCATTCCCACCAAATTCCGTGTCATCAGTAAACGTGGAAATATTACATTTGGTTCCCTCATCCAAATCATTGATATATATTATGAATAGCTGGGGTCCAAGCACTGATCCCTGCAGTACCCCACTAGTCACCACCTGCCATTCTGAAAAAGACCCATTTATTCCTACTCTGTTTCCTGTCTGCTGACCAATTGCCAATCCATGCCAATATATTGCCCCCAGTTCCATATGCTTTAATTTTACACACTAACCTCTTATATGGGACTTTGTCAAAGGCTTTCTCCCACTCATTGGAGCAAAATGCGATGGCTTCATGAGTTTGGGAATTCAGCAGCAGGTTTTCACAGAATACCTTTTCCAAGTCGCCTAGCCTCCTGTTTTTAAAACATAGAACATGTGAATTAATGATCCTTGAGATGTCAGCAAGTGTATAGACACCCTCTTAACCTTTAGAAGCGATAAATGTGACTTTAACACCACAGAAGTGTTATTGCAGCTGCTGTTGCCAGCAATTTTGGCCACTCTTTAAACTCTTATGTCTTGTTATGCTTTCCTGGATGGCGATGTAGTTTAGAATTTAAACTTATTCAGGAATAAATTATCATTTGTGACACATTTTTTCTTTCAATAGTTTATGGCCTACATATTCAGCCTGCTGTTAACTGTTAATAATGGTGTTCAAATAACGCCAATCAAAAAATCTAGACTTGTTTATTTTATTAATGGTATTCAGTGAGAACTTGGTGCTAAATATTGAAGACCAGAAGAAATATTTGCATGCTTTTGAAATGATTATACTTTGGGACTGAGCAGCATATTCCTTCTCCCCTGAAATTTGTATTTACTTTCAACACAGAATGATGTCTTGAATGATGCCTTCTCTATCTTTGAGCTGTAGGGGTTAAATGTGGAATCAATTTGACTGCTGTGAACCCAGTTTCTAGTGGACATGAACCCATCACACAAAACTGGCAACATTCAGCACTAATTGACAGTCATCTACGGAGCAAGTACAAGAATGGTTGGTGGCAGAATAGAGATGTTGCACGACTGCAGTAGAATGTTCTCAAATGCAGCTGGAGTTTAGGGAGTCTTGCAGAAACTGTATAGTGCATTAAACCCGTGCATTATCTGGCAGTAGAATTTGGACTGAATTATACGAAGCACAGGATTCCTTGCGCCCCCTGACTATAACGTTAGTGGGGAAGAGTCTGTTGAGGGGAGCACTGGCTGCCCGGCAGCCATTTATCAGCCACTAACGGACTGGAGGTGGGATTGCTGCCCCTTAGGGAAGGAATCAAAGGCTGGCAGCTCTCCAATATTTGAAGTGTGTAATGCTGGATCATTTAGGTGAGGGACAGTGACGGAGGTGTGGGGTGGGGGCGGGGGGGAGGGGGGGTGTGTTGCAGGTGTTTCAGAGAATATGGCAGGAGGACAAGCTGAGGGGAAACATGACAGCTTTGTGGTTTCCTTTTACTCCTTGTGATTCTTGTGACCTACATGGTTCCCAGTCTGGCAACGCATTGGTTTTAAAATTGTCATCCTTGTTTTCAAATCCTTTCATGACCTCATCACCGACTGCACACCACCCCCCCCCCCCCCCCCCACCCCGCCATCTCTGTAATCTCCTCCAGCCCTATAACCATTTGAGATTTCCAAGTTCTTCCAATTCTAGCCTCTTTCACATCTCTTTTAGAGTTCCATCATTGACAGTTTGGATTGTAGCCGCTGCAGTGTTTTGCTTTTTTCAAGTGAAGGTTAGATCAAATGATAGAGCACAGAAGGAGGCAATTTCCATATCATGCCAATGTTGGTTTTTTGAAAGAACTATCCAATTAGTTCCACCTAGTGCCCACTCACTATTGCCTGAGCCGCAGCCATTATGTTACAGCACTGAAAGGTCAGCAGTGAGGCTGGTGGTGGAGATGAGAAGATGGCAAGACAGAGAGAGAGTCTAAAACTGTGAGTAAGACTTTGGCCTGGGAAGAGAAAGTGCAGGCCTGTTGGCCAGTACCTTTGGAGTGAGAGACTGCAACGGTGGTGGTGGCTCTTGAAGTCAATGGGGGTGGGGAGTGTGATGCGTTGTTGCTTCTGGCCTGTCTGAGTTTTGGACTGAAGTAGAAGCTTGTCCGAGGAATTGTAGCCCAGGTTCAGCTGCTGGTATTGGAGAGAGAGGACTTCATATTAGTGGGAGTTCTGCTTAAACAGACCGAGGCCCACTTAATCCCATGGAGTGGGGCTTATTTTAAGGAACGTGATTCATCAACACAGTGGAATTAGTGAGGTTCATTGAGTCTGGAGCATTTCACCTTCCCTAGTTCAGGTGCAATTTTGGGAACTTACGCTCAGACAGTTAAGTATTTAAAGTGCAAGAGGTGGCTAGATGTTTTGTGCAATGGGTTAGGCTTTGAACCTGGGCTTCAATCCCGTCTAGCTATAATCGCCTTCGGGCTCCTGGAGTGTTGGTTACGAGTAGGGCTGGACACACATCGCAAGACTGACATTAATTGGCAACTTAACTCTGTTGGTTGGCATGGGAAATGATGGGGTCACATGTGGGGTTAACAGGATTTTTAAAAAGTTTTTTGTAAAGCATTTTCAGATTCAGTAATATAGCTTTTGTGAAGAGTTCTGACCTGTTAGAGATTAAATAAGCCATGAATGAGGTTTACAAGCTGTCAATCTATTTTGATTTATGTTTGAGAAAAATAGCAACTCATGATTTTTATATAAATCTCCTGATGTTAGCTTGTCGAACAGAGATGAGCCCTCCCTCCAACACTAAGGTCCTATGTGAAATTGTTGCTTTGTTCTTGGAGCCGATTGGCATTGCAGGTGAGAGATTTTGATCTCTGGTAATATCAGGAATTCTCATATGCAGCTCACAACACACAGACCATTTAGAATAAAGCAATAGTATTAACTATGAGCTAATGAGACAATGTGCAGGGGTACAGGGAAAATGCAGGGCAATGACACTAGGTCATAATGCTCATTTGGAGAGCCGGTGCAGACACGATGGGCTGAATGGCCTCCTTCTGTGTCATTAAAATTCTGTAATTCTGCGAAGTGGATACTGACTTATTGATTTATTGCTTGGGAAGGGATATGGATAAATGGAGCACCCTGTGCATATGTTGGGAATTAGTGGGTCCACGCTACAGTACAATGTATATCCTCTGACTCATGATGAGCAAAATCCTGGGAGATTCACTCATGATGCATATCCTAAATACTTATAAGTATTTTTAGGATTTGTAAGGAATGTATAATATTTAGATGTTCCATAAAAAGATATTGTACAGGTTGTTCCATAGAAAAATATAATATAAAATTATAGATGATACTAGGCTTCACGTGTCTGTTATGATTTTTCCATGTCAGAAATTTTGCTTAACTAACTACTGGCAGATTGCGTGGAATGCAAGCAGCTGTAAAGAAAGTTAAGTCACTGAGAATTTGTTGATTGTTCATGGAACAAATATGAAGGATTAACCACAAATTCTTTAGACATGCATAGTACTTTTGTAGGATACCTATTAAATGATGGCAAAAACTCTCAATGTTTTGGGATAGGAGGTTTCTTTTTTTAACTCGGCTTATTTACTGAACCAACAATCTTTCCCATTGTGGGTAGTGACACCTAAAATATACTGAGCTCAGTTCTATGTCTGCCTCTTCCGCCAGCTTGTACAGGAAGGCAGCAATTTGCTGGAGTGGTTTCCAGTGCTTGTGGTCTCCTCTTGCCTATATCTTCGCTAACTTACTGTTGTTCCCTTGATTTGTGGGAAGAGTGGTGTGCTTCCTGTTACCACTTCCCATTGTGTCCCTGCATTTCGACAGGAACTGATAGGGGGATCTGCTCTGCAACTTGTAAGAAAACAGCCGTGAGATAAATTCTTTAGGGGCAGAACCTCCGCACGCCTCCAGTAAATAGCTCTATCTCAATAGCAGGATTGTTGCTTGGTTTAATCTTTACTTAAAGTCAGAGTATATCCTCAAGCTTTCAATTGAGTAACCATCAGCTGTTGCTGCAGCATGCCTTGTCTATTTCTGGTTGCTATTACCATGTATTAACAGCATGAAAGGCTAACCATTTGTGGATTGCAGCAGTATTTGGGCTCGTAGTTGTCTACTTTTGGGAACTGTGGAACTCTGCCCCCACAACGATTTCCACATGGGTGTTCCTTCACTGTAAATGTAAAACAAACATAAAGAGAAATAAAATTCATGTGCGCAAGCCCAACCCCGAGTGGCCCGCAGCTGGCCCAAAATTGGGCCTTGGGTCTCATTTCAATAATTTAAGTGAGAATCTAGTGCCTCTTGCAGCCAGGAAACCCTGTGTAGAGCAGATCCAGCACCTGTTTGCTCAGGGCAGCCCAATTTTAGAGGAGCCCTAAGGTAGGCATTGAGATCCTCGTTAGCATATGCAATGGGCCTGAAAAATCATCCAAAGCCATTATAGCATTAAACAGTTTTTTTTAAGGCTTCCTTGAAGCCTAAGGTATTTATTTGTGAAATTGGTTATTTTTGCTGCATTTTAAAATTTTGGTCCATTACTTGTTCAATCATGGGTGGGCTTTATCAGTAACTTTACTGGGAGACACCATATAATTGAGAGACCATTGATTCCATAAAGCTTGGGACATAGGTAAATCTGAGAATGAAATTGGAAATGATTTTCGATTTTTTTAATAAAAAGTCAGTGCTGAAATTGGAGCTAAGTCAAATGTTCACAAGTTCTTTGAGTTCAACTACTGCAGAGAACAGAATGTTCCCCTCACTCCCTTCAACTGCAATCTGCAGTTAAAGCCAAGGAAGTTAATGATGGCGGGTGGCTCATGTTCTGTTGTAAACTGGCAACTTTAAGACAATAATTGGCTTTGTGTTAAGTAATAATGTTGCCTTAAAGGAATGCTCCAAGATAATGATTTATGAATGAACATTTCCTTCAAAATTCATCTGCAAAACTATGCTCCTGAACTGATGTAAGGAAAACTGTACAAGACTGGTTTCCTGACTGGGGCCATCAACATCATAATAATCTATCTGTGGAAGCTTGATGTTTCCTTATGTAGTCTTAGCTTTCACGACTACCCCTCCTACCTTTCTCCTGAGCAACATACCTATAAGAAAGGTACATTGGTTCCAGGCCTCGATCACTGCTGCCCTGACCTGCCAGCTCGGAGGTTTATGACATGCCGTGGGGACAATTATCCCTCCGGTTTTTGCATTGTCATTGGCTTGCCTGATTTCCACCAAGCTTCAACCCACGACCACATGGCTGAAATCTGGAAGTATTAGAAATTGAACCTATCGTACATTTCTATTGCATTATTTCTTGATGTTCCAAGATACCAACCATCTAAGAATTAATTAAAGCAAATTAGCATGTAGAGGAGCTTGCAAATAATCGCTGCGAATGAAGGTCAGAATGAGATGTTTTCTAGAGTGCTACCCTGAGTAGATCCTACTTTGATTAAGTGAATATCCATTCTAATTTCAATGTTTTAAGTTCAAATTTCTAGTTCATTCAACTATTCAAATCGCAAATGGCCATTTCTTAAATGTTTACCCTGCTATGTTTTACAATTTCTTTAGCTGTTCCTTTTCATGTGTTCAAGTCTAATTGCCATAAAATAAAATGCTCTAGTGCTAATCAGTTCTTAAGGATCATATAAAAAATACATAGCTTTTTCTTGTAATGTATCCTTTAAGTGGGCACTCTTTTTAAAACATCCCAATGCGTTTCATAGGAGTGTTATCTTGTTATAGGTGTTATATAAGTACAAGCTGTTTTTGTTTTATGCGTGTAGCAGTGGGTAGGAAGATACAAGCTACACATGAGAGAGGCATGCACTTCAGATGTCTGGATGCGTGCAGTTGCCATGGTGTTTATAATTTTGTGTGCGGTCCACGTTATTTTCTTTCTAGTTAGATCTCATTTATTTTATATGCAGTTTAAACACTCCACAGGTATAAACAGGAATTGACTGCACAAACCATATTGTAGGAAGATGATGGAACTATTTGTTGCAGTTCGCACAAATGTTTTTAATTTCATTATTACACATTGTTACAGTGGTCATACCCACTAATATCAACCGTCTTCTTGGGCTATTCAATTTGGATTCATGTTAAATGCTATCCTCAGTGTTTATTGAGTTAAATCTGAACATCTGCTTTGAGTAATAAACATTTTTGTACCATTGATTATTAGTAATTCAAAGTGCAGTTACACTGATTGAGACTTTCTGTTGGATTTATGATTATTTAATGACTTGCATGGATACTAAGGCCTGGCAGTTCTCGGTTTACTTTGATTAACTTGTTACCAGCACAATAATTAATCCAACCAATGTACTATAATGCATCAAGGCCAGGTTTCTAGTTTTAGGCAGCATTTGAACTGTATCTGAGCATAATTTGGAGAGGGTTATGGAATGCATAGGAATGAAGCAATCTGTCTCCAGGGTGAAAATTTTTTGGAACGAGAAAAACCAATCATGCCATTTACAAGTGTATCCTGTCAGTCAGCCATAGAACTGATTAATGGAGCTAAGAGGCCTTGGCCAAGAAAAATGAGCAATTGACAGGAAGGGTGATGAGGAGAAATTAACATATATCGTCAAATAAAATGTGATATGAATTATCCTGATGCTGACGAGGAGAATTGTAGAGACTGTGCCCAGAAATAAACTGCAGATTTTAAAAAAATATTCTTTCATGGGATGTGGGATATGGTACACCAACAGTGCTGTTAGGATGGGGGTCCCAGGATTTTGACCCAGCGACAGTGAAGGAACGGCGATATATTTCCAAGTCAGATTGGTGAGCGGTGTGGAGGGGAACTTGCAGATGGTGGTGCTCCCATGCATTTGCTGCCCTTGTCCTTCTAGATGATAGTGGTCATGGATTTGGGAGGTGCTGTCGAAGGAGTCTTAGTGAGTTGCTACAGTGCACCTTGTAGATGGTACATACTGGCTGCCATTGTGTGTCAGTTCTGAAGGGAGTGAGTTTTTAAGGTGGTGTAGCTGGTGCCAGTCATCAGGCTTCTTTGTCCTGTATAGAGCCGAGCTTCTTGAGTGCTGTTGGAGCTGCACTCATCCAGGCAAGTGGGACGTATTCCACCACACTCCTGACTTGTGTCTTGTAAATGGTGGACAGTCTTTGGGGAGTCAGGACATGAGTTATACGCTGCAGAATTCCAAGCTTCTGACCTGCTCTTGTAGCCACAGTATTTATATGACTGGTTCAGGTCAGTTTCTAGTCCATGGTAATCCCCAGGATTTTGATAGTAGGGATTCAGCAATGGTAATGCCATTGAATGTCATGGGGAGATGCTTGGATTCTACTTTGGAGATGGTCATTGCCTGGCACTCGTGTGTTGTGAATGTAACTTGCTACATATCAATGCAAGCTGATGCGTATTCAAATCTAGGATCATTAAATGTTCCAACAAATTGAACATTGGACAACTTGTCTGGAATGGAGAGTTATTACTTTGTGGTCTCACTTCTGTTAACCTTCATATCATTTCCATAATGGTGCAAGATTCAAGGCATGAATGTGATTGAGTTCAGTATAAGATATTTGTGATCTTGTTGACTGTAGCTGGAGGCAGAAATGGCTGAATTAAGAAAATTTAATTTAAAAAATGTGAATTTTTTGAAAAATTCAAACGGCTGAGGGTAAATAAAAACAAATGTGTATCTGATGACACTAAACTAGGAGGCACAGTAAATAATCTAGATGGGATAGTATGAGATCATCCACTTTCGACCCAAGAAAGATAGATCAGAATATTTCCCGAATGGTCATGCTTGAATGGCTGGCACTTTGTGCCAGCTGAGATGTGGATGTGATGCTTGCAGCATTGCTATATGTGTGAGGTTGAGATAAAGCTATGAATGTGCAGTATGAGTTGTGATTGATAGAGATTGTTGGTAAGTGAGTGAAGCAGTGGTAATGAATTGAGCTGTGTGTGAGGTTAGTGGTTCATTTGTAAGGAAATGCCACTCATCTTGACTACTCGTGTGAGGTCAGTGAACTTCTTGTGGCACCGTATCCAGGTCCTCAGGGCTACACCGCAGGCATTGACCATGATAATCTGCTCCACTGCCCTCTCAGGGCAGAATCTATGCCCTCCCCATAATGAATTTTGTGGTGGGGGGCATTATTTTGGTGAGAGGTAGCAGGTGGGGACCTGTCACCTTCCCAATTAAATTCATCGTGGGAAGGCTGGTGGTTGGCCTTTCTGCTACAATGCCATTTGAAGCCCTTATGTGGCTAATTAATGCCCACTTTCGGGCCTTATCCCTCTGCCACTGGTATTAACCCAGTGATGGGCAGAGGGCTTGCCATGTGGGAGCATGACAAGCAAATGTTGGGCCATTTGCTTGTGGGCTCCCAAGAAGGTCTCTGGTTCAAAGGCACTCAGTGCCTGATTGAGGGATCCAGCATTTGGAAGGGTGGGGCCTGCTGAGAGCCAGACCCCTGCCCTTGCTGTCAAGCCCCTCCCCTGGGGCATCCTCCTTCCCGTGAATGCTCACCTGTGCCTAGGACCCTCCTAGATGCAAGGCCTCAGCTAGGAGCAGTACCGGAAGCAGTCTCTGCCTCCCTGGTGAAACTGCTGAGTGCAGAAGAGCTGCTGGCCTCTGAATGACTGACAGGTCCTGGTGGGCGTGACTTCCATTCCCAAGACCTTTGATCCTGTAGGAAGGTACAAGATGTGGCGGGCCATCCCGAAAAAAAGCAATGTGGGGCACTCGCCAGTTCTCTGGCCAGCTGCCCAGACCCCTGCCACCTTCACAAGATTCTGCCCTCAGTGTATGTCTGGAGGGTCCTCTGGTTCTCTGTTGATAGAATCTCCCTTGTCTCCTGTCTATCTTCTGGTTCCCTGTTGTTAGAGAACCTCTCTCCTTCTGTCCACCTACTGCCCCAAGTGAACCTTGGAGTATGCACTCTGCCTTATTACAGCAGCTTTAAGTGCTCTTCCCGCACGGACACTTTTCCTCAGCCATTTCATTGAAGGAACAGGTGTGGGTTAATCGTGCCTTATCCAATTTCATGGCATTTGTGTCTCAACACCACAAGTGATAGGTGGTGCCATTTTGGAACTTCGTTGGTATATTGCCCATTTTTATGATGACATTAGAAAGTGTGACATTTGGAAAAAGTAATATTAATTTTAGAAACTAAATCTCCCTCTTTTTATCTCTTCAGTTTTATTTACAGGCCCGGTTCACGTGGAGAGGAGGCAGGCTCCTTCGACCCCTGCTCCAGTTCACGTTGGTGATGATGGCTTTTTACACTGGGCTGTCTCGTGTCTCAGACCATAAGCATCATCCCACAGACGTTTTGGCTGGCTTTGTGCAGGGAGCCCTGGTGGCTTATTTCATAGTAAGTATTATGTCATTGTATTTTGCAATCCTTTCTTAGAAGAATCAGCTTTTGAGAGTCTAAAGCAGTTCCTCAGTGGCCATGAATCACACTTCAAATCTGACTCCAAACTTAGCAATCACAGCTCCCTGAGAACGGAGAACAGAGGGAATGTGGAGAGTGGAAATGATTACCTACTTTTGTTATACCTGCCAATTTTTTTCTGTGAGAAAATACTATTGGCTCAAGAATGTGTGCTCATCATGCTTGGGGAACAGTTGATTACAGCTTCTCTTAGTTGAGGTCAGCATTACATTTGGAGGATATGTCTATACTCATTCTGCTGCAGGACTATAATTTATACCACAGAAAAGAGAAAGGCAGTTCGGAAAAGAAATCATGCGGCATGGATTAAAACTTGTTGGCTGCATTTTACTTTGGTTCAGTGACCAAAATCACAGCAGCAAACTTTTGGTTTTGTTGATGTCAATTTAAATTTTGCTTTAGCTCTCTAGCAGTGAAGCTGAAAAGGTTTGAGTGTCAGATATTACCAACAAGTACACCAAACAACAGACACTTTGATGTGGTTTAAGTTGAGTCTACACATCCGTGTGAACTAATAATATTTACTTAGAACCAATAAGTCATCTTACCGCAATGAAAGAAGTGTATGGATATTTTACTGTACACTGTTGGCTACAGTGGAAAGACTGCAGTTTGTCCATTTAGCCGTTGAGTTTGATTAGAATATCTCAATTCAATGATCAGATATTTGAACACTTATTGTGAGGCTAAGAAGCTGTATGGTAGATAGTGATAAACACAGACTGTATGAAATTCGACAATGATTAACGAGTCCTTAGATGTTGTTCTCTGGGCTACCTGCAATGCTTAGGAAATGATAATAGTTTAATGCAAAAGAAAAGTTTTGGGCATAAAAAGGTGGTGAATTTACATAGACATGTATACTTCACAACTACATTTTAGGCCCACTTTCTATATACAGCTGCTAATACCGTAGTTGAGCTTAACCTTGAAGCTTTTGCACAGATTTCATCATTGGGCCCATTTCATCATTGGATTTAGCTATTGTAAGGAAATGTGCCCTCTTTAAAACTGAACCTAGGAGTGATTCTGAATCCTGATGCATACCAAGCAAGACATTGCAATTCATGAGCCATATTTATCCTGAAATGAAGACATTTGTCTCCTGACAAAACATCATTCTATCTCTTTGACTCTTAAAGACAGATAATGTATTTAACTGGAAATAAGGAATGACAGCATGAGGCATTGTTTGGTTATTTTTATCTGATGGAGCCTTTTTCCCTTCTTTCCTGGGATGTGAGCATTATTGACAAGGCCAACATTTATTGTGCATCCCTAATTGCTCTTGGGAAGGGGATAGTTTGCTGTCTTCTTAAACCGTTGCAGTCCACCTAGTGAAGGTACTCCCACAGTGCTGGAAGGAGTGAGTTCCAGGTTCTTGATCCAGTGACAGTGAAGGAATGACAATACCATTCCACATGAGGATGGTGTATGGCTTGGAGGGGAACTTACAGGTGGAAGTGTTCTCATGTGCCTGCTGCTCTTGTCCTTCAAGCAGCAGAGTCTGTGGATTCGGAAGATGCTGTTAAAAGGCTTGATGGGTGGTTGAGTAAATAAAGATGTGACGGTTATGATGTACATAACTGTTGATTTTATAACATTTCCTACTATGTGCAGATCTGGATATGTACTCATAACCAAGAATTCAGCTTCATTGCGCAGCCAGAGTACAGTTTATCAATAATATTCTCCACAGAATGTAATGTAAAGAAAACTAATATGCAGTCAAATCCAATTCACATCCATTTGTTGGTAATGTTTTCCTTTGCAGTTATGAATTTTGTTCCTCCCACAATATTTCTAAGAAGGATTAGTTTTGGCTTCATTCAATATCCTTCTGTGAAATATCTTGGAAAATAATTGTTAGATGACAGTGCAAACAGTTGAATGCAGTCACATGATTGATCGTGCAAAGAAATCTTTTTCGTTTTAGTTTTAGGTTATAACTTCCAGGAAAGTCTGCACAAAATTGCAAACTTTGCCACCACAGTATAAATGCTTACATTATTAAATTCAAAGTCTTTGCACTGGAATCCAATAATGTAGAATGCCACAAAAGTCCATATACCAATGCCATTAAAAGGTGCTTAAAAAATTATCCTGGTGAACTATCTCCATAATTTTCAAATAATTCCTGTGACACTAAAAATGGTTTTTCCCTTTTGTGTTTTTAATGGAGCAGCAGCTCCCAATAATGAAGGAGAAAAGTTAATTTAAACCCAAAATATCAAATGATTGGTAGAAACAAACAGTCCAGTGCCTCAGAATTAGAGGGCTATGCTTTAAAGGTAGCGTCACTCAGTGTTATAATCCATATTACATTATACCATAAAGCAACAGGTTAATGGATCCAGCACACTAATGCATGGAAAAACTAATTAAAAAGGATCAAGTATTTTATTGAATTAATTAAGACATCAGATTTTAAGAAGTCTTTGTTTTGCATACATCAGAGGAAATTATAACTACTGTTTCACTTTCTCCTTTTTAAAGAACCACAATTTTTTGTTCAACATTTCTCAAGCGTCACTGTAGAAACTGCAGCGATACAATGATTTTTAAAAACAACACAATGTAAATGACTTTCATTCTGTTGAAAATAACAACAAGCAACACCAAAATGGCATGTTACACTTCATTAAAGCAGCCTGTAGGTTTTTGTAATGTGGCTCATTCCCAGCAAAACCTAACACTTTCACAGCAAAGCTGTTTGGTATTAAGGACTTGTTATTCACAGTATAAATCACAAAAAATATTAAATTCACTGCTTTCCCTGACGCTTTTGCCTCTTGGGATCATCTGTTTTTCTGAGGGAGTGTTCAACCCACACCCAGTATAAAGATAAAGCCTAGTAGTAAACGTCTTTGACAAACCAAAAATGCTGGAAAAACTCAGCAGGTCTGACAGCGTCTGTGGAAAGACAGAGTTAATGGCCAGAATTTTCCCGTCGGTGATTTGGGGGCGAGGCCCGCTCACCGACAGGAAAATGACACGGGATGATGTCGGGAGGAACCCCCGATGTCATCTGGATCCCTTTAAATTTTTAGGAAGGCGGATGGACAGTGAAATCAGCTGTCCACCCATCGACCTGTCAATGGCCAATTGAGGCCATTGACAGGGTCATTAAGATAATTAAAGACCCTGCCTGTCCAACCTTAAGGCTGGCGGGCAGGCCAGGAGCCCCAGCGGGCTTCTGATAATACATGAAACCTCATCCACTGGCGGGATGAGGTTTCATGTTTGTTTTAAAAAATTTTAATAAAGTTTATGTGAGATTTATTAACATGTCCCATCTCGTGTGACATTGTCACATGAGGGGGACAAGTTAGTAATTTATTTATTTTCTATTTTTTGTGATTTTTAAATTGTCACTGATCTCCCTGAGACAGCACTTAGTCTCAGGGAACAGTGCGCTCTCTCGCACGTTTGCGCGAAAGAGCACGCTTTGACAGTTGGGGAATCCCTCTCCCCCCCACACAGGAAGCGCCTAGTGCTTCCTGTCAGGCAGGCCGCTGGGTGGGCCCCATTTCGGCGGCAGAGTTTGGCTGCCCGCCCGCCAACTGAGGACAAAATTCTGCCCAATGTTTTGAGTCTGAAGAAGAGCCATACAGACTTGAAATGTTAACTCTGCCTTTCTCTCCACAGATGCTGTCAGACCTACTAAGTTTATCCAGCATTTTTTGTTTTTGTTTCAGATTTCCAGTATCCGCAGTATTTTCCCTTTATCATTAACAAATCAATTTGAATCACTCTTACTCTGAACTCTTGGTTTGATAGTGTTACAATTCCCGTGGAGACCAACGACCTTTAAAAAAGAGATATAAACTTCCCAGTGACCAACGCAAAAGAATCACATGACAAGATTTCAAGTTTTAAGACTTCTACTGTAACAAACAAACTAAAGTTGACATTGACTAACATTACTTATTAGGCAACGAATACACTAAAATACAGAAAGGGTTCCTATTTTTTGCTCGTTCATGGGATGTGGGCATCGCTGGCTAGGCCAGCATTTATTTCCCATCCCTAATTGCCCTTGTTCAGAGGGAATTTTAAGAGTCAACCACATTGCTTTGGGTCTGGAGTCACATGTAGGCCAGACCAGGTAAGGACAGTAGATTTCCTTCCCTAAAGGGCATTAGTGAACCAGATGGGTTTTTACAACAATCGGCAATGGCTTCGCGCTCATCATCAGGCTTTTAATTCCAGATTTTTATTGAATTCAAATTTCACCATCTGTCATGGTGGGATTCGAATCCAGGTCACCAGAGCATTACTCTGCATCTCTGGAATACTAGTCCAGTAACAGTACTGCTATGCCACAGCCTCCCCCTCAGTAATTTCTTAACACAACTGCAAACTGCATGCCATGTTTATACATTATGGCACGTTCTCAGCAGATACGTAGCCTTGTGTTTAAAGTCACAAATGTGTCTCGGCGATTCAACGGGCTGCCAGGGTGAACCTGCCAGTGTCCTTTTAAACAAAGTCCCCTTCACTCAATCGTCTGAGCATGTTTGAATGGACATCAAGCAGCAAGGTACCCACTGGTGCCTTTGGTTTTCAACTCTCCACAACAAGCTCCATTCCTTCAGACGGGTTCCATTTTTACCAACAGTCCGCTTGTTGATTAACTGAAGAGCATTCCTTTTCGTTTGCCTGACATAGCAGCACCTGCTTTTGGTCTGGCTGCCTCTGAGAGTCTGTGAGTGTGCAAGCAGCAAGAACAGTTGGCTCCTCCTTCGTGTCCAGATATTAAAGTTTGCACCTGACTTTCAATAGGACTGGACCTGGGCCTCCTGTCCCCATAACTATCCAATCATATGGGCTGTCACTGGGCAGAGTACAGTACAACTTCACACCATTCCCTATTCCAGGGCACTTTGTTTTACCTTAAATTAAAAGAGACCATTTAAAGCACAACTATCTCATCAAGTCTGGCGGTCATAACAATAGTTTTCTGCAATTCTTGGTTATTTATGGTTAAGATGTAGCTATTGACAAATTAATGTTAATCTCACTAAAGTGCACAGCTATTAGGTGTATGATCTGTTTATATGCATTGAGGCCCCAATTATGTTGCTAGATGGCTCTCACATTAGGACTGAATAAAAGGAGTAAAAAAACTGCATTTACATTGCACCTTTCATAACCTCAGGATGTCCCAAAGTGCCCTACAGCCAACTAAGTATCTTATTTTGCCTTTTAAAAAAATATAGGCAATGTTTTAAGGCCGATAAAGCGGCAGCTAATTTGCACACGTTTGTGATAATGATGAGATAATCTGTTTATAATCAACATCACCGAAGCAGATTATTCACTCGTTATCCCATAGTTTACACCAAGGTCCCACAAAAAACAATTTGGCTATATTATAACAGTGACTACATTTCAAAAGTATTTTATTAGCTGTAAAGTACTTTGGGATGTCCTGAGATCATGAAAAGTGTGATATAAACGTGAAATCTTTCCTTATTCTTTTCTAAACTACAAACGTTTTTATGATCAGATAACTTAGATAAGAGGGGTACGTGAAAAGTGGGTGGCAATTTTAATGGGAGATTTCAGCCAATGACCTTCAAATTGGGAATCCCTGAGGGGCTTAGGTCCAAATTAGCAGATATACTGTTTGCTGCTTTGTGATCCAATGTATGAAGTAAACCGCAAGAGGTAATAAACAGCTTGACTTGATAATAGTAAGTGCCTCAGGTAACATATAGAGATCACAAATGGTGGCACACATAGAAAAATTAAGCTCAGTGTGATCAGATATTGAGCTTCTCTGAGGGCCAACAGCTAATTTTAAAAAGACATTTTCAATGGAATGAGAAAACAGCTCTATTATAATTAAAAACAAAAACAGAATTACTTGGAAAAACTCAGCAGGTCTGGCAGCATCGGCGGAGAAGAAAAGATTTGACGTTTCGAGTCCTCATGACCCTTCAACAGAACTAGGTGAATCCAAGGAGGGGGTGAAATATAAGCTGGTTTAAGGTGTGTGTGGTGGTGTGGGGTTTGGGTGGGGGGAGAGAAGTGGAGGGGGGTGGTGTGGTTGTAGGGACAAACAAGCAGTGAAAGAAGCAGATCATCAAAAGATGTCACAGACAAAAGAATACAGAGGTGTTAAAGTTGGTGATATTATCTAAACGAATGTGCTAGTTAAGAATGGATGGTAGGGCACTCAAGGTATAGCTCTAGTGGGGGTGGGGGGAGCATAAAAGATCTAAAATTATTTAAAAATAATGGAAATAGGTGGGAAAAGAAAAATCTATATAATTTATTGGAAAAAACAAAAGGAAGGGGGAAGAAACAGAAAGGGGGTGGGGATGGAGGAGGGAGCTCAAGACCTAAAGTTGTTGAATTCAATATTCAGTCCGGAAGGCTGTTAAGTGCCTAGTCGGAAGATGAGGTGTTGTTCCTCCAGTTTGCGTTGGGCTTCACTGGAACAATGCAGCAAGCCAAGGACAGACATGTGGGCAAGAGAGCAGGGTAGAGTGTTAAAATGGCAAGCGACAGGGAGGTTTGGGTCATTCTTGCGGACAGACCGCAGGTGTTCTGCAAAGCGGTCGCCCAGTTTACGTTTGGTCTCTCCAATGTAGAGGAGACCACATTGGGAGCAACGAATGCAGTAGACTAAGCTGGGGGAAATGCAAGTGAAATGCTGCTTCACTTGAAAGGAGTGTTTGGGCCCTTGGACGGTCAGGAGAGAGGAAGTGAAGGGGCAGGTGTTACATCTTTTGCGTGGGCATAAGGTGGTGCCATAGGAGGGGGTTGAGGAGTAGGGGGTGATGGAGAAGTGGACCAGGGTGTCCCAGAGGGAACGATCCCTATGGAATGCCGACGGGGGGGTGAAGGGAAGATGTGTATGGTGGTGGCATCATGCTGGAGTTGGCGGAAATGGCGGAGGATGATTCTTTGAATGCGGAGGCTGGTGGGGTGATAAATGAAGACAAGGGGACCCTATCATGTTTCTGGGAGGGAGGAGAAGGCGTGAGGGCGGATGCGCGGGATATGGGCCGGACACAGTTGAGGGCCCTGTTCACGACCGTGGGTGGAAAACCTCGGTTAAGGAAGAAGGAGGACATGTCAGAGGAACTGCTTTTGAAGGTAGCATCATCGGAACAGATGCAACGGAGGCGAAGGAACTGAGAGAATGGGATGGAGTCCTTACAGGAAGTGGGGTGTGAGGAGCTGTAGTCGAGGTAGCTGTGGGAGTTGGTAGGTTTGTAATGGATATTGGTGGACTGTCACTCCACCCTGCTCTCTTGCCCACATGTCTGTCCTTGGCTTGCTGCATTGTTCCAGTGAAGCCCAACGCAAACTGGAGGAACAACACCTCATCTTCTGACTAGGCACTTAACAGCCTTCCGGACTGAATATTGAATTCAACAACTTTAGGTCTTGAGCTCCCTCCTCCATCCCCACCCCCTTTCTGTTTCTTCCCCCTTCCTTTTGTTTTTTCCAATAAATTATATAGATTTTTCTTTTCCCACCTATTTCCATTATTTTTAAATATTTTTAAATCTTTTATGCTCCCCCCACCCCCACTAGAGCTATACCTTGAGTGCCCTACCATCCATTCTTAATTAGCACATTCGTTTAGATAATATCACCAACTTTAACACCTCTGTGTTCTTTTGTTCTGTTGTCTGTGACATCTTTTGATGATCTGCTTCTATCACTGCTTGTTTGTCCCTACAACCACACCACCCCCCCTCCACTTCTCTCCCCCCAACGACACACACCTTAAACCAGCTTATATTTCGCCCCTTCCTTGGATTCACCTAGTTCTGTTGAAGGGTCATGAGGATTCGAAACGTCAAATCTTTTCTTCTCCGCCGATGCTGCCAGACCTGCTGAGTTTTTCCAGGTAATTCTGTTCTTGTTTTGGATTTCCAGCATCCGCAGTTTTTTTGTTTTTACCTCTATTATAATTAACCAGAGTGGGTGGAGGGAGCGGGAAGAAGGGAATGAGTTAACATCTCAGCTGAGTATAAAAGGAATATTTTTAAAGTCATACTGCAAAACTTGGAGATAAATACAAATTTAAGTGTAGCAAACGTAATCTAAATAAACATAATCTGAAATAGATTAATAAATAATCCAGTGTGAAATAAGAAAAACTAAATTTTAAACTTACATAGGGAGAAAGGAGAGGGGCAGTACTGGAATGAATATAAAAACCTTCAATGATCACTAAATCACACAGGGGCAAAGGAAATCTGGTCATGGGTTTGGCTGCAAAAGCTAAACAGAAGAACAATAAATGCTTTTGTGTTTTTGCAATTAGTCAGAATCGAAGACGAGGGGAGGACCCTAAAGGACGCAAACATGATTGAAATAAAGATGAGCATAAAATAGTTTCAAAAACCAATAATTACTCCTTGAAGTGTTTGCTAGGGAAGCACCGATAACATGCCCCCACCATCTGAGATAATTAAAGTACAACTCCAATATGAACAAAATGGATAAAAGCAAAATACTGCGGATGCTGGAAATCTAGAACAAAAACAAAAATACCTGGAAAAACTCAGCATGAACAAAATGGAGTTATGTTAAAAGGAATCCGAACAAACAAAGCCTCAGGGATGGATTGTATTATTATAGAGTATTAAAAGAGACAAGAGTGAGATTTATACGGGGCTGATAGCTAACCTGTGGAAGTAGTTGGATGCTGGAGAAGCCCCATTAGATTGGAAAACAATGGGCCGTAACCTCCGATTAGCATCGGAAAGTGCTAGCCTGCAGAAATTAGAAGAAATAAATGCCAATTTACCTGGTCTTGAAAATAATGTGACACTTCCATTTGCTGTAGCTGCTTGGGGCCTGCAGGGTTAGGGGCTTGGGGCCTGCAGGGTTAGGGTTGGTGTTAGACTCCTCGCAGGCCCCAGTGAAGTCTCAATCCAGCGCATTCAAGGAAGCTACGCCCCCTTTTTTTATAGTACTAGCTTCCGTAAAGACCAGGGAAATTGACAGGCCAAGGGAAGGTAAGTAGATAGGGGTTGGTTGTCTGGGGTGATTGCAGGTGTCTGGGGGATTGGGGGGGTGTTCAGGGGTTGGTAGGAGGGTGGTCCGGGGTCTCTAGGGCAGGGGGTGTCGGTCGGAGGCCCAGGGAGGAGTGGGGGAGTTAGAAGTCTTGGGGGGAGGTGTCTGAGGTCCAGCGGTGGGGTGTTCAGGAGTCCAAGGTCAGGGGGAGAGGTGGGGGTGTGTCAGAGACTGTGGTGGGGGGAGGGGGGGATGGGGGCAGTCCCGTTGGTTGGGGGGAGGTATCAAGGGTGTGGGTGAGTCCCGTGGGATCAGTCTAGCTCGTAATAATAGTTACTCAGAAGTTAGAAGAGGTTTTAATTCTTCTGGGTAACCATTGGTATAACCCTGGTGGAACCAAAGTTTGCGATTTAAATCACGCTTTCAGATGGTTCCTAGTGCAGCGCAATTGTCCAGTGGAAGTGTGCACTTCTGGGCAATTGTGCAACTCTTAACTGGGAACTTGTCAGAGAGATTCCCCAGCTCATCTCTGGGGTACCCCCCAAATCCTATGCGGGGATCATGGAAGTTACAGGCCAGTGTGTTAATTCAAACTAAGGAACTGTAATTCACCTCTAAGGACCCTGTTTCACAGTGTTACTGGCCTGGGAATACATTAGCTTTAGCTACCCAAGTTGGTCTAATGTGAAGGTATGTGATACAGACAGGTTTAACAATAGGTAAAAATAATCTTTAGGATTAAAGAAGGAAGAGCAAAGACAACGGCCTTTACAGTATATTTTACAAGAAGTCAAAGAAAGTGGACCCTGAACACACCAAATGTCCTAGTGTTTTTATCACAAATTTAAGATTTTGAATTTAGTGGAAAATTGGTATTTGCAAACCTTGCTTAGACTGGTAATAGGGTTAACAATTTATTGAAAAACAAGTTTATAAGAATCCTGGGCACAATCTATTTAAAACAAGGTAATATCTGTAACAGTTAGTGATTAGCATTTAAATAATTTACCAGTGCACATGTTTTAAATATTAAAACTATTTTCTGTGTATTTCTCATGAGATAAATGAATGAAACAGTTTACTGAACTTACTCTGTTTTCAAAGATCTGTGTCTCTATTTAAAATGTTTCTTTGTTTTTTTTTAAGACACCAATGTTGTATGTTAAAATTTCCTTCAGATATTTTTTGTGACATTTTTACCATAAATAGATGAAGGCATCTCTTTTAAGAAAAAAAGCACCAATGTTTGCTTTTAAGTCTAAACTATCAGTTTTAAATATATTACACTTTATTGCAGTGGGGTCAGTTTTTCTAATGTTACATTCACTGCATGGTTTCCCTTCTCAACCCTGGAAACAGTTATGAGACAGAGAAAGAGAGAATGGCAGCAGTGTAAATATATGTTATTGATGCACATTCCAGCAGTTAGAAAAAGGGGGAAATAGTTTTTAAACTGATGGTGCGGTGAACCAAATGTTGTCATGGATAGGATTCTCTAGCTCGAAGGCATTCTTCAAAATGATATAAATTCAGGGGCTTGGCTGTTTCACTTCTTTATTTGAGGATTCAGTGTCATTCAAAGAATCAAGGAGTGGCCAGACTATGAAATAGCTAGTTTTTAAATTCTCGAGGACTTGTGAGAGCCCATTCTAGTTCTCTCTTCTAGCATCTTGTAGTTACTTAGAATCACTTAAATTTAAGGCAACAGTTACTAAGAATAGCTCCAAAAACTTTTTGGGAACCAGAAATATTGCTCATGCCATATTATTCTAGGCTTTACAAAACAAGAAAGTGTTATGTGACCTGGGGAGGGGGTAATTTGAAGATATTTATAATATATACATAAATGAACCCAAGCCATAATATGTATTTTATATAACATTATTTTGATTGGAGATTGTTAACTTGGATTACCCGTATAGTCAAATTGAGTAGGGTTAAAAAAGTATAAATGTAAGACTTATATTTATATAGTGCCTTTCATGACCTTAGGAGATCCCATTGTGCTTTACAGCCAATGAAGGACTTCTGACGTATAGTCATTTTGTAACACAACAGCCAATCTGCACATTGTAGATTCCCACAAAAAGTAATATAATAATGACCAGTTTTGTTTTTGTGATGTTGATTGAGGGATAAACACTGGCAAGGACATTGGGGATAACTCATCTGCTTTACTTTGAAATAGTGTCATGGGATCTTTCTGTTCAACTGAGAGAACAGATGGGACCTTGGTTTCTTGCCTCATACAAAAGATAGCACCTCTGACAGTGCAGCATTCCCTCAGTACTGCAGTGTCAGCTGGGGTTAGTGTGCTCAGACCTCTGCAGGTGGACTTGAACCCACAGCCTTCTGTCTCAGGAGCAAGAGTGCTGCTCACTGAGCCATGGTTTAAAATATTATAGTACATAAATTTCTACTGTTAGTTATTCCCTTTGTTTCAGTTTTCATAAATGAGAGTCTCTGATTTACAAGCTGTAATTTTTTACTGAGATGTGGGATGGGTTTGCTGCTCCTGTCCATGAATGACATAAGTAATTGCAGGCTACTGATCACATAAGTAGAAGATTCCAACATAACCTTTAAGTAGGCAGTAAAATATGCATTGATTGTTAGGACAGGTTGCAGCTTTTCTGCTTCAATAGGAGCTTGTATAATAGACTGAAACAGGACCCAATGGGAGCTTGGGGGAGAGGGGGAACCAACCTAATTTCAACCCACCACAGCAGCACATGTACGACTGTATTATTCATACTGTTAGAGAGCTACTTTGCTTCAATATACTAAAATATAGTTAAAAAAAACTGAAACATTACGAACCTACAAATATGCAGGTAATTCAGTTCTTTCAGGAAGCAGTGTGATTGCGATTTTTCTTCCTTTCTCAACTCTGACCTAGATAAATATGAGGCATAAATGACAGATCATTTATTTCTCATAATTAATTCCCAAATGTCAAACTCCACAATTTCAATGCCAATAAATTATGTCATTTCTGGGCATAATATACTGTCTGTAGAAAGGTCAAAACCTCATTATTTTAATAAATATCTGATTAATAGTAGGGTTCACTTAAAGAAATCTGAATATTTTCATTTGTAGCTCATCATATCCTGACTAAAAGACACATGCTTCCTGAACTCATTGTGGCTGCTTAATAATGCAGTAGTAAACTGTGACTTTTACCCTCTTGTCTATCTCTGTTACACGACACTGTATTGTTCTGCCAGAGCTGAGATTGTAAAGGCTGACTCATGCATTTCTACCACCCAGATGTTGGAAGGGAGCTCCATTACTCATAGCTGGTTGTAATGACCACTTGACATTGATTATGAAGACGGTTATCACTGGTACTTTACAGTAGAAAACAACTAATTGCACTTCAATCCGAAACTGCTCTAAATGCACCTTTTGTCTTGTGTGAAAATTATTTTTCAAAAGCAGCTTGTTTCATACAAAAGAAACCTTTGAATTGGATGGCACAATCAGTCTGATTGCTCCAGCCTTCGTAGTCTGCTTCGCTGTTCAGAACTCCAAATTTCATGAGAACATTACATTTGTAAAAAAGAAAGAAAAATGAATCAGTAAATGCAAGCTATTACATTTTAGTGGTGTTCCAGAAGTACTTGTGAAGGTGCATCTGCCAATGTGCAAGGCAATGAGCTGTTTGGGTTATAGGAAAGGACACTCATTTCATTGGCAAGAGTTAAAACTGAACCAAGCTGCTGCCAACTGCATGGTAGATTTTCCACATTCTCACCATAAAGCAAGGTATCTGGCCCACCACCAATAAGAACTAGAAAATTCCGAGCAGGTTGTCCATGCTATTTCAAATCTGTGTTCATGTGCACCAATTACCTTGATTTGGGGCAGAACTTGGAATTACTACTCCTTTGTGTGAACATTACAATGGCATGCATGTGAGTGAAGATGGGCTTTGAAGGCACAGTAATAATTTTCCAATATACTGAATTATGTATCATATAAAAGGTGACCATTGATTCATTACCTGTTCTGTACAGTTGGTACATTATTTCTGTCTCCTTCTGTACATAATGAATATTGGGTAAAAGTTAGCATTGTGCAGTACACAAGAGGATGCAAGCTGACCATTTATCTCTGTATAGTACTTGCAGATTCATTATAGCCCAGGGACTGCTGTATCTGAATAGCGACAGCTGTTTTCCAGATGGAAGAGTTGGTACTTGTTAGTCCAGCATCTCAATTAAGTAAAGGAGTAGCAAAAATTGTAATCTCTTGGCAGGACAAACTATATGTCTTCTGTACGAAAAGTGATCAACTTACTATATTATACATTAAGTCTATTCTAAGCCATTATTATTATGGGCAGGATTTTGTGCTTGACGCATGCCCGACACGCCCAACACGCCCGACATGCCCGAGCATAAAATGACGCACAATAACGTTGAGCATGCGTCCCGACACCATTGTGCACTTGCGCAATATTTCGTTCGGCAGGCATGCACCGGAGTTGGCTGCACACCTGCCGATAATTAAAAGGCCTATTAAGGCCATTAACTAATGAAATTCAATTCTATGCTGCCCGTCCAACCTTATGGTTGGCAGGCGGGTGGGTGAAAAAGCCAAGCAGCCTTTACATCTTTTAGGAAACCTCATCCATGAGCAGGATGAGGTTTCCTAAAGCATTAAACATTAAATAAAAACTTTATTTTGGAATTAAAAACATGTCCAATCTCATGTGACAGAGTCACATGAAGAGTCATGTTTTATTAAATTCTTACTGTCTTTATTAGTTTTTTATAACAGCACTTCAAACTCCCTGAGGCAGCTTCGTGCCTCAGGGAGCTTGAAGCGCTCTTTTGTGTGCATGCGCGAACTGCACACTGGGCCTAGCTCCCCCCCCGCCACCCGTACAGGCTGCGCTCAGTGCTGCCGTTTGCAATCCACACAGGGCGGGCCTTAATTAGCCTGCCCATGTGAAATCGTGGTGCAAAGCCGATTGTGGGAAGATATCGGCTGCCTGACCGCCCTGCCCACCCTCGCCGAGCACCTCCACCAAGGGCATAATCCTGCCCCATGAAATGTTGACATGTTTTTGGATTTATATCCTGAAACGTTGAAATTCAGTTTGTACGTGTAGTGTTTCATACTGCTATTGCATTCTGTACTTCATTTTTAAAATGTTCAGTATGCATTTGTTTTCCAAAAAAAAATCTGTATGCTGCATGCAACAGTTTTAACAGTATTGCAGTGTGTGTCCTGCACCAGTAAGGTTTAATATAGAAGTCCTGACCACCAAAGGAGAAAGGAGAGATACCTTAGAATGGGATGGAGTGAGATGACATATCTGATAGTGGTTGGCTATCCTCATGTGCAATATACAATTGATGGTCTATGATCCAGAGTTTTCACAGAGTGGAAGAGGGGGAGGGATGGATTTACTAGGAAATGCATGTCTGACTTTTGTCCCATTTAGACTGGATTTTGAATCATTTTCATAAATATTGCTACATAACCAACCATCTCTCTTTATCAAACACCCACCCCTGCCCCCATGGCCATTATAAAAGCAATATTTTTTTTCCTGTGATATTGTGAGAAATATTTAGAAATTCTATTGCAAATTTCTGTTGAGTGCCAATAAAGCTGACAACAGTTATAAAATATATGGTCAGCACTTGGCCTGAATTTTAATTTCCAGAAGTTGACAAAAAAAATGCCAATGTCTTTTGAGATAAGAAGCTCTGAATACATTCATGTCTGCTAAAAGGGGGAGAAATGATGGCTATGTACAGTTCATTGTAACTGGATTGTGAAATGTGGGAACAGTTATATTTTCCTCCTTATCCCCTTGAGTTTATTTTATGGGTGTGGCTTGTTAATTATAGGATTCAGAATGTGCCTAAAATAGTGTAAGGCCATTTCAAGCCCATTTATTGTACTTAATAGAGAAAGCAGGCATGTCCTCTGTCCAGGATATTGTGTGAATGCACAATATGCTAATGACACCTGAACAGCAGGGCACTTGTCAATTGGATTTACTTGCAGGTCAGAAACTCCTGTTTCCCTGCACATTCCATAGAAAATCTGGTTTAAAGGTTGTTCTGTTCTTTTAAGTGTGTGAGTGGATTTAGCAGACAAGAAGAAATAACTTGTGTTAGTATCTTTTATGCGCTAAATATGCCCCAGATGAGTTGACAGCCAAGTAATTGTTTTTGCAGTATACTTACTGTTGTTATGTAGGCAAATGCTGTAGCTAATCTGTACACAGCAAAGTTCTCCAAACAGCAATGAGATAAAGCTAATCTGTTTTGATGATGTTGGTTGAGGGATCAATGTTGGGCAAGATATTGGCTCTCTGCTTTTTGAATAGTGCCATGGAATCTTTTATCTCCATCTGTACAGGTGAGTGAAAACCTGCTATAAAGTCTCTTCTAAAACAGAGCACTTCCGACAATACGGTATTTCCTCAGTACTTAAGGCTAGACCTCATAATCTTCTTAGTCGGACAGAAGAGTTCTGTGCCGTACTGAATTATAGTGTCTTTGTGATGGAGAGGATATTGGGTCAGAGGTTCAGCTTGGGGTCAGATAGAATGCCGTGTTATGAATAGTCTGGTTCAGCCTGAGATAATAGCTAGGGAGGGGAATAGAATCAGTTGAAGTGTATGGAGTTTTTGATGGGGGGTCAGAGATGGTGACTTCAATCTTCCCAACCTTTAGCTGGAGGAGAAATGTTAATATATGTCAAAAATAAAACTGCAATGTGTACAATAAGACAAAGATACATTCTGGTATTTTAGAGTGTATGCATGTAACAGTTGTGGTCTTACTAAGAAATGGTTTTGCTTTGCACCTTAAAGTAAATGTCTTGTGTACAAAGCTTTACCATTTACCTTTGGCACAGTAATGCAAGGTGGTTATTAATAGAACGTCCCATATTTTTCCAAGTATGCTACATGTGAACTTTGATTACTGAAAATAATTTATTAATATGATATTGTTCAGAAAGATTTTAACAAAACAAATAAATGACAGGGAAATGGGGGAGGGGATTACACAAACCTGGGTTTTAAATTTCTGATGGTCTGTTGGGAACTGTAAAAGCTTCCTGTCAGGCCTGTGCTCTTCTGCAATGTCCTGTTCCCTGGCTGCCTCCTGGGATTGTCAGGTGTTGTCTTTTTCACACTACTCTGTTTGCTGATGTAACTGGGCAGTCAGGAAGTTAATTTAATATTACATCCGTTCATTGACTGTCCCTGGCAGCTTGCCTCAGTGCCACAACCCGTGGTTCGAACTGGGAAAATGGATTCAATCTAGATCTCCAGCAGGACGTGTCAGCTGCTCAAGTTTTATATGTATGTAACTGAAAGGAAATGCAGAAACCTGTCCTATTGCTTTTCTCTTTTGAACATATTGAAGAAAATATAATATCCCTAAATGATTTGTTATGTAGTAGTACTGCAATGTCCAAAATTGTTGCACCAAGTTAAAATGACAAGAAACAATGTTAACTGAAATACACAAATACACCGTGCTACATTGTTATCTCATATCTTACAACAAATGATATATACTTCTGCTGAGTGTCCAGCTGACCTTCCAGTTAAAGGGTAGATTTCTATGCTGTTGTCAAGGTTAATCCAATTCTATACATGGGCAAAATTGCCTCCTGATTTCAATGCATTTGGGGAAAGTTCTGCCTATGTGGCACCGTATATCTACAATGATAGATTATGACAATGTGCAGAGCTTTTGGTTTGTTAAGCACAGTGTCTGCACTCTAACAATAGGCAGACAATTAATGAGCAGCTTGTGCAATGATGGGAATGGAGCTGTGGTTAGTAGGGGATAGTTGGGACGGTAAGATTCTCCACACAGCCACTTCATGCTTTTATACCAAAACATAACAATCAACAGAAAACTACCCTTACAGAATGTGTCTTCATAGAAGTGCATAGGAGGTAACAGTTACTTGTAAGAGCTGGCCAGTGCACACATAATTATGATCGCCAGTTTTCACACTTTTGCTGAGGTAACAACAGTAATTGGACTTCAGAGATAATACATTGTGTAAAATGTCGGGCATGTTTCTGAGAAATATGTGAATACAACTCTTTCCTTTCTGATGAGTTAATTGGGGAAATTGACAGGGATCAAACAGAGTTGGCTGAATGAGGTTGAAATACAGTGGAAATGCCACACTCCCTGATCACCCATGTAGCTAATGTCTGCGTCTCTCTCTGTTGTGGCAACTAGCTCCCAACAAATTTCTTCCCATCATGTCATTAGCATTCTCAGTTTTAAAGAGAATTCAAAGAAAAATTAATAGATTGGGCAGGAAAAGACCAAGTGTGGTTAAAGTTATTTATAAATTTTAATTTCCTTAGAATTATACTGCTGGTGAAACCCTGTCTTTAAGTATAATAGCCTGTAGATTAATAGTGTTTTACCATTACATCTCTAACCATCTAACCTATAACATTCTTAACACCACAGGCCTTCTACGTGTCTAATCTTTTCAAACCCAAGATGAAAATCCCCCCTCCACCAGTGAGAAGAGAGATAATTACACCCGTGGACATCATTGACAGGAACAACCATCATGGAATGTGCTAATCACCTTATTTGCAATAAGGAACCAACAACAACAACAGCAACAAAAATCAAAATGGACAGAAGCTGATACAAAAATCAAAAAGTAAAATAGTGACTGCTGAACAGCAAATTTGCTGCTCTCTAATCTCATCAGACAGTAGAATGTAGGGAAAAAGACATTTTACTCACAGTCATGTGGGTGTGTACCATAGCAGCATTTCTAATCAAACCACAAAAACCGCACAGAAGACATGAAAACTCCAAGCTTGTGAATTTGTTTTGAACTGGTCAAGGCTGACCACCAATGAATGAATGCATTTGATCAACAAAAGGATAAAAACTTTATAAATAGTTCCACGCGCAAAAACATAATGGTGGCTGCCTCATTGTAAATGGGGACCATGGCAGTAAACTTTCATATTTTATATATAAATATATAAAAAAACTAAAACAAGATAACTATGTAAAATATTATTTCTGAAGCAACTTTTTTTAGATATTTTATCCTCTGCGATTAAAACTGTTTATATGTGTTTCGACCTGTGTTATTTACAAAGTGCTGCTTAAAAAATAGCATTGATTTTTTAAAAGAACATATTTTGTATGTAGTCAACTAAAGTATTGTAAGCTTTTGTCTGGGCGGGGATGGGGAAATGATTTTTGATAAAACTACAGCTAGAACCACTTGCATCAATAATAAACATCACAATAAGTCATTTGTTAGTACTTTATATTTTTATGTTTTTGTAAAAAAAATTCTTTAGCTTCAACTCATTTGTCCTTTGTAGAATTTAAATGTTAACATTTGACTATTTTTCTGATGTAATTAGCTGTATGTTTTGTCTATGCGCTTTTAAAATAAAAACTCCTAATGGAAAATACATTATTGTATAGAATTTCTGACTAATTCTTCCAGCTGCCACCCTAACCAAGGCATATTCAATTAAATTATGTATATATTCATCTTGATGTTATCCTCCTCTGTTGAAGATAGGGGCAATGTAATTTTACTAACTCCATTTAAGTGTTATTTTTCTTTGTTTGGGAAAATTAAGCGTATAGCTTCCTCTACTGTATGCCAACAATGGACAATGATCTCCTGTTGTAGATTCACGTCTTACTCAGTGTGATATTTCCATTTCTTTAACAGATCCTATTGTGGTATTTAAAGAGAGGGGGAGCATTCACGATGTGCTGGGCAACATTCCTACCTTGAACAACACCACCAGAATAGATTAACTGCTCAATTCTCTCATTGCATTTGTAGATCTTGCTGGCAAAAATCAGCTACTGTGTTTGCAGTGACTGCTCTTCAACTTTAACTAATGGCTTCACTTGTCTGTGGCTTCACCTCAAGCTCCTGATGCTCAAGGGAATCTTCCCAGTCTGCACTACTTGTAGGGGTAGCAAACTAGGAGCTCAAACAGTTAACTATCACAAAAGAGGGCTATGTTGTGAAGAAATAGTTGTTGATAGGTTGAATAGATTATTGGACACCTATTGATGAATATTGTTCTACAAACTAAACATAACTTGACTGCATTGCTCTCAGTTTATGTTTGTCTTCCATGATGGGTCTTGGGTCATTTTTCTGCTGACAGTTTTATGCAAGGGCAAGTTTTGGTTGTTGCATTTTCTAGGATGCAGGTAGCAGTAATAGTGCATGCAAACAAGAGTGAATTGAGGCCCTGTCTTGTTTTGTGCTGCTGGCAATCCTATTAGATGGATCCTCCATGCCTAAAATTACTGTAAAAGAACAAATGGCTCCAAAAAACAGCTTTGTTGCTAATTGTTTGAGATATTTGACAGTGTAAGAAAGGGATGCCAGACTTAGGGCTGAATGACACTAACCCTGAATTTTGAATTTTGGGAGACCTAAGGTTTCATCTTTCCTGAGTCTTTCCATGTTCTCTTACAAAAGAATGTCCATGAAAACAGTCACTCAAGGGAATCCCAGACTTGTAATTTCTGAAGATTTCTCCAGCGCAGTCCTATTCCCTTGTATCACTTATTATCATGAAAGTAGTTTTCAGCTGATCTAAGCTGTTGGACAACATACAGCAGATAGATGTTAGTCTATTGTGATTTGGGATTTCAGACATACTGCTGCCATGGGAGCTGCCAGGTGTATTATAACCTGCTAAAAACAGTATCATTGTTATAAAATTAGATCCTAAGTAGTTAAACACACAGTTCAGGAGAACTGGTAGGTATAGATTGGATTTCACATGGGGCATCCCTAAAGATTCTGAATTAAAGTTAACTTGACATTGTAGTATTTTTTTCATACTCATTCCTATTGACTCAGCTTTATTCATTTGAACTCAGCAGGAACCTTTACCAAGTTTCTGGTGAATTTTGCTCTTCAGCGTAAATTATCGGTTATTTTATCTTATTACTAAAAGTTGAGGCTGGAGTTAGATTTTTAAAATAGAATGCTGTTGAAGCAGTCAAAAAGAAATGGGGTAGGCTCAGTAAATCAAGCAAAGCTACAGGGAAAAGAGGTTATAGCCCAGCTGTAACAGAATGCAGAAGAGTTATTAATGGTCTAGAAACTCAGTCTGCCCAAAGCAGACAACCGTGAGGGAGCACGAGGAAAAATCTGTACTCCTGAATGTGATTCCCGAGGTGCCTCACCATTGAGTCTCATTTCCAGTGAGCCAGCAAGCTGCAGAGAGTTACAGACAACTTGCCTGCAGTTTGGTTTTACAGTCGGGCTGATATTGTGGTCCTAGTGGCCATAAGGTAAGTGAAGAATGGATGGGGATGTGGGCGGCTTGGAGGCATTGGTCAGGATGGAAGGAGGGAGTGGGAGTGACAGTGACTGGGGTGGGAAAAACAGCTGACGACAGACCACGCACTTTAATATGAGGACGCGTATTCCTGCTGTGCCTAGTTCCACATTCAGGTAAGCATATTTAAGAAAAGCACCATTTTAGGCAGGGCCTAACAGGTTGTTAGGCTGCTCCCAGCTCTAATTTCCCTGAGAGCAGCCAGCTTGTGGTGGAGGTGAGGTCACAAACAGGTATTAGGCAGCTTAGTTGCACTTGCAAAAGTGCCTAGCGCCAGTTTCAGGTGTGCCCGCGCTGTGCCGATATGGTGGGAAGCCTACTTCCAAGTTGTGCTTTCTCTCCTCCACACTAGGGGACTTAAGAGGCCCTTTAGTGCAGGTACCGTGCAGCCTAACGTCCAATGAAGCTCAATATAAGCTTGAGGGAACAGCATCTGAATGTTTGATTAGGCATTTTCCAGCCTTCCAGACTTAGTGATAAAAACAAAAAAACTGCGGATGCTGGAAATCCAAAACAAAAACAGAATTACCTGGAAAAACTCAGCAGGTCTGGCAGCATCGGTGGAGAAGAAAAGAGTTGACGTTTCGAGTCCTCATGACCCTTCGACAGAACTTGCGTTCGAGTCCAAGAAAGAGTTGAAATATAAGCTGGTTTAAGGTGTGTGTGTGGGGGGCGGAGAGATAGAGAGACAAAGAGGTGGAGGGGGGGTGGGGGTGTGTGGTTGTAGGGACAAACAATCAGTGATAGAAGCAGATCATCAAAAGATGTCAACGACAATAGTACAATAGAACACATAGGTGTTAAAATTAAAGTTGGTGATATTATCTAAACGAATGTGCTAATTAAGAATGGATGGTAGGGCACTCAAGGTATAGCTCTAGTGGGGTTTTTTTTAATATTTTTTTATATATATAATGGAAATAGGTGGGAAAAGGAAAATCTTTATAATTTATTGGAAAAAAAAAGGGAAGGGGGAAACAGAAAGGGGGTGGGGATGGGGGAGGGAGCTTACGACCTAAAGTTGTTGAATTCAATATTCAGTCCAGAAGGCTGTAAAGTCCCTAGTCGGAAGATGAGGTGTTGTTCCTCCAGTTTGCGTTGGGCTTCACTGGAACAATGCAGCAAGCCAAGGACAGACATGTGGGCAAGAGAGCAGGGTGGAGTGTTGAAATGGCAAGCGACAGGGAGGTTTGGGTCATTCTTGCGGACAGACCGCAGGTGTTCTGCAAAGCGGTCGCCCAGTTTACGTTTGGTCTCTCCAATGTAGAGGAGACCAAACGTAAACTGGGCGACCGCTTTGCAGAACACCTGCGGTCTGTCCGCAAGAATGACCCAAACCTCCCTGTCGCTTGCCATTTCAACACTCCACCCTGCTCTCTTGCCCACATGTCTGTCCTTGGCTTGCTGCATTGTTCCAGTGAAGCCCAACGCAAACTGGAGGAACAACACCTCATCTTCCGACTAGGGACTTTACAGCCTTCTGGACTGAATATTGAATTCAACAACTTTAGGTCGTAAGCTCCCTCCCCCATCCCCACCCCCTTTCTGTTTCCCCCTTCCCTTTTTTTTTCCAATAAATTATAAAGATTTTCCTTTTCCCACCTATTTCCATTATATATATAAAAAAAATAAAAAAAACCCACTAGAGCTATACCTTGAGAGCCCTACCATCCATTCTTAATTAGCACATTCGTTTAGATAATATCACCAACTTTAATTTTAACACCTATGTGTTCTATTGTACTATTGTCGTTGACATCTTTTGATGATCTGCTTCTATCACTGCTTGTTTGTCCCTACAACCACACACCCCCACCCCCCCTCCACCTCTTTGTCTCTCTATCTCTCCGCCCCCCACACACACACCTTAAACCAGCTTATATTTCAACTCTTGGACTCGAAAGCAAGTTCTGTCGAAGGGTCATGAGGACTCGAAACGTCAACTCTTTTCTTCTCCACCGATGCTGCCAGACCTGCTGAGTTTTTCCAGGTAATTCTGTTTTTGTTCTTCCAGACTTAGTGTTGAGTTCAACAATTTCAGGTCATAACCAATGCCTGCTCTTTTCAGATTTGCTTTTGGATGGCTGCTGTTGGTAATGATTCTGCTTTTCCTATTTACACCACCTCTGGACATATCTTTTGTTTCTTTGCTTTGTCCCATTTCCACCTCCTTTTGCCTTGCACCATCATCTTTTGTCATTTAATGTCTCCTGCCTTCCAACAGTTTACAGACCTTTCCTTTTATTCCCTAACCTCCATTCCTCTGCTCTGTTCTTGCGTTAAACCTGTTTCAACTCTAACTTTTCTAGAGATGATGAACGGTCACATACCTGAAACGTTATCTCTGTTTATCTCCCTATAGATGCTGCCAGCCCTGCTGAGTATTTCCAGGATTTTCTGTTTTTATGTCAGATTCCCAGCATCTGCAGCATTCTGCTCTTGTATTAGATGTCACCAAATTTGTGTTTTTCAAGAATGTAGATCATTGGATGGGAAGAAAGTGTTACATGAACAGTTGTTTAGTTTGAATTGCTGAAGACTGTCCTGATAATGAAGTTGCAGAGGATCTTACATGTTAGAAATTATATCAAAATAAAGATTAGCTGAGCATCACTCATGTACGTTTTATTGTGCACTCATCTGTATTCAAGCACTGTAAAGCAATGATGATGCCCTTTCTATGTGAATATTTTGCTTAATGTCTATACTTCATAGCACTAAATATTTGCCATTGCTTGTTTCTGTTAGGGAAGCTCCAGAGGGTAAAAGACAAAATTGCTATGGTACGACAAACTGAATGCAAAACTGAAGTTGTCACATAATAAAAACTGGCAAAGTAGTTAATTCCAAGGGAATGATGGTAACTCATTGCCCACAGGATTGAATTTCCCAACACTGAAGATGAAAAAGCCATTACACTTACTTGCAAAGGTCCATGAACCATTCAAAGGTCTTTTAAAAGGGCAGTGTCAATACAGTTAAGTCCATCTTTAATATTGTTATCAGTACCTCCCACTGTTTAATGGTAATTTGAAGAAAGCTTATGAAAAAAATACTTAAAGAGCTCAGAGAACATATGCATCCCAGCATGGTGCAGGACAAACAATTTGCATCTTCCAACACAGCTGTTCTGTAATGGAGTTTCCACTGCAATCTGTTCTCGAATTTAAGCTTGGGAATTCCCTCCTTAAACATTTCTGCCTCTCTGCCAGACTTTACTCATTTTGAGGCATCCAGTGGTTGTGAAAGATGATATGTAAATGCAAGTCTTTCTTTCTTTAAAATGTTCCTTAAAACCTACCTCTTTGATCAAGCTTTTGGTCATTTTTTAAATATTGATTCAAAGGATGCAGGCAGCGCTGGCTAGACCATCCCTATTTGCCCTTCAGAAGGTTGTGGTAAGCTGTCTCCTTGAACCGCTGCAGTCGTAGGTATAAGTACACCACAGTACTGTTAGGGTGGGAGTTCCAGGATTTTGACCCAGTGACAATGAAGAAGCGGCGATATATTTCCAAGTCAGGTTGGTGTGTGGTTTGGAGGGAAACTTCCAGATGGTGGTGTTCCAATGTGCCTGCTGCCCTTCTCCTTCTAGATAGTACCGATTGTGGGTTTGGAAGGTGCTGCCTAAGGAGCCTTAGTGAGTTCCTGCAGTCCATCTTGTACATGGTACACACTGCTGCTACTGTGCGTTGGTGGTAGAGGGAATGAATGTTTGTGGATGGGTTGCCAATTAAGTTGGCTGCTTTGTCCTGGATGGTGTTGAGCTTCTTGAGTGTTGTTGGAGCTGCACCCATCCACGCAAGTGGAAAGTATTCCATCACACTCCTGACTTGTGCATTGTAGATGGTGGACACGCTTTGGGGAGATAGGAGGTGAGTTACTTGCCGCAGAATTCCTAGCATCTGACCTGCTCTTGTAGCCACAGCATTTATATGGCTGGTCCATTTCAGCTTCTGCTCAATGGTAACCCCCAGGATGTTGTTAGATGGGATTCAGCGATTGTAATGCCATTGAATGTCAAGGGGCGATGGTTGGATTCTTTTTTGTTGGAGATGGTCATTGCCTGGCACTTGTGTGGCATGAATGTCGCTTGCCACTTGTCAGCCCAAGCCTGGATATTGTCCAGGTCTTCCTGCATTTGGATATGGACTGCTTCAGTATCTGAGGAGTTACGAATGATGTTGAGCATTATGCAATCATCAGTGAACATTCGCAGTTCTGACCATATGATGGAAGGAAGGTCATTGTTGAAGCAGCTGAAGATGCTTGGGCTGAGGACATTATCTTGAGGATCTCCTGCAGTGAGGTCCTGGAGCTGAGATGAATGATCTCCAACAACCACAACCCTCTTCCTTTGTGCTCAGTATGACTCCAACCAGCGGAGAGTTTTCCCCCTGATTCCCATTGACTCCAGTTTTGCAAGGGCTCCTTGATGCCACACTCGATCAAATGCTGCCTTGATGTCAAGGGCAGTCACTCTCACCTCACCTTGGGAGTTCAGCTCTTTTGTCCATGTTTGAACCAAGGCTGTAATGAGGTCAGGAGCTGAATGGCCCTGGCAGAAGCCAAACTGGGTGTCAGTGAGCAGATTATTGCTAAGCAAGTGCTGCTTGATGGCACTGTTGATGACCCTTTCCATTACTTTACTGATGATCGAGAGTAGACTGATGGGTGGTAATTGGCTGAGTTGGATTTGTCCTGCTTTTTGTGTACAGGACATACCTGGGCAATTTTCCATATTGCCAGGTAGATGCCAGTTTTGTAGCTGTACTGGAACAGCTTGGCTAAGGGCACAGCAAGTTCTGGAGCACAAGTCTTCAGTACTATTGCTGGAGGCCCATTGCCTCTGCACTACCCAGTGCCTTCAGCCATTTCTTGATATCACATGGAGTGAATCGAATTGGTTAGAGACTGGCATCTGTGATGCTGGGGACCTTCGGAGAAGGCCAAGTTAGATCATCCACTCCGCACTTCTGGCTGAAGATTGTAGCAAATGCTTCAGCCTTATCTTTTGCACTGATGTGCTGGGCTCTACCATCATTGAGGATGGGGATATTTGTGGAGCCTCCTTCTCCAGTGAGTTGTTTAATTGTCCACCACCATTCACGACTGAATATAGCAGAACTGCAGATCTTAGATCTGATCCGTTGGTTGTGGGATCACTTAGTCCTGTCTATCACCTGCTGCTTATGTTGTTTGGCATGCAAGTGGTCCTATGTTATAGCTTCACCAGGTTGACACCTCATTTTTAGGTATGCCTGGTGCTGCTCCTGGCATGCCCTCCTGCACTCTTCATTGAACCAGGGTTGATCCCCTGGCTTGATGGTAATGGTAGAGTGGGGGATATGCCGGACCTTGAGGTTATGGATTGTGTTCTAATACAATTCTGCTGCTGCTGATGGCCCACAGCACCTCATGGATTCCTAGTCATGAGTTGCTAGATCTGTTTGAAATCTATCCCATTTAGCACAGTGGTAATGCCACACCACACAATGGAGGGTATCCTCAATGTGAAGGTGGGACTTGGTCTCCACAATGACTGTGCGGTGGTCATTCCTGCTGATACTGTCATGGATAGATGCATCTGTGGCAGGAAGGTTGGTGAGTATGAAGGTCAAGTATGTTTTTCCCTCTTGTTGGTTCCCTCACCACTTGCCGCAGATCCTGTCTAGCAGCTATGTCATTTAGGACTCAGTCAGTAGTGGCACTACCGAGACACTCCTGATGATGGACATTGAAGTCCCCCACCTAGAGTACATTCTGCGCCCTTGCCACCCTCAGTGCTTCCTCCAAGTGGTGTTCAACATGGAGGAGCAGTGATTCATCAGCTGAGGGAGGGCGGTAGGTGGTAATCAGCAGGAGGTTTCCTTGCCCATGTTTGACCTGATGCCATGAGACTTCATGGGGTCTGGAGTTGATATTGAGGACTCCCAGGGCAACTCCCTTCCCACTGCACCACCACCTCTGCTGGGCCTGTCTTGCCTGTGGGATAGGACATACCCAGGGATGGTGATGGTCTTGTCTGGGACATTATCTGTAAGTTATGATCTTTAAAGTTCAACCAAGAGCTGTGCAGGCTTTGAATAACCAGGACCTAGGGCGGAATTGTCCCAGGTTTGCAGTGAGTGTGATAACGGGGATGAAAAATGTCATTTTACCTGCTGGCCATGATGTCATTGATGCATTGGCGTGTTGTCAATAAGCGGCGTGTGAGGAGACAGGTGACTACGCTTGAGTGAGATGGAGACTGGGTAGTGATTTAGGTGAATGTGGGAATTTGGTGCCTGGCGGAAAGAGGTGTAGTATACATAAGAATTATTCAAAGTTAATTAAGAAAATAATTAAATTAAACTAACTAAACATCAATAACTTACAGATAATGTCCCAGACAAGACCATCACCATCCCTGGGTATGTCCTGTCCCACAGGCAGGATAGGCCCAACAGAGGTGGTGGTACAGTGGTATATAGTCGGCAGGGAGTTGCCCAGGGAGTACTCAATATTGTCAGTTTGTCACATTCCCGGGGCTTCCCGCGTCATTAATGATGTATTCAAGGGAAATAATCTGGATCGCTGGTGGGATGGCTCAGATTTGCCCGTGAAGCCCTGACTTCAACGCTTCCTCAGTTCAAGCACCATGTTTAAAGCGCATCAGAGAGCAGCCTACTTCGTGTCTCCAGACCAGGACTGCTCCAGGCAACGGATGGCCCCAAAAGCAAAGAAGACGGCAGCCCCCAAATTTAGTGATACCCCGCTGGGGTGCCCTAATGTGAAGTCCTCTACTACAGCTCTGGCAGCACGAGGTCCACCAGAATCACCAAGCTGACCTGGGAGGTGGTCGTAGCGGTGGTCAGTGCCACTGGAGCACAGGGGAGGTTAGCCATCCATTGAAGGAAAAGGATGAATGATCTCATCTGTTCCACCAGGGTAAATCAATCACCTCATCATTCTCGATTCACACACTCATAAACCCATCACACCTCCACAGGGATCTCACACCTCAAGGGACAACACCACTAACTCTCACACACCCTCACATCTCCATCAAGCTCATATCCGCTGGAGCTCGCATGTTCATCCCATCCACGGTTCTGCTCATCACACAAACATTCTATGCAGTGCCATGTGTCCTGCTTACACACTCTCCATCAGTTTCCATTCAGGAGAAGCTGACTCACAACTGCAGGGAGAGATCCCAGACTGGGGGTGGATTAGCCCACATCAGAGCCTCACTCACTTTGAGGACTATGCCATTGAACTAACTGGTGAGGGCGTGGACCATCCCTGTGGCAAGGGCAACGTTGGCGGCGAACGCCCTTGTGAGGATCCTGCACCACATCATCGCTCTCTCAACGCAACTGTAGGTGCTCTCTATCCTGCTTTTGACTCTGCTGCCATGAACTAATTATCTCTGCTTTCATTCATGGGGAGCTCTGTCAAGCGAGCCAGTCCCCCAGCTCCATCCAGGTCCTCACCTCCAGCCAAGAGAAAACCTCCTTCATTGAAGAGCTGGAAATAAATAGCCTGGAAGACCCATCACAGTGCTTATCCACACCCTCCACCAGCGCAGAGACATACACCTCGGGGGGACCTAGATCTGAAGCTGGCTCGGATCCACAATCTGTGGTCACCGTGCAGACACATGTCCAGAGCAGGAGGAGGCAGGGTCAGCCAAGCTCCCTGGCACTCACGGGACAGCTGGGGAACAGTTATCTATAAGGTCCAAGTCAGATGATGATCCTCTGGACTCCGTCTTCTGTCTCATTGTGGAGAGTCAGCAGAAGGTGGGGAACATTAGGCAGAGCTGCTGGAAGCCCTCAACTGATTGGCATGCAAGGAGTGCATCCGCCTGCCCTCTGATGAAGTGGTGGCCATATGTGCGCACAATTAGATTTCTTTGGGAAGGATGGTGGATGCTATGGAGACCCTGGTCCTGCAGAATGCAGAGATGTGCGCAGACCTCCACTCCATTGCAGTAGCTGTGGGTGAGCTCCTGCAGTGGCAACCCCAGAGAGAAATGGGCATCTTGCCATCTTCCCAGGTGCTCCTTCCCCTCAAGGAGTCAGGCTGGGGCCCCCGGGTGCCCGAAGGGAGGAGCAGCGGCAGCTGGATACGCCTGAGTCGTCCACTCAGGAATCTCAGAAGCTGTCCTCTCCCTCCGAGTCCTCTTTGCCGGAGACCCTCTCAACCTTGTCCTCTATCACTGCAGATGGTCCACAGGAAGACAGCTGAAGCCAGCGGAGGCCCTCAAAGCTTCGGCTCTCCAGAGGACATACGACGAAGTCATCAGAGGCAACAGGGCCAACCATTGCACAGGCTGACTGCACTCCTACTGCGGGTGTCAGGGCAGCATCTAGAAGAGCTGGTAAGCCTAGAAAAGTTTTTAAAAATTCTGATCACAATTGGTTGCACAGGTAAACACATTTTGTCACTTCATAATCCGAAAAAATGTTCACTTTCACTGAATAATGTGTAATGTTGTCTTTCAGTTTCATTGACAGGCTTTGCGAGTCCTCCCCCGCATCCATTCCCCCCACTAGCAGTTCAGCTACAGGCAGTCAGTCCACAGTGATTTTGAAGGGAGAAAGGTGCGTGGCAGGGCCTTTCGGAGCCTCACATAAGCACTCTCCCACGGACGGGAAGCCTTTATCCATCACACTCATCTCACTGAATTGAGCTTTATTAATGCTGCATGTTGAGGTTCTCTTTCAGTTGTCCGTTTGAGCTGACCTGCATCTCCGCCCACCCACTGATCATACTCCCATGCAGCACCTGTGCCCGTCCAACACGAGACTCCGCTCACTTTTGATTTTGGCGATCATGGTGGTAGTGAAGTATACTGTTACCTCCCCCATCCTTTACCCTCCCTCAGTTACCCATGTCCTTTCCACTTTACTGTTGACCCATTGGGCATCACCTTCCACCTCCCCATTGTCACCTACCAACCTGAACCCTTCCCTTTCCAGGGTGTCCAGGTGAACGTGTGCAACCTGAGAATCCCACCCCCAACCACATTGACCTCCCCAACCTCCTCCTTCTCATCCCCAAGGTCTACCCATGCCTCTGGGACCCCACCAACCACCCTCACTGCCCCTTCTATTGCTACCATTGCACCCTCATCCTCCTGCCCTCTGCCACGGCTCCCTCTGCCCCCTCTCATACTCACCATTCCCTCCCATCATGCCCACCCTCAGTTCGCTCCCCAGGTGACAGTCATTGACTCCAAAGACCACTCCCTTGCATGTTCACCTTATTCCCTCCTCCACCCTTGCTCCCTCCTTCCCTTGGACACAATTCCCCCCCACTCCAAACTCCTTCCTCACTCTGAACTCCTTCCCTTACATCTTCCTCCTAACTTACTCTTACCTCCCCACGCTGCATTCTTCCCCATTACACCCTCCTACCTCCGTACACCCTCCTCCCTACTCCCAACCTCACCCATCTCAGCACCTTCATTCCCCACCCCACCTCATTCCCTGAAAACTTTGTCTGCTCCCTCCCAACCTCAGCCCCCATCCCCGGTACATATTCCTCTCCTAGTCAAACCTAGTCCTTCCTCCCCCACCTCCCCCTGCCCCGGTACACTTTCCTTTTCCACACAGCTAGACCTTCCTCTCCTCTTCCGCCCTCGCCAATCAGCCATAGCAGCCCATGACCAAGACTGCTGAAGCAGACCTGAAGCATCAACAGAGATCTCCCACCTTCTGTGAACTGCTTTGGGGTGGAGTCATGTCCATGAGGATCCACCCAACATATGATACGCATGTTCCTCCAGGGCCTGGTAGCTGTAGGGCTCCCAGCATCATCATCTCCTCAGATGTCCATGATCTGAGCAAGGCCCTAACAGTCAGTCCCAACTTCTGCATGTTCACTTGTCCAGACATGTTCTGGGCCGATGTGTTTTCCCGCTGTGTAATGGTAAAGCGGGTGTGGCGGGATTAGCGGGATGCAAATCGGGTTCACGCAGGCCTCCAGTGGGATTTCCATCATGGCAGACCGGATACTATCCAATGCTCCCATTGTGCTTTCACGCTGGCGCAAAACTGATTTCTGCCTCTCACACCGAATTGTACTCCCCCCACCCGCCATGACACCTGCTGCCAACGGGACCAGACGATTCCAACCGTTGAAGCAGCAGCAGGTAGTTGAGGGGGGAAATGGTCCTCAACATTCAAAAATATCAATACTCTTTAGTTTTAATATCAACAGTAGTGTTGTAGTCAGAAATTCATAACCTGACTTTCTCCTTTGACTACCAACATTCCTAAATGTGATTCATTCATATAAAATTGCACTCTGCACTATTTTAACGGAGACTTTCATCTGTGAAAAATGAATGGAGGGTCACAATGATAAGTATTTGCATTTCATTACCACATAGAATTAGAAGTTCTTATTTCCAATTAAAATTGAACTGGCAGTGTCTGGCACAAATACCTCTCTAAACACTTAGAAAACTTGAAGCTTTTCTATTAAAATTAAGACTGAGGCCCCATAATTTGCATGGGATCTACTGATTTCCCATTGTGACTTTGGAAGGATAACAGATGAACTCCTAAAGAAATGGGAGATCCTGTTACTTTGGTCTTTATTGCTTCTGTGCTCCTTACAAGGCACAGTACAAGCCAGGATCTGGGACACCATAAGGCAGGAACTTCTGATCCTGATCATGGATGGTGACCTGGTGCATTATTGGTGGCTGGTAGAGAGAGATGAGACTTACTCAGCCTTTACAAAGGTGAATGTGCGCCCTACTGGTCAGGTGCAAGCCTGACAACTGGAAAAGGATGGCATTTTAAACATTTCTGCATTAGCTTTCTTACTTGGGGTGACAGAAAGTGGGAGGGGTGGGTGGCTGATTGAAGTAGTGGCAGGGTCTGAGGTCAGTGGGATGCCTCAGTTTACAAAAGTAAAGGGCAGGTGGCTATTGAAGTATCCCAGCTGGCCCTTCATGAGTTCTATGCAATAAGCTGTCCTTTCAATGATCCCACTAACCCTATTGGAGGTCAGTGTTAGGGGTATCTAAGGGCACGATCCTTTGTAACCAATAGGATTTCAACTTGTGGAATTTTAGACAGTCCAAGAATTCTTTTTTTAAAATTCATTTCTTGTTATCTTGTTTTCTTGAATTATTACATTATCTTACTTATGCGCATAATATTAGCCTGGATTCTGCAGTCAGTAGTGAAGGAAGGGTGCTTACCACTGATCTCAAAGAAAACTGTTGCAGTTTTTGTGGTGAGAGATCCCCCTTTCCTGAAGGCAGTTCAAATCTGGCACCAAGCCAAGGAGATGTCTTGGCACAGAGCAACAAAGCTGTCAATAAGCAGATAGGTTACCAATCATATTGAAGTATTCACGCACAGCAAACAAGGAACTTAAAAGCACTTAAAATCCTTCCTTCCCTTTTAACTTAAATTTTCAGATCAACAAGCAAAAATAAAGGTCATCTGATTTTTAAAGAAATAAATAACTTTTTTATGTTTTAAAAAATATTTTATCATTGTGAGAATTTGACACACCACAAATATAAAATAAGCCCACCAGTGCCTGTGAGGGTGATTAACAGTAATTAGGAACTTATTGCACCATTTAAAACCTGATTACCCCTCATTCAACAAGGTGTATCTTTTCCCAAGATTATTTTTACAGTGAGACTAACGGTAAAAATGGAAATTCTTGTCAAATCATCATTGCAAGGGAGATTGCATTTGTGGGCACCTCTGTAGCACATCCTATGGAGAACATAGACTCATTGACAGCAACTTCTGGATCTCCACGTTATTCTGCGCATGTCCAAATTCCTGAAGTTGTTGTCAGTTTCAGTGGAGCAATGATTGCAAACTCTGACAGCTCTGCCATTGTTAGCACAGCAAAATCTGGGCCATTATCCTCAGAGCTCTCATTGTCAGAGCAAGAGGGAGAGAGAGAGTTTTTGTACATTGTGAAGACTGCAGCTCCATATCGCTAACCTAAACCTTGTGCATCTTCCAAAGGCAATCTACTATGGTATGTTGTATTCCCCTTTTTTGAATGACCTCATCACTTATGGGTGGCTGAAAAATGCACATCAAATGGTATCAAGAATTCCAACCCCCTCCTCAATACAACACTCATGCTATTGTTTCTTTGCAATGATGGGTTCCAATCCAAAGCAGGAGGACATGACATTCTTGGACTAATTATTATGATGAACAATATAGGAACAAGTTCAAGTACAGTATGTACTTGACCAGAGATATTCAGGTTACGATGAGAAGGAAAAGAGAGGCTTTTAGCAGGTACAAGGGAAGTAAATCAGCAGAGGCATTAGTGGAGTACAGACAGTGCAGGATGGAACTTAAGAAAGCAATTAGGAGAGCACAGAGGGGATATGAGAAAGCTCTGGCTGGTAAAAGTAGGGAAAATCCCAAGATATTCTGTAAGTATTTCAATGGGAAGAGGATAACCAGGGAAAGAGTAGGGCCCATAAGGGACCAAGGGGGCAATCTATGGGTGGAGCCAGAGGACATCACTAGAGTGTTGAAGGGATACTTCACATACGTCTTCACCCAAGAGAATGAAGATGAAGGTATCGAACTCAGGAAGAGAGACTGCGAGGTTCTTAAGCAAATTGATATAGGGAGAGACAAGGTATTGGAGGTGTTGGCAGGCTTAAAAATGGACAAATCTCCAGGTCCAGATGATTTATGTCCCAGACTGCTGAGGGAGGCAAAGGAGGAGATCGCAGGGGTCTGACCCAAATTTTTAATTCCTCTTTGGCCACAGGGGAGGTGCCAGAGGACTGGAGAACAGCTAATGTGGTTCCGCTATTGAAGAAGGGTTGTAGAGATAAGCCAGGGAACTACAGGCCAGTGAGTCTCACGTCAGTGGTAGAGAAACTATTGGAGAAAGTTCTAAAGGAGAGATCTATCTCCACTTGGAGAGGCAAGGTTTGATAAGGGTTAGTCAGCATGGCTTTGTCAGAGGGAGGTCATGCCTAACAAATTTGACTGAATTTTTTGAGGAGGTGACCAGGTGTGTAGATGAGGGTAGTGTAGTTGATGTAGTTTATATGGATTTCAGCAAAGCCTTTGACAAGGTCCCACAAGGGAGACTTATAAAGAAGGCAAATACACATGGGATACAGGGTAATTTGATATTGTGGATTCAAAATTGGCTTAGTTGTAGGAGGCAGAGGGTGATGACAGAAGGATGCATAGTGACTGGAAGCCAGTGTCCAGTGGTGTACCACAGGGATCTGTGCTGGGTCCCCTATTATTTGTCATTTATATAAACGACATAGATGACTATATGGGGGGTAGGATTAGTAAGTTTGCGGATGACACAAAGATTGGCTGGGTGGTTAACAGTGAGGTTGAGTGTCTTGGGCTACAGGAAGATATAGACGGGATGGTCAAATGGGCAGATAAGTGGCAGATGGAATTTAAGTCTGAAAAGTGTGAGCTGATACACTTTGGAAGGAGTAATTTGACAAGGAAGTATTCAATGAACAGCATGACACTGGGAAGTTCTGAGGAACAAAGGGACCTTGGCGTGTGTGTCCATAGATCTCTGAAGGCGGAGTGGCATGTTAGTGGGGTGGTGAAAAAGTCATATGGGACACTTGCCTTTATCAATCGAGGCATAGATTAAAAAAGTAGGGAGGTCATGTTGGAGTTGTACAGAACCTTGGTGAGGCCACAGCTAGCGTACTGTGTGCAGTTCTGGTCGCCACATTATAGAAAGGATGTGATTGCACTGGAGAGGGTGCAGAGGAGATTCACCAGGATGTTGCCTGGGATAAAACATTAAAGTTATGAAGAGAGGTTGAATAGACTTGGGTTGTTTTCGTTGGAGCAGAGAAGACTGAGGGGCGACCTGATCGAGGTGTACAAGATTATGAGGGGCATGGACAGGGTAGATAGGGAATAGCTGTTGCCCTTAGTTGAAGGGTCAGTCATGAGGGGACATAAGTTCAAGGTAAGGGGCAGGAGGTTTGGGGGGGGTAGGTGGTGGGGTGTGAGGAAAAAGCTTTTGACCCAGAGGGTGGTGACGGTCTGGAATGCACTGCCTGGGAGGCGGGTTGCCTCACATCCTTTAAAAAGTACCTGGATGAGCACTTGGCACATCATAACATTCAAGGCTATGGGCCAAGTGCTGGTAAATGGGGTTAGGTTGGTAGGTCAGGTGTTTCTCACGTCTCGGTGCAGATTCGAAGGGCCGAGGGGCCTCTTTTGCACTGTGATTCTGTGATTCTGTAATATGCTATTGAAATTTAGAAGAATGAGAGATAGTAGTGCTTTATTTTTTATAATAGTGATTAATTGCAGCCCTTTGGCCAAGGTAATGCTGCTTCCCAGCCTCTTGCCTACTCCTCCAGCCATGGTTTTTTCATGGCTAGTCCAGTTCAGTTTCTGGCCAAAGGTAATCAGGGGAGGGGAGGGGAGTTGGGGGAGGTGGGGATGGGGGTGGGGTGCAGGCGGTGCCAAACACTGGGGTCTTGGGGATGGGGTAGCCCGGGCTCTGTGTTGTAAACTGAGTTTCTTATGGCCCAGATTAATCAGCCAGAGCTGCAGACCTGACAGACCAGCTTAAAAAAATGCATCTGTCAGGCTGAAGATTCTGATTTTTAAAAATCTGGTCTGTCAGGGCCAATTTCACTAGTTGCTGCACTGCTGCCTCTGACCTTTGGGCAGCTTTGTGGTTCCAATTGTTTTTGAAAAGGCTATTGGAAATCTACAAAGCTGCCTGAAGGTCAACAGCATCACAGCAACTGTCAGGAGAAAGCTTTGCTTGAAAAAATGGTGAGTCAAATTCCAGTAATTTTAGAACGAGTTGGATGCTTTGTGTGCGTGTGTGTGTCAGTGTGTGCATCTTTGTGCATGTGTATGTGGGAGGGGTGGCGGTGAGGGGTATTAGTTAGTTAGGGAGTAGGTTAGAGGGGGTGTTAGGGGAGAGTATGTAGGGGGGGACATTAGAGGTGGGTTTAGGGGAAGTTTAAATGGAGATTGGGAGGACGTTAGAGGGGGGTTGCAGGGGTCTTTGAGGGGATTTTGGAGGGGGGTTGGTGGGAGGTTAGCGACAGAGTTGAATTGCTTTCGTAAGTGTAGTGATTTCTTTGTAGCCACTTTCCTAACATTAGTTGATTGTTCTATGATTAATTAGCCTTGGAGAATCAGCATTGGGCCTCCAATTTCACCATTGCTGCAGTCACTCTGCCTTCTGCATGCAGGTGTAATGAAAGAAAGACAAAGCCTATATTAATATAGGACTTTTCGTGTTCCAAATCGCTTTACAGACAATTATGTACTTTTGAGTTGTAATCACCAGTATAATATAGGCAATGTTATCAAATGGCGAAGCAGTCTCAAGGGGCTGAATGGCCTATCCCTGTTGTTCTTATGTATGTTTGAATGTCATTCTGAATAGATGAGGTGAACTGGGCTAGATGGCTTTTGTCATTCATAATTATTTTGCAACCAGGGTGGAATCATGGCTGGAGTTCTGTTTATTTTGTTGCTAATGCTAAGTTTACTATGAATGGGTTTTGTGGGGTGAGATTGCCAGGACAGAAGTGCATAATGGACTCATAGTGAACCAGTGACCCGTTTTACACTGCCCAAGATTCTCAATAGTCTTTTCCATTGACTTCAGTCTTATCCTTTTGTCTACTTACCTATTATCCTGCTTTATCCTGGTGTTTTTTATTGAAATATCATGATAGAGTTGTGTTGCATAGTAGATATTGAAAATATATTGTAGGGAGAAGCAGCAATCAGTAGAGTAATTGTGAACCATTCAGTTTTTGCCCTTTGGCCTCTTAAACACCTGAGGGCTCTAATGCTTCTCACTGACAGTGACGACCTATATTGTTCAATCATTCCACTTTGTTGTTCAGGATTCATTTGATCTTTCTACCTTGTGAGATTACTGTTAAAATAGAATCCAATTACACCCCTTGTATGAAATAATTATATTGAATGACATTTTAAATAATATCATGCTCCCACGCAGAAGACAATCTTCTTATACTCCTTCAGAATAGAAAATATCTTGTACAGTTTATCTGGGTTGCAAGTATTGAATCTTACCTCCAAATATGAATTTACTGTTGCCGTGTCCATATGGTGCAATGTGCAGAATATGTTAATGAGTGTTGAGGCAGTCACCGAAATCAGTGTTATTGTCTGCACAATGTTATAAATAACAATGGAATATTTTCCTGTCAAATTAACAATATTACACAATTCTGTTAAAGTAAAATTTGTACTTTCTGGTTTGTTTAATAGTCATGGTGGGGGTATATATAGGGCGCACACAAACTAACACGGCATTATATCATTGCTGCTCTTTATGTTAATGACTCATGCTGCAACCTTTCTGTGATTGTTTGATGAATTGGTAAGTGAATCTTGGAAGGGGAAAAAAATATCATGCATAATTGAGGATGATGGTTAAAGTCAGGGGGTGGGGAGGTGGGTGGCTGGAAGAATAAGGGGCTCCGAAAAGGGAGAAGCAGCAGCGCCCATGATTTCTCTGCCTGGCTCTGATGGTAACCCCCGGGATGTTGATAGTGGGGGATTCAGCAACGGTAATGCCGTCGAATGTCAAGGGGAGTTGGTTAGATTCTCTCTTGTTGAAGATGGCCATTGCCTGGTACTTGTGTGGTGTGAACGTTACTTGCCACTTGTCAGCCCAAACCTGGATATTGTCTAGGTCTTTCTGCATATGGACACAGGCTGCATCAGTACCTGAGGAGTTGTGAATGGTGCTGATCTTTGTGCAATCATCAGCGAACATCCCCACTTCTGACCTTATGGTGAAGGGAAGGTCATTGATGAAGCAGCTGAAGATGGTTGGGCCTAGGAAACTACCTTGAGAAACTCCTGAAGTGATGTCCTGGAGCTGAGATGACTGACCTCCAACAACCACAACCATCTTCCTTTATACTAGGTATGACTCCAACCAGTGGAGAGTTTTCCTTTTGATTCCCATTGACTACAGTTTTGCTAGGGCTCCTTGATGCCACACTTGGTCAAATGCTGCCTTGATGCCAAGGGCAGTTACTCTCACCTCACTTCCTGAGTTCAACTCTTTTGACCATGTTTGAACCAAGGCTGTAATGAGGTCAGGAGCTGAGTGGCCCTGGTGGAATCCAAACTGACCTTCAGTGAGCAGGTTATTGCTGTATGAGTGCAGATTGATAGCACTGTCAACGACACCTTCCATCACTTTGCTGATGATCGAGAAACACTGATGGGGCGGTAATTGGCCAGGTTGGATCTGTCTTGCTTTTTGTGTACAGGACATACCTGGGCAATTTTCCACATAGCTAGGCAGATGCCAGTGTTGTAGCTGTACTGGAACAGCTTGGCTAAGGGCATGGCTAGTTCCAGAGCACATGTCTTCATTACTACGAATCTTACCACGGCAGATGGTGGAATTTAAATTCAGTAAAAACCTGGAATTAAAAGTCTAATGATGACCATGAAACCATAGAAACCCATCTGGTTCACTAATGTCCTTTAGGAAAGGAAACCTGTCGTACTTACCTGGTCTGGCTTACATGCAACTTCAGACCCACAGCAATGTGGTTGACTCTTAAATGCCCTCTGCACAAGGGCAGTTAGGGATGGGTAATAAGTGCTAACCTAACTGGCAACACCCATGAACGAATAAAAAATCCTCCGACTGCTGGTGCCCTGGGGACTCTCTGCCTCCACCAGCTCCTCGGTGAGTGTGACGTGCCTTCGCCACCGTGCACTATCATCTGCTTGAAACGCATATACCCATTGATGTGCCCCTATCTGCACTGGAGCATGGCACGGGGGAAGACGTGACATGGGTGCGTCTGGCTGCTGGTCTTCCTTGGGGGTCAAGGGAGGGTTATTAGGGTCCTTCTGGGGTCATGATGTTCCATTTGAGGGAGGAAGAAAAAATGTCAGTCTCGAGCAGCATTACGAACTCAGAATGCATGCAGTCTGGTAGCTTCTACCACCTGGCTGAGCAAAGACGTTTGAATGGACGAGCAACGGGGATTAGTGGTTTTCACCTGTCAGTCTTACAAACACTGCCCTTCTTCCCTCATACCCTCCACCAATCTCTTCCCTCTCCACTGGACTCTCACCCTCCTTGGAGACCTCTGCCTCTCCGGTGGACGTTCCATGTTCGCAGGCCATCTCCAGTACTTTCTCCTCTGCCTGACTTAAGAGTAGAATATTAGGGACACCACCACCAGTTCATCCTCATTCCTGCGCATTGTGACTCCTCTTTTCCTGTAAGGACAAAAGTGCTTTCATTAGTCCCCCTTTACATGCCACAACATACTAGCCTCCTCCCTGTAAAGACTCAAGTTCAGGTGCCCATCACATCATCACACCTCACCCTTACATTCATGTCAGCCATCTGATCTAATCACATATAGTCTTTTAAGGCATGTGTGCCAACTCTGCATTTCATGCCCGTGAGTGCCAACAAGTGCTGCCACTCACAAAAACATCTATCCATGGTTCCAACTGGATTCAATACTCACTCTGGCAGAGTGCAGGAGGTCACTGAACCTTTTCCTGCACTGGATCCAGTCCTTCGCACAACATCCTGTCCGCTGACCTGATCTGCCACCTCCATCCATGCCTTCTTTGTTAAGTGAGGTGGCTTCCTTTTTCTGTCTCTTGGCAGCAAACTGCTACATTGGGCACTAACTGCCTCCAGCAGAACCCGCAGGCACTCATCAGAAAAGCTGGGAGCAGACTGCCTCTGGGTGTGGATGACAAATTGCAGACACTAACAGCACAATAACTGAGAAAAGTAAAGAGACCCCTGGAAATTCAAAGCAGGCCCCTGAGGCTGTTGAAGGCTATTGTCAGCCTTCAGGCAGCTCCATTTAAACCCACTGCCTGCACCCTTATTCCTCCCGGCATCTGCCCTTTTCCTACCCTCGCCGACAGCACAGAGCCTGTTTCAGCGTGCGTTTTATGTTAGCTGACAGTTAATTGACTAGCCACCGTGAAACTGATGTTGGGGGCTGATCGTGGGCGGGAACGGATTTCACATCTGCTTCTGGTCCTGCTGACTGTTGGCAAAACCAAATTACTCTGTTCATGAAAGTTATGAAATTACAGGTAGGAGTGTCTGCTTTCTCATAACTTAAAATAATTTAAAAATACATTTATAAAGTCTCTAGTCAGTTTAATGGTCCCTGGGGCAGGATTTTACATCCTGCAGGCGGGTGCATGCCTGACTCGATCAGGTGTAAAATAGTGCATGATGATGTCGGGCAAGCTTCCCAATGTCATCGGGCACTTGAGCAATATTTCAGCGGGCCCGCGGAAGAGTTGGCAGCACGCCCACCAACAATTAAGAGGTTCATTAGGCTCTTAATCAATTAATTTAAACATATTTTTTGCTGCCGGTCCAAACTTACAGTTGCAGGACAGCGAATCAGCCAGGCGGCCTTTCGATTTTTTAGCAAACCGCATCCACGAGCGGGATGAGTTTTCCACAATTAAAAAAAAAATAAACGTAAATTTTTGGGCAGAATTTTTATTCTGTTCGTGTTATTGTGAGTTAGTCCCATGTCGGGACATTTTTTTCAGATTTTAAAGTTGTTCAGCTCCCTGAGGCAGCTCCCTGCCTTCAGGGAGCTTTCAGTGCACGCTCCCCAGCGCATGTGCAGACTTTTGTGCTTGTACTCCTCCCGCCCCCATCCCAGCAGCGCTGAGCCTTTCAGCACACCTTTCACGCTGGCTGGCCGTTAAATGGCCTGCCAATGCGAAATCATGGTTGGGGGGCCTATCGAGGGCTGCGGACCGTTTCCCAGTCGCGAATGGGTCCACCCACCGCGCCCGTCTGATGACCCAAAATCCTGTCCCTGGTTACTTTTAGTATGGTTTAAGGCTCCTTTTCTTCTCCTATCTGACTGTTTGCCCAACTTCAATGGGTAGTACTTTCAACTTACTGCTCATATATAAAGCTGACATTGCAAACAGCCACCTGTTATGGAAACTGCCTGATTTTTATTGGCTGTATGCCTGGGTGGTAAATTGAAAATCTATCCCCTAGTCTTGAATGGATAAGAACTTTGTTCAACTCAACTCAATACAGGAAATTTGTTTGGCTGCTGCCAGAAGCTCAAGATTCCATGTACTGATTCCATCTGCCCCAACTACTCAGTCATACTCATCACACTGATGTTCAGTCTTGATCTGCTGTTGAATCCAAAGCTGACTTCAAAGCCACGTCTGACAAGTTACTGCTGCTGCAGCATTGCTTGTGTGTGCCTCTATCTCTTTCCCACTATCGTTCACCATTCAGCCATGTTAAGCCTAAAGCTTTATTTTCCCAATGTTTCTCGGTTTCATCTACAGCTCCTCCAAATAATCTAGGGCTTCATGACCCATTTCCTATGCTGAACAAAGCCCTGCACATTCTGCACCTCTATCCTTACTGACCTACATCTCTTTCCAGCTCCAAAAGTTTCCTTGAAACTTGCCTCTTTGATCATTTTTTGTCACGTTCCTAATTTTGCTCACATATTTGCATGCTGTCCATCCCTCCTCTCGTGATGTGATTTGGAATGTGTTGTTGCGTATAAGTACTACATATACTACATAACCTATTGTCAATTGAGAAAGTTAATCATAAAAATGTAATAAAATATTTCTTTGGTAGAAGGAGTCAATACTTTGGAGAGTTCAAAAAAGAAAGAAAAACAGTAGAAGATTGTGGGTTATAAAATAAACATACTGATGGCACTTGTGGGTTAGTTTGTTTTTTCAGCTCATCAAAACTGGAAAATAATTTATGACTGATCATTTTGTGCTACTGAGTGAAATATTACAACTCTGAGTTTTGTAGGGAGTTTTGTATAACATTTTTACCTTAAGACTATTGCTGCTGGAATTGTTAAGGCGAAGGCAACATCAAAAAGGAAAAGCTTTACACTATAAACAGCAGTTCGCAACAATATACATTCACAATAATTATCCCACAATAGATCATTCTTTACAACTCAGGAAGATTAAATAAATGTTTTGATGGCAAGAAAAATAAACATTTATTAGAAATCAGAATGCATCCATTGTCCTGACGCAATTAGAAGATACATTATGGACCAACTGGCCTCTAACTGCTCTGCTGCTTAAGTTAAGAACAGCCACTTAGAATGCCATCATGTGGTGTCTTGTGGAAGCTACAGTTTGATAAACAATGTGTAAGAAGGATTTAGTTATAGGAAATGTCTGACAAGCAGGTAAATGTTAACACAGGTGATGATATCTATGTGGTTGATACTTAGTTTTTTCCTGTTGATTAGAATGGTAATACTCAGTGATCCACTGTTTGGATGTAAATGCTCTGTTTATGACATTGCAATTCCACTCCACAATGGAACTCCTCAAACCTTGATCACACTCAAAAGAGGAATGTCAAGTTTACAAACATATCTGATAACAATTTTTCAGCAATCAACTGCAAATTATGTCTATGCAATTGCAGTGGTGATATTACAATTGTGAGTCCCTTTCCAAGATTATTCTTTTGAAATATGAAATGAATATTACAAAACACAGTTGAAACTGAATAAAAACTGCTGCCGATAATTAAAACAACATAACTATTATTGGCTTTAAAGGATAATAAAAAGTTATTTCAAAGGTGTAATCAAATTTCAAGGCTCATATGATGATTACAAATCACTTGAGATTTGCTATTACTGTATATATGTTTGATTAGATTACTCCCTTTATCCTCTATATATTCTTTGTTGGAGGGCTCCATCGTTGTGGCCGCATACATTTTGTTGCTGCAAAAAATGTCTTTGTTTTCCACTTGTTGTAGTATAACTCTGCTCAAGCAGTACAATTTTATAAAGAAATCCACTTCTTGCCACATAATGCAAGGAACAAACAGCTGTGAGTTCAAACAGATGACCCGCCTTCTTTAATATAGAAAAGAACCTAAGAGAAATAGAAAAAGTAAGCATGAATGGTTATAATACAGCAAGAAATAGTTGAGATTTTCCCCTCAGTTTTTGGATTCAAAGATGGTTTTGAGTAATAAAATAAGGGCTGGTGACAGTTGTTATCACATTATCCTTTCAACGCAATTCAAATCCAGCTCACTCAGCTGGGGGTCAAAATCTGTTCTTTCTTTCAGATTTAAGGTTCCTTTGTGAATTAAGTTTGCCAGTTTCATCTCAGTTCCAAGTAGCCAGTTGTGCAACAACTGGCCAGATTCTGGCACTTATTGCCAATATCACTGACAGGCTGTGAGAATCACTCCCATAGGGAATGGATCAATTCATATTGTGTAATGGTGGTTGTTTAGCTGAGATTGGGGCCAAGGCATATTGCTGGAACTGTGTAGTTGTGCTTTCCCTTGCCACCATGAGTGGGATAAATGTTCTATTTCTCAACAAAGACATCCCTCACCTTTTTGAGGACAATAAGTGTCTCTGAGAAAGAAAATATGTTTAGGAAGGCTGAAGGAAAACAGTTCTGTCTCCCGTTCTCACGCTAGAAGTAAGCAACCACCCATTTGGCACCAGTTCTGGCAATAATAAAAGTGCAACTAAGTATTATGAGGCATATGTAATTAACAATCTTGAAAAAAGGTACGTCCTTTGAAAGGGAGTTTAAATATAAAATTGAACTGTATTTTGCTGATTGTTTTGAGACCTATGAGTTTCTTCAGTTTAAAAATATTAAAGGAACAACATTGGCACTGACATCAGACCATGAAAATGATAGAATCACTGCAAAGAATAGGATCTACTCATGGAGTGGCTGTAACATTTTCTTCTGTCTGATCTGCTGTGTTATTGCAGTCTGTAGGTTGATGATGTGCAGGTCTCGACATGTTTTATATTGCAGTCTAACCAGTTCAGAGGGAAGTGTTAAGATGGTGCTTCTCTCAACTCCCCCTGAACTGCCAGTGATAACAAAAAATAAGTATCTGCCATAAAATCCAAGATCAAAATAGCACTAAAATCCAAATCACTATTCTATTTTACAATTCTGATTTTGACAGAAATCACTATTAAAAAAGTAGGTGAATGTTCCATTCCTTTGCACTGCCAATTCTCTCTAGCCCCAAGTCTGATGAGCACATTTCACAAAAACAAATCTGGATTTTCGGTTGGTTCTCTTTCTTGTAGTAGAAAGATCTGGTACCTAAAGGGTTAACACGAGACTGAGCCCATAAGGTGATGTAAGAATGCACATGACCTAGAGCTAAGGCCAGTCTAGGGATGAGTAGCAATGTGTAAGGACCTCTCCGTACACACTGCAAATATGCACATTGTTCAGTATTGTTAATAAAGACTCCCTTGTAACTTATACAAGACTACTTCATATGTCCAAGCAATATCCTACAACAGAATATATCATGATAACAGCAGTAGAGTCCATCATGGTGGCAGCAAGGGATAAAAAAATCCACATCTTCACTACAATGCTGAAGAACAAAAGAAGAGGACACCTCCAATGGTTTCTGCACTGAAGAAACCTCACTGCAGAGGCACAGATGCTGAGAAAACTCACCAGAGAAGTTCTAGAGACACGAGAGTCTGGAAGCGGGAAAAAGGTAGACGTTTACACTCAGGCAGAAGACTCCACTGAATCCCCTGTGGAAGTTCAGCTTCAACCAAGCAGAGCTAGCGGCCTGCAGGGCGAGAGAAAATTATTTTAAATTTCCAGGCTACCCAGTCCTGTGAATATGTTCTGTCATTGCATCAGGCTGCCACCATGATGGATTCTACTGCTGTTGCTAATTTCACTCACTACCCCGAACCCTGACTCGGCTTCCTCCCACATGGCATCTGAGCTCAGAATGGAACAAGAAAAAATCAAGAAGATGGGGAAAATTTTTTTCCCATAAAGTTGAGTACCTTGCAATTCTTCGGCCTCCTGGCCAGCAAGAATTCCATCCTCCCGACCTGCTCTGGACCTGCAACATGCTGTTACAGAGCGAGAAGTCTCTTGGTAGACCACCAGCCCTGCAGCCATTTTGGGTTCTCCTTCTTCATTGGTGTACCCCAATCATTTTGAAATTGGTGCCAAAATTTGGGAAGCACGAGAAAATCCCTTCTTCATTGATAACCAGTGATGCCATCTTGAAACCCTCTTCTCTCTTAAAGCTACACCCATGCTTTAAGAATTTTAAAGATGGATCACAATTCTTCGCTCCCACATCCAATGGGTTTTGCCCTTGACTCAAATTAGCCACAGAATTGAGCCGTTGCACAAAAATGTACTTAAGGGACATCATTACTTCAGACCTCGGCACAAAGGCTGCAAGCCTGCAAGCCACAGGCTTCTTTACCCTCGACAAGGCCTTCCAGCTGAATAGGCTGTTGGAGCTGAACGAACAGGATGTGACCATCTTACCGGGAGTCAACATTTCATGGGGAAGAAGCCACACCTCAGTCCACAATATCAAGCCACAGAAGTGCTGGGACTGCCCAAGTCAGTCTAAGTTACCCCTGAACCACCATGCCAAACAATCTTGCCAGCGCTGCGGTGCGAAGCACCCTCACAGGAAAGACCAATTTCCTGCGAGTATTGCCACAGACAGGGACATTTCAGTAAACTGTGCAAGTTGAGACCCCAGGACCGCACAGACAACCCAAAAGCTGCCCACGAGGTCGAGGCCAGCGACCCAGAAGACACAAAGCCTCTCTTCTTGGGAAACATCTGATGGTGTGGCTTTTCATCTGAATACAGAAATCATGATGAACGGCCATCTAATCAATTTTAAGTTAGATTCAGGTGCCGGAGTGATGGTCCTATCTAATGATGAACCATGGATCAAAGGTCTCTGGGTCTGAATGATGGACATGTCACTTAACGGCACAGGGGGAGTCTAACTCCTGGTCCTTGGCATGATATAGGAACCCTTGAGGTACAGCAACAAACACATCATGGAGCTGATGTATGTTATGTGAAATCAACTCTTCTCTCTCCTCAGCAGGGATGTCTGTATAGCTCTCGATCATCTCCAGCCAGCAAAAGAGGGAAAGACAATCACGGTCCCCACCCAGCTGGAACAGCATCCTCCCAAAGGTTCAAACATAAAACAGTATTCAAATGTTGACTGCATTTGTAACCTCTCTTCTCTTTTCGCAGAGCAAGTATGTTCTTCTTTATTCTAGGTCCCCCCCGAACTTTCCTAAGGGCCAAAACAACCTACTGCGCATGAGGCTACCACAGGACCTCTGGTGAGAGTGATGCCAGAGCGGAATGACCTTTAGAGAAGCCTCTGCCTCCGCTAGGCAACAGTAGACACGCCAACCACCACACAAACCCAACAGCCTCCAGCCAGCATGCCGAAACCATAGCATCTGCTGCAACCAGGTAGCAGGCTCATACAACCTACACAAGTAAACAAAGATGAGTTACCTATCCTGTTATCTTCTACCCACAAAAAGGCTCTCCCTCAATGCAAAGAACTACAAGATACCCGAAAAGGTGAAAGAAGAAAAACACTAACAACCTGACGAACACCAGTTTCATCCAACCACAAAGAAACAATCACGACAGACTACAACTAATCACCGCCAAACCACCCAGACTGACCAGGCATGGGGAACCATTCATCAATGGAAGAAGCGAATGAAGCCATGCCTACATCCCAGTATGACCTCCAAACCACTGCCAACAGCAAGTACCTCTAGAACCTACCACTCTCCCGGCTAGACGGTAAGCAAGACATGGCAGGGGTACAAGACCGCCAGACAGCTTGGATCTCTGATGTCATAGATTTGAAGGGGGCAGATGCGGTAGTAAGAACATTGTGAATGCACGCTGTTAATGTTAATGTTGTTAATGTTTATAGTGAAATAGCGTAGGGTTAGATTAGTTTATAGTTGTAATATTAAAGCTGATACAAAAGATTTATCATAATGTAAGCCTTGAAGCAAACTGAAAGTAAACTAATGTCAGTCTCTATCCAGGGGATAAAGACTCGGGGGGAGGTATCGTAAAATAATCTGGTACCTAAAGGGTTAACATGAGACTGAGTACAGTACAGCTTAGCCAGTGATGTAAAAAGGCACATGACTTAGAGCTAGGGCCAGTTTAGAGATGAGTAGCAATGTGTAAGGACCTAGTATGGAGTCCCTCTCCATACCTAGTATAAATATGTACATTGTTCAATATTGTTAATAAAGACTTCCTAGTAACTTATACAAGACTGCTTCATGGTGCCCAAGCAGCATTGTCCAAGTGTAGCAACAACAGAATATATCATGGTAACAGTGGTATAATCCACCCTCACTTGTAGTTTATTGTTCATTAGCAAATTGGAAGGTTGCGCTAGTGAACAAATTCTGAATATACATCAACAAAATAGCCATTTAGGTTTGCCAACAGAAACGAGCTCCATACTGCATATAGATGGTGCCAAAAATCATGGAAATTGTTTGCTATATTGCCAACTATTATTTGTGGCTTTACCTTTTTGTCTTGCTTTCCTTCTTTAAAGCTTGATAATCTTGCCAAAGGAGCTGTCTCCAGAACACCACTTCATTATACCATATGATTGACACTCAGTTTTACCCCTGTTATGTCGATTAGATCTTTATTTATCTTGCCCTCTGGCAGGCCTCTGATCCTGATGCTCCCATTGTCCTCCAGATATGTGCTTCTGAACTCACCATAAGTATGTGCCTTTTCCTACCCCCAGTCCATGTTTTCTTGTCCTTGCCAATTTCCTTATGTTCATCATAGCTTCTGAAAGTTATTCAATTTTAGCCTTCCAGCAACTGTTCATATACTTATCCCTTATAAAGTTATTGAAGTTATTGTTAACTCTCAAATTATCCATTACACAAAACCTGCTTCATATGGAATATGGAATGATACACCAAAGAGGAAAGCCAATAAGGTCATCATGCCTGTGCCAGCTCCTTAGAAGAGCATCCCAATTAGTTTTATTCCCCTCTCCTTGGCCCACAGCCCTGCTAATTCTCCTCCCTCCATTATTTATCCAATTCCCTTTTGAAAATTATCCCACCACCCTGTTAGGTGGCTATGCACTGCCTAAAATAATTCTCCTCATCTTGCCTCTTGTTCTTTTGGCAACCATTTTAAATCTCTGTCCCCTGGGTACTGACCCTTCTACCACTTAAAATATTTCCCCTCATTTACTCTATCAACATCCTTCATAGTTTTGAACAACATTATTAAATCTTTTCTTAACATTCTCTGCTTTAAAAAGTACAATTTTATCTAGTTGCTCCATGCAACTGAAAGTCCCGTATCCCTGGTACTGTTCTTATAAATCACCTCTGCGCCCTCCCAAAAACTTTGACATCATTCTCCAATGGCCCATGTGCTTTTGGGAAAGACATATTTTATGTTGGGGTGATGGTCCCTTTAAGCACTAAGTTTCTTTGAAAAATGATTTCTTATAAAAAGCAACTTGCTTTCAGTCACTGATCATGTTACCAAACTGTCTGGAAATAAACAATAGTAAAGAAGGATCAACAAGAAGTTAATTTCAGGGGAGAGCACATTCTTGAGTGTGGTTCTTTTTTCAAGCAGGTTTAGTTTTAGTTTAGAACAAGCTGACTGCAGGAAACATCTCTTTCAAGCAAAATTTAGCAGAAATTCTATGTGCTGGCTAAAAAGGTTTAAGATTCTTAATAATTGAAGGACTCAACTAAAAGTGAGTTGAACTTCTGGAATAGCCAGGCTGAGAAGAGAGAGGGAGAGAGATAGAGAGTTCTTAGATACAAGACTCTAAAGTTCAATAACATTAGAACCAAGAGCGTTCTGACTTGAGGTTAGATATGCTTAAGATGTTAGTGACGTCCGTGATGAACTGGGAGTCTACAACAGTAGGATGGTTGGAGGAAATCTGAAGAGAATTTGAAGGGGGAATTTGCCAAAAATAAACAGAAGGCCCAATAAATATCAACGCTTATATGTATTTTTGAAACAGTACTCAGATCAAGTGGTTAATCTTCCAATTTCTGATAAGTACCTGATTTGAGTTTTTGTGGGTGTAAGTCAAATGGGAGCAGAAGGAAATCTGAGCTAAGAAGTTCGGTTTAGAGTATAAGTAATTGTGTTCATTGTACTTGCAATATCATTATCGTAACTGACTATTTAAGATAGAGTGTAGTTATTAGTATTCATGTCCTTCGATGTTTGTGCATTAAAGCTCTTTTGTTTCAAACTGTGAACCTTGTGGCTTCACTCATTTAGTAAATATCTAGGCTTTTGGATTTCCAAAAAAAAACGTTACTGGTCTCCATGAGATCATAACATTTCCTAAATTGTGATGCCCTGAATTGGTCACAATTCTCCGGCTGGGGCCTTGTCTGTAATTTGGTTCTAAGGAAAGGTTATCAACCTGAAATGTCCACTCTGTTTATTTCTCCACAGATGCTGCTAGGCCTGCTGAGTATTTCCTGCATCCACAGTGTTTTGCTTTTTTTTAAGCATAACATCCTTGCTTTTGTATTCTACGCCTGTTTATAAACCCATGGATACTGTGCGCTTTTTAAAAAGAATTCTCAACTTGCCTTGCCATCTTCAAACGTTAGTGAACATACAAACCAGTTTTTCTGTTCCTGCATTCCTTTTAAAATTATATGAATTCATTTATATTGACTCTCCTTTTTCTTCCTCCTACAATGCATCATTTCACATTTCTCCTCATTAAATTACATCTTCCCATTCCACCAATGTTCTCTGAAGTCTGTTACTGCCCTTTTCATTATTTACTGCATTTCAAAGTTTCCTGTCATCTGAAAACTTTGAAATTATGCCCTGTATTCCAATGACCATTTTGAAGATGAGATTGGTAACTTGAAGCTTGAGATTGCTTGTCCCTTGCAAGTATACCAGGAGTTACTGACTGTAAGGATGGCTCTAGATATTGAGATTAACTGAGGCACCAGCTAGCAAGCCCCAGCGATTGCGGCTGCCCCTGCGGGTGGGGCAAGCTGTGGCAGTGCCCCCACTGATACCCCAACACTGTGGCTGGCTGCCATGGGTGTCCCCAGCTACAGGCACAGACATGTGAGTAGCTTGTCTCCACATCAGCCTCCAGGGGGAGCACCCCATAGGAGTGGCCAAATGTGGAAGGTGCCACATTCACCTTATGGTTCAGCTGAATGATTTAGGCTGTGGATGTGTTCAGTGATAACACCTCAATATAATAAAATGGGTGATGTTTGAATCCAGACTTCCGTGTTTCCAATGTTTTGTTTGTATTAGGTCACCAGAATGATGAAGTAGGTGTGTGATGCAAAGTTGGGTGGTCAGCAACATTGTGTGGCTGGTGGTGACTTGTCTTCCAGGCATTGTAGGGAAAAAGGAGCACTTCACTGTGTCATATGCATCTTGGATACCCTCGCTGCTTGTGAGAAAGGTGAGCTTGTGAGCTAAATGCAATCCAGAATGTGCCCTCCTCAGGAGAAGTGTGCTTATATCAGTGCAGCTTGATCTTTCCTGCCATCCTGATCAATGGTTTAACATTTTAGCTGGACCTCTGGAAGAACTTGCAGTGGAGGGTAACTATGCTCCACCTCATCGTCCTTCTGCCCTCCCTCCTTCTCAGAAAAGATGTGCCGCTACTCAGCACCTGCCTTCTCAAGATCCACAGCTCTCTATAGGGCCATGTTGTGCATAGGGCAGCAGACCACCACCATGCGAAAAACCCAGAGGGAGTGTACTGGAGGGCATCTCACTGATTGGTCAAGGCACCAGAGCCACATCTTCAGGAGTCCAACGGCCTGCTCTAGGGTGGCTTTTGTACTGAGATGGCAGTGGTTATAGTGCCTCTGTGCCTCTGTTATAGGGTTGCACACAGGTGTCAGCAGTCACTTCTTCAATGGATAATCTTTGTCCTCTAGCAGCCATCCACGTAGCCTCTCAGGTGGTATGAACAGCTGTGGCACTTGTGATTGCTTCAGAATGAAGGTGTCATGGCAGCTGCTAGTAAACAATGCACAGACCTGGAGGAAATAATTGTGGTGGTTGCACACCAAATGCTTTCTGAGAGAGAGGAATCCCTTCCTATGGATAAATGCCCTTGGTTGCTCCACCCAGACTTTGATTGTCACATGGGTGCAGTTGATCATGCTGTGCCCCTGAGGGAAACCAGGGATGGAGGAAAATCCCACCGCTCCCCGTTCCTGTCTGGTCCAATCTGTATGGAACTCCGATACCCTCTCAAACAGGGCATCTATCATCTACCTGATCCTATGATGGGCTTGCGATATACCACTCAGGTCTCCTGCTGCCTCTTGAAATGACTCAGAGGCAAAGAAGCTCAAGGCCACTGTCAATTTCTTGGCTACTGACATGACTGGTGAGGCTTGAGTTGCACCTCTACAAGGGCCCAAAAGTCACCAATCAACTACCTTGATGGTACAGCCTCCAGTGGCACTGCTAATCCGCCATGCGCAGGAAGCTGTTCTTTGCTAGCAGATTCCATGGTGACGGTATTGCCTTCATGCCCTCCCTGTCCCTCAGGCAGCACCTCTGCGCCCCTTTGCATCATCTGGCTGCATTTATTGTTGGAGTGGCTGCATCTCATCACTTCTCATCACCAACTCTGAGTAACTGAACCTCATGCCCAGGGATGATTTTACTTGTCACCATCTGCACCAGAACAGCTGCCTGGACCCCTGCTGTTCCTCACTAATCCCTGGAGGTGCCCCAGAGCCTACATATTAAACTCTCTGCAAGCTTTGTTCCTGCAATAGTCACGGTGTGCCAATGCTTGAATGGCTCTCTGCTTCTTCCTTCTTTTATTAGTTGTTAAGAATTGCTCCAGCCTTTATGGCTGGCTCCCCACAGTGCTGCCACCTCCGCTCCATGGATGTACTTGTGTGACCCTGTGTGTTTCTCTTGCAAAATTCCCCTCAAAAATCTCATTCTGCCTTTCAACAAGTTCTCAATTGACTCCTTTGCATCCTCAACTGATGACCATCATTTTCGGCTGGGTTGCTGCTACTCACTTTACACGCCTCAAGCAAAATTGCTGGGAGGTGAGATTGGGAAGCTAGCATGTATATTTTGGTCCTGCCTCTGCAGTGTTTTGGAAATACATCCCAGTTTTTCTGATGATGGGCTCCCGTTATCATTGTAAAGACCTCATTTATAAGATAGAAATAAAAGTGCATGGAATTGGAGGTAACCTTGGTTGGGAGGAGGAAACAAAGAGTAGAGATAAAGGGCGGGATTTTCCAGCCCCACCAGTGGTGGGACTGTAAAATCCCAGCCAAAGGGCAGAACCTTCTGCTCTCTCTGGTGGTGAGCTTAAAGGTGGGAACGACATTTAATTAGGCAGGATAGTGGCGTACCACAACCCTCCTGCCTTCCTGCCTCTGTCAGAATCAAGTTCTGTGTGGGAAGGCCCCTGGTTGACCCTCCCAGCCTGCTGACAATTGAGGCCCTGAGGAGGTCAATTAATGACCACGTAAGGGCCTCATCCCGCCGCTGCTGGGATTAACCCATTTAGTGTGCATGGCATCTAAAACTATGCGGTCAGCTTATCACCTCAGAGCGGGGCGGGCAGGGGGGTGTGGTATGTGGGTCCCTCGATCAAAGACACTTAATGTCTGATCGAGGGACTGGACATTGGGAAGGGAGGCTGTTGAGAACCAGCCCCTCGCCCTTGTTGCTGACCCCTCTACACCTCTCTCCCTATGCCCCCCATCCTGCAAACTCCTCCCCCCAACATTATTCACCTATGGCCTGGGTCTCTCTGTGATCCTGGGACTCCAGTGCCTGTCCTTCCGATAGCAGCCACAGCCTTCCCAGTGGCGCTGCTGAGTACAAGAGTTGCTGGCCTCTGAATGGCCAACAGCTCTCAGTAGGCGAGACTGCTGCCCCAGAGGAAGGCCCGCCGCTGGCCTCACCACTGCCTGACTGGCTTGTGGTTTGGCAGGCCTTCTCAAAAAGTGGCAGCATGGTCTCGCCGGCAAACCTGCTTCCACAAGATTCTGTCCAAAGGAATTGTTCTCTGATTAACAAGATCATGAACTAGCGGTCAATATGGAGCCTCAGCTTTTCACCATGCATATCAATGACTTTGATGAAGGAATACAGATTTGTATATCTATATTTTCAGGTGACATTAAGCTAGAAGATGCAATAAATTTACTTTGGGGAAGTTCCACTGCTTTCGGAAAAGACGTTAAGCTGCAGCTTATACATTGGATTTTATAACACTAATCATATTAAAATAGCTTACCCAGAATGTTGCCTTAATTATTGTGATGTGATCAGTTGACAAAATGAAAGTTTCACTAAAAAAGGCTTCTCTGCCAGTAAATAAGCATGAGTTGATGCAAAAGTCTGTCGTTATACACATTCTCCCAAGTCACGTTCTCAACTTGATGGAATCTGTTCTCACCAGACTTGGGCAATGAAGCAGAGACAGACCGGGGATCTTCCACCCAGTCTCCTGGGTACAATGCACGTAGGTGAATGTCAGCTAAGCTCCTTCCTTAAAGGAAATTATCTGGATTCCAAGTGGGCCCAGGGTATGGGTTTATGTTAGCTGCGGTAGAGGTGGGGCTGGAAGGATGCTGAATAATTCACATTTAGGAAAAACGCACCAAGGAAAGGAAGCAGTGTTTATTTAATGCAGGGAAGAACAATGACTTCACCTTATGCAGGAAACAGAAATTATGAGAATACCTTAATAAATGTCATGCTGATAAATATGGGAAAGGAATCAGCCCTTTCAGCTCTATTTGCTGAGAAAAACTAATTGTGCTTTCATTCCTTGATTTACTATTGCAGTCAATGGTTTATTTTGCTGTTTACTGAAATGGTATTTCATTTTATCATAAACCCCCATCCATTGACACCTTTCACCACAAAATATTTGCAAAAGAGCTCTAATAAGAAATGAGAAAAAACCTGCTGAAAACACAGTACTTCCATCTTACCGCATTCCAACTTTACACACTAACACAGTGGGAGCTGTGCCTGACCCAAATATTCCCTAATATTCTTTTCTCATCTCATCTGAGGGGATCAACTCATTTTAAATGCTCGTTCCATTGCTGCCTGGTAGCCATTCTTCACGTGCAAGTCTAGACACTGAGTGTTGGTCGACTATTTAGCTGTGTGGTTCTGTGGCGGGTGGTTAGGGGGATGGCAGAAGGGTGTCTCAGCCAAGCTTGATCCTAGAACCCCACCCCCAGACATTTAACACAGGTGCTTTTTGGCAGGAGTCAACTGACAGCAATTTTGATGGACAATTGTAGGATTATACAGCAGAGAATCAATCCCTCCCCTTATCTGTGCCGATTTATCTGAATTCAGGTGGGGCAGCAGGAGGATTAGTGCCCTGCCTCGAGATAAATAAGTTAAGGTTGCTGCGTGCTGTCCACTGATGCCTGCTAGAAAGTGCATACATGCGGATTTGGGTGAGCAGAAGTTCAGGCTTGGTTATGATGTTTGCTATCGAGATGGCAGCCTTGGCTCACATATGAAGAATGCCCATTTGAGCTGGCAGCATCATGAAACAATGCCCAAGCATGAGACAATGATTTTAGGAGAGGAGAGGAGAAATTGAGAGAGATTTAAGTAAAGGGGAAAAAATAATAATTGTACAGAAACTTTTATAACTTGAGGACAGAGATCTTAATTATTAACAAATGCAATCATAGTACAGAAAGAAGCCCATTACGTCTGTGTCATTTCTTTGCTGGAGCAATTTAAAACAAACTCCACTGTGTTCTCATTTCTGCATAGCACCAGATCATCCTCTAATTCATTTTGAAACTCTAGGGACTAGAGCATAAAAATTCATCTCAATGCACCAGCCTAGTGCTGAGGGAGTGCTGTACAGTCGGATGGTCTTTCAACTAAGACATCAAACAGAGGTCCCTTCTATCTTTTTAATTTGTTCATGGGATGTGAGCGTTGCTTGCAAGTTGTTGCCCATCCCTAATTGCCCGTGAGAAGGTTGTAGTGAGTCACCTTCTTGAACCACTGTAGTCCATGAGATGTTGATACACCCACAGTGCTGTTAGGGAGGTTGTTTTGGGGTCTTGACCCAGTGGCTGTGAAGGAATAGCGATATAATTCCAAGTCAGGACGTTGTGTGGCTTGGTGGGAAACTTTCTGGTGGTGATGTTTCAATGCAGCTGCTGCCCTTGTCCTAAGTGCAGAGGTCACGGGCTTGAAAGATCCTGTCGAAAGGGGATTGGCAAGTTGCTGCAGCACATCCTGTAGATGTAACACACTTCCGTCACTGTGCTCTGGTGGTGGAGGGAGTGAATGTTTAAGGTGGTCAATGGGGTGCAAATCAACTGGGCCTGGATGGTGTTGTGCTTTTTGAGTGTTATTGAAACTGCACTCATCGAGACAAGTGGAGAGAATTCCATTGCACTGCTGACTTGTGCCTTGTAGATGATGGACGGGCTTTGGGGAAGCCAAGAAGTGAATTCCCAACCTCTGATCTGCTGTTGTAGTGACAGTATTTACATGGCTGATCCAATTAATTTTCTGGTCAATGGTATTGATGGTGGCTAATGATAATTGTATTGAACATCAAAGGGAGATGGTTAGATCCTTTATTTTTGGAAATGATTATTGTCTGGCACTTGTGTCACATGAGTAACTTATCAATTATCAGCCCAAGCCCAAATGTTGTCCTGGCCTTATTGCATGTGGGCATGGACTTCATTAAAAGAATAACTACGTCTCAAAAGTTCTCAATTGTATATAAAGCACTTTGAGATGAGCTGAGATTGTGATAAGCGTTACATAAACCCATCTTCATTTTCTCCAAATATTTGCTCACTTTTCATTTTTAAAAAACGCAATGTCTCTTTTCCCAAAGGGAAACATTTCATGCTACATCATGTCGCTGTGTAATGAAAGTTTTCCTAAATGTTCTCCTTGTCTCAGAATAGTTTTAGATTGAAGACTACTGACTCCCCAGCTGAATAAAATAATCTTTACCTTTTCCCCCCAAGCTTAGATTTCTCTGCTGTGGTTGAAATAGTTTGAGTGTTCATTAGTCTAAGATGGTAAGGGAGAAATGCTCAATGCTGAAATGTTTGTGGTCTCCAGTTTCTTACATAGGATGTTTATATTTGCATACGCACATTCTATAAATTTCCATACCAGGATAATACAAGTCCTGTCTGCTTTTTCTAAATAAAGTGATACAAATAATATCACTGGAAGGTTGCTCTGGTAGTCACTACTGAAAGGGATCAATGTGTTTGGAATGGGATTTGGGGCTCATTGGGTTAACATATTAGGGAAGCTTTACTTGTGGTTATTTGGGTGTGAGAAGGTGAGAAAGAGACTTGGGAAAGAAGCAAAGTGAATGAAAATTTGTGAAGTTTATAACACCTCAAAGCAATTTTAAAAAACATTGAAACTGTACAAACAAAACTTAAGAAAAATGTTTCCCACAGCCTTGTTCAAACACCAAGTCTGTATACATAATTTCTGATTAGTCAGCCTTAATATTAATTAAGTCCAGCTGCCGATGCATGTGCAATTGGCTGAATTAATTCAATATTTTGTTCGAGCAAGTAATTGCCCTTTTTAAAAGAAACAGCTTTTTATTTAAAAAATAATCACCGGGGAATTTGATGAGTGACAGGCCGGTCAGTGACCTTTGATTCTGAGAAAAGTCCTTTAGAAACAATCCACTGAAATCTCAGGGGGCATTTTATAATCGTGTTTCATGATGTTTTTGATTACTTCAATCTTACCATTCCGAATAATGTTGCAACAAAATAATGATTGCAATAATCATTGTAATCAATCAACTCATCATCAATCATTATCCCTGTGCTGGAGTGGGATTTCCTGAATAAGGATGTGTAGATGATTTTGAGTCACCTTCACCACAAGTTTGTTTGATGCATGATTCTTCAGATTGTTTCACTTTCCAAAACAGTGGTGGACTCCTCTGCTACCCCTGTCATTCACCTGGTTCATATATTTGTATTACTGTTATATTTTACTGGTAATAAGTCACTTGGTTCATATTCTAGTATCTATGTCTTCATACTTCTAATTTCATTGTGCATTGCTTTCTACAGCAGTTTAATAATTAGGTTGATTTTTAAGAAAAGTGTTATTGCAAATTAATAAAAATAACTATAATTCCCTCTGATATTGATTGCAAGAATTGGAAACATTAAATTACAGGATAAGGAAAAAATAAGTCTAGTAAAAGGAACAAGGAGAGACTGATAAGTAGAAATGAGAGACAAAACATCAAAATGAGGAGAGCAAAAATAGAAACATGTAGCAAAAATGTAAAAATGAACATAAAAATGGAAATATACTTAAACAAAATTGTAATAACTTGTGGGAAGATACGGTTTAGTACAGAAAAACCTAAACTTTTTTTGAGGGCACATATTACGATGCTTACACGCTCTTCACCATCTTTTTAATGGAAGCCCCTCCCTCTGCATTGACCTCTAGTTGATTGACAGGAGAGAGGGACAACTAATCCAATTACTACATTTCCTCTCTCTTTAAGTTCCTTATAAGTTTACTACAGCAACATGTCTGAAAACTAACAAAACGTTTGTAATGTCTCCTGTCTTTGACTTCCCTTGTAATCAAAGAACATTAGACTGCTCAAACTCCAAGTGATCGCTAGGGGATTATTCTGCCCCTTAGTGTCCTTGGCAATCACCTCTGGGCTATGACTACAAATTAAGTCTCTGAGGTGCTCTGCAAGAATAGTCAGAGCAATGCAGCCCTTCTGAGGGAGATTCCGGAACAGGAACAATGGGGTCTTGAGCTGCACAAAAAGGTGCGTCACTGGAACTGGGTGGTTCTGTATTCAACAGCTCGTTGGATGTGTCAGGAATAGCAGCTGTAGGGTGACCACACACTTCAGAGGTCAGCAGTGAAACATCAATCACAGGTTGATCTTGCGTCCGTTGAGATGTTTCTCTTGCATGAATGTGATCCACATGTTTGCGCACTACTTTGTTCTCAACTTGAACTCAAAATGGCAATGGACCAGTTTCTGAAATGATGGCTCCTGGAGTCCAGCATAATCCACTTCCAAAGTTACGCACGTGCACAGGATCGCCTGCTTTGAACATACGAGTACCGCTGTGTAGGTTGTGGTTCAGTTTTTGAGTGGTTTGTTTTTTGTCTCATCTTCCCCTCCAAATTGGGAAATACCAAATCCAGACATGTGTGCAAGGGGCACTTCATCAGCAGCTCCGATGGTGTGGAGCCTGCAGTAATCTGTGGTAGTGTGCGGTAACTCAGAAGGAATCTGAGGAATCCAAAGTACCTCCAGACAACTTCTTCATACCGGCTTTAAAGGTCTGGACAGTTCTTTCAGCTAGTCCATTTGACAAATGATGCCAGGGAGCAGTCTTTATGTGTTGGATGCTGTCCAGGTCTGTGAACCTCTGAAATTCTACACTGGTGAAAGCTGTTCCATTGTCAGAGACAATAATCTCAGGCATACCATGTATACGAAGGGAGTGACGCAGCTTCTCAATAGTTGCAGCTGAAGTTGGCATTTTTACCTTGTAGACATCAAGCCACTTTGAATGTGCACTGATGAGGAACAGGAAGATAGTGCCTAGAAACGGTCCCACATAGTTAATATGCATTCTGACCCAAGGACAGCCAGGCCATTCCCATGGGTGAAGAGGAGATGAAACAGGTAGCTTCTGATGTTGCTGACAAAGGGAACAGTGTTTAACCATGCTCTAGATGTCACTGTCTATTCCTGGCCACCTGACATAACTACAAGCCAACATCTTCATCCTTGATGTGCCTGGGTGTGTGCTGCGGTTTTCTGCCAAGCGTGACTCTCTGCCCTGGGAAGGGACCACGGCTCTGGAACCCCACAGCAAGATTCAGTCCTGACCACTCAGTTCAGTGATTCTGGAATAAAAGTGGTGCAGGTCATCTGACACAAGGTCACTTGGCCAGCCTTGTAAAATGAAGTCATTAACTTTTGACAGTACTGGGTCTCTGCTCGTCCAATTCTTGATCTGCTTAGCACATACAGGTAATGAATCCAAGAAATTTAACAACAATGTTAACTCTTATGGAACGGGTGTGTTGACTGCCCAATAATGGAAGATGACTAAGTACGTTTGCATTGGCTATATGTGAGCCAGGGCGGGACATGAATGTGTACTCATAAGCTGCTAGCATCAGGGCCCAATGCTGGATTCTTGCTGAAGCTAGAGGTAGAATAGCTTTGTTTTGGCCGAACAAGCTTGTCAGTGGCTTATGTTCAGACACAATTGCGAAATGTTGTTTGTGCAGGTATTGGTGAAACTTCTTGTCACCAAACACAACCGACAGCCATTCTTCCTCCAGCTGGGAGTGGCCCTTTTCAGCCTGGGAGAGTGTTCTTGAAACATAGCCGATGGACCTTTCTGACCTGTCCTCCATTTGATGTAACAATATGGCTCCTGTGCCATAGGGAGAAGCATCACATGTCAGGACTAGCTCTTTAGCTGCGTCATAATGTACCACCAAGCATGATGAATGAAGCAGTTTCTTTGCTGCTACAAAGTCTATTTTTTGCTGTGAACCACATGATCAGTGGTGGTCCTTCCTCAGCAACAGGTGGAGTGGTGCAAGCACAGTGAACAGATTAGGTAAGAAATAGTTGTAATAATTTATCCCTAGGGATGACTTAAGCTCTGTCACATTACAGGGTGATGGTGCATCTGTAATGGCTTGGATCTTGTCTTCAACAATGATGCGTCCACTCTGGCCCAGGTAGGTTACCTCAGATGCCTGGAATGTGCATTTTCCTTACTTCAAATGCACAGCTGCTTCCATAAATCTTTTCAGCACTTCCTCAAGGTTGGCTAACTGTTCAACTTTGGTCAGCCTAGTGACGAGGATGTCATCTAAGTACACAACCACAAGGGGAAGTCCCTGCAGGAGACTCTCCGTGGTTTGCTGAAAAATGGCACATGCAGATGTAACTCCCAAAGGCAACCGGGTGTACTGGTAAAGACCTTTGTGAGTGTTGATTATCAAATACTCTCTTGATGTACTGTCCAATTCCAATAGCTGAAAGGCATGACTCTTGTCTAGCTTTGTGTATGACTTGCCTCCTGCTAACTTGGCATACTAGTCATCAATTTTTGGAATTGGGTATTTGTTAAGCTTTGCTGCTCTCTTGACTGTCAGTTTGTAGTCATTGCATAAATGTAAGGTCTGGTCTAGCTTGACCACTGGGCCATTGTTTGCAGGCCACTCAGAAAACTGGACAGGCTGAATTATTCCCAGGTTTTCCAACATTACAACTCTGCTTCCACTTTTTCTTTTAGCGAGTAAGGCAGCAGTCTGGCCTTGAAGAAGCATGGTGTTGCTTGGGCGTCAATGTGTATTTTAGCTTTCAAGCCCTTCAGTTTTCTCAACTCTTCTTGCAAAACAGTGTCATATTTCTTCAAGAGCTCTGGAATTCCATCAGACTTCAAATGGAATATTTCTGACAAGTCAAGTTTTATTTTTTGCAGCCAATCTTGACCCAGCAGGCTGGGCCCCTCCCACTGTATGACTAGCATAGAAATCTTGGCCATCTGCGGTTTGTAGCAGACTGGAACAACAGCAATGCCTCTGACATGAATGGCGTAGGTTCTCAGTTTGGCGGATGTGTGCTCAAATTTCAATGGCTGACTCCCCTCACTGAGGTACTTGAACGTGTGCTCCCCAACAACAGTAGCTGAAGCACTGGTGTCCACCTCCATCTGCAGTTGCTTGCTATCCACCTGCATTGTCACTGCAATGGGCTCAGATTTAACAGCAATCACACGATACAGAGAGTATACATCAGCAGCATCAGCTTCTGCAGTGTCAGTTGACTCAATCAGATTTGTTCACTGCTTTGCTATTTGTTTATTTTTGTTCTGCATTGTCTAGCCAGGTGTCCTTTCTTGTTGCAATTGTTGCACTCTGCCTCTCTTAATCTGCATACATCTGCTCCATGATTCCTGTCACATCTATAGCAAATGTGTACCTTGTCAGCTGATGCATCGTAATTAGGCTTCCTGGCTCATTGCTTGGTAGACAGGGAATCGCGCTGACAATCTGCTGTGCCACTTTTTGCGCTATGCTCAGGGGCAGGCTTATGCCTAACATGGTGCACTGTTATAGTATTCACGTGCTGTAAATCCTGAGAGTCTTTTGCAGCACTTTCCATAGCGTGAGAAAGTTCCAGAGCGCGCTTGAAATCAATATCTGATTCAGCAAGCAAACGGCACTGTATGGCATTGTTATTCACCCTGCATACAAGTCTGTTCCACAGCATCTCATTCAAGGCATCCCCGAACTCACAGCACTTGGTCAGCTGTTTCAAGTTCGCCACAAAGGCAGCAGTAGATTCCCCCAGAGAACCAACTCTCATGTTGAACTTGAAGTGCTGCATAATTACAGACGGTTTTGGCTGAAAATGCAACTTCACAAGCTCCAGTGACTTATTGTATGGCGTAGTACTGGGTGCATTCGGGGCAGTCAGGTTTCTGATAAGATTATACGTTTTGCTTCCACACACACTCAGCAGGATAGCTCTATGTTTATCTTCACCATTCACAATGAAATGGAAACCGAGTTTCTCGACATACTGACTCTGATCCTCTCTATCTGCATCGTACAGATCAATCCTCCCGAAAACAGCATGATCGGTAAGTATTTCTCAGTGTTGTGTTACTCACAGCAACCAAGGTGAAGTATGCAGCATAAGTTGGTTTTATTCTCGTCGTCAACTGTAATAACTTGTGGGAGGAGCTGGTTCAGTGCAGAAAATCTTAACTTTTATTGAGGGCACATGTTACGATGCTTACATGCTCGTTGCCATCTTTCTACTGGAAGCCCCTCCCCCGTGTTGACCTCTAGTTGATTGATAGGAGGGAGGGACAACTAATCCAATTACTACAAAAAACAATAAACGAATGAGCCAACTAATAGCCAAAAGTTTTTTGTATTGGTGTCCATTCACACTTTCAGGTCTGAAAATGTAACTTGCTTGAACTCAAAGAGTACCCCCAAAATATGAAAGCTGATACAAAATTAAGTATATTAATTTGTTGCATTCGTCTTTACACATTACGCATGCACACACTTTCTGTCAACGATTTTTGCAATTTATAATGGCAAATTGCCTAATTATCACAAGTAATTACACCCTCCCACCAGTGATGGCACTGTGACACATTAGTTTTGCATCACCCAGCGTTGCAGAAAAACACCAAGTGCTACAATCAACAATACTCCTCTGCTTTCCAAACTTGCATAAATTTTGATATTTTAAATCAAACTTTAAATAAAAATAAGGCCCAAATATATGATTTTGACATTCTGGTCCAATTAGCCTTATCCTCCAAGCCATGTCATCAGAAAAACCACACTTGGCCTTGACACTCCCTGCACAACACCATGGGAGATCATCTAATATTTTTATAATTAATTCTAAGTAATTCTGAAAGGGTTTTTCAATTAGTTTCCTGCAGAATGAATGGACATGGAGGCAGATTAAGCCAGTGAATTTGGTCACTTTGAACTGATACTGAGAAGAACCTTTTTATGACAGAATAGCACAGCTTGAGATCTTTAGATATTGAAACCAAGTGAAAACCTACAAACGTGAAGAAAAATTGCTGGTTACATCCATCGCTATCCTATTTACGGGATGTTGTTCATTGAAATAAGAAAGCATTTTTACTCAACAAAGGAGGTATTAGATGCAGAGCATGGGCTAAAGTTAACAGTTGTGTCTCTGTCCGGGCCAGTGCTAATTATGTCATTATAATAATTAAAAGGGCAGCTGGAAGAGCTATCATGGGATGTTACATTAACAGGTCACCATAGACCAAACAACACAGACATTTCTACACTGTTGTCGTTTGTTGAAGTGAGATGCTAAGAACCCCAGATACTAGTGCGACTGCCAGATGTGGGCTCACTGTAGACTATTTTAGGTTTACAAGTTGTGTAATGAAAATCTGGAAGCATTCCACATTTGGCAAATACTTCTGGGCTATTAAATCACGCGAAGCACGAAGGATCATGCTAGAGAGAAAGGGATATTCTGGCAAGTGTTTTGAGTTAAACTGACCCAGATTAGGTTGCATATTTAGGGATTCCAGTCAAAACTATTACAAGACCGATAAGGTGCGGAATCCTCTTTTTACACTGTTTCTGTAATGGCAAAAAAAGTTAAAAAGTTAATTGTTAATTTTCTGAACTTTTTGAAATAATTCTGTCCAATTCACATGAGTAAAATGAGAACCACCTTTCACAGTTAGAAAGGATAGAATTTTGATACAATCTGTTTTAACAATATCAAAACTAGCCCTGTAGGTGAAACTGCAGTGTAAAGATTATAGACTGCTTTCTCCCATACAAATCTAACCATGTCATATGGCTAGGTTGCATCAGAATAATGCAGTTGGAAGACAGTCTGTCTTTCCTGCTAGCATGTGTCAGCAGGAGGTATCACTGACATTGTACTTTGTTACATGGTTTCTATAACTATTGCTAGACCGGCAATAGCAAGCCTGGAACTAACTAAGCTAACTAAAGCGATGCTAAATTTAAAAAAAAAGCAACCACAAAGAAGATTTATCTCTCTCCTAATTATGCAAATAAAATCTTGGATACACCAGTATTGGGCAGATATTAACTTTGGGGGTCCAGACAGAAAATAATTTTAGGTAAGTGTTTTGAAGACTAATTGAGTAAAGTTTGGTATGAGGTGCATGGACTGATGATGGGAAAATGAGGCTAATAGCTGGAAGATTATAAGGTGGAGAAATCTGGTTGGCACTTCACATTTTGAGATCCATGAAATCACAATAAATGTATAAGGTTAATAAAGTTAAGGTTGATAAAGTTATGCAACATATAGAATAACTATACCTAATACTACAATAATCCGAAAGCATTACCAACAGGAATGTTTGATTACATGATGTCATTATTTCTGACTCCTCTTAAGCCAGTACAATTCAAATCCTTAAACCCACCATATATGTTGGATGTTGACAGTTACTAGGCTGCACTTGTATAAAACATTTGTTAAAAGTGACAGCCAGTAACTTACACCTGCAATTGAATTGTGTTTCTTGGACCACCTACACATACTTTGGAACATTTTTTCCATTCTGCTCAACAGTGCGCTTCAAGGGTTTAGGACAGTTTTGGATTATAGAAACAGGAACAGGCCATTCAGCCTCTGCAATTTGTTCCACATTCAGTTGGTTTGTGGCTGACCTGTATCTCAACTCTGTCTATCTGCTTTAGGTCTGTAACCCTTAATGCCTAAAAATAATCCCTCAGTTTGACATTTTCAATTGATCCAATCACAATTTTTGGGGGAAAGAAATTCCAAATTTCCACTATCCTTTATATGAAAAAATTCTTTCTGACATAACTGCCTGCACAGCCTAACTTTAATTTTAATATTATGCCCCTTGTTCTGGACTACCTGAGTATATTGAGTAGATAGAGAGAAACTATTAACCTTTGACATCTTGAATACCTCTCGTAGTCTCAAAGATGTCCACAGCACAGAAGGAGGCCATTCAGCCCATTGTGTCCATGCCGGTCAACAAAGATCTGACTACACTGATCCCATTTTTCAGTGTTTGGCCCATAGCCCTGGAGGCTATGGCAATGCAAGTGAATATCTAAATACTTCTTAAATGTTATGAGAGCTTCTGACTCAACCACCTTTTCAGGCAGTGGGCTCCAGACACCCACCACCCTCTGGGTGAAAAATTTCTCCTCAACTCCCCTCTTAGCCTTCTACCTCTTACATTAAATCTATGCCCCCTGGTTGTAGAGCCCTATACTAATGGAAAAAGTGCCTTCCTATCCACCCTATCTATGCCCCTCATAACCTTATACACCTCTATCAGGTCCCCTCTCAATCTTCGTTGATCCAAGGAAAACAACCCCAGCCTATCCAATCTTTCCTCATAGCTCAGACCCTCCAGCCCAGGCAGCATACTGGTAAATCTCCTCTGCACTCTCTCCAGTGCAATCACATCCTTCCTATGATGTGGAGACCATAAATGCACGCTCCAGTTGTGGCCTAAACAGCATTTTATAGTTCCAGCATAACCTCCCTGCTCTTGTGTTCTATGCCTTGGCTATTAAAGGCAAATATCCCATATGCCTTCTTAACCACCTTATCTACTTGCCCTGCTACCTTCAGGGATCTATGGATATGTACACCAAAGTCCCTCAATACTTCAATACTTTCCAGGGTCCTACCATTCATAGTGTAATCCCTTGCCTTGTTAGCCCTCCCCAAGTGCATTACGTCACACTTTTCCAGGTTGAATTCCATTTGGCACTGCTCTACCTAACTGACCAGTCCATTGATATCCTCCTGCATTTTACGGCTATCCTCTTCATTTATTTACCACCCTACCAATTTTCATGTAATCTGTGAACTTCTTGATCATACCCCCTACATTTAAGTCCAAATAATTTATGTACATCACAAACAGCAAGGCCCCAGCACCGAGCCCTGGAAACAGACTTCCAGTCACAGAAACATCCCTCTACCATCACCCACTGCTTCCTCCTCTCAGCCAATTTTGGATCCAATGTGCCACTTTGCCTCGGATCCCATGGGCTCCTACTTTCTTGACCAGTCTGCCATGAAGGGCCTTATCAAAAGCCTTGCTAAAGTCCACATAGAGCACATCAAATGCATTACCCTCATCAACACTCTTGGTACCTCCTTGAAAAATTTGATCAAATTTGTCAAACAAAATCTTCCCTTAACAAATCCACGCTGATTATCCCTGATTAACCCATAGATAAAAACAATTACTGCGGATGCTGGAAATCCAAAACAAAAACAGAATTACCTGGAAAAACTCAGCAGGTCTGGCAACATCGGCAGAGAAGAAAGTTGACGTTTCGAGTCCTCATGACCCTTCAACAGAACTGAGTGAATATTAGGAGAGGGGTGAAATATAAGCTGGTTTAAGGTTGTGGGGGGTTGGGGGGGGTGGGGGGATGTGGAGAGGAGGAGGGGGGGAAGAGAAGTTGGGGGGGAACAAAGAGGTGTCGAAGGTGGTGATATTATCTAAATGAATGTGCTAATTAAGAATGGATGGCAGGACACTCAAGGTACAGCTCCAGTGGGGGTGGGACGGAAAGGCTAACAGGGCATAAAAGATATAGATTTAAAAATAATGGAAATAGGTGGGAAAAGAAAAATCTATATAAATTATTGGGAAAAACAAAAGGAAGGGGGAAGAAATGAAAAGTGGGTGGGATGGAGGAGGGAGTTCAAGATCTAAAGTTGTTGAATTCAATATTCAGTCCGGAAGGTTTTAAATCTATATCTTTTATGCCCTGTTAGCCTTTCCGTCCCACATCCACTGGAGCTGTACCTTGAGTGTCCTGCCATCCATTCTTAATTAGCACATTCGTTTAGATAATATCACCACCTTCAACACCTCTTTGTTCTTTTGTCTGTGACATCTTTTGATTATCTGCTTCTATCACTGCTTGCTTGTCCCTACGATCACACACCCACCCTCCACACTTCTCCCTCCACCCCCCCAACCTTAAACCAGCTTATATTTCACCCCTCTCCTAATATTCACTCAGTTCTGTTGAAGGGTCATGAGGACTCGAAACGTCAACTCTTTTCTTCTCCGCCGATGCTGCCAGACCTGCTGAGTTTTTCCAGGTAATCCTGATTAACCCATGTCTCTCCAAGTGCAGATATATTCTGTCCCTCGGAATTCTCTCTAGTAACTTCCCCACCACCAAGGTTAGACTGACTGGCCTGTAATCTCCTGGTCTACCCCTTCCTCCCTTTTTAAATAATGGAACAATGTTAGCAGTCCTCCAGTCCTGCACCTCACTTGTGGCCAGACAGGATTTAAAAATTACTGCCAGGGCCTCTGATATCTCTTCTCTTGCCTCCCTCAATAACCTAGGATACATCTCATCTGGGCCTGCGGATTTATCCACTTTTAAGGCCGCTAATTCTGCTAGTACCTCCTCTCTCTCAATGTTAATTTCCTCTAATATTTCACAGTCCTCCATCCTGATGTCTATATCTTTGTTGTACTTTTCCATTGTGAAGACTGACGCAAAGTATTCATTGAGAACTGCACCCATGTCTTCCGGGTCCACACACAGATTAACTCTATGGTCCCTAACTGGCCCTACTCTTTCCCTTGTTATTCTCTTGCCCTTTATATATTTAAAAAAAACCCTTTGGGTTTTCCTTTATTCTACCCAGCAATGCTTTCTCATGCATTCTCTTAGCTTTCTTAAGTTCCCCTCTGCACTTTTTATACTCTCTAAGGACACTGCCGTATTGAGCCCTCGGTCTCTGCCATAAGCTTCTCTTTTTTCCTTAATCCTAAATCCTAACCTTTATCTCTCTTGACATCCAGGGTCTCCGTACTTAGTTCTCCGCTTTGTCTTTTCGGGAACATATTTTCTTGCTGTTTCCTCCTTGAATGCCTCCCACTGCTCTGACACACTCTTATCAGCAAGTAACTGCTCCCAGTCCACTTGTGCCGAATCGCATCTCATTTAGTAAAATTAGCCTTTCCCCAGTTTAGAACTTTTATTCCCAGCCCAGCCTTATCCTTTTCCATAACTATTCTAAATCTAACTGAGTTATGGTCACTATCTCCAAAATGCTTCCCTACTGATACATCTTCCATCTGCCTGGGCTCATTTCCGAATATTAGATACAGAACTGCCCCCTCTTTTCTTGGGCTCTCAATGTACTGGCTAAAAAAGTTCTCTTGGATGCAATTTAAGAATTTTGCTCCCTACCTTGCACACTAAAACTGTCCCAGATAATAGGTGGGTAGTTAAAATCCCCTACTATTACTGCCTTATTGTTCTTACACTTCTCTGAAATTTGATTATATATTTGATCCTCCCTGACTGTTTGGGGGCCTATAGTACACACCCAGCAGTGTGTTTGCCCCTTTTGGTGTTTTTTTACTTCTACCCATATGGCTTCATTTGATGATCCTTCCAAGATATCACTCCTCACTGCTATAATTGATTCCTTGATCAATATTGCAACCCCCCTCCTCTTCTATCCCCCTCTCTCTATCTCATCTGAATACCCTATAACCAGGAATGTTGAGCTGCCAATCCCGCCCTTCTTTTAGCCAAGTCTTGGTCATAGCTGTGATATCATAGCCTACATGCATACCTGTGCCCTCAGTTCATCTGTATTATTCCTCAGGCTCCTTGCATTAAAATATATTCCACTTAGCCTTACTAAACTCACTTCTTTCTTATCTAGCCTATGTTTCCTCTGCCTTCCAGACTCACTTACTAGTGCTTTAACTTTTAATTCCATCTCAGCTTCTCTCCCCTCTGACCTACTTTTCAGGATCCCATTCCCCGCCAATTTAGTTTCAATCCATCCCAACAGCATTGGCAAACTTCCCCACAAGGATGTTGGTCCCGCTCCTGTTTACATGTGACCCGTCCATCTTGTACAGGTCCCACCTCCCCCAGAAACGGTCCCAATGCTCCAGGAATCTAAAGCCCTTTCTCCAGCCACACATTCATCTGCTCTATCCTTCTGTTCCTATACTCACTCCTGCGTTGCACCGGGAGTAATCTGGAGGTTACTCACTTGGAAGTCCTGCTTTTCAATTTCCCATCTAACTCCATAAAGTCTGCTTGCAGGATCTCATTTCTCTTTTTTCCTATGTCATTCATCCCAACATGGACCCTGAGCTCTGGCTGTTCCCCTTCCCCCTTCAGAATTTCCTGCAGCTGTTCCATAACATCCTTGACCCTGGCACCCGGGAGACAACATACCATCCTGGAATCACATCTATGGCTGCAGAAGCGCCTGTCTACTCCCCTCACTAATGAATCCCCTACCACTATTGCCCTTCCACACTTCTTGCTCCTGCCCTGAGCAGCTGGACCATCCACAGTGTCATGGCCTTTGCTCTGGTTGGCGTCCACGGTCACTCTCACCAAGTTCTAAGGCCAAAAAACAGTTTGCGAGCGCGATGCTCTCGGGGGGATTCCCTCACTACCTGCCTGGTCCCCTCCTTCTGTCTGGTGGTCACCCATTCCCTCTCTGCATGCACTTCCTCTTGCACTCTCTTCTAGGTTCTGCTGACTGCCTGTCCCAGGGTCTTCCTCTCGCCCTCTTCCCTAAGTGCTGCTGACTGCCTGTCCCAGGGTCCTTCTCCCGCACTCTCCTCAATTAGATAACTCAGATAGATAACTCCTTAATCTTCTGTATTCAAGTTGAATACAAACCTAATCTGTGCAATTTGCCCTCAATTTAACTTTTAGCTCCAGTATCATTCTGGTGAATCTGTGTTGCACCCACTTATATTCTTCCTGAGGGCCTGGGCTGAAGACAAGCTCTACGTGGGGTCTAACCAGAGCTCTGTACAATGGTAACAGAACTTCCACTCTCATGTTCTCCTCCCCTCAATATAAACATTCCATTTGCTTTTTAAATCATCATTTGTTTTGTACTTTTCCTCTTTTGTTCAATAATTTCTGTTCTTGGATCCCAAAATCTCTCTGCTCATCTGCACTCCCAAGGATAGATCTGAAAAAATCTATCTTTATCAGGTTGAATGGATGTTCTCATACTTATCCGCAATAAATTCCAGTTTAGCTCATTAACCTAACCTGCTTATATTTATGTTATTTACTATGCTGCCTAACTTTGTGTCATCAGCAAACTTAGATAAACAGCTCTCTATTCCTTCATCCATGTCATTTAAAAATAGTGAAGAGCTGAGGAGCTACTACATATCTCTGTGGAAATCATTAGAGAAGGAAAACGATGCTTTCTAGAGAAGCTGGATTACACTACAGGAGACAAGCTTCTACTCGCCATTACTCTTCCAAGCATATTCATTTATCTACTCTTGCCCAGGAAAAATGCCTGTAAAATCTTAGATTCACCAAGAGGGCACTGACAGAGTTGCGCCATGTACTTCAAGATAGCCACAATCCAAACTTCAGGACAGGTATGGCACTGCCGTTGGATGTCAAGGTCAATTTAATGCAGAATATTTTCACTTCTGGCTCTTTCCATGCTGTCACAAGGAACATCAATCAGTCTGCATTCCACAGATGCAGTCATCAGGTGTATCTTGCACTGCTTACAACAGCAAACAATTTTATCACTTTCCCTATGGACAACTGGCAAAAGCATGAGAGTGTTAGGATCATTGATTTCACACATGCAACCCTATATACTCCCCCACACAATAGTTGCCATTCATGAACAGAAAGGACTATCATTCAGTCAATGTGCAGGTAATCTGTAATCACATTCTCCAAAATCACAAAGAACTTGAAAATGCTTGTGATTGCTAATGTAGCTTCTGAACTGCTAAGAGTCTTCTGGTATGGCAATTGTTTTGTGATGGTGGCTTTTCTAGGAGTTCAACTTTGGAAGAAGGAGATGGAATAAGCCGGGAAAGTAAATGGAAGGAGCAAGTAGAAGCAAACCTGCTTGGAGAAATTCCTATCCCTCCCAGCAGAGTTTATAAACCCAGAACACGCCTGAAATCTCAAAAGAGCATTCCTCAAGGAAGCTTTAATTCTCCAGGGAGACAGAGACAGATTTTCCATATCCTGCAAGAAGGTCTGCAGCCAACAGTTACAGCTAGCCCAAGCATTCCCTCTTGATGTTTGGTCTACTGTGGCCCTGAACTTCATTGTCTCTGCTCCTTCTAGGCTGCCAAAGGGAATATCAGCAATATCAATCAGTCTGCAATCCTATAAGTATGAAACAGGTGAGGAATGCCTTGTTTGCTAAATACATTCGTCACTTTTCCTATTGACATAAGGAGCACAGGAAAACTGATGAATGCATTTACTTTCAGGCACTGGGTTTCTTACAGGTTGCAGGATTTGCTGAAGTCCAGGGTAGCATTCACTGCATCAATGCTTTCCTTCACATAATGCAACTACCTTCTTGAAGCACAAAAGATTGCACTCTATTAATCTGCAACTAATCTGACCCACCACACATCATACATGCTTTTATATTTTCTATATCATCCAATCCTCACTATTTGCCCCCGCAATGTGAGTGAGAGTGGCTGCTTAAAGAGAGGACCTATCTCCTGCACACAAGGTCGGGGAACACCTCTACAATCAGATACAAGTATCGGCCATGGTTCAGTGGTAGCATTCTTGTCTCAAAGTCAGAAGTTTATGGGTTTATGTCCCACTCCAGAGACTTGAGAACTTATTGTGGGCTGACATTTCACTGCAGTACTGAGCTGTCTTGTTGGAGGTGCTGTCTTTCTGATAAATAGGGGGCACAAGATTTGCTATAGTAGTGCTGGTAGTTTTGGTGATATGGATGCCAGTTAAAGTGTAAAATGGTGGGGGGAGGGATGGGGTGGGGTGCTGCTCCTGACTACTTAATCCAGTGTGGTCCATATCAATTGGCATGTTGCTGAGGAATGTAGCATGGCTGGTATGTATATGCACTGGAAGTATGTGGAGCAGGCAGATCATGACGTTAGTCAATACCTTAACTCTGAATTGACACATGTCCTATTTTCAACCTTGTTGTTTTAGTTAACATCCTCTCAAACATGCGCAGCTGAATATGAATTCAGCTACCCCCTCCAACAGCGCTATTTAAATGTATCCATCTAACTTGCAGCTTAGTTGCTCATTACTATCTGTTAAAGCATTTGTAGGAGCACTTGTTGGAAGATTTCTGAAAAGTTGGTAAAGTTTGCAAGGGGTGGTGCTGGATGTTGGTTGTTACTGGAAAGCCTCTCAGTACACCAATTGTTTCCAGTCATGGGGGCTATAGTTACAGTCCCTCTTGGATTTCTGAATCAGAGGGGGATGGTGCAGAGGCAGCAAAAAAGACAAGTTGCTCACAGAGGGAGGGGGAGAGGGCTCTCAGCAGGAGGCCTTACCAACCTAGGGACTTCAGTGCCTGGAGCACTTCTACCTGCGCCTTAGTCAGGAGCAGTGTGTTCAGTGGCTGTGTTTCACTAAGGAGGCGGTTGCAGAGCTGTGCCACTTCTTGGAACCAGAATTACAGCCTCACAGCAGGGCAAGGACAACAGTGATGGTGGCCATATAGCACTGAATTTTTTTTACCAGGGCTGGAACATGTGAGATATAAACATTTTGCAGATCACCGTTCATTTCTGCATCTGGGAGGTTGCAGAGGCTCTGTATGCCAGGAATGGGGACTTCATTGTCTTCTCTCTAAGCAGAGAGAACAGCAGAACCACATATGTACCTTTGCCAGGATAGTGAGTGTCCTCTTGGCGCATTGTGGCATCAGCTTGGGTGCCATATCTCAACGGTAAGATATACCATAGTTGAACATGAGTACTGTTCACTTAATGTACATTTGGTGTGTGACCATACCTGGCACATAATTCTGGGGATTGCTAGCTATCCTGGCTATCCTGTCACGATGTATTAATCCTGCGCCAGTCCACTTTTCCAACAACATTCCAGCCCCCATGTTGGGGCAGACAGGCAGGTAGAATGGAGACCATAATCAGATCAGCCATAATCTTATCAAATGGCAGAGCAGGTTTGAAGGGTTGAATGGGCTACTCCTGCTCCCAAGTCCTATGTTCTTATATACCATGTTGATTCTGAGGGTGGCTGTTCAGTGAAAAGGGCTATCTGTTTTACACCTGGCTGATGACTCCTCTTTGCCACTCAGCCATCTGTAGCCAATGCTAATACAATGAGAATCATGCTGCCACAAACAATAGCATCAAGTTGACCATTGGGATACTGAAACAATGATTCTGCTGACCGGACTGCTCAGGAGGAACTCGGCAGAATACGTGGCCCAATTCATAGTGCTCTGCTGCATCCTCCACAACTTGACCCACCATGAAGGTGTAGACCTTACACCACGGGTTCAGTGACAGGAAGAGGAAGAGGGACATCCAGATTCCAGAGCAGCTGTCCGTGAGCACATTCAACAGACTCTGGTTCCCCTGGACAAATCCCTAGATCCCCATTGTTCAACACTTCCCCACCTTCGCATCCCTCTGTTACAGAATCTCACAATGTCCTCTTCACCAAAATCCTAAAATAAAGGATACTATATAACGACAGTTCCATATCGACTTTATCCAACAATGCAACAAATGTTCCATACAATACTCAGCTAATCACTCCTGTGGATTTCTTTAATGCCTATATTTTGGGTGCTTTTGCCAGTCCTAGTGCTCCTATGCAATGCTACACCAGTGATTTGTGGAAGATTGCTGACTTTCACTGGGGGAAACTGTAGATGGCCTTGCTGGACAATTTCAGCATTCTGGGCCATGAAGCCCTTGCTTTGGATTGCACCAATTTGACATTGGCAGTACCAGTTTGGGCTGAAAGGCACTGGTGCAAGGATAGTGTTGGGAACATGAATGCTGTCACCATAAAAGAGGATAGCAAGTTTATGCTCCATGGAATCACTGTCACTGCCTCAGGGCATTACCTCAGCAATCCTAGCAATCTGCTGGAGAACTCATTATTGGATGCCAAGAGACTCTGCAAGCGCCTTTGAATACTGGTCCCCAACCAAGTTGGCAGCAGTCTGAGCTTACCTGGCATTAGGTTGGGCTTGCATGTCAAGAAGCAGAGGTTTCATAACCTCAGTCTGAGCTTCCTTGCTGGAAAGGATGGACTCCAGGCTCTGTGCAAAGCCCTATTTCAAATTGACTCAACACTTGCAGATCCCATCTCTATACTACCCGCTAAAGTTTGTGCAGTGTCATAATTTCAGGTAGTGGCGGATTAAGTGATGGTGTTTCTTCCTCCTTAATTTGCTCTCCTTCTAGGCCTTCAGTCTTAGGCACTAACAGTTGGCAATTCTTGGGTATCTGAAAGCATAAATACACAAGGGGAGGTTTGGGGTGGGGAGGGTTGGGAAAGCAAGAGGTGCATGGTTATGCCATATGCAGCTTGTACATTATAACAGATGGTAGGATGAAATGAAGTGGCATTTGATGAGAAGTTCATAAGAATCTAGTTACTTTGGAAAAATCTATACTGGAGCTCCACTACCCAGTACAAAGGATTGATAGAGTTTTTACACTTGAGCTCCAATGTAGTGCGTAGCTAATTGCTTCTGTTATTGGAAGGCTCAGAGTAAACAACAGTAAGAGAAAAATCTGAGAACTTGTCACCCAGGGCTGATCGTGGAATCTGGTTATACAGCGGCAGCAATAGAGATCCAAGAACAGGCCTCAGGCTATCTATTCTCTTAGGTCAGGAAAAGTGCACACTCTGGTAAGACCTCAGGAGAAGAGAGGAGAGAAAATAACTTTCAAAAAGAATAATGTTGAAGGCCAAAGTAAACCAAACTAAAATTTAATGTGATAGTATCTTTACATTGAACTCTCAATGTACATTTGAGCATTGTTATGCTGAAATATACAGGTAATTAATTATCTATTATTTTTAAGTCAATTATCTTCTGCACATTTGCTTCAGGATATCTTTATGTTATCTGATATTGCATTTTCATGTGAAAACATGCAGACCTATCATACATTTTAAAGGTATCTAACTATTGCTGTTATTATCCTAGATTGACTTGTTGCTTCTGGAAGGAAGGATTATTATTATGATAGTAGTAGTATTAACAATACTGTACCAGAAGACTTGGAACAAGTCAGTTTTAATCCCTGTTGTTTTGTCATGATTGAGTATTTTCAGATTCTTTTAAATGACAGAGGTTCTTCAAAATTACATCCTTGGTAAGATACAGATTTTCTGAGAATTGCTTAAGCCACACAGACCAGCCACACCATTGTCCTGCCAGGAAATATTGACTCCAGTGTCTATTATCTGTCTATGTTTCTATGTAGTAAATATCTGTTAACATGAGTGTAGTATTCAATTGTTTCGTGTTTGATTATGTGTGTCTGTTAGCTATTCTTTGTGCTATTAGTTAAGTCTGGGTGTGGTCACAAAGAAACAAACAAAACTGAGAGAAGCAGCTGGAAGCATGAACAAGCAGACATTTTAAAAGCACTCTGAATAAAGCTCCTGTTTTGACATAGAAATTGGTGTGTCATCTCTGCATATCTTCGTGGCATAAAACTCAGAAAAGAGCACTGCATCAAAAGCAACTTATGTATGTAAACCAATAAATAAACCATTAATGCCCAGCTTCTGCAGTCTTCAATGATGCATTCATTCCAATGTCACACAGTCTAGTATATAAATCTACTAAATGTATCCTTTTTGGATTTTTTTGGTGGATTTTTATTGTCATTGAGGCAGGGCCTGCAAAAACTGGGGAACGGAACTTTCCTTTTTTTACTGTTTTGGGCAATGAAGATCAGCAACCAACAGTCCCTTCATGGGGGTTATGTCAGTAGAGAGCCAGGTTCAGGGCTGTTCTAAATGTTGAAAGAACACCTGCAGTAACCATGCATCATAGGGCCAGTACATTGGGTGATTGTATTGGTCAACTATGACCTAAAACTTGATTCCACCTCCTTGCAGGCATATTGCAAAGGGGATGATATAGTGAATCGGAATAAAGTACAAACCTCCTCACATTCACCTCATGCCACACCAACTTCACTTCAGCAGCCATCAAACACGTATTTGCACATGAGACTGTTCACACACCTACTTGTAAGCTCATGTAGACCTTGTGTTTCCTTTCCCTTTGTTATGGCTTTTCCTTCCTACTCACTTATGCCTTCAGCATTGGGTTATATGGTTAGTGATTTGTGATGCCTTCCAACAATCCAATGACTTTCAGAATGTATCCCTTATCGTAGCACTCTCTTTAGAGTCATAGAGTTGTTTACAGCACAGAAGGAGGCCTTCTGTTCCAACAAGTCCATGCTGGGTCCCTGTGGAGCAATCCAGTCAGTCCCATTCCCCTGCTTGACCCCAAACGCCCTGCACATTTATTTCATTCAAGTGCCCATCCGCCAACCTTATGGGCAGCACGTTACAGGTCATTACCACTTACGGCTTAAAAAAGTTCTTCCTCACTTTTCACCTGCATCTCTTGTCCAAAATCTTGTATCTGTGGCCCTTAGTCCTTGTACCACCAGCTAGTGGGAAGATTTTCCTTGTCTATCTAAACATAGTCTGTCATAATCTTGTACACCTCTATCAAATCTCCCATCAATCTCCTTAGCTCCAAGGAGGACAGTTCCAGCTTTTCCAACCTAATATTGTAATTAATACCCCCCACCCCTGGAACCATTCTGGTAAATCTCCTCTGCACCATCTCAATGACCTTCACATCTTTCCTAAAGTGTGGTGACCAGAAACGGATGCAATACTCTAGTTGGGGCCCAACCAGAGCTTTATGAATGTTCAGCATAACAATGTAATTGTCCTTATCTATTTAAGTTTTTCTTGCATGTAATTTCCCTCTCTCACTATTAGTTCACTCACTCCATCTGCCTGAATCTCCACTTGTAGCTGTCTTAATGAGCAGATTCAGGGACAATGCCTTCAAAGAGTGCATTTCTATTCAAGTGTGCCTAAAACCCACCAATACCTATCTGGCATAAATTGCAGTAAATGAGAAAAATCCAAGCTATCTAGCTTCAATTTATGCCACAAAATTGTCTAACTGGCCAGATGTAAAGTGCAGCATAAAGGCCAGACCCTTGCGTTTAATCCCATATAGGTACAGGAGGTTATCGGAAAGAAATTCTAAGTGGCAACTGGGGTTTTAGAGCAATCAGTGTGATAAAAAAAACCCTATAATAGACTGAAGGGATGGGTACTGGCTTTTTAGAAGGGAAGACAGAAAACACATCCCTGGTGGGAAGAAGGGCTTTATTTTTCCTCTTGCCAACGTGTCCTTGACTGCACTGTACTTGCTATTTGTTTTTGGAACAGCACAACTTGCACTAATATATGAAGTATATACACACTAATACAGCTAATTCTTTTATAAGACAGTGGAATAAATCCAGAACTGTGATGCTGAATATTGTAAATACAGTACCATAAATCAACCTTCTATGGTTTCTCTGGCAGAGTATTCATCATAGATTTTAACCCTGAAGCATAGTATAGCCTTTTAGAATATTATTTATAGCATCTCTGTTCACTGTGTAAATTTAGTAAAGAAATTAATCATTATGGTACACTGGCACACTTGTTATAAAAGTGAAAGTTACCTAGGCATTGCTGTGTGAAAATATTCAGGGATTTAATCTTTTCTTGATGGAATACATTCTTGCCATCCTATCCAGATTTCATCCTTAAATTGCCATAACAGCAGCAATTCTCTTGGGTAACAGTGTCCTGCTCTGGGAGGCACCAGAACAAAGTCTGTTTACAAATATGAACCTGAATTTGGCAGTGTGGTTTTAGATAGGATTCTTGAAGAGGTTTTGGAATCATCCGACTTGCGGTCCTCTTATCACGATGCCTAGATGTCTTTCCTATTTTTCTCCACCTCTCTTCTGATAACTTTGATCAAGTGGCCATGATCATGTTTGAGGCATGATGGTGAGTGCCACCCAGAATATTTATTGTTGGGTTTTGGTGGGGGTGGGGGGTGGTGGGGTGGGGGTGGGGGGGGGGTGAGGGGGTAATGAAATCACAGACAGCTAGATCCCGTCCTCACCAAATTTCAGATCTAATCAGACCAGATTTTATTACTGTATCCCATGCAACATCCAGACCTTGAAATTCATTATTTAACAATCAGGACTGAGAATTCTGGATGTGTTTCTTTTTCCCTGGTCTCCCTCCTGCTGTAAGCCAGTTGTGCCACTTGCCTTGGCTGAGAACAGCTAACTCAAGACAGAGTGGGCATCAAAGATTGGATGTTCCTAGTCAGTGTCCCTTACCTACTTCCTGGATAAACTTCCTGAACCATTGTGGGAACTCATTGTTTTAAAATCTGGTATATGTATGTCTAAACTGGGCACATGCAGGAAGGTTTCGTTTTTTCCATACACATAAACATGGGATGGATAATTTAGATTTGTGGAGATTCAGCCAAAACCAAGATTTCCAGCCAATTTTCCTTTCCTTCATGGCAGTACAAGGAGATTTATTGACATTGCAATATTTTCCAACCCAAAATTATGATTTATACATTGGATTTCTTGGCCCATATGACAATTATTTTACTTAGTAGCTTGGTAGTAGAAAAATATTTGGTTCACACGATTAAAGTTTTACTTGTAGTCGTCTCCTATTAACATGGTGATTCATCATTTAGCCATATCTCTTGTAGACCTGGCTAATTCTGTATTATTATATATATACACATTACAGAACAATAGACTAATATATATAAGTCCATCATGTCTTCACCAGTTGCTTCCTAGGACAATCTCAAGCAAGCCTTACTGCCTTGCTCTCTCCCCATACCATGTATCTTCCTCTGCTTCAGATATTTATCCAATTTAAAAATACAGCTTTTTAACTTGTTAAGGAATTGTTAAATGCCAATCAAAAGCAATTTATGGTGGGGGGGGGGTGGTGTGTGGAGGGAGGATGTGAGAACAAATGATCGGAAATATGCCTTATAAATGCAAATAGAGAATCAAAGGACCTTTAAGTGCAAATACATAGCTCAATAGAGAAGATAGTGCAAGCGAGTAAGCAAGGCCATTTAAAAATAGGCAAATTAAAGGACCATAAAAGAGAAAGATAAGGAGGAAGGTAATGTTTAACATTTAGATCATAGCTGGAATAGTATGCACTGTTCTAGACATATCATTATAGAAAGGATGTAAACACAATGGAAGTGGAATAGTTTAGATTCACTTGGACATTCCCAGGCATGAGAAATTGCAGTTGTGTTAAGGGACATGAGGGTCAGGATTTTCTGGTTGAACAAAACCCTAAGCAGTAAAATGGTGGAACAGATTCCCATTCACCGAAGGAGAAGTGAGCTGATCCCCAAACATTTTCCAGAGTCAAATGAAGTTTTTATTGCAGGTCAGTTTTTGATGGTAGTACACCCTTTAATTGCAGGCTTCCTATTTGAAAGAAAGAAAAGTATGCACTGTGGTGGACTTTTGGGTAAGTTCTTAAGAGGAGGTCCTGCCTGCCAGCTCAGTTGGATGTAAAAGGTCCAACAATTCTTTTCAAAGAAGTACAGTGTCCTGGCCAACAGTTATGCCTCAACCAACAAAAACAATTTAAGAGCATCATTTGTGTCATTGCTTTTGCTGCTGAGTGCAGTTGCCTACATTCCAGTGTAACAATCAGGTGAGGGGGGGTGGGGGTGGGGTTTTCAAATGGCTCTCCACTTTTCCCACTCCTCATTTATAATTTTTTTTTGTGAAAAGGATGCACTTCCCAATTAAGTGAGTGTTTGACTGTTTATGTGTTGTGATCATAAAAGACATAATCAGGCACGTTTTCTTGAGTTTAAGTAAAAAGAGGTTAGCTTTATAGTATTTAACCCAGTCTAAGCAAAAATAATAAAGTATGCTCTGGATTTTGCACACACATAAACACACACTTGAAGCACACACACAGACTTGAAGTTCACACACACAAACATCCTTGAAGTTCACACACACACACACACACACACACACATACACACACAGCCTTGAAGTTCACACATACACACACCCTTGAAGTTCACACAAATATACAACCTTGAATTTCTCACACACACATGCCCTTGAAGTTCACACAAAGATATACACACAATCTTGAATTTCGCACACACGCACACACACACACACACGCACACATATACACACAGATTGCATAGTGGGTAAAGTTAGGTTAATCAAATTAGAGTCTAGAGAAATAACAGGGGGATACGGTTTGTGGATTTTGGCTATTTGGTTGGTTTCAGACTGAACTTGGTGGTCTTGCGACATTCCCTCAGTGGTCCCAATGCTCCCAGTATCATGGCGATTTAAAGATGTAGACAGCTGATTTGGCTGTCCTTCTGGGGACAGCAGTGCGGGGTTGATTTCCTTCAAGAAGTCTCTGCCTGCAGCAGTGGTGTTCCTAGGTGGTTATGGTCAGAAAATAGGATTTGAAAGGTTGTAAGTTGTGTTGGGGAGAGATGGAGGAAGGAGGGACCCCACTCAGGTCTTCTCTTGTCAGCATCTCAAAGCTTGTCCTCAGTGCAGAGAAAGCAGAAGCTTAAAAACACAAAGGGTGGGCCTGTCACATGACCATCACCCAGTGATTCAAGCATGGCTGTTACTAGCGTATTCACAGAATCACATCATTACAGAAGGAGGCCACTCGGCCTACCATGCCTGTACCGGATCTCCAAATGATGATCTAATGTCATTGCCCTGCCTTTTCCCTGTACTCTTGCACTTTGTTTTTATTCAAATAATCATCTAATGCCCTCTTGACTGCCTCGATTGAACCTGCCTCTACCACACATCCAAGCAGTGCATTCCTGACCCGAACCACTCATTGTGTGAAAACATTTTTTCTCATGTCTTTTAACTTAATGAGTTCATATATGGGGATACCCCTCTGTCAGCCAGATTTCCATTGTACAGGTGATTGGTTTTACAGTATACTTCCATTGTAGCTTGATGAGTTCGCGCCTGGGAATCCCCTGTTGAATGCCTCAGCCTTGATGCCTTGCTAATGGGGTTAGGATATGTGGCTTACTCACATAATCCTGAGGTCATTGTCCTTATGGGTCTTTGCAGATAAGGTGTCTCCATCTCAGTGGATTGGAATGTGGAGGGTACAGTGGTGCAAACTGAGTAGTCATCTTTGGCTGTGAATTTAAGTCACACAGTCTTTGTTTTTTAAAATGTCTCTATGTGAGATGAATGCTATTTCTTTTAAAGACCTGTATTGGCAGTGATATTTCCATTTAACTACCATAAGGGCATGTATTGTCTGCAGGAAGATTGAGGGACACCAATTCAGTGTGGAATCTATGGATGTGCTTTTGAATAATTTTGATAGTCTCATACCAGGATTCTTATCCGTGCTGAAGAACCTGCCTGAGGGAGAGGCATGACATCAGGTACCTGCAGCAAGAGAGGGATCAAATTATTTTAGAAAAGTAAACAATTGCAGAATTGTAGAGGGAAAATTCAAATCTCCTAACACACCATGGCAATGCTGGGTGTCAAAGATTTCGTGGCGTTCCGTGTTTCAAGTATTACTATTGATGTAATGCTAGGGAATATGATACGCACTGTCACAGTGCAAGCTGGATGTATCTGCTCAACTTTGGGCCAATGTAATCAGTGGTAGCTATTACTTCTGGTGGAAAATTCTGGAAGTAATAGTAATTGGTAGGAAGCTGGCACCTAGCCAAGATCTGCCAGAAATCAGACAGAAAGCCAACAAAAAATTCCAAATGTGGGTTTACCAATAATCTGAACAAAGTTTTAAAACAAATCTTGCTTTGACATAATTAAATAAGTTCAAAACACATTAATGACAGTTAATTATCATGGTTAGCAAAGGCTTCACATTGACAGGAGACTTTCAGTGAATGGTCAACAATAAGATACCAAAGCTGCCCTGTCTGCCTTTGCTAATCAATGGCCTTTTATTGTATATATTGCCCTTTGAAAATTACCTCTTACTTAACCAAATAAATTGGTGCTGTTAGAGATTCAAATTGAGAAATAGTAAGAGAATCCATTTATATCTCATATTTTAGATAATTTCTGTAGTTAAAAAACCTAAAATTGAAAGACTGCAAAAAGATGGCTGGCAAAATTACTAAGATACTCTAAGGTCAGCTGGCACATGTTCACATATAGATTTGTTTTATCAACCTCAGCTAGAGACGCAGTTCTCGCTTTACGCTTCTCTAACCCAAGCATTGATGCTTTCTGTGCAACTTTGGGAGCATAATATTTAGCAGGCCTAGAAACATCTGGATAGGGACTGATATTGAAAGTGGGTAAAGGGTTATGGAATACAGAATGCTTCTGGAGTAGTGCAGCTAGAAATGGTAAATGTGGTAAAATTGTAGCCTTAGGTTGGGAAATATATAAAGGAGTCATCTGGAAGGTTAACCTCAATTTCCTATAATTTTTGTATCTTCTCCAACAGCATCTTGCATTATTTCAATACTGGCTCATTTAACTTTTAATAAACCTTTAATGGTTTGACTGTATATTGAATTCATTCTTGGCACCTAGGTACAGGACCATAATCTTTTGCCTTAAATACTATAAATTTAAAAGAAGTATGTTGTTTGTTAACAGCAAAGCACCTAAAACAGTTCCCTGTAGAACTTCTGCAGTCACAATACTTCCAGTTAAAAGCACTTTCTATTTATCATCACTTTCCAATTTCTATTGAAAGTCAGTTTTCAGTTCCGCTAGATGACACATTATTAATTATCCTTAAGAAAGTTTTGAACATCCAAGCAAATTACAATTTAGGAGGGAGAGAATTATTGTTTTTCTGACCTAGTCTTCTCTAGATCTTACACTGGTCTTACATGGGAACACAGAAGTTGTAACATGGCACAGCCCATTCGGTCCAACCAGTCCAATCAGCATTTAGCTTTCTTGCAAGCAAATAGTTCTATTCATTTTTATTGACCCTGTTCCTATTTTCTTTTAACCCTTTCTCCTTCATCTGCCTTTCCAATCTAACCTTGATTGTCACTGGCAAATGCCACTATAGAGAAGTGGGATTAAAAAAGAACCCTTTTGTGTAACATCAGCCGGCATAAACATAACAGATGACAGTGAGCTGCATGTTCCAAGCTATTGGAGGGTTTATTTTCCATAATGCATTGCTCAGCGTTTCTGTAATACATTCTACACATGATTTCCATTGGTGTGGAATCATTAATGAGACCCAATTATACTAATGAAAGTTTTGTGCATTTTGGCTGCACTGATCAAAATAGGCTTGAATGAAGAGTGTGCTGGTTCCCCTTAATGTAAAAAAATACTACTGCCAGTGCTGTATATCATGCTTAACATCACAGATTACAAGTTAACATCTGGAATCCTATGCTTGGATTATAAAGCAGAACTTCATGAGAAATGCATTGCCCTAGTCCATATTCCGCACATTTATGATAAAGTGCAAGATCCTTAATTTTTAAAAATTTATTCGTTCCCGGGACATAAGTGTTGCTGGTTAGGCCCAGCCCTAAATGCCCATGAGAAGGTGGTGGTGAGCCACTTTCTTGAACCGCTGTAGTCTCTCTGGTGTAGGTACACCACAGTACAACTAGGAAAAGAGTTCCAAAACTTTGACCCAGCATACCGAAGGATTGATGATATAGTTCCAAATTAGAATAGTGTGTGGTTTGGAGGAGAACTTGCAGGTGGTGGTGTTCCTATGCATCTGCTGACCTTGTCCTTCTAGGTGGTAGAGGTTGTGGGTTTGGAAGGTGGTGTTGGAGGAGCCTTGATGAGTTGCTGCAATGCATCTTGTAGATGGTTCACACTGCTGCCACTGTGAACTGGTGGTGGAGGGAGTGAATGTGTAAGGTGCTGGATTTGGTACTGATCAACCAGTCCTGGATGTAGTAGGGGGATCAGTGCTGGTGATGCCGTTAAATGACAAAGAGAGACGGCTATATTCTCTCTTGCTGGGGATGGTCAATTGCCTGGCATTTGTGTGGCACAAATGTTACTGTCCACTTATCCAACCAAGCCTGAATGTTGTCCGGGTCTTGCCGCATATGAACATGGACTACTTCAGTATTTGAGGAGTTGTGAATGGTGCTGAACACTGTGCAATCATCAGTGTATATTCCCACCTCTGACCTTATGATGAAGGGAATGTCATTGATGATGCAGCTGAAGATGGTTAGGCCTAGGACACTACTCTGAGAGACTCCTGCAGTGATGTCCTGGGACTGAGATGATTGACTTCCAACAACCACAACCATCTTCCTTAATGCTCAGTATGACACCAGCCAGTGGAGAGCCTTCCCCCTTGATTCCCAATGACTTCAGTTTTGTAAGGGCTCCTTGATGCCACACTTGGTCAAGTGCTGCCTTGACATCAAGGGCAGTCACTCTCACCTCACCTCTTGAGTTCAGCTTTTTTTGTCCATGTTTGGACCAAAGCTGTAATGAGGTTAAGAGCTGAGTGGCCCTGGAAAAACCCAAACTGAGCATCAGTGAGTTGGTTATTGCTGAGTAAGTGCTGCTTGATAGCACTGCCAATGACCCCTCACATCACTTTGTTGATGATTGAGAGTAGACAGATGGGGTGGTATTTGACCAGTTTGGATTTGTCCTGCTGTTTATGGACAGGTCATACCTGGGCAATTTTCCACATTGCTGGAAGATGTCAGTGTTGTAGCTGTACTGGAACAACTTGGCTTGGAGCTTGGCTATTTCTGGAGCACAAGTCTTCAGTATTATTGCCGAAATATTGTAAGGGCCCATAGCCTTACACTATTATCTAGTGCCTTCACCTGTTTCTTGATATCACGTGGAGTGAATCCAATTGGCTGAAGACTGGCATCTATGATGCTGGAGATCTCCAGAGGAGGCCGAGATGGATCACCCACTCAGCACTTCTGGCTGAACATTGTTGCAAATGCTTCAGCCTTGACATTTGCACTGATCTGCTGGGCTCCCCCACCATTGAGGATGGGGATATTTGTGGAGAATCCTCCTCCAGTGAGTTGTTTAATTGTCCACCACCATTCATGACTGGATGTGGCAGGACTGCAGAGCTTAGATCTGATCTTCACTAGAGATTCACTAGATTGATTCCAGAGATGTGGGGCTTGTCTTATGAGGAGAGTTTGAGCAGTTTAGGCCAATATTCGCTGGAGTTTAGAAGGATGAGGGAAGATCTAATTGAGGTATATAAGATGCTAAAGGGAATAGACAAAGTAGACGTGGAGCAGATGTTTCCCCTTGTGGGGCATTCTAGAATGAGAGGCCATAGTTTTAGGCTAAGGGGTGGTAGATTTAAATCAGAAATGAGGAGGAATTACTTTTCTCAAAGGGTTGCGAATCTGTGGAATTCACTACCTCAGAGTGCTGGGATGCTGAATAAATTTAAGGAGGAGATAGATAGATTTTTAATTAATAGCCAGTTGAAAGGTTATGGGGAGAGGGCGGGAAATTGGAGTTGGGGCCGAAATGAAATCAGCCATGATCGTATTGAATGGCGGGGCAGGCTAGAGGGGCTGATTTGCCTACTCCTGCTCCTAGTTCTTATGTTCTTATGATCTGTTGCTTGTGGAATCGCATAGCTCTGTTTATCACTTGCTGCTTATGCTGTTTGGCATGCAAGTAGCCCTGTTTTGTAGCTTCACCAGGTTGATACCTCGTTTTTAGGTATGCCTGGTGCTGCTCCTGGCACTCCCTCCTGCACACTTCATTGAACCAGGATTGATCATCCAGCTTGATGGTAATGGTACAATGGGGGATATGAGGTTACAGATTGTGGTTGAGTACAATTCTGCTGCTGTTATTGGTCCACAGTACCTTATGGATGCCGAGTTTTGAGGTGCTGGATCTGTTTGAAATCTATCCCATTTAGCACGGTGGTAGTGCCACACAACTTGATGGAGGGTATCCTCAGTGTGAAGACGAGACTTCGCCTTCACAAGGACTGTGTGATGGTCTCTCTTACCAATACTGTCATGGACAAATGTAACTGCAAAGGTAGATTGGTGAGGGCAAAATTGAGTAGGCTTTTCCCTCTTGTTGGTTCCCTCACCACCTGTTGCAGACCCAGTCTGGCAGATATGCCCTTCAGGGCTTGGCCAGCTTGGACAGAAGTAGTGCTACTAAGCCATTCTTGGTCATGGACATTTAAGTCCCCCATCCAGAGTACATTCTGTGCCCTTGCCACCCTCAGTACTTCTTCCAACTGGTGTTCAATATGGAGGAGCACTGATTCATCAGCTGAAGGGGCATGGTATGTTGTAATCTGCTGGATGCTTCCTTGAATGTTTGAGTTGATGCCATGAGACTTCATGGTATCTGGAGATAAGCCATAGAGGTTGTGTATGGAGCTTGCAATGCTGAAACATAAGTTGTTGGCTTTTGTAATTATAGCCATTAACTTATTGTTCAGTTGTATGCTGGATAATGCTACAGATGAGCTGCATTGTTTCTATCAGGAACCTCTGGCTTGCAAGCTAAAACTTCCTGATAGTTGTGTTTAAAAAAAAAAACACAAGTGGCATAGTTAGAATACAGGACTTAAGCATGAAAAAATAATTTACTTGTAATATGGCTGTTAAAAATACTTTTCCTTGTACTACATGAGGAATAAATCACAATACATCTCATATGTATTTGTTTAAAACAATTGTGACAAAATCCAACATGCATCCTTGTTTTCTCAATGTGCTGGATAGGCATCAATGGTGGTCATTTACAAGTGCAGGTGTTATTTAGATAGGATAATAAGAATCGTGCACCAGAATCAGAGCCTTTTGTTAAGTTGATGTTCTTGTGTGCCTGAAATGGTACTCCTTAACCTTACCAGAAAAACATGGCGGAAACAATGGGTAAGCAAATTTCACAAACGGTATTTAAAAGGAGACACCTCCATCAAAGCATGTATCTGGTTAGTCATTTTAAGCTACCTGGGTATTTTGGGGCTAGATTGTTTGCCCAGCTGACAAACGTTCTCTGTTTAATACTTTTCCTGTGGAGGGCAAGAACAGTTCTGCAGGATTTGTTTGTTCTGAATTCTCAACAAGGGAATGCGGCTAGACTGACCATTAGAATTCCAAAATTAGGAGGAGCAGCAGCAATAGACAGCGAAGAAAGAAGGGTCGAAGGGTCATGAGGACTCGAAACGTCAACTCTTTTCTTCTCCGCCGATGCTGCCAGACCTGCTGAGTTTTTCCAGGTAATTCTGTTTTTGTTTTTGTGTTGAAGAAAGAAAAGACCAAGACAGACAGCAAGAAAAGGACACAAGGGCTCATAGAATGTGCCACTGTTCAGGAAATCATACTTGGACCTTACAGAAAAGCAATGTTTAAGGTTGTTGCATTTCAACAGGGGGGATGTCATGTAACTGTGCTATCTGTTGCAGTGAGAAATGGAGCCCAAAACCAGGACATGCACTGCACTGCCTGTGACAGTGAAGATTTTAATGCCATTGGCTCTTCCCATTTTATTTGTGGTGATATCAATGGCTGATGACAGGTCTCCTTCAACATGCACAGAAAGGATTACCTAGGCCAGCAAATAGTAAAAACGGAAGTATACATAATTAGTATAAACCTGTTCTTTCTTGTCCTCAAAATCTATTCCTCTGGTTCCAAATCTAGGAGTGCCATTGATATGCATTGGAATTCCTATCCTTATATAAAAGCAAAATACTGTGGATGCTGGAAATCTATCCTTCTTACTTTGATTGTGCTAGTGCAATTGAAGCTGGAAGCAGTTTTGTGGTGTGCTCCTCCCAATTACACATTCAGGTAATTTATATAAAAAAATATCTTTTTCATGGCATCCTTTAGAGGTTGCAGCATATATATGGCCTAATTATCCTGGATGCAGAATTCAGGGTAAACCAGATTCAAGTCTGGGTCTTTAAAAAGGCATTAGGTCCCTTATTAACATACCTCAAGAAGCCTAATGCCTGTTCTAGGTAGCCACGAAGAATGTCTCTATAGTGCCCAAACCAATATGGTACTGGATGTGTAGCCAGCATTGTTCAAGCGTGGAAGGTTGGCCACCTAAATGGAGTCTCTGCCTCCTTTTCCTGCCTGGTAAACAGGCACAGCAAGGCTTAGTTTTATACCCTATATATTCTATCAGCTGTCAGCATTTTGTGGTGCCCTTAGAGCTGTGCCGAAGAGCTGATAATACTCAGGCATCTCATGCTGGACTCATAATCAAGCCATTACATTATTTTGTGCTGCTTGTTATTGATTCACACTACGCTGACCTTTTGAAGCTCTGTGTATTCTGGCGATGTATTGTGGTCCATATTATAAATAGCCAGGCCATTTTAAAAAGTAATTAGTCTATTTCTTTTGTCCAACACTTTGAACTTCAGGTTAATTTTCTTTATAGATATAAGAGCCAAAAAATGTGCAGTGTATCTGTGTTCCTCAATGAAAAATGCTGCATGTGGTTTAGCACATTAAAGCAGAAAATGTTGTTTCATTATTATCCAAAAACAGAGTCGCAACCTCTATTTTTGAACCTGATCAGACAAAAAAATAGACATACTTAACTTCCTCCAATTTTTCAGAGCAATCTTCTGATGGAGGATGCTGCAGAGCTCATCCAGCGCAGGAAGCAAGGAAGCGGAATCCGTGCAGAAGTCACACCCCCTTTTTTCAGAACCAGCTGCTGTATTCTGTTAAGTGAAGAGTTCGAATGTCCCAAACATTATTTGAAAAGCTATGGAGAGAAGGTAAGTGGGTAAGGGGATAATGTGGGCAAGGTACGTGGGAAAGTGGATAGGCTGCATAAGGTAAGGTGGCAGGGTGGGTCAGGGGTATGGTAGGTAAGGTAAGTGGGTACGGTGGGTAAGGTAAGTGGGTAAGGGGGTTGGGTGGGTGAGGGGGTAGGGTAGGGGAGGGGGTAGGATGGGTAAGGGGGTAGTGTAGGTAAGGGGGATCGATGGGCGAGGAGGTAGGGTTAGTGGTTCAGGGGGTAGGGTAGGTAAGGGAGTAGGATGGATAAAGGTGGGTAAGTAGGTGGGATGAGTAAGGTAATTGAGTAAGTGAATAAGGTAAATGGATAAGGGGCTAGGATCATAGGTGGGTGGGATTGTGAGGCCGGGGGATTTGGTGGTGTCGGGGCAGTTTGTTGTGTGGCGGGGCTAGTCACGTCAGGTTGTGGGGGCGTCAGGGATTTGGTGGAGCTGGGGGTGATGGGTGGAGACGGAAATCAAAGGGGGAGTTGGGGGTTGGGGGGAGTCAGTGGGTCGAGGAGGGATCAGTATGAGTGCTTGGGGAGGTCAGTTCTGTAGTTACCCAAGTGTTAGACGAGGTTTTAATCTAACTCAGAGTTAGAGGTTTTTTTGGAGGGTCCTGGGTAGCAGGGCAATTGCCCACTGAGAGTTCAAACATCCTGGCAATCCCCACGGAGGCAGTGCGATGGGACTTTTGAGGGATCCCGTAATGTATCTTGGGGGGTACATCCAGTCTCCGAAAGATCTGGGCTAAGCAATCTCCGTTGATGTAATTAAATCTTAACTTCCAACATTGTCACATGACCTTACAAATCCATTTATGCAAAATCACCCTGTACAAATGTTTACTGCATTTCTAAGAAATAGATATCTACTTTAACTTGTGGTGGGCTAAAGCCCCTGTTAAACTAAAGGACATGGGAATATGGATGTGTTACACATTCACTCTCTAGTCTTTGGTAGTCCAGGGAACTGACCTGGCTTGGGCTCTCTCCCTGGTGTGAGTCAATTCTTCACATCTGGAGTCTTGTATGCAGAAGGTGCAACACCGGCCCCTTTACTTCCCCTCTCCTCACCGTCTAAGGGCCCAAACACTCCTTTCAAGTGAAGCAGCATTTCACTTGCACTTCCCTCAATTTAGTCTACTGCATACTTTGCTCCCAATGCAGTTTCCTCTACGTTGGAGAGACCAAAGGCAGACTGGGTGACCGCTTTGCAGGACACATTTGGTCTGTCTGCAAGCATAACCCAGACCTCCCTGTCGTTTGCCATTTGAACACTCCACCCTGCTCTCATGCCCACATGTCTGTCCTTGGCCTGCTGCATTGTTCCAGTGAAGCTCAACGCAAACTGGAGGAACAGGACCTCATCTTCTGACTAGGCACTTTACAGCCTTCCGGACTGAATATTGAGTTCAACAATTTTAGGTCATGAACTCTCTCCTCCACCCCCCACCCCCTTTCCGAACCCCCTTTTTATCCCAATAATTTATATAGATTTTTCTTTTCCCACCTATTTCCACTATTTTTAAATGTATCTCCACCCATTGTTTTATCTCTACCTTTTAGCCTTTTTCGATTCCTTCACCCCACCCCACCCCCAATAGGGCTATCTGTACCTTGCTTGTCCTGCTTTCTACCCTTAATTAGCACATTCCTTAGATAATATCACCACCTTCAACACCTCTTTGTCCTTTTGTCTGTGACATCTTTTGGTTATCTCCACCCATCATTGGCCCTCTATCCAGCTCTACTTGTCCCACCCCCCCCCCCCCCCCAAACCAGCTTATATTTCACCTCTCTTCTACTTTTACTTAGTTCAGTTGAAGGATCATTCGGACTCGAAACATTAACTGTGTTCCTCTCCGCAGATGCTGCCAGACCTGCTGAGTTTTTCCAGGTGTTTTTGTTTTTGTTTTGGATTTCCAGCATCCGCAGTTTTTTGATTTTATCTTGTATGCATGTCTTCTCTCCAGTCCTATGTTTGCTCCCAACTGAGCCAGGGAAATGGGACCCACTAGTGTTGGGGTTCCTGCCATTGGTTGCACTCTCAGGCCTCTCCCTTGACATCACTGGCCTTGTAAGGAGTAGATGGACTTTCCCCCTCTTACACAGTGGCCCAGAAAAACTTGGAACTGTTTGGGACTTTGCACAAGCAGTTCCCTGCTGTTTTTCTTGCTGGAGAGCCATCTGAATGGCAGTGGGAGGACTGTGCTAATCAAGGAACCTGGCCCAATATAAACATAACTGATAAACTAAATATATTCTACTTCCACTATATAATGGTGCTCACAAATCAAGCATTTTGTTTCTTGTAGCAAGGACTATGCTATATTTTTTGAGCACACCTTAATGATAACAGAAAACACATTATGATTAAAACTAGGAGGCAAAGTTCAGTGATTTATAATAGAGGAAGTACTATTTTATATGGAGAGTGGGCAGTCTTTTAAATGGTGTACAAATCCAATTACTGTTATGCATTTTGTATATTTGAAATAAACCAAACTTGATATCAAACCAAAATCATGGTTGCAGCCACAAACAGGTAGCACCTTTCACTTCAAGAGTCTGCACTCATTTTACAACCAATTAGATTGATAATTTTGCTCCAAGCTATTTCCCACTACTTTATTTAGTGCAGTAATTGAAGCTAAGAGCATGACCAATATCTCAACACCACATTTTACTGACCATGCCTGCTGTTAGTTACAGTCGTCCTTAGATTAGAAGGACCATTTATTAAAGAGATTAGCTTGAGTTCTTTCAGTTTGAAAAAGGAAGTGAGGTTTGGCTCTGAGGGATTGGCCTTGGGTTTGTCTCCAGGAATCATAAACATAATTTCTGCTGCAGCTTCACTAGCCCAATTGGATTCAATTTTCTAATCTGCTAATGGGAACCTCAGTATTCCTGCTTACTGGTATAGAAAATAAATATGTGACTTTTAACTACTAAGTGGGTCCAATCACACAGTGCCTGAGTGAATAATTCATATTATTGTGCCTGGTTCAATCCTTCAATTGATTAAATGTGGTATCCGCACATTGAAGCTGTGTGGTATTCAATTATTGTAATGACTTGACGTACTGGACAGGTTTCAACTTGAAACAGATAACTTTATTAAAGAGAGCTTTTCAGATACTACATGCTAGAAGAAAGCATCCCCTGCCGCCCCCCACCACCCCAGATTACTCATGCTTAGGACTTATTGGTCAGAGCCTCCAAGGACAGTCACGTGATAGGCAGCAGGAGAGGCTATACCTTCAGTTACCACAATTATGGAGTCTGTGGAATTTCCTTGGAGCTGCTCCCACTTTGGCACCATAATTTTGCATGAAAGTGCAGCAGTTAACCACGTGCAGTCAGTGAATGACAGCAACTCCAAAGAAATTTCCATCAATAAGTAATATTTGTTGCTTTATTCTAACATCAGGAAATAAAAGAAGAAATTGTACAAAGGCCCATTGTCAACAAGGATAACAGCAGCTCATGCAGACTGGGTGGCCTTGTTGCACTTGTTTTACAGATGTAAAATGCATGCAGTAATGCTCAATTTCATCATTCAATGCCCTGTGGCCCAAGATTATCTGAGAAATATTTGGATTGAAATTGGGCTGGGTCATTTTTCAAGCATACCTGAAGGCCACTGCTGAGGGCAGTCAAATTTCTAGCCCAGGATGTTCAGATCATATAGTTAGTTGATGGAATGCATCTGGTAAAAGGATTATTTTTAATTCACTGTTATTTTGAGGGACTTCAAAAAGTATTGGTGCATGCTTATGTTTATTACCTGTAAGCTCCTTCTTTAACATTTATTAAGTTTTTTTTTTACAAAATTTGAAAGGAGTCACAGCAGCATGTTGATGATGCCTGGAAAAACTCAGCAGGTCTGGCAGCATCTGCGGAGAGGAACACAGTTAACGTTTCGAGTCTGTATGACTCTTACTTAGTTCTGTTGAAGAGTCATATGGACTCGAAACATTAACTGTGTTCCTCTCCGCAGATGCTGCCAGACCTGCTGAGTTTTTCCAGTATTTTTATTTTTGTTTTGGATTTCCAGCATCCGCAGGTTTTTGCTTTTATGTTGATGATGTTTGGTCTGGTAGCACTGTCAAAATGGTTGAAGATGGCGCATGACAAAGTGGACTGTCAGCTTTCACACACAGTATCTGAATCACATGTACTGTGTTAATTGCTCTTAACAGAAAATCAAGTTTCATTTAATTTAAATGCTACTTTAATGGTTTGGTAAAATTGTCGATAGATTTTTTGTTCCTGGCACTAAAGTGGCGACTTCACTAAATGTTCTGTGGTCACTACATTCAAGATATTTAAATGTATTCTGGTAACCTACTTGCCAATATTGGAACTGCTGGAGGGAAAACAATGGCTGATGCAGAATAATGGATGAATATTTCAAATGCATAATTCAGATTTTCCAAAGTCCTAAGTAAATGGAACTGAAAAAAAATCAGGCTCAGTGTATTACAGATTGACAATCCACCATGGGCTCATTGCGTGCTACTTGCAAAGCCCTATTTCACTCACATGGTCTATCCTTTCTTGTTTCCTTAATACATATCATCTCATTCCCATGTTACTCTTAATGTTAGGATTTCTACGGGGATCTGTAGCTCCATTCTTTGAACTGCACAAAGAGCAGAAGATCTGCTCTATTAATCCTCTCAAATTGATTCATTACACTGTCAAATGTATCTCATGGCGAAGAACAATGGTTGATTTAGAAGCTTTAATTTTGGCTAATATACTCTCTGGGGAGTTGATCCCATTAACATTCCAAGATATTCCACTGAACATCCAAAAGCAGTATTTTAAGTAGCAGAGATTTTATAAGCATTAACTTATTAGGTGATATAGTTGAATGGTAGTGGCAGCCTACTGCTAGCTCTCAGTCACTGTTGTTATTAATTGCTCTAGCTGGAAGACACTAGCATTTTCAGAGTACATATTGCAGTCACCAAATAAGCATAGCTCAAAGTGTTATTACCCTCAAACAGCAAAGACATTTCCCCATCTTCATTTTGCACTTACAGACCATCCATTTTGTATCACTTGGGAATGCTGGGGTGAGAATAGTCACTAGAAGCAGGAACTGGATAATACCTTTTACTCTTACCTCTTTACAATAGAGTTATGAAAAGACTAAAAAAAAACTAGTATGTAGAGCATAGATCAGCATCTTTATCTCATCCCCACTGTGCTTGAAGAATGCGGGTTAAGCCAACAATGAAAATCAACAGCATAATAAACTAATTAGATAGATGGAGCGAGGAAGTAACAATTGAAGCCACAGCTATGCCAAGCATATGAAAGTGCTTCTAGCTAAGTTGCTAAAAATCTTATTTTCTTTGTTATGCACGAAACATTGACTCAGTCATTGCAACATATTGCTTCAGGCCTCCAGTACTGCCCTCAGTGTTGAACTTTCGTTGTTCCAGGAGCACAAATTTTGATGCTGCATCATCTAATCAGTGGCCTGTGTTCACTAACAAAGCACAGATTTTCTTTATTTTTCTAGCTGACCTTCTTCCATCGGTTTCCAGCTAAACTATTTAGGGTAGAATGTGACGGTGTTGCTGCATATGGGATAGGTTACCGATAGCTGTGAGTAGTGGATTGAGAGGTTTAAAAAACAAAAACTAATCAATTTTACTCAGCAAATTTGTATTTGTTTGTCATTAAAAGATCCATCTAAAAATAACAAAAATATTCATTTTATTGCCCCCATATATCCCATACTTCAGTATGGTTATGCATGTTTACCTCCAGTTAGGAACGCATTCAATAACATTCTATGAATGTTTATAATGAGAAATGCACAAAACAAATAAAATGTATTGGGAACAGTGCAGGGGAGTGAGGCAAGTGGCCATGCACTTGAAAAGTTTGTCAGAAGTGATAATTCTTCCGCAGCCGAGACTGTTCAGCAGCAGCTCCATTGATATGCTTGGAGCCGGGCCTCTGAAGCTTTTATGCCCCCTCAAGCAATGCAAGAGCCTGAAAATGCCACCAAATACTCCAGAACCTTTCACCCCTCAGGCACAGACTGCAAATTAATGGGGACAGCAGAACAATTGGCTGACTGGACAAATTGTAGAGGCCCTTTGTGAAAGGTACCCATGGTGCAGTCACTGGTGGAGGTGCTCACAGCCCCTTGCAATGTCTTTATTAAGGTTTGGACTAGTATCCATCATGGTTCAAGCTAACAGTGCAGCCTTACTGTGTGGGTTAGGAGAATGGCTGCACTTGAGTTGAGTGCACAGCATACAGTCCAGTGGTCAAAGCTGCTGCCGACCGGTCAAGTGGAGCAGGGAGGAGGTGGGTGGGGTTTCGGACAGCCATGAATCATACTACACACTGGCCATCCAAATGGTGGCCAGCACTCTCAGGCATGTGTGAAGGGGCCTTCAGACTTACCCAGGCGAGGTTCTTAGGACACATATGCTAACGCTGCAGGGTCTTTGATCCTGCAGCAGGAGAACATCAGGATCATCATGGTGTGCCTCATGGCTTACAGGGAGCAGAGGAAGAGAAGAAGAATGTGGCGGAGGCACCAGTCTCGGCAAAGGGAGGACATCTCCCTCAAGATGAAGGGGCAGCAGGGCCTCTTGTGCACACAACTGAAGGTCCATAGAGAGCCGTCGCTCGAAGGCGCTTTGTTAAACCCAGCATCTATAGACAGTGCTTGTCATTCCTGAAGATGACTGAGAACCAGTGTCACCGAAGACTGTGCCTGCCCAGGGAACTGGTCGGTCACATATACCACCTACTGTAGGATTTGACTCCATGGGGACATAGAGGGCACCCCTAGCCAGTGGTTGTGAAAATCACTATGGTGCTTAGTTTTTACACCTGTGGCTCCTTCCAGGGCTCCGCAGGTGACTTGTGTGGGATCTCGCAAGCCTCCCGCACAAATGTTTCCAGGAAGTCAAGGATGCCATCTTTGCGAAGGCACAAACTTTGTACACTTTGACCCTGATCAGGAAAGCCAGGAAGCAAGAGCGCTGGTATGTGTACAGATCTCAGGTTTCCCAAAAGTGCAGGGTGCCATCGGCTGCACTCACATGGTGCTTAGATCTCCATGGCAACAAGCAGTCAACTACATCAAACACAAGGACTCGCTGAATGTTCAGCTGGTATGCAACCACTGCAAACGCATCCTACAGGTCTGCAAATGCTTCCCAGGGAGTGTCACGACTCCTACATCCTGGTTCTCAGATCCCAGACACCTTCCAGTGTCCATAGAGACTGCAGGGTTGGCTTCTGGGGGACAAGGGCTACCCGCAGAGAGTGTGGTTGATGATGCCCATGTAGCGGCCTCAGACTGCAGCAGAGCAAAGTTACAACGAGGCTCATGCTGCAACTCAGACTTTAAGAACATAAGAACATAGGTAACTAGGAACAGGAGTAAACCATTCGGCCCCTTGGGCCTGCTCCACCATTCAATAAAATCATGGCTGATCTTCTTGTGTGTCAATTTCCACATTCCCAATTAACCCTGAAAACCTTTGATTCCCTTGTCTAACAAGAATCTATCTACCTCTGCCTTAAAAATATTCAATGACCCTGCCTCCACCACCTTCTGAGGCAGAGAGTTCTTAAGTCACACAACCCTCTGAGAGAAAAAATTTCTCCTCATCTCTATCCTAAAAAGGTGACCCTTGATTTTAAAACAGAGCCCCATAGTTCTGGACTCACCCACAAGAGGAAACATCCTTTCGACGTCCACCTTGTCAAGGCCGTTCAGGATTTTGTATACTTCAATCAAATCATCCTCACTCTTCTAAACTCCAGTGAAAACAAGTCCAGCAAGTCTAGCCTTTCGTCATAAGACAACCCACTCATTCCAGGTATCAATCTAGTAAACCACCTTTGAACCACCTCTAATGCATTTATATCCTTACTTAAATAAGGAGACCAAAACTGCACACAGTATTCAAGGTGAGGTTTAACCAATGCCCTGTATAACTGAAGCATAACATCCTTACTTTTATGTTCAATCCCTCTCGTAATAAAGGATAACATTCCATTAGCCTTCTTAATTACTTGCTGTACCAGCATACTAACTTTTTGTGACTCATGTACTAGAGCCTTCTGCACCTCAGAATTATGCAGCCGTTCTCCACTTAATTAACACCCTGCTTTTTTGTTCTTCCTGCCAAAGTGAACAACTTCACATTTTCCCACATCAAGCTCCATTTGCCAAATCTTGGTCCACTCACTCAACCTATCTATATCCATCTGCAACCTTCTCATGTCCTCTTCACAACATACTTTCCTACCTATCTTTGTGTCATCTGCAAATTTAGCTACCATGTCTTCACTCACCTCATCTAAGACATTGATGTAAATCGTAAAAAAATTGAGGCCCCAATACAGATCCCTGTGGGACTCCACTCGTCACATCCTGCCAATCAGAAAAAGACCCATTTATGCATACTCTCTGCTTTCTGCCAGCCAGCCAATCTTCTGTCCATGCTAATATGTTACCCTCTACACCATGCGCTTTTATTTTCTGTAATAATCTTTGATGTGGCACCTTATCAAATGCCTTCTGGAAATCCAAGTACAGTATATCTATAGGCTATTATCTATTAGCTATTATCTACTGCACATGTTACTCCTTCAAAAAATTCCAATAAATTGGTTAAACATTATTTTCCTTTCACAAAACCATGCTGACTCTTCTCAATTGCTTTGAGCTCTTTTAAGTGCCCAGCTATAACCTCCTTAATGATTGATTCTAATAACTTCCCCATGACAGACGTCAAGCTAACTGGCCTATAGTTTCCTGTTTTCTGTCTCCCTCCCTTCTTGAATAGATATTAATTATAATTATAATTAATTATATTAACTACTTTCCAATCTGATGGAACCTTTCCAGAATCTAGCGAATTTTGGAAAACTAACACCAGCACATCGACTACCTCATTAGCCATCTCTTTTAACACCCGAGGCTGTAGTCCATCGGGACACGGAGACTTGCCAGCCTGCAGCTCCATCAATTTGCTCAGTACCATTTCCCTCGTGATTTCAATTTTACCAAGCTCCTTTCTCCTGTTCACCTCCTAATTTACAGCTATTACTGGAATGCTTTTTGTATCTTCTACAGTGAATACAGAAGCAAAATATTTGTTCATTTCTTCCAACATTTCCTTATTATCTACTATTAACTCCCCACTGTCGCTCTCTAGAGGACCAACACTCACTTTCCTTACTCTTTTCTTTTTTAAGTGCCTGTAGAATCTCTTGCTATCATTTTTACATTTCTAGATAGCTTCCTCTCATACTCTAATTTCTTTCTCCTGATTAACCTTTTAGTCATTCTCTGCTGTTCTTTATATTCTGTCCATTGATTTGTCCAGCCACTCATCTTTGCGGAGTTGTATTCTTTCTTTGGTGGAGCAAACGATAGGCATCTTGAAAATGAGGTTTCCGTGCCTCGACAGGTCCAGTGGTGCACTGCAATACAGCCCACCGAGGGTGTTGTGCATCATTTTAAGCTTGCTGTGCGCTACACTAGTGCTGCAATGAGGGGAGGAGCTGACTGAGAAGCAGATGGAAGATCTGCACATCTTCTCCGAAGAGGAGTACGTCGAAGGGGTTGATGGTGATGAAGTTCTCGACAGTGAGGATGCTGGTGATGAGGCCATTGAATTGGCCAGATGAGGCAAGTGTGCTCAGGAGGCTCTCGTAGCCGCAGGATTCCTGGAGGATGATGATGACATGCAGTGAGGAAGCCCGGATATCCTCACCTTGCATCTATGAACGTTTGACCCCTGTGTGGCTGATGGCACATAGCCTCAGTGCTCAGGCTCATGTCATGAAGATGCAGTGGAGGCCTTAATAGTAGCTAGATTCTGGGAGGATGATATCAGCATGCAGTGAGGGCATTCCATAGATCTTCATATAGCCTCTATGAATGTCTGAATCCAGTCTGGTAAAGGGCAGCTCGCTTGCGCTCTGTGATCAGGGTCATATCATAGAGATGCAGCTGTGAAACTTTAAATGCACCTGATCCTTTATCAGCCTTCAGCACTTGCCCCCTTCAGGAGCACAACATCATCAGTCACAGATGCTGAAGGGATGGGGGACCAGCCCTACTTCAAAGCTGCTGAGAGCACACAGGGAGAATGATGGAACTCTGTGACACCTGCCCACGACATTCTGGAAGCAATGACAAGCACCATCGAGGTGCAGGCATCCTGATGTGCCCAATGAGTGTGAAGCCATGATGGGTCTTCAACGGTGATGCCTTCGGGCTCCTCATCCGAGGTGCTCTTAGTGCTGGAGTCGGGGTCAAGGTTGCCTGAGGGTGAATTGCCAGATGTGTCTAGGAGAGAAAGTGGAGATTATTAGTGCTTGGCAGCCACGTTGAACACAGAACAATGGAATCATAGTAGCGTTGAGAGAAGAATGATGTAGCACAGGATCCTCATATGGGCGTTGCCTCCAACTTCACCATCACCACAGGAACGGTAAATGTCCTCTCTGGCCAGCTGTAACACGTGACTCTTGAATGGAGTGAGGACCTTTTCAGTTCGGTCACCCATGGCCTGGGACCTCTCCTGGCGATTGTGTATGATGTTGTCCTGCATAAAGACAGATGGAGAGAATGTGAGCCAAGGTGCATAACAGACCAAATGAGAAGGGATGCCTGGCGTGCGTGTGTGCTAATTAGAGCCATCAACAGGATGAGGAGGCTACCTTCAGAAGAGATGAGGCCAAATGGAGATGTGAGGGTGTGTGTGCAAGAGTGAGTGATGAGATCCCTTGAGCTGGCAGTGAGTGAGATGCCAGTGAATGTGTGAGTGGGTGAATTGAGATTGATGAGGTGGTTGACTTACCCTGATGGCACAGATGAAATTGTTCATCTATTTTCTGTACCGAATGGCTGACCTCTTGTGTTCAGCATTGGCACTGACTGCCTCTAACACCACCTCCCAAGTGGAGACTGATGGGCCTCCTGCATCCAGAGTTGGGGTCGAGGACATCGCAGTGGGCCTGCACAGTGTCCAGAAGGTGTCCCAGGGATGCATCACTGAATCTGGGGGTCTGCAATCTTCCTAGCTTTTGGAGTCATATCTTTAGCAGAGCAGTCTTGGGCTGCAAGTATTTAGAAAGGTGCACGCAGCTGCATTTTAAATATGGTGCCCAGTGTGAGGAAGCATCAAAGTAACGGTGTGGCGGGCCAATCGTAGGCCACCCACCAGCAACCTGGGGTGTTTCCTGTGACTGCATAACCTATGATGCGGGAAGGGGATATGGCGTGGAAACCTGCCATTGTGGCCTCTGGGTAAAACGTCTTCTTTCACGTTCACTACTGTACTTAGTGCAAATATGGAATGATTATGCCCTGTGTCTTTAACTTAAGGTAGAAAGAAGGGGGTTATATGAACTGTTCTGAAGTCTGCCTGACAACAGGCCTGGTTGACATGGAAGATGAAAGAGAGGCCCAGATTGTTTTGCTGTAAAGGATGTGCAAGGTGTTCACACTCGGAGACAATAGCAGCAGCATTTGTATTTATAGTGGTTAGACTGCTAGCCTCAAAAGTCTCAGGAAAGTATTGAGAATGCCGAGCTGTAAACAATTACGCTTTAGTCCATTTAGTTCCAAGATAAAAGAGCATTGGGGTTGCAAGGATAGCTAATCAGCATTTTTACCTGGATACAATGGCCATGTGATCCATGTTGCCATGGAGATGGGCTTTCAGAGAGAAATTCGTAGACATAGGCAGACTGCCAGTATCTGGGATAGAAGGAGCACACAAGGGCCGAAAGTCTCCATGGGTCACCACACAGGAATGCAACTGGAAACTTGTGCTTGAATTGAAAAGACCAAACTCATGAGGACTTGAAACAAAGCTGGTTTCTGCTAGAGGAATCATTGCCCGGAAATCCATCACTGAGAAAGACAGTTCTCAGGTTAGAAGTTACCCAGCTGCAGAAAGGAAAGCAAAGGAAGTAAATGCTCAGCAGCCAAGAATCATGTTGGACTTGATCTGGGTGTAACCTGAATGACTACTAAAAGAACAGTGTAAAGTATACCTGTGCAATGGGTTTTTCTGTCATATAAAAAGTAAAAGGGGAAATTTCTGTTGTGTAGTTTAAAATATAAGTTGCCAACGAAAATAGTGTTTAGTGAAGAGTGATTTGAGTCTGTTTGTTACAGTAAAAGTCTTAAAATGTGAAATCTTGTAATGTCATCCTTTTAGCCATCAACTGGAAGTTTGAATTTCTTGTTTTTAAAGTTATCAGACTCTACAGGGCTTGTAACAGTTTTTATAATATTTCCATTTATTCCCCTGCAGTTTTTATAAGGGCATGGATTTTGTGGTTAGGGGCATTCACCACTGATCTTGAAGAAAGCTCCCCCAAAGTTCTAGCTGTCCCTTTGACATGGACTTCTACTTCTTCAATATCAGTTTGAATCTGGGCATTAAGTGGATCTTCACATGTCCTGCAACAGTGATGTCATCAAATAGTAAGCAGCATAAATCACATTGAAGTATTCTCATAGACAGCAAACCAGGAAGTAAGATGCACTGGTATCCTTCATTTTTAATATGTTTTACATGGGATTAAGTTAGGAGTTGAAATATCATAAGTAAACTTTTAAAAACAATTATTATTTTAAAAATTGATTTTTTTTATCTTAATGGAGAACTTTGTCATTTTGTGAATATAAAATCAGTTGTCCAGGGCTAGAGAGGTTTTTCAGCAGTAATTATGAACTTACTATGCCATTAAAAATGCAGTGATACCTCATTTAATTAGTTCTAACTTTCATAAGGTTTTTATAGCAAGATTAATAGGTAAATGCACAAGTTCTCAACAGTTCAGTGATTTCTACTTGATTGCATCCTGGTGTGGCGGGGGAGGTGGGAGAGGCGTGGGGTGGGGGTCATCAACAGTGCAACTTCTGAAGTAGCATAGAATTACTGACAGCACTTTCTGGATTTTTACTGTGCTTGTGTGCCTTCAGAAGTTTCTGCCAGTTTCAGAGGGTTATTGACAGTGGTTGCTGACAGTCTCATTGTCCTTATTGCAAAATCCAGCACAATATTTCCCCCTCTTTCTCTGTTGTCTGTTCCTATTATAGTTCCTTTGTTTCTCCTCTCTTTCTCTCTGCAAATTCTTTACACATTTTTCTCACTTCACTTCCCCCTTTTTTTCTATTATGTATGATTTCTGTATATCTTGGTAGGTGTTGTTTTTATGTCATGCTGCACTTCTGTAAATTCTTCCTTCTCTTTGCTTTTTCTCTTGTTCTCTAATATTTAATCATTCTTATTCTGTGTGTTTTGTTCCCTGTATTTCCTTATCTCAACAGCCTTTCTCTGCCTCTAATTTTCTGCTACTATTTCTCTGAGTTTGATTCTTTCCCTCAGGCTTTGTTGCTTAAGTCTAATTATATTAAAACAACACAAAATAATTCTGTTGTCTCCAGTGGCCATCTGCCTTTTTGTTTTCCAATTATCAGTCAACTGCTTTCGTCTCTTCAAGGCCCCTCTGCCTTAAATAAATAAAACCAGGAATGTGTTCATCAAAGGCAGTCCCAAGTGTGTATATATCAAGACATTGTTGATTTTGTCAAAGGCTCTTAAATGTTTTAGCCTTGACCCCACCTTTCTTGATGATTGACACTTTGGTGTGACATAAATGTTTCCACTCACTATTTGTATGTTCACGTCATGATTTTATTTTAAAACTAGAAAGTAAATTAATTCGATGAAGATGTGCAATCAATGATGGCTAGGGATTTGTGAAAGTTAGTGATGAGGAGATTTTACTCTATTTGTTCTTGATCATCTAGTTTGCAAGGGATGTAATATAGCTTCTGAACATGACATCAATAAAGCTGACTAATCCACCCAAATCTAATGGATTGGTTGACACTTAGATTCTTATGCTGAGGACTGAAGTAGATGCAAACTAGATGTATGACTGGAGAGAAATGATGTTTGAAGCATGTAATGTAGGCTGATGTCTCCTGTCAAACTGAAGTTCACATCCGCCAGATTGAGTTTACAACAGGGGGTGTAAAAAAACATGGGCCAAAATTTTGCCCTCGTTGGGCGGGCTCGGCAGGGGTGAGTGGGAGTGGTCGGGAAGCCGACCGCTGCCTGTGATTGGGCTGTGACCAGGATTTCAAGCTGGTGGGCCAATTAATGCTGTGGAGGGTCAATTAATGCTGTGGAGGGTGAGTGGGGGATTTTGCGCATACGTGCGAGTGCATGCAGGAAAAGCTCCCTGATGCACATGATTTAAAAAATTAAAAATAAAGAATTTTAAAATGTCAAAAAAAGTCCCCTCATGTGACTTTGTCACTTGTCACATGAGCAAGGACAAGTTATTACTGAAATGTTAAATTTTTAATTTAATTTTTAATAGCTGTTGGAAACCTCATCCTGCCAGTGGATGAGGTTTCCAAAAAAATCCAAAGGCCACTTGGCCTTTTTGCCTGCCCACCAACCATAAGGTTTGATGGGCAGTGAAAAATTTAATTCAATTGGTACTTTAATGGCCTTAACAGGCCTGTTATGTGCGCACCCACTGACCGAAATATCGCGTGAGTGTGTGATGATGTCGGGACGCTCACATGATGTCATCGTGCATCATTTTACCCTCGCTTGGGCTGGGCGCATGCCTGCCGATGAGTGAAAAATTCTGGCCATGAGAAAATAATCTTCTCGATCTCATCCTCACCAATTCAATTGTTGCAGATGAATCTGTCCATGAAGTTAATTGTAGAAGTGAACACCATACAGACTTAATAGAAATCAAGTTCTGTCTTCACACTGAGGATGCCCTGTGTTGTGGGATAGTGCCAAGTGGGATATATTAAGAACAAATCTAGCAGCTCAAAATTAGGTATCCATTAAGTTCTGTGGAGCAACAACTCAAATAAAATTATATTTCACCACAATGTGTAACCTCATAGTCCAGTATATCCGTATTCATCCATCACAATCAAACCAAATGACCAACTCTGGTTCAATGAAGAGTGCTGAAGAGCATGCCAGGAGCAGCACCAGGCACATCTGAAATTGGGGGGCCAACCTGATGAAGCCACATCATAGCTAAATGTGGAAACAACATAACATTGACAGAGTTAAGCAAACCTATCACCAATAGATCAGGTCAAAGCTCTGCAGTCCTGCCACATCCATTCACTTTCCAATCACTTGGTTTACAATATTGCACATTGTGAAAATAACCCCCTATTTGTAACAAGATCGTAAACTTGTTTATGAACAACAGGTTTATGATTATGTTACAGGGGAAATCTTCTCTGTTTGTAGCCAATTTTTCCTTTGTAAAACACAATCCTATAAATTAAGTTGCTCATAAGTGAGAATTATACCTTTGGGGGAAAACTTTACACAGAATCTCTGAGTCTTTTGCAACTGTTGGCTGCAGTTTGGGATTAATTGCCTTATTTTATTGGATCCAAACATTGTAACTGGAGCTATTTTTTTCAGTTTAGGTTCTTAGCTTGGACAGATTTCCTCTTGTTCCTCTGTCTTCACTGTGGAAGGGCCAGTTGTAAAATTTTCCAATTGTTTGATTTGTACAAAACAGAGGAGGAACTTTGTGTATGCACCCATGATGCAATTTACCCTTAGGTTTTAGTAGGAGCAAAGGAAATAAAAGCAATCCAGGTGGCCTAAGTTATTGAGCGTAAAGTATTCTGACCACAAGAATACAAAACTGTTGAGAAACATCCTTAGTAATAAAATGGAGAGAAAAATGAGTAATATAATGAAAGGGATGACTTCACCACTGAGGATTCGTTTCCCTTTAAAAGTTTTTTACTCTCAATACCATATGGTACCAATAAGTCCCCATCTTATAAAATCCTGGAGAGCCTGTCACTTTTTAGAGTGTACACTGGAAGCTTTTTATTTCATTCAAATCCTGTGAGTTACAAACAAAGAAAATTGGAATTCCTCCAAATGACAAGTCCGAACCAGGATTACTTACGTTCTTCAACTACCAGATATACTGATGCCTTTTCAAAGGTTCCAACATTTTAGGAAATCACAGTTTTAAGTGATTGCCTTTAAAATAGCCAAAATTTCATTAGAACAATAAACATACTGGTCATCCTAACTTCCTCTCAGGATGCAATGTTCCTCTTTTTCAGTTCCAGTAGTTAAAACAGCCACAGATCAAAGCAGCCACAGAAGTCTTAATGGATTAGTAATGTATGATCCATTTTGTATGGATTGCCAATGCATCAGGGTCAGTTAAGTGACCAATATGCTCAAGTGAAATGCACTGATGCATAATATTCCGCTTGAGAGTTTTCCCAGAAGAGGCCTTAATCCAGATCTGCAGTTGCTCTCATTTCCTCTAAACAAGATGACTCAAGCCCAATCTCCTACAATTGGACATCACAGTCTGATGAAAGACTAATCTGTGTGGGGCATTGGGTAACATTCAAGCTAGTTCACACAAAGTCAATCAGAAATCCTATATGCAGAAAGCTACCAGTTCAGGGAGTATTAAGAATTGCGAAGATGATGTGAATATGTCATTGGCTGAGGTTTTCTTAAAAAGTCCAAATGTGCAAGTCCCAAAATGTGGTTGTGCAGCACCTGTTTTCAATGCTACAGGTGCCATTGTTGCTCCAAAATGTGAAGCATGCGCACACTTCTGGTGCAGGCCATGTTGGATGCCATCTGTGGTAGGGTATTAGAGCAAGTGGAAATATGAGTTTGGGTGAATTGTGATGTTAATCAATGTGCAATGGCTGGAATTTTATGCCCTCCCTGGGAGTAAGCTGGTAGGCTGTGGGGATGGGGCTTAAAATAGGGTGGCGTGACAAAGGGGACACTGTGCCTGTTGCCAACCTGCCTCTACTGGATCTTTACCAGTGGGCTGTCCAGGTGTTAGGCAGCCCACCCCTGGGTCAATCAAAGCCCTTAAATGGCCAAATAATATGCACTTGAAGGCCTCCTCCCGCCACCACTGCTATTTCACCAGCATTGGGGGTTGCCCTGAAGGCCTGGCTGAAGGTTTGGGGACCCTGTGCCCAATGGAGGACCCCCACAATGGCGGTCGCAGACCCACTTGTTTCCTGCCATGACATGTGCTTGCAGCTCCCCTCTCTGGGGTTAGCCTGACTGGCTTCAGCAAAGCCACCCCTAACTCATCATTGAATGTGGCCTCCTTGATGCTCCTCATGGTGAACTGCTGCAGCAGTGGCTACTGCTCCTGGTGGTGCTGTTGGGATTGAAGAGCTGCTGCCAATCTGAGGGCTGTAAAATCAAGTCATGGCTTCCCAGTCTGGTGGAAGCAGACTTTGCCAACTTTTCAGCTGGTGGCAGGGCCCCCACCTCAGTGGAAAATTCCAGCCTATGACTTTGTGGCTACAATACTTGTATTGACTGGGTTGGCTCTCTGACCCCATTGCCTGTTCAGAGTTTGTCTGAAGGGACTCCTGGACCACTAAGACTAGACAATCCCTCTTATCCTGTCGACCTCCTGCACCAAGGCCTCCAGTGCACATTTGTGAACGTTGGAGCACCTCTCTGCACTGTCAGAGTCCTTCCTGCTCATAATGTCTTGCCCAACCTCTTCCAGCACTTACTCCAGCCAGAATACACCTCCACTTTGAGAGGTGTAAACTGATTTTAAATGTAGTGGAAGCTAGTTTGAAGTGGTGCTAGGCTCGCATGAGCTTGGGCCCTTCACTATGATGTGCAGCTATTCAGCAGCACATTTTATTGCTGGGCTGCATGTAGTAATTTTGAAAATCAGCAGGCAGCACAAAATATGTGCGCTGCCTGCATAGGAATGAATAGACCCGGATTAATTGCAAAGAAAGATCCTTGTGCCCGTTTTCTCACCCTGTCCCATTTTGCCCCTGCTGGCTTCAAAGACATTTACTTGGAATTGTTATGTTGCTGCAAACTTAGCATCCACCAGTTTTACTATATTGATATCAATTAATTCAACAGATCATGCAGAACCAGAATGTAGGATTGAACCCCCATTTCGCTAAGAAATTCTGAAAATTAGTCAAAAAACTGTCTACCTTGACAGAGGTGTCTCCCATTTAAATCTTGTCCACAAATCGTGGAAATCTGCAGCTGAGCTAATCAACAGATTTTGCTTGTGACAGGTATTAGGGTTTTATAATTTCTGGCTTTGCGTATACAAAAGCTGTTGAAAAGTTGCAGAATTATGATAAAATCTGGGGCTGAATTTTATGCTGATTGGGTGGGCTGATCTGATCGGGTGTGAAATCACGCAAGATGATGTCGGGCAAGAAGTGTCCCGACGTCATCCTGCGCTCACACGATATTTCGATCGGCGGGCATGTGCAAAAGTTGGAAGCATGTCTGCCGACAATTAAGAGGGCAATTAAGTCCATTAATGGTGCAATTTTCTGCCATTTTAGGTAGCCTGTCCAGCTCTACGGTTGACAGACAGGTGAATCGGCCAGGTGGCCTTTACATTTTTCATCAAACCTCATCCAAGGGCAGGGTGAGGCTTCCGCTATTAAATAAAATAAAAATAGAAATCTGCGGACAGCATTTTTATAATCTACATATTCAGGTGCCTGATTATGATGCTTGGACATTTTTTCCGCTTTTAAAACTTCATTTCCTGGGTTTTGGGTCTTCAGCTCCCTGAGGAAGCTATCTGCCTTTAGGGAGCTTTCTGTCAGTGTTTGCCTGTGCCTGTGTTGACGTCATCATCTGCCCTCCTCCCGCCCTCAGCTTTTCAGCGCACGCTTCACGCTGGCTGGCTGTCAGTTGGCCAACCAGCGTGAAACTGTGGTTGGGGTCTGCTTGCGGTCAGCAGTCCATTTCACAACCACTCCCGGGGCTGCCGATCTTGCCCGCCCGCCAAGCTGAAAATTCAAGCCGTGGTGTGTAAGTTGCACTTTCATTCATAACTCCTGTTTGTTAATGTGCATTTAGGGCAGAGGTTGCTGAATTTTTGGGTTACCTTTTCCTTCCCTAATCTAGAGGACTATGGTCAATTGTAGCATTCCTAATACTGTTCCAGGTAGTGTCAGTGAACTCAGTATAGCAAAGGAATTGAACCTCGGTCTATCCTAGTCTGATTGGGTTGGATTTTCCTGTCCTGATGTGGAGCCAACCTTTTGTTGGGAGGGCTTTAAAAAATGGCGGGCAGAAGAGGGATTCTGCCCTCTTTCCCATTTTTGATCGGTGTGGGATAAGGGGCCGGGTTGTGAGCCTACATCCAGCCGCCCCAGCGTTGCCGGCTCTATTATGGAAGTGATCAGTTTAGATGCCTTACAATTTTCAGCTTTGGAGGTTCTGTGGAGCCAGTTGTTCAAAGGAATCTCAATATAACGCTTGACAGGGTTCCAAATCAGCTGGGGTTGCTTATACAGTTGTGCAATTGAACTGTGAGCTTGGTTAAGTTAGAAACAGAAATTGCTGGAAAAACTCAACAGGTCTGGCAGCATCTTTGGAGAGAGAAACAGAGTTGAGGTCGAGTTGAAAATTTCTCTGCTTCAAAATGTTCCAAATGAGAACGCTTCAGTACTCTAATAGATGTCTGGGTTCTCAGCCAAGAATACATAATGAGGCTTGGCTGAGAGCCCAGAAATCCATTAGACTATTAAAACACCTGAGTCACAGGGAAAGCATTGCTTGATTGACAGCTCTAGATCTCTGATCTATACAGTAAATTTTTCAATGTTTATTTACACAGGACAAAGAGAGTTCTAATGCTCACAGTTTCTGCTATTGATGTTTTAAAGAGTTTGGATGATTGACACTTTTGTTGGCCTGCAGTAAAAAGGAGTTCTTTTTAAAGTGAAAAGTTATCAAATTTTTTTTAAAGCCTTTATTACAAATCCTATTGTCATTATAGTGCTCATTGGTACTACACAGTTTATCATGGGTGAGTGGGCATGGAAATGCCAAAGCTTGGCATGAGGGTGCATGAGGGTTCATAGGGGATGCTTGGAGGGCATACTTTGGTACAGGGGCATGAGGGGCAAAGGGGTTGTCTGGGGTCAAAGCTTGTAATGGTGGGGAGGTAGGAGGGGGGGCTGTTGCATGAGGAGGTCCTTCCGAATTTAATTATTCAAAACATTCCCTCATGCAAACTGTGTTTCACGACACCTCTGAGACGTGGAGTATGACAACTCCTTGAAAATCTGGCCCACTCTATGAAAGTTGTAGAGGACTAGGACATGTCTATCCCCGCAATGGAGCTAGCCAGGTTGGGAATGCAGGATGTGGGCTCGCGACCTGAGCCAGCCTGCACTCTTAAAAAGCACTCCTAAAAATCGTAAGCTCCAAGAATGGGGTCAGGAATCCCAGAATCAGGACAGCCCCCACCATTCTTAAAGGGATCCTGAGTCAGCCAGGCTTGATTATCATTGAGCCCAAAGTTTCAGGTCAATGACCTTCCATTAGAACTATAGGCCAGGGTTTTCTGTTCAGAGTGCAGGGGCTGGCCACCCAAGCTGACGCATAAAATGTTGTGTGGTGACGTCGGGCATGCGTCCTGACATCACTGTGCATCATTCCGATCTTTCGTTTGGCGGGCGTGCACCGGAATCGGCTGCACCCCTAAAGAACTGTCAATGGCCAGTTAAGGCCATTAAAAAAATAATTAACCAATTTCACAGGGCTGCCTGTCCGACCTTAAGGTTAGCAGGCAGGTGAAGAGCCCAGGCAGCCATTGCATTTTTCATGAAACCTCATCCATGGTTGGGATGAGGTTTCATGAAGGGTTTATTAAATTAATATATATTTTTTAAACATTTGATAAATATGTCCCAACTCATGTGACGCTGTCATGAGGGGCCAAGTGCAAATGATTTTTACCTTTTTTACTTTGAATTTTGAAACTGAACTTAATCTCCCTGAGGTACGGAGCTGCCTCAGGGAAATTTCTGTGCTCTTATGTGTGCATGTGTGAAAGAGCACAGGCCCTGACGCTCCCTCCTCCCCCCGCCCGCACAGGTAGCGCTGAACGCTACCGGGCGTGTGTCACGCTGTGTGGGCCTTAATTGGCTCGCTCATGTAAAATGACGGCATGCAGCTGATCATGGACAGCGATCGGCTCCAGACCCGCTCCCGACCAGCCAGCTCAATGGGGAGAAAATTTTCCCCGTAGAATCAGAATGAGGAAAATTGGTCACTGGAATACATCAGGGTATCATTGCATTGTAAGTCAGAATGAGTACTGGTGAGGTTAATTTTTAAGTATAATGTACAGTTTTGTTCATCCTATTTCAGAAAGGATATATAACCATTGGAAAAAACTTAGAGAAAAATATGACATAGATGATTCTCAACCTTAGGGAACTAAACAGGAGGAGATGCAGACGACCAAGCTTATTTTTGTTGACATCCACAGGGCCCGCACTGATTGCCAGTTCAAGGGGCATCACCATTCACTCTCTCACAAACCTTCAGTGTCCTCATCCCATCCATGAGACCACTCACCACCCACACATGCCAGGCAGCCTTATCTGGCCTGGTAGGTGTCCTGCTTACACTCTCTCTATCTGTATTCATGCAGGACAAGTTGGCACACAACAACAGGGAGAGGTCGCAGACTGGTGGAGGAATGCCTGACATCAAGGTTCGAACAGACTATGAAAATAGAGCCATCCAGCTGACTGGCGAAGATCTGGACCGTTCCTGTGCTGATGGTGAGGTTAGCGGTGTTCTACCAAGTGAGGATCCAAAAGTGCAACATCCATCAGACAACCACGCTGTGAGTGATGTGTCCTGTTTCACAAGCCACTGCCATGCACTAATTATCTCCCCTTGCTTTTGCAGGCACATCTGGGAAACAGCCAAGCGGCTCCACAACCCAGGTACTCGACTCAAGCCCCTAAAACACCTCAAAAGAGGGATCTGCTGAAACCCCAAATGAAGTCTCTTCACAGCGCTCGCCCACACCCTCCACCAGCGTAGAGACACACACCTCGGTGGGACCTAGAGAAGCCTCAGGGTCACAATCTGGCGAGCACATCGCAATGTTTGATCCACAGCAGGCGGAAGCAGGCACTTCCCAGGTTTCCGGCACTCAGAGGACTGCTGGAGGCCAGAACATTGCTGAATCCGAATCAGATGAGGAGCCTCTGGAATTGGTCATGTTACAGTTGCTTGAACTGCAAAGGGAAGCTTGGGAACATCAGGAAGGGATGTCCACTGCACTCCTCAGATTGCAAGGCACGATGGAGGAGTCCGTATGCCTTCAACCTGAGGTGATTGCGCCGGCATACTGACGCACCGAGGTCAACACTGGTAGGATGGTAGCTGCCGTGGAGACCTTTCTCCAGGACATCAGTCCTGCACTCCTGTGCAGGCTGAACTCCATCGCTGATGCCATAATTGGTCTCTAACAATGTCAACGCGAGAGGGGTGTGGGGCAGCTCGATCTCACTCCAGCTTCCCCTTCTCCTCAAGGAGTCAGCCAGGGCCCTCGGTCACCCAAAAGGAAGGAGGATCAGCAGGTGCACACACCGGGACCACCCACCCAGGTGACACTGGGAGTGTCTGGCCCATCCGGATCCCCTCTTCCTATGACTCCAGCAGCTCCAGCTCCATAGGCCGAGGAGGGTGCCACTGCCACACAGCAGGACCCTGAAAGCAAGCTGGGGCCCTCCAGGTCTCAGCCCTCCAGAGGATGCCTGCCAATGTCATCACAGACAGGACCTAGCAGTCAGCAGGCTGCCTCCACCTCCACCTCCACTGTGAATGTTGGGGGAGCGGCAAAACATAGCGGCAGGGTTAGGAAGGTTTAGAAAATGTAACTCTTTTAGAGTTAAAACAATTAAACTAAATGAGGGACAAATCAAGCACAGCCCCTAATTCAGGTCAGCCGTAAAACTAAGGACAAAGTTTAAAGGAAATTTACAAACTTTAAACCAAAATGTGATTAAGGGGGTCAATAAAACACGCCAGTCCCTGCGGTGCCCACTGAGCACGGAAGGCCTCGAGAGTGCCGGCAGAAACCGTGTGCTCCCTCTCCAAAGACACCCGGCCGCGAACGTAGCCGCGGAAGAGGGACAAACAATCGGGCGGGACTCCCCTGTCGATCGCCCGCTGCCTGGACCTGTTAATGGCCAACTTGGCCAGGCCCAGGAGCAGGTTCATGAGGAGGTCCTCCTCCTTCCCGACCCCCTTCCGCACCGGGTGTCCAGTTAAGAAGATGTAACTCTTTCTTGAGTTAAACAATCAAACTAAATTAACAAAATGAAGGGCAAATCAAGCACAGCCCCTAAGTCAGGTCAGCTGTAAAACTAAAGACAAAATTTAAAGGAAACTTACAACTTTAAACCAAAATGTGATTAAAGGGGTCAATAAAGCACCCCAGTCCCCGCGGTGCCCACCGAGCACGGAAGGCCTTGAGAGTGCCAGCAGACACCGCGTGCTCCCTCTCCAAGGATACCCGGCCGTGAACGTAGCCGCGGAAGAGGGACAAACAATCGGGCAGGACTCCCCCGTCGATCGCCCGCTGCCTGGACCTGTTAATGGCCAACTTGGCCAGGACCAGGAGCAGGTTCACGAGGAGGTCCTCCTCTTTCCCGACCCTCTTCCGCACCGGCTGTCCAGTTAAGAAGATGTAACTTTTTTCGAGTTAAAACAATTAAACTAAATTAACAAAATTGGGATAAATCAGGCACAGCCCCTAATTCAGGTCAGCTGTAAAACCAAGAACAAAGTTTAAAGGAAACTTACAAACTTTAAATTAAAATGTGATTAAAGGGGCTGATAAAGCACCCCAGTCCCCGCGGTGCCCACCGGGCACGGAAGGCCTCGAGTGTGCTGGCAGACACCGCGTGCTCCCTCTCCAAGGACACCCGGCTGTGAACGTAGCCGCGGAAGAGGGACAAACAATCGGGCGGGACTCCCCCGTCGATCACCTGCTGCCTGGACCTGTTAATGGCCAACTTGGCCAGGCCCAGGAGCAGGTTCACGAGGAGGTCCTCCTCCTTACCGACCCCCTTCCACACCGGGTGTCCAGTTAAAAAGATGTAACTCTTTCGAGTACAAACACATTTCCATCTGTTCCTATTCAGATGAAGTTACATTATTTCATAGTTTGCCATTGTGAGATTTGAACTCTTGATTTTGGGGTTACAAGCCCAGTACCATAACCACTTGGCTGTGTTCACTATTGTAAGCAAACTTCCAAGAATGCCTCCCTGCCTATGGCTCCTTGTTATGATGCGCAGAGTTCATGTTACTCAGATGTGAAACCCTGGTTCCTGCACAAGTTGAGGGCGGGCACCTCAGTCCAGGGCCTCTTCCCTGTGCAGCGTGTAACCTTCAGACCAAGTGATGGTCCAGCTTCACACTCATATTACTGATGCCTGCACCTCGATGGTGCTTCTCATTCCTGTCAGAATGTCGTGGGCAGGCGTCAGACAGTTCCATCATTCTCTCTGTGTGCTCTCAGCTGCTTTGAGTTAGGACTGGGCTCCCGTCTCTTCAGCATCTGTGACCAACGACGCTGTGCTCCTGAAGTGGTCAAGTGCTGAAGGCTGACAAAGGATCAGGTGCATTTAAAGTTTCATGGCTGGGTCTCCATGATATGACCCTGATCACAGAGTGGAAGCAAGCTGCCCTCATCCAGGCAGGAGTCAGACATTTACAGAGGCTATGTGAAGATCTATGGAGTGTCCTTATTACATGTCGTCATCATCCTCCAAAAACCTAGTGGCTATGAGGGCCTCCTGAGCATGCCTGGTCAGTGTGATGGCTTCATTATCGGCAGCCTCGCCTTTGAAGACTCCTCACCCTCATCTCCGTCGATGTCCTCCTATTTGGAGGAGACATACAGCTCTTCCAACTTCTCCTCAGCCAGCTCCTCTCCCTGTTGCAGCACCAGACTGTGAAGGGTGCAGCAGGTGATGATGTGTGACAACCTCTGTGCAGGGCTCCACCACTCTGGTCCAGGCAGCAGAACCTCAATTTCAACATCCCGATGGTGCGAGTTGCAGCATGAGCTTCGTTATACTTTTGCTTTGCTGCAGTCTGAGGCTGCAATGCACGAGTATCATCAGCCACAACTTCTGTGGGTAGCCCTTATCCCTGAGGAGCCAACTCTCAGCATCCCTGGACCCTGGATGACATTAGGGATCTGAGACCTACTGAGAATGTAGGAGTCATGGACACTTTCTGGGAACTGTGCACAGACCTGCAGGATGTGTTTGTGGTGGTCGCACAGCAGCTAAACATTCAACGAACATGTCACTCAGATTGTGGTTGATGTGGTTGACCACATGTTGCCACAGAGATCTGAGAACCACATGAGCGCCGTTGGTCATACCCTCCATCTGTGGGAAACCTGAGATCTGGGCAAATCTTAGTGCTCTTGCATGATGGCTTTCCTAGTTCCAGCAAAATGCACAAAGTTATGTTCCTTCGCGAAGATGGTGTCTGTGACCTCATGGATGCACTTGTGGGTGGAAGCTTGTGAAATCCCACAAAGGTTACCTGTGGAGCCCTGAAAGGAGCCACTGGCGTAAAAATTGAGCACCGCGATCACTTTCATGGCCACTGGCAGTAGATGCCCTCCATGTCCCCTTGGTGCCAAATCCTTCAGTTGCTGGCACATGTGACTGATCAGTTCCCTGGACATGCGCAGTCTTCAGCGACACTGGTTCTTGGTCATCTGCAGGAATAAAAGGTGGCATCTACAGACCCTGGGTCTAGCTAGGCTCTTTCCAACAGGAGCCCCAGCCGCCCTTCTTCCAGAGAGTGCTGCTCCTCCCTCTGCTCAGCCAGGCACCCCCGTTGCTATCTTCTCCTTCATCTCCACTCTCCGTATGCCATGAGGCATACAGCTAGGTCACCAGGCTCCATGCTCCTTATGTACTCCTGCTGCAGAATGAAAGAGAGTGACACGTGGGTTAGCATGGGTGTTCTAAGAACCTCTCTTGATTAAGTCTGAAGGCTCCTTAATGCATCCAGGAGAGTGCTGGCAACCACTTGAATGGCCAGAGTTTAGTGTGCTGCATGGCTACCTGAGACACCACTCACCTGCTCTCCATTCCACCAGACCGATTGGCAGCAGCTTTGCCCATTGGACTGCATGCTGTGCTCTCATTTCAGACGCAGGCATTCTCCTAACCTGCACTGCGTTATTAGTTTGAGCCATGGGGGAGACTGGTCCAAACCTGAACATTGACATTGCAAAGGGCTGTGAGCGCCTTCATCAGTGACTGCTTCATGGCCAGCTTTCCCAAGAAGATTGCAGAACATGTATAGTCAACCAATTGTTCTGCAGCCCACTAAAACACTCATTAGTTTGCAGTCTGTGCCCTAGGGGTGAATAGCTCTGGAGCACTTGGTATTTTCATGCCTCTGCATTGATTGAATGGGCAAATAAGCTAAAGGCCCAACTCCAAGAATGTCAATGTTCAGGCTGCGGAGGAATGGTCACTTTATTCAAGGTTTCCCTAATGCGTGGCTGCTTCCCACCCGCCACATGCTTGTGCGATACCATCAACCCGGGTGCAGCCCTTGCCACCCAACCCGTCCAACTAGCCTCAACAACAGTGATTCCCTTGCACCTGACGGCACCCCCCCCCCACCCAACCCCCCCCCCCCCCCCCCCAACACCCCTGCCCCCTTCCCCCCCAACTCACCTCAACTGTAGTGCTGCCCTTGGCCACCACCTCCCATGCCCCCCCCCCACCCATATCACCTGGAGTACAGTGTGAAACCGATTTTTGGCCATCCTGCCATATTTTCAGCTCATGCCCACCATGATGCCTGCCGCCAGCGGACACAGATGATTCCGACCATGGAACGGAATTTTCCGCCGGTGGGATTTTCCGGTCCCACCGAAGTCAATGGACTTTTGAATGTCTTGCTGCATTTTACGGCCCTGACCCCGTTGTGATGGGGCTGTATAACTCTGTTCATGGCAGTTAGGAAGATCTAGAAATAATTTATTGCAGGATTAACACTTCGCCATTTCTCTCATTCCCTTTCTGAAGCTCTGAGGTTGCAGGAACATAAATCGCATGATTTTAAAGGTCCTTACATTGGGAAGAATTTTCTCCCTGATGGGCGCGTGGTTTGGGAGGGGCGTGGACGGGCATGTAACCGATCGCCGCCCACAATCAGCTGTGCACTGCCATTTTGCGTGGGCGGGCCAATTAAGGCTTGCCCAGCATGACATGCACCTGGAAGTGCTTAGTGCTACCTGTGCAGGCGGGGGGAAGGAGGGAGAGTCGGGGCCTGCGCTCTTTCGTGCATGCATGCGAAAGAGTGCAGAAATCCGCCTGAGGCGTGGAGCTGCCTCAGGGAGATTAGTTTAATAATAACACATCGCTAAAAAAAAAATTACTCAGCCATGTCCCCTCATGTGACATTGTCACATGAACTGGGACATGTTTATGAATTTTCAGAACACATTTTATTTAATTAATAAACACCTCATGAGACCTCATCCCGCCCATAGATGAGGTTTCATGAAAAACGCAAAGGCTACCTGGACTGTTTGCCTGCCCGCCAACCTTAAGGTTGGATGGGCAGCCCTGAGAATCAGTTTAATTCATTAATTAACGGCCTTGATAGGCCTTTAACAGTTCGGCAGGCGCGTAGCTGACTCCAGTGCACGCCTGCCAAACTGAGAACTGGATGCACGCCCAACATCACCGTGCTTCATTTTACGCAGCAGCGAGCGGGGCTATTGTATAATACAAGCCCTAGCTTCCTTCGAGGGAGTTTAATTAAATTTTAAAACATAAATGTAGCAAATTCTTAAAACTCAGGGGACGGCCTTGGTGAATTCTGACTTTTGTGAGGCTAATGGTGGAGCAGCGCAAATTATCCAGAAATTTGCGGTGATTGACAGTATGGCATATCTCTCCCTCCCCACAAATTGCTGGGCTTTTTAATGCCCTAACAGTGGTGTGCACCTTTAACTCGCTGTCATTTTATCAGTAAATTCTTGTCCAATGGGTTCAAATAATATTTGATTATTTATTCTGAATTGAGAGCAGCAAAAGCTGTGAGCTATTTTCTTTCCAATTCCTTCCCTTCTGCTTCCATTGTGCAATAAAACTACAGCAACACAGGAACTATTATAGTTTGTGCACCATTTGATTCAATCTGTGCACATCTTTATAACCACCATTTCCACAAAATGGCTCTCCCAGCCAGATATTTTTTCAGCTCCTCATTAAAGAAATTAATGAATTTATTCTCAACTGCTTTTTCTGGGGTAAAGTATCTTCCAACTTCTTGCCCTGTCTGAGGCTTGTTAATCGTAAACCTGTGTCCAATAATTCTGTACTCACAGCCTAGATCAAATAAGTTCATTGAATGACTTTGGCCCAGATTTTTGCCATGATGGAGAGGCTCTCTGTTGTGGCGAAAAACCAAAAAAAAGCCGAAATTTTTAAGTCCCACCCCCGAACTCAGCATTTCCCTTCTTTGCGGGGGAAGGATTGGAGTTGGGCTGGGGTTTGCACATGCAAGATTCACAGAGGCAGCTGGCCATTTAAATCCCTAGCTGCCTTAACTCAAGTGGGACTTTGGGAGAACAGGAGTGTGGAATCTGGAGGAATTGTTAAAATTAAACATGATTTTTATACACAAACTCATGGGAACTGTAAAGTTGTCAGAGAGCTGTCCAACTGTCAAGGAACTGGTAAAGAGCCATCCAGCTGTCAAACCTGTCAAAGATGTTCAGAAAGTCCTGGGAAGTGTCAAATATGTCCAGGAATTCTCAAAGCTGCTCAGTAAGTGTCAAAACTATCAGGAAACTGTCCAAGGTTATGAGCTTAATTGGCAAGGAGGGTGTAAGGGCTAGGCTTGGTGTTTGGGGTCAGGGGTTGGCACTGAGTTGGCATGAGGGGTATGAGGCAAGGGGGTGGGTAGAGGGGCATGAAGTTGGCTTGGGCTGTGAGGGGCCGTGGGATGGCACAGGTTGACATGGTGCTGCATTTGGAGTGGGTTGGGGGGTGTTTTTGATTTATTAACAGTGCCGGAGTACAGAGGCAGGCCTTGCATCCAGCGTGTCTCTGCACCCGGCAGCCTCCATGTTTGTTCTGGGGTAACCCACCCTGGTTCGTTTTTGAATCCAATCACCACCCGCACCCCCCCACCCCCCCATGACTGGAAACCTGAGCTGTGGGCGGACTTCTTTAAAGATCTGGATTGCCGAGCTGGGAGATCTCCCGACCCAGCGAACCCGACCTGGGCATGAAAATCTGGGCCTTAGGGTACAACCAATATGTCCTTAGTTCCGTTGAGGTTCCCAAACTTGGGCTGCCAAGCGTTTGCCAAGGACGATGCCAACTGTACCTAACTGGTAATCCTGCAGTATGCATTTTCTTTATTAATGGCACTATTTTCTGCCCTCAGCTTCCACAGACTAGTTCTTGGTTCCACTCTCTCCAAAATTCATGCATCCTCTACAAACATTTCCAGTTTACCGATATTTCCAACACTCCCCCATTTAAAATTAAATCGTCCAGTTAAAAAAAAGTTGTTTGCCTTCCGTTCTGTACCCCTATGCAGCAAAAAATTTATTTTTGGAAGTGTTCGTGACTTCTGGGCTCCCTGCTACTGCACAGAAATAAATAAGTAGTGCCATCCCCCACCCCCCACAAACACCCCCCCACCCCCAGGACTCTGTTTCAAAAATCTATGAAAAGGTTTATTTCTCAGAGCTCTGCTGCTCTGTGGAACGTCTGTTTCCTTTTTTATCTCAGTATCAAAGTTCACGTGAGACCTGGGCCCCTGATGCTGAAAGGGAACAGATTAAAAAAATAGCCCTCCTTTAAAAACTTATCTCAGTCTTAAAAAATCACCTTTTTGACCAGTGGTTTGGAGAATTCTGGAAAATTTATTTCACCCTGCTTGAATATCATGTTGCTTAAGTTGAAAAAAAGTAATTAATACTTGTGTCCTCAATAGAAGCCGGAACTTATATTTTACCTCCTGCAAAGCAACCCAATGATTCACAACACCCTGTTCCACTCCTGAACTATGTGGCCACAGATCAAGTTTAGCTCTGTCTGCAGAAGATCATTCAACCTCTGGAGTAGTTGAGACAAATCGCACAGATGCCTTTAAGGGGAAGCTAGATAAGTACATGAAGGAGAAAAGATATCCTGATAGGGTGAGATTGAGTAGGAGTGGGTGGAGCTTTTGGGGAGTAAAAACATTGGCACAGAGCAGTGGAGCCGAAAGGTTTGTTTCTGTAAACTCGATCTAATTCTATGTAACTTGCAACCAACTTGTATCCCTAACATTGAGAGAGGAGACACCTGCAGTATCCCTCTCAGTGAAGTTGCTTACCCCAATTCGGTAGCGGAGAAATTCCTTGGATCACTTCACTGGCAGTTGAAACATGCAGAAACAGGGATTTTTCTGCACTTCTGACAAAGTAATGGCAACAAAACGGGGAGCAGACCAGAGGGAATTCCTGGGCCATGATGATAAGTCTGGCTTCATCTTAAAATCCAAAAGTGCAACCGAACAAAATCAAAGCAGCTAACTTTTGAGAACTAATGAAGTATCCCGGATTGCCAGCTCTCCCTGCTCTCACATTAATATTTCATAAGGAAAAGGGGACGCATGTGGGATATGAATCTCCAAAAGGAAGCTCAACCAAAACAAAACTGGGAAATTCTGGTTTGATGCATTCATGCGTAGGTTCATGCTTGCATCTGAATATTCAATAATAATAATTGAAGCCAGATTCCTCCACTACAATCTAGGTACCATCTGAACCTTTTTCTTCAGATTCTGGTACTATTTTACTTCTTTTCTTAACAATCCCTTTCCCTTAATATACACACCTTAAAAGTATATTTTTAGTTATCCATGCATATTATCAAGAAAATTTAAATGGCACATCCAACCATTTGAGGATGCCTTATTTCCTCAAATAGAATTGACTGATCTCATTGACCAAATAAGTGACAGTTGTGATAGAAACCCATTGAATGGAAATGGCCTGGGTGGCCAATAAAAGAAAATGCAGCTACCATGAAAGCTTCAGATTTACAGATCAAGGCCACTGGTCACTTCTTTGATCCCCTTGTCTCACTGTTGATTCCTTGTGTGCCTATTCTGACCATTTCTGCCTCTACCTACCTTTCCTTTTCTTGTCCTCTAATATCTCTCGGCAGCCCCCGTCTTGTGATGCACCCTGACTACGTGACAATATGGGTAAGACATAATGGAAGCTGAGCAGTAACAGATACTCAAGTCTGTTGGGGAGAAACAAATTAATTTATAAAAATAAATATAATAAAACAAAATAAAAAATAAATAAAATAAATAAAAATGAATAAAAGTAAATTTATAAAAGTACACAAACAGAATAATAAAAAAAATTAAAAATAAGAGTTCCCCCTTTTAAGACTGAGATGAGGAGAATTTTTTTTTCTCAGAAGATCGTTACCATGTGGAATTCTCTCTCCCAGAAAGCAGTGGAGGCTGAGTCTTTGAATTTATTCAAGGCAGAGTTAGACAGGGTTTTGATAGTCAACGGACTCAAGGGTTATGGGTGGCAGGTAGGAAAGTGGAGTTGAGACCACAACCAGATCAGCCATGATCTTATTGGATGGCGGAGCAGGCTCGATGGGCCAAATGGCCTACTCCATTTTCTGAATCCTATGTGCCTATGTCCTATTCAAGTCAAGCTTCATATATGGGTAGAATTTCCTTTCGCTGAGTTCTTGAGGACTGTCTACATTTGAAAACAGTCAAGGTGGTGTTGAATGGGAGGCCAAGTTCCAATTCTGTGCAGCATTGAGATGCTACTATTAAATGACTAATGCAAATATGAAATTTAAATTGGAATTTAGAATTACTACATCAATTATCTGTTAACTCTCTTTAGTTAAGTCCTTCTTTTAATATGTGACTGACACATCACATATCGCTACATTCCAGATAAGTCTGAAGCCAGCTGTATATCCGCCAGAGAGCATCCTGTTAAGATAACTGCAAAGTGAAGCAGACCTGTTAGATGAAAGCAATGCCTTTAAAACAGTACTTGACTCCTCTTTATCATGAGCACTTCAAAGGTAGATTGTGATGCAGTGAGTCTTGAGACGAGGGGGCTCATGAAGGAGATGAAGTGGGCTCAGTGGATCAAAGATTTCAGCCTGGCTAATTTGATGACTGGTAAATTCTGCACTCTACAACAAACCTGTAAAGGCAGCCAAAACACCTATTGAGAGCACTATGTTGAATTGACATCTAGCCCAAGGATTCATACCAATGGTGGTTGAAGATACAATGGAATGTCCTGAACAGGCAGAAAACTTCAATGACTATATTTGATGTAGTAGATTCTACATTGGCCTTAACTTTAACTCCCCTGCCTGGTGGAAACAAGGTGCGGGGAGAGGGCTGTAGTAACTGAGAGTATAGCCTCTCCTGTTGTCTGTCAGGAGTCATGCGATGTTCTGGGAGGCTCTGACAAATGAGCCCTAAGCACAGGCAATCTGGGAGGGTGGGGCTTCCTGATGAGAATCCTGATCGAGTCTGTGGCATCTGAAAAGTTCTCAGTAATAAAGTTTATCTATTTGTTGTTGAAACCTGCCTACTCTGATGAGTCATTACATTTGGCAACGAGGGTAAAATAGCTTCAAAGCCTTGTTACCGTGAGTACAGCAAATCTTAAGAAAAAGAAAAGACTACTCACCAGTCATGCCACTCCTCAGCAGAATCAATCCTTATGATGCGACAATGGAAGACTGGAACCAGTATGTAGAGCGCCTCGGGTTTTATTTCGTAGCGAACAAAATTACCACGGAGGAAAAGCAGAAAGCCATCCTTTTGAGTGTATGTGGCAGTATGACATACAATCTCATTCACAGCCTGACGGCCCTGAGCTATGGAGGTGACCACATACAGGACACCTGTAAATTCAAGGAGGCAGAATGCCATTATTGCCATAAGAAAGGTCACGAAGTAAGGCAATGCAGCCCATAAAGCAGCAACCCAATATGACTGAATTAAAAAATACAGCAGAACCTGAAGTTGCGGATATTGACATCTATTCCCTGTATAATGTATCTGCTGTAAAAACCAAACCTATCACTGCGGATATTGACATCTATTCCCTGTATAATGTAACTGCTGTAAAAACCAAACCTATCACTGTCATAACCCAAATTAATGAGAAGCCGCTAATAATGGAGGTGGATATGGGTTCCTCAACCATAGTGGTGGGACAGCACACTTTCAGGGACCTTAATGAAGATAGACAGCCAATAAACCTGGAATGGACAATCACTAAATTGAAGACATTCACTGGAGAATCTGTTCAGGTAAAGGGCATTGCCACAGTACCAATGCCCTACAGGCAACAGACTTCCCACCTGCCTGTGATAATAGTGAAAGGAGAAGGACCCAGTCTTTCAAGCCGAGGCTGGTTATAGAAGATCAAGCTTGACTGGTCTGAGATACTTCACCTGGAAACAGGAGGAGCTCCTAACACCTCCATGGCTCAGGGCTGTCAGGTTGTGAATGCTATGGGAATATGGCATAGTATTTCGGGATGAATTACAGAAGTTAAAAGGTGTGCAGGCCAAGATATACGTGGATCCTCAGGCGACACCATGTTTGTTTAAGGCCACACCTGAGCCTTATGTGTTGAAGGTGAAGGTGGATGCAGAACTGTGCCGGTTAGAAAAGCTGGCCATCATCCAACCTGTCAAATTCTCGGAGTGGGCAGTGCCCATAGTTCCAGTGGTTAAGCCTGACCAAACCATATGCATTTGTGGGGACTATAAATTGGCCCTAAATAAGGCAGAAAAACTAGACAAGTACCCCATTCCAAGAATAGACGACATATATGCAAAACTGGCTGGAGGCAAGTCCTGTACAAAATCTGATATGAGCCACATTCTCCAATTAGAAGTGGAGAGCATGTCGAGGGAATTAACACACACTATTAACACACATGAGGGTCTTTATCAGCACACTCGCCTACCCTTTGGAGTATTGCCTGCATGCAGTATCTTCCAGAGAACAATGGACAGTCTTTTGCAAGCACTTCCCCAAGTTGTAGTATATCTAGATCACAGGAACAACTGAGACTGAACATTTGGCCAACCTGGAGGAGATGCGAAGAAGGATCATGGAAGCCGGCGTACTGTTAAAGAAAGAAAAATGCACATTTCAAGTGCCAGAAATTACATACCTGGGTCACAGGGTGGATGCTATAGGTTTGGATGCAGCAGAAGACAAAGTTCGGGCAATAACAGGTGCACCCTCACCATCCAATGTAACCGAACTCAAGTCCTTCCTGGGTATGAGCAACTACTATAGCCACTTCCTGTCTAACTTATCAGCTGTATTGGCACCGTTACACTTGTTGTTAAAAAAGAATCACCATTGGTCGCGGAATTCACAACAGGAAGAAGCCTTTGTGAAAGTAATGAAACTGTTACATTCGTCGTGTTTATTGATACAGCATGGTCCAAAGAAAATGTTGGTATTAACATGTGATACCTCTCCTTATGGTGTAGGAGTCGTGTTATCACATAGAATGGAAAATGGATCTGAAAGGCCCATTGGCTATGTCTCGAGAACCATCTCCACAGCTGAGAAGAGTTATTCCCACAAAGAAAAGGAAGGTTTATTGGTGGTATTCAGGGTGAAATAATTCCACCAGTAACAACTTGGATGACATTTCAACATTGTGTTGGACCATAAGCCATTAATGGGTTTATTCAGTGAGGAAAAGACCATTCCACCAATAACCTCAGCAAGAATACAATTCTGGGCTCTGATGTTATCTGCGTATGAGTATACTTTTATGTACTGCCCTGGCTTACACATTGTAAATGCAGATGCTTTCTATTGTCTCTCATTACCATATAGCATTGTACATGCTCCTGGTCCACAAGAAGTTGTGCTGGTACTGAATTTCATGGATTCTTCGCCTGTGAGTGCAAAGCAAATTAGAAATTGGATGAACAGAGATCCAATATTGTCGAAAGCCAGAGACTTTGTTTTGCAAGGATGGTCAAATTCACCTGTATCTGAAGAGATGAGACTATTCCCTGCCAGAAACATAGAGTTAAATTGTCAAGATGGAATCTTGTTGTGGGGTTCAAGAGTTGTCATCCCATTACAAGGCAGGGAACCAGTCTTGACAGAGCTTCACAGTGCTCATCCAGGCATATCAAAGAGGAAAACGCTTGCGCGAAGCTATGTCTGGTGACAGTGACATTGAAAGAATGGTCAAGCACTGTCTCCAGTGTCAGCAACAACAGAAGCTTCCTGTTTCAGCTCCACTGCATCTGTGGGAATGGCCTGCTTGACCTTGGGCTAGACTATATATCGATTATGTTGGGCCATTCTTAGATACCATGTTTTTGTTGATTGTAGATGCACATTCCAAATGGATGGACGTGGACAAAGTCAAATCGTCAGCAATGAGCTCAACTATTGAGAAGCTGTGTAATTGTTTTAGCATACATGGCCTACCGGAAATCTTTATTTCTGATAACAGTACAGCCTATACCAGCACAGAGTTTCAGAAATTCATGAATCTAAATGGAATCATACATATTAAAACAGCCCCTTACCATCCCACATCGAATGGTTTAGCTGAGAGGGCTGTACAAACTTTCAAGTCTGATATGAAAACATTACTCTAGAGTCTCAACTCTCCCACTTTCTTCTAAGTTATCGTACAACGTCACAGTCACATTCGACTATGGGTTCAACACCTTCTGAATTATTGATGAAATGCTGCCTATGTACATGGTTAATCCTGGTGTTTCCAAATTTAGAGGGGAAGGTAGAGCGGGATCAGAGTAATCAAAAATTGAACCACAATAAACACAGCAAAGCTCGCAGATTCAGTGTAGGTGACATGGTATTCATGCGAAATTTCAGAAGTGGACCCTTTCGGGCTCCTGGAAGCATTGTCTCAGAGACTGATCCATTATCTTTTCAAGTACAAGTGGAAGATAGAAGCATGTAGATCATATTCGTGCTAGAGAGATATTCCAACAACCAACTATTCCACCTGTGATTAATCTCAAACTGTCAATTCCTGAGGTGATAGATGGACCTAGGATAGGACATGCCTGCTGTCTCTTTAGAGTTGCCATACCCAGACCTGTCACTTTCTAATGATGTGTCTCATGCTGCAGTTCCAGGTCCTGTCGATCCTGTTGAGGGACCTCAAGTATTAGAGCTATGCTGCTCTAGCCATATTAGGAGAGCTCCTCAGAGACTTGATCTTTAATCACCTGAAGTTATATACATGTATATGTTGTTGGATATTCAAATGTTTCCCTGTAAATAGAAATTGTAAAAAAACCAAAAGGGGAGAAAATGTAGTAACTGAGGGTATAGTCTCTCCTGCTGTCTATCAGGGGTCATGTGATGTTCCGGGAGGCTCCGGCCACTGAGCCCTAAGCGTGGGCAATCCCAGGGGTGGGGCTTCCTGACATGAGTACTGATCGAGCACGTAGCACCTGAAAAGCTCTCTGTAATAAGGCTTATCTGTTTCTTGTTGAAACCTGTCCGCTCTGTCGAGTTATTACAAGGGCAGTTAGAGTAAGGGAGGAATTTACTGCTTTCCTGCCTCAATTTGGTTAACTACCAGACCCTCCCATCTAGGTTGATGGGGTCATTTTTAATGTGCGTGTCTGGCGCCAAAGACGCCATCAGGAACTAATCTGCCATTTTAACCTGTGGCCTGAGATGGGGAGCTGTGCTGACACCCCGCCCCCCACCCAGCCCTATATCCAAACCTACCAGGACCAGCAGCCAAGTCCAGTGAGGTACTTTAAAAAAAAAGTTGCCATTTGGGCCAGATGAAGAGGATTGGAATCTTAAGGCAGTACAAAAAGAAAATAGTGGGTCCACTGCCTGTGAGTTTTTGACAAAAATGTCTGTGGTTGGTGGGGTCACAGCTAGTGAGTGGGGTCGCAGCTGGTTGGGTGGAATTCACTGCTGTCAGCACATATTCATAAATCTTCTGACCATCATGCTCCCTCTACCTGGTCCCAATAATCAGTCTTAACCTCAAGTGCAGAGGGAGCCTCATATTCTTATAACAGCCTGTGGCCTTTTTAAAGAATACCTCTCTACAGAAATCATTTCCAAACTAAAGGCAATTTTATGCCATGGGCATGTGCTAACTGCTACTTGGGTTGAGACTATCCTAGATTATTCCACTTACTTTACAGCTGTAAGTGAAAGCATGCAGACTCTCATCGATCTGGCTGCCTTTAAACTTAGGTTGCAGAGGTGAAAGGTCAATGTTCTCACAGACTGTGCCACACAGTTTCTTCATGATTTATGAAGTGGACTGGTTCTGCTCTTGAATTGCTTTAGAATGGGGCTGAGATGTTTCTCTTGGTTATTTGAAAACTGATCTCACTTTAACCCTGTTCTCGTCTTCGTTAGAAAATGAGTTGCAGTGATGTGACCTGGTTTCGAAACAGGGAAAATTGCAAAGGATCCAATCCAAAGAAATGCAATCTAGAATAGATTTTTAAAGTAGGGCAGGAATGAGTTTAGAATTCACTTCCTAAAAGTAAATTAAAATGTTTTCTAAATTTCCCCAATGCAGGCTGAGTTTTAACTTCAGCCACTGTTACTGCCTCTTCTGTGGAAATATAGGAACAGGTGAATGATAGAAAGTGAATAGAACACAAATAGCAAATTGATCTTCACAGTTCAAACACAGGTTGAGTGATCTGAGAATCAAGGCTCTATAAGTTCTAATTCTCAATGTCAACTCCTCCCCAGATGTTCCAGTGCCTACCTCAGAAGTGACTGGAAATGAGGTGCATGAAATGTCAGAAATCTCAGTTTGCTGGCAACAGACTCGGTGATCATTAAACCAGTGAGAAACAAAATGTCCTCTGTTTGCAATGAAATCAAACTCTGAGAACACGGTTGACTTCTTTTTATGTCGAGACAGACCTGTAAGGAAATAGGTTGGCAAAAACAAACAAGTAAATGTTTTATATTGTTAATAACAATTATTTTTTTCATAAGAAAGCTGTAATGTAATCTCTGTATCCTGTATTGGAGCTGCAGTGACCCACAACTGGTCTATTTTCCAGAGGAAATGTCATAACTAAAGAAATGCACCTGACAAAATATATAGGCAGCTGCAGTGCCCCTTAACTTCACCGCAGTGAAACGCACAACTTAAAATGCTTTTAATTTTTTTTTCCACCGCCTATTTCTACTTTTAAGATTTGCATAGATCCCAATAGCTTAATTGGAATACTGGTCCCCCGCTGAATAATATATACAGAGAAAACCATCTGCTTTCTCACTGAGCACTATATCACTCTTCACACATTCCTGACTGACAGACTTGGGTCCACCATAAACTCTTTGCAATGAGCTATGGAAGTGCATCTGTGGAACCAGAGTTTTGGAGCCCCAGATTCCTCAAGTCGATGTGAAATGCTGTCACTGTGATTACCAGATGTGGATGAAAGTAACAGCATATTTTATTGTTGTTTTTCTAGGAACTGGAGAAGGATTTTTATTGCGAAATGTCCAGAATCAAAACAAGTCTTCGAGAGAAACTGCTGTACCATGGGGAATTTTAGAGGTGCAAAAACGATACAGATTAGTCAGCTCATTACTTGAGAATTCCCTCGACACAATAATACGCAGGATTTTAAAATCACTTTAACCCCTTTAGCACTGAAAGACTTCCAGTGTTCAGAACACATGCAACTTTCATTTCACATGACAGCTGCAAAATGGATTTGCTTTAAGGCAAATTACTTAAGATAAGTTTTATAAAAGTCAAGTTGGAGGCCAATGTACATTAATTCTGGTAATTCGTTATATGATATTTGAGAGGTAATGTACTTAGAGGAAGTATCTAAAATTAGTAAAATGATAAATCACTGATATGTTAATATTGATCCTGACCTTTGATTGTTTGAGTGGCAAACTTGCATCATATGATTTTTGCCAATCAGCTGAAAACTGTTCTTGCCCTTTTTTGACTAAACTTATTTGATGATTTTATTTGCAAAGCCTTTTGACTTTGTTTAACTGTTGAGGGGAGAGTGTAGTAGAACACAGCAAAGCCCTGCTTCTGGACCTTTGGAGCCAGTAAATGTTTATGAGCTGACCAGGTGATTATTTCAATGTAAGTTTTAAGGGAAGGTGTGAAACCTCAAACAATGAACCTCAATGTCTATAAATTATACTAAGATCCTTGTAATTAATAAAAGGAGACTTCCATTTCACAAGTTGATGGTGGATTTCAATCTGGATCCCAGAACTAAAAGGAAATTGTGCTGATTTGTTGTACCATTATCACATGTAGCTTGACATTAGTGAAGGAGTGTGGATTAACCTTGTATCTTATTAAGAGAAGGATTAAAACAATCAAGTTTGTTCTTGAGGAAGCATCTGTATTCCATGAACTCCATGAAGCAACTATGAGTAAAGCTGGACCGTCCTTGACCCCCACCTGATCATCTCACTGCACACCCCATCCCCAGTTATTTCCCCGAACTTACCTGCTGGTTTCAAGGCAGCTCTGAATTATCAAGACAAGCTGTATGGGGCTCCTCATTAATGTCTGTAGTTCACCTGAATTATTATAATGAGGTCCAAAGATAACCTTAACTCAGTTCTTGGGTTGTCAGTATTGACAGGCCACTCCTGCAGGCTGCAGAAATCAAACTAAGTTTTGGACATTGAGGAATTTAGGCCACAATAACTTTTTTTTCCATTAGGGAAATAAATATTTCTTGCAGTATAGGAAATGAGATTGTTCATGCTTGACCCCCTTTCATGCCATTTCAAGAACGAATGCCATTATTTAATTTAATCTCATTACTTAATGTAATCTCAGTTCCTTTGCTTCCGTCGCATCCGTTCTGGTGATGTCACTTTCCAAAACAGTTCCTCTGACATGTCTTCCTTTTTCCTTAACCGAGGTTTTCCACCCACGGTGGTGGACAGGGCCCTTAACCGTGTCTGGCCCATCTCCCGTGCATCCGCCCTCATACTTTCCTCTTCCTCCCAGAACCATGATAGGGTCCCCCTTGACCTCACTTATCACCCCACCAGCCTCTGCGTTCAAAGGATCATCCTCTGCCATTTCCGCCAACTCCAGCATAATGCCACCACCAAACACATCTTCCCTTCACCCTCCCCCCCCTGCGGCTTTCCACAGGGATCATTCCCTCCGGGACACCCTGGTCCACTCCTCCATCACACCCTACACCACAACCCCCTCTCACGGCACCTTCCCATGCAACTACAGAAGGTGCAACACCTGCCCCTTTACTTCCCCCCTCCTCACCATCCAAGGGCACAAACACTACTGCTTCACTTGCGCTTCCCTCAATTTAGTGTACTGCATTCACTGCTCCCAATACGTCTCCTCTACATTGGAGAGACCAAACGCAGACTGGGTGACCGCTTTGCAGAACACCTTTGGTCTGTCCGCAAGAATGACCCAGACCTCCCTGTTGTTTGCCAACACACCACCCTGCTGTCATGCCCACATGTCTGTCTTTAGCCTGCTGCACTGTTCCAGTGAAGCTCAATGCAAACTGGAGGAACAGCACCTCATCTTCTGACTAGGCACTTTACAGTCTTCCGGACTTAAGTTTGAGTTCAACAATTTCAGATCATGAACCCTCTCCTCCATCCCCGCCCCCTTTCCGATCTCCCTATTTCCAATAATTTATAATTTTTTTACAAATATATTTTTCTTTTCCCTCCTATTTTTAAATTTATTTTGATCTATTGTTTCATCTCCACCATTTAGCCCAGTTCGATCCCTTCCCCCCACCCCACCCCCACTAAGGCCATCTGCCACTAGCTTGTCCTGCTTGCTACCCTTAATATCCCCATTAGCACATCCTTTAGATAATATCACCACCATCAACACCCTTTGACCTTTTGTCTATGACATCTTTGGCAGTCTCTTCTTGGCCTTCACCTATCACTGGCCCCCTATCGCGCTCTACCTGTCCCACCCCCCTCTACCAGCTTATATTTCATTTCATTTCTACATGTCTTAGTTCTGATGAAGGGTCATACGGACTCAAAACGTCAACTGTATCCCTCTCCGCAGATGCTGTCAGACCTGCTGAGTTTTTCCAGTATTTTTGTTTTTGTTCTAGATTTCCAGCATTTGCAGTATTTTGCTTTTACCATTATTTAATTTATAGTTGAGTGAAAAATAGCTCTGAAAACTAATGAAGAAAACATTTACTAATTTTAAGGGCCTGAATTTTTAGTGTGGCATGTGAGTATGCCCGACAGGCCCAGAAGCGGATGTGGAATCCATTCCTGTCTGCGATCGGCCGTCAATTGCAATTTCATGCTGGCTGGCCAATTAAGTGCTGGCCAATGTGAAATGCACACTGGCACAGGTTCAGCGCTGCTGGTGGGGTCAGGAAGAGGGTGGGTGCTGGGAACAGGAATGGTGCAGGCAGGGAGTTTAAATGTAACTTATTATAGACTGGAAGTCTGCGGTTAGAGCTTCAGGGAGCTTGTTTGCAGTGTTTGGACTCCCTTGAAGTGCTGCTCCAGTGTGCAAGATGGCATTGATGCCCAGAACCCATGCCAAGCATCATGGGAATGTCTAGATCCAGTCTGCCCCCCCCCCCCCCCCCCCCACCCCCCCCCCCCCCCCCCACCCCCCCTGCCCCACCAACCGTTTCTCAGATGAGTGCCTGAGGGTCTTATTGGAGGAACTAAATGACCACCATCACATCCTGTTGCCAAGGGACAGCAAGAAGTAACCACTGCACATCACCAAGAAAGCCTGCTCAGAGGTGGCGGCCCTGGTCAGCGGTCATGATGTTGTGCGTCAAACCTGGATCAAGTGTGGCAAAAAGTTCAATGACCTTCTATATTCTGGCAGAGAGAGTACTGATTCCAACTGAAACATTGGATAGATGTCAAGGCACATGTTGGTGCTCAGGGGTGTGAAATGCAGAGTTCAATGTGGCATATCATGTGCCTTTATAGGCCATGACTGGCATGTATGTCAGGGTGATGTGCAACAATGTGACAGGCAACTGTTCCTGCATCTTTGGTGGTGAGGAGGCTGCAATGTGGCGGCATGTTGGGGGGACTAATGGTAGCAGTTTTTTCCTTACAGGAGAAGGGCAGTCACCATTCACTGGAGTGAGGATGGACTGATGGGGGGATACCAAACCTGCTTATCCTCAGTTAGGCAGAGGAGCAGGGTTTGGAAATGGCCTGTGGGCTTGGAGCCAGATCCACAGGTTGTGGAGAGGCAGGGATGTTGGATGAGGGCAAGAGTCCAATGGAAAGGGAATAGATTGGTGTATAGTCTTAGAGATGTGGGGCCATTGTTGTAAGACTGACACATTAAATGCATTTATTCCTGTTGTTCATCTATTCGAAAGTATTTGCACAGCCAGATGTCAAATGTAATGAGAAAGCAGACTGCATGCACTCATGCTTCGTAATGATGGTCCATGCTGACATCTTTGCTTCCTCTCTCAGATGTCACATCATCACGACCCCAAAAGGACCCTGAGGGCCGCCGAGTGGGAGCATCTGCCATATGCACCCATGTCACATTCTCCTTTTGCACCATCCACCATCACAGATATAGGTACATCGGTTGGTGTAAGAATCTTGGATTGGATGGTAGTGCACAGTGGTGAAGGCACATCTCATTTACCTGAGGAGCTGATGGAGTAAGAGAGTTCACAGGGCGCTAGCAGTCGGAGGAGTGCTGGAACCCAGGACAATGCTGAGTCCGAGGCAGATGATGAGGCTCTGGAGTCATCCATCAGGCGGCAGATGCTCAATGTCCAGTGGGATGTGTAGCGATCCATGAGGGTCTGCATGCCATGATGTCTGTCTTGGAGGAGTCCATGCGAAGTGTGAGCACTGCATTGATCCACAGCTCAGAATCCAGTTTCCTTCATTGAGAAATTAGTGACTCTAATGGAGAGGCAGCTCCAGGAACTCAATCAGGGCTTTCTGGAGTTGTGTTCAAACCTGGAAGCCCACGCATTAGCGTATCCTCAGCAGGTCACTGCCAATGTGAGAGATGGATGAGAAACCTAGTGACTCTGCTAGCTGCCCGGCATCTATGGTGAGCAGGGAGGTTTAAACCAACCTCATGCTGGTGGACGAGTTCCAGCTTACATTTGTGGGTACATCTCAAGGTGCTCTTGATGATGGCAACAGCTGCTCTACCCCTCTGCCAATGACTGTCAAATCTACTGAGATGGTGACGACTGACGAGTGTTCAGCCATGGTGCTGGACTCTTCCGTCCAGATGGGGCCTGCACAGAGGCCAACAAGGTCATCAAGGCTGATGGGGCATCAGAGTAGGCAGGCTGGGGGAAGGGGGGGTGCGGGTACGTGGGGTTGGGTGGGGGGAGTTGCTGCACCAAGATGGAGCACTCGGAAATGGAAGTTTAAGTCATTAGATCACATAAGGGGTTGTCACAGGTAATTTATGTTTCCCTGGCACGAGTACTGGTTTATTTTTATATTTGCCTTCATTTTAAAAATGTCTCATGTGTAATGGCCTTAGTTTGCTTCCATTCATTTGATAGGGAAGAGGCCTGGGACTCACGTGTGACGCAGAGAAAGTTTATTTCAAAGGTCGAACCTTGACTTAAGGGTGACATGATTGCCTTATCAGGAAAGATCAGTAAGGTGGCGTATCTCTTGCCATCACCTTGAATCCTTGGTTCCTTGGTTTGGATTTCTAGCTGAAAGTCCTCTGAATCAAGGCCTCCCTGGTCTCCCTGCCTCCCATAAGGATTCTTGCATTGGGATCCTGCTCCCCACCCTGGGGCTCCTCTGGCTCCTCAGAAGACTTGAGTTGTCCTCTGTGGCCTATTGATCAGGATCACTGTCTTCATTCTCCAATGGGTCCCTCTTTGACAGAGCCAGATTGTGCAGTGCACAGCAAACAACAGCAATAAGGGAGAAGCGCTCTGACGGATATTTGAGTCTTCCGTCTGAGCGGTCAAGGCAGTGGAACCTCATCTTGAGTAGTCCTCTGGTTATAGCTTTCCTCGACTTCTGTCCTTGGGTGTCTCGGTGACTTCATGAGCCACCTTTTCAGCAGATAGCCTTTCACCCCCAGGACCCAACCATCCAAGCGAGCTGAAACGATGAAGAGCCTTGGCACCTGCGAGTGTCAGAGGCTGTAGGCATCATGAGCATGGTACTAACCTGCAATACCTGACTCTTGTAGTCACACAATCTGGACGTTAAGGGAGTAGAAGTCCTTTCTATTGACAAAGGCACCCGACTCCCCACTGGCACCTTTATGGCCACATACATGCAGTCAGTGGCTCCCTAGATGTGGGGAAATCCTGCAATTGCAGCAAAGTCTCTGGCTCACTCTGCCTGGCTGGCTTTGTCGGTCTGGAAGTGAATGAAGGCACTGACCCTTTGGAATAGATCAGCTTGATGCAGCTGTTGGTAGCTGATTGGGTGACACTACATTGATCCCCCACTGACTCCTGCAAAGAACCTGGGGTATAAAAGTTCAAGGCCACTGTCACCTTCAGAGCTACTGGCATGGGGTGGCCCACCTACAAAGTTGGAGGTGATCTCTGGACCAATCATATTGCATATGGAGCTGACAGTCTCCTTGGAGAAGCCTTCTTTGGCACTGAACCTCAGACATGTCCAGGTAGCAGGAGTGCTGCCTGTAGGTCTTGCCTGCTGGATAACGGCATTTTCTCCAGACCCTTCTGCCTTGCACTCCCTGTTGGCCCTGCTGGCTGTGCCTCTCGATCTATGGGTCCCACTCTGAGATGCTGCCTGTGGGCAACTAGCTTCCTCTCCCTTCTGGCCCTCTCCTCCTCTCCTGAGGAGATCCATCCAGCAGAGTACACTATCCCCGTTTCTGTGCTGATGTTTCCACAGTTTTCTACACTGGAGGGGCTGATTGGCTAAAGGCCTCTGAAAATGCGAACAAAGCAGTGAGTTCTCCAGAGCACTGCAAAAATATCAGGGGCAGAATTTTGCCCTTGGCGGGCGGGCTCGGCGGGGGTGGGGGGGCGGTGGGGTGCGGTTGGGAAGCCGCCTGCAATTGGGGCCAATTAAGGCCCGCCCAGCGTGAAACGCGAGTGACAGTGCTGAGTGCTGCCTGAGCAGGGGGTGAGGGTGGGGGGGTGGGAGGAGAGCGAGTGGGCCGAGCATGAACTTCGCACATGCGCGCGAGTGAGCGCTTCATCATCTCCCTGAGACACAGAACTGCCTCAGGGCGATGAAACGTTTTTAAAAGAGAAAATAAAAAATTTAAGTTGATTAATTATTTAATGACCTTATCAGGCCTGTTAATTGTCAGTGGGTGCGCTGCCGGCTCTGGTGCGGACCCGCCGTCTGAACTATTGCACAACCGTGTGTTGACGTCAGCACGCTCGGCCGACGGCAACCTGCGTCATTTCATGCTCGAATGGCATGCACCTGCCCGCCGAGCGCAAACGTTGGCCCCAGAAGCTATCAATAAACCAGCTCCAAACCACTCACAGCCAAACTCCTAACTATTCACCTTTGCATCTGCCTATAGCCCTTTTATCCCAACCTGGATGTAGAATCCATGAAAAATGTGAAGGCCCTCTGGCTGAGTGACCTGTGCACTGAGAGTACATGCGCATGGGCCACATAAAATCCCAGCCAATTGTAATTTAAATCAGCTTAAGTAGACTGTTAACCGTCGGTGGGTGCGCTTCTGATTTCTGCGAGTGCTCCCCCGGTTGAAATATTGTGAGACAGCGCAATGACTTCGGGGCACCCTCCCAACATCATCGCGCCTCATTTCACAAATAATCGGGACTTCCGCATGCCCTTACCACGAGCATAAAATTCTGGCCAAAGTACCTGTCTATATAATCTACAAATTCTATCCTTTCTTTTCTACTAAGCTAATTAAAGGCTTTTTGTCCTCTCTCATTTCCTCATGTAATTTTTTTCTTCTCTCCTCTCCTCTCTTCTCTGGAGGGCATTGATTGCTCATCACGGAAGGGCTCCATGGCAACAATTATTGTCTGCTAGATACATAAGGAGGCCCTTTAGGCCATCGTGTCTGTGCGGCCGAAAAAGAGTTATCCAGCCTAATCCCACATTCCATCTCCGTCTATACCACACCTCAAATGCTTTTTTAAATGTGATGAAGGCTTTTGCCTTTACCACCCTTTCGGGCAATGACATTCAGTCCCTTACCACCCTCTGGGTGAAAAAAATTGCTTCTCAACTCCCTTTTAATGCTTCTACTGATCTGTGCACCCCCATTATTGACCTCATTTCTGCTAACAGAAATAGATCCTCACTAGTCACTCTATCTAGGCCCTTTATAATTTTACAACCTCAATTAAATCTCAGACCCCTTTGTTCCCAACCTATCCAATCCTTCCTCAAAGCTAAAATTCTCCATTTCTGGCAACATCCTTGTAAAACTCCTCTGTTCCCTCTCGAGTGCAATCATATCCTTCCTGTAATTCAATGATCAGAACTGTACACAGTACTCTAGCTGCAGTCTATACAGTTTTATACAGTTCTAGTATAACCTCCCTACTCTTATACTCTAGGCCTCGGCCAGTAAAGGAAGGTATCTTATGTGCCTTCTTGATCACCTTATCTACCTCTCCTGCTACCTTCAGGGATCTTTGGATATGCACTCCAAGATCCCTCTGTTCCTTTACATTTCTCAGAGTCCTACCATTTATTGTATATTCCCTTGCCTTGTTTACCCTCCCCAAATGCATTACCCCATACTTCTCCAGATTGAATTCAATTTGCCACTTTTCTGCCCATTTGACTAGCCTATTGATATCTTCCTGATGTCTACAGCTTTCTTACTCATGATCAATTGCAAGGCCAATATCTTGAGCAGGAAGAGCAGCAACAGAAGAGAACCAAGAGGACATAGAGAAGGAATAAAACCAGAATCCATTATTACACCAGGCAATGTGCCAACTGTGGATAACAATGTTTCTGCAGCCTGAGTTGAACTACTTACTCTGGTATTCTCGTCAGCACAAACAGTGCCTGCTTTCATCTCTGTAGCATTGCCTGCCTACATCCTTTCCTCACTTCATCCGCTCCTGAAACCTTCATCTGTGTTTTTATTACCTCCTGACTCAGTTATTCTAATGTTTGTCTAGCCAGCCTCCCATTCTGCATAAATTTCAAATATCTGTACATTATCTTCTGCCAGGTCAGAGTCATCCAACACATCAATGCTTGCTGGTAGCTACATCGACGTCAGATCTTGAAATGGCTCAAATTTAAAATCTCATCATTTTAAAAAAATCTGTTCATGACCTCATTTTTTCTTATCGCCATAACCTCCTTCAGCATTAATGCCATACCCCCAAACACTCTGTTCCTCTAATTTTGGCCTCTGCATATTCCTAATCTGTTAACAGCTGCTGAAACACCATTCTCTGCAATACCCTCCCCAAACCCCTCAGCTTCTCCTCCTTTAAAATCTTCTTTAATACCCATTTCTTTTGGTCACCCTCTGAATTGTTGCATTGGTTCAGCTTCTTCTACTTTTTTATGCGGTTTTGATTTTCCACCTTAAAAATGCTAAAGAAATCAAGTTCTTGTTGTTGCCCCATCTGCTGTTGTGATTTGGCGATCTTACGTAGCAGAACTGAGGCGAGAAGCTGAAATATGGGACTAGATTTTATGTTTCTCAGCTGGGCGAGAGAGGCTGACCTGAGAGTGCACAGTCCACTGACTCCCGTCATATAAAGCATGTCTCGTTCAATTAGTAGTCACCTGGCTGGAAGGTGGCCAGCTAGCTCAGGGAAAGGTGTGCTCCGTGCCCAATCGAGCCTTTAGGGAGGGATATCTGGCGGCAGTGGGGTGAGGCAGTGACCTAGGGGCCAGTCATGGACACGCATTTAAATGCACCCTGGCATGGGTTGATGTTGGTGTTCTCCTTATTTGTAGGAAAACATAGAAAGAAGACCAGTAAATACATTGAACTATTGGAACAGCGGCAAGCATGATCATGTTTTCCCATTTTGGTGACTATTGTGCCAGCAGTGTCTCATTCAGGACCCTTGCCTGGGAGGAAAGAACATCTGAGCACACCTGTCCCATTCCCCTTCTGAATAACTAGTGTTCTGAAAAAGACTCAAACTCTTTCTTTCTGTTTGTCTCTCCACAGAGGTGGGAACTCAACCTCCACAGTTTGAAGCACCGTCACATCCTCAGCTGCAATGAAGAATAGAGGCAGGGCAAATGGAGAGGCCCAGACTAGGGATGGTTCCATGGTTCAACAATGTCTCCCTGTGAATCCTCCTCCAGGCTGTGTGTGTGATTGGCAGCAGGTCTTCAAGCCTAGCAATGAAAAGAGGACACCTCTCTGTCAGACCAAAGAAGCCTGGATGAAGGTTGCAAACATTGTGGGGTCCTTCAAAAATCCTGATTGCAGTGCTGTTTGAAGCTGAATGACCTCTTACAATAGACCAGAGTGAATGTGCAACCATTTTGCAGATTGTGTGGGACAGTGCTAGGGTGTTGTGTTGGTCAAGAGTGGGGTTGCCTGGTGTCTGGGCCAAGTGCTGAAGGTAGCATGAAGCAGACATGCCACACTGCATGTCACTGGGGGTTTCTTGGAGAGGGGTTGGGTGGTTCTGAAGCCCAAAACCTGTTAGTTTGCAAGGATCATTGCAAAGTGTTGGCTGCAGACCTGTTGGGCACACTAATGAAAGTAGAAGATTCATTACAATGTCCCTATTTCTTTGCAGGAGAAGAAGGCACATAATGTCCTGAGTGGGCAAAGACAAGAGGATGAATGCCAAACCTTGCTATTTTAATTCCTGTGGAGGAGTAAGTGTTGCAGCTCTCAAGAAATAAACATTGGTTGTGGAGAGGCTGGAGGATGGCCTCGCGGTGGTGAGAATCCAAGGGCCCATAGCTCTCTCCTGGAAAGATTCTGCTAAAGTGGGGAAGGGAGCAGGCAGGATGCATTAATGCATGTGACTTTGGCAGTTTGCAGCATTTGGGGAGGAATGTGTGTCTCAATCTTGAAGGGGCTGAGGTTACCATTTTCCAGTGTACAAGTGTGTGTGTGTAGGAAGCATATATCTGTGAAGTCATCTCAAGTGGTGCCTTTCATAATCCGTGTTTGGCTTCTCCACAGGTGAAACCTCAGCAGCTGCAGCTACCATCCCTGAGGGACCAACATTAACTTGTGAGGAGGAGAGGGAAGCCTCAGATGGTGCACTGTCACATCTTTGCACAACACCCAGCGCCAGCACAGATACATGCACCTTGGTGAGTAAAAGGGATCCACACACTGGTGCGAGCATATCATAATTGTCAAACCACACGTCGGAGATTGACATATTGCAGAACTCTGTCATTCGGAGGAGTGCTGGAGGTGACCTAGACGCTGAGCCCCAGGCTGATGATGAGCCTCTGGAGTCATCCGTCAGGAGGTAGATGCTGGGCATACAGCACAAAGTACATGGAGATGGGGCAGAGCTTCCAGAGGGGCTGCTCGCACTACCACAGACACACACTAACAATAGGGCTTGGCAATGTGCCCGATTGCAATGTAAATCCATTGTACTGAAGCAGTTGACAGTTGTATTAGTTGTATCACCTGGTCTGGATGACGTGCATCCAGGCTGCTAAAGCAGGTGGTGGAGATAGTGAAAGGGCTTGCCATAATCTTCCAATCTTCCTTAGGTACGGGGGGAGGTGCCAGAGGATTGGAAAATGGCAAATGTTACACTCCAAGAAAAAGTGTAAGAGCATTCCTAGTAACTATGGGCTATATTGGTAAGTAAGGCTTTGAAACAATAATAGGGCAAAAAAAATCAACTGAGACATAGGGCTGAATTTTTACCTCATCAGGCAGGCCCGATCGGCAGGCCCAGGAGCAGTCAGGAAACGGGCTCCCGAACACGATTGGCCCCTGACCGCCATTTCACGTTGGCTGGCCAATTAATGAAAAGCTCAGCACTGCCGGGGTGGGGGCGGGAAGAGGGTGGGCAGTGATGTCACTGCGGGTGCGGGTGCTTGCTTCCGCTGAGCTCCCGGAAGGCAGACAGCTGCCTCAGGGAGCTGCAGATCTCCAAATAATAAAATAGAGCATAAAAAAGCTCCAAAAGAGTGTCCCTGCAGCACAGTCAAGCACCTGAAAGCATACCTCATAAAAATGCTGTCCTCAGATATTTCTTTTTATTTTATTTCCTAATGAAGATTTCATCCTGCCTTTGGATGAGGTTTCATCAAAAATGTAAAGGTTGCCTGGCCAATTGGCCCATCTGCCAACCATAAGGTTGGACAGGCCACGAAAAATCGCTGACAATTGCACTGTTAATGGAGAGATTTGAGTTAATTAGGAGGACCAGCTTGGACTTTTAAGATCTGACTGGCCACCTTCTCCTCTGTAATGAATCTATGAAATGTTTCACAAGGGCAACTTCACACTAATACTTTTAAAACAAATTACTGCTTTGATATACATTCATACTGCTACAATATAATTTTGTGGCTCATTATTTGGCTAATCACACACTTTTGTTAATGAGAATGGAATCTGTCAGTTGATTCTTAGCAGCAGAACCCAAATCTCTGAAAGCCTTTTCATAGCCACAGTGTTTGGAGAATTCAGCCAGTCGTGTCACTTTCAATCAGAAGGTTCTATTTGAGGATTGCAACTCTACTGTTACACAAAAATTAAGATGTGTTGGGAGTGAACAGCAGTTCTGACAGCAACTGTGACAAATAATGAAGTTTGGGCGAGAAATTGATATCATGGAAGAAGGCCATGTGGATCATGCAGGTAGCGGCCCATAGCTTCACCTGCCCCCAGTGAATCGACCTAAGTCTGCGTAGCACTTGAAGCAGAGCTATGCAAACAAATTTCTTCCCCTTAATATTTTGAAGGGGTTTTACTCCCAAAATCTTAACCTACCTTTTCTTTTTACAGATGCTGATGGAGCTACAGCATATTTCCCGCATTTTCTGTTTTTATTTCAGATTCCAACATTTATAGTGTTTTTAAAAAATATTTATCCTGCTCCTTAAATGATCAGCTAAGGACAAAGAAAAATAAAAGATGTAACATGAGAAATGCTTTAAACTTTCTCATGTTCCCACGGTCTTATTTAAGTTGAAAGATCCTGGCTACAGACCATGTCTCTACTAGTAACTGCCTGGACTGTTATAATCTGCCATTAGAACTTGAAGCCCTCCCCATAAGAATGATAAAGCATCTAGAAGTCAACTATTGTTTTTGTGACATGGTTGGACAATGCTTTGTGATTTCCACATATGTGAGGTTGGTGTGACTTATCATGGTAAAATTTTATTTGAAAATATCATTAGTCTCAGTGTTCCACACCAGTATGTGATATCATTCATTGTTTTGATTATGTGTTTCTCAGAAACTTAACACTCAAGGTTGTGCCAGCAATACAAATCTTCAACTACTGCTTCATACAGCAAACAGTTAGATTATTGTTGCACAGTAATCAGTTTGGAAAGCTCTGAGGAGCCGATGAAAGAACCAGAAAAGTTTCATTTGGTCTGATTCCAGTTGAATGTTCTGTCCAGCTCATTATTTTCTATTGGGAAAATTAAGCCTTAATTAAAATTGGAGACAATTTTTTTCATATTTTTATGTTTAGTTCTTATTATTGTAACATTGTTGGCAGAAGAAATGCAGATAGACCACCCATTGTTTTGAAGATTAGGATCCAGCCATTTTGACATGTTTTACAGATGTGTTGACATTCTTGACGAAAGGAAGGTTTTGATTTAACCATTTCTGTGTGATCGGTGGGCAATTTATTTGGCAAAAGCTTACTTTATAGTTATGGGGAGACTGTTTTGGCTGAGATATTTGCTCCATTGTTGCTTTGGTAATGACATTAAAGAGCCCTATCAACAAGGATCAAAATATTCCTTTAACAAGAGTCAGTTATATTTTTTGAGCTAGGATTGGAGAATACTTTGTTATTTGGACACCAGTGACCTAGCATGATAAATTTTGTTAGAAAGTACCATTAGCCGGAACAGAGAAAGGGATGAGAAAGAATGTACAATTCAGCTGGCTAGTTTGAAAATTTAAAGCATCTCAGTCATCCATTCCCTCAAATATTTACCTAATCGTTCCTTAAAATTTTCCAGCTTATCTACCAATGCAGCTTCCATGGGAAGGTGATAACACATTAAGATCATAAAAAATAGGAGCTGGAGTAAGCTATTCCCCCATCAAGCCTGCTCCACCAACAATAAGATCATGGCTGATCAGGTATTGCCTTAACTTCACTTTCTTGCCTGTCCCCCATAACCCTTGACTCCCTTGTCAATCAAGAATCTGTCTAACTCAGCTTTGAATGTATTCAGGACTCCACTGCCTCTATGGAAGAGAATGTCAAAGACTATTGGCCTTCTGAGAGAAGAAATTCCTTCTCATCTCAGTCTTAAATGGGAGCTCTCTTATTTTTAAATGGTGCCTTCCAATTCTAGATTCCTCCACGAGAGGAAACATACCCTCTCAGTGGCTATCCTTTCAAGTCCTGTCAGAACCTTACATGTTTCAATAAGATCACCTCTCATTCTTCTAAGCTTCAATCTGCATAGGCCCAACTTACTCAGCCTTTCTTCTTAAAACACATTCATCCCAAGCATCAGCCTAGTGAACCTTCTCTGAACTTCTTCCAATGCACATGTATCCTTTTTTAAGCAAGAAGACCAAAACCATATATGGTACTCTAGGTGTAGTATCACCAGTGCCCTGTACAGTTGTAGCAAGACTACTTTTATACACCTTCCTATGTGCAATAAAGATCAACATTCCATTTGCCTCCTAATTACTTGCTATACCTGGATGCTAACTTTTAGTAATTCATGTACAAGGACACCCAGGTCCCTCAGCATTGCAGCATTCTGCAATCTCTGTCCATTAAGATATTATTTTGCTTTTCTACTCTCCCTGCCAAAGTGGACAACCTCACATTTCCCCACATTATACTCCATCTACCAACTTTTTATCCACTCACTTAGTCTATCTATATCCCTTTGCAAACTCTTTGTATCCTCCTCACAACTCGCTTTCCTATCTATCTTTGTTTAATCAACAAATCTGGCTGCAGTAGTCTGTCCCTTCATCCAAGTCATTAATATAGATTGCAAATGGTTGAGGCCTCAGCACTGATTGCTGCGGCACTCCACTAGTTACAGTTTGTCAACCTGAAAATGACCCATTTATCCTGACTTTCTGTTTCCTATTAGCCAATCCTCTATCCATGCTAATATATCACTCCAAACACCATGAGCTATCTTTTGCAGTAATCTTTTATGTGGCACCTTATCGAATGCCTTTTAGAAATTCAAATACACTACATTTTCTGGTCCACCATTATTTTCCCTGCTTGTTTCATCCTCAAAGAGCTCTAATAAATTTGTCAAACATGATTTTCCTTTCACAAAACCATGTCAAACACAATTCATCTCCTGCTGCTTACAGCGGTAAACTCTGAAATTCCAAAGGAGAATATATCACTCAGTGAGGGGCCGGTACACAGATCTACTGGGTTTTTAACCTGTAGAATAAGTAGTTCAAATTTCCTGTTAGAAGGTGTGAGTGGGGGCGTTCCTGGATAACTTTGGTACCCTGTCTGTTTCATCCTTTTAAGGCTCAACACTAGCCTTGATAACTCAGGGCCTAGTAACAGCCACAAAAAAAAGTTCTGAAGTAAAGATATTTTATCCCAAAGGTGCTCAATTTCAATGTTGAACAGAAGTATTTTTTTCCCTTGGGAGCTTTTGAAGACACATGACAAATTGAAATAATCCTTTTTGCTTCTTCCTGGGCCCGTGATACAGCATGGAAATGCTTAAATGTTCCTCCTGACTGTCAAGGATGCGCTTCTCTGAAGTGTCGTTACAGATGTGGGTTGTTCATCCTGATTTTGTCAATGGTCGACCTCCACGAGTGGCTGTAAGTTTAGTTGAAATTCAGCACCAAGGTTGGCTGGAGGTTCTGTTCTGCCACACATTGTGATCAGTGGATGGGGCTCTTTTAACTTTTAAGCTGTTAAATCTGTGTCTTCCCTCTTCTGAGCTTGAACCTGTGAATACACTTATTTGAAAGAACTTATGTAGGTAGAGAAATCAAAATACAAAATTGCAGAGATTAAGAGGTTGAAATTGGTACATATTGAAGCCATTTTATGCCCTAAGAAACAGGTGCAAAGCACACCTATTTAGCAGTGGAATGACCAACAGGTCATCCACACAAATGTTGCTCCACAGCCAAATTTGTGGGACCCATTTCTTATGTGACTCTGCCGGCCTGAGTCTAGCCCCAAAAACTATGGCTTTCCTTGACACCAGTTGGGATACTTTCACCAGTTAGACAGCATTAGTTAGGGTGCAGTGCCAGATGATTCACATAGTTTGAAGGAGCCAGAGAGCTGGGAAGTGTGTGAACTTGCGCCATCTTACCGGTGGAGACTGAGAAGAGGATGCCCGTGTCTTTGGAGATTTGAGATCCTGAACTCATGGCTAACCACCTGAAAGGAAAGATTGTTTCCAAGAAATTTTGTATTCACAAGTGGGCTCAGAGGTCAGTCTCTGAGACTGTAGAGCTAAGGACAAGTATGAATACCATGGCCAGAATTTTACCTCTGGTGTGCGGGCGCGCGCCTGACATGCCGGAACATAAAATGACGTGCGATGATGTCAGGCATGCGTCCCAACGTCACCGCACACCAGAGTTGGCTGCACGCCCACTGGTAATTGAAAGGCCTATTAAGGCCATTAACAAGGCAATTAAGTTGAAGTTTACGCTGCCCGTCCAACCTAATGGTTGGCGGGCAGGTGGAAAGGGCAAGTGGCCTTTACATTTTATAGGAAACCTCATCCACGAGCGGGATGAGGTTTCCTAAAGCTTTTACAAATTAAATAAAAACTTTCTTTGGAAATTAAAAACATGTCCCATCTCATGTGACACAGCTCCGTGCCTTGGGGAGATTGAAGCGCTCTTTCGCGCACATGCACAAACTGTGGGCCAGGCCCGCTCTCCTTCCTCTCCCTGCCCGCACAGATAGCCCTCAACTGCTCGCGACCCATACAGGGTGGGCCTTGGTTGGCCCGCCTGTGTGAAATTGCAGTGCGGAGCCGATGGTGGGCGACGGTTGGCTTCCCGAATGCCCCCGCCCGCTCTTGCCAAGCCTGCCTGATGAGGGAAAAATTCAGGCCCACATCCACAGCTATAATTTTATAGCATCAGGGAAGATTTTTCTTCACTGTAGATGTTAATGGTGGATGCAATAATTCCCTGGAATCCACAAGTAGTGTCCAGGGATCATCTCCAAAGTACCAGCAGTTCTGGTGACAATAGGATGGGGAATGGAAAACAGCTGAAAGGGTTTACTAGTGCAGTGCTCATGTTACTATATTGACAATCTAGAGAATATGGGCTGCAGAAGTGGGATAGGAGGTGGGCGAGGCCATAATTTCAAGCCCCTGGTGAGCATGGTGGTTGACTGACATGAAACTGCCTATAGGCCAGTTTGGAAAATGGATGGTCGGGGGGTGGGGGGGGGCGCGGAGAACGATGGGTGATGGCGGATAATGGCTACCTGCCTGCCAGAGGCTGCTTGCCGATTAGGCCAGTTAAGGGGCCTGTTAAGGCCACTCTGCTGATGCAGGCTGGAATTTTCCAGTTGGCATGTGGCCCCCCCCGCCCCTCCCTGCTGAAGTCAAAACACATTCGAAGGATGGAGGTGGCCACCTGGCAGCAGAGTGTGGGGGACCAGTGTTTCATCCTGCAAGGAACCTGACCTCACCCCTCACATCTGTCACAACTATAGGGCCAGAGCTGTAGCTGCTGGTCGTCCAGTGGAGGGGCCTCCACTCCACGATAACGGTCTGATACTGTGGCCTCTTTGTATTTATAAGTTTGTGGAAGGTATTCAGAGGGCACCTCCGTCTTGAAGTGCCCTCTCTTTCTCCTACATAAGTCGCCAGCTCTCATCTCTGCTGGTGGGACTGCTGATCTTTCAGTGTTAGAGAGCCTCTTGCCTCCTGAGGCTATCCCGCTATCTTAGATTGGGTGGGGTTCCCAGAGGCAGTCTGACTGCTTTCTATAAAATCATTTCCAGGATCCTGCCACCAGCATCTCCAGGTTCCTGGCCTAGAATTCATCCCAGCATTGGGATCCTGGAATGAAAATTCAGCCCCATGGGCTGAATTTTGCCTTTGACGGGCAGGTGGGCCCGACCGACTCGGCAGTGGGTGGGCAGCCGATCACCACCACCAAAATGGGCCCTGCTGCCATTTTAAGTGGGTGGGCAAATCAAGGCCTGCCCAGCGTGATGCCCGAAGGGAAGCGCTATGCGCTTTCTGTGTGGGCAGCGGGGATTCCCCAAATGCGAGATTGCGCTCTTTCACACATGCGCACAAAAGAGCGCACATCTCCCTGAGGCTATGTGCTGCCTCAGGGAGATCGCTGAAAGGTTTCCAAAGTTTAAAAATAGAAAAATAAAAAAATCGTTAACATATCCCCCTCATCTGACAATGTCACACGAGATGGGACACGTCAATAAAGTGCACAAAAACTTTATTAAACTTTTTTAAAGCCGACATGATACCTCATTCCGCCAGTGGATAAGGTTTGTTAAAAAAATCACTTACCTGCCTGCCCATTGGACCCATGCGCCGAGCCGAAGTTTGCACAGGCTCCTCAAAATCGGCATCAATTGCCGAGTTAAGGGCCTTAACAAGGCCTTTAATTAATGGTGGGTGCGCGTCAAGCTGCATAGTGTGCCCGCCCACCTAAATATCACAATGATGCGCGCTGACATCTGGAAACTCACACGATGTTGCACGTCAGTGCAGACCAACCTCCCCCCACAACTGTCAACGCAGACCAACCTCCCACGACATGTGCGCAACATTTTTATGTTTGACATGCGGGCTCCGCCACCTGTGCATCAGCCATAAAATTCAGCCCCATGTGTTCAAATTCACCATGACAGTTTGTAGGTTTGAGTTCAGTTTGAAAAAAAGTCTAGAAACAACATGCTGGTATGAATGAAAGGTAGCATGAAGTTGTCAGATTTTTGTGAAAACCCAACTGGTTTGCTAACATCCTGTAGAGAAGGAAGCCTGCTGTCCATACCTAAGTTAACCTATGTTTTTGATCAGTGTAAAGCAGGCTGACGATTCACAATCAATCATCTTACACTATCGTACAAAGCCAAAATACTTCCGTTGACTCTTAACTGTTTTGCAAATTTGCCTGGTAAACCTTGCAACTATATCATCAACATCTAAGGGCAATTAAGGATGGATGATAAATGCAGGCCATGCCAACAGTGCCCACATCTGGAAAATGAATTAAATTAAAACCTTGCACACTGACTTCCCAGCTGCAGAAATGTCCACTCCCTTCTGATTCAGAAACGCCTTACTGATGACCATCTCAACTGCAGCACATAATCCTGAATCTATCCAAGTGCATTTTGAGCATAAGAGCAGAAAATTGGAGTTGAACTGCCCCTATCACTCATTACAGTACATTCCAGATTTTTGGGTGAAAAAAACCAGCATAAATGATCTCTGTCCCAATTTACTGCCAAATATTCATACTTCCACTAATTATATATTGAAATTGTGCCAAAAACAGCTTGGAATTTTAGATCATTGGGCAGAAATTTTCACTCAGTAGGTGGGCACATGCCTGACCTGCTGAAGCGTGAAATGATGCACATTGATGTCAGCTGAACGTGCCGACGTCAACGCGCAGTTGCACGATAGTTCAGTCAGCAGGCGTGTGCCGGAGCCAGCAGCGGCCCATCGACAATTAAATGGCCTGTTAAGGCCATTAAGTAATCAATTAACTTAAACTTTTTACTGCCTGTCCAACCTAACGATTGGTGGGCAGGCAAAAAGGCCAAGTGGCCTTTGCATTTTTTTGGAAACCTCATCCACGGGCGGGATGAGGTTTCCAAAAGCAAATAAAAATAAAATAAAAGTCTTAAATTTTAATTAATAACATGTTCCTGCTCATGTGACAGAGTCACATGAGGGGACGTGTTTTATTACATTTTTATTTTCTTTTTAAAAAAAAACGCTTCATCTCCCTGAGGCAGTTCTGTGCCTCAGGGAGATTAGGAAATGCTTACTCACGCGCATGCGTGAAGTTCGTGCTCAGCCCATCCTCCTCCCCCATCCTACACAGGCAGTGCTGAGCGCTGCTGCTCATGTTTCATGCTGGGTAGGCCTTAATTGGCCCACCAGCGTGAAATCGCAGTCCGGTGCCGCTCATGAGTGGTGGTTGGCTTCCTGACAGCCCCTGCCAGCTCCCGCTGAGCCCACCTGCCCAGGGCAAAATTCTGCCCATTGTTTGTGGATCACATCATCAGAAAATTGGCTGAGAGAAATTACTGAGCCCAAATGAGTATGAAATAATTGTATTCAGGGGCAGTGCAGTATCCTATGCGCATTTCCAAACTTGTCACAAAGCAACTAAAATTTACCAATGCTTGAGTGACTTTTAAGGATGGGATTGAAATTCAGGATCCACGGCTGAGTATTGCTATGACTGGTGAGGACACATGTCAGGACTTGGCCTTTCTTTCCTCCTTCTTGATTGAATGAAACAGTGGTCGGAGTTTTCTGGCCCCGTTGGCATCGAGCATCATGGTGGGTGGGGGTGGACAATATGGCGAGAAGGCCAAAAATCGGTTTTATGCCGTCATGAAACTAGTTTGTGATCGTCCACTCCATCTGTCAGTGAGGGCCATGTTTCCTGCTGCTGTACTCCAGTGAATGTGTGATGGCCTTGTGAGCATGAGTTTACAGTGGTGAGATGGTTGACTTACCCTGGCAGCACAGCTGAAATCAGTCATCTATTTTCTGTGCTGGATGGCTGACCTCTTGTGTGCAGCATTGACACTGACCATCTCTGTCACTGCCTCCCGAGCTGGAGTGGTGAGACTGATGGGCCTCCTGCAGCCAGCGCGACGGTAGAGGGCCTCCAAAGCATTCAGAACGCATCCCGGGGATGCGTCCCTGAATTGGGGGACTGCAATCTTGGCTTTTGGAGCCATGTCTTCACCGGAGCAGCCCTGGGCTGCAAGCATTGAGAAGTGTGCACGTGGCTGCCGTTTAAATATGGCACCCTGCATGAGGAAGTGGATAGGTTATGGTGTGGTGGACAAACTGGAGGCTGCCCACCAGTGCGAAGGCATGTTTTCTGTGGCTGCATGATTAAATAGGTGGCAGCTGTGCTGCCAGGGTAAGTCAACCATCTCACGATACAGTGCAGAAGCATGCCATTGCAACGGGCAGGTAAAACGGCTTGTTTTCACACCCCGCTACTGTACTTTGTACAAATCTGGGACGATTCCGCCCAGGATTTTTTTTGTAACTTATATGGATGAAGGTATTAATTCAGTGGCTGTACATAACCATTTATATGCTGATTTCAAAGAACTCCATCTGACAGGCTTTCTTGAGTTTAAACACAAAGGGATTTGTTTTCATTGTGCTAAAAACCCACTCAGGTAAGGATATAAAGATATTTAAAAAGAACTTCACAACATACACACACACATGCAAAATTACAAATTATACAGTAGGAGGTTACTTTTTGGCCAAATTAAAGTTCAGTGATAAAAGGTGAAAAAAAATAGAGAGCTCACGGTTTATGACTCCTTCGCAGGTATTCATGGCTGAGGCAGATTTCTTCCACAGAGTCCTTGAAATTCCAGTGGGTTTGAGGCTGATGTAAACTGCAATTTCTGGAAACATACTCTTTCTTAAACGTAATCCGTCCTTTCCAAAAGCTGATGATATTGCACCTGAGGTTCCTTTCAATTGAAATGTTCTATCTCTGCGATGCATTCCACACTGTAATAGAGATAGGGCTCCATGCTTGTAAACAGGGAGAGAAGTATGGTGTTACTGCTCCATTTGTAGACTCCTTCTAGACTGTATTTTAGCAGCTTGGGTGTTATAACAAAAAACATTTCAAAATGGTTATTCTGGTCACATGACCTTTTTCCCTATAGTGAGTTGGGTATTCCATGGAAGCTACTTGATTAGCTCATATCTGGACAGACCTTGGCTATTGTATTAGGGCCCGGGTGATTAGTGTCTTTAATGTCCCAGTCATCATTTCTGAATGGACTATTCTTCCCTATAAAAAGCTAGGAAGGACATCTTCTATTTAGCCATTTCTGTCTCTGCATGAAAGGTTGCTTTATAGAAAAGCAGGTGGTGAGAGCCAGTTATGGTTTCAGTTCATCTTTGAAGTAATTCTTGACATTAGCAGTTTGAAATTCCAGAGGAGGTTGCCTTGGCATATCCTAATTGTAATCCGCAGTTGAAACTTCCAGAAACTGACCAACTTGTAATACCAGATGTGTCAAGTAACCTGTGGCAGCCATCTAAAGTCAGTGTCTGTGCTTTCTTTTTAAAAGTCCTTTTAAAGCAGTTCTCTATATGTTTGACCAGCCAATGAAATTAAAGATTATTATCACACATGCATTCATCACTTCATTGTGACATTATCTAATACACTGCGAGCACCATACTTAGATATCTCAATGTAACCAAGACCTGATGGTTTTGTTGACTTTCTATATCTCAGCAAATTATTGAAGGATGCGGTGAGGGATGTGGACTGAAGGGGTGATAGGGTGACAGGACAATGGATGTTACATTGGTGGCCTGTTTTACAAGTGAATTTCAAAACCCATAACTTTCCTTTTGCTCAAATGTTGCTTGTATTCCATTTTTTTTTGTTTCAATAATGATTGGCACCAGAGAATTCCACATTCAAACTGCTAGAGCCACCAGCTTGTTTCAGATATTCAATTTATATTTAGTAGGTAAAGGTTACTCCAAATTACAGAAATAAAGTCATTGTAACTATGTGGTAGATGCATGTATGCTCCCCAGGACCCATTTATGTTTACTGTACTAAATTCCTGATAAGGTGGGGATGTCAATTCTCTGAAAGGTTTTCTTTTGTTGTTGTTGCTGCTGTACATTCTTTTGTCCTGAAGACTGCTCCATTAATCTTTACTATTGACCACTGGTACATAGCATACCTTCTTGGCATGTGTTTGAAGGCTATTCATAATAGATGAGAGCTGCTTAGTCAATAGTGTACATTGTTATGGATAGGATGGTTCTAAAGTAGTGTCTAAGTGTAATCTATCTGATAATACCTATTTTGCTTCTCCTTTTTGTGTCTTTATTCTGACTTCTACAGCTTACTCCACTTAAAACTATGATTTAATCTAACTGTTTTTATGGCAGTTTATCAGTGTTGAAAACTTTGAACTATTTAGGAACAGTAAAAATAGATGATAAATAGTGGGACTTAGTGGATTTGTTGAAAATTATATGATTGAGTAATATCAGAAGCACAGCTTATGATAGCTTGACTCACTCCGTGGTTTATCTATTTGGTAAACCGCTAACCCCTGTTTTGCTTCTTATTTGTTCCATATGTTCAGCAATATTATGAGTTTGCTTTTTTATATTTTTACTTTATTGAGTTGATTTTATTACTTTTTTAAAAATTGAGGTTTTTTAAACCAATTTGAAAGATCATTTCCTGCTCTGTTACACAGGGTCACTATGCTATCATGTAGTATTTCGTGAGTTCAGCGTGCAAATGGAATGGTTGGTATGTGTGTTGCAGGCTGGTAAACATATTAAAAAAGTTGAGAATATAAACCTAGTATATTGATTAATTGTACTTTTATTAGCTGATAATCCAATAGGCTGAAAATGGGAGGGATCACAGTTGAATGCTGACATTGACTGTGGAGAGTATAATGGCTGCCTTAATTGTTTTGTTGCGTTGAATTGGATTTTCTATCCCCATAATTTCTTATGTTCTTATGTAGTAACCCTGTTAAGAGCATTTAGTAGGTAGGGCTACTGACTAAAAACATGTGCAAAAGGGCATTCAAGGGAGATGCATGTGTCAAGAATACATATCTAGATGACGTCTAGGTGGGGAGGCCTGCATGCACAGAGAGAGAAAGAGAAGTTACATGTGTTTACACAAATGTGTGGATGTTGTGTTTGAGAATGGATACCACGATGAAGAGCTCCATGGACCAAAGTTGCCTGGCTTCCTCAGGAAATTTTATCTATTAGGAGAATAAAGGGGTCCATATTTAGAACAATTTATTAAGATTGATAATAATGCAGTGTTCAAAAGCAACCGATCAACTATAAATTTGGCCTTTGACAAGTGGTGTAAAGGTGTGAAATCTGCCATGCTACTGCCAAAGACAAATTTCCCCCCTATAAAATCTAGAGGGGGAGAATTTTCTCCCCGTCGGACAGGCCGGTTGGGAGCAGGCGGGGATGGGTGCGGAGCCGATCAGCGCACCGCCAACTAAGGCCCGTCCAGCATAACACGTGGCCAATAGCGCTCAGCGCTACCTGTGCGGGTGGGGGGGAAGAGGGAGAGTCGGGGCCTGCGCTCTTTCACGCATGCGCACGAAAGAGCGCAGAAATCTCCCTGAGGCACGGAACTGCCTCAGGGAGAGTAATTGCAGTTGTAAAGTTGTAAAAAAATAGAAAAAATAAAATTATTCAGACATGTCCCCTCATTGACAGTGTCACATGAGCTGGAACATATTTATGAACTTTGATAAAAAATTTTATTTCATTAATAAACGTTTCATGAAACCCCATCCTGCCCGTGGATGAGGTTTCATGAAAAATGCGAAGGTCGCCTGGACTCTTCGCCTGCCCGCCAACCTTAAGGTTAGATGGGCAGCTTTCTCAAATGGGCTAGTTGTTTTTTTAATGGCCTTAACAGGCCTTTGACAGTTTGGAGGGTGCACAGCTGACTCCGATGTGCGCCTGCTGAGCGGAGGATCAGAATGACGCGCAGTGACGCCGGGACGCAAGCCCAATGTCACCGCGCGTTATTTTACGTGTCGGCATGCAGGACCTGCCCCCGCACGCTGAACAGAAGATTCTGCCCCAGACATCCAAATCAAATCTGGATTGTATTGGGTGCCTGTCAGCATCAGAGACTAGTGACTAATGCCGGGATGTTAGGGCCTGTTCGCTGCGGGAACAGGGCCGTAAAATGCGGCGAGCCATTCTAAACTCGATTGACTTCAGTGGGACTGTAAAATCCCACTGGTGTAAAATTCTGCCCTAAGATTCTGCCACTAATTTAATTGAAAGAAAAATGAAAAACAAGGGAAATCAAAAAAGAGAAATTAAAAAAAAATACTGGAAATACTCAGCAGATCTGACAGCCTCTGTGGAGAGAGAAACCACGTTAATGTTTCAAGTTGAATATGATTCTTCTTCAGAAAAGTAGGACTAGGCTAGGGATGAACAGTTTCCTTCTGTGCCATAGATTCTAATGATCAGAGTTTTCACAGAACAAGGAGTGTGACAATGAACAGTAAATTACAGATATTTAAATATATGATTAGATTACAGACTCCTGAACGCACACATGAGGAAACAGTGGGTGGAGTTCACAGTTGCTATATATTTTGTTGATCCATTTGTCCCTTTGGTAAATAAGATAGCACATGACAAAGAAAACACATACATGAAGCATATGCCTAGGGAAATCTTGCACTTAGTTTAGGAACACTACAATCATGATCTAAGCCATCTTCATAGTTGGGGAAACTCAACCAATAAGTGGTTTTTGAAGAGCTTTTAACCCACAGACAATGGAATAAATGATAATCAGTAATAACACAGCAAAAATAGGCCATCTGTTTTACAGCCTATATGAATTACTTTGCAATGTTTACTTTATTTCTTAAAGCAACAGCTATAAATGGAACTTTCCTTGGGAATGTTGGAAAACATTGACAAGTGTTTTGACAAGAAGTGATTTTATTTTGTGTGGTTTTGAAATAGAGCCCAGGTAAGCCATGGCAAAGGGATACTGCTTGGTTGTCGGAAAGGATATATAGACGATCTCTGGTAGCCCTTTTAAGTTAGAAACATATTTATTAAGAAGCTGTGAAAAAAAAACTCTACCTCCTGCTTTCTGCATGGACAAATATGGCTGTTCTCCATATGGCATCCTAATCAATCATTGACGTCTTCTCTAGTGTTTGCAACCCCCAGTTATCAAATAATCCAACCATTTTTCCCTTTATAGAAGAAAGGATCAGCTACAGGAGATTTTTGATTGTGACAATTTATTAAACTAATGTTGTGACTAGACACTTCCAAATGAACGGCAGCAAGATCAACTTACATTTATATAACACCTTTAATTTGAGAAATCTCCCAACAGACTTTACAAATAGGTGAAGGGAAAACAGATGCCATATGGCTGGAGGGTAAAGATCAAGGACGGAATTTTCCATGCCTGCTGGCAGCGGGCTTGATAGGTGGCGTGAGCGGACAATGTGGTACGATCGGTTTCACTATGGTGGGAAGGCGGGTTGCGATTGTCCGCTCAGCTCACCAATGGGGGGCCCGCGTTTCCCACCATCTTGTTATTGGGAACCTCATTGTAATACATCAGCATTTCATTATCAGTTCTGGAAACAATGGCTTGATGTTCGGTGGTGGGGTCATGGTCCAGGGGGAGGTAGGAGGAATTGTTTGAGAGTTGGTGAGGTAGAGGCCAGTGTGTCAGACAACAACAGCACCACCCTTGTCAGCAGGTTTGATAACAAAGTTAGGGTTGGACCTGAGAGAACGGCGTGTGGCAAGTACAGAAGGAGACAGGTTAGAGTGGGTAAGAAGAGCAGAGAAATTAAGATGGCTGATGTCACACCGACAGTTCTCAAAGAAAAGATCATGAGGAGATAAGAGACCAGATGAAGGGTTCCAGGTGGAGGGAGAATACTGGAGGTGGATGAAAGGATCTGTTGAACGGGGGAAGGACTCCTGCCCAAAGAAGTGAGCACGGAGACAAAGGCAGTGGAAGAAGAGTTCAGCATTGTGCCGAGCTGGAAATTCATTGAGGTGAGGGCGTAAGGGTATGAAACTGAGCCCTTTGCTGAGTACTGAACATTCAGCATCAGAGAGGGGAAAGTCAGAGAGCATGTGAATACCTGGCAAGGGCTAGGATTAGAAGAAGGGATGGGGTCAGAGGGCCGCAAAGGGATGGCGACTCCTAGATGGATGTTGGTATCAATGAGTTGTTGGAGCTTGCATTCCTTAGCACCTGAAAGGAAGAGACAAAGTTTCTTGTTAAGGTATCAGATGAGACAAAGAATAAAATGAAACTGGGGGCAGGGACAGCTTTGAGATAGGGTGAGTTGGTGCTGCCGGAGGGAGAGCTCGAGTGCATTCATATGGTGGTGCATGGCGCTGAGTGTGGATCTCAGGATATGATGAGAACAGCAGTCTGAGGAACGTTGTATGTCCCAGAGATACTTGTAATCCGGGGTGGATTCGAAACATGAGGGATGGAGCTCCAGTTGGAATCGACATGAGGTAAGTCAGAGACGGAGACAGTCACTGAGGAAGGAAATATGGCTGTGAAAGTGAGTTTTAGTAAACACCTTGTCAAACACCAGGAGGGCAATGGAAAGCAAAGAGGGTGAACAGGGTAAAAGAGACAAACAGAAATCCTGTTGGAGAGAAGAGCAGTACTTCTTCGAGGTAGGCATTCCTGGAAGAGAAGTGGCAGTGAGTTAAACACCAAAATAAAAGCAAAATACTGCTGATGCTGGAAATCTGAAACAAAAACAGAAAACACTGGAAAAGCTCAGCAGGTCTAACAGCATCTGCGGAGAGAAAAACAGAGTTAACGTTTTGAGTCCATGTGACTCTTCTTCAGATATATAGAGAAGTAAAAATGTGATTAAATTTATACTGTTTAAGGTGGATGGAGCACGTGAAGCTGGATAGAAGGCCAGCAATAGGTGGGAGAAAAGGAGAGGTTGACAAAAATGTCATGAACAAAAGGACAAAGTGGGTGTTAATGGTAGTGGTAAGGGCTAAAGGAGGTGCTGACAGTGGCATTAAGGTAAGAAAACAGAATGTGATAATAGCAGGGCAAGGGTAAGCACTCGGCAAAGAATAACATGAGCAAGTGACAGATGGTCCTTGTGGGGGTGAAGAGAGAGGAGGGGAAGGTGGTAGGAAAAAAATTGATAATAGGATAAAAGATAATCTCTGCTGCTCCAATTTTAATCTCTCTACCACTACTCTATCCATTTCATCTTCCCCAATTCCAGCTGTAGACTGTTGGCCACCCTTTTTCAAATTTCAGGTTTTCTGGCTTTCAGGTGAAATTCAAATCCTAAGTGCCTCGCTAGCTCTTTTAACTCTTCAGTGGAAGGAACTGTTAATTAACTAACATCCCTTCAGTCTGTAAAAGCACTGGCATTAAATGTGGACATTTTTATACTTTAGTAGGCCAGGCTCAAGAAAACATTTTGCGTTTTTAAAAAATTGGTTTCAAAGCAACTATTTACTTTCCCCACTCTAATTCTTTCATTTTGTCTGTGGGAACTATCCCAGACAAGCCCCTAATTTGTTATGACTGGTCCCCGAGTGAGGTCCCCCAATTTGTTAACTTCTTGAACAGGACTTCAATTTTGTTATGCTCCCAGGTGAGGAGGAATAAGCTAGCTCTCCTTCTTTATTCAACTCCCAACAAAGTTGGTCATAACAAAGTTAATTTAAAAAGGTCCCTTCCCCCTGTGGCTACCTATTCCCTGTCCAAATATATTTATTTTTTAGAAGGAGCCAACTTTAACCAGGCTTTCTGAGTAAGCTTATTGTTTACTAAAACCTGAGAAAAATAATAAATATGCAACACACATACACACATTTCAGAAATGAGAAGAGTCAAAGTAAAAGTTTAAAAAGTTATACAAATCAGTCTTTAGATTGCCTGTGAGGTGTAGATGGTGGTGCATTCTGGCTGTTAAGTTGAGTTATTCCAGTAGAGCTGACTTTGGCAGCTTCACAGTTGGTTTGGGGACACTTGGTTCAGCAGGGTAGCTGAAGAGGCTGTCCTGTTTCCTTTTTGATTGCAGCTTCTGCTGAACCTTGCCACCAGCAACAGAGAGAGAGAGAGAGAAGGAGACTTTGCCTGCAACTGCAGGGGTGACTAGTTGGTCTTCTTGTGCTCACCAGCACACACAGCACTGCTCTGCAGCTAACTTTTTAACCCATTTTTCCTGTATATTCAATGAGAAGAAATAGTCATCTTGCACTCATATCAGAACTATTTACAGATTCTGAGATATAAATCAATTGGAGATGGGTTTTTGGATGACGGCTGAGACTGCAAATCAATATTTTGTCTCTGCAACCACAGGAAATTAAAGTTCAGTCTTTTGCATCTTTCCCATCTCCCTTTTAAGCTTGAAGAAGGCCACAACACCTTTTCAGCTGTAACATTCCATGTTCACTCAGGACAGGTCTGACACATAAGAATTTTCCAGAAAGTGGTCACTTTACATTAGCAGTCATCTTTTGCTCAGTGTCCTTGCTTGTATTTCTTTAAAACCACACAAGCATTCCTTAAAAAGTTCAATATGCCCGTAAGTGATTCATGGTTATAATCGACTTTTCATGACAGCATAATCAATCAAATTTCTCCTTAGACTAACATTTCATTTTTTAACAAAAGGTGACATGGAATAGAGTTAATATTGTTCCAGGGCTTTTTTATGTTCATGACCACCAGGTAGCAATTGCTATTCCAAATGATCTGTTTCACTCCTTAAGATTTAAAGCCTGCAGGCATCACACTTGGAAGGAAATCTGCTAATTAGACTTCCTCTTCCATCTTTTTTTGAATGCAAACATTTAATATTTTTACATGTAGGAGGTTCACTGGACAGCACCAAAGGTTGATGAATCTGGAATTAGTGTGTTTACTAAAGTGTATCAAGGTTTTAGTTAATGTTAACATTTCTGAGGCAATGATGGATAACTCACAAATTTGTTGGTATTGACCTTTCTAAATTTAACAATGCTCTAGTTTATAATAGGCAAAACCACCATTAATGAAGAGCTAACTCATTTCAGGAAGCCCCTATTAACTGGTCCAGGCAATCTTGACAAAAGTTTGAAAAATCCCAAAATGGGTAATCTTATAATATTACTTTCTAAAATGCTTAACTGGATCAGAAAGTTGATCTGTTGTTTGTAAAAAAAAAATATGCTGAGCCATTTTGTTATTGTAACTTCAAATAAATGAGAGAATTCATCTGAGAATCAAATTTTGATTTGTTCTTTATTTTCTGTCCTGCACTTGTGGTTCTGCACTTGTTTATAGCGGGGTCTCCACTGCAGGTGGCAAAGGTGGCGGAGCTGCTGGGCATGGGAACTGGTTGGCCCCTCGCTACAGAGAGCAGGGTCTTTGAGCAGGATGTCATGAGGCAAAAGAGAGACAGCAAGGAGCAGGAATCCAGGACTTGTGAGTTGCAGCTTGGTAAGAGGCAGCTTGAAGCCCCTGATGGTGGCTGGAGAACCAGGAAGTGGAAATGGATTGGGCATGTGGCTGCTGGGGACCCAGTTGGACAAATTGGGGCTTCTCAGGTTCAGGGGTGCTATCCAATGAGAGGAAAGTTCCCCTTGTGTCTAGCAGATGAGGAATTTGGTTCACATGGTCAAGGGAAATTAGCAATAGGAACTTCACCTACTGAACTCTTCTACCTGGCTGATTAGAGGTCAGGAGTTAAAACACTCAATGGCCTCCTGGTGGTTCTGGAGTGTCAGTCATGAATATCCATTGTAAAAAGCCCATTTCTCTACATTAAACTTTTATATTAATGTTTATAAAGATTTGATGTCAGTGGAATAATGGATCCCTGTTTTATAACCTTTGTACAGTACATGTAAGATATTCACCCACTACATGGTCACGAGGTTTAACAGTATATTTTGTCATTGGACAGTGATTCTCGTTGCCATGAAATCCACCAGTCAGCAACCTTGACAAATATGTCAGTATGTGGCCGACCAGGAATATTCACTGTCACCCTGCTGGAATTTTTCAGAAATCAGGGAGATATTTCCTGATTGGCCCATCATTAGAGAGTGTTCACAACACGAGGGGTGCGCTAAGGGCATCTACCACATTTCAACAGCTGGAAAATCCAGTTGAGTGCCTGGGAGGTGCCCAGACACCTCCTTGCAAAACAACATTACATTGCCCTAACCAACTCCTCTGCAAGGGTCTTGTATTTAAATTCAATTTCTCTTTGCAGGGCTAGGCCTTAACCACAATGTGGATGCCCAGCTGAGCCTCACATTTGGGCCTGCTGATGAGCTACAGCTAATCTGACAACAGATATCTATGCTGACCATACACCAGGTCATATTATAGACCTGACCTATGGGAACTCTAATATCTGCAGAATGCCAACTTTCTCTGTAACCAGTCCCTCTTGTGCTCATGGTGCCTTAAACTTACATTTGTGAGTGCTGCGTCTTGGTGCCCCCTCTTTGCTGGTGAGACAATGGAGATCTGCATATTGGTGCCATCGTCTTTCAATGACCAATGGGGAATCCAGTTTTGAGGCTCTCATCAATGATGAGACTGCACAAGAATGTTTGCAACATCCGTAACTCTCACCACTGTGCACTGCACTCTTACCTTCATCTGACACCCCAGCCTCTCTGCGACCGGCTGACTGAGATGTGTGGCGCCTCTCTAGCTCCAAGGCATCCTGCTCGAATCTGGTTAGGATTAGGATGTTTGGGGGGCCTCCACCCATCAGGAACCTCTCCATGGTGTTATGGTTCATCTCCTGAAAGGATGGAGGATCATGGATTAATCCACTCTCTACCGGTAGCGCCATTGCAGCCTAATTAATCCCACCTGAGGAACACCTTGCAGGCTACATCCGAGTCATGGCCCTCCAGCCGCAAGGCACTTAGTCTAAGAAGCCAGGGCTCATCCCCTTGGCCAACTCCAGTAAAATTGACAGTTGGTACTCAGACTCTAACACCCCTGAGCTCCACAGGGGAATGGCCAGACCTTAACACTTCAACACACTGATCCATGCCAACAGGGTACTCACCCTTGCTGAGCGTAACAGGTCATTAAACCTTTTGCGGCACTGTACCCATGTGCGATGCACAACGTCATGGCTGCTGACCTGCGCTGCCACTTCCTTCCATCTCTGTGGACAAGGGTGTCCCTCCTGGCAGCCAGCTCCTCCAGGAAGAAGCAAGGCACACATCCGAAAACTGGGAGACGGAGTGCCCACCTGACCTGCCTGGCATCTCCAGCCGTATTTGAGGCCATAGCTTTGGTCTTCAGCACACAGAAAATGTGTTCTTCCCTGGCAGCCTTCAAGGAGCTGCCTGTGCTGTTTTTAAAATGGGTCGCCTTTGGATTTGGCGCCCAACAGGCCACCGACCCCACCCAGTCCTTGCCGACCATCGGGAAGGTGCATTTCACGTTGGGCGGGCCTTAATTAGCCAGCCATCATGAAATTGCAGACAGCAGCCCATCTTCCAACCAGTTCTGCCAATCGCGCACGCCCACCAAGTGTAAAATTCAGGCCATAGTTTTGAAGTAGGTAATTCATAAGAAGAAAAGTAACAGCCAATCATGATGCACCTGCAATCATGACTCCATGTTTCTCAATCAGCTAATGAGCCATGCAACCAATATAAATGTCAAAAATTAACTATCTTAATTGCGAAGATTATGGTTTTTGTGGAAAATAACTCAATGACAGTTGAGGCATTTAGGTGTCCTTGGGTGTGTGGGACATAGCCCAGTAAAATTGGACCTTTTTGCCCCAATTTACCACCATGTAAACCACCACAAAAGGCAGCGTCTCTAATAAGAGTATAGAGCTATATTCTTCCACTTCTTCGAAAAGAAGTTAGAAGATGCATTGGTAGTTCAAATGAATGGAGTTAATGTCAAATGGAGAATGCAACAAGTTGCCTGAGTATGTTTACATATAAACCCCCAGAGTAAACTCATCAAATTAACCAATTAAGATCAAATCATGGCATCACAGAATCTAATTGTTTAGCTAATTAGCTAATTGCCTCGCAAAATACTCCCAAAGATTGAGTCTGTAAGATTCATTTAGGACTCAAAATTGAGTTAAAAAATTTCACATTATAACTACTGCGCCCAGTTTTCTGGACAGCAACCCAACTTTTGTTTCTTTATTTTTCCCATCACCGCTCCCTTTGTCTTGCACCATCATTCCTTCTGTCACTTAGGCTGGGATTTTTGTTTGTTGGTGGGGTTGGGAATGTGTGCAGCATGATTTGAAAATCACATTCCTAGAAGGCAGCACTGGATTCCACCGGAACGCGAAATGATTTTCATAGAGAAGGGGTGGGTGGAATGTGCTCCCGCTCACTTCAATTAACAGTCTATTAAACTCCTTGAGAAGCTTTTCAATGGGTTGGAGAGGATGAGAAGGCAATTTTCAAAGTTGAAATCCCTGAACCTAAACAGCCTGGTACATGTTAATGCATGGCTATTGTGTTGCTGGGGGGAACCTTTTGCCCGATTGTGTGCTTTACCTTCCATTTAGCCGTTCGGCCACTTTTGTGCACATTGAGGCTGCTGAACCTCAGTTGTGCTGCCTCCTATCTTCTGCAAGGGAGAAGGCCCTGTCATGTCCCTTTGCCACTTATGCTCTGCAAGCAGCTCCCGGTCTCCTGGTTATGCTCAGCGCCACTATTGGATGCCAAACTCACCTCTGGCCCAATAGGTCATTTACATTTAACGATGGTGTTGCATGGTTGGGGTGCAGAAATTTTGTAGGTGTCAGGTTCGATTTAAAAATCAAGCCCTTAACCTCTCCTGCTTCCCACTATATTACAGGCCTTCCATATTAATTTTTCCTTCCCTCTTCTTTTTTCTGCTCCTATGCTTGCCTAAAACATATTACATCTCTAACTCTTATCAGTTCTGATGATAGGTCATCAAACTGTATTAATTCTGTTTCTCTCTCCATGGACGCTGCTTGGCCTGCTGAGTACTTCCAGCATTTTCTGTTTTTAGTTTAGATTTCTAGTTTCTGTAGTGTTTTGCTTTTGCATAAAATTCATATGTTGATTCTGGTTAAGGGCTGCTATATACTTGGGTTATTCTCTGCCCATTACAGGCAAACCACCTACACGTTCATAAGAGTAAAACCTTTCTTATTCATGCAGCAAAAATGTGGACATAACTGCATGCCACCTCCTACAACTACAGTTGGCAATACTGAAGGTAAATGATCCCCTCCGCCATTAATTAACATACTTTCATGAAAGACTGGGGCAACTAGAAAGTCTCAAAAGGGACTTACGCTCACTTTATTTTTCGTGGTCTTTCAATGGCTCCAGAAGAGGAATATCCGAGGGAAGCCCAAGAAAGCCTTTCAACACAAGGGAGGGGAGGGGGTGGGGATGTGCTGTGAATGGAAGATCAATTAATTACTTTATTCCAACTGGAGTTTCAAGGTATGCTCAAAATGTGGTGGGATTCTGGTGGAGTTGGGACACAGATTATTTTCTGGCTCCCCTTGCACATAACTGCTATTTATGTCCTCTTCAATTGCAGGAATTTTGGGGCCAGTGTGCCACATTTTGCTGATAAAGCAAAGACTTATATCTTTGTATACTAATTGGCCAGTAATTGGTAGCCTGTGAATTGTAAATCGCCACAGGTTGCTGGCCTATTTGTACTCCTTTGCCACTAGTTTCCTGAACAAAGAACCATCGTGTGCTGAACCATCCCTGTATTTGCTTATCAATTGCCAAATAAACTCAGCATAGAAAGTTAAATCTAGTAATTAGCAGCGTAGGTATTCTTTTTAATCATGTGATAATCGCTAACAACTGGCATTCAATTCCTCTTGCCAGAAAGTAAACAATTAAACCTGTGGAGTCTCATGCATCCAGAATTATTTTAAATTTTAAAAATGCCAAATTTTTAAGTTCTGATTTTTTTCCTCATTTTTCCATAGTGTCTCTCTTTTTCTCTCCATTAATGCAATCTTTCTTTTTCTCTTTTTATTTCTTTTAGTATTTGATTTGACATTGAATTCACTCACTCTGAAACAGTCCTTACCCTGTTTATTTCTCAATCTTTAAATTTCAGTGATATCAGGAGTGACTCCATTTAAGCCGCTGGTGAATGTTAGGACCCTGAGGAAGTTCCAACCTGTGCTCATGTGCAGTACCTATGCCAGTAGTTTAAATTTCCAATTGTTGGTCTTTACTCTGCCTGGGCTGCTGCACAAATCCCTATGACAGTGGTATAAGATGGCTATATCCCTGCAGATTTGGGCAGTTTGCCTTTCACTTACACTGGTTTTTACACTGATTTCCTTAGAGCTATTCCAAGCAGGTGTCAGTGTAAAGCAGATGTAAATTAAGCACTCAAGCAGCATGGCAACCGCGATAAAGCTTGCCCGATTCAGTTCAGCACCCCCTGATACATCTCAACTCCTCCCAACAGTGTTCATCCCCTCCTGACTCACCCTCTGGAATCCCTGGCTCCTGTCCATCTAATGTCGGAAGTACCAGTATTGTCGGGGGTCCAGACGTAGGGGGAATGAGCAGTGTTTGGGATATGCGTTGGGAGGGGGAGAGGGAGGTGGGAGGGTGAACATTGTCGGTGGGGTGGGGTGGGTGAGCATTGCCGGAGCGAGTTGGGGGGTAAGCATTGCTCGGTGTTAGCAGGTCCATTTAAAAACTCTGCAACTCAAGGAACTGAAGGCAGACCTCAAAGGGCATGTTGTTAGTTTATGATGACAAAGGGGGTGTGACTTCACTGTAGTTACACTTTGCCATCTGTCCTCCCCATTCTGCTTATTGCTGGATCAAAGCTGGAACTAGCTGGGACTGGAAGGTCCAAAGGCTCCAGTATGAGAAGCTAAGTGGATAGTTTAAATTGCCGTCAGTGACGTTTGCTCCTGCTCTACTGAAGATCTGTGCCACTGTTTGTCCCATTGTCCATCAGAATCTTGGGTGACCTGTTGCCCTCGTTGTGCTGTTATCAAGTCACACTTTCAGCAACTTTGCAGGCAAAATATTTTATAACCTAAACATGCATGAATAAGTCTAATTAATAGGCATGCCACAAAATGCCCTGCTCCAGCATAATCTGATCCATGACTTCAAAGTAAACCTTGACATTAAGACGAACAAACACAGGTAGAAGGTAATTTTGTCATTAAGTCAGGAAGATAGTATGACTAAAAACTGAAGTGAGCTTTGAGGTTTGGTAGTGGAGGCAAAAGTTATGGAATCATTTACAAAACAATTGGATGTCATGATGGAACAGTGCAGGGTCTTTCTGGGTGGATAAGCTAAGTTGCACTGAATGGCCTTTCTTATCTCTCTTGTGATCTTTGCTGATAAATTCTTCTGAAAGAGTAATGCTTGACCCCTCAGAGTCTCCTTCTCATTCTTCTGTTATCTCTCCCTCGAGAGATTCAAAGGCAGTGGCTGCCAAATTTCCGTGAGGCAGTTCTGCTACTCGTTAATGTGGCTAAAGAAGCAAATGGTGTTTAACTCTGTATCAATGATGAAACATATGGTGTGTTCCTTTTTAATGTAAAATTACAGTTTAGCCAACTTTAGGCAAATCAATACCAAATGCTTTGATTACTGTTTTGGATTTAGGCATTAAAGAATCTAGTATTGTGATTGATTGCAGAAAACACAAATATGTATAATTATACAAAATAACTATTTCACTATTAACTATTATTCACTAGAGACATTAATGCAATGTAGATGACTCAGCTTGGGGTCCTTACTGCCAGTGTTAAAAGATAAACTATCATTTTTTTGCATTGCATTATGACTGTGTGTCTATGTTTTAATGAGAATATATATATCAATGTACTGAAAATACCTAACAATGCCAAAGTTGATAATGTGAAAGTCAATTCATTGTAGCTATCTCAAAAATGTACAGTTTATTTTAAATGACAGTGAAAGCGACATAGTGGAGTCACGGTGCTATGTAAGGGATTCTCATGGATAAAGGGCTTACGTATAATAGGAAAGAAAAAAAAAACTTGAATTTATACGGTGCTTTTCAAAACCTTAAGAAATCCCAAAGAACTTAATAGCTAATGACATACTGTTGAAACTGGGCGGAAGTTTCCCAAATTTGCACTAAGTGTGGGTAGCGGGCGGGTAAAACGACATTTTACTCGCTAGCTGCAATGGCAGGTTTTCACGCCATATCATCCCAAACCCGCCATTTTATTTATGCACTTCTGGGAAACACGCCGTTTCTCATTCGCCCGCCCACCATCACCCCACCGCTGCATCACGCCGGGCACCATGTTTAAAGTCCAGCCACAAGCACCTATCTCAGTGCTTCCAGCTCAACACTGCTGGATGGAAGACATGGCCCTGAAACTGAAGAAGACTGCAGCCCCCAGGTTCGGCGACGCGTTTCTCGAGCGACTTTTGGATGCCGTGGAGGCCCATCGGGTTGTCCTCTATCCCTGCTCTGGCTGCAGGATGGGCAGCAACAGCACTAACCCGGCCTGGGAGGCGGTGGCAGCGGTGGTTAGTGCCAACGCCCTGAAAAGGAGGACAGCCGCCCAGTGCCACAAGAGGATGAATGATCTCTTCCGTTCCACCAGGGTAAGTCACTCATCTCATCACTCAACTCACACACTCACAAACCCATCACACATCCACAGGGCCCACACTTACTGCTGGTTCAAGGGACATCACCATTCACTCTCTCACACACACCTTCATTGTTCTCATGCCATTCATGCAACCACTCAACACCCACATATGCCAGGCATACTTGTCATCTGGACAGGCAGGTGTCCTGCTTACAATTTCTCCATATCTATCCATGCAGGAAAAGCTGGCACACAACAAGAGGGAGAGGCCACAGACCGGTTGAGGAAAGCCTGAAATCTAGGTCCTCATGGACTTTGAAAACAAAGCCATCCAGCTGGCCGGTGAGAATCTGGACCGGTCCTGTGCTGACAGTGAGGTTGGCGCTGGTCTACCAAATGAGGATCCAGTAGCGCAATACCCATCAGACAACTATGCCGTGGGTGATGTGCCCTCTTTCACAGGCCACTGCCATGCACTAATTATCTCCTCTTGCTTTCACAGGCACATCTGCCAAACGGCCGACAGATTCCATGACCCAGGGCCTCCTTCAAGCTCTGAAGAAACCTCTGAAGAGGAATCTGGAGGCACCCTCCTTGAATTCCAGTCACAGCGCTCACTCACACCCTCCACCATTGCAGAGACACACACCTCAGTGGGACCTAGCTTTAGAGTAGTCCCGGTATCACAATCTGGTGATTTTGCACTGTATGAACCACTGTAGGCAGCGGCAGGGACTTCCCAGATGTCCGGCACTCAGTGGACTGCTGGAGGCCAGAATGTTTCTCGGTCCAAGTCAGATGATGAGCCTCTGGGCTCAGTCATGTCACAGTTGCTGAAGCTGCAAAGGCAAGCTCATGAACATCAGGAAGGGATGTCTGCTGCACTCCTCAGATTCCAAGGCACGATGGAGGAGTCCGTCCGCATTCAGCCTGAGGTGACAGCGCTGGCATGCCAACGCACCGAGCTCAACACTGGCAGGATAGCGGCCGCTATGAAGACCTCGGTCCAGGAAGTTGCTCCTGCACTGCTGCACAGGCTCAACCCCATTGCTGATGCTATATTTGGCCTCCAACAGTGTGTACGCAAGAGGGGTGCCGGGAAGTTCAATCTCACTCCGGCTACCCCTGCTTCTCAAGGAGTCAGCCTGGAGCCCCTGTGCACCAATAGGGAGGAGGATCCGCAGGTGCACACTCTGGGCTCATCCATCCAGGTAACTCCGAGAGTGTCCGGCCCATCGGACTTCCCTCTTCCTGTGACCTCCACAGCTCTACCTCTACAGGCTGAGGAGGGTGCCGTTGCCGCACAGCAAGACCCTGGAAGCAGGCCGGGGCCCTCCAAGTCTCAGCCCTCCAGAGGACGGCCACTAAAGTCATCACAGACAGGGCATCACAGTCAGCAGACTGCCTCCACCTCCACTGCGGATATCCGGGGAGCACCAAGATGTAGTGGCAGGATTAGGAAAGTTAAGGAGAATTAGTTGCACAGCCTGGGCACAGGTGTTAATCACTTGTACATACTGTTCACTATTGTCAATAAACTCCCAAGAATGTCTCTCTGCCTATGGCTCCTTGTTCTGATGAGCAGTGGTTGTGTCACTGAGATGTGAAACCTTTCTGCACGAGATAAAAGAAGGTGTCTCTGTCCATGGCCTCTTCCCTGTGCTCTGTTCAGCCTTCAGACCAAAGTGGTGGTCCCGCCTCACACTCCCTGGAGACATTAGTGATACCTGCATCTCGGCAGTTGTCATTGCTGCCAGATTGTTGTGGGAAGGTGCCACAGAGTTCTCTCATTCTCTCGATGTGCTTTCAGCACCTTTAAGGAGGGGCTGTCCCCCACTTCTTCAGCATCTGTGACCAATGATGTTGTGCCCCAGCACCTGAAGGACAAAGCATCAGATGCTTCTAACGTTTCATGGCTGCATTTCCATGATATGACCTTGATCACGGAGTGGCAAATGAGCTGCCCTTGGCCAGTCAGGAGTCATACAATCTCAGAGGCTATGTGAAGATTTATGGAGTGTCCTCAATGCATGTTGACATCATCCTCCTGCAATCGAGTGACTATTAGGGGCTCTACAGCGTCTCCATGACAGGAGCATTCTCGCAGAGGGTATTCATGTTGCCATAAGCCAGACTGGAGTCAAATGTTCACAAATGTGATGTGAGGATCTACGGGGTCACCTCACTGCATGTCATCATCATCCTCCACAAATCTAGCAGCTTTGAGGTCCTCCTGAGCATGCCTGCTTCATTTAGCCAGTGCAAGGGCCTCATTGCCATCATCATCACCACCAAGGACCTCCTCAGCCTCACCCTTGTTGGCATTCTCCTCATCAGATGAGACGTGCAGCTCCTCCATCTCCTCCTCAGCCAGCTCGCCTCCCCATTGGAGCACCAGGTTGTAAAGGGCACAGCAGGCAATGGTGATGTGTGACACCTTCTGTGGACTGTACTGCAGGGCTCCATCAGGCTGGTCCAAGCACTGGAACCTCATCTTCAGTATCCCGATGGTCTGCACCAAGTTGCGAGTTGCAGCATGAGCCTCATTATACTTTCACTCTGCTGCAGTCTGAGGCCACGACATGACTGTCATCAGCCACGGCCTCTGTGGGTAGCGCTTGTCCCCAAGGAGCCATCCCTGCAGCCTCTGTGGACCCTGGAAGACTCCAGGGATCTGTGACCGACTGAGGATCTAGGCATCGTGCACACTCCCTGGAAACCATGCGCAGACCTGCAGGATGCGTTTCTGGTGGTCACACACCAGCTGCACGTTCAGTGAATGGAAGCCCTTGCGGTAGTCCACCTTGTCTTGCGATGGAGATCTGAGCACCACATGAGTTCAGTCAATCGCACCCTGCACCGATGGGAAACCTGAGCTCTGGTAGAATCCAATCGGTCTTGCATCCTGGCTTTCCTGGTCCTGGAAAAAATGCACAAAGTTGTGTGCTCTTGAGGAGATGGCATCTGTGACCTCATGGATGCATTTGTGGGTGGACGTTTGAGAGATCCTACAGAAGTCACCTGTGGAGCCCTGAAAGGAACCACTGACATAGAAATTGAGCACCATGGTCACTTTCACAGCCAATGGCAGTGGATGCCCTCCACGTCCTGTGGTGCCAATAGCAGTAAATGGCAGATATGAGCGACCAGTTCCCTAGACATGCGCAGCCTTTGGCGACACTGGTTCTCGGTCATATGCAGGAATGAAAGGTGGTATTAATAGACGCTGGGTGTCACTCGACGCTGGCCTGCTACGACTCACTGTGGCTCTTGGGCAGTGTGTACAGGAGCCCCAGCCGCCCCTTCTTCCTGAGGTTGCTGCTCCTGCCTCTGCATAGCCAGGGGCCTCAATTGCTCTCTCCTCTGTCTTCTTTGCACTCCATAGGCCATCAGGCATACAGCTAGTTCACCAGACTCCATGAACCTGATGTACTCCTCCTGCAAGATGAAAGAGAGAGACACTTGGTTAGCACGGGTGTACCAAGAACCTGCCCTGGTTAAGTGTGACGGCCCCTTAATACTTCCTGGAGAGTGCTGGCCACTAATTGTATGGCTAGAGATTAGTGCGCTGCATGGCTGCCCTGTTAGCTTGAACCATGCGGGAGACTGGTCCAAATGGGGATGCTGACATTGCAAGAGGTTGTGAACACCTCCAGCAGTGACTGCTCCATGGCCAGATTTAGTGAGGAAATTGTACAACGTGTGAAGTCCAACAAGTCTGCAATCTACTAAAACGCTCATGAATTTGCAGTCTGTGCCAGGCAGGAACAGGGATGGGGGGTTGGGGTGTGGGGGTTAGCTCTGCAGAACTTGGTGGCACTTTGGTGTCTCTACTTGAATTGGCAGATAAGCTAGGAGCCCGAACCCAATCATATCAATGTGGCTGCGCCTGAACTTTCTCAGTTGCAGAGTATGGTCAATTTCTACAGGTTTCCTGAACGAGTGGCCACTTCCCTCACCCACTTTGCCCTCCACCCCGAATGTTTGTGAGCTTTATTCAAAAGCAGGGCTCAATTTGCCCCCACCATCACAAGTCGCCTCAATGGCAAGGCTGCACTTGACACCCCCACTCCCTCTCGCCCTCAAAGTTGCCTCAGAGGACAGGGCTGTGCTTGCCTCCTGATCTGCCCCTGCCACCAGGCGACCCTGGCGAGTTCTGCAGAACGTTGATGTGTACTCACCTCCAGTTCACCAAAATGCAGGCCACCAAGTGCATGCCACCTCTGTGCTGTTGTGAAACATGTTGGTATGCTTTCCTGCCCACATGGGTGAACGACCCAGCTGGGGTGCAAGAGCCTGGCAGATGGCCTGATAATGAGATGCTGATGTAATACGATGAGGTTTCCGATGACCGATGGCAGGAATCGCAGCTTGCCATCAGTGAGTTGAGTAGACAGTTGTGACCTGCCTTCCTGCCATTGTGAAACTGATCATGCCATATTGCCCACTCAGGCCACTCATCACACACACTGCCACCGGGCACGGAAAATTCTGCCCATTAAGTGGGGTTCACGGAGATGCTATACTTATTCCATTGTGGAAGGTAAATTTCAAGAGTAAGTGGAAAGCAGGCGAGGCGATTGTTGCAGTAGTGAAAAAAATGCCCATTGCAGGGGTTCAATTTATTTTAGGTAATGACATAGCTGGGTTGCAGATGTGGGTGATGTCTATGGTAGCTGAGCAGCCTGTAGAAGTGTTTTCCACAGAAGTGTTGCAGAGAGAGCATCCTGGATTGTTTCCAGATTGTGTGATAACAAGATCACAGGCTCACAGGTTGAAACAAGAAGAACAGGAAGTTAAAAGGCACATAGAAGGTGTGGGAGTCCAATTAGCTGACACTGTTTTTGATAAGGTTTTTCAGGAAGAAAGAATGGAGGATAATGTAGCTGAGGTATTTAGCTCAAGGCAGTTGTTAGAGTTATAGAAAATGGATGCGCAAATAAGACAATTATATCAAAGAGTTTACTTAGAAACAGAGGCAGAATGTAATCCAGAATGTTATTACCTTAAGAGTAATGTTTTAATGAGAAAATGGTGGCTGTATCATGTTTCAGCAAATGAAAGCTGGAAAGAAGTGCATCAGATTGTTATACCATTTGGATATTGAAATGAGCTCCTGACAATAGCTCATGAAATTCTAATGGGGCAACATTTAGGAATTAGAAAGACATAGGTGAAAATATAAAAACATTTTTATTGGTCTGGATGGCATAGAGATATAGTCAAATTCTGTAGAACATGTTACACATGTCAGGTATAGGAAAATCAGAAGCAGTGATTACACTGGCATCTTTAATTCCAATTCCAGCATTTGAAGTATCTTTCACTAGGGTCATGATTGATTGTGTAGGGCCCCTCCCAAAGACTAAAAGTGGAAATCAGTACTTACTGACAACAATGGTTGTGTCTACCAGGTTTCCTGAAATGATACCTTTGAGAAATATTACAGCAAAGGGAATTATGGAAGAATTGACTAAATTTTTTTACAAAACATAGTTTACCTAAAGAAATACGTTCAGATTAGGGTTCAAATTTCATATCACATCACAGCTGTTTAAGGAAGTAATGAACAGTTTGGGAATGGAACAGTTTAAGTCAACAGCTTATCATCCTGAGTCACAAGGGTGTTTGGGAAGATGGCATCAAACTTTAAAAACTATGATGAGGATGTATAGTTAGGACTATTCGCAGGATTTGGTAAGGGAATTCCATTCTTGTTATTTGCTATTAGGGATGCTACCAATGCATCAACTGGACTTAGTCCTTTTGAACTAGTTTATGGTCATGAGGTAAAAGGCCACTGAAATTGATTCATGAGAAATTGGTGGGTCAAAATTTGGAAACTGCTCTCCTGGATTATGTATCAAATTTCAGAGAAAGATTGGACAGAGCTCATGAGTTGGCTGGGGAACAATAAAAGATATCACAGAAAGTGATAAAAGTGAAGGTAGACAGGAAAGCTACAGCTCATAGTTTTGTTGCTAGGGAAAAGTGCTAGTTCTATTACCAGTACTGGGTGGCTCATTAAAGGCAATGTTTAATGGGCCTTACAGAATTGAAAAGAAGCTGAGTGAACTAAATTATTTAATAAATACTCCAGATAGATGAAAGAAGCAGAGGATGTGTCATGTAAGTATGCTTAAAAGGTACTTTGACAGGGATGAGGACCAAAAAGAGGTATTAGTGGTGGTTGATAAAGAGAAAGAGATAGAAATGAAGGATTGTGAAATTAAGTTTCCTCTAATCAAATTGTATAATGAGGGGGTACTTGAAAATTTAAATGTAATATTGAGTTACCTTGCAGACAAGTGTCAAAGCGATTTGGAGAAGCTATTGCAGTCACACAAAGCTATTTTTGGGAATAAGCTGGAGAGGACAAATTTAGATATACATGATATCTATTTAAAAGTTTCATCTTCAATAAAGCAATATCCTTATCGATTAAATCTGGCAAAGTTATCACAATACAGAAAAAAATTTAATTCATGCTTCAAAATGACATAACTGAGTCTAGTTGCAGTAACTGGAGTTCACCTATTTTGTTGGTACCAAAACCAGATAGAACACAAAGACTATCAAAAGGTGAATGCGGTGACAAAAGTGGATTAATATTCTATACCACATTTGGAAGATTGCATTGAAAAAGTGGAACAATCAAAATGTATCACAAAGATTGACTTGCTAAGGCAAGTACTGTTATCGGAGAGAGCAAAGGAGATATCAGCTTCTGTGACACCAGATGGACTATACCAGTTTAAAGTCATGCCATCTTGTATGAAAAATGCACCTGCAACATTTCAAAGACTAAAAAACAAAGTAATTGCAAGACTGAGCAATTGTGCTGTTTATATTGACAACTTGATAGTTTTCAGTCAAACATCGTAGGAGCATTTACAACATCTAGCAGAATTGTTTTGTTGATTACAAAGAGCTAATTTGGTGATAAACTTGGCTAAAAGTGAATATGCAAAAGCGCAAGTTACATACCTAGGCCATACCATTGGACACAATGAGGTGGCTCTGAGAGATTTGAAAATGAAATCTATCATGGATTTCCCCATGCCTACAACAAAATGAGAAGTTTTGAGATTTTTGGGTATGAGTGGGTTTTACTGGAAAGTTGTATCAAATTTTAGCAGTGTGGTTACTCCATTGACTAAACTATTAAAAAAGAACAAGATGTTTCAATGGACACAGAAGTGTCAGAAGGCATTTGACAGTGTGAAAACTGTATTGACTACAACGCCAGTTTTGGCAGTACCCAATTATGCCAAGCAAGTTAAGTTGGCTGTTGCCGCAAGCGATATAGGCATTGAGGCCATACCATTACAAGAAGATGACACTGGAATTGAGAAACTGAAAGGGTATTTTTCATGGAAGTTGACAGATACAACAGAGAAGATATTCAATGATCGAAAAGGAGACTCTGGGTCTGATGTTAGCATTGCAGCATTTTGAGATTTATGTTGCAATCAATTCATCAGAAACAATTGTTTATACAGGCCACAATCCTTTAAAGTTTCTGGATAAATTTAAAGACAGAAGCACAAGGCTATTCAGATGGAGATTATTACTGCAACCATTTATTCTACAGATTATACATATGGCTGGATGAGAAAATCTAATTGCAGATGCATTGTCAAGAGTTTAAAGCTCAAACGGAAAATTGGACATTCAAAGACCAGGACACTGGACTGGAATGATTTCTGTTGATATGAAGGATTTGTGTATATATTGTTATGTTAATGCATGCATCTAGTAATGTAATAGTGTGAAAATATAAATAAGTATGAGGTAATGTAAGATGAGTCAAGAAAATGAAGCTGTCTTTTTAAATTATGAAGGTTCATTTGCCATTAAGAGGGTGTGTCATGAAAATATAATAATTTTCATAATATTATTGTGGTTTATTGTAAAAGTGGGTTAATAGTGAGGTTTGGATTAGTTTCTCTGTGTGTATGTGGGGGATTTAATTGAATTGAAGACAGCTAATCTGGAACTTTTGCGTTATCAAAAGGGAAGCTAGGTTAGAAATGCTAAATATGTAAACGTGGTTGAACTTTTAGAATGTGAGGTGTGAGGAATATTTGCATTTTTAGGTAAATCAGTGCAGTTTGAATTTCAAAGAGATGATGAGATGTTACAATTAGGCATAAGAGGCTAAGCCAAACAGTGTGTTTATTTTTCCCAAAGGCTACTGATAATATGAGTACTATGAAAGATTTATATTATGAGAAAAGTAAAGACCATAAGACCATAAGACATAGAAGCAGAAATTAGGCCATTCGGCCCATCGAGTCTGCTCCGCCATTCAATCATGGCTGATAAGTTTCTCAGCCCCATTCTCCCGCCTTCTCCCCGTAACCTTTGATCCCCTTACCAGTCAAGAGCCTATCTACCTCGGTCTTAAATACACTCAATGACCTGGCCTCCACAGCCTTCTGTGGCAATGAATTCCATAGTTTCACCACTCTCTGGCTAAAGAAGTTTCTCCTCATCTCTGTTCTAAAAGGTCTACCTTTTACTCTGAGGCTGTGCCCTTGGGTCCTAGTCTCTCCTACTAATGGAAACATCTTCCCCATGTCCACTCTATCCAGGCCTTTCAGTATTCTGTAAGTTTCAATCAGATCCCCCCCTTATCCTTCTAAATTTCATTGAGTATAGACCCAGAGTCCTCAAACGCTCCTCATAGGTTAAGCCTTTCATTCCTGGGATCGTTCTTGTGAACCTCCTCTGGACCCTCTCCAGGGCGAGCACATCCTCCCTGAGATACAGGGCCCAAAATTGCTCACAATATTCTAAATGTGGTCTGACCAGAGGCTTATAAAGCCTCAGCAGCACATCCCTGCTTTTATATTCTAGTCCTCTCTAAATAAATGCCAACATTGAATTTGCCTTCCTAACTACCGACTCAACCTGCAAGTTAACCTTAAGAGAATCCTGGACTAGGACTCCCAAGTCCCTTTGCACTCCAGATTTCTGAATCCTCTCCCCATTTAGAAAATAGTCTATGCCTCTATTCTGCCTTGGAAAATGGTGAGAGTGACGGTTCCTCTGTGGAGGCCAACCAGATCAAAGGCCATGGCACCGTGGGTGGTCCAGCTGCTCAGGGTGAGAGGAAGAAGTGTGGAAGGGTAATTGGGGTAGTGGATTAGTTAAGGAGAGGAGTAGACAGGCGCTTCTGTGGCCATGGATGTGATTTCAGGATGGCGTGTTGCCTCCCGAGTGCCAGGGTCAAGGATGTTATGGAACAGCTGCAGGAAATTCTGAAGAGAATCCTGGATAGGACTCCCAAGTCCCTTTGCACTCCAGACTTCTGAATTCACTCCCCATTTAGAAAATAGTCTATGCCTCTATTCTTCCTACCAAAGTGCATGACCTCACACTTCCCCACGTTGTATTCCATCTGCCACTTCTTTGCCCATTCTCCTAACCTATCCAAATCCTTCTGCAGCCTCCCCACCTCCTCAATACTACCTGTCCCTCCACCTATCTTTGTATCATCTGCAAACTTAGCCAGGATGCCCTTAGTTCCTTCATCTAGATCATTAATGTATAGAGTGAAAAGTTGTGGTCCCAACACTTACCCCTGCGGAACTTCACTAGTCACTGGCTGCCATCCTGAGAAGGACCCCCTTATCCCCGCTCTCTGCTTCCTGCCAGACAGCCAATCTTCTATCCATGTTAGTACCTTGCCTCTAAAGTTACAAAGATGTCTTGGAACAATTAAATTTACATTAAAAAGGGAGAAATATATATAAAGGAATTGAGTTTACGTATAAGGGAGAAAAAAATTCTATGATCTAACACAAGTTGTGAAAAGCCTCCAGCTTCTTGACATCTAGTTGCTGTCTACATGAACTGAAGCTAAGAAAATTCATTTTCAATATCACTGTCCAGGGTATTGTGTGCGTTGCCTGGGTCTGTTTAATCCTATTTGATTTTAATGTTGCCTTAACAGAGGTGTAACCGGGAGTCAGATTAATTAGGGGAGCTAGGAGTTATCATAGTAGTAATTTGTAGACCTATGTATGTGCTTAAAATCTTTTTTTTATTAATAAATGTTTAATTTAGTTTTGTAAAAAAAACCTCTAAGTCTTGGTGGACTCATTGCTACTGAATTCAAAACATGCATCTCAAAATAAATTACAAATTGCAAAGCAGTTGTAGCAAGTGTTTCAAGATTCTCTCTGGGATTTGAGCAACTTGGCATTTACCATCTGCTATGCCATAACACATCTCTTGTTGGTGAGGGTCATTGGCGCTTGTGTGGCGTGAATGTTACTCTCCATTATCAGTTATTTTTATTCATTCATGGGATGCAGGCATCGATGGTTAGGCCAGCATTTATTGACCATCCCTAATTGCCTTTGAGAATGTGGTTGTGAACTGCCTTCTTGAACTGCTCCTGACCCTGTGAAGTAGGTACACCCATAGGGTGTACCATTGTTAGGGTGGGAGTTCCAGGATATTGGCCCAGCGACAGTGAAGAAATGGCAATATATTTGCAAGTCAGCATGGTGAGTGACTTGGAGGGGAACTTCCAGGTGGTGTTGTTCCCAACTGTCTGCTGCCCCTGCCCTTCTAGATGGTAGTGGTCGTGGGTTTGGAAAATGCTGTCGAAGGAGCCTTGATGAGTCCCTGCAGTGCATCTTGTAGATGGTACACACTGCTGCCACTGTGTGTTAGTGATAGAGGGAGTGAATGTTTGTAGGTGGGGTGCCAATCAAGTGGGCTGCATTGTCCTGGATGGTGTCAAGCTTCTTGAATGCTGTTGGAGCTGCACTCATCCAGGCATCACATTCCTGACTTGTGCCTTCTAGATGGTGGAGGCTTTGGGGACTCAGAAGATGCGTTGCTCGCTGCAGATTTCCCACCTTCTGACCTGACCTAGTAGCCACAGTATTTATATGGCTTGTCTAGTTCAATTTCTGGTCAATGGTAACCCCCAGGATGTTGATGTGAAGGATTCAGCAATGATAATGCTATTAAATGTCAAGAGGTGATGGTTAGATTCTCTCTTATCAGTGATGGTCATTGCCTGGCACTTGTGTGGCATGAATGTTGTTTGCCACTTGTCAGTCCAAGCCTGGTTATTGTCCAGGTCTTGCTGCATTTGGACATGGACTGCTTCAGTATCTGAGGAGTCGCAACAGGTACTGAACCTTGTACAATGATCAGTGAACATCCCCAATTCTGACCTTTTGATGAAAGGAAGGTCATTGATGAAGCAGCTGAAGATGGTTGGGCCGAGGACACTACCCTGAGGAACTCCTGCAGTGATGTCCTGGAGCTGAGGTGACTGCCCTCCAACAACCACAACCACATTCCTTTGTGCTAGATATGACTCCAGCCAGTGGAGAGTTTTCCCCCTGATTCCCAATGACTCCAGTCTTGTTAGGGTTCCTTGATGCCACACTCAGTCAAATGCTGCCTTGTTGTCAAGGGCAGTCACTCTCACCTCACCTCGGGAGTTCAGGTCCTTTGTCCCATGTTTGAACCAAGGCTATAATGAGGTCAGGAGCTGAGTGACCCTGACAGAACCCAAACCGTGTGTCAGTGGACAGGTATTACTAAGCAAATGCTGCTTGATAGCACTGATGATGACCCCTTCCATTACTTTACTGATGATCGAGAGTAGACTGGTGCGGCAGTAATTGGCTGGGTTGGATTCGTCCCGATTTTTTGTGTACAGGGACAATTTTCCACATTGTCATGTCGATACCAGTGTTGTGGCTGTACTGGAACAGTTTGGCTAAGGGGTGCAGCAAGTTCTAGAGCACAAGTCTTCATCACAATTGCTAGAATATTGTCAGGGCCCATAGCCTTTGCAGGATCCAGCGTCTTCAGCTGTTTCTTAATATCTCTTAGATTGAATCTAATTGGCTTAAGGCTGGCATCTGTGATGCTAGGGATCTCAGGAGGAGGCCAAAGTGTATCATCCAGTCTGCACTTCTGGCTGAAGTTTGCTACAAATGCATAGTCAGCATCCTTCAAAAGGAAATGGAAAATCTATTAAAGGACTTTCGTGCACTAGAAAATTCAATTAGCTCTCAACTTGTGCCACGATAAAGATATTAAAAAGAAAGGGAGAGTTAAGCCTGCCTCTGGTCAAGTTAAGGGACAAATTAGCTGAGAAAGGGCAATGATATGCGATTGTCCAGGAAACTATTAATGAGAATAGGAAAGAATTTGAAGAGCTGAAGCAGCAGCTGCATACAAGCCCTCAAGATTTATCTGTCCCAGCCAGTTCCTTCCAAAGAAGTTCGGTCCCTTCCCTGACATTACAAATAGGGGTAATACTGCAACTTGACTTGACATACCCCTTTCACGTTTATATCTTCACCCTTGTACATCCTCAGCTTTGTGTCTGAAACTTCTAACATCAAAGGATGGATTCCTTTACTCAGACATCGAAACGTATGCTCTCTAATGATGGACATTGATGCTCCCACATCAACTTCAAAGAAGTTTTAAAGCTAGAAGGCCCTGAATTCTCAGAAGAGCTGTTGGAAAACCCAACTATTGAGCTCATTCATGTTCAGCTCGCGCCTGAGTCTAGTCTAACCAACAGTGAAATTAAAGAGAAGACAGAGATACGGGTCAGTGCTCCCAAAAAAAGGACATGCAGGAAGAAAAAGAGAAATTATTGACAGTCCTCAGAAAGAACAAAAATAAATTTTTTATTTTCCTTTTCCTTTTCCTCTTTCTCCTCGCTCGATGCTGTATTGCTTTGTGCTTATTGCCCTTTATCTGTTTCAGCTTGGAGGGGAGGGGCAGCAGGAATGAATGTGACTACACCCAGAAGATGGTGAAATCATCCACTAAGGGACATAGTGGGCAACAGTCTCTGTAAAGGAGGTCTTGGAAACACCAGCTGAGGTTATAGGGCTACGACGCTCAAGCTGTCAAGGAAGGCCTCCTGAGAGACTTGACCTGTAACTAGTCATTGTGTAAATAGTTAATGTTTTTTAAGCTTGTTAGCTGTACTTTTAAGTTAAGGGGGAGGGATGTGGTAAAGTGAGGAACCCTGTCCCTTTAAGAGAATGCAAGTGACAGCACTGACGAATCACTGTGCAGCATGGGCAACAGGGAACTGCAATAGTCATGGAGGTTTCTGAGTGAGCAAATATGATCTGCTGCTCAGCCCTATGTCTCAATAAACCATCATTGTTTATTCTTACATCAGTCTCTCCCCGTTATTGATTGCAAGCAGCAATTGATGAGAAATTAGAGTTCAGTTGGTCAATGAACTCATTTACTCAAGACATACAACCAGACCAGGTAAGGAAGGCAGATTAGCTTCCCTAAAGGGAATTACAAGGTTTTTACAACTATGGTTTCATGGTGATCTTTAGACTCTTAATTCTAGATATTTTATTGAATTCGAATTCCACCATCTGCCATGGCGGGATTCAAACCTGTGTCCCCAGAACATTAGTCTGGATCTCTGGATTACTAGTCTAGTGACAATACCGCTACAACATCACCTCCCTCCATTCAATAGGCTGTTTCAATTATAAAGGGGTCTTATTGTTATTATAGGACCGTGGTATATACATATTAATGAGGCTCCAGCCTGAGCCAATGGGGCAACTCGGCCAATGTTAAAAAAAGGACCTAGATAAGATGCTGGCAGGTGTGAATTGAGAAGGAGCAGGGTCACAAAGCTTGCACAACGCTTTTAACTGTGCATTTGCCCCTTTCCAATTGGGCTGGGTGGGTTACAATTCCTTCCTCTAAGTCTGAATTTGAACCAGCATTTCCCATAGAAATACTAAAATGTCTGTTCATAACTACTGCAGCAGATAGTGAATTCTTCTAAATAACTCATCTCGCAAAATAACTTGCTAACCTGTGAGGGAAAACAACATAATGCATGAGAAATTAAATCCCTCCTTACCACCCAATGAGGTCGTACGTAACCCAGCGTTAACCCACACTAGCAAAAACAACCATATCTGTTTAATATCCAGATAATTACTCAGGCCTAAATGCAGGTGCCAGTGATCCTGTCATTTAGAATCTTGCCTGTCAAGGGTTTCCAGTATTGGCCTGCAGTGCACTTTGCAGGATCGGATGCAGCTTCCTAACTGGTTTAAAAATGGCAGCTGCCTATGCCATTAGATGTACCTAACATAAAGAAATGAGAGAATCTGGTACAAGTGCCCAAGTCAGGAAGGGGTATTGGTCCTCCCTCTCTCCACCTAGAACTAACACAGAACTGCTCTATGTAGTCTGTAAAAACCTCAGAAATAATCTCTTTGACCAAGTTTTTGATCACCCCGTCTTTTGATAGCTATTTTCGACATGCCTATTTGTGAAATGCTTCTTTACGTTAAAGCTGCTATATAGTGCAAGTTTTGGATATACTTTGGATGGAAAATTTTCAAATGAATAATGAATCTCTTGTTTTAAACGTATAGAAAGTACCTGCATATCTTGTATATACCTTGTAGTTGCATTTCATCATGCTGTTCCAGCCAAGCTCTGGGCTATGACTACTGATTGGAAATAAATAATGAGGTTTGCACACTTGCACATTTGTTTGATATTGTGCTGTCTACCAGAAGTACAATTATGAGTGAAGTGTGCACTGCAATTGTAGAGGTGCTGCAATCACAGCCATTAAAGTGTCACAGGGAGGTACAGCTAGTCTAGAAGGAAAACTGATTTCCCAGGAATAGTTGGCAGAATTAAAGAACACATATTCCAAGCCTGCTGCAGTTAGTTTTTTTGCAGAAATATAAGAAATGCACCAATCCTGCCAATAAATGTTCAAATTTTGAAAGTTTTACAAAGTTCACCAAAGTTAAAAATATTTGCTGGATTATTCTTACATATGAAGCCCAATTGGGAAACTAAAAGACAAATTCTAAAACAAATTGACCAGCTGCCAAAGTTCTGTGCAACCCTACAAGGGATTGGCTAAGCGACAGGACAATCAATGCCATGTTGCCAGCCTGCCATGTTCTGATTTAAGTTTTCAACTTTAGTTAGTAGGAGTTTAACAAACAGCTGGTGTCACAACATTGTGGTGCTTTAGGGGTATCATGCATAACAATGCACTTTTGAACCCAGGCCTCAGAAGGCTGCGTTCACACTTAGTTCTGTAATCTGCACTTTGGGTGTCAAATGGTTATCTGCTTGGTATTGTACTTCAGCAGCTGTAGTGCAATGTGTTGTGAGGATGTTTGGGTCGAATGGTGGAATGTTTGCACATCAAGTTTCCTGAAATGCTAAAATCGACGTGTAAATGCAAAACCAGTTCAGGCTGCTTGTGACCAGCTGGAATCCTTTAACCTAAAGACAATGATAACAGCATACAGGCTTCAGTAAGATTTGAAATAGGAAATGTTTTCTAAATGAATGGGAGATGTTTAATACCCTGCAATACTATGATTATATATTTTTTACATAGGATGATAATGAGCAGGTTTGCTCTTGTGAGCGTCTACTGTGGGCCAAAATGCTGGACACTGCCTGCAGCATTAACCTTCAGAAATGTAAAACATATGTTGTAATGGAAATGCACAATTTCTGATTCATTTGTAAATACAGTCTTTGTAAGATGCTGAAAAAGATTTTCTGAACGGACTTAGTAATGAATGAGAGTATGTGGTTCCCATGGTTTGCACAGTGGGAGTCATTGTAGTGTGACACAAAGACTGTTCTCTCTCTCTCTCTCTTTAACATCAGACATTCCACAACTGACCAGTAAACCAGTCTTCACATACAGATAGCACATTTGGAATAATTTCATGCAGTTGTTTTCAGCTGACTTGTTTTTCTGAAGAATTTTAATCCTTGAAATGGCTGTTGATGTAATGGCCCTTTACCATTTCAACAGAGAAATAAAATGTTGCAATTAATGGTATTTTTGGACAGTGTCCCATTGAAGAATTCCATGTTTTTAGTGATCAATGCATTTGTCAGTCCTCTCTTCTCATGGATTCCTGTTCATTATTTTCTGAATTTTCTTCAGTATTCTCTGCAGACACGCTCAGCTAATTTGAACCAGTGGAGAAAATGGCCAATTGAATTGAATACTTGCTTACTTTAGCAGAATTAGCTCCATGGCACCTTATTGGTGGGAATTTTTAAAATATTTATTCATGTGATGTGGCTCTCGCTGGCTCGACCAGCATTTATTGCCCATCCCTAATTGCCGTTGAGAGGTAGTGGTGAGTTGCCTTCTTGAACTGCTGCAGTCCATGTGGTGTAGGTACACCCACAATGCTATTCGGGAGGGAGCTCCAGGATTTTGACCTACCGACAATTAAGGAATGACGATATATTTCCAGGTCAGGATGGTCAGTGCCTTGGAGGGGAACTTCCAGGTGGTGGTGTTCCCATGTGTCTGCTGCTATTTGCCCTTCTAGGTGATAGTGGTCATGAGTTTGGAATGTGCTGTCTGAGGAGCCTTGGTGAGTTCCTGCAGTTCATCTGGTAGATGGCACACACTGCTGCCACTGTGCATCGGTGGTGGACGGAGTGACTGTTTGTGGATGGGATGCCAATCAAGCGGGCTGCTTTGTCCTGTATGGTGTCGAGCTTCTTGAGCGTTGTGGGAGCTGCACTCATCCAGGCAAGTGGAGAGTATTCCATCACACTCCTGACTTGTGCCTTGTAGATGTTGGACATGCTTTGGGGAGTCAGGAGGTGAGTTACTCGTCACAAGATCCCTAGCCTCTGACCTGCTCTTGTAGTCACAGTATTTATATGGCTAGTCCATTTCTGTTTCTGGTCAATGGTAACCCCCTGAGTATTGATGTGGGGGATTCAGTGATGGTAATGCCATTGAACATTAAGGGGTGATGGTTGGATTATCTCTTATTAGAGCTGGTCATTGCCTGGCACTCGTGTGGCATGAATGTTACTTGCCACTTGTCAGCCCAAGTCTGGATATTGTCCAGGCCTTTCTGCATTTGGACATGGGCTGCAGTATCTGAGGAGTCACAAATGGTGCTGAACATTGTGTAATCATCAGCAAACATCCCCACTTCTGACCTTACAATGGAAGGAAGGTCATTAATAAAGCAGCTGAAGATGGTTGGGCTGAGGACTCTACCCTGAGGAACTCCTGCAGTGATGTCCTGGAGCTGAGAGGACTACCTCCAACAACCACAACCATCTTCCTTTGTGTATGACTCCAACCAGTGGAGAGTTTTCCCCCTGATTCCCATTGACTCCAGTTTTGCTAGGGCTCTTTGATGCCACACTCAGTCAAATGGGCCTTGATGTCAAGGGCAGTCACTCTCACCTCACCTCGGGCGTTCAGCTCTTTTGTACACATTTGAACCAAGGCTGTAACAAGGTCAGGAGCTGAGTGGCCCCGATGGGACCCAAACTGGACATCAATGAGCAGTTTATTGCTAAGCAAGTGCCGCTTGTAAGCGCTGTTGAAGATCCCTTCCATCAATTAACTGATGATCGAAAGTAGACTGATGGGGCGGTAATTGGCCGGGTAAGATTTGTCCTGCCTTTTGTGTACAGGATATGATAGGGCAATTTTCCACATAGCCGGGTAGATGCCAGTGTTGTAGCTGTACTGCAGCAGCTTGGCTAGGGATGCAGCAAGTTCTGGAGCACAAGCCTTAAATACTATTGCCAGAATATTGTCAGGGCTCATAGCCTTTGCATTATCCAGTGCCTTCAGCTGTTTCTTGATATCACGTGGATTGATTGGAACTGGCTGAAGACTGGCACTGTGATGGTGGGGACCTCAGGAGAAGGCTGAGATGGATCATCCACATGGCACTTCTGTCTGAAGATTGTTGCAAATGCTTCAGCCTTATCTTTTGCATTGATGTGCTGGGCTCCACCATCATTGAGGATGGGGATATTTGTGGTGCCTCCTCCTCCTGTGAGTTGTTTAATTGTCCACCACCATTTATGTCTGGCTGTGGTAGGACTGTAGAGCTTAGACCTGATCCGTTGGTTGTAGGATCGTTTAGCTCTGCCTTTCACTTGCTGCTTTCGCTGTTTGGCACGCAAGTAGTCCTGTGTTATAGTTTCATCAGGTTTACTCCACGTTTTTAGGTATGCCTGGTGCTGCTCCTGGCTTTCCCTCCTGCACTCTTCATTGAACCAGGGTTGATCCCCTGGCTTGATGGTAATGGTAGAGTGCCGGACCATGAGGTTACGGATTGTGTTCGGGTACAATTCTGCTGCTGCTGCTGATGGCCCACAGCATCTCATGGATGCCCAGCCTTGAGTTACTAGATCTGTTCAAAACCTACCCCATTTAGCATGGTGGTAGTGGCACACAACACACGATGGAGTGTATCCTCAATGTGAAGGTGGTACTTCGTCCCCATAATGATTGTGCGGTGGTCACTCCTACTGATACTGTCATGGACAGATGCATCTGCAGAAGGCAGGTTGGTGAGGATGCGGTCAAGTATGTTCTTCCCTCTTGTTGGTTCCCTCACCACCTGATGCCGACCCAGCCTAGCAGCTATGTCCTTTAGGACTTGGCCAGCTCGGTCAATAGTTGTGCGACCGAGCCATTCTTGGTGATAAAGATTGAAGTCCTCCACGCAGGGTACATTCTGCACCCTTGCCACCCTCAGTGCTTCCTCCAAGTGGTGTTCAACGTGGAGGAGCACTGATTCATCAACTGAGGGAGGGTAGTACGTGATAATCAGCAGGAGGTTTCCTTGTTCATGTTTGACCTGATGTTATGAGATTTCATGGGGTCAGGAGTAGTTGAGGCACCCCAGGGCAACATCGTCCTGACTATATACCACTGTGCCACCACCTCTGCTGCCAGGGATGGTGATGGTGGTTGCCTGGGACGTTATTTGTAATGTATGATTCTGTGGGTATGACTATGACTGGCTGCTTCTTGACTCGTTTGTGAGACAGCTCTCCCAATTTTGGCACAAGCCCCCAGAGGTTAGTAAGGAGGACTTTGCAGGGTTGACAGGGCTGAGATTGCCATTGTGGCTTCTGGTGCCTAGGTCAATGCTGGGTGGTCCGTCCAGTTACATTCTTTATTGACTTTTTAGTGGTTTGATGCAACTGAGCGGCTTGCTAGGCCATTTCAGAGTCAACCACATTGCTGTGGATCTGGAGTCGCCTGTAGGCTGGTTAAGGATGAAGGTTTCCTTTCCTAAAGGACATTAATAAACCTGATGGTTTTTTACGACAATGATTTCATGATCATAATTAGATTTTTAATTCCAGATTTTTATTGAATTCAAATTCCACCATCTGCTGTGATGGTATTCGAACTCCAGGACATTACCCTGTGTCTCTGGATTCCTAGCTCAGTGATAATACTACTCTGCCACCCCATCTCCCTAAGTACTCAGAATAAAATAAAGTTGATAAATTGCACCTTCATTAGGTTCCCTTCTGGTTTTTATTCAACCAACAATTGACTAAAGTAAAATAAGAGAAAGTTTTCATCAGCACAATTTAGCTGTTTCAGAGAGCACGCCAATATTTTGATGAGGATAGCCCAATTTTGAGATGGGGTAATCAACGAATGTGGAGCTCATAGGTGGACACCACCCTTGTTGACATCAGATCTATTTTAACCTCTGGGTCTCATTTAAATGCACCAGGCCTGACCTCCACCTGGACCTCCCATCAATGATGTGAAGTTGGAGTTGTGCTGAGTGCTGTAGGTGGCCTCAATCGCTGTCTAACAGAAACAGTCCGTTAATGGGGTGAGGAGGTATTAGGCAATTCTAATCTGAAAAGGAAATCCCCTCGGTTTCCTCACAGGTACACGAGGTCCACCTGATTTTAAAGGAAACATTTAAAAACTATAACTTAGTCACTGTTAGACCCTCTCCTGGGTCTGCTGTTCCATGGTGCCCAGTGTTCCTTGTGTAGTTAGAAATGAGCATCAAATGCTCTGCTGAGAGTTGAAATATCCTCACAATCTGAGATACATCATCAGCTCCGAGTCTTTATTGTCAGCAAGACCCTTGCCTGTTTGAAATGAATGGCTCACATGCTGCCTGAAGCATGCTTGTTAGAATGGCACAAGATGCATATGTCACATGGAAATGATGAGTAAGACCTTGTTCTGGTTTTAACTCCCTATACATCCGGTACTCATCGAGAATGGAGAATTAAAATCTGAGCTGATGATTTCTAATTTAACACTAATATTTTTATAGACCTTTGTTATTCCATATTTAATACTATTAACTACATAATGCCTTATTTTGTGCATTATTGAAGGCTGATGAAATGAAATTATATTTTAACCCCCTTCTTTAATACTTTTGATGGCTCTTACCTTGCTCTATATGTTTCCCCCAAGCTGCTGAGTGAGCTTTACTCTGCTGCTACTTACTTGCTTTTCTTGCTCATTGTCTCTGTCCTTCTTCATACTTACTTCAAAACCAGTATACCACCCTTCAATGGACTGGTTCGGATTGGATCTTGTGTGCTCCTTGACCAAGACAACTCCTTTCTCAGGCCAGCTCCTTCAGACTGGTCCCTTAACTTTTCCTGACACCCTGACCTTCATTGCTTTTCCTGCTTGGGTTTCACCTGCATGACACTTCACTCCTGCTGGGTACCCTACTGGGTACATTGATGTGCATTGCACGCACTTCTGTTGGTCGCGGGATCAAGCGAAACTAACCCATGGTCAAACTCTTCACTCCTCCTTAAACCCTTTATCCCATCAAATAACTTGCATCAGAATTTCAGTTGATTTTCTGCCCCTTGAATGGCTCCTGGATCCATTCCCTCGCATAATTAACTCTGAGCCTGGACATTGACTTATGGATGTTCTACCATGTCTACAATGTAAACTAAGACCCTCCATAAGCCCTCAGATTTTAACTTTGGACTATTTCATATCTCATCTCTCTTCTTCGTTTACAGCCATGACATGTCTTGCCTAATCTTTGCACCAATATAACCCAAATCCACTCTCTGCCTGTTATGACATGGCAGATGATGTGTGCCAGGCAGATCAAATCCATGAGGGAAACTTCATCGCGCTGTCACAACAGTTTTGCAATTTGTATTTATTTCAAGATGCGTGCACTGAATTCAGAAATAATAAGTCCACCAAGGCTTTTAAAAATTTTTAAAAAATTAAAATATTTATTAACAAAATAAAAGATGTCAAGCAGATACATAAGACTACAAATTTCCATTATAATAATTCCTAAAATTCCTAATTAACTTGACTTCCAGTTACACCCTCTTTAAGGCAACGGACCAAAAATAGATTTTAGATTTTAAATAGATCCAGCAAATTAACACAATACCCTGGACAGTGGAATTCAAAATGGCTTTTCTCCAGCTTCAGCTTCGGTAGACAGCAGACTTATGCACAAATACTGGAGACTTCATTAAGGCTATTTCACAAACTTCTGTTAGATCTCACATGGCCTTCTCATCTCACATAGCCCTTCATTCTCCCTTATATATGTTTCTCTCTTTTTAATATGTAAATTGTATTGTTTCATATGTCTTTGAAATTGTATCTTACCTAATATAAAAACTTTCATGTTGCTACTATTTATTGTCAGTAACCTTTGGGAAAAACACATATTCCTTAGCCTTGCTTCTCTGGCTAGTTGTAAACAGACTAAGATCCCTTTGAAATCCAAATCTCTCTTCATTTAGTTAAAAATGCAAGTTCCCTTCTCACTTTACATGCTAAGCCAACATCCATGTTTACTCATTAGCATATCAAGCACCTAGCTTCTATTGATGAGTCAAAGCTTGCAGTCTACTTGGCTCCAAATGTAATTAAATCATGCACAGATAGACCCAACTATACTTAAGTACGTGAGAACATAAGAAATAGGAGCAAGAATAAGCCATTTGGCCCCTCAAGTCTACCCTGCCATTCAATAACATGATGGCTGATCTGCCCCAGGCCTCAGCTCCTTTTTTGTGCCAGCTCCTCATAGTTCTCAACTCCCCGATATTTCAAAAACCTACCTACCGACTCTTTAAATACCTTCAGTGATCTAGTCTTCACAACTCTCTGGGGTAGAGAATTCCACTCATTCACTACCCTCTGAGAGAAGAAATCCCTTCTCTTCTCAGTTTTAAATGAATGTCCCCTTATTCTGTAACTAGGTCCCCTAGTTCGAGATTCCCCCACTAGTAGAAACATCTTCTCAACATCTACCTATCAAGCCCCCTCAGAATCTTGTACATTTCAATAAGATCACCCCTCATTCTTTTAATTTCTAATGAATAAAGGCCTAACCTGTTTAGATGTTCTGGATAAGTCAACCCCTTCATCCCAGGAATCAGCCTAGTGAATCTCTTTTAAACTGCCTCCAATGCCAGTATATCCTTTCTTAAATACAGGGACCAAAACAATACACAGTACTCCAGGTGCGGCCTCACCAATACGCTGTACAGCTGTAACAAGACTTCCCTATTTTTAAACTCCAACTCCCTAGCAATACAGGCCAAAATTCAATTTGACTTCTTAATTACTTGCTGCACCTGCATGCTAGCCTTTTGTGTTTCATGCACAAGAACACCCAGATCCCTCTGTGCTGCATTTACTTGGAGTCTCTCTAATAGTCTGCCTTTTGATTCTTTCTACCAAAGTGCATGACCTCACACTTTACTACATTAAACTCCACCTGCCAAGTTTTTGCCCACTCACTCAATCTATCTATATAACCTTGCAGATTCCTTATGTCCTGATCACAACATGCCTTCCCACCTACTTTTGTATAGTCAGCAAATTTGGAAACACTACACTCTGCCCTCTCCTCCAAGTCATTAATATAAATAGTAAATAATTGAGGCCCTAGGACTGATCCTTGTGGCACTCCATTAGTTATGTCTTTCCAACCTGAAAAAGACACATTAATCCTGACTGTCTGCCTTCTGTGTGTTAACCAGTCCTCAATCCCTGCTAATACATTCGCCCCAATACTGTGAGCTCCTATCTTGTACAATAACCTTTTATGTAGCACCTTATCGAATGCCTTCTGGAAATCCAAATGCAATACATCTACCGGTTCCTCTTCATCAACTCTGCTTGTTATATTTTCAAAGAACTCTAGCAAATTTGTCAAACATGATTTCCCTTTCACAAAATCATATTGATTCTGTTTGACTGCGTTAAGCTTTTCAAAATATTCTGCTATTTCGTCCTTAATAATGCTCTCTAGCATTTTCCCAATGACAGATGTTAGGCTGACTGGCCTATAATTTCCTGCTTTTTGTCTCCCTCCCTTCTTGAACAGGGGCATCACATTAGTGGTTTCCAATCCACTGGGACCCTCCAGTGAGTTCTGGAATATTTTGACTAATGGCTCCACTCTCACTGCAGCCACTTCCTTTAAAGCCCTTGGATGCAGGTCATCAGATCCTGGTGACTTCTCTGCCCCTTTAGCCCCATTAGTTTGTCAAATACATTGTCCCTAGTGATAGAGACTGTTACAAAATCTTTCCTCCCAATTAGCTCCTTGCTGATCTGATGTCTTTGGGATGTTTATAGTGTCCTCCACCATGAAGACCGATGCAAAATATTGGTTTAAATTATCTGCCATTTCCCTATTCCCCATTATCAATTCTCTAGTCACATTCTCCAAGGGTCACACGCTCACTTTAGCTACTCTCTTTCTTTTTATATACTTGTAGAAGCTCTTACTGTTTGTTTCTATATTTCTTGCCAATTCACTTTCATAATCAATTTTCTCCCTCTTTATTTGCTTTTTAGTCATCCCCTGCTAGTTCCTAAACATTCTTAATCCTCTAGCCTATCACTAGCTTTCGCCGTTTTGTATGCCTTAGTTTTTGATTGGATACTTTTCTTGACCACTTTTGTTAACCACGGGTGGTTCATCCTTCTTATTGAGTTCTTTTTGGATACATTTTTGCTGAGCGTTATGAAATATCTGCTTAAATGTCTGCCACTGCTCATTTACTGATCTTCCCCTTAGTCTATTTTCCCAGCCCGCTTTAGACATCTGTCTGTTCATAGCTCTGTAATTGTCCTTATTTAAGTTGAGGCCACTGGTTTGAGACCCGAGTTGCTTGTTCTCAAATTGAATTTGAAATTCTGCCATATTGTGATCGCTGCCCCCTAGAGGATCCTTAACTACGAGCTCTCTTATTAATTCTACCTCAATACACATAACTAGATCTAAAATAGCCTGTAACAAAAACAAAACATGCTGGAAAAACTCAGCAGGTCTGACAGCATCTGCAGAGAGAAAGACAGAGTCAACATTTCGAGTCCGCATGACTCTTCTTCAGACCTGCTGAGTTTTTCCAGTACGTTTTATTTCTGTTTCAGTTTTCCAGCATCCGCAGTATTTTGCCTTTATCTAAAATAGCCTGTTCCCGGGTAGGTTCTGCAATGTATTGCTCTAAGAAACAATCCCTGATGCACTCTACAAATTTGTCTTCCGTGTTACCCCTTCTAACCTGATTTGTCCAGTCAAAATGCAAATTAAAATCATGCATGACAATTATAGCGGCCTTCTTATACACCTCGATTATTTCCTGATTTATACTTTGTCCTACAATGAGGCAACTCTTCGGAGGCCTATAGATGACTCCCAGCATGACTTCTTCCCATTGCTATTCCTTATTTCCACCCAAACTGATCTCACATCACAATCTATTGCACCTATACCACTACTCGCTAGTGCATTAATAACTTCCTTTATTAATAAAGCTACCTCATCTCCTTTTCCTTTTTGCCTATTTTTCTGGAATATCAAATAACTTTGAATATTGAGTTCCAAGCCTTTGTCACCCTGCAACCACATCTTTGTAATAGCTATCAAGTCATGTTCATTTATTCCTATTTGTGCTGTCAGCTCATCTATCTTGTTACAAATGCTGTGTGCATTCAGATAAAGAGCCTTAAGCTTTGACTTTTTACCAGTATTACTCAATCTGGTTCTAATTTCTGCTGCACTCTTCTGCTTATATTTTCTGCCCTTTCCTGTCACATTTTGATTATTGTTTGCTGCTTCACTACCCTGCACCCTCTCTCGTTTCTTTCTGATTTTTTAAACGTCCCTTCAATTGAACCCTCTCCTCGCTAATTTGTTTAAAGTCCTATATACAATCCTAGTTATATAATTCACCAGGACACTGGTCCCAGCATGGTTCAAATGAAGCCCGTCCCAATGGACAGCTCTCTCCTTGTCATCCTTTTTGAAAGTTAGAACTACAAAGATTATGTTTTCTTGTTTGTTTCATCATTAGAGCTAGTGCACACAGTTATTGTACAAAATTATTATATCTTTTAGTTTGTTATGACCAGGTGAGGAAGGGTAGGATGGCTCCCCTCTTTCTCTGCTCCTCGTTTGACCACAACAGGTTTTGTTTTAAAGGATATGCTTGCCAGTTCAGGGAGTGTTAAACTGTTTATGTGCTTTGACCATAAAACACACAATTAGATAGATTTCCTTGAGTTTTAAAGAAAAAAAGAATAATGCATTTATTGTACTTAACCCGATCAAAGAAAAATAATTAAAATGTTCCAACTTTCACACACACACACACTTGAAGTTCACACATACACATGCAAATAGATTTCAGAGTGGGAGGATAGATTAAGCAAATTAAAATCTCATAAAGTTAAAAGGTATATGGCTCTTGAGAGTTGGTGACTTGGCTGGCTTAAGGTTGAACTTAGTAGTCCTTCTTGGTTGAGCACAGAGGTGGCTTAAAGATACAGATGGGTGATTTATCTGTTCTTCTGAAGATAGTAGCTGTGGGGTTGAGTTCTTTGAAAAATGTCTTTTTAAAATCACGGAGAGTCAAAAAATTGCAGACGGGGTTTGAAAATGCAAGTTGGAGGGAGAGACAGAGAGGAAAAGAGAGAGAGAGAGAGAAAGGGAACCCAAGAAGGGTCTGGCTTCCACAGCATCCCATTTGCGAGTGCATTGGTCTGTAGATAAAACAGGTGCTTAATCACACAAAGGGTTAGTTGTCTTTCCACATGACCCTCTCTCGATCCAACTGCTCAGCAAACCTAATATGGTCATGGCTAATGGATTCCAGTTGTCTGACTTATGTGATTAGATTATGCTTGTGAAAATTTGTTTCGTATCAATATGTTACTGGCAAGACAATTGGCTGTTGCCCATCCCTAATTGCCCTTGAACTGACTGACTTATCGGCCATTTCAGAGGACAGTTAAGAGTCAACCACATTGTTGTGAATCTGGAGTCACATTTAGGCCAGACTGGGTAAGGAAGGCAGAGGAGAGTGCAACAGGATGACCCTGGGAAAGGCAGTCAGCAGCATCTAGAGGAGAGAGAGAGAGGGGGATCCTGGGACAGGCAGTCAGCAGCACCTAGAGGAGAGAGAGAGAGGGGGATCCTGGGACAGGCTGTCAGCAGCACCTAGAGGAGAGAGAGAGAGGAGGACCTGGGACAGGCAGTCAGCTGCACCTAGAGGATCTAGTCTATCTAGATGATCTAGCATTTAGTCTATACTCAAGTAAGAGCAAGGATACACATTCTATTTAGTTAAGATATGCCTGGGGAGCTCAATCCTGTGATTTGCTCATCCTGGGCTAAATGGGAAATCTAGATGCTCCTGGCGGTCTGGATGACCATGTGTACAGGAGGTGCCTCCGACTGGAGCAACTTGAGCTCTGGGTGTTGGAGCTTGAGCTGGGAGCACTATGGTGCATTCATGAAGCACGTTTCAGGGTGTGTCACCCCGCAGCCTAAGGAAGTGCAAGCAGAGAGGGAATGGGTGCCCGCCAACAGATTAAGGGGACTAGGCAGGTAGTGAGGGAATACCTTGAGTGCATATCGCTCACAAACCATTTTTCGGCTTTGGAAAATGGTGAAAGTGACGGTTCCTCTGTGGAGGCCAACCAGATCAAAGGCCATGGCACTGTGGGTGGTCCAGCTGCTCAGGGTGGGAGGAAAAAGTGTGGAAGGGTAATTGGGGTAGTGGATTAGTTAATGAAGGGAGTAGACAGGCGCTTCTGCGGCCATAGATGTGATTCCAGGATGGCGTGTTGCCTCCTGAGTGCCAGGGTCAAGGATGTTATGGAACAGCTGCAGAAAATTCTGAAGGGGGAGGAGGAACAGCCAGAGGTTAGGGTCCATGTTGGGACCTATGACATAGGAAGAAAGAGAAATGAGGTCCTGCGAGCAGACTTTAGGGAGTTGTTAGGAAATTGAAAAGCTGGACTTCAAAGGTAGTAATCTCTGGATTACTCCCGGTGCCAAGCAGAAGTGAGTATAAGAACAGAAGGATACAGCAGATGAATGCGTGGCTGGAGGGATGCTGTAGGAGGGAGAGCTTTAGATTTCTGGGGCATTGGGACCACTTCTGGGGAAGGTGGGACCTGTACAAGTTGGACAAGCTACATCTGGACAGGAACGGGACTAACATCCATGTGGGGAGGCTTGCCAATGCTGTTGGGATGGATTTAAACTAAATTGGCAGGGGGATGGGATCCTGAAAAGTAGATAAAAACAAAAAAACTGCGGATGCTGGAAATCCAAAACAAAAACAGAATTACCTGGAAAAACTCAGCAGGTCTGGCAGCATCGGCGGAGAAGAAAAGAGTTGACGTTTCGAGTCCTCATGACCCTTCAACAGAACTAGGTGAATCCAACAAAGGGGTGAAATATAAGCTGGTTTAAGGTGTGTGTGGGGGGGCGGTGGGGTGGGGAGAGAAGTGGAGGGGGGGTGTTGTTGTAGGGACAAGCAAGCAGTGATAGAAGCAGATCATCAAAAGATGTCACAGACAACAGAACAAAAGAACACAGAGGTGTTGAAGTTGGTGATATTATCTAAACAAATGTGCTAATTAAGAATGGATGGTAGGGCACTCAAGGTATAGCTCTAGTGGGGGTGGGGGGAGCATAAAAGATTTTAAAATATTTAAAAATAATGGAAATAGATGGGAAAAGAAAAATCTATATAATTTATTGGAAAAAACAAAAGGAAGGGGGAAGAAACAGAAAGGGGGTGGGGATGGAGGAGGGAGCTCAAGACCTAAAGTTGTTGAATTCAATATTCAGTCCGGAAGGCTGTAAAGTGCCTAGTCGGAAGATGAGGTGTTGTTCCTCCAGTTTGCGTTGGGATTCACTGGAACAATGCAGCAAGCCAAGGACAGACATGTGGGCAAGACAGCAGGGTGGAGTGTTAAAATGGCAAGCAACAGGGAGGTTTGGGTCATTCTTGCGGACAGACCACAGGTGTTCTGCAAAGCGGTCACCCAGTTTACATTTGGTCTCTCCAATGGAGAGGAGACCATATTGGGAGCAACGAATGCAGTAGACTAAGTTGGGGGAAATGCAAGTGAAATGCTGCTTCACTTGAAAGGAATGTTTGGGCCCTTGGACGGTGAGGAGAGAGGAAGTGAAGGGGCAGGTGTTACATTTTTTGCGTGAGCATGGGGTGGTGCCATAGGAGGGGGTTGAGGAGTAGGGGGTGATGGAGGAGTGGGCCAGGGAGTTCCGGAGGGAACGATCCCTACGGAATGCCGACAGAGGGGGTGAAGGGAAGATGTGTTTGGTGGTGGCATCATGCTGGAGTTGGCGGAAATGGCAGAGGATGATCCTTTGAATGCGGAGGCTGGTGGGGTGATAAGTGAGGACAAGGGGGACCCTATCATGTTTCTGGGAGGGAGGAGAAGGCGTGAGGGCGGATGCGCGGGAGATGGGCGGACATGGTTGAGGGCCCTGTCAACGACTGTGGGTGGAAAACCTCGGTTAAGGAAGAAGGAGGACATGTCAGAGGAACTGTTTTTGGAGGTAGCATCATCGGAACAGATGCGACGGAGGCGAAGGAACTGAGAGAATGGGATGGATTCCTTACACGAAGCGGGGTGTGAGGAACTGTAGTCGAGGTAGCTGTGGGAGTCGATAGGTTTGTAATGGATATTGGTGGACAGTCTATCACCAGAGATTGAGACAGAGTGTGTCCACCATTATCCATTACAAACCTACCGACTCCCACAGCTACCTCAACTACAGCTCCTCACACCCTGCTTCCTGTAAGGACTCCATCCCATTCTCTCAGTTCCTTCGCCTCCGTCGCATCTGTTCTGATGATGCTACCTTCAAGAACAGTTCCTCTGACATGTCCTCCTTCTTCCTTAACCGAGGTTTTCCACCCACAGTCGTTGACAGGGCCCTCAACCATGTCCGCCCATCTCCCGCGCATCCGCCCTCACGCCTTCTCCTCCCTCCCAGAAACATGATAGGGTCCCCCTTGTCCTCACTTATCACCCCACCAGCCTCCGCATTCAAAGGATCATCCTCTGCCATTTCCGCCAACTCCAGCATGATGCCACCACCAAACACATCTTCCCTTCACCCCCTCTGTTGGCATTCCGTCGGGATCGTTCCCTCCAGAACTCCCTGGTCCACTCCGCCATCACCCTGTACTCCTCAACCCCCTCCTATGGCACCACCCCATGCTCACGCAAAAAATGTAACACCTGCCTCTTCACTTCCTCTCTCCTCACCGTCCAAGGGCCCAAACACTCCTTTCAAGTGAAGCAGCATCTCACTTGCATTTCCCCCAACTTAGTCTACTGCATTCGTTGCTCCCAATGTGGTCTCCTCTCCATTGGAGAGACCAAACGTAAACTGGGTGACCGCTTTGCAGAACATCTGCGGTCTGTCCGCAAGAATGACCCAAACCTCCCTGTCGCTTGCCATGTTAACACTCCACCCTGCTCTCTTGCCCACATGTCTGTCCTTGGCTTGCTGCATTGTTCCAGTGAATCCCAACGCAAACTGGAGGAACAACACCTCCTCTTCTGACTAGGCACTTTACAGCCTTCCGGACTGAATATTGAATTCAACAACTTTAGGTCTTGAGCTCCCTCCTCCATCCCCACCCCCTTTCTGTTTCTTCCCCCTTCCTTTTGTTTTTTCCAATAAATTATATAGATTTTTCTTTTCCCACCTATTTCCAATATTTTTAAATATTTTAAAATCTTTTATGCTCCCCCCACCCCCACTAGAGCTATACCTTGAGTGCCCTACCATCCATTCTTAATTAGCACATTCGTTTAGATAATATCACCAACTTCAACACCTATGTGTTCTTTTGTTCTGCTGTCTGTGACATGTTTTGATGATCTGCTTCTATCACTGCTGTTTGTCCCTACAACAACACCACCCCCCTCCACTTCTCCCCCCCAAACACACCTTAAACCAAATTATATTTCACCCCTTCGTTGGATTCACCTAGTTCTGTTGAAGGGTCATGAGGACTCGAAACGTCAACTCTTTGCTTCTCCGCTGATCCTGCCAGACCTGCTGGGTTTTTCCAGGTAATTCTGTTTTTGTCCTGAAAAGTAGGTCAGAGGGGAGAGAAGCCGAAATGAAATTGGAAGTTAAAATTTCTGTTTAAGTGAGTCTGGAAGGCAGAGGAAACATAGGCTAGATAAGAAAGAAGTGAGTTTAGTAAGGCTAAGTGGAATATATTTTAATGCAAGGAGCCTGAAGAATAAGACAGAAGGGCTAAGGGCACAGGTAGGCATGTAGGACTATGATATCATAGCTATGACTGAGACTTGGCTAAAAGAAGGGCAGGGTTGGCATCTCAACATTCCTGGTTATAGGGTATTCAGACATGATAGAGAGGGGGATAGAAGGGGGGGGGGAGTTGCAGTATTGATCAAAGAATCAATTATAGCAGTGAGGAGGAATGATATCTTGGAAGGATCATCAAATGAAGCTATATGGGTTGAAGTAAAAAGCACAAAAGGGGCAAACGCACTGTTGGGTGTGTACTATAGGCCCCCAAACAGTCAGGGAGAGATAGAGGATCAAATATGTAATTAAGTTTCAGAGAAGTGTAAGATTAATAGGGCAGTATTAGTAGGGGATTTAGGGGATAGTTTTAGTGTGCAAGGTCAATAGGGAGCAAAATTCTTAAGTTGCATCCAGGAGAACCTTTTTAGCCAGTATGTAGAAATCCCCACAAAAGAGGAGGTAGTTCTGGATCTAATATTTGGAAATGAGCCTGGGCAGGTGGAAAGTGTATCAGTAGGGGAGCATTTTGGAGATAGTGACCATAACTGTTAGATTTAGGATAGTTATGGAAAAGGATAAGGCTGGGCAGTTCTAAACTGGGGAAAGGCTAATTTTACTAAGATGAGATGCGATTTGGCACACATGGATTGGGAGCAGCTACTTGCAGATAAAACTGTGTCAGAGCAGTGCGAGGCATTCAAAGAGGAAATAGCGAGAGTTCAGGGCAAATATGTTCCCATAAAGACAAAGTGTTGGGTGGGGGGGAGGGTACCAAGTCCGGAGAACCCTGGATATCAAGGGCCATAAAGTTTATGATTAAGGAAAAAGGAGAAGATTATGGCATTTACCGAGGGCTCATTATGGCAGAGTCCTTAGAGGAGTATAAAATGTGCAGAAGGGAACTTATAAAAGTAATTAAGAAAGCTAAGAGAGTGTATGAGAAAGCATTGGTGGGTAGGATAAAGAGAGACTTTTAAATATATAAAGAGCAAGAGAATAACTAGGGTAAGAGTAGGGCCAGTTAGGGACCATAGAGGTAATCTGTGTGTCAACCTGGAAGACGTGGGTGCAGCCCTCAGTGAATACTTTGTGTCAGTTTTCACAATGGAAAAGGACAACACAGATGTAGACATCAGGGAGGAGGACTCTGAATTATTAGAGGAAATTAACAATGAGAGAGAGGAGGTAATAATCAGTTTAGCGGCCTTAAAAGTGGATAAATCTGCAGGTCTGGATCAAGTGGATCCCAGGCTGTTGAGGGAGGCAAGGGAAGAGATATCAGGAGCCCTGGTTGTAATCTTCAAATCCTCTCTGGCCACAGGTGAGGTGCAGGACTGGAGGACTGCTAATATTATCCCATTATTAAAAAAGGAAGGACGGGATAGACCAGGAAATTACAGGCCAGTCAGTCTAACTTTGGTGGTGTGGAAGTTACTAGAAAGAATTCTGAGGGACAGAAAATATCTGTACTTGGAAAGACACGGGTTAATCAAGGGTAGTCAGCATGGATTTGTTAAGGGAAGGTTGTGTTTGACAAATTTGATTGAATTTTTTGAGGAAGTAACCAGGAGTGTTGATGAGGGTAATGCATTTGATGTAGTCTAAATGGACTTTAGCAAGGCTTTTGATAAGATCCCTCATGGCAGATGTGTCAGGAAAGTAAGAGCCCATGGGATCCAAGGCAAAGTGGCACGTTGGATTCAAAATTGGCCGAGAGGCAAGAAGCAGAGGGTGATGGTAGAGGGATGTTTCTGTGACTGGAAGTCTGTTTCCAATGAGGTTCCGCAGAGCTCGGTGCTGGGGCCTTTGCTGTTTGTGGTGTACATAAATGATTTGGACTTAAATATAGGGCTGTATGATCAAGAAGTTCATGGATTACACAAAAATTGGTAGGGTGATAAATAGTGAGGAGGACAGCTATAAATTGCAGGTGGATATCAATGGACTGGTCAGTTGGGCAGAGCAATGGCAAATTCAACCCTGAAAAGTGTGAGGTAATGGACTTGGGGAGGGCTAACAAGGCAAGGGAATACACTGTGAATGGTAGGACCTTGCAAAGTACTGAAGGTCAGAGGGACCTTGGTGCATATCCATAGATCCCAGAAGGTAGCAGGACAGGTAGATTTCCAAGGCATATGGGATACTTGCCTTTATTAGCTGAAGCATAGAATAGAAGAGCAGGCAGGTTGTGCTGGAACTGTATAAAACGCTGGTTAGACCACAACTGGAGTACTGCGTGCAGTTCTGGTCACCATATTATAGGAAGGGTGTGATTGCACTGGAGAGGGTGCGGAGGAGATTTACCAGGATACTGCCTGGGCTGGAGGGTCTGAGCTATGAAGAAAGATTGGATAGGCTGGGGTTGTTTTCCTTGGAGCAATGAAGGTTGAGAGGGGACCTGATAGAGGTGTATAAGATTTTGAGGGGCATGGATAGGTGGATAGGAAGGCGCTTTTTCCAATAACCAGGGGGCATAGATTTAAGGTAAGGGGTAGGAGGCTAAGAGAGGAGTTCGATGGGAGTCTGGAACTCACTGCCTGAGAGGGTGGTTGAGTGAAAACCTCTTGTAACATTTAAGAAGTATTTAGATATTCACTTGTGTTGCCATAGCCTCCAGGTCTATGGGCCAAGCTCTGAAAAATGGGATTAGTGTAGTCAGATCTTTGTTGACTGGCACAGACATGATGGGCCAAATGGCCTCCTTCTGTATTGTAAACATCTATGAGTCTATGCATCTATTTCGTTACCTGAAGGATATTAGTGAATCAGATAGGTTTTTACAACAATTGGTGATGGTTTCATGGTAACTATTACTGAGATTAGTTTAATATTCCAGATTTATTAACTGGCGTCAAACTCTACTAGCTGCCATGGTAACAGTTGAACCCATAGTTCCACAGAATCCACCTGGGCCTTTGGATTGCTTGTCCAGTGACGTTACTACTATGTCACCAGCTCCCTCTAAAGAAGGAGCAAAATGAAGTTGGTGTACAGAGATCTGGGGCAGTATCTTGCCCTTGGATGGCGCGCGGGACCCACCGGCTCGGCAGCGGGCAGCCAGCCGACCCCCGTCACTGAAACGGGGCCCGCCGCCATTTTAAGTGGATGGGCCAATTAAGGCCCACCCAGCGGCATCCCCAACGGGAAGCGCTATTCGCTTCTTGTGCGCAGGATGGGGGGCGGGTTTCCCCATCTGTCAAAGAGCGCGCTTCTCCCTGAGGCAAAGTCCTGTCTCAGGGAGAATACTGACAGTGGAATAAACTTTAAAAATAGAAACACTAAAAAATTATTAACATGTCCCCCTCATATGACAATGTTACACAAGATGGGACATGTTAATAAAGAACACATAAACTTCATTAATTTTTTACAAAACAGACATGAAACTTTATCCCGCCAGTGGATGAAGTTTCATGAATAATCTGGAGCCTGCTGGGGCTCCTGGCCTGCTCGCCAGACTTAAGGTTGGACGGGCAGATCTTTAATTACTTTAATTAGCCTGTCAATGGCCTCAATTGGCCATTGACAGGTTGGCAGGCGGACAGCTGATTTCGCTCTCCACCCGCCTTCCTAAAAATTTAAATGGACCGGGATGATGTCGGGGATTCCTCCTAACGTCATCCTGCGTCATTTTCCCCTCAGCGACCGGGCCCCTCACCCAAATCGCCAAGGGGGAAATCCTGGCCCTGGTCTCCCCTATAGGCAATGGCAGAAATCTTCCAGAGAACCAGGCTTCTAAGAGGTTTAGACTTGACGCAGTCTTTGTTGTCAGCCTGGAGTCCTGATTTGGCATTGACAGGCTGGATGTTAAACAGCAGACTGCCCACAGGAGCCCAGGAATGTAACATTAAAACTTTCCAAAGGCCAGAGGTCTTAGGTCATGTGGTGTTGCCCACTGATGAGCCAGTTTCCTGTTAACAATAAGTTTCTTTGTCTGTGTACACCTTAGGAGGTAGATGGTGTCTATTAGTGCCTCTGCAGGTATAATGAGTTTTGATTACTCTCTCATTGTTATAAACCCTGGCTAGGGAGACAGAGAGACTGCTCCTTTGTTAATTGTAATGGATCCACATAATGATAAGTGTGAGATTCCAGAAGGATGAGGGTTGAGCTTTGTCCTGTAATTACTGTTGAAATTTTCCAGAACTGTATCCAAATTGAAAATCATGTGACCTGTAGCAGCCATGTGTTTTTGTCCAGCAAGGTCCATTTTTAAATACGCAGAAAGTAAGGCTTGATTTAAACAGTTTATGATCTCGTTCATGTCTTATAGGCATGACAATACTTTGCATCTGTCTTTACCAAGGAAGAAGATGCTACCCACACCATGGTGAAAGAGGAGGCAATTAATACACTTGAAGGATTTAAAATTGTTAAGCGGTATCAGATAGGCTGTCTATATTTAAGATTGTTAAAACACCAGGACTGAATGAGACACATCCAAGGATACTAAGGGAAGTGAATGAAAATTATGGAGGCACTGGCCATAGTTTCCCAGTCTTTCTTTTACTCATGGTGATTCGAGAAGACTGGGGAATTGCAAATATTATACCCTTGTTCAAAAAAAGGTGTAAAGATAAACCTAGCAATTAAAGGCCTGATATGTAAAGTTTAACTTTGATGATATGGAAACTGTCATGTTATATTGATGTAATACCTTGGGCTTATTTACTGTATAAGACACAAGGCTCCAATCACTCATAAGAGATTGGCTAAACATGCTGTGGGTTCATTTATTCAGACTAGGAACATGAGAACAGCTTTACATACGTAAAAAGCTTGAAGATGTCAGAGCAGTGTGTCTGTGCTCTGCTCAAAGCAAAAGTGAAACTAAGACTGGGTCATATGATACATTTCCCTTCTAGTGATGACATGTTGATATCCCTTAAAGGCATATTGCAACATAAACATCTGGGAACAATAATTAGGGACAAAATTAGTCACATGGACGAATGCAGGTTAATTAAAGAGAGCCAGCATAATTAAGGGAAAGTCATGATTAACTAACTTGCCGGAATTTTTTGGAGAGGTAACAGAGAAGGTTGATGGAGGCAATGCTGTTGATCTGGTGTACATGGAGTTCCAAAAGGCATTTGATATAGTGGCGCACAACAGACTTGTGAGCAAAGTTACAGCTAATGGAATAAGAGGGAAAGTAGCATCATGAATATAAAATTGGCTAAGTTTTAGGAAACAGAGAGTTGGGTACTGAATTTTTTCAGGCTGGAGGAAGATTTGTAGTGGATTTCTCCAGAGCTCAGTTTTGGGACCCTTGCTTTTCTTCATATATTTTAATAACCTAGACCTCGGTGCATAGGGAATAATTTTAAAATTTGCAGATATTATGAAACTTGGAAGCATTGTGCATTGAGGAGGATAGTGTAGACCTTCCAAAGGACATAGACAAATTGGTGGAATGGGCACACAAGTGGCAGATGAAGGTTAATGTGGAGAAATATGAAATGTTTCATTTTGGTAGGAAGTACATGGATAGACATCTCAGTGCCATACACCAAAAGCAACAGGCTATAAACCGATTTAAGTGGTCTCACAATTAACAGCTTCCCCTTCCACCCTCCTTCGAGAGTTTATGGCCCTGGCTCCAGCTCGTCCCTGATGCTGAAAATCCTCTGGTGGAAAATACAACAGGCGGACATGGCCACTCAAGAGGTGGAATCATGGCATCGGGAAATGGCCCGTGTCCTGATTCCCACCTCAAAGGGGAAAATCCAGCCCAAAGTCCTGCCTCTATAATAAGCACATTCCCCACAGTCTAGTGACACTACCATGTGCTAAATGGGCAGACAAGCAACGCAGAGCTGGGCATACATGAGACACCATGGCACCATGCAGCAGCAGAAGAATTTGTGGTGTAATAATCTAGCACATTACCCACTCCTGGATTATCATCGAGCCAGGAGGCCAATCCTAGTTTAATCTGGGAAGCAGATAGGCATATACCATGCATGCCTTAGAATGAGGTATCAACTGACTGAAGCCACTACACAGCTCAGCGCTATTCACCAAAAGCAACAGGCTATAAACCAATCTAAGTCATCTCACAATTAATAGATTCGATCAAAGCTCTATAGTCCTAAAATATTTTGTCGAGAATGGTGGTGGACAACTAGGCAATTACTGGGAGGAGGAAGCTTCATGAATTTCCCTAATCTCAACCAGTATATGTAAACAAGAGACAAGGCAAAAGTATTTGCCATTCTTGCATTATCGGATCAATATCCTGGAATTTCCCACTAAACACTATTTTGGGAGTACCTTTGCCTTAAGGTCTGGAGCGGTGGTGAAGAGTAACCATCATGTTCTTTGGGTAACTAGGGATGGGCAATAATGCAGTCTTACCGTTAAGACTTGTCCTGGGAATAAAGAATTAAATAAGTGATATGATGACCAGTTGTGAGCTACTTATTAAGACCGTCAAGAAAGTACACTGAGTGAATGTTTGTGTTTCTAAAAGTGCATGATAAAAGAAAGTATGCTAAGAGTAAATTTAAACCAAAGGTAAGAGCATTGAAAGATTTGACCTGGACTGTATTGTTGATGAGGAATTATTTATGCATCTGCTGTTAGAATGAAGGCTTAAAGACTGAAACAAAATGTTCTTACATGTGTATCTTCGACTCCATCATCTTCCTGGAAAGGTGGTAGAGGCAGAGTCTTTGAATATTTTTAAGGCAGAGGTGGATGATGGATTCTTGATGAGGCAGTAGGTGGGATGCAGATTTCAGGTTACTGTCAGATCAGCCACGATCTTATTAATTGGCAGAACAGGCTTGAGGGGCTGAATGGCCTACTCCTGCTCCTCATTGATATGTTTGTATATTTGTATGTGAAAAGCAAGGCTGAACCACTGATCTCAAACTTATAGGTGAACTGAAGGGTGGAATCTTGTGCCTTCCCATGTGGCAAATTTGGTAGTAGGGGACATTGAATTGGGTGGGAGGGTGGCGGGTGATGACCTGTCATCTTCCCGCCTCAACCCTGATTAAGTCTATTGTGGGAAGACTAGTGGATGGCCTTCCTGCCACATCGCTAATTGAGGCCCTTAACTGAACAATCAATTCCCACTTAATGGCCTCATCCTGTTGCTGCTGGTATTAACCCAGTGGCAGGCAGGAGACTCACCATGGGGTGGGGGAGCATGACAAGCAAATCCTGCCATGTTTGCTTGTGGACTCCCTCATTCAAAGGCACTCAGTGCCTATTTGAGAGGGCCGACAACAGAAAGGATAAGTCAACTGAAAGTAACCCCCCTGTCATTTCTGCTGACCCCCCCTCCCCCATAACCCACACCCAACAATCCTCTTCCCACCATCATTCACCTCTGTTTGGGTCCATCCTCGATCCTAGACCTTGGGTGAGTGTGGTACAGCAGCAGTTACTGCTTCCCTGATGGAGCTGCTGAGTACAGAAGAGTTGATGGCCTATGATTGACCAGCATTTCTTGGCAGGAAGGACTTCCTGCCTGATTGGCACAAGATATAGTAGACCTCCCTGAAAGGAGGTGACATGGGGGTCTCAAGACCCCCATTGCCTTCACAAGATTCTGCTTAAATCATACAGAAGCAATGGAAATGAATATGTCCTCAAGTGGCGAGCACAAGTAAATGGATCCATACTAAACAAACCAGCAATGTGATCTCCAACCCCAGTGCCCCACCCAGCCATGATGTTCCCATGAACCATGAAGCCCCATCCAAATGGCCTTTCTGTTCTATTTCCACCCCACACCTCTTTCTTCAGTCTTTCTGACTGCTTCTTTGCTCCTTTGTGTTCTCTGGCTGCAGCCCCTAATCTTCCCCCGTCACTTCAAATCATCCATTGACTCACTCTTTTCTTCTCCGCCGATGCTGCCAGACCTGCTGAGTTTTTCCAGGTAATTCTGTTTTTGCTTTGATCTTCCTCGCTGCTTTCAATCTCCTTCCCCCTGCCAAAGCTTACAACCTTTTCCCTCCCTGAACCCTGCAATCTCCCCCAACACAGGTCCTTGACCTCGCCACCTCCAGCCTTCCCTCCTTTCCACTCACTGGTTGTTGCCTGGTGCCCACCTGACATCCAGCCAGGCTCTCCATCCAGCTGCCTGTGGCCAGGAAATGGAGGCAGTAAGTTAAATGCAGCAGGACCTGAGGGGATCTGGCTCTTCTGGGTTTTCCAAATGCAAAACTGTGCCCCTCCCCACCTTGGTTCCTCCATACCTCCCGTTTATGATTTGGGGCAAAATGTCTTTGGGTAGCAAGAATTCACTGAAAACAACAAATCTGAATGATACATAGAATTTACTTATGGACATAAAAACAGAAAATACTCAGTAGGTCTGGCAGCATCTGTGGAGAGAGAAACAAAGCTCATGTTGGGACCTATCAGTATCTCGTTCTGTTCATTGCTACATTTTGCTTCTTTCTCTCACAGTAATTAATTTTTTCTCTGACTGTTTCTCTTTGAGATGTAGAATAACAAGGGAAACATTTAAAATGGTGTTTAACAGATTGCAGGAAAAATATATTCCATTATAAGTAAAGAACAAACTAAATACCAGTCAGACTCCAGGAATCAATAAAGACATTAGGGAATAATTGAGGGTTAGGAAAGGGGGGAAACTTTAAACACAGACAGCAGAGCAGTGAATAAGAGAAAACACAAAGAGATTAGAAGAGAAATAAAAAAAACAATTAGGAAGGAAAAGAGGAGCGATGAAATTAAATTATCAAAGAACATAAAACAAAACAGAAACTATCTTACAGGCACATCAATTTAAAAAAAGGCAGTCTGTAATGGGAATAGGACTATTAAGGGATAAACAGGATGATACCTCAGGTCACAAAAGAGAGATGGCAGAAATATTAAATAATTATTTCACTTTGGTATTTACCAGAGAGCTAGATCAGGTAAACATGACATTGAATAATGAGGTGAGTCATGAAATGCATGCATTAAAATAAAAAAAAGTGGATATATTGAATAAACTAAACAAAATCAAAGAGGATAAAATCCCTGGTCTGGATGGATTGCACCCATGTATTTTAAAAGAATCTAGGGAAGAGATAGTAGAGACATTACTGCACATATTTAATGATTTGTTAAAAAAAGTATAGTGCCAGAAAACTGGCAGCTAGTTAATGTAATTCCTACGTTTAAGAAGGAGGACAGAACATTTGTAGAGATACTTAGACCAGTCAGCTTAACAAATGTGGTAAGAAATATAATGGAATCTACTGAAGGAAAGAATAGAAGAGCATCTAGAAATGAGAAATATTATGATAAATAGTCAGCATGAGAAAATTTTGCTTGATCAACCTTATTGAATTCTTTTAGGAAGTAACAGAGAGAGTAGACGATATTAATACAGTAGATGTAATTTATCTGGATTTTCAGAAGGACTGAGATTAGGTGTCCATTAATAGGCTAATGAGAAAGGTCAGAGAATGTGGAGTCAGGGGACGAGTGGCAGAATGGATTGCTGGCTGGCTTCAAGGCAGAAAGCAGAGAGTGGGAATAAAGGGTAGGTATTTGAGTGGTGGAAGGTGGGAAGTGGTATTCCATAAACAGTGCTGGGTTCACTGCTGCTCACTATTCACATTAACAATTTGGATTTTGGAATCAAAAACTATTTCTAAATTTGCTGATGACATCAAATTGGCGGTGAGCCAAAACCAAGGAGGACTGAAACAAATTACAGGATATTAATAAAGTTGCAGAATGGGCAAACAACTGGCAAATGAAGTTCAACATAAATAAATATGAGGTGGAACATTGTGTTAGGAAGAATAGAGAGGTCACTTTTACTAGGAAGGTGGAAATCTTGGTGTGGTTGAGGGACAAAGGGATATCAGAATAAAACACACCAATCACTAAAAGCTGTGCCACAGGTTAGCAAGGCCATAGAAAAAAGCAAACCAAACACTAGGTTTTATTTCTAGAGCGGTAGAATAGCAAAGTATGGAATTTATGCTAAACCTGCATGGAACCTTGGCTAGCCCATACTTGGAGTACTACATTCAGTTCTGCTTGTCATATTATGAAAAGTAATTAGAGGCATTGGAGAGAATGCAGAGTAAATTTACAGGGTTGATACTGGAAATGCTTATGTATACATATCAGGAAAGGATTGACAGGCTGGGTTTCTTCTTTCTTGAAAAAAGAAGGCTGAGGGTAACCTAATAGAAGAAAAAGTATGACTGGTTTTCATAGAGTGGATAGAGTGTTTCTTGTTGACGGGAAGACCATAACTAGAGGCCATCAGTATAAGATAGTCACTGAGAAATCCAGTAGGGAATTCAGAAGAAACTACTTCACTCAAAGAGTGGTGAGACAGCACTTTGACAGCACTTCCAACCCACTCAACAGTACTCTGGAGGTTTGTGATCTTCCTCCATGGCTCCACAGAAGTACTCAGTCCCAAGTCTGTGATTTTCCTACCCATCCCCTGGTTACACTCCTGACCCCCTCAAAGGTTTTCCCTAGGCCTGCAATCTTCCCACCTGATCTCTCAAAAGTACTCCCGAGGCCTTTAATCTTCCTACCCGACATGTCACCGAATCTCGCATTCTGAAGCCCACCCATTTCTCCTGCAAACTCCTGCGATCAAACTGAATCACTTACCTGGAAATTGGAGCATTAGCCTGTGTGGCCACCTAGCGCAACTCCATCTACATTATGATGAGGTTGAGCCTCAAAATCTGGTGTCTTGGACATCCCATTTGAGTGTGGGGTGTTAACCCTGCGGGGGTTACCACATAAAAAGTAGTTGCGCTCGAATTTCTTGACCACGGTGTTTTAGAATTTGAACGGTTATTACTTTCCTTTCATTGAGGAACCCAACAAAGAGAAGCTCCATATCATATGAAACTGGGGGTAAGTTAACAGCCATTCTGGTATGGTTTGCTCAAATCTAAAACATTCAGGCAAATGTTTTTAATACTGAACCTACATTTCAGGTTGTCAGCAGTTTGAAACTGGTCAAATCAAAGACTTCTGCAAGGATATTTAATAATCCTACAATTTTGGAGTACTGTAAAATAAATACTAACCAGGCTTATTCAATTACATTTTTAAAATAATGATACACAATCTCATTTACTTTTCCTGTCAATGTTGCAAAATATATCTCTGATCAGAGATTAAGGGAATTATTTATTTCATGCCAACATTGAAAGCAAACTGATAAATTCTTTCTATGGTTACACTATCATTATCATAGATTCATAGAAGTAGGCCATTCTCCCCATTGTGACCATGCCGGCCCTTTGAAAGAGCTATCCAATTAGTTACACTCCCCGCCTCTCTTGTCAATGCCCTTCATATCATTCCTTTTCAATTATATATTTGTTTCCACTACACATGTTGTAACAGCCAAATCTCCAGTGCATGGATTTGGTCAATAATCTTTAGAAGTCCAAGATAACACCTAAACAAGTACTGTTCAAGCACCTCTCCAATTCCCTTTTGATAATTGCTATTGAATCTGCTTCCACCACTCTTTCAGGTAGAGCATTCTAGATCTTACTAATTCACTATGTAAAAAAACCCTCCTAATTTCACACTGGGGCAGAGAATATCAAGAGAAGATTTAATATTTGTTCAAAATTATGAAGAGTTTTGATATGACGTATAGTTGTGCCCGTTCTCTAACACTTCTTTGCTGCTCCTTCCTGTTAGATGTCAACTTGTCCTGCAAGTAAGAGGGAAGAGTATGTTGCAATGCATTTGGGTGATGTGCCCGTTATAGCTGAATAGCTGCAAGTATGCGGGAGTTGCAAAGTGTGGATGTGAACTTGCAGCAGTGGTAGCTGTGAGGATGTGGTGGAGCATATGAAAGTTAAGCATGAGTCCTGACTGCTAAGGACTGTTGTTTGGAGAGTGATTGAGTGTGGCGCATTGTTCAGTTTGTGAGTTTGGTTGTGTTGTTGAAGGAAGATGATGTTTGAAGATGCATTCACTGACATTGAGCACTTATGTTAGATCACTGAACTTTTTCCAGCACTGTGCCCAGGTCCTCAGGGCCACACTCCTGGCATTGGCCTCTGTGGCTACCTGCTTTTTTTGCCTTTTCAGTGTATAGCTGGAGGCTCTCCTGATCCCCTGTGGAAAGAGGACTTCTCTCCTCCTTTCCATCTTCAGTGCTGTATCTGCGAACCTGGGAACCCTTCCTCTGGCCAGCTGCACCATTGTTCTGATATCTTCCTGCTGTAAAAATCTTTCTTCCAGAGCATACAGCAGGCAGAATGCACCTCCCCTTGAAGAAATGCAGGTTAGCTTTAATTGAGGTTAGCCTCAGCTGGGCTCCTGCTGAGCGTGCAGCCACACAGCTGGCAATTAAGTGCTCTGCTGCATGCCACAATTGTGGAGATGAGCAGAGCACAAAGTCTGCATACTTGTTAATGGACTTTATCCAATTTTTAGCCCAGGGCGTGGTAGAAAACCTGAAGTCAGAGGTCTTGGCAACAGCTCAGTGAAGAGAACTTTCAGCTGAGCAATCTGTACTCCACTACGTTAACAGTCATGTCAAATATCTGTCCCAGTCCGCCCACATCTGTCCAGATACCAACATTGATATTCATATCAACTAACATTGCAATATAACCAGCCATTACAGGAACACTCCAGCACACAGAAAGATTTCAAACAATAGCTTCTGAGCACCCCAGTATTGGATTTGAGGAATACCCAAAGATGAGTTGGGGAAACCCTTTTGGAACTTCAAAGGTCAGGGTTTGCATGGCAGTTGCCCAAGAGTGCAAACATCCACTGGGCAATTGTCCTGCTCTGGGAACCATCGGAAAATACAAATTAAATCGCAAACTTCGGATGGTTCCGTCTGTGTTACACAAATTGTTACTCAGAAAAGGTTAGAAGATTTAAAACCTCTTCTTAACTTCTGGGTAACTATTGTAAAGATCCAGACCAGCCCCCTACAGGATTACCCCCATACCCCCGACCCCCCAGTGGATTGCCCCCACACCTTGACACCCCCCCCTCCCCAGGGATTACCTCCACACTCCCGACCCCCCCAGGGGATTACCTCCACACTCCCGACCCCCCAGGGGTCTTCTCCCACCCCCGACTGCTCCACACTCTATTCCCCACCCCCCGACACCCCCAAGGGGTTTCCCCTGACCCAACTCGATCCTCCTACTCCCCGCAGGCCTGAAACCCCTGACCCCACCCGACCATCCCCCTACCTCTGCAGTACCAACCACCACCACCCCCCAACCCAACTACCTGATCCAATCGGACACCCACCTCCTTCCCTACTTTGCAAGCTATACATCCCTCCCCACCCGACTGGACCCGACCTCCCACCCGACATCTGACACCACCCAGTCCGATGTCCAATAACCCCCATCCTCCCCAATGTTGGCACCTGCATCCCCGCCAATGTCCAACCCCACCCCCAATGTCCGAAAGCCCACACACCCCTGATGTCCAACCACCCCCCCCCCAACACCCCCTGAAGTCCAACGCCCCTACTCCCCCATGATGTCGGATTCCCCCCACCTGATATCCGAACCCCCCCAAGCCCCTCCATGTCCTCCACTACTCCGATACCCCTCCACCCCCAAATCCTACCTACTTACCTTAATAAGTTACCTTCTCCTTGGCCTGTCAATTTCGAACATTTAAACTTACCTGGTTTACGGCAGCTAGTGCGGTAAAAAAGTGGCGTGTCCTTCTTCAATCTGATGGAGCTGGACTGCGACGCTGGACCTCAGAGACAAGAGTGCTGCATGGTGAGATGCCCGGCCTAAGTTGGGGGTTATTGGACATCGGAAGGTTGGGGGAGATGGACATGGAAGGAATTCAGAGTAAGTAATCAGGAACGCAATGGCAATCTGATGCTGATTGCCACTCTGAGGAAGTTATGGCCCAATAATGTGATTTTAATGGTTCACAGGAATGTGAACAAACCATTTCTCAACCCCAATGTAAGCCCCAGTACCTAACTGAAACAGTATTTTACAGATTATGGTACTTCCATGGCCTGAATATTACCTTTGGCGGGCGCGTCTAATCGGTGGGAAACGGACCACTGACTGCGATCAGCCCCCGACCATGATTTCAAGCTGGCTGGCCAATTAATGGCCAGCCAGCATGAAACGCGCACTGAAGAGCTCAGCGCTGCTGGGATGGGGGCCGGATGAGGGTGGGTAATGATGTCACCTTGGGCTGCGAGAAAGCTCCCTGAAGGCCGACAGCTACCTCAGGGAGCTGGAGACCTGAAAATCATCAAATAAAGTTTTTAAAGCCAGAAAAAAATGTCCGTGCATCACAATCAATCACCTGAAAATATAGCTGATAAAAATGCTGCCTGCAGATATTTATTTTTATTTTATTTCATAACTGAAATTTCATCCAGCCCTTGGATGAGGTTTGATGAAAAATGCAAAGTCTGCTCAGCCAATTCACCCCTCTGCCAACTGTAAGGTAGGACGGACCACAAAAAATTGGAGACAATTGCACTGTTACTGGGCTTAATTGTCGGCAGGCATGCTTCCAATTTTTTGCATGCGCCTGCCGAATGAAATATTGCACGAGTGCGCGATGACATTGGGACGCTTGCCCGATATTTTCTCATGAGATTTTTATGCCCGATTGGGTCGGGTGCGTGCCTGCCTGCGGGGCGTAAAATTCAGCCCCCTTGGCTCAGTGGTAGTACTCCTACCTCCAGATCAGGATGCTATTATTCACATGGCAGTCTTAAGGCTTGAGCACTTCACTTCAGAGGCTGATACTTCATTGCAGTACTGAGGGAATGCTGCATTGTCAGTGATGCTGTCTTGCAGATGGAATGTTATACTGGCATACTGAGGCCCTGTCTGCCTTCTCAGGTTGATGTTAAGGATCCTCTAGCACTATGTGAAGAACTGGGAAATTCTCTTTGTGTCCTTGTCACTAGTTATTCTTCAATCAACCTTACTAAAACAGATTATCTGCTTATTTATCTTACTGCTGTTTGTGGGATCTTGCTGTGTGAGATTGTCTCCTGTGTTTCCCTAAACTGCAGCACGATTTCAATTCAAGTGTACCTTATATGTCGTGAAGTGTTTTGGGCCAGCCTGAGGTTGGGGCTGTAACATGAATAATAAGACCTGTATAATGCCTTTCGCAAGCACTGGATGTCTCAAAGCACTTTATAGCCAATGAAGTGTAGTCACTGTTGTAGGAAACACTAGGCAATTTGCACACAGCAAACTTACACAAAACACAATGTGATAATGACCAGATAATTTGCTTTTTGTTATCCTAACTGAGGGATAAATACTGGCCAGGACACTGGGGATGTCTCCCTTGCTCTTCTTTGAAATGGTGCCATGGGATCTCTTCCACCCAATTGAGCAGGCAGGCATGGAAGGAAAAATTTCCTTCTTGTCAATAAGGGGCTTATGAGATGCTCATGGTCAGTGATCTCTAGGACCTGCAGCTGCAGAGGACCCAGCTACAGAGTGTAACAACTTGGCATCTACCACAACAGGCATCGTATCAGGGGTTCAATGGATGTGAAAATTGGTCGAGGTGTATGACTGTTTTGACAGCACCAGCTTTATGCCATTGGCAAAATTTAAAATGACACCTTTGTGCTGTCTGATGAAAGATCCCTGCTCTGTCAAAAAGCAAAATCTTTCCAAGCAATGAACAGGTATACTGGTGAAAGGAAACTATTCAACTTTGTCCCATACCTTCCCCAGAAGACAAGACAGAGCTGATAGTAACAAATTGTGATCAAAGTAAATGCAGTCTTTTTAGTGCATTGGTAGTAAACCTCAATATAAGGCAGTATTGTTTTTTGTTCATACAGAATATCCTTGCTAAATTTGAAAATGTGTTAAATTTGGGTTCCTACCTAAAGATGGTCAAAAGACAAAAAACGGTACTGGAGACAAAACAGATACAATGCAGAGAAACATTGTGAGCTGAAAACAAGACAGAAGGAAGGATCAATCAGAAGTGTTGGATTCACACAGGTTATCAGGGAGAAATGAGATGGATGCTTGATTAGTCTCAAGGAGCTAATGGTCCATAACTTCTGAACTCTGGGGCGTTGTAACTGGGGGGGTGGGGTGTAGTATTCCAAAGATACACTGGGGCACCCCCACCCCGGAAGTCCCCAGGTAAGGATTGCATGACAATTGTCTGGAAAGTTCAAACTTCCAATGGGCGATTGCCCTGCAATCGAAACCATCTGATACCCTTATTTAAATTGCAAACTCCAGATGGTTTCGACTGCCTTACAGTAATAGTTACCCAAAAAAAGTTGGAAGAATTAAAACTATTTCTAACTCCTGGATAACTAGAGTACTAACCCCCATGGACCCCCATGGGACTCCACCATACCAACTCCCATGGACCGCTTCAACACTGCCACCCACCCCCCGACCTCCCAGACTACCACACCCGAATCCCATGGGACTCACTCCGCCTCGACTACCCCCATGGGACCTCCCTGACCACCTGACCCCCATGCTCCAACCATTTGACCCGCATCTCCCCCACTGAATACCTGATTCCCCTGACCAACTGACTCCCGCCTCACGACCACTTAACCCCATTCCCGACCCACACTGAACACCTGACCCCGCGCAATCCAAAGAGGTTTAATACAGATAGTAAGTGAAGCACAGCAGCAATTGTAGCTCAACACCAAGTATCAGAATAAGAAAGGAGCATCAACAGACACCAGCTGTGTCAAGCATCAGCTCCAACAGCCACATACATTTCAGCACTGGGCTTCGTAATCTTTGAGATCCTAATTAACATCTTTGACATTCAGCATTGAATGTGTCTATATCTGCTACCACTCCTTGTTTGTTACCCTGCGATCTGATTTTCACTCATCACAGCACACTGAACTGATTAAAATGAGAAGCGACATCCTCTGTCGGACTTCTTGTCCCGCCGCTACTTCTCCACTGCCTTTGCCAGCAACAATCATTCGATTCTTCTCCAGTGTCTCTTCTGTGGTCTACTCAGATAGCACTGTCCTTGGGCTCCGTATTTAGTTTACTTCTCTTCATTGTCTAAATGATTCCCCTTGCATCACCCAGAAGCACAAGGTCAGGTATCCTTTGTATGCTGAGGACATCCGGCTTTAGTGAACCATCTCCTCCATTTATTCTACGGCTGTTTCTCATCTCCCTGACTGCCTGACAAGCATTGAAGGATGGATTTTCAAGATCTTTCCTCAGCAGAATTAGGATGGAACTTCCAGTAGTCATCCTGCCCCTGTCATGACCCAATCCATTTTCCTGGTCAGGGGTCATTAGGTTTTCATGGAGAGCTACTGTTGGAATTCTTGCCAGCAAGCACGAACATACCAATGTCCCCCAGAAAAATCAATGCAGTATTGCAATGGGACTGCTACTGCAGTGCTCAAGGAAGGGAGGAGCCTTGAAGACTGGAACACAAGGACTAAATGTTGAGCTGGGAGTGAGGCTTTCAGCAGTTAAGCGATGATGGGGGTTTGGGGGACGCATTAAGGAGACCTCTACTAGGTTTTCTCCCTTCACTGGCTATATTTGGGACCATTTCTTACCACTGCCCTGGGCCCACCACCATGGTTCACATGGTAGTTCTAGAAAACAGTGGGACAAGGACTTAGACATGAAGGAAATAGTCCTGAAATCCAAGCCCTCCTCGAATTCATGAAGGCTTCTTAGACAGCACTTTCCAAACCCATGACCACTACCATCTAGCAGGACAATGGCAGCAGTTAGATGGGAACACTGCCACCTGGAAGTTCCCCTCCAAGTCATTCCCCATCCTGACTTGGAAATATATCGCCATTCCTTCAGTGTTGCTGGGTCAAAATCCTGGATCTCCCTTGCTAACAGCACTGTTGGTATACCTACACCACATGGCCTGCAGGGGTTCAAGAAGGTAGCTCACCACCCTTTCTCAAGGGCAACTAGGGATGGGCAATAAATGCTGGCCTAGCCAGCGAAGCCCACATCCCGTGAATGAATAAAATAAAAAATTAGCTGCTACAAATTAACTTCAAAATCTGCACCCTAAACTTCAAATGCCTTCGTGCCTTGCCCCCACTATTTCAGTGACTTCCTTCAGCCCTAAATTTCCAGACAAACAAATCCATTTTACTCTGACTTTAGCCATTTTCAGCTTCATTCCCTGATTGGAAGTTGCTTTTTTGGCGATCATGCCTGTTCTCTCAAGTTCCATCCCAAAATTCATCTGCCTTACCTTCTACCTCCCTCTTCTCAAAATTGTACCACAGTATCATCAACTACTCTTTAGGTTCTGCTTTAACTCCATTCTACTTGTGTTTTTCCTTCTGCTCTGGGTTAATTTGCTTCTCATTGTCAAACACTCTGAGATGTTGTTCTGTTTTGAGAAGTGGTATATAAGTGTATATCATGGTTGCAATAGTTCTTATTATACAAATCTATCCATTCACATTAAATTTCCTTGGATATTGTTTTACATCTGTGCTTAATTCCTGTGGCATCAATGTTTTTTCTTTATTGTGGCCATCCTGATAGCAGTTGTTCATATGTTAATCTGCAATTCTGCTTGGAATTTACCACATATCCTCACTACTCTGCCTTGCAGATGGTAGTCAGTGACTCTAAATTTCATTCTACTGGTGTTCCAGGAAACTCAGACGAGGGACAGAAGGCTGCCAGATACAGCCTCATTTGCTTCATATATCAAGATGTTATGGCCACAAGCCTTTGATTTGAACTTAATCTGCCTGGTGGGAATGGGCTGGGAAGGACAATATTTGTATCTTTCATTTGTATGAAAAGGGAGATGTTTGGGTTTGCAATGCAATCAGTTTTACATGCCCGTCTGGCTTTCTGTAGTCAAATGACCTCTGCCATGAGGCAGTCTCTGTAAGCAGATACCTTGAGATCTGTTCAATAAAGATTTACAATGAGAAAGCACTGAGAAGCTCTGCTGTCTTTAAAGATGAAACACAGGGCAAAGTTTTTGGCATGGGGGGACGGGCGTATGCCTGACCCGCTCGAGCATAAAATGATGCGCATTGACGTCGGCCGAGCGTACCGATGTTAACGCACAGTTGCACGATAGTTTCGTTGGCGGGTGCACGTAGGAGTCGGCAGCGCACCCGCTGACAATTAAAAGGCCTGTTAAGGCCATTAAACAATCAATTAACAAAGTTCTCGCTGCTCACCAACCGTGAGGCAGGCAAAAAGGCCAAGGGGCCTTTGCATTTTTTTGGAAAACCCAACTATGGGTGGGAAGGGGTTTCCAAAGAAAATAAAAATAAAATGAAAGCTTTAAAATTTAATTAATAACATGTTCCTGCTCATGTGACAGAGTCACATGAGGGGACATGTTTTGTTACATTTTTCAAATCTTTATTTTGGTTTGTAAAAACGCTTCATCTCCCTGAAGCAGCTCTATGCCTCAGGGAAATTTTCAAGCACTCACTTGCGCGCATGCGCGAAGTTTGCACTCGCGCCCCCCCCCCCAACCCCCCCCCCCCCCCCCCCCCACCCCCACACACACACACACACACACACACACAGGCAGCGCTGAGACAGCATGAAATCGTGGTCCAGCCCTGATCGCGGGCGGCACTCGGCTCCCCAACCGTCCCCACCTGCTCTTGCTGAGCCTGCCCGCCAAGGGCAAAATTCTGCCCATGATGTCGGGAAATGGGATAAAACAGAGAATTAAAACCCTGGAAATGTTATAGAGAAGACACAGAGAACCCAGGTACTCAGAAATGTTCAAACATGCTAAAAGCTGCTGGACAAGGAAAAGCAAACAAACAGAAGGTTGCAAGTAAGATAAGAGGGAGTTAACATGGCTGCTGTAAACTTCCCCCTCCTAGCTTCTACCAGAATGAAATGTGGTATGTGGCAGAATTGGCAGTTTTTCTACTTGCAATGGTAAAACGACGAGCTGGAAACAGATTTAATTAACAAGCCGGAATCAATAAGAGTAGCCACACTTTTAACACTGCTGGGGGGGGGAGGGGGGGACTGCTACAAAGTGTATACTACTCTAAATCTAACTGACAACAAAGAAAAAAGATGGCAAAGGTTTTGAAAACCTTGAACAATGCTTTGAATCCCGAGTGAATATTATGTCTGAATGCTATGCATCCAACTCAGAGTTCAAGGTGAAAAACAGTATGTGACTGCAATAAAACAGCTTGCAAAATCCTTTGAAATCAGACAGCTAGAAGATGATCTGGTTAAAGATAGGTTAATCTTACGCATACAAGATTAAGAGTGTGTGTAAGTCTACAGAAAGATGAGGAACTGACGCTCAAGAAAGCGATAGGCATGTGTAGAAATATGGAAGCTGTGAAACGCCAGCCAGAGCATGGGCAGAACTTTGCCCTTGATGGGCAGGCGGACTCCACTGGTTTGGCAGCAGGTGGGCAGCCGATTGCCGCGGCTGAAACGGGCCCTGCCGCCATTTTGAGCGGGCAGGCCAATTAAGGCCCACCTAGCGGGCTGCCCAACAGGAAGTGTTATGCGCTTCCTATGTGGTGGGGGACGGATTCCCCAACTGTCAGAATGTGCTGTTTCGCGCATGCGTGCAAAAGAGCGTATATCTCCCTGAGACCAAGTGCTGCCTCAGGGGGACCGCTTACAGTTTTTGAAAGTTGAAAAATAGGAAAATAAAAACATTATTAACATGTACCCCCAATGTGACAATGTCACATGAGATGGGACATGTTAATAAATATCACCTAAACTTTATTAAAGTTTTTTAAAACAGTCATGAAACCTCATCCACCGGCAGGGGCTCCTGGCCTGCCTGCCAAACTTAAGATTGGATGGGCAGGGCCTTTAATTGGCTTAATTATCCTGTCAATGGCCTCGAATGGCCATTGACAGGTCGGTGGGCGAACAGCTGATCGCGCTGCCCCCCGCCTTCCTGAATATTTAAATGAGGCGGGATGATGTCGGGGGTTCCCACTGATGTCATCCCATGTCATTTTTGCATCGGCGAGCGGCCCCGCCCCCCCTTCTTGCTGACGGAAATATTCTGCCCCATGTGTATGGCAGGGCAGACCAGGAGAAACATTATGCTGAGAGGCATTCCAGTCCGAAAGAGCAGAGCAATCGCAGATAAAGGGCAGGATGCAAATACTGTGGAGGACAGTATATACAGGAATAGAAGGATTTCTCAATGTAGGGAAAGCAGTGTTTTAACTGCAAGAAGCAGAATCATTTCACACACAAGTATTTGGCAAGAAAAAAGCAAAACAAGCCTAGACAGATGGCCGCTGGAGCAAGATCAGCAGAAGAGTCTGATGAAGGACTGTACACAATATAACAGGTTGGTTCCATCAAGTCAAATGGTTTGTGACTGTTACAATGATGACCACAGAAGGAGATTATTAAGCGAACAAGAAGTGTCAGATAGACACTGGTGCGACATGCAACATAATGACCTTCACAGACCTGTTCAAAGTTGGTCAACATGGTGATCCAAAATTAAAGCCCCTTGAAAGTAAGGGGTTGAGGTTATATGATGGCATGATGCTCATACCAAGTGAACAAATTATTCTGAGAGCCCAATGCAATGGCAAGGAGGAAGATCTAGAGTTCCAGATCATAGAAGGACGCAACAGCCACTCATCTCAGCTGAAGCAAGTCTAAAGCTTGGACTGGTAACCCCGAATGCACCAACAGAGAAAGGGCAGCGAAAGACCCCAAAGGGAGGGCAGCAAAAGACCCCAGAGAGAGGGAAACAAAAGACTCCAGAATGAGGGAGACAGAAGACCTCAGAGAGAGGAAGACAATATTCAAGTGAACCACATATTTGTTGCTGACTATGTCAGTGCAATGAAATGCATGAGCCGAAGGTAAATGAAGCAGTTTGACATCAAAGCTAAACTGGAAAATTTGAAGCACAACATTCAGGCTGAGTATATACTTTGAAAACACGTGATAAGCTGACGGCTTCAATGAACCAAGCTGTGCAAGATCTGAAAAAACAAATTTCAGAGACAACACAAAGGTACCAAAAGGAAATAGCGACCCTCAATTCCAAAGTCGCCAAATCAAAATGGGAGTTGAAAAAACTCAGCCAGATGTGCAGCCAGGCAAAATGGCAGGAAGAAAAGGCAAACAAAGAAGTTGCGATCCTGAAAGACTCCTTGAAGAAACAATATGTAGCCATGAAAAAAACATGAGGAGCCAGTCAAGGTGCAAACCTTCAATGATCTCAGCATGTGGAAATGTGGGACGTGTAGAAAAATTGCTACCTCAATCATAACGAGGTCAATTTCCCCACTTGACTCTATAGTTGAGAATTTAGATGATTTGTGCACATTTTCCATTACCTCTCAGGGGAACTAAAGATTGATTGTCAAATCCATAAAGAAAAAGGTAGTTAGGGAATTTTGTCTGTTTTCGTCTTCTTTGATTAATTTTATACTTTATTAGATTAACCAGTGGCAGAAACTTAAACTCTCTCTGAATATGTCTTTCAAGTGCTCTGCAAAAATAAAGAAAATAATTCCCAGTTGCTTAGCACAAACATGCAAACTATACTTCTTTTTGTGCCGGCATTTATAGACACGGGTGGTAGCGTGAGCCAAAGATTTTCAAGGCTGAACCAAGCTGGGGATCTGGCCAGAGACGAAACTAAAAGCTAATTAAAAACATGAATATGACTAGAGTGCAAACATACAATTTTACAGCTATTGGGGATGGAGGGGTGGGGTGGGAGTTGGGGGGAGATTGAGAGCTAGCCTTCATTTGTGAATAGTTCTTTTAGTATTCTAACTGGACTATTCAGTTAAATAAATACTAAAAATATATTTCCATGGCCTGCATTAAAGAAAATTTGGCTTTACCTTTACATATAATAGGATATCTAAATTATTTTTACATTTTGAACAAATATTTGAAGTATACAGATGTGTTTCACAACTAAGGGGATGAAATGCTGCTACCAAGTAATACACTCTTCACAGGTGCTGTCATACTTACATGTAAGTTTCTTATTTGGTTATGAAGGGGCAGACTTCAGCTGAAAGCAAAGAAGTTTATTAAGGGAGGCAGAAGATGAGAGTGAATTGGGGGTGGGAACTAAATAGAGCTTGAGGAGATAGGCTTTAGATATAAGTTAAACAAATAAACTCTATTGTCCCTAGAGATGTTGGAGTGCAATGATATATGTAATGTCCATTTCTATTGTTTAATCATTACACTGGGGAGTCAGAGGAAAATGCTAATGTTCATTAGTTCCAAATCCTTTTCTCTTAAAATTTGAAGCTATCTTTTTCTGCTTTCCTCAGTCAAAGGTTTTCTGCAAATTGCACTTAGTTGCTTCAAATTCTCCACTACTCCAGTTCAACAACCACTTTGTGCTCCTTGCAATGAAACTAAGTGATCAGATGCTGAACCTAGACAATGCTTTATCACTTCCATACATGATTGCTTCAATGTTATCCTGACTGACATCTCATCCACATCTTTGCTGCCTGTATCCTATTTGACACCAAGTGCTGCTCACCCATAACTCCTATTCTCTCTCAACATTTGAAACCTATAGACCAGAGTTTTTACCATGTTGGTGGGTGCAGCGTGCGGGCCCGGGAGCAGTCGCAAAGCCACCCACCGTCCGCGATTGGGCCCCTGACATCGATTTCATGTTGGCTGGCCCATAAACAACCAGCCAGCGTGAAACACGTGCTGCAGCACTGCCGGGATGGGGGCAGGAGGAGGGCGAGTGCGGAAGTTTGCCCATGCGCGCGGGCGCATGCAATGAAAGCTCCCTGAGGCACAGAGCTGCCTCAGGGAGCTGAAGATTTATAGCTTTGAAAATAAAAAAGTTAGCCATGTTAAAAACATGTCCCCTCATTTGACACTCTCACGTGAGCAGGGACATGCTGTGAATGAATTTTAACATTTTTTAATTTAACTTTAAATAGCTGTTGGAAACCTCATCCTGCCCGTGGATGAGGTTTCCGAAAACATCCAAAGGCCGCTTGGCCTTTTCACCTGCCTGCCAACCGTAAGGTAGAATGGGCAGTGAAAAATTTAATTCAGTTAGAACTTTAATGGCCTTAATAGGCCTGTTAATTGTTGGCGGAGGAGCTGCCGACTCCCATCTGCGCCTGCCGACTAAAATACCATGCCAGTGCACGATGACATCCGGATGCTCACCTCATATCATCGCGTGTCATTTTACGCTCGAGTGGGTTGGGCACATGCCCGCCCGCTCAGTGCAAATTTCTGCCCATAATTTTTATCTCTGTGTTCGAATCCCACTATGGCCTCACCTTTTCCTACATCTATAACCTCTTCCAGCATTACAATATCTGTCAACTCTTATTCCTTTGACAAGGCCTCTTCTGCATTCCCTTCCCTTCTCACCACCACTGGTACATGGGGTTCTACAGTTGTCTGGATCTGCTCTCCAGATTTCCCTTCCTACATTCACTTCTGTCCTCCTCCAAGATTGTCCCCTGCCATGGATCAGCAGTAGACTCTCACCTCAGATCGTGGGCTTAAACCCCATCTCATGACTTGAACACATGATGTAGTCTGGCAGTTCAGTGCAGTAAAGAGAAAGTGCTACATTGTTGGAGGATCTGGATGAAATAAGCACTATCTGCATAGGTGGACATAAAGGAACCCATGGGACTCAAAGAAGATCATGGAAATTCTATCCCTCATTCAAAGCTGCCAATGATTCACTCTTCACTAATATCATTACTGTTTGTTGGACCTTGTTGTGACTAAATTGTTTTGCTGTGCTTTTCTACATTACAGCAGTGATTATACTTCAAATCCTTCCAATGCACATATGGCAGGCGATAAGAGCGGGAGAGTCTCCTGGTCAGCCATGTTTGATGTGGAGTGGCGCCCATCAAGCTGTAGCCTCTAGTGACAGGTTAGCAACCTGTTCCAGGAAATAAAAACAAAAAAACTGCGGATGCTGGAAATCCAAAACAAAAACAAAAACAGAATTACCTGGAAAAACTCAGCAGGTCTGGCAGCATCGGCGGAGAAGAAAAGAGTTGACGTTTCGAGTCCTCATGACCCTTCGACAGAACTTGAGTTCGAGTCCAAGAAGGAGTTGAAATATAAGCTGGTTTAAGCTGTGTGTGTGGGGGGCGGAGAGAGAGAGAGAGAGAGAGATGTGGAGTGGGGGTGTGGTTGTAGGGACAAACAAGCAGTGATAGAAGCAGATCATCAAAAGATGTCAACAACAATAGAACAAAAGAACACATAGGTGTTAAAGTTAAAGAGTTGGTGATCTTATCTAAACGAATGTGCTAGTTAAGAATGGATGGTAGGGCACTCAAGGTATAGCTCTAGTGGGGGTGGGGAGAGCATAAAAGATGTAAAAAATATATTTTTTTTTATATAATGGAAATAGGTGGGAAAAGGAAAATCTATATAATTTATTGGAAAAAAAAGAAAAGGAAGGGGGAAACAGAAAGGGGGTGGGGATGGGGGAGGGAGCTCACGACCTAAAGCTGTTGAATTCAATATTCAGTCCGGATGGCTGTAAAGTGCCTAGTCGGAAGATGAGGTGTTGTTCCTCCAGTTTGCGTTGGGCTTCACTGGAACAATGCAGCAAGCCAAGGACAGACATGTGGGCAAGACAGCAGGGTGGAGTGTTAAAATGGCAAGCGACAGGGAAGTTTGGGTCATTCTTGCGGACAGACCGCAGGTGTTCTGCAAAGCGGTCGCCCAGTTTACGTTTGGTCTCTCCAATGGAGAGGAGACCACATTGGGAGCAACGAATGCAATAGACTAAGTTGGGGGAAATGCAAGTGAAATGCTGCTTCACTTGAAAGGAGTGTTTGGGTCCTTGGACGGTGAGGAGAGAGGAAGTGAAGGGGCAGGTGTTGCATCTTTTGCGTGGGCATGGGGTGGTGCCATAGGAGGGGGTTGAGGAGTAGGGGGTGATGGAGGAGTGGACCAGGGTGTCCCGGAGGGAGCGATCCCTACGGAATGCCGATAGGGGGGGTGAAGGGAAGATGTGTTTGGTGGTGGCATCATGCTGGAGTTAGCGGAAATGGCGGAGGATGATCCTTTGAATGTGGAGGCTGGTGGGGTGATAAGTGAGGACAAGGGGGACTCTATCATGTTTCTGGGAGGGAGGAGAAGGCGTGAGGGTGGATGCGCAGGAGATGGGCCGGACACGGTTGAGGGCCCTGTCAACGACCGTGGGTGGAAAACCTCGGTTAAGGAAGAAGGAGGACATGTCAGAGGAACTGTTTTTGAAGGTAGCATCATCGGAACAGATGCGACGGAGGCGAAGGAACTGAGAGAATGGGATGGATTCCTTACAGGAAGCGGGGTGTGAGGAGCTGTGGTCGAGATAGCTGTGGGAGTCGGTGGGTTTGTAATGGATATTGGTGGACAGTCTATCACTAGAGATTGAGACAGAGAGGTCAAGGAAGGGAAGGGAAGTGTCAGAGATGGACCACGTGAAAATGATGGAGGGGTGGAGAATGGAAGCAAAATTAATAAATTTTTCCAAGTCCCGACGAGAGCGTGAAGCGGCACCGAAGTAATCATCGATGTACCGGAGAAAGAGTTGTGGAAGGGGGCCGGAGTAGGACTGGAACAAGGAATGTTCCACATACCCCATAAAGAGACAGGCATAGCTGGGGCCCATGCGGGTACCCATAGCTACACCTTTTATTTGGAGGAAGTGAGAGGAGTTGAAGGAGAAATTGTTCAGTGTGAGAACAAGTTCAGCCAGACGGAGGAGAGTAGTGGTGGATGGGGATTGTTCGGGCCTCTGTTCGAGGAAGAAGCTAAGGGCCCTCAGACCATCCTGGTGGGGGATGGAGGTGTAGAGGGATTGGACGTCCATGGTGAAGAGGAAGCGGTCGGGGCCAGGGAACTGGAAATTGTTGATGTGACGTAAGGTGTCAGAGGATTCACAGATGTAGGTGGGAAGGGACTGGACAAGGGGAGAGAGAAGGGAGTCAAGATAACAAGAAATGTCCCTTCCCACCTACATCCGTGATTCCTCTGACACCTTACGTCACATCAACAATTTCCAGTTCCCTGGCCCCGACCGCTTCCTCTTCACCATGGACGTCCAATCCCTCTACACCTCCATCCCCCACCAGGATGGTCTGAGGGCCCTTAGCTTCTTCCTCGAACAGAGGCCCGAACAATCCCCATCCACCACTACTCTCCTCCGTCTGGCTGAACTTGTTCTCACGCTGAACAATTTCTCCTTCAACTCCTCTCACTTCCTCCAAATAAAAGGTGTAGCTATGGGTACCCGCATGGGCCCCAGCTATGCCTGTCTCTTTATGGGGTATGTGGAACATTCCTTGTTCCAGTCCTACTCCGGCCCCCTTCCACAACTCTTTCTCCGGTACATCGATGATTACTTCGGTGCCGCTTCATGCTCTCGTTGGGACTTGGAAAAATTTATTAATTTTGCTTCCATTCTCCACCCCTCCATCATTTTCACGTGGTCCATCTCTGACACTTCCCTTCCCTTCCTTGACCTCTCTGTCTCATTCTCTGGTGATAGACCGTCCACCAATATCCATTACAAACCCACCGACTCCCACAGCTATCTCGACCACAGCTCCTCACACCCCGCTTCGTGTAAGGAATCCATCCCATTCTCTCAGTTCCTTCGCCTCCGTCGCATCTGTTCCGATGATGCTACCTTCAAAAACAGTTCCTCTGACATGTCCTCCTTCTTCCTTAACCGAGGTTTTCCACCCACGGTCGTTGACAGGGCCCTCAACCGTGTCCGGCCCATCTCCTGCGCATCCACCCTCACGCCTTCTCCTCCTTCCCAGAAACATGATAGAGTCCCCCTTGTCCTCACTTATCACCCCACCAGCCTCCACATTCAAAGGATCATCCTCCGCCATTTCTGCTAACTCCAGCATGATGCCACCACCAAACACATCTTCCCTTCACCCCCCCTATCGGCATTCCGTAGGGATCGCTCCCTCCGGGACACCCTGGTCCACTCCTCCATCACCCCCTACTCCTCAACCCCCTCCTATGGCACCACCCCATGCCCACGCAAAAGATGCAACACCTGCCCCTTCACTTCCTCACTCCTCCTGAAGCAGCATTTCACTTGCATTTCCCCCAACTTAGTCTACTGCATTCGTTGCTCCCAATGTGGTCTCCTCTACATTGGAGAGACCAAACGTAAACTGGGCGACCGCTTTGCAGAACACCTGCGGTCTGTCCGCAAGAATGACCCAAACCTCCCTGTCGCTTGCCATTTTAACATTCCACCCTGCTCTCTTGCCCACATGTCTGTCCTTGGCTTGCTGCATTGTTCCAGTGAATCCCAACGCAGACTGGAGGAACAACACCTCATCTTCTGACTAGGCACTTTACAGCCATCCGGACTGAATATTGAATTCAACAGCTTTAGGTCGTGAGCTCCCTCCCCAATCCCCACCCCCTTTCTGTTTCCCCCTTCCTTTTCTTTTTTTTCCAATAAATTATATAGATTTTCCTTTTCCCACCTATTTCCATTATATAAAAAAAAATATTTTTTTTTACATCTTTTATGCTCTCCCCACCCCCACTAGAGCTATACCTTGAGTGCCCTACCATCCATTCTTAATTAGCACATTCGTTTAGATAAGATCACCAACTTTAACTTTAACACCTATGTGTTCTTTTGTACTACTGTTGTTGACATCTTTTGATTATCTGCTTCTATCACTGCTTGCTTGTCCCTACAATCACACACCCACCCTCCACACTTCTCCCCCCACCCCCCCAACCTTAAACCAGCTTATATTTCACCCCTCTCCTAATATTCACTCAGTTCTGTTGAAGGGTCACGAGGACTCGAAACGTCAACTCTTTTCTTCTCCGCAGATGCTGCCAGACCTGCTGAGTTTTTCCAGGTAATTCTGTTCCAGGTAAACTTGCTAAGGAAACAGGCGTGCGTGTGCTTCATCTGCCTCCTGCATCTCTAGGCACAGGAAGAAGAAGAAAGTACTTTGGGTCTCTTGAAGATGTAAAATGCACTGTTTAGAAGCAAGTTCTTTCTTTCAAGCCCATCACTTTGACTAAGCCTTTGGTCATATAGTCTGGTCTCTCTTGCAGCTTGGCATCCTTTTATCCATAAGACTTTGTAAAAATTAGGAAAATTTTCTCTATTAAAGCTATTATATAAATACAAGTTGTTGATTTCAGCTGCAGTGTCTCCTCTTCGTGTACATTATTTTAATGATCTAATCTCTCACTCAAATTCCTTCTCAGAGAATCACAATAACTCGTCTTTGTCCATTGTCCAATATCACAAAGCTTTCTATAAGATTGAGGCAAACACAGGACTGCAGATGTGACTACATTTGTAAAGAATGACTGAGCATGAATGGGTCAGACTGATGCTGCATTGCGCAACCTATACACTTAAGTAATTGTGCTGTTAATGAGAGCCCAGCACATTAGTCCTCCTTGTTATTTTTGGAATTCATCACTCATTTTTTCAGCCTGGACTCAGAGTCCTGTTTTGCCAATGCTTGTGGTTGGGCTTCCTTGTCTTCATGTTGCCTGGCAATTCCTCTTTTGTATTGTGAATTTGAGCAACTTGGAATACATTGCTATGATTTTGGAGACCTCAGCTAGGTTATACTGAGAACATCCCTGATATGTCTAAACATTGCAATTTTTTTAAAACATCTCAGTATTATTTTCCACAAGCATCCTCATGGATGTATGTTCCTTATTATATTAATGTTTGCTCTTGCTCACAGATGTCTTAAGGGCATTTTCACTTAAAGTATCCAAGAAGATCTTGGACCCCAAGGAGCTACCTATATGTTCTATTCTCAAATTTAAAACAAGAACGAGAAAGGAGGGTGAGAAAATTGGGCAGGATCCTTTCTCAATCCATGCACAAACTCCAGGGAAGTCTTAAGGGCAGACATGCAAGAACATAATTTTAATATTTAAATCAAATGTGGTGATAATGTGATAGTGCATGTGCATTTTCTTACGATTCTTGCTAAGAATACATGCCACAATGATGTTATCCATTTGAAATAGGCAATAGGAACAAGTATTCTCTGGGTTGCCAGGAAGTTATCAATTAAAACTGTTTTTAAAAAGAATATTTCTTAAAGTTTTCTTCGGCTTTACACTAGCTGTTACTTGCAGTGCAAACTTTTGCTATTTAAATTCTGAGTTTTCTGATCAAGAGTTGGTTATACCAGATTCTTACATGCTGCAATATCATTTTGAAAATGGGCATTCCTTTTAGTCAGAAGAGGAAAAAAGGAATTAAATGTAGGATGCCACTAGTCACAAAACTATATTTACAGAGGGAGGTATAATTAATTTGAAATGTCAGAGGAAAATTACACATGCAGATTGCAGTTCCTTAGGGAGACAATAGGAAAGTTTTTCCTAGAATATGATCTCCAGTCAAACCCCACTACAGGGATGGCACTACCAATGCCTGTTAAGATGAATAGTACCCTTAACTTTAGTGTGTCTGGCTCATTTCAAGCCGCTGCAGGGGAAATCAGCATCAGTCAATCTACGATTCACAGATGTGTTCAGCAGGTGGTTGATACGTTGCTCGGCATGGCAAGCAGATTCATTCATTTTCCCATGTGCAAATGACAGCTGAGTAAGAGAGCTGTGCAATGTTCCTGCATGGCAAGGCCTCACAATGTCCAGGTCATTAATGCCATAGTCCTGCTGTGTAAATCCCATGCTCATCATAAACCTCAAAGACTTAAACTCCATTAATGTGGATGTTGACTGTGACCATCAAAACAGGTTCATGCAGCGATGCTTAGATAGAATCCTATATTAATGCAAGTTAGTGCTTACTTAAAAAATAGTGGGGGAATGCATCAAAGCGAATCCCTGACGTTCACAAGCAGGCAGGCTCAGGTCAGAGAATTGAAAGTTGGGATCTTTAGAGGGATTGAGGAGTGTGAGGCCATTATCAAAGGATTGTTGGCGGAAACTTGTCTCCCAGCTTTCCTGCAGTGAAAGCAAGCAATGTAGGAGATATCAGAGCCATTGGGCACCGGATTCCCTACCACACCCCTGGGCTAAAAGGGGGCAGAATCTGACCGAGGGGAAAACTGGCTGCCCTGCAGCCATTTAATAGGCTGGAGGTGGGACTGCTCCCCTTATTGATCAGGAAGTCCTGTCTCAGAGAGCTGTCAGTTAACTCTCCAGCACTTCAGGACAGAGGTATGCAGCATTGTATGGGGATTTGGGTTTGTGTATGGGGGTCTTGCTGGGTCCCACGTTGGCAGGTCCCAACGAGGGAGATGAGGGTGGTGGGGGGATCTGGTGTTTGAAAGGCCATTGGAGGAGGGCAACCTGAGGAAGGTAGTAAAACTTTGCGGGGCTCTCTGACGACCCCATGGGGCCTGTTAGGAATGGAACCACTCACCTGCTACCAGCCCACCCAGGGAAAACCTCTGGGCTGGCCCCTTGGGATTGGCCTCTCCCATTGCCAGTTAAATCCCAGCCTGGTGGGATGAGGTCCTTAAGTGGGCATAATTTGTCCACTTAAGAGCCTCAATTGGTCTGCTGGCAGATGGGCTGCTGGACATCGCCCCTGTCACTGGTAAAACTTTGGTAGGGGCAGGGCTAGGTGCGTAGGCATCAGGCAGGTCACCTGCCGTTTCACTCCCAACCTTTAAACCTGTCGCCTGGGAAGGGTGAAATCCAAGCCATTGTGTCTTGAAGGGTTCAATGTAAATGGGTACTCAGCATTCAGATTTTGACTCCTCCAGTGAGAATAATGTGAGGGTTATACAGGGCATTGGTGAGACCGCACCTTGAATACTGTGTGCAGTTTTGGTCTCCTTATTTAAGGAAGGATGTAAATCCATTGGAGGCGATTCAAAGGAGGTTCACGAAATTGATACCTGGAATGAGTGGGTTGTCTTATGAAGAAAGGTTGGACAGACTGAGCTTGTTTCCACTAGAGTTTAGAAGAGTGAAGGGTGATTTGATTGAAGTACACAAGATCCTGAACGGCCTTGACAAGGTGGACGTCGAAAGGATGTTTCCTCTTGTGGGTGAGTCCAGAACTAGGGGGCACTGTTTTAAAATTAGGGGTCACCCTTTTAGGACAGAAATAAGGAGAATTTTTTTCTCTCAGGGGTTTGTGTGACTTTGGAACTTTGCCTCAGAAGGCGTTGGAGGCAGGGTCATTGAATATTTTTAAGGCAGAGGTAGATAGTTTCTTGTTAGGCAGGAGAATCAAAGGTTATGGGGATTAGATGGGAATGTGGAAAGCGAAACACAAGAAGATCAGCCATGATCTTATTGACTGGTGGAGCAGGCTCAAGGGGCTGAGTGGTCTACTCCTGTTCCTATTTCTTGTGTGTTTTTATGAGATATTGCAACTTTCAAATGGAAAGGGGCAGCAATGTGGAGAGAAGAACTAGCAGCACGGCAATGCAATGTGAATGCAACAAGGTGCATAGAGGCTGTGAGGCAGGCCAATAGTTGAAAAAATTGTTACCCAACTCAAAGGGTCTACAGACAAAGGCTTTGTATTATGAAGATGTTGGTGCACCAGTGTCTCTGAAGACTGTGCCTGTCAGGCCAGATGGTTGCTGACCTATGCAGAATGCTGGAGGAGGAGTTGAGACTATAGGGATGTAGTGGGCACCCATTGCCTGTGGCAGTGAAGGTGAGCTGGCAGTCAATGTTTTTGCATCAGCCTCATTCCAGGATTTTCTGGAGACATTTATGGGATCTCCCAGTGAGTGGTCAATCAGTTCATCAAATAGGTGATGGACTCCTTGTTCCAGAAGGGCAGGGCAGGATAATATATCAGGTTTATCACTGATCAGGCCAGTCAGGCCAAGAAGGCAATTGGATTTGGGGCTATTGGATCCCCTCGGGTCCAAAGGACTATAGAATGCACGCATGACCATCAAAGCTTCTTCAGAGTGCGTTTCCTAACAGGGAGGAGTTCTATACACTGAATGTTCAAATAGCCTGCAACCACCGCAAAAGGATCTGCAGGACACCCATCTACCATCCCCACCATGATTTCAGGGCGGAGGTGGGGGGTGCAGTAGGTGGTAATTAGCAGGAGGTTTCCTTGCCAATGTTTAACGTGATGGCATGAGACTTCATGGGTCCGGAGTCAATGCTGAGGCAAACTCCTTCCTGACTGTATACTACTGTGCTGCCACCTCTGCTGGGTCCGTCTTGTTGGTGAGACAGGACATATCCAGGGGTGGTGATGGTGGTGTCTGGGACATTGTCTGTTAGGTATGATTTGGTGAGTATGACTATGTCAGGCTGTTGCTTGACCAACCTGTGGGATAGCTCTCCCAATTTTGGCACAAGCATTCAGATGCTCGTAAGGAGGACCTCATAGGGTCAACAGCTCTGGGGGCTATCGTCGTTTCCGGTGCCTAAGTTGATGCCAGGTGGTCTGTTAGTTTAATTCCTTTTTGACTTTGTGGTGGTTTGATCCAACTGAGTGCTATTTTGAAGGGCATTTAAGAGTCAACCACATTGTTGTGGATCTGGAGTCACATGTTGGCCAGACCAAGTAAGGATGGCAGATTTCCTTCCCTAAAGGGCATAATTGAACCAAATGGATTTTTACGACAATCAACAATGGTTTCATGGTCATCATTACTGAGACTATCTTTTAGTTCCAAATTTATTAATTGAATTTAAATTCTGCCAGCTGCTGTGGTGGGATTTGAATCCCAGAGCATTAGCCAGGGCCTCTGAATTACCAGTGGCATTACCACTGCACCAGTGCCTCTCCCTAGAGCAGGGAAGAGCCTGGCAATGGATCCATGTGTCTCTGGGCTGACCTAGCACTCACCATGCTGAAGGATGAGGCCATTCTGTCGAGGACTATATGCACCTCCTGCATCCACCCAATGGTCTGCTGCATGTGCCTCTCCATGACAATCACTGGTCTCTCAGTGGCGGAGGCCATGTGCTCAGATGCCAGAGACATAGCACCACTCAAGGTATTGATGGACTCCTCCATCACCCGTGCAGGAGAGTGAACTGCCTCTGGAGCTCCTACAAATGTCCACACGTTTTATGCTGCTGCTTCAGTATCCTTCCTTTCGGCGATGAAACTCGAAGCCCTGAATCTGCATGAAGTTGAGAATTGCTGTGATGGGCCTCAATCCTCCAGTTGTACTGATCAGTCTGTGCCTGTTTAAATGACTATCGTTGCACCACTAAGGCCAGCTGTAAGCAGCTATTCAACCTTGTCACTTCCACGACCACTTCTGACTAACCAGAGGTCAGTCCAGGGACTATGGTCCCCTGGTGTGAGGCAACTCAGTGGCTCACCATGTATGGTGGTCTTTGGCCATTCCCTATGCATGAGTCAGCTGCCTCACATCTCAGGGCCACCATATAAGACATACAGAGCTGTCACCTTGTCAGCCTGCAGGCCACTCACTTTTCCAAATCTCACAAGGCCATTGAAGTGCTTCCAACACTTCAACCATATTCATGCGGCCACTCTGTGACTGTTGACTTTCTCGACTACCTCTAGCCAGGCCTTCTTTGTCAGCTTTGCTGGCCTCCTCCTTCTGTCCACTAACAGAGCCTCTCTCTGTTCCCTTGCCATCTGCAGGAGCACCTCCAGGGAGCCATTGCTCCATTAGCTCACTTAGGCTGCACCCCTTCCTCATCCCACTATGTGTGCAGCTTGCTGCAGACTGACCTGAAAATATGGCACTGACAAATTGCCTGTCAGCAGCAGCACCCGGCTGGCATTATTAGCCAGATCTCCCATCTATTTGGCTGCATATCAGAAGGTCGCCGCCAAAGTTCCGCCACCTTGCCCGTTTGGTGGCACAACCTGTAAAGGACCCAACCCTTTATCTCAACCTTCTTTAACTCGATGAAACTGAGGTCTATAGTTTGAAAAGCTCAAGCTGCTCCTCACTGCCTTCTACTAATCTGTCGAGAATTGTGCTTCTGTCAGCAAGTAATCCAGCCCAAGGGAATTCATCCCTGGCTTCAAAGACTCGTGACCCAGCTCTACTTGACACGAGGAATCCAACTGGTGTAGATTTCTTGTAGCAAGTAGAGAAACCCAAACAAAAAATCTGCCCACTTTCTGATGGTTTACGACAGAATCAAAATAAATCAGAATTTATTTTACTTCTTATACATTTTTATTTGTTGTTGTTAGATTCACTCATGACTGAATTTTTTAATGAGCTTGATTATGTGAATGTAATTGTCATCTCAAAGTTTCAGCAAAGAATCAAGAGAATTCAAAAGGGCTGTTTGTAAAATTGTGAACAATAGATATTGTATGAGTTAAGACCTCACCCTGTATCTTTTTAAAACAAATATAGAGATATTTTTATTGCTCTCTAAAGATTTCAAACTGGATAAAGGCCTAAAATGGCTGAATGTATGTCTGTCTCTGATCCCGAACAAAATAAGCTACTGAGCAGGATCAGGGAAACTTGCACATCATTATCCCTGAACAGTCACTAATGACCACCTGTGGGCTGCTCAGACCAAATTCAAAGCGAGCTAAACAAAGGCCATTGGCATTTCATAACCCAGGCTGGCCAACAGGAGTCTGCTCGTCTGCTTAGACAAAGAGCCCTGCAACCATTCTTGCAATTTTAATAGTTGAGACATTTAATAATATTTGGGACCCTGCTGAGAGATACATGCCCTTTGTCAAAGACAGCGTGGAGAGATGGAAGTCATGTGACAAGGCTTTTAGCTTGTGGAACTAGTAACATTGCCTTGCTGAACTGCAAAGTCTCAGTCTGTCTTTTACCATCCGACTAGCAGCTTCACAGACAAGGAGCTGTGGTCCAGCTTGGACCCCTGGCCCCATCTACACTGCTTCTGCTGGAAATTCTGTACCATTACCTAAAGGACTGACTTATCTCTGCATGACTGTCTCATCGTGTGAAGTCAATACCACTGGAAAAGTGAATTATCCAGCATCAGTTTTCAACCTGCCAATCTCCTTGAAGGAATACCTTATTGGACTTTGATTTTGGACTCTGGAACCCACATGAAACTATACTTCTTTTCTCTGTGGTCTCAGCAGTATAATTTTTTCTTTTCTCTAACCCTTTTCTACTGTATGAATGCAAAGGAGGCAACATTGTAACCCTCTACCCACGTTTTGAGTGTGTGAAAATAAACTAACCCTTTGAGTTCACCCTGTCTTGAGTTTGCTGTGGGGTTATTAATAGAAAATTGGATTACAGCCAAAAACAAGAGCTTGGGACATGCACCACCACTTATAAAGGGGGAAGCAAATCAAAACACCTTTCCGTTTATGGATGGGTGGTGAAAGGAGGAATTAGTGCTGTTTAAATTACCCCAGCTCCTGTCTATAACAGATGAACATAATAGAGTCCATCAGCTTATAAATATTTCCAATACTCTACACTATTCCCCAAGGAGAAAAGATGTGGAGATACAAAAACAAGCAAACCACACCAAGAAACGTTGAGTGTGAAATTCAGATCTGTAGTGCTGCTGGAGATGATGCTATGGAAGCTGGAAACTCCCAGAGTGGGATGCACTGTGCCTTCTGTCATTTCTGGTATGGCTTGCACAATGCCTCATACTGGGAAAGGCGCTTGCACAGGCTTCCCCTTGTGTACACCCAAAGCCTCTGAACTGATGCTGTCGTGTTGTCACACTGTCCTACCAGCTGATCTGACACTCTATTTGCAAATTGGACCATGCATGCCCATTGAACTACTTGCTTGTCACTCACAAAAGAACATGCGCTTAAATGCAAGAGGGGACAAGCACTCACGATATTTAAAGGACTGAGCACCCAACTTGCTGGTGAGGTAATTTTAAATAATTTCTGCTATTCCAAAGTCCCTGGAAGTCCTGTGGAATGTTTTTGCAAGTTGTAATGAGTTCCTGGATATGACAGGGAGATTTACTGCACCCTCACAAAGAAGGCAGAATATTTGGTGATCTGTCCAGACAATTACTGCAACACATATGAGGGATGTGTCTGGGTTTGCAGCATGATAGAAAGATGGAGCCAAGGCTGTGGAAAGACCAAGTTATGAACAATGCCTTTCACCATTTTTGAGTTGTCTCCTCCATGCACATTGACAGTTATAAGTGGCCATCTTGCAGGCCAGCCAATGCACCCAGTTCTCAGTGTGCATCTTCATAAACATCTTCTGCAGGCCGCCCCATAAAGGCCCTTATATGAGTCCCCTGTAGCAGAACTCACCCTACAAGGAGCTAGAACCTAAACTATCCTTTCCCCTTGGTTTGACTGCAGCCTACTTATGTCCAATGACTTGCCACATGCTGATTGCCCCTCTATATTTGCCTCCAAGATATGTACAGTGTCAGTACCTTAGCTGGTGGTTGTAAGTGTCAAATGAAGTGATGGAGCCAAATGTGCTGTTGCTTTCTCTACCCTGCCTGGGTATGCTTCTTAGGTGTCTGAAAGGTAAACAGGAATGGGAAAGTTGGGATGAGGGGAGCAAAGCAAGAGGTCCACTGTCACACCGTCTGCAGGTGCTCATTATGTCTGACAGCAGGATGAAGGTGAGCTAGTCGTTGAGAAGGGGCATAAGGCACAAACATAACATCATCCTCAATATTCTCAGATATCACACATGCTGCAGGCTCTGTTGCAGCCGACCCCGTGCTGTGGAGAACCATCTCCTTGTATGGCTCAGGAGTTGTAGATGCCCTTGTTCCCCATTGATTCTGCTCTGCCGTCTTCTATTGTGTGCCACTTTGTCTTGAAAGAGAGAGGGCAGAATGTGTAACATTGTGTTTGGTTCAGCCTTAGTTGAATAACTGGAGGTTTATGAAATCAGCAGGAGTTGGCTGTGAGACTGACAGCATTGGAATATCTTTGAGAGTGAGGTGAAGTATCTGGTTATTAGGCATGAGCCCTTAGCGCTAAGGACTGGTGCTGGGTGAGTGATGGGGACATGATGCATAGAGCAGTGTGAGAGATTGGTAGTGTGGTGGGTGGCAGATGTCATAAGAGGATGCATTCACTGATCTTGACGATTCACTAGGTCAGTAGACTTCTTGAGGTCCTGCTGCCAGTTCTACTTGCCAAAAAAAACCACAGCCATGGATGGCTAAAGAGGCAAAGAGACAACATAAAGATAAAAGAAAAAACAATCAAACAATTTTAAAAATTGCACAGGTCATGGCAAATGAGAAAGATTCAAGGCGCTGAAAAAGGATAAAAAAACAGATAGTGACTACAAAAATGGAGCATGAAAGGAAGTGTGCAAGGAATATCAAAATCAACGTAAAATACATATCTATTTTTACAATTCTATTAGGAAAAAGAGGGTAGTCAGAAGCAATATGGACCCCATGAAAACTGATACCAGCTAAAAGTTAATGAAGATAAGGAAATGGCAGACAAGTTGAATAATTATTTTGTGACAGGGTGTTTATAGTAGAGGAAGTGGATCGCATGTCAGAAATCACAAGGAAACTAAAATGGAATCAGGGAGAGGGACATTGAAATGAATGTAAACAAACAGTAATAAAGAAAATAATGGCATAAAGGGTGACAAACACCCAGGACCAGATGATTTCCATCCAGGGTTTTAACGGAATCGTCCCTGATTTGCACTAAGAGTGGTAGTGGGCGGGAAAAAGGCCGTTTTACTCACCAGCTGCAATGGCGGCTTTTCATGTTATATCGTCCCAATCCTGCCTTATTAATCATGTATTCCCGGCAAATGTGCCGTTTTGGTGGCGGGCGGGCTCCGATTTGCCTGCTATGCCATCATGCCTGGTGCCACATTTTAAGTGCAGCTACGCGCACACCTCTCAGTGCTTCCAGCCTAGGACTGCAGCAAAGAAGATATGGCCCTGAACAGCAAGAAGATTACAGCCCCCTGCTTTAGTAGCATGACCTTCCAAGCGCCTTTTGGATGCCGTGGAGGCCCACCGCAATGTCCACTGCTCCTGCTCTGGCTGCAGGAAGGGCGGCAACATTACCACTCTGGCTTGGTCGGTGATCACAGTGGTGATCAGTGCCAATGCTGCACAGAAGAAGTTGGCCATCCAATGCGGATGGTGGATGAATGATCTTATCCGTGCCGCCAGGGTTAGGCAATCACCTGATCACTCTAAACATACACACTCACAAGCCCATCACACAATCGCACACATCTCAACTCACTTCTATCTCAAGGGACATCGCCACTCACTCTGTCACACACACCCTAACATGTCCATATGGCCTCATCTCCTCTGGATTCTGCCCCCTTAGCCCTCACCGTCTTGAGGCCACTTGCACAGATCAACATGTGCCCCCCCAACACAGACCCTGAGATACCCCTTTTCCCCAGTGCAGCCCTCGCCCTGCAGCCTCTTCCCTTGCCTGAGGCCACTTCTCTCCCTTCCCCAAGCAAGCCCTAGCCCTGCAGCTGTTGAAAAGCCACCCCTGCCTTATGGCTGGTCTGGAAGTTAGAGACCTGCTGGTGAGCCCCCTAAAAGTGATGTGGGGCTACCTGTGTCGCCTGGCGCTAATGACCAAGAGTGCTGCCCGAAGCAAGGTAGGCAAACAAACCTCGAAGTCCTGAGTGAAGTGCAGCTCGCCAGGTGCACGTCACTTATGTGCAGTTGTGAAACATGTTGGCGTGCAATCACACCAACATGCTCTAATGATCCAGCAAGGGCGAATGATTCTGGCGAGCTGGGCTTACAATGATGTGCAGATATATTACAACGAGGTTCTCAACATCCAATGGTGGGAAATGTGGCCCCCCCTACCCCATTGACAGGCAGAGTGGACGATTGCAAACTGATTTCACGACGTTGTGAAACCCATTTTTGGTCTTCTCACCATATTGTCAGCTCACACCGCCAAACACACCCGACGCCAGTGGGCACAGAAAATTCCGCCCAAAATGTCTGAGAACATTGCAGACACCCTAGCTTTAAACTTATAAATTTTTCTTAATTCGGGGGTCCAATCCTTTAGGTTGGAAAATTGTGTATGTCACTCTGCTATTTAAAAATGAGGAAAGAGGGAAACAGGAAAGTATCAACCTGTTACCCTAACATCTGTTGCTGTGAAATTACTAGAGTTTACTAGAGTTTATAATTAAGGATAGGTTGACTAAACACTTTGAAAATTTTCAGCTGAGAGTTAGTATGGATTTATAAAAGATTGGTCATGCCTAATGAATCTGATTGCATTTTTTCGAGAGATGACTAAAGTAGTGGACAGAAGATTGTCAATGAATGTTATTTATATGAGCCTCCAGAAGGTATTGGTAGAATCTTTGTGTAACAGATGGTTAGTTAAAGTTGAAGCCCATGGAATTGAGGGTAAATTATTGCCCTGATTAGGAAATTGGCTGCACTGCTGGAGACAGAGAGTAGGTATAATGGATAGAGATTGTGATTGGCAAAATGTGACTAGTTGTCTCCCACAAGTATCTGTGTTAGGGCCTCAGTTATTCACTGTATTTATTAACGATTTAGATGATGGAATAAAAGCCACAACTCCAAATTTTATGGCGGTCTAAAGAGTCTTAGTATTCCAGGTACACAGATAGTTAAAATGTCATGAACAGGTACAGAAAATAATCAGAAGGCATAATGGAGTGCTGACATTTATGTCTAAGAGGACTAGAATGCTAGAATAGCACTCATGCTTCAGCCATACACTGGCAAAGCCCTGGTTAGACAACACCTGGAGTACTGTGGCCAGTTCTGGACATCACTCCTTAGGAAAGATATTTGGCCTTGAAGAGAGTGCAGTGTAGATTTCCCAGAGTATTACCTGCGTTAAATTACAAGGAGAGATTATACAAACTGGATCTGGCACGTGGCCATGATTCTGAATCATTAACTCTGTTTTCGCTCCATAGATGCTGCCAGAGCTGCTGAGTATTTCCAGCATTTTCATATCGTGTTATACAAACTAGGGCTGTATTCCCTGATTCGTAAAAAGTTAAGAAGTGATTTGATTGTGGTTTTTAAGATATCAAGGGGAACAGATAGGGTTGATAGAGAGAAACTAATTCAGCTGATTGGGGGCTGAATTTTCTCCCCTTCGGGGGTAAGTTGAAGGGCGGGCGCGCACAGGCGTGCTTCCGATTGGTGCCCCCGATTGGAGGCCCGGCCCCATTTTACGTGCGTGGGCCAATTAAGGCCCACCCAGCGTGACATCCGCACAGAAGCGCTATCTGCTCCCTGTGTGGTCGGGGGTGGGGGGGGGTGCGGGTGGAGGAATCCGAAAATCAAGAGTGTGTTCTTTCATGCATGTGCACGAAAGAGCGCACTCATCTCCCTGAGGCTAAGTGCAGCTTATCTTGCACAATCTGATTCTTGCACATCATCAACCACCTCGTCATTCAAAACTCCAGGAATTTTGCTTTTCGCAAATGTTTGGAAAGTAACCTCCTGTTGGACTGTTGCTTTTGTGTTTAATTAGAGATGAAGTACTTGCAATTTCTGGAATCCTTTTTTTGAACAGTGCAGTCTCAGGGAGGTCGGCTTAAAATTTTAAAAACCTAAAGATAGAAAAATAAAATTTCCCTAACATGTACCCTCATGTGACAATGTCACATGAGTTGGAACATGTCCATAATATTTACAAAAACCTTTATTACAATTTCTTAAAACCCTACATGAATCCTCGTTCTGCCCATGGATGAGGTTTCATGCATTTTCTAGTTTGCGCCAGGGCTCCTGGCCTGCCCACCAAACTTAGGTTGGACGGGCAGGTTCTTTAATTACTTAATTGACCCTGTCAATGGCCTCAATTGGCCATTGACAGGTCGGCGGGCGCGCAGCTGATTTCGCTGCGCCTCCGCCTTCCTGAAAATTTAAATGGAGCGCGGTGATGTCAGGAGTTCCCCCGACATCACCGCACGTCATTTTACGCACGGCGAGTGGGCCCTGCCCTCGCTCACCGATGTGTAAAATCCTGCCCTGGGAGTCTTAGGTGGCATAATCTAAAATTAGAGTCAGGACTTTCAAGACTGAAATTAGGAAACGCTTCTACGCACAAAAATCAACTGATGCTAAATCAGTTGTTAATTTTAAATCTTAGATTGATAGACTTGTTTACCCAATATCATTAATACGTTTGGTTAAGATGAGTTTGTGGAGTTCAGCTACAGATCAACTGTGATCTCATTGAACGTCAAAGCAAGTTTGAGGGGCAAAATGGCCTACTCCTGTTCCTATGTTTTTATGACCCTATTTTTGAAAGGTCTTTCTCAGTCATAATGTGTAGCTCTGTCACAAAGAAATCCGGGAATAATCAGACAGATGTTTTCTATAAGGTACCTTGCCCTCTGCCACAGTGTTGCATTCGAAAAAGAGAGCAGATGCAGTCCAGTTTTCAACAGTAGAAAGTAATCTATGTTTTTTTCATTAGTGGTAATGTTTGAATCACTCATAATTAACCTTTGAAGTACCAACAGTGTGTGCAAGCTGAATTGTTCATTAAATAAATGGGCTGAATATGATTACACATTTTTATGGTTGACCAGTCATTGGTAAAAGGTCAGTCAGCTCTTTGATCAGAAAAAGAAACACAAATTAAATTTAATGAAAACATCGCCTTGTGCGAAACTGCATTGTCATCTAATTTTTTTGCAGTGAGGCCTGAGAAGGACTGGCAGTATGTGAGAGTCCCTTTGAGTCTGCTTGTCTGTTTATCATTCTGTCTCTAATTGAGATTGATAGGTGCTAAAGAAATATGTTCACACAGATGAACTTAATAACTGTTGGATCAAAACATAAATAACTTATCTGAAACGAATAAAGTGTGCAACTCATAGGAGAAACAATTGTAAAAGCTGAAAAGTGACCCTGATGCGTTTAAGCAATTCATTTTTGGGGTCATGATGATAAGTGCACTGGTACTAAACTATCTGTATTCTATTAGTATTAAATTTACTTTCTTAGCTTGTCTGAAATAACTATTGCTAAGATTTTAAATTTTTATTGTAAGCATCTGTTGCATTGTAAATGTAACAGCATGTAATATCAATGGAATATTTGAAAAAAGAATTTCACTTGAGATTTTATACCACACCTCCAAGTTCTATCAGCTATCAGTTGGATGTAGTGCCAAGTAAATGGGTAGCACCCTATCTTAGGGAGGGGTGGGAGAGGGAAAAGTTGACACAATGGGTGGAACTTGTAACTTCCTGCAGCTGAAAGGAAAATCAGGCAGGGTGTATAATGGGGCACCAATCCCAAATTGCCTCTCTATGTCTCTGGTGAAGTCTTATCTTCTGACAAGATTATATTATTAAATAAAATTTCTGCTATACTATTGCAGATCAGCTTAGTCATCAGTTATGGAGAAGTCTGTACTCCCTCGGTTGGTTGGAATTAACAAACTGCAGAGTAGAGATGAAAATTGAAGTAATCATTTTTTTATTCTTTCATGGGATGTGGCTGTCACTGCCAAGGCCAGCACTTGTTGCCCATCCCTAATTGCCCTTGAACTGAGTGGCTTGCTAGGTCATTTCAGAAAGCAGTTAAGAGTCGATCACATTCTGATAAAAAAGTAATTCCTTTTGATGTATTCTACATGGAAATTAAAAGTATAGGTCTGTCTTACATAAAAATGGCTTTTTCTCATTATGTACTGTGTTTATACAAATAACTATATTTTCATTGATAATCTTGGTTTTGAAAGAGAGGGCATTATAATTCTTGGTATGTTGTCATGAGGTATGGCTACATTCCCTAAAACTAGTGGCCTGGAAAACTTGTTGCACCAGATGTGCTTCCACTGAGAGACCCTATTTACTGAACATATATATTGAGAAGCCATGGAGCTGATGGCAGAGTGCATCCAAATTGGCCTCTCTGTGTTCACAATCCCTAGGAGTTTAGTCCTGGCAAGATGGGGTCTTCAGTTTTGGCATTCTGAGCTCTGCAGTTTTTTGTTGTTTGCAACTGATATTAAACTCTCATAAAATGCTCAGGCATTATGGATAATGCTTCGGAAACATGCAGAAAATACTTAAAAATGAGTTGTAGGTTTTTGCTTCTAAATATAGATTTTGAAAATAACTGTGACAGGATAGGATTCAATTAGATGTTCATGTGCTGGAAGCAACAGACTTTGCCTAAAAGATGTGCAATGGCCCATAAATTGTGGGAGCAACTTAACCATGATTCTCTGATATGTACTGCTTGCGGACACCATTTCTGACCATCGGAATGGAGGTAGAGAACTCCCCCTTTTATCTTTGTAAAACAGGGTGATCTAGGTGCGTGTAATCAGGAACGGAAACCAATAACATGTTATCTGAAATAACTGATTTTATGTTCCCTTATAGTGTGGAAGCTATTGAAAGTATTTTTCTTTTAAGAAACAGAGAAAGATAATAGTTATCTTTATGAGCACCAAATAAATTCAGTATTTGATAGGTGTCAAAAAATATCAGTTATTGGCTGCACATGTTGCATAAATAATACATCATAATATTGTGACACCCCTATTGTTATAAGAAATTAATGATTTTACCAAAGAATTGTAATTGGCCAGGGTATGTGTAATTTTCTTTGAAGTTGGTGTATTTTCACAGCATAGTAAAGCAATTTACAGAGTCTGCTTTAAATTGTCCTCAAGTAGGCTGGCAGAAGCAGACCTCCCAGATCTGTAAATTTACACATGTGAATGTTAAATGAAGGGTGTCTGTAGCACATCAAGGTGTTTACATTTACTAGATTGCAGTAAAATTTTAATCTGCATCATGAGCAGGCACAGTAATCTCTCAGGAAGAGAAGGTGTAAGGATCTAGCTGAGGTGAATTTTAACGCTGTAATGTTGTGGTCATTTTACAAGTTTGTGCTCCTGGTGTGAAGCCTTGGATGTTGAGAGTGTATCAGGATTATGGGTGGTATTCCCCACAATTTATTTTAAAGGAAAATTGTGAGACTGCATGCCGAAATTTCTGTTGCATGCCTCAGTAAGCAAAATGCTGCACCAGAAGTTGTCAGCTCATAAAATCACCTCAAATATGACCTCTTGCTAGAAGTGTTGATCTATCAATGTCATAAAGCTGCATCTATCTTTGGACAAAATGTGCTGTTTTAAAATTTTATTTCATTTTGCATGCTGAGTAGAGTTTGCAACTAAATCATTTCAACACAAGCAGCCTAAAACAATCTGCCTCAGAGGTCAATGTTTCTAGATCAAGGGACAGAGAAACAAAAACAAGTTGAAAAGAAAGGCAGCACAGATGTGATTGACAGCTCTAAATTTTTGCAGCAGTGTGGTTAAGGCCTCATGCAAAATTACTTCCTGGGAGTTGAGATTGTGATTAAAAAAGAATGGCTGAAAATAAATAAATTAATGAAAGAGGAGACAGGAAGACTCTTTGGAGGATTACAAAATAAAGGTTAAGCACCAAAAGTTAGGTATAGTTTGTACTTTTGAACTCTGTATTTGTGTGGGAATTGTGGGGGCGAGGGGCTGGATGATTGTAATTAATACATAGTATCTGGATGAAATTTCAATGACTCACTATAATGAGGTACAACACCATTATGAAAGAGCAACTGTTAATTTACAGCTGGTAGAATACTACGAGCCTTTTTCGAGAGAACAATCAATCTCATTTCCCTTAATTTTTTTTAACTTTGTTCCATGTAGTGGTAATAACATGCATCCCAATCACTTCAATCTAAACAGTCTTACATCTGTGTTTTGCCTTACAGAACAACATTTATGGATTGGAGAATGGAGGAAAAAAGACACAAGCAAAACAAAAAGCAAACCAAGAGACGTCATAGCAAGACACAAAGACAGATTGATAGGCGTAAATAATGACTGCTAACCTTCAAGAGCTTGGGAATATTTGCAAGCAAAATTACCAGACAGGACAGTTTTGACACTGTAGAAGGGAAAGGACTAAGCGACTGATTCATGCTCCTTTTTTTGGAGAGACTGCGCTGCTCTGGGCGAACTGGTGGACAATCAGCACAGAGATTGTTCTGCTCTGGGAGAACAGGTGTACATTCAGTTTAGACACTGCACTGCTCTGGGAGAGCAGGTGTATAATCAGCACAGGGAGACAAACGCTGCCTTGGGAGAACAGGTGTACAATCAGCACAGAGACTGCTGCTTTGGGAGGTCAGGTGTACAATCAGTATAGACACAACACTGCTTTGGGAGAACAGGTGTACAATCAACACAGAGACTGTGCTGCTCTGGGAGAACACGTGCACAGTCAGCACTGAGGCTGCGCTGCTCTGGGAGAACAAGTGTACAATCAGCACAGAGACTGTGCTGCTCTGGGATAACAGGTGTACAATCAGTATAGACACAACACTGCTGTGGGAGAACAGGTGTACAATCAGCACAGAGACTGCGCTGCTCGGGAAGAACAGGTGTACAATCAACACAGAGACTGGGCTGCTCTGGGAAAACAGGTGTACAATCAGCACAGAGACTACGCTGCTCTGGGAGAACAGGTGTACAATCAGCACACAGACTACGCTGCTCTGGGAGAATAGGTGCATAGTCAGCACTGAGAGAAAACGCTGCTCTGGGAGAACAGGTGTACAATCAGCACAGAGATTGTTCTGCTCTGGGAGAACAGGTGTACATTCAGTTTAGACACTGCACTGCTCTGGGAGAGCAGGTGTATAATCAGCACAGGGAGACAAAACTGCCCTGGGAGAACAGGTGTACAATCAGCACAGAGATTGTGCTGCTCTGGGAGGATAGGTGTACAATCAGCACAGAGATTGTGCTGCTCTGGGAGGACAGGTGTACAATCAGCACAGAGATTGGGCTGCTCTGGGAGGACAGGTGTACAATCAGTATAAACACAACACTGCTTTGGGAGAACAGGTGTACAATCAGCACAGAGATTGTGCTGCTCTGGGAGGACAGGTGAACAATCAGTATAAACACAACACTGCTTTGGGAGAACAGGTGTACAATCAGCACAAAAACTGTGCTGCTCTGGGAGAACACATGCACAGTCAGCACTGAGGCTGCGCTGCTCTGGGAGAACAAGTGTACAATCAGCACAGGGAGACAACGCTGCTCTGGGAGAACAGGTGTACAATCAGCACAGAGACTGCTCTGCTCTGGGAGAACAGGTGTACAATCAGCACAGAGACTACACTGCTCTGGGAGAACAGGTGCATAGGCAGCACAGGGAGACAACGCTGCTCTGGGAGAACAGGTGTACAATCAGCACAGAGACTGCTCTGCTCTGGGAGAACAGGTGTACAATCAGCACAGAGACTACACTGCTCTGGGAGAACAGGTGCATAGGCAGCACAGGGAGACAACGCTGCTCTGGGAGAACAGGTGTACAATCAGCACAGAGACTACACTGCTCTGGGAGAACAGGTGCATAGTCAGCACAGGGAGACAATGCTGCTCTGGGAGAACAGGTGTACAATCAGCACAGAGACTGTGCTGCTCTGGGAGGACAGGTGTACAATCAGCACAGAATCTGTGCTGCTCTGGGAGGACAGGTGTACAATCAGTATAGACACAACACTGCTGTGGGAGAACAGGTATACAATCAGCACAGAGACTGCGCTGCTTTGGGAGAACAGGTGTACAATCAGCACAGAGACTGCGCTGCTCTGGGAAAACAGGTGTACAATCAGCACAGAGACTGCGCTGCTCTGGGAGAACAGGTGCATAGTCAGCACAGGGAGACAACGCTGCTCTGGGAGAACAGGTGAACAATCAACACAGAGATTGTACTGCTCTGGGAGAACAGGTGTTTATTCAGTTTAGACACTGCGCTGCTCTGGGAGAACAGGTGCATAGTCAGCACAGGGAGACAACGCTGCTCTGGGAGAACAGGTGTATATTCAGTTTAGACACTGCACTGCTCTGGGAGAACAGGTGTACAACCAGCACAGAGACTATGCTGCTCTGGGAGAACAGGTGTATAATCAGCACAGGGAGACAACGCTGCTCTGGGAGAACAGGTGTACAATCAGCACAGAGACTACGCAGCTCTGGGAGAACAGGTGCATAGTCAGCACAGAGAGACAATGCTGCTCTGGGAGAACAGGTGTACATTCAGTTTAGACACTGCGCTGCTCTAGGAGAGCAGGTGTACAATCAGCACGGAGACTATGCTGCTCTGGGAGAACAGGTGCATAGTTAGCACAGGGAGACAACGCTGCTTTGGGAGAACTGGTGTTTATTCAGTTTCGACACTGCACTGCTCTGGGAGAGCAGGTTTACCATCAGCACAGAGACAGCGCTGCTGCTCTGGGAGAACAGGTGGTACAATCAGCACAGAGACTACGCTGCTCTGGGAGAACAGGTGCACAATCAGCACAGGGAAATGACACTGCTCTGGGAGAACAGGTGTACAATCAGCACATAGACTGTGCTGTTCTGGGAGAACAGGTGTACAATCAGCACAGAGGCTGCCCTGCTCTGGGAGAACAGATGTACAATCTGCACAGAGGTTGTGCTGCTCTGGGAGAACAGGTGTACATTCAGCACAGGGAGTCTACACTGCTCTGGGAGAACAGGTGTACAATCAGCACAGAGGCTGCCCTGCTCTGGGAGAACAGGTGTACAATCAGCACAGAGACTGCGCTGCTCTGGGAGAACAGGTGTACAATCACCACGGGGGAGGGCTGATCAACGAGGGCAGGTTTATATTTTTAGAACGCCTCAGTGCTTGCACTCATTTTTTGCCTGAGGCTTATTAAGCCCTCCGATTTAAAGCACAAATAATTAATTAACAATCAGTTAGTATCTGTTGCAACAGGATAATTTAACTTTTCATGTGTGGAATCTTTGTTAGTGCGAATTATTTTTTGTTTTTCTTCGCAGTCATTCAGAATGGGAGTAAAGGAAACTCCCTGGGAGCATGAACTCTGAAATAGCATCTGGAAGTGGCTTGTTTGTGCTATTTATGTAATAGCACAATATATTTCACTAAACGCATTGTTATATTGCTTTAGAAATTATATTCATTTTCTGATAGAAAAATTGATTTTACTCACAGGTTCTTAACATATGTTTGTTTTTAAAGCATCTTATGTGCACAATGAGGTTCAATTGCCAGGGAGATACACAGGACTCAGACATTGGCAATCTTACCCTGCCAATGAACCAGGGCAACTGCATCACCTTGCTCCAGGTCAGCAAGATACCTGTAATATGTTTTCAACACAGGGAAAGGACTATCATTGTGGCCAGAAATTTCCCCCCATCGGGGGGGGGGTGTTGTGCAGGAGCGGGTGCAAACACAATTGTTGCCCCCGATTGGGGACGCACCACCATTACATGTGGGCGGGCCAATTGAGGCCCGCCCAGCGTGACGCTCACCTGGAAGCACTGCGCTCTCCCTGTGTGGGCTGCGGGGGGATTCCCTGAGAAGTTCCCTGCGCTTTTTCGCGTATGCGCACGAAAGATCACAGAGATCTCCCCGAGACATGGAGGTGCCTCAGGAAGATTTGTTTTATTGCTAAAGTTTTAAATAAAGATTTTTAACACTTTTAAAACATGTCTCCTCATGTGACACTATCACATGAACCGGGACATGTCAAAGAATAAATGTATAAATTTTTATCAGATTTTAAAACACTTCATGAAACCTCATCCCGCCCTTGGGTGAATTTTCATGAAAAATGTGAAGGCCGCCTGGGCTCTTCGCCTGCCCACCAACCTTAAGGTTGGATGGGCAGCTCATTAAATTGAATTAATTAGGTTTCAAATGGCCTTAATAGGCCTTTGACAGTTTGGCTGCGTGCCCGCCGAACTGAAAATCTAAATGACGCGCGATGATGTTGGGATGCCCACCCGACGTCACTGTGCGTCATTTTACACATCGGCAAGTGGGACCCACTCCCGCTTGCCGACAGGACAATTCTTCCCTATGTCTTTAAATTGTTATGTCTGTGGTTCATTCACAGGTAGCTTTGCAATGTCATGCACTATATGGATGAAAAACAACAGCAACTTTACTAATGGATTGTCTTTAACATAATAAAATGCCGCAAGGTGCTGCAGAGGAACTTTATCAAACAAGCTTCTGACTGATAGGTCGGTAGGCGCTTTAAAACCTTTGCGGTTTTACCAGGTACCTATGCCCAATGTCATGACTAGAGTGGAAAGGGGCACTGATGACTGTCATGTGTCCAACCTGAAGCCCTCAGAAGACATGAGTGTAGCAAAGTTTTCAATTGTACATTGTAATGTGCCCTGCTGAGGTATGGGTATGAAGGTCCAGGCAATTAGAGACAGGCAATAAATGTTAGCCTTGCCAGCAGCACCCACATTCTGTGAGTGAATTTAAAAAAACGCAAGAAGATTTTCCATGTTCACTATTTCCAGCGAAATTGCAAACATTCTCTAAAAGAGCAAGGTTACAATTTTGCTGAAAGTAGAGATAGAGAATCTTTCACCAGACAGACATCAATCATTGGGATTCTGCCGGGCTCCATCAGGAATGTAGAAGCAGTATTGTAAACCATTGCTTTGTAATTCCCCCATGTGGCTGACCCTATGTAATATTCTAGTGCTGATACAACCCTTGAACTTCTACTCTAAGTAGCTAGAATGTTTTCTGAATAGACAGTCGATGATGAGGTTAGCGAAGGCAGCTACTTTTACTTAAATGAATATATATTTTTAAGGAGAAAATAAAATAAATGGTCATTTACTTTCCAATATAATTTCTCGTAATGAAGCATTTGCCCCCAATTCAAATATAAGTTAAACATTAAGGGGTTGATTTTCTACTTGTTTTGCTCGTAATATGGGCACAGTCTGGTTGGGGTTGGCTGAATCAGCACAAAAGATAGGGGCATTTCACATATACATGAAAAACGACCCAAAACCACTTCTTGCCATGTTTTCCTTGATCTGATTCAATGATTCAATTTGCCTGAATCAGGCCCCACCTATAAAACTGGCCATGCCCTAAGGTTGAAATTGCAAGATTTCACCACTTGTGCTGGTTTGCAAAGGCTCTTGAAATTGCACTCATTTTCTTAGGTACCCATCTGCTGGAAGGTACATTTACAAAGCATTTCCTTTTAATATTCAATTGACTAAGAAACTGACTAATTTATGTCAATAAAGCTATCAAGTGGTTCAGTGCAGTGTTTTTAAAGTCATTTTCAGTGATATTAAATGAGGTTAATCGACAGATGAAGGATTATTAAAAATACTTATTTTTGGTGATAAATCCATTTTCAGCTGTGTTAATAAAACTCTTCCAGGTTACAAATCTTAAATACATAGAAAAATACATTTAGTGAAAAGAGAAAAAATTCTGGAAAAAGAAAAAATTTCGCTGCCCAACTGGTTCATGGATGACTTTACATTTGTGATCATGCAAATTAATTTTAGCAGAAACTTGAACTGTAACCTAATCAGCTCAATTTCAAGTGAAATTTTCCCTTCTGGTTTGGTCTATTTTGTTTGAAACAATAAAATGACACCAGTTTCTATCATTGCCACAAGAGAGCTACCAGGCCCTGACAAGAGGCCTCTTCTAAGAGGAGAACACTGCTATCATAGCTGTTTCAAGACAAACTCAGAGTGCATGTTTAATTCAAAGATGATACCCCAGAGAGGAAGGCTTGGTCGTTGGATATATTCAATGCTGAGTTAGATAGCTTTTTGATCTAAAAGGGAGTCAAGAGTTATATGAGGGCAGACAGGAAAGTGGAGTTGAGGCTATGATCAGACCAGTTAGGAATCACAGAGCGGGCTTGGGGGGCTGAATGGTCTACTCCGGCTCCTATTTCTTATGTTCCGGCATGCACTGAAGAGAAGCAGGCAGTTGGAGGGTTTTTTTTTTACAACACATTTATTCTGTTTTTTAATTGGTTATCAGTCTCCGCAGAGATTATCAAAAATTGCCATTGCCGATTATATTTCAAGTCGTCATAGCGGGGTATTGGGAAAAGTTTTCAATGAGCAATAATCGCACCTCGGTTAAACCTCATCGGCTACGACACTGGAGGGTTTTGTTGGTGATTTGCTCTTTGGGTGGTAATGAGTAACACATGTGATTAATTTGCAGATCTGGCTATGACTTACTGGTGTCAGCATCAATAGTATTTATAGCCCTTTCAGCACTGTGGATAAATTTACTTTCCTGGGTATGATCAGGGTTTGGAGATCACTGGTGTTTATAATTGTTCAGCAGAGTCATTTCTGTTTTGACACATTATTATATACCAAAGATGAATTTGGCCATGTCAATCTTAAAATAAAAGTCATTTTCAAAGTTTTTGGAAATTGTTCTCATCTCCAAAATAGCCAGGGGGAGCCAAGAAGGAGAAAGAAGACAAATAAGCAGTTTAAAGTCAGAAAACAGTTAGACTAGATATATGGGACAGATTAGATGCAACAAACATCAAAGCAATAGAATTAAGATTGAGAAGGGGTGAAGTCAAAAAAGGAAGGAAAATTATTTTGTAATGAGCTTATCAAAGTCTCTGCACCATTTTTGGACAAAATATTTAATCAGTTGGTCAAAAGCTGAGAGGGGAAGCAATGGGAAATCTAACAGTTGCCAGTAAGAAAGAATGAATAAAGATTTGTAAGTTTGAGGCGGATGAATAGTTTGTACTAACTGTGTGGACCATATCAATATTCCCACACCATCCCACCTGGCTGCTCATTGCACTGTATCACGATCAGCTTGCCACAATTAACTAACCATTGCAGAACCTGCAATTGATCAAGCGACCCATAGAAATAAAATCACTTAAACTGATATTTACTGCAAAGGCTTATTTGACTTCATAAGGAACTCTGGAATAAATGTATGTTTAATGATACTGTATTTTCCTTTGCAGCAAATTTGGAGCAAACCTTCCTTTTTGAAGAAAATAAAGCATGTATTCATCACATAGTAGATTTGCCATTTTATTCTATTCGTTTAAATTTCAAGAAGGTCTGTAAGAACTGGACCACATTATTGCAGCTTACTTTTTGGGCACACGTAAGACCAATATTTGATAGAATAAGTTCTCAAGGAAAAATGTTGTTAGATGACTGTGGTTTAGACTTAGCCTTTCATTTTCATTCATTAGACTAGGCCAAACGAAAAAACATTGTTACAGCAATGTTGGGTAAGCTTTATTTGTCTGTATAATACAGAAAGCAATGTTTACAAAATTGGTGGTTTACTGGAAATGTTTTTCAAAGAACTATCATCAAAATTAAATGACTGACAATTTTGTCGGTCAACAGTTTTGGAACTGACTTTATTAAATGATTATTATATCTGAGAATTTTAAGAGCACATTCCCAGCAGTTTCTGAGGGAAGGCATTGCTAATTCTATTTAGTAACTCTCATTATGGGTGGAATCATCCCAGATTTGTACTTTAGTGTGGTAGTGGTTGGGTAAAATGACAGTTTACCTGCTGGTCGCAATGGCGACTTTTCACACCGTTTCGTCTCATTAATTAAGCACTCCCGGGAAACATGCCGTTTCCATAGCTGGTGGGCTCTCATTTGCTCGCCATGCCATTATCTTGTTGCTTCATCACGCTGGGCACCATATTTGAAGTACAGCAGTGCACACACCTCTCAGTGCTTCCGGCCCATGACTGCTGCAAAGAAGTCATGGCCCTGAAAGGCAAGAAGACTGCAGACCCAAGGTTCAATGACATGTTTCTCGAGCGCCTTTTGGACACAGTGGAGGCCCGCCATAATGTCCTCTACCCCTGCTCTGGCCGCAGGATGGACAACAACATCACTAATCTGGCTTGGGAGGTGGTGGCAGCGGTGATCAGCACCAATGCCCTGCAAAAGATGACAGCCACTCAGTGCCGAAAGAGGATGAATTATCTCTGTTCCGCCAGGGTAAGTCATTCTTCTCATCACTTCCAACTCACACACTTACAAACCCATCACATATCCACAGGGCCCTCACTCACTGCCAGTTCAAGGGACACCACCATTCACTCTCTCACACACACCTACATTGTCCTCATCCTATCCATGGGACCACTCACCACCCACCATGCCAGGCATTCTTATCATCTGGCCTGGCAGGCATCCTGCTAACACTTGATTCATATGCCTGAAATGAAGGTCCTCATGGAATTTTGTAAATAGAGGCATCCAGCTGGCTGGTGACAATCTGGGCAGTTCCTGTGGTGATGATGAGGTTGACATTGTTCTACCAAGTGAGAATCCAGCAATGCAACATCTACCAGACAACCATTCGGTGAATGATGTGTCCTGTTTCACAGTCCCCTTCCATACACTAATTATCTCCCCTTGCTTTCGTAGGCACATCTACGAAACAGGCGACTGAGTCCATGACCTATGGGCCTCCAATCAAGCCCTGAAGAAACATCTGAAGAGGAACCTGAAGAAGGCACCCTGAAGTCCCGTCACAGTGCTCACTCACACCCCCCACCAGCGCAGAGACATACACCTCGGTGGGACTTAGCTTTTGAGTAGCCTCAGGACCACAACCTGGTGAGCACATTGCACCATCCGATCCACAGCAGGCAGAGGCAGGGACTTCCCAGGTCCCCGGCAGTTGGAGGACTGCTGGAGGCCAGACGTCTGCTGAATCCAAGTCAGATGATGAGCCTCTGGGCTCGGTCATGTCACAGTTGCTGGAGCTGCAAAGGCAAGCTAGGGAACAACAGATTGCAAGGCACGATTGAGGAGTCCATCCGTCTTCAGGCTGAGGTGACAGTGCCGGCATGCCAACACACCGAGGTCAACACTGGCAGGATAGCGCCCGCCGTGGAGACCTTGGTTCAGGATGTCACTCCTGCACTGCTGCACGGGCTGAACTCCATTGCTAGTGCCATAGTTGGCCTTCAACAGCGTGTATGTGAGGGGGATGTGGAGCAGTGCAATCTTAGCCCAGCTTTGCCTCCTCCTCCGGAGTCAGCCAGGGGCCGTTGGGCACCCAGAGGGAGGAAGATCAGCAGGTGCACACCATGGGGCCATCCACCAGGTGACCCGGAGAGTGTCTGGCCCATCCGGATCGCTTCTTCCTGTGACCTCAGCAGCTCCAGCTCCACAGGTTGAGGAGGGTGCCACTGCCACACAGCAGAAACCTGAAAACAGGCCGGGGCCCTCCAGGTCTCAGCCCTCATGAAGACACCCACCAAAATCATCAGAGACAGGGTGTAGCAGTCATCAGGCTGCCTCCACCTCCTCTGTGGATGTGCAGGGTGCATCAAGACCTAGTGGCAAGATTAGGAAGGCTAAGAAGATGTAACTCTTATGAGTTAAACCAATCAAACCAAATTAACAAAATTCTAAGAAGATGTAACTCTTTCGAGTACAAACCCGTTTCCATCTGTTTCAGATGAAGTTACATTGTTTCATAGTTTGCCATTGTGAGATTTGAACTCTTGATAATCTTTTAAATGAAAACCAAATCAACAAAATTGGGATAAATCAGGCACAGCCCCTAATTCAGGTCAGCTGTTAAACCAATGACACAAATTTAAAGGAACCTTACAAACTTTAAATCAAAATGTGATTAAAGGGGTCAACAAAACACCCCAGTCCCCGCGGTGCCCACCGAGCATGGAAGGCCTCGAGAGTGCCAGCAGACACTGCGTGCTCCCTCTCCAGGGACATCCGGCAGCGAACGTAGCTGCGGAAGAGGGACAAACAATCGGGTGGGACTCCCCCATCAATCGCCCGCTGCCTCGACCTGTTAATGGCCAACTTGGCCAGGCCCAGGAGCAGGTTCACGAGGAGGTCCTCCTCCTTCCCGACCCCCTTCTGCACCGAGTGCCCATAGATCAGGAGCGTGGGGCTGAAGTGCAAACAAAACATCAATAAAAGGTTTTTCAAATAACTAAAAAGGGAGTGCAGCCTACAACACCCTATGTATACATGGTCCACGGACTCCACAAGACCGCAAAAAGGGCACGTGTCCTGAGATTCCGTGAACCTATGCATCCTCTTATTACAGGGGACTGCTGCTTGCAACACCCTCCAACCAAGGTCCCCGATAGAAAGGGGGAGGACACCTCCGTAGAGGGCCTCCCATCGGGGGCCTCCGCCGCCGGACAGCCACAAGGCACACCAGGGTGTGTCCGGTCGACGGACAAGGGCGAGAAAATGGAAGGTGTGCAGCAGCAGTCCATACAAAAAGCCCCTCTTTACCGTGCCAAAAGGCAAGGAGGGCATGTCCCCGAAGCGGCTCATATTGCGGGGCACCAGCACCTGAGGGAGGGTTCGGGGCTTGGGGCCAATGTGGAATTCCGTCCGAACAGGGGAACGTTCAGACGGAAGACCACCGCGCACCTGGGCCGCCTCAAGACCCAAAATTACATCGGGTCCGAGCACGACTGTTCTCAGGTCTTGGATGGCATCGGCTGCGACCTGGACACTCACAGACGCGCGTCGCGCCAACTCCTGTGGGAGCATCCAGCCCAGTCCTCTGCCACCCAGCACGTCCCCGATCCTGGTCCCCCCTGTGGCCACAGCCCTCCTCTCTGCCAACCACTGAAAAGGACGGAGGGGCGGATTCCTGAGCAGCGGCTCTCTGACGATAGCCACTACTCCTGATGGGGGAGAGCTGCGTTGCGAGGCGACCACTTTCCAGACTTTGATCAGGTCCTGGTAAAAGACGGGCAACGCCTGCAAGGAGCCACCGAGGCCCAGCTGTTCTATAAACAGGAGCTGCATGTCATAATTCAGGCCGTGCACCTGACGGAAGAAATACATCGTCAGGGCACACCATCTAGGAGGAGGCTCGACGTAGAGGTATCGCTGCAGGGTCTGAAGGTGGAAAGTCGCCACCTGTGTGCATAGGCACACTAGTGCCTGACCACCCTCCCTAAGCGGGAGACAAGAAGATATAACTCTTTCGAGTACAAACCCATTTCCATCTGTTTCAGATGAAGTTATATTGTTTCATAGTTTGCCATTGTGAGATTTGAACACTTGATAATCTTTTAAATGAAAACCAAATCAACAAAATTGGGATAAATCAGGCACAGCCCCTAATTCAGGTCAGCTGTAAAACCAAGAACAAAGTTTAAAGGAAACTTACAAACTTTAAATCAAAATGTGATTAAAGGGGTCAACAAAACACCCCAGTCCCCGCGGTGCCCACCGAGCACGGAAGGCCTCGAGAGTGCCAGCAGACACCGCGTGCTCCTTCTCCAGGGACATCCGGCAGCGAACGTAGCCACGGAAGAGGGACAAACAATCGGGCGGGACTCCCCCGTCGATCGCCCGCTGCCTGGACCTGTTAATGGCCAACTTGGCCAGGCCCAGGAGCAGGTTCACGAGGAGGTCCTCCTCCTTCCCGACCCCCTTCCGCACCAGGTGCCCATAGATCAGGAGCGTGGGGCTGAAGTGCAAACAAAACATCAATAAAAGGTTTTTCAAATAACTAAAAAGGGAGTGCAGTCTAAAGCACCCTATGTATACATGATCCACGGACTCCACAAGACCGCAAAAAGGGCACGTGTCCTGAGAGTCCGTGAACATATGCATCCTCTTATTATAAGGGAAAAATTACATCGGGTCCGAGCACGACTGTTCTCAGGTCTTGGATGGCATCAGCTGCGACCTGGACACTCACAGATGCACCAACTCCTGTGGGAGCATCCAGCCAAGATGTAACTCTTTCGAGTACAAGCCCGTTTCCATCTGTTTCAGATGAAGTTATATTGTTTCATAGTTTGCCATTGTGAGATTTGAACTCTTGATAATCTTTTAAATGAAAACCAAATCAACAAAATTGGGATAAATCAGGCACAGCCCCTAATTCAGGTCAGCTGTAAAACCAAGAACAAAGTTTAAAGGAAACTTACAAACTTTAAATCAAAATGTGATTAAAGGGGTCAACAAAACACCCCAGTCCCCGCGGTGCCCACCGAGCACGGAAGGCCTCGAGAGTGCCAGCAGACACCACGTGCTCCTTCTCCAGGGACATCCGGCAGCGAACGTAGCATCGGAAGAGGGACAAACAATCGGGCGGGACTCCCCCGTCGATCGCCCGCTGCCTGGACCTGTTAATGGCCAACTTGGCCAGGCCCAGGAGCAAGTTCACAAGGAGGTCCTCCTCCTTCCCGACCCCCTTCCGCACCGGGTGCCCATAGATCAGGAGCGTGGGGCTGAAGTGCAAACAAAACATCAATAAAAGGTTTTTCAAATAACTAAAAAGGGAGTGCAGTCTACAACACCCTATGTATACATGGTCCACGGACTCCACGAGACCGCAAAAAAGGTACGTGTTCTGAGATTCTGTAAACCTATGTATCCTCTTATTATAGGGGACTGCTGCATGCAACACCCTCCAACCCAGGTCCCCGATAGAAAGGGGGAGGACACCTCCGTAGAGGGCCTCCCATCAGGGGCCTCCGCCGCCAGACGGCAACAAGGCACGCCAGGGCGTGTCCGGTCGACGGACAAGGGCGAGAAAATGGAAGGTGTGCAGCAGCAGTCCGTACAAAAAGCCCCTCTTTGCTGTGCCAAAAGGCACAGAGGGCATGTCCCCGAAGCAGCTCATATTGCAGGGCACCAGCACCCGAGGGAGGGTTCGGGGGTTGGGGCCAATGTGGAATTCTGTCCGAACAGCGGAACGCTCAGACGGAAGACCACCGCATGCGAATTGTAACTCTTTCAAGTACAAACCTGTTTCCATCTGTTTCAGATGAAGTTACATTGTTTCATAGTTTGCCATCGTGAGATTTGAACTCTTGATCTTGGGGTTACAAACCCAGTACTATAACCACTTGGCTATTTAGACCAAGCTTCTAAGAAGATGTAACTCTTTTGAGTTAAAACCAATAAAACCAAATTAACAAAATTGGGATAAATCAGGCACAGCCCCTAATTCAGGTCAGCTATAAAACCAAGAACAAAGTTTAAAGGAAACTTACAAACTTCAAATCAAAATGTGATTAAAGGGGTCAACAAAACACCCCAGTCCCCACGGTGCCCACTGGGCACGGAAGGCCTCGAGAGTGCCAGCAGACACCGTGTGCTCCCTCTCCAGGGACATCCGGCCGTGAACGTAGCTGCGGAAGAGGGACAAACAATTGGGTGGGACACCCCCGTCGATCGCCCGCTGCCTGGACCTGTTAATGGCCAACTTGGCCAGGCCCAGGAGCAAGTTCACGAGGAGGTCCTCCTCCTTCCCGACCCCCTTCCGCACCGGGTGCCCATAGATCAGGAGCGTGGGGCTGAAGTGCAAACAAAACATCAATAAAAGGTTTTTCAAATAACTAAAAAGGGAGTGCAGCCTACCACACCCTATATATGCATGGTCCACGGACTCCACAAGACCGCAAAAAGGGCATGTGTCCTGAAAGTCTGTGAACCTATGCATTCTCCTATTATAGGGGACTGCTGCATGCAACACCCTCCAACCCAGGTCCCTGATAGAAAGGGGGAAGATACCTCCGTAGAGGGCCTCCCATCGGGGGCCTCTGCCGCCGGACGGCAACAAGGCATGCCAGGGTGTGTCCGGGCGGCGGACAAGGGTGAGAAAATGGAAGGTGTGCAGCAGCAGTCCGTACAAAAAGCTCCTCTTTGCCGTGCCAAAAGGCACAGAGGGCATGTCCCTGAGGCGGCTCAAATTGCGGGGCACCAGCACCCAAGGGAGGGTTCGGGGCTTGGGGCCAATGTGGAATTCCGTCCGAACAGGGGAACGCTCAGACGGAAGACCACCGCGCACCTGGGCCACCTCAAGACCTAAAATTACATCGGGTCCGAGCACGACCGTTCTCAGGTCTTGGATGGCATCGGCTGCGACCTGGACACTCACAGACGCGCGACGCGCCAACTCCTGCGGGAGCATCCAGCCCAGTCCTCTGCCACCCAGCACGTCCCCGATCTTAGTCACCCCTGCGGCCACAGCCCTCCTCTCCGCCAACCACTGAAAGGGACGGAGGGGCGGATTCCTGAGCAGCGGCTCTCTGACGATAGCCGCTACTCCTGACGGGGGAGAGCTGTGTTGCGAGGCGACCACATTCCAGACTTTGATCAGGTCCTGGTAAAAGACGGGCAACGCCTGCAAGGATCCACCGAGGCCCCTCTGCTCTATAAACAGGAGCTGCATGTCATAATTCAGGCCGTGCAACTGACGGAAGAAATACATCGTCAGGGCACACCATCTAGGAGGAGGCTCGACGTAGAGGTATCGCTGCAGGGTCTGAAGGTGGAAAGTCGCCACCTGTGTGCGTAGGCACACTAGCGCCTGACCACCCTCCCTAAGTGGGAGACTCAGAACCTCGGCAGCGACCCAGTGCAATCTTTTGTCCCAGAAGAAGTCGACTAACAATTTCTGGATTCTTGTGACAAAGTCCGGGGGAGGGGTCAAAGTGACCAGCCGATACCACAACATGGCGGCGATCAGCTGGTTTATGACCAGAACTCGACCTCGGTAAGATAGTACTTGGAGCAGTCCTGTCCAGCGCCGCAGGCGTGCGGTGACTTTCGTCTCCAGTTCCTGCCAGTTTGCCGGCCAGGATTCCTCAGCAGGGCAGAGATGGACCCCCAGGTAGAGGAGGCTGGTCCTGCTCCAGGTGAAAGGCCTGAGCTCCTCGGGTAGGGGATCCATCTGCCACTGACCGACCAGGAGTCCAGAACATTTACCCCAGTTGATCCTGGCAGAAGAAGCGGCAGAGTAGACCTCCTGGCACTCGTGCATCCTCCACAGGTCAGCCGGGTCACTAAACATAAGGAGTACGTCATCAGCGTAAGCCGAAAGGACCATCCCGATGCCCGGCCCACGCAGAACCAATCCCGACAACCTCCTCCGCAAGAGGCGCAGGAAAGGCTCCACGCAAATAGAATACAACTGGCCAGACAGGGGGCAGCCCTGACGTACCCCTCTCCCAAAGCGAAGGGGCGCCATCAGGGACCCATTAACCTTCACTAGACACTTCGCGGCGGTGTACAGAAGTTGGATCCGGCGACAAAATGCGTCCCGAACCCGAACGCTCGTAGAGTTCCGAGTAAGTATCCGTGATCCACCCTGTCGAATGCCTTCTCCTGATCAAGAGACAGGAAGGCACTCGACAGACCAGCCCTCTGGGAATGGTGGATGATGTCCCGGACCAGATGGATGTTATCATAAATGGTTTGGTCCGGGACGGTGTAGGACTGGTCAGGGTGGATCATGTGGTCCAGCACGGTGCTGAGCCGAGAAGACATGGCTCACGCGAAGATTTTGTAGTCCGTGCTGAGGAGGGAGTCCGAGAGCCAGTTTTTATGAAGGCGGGGCAGGGCAATCACGGCCCTGCGCCACGAAAGGGGCATCTCCCCGGTAGCAATGCTCTCCCACAGGACCCCCGCGAATTCGCTCCCCAAGACGTCCCAGAACGCCCTGAAGAACTCCACAGTCAGCCCGTCTAGTCCCGGGGATTTGCCCCTAGAAAGACTGTCGAGTGCGCCGGTCAGCTCCCCCAGACTTATAGGGGAGTCAAGCTTTCCGGCGCACTCTGGGCCGGCCTGCGGCAGGTCCTCCCACAAAACTCTGCAAGCGTCCTCGCTGGATGGATCCGGAGAGAACAGGGCAGTGTAATAATCTCGGGGGATGGCCCTGATGCCTTCTGGATCCGAGACAAGGGATCCGTCATAAAGTAACTCTTTCGAGTACAAACCCGTTTCCATCTGTTTCAGATGAAGTTACATTGTTTCATAGTTTGCCATTGTGAGATTTGAACTCTTGATAATCTTTTGAATGAAACCAATTAAACTAAATCAACAAAATTGGGATAAATCAGGCACAGCCCCTAATTCAGGTCAGCTGTAAAACCAAGGACAAAATTTAAAGGAACCTTACAAACTTTAAATCAAAATGTGATTAAAGGGGTCAACAAAACACCCCAGTCCCCGCGGTGCCCACCGAGCACAGAAGGCCTCGAGCGTGTCAGCAGACACCGCGTGCTCCCTCTCCAGGGACATCCGGCAGCGAACGTAGCCGCGGAACAGGGACAAACAATCGGGCGGGACTCCCCCGTCGATCGCCCGCTGCCTGGACCTGTTAATGGCCAACTTGGCCAGGCCCAGGAGCAGGTTCACGAGGAGGTCCTCCTCCTTCCCGACCCCCTTCCGCAACGGGTGCCCATAGATCAGGAGTGTGGGGCTGAAGTGCAGACAAAACATCAATAAATGGTTTTTCAAGTAACTAAAAAGGGAGTGTAGCCTACAACACCCTATATATCACATGGTCCACGGACTCCACAAGACCGCAAAAAGGGCATGTGTCCTGAGAGTCCGTGAACCTAAGCATTCTCCTATTATAGGGGACTGCTGCATGCAACACCCTCCAACCCGATAGAAATGGGGAGGATACCTCCGTAGTGGGCCTCCGCCGCCGGACGGCAACAAGGCACGCCAGGGCGTGTCCGGGCGGCGGACAAGGGTGAGAAAATGGAAGGTGTGCAGCAGCAGTCCGTACAAAAAGCTCCTCTTTGCCGTGCCAAAAGGCACAGAGGGCATGTCCCTGAGGCGGCTCAAATTGCGGGGCACCAGCACCCGAGGGAGGGTTCGGGGCTTGGGGCCAATGTGGAATTCTGTCCGAACAGGGGAACGCTCAGACGGAAGACCACCGCGCACCTGGGCCGCCTCAAGACCCAAAATTACATCGGGTCCAAGCACGACTGTTCTCAGGTCTTGGATGGCATCAGCTGCGACCTGGACACTCACAGACGCACCAACTCCTGTGGGAGCATCCAGCCAAGATGTAACTCTTTCGAGTACAAACCCGTTTCCATCTGTTTCAGATGAAGTTACATTGTTTCATAGTTTGCCATTGTGAGATTTGAACTCTTGATCTTGGGGTTACAAACCCAGTACCATAACCACTTGGCTATTTAGGCCAAGCTTCTAAGACAATGTAGTTGTGCAGCCTGGGCACAAGTGTTAATCACTTGTACATAATGTTCACTATTATCAACAAACTCCCAAGAATGCCTCCCTGCCTATGACTGCTTGTTCTGATGAGCTGTGTTCGTGTCACTCAGATTTGAAACCTTTCTGTACGGATAAAGGCAGATGTCTCAGTCCAGGACCCCTTCCCTCTACCTTGTGCAGCCTTCAGACCAAAGTGATTTTCCGGCCTCACATTCCCTGGACACATTACTGATGTTACAAAGTACCGTAATTGTCTCTGTGTGCTTTCAGCACCTTTAAGGTGAGGCTGGCCCCCATCTCTTCAGCATCTGTGACCATTGAGGCTGTGCTTCTGAAGGGGTCAGGTGCTGAAGGCGGACAAAGGATCAGATGCTTCTAAAGTTTCATGGCTGCGTCTCTATGATATGAACGCAAGCGAGCTGCCCTCAGTCAGACAGGAGTCAGACATTCTCAGAGATTATGTGAAAATCTGTGGATCACTGCATGTTGTCATCCTGCAATTGAGTAACTATTAGGGCCTCCACTGTGTCTCCGTGACAGGAGCATTATCACAGAGGGTATGTGCGCTGCCATAAACCAGACTGGAGTCAAACGTTCATAGATGCAATGTGAGGATCTTATGGTGTCTTCTCACTGCATGTTGTTATCATCCTCCACAAATCTAGCAGCTATGAGTTCCTCTTGAGTGCGCCTGCCTCCTCAGGCCAGTATTGTTGTCTTCGAGGACCCCCTCATCCTCATCACCGATGACTTCCTCCTCATCAAAGGAGACTTCCAGCTCCTGCATCTCCTCCTCAGCCAGCTCCTCTCCCCCTTGCAGCGCCCGGTTGTAAAGGGTGCAGCAGACGAGGACAATGCGTGACACTTTCTGTGGACTATATTGCAGGGCACCACCAGGCTGGTCCGGGTATTGCAACCTCATTTGCAGCATCCCGATGGTTTGCTCCACCAATTTGCGAGTTGCAGCATGAGCCTCGTTGTACAGTTGCTTTGTTATAGTCTGAGGCCAGAGCAGAGGTCGAGGACATCATGGCGGGCCTCCACTGCGTCCAAAAGGTGCTCAAGGGATGCAGACAGAATTATTGAGTTGGTGATCGCATCCACTCCGCTGGAAGCATTCTAGAAAGATCTTCTAGACAAGCTCAAAATGTATAGTGTCGAAGAGCCACTCAAGAACGTAAGTATGAAATGATCCTTGCAAGTTGGCAAAACTTATAGGTCCTAAGTACAACTCCACAAATATCCCCATCCTCAGTGATGGAGGAGCCCAGTGCATCAGTGCACAAGATCAGACTGAAGCATTTGCTACAATCTTCAGCCTGAAGTGCCAAGTGGATGATCCATCTCGGCCTCTGCCGGAGGTCCCCAGCATCACAGATGCCAGTCTTCAGCCAATTCCATTCACTCCATGTGATATCAAGAAACAGCTGAAGGCACTAGATAGTGCAAAGGCTATGGGCCCTGACAATATTCCAGCAACAGTACTGAAGAGTTCTGCTCCAGAACTTGCTGCGCTTCTAGCCAAGCTGTTCCAGTACAGCTACAACCCTGGCATCTACCCGGCTATGTGGAAAATTGCCCAGGTATGTCCTGTACACAAAAAGCAGGACAAATCCAACGTGGCCAATTACTGCCCCATCGGTCTATTCTTGGTCATCAGTAAAGTAATGGAAGGGGTCATCAATAATGCTATCAAGTGGCACTTGCTTAGCAATAACCTGCTCACTGACACCCAGTATGGGTTCCGCCAGGGCCATTTAGCTCCTGACCTCATTACAGCCTTGGTTCAAACATGGACAAAAGAGTTGAACTGCCAAAGTGAGGTGAGAGTGACTGCCCTTGACATCAAGGCAGCATTTGACTGAGTGTGATATCAAGGAGCCGTAGCAAAATTGGAATCAATGGGAATCAGGGGGAAATCTCTCTACTGGTTGGAGTCATACCTAGTACAAAGGAAGATGATTGTGGTTGTTGAAAGTCAGTCATCTCAGCTCCAGGACATTACTGCAGGAGTTCCTCAGGGTAGTGTCCTCGACCTAACCATCTTCAGCTGCTTCATCAATGACCTTTCTTCCATCATAAGGTCAGAAATGGGGATGTTCGCTGATGATTGCACAATGTTCAGCACCACTCGAGACTCCTCAGATACTGAAGCAGTCCGTGTCCAAATGTAGCAATATCCAGGTTTGGGCTGACAAGTGACAAGTAACGTTCGCACCACACAAGTGCCAGGCAATGACCATCACTAACAAGAGAGAATCTAACCATTGCCCCTTGATGTTCAATGGCATTACCATCACTAAATCCCACACTATCAATATCCTGGGGGTCACCATTGACCAGAAACTGAACAGGACTGACCATATAAATACTTTGGCTACAAGAGCAGGTCAGAGGCTTGGAATTCTATGACGAGTAACTCATCTCGTGACTCCCCAAAGTCTTTCCACCAACTACAAGGCACAAGTCAGGAGTGTGATGGAATACTTTCCTGGATGAATGCAGCTTGCACAACACTCAAGAAGCTCGACACCATCCAGAACAAAGCAGCCTACTTGATTAGCACCACATCCACAAGTATTCACTCCCTCCACCACCGATGCACAGTAGCAGCAGTGTATATCATCTACAAGATGCACTGCAGGAATTCACCAAGGCTCCTTAGACAGCACCTTGCAAACCCACAACCAGTATCATCTAGAAGGGCAAGGGCAGCAAGTAGATGGGAACACCACCACCAAGACACATGGAAGGTGTGGCCTTCTGCATGCACCAAGGAAATGACCAACTTTCCATCAATTCTGCAAGGCATGTGGCAGAAAGGGATAAAGGTAGCTGCCATGCACGAGAGCAAAGGATGATGCAACTACAAAGAGCCATGCACTATTCCAAATAGACCGTACACAATGGGTACCTTCAAGCAATATCTTCTCAGACACATATACTTGAGGTGACTGACAAACCAGAAACTGACTATGATGTGCATGACGAGATGAAGAGTGGTGAATACATGTTTCACACAACCTAATGGACAACCTAGATGCCATCAAACGATCTGAATTGTTTGCCAACATTCAAATTATCTGTCCTAAGAAAGTTGGTAACTATTTGTTATTGGCCAAGATTGACACAGGGTCAAGAGCCAACATATTAACTATGTGAATTCTAAAAAACATGTATCCACAGACATGGAAGGCCATGGAGAAACCTACTACTGTGAAAATTCCAGTGTACAATGGTTTATTTCTCCCATGTGCAGGATCCATAGACCTGGAGTGCAAATACAATCAATCCTCCTGGGTGTCACAGATGTTCTACTTTGTGAAAAGTAAAGGACCAGCAATTGCAGCATGTCATGACCTTACACCAGTAACAATCCATGGACTCAATCAGATATCAGCTGGCAGATCAACCTCAGAAACTACTACTATCACATCAGTTCACAACCTAATATTGAAATACACAGAATGTGTCAACAAAATTAGCGGTTTCAAGGGAGCTGCAACATTATACTTTCAGAAGATTGTACATCTGTCAATTGATCCACCACATAAATGCAGCATCCACATACAAGACAAATTAAAGGTCAAACTAGACAAAATGGAGAAAGACAGCATCATTAGAAATATACAGGAACACATAGATTAGTGCAGCTCAATCACATGTATCATTAAAAAGGATGGATCAATGAGAGTATGCCTCCATCTACGATTTTTAAATGCAGCTTTGTAATGTCCTTACAAAATACCGACATTAGAAGAGTCAAATTCAAGATTTGCAGATGCAAAGCTTTCTCAAAACTAAATGCCAAGCATGGTTACTGGTTAGTACATCTCGTGGGGAAGTCCCATGAGCTTACTACATTTCATACCCGAGTCGGATTATACTGGTTTCAATTACTCCTTTCAGGCAGTGAGCCAGAATCTCTTTTAAGCTTGTATGGACTGCATTACATGCACTGTGCCAGGATGCATCTGTATCACAGATGCTATAGTGATTGTGGAAAGAACATGGCAAGAACATGACCATAATCTGCATTTATTGATGTGACTGGTACGAAATGAAGGATTGGTATTCAACAGTCAGAAGTGTGCCATCAATGTGCTGCAGATCAATCTCTTCAGTTCTATTTATTCCATTGCTGGCATATGTCCTGATCCAAGTAAAATAGAGAATATTAAAGTCATGCCAACTCCTCAGGATAAGGACAATCTTCGAAGATGCCTCCTTAATTTCTTGTCTCTATATATTGCCACTTCTGCTCAAACGTTTTCATCGCTAAGGGAATTGTTGAGAAAGGATGTACCTTTCCTGTGGTACAAAGGCCACCAATACCTCTTCGAAGCACCGAAGCAAGCATTATCAGAAGCATCGACATTGCAATTTTATGATCCTAGGGAGACAACTACTCTGGAGATAGATGCTTCACAAAAAGGCCTGGGAACATGCATGCTACAAAAAGGCAAACTGATTGCATTTGCTTCAAAATCTGTCTGTAATGCAGTCCAACTACTCCAACATCAAGTGGGAAACATTAGCTTTAGTATTCAGAATCATGTGTTTTTATACCTATCTATTTGGCAAAAGATTTGTGTTCAAGACTGACTACAAGCCACTGAAGATGATTTGATGAAAACCATTGACCACTGCACCACCAAGATTGCAAGGTCTCTTGATAAAGATTGAAGGTTATAAATGTGAAATAAAGTACAAGCCAGGTAACTTGATGATCACATCGGATACCCTTAGCAGGTTGCCTAACCCAGCGCAAACAGAAGATATATCCTTAAATCTACAAGTTGGTTTCAACGACATTGAACTTGAAGATGTTTTCCAAATTGGCCTGGTACATTTTGCACAACGCAATGCCAGAAGCTACACGAAGAAACGACACAAAAGATTCTACACTACAGAAACTGTGGAAAACCATCATCAAAGGATGGTCTTATTCAATTCGGCATATCCAAGAACACGTGAGACTAATTTGGCCTTATCGGAATGAACTAGGCATCTCCAGGGGAGTCATTTTTAAAGGCAGGCAGTTTATCATACCTGAAATTTTGGGGCCTGATATCCTTTAACAATTCATCACTTACACATGGGTATAGATTAGATGAGAAAACTCAGAAGAGAGACTGTCTATTGGTGGGTATGAACAATGACAGTGAAGTCAAGAAGTGTGAGGCATGTTAAGAGCATATGTCAAGTCAACACAAAGCACCATTGATTCCATATGAAGGTTCTATCCATCCTTGGTCCAAAGTCACATCAGACATCTTTTATGTCCATGGCACTGACTTCATCATCATTGTCGACTACTTTACCAAGTGCCCCATTATTCATCAATTGCACAATATGTCAAGCACAACTGTCGCACATGCTTTAAGTGCTATTTTCAGTTTATTTGGGGTGCCTGGAGAAATCATTATGGAAACAGGTCTGCAATTTACTGGTAAGCCATTTCAGGATCTGTGTGAGAAGTGGAATATTGATCACACTACTTCTCCTTCTCATTACCCTAGATCTAATGGCCTTGCTGAACGAATGCTTCACAAGATGAAATCCCTAATTCTCAAATGTAGACAGACCAAGCAAGTTCTACACATTGCAAAAGCAACTCCTTTAAGTGCAATGATCCCTTTGCCAGCAGAGCTCATGTTTAACAGACTAATACATACCAATTTACCCACTCTTACCTGTTCTACTCTCTCAGAAACTAGAGAACAATTTTTAAAACTACAAGCGAAGACGACCAATGTGCATGATAAAAATGCAGGTACAGGCTTGCCAAGTTTACAGCTTGGAAATGTTTGCATCCAGGATCCTATTGTAGTATGTGGCAACCAGCTGGGGTGACAAGGATTTGTTCAGAACCAGGGTCCTATGAAGTCATTACACACAAAGGTGCACAATAAGGTGTGACCGAGGACAAATCAGCTCCATTCCAACTCCTCATCTGCCATGTGGTCCTATTGCATCGAGGACAAGATCCCAAATGCAAACAGGAACAACATCCAAGCATGACATTCTCATAGATCACTGTAAGCAGTTAAAGAAACCTCCAGACAAGGTTACCATCACAAGATCTGGATGTACCAGAAGATTACCTATATGCTATAGCGACTCATAGATTCATCTGTTCTATGTACTTATGTAATGGTAACTAAATATTAACATATCTTGTAAACAGTTATACTTGTTTGGAAGAGAGGAAATTATCTTAAAAAGAAAGGGGAATTTGTAATATGCCTTAAAGGGATATCAGCATGACATCACTAGAAGTGAAATGTGTCATGTGATCCAATCTTAGCTTCACTTTTGGCTCTAAGCAGAGCACACACACACAGCTCTGATGACTCCAAGCTTTATATCTATGTATAACTGTTCTCATGTGCTTAATCTTAATAAATGAAGCTGTAATGTGTTTATCCAAATCCCCTATGAGCAATTGGTGCCTTGTTTCTTTAACAGTAAATAAGCCCAAGATATTATATCATTGTAAATAATGCAACATGTGGGATAAAAACAGAAAGTAGGGAAGTGACTTTAGTTGCTGAGTCATGCTTTATTTATTGGAAGTTTTGGGCTCTCATTTGTGCTTCCCTTGCACTGGATGCTGGCTTTCCTTTTCTACATCGTTTCTTCCTTTTGCAAGTGGTGGAGGTCGAGGTGGCATAGAGGTATTGTTGCTGGGCTAGTAATCTAGAGACCCAGGATAATGCTCCAGGTTTGAATCCCACCATGGCAGATGGTGAAATTTGAATTCAATAAATTCTGGAATTAAAAGTGTCATGCTGACCATGAAACCATTGTTGATCGTAGTAAAATGCTATCTGGTTGACTAATGCCCTTTAGGGAAGGTAATCTGCTGTCCTTACCTGGTCTTACATGTGAGTCCAGACACACAGAAATGTGGTTGACTTAAATGCCCTCTGAAATGGGCCTAGCAAGCCACTCAGTTGTATCAATTTGCTAAAAAGTCCATAATGAATGGAACTGGATGGACCACCTGGCATCAGCCTAGGCACCAGAAATGATAACAGCAAACTCAGCCCTGTCGACCCTGCAAAGTCCTTCACACTAACATCTAGAGGCTAGTGCCAAAATTGGGAGAGCTGTCTCACAGGCTAGTCAAGCATCAGCCTGACATAATCATCCTCATGGAATCATACCTGACAGATAATGTCCCAGACACCACCATCACCATCCCTGGGTATGTCCTGTCCAGATCCAGCAGGGGTGGCAGCACAATGGTATACAGTTGGGAGGAATTGCCCTGGGAGCCTTCAACATTGATTCTGGATCCCATGAAGTCTCTTGGGAAAGGAAACATCCTGCTGATTACCCTGTACTGCTCCCTGCAACCCCCCACCCCGCCCTGGCTTCATAAGATCAATCAGTGCTCCTCCATGTTGAACACCTCTTGGAGGAAGCATTGAGGGTGGCAAGGGCACAGAATGTAATCTGGGTGGGGGACTTCCAATGTCTAAGCCACCAAGAGTGGCTCGGTAACTCAATAACCACTACAGACCGAGCTGGCCAAGTCCTAAAGGATATAACTGCGAGGCTGTGTCTGCAGCAGGTGGTGAGGGAACCAACAAGACTTCATTCTCACCAACCCACCTGCTGCAGATGCTTCTGTCCATGACAGTTTCGGTGGGAGTGACCAGCGCACAGTCCTTGAGGAGACAAGACCTATTTTCACATTGAGGATGCCCTCCATCATGTTGCGTGGCACTACCACTGTACTAAATGGGATAGGTTTCAAACACATCTAGCAACTCAAGACTGGGCATCCATGAAACGCTGTTGGCCATCAGCAGCAGCAGAATTGTACTCGAACACAATCTGTGACCTCATGGTCTGGCCTATCCCCCACCCTACCATTACCACCAAGCATATCCCCCAATCTAGCGTTACCATGGATCCAGGGGATCAACCCTGATTCAATGAAGAGTGCAGGAGAGCATGCCAGGCTACCTAAAAATGATGTGTCAACCTGGTGAAGTTACAACACACGACTACTTGCATGCTAAACAGCATAAGCTGCAAGTGAATGATGGAGTTAAGTCATTCCACAACCAACAGGTCAGATCTAAGCTCTGCAGTCCTGCCTCATCCAATCGTGAATAGTGGTGGACAATTAAACAATTCACTGGAGCAGGGGGCTCCACAAATATCCCCATTCTCAATGATGGGGGAACCCAACACACCAGTGTAAAAGATAAGGCTGAAGCATTCTCAACAATCTTCAACCAGGAGTGCCAAATGCTATATTTAAAAGATTGAACTAAATAAAACAAGACGGGCTGAATTTTACTGGGGAGTGGGGTGGCATGCTGTTCACCTACACCCCACCCCACCACCTCCCCAGAAGACAAGCCTGTTGGAAACCACCCAACATTAAAAAAGGCTGCCCTGCAGCCACGTCCCAGTGGGGGCAGCCGTAATAAGCTGAGGGTTGGATTTCCGCCCCTCAATCAAAGGAAGTTCCGCCCTTGAGAGCTGCTGGTCAATCTGATTGGCTGGTATTTCTTGCATTCCCAGCAGCTGTAGAATTGAGCAGTGGGCAGTGCTGGGACTGCAAGGCATCCCCAGGATGAAGAGGACTTAGCCACGGGAGAGAGGTAAGTCTACGGTTTTGTGCAGGGAAGGATTGGGGAGCCTGGGGCTGGGAGTTGTGCTGAGGAGGTAAGGGCATGGGTTTTTGAGACCAGATGGGCAGGCACAAAGTGGGGTTCTATGTGTACAGGACACCCATCAAAGCAGGTAGCCCCATTCCTTCCCGGCCTTTCACCATGTCTGGTGAAAAATGACCTTCCCACTCTGGGTCCTCCTTCCAGTGGCCAGTGTATTATGGCAGTGGGACTCTTTCGAGCCAAAACAAATAAAGTAAATTAACAAATCAAGGGACAAATTAAAAGACAGCCCCTTAAAGGAAAGCTGCAAAAACAAAAGACAAAGAGCTGAAACTTCTGGGCTGCATGTGGGGGGTGGGCCCCACTTGCCGATGCGTAAAATAATGCGCAGTGACATTGGCCATGCGTCCCGATGTAGCTGCTCGTCATTCTGATCCTTAGTTCGGCAGCTGCGCAGCAGAGTCAGCTGCGTGCCCGCCAAACTGCCAAAGGTCTATTAAGGCCATTAATTAACTAATTTAACGGAGCGCAGGGCCTGACTCTCCCTCTTGCCCCCTGCCTGCACAGGGAGTGCCCAGCGCTTCCAGGTGCACATCATGCTGGGTGGGCCTTAATTGGCCTGCCCACGTAAAATGGCGGTGAGCAGCCAATTGCGGGCAGCAATCGGCTGTGTGCACGCCTGCGCCCGCTCCTGCCCGACGGGGAGAAAATTCTCCCAAAATTTAATGGAAACTTACCAACATTAAATCAAAATGTGATTGACGGGGTCTATAAAACACCTCAGTCCCTGTGGTGTCCACTGAGCACAGAAGATTATGACAGTGGAGGTGGGCTTAGTTCCTTAAGTGCCTAATAGTTGGCCACTTAAGACTGTTAATAGGTCTATGGTGGTTGGCTGACTGGGTGGCTTACCCACCCTCCGAATCATGGGGACTGGGTCAGGGGTGGGCGGAAATGTGGTGGGCTGGCCACCCAACATATTTTATATGCCCTCCCATCGAAAGCAAGGCAAGGGGTATCGTAAAATCTAGCCTGGGGACCTTTTAGTGAAATTTTGGAGAGGATAGTTAGATTCTGTGCTTATGATTTTACTACAGATAATATTTCATTATGACAGATCATGAATATGGTACGACAATCCATGCTCTTGTTTAAGAAGCAACTGTTACATGTCAAGAAACTGTAAAAGGGATTATTAACTACTAGTGCACTAATTCCAATTCATTTACATTAATATTGGATCATTTGTACTTTTTTGCTTTTATTGATTCTTTTATTTATAATAAATATCTGTAGTAATTTTAGCTGATAGACAAGGATCTGGTTGTAACATACTTTTTGCTGTATGAAATATTAAGAAAATGTGGTGTGAATCCTGTGATCAACTGGCCTTTATTTAGGTTAATTGCTAGACCTAGCCTTTGCATGGAAGAAAATAAAAACACAAGTTTCAATCCACAAAAACTGTCATCAAGTTTCTCACAGGAAAAAAATGTGTTACGATGAAGCCCAAACTGTAGCAGGGTCATCCTTAAAAATGTTTTATGAGGTAACGGATCTAATAAGTTACTTAGCCAGATTTGTAAATGTTCGGTTTAGGGTAAATCTATTTCAAAATAGTTTAGAGGAGGGTAGGGATAGGCTTTGTAGTAAAAAATACAAATTGAAGTTGATGTTCTGGATCACTATCAAAAAACCCTAGGTTGTTGTCATCTGTCTACCTTCAAAATACTAAGAAAATAGAATTCACAACTGTACTTCACACAAAGGCTCATGACAACTGATGACAAGTGATTAAATGCTAATTTGGAACAAGTTTGAGGTAAAGCCAAAGCATACAGTATATTGTACAGATTTCATCATTGCATCTCCAACAGTGCTGCTACAACTTTTTAAGTGTTGCCAATATCTTTTTAATGAAAACACTAGGCTAAGAATGTTTGAATGTCATATACAATTTTTGCTGTTTATCTCATAGAGGGAAGTGTTAATCTTGCCCTGCATTGGATTTGAGCTCATATTTCTTGAGATTAATAGGGTGATCTAAAATCTGTTTACATAGCTGTGCATATATATGTGTATGTATTGGAAAGGGATTTGTATTAAAACAAAATCCATGGAGGATCTACAATAAAGTGCTCCATGCAAACAGCAGGAGTAACCTTAAGGTCGAATCTTTATGCTGAATGTACTGCAGTTTTGAAGCAGCAGCAGGAATCTAAACAATGTAAAAACATTAAATATATTGAACAGATATTAAAGACCCATTAAAAATATAAAGTTAGCTTTAATCTTTTCCACTGTAAACCGCTAAGTGCTCTTTTACATCTCAGTAGAGACCAGGGAAAACAAATAAATCTTAATTTGTTAGAAAATTTATCTGCTGACCTTGTGTTGTGTTCACAGATGTACTAAGGATATTTATCTAATTATTATTGGTTTTGTTTTAAGCTTTTTTCAATACTCTCATTTGCCCTTCCTAAAACTTACTTGTGAAAATGCTAATTCTTTAGTTTAAAAGGGCTTTTATCATAATAATAAAATGGCAGAGAGTATCCATAACCAACACACACACACACAAAATGGAGAACTGCTACTTCAAACTTTTGTTTATAGTAACATAAACCCTTGTTACACAGCTTTATTTGCTGACCCTTGATCTAAATGTTATATGTACTGACTTAGCAAAAGTTTTGGGGGAAATTAGCATATTAATTAATATTATAGTCAATATTATTGCAAATAAAAACAAATCTTAAAATGAAAATTATAATATTAACCATATTTTAGACAAAAGTACAAAGATGCTATTACGTGAGATGCTGGATTTATTCTGCATTTGATAATAATTTAAAAGCAGGAACAGGGGCTTTCTGTACTGACTACTGGGCTGATATGAAATTGAGGACCTATTGAAAAGCTTTGAGAGGTGGTGGCATAGTGGTATTGTCACTGACTAGTGTTCTATAGACCCAGGGTAATGCTCTGGAGACTGGGGTCCAAATCCCACCCTAGCAGATGGTGAAATTATGAATTCAATAAATATCTGGAATTGAAAGCCTGATGATAATAATGAAACCATTACTAATCATTCACATTTGGTTCATTAATGTCCTTTGGGGAATGAAATCTGCTGTCCTTATCTGGTCTGGCCCACATGTGACTCCAGACCCACAACAATGTGGTTGACTCTTAAATGCCCTCTGAAGGGCAATTAGGAATGGGCAATAAATGTTGGCCTAGCCAATGACACCCACATCCCATGAATGATTTTTTTAAATTCTGAATTTTAACTGACTGTTCCTCCTATTCAATCTAATTTAGATAGGATTTTATGAAAAATTCTAGTTTATTCTTTTACATACTTTTTTCATAGGCTTTGCCTACTGCTGTTTGTTGCTAGGCAATGCAAGCAGAACCTTAAGAAAGTTAATAGTTTTCGCAGCAACCATGTTAGAATAAATATTATTCCATATAAAGCTACTGCTGTTCTCTTTTAAAAATTGGAAAAACACATGGGTAGTGCTGTGGAATGAAGCATTTAAAAGGAGATTAACCATTTATTTTCAAATATTATAATCAGAGATACATGTCCAGCTATGGCATTTTGGTTGTTACCTTTTCCCCACTTTTTGCACTGTAAAATTGTGATGTGAAGCTGCCTGTGATTGTTTAGTTTGGGTATATGAGTTCATCTGTGGTGAAGAATCTTGAATAGAAAATGCTGTCAACCACCCACTGTGATTAAATTGGATAACCCACAAAATATGGGTATGGGGAATGTGATGTGCGCTTATCCCGCACCAGTTGATTGCAAAGCCAACTTCATGCAATCTGCTCATTTCAATGATCCCTGCATCCATCTATGCTGCTCATTGGCTGGATGCATCAGCTGCGGGCCAATATTTTGAATGGCTAGCATCACTTAAAGCTACTGTGCATTGTTTAAAGCTTGTAAAAAGGTGCATTGTGGCTGGAGGAGGTGCTGTGAGCCATGAAAAGAACCTGATGTGGGAAACAGTGAGGAATGGCTCAAGACAGAATGAGAGAGTTCTCTAAAGATTTTGGACAATGCACTGGATATCTTGGTGGTAGAGTTGAAAGGGGAGAGGAAAGATATCCTGTATTCTCAGAAAGATATCCTGTATTCTCAGGTGGGTAGGAGGGCCTCCACACACATGGTCACTAGGTAATGGGAGCAGGTAGATAGCTGTGGATGTCAATAACAAAAGTCAACTTCTGAGGACCTGGATGCAATGTCACTTGAAGTTCAATGACCCTTCAGGCAAGTGTTCAAGATCAGTGAATGCATCTTCACATGCTACATCCTACCATTGCATCAGTTGCCTCTGCCACTGCTCAAACCACTAGACCCCATCACGCATTCACCTACCAACAATCTCTATCAATCACACTTCATATCTAACATTGATATGTTTTACATAATTGTCTCACACTTAGATCTGCTGCAAGCCTCATATCTACATCTGGAAAGTTGTCAACCTGCCAACCATGAGAGGCAAATCAGCCAAGCAGCTTGGACGGTCTTCAGAAACACACTTCAATCTCCCTTGGAGGATAAGGTGAACAGGAGGCATCAGGAGCTAACTGGACAGGGATAGGACCTATTACCTGTCTTAACTCCAATGGTGAGACAGTGTTGGCCATTTATTGGTACGACCATTGCTGAAGCTATGGCCAATGGTGGGGTTGAAACCATCAAAGACGATTGTCATCCTTATATCTAATCCTCCTTCTTAAATCCCATTTACCCCCCAACCCAGACTTGCTTCTGATTTACAAGCTGCAGTGTCATAAGCACGCGTCTCATAAATCCTGATCCACCCAGCACCACAACCTTACCTTTGTGTTTTTTTCCATTCAGATACCCAACAGCTTCAACCTGGTTGGGCAGTGGAGGAAGAGAGTGATGATGAAGTTATAACAACATCACTTGATTTCACACTTGCACCCACTAGTTCAGAAACTGACACTGCACACACCCTAGAGGATAGATTAGGAGCAGGATCTGTACATAGTGAGACACTGGGCACAAGTGGGTTGCAGCCATGGCAAGGAAAGCACAAGTCCCAGCTCACTGGAGGGCAGGATTGTATGTGGATTCCATTGCAGAGGACTCAAAAGAGGACCTTGAAGGACTTTGAAGGTGCACACAACTGTAGAATGATGAAGAGTATGCATAACAAAATCACAAAAGTAAAATAATGCGATGCTGGAAATCTGAAAAGAAAACAGAAAATGCTGGAATTACTCAGCAGTTCTAAGAGAAACAGAGTTAATGGGCTGAGTTTTGTGTCTGACAGTGAAGTGCCCCATCGGGTCTGAAAGCAGGAGCTGACCCCACTTTGGCCAACATTCGGACCTGGGGCCAGCATTTTGCCAGCAGTGACCTCCGCTGGGCTACCATCCAATTAAGGACGGGGGCCTGCTCTCAAATGCTACCAGCTCAATCAAACGGTCAGCATTTCAGTAGTCTTAGCAGCGCCACCGCTAGAGCTGGCTATTGCTGTGGATCCATGACCAGGAGCAGATATTTCAATGGCGTGGTATCCTTGAAGATTGGGTAGGTCTTGGGGACAAAACCAGGAGCTCGCAGCCAGGCCCCTGCGATTGGTGGCAGGGAATAGAGGGGTAGATTGTGGAGCACCGGTGGTGCCATAGCCACGAGGGTGGCCGCTGCCACTGGGGGGTTCCCTCCATGCACCATGGAGCACCCATTAAGGAGGAACCCTCCACCACGGAACCTGTTGGGAGGCTGCCAGGTTTCATCTGGCTGTCTTGGCACATGGCAGTGGGCCCTCCAGGTGGGAAAAATGCCAATTGTCCACTTAATTGGCCACTTAAGTGGCTTACTTGGCCACTGGGCAGTTGGCTGATTTGCCCAATGTTTCAGGTCAGTGACCTTTCATCAGAGATGGGAAAAAGTTAGAAACATAATAGCTTTTGTGCAATGAAAGGGGGGAGGTCGGGAAGAAGATAAAAAGAGATGGCCTGCGATTGGTGAAGGGCAGGAGAGATTAAATCGGTGCCATGGTGTCTGACTTTGAGTGGAACCTCCAGGTGGCGGTGCTCCCATGTATCTACTGCCCTTGCTCTTTGAGGCGGTAGAGGTTGCAGGTTTGGAAGGTGCTGTCAAAGGAGCCTTGGTGAATTGATGATACACATTGCTGCCACAGTGCACCAATGTTAGAGGGAATGAATGTTTAAGGTGGTTGATGGGGTGCTGATCAAGTAAGCTGTGTTGCCCTGGATAATGTTGAGCTTCATGAATGTTGAAGGGGGTGCGCTCATGAGGTAAATAAAGAGAATTCCATCACACTCCTGACTTGTGCCTTGTAAATGGTGGACAAGTTTTGGGGAGTCAGGAGGTGACTAGCTGCAGAATTCCCAGCCTCTGACCTGCTCTTGTTGCCACAGTATTTGCATGCTCGTCCAGTTTAGTTTCTGAGCAATGGTAACCTTCATGTTGCTGATGAATGTAAAGTGGATTAGATTCTCTCCTGTTGGAGATGATCTTTACCTGGCACTTGTATGAATTTTACTTGTCACTTATCAGCCCAAGCCTAAATGTTGTCAAGGCCTCGCTTCAGTACCTGAGGTGCTACGAATGGTACTGAACATTGCGCAATCATCAGCCAACATCCCCACTTCTGACCTTATGATGGAGGGAAGGTCATTGATGAAGCAGCTGAAGATGGTTAGGCTTAAGCCACTACCCTGAGGAGCCCCTGCAGAGATATCCTCTGACTGAGATGTCGGCCTTTAACCAACACAACCATCTTCATTTGTGCTAGCTAAGACTCCAAGCAATGGAATGGTTTCCCCTTGATTCCCACGACTTCAATTTTGCTGGGGATCGTTGATGCTTCATTTGGTCAAATGCTGCCTTGATGTCAAGGGCAGTCAGTCTCAACTCACCTCTTGAATTCAGCAATTTTTCTATGTTTGGTCCAAGGCTGCAATGAGGTCTGGAGCTGAATGGCCTTGGCAGAAGCCAAACTGAACATCAATGGGTAGGTTATTGCTGAGTAAATCCTGCCTGATTTTAATGACACCTTCCATTACTTTGCTGATGATTGAAAGTATACTGATGGAGCAGTAATTGGCCGGATTGGTTTTGTCCTGCTAAAGGGAATGCAGGAGCAGAGGTACCTGGGTGTATAATTACATAAATCATTGAATGCAGCAGGCCAGGTTGAGAGAGCGATTAATAAAACATTACTCCCTGGGCGTTATCAATAGGGGCATAGAGTACAAAAGCAAGGAACTTAAGTTAGACTTGTATAAAACACTGTTTGCCCTCAACTGGAGTATTGTGCTCAATCTGGGCACCACACTTTAGGAAGGATATGAAGGCATTAGAGAGAGTGCAGAAACGGTTCACGAAAATGGTTCCAGGTATGAGGATCTTCAGTTAGAGAGATTGGAGAAGGTTGAGTAGAGATTGGAAAGAGGTCTTGAGGGATATTTAGGGAGAAAATGTTCCTGTTGGTGGAAGGATTGGGAACCGGGGGAATAGATTTAAGACAATTGGCAAAGAGGCAATAATGACATGTGGAAAAACTTCCTCATGCAGAGATTGTGGTGGAGGCAGGGTCAATTGAGGCTTTCTAATGGGATTTGGATCATTATCTTAAAAGGAAAAATTTGCAGGGCTTTGGGGAAAAGGCAGGGTATGGCACTAGGTGAATTGCTCCCTTCAGAGGGCCAGCACAGACATGAGAGGCCAAATGGCCTCCTTCTGTACTGTAATTATCCTATGATTCCATGATTATGGACAGGTCATACCTGAATAATTTTCTACACTGTTGGAAAAATAACAAAAAAATACTGGAAATACTCCACAGGTCAGGTAGCATCTCTGGAGAGAAATAGATTTAATTTGGCCCTCGTTAAGCCCACCCACAGTGCGTTATGGCTGTGGGGTGGGCTGGCCTGGAGTGGCTTTACTTACGGGAGTGGGGTGAGACATCTGGCACTCCCCCCCCCCCCCGCCCCCCCCAAGTATTATTCAGCCCTATGTTTCCATTGTAAACAGCGAATACAGTACATTAAACTGAAAGAAGTATGAGTGAATCACTGTTTTACTTGGAAGGAGTGTTTGGAGCCTTGGATGGTGAGAAGGGAGACAGTGAAAGGACAGATGTTGCATCTCCTGTGCTTGCATAGAAAGGTGCTGTAGGGAAAGGAAGGGGTATAAGGGGTACATTGTCAGGTAGCTGCCAGGGTTGTAGCTATACTGGAAGAGTTTGACTATGGGCACAGTTAGCTCTGGAGAACAAATCTTCAGCTGGGATGTTGTCAGGGCCCATGGCCTTTGCAGTTTCCAGTGTGTTCAGCTGTTTCTCGATATCACATGGAGTCAATCAACTTGGCATCTGTGCTGCTGAAGATCTCAGGAGGAGGTCGAGATGGATCATCTACCCAGCACTTTTGGCTGAAAGTAGCTGCAAATGCTTCAGTCTTATCTTTTGCACTGATGTGTTGGGCTCCCCCATCATTGAGCATAGGGAGCCTCACCCTCTGGTTAGTTATTTAATTGTCCTCCTGCATTCATAACTGGAGTCTGAAATTGGTTATGGGGTCACTTAGCTCTTTCTATAGCATGCTGTTTCCAATGCTTTGCAAACATATAGTCCTGTGTTACAGCTTCACCAGGTTGGCACCTAGAGCTATAGTGTCATAGGATCATACAGGTCTACAGCACAGAGAAAGGCCCTTCGGCCCATCAAGTCTGCATTGGTCAAACAAGTACCTAACTATTCTAATCCCATTTTCCAGCAGTAGGCCATTAGCCTTGTATACCATGGCATCGCAAGTGCACATCCAAATAATTCTTAAATGTGATGCGGGTTTCTGCCTCTACCATCCATTCAGGCAGTCAGTTCCAGATTCCCACCACCCTCTTGGTAAAAAAATTCTTCCTCACATCCCCTCTAAACCTCCTGCCCCTTACCTTAAATCCATGCCCCCTGGTTATTGATCCCTCCTTCCTGTCTACCTTATCTATGCCCCTCATAATTTTATACACCTCAATCATATCCCCCCTCAATCTCCTCTGCTACAGGGAAAATAACCCCAGTCTATCCAAACTCTCCTCATAACTAAAACTCTCCAGCCCAGGCAACATCCTGGTAAATCTTTTTAGATATGCCTCTTTTATCTTTAGATATCCCTCTTTTTAGGTATGCCTGGTGTCGCTCCTGTCAATCTGCCTACAGGCCTCATTGAACTGGGTTGGTCCCCTGGCATGAATGCAATTGTAGAGTAGGGGGGTATGCCTGGCTATGAGTTTACAGATTGCGGCAGAGTACAATTCTGCTGCTATTGATAGCTCTCAGCACCTCACGGATGTCCAGTTTTGAGCTACTAGGTCTGTTCTGAAACTGTAAATATTTGATCATCCCTTGAAATAATGCTGGTGGGGAATCTCCTTTTTTATTCTTTCATGGGATGTGAGTGTTGCTGGCAATTTGTTACTCATTTCTAATTGCTGTCATAATGGTGATGGTGAGCTGCCTTTTTGAATTACTGTAGTTGATTTAGTGTAGGTACACCTAGAGCTGTTAGGAAGGGAGTAATAGATTTTTAATGCAGCGATAGTGAAGGAACAGTGATATAGTCCAAGTCAGAATGGGTGGCTTGGAGGGGAACTTGCAGCTGGTGGTGTTCCCATGTGTCTGCTGCCCTTGTCCTTCTAGGTGGTGGAGGTCATTGGTTTGGAAGGTACTATCGAAAGAGGTTTTGTGAGTTGCTGAACACATCTTCTGCTCTGTGAAGTTAAGAGAGAAAATTGATTAGAGCATTGAACTTTAAAATGGCAATGCTGGGATCAAATCAACACTGCTCGTTGACTGATAACATGATCCTCCTGCTCTGCATACTTTTGGCGGATGTTCGCTGTGCACATGCTAATGACTATGTCAATATGGTGCCTGGAGATTTTCATGCTATAATTGTGTGTGTGCGGTGGATGCCATATTGGGGCTCTCAGACCACTCATAGCATCCAAAAATCGATGCTAACAAGTCCAATTTTTCACTCACTGGTCGGGATTCTGTCAGGTCGATGGGGGTCTTGCCCAAAGTGTGAAAAACTGTTGGGAAGCCCCCATCGGTTCTGTTGGGGGGGGGGCTCCTGCGGCATTTAAATAGCCACTGTCGGGTCTTGCCTGTGACTGAATATACTGTAAGTACTTTAATATTTGCTGAGGGTCAAATTCATCTTGGCGATTTTACCCACCATGTCTGTTTAGTTTCAAGATAAATTTCATTCCTATTGTCGTTAGATCAAAAGATTTTTACTTCTTCAGAAGGTTTTTCATTCTCTTCAGTAGGAATTTGCAGGCTTTTGCTTTTAGTTGTACGTAGGACCCAACCCGATGGCAGGAGTCTTGCCCGCTGAGATCTGCTAGCCAATCAAAGGATGGCAGCTCCTGATGCTGCCAGTGGGAGTGGTGGCAGTGGCATCAAAGCACACACAAGGGGTCTAGGATCACTGAGGGATCCCGGATCAAAGGTGAAATGGGGGTCGCTGGATCATTGTTGCGGGAACGTCTGTGGCCGGGAGGTTGGAGGCAAGGGCCAGGGGAAGCTTTCAGGTGCCCCCTTTTGCAATACAGGATCCCTCAATCAGGCACCATATCCAAAACATCTCTCCCCTACCCCCCACCCTGCCACACCGGGGAGGCTGCAGGCATGCCTGACAGGGCTTTCTGGGTGGCCAGCGGGAGGCGCTGGTAAACGATGTGCGCCCCCCCCCCACCTCCATTTGATCCCTGAACCACCACTAAATTGACTCAGGGATAATGGATGTCAATTGGCTCATTAATGAACCAAATTTACCTTCTGTCACTGGCGGTCTGGAGTCCCATGGGGGAGGTTTTGCCTCTGCTGAGAGACTGGTGTGGGGCCTCTCCAACAATTAAGTGGGCCCAGCCACCATGAGTCTCGCTGCAATGGGCTGCGTTAAATGCAGCCCACATCTCCTGTGCAATAGATTCAGGTTGCATTCATCAGGTCACTGCAGGATAATTTTCAACAAAATATCGACACACCGGATGCTTCACAGTAGCAGTTGTACAGCTTTACCCACTACATAACACAGTGAGAATGGTAGCATAGTGGTTATGCTAATGAATTAATAATCTAGATGCCTGCATGGTGAACTGGAGACAAGAGTCCATATCCTACTATGGCAGCTGGCGAATTTCTATTCAGTTAATTAAATAAATCTGTAATAAAAAGTTAATAATAGTCATGGCATCTATAGTCAGAATTTTGCATTTGGTATGTGCAGGTGGGCCCGACATGCTGGAAGGTAAAATGACGCGTGATGATATTGAGCGTGCATCCCGACGTCACCGTGCACCATCATGATATTTCGGCAGGCAGGTGCACTATGAGGATGAAAGGAACACTTGCCATTAACTAATAGACATGTTAAGGCCCTTGAGGCACAAATTGTATTTGATCTTGCGCAGCCCGTGTCATTTTCAGGGTGTAGCACAGGCGCAACTGGCAGGTGGGTAGGTCATATTTTCAAAAACCTCATCCACGGATAGGATAAGAGGGGTGAGTGGGGTCGCTAATGCGAGTTATTAGTACTTTAGATTATAACTTACTGCTTTTTGCTTGTGTAAACATGACAACTTCATTTCACTTCAGAGCTGCTTTGACAGAAATAACTGGCTTCAGTTCAGGACTCTGGAGGAGTCATACTACTTGGGGCCCTCCAGGTCTCAGACAGCCTTCCCTTACCCTGGGATTGTGGATTGTGCTCACCACTGGTGGCGCCTCCTCTGAGGAGGAAGAGAGGGGCAGAAGGGAGAGGAGGCCAAATGTCCTAATGCAGCTTCCAGGGGAGTAAACTGTGGGAGGAGAGGTGCAGGTACAAGGGGTGCAGAGCCAGCAGGTAGCCCAAGGCGGAAGGAGACACAGAAGATGCCACTATCCTGTTGCTAGGGTTTACAGGCAGTGATGCAGTTATCTCAATATGTCTGAGGTGCAATGTTGATGGAGACTCCACCTCTCAAGGAAGAGTGTGACTTCCATTTGTCAGATGATTGGCCCTGAGATCAGCTCCGACTGTGTGGGTGGACACCCCATGCCAGTGGCACTGAAGGTCACAGTGGCCCTCAACTTCTATGCCTCTGGTTCTTTCCAGGAGCTGGTGGGTGATCGTCATGGAGTCTCCCAATCAGCTGTCCATAGTTGTGTCAAGCTGGTGACAGACACTCTATTCAGGCTTGCATTGAGTTTCATTCACTACCACACAGACAGGACCAGCCAGGCAAACGAGCCAGAGGCTTTGCAGTGATTACTGGGTTCCCCCGCATCCAGGGTGCAATCGACTGCACACATGTGGCCATCAAGGCACCAGTAGGTGAGCTGGGTGCATTTGTAAACAGGAAGGGCTTCCATTCCATGAATGTGCAGATAGTGTGTGACCATAGAATGCAGATTCAGCAAGTCGGTGCAAGGTACCCTGGCAGCTCCTATGACACTTACTTCCTGAGACACTCCCAGGTGCCGAGACTCTTCAGTGCTCCAGCTTGGCTGAGTGGATGACTGCTGGTGACAAGGGCTATCCCCTCAAAAGGTGGCTCATGATGCCTCTCCACCATCCAAGAACAGAGGCCGAGCAGCGATACAATAGCAGCCACGCCTCCACAAGTGGTAGAGAGAGCCATCAGTCTTCTCAAGATGCTTTTCTGATGCCTGGACCATTCAGGGGGTGCACTGCAATACTCCCAGGTCGTGTGTCACTGATAGTGGTTGCATGCTGCACTCTCCACAATCTGGCGCTGAAAAATGGGGACACAATGGAGGAAGGAGATGTTGACACAGCTGCTCTGGCAGCAGGCAATGAGCCCAGTAGTGAGTCCAAGGATGAGCACTCTCCGGAAAATGCTGAGGGAATAGACGCTGACCTGGTCAACCCCCAGGGAGGCAGGAACATCTGGGACACTTTGATCCAACGCTCCTTCAGCTAGCCTACCAAAGGTGAACCACCACCACATGCCAGGGCTGCAGATTCCAAACTCGATACCTGCCAGGAACATTTGCTTTGTGAACAACATGCACCATGTGCCATTTCAATAAAGCTCAATGACTAACAAGTCACTCATAACATCATGGGTTACCCTGCACCTGCAGAACTAATGAAGCACCTAGAGTCTTGTTAAACACAAACAAATTTACTGGTGTGGTGCCTGGCATACATGAAACAAATTAAATGGAAAGGTGTTCTTCATCACACCTACTAATAAATAACTTAAAATGGGGCAAAAAAATATCATTAGTGATAAGCCGGTGTTGTACCTAAGGTGCTTTACGTTTGAGTTTATGGGTGCTATGTCTAGGTGCTCCCCTCTCGCTGGCACCAGCATTGGAGACAGCCTGCTCACTCTACTGTTTTGTTGGCCTTGATGACCTTGGCAGGCATCTTCTGGCCCATGGAGCCTGTACTGGCCCCGCTTGGGAGGGGGCGGTCAGTGGCACGGCTAGTATCTCCCCAGTCACCATAGCCTCATTGGATGTCCAATCCATCTCCCATACTGACAGTGGCCACCTGAGATCATTGCTGGTGTGAGGGCTTGCAGGTCCGAGCGCATCCCCAAGAATCTCTGACTGAGCTTCTGGAGCAGCCTCTTCTTGAGAGTCGCCATTTTCTCCATGGAGGAGGCAGTGTGCTCGGCCATGAGGGTCATTGCATTGCTCATGCTCCTCATGGACTCCTCCACAAGAAAGATCATGGTACACATTCCCTCAAGTATCTCTGCCAGATTCTCCCGCACACCCTGCTGGACTTCCAGTATCTGCTGCCTCAGAGACGACTCCAGAGGCACATCATCAGCCACTGACTGAGCAGGTTCCTGGTTCCTAGTAGTTCTCCGACTGCTGGTGCCGTGGGCACTCGCTGCCTCTGCCTGCACCTCAAGCGAGTGTGAAGTGGCCTCACCACTGTGCACTGAGATTCTATCTGCTGATCTAATGCCCACCGAGGTATCTGCGCTGGTGCCTGCCTGACTGAGATGATGTGACACCGGTGCATTTCTATCGTCCTCTGGGGTGAGCAGCAGGCCTTTAGGCTCCTGGCCTCGACGGGCTTCTGGTGAGCCTGAAAGGAAGAAAAAGGACATGTCATTAGTTGAAGTTGTTACACTGTTACTTTGCATGCCTGGCACCCGGATCAATGGGGATTCCATGTTCGAGGCTCACATCAATATACAGACAATTGTGGAATGGTTGCTATGACAGACATTCTGACCTCAGTGCACTGCACTCTTACTTCCCTGTGGCACCCTCACCATGGCTGGTTGACCTATGCGCATGGTGTCTCTCCAGCTCCAGTGCCCCCTGCTCGTATTTGGACAGGATTAGAAGGTGGGGCGGGTCTCCGCCAGTCTGCAACCTTTCAGCATTATTGTGGGCTGTCTTCTCCTGATAGGAGAAAGGAGCATTGATGAGTCCACCCTGTACCTGCATTGCCATTGCAGCCTGGCCAACCCCACCTGAGGAACACCCTGCAGGGCTCAGCTGATTCGTGACCCTGGAACTGCAAGACACTCATTCCAAGCAGCCAGAGCTCAACCCCTTGCCCAGATGCTGCCTCATTGACATTTGCCACTCACTCACACTCTAAGAATTCTGAGACCCAGGGGAGGGGACAACGCTCATAACTGCTGAGCTAAGTGGCCCAAGCCAACACAGTACTCACCCTACCCAATCGCAGGAGGTCATTGAAGTTCTTGTGGCACCACACCCATGTTCACCTCATCACTTTGTGGGAGTTCACTCTGGATGCCACCTCCTCCCAGACATGTTTGGTGAGGTGGAGGGGTGGGAGTGTGGTGGTGGGGGACCTCCACCTCCCATCCCTGGGGACAAAGATATCCAGGCGTGCTGCCATCTCCTCCAGGACGGCAGCACTCTTTGGAAAACTGCTGGGCTGACTGCCCCGCTGATCTCCCTCCCGCCTGCTGTGTTCAGCACTGACATTCTGCATAACAATGGCCCTCTGAGTCAATGGCAGCCTTTGCATGGCGGCCTGCGCTGTATTTGAATAGGCCGCCGGGTCACCATTGGACCTGGTGGACATTGAGCTCCCGCCCCTTCATGCTGATGCTGGAATTGCGCATTACGCTGGGCGGGCCTTAATTGGCCCGTCTGGGTAAAATGGCGATGCGGACTCGATTGCGGACGGTGGTCGGGTTCCTGACCACACTGCCCCCGGCTCCCACTAAGCCCACCTGACTCCCAGATTGGTATAAAAACCCTTCTCGCTCATTAATGTCCTTTTGAAGGATATCTGTCATCCTTACTCAGTCTAACCTCTGTGTGACTCTTGAGCCACATCAATAAAGTTAATTTTTAGCTGCCCTCTTAAATGGTTTAGCAAGCCACTCAATTGTATTCAAGAAGGTGGCTCACCAGCACCGTCTCAAATTCTGGACTTGTCAGTGATGTTTAGCACCTGTGAAAGTATAGGAAAAGCTAAAATGAATAAATCTGAAATAATAACAGAAAATTCTGGAAATAATCTGCAGGCCTGGCAGCATCTGGCAGGGGGGAGAGAAAGAAAGTTAACACAGTAAATCTGCATATGTCTCTCTCACATGTGCATATCTGACAAAAGGGCAGAATTAAATGTGACAAGTTTACATAGGTATTTTCTACTATAACTTTGGACAGTGGATTTTAAAATGGAAGTATGGGGTGGAATCATCCATGATTTGCACTAAGTGTAGTAGTGGGAGGGAAAAAAGGATGTTTTACCTGCCAGCCACAATGGTGGGTTTTCATGCCGTATCATCCCAATCCCATTGCATTTGTTATGCATTTGTGGGAAACACACTGCATCCTCTGATTCGCCCGCCCCACTATGACTTCAGTCCTTCAGTAAACTGGGTGCTTTATCTAAAGGCCGCGCCTGCAAAGAGCGAGCACTCTTCAAGGCTTAGGAACCTGCTGGAAACTGATAGCTGCCAAAGGGAAGAATCTTGCTGCCCCCAAATTTAGTGACACCTCCCTGAAGCACCTACTAGACGCAGTGGAGGCCGGAGACTGGGCGAAGGCCAGCAAACAAGGTCACCAATCCAGCATGGAAGGCAGTGGCAGTGGTGGTCATTGCCAATGCCCTGAAAAGAGGATAGCCATGCAGTGCAGGAGGAGGATGAATGCTCTTATCCGTTCCACCAGGGTAATTCATTCTTCTCATCACTCTCAACTTACAGACTCACAAACCCATCACACATCCACAGGGATCTCACACATCAAGGAACAACACCACTAACTCTCACACACCCTCACATCTCCATCAGGCTCATATCCTCTGGAGCTTACGTCCTCGTCCTGTCCATGGCTCCACTCACCACACAAACATTCCACACAGTGCCATGTGTCCTGCTCACACTCTTTCCATCTGTTTTCATGCAGGTGAAGCTGACTCACATCAACAAGGAGTGGTCCCAGACCGAGGGTGGAGTGGCCCACTTTAGGCCCCCACACTCACTTTGAGGAGTGTGCCATCGCGTTGGCTGATGAGGATGTGGACGATGCCTGTGGCAATAGTGAGGTTGGGGGTGAGCATCCACATGAAGATCCTGCACCACATCATCCCCCTCTCAAAGCAAATGTGAGTGCTCTGTCTCCTGCTTTTGACTCTGCTGAAATGCACTGATTATCTCTACTTTGGTTCACAGGGAGCCTTGCCAAACGACCAACACCCTCAGCCAGCTAGTCCCTCAGCTTCATCCAGGTCCACACCTCCAGCGAAGAGGACACTTCCTCCAGTGAAGAGCTGGAAATAAGCAGCCTGGATGACCCATCACAGTGCTTACCCACACCCTGCACCAGCACAGAAACACACACCTAAGTAGGACCTAGATCTAGAGCAGGCTCGGTTTCAGTCTGGTGGTCACCGCATGGACATGTGTCTGCAGCAGGAGGAGGCAGGTTCAGCCGAGATCCCTGGCACTCGGAGGACTACAGGGGAAGAGGCAGTTGTGAGGTCCAAGTCAGATGACAAGCCTCTGGATTCAGCCTTCCAATTCATCATGGAGAGCCAGCAGAAGGCAGGGGAACATCACGCAGAGCTGTAGGAAGCCCTCAGTAGAGCGGCTTGCAAATCAGAGAAATGCGTCCGCCTGCTCCCTGAAGAAGTGGTGCCCACATGTGCGCGTATGGAAGTCTCCATCAAGGATGCTGTGGAGATCCAGGTCCAGCAGACCATGTAGATGCGCACAGACCTGCACTCAATCGTGGTAGCCACTGCCTCCTCCATTGAGAGAATGGCGGCTCTCATGGAGAGGCTGCTGCAGGAACAGAATGAGGGGTTCCTGGAGTTGTGCTTGGACCTGAAAGCCCTCACACAGGCACTGACCTCAGGTGGGCTCCTCTCAGGGTGCTCCAGATGACAGCAGAAGCTGCTCCGCCCTTCTGCCCCTCTGCCCTTCCGCCCCTCTGCCAGTGATTGTGGCATCTGATGAGGCTGCAGTGACTGGGGAAATGGAACTGAGCAAATTGATGGAGTTGCAGGCTGGCAAGTCTCCGGGTCCCAATGGACTACAGCCTAGAATCTTAAAAGAGATGGCTGAGGTAGTCGATGTGCTGGTGTTAATTTTCCAAAATTTGCTAGATTCTGGAAAGGTTCCATCAGATTTGAAAGTAGCAAATATAACCCCTGTCTTCAAGAAGGGAGGGAGACAGAAAACAGGAAACTATGGGCCAGTTAGCCTGACGTCTGTCGTGGGGAAGTAATTGGAATCATTAAGGAGGTTATGGCTGGGCACTTAGAAGAGCTCAAGGCAATCGGGAAGAGTCAGCATGGTTTTGTGAAAGGAAAATTATGTTTAACTAATTCGTTAGTTTTTTGAAAGAATAACATATGCAGTGGATAAATGGGAGCCTGTAGACGTACTGTACTTGGATTTCCAAAAGGCATTTGATAAGGTGCCATATCAAAGATTAGTATGGAAAATAAAAGTGCATGGTATGGGGGTAACATATTAGCATGGATAGAAGATTGGCTGGCTGGCAGAAAGCAGAGAGTATGTATAAATGGGTCTTTTTCTGATTGGCAGGATGTGACAAGTTGAGTCCCACAAGGTTATCGGGGTTAGATGGGAACATGGAAACCGAAACACAAGATCAGCCATGATCTTATTGATTGGCAGAGCAGGCTTAAGGGGCCAAATGGTCTACTTCTGTTCCTATTTCTTGTGTTCTTATGTTCTCATCTGAGCTGGCCTGCATCTCCGCCCACCCATTGATTGTACTCCCATGCAGCACCTGTACCTGCCCAGCATGAGGTTCTTTACACTTCCAATTTTATAAGATGGTTGTTGTAAAATATGTCTTCGGCTCCCCTGTCCTTCCCCCTCCCCCAGTCACCCATGTCCTTTCCCCCATCACTGTTGATCTCCCTGGCATCACCTTCTACACCCCTACCATCATCTACTGGCCAGAACTTTTTTCTTTCTTCATTCCCTATCTTCCTGAGAATACTACCCTCATCCACATTGACCACCCCGACCTCCTTCTTCCCTCCCCCAGGGTCCACGTTTGCCTCCAAATCCCCACCAACCACTCTTGCCGTCCCTTCTACTGTTACCATTGCACTCTGAGCCTCCTGCCATATCGGCTCACTCTGCCCTCTCTCATTCTCACCATTTCCTCCTACCATGCCCACCCTTATTTCACTCCCCAGGAGGGAGTCATTGACTCCACAGATTCCTCCTTGCATGTTCACCTGGATACCTCCTTAATCCTTTCTCCACCCTAACTCCCTCCTCCACCCTTACACCTTCCTTCCCCCGAACTCCCTCCTCCTCTGAACTCCTTCCTCCAGCTGAAGCCTTCCCACCTCCGAACTCCTTCCTTCCTCTGAACTCCTTCCCTTACATCTTCCTTCCCCCTTACACCTATCTCCTCAGTTTCCTCCTCTCTCTGTAGTCCCTCCTCCTCCTCCCCAACCTCATACCTCCCGATATCATTGTTCCCCCCCCTCCCAACCTCACTCCCCCCCCCATGATATACCTTCTCCTCCCAGTCAAACCTAGACCTTCCTCTCCACCCCCTCAACGATCATCTGTAGCATACCATGGCCAAGACACTGATGTCCTGAAGCAGACTCCAGATATCAACAGTGACCTTCCATCTTCTGTGAGCTGCTTCACGGTGGCACCATGTTGATCAGAATCCACCCAGCATGTGATGCGCATGTTCCGCCAGGATCCAGTTGCTGTAGGCCTCAAGCATCTTCTGCTCCTCAGATGTCTATGATGTGAGCAAAGGCCTAAGGGTAAGTCCCGGCTTCTTCATGTCACACTTGTCAAGGCATGTTTTGGGTATGTTTTCTTGCTGGCGTGGGCGGTAAGTTTGACGTGGGGGGATGATTCCAGCGAGCAGAGTTTATAATTAGATGCAGATGCATTAAAATGATGCTCCCGATGCGTAGCAGTGGGAAAGGCTGCCCACCATTGATGGGCAGAGTGGACAACTGCAAACTGGTTTCATGACATCCTGAAACTGGTTTTTGGTTTTCCTGCCATATTGTCTGCTCATGCTTGTCTTGAAGGCTGATGGCAGTTGGGACGGAAAATTCCGGCCAGGGCCCAGATTTTCATGCTGAGGCTCTCCATCATGGTGAAAACAGCGGAGATGGCCAAAAATCCTAACTCCCGCCCTCGAACATGGCATTTCCTATTTTCACGGGGGGTGGGATTGGAGTTGGGCCAGGGTTCATGCACTCGTGGTTATTGGGGGCAGCTGGCCATTTAAATCATTAGCTGCCTTCACTGAAGTGTGATTTTGGTAGGCTTGGAGTGTGAAGCCTGGTGTGTGCAGATTAGAATGGATAAGAGCTGGTCTGAACTTAGTGGATTAATTTGGATAGCCAGGGTACCCCATTGGTGAGGTAAGGTACCCTTTGGATATGTTTCCGGGACACCTTTGTGAGAGATAAGGCACTCTTTGGGATAGTTAAAAGTCAACATGATTGTGTGTATAAAGTGCATAAGCTCATTGGAACTAACAAAACTTCCAAACAACTGTCAAGCTGTCAAAGAACTGTCAAAGCATTCAAAGAACTATTAAAGCTGTCAAAGAACTATCAAAACTCCTTGGAACTGCTCAAATCTCATTGGAACTGTCAAAACTGTCAATGAATTTAACTGTTCTGGGCTTTGAATTTTAAAAAAAGTCTGGAGTCCAAAATAAATTCAGTACTTGATATTTCATTCTTACTGTTGACATACGCCTGAGGACTACCATTATAGGATTTGTGCTGCAATGACTGATTTTACAAACTAACATTATCAGAGTGGGGAGCCTGTTAAGTGAGCAGTTTGACCAAATGGTTATAGGTTGGAAATGTCTGTCTTCATAAGAGATCAGTTGAAGGAATTTCTATGTATTGATTAGTTTTTTAAATCAGAGTTTTTTTTTTGTCTAAAATAGTGAGGCCATCAATAGCCACATTGGGCAATATTTTTAGCTCGGTGGATGTGCACGTGCCTGACCTGCTTGAGTGGGAAATGTCATACGTTGACATTGGGTGAGCATCCCGAAGTCAACGCGCAGTTGTGTGATATTTTGATCGGCAGGCGAGTGCCAGAGTCGGCAGCTTGCCTGCTGACAATGAAAAGGCCTGTTAAGGCCATTAAATGATCAATTAAGTAAAACTTTTCGCTCCCCGTCAAACTTTATGGTTGGCGGGCAGGCGAAAAGGCCAAGTGGCCTTTGTACCTTTTAGGAAACCTCATCCATGGGCAGAATGAGGTTTCCTAAAGCAAATAAAAATAAAATAAAAATTTTAAAACCTAATTAATAATATGTCCTTGCTCATGTAATAGAGTTACATGAGGGGACATGTTTCATTACATTTTTAATTTCTTTATTTTTTTTTTATAAAACTCTTCATCTCTCTGAGGAAACTCTGTGCCTCAGGGAGGTTATCAAGTGCGCACATGTGCACATGTATGAAGTTTGCGCTCGCCTCGCTTGCACTTCTCCCGACCGTCCGCACAGGCAGCGCTGAGTGCTGCTGCTCGTGTTTCACCCATCAGTGTGAAATTGCCTTCTAACCCCGATCATGGGCGACGGTCAGCTTCCCAACTGCTCCTGCCCACCCCCACCGAGCCCACCCAACAAGGGCAACATTCTGCCCATTATTTTATAGCAGCAAGACTCCTGAGGCTTGCCCATGGTGGATACTAGGTGAATTGGCATGGAGGGGGTAAGGGCAAAGGGTGGTCGGTGGGGCATGGGTTGGCATGAGTTGGCACTAAGTTGGCATAGGGGCTATAAAGGATCATGAGGAAATAGGGGACATAGGGGGTATGAGGGCCATGGTGTTGGGTAGTGGGCCATGGGTTGGCATAGGGGGTATGAGGGACCAAGGGGCTGGTTAGAAGGGCATGTGTTGGCATGGGGGTATGACAGACCATGGGGGATGGGTGGGGGCATGAAATATCATTGGTTGGCATAAATGGAGCATGGGGAATGTGTGGGTGGGTTGAAGGAGGTTGTGGGGGGGGGTGGTGAGGATTGGAGGGTTGATTTTTGCTTTAACCATTTTTTAAATTAAATTCAACAAAGTGCTGGAGCACAGAGGCAGGCCTTCTGTCCAGCTCGCCTCCACACCCGGCAGCTTCTGCACTTGTTCCGGGGACGGCTGGTCCAGCTTCTAATCCAGCCCGTCCTCCAGAAAATCAGAATTGTTTTAAAGGTTGGGTTCGCAGTGTTGTGAATTTTCCCATTTCTGTGCTCCTGACCCGGGAGCGAAACCTGGGTCTTGGTCTGGATTCCCTATGTGCAATGTTATTTCTGTCATCAAACTCAGGGAATTTCAGGTTCTCTGGGTGAGCTATTTTAAACAAGTTTGATGTTTTCAGGTGTCACTGATAAAAGGAAAAAAAACCTACTTAAATTCCAGGAATATCTTCTGGTGATTTTACATTTAAAAAGCTGAAATAAATTTGTTGGTTATGTGCTTTCCCATTCTTTCCCTTCACCTATTCTCCTTTCTTACCAATTCTTTGTCCTCTTAAATTCCTCTCTTTGCTAACCTTAATGAAAAAGCTAGGCATGAACAAAATTGGTCTAATGGATTTTTAATCACTTCTGCCATCAACCATATCACAGACCTATCGTTTTATCCTTTCTTCCCCCCACCCTATTTCCTTGACCCTGTGCAAATTAAGACCTGTTACATTGCTAACTTTTTCCATTTCTGTGAAAGGTCAAAGACCTGAAATGTTAGCTCTTATTTCTCCCTCCACAGTTGCTGTCTGACCTGCCGAGTATTTCCAGAGTTTTCAGTTCTTATTTCAGATTCCCAGCATCCGCAGCATTTTGATTTTAGAAGAAATGCCTCATGAAAATGTATTTGTTTGTTTGCTAACACCATATGAGAACTTAGATGAGAACTGATGAAACTCACCAAAATTATGGAAAGTGAGTGTCAGAAAATCTTTAGTTTCAAATAATTGGAATCAATGCTTTTCGTTTCACCTGCCTGCTGATCTTAAGCAAAAAAGTGGACCTGAGAATCATACGGGTAATGTTCAGTTAACTTGGCAAATGGCTGAAAGCTTTTCCCAAGTACTGAACAACTTGAGCCATCAAGTCATCTGTTCTCCCGTTGATTTTGTTGGTGCTAATTTGCTGAAGCCTAATTTACTGAAGTTTCATTCTAGTTGAAGCAGGTTAATGGGTGCACATTGCCAGACCTTTTGGCCATTGTTGGCCCAGTGGTTATCTTGTAATGTTTTTCACAACAGAGACCTAGATGATTATCACAATAAAAACACTAAAGAGGGATATTTCAACAGGAAAGGGTGGCACTTTAATGACTCAAAATGAGATTGTATTGCTGATAGTTTGCTCAGTTGCTTGTGAAGACCAATGTTTGGTCTTGTTGATTGAAGCAGCACATATTCGCACTCTAGACAACAAAGCTTTATTTCCTTAAAGGTTTTATTAAAAAAGGTGACTATCAAGACAATTTTATTTCTTATAGCATGGGAGTTAATGTTGGTCCTGATAAATTAACTTATTGGATTAAATTAGTTTATCGCAGCATTAAGCATTGAAAAGCCAGATATTAACTGAGTTAGGTATAGAATAAATCTCTCCCTACTCTCTCCCAACAGCATTTATTAACCCTGACCTTAGTAAAGCACCCTGTCTGATAAATTAACTGATTGTGATCTTTGTAATTTCTTAAGAAATGATTGTAAAAATATCAGCACCAAATTATGGGCAACCTTGTACAATGATAAAGAAGCTGAAATACTATTTTGATTATTTGTATAAATTAGAATAGGAATTGGACCTTTTGAAATATCCTGTACTAACCAAAACACACAACTAAAGCAATGGGTTGAATTTTAACTTTCCAACCCACTTGCAGTGGGGAGCTCAGCAGCATGCCAGAGACCAGAATGTTTCAGAAGCTTATTTCTCAAAAGCTTTCTAACCACTGCATCTAATGTTTGGGATTCCCAGCAGTTGAAGCAAGTGGGCATGATGATGACATGCATCAGTTCAACTTTTTAAAGGGAACTTGTGAGGGTCAGACTTGATCCTGGTACAGGTCTTCAGACAAAGCCAGAAGCTGCAGAAACGGGGTCACAATGTAATACACAGCACCATGCATCAGCAATGCATCTCTGTGCATGATGGTGCTTGGGCCAACAGGAAGATTTTATTCCCTTTGGTCAGGAAGAAGAAGCCCGCTTCTGAAAACAAAGAGGCATGGTTGGAAGTGGTTGAGGAGGTAGCAGCAAGAATGTGTTGCCATGCTCCTGGACACAGAAGAGATTCAATTATCTAATCAGACTAGGAAAGGTGAATGGCATGGCATATTCAATTATATCTTGATGCGCATCTTACCCCAGCCTTCCTCCATCTCCCCAAGTCTTCTCCTGTACCTCACTCCCCATACCAGCACACCTTGCAGTTATTCCCAATCTCTTTGCCCAGGCACTTCCTCACATCCCTATTTGTTTATCACCCACTGACACTCATACTTATTTTAATGTAATGTCATACTCACCCCTTACAATTAGGCCCTCCACAAATGTTGGCCTTCCATCCCCCATTTCTCCCATTTTATTTTCCTCCTTGCAGGCAAAGAGAGCACAGAACAGCAGGGAAAGGCAGAGAACTGGAAGTGGTCCTCTAGTCATCTTCACCTTGACAACTGCAGAGGCATTCCTGGCCATTGGAGATGGAGAAATTGAGGTCTCCTTGCTGGTGACAGAATTAAATATCACACATCTACATTATATACAACACTCACTCAAGCTGACTTGATGTCAGTAGGCATGAAAAGTGTTAATGTGCACAATGATGACTTAGAAACCTCTTACCATGCCTTTCATACTTACCATTTCTTTCATCTCTCAAAGGCACTTCAATTGTCCCTCAGGATGTGGCACAGGAGAACAACAAAGACTCTTCAGAAGAGACTTGACCTTTACCTCTGTTTCTCCCTTCGCAGATGTTGCCGGGCCTGCCGAGTATTTCCAGCATTTTCTGTTTTTATTTCAGATTTCCAGCGTGCACAATATTTTGCTTTTGTCTTCTGACAATAGTCCTTGTCTCCAAGAAGCTGTCTGCTGACTCTGCTTCAAAGGGTGAATATCTCAGGGAAGCTTGACTGGCACAGGGTGAAAGCATCACAACAGCTCCCTGGGAATCTTACACAAACATGCATGATGATCTTCTTGTAGTTACAGGTGAGCTGAACATTTTAACAGGTAGAAGCCCCCCTGTTAACAAAACACCAGGTGATCTGGGGCTGCCTTGATTGCCACATGTGTACAGTCCTGTGGGAAGACAGCCAGAGCAGCAAAGTTGAACATCCACTCATTCTGATTGGCCACATTGGTTTAGAAGTACACGTAAGTGCTGGTCCTGGTAAATATGGCCTTGGTCACCTATGAGAAGTGCTTGTGGGTAGCAGGATGCAAGATTCTACAGCTATCACCTGCTAGTTCCTGGCAGGAACCAGACGTGTGGAAGATCAGGGTTGTGGTGACCTTGATGGACATTGAGAATGTGTGTCCACCTGGTCCACTTGGTAGGAGCTCTTCTTCCAGGAGACTGCAAATATCAGTGACCATCTGACACAAAACTCTGAGCTTCCTGAAATACTGGTGATTGGTCATTTCCAAGAACGTTATCCCCCACCTATATACCCTATGTTGGGGGCTCTTGAGAGCTACCCTTCTGTGTTCATTCCCTCTCCCCAACGGAGAGGCAAGCGGTTGAAGAGAAAGCTGCTTCTGCTCCTGCTGGTGTAATACCTGCTAGTGGTGGTGTTGCTGGTGTTACTTATTTTGTTTATCATCATAGGTCCAAGGTAGAAGTGCATAAGTGGCTCTCATGATGAACTGAAGGTTGGCATCTAGGAAGTGTAGATCAATCAATGTAGACTCCAAAGTAATGGAAATCACCCTCAAATCAATGAAAGCACACTCTCAGAACAAGTCATTTGTGCAAAAGCATTTCATCTAGGCAAAGAAGCTGAAGTTAGTGGGTGCTCTCATAAGTTAAAGCATTTCTTGAATGTCATTTGTTTAGCTCCTTCAAACTCTGTTGTCCTCTCACCTTGATTTCCATGGCGAGTTCCAGGAACACAGGAAACCTGTGTACATAATGTTAAAGTTAGAATCTAGGGTTAAAGAATTTAATAATGAAGACTTGAAATTATTTAAATTGCTGACCCACCTGTACTATGTGGGGGTGGTGGAGGTGGGGGAGGGGTTGTTGTTGGGGAAGAGGTGGCCTTCCTGTACGCTTCAGATTACACTGAGGTTAAAGGTGGAATGTTTCTGCTGGTTTCCTGCAATGCCACTAATTTCAGCACTTTTGCCACCTACTCACTAAGCCATCCACCATGTCAGGTTAAAATCCCCCCTCCTCCCTCCCTGCCTAAAGTTCGGTGTTATTGGGATTGATAAGATTTTGTAAAAATAAATTCACAGATATTCTGTGTGTTGTGTATGTACCCATCGAGGCACATGGAAATGAAATGATTTCCATGTATCCTGCATTCAATGGCGTTATGCTGTTTGAGGTTAGATATGACAAGGTTCAATTGTAGTGCCAGACCTGAGCCAATTTGTCCTGATAACATACTTCAACCTAAACCTAGGAAAAGCTTCCTAAATTGCATTAATGTAACATTTCTACCCCACCATATTCATTATCTTCATTGTTTTCCTACAGTGAAAGGTTTGAAAATGTGCCACTGATTGGTATTAGAAGTAACAATCCATTCACAATGACGTGCTTTCCCCTGTGGAATAATATCTTTTAATTACACTCTATTATTACAATTCCATCAAAGTGGCTTTTCAAATTGGTGTATTTGCCATGGTCAGAGATTAAAGCTAAAGGTCACATTGGTTTTATTTATTTCACCAAGGATATTGGAAAGTGGAAACATCTGCTTTGGCTTCTTAAAGTCATCCTTGGAAAGCCAGAGGCCTGGACCAGTCAACCAGTGTTAGCAGTGATATAATAAGCTGTCAGTATCATTAAAAACATTGAGTCCCACACTAACTGGGTTTGGCAGTAGGGCTGTCAGTCTGAGAGAAAAGACCTGCTGCTTAAAGGAGATTAACTTTAGGATTATTAGCTTCTCTGCAGGTTGTCTTTCACCAGCCTGACACATTATTCACACCCAAGTTCAAAATGATAACATTAAATAAATAGGGTTCATTAATTTTTTTCTCTTTATATAAAAGTTAACTTATTTATCAGTCAGAAAAAATCATGCAACAATTCAAAAATGGAGTACTTAATCACTCCCATGGTAACCAATGCTAAATTAATCTGAGTAATTGATGGATGGCTCACCACACATGTAGTTGATTTAGATTCCATTAAAAAAAACTGAAATCACTTTATTTATCTTAAATAAGATAGGAAGAATGTAAGGATCTATTACTGATTATTAAAGTCAGTTTTTACACAATTTGGTCACATACCAATTTGATCCAAGTCATAAGTATAGGTGCAACACAGATATACTGTTTCAGAAAGACATCACAACATCCCTTTGCTGTTTTACTTTCCACTTACCTCTGTGGATGTGAATGCTCCCATTATCTGATCTGCAGCTGGGAGTGAGGCTGGGATGGGCCTGGGCCAGGGCCTGGGTCATGCAAAGTCAGGTCAGGCCAGGCCAGGCCAAACCTCCAGCATGTAGTAAATTCCAAAACTTGGGTGGTGCTTTTGGATAGCATGCTATGAACTACAATTTGAATAACTGTTGGGCATCTTTTGTATCTGTTTCACATCCACACTTTTAGTAAGGCTTTATAACTAGCATTTAATTCAAAGCACACTTAAAGACTTATTTCTTGTGTAGAAACGTAAGAAACAGGGATAGGAATAGAAAGTGAAGGGTAAGAGATTGGCAAGTTGTGGGTGGTGGTGGTGTAACCCCAGGCATAAGAGCTGCAATCTCTTTTGTTTTTTATTTATGTAATAATTTGGACATAAGCATGAAGAATAAGATTACAGTTTACTGATGATACCACGACAAGCTATAAGAAAGAAAGCAAGAGGCTCCAGGACTACATAAATATATTAGCAGAGCAGGCAAATAGATAGCAGATGTAATTAAATGCAGAGCCATGTGAAATATCACAAGAAATTTCACAAGAAAAACTTGCATTTATATTGCACTTTTCACAATCAACAGATGTCTCAAAGCTCCTTACAGCCAATTAACTACTTTTTGAAGTGTAGTCACTATTGTATAGTTGCTGTAAAGCAGCAGCCAACAAATACAGAGTAAACTCCTGCAAACAGCAATGTGATAATGACTTGATATTCTGTTTTGTTTGTGATGAGGGATAAATATTGGCCAGGACACCAGGGATAACTCCCCTGCTCCTCTTTGAAATAGTGCCATTGAAGCTTATACATGGATTATTGAAAATAAAAGCAGAAAATGACTTTGAATTTGTATAAGGCACAGATGAGTGCATGGACTCCTAGGCTCTATGTTACAGGAAATAATAGAGGCATGGAAAAGGTACAGTAGTGATTGAGTAAATGTTGGGAAGATTAAAAACACTGGGCGTCAGAGATCTCGCCTGCTAGCTGGAGAGCTGGTGAGAGACTGTGCGCCGACCCACAAGCCAAGCCATGCCAGCAGCAGGACTTCTCCTGGAACCTCAACCTCAGGGGCGGAAGTCTCACTTACTGAAAGCTGCCAGCCAATCAGAGCCTGCAGGTCTTGTGCTCCGCAGTGCCACGGGAAAGCTGGTGGCTGTTGTAGGAAAAACATCTACTGGAGTCCCAGGATCACGACCCAGGCCGCAGGTCAGAAATGTGGGAGGAGGTGGTGTTTTCATTGGGAGTTGTGTATTGACCGAAGCAAGAGCAGGGGGCGATTATCAGTGGGCTTCTCTGCTTCTCAATGTCGAGTCTGTTGATCAGGTACTGAGTGCCTTTGGTAGAAGAACTAACCCACCAACCACCTCCTCCGCACCACCGCACCGCACCCCGCCCCCCCCACCCCCACCCAATCCCTGACAAGCTGGTTGCACAATTTTACCTGTCATGCACACTGCATGTCAACAGGCCTGCCTGTGGCAGTGGGATGAGGCCCTTAAGTGGTCATTAATTGGCCATTAAAGGGACACAATAGGCAGCAGGGCAGGAAGGTCGACCATGGGCCTTCCTGCCCAGAACTTAATTGTGGTGGATGTAGGAAGGCAGTGTGTTCCAATTCGCCAACATCCCACCTAATTACATGCTCTTCTTGCCTCCAAGTTCATCACCAGGGAGAGCAGTAGATTCTGCTGCTTGTCTTCAGTCCCCTCCACAAACTCTGTTCCCTAGCCACTTACTCCATCCCTTTCCCTGACAACCGTCTGACACTGAACTCTCCCTCCCTAAATATTTCTGCCTCATCACCTTTCTTTCCTCCCTAAAGCCCAGTTTCCATATCCTGATACTTTCTTTTGTGGCTTTGTGACAAATATTGATTGATAATGCTCATGTGAAGCTCGTTGGGACATTTTACTATGCTAAACATGTCAGATAAGGAAACAAGTTGCTGTTGCTGTTGGAGAATGAAACCAGGAATAAGGTGCCACGCTTATGAAAAGTTTCTTTTGAATTAAGCATTGTTTCCACTGGTTAGAGAAGCCATGAAAATGGGACATACATTACGTATTATCAGTTGTAGAGCAAAAAGGGAAATTCTGAGATTTTTTTGCGTGAGGAGGTCTGAGGAGAATGTGGATTGTTTTACCATTAGTGATCATATGACACTGTTTAAAGTAGAACTAGGTAAGCATTTGAAAAGTAGGGCCCTGATATTTGCTCCAGAGGTGTGTGTGCAGAATTGGGGAATTTTCCACCCACCGACCCCGCCTTGGTTGCATGCCCCTTGTGGATCCTATGCCATCTTAGCACCAACTCATGCTGAATGTTGCCCCCACCACCCTTTGCCCTTACAACCTCCATGCCAGCTCACCCAGTGTCCCCGGTGGGTAGATATCAGGAGCCATGCTGAGATGAAATAAAATAAAAATAAAATTCCAAGTATCTACTACAGACTTCACTATATAAAAAATGTCACTTATTGATAAAAGCCCATTCAATATATTTAAATTCCCTCAACTACTTAATCCCTTATAAAACAAATAACCCTACATCAAGACAATTAATCCCTTCATAACCTCTTGAAAATGTCATTCAAACTGTGAACTTACATTTCCCCCCTCCCCCAACTGTGATAATGATGGGCAGGATTTTCCCCCCATCGAGGGCGAAGTTTAAGGGTGGGTGCACACAGGCACGCTTTTGATCGGCGCCCCCAATTGGAGGCGTGGCGCCATTTTACATGGACAGGCCAATTAAGGCCCGCCAAGCGTGACACCTGCACAGAAGCACTGTGTACACCCTGTGAGGGCAGGGGGGAATCCCAAAATCAAGAATGTGCTCTTTCACGTATGCGCACAGAAGAGTGCACTTATCTCCCTGAGGCTAAGTGCCGCCTCAGGGAGATCAGCTCTAAATGTAAAAAAAGCTAAAAATAGAATAATAAAATTTCCCTAGCATGTCCCCTCATGTGACACTGTCACATGAGTCGGGACATGTCCATAATTTTTACAAAAACTTTATTAAAATTTTTAAAAACCTGCATGAGACCTCATCTCACCTGTGGATGAGGTTTCATGTTTTTTCTAATTCCTGTAAGGGCTCCTGGCCTGCCCGCCAACCTTAAGGTTGGACGGGCAGATCTACTAATTAGTTTAAATATTCTGTCAATGACCTCAATTGGCCATTGACAGGTCGGCGGGCGCACAGCTGATTTTGCTGCGCCCCTGCCTACCGGACAATTTAAATGGGGCACAGTGATGTCAGTAGTTCCGCCCGATGTCACCGTGTGTCATTCTATGTGTTGACGAGTGGGCCCGCCCACCCGCCCACCCCCCCTCTCACTCACTGACAGGAAAACCCTACCCGATGGGTTGTAAAAGCAGTCAAGCAGTAATAATACGATAATGATAACCCTTATGGTTATATCAACAGATATTGAAGCTGCAAGCACTTATTTTTTTCAACTCAGTGACATAGCAGGGTTTCTTTTCAAAATTTAAAGGACTGGGGATTTTAAAAAAAACTTGACAGCTGGACAGTTCCAGAGGCCTTATCCACTTTCTACAAGCATTCATATCTATTCCTAAAAATCACAAGTCACACACTGCGGAAAACAGACATCGTTCCAGCGAAAATGCAGTCTGTTTGAACTCAGCACCGAGTTCAAATGGCTCTGCTGGGTTCGAGTTTCCTATTGGTGTGAATCACATCCCACTCCATTTCCCCAAACGGCGAAAACAGGATCTGTTGGAAATGGGGGTGGAACTTCCAGATCCAGGGCCCCGGTGCCATTTTGGTTAAGGTGCGGAGTTCTCCATGACTCCGTGAAAATTCAGGCCTAAGACTTTAAAACATTGCAAGAAAAGGAAATGGAATTGCAATAATGGACACCATTTGAAGATCCAGCACTGAAGAGCAAAGTGATGTCCTTCAGTTATAATTTCAATGATTACTTGATTCATTTCTCTCAAAAATGAAGAAATCAACCAATTATTTGAATGACCATGTTATTTCCTTATCAACCACACAATACACGCCATAAACAAAGCTAATGTGTAACTTTAAAGAATAGTTTTCATAAATTTACCCATAAACCTATCTATCCCACCTTACAATGTTCCTAACCACTTTCCCCAGCACTGGCCTCCAATCTCTCAGAGGCCTTGGACGAACTGGGAAATGGGAGGCCTCTGATTGGGCTGGCAGCACTGAGATGCAAGCTGCCATATTTAATTGGACAGTGACCCTGGAGTGACCTCTTAATTGGGTGCCGGTAAACACCTCCAAGGGCCCACAATCTCCCTATGTGGGCTCGGGGGCAACTTTTGATCCTAGCAACGGGAGTACCTTCTATTTAGTAAAATCAGTCTCTTGGTCTTCACTTTATTGATTGAATTGTCAAATATGTCAGAAAAATCATAAGCAGAATTTTACGCCCATCGGCGGGCACGCGCCTGACCTGATCAGATGTAAAGTCACGCAAGATGACATAGGGCGAGCACCCTGACGTCATCCTGCGCTTGTACAATATTTCGGTCGGCGGGTACACACAACAGTTGAAAGCGCACCTGCTGACAATTAAGAGGGAAACTAAGCCCATTAATGGAGCAATTGACTCTGATTTTTGTGATCCGTCCAAACTTATGGTTGGCAGACGGGTGAATCGGCCAGGTGCCTTTACATTTTTCATGAAACCCCATCCAAGGGCGGATGAGGTTTCTGTTATAAAATAAAAATAAAAATCTGCGGACAGTATTTTTATAATCTATACGTTCAGGTGCCTGATTGTGATGCTTGGATATTTTTTTCCAGCTTTTTGAAACTTTATTTGATGGTTTTCGGATCTGCAGTTCCCTGAAGCAGCTTCAAGGTGCTTTCTCTCGGCGCTTGCCTGCGCCTGCGTTGACGTCATTGCCTGCCCTCTTCCCGCCCCCACCCCGGCAGCGGTCAGGATTTCAGCACACGCTTCATACTGGCTGGCCGTTAATAATGGCAGCCGGGGGCTGATCGCGGTTGGCGATCCTTTTCCCGGTTGATCCTGGGCCCGCTGATTGCGCCCACTTGCCAAGCTAAAAATTCAGACCCATGTATTTTGATGAACTAAGAAACAGAGTGACCTTACTTCAACTCCCTGAGATATTGTATCTTATTAGAACTTTTGGTTCATGAACTTTGATGTCAAATGACTTTTCTGTTAAGTTTTCAATAGTCATGATATCTACAGACATGGATCAATTCCACATATCAGAAGAGATAGTGGGATTGACTTTGACAATAGAAACAAATAATATTTGTTTGGTTTAAATCCAAAAAATATATTTGACTAGTAGATGGAAAAGCTGTCCAAGAGAGCAACTTCCTCCTTGAGTCCTTGTTATACAGCCACATGATGCATGAAAATATTAATGAAAGATGATATAGGTGTTGACAAAATAGTGTTGGATGTATCGCCTGACACTTTGGGCCATGGAGTGGTAATCACTGTCACGTTGTTTTATGTCTTGGGTAAATGAGTTTGTTGGCCAACCAAACTCCAACTGCATCCTTCCTATGTTCTCATCAATTGCTGCCTCCTCCAATCAATAAAGGGGAGAGACTGATGTAAGGATAAACAGTGATGGTTTATTGAGACATAGGGCAGAGCACCAGATCATACGTGCTCACTCAGAAATCTCCAGAACTAGACTTATAGTTCCCAGTTGCCCGTGCTATACAGTGATTTGTCAGTGCTGTCATATGATCAGTACACTTGCATCCTCTTGAAGGGACAGGGTACCTAACTTTACCATAACTCTCCCCCTTTATTAAAATTACATCTAACAAGCTTAAAACACATTAGCTATTAACACAATAACTATTTACAGGTCAATTCTCTCAGAAGACTTTCTTTGACTGGTTGAGTGTCATAGCCCAACAACCTTGGCTGGTGTTTCCGAGACATCCTTTTCAGGGGCAGTTGCCCACTATGTCCCTCAGTGGATGATTTCATCATCTTCCGGGTGCAGTCATGTTCACTCCTGCTGCCCCTCCCCTCCAAGCTGAAACAGTTAAAGGGTAACAAGCACAAAGCAACACAGTGATGAGCTACACAATGTGTGAGAAGAAAGAGGAAAAGAAAAAAATAATCTTTTTGTTTTTCCTTCTGAGGACTGTCAATAATTTCTCCATTTCTTCCTATGTGTCCTTTTCTTGGGAGCATTGACCCTTATCTCTGTTTTTGTTTTAATTTCATTGTTGGCTAGACTAGACTCAGGCGTGAGCTGAACATGAATGAGCTTAGTAGTCGGGTTTTCCGACAGCTCTTCTGAGAACTCAGGACCTTCTATCTTTAAAACTTCATGGCTTTTACACAGCTGCTGCTTTAGCTCTTCAAATTCTTTCCTATTCTCATTAATAGTTTCCTGGAGAATCGCATATCATTGCCCCTTCTCAGCTAATTTGTTCCTTAACTCAGCCAGAGACAGACTTAACTCTTCCTTTTCTTCTTCAATTCTTTTTCGTGGCACAAATTGTGAGTTGATTGAATTTTGTAGTGTGCTAAAGATCTTTAATAGATTTTCCATTTCCTTTGGAAGGATGCTGACTTCAGTTTGAATTCTGAACCGATGTATTACTTCTACGGGCTTCTCCCGTTAGGTCTTTGTGTTCTCATTTTTTCTTGTAGCACCACTTCTGGTTTTGAACTGGGAAATTAGTAGGCCCTCAAGATTTATCTCTCCCAGCCAGTTCCTTCCAAGGAGACTCAGTACCCTGCCTGACATTACAAATAGGGGTAATTTTACAGACTGTTCCTCATACTGCATATTGACTTGACATACGCCTTTCAATTTATTTCTTCGCCTGTGTATGTCCTCAGCTTTGTGTCCGAAACTTCTAACTTCAAAGCTTGGGTTCCTTTACTCAGATATCTAAATGTATGCTCTCCAATGAAGGACATTGACGCTCCCGTATGAACTTCCATCTTAATGGGTTGTCCGTTAACTGCAATGACTACTTGAATTGGCTTGGTTCTACCCACTTTGAGGTTATATAACAAATGGGTGTCTGATTCTATATCTTCTGGCTCTTCCATGAGGCATATTTCATGATATTTCCTTCTGCCTTTATAATGTTGTTTTAGTCTTTCTCTGCAGTGCCGCCTTATGTGGCCATAGCAGTGGCAGAAATAGCACTCGACTTATTTGGGTTCTTGTTAGCTCACTGGGAACCTGGTTGTATTTTTCTCATACATTTTGTGGGATTTCACTGCAATACCATTGTTTTTCAAAGGTCTGGAGCTAGAGAGCATTTCGCACCTTTCCGTGGAGTCCAAAGTTTTTGCACCTCATATTGCCGGATTATCCCACCTGACCAGATGGATGGCGCCATTTTGTGTATCTTTTATAACTTTGGAATTTCTGGCAGTACTCTCCATCGCGGTAGCTAATTCCAATGTATTGAAGTCCAGACTAGGTTCAGCTAGCAAATGCCTTTGGATAGGATTATCTCCAATCCTGCTTATCAGCCGGTCTCTCAACATTTCATTCACAATGCTCAGTTAATGCCTTTAAAACGGCCGCATAGTCAGCTATCGTCTCCTCTGGAAACCTATTCCTTGAATTGAACTTGAAGCGCTGCATAGTAACTGAGGGCTTTGGTCTCAGGTGGCTCTGTACAATTTTTATTGACTCGTTAAAAGTCTTCGAATCTGGGGTGCTGGGTGATGTAAGGCTGTGGATCAGCCTGTACATTTTGCTCCCACATGGGGACAAAAGAATCGCCATCTTCTTCTCCTTCCCCTGTGATGTCATTAGCCCCAAAAAAGAATGCTAGGCGTTCAAAATACTGAGACGAGTCATCTGAAATAGGGTTGCATGGATCGACACTGCAGCATTGTGAATGACTGCAAGGGTATGCACCTCCAATAGGCTTTCCAGGTAGTGATGAATTTAGGTGTTTGGTTTACTGTGGAGTTGCCCTTTCTCTGGGGTCTCTTATAATTTTTTGTCCATAGCCATTTTTCATGTATTTACTCTTTTAAATATATTGCCACTTTAAGAGCAGTCACCGCTTTTTTAAAAACACTGTCTCTGCAACTGCTGGCTTTTCTTTGCTGTTTCGCGCACTTTTTGAGTTTTGGCGTGATCCCGATTCTACAGGTTTTAAAAATTTTTTTAAACTGTAGCACTGCTTTCTGCTCTGATTGCTGGCTGTTGCCTATTTTACAAATTAAGTACAGATGCTCTTTCCAATACTTTGCTCACCCGTCTTGAAATTTATTTTCTTTTGTTCTTTATCCTTGTCACCACTTTTATGTCTTGGGTAAATGAGTTTGTTGGCCAATTGAACTCTAATTGCATGCCTTCCTATGTTCTCATCGATTGCTGCTGGCAATCAATAATGGGGAGAGACTGATGTAAAAATTAACAGTGATGGTTTATTGAGACCATAGGGCAGAGCATCAGATTATATGTGCTCACTCAGAGACCTCCAGAAGTAGACTTATAGTTCCCAGTTGCCCATGCTGTACAGTGATTCGTCAGTGCTGTCACATGATCAGTATATTTGCATTCTCTTAAAGAGACAGGGTACCTCACTTTACCATACATTGCCACTTCGGTCCTTTTTATTTACTTTAGTCTGGAGCTGCACAGTTCTTGCTCTGACTCCAACCTGGGCCTGCTGAGAAATATGCAGTGCAGCTGCTTCTGGAGGCTTTCAGTGTAGTGCAGGGTTGTCAGAGGGAGTGAAGCTATGCCCAGGAGTGGTGGAGTGGGGATGGGGATTGTCGTGTGGTCAGGGTGTGGTGTGAGGGTGGGGGGAATTAGTCTGGTCATCAGAGGGTGTTAGTTGGGGTCATTCAGGGGGGTGGAGGTAGGCAGGAGGTCAGGAGGGATTGTCATGGGTGGGGAGATAGTTGGGTGGTCAGGATGCAGTGGTTGGGGGGTGAGGGATTATTCAGGTGGTCAGGGGGTAGCAAGCAGATAGGGGTGGGGGGACAAGGGTTAGTCAGGAGGTTGGGGGTGCGGGGGGTCAGGTGCCGGGGGGGTAGCCGATTGGTTAGGAGGGGGTGGGGGATGGGGGGAGATTGGGGGTTGGGGTTTAGTTGGGGGCTGGGCGGTCGAGGGGTGGGGGTTAGTCGGGTGGTTAGGAAAGGTTGGGGGTGGGGGGTTTTTGGGGTTGGGGGGGCAGTCGTGGGGGTGGGGCGTGTTGGTGGTAATTGGGGGGTAGGGGTTGTATTTGGGGGTGTGGGGGCAGTCAGGGTGTGGGGGAGTGGGGATGTAATTGGGGGATAATTTGGGGTGTCAGACAATATGTACCATAGTTACCCAGGAGTTAGAATTGGTTTTAATCCTTCTAGTGTTTCCTGTGTAACTATTTGACTAAGTGAGTCAAAACCATCTGAAGTCTCTGACTTAAATTGGATTTTAGAAGGTTCCAGGCGCAGGGTAAAAATTGAAACTTCCCAGGCAATTCCCATGCAGTCCTTGCTGGGGGACTTCTGAGGGGTCTCCAGAGCATCTTCCGGGGTACCTCCGGGTTATGACTCTCTGGAGAACAGAAGATCTGGGCCATGGGGGGTCAATTATTGAGCTATGTAATCACCAATCATCTGGCAGAAAAATAGTGAGGTGGACCAATTAACAGCTGTGAAGTAGAATGTAGGAATGCCACAATGGTTTATTTTTTGTGTCCTAACTTATACGCATGAATGCATGAACAACAACAGTATTTCTATAGCACTTTAACATAATAAAATGTTACAAGGAGCTTCACAGGACTATTAAAAAAATAAATTTGACCCCAAACCAGATAAGGAGAAATTAGTGCAGATGAACAAAAGCTTGGTCAAAGAGGTAGGTTTTAAGGAGTGTCTTAAAGGAGGAAAGAGAGGTAGTGAGGCTGAGAGGTTTACAGAGGGAATTCCTGATCTGAGGGACCAGGTTCATGAACATTTATTTAATAGTGACCGTAATGGCCAACATTGTATTTGAAAGTGAAAAATGTGAAAACAGCTAAGAATTTAGACTTAGGTAAGGCTGAATTTTAAAGGGATGAGATAGAAACTTCTATGGTTTTACTCCCTAAAAGATTTGCCCAGTTTACTGTGGGCAGTTTCTTTCTCATTAATGTGTTACAGAACCCCTAAAAGACAGAGGCTCCATTTGCCAAGAAAACATCCATGGATGACTAAAGAGGTGGGGGTCATTATAAAAGAAAAAAGCATATCAGAAAGGAAAAAATAGAACAGACTGTGGAGTGTGGGAGAGAATCAAAGAAGAGCAAAGGGTCATAAAACAGATAGCAAGAGCTACAAAAAGGGAGTGCGAAAGAGACTTGCAAGGGAAATCAAAATCAATACAAAAATCTTTTCTAATGATATCAGGGAAAAGAAAACGGTTGAGGGCATTGGTGGTCCTATGAATGAAAATAAGGAAATGGTAGATTTTTTAAATAATTACTTTCTGTCAGTATTTACATTAGAGGAAGAGGATAACACGTTGGATGAAAAGTAGTCAGCCGAAACATTGGGCTGTAACTTCCGAGCTCCCCAGCATAGGATTGGAGGGGGTACCCCAAAGTTGTGGATTCCCCCCCAAAGCTGGGGAATCCCTCTTGGAACTTTACAGGTAAAGGTTTGCAAACTTCCTCTGGGAAATTGCCCTGTACTGGGAACCATCTGAAAATATGATTTAAATTGTAAACTTTGGATGGTTCCGGCTGTGTTACACCAATAGTTACTCAGCGAAAGTTAGAAGAATTAAAACCGCTTCTAACTTCTGTGTAACTATTGTGAAGACCCAGACGGATCCCACCCCCCCACCCGGCCCCACCATGGGACTCCTCGCACACCTCCAACTCCCCACAGGAAACCCCCCCAAATTCCTGACCCCCCAGGGGACACCACTACCACTCCCAACTAACCCCCCATGGTATTCTCCACACCCCTGATACCCAATAGGAATTCCCTCCACCTGTCCTGTGGGCCCGACTCTCACCCCCCACTTCCTGACCCGACCCAACCGGACTCCTGTCCTGATGTCCGGCTCCCCCAAGCCCCCTTGACCTCCAACCTCCCCCAACCCCGCCACCTCCCCAACTCCTGATCCCCCCCCACTCCCCAAATCCTATCCACTTACCTTAAGCTCTTATCTTCTCCTGGCTTGTCAATTTCAATGGGACCTTTAACTTACTTGGTTTACGGCAGCTAGTGCTGTAAGAAAAGGGTGTGTCCTACTTCAATTCGATGGAGCTGGACTTCGATGCTGGGCCTTGGGGACGAGCTGCACTGCCTGGATTGCGCCTGACCTGAGTTGGAAGGTCGGGTGAGACAAGCACGGAAGAAATCCAACAAGGTAATTAGGCACGGAGTGGTAATCCGGCGCTGATTGCCATTGCGGGGAAGTTGCTGCCCATTAACTCTATTTCTCTCTCCGCAGATGCTGCCAGATTTGCTGAATAGTTCCAGGTATCTCTGTTCCTATTTCAGGAGGACAAAGATTGAATCAATGACACAGCCTCACCCAATATTAACATAAGCTAATTAACAGTGATGAAGAAAATAATGGCACAAAAAATTTACAAATCCCCAGGACCATACTGTTTTCATCCCAGGTTTTTAAAGGAAGTGGGTGAGATCATTGCAGAGACCTTAATTATGATCTTCCAAAGTTCTCTCAATTCAGGAGCCATTCCATTTAACTGGAAAATTGTGAAAATTGGTCCTGCAAGATACTCAGAAAGATCCCACATGATCAAAATATAATTTGATTTTCTCAGTCTGATAACGCAATGGTCCTGCTGAAGAATAGTCTGAGGCCAGTTTGACAGTCTTGTTTCACTTTGAATGATAGTGCATAAATGAAAGAGGCAGCGGATTTCACATTCTACATGGACATTTTAACCAAAAAGTGCAGCATCTTAAGCAGTGGCAGGCAGTCCTGAGTGGTTATGTGGTGGTAAGATAAGATCCAAGCCCTGACCACAGAAGCCTGGGAAGTCGCCCACCAGTAAGCGTTTTCGTGGACCACGTTGCAAAGTGTCTGCAGACCCCCAGCGCCCTGCAGACCCCAATTTGGGAACCACTGGACTAGGTGACATAGCTGAAAAATTACAGCCAGGCCTTTTAGGATTGAGTTAGGAAACACAGTACATGCAAATGGTGGCAAACATTTTTAACTGTCTTCTGCAAGTGGCAATTGATGCTGGGTTACTTCTAAATTTTAAATCTGGAATTGATAAATTTCTATTAACCAAAGGTTTTACAGCACATTGGCAAAGGCCGATATTGAATTAGGTCACAGATAATCTCATTGAATGGCGAAAAATGCACAAGGGACTGAGTAACCTACTCCTGTTTCTCTGTTCATACAAATATTTTTATTTCAGCTGCTTGTCAAATGCCATCAACAGATGGGGCTTGAATTATGAAAAGAATCTTTGCCCTGCTTCGGTCCAAGTATTTCTATCCAAAGACCATGAAGGAGCCTGGACAGAGTAGATAGGAAGAAATTGCTCTCCTTGGCGGAAGGATTGAGAACTAGAGGGCACCGAATTAAGATAATTGGCAAAAGAGTCAAAGGTGACATAAGGAAAAATTTTTTTACCCAGCAAGTTGTCAGGATCTGGAATTCCCTGGCTGAGATTGTGGTGGAGGCAGATTCAATCTTGCCTTTCAAAAAGGAATTGGATCATTATCTAAAGAGAACAAAAATGCAGGGCTAGAGGGAACAGGCAGGGGAGAGTGATTAACTGAGTAGCTCCTACAGACAACTGACATGGACATGATAGACTGAATGGCCTTCTCCTTCTCCGCAATTCTGTGTTTGAATCCAAATCCTTCCTCTGGAAGGCTGCAATCCAAAGAACAATTTCATCCCCATCTGTGCTGTGATCTTGCAAAATAAAAGCATTGCTAGAGAGATACAAAGCCTCACTCATTATCTACTCCATGGTTAAACACCTGAAAATACCATTTAAGAAACTCATAAATAACAAAACAAATGGAAAATAATTGCTTTGTATGTTTCTGAAACTTTCTGTTCAAGTTCTTAATCCCATTTATCACATTTGTACGTGATAATAGAACTAACAACCAACAACAGAATATCTAAAGCTGCTAAACAGCCTGTTGGAACAAGCTGTTTCACAGCTCTATAATATTCAAACACCACAAGACACAACCCAATTGTCAATGAAGGAACTAAATCACCAGGTCCTACACTGTTCCTCTGCTATGATATGCATTAATAGGTTGAACATATTTTGTTTTACATTTTTTACTTCGATCATTATCTTACTTCTTTGAAAGCAAATTTATAAAAGCTTAACTCTTTTATGAAGACAGTATTCCTTTAAGTAGAATATCCTGATTCAAGCAGAAATGCGACCTACAGTTACCCCGTTTAAAATGCCAAGCACACTAAATACAATAACTCCTTGCCAAATTTCTCCTACATATTACTGCCTTTTAGGCATTAAAATTTTGTAAAGTACATGTTTGTTGTTGTTTTTGTTGGGTTGAATTGTTGAATAAATGGCTGAAATAGTTTTTACTGCATAGTTATGGAAACCAGCTATATACAATCTGTAATTTGTAGAATTCCTGAATGAAGCAAAATATTTCCTGGCAAACTAGTTCTTTGCTTATCAAGATTCAATAGTACTACAACAGATTATGATATAAAGGTCTGCAAATTGACATTTTTCTTATAGAAATCCTGGTGCAGGCATAAACTTTATTACTAAAATGTCTCTGCAGGAATCCAGTTCATCAATGTTTATTTCTATCACAAGACCAGCCAGTAAATCTATAGCGGGTGATTAGAAAACCTTAGACACCGGAGACTCTCGAAGCAAATTGCTGGTCTCCGGGAGAGAAAGAAGCCTCCCACATAAACATAAAGGAATTCCAGGATTGGTTCCAGTTACAATCTGGGCATGGTGAGACAGCTGTCAGATTTAACGATGTCACTTAACTGTTGAATGGATGTAACCCTTCAGCGTTCTTTAAAAGATCGTAAATCTTATTATGGCTTGTGCCTGACCCAGTATTGGCCAGAAACACAAATGAATAATATGAAGAGTTACATAAACAAAGCCATAAAGTCAAAGCAATCTCTTTAACACTTCAAAGATGATGTTATACTGTATCTCCTGTATAGATGATATGGATGTTGGATTGTAAGATATTGTATTTTACACATTTGAAAGTAATTTGCAATGTTTTTGAGAATTAATAATAACCTCAAAAGAACTTAAACATCAAAATCATTAAAAGTACAAACATCTATTTAAAGCACTATATAAGTTTCTTAAGAATTGATATTTAAGTCATTGACAATTTAATTTTTAGAAATAAGATTGCAAAGTGCAGATAGAATCAAGGCAACATTTCACCAGAACAGTTCAAAGTACAATGATCAAAGTGAGCAAGACTTTGGGGCACAATGCGGAACATTGTCTGCCTGGAAGCACTGTTGAACACTACCTGAAGGGGGAGCCAGCAAGAAGAAAAGACTAATTGTGTGTGGGGCCTGTTGAAGTTTGAAATCAAATCTGATAAGATTTATGTGAGCTCCTTTGATAATTTGCAGAACACATGTGCTTTATTCGCTGAGTTTCCTCCTGTATAGAATGATCAATGGTTGCCTGAGGGGATTATTGTATAATTCTAACATGCATCTGATCACGCAAATCCTGTAAAAAAAATTAAGCAAATGATTCTTTGAAGTTAGTTCAAAATGAACCTGTTCAGTCAACGTGGTGACAATAGTTTAGTTTCAATCAAGGTCCATTTTTTTCCTAAGTTTTGTCTTGCAACAGCTTGATTTTGACTAAAGAAAACAAATGTAATTTTGCATCGCATCGTTAAACTTAAAGTCAATTATACACTACTCGAGTACTATATACAAAAAAATTATATCAAGAATAATAGTTATCTTGGAGTGGGTCATGAGCAATGATTTAAATCAGGTCTTTACATGATACCAGTAATTGCTCAAGCAGCTTTTAATTTATCAGGACAGGTGGGTAAATTGGTTAGGAAGGCACCCGGGGTACTTTCCTTTATTAGCTGGGGCACAGAATATAACTGCAGGAAAGAGATGCTAGAACTATATAAATGCTAGTTAGGCCATAACTAGAGTACCACTTCAGCTCTGGTCACTACATTGCAGGAAGGATGCTGTTGACACTGGAGAGGGTACAGAGAAGAATTGGAAAGATGCTGTCAGGAATGATGAATTATAAGAAAGATTAGTTAGCCGAGGTTGTTTTCTTTGGAACAAGGGAGATTGAGGGGAGATTTAATTGAAGTGCATGAAAATATGAGGTGCCTAGATAGAGTGGATAGGAAGGACCTATTTCCTTTAGCAGACAGGTTATTGCAAAATGTTCAGCACCATTCATAACTCATCAGTCCGTGTCCATATGCAGCAAGACCTGGACAACATTCAGGCTTGAGCTGACAAGTGGCAAGTAATATTCACATTATACAAGTGCCAGGCAATGACCATCTCCAAAAAGAAAGAATCTAACCATCTCCTTGTGACATTCAACGGCATTACCATTACTGAATCCTTCACTGTCAACATTCTGGGGGTTACCATTGATCAGAAACTGAACTGGACCAGCCATATAAATGCTGTCACTGCAAGAACAGGTCAGAGGCTTGGAATTTTGCAGCAGTTAATTCACCTCCTGATCCCCCAAAGCCTGCGTACCATCTACATGGAAAGTCAGGAGTGTGATGGAATACTCTCCACTTGCTTGGATAAGTGCAATGCCAACAACACTCTAAAAGCTTGACACCATCCAGGACAAAGCAAGCCTGTATGATTGGTACCCCATCGTCTACTTTAAACATTCACTCCATCAATCACTGATGCAAAGTGGCAGCAGTATGCACAATCAGGGCCTGGGAAAGGTGGGTGCAGATGGTGCCAAACACCAGCTTGGGGCTGGGGTTGGGGAGGGGGGGTGGTGCTGTTGGATTGGGGTGTTGGGTGGCTGTGGGGTTTACTGGGGGGATGTGGGATGTGGGGGGTGGGGGGTGGGGGGGCAGGAAGACTGGGTTGGAGGGTGCCTGGGCCCAGTGTTTAAATAGACTTTCTCCTCATCCACATTGTGCAGCCAGAGCTTTAGACCTGAAAGACCGGCTTAAAAAATTAAGGAAAGGTTCCAAAGTGTTTTAAAGGCAGTCTGTTAGGTCAGTTTTACTGAGCTGCTTCTGACCTTTGAGCAACTTCTGATTTGTTTTGAAAAGTCCGCCAGAAAATCACAAAGCTGCTCGAAGGTGAGAAACAGCAGCAAAGCAAAAAGTCATGAGAGTGCTCTTGGTTGACAAATGGTAAGTGACATTACTGTAATTTTAGAACCAGTTGGATGCTGTATGTGTGGGGGTGCGGGAGAGGTTGGAGGGCGCTTATTGTAGGTGGCAGGGGGAAATTGGAGGGGTGTGGTATGGCGGGAGGTTGGAGGGGGTATGGGGATGTTGGAATGGTGGTGGGGGAGGGGGGTTGGAGGGGGTTTGGGTGGGGGAGATTGGAGGGGTTTGGAGGCAGTTTGGAGTGAGGATGGAAGGGAGATTGGGGTGGGGGTTGGGAGGGCGGTTGGGGGTCGGGGAGATTGGAGGGGAGTGGGAGGTAGGTTGTGGTAGTGGGGCTGGGGTGTTGGTTGGAAGGGGTGCTGGGAAGATTGGGAGGGTTGAGGGGAGGGAGGTTGGAGAGGGGTGTTGGGGGGATGTTGAGGTGGGTAGGGGGTTTGGAGCAGGGTTTGAGGTTGGAGGAGTTTACTTTAAGGTTTAGTACCACAAATTTAAATACTGTACAATTCTCAAAATTCTCTTTTGAATTTAAACCCGCATATAAATAGCTGTCTAAAATTTTATTCTCCTTAAAGCAGACACAATTTTGATGACATGCTGTGTTGATATACCAGAGGTTTGAGAATCTTGGGCCTCATCAAAATAAATGTAAGAGGTGATTTAATTGAAACCTTTAAGATCCTGAGGGGTCTTCACAGGGTGGATGTGGAGAGAATGTTTCTTCCTTTGGGAGAATCTAGAACCAGGGGTCGCTTTTTAAAAAAAAGGGGTTGCTCATTTAAGACGGAGGAGACATTTTTTCTCTCAGAGGGTTGTGAATCTTTGGAACTCTTCCTCAAAAGGCGGTGGAAGCAGAATTTTTGAATGTTTTTAAGGCAGAGCTAGATAGATTCTTGATTAACAAAGGAGTGAAAGGTTATCAAGGGTAAGCAGGAATGTGGGGTTGAGGTTCCATTCAGATCAGCCATGATCTTGTTTAATAGTGGAGGAGACTTGAGGGGTCAGGGAGCCTACTCCTGCTCCTAATTCGTATCTTCGTTTGTTCGTATAACCTAGTGTTGCAATCCCAGCTGAGGTTACCCCTGGACAAACCTGATCCCAGGGTGGAACCCAGCTTGATAGATCCTAACTTTTAGTTGTTTGTTCAGATACATGGAGAGTAGCAACTGAACAGAGGCATAGGGGTCAGCTGATGAACTTTTAGCAAAAGAATAAAACATTTATTCAACAAGAAAAGTTGAACTATATTACAATACTCCTTCATCCACAGCTAATCCTTTACAGATGTATACAGATTTGTAAGGGTAACACAAGTTACAAAAGCTATCTTATACTCTAATATACACAGTAAGTACACAGTCCATGTAAATCTATGACACACCACGCTCTGAAATCAAGTGACAGATGCCACCTCAACCAGATGCTATGGATCTCTCCCCAACTCGCCCCAGACGCTTGTCACACAGTGAACCAACCAGCCTCACTGAATTCCATCCTTCACACAAGGGCTTCCAATCTCCAATCTCCAAAACCTCACCTTGGAATCTTCTCCCAAACTAATGCTTTCTCTCAGACGCCTTCCGCAAGGGTTCACCTCCAGGGTTTCAAACTCTCCTTCTGATGTTCCTCTTCCCTGGGTCACCACATGCATTCAAGCTGTGTTCCACACATTCTGTCTCACCAACTCAGCTGTTGGTGTACACTACAGCTTCACATGCCCTTAGCAAAGAGTTACAGACCTTCAGTTGTCTCTTTGGACCTTCTTGCCTCTTGCAAGCAGTTCTCACTTTAAATCTGCTTTCTGCAGTTTTTGTCTTTTTAAATTTGAAACATGGAGCCTTTCTCTTTGCCCCTCACTCTTAACTTCACTTAACAGGACCTCTTCCAGGTTCCTGTCCTTCCTTTGACTAGGTCTTCTTTGGACTTTCCCTTCTTCCACTCCCCTGGATTTTTGGGGTTTTTCTTCAGCTTGCAACTGGCTATCTGTCCCCTTTGCTCCAGTCTCTCCTGGCAGCAAGTTTTAGAACCAACTGCACTCAAACAGCTTCCAAAATAACTGCTGTTTCTCTTCTTCTGTGTGTGTTTGTCTGTGAGAGGGATCTGCTTCTCTGGGTCCCTCTGTTGCTAGGCAAGTGTTCAGTTCTTTTACCCTGTGTGTTTACCTTCTCTTTAGGGGTCATAAAACTCCTAATTAGAAATGCAAGCACATTTTTAAAGTGAAACTAAAACTCAATTTGACCTTTCTTAACACAGATACAGAAATACAAATCAAACTTAAACTTTAAAGCTAAAACTCATTCCTAACACCCACAAGTGCCAATATAGCTTACTCAAACTATCTCTATTTCCTAATACCGTTTAATTACTCTTGAAGAGTCTAGGAATAAAATCCTTATTTGTCACTAAGAGATTGCTTAAAGTTTTACAAATCTCTGCTTCATCCTATGTTCAGCCCACTCTCCACCATCCTGTTTAAAATCTAGCAGAAGATACTCACACTGTGGGACTAAAATTTCTCTGGGAGTGAGTATTCCTGATCATCCATTTTAACTTTGGCAAAAAATCTATTGAAACCCCAGAGAAACGGTATAAAGGGCTTTTACCATCAAGAGTTTTTATAGAAATCCAATCCTAAGACTTAATTGCTTCTAGAAATGGTTTCTCCCAGGATTTTGCTATCATGCTTTTTTTTAGCAGTTGAAGTTTCTTATTTATCAATTACATTTTTCCATTCAATTTGCCTGTTCCTCTGACACCTCAAACAACAATTCGATTTTTAAAAATGCTATTTTCACATTTATTTAGTGCAAATGTAATGCAACATCATATGGAACCTGCGGATAGGCTGTAAATTCACATTGTACAATACAATTGTACGACAAGTGGTTTGGCACCAAAGAAGTCAGAATGGTAACGTATTAGCTACAGAGTTGAATTGTTTTGTAAATGTAGTGATTTATTTGTAGCCACTTTGTTAACATCAGTTGATTTCTCTATGATTAATTACCCTTCCAGACTCAGCATTGAGCCTCCAATTTCACCATTGCTACAGTCACTCTGCCTACTGCTTACAGGTGTAATGAAAGAAAGACAAAATCTATATTGATACAGCACCTTTGTCTGAAATCCCTTTACAGCCAGTTAAGTACTTTTGAGTTGTAGCCTCTGGTATAATATAGGCAATGTTATCAAATGGTGGAGCAGGCTCAAGGGCCGAATGGCCTATCCCTTTCCTAATACATATGTCATTCTGGATGGATGAGATGAGCTGGCAAGATGGCCTTTGTCATCCATAATTATCTTGTAAACAGAGTTTGGAATCATGGTTGGTGCTATGTTTATTTTGTCGCTAATAGAAGTTTACTGTGAGCAGGCTTTGTGGGTGAAATTGTCAGGACAGGAGTGCATAATGGCCTCATAGTGAATCAGCAACCTGTTTTACACTGCATGTGATTCTCAAAAATCTTTTCAATTGACTAAATTCTTGTCCTTTTGATAAAATGCCACATTAAAGGTTATTGCAGAAAATAAAAGCTCATGGTGTAGGGGTTAACATATTGGCATGAATAGAAGATTGGCTAGCTAACAGGAAGCAGATAGTTGGCATAAATAGGTCTTTTTCTGGTTGGCAGGGTGTGTTAAGTGGTGTGCCACAGGGATCAGTGCTGGGGCCTCAACATTTTACAATGTATATAAATGACTTGGATGAAGAGACCAAAGGAAAGGTTGCTAAATTTGCTGATGACACAAAGATAGGTAGGAAAGTAAATTGTAAAGAGGACGTAAGGAGTCTACAAAGTGACATAGCTAGGTTAAGTGTGTGGGCAAAGATCTGGTAAATGAAGTATAATGTGGGCAAATGTGAAATCTTTCATTTTGCCAGGAAGAATAAAAAGGAAACTTATTATCTAAATGCTGAGAGATTGTAGAGCTCTGAGATTCAGAGGGACCTGGGTGTCCTAGTGCATGAATCACAAAAGGTTAGTATGCAGGTACAACAGGTAATTAGGAAAGCTAATAGAATGTTTCAATTTATTGTGAGGGGAATTGAATTCAAAAGTAGGGAGGTTACTTCAGTTGTACAGAGCATTGGTGAGACCACTTCTGGAGTACTGTGTAGAGTACTGGTCTCCTTATTTAAAGAAAGATGAAAATGCATTAGAAGTAGTTCAGAGAAGGTTTACTAGACTAATAACAGGAATGGGTGTATTCCTTCTGAGGAAAGACTGGACAGGTTAGGCTTGTATCCACTGGAATTTAGAAGAGTAAGAGGTGACTTAATTGAAACCTTTAAGATCCTGAGAGGTCTTGATAGGGTGGATGTGGAGAGGATGTTTCCTTCAACTGCGATGTGAGGATCTACGAAGTCACCTCACTGGATGAGGCTCTCACGCTGGCTAGACAAGGCAGGCATACTCAGGAGGCTCTCATAGCTGCCAGATTTGTGGAGGATGATGACAACATCCAGTGAGGTATCCCCATAGATTCTCACATCGCAGTTGTGAACGTTTGACTTCAGTCTGGCTTATGGCAGCACCAATACCCCTGGTGAGAATGCTCCTGTCATGGAGATGCAGTGGAGGCCCTAATAGTCACTTGATTGCAGGAGGATGATGACAACATGCAGTGAGGACACTCCATAGATCTTCACATTGCCTCTGAGAGTGTCTGACTCCTGTCTGGCCGAGGGCAGCTCGCTTGCGCTCCATGATCAGGACCATCTCAGATACGCAGCCATGAAACTTTAGATGCATCGGATGCTGTGTCCACCTTCGGCACCTCAGCCCTTCAGGAGCTGGTGCACAGCATCACTGGTCGCAGATGCTGGTGTGATGGGGGTCAGCCCCACCTTAAAGGTGCTGAGTGCACACTGAAAGTATGAGAGAGCTCTGTGGCACCTGCCCACTACATTCTGGCAGCAATGACCAGCACTGCCAATGTGCAGGCATCAATAATATTTCCAAGGAGTGTGAGGCTGGACCATCACTGTGGTCTGAAGGCTGCAGAGAGCACAGGGAAGAGGCCCTGGACTGAGACACCTGCCTTTTATTATCTTGTGCAGAAAGGTTTCACATCTGAGTGAGAAGAACACTGCTCATCAGAACAGATCAGGCAGGGTGACATTCTTAGGAATTTATTGACAATAGTGAACAATATATACAAGTGATCAACACCAGTGGCCAGGCTGTGCAACTACTTTTACCTAACTGTCCTAACCCTGCCGCTATGTCTTGGTGCTCCCCGGACATCCACAGCAGAGGTGAAGGAAGCCTGCTGACTGTGACGACTTTGGCGGGCATTCTCTGGAGGGCCAAGACTTGGAGGGCCCTAGCCTGCTTTTGGGGCCCTGCTGTGTGGCAGTGGCACCCCCATTGGCCTGTGAAACACAGAGGTCATAGGAAGATAGGATTTGGATGGGCCGGTCACTCCCAGAGTCACCTGGGTGGATGGACCCAGAGCGTGCACCTTCTGATCCTCCTCCCTATGGGTGCCCAAGGGCCCCTGGCTGACTCCATGAGAGGAAGGGGTAGCTGGAGTGAGAGCAAGCTACCCAGCAGCCCTCTCATGTACACAGTGTTGGAGGCCAACTAAGCCATAAGAGATTGAGTTAAGCCCACGCAGCAGTGCTGGGTGGCTGTCCTCCTCTGCAGGGTGATCACACTGACCACCACCTCCCAAGCCGAGTTAGTGACATTGCTACCCATCCTGTGGCCAGAGCCGGGTAGAGCACCGCCCTGTGGGCCTCCATGACATCCAGCAGTTGTTCAAGGGACCCGTAGTTGAAGCAGGGGTCTGCAATCTTTTTGCCTTTGCAGGCCATATCTCCCAGACAGCGGTGGTGAGCTGGTGGCAATGAGTGCTTTGCTGGTGGCTGCCTTTTAAAGATGGCGGCCTGCGTGATGCAACAGCAGGGTGATGGTGAGCGGCTGAATGAGAGCCTACCCACCATGGAAATGGCGTGTTTCCCAGGAATGCATAAATAATAAGCTGGGCTCAGGAAGATACAAAGTGCAAACCCACCATTTTCGTCGGCGGGTAGGACTCCATTTTACCCACCCGCTATCGCACTTAGTGCAATTCTTGGAAAATTCCACCCAAAGGGTGAACATGCGGACTCCATTTAAAACAAAGAATGGGTGAGTGTGTGGAACTTATTTAAAACAGACAGTGGGTGAGCGTGTGGACATTATTTAAAACAGAGAGTGGGTGAGCATGTGGAGTTTATTTAAAACAGAGAGTGGGTGAGCATGTGGAGTTTATTTAAAACAGAGAGTGGGTGAGCGTGTGGACATTATTTAAAACAGAGAGTGGGTGAGCATGTGAACATTATTTAAAACAGACAGTGGGTGAGCATGTGGAGTTTATTTAAAACAGAGAGTGGGTGAGCGTGTGGAGTTTATTTAAAACAGAGAGTGGGTGAGCATGTGGAGTTTATTTAAAACAGAGAGTGGGTGAGCGTGTGGAGTTTATTTAAAACAGAGAGTGGGTGAGCATGTGGAGTTTATTTAAAACAGAGAGTGGGTGAGCGTGTGAACATTATTTAAAACAGACAGTGGGTGAGCATGTGGAGTTTATTTAAAACAGAGAGTGGGTGAGCGTGTGGAGTTTATTTAAAACAGAGAGTGGGTGAGCGTGTGAACATTATTTAAAACAGAGAGTGGGTGAGCATGTGGAATTTATTCAAAACAGACAGTGGGTGAGCATGTGGAATTTATTTAAAACAGAGAGTGGGTGAGCATGTGAACATTATTTAAAACAGACAGTGGGTGAGCATGTGGAATTTATTTAAAACAGAGAGTGGGTGAGCATGTGAACATTATTTAAAACAGAGAGTGGGTGAGCATGTGAACATTATTTAAAACAGACAGTGTCGAGCATGTGGAATTTATTTAAAACAGAGAGTGGGTGAGCATGTGGAGTTTATTTAAAACAGAGAGTGGGTGAGCATGTGAACATTATTTAAACCAGAGAGTGGGTGAGCATGTGGAGTTTATTTAAAACAGAGAGTGGGTGAGCATGTGAACATTATTTAAAACAGAGAGTGGGTGAGCATGTGGAGTTTATTTAAAACAGAGAGTGGGTAAGCATGTGGAGTTTATTTAAAACAGACAGTGGGTGAGCATGTGGAGTTTATTTAAAACAGAGAGTGGGTGAGCGTGTGGAGTTTATTTAAAACAGAGAGTGGGTGAGCATGTGGAGTTTATTTAAAACAGAGAGTGGGTGAGCGTGTGGAGTTTATTTAAAACAGAGAGTGGGTGAGCATGTGGAGTTTATTTAAAACAGAGAGTGGGTGAGCGTGTGAACATTATTTAAAACAGAAAGTGGGTGAGCATGTGGAGTTTATTTAAAACAGAGAGTGGGTGAGCGTGTGGAGTTTATTTAAAACAGAGTGGGTGAGCGTGTGAACATTATTTAAAACAGAGAGTGGGTGAGCATGTGGAATTTATTCAAAACAGACAGTGGGTGAGCATGTGGAATTTATTTAAAACAGAGAGTGGGTGAGCATGTGAACATTATTTAAAACAGACAGTGGGTGAGCATGTGGAATTTATTTAAAACAGAGAGTGGGTGAGCATGTGAACATTATTTAAAACAGAGAGTGGGTGAGCATGTGAACATTATTTAAAACAGACAGTGTCGAGCATGTGGAATTTATTTAAAACAGAGAGTGGGTGAGCATGTGGAGTTTATTTAAAACAGAGAGTGGGTGAGCATGTGAACATTATTTAAACCAGAGAGTGGGTGAGCATGTGGAGTTTATTTAAAACAGAGAGTGGGTGAGCATGTGAACATTATTTAAAACAGAGAGTGGGTGAGCATGTGGAGTTTATTTAAAACAGAGAGTGGGTGAGCGTGTGGACATTATTTAAAACAGACAGTGGGTGAGCATGTGGAGTTTATTTAAAACAGAGAGTGGGTGAGCATGTGAACATTATTTAAAACAGAGAGTGGGTGAGCATGTGGAGTTTATTTAAAACAGAGAGTGGCTGAGCGTGTGGACATTATTTAAAACAGACAGTGGGTGAGCATGTGGAGTTTATTTAAAACAGAGAGTGGGTGAGCATGTGAACATTATTTAAAACAGAGGGTGGGTGAGCATGTGGAGTTTATTTAAAACAGAGAGTGGGTGAGCATGTGGACTTTATTTAAAACAGACAGTGGGTGAGCATGTGGAATTTATTTAAAACAGAGAGTGGGTGAGCATGTGAACATTATTTAAAACAGACAGTGGGTGAGCATGTGAACATTATTTAAAACAGACAGTGTCGAGCATGTGGAATTTATTTAAAACAGAGAGTGGGTGAGCATGTGGAGTTTATTTAAAACAGAGAGTGGGTGAGCATGTGAACATTATTTAAACCAGAGAGTGGGTGAGCATGTGGAGTTTATTTAAAACAGAGAGTGGGTGAGCATGTGAACATTATTTAAAACAGAGAGTGGGTGAGCATGTGGAGTTTATTTAAAACAGAGAGTGGGTGAGCGTGTGGACATTATTTAAAACAGACAGTGGGTGAGCATGTGGAGTTTATTTAAAACAGAGAGTGGGTGAGCATGTGAACATTATTTAAAACAGAGAGTGGGTGAGCATGTGGAGTTTATTTAAAACAGAGAGTGGCTGAGCGTGTGGACATTATTTAAAACAGACAGTGGGTGAGCATGTGGAGTTTATTTAAAACAGAGAGTGGGTGAGCATGTGAACATTATTTAAAACAGAGGGTGGGTGAGCATGTGGAGTTTATTTAAAACAGAGAGTGGGTGAGCATGTGGACTTTATTTAAAACAGACAGTGGGTGAGCATGTGGAATTTATTTAAAACAGAGAGTGGGTGAGCATGTGAACATTATTTAAAACAGACAGTGGGTGAGCATGTGAACATTATTTAAAACAGACAGTGGGTGAGCATGTGGAATTTATTTAAAACAGAGAGTGGGTGAGCATGTGGAGTTTATTTAAAACAGAGCGTGGGTGAGCATGTGAACATTATTTAAAACAGAGAGTGGGTGAGCATGTGGAGTTTATTTAAAACAGAGAGTGGGTGAGCATGTGAACATTATTTAAAACAGAGAGTGGGTGAGCATGTGGAGTTTATTTAAAACAGAGAGTGGGTGAGCATGTGGACATTATTTAAAACAGACAGTGGGTGAGCATGTGGAGTTTATTTAAAACAGACAGTGGGTGAGCATGTGAACATTATTTAAAACAGACAGTGGGTGAGCATGTGGAGTTTATTTAAAACAGACAGTGGGTGAGCATGTGAACATTATTTCAAACAGACAGTGGGTGAGCATGTGGAGTTTATTTAAAACAGAGAGTGGGTGAGCATGTGGACATTATTTAAAACAGAGAGTGGGTGAGCATGTGGAGTTTATTTAAAACAGAGTGGGTGAGCATGTGGAGTTTATTTAAAACAGAGAGTGGGTGAGCATGTGAACATTATTTAAAACAGACAGTGGGTGAGCATGTGGAGTTTATTTAAAACAGAGAGTGGGTGAGCATGTGAACATTATTTAAAACAGACAGTGGGTGAGCATGTGGAGTTTATTTAAAACAGACAGTGGGTGAGCATGTGGAGTTTATTTAAAACAGACAGTGGGTGAGCATGTGAACATTATTTAAAACAGAGAGTGGGTGAGCATGTGGAGTTTATTTAAAACAGAGAGTGGGTGAGCATGTGGAGTTTATTTAAAACAGAGAGTGGGTGAGCGTGTGGACATTATTTAAAACAGAGAGTGGGTGAGCGTGTGGACTTCATTTAAAACAGAGAGTGGGTGCATGTGGATTTTATTTAAAACCATGAATGGGTAAGTGTGTGGACTTTATTTAAAACAGAGAGTGGGTGAGCACATGGACTTTATTTAAAACAGAGAATGGATGAGCGTGTGGAATTAATTCAAAACAAAGAGTGGGGAGACTTCACTTAAAAAGAGCTTGGAGAGCTGTTGATTGGTGAGTTGGATTGATGAGTATTTCTAGTCATTAGATTAAAATTAAGGTCTATAGATATTGTTTAGATCTCTAGTCTTTATTTTCCCTTTGGTAAAAATAGCTTGTTAAGTATAAGATCAGTGCTGGTGTAAATAATTAATTTCAATAAAGTGTAAAGAGCAGGGATACTAGGGTAATTAACTGATAACTAAAATAAAATAAGATAGTGATGGCAGTATGGGTGATGTGTTGCTGCTGCAGCATGTGGGTCTGCTGGACACCAAGGCGATGCGGAGCAAATATGCCTGTAGTAACTGTTTGCAGCTTGAGGAACTTCGAATCCAAGTTGAGGAGCTGGAGTCAGAGCTGCAGACATTGTGCCACATCAGGGAGGGGGTAAGTCATCTTGACACTTTGCCCCAGGAGGTGGTCACACCTCACAGGCTAGGTAATTTGAATTTGGTCTGTCATCAGGGACAGGAAGGTGTGACTGCAGGTGAGGCAGGTATGGGGACCCAGGGGGTAGCATTCAAGGAGCCTCAGCCCTTGCAATTGTCCAACAGTTATGAGGTCCTTGCAAGCTGTATGGACGAGAGTGGGGACTGCAGGGAGGATGAGCGAACTGACCACAGCATTGTGATACAGGGAGCCATTCAAGTAGGGGGAGCAAATAGGAATGTAATTGTGGTAGGGCACAGTATAAATGGGGGATAGATACCATTCTCTGCAGCCGTGAGTGTGAGCCTGAAGGCTGTGTTGCCTGCCCAGTGCCAGGGTTAAGGACATCTGCTCAGAGCTGGAGAGAAACGTGGAGTGGGAGGGGAGGGATCCAGTTGTCATCATCCACGTTGGTACCAATGACACTGATAGGACGAGAAAGCAGGTTCTGCAGAAAGAATTTGAACAGTTAGGAGCTAAACTAAATAGCAGAATCTCCAAGGTAACAATCTCAGGATTACTACCTGAACCACAGGAAAACTGGCATAGGGTAAATAAAGTCAAGGAGTTAAATGTGTGACTCAAAGATTGGTATAGGAGGAATGGGTTTCAGTTCATGGGGCACTGGCATCAGTACTGGGGTAGAAGAGAGCTGTCCCGGTGGGATGGGCTTCACTTGAACCATGCTGGGGCCAGTGTCCTGGCAAATTGAATAACTAGGGCTGTAGAGAAGGCTTTAAACTAAATAAAAGGGGGTGGTGAGGATTCTGGAGAGGGGACAAGTAGGCTTACAAAGCAAAAGGATATGACAGCAATGCAGGGCAGCTATTTAGGTAATGATACCCAGAATGCGACAGGAAGGGACAGAGTGTACAAACATTAAAAAAAGCAGCAAATACGGTCAAAAGGGGAAAAAGTGGTAAAAAGGCAAAATTAGTGGCTCTTTACTTAAATGCACAGAATATTCAGAACAAAATAAATGAATTAACGGCACAAATAGAGATTAATGCGTTTGATCTTATAGCCATTACAGAGACATAAATACTCAGGGGTATGTGACTTTTCGAAAGGACAGGCTGGAAGGAAAGGGTGGTGGGGTAGCTTTGTTAGCATGAGATGGGATAATGCTGTTAAAGTAAAATTTATACTCCATACATTTGTACAACATACCAGTTGAAAAGATATAAAAAAACCCAAACACGTTGAGAGCTCAATCTGCACCCCCCCTCAATCCGAACAGTCCCGAGTCAGTCCATTGTCTGCTTTTCATGCTCAAAGCACTGGCTCTGCCCATCGAATTGGCCCCACCCCACCTGTGAGCTCACCAAAAATATTCTCCAATCCCGAGGGAACCGCAGGCACAGAAAAGTTTACCCAGCCCTCTCCCTCCACTGGACTGCCACCAGCCAGCGGGGCTGCACTTGACCTGGCCAACAGCCACCATGTCAACTGCAGGGTCCAGTGTCCAGGCTCACACAGAGAATGCCTCATGGAAGTGGGGGAGCCAGCATGACTCACCCACTACACTTGTCCAAGACTACAGCTAGGGAGAGGGGAGAACTGTCAGGCATGAACAAAGTGAGAGACAAAAACATTGTAGAGGCACAAAACTGATTCTGTGGACAGGTGAATGGACTGGTAAAAACATTTCATTTATGTATCCACTGGAGTAATGATTGGCATAGAACCATGAACAATGAAAGTGATGTGCTGGGAGTGTTTGGAATTTAGAGGTGCAGCCTTAAAAATCCAAGCCTGGTTGAAGATTGTAACAAAACCCTGGGGGAGCGGCAAGAAAGTTTGAGAAGTGTTTGGTTCACTGAATTGCAAAATTCAGTCCTTCACTGAAAAGAAATATTTTGCTGGCCAGTACATCTGATTAAATCACATTTCACTTACACATAATAGCAATTTGCAGCTCTAGGTCCACGTTTTGTCTCCAGGAGAAGATTATTCATACTGTTGCATTCATTCGTGCAACACGAGAAGATTTGTGTCCACAACATGACTGAACAACATGTTGAACTGATTTGGTTACAAACTTAAACTGACCAAAATGTAAAGGTGCTCAGCAAAACAAGGATTCATATGGGACTGGGGAATAGCAGCGCTCACGGTATGAGATATAGAGTCACATGGTATCAGAGTCAGAGAAAACTGTCTAGAAAGAACACTCTGGAACCAGCCTGCATGGAGGTAACAGCACCTTGCAGGACAGTAACCTGGATCTGTAAATAGTTAAAGGTTAACAATAAACATTTCATGTTTAAATATACAGTCTCAAGATCTCATTACTGAAATATCTAAGGAACCCATACAACAACATGGTTGGCAGCAAGGGGATATCAGCACTATCAGTACAGTACAACATGGTTGGCAGCGATGGTAGCTCCTAAATGATAATACATCAGTGGTGATCTGAAAGGTGGCAGCATATTAAACGATGAACCCAGAACAATATTTCAAGGTATGAAACACTAAAAGCAGCTGAATCCTGAGTAGAAAGACGTATGCCTAAGAAGAAAAATTGAAGAAAGTTGAAGAAGCTTTACTACAGACTTAGAAATTGGATGCACCAAAGTGAGTGGGAGCCCATTGCAAGACCCCTGAGTGGCGCAGAGCAAAGAAACTGCTTAGATCACAAGGCAGGTGAGCAACACTACAAAACTTGCAAAAACCTAAGAGACACTGAGTTCAGACACTTAGTTTGATCACAAGATGATATGCAAAACTACAAAAATTACAAGACCCCGAGTAATACGGAGTCAAAGAACCTGGACAGTTTACAAGATGGTGAGAAAAGTTATAAAAAAGAAGCTGTTACATGTTATGTTATAGAATAAGTGGTGGTCCCAGGGCTCAGAGGATTGCAGCAGTGGTGGTCGTGCTGCACTGAAGTTAAAGACAAAAGAAGTGAAATAAAAGTCAGCTGGCAGAATCAGAAGTTTAAGGAGAAAAACTGCAGAGTAAAGAAGAAGCTGATAGAGACAAAAAAGAAAGTTACCTGAAAGGTAAAACAAAGGGCAGGCAGTGCAAATGAGAAAAGTGCTTTGTGTAAGCTAAAATAAAACAGGCCCCGAATGGACCATGAGCCTGCATCCTCCTTCAAAGGACAGGACCTGCAGAAAGAAGAAAGGAAAGAATCGTGGAGAAAAGCAATACTCCTATCTTGAAAGTTTAGAAGTTCAAAAACAAAAGCAGCCATGATTGCTGGAGAGCCTGCCAAAATGCAAAAAAGTGTGGGAAACTCGCAGCGCAGAAAGATGACAGCTGCAGATAGCCCAAGAGAAAAAATGGTTACCTCACTGACAGTCTTAAAGGGGTAACAAAATTTAAAGCTGTAACTACAAGAACAAACAAACAGCCATGGGCAGCGAATTAGAAGAGCCAGATGCATTTGTGCTATGGAAATGGCTAAACCAGGCCCAAGAATGGGAGTCTTGGAAAAGAAAAATTTAGTGTACAGTAGAATACAAGATTAAATAAGGAATCAGGGGAAGTACAAGTTGATATGTTTTCATCCATCCTTGGTTTATTTGCTGGTGAAATACTCCACAGCCACTGTACAGATACTCGACAACATTTGGTGAGATAATAAAAGGCTTTGACAGATATTTTAATCTCCAAGTTGTAGAGAGCCCAGACCCTAGAAGAAGGTCTAGCACACCCCCAATAAAGCGCCAAGGGCAACAAAAGACCCCAGAGAGAGGGACACAAAAGACCCCAGAGGGAGGACAACAAGAGACTCCAGAGGGAGAGCAGCTCCCAATAAAGCACTGAGGGCAACAAAAGACACCAGAGAGAGGATGACAGAAAACCCTAGAGAGAGGGAACCAAAAGACTCCAGAGCAAGGGAGACAGGTGGCAGTGCAGAGTGAGCCGATGGCTATGAATGAAGGAATGCTATCTGACGTAATGTAAAAGAAGCAAAACATGCAAAAAGTAAATGAAGTTGTTCTACAGGAAAATGTTGGCATCGGAACTGAGCTGGGAGATTTGAAGTGCAATATTCATGATAAACTGATGTTTTCAATGAACAGAGCCAATCGAGATCTGAACAAACAAATTTCAGAGATGATACAAAAGTTCCAGGAGGAGAAAACGATCCTGAATTCCACAGTTGGAAAACTTAACCAGATATACAGGCAGGCAAAACATCAGGCAGAAATGGCACACAACGAAGTTACAACTCTGAAAGACTCCTTGAAGAATTAACATGTAGCCATGGAAAAACATGAGGAACTAAAAAGGATGTTGAATATTACTTCTGAAAAAGTTGCATTGGAATTATCAGTAGCAACAAAATGATGCACTGAAGCCTAGAGTGAGTTGGCGAGAGGTCAACAAGAAAATAAATAGTTGAAAGAACATCTAATTGTCCTTCAAGATCAAACACAAAAGGTGTGCGTAACTATTTAGCAAAATGAAGAAACAAAGACTATCTTAAACTTGAGGAGACGATGCTGAATTACAGGAAAATTCAAGGTAAAGTAAGTGAGCTTCACAAAGGAAAGGAAAACCTGTTGTAAGACCATCACATGTTATAAGAATCCGTCAGGACAAGGTTTATTCTTCTGGAAAATTACCAAGAGAAGGAAAATGAACCTAATATCACTGAACAAACTGAAGAGGCAGTTGACAGAGAAGACTCGGCAATGTTCAATATTTCAGGAGGAAGCTAAAAACTGCAAGAAACAGACTGAAGAGCTGGCTAAGCAGTTGAATGAAAAAGAGGACACGTTGAAAGGCAAAGCCTTAGAACTTGCCAAAGTGTGAACGGATAATGAAGCCATGAGTAGCACAATTATAGAACTGAAACAAATTAAGACTTCACTCGGGACCTAGCCAACAGTGAAACCAAAGTGAAGGATGAGGACAAAGTTCTGCTGCAGACAGAGAAAGAAAATACAGAGATAATGTCGGATTTGAAGTGCAAGGCACTAAAAGAAGAAAGAGCACTGGATGTCTCAGATGTACTGAGAAACATTGAGCTGAATGAAAAGATTCATAAGCTTGCAAAACTGTTTGAAAATAAAACAACAAACAAATGTTTAGCTGAGATTGCAAAACAAGTAAAAATGAAGATTTGAGAAACATATATGTACAGCAAGAACACGGCGGACAGCACGGAAAAAGAAAATTCAAGTCCATTCTTGGAATGAACGGAGTGCACATTCCCTCAGAAGGAATGGGACATACCCACAGTGTCTGTAAAAAGCAGACAAGTTGTTACTAAAGAGAAAAACAACTCGAAGGAGCGTAAAAAGTGAATCAAATGGAGATACCCAAGTACCAGAAACACAGAGCACTACTAACATTCCTCCAAATGTGACAGACTGAGATGTAGAAGAACTGTCAGCCTCAAGGCTGCCTGAATTTACAAAGCCAGAGACTTGAGATGGGGGAGCAGGGATAGCAAGTAAAAATTGTATCATCAAATAATTATACTCCGTTGGAAAGGAACGTTTCCTTTGGAGAAGAAAGGGGGGTGTTGTATGATGTGCCTGAATTCATTGAAATGTAAAGGTGCACAGCAGAGCATGGGTTAATGTGAAACTGGAGAATAGTACTGCCCATGGTATGATGTATAGAGCACTTTGTATTAGTCTCTGAGAGAACAGTCTAGAAAGAACACTCTGGAAACAGTCTGCATGGAGGTAACAGTGACCCAGGATCTGTAAATAGTTAAAGGTTAATAATGAATAGTTCATGTTTATATATACCAGTCTCAAGACTTCACCATTGAGACATCTAAAGAACCCATATTACAGCAGGGATATTCGGGGTGTTGGGACTTGGACTAGGGAAAGGGGGTTGGAGGGGTAGCCATGGATTGGGGAGGAATTGGGAGTTTGGAGATAGATTGGGGTTGGGGGATGGTCAGTAGGGGTAGTCAGGGAATTGGGGGTAGTGAGGGGTTGGGGTGGGGGTGCAGTAGTATAGTTAACCAGGAGTTAGAACTGGTTTTAATCCTTCTAACTCTTCCTGGATAACTATCCTGCTGAATGAGATGGAACCATCTGAAGTCTCTGACTTTAAATCAGAGTTTTAGAGGGTTTCAGATGGAGGGGAGTTTCCCAAAAGAAGTTGGAAATTTCTGAGCAATTCCCATGCAGTCCTTGCATGGAGGCTTCTGAGGAATTCCCCAGCTCAACTTCCTGGGTACCTCCAGGGCACGGCCCTCCAGAGAACGAAAAATATAGGCTAATATTTCCACACGTAATTAAAGACATTATAGTTAGCTACATGTTACTGCATTTCATGTTCCATTATTCAAAAAATGATCAGTCACATTGCAAATGCATTTCTAACATTATTGGAGAGGGCAGTAGCATAGACATGCCATGGTTAACTTCATGTTGATGAGGCAGGCAAATAACAGTGCAAATTCTATATATTTGTCTTCAATGTCTCAGGCCCCGAGCCTGCCTGCGAAATCCTGGTTAGCTGATGGGGCTCTCAAGAATAATCACAGTGAATGAACATTAAGCTTGATTTAATAGTTTGATATAAACTCATCAGACATGCTTTGAGGGTCAAAATGACATAAACATTGCTACATTTTTATTATCCCTTAGGATCTAGGTGCAGATTTCAAACTTTTTAGACTTTTATTATATAGCTTGGTATGCAATTGTTAATATGTTTTCCTCAAATAAGAAGTGTAAAAATCTACTATGGAGGATGGTTACTATAAAGGATGACTTACAATTGGCATTTTTATGTATGTTTTTAGGTACTGTTAAATATAAACATATATATTTATAAGATGTGACTTATCGAGAATTCTGAGTTTTTAACAAACTGTCAGGTACAAAATTAAGGGAATGAGTTGTAATCAGGATTTAGATTTTTTTCAATATATCTTCCTCAGCCACTGCCGAAAGAGGTTGAATTACAAACTGCTTGTAGTAACAACAACTAAACACATTAACCAGAATAATAACTATCATCTGGCATGCAAGTTTACGTTGGCACAAGCCCATATAATCTCATTGCCTGGGGTTCCAACTCGTGCCATCCAACCTTTTGCTCCTAAGATGCTGACATAAAATTGCTTTGTAAGGGCATTTTATGTTAATGTTTTTCTTCTTACAGTGTTTGACAGAGGTCTGGGAAAATGTACCAAACACTGCAAAGGTAATTAAGGACTGGTAGAGTTAATCATCATTACTAATTTCCTTAGTTGATGATTTGAAAGGTAAGTCAACAGTGTTCACATCCTGTGCATCAGATTTTATACAATAACAGGCCTTTATCTTTCCTCATTTTTAGAGGTGGAGTTTGGAAAGCTTCTGTCATGAATACCAGGACAGATATAGAAAGGAAATGTATTTCCAGCCAGCCCACACCCCTTCCTACAACATATGCATCACTAAAATGTTATTTTATAGTATTTGAATGTGCAAATATGTTAAAATATTTTTTATTGTATTGCTGTGTACAGTTTTTAAAGTTGCCTGTTTCTCAAATTAGGTTTTTTTTTGCATTAATTAATGAACACATGGAAAAGACAAAAATGCCAGAAAGATTTTAAGATTAGACAAATTATGGAACTTGTTTTAATCTGTAAACTATAAAATCTATAGAAATTACATATCTCATTGGACATCATGGTTACACAACTGATACAATTAGAAGAGTGTTATGGCATTAGAATTTACTCTTTATATGGATTTTATATTCAATGGCATCCCACATTAGTTTCTGCTTATTCTACCAAAAGGAGAAATGTACTTCATTTTTATTTTTGGGTGGTGGTAATGAACAGACTGTCCATACAAGGGAAAGATGTCACAGCTGAGAAATTTAACAGCTATCCGCTTTTTTCTCCCAGTGTGAAAAGAGTTAAAATCAGAGTAATGTCATTCTTGTCTCCCCAACAAGTTGCCCCAAGGAATATTCAAGTAAAGGCTGATGAATGCTGTGAGATGAAAAGTTAAAAATTCTCCCTGAGAGAAAGGCTCTAGAGTCTCAGGGTAGCAGCTCAGTTGGAGATAGTGCTAAAGGCAGGCAGTGGTGGGCTCGGCAGCTCGCCAACCTATGTCTTTGTGTCTTTTTTCGCATTCAGGAAAGAAGACCAGAGATGAAGAACTGTTACAGCCATCCCAATATGTAAAATAGCTGTTAGATTACTAAAAATTGAGATTAAGCCTCAAAGGTGAAGTTAATTATCATTTTAACCAAATATTTGACAGTTTGAATAGTAGATCTCACAGTACATTTTTTGTGAACCTACCTTACAGCTTTTGGTTAAGAACAGTCTCGGAAATTTGAGTACTATGCACCAGTGTTGACACTTTCACTTCCCACACTAGCAATGCTTACGATTTAGTAAATTTACCAATATTATGCGGAATGCCAAAACCAAGTTTTTGGTAGGTTTGTGTTGTTGACTTGTACCCACTGCTATGTTTTTGGATGTTTATGATGTTTTAGAAGACCACGGAAATGTCTTTGGCATTTCATTGCTGGAGGTGGTTACTGCCTAGCACTTCTGCAGTGTAAATATTACTTGCCGCTTGTCAACACAAAACTGGATATAGTCCAGATCCTGCTGCAGTTTGGCATGGGCTGCTCTGATACTTATCTAATGGAATTGAATCTTGTAGAATCATGTGCAAACAGCCCCAGGGCTGCAAAATTCAGCTTCCTAACACCGGTTATTTTGAAGCTAAGTATGCTGTTTTGCCTCCAAAATGGGGTCCACAGTATGCATGCACACTTAAGGTGCTAACCATGCTGGATGTCATTTTTCTGACAGCATTAGCACATGAGCAGGGAACATCTGCCGGACACACTTAGAGCTGGCAGTTTATAATGCTTTATGTTAGTGCTGCCATTTTGGAGTTCAACACTTACACCCTGTCATAACCTTGCACAGCATTCACCAGCAAGAAAGGCACCCCCACCAGCACTCTTTAAAGGGATCATGAACTACTTTCAGCTTAGTTGCTAATTGATTTCTGCTTGTTCTTCTCTTACTGCGATTGTTGAAGTATGTGATGGTTGCTAGAGTTGTTTAAAGTTGCTAAAATCTACAGGGAGTTGTGTGACATTTGCTTAGGACTTTGTCCTGACTTCAAGAATTCTGCACAAACCATTTGCCCTAGATATGGGTGCAGTAGTATTCAACTACCTTGGACTACAGCATGGCAAGGGGAATGAGTAGAGGAGACACGGAGTAGGACAAGCTGCTGGAAGAGAGAGAAGGAGGAAGGGGCAAATAGTTCTCAACAGGAAGCCATATTCACCTAGGGTGGTTCTCTGATTGGAACCTCAGTGATGAATAGTGTGACAGATGTTTCTGCTTCATTAAGAATGTCCTCATTGAAATTTGCCACCTGTTGCAGCCACAACTAGAGCCTCAGAGCAGGACAAGGATGTCATTGCTAATGGCTGCTGCAGGTGATATTTGCACCATCTCGCCCTTTGTTATCCGCTGTTATATAAGGGAGATACTGAGGAACTGTATTCCAAAACAGCTGGATACAGTTCATTCTCTATTGTAGAGACAATCAGATGAAGTGAGCACGTGATTTCACGAGGGCTGCAGGCTTCCTCACAATGTGGAGTGCCATTGTTTGCATGTATGTTACTTTGCTGGCACTGAATGTCAACAATGAGATTTACCATAACCAAATGGGATTGCACTCACTCCATGTCCAGACAATGTGCAACCATATGCATCATATTCTGCAGGTCAATATCCGGTGTCCTGGCAGCATTCCCAATATCTTCATTGAGCTGTGCAATCTACATTCAAGCCACCATGACAAAGCAGATGGTGGACACTGCATAATTAGGGCTATTCAGATACCACATGTCTCATACTTCTGGTGTACAACCAATGTGCACATGGATAGCATACGTGTAATGAAAGCAATGCAACCAAACAAAATGCGATAAAGCAGGCTATTGGGTGCTTCCACTGCCTGGACCCCTCTGAAGGAACTCTACAGTACGCAACATAGTACATGTCAAGGTATGTGATGGCCTGCTGCATACTGCACAATCTTGGCATCATGAGGGCACATCCCTTGCTACCAGCTGCAATAAAACCAGCTAAGAAGGAGAAGAAAGAGGAGGAGGCGTCCAACCCTTCTCTTTTCTGGCTGGCTGTTCACGATCAACTCATGCATCTGACATAGCAGTTAACACAACCCAGATTCCCCATTCTCCAGCAGTCAGAGACCTTGCCTTCTCTCTCTTACTGACCATCACTGTGTCCTCTTGGCCAATGTTGAAATAAAAACCATGGCAAAATAATTGTTCCAAATTATATTTATAAATCAAACTGAGCAATATTGCATACTGACATCAGCTAATTGACTCTGTGGCAGGCTGCTGACTTTTATTGTGGAGACCGCAAATGGCCTGGCAGAAGGACCTCAAGTTGCTCTGGCTCTAAAGGCCTGGCAGCAGACTACACTGCCCTGGTTTTGGGGCGAGGAGGAGGTCAGCAGTCTGAGCTGGCTGACTGACAGACAAAGGTAAGGGCAATGGTAATAAGCAGAGCATGCATGATTTCAGTCTGAACTTCCACTGCACTTTCTGAGACATTGGTGGCTTCTGCTCGAGTTGCAATGGAAGCTGTGACATTGGCCATCACATGCTGCATGATAGTTGGGTTTGCAAATGTGTGAATGGAGTTGGTTACCACTGCCATGCTGGAAAGGATGGGTCCAAACTCCATGCAAAACCCTGTGTCAATTTGGTGCCAGACTTCTTCATGTTCCTTGACAGTGACTGCAGGCTTCCTGGCATGCCTACTAACACACTAAGCATTTAATTGTGCATTTCAATCAATCTTCTCTTTAGGCCACTACATCCAAGCCCTCATCTGAGTCCTTTGCAGCAGATCACTTGTGATTTTGGCCTCTGATGAGCTGGCACTTGTACTACCCTTGTTCCCTACCCAGGCTGTCAGCCACCCGTGGCTGATGTTTTGTTGCATGTAAATCCTGCCTCTGAGATATCCTCTAAAGTACACACGGGGCAGAATCGGCCCAGATTTGCACTAAGTGCGGTAGTGAGTGGGGAAAACGATCTTTTACCTGCCGGCCACAATGGCAGCTTTTCATGCCGTCTTGTCCCAAACCTGCTGTATTAATTATGCATTCCCAGGAAACACGCCGTTTCCATGGCGAGTGGGCTCTCATTCGCTTGCCATGCCATCACCTCACCCCTTCATCACACTGGGCACCATACTTAAAGTCCAGCTGCAAGCACACATCTCAGTATTTCCAGCCCAGGACTACTGCAGGGAAGATGTCCACGAAAGGCAAAAAGACTGCAGACCCCAGGTTTAATGATGCATCACTGGAATGCCTTTTGGATGCCATGGATGTCCTCTACTCCTGCCCTGGCTGCAGGATGGGCAGTGGTGTGACCAACCAGGCTTGGGAGGCGGTGGCAGCAGTAATCAGTGCCAATGCCCTTCAAATGAGGACAGCCACCCAGTGCGGCAAGAGGATGAACGATCTCCTCCGTTCTGCCAGGGTAAGTCACTCTTCTCATCACTCTCAACTGACACACTCACAAACCCATCACACATCCACAGGCCCTCGCACACTGCCAGTTGAAGGGACATCATCATTCACTCTCTCAAACACACCTTCATTGTCCTCATCCTGTCCATGGGACTACTCACCACCAGCATGCCAGTCATGCTTATCATCTGGCCTGGCAGGCATCCTGCTTGCAATGCTCTCCATCTCTATTCATGCAGGGCAAGCTGTCATACAAGTGGGAGAGGTCACAGGCCAGTGGAGGAATGCCTGAAATCAAGGTCTTTGAAAATTGAGCCATCCAGCTGGCTGGTGAGGATCTGGACCACTCCTGTGCTGACGTTGAGGTTTGCGTTGCTCTACCAAGTGAGGATCCAACAGCGTAAGATCCTTCAGACAACCATGCTGTGAGTGCTGCATCCTGTTTCACAGGCCACTGCCATGCACTATTTATCTCCCCTTGCTTCCACAGGCACATCGGAGAAAAAGCTGACGGAGTCCTTGACCCAGGCCCTGTAATCAAGCCCCGAAGAAACTTCTGAAGAGGAATCTGAAGGCACCCTCCCTGAAGTCCCCTCACAGTGCTCACCCACACCCTCCACCAGCACAGAGACACACACCTCGGAGGGGCCTAGCTTTACAGTAGCCTCGGGATCATAATCTGGTGAGCATATCACACTTTCTGATCCATAGAGGGTGGCAGCAGGGACTTCCCAGGTCCCCGGCACTCAGAGGACTGCTGGAGGCCAGAACGTTGCTGAGTCCGAGTCTGATGATGAGCCCTGGACTCAATCATGTCACAGTTGTTTGAGCTGCAAAGGTAAGCTACAGAACAACAGGAGGTGATGTCCACTGCACTCCTCAGCTTGCCAGGCATGATGGAGGAGTCCGTCTGCATTCCGGCTGAGGTGACCCCACCCAAATGCCAATACATCAATGTCAACACTGGCAGGATGGCGGCTGCCATGGAAACCTTGGTCCAGGATGTTACTCCTGCACTGTTGCGCAGGCTGAACTCCATCCATAGTTGACCTCCAACAGTGTATACGCGAGAGGGGTGCGGGGCAGCCTGATCTCACACCAGCTACCACTTCTCTTCAAGCAGATAGCCAGGGAGCTTTGGGCACCCATAGGGAGGAGGATCCACATGGTGTACTGTCCCGGGGCCATCCACCCAGGTGACTCCATGAGTGACCGGTGCATCTGAATCCCCTCTTCCTGTGACCTCAGCAGCTCCAGCTTCACAGGCCGAGGAGGGTGCCACTGCCACACAGCAGGACCTCAAAAGCAGGCTGGGGCCCTCCAGGACTCGGCTCTCCAGAGGTCGCCAGCCAAGGTCATCACATTCAGGGTAAAGCAGTCAGCAGGCTGCCTCCACCTCTGCTGTGGATGGTCGGGTAGCACCAAGACAGGGCTAGGAAAGTTAAGAAGATGTAGTTGCACAGCCTGGGCATGGGTTTTAATCACTTGTACATACTGTTTACTACTGTCAATAAACTCCCAAGAATGTCTACCTGCCTTTCGCAGCTTGTTCTGATGAGCAGTGTTCGTGCCACTTAGACATGAAGCTTTTCTGCACAAAATAAAAGCAGGTGCCTCAGTCCAGAGTCTCTTCCCTGTGCTTTGTGCAGCCTTCAGACCAGAGTGATGATCCGGCCTCACACTCCCTGGATACATTACTGATGTCTGCACCTCAGTGGTGCTGGTCATTGCTGCCAGAATGTAGTGGGCAGGTGTCACAGAGTTCTCTCATTCTCTCTGTGTGCTCTCAGCACCTTTAAGTCGGGGCTGGCCCCCATCTCTTCAGCATCTGTGACCTGTGACGCTGTGCTCCTGAAGGGGTCAGGTGCTGAAGGTGGAGAAAGGATAAGATGCTTTTAAAGTTTTATGGCTGCATCTGTCTGATATGACCCTGATCACAGAGCACAAGCAAGCTGCCCTTGGCCAGACAGGAGTCGGACATCTCAGAGGCTAAATGAAGATCTATGGAGTGTCCTCACTACATATCATCATCATCCTCCTGCAACTGAGTGACTATTAGAGTCTCCACTGTGTCTCCATGGCAGGAGCATTCTCATAGATGGTATGTGCGCTGCCATAAGCCAGACAGAAGTCAAATGTTCACAAATGCAATGTGAGAGTCTATGGGTTCTCCTCACTGCATGTCGTCATCACCTTCCACAAATCTAGCAGCTATGCAGGCCTCCTGAGTGCACCTGCCTCATCTGGCTCATGCGAGGGCCTCATCGCCATTATCATTGCCTTCGAGGACCTCCTCACCCTCATCCCTGTTGGCATCCTTCTCATTAGAGGAGACCCTGAGCTACTCCATCTACTCCTCAGCCAGCTTCTCCCCCTGTTTCAGCGCCAAGTTGTAAAGGATGTAGCTGACAATGATGATGTGTGACACCCTCTGTGAACTATATTGCAGGGCTTCGCCAGACCGGCCCAGGGTCCAGCATCGTTTTCAGCATCCCGATACTCTGCTCGATCAAGTTGCGAGTTGCAGCATGAACTTTGCTATACCATCACTCTGCTGCAGTCTGAGGCCACCGCACGGGTGTCATCAGCCACGTCCTCTGTGGGTAGCCCACGTCCCCGAGAAGGCATCCCTGCAGCCTCTGTGGACCCTGGAAGACTTCAGGGATCTGTGACCGACTGAGGATGTAGGAGTCGTGCACACTCCCTGGAAACCATGTACAGGCCTGCAGGACGTGTTTGTGGTGGTCGCACACCAGCTGCATGTTCAGCGAATGGAATCCCTTGTGGTTGACATAGTTGACCACATGTTGCGATGGAGATCTTAGCGCCACCTGGGTGCAGTTGATGGCACCCTGCACCTCTGAGAAACCTGAGATCTGGGAAAATCTAATCGCTGTTGCATCCTGGCTGTCTGGTCCCATGAGAAAGATACAAAGTTGTGAGTCCTCGCAAAGATGGCATTCGTAACCTCATGGGTGCATTTGTGGGTGGAGGCTTGTGATATCGCACAGAGGTCACCTGTAGAGCCCTGAGAGGAGCTACTGGCATAGAAATTGAGCAGCGCTGTCACTCAAGGCCACTGGCAGTGGATGCCCTCCATGTCCCCTTGATGCCAAATCCTGCAGGTGGCGGATGTGAGTGACCAGTTCCCTAGACATGCGCAGTCTTCAACAACACTGGGTTCTTCGTCATCTGCAAGAATGAAAGGCGGTGTCTATAGACCCTGGGTGTCACTAGGCGTGGACCAGTGACAGCTTGCTGTGACTCTTCAGCGGTGTGTGTGGGAGCTCCAGCCACCCCTTCTTCCAGAGGGTTTCTCCTCCCTTTGCGCAGCCAGGCACCTCAGTCGCTCTCTTCTCTGTCGTCTTCAATCTCTGTAAGCCACGAGGCATACAAATAGGTCATCAGACTCCATGAGCCTGGTATACTCCTCCTGTAGGATGAAAGAGAGAGATGTGTGGCTTAGCATGGGTGTACTAAGATCCTACCTTGGTTAAGTCTGAAGGCCCCTTAACACATCCTGGAGAGTGCTTGCCACCACTTGGATGACCAGAGTTAGTGCGCTGCATGGCTGCCTGAAACCACACCTTCCTCTGCCCCACTCCACCCGACCAACTGGCAGCAGCTTTGCCCATTGGACTGCATGATGTGCTCTCAGCTCAGGTGCAGGTATCTCCTAATCCACACTGCAAGGCTGCACTGTTAGCTTAAACCATGGGGGAGGCTGGTCCAAACTGGGATGATGACATTGCATTGCTCCATGGCCAGCTTTAGCAAGGAAATTGTACAATGTGCCCAGTTGTCCAACTGTTCTGTGGTCCACTAAAATGCTCATAACTTTTCAGCCTGTGCCTGAGGGGTGAAACGTTCTGGAACACTTGTTGGAACTTTGATGCCTCTGCATTGCTTGAATGGGCCTGACTCCAACGATATCAATGTGGGTACCCCTGAACTGATGTGTAGCTGCTTCCCTCACCCACCAACCCCCCACTCCACATGTGTATGTACGCTACCTTCAACCATAGGGCAGCCCTAGCCCCCACCCCCCCAACAAGTTGCCTCAACCACAGGGCAGCCCTTGACAACCCCCCAACACGCCCCAACCTTGAGGTCCAACAGGTGTAGTGCTTTGCAATGTTACTGTGTACTCAGTTCCAAGATCCCCTCAGAATGCAGCCTGCCAAGTGCACGCTGTTGTGGAACATGTCAGCGTGCGATCACGTCAACGTGGGCGGATGATCCAGCTGGGGAATGGGAGGGTGGTTTTGGGGGGTGGTTCCATCGGGCTGGCCTTATAAGGATATGCTGATATATTACAATGAGGTTCCCGATGTCCAACGGCGGGAAACATGGGTGGAGAGAACAATCGCAAACTAGTTTCACGATGTTGTGAAACCGATTTTTGGCCTTCTAGCCATATTGCCTACTCAAGGCATTGAACACGCCTGACTCCAGTGGACACGGAAAATCCTGGCCACAGTGTCAGGATCTGAGCTGTCAGTTATGAGTAAGAGAACAAGTCACAGTGTTTCTGCTTCATCACTGTCTTCCTGCTCTTCCATTTTTGCACTTCCACTACTGGTCAGGCTGCAGTTCTTGGTTTTCTGAAAGGAGATTGGCTCGAGGGTAGGGTTGTGGTGATGGAGGGGGAAGGAAGAGGTACATGCTTATACCTTCAACAGTTTTTAAATCTGAAGAGATTGCTGGATGAGGGGGAAGTGGGATGTGAGAAGAAGGATTAAGTATGAGCATACTGTCTTCTTGATTCTTTCAGCCTGGCTGCTAACCACGGCCTTAGCCATGGCCACTTCAATGTTGGTGATCACTGCATCAGAGTGAGCAAATGCCGCCATACCTGGCCCCGCCAGTTAGGTGTTGCTGCCTTCTGTTATGCACCACCTTGAACTGCAAGAGAGAGGGAATTGTGTCACTGAGTGTGGTGCAATCTATATGGGTGATGTGACTGTCATAGTTGAATAGTTAGCTGCATGTGCAAGCTGTGAGGCCTGTGCCTGTGAAGCTTGCAGCATTACATACTGGCATACCCTGCAGGGATGGCTCTTTGGGGTCCTGCGATTGAATACGTGCTGGCAAATCTAAGGGAGAACAACAGCATGTCATTAGTTTAAGTCGTCACACTGTCACTGAGACAATGGAGATCTGCATATTGGTGCCATCGTCTTTCAGTGACCAATGGGGAATCCAGTTTTGAGGCTCCCATCAATGATGAGACTGCACAAGAATGTTTGCACCATCTGAAACTCTCACCTCTGTGCACTGCACTCTGACCTTCATCTGTCACCCCAGCCTCTCCATGGCCGGCTGACCAAGGTGTGTGGCGCCTCTCCAGCTCCAAGGCATGCTGCTTAAATCTGGTCAGGATTAGGAGGTTTGGGGGGCCTCCGCCTGTCTGACCTCTCAATGTTGTTATGGCTTGTCTTCTCCTGAAAGGATAGAGGAGCATTGATTAGTCCACTCTCTACCGGCAGCGCCATTGCAGCTTGGCCAACCCCACCTGAGGAACACCTCACAGGACATATTCAAGTCGTGGTCCTTAAGCTACAAAGCACTCAGTCCAAGCAGCCAGGGCTCACTCCCTTGGCCATCTCCAACTTCATTGACATTGGCACTCAAACTCTAACATCCCTGAGCTCCACAGGTGGATGGCCAGACCTTAACATTTCACCACACTGATCCGTGCCAACAGGGTACTCACCCTTCCCGAGCGTAGCAGATTGCTAAACATTTTGTGGTACTGCACCCATGTGCGCCGCACAATGTCGTGGCTGCTGACCTGCGCTGCTAGCTCCTCCCAAGATTTTTTTGTTAGGTGCATTGGCCTCCTCCTTCCATCTCCAGGGACAAATGTGTCCCTCCTGGCAGCCACCTCCTCCAGGAGGACCATGAGGCACTCATCTGAAAACCGGGGGAGCGGGGGGGGGAGGGAGGGTGCTGAGTGCCCACCTGACCTCCCTCTCGCCTGGCATCGGCAGCTGCACTTGATGCCATAACTTCAGTGTTCATTAGGCAGAAGATATGTTCTTCCCTGTCAGCCTGCAAGGAGCTGCCTGTGCCATTTTTAAACCGGCCGCCCGGCCGCCATTGAACCCAGCGGTTGACAGGCCCCCGCCCCCGCCCGACCCTTTCCCGACCATTGGGAAGATGCGTTTCAAGCTGGGCGGGCCTTAATTAGCCGATCGTGGGTGGTGGCCTGTTTCCCGACCGGTTGTGGGCCTGCCAATGGTGCCCAAACGCCAAGGGTAAAATTCAGGCCCTTTTGTGGCTTGCTGTCAATTTTTTGTTTTATAATATCCCTGTGAGGTGCCTGGAGATATTTTACTCGATTAAAAGTACTATATAAATACAAGTTGTTATAGATGCAGTGTTGGTCTTCAGGCATGATGGTAGATTGAGTGAACAAGTCAGACCATGGTATTAAATTGTGGTGATCTTTGATTCTGCTGCTGCGGCTGACTCATAACCCCTCCCAGACACCCAGTTTTGAATTACTAGATCTATCCTACTTAACACACCAGTGGTGTCACTGGATAGATAAAGCCTGAATAGTGAAAATGAAAGAAATCAGAAACATCAGTAAATTTTAAAAGTGTGTAGACTAAAGCTGCTATCAAGCAGGGGCACCTGCCTCTTCTAAGTGGAGTGCTAACTTCAGAGAGAACCTTTGGTGTGGAGGATATGGTGAGAGACAGTCTGGGCACCAGACCTTCTGGCAGCTTAAAGTTAACCTGAGTTTCTTTTTAATTTGATTAACCATTTTTGTTCTCCACATTTTCATCACATTTTAAATTTACTGTCTGTCACCAAATCACATTGTAAGGAAGCACAGGTGCATGTCTGGGACATACAGATTGGAGTCTGAGGGCAGAGAATTAGGCTGGTAGTTGTGGTTCTGGAATTCTGTGGAGTACAAGGCAATTTATGTACAGTGCATTGACAAAGTGAGTGTTTGTTGTCATGGTAGCAGTCACAGGAAACACTCTATGTGGCAGATTGGGTTTGAGTGCATTGCCAGGAGTGTGGAAGTCTGTAATGTGGATTTAATAAACACCATGGTGCAGTGCAATTATGGCTGCGTATGGTGTAAATTACCAGCATAAGCGTGAAAGTGAAACTTTTGTAAACTTTCTGAGTGGTTGAGACAACTGCATTTTTATACATCTGTAGCCATGGCATCTGAGAGAGAAAACATTGACAAACAAAGGAGCAGTATTCTCAAAGTGCGGTCCCATTATTCAAGTGATATGGGGGAGCTGCAAGTAAAAACACTGTACTCAAAATAGTATGTAAACAGATCAATGTTCATAACATTAAACACTTTGAAGAGATTTTTGGTAAGGAAGGAAAGGTGCAAATTAGTTTTTTTAAGAACCCACTTGCTAATCTGATGGAATTGTCCACTTATTTGACATTGTAGAAACACCTTGCTAAATTTGAGCTTCCTTGTTGCTAAGTTCTATAAACAGTTTTATTCTACAATAACTTAAAATTCTAGTGATGGTACACATCCTGTTGTCATATTTCTTGCATCCTGTGTCTCAATTTGGCCATATTTGTGACATTTGTAATGTCTGAAATAATGCCTGCTTATATTACTTTAAATGGATAATGATACATGCCTGCCAAAATTATAATAATATTTATCTTACTCTAACCTATCAAGCCAAGCTTCCCCCAAGATTCCCCCTGCTCTAGCCCCGAATCACTGTCTTTCTCTAGTTTCCTTCCTATCTCCCCTCATATCATCTCTGAGTTCATCTTGTACATGATGCTCTCTTGTTCCCATTCAAATGCTTGAGTATGCAACTTCCCTTCTTGGCCCCATGTTAGCTGGCAAATTGTTTCCCTTTCCTTGTGTAATGTACCACTCCCTTTTAAAACTGCATCATCACCCCGTCCTGAAAATCGACTCTTAATCCCTCCATTCTTGTGAACTCCAACCATCTCCAACCTTTCTTATTTCTTCTTGAAAGTCCTTGAATGTGCTGTCAAGTCTCAAATCCATGTCCAACTTTAATCCAACTCCATGTTTGAATTAAAAACAAAAACAGAATTACCTGGAAAAACTCAGCAGGTCTGGCAGCATCGGCGGAGAAGAAAAGAGTTGACGTTTCAAGTCCTCATGACCCTTCGACAGAACAGTTCTGTCGAAGGGTCATGAGGACTCGAAACGTCAACTCTTTTCTTCTCTGCCGATGCTGCCAGACCTGCTGAGTTTTTCCAGGTAATTCTGTTTTTGTTTTGGATTTCCAGCATCCGCAGTTTTTTTGTTTTTATCTCCATGTTTGAATTTCTGCATTTAGGTTTCCAACCTGCCAAAGCCTTGAAATGACTCTAAAAAAAACAAACTTTTGCTCCTCCTTCTTGATCTCTCTGCTACTTTGCCTTCATGCCATCCTCCTCCAATGTGACTCTTCTATAGGACTTTGCTCACTTGTTTAGTTGAACTAACATGAATTGTGCTCATGGAATACTACCATTGGTTTGTCTTTTTATTGTAATAATATTAATTTTTTAGTTTTTGTTTCTTAATTAGGAATTTATAATTCAATTCAAAAGTAGTGAGCACTGAATCTTTGAACTGAGACTGACCCTACAGCTCAGACGGTTTTAAAAACAGCAATCATCTGCTTAATGAGGGAAGTTCATTGAAAACGTGCCATTGCATATTGGATCCTAAGATTTCAAGGTGGCCGTAATCACTGGTGTGGAAGTAAGGACAGAATTTAGTCCTTAATAGGAAAACATATGGGTAAATATTACCTATTTAATTAGGGTTTCCAGAAATTGAGGGAGTTAGCTGGTGTGGAATGGTAGAGTAAAAAATCTACTTCTAATTAAAAGCCTCATTGGGAAACAGTAATTATTAGTAAAGACAGAATGGTAGAAAAATTTGGCTTTGTGGTGTCAGTATTTTTGTTTTGGGTGCAAAATGGCATTGCACCATTACGTACTTCTGGTTTGGATCCTGCTGCATGCAATTCTGGCAAGAATGTTAATGCGGGCATCAAGAGTATGTAGAGTCTGCAGAGTATGCAGAGTAGGCAGATCGTGAGGTAAGTCAGTCTGTAACACTGATTCAATGTCAACGGTACTGTGTTTGACCTCAATGCTCTAGCCATTGCCCTTTCGTAACCTTGCACAGCTGAGCATGTGTTTAACAACAGGAAGGACCCCCCCTGCACTCCAGCCAAATCCTCACCAGTGCTATTTAAAGAGATTTTCAATATTTTCAGCTTAGTTTCTGATTGAGTTTTTAGAAGTGGTGTGTGTGATTTAGTGCTGCTTAAAGTTGACAGGGAATGATGTTGCATGTGGTGAAGACCTTAGATCTGACTTTAAGGGTTCAGCTCAGACTACTTGCTCCCAGTCATGGATGCCATACCCCTTGAGCTGCAGCATGACAGGGAGACTATGCAGAAGCAACACAGAGGGGAACAAGCAGTTTGCAGAGGGAGAAGGGGTGTAGAAGGGCTTTTAGTAGGAGATCTTATTTGCCTACGGTCTTCAGTAAACAATTCTCTTACCTCAACTTCACTGAGGAAAAATGAATGTGATGTCACCATTTTACAAAGGAGGTGATCACAGAAATTTTCCACCTCATGCAAGCAGGCTTGCAACTTCAGAGCAGGGTGAGGATGGCACTGCCAGTGGCTGTGAATATGGCCATGCCCATGACTTCTGTGTGTTCGGATTCTTCCAGGCTTGAGCAGGTGATGTCTCCACTGCTATATAAGGGAGGTGATTGATGACCTTCTGTATGCCAGGAAAAGGGAATAGATTGCATTCTCTCTGAGAGAAGCAGCTGGGCTGTGCAGATGACTTTGCCAGGATTGTAGATTCCCATGGTGCAGGGTGCCATTTACTGCATGCAAGTGGCTTTTGTTTAAATGCCTTTAAGGGATAGCAGCATGCCATCACTTTAAGGGAAATGTGATCCAGCCTTAGTTTCACTTTGGCCTGGAGCAGGACACAGCAGACACAGCTCTGCAGCTCTGATGTCTTCAAGCTTTCTATCCATGTACATATGTTCTTGATAAATGAAACCACAACGTGTTTGTGCAATCCCTTATGAGCGATTGGTGCCTTTATATCATTATAAAAACACAACATGGTGTGCAGCAGTGGTTCCTTCTAAACGACATAGTGCTCAACCTGGCAGCAAGATCTAGTACAGGTACAACATGGTGAACAGCCTTAGATCGTGCTACGTGGCATGAGACGACTGGTTAGATCACCACAGAGTTGAAGGATCAAGAGAGGGTTGAATTTCCTATCTCCATAGATTCCCAATTTCGCTCAAAAATCTTCATTGCTAAGGGATGTGCCCTTCTTGTAGCACAAAGACCATCAATATCTCTTCTAAGCACTGAAACAGTCATTAACGGAAGAATTGACATTTCAATTTTATGATCCTAGAGAAGCAACTACCCTGGAGCTAGGTGCTTCACAGAAAGGTCTAGGAGCATGCACAGTACAAAAAGGAAAACCGATTGCATTTGGTTCAAAATCAATGTCTGTAACACAATCCAACTACTCCAACATGGAGTAGGAAACAGTAGCTTTGTGTTTGGAATCATGCATTTTCATACCTATCTGTATGGCAAAAGACTTGTGGTAGAGACCAGCCACAAGCCACTGAAGATTTGGCAAAAAACATTGACAAGTGCACCACCCAGGTTGCAACGTCTCTTGAATAAAGGTTCAAGGTTACGACTCTAAGATTAATTACAAGCCAGGACTTGATGGTCACATCAGATACACTTAGCAGATTGCCTAACCCAGCAAAACCAGAAGATGTATCCTTGGATCTACAAGTTGACTTCATTAACATCAAACTTGAAGATGTTCTCCAAATTGATCTAGTGCATTTTGCTCATCTCAAATGACAGCAGTTACAAGAAGAAAGAGCAAAAAATTCTACACTATAGAAACTGTGGAAAAATATCATTTCAGGATGACCAGATTCAATTAAGCATGTCCACGAATACGTGAGACCACTTCAGCCTTATCGGGCTGAGATAGGCATCTCCCGGTGAGTCATTTTTAAAGGCAGGCAGATCATCAAACCGGAATTTTGTGACCTGATATTCTTCAACAACTTCATCACTCACACTTGGCCATAGATCGGATGAGAAGATTTGCAAGAGAGACAGTCTATTGCCGGGTATGAACAATGACATTGAAATCATCATCAAGCAGTGCAAAGGCGTGTCAAGAGCGTATGCCAAGTGAGCACAAAGAACCATTGATTCTGCATGAAGTTCCTACACATCCTTAGTCCAAAATTACATTCAACCTCTTCCACGTCCATGGCACTGATTTCATTGTTATTGTCGGCTACTCTACCAAGTACCCTATTATTTGACAATTGCACAAACATTAAGCACAACTGTTGCACACACTCTGGCCAGGATTTCATGGTCCCGATGAAGCATGTCTCCTCCAGGCTAGGCATCTGCGGCGAGGCATCTAAATCTCCATTCAGTTCAACGGGACCGTAATATCCCGCCAGGTGGGAGGGGCCATAACATCCTGGCCTCTAAGTCAGGCTTGTTCAACATTTTTTTGTTGGTGGACTACATTTCAATTTTTCTCATACTCAGGGGCTGATGAGCACATTTCGGAAAGAGAAACTTTGGCAAATATTAAACATGAATTTTTTAAAAAAAGCTGATGTATGAAAAGAAACAACTTGCTGAGCAAAAAAAAGTCAAAACAATAAATTGATCATTAAAGAAAAGAATACTAATTAACGACAACCACTCGAGTATGAAAGGGTGACAGTGTGTGTGTCCAGCTCACTCCCAGTCTCAGGGTGCTTACTCACCTTCACCCACTGTGAGAGTGGGTTGATGTGTGGGGGTGAGGATGCATGAGAACCCTGAGACTGGGAGTGGCCAGACATACAATCACTCATCCCTCCCTCACTTCTGTCACTCATGCACACACATAATCTCACCTCTCTCTCACACACACTCTCAACCTTCACACACACACATACACACACACACACTGTCTCACACACACACCCCTCTCTCTCTCCCTCACACACACACCTCTTTCTGTCCCATACACACAGCCCTACACCTCTGTCTCTCACACACACATCCCTCTCTCTCACATACACAGACCTCTCACACATACTCTCTCACATACACCTCTCTCTCTCTCACACACACACACCTCTGTCTCACACACACACCTCTTTTGCTCTCATACACACAACCCTATACCTCTCTCTCTCACGTATACACACATCTCTCATACACACCCCTCTCTCACACACACCCCTCTCTCTCTCCCTCGCACACACACATACACACACACATCCCACTCTCTCTCACACACATACCCCTTTCATATGCACATGCACTCACCCCTCTCTCATGCGCACACACACACTTACCCCTCTCTCACATACTCTCACCTCCTGAATCCCCAAAGCCTGTCCATCATCTACCAGGCACAAGTGTTGGAATACTCCCCACTTGCCTGGATGAGTGCAGCTCCCATTACACTGAAGAAGCTTGACACCATCCAGGACAAAGCAGACTGCTTGATTGGCACCACATCCACAAACATTCACTCCCTCCACCACCGATGCACAGTAGCTGCAGTGTGTATCATCTACAAGATGCACTGCAGGAACTCACCAAGGCTCCTTAGACAGCGCCTTCCAAACCCACAACCTCTACTATCTAGAAGAACAAGGGCAGTAGACACGTGGGAACACCACCACATGGAAGTTCCCCTCAAGTCAATCACCATCCTGACTTGGAAATATATCACCGTTCCTTCACTGTTGCTGGGTCAAAATCCTGGAACTTCCTTCCTAACAGCACTGTGGGTGTACCTACACCACATAGACTGCTGCAGTTCAAGAAGGCAGCTCACCACCACCTTCTCAAGGGCAACTAGGGGTGGGCAATAAATGCTGGTCCAGCCAGCGAAACCCACAACATGCGAATGAATAAAGAAAAGCACGCGCACACACACACACACACACACACACACACACACACACACACACACCCTCTCTCTTAGACATGCACACACCCTCTCTCTCACACACACACACACACCCCTCTCTCTCTTAGACATGCACACACCCTCTCTCTCTCACACACACACACCCCTCTCTCTCTTAGACATGCACACACCCTCTCTCTCTCACACACACACACACACACACCTCTCTCTTAGACATGCACACACCCTCTCTCTCTCACACACACACACACACACCCCTCTCTCTTAGACATGCACACACCCTCTCTCACACACTCACACACATACACACACACACCCCTCTCTCTTAGACATGCACACACCCTCTCTCACACACACACACACACCCCTCTCTTTTAGACATGCACACACCCTCTCTCTCACACACACACACACACACCCCTCTCTCTCTTAGACATGCACACACCCTCTCTCTCACACACACACACAAACACTCACCCCTCTCTCATATGCACACACACCCCTCTGTTTCTCTCTCTCACACACATGCGCACTTACCATTCTCTCTCACATGCACACACACCTCTCTCGCTGTCACACACACACACAAACACACGCTTACAATTAACTTTATAAGAATGGCCAGTCCTGTATTTGGATGGGTAATAATAGTAAACATTAGGTCAGTCAGGTATCTGATTTGGATATTTACAGTAAAAATGTTGTGATAATCGATATGGATGGGTGTTCAATGCTCCAGTTTTGCTAAGACAAATTTGATCATGCTGCACAGACAATCACAGTCGAAAATCCACCCCACCTACTGCATGGTTCAGGGATATTGTCTGTAAGTAAACACACAGGCACACACCACCATACAATTCCTCCCTCCCTCAAACAGCGGTGGAGGTGGGAGGGTAGGTGTGATGAGAGTGGAAGAGATGCTTAGCGGCACCCAACCGCAGGTGCCATTGAGGGGAGCGCCGAGAGCTGGGGCAAAGTGCCAAGAGCTGGGGGAAAGTGGCTGGAGTCGGGTGGGGGAAGCACTGGAAGACTGGGGATATAGGCTGGAGCTGGGAGAAAGCAGGGAGAACTGGGGGAAAGTGGCTGGAGTCAGGGGAAAGCAGCCAGAGTTGCAGAAAAGTGTGCGAGCAGAAGCCCCTCGTGCCCCAGAGTCTCTCTCTATCTCCAAAAACTAGCAGTTGCTGATATTCACTGCTCCTCCAATTGCAGCCTGCCTCTCTCCCATGTTTGCTGCTGATAGGCTCAGTAGTGAGCCTAAGGCAGAAAATGCCGGAGAGGAGTGGACTGTGATTAGAGGAGCAGTCCCTTGTGGAAATCCTCAACCTCACTGACCTGTCTTACCAGCATTTTGAACAATCGCTCCGGGGGCCACATAGAATGGCTTCGTGGGTCACAATCAGACCCATGGGCTGTGGGTTGGACAAGTGTGCTCTCAGTGGTATTTTAAGTTTAAGCCTAGAGAGATCATTATGGGTAACAGTTCACAATTTATTGGTAAGCCGTTTCAGGATATGTGTGAGAAGTGGAATATTGATCATACAAGTTCTTCTCCTCATTACCCATGATCTAATAGCCTAGTTGAATGAATAATTCATGTAGTGAAAACCCTTATTCTCAAATGTAAACAGACCAAGCAAGATCTAAACATTGCAATGCTACATTTGAGAGCGACACCTTTCAGTGCAGCTATTTCATCACCAGCAGAGCTCATGCTTAGCAGACCAGTACGTACCAATTTACCTACTCTTACCCATTTTACTTTCTCAGAAACTAGGGGAAGGATCTTCTTGTCGGCGAGCTGGGGCTAGGCCCACTCTCCGACGCGTAAAATGGTGCAGGATGATGTTGGATAGAATTCTTGACACCATTTCCATTTTTAGATCGGCGGGGGTGCAGCCAAGTCAGCTGTGTGCCCGCCGACCTGTCAACGGCCTATTGAGGCCATTGAAAAAGTAATTAACATCATTAATGGGCCTGCCCATCCAACCTTAAGGCTGGTGGGCAGGCCGGGAGCCCTGGCAGGCTTCAGAAAAAGCATGAAACCTCACCCACGTGTGGGATGAGCTTTCATGAGGGTACTTAAATATTTAATAAAGGTTTCAATAAAAGTTATGGACATGTCCCAACTCATGTGAGAGTGCCACATGAGGGGATTTGTCAGGGAAATCTTTCTATCATTAGTTTAACAATTTTTAATTTGGAGCTGATCTCCCTGAGGCAGCACTTAGCCTCAGGGAGATCAGTGTGCTCTTTCGCGTGCATCCCTCCCACCCCGTCGCACAGGGAGTACATAGCGCTTCCTGACGAACGTCAAACTGGGCGGGCCTTAATTGGCCCACCCATGTAAAATGGCAGCGCCCCCCCCAACTGGGGGCGCTGATTGGAGGGGTGCCTGCCCACGCCTGCTCCAGCTCCGGCCACCTGACAGGCAGAAAATTCTGCCCTAGCAACTTTTAAAACTGCAAGTGAAGATGACCAATGTGCACAATAAAAATGCGGGCACACATTTACCAAATTTGCAGTTGGAGCAAGTTCACATCCAGGATCCCACAACAGGCACATGGCAACCTGTCGAGGTGACAAGGATTTGTTTGGAACCAAGTTCCTATGAAGTCATTACATACAAAGGCACAATGGTGAGATGTAACCAAGGACAAATCAGGTCCATTCCAGCTCCTCAACCACTGTGCAGTCCTATTGGACAAGATCCAAAAAACAACCAGGAACAACATCTAAGAGTGACAATCCCACAGGTCACTGTGAGCCATTAAAGAAACCTCCAGACAAGGTTACCATGACAAGATTTGGGTGTACCAGCTGATTATTCCTCCGCTTTAGAAAGTCATAGATTCCCCAGTCCTATACACTTATATAACAGTAACTAAACATGGACATGTATTGTAAATAGATATACTCTGTTGGAAGGGCAGATGAAAGTATCTTTAAAAAGAAATTGGAATGTTGTAATATGCCTTTAAGAGACATCAGCATGACATCACATTAAACGTAGTGTGTCATGTGATCCAGCCTCAGTTTCACTTTGGCCTGGAGCAGGACACAGCAGACACAGCTCTGCAGCACTGATGTCCTCAAGCTTTCTATCCATGTATATATGTTGACATGTGCCTGTTCTTAATAAATGAACCCACAATGTGTTTTCACAATCCCTTATGAGTGATTGATGCCTTTTTATGATTATAACACACACAACAGCAACAGCAAAGGGATCTACTTCCTGAAGTTGGTGTGCTACCATACTCAATACATCAGCCAAGTGAATGGCTGCTGTCCTGGCAGTCACGATGCTCATGTTCTGTGCTAATTCCCTGTGTCATCAGTATTTCAGCCTCCAGGTTTAACTGGAGGTTGGTCACTAGGGCCAAAGGCTAACTGTTGACCACCTGCCTCACTGCACTGGCATGGAACACAAACATACATGGGCAACATGCATGAAGCAAGGACCATATTGCCACACGTGGATTGGCTTTTGAGCAGGCCACTGGGGGTTAATGCTTCTGCTGCCTGGGTCACAGTGGAGGAGCCCTTCTGTACTTGACAGAGTGTGTGTCACTATTCATCATGGTCTGCTGGATCTTGCACTACATTGCCACCATGAGGGCAGGGCCTTGTCACCAGGTATAAGGCTACCAGCTGAGGAGGAGCAGCGAGAGGAGGAAGAGGGGGAGAAAATGAGGAGGCAGCCAAAGTACTCTTTCCAGTCAATTGCTCTGTAATCATCTCATCTGACTGAGATACTAGTGAACACAGCCCCAATTCCCCATTCACCAACAATCCCACACTTTATCTTGCCTCTATTAGTGAGCATTGCATCATCCTCTTGACCACAATGCTGTATTAAAAGCACCTCAAAATAAATATTCCAAAATAACTTTATTAAACCACCATCAAATATTTTATACAACAGTCAATTAATCACACTTTGTGCATTCTCTTAGCCTGTCTTCCATTTGCTTTTGCCTAACTTAATGTTTCTAAGCAGTGCTACCTTAGTAGCTGCAGAATGGCTGGTGAAAGGCTGTTGGCTTTCTGTACAGATGGACATGTAGGACAATCTCAAGTAGCTCTGGCTTTGGACTACACCAGTTCAGCATGGGTGGCAGTATTCTGAGCTGGCTGACTGACAGGCAACAGATGCAATGGTGGAGGACAAATTTATTCATTCGCAGCCTTTGAGAAGGTGGTAGTGAGTCGCCTTCTTGACAATCGAATGGCTGTTAGGCCATTTCAGAAGGCAGTTAAGAGTCAACCACGGTGCTGTAGGTTTGGAGTCAAATATAGACCAGTTGGGGTGAGAGCAGCAAAATAATTTCCTTACAATAATCCAGTAGTTTCAAGAGGTCACCATTACTGATACTAGGATTTTTATTCCAGGTTTACTTGAATAACTGATTTTAACTTCCATGGGGTGAATTTTAAAGGGGATGGTGGGGGGCGGGGTTGGTGGAGAAAGCATATTGCTTGCCCCACCCCCGCCACCTCTTGCCATCTGCCCCCGATAGAAGAGTCAGGTGGCAGCCCATCAACTTTAAAAAGGGCTGCTCCACAGTGATAATAAGCTGGGTGCGGCCTTGACAGGCTGAGGGTGGGACTTCATCCCACAGGCACAGGAAGTCCTGCCCAAGAGCTGCCAGCCAATCTGATGGGCTGGCAGCTAAGTAGACTCAGCTGTGCCAGAATGCAGTAGTGGCCACTGAGTCATGAGAAAAAGACAACATGTCTAGCGGACTTAGTTAAGACCAGGATTTGTGGTCAGGAAGGGATTGGGAGCCCTAGCAAAGGGGGGATGGGATGGGGGTTTGCATTTTAAAGACTGGTGGAGGCACAAAGGGGGTTACCATCTGGGGGGAGGGGCACCTCCAATGGGCATGGTGGACTCCCCAACGGAGGTATTTCCCCATCCCTCCCTCCCCCGCCCCCACCTCCGTCCTTCCTGCCTTTTGCCCCAAGTAGGAAAAGTAGTGGCTGGCCACTTTTCTTCCGTCTTCCCACCGTATTATGGCAGTGGAGGTGGAAAGAGGCCCTTAACTGGCCACTCACTATACTATAGGGGACAACTCAGGAGTTCATGGATGGGTGGTGGGCTGGCCACCTTTTTTATTTTCCATGTCCTCCTGCCTTTAAATAGGCTGGCTGGGGGCGTAAAATCCCCCCCATAGCAGGACTTGAACTCATATCCGTAGGTCGTTAGTCAGGTTTCTGGATTACAAGCCCTGCAACATGATCATTTTGCTACAATTACTGGTAATGCTAACATCCTGCAGCTGGACTATATGTTTGTGATCTAAGAACTGACTGCTACTTCCTCAGGTGGTGCCTTAGCAATCCGCTTGATCCATTGCAGCTCAGCTTGTTGAACTGTTGTGAAACTCTGGCATTGACCTGCCTGAATATCTGCTCCTTTTGCCTTCTCAGAGTTTGTTTCAAGAGCCTCAAGGCTGCTTCCTGTCCACCTACTGTAGCAAGGCCTCTGGTGTTGCATCAGACAACCTTGGAGCCCATTCTCTGCCAAGTTGTGTTGTTCCTTTGTCTTTCCCAGCTCCAAGTCATTTCTGCAGTGATTTCCAGCCCTTCTCAAGCCAAAATGCATCTCTTTAAGAGATGAAGGCATGCTTTAAGTAGGGCAGGCTAGCTTGAACTCTTATTGGCCTCTTTAAGATTTTGCGACTCCTGACTCAGGCATGTGGCTACTCATAAGTGTGCTCAACACTGGTTGTAGGTTGCAATCAATATAATTAACAGGCAGCACAAAGCTTGTGTACTGTCTGTATTGCAGCAAAACGTTGCAATCTATTTGCTCATTGTGATATGCAAATTGGGCATTTTCTGGCCTTATTCAATTTCTGTTCAATATTTTGAATAAGATGACAAAGTAAGGGAGCTATACTTATCTTGTTAACCCAATAGGAAAATAGTTTATTAGTGAGGAAATCAGCTCATTCACTGAATAAATTGATAAGACAGAGGATCAAATAGATTCTCCTTACATGAAGTTGTATTCCTGAAAAAGTGGAAGTGGGAAATTTATGCCTCCACTCATTTCAATCAGTATTATTGTAAAGTTGCTCTCTCTTTACTAACCTGCATTTTAAAGATCTACAAGTGAATAAGAGATCATCAGGTCTGTGTAGCCTATATGGATATTTTGATAAGGATCTTGTAGATCAGAATGTGGCCGAATGTAATGAGAATTGGATTCACAGGGCTTGGTTATTTTGAACACTGAACTCGTTTGAGCCCTCAACTATCAGATGTGACTATAAGTAGTTTTTAAGAGTATATTTAAGTACTGTTACATGCACTTTGTGCTTCATAAAACTAGGAGTGCTTGACCTCCACATTTCAAGAGCCTTAATGATTTTGGAGAATGGATGGAACAGTTAATCATTATTAAAAACCATCCCAGCATAACAGTTACAGGCAGAAATAGAGAGAAGTATCTAAACTATAGATGAGCAGCACAGTGGGCGACTGAATTTCAAACTAGTAAAAGGTAACTTTATGACTGGCATAAAAAGTTTCAGGATGAAATTCATCTTGGGCAGCTGTGCAAAATGGGCACTAGTCAAATAGAATCATAGGCTAGAATTTTACACTCCACCTCCTGGACAGGTTTTGAGGCGGTGGTGGGGGGGGGGGGGAAACATGAAATTGCATGGACAGGATTCCCTCCTGGATCCCACCCGCCCCGACCTGGTCGCAATTTTATGCTGGGGTGGGCAGGGCCTTGGACGGGAAGCCTGCCCTTGCCTCATTTAAGGCCTTTAAGAGGCCACTTAATGGCCCCTGAGCCCCTGCCATCATAGAATGGTTACAGAACAGAAGGAGGTTATTCAACCTGTTGTGTCCGAGCTGGGTCTCTGCAAGACCCCACTTTTTCCCAGCAGGAGTAAGCCACTCAGCCCCTCAAGCCTGCTCCACCATTCAATAAGATCATGGCTGATCTGATTGGAACCTCAACTCCACATTCCCACCTACCCCTATGCCTTTCACACCCTCTCTTATCAAGAATCTATCTGCCTCTGCCTTAAAAATATTCAAAACCCTGCTTCAACTGTCTTTTGAGGAAGAGAGTTCCAAAGAGTCAGGACCCTCAGAGATAAAAAATTCTTCTCATTTCACTCTCCCACAAGAGGAAACTTCCATTCCATATCCACTTGGTCAAGATCCCTCAGGATCTTAGATGTTTCAGTCAAGTTGTATATTACTCTTCTAAACTCCAGCGGATACAAGCCTAGCCTGTCCGATACTTACTCATGAGACAAATCTGCCCATTCCAGGTATTGGTCTAGTGAACCTTCTCTGAACTGCTTCCAAAACATGTACATCCTTCCTTAAATAAGGAGATCAGTACTTTACATAGCACTCCAGATGTAGTTTCACCACAGCCCTGTATAACTGAAGCATTATGTCCCTACTTTTGTATTCATTTCTCCTCACCATAAACAATAACATTCTATTAGCTTTCTTAAATACTTGCTGTACCTGCATGCTAACCTTTTGTGATTCATGCACTAGGACACCAGATCCCTCTGCATCTCAGGGCTCTGCAACCTCTCACCATTTAGATTATATGTTTCTGTTTTATTTTTCCTGGCAAAATGAACAATTTCACATTTTCTCACATTATACTCCATTTGTCAGATCTTTGCCCACTCACTCAGACTATCAATATCCCTTTATAGTCTCCTTATGTCCTCTTTACAGCTTACTTCCCTACCTATCTTTTTGTCATCAGCAAATTTAGCAACCATACCTCTGGTTCCTTCATCCAAGTAATTTATATAAATTATATCTTGTCAACCAGGAAATGACTCATTTATACTTCTTCTGTTACCTGTTAGCCAGCCCTGCAACCTTTTCCTTTTCAAATAATGATCCAATTCCTAACCACTCACGGTGTAATAAAAGGTTTTTCTTGTGTCATCATTGCTTCTTTTACCAATGCTTTAAATCTGTGCCCTCTGGTTCTCGATCCTTCAACCAATTGGAACAGTTTCTCTCTATAACTACTTTGTCCCCTCATGGTTTTGAATACCTCTATCAAGTCTTCTCTCCACCTTCCTCTTCTCCAAGAAGAACAGTCCCAGCTTCTCTAATCTATCTATATGACGGAAGTTCATCATCCCTGAAACCACTGGCAGCTTGTTTACACTCCACTTGGCTGCCTTTTCCAAACCTTTAAATTGATGGAAGGAACCTCAGATAGGCTTCTTTATGAGCATACCATTTCCATCCTCCCAACCAATTTTCCTCTATGTGCTGGTTATCCATCACAAAGTAAGAGAAAAATCTGCCCACACTATCATTGCTAAGTATCTATTCCACTTTTAGTCACATTTAATATTTTTCATTCTTTAGTTATACTGCTCCACCTCCTGTGCTTGCACTCTTTATTTTCTGTTATTGCACATCTTGTGAAAGCTGAGGCAAAATACTCATCTCATATCCATATTATTCCTTCAATCGTCATAACAATGGGCTGAATATTACTGGGGGTTGGACACTTGCATTTCCCGGAAGCAAAGTCAGCGCGGAGCCAACTTGCTTCACGCCAGCCTGTCCTGCAGCCATAATGCACTGTGGGCAGCCTAAACAGGGCCAATGTGGAACTTCTGTCCCTTGCTGGAGAGGAAGCCCTGCCCTTGGGAGCTGCCAGCTAATTCGATTGGCCAGCATCTCCATCAGTCCCAGCAGTGCCAAGAGTGTGTTAGTGGGCTCTGCCAGGACTGCAACGAGGGAGCAAAAGAAAGCCCGATGGATCCCCGTAAACAGCTAAGCCTGGGGTCCTGGGGCAGGGAGGGTTTGGGCAGGATGGTGGGGTGGTGGGGTGGAGGGTTCAAGGCAGCAGGTGGGTGAGAAGAAAGGGGGCTCTATCTTAGCGAGCTGTCTCAGATCAGTTCAAAGAGCAGGGGGCTCTTTGAGCAATTAAAAAAAAACTTGGGTTGCCCATTTCAGCCCAACTACCCATGCCAGCCATTTTTAGGATCTATTGGCTTGGTAACAAGCTCAATTGACCCTTGATTATCTATTTAAATATGGAGTTTGGGCTGCCAATTTTGGCGCCTGCCCACACCCAGTATTATGGGGGTGAGTTCAGAGATGGATGGGAAGGTGGTGGGGTGGGCACCTGCCCCGATACGCCTGGTGGGCGCATGTAAAATGGAACTCAATATCTTTTTCTCCGTTCATTACTCTTACTCTTTTCCTAACTCTCCTTTTACTTTCATTGCCATTGTCTGTACTACAGTTGTCAAAAGGTTAATTTTATCTGTAATAGGGTCCAGACTATAACTAATAACTAGAAATCAATATGCAGAGTTTAGACACTTATGTAAAGTGTCACTTCAGTGTTTGTTAACACTTACATTTTCTTGTTTGCTATCACCATTTTTGGCACTGAAGCCAACCCCTGACACTCGTAATCCAAGTGCAAACTTTCTCCAGTATAAATTTTTGTTCTTCCACTTTGGATTGCAGCTTTCCTGAAAACTTTGGCAACTGCAAAATGCAAAGTGATTTGTGACATGTCAGAATGGCCTAATATGTAAAAAGAATGAATGACATCACCCTGTCCAGGTTTCTTCTTTAGGTAGAATTTATCTAAGCTGGAAAATAATCATCACAGATGTGTTTTGAAACAAAGGCAATTGTTTGACATTAACAAATAGCTATTACCGATTATTACATTTATACATTGACTCTTTGTAGCTTTCAGGTTTCCAGATTGCTTAGCTGAAATTATTCCAATATCTTCGAAACTGAATCATACTTTGCTGCTTCTGCTGGAGATTTTTCAAATCCCAGTCTCAGTGGCCCTCGCTTAGCTTTCTTCAAGAGATGAGATTGCCTGTACACAGCCGGATTGTGAGGGAGAAGAGGAAGGTGGCCATATGGATTCTTTTTCATATTGTTTAAGAGTCTCTAGTGGCAAGTCAGCTAGGGATTGGTATTTATAGTGCGGTTTTAAATGTGGTTGTGGCAATATTTATAGCTAACTGAGGAACTGGAGGCTGGAGGATAGAAACTTAAAGAAACAGATTTTTGAAGATGAATTTGAAAATAGTTACTGGTGCAAAATTTCCTTCTAATTTTTAGTGCAACAAAAGTGTACGGTCTGCAATGCAATATTTTTCCCAGGAAAATCTGCAGATAAGTGAATTACACACTGGCTTTACATGAATTTCCTGAACATTTTCCACCATTCCTGAGTTACATCCACCAAAAACTTACTTACCTCATTATCATAGCTTCCTCCCATGCAAAACAGATTGAAGTTTGAGGAAAGCTTGGAAGATTATGCTTTCTTCATACTTAAGCAGTCCAGGATTTTTCATGTGATTTCTTCCAGTATCAGAACCATCTCCTTATTGTTGGCTATCTGCCTATTGACTGGTATTCTGGTGCCCTGATGGCAGCTATGTCAGCATTGTACCTGTTAGTTCGTTCCAGCACTGACCCTGCCAGAGTTTGCAGAGCTAACAGGAGGGTACCTAGCTTGCTTAGAACTGGAAGACACCTGCAGCATATGCCTGAAGAATTCCCTGCCTGCCATTGGCAGGAGAGCTACTTACCAAGGCCCCAGCGACCTCTTCAGCCCAATGTGTAAAGAGGCCCATCACTGGCCTAGACCTCTTGCTGGGGTCCAACAGCAATCCTCTGGAGGCTGGTGGATCTCACTTCAGTAGTTGCAGAAGCCTCGAATTCTACATGAGGTCCATGAGCAAGAACATGGAAATATGGGGTGGGATTTTCGGGTCGTCGGGCAGGAGCGGTGGGTGGGCCCGGGAACAGCCGGGAAACAGCCTGCCGATCACTGCTGGCGAATCCATGCTGGCTGGTCAGTTAACAGCCAGCCCGCGTGAAACACGCACTAAAAGTGCTGCCGGGGTAGGGGTGTGAGGAGGGCGAGTGCTGAAGTCAGCGCCTGGCATGAGGGACCGTGCAATGAAAGCTCCCTGACGGCAGAGAGATGCCCCAGGGAGCTGAAGAATTTAAAAATCAAAAATAAAGATTTGGAAAATCTGAAAAAAATGTTCTCACTTAGGACTCACTCACATGAACATATACATAATAAAAACATTTTTAAAAAATATTAATATTGGAAACTTCATCCCACTCATGAATGAGGTTTCCTCAAAAATGCAAAAGCTGCCTGGCTGATTCGCCCACCCACCAACTGTAAGGTTGGATGGGCAGTGAAAAATCTCTCTTAATTTAGTGGCCTCAATAGGCCTCTTAATTGTTGGCGGGGCGCATTGCCAATGCTTGCGCCCGCCCACTGACTGAAATATCGGGCAAGTGTGTGACGACATCGGAATGCTTGCCCGATGTCATCGCGCGATATTTTCCGCCAGATAGGGCCGAGCGCGCGCCCCCCCCTATGGGGTGTAAAATTCTACCCATGAGGTTTTGAGAGTCCCAGCCCCTGGTTCCACACTCGGAGCTGCCACTTGGTAGCATTGGCTTTGCAATTAAATATGCAGATCCAGTTCTCATGAGCCCCAGGACTATGACGTCAGATTTAATATATGTCCAACATTTCAGTGGTACAAGGTTAATTTGAGTTTGTAACATCCACATTTGTTTCCATTTAACCAGCATGTTCTCACAACTACTGAAACATCTGTGAAGGTAACAGTATAAATAGAAACTGTATTCCCAGCTCTGGTGCACTGATTGAAATTGTCCCATAGAATAACAAAACACTAAAAAATATGATCAAATAATGCTGATTTTGAATGTGGGCTATGATTCACTTGGTATATATTAAAAAATAATGGTGACGTTACAGCTAATGATTCCGCCATATGGGAGGTATAAATATTGTAAAAATTTGGAAAAAGCATGGGCAGAATTTTACGGCCCAGTTGTGGAGGTGGTGGGGGGGGGGGGCGGTGGTTTGGTAAATGCAGTGAGTCGTTCAAAACTCCATTAACTTTGGCAGGGCTGGAAAATCCCACCGGTGAGAGGGGCCATAAAATCCCGGCGGTGGGCGGGGCCATAAAACTCCACCCGATGCTTATTGCTTGACCTTAAAAGGCCAAATTTCACAGGTCTGGAAAACAATGAAATGAACAACATTTTCTCCAAGGGCAGAATCCTTAGCTTGGCCATCGGCAGGTCTGGAATTGGCTAGGGAACGGACCACCGATCGCGAACGGCCAGCCGGTGTGAAGCATGCGCTGAGAATTTCAGCACTGCCGGGATGGGGGTGGGAGTAGTGTGGGTGTTGACGTTAGTGCAGGCACGGGCGAGCGCTGACAGAAAGCTCCCTGAAGGCAGAAAGCTGCCTCAGGGAGCTGAAGACCTGAAAAGCATTAAATAAAGTTTTTAAAATCAGGAAACAAAATGTCCAAGCATCACAATCCATTACCTGAGCATGTACATGATAGAAATGCTGCCCATGGATTTTACTCTTTCTTTCATTTAATAACGGAAACCTCATCCTGCCCTGCAATGAAGTTTCATGAAAAATGCAAAGTCTGCCTGGCTGATTTGGCTGTCTGCCAACTGTAAGGTTGGGCAGGCCATGAAAAATCGGAGACAATTGCAACCTTAATTGACCTCTTTATTATGGCGGGTGAGCTTCTGACTTTTGCGTGCACCTGCCAGCTGAAATACTGCGCGAGCATGGGTTGACGTCGGGACACTTGCCCGACATCATCTTGGGCAATTTCGCATCGTCCGGGTCAGGCACGTGCCCGACCAATCAGCCTAAAATTCTGCCTTATTATTTTAACAACTTCAACGTATCTGAAATAAATGAAAGAGTCAGCAGTAATACAGGCAAGAGAAGACATCTTTGCTATATCCCGTTACAGCCAGGAGTACATAAAAGAGAGCTCACTTATCATGATAAGGGGTTGTTGGGAATAGTTAAATGGACGCAGCTTTTGTAAGAGTGATTGTTTTACAATCACAGAATTGTTTAAAAATGAACGATTGTAGTTCTGAAATGACTTGCAGCTGTTCTGCCTCTTCCAGCTTCTCAGTGGCAAAGGGAATCACCATTTAAACATTTTAACCAAATGAAAATGAAAGATTAGTGCTGGACATTTATCTCACCGTGGAGTTTGCTTTACAGCTATGTTTTGGTATCACAATATTTTAAACATTTCATTGGCCAAGAAGAGATATCATTATTTTGAAAAGGGTTTAAAACAAAAAAACTCAATTCCTCCTTCCTTTTCCCTCCTCAAAAACTTGCTGGAGGGGTTAGTTTGTGAGGGGGGTGGTGCATAATGGTATCGGGGGGTAAGATTGGTGGGGACAAGGGTTGGATGCAGTAAGAGGGGAGGAGAGTGTAATGCGGGAGAATACGGCAAGTGGGGAGAGGGTGTAAGGAGGGAGGAAGATATAAGAGAAGGAGTTCGGAGAGGAGTCCGGGGGAAAGGAGGTATCTGGGGGCAGGAGGGAGTTTGAAGGGGGGAAGGTGTCCATGGGGATGAAGGTGTCTGGGAGGAGGAAGGTGTTTGGGGGGAAGAAGGTGGAAAGGTGGATGAAGGAGTAATGTAGAGGAGGGCATAAGGACGGGGTGTCCAAGTGAAAATGCAAAGGAGGGGCCTGTGGAGTCAATGACTGCTTCCTGGGGAGCAATCTGAGGCTGGGCATGGTGAGAGAGAATTGTGAATATGAGAGGGAACAGAGTGAACTGGAAGGATGAGAGGGTGAGGATGCGTTGATAGCGGTAGAAGGGACAGTGAGAGTGGCTGATGGGGACCCTGGGGGCAGACACGGACCCTGGGGGCAGGAAGGCGGAGGTCTGGGAGGTCAATGTGGATTGGGGTGGGATTCTCAGGAAGGTTACAAACGTGCACATTCACCTGGACATCCTGGAAAGAAAAGGTTTCAGGTTCTTAGGTGACGGTGGGGAGGTGGAAGGTGATGCCAGGGAGTCGACAGTGATTGGGGAAAGGACGTGGGTGACTGGAGACGGGAGAGCTGATGAGAAACTTAATGACTACCATGGCTGTCGAAACCAGAAGTGAACGGAGCCTCGTGTTGGACAAGCACAAGTCCTGCATGGAAATGTGCTCAGTGGATGTGCGGAGATGCAGGTCAGCTCAGATGGACAACTGAAAGAAAACCCCAGCAGGCAGCATTGGAAAGTGAGATGAGTGTGATGGATGAGGGCTCCGTGTGCATGGGAGAGTGTTTGCACGAGGAGCTGAAAGGCCCAGCCACAAACACACTCCTCCCTCCAGAATCACTCATGGTCTGGCTGTGAGCAGCTGAACTGTTAGTGTTGATGGGGATGCAGTGGGAGGACTCGTGAAGCCTGTCAATGAAGCTGAAAGTGGATATATTTTCAGATTATAAAGTGACAAAATCACCTGTGCTACCACTTGTGATCAGAATTTCTTAACTTTTCCAGGCTTACCACATCTTCTAGGTGCTGCCCTGACATCTGCAGCAGGGGTGGAGACAGCCAGTGCAATGGTTGCCCTATTGCCTCTGGTGACTTTGGTGTGCATCCTCTGGAGAACCAAGGCCTTGAGGGCCCTGGCTTGCTCTGGCTGTCCTCCTGTGGGTCAGCTACTCCCTCCGCAGTGACAGAGGCCGAAGTTGAGGGGGGGGTGGGGTCATAGGCAAAGGGGACTCAGAGGGAGATTCCTGAGTAGATGACCCAGGGGTATCCTGTGCTGCTCTTCCTCCCTTTGGGTGCCCAAGAGCCCTAGCATGACTTCTTGAGTGGAAGAAGCACCTAGAGGGATGTCGGGGTGCCCCATTTCCCTCTAATATTGCCACTCCAGGAACTCACCCATGGCTACAGTGATGGAGTGCAGGCCTGCACGAATCTCTGCATTCTGCTGGACCAGGGTCGCAATGGCATCCGCCATCCTTCACATGCAGGCCTCCATTCCTGCACATGTGGGCACTACTTCATCAGAGAGCAGGTGGACGTCCATCCCCAACTCACGTGCCACTCTGTTCAGGGCTTCCAACAGCTCTACGTGATGTTCCTTCTGCTGACTCTCCACAATGATTTGGAAGGCTGAATCCAGAGGCTTGTCATCTGACTCGGACCTCATAGATGCCTCTTCCCCAGCAGTCCTCTGTGTGCCAGGGCGCTCGGCTAAACCTGCCTCCTCCTGCTGCTATGGATATGTGTCCTTGCAGTGACCACTAGATTGTGAACTCAAGCCTGCTCTAGATTTAGGTCCCACCAAGGTGTGCGTCTCTGCCCTGGTGGAGGGTATGGGTAAGCGCTATGACGGGTCTTCCAGGTTGTGTTTTTCCAGCTCTTCAAAGGAGGAGGTGTCTTCTTGGCTGGAGGTGAGGACTGGATGGAGCTGAAGGACTGGCTGGCTTAGGGTGTTGGTCGCTTGGCAGAGCTCCCTGTGAACAAAAGTAGATAATTAGTGCATGGTAGCAGAGTCAAAAGCAAGAGAGAGAGCACTCACAGTTGCGTGAGAGAGGGATGATGTGGCGCAGGATCCTTACGTGGGTGTTCGTCACCAACTTCAATGTCACCACAGGCAGGTTCCACATCCTCACCAGTCAGCGCATTGCACGCTCCTCAAAGTGAGTAAGGAGCCTAATGTGGGCCATGAACCAGCTTCTCCTGTATGAAAACAGATGGCGAGAGTGTGAGCAATATGCAAGGCACTCTGTGGACTGTTCATGGTGAATGGAGTCATGGACAGGATGAAGATGTGAACTCGAGAAGATATGAGCCTGATGGAGATGTGAGGGTGTGTGTGACAATGAGTGGTGTTGTCCCTTGAGGTGTGAGTATCCTTGTAGATGTGTAATGGGTTTGGGAGTGTGTGAGTTGAGAGTGATGAGAAGAGTGACATACCCTGGCGGAACAGATGAGAGCATTCACCCTCTTCCTGCAGTGGTTGGCTGACCTCCTCTGTGCATGGGATAGTCAGCATGGATTTGTTAAGGGAAGGTTGTGTTTGACAAATTTGATCATTTTTTTGAGGAGATAGCCAGGGCTGTTGATGAGGGTAATGCATTTGATGTGGCCTACATGGATTTTAGCAAGTTTTTTGATAAGTTTCTTCATGGCAGACTGGTCAAGAAAGAAAAAGCCCATGGGACCCAAGGTAAAGTGGCATGTTGGATCCAAAATTGGCTGAAAGGCAGGAAGCAGGTAGAGGAATGTAGAATCTTGATGGTAGAGGAATGTTTCTGTAACTGGAAATCTGTTTCCAGTAGGGCTTGGTGCTGGGGCCCTTGCTTGTGGTGTACATAATGATTTGGACTTATATGTATGAGGTATGATCAAGAAGTTTGTGGATGACATGAAAATTGGGAGGGTGGTAAATCGTGAGGAGGATAGCTGTGAAATTCAGGAGGATATCAATGGGCTGGTCAGGTAGGCAGAGCAGTGACAAATGAAATTCAGCTTGGAAAAGTGTGAGGTAGTGTACTTGGGGAGGGCTAACAAGGCAAGCAATTATGCTATGAATGGTAGGATCCTGGAAAGTACTGAAGATCAGAAGGATCTCGGTGTGCATTTCCACAGATCCCTGAGGGTAGCAGGGCAGTAGATAAGGTGGTTAAGAAGGCATATGGGATACTTGCCTTTATTAGCTGAAGCACAGAATACAAGAGCAGGGAGGTTCTGCAGGAACTGTATAAAATGCTGGTTAGGCACAACTGGAGTACAATTCTGGTCACCACATTATAGAAAGGATGTGATTGCACTGGAGATGGTGCAGAGAAGATTTACTAGGATGCTGCCTGGGCTGGAGAGTCTGAGCTATGAGGAAAGATTGGTTAGGCTGGGGTGGTTTTCCTTGAAGCAGCGAAGGTTGATAGAAGTGTAAAAGATTATGAGCGGCGTAGATAAGGTGGATAGGAAGGCACTTTTTCCACTAGTAGAGCAGTCAATAACCACAGGGCATAGATTTAAGGTAAGGAGTGGAAGGCTGAGAGTGGAGTTGAGGAGAAATTTTTTTACCCAGAGTTTGGAACTCACTGTCTGAAAGGGTAGTTGAGTCAGAAACTCTCATAACATTTAAGAAGTATTTAGATATTCACTTGTGTTTCCATAGCCTCCAGGGCTATGGGCCAAGTGCTGGGAAATGGGAGTAGTGTAGTCAGATCTTTATTGACTGACGTGGACACGATGGGTCAAGTGGTCTCCCTCGGTGCTGTAAATGTCTATGAGTTCTCCATTGTGGGGTGCTGCTACCGTTGCTTCCCAGGCCAGGTTGGTGACTCTGGTGGACCTTCTATGGTCACAGTAGGGGTATTGGACACTGTGGCAGCCTTCCATTGTGTCCAGCAGGCGCCCCAGAGAGGCATCCCTAAATCTGGGTGCCTGCCATCTCCTTTGCCTTCGGGGCTGTCACTGGGAACAATCTGAAGACCTGAAGTAGGCTGCGCTCTGGTTTGCTTTAAATATGGCCCTCGGAGCGAGGAAGCATGGTAGGCAAACCCAAACCAGCCCGCCAGTGATCTGTTTCCCGTGAATGTATTATTAATGAGGCGGGATTCACCGGGAATGGGGCGATACGATGCAAAAATCTGCCATTTAACCCAACGGGTTAAACATCCTTTTTCCTGCCCACTACCACACTTTGTGCAAACCTGGGACGATTCCACCCTTAGTTACAATTACAGCAATAATGGATGAATGATGGCACATTAACAGTTGACCTTTTGTAGTTGTTGGCCAAGAAAATAAGCATTCTATATTGTCAGGCATTACTTGTTGTGCCTGGAGTGCTGTTTACAGCATTTGAGGGAAATTGCAATAGTTGTTCTAATAAAAATTGGTTAGTTATTTCCTTCAGTTGTAGAATACATTCCACTTAATTATAGCCTAAGTTTTGACAGCCCAAGAAAATAATTAAACAACTCACTGGAGAGCTTTCCAAGTATGATTATTTATACAACCCCTCCGTACTAACCTATTGCACTTGAAGGCCTTGTTTTACACTTGAGAGGAAGACTGGAAATTCAGAATGCTACATAGAGAATGGACGTACAATGTAAAAGATCTTGACTGCCTTTTTCCTAGCAGCTAAGGTTTCTACAGGTGTTCACCCCAGGAAAATGGGCCCCTGTCTTTGGTCCATTGGGTAGAACAGATTTGATAGATTTAAACAGGTAATTGCAGGAGAATGAGCACAAATGAAGGAAGCAACAATATGTTCAAGGGCAGCAAAGAGGAAAGGGAGGGTGCGAGATGGCATCCATTGCTAGAGACAGCAGAGGGATCTTGGGTGAACTTTTAAGAGAGAGAGTAATAATGGCAATTTTGAAAGGGAAGCCTTTAAAATGTCAGCAGAGTCGGAGCAAGGAAGGAAAAGTGGGTAGTTAGGAGCTTAGTGGGAATAGGCTTGAAGGTGGTTGGTCTCATGAATGAGATGAGCTTCAATGGGGTATGGGGGTAAATGAAGAAGAAACTATAATTTCAAGGCTAGGGTAGAGTATTTTTTTAATTCATTCACAGCATATGGGCATCGCTGTCTAGGCCAGCATTTATTGCCCATCCCTAATTGCCCTTGAGAAGGTGGTGGTGAGCTGCCTTCTTGAACCACTGCAGTCCATGTGGTATAGGTACACCCACAGTGCTGTTAGGGAGAGAGTTCCAGGATTTTGACCCAGCGACAGTGAAGGAATGGTGATATATTTCCAAGGCAGGATGGGGAATGGCTTGGAGGGGAGCTTCCAGGTTTTTAGTATTTACTAATGTTTTATGCTTCATATTGCAATATAGTTGTAATTATTTCTTTCAACTATAAATTCTAACCAAATATTCATCATTCTAAAACAAAAACAAAAAGTTCTGGAAAAGCTCAACAGGTCTGACAGCATCTGTGGAGAGAAAAACAAAGTTAACGTTTCGAGCCAAAGAAGAGTCATGCAGACTCAAAACGTTAACTCTGTCTTTCTCTCTACTGATGCTGTCAGACCTGCTGAGTTTTTCCAGCACTTTTTGTTTTTGTTTCAGATTTCCAGCATCTGCAGTATTTTGCCTTCACCGTTCTAAAATGGATATGGTTGTGTCATGGCAGTCTACATTAAATCTCATAAACAGATTATTGCAGGTACTCCCTGGACAGTGGAACCATGAATATTATAGAAAATATAATACTCTAGATAACAGAAAATGAATCTGTTTCGAAGAACGGCTATGTCCAAGTGAATAAGTAAATTTGGGAGTTTGATTTATGTTGTGGAAATTTAGATTACCTGTACAATGAGCTACCAGTTTCAACCTTATTGTCAGGGGAGGCTAAGATCTATCCTCATGGTTAATTTCTAAAACTTTAAAAATATTATTTCTAAAGAGACTCTGATGACTCCCTGTGAGCTGCAAAGACCAAATTCAAAGAGAACTTTACAAAAGCCATCTACATTTCATAAGTCAAGCCTGGCCAACTGGAACCAAATCATCTGCTAGGGCAAAGGACCCCAGAACATCCCTTTAACCTAATGGTTGGAGCATTAACAATCTCAGGGGCCAAGACAAAGGGATACACACAATTTGTCAAAGCTAGAGTAGAGAGGTAGGAGTTATGTGACATGCTGGAGGAACCTGTAATATTGCTTTTTGGTACAGAAGAACGTCAGTCTGCCATTTTTCCATCTATACAGCAGCAGCACAGAAAAGGGGCTCTTCCAGACTGAATACCTGGCCCTTTCTACAGTGTTTCTATTAGATCTTCTGTACCATTGCCTACAAGACTGATTATCTCATCATGGAAGTCAACTCTACCGGAAAAGTGAATTATCCAGTATCAGTTCAGCTTGCTGACTCTGTGAAGGAATACATCATTGGACTTTGATTCTGGGTTCTGGGCTCGTGTCAAACAATAATCCTTTTCTCTGTGGTCGTTGAGCTGTAAATCTTTCTTTCTCTATCCCTCTTTACTCTATGAATGCACTGGGAGCTACATAGTGACACCACCCCCCCACCCCCACACCCCACGTTCTGAGTTCATCCTTTCTCATGCTTGCAGTGGAGTTATTAAAGAAGAATTGGGTTGCACCAAAACTGAGGGTTTGGGACACATGTCATTGATTATAAAGGGCAAAGCAAATCAAAATACCTTTCTGTTTAAGGACAGGTGGCAAGAGGAGAATCAGGGCTGCTTAAATTAACCCTCCTCCTGTCCGTAACATTATATATTACCTTGTAATAGTATTGGAGCTTATCTTCAATGATGCTGTTGGGTTATATGCAAAAATAAGTGCCTGTGCAAAACTTCAGCATTTAGTCCAAGTCGTGAAGATATTTTTAAAACAATTTGCATTCTAGCCAACAAATCGGATTAGTGACAGATTCATAGGCTACAAATTGAGGGTAAATCGAATATGATTCATCATGACTTAGACACATAGTGAAATTGTATAAAACAAGCAACTCAAAATTACCTATCATAAGAACTGATGCTAAGCAGAAGGTGACTTGTTCTGTACTGGAGAGATTAAACTTATCTCAAAATATATATTTTCTTACTGCATCATATGTGGACCAAATAACTGGCAAACCCATGCATCAAATAAAGTCTCATATTTTGAATCAATCACCAGGGAGGGAAGTCACACAAACGGCCTTCATAACCTTGTGTCTGTCATGATCTGTACATATCCTGTTGAAAACATTTCTACTTCACTCCCTATTTTGCAAATAAGTAATGAAACATGGCAGGAAAACGCTTTACTTATTACTAATGATAAGGGACTTGGAATAAGTGAGTTAGTCAGCTTCTGGGTTTGTTTTGCATCACCATAGGAACTGTGATCAATATCTGCACAGTCTGTCTACAATATTGCTATAAGTTCTTTATCTTTGGCCTTGTAACAGTTAGTCATACAGGGCTGTTTGCTGACTATTGTGGAACTATCTTGAAGTTACAGTTTGAATTTTATTATGAGTTCATATGAAGTGGGAAAATTTGAGATGAGCAATGTCAGAATTTATCTTTGTGCTCCCATGTAAGGATTATCAGCATTAAAGCACTTTGAATCAAATCATGAATTCTTCATTCCCTGTAAAATAATGGAACTGATCATCAGGAATCAACTTGAGAAATATCTGTAAGCTAATAACCTAGTAAATAGTACTCCTTGACTTTGAAGAAGTGACAACTGAAACCATGCAAAACCCTCCAGCATACTGCATCCAGACTTCAAAAAGGACAAAGTCCCTCATGAAAGGCTATTTGCCAAAATCAGTGTTGGAGATTCAGAAAGAACCATGGGATGTTAAAGGAACAAGTTGAATGGTAGTAAGCAACATAAAGACTGCAAAATTTGTTTGTGTAGCGCCATTTTCTGGTGCTAGAGGTGCCTTTTGATTCCAAAATGGCTGTTGCACCATGCAGACACACTGGCATGGATTACGTTGAATACCTCAGGTCTCAGGTACATTGTGTAATGTTGGTTTGAAGCCATCGATGCCAATTTGGACCTCAGCGCTTCAACTCATGCTCTCTCTTAAGCTTGCATGGCTGAACATGTGTTCAGCAGCCCCACCAGGGCGATTTAAAAGGGCCATTAACTACTTTCAATTTAGATGCTGATTGAATTCTACTGTTTGCTGCTGAGTCTAGAAAAGTTTGGTGGCTTAGTTACAATTGCTGAAGTCTATATGGATTGGTGTGTCATGTGCTGAAGGACTTTGTCCTGATTTCAAGGTTTTTGCTCAGACCACTTGCTCCCAGATATGTATGCGGTAGTTTATAGCCCCTTAGGACTGCAGTATGACAGGGAGAATGAAAAGTGGTGATACAGCAGAAGACAGATTGCTTGAAGATGGGGGCTGAATTTTTCCCTTGATGGACAGGTAGGCCTGACAGACTCGGCGGCTGGAGGGCATGTGATCGCCGCCTCCAAAACGCCGCCATTTTACGCGGGCGGGCCAATTAAGGCCCACCCAGCATGACGCCCGACCGGAAGCGGGGAGGGGGGAATTCCCCAAATGCGAGATTGCGCTCTTTCGCGCATGCATATGAAAGAGCGCACATCTCCCTGAGGCTAAGTGGTGCCTAAGGGAGATCGCTGAAAGGTGGTGAAAGTTCAAAACTAGAAAAATAAAAAAGCTATTAACAGGTCCCCCTCATAGGAAACTGTCACATGAGATGGGATATGTTGATGAAGTACACAAACACTTTATTAAACTTTTTAAAATCCGAAATCAAACCTCGTCCCGCCAGTGGATGAGGTTTGTTAAAAAATCACTTACCCGCCTGTCCATTGGGCCCGTGCGCCAAGCCGAAGTTCGCACGGGCCCCTCAAAATCGTTGACAATTGGTGACTTAATGGCCTTAATAAGGCCTTTAATTAATGGCAGGCTCGCGTCGCACTGCACAGCGTGCCCTCCAACCTAAACATCGCAATGCCACATGCTGATGTCAGCGCCACCTGTGCGTCAGCCAGAAAATTCAGCCCAGGGGAGGAGGAGGGGGGTAAGGGCTTTCAGTAGGACGTTATTTCTGTTGCAACCTGAGGGCATGGAAAGTATTGTTAGTGGCTGAGATGGGGACTGTTGGCATGAACTTTTATGTGTCTGGCTCCTTCTTGGCTGCAACAGGTAACATTTGCAATATCTCCCAGTTCCCTGTCCACTGTTGCATAAGGGAGGTCATTAAGAATCTGTCTGCTGGGTACATGTATAGAGATGGGTATTCATGGGGCAGGTGGGACCTGTACAGGCAGATGGGTTACAGCTTATCAGGATCAGGGCCAATACCCTCACCAGGAGATTTGCTGGTGCTGTTGTGGAGGGTGTAAGCTAGCTTGGCAGGCAGATGGGAAACAGAGGGAATTCAGACAGGAGAGAATCAAAGCTAGTAGTGGTAGGAAGAATAGTAGTAAGCAAAATTGGAAGGTAGATTCCAGCATCAAATTAGGTTAAAATACAGAAAAAATGTTAAAAATACAAAATTAAAGACACTCTATCTGAATACACACAGCATTCACAACAAGGTAAATAAATTGACGGAACATATAGAAGTAAACTGGAATGATCTAGTTGCCATTATGGAGACATGGCTATAGAGTGACCAAGGCTGGGAACTGAATGTTCAAGGGTATTCAACATTTAGGAAGGATAGGTAAAAAGGAAAAGGAGGTGGGGGACCACTGTTAGTTAAGGATGAGATCAGTACATGAATGAGGGCAGATCTTAGATCAGAAGATCAAGATGCAGAATCAGATTGGGTGGAGCTAAGAAACAGCAAGGGGCAGCAAATATTGGTGAGAGTTATTTATAGACCACCAAACCATAGTTGTAATGTAAGGCATGGTATAAATAAGAAAATTAGAGAAATTAGAGGTGCATGTATCAAGGGTAATACAGTAATCATGGGGGAATTTAATTTACATATGGACTGAGTAAACCAAATTAGCACTAATGCTGTAGAGGGCAAATTCCTCAAATGTATACAAGATGGTTTTCTTTACAGTTTGTTGAGGAACCAACTAGGGAATGGGCTATTTTAGATCTAGTATTGTGCAGTGAGAAAGGGCTAATAACCTAACTGTAAAGAAGCCTTCAGGGAAGAGTAACCATAATATGATAGAATTTTATGTTAAGTTTGAAAGTGATGCAGATCAATCCAAAATTAAGGTCTTAAATCCAAACAAAGGAAACTACTGGCTGTGGTAGATTGGGAAACTATATTAAAAGATATGATGGTCGGCAGGCAATGGCTAGCATTAAAAAATTAATACATAGTTTACAACAAATATACATTCCTTTGAAAAACCCAACAGGAAAAGTGATCCAATTGTGGCTAACAAAAGAAGCTAAAGATTACATTAGATCAAAGGAAAGGGCTTATAAAGTTGCTGAAAAAGTAGTAAGCTTGAGGATTGGGAGCTTTTTAGAATTTAGCAAAAGAGGACAAAAAAGAAAGAGAAAATAGAACATGAGAGTAAATTAGCGAGAAACATAAAAATGGACTGTAAAAGCTTCTATAGGTTTGTAAAAAGCAAAGGATTAGTGAAGACAAATGTGGGCCCATTACAAGAAGATACTGGAGAATTTATAATGGGGACTAAGGAAACAATAGAGAATCTAAACAAATACTTTGTGTCTGTCTTCAAGAAGGAAGATACAAAAAAATTCCCATTAATACTTGAGAAGCTAGAGACGAGTGGGAATGAGGAAATGAAAGAAATCAGTGTTAGTAAAAAAAGTAGTTCTGGAGGAATTAATGGGACAGAAAGTTGATAAATCCCCTGGACCTGATGACCTACACCCTAGAGTAATGAAGGGGGTGGCTGTAGATATATTGAATGTATTGGTGGTCATCTTCCAAAATTCTATAGATTCTGGAAAAGTTCCTACAGATTGGAAGGTAGCAAATGTAACCACACTATTTAAGAAAGAAGGGAGAGAGAAAATGGAGAACTACAGCCCTGTTAGTCTGACATCAGTAGTAGGGAAAGTGCTAGAGTCTATTATAAAGGATACAATAGCTGAACACTTAGAAAATAATGGTAGGATTGGGCAGAGTCAACATGGGTTTTTGAAAGGGAAATCATGGTTGACAAACCTGTTGGAGTTGTTTGAGGATGTCATTTGTAGCATAGAGAAAGGAGAACCAGTGGATATCGTGTATTTGGATTTTCAGAAGGCTTTTGGTAAGGCCCCACACAAGAGGTTAGTAGATAAGATTAGAGAACATGGGATTGGGGGTAATACACTGGCATGGATTGAAAATTGGTTATGGACAGAGAAAAGAGAGTCGGACAATACGGGTCATTCTCAGGTTGGGAGGCTGTGACTAGCGGGGTGCCGCAAAGATCATTGCTTGGGTCCCAGCTATTCACAATCTATAGCAATGATTTGGATGTGGGGACCAAATGTAATATTTCCAAGTTTGCTGATGAACAAAACTAGGTAGGATTGTGAATTGTGAGGAGGATGCAAAGAGTCTTTAATGGCTTTAAGGGAGGCTAAGTCAGAGGGCAAGAACATGGCAGATGGAATATAATGTGAAAAAATGTGAAGTTATCCACTTTGGTAGGCAAAACAGAAATGCCAAATATTTTTTTAATGGTGAGAGCTTGGGAAATGTTGATGTCCAAAGGGACCTAGGTGTCCTTGTTCATGAGTCACTGAAAGCTAGCATGCAGGTACAGCAAGCAATTACTTCTCCGCTGATGCTGCCAGACCTGCTGAGTTTTTCCAGGTAATTCTGTTTTTGTTTTGAATTAGGAAGGCAAGTGGTATGTTGACCTTTATTGCAAGAGGATTTGAATATAGAAATAAAGATACCTTGCTGCAATTGTATAGAGCCTTGGTGAGACTACACTTGGAGTATTGCGTACAGCTTTGGTCTTGTTACCTAAGGAAGGGTGTACTTGCCCTGGAGGAAGTGCAGCAGACTGATTCCTGGGATGGCAGGATAGTCCTATGAAGAGAGATCGAAGAGAGTGGGCCTAGAGTTTAGAAGAAAGATAGATGATCTCATTGAAACATACAAAATCCTTACAGGGCACAACAAGGTAGATGCAGGAGGGATGTTTCCCCTGGCTGGGGGATCTAGAACCGGATGACAAAGTCTCAGAATAAGAGGTAGGCCATTTAGGATGAGATGAGGAGGAATTTCTTCACTCAGAGGGTGGTAAATCTTCGGAATTCTCTACCCCAGAGGGCAGTGGAGGCTCAATCGTTGAGTATGTTCGAGATAGAGAACGATATATTTCTAAATATTAAAGTCATCAGAGGATATGGCGATAGTGCAGGAAAATGGCGTTGAAGTAGAAGATCATCCATGATCTAACTAAATGGTGGAGCAGGCCCAAGGGGCCAAATAGGCCACTCCAGCTCTTTTTTCCTACGTTTTTATGTTCAAAGAGAGATCAATACACTTTACTTTCTCTTGCTAGAGAGATGCAGGCTGAGTGAACGTGGTGTAGGTTGCCATTCACTGCACAGCCATCATTTTGTGGGCACTACATATCAACTCTGAGATGTACCACAAACAGAAGGTCACACACTGGATTTTATGAGCCCCTTCAGCCTTTAAACCCACTCGCGGAGGTGGAGGGGAGGAGAATCAGTATGGCAAGCAATGCAGGGAGGAGTCAAGAGGCTGAATCCTGGTGTCAGGCATCAGAGGTATGAGGAAAGATTAAATAAACTCAGGGTCTTCAACCTGGAATGGAGGCACCTGACAGATGATCTTACTGAGGTATATAAAATAGTAAATGTTACAGAAAAGGTACATTTGGAATATTATTTTAATTAAATTGTAGGAGAGAAGAAAGGAACACTGGTTCATGCTGACTATTGGTAACCTTAGGACTCAAACCTAGATGTTCTTCTTCACATAGAAAGTGATTAGTACTTGGAATAGCCTTCTAGATAGAGTAGTGGAAGGAAAAACGCTGTGTACATTTAAGAAACAATTAGGTACTGCCATTGGGGGGATTGCAATATGCTTCTGAATAGATAAACTAATATGGGCTGATGACATTCCTCATTGATATGAATAACATTTCTGGCAAACACAAACATGCCTACACATACAGAAACTAAATGCTGCAAAATGGAACATTTATTTAGCTGGTATATCAACAAATTGCTCTCTTCAATCTTTGTTTGAATTTAAGGTTACTCCCTGTTCTATATGACTACTGCAGTGACAATTTTAAATGATTAAGTTTGTTTTTTTAGATCTTTATATTTTTATAACCAAAATTAAGTTTTCAACTGATGATAAAAATGTTATGCTGTTGCTATGTAATTAATCATTTCAGTTCAGTTAAAAGTGCACTAGAGATTTTGTTGTCAAATGCACACACTACTACTTCCTGTTAAATTAATATTTGTGATTCATGAATAAAAACTTGTGTTGAATGTTATTCCCTTGATGACAATTTAATGTAATGGTTGCGTGCCAGTGTGAGCACATGGTCTGTGTAATCCAGGCATTACAAGGTTATGCAGTGGGGAAAATATTCTTTATGGCGTATAAAATTCCTTTCTGTAGGACTTACAGTCCTCACCTTATGAACTTTAACAAAAAAAAGTTAAGAATCATTCTATAGGATTGCAGGATATTAGATACAGGTTATGGTTTACTTGTGTTTAAAGCTGCTATAACTCAGCAGTAAGCATGTACTGCATGAATTATGGGCTCTTTCAAACTCACAAGATATGTGTCTGTTGTATTTGACATCCAACTGTGCAATATCCTTTAGTGCAAGGCTGTAGGATATTATATTAAAATATAATGATTTCAGTCTGAACTTTTTCACACATTTACATGTGAAATGGTAAGGTTACGTAAATTAAGGCAAAATAGTCTTCCAGTAAAAAAGCAGTTTTTTTATTAAGTTCAACACTGAAAATGAATAATTGACTTTGATTAGCCTTGCTTTCAGGGGCAAGAGTTTTTGCTGCCATAATTTTAAAAACAGAAACACCATGAAACCAACCATCTGAAAATGCAATATTTTAATTTTTACTTACTACGACAGTCAGTCAGGTTTTACAAAAGTGTTGAATAAAGATGGAACTTACATTTATATGGTGCCTTCACAAGGTAGAATGTCCAAAAGCAATTCACAGCCAACTAAATATGTGTGAAACACAGCAGAGAATTTACACACACCAAGGTCCCAAATACAGCAATGAGATCATCTGTTTTTGAGTTTTGAGTTTTATTGGAGGAATATGTGTTGGCCAAGAACTCCCCTGCTTTTCTTTCAATAATATTGTGGGAACATTTGCATCCACCTCAGAGGCAGACAGCACCTCATCTGAAAGACACCTTCTCTGACACTGCAGTACTATCAAGTATTACACTAAAGTGCCAGTCTAGATTATGCACTGAAGTCACTGCAGTAGAGTATCAGCATCTAAAAGAACTCTGGATTTTTGGCTGCATTCATGGAGGTCCCATAAGAGGGTGGTTCACACTGGCAGAAATAATTAGGTTTGCCACCTTACACGATCCCAAGAACTGCTACATAATGACCTCTCATGGGTAGCCAAATTTAATCACAGTTCTAAGATCAACCCAGCTTAACATTTGATAGATTTTCGCTCACCTCCTCACTTATCATACATTTTCTCTGTCAGCACCTGGGTTCAGGGAGATTCAATTATGGAGGGATAACCTCTGAACACACTCAAGCACCATCTGAGATCAAATCCATTTCATATACTCACATTGCCTGTCACAAAGTGTTGTGCTAGTCTTCAAGGGCAAATCACTTCTCCCTTTCATCATCACAAAAGGATACCACACATGAGGTCTTCTCTCCTTCCAAAGGAAAAGTTGATCATAATTATCGTCAGAGAAATACCATTGCTGGGGTTGAGGTGGGGAGGGTGTGGTGCAGAGATACCAGCACTACATGGTGAGGTTCCAGCAGGGTTCTCCCATTCCTGACATAACTTTGGAAAAAAAGCCATGGAAACTAGGAAAAAATGACACATATCCTGGAAAAACAGGAAACTGTGTTTAAACTATTTTTCCAGGCTCTTCACCTCAGGCTTCTAAGGCCTAGAGAATCCTCCCAACCATCCACAATTCAGCCTCATTTCATTTAGGGAATGATGTTTTTCAAGAGTAGCAGATTAGGAACTACACCAAATAAATTGGTTGGCACAAAATGACAGCAAGTAATTGTAGACAACGAATACCCTTGTTACCATGTTTTGACCAATGTTTCTGTTTGCCCGTGGAGAGTTCAGAGCTAATTTCAGCCTTCACTCAGTGGTAGAACTCTTGCCTCTCCGCTAGAAGGTGATACATTCCATTTCCATTCCAGCGCCTTGAGGATATAATCTAGGCTGAAAGCCCAGCGCAGTGCAGATGGAATGGATTACCATTGGAAGTGCCATCTTTCCAATGAGGCGTTGAGCAGGGGCCCTTTTATCCCGGCAGGTGGACATAACAGATCCCATGAAAATAATTGAAAAAGAGTGGGGAGTTTTCTCAGTGTCTTGCACGGTATTTATCCCTCAACCAACATCCCTAAAATAAAACAGATTACCTGGCCATTTATCTAATTGCTGTTTTTGGGACCCTTTTTCTTGTACCAAATTTTATTCATGGAAATCATTCTGTCATCCAATTAGATCTTGGTCAATCTGTAACTCCATTTACCTGCCTTATTTCCATGTGCTTTGATATCCTTACCCAATAAAAACCCATTGATTTCAGTCTGGAAAATTTCAGCTGATCCAGCTTCCATGGTTTTTAATCTGGGGGGAGAGACTTACAGATTTGCACTACCCTTTGTATAAAAAAGTGTTTCTAATTTCACTATGATCATAAAGTCCTGCAAGACTTTGGGCGGAATCGTCCCAGATTTGCACCAAGTGCGGTATTGATAAAAGACGTTTTACCCGCTGGTGCAATGGCGGGTTTTCACGCCTTATCATCCCCTTCCTGCCTCATTAATTGCCCAGCCACAGGAAACATGACACCCTGCTGGCAGGCGGCCTCCGATTTGCCTGCCACAACGTAACGTTACCACTTCCTCACACCAGGTGCCATATTTAAACTGCAGCCGCGCATGTATTTTTCAATGCTTGCAGCCCAGGACTACTCCGGTGAAGACATGGCCCCAAAAGCCAAAAAGAATGTAGCCCCCGATTCAATGATACATCCCTGGGATGCCTTCGGGATGCTGTGGAGGGCTGCTGTGATGTCCTCTAACCCTGATCTGGCTACAGGAGGCCCATCAGTGTCACCACTCCAGCTTGGAAGGCAGTGGCAGAGGTGGTCAGTGCCAATGCTGCGCACAAGAGCTCAGCCATCCAGTGCAGAAAATGAATGAATGATCTCAATCAATGCTGCCAGGGTAAGGCAATCATCTCATCACTCTAAACCCGTACACTCACAAGGCCATCATGTATTCACTGGCATCTCACTCACTGCCAGATCAAGGGACATTACCACCCACTCTCTCACACACACCCTCACACCTCCATCTGCCCTCATTTCCTCTGGAGACTGCCTCCTCAGCCCTCAACATCTTGAGGCCACTTGCACAGATCAACATGTGTCCCCACACAAACTCTGGGATACACCTTTCCCAGTAATTCCCTAGCCCTGCAGCCTCTTCCCTTGCCTGAGGCCACTTATACCTCTTCCCCAAGCAAGATCTAGCTCTGCAGCTGTTGAAAAGCCACCCCTGGCTGGTCTGGTGGGTAGAGAGCTGCCTGTGAGCCATCTAAAAGTGATGTGGTGCTGCCTGTGAAGCCTGGTGCTGATGACTGTGAGTGCTGCCCGAAGCAAGTTAAGCAAACAAACCTCGAAGTCCTGAGCGAAGTGCAAGTGTTTAGGTCCATGTCGCTTATGTACAGTTGTGAAACATGTCGGCTAGATGGTCCAGCGTGGTGGGGGTGATTCTGGTGAGCAGAGTTTATAATGAGATACTAAAGTATTGAAATTAGTTTCCTGACATATGGAGGTGGGAAACGCAGCTCATCATTGACGGGTGAAGTGGACGATCACAAACTGGTTTCACGATGCCATAAAACAGACTTTTTTGTCTTCTCGCCATATTGTCCGCCCACACCCGCCATGATCCCCAATGCCAATGGGACCGGACGATTCTCTCCTTTATCATCATCTCCTAAAGTCAGTGCAAAACTCTAAAAATAATTGATGTATTTCACATTTTTTGCAACTTATGTCAGAAGTAAAACCCTAATCAAACTGTTCCATACTTCTTATATAATTGTCACAACAAAATTAAATAAACACAAAATTAGACGTCAACTATTTGGCCAGCTTTTGTATCAGACATCTAGCCATTGCAGCAATGTATGATTGTTCACATGCTTATGGGAAATGAATCTGCAAATATATTTGTGGCACTGGTTCCAATTTGATCTGTGGATCTTCGGTGATTATTGGGTGTTCTTAAATGTGACTCTCTGCGATGTCGCTATGACTGATCTGGTTATAAAGGAATGGCAAAAGTAGCTTTAGGTTGTGAACTTGTGATCTGAGATAGCCATGAGTATAGCTAGAAATTTGCTGAGACTCCTTTGGAAAAACAAGTTACACTAATGTTTTATTAATTAACTTCTAACAGATGCCATCTGGCACCATTCCTACCCAGTCCCTGGAAGAAGCCCAGATGGTGAAGTTCACTGTTGCAGCTGTGCAGAACAACTGGGAATTTAAGTGATGCTTCTGTAGAAAAATGCAGTGAATCATTTAACCTTTAGTCTGAAACATAGTCAAATTATAGCCTTCATATATCCACAGGAACATAGGAACATAGGAGCTGGAGTCAGTTACTTAGCCCCTGTAATGTTTGGAGCTCTTCACCAGAGATGCCAACATGCTTCTCCGCGTACTGTGAAGTCTTCATGAATATTGTGCTGCCTATATTCTCTTTATTTCTAAGCCCTAGCTGTTAACCTTATGGGAAGGCACTCAGCACCTCCATGACAATAGTCCAAATTGCAAGCATAAGATGGTTCCCGAAACCCACTTTTAACCCTTGAATCAGCATTCCCTCTCTTAAATCAGGCCTGTTGTATTTAGCCAATTGGTCATTTATTTTACTGAATCTGGCCATTTATGTACATTGTTCCAAGGAGCGAAACAATTCATGAACTTTCTTTTATCTAAGTTTGGACAAGTCTTCATTCATTGTTCTGCACCTACCCCAGATGGTCAAGGATGAATAAAACCCATGTTCCCTTCAGTATCTGAATGCTCTCTGTTCCCAAGGACAATGCTTACATCAGCAAATTAATGCTTTAATCTTGAAGCATATTACCCAACCATAATAGCTACTTGATTAATTACTTATTCTTCAATTATGCATTGAGCTTCACTAATTATTTGATCATTTGTTTCTGGTTGGTTCCTAATTATACAGTACTTCTTGATTAAGTACATGTGAATGATTATAAAGTACAGAACACAAAATGGCTTCTTCAGCCCAGTATTAGCACAAGTGGCATCTTTACCTTGTTAGCTTACTACAGTGAATAGAATTTAAAAACTCCCTAAAAACGGTCAAGGGTCAGACTGAAATCTACTGTCCAGGTCGGCTTACAATATCCCTTAATACCTTTGGCTAAGAAAATGTATTCATCTCAGTTTTAAAATTAACAATTAATCTAGCATCAATTGCCATCGCCAGGAGAGTTCCAAGCTTCTACCAGTCTTTGTGTGAAGAAGTGCTTCCTGATTTTAACTCTTGAAAGGTCAGTCTCTAATTTTTAAACCATGTCCCCTAGTCCCTGACTCCCTGAGCAGCAGAAATACTTTCTCCCATTCTACCCTATATGTTCCCCTTGAAAGCTTTGTTCAAATTATCCCTTAACCTTCTAAATTCCATGGAATACAACCCTAGCTTGTGTAATCTTGCCTCTTAATTTAACCCATGAAGTCCAGGTATCATTTTGGTAAACCTACCCTGCACTGTCTACAAGGTCAATATGTCCTTCCTAAGGTGTGGTGCTCAGATCTGCTTGCAGTAATCCAGATGTGGTCTCCCCAGGGCTTTGTACAGCTGAAACATGGCTTCTAGCCCATATATCCCATTCCTCTGTATAAAGACCAACCTTCCATTATTTTTGATTATTTTCTGTACCTATTCCCATAACATTTTAATGTCTGTGCTTGTGGACCACACCCACCCCGCCCCCCAATCTCTTTGGGCCTCCATTGTTTCTAGCACTTTACAATTTAGAAAGCACCCTGTTCTAAAATAAAAACAGAGAATGCTAGAAATACTGAGTAGGCCAGGTAACATCTGTGGAGAGAAAAACAGGGTGGAATCATCTGTGCCCACTGGCGACAGGTGTGTTCGTTGGTATCAACGGACAATATGGCAAAAAGGCCAAAAATTGGTTTCACGATGTAGTGAAACCAGTTTGTGATCATCTGGTTGGCCCATGTCTCCTGCCGTCGGATGTTGGGAACCTCATTGTAATACATCTGCAAATCATTACAAGCCCAGCCCGCTGGAATCGTTCCCCTTCCGACCCCTCTGGATCACCAGCCCATGTTGGCGTGATTGCACACCATTGTGTTTCACAACAGCACATGAAAGGCGTGCAGTTGGCAGGCTGCACTTTGAGAGGAACACGGAGGTGAGCACACAGTAATGCTACGGAGTGCTCGGTGGGTCACCTGTTGGACTTCAAGGTTGAAGTGATTAGGGGAGGGGATGTAAGGGCTGCCCTGCGGCTGAGGCACATTGTGGGATACAAGGGCTTCTCTGTGGTTGAAGGCAATGCAATGTACAAGCATGTGCGGGGTGGGGGGTGGTGGTGGTTGCGGGTGAGATGGCGAAGGAACTGGCCACGTATCAGGGAAACCTTATATAAAGTAACAAACCCTCTGCAGCTGAGACAGTTCAGGCGCAGCCACGTTGATATGATTGAAGACCGGCCTCTAGCTTCTCTGCTCACTCAAGCAACACAGAGGCATCAAAATGCCACCAGGTGCTCCAGAGCTTTTTACTCCTTAGCCACAGACTGCAAAGTAATGAGCGCTTTAGTGGACTGCAGAACAGTTGGACGACTGGTTCAAGCTAACGGTGCAGCCTTGCAGTGTGGCTTATGAGAATGCCTGCACCTGAGCTGAGAGCACAGCATGCAGTCCAATGGGCAATCCATCAGATGGAGTGGGGCAGAGATTGGTGGGGTTTCGGGCAGCCAGGCAGTGCACTAATCTCTGGCCATCCAAGTGGGTGGCCAGCACTCTCCAGGATGCGTTAAGGGGCCTTCAGACTTTACCAAGACAGCTTCTTGGTATACCCATGCTAACCCATGCATCTCTCTCTTCCATTCTGCAGAAGGAATACATCAGGATCATGGAGCCTGGTGACCTAGCTGTATGCCTTGTGGCTTAAAAAGCGAAAACGACAGAGAAGAGGGTGACGGAGGTGCCTGGCTGCGCAGAGGGAGGAGCAGCAGTCTCTGGGAGAAGGGGTGGTTGGGGCTCCTGCTCGTTGCTGAAGAGCCTCAGTGAGCCATTGCTGGTTGGCACCTAGCTAGATCCAGGGTCTATAGATGCTGCCTTTCATTCCTGCAGATGACTGAGAACCAGTGCCGCCGAAGACAGCACATGTCCAGGGAACTGGTCGCTCACATCTGCCACCTGCTGCAGGATTTGGCATTCAATTTCTATGCCAGTGGCTCCTTTCAGGGCTCCACAGGTGACCTCTGTGGGATATTACAAGGCTCCACCCACAAATGCATCCATGAAGTCACAGCTGCCACATCTTTGTGCCTTTTGCCCAGGACCAGGACAGCCAAGATGCAAGAATGATTGGATTTGCCCAGATCTCGGGTTTCCCACATATGCAGGGTGTGATTGACTGCACTCACATAGCGATCAGATCTCCATCGTAACACATGGTCAACTATGTCAACTGCAAGGGATTCCATTTGCTGAATGTGTAGCTGGTGTGCGACCACCACAAGCACATCCTGCAGCTTTGTACACAGTTTCCAGGGAGTGTGCATGACTCTTACATTCTCAGTCAGTCACAGATCCCTGAAGTCTTCCAGGATTCACAGGAGCTGCAGGGATGTCTCCTCAGGGACAAAGGCTACCCATAGAGGCTGTGGCTGATGACACCCGTGCAGCGGCCTCAGACTGCAGCACAGCGAAGGTATAATGAGGCTCATGCTGCAACTCGCAACTTGGTGGACCAAACCATTGGGTTACTGAAAATGAGGTTTTGGTGTCTGGTCTGGTGGAGTCCTGTAATATAGTCCGCAGAGGATGTCATGTATTGTCATCATCTGCTGCACCCTTTACAACCTGGCACTGCAACAGGGAGAGGAGCTGGCTGAGGAGGAGATAGAGGAGCTGGAGGTCTCCTCCGATGAGGAGGACGCCAATGGGGATGAGGGTGAGGAGGTCCTCGAAGGCAATGATGATGCGGATGGAGCCTTTGGACTGGCCAGATGAGGCAGGCACTTGGGAGGCCCTCATAGATGCCAGATTTGTGGAGGATGATGACGACATGTAGTGAGGAGACACTACAGATCCTCACATTGCATCTATGAACGTTTTACTCCAGTCTGGCTTATGGCAATGCACATACCCTCTGTGATAATGCTCCTGTCATGGGGACACAGTGGAGTCCCTATTAGTCACTTGATTGCAGGAGGATGATGATGACATGCAGTGAGGACATTCCATAGATCTTCACATAGCCTCTGAGAATGTCTGACTCCTGTCTGACTGAGGGCAGCTTGCTTGTGCTCTGTGATCAGGATCATAGAGACACAGCCATGAAACTTTAAAAGCATCTGATCCTTTGTCCACCTTCAGCACCTGACCCCTTCAGGAGCTCAGTGTCACTGGTCACAGATGCTGAAGAGATTGGGGTCAGCCCCACCTTAAAGGTGCTGAGAGCACACAGAGAGAACAGTTCATACATGTGATTAACATGCATGCCCAGGCTGTGCAACCACATCCTCTAAACTTTCCTAACCCTGCCGCTAAGTCTTGGTGCTCCCCGAACATCCACAGCGGATGTGCAGGCAGCCTGCTGTCAGCTATGCCCTGACTGTGATGACCTTAGCCAGTGTCCTCTGGAGGGCCAGGACCTGGAGGGACCCAGCCTGCTTTTGGGGTCTTGCTGTGGGGCAGTGGCACTGTCCTCAGCCTGTGGAGCTGGAGCTGCTGAGGTCACAGGAAGAGGGGATTCGAATGGGCTGGACGCTCCCGGGGTCAGCTGAATGGATGGCCCTGGGTGGTGGGGGGGCGTGTACACCTGCTGATTCCCCTCTCTATGGGTGCCCAAGGGCCTTTGCCTGACTCCTTGAGGAGAAGGGGTAGCTGAAATGATACCAAGCTGCCCCATATCCCTCTTGTGTATACACTGTTGGAGGCCAACTATGGCGTCAGCAAGAGAGTTGCAGAAATGTCATCCTGAACCAAGGTCACCATTGTCATTGCCATCCTACCAGTGTTGACCTTGCTGCATTGGCACACCGGCGCTATCAGCTCAGCCTGAAGGCAGACAGACTCCTCCGTCGTACCTTGCAATCGGAGGAATGCAGCGGACATCCCTTCCTGATGTTCCTGAGGTTGCCTTTGCAGCTCCAACAACTGTGACATGACAGAGTCCAGAGGCTCGTCATCTGATTTGGGCTCAGCAAATTTCTGGCCTCCAGCAGTCCTCCGAGTGCCAGACACCTCGAAAGTCTCTGCTGCTGCCTGCTGCAGACCAAACAGTGTGATGTGCTCACCAGATTGTGATCCCGAGGTACTCTAAAGTTAGGTCCCACTGAGGTGCGTGTCTCTGTGCTGGTGGAGGGTGTGGGTGAGCGCTTTGACAGGACTTCAAGGAGGGTGCGTCCAGATTCCTCTTCAGAGGTTTCTTCGGAGCTTGATTGGAGGCTTTGGGTCATGGACTCTGTCGGCTGTTTCCCAGATGTGACTGTGGAAGCAAGGGGAGATAGTTAGTGCATGGCAGTGGCCTGTGAAACAGGACACATCACTCACAGCATGGTTGTCTGATGGATGTTTCACTGCTGGATCCTCACTTGGTGCAGCACTGCTGACCTCACCATCAGCACAGGAATGGCCCAAATCGTCAACGGCCAACTGGATGGCTCTATTTTCAAAGTCCACGAGGACCTTGAGTTCAGGCATTCCTTCATCGGCCTGTGAACTCTCCCACTTATTGTGCGCTACTTATCAAGTGATAAGTTGATAAGTAGGCCTGGCATGTGTGGGTAGTGAGTGGTCCCATTGACAGGAAGAGGACAATGAAGTTGTGTGTGAGAGAGAGTGATTGGTGATATCCCTTGACTTGGCAGTGAGTGTGGGCCCTGTGGATGCGTGATGGGTTTGTGAATGTGAGTTGAGAGTGATGAGAAGAGTGACCTACCCTGGTGGAATGGTGAAGATCATTCTTTCTCTTGCAGCACTGTGTGTCTGTCCTCTTTTGAAGGATGTTGGCGCTGACAATTGCTGCCAGCACCTCCCAAACCAGATTGGTGATGTTGCTGTCCATGCTGTGGCCAGAGTGAGGGTAGAGGACATTATGGTGGGCCTCCACTGCGTCCAAAATGTGCTTGAGGAACGCAGCATCGAACCTGGGGGCTGCAGTCTTTTTGCCTTTCAGGGCCATGTCTTCTTTGCAGCAGTTGTGGGCTGGAAGCACTGAGAGGTGTGCATGTGACTGGACTTTAAATATGGTGCCCAGCATGCTGAAGTAGTGAGGTGATGGCATGGCGGGCAAATGAGAGTGCGTTCGCCATGGAAACAGAGTGCTTCCTGGAATGCATAAGTAATGAAACGGGTTTGGGACGATACGGCGTGAGAAGCTGCCATTGCCGCCGGCGGGTAAAACATTGTTTGACCAACCTGCTACCGCATCTGGGACAATCCCAGCCAGAGTTAAAGTTTCAGGTCAATCGCCTTTCATCAGAACTGAAAAAAGTTAGAAATGTAATAGGTTTTAAGCAGGTAAAATGGAAGAGGATAGGAAAAGAACAAAAGAGAAGGTCTATGATTGGGTCGAAGATGGGAGATATCAAATGACAAAATGGTTGGGTGTGCCAAAGAGGCTGGTAATGGAACAAGTAAAGATAGAAAAGATGTGTTCAGAGGAAGTGTGAATGACAGAATAATGAACGGCTGCCACACCTGAAAGCAAAAGTAAGAAATAAAAAAAGATTAACAATGAAACATGCAAAGAAAAGGGAAACAAGAGAAAATACAATCTAAAATTGTTGAATTGAATGTTGAGTCCAAAATGCTGCAAAGTGCCTGATTGAAAGATGAGGTACTGTTCCTTGAGTTTGCATTGAGCTTCCTTGGATTACTGCAGTAGGCTGAGGGCAGAGAAGTCAGCATGAGAACATGGTGATGAATGGCAGGCCACTGGAAGCTCAGGGTCAATGGAGGTATTCCACAAAGCAGCCACCAAATCTCCCCAGTGCCGAACAGGATGGGCAGCAACCTCACTAATCTGGCTTGAGAGGTGTTGGCAGCAGTGGTCAGCACCAGCTTGTGAGTAGCAAATACAGTATGCTAAATTGAAAGAAGTATACCCATAACTCTCTGGGGTAGAGAATTCCAAAGATTCCCTTTGAGGGAAGAAATTTCTCTTCATCTCAGTCCTAAATGATCATCCTGTTATCCTGATAATGTGCCCCCATGTTCTAGATGCCCCAGCCAAGGGGGAACCTCATTGTGTCTACCCTGTCAAACCCCTTCAGATCACATCAACAATTTCCAGTTCGCTGGCCCCAACCACCTTCTCTTCACCATGGACGTCCAATCCCTCTACACCTCCATCCCCCACTGGGATGGTCTGAGGGCTCTCAGCTTCTTCCTCGAACAGAGGCCCGAACAATCCCCATCCACCACTACTCTCCTCCGTCTAGCTGAACTTGTTCTCACACTGAACAATTTCTCCTTTAACTCCTCTCACTTACTCCAAATAAAAGGTGTGGCTATGGGTACCCACATGGGCCCCAGCTATGTCTGTCTCTTTATGGGGTATATGGAGCATTCTTTGTTCCAGTCCTATTTCGGCTCCCTCCCACAACACTTTCTCTGGTACATCGATGATTACTCCGGTGCTGCTTCATGCTCTCGTCGGGACCTGGAAAAATTTATTAATTTTGCTTCCAATCTCCACCCCTCCATCATTTTCACATGGTCCATCTCTGACACTTCCCTTCCCTTCCTAAACCTCTCTGTCTCAATTTCTGGTGATAGACTGTTCACCAATATCCATTACAAGCCTACCGATTCCCACAGCTACCTCGACTAAAGCTCCTCACACCCTGCTTCCCGTAAGGACTCCATCCAATTCTCTCAGTTCCTTCACCTCCATCGCATCTGTTTTGATGATGCTACCTTCAAAATCAGTTCCTCCTTCTTCCTTAAGCGAGCATTTCCACCCACGATAGTTGACAGGGCCCTCAACCGTGTCTGGCCCATCTCCCGCGCATCTGCCCTCACGCCTTCTTCTCCCTCCCAGAAACATGATAGGGTCCCCCTTGTCCTCACTTATCACTCCACCAGCCTCCGCATTCAAAGGATCATCCTCCGCCATTTCCGCCAACTCCAGCATGATGCCACCACCAAACACATCTTCCCTTCACCCCCCAGCGGCATTCCGTAGGGATCGTTTCCTCCATGGCACCCTGGTCCACTCCTCCATCACCCCCTACTCCTCAACCCCCAACTATGGCACCTCCCCATGCCCACGCAAAATATGCAACACCTGCCCCTTCACTTCCTCTCTCCTCACCGTCCAAGGGCCCAAACACTCCTTTCAAGTGAAGCAGCATTTCACTTCCATTTCCCCCAACTTAGTCTACTGCATTCATTGCTCCCAATGCGGTTTCCTCTACATTGGAGAGACCAAACGCAGACTGGGTGACCGCTTTGCAGAACACCTGCGGTCTGTCTGCAAGCATTACCCAGACCTCCCTGTCGCTTGCCATTTTAACACTCCACCCTGTTCTCATGCCCACATGTCTGTCCTTGGCTTGCTGCATTGTTCCAGCGAAGCTCAATGCAAACTGGAGGAACAGCACCCCATCTTCTGACTAGGCACTTTACAGCCTTCCGGACTGAATGTTGAGTTCAACAACTTTAGATCTTGAACTCCCTCCTCCATCCCTACCCCCTTTCTGTTTCTTCCTCCTCCTTTTTGTTTTTTCCAATAATTTATATAGATTTTTCTTTTCCCATCTATTTCCGTTATTTTTAAATATATTCCACCCATCGTTTATTTCACCCCACCCCTACTAGAGTTACCTTGCTTGTCCTGCTCTCCACTCTTAATTAGCACATTCTTTTAAATAATATCACCACCTTCAACACCTCTTTGTTCTTTTGTCTGTGACATCTTTTGGTTATCTCCTATCACTCCTTGCTTGTCCCAACAACCCCCCCACCATCCCAGCTCCCCCCCCCCCCCCACCACCACCCCCCACCACCTTAAACCAGCTTATGTTTCACCCCTTTCCTATTTTTACTTAGTTCTGTTGAAGGGTCATGAGGACTCGAAACATCAACTTTGCTCTTCTCCACTGATGCTGCCAGACCTGCTGAGTTTTTCCAGGTATTTCTGTTTTTGTTTTGGATTTCCAGCATCTGCTGTTTTTTGTTTTTATCCCTTCAGATTCCTATATGTTTCAATGTGGCCGTCCCTCATTCTTCCAAACTTAAGAGAATATGGGCTCAATTTACTCAGCTCTCATCATAGGACAACCCTCTCATCCCAGGAACCAATCTAGTAAACCTTTGCTGTGCTGCCTCTGATGGAAGTATATATTTCCTTAAATATGGAGACCTAAACTGCACATAATATTTGCGGTTTGGTCTTACAATTGTAGTAAGACTTATTTATTCCTGTACTGCAATCCTCTTGCAATAAAGGCCAACATGCTATTTGCCTACCTAACTGCTTTCTGCATTTGCATGAAAATTTCACATTCCTTGTATGATTACACCCAAGAACCTCTGAACATCAACATTTATAAATTTCACGTCTTTTAAAAAATATTCTGCTTTTGCACTCTTAGGACCAAAGTGAATAACCTCAAACTTCCCCACATTATACTCCATCTGCCACCTTGTTTCCCAGTCACTTAACCCATCTATATCCATTTCCAGCCTTATTTGTGCTATCGTCACAGCTTACATTCCCACATAGCTTTCTATCAGCAGCAAACTTAGATACATTTTTCGCAGTCTCTTCCTCTAATTCATTAATACAGATTGTAAATTGCTGAGGCCTCAGCAGTGATCCTTGTGGCACCTCATTAGTCACAGGCTGCCAACTTGAAAATGCCCCATTTATCCCTACTCTTTGCTTCCTTCATTGGCATCTACCAGGCAATGTTGGAAATTGCCCATATATGTCCTGTACTCAAAAAGCAGGGCAAATCCAACCTGGCCAATTACCATCACATCAGTCTACTCTTGAACATCAGTTAAGTGATAGAAGGGGTCATCAACGGTGCTATCAAGCGGCATTCGCTCAGAAATAACCTGCTCACTGATACTCAATTAGGGTTCTGCCAGGATCACTTAGCTCCTGACCACATTACAGCCTTGGTTCAAACATGGACAAAAGACTGAACTCCAGAGGTGAGGCGAGAGTGACTGTCCTTGACATCAAGGCAGCATTTGACTGAGTATGGTATCAAGGAGCCCTAGCAAAACCGAAGTCAATGGGAATCAGTGAGAAAGCTCTCCACTAGTAGCAGTTATACCTAGCACAAAGGAAGATGGTTGTGGTTGCTGGAGGTCAGCCCTCTCAGCTCCAGGATATCACTGCAGGAGTTCCACAGGATAGTGTCCTAGACCCAACCATCTTCAGCTACTTCATCAATGACCTCCCTTTCATCATCAGGTTAAAAGTGGGGATGTTTGCTGATGATTGCACAATGTTCAGCACCATTCGTGACTCCTCAGATGCCGAAGCAGTCCATATCCAGCAGCCGCAAGACCTGCACAATATCCAGGCTAAGGCTGACTAGCGGCAAGTAACATGCGCGCCACAAAAGTACCAGGCAAAGACCATCTCTAACAAGAGAGAATCTAACCATCACCCCTTCATGTTCAATGGCATTACCAATGCTGAATCCCCCATCAACATTCTAGGGGTTACCCTTGACCATAAACTGAACTGGACTAGTCATATGAATACTGTGACTACAAGAGCAGGTCAGAGGCTAGGAATTATGCAGCGGATAACTCACCTCTGGTTCCCCAAAGCCTATTTTTCCTGTGGGATACTTGAAAGCTGGCTTATGTTTGTGTGTGTGTATGTTTCCGTGTGTGTGAATAATTTAATTAAACTGTTAGACTGCAAGGTTTGATTCATCACAGTGGTTAAGTGTAAAAAATAGGTAATAGAAATGCTAATAAATGAGCTAAGTAAAATGGAATTTGTATTTTTAGATAAATGAAGAGGTTGTTGGCTTTTCAAAGAGCAACTTTACAACTGGCAAGATAAATAAGGCAAAGTCATTATGTTTATTTTTCTCAGAAATGCTGGCCAGAACGACAACATGAAAGATTTTTATATACTGAGAAAAGTAACTTCCAAAGATGGGTTGAAACAACGGAATTTACAGATCAAAAAGGAGGAAATATATTTAAAGAAAGGTGGAAAGCTGTATGGGATGTGGCCATGTGAGATCTTGAAAGGTGCACTGTGTAAAAGCGACTTGTGGGGCAGAATTTCCTGCCTGCTGGGTGGGCGGTGAGCTGATCCCCGCCGGAGAAGCGGGCCCCGCTGCCATTTTACGTGCGTGAGCTATTCCTGTATGGGTGAGGGGGGAATTCCCCAAAAGCGAGAGTGCGCTGTTACGCGCATGCGCACGAAAGGGTGCATATCTCCCTGAGGCTAAGTACTGCCTCAGGGAGATTGCTGACACTTTTAAAAACGTTAAAAATAGAAAAAAAAATTCCTTAACATGTCCCCCTCATGTGACAATGTGACATGAAATGGGACATGTTCATTAATTACACTAAAACTTTATTAAACTTTTTAAATCCCGACATGAAACCTCATCCTGCTGGTGGATGAGGTTTCCTGTTTTTTCTGTTTACCGCCGAGGCTCCTGGCCAACCTGCCAGCCTTAAGGTTGGACGGGCAGGTCCTTTAATTGTTTCAATGTTGGCCATTGTTTTAATTGTTGGCCATTGACATGTCGGTGGGTGCAGAGCTGATTTTGCTGCGCCCCCACCTTCCTGAAAATTTAAATGGGTGGGATGATGTCAGGGGGTTCCCCCCAACATCATCCCGCGTCATTTTACGCATCGGTGAGTGGGCCCTGCCCCCTGCTCGCCGACAGCAAAATTCAGCCCGTGGTAAAAGTCTCTAGCCACCCTGGCGAAGTTTGCTGTTCCAGTAACAGTGTTAAAAGCTTTTGGAGTTTCATTGTCAAGAAAGAGGGAGAAAGAAGCTTTGAAATATCGAAACAGTGGGTTCTTGTGGTAATCTTGCTGGATATTTTCTGGACTGTTGCCTGAAAGAGGTGTGTAATTGGGAGTCTAGTTAAGTAGAAATTTTGGGAATTGTTATAAGGCTAAACGTAACTGTGTAACAGAAGTCTTGTGTGTTTAAATTTTCTTTTCTTTTGTTAATAAATGTTTTAATCTAATCTTTAAGATCTCTAAAGGTGGTGGTGAATTTGTTACTTCTGACTTCAGTGCACAAACATTCTTGTAATAAATACAAATTGCAAAATCATTGTGATAGCATGGCCAAGTTTCCCTCTGGGATTTGGTCAGCCTGGCACATACCACCGGCTATAACATGGAGATGGAGAAATTGAGACAATGGAAGCAGGGTGTGAGGCAGTGTAGGTGAGGTATCCATGGGAGTTAGTGGGTTCACAATGAATATTTGCAATTGCCTATCTGCAAAAATGGAAACAGAGAAGTTGAAGAACAAAAGAGTCAGCGATAAATCATCTGCATGCAAATTTTCCCGTTGCCGATTTCGGGGCGGGGCCTGCTCGTTGATGGGAAAATTACACAGGATGACGCCGGGAGGAACCCCCGATGTCATCCTGGTCCATTTAAATATCGAGGAAGGCAGAAATCAGCTGTCTGCCTGCCAACATGTCAATGGCCAATTAAGGCCATTGACAGGATAACTAAGGTAGTTAACTGCCCTGCCTGTCCAACCTTAAGGCTGGCGGGGAGGCCAGGAGTCCCAGCGGGCTTCTGATAATACATGAAACCTCATCCACTGGCGGGATGAGGTTCCATGTCAGTTTTTAAAAACTTTAATAAAGTTTATGTTCTTCTTATTAACATGTCCCATCTCATGTGACATGGTCACATGAAGGGGACATTTTAATAATTTTAATATTTTTCTATTTTTAAAGTTTTTTAGAATGTCAGTAATGTTCCTGAGACAGCACTTAGTCCCAGGGAGCAGTGCGCTCTTTCGCATCCCCCCCCACCCCGTCGGGCAGCCCATGAGTGGGCCTTAATTGGCCCGCCCACTCAAAATGGCGGCGGGCCCCATTTCGGCGGCAGAGTTTGGCTGTCCGCCCGCCGCTAAGCCGGTGGAGCCCGTCTGCTGACCAAGGGCAAAATTCTGCCCCTTTGAAGTGAGGGAAAGGTAGAAATTGGAAGCAAAGTCAATGAAGTTTTCCAGTGTAGTACCCTGCTCTATTGTTTTTAGTGGATGATCTTGCATTTGTCGACATTGAAATTCATTTGTCACAGTTTTGTCCCCTAATCCTATACTCCCCAAATAGCAGAACTAGTTTCTCCCAATCTACCTTGTGTGACAAAGATCTCTTGAACTCTTAATGCCTAAACACATGCTACCTTTGTGATCAAATCTTTTCTTGAGTGTGTGCGTATCTGTATCTGAATGATGTGCGAGTGGGAGTTGAATAATAAACATTTATCTATCTTTTAAAATTTACGAGAAAACCTGTCATTCGTCCGTTCCTGACAGTTACAGCTCTCAGGGGTTAAAACACTTTCTTTAAAACATGCTGTCTTCAATCAGCCAAGAGGTGAAAAAAAGGTGAGTTGTCCCTATCATCTCTCCCCTGTCCATAACACTACCACACTTAGAGGAAACAAGAAGAGGATTGAGGCTGAAATTGGTATGAGCAGCACAGAGGAAGGATTGCTTCTATTATAGACAGAAGCCTGAAAAAGCTGCAGCAAAGCAGATTTGTCATGTTTAGGTCTGAGAGGCCTCCTCCTCAATCCTTTGTCTCTGCCTAGTAGGATGACCACTCAGCTGGGCAAAAACATTTCTAAGCTTGGAAGCTTACAAACGTATACCCAGCATTTTGCTGCTTCAATTTTAATGGTATGGCAGGCATGACGCAAGAACTTTCATCTGAAAAAGCTGTACCTTGACTTTGCATTCTTATGCATCTTATCTGGGAAACCTAGTATCATTCAAACTATGGATGTAATGTCAAGCAGACAAGAGAACATTTCAAATTTTTAAAAACCTGCAGTGTCGTTAAAAAGGACACTGGTGATCTTTAATGTGGCTGCCACAAGTCACTTGTCTTTTAGAACTGCAAGTTAGCCAAGTTTCTGGAAGCTTCTAAAAGTGAATTACAATGGATATGCCTAGATAATATCTTTGGGGAATGTTGCTCCTGTCATTGTCAGGACTTACCCCAAAACAACAAGGACAATTAAACCCCAGATTTGCTGACTCCAGATTTGCCAGGTAACAAAGAGGAGCTAACGAAACTGATTATGCACAAGGTAACGCTAAGGGTCTCTAAATGCCTTTATTATATGTCAATAGGTTTTGACCATGGGAGGTGGAAACTCCTTTGTTACCATAAATTCCCTATTGATTGTTTTTTATCGTTTATCAATAGCCAGTCATTACATGAATGAAATTCTATGATTTTTGAAAGCTTTTTATTATAAGCCCTGCTTGATTTTTGCAGTAGACAGTAGACAGCAGATTGCAGATGGATCAGAAGGAACATCACTACTGAAATCAGGCCATAACATCTATCCCCTTACCAAGCCACAAAAGTTAAATTTTAAAGCCTCTTTGAAAGCCTGCTCTGAAAAATCCTGAGTTTGCCTGGAAAAGGAAAGCTGGTCCTCCAGTTACAGGCAGTATCAAGACTGTCTACTCAACTTGCTCTTTATCCCTTATTTTGAAGTAACTCCATTAAATCTTGCCTTCAGCTATCTGGACTCATCTGAACTTCAGCTTCCGAGTGGAAAAGACCCTCTCTCACCGGGCTCTTACAAACATGGGGCAGGATTTTACATCCCACAGGCGGGCATGCACCCCACCCAAATTGGGCATAAAATATTGTGCAATGACGTTGGGCGAGCATCCCGACATAATCATGCCCTTGCGCGATATTTCAGCCGGTGGGCACATGGGAGAGCCGGCAGCATGCCCGCCGACAATTAAGAGGCCAATTAAGGCTCTTAATCAAGTAATTGAAATCAATTTTTGTCCCCGTCCACCTTACAGTTGGCAGACGGGCGAATCAGCCAGGCGGCCTTTAGATTTTTTATGAAACCTCATCCATGGGTGGGATTAGGTTTCCAACAGTAATTTAAAAAAATAAAATTTTTTAGACATAACTTTTATTATGTTTCTGCTATTGTTACTGAGTTCCATGTCAGGACATGTTTTTAACATTTTAAAAATCTTTCTTTTTGATTGTACAATTCTTCAGCTCCTTGAGGCAGATCTGTGCCTTCAGGGAGCTTTCATGTGCACTCCCCCGTGCGTGCACAGGTTTTAGCGCTCACCCTCCTCCCACCCCCACCCTGGCAATGCTGAATCTTTCAGTACGCCTTTCAGTTTCCCGGCCCGCCTGACTCGACGACCAGAAAATCCTGCCCATGAACTGTTAACTATTCTTTTTGGTTTTAATATTTTCAATATCTTTTCTTTTACTTTATCTTTCTTGTGTTTATAAGGTGTATGTAAAGTAGTGATAATCCTTGCCAGGAAAAATGTGAGTGAAATAAATAATACTCCTGGTTTAAAAATCGATGAAAGTCTGCTGCTAGTAACTTTGTAAAAACTGATCATACACATGTGGGAGTTTGAGAACACACTTCAGTCTTGTCTAAATTAAACCACACTGATTATGGACAGAAGAGTCGAAGCATTGGTGGGTTTCAGTCTCTCTCTCTCTCCTGTCCATAACATAGGGTATTCCATATTGATGTATGGCACACTTTGCACATTTCATGGAAACCTTGTAATGTTGTAGCTGATCTTTCATGCCATTGGTCTCAGTAATGTTCTAAGTAGCAAGGTGACATTATTATATCTGGCTCTTCAATCTTCAGTTGGATATTGCTGCAAGATAAGACTTGTGAACAATAGGAAATCAGCTACCCTTCCCAGAGCTCTAAAGAAGCTTGAAGAAATGACTCTGAAATACTTGGGCAAAAATGAGTGGAGGTAGCCAGCAAGGCTTATGCATCTGCAGGATAATACCCCATCCCTGATCTTCTGCTTTTCACAATCCCACACACATTCAGGCACACGGTCATTCACCAACTTAGCAACATCATGTCACATTATATGTTGGTAAATCATATTTGTTACAAAGGATCCCTTGCCTATTCACTTACTGTTTTTATAGATGTCTGCAGCACCAACACCCCTCTCCCCACTCTAAACTAGGGATATCCTGCCACGTCAGTATTAAAGCTGGCAACTCTTGGGCTCTTCTACAACTGTACAATTGAACACCACAAATCTGGCCATGAAGCAGAATCTTTCCTTTTGCATGACTAAGACTGTTTTAAATGCACCATGTAGAAGCATACACCTCAATAGATATTGTTTCGTATAGGGCTCAAGTGTTGCCGACTAGTGCCTTGAGATAAAGCTCATAATCCTATCCCTGCACTCCAGGATCCATCTGTTTATTATAGATATTCCATTAAATATTTTTTGAATTCATTCATGGGATGTGGGCATCGCTGGCTAGGCCAGCATTTATTGCCCATCCCTGGTTGCCCTTGAGAAGGTGGTACTTTTTATTGACATAGGCTAAAAGCTCTGGGACAGCTTCTATGGTACCTTGGGTCCATCTGCATGATGTGTTGCTGATGTTTTTAGGCACCCTCTCTTTAGGTAATGGCAAGTTTGTGGCCAACCGCATCAGATGCAGGCTGATCTGCCCTGTGAGTTCCTGTGGAACTACTACTCATCCTTGAGTTCCCTGAGGCAGGGAACTCTTATTCTGCCAGATAGTGTGACTAAAATGAGATATTTTTGTTTTTATTCAGTGGATGTTCATTTGAATCTAGTTTAATAGTTTAAAAAAACAACTGTAGCACAAATTCCTGCACTAAACCTATCCCCTATAGTTCACTGCAACTTTCATCAGGTAAAGGCTGAAGAGAAGAACAAGTCAAATGTAAGTAACGCTGTGTAATTAGTTCAGCTTGAACTGACAGTTCCTTTTCAAATGTGAACGATCAAGTGATTATCAAAATTGAAAAGGCTTCAAATACTCTTCTCTGCAACCTAAATGGGGTGTTCTGTTTAATTTGGGGGCTTATTTAAAGATTAATTGAGAAAGGAATCAATCAGTTGAAGCATCTGAAAGAGAAAAATTAATGTGAATTTTCAAAAAGCCTTTTAGGTTATTGAATATAGGCTCTCACAGTGATAAGAAAATAAAAAATAAATGGCTGAATTTAATGATCATGACGATGGGTCAGCGGTAGCGCCACTGAGGCCATTCCTGTGCACCTCAACATGATTAAAAGCCAATCAGGCAACTACCAAGTTGTTGTCAGGATTCCTGGGGCCCAAAAGATGTATGTCTTGCCTCGGAAGGCTGCCAGCCAATCGCAGGCTGGCAGCTCTTCAGTGTCAGCAATGCCACTGGGAGAAGTGGCCACTGCTGCAGCTGTCGCAGGGAGGAAGAAGTGCCCAGAACCCAGGTAAGTGAAAGGACCTCTGCATACCAGTCAGGCAGGACCAGGCGAGGTAGGTTGGGAGTGTCAGCTTGAAAGCCCGGGTGGTCTTCCCATGGGCCAGCCCTTGCCACTGGTCGGTCTCTCTGTTGGGCATAGGGTGCCCAAACAGGGTGGAACCCCCCAACTGCAGGCTGGTGTACCATGGTATTAATTATGACTTAACTGGAGAGAGCCAGGAAGGTGAAAGGCTCTCCACCCCGCACCTTCCTGCCCCTTCAAATGGCCCCCTTCACCTCCCAGTCTTCTTCCAGAGCATTAGGTTCTATCCAATGTCTTTAGTTCTCCAATTGTAGCACTGACAGAAATCTTTTTAAAATAAATGAATAAAATAAGTAGCATTACAATTAGAAAATCTAGCATGCCACGTTACTTGCTAAAATTTAGTTAGGTTCTTAATGTAGTGCGCTTTCTTATTTTGTCTACTAAAGGAGATTAATAATAAATGGCCATTTGTACAATCTGGTATAACCTCAGCCAAAATGGGATGAGGATTGGACTGGGACCTAGATACACTTGGGCCAGAATTTTACCTCACTTCCCGTCTGGTGGAAGATTACGTCTTACTGAACTGAATGGAGATTTAAATGGCTCTCCACATTCACCGGGGGGAGACACACTGCAAAAGGGCCATAAAGTCCTGGCCCTGGTCCCAATCTAGCAGCATAGAATCTGGAATGACTTTTTAGGGTAGAGAGGATAGCTCTGGGGGCAGGAATCATGATCAGAACCTTTGGAGTTGGCAACTGGATTTTTAACGTTTTTTAAAAACTGCCTTCTTTTGTAAGGGTTTAAGAATTTTAATAGTTCATTTGTTACAATTTCTCTGCGGGAAAGAATTCAGTAAAACATTTATAACTGGCTCTCAGAAACCATCGGCTAAGCTCAAAACATTACTACCTCAGGTTTCTCAGCTATCACAGCAGAAAGAAAATGTTCTAACACCCCTTCAGTTCTTCCCTCCTAGTTTTCTGATTGGTTTATTTCCAATGATATTTCTTAAGCAGACATAGAAAAGGAGTCATGGAGCCATAAACCTAAATGATTAGTCGGCATGGATTTCAAAAGGAAAAATTTGCTTGACCAACCTTACTTAGATTTTTGAGGAGGTAACAAGGAGAGTAGACAATGGTAATGTAGTTGTAATTTATCTGAATTTCCAAAAGGCCTTTGATAACCTGTCCCTTAATAGACTAGTGAATAAGGTCAGAGAATGTGGAGTCAGAGAACACATGGCAAAATGGATTGCTAGCTGGCTTCAAGGCAGAAAGCAGAAAGTGGGAGTAAAGGGTAAGTATTTCGAGGGACAGGAGATGGGAAGTGGTATTTGACAAGGATCAGTGCTGGGATTGCTGCTGTTCACAAGTCATATTAATGATTTAGACTTTAGAATCAAAAACACAAATTATAAACTTGTGATAACACCAAATTGTTGGGGGGTGGGGTGGGTGGGTGTGGGTGTGTGTTGGGGGTGGGGAAGGGATATTCAATACTGAGAAGAACTGCAACAGATTACAGGAGGATGTTAAGAAACTTGTTGAATGGGCAAGTCATTAGCAAATGAAGTTCAAATCAGATAAATGTGTGGTGGTAAATTTTGGTAGGAAAAATAGGGAGGTCACTTATGACTTGAAAGTTGCAAGCTCAGATGAGGTAGAGGAACAAAGGGATCTCAGAGTACAAATACATCAATCACGGAAGATTGTGCCACAGCTTAGCAAGACCATGAAGAAAGCAAACTAAGCACTAGGTTGTATTTCTAATGAGATAGAATTGAAAAGTAGGGAAGTTATGCTGAACCTGTATTGAACCTGGGTTTGACCATTCTTAGAGTACTGTATGCAGTCCTGGTTGCCATATTACAAAAAGGGTATAGAGGCACTGGAGAGTGAGCTGAAAAGATTTACAAGGATGATACCTGGAGTGCGTGGTATACATTTCAGGAAAGCTTTAACAGGCTGGGTCTCTTTTCTATTGAAAGAAAAGAAGGCTGAGGGGTGACCTAATAGAGGCCTTTAAAATTATGAAAGGTTTTGATAGGGTGGGCACAGTGAGAAAGGGCATAACTAGAGGCTATCAATATAAGATGGTCACTAAGAAATCCAAAAGAGTATTTAGGAGAAACCTCTTCACCCAAAGGGTGGTGAGAATGTGGAATTCGATGCCACAGGGAATGGTTGAGGTGAATAGAATAGATGCTTTTAAGGGGGAACTAGACAAGCATATGAGGAGAAGTGAATATATGGTTACTGTGGTAGATTTAGATGAAAAAAGATGGGAAGGAGGCTCAGCTGGAGCATGGACTGGTTGGGCTGAGCGGCCAGTTTCTGTGGCATATATCCTATACAACCCCATGTAAAGAGACTGATGAAAATAGTGATTAGAACTATTCTAAAATATTTGGACTTGGTGCTAATGATAAAGTGGCCCACATGCAATGATGCAGCACCTGCTCTGACAAAGCTACTTACATGCCATATTAGACAACTGAATGTATTACAAATATCTAGATATATCTAGTATGATGAATTAAATAACAACATCTGGACTGTCATTGATGTAATGAACATTCTTGTGCACTATCACAACCAAAATCTATGTAGAAACTTGGCTGTGTGTGGATGTGCGTAAGCATCTGTTGGCTTTCACTGGGACTGTTTAGATTGTTCGACTAGAGGATTCTTGATCATGTGAGCCAATATGAGATTTAGTGCTGAGAGCAAGTTATCATGGTACTCAGAAATTAAATACAGATTGCTAGAATGAGTTGTAATGCAAACAGTGCGGTGATAATGCCAGAATGTTTGATCACATGCACATGCTTTTACAATCTTTAAAACTACACTATAGTACTTAAAAACTCAATCATGTATGTTGGTTTTCCTGAGGCATAGATGGGATTGAAGAGAAACACATAAGTTGTTTTTTTGTAAGAATTTTCTTATGGAAACTTCATGTGCTTTAATTGTTGGCAACGTAATGCTTTTCTCAAGCGTGTGATCCTAACAGTTACATTAGGATCGTGCACACTGCTGACCTGTCCCACTCATCTCACCAACCTTTGCAAAGGCCAGGATGGGGACCATAGAGCACACATTGGCAGCACCTTCCTGCTATAAAGGATGGATGCACCAACTGAAGTTTTCCTGGTTGGAAGACGTGAGGTTCAAAGGTAAAGATGCTGTGCCAGGGATCACTTTTAAAAAAGTATTTGTATGCAAAATCTTCAAGAGCCCCAACATCAATCACAGCCTGCATCCCCCTTTCACAGTGAATGAAAAAAAATGTTCCTCCATTGATGTTACGCTCACTTTCAATTGAGGGTTAGGATGCAGGAACTTTCAACTTAGAGATTTCCCACCACCTCCTTATGTTAAACTCCTTCTACAAGCAGGTAGTAGGGAATTCCTGGAAACTAAACTTGTGGTCAGGACCGAGTACATCTGAGTCCCAGCAAAGTTTGTGGCTATTTTAGCACATTCTGTATAGAACCTTGGTTAGGCCACACTTGGAATATTGCATGCAATTCTGGTTGCCACATTACCAGAAGGATATGGAGGCATTGGAGAGGGTGCAGAGGAGGTTTACCAGGATGCTGCCTGGTCTGGAGGTTATTAGCTATGAGGAGAGGTTGGAGAAACTCAGATTGTTCTCACTAGAGCGACGGAGATTGAGGGGCGACTTGATAGAAGTTTACAAAATTATGAGTGGCATGGACAAAGTAGATAGTCAGAAGCTTTTTCCCAGGGTGGAAGGGTCAATTACTAGGGGTCATAGATTTAAGGTGATAGGAGAAAACTATAGAGGAGATGTGCGGGGCAAGTTTTTTACGCAGATGGTAGTGAGTGTCTGGAATTCGCTGCTAGAGGAGTTGGTGGAAGCAGGTACGATAGTGGTATTTAAGAGGCAGCTTGACAAATACATGAATAGGATGGGAATAGAGGGATATGGACCCCGGAAGTGCAAAATATTTTAGTTGATGGGCAATATGATCGGCGCAGGCTTGGAGGGCTGAAGGGCCTGTTCCTGTGCTGTACTTTTCTTTGTTCTTTGTTCTTTGTTCTATTCCTGCTGGGTTACGGTGAAAGTGAAAATGAGCCAGAATAGCTGAGGAAATTCAGGCTTTGTGTAAATTTTAGAAGAGTCCCCAGAAAGCATAATCAGGATTCATTCTTTCAAGGATTTTGATTTAGTTTTCAATTTTAATTAAGAAAAATCAACAAATTTAGATGGAAATTGTTTCTGTGTTTGGTGGAGAATAAATGTTACAGCTTTTGGTTAAACCTGGAATGAGTGAATTTAAAACAGGTTTCAGCTTATACATCTGAAAAAATAAATGGACAAACCGAAACTCATACAGTTCACCAAATCTGACTCAAAAGGCACTTGATAAATCAAAAGCAATGGATACAAAGAAATCAACCAGAATATAAACAGGGAAAATTGATAAGGAACTTGCAAAGGCTAAATGAGAGCATGAAGAAATACTTGTAGGTTAGATAAAGAGAAATAATAAAGGATTTTAAAAACACAAACAGCAAAAGGATCATGAAAGAAGCATAGGGGGGCTAAGCAGGAGCGGGCATAGGCGGGCACACAGCTGATTGCCGCCTGCGATCGGCTGTGCGCCGCTATTTAATGTGGGCGGATCAATTAAAGCCCATCCAGCATGATGCACACCCAGGAGGTCTAGGCGCTCCCTGTGCGGGTTCGGGGGCGAGGCTGAGCACGGAAATCTACCTAAGGCATGGAGCTGCCTCAGGGAGTTTAATTTAATTGTGAAAAAGTGAATAAAAGATTTTTAAAAATTATTCGGACACGTCCCTTCATGTGACATTGAGCTGGGACATGTCTATGAATTTTATTAAAATTTTTAATTAAAGTTCATAAACCTTCATGAAACCTCATCCCGCCCGTACATGAGGTTCCATGAAAAATGCGAAGGCCGCCTGGGCTGTTCGCCTGCCCCCCACCAACCTTAAGGTTGGACGGGCAGCCCTGTTAATTGCGCCGGTGTGCACCTGCTAAACTGAAGATCGGAATGATGCGTGGTGACGTCGGGAAGCATGCCCGACATTGCGGCACGTCATTTTATGGGTCGGTGAGCGGGGCCTGCCTCTGCAGGCCGAGCAGAAGATTCAGGCCATAGAGCTTACACTGGATAGAATGCCATCAGCCATGCAGAAGCAACTTTGGAGATAAGAGAGCAGGCACTGTTTGAAAGTTGTCCAGACATCTACCCACATGTCCAAGCGATTTTGCCTGAGGAAGGGTCAGTCTGTCACCAGCTACCTGTCCAACAGCATCAGATAACCAATTAGTAGCAATTAAGTGCCCACTTGGGGGTAAATTGATGCTGCCACCTCTTCCCAATGGCAGAGAGGCCTTCCACTGGGTTGAAACCTAACAGATAACTAAAGGTAACCTCCTGGCAGCAGATTGGGGTGGGGGTGGCGTGGGGGGCTGGAGCTGTGGGGGTGGGAGTAGGCCAATGAGGTCTCCTTTAATTCTGCTTCCCCTGCCACCTGGAGCTGCAAAGTCAGAGGGTACAACTGTAGCCACAGGCCATTCTGTGGGGCGGGGTGGAGAGTGGGTGCACCCCTCCACAATGATGGCCAGCCAGCTGTGGCCACACTTATTTTAACCATTTTCTAAAATCTTCTGTCTCTCACATACATCAGCACCACCTCTCCTGGTAGGGCCCCAAACCTGCGGAGCTCATCCTTCACTCCTAATTGGATGGGGGTCCCAGAGGCAGCCTCTTAATTGGTAAAAGTTAGTCAGACTCTGCTCATTGAGTCTACAGCACAGAAACAAGCCATTCATTCCAACTTGTCTCTGCCACTGTTTGTTCTACATGAGCTCTTCCCACTCCTCTTCATCTAACTCTATTAGCTCATCCTTCTATCCCTTTCTCCTTCAAGTGCCCGTCTAGCATCACCTTTAATACATCTATTTTATTTGCTTCAACTACACCCTGCGGTTGCATGTTTCAAATTCTTATCACTCTGGGTAAAGTTTCTCCTGAATTGCCATTTCAATTTGTCAGTGCCTCTCACAATTATGACCTGATTAGATAAGAAAAATGACCACCTTCTTATGACAAATGAATGACTGGCGGAAGCAATAAATGATTGCCTTGGTTTTCACAGAAGAATGTGGTAGTAGGAATGAAAAAGTGCAAGAGGTGGAGGTGGTAAGTCAGAGAGGAAGCATGAGAGGATCCGACCACAATCTTTGAGCCATCCTTAGATATGAATATTGTGTCAGAGAACTGAAGGATTACCAACATAACAGATCTGTCCAAATAGAGGCAAAGGGATAAATCGGGTAGCAATGGATTGGTTGGCTGCCTTTGTAGTGGGAAAGGTTCTAGGGGCCACCTTGGAGGATAAAATTAGTACAGCTGAGATAAACATGGGGCAATTACAACCAAACAGCAGGAATTTCTGAAAGGCATGCCATGTTTTAAAGAGTGTTTCTTTGAGGAAATAATGAAGTGTGTTAATGAAGAATGTTGTGTACATGGATTTTCCAAAGGCATTTGAAAAAGTGCTGCATAGGAGGCTTGTTGATAAATTTAAGTCAGATGACATTAAATAAATTGCAGCAATGTGGTTAAAAAGTTGGTTAAAGGATGCAAAATAGAGAGTCCATAATAAATGTTCTTTGGAATGTAGAAACGTAAACAGTGCTGTTTCCTAGTGGTCAATACGTGCAGGCAATAAATCACAGAATCACACAGCGCAGAAGAGGCCCTTCAGCCCATCGAATCTGCACCAACACGTGAGAAACACCTGACCTACCTACCTAATCCCATTTATCAGCACTTGACCCATAGCTTTGAATGTTATGACGTGCCAAGTGCTCATCCAGGTACTTTTTGAAGGATGTGAGGCAACCCACCACCCTCCCAGGCAGCGCATTCCAGACTATCACCACCCTCTGAGTAAAAAAGCTTTTCCTCACATCCTCCTCTAAACCTCCTGCCCCTCACCTTGAACTTATGACCCCTTGTGACTAGCTCTTCAACTAAGGGGAACAGCTGCTCCCTATCCACCCAGTCCATGCCCCTCATAATCTTGTCCGCCTTGATCAGGTCGCCCCTCAGTCTTCTCTGCTCCAACGAAAACAATCTAAGTCTATCCAACCCCTCTTCATAACTTAAATGTTTCATCCCAAGCAACATCCTGGTGAATCTCCTCTGCACCCCCTCCAGTGCAATCACATCCTTCCTATAAGGTGGTGACCAGAACTGCACACAGTACTCCAGCTGTGGCCTCACCAAGGTTCTATATGATTCCAACATGACCTCCCTACTTTTGTGATCTATGCCTTGATTGATAAAGGCAAGTGTCCCATATGCCTTTTTCACCACCCCACTAACATGCCCTTCTGCCTTCAGAGATCTATGGACACACACACCAAGGTCCCTTTGTTCCTCAGAACTTCTTAGTGTCATGCTGTTCATTGAATACTTCCTTGTCAAATTATTCCTTCCAAAGTGTATCACCTCACATATTCCAGGGTTAAATTCCATCTGCCACTTATCTGCCCATTTGACCATCCCATCTATATCTTCCTGTAGCCCAAGACACTCAACCTCACTGTTAACCAGCTGGACAATCTTTGCGTCATCCGCAAACTCACTAATCCTAACTCCCCCATGTAGTCATCTATGTTGTTTATGTAAATGACAAATAGTAGGGGATCCAGCACAGATCTCTGTGGTACACCACTGGATACTGTCTTCCAGTTACTAAAGCAACCTTCTGTCATCACCCTCTGTCTCCTACAACTAAACCAATTTTGAATCCACCTTATCAAATTACCCTGTATCCCACGTGCATTTGCCTTCTTTATAAGTCTCCCAAGTGGGACCTTGTCAAAGGTCAACAAGGCATTGCATTGGTGGAATCAGTAGTTCAAAGATCTGAATGCTGCTGTGCTGCAGTAGACATAGCTGACTCCTACCCCTCACATAATCATCTATGTCGTTTATATAAATGTTGGCCGTTTCAGTGATGCCCATATACCAAGGATCGTGCCGGACTGAGCATCATGGTGTAGACTCATAGGCCAAGGTTTTCCTCTTGGCGATTTGGGTGCAGGGCCTGGTCGCCGAGGGGAAAATGACGCGGGATGACATCGGGAGGAATCCCCGACGACATCCTGGTCCATTCAAATTTTTAGGAAGGCGGGCGGATAGCGAAATCAGTTGTCTGCCTGCCGACCTGTCAATGGCCAATTGAGGCCAGTTGACAGGCTATTTAAAGTAATTAAAGACTGCCCATCCAACCTTAAGGCTGGCGGGATGAAGTTTCATGTCCGTATTGTAAAAAATTAATAAAGTTTGTGTTCTTTATTAACATGTCCCACCTCGTGTGACATTGTCACATGAGGGGGATATGTTAATAATTTTTTAATGTTTCCATTTTTAATGTTTTTGACACTGTCAGTATTCTCCCTGAGACAGGGCTTTGCCTCAGGAAGAAGTGCGCTCTTTTGAGCGCATGCGCAAAAGAGCACACTTTGACAGATGAGGAATCCCTCCCCCCTGCACAGGAAGCACATAGCTCTTTCTGTTGGAGATGCCGCTGGGTGGGCCTTAATTGGCCCGGCCACTTAAAATGGCGGCGGGCCCCGTTTCAGTGGTGGGAGATTGCTGTCCGCCCATTGCCGAGCTGGTGGGGCCCGCACGCCATCTGAGGGCAATATTCTGTCCATGAACTCAGATATTTACAGCACAGATGGAGGCTACTCAACCCATCATGCACAGATCAACAAAGATTTGACTACACTAACCCCATTTTCTGGTGTTTGGCCCATAGCCCTGGATGCTATGGTAATGTAAGTGAATATCTAAATACTTCTTAAATGTTATGAGAGTTTCTGACTCAACCACCTTTTCAGGCAGCGAGTTCCAGACACCCACCACCCGCTGAGTGAAAAATTTCTCCTGAACTCCTCTCTTAACCTTCTACTTCTGACCTTAAATCTATGCCCCCTAGATATTGACCCCTCTACTAATAGAAAAAGTTCCTTCCTATCCACCCTATTTATGCCCCTCATAATCTTACGCAGCTCTATCAGGTCCCCTCTCAACCTTTGCTGCTCCAAGAAAAACAACCCCAGCCTATCCAATCTTTCCTCATAGTTCAGACCCTCCAGCCCAAGGCAGCATCCTGGTAAACATCCTCTGTATCCCCTCCAGTGCAATCACATCCTTCCTATAATGTGGTGACCAGAACTGCACGCAGTACTCCAGCTATGGCCTAACCAGCGTTTTACACTGTTCCAACATAATTTCCCTGCTCTTGTATTCTATGCCTTGGTTAATGAAGGCAAGTATCCCATATGCCTTCTTAGCCACTTTATCTAACTGCTACCTTCAGGGATTTATGGATATGCACATAAAGATCCCTCTGATCATCAGCGTTTTTGAGGGTCCTACCATTCATAGTGTAATCCCTTGCCATGTTAGCCCTCTCCAAGTGCATTACCTCACACTTTTCCAGGTTGAATTCCATTTGCCACTGCTCTGCTCACCTGACCAGTTTACTGAGCCCTGCGGAACCCCACTGAAAACAGACTTCCAATCACAGAAACATTCCTCTACCATCACCCTCTGCTTCATTCCTCTCAGAATTTTTGGATCCAATTTGCCACTTTGCCTTGGATCCCTTGGGATTTTAATTTCTTGACCAGTCTGCCATGAGGGACCTTGTCAAAAGCCTTGTTAAAGTCCATGTATCAAATGCATTACCCTCATCAACACTCCTGGTTACGTCCTCAAAAATTTCGATCAAATTTGTCAAACATGACCTTCCCTTAACAAAGCCATGCTGACTATCTCTGAGTAATCTGTGTGTCTCCAAGTGCAGATATATTCTAGTCCCTCAGAATTCTTTCTAGTAGCTTCCCCACCACTGAGGTTAGACTGACTGGCCTGTAATTTCCTGATGTATCCTTTCTCCCTTTTTTAATAATGTTAGCAGTCCTCTAGTCCTCTGGCATGTCACCTGTGGCCAGAGCGGATTTGAAAATTACTGCCAGAGCCCATGATATCTCTTCCCTTGCCTCCCTCAACACCGTGGGATGCATCTCATCTGGGCCGATAGATTTATCCACTTTTAAGGCCTATCTCTCTATGTTAATTTCCTCTAATATTTCACAGACCTCCACCCTGATGTCTATATCTCTGTCGTCCTTTTCCATTTTGAAGACCGATGGAAAGTATTCATTGAGGACTATACTCATGTTTTAGGGGTCCACACACAGATTACCCAATGAACCCTAATTGGCCCTATTCTTTCCCTAGTTATTCTCTTGCTCTTTATATATTTTAAAAAACCCTTTTGGTGCTACCCCACCAATGCTTTCTCATGCACTCTCTTAGCTCTCCTAATTTCCTTCTTAAGTTCCTCCCTGCACTTCTTAATAGTCCTCTAAGGACTCTGCCATATTGAGCCTTTGGTATCTGCCATAAGTTTCTCTTTTTTTCTTAATCCTAATCTTTATGTCCCTTGATATCCAGGGTTCTCTGAACTTGCCTCCCCACTCCCATTGTCTTTACCCTGAACTCTTGTTATTTCCTCCTTGAATGCCTCCCACTGCTCTGACACAGTTTTATCTGCAAATAGCTGCTCCCAGTTCACTTTGGCCAAATCACATCTCATCTTAGTAAAATTAGCCTTTTCCCAGTTTAGAACTTTTATTCCCAGCCCAACTTTATCCTTTTCCACAACTATCTTAAATCTAAATGAGTTATGGTCACTATCTCCAAAATGTTCCCCTTATGATACGCCTTCCACCTGCCCGGGCTCATTTCCGAATATTAGGTCCAGATCTTCCCCCTCCCTTTTTGGGCTTTCTATATACTGGCTAAAAAAGTTCTGGATGCAACTTAAGAATTTTGCTCCCTCCCTTCCTTGCTCACTAAAACTATCCCAGCAGGATGTGGAGCAGGCTGGATGGACAGGCTGGTTTTTTCCTGCCTGTCCATTTCATGTGTTCAGAATAAAAAGCAAAGTTGTGGGATCATTACTTTTTTCAATATAAATAAATGATCTGGATTTGGGATTAAGGGGCACAATTAAAAAATTTGCAAATGAAATAAAAGTAGTATTGGTAGCTGCAATGAGCACCAGGAGGTCATAGACAAGTTGGTAGATTTAATTTTTAAAAAATGATGATTGTTACAGACAAGAGGGAGTCAGTTCAAACATCACTGATTTTTGCTCTTGCCACCTATCTGTAAACAGAAGATGTTTTGATTTTATTTTGAATAAGCTGTGGCATAGTTTCCAACGCCACGGTTTTTGTGTGTTCTGATTTCTACTAATAACCCTTGTAGGATTGGTATCCCCTCTGACAGCGGAATATATGGAATATAAAATCTAAACCACCGGACATGTTTTGACCTCATGATTGGAACTATAAATTACAAAAGCCAAGCTGCAGCCAACAGCATAGGACTAGGCAGTAAGGGGTTAATTCGGACATCTAGCAAAAACAGTGACTCATCGAAAAGGTTTGGACATTGACTGACTTTCAGGGAACAATGATACCAGGGAAATGCCATTACCTGCCATTGACTAACACAATCAAGAAGTCTGATTACCCAATGCAATGGCACAAAGGACATATCATCAATATAATACACTCAATGAATTATGCAACTAAGGTTTGCACCACAGACAATAGTACTGAAATTGGGTCATTCAAACCTTCGTTAAGTTTGCAGCCAGGTGCTTTTACTGTGCCACCTCAAACAACACATTGCAATATGAGAACTGATAATATTCATCTGGGTACATCTTCCATGGAAAACCCTGTACCGTTTCAACCATCAGGAGCTGACTACATTTGTCTGGACTTTGTGTGGAATCACCTAACTGGACATTGGAACAACAGGAAATATGTTTGGACATGTCTGAGTTAAATCATTATAAAAGAAGAGCACGTCAGAATATCTGGGCTACAGTTGGAAGAAGAGTCACGACTGGTCCCCTTGATTCAAGCACTAGACAGCCATTTTTGGGATTGTAAGTGGTTTCAGCCAAATCATGGTGACATTGGTTTGAATGTTTTTCTTAAAGTTTCAGGACAAGGTGTGGTGTTTTGCCTGTGATTTTGTAAGTTTAAACCTAGTCGTGGTGACTTTGTGCTTGGTACTGGGTATAGGTTGTTTTAATTCTGTAGTTTTCCCATGTTATTTTAGTTAACCACAGAAATATCTGTATTAGGAACAAGGTGGGGGTTTAGCCTCTAATGGGACAGGGTTCTGGGTAACGTAACTGTATTTCATGACTGCTGAATGCAGACCTTCTCTGAGGGCTGTGGGTGATTCAATAAAGCAATTATGGATTATCAGAAGAAACTTGTCTTGCTGGTCATTCTGTTCAAGCCATACACTTGTGTATCGGGTATCACAAACTTGAGTGTGGGGAGGCTCTCTGAGAGAAAAGGGGGTACCCCTACACCCTACAACAAGCTTGAGTTAGGATTAACTCAGAAGGTTAGTTTATTGCAAATATTCAGAAAAACCATGAAAAGGAAGGCCAGCAGCTTTCCCCTCTGGAGGGATAGTAAAAAGAAGGTTTTATAGTATAGAAACCACAAAGAAAATAAATATTGGTTCCTGTGAGCTCCAGAGTCCAGAATCAAAGTCCAATGATGAATTCTTTCATGGAGGTTGGCGGGCTGAAAACCAATTCTGTAAAATTTGCTTTTCCCGTGGTGTTGGTGTCACAAGATGATGGAGGCATGCAGAGATGAATCAGTTTTGCAGATAATGGTACAAAACTTCCACAGAGTCAGGTTAGATGGGGGTCAGTTGTCCAGCTTGGCCTGACAGTCAGGCGTTAAACAGCAGACTGGAGTTCGCAGCTCAGGAAGGCAAAGTTAACCTGTTCAACAAGCCAGAGCCTTAGGTCATGTGACCTTACCTCTCCACTATGTCTTCAACAAAGAATGTTTATCCAGTGTCTGGAAATTGGCTTTGTGTTCCAAGCTTGTAATGTCTCAGTCATTACGGGTTGAAAGAGGTGTTATTTGTTGAGGGCATGGTGTTTGGGAAGTCATTGTCTTCGTAGATTCACAGATTCCACCAGCAATCATGGTTTGTCAAATGCAAATGGCCTTCCAGTAGCTCCCTTTAAAGTTGGGCTGTGCAGCCCCAGGTAGTCTGGTGGAAGCTCCTTAGACATAATGAGGTGTGACATTCCCAAAACTGAGAAGTGAATTCTTTTGTTCTGGAGACTCACAGATGATAACCCACAGACAGGGGGTAAGCCATGTTAATGGTCTCGATTCAGCCAAAAAGTCCTGTTTAAAAATAAGAAATAGCAATAAGGGTATATTTTTTGATAGAAACGTGCAGGGGTAGGTTCTGTTCCATCACAACATTTAACATGAAGAAATGTTAGGAGATGGAGAATGAAAAAGGAGAGGACAGATGGACTAAATGATAAAACCAGACAATCAGATAACATTTTAAAACTTGGTGAACAATATAATAAAGCTTTAATAAAAATAACAAATAGGATTCTAGGTTTTATGATAAGAAACACAAAATACAAAATGATATAAAAGGGATTCACTAAAATGAAGCAACAATAGCAAGCTTCTGTTATGAGAAAATAACTGGAGAAATGTGGGTTCTTTTCATTAGAACATAGAAGGTCAAAAGGATATCTGACAGGCCTGTTTTTATTTAGCTAGATAATCTGCTTTAGTGATCATGGTTGAGGGATGTGTTGGTCGGGACTCTGTGAGAGCTCCCACAGCACCTCTGATAATGCAACATTCCTCCCGTATTACAAAGTGTCAGCCTCGATTATGCGATTAGGTTTTGCAGTCGGGTTTGACACCCGTAATCTGCTAAATCAAAGGTCAGCATGTTTCCACTAATCCAATCTGGCGTGGAAATAGGAAAAAACTATTTTCACTTGTTGGTGAGTTAGTAATTGGAGGATGTACATTTAAGAATTAAGAATTAAGTGAGAAGTTAGAAGAATTTTTTTTTACAGAGAAGGGTGTTCTATTAGGAATGTTCTATTAGAAATAACAGCAGAAACAGAAACATTCTTAAAGGGAGCTGGATAAATATTTGAAAAAGAAAACAAAAGGTGTAGGGAAGGAACAATGGATAACTTGTTCAGAGAGCCAGTTCGTGCATGATATGCCAAATTGCTTCCTTTTGTGCTGTACAACTCTATGGCCTCAATTTTAAGCTCCCCACCTGGGGGAAATGTACGATCTCCAACTTATCAAAGTCAACTCTCTACTTTAAAAAGGACAGAGTAATAATGACAAATACAATAGCCTGAATTTTCATCTCGCTGGGTGGGTGCGATCAGTGGGCCCAGGATCAGCTGGGAAAGGACCGCCCACCGCAATCAGCCTCCAGCCACGATTTCGCACTTGCTGGCCAATTAATGACCAGCCAGCATGTAGCGCGCGCTGAAAAGCTCAGCGCTGCCGGGGTGGGGACAGGAGGAGGAATGGGCAATTACGTCAATGTGGGCGCAGGCCAGTGCTGAGAGAAAGCTCCCTGAAGGTAGGGAGCTGCCTCAGGGAGCTGCAGACCCAAAAATCATGAAATAATGTTTTGAAAGTCAGAAAATAAATGTCCAAGCATCCCAATCAGGAGCAAAAGTCGCAAGCGTGTCTGCCAAGTGAAATACCGCGCAAGCGTGGAATGACGTCGGGATGCTTGCCCGACGTCACCTCGCGTGATTACACGCCCGATCAGGTCAGGCATGCACCTGCCCGATCAACAGAAAATTCAGCCCAATGAGTATGCATTCCATCATACATGGCAATCCCTTTTACTAAGCACTTCTTTCAACTATGACAATTCGTGATGTTATAGTAATCAATTCACAGAATTGTCACAGCGTGAAAGAGGCCATTCAGCCCATTGTAATTGCTCCAGCTCTTAAAATGAGCATTATGACTCAATGCCATTTCCTGCCTTTTCCCCGTACCCTTGCACATTGTTTATATTCTTGAAGCTGCCTCCACCTCAAACAATTATTCAGGTAGAATTAGTAGTCATATGGAAAAATGTGGGTTGATTAAGAAGAGCTAGCATGGATTTCTAGAGGGGAAATCATGTTAAACTAACTTGCTGGAGTTCTTTGAAGAGGTAACAGAGAGGGTTGATGAGGGTAATGCTGTTGCTTTGGTGGAAATGGACTTTCAAAAGGCATTTGATACAGTACCACCCAACAAACTTGTGAGAAAAATTAAAGCTCATGGAATAAAAGGGACAGTAGTAACATGGATACAAAATTGGCTGAGTGGAGGATCAGAGTAATGGTCAATGGATATTTTTCTGGCTGGAGGAAGTTTTTTAGTGGAGTTCCCTAGAGGTCGGTATTGGTATTGCTTTTACGAACCACTCACTGTGTGAGAGTTTTTTCTCACATCACATTTGCTTCAGTTGCAAATCACTTAAATCTGCGCTCTCTCTTTCTCTATCCTTTTATGAGCAGGAACATCTACTCTATCCAGCCCTGTTATGATTTTCAATATCTCTATCAAATCTCCTCTTAGCCTTCTCCTCTCTAAAGAGAACAGTCTCAATAACTGAAGTTTCTCATCCCTGGATCCATTCTTGTATACCTCTTCTGCTCTCTCTCCAATGCATTCACAAACCTTCCTATAATGTGGGGTCCAGAACTGTACACAATACTCCAGCTGAGGCCTAACTAGTGTCTTATATAAGTTCAGCATCATCTCCTTGCTCTTGTACTCTATGGCCCTATTAATAAATCCCAGGATACAACATGCTTCATGGACTGCTCTCTCCATCTGTCCTGCCACCTTCAATGATCTATGCACTTATACACCCACGTCCCTCTGCTCCTGCACCCCCTTAAGGATTGTACCCCTTGTTTTATATTGTCTTTCCATGTTCTTTCTACCAAAATGCATCACCTCACACTTCTCTGCATTAAACTTAATCTTCCACCTATCTTTCCAATCCACCAACTTGTCTATGTCCTTTTGAAGTTCTATACTGACCTCACAGCTTACAATGCTTCCAAGTTTCATATGATCTGCAAACTTTGAAATTATTCCCTGCACACCAAGATCTAGATCATTAGAAAAATCAGGAGAAGCAATACCATTTTGAAAGTCCATGTACACCAAACCAACAGCAATGCCCTCATCAACCCTCTCTGTTACCTCTTCAAAGAACTCCAGCAAGTTAGTTAAACAACATTTCCCCTTCAGATATCATGCTGGCCCTTCCTAATCAACCCACGTTTTTCCTGTGATTACTAATTCTATTGTGAATAATTGTTTCTAGAAACTACGCCACTATCAAAGTTAAGTTGACTGGTCTGTAATTGTTGGGCTTATCCTTACAACCTTTGTTGAAGAAGGGCGTAATGTTCACAATTCTCCAGTCCCCTGGAACCTCCCCTGAGTCTAGGGAAGTTTGAAAAATTGCGGCCATTGCCTCTCTAATTTCCATTCTCGCTTCCTTCAACATCCTTGGATGCATTTCATTTGGTCCCTATGCCTTGCCAATTTTAATTACCGACTGTTTATTCAACACTTCCTCCTTATCAATTTTGAATCCTTCTCATGACAGAGTTTCCTCATCTGTCACCATAGCCTCGGTAGTATCCGCTTCCATGGTAAAGTCAAATGCAAAATATTCATTTTAAACCTCAGCCATTCCCCTGCCTTCATGTGTAAATCCTTTTTTAAGTCCCTAATTGGCCCTACTCCTCCTTTTACCACTCTTTTACTATTTATATGCCTACAGAAGACTTTGGGATCCCCCTTTATGTTGGTTGCCAGTCTTTTCTGATAATCCCTCTTTGCTTCTCTAATATGCTTTTTCACCTCCCCTCTGAACCTTCTATATTTCACTTGGTAATTGTATTTTCCACCTGACAACTGTCATAAGCACACTTTTTCTTCTTTATCTTAATTCCTATCCCCTTTTTCATTTAGGGAGCTCTGGATTCATTTGCTCTACCTTTCTCTTTTGAGAGAAACTGCCATTCTCAATTGCTTAGTATCCCCATGTGCTGGAACTCATCCTGGGTGGTCTGCCCGCTAACAATTTCTCTGGCATGTCTTTTGATGACTGACCAGGTCACTCTTCCTGACTCCAGTACCAATGTTTCTGTGGACTTTTTTTTTAAAGCTAATTGATTTTTGCCACTCTGAACTCAGCAGTGTCTCTATATCTACCTCATACCCCTTACTGAGCCACAAGCCAATCTCCAGTGACCGCACCTTGTTCCCAGCATCCGTTGACCAGGCATGTGACAATTTCCCTGAAACTGTTATTCACATGCACTCAGTTCCGATGGTCCCTTTGGTTTCATGTCTCCTTATCTAGGTGTTTTGTCTTTCATCTCCTGCCCCTTTGCACACAAGTCTGTGCCACAATAGGTCCCCAATTTAAAATCAATGCAACACAGCAGTTAAACTTAGATTTGAACAAGCTCTTCCAAAATTTGAGGAAAGGGATGTTAAAACATTCTTTATTTCATTTGAGAAGGTAGCTGAACAGATGAACTGGCCAAAGGAAAATTAGACATTGCCCAAGCAGAGCAAATTGACAGGTAGAGCACAGAATTTATACTTCACTGTCAGAGGAGGTTTCTAGGGATTATGGTGTGGTGAAAAAGGCAATTTTGAGTGCATATGAGTTGATCTCTGAAACATACAGACAAAAGTTTTGAAATTTAAGTAAACAGCCAGGGCAAGCTTAGATTGAATTTGAAAGGATTAAGCAAAGTAATTTTGACAGGTGGACACGAGCATTAGGAGTTGAAATTACTTATGAAGTTCTCAGAGAGACCATTCTCTTGGAAGAATTTAAAAACCTTTTGTAATAAGAAGCCATGTCAAAGACTAAAGGGTTGCAACTGCTAGACAGACAGCAGTAATGGTTGACGATTATGGGCTGATCCATAACACAAAACCTTTTTTCCATCACCCCCATAAATTTGAAAAGGATAGAAAGTAGGAAGGTGAAAGGAAGGTGAGTCGCCAGGATAAAGAATGGATAGTTGGGAATACCTTGAGATCTCTTCCCCAGGTCAGGAAGGAAGGTACTGAGGGTGGAGGTGAAACTCAAAGACCTAAGTGTTTCCATTGTAATAAAGTGGGACACATTTGTTCAGAATGCTGGAAGTTGCGAGGGAAGCCCATGGGACTTATTGGAGTTCGTAAGAGTGAGTCTGAAGGGAACTCAAAAAGAAAATGCCATGGATCAACTTGTACCTTTAGCTACAAATAAGGGCCTGGACATAAACACTGCTGTGAATGCCAGAGAAGTGAATAATGTAGATGAGAGGTATAAAGGGTTTTTGTCTAAAGGAAAGATAACCCGTTTTTCATCAAATGATGCAGCTAAACTCATAACTGTTTTAGGGGACACAAGAGCTATTAAACTCTTTTGCTGGAGAAGGACCTAGTTTTCCCTCCAGAGAGTTCAATGAAAGCTAAAGTATTGGTAGACGAGATAAGTGGAGAGTATATCCCGGTTCTATTGTACAAAGTGCAATTGGAGTGTGGTTTGTTATCTTGATCGGTGGTTGTAGGAGTGGTTAAACAATTACCTGTGCATGGAGTTGATTTACTCCTGGGGGATGATTTGGCAGGAGTGAAAGTTATAGCTTCACCCATAATTATGGAAAGTCCGAGAGAGGATAAAGAGACGGAACAGTTGCAAAAACAGATTCCTGGTATTTTTCCATCATATGTGGTGACCAGAGCAATGGCTAAACAAAGTTCCTCACCAAAGGTCAAAGTAATACAACTTGCTGATGTTAGAGTAGCCGAAACTTTCTTTAAGGATGAGGATAATTCAAAGGAAGTGTTTGGTATGTCTTCAATAATTGAGGCTCAGAAAGCAGATTCAGAGTTAAACAAGTCAGCACAATCAGCTCACATTGAAGCTGAGGTGGAAGGAGTTCTAGAGTGCTATTACATTAAACATGGAGTTTTGATGAAGAAATGGAGACACCCTCACAGACCTGCGAATGAAGAATGGACCGACATTCATCAAATAGTAGTACCGCCCGAATATCATAAGGAGATATTGTGAGTAGCACATGAAATCCCTTTGGTAGGACATGTAGGAATATGGAAAACCCAAGCATTGATAAACAGGCATTTTGCCTGACTAAGATTTCATAAGGATGTAGTGCGATTTTGTAAAACATGTCATACATGTCAGGTAGTAGGTGAACCTCAACATGTAATCAAAACCAGCCCCTTTAATACCCATACCAGTTTTTGAAGAACCTTTCAGTTGGGTATTAGTAAATTGTGAAGGACCATTACCCAAAATCCTTACAATTGTGGATATGACAACCCGATTTCCATAAGCTATTCCTTTAAGGATAATTACAGCTAAGGTGGTAGAGGAAAAGTTAACTCAGTTTTTCACTCCTTATGGCTTACCGATTGAAATACAATCTGACCAACGTTCTAACTTCATGTCTAAAAGTTTCCAGGACATAATCAGCAAATTGGGTATCAAACACAAACACAGGGAGCTTTAGAGAGATACCATCAGACTCTCAAAGCCATGCTTAAGACCTTTTGCTATGAATACCCAAAGAATTGGGACAAAGGATTAGATTTCTTACCATTTGCTACCAGAGATCCTCCGAATGGATCTACTGGATTTAATCCATTTGAACTGATCCATGGTCATGAAATAAGATGTCCATTAAAAGCGATTAAGGAAAAGTTCCTACAGCAGAAAGACGAATCCTCCATGTTGTATTACATGCCCATGCTTCTAGAAAGACTCACAGGAGCATGTAAAGTAGCACGAGAGCACTTAAAAATTTCCCAAGCCAAAATGAAAGAATGGGCAGGCAAACATGCTACAACGAGGAGATTCCAAGCAGGAGATGAAGTATTGGTATTATTACCTTTGCAGGGTGAACCCCTGAAGGTGAAGTTCAGTGGCCCCTGCAAGATAGTTAGGAGAGTTAGTAAAGTGACTTATCTGATAGATGTTCCTGAGTATAGGAAGAAGAAATGGTTATGTCACATAAACACAATATCATTGCAGAGCAGACAGAGCAAGTGTTCCAGATGATAGGAGTAGTGGAAGATGACAGAGACAGTAAGAGCAAGGTTGAAGGAGAAGTAGACAGTGTCCAAAATGAACCTCTTAAAACTCGACTAGTCAATATGACAATGCTGGGACAAACTGTGTCCTCATATTTAGAGGAAGGACCAAGGAAAGATCTAAAAAGGCTGTTTAAGATTGTATAAGAAGGAGGAAGGATGAATGGAAGTAAGTCTTGAGTTTTGTTGTCCATGTGTTACATACTTTGTGATGAAATGCCTTTTGAAATGGCATTTCATCTTTTTTAAGGGTGGCGGCATGTAAAGAACATATCTTTTTATTTCTGTTGGACTGTAGATTAAAATTACAATGGCTGCAGTTTGAAGGGCATGTCGACCGGAACAGTATGAAGGATATATACAATATTGCTGTCCTGGAACAGAGTGTGCTATGAAAGTCAGGATGGTGCTGAGGAGGAATCTGGTCTAATGGGTAACTGCCTGTCAACAACATTTTAATTAGCCCCTGACCAGGTGACCATGGTTTGTGTGAGACCAGTGCAGCCTAATAGCTCCTAACTTTTTCTCCTGTGTGTGGAAGATTCCAGTAATTCCACAATAATAGCTAGCTGGCTTTTTCTCCTCATACCTCTATAACTTGCTCTCTCTCTGAAAACCTCTGTCAAGAGGCAAAAGGGGAAAATCACTGTTAGAGACATTGAAAGGCAAGTGCTCAACCAGTGAACTAAATACTGAAAGTGCTGGAAGACCACCTCGTGTTATCAACAAGAACTGAAAGGAATTTGGGAGACATCGATCAAAATCAACCCATTGAATCCTGTACTCCGGAATTGGTGCTATTTCATTGTTTTATCATCGTCGGGGGGGGTCGTTGAAGTGGGATTGTGCGGAGGCATGCCTCCGATCGGCGCCCCCAATCAGGGGCAGGCCAATTAAGGCCCACCCAGCATGATGTCTGCATGGAAGTGCTATGTGGTCCCTGTGCAGGCGGGAGGGAATCCCTATACCTGAGAGTGTGCTCTTTCGTGCATGTACATGAAAGAGTGCACTCATCTCCCTGAGACTAAGTATTGCCTCAGGGAGATCGGCTGTACTGTACAAATTATTAAAAATAGAAAAAAGAAATCCCTGACATGTCTGCTCATGTGACACTGTCACATGAGTTGGGACATGTCCATAACTTTTTAAAAAATCTTAATTAAATTTTCAAAAACCTACATGAAACCTCATCCTGCCCGTGGATGAGGTTTTATGCTTTTTCTGAAGCCCGCCAGGGCTCCCGGCCTGCCCTCAACCTTAAGATTGGACGGGCAGGTCCATTAATTACTTAAATGACTCTGTTAATTGCCTCAATTGGCCATTGACAGGTCGGTGGGTGCGCAGCTGATTTTGCTGAGCCCCAGCCTATGTGAAAATTTAAATGGGGTGCGGTGACGGCGGGAGTTCCGCCCGATGTTATCCCGCATCATTTTACGTGCCGGCGAGTGGGCCCCACTCTCCGCTCGCCGATGGGAAAATCCTGCCCCATGTTTTTGTGTGCCTCATTTGTCTTAAGTGTGTGCATAGGGATTTAAGAAGGGGTAGAGTTTAGGTTATAGAGTTAGAGATTAGGAGTTCATATTTCTTTCTTTTGCCACTGGCTAATGATAGTTTGTTCAATAAACAGTTACTTACTCATTAAGTTTACAAACCTGGTGCTCGTATTCTGTTAACCTGAATTAAACAGTTAGGTAGAATTGGGTGGTTTGATCAAACTTTTTCACATTTGTCACGGCTCGGGGAACAGTGGGGCTCGATATTACAGCGCACTATCCCCAGTGAGTTGTGACAGCTGCCTTACAGTAGCCATATTGAGGGGCATTTAAAATAAACTGGGTGACTTACCTGGTCCTTCTCTACACCAGTCTGGCCACCTGAAACTTTGGATTATAGCAGTAAGGACACCTCCAGCTAAGGTGGTGGGTGCACTTTAAATATGCAGGCCAGGTTATGCAAAACGAATCCGATGTGTTATTTTACTCTGAGGACTGAGCAGGGGAGAAGTGCCAGCAAAACCTGCCAAGAACAGCAGCCTGTGCCAGAAGAGGCCAAGAAAATGTTTTTATTTAAAAAAAATTCTGTTTCCTTATGGGCTACAAGGAACCGGAGTGTTTCTCTGAGCCCCATAAGTAAACTTTGGGTCTTGCTTTCCTGGGGCCTCTATTGATTGCTATTCCTGTCACTGAGACTTTCTTGACTGATGGCCTATGGGCCAAGTGCTGGTAAATGGGATTATGTAGATAGGTCAGGTGTTTCTCACGTGTCGGTGCAGACTCAATGGGCCAAAGGGCCTCTTCTGCACTGTGTGATTCTGTGATTCTGTGATGGTGAGTGTTCCTGAAGAAGTTGACAACAACATCCACCTGCTACCCAAAATCCTGCTCCTATCCACTGGTCAGGCAGTGATTCCTGTTGGATGGGTAGCATTCCAACCCTGACTATGGTAATGAGGACCAGGAGCTAATATCTCACCTGATCTCTGTATGTGAGCATCCACTGCTCCAACCCCTCCCTGCTCTGTGTACTGAGCCTGTCCTGAGTTAAAACTGAAGCTTAAGATTCTAACTCCCAGTGCAAGAGGTTTGCTGTGGTAATGACCGTGAAACTGTTAGCGTTCAAGATCATTATTCCATAAAAACTGACAGCAACTTTGGGAGTTTGCAGAAAATGTGGAAGTGCAGGGGTTGCTGTCAGTGATTCTGCACCTTCTCCATAGGGCATGTTGTAGAGGTTCCCACAGGCTCTCCTATGCAATCATGCATTGGTGAGAACTTTTACTTTAATGTGTTAGTCTTTTTGTAAAATACCTGGAATAAGTTACAACTTATTGAACGAGGCATAACTTGGTTTTAATAGCATGCTTGTAATTACCACTAAGCACCCTGACTGGTCCTGAAAAAACTAATTTTACATTTGTGGAATGTCAAATTTCTCCACAATAATTTAAAATACACATTTAAAAAAAAAACATAAGACATGTTTTTCTTTTTTTAAGGTCTGCTTATCTTTATTTTAGCTTCAAACTTAATGCAGTCATACACTTATTTTGCTACCTGACAATTTACATTAAAAGTGAAAGCTTTTGGGTGCTTTTAATTTTCTGCTTTGGTGTGTGTGAACACTTCAATTTAATTGCTTCGTACCTGCTTGATAACATCATTGTTGCTGCACACCAAGGCACCCCAGTCCTTCAAACAACTTAAAAAGAAAGAGAGACTTGCATTCTTATAGTACCTTTCATGGACTCAAGGTGTCTCAAATTACTCTACAGCCAATGAAGTACTATTGAGGCAGGATTTTCCCATCTGCAAGCGGGGGAGGGGGGGGGTGCGGAGCCTGCTCGCCGATGCATAAAATGATGCGCGGTGACGTTGGGCAGAACTCCCGATGTCACCGCACCCCATTTAAATTTTCAGGTAGGCGGGGGCTCAGCAAAATCAGCTGTGTGCCCGCCAACATGTCAATGGCCAATTGAGGCCATTAACAGGGTCATTGAAGTAATTAATGGACCTGCCTGTCCAACCTTAAGGTTAGTGGGCAGGCTGGGAGCCCTGGCGGGCATTAGTAAAAGCATGAAACCTCATCGACGGGTGGGATGAGTTTTCATGTAGTTTTTTAAAAAATTAATTAAAGTTTTTTAAGAAGTTATGGACATGTCCCAACGCATGTGACAGTGTCACATGAGGGGACATGACAGGGATTTTTTTTCTATTTTTAATAATTTGTACAGTAGAGCCGATCTTCCTGAGGCAGCACTTTGCCCCAGGGAGATGAGTGTGCTCTTTTGTGCGCATGCGTGAAAAAGCGCACTCTCGGGTTTAGGGATTTCCCCCACCAGCACAGGGAGCACACAGTGCTTCCACGAGGACGTCATGCTGGGCGGGCCTTAATTGGCCTGCCCACGTAAAATGGTGGCACACCCCCAATCGAGGATGTCGATCGGAGGCGCGCCTGCACTTCAACTCCCCCCTGACGGGGGGAAAATCCTGCCCTTGAAGTGTAGTCAATGTTCTATGGTGCTTATTTTCATTTTACTCTTAAAGGTAGCAATAAGTTGAGATATTCCAACTTACAGAGATAAAGTAAGTGCAAGAAAATGTTTAACTACCCTGGCTCTCTGTGAGATGCTCTGCTCCAGCAAATTTTGAGTCATTGTTCAGGCCTGAAACTTTTTTACAAAATGGCCAAACAAGGTGAAATTAGCCTTTGAAGTCAAAGACAAAAAGCAGACCAACACCAGGCAGAGACTGCCCCAGCCAGGGTTGTAGTCTGATAAACTGTCTCCACCCAAAATGTCAGCTAGCTTCCTCTCCAGGAGGCACTGATTTTGTCAGAATTCTGACTTTTTTTGTGTGTTTTACCCTTAAAAGCACTGATGAGTTGAAAGATTTGAACATACTAAATAAATATGCAGAATTTGGAAGGAATTTTCAACTGTAAAGATGCATTGATGCCACTGTACCATAATGACAGCTGTCATAATTGCCTGTTGCATGATTTCTGAGCAACAGATCATTATGAAGAAGGAGTGGCTAGTTCAGTTCCCAGGGCTTCAAGAATACGTTCAGATTTTTTTCTTGTATCCAGCAGCTCTCGGTTTTCATGCTCCTCTTTCGGATTTACACACGAGGAGAAACCAAAAGCAGTAAACAAACTTGTAAAATTTTATTCCAACATTTTTAGCATTCCCATTATTTTTACCTTTAACTTGTGCTTGATTTTCTGTTTCTCCCTTTGTCTTTGCTTTTTGTCCCTTTGCAAGTTTCTTCCAAATCTCCTTCCTTGTTCTGAAACACAGATGTGAAATATGGGGCCAACATTATTAGAACTGTACTACCAGCTTTTTGTAATTTCAGCAGCTACAGTTGACACCAATTTCTACCACCGTTGCCTTATAAAGCATGTCCCTCTTTTGCAGATGTCCTGAATGAAACATGCCTTGCCAGAATTTAATAACATCAGGATTGTGCTCCTTAGAACAGAGAGGGTTTAGGGGAGATTTAATACGGTGTTCAAAGGTATGAGGGATTTTGGTAGAGTAAGATGGGAGAAACTGTTTTCACTGGTAGGAGGGTAGGTAACATGGGAACACAGATTTAAGATAATTGGCAAAAGAAGCAGAGGGGATAGGAGGACTATTTTTTTGTTCCAGTAGGCTATTCTGAATGATAATTGCCTGAAAGGATGGTGGTATGAATCCAATAGTAAATTGCAAAACGGATATTGATAAACACCCTTGAAGAGAAAATATGCAGGACAATGGGGAAAGAGCAGAGGAATTTGACTAATTGATAGTATTTTTAAAGGGACACTATGGGCAAAATGGGCTGAATAGTCTGCTCTTGTGCCGTAAGTCAAAACTGGGCTCTGTAGTACCCAATTTTTGCGCGTTATGACACATTTTAAACTTCCAATATGGTGTTTGCAATATATGTGCACACCTCCAATATGTGCCAGATGACACATTGGTAAAGGAGTTTGCGTGTGCATTACTCCGACATGCAAAGCAAGCACATCATGACCTAAATCAGTGTAAAGTGCTAATTTGATGCCATCGGTGTTGTTTTGGGGCTACAGCCTATGGCCTCTCTTAGCCTCGCATGGATAAACATGTGTTCAACAGCAGACTGGAATCTCACCATGCAATTTAAAGGGATTATCAATTATTTATAGGTTAGTTGCTGGATTATTTATTCTGGCTCTTTCTGAATCACTTTCCATATTTGTTAAAAGGTTCAATAATCTAAAGGGAATGGTCTGGATTATACTGAAGTACATTTTTGGTGACCTGAAGACATGTGCACAAACCTCTTGCTTCCAGATATGTGTGGGCTAGTAGGGCTTCCTTTTGATATTGAACTTGACTAAGAGAATGAGGACAGATCATGCAGAGCAGGAGAATTGGCAAGAAGATGGAAAAGAAAGAAAAGGAGACGGGTTCTTAGTGGGAAGCCATATATACAGATCTGTTAGCTGGAAATCAATCAGCAATAGGCGGGGTGATGGGGTCACCTGTTGTAAGGCACCCGACTTTGGGAAAGAATGAGGAAGCCCACTTGACCTTGCTGCCGACCTCCCTGCACCCGCCGCCCCCACCATCTCCCGGAATCCCCATGCCATAACTCACATCCTTCCCTCACTGAACATCAAGTGGAAGAAGCATCGAGGGTGATAAGGATGCAGAATGTACTCTGGGTAGGGACTTTAATCTCCATCAGCTGTGCCTCAGTAGCACCACTACAGACTGAGCTGGCTGAATCTAAAAGGACATAACTGCTAGACTGGGTCTGAGGCAGGTGGGGAGGAAACCAACAGAAGGGAAAAGCCTCCTTAGCCTTGTCCTCACCAACCTGCCTGCCTCAGATGCATCTGTCCATTACAATATTGAGAGGAGTGACCACCACACAGTCCTTGTGGAAACAAAGTCCAATCTTCATATTCAGGATACCTTCCATCGTGTTGTGTGGCTCTACCAACATGCTAAATGGGATATATTTCAAACCAGATCTAGGAACTCAAAATTGGGCATCCATGAGCCTCTGTGGGCCAGCAGCAGCAGAATTGTATTCTACCATAATCTGTAACCACATGGCCTGACATATCCCTCACTCTACCATTGTCATCAAGCCGCAGGATCAACCCTGGTTCAAAGAAGAGTGCAGGAGGGCATGCCACGAGCAGCACCAAGCATACCTAAAAATAAGGTGCCAACCCAGTGAAGCAACAACACAGGACTACTTGCATGCCGAACAGTGGAAGCAGCATGCAATAGACAAAGCTAAGTGCTCCCAAACCCAACAGATCAGATCTGAGCTCTGCAGTCCTGCCACATCCAGTTGTGAATTGTGGTGGAAAATTAAACAACTAATAGGACTAGGATGCTTCACAAATATGCCCAACCTTAATGATGGGGGAACCAAGCACATCAGTACAAAAGATAAGCATTTGCTACAATCTTCAGCCAGAAGTGCTGAGTGAATGATCCACCTTGGCCTCCTCTGGAGTTCCCAGCATCAAAGATGCCAGTCTCCAGCCAGTTCTTTTCACTCCACATGATATCAAGAAACGGCTGAAGGCACTGGATACTGCAAAGGCTATGGGCTCTGACAACAACTCAGCAATAGTGATTAGGTAGTACAGAGCTTGAGTACTGCTGAAAAAAGAGACGTGTCAAAGCTTTTCGTTTTACCAAGTGTCCTGATGAGTGGAAGACGAAAAGCTTTGACATGTCTCTTTTTTCAGCAATATTCCAGCAATAGTACCGAAGACTTGTGCTCCAGAACTTGCCATGCCCCTAGCCAAGCTGTTCCAGTACAGCTACAACACTGGCATCTACCTGGCAATGTGGAAAATTGCTCAGTTGTGTGCTGTCCACAAAAAGCAGGACAAATCCAACCCAGCCAATTACTGTCCCATCAGTCTACTCTTGATCATCAGCAAAGTGTTGGAAGGGGTCATCGATAGTGCTATCCAGTGGCATTTGCTTAGCAATAACATGCTCACTGATGCTTAGTTTGGGTTCCATCAAGGCCACTCAGCTCCTGACCGCATTACAGCCTTAGTCCAAGCATGGACAAAGGTGCTGAACTCAAGAGGTGAGATGGGTGTGACTACCCTTGACATCAAGGCAGCATTTGACTGAACGTGGCAACAAAGAGCCTGAGCAAAACTGAAGTCAATGGGAATGAGGGGGAAAACTCTTCACTGGTTGGAGTCATACCTAGCACAAAAAAAGATGGTTGAGGTTGTTGGAAGTCAATCATCTCAGTCCCAGGACATTGCTGCAGAAGTTCCTCAGGGTAGTATCCTAGGCCCAACTATCTTCGGCTACATTATCAATCACCTTCCCTTCATCATAATGTCAGAAGTGGGGATGTTTGCTGATGATTGCACAACATTCAGCAGCATTTGCGACTCCTCAGCTACTGAAGTTATCCACGCCCATATGCAGCAAGATGTGGACAACATTTAGGCTTGGATTAATAAGTGGCAAGTAACGTTCATGCCACACAAGTAACAGACAATGACTGTCTCGAACAAGATGACATTCAATGACATTACCATCACTAAATCCTCCACCATCAACAGGCTGGATGTTACCATTGACCAGAAACTGAACTGGGCTAGCCAAAGAAATATTGTTGCTACAAGTGCAGGTCAGAGACTGGGAATTCTGTGGCGAGTAACTCACTGCCTGATTCCCAAAAGCCTGTCCACCATCTATTAGGCTCAATTAACTGGGAGTTTGATGGAATACTCTCCACTTGCCTGGATGAGTGCTGTTCCAACAACACTCAAGAAGCTTGACACCATCCAGGATAAAGGAGCTTGCTTGATTGGCACCCCATCTGCCACCTTCAAATGTCAGTTCCTCCACCAGTGGTGCACAGTAGCAGCAGTGTGTACCATCTACAAGATGCACTGCAGCAACTTACCAAGCCTGCTTTGACAGCACCTTCCAGACCTATGACCTCTACCATGTAGAAGGACAAGGGTAGCAGATACATGGGAACGCCACCACTGCCAAGTTCTCCTCCAAGCCACTCAACATCCTGACTTGGAAATATATCACCGTTCCTGCACTGTTGCTGGGTCAAAATCCTGGAACTCACTTCCTAACAACACTGTGGGTATACCTACACCACATAGACTGCAGTGGTTCATGGCACTGCCTCACCACAACCTTCTCCAGTGCAATTAGGGATGGACAATAAACACCATGAAATAATAAATAAAAACAATCTCACCTGTGGCATGGGTCCATTGGAGATGATAGGCCTCACCCTGGGAGCATTGCTAGCATCTGCACCAACTCCTGCTGGCGCTGACTGCAAAGGACAGCTGTCAATCTCTGATTGGCTGGCAGCTCTCAGTTGTGGGGGGTGGTGGCAGGGGAGAGATTTCCGCCCTCGGGGTCCTTACAGCTGGGAAAGGCTCACCGCTGATCACTTATGTGCCTGTTTGGCACTTAATATGGTGGGCATAATCCCAAAGGGGGCAACGTGGGGCTGGCTCTCTGCATAGCAAGTGAGACCCCACCTGTCTTGATTAAACACTGCCTAAAAATCTATGATGGTAGCAATCTGATTTTCCACTGCAGTATTCAATGTTAGTGGGGCTGATGCTTATGCTACAAGCTGAGACATTGGCCATCAGATTGCCACCAGTTCCATGTTGAAAAGGACGGACTCCAAGCTCCGCGTAAAGCCCTGTGCCAAGTTGGTGCTGGATTCCTCTACGCTTCTTGACACTTCAGGTCACCTTCCTGTATCTGAAATGAAAAAGACACAAGAGTAAGGTTATGCTGATGGAAGAGGGGGAAGCAGGAAGTGCATACCTACACTATCAGTCCAAAGAGATTGAGGTATGAGGGAGAAGTGGGATGAAAAGAGGAGGATCGGGGTGAAAAACCTAGATCAGTAATTGCTTCAACCCCGGTGGCCACAGTTTTAGCAACGGCCCATCCGATAATGGCCAGCACTATCTCCTCTGTGCAGGCAAGCATGTTCTCCTCTAGCTCTTTTCTGTTGCCTGCTGTTATGCACCACCTCTTCCTGCAAGAGAGGAAGGAAGAGTGTCAGTGAGTGTCATGGGTTTGGATGATATGGCTGCCATTGTTGAATCGCTGCCAGTCATGCAAACTATGAGATGTGGGGTTAATGCTTTCAACAGTGCTAAATATGTAAGGGTGAGATGAAGCATATAAATATTAGGTTTGAACCTTGATTGATAGACTGTTGTTGGTGAGTGACAGGGCTAAGTGAATTGAGCAGTGGGTGGTGAAGCTAGTGGTACAGTAGGTAGTATATGCCATATGAAGATGCGTTCACTGACTTTGACCACTCGTGTGACATAATTAAACATTTTCCTGTGTTGCATCTATGCTCTTGGTGCTATATCCCTGGCATTGATCACTACGGTGATCTCTTGCTACTTCTTCTGAGCAAGCGTTTGGAGAGCCTCCATCGTTCTTTGTTGAACAGCACCATCCTTGATGATCTCAGCACCTGCAGCAGTCACAATGCACCTTCCTTTTAAGTAGTGTTAATTCCTCAAGGTATTGGGTCCCCTGCTGATGCATGTGGCCAATGATCAGTGGGGGAAGCACTGGCTGTGTACAGAAGCCATGACATGAGTATACAGCATGATGTTGACACCCTGCCTGCATTTCAATTTATTGGTGTGAGTTAATCATACATGGTACTCCTTGCTCCTTATTTAAGGGCTTTCCAGTTTAACTCCCAGTGAAGCTAATATCATATAAGGAAATCCATTGGATATTGGTGGTGTTTAATACAGTGCAGTGCTGCTGAAATGCTTACCAAATTTAAAGGCGCAAGCTAAAATCCTGAAAATAAATCCTGTAAATTCAGGATTTATTCCCCCAAATGTATTTAGCCTATTTTTTCCATCACAACTTGCATGAATTCATATAACTGGAACACCGGGCAGCCCTGCTTTAGATTGGAGGGGAATGCAGAGTTCTGCTTTTGTTCGGACAAGCATATGTTTTACATATATAAATTATTTTTCTTTAAAAACTACCAGATGACCAAAGAAAGCTCCAGCCAACTGAAGCCATTATTACTTCTAAAAAGGCCTTTAACATTATACATCTTAATGCATTATAAGCCAAGAGAAATAAATAAGAATATTTCTGTGTTTAAAAAAAGTTCTACATTTAAAGGAGTCCCTTCTATAGAAAAACAGTGGCAACATTTATTCTTTTCTTCTCCATTTTTCCTCACCACACTTCTTGAGTAGTAAAATGACTCATGCCAAAAACAAAGAAAGGGAGGAGTTGCATTTATCATGTTCTTAAGACATTGCAAAGCACTTTGGGGTCGAGTAAACTAATTTGAAGGACAATAACTATTGTAAACACCACAGCAGCCAATTTACAAACAGTCCCAAAGCAGCAAATAAAATGAATAAGTTAATCTGTTTTGGTGATGTTGGTTTAAGAAGGAATGTTCGTCAGCACACCACATGAATCCTCTGTGCTTCTTCAAATAGGGCTGAGCTCTTAATCAGGCAGAATAGATTTAACATGTCGTCTGAAAGTTAACATCTCTGAAAATGCAGCACTCCCTCTGTCCTGCATCTGAGTCAGGTCCTGCCTTCACCTGAAATTAACATCGATGTTCATTGTGTTGTTGTAGTTGTGTTTGTAATTGTGCCGAAGGAGACCAGGTTCCCTGATAATTGGGCTGACTGATCCTTTGTCCCCTTCACCATCATCGGGTCAGACTGCCTGAGGGTGTGAGGGATATAGTTTGGAGGGACATGCGCTAGAAACCTGAACAAGTGAGAACCTATGGAGAAGAATTTTCTCCCTGTCCCGGGGGGTTGGGGTTGGGTGAAAGCGCCTCCATTTTAAGGCCCACCCATCATGACATGCACCCGGAAGCACTGAGCACGCCCTGTGCGGGCGGGGGAGGGGAGGGGGTGGGGGTTGCCTGAGTCGGAGCCTGCACTCTTTCACGCATGTGCGCGAAAGACAGCAAAAATCTCCCTGAGGCACAGAGCTGACTCAGGGAGATTTAAATTCCAAAAAATTTAATGATGGAAAAAAAAAATTTTAAGACATGTCCCTTCAGGTGAAAATGTCACCTGAGCAGGGACATGTAAACATTTTTAATAAAGTTAATAGACAAGACTTTAAAAGCCTTCATGAAACCTTACCCTGCCAGTGGATGAGGTTTCATGATAAACGCGAAAGCCGTCTGGGCTCTTCGCCTGCCCGCCAACCTTAAGGATGGACGGGCAGCTCAGTTAATTGTTTCAACTGATAGTTAACTGGCCTTAATAGGCCTTTGTCAGTTTGACAGGTGTGCAGCTGACTCGGATGTGTGCCTGCCGAACTGAAAATCTGAATGACGCACAGTGATGTTGGGGCACACGCCTGACATCACCGCGCATCATTTTACGCCTCGGTGAGCAGTCCCCGTTCCCGCTTGCTGAGCTGAAGATTCTGCACATGGTTCAACAAAAACTGAGCATGTGGGAGTGACACTCCAATGCCAGTACGAGAAAGAACCTGGCCATCAAGTATGAGACACTCTCGATGTTTTGTCTGGCCCATTCCTCATTCCTGCACCATGGGGGTCACCCAGCCATCTCCTGCTTTATCTGGAGGTTGAAAATTTATCAGCTTCGCAGGGACATGATGTATGAACCTCTAGATAAAGGAGGAGAAAATGCCCTCATCCTTATCAAAAACAAAAATACCTGGAAAAATTCAGCAGGTCTGACAGCATCTGCAACAAGGGACACAGGTGACGTTTCGAGTCCGTATGACCCTTCATCAGAACTTTATCCCTCTCCGCAGATGCTGTCAGACCTGCTGAGTTTTTCCAGGTATTTTTGTTTTTGTTCTAGATTTCCAGCATCTGCAGTATTTTGCTTTTGCCCTCATCCTTATGGTCACCTTTGTGTGCAGCTGCATCAAGCTGTGTGTAGACCCTCAGTATGCAAACAGCAAGTGTGGGATTTTATGCACCCGCCCACCACTGCGATCTTCCGGTCCCGCCGCAGGTCAGTGGTGGGTCCCGTCCGCGATAGGGCAGGAAAATCCTGGCCTTCGTGTCACTATGTGCTCGGGCTCTACCTGTCCCCAGTGTTACGTAGGGTGGGTCTGGCCACATTGCCGTGGAACACTGCAAGCAATTGGACCGTGCCGTGTGATCTATCTCTCGTGGAAAAGTTTATGCAGAAAAACACCTTTGACCACAAGTCCTTCAGGCAGTGGTCTGCACGTAACATCCTAGAGTCCCTGTAGGAAAAAGAGAATGGTGGTTCCTGTGGGATGGTCCCCTGCGCAGACTGTCAAAAGTCACTTGGCAGAATGCCTCATCGCCAGAACATTCAAACAAGCACCAAGACGTAAATTGGCTTGTGTTGAGAAAAGCCTTCCCTGTCAGATCCTTCCTACACACCTGTATGTTTAATAGGTGCTTATCTTTTTAACGAATCAGGCAGCAGAAGACATTCTGTGAATGACAACTGTTTTATTGTTAAACTATAGTTCAGTACAAATAACAGCTTCCCTTTTGGATCATCTCCCAATCCAGAAGTAAGCTCCTGACTGGGAAATAACCCAACTCTTGAGTACAGGCTTCAATGAGCATTACCTGTTCTCAATTCACTCTGAAGCTTGTTCTGGGTTACTTTTAAAGGGACCTGCATTTCTAACATTGTCAGATTCTCTTTCTTTTAAGAAAAGGAAAAAACAATACTTATATTTAGGCAAAGGTGCATAGATATAAATATGGGAAAATAATAATTGCAGATTCTCCACTGTTACATAATGAGAAATCATTCTTCTAGAACCTTCAAAAGATTTTCTGTAGAGCCATTCCTGTTAGTGAAACAATCTGGTAGTTGATGACTAGTATCTACTCACCTTATCTGAGAAATTTCTTTCCTTTCCAACAGCGGCTTTAATTTGTCTATGTCTATCCTAAGCCATTTTTTCATTTACACTTTTTGTAGAATGTACATTATCCCACAAAAATCAGTTATCAATGTGGCATTCTATTGGTATTGTTCTTACAGTTTTGTTTTTAGATAGGATTTCCTCCAAGATCTTGGACAAATCGAACGCCATGTCACCAGCATCAATAAGAGCAAGAGTTCCAGAGGCTAGTGCGCTCTTCGACCACAATTTTACGTCTCGTGGGCAGTGCTCGGCCGACCTGAACGGACGTGAAATAGCATGAGATGACGTCGGGCGAGCTTCCTGATATCATCACGCATTCGCACGATATTTTGTTCAGCTGGTGCGCACGGCAGTCAGGCAATTAAGCCCATTAACGATGCAATCGACAGCAATTTTACGTGACCCGTCCACGTTGACGGTTGGCGGATGGGCCATTCTCCCGGGCAGCATTCACATTCTTGCTCAAACTGATCCAGGGTGGAATGAAATCTCCGTGGAGAAATAAAATAAAAAGAGATATCCAGGGACGTTTTTTTTTTAATGAGGTATGCTTTCAGGTGCTGGATTGTGCTGCGTGCACATATTTTGCAGCATTTTTGTTGTATCCTTTAGTCTGTGGCTGTCTGCCTTCAAGGAGCTCTCTCGAAGCACTCACCTGCACCCTCAGTTATGTCGGTGTCTGCCCTCTTCCCACCCCCAACCTTGCAGCGCTGAGCTTTTCAGTGCATGTTTCGTGGTCGGGAGCTGATTGCAGCCGGAGGCCCATTCCCATCCACTTCCGGCCCACTGATCAAACGTGCCTGATGGCCAAAATATTCAGGCCTTCTTGTTTTCTTCGCCTCCCATGCCAAGGGACAACTTTTCCCATTCTCTACCACAAGGAATATCATGAATCGTCCTGCACTGCAGGATCCATAGCCAAGGTTTGCATGCGAGGCATCACTAAAAATGATTAATTTCATGTTTTTGGGATCACCCAAAGCTGGAAACTTCAGCATCCACTTCTCTTTTTTTAAAAGCTTTATTCGATCTCAAAATGTACTCCACCTTCGGATTTTTCATGACAAGACCAAGTTCCAGCACATCAAAACTTGCACCTGGTCTTGTCTGTGTACCTAACCAATTGAGCTGTCCGACGAGACTCCTTGGACTGAATCTGGGTTGGGTGGGCTGGACATGGGCAGGGGCGGGCGCAGAGCCGATCGCCACCCACGATCGGCTGTGCGCCGCCATTTTACGTGGGTGGGCCAATTAAGGCCTGCCCAGCGCAACGCGTGGCCGGTAGCACTCAGTGCTACCTGTGCGGGTGAGGGGAAGAGCGTGAGTTGGGGCCTGCACTCTTTCGAGCATGCACGTGAAAGAGTGCAGCAATCTCCCTGAGGCACGGAGCTGCCTCAGGGACATTAATTTGATAAAAAAAATCTTGTTATAAATAAAGTAAAAAATTTTTTAAACATGTCTCCTCATGTGACAGCTTCACATGAGCTGGGGCATGTTTGTGAGTGTAGCAAAATTTATTAAATTATTTCATAAAACCTTCAGGAAACCTTATCCCACCTGTGGATGAGGTTTCCTGAAAAGCGGGAAGGCCGCTTGGGCTCTTCGCCTGTCTGCTGACCTTAAGGTTGGACAGGCAGTGTTGTTAATAGGATTAATTACTTTGTTAATGGCCTTAATAGGCCGTTGACAGTTCAGTGGGCGCACAGCTGCCTCTGGCGCATGACCGCCGTACGAAAGATTGAAATGACGCGTGATGTCATCAGGACGCACGACTGACATCATCTCACATCATTTTACGCGTCGGCATGTCAGGCCTGGCCCCGCCCCACATGCCGACAGCAATATTCTGGCTCTCAGCTGTTCCATTGGTAGCAGTCGCATTTTTTTGTCCAGATCTGGTATGACTAATTGTGATGGGATTGACATTGTCCAAGTAAGACTGTTGATGTAAAATTACATCTGACTCACCTGCTTAATCTCCAATCCCACATATTTGAAAGCCTAGAAACTTGACTGCCAATTTTACATTCCTTCCTAATTTGCTTAATAGCATTTTCATTCTTACCACCCACCCCCAACGAAAAAAATCATCCACATGCATCATAAAGATGCCCCAAGGTTTTCCATTACAGTGTCAATAGAACATGGCTGGGTCTGCCTTCAGTTGTGAACACTGTAACTTTAACACAACTGCCCATATCAAAAAATACTATTCCCAAGAAGCGTCATTTAACCCATAAAGACATTTATTCAATTTCCAGAGCTTCCCCTCTATTCCTGCTGCTTCCTTCGGAGGTTGTAAGAATACTTCCCTCTTGAGAATGTTACCCTGAAGGATAGCTGCTTTGAAATCTATGGAGTTATATTTTTAAGAATAAGTCATTAACATGGCTAAAAATATCTCCAAAATCACCTTTCCAGCTGTGGGAGAGTCTACCCCAATCACCCTCTACTCCAAGCATTCCTCAAAACCTTTGGCTACCAACCTAGCCTTGGCCTTATAGGTCCTATCTGGTAGGACCTTTTCCATACAGATCCATTTGATTGACAGAGCAGGTTGACCTCTATCGTCAACCTCTGAATATATCCCAAATTCTTTCCAGCTTTGTAACTCTTAGTTTAGCTTCTTTTATCACCCTGCCTTCTAATTTATTAGTAGCTACAAATCACGGTGACTTCAACTTCTGTTCTTTGTCTGAGAAGGCTTTCCAATACACATGCTACACTGCCAGTTTGTCAGGCTGTGGCCTCTTTCCTCTTGTTGAGGTTTCTCTGCACTACGCCTATCAGAATGTCCACTCGATCCTTTCTACTGTGTGATCTTTTCCTCCTCATAAACCTATCTCCTGAATCAGTACTCGAACTTGTGCTACATTTTCTTGCTTTCCACTCTTGTACTCCCTATTGCCATTCAATGGCTCTCATCTCTTGTCTCTCATCGTAGATATTTAACCCATTTTTATATTTGCCTGTAGACTTTGCTGCTCGTGCCACTATCGTAGTTTCCCTCCAGTTGTCTGATCCTTCTGGCTGGTACACCACCCCGGAATGTACTTTAAACAACTGATCCCAGCATGAGATTACTTTTTCATGATCAGGACGTGTATCAGCAAGCATGTCTGACCCTCTGGCTCCAAATTGTAGAACTCATGGGTATGCGAAGTACAAGACACCTCATTATCATCACCGCCTCCCATGTTCAGAGTTTGAAAGTTCATAACTCATCCCTCTTACTCGTGAAGAATGTGCTTTTATAGTCTGATTGCCCTGTTGTATTATTAGAATTTTCCCGTCATGTCAAATAATTTTTCCCAGACCGCTTCATTCCCTGCACCCTTCCCTCTTATAATAAATCATGTCACCAGTAGAAATCACCCCCAGACGGTCTTATACAATGTCTTAATACTTTCCTAAATTTTTCCTGATGCTTCAGCTTTGATAAACGTTTTCCTGCCGGCATGTAGCGCATTTAAGTGAGTGGAGAAAGTAGAGCTAATAGTCATTCTTTCCAGTGTTGGAGGATCATCATAAAGTATTGAACGCAATCTTAGATTCTGTCCGTGTATGAATTGGTATGGTCTATACCCCCCAAATCGTCTGTAAGGCATGTACTGCCCATGCCAATGCCGTTTCTAACTTGCAGTTTAGCTGATCTGCCAGTATTTTGTGTAACATTTCATCAATTATGGCATGGTTTCTTTTGCACAGGCCATTGCTGAATGGACATTCTACAGCGGTGTACATGACTATAATATTAAAATTCCCACATGTCCTGTCTTGACAGCAGATCACAGCCCTTATGGACATACTGAATTTTTTAAGTAAGTCATGTGTTTTTTTAAAGGAAGAGATGAACAAGCAAAAGCTGGCTGAGAATGTAAAGTAACCTCTTTCTGGAAAATTCCTATGTGAATTATACTTGACTGAATAGTCCAGAAAGAACGGAATGTCGTACCTAAACAGGTGTCAAGGCCTACTTTGGACAGAGACACTTGACAGAAAGAAATGCAATGGTTGTGGAAACAATTGAGACTGATAATCACATCTCAGCAGAAGCCATCTCCGGTTCAGTTACGTCTTGGAATGTGGACATGATCTGAATTGAATGAAGAAACAGATTCTAGGCAAAAGGCATGTTTGTTTTTCCCTTTCAGGAATACACAAGGAAAGGGGTTAAAAAGCCAGCTGAAAACCTGATCTGTGTGTTCTAGTTCTGGTGTGCTAGTGTGTGCTGTGAAAGTCACAGCAGAAGAACAACAACTAGACATTCCTGCAGCTTGCAGGTAAAAGTCTCTCTCTCTCTCTCTCTCTCTCGGTGGCTGGAATCAAGTCAGCAAAACCACAGTCAACAAGGAAACAGGACAGTGCCTTCAGCTCACCTGCAGAATCAAGTGTCTCCAAACCAACTGATCAACTGCCAAAGTCAGCTCTACTGGAATCACCCAACTTAACGGCCACACACACAAACACACACATGCTCATGCACATGCACACGCACACCCCCGTCCAGAATCACTTGTGGTCCAGCTGCGTGCAGCTGAGAGGGGGGTGCCTGGTGTGGGGGGTCAGTGGGAGGACTCGCAAAGCCTGTCAATGAAACTGGAAGACAACATTATTCTGTGGAAATGAATATATTTTCAGATTATAAAGTGACAAAATATGTTCAAACTTTTCTAGGCCTACCATTTCTTCTAAGTGCTGTCTTGACATCCGCAGCAAGGGAGAGACAGCCTGTGCAATGGTTGGCTCTGTTGCCTCTGATGGCTTTGGCGTGCATTCTCTGGACATCCGAGGCCTTGAGGGCCCTGGATTGCTTTGGCTGTCCTCTTGTGGGCCAGCTGCTCCCCCTGCAGTGACAGAAGACAAAGTTCAGGGGGTCAGAAGCAAAGGGGACTTGGAGGAAGTGGACAGCCTCTGAGATTCCCGAGTGGATGACCCAGGGGCGTCCAGCTGCCGCTCCTCCTCCCTTCGGGTGCCTGAAGGCCCTCGCCAGAATCCTGGAGGGGAAAGAGCACCTAGAGGGACATTGAGGTGCCCCATTTCCCTCTCGTGTTGCCACTGCAGGAACTTACCATGACTACTGTGATGGAGTGCAAGTCTGTGTGCATCTCCACATTCTGCTGGACCAGGGTCTCCATTGTGCCCACCTCCTTTCCATGGAGACCTCCATATGCGCACATGTATGCACCAATTCATCAGAGAGCAGGTGGATGCACTCCTCTGACTCATGTGTCACTCTGTTGAGGGCTTCCCACAGCTCTGTGTGATGTTCTCTTGCCTTCTGCTGACACTCCACGATGAGTTGGAAGGCCGATCCAGAGGCTCGTCATCTGACTTGGACCTCACAGATACCTCTTCCCACCAGTCTTCTGAGTGCCGGGGAGCTCGGATGAATGTGCCTCCTCCTGCTGCAGACACGTGTCGATGCAGTGACCACCAGGTTGTGAACTCGTGCCTGCTCTAGATCTAGGTCCCACTGAGGTGTGTGTCTCTTGCACTGGTGGAGGGTGTGGGTTGCAGCGTAACTCAGCCATTTCACAATAAAAGCTGCTGAAAGCTTTGCCTTTGTCAGAACCTTCTGTTTTCGTTATCTTCCCACCTGAAGAGATCGAGGTCAATCCTCTGCTGCTATGTTTAATAGGTGGATATCCATTTACCGAATCAGGCAGCAGGAGACATGCAGTGAAGCAAAACTGTTATATTGTTAAATTATAGTTCAGTACAAATACCATTTTCCCTTTTGGATCCTTTCCCTGTCAAGGAGCAAGCTCCCCACTGGGCCAAAACTGAGCTCTTAAGTACAGGCTTCAATGGGCATCACCTGCTCTCAATTCACTCTGAAGCTGGTCCTGGTTTACTCTTAAAGGGACCAGCCCTTCTAACATTGTCACCGGAGTCTCAAGGGGGCTGTGGTGGGTAAGAGACTGTTGTTCACCTCATTCTGGAATATGCCTTTGCAAAAAACGTCAGGAGAGAGAGGCAGTCATTTTTGTCGAGGGTCATCCTGAGCAGTTCTGTGACGCAAGACTCTCTGCTCTACAAGCTGTTCCTAGGGGTGCACACTGAGATAAACATCAACTATTGCTGGGGAACATCAGTTCGGTGAACGACGCTCTTTGGTCTGCCTGAAACATGCTGATCTTCAAGTGCAGAGTTGTTCTCGACTGAGTGTTGCAGTCTGGCACGTTCTGAGGTCCAGGGCTAGGTGCTGAGGGCTGCACTAAAGCTTGGGGCAGCTGCCACAGAGATGCAATGAGGAAAGGTCGCTGTCTAAGACCTTTCAGGCATAGTACACTGAAGGGCTGGTAAATTTGTAGAACCCCTCAGGCTGTACGCATGACATTGAATATATTTTGCGAATACAAGAGTATTGGAATTGTATTGAGCCACTTCAGAGAGGAACATGCTGTATGAAGGAAAATTGAATTCTATTGCACTTGCTGTAATTTTTGAATTTGAAATGATTCATCCCCAGGCTGCATGCCTGACATGGAATGTATATTGAAAATATCAAAGGAATTACAATTGCGTAGAGGCACCTAAGCACAGACTATACTGTATGGCGACAAGCTGAATACTATGGAACTTTCTGTATTTTCAAGTTGAAATGTTTTGTAATGTACTTTTACTTATTTTATTAATAAATTAGATTTTTGGAAAAAAAAGAAATTAACATTTATGCAATATTCAAGAGACCTTGAGATTATAAACCATGATGTGCTGCAAAATAATGGCAATACTAATGCCAATCAGTGTTAGTTGTGTGCAAATCAAGCAGTCCACATTATTGGCATCCCATCCACCACCTTAAACTTTCAGTCCCTCCACCACTGACGTACAGTGGCAGCAGTGTGTGCTATCTACAAGATGCACTGCAACAACTCACCAGGGCTCCTTCAACAGCACCTTCTAAGGACAAGGGCAGCAGAAGCATGGGGAATCTGCAAATTCCCCTCTAAGTCATTCACCATCCTGACTTGGAACTATATCACTGTTCCTTCACTGTCATGGGGACAAAATCCTGGAACTGCCTTCCTAAAAGCACTGTGGATGTACCTATACCACGTGGATTGCAGCAGTTCAAGAAGGCGGCTCACCACTAGCCACCCATCATATTTTATGTGCCCCCCTCTGACCAAAATGCACCCAGTGGGGGACCACAAAATTCAGCCAGTTAATCTCTCAATCCTTCAAACTGATTGGCTGTTTGCTCTCTTCACGCAAGTCCGAGGTGCTTGATTTTTCTCGCCATGTCTTTATCAGTTGATACTTTCAGTAAAAAATGTAAAAACCTAATGTGCATGGGCAAGTCTGTCAGCAGATGCTGATCTGTTGAAGGGTCATTCACCTGAAACATTGGGGGCTGGTGTGTGGGGGTGCAGCGGGGAGGTTGGTGGCAAGTTGGTTGCAAACCAACCAAAAAAAGGCTTCCCCAGAGCGATAATACACTGCAGGCAGTCTTAACAAGCTCAGCGTAGGATTTCCACCCCTCAGTGGAACGAGGTCCCACCCTCAAGAGCTGGAGGCCAATCTGATTTGTTGGGAACTCTTATAGTCCCGGCAGTGCCATCCCATGTAAAAACAGCATGGAAACTGGACTCAGGTAAGTCCGGGATTTTTGGGTGGGTGGGGGGGAAGTGGAGGGGTCAGGTTTTGGAGGTCAGGTGGGGAGGCACAAAGTGGGGGTGCCATCTTGGGGAGTGGGGGATTTGCTCCTGATGTGCACAGGGCACCCCCAAAGGAGGTACCTCCCCTTCCTTAATGCTTTTTCACCAGAGTTGGTGACAAAGCAGCCTGCTTACTGTCGCTCACCTTCCACAGCCAAGCCTATTATGGCACCAGAGGTGGAATTAGGCCCTGTCATGAAAGCATAATAATTCTCATAATATTATTGTGATTTATTGTACAAGAAGGTTAATAGTGGGGTTTGGATAGTTTGTGTGTGTGATTTAATTGAATTGGAGACAGCTGGTCTGGAGACTTTGACTCATCAAAAGAAGCTAGGTTTGAAATGCTAAACAGGTAAACATGGCTGTAGTTTTAGAATGTTGGGTGAGGAGAATTTGCATTTTTAGATAAATCAGGGTAGGTTGAATTTCAAAGAGATGGCAGCATGTTACACCTAGACAGAGAAACTAGGCTAAGCAATGTGTTTATTTTCCACAAATGTTACTGATAATATGAGCACCATGAAAAGATTTTAATTATGAGAAAGGTAAAGTTCCAAAGGCATGTGGGAACAATGGAATTTGCATTAAAAAGGAAGAAACATATAAAGGAAAATGAGGCTTTGTGTGAAGGAAGGTATTGTAAGATCTACCAGGAGTGTGAAAAGCCTCCAGTATTTGTGCATTAAGCTGCTGTCTACAGACTCTGAGGCTGAGAAAAGCAACTTTGAATTCTACTGTCCAGGGTTTTGTGGTGATTTGCCTGGATCTGTTTAAATCTATTTTTTCACCATTGCCTTAACAGGGGTTTAACTGGAAGCCAGGTTAACTAGGGGTTTTAGGAGTTATTATAGTAGTAATTTATGGACCTATGCATGTGCTTGAAATCTTTTATTTAATTTAGTTTTCTAAAAAATCTTTAAGTCTTGGTGGACTCATTACTACTGAATTCAGGTCCCACATCTCAAAATAAAATACAAATTGCAAAACCATTGTGATCACGTGATCAAGTTTCCCTCATGATTTGATTTGCCTGGCACACATCATCTGCCACATTGTAACAAATATGGGACTCTTTGCGGGAGATTTGAAATCCCTAAATTGCTTTGGAATTGGTGAATATTAAGATTATGGGTACAAGAAGCACTTTAAATTCAGGGGTTGCTGTGAAGGATTTTTAAAGTGGTGAGACTGTAAAAATGGATGTATCCATTGCTCAAGGTTTTTTGGAAGTAGAAGATATAACTCTGATTGGGTTACAACATGTATCTAAGGGTAAGTTAACAGAGTTGACAGATAAGTTGCAGTTGAGGTTACCTGTAGGGGCAAACAAAGCAGACATAGTTGAAATGATAGCACAACATTTGAAGTTGGAAGTGATACCTGACACCAGTGAGTCACAGCTGGAGGTAGTGAGGCTTCAGTGAGAAATGAAGAGGCTTGAATTTGGACAAGCAAAGGCAATGAAAAAACTGGAACTAGAGAGAGCAGAAAGAAAAAGGGAAAAATAGAGATTATTTCAAAAAGAAATGGAAATGCGAAAACTTGATCTCCAGAGGGAAAAATTAGGAAAGGGGGAAAGAGAAAAGGAACGAGACAAAGTGCTGACTTAAAAACTGGACTTTAAAAAAGAGACATCAGATGCTGAGGAAAGTGCTGACGATGAAAAAAACCGTTAACCTAAAACCCAGGGGGGAGATGTTTAAATTTGTGTAAGCACTTCTGAAGTTAGAAGAAAGAGATGTGGAGGTGATCTTTATTTCATTTGAGAAGGTAGCTAAACAGATGAAATGGCTACAAGAAAACTGGACATCATTGTTATAATCTAGGCGGGTGGTTAAAGCACATGAGGTTTATGCTTCACTGTCAGAAGAAATGTCAGTGGATTATGATGTGGTAAAAAAGGCTATTTTGAGTGCATAAAAGTTGGTTCCTGAGGCATACAAGTAGAAATTTAGGAATATAAGAAAACAGCCTGGGCAAATTTATATTGAGTTTGAGAGAATAAAACAAAATAAGTTTGACTGATGAATAAGGGCAATGAGGATAGAGACAACATATGCAACTCTTAGAGGAATAATTCTTTTGTAAGAATTTAAAGATTCAATTCCTTCGGTAGTGAGAACTCATGTGGAGGAACAGAGGGTTAAAATGGTAAGACTAGCATCAGAAGTAGCTGCTGATTATGGCCAGGATTTTCAGCTAGATGTGCGGGCATGCACCTGACATGCCCAAGTGTGAAATAGCACGCAATGACATCAGGCAAGCGTCCTGATGTCATTGCATACTTGCGCAATATTTCAGTTGATGCACATGTGCAAGAGTCGGCAGCGCACCCACTGACAATGAAGAGACCTATTAAGGTTATTAAGCAGGTAAATAAATAGAACTTTTCACTGCCCATCTAACTTTAAAGCTGGTGGATGGGCGAATAGGCCAGCTGGTCTTTGCATTATTTGCGAAACCTCATCATGCGGGACAAGGTTTCCAACAATGAATAAAAAATAAATTAAAAATTTTAAAACTCATTTTTAACATGTCCCTCTTCATATGATTGAGTTCACATGTGGAGACATGTTTATATTATTTGTTGATTCTTCATTTTTCATTTTAAAAATCTTCAGCTCCCTGAGGCGGTTCTGTGCCTTCAGGCAGCTTTCAGTGAGAGCACCACTGTGTATGCGCAAACTTCAGCGCTCGTGCCCCTCCCACCCCCAACCCAGAAGTGCTGAGGCTCTCAGTGCACGTTTCTCTCTGGCTGGGCATTAATTGGCCAGCCAGCGTGAAATCGTGGTTGGGGCCCAATCGTGGGGGATGGATCATTTCATTGCTGCTCCTGGGCCCTCCCACTGCACCCACCTGACGAGGGGAAAATCGTGCCCTATGAGTTAGTTCATAGATCTAAACCTTTTCTTCATCACCATTTTAAATCAGAGGATAGAAAGTGGGAAGATGAAAGGAAGGTGGGTAGTCAGGGAATAAAAGGAGTAGGTGGAATTTTGCCGGAAGTTTTTTCTCAGGCTAAAAAGAAAGGTGCTGAGGGTACAGGTGACACTCAAAAATTGAAGTGTTTTCATTGTCATAAAGTTGGCACACAGAGTCAGTGTTTGGAAATTATAGAGAAAATATGTTGGAATTATTGGGATGCAGAAAAGTTCTGGAAGTAAAAGTACTGTGGATTCTGAAATTCAGGCACAGGAAATCCAGAGGTTTATGTACAGGTAAAACAGGGGAATCAGGGATAGATAAAGATGTGGGAATGTGTTCACAATTTACCCAAGGGAGTTTTGAGCAGCAGGTTGCAGAAATGTTTAAAGATTTTGTATGTGAAGGAAAAGTCTTTCCATGTGTACAGGGTGGAGTAAGTAAGGATATTAACATTTTAAGAGATACAGCGGCTAGTCAATCCTTAGTGTTGTGGGATAGTGATATTTGTTGTTCAGTAGGAGTTTTGTAGGAACAGATGATCATAAGCGGAGTGGAGATGCTAAACCTATTCCATTGTGGAAGGTAAATTTAAAGAGTAAGTGGAAAACAGGTGAAGTGATTGTTGAAGTATTGGAAAAATTGCCCATTTCAGGGGTTCAATTTATTTTAGGTAATGATATAACAGGGTCACAGAACTGGGTATTGCCTGTGGTAGTTGAGCAGCCTGTAGAGGTGGTTTCAACAGAAGTGTTGCAGAATGAGCATCCTGGAATGTTTCCCGATTGTGTGATAACAAGATCACAAACTCACAGGTCAAAACACGAAGGACAGCAAGTTAAAAAGCAGGGAAAAGGTGCTGAAGTTCAATTGGCTGACACTGTCTTTGATAAGATTGTTCAGGAAGAAAGAATGGATGATAATGCAGCTGAGGTATTTAGCTCAAGGCAGTTGATAGGGTTACAGAAAAAAAGATCTGCAAATAAAACAACACTATCAGACAGCTTACTCAGAAATAGAAGCAGAATGTAGTCCAGAATCCTTAAGGGTAACGTGGCTGTATCAAGTTTCAGCAGTTGAAAACGGGGGGAAATACATTAGGTTGTTATACCATTTGAATATAGAAAAGAGATCCCGAGAATAGCTCATGAAATTCCAATGGGACATTTAGGAATTAGAAAGACACAGGCAAAAATACAAAAATACTTTTATTGGCCTGGAGTTCATAGAGATGTAGTCAAATTCTGTAGAACACGTCACACATGTCAGGTGATAGGGAAACCACAAACAGTGATTAAGCCAGCACCTTTAATTCCAATTGAAGCATTTAAAGAACCTTTTACTAGGATCATGTGTAGGAGCCCTCCCTAAGACTAAAAGTAGAAATCAATACTTACTGACAATAATGGGTGTGTCTACAAGGTTTCCAGACGCGATACCTTTGAGAAATGTTACAACAAAGAGAATTGCGGAAGGAGAAAGAGTTGACGTTTCGAGTCCTCATTTCTGTTGAAGGATCATGAGGACTCAAAACGTCAACTCTTTTCTTCTCCGCCGATGCTGCCAGATCTGCTGAGTTTTTCCAGGTAATTCTGTTTTTGTTTTGGATTTCCAGCATCCACAGTTTTTTGTTTTTATATTTTTAGAATTGCGGAAGAGTTGACTAAATTTTTTTTACAAGATATAGTTTACCAAAAGAAATACAATCAGATCAGGGTTCAAATTTCATGTCGCAGCTGTTTAAGGAAATAGTGAACGTTTTGGGGATAAAACAGTTTAAATCAACAGCTTACCATCCTGAATCACAAGGAATATTGGAAAGATGGCATCAAACTTTAAAAACTATGATGAGGGCGTATAGTCAGGACCATCCACAAGGTTGGGATAAGGGAATTCCATTTTTGTTATTTGCTATTAGGGATGCTCTTATTGCATCGACTGGATTTAGGTCCTTTCAAATTAGTCTATAGTCATGAGGTTAGGGGACTACTGAAATTGATTCATGAGAAATTGATGGGTCAAAATTCAGAAACTACTCTCCTGGATTATGTATCAAATTTCAGAGAAAGATTGGACATACCACATCATTTAGCTAGGGAACATTTAAAGATATCACAGCAAGTGATGAAAGTAAAGACAGATAGGACAGCCACAGCTCTTAGTTTTGTTGCTGGGGAAAAAGTGTTAATTCTGTTGCCAGTACTGTAGTGGCTTATTAAAGGCAAGGTTTAGTGGGCCTTACAAGATTAAAAAGAAAATGAGTGAAGTAAATTATTTAGTAAATACTCTAGATAGCAGAAAGGAGCAGAGAGTGTGTCATGTAAATATGCTTAAAAAGTATCTTGACAAGGATGAGGACCAAAAGGAGTTAGTAGGGGTGGTAGATAAGGCGAAAGAGATAGAAATGAAGGATTCTGAAATTGACTTTCCTCTAATCAAACTGGATAATAAGGCGGTATTTGAAAATTAAATATAATATTGAGTAAACTTCCAGACAAATGTCAAAGTGATTTGGAGAAGCTATTGCAGTCACACAAAGCTATTTGTGTGGATAAGCTGGGGAGGCCAAATTTAGCTACACATGGTGTGAGTGTAGAAGTTTCATTTTTGATAAGGCAACATCTTTACAAATTAAATCCAGCAAAGTTATCACAGGTACATTGATTCAGGTACAGAAAGAAATGGAGTTCATGCTTTGAAATAACATCATTGAGCCTAGTTGTAGTAACTGGAGTTTGCTTATTGCAATGGTACCAAAACTAGATGGAACATAAAGATTGTGGGAAGGATTTTCGAATTGTCAGGTGGGAATGGTGGGTGGGCCTGGCAGCAGCTAGGAAATGGTTCACTGCCCGCGATTGGTCCCTGAATGTGATTTCATGCTGGCTGGCCAATTAATGGCCAGCCAGCGTGAAAGGTGCGCTGAGAAGCTCAGCGCTGCTGGGGTGGCAACAGAGGACTGCGAGCATCAAAGTCTGCACATGCACGGGGCGGGGGGGGGGGGGGGGGGGGCGGGGGTGCATACTGAAAGCTCCATGAAGGCAGAGGGCTGAAGAATTTTAAAATCAAAAATAAAGCTTTCGAAAATCAGAAAAAATTCCCACATAGGACTCACTCACATGAACATAAACATAATAAAAATTATGTCAAAATATTTTTTAAAAATTAATGTTGGAAACCTCATCCCCCTGTGGATGAGGTTTCCTATTTGCCCACCCATAGGGTTGGGCGGGCAGTAAAAAATGACAGTTAATTTTAAATTTAATGGCTTTAATAGGTCTCTTAATTGTCGTTGGGCTTGTGGCTGACCCTCGCGCATGCTCACCAACTGAAATATCGTGCCAGGACGCTCTCCCGACGTCGTTGCACGTTATTTTATGCCTGGTTGGGTAGGGTGCACACCCACCCGTGGGATGTAAAATCCTGCCCTGTGCGTGGACTATCGAAAGGTGAATGCAGCAACAAAAGCAGATTCATGTGCTCTATCCTGGTTTGAAGATTACATTGAGAAAGTGGGACAATCAAAGTTTATCACAAAGATTGATTCCTGACAGGGTGTTAGCAAGGACCATTATCAGAGAAAGCAAAGGAGATATCGGCCTTTGTGATACCAGATGGACTATATCAGTTTAAATTCATCCTATTTGGTATGAAAAATGGACGTGCAACATTTTAACGATTGACAATCAAAGTAACGCAGGACTGAACAATTGTGCTGTTTACGTTGATGACTTAATAGTTTTAAGTCAAACATGGTGGGAGCATTTACAACTTTTGAAAGAATTATTTAGTCGATTACAAGGAACTAATTTGGTGATGAACTTGGCTAAAAGTGCATTTGCAAAAGCGTAAGTTAGTTATCTAGGCCATACCATTGGACATGGTAAGGTTGCACTGAAAGATGTGAAAGTCAAAGCTATCATGGATTTCCCAGTGCCTACAATAAAACAAGAAGTTTTGAGATTTCTGGGCATGAGTGGGCTTTACTGGAAATTTGTACTAAATTTTCGCAGTATGGTTGCTCCATTGACTGAACTATTAAAAAAGAACAAGAAGCTTCAATGGACACAGGAGTGTCAGAAGGCATTTGACAGTTTGAAAACTGTATTGGCTACAACACCAACTTTGGCAGTACCTAATTATGCCAAGCAATTTAAGTTGTCCATTGATGCAAGCGATATAGGCATTGGGGCCGTACCGTTACAAGAAGATGATGCTGGAATTGAGAAACCGATAGGGTATGTTTCACAGAAGTTATTTGTACAACAGAGAAGATACTCAATGATTGAAAAGGAGACTCTGAGTCTGGTGTTAGTTTTGCAGCATTTTGAGATTTATATTTCTGATGCAATTGTTTATACAGACCACAATCCTTTAACTTTCTGGACAAATTTTGGGACTGAAGTGCAAGGCTATTTAGATGGAGTTTATTACTGCAACAATTTAATCTACAGATTATACATATGGCTGGACAAAAAACTCTAACTGCAGGTTCATTGTCAGGAGTTTAAAGCTCAAAGGGAAAATTGGACATTTAAAACCTGGACACTGGACTGGAATGATTTCTGTTGACACCAAGGATTTGTATCTATATTGTTTTGCTAATAAATGTACCTGGTAATGTAATAGTGTGAGTATATAGGTAGGTATAGGAGGTAGTGTAAGGTAGTGTTAAGAAGATGAAGCCATCTTTTTAAATTATGACGGCTCATATCCTTGTAAGGAGGGGCATGGCATGAAAGTATAATAGTCCTCATAATATTGTGATTTATTGTAAAAGTAGGTTAATAGTGGGGTTTGGATAGTTTTTGTGTGTATGTATGTGCGTAGGATTTAATTGAATTGGAGACAGCTGGTCTGGAGGCTTTGACTCATCAGAAGAAGTTAGGTTCGAAATGCTAAATAGGTAAACATGGCTGTATTTTTAGAATGCGAGGTGAGGAGAATTTGCATTTTTAGATAAATCCTGGTAGCTTGAATTTCAAAGAGATGATAGGATGTTACACCTAGCCAGAGAAGCTAGGCCAGGCAGTGTGTTTATTTCCCCCAAATGTTACTGATAATATGAGCACCATGAAAAGATTTATATTATGAGAAAGGTATAGTTCCAAAGACATACGGGAACAATGGAATTTACATTAAGAGGGAGAAACATGTATAAAGAATAATGAGGCTATGCGTCAGAAAGGCATTGTACGATCTACCAGGAGTGTGACAAGCCTCCAGTATTTGTGCATTAGGATGCTGTCTACAGAAACTGAAGCTGGGGAAAGCCACTTTGAATTCTACTGTCCAGGGTATTGTGGTGACTTGCCTGGATCTGTTTAAATCTCCTTTTTTTAACCATCGCCTTAACAGGGGTGTAACTGGAAGCCAGATTAATTAGGGGTTTCAGGAGTTATTATAGTAGCAATTTGTAGGCCTTTGTATGTGCTTGAAATATTTTCTTTTGTTAATAAATGTTTGATTTAGTTTTCTAAAAAATCTTTAATTCTTGGTGGATTTATTACTAGTGAATTCAGGGGCACACATCTCGAAATAAAATAAAAATTGCAAAACTGTTGTGACGGTGTTATCACGTTTCCCTTGTGGATTTGATCCACCTGGCACACATCATCTGCCACGTCATAACAGCCCTTAATTGCCTCTTAACTGGCAGCTAAAGGTCTCAATAAGCCTCAGGGTGGGTGGGATGATGGACACAGTACCCACCCATCGTATCATGGGGAATGGATCAGGAATGGGTGGGAAAGTGGTGGAAGACCACCCCTCATATTATACATGGCCCCCCTGCCAAACACATGCCTGTTGGCAGGGGTGTAACATTCAGCTGTTAACTCTGTTTCTCTCCATGGTTGCTGCCTGACCTGCTGAGTATTTCCAACATTTTCAGTTTTTGACAGATTTCCAGCATCTGTAGTACTTTGCTTTAGTGTTGTTGTAGCAGATGATAATAGATTCACTCCTCCAATGCTCATGGGAAGCCTGGAACTTTCTTTCCTGGGCATAATAAGGCTAATTGTAGCAGCTTCATGGCATCCTGATTGAATTAGCCAATTAGATGGGTTTTGTTTATTTGTAAACACAGGATCCATTGACAAAGCCACATCAAAACCCAACATATAACAGCTTGCACAAAGGACTAGAGCACAGAGGTGGGCCTTCCACCCAGCCCCCCTCAGCACCCGGCAGCCTTCGTACTCATTCAGGAGTTGAGCTGGTTTAGAAGTCAGGCCCTGAGCCCAGAACTGCAGGTGGCCATTTTTAAAGGTCGGGCACTCAGAGATGGAAATTTCCACATCCCTGCACACCTGACCTGGGAGCAAAAATCTGGGCCTCTGTATCTGTGTCCAAATGTGTGTGTGTGTGTGTGTGTGCGCACGCGCATGTGTATGTGATACCCAGTGTGTGATGTTGTGTTAATTTGGGGGAAGTGTGTGAGAATAAATAACTGTCTTTATTTTAAACTCATAAAAGCTTGCAGCTGAATTGTTTAATTGGAATGCATACTCCAAAAGTAAGAAAATACACACATTATTTCCATACAAAACATAGGGCAGAATTCTTCCCTCATTGGGCAGGCCCGGGAGCAGTCGCGAAACCAACCACCACCCACGATCAGGCCCTGACCGCAATTTCATGCTGGCAGGCTAATTAAGGCATGCCCAGTGTGAAACATGGTTCTGCACTGGTCAAGATGGGCCGAGCGAGAGTGGGGGCCAGTTGGCCGCTGGGTCCAAAGGCGACTTGGTGGGCAGTTTAAAAATGGACCATGCAGCCCCAGAAAGGCTGCCAGGGAAGGAAGTCCGTCTGCTGTTGTAATTATGGAGTCGAGTGCGGCTGTAAACACCAGGTGGGAGGGCAGGTCAGGTGGACAATTGGCCGACTGCTTTTCTGATAAATGCCTCGCTGTCCTCCTGGAGGAGGTGGCTGCCAGGAGGGACACAATGGTGAGCAGGCATGACGTGGTGTGGTGCAAATGGGCACAGTGCCGGAAGCACTTCAATGACCTGCTGTGCTCAGGAAGGGTGAGTACTATGTTGGCATGGGTCAGTGTGCAGAAGTGTTATGGTGTGGCCATCGCCCCCATGGACATCAGTGGCGCTAGAGTCTGAGTGCCAACTGTCAATCACACTGGAGCTGGCCAAGGGGTTGAGCCCTGGCTGTTGGACTGAGTGCCTCGTGGCTTGAGGGCCACAACTTGGATTTGCCCTGCAAGGTGCTCCTTAGCTGGGGTTGGCCAGACTGCAATGGCACTGCAAGAGAGTGGACTAATCAATGCTCCTTGTCCTTTTAGGAGAAGACAAGCCATAACCAGGCCAAGGGGGCACGTAAAGGCAGAGACCCACCCAACCTGCTGCTGCTCTCCCAGCTCGAGCAGGACGCCCTAGATCTCGAGAGCTGACCTGCTCCCTATGCAACCGAGCGTGGAGAGGCATGGTTGCCAGACTTAGGTAAGAGTGCAATGCACAGAGGGGAGACTTTCGGATTTTGCAGCCATTCTAGTGTAGTCTCTTTATTGATGGGAACCTCGAACCTGGAGTCCCCATTGATCATTGAAAGATGATGGCACCATGATGCAAATCTCCATTGTCTCACCCATCTGCCTGGCAAGTGCAATGACAGTGTGATGACTTTAACTAATGACATGTCCTTCTTCTCCCTTTTAGGTTCGCCAGCAGGCATCTGATCCGCAGGGCCACCTGATACCGGAGGACCACCGAGTGTCATGTTCACCTGCATCACACCCACTCTTGGAAGCAGGCACCAGGGCAGATATCAGCACCTTGGTGGGCATTAGAACGGCGGGTAGTATCTTGATACACGTTGGTGAGGACACTTCACAGTCGCTTGAGGTGCAGGCGGAGGCAGGGAGTGCCCAAGGTGCCGGCAGTCAGAGGACCACTGGGGACCAGGATGATGCTCAGTCGAAGGCGGATGATGGGCCTCTGGAGTCATCCATCAGGCAGTGGATGCTGAATGTCCAACGAGATATGTGAGAGGATCTGGCAGAAATCCATGAGGATCTGTGTGCCATGATCTCCACGGTGGAGGACTCCATGCGGAGCGTGAGCACTGTGTTGATTGTCTTGGGTCAGCGCACTGCCTCCTCCATTGACAGAGTGGTGACTCTCATGGGGAGGCAGCTCCAGGGACAGAGAGAGGAGTTCCTGGGGTTGCACTCAGACCTGCAAGCCCTTGCACAGTCAATGACCTCAGGTGGTCAGTGTCTATGTGGAGATGGATGAGGCATCCAGTATCCCAGCTAGATGCCCATCCATCAATGGTGTGCAGGGGGGTCCAGAGCAACCTCACGTTGATGTACGAGCTGCCTATCAACTCTGTGGGATCTTCTCAGGGCGCTTTGGATGACGGCTGTGGCTCCTCCACCCCCTCCACCAGTGACCGTCGCATCTGATGAGGCTGCGATGACTGGGGAGATGCCAGCCATGGCACTGGCCGCACCCTGCCAGGAGGGGCAGCACAGGCTCCACTGGCCAGATGATGACCGCCAAGGTCATCAAGGCCAACAGGACAGCAGAGTCAGCAGGCTGTTGCCAATGATGGGGGAGCACCTAGACGTAGCACTCGCAAGCGTAAGTTAAAGGCACCTTGAGCACAAGTGGGACGGATCACAGGTGATTTTGTGTCCATTTATGTTTACTTTGTCTATACTGGTCTGGGAATGAAGACCAGAGAAGTTTATGTAAATAGTTTGGAATTGTCCAAATGAGAGAAATTTTGTTTTTGTCCTAATGGCTTGAGTGTGCTTCACCTTTTTATTTTATTTGTGCAGGATACACCAGTATGTAATGCTGGACATAGTGGCTGTGAACTTTATTGCACAGGCACTGAGTGCTCTTTGTGTTCAAATGAAAGGGTCCTTTCAGACATCCAGGATGGAGGCAGCAGCCCTGGCATGCATTTGAAGCCGATGTTTGGCAGCCTAGCTGAAGGGGTGTTGGGTCAAGGCGTCCCTGGTGCCCCTGCCTCCCTGGAGGTTACCGAGGTCTGGCTTCATGCCCTCAGCGTTCTCCTCACCATGCTCATCTTCGCACTCACCACTGGACTCATCATCTGTAGCCTGTGCAGCTGTGTCAAGATCCCCTTCCTCAAGTGGCCCCCCCACTTGCCAGTGTCAGATTGTGGAGAGCGCAGCACGCAACCACTATCAGTGGCACCCGCTTGGGGGGGTATTGTAGTGCTCTCCCTGAACGGTCCAGGCATCAGAAGCATATCTTGAGAAGACCCATGCTCCACTCTACCACCACCCTTGTGGAGCCATGACTAGTATTGTACCACTGCTCTGCCTTGTTCTTGGGGGCAGAGGGGTGTCATGAGCTACCTCTTCAACAGCCCTTGTCACCCAGCAGCCATCATCCAGTTGGGCTGGAGAACTGAATAGCTTCGGCACCTGTGAGTGTCTCAGGATGTACACATCATGGGAGCTGCCAGGGTACCTTGCACAGACTTGCAGAATCTGCATCCTGTGGTCACACACTTTCTGCACGTTCATGGAGTGGAATCCCTTCCTGTTGACGAAGGCACCCGGCTGACCCACTGTCATCTTGATGGCCACATGTGTGCAGTCGATGGCACACTGGATGGGGGGAACCCAGCAATCGCTGCAAAGCCTCTGCCTTTCTCAACCTGGCTGGCTTCATCCGTATGGTAAAGAATAAAGGACAGTACCCACCTGAACTGATATTCTGTTGCCAGCCTGGTGCAACTGTGGACAGCTGATTGGAAGACTCCACACAGATCCGCCACTGACCCCTGGAAAGAACCGGAGGCATAGAAGTTGGGGGCCATTGTGACATTCAGAGCAACTGGCATGGGGTGAATACCCACACAGTCTCAGGCCCAGTCATCTGGGAAATGGAGGTCACGGTCTCCCTTGAGAGGTGGAGTCTCCATCAGCATTGCACGTCGGATATATTGAGGTAGCTGCATCGCTGCCTGTAAACCCTAGCAGCATGATAGTGGTGTTTTCTGTGGCCCCTTCCGCCTTGCACTTCCTGCTGGCCCTGTGCCCCTGGTGCCTGCGCCTCCCCTCTCACAGGTCACTCCCCTGGAAGCCGCATTGGGACACCTGGCCTCCTCTCCCTTCTGCCCCTCTCTTCCTCCTCAGAAGCGGTGCCACCGGCGGAGACCACAAACCTCATTACCACAGTTACAGAAGGCTCTCTGATACCTAGAAGGGTCCACACGGTCTGAATCCTCAGTGGGCCTGGCAGACAGCAATGAGTCCTGAAATGAGGCCTGGAAAAGCTAAGAATGAAACCCAGAGATGAGGCTGCCAAGTACCAATAAGTAATCAGCTGCAAACAATTTCCAAAACTGCTCACTGCTCACACTGGCAAGTATGCTGACCTTTTTTATCCCGCCCTTGGATGAGGTTTGTAAAAATTTCGGCTGGCTGCCTGCCCGTTTTGTCTGTGCGACGAGCAGAAAATCACACGGGAAAGGAAAAATCACAGTCAATTAGACTGTTAAGAGATTTAAGTGGCCTGTTAATTAATGACAGGGTGCCCCGTGTGAAATATCGCACGAGTGCACAATGATGTGGGGACGCTCATCTGACGTCACCATGTGCTATTCTACTCCCGTTCAGGTTGGGCACGCGCCCGCCGATGGGACAAAAAATTCTGCCCATACTGATTACAGGCAGTAAGCGAGCAGGTACATTCTGCTCGTGATGTTGGGCGGAATTTTCCATGCCTGTTGACGTCGGGCGTCATGGCGAGCTTGAGCGGACAATAGAAAAGCCAAAAGTCGGTTTCACAATGTCCTGACACCAGTTTGTGATAGTCCGCTCCACCCATCAATGGCAGGCTGCCTTTCCTGCCACTGCACCTCGGGAGCTTAATTTTATAATGCATATCATTATAAGTCCTGCTCACTGGACTCATTCCCCACATTGGAATATCTGGGTACATTAGCATGATTGCAAGCCAATGTGTTTCACAACTGAACATAAGCAACATGTACCTGGCGAGCTGTACTTCACTCGAGACTTTGAAGTTTGTTTGTCTTGCTTCGGGCAGCACTCTCTGTCATCAGCGCCAGGCTTCGCAGGCAGCACTACATCACTTTTAGGGGGGCTCATGGACAGGTCTCTAATTACCAGACCGGCCATTAGTCGGGGTTGGCTTTTCAACAGCTGCAGGTTTATAGCTTGCTTGGGGAAGGGGGAGAATTGGCCTTAGGCAAAGGAAGAGGTTGCAGGGCTAGGGCATTACTGGGGAAAGGGGGTATCCCAGGGCATGTGTGGGGGCACACGTTGATCTGCACAAGGGGCCTCTAGAGGATGAGGGCTGAAGAGGCAGTTTCCAGAGGAGATGAAGCTAGATGGAGATGTGAGGGTCTGTGTGAGAGAGTGAATGGTGATGTCCCTTGAGCTGACAGTGAGTGAGATACCAGTGAATGTGTGATGGGTTTGAGTGTGTGAGTTTAGGGTGATGAGATGGTTACCTTACCCTGGCAGCACGAATGAGATCATTCATCCTCTTTCTGCACTGGATGACGAAGTGACACTGATGGGCCTCCCACGGCCAAATTGGGGGTAGAGGAATTGTGGTGGGTTCTAATGGTCTCCCAAGGATGTGTCACTGAATTGGGGGGCTGCAGTCTTCTTGCCTTTCAGGGCCATGTCTTCCATGCAGCAATCCTGGGCTGGAAGCACTGAGAGGTGTGCTGCGGCTGCACTTTAAATATGGCGGCCAGTGTGAGGAAGCAGCGATGTGATGGTGTGGTGGGTGAATCCAAGGCTTCCCGTCAGCGAAGTGGTGTGTTTCCTGGGAATGCATGATTAATGAGGTGGGATTGGGATGATATGACGTGAAAGCCTGACATTGCGGCCAGTGGCTAAAACGTTCTTTTTCCTGCTCACTTCCATGCTTAATGCAAAGCTGGGATGACTCCATCCATTAACTAATGTCCACAGATGTATACATTTCAACAAAGGTCACTTGCTATTGATTAGGAGCATGACTCGTGGCTGATGATTTATCTCCTCAGCCTAGCAACATTGAAGCCAATTGTAGTACTTACATGAGTACTATGGCTGCCTTCAGCTAACTCAGTTTAGAGCAGGGATTAATCTGGGATCATTCTGGCTCGTACCATAACATTAAACACAAAATGAAATGACAACTCTTATGTACCTGGCTGAGACAAAAAAAATCACAAAACCAAAAACTGTTTCAGAATTCATTGTTTTTTTTGGTACAGTAAACTTGGACTTGTGTTAAATAACTCCTGTTATTCTCTACTCCTCTCTACTCCTGATGAGTAGAGAGACACCACATATGCATTACTGGTAACAATACAGTCCAATTAGCTTGAGTAAAAGACTTTGAAGCATTTATTATGAATATATATCTTTAACAGAACACTAAATGGACTCAGTGAGTGTCGAATAGGATTATTCCCCTCACTCCCTCGACCAATCTTTTGCCTTTTGTGCTTTCTCAAGGGACATGTTAAGAGTTAAAGAAAGACAGCTGAAACTGTTTATATGTGAAATAATTTTTCTTAAAAATTCTGGAATGAAATACTACAACCAGTATAAAAGGATAGCTATAAAGACTGTTCACATTACCTATAAATTACCAACAGTGGTTTTACCCCAGGATATCAGGAAATAAATTTACAATGAGGACGTCTACTAGGAAAATCAGTAAAAAGTCAGTGTGATTCATTGACATTTAGTCCTGATGGGAAAACTTGGTAAAAATAAATTACCTTATTAAAAGAGACACAGTGTTGAACATCTGGGGTCCTGTAGTCCATTGCTGTACAATGCTCAGCTTAAAGAAATAATATAATAAAAACATACGAATGTTTGAGTCCTTGAAGAAAACCATTTGACCCAACAAGTCTATTGTCTTTGATTGATCACACTTCCATCTACTTGCCTTCTCACCAGGGGGTAGATTTTCTGTCTAGATGTTTTAGATGTGCGGGGATTGGAAAATAGCATGGCATTCATTTCCCCCTGTCCATTGTGGGCCTTTAATGTTGGCAGAGAATACTCTTGCACAGAATATGCAAGACCTCCATTAATAGATTCAATCTGAAGCAAATGATGTCTCCTGTGATTTCCCATTCTCAATGTCAGATTCCTGCTGTGTGCAGAATCTTACCCTATCCAATAAGCATTATAGACCAGTCATGTCCTGGCCTTTGAGGGAATACTTTTTAAAGGAGAATTGCTACAATTTAGAGGGCTGCAGCTTAAGTTGTCAAATTGGTATATCCTTCAGCATTCCTCTGTCTTTGAGATTTCTGAAGGAAAGGAAAAATGAGAGAATTCAAGCAAGGTCATTTGCAGCAGATGTGTTCCATGCCCTAATCAATTGAGTCATGCAAGCAGATCCTGCCACACAGTTCTCTCTCAAGCTCAGAGTTCCTGTGTTGGAGCTATCTGAAGAGAACTGATTTCAGGAGTTTAGTAGCTACACAGAGAAGCAGTGATGCAGGTATCACGTGCTAGAAACTAACCTGCAGTTAACCTCTGTCACGGACACAGCACTACCAGTCGTGGTGAAAGTGACAATTTGCAACATTATGGCATTAATAGTGCATTGTTACTTCAGTTTATTGCTTTTTACTTCACTGGGTTAAAGAACTTTGTCAGTTTTTCTCATTAACCATTCCAATTCCTCCAGCTTGCAGGATAGCCTGAGGTCTTGGGATAGCTGGTGACACCCGTCTGGTCATCAGGCACTAGCTTCCTGCTCCTCCTCCAGGATAAATCCTCTTGCTGAAACAGAAATACCTGGAAAAACTCAGCAGGTCTGGCAGCATCGGCGGAGGAGAGCACAGTTGACGTTTCGAGTCCTCATGACCCTTCAACAGAACTAAGTAAAAATAGGAAAGGGGTGAAACATAAGCTGGTTTAAGGGGGTGGGTGTTGTTGGGACAAGCAGCCAGTACCTATTAATGGCTGCTTGTCCCAACAACACCCCACCCCCTTAAACCAGCTTATGTTTCACCCCTTTCCTATTTTTACTTAGTTCTGTTGAAGGGTCATGAGGACTCGAAACGTCAACTGTGCTCTCCTCCGCCGATGCTGCCAGACCTGCTGAGTTTTTCCAGGTATTTCTGTTTCTGTTTTTGTTTTGGATTTCCAGCATCTGCAGTTTTTTGCTTTTAAATCCTCTTGTTGTTGTGCCCCACCTGTTCCTAACTCATGAAGCACATTAAATGCATCCTCCATCACTCAGCAGCTGTATCAATGCTTCCAAATGTTGATGAGAAAAATGCAGGTTGCTGTAAAGAGTCAGTTTTGTTGTGGACCACTCTCAGTGACCGCAGCCTGCTCTTCCAAGACTACAATAACAGGAAGCAGTACATTTTAGAATGCTGGCTGCAAAAGATACTTACAAATAAAACTTCCATTATAAGATACTAAAGGGATATTTTAGAGGAGGTGGATACCTGGTGGCATGATCTTAATACAGTATGTAAATTGAAGATATAAATAGGACTACAATACCATTTTGTGGTGAGTTCGTAAACGGAATGTGCAGTGCTGGACCTGCTTAGTATTACTGGTGTGGTATAGGCTGTAACGGGCATTAACAGCACTATTTAAAGGAACACTTGCCTGCAACTACTCGGGTCTTTGGATTCTGTTTGCAACAAACCATTGCTTGATTAATGCAGAGACTTTTTTACTTAGAAATTGCTGCACTTCTTGGATTTGCTTCAAAACTTTCAGGAATCTTTGCAACATACTGGCTACTGTTGAACATGAGAGTTATCCTGATCACTTCATTCGGGTTTTGGAAGAGGAGCACCAGCAGCAAGAGGTAGCTGACCCTCAGGTGCTGTAGTTGGAGCAGCTATTAAAATAACAAGGAAGAAGGGATGTTCCCAAGGATCCTTACCCTGTCCCAGAGTCACTTACCTTCAGTTGACTGAGCACCAATGTGTAAGGCGAAGGGTTTCTGTGAAACTACTGGTGACATTACAGTGATGGAATGCAAGCAGCTGTGAGGAAATTGCCAGCCTAAACGATCCACCTTGGCTGTTGGGTTGATAATTGCAAAGGTAAGAGTGAGTGCTGGTGCATTTTTTGGAGGGTTTCCCCTCTATTTATGTGACTACGGCAATCAAGTCATTTAATAAACCTTAAATAGAGGGTCAGGTGTTGGGATTAGGGGCAGAATCATCTCAGATTTGCACTAAGTGTGGTGGCGAGTGAGAAAAAGGGTGTTTTACCCGCCAGCCACAATGATTCTTTAACCAATAATGCTACACCCCCACCTTTTTTATCCTCTATCCTGCCTCTATATCCGGGGATGTTGAGCTGCCATTTCTTTCCTTCCCTTCCCTCCCATCCTTAAGCCAAGTTTCCGTTATAGTGATGATACCATGCTGCCATGTCTTTATCTGTGCTGCGGATATGTCATGATAAAAACCCACAAAGGGCTTTTTCAGTACACACACCTGCCTTTTGGTGTCTTGTCGGCATGTACATTATTCCAGCGCACAATGGAGAGCCTACTACAGGAGTTGCCTCAGGTTGTGGTATACCTCGATGATATGCTCATCATCATGGAGGACAAACATCTGGCAAATTTAGAAGTATTAAAAAGATTTCAGGAGGCTGGAGTCACCTCAAGAAAGAAAAATGCACTTTTCAAACTATGGAGGTGATTTGCCTGGGACACAGGCTCAATGCTCAAGGAATACATCCTGTCGAGGAGAAAGTAAGGGCAATAAAAGAAGCGTTTTCCCCCATAAATGTGACTGCACTTAAAAAGTTTCTATGAATAGTCATTATTATGGGAGGTTTTTGCCAAATCTATTCACTGTGCTGGCCCCTTACATACCCTACTAAAGAAGCACCCACTGCTGGTTTTGGGGAATTCCTCAGGAAATGGCTTTCACTAAAGTGAAGCAATTGCTGCAGTCTTCAAACCTGCTTGTACACTTTGACCCATCAAAGGGACTAATATTGACGCGTGATGCCTCTCCATATGGCATTAGGGTAGTGTTGTTCCATGAAATGGCTGATGGCTCAAATATGTGTCAAGAACACTATCATTAGCTGAAAGGGGCTCTTCACAAATCGAAAAAGAGGGTCTATTAATAGTTTTCAGCATAAAAAAGTTCCATCAATATCCACGTGGGAGGCACTTCACTGTTGTTTCAGACCACAAGCTGCTGTTGGGCCTTTTTAAGGAGAACAAGGCTATTCCAACGATCGCCTCTGCAAGGATTCAGGTATGGGCATTGATCCTGGCTGCATGAGAATACACCATCAAACACTGACCAGGGGTAAATGTTGCGAATGTAGATGCCCTGAGTCACCTGTCCTTGAGAGAAAGTATTACATGTATACCTATTTCTCAGGGAATTGTCTTGGCCTTAAACTTTTTGGATATGCTACCAGTCTGTGTGAAACAAACCAAAACCTGGATCAGTTGGGATCTACTGGTATCCAGCGTATGAGATAAAATCCTTACATGATGGGTAAATGAGGCTGTTTCAGAGGACATGAAACCCTACTCCATCTGCAAACATGAAGTTAATTGTCTAGATGGTATTGTGCTATGGGGAGCATGAGTGGTTGTTCCTGTGCCGGTCTGGAAGATACTCCTGATGAAGCTACACAGTGGCCATGCTGGAGTCTTGAAAATGAAAATATTAGCCAGGAGTTACATACGTTGGCCCGGAATCGACACTGATATTGAGAACATGGTAAGGCACTGCCAACAATGCCAGTTGCAGCAAAATCTGCCAGCCACAGCTCCAATACACCCTTGGGAATGGCCTGGGCAGCCATGGGTCTGCATCCATGTCGATTATGTCGGGCCATTTATGGGTGCGATGTTTCTCCTATCCTAAGTGGATAGAAATTTTTCACAGTGTCTAACCACCCAGCATCGAACGGCTTAGCTGAGAGAGCCATTCAAACTTTTAAATCTGGCATGGAAAAACTATCAGGTGGACCTTTTGCAACAAGAGTTTCATGTTTTGTGCTGAGTTACCGTCCCACCATACACATAACGACAGGTGTTCTTCCTGCTGAACTGTGAATGAAATGTTGTCTCAGGATGAGGTTAAGCCTTGTGCTTCCAAATTTACAGGGGGGCGTGGTGTAGAGTGAAGTCAGTGCAATCAGAAGACAAGTCATGATTCTCACGGTAGAGCTAGGAAGTTCTCAACTAATGAAAATGTGTACGTGAAAAACTTTGGTAGCAGTCCCAGGCGGACTCCTGGAAGAGTAGTCTCTGAGACCAGAACTCTTTTGAATCAAGTAATTATAGAGGGACGGATCGTTTGGAAGAACTTCGACCATTTGAAGGGTATACAGGTACCCTTGCGGTCAGTGTTACCACTGAGTGTTGAGTGAACCTGTGTACACCGAAGATTCTGGTTGACCTGTAATAAAGGTCAAGGACACCCCTGTGGAAGTTAATGCTAATGAATTGTCCATACCAAATGTGGCTGCGAATACAGGGCAGCTGGAGCAGAGGACTGCCAAGGAGCAGGAGGCAACCTGCCCTCAAAAGGAGGAGCTTTGAGCAGAGGGGAGCAGAGCCTGCAGGCTCACTCAAATGGGCAAGGACAGAGCAGGAGCTGGTGGTCCTCCAGGAGGTACCTATCAGTATAATTCCAGAAAATATAGATCCAATAGAAGCCTCACAACCTATCGAACTACACCACTCAACGCGAATTCGAAAACCACCACACAGATGTAATTTAGAACCATGGGGTCTATTGTATGCATTGTGTAACTGAAGTCCAGGCTAACGGCATATGTAATTAATTCAAGAATTCAGAAGATCCTTGGTTCAATTGTATAAAGCAATTGTTAAATGAAAAGATGTACAAAGGTGTTAAGGGGGGAGGGATGTGATGACTGTCACATGTCAGATTAGTTCAGCTGAGTAAGGGTCATGCGATTTTTCAACCAATGTGTGGTTAGCAAGGGGTAATAAATTCTAGGGAGGGATTTCCTAGGAGAGGAAGATGACTGTATGAGGGGCTGGCTCGATATAAGCAGCCACGGAAACCCTCTTGTGAATGAACTTCATTTTGTTTGACTAAGACGCCTCCCAGAACATGTTTCTACAATGCTGCTGACTGCCTGTCCTAGGGTCCTCCTCTCACACTCTGACCGATTGGCAGTAGCTTTGCCCATTGGACTGTGCTATCAGCTCAGGCGCAGGAATTCTCCTAACCCGCACTGCAAGGCTGCGCTGTTAGCTTGAACCATGGGGGAGACAGGTTCAGACCAGGACGGTGACATTGCAAGGGGTTGTGAGCGCCTCCAGCAGTGACTGATTGATGGCCAGCTTTGGCTAGAAGATTGTACAACATGTGCAATTGTCCAACTGTCCTGCAATCCACTAAAACACTCGTAAATTTGCAGTGTGTGCCCGAGAGGTGAAAAGCTTTGGAGCACTTGGTGGCACTTTCATACCTCTGGATTGCTTGAGTCGGCAGATAAGCTAGAGCTCTGACTCCAGTCATGTCAATGTATCTGTGCCTGAACTTTCTCAGCTGTGCAGGATTGGTCGCTATATGAAGGTTTCCCTAATGCGCTGCTGCTTCCCTCCCCCACCACATGCATGTGCTTGTGCACTACCATCAACTGCAGTCCAACCCTTGCCTGCACCCTTCAAGTTGCCTCAACCACAGGGCAGCCTTTGCACCCCTTCCTCCCCAAAGCTAATTCAACCACAGGGCAACCCTTGCACAACCCCACCATCACCATCTCCACCCCACCCTACCCGACCCCCACACTTAAGTCACCTCAACTGCAGGGCATCCCTTGCCCTGGCACCGCTCTGTCAGCCGGCCAGGAAGAAGCGACTTACCTGTGCCCACGCCCAAATGCATGGTGCCTTTTCTTTGAAGTCGAACAGGCAATCCTTACCAGCATTGTGCAATGTTACTGTGCACTCACCTCCGAATTCCCCTTGAAGTGCTGCTCGCCAGGTGCATGCCTTATATATGCTGTTGTGAAACACGTCGGCGCATGGTGGGGGTGATTCCAGTGAGCTGGGCTTACAATAATATGCAGATGTTTACAATGAAGTTCCTGATGTTTGATGGTGGGAAACGTGGCCTGCCATTGACGGCAGAGCGGACAATTGCAAACTGGTTTCACAAAGTCATGAAACCGATTTTTGGCCATCTTGCCATATTGTCCTCTCATGCTGCTGAACATGCCGGATGCCAGCAGCCATGGGAAGTTCCATCTTAGTTGTCACACTGTCTGTGTAAGTGATTGAGGAAAGAGAAAAAGTCCTGGAACTAGCCAAATACCTAATTGCATCGGGCCTCCAACAACACCTTCTCCAAAGCTCCATACCCTCTTGTGTTCATAACCTCCATGCCAGATACATCTTCGCCCCATACATTCTTTGGGAAACTTGACACATGATTTTTGATTCTTTGAAAAGATGAAAGAATATTTTTTTATCCCATAAAGCTTTAGCCTCCAGTTGTTCAAAGACCAATATCATGCCAGATATCAATCAATGCCTTTTGAATCTATGACATGGGAATATAGGAAGTGTTAGACGATAAAAGACTAAGGTTCATCTGTTGGCTTTTGATAATCACATTACACGGTCATGGAGTTAATCATACAAATTAATTTCTATCATTTAGTCTAAAACAGACCCAGATTTAAACAAGGAAAAACCTTGGACATTTTTGGGAACCCAGGTCCAAAATTATCTATTTCTCCCAAGCAGGCTGCACTTTTCATCTGGCATATCTCAAATTACTCATTTCCTCAAAATATTACATATAATTATTGCTTCAATGGCCTTTACTGGCAACTTGTTTCACCTTTATCTATGCTTTTAATTTAAAAAATGCTTCTTGATTTCCTTCCTTAACCCTAGTTCATTATTTTTAACTTGTGCCCCTTTATAGTTGAAACCTTTGTCGCAGTGAATAAATTGCCAACATCAACTTTGCATAATTTTGAAAACTTCAGATGAGGCTATTTCCAAGTCTCTTCTTTCTAAAAGAATAAGTTCAACATCTTTAATTCTTCCAAATCATGAAAAAAACTTTCATTTATACAGTAGGTTTTACAACCACAGCATATTCCAAAGCATTTTACAGCCAATGAATTGCTTTTGAAGTAAAGTTACTGTTGTAAAGTAAGCCAATGCAGCAGCCTACTTACAGCAAGATTACACACAGCAACGAGATAAACAGTTGAGGGACAAATGTTCACTAGGACACGTGGAGAACTCCTTGTCTCTTCTTCAAATAGTGTTGTGCAATCTTTCATATTTGCCAGAGCAGACAGGCACCTAAAATCTCATCCAGCAAACAGTACCTCTGTGTTATGCTGAAGTACCATCTTACATTATGGCTGGGAAAGTCCTTGGTGCTGTAGTAGATACACCAATGCCCTTAAATGGAATTACTGCCACACTTGTTGCAAAGTAACAATGGGGCAGCAGGGCCAGATTCATAGGGGAGAATTTTCCCCTGTCGGGCGGGCCGGTCAGGAGCAGTCACGGGCAGGCACAGAGCTGATTGCCGCCCACAATCGACTGAGTGCCACCATTTTACGTGGGCAGGCCAATTATGGCCTGCCCAGCGTGAGGCATGCGTGCGAAAGAGTGCAGGAATCTCCCTGTGGCACGGAGCTGCCTCAGGGAAATTAAGTGCATATTGGAATTTTAAATAAAGAAAGATTTAAATTATTTAGACATGTCCCCTCACATGACAGTGTCCAATGAGCTGGGACATGTTTATTAATTGTGTGAAAATTATTTATTTATTCAATAAAACCTTGAAAACTCATCCCGCCCTTGGATGAGGTTTCCTGAAAAACGCAAAGGCTGCTTGGCCGCTTCACCTGCCTGCCAGTCTTAAGGTTAGACAGGCAGCCCTGTCAATTTGGTTAATTTTTTAACAGGCCTTTGACAGTTCGGCAGGCATGCAGCTGTCTCAAGCACGTGCCCACCGAACGAAAGATTGGAATGACACACGGTGATGTCGGGACACATGCCCGACGTCACCGCACGTCATTTTACGTGTTGGCATGCCGGGCCCACCCCCACACACCGACGTGAAAATTCTGGCCATAGAATCTCCTAGCCCATGTGTTCAACTTTGGCAGTGGACTTGCATGCATGATTTTTGGGTTTAAAGCAAGAGTCCTACAACTGTATCAAGCTGATATAATTTACATTGGACAAGATCTGTGCTGGAGTTATTTGGCTTCCCAACTGGAGATCTTCCTGGTATGATTAAGTATTCACAATGCTTTCATTTAAAGTACAAGGTTATAAATTATTTACAGGACAAAAATAGGCTACACAGCCCAACAGCTTCATGGTAGTGCTTATGCTCCCCATGAGTCTCTTCGCACCCCTGTTGATCTAAACTCATCAACATATCCTTCTATTCCTTTCCCTCTCAACCTCATAATGAAGTGGAAAGCATTATTCCAGGGCACTAAGGATGCAAACAATTAAAGTGCCAATTCACGAGTGATAACGTTAACTATCCTTAGATTGTTGTGGCCCCGAAAATGCATGTGCCATTAAAGCAGTCGTATCAGTATCAAACAGAGCCAGTATCATGCTCACTGGTGTCCTCCAGAGCTGATATCTTTGCAACTAGTAGGAAGGAATCTCATTTGCCAGCAACTGGCAGGCACTTGTGCTCTCATGAGTGCCTCTTGGGCACCTGCCTGCCCCAAACTTGAGCCTAGCAAAATAAGAGGTGATTTGATTGAAATGTATCAAATCCTGAGGGGTCGTGACAGGGCAGATGGGAAGAGGATTTTTCCTCTTATGGGAGAATCCAGAACTAGGGGTCATTGTTTAAAAACAAGGGGCCACGCATTTAAAACAGAGATGAGGCAAAATTCTCATGAGCCTTTGGAACTCTCTCCCTGAAAAGGCAGAAGAAGCAGTCTTTGAATATTTTTAAGGCAGAGGTGAATAGATTCTTGGTAAGCAAGGGGATGATAGGTATCGGGGGCAGGTGGAATGCAGATTTGAGGTTACTATCAGATCAGCCATGATCTTATTAAATGGTGGAGTAGACTCGAGGTGCTGAATGGCCTACTTCTGCTCCTTGTTCATATGTTCGTAACTCTTGGAAGTCTCCACTCATCTGACGCCCTACACTTTGCTGACTTTTATCTTTTCAAGTGCTGGAAGGCTCCATCTCACTTGGTGTACTGACCTCCAGTTTTATGCCGGGTCTCAGGTGGGTCAAGGAAGCAGAATCTCAGAGTGTGAGGCCTGGCCCCATTTCCTTTTAACATGGCTGGTCTATTAATGGGCCCCTTAGAAGGACAACCAGGAATTCCCAACAAAGGTTGAGACCCAGCAAAACTTGAGTCCTGGTATTTGTCAGGGGCATTCCGACAGACCTCCACAATAGTTATGGCACAGTGGAACTGCTGAGAAGGTTAGGCTCTTATTACTATCCTACCTTAATCTGATTTTCATTTTAAATTTAGTTAGTGGGGACTATTATGAGCACCATTTGGCTCTTTAAAACTCCCCATGGATGTTAGCTGCTTCTGGTCTCACTGCAGAGGTTATTAAGCAGACTGAGCCACCCCTTCCTAACTAAAACTTTGATTTACAACAGAGCAGCCTTGTTGTTCAGTATAAGGTTAGACTAATGTTCAAATCCGGCACTACCCACTGTTAAAAAAAATAAAAGCAACTACTGCTGTTTTGACTGTGCAGCAAGGCAGAAGTGTGGTTTTGCTGATAGACTAATGATGCTGTCAAAAATGTGGAATAAGAGTCAACTCAAGGGTTAGGAAGGAAAGTGTCTGTGTGATGTGGATACATGAGAGGAGGTTAAACTGAAGCAAAGGCAAATTACTATCACTCATTTGTTATGTTTGACTTTGTTGGCATTTTCTTCATGGATGAGGTTGGGCGCAATTCATGCAGCTTGTAGTGAAACAAGATAACTGATTTTTATCTTCTAAAGAAAACAAAAATATAAAACCAAAGGAGATAAATGGTTATTCTTGGTGCCTCACGTAGGGTTTGATAGTAAGAGGAAAGTGTTATTATTCTTTGTCCAAAATAATGCCTTAAGGTTTGTTTGAGTGTCACATCATACCACCACAAGCTGTAAGAGAAAATGCTGCATGGAACCCACTGCATCTACATTCATATTGGATTAAATGGTGCAATTGAATCCTCTTTTGTAATTACAGCCAATTTTCAAGAGAATAACAGAACAACAAAAAATCATATAAATACAAAACAGCTTTAGTATAGAAAACAACCCCAGGCATTTCGTGTAAGAGTCAAGCTCAAAAGGGAGAAATTAATAGGGGAGATCAAAGGTTTATCAAAATAGTAGACTTTAAGGAGGGTCTTAAAGGAGAGCAGGGAAGTGAGTAGGCAAAGGCATTCAGGGAGGATACTCAAGGGCATAAGGTATCTCCCCTAACTCTCCAGTACCTCATCTTCAATTGAACACCTCAACTTGTTTCATCATCCTACCTTTCCTTTAAAATTGTCATTCTCTACCCATCTCCTCAGTCAGTTGAAGGCAAAATATATGAGGCTAGACTGAAGAAAAGTGATTGAATGGTAATCAGAACAATGGTAATAAAGATTGTGGAAGTGATGGTTTAATGGAGATGGGATAGGTGAAGCATTCTTGAAATTCCAGAGAGATGTATAACTGGTAGCTGATCCAATAGCACTCATTTTAAACTATGACTCAAAGTCAAAATTATCCATTGCACTTTTGTCCCTTTGCTACAGATTCCATACTCCTGCCACTGTCTCAGGTTGAACAAAATTGCTTGAAATCTATTTAATCCTGAGTTGTACTTCCATCCTCATATCCTCTTCATTGTAAAGATTGACTACTTCCACCCCTAGAGCTTTCCTCTCTCTACCCATGTACTGCTATCATCCTTTTATCACCTTTAGACTAGACTGTTCCAATGCCCTCCGGGTTGGCCTCCTTTTTCCATGTCCTGCCAACATTCGCTCATCCAAAGCTCTGCTGCTCATATCCCAGTCTATCCTACATACCCCTCGGCAATATCCTTGCTGATCTACACTGGCTCCCAGTTTCATCTTCAGGTTTACCCTCCTTCATGACCTCATATCTCCTTATATCTGGAACCATTTACAACCCTAAACACCTCCAACAACTTTGCATTCCTCTAACAATGGCTGTTTATTCATCACCTTCCACCCTACCATTGGTTATTGTCCTTCAGCTGCCTAGGCCCCAAACTTTAAATTTTCCTCCCTAAGCCTCTCCACCTCATCCCCTGTCTTGCTTCATGACACTATTTAAAATCTATCTCTTTGACAAAGCCAATAGCTCCTTCTTTGACTCAGTGACTGTTTTTATCTGATTCCACTTCTGTTTAGTGCCTGGGGGTATTTTCTCCACATTAAAGGTTGTTGTAACAAAGGGAGTTTTGATGTCAGTTCAAAACTTCATCTACTCTGGAGAAAAAGAAGTGCAGGGTAATTTAACTGCTGGTCCTCATTTAAGTGCACCAGTCAACTTCCTACTTGCTTCAGGTGGGGAGTCAATGCAAATCCTCATGACCCTGAGGCCAACCAGCAATCAGGTAATTCCACGGGATTGGCTGCTGGCTCAGGAGGAAAGAAACCTTGAGGGGAGGCCTGAAGCAGGCTTTTAACCTGCTGAGGTGAATGTTAATGGATGTTAATTGGGATATTGGTCTATGTAGCAAATTATCCAAACATGGAAAATAACAAGTATAGAACAGATCCCCAGATAAAACAATTAATATTTTGTTAAATGGGGGTGATAAAGGAAAGGACACATAATGATATTAAGATTTTGTACCGAACATAAAGGTTCATGAAAATATCATGCCAAGGAAGCTTTGGAATAAGATGTATGATTAATGATTCTGGATTTAATTTGTGGGAGCGGAAAAGTAAACTTTTCAGAGCATTTCCGAAGGTAAATGTTTGGATTGATTGAAAACAGCCTCATGCAATCAATCAAAGCCTATTTTTTTAAAGTTGCTGCAACCTGAAAAATGAAAGATGGGTGAAAGAAAGTATGCACATTTTTTAGGTTTTTTTTCCTTGAGAAACAAGGGGCAGAAGAGATATGTTAGCTGAGAATAATATTACAGCATTAAAGTTGCTCCTGACATTTGAGTAGCCTTTTGCTGTAAAATTAGTGTTTGCTTCAACGTCATCGTGTGTCAGTTGAAAACTTGTAAAACCATCCAGCATTAATAGCTGCAATTAGATCCCCCAGTTTGATATCACAAGAAAATGAGGTTGTGAATTGAATGCAGTGCTTGCTGCATGCACCTAAATGCACATGGGTCATAACCTTGTTTGATAGCTGTTGGGAGGGAGTGGATACAGGCCGGCAGTGGATGCCTGCTTCTCCTCACCCCACATTCAGGAAAGTAAAAACCATTTAACTTATTATGCTACAGTCAGCTGCCAAAGAATTTCATAAAGAGGCCTTGAAACAGGTGTTAGACCCTGGATTTGCATAAGCAGAGTGCTTAACAGCAATGAGCATGAACAAGTTTCAGGCAAATGCCCCAGAACAACGACAGGGTGCCCTACCCAATATCGTGTGCGGGATACTAATGCTGTATTGAATCCTGCTGTGTTAATTTCTCTTCTGAAAACAGGCACCAAACAGTTGAGCTTCGTAACCCTCAAGCCTACTTGTGAAAAAAATTGATTGTCTAATACCAAGAAGTCATTTGTGAACCTGAGTTAAATCTTAAGTGGATCATTTAAAATGATTGAGGTAAGAGCAGCCAATTCTATACACACACACAAACACACACACACACACGGTAGTGGATGGAGTATAATGTGGGGAAGTGTGAGGTTATTCCCCCGGTAGGCAGAATAGAGAAGCAAAATATTTTTCAAAAGGCACAAAACTTCTAAATGTTGATGTTCAGAGAGATGTGGATGTACTCGCGCATGGAACACACAAAGTTAGCATGCAGGTACAGCAAGCGATTAGAAAAGCAAATAAGATTGGTCTCTATTGCAAGGGGCTTGGAGTACAAAAGTAGGAAGTCCTGCTACAATTGCATATAGGGCTTTGTGAGACCACACCTGGAGTACTTTGCAGTTTTGGTCTCCATATCTAAGCAAGGATATGCTTGCTTTAGAGGCAGTGCAGCAAAGGTTCATTAGATTGGTTCCTGGGATGAGGGTGAGTGAATTGGGTCACTACTCTCTGGATGTCAGAAGAATGAGAGATGACTTAATTGAAACATTCAAGTTTCTGAAGGAGCTTGACAGGATAGACAGTGAGAGGTGTTTCCTCTGGCTGGGGAGACTAGAACGTGGGGGTACGTCTCAGGATAAGGAGTTGATCATTTATGACTGAGATGAGGTGAAAACTACTTCACACAGCAGGATGTGAATCTATGGAATTCCCTATTCCAGAGAGTTGTGGATGCTCCATCATTGAGTATGATTAAGGCTTATATAGATTTTTGGTGTCTCAGGGAAATTAGATATGAGGATTGGACAGGAGAGTGGAGCTGAGGCAGATATCAGTCATGATCAGTTTGAATGTGGAGCGAGTTTAACAGGCTGTAAGATCCACTCCTCCACCTATTTCTTCTGTTCACAGTCAAGCAGTTTCACACAGGCCAGCTGGTGAAACTGGAGTTCTGACTCCCCAGATCCATTTTTGTAGTTCAGCTTTTCCACGAGTGATCACAGAAGGATTTGTGCTGTTGATTTATTTCCTGTTTTCTGATGAGAAGGGACTGGAATGCAGATAAGTTGCCAGCTTCTTTAGAAAAGCATGTTATCCTATTTCACATGAGAATTTCCTTTTGGAACCCTTTCTATTTCAGCAAATGTCAAAAGGCATTTTCAAAACCCTGATTTTATAGGGCAGAATTTTATGTCCCGTGGGCGGGTGCGCACCCGACCTGATCGGGCGTAAAATAGCGTGCGATGACGTCAGGTGAGTGTCCCAACGCCATCGCTCACTCGTGCGATATTTAGGTTGGTAGGCACGCTCGAGAGTCAGCAGCATGCTCGACGACAATTAAGTGGCCTATTAAGGCCATAAAAAGTTTCAATTAACGGTGATTTTCTGCTGCCTGTCCAACGTTAAAGTTGGCAGGTGGGCAAATCGGCCAGGCGGCCTTCAGATTTATGAGGAAACCTCATCCAAGGGCGGGAGGAGGCTTCCAATATCAATCAATTAAAAAAGTGTTTGGGCAGAATTTTTATTACCTATATGTTTAGATGAGTGAGTCCGATGTGTGGACGTTTTTTTCTGCATTTTTTACACCCTGTTTTCTTGTTTTAAACTCCTCAGCTCCTTGTGGCAGCTCTCTGCCTTCAGGGAGCTTTCATTACGCGCTCCCCCATGCCGGCACTGATTTCAGTGCTCGCCCTCCTCCTGCCCGCACCCTGGCAGCGCTGAGCCTTTCAGCCTGAGCCTCGCCATTAATTGGCCAGCCAGCCGTGAAATCGCAGGCGCCAGCCGATCGCGGGCGGCGGCACATTTCTTGCCTGCTCCCAGGCCCACCCACCATGCACACATGACGACCCGGAAATCCTGCCTATAGAATATTAAAATTATTTTAAGAAACTTTTTCTTCAGTTGTTTCCACCTCTTTTATGTTCTCTTTACACTGTACTCTGTATCCCAACTAAGGTGCTAGTCAAAAAAATGTTCTTTGACCTCTCGGAATCTTGGGTTCAGGGATTGTAGTTGAAGGCATCCAGTTAATGTTCACATTGTGCAGCCGGGCTTCCCCAACTTCTTAAAATCTGGGGAGGAGCCACCCCAATAGTTGAGTCTCAGCTGCAAGCCTGCTGCAGTTTTAACAATTATTGATTGAGATGCAGAACTGTGTATGTTCCTTACTTTGTGTCTGACCTTCACTGGAATCAAATCCTCATTTAAGCATCTCTTAGCATGCATTAGTTACGAGGAAAGATTGGAGAAGTTGGGACTGTTTTCCTTGGGCCTGGATTTTTCAGGCGACAGGTGGCTCAGCGGGAGTGGGCCCGGGCAGTTGCAGAGCCAATCATCACTGGCGATTGGCTCCGCACCACCATCATATGCAGGTGGGTCAATTAAGGCCCACCCAGTGTAAGACGCGACCAGTAGTGCTCAGTGCTACCTGTGCGAGTGGGGGAAGGAGGGAGAGTCGGGGCCAGGGCTCTTTCGCACATACACATGAAAGAGTGCTTCAATCTCCCTGAGGCACGGAGCTGCCTCGGAGATTGAATTGATATTGAAACGATTAAATAAATGGAGAAAAAATTTAATTAAATATGTCCCCTCATGTTACTGTGTCACATGAGATGGGACATATTTTTATATCTCGGAAAATGTATCTATTTATTTATTAAAAGCTTTGGAAAGGGGGTGAGGTTTCCTAAAAAGCGTGAAGGCCGCTTGGCCTTTCTGCTTGCCTGCCAACCTAAAGGTTGGACGGGCAGCGTTAACAATTACATTAATGACTTCCTTAATGGCTTTAATAAGCCATTTATATATCAGCAGGTGTGCACCCGACTCTGGCACGCGAGACAGCGTGATGATGTCAGATCTCACACCCGATATCATCACGTGTCATTTTACGCATTGGCGTGTTGGTCCCACCCCCGCACCCTGACTGAAAAATTCTGCCCTTGGAGAAGAGAAGGCTAAGAGGAGATTTGATAGAAGTTTTCAAGATCATGAGGGGTCTGGGCAGAATAGATAGGGAGAAACTGTTTCCACTCGTAAATGGATCGAGAACCTGAGGGCACAGTTTTGCAAAAGAAGCAAATCTGAGGTGAGAGAAAACTTTTTCACACAGCAAGTAGTTAGGATTTGGAATGCACTGCCTGGAAGTGTGGTGGAGGCAAGTTCGATTGAAGCATTCAAGAGGGCATTAGATTATTTAAATAGAAAAAATGTGCAGAGTTACGGGGAAAAGGCAGGAGATTGGCACTAAGTTAAAATGCTCAGTTAGCCAGTGCAGACATGATGGGCCAAATGGCCTCCTTCTGCACCGTAACAATTCTGTGATTCTGTGATTACCATTCCTGTGTGATGAGGTTTTGATTTCTGAGACCTACTTTTGGGATCTGATTAGAACATACGTGTTGGCATACACTACCCCCAGATTAAGTAATAAGAATTAGTCTTCAAGATGGATTTCCACATGGCGCTGAAGTCAGCAGTAAGACAGAATGGTGGCTGTAGTGACTGTAGCTATAACCTTTCCTTCTGCCTTTAGGGGTTCACGTGATTGTACTGACGAATGAGCCCTGAGCGTGGGTAATCCAAGAGGTGGAGCTTTCTAGTCATGGAGCTGGTTCAAGCATGTAGCTTCTAAAAGAGCTCTGCAATAAAGTTATTTTTTCCAAGTAAGAAACCTGTCCAATACATCAAGTTAATTACAGTGGTGCAGTTGTAATGTTACTGGACTAGTAACTCAGAGGCCCAGACTAATGCTCTGGGACATGGGTTCAAATAGCACCACAGTGGGGAGAATTTTTCTCCGGTTGGGGGGGTTGTGAGGGGGCAGACGCGGACCTGATCGGTGCCCCTGATCGGGTCCTCGCCACCATTTTATGTGGGTGGACCAATTAAGGCCCGCCCAGTGTGATATGCACCTGGAAGCACTGAGTGCTCCCTGTGCGGGTCGGGGGGGGGGGGTTGGGGGTTCCCTGAGTCGGGGCCTGTGCACTTTCGCACATGCGCGCGAAAGAGCACAGAAATCTCCCTGAGGCACCTCTGTGCCTCACGGAGATTAGTTTAAGTTCCCAAAACTTTAATAAAGAAAGGAAAAAATTTTAAGTCATGTTCCCTCATGTGACAGTGTCACATGAGCTGGCATGTGTCAATAAACATTAATGAAAACATTTATTGAACTAATAAACCCTTCATGAAATCTCATCCCACCCGACGATGAGGTTCCATGAAAAATGCGAAGGCCGCCTGGGCTCTTCGCCTGCTCCCCGCCAACCTTAAGGTTGGACAGACAGCTCAGTTTATTAGAATTACCTGGAAAAACTCAGCAGGTCTGGCAGCATCGGCGGAGAAGAAAAGAGTTGACGTTTCGAGTCCTCATGACCCTTCGACAGAACTGATGAAGGGTCATGAGGACTCAAAACGTCAACTCTTGTCTTCTCCGCCGATGCTGCCAGACCTGCTGAGTTTTTCCAGGTAATCCTGTTTTTATTTTGGATTTCCAGCATCCGCAGTTTTTTGTTTTTAGCTCAGTTTATTAGTTTAATTGATATTTAAATGGCCTTAATAGGCCTTTGGCATGTCGGCCGGCGCGCAACCGACTCGGCTGCTCGCCCGCCGAACTGAAAATCTAAATGACGTGCGGTGACATCAGAACGCCCACAGAACATCACCACGCTTCATTTTATGCCTTGGTGAGTGGACCCCAGCCCCGCGCGCGCCCCCTCCCCACCACCCCCCGTCGAGCCGAAGATTCAGGCCAGTGAATTCACATTCAATTAATTAAAGAAAAATCTGGAATTAAAAGCTATGAAACTATCAGTGATTTTCATGAAAACGTATCTGATTCAGTAATAGAAATCTGCTGACGTTACCTGGTATGGCCTCCATGTGACTCTAGAACGACAGCAATATGGTTGCCTCTTGACTGCTCACAAGGGCAATTATGGATGGGCAACAAATGCTGGCCTTGCAGCGACACCCATATCCCATGAATGAATTTGTAAAAAAATATATTCTGCTTTGTTAGTGAGGATATATTTCAGATTGGGATAGACCACTAAAAAGAGAAATGTGGTAGAATGTCAAATTATAGGCCGACTTTACACCACAGATACCAGTCAGAGACTAGTGCAGAGCACCCCAAGGTGAGGGTTGCGTGATGAGATTCTGGGGTCACAAGCTGAGGCAGCAATGGTTGCTGTGGAGTTCTAACTGACTGTTAGCTGCTGCGAGCTCCCTAAATGACTGATGTTTGAGCCTCGATTCCTGCTCCAAAAATGCCAGTGAAAATGTAGGTTTGTAAAAATCCCTGCAGCTTAAACATTACCCCCCCCACCACCCCACAGCATCCCCCCCACCCCGCCTCCCCCCACTGCTCTTACAGGTCTCTCTCTCTCTCTCATCCTCCATTGCTAGCCACCCCTCTGCGCACCGCCCCCCACCCACCCCCCCCCCCATTCCCCGCCCCACACACACACAACAGCTCCCACTGAGGCATTACAGCAATTTTCAAGCCTCAAACTGGGGTCACAGTAGGAAAAGTTTGGGAAGCATTGGACTATAGTATCTGCATCATGTAGCAGTGTAAGTTGGGTTGGTGGTTGCACCTCACTGTGATACTGAACTCAGCAACAAAGGAGCACTGTGTGTCCAAGTTTGGCTACATGAGCTGAGCTGAGCTCTCTAGAGATCTCAATTTAATATTATATAAGGGAACAGACGGGAGCATTTGATTTGTTCCAACATCAAACAGATTTCATACTGACTTTTCTGCTACATCCGGTTCAAAGCCGGATGCTGCCTCAGAGGCCTCACACCTCTTGGCTTCAGTGTACTGGGAATCAAATCAAAGCCCTGTAAATGTGTAATGAAACCATTTTCCATTGGAAAAGGTTGGAAATGCATAGCATATCTGAAAGAAAAGATCAGTTAATGATTCAGACAAGATTCCTCTTTTCAGCAATGGTGCCAGAGGACTGAAGAATTGCCAATGTTACACCCTTGTTCGAAAAAGAATGTAAAGTCCAGCAACTACAGGCCGATCAGTGTAACCTTGGTGGTGGGGAAGCTTTTAGAAACAATAATTTGGGACAAGCTTAAGTCAATTGGGCAAATGCAGGTTAATTAAAGGAAGTCAACATGGATTTGTTAAAGGCAAATCATGCTTAACTAACTTGCTGGAGTTTTTTGATGAGGCAACAGAGAGGGTTTATGAGACTAATGTTGTTGAAATGATTAACATGGATTTTAATGAACATGGCATTTTAATGAAGTGCCATATAACAGCCTTGTGAACAGAAGTAGACCTCATGGAATCAAAGGGACAGTAGCAATATGGATGTGAAATTAACTGAGTGATAAGAAACAAAATGTAGTGGTTGTTTTTTGGACTGGAGGAAGGTTCATAATGGAGTTCCCCAGCTATCTATTATTAACCTAGACCTTGGTGTACAGGGCATAATTTCAAATTTGTGCACAATACAAAACTTGGGAGTATTATGAACCATGAGATGGGTAGTATAGAACTTCAAAAGGACATAGACAAGTTGGTGAAATGGTTGGACAAGAGACAGCTGAAATTTAATGCAGAGAAGAGTGAAGTGATGCATTTTGATTGGAAGAAAGTGGAGAGACAATATAAAATAAAGGGTACAATTCTAAAGGGGGTGCAGGAACAGAGAGATCTGCGTGTATATGTGCATAAATTATTGAAGGTGGCAGGACAGTTTGAGAGAGTGTTTAATGAAGCATATGACATCCTGGGCTTTATAATAAGGGCATAGAGCATGGAAGTTATCTTAAACCTGTATAAAACACTGTTTTGGACTCAACTAGAGTATTGTGTCCAGTTCTGGGTACCACATTTTAGGTAGGTTGTGAAGGCATTAGAGAAGGTGCAGAAAAGATTCCCCAAAACAGTTCCAGGGATGAGCAGCTTCAGAAAGATTGAAGAAATTGGGACTGTTCTCCTTGGAGAAGACAATGTTGAGAGGACATTTAATGGAGGTATTCAAAATCATGAGGGGTCTGGGCAAAGTTAATGGGGAGAGACTGTTCCCATTAGTAAAAACCAGAGGGCACAGATTTAAGCTAATTGGCCAACGAAGCAATAGCAACTTGAGGAAAATGTTTTCATGCAGCAAGTCATTAGGATCTGGATGTGCTGCTTGAGATTGTTGTGGAGACTGGAATAACTGAGGCTTTCCGAAGGGAATTGGATCATTATCTGAAAAGGAAAAAAAAGCTGAGCTATAAGCAAAAGGCAGGGGAGTAGCATTCGGTGAATTCTTCCTTCAGAGGGCCAGTACAGATAAGAGAGGCTGAATGGCCTCGCTCTGTGCTATACCTATTGTGGTTGCTGATTTCCAACTTTTTCTGTTGTCATTTTTGATTCCACTATCGATCTAACTACTGGATAGATGAATTGATCCAAAAGAACCCTCCTTCCCACACACCTGAAGCAATGCATAAATATTGTCCATACTTGTAAAATATAAGACAAGTCTCTAGAATCTCTGGCTAGGAAAAGGTTAATCCTTCTTAAGGTACTGAAGTTAGTTAGCACTCATGGTTGCTTCAGTAAGCACATAAATGGTTACCAGTATGTTCATTCATGTTCATGTCAGATGAGAGGAAGTCACTATTGATATTTGATTTGAATATGAGGAGTTGAAGCAGTTATTAAGTCATTTATGTGAAAATCAATTGTCCACAGACAGATGATAGATGGAGTACAGATGGGTGACAGATGGGTCAGCACTGTAACATAAATCTCCCTGTTTTTGCAGCTTGAGATTAAAATAATGGTCAAAAGCTTCCAGCACATCCAGGCTTCGTCCAGGACCTGTGCCAGGAGATGATTACACTAATGATTCTGACCTAACCTTCATAATAACCTGGGTCACATAGTCAGGTCAGGTCAGGTTGCTCCCTATTACATACATGCAACAGCAATGTTTTCAATCCTTTACATAATTGATCACAAACAAATGAGTTTACTTTACAATCACAATAAAATAGACAACTTGTGTCAACTGATCATATTTTGACATCATCATTTTATTCACTTTTCAAGAATACATGCTACTCAGCATTTTTCCCCTACAGATCAGAAATATTGCATAATTTATCACATATAATTTGTTTCTCCTTTTTTGTCCTCTTTTAGTATTCCAACAGCAATGCGTCATGTTCCCCCTGCCTTCTGTTGACTCTCCATGAGTTGGAAAGCCAAATCCAGAGGCTCGTCATCGTCTTGGATCTTACAGATGACTTGAAGGTAAAATAAAGCTTACATTACTCCTCCTCAACAATGAACAACAAGTTGATCAAAGAAAACCAGCTGTCACTGTACGAGCATGAAGCTTCCATTCTCCACTCCAGCCATCTGTATGGCCTGAACAAATGCGCCTGGTGCCAACTTTGTGTGGTACAAGCAGATGCCAGCACAATGTGGACCTTTATACATCCAATGGCATGTTCCAGGTTTGTACCTGTGATCTTTCATATTTTGGGTTCCCAATTCCAGCTGTGCTTTTAGACACCAGGCAGAGGCTTGACAACTTTCCAAAGAAAATGAAAGGGAGAGGCCCCATTTAAATAGCGTCACAGCCTCCAAATGGCGTTGTGAGGGTGAGAAGACAGCTCTCGATGGCACTGTGAGTGGGACCGGAGAGTGGGAGAGTTACTTGTGCACATTTAAAGAAGAGAGTGAATCTAACATTTACAAATCCTTAGATAAAAATAAATTAACAGTTACAGAATCATATGGTGAGTTAGGCACCTCACTGTTACTAAAAGCATCGCCACACTCTTCTGTCAGATAACTTGCAAGATAAGTTACTGGAGGAGAAAGACCTTTTGAAAGTTTAGGTTGTAAAAAGCTATTAATAGATGACGGTGATGCTTGAGACATTGGCCAGCTTTTGATTATAGATCTATAAAAGTTTCTTGGCAGCATTTAGTCTGAATTTTTATTTTTGAAGTTATTACACAGACTCTTTTGTGAAGACATTATGAATTATGTCAAAGGTATTTTATGTGGTGTATAATTATGCACAGGAATGATAGGTTTGAATTACAGCCAATGCAAACTGAGGAAAAGTAAAATGACTTGCAAATATGTAGTTATTAAAAAGGTAGTGAAAGCAAGGGCTGAATTTTCCATGACCATTGGGGTTGGACTGATGGCGGGATGGTTGACAAAATGGTGGGAAGAGTTGGGAAGGGTCTCCAGCATATTCCCACCACCATGCCATATTACCAGTGGTGGGGAAAAATAGTGGTTCAAATGCCCACTGTGCGGTCAATTGAGCACTTAAGTGGCCAATTAAGGGCCACGTCCTGCCTCCGGGAAAATTTTGTCTATGTTGGGAGGGCCCGCCAATGTATGGGGAGACCACCCAGTGAAACCTGGATACCTCCCAGCATGGCCCAGGTTGGGTGCCCTTCTTTATGTATATTCCATGGCTACTGGTGGTAATGGCCACTCTTGCAGCAATGCCGCTGTTGGTGCTCCATAACCATTGTCCACTTCTTTCCTCAGCCCCTCCCCCCCACCATCGCTGGCACCTGGGTGCTTGTGCCCAGCTTTTCTCAAGCTACCTCAACTCCCTTTGAGGGCACCCTGCCAGTGAGGCACCCTATCACTGGAGCTGAAGCCACAGTAATGGCCACCGTTAACGGAGATGCTGCTGAGTTGCTGACCCTCTAATTGGTCTAGCAGTTCTTGGGGGTGCACTTAATTGGACAGCAGCTCCAGCGGACACTTAATTGGCCACCACCAGAGATATGCTGCCCCAGGTCCTAAAGCCAGTCTACTGGGGTCATTCCCCACTTTCCGCTGCAGTGGTGGGACTTGCTGGCAATTGGCAAAATTCAGCCCTAAATTTTTGATGTTTACAAGTAGCTGCATCATAAGATTTAAAAAGTTTGATGCAACAAAATTAGAGCAATTAGAATTAGAAAAGGTATGAAGCAACCTAACATTTGGCATAGGGATAGTAACCCATGGAATGATTGCAAAAACAGACACGGATTATCTGATAGGCGTGGCAATGATGACATTTAATTAGTCATGAATGACAGTGTTCCTTATGATGGTTTTATATTTGAACAGCTGAAGCAATATGTGATTCATCATTATTAATATTCTTTATATTGTGGAAAAGAGAGACATGTTGCTGAAGCTTTTTGCCTTACACTCATCAGGACAAATGCAAGAATGCCAAATTACAAACAACCACAATAAATTTATGCTACAGGTGAAACAGGTGCTGATTGGTTGGCAAGTTGACTCTGATTGGCCAAGGCATTGCCATGGAGAAAGCAACAGGGAACTAGAGGCTTCCCAAGTTCTAGGGTGAGTTTGCAAAAAACAGGTCCCAGCTTATGAATGTCACTTCCAGCAAATGAAAATGAGCTATGATAAGAGCTCAACAGATTATCTTAAATTCGTTGTTAGTGTAGCTATTAGCACACTCAGGATTGTCAAGCAAGTGCTGCCCAATCATGGAATCATATCTAACAACAGATGTTTTGGGTTTTGCAAGCATGGGCTGGTTGATTGCGGCCTCTACTCTGCCTATTACGAACAACTGAAGGAACATGTTGTTTGACTCCATCAGCCAATTGCTGGGACATACGGCCTACACTCCTGGCATCCCAGTAGCTCTGAAATTCATAGAATCAGAATCACAGTGCAGAAGAGGCCTTTCAGCCCATCGAGTCTGCACCGACACTTGAGAAACACCTGACCTACCTACCTACCTAATCCCATTTACCAGCACTTGGCCAAATAGCCTTGAATGTTATGACATGTCAAGTGCTCATCCAGGTACTTTTTAAAGGATGTGAGGCAACCCGCCTCCACCACCCTCCCAGGCAGTGCATTCCAGACCGTCACCACCCTCTGGGTAAAAAGATTTTTCCTTACATCCCCCCTAAACCTCCTGCCCCTCACCATGAACTTTTGGCCCTTTGTGACTGACCCTTCAGCTAAGGGGAACAGCTGCTCCCTATCCACCCTGTCCATGCCCCTCATAATCTTGTACACCTCGATCAGGTCGCCCCTCAGTCTTCTCTGCTCCAACGAAAACAATCCAAGTCTATCCAACCTATCTTCATAACGTAAATGTTTCATTCCAGGCAACATCCTGGTGAATCTCCTCTGCACCCCCTCTGATGCAATCACATTCTTCCTATAACGTGGCGACCAGAACTGCACACAGTACTCCAGCTGTGGCCTCACCAAGGCTCTATACAACTCCAACATGACCCCCCTACTTTTGTAATTTATGCCTCGATTGATAAAGGCAAGTGTCCCATATGCTTTTTTCACCACCCCACTAACATGCCCCTCTGCCTTCAGAGATCTATGGACACACACGGCAAGGTCCCTTTGTTCCTCAGAACTTCCTAGTCCATGCCGTTCATTGAATACTTCCTTGTCAAATTACCACTTCCAAAGTGTATCACCTCACATTTTTCAGGGTTAAATTCCATCCGCCACTTATCTGCCCATTTGACCATCCCGTCTATACCTTCCTATAGCCCAAGACACTCAACCTCACTGTTAACCAGCTGGCCAATCTTTGTGTCATCCGTATACTTACTAATCCTACCCCCCACTTAATCATCTATGTCGTTTATATAACTGACAAATAATAGGGGACACAGAACAGATCTCTGTGGTACGCCACTGGACACTGGAGTCCAGTCATTAAAGCAGCCTTCTGTCATCACCCTCTGCCTCCTACAACTAAGCCAATATTGAATCCACCTTATCAAATTACCCTGTATCCCATGTGCATTTGCCTTCTTTATAAGTCTCCTATGTGGGAATATGATGTTGCTCAATTATGTGGTAGGCCTAACGTCTTTTTGGACTGACGGCAGTATCCTGCTTGTGGAAAATATAATTTGTGTAACCACTGCACAGCAACAGCATGAAACGGCTTCTTTAACCTGATGTTTAAATTTTTGAATTAGTTAATATACTTTATTAACATTTATCTAACAACATTTTTTTTCATTTATTTTTTTAATATGATTATATAAAAAAAACAGACACTAACTAAGGGGTGATATTAACCCTAACTACCTAGCAGAAACTGGGCAGGCAAGTGGGCATTTAAAATCAACCAGGCAACTTACCTGCTGATGTCTCTCTTGAATCTCACTGTCTTGAGTTTTCACTTGCTCCTCTGAGTAGGAGGCAGGGAAACCTGCCTGAAGCCAATGGGGGCCTTTATTAAACAAGGAATTCAAGGTCCAAGAACATCTTTGGGCCTGGGCTGCAATTTTAACTGTGGATGGAATTTTCCATGCCACCGGCGTCTGGTGTGCTCAGCGGCGTGAGTGGACAATTTGGCGAGAAGACCAGAAATTGGTTTCATGACGTTGTGAAACCAATTTGCAATCGTGCACTCAGCCCGTCGATGGTGGGTTGTGTTCCCCGCCATTGGACATTAGGAACTTCATTGTAATACATCTGCATACCATTACAAGGCCAGCTCGCTGGAATCACCCCCCCCCTCGCTGGATCGTCTGCCCACCTCAATCACACCAATGTGTTTCAGAACAGCATTTATAAGGTATGCACTTGGGGGGCTGCACTTTAAGGGGAACTCTGTGGTGCACAGTAACATTGTGGAGCATTTGTGAGCGTTGCCTGTTAGACTTCAAGGTTGAGGCAGCAGAGGGGAGGGTGGGTGGGCAAGGACTGCCCTGCAGTTGAGGTGCTGATTGGTTGGCAAGTTGACTCTGATTGGCCAAGGCATTGCCATGGAGAAAGCAACAGGGATCTAGAGGCTTCCCAAGTTCTAGGGTGAGTTTGCAGAAAACAGGTCCCAGCTTATGAATGTCACTTCCAGCAAATGAAAATGAGCTATGATAAGAGCTCAACAGATTATCTTAAATTCGTTGTTAGTGCAGCTATTAGCACACTCAGGATTGTCAAGCAAGTGCTGCCCAATCATGGAATCATATCTAACAACAGATGTTTTGGGTTTTGCAAGCATGGGCTGGTTGATTGCGGTCTCTACTCTGCCTATTACGAACAATTGAAGGAACATGTTGTTTGACTCCATCAGCCAATTGCTGGGACATACGGCCTACACTCCTGGCATCCCAGTAGCTCTGAAATTCATAGAATCAGAATCACAGTGCAGAAGAGGCCTTTCAGCCCATCGAGTCTGCACCGACACTTGAGAAACACCTGACCTACCTACCTACCTAATCCTATTTACCAGCACTTGGCCAAATAGCCTTGAATGTTATGACATGTCAAGTGCTTATCCAGGTACTTTTTAAAGGATGTGAGGCAACCCGCCTCCACCACCCTCCCAGGCAGTGCATTCCAGACCGTCACCACCCTCTGGGTAAAAAGGTTTTTCCTTACATCCCCCCTAAACCTCCTGCCCCTCACCATGAACTTTTGCCCCCTTGTGACTGATCCTTGAACTAAGGGGAACAGCTGCTCCATATCCACACTGTCCATGCCCCTCATAATCTTGTACACCTCGATCAGGTCGCCCCTCAGTCTTCTCTGCTCCAACGAAAACAATCCAAGTCTATCCAACCTATCTTCATAACGTAAATGTTTCATTCCAGGCAACATCCTGGTGAATCTCCTCTGCACCCCCTCTGATGCAATCACATTCTTCCTATAACGTGGCGACCAGAACTGCACATAGTACTCCAGCTGTGGCCTCACCAAGGTTCTATACAACTCCAACATGACCCCCCTACTTTTGTAATCTATGCCTCGATTGATAAAGGCAAGTGTCCCATATGCCTTTTTCACCACCCCACTAACATGCCCCTCTGCCTTCAGAGATCTATGGACACACACGGCAAGGTCCCTTTGTTCCTCAGAACTTCCTAGTCCATGCCGTTCATTGAATACTTCCTTGTCAAATTACTCCTTCCAAAGTGTATCACCTCACATTTTTCAGGGTTAAATTCCATCTGCCACTTATCTGCCCATTTGACCATCCCATCTATACCTTCCTATAGCCCAAGACACTCAACCTCACTGTTAACCAGCTGGCCAATCTTTGTGTCATCCGTATACTTACTAATCCTACCCCCCACTTAATCATCTATGTCGTTTATATAACTGACAAATAATAGGGGACACAGAACAGATCTCTGTGGTACGCCACTGGACACTGGAGTCCAGTCATTAAAGCAGCCTTCTGTCATCACCCTCTGCCTCCTACAACTAAGCCAATATTGAATCCACCTTATCAAATTACCCTGTATCCCATGTGCATTTGCCTTCTTTATAAGTCTCCTATGTGGGAATATGATGTTGCTCAATTATGTGGTAGGCCTAACGTCTTTTTGGACTGACGGCAGTATCCTGCTTGTGGAAAATATAATTTGTGTAACCACTGCACAGCAACAGCATGAAACGGCTTCTTTAACCTGATGTTTAAATTTTTGAATTAGTTAATATACTTTATTAACATTTATCTAACAACATTTTTTTCATTTATTTTTTTAATATGATTATATAAAAAAAACAGACACTAACTAAGGGGTGATATTAACCCTAACTACCTAGCAGAAACTGGGCAGGCAAGTGGGCATTTAAAATCAACCAGGCAACTTACCTGCTGATGTCTCTCTTGAATCTCACTGTCTTGAGTTTTCACTTGCTCCTCTGAGTAGGAGGCAGGGAAACCTGCCTGAAGCCAATGGGGGCCTTTATTAAACAAGGAATTCAAGGTCCAAGAACATCTTTGGGCCTGGGCTGCAATTTTAACTGTGGATGGAATTTTCCATGCCACTGGCGTCGGGTGTGCTCAGCGGCGTGAGCGGACAATTTGGCGAGAAGACCAGAAATTGGTTTCATGACGTCGTGAAACCAATTTGCAATCGTGCACTCAGCCCGTCGATGGTGGGTTGTGTTCCCCGCCATTGGACATTAGGAACTTCATTGTAATACATCTGCATATCATTACAAGGCCAGCTCGCCGGAATCACCCCTCCTCGCTGGATCGTCTGCCCACCTCAATCACACCAATGTGTCTCAGAACAGCATTTATAAGGCATGCACTTGGGGGGCTGCACTTTAAGGGGAGCTCTGTGGTGCACAGTAACATTGTGGAGCATTTGTGAGGGTTGCCTGTTAGACATCAAGGTTGAGGCGGCTGAGGGGAGGGAGGGAGGGAGGGAGGGAGGGTGGGTGGGCAAGGACTGCCCTGCAGTTGAGGTGACTTTGGGGATGGTGGTGTTGCAGGACTGCCCTACATTGAGGCTACTTTGGTTGGGGGGTTCTGGGGGGGGGAGGGGTGGTGGTAGGGGGCGGAGGGCTGTCCTGCAGCTGAAGGTGGTGCACAAACACATGCGGGGTGTGGTCGAGGGAAACGGCCACGTATTAAGGAAACCTTGTATAAAATGACCATTCCCCTGCAGCTGAGACAGCTATGACACAGTCACATTGACATCCGTGGAGCTGGGTGTCTAGCTTATTTGCCCATTCAAGCAACACAGTGGCATGAAAGCACTACCAAGTGCTCCAAAGCTTTTCACTCATTGTGCACAGACTCAAACTAATGAGTGTTTTAGTGGACAGTAACTGCAGGACAGTTGGATGACTGTGCACGTTGTACAATTTCCTTGCTAAAGCTGGCTGTGGAGCAGTCACTGCTGGTGGGACTCACAGCCCCTTGCAACGTCAGCACCCCAGTTTGGATCAGTCTTCCCATGGCTCAAACTGACAGCGCAGACTTGCAGTGTGGGATAGGAGAATGCCTATGCCTGAGCTGAGAGCACAGCATGCAGCCCAATGGGCAAAGCTGCTGCCAATTAGTCAGGTGGAGTAGGGCAGAGGGAGGTCGGGTTTCAGGCAGCTATGCAGCGCACTAAACTCTGGACATGCAAGTGGGGGCCATTGCTCTCCAGGATGCATTACGGTGCCTTCAGACTTAACTAAGAGAGGTTCTTAGAACACTCAAGCTAACCCACACGTACCCCTCTTTCATCCTGCAGCATGAGTACATCAAGATCATGGAGCCTGGTGAATTAGCTGTATGCCTCATGGTGTATAGAGAGTGAAGACAACAGAGAAGTGAACAACTGAGGTAAAACAGAAAATGCTGGAAAAACTCAGCAGGTCTAGCAGCATCTGTGGAGAGAGAAACAGAGTTAACATTTCGAGTCTGTATGATCCTTCTTCAGAGCTCAAAATGTTAATTCTGTTTCTCTCTCCACAGATGCTGCTAGACCTGCTGATTTTTCCAGCATTTTCTGTTTTTGTTTCAGATTTCCAGCATCTGCAGTATTTTGCTTTTACCTTTGAGCAACTGAGGTGCCTGACTGTGCAGAGGGGGGAGCAGCACCCTCACGAAGAAGGGGCAGTTGGACACGCCGCCGAAGAGTCACGGTGAGCTGTCGCTGGTCAGTGCTTAGCTGGACCCAGAGTCTATAGACGCTGCCTTTCATTCCTGCAGATGACCAAGAACCAGTGTCGCTGATGACTGAACATGTCTAGGGAACAGGTCGGTCACATCTGCCAGCTGCTGTGGAGGATTTGGTGCCACGGGGACATGGAGGGCATCCACTGCCAGTGACAGTCAGATTGATAGCCGCACTCAATTTTTACACCAGTGTCTCCTTTCAGGACACCACAGGTGACCACTGTGGGATATCACAAGCCTCCACCCACAGATGCACTTATGAGATCATGGTTGCCATCTTCACAAGGGCACACAACTTTGTGCATATTTCCCAGGACCAGGTGTGCGAGGATACAAGAGAAATTGTAATTGTCCAGATCTTGGGTTTCCCACAGGTGCAGGGTGCGATCGACTGCACTCACGTGGTGCTCAGATCTCCATCGCAGGAGGTCAACTATATCAACCACTAGGGCTTCCATTCGTTAAACGTTCACCTCGTGTACGACTGCCACAAACATGTCCTGCAGGTCTGTGCACGGTTTCCAGGAAGTGTCCACGACTCCTACATTCTCAGTCGGTCATAGATCCCTGACATCTTCTAGGGTCCATAGAGGCTGCAGGTTTGGCTCCTTAGAGACAAGGGCTACCCACAGAGGACGTAGCTGATGATACCCATGCGGTAGCCTCAGACTGCAGCAGAGTGAAGATATAACGAGGCTGATGCTGCAGCTCACAAGTTGGGGGAGCAAACATTGGGATGCTGAAGATGAAGTTCTGGTGCCTGAACCAGTCTGTTGGAGCCCTGCAATACAGTCCACAGAGTGTGTCACAAATCGTCATCGCCTGCTGCGCCCATTACAACCTGGTGCTGCAACGGGAAGAGGAGCTGGCTGAGGAGGAGATGCAGGAGCTGGAGGTCTCCTCCGATGAGGAGGATGTTGATGGTGATGAGGGTGAGGAGGTCCTCGAAGGCAATGATGATGGCGATGAGGCCCTTGCACTGGCCAGACAAGACAAGCATGCGCAGGAGGCCCTCATAACTGCTAGATTTGAGGAGGATGATAATGGCATGAAGTGAGGAAACACCATACGATCCACACATTGCATTTATGAACGTTTGACTCCTGTCTGGCTTATGGCAATGCACATACCCTCTGTGATAATGCCCCTCTCATGGAGGCACAGAGGAGGCCCTAATTGTCGTTCAATTGCAGGAGGAAGATGACAACATGTAGTGAGGACACTCCATAGATCTTCACACCACTGCTTAGAATGTCTGACTCCTGTCTGGCTGAGGGAAACTCGCTTCGACTCTGTGATCAGGGTCATATAATAGAGATGCAGCTGTGAAACTTTATAAACATCTGAACCTTTGTCTGCCTTCAGCACCTGACCCCTTCAGGAGCACAGCATCACTGGTCACAGATGCTGAAGAGATGGGGGCCAGCCCCACCTTAAAGGTGCTGAGAACACACAGAGAGAATGATGGAACTCTGTGACACCTGCCCACAACATTCTGGCAGCAATGACAAGCACCTTTGAGGTGCAGACACCAGTAATTTGTCCAGGGAGTGTGAGACCGGACAATCACTTTGATCTGAAGGTTGCACAGAGCACAGGGAAGAGGCCCTTGACTGAGGCACCTGCCTTTATCTTGTGCAGAAAGGTTTCACATCTAAGTGGCATGAACACAGCTCATCAGAACAAGCTGCGAAAGGGAGACATTCTTGGGAATTTATTGAGAATAGTGAACATTATGTACAAATGATTAATACCCATGCCCAGGCTGTGCAACTACATCTTCTTAACACTTGGCCTAAATAGCCAAGTGGTTATGGTACTGGGCTTGTAACCCCAAGATCAAGAGTTTAAATTTCACAATGGCAAACTATGAAACAATGTAACTTCCTCTGAATAGGAACAGATGGAAATGTGTTTGTACTCGAAAGAGTTACATTTTCTTAACACTTGGCCTAAATAGCCAAGTGGTTATGGTACTGGGTTTGTAACCCCAAGATCAAGAGTTCAAATCTCACAATGACAAACTATGAAACAATGTAACTTCATCTGAATAGGAACAGATGGAAATGTGTTATGCTTGGCCTAAATAGCCAAGTGGTTATGGTGCTGGGTTTGTAACCCCAAGATTAAGAGTTCAAATCTCACAATGGCAAACTATGAAACAATGTAACTTCATCTGAAACAGATGGAAATGGGTTTGTACTCAAAAAAAAAGTTATAATTGAAACTGTATCCACCACCTAATAGGCTTGGCCTAAATAGCCAAGTGGTTATGGTACTGGGTTTGGAACCCCAAGATCAAGAGTTCAAATCTCACAATGGCAAACTATGAAACAATGTAACTTCATCTGAAACAGATGGAAACAGGTTTACTCAAAAGAGTATCAAGAGTTCAAATCTCACAATGGCAAACTATGAAACAATGTAACTTCATCTGAATAGGAACAGATGGAAATGTGTTATGCTTGGCCTAAATAGCCAAGTGGTTATGGTACTGGGTTTGTAACCCCAAGATCAAGAGTTCAAATCTCACAATGGCAAACTATGAAACAATGTAACTTCATCTGAAACAGATGGAAACGGGTTTGTACTCAAAAGAGTTACATCTTAACCTTAGCTTGGCCTAAATAGCCAAGTGGTTATGGTACTGGGTTTGTAACCCCAAGATCAGGAGTTCAAATCTCATACTGGTAAAACTATGAAACAATGTAACTTCATTTGAAAAACAGATGGAAACGGGTTTGTACTCGAAAGAGTTACATCTTCTTAATCACTTGGCCTAAATAGCCAACTGGTTATGGTACTGGGTTTGTAACCCCAAGATCAAGAGTTCAAATCTCACAATGGAAAACTATGAAACAATGTAACTTCATCTGAAACAGATGGAAACGGGTTTGTACTCGAAAGAGTTACATCTTCTTAACCTTCCTAACCCTGCAGCTACTTCTTGGTGCTCTCAGGACATCCACAGCAGAGGTGGAGGCAGCCAGTTGACTGCTTTGCCCTGTCTATGATGACCTTGATGGGGATGCACTGGAGGCCCAAGACCTGGAAGGCCTCAGCCTGCTTTCAGGGTCCTATTGTGTCACCTGTGGAGCTGGAGCTGCTGAGGTCACAGGAAGAGGGGATTCAGATGGGCTGGGCACTTCTGGAGGCATCTGGGTGGATGGCCTTGGGGTATGCACTAGCTTATCTTTCTCCCTATGGGTGCCCGAGGGCCCCAGGTTGACTCCTTGAGAAGAAGGGGTAGCTGGAGTGAGATTGGGCTGCCCTGCACCCCTCTCACATACGCACAGTTGGAGGCCAACTATGGCGTTGGTGATGGAATTCAGCCCACACAACAGTGCAAGAGCAGCATCCAGAATCAACGTGTCCATGGCTGACACCATCCTACCAGTGTTGACCTTAGTATGTTAGCATGCTGGTGCTATCACCTCAGCCTGAAAGTGGATGGACTCCTCCATCGTGCCTTGCAATCTGAGGAGTGCAGCGGACGTCCCTTCCTGATGTTCCCAAGCTTGTCTTTGCAGCTCCAGCAACTGTTACATGACCGAGTCCAGAGGCTCATCATCTGACTAGGACTCAGCAAATTTCTGGCCTCCAGCAGTCCTCCAAGTACCGTACACCTGGGAAGTCCTTGCTGCCACCTGCTGTGGATCAGAAAATGCGATGTGCTCACCACATTGTGATCCTGAGGCTACTCTAAAGCTAGTTCCCGCTGAGGTGTGTGTCTCTGCACCAGTGGAGGGTGTGGGGGAGCGCTGTGACGGGTCTTCAGGGAGAGGTTCAGTGGATTCCTCTTCTGAGCTTCCTTTGGCCCTGGGCCATGGATTCTCCTGGCTGTTCGGCAGATGTGTCTGCGAAAGCAAGGAAAGATAATTAGTGCATGGCAGTAGCCTGTGAAACAGGACATATCAGTCACAGATTAGTTGGGCTCTGTTTTTAAAATCCATGAGAACATTGATGTCAGGCATTCCTCTCCAGTTGTGCACCAGTTTGTTCTGCATGAATAGAGATGGAGAGAGTGTAAATGGGATGTCTGCCAGGCCAGATGATAAGTATGCCTGGCATGTGTGGGCGGTGAGTAGTCCCATGGACAAGATGAGGACATTGAAGGCATGTGTGTGAGAGAGTGAATGGTGATGTCCCTTGAACTCACAGTGATTGATGGCCTTGTGAATGTGTGATGGGTTTGTGTGTGTGTGTTGAGAATGATGAGAAGAGTGACTAACCCTGGTGGAATGGAGGAGATCGTTCACCCTCTTCCGGCATTTGGTAGCTGTCCTCTTTTGTGGGGTGTTGGTGCCGACCATAGCAGCTACTGCCTCCCATGCTGGATTGGTGATGCCGCTCCTGTGGCCAGAGTGGGGATAGAAGACATCACAGCGGGCCTCCACGGCATCCAAAAGGCGCTCAAGGGATGCATCACTAAACTGGGGGTGGGTGGCTGCTGTCTATCTGCTTTCTGGGGCCATCCTTTCTTCTGTGCAGCAGTCCTGGCTGGAAGTTCACTTTAAATGTGGTGCCCGGCATGATGAAGTGGCAAGGTGTTGGTGTGGCAGTCGAAAGAGAGCCTGCCTGCCCTGGAAATGGCGTGTTTCCTGGGAATGCATAATTAAGGAGGCGGGTTTGACGATACGGTGTGAGAAGCCACCATTGTGGCCAATAAGTAAAACATCATTTTCTCTGCCCACCACTGCACTCAGTGCAAATCTGTCCTGTGACTTGAGTGGCAATCACGTTGTGCCTTTCCCACCAGGTAAAGATAGCAGGAAGTGGATCCAGAACCAGAATAGGCCCAAACATGAATTTTGTTTTACTTTTCTTGTTGGGCCAAGTGCTCCTCTGGAAAGCTTAGGCCTCTCTTCTCCAGTGAGATCCACTTGAACCAGCCTCTGTATGACTTATGTTGCTGCATTTGTTCCTCTAGTGTTGACTAGCAACATCCTGCTACATAAAATTCTACTCCTGCCTACTGCTTCCAACCTTTTTCAGATGGCCAACCTAACCTCTTAAGTTAGAATTTTGATTGGATCATGCACACTCTTAAGCAAATACTGTAATACTAATGTGAATGACCGGAATGACCTAAAAGCACGGGTCCATGTGTTAATGACATGCTACTTGACATGTTTTAGCTAACAAGCCGTGGCCCCTCATAGGTTTCAATGAGAAATGGAGAGATTACTTCCTAAAGTTCGTCAATGTGTTGTTCCCTTGGGGTTAGCTTTATAAGTCCCTTGAATTAAGCATGAATGTTATAATGGACAAGCTGAGTTTCCTATTGAAATGATTAAAGCAGAATAGACTTTAAGGAATTGCAGTAGGCTATTGATACAATTATATCAGCAGTTCATTGCATTCAGGTTAGCCAAGCTTTATAAACTGCAGCTGGAGCCATTAGGACAGCTGTGCTTCTTTCTTATTGTATTCACGCAAGCTATAAGAATATGACTCAACTCCCACAGGACTGCAAATGGGGCTTGTGCATGTCTAAATGTAAAACTAGTTAAATTCTCTAAACTCTGGGGAGAAAGGGGGCAAACTGTGGTGTAGTGACTTACAATGGAATGCTTTCCTCTCAGGACTTTGAGACTGAATTCAGATTTGCCTGCTGCAAAAGAGAAGAGCTTTAAACAAACTTGACTCCATCTCTGAGAACTATTTACCCATATTCTGGCTCAATATACAAGTCACTCTTAGGCAGGCTAGAATGATGGCTGGTTTTGTAATGTTACAGCCAAATTGAAGTAGTACTGAGTGATATTCTGACAGAGTCTATGACACATTTATTAGCAGCAATGGATCGGCATCTAATCAATGCTATATTGATGTGAGTGATTGATGATGACACACTCCATTCAATTCAAATTTCTTTTGCTCAAATTATATGATATATTATATTATATACTAGGTAATCTAATAGGATTTTATTGCAATTCATATCGCTTCCATAATACTGTTAAACAATACATATATTTTTCGCACAAAAAATGACTGAACTATCACTAGAGTGGACCAGGCCTAAAAGAAGTGAAAAAATGTTCGGGCAATAACATTTTTCACATTGCTGTACACACAAAATCTAAAATAAATGTGTAAGTCCTGAACTTCCATGGGGATTCTCCTGAGTTTCCTTTCTTAATTCCAAAGGGAAATTGTTAAAATCCATGAAAAAATGTATAAATGGTCATTCTCAACAATAAAGAAAAAAATCCATCAAAATTCAAATTGACATTCTCTGTTTAGTTCCTCAAGCTCTACAAGAGCTTCCCTCAGCTGAATTCTGTTCTGAAATTTATCTATTTTTGGCTGGTATCTGGAATGATAATTGCTAAAAAAAATGGGCAGCAAGACTGTCATAACCTTACCCCCACTCTATCCTTGCCCTACTATGTCTTTGCTCCTCTGTGTCCTTGCCTCACTCTGTCCTTGCCCTACTCTGTCATTGCCTCATTGTGTTCTTACCCTGCCATGACTCCAGTTCTCTCCCATTTCACTGTTTGTTCTGAGACATGGCTTTGGTCAGCCAGAGAAACCTCACAGCTGAAAGCCAAAGGGGCCTTGAGCACCTGGAAGGTAAGTTTTTTAACAGTATTATTTAACTATTTAAAAAAATTCCTGGCTTGTAATTTGCAGTCAGCAGAGAAGTGACAGCACGAACTGCTCACCTTGAAGAAAGCTGCTGATGCAGTAAGCTCTGTGGCATGGATTCTCTTTTCAGAACATTAGTTTGACAGTTTCGCCTTCATTATTTCCACACAACCTGGGCCTATGTGTTACTGTAAGATTTTAAAAGTGACGCCGTAATGCTGCAATCTGCAGATGGGTCCTCTGGGAGCTGCCTGAGGTTACTCACCATAACCATATGACATGTCCTTTTTGGAAACTCAGCAGCCTTCCATCTCCCAAGCAGCACTCACTAGGGTACACTTTGTAGGAGCATAAGGATTGATAGACAGCCACACAAGACATGCACTAAGTGCTAAAAATTCAATAGTGCCATTTTTCAGGCGTGAGAATTCTGAAGTGTGATTATCCCCACACCTCAAACATGTTTGTGCTGCCTGCTCATCAGCATGGTCGCAACATGCAGCCCCAAATAAACTGTGCTGCTGACTGGCTACATGCTCAGCAGGGGCCCGAGTGTGTGTGTGGCTAGCATGAGATACAGTTAGCTTTCATTCCTTGAAGGCAACCTGCAAGTTTTAAGAAGTATGTGCATTCTGCCTGCAGCAGCCAGTTGAACTGTTTGAAAAAGTTTCAGGGAAGGAATAAGCATTCCAATGGAGCAGCAGACCAGAAAGAGGGCTCTCAGCTTCTCTGATGCAGCACTGGGGGCCTTAGTCCATAAAGTGCAGTAAAGAAAAGATGGCATCTTTCTGCAGGAGGCTCTCAAGCCACACATTGCAAATGAATGGGGGCAGTGAGCCACTGAGGTCAATCCAAGCAGTCTGGTCCTGAGGACCAGGATGTACTGCAAAAAGTTTAATGTCCTCACGAATGGCCAAGGTCAGTGAGTGCAACTTTAAATGCCATTTCCTGCTCACCACATCACCAACCACTCACACTGTTCAACGTACCACTCCTCCATCGCTCACCATCGACAATCTCTAGCAGTCAAGACTCAGGCTTGACATTCATATGCTCCACCCCACCCTCTTACACTTACCACTTAAGGAACAATAGTGAAGCTATTACACAATTGGACATACACTACAGTTTGCCGTATAGCAGAAAAGAGATAGAGAAGGAAATCTGCAGGCAAATTACAGAAAGAGCCACAGCGGTAATAATGAGAATGTTCATTATCCTAATATAAACTGGGCTAGTCATAGTGTGAAAGTCAAAGGGTTGGCAGGGTGGATTGGGGGATATGGGGAGAGGAGAGGAATAACCGTACAAGAGAACCTTTTCAATCAGTGTGTTTCCAGGCCGACATGGAAGGAACCAGTATTGAATCTAGTCCTGAGGAATGAATTGGGACAAGTTGAGCATGTTTCAGTGGAAAACCATCTCAGAAACAATGATCATTATATCACCAGGTTTAGAATAGGTATGGATGAGGACAAGGAGTAGTTAAGTATAAAAGTTGAGTGGCCACCTAAATGGAAATTCATATGCGGCAGCTAAACACCTATTGGCTGGCTCTGACCAATGGCCTTCACACATAGTCTGCTAGCTTAAATAAGATGGAGGAAGGTTTCACCTTATTTGTTCAATGCCTCACTGAAATGTTGTGAAGCATTCCCCAACTCCTGGCTAGCAGACACGTGCAGGTGGGTCCTGAGAGGGAAAGTGGAGAAAGGGAAGAAGTGAGAACTGTTAAAAGTGCACCCACTCCTCACCATTGTTCCTCCCAACCTCCTCTGTCAGAAACCCGCATGCTGCCACTTGTCCCAGAGGCAAATGTTACTCCTGCCAAGGCACAGGTCTTTGATGGGACCCTCACAGGCTACAAAGGAGTAGGTCAGCCAAAAATATCCGAGCAGTCAGAGCAGGTGTGTGACTAGCTGATCTCTTGCTCTGCTGAAGCCATAGAGGTAGCAATACCCAGGGCTAATAGGAAGAGAAAGAATTTGTAGCTACAGATGAGTAATCGCTCGGCTGTTTAACACTGTCTTAAATAGCATTTTGTTCAATTTTTATGCACCATAAACATTATTTCAAGTCTCCATTGTTGTTGTCGTCTACCAAGTGACCTTCAGCCTTGAGAAAAATAGTACACCAAGGGTAGAAGTTGAGCATTGGGTGTTAGTGAGGTGGATGGATCTTTGACTGGGGAATGTTTTGGGTTGGGGTTGGGGTGGGGGGGGGGTTGGTGGGGGGTGGGCGGTGGTGGTGGTGGTGGTGGTGTGTGTGTGTGTGGTGGTGGTGGTGGTGGTGGTGGGAGGGCTCACTGGATACAGCATTGGTTCAGGTAAGCTGAAGTGTGCTTTAATGAGTCCATCTTCAACATCCCTGGCAGCTAAGTGAATGGCTGACTTACCATGTTTGGCACCTCCTCCTTTTCCTTCTCCCCTTCCTCTTACTCCTCCTCTTCTGAAGCTGCAGTGTGATCCCACCCTCCTCCTCCTGCAGTTCCAGTCCTCCCCACTGCACTATGCAGTGCAAAGTGCAACAGACCACAAACATTCTGGTGTACACTGAAGAGTATCACTAGATCTACCCTGGTACCCAAACTATATCTTCAGCAGCCTGATGGCTTGCTTAATGACAATTCTTGTGCTTGTACCTTTCCAGGGCATCAGTCATAGTGCATGCCACAGGTGTCATCAGTCACACCATATAGAGTAGCCCTTATCTCCAAGGAGCCAGCCACTGGCTCCACTTGAAGGTATGAATATCTGCAGGAAACTTGATACTTGACTGACACAGATTGAAGGCACCATGGCAGTTTCCTGGATATCTTGCACAAACATTCAAGATGATCTTTTGCTGATTACATACCAGCTGAGAATTAATAACTGACCTGACTGTTCCATAGGTGATTTCCTGATCGCACACGAGTTAAATGCAGAAGTCAGTGAGTTCCTGCCTGCTTCCCAACACCTGGCATTTTTGCTCTTTTAACCTCTAAAAGCACCAACACCTGCCCACCCTGGTGTCTTGAAGCTCCCCCCAGCCCCCAATAGAGTACAAAAGAAAGAAGCTATGTTAAACCTACATAAAACTGTGGTTCAGCCCAATTTTGGGCACTATTCTTTAGGAAAGATCTGAAGACTTTGGAAGGAGTACAGAAGAGATATAGATCCAGGGATGAAGGATTACAGTTATGTGGAGAGACAGGAGATTGTGCTCCTTAGAACAGAGAAGGCTAAGTGGAGGTTTTATATGGGGCAGAATTTTCTGCCTGTCGGGCAGGCGGGCCCGACCCAATTGCTAGTGGGTGGGGAGCCGATCCCCGCCAGAGAAGCGGGCCCTGCCGCCATTTTAAGTGGGCGGGTCAATTGAGGCGCCCCACCCCCCCAGCGTGACGCCTGGCGGGAAGCGTTATGCGCTTCCTGTGTGGGCAGGGTGGGGGGGGTATTCCCCAAACGCAAGAGTGCTAAGTACTACCTCAGGGAGATCGCTGAAAGTTGTTCAAACAATAAAAACAGAAAAATTTAAAATACATTAACATGCACCCCTCATTGACAATGTCACACGAGATGGGACATGTTAATAAATTTCACTAAAACTTTATTGAAGTTTTTTTAACCCTACATGAAACCTCATCCCGCCAATGGATGAGGTTTCATGTTTTTTCTATTTCCCACTGGAGCTCCTGGTTGGATGGGCAGGTCCATTAGTTATTCTAATTATCCTGTCAATGGCCTCAATTGGCCATTGACAGGTCGGCGGGCCAACAGCTGATTTTTCTGTGTCCCCACCTTCCTGAATATTTAAATGGGGCGGGATGACGTCGGGGGTTCCCCTCGGCATCATCCCGCATCATTTTGTGCGTCGGTGAGCAGGCCCCGCCCCCTGCTCGCCAACGGCAAAATTCAGCCCATGGTGTTTTAAACCATGATGGGTTTAGATAGTGTAACCAGGGAGGTATCATGACCTCGGTGTCCCTACTTCCTTTCCTTCTGACTTTGGAGCGGGGCATTCCCTATGGGGCACTAGGTCCCTGTCAGTAGGAGTCATCGACGTGGGACAACACTGGGCAGGGGATGGCTCCCTTCGGGACAAGAACCGAATTCCTCAACAAACTGGGGGCAGAGCTGAAGCCCGGAGGCAGGACCTTAGCCAGGAGCTGGAGACTGGGAGTCACGGCCTTGAGGAGTCGAGGCCATGTATAGGACAGACTGAGATCTCTGATGGTAGCTGGAGAGCCAGGAAGTGGCAGCAGAGTGGGCAAACAGCTTCTAGAGACCTAGGCGGACCACCAGGACAGCACCCCTGAGTTTGAGAGGCCATAAGGAGAGGAAGACCCACTTCATGGCTAGGGGACTCGATAATTGGGTTCATGTAGTCACGAGAAGTTAATAATGGGATCTCCGCCAATTGAACTCAGCTGTCTGGCTGATTAGAGATAAGGAGTTAAGCTTTCGACAATATCCAGATGGATCTGGAGTATTGGCCATAAATATTTACTGTAAATATTTTGTTCCTTTATGTTAAGCTTTTCATTGAGAATTTATACAGATTTCAAAGGAACCTGTTTTATAACCTTCGTGCAGTCCATGTGCTTGAATTACACATTACAATAGGGTAGATATAAAATAACTGCTTCCAGTGGCTGAAGGGTTGATAGCCAGTTGTCACGGATTTAACATGATTCGCAAAAGAAACAAAGGTCACAAGAGGAAAAGTATTTTTACACACCAAGTGTTTAGGATCTGGAATGCACTGCCTAAAAGGGTGATGGATATGGATTCAATAAATGCTTTCAAATGGGAATTGGATGAATGCTTGGAAGAGAAAAAAATGCAGGGGTACAGGGAAAGAGCTGAAGAGGGAACTAAGAAGAGCTGCCACTAGACTCGATGGACTGAATGGCCTCCTTCTGTGGTGTTCTTATTGTGATCTGGAATGCACTGCATTAAAGGATAGTCAAATCAGATTCACTAATAATATTATACAGCGGACAGGCTGAATACTTGAAAGGGAAAAAAAACTACAAGGCTATAGGGAAAGAGTAGGGGAGTTAGAACTAATCGGATATCTCTGTCAAAGGGCCAGCCCAGGCAAGATGAGTCGAGCAGCTTCCTTTGGTATGGTGTCATTCTATGATTCTATGATAGATCCTGACGGCTTTCATTTGGGAAGAGAAATAGTTGGCTGAATGGCAATTGTGAATGCTGTGAAAGCATTATCACAGGAATGGTAAATTTTAAGGGTTAATTTTGGTGCTAAAGAGTGGACTTGCCATTGAACAATATGCAGAATTCTCTATTAATTCTTTGTTATTTTTGGGAGGGGCAGTAGAATGTTAAACTTCAGTTGCCCTTGCTGACAAGTTAGCGTGACAGCTAGGCTGTACTTTTATTGTCTCCAGAGAATTGGCCTCACACCAAGTGGAAACAGTAAGTTTTGTTTAAAATCACTCATTGCCAGTGGCACACAAGGCAGAAAGTTAATGCCTGGTTTTGAATGCTGATACCTTTGCCATCAAGAAACGTTGATAGATGTGGGGCTTTGGCCCAAACCTTCTACAGGAGAGTTCATGGTAGGACACCACATAAATTGAGCCAATGCTTCCAGATCTACAATGTGTCTATTTGTTGATCTCCCTAGGCTGTATTTCAAAACTATCAAAAGTCAGTTCCCCAGAGCTTCTAGTTATGCTTGACTCAACTTTCCTCTCACACAGGGATGTAGAAGAATATTTAAAAAAATAAAATTTAAAAGAAAATGCCAAGAGTTTATATCTATTCTTTTTGCTTTCCCCAATATCTATATGGATGCTTCCCATGACATCATTCTCCTCTATACACCCAAGACTTATAGTCTCCTCTGAAGCTTTTGAGATCAGTAAGTCACTTAACTATCAGTATTAAAACAGAATATGCATATGGAATCTACACATATATCTTTCATTATGAATGATATGGATAGATCTTAAGTAGAGAAAATAGAACAGTACCTGAATGGGTCCAGGCGTTATTTGTATTGCATGGTTTGAACTAATAATTTGGAACTAAGACTCAAGAAAATTTGGTGGGAAGGGAGGAGGGGTGAAAGAGAAGGCAGCCACTATTTGGCAATTATGACTGCAAAAAACCATAACAGATTTGTCAAGAATGATTTTCCCTTCTTAAATCTATATTGACTCTGCCCAACCGCATTATTATTTTCTAAGTGCCCTGTTAGCACATTCCTAATAATAGATTCTAGCATTTTCCCTGTTGCTGATAACAGATTAGCTGCCCTGTTTTCTCTCTCCCTTCTTTCTTGACTGGCAGTGTTATGTTTTACAACCTTCTAATCCATTCTAGATTCTAAGGAATTCTGGAAGGCATCCTTTTTTCCATTTTTACTAGGGTCACATGATGGAAAATGCGTCAGATAAAGTAGCATGCTATTGGATTATGGATACAACATGCCCACCCATAAATCAGTGTCATCCCTCTCATTCTGAGTCTTCAACCTGGCCTTTCCTGAAACTGCCTTCTTCTCCTTTTTGCAGCCCAGGGACAGAGGGATTCCCTTTATGGGAAATCTATTTCCCAGTCCAGAAATTTACTTTTTCCGGTATATGCAAAAACCATTAGGAGAAGCCTTTTAACAAAAACTACAGCGGAAGACCAACCTAAAATAACTGTATGCAGTTGCCACCAATTTACCACTCATACGGTGGTTGCATTCTCAGAGGTCAGCTTTGGGATGGAAGTTGGGAGAATGGTGGCTACGCCCACCTGCCCCTGTTTGCCTACAGTTGGGCAGGCACTTGACAACTGGTACTGCAGACGGATGGATTCCCATAAGGAGAATGTTAGTGCAACCTTTTGTGGTGGCATGGTAGCCACACCACCCAACTTTAAGGATTTTAACACCCCAACAGCATGTGAAACAGGTAACAAAAAGAAAAAAAAAACAGGCCTCAGAGTGGAAGGGTGAATTGGAAAATCATTTTGCCAGGTTTTACAGAACAATGGAAACATAGGGCAGAGTATTGCGCTCGTCATGTGGATGTGTGCCCAAACTGAACAAGTGTAAAATGATGCGTGATATTTCAGTCGGCGGGCATGCATGGGAGTCAGCAGCACGTCCACCGACAATTAAGTGGCCTATTAAGGCCCTTAATGAACTAATTGATTGAAATTTTTTGCTGCCTGTCCAACCGTTCAGTTGACGGGCAGGCGAAAAGGCCAAGCAACCTTTGCATTTTTGGCAAAACCTCCTCCACAGGCGGGATGAGGTTTCACCCAGTGACTTAAGAAAAAACTCTTTGAACTCATCTCTAACGTGTCCCTGCTCATGTGGCAGTCACGTGAGAGGACATGGTTTTTAACATTTTAAAATTCTTAATTGTTTATTTGCTTTTCCTAGCAAACCCACACGCATGCAGGAACTTCCGCGCTTGCCCTCCTCCTCCCTCCACACAGGCAGCACTGAGCGCTGCAGCGCGCGTTTCATGCTGGCTGACCAATTAACGGCCAGACAGCATGAAATCATGGTCAGGGCCTGATCCCAGGTGGCGGTCCGTTTCACGGCTGCTCCTGCTCCTTGCCCCGCCAAGCCTGCTCGACAACCGGAAAATCCTGGCCAAAGAATCATAGAATGATTACAGCACAGGAGGCCAGCTCTCTGCAAATGCAACTCAGCTGGTCCCACTTCCCTGCCCTTTCCCCGTAGCCCTGCAATTATTTCATCTTCAGCTAAGACCCGTTTTCCTTTTGAAAACACAATTGGATTTGCATCTGCCACCCTTTCAGGTAGTGCATTTGCTGAGTAAAAATGTTTTTGCTCGTGTCTCCTTTGGTTCTCTTGCCTTTCAACTTAGGTCAGTATCCTTTGGTTCTTGACCCTTCCTCATTAGCAGTAGATGCAGGATGTTCAAATGTTCAAGAGGAGCTTTGAGGTTGGAACATGCTAAGCGAAATTTACTGTCATTCTGAGTTTCAAAAGTTAAAAACAAAATCTAAAAATAAAATTTCACCTACATCTTTGAGTCATTGTTTCACAATTAATTATACTATATTGTAGTCTGATCATAGAAAGAATTGTCTTGTGTGGCAGGTTAAAGATGTTTGGGTGGTAAATATGGGTGTTTACCCATAATTGCCACCCAAATGTATTCAGTAACTAGTTTTTGATTTATTGCCAGAAAATTAGACATAATTACGTTAACCAGCTTAAAACTAAGAATTACCTGACCTTTGCTAATGTATCATACATGATTCCTATTACCAGTAACAGGACCAAAATGACACCTAAATTCCTATTAAGATGTAAGACATGATTTAGAAACCATGAGCATCACAATTCAGCTAAAATTATTAAAAAGAACGAGGCAAATTAGCTCAAAAAGTATTTTTCAACAGCAAACTGGGGTTGAAAGTTATGGGGAAAAATTTTATTTGCATTTTCCCCAGTGTAACATTTATATACAAAATCAGAGGGACAATAGATGCAAACTCCAGTTATAAGAAATCACACAAAACCAAAGGCTACTGATCTGAATTGTAAAAGGTATTACTTTTCAAACTCACAACCCTGCAAGTGCCAAAACCTTTCCAGTGCACTCATACCCCAGTTGAAACCCAAGTACTGACCCTTGTGATACCCTGCTAGTTACAGCCTGCTAATTTGAAAATGCCCCATTTCTTCCTGCTCTATGCCTTTTGTCCATTAGCCCATGCTCAATTCATGCTAATATATTACTGTCAATCCCAGGGGACCTAATTTTGTGTAATAATCCCTTATGTGGCACATTAATGAATGCTTTTTGAAAATCCAAATACATTACAACCTCTGATTCCACCTTATCCATTCTACTAGCTGCATCGTCAAAAAAAGTCTGATTTGTCAAACAGGAAAAATCAGTGTTGATTCTGTTTAATTATATTGGGTAAACTTTTTCGTTTGGCAGGTGGGCGCGCGCCTGACCCAACTGAGTGTAAAATGACGCGTGATATTTCGGTTGGCCCACAATGAGAAGGCCTATTAAGGCCATTAAAAAGTTAATTAAAATAAATTTTTCACTGCCCGTCCAACCTTATGGTTGGCAGGCAGGCAGAAATGCCTAGCGGCCTTTGCAATTTTTTGGAAACCTCATCCACAGGTGAGATGAGGCTTCCTAAAGCAAATAAAAATTAAATAAAAACTTTTAATTTTTCATTAATAACATGTCCCGGCTCATGTGACAGAGTCACATGAGTGGGGATATGTTTCAGTACATTTTTATTTAAAACATTTTTTTTCATATATCTTCATCTCCCAGGGGCAGCTCTCTGCCTCAGGGAGATTATGTAGCACACACTCACCGGCATGTGCGAAGTTCGTGCTCGCCAAGCTCGCACTCCTCCCCCTCTCCCGCACAGGAACGCTGAGCGCTGTCGCTCGCGTTTCATGCTGGGCAGGCCTTCCGGGCTCGATCGTAGGTGGTGGTCAGCTTCCTGATCGCCCCCGCCGAGCTTGCACGCCAAGGGCAAAATTCTGCCCATTATAATTTTCGAAGTGCTCTGATACCATGCCCTTAATGATGCTGCCAGATCTGCTGAATATTTCTGGCATTTTTAATTTTTATTTCAGATAGTAAGCGAGTGCAGTATTTTGCTTTAGTAAACAATTCTAACTCTATCTCCAGGTTCCAATGAATTTTTATGAATTTCTACATTTAAAAATCATACAGCTCCCCAACACAAGAAAGCGTGCTTAATCTTCCCAAGGTTAGGCATCATTATTGGGGATCTGGACTGGAACCTGTCCAATCCATTCAACCTCAGAAAGAAATCATTCCTCTCAACATAGCTAGCGAAAGAACACCCATACAAAAATGAAATATTGAAGCTGCTGGAAATCTGGAATAAAAACAAAAATTGCTGGAAATACTTAGCAAGTTTGGCTGCACCTGTCGAGAGAGAAACTGAGTTTACGTTTCAAGTCCATTTTAACTGGGAAACGTTAGAGATGTAACAGGTCTTAAGCAAGTCATACCTTCATTTTTCAACATATTGTAATTATTTGTATGCTGAAATGTTCATAATGATTGTCTATAATTAAGTTTTGAATTATAATCACTTTCTTTATTTGCATAGTCATCACCATTCGATACCTGCCGCCATGATGATTTTTCACTAAACCAATTATCTAATTATCTAAGTACAGAGGCAGGGAAAGGATTGAGGGGGGAAAGAACAAAAGGGAAGATCTGAAATAAGATAGAAGGCAGGAGAAATTAAATGACAAAAGGGATATGAAGGAATGAAGTTAAAGGAGATAGTAATGGGACAATAAGAAACAAAAGTGGGTCTAGAGGAGGTGTAAGTAGAAAACAGAGCATCATCAGCAACAATAGCCATTCAAAAGCAAAAAAAACAGGAGAAACTAATGGGCAGAGGTTATAACCTGAAATTGCTGAACTCATTGTTGAGTTGGCAAAGGCTGTAAAGTGACTAAACAAAAGATGAAGTGCTGCTCCTTAAGCTTATGTTCAGCTTCACTGGAACAGTGTAGGAGACCAGGATAGAGAGTTTAGAATGAAAGTAGGGTGGAGAATTAAAATGATAGGCGACCAGAAACTCAGGGTCTGCAAAGTGTTCACCCAACCTGCTGCAAAGTGGCTACCCAACCTGATGGTCCAACATCAATAGCAATGAATACAGTATATTAAATTGAAAGCAGTACAAGCAAAACATTTTTTATCTGGAAGAAGCATTTTGGGTCTTGGACAGTAGAAAGGGGAGAGGTCAAAAAAGAGGGAAAGAAAGAGAAGAGAGGTTATGGCAGACAGACAGCAAAGTAGAGTTAAGACCAGAACCAGATCAGCCTTGATCTTATTGAATAGCAGAGCAAGCTTAAAGGGCTGAATGGCCCACTCCTGCTCCTAAGCGCTATGTTTGCAGGTAAAAGAGAAGGCGTTCCATCTCCTGGGCTTGCATATCAAAGGTGACCTGGGAAGGTAGAGGGGTGTTGGGGTGATTGAGGAGTGGACCAGGGCATCACGAAGCTAACAGCCCTTTTGGAATGCTGAAATGGGGAGGGAAATGGAATATATGGTGGTGCCATGCTGGAGGTGCTGAAAATAGTGGAGAATGATCTTTTGAATGTGGATGCTAGTGGGGTGGAAAGTGAGGACAAAGGGAACTCTGCCATGGTTCTGTGAGTGGGGTGAATGGGGTGAGAGTAGAAATGTGGGAAATAGAATGGACATGTTCGAGGGTCCTGGTCAGCTGAGGGAAAAGGAAGACTTATCAGAAGCACTGGTATGGAAGGTTGCATTTGTCAAAACAGGTGCAATGGCAATGGAGAAACTGGGAGAATGGAATGGAGAGCTTGCAGAAAGCAAGGTGTGCAGAAATGTAGTCAAGATTTGTACAAGAGTGGACTTATAGTGGATATTGCTCAATAGTCTATCCCAGAAATGGGGACAGCAAAGTTAAGGAAGATAAGAGAAGTCAGAAATGGACCATGTGAACCCGAGGGAGAGGTGGAAATTGGAAGCAAAGTTGATTAAATTTTCCAGTTCAGAGCGAGAGCAAGAATGGAACCAATACAGCCATCAATGTATTGGAAAAAGAGTTGAAGGAGGGATCTGAGTAGGACTGGAACAAAGGATGTTCCACATACCCTCAATAAAATGTAGGCGTAACTAGCATTCATATGGATCCCTATAACAACACCTTTTATCTTGAAGAAACATGTATAGTGGCAATCATGCTATCAGTTTTGATAGAAGCCAATGCCTTGTTGAAAATTGTCTCTCTCCACAATCGGGAGCAATGGCGAACACTCAAAATGTATTCACCACAGGTGAATTCTGAACCTGCTATTAGAGAGGCATAGCTAGGCTAGACCAACCTCTTGACTGGGACCAGAATATCCCCTTCAAATAATTTGATGAAAATTTCTCTTTAATTATGACCAGCGTTGTTACCTACAAATTCAACACTTTCATAATAAACACATGGGTGAAACATTTGTGAGATGAATACCATCAGAACGGTCAATATACAGAACAGCTCAAGTAGCACCAAGTTGCATCATGCCTTTTCCTACAAACTAGAGGATAAGGGTGTTCAGCATACCAAGGGTGTTCAGCATACCAAGGGTTAATGTAGGACTGGAGCACAGCACTGCCCACAGTATGATGTAGAAAGACATATGGCAGTAGACAGGAGACAGAGTTGAGTGGAGAGATCAGAGTAGAAGTCAACATGAAGTTAGCTCCTAGTTTGGGCTATGCTTTGTACATATGTATTACGTGATACCAATAAGCACTGCTGTATACCTTATAAGTCTTTGAACCTCTTCATGAACAAACTGAATGAACCCTTACAACAGAAACCTACTATGTCCAGATATCTATCCCCTTCCATGTAACCAGTCTGCTTCTCAGGGCTTAACTGGAAATGATCAAGCAATCAACCTCAATGTGTCTTTGTCTTATCTTTCTGCCTTCCGTCAGTTCCAGGGACTCCACATCTCCTCTGGCCAACTCCAGATCCAGGGCAGGCCGTAGTGCCATGATGCACCAAGTGCACCTGTGCTGGAGTGTCCAGTCAGCATTTATCTTGGAAAATGAAGCAGGAATAAAAAATACCCTTTCTTTCTCATAAGCATGTCAGTGAAGGGCCAGTGCCTAATACAGGTGGAGGCCCAGCATTGACCATTCTATCGCCAAAGATTGGAGTATCATGAAATAGGCGATGGGTAGCTTTCACCATTTTTTCTGACTTTTGTGTCAGGGAATTGAGATTTCAATGGGGCCAAGGCTCAGGAAAACCTGCCCTTTAATAAATTATCCCATTATTTGAGATTGTGCAGGTATACTGCATATCAGTGAGTTTATGATTAAACCAGGTTCTTATGGTCATATGAAAGAGTCCAATAAATTCTCCTATCTCTAACATTATAACCTTGTTATAAGTAAATCTCGTGATATGACATAAACCACCATCATTCCCATAATTTTTGTAATCTGTGGCAGTGAGAGAACAATTGACAACAGTTGCACAGATGAGAAAAGGGAGACTGCACATCTATAATTATAAAATGTAGCGGATGTGTGGGAGTGTGTTTACGGGTGTAGCAAATGCTTGGAGCTGGGATTGGGTTTTATAAACTCCGCAAACATCTATTTTATTATGTCATCTGCATTCTTTAAATGTGATGCAATTTTCTAACAGATTGCAGACAAATTAAAAGAAAAAAATCTGCTACTTTCAGTCATAAGTTTAAAATCAAAGAGAAAACTCTGTTTAATATGCCTTATATTATGTTACTTTCAATTAATCTTGCCTAATTGAACACAATTCAGGGGAAAATAATGGGTTTTGAACTTCACTAAGGCCGTATGTACATCTGCATTGTTTGCTGACTTTAAAAAATTACTAACCAGACTGAAGCATCACAACTATTCAACTTGATTCAACTTTAATAACCTCAAACCAAATTCTTCAACACACACTGCTATCTGCAAAGACCTAGGGCAGGATTTTTCCTATGGCGGGCAGGCTGGGCAGGAGCAGGTGGTGGCGGGCGCAGAGCTGATCGCTGCCCGCAAGCGGCTCAACACTGCCATTTTACAAGGGCGAGCCAACTTTGTATGTGCATGAAAGGGCACAGCAATCTCCCTGAGGCACAGAGCTGCCTTAGGGAGATTAAATGGATATTACAACAATTAAGTAAATGATTAAAAAAATTATTTAAACATATTCCCTCATGTGACTGTGTCAAATAAGTTGGGACATGTTGTTAAATTTATGAAAACGTATTTACTTATTTAATAAAAGCTTCAGGAAACCTTATCCTGTCCGTGGATGAGGTTTCCTGAAAAACGCAAAGGCCGCTTGGGCTTTTCACCTGCCTGCCAACCTTAAGGTTGAACGGGCAGCGTTCACAAGTGCTTCAATTAATTTCTTAATGGCCTTAATAGGCTGTTTACATTTTGGCGGGCACACAGCCGACTCCAGACCGGACCCGCCAAACGAAATACCGCCATGGTGCGCAGCGATGTCAGGACATATGTTATTTTACACTTCGGCGTGACGGGCCCACCCCCGCAGGCTGACTGGAAAATTCTGCCCCTAGGCTGAAATCTTGTGCTGCTGCCAGCAGTTGGAAATGAGCTGGCTGGACGCACTTAATTGTGCAGGAGGTGGAATGTCAGCTTTCCGCTGGCACGATGAAAGGATTGAAGGTGAATTGAGCTTCCTGATGGCAAGTGGTGGGAACCTGTTTGTAATGCATTAGCATGCCAGGTATACTCATCAAAACACCATTTCATCAGATTAAATGGTACCTTAGCAATTAACTCTGCAGCAAATGAGAAGCACGTGCCTTCAGATTTGCAACCGGCTAAAGGTGGCGTGCAGGAGGTAGTCTTCCTGTTGGATTTGGACTGAGCAGGAGGTGGTAATGTAGTGGTAATGTCACTGGGCTAGTAATTCAGAAGGCCCAGGCTAATACTCTGGGGTTATGTGTTCAAATCCCACCATGCCAGCTGGTAGAATTTAAATTTAATTGACACAATCTGGAACTCAAAGATATTCTCAGCAGTGGTGACCATGAAACCATTGTCAATTGTTGTAAAGACCCATCTGGTTTACTAATGCCCTTTAAGGAAGGAAATCTGCCATCCATTTTTGGTATGGCCTACATGTGACTCCAGACCCATAGCAACGTGATTGACACTTAAAAGGCCGAGTAAGCCACTCTGTTGTATCAAGCCGCTACAAAGTCTACAGCACTGTCGATGTACCTACACCACACGGACTCTAACGATTCAAGAAGGTAGTTAACCATTACCTTCTCAAGGACAATTAGGGATGGGTAATAAAGGCTAGCTGAGCCAGTGATGCCCACATCCCATGAACAAATAAAATAAAAGAATTGCTTTTCTTTCATGCAAAGCTTTGTGACCACAGGAGAGGAAACGTTGATGCTTTGAGATTGGGTGATGGCAGAGCAAAGGGATCGAGACATGGCTGACCGAGAGAGGGGGCAAGGGAGGCAGGGCGCTGGCTGTGCAAGGGGATCGGCGCAGGCCTGACTGAGGGAGGGAAGTGGGTCTTGGCGGACATATGAAGGCTCATGGAGGACAGAGTGTGTAAGCTGGACTACACAGGGAAGGTCAATATCTACAAACGGGAGGTGAAGCTTTGATTGTGGGGAGATCTGGGGAGAAAGGTGAGCAGATTGTAGCAGCAGTTGAGGTTATCCGGGGAGAAAGATCAGAAGATTTTAGCAGTTTCAAGATGTGCACTCACACAGCCAAGCTGATGCTGTTGGATTGCAGGGAATGAATGCTGATCTGGTGTCCTTTAAACTTGGTGCCCAGACTTTTGACCAGGTGAGGTAACAGTGGGGTTGTTGATTGCCTGCCCGTCCCTGCCACACAATTGTCCAGGCACCTCGCTCATGAATATCTCACACCATTGGGCGTGGCCAGCCATCCTGTCTACAAGCAGAAGTCCTGTGCACTTCCACAACCTCCTGTTTGTAGATATTTACCTTCCCTGTGTAGTCCAGCTTCCTCCCTCTGTCCTTCATGAGCCCCCTTGGTCTGCTAAGACCCACTTCCCTCCCTCAGTCTGTCATGCCCCAAACCCCTCTCTCCCTCGGTCAGCCATGCCCCCCTTGCACAGCCAACACCCTGCCACCCTCTCTCCCTCGGTCAGCCATGCCCCCCTGCATAGACAGCACCCTGCCACCCTCTCTCCCTCGGTCAGCCATGCCCCCCTTGCACAGCCAACACCCTGCCACCCTCTCTCCCTCGGTCAGCCATGCCCCCCTTGCACAGCCAACACCCTGCCACCCTCTCTCCCTCGGTCAGCCATGCCCCCCTGCATAGACAGCACCCTGCCCACTCTCTCCCTCGGTCAGCCATGTCCCCCTGCACAGCCAGCACCCTGCCCACTCTCTCCCTCGGTCAGCCATGTCCCCCTGCACAGCCAGCACCCTGCCCACTCTCTCCCTCGGTCAGCCATGCCCCCCTTGCACAGCCAACACCCTGCCACCCTCTCTCCCTCGGTCAGCCATGCCCCCCTGCATAGACAGCACCCTGCCACCCTCTCTCCCTCGGTCAGCCATGCCCCCCTTGCACAGCCAACACCCTGCCACCCTCTCTCCCTCGGTCAGCCATGCCCCCCTGCATAGACAGCACCCTGCCACCCTCTCTCCCTCGGTCAGCCATGCCCCCCTTGCACAGCCAACACCCTGCCACCCTCTCTCCCTCGGTCAGCCATGCCCCCCTGCACAGCCAACACCCTGCCACCCTCTCTCCCTCGGTCAGCCATGCCCCCCTTGCACAGCCAACACCCTGCCACACTCTCTCCCTCGGTCAGCCATGCCCCCCTTGCACAGCCAACACCCTGCCCCCTCTCTCCCTCGGTCAGCCATGTCCCCCTGCACAGCCAGCACCCTGCCCCCTCTCTCCCTCGGTCAGCCATGTCCCCCTGCACAGCCAGCACCCTGCCCACTCTCTCCCTCGGTCAGCCATGTCCCCCTGCACAGCCAGCACCCTGCCCACTCTCTCCCTCGGTCAGCCATGCCCCCCCTGCACAGCCAGCACCCTGCCACCCTCTCTCCCTCGGTCAGCCATGCCCCTCCTTGCACAGCCAGCACCCATCAGGACACTTGATGCTACAAGAAGATTCCGGTCTAGTGTGAGCACATTGAAGCTGGATTTTAGTATCTATGCTAAAACTGGATGGAGGTGGTCACAATAGGAATTGTACCCACCCAAGTCCACAATTGTTAACTCAGCCTAGTTTCTGGGTGCAGCCTAGTTAGCAGATTGTGGACAAACTGCAGGCATGGGTCATGCCTAATGGGGCAGGAAAGCACATACAACGACAGACCTTAAAGGCTTCTGGTTGCTTAAAGGGCATTGTTAAAAGTACGCAATGAATTAGCAGCCAAGTCAATGAGCAGTTACAAGAGTGGCAGGGCACTTCATCTTTCTATGTGGCAGTGGAAATTTTATTGCAGCTGCAGAGGCATAGGGAGGGAAGTCTTCTTTCAAGGTTAGTGGACGAGAATGCTTGGAAGGTGAGGCAGCAGGCTGATAAATGACTATGGGCAGAAATTTATGGCTCCGTCACGGCAGGGGTGGGGCCATAAAATGTGGCGAGCTGTTTGACCAAGGCGGGACTGTAAAATTCCACCCTCTGATTCTATGGGGAGAATTTCCCCTTTGTTGGGGGAAGGGGGGGTTGTTGTGCGGGGGCGGGCATGAACCGGGTTGGTACCCCCTATTGGGTCCGCGCCGCCACTTCACGTGGGCAGGCCAATTAAGGCCCACCCAGCGTGACGCGCACCCAGAAGCGCTGTGCACTCCCTGTGTGGCGGGGTGGGGTGGGGAGGTGGAATTCCCTGAGTCGGGTCCTGTGCTCTTTCGAGCATGCGCGCAAAAGAGCACAGAAATCTCCCTGAGGCACAGAGCTGCCTCAGGGAGATTAGTTTAAGTTTCAAAAATTTAAATAAAGAAAAAAATAATTTAGAACATGTCCCCTCATGTGACAGTGTCACATGAGCTGGGACATGTCAATGAAAATTAATGAAAACATTTATTTAATTAATAAACCCTTCATGAAACCTCATCCCGCCCGTGGATGAGGTTCCATGAAAAATGCGAAGGCCGCCTGGGATCTTCGCTTGCCCGCCAACCTTAAGGTTGGACGAGCAGCTCAGTTTATTACTTTAATTGATTTGGCTGTGCGCCCGCCGAACTGAAAATTTAAATGATGCGCAGTGAGGTTGGGATGCCCGTCCGACATCACATTGAGTTATTTTACGACTCGGTGAGCAGGCCCCGCCCCCGCTTGCCGAGCTGAAAATTCAGGCCTATGTCTTCTTGCCAATTACAATAATTAAACCCTTTCTACTCTATAAACAGGCAAAGTCTGCTCATAACAAGAGAAACTGCACGGGAGGAGGTGGAAGGAAGTCACTAGGGTGACAAAATGTAGCAAGAAACATGTAACAGAATAAAGCTCATTGGCACATTATTTGCATTGTGTCTAGAGAATTATCTTTAGCTGGTGTTGTTTATCACTAAAGGGTACGACACAATTAACAGGCAGGGCATTAAATTCATGCTGCCTGCTAATTTCCACAAATTCTGCATGCAGCCATAATGTATAGTTCCATGCACTGTGTAGACAGTACAGAGCAGTAGTCCTACAGGTCAGACAGCTCTACATAGCCTCTCAGTTAATATTGTATGTATACAGTCTTATCTTCAAATAAAGGACCCACATTATTGTTTTACCAGTCTTTGTTGTATGATTGGTACATTTACAATACGCGAACTACTTCGGATCCCAGTGAGATCGGTGATCTGGGAGACCTTGAGTAATCTGAGTCTACCCGCTGTGAAGGCTTGCGCAGGAACAGCCACTAGATAGCCGACTCTGGGGGTGTGTAGAACTATGCACAGCTCCAGGGACAGGAGAATCTATTGTTGCTGCAGACCATCTCCGTGGGTGGTCAGGGTGGGAGGGCAATTGAACACTCACAACTGGACCAAAGAAGAAGAGTCCAAACAGCAACAGCTTCCAAAAGCTTATAGAGGGCTGTAAAAAGCATTTTTCCCCCTTCCATTCCCCATTAATTTCCCGTTACATTTTTTCAGGCCTGGGGAATATTCCTGCGCTGAAACACAGCTCCACGGGGTTGGTGGGTTGGGGGGGGGTTCATTAGAAGCCTGGGTAGGCAACATTAATGCCACCACTGCAGTCTACAAGCAATCTGCAAGTCAGAGGAGCCACAAGAAATCAAGTCCTGAAGGACTGTAAGAGCCTGAACACAGGTTTTCCTACTATTCCTGCAAAAGGTCACAGATGACCACAAAATTTCTAACACTCAATTGGAAGGCAGCAGATCACCCTTCTGAGTTCATTTTGTTGAGTTCTGTTTTTTCGACCCGGATATTTCCAAACCAGATAAACAAGCCGTCAAGGTTAAAAATGCAATAGGCAATGAAGACCTCCACATAGTGAACACTTCAGGTCTGTCGGTCGCTGACCTCAAAAATCCAACCAAAATATCATCAAGACTCGAACAGCATCTTAGAGTGAAGCTCACCCCCTGTCTTTCAGACAATAAACGAAGGGGGCAAGGCCTACCAGGCCACCCACATCTGGAAGCGACTTCTTTCAGCACAAGATTTTAAATGACCAAAAATATACTTCACCATCTAGACCCCTGCCTGTAGTATATTAAAACTTTACCAAGTATAAGAAAGGTCCAAAGATGCTTAAAATTGCCAGAATGAATAATCCATCAACTAACGTATAAGTAGTTCAAGATCCTTTTAAATAGCATTGGTGAGAGGGACCTTCATTCCATCAAGCATTATGTTCAGCTTTAAAAGGGGAAGACGGGGTATTGGAAAACAGCAGCAGTGGCTTCAAATCATTGATGCACATTCATTCACATTATCATTTCACTGTTTAACATGCTGCCATACTTTATTGGGTGCTTACATGGAAACCCCTTTTCAAGGTGGTGTCCAGCGCACTTCCCGTCAGAAGTGCATGCATGCAACTCAAACCCCATTTTTGAGCCTCATATGGCTGTAGAAAACAGGGCTAAATTGCCCAATTTAACCCTCATAATCTCCTTGTCAGTTTAGGAGCAATTGTTAAACTTAAAGTGATGATAGTTTTGTTGATGGAGTACAGTTTGAATCTTTTCTACTACAATATAGAGACAACCTTTGCTGTGGCTTCTGGTGGTGTACATATTGAAAAAAATTAAACTATCTAAAAATGTTGAGTAGCTATCTATTGGTATTAATGAGTTGCATTGGAAGCCATGCTGGAGATTGCCATAATTTAGCTATGTTTACTTTTCATGGCAACAGTCATTAAGAGGAATATAGGAAAACGCAGTAATGCTGTGCAGGGAAAACACAAATCTCTGAAGGTGGCAGGCCAAGTTGATAAGGCTGTTAAAAAGCATATAGGCACTTTTGCTTTATAAATAAAGGCATTAAGTACAAAAGCAAGAAAGTTACGCTGAAACTTTACAAATTACTGTTTCGACCTCAGCAGCATTTTGTACCCAAATTTAGGCCCCATATTTTTTGGAAAGATATTAAGAGCATGCAAAGGAGATTTATCAGAATGGTACCAGGGATGTAGAGCTTTGGTTATGGAAGAGGGTCGAGAATTTGAGATTTTTTCCTTAGAGCAGAGGACTAAGTGGAGATTTAATAGAGTTGTTCAAAATTCTGAGAGATTTCCATAGAGTAAGTAGGGAGAAATTGGTTGGCGAGTCAGTAACCTGAGGACACAGATTTAAGATAATTGGAAAACAACCCATGAGGCAATGTGTCATTAAATTTTTAGGCAATGAGTTGTTATGATCTGGAATGGACTCATGAAAGGGCGATGGAAGCAGATTCAGTAGTAACTTTGAAAAGAAAATTGGCTATATACTAGAAAAGTTGACATTTACAGCAGGGTCAGGAGAGCAGAGGAGTGGGACTAATTGGATAGCCCTTTCAAAGAGCCAGCTGCACAGACAAGATTGGTTAAGTGGCTGTATGATTCTATGACTAAATGACAAAAAAAGTGGTATAAAATGCAAAAAGGATTCCCAAATAGGTGCAGACTAGAATTTGAGTTCTGATACTGTGCTTGTTCACACTGTTAATAACCACTTAGTTGTGTGAGTTCAATCAATGATGGGAAGTCTATATACTCACAAAGTAAAGTTAACTTGTTCAAGACGGATATACGTCAAATGAAGTTAAATGCTTACATCCATTAGCTGGGGAAAAAGGGTGTAATTTTAATCTCAAAACCAGGTGAGTTGTGGTTGGGTGAGATGTAAAAATGTTTTAAGTTATAACCATGATCCCAACTCAATTCCAACTTGCCAACTTCCAGGTTAATAGAAGCAGGACAGCAGACAGGCAGCCAATCCACTCCCAGGAACTGATTGCTTAAACATTATGATGAGGCTGGGAGCCTCATATTTAAAACAGAAACAAAAATACCTGGAAAAATTCAGCAGGTTTGGCAGCATCTGCGGAGAGGAGCACAGTTCCTCAGATTCTTTCAGTTCCTTCGCCTCCGTCGCATCTGTTCTGATGATGCCACTTTCAAAAACAGTTCCTCTGACATGTCCTCCTTCTTCCTTAACCGAGGTTTTCCACCCACGGTGGTTGACAGGGCCCTCAACCGTGTCCGGCCCATCTCCCGCGCATCCGCCCTCACGCCTTCTCCTCCCTCCCAGAAACATGATAGGGTCCCCCTTATCCTCACTTATCGCCCCACTAGCCTCCGCATTCAAAGGCTCATCCTCCGCCATTTCCGCCAACTCCAGCATGATGCCACGACCAAACACATCTTCCCTTCACCCCCCCCCCCTTCCCCCCGGCGGCATTCCACAGGGATAGTTCCCTCCGGGACACCCTGGTCCACTCCTCCATCACCCCCTACACCTCAACCCCCTCCCATGGCACCTTCCCATGCAACTGCAGAAGGTGCAACAACTGCCCCTTTACTTTCCCTCTCCTCACCGTCCGAGGGCCCAAACACTCCTTTCAAGTGAAGCCGCATTTCACTTGTACTTCCCTCAATTTAGTCTACTGCATTCGCAGCTCCCAACGCAGTCTCCTCTACATTGGAGAGATCAAACGCAGACTGGGTGACCACTTTGCAGAACACCTTTGGTCTGTCCACAAGCATTACCCAGACCTCTATGTCGCTTGCCATTTCAACACTCCATCCTGCTCTCACGCCCACATATCCGTCCTTAGCTTGCTGCATTGTTCCAGTGAAGCTCAACGCAAACTGGAAGAACAGCACCTCATCTTCCGACTAGACACTTTACAGCCTTCCGGACTGAATATTGAGTTCAACAATTCGAGATCATGAACTCTCTCCTCCATCCCCATCCCCTTTTCGATTCCACTCACCCCGCTTTTTTCCAATAATTTATATAGATTTTTCTTTTCCCATCTACTTCCATTATTTTTAAATGTATTTCCATCCATTGTTTTATCTCTACTTTTTAGCCTTTTTCGATTCCTTCCCCCCACCCCACCCCCACTAGGGCTATCTGTACCTTGCTTGTCCTGCTTTCTACCCTTAATTAGCACATTCCTTAGATAATATCACCACATTCAACACCTCTTTGTCCTTTCGTCTATGTCATATTTTGGCTATCTCCACCTATCACTGGCCCTCTATCCAGCTCTACCTGTCCCACACACACCCACCCACCCCCCCCCCCCCCCCCCCCCCCCCCCCCCCCCCCCCCCCACCTTAAACCAGCTTATATTTCACCTCTTTTCTGTTTTTACCTAGTTCTGTTGAAGGGTCATTCGGACTCAAAACGTTAACTGTGCTCCTCTCCGCAGATGCTGCCAGACCTGCTGAGACTTTCCAGGTATTTTTGTTTTTGTTTTGGATTTCCAGCATCCTCAGCTTTTTACTTTTAGCCTCATATTTAATCTGTCTTACAGATATATCAGTCGGCAGCTCAAAAGAAGTGAAGACAGCTTTCCTGAAATGCTAAGTTCCCTTACAGCGCTGTTTGTGGGCCAGGAGGAAAAGGAGGCTTCCAAGCTAACTTATTCCCCACCATAGGATCCTTCTCCACATCAAAAACTCTCTCCCCAGAATTGGGCATCTGTTACAGCCCCACCAACTCCAGATGAGGGATAGAATTCCCCCCTAAGATCTGGACTGCACCCCCTACCCCCAGCTGCAGGTTTATCCATGACAAAACAATCTGCATGAGCGGTGCCTCATCCACCATCTTAAATAATCACTCCCCCAACCACCACACACAGAGGCAGCAGTGTCTATCAACTATAAAATGCATTGCAGCAACTTTCCAAGGTTTCTTTGACAGCACCTTCCAATTCTGTGGCTTCTACCACCTGGAAGAACAAGGGCAGGAGATGCAAGGGAACATCAACCTCTGCAAGTCTTGGAACTATATCGCTGTTCCTTCACTATCACTGGATCAAAATCCTGGAGTTCACTTCCTAATACCAACACCACATGGTTCAAGAAAAAGGCTCACCACCACCTTCTTAAAGGTAATTAGGGATGGGTAATAACCAGCAACAACCACATCCCATGGATGAATAAAAGAAAATATTGGTCTTCAGGGAATCAAGGGATATGGAAAGTGGCTAGGAAAGTAGAGGTGACGCAGGTGATCAGTTATGATAACATTGAATGGTGGAACAGGCTTAAGGGGCTGTTTGATATACTTCTGCTCCCATTTTTTAACGTTCTTATGTTTTTAAGGTTATTCAGTGTCATCCATTTAATTCAATACACAATGCTTCCAATTGTAACAGTTCAGTGGTGGATTGGTCATTCATTATTCACCTCACCTGGATTTCCTTTACTTTGGTTTCCTGCATGTGTCCCCATCAATGTTGAAATTGAGGTTCATCACACAGGGCCGCATTTTATGCAGGAGGCAGAAGTCCTTCTGCCAGAGCTGAATGCAGGCAAGAGAAGCCCGGAGGCATATTGCCAGTGATGGCCAATTAAGTTGCTACTGCTGGGACTGTGACCCCAGTCAGATGGCCGGCAGCTCAGCCGCTGCTGCTTCATCCATCCCAACAGCCTGGCACCTTCATTGAAAGTTAAATGAGTTTTAGCTATGGAGGCAGCCATTGCTGCTGGGAAGCTACTCCATGGGCCATGCAGTGCTCGAAATGAAGGCCCTGTCTTGGAGCTTACCAGGTTTCACTGGGTGGTCTCCCCACCATGTGAGAAAAGTGCCCATAAGGCAGGATGTTGCCCTTAACCGGACATTTAAGTGGCTCAATTGAATTCCTGGTGGATGGCTTATGTATCACCTTCCCATCACTGGCAAAATGGCATGTCAGCAGGAAGATGATAGGCAAATCGCCGATACCTTCTTGTGCCACGCAGCCAGCTTTCCCACCTTCCAGCCCAACACCAAAGGGCTGGGACAATCCCGGCCACAGACTTTTACTCCAATTTAATCTTTCCCAGGCAGGAAATGATAGAAGTTCTTATCTTTCTCGGTCATCCCTTCCTCTGAAAATCCTTAGGATTTCAAAATTCAAGCTTGTCACTTCTTTCTGACATACCTTGTCTTCTCATTAACAGTTAGCCGTCTTGCTGGCATATTTTGGTTTGCCCTTCACATTCATTTGTTTAAAGAAATAAATGATTTAAAATGCAGGAATCGTCCTCAATCATGTCCAAGTCTTTTGCTAATATGGTTCCATAAATCTTCTTTCTCCCTGTGTTTCTGGCAGATTTCCCATTAAAGTGAATTATCTCAGTTTGAACATTTTATTTGGATTCACCTAGTCTCTGAAATTTAGCATGTTCCTTTGTCAAGCACCAACCACATAGTTGAAATATTACAATTCTTGTTGGTGCCAGTCACCAACATAATAAAACACAAATAGACATGTGGGTTGTAGATAGTATAGGAAATCAAACTTGATGTTTAAGTATATCTAACATCTTAAAGACAGCACTCTAATTATAATAACAGCTTTCAATTATATAGTGGTTTTATTATAGTAAAGATTCCAAGGTATGTTATCAGACAACATTTCTCAGTGAGTCACACAAAGAGATACTAGAGCAGATAGCCAAAAGCTTGGCCAAAGAGGAAGGTTTTAAAGGGGGGTAAAGAGGGACAGAGGGAGTGGTAGAGATGAGGGAAGCTTTAGCAAGTTAATTCCAGAGCTAAAGGACTGCAGTGGAGCAAGTGAAACTGGGGATGAAGCGGGGTCCCGGATTGAAGGACTATAGGGAGCTTGCTGTACAGCTGGAAGTGGCTACAAAGATAGGGATGGAGCAAGACATGAAGGGATTTGGACGCAAGGCTAAGAACTTTAAGTTTAAGCTTTAGTTTTTACTTAAGGTACAAACATTCAATATTTTTTAGACCTTTGACTTTTTCCTTTAAACGTAAATACATTTTAATATAAATATGCAAATAACAGGTTTTCAAATAAATAAATTCTGCTTGAGCCCATCAATATAAGAAATGGTCTTGGCATAGGCAGGGAGACGGATATGATACGGTTGAGGCTGAAGACAGCCCAGAACCCAGCAAAACCATGAATGCAGAGGTCCTGCTGATCTTAATATCATCTTGTAGCTCTGTATCCCAATTGACCAAACGGCCAAATGGAAGACAGCAGGTGGGAGAAAACTCCATTGGCAAGATACTGCAGCAAAGGGCCTTTGGAAATTCCTCCCGGTACTCTGGAGGGAGTGGGATTGGCAATCAGCACTGGAAAGAGAGGCCTGTGATTGGAGCAGGGTGAAGCATGCCATTGGGGTGAGGGAGGTTGGAGATCAGGGTCTGGGGAGATCTTAGGCTTCCTTAACAGGCCTTGGGCGAGCACTTTAGCTCTTCCTAGCTCACAAAGAATGCCAAAAGAGGCACTCACCATGGGGAGACCACAGCCATTTCATCATCAAGTTTCTCAACTCGTGGCACAACAATAAATGTAAAATTGGGCTCACACTTTAGGAATCTGAATTAAATATTTTAATGAAGTATCCCATCTCTTCATAGACACTAAGTTGCCTCGATAAGCCGGTGCCATAAAAAAGGGTGTGTGCATGGGTGCTGGGGTGGTGGGGGGCAGGGTGGTTGGTGCGGGTTCCGGTTGTGCACTGTGCATTTCACTTCTTAGCCAACCTTCCCCGACTCCCTGCTCAACTTTCCTCTGCCCATCCTGGGGGGTTAGATTCAAGGCTTATGTTTTCCCCTGAGACAAGGAGGCATATTTTATTCCATAAAGACCATCGTACACACTGTCTCCTGTCAGTCGAGCTTGTGCAGAGCACTTGCACTAACATGTGGTAAGCTGCACAAAATCTAATTAAATCTCCATTAGTACATATTTTGAAAATGTATCATTAAAATTAATCTGATGTTCAAAACGAACAATTTTAAAGCTTGCAAATAATTTACCGAATTCTATTGACTTGGATTCCCAAACAGCATGCCTCCTTCTACACCTACTTCATACTCCTTTGAGCAGGAAGGTAGGCTATTGTATTCTGCTAACATTTCTGTGGAAGCCTTCAATACTACTTTAGGGTCAAATTACCACAAAATCTTGAGTAGCACAGGAAGAGTTTTGCCTTGGCAAGTGTTTCCTCCTTACCAGACAAGCCAGACAAAATTCATTCTCCCGGGGGAGTAGAAGTGCGAATGTCATTCAGGATGGCATTTAAAGTTGTTCTCCAAGTAGGGAGTGAGACTTTAAAAAAAAAACACTGTACAAGCTACCAAAAGACAGAATTATATTATTGTTGATAGTCACAAATTGATACCTTAAGAAGCAGAAACAAAGTGAAGAATTCTTCGACACCAATTTGGAATTGATTTAGAGTCTGAAGAAGCAGTTCCTCCTTCTTAGAGCAGAAAGGACCATGGAAGTGGTAGAATCTCTTCCTGAGCAAATCACAGAGGACTCAAAATGTAATGCGTGTGTCTATTAAACTTGTCATGCTAGCCCTGGCCATAAAATGTAAGTAATCCAATCAAGGATTTTCAGGATTCCACTTTATGTTTGGCTTTCTGGCTGCAAAATGTAAATCATGCCAGATTGCTATGACATCCTTGTAATTCATCTTGAGCAAACTCTATTAAAAGGAAAATATGAACACTAGCCCATAATTACCAATAAAATACTCTATAAATCATTAGCTCATCTTTAACATCAAGTTTATAAGAGCATAAAACTGTCTAATTGAATTTCTCAGCGCTGGGTCACAGCAGTAACATGAGATGATGCTGAGTCTTTCATGATGGTGTAGTTAATCTGTGTATGAGTAGGTCAGCTCAAGTTGTCTCCATCACTCATCAGGGAACTAGAAATGAAGCAAATCTACAGATGAAGGAAATGTGACCCCCCTCTGAGAATCTTTCCGGAATTTGGGCACGACTATGTATGCCTTTTATTTCTAAGATCGACATGATCATTTAGAGGTCAATAGTGATCTTCAAAGCGAAACTCCATACAATTTTCAAAAATAATCATTCTCAATAATTTACACAAACTGTTTAGTACAAAAAAACTAACGAGAAGTTAGTTATGTAATCTTGGGCTTTTTACATGACTAGTATATTTTGGAATTGAGGTCAGTACTATGGCCTGTGTTTATAAGCAGGTGCAATGAAATAACATTTTGTTGGCAATCGTTGGACTTGGTGGTTCTTATTTTTTGGCATTGTGAGTGCCCTAAATCTCCAAAATGTTGACCATGGCATGTGTGCATATATGAGGGGTGAATCATACTGGATGAAATACTGGTGCAGGTGTTAACGTGTGCATAGTGAACATCCATCGGAAATATGCAGAACAGGCTGATCAGGCATTAATCTATGTGCAATGTTGATTTAATGCTAGCGATTCCATTTTGGAGTTCAATGTTTCAAGCAATGCCCTCTCTCAGCCTCGCACAGGCAAATACATGTTCAGCAGCAGGAAGGGGGCCCCATCAGCGTTAGATAAACAGGTCATCAAATCCTTGCAAGTTAGTTGCTGGCTGATTTCTTCTGGCTTTTAAGAACATAAGAGCGTAAAGACAGAAGCAGGAGTGGGCCAAACTGCTCCTCAAGCCTGTTCTGCCATTCAGTTAAATCATGGCTGATTATGGCCTTAACTCCACCTTCCTGCCTGCCCCCATAACCCTCAGCCCCCTTGTAGATCAAAAATTGGTCTACCTCAGCCTTGAATATATTCAATGACCCAACAGCTGTGGGTCTCTGGGGGGTAGAGAATTAAGATTAATAACCCCCTGAAAGAAGAAGTTCCTCCACACCTCTGTCTTAAATAAATAGATATTTATTATTTATTTATAAACTTATTCTGAAACGGTGTCCCACTAATTCTGGATTCCCCCACGAGGGGAAACAACCTCTCAGCATCGACCCTGTTAAGGATACATATATTTCAATAAGATCAACTTTCAGTAAATATAGGAACAAGCTGCTCAACTGTTCCTCAGAAGACAATCTCTTCATCCCAGGAATCAACCTAGTGACACTCTCTGAACTCCTCCGTTGCAAGTATATCCTTTTTAAGTCAGGAGAACAAAACTGTAAGCAGTACTGTAGGTGTGGTCTCAGAAATGCTCTGTATAATTTTAGCAAGATTCCCTGATTTTTATGCTCCAACCCCTTACAAGAAAGGCCAACATTCCATTTGCCTTCCTAATTTACTTGCTGCACCTGCATGCTAACTTTTTGATTCATGTGCAAGGGCAACCAGATCCCTCTGTCGCACAGTATCCTGTAGTCTCTCTCCATTTAAATACAGTTTTGCTTATTTATTCTTCCTAGCAAAGTGGATAACCTCATTTTTTTCCCAGATTATACTCCATCTGCAATTTTATTGCCCTCTCACTTTATCTATCTATATGCCATTAGAGACTCTTAAGCCAGGATTTTCCATGCCCACTGGCGTCAGGTGTGTTCGGTGATGTGACTGACAACATGGTGCTATCGGTTTCATGACGGCGTGAAACCAGTTCATGATCGAGCCCCTCCCCGCTGGATCATGCACCCACATTGCCGGGAAAACATGCCGGTGTAGGGCATATCTTGACAACAGTGACGTGCAGAAGTTGGGACTTACCACCAGGGCTTTACTCACATGGGGGACACCTGAGGAGCAGAAGATACTGGAGCCCGACAGCAACAGGATCCTGGAAGAACATCCATGCATGCTGGGTGGATTTTCATGGACAAGGCTCTGCTGCAAAGCAGTGCACAGAAGTTGGTGCTCACAATAGATGATGGTCCAGGTGATGGGAGAGAAAGGGCTAGGATTGGCTGGGAGAGGAAGAGGTATCAAGGGGTGAGGTTGGGAGGAGGGAAATGAAGGCGTCAGGATTGGGTAAGGTTGGGGGGGTAATGAAGGTGTCAGGGGGGAGGTTGTGGGGGAGGGAAAATGGGGGGAGGAGGGGATAATGGGGAAGAAAACAGCAACTGGGGAAGCAGGTGTAAGGGAGTGGAAGGTGCAAGGGAAGGAGTGTGGGAGGGGAAGGGTGTCCAGGGGGAGAAAGGAGAATGGAGGAAGGGGTCAGGGAAGGGGGTAGGAGTAAGGCTGAAGGAAGAAGTGAGGCTAGAGGAGAGGTAAGGCTGGAGAGAGGAGTCGGGTGGAGGGAGACACTAAGCGGGGTGTGGGGGGGTTAGTCTTGGGGGGGTGTTGGAGGACTGGGAGGAAGGGGTACCAGGGGACGAAGGGGTTTCGGAGGTGGGGGGGACTGGTTCCAGGGGGGAAGGGGTTCTGGGGGGAAGGGGTGCGAAGGGGCAAAAGGGTGCAGAGGGGGAAAAAGGGTGCAGAGGGGAGGAAGGGGTGCAGACGGGCGGATGTGCAGGTGAACATTCATGGGAGGTGTTGGATAGGTCCATGTTTGCCCCCTGGGGAGTGAACTGAGGGTGGGCATGTGGGTATGGTATGGGGAAAGGTGAGAGTGACTGGGGGCAGAGTGAGGCAGTAGGGTGGCAGGGTATGGGTTCAACAATGGCAATAGAAAGAATGGCGAGGCGGTTGGTAGGGACCCGGAGGCAGGCACGAACCCTGGAGTTGGGATGGTGGAGGTCGGGGAGGTGAATGTGGATGGGGGTGGGATTTTCAGTAAGAAAGGGAACATGCATGTTCACCTGGACATCCCTGAAGGAAAAGGGTTGGCGCTGTTAATTAATGGAGCGGAGATGGAATGTGATGCCGGGGTGGTCAGCTGTGATGGGGGAAAGGAAATGGGTTATACGGGGGAGGGTAAAGAATGGAGAAACGAAAGTAAATCTGAATTTGTAGCATGCTGTCCAAATTGAAAGTGAAATGAGAGTCTTGGTGGACGAGATCATGTGTTGCATGGGAGTGTGATCATCGGGTGGGTGGAGATGCAGGTCAGCTCAGATGGACAACTGAAAGTGAACCCCGGCAGGCAGCATTCAAAATGCTCAGGATATTGAGATGAGTGTGAAACGTGAAGGATCCGTGTGTGTGGGAGAGTGCTTGCATGATGCACTGAAAGGCCCTGCCACACACAGACTTTTCCCTCTAGAATCACTCGTGGGCTGACTGCTCCCTCTGCAGTGATGGATCTTCCAGGCTGCTTATTTCCACCTCTTCACTGGAGGAGGAATCTTCTTAACTGCAGATGAGGATGTGGATGGAGCTGAGGGACTGGCTGGCTGAGGGCACTGGTCCCTTGGCAAAGCTCCCTGTGAACCAAAGTAGAGAGTAGTGCATGGTAGCAGAGTTAAAAGCAGGAGAGAAGAGCACTCACAGTTGCTTTGAGGGAGGGATGATGTACTGCAGGATCCTCATGTGGTCATTTGCCACCAACTTCACTGTCACCGCTGGCAGGGTCCACATCCTCACCAGTCAACACAATGTCAGACTCCTCAAAGTGAGTGAGGGGCCTAATTTGGTCCACTCCACTCCTGGTCCGGGTACGCCTTCCTGCTGATGTGAGCAGGCTTCTCCCGCATGAAAACAGATGGGGAGAGTGTGAGCAGGACACATGGCACTGCATGGAATGTTTGTGTGGTGAGTGGAGCCATGGACAGGGATGAGGACGTGAGCTTGAGAGGTTATGAGCCTGATGGAGATGTGAGGGTGTGTGCGAGAGTTAGTGGTGTTGTCCCTTGAGGCGTGAGATCCCTGTGGATGTGTGATGGGTTTGTGAGTGTGTGAGTTGAGTGTGATTTGAGAGAGATAAGAAGAGTGAGTTACCTTGGCAGAAGGGTTGAGACTATTCTTCCTCTCATAGCACAGGATGGCTGTACTCTTTTGTAGGGCATTGGTGCTGACCATCGCAGCCACCGCCTCCATACCTGGTTGGTAATGCTGCTGCCCATCCTGCGGCCAGAGCAGGGCTAGAGGACATCACGGTGGCCCTCCACGGCATCCAAAATGTGTTCCAGTGACTCATCGCTAAACCTGGGGGCTGCAGTCTTTTTGCCTTTTGTGGACATCTTCCCAGGAGTAGTTGTGGCCTGAGATGTGTGCACATGGCTGGATTTTAAAAATGATGCCCAGTGTGATGAAGCAGCAAGGTGATGGTAGGCAGGTGAATGAGAGCCTACCCTCCATCGAAACAGCATGTTTCCCGGGAATGCATAAATAATGTGGCAGGATTGGGACGATGCAGCGTGAAAACCCGCCATCGCGGCCGACGGTTTTATTTGCCCGCCACCACACTTAGTGGAAATCTGGGATGATTCTCCCCTTTGTGTCTTCCTCACAACTTGCTTTCCTACCCACCCTTGTATCATCAGCAAATCTGGCGCAATACACGCAGTTCCTTCATCCAGTTCATTCACATAGATTATAAAAAGTTGAGGCCCCAGCACTGACCCCTGTGGCATCTTACTAGTTGCAATTTGCCGACTTGAAAATGACCCATTTAATCTGACTCTCTGCTTTCCATTAGTTAGCTAATCTCCTATCCATTATAATATATTACTCAAACACCATAAGCTCTTGTGTAGTAATCTTTTATGTGCCACCTTATCAAATGCCTTTTGGAAATCCAAATACATCTTTTCTGCTGGTTCACCTTTATCCACCCTGTTTAAGAATGTAATAAATCTGGCAAACGTGATTTCCCTTTCATAAAACCATGTTGACTTTGCTTGATTATGTAATGATTGGCTAAATATCCTGCTGCTAGTTGCTTAATTTGGATTCCAGCATTTTCCCAATGTCAAATATTGGGCTAACTGGTCTATATTTTCCTGCTCTCTGTCTCTCTCTTTTCCTGAATGGAGGTGTTACATTTATGGCTTTCCAATCCTGAGACTTTCCTAGAATCTAGGGAATTCTGGAAGATTACAAGCAATGCATCCACCATCTTGCAGCTACTTTTTTTTAAAGACCCTAGACTATAGACTGTCAGGTCCAGGAGACTTATCAGCCCATAGTCCCATCAGTTTTTCTAGTATTTTTTCTCTTTAGTGATAGTGAGTGTATTAAGTTTTTCCTTCTCTTTTGTCCTTTGTTTTTCTACTGTTAATGGGATGCTTTTTGTGTCTTCTATCATGAAAACGGATACAAAATACTTGTTTAAAGTTTCTGTCATTTCCTTGTTTTCCATAATTAATTCCTCAGTCTCACCCTCTAAAGGACCAATATGTTACCTGAAACAAAAATAAAAATAACTGGAAAAACTCGGCAGGTCTAGCAGCATCTGCGGAGAGGAACACAGTTAATGCTTTGAGTCCGTATGACTCTTTAATAGAACAAAGTAATAATAGAAAAGAGGTGAAATATAAGCTGCTTTAAGGTGGGGGGGGTGTTGGTTGGTGGGGGTGGTGGGACAAGTAGAGCTGGATAGAGGGCCAGTGATAGGTGGAGATAACCAAAAGATGTCATAGACAAAAGGACAAAGAGGTGTTGAAGCTGGTGATATTATCTAAGGAATGTGCTAATTAAGGGTAGAAAGCAGGACGAGCAAGGTACAGATAGCCTTAGTGGGGGTGGGATGAGGTGAAGGGAAGGGATCGAAATAGGCTGAAAGGTAGAGATAAAACAATGGATGGAAATACATTTAAAAATATTGGAAATAGGTGGGAAAAGAAAAATCTATATAAATTATTGGAAAAAAAGATGGGGATCGTAAAGGGGGTGGGGATGGAGGAGAGAGTTCATGATCTAAAATTGTTGAACTCAATATTCAGTCCGGAAGGCTGTAAAGTGCCTAGTCAGGAGATGAGGTGCTTTTCCTCCAGTTTGCGTTGAGCTTCACTGGAACAATGCAGCAGGCCAAGGACAGATATGTGGGCATGAGAGCAGAGTGAAGTGTTGAAATGGCAAGCGACAGGGAGGTCTGGGTTATGCTTGCGGACAGACCGAAGGTGTTCTGCAAAGCGGTCACCCAGTCTGTGTTTGGTCTCTCTAATGACTCCAGACTCCAGACTGGGTGACTGCTTTGCAGAACACCTTCGGTCTGTCCACAAGCATGACCCAGGCCTCCCTGTCGCTTGCCATTTCAACACTCCACCCTGCTCTCATGCCGACATATCCATCCTTGGCCTGCTATATTGTTCAAGTGAAGCTCAAACCAAACTGGAGGAACAGCACCTCATCTTCCAACTAGGCACTTTACGGACTGAATATTGAGTTCAACAATTTTAGTTCATGATCTCTCTCCTCCATCCCCACCCCCTTTCTGATCCCCTCTTTTTTTTCCAATAATTTATATAGATTTTTCTTTTCCCACCTATTTCCATTATTTTTAAATGTATTTCCATCCATTGTTTTATCTCTACCTTTTAGCCTATTCCGATCCCTTCCTGTCACCCCACCCCCACTAGGGCTATCTGCACCTTGCTTGTCCTGCTTTCTACCCTTAATTAGCACATTCCTTAGATTAATACCACCACCTTCAACACCTCTTTGTCCTTTTGTCTATGACATCTTTTGGCTATCTTCACCTATCACTGGCCCTCTATTCAGCTCTACTTGTCCCACAGCACCCCCCCCCCCCCCACCCAAACCAGCTTATATTTCACCTCTTTTCTATTTTTACTTAGTTCTGTTGAAGAGTCATACAGACTTGAAATGTTAACTGTGTTCCTCTCCACAGATGCTGCCAGAACTGCTGAGTTTTTCCAGGTATTTTTATTTTTGTTTTGGATTTCCAGCATCCATAGTTTTTTGTTTTTATATTAATGTGTTACCTGAGCTACACTGTTCCTTTTTATATATTTGCAGCAGCTCTTATTTTCTGTTTTTATATTTGTTGCTGGTTACTCTCATTCTAATTTCTCCCTCTGTATTTTTCTAGCCATCCTTTGCTGGTTCTTAAATTTTCTCAATTTTCTGGCCTACCACTAATCTTTGTAGCATTGTACACATTTTCTTTCAATTTGATACCATCCTTACCTTCCTTGGCTAGTTATGGATGCTTCATCCTTCTTACAGAGTCTTTCTTTCTCAATGGAATATTTCTTTGTTGAAAGATATGAAATATTTCCTTAAAAGTCAGCCATTGCTCTCTACTGTTTTACCTATTGATCTATTGTCACAGTCCACTTTAGTCAAAGGTCTTCATATCTTTGTAATTGCCTTTATTTAAATTGAAGGCATTAGTTTCAGATCTATTTTTTTTCATGGCATATGGATGTCTCTGGCTAGGCCAGCATTTATTGCCCAATCCTCATTGCTCTTGAGAAGGTGATGGTAAGCTGCCTTCTTGGGTCACTACAGACCATGTGGTGATGGTACACCCACAGTGCTGTTAAGAATGGAGTTCCAGGATTTTGATCCAACAGCAGTGAAGGAATGGCAATTTAGTTCCAAATTAGGATGGTGTGTGGCTTGGAGGGGAACTTGCAGGTACTGTTCCCATACATGTGCTGCCCTTGTCCAATGAGGTGGTAGAGGTTATGGTTTTGGAAGGTGCTGTCAAAGAAGCCTTGGTGAGTTGCTGCAGTGCATGTTGTAGTTGGTACACAATGTTGCCTCTCTGCCTCAGTGGTGGAGGGGGTGAATGTTTAAAGGTGTTATTTGGGGTGCAATCAAGCAGGTTGCTTTGTCCTGGATGGTGTCAAGTTTCTTGAGTGTTTTTGGAGCTGCACTCATCCAGGCAAGGGAACAATACTCCATCATACTCCTGACTTGAGCCTTGTAGATGGTGAACAGACTTTGGGGAGGCAGGAGGTGAGTTACTTGCTGCAGAATTCCCAGCCTCTGACCTGCTTTTGTAGCCACAGTATGTATATGGCTGGTCCAGTTCAGTTTCTGGTCAATGGTAACTCCCCAGGATGTTGCTATCATGTTACAATTACTCTTCCCTGGAAGATCCTTTACAATGAGATAATTATTCATTAATTCTATCTATCTGGGGTCAGCTCCCCAGTCATCATTTGTCTCTCGGCCGTGGTAAAAGGGGATGTGCTCTTTGTTGTTCAGGTGTTCTCCTGACTGTCCCAACATTGTTCATATACAGGAGGGGCCATGGCCACTGGCCTTTTCGTCTCTATCTCAGGTGGAGCTGAGGGAGCCCCAGCATTATACTCCATTGACTGCTCTCATTCCCATTCATCATCATGGCTATCATATTCTGGAGCCTCTTTCCTTAGTCCTCCCCGGTCAATGTCACCACTACTGTCTGGAGATGTAAGTTTCAGTCCTGGCGCCTGTATCACACTTAATTTCTTTCGTTTTTTTCTCAATTTGATGTTTTACACATTTACTAAGTCCTAAGTAGCTGATAACGAGGATCATACCTTTCTCTTCCTTATCCTGATCCTGAGTTATCCCATCAACCCTTCTGCTTAGCTGGGGTGTGCAGGGTGAGGGAGTGTGGGTGGGGGGTCCTCCTGATCCTATCCATTTTTCCTCATTTTTTCTATTAGTTTCTTATTTCTATCTGCTAAAAATTTAGTTATTGACCCTTCCAGTCCCCACTTGTTTTCATGTAGTCTGACATATTATATGGTACCTTGCCTCTGGCCTGCACTGCGGCGGTTCTGACCTGCCTGTCTCTTGGTGCTGCTCTACCTGCTCTGTCGCCAAGGGAAGTTTCTGACCTGCCTGTCTCTTGGTGTGACTCTACCTGGTCTGTCGCCAAGGGACAGTTCTGACCTATCTACTGTTCTCAACTGGCGTCTCACAGCTAACTTCACAGCTCCTGCTTCCTACCTTCAGCCAGCTCTCAGGTTTGGGCCTCCGTGAACTGTATCACACAACCACCGGACTTACACCCTAACTATGGATGGTAAAGTAAAACTACTCACCCATGTGGTACGTCTAATTGATCAGTTCCTGAGTCACTGGTGGAGACCCTGCTCGCAGCGCCAATTGTTGTGGGGTATCTAAAAGACACTCAACACAGAGTCAACCAGGTAGATTCAGCAGTAGTTCTTTATTTAGTACAAGTGTGTACACAAGAGAAAAGCGCTTTCAGAATGCTCTAAAAGGCAATTCAAAGTTACACAGTTTCTACTAGTTATATATAACATCTTTGGGATAACTCATCATTAACTCACAATATTCTTATCTTGAACGTCTAATTGTTACATCCTTAATTAGAAATGAATTTACAATATAAACACAGAATAACCTGTTAATCATGTCCACATTCTGGAAGAATTTGTAAAACAATCACGGAATGACCTGACCATTAGCACAAACTATGTTCCAAAACAAGTGCTTTGCTTCTCTATCCTGACATTTGATGCAGTGCCTAGCATTCTGCACATTTTGACCCTGAGGTTAAGCTATCAGTTTATTACAGTATAACTCAAAGACATTAATCAACTTCCTGGCCTGGCTAGAAGTCACATTCATTCTAGTTTTATTTTTACTGCAGACACTTTTAAAACTTATATCCGCAACTTGGTCAAGCCTGGGCAATCCCATGAAGCATCCCGATAAACCACATCACGAGGGAATTGGAGTAAAGAAGTCTTGCTACAATTCTACAGGGCTTTGGTGAGACCACACCTGGGAAACTGTGTGCAATTTTTGGTCTCCATATTTAAGAAAGGACATACTTTCATTCAAGGCAATACAGTGAAGTTTCACTAGATGGGTCCCAGGGATGAGAGGGCTGTCTTATAATAAAAGGCTGAGTAAATTGGGTCTTAATTCTCTGAAGTTTAGAAGAATGAAAAGTGATCACTTTAAAACATTCAAGATTGTGAAGGGGCTTGACAGGGTAGGTACTAAAACGTTGTTTCCCCAGACTGGGGAATCCAGAACAAGGGGACACAGTTTCAGGATAAGAGGTTGATCATATAGAACTAAGATTAGGAGAAATTTCTTCACTCAAAGGCTTGTGAATCTTTGGATTTCCCCACCCCAGAGGGTTGTGGATGCGCCATTATGGAATATATTTAAGGCTGAGATTGACCGAATTTTGGTCTCTCAGGATATCAAAGGATATTGGGAGCGGGTGGAAATTAGAGTTAAAGCTCAAGATCAGCCATGATCATATTGAATGGTGGAGCAAGCTCAATAGGCTGAATGGTCTTCCGCTCCTATCTCTTATGTTCTTTTACAATGCACACTCTATGATCTTGTCCTCAAGGCTTCCTTTGTCAATTTGATTTGTTGAATCTATATGAAGATTAAAATTGCCCATGACTATTACAGTACCTGTCTCACTAGCCCCCATTATATCTTGATTCATGTTCTGTCCTACAGTGTAGCTACTGTTAGGTGGCCTGCAGAATAATTCCACCAGTGACTTATTTCCCTTACTATTTCTTAACTCCACTCAAGGCTACAAGTGTTTGGTGCTTTCTGTAAGAACATAACAATTCGGGAGGAGGAGAAGGCCATTCAGCCCTTCGAGCCTGCTCCACCATTCAATGAGATCATGGCTGATCATCTACTTCAATACCATTTTCTTGCAATACCCCATATCCCTTGATGTTTTTAATATGTGGAAACTTATCAATCTCAGACTTGAACATATAGTTGTTTCAAGTTGCAAAAGTGTACAGGAAAAGGTGTGGCAGGTGCTGACATACTTTTTGTGACTTCAAGCCTTCTGTAAAATCCAGTTACGCTCAGATACGGTTGCAGTAGTAGGAATTGGTCTTGGAATGCAGCATGACCTGGAGTACTGTAGTATAGTGGTTTTGTTATTGAGCCAGTAATCTAAAGAATTGGACTAATGATTCAGAAAAATGAGGTTAAATCTGACTTTGGTGGCTGCAGAGTTTAAATTCAGTTAATTAAATAAAGGCTAGAATAAAAGGTTAGTATCATTAATGTTGACTATGAAAGCACTGAATTGTTTTAAAGACCCAGTTGGTTCATGAATCTGTGTTAGAGAAGGAAACCTGCCATCCTCACCCAGTTTGGCTTCTATGTGACTCCAGACCACAGCAATCTGGTTCAATCCTAACTGTTCTCTGAAATGGCCTAGCAAATCATCATGAAAAGGCCTAATAAAAATTAAACCAAATGGACTATCTGGCATTGGCCTAGGTACTGGGCATTAAAAAGGCACACCCAGCCCAGTCAACCCTGCAAATTCCTCTTTGCTAACATCTGGGAACTTGTGCCAAAATGGGAGAGCTATGCCCCAGGAGAGTAAAGCAAGAGCCTGACATAGTTACATTTACTGAATCATATCTTTCAGCCAACACCACCATTCTGGACATGTCCTGTCCCAGTGGTAGGACAGACCCACCAGAGGTATGCAGTCAGGAGAAGATGGTTCTAGGAGTCCTCAACATTGGCTTCAGATGCCTCATGGCATTAGGGTAAACATGTGCAAGGAAACATCCTGCTTCTTACCACTTACAGTCCTCCCTCAGCTGATGAATCAGTACTCCTTCATGTTGAACACCACAGAAAGAAGCACAAAGGATAGCAAGCATACAGAATGCACCCTGGATGGGGGATTTTAATGCCCATCATCAAGAGTGACTCAATAGCTCCAGTACTGACCAAGCTAGCCAGGTGCTGAAGGCCATAGCTGCCAGACTGGGCATGTATCATGTGGTGAGAGAGTCAATGCAAGAGAAAAGCTTATTTGATCTTGTAATAAAAACTTTCCCTGTTTTTGCCCTGGTTAACTTCTTTAGGGAAGAGATGTAACTTAGAGATTTAGTGGGTCTTGATATTGTAGTTTTTGTCCAAATCCTCAGGGAAAAATTGAAGAAAAACAAAATAGTGTCTCTTTCACAAAGGTTTTAACTATCTCCAGCCTAAAGCATTAGAGTAATCTATCAGAAACACAGTGACTGACCAATTCTACAAGTAGTGGCTTATCAAAGATTGTCAGCAATTTGTCTAACTTTCTCAGCCTTCAGGCAGTGGTCGTACTCTGCGACAGGAGAAGGTGCGAGTTATTTGGTGAATATCTGTTAAGTGATTAAGGTTTATTCTATTCTGAAGATTCAAAATAGTCTAGCAACTGTTGGTAAGGTTAATAAAATATATACAAAGTGAAATATACAATTGAATAAAATAATTAAATATTTGATTAGAACACATTAAGGATGTCAGGACAGGTGATGTGTCACAGCTGCCGCATGTAGGAGCTCCTGGATGCCAGTTTGATCCAGAGCAAACACACCTGCAGTAAGTGTTTGAAGTTTGAGCAGCTTCCGTTCAGAGCTTATGAGCTGGAGGCTGAACTACAGACATTGTGACACATCAGGGAGGGGGAAAGTTACCTAGATCCTTTGTATCAGGAGGCAGTCACATCTCTTAGGACAGGGTCTTCTGATTTGGTCAGTGGTCAGGGACAGGAGATTGTGACTGCGAGTGAGGCTGGTAAGGGGACTCAGAGGGCAGGGGCACAGGAGTGTGAGCCTCTGCAATTGTCCAACAGGTTTGGGGCTTTTTCAGCTTGCTTGGATGAAAGCCGGGACTGCAGGGTGGATGAGCTGGCTGGCCATGGCACTGCGGTACAGGAAGCCATTCAAGTGGGGGGAGCAAAAAGGAATATAGTGGCAGTAGGGGACAGTATAGTCAGAAGCATTGACACTGTTCTCTGCAGCAAAGAGCGCGAGTCCAGACGGTTATGTTGCCTGCCCGGTGCTGGGGTGCGGGACATATGCTTGGGGCTGGAGAGGGGCTTGCAGTGGGAGGGGGAGGATCTAGTTGTCCTGGTCCATGTAGGTACCAACAACATTGACAGGACAAAGAAGGAGGTTTTACATAGTAGGTTTGAGGACCTAGGCACCAAATTAAGAAGCAAGGCCTCAAAGGTCATAATTTCTGGACTATTACCTGAGCCACGTGCAAATTGGCATAGGAAAAATCAGATGAATGTGTGGCTCAAAGACTTGTGTGGGAGAAGTGGGTTCCAGTTAGTGGGTCACTGGCACCATTACTGGAGAAAGTAGGATCTGTACCGTTGGGACGGTCTATACCCGAACCGTAGAGGGACCGGTGTTCTTGCGAGTCACATATCTAGGGAAGTCGAGAGGGTTTTAAACTAAATAATGGGGTGAAGGATCAAATTTGGGAAGATGTTGTTATCAAAGAGCAGAGACAAGACAAAAGTAAAAGGTATTATTACGGGAAATGAAAAAACAGACTGTGATGGGAAGGGATAGAGAGCACAAATCTAACAGTAAATCAACAGATGAAACTAGAGGTTATAAAAAGAACAAAAGGATAAAACTAAAAGTTTTGTATCTGAATGCATGTAGCATTTGAAACAAAACAGATGAACTGAGAGCGCACATAGAAATAAATAATTATGATTTGATAGCCATTACAGAGACATGGCTGCAGGAGGGGATGAGTTGGTACCCTGAATATTGAAGGGTATAGGATACTTAGGAAGGACAAGAAGTGGGTAAAGGCAAGAAGTCACTTGCGGGAGTTGTGTACAGGCCCCCTATCTGTAACCACATGGTAGGGTTGAGCATAAAGGAAGAAATAATTGGAGCTTGTCAGAAAGGCACAGCAATAATCATTGGAGATTTTAATTTACATATGGACTGGAAAAGTCAGGTGGGCAAAGATAGCTTAGATGAGGAGCACATTGAATGTTTTCAGGATAGTTTCTTCGAACAGCATGTTCTGGAGCCAACCAGAGAGCAGGCTAGACTGGATCTGGTATTGCGCAGTGAGATGGGAGTAATTAATGATCTCATTGTGAAGGCGCCTCTAGGTAACAGCGACCATAATATGATTGAATTTTATATTTTTGAGGGAGAGAGGAATGTGTCTGAGATTAAGTTTTTAAAATTCAATAAGGGCAATTATGAGAACATGAAAGAACAGCTGGTTAAAGTCAATTGGCAAATTAGGTTAAGGGGTAGGTCAATAGAGATACAGTGGCTAATATTTAAGGGAACATTTCAGAATGCACAGAATAGATACATTCCAACGAGTAAGAGAAAGTCCAAGGGACGGACACACCATCTGTGGTCAACTAGGAAGGTTAAAGATAGTATCAAACTTAAAGAAAAAGCATAGAATTGTGCGAAGATAAGTGGAAGGCCAGACGATTGAACAGAATATAAGGAACAACGAAGGATGACTAAAAGACTAATAAGGAGGGAAACATTAGAATATGAGAGAAAGCTAGCCAGGAATATGGAAACAGATAGCAAGAGTTTTTATAAATATTTAAAAAATAAAAGAGTTATCAAAGTGAGTGTTGGCCCTATAGAAATTAAGTCTGGAGAATTGATAATGGAAAACAAAGTGATGGCAGATGAATTAAACAGGAATTTTGCATCAGTTTTCACTATACAAGATACAAGTAACATTCCAGAAACATCTATAAACCAGGAAATAGAAGTGGGGAAAGAGGTCAGGGAAATTACAGTCATCAGAGAAGTGGTACTGAGTAAATTGTTGGAGCTTTGGGCTGACCAGAGCTTGGGTTCCCATGGACTTCATCCTAGGGTTTTAAAAGAAGTGTCTAATGAGATTGTTGATGCATTGGTTTTAATTTTCCAAAACTCCTTAAATTTGGGGAAAGTCCCATCAGATTGGTAGATAGCAAATGTAACTCCATTATTCAAAAAGGGAGGGGGACAGAAAGCAGGAAACTACAGGCCACTTAGCTTAACACCTGTCATAGGGAAAATGTTAGAAGCTATTATTAAAGAAGTTATAGCAGGGCACTTGGATAAGCTCAAGGTCATCAAGCAAAGTCAACATAATTTTGTGAAAGAGAAATCGCGCTTAACCAACTTATTGGAGTTCTTTGAGGAAGTAACATGTGCTGTGGATAAAGGGGAACTGGTGGATGTATTGTACTTAGATTTCCAGAAGGCATTTGATAAGGTGGCACACCAAAGGTTATTGCAGAAAATAAAAGCTCATGGTATGGGGGTAACATATTGGCATGGAAAAATGATTGGCTGGCTAACAGAAAGCAGAGGCATAAATGGATCTTTTTCAGGTTGGCAAGATGTAACAAGTGGTGTGCCACAGGGATCAATGCTGGGACCTCAACTGTTTACAATTTATATAAATTATTTGGATGAAGGGTTTGAAGGTATGGTTGCCAACTTTGCTGCTGACACAAAGATAGGTAGGAAAATAAGCTGGGAAGAGGACATAAGGAGGCTACAAACAGATTTAGATAGGTTAAGTGAGTGTACAAAGATCTGGCAGGTTGGGTATAATGTGGGAAAATGTGAAATTGTCCATTTTGGCAGGAAGAATAAAAGGGAAGCATATTGTCTAAATGGCGAGAGATTGTAGAGCTCTGTGGTGCAGAGGGATCTGGGGGTCCTGGTGCATGAATCACAAAAGGCTAGTATGCAAGAACAACAAGTAATTAGGAAAGCTAATAGAATGTTATCATTTATTGCAAGGGGGATTGAATACAAAAGTACGGAGGTTATGCTTCAGTTGTACAGGGCACAAGTGAGACCATATTTGGAGTACTGTGTACAGTATTGGTCACCTTATTTAAGGAAGGATGTAAATGCATTTAAAGCAGCTCAGAGAAGGTTTACCTGGAATGGGTGGGTTGTCTTACAAGAAAAACTTAGACAGACTAGGCTTGTATCTGCTGGAGTTTAGAACAGTAAGAGGCAACTTTATTGAAACTTATAAGATCCTGAGAGGTCTTGACTGGCTGGATGTGGAAGAAGCTAGAACTAAGGGCTACTGTTAAAAAGTAAAGGGCCGCCCATTTAAAACAGAGATGAGGTGAAATTTTTTTAACTCAGAGGATCATGAGTCTTTGGAACTCTCTTCCTGAAAAGGCAGAGTCTTTGAATATCTTTGAGGCAGAGGTGGATAGATTCTTGGTAAGCAAGGTTATTGGTGGTAGGTGGGATGCAGAATTCCGGTTACTATCAGATCGGCCATGACCTTATTAAATGGCTCGAGGGGCTGAATGGCCTACACCTGCTCCTTGTTTGTATGTGTGGTATGTTTGTAACTGAAACATTTCCTCAACTTTGTTTCCAACCTTGCCTTCAGATAGTCTATCTCTTCCCTTCCCTTCCCTAACTCCTCTGTCTCCATACCTGGAGTTGATCTATCAACCAATATTCACTTTATGCCCCCGGATTCCCACAGCTACCTTGACTACGCTTCCTCACATCCTATTTCCTATAAGGACTTTATTCCATTCTGCCAGTTTCACCATCTCCATTGCACCTGTTTGGACAATGCAACCTTCCATACTGGGCTATACTTGTGCCCTTTCCTTGCCATAACCCACTCATGACTGGTGTCTCACCATGAGAAGATCCCACCTGTAATCTATATTTGAGATAGGTGTCATGTCAGTTGCTAAGCTGATAGCTGCAAGAGTGCAATCAAGTGACTGACTTCATCATCACTCATTGCCTCTTGGCACCTTGGACCTTTTAGGTATCTGAAAAGAGAAAGGCAAAATGGGTAAGTTGTGGTGTAGGGAGGGTCAGGGGAAAGTAAAAGGTGGAAGCTTATACGATCTGCAATTTGTAAATTCAACGATGAGGGGGACGAGGGATGTGAGGAAGAAGATTCATTATGAGGATACCATCAATGTGGATGTTTTCAGCTCCACTGCTGGCCATGGCCTCCACAGTGGGCATCCCAATAATGGGCAGCACCACCTCCTTCATGGGGTTAGAATATGTATTTGTCTCCCTCCAGTTAGCTTTTGCTGCTTCCAGTTATGTGCCACCTTGACCTGCAAGAGAGAGGAAATGTCAGTGAGTGTTGTGTTTGGCTGAAACAGCTATCATGGTTGAATAGCTGGCAGTGTGTGCAAGCTGTGTGATGTAGGTGTGAGGCTTACAGCAGTGCTAAGTGTGTGAGGGTGAGGTGAAGTATGACTGTTATGTTGATGCCTGGTTAATATAGATTCTTGGCTGGTGGGAGATGAAGGTGTGGTGATTTGAGCAGTGGCTGAGGCCACTGTTGCTTATGTTAGGGTATGACATTTGAAGATGCTTTTACTAACTTTTACGATTTGTTTGAGGTCATTGAATTTCTTGTGGTACCACGTCTAGGCCCTTGGGCTTGACACTTGGGCATTGACCTCTAATGTCTTTTGACCATGTGTTTGGAGGATGTCCTCCCCACAACCTCCCCAGAGATAGAGGACATCTAGGACATCTATCATCCTTTCCACCTGCTCTACCAAGTCCTTCAGTGCAGCATTATAAAACCATGGTACCACCCCGCAACCCCCCCCCGTTATGTTATTCCTCTCTCTTTCCCAAGTCAGATTCTCTTCAGCACCTGTGCCAGCCTTAATGCACCTCCCAGTTAAGCAGTGCAGACTAGCTTTCATTGGTGCTAGCCACTTATGAGATTAGCTTCTAAATCAATCCATCCAGCCAATGAAGAGCACAGTGGGTACTGGCTGGATGCAAAGACCATTCAAATGAGCAGGCAGCACAAAACTGACAGGCTGCATGCCTTGCAATCAATTGGCATGGGATAATCACGCATCATGATCCCTGTGCTCATTTTTACAGACTATCTAATTTAGCCTGTTACGAGGTCCAAAGTTACCTTTTTGTCCAGTGGAGGCTGGGAATCACAATCCCAACATGCCAAGGGACTTTCCGTGCATGTGCAGACTGGGAGCAGGCGGCAGATGCGCAATTTGGCGTTTTGTAGTTCTTTGGGCCAAATATGGGCCTAGTGCACCAGCAGAGAAAGAAAATAAAAGTGCAAAAGCCAGGTCCTGTGACCCAGAAGCAGGGCACCATAATCAGAGAAGAGTCCCAGACAGGGGACAGGGAGCAGTGTCAATTTAGAAGAAAGAGAAAGGAGCAGAGAAAGAGGGTCCAAGAAGAAAAGGGGCTGTGGTTGTCAGACTTTAAATAATGGGGGCTCTGGAGAAGCCCTGAACTCTAAGAAGGCAGCAGAAGGTTGGTGATTCCATGCTGTGGGCCATTGGGGCGAAGATACCCCTTTGGTGCAGTAGTATTTTGCTCAGTATGGCTGAACAGCTGAAATTGTGCTTGTGAGTTGGTGTTAGAGTGCAGACTCGGGAATCCAGGGGAACAGAGTCTTGGGAGATGAACGTGAAACCCTGCAAGGTGGGCCATCGTTGACACCATCCAAGTTGGACCAACTTTTGGAGAGAATTCCAAGGTGAGAAATCTTTGAAGATGAAGTCTGAAATCCCTCATGAGAGAGGTAGAGTTTCAATGAGATTGGTTGGCTCACAGTGTTAGTGACGTCTGGATGGGTTGTTGAGAAATCCATGGACTCTGCTTTGGTCGCATCAGCCACTTACTGCGCACCATGGTGTATTCAACCACAGTGGGCCTGTTAAGTCACATGTACCTCATATTAATCCTGAATTTTACAGCATAAGATTATTTTATCTTTTTGTCCTTGTACAGTAAATCTTATTTTTGTTTGTTCAAAATCTGTGGAATCTTGTGGCTTTATTCACTTAACAAGTGCTTTGAATATCAAATTTTGTCTACTTTAATCAAAAAGTTATTGGTCCCTAACCAGATCATACCAAAATCCTGGGGGTTTGGTCCGGGGTCATAATATGACCCATGTGTAAAATGTACACCAACTTCTAAGGAGCAATGATCATGCTTCTTTATGTTCCTTTGACATATTATTTCTGCTATTATGAATAGGTCAATGACTTACAGACTTTCAACATTAGAAGGGTGATTTTAATTCCCCCTATGCAGTAGTAATGGGGTGGTAATGGTTTAAAACCACATCGAAGGACTTAACTTGATCCCATTTGATTCTCACCTGCTACCATCTTACCCACATGTTCTTAGGTATCTGAGATGCAAGACTAGAGTAGGAAGGATTCACATTATTGTTTTGGAGTCTCACAAAAAAGGGAAGACCTTTTACATCTTCAATAAGCATAGAGTTTATGATTAGTGCTATTCTTGGCACTTTAGTTTCGTCACAAAGGACAAAGTGGACCAACAGAAGCAGCAACATGCTGGCTACATAAAGACCTAGAGCTGGACCTCTTGGGAGGCCACACAAGAGGGAGTGGGGTAGCGGGTAGTGGACTGCTCAAAGAAGGCCTTGTTCAGCCCATAGCATCTAGATCACTTTCAGGAATGGCCTGAGGAGCATGGATGAGGAGGTTGCACTCTCCAGACTTAGGCTTACATAGAGAGACCGTTGCAATCCCCTGGCAAATAGGAACCACCATGCCAACACTAGCAAGCAACAGAACCACGTAAAAGTGAAAAGTGAAATTCAGGCGATTTTTTTTCCCCCTTGTAAAATTGGTGCTGCATGATCCAATTTCTGGTCTCTTAAATTCTAATTCCAAAATTGGGCTGGCAGTTGGGTTGGCAGCAAACCAAATTAAAGAGCGGTTTATGGACTCATGGAGCATTTGGATTCACTGATGTATGACTGTAACCATTACTAAGCTAACAGCTACACATTTTTCAGTGCATTTTTTTTATAAGATATGGATCCTACCACGTAAAAGTGCTAACAATGAAAATAAATGTTATGCAAAATATAGGGAAAGTATAATCAAAAAATAAATTTAGTTTGAGTAAATTTCTTCCTATTATTGCCTTAACCTTTCCAATTATTAGAGGTTGGGCGAATGACATGGAAAAGGTGTCTTTGGTGCCAAATGACACTAGCTGTGATTACGAGAGTTATAGAAAATGACATGGTAATTCCAATTATTGTAAAGTCATGAGTAAACTTTGTATGATTAGTTATTTTTCAATGAGCTTTTATGCCATTCTTAAAATGTCCAACTAATAAATCACTTTCAAGTTATATACAATCCCTTCTAAATTAATTCTTGTCTTTTGATGCCACGTTATCTCCAATATTTATAACCTAAGTACCACAATCTATACAGCTTCACCAAAAGAAACTGCAAATATAATTACATGCATTTATGTTTTGGCATATAAAAACTTTACCGGGATATTTAATCAAGAAACACACAGCTGATAGTATTGTATGTGTTCACTGACCCACTAGAACAGTCTCATTAAATTCATAGCCTGGGAAAGTGAAATACAGAAGAGTCTTTGAGCATAATTCATCTTCAGTGAATGGCTGTATTATGTTCACAAGGCTAGGCTAAATTTCAGTACTGTGACAAGACCTGGTTCAGTAGATTTGAATCTTTTTCATGTTGTATAGGTGGGGTTGATGTTACCTTAGTCTTCCACTTTGATTACTAAGTGACTGTAGCTGGGACTAACCAATTTAATGAGGTTATGTTATTACTCATGCTGTGTGGCCATCTGGAAAAGGTTTGCAGCCAGCACATTCCTTGCCAAGGGCCACCTGTAAAACATTAAGTCCCCGCCTGTACTCGAAATATGAGATGGAAATGTTTGGACTACATAATGTTAGATGTGAAAAATTATTGGAGAAGACAGGAAAGAATTCATATATTTTTTTAAAAAAATATTGCAAAGGTCACGTAAACAAGAGTTCAAAGTTGAGAGCCAAGATCTTTTAAACCATGACATGCGCTGAATCACATAACCCCATATCTGTAGACTGCTATGACTTTCTTAACATATGGATCTCTAATTACAAGTTGTTCTGTCACTGGGAGAGCTGAGTCTTTAAAGAGTTTGACCAGAAGTGTATTAACATAAGGTAGCCAGGGGAAAAGGAAAAGACCTCTTCTAAAATATTAAGCTAATAGATATAAAAACGGCGGAAATTAAGAATATGGAAATAGAGTAAAAAGAACACTGAATGCGAAACAGGAAATGAAGACCCTCAAGAATAAAGAAAAGAACTACAAAAAAAAATGAAAGATGAAATCTGTTAAGCCTGAATTGATGTGGTCCCTGATTGTGTTACTCATGTTTTGCCTTGGGTTGCACAGAATGGTAGAAGGCAATTAGCTACTGATCCTGATACAGTGGCAGTGGGGAGACCTGAGTCATTGCGAAAATCTACTTGAAAGGAAGTTATATTCAAATTCAATGTGCTATGATGTGGATGTGATTTTAATTTTGTAACACTTCCTTTTCCTACAGGAAACCCAGAGTCTTTTCTGATTTACGTCTTAGGCTATCAGAATGAGAGAACAATTCCTGTACATTGCTATCATCATGTGGTCAGGGAGTAACTATGTTAAAAAATGAGATAATGACCTCTGTCCTTCCAGTGACTGAAATGCTACTGTTAATCTATATATGTCGAATGTGACTGTGAACAGGCTGCATATGGTAAAAATCAAATGTGAATATTTGACACAAAGATATAGAAAAGCTGACTGTCTTTTAAAATAATTAAAAATAATTCATGTGAAATTGCTGATATAAAATTAAGTATATAAAGCCAAGTCTGTATCAACGTGTATCTATTCTTGGTCTTTGTCCAAGCGTAACATTATAAAGTACCTTTCCTCTGAACATTCTTTACTTTATCTTGATGAAAACATAAAATTCGAGTCATCTATACAAGATCTAAATGTACACCAGAATATTTATATTTAGATAATGACAGTGATAAAGAGTGCTTTGATATGTCTGTCTTACCACTGGATCAATACAGATTGAAAATTATGTAGAACTGACTTTTTTGCACGGACAACAGATAAGCTGTTACCTTATATCTGTCAAATTAATTGTTGCAAAATCAGGCAGTAAGTATACCACCCACAGGCAATTTTTATCACAAAACAAACAGCAACAAAATAAAATGGAGTTTGAATGGTCCTGAAGCACAAACGCAAATTGAGGTGGAGTCAGACTAAGCAGTAATACTGTGGAGGGAATAAAGTAGTCTAGACAGAAAGGTTACAGACAGCATATCAACATGGAAGAGACCTCCTGGCCTTTCTCAATCAACAATTCAATATTTAATTGAGTTACAACAAGCAAATACTGTTCTGGAAAACAAGTATATCACTCCAGCCAGAACCATAGGGCAGGATTTTGAGTTTGGCAGACGCCCGCGATTGGCGGGCCCGGGAGCAGCTGGGGAATAGACCCTCCGATCGTGATCAGCCCCTGACCATGATTTCACACTGGGCTGGCCAATTAATGGCCAGCCAGCGTGAAAGGTGCGCTGAAAGGTTCAGCACTCCTGGGATGGGGGCGGGAGGAGCGCGAGTGCTGAATTCAGCACGGGCATGGGGGATGCTCATAGAAAGCTCCCTGAAAGCAGAGAGATGCCTCAGGGAGCTGAAGAATTTAAATGCCAAAAATAAAGATTTTAAAATGCCGATAAAAATGTGCAAACAACAGGATGAGTCACCTAAACATATGGATGCTGAAAATTCAGTCCAAACATTTTAATCTTTATTTTAATTAATCTCAGAAACCTCATCCCACCCTCGGATGAGATTTCCTCAGAAAGGCAAAGGCTGCCTGGCCGATTCGCCCACCCGCCAACCGTAACATTGGACGGGCAACGAAAAGTCCCCTGGTAATTGCAATGCTAAGGGCATTAGTGGGCCTCTTAATTGCTGGTGGCATGCTGACGACTCTTGTGCTTACCCACCCACCAAAATATCGTGCGAGTGTGCAATGACGTCAGAATGCTTGCCCGATGTCATCACGTGCTATTTCATGCTCGAGCGTGCTGGGCGTGCACCCGCACGCCAAGCGAAAAATTCTGCCTGTAGAGTAAGACTTTTTAGTCCTTACATAAAGAAAATGTAAGTCTTTACATAGCACTCAGAGGAAGTTTTCCCACCTCCCCCACCCCAACTCTGTTGGAACCGTTTGCTGTATTAGCTTTACCATACCCATATGGTCACTTGCAACACCAACAAACTAAAACATCATTTAGCTGGCATTCCACGACTCTGGTGCCAGGTAACACTGAGAATTTTCAGTCAATTAGATCAATTTTCTGAAATAGAAATGGATAACACTCAATAAACAAGCAACCTCTCCCTGTGCCAACATCAAAAATGTATGTGCATCTTAGTCAGCATCCTGCTGTATTTCCTTCATTTTTTTCTCAATCCTCCGATTCTGATGAACATGGAAACATATCCATATCAGTCTGAATGGCTCCTTGAAGACACTACGGGGGTTGGGGGTGTGGTGGTGTGGGGGGCCAACAGCCCCCTGAAACAGAAACAGGGATTATGATGTGCAATTAAACTTCATGCTGTCTGATCATTTTGATGAGTTCTATGTCCAGCCAGCACTAATCGCACTGCTCGTTGACTGGACCCATCAGATGTGGGCTAATATTGTGCACGGCTAGCACCACTTACAGCTAGCCTGCACTCCTTAAAGGGAAGGTGCATTGTGACCAGAGCAGGCACTGGCAGCCTAACAGGAAGTGAACCTGACCTGGGAAATATTGAGGAAATGCATAACAGGGGAGAGGGTGGGCTCCAAGAGTTTTGGATTTGAGACATTGGTGGATGAGGTGGAAAGGAGGAGATATGTTTTGTTTCCGCTGGGGACCAAGAGGCCGTCCGACACAGGTGCAGAATATAGTAGAGCTGATAGCCATAGAAGTCAATGCCTGGAGTCAAACCTCAAGGACTGGATGCAGTGCCACATGAAGGTCAATGACCTCATGTGAGTGGTCAAGGTCAATCACCACTCACATGGCATCCTCAAATGCCATTTACTAGCAACTGCAGCAGTACCCTGAACCACTGCTTAAGTCACCACATCCCCATCACCCATCAACAAACAATCTATCTCAATAAGGCCTCTTACCTAACATTCATGGCTTCACCTCAACCTCACACGCTTACCACTGCTGCAAGTCTCATAATTCTATCTCCCAAAATGCATACACTTCTAGCTATCCAACCATGCCAGTCACATCCGCCAAACGGATTGTATGACACATTTCCCTTGCTCTTGGATTAGAAGGTAGCACTCAACAAGAGGGTTCAGGGCTTAACTGGAGGGAGACTGGCACATCTGTATGTCCTAACCCCCATGGAAGATTGGCAACTTGGCCCCATGGTAATTGGCAAAAGAAGCAATGGAGACATGAGAAGAAACATTTTTACACAGTGAGTAGTTAAGATCTGGAATGCACTGCCTGAGAGTATGGCGGAGGCAGGTTCAGTCAAGGCATTCCAGAGGGAATTGGATTATTACCTGAAAACGAAGAATGAGCAGGGTTATGAGGAGAAGGCAGAGGAATAGCACAAAGTGAATTGCTCATTTGGAGAGCTGGCACAGACACAACAGGCAAGTTGTCTCTTTCTATGCTGTAGCAAGTTTGTAATTCTTTGATTCTAAGAAGACAGTTTCTGTATTGGGATGCACTTTGTGGAGGCCGTGGCTAGCAGCTGGACTGAAACCATCAAAGATAACAGTAATTTAACAGCTAATCCACCATCTCACATCCCACCTCTCCATCTCATATCCCACCTCTCCATCAATCCACACTCCCTATCACATCTGCAACTTGTAAATCAGAAAACACTTACTTTCAAATTTACCTTTGTGCCTTTTTCTTTTCACATTCCCAAGAATTTCAACTTGGCCAGAGAATGGAGGAACAGCAAAGAAACAGTGATGATGAAGACACGCTGTTGTTTGATTTCATACACGCAGCCACCACTCAGATACTCAAAATGCGCGTGATTTGGGTGATAGATTAAAGGCAGGATATGCATATGATGAGATACCATGAGGGCCTGCAGTAAATCAGGGGGCAAGGGTAGTGCATGCACCAGCTCACGGGAGGGCGGGTTGTACACAAGCTCTGTTGCAGAGGACTCAGATGAGACTTCAATGGGGCAGCCTACGGAAGGAGACTAATAAATACACAGAACAAAATGTTGGTGTTTGTTCAATATCAAGGCCCATGGAGGAGTTCAGAATCAACTCGGTGCAGTACTTGGAGTCCATCCTTTCAGCATGGGAGTGTTGGCCAACTCCATTTGCATTCTTGTGGACCAAATTATGATGCAGCATCTGCTAGGCAATGTTGCAGCTTCCATTGCAGCACAAGCTGCAGCCACCCAACATCTGAGTGCTGCCAAGCATGTTCAGGCTATTGCCATCTTGAATGTGGATTACAGTGTGTCTTGCATGATATCACAGCAGTCCAGTAATCTGTATTTCAACAGATTATTAAGATTGTTGAGGTGCTGCCCTGGGGAGTGGCAGTGGCTTCATGGGGTTTGAAACTTTGCCCTCTTTCAGGAAAACTGCATTCATCCTCTCATCCCTGCCATGCTGCCAGTGCCCTTGCTATGGTCTGTCAGCCAGCCAGGTCAGACCACTGCAGTTACTGGGGTAGCACTGCATAAGAGCACTAGGACTGACATAGGCACATGAAAGATGGCACTAAGGGAGTGATTAGTAGTCCGCGCCCAATGCGACATCTTGCTGCCACACAACAGTAAGAGGAGGCCACCTCACGTGACAAAGAAGGCTTGGAGGGAGGTGGCAGGTCTGGACAGAGGGAATAATGTCATAGTTAGAACCTAGATGCTATGCAGCAAGAGATTCAATGACCTTCTGCACGCTGCCAGGGTGAGTACTGAATCCAGTTGGAATTTTGGATAGATGTCTTTGTGGGTGGCAGCATTTGTTGGTACTCGCGCTTGTGAAATGCAGAGCGTAAAGTGGCACATACCCCTGTGCCTTGATGGACTATGGTTGGCATGTATGTCAGGGCAAAGTGCAGCAATCTGATGGGCACCGAACCTGCAGGGGGAGGCTGGTATGTTCTGGCATTAGAAGGTGTCTAATGAAAGCGCTTTTGTCCTCACAGGAGAGAAGAAGTCACAATGTGCATGAGCAAGGACAGATGGGTGATGGGGGTCCCAAACCTACTTCTCTTAAGTCAGGCGGAGCAGCAAGTACTGGAGATGGCCTATGAACGTGGAAAGGCAGGGGTCTTGAAGGAGAGTGAGAGTCCAGTGGACAGAGAAGAGACTGGGGGAGAGTATAAGAGATGTAGGGCAGTAGCTGTAAGACTGACAGGTGAAATCCACTAATCCCTGTTGCTCATCCATTCAGAAGTCTTTGTTCAGCCAGATTCTGAGAAGCAATGAATTTGTAATGCTGTTTGATATTGACATTTTTCTTCCTCCCAAATATAGAACAAAAATCATGACCCCAGAAGGACGCGATGACCCTCCCTTTGCCTCCAAGGATGATCAGCAACCAGATGCACCCACATCAAATCCTCCCTCTGCACCATGCACCAGCGCAGATACAGGCATGTAGGTTGGCAGATGCTGGAGCCTCTGGAGTTGTCCAACAGGTGGCAGATACTGGATGTCCAGCGGGATGCGCTGATCTGGCAGAGATCCTTGAGATTCTGCATGCCATGGTCTCAGTGTTGGAAGAGTCCATGCAGAACGTGAGCACTGCTTTGACCCTGAGCTCTGAACGCACAGCTTCCTCCATAGGGAGGGTGACGACTCTCATGGAGAGGTAGCTCCAGGAACTCAATCAGAGGTTTCCGGGGTTGTGTTCAGACCCATGAACTCATACATTGGCAGTGACCTCAGCAAGTCACTGCCAGTGTGAGAGATGGATGAGACACCTAGTAACTCTGCTAGCTGCCTGTGCATCTATGGTGAGTAGGGAGGTTGAAACTAACCTCATGTGGGTGGATGACCTGCAGCTCTTGTCTGCAGGCTCCTCTAAATGTTCTCTTGACGATGGCAGCAGCTCCTCCGCCCCTCTGCCGGTGATTGTTACATTTGGGGAGACAGAGACGATGGAGGAGTGCCCAGCCATGGCGCTAGTCATGTCATCAGTGCCTACACAGGCCCCGACAACCAGAGGACGGCCACCAAAGTCATCAAGACCGACGGAGCATCAGAGTCAGCAGCCTGCCTCCAATGCAGCTGCCGGTGAGGGAGAAGCACCAAGACATAGCACTTGCAAGTGGATATTTAAGTCACCATGATCACAGAAGGGATTTCATGGGTGATTAGTTTCTCCTTGGCACGTGTGCATTGGTGCATATATATCTTTGCCTTTAATATTAAAATGTTAAATAACGTTTAATGGCCTTAGTGTGCTTCATGCAATTATTAGGGAAGATTCCTGGGAGTCGTGTGTCACACATTTAATGGGCTGATAAGTTTAATTCAGAGGTCGAGACGTGAGTGAAGGGTGACAGGAGTGTCTCATCAGCATTGATCAGTTAGATGGCATTTCCCTCTCCATCACCTTGACTCCTGGCTTTGAATTTCTAACTGAAAGTCCCCTGAATCAAGGCCTCCCTGGTCTCCCTGCCTCCCATAAGCATCCTCAATGCTGGATCTTGCTCCTCACCCTGGAACTCTTCAGGCTCCTCCTCAGACTTAATACTGGAATCGCCCTCTGCAGCCTCTGAAACAGCGTTGCTGTTTTCATCCTCCAAAGAGTCCCCACCTTGAGAGAGCCAGATTGTGTAGGGTGCAGCAGACAACAACAATAAGGGAGATGGGCTCCGGAGGATATTGCAGCGATTCCCCTGAGCAGTCCAGGCAATGAAACCTCATCTTGAGTAGGCCTATGGTCCTCTCATTGGTTGCTCTTGTGGAGGTGTGACTGAGATTGTAGCACTCTTAGGCTGCAGTCCTTGAGTGTCTCAGTGGTGTCATCAGCCACCTTTTCAGTGGATAGCCTTTGACCCCCAGTAACCAGCCATCCAAGCGAGCTGGTGCAATGAACAGCCTTAGCACCTGGGATTGATGCAGGATGTAGGCATCATGGCAGCTTCCTGGATAACTGGCACAAACCTGCAGTGTCTCACTCCTGTGGTCACACACAATCTGGACGTTTAGAGAGTGGAAGCCCTTTCTATTGACAAAGGTACCCTGCTCCCCTGCTGACTCCTTTATGGCCACAAGTGCACAGTCAATGGCTCCCTAAATTTGGGGAAGTCCTGCAATTGCAATGAAGCCTCTCTAGCTTGCTCTGCCTGGCTGGCCTCATTGGTCCTGAAGTGAATGAAGATGCTGACCTTTCGAGACAGTGCATCTGTAGCCAACTTGATGTAGCTATGGGCAGCCGGTTACAAGACACCACGTAGAGCTGCCACTACCCCCTGGAATGACCCTGAGGTATAAAATTTCAGGGCAACTGCCACCTTCAGAGCCACTGGCATAGGGCGGCTACCTACACAGCTGGAGGCAATTTCAGGGACAATCATTTTTCACATAGAAGTCACAGTGTCCCTGGAGAGGTGGCAGTGAACCCAGCTGACATGTCCAGGTAGCATGATCACTGCCTGTACAATCTACATACTGGGTAATGGAGCCTTGCACTCCCTGCTGGTCTTCCACCTCATCTGGCTGAGCCTCTCAGTCCATAAGGCAGACTCTGGGATTGTGCCTCCTCTCCCTTTTGGACCTCTCCTCCTCTTCTGAGGAGGTCCCTCCAGATGAGTACAAAAACCCTATGTTTAACCTGATGTTTGCACAGGTTTCTGCACTGAAGGGGCCTTTCTGCAGAAAGCCTCTGCAGATGCTTGAAAATCAGAGTGTTCTCCAAAACACCAAAAGAAATGCCAGAAAAAATCTCTAAACCAATTCCAGACAACATACAGCAAAGCTCCTAACTCTTCACCTTATCGACACCCTGTGGGCCTTTTATCCCACCTTGGATGTAGAATAAATGAAAAGCATGAAGGCTGCCTGGATGATGGGCCTGTGCGCTGAGTGTAAAAGCACATGGGCCACTCAAAATCGCTGTCAACTGTGCTTTAAATGGGCTTAATTGGCCCTTTAACTGTCGGCAGGTGTGGTTCCAACTTGCACGTGCTCTCGCCGACAGAAATATTGCGAGGTGCCACATTTTGTGACTGTTCATGTCTATCACGCGCCTGTTCAGCCGGTGCAAAATTCTGGCCAACAATTTTTCAAGGGCCTATTTAGAATGTGCGTATGGAGTACTACTGATGTTTTCTTTATTTAATACGAATCATATCATTGTACCAAACGGTACTTATACTATCTGTGATTATTTGATTCTGACTGAGTACAGTAGCCATAATTACCTGCGCATTGTTTACATTGAATTTAGAAGGAAGCCCTATTACTGTTAGACAGGGATCCAGGCCTTCTTGACCTGAGAAAGATTTCTAGTTTACATCAGTCACTGAACTGACAGCCTAGTTTCATTTGATTTTCAGGTCCTTAGATCTTTAAGTAAATAAACAGTTCTATGCTTCAAAACATCTAAAGGTTAATTGCAGTAAACATCAGTACATTACATTTAAATTAAGCTAAATATTAAAAAAATTACCAACACTCAGTTGATAAAATGGGTGGTATGGTACGGTCCTGAGCTGCAGAGACCAGGATGGCTTCATTTTCGATTCATATTTGGTGCTATTTCAGCTAAATGGAGCTGAAATAGAAGTCAGTCTTACAAGTGATCTCGATGGGATGGGTTTTTTTTCTTCACTGCTTGGCCATTATGAATAACCTGGGTCGAGGGCAGGGTGAGAAATTGGATGGGGGGGATCACATCTATAATTAATACAGCCTGCTCGGTCTTCTGGTCATAGATTCCATTGGAATACAGCATACAATCTGTCCTTCCCAACTGTCCTCTTTGCAGTCTGCCCAGGCGAGGTTTCAAAGCCAGGCAATAAAGAGTTTTAATCCACTTCAGAGTTCCCAACTTAGGGGAGAAAAGGAAAATTTGCCAGATTTCCTCTTCCTGCTATTAAGTGATGTCCTGTTGGAAAGCTGACCTGCATGGTTGTCAGCTGAGGACAGGATTGGGGCTCAAATTTAATCTACCTCTCACAGGAGAAGAATTTGCCAACATGTCAGTTGTCAACAAGAACAATATGACTCTTAAAACAATAACATTATACCCTACTGCCAAGACTGAATGAAGTAAGTGCAATAGGGGGTTAAAGGGGTAAAGTTTTCTCCTTCAGCTCAGTGGTCAGAAAATCAAGAGCGTTAGGTGTGGGATTTTCAAGATATACATTCCTAACAAATAGCAAATCACACCCGATTAATATATTCATTCAATTGTAAATCCAACACCAGCCATATAGTGAGCCTCGACTTACAGCTTTTAGCACAACTTTTACGCTTTGCCATGAACACACACAATAAAATATGGTTCATCATGATTGCCAGAATGCTGTTTTCCATGGGATTGTTTGAGAACAAATTGAAATATATTTGTAATTATAACCTTTAAAGTGCTTGTCACGGCATCTGTACCAATCGTATATAGTTCTTCTCACAGAAAATCTTCTGCAACAAGATTTCCGTATATAGTTCTTGTTTATTATCAGGGTGGTGGTTAAATACTTAGTGGATCAAATGAACCAGTGCCTTAGCTTTAGCTTTTACATTATACCAACATTGATATAACTGTCAAGAGTAATATTGATAAGGTAGTCCTACAAAATCTGCTTGTGTTAACCTTCGTCTCCATACAACCTCTCCCAATTCCAGTGACAGACAGGCCAGTATTTCATAAACTGAATTTGAGACATCTGTTTGTTTTATCATTGTCTGAAATACTTTCAAAGCAATCAAGTCACATTTTCATTTAGCACAGTTGAAATAAAATGTGACTGAGCTCAAGCAGAGGTTTTACAAACCTTTGGTTTTTTAAAAAAGTAAAATGTAACTCATTCAGAATTATGCTCAACTGAGTTACTTCTGCTGTCAAAATAAATCTCTTCCAGGTTCTTAATGTCCCTGACAGGAAGAACACCAAGAGAATATGTGTTTAGCTTTGCCAGGGTTAGGTTTCACAGCTGGCCTTTGAGAAAAAGGGTGTTCAGTTAGAACGTTTATCCTACAAATAGACTTATGTGGCTGAATATTACCCACACCTTTTGGGCAACAGGAATTAGCTCAGGAGTATCAAAAATTCACGTCACAACTACTGTGGCCACAGAAGCAATTCTCGGGAGGAAAAAACAAAATCTGTCAACCATATGTGAGCTGAGTTTTATTACTCCTCAATCTTATTAAAAAAACACTGTTAAATAAATCTGTAGAAGCCCAATAACATTCTTAGAAGCTTTAATGGATTTACGTAAGATTGTGATCCAGAAACTCAGTTAAAATCTTCTAGACATACTGTGGATTTCATGATGTGGTAGGACAGATCCAACTAAGTAGTGAACGGTGAAACTATTTTTTCCAAATCTCTACAGCTTGTGCGTATAAGTGCCAGTGCTACTAGTTCCAAACTCTCAAATCCACTACACCCACAAGTGATCAGTATATTCTTTCTATGCTTTTTGTAGATTTTTGTAGATAAGGATAAATTAGTAGAGTCAAAATGTGAGTATCAATGAACAATTAGTTAACCATTCCACAAAGTCCATTACAATGCTTTAAGGTTTGCAGGTATAAGGATACATTTCAGCTCTCTTGGCGCACAGTTTCATGTGATGCGAGTGTGTCTTGGGCTATCAGGTGTGAAGGTGTGAAGTGATTTATTTTGGTAGGAATGACAATATAGAATAAAGGGTACAATCCTCAAGGGGACGCAGGAGCAGACGGATCTGGGTATATACGCGCATAAATCATTGAATCTGGGAGAACAGGATGAGAGTCCGGTTATTAAAGCATACAGCATCCTAGGCTTTATTAGTAGGGGCATCAAACACTAGTTCAGCTTCAACTGGAGTATTGCATTCAGTTCTGGGTGCCACACTTTACGAAAGATGTGAAAGCATTAGAGATGATGCAGAAAGATTCAAGAGAATGGTATTAGGGATGAGGAACTTCAGTTACTTAGATAGATTGGAAAAGTGCTGTTTTTCTTGGAGCAGGGAGGGTTGAGAGGAAATTTGACAGAGATATTCAAAATCATGAGGGGTCTGGACAAAATAGTGAAGAAGAAACTGTTCCCACTTGTGGAAGGATCGAGAACAAGAGAGCACAGATCTAATGTAATTGGCAAACGAAGTAGTGGCGACATGAAGAAAAACTTTTTCACGCAGCAAGTGGTTAGCATCAGGAGTGCACTCCCTGAGAATGTGGTGGAAGCAGGGTCAATCAAGGCATTCAAGAGGGAATTTCATTGTTTTTGGAAAAGGAAAAATGTGCAGGGCTACGAGGAGTAGACAGGGGTGTTGCACTAGGTGAATTGTTCCTATGGAAAACTGGTGCAGAAATGATGGGCCAAATGTCCTCCTGTGCTGTAGCAATTCTGTGATTCTGAGATCATTGTGCAAGGTTGAAAGTCCATATTTAATGAAAAAAAAATTGTGCAGACTGCAAATCATGTACTTGGACATCCACATCCAGATTCACCATTATGCACCCTTGTTGCATAAACCCTATACAGGGAGCACTAAATTATAAAATATATCCCCATAGTACTGCTGAAGAAATATTTTTAGCTGAGTTTTTTGACAGAGCAAGGCGTGGGAACTTTTATGTTGATGGATTCGTGCCTGTCAAGATGATGAAATGTCAATGTTAGAACTTGAACACTTTTCTGTTTTTTTGCTTTTATGTCAACAGCAGATACTCCCATGTCAGATTTAACAAAGGTTGAATGCATTAACACTCATTCTACTGTACTTCAACAATATGCCCTAAGTCCGGTCTCAGAGGAGTATCCCGTACTGCACTAGTGTGACATTCTCATTAACCATACCAACCATCTCTGTGACCTTTTGAATTAAATGTTCAATTAAACATGAATTTGTGCTGAAATATGGGTATACACTAAAAGTTGGATTGAGATTCCAGTCATTCCCATTAATCTGGAACTTGTCCTTTTCAAATACTGGTGATAAATTACCTCATTGCAGATATGTGCTGCTATGTTCAGCTGTCAGGCATACTGCTGCTTTTTGCATTGCTTTAACCATGTTTAGATTTGGAAAAGTGAACATGTATCTCTGCTGGTTCAGTCCACGTGAGGTTTACACAGCTGAGCCCTATCAGCCTATAGTGAATATTCCAACTGTTAGACTTTTGAAATCAAATCTTACTCCTCATCAAAGAGAATGGTTACTCATCTCCAGAAGCATTTGTACAAAATAAATGTTCGAATCATGTCAACTGTGGACCTACAGGCATTTTGAACAGTATTCTCTGATTTAAATACACCAGTTGATTGAGCAAAGTGTGAATAGTGTCAAAAGTAATTAGGCGTGAGATATTTAATGCATTGGGCATCATATATCCCAATAGGAAGAAAAAACATCAATTAAAAACCTAGGCTGCAAAATTTAGTTCCATAGCATCTGTAGTTTCAGTGCTTTCATATCTGTCCTTGGCCTGCTGCAATGTTCCAGTGAAGCTCAACGCAACCTGGAGGAACAGCACCTCATCTTCCGTCCAGGCACTTTACAGTCTTCCGGACTTAACATTGAGTTCAACAACTTCAGGTCATGAACTCACTCCTCCATCCCCATCCCCTTTCCTATCCCCCTTTTTTCTCATAATTTATATATTTTTAAAATATTTTTCCCCCACCTATTTCTATTATTATTTTTAATTTATTTCCATCTATTGTTTTATCTCCACCTTTTAGCCTATTTCAATCCCTTCCCTCCACCCCAACCCACTGGAGCTATCCGTCATTTACTCGTCCTGCTTTCTACCCTTAATGTCACCATTAACACATCCTTTAGCTAATATCACCACCGTCAACACCCCTTTGTCCTTTTGTCTATGACATCTTTGGCAATCTCATTTGCCTCCACCTATCACTGGCCCTCTATCCAGCTCTACCTGTCCCGCCCCTCTCAAACAGTTTACGTTTCATCTCATTTCTATTTTTCTTTAGCTCTGATGAAGAGTCATACGGACTCGAAATGTTAACTGTATTCCGCTCTGCAGATGCTGTCAGACCTGCTGAGTTTTTACAGCTATTTTTGTTTTTGTTTCAGATTTCCAGCATCCGCAGTATTTTGCTTTTATCTATAGATATTGATTTGCTACCAGAATGGCATCTGTGCTGCTTGCAAGCATTCTGGTGTGGCACAGGCCAAACACCATCTTGCTGAAGGCAAATGCATGGGCATTACGAGTATGCGCTAGATGTCTGCAGAGTCGAAAAATTTGTGACATCAGTCAACATGTGATGCCAATTTGATGCCAGTGCTGCCATTTTGGAACTTGTTGCTCTGGTAACAACCTTGTTTAAACACACAGATTTGAACGTGGGGCTAAATCTTCTGGTCGGCATGCGGGGGCAGGCCCGACATGCTGATGCGTAAAATGACGTGCGATGATGTCGGTCTTGCATCCCGGCATCATCACGCGTCATCTTGATATTTTGTTCATCAGGCGCACCCCGGAGGCAGCTGTGCACCTGCCGAGCTGTCAACAGCCTATTAAGGCCAGTGAAAAAAAGCAATTAAACTTGTTAAGAATGCTGCCCATCCAACACAGAAAAAATTCTCCCCATGGTCTCAGCAGAAGGAAGGACCCCCAACCAGTGCAATTTAAAGAGATTATCATTAGCTTGCAGTTTAGGTGCTGGTTATTCTCTATAGGCTCTGTTTGAGTTTGTGAAAATGCTGTGTGCTTGGAGGGGTTGGTTACAATTGGTGAAGTCATGAATTGAGGTCGATAATGAAATAATTTACTAGAGGAAGAGTCTCCACAAATATCTCTATCTTCAATGATGAGAGAGCCCAGCACGTCAGTGCAAAAGACAAGACTGAACTATTTGCAACCATCTTCAACCACAAGTGGTGATTGGATAATCCATCTTGGCCTCCTGCTGAGACCTCCAGCATCACAAATGCCAGTCTTCAGCCAATTTGATTCACTCCACATGATATCAAGAAACGGCTGAAGGCACTGGATACTGCAAAGGCTATGGGCCCTGACAACATTTCAGCAACAGTACTGAAGACTTGTGTTCCAGAACTAGCCATGCCTAAGCCAAGCTGTTCCAGTACAGCAACAACACTGGCATCTACCCAATAATGTGGAAAATTACCCAGGCATGCCCTGCCACAAAAAGCAGGACAAATCCAACCTAGCCAAAATCACCCCATCAGTCTAATTCCAAACATCAGCAAAGTGATTGAAGGTGTCTCCGACAGTACTATCAAGTAATAGTTATTCAGCAATAACCTGCTCACTCACAGTCAGTTTGGGTTCCACCAGGGCCATTCAGCCCTAACCTCATTCCGGCCTTGGTCCAAACATGGGCAACTGGACACTAAAGGTGAGGTGAGAGTGACTACCCTTGACATCAAGGCAGCATTTGACTGAGTGTGGCATCAAGGAGCCCTAGCAAAATTGAATAGGATTCAGGGAAACACTCTCCACTGGTTGAAGTCATTCCCAGCACAAAGAAAGGTGGTTGTGGTTGTCAGAGGTCAGTCATCTCAGACCCAGGGCATCACCGCAGGAGTTCCTCAGGATAGTGTCCTCGGCCCAAACATCTTCAGTTGCTTCATCAATTACCTTCCCTCCATCATAAGGTCAGAAATGGGAATGTTTGCTGATGTTTGCACAATGCTCACTGTGACTGATAGCACAATTTGCCGATTCTGCAGACATCTAGCACATGGTTAAAATGCCCTTGCAGTTGCCCTCGGCAAGGTGGTGTTTGGCCTCTGTCGGACTGGAATACTTGCAAGCAGCATTCACAGATACTGAAGTAGTCCATGTCCATGGCAACAAGACCTGGATAATATTCAGGCTTGGGCTGATAAGTGGCAAGTAGCATTCATGTCACACAAGTGCGAGGTAATGACCATCTCCTGCAGGAGAGAAACCAACCATCTCCCTTTGACACTCAATGGTATTACTATCGCTGAATCCCCACTATCAACATCCTACTTACCATTGACCAGAAACTGAACTGGACCAACCAAATAAATACTGTGGCTACAAGAGCAGGTCAGAGATTGGGAATTCTGAGGTGAGTAACTCATCTCCTGACTCCCCAAAGCTTATCCACAAAGTACAAATTAGGAGTATGGTGGAATACTCTCCATTTGCCTGGATGAGTGCAGCTCCGACAACACTCAAGAAGCTAGCTACCATCCAGGATAAAATACCCGCTTGATTGGCACCCCATCTACCACCTTAAACATTTACTTCTCCACCACCGATGCACAGTGGCAGCAGTGTGTACCATCTATGAGATGCCCTGCGGCAACTCACCAATCTCTTTCGACAGCACCTTCCAAACCCAAAACCTCTACCACACAGAAGAACAAGGCAGTAGATGCATTGGAATACCACCAGTTGTAATCTCCCCTCCAAGTAACACACCATCCAGACTTGGAACTGAATCATCGTTCCTTCATTGTTGCTGGATCAAGGGGGCTGGTTGGGTTGGTGGGGGGGGGGGTGGTGGTGAGTGCGGGCAAGGGGGTCAGACACAAGGGCAGGAAGGCTTTCAGTGGCTCCTTCCTTCCCAATGCTGGCTCCTTCGATCAGGCACAGAGTTCCTGACAACAAGGGACTGCCCCCTGGGTCGGCCACTGCCGAACCTGAAAACATTCACTTGGTGGCCTTTGGGAGGCACACGAAACCCACACAACTCCCATTTACTTCCTGAACCATCACTAAATTTTGGTGGCCTCCAGGATAATTGGTGTCAACGGACTCATTAATGAACCCAATTGACATTCTGCTGTGAATTGGCTTGTTTCCTGCGTCGACTCCTTCCCACCGCTGACTTAATTGCAGGAGGTTTCTTGACTGCCTTCAGGCTGACATGCAGCCTCTCCTGCGATTAAGTTGGCCCGACTGCCATGTTTCCCACTGCGATATGTTGAATTAAGTACCACCCCAGAGGATGAGTGGCTGTGTCTTCAAGAGGCACAGCTTGGTCAATGTCAGCAGAGATGAAATTCTAGAGACCCAGTTCCAACCATTAGTTTTGATGATGAGACCAGGCACAGATGCAACATTAGATTGTATAGATTCGAACAGAACCATGAGCGGCTCTAGAGATCCATGGCAGGGCTGCTGATCCAGTCACTCATTTAATTGAACTGGTTGGGGATAAGTTATGTGTACTGGATAAGGTGGTGCATAAAAGACCAGTCCTGATGTATACATATATTGAAGTTACATGATTCTGAATAAACTCCAATATCTAGGTGCTGCAGTGGAAGCTTAGACTGAGGTCACAAAATCTCAGCTTGTTGACATGCCAGCCCAACTTGCTGTCATGCAGGTTCACAGCTGCTGCCATCATGAGTCTGAATACCCATTCTCAAAGGGGCTTTCAGGATCTAAGAAATCTGGCAGTCTCTGCTCTAGCAGATTACTAGGATTGCTAAGGCAATCCTACCCAGGGGAGTGGCAGTGACTCTATGGAGCACGAAGTACTGTACTTATTCAGGATAACAGGCGCTGCCACCACTCCACTCCACCAGTGCCCCGATATTGCCTGTCAGCCTGACAGCCCAGCCTGCAGCTGCCCTTGCTGAGGTGATATAAGATTGATTAATTGAATTAAATATGGAATATCGGATGGTTTGTTGAATAAAGTTGGTTTGGAAAGGTAGTTTTGTGTTGGCTTTTATTTCAACATTATGGCCAAAGGATGTTGTGATGGTGCACGAATGAGTGACAGTAAGATGTGTGACTGTTGTACAATGGGGATTTGGGTTTGTATTCAGTGGAACTGTAGTCAAATGAGGCAACCTAAAAGGGGATGTGCTCATTGCCTCCTCCCTTCCTCTTCCTCCTTTTTCCCCCTCCTCCTCCTCCTGCCCCTCAGCTGCTCATCATATCACTAGTGATCAGGGCTGTGCCCTCATTGTGACCAGGTTGCGGAGGACACATCAGGCCACAACAAATCAGGGCAGATCCAGTTCTGGGGACTTCTCCAGAGTGATCCAGGTAGCAGAATAGTTACATTAGCATCCCAATGGTCTTCTTTATGATGTTTCATGTGGCAACATGGCTTGCATTCTCTGCATGCTGGCCACATGTGGTTGGGTTGAGCAGCAGATTCATGAGTCAAGTGTTAAACCCTTGTCACTCAGTAGCCACCCTCTGCTTTAATATGGTGGCTCAAATACTGAGGGAATAGCAGACTGGCACAGAATGAAAGGCTCATGACTGCTGCCAAGATAGTGGACATTCACTACCATGAAGTGCTGAGCATGGTCACACACCAACTGCACATTCACTGGTAACCTTTGTGGTTGTGGTATAACCTCCCTACTTTTATATTCAATTCCCCTCACATTAAACGATAACATTCTATTAGCTTTGCTGATTACTTGCTGCATACTAATCTTTTGTGATTCATGCACTAGGACACTCAGATCCCTCTATATCTCAGCGCTCTCTAATCTCGTACCATTTAGATAATACATTTCTTTTATATTTGTCCTGCCAAAATGGACAATCGCACATTTTCCCACATTATACACCATTTGCCAGACTTTGCCCACTCACCTAAGCTATCTATATACTTTTTTAGGCTCCTTATGTCCTCTTCACAGCAGTCATGATCTTTTAATTCTGCACCAGCCTGCTACTTTCCTACCTATCTTTGTGTCATCAACAAATTTAACAACCCTATCATCGGTTCCTTCATGCAAATTATTTATGTAAATTGTAATGAGTTGAGGGGCTCCAGCACTGATCCCTGTGGCATACCACTCAGGTTGGTCCTGTCAACCAGAAAATAACCCATTTATGCCTTCTGTCTGTTTCCTGTTAGCTAGCCAATCTTCTATTCATGCCAATATGTTCCCCCCCACCACAACATGAACTTTTATTTTTCACAATAACCTTTGATGTGGCACCTTATCAAATGCCTTCTGAAAATCTATGTACAGTACATACATCCGTTTCCCTTTATCCACAGTACATGTTACTTCTGCTGTGCATGTTTAAGAGAGGGCATTAGCTGAAGACTGAAGGTCAAAAATGGCACAGCTGGATGACTGATGCCACAATCTGCCTACTTTTGACACGTTCCCAATGCCCATGATAATAACCTCGCCCAGACGGCACAGACCATGCCAATAATAAACACACATGATGTAGATACAATTTTTTGTTACCAAAGTGGCGCCCACTGAAATTATGAGTGCTTTGGAGCCCAGTATTACAGTTCACAGTCTCTGATTCACATTAATAAAATTATTATATAACCTGTGATATTCAACTCACTCTTATGCTGATTCTTTCAAGGTAGGTCACCGATACATTGTGGTCAGTGAATAATTGTAGTCTTGTCTTTAAGTGATAGGAATCAAAATTGTAGAGAGGCAATCTTGTAAAGCATACGCACACAGATGTTCTTACAGTGGAAAATGGGAGAAAAGGTCAATAAATCATTGTGTAAGATGTCCCAAGGGAAGAAGATTCTTAGCAAAGATAAGGGGAAACATTTGCTGTATCAAAATGTTTCATCATTCCTAAATACTACAAAGGAAGATGACTGGACACATTTCTTGTGTGATTTTTATGCTGCACATTAATTGAAAATCAAGAATTAGCAACAGCCGGAGGCTGAAATCTTTCTTGGTTGCAGCATTGTGACATTCCAGACCAGTAGCATCATGAGTGGAACTGCTGGACTGTGGTCAGAGTTTATTCATAATGTTCCTGTGGAGGTACTGTTGCTTTTGTTCCTTCCTATACTAATGGCTTTGGCCATCTCTAAGGTATAAAAAGGAGAAGGTTTGCACAGAGGTTTAACAGTGAAAATGAAAAATTGGCAGGATTACTCTGCCTGCAGCTGCTCAGGCTATTTGGGAATTACTAGGTGGTAATTACACACAGTTACTACTTTTAAATCATTAAAATGGCAATTTCCACTTTCTCACACAGTGGTTTACTGCCGAGGCTGAGTAAAATGGAAGGAATAGGTGTAGGTACTGTGCATCTTTTGGAATCAGTAGGCGAGAAAGACCATATAATTCACCACGTTTTTATCTTGAAAGAATATGTTGACATGTTGATAGGGTGAGATGAAATAAGTAGAGTGGGAGGAGGCACATGTGGAGCATAAACACTGGCATTGTTTGGACTGAATGGCCTAGTTCTGCCCTGTAAATTCTAAGCAATTCTATATAAATGATGGACTTTGAAGTATCTGCAGAATGAAAAAGAAGCACTAGATTTCATCATAAAAAGGCAGTCAGCACATGCCTAGGCTAACCTGGACTAAAATTTGAGTTCAACAATTTCAGGCAATAATCTCTTTCTCCATTTTGTTTCCTCTTTCTTGCTGGTTTTGGTATCACTCTCTTATTCTCTTTTTGCTTTTAGATGGCAGCCGTTCATCATTCTGCCATTCACACCTCGTCTAGACACATCTTTTGTTTCTTTACTTGTCCCGTTACCACTCCCCCTGCAATTACACCACAGACAATTATCATTTAATCTCTCCTGTCTTCCACCCTAACACAGACTTTCCCTTTTGTTCTTTTCCTACCCTCCCCACTTTTCACTCACTTAAAACCTATTACATTTTTACCTTTTTCCAGTTCTAATGAAAGGTCACCGGCCTGAAATACGAACTCTGCTTCTCTCTCCACAAATGCTGTCTGACCCTGTTAAGTATATCCAGCACTTTTTGTTTTTATTTCAGATTTTCAGCATCCACAGTATTTTGCATTTGTGTTGTAGCACTTGCCCTTTACCTGGAACAGTGACATTGTCGATTTGCACAAAGTGTCACACTTAAGGTATGTAGATACATAGTCACATAGCAGCAAAATAAATCAATGGCTTCGAACCTGGCTCATTGTCTGCGCTGATACTATTGTTTAAACTAGTTTCAGTCAGGCAAATAGCAACTTGGAGACTCAAACCACTGTTCTGTTAGTTATGGAAACCTTGAAAGGGATGAAGACACTCTACTTAGCTTGTGTCTAAAATTGGTGGGTCTGCCTTAGCAGCTGGAGGAGCAGGTAAAGCAGTGAAGAAGACAGGAAAGGGCAGGAGTGGCTGGGAGAAGAGGAAAGAGGAGAGTTTTAGTGCAGGGAATAGTTCTCTTTTAGCCATAGGATCGTTTCAGTCTGCTACATATTGCAGTTTGCTGTGCGCCACTATATCAGGGAGATGACTAAGGCTCTCTACACCAGAGGAACACATACATCATATTCCCCATGGACAAATCAAAGCAGGACAGGAGAACACCATTTGTGAGCACAATCAAGTCTCTGGGTCATATTCTTTAGTGAGCTCTTGCCCCAATTAATTTGTTTTTGTGGTTGCATAGGGATGGAACTTTGGAAATATGACTTTGTGGTGTTTACACTAAAAGCTGAGTTATGAGCAAAACAATCATTTGGATGGAAGCAGTAAAGGGGAACTGGGCAACTCCACAGTGATAATATCATAACTATGAAACAGCTTCAATTGTTAGCAGCATCCAGGTCAAACTTGAAAATATTGAATTCAGTTGGCAGAAGAAAAGTCTCTGGAGCTGGTTTTCAACTCACTCAAGAACCATTTTTTGGCAGTTGTTCTCACATCCAAATTGGATGATAACAAACTGGAGGAAGAAGACCTGTTAAAGCGACTTTCTCAAGTAAAATAGGCTATAAAAATAAATGATGTTAGACTGGATAAGAAAAAAAAGTTGAAATAACAAACAGGAAAGAGTGAGACAATGAGGCAAAAGGGAAAAGCAGGTTAAACTGAGGTACCGTGGTCAGGAGAAGAAATATCTGACAGGGTTTCCGCTCCTGATCAATACACAGTGACCCCTGAAGGAGCTCGTATTTTGATGTCAGGTAAGGACTAGACTGGTCTCACCTGTGAAGCCTCCTGAGTTTGGATAATTTGTCAAATTTCACTGTTCAAGTTCACACATGAATATTGGCCACTTACATAAGATATAGGAGGGAGGCCGGTGCCTTTCTTCATTCATTCTCAGGATGTGGGCATCACTGGCAATGCCACCATTTATCACCCATCCCTAATTGACCTGAAAAGGTTAACTGGGTGGTTTTCTGTGCCATTTCTGAGGGCAATTAAATTCAACTATCTTAGTGTGGATCTGGAGTCATGTATAGAAGACCAAGCAAGAATGACACTGGCCTCCTTCCCTAATGAACTAATTGCTGATTGAGGATGTGGCATGGACACAGATATGCTGTTATCGTGAGAGACCCAGCAGTTCCAGTACAATTATACCATACAACTCAGCACTTCCACAAATCTGCTAGAGGGCAGATGCAGATCTGAGTGAAGACTCTATCTATGTGGACTAAAAAAGGTCAAAGGACCAAGGACATGGGTCAGTGCCATTTATTTCTGAATACCTTGAGATATATAGCATGGCTTATCATTCCAATCAGAAAATTGCAAAGTTATTGACATTAGTTTGTTGCAATGAGTTTTCAGGGCATCAAGCAACCTGAAGTGGATCCTGGCAACATAAACCTCAGCAGCAAATAATAGCAAACAGCTGTTGACTGATTGGTGTGGGGACAGCACATTGTAACATGTTGCATGAAGACTGAAACATGGCCTTAGAAGTGGGTTGGGAAGGGGTAACAGATATTGGGTCTGATCATTGCTGGAGCAGGGTACATCATGATGTGTTCCCTTAGTTATTCCTGTTTCCTACTGCTTGAAATGTTTTTGCACCATAACTCGCTGGAGTACAAGCTGATAAGGGCAAGCAAGGGCAGTGGGGCATCTGAGATCTTAGTGACTGGTGGGACCAATACTATGTCTCTTTAGCCAATCATAGAATTATGGCATTTTACTGCAAAGCAGGAGGCTATTCAGCCCACTGAGTCTATGCCTGCTCTTTTATAGAGTAATTCACTTAGTCCTACTCCCCTATTCAATTTCTTTTGATGGCTGTTATTGAATCCATATCCATCACTCTATCATTCCAAATCCCAACCATTCATTGTGTAAAACAACTTCTTCTCGTGTCACTTATGATTCTTCTGCTTGAGTCTGTGTCAGAGGGTTATAGATCCTTCAGTTATTGGAAACAGTTTCTCTTTATTTACTCTATCTAAGCCATTCATGATTCTAAACATCTCTATCAAATCTCTTCTTAGTCTTCTTTGTTCCAAGAAGAATAACCCAGCTTCTCCAATCTGTCCCCATAACCTCATCTGTGGAATCATTCTCATAAATATCTTCTGTAACCTCTCCAAATTCTTCAAGACCCTCCTAAAGCATGGTGCCAAGAATTAGGTACAATATTCCACGTGGGGCCAAACTAATGGTGTATACAGATTTAGCATAGCTTTCTTGCTTTTGTATTCTATGCCTCCATTTATAAAGCCCAGGATCTCATAAGCTGTATTAACTGCTTTGTTAACCTGTCCTGCCTCCTTCAACGACATGTGCATAAGCACCTCCAGGTCTCTCTCTTCTTACACTTCCTTTAAAATTGGACCATTTGGCATGTATTGTGTCTCCTCATTTTTCTTATCAAAATATATCACCACATACTTTTCTGTGTTGAATTTCATCTGCTGTCCATTCCATCAGTCTATCTATGTAACTTGAAATCTATTACTATCTTCCTCACTGTTAACTAACTTTCCAAGTGTGGTGTCATCCACAAATTTCAAAACTGTGCTCTGTATCACCAAGTCATTAGTATATGTCAAAAACAGTCCACTGAACCCTTGGGGAACTCCATTGTAAACTCTCTCCAGTCTGAAAAAGAGTAAGGCACCACAAATATCTATTTTCTAGTCCTTGGGTAAAATTGTACCCATGCTGCCTCTTCCCCTTTTATCCCTTGAACTTCAATGTTACTGATAAGCCTAAAATGTAATAATTTATTAAATGCCTAATAAATTTTAAGGACTGAGAAAGAAGCTGAAGAACAATAGAGAAGGAGAGTGATTTAGAGTCAAATCAGGTACAGAAAGAGAAATAAAGAGAGGAAAAGAGGAATTGAGTAAGGGAGAGAAAATAATGAGATGGAAAAGGAAAATAAAATTTTTGCTTTAATTTTGACATTTTTGAAATCTCCAATCTTCAAAGAGTCAGATGTACTTCCAGGGTAAAAATTGGGGGTAGGAACATAACAAACTTGCAGGGCACAGATGACACAGAACTACTTGCAGAGTCAGAAGAGGCCCTACAAAGAATCATAGATCAAGTAAAATGTAGAAGCTTAGAATATGGATCCTAAAAAGACAAAAACAATGGTTTTTTGGTCAGATGGTTAGAAGGAATACATTAGAAGAAACTTGAGTGAAGATTGCTGTGTTAATTGTTAAGTCCAAACTTTCCAATGGCTTCAAAATGCTGGAAAATAAATAATAAAAATGTAAAAAAATTAAAATATCCAGGAGAAGACATGCTTTCCAAAACACCCTTAGAAAATAAATATTGGACCTTCAAAGCTCATTTCCACTTTCAACAATTTCCAAATCTGCCACGGTAAAAATTACACATTGATTCACTTCATTTTCCCTCCAATTAACTGTTGGACTATTTGCTTTTGCTGCAGCTTCAGTATCAGTTCATGTCCCATTGCACTTCCATTGTAAATAATTGCTTTCATATGTAATACATGAAGCCATTGAACATCAGTTTTCACAAAAGAAACAAATTGGATTTCAGATGTAATCGTAGAACACAAAACAAGATCTTAATAAAAAGGGTTTAAACTTATTTAGTCATCTTGAATCAGTGACCTTCATTAAGGGCAGGTTTTCAGTTTTACATTGCCTTTTTCCCGGTTTTGGGTGATTGTGTTGGGTTGTTGAAGTTATTTGTCTGCTTGTCTGCATTTTGTAGGTTGGCACGTTTCTTTTATTCAGTGGATAGGGTAGAGTAGATAGTCAAGCATTAACATTCAATACCATCATTCTTCTTCCTATTTTGATACAGATCCATTATTATTACCAGTAGTTTAGTACCTGAGGGCAGTATGGCATTGTTGAAACCTGTTTAAACCTGTCTGTTTAAATCTATCATTATACTGGAAGCACAGCTACAATTACAACTCAAGATGTGTTATGAATGCCAATATGTATTACAAAAATTACTAAACATTTTGTTTAAGCAATCGCAATACCATTATAAATCAATGTAAGAACACAATCAAAAGTTGCAGGTTACATGAGAACCAACAGAACATCATACAAAGTACAGGCTCCTATATGTATTAAGTGAAACCTAGGAAGAACCACAAATGGGATATTGTCTGTTTAAATCTATCATTATACTGGAAGCACAGCTACAATTACAGCTCAAGATGTGTTATGAATGCCAATATGTATTACAAAAATTACTAAACATTTTGTTTAAGCAATCGCAATACCATTATAAATCAATGTAAGAACACAATCAAAAGTTGCAGGTTACATGAGAACCATCTTTCTAATTTTGAAATCAGAAGGACAGAAACATTATAGTAAATATCCATTATGACTTGTGGCTATATTACATATTAAACTAAGTCACATGGCCTGCTGTCCAGTAAAATTGTTTGGTAGTAGTTCCATTTAAATTGACTTATAACCCATTTTCAAGTGTACTTGTCTATAGTTTGAAAGCTACCCTTTAGATCATAAAACACAGTGTTGTGAACAAAATCATATTTTCATAAATGCAATAAACAAAGATTATTTTCCTTCATAGTTGACTTATCTGCCGAAAATAATGTTTATGCAGTTTCAGCTGGCTCGGGGGATAAGAGATGAAGTTTGTGTCATGTCAGAGACTGTCTTTCGCTTACCATGCCCACTTCCTGGCTAAAGTATTATTATAATATTAAGCTGTTCTTGCATCTTTTTTTTGCAGTTGCACATCAAATGAATTAGGATTGAGAACAATTAAAGGGACAGCATGTTGCTGGAGCATTCTGCATTTTGCAAGCTATGAACTCTTGTTGCAAACAGATTTGCAACAACTTTTTCTATTATGTTGGTTTTGAATAATTTTCACCATTTGAAAATGTCTCAAATACTGTCAAGTAGCCACATTCTTTTTTACTGGTGAGCTACTCCTAACAAACTTGCTACTATATTCACTCACATCTTACTCTTTTTGAATGAAAGCACATGTCATTAAGACCCTATATTACTTAATACCAGCATAAAAATAAGCAATTTGCTTAAAGAGAAACTTTCAAGCTACAATATCTATCAAACACATCAATACTCAGTTTACAATATAACTTTTATTATTTTATCTATGCTGGAGAACAAATTTCACAGTCAGTGATTTCCACTTCCTGAAAGCAGCTATTTGTCACACTACAGCAGTAAGAACTAGTCGCTCGTTGTCAGCAAGATGTCACACTGCTTGTCACTATGGTTTAAAATACACAGGGGGCGGAATTTTACAGCAGTGGGATTTTACGTTCCCGCTGAAGTCAATGGGGTTTATAATGGTTCACCGCATTTTACAGCCCTGTCCCCGCTGAAATGGGGCCGTAAAATTGGGAATCTATAAATGTCCACACTGAATGCTAGTTTTTTAAATTGGTATTCTTACAAACAGGTTTTACTGGTGATTAACATAATTTTCTGTGCATTATGGCTAACTGGCACTCTAATAATTTTTAAAAGTAACTTAAAATTCAATGTAATTTTAGGGCATAATTAATAGCCTAGTTTCATCATCTAATGATAACAGACTTCTTGCTACAGCAAACAACAAATAGTTAATACCTAGTTTAAAAGTTTTTCCAAGAAAGATAATTAAAAGAAAAAGAATTAATTCTGGGAACTGAACATTGGCGGAAGATTTTGCGTCCAATCCTTATATTTCTTTCTAACTTGACTTCTCTCTCCATCTATATTGGAAAATGTTTCATTTCTTAAGTGGAATTTTTGGAGAAGCAGAAAGGAAAAACCAATGAATGAGCAGAGAGAAAGAAAGAACTGTATATATAGTGAAAGTATGTCAGGAGGTGGTGAGTTATAAAAAGTAAACACAACGGGGTAGAGTATCTGCTTTGCATGCAATCAGCGATCCAGGCACAAATTATGCCCAAGAATGCACTAGTTTCTGGAAATGTCCTTTTTCTAGAATTTCTGCTCAAACTCATTTGCATATAACCAAATTAAAAATCTGCCACCGACCAGCGCAATTGGACAATATTTTGGAACATAATAGTGTTTTTAAAATTGTTTTAAAACATATTCTTTGAGATAACTAAGAATGGAAGCTTAAGGATTTTAATCTTAGTCTCCAGTTCAGCACCTGTTTCTAGTCACTGAAAATGGTTTTAAAAAAGCTATACAGAAGCACATTTAGCTACATAGGTGTACAATAGTCCTATTTTTAGTAAATTAAAATAATCATACTCAAAAGCTCTTAAAAAGTCCCTGTTAAGGTACTTGTACCTAAAAGTACCATCTTAATTTTTAGAGCCACTTTGAAGATGTGCACACAAGCACAATTAATGAAGACTCACAACGATGATTAATTTGATCTGGGAGCATGGCCGGTCTTGCCTGCTTCTTGCACGATGCTTTTTTTACACTAGCACAAAAGATCATGGAAACTGAATTTGCATAGGACAAGATTTGTGCTTAAAATTATGCGATCTTTCATGCTAGTTTAAAATTGCGACCAAACAGAAGGTCTATGCCAACACGTCTAACTCACATGCACAGTTGGTGTTAGGGAATTCTGAAATTGCCCCTATTTATCTAATGTGTCCATGGCTCAGAGAACTTATAACAAATCAAAAAACTGTGAATACTGGGAATCTGAAATCAAAACAAAAGATGCTTGAAATACTCAGTAGGTCAGGCAACGCTTGCAGAGAGATCTAACGGATTTAACATTTCAGGTCGATGATCTTTCATCAGAACTGAAAGGTCATTGACCTGAAATGTTAACTCGATTTCTTTCTTCACAGATGCTGCCTGACCTGCCAGGTATTTCCAGAATTTTCTGTTTCTATTTCAGAGATCTTATATCTTCTTTAAACATTTCAGCTGGCTCCCTGATAATGTGTTTATTTTAAAAACAAAAAAACTGCGGATGCTGGAAATCCAAAACAAAAACAGAATTACCTGGAAAAACTCAGCAGGTCTGGCAGCATCGGCGGAGAAGAAAAGAGTTGACGTTTCGAGTCCTCATGACCCTTCGACAAGGTCATGAGGACTCGAAACGTCAACTCTTTTCTTCTCCGCCGATGCTGCCAGACCTGCTGAGTTTTTCCAGGTAATTCTGTTTTTGTTATGTGTTTATTTTGTTTTTTTGTATTAACAGTAATTGCATTTAGTCAGACAAATGTTAGGAGTGATACTTGTAATCAGCCGAAGTTACATAGATTGCAAACATTTACTTATATAAGTGTAGCTTATATTTTTACATCAAAATGAGTGATTAATGAATACTAAGTATGTTGGGTGTTGGGTGAAGGAAGGAGGTTTGGTGGTTTTATATCATTGGTGCTGCAGACCACAATTGGTTAAAGTAAAATATTCTATTCTTCTAGTTAGAGGTCTCTAAAAACAAAACTGCAAGGGGGAGTGAAGGAGAGGAAGCAGGTCCAGAATAAACAGTAGGATAAGAAAGAGAGAGAAAAAGAAATACATGTTTAAAGAAAAACAGATACAAACAGGAAATTAACAATTGAGAACAGAGGCAAATTGAACAAAAGTGATTAAAGCTTATTTGGCAGCAAATTAGGAAATGTTGGGCCATGTGGAATAATATTTGAAGATAGCTCCACCAGTGACAAACAAGACTAAACCTTGAGTCATAAACTCCCCACAAACAAACATGTCTGGTAAATTATTTTCTTTCAAGTACATTTGTTTTCCATTGAAATCTGGATGAGACATCCTAACTGACACAATGCTGACTATAACAGTGGTTTGACTGTTGCTATGCTGTTCCTAAACAGTTTACCATTAACAGGGAACTCCATTAGTGTTGTCATAAGTCTGATCCTGAGCAACCAATTCTATTTCTGAGCAGATGGTGGGAGCTAAGAAGAAGAAACAAAATAAGTCCAGGCTTTTAAACAAATATGAGCACAGGAAAAGTCAGGGATAGAGAAAAATAATAAGATCATATATTAAATGAAAAAGAAGATAAAATAAGGATGAAAGGATGACTCAATGAGCGGAACTAGTGGCCTAGAATTTCCTTGAAGCTGCTCCTGCCATACTGTAATTACAAATCCCATTTATGTAACTATGTCAGTGCTGTGGTGTAAGCTGAGATTTCACCACACTTCCATAAAGTTACAGTGGTGGAACTCAAGCAGCTCCGAAGAAATTCCTACCTAATGTTTCTTTTTTATTTAGCTAAAACTATATTATCTATGTTTTGATTAGATATAGTTATCTTTCCAGTAATAAAATTACTCCTGATATTGGAATATGTATTCCTGGAATGGAGTTTATTTTAGCATCATGGAATATAAGCTAAAAAAAAATAAACCAAATGGCCCAGAAATATATGATATTTTCCTGGATCTGTTGCCACTTTAATTATTGAGTTGATATGGTCGAATGTATTTGCCCTCCACCTGTGAGTTGCTTAGAATTTTTGGACCCCTGCTGAAATCCAGAAAATTAAATTGAAATTAATGTTTTATAAACGTTAATTGAAATCTGATATTTGGCCCCTTAGATCCCATCCTTAACTTTCAATATTAGTTCCAATAAATGACAACAGAATACTATTTATAGCAGAAGATTTAGAAACACAGCAAAGAAAATCTAAATATTCAACAAAAAATTAACAATTCAAGGACTATTTGAGAGTCAGCTGTGGTTCAGTTAGTAGCACATTTACCTCTGAATCATCATCGTCATCTGCTGTCTCCCAATTTGAGGATGATGGGCAGGGTTTTCCAGCCCCAACACCGGCAGGCATCGTCGCTGTGGGATGGGAAAATTTGGAGAGCCATTGAAAGTCAATAGCTTTCACAGCTCAGGGTTCAGAATTCCTGCCATGAATCTTCATCTGACTAAACAGACTGATTCTTGACTCGCAGATCTTTGGGCACAAGGGGCAGGGCTTGCCATGGTGTAGTGAGATCCAGAATGTAGGATCGGCTTCCTTTTCTGCTGCTGCTCTGCCTCATCATTAAGGCATTATGACTCATAGTGTGCTGCAGTTTGATGAACATTTGTTGCCATTCTGAACAATCCTCCCAGTCATTAACGTCAATGCTGCCATGCTTCAAGAAGAGATTCAGAGTGTCTTTGAAGTGTTTTCTTTGCCCTTTCCTGGAATGCTGGCCATTTGAGAGTTGAGGAAACAGGGACCGTAGTAGGGAAGATGGTTCTCATCCACGCAGAAATGGTGTCTAGTCCTTCAAAATTGGTTTTGCAGGTGTTATGCCTGAATGCTTGTGAGCTTGGTTTCCAGAAGTACACCAGTCTTTGCCTGACAGGCCTCCCATTGAATCTGGTGGATGCATTGAAGAATTGCTACTGGAATTTCTCTAGTGTTCTTGTGTCGCTGATACACAGTCCAGGTCTCACTGCAGTAGAGGAGTGTGGTGATGACAACTGCTCTGTACGGTAGGACTTTTGTTAATTTGCGAAGCTCTTTGTTGACAAACACTTGCTGCCGTAGTTTGCAGATGGCTGAGCTGGTTCAGCTGATCTGGTAGTGGATCTCCTTGTTAATGGTGGCCTTTTGAGAGAGGTGGCTACCAAGGTTCGAGAAATGCTTACCATACTCCAGAGTCCTTCCTTCAACATATATGGGAGGGGGGATATTTGGCTGATCAAATCTGGGTTGATATATAAGTTTTGTTTTGACAACATTCAAGGACAGGTCGAGTTTCTTTTATATAGAGTTGGAGGAATTGAAAGTGGCTTGCAAATCTGGTGCAGGGTGGGCAGCAACTCTGCAGTCATTCGCAGACTGTGTATCATGTATACCTATGGTGGTCAGCTTAGCTTTAGCATGGAGGTGGCTGAGTTTAAAGAGTTTTCCATCTAGATGCTGATTAATACTGATACCAGAGGGCAGTTGATCATTGATGAGGTGAATAGCTATTGTTAGGTAGATTGTAAATAGTATGGGGGCTATCACACAGCCTTGCTTGACCCAAATTCAGATTTTGAAAGCAAGTATTTCAGATCTCGCATTCAAGACAATTGCAGTCATATCATCATGAAGCAATTGTAGGATTGTGATGGGGTTTCTTGGACATCCAAATCTTCAGAGCACAATCCAGAGAGCCTAGCAATTTACTCAATCAATTCAAAATGCAGCTCATGCCCAATCTAGAAAGCCTTCACACAGCCAATTCAATTCCAGAATAGTGGGATGAATGAAGTCAGCTGTTCTAGATTCTGTGCCCAGACCATTGGGCTCGAACATCCTCATCACCAGGAATAGTTCAATGAAAACTATGCTGAAACATGTGAGCTCCAAGATCAAAAGTGAGCACTCTTCATTGCCTGACAGAACAATTCAAAGAAAGCCCAGGAGATCCAACAATATGCTGACCATCAGGACATGCAAATATTTTCTGAAGCTACTAATGGCATCTACAAACCGAGGTCAAATGGACAAAATCCCCTTCGTTTAGAGGTGGTGTTTCTCTTCTTAAGGATGACATTGCCAACCGTGAGCTAGAAAGAACATTTTGAACAATTCCTCAACTATCAATTCACAGTGGCATCTGATACCCCAGTACTGCATGGTAGAATCCATGAGTGAACTGCCATTAATGGGAGAGTTGCAACAAGCAATCAGACAGATGGAAAACAACAAAGCCTGTGGCCCCAATCCAGCTGAAGTCTTCAAAACTGGTGGACTTTTGTTATCATCAAGACTCCATGCACTCATCCTATGAATATGAGATGAAAAAGAACTCCCTAGCTTCAGGAAAATCTTTGAATGACAAGGTTCCTGGTTCAAGTCCTACTCCATGGCTTGAACACAAAAATCCAGACTGACAATCCAGTGCAATACTGAGGTAGCAAATTTAACAGAGGTCCCAACTGCCTACTCGGGAGGATAAAAGATCCCATGGCACTATTTTGAAGAGCAGCAAAGTTATCCCTGGTGTCCTGGCCAATTTTGATCCTACATTGTTTTGTGGGAGTTTGCTGACTGTAGATTAGCGGCTGCATTTCCTAAATTACAACAGTGACTACACTTCAAAAAGAAAAGTACTTCATTGGCTGTAAAGTGCTTTGACACGTCCGATGGTCATAAAACGTGCTATATAAATGCAAGTCTTTCATTTTACTAGAATATGTTTATTGATTAGATGAAACTGAGTGAAGCATTGTTCATGATGGATATTAATTAATGACAATCTGAGAATAATTTATGGTATAAACCAATATAGGGAATGCAGATAGATTTCCCTCTTGTTTGATGTGCCTGGCACCAGTGGATTTTGCAACACATTATGATTTACTTAAACAAAACCAAAATACAGTGGATCCAGAAATGTGAAATAAAAACAGAAAAGGCTGTATATACTCAGCAGACCTGACGCTACCTGCGGAGAGAGGAACAGAGTTGCCGGGTGAAGGCTGGATTCCTGTTCACCAGTTGCAAAACTGATGGGAACTTTCATATCAAACATTTTGTGGAGGCATGATGGAATTTTATAATAATCAGTCACTTACCTTGGCATCATCGGACCACCCGGTGCAGGGTGGAAACCCCACTTCCTGAGTGCTGCCAGGCAATCAGAGACCAGCAGCTCTCCAGTGTTTAGTATACAGGTTGCGTGGCTTATCTTATCTTGAGTAACTCTGGCCTGACTCAGATAGGTTACTTTAAACTGCTTTATTAATACCATATACAAGATAGGTTACAGAGCAGTTATGTCCTCATGAGTAAAGACTGTTCCATCTGCTTCACAGAATCTCTAGCACATGACTGCTGATATCACTGTTATGTATATGTGAGATATACATCACTAACTCATTACCATAGCTATTCTATTAACCCATTGTACTACACCTTCCCCCAAATATAATAGCAAATTCTTTAATAACACTGTTAAACTATTTCTTAAACTATTTATATTACATTCCTGAAACTCCCTTTGCTGTTACAGGTTCTGTCCAACTCCTACTCCTACTCTTCCCCATCCAAACCCCCCCACATCACTGTTATAAGGGATTCAATTTCCCACAGCGTACTCAGCTCTCTGGGAAGACGGCTTGGAAACATTTGGGTGTTTCTCTCTTCCTTGGTGGACATCATCATCAGAGAAATGAGAAAGCAGCTTTCCAGGACTGCTGACAATTGGAGTGTGATTCTCAGAACTGTTGAAATGTTAATATCATGGAGCCTTTTCAAAGAAAGACTGATCCAAGAGAGAAGATTGGAGGACATCAACCATTGAACACTATTGAACTAGAAGAGAAGACAATATGACTCGTTCAGGAATCTTCTGCTCCCTTGAAACATACTGGGGAAAGACCTGAGAAGACAAAGCATCTTCAATTCCAATGAAGATTTTCACAGCTGTATCATTCATTGTTGCATCGAGGACAGAGAAGGGACTGAAGTGCTGAAATTCAGATGAATCTGGAATGCGAGAAGAAAACAACAAATTTCCTGTAGACATTGCTGGAAACAAAGAAGAGATAATTCCCAGCAACATTTAGGAAAGGATGATCACTGTCTGTAGACAGTAATAAAATTAACACACTTTCCTTTGTGTGAGGCTGCTATACCATGGAAATTGGGAAGACTTTGTGAGGATAAGATAAGACAGCATCATTCTCCGCAATCGGATGAATCCCTAAAACAATATGCAAATGAAATTCTTGTACAGGATTCTGAAGCTGCAGAAACTCTGAAGATTTGGCCTCAGCTTCTGCACTGAAAGACAGCTTTAGTGGGAAGAGGATTTTCTGATGAGATAAAAGTATGGGCATCAATTTACTTTCACCCAACTAATAGGCTGTACCAACACTCTGGCAGTGTGATATCTATGGAATCAAGCATTTTGTTATTCCTGGACAGCTCTTCATAGAATCACAGAATCACACAGTGCAGAAGAGGCCCTTCGGCCCATTGAATCTGCACCAACGCTTGAGAAACACCTGACCTACCTACCTAATCCTATTTATCAGAACTTGGCCCATAGCCTTGAATGTTATGATGTGCCAAGTATTCATCCAGGTACATTTTAAAGGATGTGAGGCAACCTGCCTCCACCACCCTCCCAGGCAGTGCATTCCAGACTGTCACCACCCTCTGGGTAAAACAGTTTTTCCTCACTACCCCCCTAAACCTCCTGCCCCTCACCTTGAACTCATGTCCCCTTGTGACTGACCCTTCAACTAAGGGGAACAGCTGCTCCCTATCCACCCTGTCCATGACCCTCATAATCTTGTACACCTTGATCAGGTCGCCCCTCAGTCTTCTCTGCTCCAACGAAAGCAAACCAAGTCTATCCAACCTCTCTTCATAACTTAAATGTTTCATCACAGGCATCATCCTGGTGAATCTCCTCTGCATCCCCTGCAGTGCAATCACATCCTTCCTATAATGTGGTGACCAGAACTGCACACAGTACTCAAGCTGTGGCCTCACCAAGATTCTATACAACTCCAACATGACCTCCCTACTTTTGTAATCTATGCCTCGATTGATAAAGGCAAGTGTCCCATATGCCTTTTTCACAACCCCACTAACATGCCCCTCTGCCTTCAGAGATCTATGGACACACACGCCAAGGTCCCTTTGTTCCTCAGAACTTCCTAGTGTCATGCTGTTCATTGAATACTTCCTTGTCAAATTACTCTTTCCAAAGTGTATCACCTCACACTTTTCAGGGTTAAGTTCCATCTGCCACTTATCTGCCCATTTGACCATCCCATCTATACCTTCCTATAGCCCAAGACACTCAACCTCACTGTTAACCAGCTGGCCAATCTTTGTGTCATCCGTATACTTACTAATCCTACCCCCCACTTAATCATCTATGTCGTTTATATAACTGACAAATAATAGGGGACACAGAACAGATCTCTGTGGTACGCCACTGGATACTGGCTTCCAGTCACTAAAGCATCCTTCTGTCATCACCCTCTGTCTCCTACAGCTAAACCAATTTTGAATCCCCCTTATCAAATTACCCTGTATCCCACGTGCATTTGCCTTTTTTATAAGTCTCCCATGTGGGACATTGTCAAAGGTCAATAACGCATTGCATTGGTGGAATCAGTGGGTCAAAGATCTGAATGCTGCTGTGCTGCAGTAAACATAGCTGACTCCTCAAATAAGAAACCAGAGACTTCATCTGGTTCAGCAGTAGATTTGAACAGCCTGTTCACCAGTTGGAAAACCTCTAGGCAGCAAAATGAAGCCCTTAAAATGCCCTTACATGACTACTTGGTCTCTCTGTGAGTCTTAGAGACTTTTGAATGTGCAGGTTTGGGGCAGTGACTGTTCACCTGGTGCTGACATTGTTACCACTTTCCAATTTGCCTCCTTCTTAGGAGCATTTGCAAATTCTTGTTACAATCAGGTTTTCCTTCCATCTTTGCACTGTGGTGTCCTGTCAATGGTACCAAACCTTCATTAGATTGGTGTCACCACCACTGTTACAATGTTTTGTTTGTCGGTAATGTGGCCTATACTATCTTGAATAACTCTGGTCTGACTCAGGCAGTTACTTCAAACTACTTTATTAACACTATATGCAAGATAGGTTACAGAGTAAGTATGTCTCTCATGAATACAGACTGTTCTATCTGCTCCACAGAGTCTCTAGTACATGACTGGTGTAACTTTTACATCTTGATATACTTCATTAACTCATTACATAACTATTAGGCCTACCAACAGCACCACTGTGAGCAGTGGCCCCTGTCAGCACTACACTTGGGCCTTCACCAGGTATAGTTGATAAAGCCCTGGAGAGAGTTAAAGAAGGTAGAATGAGGTCATCAAGGAGGAGAGCACTGGCAAGGCGGGGAGAGTGGTTGATAGAAAGGAGAGGGGGTGTTTTATGTCTTGGTAAATGGGTTCGTTTGCCAACCAAACTCTAACTGCATGCCTTCCCATGTTCTCTTTGGTTGCTGCTTGCAATCAATAATGGGGAAAGACTGATGTAAGAATAAACAGTGATGACTTGTTGAGAGATAGGGCAGAGCACCAGATCACACATGCTCACTCAGAACCTCCAGAACCAGACTTACTGTTCGCAGTTGCCCACGCCGCTCAGTGATTTGTCAGTGCTGTCAAATGATCAGTACACTTGCATTCTCTTAAAAGAACAGGGCACCTCACTTTACCACATCCCTCCCCCTTTACTTAAAAGTGCAGCTAACAAGCTTAAAACACATTAACTATTTAAACAATAACTATTTATAGGTCAATTCTCTCAGGAGGCTTTCTTTGATGAGTTTAGCCCAACAGCCTCAGCTGGTGTTTCCAAGACCTCCTTTTCAAGGGCAGTTGCCCACCATGTCCATCAGTGGATGATTTCACCATCTTCTGGGTGCAGTCATGTTCACTCCTGCTGCCCCTCCCTGAAACAGATAAAGGGCAACAAGCACAAAGCAATACAGCGATGAGCGATGTGTGAGGAGAAAGAGGAAAAGGAAAAAAAATCTTTTTGTTTTTCTTTCTGAGGACTGCCAATAATTTCTCTTTTTCATCCTGTATGTCCTTTTCTTGGTAGCACTGACCCGTATCTCTATCTTCTCTTTAATTTCGCTGCTGGCTGGATGAGACTCAGGCACGAGCTGAATGTGAATGAGCTCAGTAGTTGGGTTTTCGGGCAGCTCTTCTGAAAATTCAGGGCCTTCTAGCTTTAAATCTTCAAGGCTTTTACTCAGCTGCTGTTCAGCTCTTCCAATTCTTTCCTATTCTCATTAATAGTTTCCTGGAAAATTTCATATCGTTGCCTCTTCTCAGCTAATTCGTTCCTTAACTCAGCCAGAGATAGGCTTAACTCTTTCTTTTCTTCTTCATATATTTTTCATGGTACAAATTGTGAGTTGATTGAATTTTGTAGCACACTAAAGTCCTTTAATAGATTTTCCATTTCCTTTCAAAGGATGCTGACTTCAGCTTGAACTCTGTCCCGGTGTAACACTTCTACATGCTTCCCCCCACTGGGTCCTTGTGTACTTGTTTTTCCTTGCAGCAACACTTCTGGTTTCAAACTGGGAACTTATTGGGCCCTCAAGATTTATCTCTCCCAGCCAGTTCCTTCCAAGGAGACTTGGTCCCCTCCCTGACATTACAAATAGGGGTAATTTTGCAGACTGTTCCCCATACTGCACCTTGTGTATGTCCTCAGCTTTGTCCGAAACTTCTAACTTCTAAATGTATGCTCTCCAATGACAGACATCGATGCTCTCGTATCAACTTCCATCTTAATAGGTTGTCCATTAACTGTAAAGACTACTTGGATTGGCTTGGTTCTACCCACTTTGAGGTTATATAACGAATGGATGTCTGATTCTATATCTTCTGGCTCTTCAACAGGGCATATTTCATGATATTTCTCTCTGCCTTTATGGTGTTTTAGCCTTTATCTGCAGTGCTGCCTTATGTGGGCATAGAATTGGTAGAAAAAGCACTCGACTTATTTGAATTGTTGTTCGCTCACTGGAGGCCTGAATGTATTTCTCTCATTCATTTTGTGGGCTTTCACTGCAGTACCGTTGTTTTTCAATGGTCTGGAGCTAGGGAGCGTTTCCTGCCTTTCTGTGGAGTTCAAAGTTTTTGTGCCTTTTGTTGCCGGATTGTCCTGCTCGACCAGATGGACAGCGCCATTTTGTGTATCTTCTATAACTTAGGAATTTCTAAAAGCACTCTCCATCGCAGTAGCTAATTCTAATGCCGTATTGAAGTCCAGACTAGGTTCAGCTAGCAAACGCCTTTGGATAGGATTATCTACAATCCTGCATATCAGCCAGTCTCTCAACATATCACTAATAGATGTTTTGAATTCGCAATGCTCAGTTAATGCCTTTAAAATGGCCACATAGTCAGCTATTGTCTCCTCTGGAAACCTGTTCCTTGAATTGAACTTGAAGCGTTGCATGGGAACTGAGGGCTATGGTCTCAGGTGGCTCTGTACAATTTTTATTAACTCTCCGAAAGCCTTTGAGTCTGGTCGCTAGGTGATGTAAGGCTGTGATCAGCCCATACGTTTTGTTCCCGCTTGAGGACAAAAGAATCATTCCCTTCTTCTCCTCCCCTGTGATGTTTTTAGTGGTAAAAAAGAATTCTAGGCTTCGAAATACTGAGACCAGTCATCTGAATTGGGGCTAAATGGATCGAGACGCCGGAACTGCGGCATCGTGAATGACTGCAAGGGGACTGCACTTCCGATGGGCTTTCCAGGTAATGACGGATTTAGGTGTTTGGCTTACCACGCTCTCTCTGGATCTCTTATAATTTTCTGTCCAAAGCCATTTTTCATGTGTTTAGACTTTTACATGTATTGCCACTTTAAGAGCAGTCACCGTTTTTTTAAAACTCTGTCTTTGCAGCTGTTGGCTTTTCTCCGCTGTTTCGCGTACTTTTTGAGCTTTGGTGGGATCCTGCGATCGCGATTCTACAGGTTTTTAAAAAAAATTTAAACTGCAGCACTGCAGCGCTTTCTGCTCTGGTTGCTGGCGGTTGCCTATTTAACAAGGAAAGTACAGAATGCTTCATTCACCCATCTTGAAATGTATTTTCTTTTGTTCTTTATCCTCATCGCCACTTTTATGTCTTGGGTAAAGAAGTTTGTTGGCCAACTGAACTTTAACTGCATGCCTTCCTATGTTGCCTTCAGTTGCCGCTTGCAATCAATAATGGGGAGAGACTAATGTAAGAATAAGCATTGATGGTTTATTGAGAGATAGGGCAGAGCACCCGTTCATACGTGTTCACTCAGAAACCTCCAGAATTGGACTTACAGTTCCAAGTTGCCTGCACTGAGCAGTGATTCATCAGTGCTGTCACATGATCAGTACACTTGCATTCTCTTAAAGGGACAGGGTACTTCACTTAACCACAGGATGGCCTCTGTGGGACGCCCCCCCCCCCCCAACTTTCCCAGTGCTGCGTCTCTCTATCAGGGTTACTGAGTGCCTGAGTACAAGGGTCCTCCCTACAGTGGGCCTCAGGAAGCTGGGCAGTCATCCTGAATGGTGAGTTCTGTGCTGGCTGCTGGTAGAATTCTGGTGGTAGCAAGATGAAGCCCTTAAAATGCCCTAAGCATGGCTAAATGAATGTCTAAATTGCCCTCTGGTCATGGTGGCCACCCACCTTCCCACCTAGAGCTTCATCGGGGTGAGTCAGGAAGGCGGCAGGATCTCCACCATGCAACCTCCCACCTGATCATACAGTCCCTCCACCTTCAAACATGTCCCCAGGGCTGGAAAAGTGGCTAGGGGTGGGGGGGGCGGTGGGGGGGGGTGCATTAAATTCCTCCCAATGTTTCAGGTCATGACCTTTCATCAGAACTGGGAAAAGTTAGAGATGTTTTTAAGGCGGTGAAAAGGGAGAGGATGGAAAAAAAACAAAAAGCACGGCCAGAATCTTTGGGCTGGCGTGCGAGAGCAGGCCCCACTCACCGACACGTAAAATGACATGCGGTGATGTCGTGCCTGTGTCCTGATGTCACCACATGTCATTCCGATTTTCAGTTCGGCGGGTGCGCACCGGAGTCGGCGGCGTGCCTGCCGAACTGTCAAAGGCCTATTGAGGCCATTTAAATATCAGTTAAAATACTTGTCATAGCTGCCCGTCCCAGGCTGCCTTCACATTTATCATGAAACCTCATCCATGTTCGGGGAAGGTTTCATGAAGTTTTTTAAAGTTCAATGAAAATTTTAAATAAAATTCGTAGACATGTCCCAGCTCACGTGACACATGAGGGGTCATGTCTTACAAACTTTTTTCTTTTTCTATTTAAATTTTTTTAAAAATCAAACTAATTTCCCTGAGGCAGCTCTGTACCTCAGGGAGATTTCTGCACTCTTCATGCGCAGGTCCTGACTCAGCCTACTCCCCCCGCCCGCACAAGGAGTGCTCAATGCTTCCGGGTGCGCATCATGTCAGGCAGGCCTTAATTGGCCAGCCCACATAAAATGGTGCTAAGCAGCCGAACACGGGCGGCAGTTGGCTGTGCACCCACTCCCGCCCAGCGCACCCCCCACCCCCCCACCCCCCCACCGATGGGGAGAAAATTCTTCCCCTGAGGCCTGTGATAGGGCAGCAGACAGGAGACGAGAAATGACAAAAGTGTTGTCACAAATAGCCAAAGGGAGTGGTGCTGGGACAAGTGAAAAAACAAAAGATGGGTCCAGAGGAGGTGTGAATGGCAGAAAAATGAACTGCTGCCATCTGAAGGCAAAACCAAGAAAAACAAGTTAAGACTGACAAATGCAAAGAGAAGGAGATAAAATAGAGGGATAGGGACATGGGGGGATGGTGCAGAGGTTCTATTTGAAATTGCTGAATTCAGTGTTGTCCGGAAGCCACTGGAACACTGCAGTGGATCAAGGATGGAGGTTATATTCTCTGGAGTTCAGAAGAATGAGGGGAGATCTCATAGAAACCTATAAAATTCTAACAGGACTAGACAGGATAGATGCAGGAAGGAGTCCAGAACCAGTGGTCACAGTCTGAGGATATAGGGTAGACCATTTAGCACTGAGATGAGGAGAAATTTCTTCACCCAGAGAGTGGTGAGCCTGTGGAATTTGTTACCACAGAAAGTAGTTGAGACCAAAACATTGTAGGTTTTCAAGAAGGAGTTAGATATAGCTCTTGGGGCGAAAGGGGTGAAAGGGTATGGGGAGAAAGCGGGAGCAGGCTATTGAGTTGCATAATCAGCCATGATCACAATGAATGGCGGAGCAGGCTCGAAGGGCCGAATGGCCTACTCCTGCTCCTATTATCTATGTTTCTATATTTCTATGTCAGCCTGACAGCAAGGTGGAGGATTAAAATGCAAGGCCACCGGAAGCTCAGAGTCACACTTGCGGACTGAACAGAGGTGTCTACAAAGCAGCCGTCCCAATCTCCGTTTGGTCTCCCCAAAGTCGAGGAATCTGCATTGTGAGTACTGTATATTAAATTGAAATTAGTAAATATAAATTGTTGCTTCACTTGGAAAGAGTATTTGAGGCTTTTGATGGTGAGGAGAGAAGCAGTGAAAGCGCAAGTGTTGCATGATTTACTTAAATATGGCTATTGAGTGAGTGGTGGGAGGGGATGTATTGTGGGGGGTGGTGTTGGTGGCACAGTAAAGGGGAAAGTAAAACAGCTGTGTTTACTGTGCTTTTTGAATTATGCTGCTACTCTTCAGTTTAGAATCTTTGGGTAAAATTTTTAGCTCAGTGGGCAGGCACGCGCCCGACCCACTTGAGCGTAAAATGACGCAGGTTGACATCGGGTGAGGGTCCCGACATCAAAGCACAGTCATGCGATACTTTGTTCAGCAGGTGTGTGTCGGAGTCGGCAACACGCCTGCTGACAATGAAAAGGCCATTAAAGGATCAATTGAATAGAATTTTTCACTGCCCGTCCAACCTGACGATTGATGGGCAGGCGAAAAGGCCAAGCGGCCTTTGCACTTTTTAGGAAACCTCATCCATGGGTGGGATGAAGTTTCCTAAAGCAAATAAAAATAAAATGAAAGATTTAAAATGTAACTAATAACATGTCCCTGAATCACGAGGGGCCATGTTTTATTACAAAAACAAAAATACCTGGAAAAACTCAGCAGGTCTGGCAGCATCTGTGGAGAGGAGCACAGTTAACGTTTCGAATCCTCATGACTCTTCAACAGATTTTCCCCCACCTTTTTGTTTTTTCCAATAATTTATATAGATTTTTCTTTTCCCATCTATTTCCATTATTTTTAAATGTGTTTCCATCCATTGTTTTATCTCTACCTTTTAGCCTTTTTCAATTCCTTCACCCCACCCCACCCCCACTAGGGCTATCTGTACCTTGCTTGTCCTGCTTTCTACCCTTAATTAGCACATTCCTTAGATAATATCACCACATTCAACACCTCCTTGACCTTTTGTCTGTGACATCTTTGATTATCTCCACTGGCTCTCTATCCAGCTCTTCTTGTCCCACCCCCCGTCAAACCAACTTATATTTCACCCCTTTTCTATTTTTTCTTAGTTCTGTTGAAGAGTCATGTGGACTCAAAACGTTAACTGTGTTCCTCTCCACCGATGCTGCCAGACCTGCTGAGTTTTTCCAGGTATTTTTGTTCTTGTTTTGGATTCGCAGTTTTTTGCTTTTAGCCATGTTTTATTACATTATTTATTTATCTTTTCAAAATGCATCATCCTCCCTGAGGCAGCTCTGTTCCACAGGGAGATTATGGAGTGTACACTCACATGCATGCGCGAAGGTTGTGCTCATGCTGCCCACCCCTCTCCCTCTACCCGCACAGGCAGTGCTGAGCGCTGCCGCTCAAGTTTCAGGCCCACCAGCATGAAATTGCCTTCCGGCCTCAATCGCGGGCAGCGGTCAGCTTCCCGTAGCCCCCTGCCCACCCCTGCCGAGCCCACCCGACAAGGGTGAAATCCTGCCCTTTGTTTTCAAATGTACCCAATCAGGCATATGGCAATGCAGGCTAATCGTGGTATTGCTCATTATGGAAAGGTATTCCTTTGAAATTAACGAGGGGTCTCACTATCAGTATCTTCCTTTTCTAATCAATAACATAGAATTATGGGGAGAATTAAAAACTTTTTTGCAGCAGCAGCAGTCTGTCCATGACCTGTGCAGCACTGTTTAAGGAAACTTGGGTGCAAACCCTTCAACATTAATCTGGGGCTGTCAAGTGCAGTCACGAGAGAAATCTTAGAGGATGTTTGGGTGCAGTGCCGTTCAGGAACAGAATAGGAAAGAAGAGACAGTGCCCATTTTTACTCCTTGGTGCATTAGCTTTTCAGGCACTATTTGGGAGCAGGGCAGAGGAAATTTGGTCCTTTATTCTGTACTACACATATGTTGGTTTGGGAAGGATATTTTTAAACTTGTGATGCAATGTTTCTGGTGAGTTCCACATGTACATTCTTCCTTGCCAATTGTTTCCTCTGTGCAGTCAACCCACTGTAATGTGCCTAAGTAACAGCATGACATGCACATATTGTACAGAAGAACAGGCATCAGCTTCTGCATTACAGCAACAACTTATATAGCACTTTTAACATAATAAAGCATCCCAAGGTGCTTCACAGGGGCATTATAAAGCAAAATAAGACACACAGTCACATAAGATATTAGATATTCAGAGCTGTGCAAGTTAGGGATTTCAGTATAAACATATCATTAGGTTTGCCAACCCTCCAGGATTGGCCTGGGGTCTCCAGGAATTGAAGATCAATCTCCAGGACACTGCTCTGTGCAAGCCCAGAGAAAAATCATCAGGACATTAAGAAAGATTACTTTTATTGTCATTTTCTTTGAACATTTCTCTTTACCGGATATAAAAACATTGAAAATGGGGAAAAATGCTGTTTGGCTGACAGTCCAATTGGAGAATGAATCTTTTTGCTTTCCAATTGGTTTAGGAAGGCAGTATGTCACAAGGATGGATTTGTTGGCCGACTAATGGCTGGAGCTTGGGGACAAGTCATGTGATGAAACCCCCACAAATACATTTAATCACTGTTGGCAACCCTAGGCATTACCAACATCAAACTCCCAATCATTGCTAACCATTGTGACAGCCAGTAAGAAAAAAAGTCCTGAAAGTAAAGAGGTAACTTCCTTATACTCACCTGCAGGTATTATTGTTCATGTAGTAACCTACAGGGAGGATTTCTGACCAACTGTTTCTCAGCTGAAAAATAGACAACCAGCAATTGAAAGTCTAGTGGAGACCTTGGGTGGAATTTTATGCTGGCAGGATTTTATGGTCCCACTGCAGTCAATGGACTTTTGAACAGCTCACCGCATTTTACACCGTCACCACAGGGCCATAAAATTCCACCCCTTGTGTAGCCGCTCAATCAAGTTTTAGACAAACTTTTACACAGATGCCCAGCTCTCTCATCCAAATCAAATAAGATGTGGTTTAGTTTTGCTAAGCAGGAGGTATTGTAAGATTCCGATTTCAACATTCAGATAGAAATGGGAGGAGCATGAATTACACATGCCAATCCCATTTATCCAGGGGTTGAGAGATTTAAATGACGAGTTCTACTGTGGTCCTTCAAAGATGTAGAGGGAGGAATTTCTAGAGGACACACAGGAACTGCAGACGACATCCCATAAGGTGGGACGGCCAATCCTGACTGGAATTTAAAGGGCTGATCTAAGTGGGGGGAAAAGGATAATCCTGACCTAACTAAGTTCTTCCCCACATTTCAAGTACTTCTTTCAGGCAGAAATTTGACTCCCCTCCATCTCCAGCACTGAGAATTTAAGGGCTAAAATTCTTGAGTTGCGTCTTATTTTATGAGGTTAAGTAATTCGATCTAAGTTCCTCAGTTTTTTCTGGACGATGACCATTGCCAATACTTCTGAAGAAAGCACAGTCTGGAAAGACAGCAAAAAAAATTCTACTGAAGTGAAAAATCCTGGCCCATGTCTCAAAAGAATAAAACAACTATTCAATCACCCAGCTGACTTCTCCAAAACAGATCACCTGTGACATGTAATTTTTAATTTACTGATTTTAGTAATAATAAATTATAAATCTATTGGATTTAACTTTGAGATCAGGTTGTTCTTTATAATCAATTATTTGATAAAGGATGTTGCAGTTAATAAGAAATATTGTTTTTCCTCGTCAATATAGCATATACATTTTAACATTTCCCACTAGCAGCTGGTAGCAAACTTATTATCTGATTCTTTAACTTCTTTAACTTCTACTTCCAAGTTGAAAATTCTTTTCTATCTGTCGTCCTGAATTTCCTCAGACCAATGGTGTTGCATCACCATTGCTAGAATGCAACCAAAGCTGCACACTGAACCCTTCCCAAAATTCAGGGACAGGGTCATTTATCTAGCCAGAATGGGCCCTGTGGCAATGCAAAAAATGGGGTTTTCTAAGCCCAGCGGTGCAGCGGCATGAAGTCTGACCGAGTTCAGAGCTATGTTTTTGCTTTGACCCGGTGAATGCTATTTTTCCCGTAGTTTAATTTCCCGTGGATAAGGAAGGACACTGCATGTTGTTTCTAAAAAATGTTTTAATTTCCTTAGTAATTATATCGGTGAATTTATGATCTTATAATAAGGATATACTTAATCTTCATCAGGGAGATTTGACTAGTACAATTTCTAGACACAATGAAAGCTAATTTTGGGGTCAGAGCCAACAGTAAACTTATATTCATGCTGAAGTTTAGAACACTGATTACTGGTGCTGTTGAAACAAGTCCAACAAATAGATTCAAAGCTAAACTATGCTCTTTAATCCCCTTGGGATCCTATGATAAACCTTTGCCTTCACTAGGTACGCATGCCATTCATGAGATTCACAATTAATGGCCTGGCATTGTCAGAAGTCAGGAAATAAAGGGAAGAGCCTGTTTCCTTGAACTTTTGTTGCAATAACATCTCCACCTGCGATTTCACACACATTCATAAGCACAGATGGAGGTTTCCTGTGTCCATGTACAGTGTATCTCTCTAGCAGTCTGTCAAATGGACCCCATGGCAAAAACTTGCATGGGGAGCCTTTTAGCATGGGGAAGCTGTTGCATTGTAGCTATCACAGTTCTGTTTGACCAGGAGACATTCCCACGCTTAACACCTGTCATAGGTGTTATTGGAAGGATTTACATGTTTATAATCAACCTGTTTGGTCACATCAAGAATACACCTTCCATGTCCATCAAGGCGTAGGGCAGGACTTGAACGCAGAGCTTCTGGCTTAGAGGTAGGGATGCTACCCACTGCACTACAAGACCTGCTTGTATAGCGCACATTATAAAATTTGAAACCATTTTCCTCTCTATAGAATTCTGATGTTAGTTGCATAGTTCTTTAGGACTCAAATAGCCATGAAATCAAAGTCCTGGAACTCCCTCCCTAACAGCACTGTGGGTGTTCCTACACCACGTGGGTTGCAGTGGTTCAAGAAAGCAGCTTACCACCACCCTCTCAAGGGAAACTAGGGATGGGTAATAAAAATGCTGGCTTAGCCAGCGAGCCCATGTCCTGTGAAAGGATTTAAAAAAACACACTGCATCTCTCTCTCTCTTCTCTTTCCAGTCTATCTCCCATCTCCCCTCATGTGCACTCTTGAGTTCATCTTGCCTATGATTTTTTTTATTCATTCAAGGGATGTGGGCATCACTGGCTAGGCCAGCATTGATTGCTCATCCCTAATTGCCATTATTGAGTGGGCATTTTTAAGAATCAACCACATTGCTGTGAGTCTGTAGTCACATGTAGGCCAGACCAGGTAAGGGTGGTAGATTTCCTTCCCTAAAGGACATTAGTGAACCAGATGAATATTTACAATAATCAGCAATGGTTTTGTGGTCATCGTCAGATTTTTAATTCCAGATTTTTATTGAATTCAAATTTTACATTTGCTGTGGTGGGATTCGAACCTAGGTCCCTGGGTCCCTCTGCTCTGAAGAAAAATCATATGAACTTGAAACGTTAACTCTGTTTCTCTCTCCACAGATGCTGCCAGACCTGCTGAGATTTTCCCGCATTTTCTGTTTGTATTTCAGTATTTAGCTTTTAATTCCTAGATCATTGCCCTGGGTCGCTGGAATACTAGTCCAGTGACAATATCGCTATGCCACTATCTCCCCCTATGAGTCTCACCTCTTTCCCCATTTCTGATGAACTTCTCACCATGCAACTTCTCAATGCTACCTGACATTGTAAATGATTCCCTCTCCTCAGGTACTGTCGCCATCTCTTTCAAAACTGCCATCAACAATCCCTCCCCCAAAAACTTAGCTTTGATCCTATTGTCCTTGCAAGCTATTACCCATCTCCGCTCCCTCAGGCTGAAGCCAATTGATTAAAATCTTCACTAAGCTAAAGTTTGAACTACATATTCACTCCACACGTAGGGCTTTAAAGTAATTTGTTAGCTTGTTTGCTCCAGGTCTCCATTGTTGCTGCTATGTCAATTTCTCATGACTACTTGTTCCTGTAGTTCGCCAAACTTATTTACGATTCTTGGTGCAGTAACATACATATCTGCCTTCATCTGTTTTGCATATCTCCCCTGCTTAATCTCTGCTATTTCTGAACTATTTATTATAATGCCAGTTGTCTCTCTCAGCCCTCTTGGCTTTCCTCTTTAATGCCTCATCGGAGTGCTTCATCCGACAGCACAGGTGAAAGAATATATAATATAAAAATAATCTTGACTGAGAATATCCTCCTAGTAGTATGGTTAGCTCCCAAAGGAAGCCCCACTGCCGAGATGGAAACCACCATTGCCTGGTCAGGAACTCCTTGTGATGCTGCAGGAGAACTGATGCCACACCACCAGAAGATGCAGTTAAAGGGGAAGATGTCCGTTGAAAATTCTTCTTGGAGTTAATTCCAGAGCCTGCCTGAACTGTCAAGCAACTTCGGCAGCTGTTTATTCATTTATTTTCCAAGAAGAAACCAAAAGACTCTTATTCTAAATGTGCCTTATTCTGCTTTTCATTTCTCCCCTGTCTGATTCCTCCTATTTTTGAACTATTTATTCGAAAGTCATTTGCTTCTCTCCATTCTCTGTCAATGCATTTGATCATTTCTCATGAAAGCATCCTTTGAATTCCTTTCAACAAAGATGTTCCCTGTGCACCATTTCCACATCCAAGCAGTTCTCCAACATTCAACAACATAAACTTAACTTATCATAAACAACACTGTGGAAATCTGCTACTGTTTATATCTGAAACAACAACAATTTATATTTATATAGCCCCATTAATGTAATGAGCCATCCTAAGGCGCTTCACAGGAACATTATAAAACAAAGTATGACACTGAGGCACATAAGGGGATATTAGGTCACATGATCAAAATCTTGGGCAAAGAGTTATTTTTTAAGAAGTGTCTTAAAGGAGGATAGCTAGGTAGAGAAGCGGGGAGGTAGAGGGAAGGAATACCAGAACTTGAGATGCAGACAACTGAAAGCACACACCCCAATGATGCAGCAATTAAAATCGGGGATCCACAAAAGAGCAGAATTAGAAGAGTGCAAACACCTTGGTGGGTTGTGGAGCTGGAGGAAATTACAGAGAGGGAGGGACAAGGCCATGGAGACACTTGAAAAGAAAGATGAGAATTTTAAAATCAAGATGTTGCTTGCCTGAGTGCCAATGTAGGTCAGCGAGCACAGGGCAAAGGGACTTACAGCAAGTTGCAATGTTCTGGGTGACCTTCACTTTACAAAGGGTAGAATGTGTGAGACTAGCCAGGATTGCAGAGAGATTGATTGATGCAGTGTAATAGTTGAAATTGTTCTATGTCAGCAGCACAAAACAGGCTTTTCTTTTTCTCTTTCATGGGATGCAGGCATCACTGGCTAGGCCAGCATTTACTGCCTGCCCCTAATTGCCCTTGAGAAGGTGTTGGTGAGCTGCCTTCTTGAACTGCTGTAGTCCATGTAGTGTAGGTATAACCACAGTGCTGTTAGAAAGGGAGTTCCAGGATCTTGGACCAGCAACAGTGAAAGAACGGCGATATTGTTCCAAGTCAGGATAGTGTGTGGCTTGGAGGGGAACTTCCAGGTAGTGGGTTCCCATGCATCTGGTGCCTTTGTCCTTCTAGGTGGTAGAGGACACTGGTTTGGAAGATGTTGCTGTGCATCTTGCAGATGGTACGCACTGTTGCCACTGTGTATTGGTGGTGGAGGAAGTGGATGTTTAAGGTGGTGGATGAGATGCCAATCAAGTGGGCTGCTTTGTTCTGGATGGTGTGGAGCTCCTTGAGTGTTGTTGGAGCTGCACTCATCCAGGAACCGCAGAGTATTCCATCACACTCCAGAGTTGTGGACAGGCTCTGGGGAGGCAGGAGGTGAGTTACTTGCCACAGAGTTCCCAGCCTCTGACCTGCTCTTCTGCCACAGTATTTATATGGCTTGTCCAGTTCAGTTTCTGGTCAATGATAACACCAGGATGTTGATAGTGGAGGATTCAGTGATGATAATGCCATTGAATGTCAAGGGGAGATGATTGGATTGTCTCTTGCCTGGCACTTGTGTGGCATGAATATCACTTGCCACTTGTCAGCCCAAGCCTGGATATTGTCCAGATCACTGCATTTGGACATGGATTGCTTCAGTATCTGAGGAGTTGCGAATGGTGCTGGACATTGTGCAATCATCAGTGAACATCCCTACTTCTGACCTTATGATGGAGGGAAGGTCATTGATGAAGCAGCTCAAGATGGTTGGGCCTAGGACACAATCCTGAGGAACTCCTGCAGCGATGCCTCGGGACTGAGATGATTGACCTCCAATACAACGAACATCTTCCTTTGTGCGAGGTATAACTCCAACCAGTGGAGAGTTTGCCCCCAGATTCCCATTGCCTTCAGTTTTGCTGGGCTCCTTATAGCAAATTGGCAGCTGTGTCAGTTTTTAAACATTTATTCTTGGGATGTGAATATCACCAGCATTTATTGTCCATTCCCTAATTGCTCCTGTGATGGTGGTGGTGAGCTTTCTTGAACAGGGGGAGCAGCTTTGATATATCCAAGTGACTTCCTCCGCCATTTCAGAGGGCTTTTAAGAGTCAACACTTTGCTATGAGTCTGGAGCCAAACTGGGTAAGGATGCCAGATGTCCTCCTCTGAAGGACTTCAGTACATTTTATGACAATACTGTAGTTTTGTGATCATTATTAATGAGACTAGGTTTATCAATGAATTGAATTTTAAATTCCTCTTGTTGTCATGGTTGGATGTGAACTCACATGTCGCATTTATGTGAAGGCATTGGGTATCGGTGAAGGAGGCCCCCACCCTCCATATTTTTGTTTTGAGGAGGCAGGGCAGGATGAGTCCTGCCCACCACCTCCAGATGTAGACCCAAGGCAGCAACAGAAGTGGATGGATGGCGAGGCCTGTGACTGGAATGTCCAGCTCCGTTTACTGGGACATCAGTCCAGTTGCAGTGATGAATGTCAGGCTCTCAAACTCACATTTCTCACCCTATCACCCACCCCATCCCATATGCTCCCTCCATTCCTCTCCGGTCCTCTCCATGCCCTTTCCATGCCCCTTCATATCTCCCAAGATCCCTCCACGCCCCCACTCCACCCAGCCTCTCCATGATCCCTCATATCCCCTGTGCCCCACCATTTCCTCGCATATCTCTCTTGTCCCCTGTTATTTCCCATGCCCTCCATTCATCCTCCATACCCATACTCCCTGTATCCAATATGTACAGAATCAATGAGCCATTGGCAAGTCTGGTAAGACTTTGAAATGATCCTGAAACTGACACAATCAGCAGAAGTCTTAATAGATCTTTTGAAAAAACAAAAGGCTCAGCTTACAACCTCTTAAAAATGTCATTCAGCCACAGCCATTCACAATATCAATGTCAGAAACTATCCACTTCAGCGCCCTTAATCTTGTGTAAATAAACATACAGACAGCAAAAAAAGCCTTTCAAAGAAACAGCAGGCTATTAAAAGATAATTGAAAAGTTAATCAAACAAAGTGTTCACTTCCCTTTGCTGCTGTGTAAACATTTCTTACTGAGATCTAAGTCAATTATTCATTCTTGGAGCTCAGCCAAGCATTCATAATTTGTTTGAGAGATGCTGAGATGTTGCTGGGAGAGTCTAGGACCAGAGGGCATAATCTCAGAGTAAGGGGGCACCCATTTAAAACAGATGAGGAGGAATTTCTTCTCTCAGAGTGTAGTCAATCTGTGGAATTCTTTGCCCCAGAGGACTGTAGAGGCTGAGTCTTTAAGTATATTCAAGGCTGAGATAGAGAGATTTTTATCAGAAAGGGAATCAAGGGTTATGGGGAAAATGTAGGAAAGTGGAGTTGAGGATTATCAGATCAGCCCTGATCTCATTGAATGGCGGAGCAGACTTGATGGGCCAAAGGCCTACTCCTGTTCTTACGTCTTATGGTTTAATGGTCTTAAGACCATCTGGCAATTATATCAACGGCTGAATGAATATTCAAATCAAGCAAAAAGCGACAGTGGGACTAAGGATTGAGTCTCCAAAAACAGTTCAAACTGCACTCTGTCAACTTCAGTGGAAAGATCAGGCACAATGAAAAATCGGCTGCTGGTTCACTATGCACCTATTTCGTGATGCTAGTGTAGACCAATTTCCTCTCTATAGCTTTTCAAGAGCAAATACAGAGAGAATACCTTTCATAGAAAAGAGCATGCCTTCTCTTTTAAAAAACATCATTTCTTTGCATTTGTAACATTCCAACTGATGTCTTGATTTTTAATCTTTATTCGTGAATTACTTTGCTTTACGATAGCTTTATCATGAAGTGGGGTAATGTTTGGCCATTAGTGATAAATAAAAAGAACTTTCTAATATTAGGAAAAGATATTGAGCACATATCATCCCAGATTTGCACTAAGTGTGGTAGCGGGCAGGTAAAACAGCATTTTACCCGCCGGGCGCAATGATAGCTTTTCACGCCATATTGTTCCAAACCAGCCAAATTAATTATGCATTCCCAGGAAACACACCATTTCCATGGCGGGAGGGCCATCACCTCACCAGCTCATCACGCCAGGCGCCATATTTAAAGTCCAGTCACGTGCACACCTCTCAGTGCTTCCAGCCCACGACTGCTGCAAAGAAGACTTGGCCCTGAAAGACAGAAAGACTGCAGCCCCCAGGTTCAATGATACATCCCTTGAGCACATTTTGGACACAGTGGAGGCTCATTGCGATGTCCTCTACCTCTGCTCTGGCTGAAGGTGGAAGAATGCCTGAAATCAAGATCCTCACGGACTTTGGAAATTGAGCCATCCAGCTGGCAAGTGAGGATCTTAACCATTTCTGTGCTGATGGTGAGGTCGGTGCTGCTCTACCAAGTGAGGATCCAGCAGTGCAACATCCATCAGACAACCATGCCGTGAGTGATGTGACCTCTTTCACAGACCACTGCCATACACTATTTATCTCCCCTTGCTTCCACAGGCACATTTGGGAAACAGCTGACGGAGTCCATGACTCAGGGCCTCCAATCAACCGCAAAGAAACCTCTGAAGAGGAACCTAAAGGCACCCTCCTTGAAGTCCCATCACAGTGCTCACCCACATCCTCCAGCAACGCAGAGGCACGCACCTTGGTGGGACCTAGGTTTAGAGTAGCCTCGGGATCACAATCTGTTGAGCACATCACACTGTCCGATCCACAGCAGGCAGTGCAGGGACTTCCCAGGTCCCCGGCACTCAGCGGCCTGCTGGAGGCCAGAAATTTGCCGAGTTCAAGTTAGATGACAAGCCTCTGGACTTAGTCATGTCACAGCTGCTGGAGCTGCAAAGTCAAGCTAGTGAACATCAGGAAGGGATGTCAGCTGCACTCCTCAGATTGCAAGGCACGATGGAGGAGTCTGTCCACCTTCATCTGAGGTGATTGCGCCGGAGTGCCAATGGACCAAGGTCAACACTGGTAGGATGGCAACCGCCATGCAGACGTTTAGTCCAGTACGTCGCTCCTGTACCGCTGTGCAGGCTGAATTCCATCGCTGATGCCATAGTTGGCCTCCAACAATGTGCATGTGAGAGGGTGTGGGGAAGCTCAACCACAATCCAGCTACCCCTTCTCCTCAAGGAGACAGCCAGGGATCCTTGGGTACCCATAGTGAGGAGGATCAGCAGGTGCATACCCCAGAGCCAGCCACCCAAGTGATTCCAGAAGTGTCCAGCCCATCTGAATCCTCTTTACCTATGACCTCAGCAGCTCTAGCTCCAGTTCTCGAGGAGGGTGCCACTGCCACACAGCAGGTCCCTGAAAGCAGGCCAGGGCCCTCCAGGTCTCGGCCCTCCAGAGGATGCCCATCAAGGTCATCACAGACAGGGCATCACAGTCAGCAGGTGCCTCCACCTCTCCTGTGGATGTCCTGTGAGCACCAAGATGTAGTGGCAGGGTTAGGACAGTTAAGAAGAATTAGTTGCACGTCCTGGACATGGGTGTTAATCACTTGTACATAATGTTCACTACTGTAAATAAACTCCCAAGAATGTCTCCCTATCTATGGCTCCTTGTTCTGATGAGCAGTGTTCATGTCACTCAGATGTGAAACCTTTCTGCACAAGATAAAGGCAGAAGTCTCAGTCCAGAGCCTCTTCCCTGTGCTTTGTGCAGCCATCAGACTAGAGTGATGGTCCCGCCTCACACTGCCTGGCATATTACTGATGCCTGCACCTCGATGGCGCTTGTCATTGCTGCCAGAATGTAGGGGGCAGGCGTCACAGAGTTCCGTCATTCTGTCTGTGTGTTCTCAGCACCCTCAAAGTGGGGCTGTTCCCCCATCTCTTCAGCATCTGTGACCAGTGACACTATGCTCCTGAAGGGGTCAGGTTCTGAAAGCAGACAAAGGATCAGATAGATGCTTTTAAAGCTTGGCTGCATTTCTATGATATGACCCTGATCACAGAGTACAAGCGAGCTGCTCTCGGCCAAACAGGAGTCAGACATTCTCAGAGGCTATGTGAAGATCAATGGAATGTCTTCACTGCATGTTGTCATCATCCTCCTGCAATCGAGTGACTATTAGGACCTCCACTGCATCTCCATGATAGGAGCATTATCACAGAGGGTATATGCGCTAGCTATATAAGCTAGACTGGAGTCAAACATTCATAAATGCAATGTGAGGATTTTATGGTGTCTCCTTACTGCACGTCATCACCATCCTCCATAAATCTAGCAGCCATGAGGGCCTTCCAAGCGTGCCTGCTTCATCAGGCCAGTGCAGGGGCCTCATTGGTGTTATCATCACCTTAGAGGACCTTCTCACCCTAATCACCGAACAATGTCCTCCTCAACTGCGGTTGACATAGTTGACTGCGTATTGCGATGGAGATCTGAGCAATATGTGAGTGCAGTCAATGGAACTCTGCATTTCTGGAAAACACAAGACCTGGGCAAATCCCAGTGCTCTTGCATCCTGGCTCTCCTGGTCCCGGGCAAAATGCACAAAGTTGGTGTACCTTCGCGAAGATGGCATCTGTGACCTCGTGGATATATTTGTGGGTGGAGGCTTGTGTACTCCCACAGAGGTCACCTGTGGAGCCCTGAAAGGAGCCATTGGTATAGAAACTGAGTGCCGCTGACACTTTCAAGACCACTGGCATTGGACGCATGGCACAAAATCCTGTAGCAGATGGCAGATGTGACCAACCAGTTCCCTAGACATGCATAGTCTTAGGCGACACTGGTTCTCGGTCACCTGCAGGAATGAAAGGCAGCATCTATGGACCCTGAGTCTACCTAGGCACTGACTGGTGACAGCTCACTGTGGCCTTTCAGCAGCGAGTGGGAGCCCCAGCCACCCGTTCATGTTCCTCCCTCTGCACAGTGCATAGCCAGGCACCTCCGTTGCTCTCTTCTCCACCGTCTTTACTCTCTATACAACACGAGGCATGCAGCTAGTTCATCAGGCTCCATGATCCTGATGTACTCCTCCTGCAGGATGAAAGAGAGAGATGCGTGGGTTAGCACTAAGAACCTGTCTTGGTTATGTCTGAATGCCCCTTAACGCATCCTGGAGAATGCTGGCCGCCCCTTGGATGGCCAGAGTTTAGTGCGCTGCATGGCTGCCTGAAACCCCACCCACCTCTGCCCCACTCCACCTGACTGATTGGCAGCAGCTTTGCCTATTGGACTGCATACTGTGCTCTCAACTCAGGTGCAGGCATTTTCCTAAGCCACACTGCAAGGCTGCGCTGTTAGCTTGAACCATGGGGGAGGCTGGTCCAAAACAGACATTGCAAGGGGCTGTGAACAGCTCCACCAGTGACTGCTCCAAGGCCAGTTTTAGGAAGGAGACTGTACAACGTGCCCAGTTGTCCAACTGTTCTGCAGTCCACTAAAACTCTCATTACTTTGCAGTCTATGCCCGAGGGGTAAAAAGCTCTGGAGCACTTGGTGGCATGTTGATACCTCTACATTGCTTGAGTGGGCAGAGAAGCTAGAGGCCTGACTCCAATCAAATCAATGTGGCTGTGCCTGAACTGTCTCAGCTGCAGAGGAATGGTCACTTTTTACAAATAGTGCTTAACGTATGGCTGCTTCCCTCAGTCACTGTCACCTCCCCACCACAACTCCACACGTGCTTGTGCACTGCCTTCAACTGCAGGGTAGCCTTACCCAACACCCCCCCGCCCCCACCAAACCAAAGTCACCTCAACAGCAGGGCAGCCTTTGCACCCCCGCCAACGCGCCTCAACCTTGAAGTCCAATAGGCGACCTTCGTGAACGGTCTGCAATGTTATTGTTCACTCACTTCTGAGTTCCCCTCAAAGAGCAGCCCGCCAAGTGCACACCTTTTATATGCTGTTGGAAACACGTTGATGTGATTGGGCATATGATCCAGCGGGGGTGCTGATGATCCTGGCGGGCTAGCCTTATAGTGATATGCTGATGTATTATAATGAGGTTCCCAATGTCCAATGGTGGGAAGCACGGCCCGCCATCGAAGGGGCAAGTGGATGCTCGGAAGCTGGTTTCACGATGTCGTGAAACCGAATTTTGGCCTTCTCGCCACATTGTGGCGAATACGTCTGATGCCAGCAGGCACTGATGATTCCACCCATTGAGTGAAAACTTCAGCTAAAGTCATCACCAAATATTTAAGCAAACGCAACATGCGCAGAATTTATTTCCCATATATTGATCTAGTCAATTTTATTGAAACATGATTTTACAGAAACAATTATGGAAGTGGTTAAGACGCTTGTGATTATTCATTCAGCGTGGTGTACAAATATAATCCTTTCATAACTATCAACAGGATTCCTTACAGATTGTGCAAATGTGAATTGCACAGCATTTACTGTGGTCCATTTCACAATGTACCACAATTTTGTAGCATGAACCAACAGGGGCCAATAAGATACCACTTAAAATTATGTTCATTTGATGTCAGTCCAAAATGCTCAATGTACTGCCACTAATGTGGAAATGATGAAAACACAAATGCAACGCAAGGGATAAGATAACTGCTGCAATTTTATTTTCCTGTTCTTTAGAGGCTTGTGTTCCTTGCTGTGTCATTTTTAATTTATTAAAAATTCCACTGACATTTCATCTAAGCTCCACTTTTACCCCCTTTGGCAAAACATGTCTACTATTCTTGTACTGTATATTACAAAGTATCAATCCTTTTAAAGTCCTTCACTTTTTATATTCAGCTATTACAAAAGTCCTGATGAGGAAGCTCCTTTAACTATACACTAAAGACAAAATAAAAATGTTATGGAACCCCAGGTTTGACAGCTAAATAACTCAATTTTCCAGAGCTTAACTGACCCTCATCAGACTTTTTGTTGAAGTACACAGGTGCTGTGCTGGGAAGAATAGTTAGAAGCAGTTAGTCTGTAACCATTTACATGGTTTGTAAAATAAATATTGTTGGACTTAAGAAAGGCAAAACTTGGCCGAAACAGTTCTGGCTGTCAGATAGATTAGGATTTACAAACATGAAATAATAATCAGAGTTGAAACAACAGTTGCAATTTTGATTGCTTGGCTATAAATGTCACTAGCTTCCTTTGAAAATTGACTACACATGTTTATTAAAAATTGTCAAGAAAATGAACTTAATGAACAAATCAAATCATTGCATGAATACCTTGGTGGCAGCATCTCAGTTTTCAACATCCCTATTCATGCAAGCAATAGTCAACATTCTGTTCTTAATAGTTTGGAGAACTCCAACAGGCTCTTAATCTTAAATATGGTAATTAATACATTTATTTCTCATAGCCCTCAGTTTGATAAGAAAGGTACACAGTGATTTGACATTTTAATAGAAATCAGCTTGAGTTTTGGTGATGAGAACTAAGTTATAAATCCAGACTGAAAGAATGCTACTTATTTTTTTACTTTCTGAAAACCTCTTTAGAATTTAGGTAGGTAGCTAATTAGCAATAGTCTACAAAGGACTGTGGAATCTCTCTTTATTAGGGAGAGAAAACTGGTTATATAGCTTGAGGGGCACCACTCCAAAATAAGCATGGGGCAAGCAAAAAGGCACGGCCCAAGTCTACATCAGCTAGAACAAGAATTGAATCCACACTGTTGGCATTATCCTGAACCACATGCTAGCCATCTAGCCAACTGAGCTAACCAACCACCTCGTTAGAATGTGTAGGCCTAGAAATTTAATTGTGTGTGCTGTTTCCAGGCATTAAAAGGGTGCCAAGAAGTCCACGTTCATGGTGAGACAGAATACAGCAGTCCATTTGGAGACATCAGGGAGAGTGATGGGCAGAGAACTCAATGGAAAGTTGGCAGCAGAATTCTTTTGTAAAGGACTGTGCTTTAGGTCCTGTTCACACTTAGCGTTAATAAAGGAAATGCAATTTTTTTCTACATTTACAGTAGAAATAATGAAGTCAGCAATTACTGGAAGTCTACCACATATTGTTGCTACTATTTTCTTACATTTTTATTGTTAATATAACTTTGTTTAGCAGCATAAGCTGTAGTCTGATTTATTTTACCATTTTCTGACTTTAATAAAACCGTGTGAAGCCACATTATATTCAGTAATATGTACAATAAGACAGGTTTCTCTTTGACTCATGCAACTTTTATCTAGCTATTGGACAGGTAATGGTAGGCATTGGTTCACAGAGGTTTGTTAAATTGAACAGGTTTTGGCTCTGAACCTAATGAGGCTATTTTGATAATATCTGACTCCACACACAGGTCCCTCATTTTACACTGATGAGTTTCAGCTCTAATGTAGGAATCGGGTGGAATGGAAAGGGTTGATCATGAATACTTTGGAACCAGTGGGACCTCCTTCTGCTTCACAGAAATGTTTTTGGTTTTCAAAAGCTTACCTTGGCCATTTAAGAATCCTGATAGAAGCTATCCTGGCTCCTGCTCTGCAGTATCCATATTTTCAGAGACGACCTAAAACAGGCTTTAGATAAAAAGGTTAAGAAAATCAAAATACCACAGATGCTGGAAATTTAAAATAAAAATAGAAAATGCTGGAAAAACTCAGCAGATCTGGCAGCATCTGTAGAGAGAGAAACAGAGTTCACATTTTGAGTGCATATGATCCTTCTTCAGAGCTGAGGCATAAAAGATCACTGCACAGCATTAGAGCTTGTAGTGTTGGGGGTGATATATTAGCATGGATAGAAGATTGGCTAACTAACAGGAAACAGAGAAAGTGGGTAAATGGGTTACTTTCAGATTGGCAAATTGTAACTAGTGGAACATGTGGCACAGTGATCAGTGGAGGGGCCTTAACCATTTACGATCTATATTAATGACTTGGACGAAAGGACTGACTGTATTGTAGGCAAATTGGCTGTTGATACAAAGATAGGTAGGAAAGCAAGTAATGAGGAGGATACAAAGCCTGAAAAGGCAATTAGAACAATTTAGTGGTTGGCAAAAATTTGGCTGATGGAGTATAATGAGAGAAAATGTGAGGTTGTCCACTTTGACAGGAAGAATAGAAAAGCAGAATATTATTTAAATGAAGAGAGACTGAAGAATGCTGCGCTAAAGAGGGATCTGCATGTCCTTGTACATGAATCATAAAAAATTAGCATGCAGGTACAGCAAGTAATTAGGAAGGCCTTCATTGCTAGGGGAATGGAATATAAAAGTAGGGAAGTATTGCTAAAACTGTACAGGGCATTGGTGAGGCCACACCTACTGTGTAAATTTTGGTCCCCTTATTTAAGAAGGGATATACTTGCACTGGAAGCAGTTTGGAAAAAGTTTATCAGGCTAATACATGTAATGACGGGGCTTCTTATGAGAATAACTTGAGCAGGTTGGTCCTATGCTCATTGGAGTTTAGAAGAATGAAAGCTGATCTTCTGATCTGCTTTAACAGGGTAGATGCTGAGAGGATGTTTCCCCTCGTGGGGGAATCTAGAGCTAGACATTTCTATGGGGGCAGGCATATTAATGCCCACTATCCTATTCACTGTCATGACTTTGTTATTTTAAGTTATTTGATGATTGTATCTCAACTTAAAGGTCAGAAGATTGAATGAATGATTGCTGAGGACCAAGTCTAAAGCCATGATTTATGACCACTTTGAGAAACACACAAACAAGAATCGAAAGGAGACTTGGGCCCTGAATTTACTCAGATATACTGCTGTGACGTTGTTATAACTTCATCAGTAGTGCAGCAATAGCTTTGATGACATATCTCATCAAGCTTTTTACTGCCCTTCTGATGGAAGTACGGCAGTGGATAGGGTAAAGCTTCAAGAAAATTCCTGGTCATGGTGTGGAATACAGCCACCCCAGCCCTAATGGAGTAAACACATTGGGATTTTAAAGCAAAGGTTCAAAAGCCATGACCAATTAAGGGACTACAGCCCTGGTAAAGTATCCAAGATTATTGTGACCTGTTATGCCTAACATAACATCACCATGTAAAAAGGCATTGATATTGATCAGGTAGAAGAAGAAAAGCAGACTTAACCAGCGACAGAAGAGGAACCCAACCAGAAATAGGAAGAGATGTCTGCACAATAAAGTATGCATTCAGGAAGGCAAGTTCTAAAAGATGATACTCTTTGTTCAGTGCTTTTACCATGACAGTTACCTGCCGATGTATCAGAAAAGCCGGATTCCCTTCATCACCCTCAGTTTTACATTAAGTCGCATGAAGACATAATTTTCTGCACCTATATTCACCCTACAGTCTAGGGCATGCCAAAATTGAGTTCCACTCTACTCTATATGTCCAACTCCTGTAAAAAATGTCTGTGCTACGTTAAGGAGGATTGTTGCAATACACTCACCTATTTTCTGGTGAATTAAACTGCTCCTTTGAGGATGAGATGTTAAATTGCTTGTTTGGGTGGATGTAAAAGATCCCATGGCACTATTTTGAAGAAGACTAGGGATGTTATCCACGGTCTCCTGGCCCATATTTATTCCTCAATCAACATCACGAAAAACAGATTATTATATTGTTATTTGTGGGAGTTTGTTTGTGCAAATTAGCTGCTGCGTTGTCTATATTACAACAGAGAGTATACTTCAATAGTACTTCAATGGCTGCAAAGCACTTTGAGACAACAAATGATTGTGAAAAAAGCTGTTTCAATGCAAGAATGTCTTTTTCCTGATACCTGCCGCTTATCAGTTACATATTAATTTTTTTTTCCAAAAGTTTGCTTTATTCATAAAAATTTGTAAAATTATATTCCATAACAGTTCAGATTGGACAAAAGTGTAAAACTGTTCAATGTCTTTCCATACAGCATGTAGCACTCTGAGGTGTCTCAAAGCCATTGCAACTTACATGTAATATTTACAATATACATTACATGACAAAGATACCACCGAAGGGGTTTTACAGTTTCCAGCCCCATGGTATACAAGGCAGGTGGACCTTAGATAGTGTCCTAACCTGATGAGACTTTGAAGCAGCTGCCCCAAGCTTTGGTGTGTCCTTCAGCTCATAGTCCAGGACCTTAGAATTTGAACATTAAGTGGGGGACAACTCTTTGCACAGGAAGACCAACAAGTTTCCGGCAGACCAAACAGTATCTTTCAATGAACTAATGGTCTTCCAGGAACAGTTGATAGCTGTATTGGAGTGCAAACCTGGGAACAACCCATGTTGCACTGAGTTCTGCATCACAGAGCTTCTTGGGATGAGCTAAAACCACTGCATCTCTTTGCATTTTCTTTGCAAAGGCATATTCCAAAAGGAAGTGGGCAACCTTTTATTACCCACTGCAGCTGTCTCGAGGGAAATGTGCGGAGAAGGTGAGACTCTTGATGGGCAGGAAGAATCTGATGGGGAGTGTCTTTCCCCCCACCAGCCATGCAACATCTTGGTGTTTGAAAGTCCTGGCAATAAGGCATTCTGCCAAATAACTTTGACAGTCTGCTCAGGGCATCATCCACCAGGAGCCATCATCTCCTTTCCCTTTAGGTCCTTGAGAATGATATGTGTGGATCACTACATTATGGACTTGTAATCAAAGGTGTTTTTCTGCACAAACTGCTCCACTATGAACAGAAGGAATGGCACAGCCCAACTGGTTGGAGTGTCTGTGGTGAACTGGCCAGACCCATTCTTCGTAACACCGAAAACAGATAAAATCTCAGCACATAGTAACAGTTGGGGCAGAATGTTTCGGCCATTGGGCGGGTGCATGCCCAACATGAACGAGCGCAAAATGACGCGTGATGATGTCGGACGAGCGTCCCTACGTCATCATGCACTTGCACGATATTTTGCTTGGAGGGGTGCATGCGGGAATCAGAGCCGTGCCTGCCATTAATTAAGAGGCCAGTTAATGCCCTTGACAACCCAACTGATGGCAATTTAATGTTGCCTGTGTGATTTTTCACTCATCGCATGGACAAAACGGGCAGGTGGGTAGCCCACAATTTGCAAAATCCCACCCACAGGCAGAAGAAGGGCCAGCAACATTGCTATTGTGAGTAGTGAGGAGTTTTAGAGATAGTTTACTGCTGGTTGCTTATTGGTACTTGTCAGCTTCATCTCTGATCGGGGTTTCATTCTTAGTATTTCCACACGTCATTTCAGGACTCAGTGTTGTTTCCAAGGCCCCCAGAGGATTCACACCGTATTAGGTATTCGATAGCCTTCCTTTACCCTGGTAATGGGGATTGTGGTCTCCGCTGGAGGCACCTCCTCTGAGGAGGAAGAGAGGGGCAGACAGGAGAGGAGGCCAGGTGCCCCAATGCAGCTTCCAGGGAAGTGACCTGCGGGAGGAGAGGCGCAGATATAAGGGGCATAGGGCCAACAGGCAGTCCAAGGTGGAAGAGGCTGCAAAAGATGCTACTATCCCACTGCCAGCGTTTACAGGCAGTAATGCAGCTACCTCAATATGTCCGACACGTAATGCTGAAGGAGGCTTCATCCCTCCAGGGAGATCATGACTTCCATTTGTCAGATGATTGGGTCTGAGATCACCTCCATGGGTGGACACCCCACGCCAGTGGCGCTGAAGGTCACAGTGGCCCTCAAATTCTATGCCTCCGGCTCTTTCCAGGGGTCAGTGGGGGATCTTTGTGGAGTGTCCCAATCAGCTGTTCACAGTCGTGTCAAGCTGGTGACAGAAGATCTGTTCAGGCGGGTAATGACATTTATTCATTTCCATACGGACGAGGCCAGCCAGGCTGAGCAAGCCAGAGGCTTCACAGTGATTGCTGGGTTCCCCAGCGTCCAGTGTGCAATCGACTGCACACATGTGGCCATCAAGGCGCCAGCGGGTCAGCCGGGTGCCTTTGTCAACAGAAAGGGATTCCACTCCATGAATGTGCAGATAGTGTATGACTACAAGATGTTGATTCTACAAATATGTGCAAGGTACTGTGGCACCTCCCATGATGCTTACATCCTGAGACACTCCCAGATGCTGAATGTCTTCAGTGCTCCAGCCCGACTGGCTGTATGGCTGCTGGGTGACAAGGGCTATCCCTTGAAATGGTGGCTCATGACGCCTCTCTGCCACCCAAGAACAGAGGCCAAGCAGCGGTACAACAGGAGCCATGCCTCCACAAGGGCGGTGGTAGAGAGAACCATCAGTCTATCAAGATGTGCTTCTGATGACAGGACCATTCGGGGGCGCACTACAATATCCCCAGAATGGGTGTCACTGATGGTGATTGTAGGCTGCGCTCTCCACAATCTGACACTGGCAAGGGGGGAGCCACTGGAGGAAGTGGATGTTGACACAGCTGCACAGGCCACAGATGATGAGTCCAGCAGTGAGTCAGAAGAGGAACATGATGAGGAGAACACGGAGGGTGTGGAGCCAGACCTCGGTAACCTCCAGGAAGGCAGGGATGCTTGATCCAACGCTCCTTCAGCTAGGCTGCCAAATAAGAACTACCACCTCATGCCAAGGCCGCTGCCTGCATCTTGGATAGCAGAAATGACCCTTTCCTTGGCACCCAAGATACACTCGGTGCCTGTGCAATAACGTTTCGAGCCACCCATGTCCAGCATTACATACTGGCCTACTCTGCACCTACCAAACAAATGAAGCATACTCAGGCCAATAAGATGAGAGCAAACGTATTTTAACGTTGGAACTCACATAGTATTGAACACAATACCCAGTGTTGGTGGTCACACCATTAAAAAAAGGAAAACAAAACGGGGGAACAAAAGATCACCCATGACCAGGCCCCCTTGTGCTTAAGGTGCTTTAAACTTACGTTTACAGGTGCTACATCTAGGTGATTCCCCCCTTGCTGGCACCGGCATTGGAGACATCCTGCTGACTGTGCTGTCCTGTTGGCCTTGATGACCTTGGTGATTGCCCTCTGGCCAGTGGAGCCTGTGCTGGACCTGCCTGGAATTGAGCAGCCAGTGGCACAGCTGGCATCTCCCCAGTCGCTGCAACCTCATCAGATACCACGGTCACTGGCAGAGAGGCACAGGAACTGCTGCCGTCATCCAGAGCACCCTAAGAGGAGCCCACAGAGACGACAAGCAGCTTGTGCGCCAACGAGGTGTCACTGTGGACCTCCCTGCTCACCATTGATGGATGGGCATCCAGTTGGGATACTGGGTGCCTCAACCATCTCACACAATGACACTGACTACCTGAGGTCAGTGCCTGTGTGAGAGCTTGCAGGTCCAAGCACAACACCAGGAACCCCTGATTCTATTCCTAGAGCAGCCTCTCAATGAGAGTCATCACTCTCTCAATGGAGGAGGCATTGCGTTCGGCCATGAGGGTCAATGCAGTGTTCACTCTCCGCAGGGCCTCCTCCACAACGGAAACCATGGCATGCATACCCTCTTGGATCTCCACCAGATCCTCCCGCACACCCCGCTGGACATCCAGCATCTGCTGCATAATGGACGATTCCAGAGGCCCCTTATCAGCCTTCAATTGAGCATCGACCTGGTCTAGAGCAGTCCTCCAACTGTTGGCGCTCTGGGCACTCTCTGCCTCTGCGTGCACCATAAGCAAGTATGAATCCAATCTGGAGACACCCATCAATGGTGAGACTGCACAAGGCTGTTTGTAGCATCTGAAACTCACACCTCAGTGCACTGCATTCTTACCTTTGTCTGACACCCCAGCCTCAACGCGGCAGGTTGACCAAGGTGCATTGCAATTCGCAAGCTCTAAGGCTTCCTGCTCGTATTGGGAGAGGATGAGGACGTGTGGGGTTCCTCCGCCAGTCCAGAACCTCTCAATATTGTTATGGGACATCTTCTCCTGAAAGGACAGAGGAGCATTCATTTGTCCACTCTCTACCTGCAGCACCATTGCAGCCTGGCCAACCCCAGCTGAGGAGCATCTTGCAGGGCAAATCCAAGTCATGGCCCTCAAGGCACAAGACACTCAGTCAAAGCAGCCCGGGCTCACCCCCTTGGCCAGCTCTGGCATGATTGACAGTTGGCACTCAGACTCTAACACCCCTGATCTCCACCGGGGGATGGCCAGCCCAAAACAATTCAATACACTGACCCATGCCAACACAGTACTCACCCTTCCCATGTGAAGCAGGTCATTGAAACACTTCCGGCACTGTGCCCAGGTGTGCCGCACTATGTCGTGGCTGATCACCCAGGTTGCCACCTCCTCCCATGCCCTCTTTGCGAGATGCGGTGGCCTCCTCCCACCATCTCTGGAGACAAAGGTGCCCCTTTTGGCAGCCACCTCCTTCAGGAGGGCAGTGAGGCACTCATCAGAAAAAAGAGGGGGGCTGAGTGCCCAGCCGACCTCAGGCTGGTCTCTGTACCCTTGTTTGCAGCCATGTCGCTGCTGTAACTCCGATGCGAGCAGCCTCCCTGGGGCTACCTGCACCATTTTTGAACCGGCCACCAGGTCACCATTGGACCCAGCAGACAACAGGCCCCCGTCCCCACCTGCCCCTTCTTGGACGTTCGGCAGCCGGTGTTCACACTGGGCAGGCCTTAATCGTGGTCGGGATCCGATCGCGGGCGGTGGTCGGCTTCCAGATTGCTCCCACTCATCCCCACCGAGCCAGCCCGACGAAGGCAAAATTCTGCCCTTGGTGTTTCCATTCCAAGGGTCTACGCAGATCAGTTACCTAATGACCACCTAGCGATTATACTCGTTGGGAAGGAGGCAAGTGGAGTTTCCTTGAAGTTGAATTGACACCAATCAACATCAAAGCACCTCACAATCACTCTTCCTGCCCCTGGCACAAACATCAGTCCACACAAACCAAATAACAATGTTAGCTCAGAATTTTTATTTCACAGCCAAAACTGTTTTAACTTGCAAGATCAGTACATTTTTGACATAGCTGGGGAAAATATAGCCTTTGTCCTACTTTAGTGTGGAAACTGGGAGCTTTAAAAGGAAGATTTAAGGTCAGCCTGTTTCCACTAAAAGAAAATTAAATGACTTCATGGACAAGAAAAATTATTGCTTTGTTTAAGTGCTGCTGTTTTTACAGATGATTTAAAATCTGTCGTTGAAGGTTCGCACAAGGGTGAGTCAACAGAATATACGTCCTTGTAATTCTCAGACTTCTTTTGCGTCCTTTCCCAGACAGGAATTAGACATTTGAGGACATTAAGGATACTATCATGCTGAACTTTTCTTAGAAACATAGGTCAAATTAGCTATCAAATGTTATCAATACCAAATCTATGACATTTGGGTTGGTAATCCTTTTGCAATTGTGCAGGTGGTGAATGCTGCATTCCCAGTGGCATTTGAAATGGTTCTGATTTCAGCCCACTTTTGAATTATGCTTAGCAAGTGAACTGAACTGTACCAGATGTTGTGTTGCTGAAGTCCACTTTACAATAATGTAAGGGGAAAAAAAAACCATTTGGTTCTTTTTATAGCCAACAGCCCCACAGTCCCAGAGGACTGTTTTTTTTGCATGTTGTTGCATCCAGGAGAGCATTCCATCACACTCTTACATTAAACCTTATAGATTGTAAAAATGTTTTAAAGAGTTAGAAGGTGAGCCACTCATCAGAGGGGACTCATCCTCTGCCCTCCTCCTGTACCCACACTGTTCACAAGGTTGGTTCAGTTAACATCAGGTCACCTCCAAGATGCTGATGGTGGGGAACATACATACAATCATGGAGGTTACGTTTAGGTGACTTGGCTTTTACTTTTTCAAAATGGCCATTAGCTGGTGCATACATGGTGGGAATGTCACCTGCTTTTTGGATGTTATTCATATCCTGATATAGCGTTCATGGTTTGCATCCTTATTGGAGGCATCCTTGTTGGAGGTGTTGCAAATGGAACTGGGTGCTTGGAATTTTCAGCAAATATTGGAGGGAAGGTTATTAATGAAGCAACAGAAGATGGTTGGGCTAAGGATAATTCCTTCAGGAATTCTTGCAGTGATGTTTGGACAATGATGACTGGCCTCTACAACCATATTCACATCGCATACTTATTCAGATGCATCTACCCATAAAATGCAGGTGACTCCTCCACAAGCTTAGATCCTGATTAGAAGATCAAAACAGAAGCAAAATAGGTGGAAATCCAGTGTAACAGATCTCCACCCAATTATCCATTCAGGAAGGTCCACTATATACCCAAGCTCTGTGGAAAATCTATGCTCAAGATGTCATTATATTAATTGCAAAGAATAACTGCCACTCCCAGTTGCTGGACATAATGATGTTGTAAAGGAATTAATCTAGTGAAATGCCTGGTCCAGCTGTGAAACAAAAAGGATGCTCACCTCAGGTTCCTCTCTGCACAACTGGCTGCCTTTCCCTGCCAAAAATACTAGCCATGTTGTTGAAAAAAATATGCTGTTCAGTGTAAAAGTTGTTTGCTAAGAACTGTATCATTTAGGGATTCATAGAATTTTGGATTTGTTCCTTGTTTACATGTATTTGGATACAAATGTAATAAATCAATGTATTGAGTTCATGGGAATGAGTATTTATGTTTTAGTGCAGCTTTAGGTTCTTTGTGGCAAATTTATGACAAATGCATGCATGAACAAAGTTTTATTGATTTACATTTAAAGGTGTACAGATAGTGAATATAAATATTTCCATACATTATTAGTGAATTAGTGGCTGAATACGACTGCCATGTTCTTAATTAAAGCAGACAAAATCTGTTTAATTTTTTAAAATCCCAGTAAAAATCAGTAATAATGGCACCAGTAATACTGGAGTTCCATTGTAAGGTTATACAAGACCAGCTCGGACAAGTTTTACTGGTACCCTTCATTTCTGAATTTTACTGGCTTTGCTTTTTGCCAGCAGTAGGTTGGCAATTGACCCACTTAAAGGCCTATTAAGGCCTATTGTTGCAGGCCATGTATTTTCCAATTGGCCTTCAGGTCTTCATAGGAAGCCAGAGACAGCCCAGTTGCCTGGTGGTGGCCTTACGGTGGTAGAAGTGGGAGACCAGGCAGGCTTAGAGGCCTACCCTCTCTGACTCGGGTTCAGCAGCTGAAGGGTACCCTGAGGAGGGGTTGCTGCCCCCAACCACTGCAACAGTGGCAGCCTGCTGCAAAGACCTTTTCATTTTACATTTGAAAAAAATCAGAGAGAGAGGGCATCTCCATTATTGTGCTCCCCCTCTCTCGCTTACCTGCATTCTTGCTGCTGCTTCAACCTGAAGGGCCTCCTATTGACTCTCCAACATGAAGAGTCCACCCACTATCCAATGACTTGGATGAAGGGATAGACTGTATTGTAGCCAAATTTGCTGATACTACAAAAATAGGTAAGAAGTCAAATTGTGATGAGGATGCAAACTGTCTTCAAAGGGATATAGCTAGGCTATGTGAGTGGGCAAAAATTGACAGATGGGGTATAATGTGGGAAAATGGAGGCTGTCCACCTTCGCAGGAAGAATAGAAAAACAGATTATTATTTAAAGGAAGAGAGACTGAAGAATGCTGCAGTACAGAGGGACCTGCGCATCCTTGTTAAATGTAAAATGTTATCATGCAGGTTCAGCAAGTAATTTGGAAGGCAAATGAAATTTCAGCCTTTATTGCAGGGGGCTGGAGAATAAAATAGGCAAGCCTTGCTATAGTTGTACAGGGCATTGGTGAGACCACACCTAGAGTACTGTGTACAGTTTGGTCTCCTTACTTAAGGAGGGACATACTTGCTTTGGAAGCAGTTCAGGGAAGGTTCACAAGGTTAATTCCTGGGATGAAGGGGTTGCCTTATGAGGAAAGTTTGTGCAGTTTTGGCCTATACTCATTGGAGTTTAGAAAAATGAGAGGTGATCTTATTGAGACATATAAGGTTCTGACAGGACTTGAAAGGGTAGATGCTGGGAGGATGATTTCCCCTTGTGGGGGAATCTAGAACTAGGGGGCACAGTTTAAAAATAAGGGGTCTTCCATTTAAGTCAAGATGAAAAGGAAGTTCTTCTCTCAGAGGGTCATTAGTATTTGGAATTCTCTACCCCAGGACCAGTGGAGGCTGAGTCATTGAATATATTTAAGGCTGAATTAGACAGATTTTTGATTGACAAGGGAGTTAAGGTTTATGAGGGGCAGGCAGGAGATTGAAGTTAGAGCCACAGTCAGATCAGCCCATGTGCTGAATGGCCTACCCCTGTTCCTATTTCTTATGATCTTTATTGGACAGTAAACCCTTACCCTGGGCATTAATTGACTAATTGGGGGAGAATCGCAGGTAAATGACCATTTCCCACAGCCAGATAGCAGGATTCAGAAACCTGTAGGGAAATCCTGCCCCAGATGTTTGCTCCAATTATGTATGATCTCAATATTTTAACTCCCTGAAACAGGTACATGCATCACTTTAGTTAGCAATGCAAGACTAACAAGTCTAGAAACCACCACATAAAGTTGGGACAAGGCATCGCAGAACACAAGGCAAAGCCTGGCTTGAACTAACAGCTCTCTCTGCTGTGTGTGTGTAGCAAAATTATAATTTGTTTATAACTGGCTTTACAATTTTGTTATACAAAGTGTGCAGAGAAAATCTCTTCATGGATTTCATTTATCTTAGAGTTTGGAAAAAAGATAAGCCAACTAGATGCAGATGAAGTGCTAGTTTTTATACCACAAGACACCACAGTTGTAATTTAGAAATGTCTTTACAAAGCACTCTAGAAGCATGTGATGGTTTAAAGCCACAATATACCCATTTCCTTGTCAGCTTACTCTGTGAACCGGATGTTTTCAGTTTGATATAAAGGGTGGGATTGTTACATGTACTAGTATTTAGTGAGTGGAAAGCAGCTCTTTTGTGGTGCTCGAATCTACTTTGGCAATTATTGTCATTAATTCCCATTTAGTGCTGTGAGCTAATCACTGACAAATACAGCTCCAGCAGATAATTGGCAATTAAATCATTAATTAAGAAATGAAGGAGGGGGAGGGTGCGCAGGGTTTGCAAAAATTGATCTATTGTTCTACATTGTTTATTTGAGTATAAATGTTATTGAAGCCTGTTTAAACAAAGGTGTCATATCTCTCCATAAAAGGAATACATAGATGGGAATTTCTCAAATTCTGCTAACATAAAGCATTGGCATTCTGAGAACTATTCAAACTCATTAAGAAATTCTTCAAATACAGAATAGTATTTTATTAATAAGTAATCTCTAATTTTCCCAAACTAGCCACATAATTAAAGTACATGTTGTCTACTTAAAGGCACCACAGCAGATGATAATGATCCTCCCATTGCTTTGACGGATGAGTGTTTAACAAGGAAACCGATTATTGACCGTCTAGATTAGTATCATCTCATTTGTGACATTAAGCTAAATTTTGATTTGCAAATCCAATTGCAAATATTACATATGAAGCCACTGTTGGAGGGATGAGTGAAGACACTGGCTTTGTGGCATGCTTGCTTGTTCTGTAGGGACCTGATTCTGTTCTCCTCAAATATGGGATTGCTTGACAACAGAGATTTCTATTTTTTGGATCTGTCAGGGTTTTTTGCCCCATGTAGTGGGCCCAACTTACAAGCTCTGAGGTTCAGAATGTTTTTGTACCTACATTTTGGATGTTCTATAATGCGGGTTCCCGTGCTTAGCCAGCTGTATAATAGAGCCTTTGGTATGTGGGAGTCCTCCATGGAAGCCACATAGCCGACCCAGCAAAGCTGAGCTATGATGAACATGCCCTCAATGCCAAGTATGCAACACCTTGAAAGGTGTCTGACAAGGCACCATTCTGCATCACACTAGGTCATCATGCGATCATGAAATGAACAGATGTAGCATTTACTGCAGGGTTTCACTGTTTACTGTGTCAAAGGCTTTGGTCAGATTAATGAACATCATGTAGAGGTCCTTGTTCAGTTCCAGGGACTTTTCCTAAATTTTACACATTGCAAACAACATGTTGACTGTACCTCATCCAGCATGAAAACCATTCTATGATCCTGGGTACACTGAGTGCATTGTACAGTTGTTCTGTGTTTGGTTATGCGAGCCGTTTACTATTGACGCTCACTGTGCTTGATTAGTTAAGACAGGGTGTGGACACAGATAAAAGTAAATAAACTGTAGAAGGAACTGTAAACATGGAGCAGACATTTTAAAGCACTGTAAATAAAATCTGTTATACACATACAAACTAGTATCAACTCTGCATAGCTCCAAGACATATATACAACAAAGTGATAATGAGAATGATGGAGAAACATTTAAATTTACCAATTCCTGCACCTTTCCTTTCTTCTCCAGGAGATCTACCCATGCCGTCAGATCACAGAATCAGAGTATCTTTACAGTGCAGAAGAAGGCCATCGAGTCTCTCTGAAAGAACATTCAACCTAGTCCCACTCCCCTGTCTTATCCCCATAACCTTGCACATTCTCTCTTTTCAGGGTAGAAACCCAACTCCCTTTAGAATACCTCGATCATACCTGCCTTCACTAATCTTTCAGGAAATTTGTTCCAGGCTCCAACCACCCTCTAGGTGAAAAAGTTTTCCTCATCACATTTACATCTTTTGCCAATTATTTTGAATCCGTGCCCTCTAGTTCATAATGTTCTCTTGAGTGGGAACAGTTTCTCAATATTTACCCTGTCCATACCCCTTAGGATCTTGAATACCTCTATCAAGTCTCCTCTCAGTCTTCTTTTCTCCAAGGTAAAGAGGTAACCTCTCCAATCTATCCTCATAGCTACAGTTCTTTATCTCTAGAATCATTCTTGTGAATCTCCTTTGTACTCACTCCAATGCCTTTACATCTTTCCTCAAGTATGGCACCCAGAACTGGATGCAGTACTTAAATGAGGCCTAACTAATGTCTTATACAAGGTCAACATGACCTCCCTACTCTTACTCAATGCCCCTATTAATAAAGCCTAAGTTAATAGGGATCAATGGATTTCAGGGTTCATGGCCTACTTGCTCGCTGCAAGGATGGACAGTCAGGATGTGGCAATGATCCGCAAGAAGACAACATTTGTACATTGTCTCAGAGAAGCTAGCAAATATTTGAGCAGCTCACAGCAGACATATCTACAAATCTACAAATATTTTGCTCACACACAATACAAATTAAAAGAAAAACCATCTGTTGCTCTTATGTATTAAACATTTCTGCGAACTATCTTATTTATGGTAACAAGAAGTGCTCCGAGTATTACTTTGGGAGGGGGAGGCAATCACAATCCAATAAACTGGCCCACTGTATGTTATAAGGCAAATATATTCTTAAAATATACTTCAATGCAATAAATTTGGTGTGGTGATACATTATTCTGGGAAATAATAAAATCTGGCTAGAGCCTTGCATACTGAGAATTAGAATTTTATATTGATTGATTTCGATTTCTGCAGTATAATATGGAATGTGACTGATGCATTGGGATCCTACTCTGCATTTTCACCCAGATGAATTTTAAATCGAGGACACTCTATAGGGGAATAGATGGATATCAGATAGCTGCTTCACTCACAGGCTGCAAAGTCAATCAAGAGCAGTGAATCTCAATTGAGAACCTTTTAATAATATCATAAAATGATCTTATAATAGCCAGGAACCATGTACACAGAAAAATGCTTGTAACCAGAAACTCCAGAGGGACTCCCACCATTGCACTGACAGGAGATGGGTGCTGTCTGGAAAATGACAATTCTATTTGTTTTTGGGATTTTTCAGTATGCGTTGTAAGGGGCTGAACAGACACTTACAAGGCAAATGCTGTCAAGGGGAAAAACCAAGAATGGCAACTCTTTATGCTAAGAATTACTACTTTGCTGGCTCATTTGGGACCTGGCATGAAACAGGAGGTTGGTACACCCAGTGCGATGAGATATACCAGCTTCCAAATGGGTATAAGTGGCAATTTAGCTGCTTGAAAAAGCACTTATCAAAAAAAAAAATCTAGATTGGATCCTGTGGAAACTGAATGTATAGACACTCCCTCCTGCTAATCACTGTGTAACGTACTGTGGGGGCTCTGAAAAGTGAGCTGTTAGCGCATGCAATCTGCGGGGCGGGGCTTTCCGGTGAGTGATCTGGTCGAGCATGCGAGCACTGAAAATAGCTGTGTAATAAAGTTTAACTGTTTCTTGACGAAACCAGTCTGCTCCGTAGAGTCATCAAATTTGGCAACAGGGTAAAACCGACTTCGACTTTGCACCTCGCCCTGTTACTGTGAGTAAATTGAATTTTTAAAAAATTACTCAGCAGCCATGCCACTGTATTGAAAAATCAATCCATATGGTGCTAATTGAAGATTGGAGCCAGTATGTTGAGTGCCTCGGATTTTACATTGTAGCAAATGAAATAACCGTGAAGAAAAGCGGAAAGCGATCCTCTAAAGTGTGTGTGGCAGTAAAACATATAACTTGATCCGTAACCTGACTGCCTCGAGCGCGCCCAATTCCAAGTCATATAGCGAATTAGCGAAACAAATGAAAACACACTTCCAGCTGAAGCCATCCATGATAATAATGCAGCGGTATAACTTCAATTCAAGAGTTTGGACCCCGGGAGAGTCCATTGCAACCTATGTAGCGAACCTCAAGCAGTATACTGCAACTTTGGAGACATTTTAAACCATACACTGAGGGGCCGATTGGTATGTGGAGTCAAGGACAATGCCATTCAGCGCCAATTGCTTGCCGAGGTCGATATCGATTTTAAACCCTAAAAACCTCCCTCACCATGAAAAGTGCTGCGAGAGACTCGCAGGCTTTGCAACACCTGGATAGTGGGACCGTACTTCATGTTGGGAGGAACCCTTTTTTTTAAAAATTTGTTCATGGAATGTGGGTGTCACTGGCTTGGCCAGCATATATTGCTCTTCCTCAGAGGGCATGTAAAAGTCAACCACTGTCGGCCTGGAGTCACATGTAGACCAGACCAGGTAAGAACAGCAGATTTCCTTCCCTAAAGATATTAGTGAACTAGATGTGTTTTTAATAACAATCTAATAGTTATCATTAGACTTTTAATTCCAGTTTTTTTTTATTGAATTCAAATTCAATCATCTGCCATGGTGGGATTTGAACCCAGGTCCCCAGAGCATTATCCTGGGTCTCTGGATTACCAATCCAGTGACAATACCACTGCCTCCCTGCCACTGAGTGTAATGTGAAAGCCAGATCTGCAGAATTAAAGCACGATTCAATGGAAACTGCGAGAAACATGAAGAAACGCTTCACCATCGGAACCAAGACAAAATTGCTATAGATGTGGAGGTGACTGTGGAGCAGATACCTGTAAATTCAAAGAGGCAGAATGCCATTACTGTCATAAGAAGGGTCACAGGGTTAGGCAATGACAGACAAAGTTGAAGCAGTCTGCAAAACAGCAAACAGACATGATAGAAGTAATGGGTACAGCAAAGGCTGAAGCTGCTGCCCCTGATGTTTACTCCCTATATAATGTGACTGCTGTGAAGACTGAACCTATTACGGTGACAGTACAAGTGAATGAGAAGCCACTGACATTGGAAGTCGATACTAATGCCTCAACTACGGTGGTAGGAGAGCACACTTTCAGGCACTTTAATGAAGGAAGACAGCCAAATAAATTTGGAGTGGACAACTGCTACACGGGAAATCTATTCAAGTAAAGGGCATCGTCACTGTCTCAGTCTCTTACAAGTGTCAGACAGCCCAACTGCCCGTAATAATAGTGGAGGGAGAGTGACCCAGCCTTTTAGGTCAGGATTAGCTACAGACGATCAAACTCGACTGGTCTGAGATATTTCACCTGAAATCAGATGGAACCCGACATACTAAAACAGCCCCTTGACATCCCTCATCGAATGGTATATCCGAGAGGGTAATACAAACTTTTAAGTCTGGTATGAAAAAATTAATGGAAGGCACTCTGGAATTTCGACCTTCCCAGTTTCTCTTAAGTTACAGTACAATGTCACATTTGACTATGGGTTCAACGCTGGAGTTATTAATGAAACACCGTCTGCATGCACATTTACGCTTGGGGCAGGAAACCTCGTTCGTCAGGCGGGCATGTGCCTGACCCGAACGAGCGTAAAATGACGTGCGATGACGTTGGGCAAGTCTCCCGACGTCATTGCCTCCGCGTGCGATATTTCAGTCAGCAGGCACGTAAGGGGTCGACAGCACGCCAGCCGACAATTAACAGCTGATTAAGGCCATTAAAGCCATAATTAAAAGAAATTTTTCACTGGCTGGCCAACCTTACGGTTGGTGGGCAGGCAAATCAGCCAGGTGGCCTTTGGATTTTTTGTGAAACCTCATCCATGGGCAGGATGAGGTTCCGATTCGTGATTTAAAAAAAACATTTTCAAACTAATTTCTAACATATCCTTGTCATGAGGGGACATGTTTTTAACATTTTTAAGATTTTTATTTTTTATTTTAAAAACCTTCAGCTCCAAGAGGCAGCTCTGTGCCTCAGGGAGCTTTTACTGCACGCACCCGCGAACTTCCCCACCCCGGCAGTGCTGAGCGCTGCAGCGCGTGACTCACGGTGACTAGCTGCTAATTGGCCAGCCAGCATGAAATCGCGGTTTGGGCCCCGATCGTGGGCGGCAGTCCGTTTCACGGCCACTCCCACTCCCACTTGCCCCCATTGAGCCTGCCCGACAACCCAAATTCCTGAGGGAAAATTTTCTCGGGGTGGGGGTGGAGGGGATTGTTTGGGGGCGGGCGCAGAGCTAATCGCCATCCCGATCGGCTGGGCACCGCCATTTTATGTGGGCAGGCCAATTAAAGTCTGCCCTGCCTGATGCACGCCTGGAAGTGCTGAGCGCTCCTTGTACAGGCACGGGGGTGGTTGCCTGAGTTGGGGCCTGCGCTCGTTCGCACGTGCGCGCAAAAGAGAACAGAAATCTCCCTAAGGCACCTCTATGCCTCAGGGAGATTAGTTTTAAGTTTAAACCGTCTAATAAAGTGTTGTCAAAATTTTTATGACATGTCCCCTCATGAAAAACTGTCACATGAGCTGGGACATGTGCATTAATTTTTTTTTTAATTTTTCTGAAAATTTTAAATCATTCATGAAACCTCACCCCAACCGTGGATGAGGTTCTATGAAAAATGCAAAGGCTGCTTGGGCTCTTTGCCTGCCTGCCAACCTTAAGGGTGGATGGGCAGCTCAGCTGATTGCCTTAATTGCTTTTTAACAGGCCTTAATAGGCCTTGGACACTTCGGTGGGGGGAGGGGGGGGCGCAGCCAACATGGCTGCTTGCCCGCCAAACTGAAAATCTAAATGACGCATGGTGACATCGGAACGCACACCTGACGTCACCCCGTGTCATTTTACGCCTCAGCGAGCGGGCCCCGCCCCCACTTGCCGAGCCGAAGATTCTGCCCCTGGCCTTCGTGTTTCCAAATTTGGAGGGAAAGTTAGTGTAGAACCAGAGTAGTCAGAAATTTAACCATGACGTAAAGCTCATACAGTGTAGGTGATACGGTTCACTTGTGAAATTTCATCATTGGACACTGCTGGGTTCCGGGGGCCATTGTTTCAGAGACTGGTCCATTATCTTTCCAAGTACAAGTGGGAGATAGAATCGTCCATAAGCATGTAGATCACATCCGTGCCAAAGAGAATTCCAACAATTAACTGATCAACCTGTGATTAATGCTGAACTATTGACTTCTGAGGTGTATGATCGAGCTAGAACAGACATTCCAGATGTTTCAGAAGAGTTGCCAAATGCTGAACTGCCTAGTTCCAATGGTGTGTCTCACAGTGCGGCTCCAGATCCTGTTGATCCTGTTCAGGAACCTCCAGTGATAGAGCTACGCCACACTAGCCATATAAGAGCACCTCAGGAACTTGATTTTTAATCACCTGAAATTGTATATCTGTTTGTTGGATTGTTAAATGTTTTCCTCTAGAGAGTAATTATACAACAAATGAAGGGGGGGGCGAAATGTGGAAACTGGATGTATAGTCACTCCCTCCTACCAATCATTGGTCATGTGATAAACTGTGGGGGCTCCGACCAGTGAGCTCTTGGCACCGTCAATCCGGGAGGACGAGGTTTTTCCGATGAAAGATCTGATCAAGCGTGCGAGCACTAAAAATGTCTCTGTAATAAAGTTTAACTGTTTCTTGATGAAACCAGTCTACTCCATAGAGTCATCACAGATCCCTTACAAGAAGGCCAAACGTAGTCCTAGCTGAGGTCAATGAAATGGTTACTGGATTAATTGACTCACCTTGGCAGGCAGACACTGGATTTTAATTGCATGGGACAGGCAGGCACCCATAGTGATGCTAGTGCCTACTGACCCTGCAAACTCGTATGTGGTCTACGCTCGAGAGTCCTGGGGCAGAATTTTCTGCCTGTCAGGCGGGCAGGTCGGGAGAGGGTGCGGGCAGGCGCGGGGATGATCGCTGTCTGCAATCAGCTGCGTGCCGCCATTTTACATGGGTGGGCCAATTAAGACCCGCTCACTGTGACGCATGCCCCGTAGTGCTCAGCACTAACTGTGTGGGCGTGGGGAGGAGGGAGAGTCAGGGCCTGTGCTTTTTCGCACATGCACACCAAAGAGTGCAGAAATCTCCCTGTGGCACGGAGATGCCTCGGTGAGATCAAGTACATAGTAAAAGTTCAGAAATAATAAAGCTAAAAATTATTTAGACATATCCCCTCATGTGACAGTGGGACATGTTTATGAAAAAAGTATTTGTTTACTTCATAAAACCTTCAGGAAACCTCATTCCGCCCGTGGATGAGGTTTCCTGAAAAACATGAAGGCCGCTTGGGCTCTTCGCCTGCCCGTCAACATTAAGGTTGGATGGGCAGCTTCAAGAATTGTTTTGATTGGTTTATTAATGGCCTTGACAGGCCTTTGACAGTTCAGCAGGCACGCAGCTGCCTCCGGCACGCACCCGCCAAACGAAAGATCTGAATGTTGCGCGGTGACGTCAGGACACACGCCCATCATTATCATGCATTATTTTACATTTCAGCGTGTGGGGTCCGCCCCCACACGCCAAAGGAAAAATTCTGGCCCTGGTGAAGCACATTGTAGCCCAGGGATTTTTGGACAATAAACTTTAAAATGTACAAATACAGATTACAATAGTCAAAAATATATTTGAAGAATGGCCTTGGTGCGTGCTTTCCTGCCAAACCAAGAATGCCCTTCTCCTGCCTCTGTACTTGCTTAAAAAGACCGACTCGGAAAATAAGGTCATCAGCCTGAAATGTTAACTTTTTCTCTCTCACAGATGCTGCCTGACCTGCTGAGTATTCCCAGCATTTTCTGTTTATATTTCAGAATTCCAGCATCCACATTATTTTGATTTTGTAATAGCCTGAAAGGTTGGCGGATGAACAGTCAGTCTCATCTTTCAATTGGTCTTCCTTTCCCCCACTTGGCAAAACAAGGCTTGTGAAGTCCATTGCTGCAATGTGCAATGTGACAATGAATTAAACATTAGGGAGATTGCAAAAGCTGAAACACATTGTGCCAAAGATCCCAGCTGTGATGGACATAAAACTAGAGTGGTTGTCAAGTAATAGTGGACATTTAATCTTCTTCACAATTTTAACCCTTTTCGTTTTGTTTTCAAACAGCTTTCTCTCCAGGTAAGTGAATGAGCAAGTGGAACTGCAATCAGTTCAGGTTCATTGGCACAAGAGACCTGCTCAAATCCGTATGTGTGCTTCTCTTCCAAATTGCAGAGATCAGTGACAACAGCAGTTGAAATTCTTCTGGGTATTGTTTTTATTGTTTTGATTAATTATGGGGATTAATGGCATAACCATGTTGCTAAAACAATACACACAGAAATTTGATATGAATCTTCAAGTGAGGATCTTGGGAGTTGTTATGTCTCAGGGTGTCCTCATAAAATCTGTAATTTCCTGAATTATTGTGATCTGTCATTCTCAGATGTGACCTTTCCCTGGATATATATATATGTTATATATATAGCATTTAAAAGGATATGGGGTAAATTTTTGACAGGTGTTTAAATCAGAAGGCAATGCAATTGGAAAGGGTGATTGCATGGGATGGGTTCTAATTTAGGCTGGAATAAAGAGAGTTCTTGATCAGTATGATTGGTTAAGCTTCAAAAGGGGTAGATTCAATAAATTATCAATTTAGTTATGATCTCAGTTAAACAGAAAATATGAAGAATAGAGGGGTGAGTTTCCTTGGATATCTGCTACTCAACTACCCTAAGTGTGGTGGAAAACCCACGTATGTACCATTTTAAAGTTTCAATCAACCTGAAGAGGTACATCTTGAAGATTTCTTACATTTCTTCCATTGTTGTGCCCTCACTTTATTCCATTTATTTTTTTCATTTTTATGGCAGAGTTTTCTTGTTTTTAGCTTGCGATTATCCTCCATGTCATCCACTACAAGAATGACTACATTTCAAAAGTATGTTTTTGACTGTGAAGTACTTTTGACATCTTGAGGCCATGAAAGGCACTATATAATCACAAGTCTTTGTTTCTTTATTTCATTTAAATGAACACAAACTTGTGGCTGGTGAACGCAGGCATGAGGGAGAATTTTCTCCGTCGGCGCGGTTGGGCAGGAGCGGGCACAGGCGTGTGCGCAGCCAATCACCAGCCGCGATTGGCTGGGCACTGGCATTTTATGTGGGCAGGCCAATTAAGGCCTGCCCAGTGTGATTAGTGACATTTTACCCCTTTGTTAAAACAGCAATTTTTACTGTAATTCCATCTGGGATTGTCTTCTGATCTTATCTTCTGCAATCTGTTAGTGGGACACACTCACTTGTCTATCCACAATTGCCACATTCAGACCAGAGTCAAGTGTATGTTTTTTTTCCACTATCATTAAATCAGTTTGTGCTAAATGCTTCTTTTAAAATTTCATTTGGAATGGACAAGTCTGGCACTAAGGGCTGGATTTTCATGCACGAGGCAGGTAGTGGGAGTTGGGAAAATTCCCAACTCGATCCGCCTGCCTTGGGGAAAAGTGCCCACAAGGACGCGATTTTCATTGTGTGCTGTGGGGATGGGTGGGGCTGCAATTTGTTGAGCTGACCCAGGAAAAAGTTCGGAGGCAGCCACAAGGGCTGCTGGGTGCCAAGGTGGGCTGTTTAAGAGGCTGCCTCAGTGCTATGGGCCTTCATCCCAATTATAATATAAACAGAAAGGCCCTCCAGCCCTCGCCCCTCACACCCCCTCACCCCCCCACTCACTCCTCATGCTCCATCCATGCCAACTCATGCCAATGCATGCCCCCCCAAACAACCCCATGGCCCCTCATGCTCCCATACCAAGCTATGCCCCCCCAAACAATCCATATGCACTCATGCCCCCATGCCAAGAAATGGCAATTCTGTGCCCATCCACCCACCATACACTGCAAAGAACCAATGGACCCTATAGTGATAGTAGGATGTGTAAAACAAGCTATGAAAAACACCTAGTCATTTATTAATAACTTTTCACTTCCAGAAAAGAAACTCTTTTTTGTTACAGCCCAATGAAGGTGTCAATCATCCAGATCCTTTAAAGTTTCAATAGCTGAAGCTGTTGAAAACGTTTTATCTTGCGTAAATAAACATTGTGAAATTGAAAGCGTAGGACAGAGAGACAGAACTGTCAATCAAGCAATATTTTCTCTGGGCCTTATGCATTTCAACAGGCTAATGGATTTCTGAACTTGCAGCCAAGCCTCATTACATATTTTTGGCTGAGAGTAATAAAATGCTGTCAACCTTGACCCTTCAAAAACCCATCAATTCCACAAAGGTTCCAGAAGACCAGGATATGCCTATCGCCGCAATGGTGTTGGCCAGGCCGGGAATGTAGGGTTTGGGCTCATGGCTTGAACCAGGCACTCCCAAAAATCCAAATTCCTAGAAATGGAGTCGGGAATCCTGGAATCAGGTCCCGGCTGTCATTTTTACAGGGCTCCTGAGTCCTCCCAACTAGGTGAAAATCTACCCTAAAAAGTTTTTTTTTCACAAATGCACCAAATTTTCATTTTATTAAGCAGTTTCCTCAATTCACCTTGTTCCTTTATTTCTCGGGTGGATGGAGTTATGAAAATTTGGTAATCGCCAAAGATTTTGGACTGAGATGTCCCTTTATAACGTTTGCTGGTTCATTAAGTACTTTTTAATTGGAGCAACTAAGCCTATCATTAAGCTGAAGGCAGAATTTTTAGTCACAGATTGGGTGAGTGTGGATCTGGGCAGATGGCTGGTTTGACGACACTATCTTGCCCCAGGGTCATTTTCCCAGAAGTGGGATGGGGGATGGCAAAGTTACCACCTGTATGCTAATTAAGGGCCTTAAAATACCCATTAAGGCATATTGTCAAAGGTAACCAAGCCTTGGGGACGAGGCCAGCTGCCTGGAGGTGATCTCCCAGTGGCAGGCTTTCAGGCCTTTCTTACCTGGCCAACAACAGCTGCAGCCACAGGACTTACTGCGGAGGGTCTACCCCTCCCAATGGTGGCCCAACTGCTGAAGACACTTCTAAATTTAAAAGTTTACAATGTTGAAGAGAGGGTGTCCAGAAGGAAAAAAATGGTTCGGACCAGTACTCTTTTTCCCAGTTTTTACTGGTGATCCATTTTAAGGGGCAGGATTTTAATTCCCACAGCAAGCGCGCACCCGACCCGATCAGGGGTAAAAAAGTGCACGACGACATTGGGCGAGTGTCGATATTTCAGTCGGCGGGTGCTCCGCCGACAATTAAGAGGCCCATTGAGGCTCTTGATCAATTCATTTAAACCTATTTTTTGCTGCCCGTCCAACCTTATGGTTGGTGGGCAGGCAAATCAGCCAGGCGGCCTTTTGATCTTTTAGCAAACCTCATCCACGGGCAGGATGACGTTTCCACAATTAAATAAAAAAATGAATATAAATTTTTCAGCATAATATTTATTCTATTAATATTATTGTGAGTGGGCCCCACGTCGGGACATTTTTTTCAGATTTTAAAAATGTTCAGCTCCCTGAGGCAGCTCCCTGCCTTCAGGGAACTTTCGGTGCGCGCTCCCCAACGCATGCTCAGACTTCTGCGTTCGTCCTCCCCCCGCCCCCACCCCGGCAGCGCTGAGGTTTTCAGCGCGTGTTTCACGTACTTACTTCATGCAAAGCCTTTTGGAAATTCTCCAGTTTTCTCGTCCATTTCCATAGTGGCCAGCCAGCATGAAGTTGCGGTCAGAGATTGATCGCAGGCGTCGGGCCATTTCCCGGCCACTCCTAGGGCCGGCCCACCGTGCCCCCCAAAGACCCGAGAATCCTGCCCAAGGTATACAAGGCCAGATTGGACCAGTATTCCTATTTCCTAGTCTTTACTGTTTTGTCATTCTGAGGTGTTTTCTCTCTCCCTCTTGCTCACTTACCTGAACTTCAAGCTGCTGCTTCTTCACTAATTGGACTTTGAATGTCCTTAATTGGACAGTGGGTCTGCCCTCTGGCCATTAATTGGCCAATTCAGAGAAAATCTCTGGTGGGTGTCTGTTCCCCACACAATGCTGAGTTGTGACCCTCACTTGATCCTGACATCAGGGTCCCAGCCCAAAGGGTAAAACCCTGCCCTATAAGTTTAACCTTCATTTGCAGTCAAAAATAAAGTGTTTCTTAGCAACATTTTTGTTTGTGTTTGTGACATAATATTTCCAACTTTTTTGACGTACTTACTTCACGCAAAGCCTTTTGGAACTTCTCCAGTTTTCTCGTCCATTTCCATAATGGCATTCTGAATCTGCATTTATAAATGTTTTATTTCTGTTTTTTTAAAGAAAAATGAGAAGAAACATCCGCATTCCAGCTTGTAATGGGTTTTATAAATATTTAACTGAGAAGACATCAAAACAGGTTCTCCAAGGAGCAGTTTATGTTTGTGACATCCAAATTGAATTATTAATGACCAGCTCTAATGAGACAAACTGCCTCTTAAGGAAGACCACATACAAAGCTTAAACAGAGTTCATCCCCCACTCTTCCACTCTGACACTACCACTTCACTAGCCCGTTAGATGTGACCAAGCTGAAATTGTCAAACCTGGGATACAGCCTCAATCCCTGAAAAAGAGGTGAATGAGATGTATTTCCCCACTACATCGGGTGCTGGAAGCCATTTCTGCCGAATTAACATCTGCCACTGAATTTCTTCATCTCCTTCAGCTCTCCTGTGGTCTGCCCGTCAAGTCGACACTTGCTTCATTTGACTATGGCAAATTGGGAGATGGTGGATTTCCTGCATTTTAGCCACATAAGGTAGATTAGACACAGTTCAGTGAGGTATAGTAGTTGTCAGAGTATGCTGTTGAAAAGGGAATTGAGGAATTTCTAACACAGAAGAGTTTGCAGTCTTGAAAAATGGTTTCTAGAGGAAGGAAACAGTTTTGCAAATCTCTCTTTTACCATTCTGCTTACAGGCTGCTACATTTGCTTTATACCACTTTTTACAGATTATCTGACCTTCAACCCAATGTTAGGAGCTCTCAGGAGCAGATATGACATTCCTTATTATTACCTATTTAGGCTTTTAATAGATGCTATGTGAGGGCCAGGAACACAGGCAGTCATTGGCTGGTCCTGTGGCAGCTTGTTCCTTGGGAGCTTTGGTGCTGCCACCCATGTTCCACTGATATAGGGCTATCAGGGCAATATCTTGTGGTGCTTTCTTGAGAGATGGTAGTATCATGCAGCTGCGTCTCCAGGATGGCTTGGTCCTCTTCACCATCAGCATCATCATCCCCTTCCTCCTCTGCCTCCTGTTGCTGTGGTGGATCAGCAGTACAATAGGATAGAAGCTAACAAAGGATGAGCAAATGCCCTTGGGGTTAAGGAAACAGAGGAGGAGGTAGAAGTTTGTGTCTGTCTGGTGCTTCATAGGGATGCCATGGTGTCAGTGTATGCAGCAAGTCAGTAACCTGAGGCTGGAAAAATATTGTGTCCTTGTCATTGTGAACAGAATTTGCGATAATCAGATGGTAATTAGAGGCTTTTTGTTTGCTTTGGTAGCCCCAATTATGTTGCTTAATCTTGCTTCAATTTAATTAAAAATATAATGCATTATATTGTTATTTCTTCGGTAAACTACTGCCTAACTCTTTTACTTCCCCATTCTGTGGTAAACCTATCCAATCATGTTTCATATAGCACATGCTCCTTATAACACTTTGTGAAAATTACATTGTCACCTGCAATCTCGAAACTGTAGGTAAGAAAGGAATCTATGGCCACTTTGACCAAAGGCTCTTGACAGGCCATTTCATTGCTCTAATGTTGGAGTTCAATATAAAATGTCACCTTGGTCTGGTTCCTGGCATGCAGATCAAAATATAGTTTGGCATTACTGAACAAAAGTATATCTTATGTAGACAAGTAAAAACGTTTAAGCAATTAGGGTTGAACACACTACTTGAGTACTTCAGGGGCAGAATTTTTCCACCAGCGTGCAGGGGGTGGGACCTGCATGCCAACGCATAAAATGATGCCACTGTGATATTTCATTGGCCGGGCACGCGGCAATGTCAGTTGCGCGTCCACCAGTAATTACTGGACCAATTAAGGTAGTTGAGGCTCCAATTGTCATAGATTTTAAGGCTCATGTGTGATATTCGGCTCGTCGCATGGGCACAGCGGTCAGGCGGCTATCCGAAACTTTAATGAAGCTCATCCACAGGTGGGAAAGAGGGATCATTGTTTTTGCGAATCCAGACATTTAATAATTAGTGCTCAGAAGTTATTGAAAGTTGCGTGTGTGAGGTGGAGAAGTGTCAAACGCATAGCAGCTACATGGACTCCACTCATAAGCTTCAGGTCAGCACTTTTCAGTGAGGATATGTTTTGGGGCCTGTAGGTTTCAGCAAACCTCCCTAAGCCTGGGAATGGGAGGTGATCTCTCCACTGGAGGCATCTGAGGAGGAAGGGAGTGCATGTTCAGCCTCCAGGGGAGCCACCTTTGGGAGGACAGGCACAGGCACAAGGGGTGCAGGGCCAAGAGGTAGTCCAAGGCGCAAGGGGCTGCAGAAGACGCCACTATCCTGCTGCCAGGATATACAGAGTGCGAAGTATCTACCTCAATATGTCTGAGGTGCAGTGCCGAAGGACGCTCCATCTGTCAAAGGAGACAGTCAACTGTATCTGTCAGATGATTGGTCCAGAGATCTCAGTTAACTGTGTGGGTGGGCAACCCATGCCCGTGTCTCTAAAGGTCACAGCTGCCCTCAACTTCTATGCTTCTGGTTCTTTCCAGGGGTCAGTGGGTGTTCTCTGCAGTGTCTCCCAATCAGCTGTCCACACTTGTGTCAAGCAGGTCACAAAAGTTCTGTTCAGGCATGCATTGACCTTCATCCACTACCATTGGGACGAGGCCAGACAGACAAAGCGAGCCAGAGGCTTTGCGGCCATTGCTGGCTTGCCCCACATCCAGGGTACAATCGACTACACAAGTGCCCATCAAGGCGTCAGCAGGTGAGCCCGGTGCCTTCGTCAACAGGAAGGGCTTCCACTCCATGAACGTGCAGATAGTGTGTGATCACAGGATGCTGGTTCTATAAGCCTGCGCAAGTTACCCAGGCAGCTCCCACAATGCCTACATCCTCAGACACTCCCAGGTGCCAGCGTTCTTCAGTGCTGCAGCCTAGCTGGATGGTTGGCTGCTGGGAGACAAGGGCTATCCCCTCAGAAGGTGGCTCATGACGCCTCTCCGCCATCCAAGAACAGAAGCTGAACAGCAGTACAATAGGAGCCATGTGTCCACAAGGGCTGTGGCGGAGAGAGCCATCAGTCTTCTCAAAATGCGCTTCAGATGCCTGGACCGTTCTGGGGGTGCATTCCCACCCCCCAGATCGAGTGATAGTGGTTGAATGTTGTGCCCTGCACAATCTAGCTCTGCAAAGGGGGGACGCTGTGGAGGAAGATGATATAGACGGAGTTTCTGCGGCTGAGCGCGATGAGTCCAACAGTGAGTCTGAGGATGAGCACGCAACAGGAAATGGTGAGGGGGCATAGGCTGATCCAAGCATGCTCCAGGGAGGCAAGGACAGCCGGGAAGCTCTAATCCAAGGAGCCTTTAGCTAGCACAGCACATATGGATCTGCAACTCAAGCCTGGCATTTATCCTCCATCCTGGAGACCTCATCTGTCTGGATAGGAGGATTGGCGATGGGCGCAGTGAATAAATCTAAAAAACACACAAATCAGTCATCAAATCTCAGGAATCCATGCACCATCTCAAAAAAAGAGGCACCCACAGCCATTTGAGACGACATAAATTTAATACTGTAAGTAACGTTTCTTCACATAACAGAAATAAAATGGTAAAAAGCAAAATATTGTGGATTCTGGATATCTAGAACAAAAACAAAAATACCTGGAAAAACTCAGCAGATCTGACAGCATCTGCGGAGAGGGATACAGTTGATGTTTCGAGTCTGTACGACACTTCATCAGAACTAAGACATATAGAAATGAGATGAAATATAAGCTGGTAGAAGGGAATGGGACAGGCGAGCTCAATAGGGGGCCAGTGATAGGTGGAGGCCAAGAAGAGACTGCCAAAGATGTCATAGACAAAAGGACAAAGGGGTGTTGACGGTGGTGATATTATCTAAAGGATGTGCTAATGGGGACATGAAGGGAAGCAAGCTAGTGGCAGATGGCCCTAGTGCGGGTGGGGTGGGGGGAAGGGATCGAAATGGGCTAAAAGGTGGAGATGAAACAATAGATCGAAATAAGTTTAAAAATAGGAGGGAAAAGAAAAAAATATAGTTGTAAAAAAATTATAAATTATTGGAAAAAGGGGGGATGGAAAGGGGGTGGGGTTGGAGAAGAGAGTTCATGATCTGAAATTGTTGTACTCAATATTAAGTCCAGAAGGCTGTAAAGTGCCTAGTTGGAAGATGAGGTGCTGTTCCTCCAGTTTGCATTGAGCTTCACTGGAACAATGCAGTAGGCCAAGGATAGACATGTGGGCATGAGAGCAGGGTGGTGTGTTGAAATGGCAAGTGACAGGGAGGTCTGGGTTATGCCTGCGGACAGACTGAAGGTGTTCTGCAAAGCGGTCACCCAGTCTGTGTTTGGTCTCTCCAATATAGAGGAGACCGCATTGGGAGCAGCGAATGCAGTTGACTAAATTGAGGGAAGTGTAAGTGAAATGCTGCTTTACTTGAAAGGAGTGTTTGGGCCCTTGGACGGTGATGAGGGGGGAAGTAAAGGGGCGGGTGTTGCACCTTCAGCGGTTGCATGGGAAGGTGCCGTGGGAGGGGGTTGAGGTGTAGGGGGTGATGGAGGAGTTGGTGGAAATGGCGGAGGATGATCCTTTGAACACGGAGGCTGATGGGGTGATAAGTGAGGACAAAGGGGACCTTATCATGGTTCTCAGAGGGAGAGGAAGGTGTGAGGTCAGATGCGCGGGAGATGGGCTAGACACGGTTGAGGGCCCTGTCAACCACCGTGGGTGGAAAACCTCAGTTAAGGAAGAAGGAAGACATGTCAGAGGAACTGTTTTGGAAAGTGGCATCTTTAGAACAGATGCAACAGAGGTGAAGGAACTGAGAGAATGGGATGGAGTCCTTACAGGAAGCGGGGTGTGAGGAGCTATAGTCGAGGTAGCTGTGGGAGTTGGTAGGCTTGTAATGAATATTGGTGGACAGTCTATCACCAGAAATTGAGATAGAGAGATCATGGAAGGGAAGGGAAGTGTCAGTGATGGACCACGTGAAAATGATGGAGGGGTGGAAATGGGAAGCAAAATTAATAAATTTTTCCAGATCCAGACGAGAGCATGAAGTGGCACCGAAGCAGTCATCGATGTACCGGAGAAAGAGTTGTGGGAGAGGGCCCGGGTAGGACTGGAACAAGGAATGTTCCACATACCCCATAAAGAAACAAGCATAACTGGGGCCCATGGGGGTACCCATCGCCACACCTTTTACTTGGAGGAAGTGAGACGAGTTTAAGGAGAACTTGTTCAGCGAGAGAACAAGTTCAGCCCGACGGAGGAGAGTAGTGGTGGATGGGGATTGTTCAGGCCTCTGTTCAAGGAAGAAGCGGAGATCCACCAGACCATCCCAGTGGGGGATGGAGGTGTAGAGGGATTGGACATCCATGGCCAAGAGGATGTGGTTGGGGCCAGGGAACTGGAAATTGTTGATATGATGTAGGGCATGAGAAGAATCGGGGATGTAGGTGGGAAGAGACTGGACAAGGGGAGAGTCAAGATAGCAAGAAATGAGTTCCATGGGGCAGGAACAGGCTGACACAATCGGTCTGCCGGGACAGTCCTGTTTGTGGACTTTTGGGTAGGAGGTAGAAGCGGGCCGTCTGAGGGTGGGAGACTATGAGGTTGCAAGCTGTGGAGGGAAGATCTCCAGAGGAGTTGAGGTCAGTGACAGTCCTGAAAACAATGGCTTGATGTTCAATGGTGGGGTCATGGTCCAGGGGGAGGTAGAAGGAAGTGCCTGCGAGTTGACGCTCAGCCTCTGTGAGGTAGAGGTCAGTGCACCAGATAACAACGGCACCACCCTTGTCAGAGGGTTTGATGACAAAGTCAGGGTTGGACTGAGAGAATGGATTGCGGCAAGTTCAGAAAGAGACAGGTTAGAGTGGGTGAGGGGAGCAGAGAAATTGAGATGACTGATGTCACGCCGACAGTTCTCAATGAAAAGATCAAGAACAGGTAAAAATCCAGGTGGAGGGAGAATATTGGAGGTGGGTAAAAGGATCCGTTGAATGGGGAGAGGACTCCTGCCCAAAGAAGTGAGTATGGAGACGAAGGTGGCGAAAGAAGAGTTCAGCATCATGCCGAGTCCAAAACTCATTGAGATAAGGGCGTAAGGGTATGAAACAAAGTCCTTTGCTGAGCACTGAATGTTCAGCATCGGAGAGGGGAAGGTCAGGGGGTATGGAGGGAGTATGGTGAATACATGGCCGGGGCTGGGATTGGAAGACAGGATGGGGACAGAGGGACGAGCAGGTGTGGAGGGTCCTGGATGGGCTTTGGTGTCGATGAGTTGTTGGAGCTTGCGTTCCTTTGCATCTGAAAGAAAGAGACAAAGTTTCTTGTTGAGGCGTTGGATGAGACGAAGAATGAAATGAAACTGGGGGCACGGGCAACTTAGAAATAGAAATAAAATGGTGTTTCACTTCACAGAAAGCTTGATACAACTCATGGGGTGTCGGGGGAGGCCAACAGAAAAGCACCAGTGATGAACCCGGGATGTGCCTAAGGTGCCTTCATCTTTCGTTTTCGGGTGCTACATCTTTGTGGTGCTCCGTCACTGGCAGTGGCATTTGGGACAGCCTGCTAACTCTGATGTCCTGTTGGCCTCGATGACCTTGGTGGACATCCTCTTGCCCATCGAGCCTGTGCTGGCCCCGCCTGGAAGGGAACTGCCAACTCCACAGTTGGCATCTCCCCAGTGGTCGCAGCCTCATTGGGTGCCGCGGTCACTGGCAGAGGGAAGGAGGAGCTGCTGCCCTCATCTAGAGCTCCCTGAGAGGTGCCAGCAGAGATGACAGGCAACTGCTCCACTGAGGTCAGGTCTGTTTGGCCCTCCCTGTTCACTGTGGATGGATGGACACCGAGTTGGGATATTTGGTGGCCAAACCACCGCCTACACTGGCATTGACGAGATGAGATCAATGCCCCTGTGAGGGCGTGCAGGTTTGAGTGCAACCCCAGGAACCCCTGATTCTATCCCTGGAGCTGCCTCTCCTTGAGAGTTGTCAATCTCTCCATGGTGGAAGCTTGGCGCTCAGCCATGATGCTCGATGCATTGGCCAGGGCCTGTGTAGACTCCTCCACCACCGACACCAAGCCAAGCAAAGCCTCATGTATCTCCAGCAGATGCTCCAGCACACCTGGCCTCAGGTCAGCACTTGGCTGCATTGCCCACAACTCCAGAGGCTCATTATCTGCCACAGACTGAGCATGTGCTTGGGCTCCTTCAGTCCTCCAACTGCTGGTGCCATCGGCACTCTCTGACTCCGCCAGTTGCTCCAGCAACTGTGAAGTGTCCTCACCACTGTGACCCAGGACATATGATGCCCACTGAGGTGCCAGTACCTGTGCTGGTGCCTGTCTGGCAGAGATGGTGTGACACTTCTAAAGGTGCAACTTTATGCCCCTCAGGTATCAGAGAGGGTCCCTGCTGCTCCGGCTTCCGGCCGTGCGCCGATGATGCTGAAAGGAAGAGTAAAGAAATTTGATCAGTTAGCCTGTCGTCAAGGATTTCACAGAGTGGCTGCAGGACATTCTTTTGTGGAAGGATGAACAGCCAGAGGTGGTCCACATTGGGACCAATGGTATAAGTAGGAAAAGGGCTGAGGTCCTGAAAGCAGATTTTAGGGAATTAAAAGGCAGGATCTTTAGAGCAGTAATCTCAGGATTATTCCCAGTGCCACGTGGTATTGAGCATAAGAATAGGAATATTGAACGGTTTAACATGTGGCTGGAGAAATGGAGTAGGAGGGAGGGCTTTAGATTTCTATGGCATTGGGACCAGTTCTAGGTGGGACCTGTACAAGAAGGGCAAGTTACACCTTAACAGCAATGGGACTAATGTCCTTACGGGGAGGTTTGCTTGAGCTAATGGGAAAGGTTTAAATTAGATTGGGAACCTGAGGGGAAATTCAGAGTGGAAAGGAGAAGAACTGGCAGTGGGAAGTAGAGAAATATTAACTGATAAGGAGGATACATCAGAGAGTAGTATCAAGGTTAATAGAATATTTAGAAAGTTTGATAGAATTTAGGGAAGGCAATAGCAAGCTATTAGATAGGGTCAGAATAAGGGGGAAAGTAAAAAAGCTTAAATCAGGGTTAATGTACATGTATGTGAATGCATGAAGTATGGTTAATAAGATTGTTGAGCTACAGGCACAGGTTGACACATGGAATTATGATATTATTGCTATAATGGAGGCCTGGCTCAAAAAAGGGCAGAACTGGATATTAAATATTCCTTGGTACAAGGTGTTTAGGAGAGATAGGAAAGGAAGAAAAGGTGGTGGATTGGGGGATGGTGTCAGGGGTGGGGTTGGGGGGTGGGGTGGGGTGGATGGTGGGGGAAGTGGCAGGATTGATTAAAGATGGCATTACAGTACTGGAGAGAGAGAGGATGTTCCAGATGGGTCAAGGATGAAATCTCTCTGGTTAGAGGTAAGGAATGAAAAAGCTGCAATACATTAATCGGTGTAGTATATGGACCACTAACTAGTAGAAGGGATGTAGAGAAACAAATTTGTGAAGAAATTACAGACAGGTACAAGAATTATAGAGTAATTATAATGGGGGACTTCAATTATCCAAATATAGACTGAGATAGGAACAGTGCAAAGGCACAAGATGGATGTACATGTATGTGAATGTGAATGGAGAATTCCTGGAATGTGTTCAAGATAATTTTCTGCAGTAGTATGTTTCTGGTCCAATGAGAGGGTAGGTACTGTTGGACCTGGTTCTGGGGAATGAGTTGGCCCAAGTGGATCCAATATCAGTGGGAGAGCCTCTAGGGGACAGTGACCATTGTATTATAAGGTTTAGGTTGGCCATGGAAAAGGACAAGGAACTATTAACTGGGGGAAAGCCAACTTCGATGAGATGAGAATGCAGCTGAGTTGAGTGAGTTGGAATCAAATGCTGGCAGAAAAGACAGTGGGTGATCAATGGACCACCTTCAAAGAAAACGTATTGCATACAATCAAGATATATTCTCTTTAAGGGGAAAGATAGGAAAAATAAATCCAGAGCAAGTGACAAGAGAGATAGAGGTGAAGATGAAAAGTAAGAAGTGTGTGTACAACAGATGTCAGATAGAAAATACATTGGAGAAATAGGCTGAATATAGGAGGACCAGAGGTGAAGTGAAAAATCTAATAAGAAAAGCAAGGAGAGTGCATGAAAAGAGACTGGCAGCTAACATAAAAGGAAATCCCAAGGTTTTCTATAAGCATATAAATAATAAAAAGGTGTTAAAAGAAAGAGTAGGGCCAATTAGGGAAAGAAAAGGGTACTTGCACATGGAGGCAGGAGAAATAGTGGATGTTAAACAAGTACTTTGCATCTGTCTTTACAAAGGAAGGTGCTACCAAGGCGGAGGTGAGAGAGGAAGTAGCTGGTACACTCAAAGAATTTACAATTGAGAAGGAGAAGGTGTTAGAAAGGCTATCTTTGCTTAAAAGAGATAAGGTACCAGGACTGGATCAAATACTTCCAAGAGTACTGAGGGAAGTGAGAGTGGAAATTGCAGAGGCATTAGTGATAATTTTCCAGTCTTCCTTAGATACAGGAGTGGTGCAAGGGGGCTGGAGAATTGCGAAGGTTACACCCTTGTTCAAAAGGGGTGCAAGGCTGAAGCTGGTAACTACAGCGGTCAGTTTGACTTCAGTGGTAGGGAATCTTCTGGAAACTATGGAGAGGATTTTTCAGTCGGTGTGCAGGGGCAGGCCCAACATGCCAACATGTAAAATGATGCGCGATGACGTCGGGTGTGCGACCCAACGCCATTGCACCGAGTAGCGATGTTTCATTTGGCGGGCGTGCACTGGAGTCGGCTGCTTGCCCGCCAATATCTAAACGGCCTATTAAAGCCATTAAGGATCTAAATAAGGTTACAGTAAATGCTGCCTGTCCAACCTTGATGAGGTTTCCTAAAGCTTTTATTAAATAAATAAATAAAAATTCATAAATATAAAAACAGATCCCATCTCATGTGACACAGTGACAAGAGGGGACATGTTTAAATCAATTTATAAACCTTTTATTTAATAATTTCAGAAGCCCTCCAACTCCCTGAGGCATGGAGCTGCCTCAGGGAGGTTGAATTGCACTTTCATGTGCATGCGCGAGAGATAGCTAGCCCCGACTCTCCCTCTTCCCCTTGCCCGCACAGGTAGCACTGAGTGCTACCGCTTGCATCTTACACTAGGCAGGCCTTAATTGGCCTGCCCGTATAAAATGGCAGCGCGGAGCCAACCGCAGGTGGTGATTGGCTCCACAACCGCCCCCACCAGCTCCCGCCGAGCCCGCCTGCCACCTGAAAAATTCTGTCCTATAGTTTGGGACAAAATCAATAATCACTTAGGCAATGCAGGATAACTAAGGAAACCCAGCATGAATTCATTAAGCGAAAATCATGTTTAACTAACTTTCTGAAGTTTTTTGAGGAGGTAACAGAGAAAGTTGATAAGGGAAACATTGTTGATGTATATATGGATTTTCAAAAGACATTTGAAACAGTGCCACACAACAGACTTGTGTGCAAAATTCTAGTTCACGGAATAAAAGGGAAAGTAGGCACTTGGATAAGAAATTGACTGAGTGAGAGGAAACAGAGAGTAATGATATTTGGGTGTTTTTTGGATTAGAGGAAGATTTGTAGTGGAGTTCCCCAGGGGTTAGTGTTGGGATCCTTGCTCTTCCTGATATATATTTATGACCTGGACTGTAGTGCTCAGGGCATGATTTCAAAATTTGCAGATGATACAACGATTGGAAATGTTGTCAACTGTGATGAGGGTAGTCTTGAACTACAAAAGGACATAGGGCAGAAATTTGCACTGAGTGGGCGGACGCGCGCCCGAACCACTCGAGCAAAAAATGATGTGTGATGACATTGGGTGAGCATCCTGATGTCATCGCTCATTTTGGGCGCATGCAGGAGTCGGCAGTGTTCCCGCCGACAACTAACAGGCTACTAAGGCCATTTAAGTAATAATTGATTAAAATTTTTTGCTGCACATCCAACCTTACGGTTGGTGGGCTGGCAAAAAGGCCAAATGGCCTTTGGACTTTTTAGGAAATCTCATCTACGGGCAGGATGAGGTTTCCAACAGCAATTAAAAATTAAATTAAAAATTTTAAATTTCATTCATAACAGGTCCCTGCTCATGTGACAGAATCACATGAGGGGACACATTTTTAATAGAGGTAAATTTTTAAGTTTTGTGCTTCTAAATCTTCAGCTTCCTGAGGCAGCTCTGTGCCTCAGGGAGCTTTCATCGTGCGCACTCGCGCACATGCGCAAACTTCCACGCTCGCCCTCTTCCCGCTCCCACCCCAGCAGCACTAAGCGCTGCAGCAAGCCAGCCAGCATGAAATCGATGTCGTGGCCCGATTGCGGGTCACTGTCGGCATCATGACCCCTCCGGGGCCCGCCCGACAAGGTAAAAAACCTGGCCATAGATATGTTAGTGAATTAGGCATAAGTGGCAAATGAAGTTCAATGCAGAGAAATGTGAGGCGGTTTATTTTGGCAATAAGAATGTGGAGAGACAGTATAAAATAATGGGAGAAACTCTCAAGGAGGTGCAGGAACAGAGGGTCCTTGGTGTATACGTACATAAGCCATTGAAGATGGCAGGGCATGTTGTGAGTGCAGTTAATAAAGCATATAGTATCTTTGGCTTTATTAATAGGGGCATTGAGTACAAGAGTAAGGAGGTCATGTTGAACTTGTATAAGACACTGGTTAGGCCTCATTTGGAGTACAGGGTACAGTTTTGAGTGCCATACTTGAGGAAGGATGTGAAGGCATTGGAAAGAGTACGGAGGAAATTCACAAGAATATTTCCAGGGATAAAGAAATGTAGCTATGTAAGTGGATAGATTTGAGAGCTTGAGACTGTTTTCCTTGGAGAAAAGAAAGCTGAGAGGAGACTTAATAGACATATTTAAGATCCAGAGTGGTACGGAAAGGGTAAATAGTGAGAAACTGTTCCCACCCAAGAGCACATCAAGAACTAGAAGGCACAGGTTCAAAATAATTGGCAAAAGGGGTAAAAATGATATGAGGAATAATTTTTCACCCAGAGGATGATTGGAGTTTGGAATGAACTTCCTAAGAGGTTCAAAATGGTATTCAAAATGGAATTTGATTGCTACCTGAAAAGAGAGAACGTGCAAAGTTACGGGAATAAGGCAGGGGAATGGGACAAGGTAGAATGCTCTTTCAGAGAGCCAGTGCAGACTTGATGGGCCAAATGGCCTCCTTCTACATGGTGAAAATTCTGTGACTCCATCATTGTATCGAACTAAATATTACTTAGCCACACTCATGTCATGTCATTTTAGATATATTTCTTATCTGTCAACCTGTTTCTAATTCTTGATGGTTCTCTGAACACAGTTTGAAGTCTAGACTCACTGCATTAGAGTTTGTGCCCATCCATTCCAACAGATTTGATTTTTGCCAAGGTAAAATCAATCTTCTAAATGGCAAATGGATTTACCAGCACATTGGGAGACTACTACCTCCAGGCATCTTTATTAGCAGTTGGCACCACTGACTTGCCTTTAGGGTGATGGAAGCTGCTAGATATATCACAATCTTAACAGAAACCCTTGTGGATATACAATAGTCTGCTGTGCCAAAATTTAACTCTGTTAAGGTAATATTTAAGCATAAGCCAAACAAATTAATACTGTTGAAATTACATTATCACTTAAACCGTCAGATGGAAGATACAAATGTGTAATGGTATTTTGTTATTTTAGCTGAAATAGTGCTAAAATTTAACAACAGAAGTAACCTATGCTCAAGGCCATTAATTTGACACCTTCCCTCCCCAAAAAGTTGCTGAGGCTCTGTCAGATGAAAATTTCAGAACTGAGATTAATAGATCTTTGTTAGTGAAGGATATTAAAGGCTATGCAGCCAAGGCAGGTGGATAGAGTTAAGACACAGGTCAGCCATGATATAATTAACTGGTGGAACCGTTTCAAGGGACTCAATAGTCTATTCCTTTGCTTAGACAATTTACATCATAATAGTAGTAGATTAAGGGCATACTGCACATCTGCACTGACCTGTTGACTTTTTCAGAGATAAAGGGACATTATCTTGATTTCTAGTTTGAGTAGTAAAATTATTTTGGACCCCACAACTGTTCCTATCATATTTCACATTTGTTTGTTGGCTTATCAAATATTGAATGGGTCACTCCATATTTTTAAGTTGTTTCTATGAATTGCAGTAATCCATCTCTCATGCACTGGTAAAAATTTAGAATCCCATGAAGTAAAAATGGAATTTGTCTTATTCAATCATTGTAATGTAGTGGCTAGCTTCTGTGCAACTAAGAGTCTTTGGAAGCTAAATGGTGAGTTTAAAATACTTGATTACAGCTTAAGTGATCATTCATGCAATATTTGAGTTGGTATGAATGTAAGCTTGGCCATTTAATTCAATGTTAGATGTAATCATGTAAAGTAGCAACTTAAAAACAGTAGGCTGCATCTTCTGGTTGGCAAGCAGGGGTGGTGCCCCCTCACCGACACGTAAAGTGACATGGGGTGATGTCAGGCTTCCTGCCTGACGAACTGTCAAAGGCCTATTAAGGCCATTAAAAAAGTATTTAAAATGATTAATGGACCTACCCGTCCAACCTTAAGGTTGGCGGGCAGGCGAAGAGCCCAGGCGGCCTTCAGACAATACATGAAACCTCATCCACGGGCGGGATGAGGTTTCATGAAGGTATTACAATTTTTATAAAATGTTTAAATAAAAGAAATTGACATGTCCCAGCTCATGTAACAGTGTCACATGAGCGGGGACATGTCAGGAAAATTTTTCCTTCAAAAAATTTTCCTTCAAAAAATTTTCCTAACTTCCACCGATCTCCCTGAGGCGTCACTTTGCCTCAGGGAGATCTGTACACTCTTTCGCGCACATGTGCAAAACAACGCACTCCCGGCTCAGGGAATCCCCCTCCCCGCCCGCTCAGGGAGGGCACAGCACTTTCGAGAGGGCGTCACACTTGGCGGGCCTTAATTGGCCCGCCCACATAAAATGGCAGTGCACCCCCAAGCCTGGACGCCGATCGGGAACCCACCCACCCGCCCACGCCCATTCCCTGCACATCCTCCCCTCACCCAACAAGGGGAAAGTTCTGCCCAGGAAGTGACCCATTCAATATCTGATAGTCAACAAACAAATGTGAAATATGATAGGAGCAGTTATGGGGTCCAAAATAAAATTGCTACGCAAGCTAGAGATCAAAATAATGTACCTTTGTCTCTGAAAAAGTAAACAGGTCAGTGCAGATGTGCATTATGCCCTTAATCTATTACTATTACGATGTAAATTGCCTGAGCAATGTTCGAACATAAGAATCTTAATGTTGCTTGATAATCATTCTATGAAGTGCCTTGGGATTGTGTCAAAGATGCTATATAAATGTAAGTTGCTGTTGGTGAATTGCACTCTTGTAAGTAGTCTATTACTGATATATCACTGTATCAGTTTCAGAATAGCTGCCTGAGTCAGTACAGTTTTCCAAATCAATGCACTCCATGCATTGTGAAACCTCCTAGACTAATTACCAGTCAGTTTAACTTGTTTTGGTCTAGCTAATTTGAGTCAGTAAGGAGATTTAAGTGTTCAGCGGAGTAAAGCAGCTCTCACAGAGCTCCAATTTCTTTCTAAAATCAAAATATAACTATGTCCACAGGCATGTATGTTTGATATCAGACATGGTTTGAATGTGATTATATTTGCATAGCTCCAAGTTCCAGAGAAAAAAACTGTAATGTTAACCATCAATTATAAACCTACCTATAGTGCCCCATTGTTTAGTGGAATTCACTGTGTCAACACTTCAATGTAATTATGGGGCACAAACAACAGAAATAGGTAATAAAAATAGACACCAGCACACGATAACATAAACAAATCTAAAGGACAAGAGATGTTAAAGAAAGGCAATGCCCATATTGTTCCAAATTATGGGTGAAAAGCAGGACACACCAATGTAGAAACACGTTCTGGGAGGCTTCTTAGTCAAACAAAATGAACTTAATTTACACGCGAGCTTCTGTGTCTGTTTGTATACAGTCACCCCTCATACTGCCATCTTTTTCCTAGGGAACTTCTCCCTAGAATTTATCCACCTGCGCTAGCCACACATTGGTTGAACAAATCATGTGACCCCCCCTACTCAGTTGAACTGACCTTAAAGTGACAGTCATCACAACCTATTTAGTTTTTGGCTTTTTAAAAATTTTGTACACTGACTTGGTAGCCACCGTTTTAAGGATGCGCAGTTTTCATTGCCGAATAATAGTTTTGTCAATTTTTTTCTTTTGTTCTGATGTTTAGCAGACCTTCTATGTGACAGTGTAATTTTATGTGTGTCTCAATTTGCTCTCGGGCAGCAGTGGTACAGAACCAAAGCCTTCTGCAGGAAAGCTAGACTCTTTAGAGTGCAGGTGCCATTATGACATGCCATTGAAGGCCCCAACTCAGCAACTGTTGGCATATCTGAAGAAGAAGCAGTTCGATTTCAGGGTGTCCCGCTTGTATGCAATGTAAACTGGGCCATGGCCTAACCTGCCTCAGCAAGAGAAATCAGAGGCCGGGTTACAGAATGTCTTCATTAATGCATTGACTGCCACAACAGCACGTCCACCTTACTTTCTTCTACTCACCCTGTCAAATGACACCAAAGGAATACTCCTAGGCTCAGCTAGACCTTCCAAGGAAGCTTTGCCTGTGTGAAGTAGGCCAAACCTACTGAAGGTTTCCTAACTTTTTACAGTGCTTTAAATAACAAATTATAAAACAAGTTTCCAGTGTATTTCAAAGCAAACATTTGCTTTATTTCAAAATAAGGATTTAGTGAATTATTTGTGTGAAGATATAGCCATCAGTTAAAGATTGTGTAGCAATTGTGATGGGAGAGGTAAAATGAGAGATATGGGGGGAGTGAGGATATTAGCATGTGGGTAGGTGTTTCGAAATCATGCAAAGCATTTGATGCATGTTAGGGAAGTTGTAGGTATCATCCAGAGTTTAGAATTAAAGGTTAATAGTGTCAATGCTGCTTTAAAACAGCAGAGATAGTGTTGGTGCCCAAAGAGAATAGGGAGAGCATGGAAAATTGCTATCCATACTCTTTTTTAAAATCTGTTCACGGGATGTGAGCGTTGCTGGCAAGCCGACATCCCTAATTGCTCTTGAGAAGTTGATGGTGAGCTGTCTTCTTGAGCCACTGCAATCCATGTGTGTAGGTACATTCACAGCACTGTTAGTGAGGGAGTTTCAGGATTTTGACATGCCTGTGTGAAGTGTTTTCACGTCCTTCTGTGCTGTTGATCAGTCCAGCATGTGAGGAGACTTGAAGTCAATACCAGCGCCAGTTCCTGAAGACGGCTGTCAGATGTTGTTGTCCAGTCTGTGTGATATCTGCACACTTGGTATATTTAATGCCAAGTCTAATGGCACAGAAGAAACCATTTTTATCATGTCTGAGAGGCAGGGTGGCCAAAAAGGAAATGGAGAAAGAAGATGATGTGGAAACCTTGAAATTCCAAGTTAAAAGCAAGAATATTTTACCTCACATGTGCAATACTCAGATGATTCACTAGAAATAAAAGCTTTGCGGTAGTTTCATCTAAAAAAATAACAATACAGCAGCCACTCAAAACCCATTCCATTGCAGAATGAAAGATATGAAGACTTTAAAGTATCTGTGTATAGAAAAAGTAATCAATGTTTTTTTCATTTGTTCATGGGATGTGGCGTCGTTGGCTAGGCCAGCATTTATTGCCCATCCCTAATTGAGAAGGTGGTGGTGAGCTGCCTCTTGAACCGCTGCAGTCCAGGATTTTGACCCAGCGACAGTGAAGGAGTGGTGATATATTTCCAAGTCAGGATGGTGAGAGGCTTGGAGGAGAACTTCTAGGTGGTGGTTCCCAGCTGTCTGCTGCCGTTGTCCTTCTAGATGGTAATGTTTGTGAAAGGTGCTGCTTAAGGAGGATTGGTGAGTTGGTGCAGTGCATTTTGTAGATGGTACATACTGCTGCCACTGTGCGTTGGTGGTGGAGGAAGTGAATGTTGTGGATGTGATGCCAATTAAGCAGCAGGCAGCTTTGTCCTGGATGGTGTCAAGCTTCTTGAGTATTATTGGAGCTGCAGTCATCCAGGCAAGTGAGGAGTATTCAATCACACCTGTGCCTTGTAGATGATGGACAGGTTTTGGGGAGTCAGGAGGTGAGTTACTCGCCACAGGATTCCTAGCCTCTGACCTGCTCTTATAGTCACAGTATTTATATGCTAGTCCAGTTCAGTTTCTGGTCGATGGTAACCCCCAGGATGTTGACAGTGGGGAATTCAGCAATGCTAATGCTATTGAATGTCATGGGGCAATGGTTAGACTCTCTTTTGTTGGAGATGGTCATTGCTTGTGTGGCACAAATGTTACTTGCCATTTGTCAGCCCAGGCATGGATATTGTCCAAGTCTTGCTGCATTTGGACATGGACTGCTTCAGCATCTGAGGAGTTACGAATGGTGCTGATCTTTGTGCAATCATCAGCGAACATTCCCACTTCTGACCTTATGATAGAAGGAAGATCATTGATGAAGCAGCTGAAGATGGTTGGGCCTAGGGCACTACCCTGAGGAACTCCTGCAGTGATGTCCTGGAACTGAGATGACTGACCTCCAACAACCACAACCATCTTCCTTTGTGCTAGGTATAACTCCAACCAGCGGAGAGTATTCCCCCGATTCCAGTTGACTCCAATTTTGCTAGGGCTCCTTGATGCCTCACTGGGTCAAATGGCCCCTTTGATGTCAAGGGTGGTCACTCTCACCTCACCTCTAGAGTTCAGCTCTTTAGTCCATGTTTGAATGAAGGCAGTAATGAGATCAGGAGCTGATTGGCCCTGGTAGAACCCAAACTGTGCGTCAGGGAACAGGTTATTGATAAGCAAGTGCCACTTGATAACACTGTTGATGACACTTTCCATCACTTTACTGATGATCAAGAGTGGACTGATGGGATGATCTGCTTTTGTGTACAGGACATATCTGGGCAACTTTCCACATTGCTGAGTAGAACCAGTGTCATAGCTGTACAGGAACAGCTTGGCTAGGGGTATGGAAAGTTCTGGAGGACAAGTCTTCAGTACCAATGTCGGAATATTGTCAGGGCCCATAGCCTTTGCAGTATTCAGTGCCTTCAGCCATTTCTTGATATCATGTGGAGTGATTTCACTTGGCTGAAGACTGGCATCTGTGATGCTGGGACCTCCAGAGAAGGCCGAGATGGATCATCCACTCGGCACTTCTGGCTGAAGATTGTTGCAGATGCTTCAGCCTTATCTTTTGCACTGAAGCGCTGGGCTCCCCCATCACTGATGATGTGGATACTTGTGGAGCCTCCTTCTCTAGTGAGTTGTTTAATTGTCCACTACCATTCACAACTGAATGTGGCAGGACTGCAGAGCTTAGATCTGATCCGTTGGCTGTGGAATCGCTGAGCTCTGTCTATCACTTGTTGCTTACGCCGTTTGGCATGCAAGTGGACCTGTGTTGTAGCTTCACCAGGTTGATACCTCATTTTTAGGTATGAATGGCCCTGCTCTTGGCATGCCCTCCTGCACTCTTCATTGAACCAGGGTTGATCCCCTGGCTTGATGGTAATTGTAGAATGCCATGAGTTTACAGATTGTGGTTGTATACAATTCTGCTTCTGCTGACGGCCCACAGTGCCTCATGGTTGCCCTGTCTTGAGCTGCTAGATCTGTTCAAAATGTTGTGCAGATTAACTTTAAACAGCTGCACAATGAGCTTACAAAACAGCAATGCAGTTGACATAGTTAGCTCAACAGGTTTTGGCTTTTCTCCAGTCTCCAAACTACGCTTGTCTGCTGCTTGCCTTTCTTTTATGTGTATCTCTATGCCCATCAAACCTCTTTGAGTCCCTAATATTCAGCCTGGTGTGAGTATTAGCTGGTGAGGCACCCTTTCAAGCTTGTGAATTATTGAACAATATGTCACATTTCTAGAAATATAAACAATAGTGAAGCTAATTACTTCTTTTCCATAAACTTTCGTTAACGTTTATCTTTTCCATTGAACACAAGCAGTTTTTACTACTTTGTCTACTTTTCCTCTCAGATGGGAAGTCGGTTCAAGGTGGCCCATACATCTGTTTCTTGTGGGACGACTCTGACAAATATACTTTGGATCTGCATTTTCTTAATATATTTATTTGTGGCAGATAATTAATCAAAATAGATGCCTGCATGGCCATTTCCATCAATATATTATCTGTTGTGAAGCTGGGCTATAGGAGCTTTATTAGGAGAGGCTCTTTCAGACGCCGACTATGTGGGACTTTTCATCTCGACTCGCTTCACCATTCTGGTTCATCCTAACCCTTTGACCCCAGTGGGCAGAGGTGTGAAGGTGAGTGTCCTGCACCTCAAAACCAGATAGTTTTGGCAGGTGGGGTTCATCAGCTTTGGTTTACAGCCTAAGAGAAATTTAGCTCTGATTTTAAACCCCCAGCTATGGAGCAAATAGTAAAGTCTTCATTGTGCAGAAGAACAGAGACAGTTTCAACGGTCTGGGTGGCATTGCAAAAAGGGCAGGTTAGGCTTTCCTTTTGCTTTCAGTTTGCTTAGCAGCTTGTCTGGAAGAAGGGCAACTCCAAAATTAAGATGTGCATCCTTTCAGCTGCTGCATGCTTGAGGCACACGTTGCACCAGTGCAGTATTAGCAGCCTCAGACGAGAGAGTGGGAGTGGCTCTGCACAAACCTCAGCCACTTATTATACTCAAAGTACAGGTTGTTCAGCAAATCAATCGACCAGCGTGTCAGACTACCAAGCGCTATGAGTGTTACAAATGAGCAGTTTTGTAATGTGGTTATGTTTTAAACTGTCTCTTTAATTTAAGGTAAAATGGAGCAAGGAAGAGAGTCATGTGATCTGCTACGAGTTCTGTCTGATAACAGGCCTGTGCAGCTTGATTGTCATGGAGACCAGGGCGCCCAGGATGATACTTGTTAAAATGCACATGCCAGGTTTAACATTTGAAAAGAAAGGCAAAAGCAGACGTTCTAGTTGTTGCAGTTTGTGGTCACGATTTGGTTGTTTGAGATGAACTCAATCTCTAACTTCAAATTGTGGTTCCCTTGCGCCTGTTCGCTTGTCAAAGTATGCTCTTGCAAAACCCTGTCACTTTACAATTTCTTCTGCTTCTGCTCTGACATTCTCATTGGTTAGCAGTGAAGACTTAAGAGTGATCAGTGGCATGTGGAAGTTATGATCCATCATGGGTTCAGCCGATGTCTTTCAGGATCGATACGTGCGAAGTAGGATATGAATGGATTTTTCAAACATTTTCCCACTCCAACACACCAGCTCACAGACTATCCTTTATCACCCTGTTAAATTGTTCAATGCCACCATTTGATTGCAGGTTGTATCACGATGTCAGATGGTGGTAAATTCTGTAACTTGTTAGGAACTCTGTGAACTGACACGAAACAAAGGACAGAATTTTCCGTGCCCGCTGGCGTCGGGCGTGTTCAACAGCATGAGCAGATAATATGGTGAGCAGGCCAAAAATCTGTTTCACAACGTTGTGAAACCAGTTTGCAATTGGCCGCTTTGCCCGTCAATGGCGGGCCGTGTTTCCCGCTGTTGGACATCGGGAACCTCATTGTAATACCTCTGCATATCATTATAAGCCCATCCTGCCAGAGTCAACACCCCCCCGCCCCCCCCGCCCCCGCCACTGGATTATCTGTCCACATTGATGGGAAAACACGCCAGTGCAGAACATGTCCTGACAAGTGTAATATGCAGAAGTTGGGACTTACCGCCAGGGTCTTGCTGATATCGTGGACATCTGAGGAACAGAAGATGCTGGAGCCCGACAGCAATGGGACCCTGGAGGAACGTCTGTGGTATGCTGGGTGGATTCTCATGGGCATAGCTCTGCCACGAAGCAGCTCATGGAAGGTGAAGGTTGCAGGTCTGCTCATTGTTGAAGGGGTGGGGAGGAAGGTCCAGCTATGCTTGGGAGAGGAAGATATACTGGGATGGGAGAGGAAGGTGTGCCGGGGAAGGTGAGGTGGGGGTGAGGTTAACGAAGGTGTTAGGGGCATGAGGTTGGGAGGGAAGAGGGAGTATGGGGGGAGGAGGGGGTATCTGGGGAGAAGACAGCAATCTGGGAGGTGGGTGTAAGGAGGTGGGGTGGAATGTGTAAGGAAAGGAGTTCAGAGGGGGAAGGAATCCACGGTGGGGGGGATGTCTGGGTGAATGTGCAAGGGAAGGCTCTGTTGAGTCCATGACTGCTTCCTGGGAAGCAAACTGAGGGTGGGTGTAGTAAGAGAGAATGGTGAGAATGACCAAGGGCAGAGTGAGGCGGTAGGGTGGGAGGATGAGGGTGCTACGATATTGGTAGAAGGAATGGTGAGGATGGTTGGTGGGGACTCGGAAGCAGAAATGGACCTGGGAGTGGGAAGGAGAAGGTCAGGGAGGTCAATGTGGATTGCAGTGGGACTTTTGGGAAGGGAGGGAATGTGCACGTTCACCAGGACATCCCCAAAAGATAAGAGTTGAGGCTGGTAGGTCCCGGTGGGGAGGTGGAAGGTGATGACAGGGGGATCGACAGTGATGGGGAAAGGGAAATGGGTGACTGGGGGAGGAGAAAGGATGGAGGATTGCAAGAGAAACTGCATTACTATCATGTTGGCTAAATCGAAAGTGAAACGAAAGTCGTGATGGGTGAGAACAGGTGCTGCATGGGAGTGTGATCAGTGGGTGGGCGGAGATACAGGTCAACTCAGATGGACAACTGAAAGTGAACTCCAGCAGGCAGCATTGAAAATGCTCAGAACATTGAGATGAGTGTGATGGGGGAAGGATCCATGTGTGTGGGTGTGTGCTTGCACAAGGGTCTGAAAGGTCCTACCAAACACACACTTTCTCCCTCCAGGATCACTTGTGGGCCAGCTGCATGCAGCTGAACTTCTAGTTGGTGAGGTGGGGAGGGATATGGCGGATGCAGTAGGAAGACTCACAAAGCCTGTCAGTGAAGCTGAAAGACACCATTACACATTATTCAGTGAAAGTGGATATATTTTCAGATTGTAAAGTGACAAAATGTGTTCACCCGTGCAACCAACTGTGATCAGAATTTCTTAACTTTTGAACGCCTTAGACTTCCAGATGCTTCCCTGACATCTGCAGCAGAGATGGAGACAGCCTGTGCAATGGTAGGCCCTGTTGCCTCTGATGCATTCGGCATGGCTCCTCTGGAGAGCTGAGGCCTTTGGGGCCCTGGTTTGCTTTGGCTGTCCTCCTGTGGGCAGCTGCTCCCTCTGCAGTGACAGAGGACAGGGTTGAGGGGGTCACAGGCAAAGGGGACTGAGATGGAACAGACATTCTCTGAGATTCCTGAGTGGATGACCCAGGAATATTCGGCTGCTGCTCCTCCTCCCTTCGGGTGTCCGAGGGCCCTAGCCTGATTCCTTGAGGGGAAGGAGCACCTGGGAGGATGTCAAGGTGCCCCATTTCCCTGTTGCGTTGTCACTGCAGGAATTCACCCATGGCTACTGTGATGGAGTGCAGGTCTGTGCACATCTCCGCTTTCTGTTGGACCAGGGTTTCCATGGTGTCTGCCATCCTCCCCATGGAGACGTCCATACTCACACATGTAGGCACCACGTCAGCAGAGAGCAGGCCAAGGCACTCTTCCAACTTGCATACCACTCTGTTGAGGGCTTCCAACAGTTCTGCATGATGTTCCCCTGCCTTCTGCTGATCTTCTAGGATGAGTTGGATAGCCAAATCCAGAGGCTCGTCATCTGACTTGGACCTCACAGATGACTCTTCCCAGCAGTTCTCCTAGTGCCAGGAGGCTCAGTTGAACCTGCATCCTCCTGCTCCGGCCCGTGTCCGTGCGGTGACCACCAAATTGTGAACCTGAGCCTGCTCTAGATCTTGGTCCCATCAAGGTGTATCTCTCTGTGCTGGTGGAAGTTGTGGGTAAACACTTTGATGGGTCTTTCAGGCTGCTTATTTCCAGCTCTTCATTGGAGAAGGAGTCCTCTTGGCTGGAGGTGAAGACATGGACGTAGCTAAGGGATTGGCTGGCTGAGGGTGTCGGTCGTTTGGCAGAGCTCCCCGTGAACCAAGGTAGAGATAATTAGTGCACGGTAGCAGAGTCAAAAGCAGGAGAGAGAGCACTCACAGTTGCTACTCGATTGCATGAAGCTGTGAGATACTTGACCTCGAAGTTACACTGATGAAGACAATGTGACCATCTGTATATGAGTAGATGGCGATGACCAGATCATGACGTGGCTATCAATGTCATCAGTATTTGGTGATTGGTGCAGAGAGTGAACTTTCTACTGTCACGATACATGTGCCAATGTTATTAAAGGCAATGTAGGCTAGTGCTTCTCAGTCTCCAATAGAGTATTTGCTGACAACAGGCAAGAAACATAAGCAATTGGTCATCCATTTCCTTTTATGCATTGTGGGAATACAGCTCCAATCATATTTCCTGATGTATCTCTTGTGACATATTGTAAGGGTGGCCAATTTCCTACAGCTGTTGATAGAGTTGATCAGCAGATACTTCTTGGGTGGAAACATTAAGTTTATTTACAATATATTCAGCAGCAACTACACATGTGCTTTTAACTCTAACTCTATCTCTCCACTGACTGTGAGGTAGCCCGCACTACTCTCCTATTGCTTATTACAGATCATGTGATCTTCCTTAACAAGTATTATTCTTAAAGGTATATTACACATTAATCAAAACCATAATTACTACAGTCCTCCCCCTTTAACTCAGCCAAACATATTATATTTACAAGTGTATATTTTTCAAGACAACATAATATTTACACTGCATAAGGAATTTACAAGTTCAACCTTTCAGGTGGTTTACTGATATGTGTGGAATGTCGCAGCTCCACAACTTCAGATTCATCAGGAACCTCCTCTTCCAGAGTTGCCTGACTAACAGGTGCTTTGGTGGGCACTTGAAGTTCTGTATGCTCAACTCTTACAGGAACATAAGATTTGTCAGTCCTGGGTTGAGTATCCTCAACAGGAAATGCAGACCTGGTCATGATCACTGCTGGAACCAAATCTTGCTGACTTGTCTCTCTCTTCCTTATATGGTCTACATGTTTACAAATGATCCAGCCTTCCACCTCCACGTGGTAAGATAGAGGTCCAGTCACCTCACTTATTTCACCAGGTAACCACTTTGGTCCTTCCCCGAAGTTTTTCATGTATACTGGCTCTCCCACTTGTAAATTTCCTCTCGCGACTATGCCTGTTGTGTCTAGTTTTCTTGCTTCCCTGACTTCTCTCCACCTTCCCTAAATTCGGCATTATTAAGCTCAATCTTGTCCTGAGATGGTGTTTCAATAATAACTCCATGGGTGTGACACCTGTTGTTGTGTGAGGGGTAGTCTTGCAATGAAAAAGAAAACGTGCTAGCTTGGTTGCCAAGGAATCACCAGTTAACTTTTTCATGCCTGCCTTGAATGTTTGAACCGCCCTTTCAGCCAGTTCATTTGAGGAAGGAGGGTACAGTGCAGTTTTTACATGAGTGATACCGTTGAAGCTGATAAACTGTTGAAACTCAGCACTCGTAAATGCCATGCCATTATCGGAAATGATTACTTCTGGTAGTCCATGAATGGCAAAACTCTGACATAGTTTCTCAGTTGTAGCAGTCGATATTAGTGACTTCATCTCATATACATCTAATCATTTTGAATGGGCATCGACAATAAGCAGAAACACTGTTCCCAGGAAAGATCCAATATAGACAATGTGTAACCGCAACCAGGGTCTACCTGGCCACTCCCATGGATATAATGGAGCTGTCACTGACAACTTTTGCAGTTGCTGACATTGCACACAATACTTCACTAAACTTTTTATTCCACCATCCAGCCCAGGCCACCATAAATGGCTGTGCACTATGGCCTCCATTCAGGAAATTCCTGGATGTGTACTGTGTAGTTCAATTAAAAATGGCTCCCTTCCCTTCGAAGGAACTATCACTTGTGCTCCCCACAATAAGGGCAGAATTTTTCCATCATCGGGTGGGTGCGCACCTGACCCAAATGAGAGTAAAATAGTGCACAATGACATCGGGCAGCGCACCCACCAAGCGAAATGTTGCGAGAGTGGGCTATGACATTGGGATGCTTACCCAACATTATCAAGCACCATTTTACTGTCGTTCGGGTGGGGCATGTGCTCTATTTTGCGAATTAAACCTGAACCTCTGCATCGTGACTGAGGGCTTTGGTTGAAAATGACCCTTCATGAGGTCCACCAGTTCATCAAAATTCTTCAAATCTGGTGCATTGATGCTGTCAAACTTTGAATCAGACTGTAGGATTTACTCACACAATACATACGAGGATCGCTCACCTCTTCTCTTCCCTGAAAACTCATTCGCTTGAAGAAAAAACGTGAGGCGTTCTATGTAATGAACCCAATCATCTGTGGCTGGTTGAAAAGGGTCAATTGGCCCAAATTGTGGCATTTTGAGAGGGGATTACTTCTTTGATTCTAATGGAGCTTGCTGCTTACGATCACTGGGTGAGGTGCAGTGTCTATTTCTTTCTAACTTGGTTTCTCCTGTTCAATCCTGGTTTATCCTCATCACTAGTTTGTTGTAAGGGTGGTCGAGTTGCTACTATTGTTGGTAGTTGATTAGCAGACACTTCTTGGGTGGAAACATTAAGTTTATTTACCATATGTTCAGCAGCAACTACACATGTGATTTCAACTCCAACTCTATTTCTACACTGACTGCTGAGATAGCCCACGCTGCTCTTCTATTGGTTACTACAGATCATGTGATCTTCCTTAACAAGTATTATTATTAAAGGTACATTACACACTAAACAAAACCATAATTACTACACATATCTTTCTGCATGAGTGTTGAGATGTGTGAGGGCTGGCGAAGATGCCTTTGACATATCAGATGCTGTTTGCTGTGCGATTGTCCATTTCCATTGTGCATCTTTACGCAGTAGCTTCTGAAGGGGCTCCGTGATATCTGTGTACTTAGGAATGAATTTGTGAGAAAAAATTGGTAGTGCTAAGGAACAATGCCAACTCTTTCATATTAGATGGGGTCAGAAGCATTATCGTGTATAGACTTTACTCCAGCTGTTGTCTCTCTATACCCTAGAAAGTCAATCTCAAATGGCACAATTGTGCATTTGTCTTTGAGCATCAAATTGTGTTTTGTGAGTTAAGAGCGCACTGTTAATAACTGCTCACCGTGTTCTGCTCTGTCCCTTCCATGAATATCCAGGTCATCAAGTATGTTGAGCACCTCCTCAATGTCTGACAAGACTGATAAAATGATCTTCTGGGATGCACTAAGTGCTGAACTTAGTCCATGGAGCATTTTGGTACTGAAACACAGCTTCATAAGTAATGAAAACTGTCCAATACCAGCTTTGTTCTGCTAGTAGTATCTGAAGCTAGGCTCTATCGCATGTCAAGCTTCATGAAGACTGTGGAGTCACAAAATGATGCTAATAGTTCTTGGATCATGGGAAGTGGAAACTTGTCTGAAATGATAGCTTTGTTGACCGTCTTAAGGTCGACACATGGAAGAGGCTCACCATTTTTGCATTGTGCAATGACTAGGCTCAGTATCCACAATGATGAGTTGATTTGCTCAATAATACCATCTGCTTCAAGTCATTTCAGCTCCTGTGACACTTCAGCACAGATTGCAAATGCCAACCATCTCAAATTTCCTGAAACTGGTGGAATTGATGTGTTGAGAAGCCTGACAGTAACCCTTAATCTCCCCAAATCTGGTAAATAAATAAGGATACCGATGTGTATAGATTGCGTCATCAATCACATTAATATGTGCTCCTGTGGGGATTTCAAGTTTGAATCCAAGTCTATCAAAAAGCTTTACTCCCATAGGTTTCTGCCAATAGCTACCTAGAACAAGAGTCTGTCAGGGTGGTGTTTTTGTAGCATACTGGAACTCTGATCATTCCCAAAACTGGAACAATAGAGTCATCGTAAGCTTGAAGATTGTCTGTTGCATAAGTAAGAGAAAGTTGCAAAGAATATCAATGGTATGCAGGGGTATCTGTTCCTTTCATTCTCACATGTGCATCAAACATCTCAAAAAGGCATGATAAGTGAGCTAATGAGTGGCAAGTAACATTCAAGTGGCATGCAAGTTCCAGGCAACAATTATTTTCAACAGAGCACCTAACCACATCCCCTGACACTTAACAGGATTATCAAAATTGAATCCCCCATCATCAACATGACCAGAAACTTAACTTGACCAACCACATAAACACTGTGCTACAAGGCAAGGTCAGAGGCTAGGAATTCTGTGGTGAGTAACTCAGCTCTTGATTCCCAATTCCTTTCCACCATCTACAAGGCACAAATCAGCATTGTGATGGAATACTCTCCACTTGCCTTGAGTGTTGCTTCAAAGACACTCAAGAAATTCAACACCAACCAAGACAAGCAGCCCACTTGATTGGCAATCCATTCACCCCTTAAAAAGTAATTCCCTCCACCACCAGCACACTGTGGCAGTTGTATGTTCCACCTACAAGATGCACTACAGCAACTTGCCAAGCCTCCTTTGACATAATCTTCCAAACTTGTGACCTCTACCACATAGAAAAGTGGGCAGTAGGCACTTGGGAACACCACCGCTTGCAAGCTCCCCTCCAAATCACACACAATCCTGACTTGGAAATATATCACTGTTCCTTCACTGTCACTGAGGCAAAGTCCTGGAACTCCCCTCATAACAGCACTGTGGGTGTAACTGTATCACACAGACTGCAGTGATTCAGGAAGGTGGGTGACCACCATATTCTCAAGGGCAGTTAGGGATGGGCAATAAATACTGGTATTGCCAGCAATGCCTACATCCCATGAATGGATAAAAAAAATCTGCTTTAACCATTCACATGGCGGCGAGTTCCACATTCTCTGTAAAAGAAATTCCTCCTTAGTTCTTTATTTGATCTGTTAGTGGCTGTTATATTTGTGGTCCCATGTTCAAGACTCAATCACAAATGGAAATAATTTTTCCATATCCACCATTCCCAATTTCTTTGTCATTTTAAAAACCTCTAAGGGTTGTTTTTTTCCAAAGAAAAGAACCCCAGCCTATTCCATCTTTCCAAATGTTGGATGCTTTCAATTCTGGTAACATTCTTAGAAACCAGCCTGTATTTTACGGTCCCCGGGACAAATTGTCAGGCGGGCAAAAGGTGTAAAATTGGGCAAAATGCCATGGGCACTGGTGCCTTCCTGCCTACCTCCGCCCTGCAGCAATTTTATGTGTGTTGGGGGAGGGGTCAGGAGCCCACCCATCTGTGGGCCAATTGAGGTTTTTACAGTAGCTAATTAATGGTTGCTTAAGGGCCTCTTCCTGCCCACATCACAATTATTCTCATAATGAATGGAGGCCCATACCACTAGTGAAATGAGGCTGTTTACACTGCTTAGAGGTGGAAGCCTTGAGGGGAAGGTAGCTCCTTTATGGGTCCTATGGACCATCAGAGGTCCCTCCAAGGTGGGGGAGTCCCCAGCCAAGCATAAAATCCAGACCATTTTTTCTGCACTTTCTTCATGTTTCATCAGTATTTGGTTGTATAGAGACCAAAACTACACACAATACTCCAAGTGTGGTCTAACTAAATCTCCATATAAATTTAACATTACCTTACTGTTTTTGTATTCTATTCCTCTAGAAATGAACTCCAGTACATTTTTTGCATTCTTTATGACCTTATTAACTCATGCTGCTACTTTTGCTGCTCTGTATATGTGTATTACCAGGTCTCTTTTCTTCTTTATCACTTTTAGTACCTTACTTTCTGTTATATCTTATGGTTTCCTTAAGTTCGAAATAATCACACTATTTTACACAAAGACAGGAGATGACATCAGATATATTTATCAGATCTCACCATGTGCTGTGAAACAATGCATTCTTGTTTTGGTGCACAGGCTGTAGTGCAGTAGCAAGTGATAAGGCATTCTGGATATATGTATGTGTACAAAACAATATAGTTCCTAACTGCTTTTGAATAATATAACAATATCACACTTTCCAAAGAATAAGTGGCCTTCTTAATTCTCCCATAAAAATGAACCCTACATTTCAATATATTGACTATTATTTGCCATTTATCCGTCCATTCTGCAAGCCTATATATGTCTCCCAATATTTTGGTACAAGTCTCCACATTTTTAGCTATATCTTCAATTTAGTATTATCTACAAGTGTCAACACATCAAAATCATTTACATACATGGCGAACAGGAGTGGTACCAGCAGAGATTCCTGCAAGACAGAATTTCCCACTCACCATGAATCTGAAAAACTTCGCTTAACTCCTACCCTCTGTTTCCTCTTTTGTACTTCAATCCATTTTGCTACCTAGCCCTGACTCCACATGCCCAGACCTTTGTTGTGAGTTTCTTACTGGTACTTTATTGATGGCCTTCTGAAAATCCATGTCGTACCAAATCTATTGCATTGCCCTTTATCTACTCTTTCTATTATTTCTTCAAAGAATTCAATAAGGTTGGCTAAACATGACTTTTTAAATTTCATGGTAGTATTTTTTAATATATTCTTCCATTTCTAGATGTTTTGTTATCTGATCCTTTAACAATTATTCTAGTATCTTTCCTATCACTGTTGTTAAACTAATTGGTCTGTCCTCTCAAACCACCACTCATCTTCAATCTCCCTGCAATTGCACTATTACGTATTTGTTTAAGGGGGTTTATCAAAAATTCAATAATTTTTACTAAAAACACCAGCTGCTCTATGTTTTCATGTGACTTCATATACTAAGATCTGTTAAAATGATTAAAGTCATTCAAACAAAAGAATAGTTAAAATACTTGGTTAAGTCTAAAATGTAGTGTTAAAAATAAAACCTACATTATTTACTTAAAGTTCAGAGCTTGATCATGATCTTAGTAAAGGAAGTCACACGAAAACAAAGTGCAGGTTGTGCTTTTCAATTTAGTATAAGTGCTTCAAGTTCTGACGGTGCCACTTGTACAAACAAGCAATGTGACACTAATGTCATAAAGCCTTTGAATGCATTGGTGCCTCTCAAATCCATGTCCATCTTTCCTGTAAATCCATGTTTAAATGGCTTCAATCAAATTTCCACCCTGCCACAGGACTGAAATGACACCTTTCAAAGTCACAGATGACATCCAATATGGCTGTCACCATGATAAACTAGCTTTCCTCTTCCTTTTGACCTGTCTTCAGCCTCTGATATGATTGACCATACAATCCTCCTCCAACATCTTTCCTTCATAGTTCAGCTGGGTGGGATTGCACTCCCCTGGTTGCATCCTTATCTATCCAGTTGTAGACATAGAATCATCTGCAATAGCTTCTCTTCCCTCTCCCACATCTCTAGGTTATCCTTGGCTGTGTCCTATTTCTTACTTACATGCTGCCCCTTGGCGACATTACCCCAAAACAGATCAGGGTCCCCAATTGCACCAATGAGACCCAGAAAAACCTCACCACAAACTCTTTTGATTTCTTCCCTCTCTCTGATTTGTCACACTGTTCATCTGGGATTTCCTCCAGCTAACTATTGGAAAGACCGAAGTCATTGTGCTGGATTTTCCGGCAGGCATCAGGAACCCGATATCAGGCCCATATGGGGGTCCCCATCAGTGTGGCCGCCAGCACAGCCTTCAGGAATCAGCCTCCTAATTGATGTTCCTATTAAGTACGGTGGGCAGCTTCCCAAGGCTGGAGGCCCAATCAGAGGGCCTGCAGCACAGTAGAGTCGGCAGCTCCACCAGTAGATATGGGTGCTTCTGAGGCAACAAGGCTATTGTAAAGGCACCAACATGGAGGAGCTCTCAATTGCCTCCAGAGAAGTCAGCAAATAAAGAAATTTGAAGCCAGTAGGGCCATTGGGGTGGATGGGAAACCCTCCACAGGAATGGTTTCGGACAAGGTTGGGGTCTTTCATCCCCTTAGCCCCATCATTGAGGTGTGGTGCCAATAGCTTTGATGGCACCCGCCTGCTAGCCTGCTGCAGGGAGGCCACCTCCAATGATCCAATGGTTCAACACTCGGCACCATTGCAAAAAGGCCTTTTAATTGCCCTAATCGGCTGCCCACTCATGTAGATCAGCAGGCAACCGTGCTCTGAGCCACCTCTGGGAAATTGGCTCAGAGATGGGAATGTGTTGGGGAACCAAAGTGGTTCTCCCCTAGTTTACTTCATCCCACTCTGCCTCCAACCATGTCTCCAGAGGGCCAGGAAAATTCAATCTATTGTCTTCAGTCACCCCAACAAACTCCATTCTCTAGCTATTGACTTGATCCCTCTCCCAGCTGTCTGAGGCTGAACCAGACCATTTGCAAACTTGATGTTGTATTTGACACAGAGATGAGCGATCTATCAATAGGACACCATCTATATCCACAACCATACATTGCCTGACTCCACCACTGTCTCAGCTCCTTGCTGAAATCTTCAGCCATGCCGTTGTTACCTCTAAGTTTGAGTATTCCAACGCACTTCTGGATGGTCTGCCATCTTCCACCCTACATAAACTGGAGCTAATTCAAAACTTTGATGTCTGTATCCTAATTTTCACCAAATCCATTCACCCATCATCCCTGTGAACTACATTCATTCCCAGGCCAGCAATGTATTGATTGTAAAATTCTAATTCTTGTTTTCAAATCTCTCCATGGTCTCAGTCCTCCATAACCTCTGTAACTTGCTTCAAACCTTCGACCCTGTGAGACCTCGGCCCCTTCTCCTCTTGCACATCTCCAATTACAATCGCTCTACCACTGATGACTGGGACTTCAGCTGCCTAAGCAGCTAAGCTGTCAAATTCCCTCCATAAACCTTTCTGCCTCTGGACTTGGGACCTTGACTTCCTTGAGTTTGGCTACTTTGTCTGGCCTGTCCATTTAACACCGCTCAGCTTTTTTCATTCCGTTCATTTCCTACTTGTTAGCCTTTTGAGTGAAAGTGAGGTAAAGCATCTATTCATTATCCCTACCTTTTCCATTTCATACCCTGTAAGTTAATGTTGCTCCTCCTTTAGCAGCCCTATTCCTATCTTAATTTTCCTTTAGTTACTTGTGCATTTTTCATATTTAATGATATTTTCATTTCATGTTTCCTCCTTGTCTTCCAACTTGTCTTTGTAATCTCTCTCCTACACTGACCACATTCTCTTTTGTCACCCTTTCCTTTATTGTTTATGTGCCTTTTTCTTCAGGTACAATTTCGCCCTTGTATGCCCTCTTTTCAGACTAATAGATTGTCATTTTTCATGATTTTTGACCATTTTGCCATGGAAAAGACATGAAAATAAAGGGCTGAATTTTACAAGTCCTTTGGTGACAGGCTGGGAGGCAGTAAGGCTGGAAAAATGGCAGAGGAAAGTTTTGGGGGTGTGTGCTCAATGTCTTCCCAGTGTCATGCCATTTCAGCAGCAGTGGGAAAGCTGACAGAAGATCTGCCCAACTGTAGCCCATTTGAGCCACTTAAGTGGCCATTTAAGGAACATTTTCCTTCTTCATGTGCATTTTGCCTGCACAGGGGTCTGCTGCCACATGGGAAGACCATCCAGTCAAACCTTACAACCTCCCAGTGGGGTCCAAAGGGCAACCCTCCTGTTTGGGCCCTTTTGGGCCCACGAATTGCCCCCAATGGCAATGGCATCACCTGTTCCTCATGATACCGGCCCCACCACAATTGCCAGAGCCTGCATGACAGGCCCCACTGTCCCCCGAGAATATTTACCTCTCCTCAAGGGTGCCTCAGCCATTCAAACACCCTCTTGCTGCAACTGTAGCTGCAGCCTCAGCAGTGGCCACTGCTAGCAGTGGCGCTGCTGAGGCCGTCGAGCTGCCGACCCTCTGACTGGGCCGGCAGCTCTCGGAGAGTTGGCCACCGTCCTTAATAGGGATGGCAGCCATGGTCGTAACCACTTAATTGGCCACCTCCCAGGAAGATGCCTCTTTAGATCTTGCTGTTTGCCAGAGCAGTGTCGCCTCTCACTTTGGTCCTCCTGGTAAGGCCTCTGCCAATTTTGGCAAAATTCTGGCCACCAAACGTTATTTTCAATATTTCTTTCCAGCAAAGCATATTCCTGTGAGATTACAAAAGGGCATATAGATGAAAGGTGGTTAGATGAAAGTCATTTTCTTCAAAAAACTTAACTAAAACCAATTCTTTGGCTTGTCTGGATAATTTAAGAGCACTTTATATCCATTGTATAAAGAATCCCTTTGACCTATGTGAAGATGGAGATAAAGAAGTAAGGAAAACAAGGGGCAGAATCGTCCCAAATTTGCACTAAGTACAGTAGTGAGTGGGAAAAGGAACGTTTTACCCACTGGCTACAATGGCGGCTTTTTGCGCCGTATTGTTCCCTTCCCTTAATATTGCATTCCTGGGAAACATGCCGGGTCGTTGGCGGTGTGGCCTCTGACCTGTCCGCCCTGCCATCACCTCAGGCCTCAGCGTCATATTTAAAGGACCGCCCAAGCATAAAGCTAGCATTCTTCAAGGGATAGGAAGCTGCTGGGAACTGATGGCTGCCAAAGGGAGGAAACATGCTGCCCCCAAATTTAGCAACGCCTCCCTTGAGCACCTACTGGACGCAGTGGAGGCCCACCATGAAGTCCTCTACCCCTGCTCTGGATGAAGACCAGCAAGTAAGGTCACCAATCCAGCATCCGGACGTTGTGGCAGCAGAGGACAGCCACCCAGTGATGAAAGAGGGTGAATGATCTTCTCTGTCCTGCTAGGGTAAGTCATTCTTCTCATCACTCTCAACTCACACACTCAAAAACCCATCACACATCCATAGGGATCTCACTCACCGCCAGTTCAAGGGACATCAACACTCACTCTCTCAGACACACATTCATCTGCCCTGCGGATCGTGTCCTCATCCCGTCCATGGCACCACTCACCACCCGCACATACCAGGCATCCTTATTATCTGGCAGGTGTCCTGCTTACACTCTCTCCATCTGTATTCATGCAGGACAAGCTGGCACACGACAACAGGGAGAGGTTGCAGAGAGATGGAGGAATGCCTGACTTCAAGGTCCTCACAGACTTTGAAAATAGAGTCAGCCAGCTAGCTGGCGACAATCTAGACCGTTCCTGTGCTGACGGTGTGGTCAGTGGTGCTCAAGCAAGTGAGGATCCAGCAGTGCAACATCCATTATTCAACCATGCTGTGAGTGAGTTCCCCTGTTCTACAGTCCCCTGCTATGCACTAATTATCTCTCCTTGCTTTCACAGGCACATCTGGGAAGCAGCCGAGTGGGTCCACGACCCAAATCCTCAACTCAAGCCCCAAAGACACCTTGGAAGAAGAAGCTGATGATGCTCTCATTGAAGTCCCATCACAGCACTCACCCACACCCTCCATCAGCGCAGATACACACACCTCAGTGGGACCTAGCTCTAGGGTAGTCTTGGGGTCACAATCTGGTGAGCACATCGCACTGTCTGATTCACATCAGGCAGCGGCAGGGACTTCCCAGGGTGCCAGCATTCAGAGGACTGTTGAAGGCCAGAAACTTACTGAGTTCAAGTCAAATGAGCAGCATCTGGACTTGGTCATGTCACAGTTGCTGGAACTGCAAAGGCAAGCTCGGGAACATCAGGAAGGGATGTCTGCTGCACTCCTCGGATTGCAAGGCACAATGGAGGAGTCTGTCCATCTTCAGTCTGAGGTGATAGCGCCGGCATGCCAATGCACAAAGGTCAACGAGGTAGGATGGTGACCATCATGGAGATCTTGGTCCAGAACATTGATCCTGCACTGCTGCGTGGGCTAAACCACATTACTGACATGATAGTTGGCCTCCAATAGTGTCAACACAAGAGGGCTGCGGGGTAGCTCGACCTCACTCCAGCTTCACCTTCTCCTCAAGGAATCAGCCAGGGGCCATTGGGCACCCATAAGGTGGAGGATCAGCAAGTGCACACACCGGGGCAATCAACCCAACTGACTCTGGGAGTGTCTGGGCCATCTGAATCCCCTCTTCCTGTGTTCCCAACTGCGCCAGCTCTACAGACTGAGGACAGTGCCACTGCTGTACAGCAGGACCCCGAAAGCAGGCTGGGCCCTCCAGAGGACACTCGTCAAGGTCATCACAGACAGGAGTAGCAGTCCGCAGGTTCCCTCTACCTCTGCTGTGTATGTCGGATTAGGAAGGTTAAGGAAATGTAATTTCACCATGTGGGTACAGGTGTTAATCACTTGTGCATTATGTTGACTATTGTAAATAAACTCCCAACAATGTCACCCTGTCTATGGCTCCTTGTTATGATGAGCAGTGTTCGTGTCAGTATGAAGTGAAAGTTTGGTTCCTGACAAGATAAAGGCAGGTGTCTCAGTCCAGGGCCTCTTCCCTGTGCTTTGTGCAATCCTCCCAGCACACTGATGGTGCGCCTTCATAATCACTGGACACATCAGTCATGCCTGCATCTCAAAGGGGCTTATTGTTGCTGCCAGAATGTCCTGGGCCAGCGGCACAAAGTTCTGTCATTCTCTCTGTTTGCTCTCAGAATCTTTGAAGTGTGGCTGGTCTCCCATCCCATCAGCATCTGTGTCCGGTAAAAGTGTGGTCCTGAGGGACTCAGCTCACAATCGATGCCATAAGATCAGGAGAAGTTAAGGTTTCCCTGCTGCATCTCCTGTTCACAGAACACAAGCGAGCTGCCCTCAGCCAGACAGGAGTCAGGCATTCACATAAGCTATGAGAGGATCTATGCAGTGTCCCCACTACATATTATCATCATCCTCCTGGACTGTAGGAACTATGGGCATCCACTGCATCTCTATGACAGAAGCCTTATCACAGAGGCTATGTGCGCTGCCATCAGCAAGGCAGGAGTCAAACGTTCACAAATGCAATGTGAGGATCTATGGAGTGTCCCCACTACATGTCGTCATCATCCTCCACAAATCAAGCAGTTACGAGCCCATGCGCCTGCCTCGTCTGGACAACGCAAAGGCCTCCTCACCGTCAACCTCACCTTCGAGGGCCTCTCACCCTCATCCCCATCGATGTCTTCATCATCAGTGGAAATGTGCAGCTTCTCCATCTCCTCCTCAGGCAGCTCCTCCCCCTATTGCAGCGCCAGGTTGTGAAGGGCACAGCAGGCAATGCTGATGCATGACATCCTCTGTGGACTGTGTTGCAGGGCTCCACCGGACCAGTCCAGGTACTGAAACCTTATTTTCAATGTCCCAATGGTTAGCTCCACTAAAGTGCAAGTTGCAGCATGAGTCTTGTTGCACCTTCTCTCTGCTGCACTCTGAGGCCGCTACACGGGTGTCATCAGCCGCGTCCTTTGCAGATAGCCCTTGTCCCCAAGGATCCAACCCTGTAGCCTCTGTGGACTCTGGAAGACATCAGGGATCTGAGACCTGCTAAGAATATAAGAGTCGTGGACACTCCCATGGAATCATGCGCAGGCCTGCAGGATGTGTTTGTGTTGGTCGCACACCAGCTGAACATTCAGCGAGTGGAAGCCCTTGTGGTTGATGTAGTTGACTGCTTGTTGCCACGGAGATCTGAGCGGCATGTGAGCACAGTCAATGACACCCCCGGCTCCTGTGGAAAACCCGAGAACTGCGCAAATCCCAGTGCTCATGCTTCCTTGCATGCTTGATCCTGGGCAAAATGCACAAAGTTGCGTGCCTTTGAGAATATGGTGTTCATGTCCTCCTGGATGCACTTGTGTGTGGAGGCTTGTGATATCCCACAGAGGTTACCTGTAGAGCCCTGGGAGGAACCACTGGTGTAGAAATTGAGCACTGTGGTCACTTTCATGGCCACTGGCCGTGGATGCCCTCCAAGTCCCCATGGCGCCAAATCCTGCAGCAGATGGCACATGTGACCGACCAGTTCCATGGGCATGCACAGTCTTCAGTGACACTGGTTCTCTGTCAACTGCAGGAATGACAAGTGCTGTCCATAGACCCTGGATCTAGCTGGGCTCCAACCTATGATGGCTCACTGTGGCTCTTCAGCAGTGTACGCAGGACCCCCCAGCCACCCCTTCTTTTTGAGCGTGCTGCTCATCTCCCTGCCCAGCCAGGCGCATCTGTCACTCTCTCTTCTCCTTTTTTGTCTGCGCTCCTTGTAAGCCATGAGGCATACAGCTAGGCCACCAGGCTCCATGCTCCTGATGTACTCCTCCTGCAGAATGAAAGAGAGGGATGCATGGGTTAGTTTGGGTTTACTAAGTAACTTTCTTGGTTAAGTCTGAAGGCCCCTTAATGCGTCGCAGAAAGTGCTGGCCCCACTTGGATTCATAGTTTAGTGCGCTGCATGGCTGCCCAAGACCCCACCCACATCCACCCCACTCCACTTGACCGATTGGCAGCAGTTTCGCCCTCTGGACTGCATGTTGTGCTCTCAGCTCAGGTGCAGGCATTCTCCTAACCCGCGCTGCAAGGCTGCACTGTTAGCTTGAACCATGGGGGAGACTGGTCCAAACCTGAATGAAAAAGTTGCAAGGGGTTGTGTCTGCTTCCACTAGAAACTGCTCCATGTCCAGCTTTCACAAGGGGACTGTACAACTTGCCCAGTTGGAGTCCAATTGTTCTGCAGCCCCCTAAAATGCTCATTAATTTGCAGTCTGCGCTTGGGGGTGAAAAGTTCAGGAGCATTTGGTGACACTTTCATGCCTCTGCGTTCCTTGAGTGGGCAGATGTTCTGGAGGCCTGACTCCATGCATGTCAATGTAGCAGCACCTGAACTGTCTCAGCTGTGGAAGAATACTCACTTAATACAAGGTTCCCCTAATGAGTGGCCGCTTCCTCCCCCACCCACCGCATGGCTTGCGCACTACCATGAGACTGTGCTGTCTTGCACCCTGCTAACTTGCCCCAACTGCAGTGCAGCCCTTGCCACAGCATCGCACTGTCAGCCAGCCGGGAAAAAGTGACTTGCCTGTGCACTCGCCAAAATGCGTGGCACCTCTTCCTTGAAGTCGAATGGGCGGCCCTCGTGAGCGCTGCGCAATGTTAATGTGCACTCACCTTCGAGTTCCCCTCGAAGTTCAGCTTGTCAGGTGCACACCTTTTAAATGCAATCACACCGATGTGCTCAGATGATCCAGCATCGGGAGATGATTCTGGTGGGCAGGCAAGAAGATGAGATGCAAATGCATTGAAATTAGGTTCCCACTGTTGGTCGGTGGGAAAGGCGGCCCGCCATTGACAGGCTGAGCGGATGATCACAAATTGGTTTCACGATGGTGAAAACCAAGTTGGGCCTTCTCACCATATTTTCCGCTCATGGCCGTGATGGCACCCAACACCAACGGGGCAGAAAATTTCAGCCAAGATTTTTGAAATAGAAAGGTTTTTCATAGGATATCACTTGGCAACATCCATGTTGCTTTTTTTCTCTTCAATATTTATGTTTTTCTAGTCAATGATGACCAGGCCTGAATGCAATGCTCAACAAGGACTCTGACCATTACATTGTAAACCTTAACATAAATTTGGAAGATGTTACTATATTGTTCTGGCTACATACCCCAATATTCTATTAGCATTTTAATTCCTTTGCCATTTTGTCTAGACACCAAAAATGGCTTTCTGTGTCTTCCTGTACTAATGTAATTTCATCCTTTGTATCCATATGATTGGACCAATCTGGTTAAACAATACACAGTACTGTATATTTAACACAATTAACTTTTACTCAAGATAATATTTCATCTTCTGTAAATCTACTGATCTGTCTTCTGTCTGTGTTCCTATGGGCCTTCACTTTAATTAGAAAATTTCCATGCGGAAGTTAGTCACACTCACCCCTCAGCTCTTTACAATCAAAAGAATGCATTACAGGAAGTATTGTAAATTGCAATCTGTGTTATGCATTGAAGCATTTCCACTTTATACACTCAAACTTCAGTGATACCAGTGGCCATTGTGACTTGGTAGCCTCTAATTACACTGGCACACATGGGGTATGATTCGCATCTGCTTTGTGCCTATTTTACAGGTACAAGGCTGATATAAAAAGGAGTGGTGACTCATTACACAGGATCTCTGACCCTTTTCATGCATCATTTGCACTTCTAGAGAGCTCTGAGAGCTAGTGGTCGGGCAGCTGAAGCATGTAGCAATATTCAAATGTAGTGCAAATGGCATGAGAGTGACATCAAAACTTGAGGACTCGAAACGTCAACTCTTTTCTTCTCTGCCGATGCTGCCAGACCTGCTGAGTTTTTCCAGGTAATTCTGTTTTTGTTTTCAAAACTTATCTGTTCTTATTCTGAGCCAGGCCCAATTGGTGTAGCACTGACTGAAAGTCAGCCTAAGCAGTTGCATTTGCTCCTCAGGTCGAAGGATCTGAAAAGAAGAGCCAGTAACCTCTCTGAGTCGATAACGATTAAAATTTCAGTTGGTCAGATTGGGGGCTGAGGGGCAGGAAAGGAGTGGGTTATTTCCGTCATTCGATTTTAACTGCCCTCCCCACCCCACCCCCCAACCACACTGCCTGGCAGAATCATGGTGGCAGCAATACACTGATCATCCCAATACAATTAAAAGTTTAAGTCATCTGAGGTCCAGTTTCAAGGAATGACAACAAGAATCATGTCTTTTGACACCAAATGATTTTCACAAATGTGTTCAGTTTATGAATCACTCATTGATCCCATTATTAAATAAATCCCTGCTGGACAAGAGAATAAAGCCCCACATTCTGCATTTAATTTAATAGCTGTGTGACAGAATAGAAAAGTATCATATTGTATTATTTGAGAAAGTGGATTCTTTAGTGAAGTCATTGTTGAATGGATTGCCAGGGTAATTAACCTATCTTATTTATGTCAATTGTTGCTCGATATTCTTCATTTGCATTTTTATGTATTTATAAAATTAAAAACAAAAAAGTCACCTTTCAATTTAGTCAGTCACAAATTAATATAATTATTTGCCTAAGAGAAAAATAACGTAGGATCCAGTCTGCATTATATCAGAGGTGGTGGGATTTCAGGGAACCTTTATAACGAATTGCAATTTTTGAATAACTGGACTGCTAATTATGAACTTGGTTGAGTTGCTGGAAGATTTTTTCTTGCCATTAGTTTTCTTAACCAAAGTCACAAGCTTCTGCCCTGGTGAATGACATCTGATATATGTTATTACACTAAAATAATATACACTAAAGTGTAAGTTACTTAAATCTCAGCCTTTCTACGCTGGCCTCTCAGGCACCCTGTGCTGCAAAGGCAGGAATAAGCTGTTCCATTTCAGTGCTCTATACTTCAGCCAAATTGCAAGCCTGAAGAATCCAGACTGCCAAAAACAACAATTCACAACCTGCCCTGAACCCAAATTTAAGAACTAAGACAGCATCCAATGACAGCCTGAGCCTCTTCCTCTGTCTGAGCCATTGTTACCCTATTATGCCTCAATGATAATTAACTTACTGATTCATTTGCAAGGCACCATGGTAAACTCAGAATATACATCTAACCCTCTACAATACATTCTATGCTTTGTTGTGGGAAGTCAGATTTGTTTCATTCTCGGATTTTTCATAAATGAGACACACTCTTAGTATACAAATCACAGTAAGTTTTGCTGCTTTGTGCTACAATAACCAGAGACCTCTGAATTGTTTGTGCATTTGTAAAACAGGGTCATAAAGTTCACTGGTACAAAAGAATTCTTTAAAAAGCAGCGCGGCTTCACAAACAGTCATTGGTTTCTGATACTGGACAACTGACAGAATTTGCTAATGATTTTCAGGTGGCTGGAGGGCAAAACCTACTTTACGTCCTTTATGCCTTCTCCAGCAAAAACAACATAACCTTGATATTCTCTCCATTTCACATCAGTGACAGGTTAAACAAAGGCATGCATTTGACAGGACCCTCTGAGGAGCATTCAATGGTGGTGGGTTTTAATATTCCTGCCAATTTCCGCATGGAATCAAAAGTATATTATTAACATACTTTTTAAGACATATGAAGTAAATTGTCTAATTGAGAGTTGGCTGATGGGGGTGATGGGGGAGGGGGACTGGTGTGGAAGGGAGGAAAATGGTTTATATTCTTGAGCTCCTTTCTGGTTTTATACTTTCATAATGGATTAGCTGGAAAACTCTATCTTCTTCAAAAATAAAGGGAAATTGCTTCACGTGTATCAGAATCAGGCTTGGCAAGCTTTCATGCCTTTTTGCACTTGTATTACCTTTGGCTGCATTATTCTAAAGGGATTAAATTAACCACAAACAATGGTACGGAACCCAATAATTACTTTTCTACAACAAAATTATTGCAAAAATGTCTGATCATGGCTGTCTCTTTTGATGAGGGGGATGTGCATTAGTCACAGACAATATCATTTGTGACTTTGATTGGAATTGTATCAGTACTGTGGCAGGGGTATACACCTGATTGATGAGATTTAAAGGTGGGAGGAGTTTTACAGCTTCCCACCAGCATATTTGAAAGCAGCAGGGCACAGAAAATAAAACTGGTGCCCAGTCCATGACCTTCCCAACCACCTCTGATCTGTCCCCCATATTATGATGGGCAGGTGTGTGTCAGGCAACCCACCCATCCTTAGACCTATTGAAGTCAATTAATGGCCAGTTAAAGGTCTCATCTGAAGCTGGGGAAGGCAGAAAAAGGAGGGCAGCCCGTTAGGTTTACCATCTTGGGTGAAAGGTGGGAAGGAAGGGGGCACCTCCTTTTTGAGGGTGGGGGGGTTAGTCCCCTGTGCCCATTGGGGCACCCCCAAGATGGTACCCCCCCCACTTTGTGCCTCCCCTCTCCCTGGGTTCTAAAACTTGACCACTCCTCACCTCTCCCACTTTGCTAGAGTCCCCAACCAAAATCCCACATTTACCTAAGCCTGGTATCCATGTTCTACTCTTCCAGGGAAACGCAAAAGCAGCCACTATCTGCTCCTGACACTGCTGGGACCACAAGAGCTGCCAGCCAGCCAGATTGGTTGGCAGCTCATGAGGTCAGGGCGTCCTGTGCCTGAGAGGTGGAATTCCCTCTCTCAGCTTATTAAAGCTGCCCCCAGCATATTATTTTGCTGCAGGGCAGCCCGTCTTAAGGTCAGTGGACTCAAGGTGGACTTTTCTGTCTGGCTGGAGGGATGAGGAATACGTGCACCCATCCCACCCCCAATAAAATTCACCCCATGGAGTTGCAGCATAGCTGGTCACGGATTTAGGACACCACTTCATGCTCAAGGGCATGGAGATGGGTCTGTTGTTTGCAAGGACAATTGGGTAGAGAGTGAGTTTTAAGAGAAGGGGATGATGGCGGTGGATTTGAAAGGAAGAGAGATAGGAGCTGAAGTGAGGGAATCATTTGCAATGCCAGCTTGCATAGGGGCCAGGAGGGAAAGTTAGATGGTTAGTTGATTAATGGGGCTGCAGTCAAAGCAGCAGGAGGTTATCTTGGCTCTCCAGAATGACCTTGAAATAGTAGGTGGTGTTGGCACAGGGGAGTGAGTCCAACAGTGCTTTGAATCTTCCAACAAGATCTGTTGATGGATGATTGAACCAGTAGTGTGCCAGATAAACTGAAATAGGTACCTCTTGGACTTTGGGGAATTTAGATGGGGGCCATACCAGTGGGAGCAGTTCCAATCCTTGCTTCCTGCAGTAGGAGAGAGTAAAGGTTTTACTGGGAGCAATGGCACTGAAGATAGACATGAGGGAATAGTTAAGCAGATTGACAGCTGTTGATGCATTTTGGTAAAGCTGGGGTCAAAGGTTAGGCATTTAGGAGATTGAAAGTATTGTAGCTGTAAGTGAATTGTAACTGAAAGTAATTGAAAGAGAATTGAGGAAGAGTTTTTGCAAGGACAGGTGCAAAGAGGCGGGGAATATAGGTGGTGAAGGATTTGTGAGGAATTGGTCAAAGATGGCTATTTCTTATGGAAGTAGAGAGACCAGGTTTTTTTTTATTCATTCTCAGGATGTGGGCTTTGCTGGCTGGACCAGCATTTATTGCCCATCCCTAGTTGACCTTGAGAAGGTGGTGGTGAGCTGCCTTCTTGAACTGTTGCGGTCCATGTGGTGTAGGTACACCCACAGTGCTGTGAGGAAGAGAGTTCCAGGATTTTGACCCAATGACTGTGAAGGAACGGTGATATATTTCCAAGTCAGGATGGTGAGTGACTTGGAGGGGAACTTACAGGTGGTGGTGTTCCCTCTACCTGCTGCCCTTGTCCTTCTAGATGGTAGTGGTTGTGGGTTTAGCAGGTACTGTCGAAGGAGCCTTGGTGAATTCCTGCAGTGCATCCTGTAGATGGTATACACTGCTGCTACTGTGTGTCGGTGGTGGAGGGAGTGAATGTTTGTGGTTGTGGTGCCAATCAAGCAGGCTGCTTTGTCCTGGAGGGTGTCAAGCTTCTTGAGTGTTATGGGAGCTGCACTCATCCAGGCAAGTGGGGAGTATTCCATCACACACCTGACTTGTGCCTTATAGATGGTGGACAGGCTTTGGGGAGTTAGGAGGTGAGTCACTCGTCACCCGATTCCTAGATTCTGACCTGCTCTTGTGGCCACAGTATTTAAATGGTTAGTCCAGTTCAGTTTCTGGTCAATAGTAACCCCCAGGATATTGATAGTGGGGGATTCAGTAATGGTAATGCCATTGAACATCAAGGGGTGATGGATTGGATTTTCTCTTGTTGGAAATGGTCATTATGTGGTGCGAATGTTACTTGCCACTTGTCAGCCCAAGTCTGGATATTGTCCAGGTCTTGCTGCTTTTGGACATGGACTGCTTCAGTATCTGAGGAGTCATGAATGGTGCTGAACATTGTGCAATCTTCAGCAAACATTCCCACTTCTGACCCTATGATAGAAGGAAGATCATTGATGAAGCAGCTGAAGATGGTTGGGCTGAGGACACTACCCTGAGGAACTCCTGCAGTGATGTCCTGGAGCTGAGAAGACTGACCTCCAACAACCACAACCATCTTCCTTTGTGACTCCAACCAGTGGAGAGTTTTCCCTCTGATTCCCATTGACTGCAGTTTGCTAGGGCTTCTTGATGCCACACTCGATCAAATACGGCCTTGATTTCAAGGGCAGTCACTCTCCCTCACCTCTGGAGTTCAGCTCTTTGGTCCATGTTTGAACCAAGGCTGTAATGAGGTTAGGATCTGAATGGCCCTGGCGGAACCCAAACTGAGCATCAGTGAGCAGGTTATTGTTAAGCAAGTGACACTTGATTGCACTTGATGACGCTTCCATTACTTTATTGATGATCGAGTGTAGACTGATGGGGCGGTAGTTGGCTGGGTTTGATTTGTCCTGCTTTTTGTGTACAGGACAAATCTGGGCAATTTTCCACATAGCCGGGTAGATGCCAGATTTGTAGCTGTACTGGAACAGCTTGGCTAGGGGCGCAGCAAGTTCTGGAGCACAAGTCTTCAGTACTACTGCCTGAATATTGTCAGGGCCCATAGCCTTTGCAGTATCCATCACCATCAACTATTTCTTGATATCACATGGAGTGAACCGAATTGGCTGAAGACTGGCATCTGTGATGTTGGGGACCTCCAGAGGAGCCCGAGATGGATCATCCGCTTGGCACTTCTGGCTGAAGATGGTTGCGAATGCTTCAGCCTTATCTTTTGCAATGATGTGCTGGGCTCCTCCATCATTGAGGATGGGGATATTTGTGAAGCCTCCTCCTCCAGCGAGTTGTTTAATTGTCCACCACCATTCACGACTGGATGTAGCAGGACTGCAGATTTTAGATCTGATCCGTTGGTTGTGGGATCACTTAGCTCTGTCTATCACTTGCTGCTTTTGCTGTTTGACGCGCAAATAGTCCTATGATATAGCTTCACCAGGTTGACACCTCATTTTTAGGTATTCCTCGTGCTGCTCCTGACATGCCCTCCTGCACTCTTCATTAAACCAGAGTTGGTCCTCTGGCTTGATGGTAGTAGTAGAGTGGGGGATATGCTGGGCCATGAGGCATAAACAAATTATATTCAAGTGCAATTCTGCTGCTGCTGATGACCCACAGTGCCTCATGGTTGCCCAGTCTTGAGTTGCTAAATCTGTTCAAAATCTATCCCATTTAGCACGGTGGTAATGCCACACAACACGATGGAGGGTATCCTCAATGTGAAGGCGGGACTTCGTCTCCACAACTGTGCCGTGGTCACTCCTACCGATACTGTCATGGACAAATGCATCTGCGGCAGGCAGGATGGTAAGGATGAATGTTCTTCCCTTTTGTTGGTTCCCTCGCCAACTGCCGCAGATCCAGCTACTCTTGGTGATGGACATTGAAGTCCCCCACCCAGAGTACATTCTGCACCCTTGCCACCTCCAAGTGATGTTCAACATGAGGGTCTGATTCATCAGATGAGGGAGGTTAGTACGTGGTAATCAGCAGGAAGTTTCCTTTCCCATGTTTGACCTGATGTCATGAGGCTTCTTGGGGTTCAGAGGCGACGTTAAGGACTCCCAGGGCAACTTCTTCCTAACTGTATACCTCTGCGCTGCCACCTCTGTCCGATGGGACAGGCCCGACTATGTCAGGCTGTTACTTGACTAGTCTGTGAGACAGCTCTCCCACTTTCGGTACTAAAAGGACTTTGCAGGGTTGACAGGGCTATTGTTGTTTTCAGTGCCTAGGTCGATGCCTGGTCCGTCCAGTTTCATTCCTTTTTTATGACTTTGTAGCAGTTTGTTGTTACAACTGAGTGGCTTGCTAGGCCATTTCAGAGTCAACCACATTGCTGTGGGTCTGGAGTCACATGTAGGCCAGACCAGATAGGGATGGTCGTCATTAGATTTATAATTCCAGATTTTTATTGAATTCAAATTCCATCATTTGCTGTGGCAGGATTCAAACCTGGGTCCCCAGAGCATTACCCTGGGTCTCTGGATTACCAGTCCAGCATCAATACCACTATATCATCGCCCCCCCCTTAATTAGCAAGTTCAAAGGCTGGCTGTGAATAGGAGCAGGGGAATTTATATGATGGGAGATTTTTAACTTAATGTCTATTGACACCATTGTATTAGGTGATGAGCTGAAGGCAGGCTGGGACTTATGATAGGACTTAAGCTACTTAAATAATACACTATAGCAAATATTCTATTTACTCAGCAAACAGAGTCTCTAGGAACTACAGAAAATAGAATGCATGACTGAAATCACAGCAACATCTTCCAATAAAGGTAGGATTATTTCTCTGGCAAAATGCAGTCAGTGGAGATAGTTGCACTTCCAAATTATGCTCTTAAAATCAATCCTGCTCACTTACAGCGGTGTGGTTTCCATCTGTGATTGATAGGTGAATTCTGTCAGGGAACAGTGCTGTCACTATATGCAGCCCAGTTTTGGAGAGGGCAGTGAAATCATAGCAGAGAGAGCAAGATGAAAATCACCAGGAGCTGAATGTTATGTGCCACGGGCGGGTGCGCGCCTGACATCATTGTGCACTTGCGCGATATTTCGCTCAGCAGGCACACGCAAAAGTCAAAAGCACTCCTGCCGTCAATAGGCCAATTAAGTCCATTAATGACGTAATTGACTCCGATTTTTCGCGGCCTTTCCAACCTTATGATTGGCGGATGGGCGAATTGGCCAGGCAGCCTTTGCATTTTTCATCAAACCTCATCCAAGGGCGGGATGAAATTTCCGTGATGAAATAAAATAAAAATAAATATCTGTGGACAGCATTTTTATCAGCTTTATTTTCAGGTCATCGATTATGATGCACGGGCACTTCTTTCCACTTTAAAAACCGTCATTTTAGCTTTTATCAGGACTGCAGTTCCCTCAGATGGCTGCCTGCCTTCAGGGAGCTTTCTTGCAGCGGTAACCCGTGCCCAGGGAAATGTCACCGTCCACCCTCTTCCCGCCCCCTGCCCCAGTTTCACGCTGCTGGCCATTAATTGCCCAGCCGGCGCGAAATCGCTTTCGGGGGCCATTCGCAGTCAGGGGCCCATTTCCCAACCGCTCCCCGGGCCCACCGTTCGGGCGCACCCACCAAATGTAAACTTCAGGCCCAAGATGGAGCTCAGTGCAGAGATTGAGGAAGGAAAGGAGAGAGGTTATCAGATAATCTTGGATGGGACATCCAAGGGCAGTAGAAAATGATGACAGGGACATAAAGATGGCTATCATTCAGCTAACCTATGGGCAGATGATTGGACAAATGCAGACTTACTGACTGGCATCAAGGAATGGCTCACTGGTAAGCAGGTAAGTCATGGGGAGGATTGGAGAATGGGAGGCTTTGGGATGGTCTTGCAAGAGGAAAACATTGGAGACTGAAGAAAAGAGCGATGCAGCTTTCCTTGTGGGGCACTTATGCTCCTACTTGGCCAAGGAAGCAAGATTTTCACTTACCTTAACAATTATCCCCCTGACAGCTTCTGCCCTACCCTGCTCAGCCAGAGGTAAAATCCAGTAGGGGTCTCACTGACATTATAAGCAGGATTTTGCCCTTTTCGGGCCAGTGCAGCGGGTGGGCCCGGTAGCAGCCACGGAACCAACCGCCACGGGCAATCGGGCCCCCAACGCCAACCAATTAAGGCCTGCCCAGCGCGAGACGTGGCTCGTTACTGGCAGGGAAGGGCCAAGTGGGGGCCTGTTTGCCATGAGGTCCCGTGGCGACCTGGCAGCCGGTATAAAGAAGGCCCAGGCAGCCCCATAAAGGCGGCCAGGGAAGGACGTCTGGCTGCCGTTCTGAAGATGAACTTGAGTGTGGCAGCAAATGCCAGGCAGGAGGGCAGGTCGGGTGGGGTCTTGGCCCCCGGCTTTTCAGATGAGTGCCTTGGGTCCTGCAGGAGGAGGTGGCTGACAGGAAGGACGCCCTGTCCCCAGAGATGGGAGGAGGAGGAGACCACTGCAACTCACAAAGAGGGCATGAGAGGAGGTGGCAGCCCAGATGAGCAGCCACGACATGGTATGGCGCATCCGAGTGCAGTGCTGGAAGCGCTTCAATGACCTGCTGCACTCAGGAAGGGTGAGTACCATGTTGGCATTGGGTCTCGCTGGAGCTGGCCAAGGGGGTTAAGCCTGGCTGCTTGGACTGAGTTCCTTGTGGCTCGAGGGCCACGACTTGGCTGTGCCCTGCAAGGTGTTCTTCAGCTGAGGTTGGCCAGGCTGCAATGGCGCTGCAGATAGAGAGTGGACTAATCTGTCCATTCAGGAGAAGATGAGCCATAACCAATCAGAAAGGTCACATACAGGCAGAGGCCAGCCCAACCTGCTGATTCTCTCCTGGTTCAAGCAAGATGCAACCAGGCGTGGAGAGGCTGGGGTGCCAAACAAAGGTAAGAGCGCAGTGCACAGAGGTGAAACTTTCGGATTGTGCAAACATTATAGTGCAGCCTCCTCATTGATGTGAGTCTCGAACCCAGAACCCCCTTGAGCATTGAAAGACGATGGCACCGTGATGCAGATCTCCATTGTCTCACCAGGGAGCCTAGCATACACAGTGACATTGTGCTGACTTTAACTAATGACATGTCCTTGTTCTCCCTTTTAGGTTCGCCAGCAGGTATCTCATCTGCTGACTCCAAAGGTCCACCCCTGACGCTAGTGCACGTTGGTGAGGACACTTTACATCCACTTGAGGTGCAGGAGGAGACAGAGTATGCCCAGGGCACCAGCAGTCAGAGGGCTGCTGGGGACAAGGATGATGCTCAGTTGAAGGCTGACAATGAGTCTCTGGAGTCGTCCATTAGGTGGCGGATGCTAGATGTCCAGTGAGATGTGCAGGAGGATCTAGCAGAGATCCATGAGGGTCTGCATGCCATGCTCTCCAATATAGAGGAGTCCATGTGAAGTGTGAGCACTGCATTGACTGCCATGGGTGAGTGCACTGCCTCCTCCATTGACAGAGTGGCTGCTCCAGGAACAGAATGAGGGGTTCCTGGTGTTGCACTCAGACTTGCAAGCCCTCACTCAGACACTGACCTCAGGTGGGCTCCTCTCAGGGTGCTCCAGATGACAGCAGCAGCTCTTCCGCCCCTCCACCAGTGAACGTGGCATCTGGTGAGGCTGCAGCAACTGGAGATATGCTAGCCATGGCACTGGCCACTCCCTCCCACTCGGGGCCAGCACAAGCTCCACTGGCCAGAGGACAACTGCCAAGGTGATCAAGGCCAACAAGACAGCAGAGTCAGAAGGCTGCCTCCAATGCCTGTGCCAGTGAGGGGGGAGCACCCTAATGTTGCACTCGCAAGCTTAAGTTAAAGGCACCATGAGCACAAGAGGGACAGGTCACAGGTGATTTTATGTTAATTTATGTTTAATTAATGGATACTGGTCTGGGAATTAAGACCAGAGAAGTTGATTTAAATAAGCTGTAATTGTCAAGATGCTATAAATTTTCTTTTTGTCATCATGGCCTGAGTATGCTTCACCTTTATATTTTATTTGCGCAGGATACACCAGTGCGTAATGCTGGGCGTAAGTGACTCTGAACTTTATTGCACAGGCACTGAGTGTTCTTTGTGTTCAAATGAAAGGGTCCTTTCAGACAAGGGATTGAAGAGGCAGCAGCCCTTGCATGAGCTTGAAGCTGATCTTTGGCTGCCTAGCTGAAGGAGCATTGAATCGAGATGTCCCTGGTGCCCCTGCCTCCCTGGAGGTTACCGAGGTCTGGCTTCATGCCCTCAGCGTTCTCCTCACCATGCTCATCTTCGGACTAAGCACTGGACTCATCATCTGTAGCCTGTGCAGCTGTGTCTAGATCCCCTTCCACCAGTGGGTCCCCTCTTGCCAGTGCCAGATGTGGAGAGTGCAGCATGCAACTACTAGCAGTGGACCCGCTCTGGGGGTATTGTAGTACCCCCCACCCCCATGATGGTCCAGGCATCGGAAGCGCATCCTGAGAAGGCCTATGGTCCTCTCTACAACATGCATGTGGAGCCATGACTCATAATGTAATGCTTCTCTGCCTCTGTTCTTGGGTGGCAGAGAGGCATCATGAGACACTTCTTCAACAGATAGCCATGTCACCTAACAGCCATCCATCCAGTTGGGCTGGAGCACTGAAGAGCTTCGGCACCTGGGAGTGTCTCAGGGTATAAGTGTCATGTGAGCTGCCTAGGTACCTTGCACAGACTTGTAGAATCAGCATCCTGTGATCACACATTATCTGCACATCCATGGAGTGGAATCCCTTCCTGTTGACAAAAGCACCTGGCTGACCCGCTAGCGCCTTGATGGCCACATGTGTGTAGTCTATAGCACCCTGGACATGGAAACCCAGAAATTGCTGCAAATGCTCTGGCTCGCTCAGCCTGGCTGGCCTCATCCATACGGTCAAGAATAAATGTCATTTCCCGCCTGAACAGAGCTTCAGTCACCAGCTTGACACAACTGAGGACAGCTGATTTTGACACTCCCCAAAGATCCCGCACTGACCCCAGGAAAGAGCCGGAGGCATAGAAATTGAGGACCTTCAGAGCCACTGGCATGTGGTGCCCCGCCACACAATCTGTGCTGATCTCAGGCCCAATCATCTGACAAATGGAGGTCATGGTCTCCCATGAGAGGCGGAGCCTCCTTCGGCATTGCACCTCGGGCATATTGAGGTAGCTGCATCGTTGCCTGTAAATCCTGGCAGCAGGATAGTGGCATCTTCTGCGGCCCCTTCTGCCTTGGACTTCCTGCTAGCCCTACGCCCCTTGTGCCTGCACCTCTCTTCCCACAGGTCCCTCCCCTGGAAACTGCATAGGGAAACACAGCCTCCTCTCCCTTCTGCCCCTATCTCCTCCTCAGAGGAGGTTCCATCAGCAGAGACCACAATCCCCATTACCAGGGTAAAGGAAGGCTGTCTGATACTTGGAAGGTTCCACATGGTCTGAATCCTCCAGGGTCCTGGCAGACAGCATGAGTCCTGAAATGAAGCCTGGAAATGCTAAGAATGAAGCCCCGAACAGAGATGAAGCTGCCAAGTACCAATAAGCAACCAGCAGCAAACTATCTCCAAAACTCCTCACTAGTCACACTAGCAATGCTGCTGACCCTTTTTATCCTGTGTTTACATGAGGTTTGTGAAAATGTTGGCTGGCCATCTGCCTGTTTGGCCCATGCGAAGAGCAGAAAACCACACGGGCAACGAAAAATCACAGACAATTGGATTGTTAATGGACTTAGGTGGCTTGTTAATTAATGGCGGGCACCACTCTAGCACCCGCACATGCCTGCTGAGTGAAATACCGCGTGAGTACGCAATGACGTTGGGACACTTACATGACATTATCATGCACTATTTTACTCCCGTTCGGATAAGGTGTGCACCCACCCATGGGACAAAAAATTCAGCCCTATGAAACATTTCCTAATATGAAGAGGCTCCCGCCTGCTTTTGGTGGGTGGTTCAGCTATTGAACTGCTATTGAATTTTGCAAGAAGAATATTGCAAAAGTCAGGATAACAGTTTCACTGCTATAATGGAGTAAATCAGTCAGCAACTTCCAACTCCTACTTTTGCACAGTTAAATGCAGAAATCAAAAAGTTACTGTCAGAGCTAGTCCATTCCTCCAAAGCGATGGTGTGAACTTGGGGCAATTCCTACTAGTGTCCCACTATGAAAGCCATAAAAAGTTAATGCTGATGCATTCAGGAGCTAGTGATTTTTTAATGGCATGATAAGTGATAATGATTATTAAATAGCCTCTCTGACCCTGAAAATTTAATTTTACAAGTGTGGACTCTTAGTTACTTAGTATTGGTCTAATTAGTATTAGATATTCAATTTTTAAAAAAAATGTTTTTTGTCTCTTTTATCTCTAGCTATCATTGAATCCCATCTTTCTTTTCCAATTTTTAAGTTACCTTCTCTATCTGATGTATACCTAATTTATGTTGCCTGCATTGTACTTCCTGGTTTAGACTCTGCATTGCTCAAAGGAAATTCTTCAATCTGATTTTTTGACCTGCACGCAAATGTCACAGGTGCCTCATAGAGGATAATACACTGAATCAGACAGCAGATTTCAGCAAGTCCCCGCTCAAAAGCCCATGACATAAAGATGAATAGTGAGCATTGTTTCTTCACCACTGACTGCAATATTCAGGCTATCATAAATTTGCACTTTATTGCATTTTGTGAGCAACGTAATTAATATCATATTTAAAAAAAATTTTTTCATGGGATGTAGGTGCCACTGGCAAGACCAGCATTTGTTGCCCATCTCTAATTGCCCTTGAACCGACCTTGCTAGGCCATTTCAGAGAGCATTTGAGAATCAGCCACATTGCTGTTTGTCTGGAGTCACTGTAAGCCGGACCGGATAAGGCTGGCAGATATCCTTCCTTAAAGGACATTAGTGAACCAGATGGGTTTTTACAACAATTGATGGGGCAGGATTTTTACCTCGTCAGGTGGGCGTGGTGGGCAGGTGTGGCAGACAGGCCCAGGAGCGGCCGAGCAATGGCCTGTAGCGCGCGATCAGGCCCCGACCGACTCAATTAGCCGCCAGCCAGCATGAAACACGTGCTGATAACCTCAGCGCTGCCTGGGTGGGGGCAGGAGAAGCGTGAGAGCTGAAGTCTGCACATGCGCGGGGGTGCACTCAGTGAAAGCTCCCTGAAGTCACAGAGCTGCCTCAGAGAGCTGAAGATTTTTAACATTGAAAATAAAGGTTTCAAAAATCAGGAAAACACGTCCCCACACGTGACTCTGTCACATGAACAGGGACATGTTAAAAATGAGTTTTAAAAAATTTTATTAACTTTTTATTTACTGTCCGAAACCTCAACTGGCCCATCGATGAGGTTTCGTTAAAAATGCAATGGCCGCCTGGCCAATTTGCCTGCCCACCAACCAAAAGATTGGAAGGGCAGCAAAAAATTTAGTTTAATTAATTGATTAAGGGCCTTAATAGGCCTCTTAATTGTCGGCGGGTGTGCTGTCACCTCCCGCACACGCCTGCTGAGAGTGCGCGATGACGGGACACTCGCCTGACATCATCGCGCACTATTTTGCTTCTGTTCGGGTCAGGCATGCACCCACCCAACAGGGGAAAAGTTCTGCCCATGATAGTTTTTCCTGGTCACCATTACTGAGACTAGCTTTATATAAGGATAGCACAGAGAATGCAACATTTGTTAACAAATTGTTCACATCTAGGATCTAGTTTAAATCTAGCAGACTAAAGGAATAAAATTCTTTGCACTACCTGCCATACATAAGAAGCCATTCAGTCTCTACCATTCAGTTCCTAATGTACACCTGTCTATAGCACAGTTTTCTATAGCTTTGTACACATTGGCACCTGACTGCCAATCTCTTAGTAAGAAGAGCAGAATGGCTAACATGGGAAATAAGGAGGGATAAAATCACCTTAGTGCAGTGATAATGCCTTTCCAAAGGTTACAACACATTAGAAGGAGAAGTAGAAGGAGATTTACTCCACTTGTGGACATGCTATATCTGTCCTGCAACACTGCCCTTAGGCTGTTTTGATCCTGTCCCAAGGTGTTTTATTCTCCATAACTGACAATCCTTAACTTGATAAGTAAGTAATATTTAATATATGATGATAGATGTCTTATATAGGTTTTTACTTGTGGAATCAAACCATAAATGGCCTTTAAATGCGCCTTGTCAAATGCAAGCCTTCTTGATCTCCATATATGGCAGTTTCAAAATGCATAGTTCCCAAGTGAAAGGCTCACTTGATTTAGTATCTAGATATGGTAGAATAAAGCATGCTGATAATTGCTGAATTGGGACCGAAGTACAGCAACTTCAGGGCAGAAAAAGCAAACATCAGGATCTAATAAAATTAAATGTTGAAAACAAATCTTCAAAAGCAGTATTGAAGCTTTAAAGAAACAAAGCAATTAGGAATGCTGACTGTAAATGACATGGCTAATTCTTGCTATCAAAAATATTAATAACATTTTATTGCTTTTTTATATTTAGTCCTCATTTCATATTCATTTTTCCTTCCTTTTGGGTGACCCTGAAGCATGCATTATTCTCTCTATAAAAGGGGGAGAGAGAGAGAGACAGGTGGCCTATTTCCAGACCCCTGGCATTATTGAGCACTAGAAAATGGATAATAGGCATCTTACCCACAAATTTTCTTTCCCTTCCTTCAGAACGACTCATGAATAGCTTCCTCTGGAAAGTGTGATTGAGATTGAAAACTCACTGTACTGTGACTTATAAGTGTTGTTCCATGTTGCCCATCTGTAGTGCTTCTCATTACACTAATCGACTATACGACCTTGTCACCCCCGTCCACATTATTCTGTATAATTATCATAATATAAATTTTGAAAAGAAAAAAAGAGCTAGCACTGACAGAGATGGTTGTAGTGATCTTCTTTTAGCACCTGGTTCCCCAAAAACTCAAACTTAAAATTTGCATTTGAATGCTTACTTGCCTCCCTATTGTTGTAGTCTCCTTAAGCCCTACAACCCTTCCCTCAAACTCTTTGTTCCCCTCACTATGATCCCCTCTATTCACTTCACTACTTGTGGCTGTGCTTCCATTCACCGGAGCCCAACACTCTTAAATTATCCTCGTAAAACATTTCATCTTTCCACTTTCCCTCTCCTCCCTCCCTAATTCCCTCTAACTCTCCATTCCGTGTCCTTGTTTAAAATGCTTCTTGAAACCCCACACTTTTTACCAATTTTTTCCTAATATCACTTATCCTAATATCTCCTTCTTTGGCTCAGCATCTATTGTTATGATTATGACTTTCTGAAGTACTTTAAGATGCTTTTCTATGTTAAAGATATTGTATAAATGTGTTTACTGCTGAAGACTGATTTGTGAATCTTATCAGTAAAATGTCTGGGAATTAATAAAAATAACCTAACAGCTTTTTGAAAATTTATTTGCATCAAATTCAAGCCTTGTCTAATACAATCCATGTATACTTGATTTTTTTAATATATTCGCTCTTGAGTTATGAGTATCACTGACAAGTCCAGCATTTATTGCCAGTTCCTTATTGGCCTTGAGAAGGTGGTGACGAATCACTGCAGTCCATGTGATATTGGTTCATACATAGGTATTTGGACCAGGCAGAGGAAGTTATACAGTGTAGCCCAGAGAAGACCAACCTGATTATTGTTGCATGCTGCATTTTTCACACGTTTTTATGCAAAGGGATCAATGATAGAACAGCCAGGTGAAGAAAGGCACCAGGAAACTGCCAAAGAAGATATGGTCAGACACAATGGAGCAGGATTGTCTCCTGAGTGATCATCAAACAAGATGTGACCTTCTTCTACTATAGAACCATAGACATTTACAACTTCAAAATCATTTATATTAAATTGTAAGCATTCACTGACTTCCTATTCTACATAACTGTCTCAATCCTTTACAGATTTCCTCATTGTTTGCTAAACATCCTATCTCTGCATAGCCAGTCTTATCATATGTCAAAAACAGAAGTGTGCTCAGCCCTGAACCCTGAGGTACACCAATTCCATTTCTTCTCCATCCGGAGTCTATTTATTCTCAACATTCCTAACCACTTGTGTTCAAATCCTATTCTTCCATTACTCTCAATAGCACCCATCAATACAACTTAATTTCTTCCCATGAATCTAAATTAGCCTCCGAATAAGACACATTATACCATTAGTTAATGCAATTTGTACTAACCCTAATGGTGTATGACGTAGGTGTAATCAATACAACTTACTCCCGTGCTCCCCTTTAGTCAAAGCATACGTATGTCTTCAACTTTCTAATTTTGTGCTCCTTCTATGTGATTCTCCAGTAGAAGGAGGAAGTGTGGTGGATGAACACTGCCTTTCAGCATTGTAAGGTCAGCCTGGGCATTGGTTTAGTGGATTATGTCTTGCTTACTATATGGAGTTGTTTATCAAGTGCCCTCTCCTGCTACTCGCTATAGACTCCTCTGTAGTGGCTTTGTCAGTGCTTGTTCTCTCTCTTATAGAAGTGCAATGCTGGATGCAGTGGGGTGCTGCCCAAGACAGCACAGCCAGTTAAATCAGCCGATCCTCTTGTGCACCTGTGAAAGCAGAAAAAGAGCATATTTAATAATGCTTGTAGCCCTGTGGATCAAATCTGCACATAGAAAGAGATTGCAGTGGATTACACTAAAATGCTGCAACGTGGGCCTGTATGTGAGGGAATGCTGCCTGTTTTATATTTATCTCCAATAGTAGTATTTCCATAGCCATCTCAAGTACTCCTACAACCCCATTTCCATTCCTATTATTAAAAACTGGCAAAATACTAATTAAATATCTTTGGCATTCCCTCACGCTCAAGTATAAGACACCCCCTCTTCACCCTAAGTGCCCTCACTTTTCCTTTGAATATTCCTTTTTTCTTATCCACTTATAAAAACCCTTGCTAAGTTCCTTTGTATTTTATACAATTCTTAACCTCAATTCTTGCTTTCCTTCTTTGTATTCCTCTTATATCTCACTTTTGATCTAAGCCCCCCTATTTATCCAAGGGACCCCAGCCTTTGATGGACCCCCTTTTTATTTCTAATGTATTTGTCCGTACCCTAGCTACCTCAGATTTAAATATCCCTCACTGCTGTTTTGTTGTCTGATCTGCCATTTTTCTATCCAATTAATCTGTGCTAGGTTCACTGCCATTAGTTAATCTCCAATTGGATACCTTTATCTTGGAAACATTTTAAAATCAATTTTCAATATGATTACAATTAAATTGTGCTTGATATTTCGCAGATATTCTCCCACTTTCAGGTCCCCTATTTGTTCTACTTCTTTACAAAGAATTAAATCCAGCACCTTTTCCTTCCTTGATAGGCATGTTCTGCACAAGTTAAAGAAACTAATCTAGAGATGCATTCCTAAAACCTCTCACTATTTTGACTACTGCGCCTAACCTCTCTAACTTGTCTATGATTTCTCAATTTCTTTCCCATTATTTTGTTTTCTACAATGGGTTCCTAGTATACTGATTCTTTTTCATTAATAAAAACTTGGCTTTTTTATTCTGCCCTTAATTATAGTCAGGAGCACTTCTCAATCTTACCCAAGTCTTACTACCAAAATATTTTATTTTGTCATCCTGATCATCAGTTTTACTTCAATTCTAATCTATTTTCTTTTTAACAGTTACAGTTATCACCTCCAATATAAAGATATTATCTCAATAAAAAAAATGCATTCATTTCTTCATATCAGACGCCAAAGTATTTTTTCTTCACTTTCACATGATGCCAAGTTCTAGATTCACTTGAGAGAAATGATATTGCAGTAATTTTGAGGTAATAATAACAATGTTCACCATTATTATGGAGTAAACCAGGCAGCAACTTCTGGAGTCTGCATATACGCAATTAAACAAGGGAATCCAGAAGTTTCTATCTGAGTTAACCTGCTCCTCCTCAGGCTTCTCTGTAACAGTGCCTCGCCGAGAGACTTGGCATTGAAAAACATGTAAGGATGTAAAGTTACCTACAAGCTACCCACTAAACAGGTCACAAAAAGTTAGGACTGTTGCATTCAGGTGTAAGTGAATGTTTACTGGTGTGATAAGTTTAAATTACTGCCTCTCTGACACTGAAACTGTAATTTTGTGAGTGTGAAGTCTCATTCCTGCAGAATTTAATTGGTGTTGGGGAGATTTTTTTAAAAATTAACTGTTCTTTCAGCCTCTTTTAACTCTCTCACTCTTAAACCCTTCTTTCTTTTCCTCTCTTTATTTTGCTTTCTGTGCATGATTTTACAAGGTATTAAATCTAATTTACCTTCCTGGTTTATGTTCCTATTTTTGACTTTGCAGGCATGCATTAGAAGTCCTTGAATTAATGCTATCTTGACATCACATGGCCTAATAAGCTAATGCAATGCCAGGATCCCTAATTTGGACAACAAGTTCTGGCAATAAATTTGTAGATCACTCTTCGAACAACCGGCCTTTTAGTGAAATATGGATCCTTTACTGATGTTATTTAAAGGAACAAGCACCCATATTGCAGATTTTCAAGAACTTTTTCTCTTGAAAAGTGTCTGGAAATACTCTGGAGTGTTTTTGCAGGTGTTGTGATGATTGCCCGGATTTTCTAGGGCATGCTTTCAAGGGGGACAGAAGAGTAAGTGGCTTGCCCATGCAAAGGTCGGAACATGTATGAGATGCCTCTGGGTCTGCAGCATGACAGGGAGATGGAACAGAGGCTGCAGAGAGGAGGAGCTTTGGGCGATGCCGTCTGCCAATTTGGAGTTGGACTTCCCTCATGGCTCCATGACAATGACTGAAGACTGCCTCTCAGGCCAGCTAATGCATCCAGAATTCCAGAGTACATGCCCATCAGTGCTATCCTGCATGGCACCTATCAAGGTTCTTAGTTGAATCCTCTATAGTGTAAACTATCTGCTATCTCACTCTCACATCTCACTGGCAAATGAAACATCCTTTATCCTGCCCTGACTGCAGCCCTTCTCATACCAGATGTTTCACCATGTGCTGATCCCAACTTTGATGTTGGGTGTAAGTGTCAGATCAAGCAGCGAGGCCTTTTCATCAGTGCTGTGTTTTTGCTCTCCCTCTTACTCCTGGAGCTGCTCTGGCTGGGCTGACAGAAGTTCTTGGATGTCTAAAAGCAGGAACTCAGAAGAGGAAGGTTGGTGTGAGGGAAGGGAAGTGTAAGAAGCAAGTAGTCTATGGTCACACCAGCAGCAACTTGCACATCATGTCAGATATCAGGGTGAGGTGAGAAAGGAGTTGAGAAGGGGCATAAGACGAGAACGTACTGTCATCTGCAATGTTCTCAGCTTCTCAGCAATGCCACATGTCATGGCCCCTGTTGCATTCTGTGATGTGGAGAACCATCTTCTCCATAGGGCTCTGGAGATACAGGCATCCTTGTTCCTTTTGATTCTATTTCCTTCTATTGTGTATCATCTTTTTTTTCAGGAGGTTGGGCATAATGGCAGTGATTGGGGTAATTACACTTTGTTTGGATGACGTTCCTGTCATAGCTGAAAGCTGGAGGTATTTGTAGGCAGCAAGAGATGGGGTGTGAGGCTGGCAATATTGGTAAGTGTGTTAGGGTGAGGTTGAGTACCTGCATGTTAGGCATGAATCATGAGTGGTAGGGATTGCTACTTGGTGATGGGGGCATGATGCAATAAGCAGCATGAGACATTGGTGGTGTGAAACATAGAAAAATTATGGTACAGAAGTAGGCCATATGGCCCATCGTGTCTGTGCCGGCTGAAAAAGAGTCATCAAGTCTAATCCTACCGTTAGTTCCTGGTTTGTAGCCCTGTAAATCGAAGCACTTCAAATGCATATGCAACTATTTTTTAACTGTGTTGAGGATTTTTATCTCTACCAGCCTTTCAGGTAGTGAATTCCAGACCCCCATCATCCTCTGGGTGAACAGATTACTCCTTAACTCCACTCTAATCCTTCTACCAATTACTTTAAATCTAAGCTTCCTGATATTGAAGTAGTCCATTCCTGCAGCAAAATCTGGACAATATTAAGACTTGGGTTGATAAGTGGCAAGTAACTTTCATGCCACACAAGTGCCAGGCAAAGGCCATCTCCAACAAGAGAGAGTCTAACCATCTCACCTTGACATTTAATGGCATTATCAATCACTGATTCCCCCACGATCAACAATGGGTTACCGTGGACCAGAAAGCTAACTGGGCCAGCCATATACATACTGCAGCTACAAGAGCAGATCAGAGGCTGGGAATCCTGCAGTAAGTAACTCACCTCCTGACCCCTCAAACCCTGTCCATCATCTACAAGGTACAAGTCAGGAGTGTGATGGAATTCCCTCCATTTGCCTGGATGACCGCCGCTCCAACAACACTCAAGAATCTCAGCATAATCCAAGACAAAGAAACCTGCTTGATTGGCACCCCATTCACCACCTTAAACATTCACACCCTCCACCAGTGATGCACAGTGACAGTGTGTGTACCATGGATTGTACAGCATGCACTGCAGCAACTCAGCAAGACTCTATGACAGCACCTTCCAAACCCACAATCTCCAGAGGGAAGGGCAGCAGACTCATTGGAACACCACCACCTGCAAGTTCCCTTCAAAGCCACACACGGTCCTGACTTGGAATTATATCAGCATTCCTTCACTGTCACTGGGTTAAAATCCTTGAAGTCCCTTTGTAACAGCACTATGGGTGTACCTACATCAGATGGATTGCAGCAGCCCAACAACACAGCTCACTATCACCTTCTTAAAGGCAATTATGAATGAATGGCAAACACTGGATTTGCCAGCAATGCTCACATCCCATAAAATAATTTTAAAATATTGACCTCTCTCTGAGGGAAACAGGGTCCTTCCTTTCCACTCTATCCAGGCTCCTCATAATTATATACACCTCAATTAAATCTCACCATTGTTCCAAAGAAAACAACCACAGACAATGCAATCTTTCCTCAATGCTAAAATCCTCCCCCCTTCCTGGCAATATCATTGTAAATCTTCTCTGTACCCTCTCTAGAGCAATCACATCCTTCTTGTAATGCAGTGACCCAAACTGAACCAGTTCTCTCACTGAGGCCTAACTAGCATTTTATACAGTTCCAGCATAACCTCCCTCCTTTTATGCTCTATGCCTCAGCCAATAAAGGAAAACACCACATATTCCTTCTTAACTATATTCTTTACCTGTCCTGTACCTTCAGGGATAGGTGGACATGCATTTCAAGGTCCCTCTGTTCCTCCATACATCTTAGATCCAACCATTTTTTGTGTATTCCCTTGTTTTGTTTGCCCTTCTGAAATACATTACCTCACATTTCTCTGGACCAAATTCCATTTCCCACTTTTCTGCCCACCTGATCACTCCATTGATGTCTTCCTGCAGTCTATAGCTTTCTTTCTTGCCATCAACTCCATACTGGCTAGCGCCACAATCATTCAGGTGAGATTACTACATGAATTTTGTGACATTCCCCACCTCAACCTGAAAAGAGTAATCATGACACCCGTTACCAAAAACTGCAGCAGATGATTTCTAGTTGTTCATTTTTTTTTCTAATAGGTGATAGCAATACATTTAGGAGATCCTTAAAAATGTTCAACTCCGACAAAAGTAAAATACTGCGGATGCTGGAAATCTGAAATAAAAACAGAAAGTGCTGGAAATACTCAGTAGGTCAGGCAGTATTTGTGGAAAGAAACAGGTACAGATGTGTCCCCACTTATATCGCCAATGAATTATTATCTATTATAGACAGAAAACCCTGGCATTAAGTCCATAATTTCCAGATATGAGTTCCTGGCACTGCACTGGATTGGAAGCGAGCATTTGGAATATTAGCCCTTTTGTGCTTTATTTAACTTGTAAATAAACCTGACCACGTATTTTTAACCAATACATATGCAGATAGGATGATATTCTATGAAGAATTCCTCAGAATCAACCACTGGTAGGTGCAAGAGAGTCTGCAAATATGGTTGGTGGCATCTTGGCATGTGCAGTCAATCAAACTTCGCTGGTTAATGTGCAATATTCATCAGACCAAATTCCTTTTATCTCTATTGTCTATAAATGAATTCTAACTCTTTGTATATTACTATCAGATGGCATAATTTCTCTTCATAAGTTGCCCCTAATTACATCCAGAAGAATGTGATGGGATACATCAGCCACTTGGGTCATTGCCTTAATCGCACTTCGCACTCTCCTAACAAAAGATAAGGGCCCCAAATTTTGTCTCTTCAGACTTCAATGGAAATAAAAATTGTGAGAGATGTAAAACAGGCTGTCGATCTGTTATCACCCACTTTACACTATCACAGAAATTCTAAATCTACTCCATTGTCTGTGAGTAAAAACTCAGGATGCAGATGAATAGTCATTCCAAGCTTCCATTAATACCTCCATATGTCATGTGCCTGCCATAGAATTCATTAATATGCCTGAGAGAATTCATAGTCACAAAGCACAGTTTAAGACAATTATTCTATTCAAGGATCTGTTTCATGTTTAAAAAGAACTAAAGACCTCTGGGATGGTTCAAGAGCAGAGGTTAAAGGCATTATGTCATCAGGAATTTCTTTCTTGCAAGCCAAAAATTCCTGTTGATAAACAGAGAATAAATTCGGATTATTAAAGGTGATGATGGAAATTCAATCTGTAGCCATGTGGAAAGAAAAGATTTCCTGCTATATCCTACAATTCGTCTTTCTTTATTCCATCTTCATTAATGCTAGGGGCAAATGACTGTCTAAGTCACTTGCTATTTCAGAGCCATCATCCTTCCCATTCTCTCTCAGCCACCAGGTGGTGCAATTACTTACTGAGGTGGTACAGGCTTCCTTCCTGATTCTAGGGGGCTGGATTTTGCACTTCCCCACTGGGCGTGTTCTCAGTGGTGGGGGGCATGTAAAATACAAAGGGTGGGAAGCCCACCACCTTCCCGCACACACTGAGTTGTCCCCCATAACATGCGTGCCAAAGTGGGCAGCCCGCCCGCCATATTAAAATACATAATTAAGGTCAATTGAGTTTGTTAACAAGCTGATTGACCCATATAATATACTGCCCATGCCAAATTGGCATGGGCTGGTGAGCGGGAGTGGGCAGGCTATTTTTTAAAAACATTTTTGTAAAGTCTGGAAGGGAGGGGTGGGTCACATCATTCGTGGGATGCCCTTTGTGCATCTTGGACACCCTTCCCCCAAGATGTTCCCCCTTCCCCTTTGTTCCTGTCTACCTGACCTCCAAAGCGCATCATCCTGACCCACCACCCCACATTAGATCCCTCCCTGTCCAAGACTCCTGACTTACCTGGGAGTGGGTGCCATGGCTGCCTTCTTCGTGGGCCTGCTTGCAGTCCCAGCAGCACCCACTGCACGGATGTGGCGCTGCTGGGACTGCTAGAGCTGCTGGCCAATCTGATTGGCTGGCAGCTCTCAAGGACGGGACTTCCTCCCACTGAAGGGCGAAGTCCCACTGTTGGCCTATTCAGCCTGCCTGCAGTGTGCTACGGCTGCAGGGCGGGCTTCTTTTCTGTGCGTCAGCTGCCAGCTGATTCTTGCAACGAGCTGGCAAGCAGTCCATCCCTTCTCCCCCACCCACCCCCCGTAAAATCCAGCCCTAGCTGAAAATCCCATTCAATTGCACATGGAGGATAGCTGAGTTACCCAAGGCTGAGATTGGAGCTCAGTCCTTTGGATGGGAACTATGCCACACAGCTGGGGTCACCTGTACCATTTACTCAATAACAACTTTTTGAACAATGCATGAAGTCTATATCTTTTTGGCCTGGAATTTCATTCCAAAACTAGAAAATAGGGCACAACTGGGCAGTGAGGCAAATTGTCACATTTCTACCTGAGCTCAGTTTTCCTTAGCTATCTCTACCATGATCACTGCCAGGTACCACTTTCCCATGTAAATACATAAATGCCGGTGCAGAGATGGGGTCCGGCAATTAAGCTGCAGCTGTCCCACCAACCACAGAGATTGGCAAGAGCAAGGTTGCTGTAGTCTCTGGAGTCTCTGAATGCCAGCAGCGGACACATTTGTGATCATGCCAGAAATCCTTCCTGAATACCAAATAAACCCTGACCAATGGGTCATTGTTCTGGTGCAGTCAAAATCCCACTACATTGCTACTCTACCAGGTAATGGAGAGTCCAGCCCTTAAGTTCTCCAAAAGGTGCACTGCCCTTCTTGATTGCCATTCTGATAACAATTTGGATCTTTCTGACACTATGGACCCCCATCTTTCCCTGCCCACAATGCAACCCTCCTAGGATTACATAGGAGTTTTTTCTTTGACTATACTGCTGTGAAGCACCTAGGAATGTTAAAGGCACTATATAAATGCTGTTGTTGCTGTTTTACACAACCTGTAAATATAATATGGTTTCAATCTCACCTTTACCTGTGTTTACCAGTACATGTGTGAATGAATGACATGGTCTGTCTCAGCCTACAGGAAGAATCCTACAGCTGTGCAGAGCACTGTGTGACACTGGGGTGGAGAATTTCTTAGCCTCTTCACACATTCCCACTGTCAGTGATAGGATTCAGGTGGAGAGTTCATCAGGAAACCAAAAATATGTGCATGAGGAGGGTAAAATATTAAAACATAGCAAGCAATGTAAAGATTTGGCTTTCAAAGGGTTGCTAACCTACTTTCAAATGATTCTTGGTATTTCAAAAACTTATTTTGTTCTTAAATAAGAAAGTCTGTTGTTTGCATGTGAAGTGTTTTGTTTTTGCTGGCAGAATAAAAGAACAAATATCCTCATGACTATATTGACTGCAGAACTCCTGTGGGGTTTTCCACATACCTGCTTCAAGGCCCTGGTTCTAGCTCTGCATGAAGCTTGTGACTTGCTTGATTCTAGGGGTAGTCATTCATAATTTCATGCCAACTACTCTCATAGTTCCAGATAATGCAAACCTTGTGCTTTTCTCTCCTGAATATACTTTACCTAATTCCATCAGACCATTCCCTGATCTCCAAATCAGGATATATTCTGCAAAATGTACCATAGGTTAATTCTTAAGTGGATTGTCAAGAGGTCATATGCTGTTTGCATGGATCTGAATATCTAAATGATAGCAATAACTAGCATGGATGTATTAAAATCTGTGGCTGAATCTGAATTTTGAATCACGAGTATAAATAAAAGAAATGAATAGCATTTATGCATTGACACAGCCATTTGACTTTTTGGTATATTTACATTTTATGTCTCAATCACACGTATGCTGTGATCAGAATCTATAAATAATGGGACTATTTTATGAAAGTTTTGGCCCTGATATTATTTTGTAGACATGTCAGGGAATGGGGTGCATGCAATATTGCATGGGAAACACTAAAATAAGTTCAACATCTGTCAGTGGCTTTTTAACACAGCTAGGTCACTATCATTTTACTTCCAGGGTTGGCATCCAATGTGTGGAAGCGGGAGTAATAAAGGAACATAGCAACAGGAGTAGGCCTTTCGGCCCGTTAAGCCTGCTCCACCATTCAGTTAGATCGTGGCTGATCATCTACCTCAATATCACTTTCCCACACTATCTCCGTTGATGTCATTAGTTTCCAGAAATTATCGATTTCTATCTTGAACATGCTCAATGATTGAGCTTCCCAGCCCTCTAGAGTAGAGAATCCCAAAGATTCACCACCTTCTGAGTGAAGAAATTCCTCCTCATCTCAGTCTTAAATAGCCCACTCCTTATCCTGAGATTATGTTCTCTGGTTTTAGACTCACCAGTCAGGGTAAATATCTTATCTACATCGACCCTGTCAAGCCCTGTTTCAATGGGGAGTGATGATAACATTATCCCACTTAAAAGAACAATTCAAAGATAGAATTTGAAGGAATTTGGAATTTGCAAGAGAGGAGCAACTATGGTGGTTGCAGCTTGAGTCACAGTTCAATGGCCCCTCATTTAATGTGCTGCTGCGGTTGGTGAGGAGCCAGGGAGGAACTCTATCCCAGCAATGAGTGGGAAGAAAACGGCTGTTGACACCAAGAAGTCATGGTTGGAGGTTGTCCATTGCACCACATTCCTGGATTTAGGGCAGGAAATGCTTTAATGATCTAATTGAGTAAATGTCAGAACAATTACACATTCACCTACCTCCAGTTCTGCAAAACATCCCACCCCCACTTTGTCTTGTCAAGCCTACTCCATCACATCACTCCACAAAACCACTTATTTGGCAAGTGTAGCCATCCTTCTGTTTCGTATCCACTCCTATCCATCCACCGATTGCACTTCACTCTCATGCTCATGCCTCTCCCTGTTACTCGCACTCATCAAATCCATTGGTGAACACAACATTAAACTCACTCACAGGTCTGTTCTTTCCTCATTACATGAGAGCACAGAATATTAAGTAGAGTGAGAGAGCTGGAGGAACCCTTCCTTTCATCTCATTACTAGCAACTGCAGAGGGTGTGGCATTCAATGGAGCTTCAGTGCCCCTGGCCCATTGGAGACAGGGAGACAGGAAGTGCTTTGATTGACCTGGTGACGCATTTAAATATCAGTGACCCTCAAGTCATGCAGCACTCAGTCATGTTGACTTGATTTTAAGAGTGAATGAAATATGATCATCTTCATAATGATAAGTTGCAACATTTTTACTGCGCCAGTCCTCATTCCTGTCCGTTTTTTCTCACAGAGCCTCACACATGCAGCAGAAGTCAGTGGTGGTATCAGGTGATAATTTCTTAAAGGAGTTGATTCCTTCTCAGAGTGTACCATCATATTACTCATGCATACTATGATACTCACTGGTGACTCACACTTCAGAAGTGAGCAGGCAGTGATGGCGAGGGCAGCTGTGGGGAGCCAATACATCAGAGGCTTCAGCCTTCTCCAAGCTCTTTTCGGCTGGACACAAATGCTGTACCCTGGAGCTTTTGATAAAAAGGAGAATCATTGGGCAGCAGCAGAGAATGTAGTACAAGCCTTCCAAGCACACTGACCAGGATTACAGAGAGAATAGAGGAGCTGGCATCAAGCACTAGTGCATTGGTGTCAGAGGGCATGCATTTTTCTATGGGTTGTGTGACCAGCTCCATGGAACATTAAACACTGCACTTAAAGCCAATTAGGAATGGGCAATAAATGCTGATCTTACCACCCCGAACTCACTAACAAATAGACAAAAACTCAAAGCACTTTCGCTTCCCCTGTTGACCCCCCCACCCAACCACCACCCCGCCTCCCCTCCTTTCAACCACCCAAAATCTAAGCCTTGCTGCTGCAAAATGTTGTGCAGAGTGCAACACATCATAACCATCCTGGAGCCCCTTGCTTGCAAATTCTGAAGGATGTCTCCAGATCTGTCTAAACATCTGAAATGTGTCTTCAGCGTGCTAATGGCTTGCTTGATCACTCCTCTGGTGGTCATATGTCATTCATTGTAACTCTTTTGGACTTTATTTGTGGGTGCCTAATGGGTGTCATTGACCAAGTTTGAAGTGTATATCCATAGTCTCCTACCAGCCCCTACTTAAGAATGCTTGCAGGTTTGAAGATGTCAGGGAACTTGGACTGCCAGAGAATGAAAGCATTGTGTAAACATCTGCGTAAATTTCTTTTTTTGTTTGCACATTCATGGAGTACAAGAGCTTGTGCTTGACCTCCTGGTTATTATGGGGATACTCAAATTGCCACAATGTGCAGTCAATGATGCCCTGCAACTGTGGCAAGCCAGCCAGAGATGCAAATCCAAGCACAAGCTCACTCTTATTAGCATCATCATAGGAAAAGTTTGCACAACTGCCAGCCCTAGCAAACAACCCATCAGTCAGTCACCTGCCTTTTGCATTTATAGACTGCTGGCTTTTAGTTCCTGGATATGTTCCTGGCCAAGCCCTGGAAGGATCCAGAGGCAAAAATGTTGGGAAACTGTAATAACTTTGGTAATGTGTGACCACTACGGAGCGGGTCTTCTTCCAGCAGGCTGCAGATGTCTGTCACTACTGTATGTGACAACCTGAAATGCCTGAAAGTCTGTTGTTCAAATGTTCTCTCATTAGTAGACTGCTGCTGCTGTTGTTGATGTCATGGCTGGTCACATTGATCCTCATCCAAGGTCCAATCTATGGCAATCAAAGCACCACCCATCCTGATGTGATTCAGAAAAACCCCCAAAGCATGAAAAGTAAACTCTCAGTGAAATTATTGTGAACAAGCCATTTTCCACTAGCAAGTAAAAGATCAGCTGTAAGTAAGAAGCCTTTAATGCAATATTTCCATGAGTTTGAATCAGCCCCCTCAATTGCCATTGTGTTCTTGCTTTGCTTGTGCTAATATTTCAGGAAGCCTTGAAAACCTGTGGATGTGTCATTAAATTTGAAAGTGAGTTAAAATTCCACTTATTTAAGAAAAAAACAAGTAAAATTAAATGGGCATTCCATTGTTGTGACTGACTGTCCCATTTTAACTAGGTTGCACGTTCCAATTTGTTGCCACAATTACTTATTGAGGACATTTTCTGGTCTTCAAAATTTTGAACAGGGTGGAATTTGAAACTACTCTCAGTCTCAGGGCAGAATTTTACCCTCATTGGACAGGCTCGGAGGGGTCGAGTAGGAGCGGCCAGCGTGAAAAGCATGCTGCAGCACTCAGTGCTGCCTGTGTGGGGGCGGGAGAGAAGGGTGAGCATGCAAGTTCACGGGTGCGCACAGGAAAAGCTCCCTGAGACACAGAGGAGATGAAGACTTTGAACAATGAAAATAAAGAATTTAAAAACGTTTATAACATTTCATAACAGAATCACATGAGGGGACATGTTAGAAATTAGTTTGAAAAAAAGTTTTTTTTAAATCACTGAACGAAACCTCATCCTGCCCGTGGATGAGGTTTCGCAAAAAGTCTAAAGGCCGCTTGGCCTTTTCACCTGCCCGCCAACCATAGGTTGGACGGGTAGTGAAAAATTTAATTCAACTGGCACTTCAGTAGCCTCAATAGTCGGTGGGCATGCTGCTGACTCCTGCGTGCATGCCGATTTAAAATCGCGTGAGTGTGCGATGACATCTGGATGCTCGCCCGACATCATCGAGTATCATTTGATGCAGGTTTGGGTCAGGCGCGTGTCCGCCTGATGAGAGTAAAATCCTGGCCTCTGAGATTTTAGGCCATTCTATAATCCTGCTCCTAATATTTGTAATACAACTATTAAATTAAGATGCATTAAATGCAGTGAAGACAAATATCTACTTTAGGGTCAAGTTAAGCGACATATGGTGCTGTTTAGAACTTACAGATAACCTGGTTCCAATTTCACAAAGCATATGTAAAACTTGCCATCTTGTTTGTTAAAGTTATGGCTAAACTTTGAAATATGAATTGAGTGGTGGATGAGGTGCTGATCTGATTTATTTACTTCTAAGATTCTGGAATTTTGTTTAGCATACACAATGGGACTAATGTTGCAGACGGGGAGTGGGCCATTGTATTCACCAGGAGTTTATAACCAATACCAAAGGTAGAACAAACTAAGAAGTCTAAGTTCACTAGTTCCAAATATGAGCTTGCAGCAGAGACCACCACCTGGTGATGAAGTTACAATCAGGCTTGCCCATATTTATACAAGACCTGGGCAATATTCAGGCTTGGGCTGATGAGTGGCAAGTAACATTCGTACCACACAAGTGCCAGGTAATGACCATCTCCAACAAGAAGAATTTAAACATCTACCCTTGACATTCAATGGCACTGCCATCACTGAATCCCCTATTATCAACATCCTGGGGAGTTATCATTGACCAGAAACTGAATTGGACAAGCCTTACTGAGGCTACAAGAGCAGGTCAGAGGCTGGGAATTCTGTGGTGAGTAACTCACACCCAGGGCAGAATTTTATGTTCCCCTACTAATGGTTTTGTAGGCAGTGCAGTGACCGTAAAATTTTTTGGAAGGCCTTCCCACCAGATTCCTGCCTGCCCTGGCCTATCCACAATTTTACACTGGGTCAGGCAAGGTCTAGGCAGGCCCATTTGCTCCGCCCCTAAAAAGGTCTGACCCCTGCGGAGGCTCCCCCCCCCACCACCCATTTCCTCTCGAATGATATTACAACCTCCCTCTGTCCAACCCCCAGGTCTCTCCTACAGTTCCTGAAACCCCAAAACTCACCTGGTCCTGGACTCCCAGGGATTAGGCTCCGGGGACTGCTTCAGTCCCAGTCCTGTTCACCACAGCTTCTGATGCTGCTGGGACGAGAGGGGTGCCGGCCAACCAGGTTGGCCAGTCGCTCTCTGTGGTGGGACCTCTCCCGAATGAGGGGTGGAAGCTCAGTCTCCAGCCAATTAATGCTTGTTGGAGCGTGAAATGGCTGCGGGGCAGGCAGCATTGGTGGAAATGTGTGATCCACTGACTCCTTGGATGGCAGGAAGCGAAACTCTGCAATCCAAGATATCCTGGTACTTGATTCCACCATCTACAAGGAGGAGACAGTGGTATCACTGGACTGATAATCCAGAGGCCCAGGCTAATGATCTTGGGAGACAGATTCAAATTCCTTCATGTTGGAATCTAAATTCAATTAACTAATAAATTCAATTGATTAATTAATTAAAAAGCTCAGAAATGGGAACCAAGAAACGATTATCATAAAAACTCATCTGGTTCATTGATGTTCATTAAGGAAATCTGCTGTCCTTACCTGGCTTGGTCTATATGTGACTCCAGATCCAGACTCTTAATTGCCCTCTTAATTGGTCTAGCAAGCCACATAGTCCAAGGAAAATTGGAGACGGGCAATGAATGCCAGCCTTGCCAGTGATGCCTGCATCCCATGAAAGAATATTAAAAAGGTCAGGAGTGTGATGGAATACTCCCTACTTGCCTGGATGAATGCAGCTCCAACAGCATTCCAACAGGAGATTGATGCCAACCAGGACAAAGCAGCCCACTTGATTGGCACCTTATCGACCACCTTAACGATTAACTCCTTCCACCACTGATGCACAGTGGCAGCAATGTGTGCCATATACAAGCTGCATTGCAGCAACTCACCAAGCCTCCTTTGACAGTACCTTCCAAACCTTTGATCTCTACCACTTGGAAGGACAAGGGCAGCAGATGCATGGGGTACCACCACCTGCAAGTTCCCCTCCAAGTCACACACCATTCTGACTTGAAACTACATTGCTGTTCCTTCACTGTCGCTGCTTCGAAATTCTGGAACTCTCTTCCTAATAGCAGCTTTGGTTGCATGCAGCAATCATTTAAAAATTTATAAATTTGTGGATGACACCAAACTGGGTGGGTATGGTGGAGAATGTTTAATACTAAGGTGTGCAACAAATTATAGGAGGACATTAATAAACTTGCAGAATTGGCAAATAATTGGCAAATGATGTTTAACACAGATAATTGTGAGGTAGCATATTTTGGTAGGAAGAATAGAAAGGTCACTTATTATTTAAAAGTAATTATTTACTTATTATTGAGTCCAGGTGGGGAAGAGGAACAAAGGAGTCTCAGAGTACAAATCCAGCATCACAGGTTAGCAAGGCCATATGAAAACACAAACTAAGCTTTATTTCTGGAGTGCTAGAATAGAAAAGTAGGGAAGTTATGCAAAACCTGTATTGAACCTTGGTTAGACCACACTTAGACCATATGTAGTTCTGCATGCCATATTATAAAAAGGATATGGAGACACTGGAGAGGGTGCGGAGAAGATCCACAAAGGATGATAGCAGAAATATGTGGGTATGCATGTCAGGAAAGGATGAACAGTTTGGGTTTCTTTTCCTTTGGAAGAAAGGCTCTTGGTGACTTAATAGAGGTCTTCAAGTTATGAAAGGTATTGATAGTTGATACAGAAAAAATGTTTCCATTTGTGGGGAAGAGCATAACTATAGACACATCATTATAAGGTAGTCTCCAAGAAATCCAATAGAATATTCAGAAGAAACTTCTTTCCCCAGAGAGTATTGAGAATGAAGAACTCACTACAACAGGGAGTGGTTGAAGCTGATATTTTAAGGGCCAACTAGACAAACATATCAGGTAGAAGGGAATATAGGGTTACAATGATAGATCTAGATGAGGAAAGATGGGAGGAGGTGCGATTGGACCATAAACACCATCATGGACTATTTGGGCTGAATGGCCTGTTTCTGTGCCGTATATCCTATGTAAGCCTATGTAAGCCTGTGTAGCAGGCAGCACAAGTTAACATGCTGCATGCATGCAGTGAATAGATGTGGATTAATTATGTTCTTCAATCCCCTCACCTATTTTCATGGGCTAGCCAATTTTTCCCCCTCCATACCATCAACCTGATACCAACATTTGCAAGTCTATATTAGTTTCCCTCTCCTTTATGATATTAATTTTAATAATTGAGTCATATTCTACTTACAACAAGGTCCTAAAGGAGTCAGGGTTCCAGTGGATTCTCCAAACCTTTCCAATGTTCAGTCCTTCCAATAAGTAATGCTTATTCTCCAAGAACTATAATATAGTCCTTTTGGTACAATACTTGAAACCTCCCCTGATGGATGGCCTATGCTTTCAGTTTGATAATGCAGGACTCATGAAATTGTTACTTTAGGCCTTCCTGGCAAACACACTACAGGCTTCTACTTGCTCTTGCACTGGAGCTTATTAAATGCTCTAGACTTCTTCCAGTAAAAGAACTTAAAAGGTAAAGTCTACAAAATAGCAGTGAGCACATGTAGTTTGCACTTCAGAACTGTTTAATTCAATCTCCTTTCTATCTTTGAACCATTCTGCAAACTTCTGCTTTCAATTGAATTGGTAATCAGTTCATTTATTTTTTGAGAAATCCAACTGAGTCCAAATTCACTGCTCTTTCGTTTATCTAAACCATAGGTTAACAATTTTACGTGAGAAATATTTACAGATATTTAGTTCAGGATCTGACAGATGGAAAGTAAGAGGTCTCAGTGACAGATCAGAGATATCAAACAGCCTTTTATACTTGGGCATGACTGGACATACAGGGAAAACTTTCAGGCGATATTTGTACAGCCTAGTTTATCAATGGCGCAACCTGACCTCCAGTTCAATGTTCTGACATTAGGGCAAGAGCTTATTGTTGTTTTGGGGATATTATGTAAATCAGAGGTGATAAAGTCCAAAAACACTTCGCTGCTGAGTAATTTTCTTATTTTTGAATAAATAGCTATGGAACTTCAGAGCAATGATATGAGGTTGGGTTTTAATATCATTTTAATGTTCCTTTTCACCAGGTTAGATAATTCTCGCAGTTCTGTTTCACATTTTGGGAGTTAATAAAAAAACCTGAATGCTGCTGCTTGCAGGTTCAATTATTTTAGTCAGCCTATAGTGCCAGAAGCAGAAAATAGCTTTGGCAGAGACCATGCTTTCCACCAGTGCTGAGCTTTACCATACACCTTTACAAAATTGAAAGCGCTTTTATTATACCTTGGCTTGGCTTTCAGTTTGATAGAAAATTCAACTAATTCAGTACCTGAATCAAGGCCAGTTTTATACCCTAGAGTAAATATAGATGCTTTGATTTTAATTTCAACTAAGTAAAGCAAACAAAAGAAAATTGATCACAAATATTTTTATTCAGAATGTTAGGACTGGAAAAACATATTTAATTACACTTTAGCTGAATGATGTATTTAAAGGGACAAGAATAAAACCTGTATCAGCTATTAAATAAGTATTTAAGTGCCCAATCTCTGCACTTTTCTGGATGTTTTCATCACATTATTTATATGGAGAATAAAAGCTGACTGGGAGTGTGTTATAGGAGTTTGAATGATTGGATCAGTCAGAAGATTGAACCTGAGTTTATTAGTCACATGGTCCAAATTTCCATAATTATAACCTTGAAGGTACTCACACTATCTTTTGTTTTTATAAAAAATACATGTGTCTCTGTTTCTGAGGTTTCCTACTGAAGTTTTAAGTTTAGTGTTCATTTCTTCCATTATTTTCCATAAACTGATTTTATGTTAACATGTACTAAATGGAGCATTTTGTGCCATACAGTATTCTCCTGTATTTTCTTTAATTGCATTCCTACAGATCAGCACACGAAAATACTTCCTCTAGAATTTTCCATTTACTGATGCCATTTACTCTACTTCTAGTGGTCCCTGGGATATTATGTGTTGTCCTTTATTATTGGTAGTATCTTACTTTGCATTGTCAGCTCTCTCTAGTCCAAAACTGAACACATTCATAATAGGAATAGGAAAAAAGAACATAGCATATATTATAACAAAATAATGGGTGTTGTTATGATCCCTTGGAGACCAATAACTTTTAAAAAAAGAGATTAATTCCTTAGCGACCGATGGAAAGAATTGCAGAACAAGATTTCACATTTTAAGATTTTACTATAACAAACAAACTCAAATAAACTTAGATTGAACAGGATTTAACAGGCAATTAATGCACCAAACTAAAGAAAAGATAATTCTGCATCAACTAATTAATGCATTGAAATATACAGTACAAAACGTTTTTACTTTACACGCGTTTCTGGCAGATGGGTAGCATAAGTCCCAAATTAATCCCAGCTTCCAGCAGGCTTACTTCTCATTGCCACACCAGGTCAAATTATCCAGTGTCCTTCGAAAATCATTTAACTCAGTCCGATTATTTCAGAACAAAAATCCGCCAGCATTGTCTCCCTTAGTGACTCCTTGTTCCTTAAATCTCAAAAGTCCTTTAGTCTTGTTTCCTTCCTTTCAAACAGAATGCCAATTTTCACAAACATTCTGCTTGGGTGTTAACACAAAACAGTTCACCCTGCTCTTCACAGCAGTAGCTGCTGCTTCCCCATACAGCAGTAAATCCTTTGTCTCACTCTGTGTCTCTCCAGAAAACAGCTGTCCCTTTTTGTATCAAGGTGTGTAAACTGTTGTTTAGTTTCAATGGGTTTAGGTTTGGGTCTCTTGCCCCATGACAACCAGATCACATGGCCTGTTTCCAGACAGAGTTAGTAGGATCACCATCTCCCTATTCAGAGCATTCCGTTTCACCATAAATCAAAGGAAATTATTGAAAACATTACTGTCTTTTAAAGCTCAACAATCATAATTTTGTTGACAGAGTTGTTTAAAGTCATGAAAATTTTTGATAAGATAGAATGGAGAATCTATTTTCATTGATTGGTAAGTCAGTAACTAGAGAGCATAAATTTAAGATTATCACCAAAAGAACAAAACAAGCAAGTAAAAGTTTTTTGTTCTAGAGAAAGATGTTAGGGCATGGAATAGATATCTTGGCCTTATAGTGCATATTCTCCAGCACAGTGGCAACAGTGAAATGTAGTTGGGCCGTGAGAAGAAGGATAGCAAAAGGAGACTCCAGTCAAAGCACTTCCACTTCAATCAGACAGGCCAGCCGCTCGCTGAGGTGGGACTTAAGACTAAGTGTGGTGCAGAAATCCTCAGAGCATTAAATGGCTGTGGGCTGCTGTGATCAGCAGGGATGCATTCCCCCCCGACTGTTCAGGTGGTGGGGTGGGAAACACTGCCATCCAAAAAATCTTTCCTGTTGTCTTGTGACCTAATGGCTGTATCTGTCTCTACACAGATGCAGGTGGAGCACTCACAGGTTCCAAAACCCAGAGGATGTTGGCCAAGAGCATCTCAGCAGTCAGACTATGGGTCTAAGCAGCCTACATCAACCTCTGCTTAAGCCAAGGGTTGTAACATGTAGTCATTTTGAGATAAAGGAAAAATAAAAGCTTTGTAGTTGCACAAGGGTATGCTTGTTGTTGTATGAGAAAATGTTGTGCTGGTGAGTTTTTGATTTATAGCTAGGTTGCATAAATATTATCTTCTGGCACCACTTTATCCAATTTTTGGTGCTTGATGACAGGTTGCTTTTGAACTTGTTTGAAGATGAATGGGAAGACATGAATTCATGGGGAGCAATATGGGAGATTGAAGGGGTGCTAGGTTGTTTAAATGACTGATTACTGTCAATGGCATGGGGGAGTGGGAACGTGAAGAGTGTTTGTTGCATGGGTTTGTGACATGGGTCCACTGGCATAACCCAAGTGAATTATAATTGATGAGGGCATCGTTGGCATCCAGGGCAGCAATGTATGCAGTTAGGGATGCATTTCCCTTATCATCTTCCTCCTTCTCACCATCATCCTCCTGCTCCTCCGAATCCTCCATGGAGGATCTGAGCACTTTGCTTTGTTCCTCCTGCAGGTCCAATGTTGTGCAGAGTGCAGCAACCACAACCATTTTGGAGACCCTAGCTGATTGTAGGGCACCTCCAGAGTTGTCCAGGCATTTGAAGCGCATCTTCAACATGCTGATGGCTTGTTCAATCATACGTCCTATAGTCATATGGCACTTATTGCATAGCGGCTGTGCTTCTTTGATTGGGTTTCTGAATGTTGAAATCAGCTAAGTTTGAAGTGGGTATGTCTTGCCTCTTAGCAGCCATTGCTTAAGTGAACTTGCAGGTCCAGAGTCATCAGGGGGTTTTGACTGTTGCAAGATGAAAGCTTCATGGCAGCTCCTGAGGAGTATTGAGTGTACCTGTAAAACTACTTTTGTGGTTGCACATGAGCTGCACATTGATAGGTTGATAATTAATCCCGAGTGATGCAGGATACCTGAACTCCCAACCACGTGCAGCCAGTGACACGCTGCACCTGTCTAGCCAGAGCTGCAAACACAAGCGCCCTTTCATTCTGACTCCTAACTGGCACATCGCAGGCAAAGTTGGCATAGATTTTCAAGATAGTGATCTTCAAAAATATGAAAGGGTTCAATAGCATGATATTCTCTAGACATAGAGAAGGTGTTTCCATTTGCAAGCAAGGGTGGAACTAGGGACCACAAATATAAGATAGGCACTAATAAATCCAATATGGAATTCAGGAGAAATTTCTTTATCCACATAGAATGGACTCATTACCAGTTAGAATAATTGAGAATAGCATTGTTGCACTTAAGGGGAAACTAGATAGATATACACTTGAGGGAGAAAGGAATCAAAGATGAGTTTTAATGAATAGGGGTGGGAAGGGGACTTGTGTGCAGCGTAAACGCCACGTGGGCCAGTTGGTACGGATGGCCTGTTTCTGTGCTATACATTCTATGTAATTCTATGTATGTAGTCTGTTTGACATCAATAATGTTGGAGCTCTCTGCTGCACAAACACTGCGATTACTCTGGATCATACTGTGAAGCTGTTATGTCTTTCTGTGTCAAAATAAATCTAGCTGATGAAATGGCATCCCTTTTCCAGACTCAGGAATGGAAAGTGGAAAGCAGTGGAAAGTTAGAAGAACAAGCTATAACACAGGGATAAAATCAAATTATTAACCATGTTTTTAACTTGAAGCTGAAGGATTGATTTCATGTTTCATTTTCCATTCTCTTGCAGCTTATGATATCAAGGAGCATGTAATCCATTATTTTTCACTTCAGCTTTAGTTATAATTCAGTGTAAAAATAGATACATACACATATTACTGTCAAGTTATTCTAATATTTTTATACAAAATACATCTCAATAGTTAAGGACATTAGGCCAACAATGGCTTTGTCTGTGATTTTACATTATAGTGAATATATGAATTAATCATAGTACCCTATTTTCGTTTTGGAAGTTGATAACACTCAAATAATATTGCCTGTACTTTTTGAGATATTTTCACCAAAATTGTCACAGTCAATATTTGTTCTCTTACATACTGATCAGTAAAGTTCAAATGAAACTATTTTGTTCTGAATCTTTTTTTGCATTAAAACCTGTCAAACATTTAGATTCAAATATTACCACTTTCTATCTGTGGTAAGTATATGTTTTGATGGCTATTTCCATGAAATAATATTGTATAGTCATTGTCTAGTATCTAAAGTTTAGAAGTAGGCATCATGCTTTAAGTTTGAAAAAGAGACATTCTGTCAAAGCTTATCTCGCACTGATCAGGACAGATGCAAGAACACCAACTTTCAAAGGGAACAGCAATTTGTACTGCATGACAAAAGGGTGCTAATTGGTTGGCAAATTGACTCTGATTGGTTCAGGGTTTGTCATGGGGAATGCATTAGGGAGTAATTGTCCCCATGTGTTTGTTTAATTGAAAAATGTGCAAAGCCTGCACATGTTCTTTTTGCTTGCAGAGGACAGACCCCTATATATGAATATATTTGGCTCCGAGCCAGCATAAGTGAGCCACATTGCTAATAATCTTAAAGTGGTTATTAGTGTAATTCTTAGCACAATTAGGATTGTTTAATAATTGCTGTCCAATCGCAGAATCACGTCTAATGTTGCATACTACATTCTGAGTTTTGCAAGCAGGGGCTGGTTGAGTACAATCAGTATTCTGCCTGCTGCAAGTAGCCAAAGGGATATGCTGTTTGATATGATCCATCAGTCATTGGGACATATGACCAACATATCTGGCATCACACTGGCACTGAAATTCATATACCACATTACTCACTGATGTGATAGGCATGGGGGAATAATTGTTCCCTGGTGCATTTTGGCAGTGGGGATAGGGAGAGGTGATATAAACTTAATGGCATGGTTCCAAAGAGTGTGCAGGAACAGAGGGACCTGGGGATTCATGTGCATAGATCTTTGAGGGTGGCAGGAATTATTGAGGGCTTTGCCAGCAAAGCATATGGTACCTTGGGCTTCATAAATAGAGGTACTAAGTAAAAGCAGGGAAGCAATGTTGAACCTTTGTAAAGTTCTGGTTAAGTTACAACTAGAGTATTGCATCCAGTTGTGCTCACCACACCTTAGGAAGGATGTGAGGGCCCTTGAGATGGCCCTCAGGAAATTTGGCGGAATGGTTCCAGAGATCAGGGATTTAAGCTACAAGTTAGGTTTGAGAAATTGGGTTGTTCTCCATGGAGCAAAGGAGATTTTAGGGAAGATTTGGGAGAGTTGTAGAACATTATAACAGGTTAGATAAGGTACACAAAGAAAAACTGTTCTCATTAGCCAATCGTACAAGGACTTGGGAACACAGGTTTAAGGTTTTGGGCAAGAGATACAGAGAGATGTGTGGAAGAACTTCTTTTATGCACCGAGTGATAATGACCTGGAACTGACTGTCTCTGAGGATAGTGAAAGCAGAGACAATCAATGGTTTGAATAGGAAATTGAATGGGCACTTGAGAGAAATAAACTTGCACAGATATGGCAGTAGAAAGTGGACTGGATTGCTCTACAGAGAGCCAGCATGGACTTGCTGGGCCAAATGGCCTCTTTCTGTGTCATAGTGACTCTGGCAGAATCATTCCAGATTTGCACTAAGTGTGGTAGCGGGCAGGAAAAAGGACGTTTTACCCGCCGGCCGCAATGGCGGCTTTTTTACAATGTGTTGTCCCAATCCCACCTCATTAATCATCCATTCCCAGGAAATATGCCATTTCACTGGCAGGTGGCCTCCAATTTGCCCACCACAGTGTCACCTCGCTGATTCCTCACGACTGGCGCCATATTTAAAATGCAATCACATGCACACCTCTCAGTGCTTCCAGTCCAGGACTGCTGCCCCTGGTTTCAGTAACGTGTCCCTGAAATGCCTTTTGAATGCCTTGAAGGCCCACCATGATATCCTCTAGCCCAGCTCTGGCCACAGGAAAGGCAGCAACATTACTAATCCGGCTTGGGAGGTGGTGGCAGCAGTGGTCAGTGCCAACGCCCTGCAAAAGAGGACAGCGACTCCGTGCCAAAAGAGGATGAATGATCTCCTCTGTTTCACCAGGTTAAGTCACTCCTCTCATTCCTCTCAACTCACACGCTCACAAACTCATCACACATCCACAGGGATCTCAATAACTGCCAGTTCAAGGGACATCATCATTCAGTCTCCAATACACACCTTCAGTGTCCTCATCCTGTTCATGGCACCATTCACCACCCACACATGCCAGGCATACTTATCATCTGGGCTGGCAGGCATCCTGCTTATTTTCCCACTATCTGTCATCATGCAGGAGCAGCTGGCACACAACAAAAGGGAGATCTTAGACTGGTGGAAAAATGCCTGAAATCAAGGTCCTCACAGACTTTGAAAACAGAGTCATCCAGCTGGCTGGCAAAGATCTGGACCATTCCTGTGCTAACGATGAGTTCGGGGTGCTCAACAAGTGAGGATCCAGCAGTGCAACATCGATCAGGCAACCATGCTGTGAATGATGCATCCTGCTTCACAGGTCATTGCCATGCACTAATTATCTTTGCTTGCTTTTGCAAGCACATCTGGGAAACAGCCGAGGGAATTCATGATCCAGGTCCACGACACAAACCCTGAACACAGCTCAGAAGAGGAATCTGCTGAAACCCTCATTGAAGACCCATCACAGTGCTCATCCACAACCTCCAACAGTGCAGTGGCACACGCCTTGGAAGGACCAAGTTTTAGAGTAGCTATGGGGTCACAATCTGGTGAGCATATTGCACTGTCTGTTCACACTTTCTGATCCACAGCAGATGGCGGCAGGGACTTCCCAGGTTTCTGGCGCTGGAGACCAGAAATCTGCTGAGTCCAAGTCAGATGGTGAGCCTCTGGAATTGGTCATACCTCAGTTGCTGGAGCTGCAAAGGCAAGCTTGGGAACATCAGGAAGGGATGTCTGCTGCACTCATCAGATTTCAAGGCACAATGGAGGAGACTGTCCACCGTCAGTCTGAAGTGATAACACTGGCATGTCAACGCACCGAGGTCAACATTGGTAGGATGGCAGCCGCCATGGAGACCTTGGTCCAGGAAGTCGCTCCTACACTGCTGCGTGGGCTCAACTCCATTGCTGATGCCATAATTGGCCTCCAACAGTGTGAACATGAGTGTAAACCTTCATTTTGATATATAGAAATAAGAAGTCAATAAAATATAAATTCTATGGACAAAAAGAGTGAAAATGCCTGTCCAATTAAATGCTTGACAGCCTATTTTTTTTCTCTTGGTGAAAAGGTTTGATGTAAGGTGAATAAAACAAGTACTTCTGTACTTTGTGTTGGAAACTACTGAAATTTAGCAGGTGAAAACAATTATAGTATTCATCAGTACATTGTTTACCCATTATTCTTCAAAGATGACTGTTTTATATTCAACTTCCTATTGGTTACACATTATTGCTTGTCACGGTTTCCTTGTTATTTTAAGGAGGTCATAAAGAGTTTTCTACAAAGCAACATCGCCACATTATCTTTGTATCTTACATATTTGAATTTGAAATTGACAGTAGATGGAGACTATTTCATTGCGCTATTTAAGAATATATAATTTAAATTCTGAAGGCAGAATTGGACAATAATTGCAAGTTGATAAGAGCCAAAATAAAATGTGAAATATTTTGTCGGACTTAATGTGGCTCCATACCTACGACAGAAATGAAAATCTCAAGGCTGGAAAAGTTCATATGGTATTTTTTTTTCCCTGCAGGGTGCCCAACAGGCTTAACGTAAATAGGTGCACTTCACCTGTAAGACAACCAGCCATGTGATTTTCTTGCTGTGAGCTATTTTAATGGCCCAGGTTTGCATCCAGTGTGGGCCCACCTCCTGGATACAGCTTCTGATATGATGCAGGACAGGAAGCAAGAGGTGAGTTCCCGCTACAGAATACCCAGTCTTCATAGCCAGAGTATTTATCTGCCTAGTCATAAGGTTAAGTTTCTGGTCAATAATGACACACCCCACCCCCATCCCACGATAGGTTCGGGGAAGGTGGGAAGTGGTGTTCTACAGGGATCGGTACTGGGTTCACTGTTGGTCATCATTTACATAACTGATTTGTACTTGAGAACTGGAAGTACTTAACAAAAATTTGGTGACAATATGAAATTGGGGGCAATAGTCAATACAAAGGAAAACTGTGGTAAAATACAAGAAGATATTAACGAACCTGCAGAATGGGTATGTGAATGGAAAATTAATTTCAATACAGGTAAGTCAGAGGTCATACACTTTGTTGGGAGGAATAAGGAAACCACCTGCTCCTTGGAAAATAAGCAGGAGAAATTTGTTTACATAGCACCACTTCTAGTAGTGCTATGTAGATTTAGGTTGATTCCCGGGGGCAGGCTGTACAGCTACTTGCATGGCTGTGGATCCTCTTTCTACAAAAGAGAAGACTGAGACGGTAACCCGATAGAAATCTCTCAAATTATAAAGGGGTTTAATGGAATAAACTTAGGAAAGATGTTTTGACTTGCTGGGTCTCCGAAACCATAATCATTATACAATAATCAATTGAGGAATTCAGGAGAAACTTCTTTGCTCAGAAAGTGGTGAATATGTGGAACTCGTTAATACATGGATTAGTTGCAGTGGACAGTGTAGATGCATTGAAAGTGAAGCTAGGCAAGTACAAGGGGAAAAAGGTATAGGAGTATACATTGATAGGATAAGATGAAGTAAGGTGGGAGGTGGCTAGAGTGGAGCATAATGAAGGCTAGTGTATACCTGCTGGGGGAATGGCCCATTTCTGTTCAGTTAATTCTAAGTAACTAAGCCATGCAGGCTTGTGAGTGAACTCCAAATATTCTCCTGAATCAAGTGAAAGGAAAGTTAAATACAAATCTGCAGCCATTATCATGAGCTCTTGACCAATTTGAAGTCCAGAAAAAAATGAAGGATTAATTAACTATTGATTGTATAGAAAGATGTAACTAGCATGCACAACCGCTGTGAAGAAAAGAATAACATACTTTAATAGCAGTATACTGAGAGTAGAGTTCTTTTTCAGGCTAAACTAAACAGTTTTAGATAGAATTTTTTTTCTTTGGGTGGGGTGGGGATAAAGCAGGAAAACCTGGCAGGACCACCAGTCAGTTGATTGCTGACAGGGGCCACACAGAAGTGAAAACCCAAAACAGCTGTGGTGACAGGCATGGTCAATAAGAGGCAAAGGTGAAAATGTGGAAATATCCAAAGAAAAATGTTGATTACAAATTCTTTGCTGAGTTTTAGTATTTGTTGCACAATTGCTGCTTAAGCTTGTCTGAAAAGGCAGTTTGGAAACTTCTTCATCTTTTCTTCATATGTGGCTCTTTTCTATTTTCCATCACACAGTAATCAAAAGGAGCAAAGACTTTGAAGTGCTTCCAAATGAAAATGCTAAAAGGCCCAATTCTTTCCAGCTGCCTGACCAACTCTGGTGATCATTAACGAAGCAAGCTAATTTGAGTTAATATTTATCAAATGCATAGTTTGAAATTGAGATCTTGGTAAGAGATATAAACTTCTAATGTCTCAATAAACCAAAGTGAAACTTTTAAAAAAGACAATTATTTTTGTTCAAGAGAAAGAACTCTCTTGTTTGCTTTGACTTACCTGCAATAGTTTGTTTTTAAAATTAAGCAGTGAAATCACAGATACAACCCTGTTGTATCAGAGTTTAGAACAATGAAACAAGGGCTTTACTGCCTTTCGAGTTTTCTCTGTTGTTGCAATTATTTGGGGTTGCTACATTGTGTATTATTCTATTAGTGAAAGCACAGGCTACTCCCAGTGGCCCATTCCTACTTGTACCAGCCATTAGGGAACATGCGAGGGCTCTGTAAGCTGACTCAGCATTAGGCTTTCCCTTTCTGGGATGAAAATACTTGCTTTCAGCAATAATATCAAGAATTCATTATATTTTAAGGGAATTATTAGTCTGTTTATGGTCTTAATTTAAACTTGCAAAGTTGGGAATCTGATAACAAACAACCATTTCTTTCTCTTAATGTGCTTGGTGGTGCAACTCTGAAAGATATCCTTCTCATTATTATGGATCATAATGGAATGCACTGCCTGAAAGTGTGGTGGAAGCATCTTCAGAAATGACTTTCAAAATGGAATTGGATAAGTACTTGAAGGGGGAAAGTTTGCAGGACTATGGGGAAAAAGAACAGTGTGGCTAATTGAATAGCTCTTTCAACAAGCTGGCACATACATGATGGGCAGAATGGCCTTTTTCTTTGTTGTATCATACTACAATGCTTGGGCCATGACATTTGATAAGGTCAGAAAATTGGCTCGAGGATTGCAATGTGCAATTAACCCATGCTCATTGCTTCTGATGCAGATAGCACTCCACCCCGGTGGACTCAATATCATTAGAGATTATCACCAATTAAAGCTTGCCTACAACTACTTAAAGCTAGTCTGTAGCACTTAAAAGTGATTTGCATTCTGGTTGCAGGATGTACCTAAACAGGTTGCAGAAGGACGTGTGAGAAAAAACACTAAGTTATGGCACAACATGGGAGACAGTGAGCTCCAAAGTGTTCCAGTGCTGCACTGGAGGCCATGGCCGAGGATGTGTGGAAGAGGAGTGATTGTCATCTCTCTGTAGAGGGCCAGGAGGCCCCACAGTCAAACTTTAAGAAAGCAGTGGAAGCAGATAACCATAGTTGTCAACACCAGGAATCAAGCCCTGAGGGCCTGGATGTTGTATCGCAAAAAGTTCAATGACATCACAACTGGTCAGTAAATTCATCTTCAAATAACATATCCTACCAGCTGCACCACGAGCCTCACATATTGCTCAATTAATCACGCCCCCATCACTCATCTACCAAAAATCTGTATCAATCGTGGCTCATATCTAACATTCACAGCTTCATCTCACCCTCACACACTTAGTAATGCTGGAAGACTCACTTCCACATATCACAGCTGACACACACTGCCAACTATTCAATGAGGCATATTACCCAAATACATTGCACCATACTCACTGATACACACCCCTCTCTCTTGCAGGACAAGGTGGCACATAACCACAGGCAGTAACACCTAAATGGCGCAAAACAGGTGTGTCTACATATCCTTATTCCTGTGGAGGAGACGGTGGTCATCATCATTGAAATGGCCATGATTGAGTCTGTGGTCATTGGTGGGACTGAAACCAAAGATGACAGTATGCTCATATCCAATCTTTCTTCTATCACTCCACTTCACTCTTATTCCACAATCACTGCTGATTTGCAAGTTGCATGTAGTCTAAGCACATGCCTTTTACTTTCCCTATTGCGTTTTTTTCTTTTTAGACACCCAAGAACTAAAAACTGGCCAGGAGGTGTTGGAAGAGAAGGAGGTGGAGGAGCAGGAAGACGGCGATGAAGAAGAAAAGCCGTCACTCACTCTCATAGCTGCAGCCACCAGCTCAGATATTGTCTGAACTTTAAAGGGTAGCTTGGAGGTGGGATCTGCATGTGGTGAGGCATCAGCCATGAGCAGCCTGCAGCCAGGACAGTGCTAAAGGGTTATGCAGGTGCCAGCTTGCTTGAGGACAAGGCCACTCACAGATTCTGTTGCAAGAGACTCAGATGAACGCCTTAATCGGGCAACCTACAAAAGTGGCTGATTAGTGTGTTCACTGAAATGCTTGGCACATTGGCAGACCTACCAGAGAGCTTGTCAAGGATCATGGAGTAGGATTTTGAGCAGAGCTTGGAGTTCATCCTTTCTATATGGAAGTGGTTGCCAATTCCATGAAGACACTTGTGGGACCAACAATGAAGCTGCAACTTACAGATGTCTCAGCTTCCATTGTAGCATGAGCAAATGTCAGTCTGCATCTGACTGTTGCAGTGTAAGCTCAGCTTGTGTCATGTAAGCTCAGATTGCTGCCACACAATCTTAATTGCTGCTATCATAGCTTCAAATATCAGTACGAAATGGGGTTGGCAAAGTCTCAAGGCAGTTCAGCAATCTGCACTCTAACACATAGCTGGAAATGCTGAGGTGCTGCTTGTCAGAATAGCAATGGCTTCATGGAATCTGCTGTTACCTCTTGAGGTGACAGCATTTGTCCTCCCACCACTGCCACTCTGCCAGTACCCTTGCTGTTCCCCTGTTAGCATTCCAGCCAGGCTAATGCTGCCCAGACTGAGATGTGCAGTCAGAAGCTAGGCCTTCTCAACCCAGAGCTTCTTAGTGTCATCCTGCAAGGCCACCTGCAGTCTCCTCCACACTGAAATTCAAAAGTCTTCCACCAGCCACGCTGCAGCCACTGTGGTAGCATTCGCAGGAGCACAAGTACAGGCAAAGGCAAATGGAAGGCAAGCACTCAGGGAATGCACAGAAGTGGTCAACTGTCTTTCATTCGGAATATTGGATGGTTTGATTTACAAAATTGGTTTGAGTTTTTTTTGGCTTTTATTTCAGCATTTTGGCCAAGAGAATTCCATGACAATCAGTAAAGGAGGGAAAGGAGGAATGGGATTGATGGTGAATGTGGAATTGGGGTGCATTCACTGGCACCACATCAATATAAACCAATTATGGACAAGCGAGTCTGAAAATGGATGAATTGGTTACTTCCTCCCTGTTTCTTCCTCCTCCTCTTCCACCTTCTCCTCCTCCTCTTCCTCAGGTGTCAACATATACCTGTTATATTGTGTCATGGACAGAGTTTATGGCCGGAATCTTCTGTTCTGGAGTCCATAAGTTTGGTGGTGGGCATGGAAGTGGAAGTGATTCCCAGTGTGGTGGGGGGGTGGGGGACAGTGGCTGATTACGTGTGATCTTACGCTGTTCAGATTACAAATTCATCCATCAGAAGCTCACCAAACCTGACGGCAGGGGCAGGCAGGAAGTCTCATGGGGTCAAAGGTGCAGGTGCCATACTTAAAAGGCACCCAGACAGCCATACACTCACTGCAAGCCAGGAGCCCTGGATCCTGCCGAGAGCAGGATGTTGCAGACCAGGTAACATGTGGCCCCACGGTTTGGTGAAGCCTCCCTGGTGATTCTTCTTCAGGCCATCTAAGAAGGGTGAGAGGTGCTGTTTTCCAGGAATGGCAGCAGGAGGCCCTCCTGTCTGACCATGGTGGTCTGGATGGAGGCTGCAGCAGAGGTTAGCTCCCACAGGGCCCACCTAAGAACTGCCCAGCAGTGCAGGAAGGGGATGAATGATCTGCTGCGTTCTGCCAAGGTAAGTAGCACCATCTACCCACTGCAAACTGACACTCAGGGCATCTGGCAGTGTAGGTGTATGGGTGCACAGGGATGTCAGACAGGAGTTTGGGCTGCAGGGCTCAGCAGCAGATGGGACGTGTGCACTGAATGTGTGCCAGCAACTTCTGGCTCTCAACGTTCTATCAGTTGAAGGACCTCGTGCTTGTTAATCACTTACTGGGGTGTGCTCAGGAGCTGCCATAGGCAAGCATGCTCCTAAACTGTTCATGAACCCATTGGGATGACAATTAATTCTTGTCTGTCTGTTTGCAGGGCAAAATCATTCACAAAAGAGGGTATGGGCCAAGACCGGAGGTGGCATTCTGGACATTCAAGTCCTCATCCCTTTTGAGGAGCAGGCCGCTGACATAGTAGCCAAGCAGGTGCATGACTGTGCCTGTGCTGAAGGTAAGATAGCACTTCTCCAGGAAGCCAGTGAGGATGCCTCCTGTCTGCAGTTGCCAGATTCACTTAAGAGTAACTCATTGCTTTAATTAAGGAACCTGCTTAGGTATTCACTAAATCTTTATTTTCTCCATTCCAGGTATCAGCAAGAAAAGAGGAAGCCCCAAAATGGAGACCTGCCACAGATCCATGTCCAATCCCACATCTGAGGAGGATGCCTCAGAAGCCATAGAGGATGCACCGTACAGCATTCACCTGCATGTTACACAAGCACAGCTACATTCACCTCAGTGGGTACACGTCCTAGAATATGCTCGGGTCTCAATCTGGTGAGCACTTTACAGACAAGGGTCCATAGTTGGCGGAAGAAATGACAGCTGAGGCCTCTGACACTTGGAGGACTGCTGGAGACCAGGCCTCTGTTGAGCCCTGATGTAATATAGGTTCTTTAGATGTCTCAATGATAAGATCTTGTAGACTTATATATTTATACATAAACCTTTTTATTGTTAACCTTTAACTATTTACAGATTCCAGGTTACTGTCATGTAAAGTGCTGTTACCTCCATGCATGCTGGTTCCAGAGTGGTCTCTCTAGGTTGTTCTCTCTGAGTCTATTACCATGTGACTCTATACATCATACCATGGGCAGTGCTATTTTCCAGTCCCACATTAGCCTTTACATTGCAATGGCATGTAGGCCCATATTACAACATACAACAAGTCCATGCAGATGACGAGCCTCTGGACTCGGCCATAAGAGACATGTTGAAGATGAAGAGACAGGCAGAGGAACCTCAGGCAGAGATGCCAGAGGTCATGTGCAGACAAGACCAAAGGATGGATGAGTCTGTCCATGTTCTGCCTGCTGTCATGTCTCCAGCATGTGAACACTTGGCTGCCTCGATGGAAAAGGTGGCGGTCACTTTGGAGACCATTTCCAATAGAACACACACTGGCTGCCAGATATGCACTCAAACCTGCACTCCATTGTTCTAGCCAAGAGTGCCATGCAGCAGTAGGTAGGCGAGAGGGAGGCGGGACATCTTGACCTCCCTTCAGGTGCCCATTTTTCCTCAAGGAGTCAAGGAGTTGCCACTGGGTACCAACAGAGAGAAGTATCAACTAGGCATCCCAGGGCTTCATCCCAGGACACTCCAAGGGTGCCCTGCCACTCCACCTCCCCTCTGCCAGTGACCTCATCGCCTTCGGCTAGCAGGCCGAGGAGGGTGCACCTGCACCTAAGCAGGGGACACTTAGCAGGCGGGGCCCTCTGGGTCTCGGGCCACCAGAGGACGTCTGCCAAAGCCCTCACAGTCAACAGGCATAGCAGTCAGCAGGCTGCCTCCACCTCAGCTGTTGTTTTCAGGGCTGCACCTAGGTGTAGTAATAGGAGAATAAAGATAAAGAAGCTTTGAAGACACAGAGGTGGCACAGGTGTCCAACCACTTCATAGACTTTTGGCACTTGTAAATATATGTTCACTGGCACTGTTTGGAAGTTTCCTAGATTCTCATTTTGCTGCTAGTTGCTTCAATGATCACGGGCATTTAAGGGTGTGGAATTTGGGCCCCCATCAGAGTTCTAAAATGAACTCCTATAAATTCATTTCTCTCACATTATCAACATAGTAATTACTCAATAATCTACATGTGCATGATTAAGCACTGGCCATCATGTGTGAGTGTGCGGCATGGGCAAGCCATTACTTGCAGCTCACTATGTTCCGACCTCTGAAAATGTGTTTAGCAAGTTTATTGCATCTCCTGCTGCTGTTGTCCTGTGTGAGATGTGGATGGATGCAAGAAGTACTTAAGGGGAGTGAAACATGCCACGTGAGTGGCAAGGAACACTGTAGATGCAGTTTCAAGATTGAAAGAATTAAGCTCTACACTGCCGTGTGAAAAGTAGAAAACCAGGGACATCCCCACATATTTAGAGGAGGCTGTAGTTGTTAATAGCCTTCTTTGTTAATTTGTCATTTTGAGCTTACATGTAGGTGAAGGCTACAAGTAAAGAGGCAACAGGTAAGTTGGCCTTGACTGCAAGAGGGATTGAGTGTAGGATTAAAGAGGTGTATGTGCAGTTGACTGAAGCTTCTGTCAGATGTCACATGAAGATTTGTTAGTCTGTTCATCTCCTTATTAAGGATTGCAGTAGATTTTGCGTAAAGCTTTATGGGTTTGCAACCAAAGTGTATCGGGCCTCATTAAAGAACCAAGGCCTTACTTTATGGGATGAGAAAGAGTAGAATGAGCCTGTGTGCTGGACCGTTCCAAGAACTGTGAGGCTGTCTATGTGAAGAATCAGCAGCAGGGCGCATGCAGGAAAGATGTTACCTTGGCTGGAGTGCCCACAATGACAAATCAGTCTGGCATTAATTCTAAGGCCATTTAGGCCTGAGACTTGTAGGAGTCTCTGCGATTGGAGGGTCCAGGGTTCTTGATCCTCAGCAACCCATAGCACAGGTAAGGCACTCTCAGTGAGTGGACTCTAGAGTAACACTGATACTTCGGGCATGATAAAGATGTCGAAGGATATGGGTTTACTATGGATGAGTGGAGATCGGGGATTTGGAACACAAACTTCCCTGATCAATCTTCATGGAGGAACGATCTCGAGAGGCCAAATGGTGTTCTCATGCTGCTCCTACCTGTGGACCCATATATCTGGTCCCACCTGAAAGAGCTCTCTGCAAGGTCTGCACCCCCATCGGGAGCAGGCGTGAAGGTGGTATGTCTGCATCCCTGCCGAGGTAAGATTTGATATTGCTCCCAAGCTGCCATGCACGCAAATTTTGTGAGGACATGGGTAAAATCTGAATTCTACTTAAGGGTGCCTGAGGCTGAGGGAGAACTGAGTGCTTCTCAGGTTCTAATGTGTGCATAAAGTGCCAGATTGGCACACGCAAATGATCAAACCCCCAGCAGGGCAGACGTTATGAAGCGTAAATTGATTCAGCTATTGTAAGTCAAGTTATATTGGAGCAAAGAATAACGTCTGAAGCCAAAAAGGAGCTTGAGCCTTCCAGCCAGCAGCAGACGGAAAACCAAATAATAAAGGAAATGTCTCGGCAGCTTACTATGCCTGGAATCTATTAGCTATCAGATTGCCACGAGTCTGTCTGCCTTGCTATGGCATCTGCACGTGGCTGTGTGACACCCTGGCTTTTGTCAGCACCATCTCCTTCATCGTCCTCTTCATTGGCAGAGACATTTCAGTCATCCATGACACCTTCAGGCAAGACATCTCCCCTATATAGTATGAGGTTGTACAGGACACAGCAGAGAACCATGATCCCGGACACTCTTTGTCCCGAGTATTGGTCAGCCCTGCCTGAGCGGTCCAAACATCTGAACCTCATGTTTAGGAACCCTATCGTCTGCTCAGTTGTGGACCTTGTGGAGGCAAGTGCATCATTGTAACTCTCCTCAGCAGCACTCTGTAAATGGCAAACTGGCATCATCAGATCTCCTGGTGGTATCCTTTGTCCCAAGGAACTAGACCTGCAATCGCCAAAAACCTGTGGCACCTGGAAGTGGGTAAGAATGTAGGCATCGTGTGGGCTCCCTGGGTATCATGCAGGATTTATTAAATTCATTCCTGGGATGTGGGCATCACTGGCTAGGCCAGCATTTATTTTCCATCCCTAATTGCTCTTGAGAAGGTGGTGCTGAGCTGCCTTCTTGAACCTCTGCAGTCCATGTGATGTAGATACATCCATAGTGCTGTTAGGAAGGGAGTTCCAGTTTTTTGACCTAGCAACAGAGAAGGAATGGCGATATATTTCCAAGCCAGGATGGTGAGTGACTTGGAGGGGAACTTCCAGGTGATGGTGTTGCCATCTATCTACTGCCCTTGTCTTTCTAGATGGTAGCAGTTGTGTGTTTGGAAGGTGCTGGCTAAAGAGCCTTGGTGAGTTCCTGCACTGCATCTTGTAGATGGTACACACTGCTGCCACTGTGCATCGGGGTGGAGAGAATGAATGTTTGTGGATGGGGTGCAAATCAAATGGGCTGCTTTGTCCTAGATGGTGTCAAGCTTCTTGAATGTTGATGGAGCTGTGCTCATCTAGGCAAGTGGAGGGCATTCCATCACACTCCTGACTTGTGCCTTGTAGATAGTGGACAGGTTTTTGGGTAGTCAGTAGGTGAGTTACTTGTTGAAGGATTCCCAACCTCTGACCTGCTTTTGTAGCCACAGTATTTATATGGCAAGTGTAGTTCAGTTTCTGGGCTATGGTAACCCCCAGGATGTTGATAGTGGGGGATTCAGTAGTGATGCCATTGTCAAGGAGCAATGGTTAGATTCTCTCTTGTTGGAAATGGTCATTGCCTGGCACTTGTGTGGCAAGAAAAGCTATTTGCCACTTGTCAGCCCTAGCCTGGATATTGTCCAGATCTCACTGCATTTGGACATGGACTGCTTCAGTCTCTGAGGAGTCGTGAATGGTGCTGAATATTGTGCAATCATCAGCGAACATCCCCACTTTGAACTTTATGATGGACGGAAGGTCGTTGATGAAGCAGCTGAAAATGGTTAGGCCTAGAATACAACCCTGAGGAACTCCTATAATGATGTCCTGGAACTGAGACGATTGACCTTCAACAACCACAACCATCTTCTTTTGTGCTAGGTTTGACTCTAACCAGTGGAAAGTTTTTCCCCTGATTCCCATTGACCCCAGTTTTGCTGGGGTTCCTTAATGTCACACTCAGTCAAATGCGGCCTTGATGTCAAGGGCAGTCACTCTCACCTCACCTCAGGAGTTCAGCTTTTTTGTCCATGTTTGACCCAAGGCTGTAATGAGGTCAGGAGCTGGGTGACCCTGGTGGAACAGAAACTGAACGTTAGTGAGCAAGTTTGCAATCTATGATCACATCTCAGCTACACGTTAAAAGATGAATGTGACTGGCTGGTGCCAGGGAGCTCTGAAAATCACATGTACAGTCAAGAGCCCCTTGCATTGTGGGAAATCTTAGATTGTTACTAAACTCAACACTTTTGCAGCCTGGTTTTTGGGATCCATGTGAAATTGGGCAAATTGGTATGCTCTCCTGAAGGCAGCATCTGTCAACTCCCAGATTCACCCATGTGTCACTGATGGGAGATGCCACACAAGGCCCCAGTACAGCCCTGGAAGGAGCCACTGGCGAAGAAGTTTATGGTGGTGGTGACCTTTAATGCCACTGGCGTAGGGTTGCTCCAAGTCTTTGCGGCCGCAGGTCATTGTGGAGGAGCTGGCAGATATATGCAACCACATCCTGGGACATTCTAATACATCTCTGGCACTGCCTTTCACTCAGCTGCACTGCCTGCAATATACCCATCGTTGGACCAATGCTTGCCATTGCTTTTCCAGGTGAAGGACATCCTGGAGGATCAGAGATGAGTGTTCCTCACGTTGATACATGATTGGGTATGGAAACATTGCCCTTTAACCGGGTGATGACAGCCACAAGCCAGAACCCTCCCTCAGACACTATTCAGCTTGCCTCCATTACCCTCGAGACTCTATAAAGAGGGCATTACCTTGTCAGCATAGAAAGACTTGCCACAAGAGCCCTTGTCAGTCATGGCCATTTACCTGGGAGGTTGGAGGTTTGGAGTCGTGAGTTAGCTGCCATCCACCGACCGTGCCTCTTGGAGGCAACCACCTCCGTCCCTCCCTTCATCCCTGCCCCTGACTGCAGCAGATAGCCAATCGCACAGAATGAATGGCAACTCCAGACCTTGCTGGAATTTTGATGTTATGGGACCCATGAGTCAGGGAGCAAACCTACTGTTGTGTGGGCTTCACCAAAGAGAGGAGAACACAACTGAGCATGGTTCTCACCCAGTTGCCCCATGATTATTAGGGTGTCCCTTTAGTTGGACATTTGTGCTCACTTTGAACTCCACCCACCTGTAAAGACCCTCTTTCCACTTCATAGGATCACAATTTCAGAATGACAGCATTGCATACCTGAGAATCCCAAAATGAGACCTTTGAGACTCACTCCACCACCTTCTACCCACCCACCCCCTGTCACCCAACACCTTTCTCCCATCATTCTTGACATGCCCCAAAATAACCATTGCTCTCCCTTCTGTCACACTTGAACCTCCCCCCCCCCCTTACACTTGCACATATGACCATCATCCTGCACATGCCTTTTCTCCCCTCTGAGACTACACCCGTTACCGTCCCCATGCCCTCCCTGAGCCCTCCCATTATCTGAACCGCCTGTTTAATCCATTTCCATGATGGATATGCCCCCATGAAATCTCAGCTACCCAACTCTCACCCAGGACCTGCCACCCTACTGCATCCCACTCCCCACTCTCAATGTGACTGTTCCCTCCGCTGCCCAGTAACGTTCAACTCCAAGGACCCACCATCGACAGCACCAACCCCACCCTCTAGAACCATTTCTCTCCTACCATCTCTGCCTGGAAGACCCCACCCCCACCCAACTGGAGGACTCCTAAACCCTACAATGAAAGCCCTTCCCTCTGTCCCACATCCCTGCACCCTCCCATTCCATTGCTGCCCCCCTCCCTGGCCTGGACAGCCTGGCTTCCTTCCCTGGACAACCTCCCTCCATTCCACTCTTAGCCTGCCTCCTGTGTCCAGTCTCCAAGTGGCTTGGCCTACTTGGCCCACCCGATCTGAGTCAAGAGGCTGAGACTTGTGAGCAGTACCCAAGAAGGCCAAAGCAGAGTCTATTCAATTCAAAGTTGTGGAAGAAGTCAAGCTTACTAGGTGCACACCATTTATATACAGTCATAAATATAAATATTCTACTTTCTTTCTGACGTGGAACTTAATTTGGTGAGGGAACTTAATTCCAGTAAGCTGACTTTTTAATGAGCATGCATGACTTGTTAATGCATGTACACAAGAACTTCCTGACATTGTTCGTTGGGAAGCTCAACCCACCTTTAACCTGCCTTTAAAGTCCTGAGAGCTTAATTGCTAAAGTTAATGCTGCCGTTGGGAAACTGATTTATGACCTCCTGCCAAATTAAGTTCCCCTGCCCGCCAAGCTTCCCGCTGTGGTTGGACTGGAAGATTCCACTCTATGAGTAACACATTGGAATGTAGAATTTGGGAATGCAGGCCATGATCAAAGTATTTTTACGTGTGAGGTTAGTGTGCTTTCTTAGCCTCAGAGTGGTTTGTCCAAATTTAAATGATTCCAGCAGCAAGCTTTTTGTGAATTTAAAAATAAAGATTATTTATTAGCATACACTTACCCTGGAGGTTTAAATGCAACATCTTACACACACAAAGATCAGGTGCAGATGAAGATAAGAACAATACAATTACAATATGGAATTCTTTCAGTCTCTTCCGTAGCATGCCTGTAGTTTCTTGGATGTATTGTTGCTTTAGCTGGAGTGGAGCTCTTATAAAAGCAGAGGATTCTCAGACTCTGCAAGACTTCTTATCGTTGAATTGTTAGGAGGTAAGGTCTCAGGTGAACTTGAAGTTGGAATATGTTGGGGAGAGAATCCTTCTCCTACTTTCAAGGTTTAGCTGTATATTACCTTTACTGTGCTGTTATATTGCAGCTGGTTTGATGGCTTAGATTATGTTCCTAATTGTATCTGTCCTGCTATTTCTGATCATATGAACATGGAACATGAAGCAGGAGTAGGCCACTCAGTCCTTCAAGCCTTTTCCACCATTCAATAAGATCATGGCTGATCTGATTGTAACCTCCCGCACCCCCCTATAACTTTTCACTCCCTTGTTAATCAAGAATCTATTAGATCTGCCTTAAAAATATTCAAAGATCCTGCTTCCTCTGCCTTTTGGGGAAGAGAGTTCCAAAGACTTACAACCCTCTGAGAGAAAAAAATGCTCCACATCTCTGCCATAAGTGAACAACCCCTTATTTTTAAATCATGACCCCTAGTTCTAGATTCTCCCAGAAGAGGAAACATCCTCTCCACATCCACTCTGTCAAGACCCCTCAGGATATTAAAGGTTTCGATCAAGTCACCACTTATTCTTCTAAACTCCAGTGGATACAAGCCTAAATTGTCCAACCTTTCCTCATAAGACAACCTGCCCATTCCTGGTATTAGCCTGATGCATAAACCTTCACTGAACTGCTTCTAATGCATTTAAATCTTTCCTTAAACAAGGAGATCAATAGGAGATCAGAATAGTCCCTGCTGCTATTTTAAAAACAGGTAACAAACCTGGTTGTTTTAAGCATGTGACCTGTGATGAGCCCAAAGTCCTTCTTCCAGAAAAGTTGGTGGGGTGGGCTGATACAAACCCAGTGTTGTAGCTTTTCACACTTTGAGATTTTGAGACAGCTAGGGTTTTTGTAATTGAACGGCCCATTCGATTTAAATTAGCCTTTTGAATGCCTTTTCGGAAAAGACATTGGCCGGAATTTTTCCATCCTGCTCGTAGTGGGCTTCCTGACGGGCAGGAGCAGAGAATCCAGCGGCAGGCAAAAAGTCGCAAATCCACCGTCGTAAAAACAAGTTGCAATTCTCCTGGCGTTGTGTTCATGGTGGGTTGGTTACCCCACCAACTAGTGGCATGAATGCAATTTGTATTCATTAGCATGTCATGAATGTTCATTAAAATAGCCGCTCGCCGGAATCTTGCCACACTTTCCAGTCTTCCGTCTTGCCACCGGGAACTTACATTGGCCTCAAATCCGATTGAAAAAGGGGCAGCATCCTCGAGTCGGACTTCGGTTCGCTGGTAACTTCAAGGTGAGTGATACAAACTTGCCAGCGCGTTGTGCCAGTCTTGTTGCGATGAATGCCACTCTGTTGGGCTGTAGGGTTGGACTGCTCCTTCTCTTTGCTTTTATTGTCCCGAGGAAAACCACTGTGCTGTGGCTCTCATGTAGGCCTCCACTTTCAAAGGCTAGCACTTCAACCAGGGGGCAGGCTGTGAGGTGAGGGTCAGGCTGACAGACACAATGGCGGCAACAGGGATGAAAGTCAGTGGAAGGGCAGTGAGAGGGAAGGGCAAACATGATGGGGTCCTTTCTGCAGTCGCCCTCTAACCTCTTGTTGCTGCAGGAGTGAGCATGAGTCTGCTTAGAAAGAAAGGAGGATACCTCCTTGTGATGAAAGCCGCTTAAAGCCAATGGCTTCATTAGCCCTGTTAAAGGGTTGCTCAGAACTCAGTGGCTACACATCACAGTCCCTGCATATCAAGAGTAACACATAGGAATGTAGAATTTGGGAATGCAGGCAATGGTGAGGGAGAAACAGCTGTATCATATATGGTATTCTATCAATGAAGGCCTGTCACATGTTCACCAGATTTGACATTCCTAACAGGCCAGAGGGCACCCACTCATTGACCATGAGCAACAGATTGGTCATTAATGTGCCACATCAGAGATTGGAGCACAGAGCTAGGTTGGGTCACTCACCTCACTGAAACTTTAGCATCCCACACAGGGCTCAAGATGTTACATATCTGCAATGCCATCTTGGTCACCTCGATTTGTGTGCTAGTGTCTCAGGGACAAGGCAGCAGCAGCCATCGTGCAAGCAGAGCAGGAAAAACTATGGACCCTTACAATCTCCAAACGTGTCTTCTTCTGAGCTTCACTTTCTTGCCCCTAAAATCATTAACGACTTCAATGCTTCCTTTCAAAGAGAAGGAGAAGCAGATTTGGATCCAGGGCTCAATGCTGCCTTTGTCAGGGTCCTAATGCAAAGGAGGAGGTAAAGGTAAGAGAGCCAACTCCCTGAACAGCTCCAGCAGGAAGGACATGGACAAGCGGAGCCACAGCTTGAACAGGAGGGTCAGGAGAAGAGACCCAGACAATGGGGCTGACTCACCAGATGCAGGGTTTATCGTCCAAGTGTCTCCTATATACAAATGAGTGAGAGGCAATGCCGTGCAGGTCTGCGCTCGTCCCAAGATCTGGCATGTCACATATGCCTCATTCTTCGTGAAGGTCTGGTGCCATGTGGAGTTGGAGGGTATACCCTGCCAGTGGGTTTGACAATTTCTTGGTCTCTGGTTCTTTTGAAGGATCAACAGGCGACATGTGTTGCATATCTCAATCCACAACACTTCGATGCATGAGGAGGTCATAGATGCCTTTTACAGGAAGGCCCATTATTATGTCAGGTTTGCTCTGGACGAAGATTGCCAGGCTGAGATTCACAGGCTTCGCCACCATCTCATGCTCCCCAAGAATGCAGGGTGCAATAGACTGCACCGATGAGGCTATATGGTCACCATGGCAGTAGGCCCTAATGTTTGTAAACCACAAGGGCTATGATTCCATCAATGTACAACTGGTGTGTGATCACCGGAAGCACATACTGCACGTTTGTGCACAGTACCCTGGGAGTAGCCATGACTCCTACATCTTGAGTCACTCTCAGGTGCCTGAGATTTTTGAGGGGCCATTATGTCTGCAGGGATTGCTGCTCGGGGATAAGGGGTACCCACTGAAACACTGGCTAAAGGCACTGGTACATTGTCCTTAGAGTCATTCCGATGGGAGATACAATGCTGCTTGCAGCTCCACATGCTCCCTTATGGAGCAGCCATAGGGCCTCTGAAGATGCACTTCAGATGCTTGGACTGCTCAGGTGGCTCACTCCAATACATCCCAAATCATCGCAGTATGTTACGCCCTTCACAATCTAGCTATGCAAAGAGGTGAACCTCTGCCAGAGGATGACCTGGAGGAGGATGAGAGCTCATGGGAGGACAAAGACCTAGAGGCCTAAGAACCTCAGGAGGCTGCTGGGGGTCAGTATTAGTGTGATCACGCCATAGAGGAAGGAAGACGTGAGAGACATGCCTGTGATATGTTAATCACTGACAGGTTCCAAGAAGAGTAAAGTCAAGTGAGGGAATATGGCCACATCTTTCCCAGCCCTCAATGCAATCTTCTTTCAACGCAGGGGATGTCCACCCACTTGCAGCGAGAATGAGCCCCGTGTTCACATGTGCCTCATGAATTGCCAGGCCATGATCTTTACTTTGGTCTATGGGGTCCTGTGAGTAAGTTCACTCTGGGAACTGAGAGCCCACTTAGGAACAAGAGCGATGTGAAAGAAGACTTGAAGCCTTCACCACCATCTATTGATGCAGACACTGCTGCGACTGAGATGTGGACATGCCTGGGGATCTCCTCCTCCTGTGCATGTCTTTTCATCTGCCACTATCTCTGAGGAAACACAGATGTCACTAGATTATCAGTGCTGATGAGCTGCCCTTACTAAATGGCGTTCTTTGATATAGAAGAGTTAGAAACGCATACATGACACAAGATTTAACCACATTTCCCTTACATCACACAAGGGTGCAGATACTAGCTCAGTTGAGTTTGACATCACAGGAATGTGAATCTCATAGTGGAACACTATAACTGAGTGGGAGGAAGGTCAAACCTCAAAATAAAAGGATTCCAAAGTACAAAATCACACCTTCAGTTGACAGGAACATTCACATAATCATCAAATGTATTAACAAAAGTACAATTTATTTATATGTCTAGCACACCTGTGACTCAAAAGTGACATCAATTTTTCTTCACGCTCCTAACTCTAGCACTACGCTTGAGTGCAGCCCCGACACCTGCAGCAGAGGTGCAGGCAGCCTGCTGATTGCTATGTCCTGATGCCTGTGATGACCTTGGCAAACGTCCTCTGGTGGCCTGTGGCATGGAGGGCCCTAGCCTGATAATGGTCACCTGCTCAGGGGAAGAAGCGCCCTTGGCAGCCTGAACAGCTGGAGTGGATGGGGTCACAGGCAGAGGGGACTGTGAGCAGCTGCACATCCTTGGAGTGTCCTTAGAGGAGGACCCAGGGTGTCTAGTTGATGCTCATCCTCCCTGTGGGTGCCTGAGGGCCCCACCCTGACTCCTGCAGGAGATGGTGCACCTGGAGGGGGGTCGAGGTGCCTCGTTGGGAATGGTGCCCACCAGGGTGTGTGACCATGGGGTGCAGGGCCGAGCACAAATCCAGCAAGACCTGCTGGACCAAGGTCTCCATGGTGATTGCCAGCCTTCCCATGGCAACGCGAGGTGCTTGCATGTCAGAGCCACAATATCAGACAGAGCACGGATGAACTCCTCCATCATTCGCTCCAGTCTGCTGAGTGACTGCCGAATCTCTGCCTGATGTTCCGTGCTGCCTGTCATTACATCTCCAACATAGATTTGGAGGCTGCTTCTGGAGGCTCATCATCTGACTTGGACTGAGCAGGTGGCTGGTCTCCAGCAGCCCTCTGAATGCCAGAGACCTGGGCTGTCCCTGCCTTCGACTGTTGTGGGGGCGTGTCAGTGAGATGTTCCCCAGAAAATGAGGCCCAAACTAATCGACATCTGTGCCCCACCGACGTGTTTGACTCTGAGCTGGTGGAGGGTGTGTGTGAGCACCATGATGGTTCTTCTGGAGCTTCATCCACGGATGTGGTCGGGGGGCTCGGACTGGTGCTGGACTGGCTTGGGGGCCTCGATCGGCTGGTGCATGGAAAATAGAAAACAGGGTTTCAGCTAATGAGCATGAGCTAGATAAGACTGCATGTGACTCATTGTAATTGTCAGGATTTGATGAGGTGATGGAGCTGTGATCCGTACTAGGTTGATGGGAGAGGCCGATCCCCCAGCACCACCCACCCCTCCCCATAGGAGTAATCCCTTTCCCCTCCAGCCAGCTCGGCTGCAGCCTCCTCAAACTCAGTGAGGGAGATGACGTTGGCCCTCCCTCCCCTCTGCACTCTCTCGTGCTTGGCCTGTATGAAGAAGAAAGAAGGGCCTGTGATGAGAAGGGATGAAGCAGAGGTTGGGTGAGATGCATGTTCCGTGTGTGTGGTGAACCCTCTCCTGAAGGGTCAGAGGATGGAGTGTGAGCAGCATGACAGATGGGATGGTGGTGATGTGAAAGTCTCGGTGAGAGAACGAGTATTGATCTGTATCCCCTGCTAATGGTTGTGTGAGACCTCTGAAGAGAGTAGCCGTTAGAGCGCATGATGCCATGATGAGAGTTTAATATTGGAGGTTGTTCAAGGATGACTTACCTTGGTGGAGCAAATGAGATCATTCATCCTCTTCCTGTGCTGGATGGCATTTCAGGCCGGAGAGGTGAGGCTGCTGTGCTTCCTGCAGCCATCCCTGGGATAGAGTGCACACCTTTGTGCCTGCACCCTCTGATTAAGGCCTAGAGGGCCTGGTGAGCGAAGCGGAGTGCTGCTTTCTTTTTCAAGCTCTTGGCCTTCCTCTCCTAGCTGCCAGATATCTCTGGCAGGCCGAAGAGAGTGGGACTGGCCTTTAAATATGGCGCCGGGACCTTCGAACCCACCAGCTGACGGTGGCAGCTCGAATCAAATCCCAACCCGCCAGGTGATTCGGACCAATTCATGCCTTTGCGTAATTAATGAGGCTCCAAGCGCAGAATCGGGCGCAAGTTCCTGCTATTTCGGCCAGCCGGCTGGGCATTGCTGAAATTGCCCGCCACCACACTCAGTCTCATTTACGGAAAATTCTGCCCATTGTGTTTTGATGTCTCTTTGCCTGAAGCTGAAGTAGAAAGGCTGATATGTGATGGTCTTGTTCTGTTGGCAGTTCTTCTTTAACAAAGGGACTTGTGAATTTAACAAGTGGCTGTGATTGTCCATATTTTGTCCTAGTAAGAGGAAAGGAACAGCTACATTCTCTTGTCGGCAGGAGAGAAAGAGTTAAATTTGTTTCATAGCTGGGAGCAAGCACCCAGACAAAATTTTTGAAAAATTCAGCAGACTTCTCCAATCAAATCACCAGATCTCCCAATATGGATTTCAAGGCCTGAGGCAGGAATCAAGTTAACTTGTTGACAATTTCCTAACAAGACTGAAAAATGCAGCCAGAAAATGTAAATTTAAGGACACTGATGAAAGGCTGCTGGATCAGTTTATTTGGGCTCTGCGTACCCTGAAATACACAAGATTTATCTTGAAAGGACAAGCTCACAATATCATGGCTGCAGACACTGCCAGAGCACGTGAAGCTAAGAGTGGACAGATGAAGACGCTGACTGCCCAAACGACTAGTTTCCAGATAAGTCAAGGGAGCGGATTGATGCAGTGAAACAGTAACAATAGAATGTGCATCAGACAGGGTGAAAGATGTGCAGGAGCTGTGGATGATTACATGAGTTCACAAACAGAATGAAATGTCCCGCATATGAATCAAACTGCAGAACTGTGGAAAGTACAATCAGAGGGAAAAGGTATGTAGAACAAAGAAAAAAGATAGACATAGGAACCCAACAACTGTTTGAAATGTCTGGATGTGACAATTCCTAGAGAAAAGAAATTCACACAAATATTCGGATCAGGAGGAGGGTGAGAGATAAACCCACAACCATAAATCTGAAGCTGATACTGGAGCACAGGGTAACATTGTCCCCCTCTGAGATCTTTCCTAAAAATTTAAAAGAAAATGGTGACCCAAGGAAATGCGTCCTGAAACTGAGCAAAGTCATGCTAACAGCATAAGGGAAAACTGAGATTCAACAGCTGGAAACAACCCAAGTCAGAAGGGCATGCAAGAGAAAAGATGTTAACTGGATGTTCTACATTACCAAAACAGATGGTCCTGCTATCCAGAAGTTAAGATCCGTCGCCTTGTGAATGTAACATAACCAAAACTTAATCAAATTAGGGATGAGACCATCAAAAACAAAGTCCTGAATTTTTGTACAGACAGTTAGCCTCTCAGTCTGTGCGAAAATGGTGGGAAAGGCCCAAAACCGCAAGTCTCGCCCCCAAACCCAGCCTCTGCCATTTTCGCAGGGAGAAAAGGGGGGAATGCTAAATTGCACATCTGTGGCTCACAGAAGCAGCTGCCCATATAAATCAGTAGCTGCTTCCTGTTATGACCACAGATCAAGCTCCAAATTACTTACGGACATATTGGACTTTTAAATAAGACGTGTTTTTTCAAAAAAGGACATACAAGCAAAAGCTGGCTAAGACTGTAAAGTAACCACTTGCTGGAAAAATTCTATGTGGACAACTGAGGGGTTGAATAAAGTAGGGGAGCCAGTTCATCCCTCCACACCCGGGAGCATAACAATTTGGGGTTTCTCATCTGGGATCATAACAAATTGGGAGAACCTCGCCCAGGGACTTGTCATAACATTCTACTTGTGTGATTTTGGTGAGTTAGGTGTCTGAAACCTGAAATGTGCAGATTAGACCTTGTGGGAGCAGATCAAAACCTTCTGGACTTGTTTGGATAGCCAAGGTACCCTTTTGGAGAAGAAAGGTACCCCTTTGGATAAGGTCCCAGAACATCTTTGGGAGAGGTCAGGTGCCCTTTGGGATTGTTAAAATTAGAATAAATTGTGCACAAAGAATGCATAAACTCATTGGAATTGAATGAATTTCAATGTATCCAATTTTTTACCAATGAGAGCATTTTTGAAATCGTGGCGTCATTAGGCACATAACTTTATTTTATGTCACCATGGCTCACTCCTGAGGTTTACCCATGGTGAATACTAGGTGAGTTAGTATGGAAGGGGCAAGGGACAAGGGTGGTAGGTGGGGAACATGGGTTGGCATGAGTTGGCACTAAGTTGACATATGGGCTATAAAGAGCCATTGAGATGAGTGAGGGTATGGGGGTATGATGGGCCATGGGGTTTAGATAGAGGACCATAAGTGACACAGGGGATATGAGGGGTCATGGGGGTATGTAGAGGTGCGTGGGTGATATAGGGTGTGTGAGGGGCCATTGGGGTGGGTAAAGGGGCATGGGTTGGCATGGATGGGGTGTGGGGAATGTGTGGGGGATTGATGGGGTGTGAGGGGTGAGGGCTGGAGGGCTGTTTCTTGTTTCATTCATTTTTCAATAACTTCGATAAAGTGCCGGGCACCGGGGCAGGCCTTCCGCCCAGCCCACCTCTGCAGCCAACATCCTCCACACTCGTTCTGGGGTAGTGTGCCCGACTTTTAATCCAATCCGCCTCCCCTTCCCCGGAACTAAAATCTGCCCTTTTGAATCTCTTTCCCAGGTTGGGTTCGTAGAGCCTGGAAATGTTCTGACTGCGCACCCGACACAGGAATGAAAATCCAGGTCAAAGGGTCACAGATGCTCTCCCAGCAAGTGATCTAGGGATGGCCTGGTAAGATGCAATAAACACAGCTAGCAAAAGGGCAGTACTGGTTTATCAGAATTGACATTTCACGAGAAGCTAGTGTCCTGCTAGCCGGATCCAAAATAATCCTGTCCAAAACAATGCAGAGAAAACAACATTGCCTGTGCAGTGTGCCAACTCACCACTGACTGCCAAAACTACAAGATGGAGGCACAACAACCTACCATCTTCTAATTGACATTGTGAATGATACTCTTAGAAAAGAAAATAAGTTATAGAAGACTTTTATTTATAAAAGTTGATTGCTATCTTTAGTTTAGAGGAAAAAAGTCAATGATTGGAACAGTTAAATTGAGCACAATTTTTTAAAGAAAGAGGGATATTATATTGTTATATTATTCATAAAGAGCAAGGAACTAATTATTATGTGAATATATATCCTGATGTGCCACATTCACTGTTGCACTGCAGTCATGTGCTAAGTGACAATGTATCAGTCTATCAGTCTACCAGCCACATGGAGAGATGCACGAAATGCATTCAATGAAGCTCCAGCATTATTGAGTCTAAAGTATGCTTACTTCTCACTATGTGAACCCAAAGACAGAACAATACCACATGGCAAGGCTGTGTTCTCATGATGGTTAGTTTGGTGCAGCTTGCAGCAGACCTCGACAAATCTTGCCACCTTCTGGCTCCTCATTGTGGCTCAAATGCCAATGGTACATTTGAATGCTGCAGAATAAATGTGATGTAACTGCTGTCAGGATACCAGGCATTGACCTGCATGATGTACTGAGTAAGGTCTCACACCAGCTGGACATTGAGGGAGTCATGGAATCCGTTCCAGTTATGGTGCATTGCAGAATTTACATGTGGCACTTGCAAAGTGATGTGTGTGCAGTCAATGGCAACCTGCACCATGAGGAAGCCTGCAATCCTCATGAAACCACATGCTTGCTTCACCTACTTCTCTCTAGCAAGCAAATGAAATGTCTTTGTTCTTTCTGCAAACAGAGCTTCAGTGACTTATGTTCACTGAACAGTGAACTGAGCGATGTTGTAAATACCGCCTGCTTCAGTCTAGAAGCAGCCTGATGCATAAATGTTCATGGCTATGGTCACTTTCACAACCACAGCTAATGCCATCCTCACCCTGCTCCAAGGCTGCAGTTGTGATCACAGCAGCTGGTAGATTTCAGTAAGCACATCCTTGGTGAAGTGAAGTAAATGACCATTTTCTTCTTTCAGTGGCCAATACCAATTCCAGGTCCTTAACACGTATCTTTGGAAGAATAACACACCATCAAAAGTGTGGGATGGCATGTCATTCTGTCGTTTGCCACATAGTTCTTTTTTTATGGGATGTGGGCATAGCTGGCTAGGCCAGCATTTATTGCCCATGCCTAATTATCCTTGAGAAGGTGACGATGTCCATTTTTCCTCTTTCATTCTTCTCAATGTAAATCATTGAAATCTCTTGATTAGATTACTTTCTGACAAGCACTCCTGGTTTCCATTATTTCTTATATAATCTCCTGTGAAATATCCAAAACTCCTTATGCTATATGGTATATTCATCACGTTTTCTGCACACTACCTTTGATTTTCTCTTTTGCTCGGTATTGACGTCTTATTGATATCATGTACTTTATACATTCAGAACTTGGTAAGGAGCAAATTACCCTGGAGTGAATGTTTAAAGGAAACTGAAAGTTTTAAGATATAACAACATTGACCAGAAACCACATTCTAAACCAACTTGGCAAACCACAATGATGTTTACTGTTTGAAATTTTGAGGCACATACGAGAAATAAATATTGAAATGATAATGTAACTTTATTTGTATTTCCAGTGGGTTTTCACATTCGACCTTAAGGTCTCTGGAGTTTATTTTTAACAGAAGAACCTGCCTGATATTCCATACCCACCAAACCCTCCACACCCCCCACCACCCCTGCCACTCAGCTTCAAATGTTTGTATTCATTCCAGGAACCTATCTGAAATTGTGTTTATATGTTTACAGTTATTAACCAGTGAAATCTAAAATGGAACTAGACTGCCAAGGAAAACAAAGAAATCTATGCAATGCTGACATGTAGAGAAGATGCACTGAGGTGGTGGCAGCAGGTGTGGAGGAAGCAATAGTAGTTGCCAAAGGTAGAATTAATTTTCTGAATTTTCTAAATTTTCTAAATTTCTATTGCATCTAATCAATATCTTATGTTAAACAGAATACTAGCTCATGTTTAGTCCCACAGCTTTTGAGGTCTGCTGCAAGCTTATGATATTTAACTGCTAGGATGTCATTAAGTTTTAACATATTCTAAGACCGCTGATCAGGCACTCCCCATAAGGAAATATTGTGGAGTAAATATACCTTTTTAAGCTTTCGGTTTGCTTTTAATATGGAACCAAGACAGAATGGCTTTATGGGTACAATAGAGGAAGATGGACAAAGCACCTAGCTTAAATTCTCATGTGCCGTCAATAGACTTCTGACTATAGGAACCAAACTCATGAGCACAACTAGAGAAAATGGGAAGATAGGACAGAAGTAAAGGCACGATTGATAGTTGATTATTAATTACCATGCAAATTGAAGCTTAAAATAAGTAGATCTGCTAAATGAGCTAAGTGTCAGGAATTGTACAAAAACAACAACTTGCCTGGATATTAAATTGCACAAAAGAAGATAAAAACAAGACTGTATATGGTCAACATGCTCTTTACATCTGGGACAGTAAGATGAACTAATTGTTAGTTTGGAAAACAGGAGACAGCTTCAGACCTAGTTGAGTCTCTCAGATTGTGAGTATGCTGCCACCTGTTCAGCTACAATTTGCATGAGGCTTGGCCTAAATAGCCAAGTGGTTATGGTACTGGGATTGTAACCCCAAGATCAAGAGTTCATTTTCTTAATGATCTCGTGGAGGTAATTGTGGATTCAGTTGGTTTCCTGATACTGAGGAGAGAAGGTGTGTGGTGTTGGTGTTGCTGCTCCTCAGTGTTTCAACTGTTTCTGCTGCTGCCTTTGGGGTTGTTGCTTCTGCTGTGTGCTGCTGCTGCTCCTGCACTTGAGGGTGTTTGCTGCTGCTGCTGCCCCTGCACTTGAGGGTGTTTGCTGCTGCTGCTGGACCTGCACTTGAAGGTGTTTGCTGCTGCTGCTGGACCTGCCCGTGTGGAGCAAAAGGAGAGAGAGGGAGGCCAGGAGGCCAGGACTGTGTCTGAAAACAACATCCTAGGTGGGTGTCCAACATTATTGTTTGTGTAAGGTGGGGGCAATAAAGGACTGTGTTTTGTAGGGGGAGGAAAGAAGACTGCAGGAAGGTTTGGGGAAGGAAGAGAGGGGGGTGTGTGGTTAAAACCACCATTCTGCTACCCCCCCCGCCCCACCCAGCCCTTTCCCAGTAAGGCCAGCGGTGGCTGGTGAAGACATCGCCTCCCCCTGCAGGAAGATCATCACACCCCACCCAACATCCACCTTTCACTGGAGACACCCACCTGGACTCTTCCCTTTTCCCTCCTGTGCCTCCCTGTCCTTCACTCCTCTCCCTCCTCTCCTCTCCTGTACAAAAGGGGGAGGTTATTACTACCTCCCTCCCTAGGGAGGAACATTGTATATTTAATAAAAAAAAAATATATATATATTAAAAAATATATATAGTTTAAAAAAAAAAATGGCCAATCCTTCCCAGGGTGGGCGTGGCTCTGGCCTTAAAGCCAGTTCAACATCTCCTGTGGCCGGGCCCTCGAGGGCTAATGTGGAGGCGGCTTTGTCACCGGTGGCAGGGCCTACAAAAAAGACTTATGCGGGGGTGGTTGCTTCTGCAGCTCCTGCTGCTCCCGCTGCCCTGTCGCCATTCCGTCTCCTCACCAGGGCCCTCGGGGTAAAATGCTACGCTCACCCTGAGATGACTATTGAGGCCTGCGTTAAGGCTATGGCTGGGGTTGTCGGCCCCTCAGCCATTGTCGCGGCCTCAAAGATGTATGGGAGGGCCATCTTTTTCTTGAGGTCCGAGCGGGCGGTGCGACTCGCCCTGCAGAAGGGGCTCACTGTGGGCGGGACTTTTCTGGCGGTGGATCCCCTTGAGGCCACCGCCCAGAAGATTGTTATTTCAAATGTCCCGCCCTTTATACCATGTGGGCTCCTCCTCCCCCACCTTAATAAGCTGGGGGAGGTCAGGTCGGGGGTTGCACCAGTCCCGCTCGGCCTCAGGGACTCGGCCCTCCGCCACGTGTACTCCTTCCGGCGCCAAGTTTTCGTCCGCTTGGCCCAGGAGGAGTGCCTGGAGGGGGCCTTCTCAGTTAATTTTGAGGGGACCGCCTATCGGGTCTTCTGGACCGCGGAGGGTGTGCGGTGCCATGCCTGTAAGGAGGTGGGGCACGTAAGAAAGAACTGCCCCGCCTCCAAGGCCACGAGCCCCACCCAAGCGGCCGCGGCTGGCACCGCCCCTCCTCCCCCCGCCACCACTCCATCTCCCTCCCCGCAAGGGGAAGCGACCCCGGCAGCAGCTGCCATCTCGGCTGCCGGTGAGGCGGGGGGAGAGCCCCCGCGCCGTAAGAAGGCGCGGAGGAAGACCCGAAATTTGGAGGCGGCCCCTGAAACGCCCCAAATCCCCCAAACACCTGCAAGCACCGGCTCGGGGGAAAAGACAACATCCGGCCCCGGCGTCGTGTCCGCGTGTGCTCCCGGGCCCGTGGGTGCTAAGGCGCCGAGTGCTGGGCCCGGCGTCGTCCCTGCGCGTGCTCCCGGGGCCGGCGGGGAAGGGACGCGGGACCCCGAGCCGGGGTATCTAACACCCAAAACCCAGAGGGTGGAGTGTCCGGGAGGGCTGGACAAGGAGGAGGGGGCCTCGGAAATGGAGGTCTCCCTAGCCCCCAGCCTGACCCGGAAGAGACGTCACGCTTCGGAGGAGGAGGTGGGTGATGCCCAAACTGAAGAAGTTGGGTGTGTCCCTTCCCCCGATGAAGAGGTGGTGGCGTCTCCGCCAAGTAAAATCTCGCCCTGTCCTCTGGGGGAACTCAAAACCCCTGCACCGACTCCCACCACTATTACCCCTGTCAACCTGCTGCAGTCCCCTGTACAGGGCCCCTCGGGGGTCACTGAAGGCACCTCCCTTGAGGTGGTGCCCGACTCAGAGACCCTCGATACCCCCGAGGTACCTTCTGGCTCATCGGGGGACTGTAACTTGCAAAATTTAAAAAATGTCAACGGGTCATTGGGTGGCGGCGAAAAGGAAGGCCTTCCCGCTCCCTCCCAAACCTTCGCACCGGGCGTCCTAGTTTTAGGTCAGGAGCTTGTCCTGAGCTCCCCGGACGACCCGGTGCCGGGAGGAGAGCGGGCATCAGAACTGCCGCTGCCCTCTGACCCAAAACGTTTAGAGGAGACCAGAGAGGACCCCTCTGGCCTTGATCCTGGGGGTGGGATCGAGGTACAGGTGGGGCCAGCTGGCAGCTCCGAATCAGCCCCCGTACTCAATGCGGGGGAGGGGTCGGAAGCTGGAGGCGACGACCTGGAGGAGGACGGGGTGTCCGTGGTGAGCGCTGGAGATTACGCTGAGTCGCTCTCAAGCGAGGCGGTGGATCCCCTGGTGCCCTCCACTGACTCCCCCCTCATCCCCCCAAGGGAACTCCGGGACTTTTTGGCGAGTCATCGCGGTCGCCGAGACAGGGTTCAGTTGGCCTTGGACCGGTGGCATTCTTTTCCGCTGGTGTTCTGGTCCACTCGCGAGGCTCTCAAGTCTCCTGAGTTGGATAGGAACGCGCGGCGGAGGGTCCAAACGTTTCTCGCTGGGCTCCTGAAGGAGAGGAAGGACTAAAAAGTCCTCTTCTTCTTTTTAATGACTTAAGGTGAAGATTTGATGTACCTTTGACAATGAAGACGACTATAGCCAGCCTCAACATCCGCGGCAGCAGGGCCGCACAGCGCAGGTTCCAGAACTTCTCGGTCCTCAGGGACGGGAAGTACGCGTTGTGCTTCCTGCAAGAAACCCATACCGTTCCGGGAGACGAAGCCACGTGGCTCCTGGAGTGGCGAGGGGGGGTCTACATGAGTCACCTAGCCTCCAATTCTGGCGGGGTGGCTATCTTGTTGGCCCCGCATTTTCAGCCGGAGATCTTGGGGGTCAAGGAGCCAGTGCCAGGCCGGTTGCTGCACCTGACTGTGCGTCTGGGGGGGGCGGTGCTTCACTTTGTGAATGTGTACGCTCCCCTGGGCACGCAGCAGCAAGCGAGCTTCTTTGAAGAAGTGTCCACTCATCTCGGCTCCATCGACGCTGGCGAGTGCATCGTCCTCGGGGGGGATTTCAATTGCACCCTCGGGGTCCGGGACCGTCACGGTACCCCGCACTGCACGCGAGGTGTGAGTAAGTTGCGGGACCTGGTCAGGTCCTTCGACTTAGTGGACGTCTGGCGAAATCTCCATCCTGACTCCAGCGTGTTCACCTTTGTGTCACCTGGAGTCGGAGCGTCCAGACTCGACCGCCTTTACGTTTCGAAGGCGTACGTGTCCTGCGTTCCGGCTGCTTCTATACAGCAGGTTCCGTGCACGGACCACCGTCTGGTGTGGGCGGAGCTCACTTCGTTCTGCGCTCGGACGGGGTCCGCGTACTGGCATTTTAATAACCTGTTGTTGGAAGACCAGCGGTTCCTGGACTCGTTCCGTCGCTTCTGGGCCGGCTGGAGAAGGAAGCGGGGAGGCTTCCCCTCCTTGAGGCTATGGTGGGACGTGGGCAAGACTCACGTCCGAGTTTTCTGTCAAGAGTACGCGAAGGGGTCGACAAAGAGACGCAAATCCAGGGTCGAGGAGTTGGAGAAGGAGGTGCTCGACCTGGAGGCACGTCTCCGTCAGCCCGACGCGGACCCGGCCCTGCGGTCGGTGTACGATGAGAAGAAGGGCGCGCTGCGGGACCTGCAACTGGTCGGGTCTCGGGGCGCGTTCGTGAGGTCGCGGATCTGTTTCCTTAAGGAGATGGACCGTGGCTCTCCCTTCTTCTACTCACTGGAAAAAAGGCACGGGGTCCGTAAGCAGCTCTTTACGCTGCTGGCCGACGACGGATCACTTGTCTCGGATCCGGAGGGCATCAGGGCCATTGCCCGAGATTACTACACTGCCCTTTTCTCTCCGGATCCGTCCAGTGAGGAAGCTTGCAGAGTTTTGTGGGAGGACCTGCCGCAGGTCGGCCCGGAGTGCGCCGGAAAGCTCGACTCCCCTATAAGTCTGGGGGAGCTGACCGGCGCACTCGACGGTCTTTCTAGGGGCAAAACCCCGGGACTAGACGGGCTGACCGTGGAGTTCTTCAGGGCGTTCTGGGACGTCTTGGGGAGCGACTTCGCGGGGGTCCTGGGGGAGAGCATTGCTACCGGGGAGATGCCCCTTTCGTGGCGCAGGGCCGTGATTGCCCTGCTGCCGAAGAAGGGGGATCTCCGCCTTCTTAAAAACTGGCGCCCGGTCTCCCTCCTCAGCACGGACTACAAAATCTTTGCCCGAGCCATGTCTTCTCGGCTCGGCACCGTGCTGGACCACATGATCCACCCTGACCAGTCCTACACCGTCCCGGACCGAACCATTTATGATAACATCCATCTGGTCCGGGACATCATCCACCATTCCCAGAGGGCTGGTCTGTCGAGCGCCTTCCTGTCTCTCGATCAGGAGAAGGCGTTCGACAGGGTGGATCACGAATACTTACTCGGAACTCTGCGAGCTTTCGGGTTCGGGACGCATTTTGTCGCCCGGATCCGACTTCTGTACACTGCCGCGGAGTGTCTAGTGAAGGTTAACGGGTCCCTGACGGCGCCCCTTCGCTTTGGGAGAGGGGTACGTCAGGGCTGCCCCCTGTCTGGCCAGTTGTATTCTATTTGCGTGGAGCCTTTCCTGCGCCTCTTGCGGAGGAGGTTGTCGGGATTGGTTCTGCGCGGGCCGGGCATCGGGGTGGTCCTTTCGGCTTACGCCGATGACGTGCTCCTTATGTTTAGTGACCCGGCTGACCTGCGGAGGATGCGCGAGTGCCAGGAGGTCTACTCTGCCGCTTCTTCTGCCAGGATCAACTGGGGTAAGTGTTCTGGACTCCTGGTCGGTCAGTGGCAGATGGATCCCCTACCCGAGGAGCTCAGGCCTTTCACCTGGAGCAGGACCAGCCTCCTCTACCTGGGGGTCCATCTCTGCCCCGCTGAGGAATCCTGGCCGGCAAACTGGCAGGAACTGGAGACGAAAGTCACCGCTCGCCTGCGGCGCTGGACAGGACTGCTCCGAGTGCTATCTTACCGGGGTCGAGTTCTGGTCATAAACCAGCTGATCGCCGCCATGTTGTGGTATCGGCTGGTCACTTTGACCCCTCCCCCGGACTTTGTCACAAGAATCCAGAGATTGTTAGTCGACTTCTTCTGGGACAAAAGATTGCACTGGGTCGCTGCCGAGGTTCTGAGTCTCCCGCTTAGGGAGGGTGGTCAGGCGCTAGTGTGCCTACGCACACAGGTGGCGACTTTCCGCCTTCAGACCCTGCAGCGATACCTCTACGTTGAGCCTCCTCCTAGATGGTGTGCCCTGATGACGTATTTCTTCCGTCAGGTGCACGGCCTGAATTATGACGTGCAGCTCCTGTTTATAGAACAGCTGGGCCTCGGTGGCTCCTTGCAGGCGTTGCCCGTCTTTTACCAGGACCTGATCAAAGTCTGGAAAGTGGTCGCCTCGCGACGCAGCTCTCCCCCGTCAGGAGTAGCGGCTATCGTCAGAGAGCCGCTGCTCAGGAATCCGCCCCTCCGTCCTTTTCAGTGGTTGGCGGAGAGGAGGGCTGTGGCCGCAGGGGTGACCAGGATCGGGGACGTGCTGGGTGGCGGAGGACTGGGCTGGATGCTCCCGCAGGAGTTGGCGCGACGCGCGTCTGTGAGTGTCCAGGTCGCAGCCGATGCCATCCAAGACCTGAGAACGGTCGTGCTCGGACCCGACGTTATTTTGGGTCTTGAGGTGGCCCAGGTGCGCGGTGGTCTTCCGTCTGAGCGTTCCCCTGTTCGGACGGAATTCCACATTGGCCCCAAGCCCCGAACCCTCCCTCGGGTGCTGGTGCCCCGCAATATGAGCCGCCTCGGGGACATGCCCTCTGTGCCTTTTGGCACGGCAAAGAGGAGCTTTTTGTACGGACTGCTGCTGCACACCTTCCATTTTCTCGCCCTTGTCCGTCGACCGGACACGCCCTGGCGTGCCTTGTTGCCGTCCGGCGGCGGAAGCCCCCGATGGGAGGCCCTCTACGGAGGTGTCCTCCCCCTTTCTATCGGAGACCTGGGTTGGAGGGTGTTGCATGCAGCAGTCCCTTATAATAAGAGGATGCATTGGTTCGCGGACTCTCAGGACACGTGCCCTTTTTGCGGTCTTGTGGAGTCCGTGGACCATGTATACATAGGGTGTTGTAGGCTGCACTCCCTTTTTAGTTATTTGAAAAACCTTTTATTGATGTTTTGTTTGCACTTCAGCCCCACGCTCCTGATCTATGGGCACCCGGTGCGGAAGGGGGTCGGGAAGGAGGAGGACCTCCTCGTGAACCTGCTCCTGGGCCTGGCCAAGTTGGCCATTAACAGGTCCAGGCAGCGGGCGATCGACGGGGGAGTCCCGCCCGATTGTTTGTCCCTCTTCCGCGGCTACGTTCGCTGCCGGATGTCCCTGGAGAAGGAGCACGCGGTGTCTGCTGGCACTCTCGAGGCCTTCCGTGCTCGGTGGGCACCGCGGGGACTGGGGTGTTTTGTTGACCCCTTTAATCACATTTTGATTTAAAGTTTGTAAGTTTCCTTTAAACTTTGTTCTTGGTTTTACAGCTGACCTGAATTAGGGGCTGTGCCTGATTTATCCCAATTTTGTTGATTTGGTTTTCATTTAAAAGATTATCAAGAGTTCATTTTCTTAATGATCTCGTGGAGGTAATTGTGGATTCAGTTGGTTTCCTGATACTGAGGAGAGAAGGTGTGTGGTGTTGGTGTTGCTGCTCCTCAGTGTTTCAACTGTTTCTGCTGCTGCCTTTGGGGTTGTTGCTTCTGCTGTGTGCTGCTGCTGCTCCTGCACTTGAGGGTGTTTGCTGCTGCTGCTGCCCCTGCACTTGAGGGTGTTTGCTGCTGCTGCTGGACCTGCACTTGAAGGTGTTTGCTGCTGCTGCTGGACCTGCCCGTGTGGAGCAAAAGGAGAGAGAGGGAGGCCAGGAGGCCAGGACTGTGTCTGAAAACAACATCCTAGGTGGGTGTCCAACATTATTGTTTGTGTAAGGTGGGGGCAATAAAGGACTGTGTTTTGTAGGGGGAGGAAAGAAGACTGCAGGAAGGTTTGGGGAAGGAAGAGAGGGGGGTGTGTGGTTAAAACCACCATTCTGCTACCCCCCCCGCCCCACCCAGCCCTTTCCCAGTAAGGCCAGCGGTGGCTGGTGAAGACATCGCCTCCCCCTGCAGGAAGATCATCACACCCCACCCAACATCCACCTTTCACTGGAGACACCCACCTGGACTCTTCCCTTTTCCCTCCTGTGCCTCCCTGTCCTTCACTCCTCTCCCTCCTCTCCTCTCCTGTACAAAAGGGGGAGGTTATTACTACCTCCCTCCCTAGGGAGGAACATTGTATATTTAATAAAAAAAAAATATATATATATTAAAAAATATATATAGTTTAAAAAAAAAAATGGCCAATCCTTCCCAGGGTGGGCGTGGCTCTGGCCTTAAAGCCAGTTCAACATCTCCTGTGGCCGGGCCCTCGAGGGCTAATGTGGAGGCGGCTTTGTCACCGGTGGCAGGGCCTACAAAAAAGACTTATGCGGGGGTGGTTGCTTCTGCAGCTCCTGCTGCTCCCGCTGCCCTGTCGCCATTCCGTCTCCTCACCAGGGCCCTCGGGGTAAAATGCTACGCTCACCCTGAGATGACTATTGAGGCCTGCGTTAAGGCTATGGCTGGGGTTGTCGGCCCCTCAGCCATTGTCGCGGCCTCAAAGATGTATGGGAGGGCCATCTTTTTCTTGAGGTCCGAGCGGGCGGTGCGACTCGCCCTGCAGAAGGGGCTCACTGTGGGCGGGACTTTTCTGGCGGTGGATCCCCTTGAGGCCACCGCCCAGAAGATTGTTATTTCAAATGTCCCGCCCTTTATACCATGTGGGCTCCTCCTCCCCCACCTTAATAAGCTGGGGGAGGTCAGGTCGGGGGTTGCACCAGTCCCGCTCGGCCTCAGGGACTCGGCCCTCCGCCACGTGTACTCCTTCCGGCGCCAAGTTTTCGTCCGCTTGGCCCAGGAGGAGTGCCTGGAGGGGGCCTTCTCAGTTAATTTTGAGGGGACCGCCTATCGGGTCTTCTGGACCGCGGAGGGTGTGCGGTGCCATGCCTGTAAGGAGGTGGGGCACGTAAGAAAGAACTGCCCCGCCTCCAAGGCCACGAGCCCCACCCAAGCGGCCGCGGCTGGCACCGCCCCTCCTCCCCCCGCCACCACTCCATCTCCCTCCCCGCAAGGGGAAGCGACCCCGGCAGCAGCTGCCATCTCGGCTGCCGGTGAGGCGGGGGGAGAGCCCCCGCGCCGTAAGAAGGCGCGGAGGAAGACCCGAAATTTGGAGGCGGCCCCTGAAACGCCCCAAATCCCCCAAACACCTGCAAGCACCGGCTCGGGGGAAAAGACAACATCCGGCCCCGGCGTCGTGTCCGCGTGTGCTCCCGGGCCCGTGGGTGCTAAGGCGCCGAGTGCTGGGCCCGGCGTCGTCCCTGCGCGTGCTCCCGGGGCCGGCGGGGAAGGGACGCGGGACCCCGAGCCGGGGTATCTAACACCCAAAACCCAGAGGGTGGAGTGTCCGGGAGGGCTGGACAAGGAGGAGGGGGCCTCGGAAATGGAGGTCTCCCTAGCCCCCAGCCTGACCCGGAAGAGACGTCACGCTTCGGAGGAGGAGGTGGGTGATGCCCAAACTGAAGAAGTTGGGTGTGTCCCTTCCCCCGATGAAGAGGTGGTGGCGTCTCCGCCAAGTAAAATCTCGCCCTGTCCTCTGGGGGAACTCAAAACCCCTGCACCGACTCCCACCACTATTACCCCTGTCAACCTGCTGCAGTCCCCTGTACAGGGCCCCTCGGGGGTCACTGAAGGCACCTCCCTTGAGGTGGTGCCCGACTCAGAGACCCTCGATACCCCCGAGGTACCTTCTGGCTCATCGGGGGACTGTAACTTGCAAAATTTAAAAAATGTCAACGGGTCATTGGGTGGCGGCGAAAAGGAAGGCCTTCCCGCTCCCTCCCAAACCTTCGCACCGGGCGTCCTAGTTTTAGGTCAGGAGCTTGTCCTGAGCTCCCCGGACGACCCGGTGCCGGGAGGAGAGCGGGCATCAGAACTGCCGCTGCCCTCTGACCCAAAACGTTTAGAGGAGACCAGAGAGGACCCCTCTGGCCTTGATCCTGGGGGTGGGATCGAGGTACAGGTGGGGCCAGCTGGCAGCTCCGAATCAGCCCCCGTACTCAATGCGGGGGAGGGGTCGGAAGCTGGAGGCGACGACCTGGAGGAGGACGGGGTGTCCGTGGTGAGCGCTGGAGATTACGCTGAGTCGCTCTCAAGCGAGGCGGTGGATCCCCTGGTGCCCTCCACTGACTCCCCCCTCATCCCCCCAAGGGAACTCCGGGACTTTTTGGCGAGTCATCGCGGTCGCCGAGACAGGGTTCAGTTGGCCTTGGACCGGTGGCATTCTTTTCCGCTGGTGTTCTGGTCCACTCGCGAGGCTCTCAAGTCTCCTGAGTTGGATAGGAACGCGCGGCGGAGGGTCCAAACGTTTCTCGCTGGGCTCCTGAAGGAGAGGAAGGACTAAAAAGTCCTCTTCTTCTTTTTAATGACTTAAGGTGAAGATTTGATGTACCTTTGACAATGAAGACGACTATAGCCAGCCTCAACATCCGCGGCAGCAGGGCCGCACAGCGCAGGTTCCAGAACTTCTCGGTCCTCAGGGACGGGAAGTACGCGTTGTGCTTCCTGCAAGAAACCCATACCGTTCCGGGAGACGAAGCCACGTGGCTCCTGGAGTGGCGAGGGGGGGTCTACATGAGTCACCTAGCCTCCAATTCTGGCGGGGTGGCTATCTTGTTGGCCCCGCATTTTCAGCCGGAGATCTTGGGGGTCAAGGAGCCAGTGCCAGGCCGGTTGCTGCACCTGACTGTGCGTCTGGGGGGGGCGGTGCTTCACTTTGTGAATGTGTACGCTCCCCTGGGCACGCAGCAGCAAGCGAGCTTCTTTGAAGAAGTGTCCACTCATCTCGGCTCCATCGACGCTGGCGAGTGCATCGTCCTCGGGGGGGATTTCAATTGCACCCTCGGGGTCCGGGACCGTCACGGTACCCCGCACTGCACGCGAGGTGTGAGTAAGTTGCGGGACCTGGTCAGGTCCTTCGACTTAGTGGACGTCTGGCGAAATCTCCATCCTGACTCCAGCGTGTTCACCTTTGTGTCACCTGGAGTCGGAGCGTCCAGACTCGACCGCCTTTACGTTTCGAAGGCGTACGTGTCCTGCGTTCCGGCTGCTTCTATACAGCAGGTTCCGTGCACGGACCACCGTCTGGTGTGGGCGGAGCTCACTTCGTTCTGCGCTCGGACGGGGTCCGCGTACTGGCATTTTAATAACCTGTTGTTGGAAGACCAGCGGTTCCTGGACTCGTTCCGTCGCTTCTGGGCCGGCTGGAGAAGGAAGCGGGGAGGCTTCCCCTCCTTGAGGCTATGGTGGGACGTGGGCAAGACTCACGTCCGAGTTTTCTGTCAAGAGTACGCGAAGGGGTCGACAAAGAGACGCAAATCCAGGGTCGAGGAGTTGGAGAAGGAGGTGCTCGACCTGGAGGCACGTCTCCGTCAGCCCGACGCGGACCCGGCCCTGCGGTCGGTGTACGATGAGAAGAAGGGCGCGCTGCGGGACCTGCAACTGGTCGGGTCTCGGGGCGCGTTCGTGAGGTCGCGGATCTGTTTCCTTAAGGAGATGGACCGTGGCTCTCCCTTCTTCTACTCACTGGAAAAAAGGCACGGGGTCCGTAAGCAGCTCTTTACGCTGCTGGCCGACGACGGATCACTTGTCTCGGATCCGGAGGGCATCAGGGCCATTGCCCGAGATTACTACACTGCCCTTTTCTCTCCGGATCCGTCCAGTGAGGAAGCTTGCAGAGTTTTGTGGGAGGACCTGCCGCAGGTCGGCCCGGAGTGCGCCGGAAAGCTCGACTCCCCTATAAGTCTGGGGGAGCTGACCGGCGCACTCGACGGTCTTTCTAGGGGCAAAACCCCGGGACTAGACGGGCTGACCGTGGAGTTCTTCAGGGCGTTCTGGGACGTCTTGGGGAGCGACTTCGCGGGGGTCCTGGGGGAGAGCATTGCTACCGGGGAGATGCCCCTTTCGTGGCGCAGGGCCGTGATTGCCCTGCTGCCGAAGAAGGGGGATCTCCGCCTTCTTAAAAACTGGCGCCCGGTCTCCCTCCTCAGCACGGACTACAAAATCTTTGCCCGAGCCATGTCTTCTCGGCTCGGCACCGTGCTGGACCACATGATCCACCCTGACCAGTCCTACACCGTCCCGGACCGAACCATTTATGATAACATCCATCTGGTCCGGGACATCATCCACCATTCCCAGAGGGCTGGTCTGTCGAGCGCCTTCCTGTCTCTCGATCAGGAGAAGGCGTTCGACAGGGTGGATCACGAATACTTACTCGGAACTCTGCGAGCTTTCGGGTTCGGGACGCATTTTGTCGCCCGGATCCGACTTCTGTACACTGCCGCGGAGTGTCTAGTGAAGGTTAACGGGTCCCTGACGGCGCCCCTTCGCTTTGGGAGAGGGGTACGTCAGGGCTGCCCCCTGTCTGGCCAGTTGTATTCTATTTGCGTGGAGCCTTTCCTGCGCCTCTTGCGGAGGAGGTTGTCGGGATTGGTTCTGCGCGGGCCGGGCATCGGGGTGGTCCTTTCGGCTTACGCCGATGACGTGCTCCTTATGTTTAGTGACCCGGCTGACCTGCGGAGGATGCGCGAGTGCCAGGAGGTCTACTCTGCCGCTTCTTCTGCCAGGATCAACTGGGGTAAGTGTTCTGGACTCCTGGTCGGTCAGTGGCAGATGGATCCCCTACCCGAGGAGCTCAGGCCTTTCACCTGGAGCAGGACCAGCCTCCTCTACCTGGGGGTCCATCTCTGCCCCGCTGAGGAATCCTGGCCGGCAAACTGGCAGGAACTGGAGACGAAAGTCACCGCTCGCCTGCGGCGCTGGACAGGACTGCTCCGAGTGCTATCTTACCGGGGTCGAGTTCTGGTCATAAACCAGCTGATCGCCGCCATGTTGTGGTATCGGCTGGTCACTTTGACCCCTCCCCCGGACTTTGTCACAAGAATCCAGAGATTGTTAGTCGACTTCTTCTGGGACAAAAGATTGCACTGGGTCGCTGCCGAGGTTCTGAGTCTCCCGCTTAGGGAGGGTGGTCAGGCGCTAGTGTGCCTACGCACACAGGTGGCGACTTTCCGCCTTCAGACCCTGCAGCGATACCTCTACGTTGAGCCTCCTCCTAGATGGTGTGCCCTGATGACGTATTTCTTCCGTCAGGTGCACGGCCTGAATTATGACGTGCAGCTCCTGTTTATAGAACAGCTGGGCCTCGGTGGCTCCTTGCAGGCGTTGCCCGTCTTTTACCAGGACCTGATCAAAGTCTGGAAAGTGGTCGCCTCGCGACGCAGCTCTCCCCCGTCAGGAGTAGCGGCTATCGTCAGAGAGCCGCTGCTCAGGAATCCGCCCCTCCGTCCTTTTCAGTGGTTGGCGGAGAGGAGGGCTGTGGCCGCAGGGGTGACCAGGATCGGGGACGTGCTGGGTGGCGGAGGACTGGGCTGGATGCTCCCGCAGGAGTTGGCGCGACGCGCGTCTGTGAGTGTCCAGGTCGCAGCCGATGCCATCCAAGACCTGAGAACGGTCGTGCTCGGACCCGACGTTATTTTGGGTCTTGAGGTGGCCCAGGTGCGCGGTGGTCTTCCGTCTGAGCGTTCCCCTGTTCGGACGGAATTCCACATTGGCCCCAAGCCCCGAACCCTCCCTCGGGTGCTGGTGCCCCGCAATATGAGCCGCCTCGGGGACATGCCCTCTGTGCCTTTTGGCACGGCAAAGAGGAGCTTTTTGTACGGACTGCTGCTGCACACCTTCCATTTTCTCGCCCTTGTCCGTCGACCGGACACGCCCTGGCGTGCCTTGTTGCCGTCCGGCGGCGGAAGCCCCCGATGGGAGGCCCTCTACGGAGGTGTCCTCCCCCTTTCTATCGGAGACCTGGGTTGGAGGGTGTTGCATGCAGCAGTCCCTTATAATAAGAGGATGCATTGGTTCGCGGACTCTCAGGACACGTGCCCTTTTTGCGGTCTTGTGGAGTCCGTGGACCATGTATACATAGGGTGTTGTAGGCTGCACTCCCTTTTTAGTTATTTGAAAAACCTTTTATTGATGTTTTGTTTGCACTTCAGCCCCACGCTCCTGATCTATGGGCACCCGGTGCGGAAGGGGGTCGGGAAGGAGGAGGACCTCCTCGTGAACCTGCTCCTGGGCCTGGCCAAGTTGGCCATTAACAGGTCCAGGCAGCGGGCGATCGACGGGGGAGTCCCGCCCGATTGTTTGTCCCTCTTCCGCGGCTACGTTCGCTGCCGGATGTCCCTGGAGAAGGAGCACGCGGTGTCTGCTGGCACTCTCGAGGCCTTCCGTGCTCGGTGGGCACCGCGGGGACTGGGGTGTTTTGTTGACCCCTTTAATCACATTTTGATTTAAAGTTTGTAAGTTTCCTTTAAACTTTGTTCTTGGTTTTACAGCTGACCTGAATTAGGGGCTGTGCCTGATTTATCCCAATTTTGTTGATTTGGTTTTCATTTAAAAGATTATCAAGAGTTCATTTTCTTAATGATCTCGTGGAGGTAATTGTGGATTCAGTTGGTTTCCTGATACTGAGGAGAGAAGGTGTGTGGTGTTGGTGTTGCTGCTCCTCAGTGTTTCAACTGTTTCTGCTGCTGCCTTTGGGGTTGTTGCTTCTGCTGTGTGCTGCTGCTGCTCCTGCACTTGAGGGTGTTTGCTGCTGCTGCTGCCCCTGCACTTGAGGGTGTTTGCTGCTGCTGCTGGACCTGCACTTGAAGGTGTTTGCTGCTGCTGCTGGACCTGCCCGTGTGGAGCAAAAGGAGAGAGAGGGAGGCCAGGAGGCCAGGACTGTGTCTGAAAACAACATCCTAGGTGGGTGTCCAACATTATTGTTTGTGTAAGGTGGGGGCAATAAAGGACTGTGTTTTGTAGGGGGAGGAAAGAAGACTGCAGGAAGGTTTGGGGAAGGAAGAGAGGGGGGTGTGTGGTTAAAACCACCATTCTGCTACCCCCCCCGCCCCACCCAGCCCTTTCCCAGTAAGGCCAGCGGTGGCTGGTGAAGACATCGCCTCCCCCTGCAGGAAGATCATCACACCCCACCCAACATCCACCTTTCACTGGAGACACCCACCTGGACTCTTCCCTTTTCCCTCCTGTGCCTCCCTGTCCTTCACTCCTCTCCCTCCTCTCCTCTCCTGTACAAAAGGGGGAGGTTATTACTACCTCCCTCCCTAGGGAGGAACATTGTATATTTAATAAAAAAAAAATATATATATATTAAAAAATATATATAGTTTAAAAAAAAAAATGGCCAATCCTTCCCAGGGTGGGCGTGGCTCTGGCCTTAAAGCCAGTTCAACATCTCCTGTGGCCGGGCCCTCGAGGGCTAATGTGGAGGCGGCTTTGTCACCGGTGGCAGGGCCTACAAAAAAGACTTATGCGGGGGTGGTTGCTTCTGCAGCTCCTGCTGCTCCCGCTGCCCTGTCGCCATTCCGTCTCCTCACCAGGGCCCTCGGGGTAAAATGCTACGCTCACCCTGAGATGACTATTGAGGCCTGCGTTAAGGCTATGGCTGGGGTTGTCGGCCCCTCAGCCATTGTCGCGGCCTCAAAGATGTATGGGAGGGCCATCTTTTTCTTGAGGTCCGAGCGGGCGGTGCGACTCGCCCTGCAGAAGGGGCTCACTGTGGGCGGGACTTTTCTGGCGGTGGATCCCCTTGAGGCCACCGCCCAGAAGATTGTTATTTCAAATGTCCCGCCCTTTATACCATGTGGGCTCCTCCTCCCCCACCTTAATAAGCTGGGGGAGGTCAGGTCGGGGGTTGCACCAGTCCCGCTCGGCCTCAGGGACTCGGCCCTCCGCCACGTGTACTCCTTCCGGCGCCAAGTTTTCGTCCGCTTGGCCCAGGAGGAGTGCCTGGAGGGGGCCTTCTCAGTTAATTTTGAGGGGACCGCCTATCGGGTCTTCTGGACCGCGGAGGGTGTGCGGTGCCATGCCTGTAAGGAGGTGGGGCACGTAAGAAAGAACTGCCCCGCCTCCAAGGCCACGAGCCCCACCCAAGCGGCCGCGGCTGGCACCGCCCCTCCTCCCCCCGCCACCACTCCATCTCCCTCCCCGCAAGGGGAAGCGACCCCGGCAGCAGCTGCCATCTCGGCTGCCGGTGAGGCGGGGGGAGAGCCCCCGCGCCGTAAGAAGGCGCGGAGGAAGACCCGAAATTTGGAGGCGGCCCCTGAAACGCCCCAAATCCCCCAAACACCTGCAAGCACCGGCTCGGGGGAAAAGACAACATCCGGCCCCGGCGTCGTGTCCGCGTGTGCTCCCGGGCCCGTGGGTGCTAAGGCGCCGAGTGCTGGGCCCGGCGTCGTCCCTGCGCGTGCTCCCGGGGCCGGCGGGGAAGGGACGCGGGACCCCGAGCCGGGGTATCTAACACCCAAAACCCAGAGGGTGGAGTGTCCGGGAGGGCTGGACAAGGAGGAGGGGGCCTCGGAAATGGAGGTCTCCCTAGCCCCCAGCCTGACCCGGAAGAGACGTCACGCTTCGGAGGAGGAGGTGGGTGATGCCCAAACTGAAGAAGTTGGGTGTGTCCCTTCCCCCGATGAAGAGGTGGTGGCGTCTCCGCCAAGTAAAATCTCGCCCTGTCCTCTGGGGGAACTCAAAACCCCTGCACCGACTCCCACCACTATTACCCCTGTCAACCTGCTGCAGTCCCCTGTACAGGGCCCCTCGGGGGTCACTGAAGGCACCTCCCTTGAGGTGGTGCCCGACTCAGAGACCCTCGATACCCCCGAGGTACCTTCTGGCTCATCGGGGGACTGTAACTTGCAAAATTTAAAAAATGTCAACGGGTCATTGGGTGGCGGCGAAAAGGAAGGCCTTCCCGCTCCCTCCCAAACCTTCGCACCGGGCGTCCTAGTTTTAGGTCAGGAGCTTGTCCTGAGCTCCCCGGACGACCCGGTGCCGGGAGGAGAGCGGGCATCAGAACTGCCGCTGCCCTCTGACCCAAAACGTTTAGAGGAGACCAGAGAGGACCCCTCTGGCCTTGATCCTGGGGGTGGGATCGAGGTACAGGTGGGGCCAGCTGGCAGCTCCGAATCAGCCCCCGTACTCAATGCGGGGGAGGGGTCGGAAGCTGGAGGCGACGACCTGGAGGAGGACGGGGTGTCCGTGGTGAGCGCTGGAGATTACGCTGAGTCGCTCTCAAGCGAGGCGGTGGATCCCCTGGTGCCCTCCACTGACTCCCCCCTCATCCCCCCAAGGGAACTCCGGGACTTTTTGGCGAGTCATCGCGGTCGCCGAGACAGGGTTCAGTTGGCCTTGGACCGGTGGCATTCTTTTCCGCTGGTGTTCTGGTCCACTCGCGAGGCTCTCAAGTCTCCTGAGTTGGATAGGAACGCGCGGCGGAGGGTCCAAACGTTTCTCGCTGGGCTCCTGAAGGAGAGGAAGGACTAAAAAGTCCTCTTCTTCTTTTTAATGACTTAAGGTGAAGATTTGATGTACCTTTGACAATGAAGACGACTATAGCCAGCCTCAACATCCGCGGCAGCAGGGCCGCACAGCGCAGGTTCCAGAACTTCTCGGTCCTCAGGGACGGGAAGTACGCGTTGTGCTTCCTGCAAGAAACCCATACCGTTCCGGGAGACGAAGCCACGTGGCTCCTGGAGTGGCGAGGGGGGGTCTACATGAGTCACCTAGCCTCCAATTCTGGCGGGGTGGCTATCTTGTTGGCCCCGCATTTTCAGCCGGAGATCTTGGGGGTCAAGGAGCCAGTGCCAGGCCGGTTGCTGCACCTGACTGTGCGTCTGGGGGGGGCGGTGCTTCACTTTGTGAATGTGTACGCTCCCCTGGGCACGCAGCAGCAAGCGAGCTTCTTTGAAGAAGTGTCCACTCATCTCGGCTCCATCGACGCTGGCGAGTGCATCGTCCTCGGGGGGGATTTCAATTGCACCCTCGGGGTCCGGGACCGTCACGGTACCCCGCACTGCACGCGAGGTGTGAGTAAGTTGCGGGACCTGGTCAGGTCCTTCGACTTAGTGGACGTCTGGCGAAATCTCCATCCTGACTCCAGCGTGTTCACCTTTGTGTCACCTGGAGTCGGAGCGTCCAGACTCGACCGCCTTTACGTTTCGAAGGCGTACGTGTCCTGCGTTCCGGCTGCTTCTATACAGCAGGTTCCGTGCACGGACCACCGTCTGGTGTGGGCGGAGCTCACTTCGTTCTGCGCTCGGACGGGGTCCGCGTACTGGCATTTTAATAACCTGTTGTTGGAAGACCAGCGGTTCCTGGACTCGTTCCGTCGCTTCTGGGCCGGCTGGAGAAGGAAGCGGGGAGGCTTCCCCTCCTTGAGGCTATGGTGGGACGTGGGCAAGACTCACGTCCGAGTTTTCTGTCAAGAGTACGCGAAGGGGTCGACAAAGAGACGCAAATCCAGGGTCGAGGAGTTGGAGAAGGAGGTGCTCGACCTGGAGGCACGTCTCCGTCAGCCCGACGCGGACCCGGCCCTGCGGTCGGTGTACGATGAGAAGAAGGGCGCGCTGCGGGACCTGCAACTGGTCGGGTCTCGGGGCGCGTTCGTGAGGTCGCGGATCTGTTTCCTTAAGGAGATGGACCGTGGCTCTCCCTTCTTCTACTCACTGGAAAAAAGGCACGGGGTCCGTAAGCAGCTCTTTACGCTGCTGGCCGACGACGGATCACTTGTCTCGGATCCGGAGGGCATCAGGGCCATTGCCCGAGATTACTACACTGCCCTTTTCTCTCCGGATCCGTCCAGTGAGGAAGCTTGCAGAGTTTTGTGGGAGGACCTGCCGCAGGTCGGCCCGGAGTGCGCCGGAAAGCTCGACTCCCCTATAAGTCTGGGGGAGCTGACCGGCGCACTCGACGGTCTTTCTAGGGGCAAAACCCCGGGACTAGACGGGCTGACCGTGGAGTTCTTCAGGGCGTTCTGGGACGTCTTGGGGAGCGACTTCGCGGGGGTCCTGGGGGAGAGCATTGCTACCGGGGAGATGCCCCTTTCGTGGCGCAGGGCCGTGATTGCCCTGCTGCCGAAGAAGGGGGATCTCCGCCTTCTTAAAAACTGGCGCCCGGTCTCCCTCCTCAGCACGGACTACAAAATCTTTGCCCGAGCCATGTCTTCTCGGCTCGGCACCGTGCTGGACCACATGATCCACCCTGACCAGTCCTACACCGTCCCGGACCGAACCATTTATGATAACATCCATCTGGTCCGGGACATCATCCACCATTCCCAGAGGGCTGGTCTGTCGAGCGCCTTCCTGTCTCTCGATCAGGAGAAGGCGTTCGACAGGGTGGATCACGAATACTTACTCGGAACTCTGCGAGCTTTCGGGTTCGGGACGCATTTTGTCGCCCGGATCCGACTTCTGTACACTGCCGCGGAGTGTCTAGTGAAGGTTAACGGGTCCCTGACGGCGCCCCTTCGCTTTGGGAGAGGGGTACGTCAGGGCTGCCCCCTGTCTGGCCAGTTGTATTCTATTTGCGTGGAGCCTTTCCTGCGCCTCTTGCGGAGGAGGTTGTCGGGATTGGTTCTGCGCGGGCCGGGCATCGGGGTGGTCCTTTCGGCTTACGCCGATGACGTGCTCCTTATGTTTAGTGACCCGGCTGACCTGCGGAGGATGCGCGAGTGCCAGGAGGTCTACTCTGCCGCTTCTTCTGCCAGGATCAACTGGGGTAAGTGTTCTGGACTCCTGGTCGGTCAGTGGCAGATGGATCCCCTACCCGAGGAGCTCAGGCCTTTCACCTGGAGCAGGACCAGCCTCCTCTACCTGGGGGTCCATCTCTGCCCCGCTGAGGAATCCTGGCCGGCAAACTGGCAGGAACTGGAGACGAAAGTCACCGCTCGCCTGCGGCGCTGGACAGGACTGCTCCGAGTGCTATCTTACCGGGGTCGAGTTCTGGTCATAAACCAGCTGATCGCCGCCATGTTGTGGTATCGGCTGGTCACTTTGACCCCTCCCCCGGACTTTGTCACAAGAATCCAGAGATTGTTAGTCGACTTCTTCTGGGACAAAAGATTGCACTGGGTCGCTGCCGAGGTTCTGAGTCTCCCGCTTAGGGAGGGTGGTCAGGCGCTAGTGTGCCTACGCACACAGGTGGCGACTTTCCGCCTTCAGACCCTGCAGCGATACCTCTACGTTGAGCCTCCTCCTAGATGGTGTGCCCTGATGACGTATTTCTTCCGTCAGGTGCACGGCCTGAATTATGACGTGCAGCTCCTGTTTATAGAACAGCTGGGCCTCGGTGGCTCCTTGCAGGCGTTGCCCGTCTTTTACCAGGACCTGATCAAAGTCTGGAAAGTGGTCGCCTCGCGACGCAGCTCTCCCCCGTCAGGAGTAGCGGCTATCGTCAGAGAGCCGCTGCTCAGGAATCCGCCCCTCCGTCCTTTTCAGTGGTTGGCGGAGAGGAGGGCTGTGGCCGCAGGGGTGACCAGGATCGGGGACGTGCTGGGTGGCGGAGGACTGGGCTGGATGCTCCCGCAGGAGTTGGCGCGACGCGCGTCTGTGAGTGTCCAGGTCGCAGCCGATGCCATCCAAGACCTGAGAACGGTCGTGCTCGGACCCGACGTTATTTTGGGTCTTGAGGTGGCCCAGGTGCGCGGTGGTCTTCCGTCTGAGCGTTCCCCTGTTCGGACGGAATTCCACATTGGCCCCAAGCCCCGAACCCTCCCTCGGGTGCTGGTGCCCCGCAATATGAGCCGCCTCGGGGACATGCCCTCTGTGCCTTTTGGCACGGCAAAGAGGAGCTTTTTGTACGGACTGCTGCTGCACACCTTCCATTTTCTCGCCCTTGTCCGTCGACCGGACACGCCCTGGCGTGCCTTGTTGCCGTCCGGCGGCGGAAGCCCCCGATGGGAGGCCCTCTACGGAGGTGTCCTCCCCCTTTCTATCGGAGACCTGGGTTGGAGGGTGTTGCATGCAGCAGTCCCTTATAATAAGAGGATGCATTGGTTCGCGGACTCTCAGGACACGTGCCCTTTTTGCGGTCTTGTGGAGTCCGTGGACCATGTATACATAGGGTGTTGTAGGCTGCACTCCCTTTTTAGTTATTTGAAAAACCTTTTATTGATGTTTTGTTTGCACTTCAGCCCCACGCTCCTGATCTATGGGCACCCGGTGCGGAAGGGGGTCGGGAAGGAGGAGGACCTCCTCGTGAACCTGCTCCTGGGCCTGGCCAAGTTGGCCATTAACAGGTCCAGGCAGCGGGCGATCGACGGGGGAGTCCCGCCCGATTGTTTGTCCCTCTTCCGCGGCTACGTTCGCTGCCGGATGTCCCTGGAGAAGGAGCACGCGGTGTCTGCTGGCACTCTCGAGGCCTTCCGTGCTCGGTGGGCACCGCGGGGACTGGGGTGTTTTGTTGACCCCTTTAATCACATTTTGATTTAAAGTTTGTAAGTTTCCTTTAAACTTTGTTCTTGGTTTTACAGCTGACCTGAATTAGGGGCTGTGCCTGATTTATCCCAATTTTGTTGATTTGGTTTTCATTTAAAAGATTATCAAGAGTTCATTTTCTTAATGATCTCGTGGAGGTAATTGTGGATTCAGTTGGTTTCCTGATACTGAGGAGAGAAGGTGTGTGGTGTTGGTGTTGCTGCTCCTCAGTGTTTCAACTGTTTCTGCTGCTGCCTTTGGGGTTGTTGCTTCTGCTGTGTGCTGCTGCTGCTCCTGCACTTGAGGGTGTTTGCTGCTGCTGCTGCCCCTGCACTTGAGGGTGTTTGCTGCTGCTGCTGGACCTGCACTTGAAGGTGTTTGCTGCTGCTGCTGGACCTGCCCGTGTGGAGCAAAAGGAGAGAGAGGGAGGCCAGGAGGCCAGGACTGTGTCTGAAAACAACATCCTAGGTGGGTGTCCAACATTATTGTTTGTGTAAGGTGGGGGCAATAAAGGACTGTGTTTTGTAGGGGGAGGAAAGAAGACTGCAGGAAGGTTTGGGGAAGGAAGAGAGGGGGGTGTGTGGTTAAAACCACCATTCTGCTACCCCCCCCGCCCCACCCAGCCCTTTCCCAGTAAGGCCAGCGGTGGCTGGTGAAGACATCGCCTCCCCCTGCAGGAAGATCATCACACCCCACCCAACATCCACCTTTCACTGGAGACACCCACCTGGACTCTTCCCTTTTCCCTCCTGTGCCTCCCTGTCCTTCACTCCTCTCCCTCCTCTCCTCTCCTGTACAAAAGGGGGAGGTTATTACTACCTCCCTCCCTAGGGAGGAACATTGTATATTTAATAAAAAAAAAAATATATATATTAAAAAATATATATAATTTAAAAAAAAAAAATGGCCAATCCTTCCCAGGGTGGGCGTGGCTCTGGCCTTAAAGCCAGTTCAACATCTCCTGTGGCCGGGCCCTCGAGGGCTAATGTGGAGGCGGCTTTGTCACCGGTGGCAGGGCCTACAAAAAAGACTTATGCGGGGGTGGTTGCTTCTGCAGCTCCTGCTGCTCCCGCTGCCCTGTCGCCATTCCGTCTCCTCACCAGGGCCCTCGGGGTAAAATGCTACGCTCACCCTGAGATGACTATTGAGGCCTGCGTTAAGGCTATGGCTGGGGTTGTCGGCCCCTCAGCCATTGTCGCGGCCTCAAAGATGTATGGGAGGGCCATCTTTTTCTTGAGGTCCGAGCGGGCGGTGCGACTCGCCCTGCAGAAGGGGCTCACTGTGGGCGGGACTTTTCTGGCGGTGGATCCCCTTGAGGCCACCGCCCAGAAGATTGTTATTTCAAATGTCCCGCCCTTTATACCATGTGGGCTCCTCCTCCCCCACCTTAATAAGCTGGGGGAGGTCAGGTCGGGGGTTGCACCAGTCCCGCTCGGCCTCAAAGACTCGGCCCTCCGCCACGTGTACTCCTTCCGGCGCCAAGTTTTCGTCCGCTTGGCCCAGGAGGAGTGCCTGGAGGGGGCCTTCTCAGTTAATTTTGAGGGGACCGCCTATCGGGTCTTCTGGACCGCGGAGGGTGTGCGGTGCCATGCCTGTAAGGAGGTGGGGCACGTAAGAAAGAACTGCCCCGCCTCCAAGGCCACGAGCCCCACCCAAGCGGCCGCGGCTGGCACCGCCCCTCCTCCCCCCGCCACCACTCCATCTCCCTCCCCGCAAGGGGAAGCGACCCCGGCAGCAGCTGCCATCTCGGCTGCCGGTGAGGCGGGGGGAGAGCCCCCGCGCCGTAAGAAGGCGCGGAGGAAGACCCGAAATTTGGAGGCGGCCCCTGAAACGCCCCAAACCCCCCAAACACCTGCAAGCACCGGCTCGGGGGAAAAGACAACATCCGGCCCCGGCGTCGTGTCCGCGTGTGCTCCCGGGCCCGTGGGTGCTAAGGCGCCGAGTGCTGGGCCCGGCGTCGTCCCTGCGCGTGCTCCCGGGGCCGGCGGGGAAGGGACGCGGGACCCCGAGCCGGGGTATCTAACACCCAAAACCCAGAGGGTGGAGTGTCCGGGAGGGCTGGACAAGGAGGAGGGGGCCTCGGAAATGGAGGTCTCCCTAGCCCCCAGCCTGACCCGGAAGAGACGTCACGCTTCGGAGGAGGAGGTGGGTGATGCCCAAACTGAAGAAGTTGGGTGTGTCCCTTCCCCCGATGAAGAGGTGGTGGCGTCTCCGCCAAGTAAAATCTCGCCCTGTCCTCTGGGGGAACTCAAAACACCTGCAACGACTCCCAGCACTGTTACCCCTGTCAACCTGCTGCAGTCCCCTGAACAGGGCCCCTCGGGGGTCACTGAAGGCACCTCCCTTGAGGTGGTGCCCGACTCAGAGACCCTCGATACCCCCGAGGTACCTTCTGGCTCATCGGGGGACTGTAACTTGCAAAATTTAAAAAATGTCAACGGGTCATTGGGTGGCGGCGAAAAGGAAGGCCTTCCCGCTCCCTCCCAACCCTTAGCACCGGGCGTCCTAGTTTTAGGTCAGGAGCTTGTCCTGAGCTCCCCGGACGACCCGGTGCCGGGAGGAGAGCGGGCATCAGAACTGCCGCTGCCCTCTGACCCAAAACGTTTAGAGGAGACCAGAGAGGACCCCTCTGGCCTTGATCCTGGGGGTGGGATCGAGGTACAGGTGGGGCCAGCTGGCAGCTCCGAATCAGCCCCCGTACTCAATGCGGGGGAGGGGTCGGAAGCTGGAGGCGACGACCTGGAGGAGGACGGGGTGTCCGTGGTGAGCGCTGGAGATTACGCTGAGTCGCTCTCAAGCGAGGCGGTGGATCCCCTGGTGCCCTCCACTGACTCCCCCCTCATCCCCCCAAGGGAACTCCGGGACTTTTTGGCGAGTCATCGCGGTCGCCGAGACAGGGTTCAGTTGGCCTTGGACCGGTGGCATTCTTTTCCGCTGGTGTTCTGGTCCACTCGCGAGGCTCTCAAGTCTCCTGAGTTGGATAGGAACGCGCGGCGGAGGGTCCAAACGTTTCTCGCTGGGCTCCTGAAGGAGAGGAAGGACTAAAAAGTCCTCTTCTTCTTTTTAATGACTTAAGGTGAAGATTTGATGTACCTTTGACAATGAAGACGACTATAGCCAGCCTCAACATCCGCGGCAGCAGGGCCGCACAGCGCAGGTTCCAGAACTTCTCGGTCCTCAGGGACGGGAAGTACGCGTTGTGCTTCCTGCAAGAAACCCATACCGTTCCGGGAGACGAAGCCATGTGGCTCCTGGAGTGGCGAGGGGGGGTCTACATGAGTCACCTAGCCTCCAATTCTGGCGGGGTGGCTATCTTGTTGGCCCCGCATTTTCAGCCGGAGATCTTGGGGGTCAAGGAGCCAGTGCCAGGCCGGTTGCTGCACCTGACTGTGCGTCTGGGGGGGGCGGTGCTTCACTTTGTGAATGTGTACGCTCCCCTGGGCACGCAGCAGCAAGCGAGCTTCTTTGAAGAAGTGTCCACTCATCTCGGCTCCATCGACGCTGGCGAGTGCATCGTCCTCGGGGGGGATTTCAATTGCACCCTCGGGGTCCGGGACCGTCACGGTACCCCGCACTGCACGCGAGGTGTGAGTAAGTTGCGGGACCTGGTCAGGTCCTTCGACTTAGTGGACGTCTGGCGAAATCTCCATCCTGACTCCAGCGTGTTCACCTTTGTGTCACCTGGAGTCGGAGCGTCCAGACTCGACCGCCTTTACGTTTCGAAGGCGTACGTGTCCTGCGTTCCGGCTGCTTTTATACAGCAGGTTCCGTGCACGGACCACCGTCTGGTGTGGGCGGAGCTCACTTCGTTCTGCGCTCGGACGGGGTCCGCGTACTGGCATTTTAATAACCTGTTGTTGGAAGACCAGCGGTTCCTGGACTCGTTCCGTCGCTTCTGGGCCGGCTGGAGAAGGAAGCGGGGAGGCTTCCCCTCCTTGAGGCTATGGTGGGACGTGGGCAAGACTCACGTCCGAGTTTTCTGTCAAGAGTACGCGAAGGGGTCGACAAAGAGACGCAAATCCAGGGTCGAGGAGTTGGAGAAGGAGGTGCTCGACCTGGAGGCACGTCTCCGTCAGCCCGACGCGGACCCGGCCCTGCGGTCGGTGTACGATGAGAAGAAGGGCGCGCTGCGGGACCTGCAACTGGTCGGGTCTCGGGGCGCGTTCGTGAGGTCGCGGATCTGTTTCCTTAAGGAGATGGACCGTGGCTCTCCCTTCTTCTACTCACTGGAAAAAAGGCACGGGGTCCGTAAGCAGCTCTTTACGCTGCTGGCCGACGACGGATCACTTGTCTCGGATCCGGAGGGCATCAGGGCCATTGCCCGAGATTACTACACTGCCCTTTTCTCTCCGGATCCGTCCAGTGAGGAAGCTTGCAGAGTTTTGTGGGAGGACCTGCCGCAGGTCGGCCCGGAGTGCGCCGGAAAGCTCGACTCCCCTATAAGTCTGGGGGAGCTGACCGGCGCACTCGACGGTCTTTCTAGGGGCAAAACCCCGGGACTAGACGGGCTGACCGTGGAGTTCTTCAGGGCGTTCTGGGACGTCTTGGGGAGCGACTTCGCGGGGGTCCTGGGGGAGAGCATTGCTACCGGGGAGATGCCCCTTTCGTGGCGCAGGGCCGTGATTGCCCTGCTACCGAAGAAGGGGGATCTCCGCCTTCTTCAAAACTGGCGCCCGGTCTCCCTCCTCAGCACGGACTACAAAATCTTCGCCCGAGCCATGTCTTCTCGGCTCGGCACCGTGCTGGACCACATGATCCACCCTGACCAGTCCTACACCGTCCCGGACCGAAGCATTTATGATAACATCCATCTGGTCCGGGACATCATCCACCATTCCCAGAGGGCTGGTCTGTCGAGCGCCTTCCTGTCTCTCGATCAGGAGAAGGCGTTCGACAGGGTGGATCACGAATACTTACTCGGAACTCTGCGAGCTTTCGGGTTCGGGACGCATTTTGTCGCCCGGATCCGACTTCTGTACACTGCCGCGGAGTGTCTAGTGAAGGTTAACGGGTCCCTGACGGCGCCCCTTCGCTTTGGGAGAGGGGTACGTCAGGGCTGCCCCCTGTCTGGCCAGTTGTATTCTATTTGCGTGGAGCCTTTCCTGCGCCTCTTGCGGAGGAGGTTGTCGGGATTGGTTCTGCGCGGGCCGGGCATCGGGGTGGTCCTTTCGGCTTATGCCGATGACGTGCTCCTTATGTTTAGTGACCCGGCTGACCTGCGGAGGATGCGCGAGTGCCAGGAGGTCTACTCTGCCGCTTCTTCTGCCAGGATCAACTGGGGTAAGTGTTCTGGACTCCTGGTCGGTCAGTGGCAGATGGATCCCCTACCCGAGGAGCTCAGGCCTTTCACCTGGAGCAGGACCAGCCTCCTCTACCTGGGGGTCCATCTCTGCCCCGCTGAGGAATCCTGGCCGGCAAACTGGCAGGAACTGGAGACGAAAGTCACCGCTCGCCTGCGGCGCTGGACAGGACTGCTCCGAGTGCTATCTTACCGGGGTCGAGTTCTGGTCATAAACCAGCTGATCGCCGCCATGTTGTGGTATCGGCTGGTCACTTTGACCCCTCCCCCGGACTTTGTCACAAGAATCCAGAGATTGTTAGTCGACTTCTTCTGGGACAAAAGATTGCACTGGGTCGCTGCCGAGGTTCTGAGTCTCCCGCTTAGGGAGGGTGGTCAGGCGCTAGTGTGCCTACGCACACAGGTGGCGACTTTCCGCCTTCAGACCCTGCAGCGATACCTCTACGTTGAGCCTCCTCCTAGATGGTGTGCCCTGATGACGTATTTCTTCCGTCAGGTGCACGGCCTGAATTATGACGTGCAGCTCCTGTTTATAGAACAGCTGGGCCTCGGTGGCTCCTTGCAGGCGTTGCCCGTCTTTTACCAGGACCTGATCAAAGTCTGGAAAGTGGTCGCCTCGCGACGCAGCTCTCCCCCGTCAGGAGTAGCGGCTATCGTCAGAGAGCCGCTGCTCAGGAATCCGCCCCTCCGTCCTTTTCAGTGGTTGGCGGAGAGGAGGGCTGTGGCCGCAGGGGTGACCAGGATCGGGGACGTGCTGGGTGGCGGAGGACTGGGCTGGATGCTCCCGCAGGAGTTGGCGCGACGCGCGTCTGTGAGTGTCCAGGTCGCAGCCGATGCCATCCAAGACCTGAGAACGGTCGTGCTCGGACCCGACGTTATTTTGGGTCTTGAGGTGGCCCAGGTGCGCGGTGGTCTTCCGTCTGAGCGTTCCCCTGTTCGGACGGAATTCCACATTGGCCCCAAGCCCCGAACCCTCCCTCGGGTGCTGGTGCCCCGCAATATGAGCCGCCTCAGGGACATGCCCTCTGTGCCTTTTGGCACGGCAAAGAGGGGCTTTTTGTATGGACTGCTGCTGCACACCTTCCATTTTCTCGCCCTTGTCCGTCGACCGGACACGCCCTGGCGTGCCTTGTTGCCGTCCGGCGGCGGAGGCCCTCGATGGGAGGCCCTCTACGGAGGTGTCCTCCCCCTTTCTATCGGAGACCTGGGTTGGAGGGTGTTGCATGCAGCAGTCCCTTATAATAAGAGGATGCATTGGTTCGCGGACTCTCAGGACACGTGCCCTTTTTGCGGTCTTGTGGAGTCCGTGGACCATGTATACATAGGGTGTTGTAGGCTGCACTCCCTTTTTAGTTATTTGAAAAACCTTTTATTGATGTTTTGTTTGCACTTCAGCCCCACGCTCCTGATCTATGGGCACCCGGTGCGGAAGGGGGTCGGGAAGGAGGAGGACCTCCTCGTGAACCTGCTCCTGGGCCTGGCCAAGTTGGCCATTAACAGGTCCAGGCAGCGGGCGATCGACGGGGGAGTCCCGCCCGATTGTTTGTCCCTCTTCCGCGGCTACGTTCGCTGCCGGATGTCCCTGGAGAAGGAGCACGCGGTGTCTGCTGGCACTCTCGAGGCCTTCCGTGCTCGGTGGGCACCGCGGGGACTGGGGTGTTTTGTTGACCCCTTTAATCACATTTTGATTTAAAGTTTGTAAGTTTCCTTTAAAACTTTGTTCTTGGTTTTACAGCTGACCTGAATTAGGGGCTGTGCCTGATTTATCCCAATTTTGTTGATTTGGTTTTCATTTAAAAGATTATCAAGAGTTCAAATCTCACAATGACAAACTATGAAACAATGTAACTTCATCTGAATCAAGAGTTCAAATCTCATACTGGTAAAACTATGAAACAATGTAACTTCATTTGAAAAACAGATGGAAACGGGTTTGTACTCGAAAGAGTTACATCTTCTGGTCCTTCGACTTAGTGGACGTCTGGCGAAATCTCCATCCTGACTCCAGCGTGTTCACCTTTGTGTCACCTGGAGTCGGAGCGTCCAGACTCGACCGCCTTTACGTTTCGAAGGCGTACGTGTCCTGCGTTCCGGCTGCTTCTATACAGCAGGTTCCGTGCACGGATCACCGTCTGGTGTGGGCAGAGCTCACTTCGTTCTGCGCTCGGACGGGGTCCGCGTACTGGCATTTTAATAACCTGTTGTTGGAAGACCAGCGGTTCCTGGACTCGTTCCGTCGCTTCTGGGCCGGCTGGAGAAGGAAGCGGGGAGGCTTCCCCTCCTTGAGGCTATGGTGGGACGTGGGCAAGACTCACGTCCGAGTTTTCTGTCAAGAGTACGCGAAGGGGTCGACAAAGAGACGCAAATCCAGGGTCGAGGAGTTGGAGAAGGAGGTGCTCGACCTGGAGGCACGTCTCCGTCAGCCCGACGCGGACCCGGCCCTGCGGTCGGTGTACGATGAGAAGAAGGGCGCGCTGCGGGACCTGCAACTGGTCGGGTCTCGGGGCGCGTTCGTGAGGTCGCGGATCTGTTTCCTTAAGGAGATGGACCGTGGCTCTCCCTTCTTCTACTCACTGGAAAAAAGGCACGGGGTCCGTAAGCAGCTCTTTACGCTGCTGGCCGACGACGGATCACTTGTCTCGGATCCGGAGGGCATCAGGGCCATTGCCCGAGATTACTACACTGCCCTTTTCTCTCTGGATCCGTCCAGTGAGGAAGCTTGCAGAGTTTTGTGGGAGGACCTGCCGCAGGTCGGCCCGGAGTGCGCCGGAAAGCTCGACTCCCCTATAAGTCTGGGGGAGCTGACCGGCGCACTCGACGGTCTTTCTAGGGGCAAAACCCCGGGACTAGACGGGCTGACCGTGGAGTTCTTCAGGGCGTTCTGGGACGTCTTGGGGAGCGACTTCGCGGGGGTCCTGGGGGAGAGCATTGCTACCGGGGAGATGCCCCTTTCGTGGCGCAGGGCCGTGATTGCCCTGCTACCGAAGAAGGGGGATCTCCGCCTTCTTAAAAACTGGCGCCCGGTCTCCCTCCTCAGCACGGACTACAAAATCTTCGCCCGAGCCATGTCTTCTCGGCTCGGCACCGTGCTGGACCACATGATCCACCCTGACCAGTCCTACACCGTCCCGGACCGAACCATTTATGATAACATCCATCTGGTCCGGGACATCATCCACCATTCCCAGAGGGCTGGTCTGTCGAGCGCCTTCCTGTCTCTCGATCAGGAGAAGGCGTTCGACAGGGTGGATCACGAATACTTACTCGGAACTCTGCGAGCTTTCGGGTTCGGGACGCATTTTGTCGCCCGGATCCGACTTCTGTACACTGCCGCGGAGTGTCTAGTGAAGGTTAACGGGTCCCTGACGGCGCCCCTTCGCTTTGGGAGAGGGGTACGTCAGGGCTGCCCCCTGTCTGGCCAGTTGTATTCTATTTGCGTGGAGCCTTTCCTGCGCCTCTTGCGGAGGAGGTTGTCGGGATTGGTTCTGCGCGGGCCGGGCATCGGGGTGGTCCTTTCGGCTTACGCCGATGACGTGCTCCTTATGTTTAGTGACCCGGCTGACCTGCGGAGGATGCGCGAGTGCCAGGAGGTCTACTCTGCCGCTTCTTCTGCCAGGATCAACTGGGGTAAGTGTTCTGGACTCCTGGTCGGTCAGTGGCAGATGGATCCCCTACCCGAGGAGCTCAGGCCTTTCACCTGGAGCAGGACCAGCCTCCTCTACCTGGGTGTCCATCTCTGCCCCGCTGAGGAATCCTGGCCGGCAAACTGGCAGGAACTGGAGACGAAAGTCACCGCTCGCCTGCGGCGCTGGACAGGACTGCTCCGAGTGCTATCTTACCGGGGTCGAGTTCTGGTCATAAACCAGCTGATCGCCGCCATGTTGTGGTATCGGCTGGTCACTTTGACCCCTCCCCCGGACTTTGTCACAAGAATCCAGAGATTGTTAGTCGACTTCTTCTGGGACAAAAGATTGCACTGGGTCGCTGCCGAGGTTCTGAGTCTCCCGCTTAGGGAGGGTGGTCAGGCGCTAGTGTGCCTACGCACACAGGTGGCGACTTTCCGCCTTCAGACCCTGCAGCGATACCTCTACGTTGAGCCTCCTCCTAGATGGTGTGCCCTGATGACGTATTTCTTCCGTCAGGTGCACGGCCTGAATTATGACGTGCAGCTCCTGTTTATAGAACAGCTGGGCCTCGGTGGCTCCTTGCAGGCGTTGCCCGTCTTTTACCAGGACCTGATCAAAGTCTGGAAAGTGGTCGCCTCGCGACGCAGCTCTCCCCCGTCAGGAGTAGCGGCTATCGTCAGAGAGCCGCTGCTCAGGAATCCGCCCCTCCGTCCTTTTCAGTGGTTGGCGGAGAGGAGGGCTGTGGCCCCAGGGGTGACCAGGATCGGGGACGTGCTGGGTGGCGGAGGACTGGGCTGGATGCTCCCGCAGGAGTTGGCGCGACGCGCGTCTGTGAGTGTCCAGGTCGCAGCCGATGCCATCCAAGACCTGAGAACGGTTGTGCTCGGACCCGACGTTATTTTGGGTCTTGAGGTGGCCCAGGTGCGCGGTGGTCTTCCGTCTGAGCGTTCCCCTGTTCGGACGGAATTCCACATTGGCCCCAAGCCCCGAACCCTCCCTCGGGTGCTGGTGCCCCGCAATATGAGCCGCCTCGGGGACATGCCCTCTGTGCCTTTTGGCACAGCAAAGAGGGGCTTTTTGTATGGACTGCTGCTGCACACCTTCCATTTTCTCGCCCTTGTCCGTCGACCGTACACGCCCTGGCGTGCCTTGTTGCCGTCCGGCGGCGGAGGTCCTCGATGGGAGGCCCTCTATGGAGGTGTCCTCCCCCTTTCTATCGGGGACCTGGGTTGGAGGGTGTTGCATGCAGCAGTCCCTTATAATAAGAGGATGCATAGGTTCACGGACTCTCAGGACACATGCCCTTTTTGCGGTCTTGTGGAGTCCGTGGACCATGTATACATAGGGTGTTGTAGGCTGCACTCCCTTTTTAGTTATTTGAAAAACCTTTTATTGATGTTTTGTTTGCACTTCAGCCCCACGCTCCTGATCTATGGGCACCCGGTGCGGAAGGGGGTCGGGAAGGAGGAGGACCTCCTCGTGAACCTGCTCCTGGGCCTGGCCAAGTTGGCCATTAACAGGTCCAGGCAGCGGGCGATCGACGGGGGAGTCCCGCCCGATTGTTTGTCCCTCTTCCGCGGCTACGTTCGCTGCCGGATGTCCCTGGAGAAGGAGCACGCGGTGTCTGCTGGCACTCTCGAGGCCTTCCGTGCTCGGTGGGCACCGCGGGGACTGGGGTGTTTTGTTGACCCCTTTAATCACATTTTGATTTAAAGTTTGTAAGTTTCCTTTAAACTTTGTTCTTGGTTTTACAGCTGACCTGAATTAGGGGCTGTGCCTGATTTATCCCAATTTTGTTGATTTGGTTTTCATTTAAAAGATTATCAAGAGTTCAAATCTCACGATGGCAAACTATGAAACAATGTAACTTCGTCTGAAACAGATGGAAACAGGTTTGTACTTGAAAGAGTTACAATTTGCATGTGGTAGTCTTCCGTCTGAGCGTTCCGCTGTTCGGACAGAATTCCACAATGGCCCCAAGCCCCGAACCCTCCCTCGGGTGCTGGTGCCCTGCAATATGAGCCGCTTCGGGGACATGCCCTCTGTGCCTTTCCCTGTCAAGAGTACGCGAAGGGGTCGACAAAGAGACGCAAATCCAGGGTCGAGGAGTTGGAGAAAGAGGTGCTCGACCTGGAGGCACGTCTCCGTCAGCCCGACGCGGACCCGGCCCTGCGGTCGGTGTACGATGAGAAGAAGGGCGCGCTGCGGGACCTGCAACTGGTCGGGTCTCGGGGCGCGTTCGTGAGGTCGCGGATCTGTTTCCTTAAGGAGATGGACCGTGGCTCTCCCTTCTTCTACTCACTGGAAAAAAGGCACGGGGTCCGTAAGCAGCTCTTTACGCTCCTGGCCGACGACGGATCACTTGTCTCGGATCCGGAGGGCATCAGGGCCATTGCCCGAGATTACTACACTGCCCTTTTCTCTCTGGATCCGTCCAGTGAGGAAGCTTGCAGAGTTTTGTGGGAGGACCTGCCGCAGGTCGGCCCGGAGTGCGCCGGAAAGCTCGACTCCCCTATAAGTCTGGGGGAGCTGACCGGCGCACTCGACGGTCTTTCTAGGGGCAAAACCCCGGGACTAGACGGGCTGACCGTGGAGTTCTTCAGGGCGTTCTGGGACGTCTTGGGGAGCGACTTCGCGGGGGTCCTGGGGGAGAGCATTGCTACCGGGGAGATGCCCCTTTCGTGGCGCAGGGCCGTGATTGCCCTGCTACCGAAGAAGGGGGATCTCCGCCTTCTTAAAAACTGGCGCCCGGTCTCCCTCCTCAGCACGGACTACAAAATCTTCGCCCGAGCCATGTCTTCTCGGCTCGGCACCGTGCTGGACCACATGATCCACCCTGACCAGTCCTACACCGTCCCGGACCGAACCATTTATGATAACATCCATCTGGTCCGGGACATCATCCACCATTCCCAGAGGGCTGGTCTGTCGAGCGCCTTCCTGTCTCTCGATCAGGAGAAGGCGTTCGACAGGGTGGATCACGAATACTTACTCGGAACTCTGCGAGCTTTCGGGTTCGGGACGCATTTTGTCGCCCGGATCCGACTTCTGTACACTGCCGCGGAGTGTCTAGTGAAGGTTAACGGGTCCCTGACGGCGCCCCTTCGCTTTGGGAGAGGGGTACGTCAGGGCTGCCCCCTGTCTGGCCAGTTGTATTCTATTTGCGTGGAGCCTTTCCTGCGCCTCTTGCGGAGGAGGTTGTCGGGATTGGTTCTGCGCGGGCCGGGCATCGGGGTGGTCCTTTCGGCTTACGCCGATGACGTGCTCCTTATGTTTAGTGACCCGGCTGACCTGCGGAGGATGCGCGAGTGCCAGGAGGTCTACTCTGCCGCTTCTTCTGCCAGGATCAACTGGGGTAAGTGTTCTGGACTCCTGGTCGGTCAGTGGCAGATGGATCCCCTACCCGAGGAGCTCAGGCCTTTCACCTGGAGCAGGACCAGCCTCCTCTACCTGGGTGTCCATCTCTGCCCCGCTGAGGAATCCTGGCCGGCAAACTGGCAGGAACTGGAGACGAAAGTCACCGCTCGCCTGCGGCGCTGGACAGGACTGCTCCGAGTGCTATCTTACCGGGGTCGAGTTCTGGTCATAAACCAGCTGATCGCCGCCATGTTGTGGTATCGGCTGGTCACTTTGACCCCTCCCCCGGACTTTGTCACAAGAATCCAGAGATTGTTAGTCGACTTCTTCTGGGACAAAAGATTGCACTGGGTCGCTGCCGAGGTTCTGAGTCTCCCGCTTAGGGAGGGTGGTCAGGCGCTAGTGTGCCTACGCACACAGGTGGCGACTTTCCGCCTTCAGACCCTGCAGCGATACCTCTACGTTGAGCCTCCTCCTAGATGGTGTGCCCTGATGACGTATTTCTTCCGTCAGGTGCACGGCCTGAATTATGACGTGCAGCTCCTGTTTATAGAACAGCTGGGCCTCGGTGGCTCCTTGCAGGCGTTGCCCGTCTTTTACCAGGACCTGATCAAAGTCTGGAAAGTGGTCGCCTCGCGACGCAGCTCTCCCCCGTCAGGAGTAGCGGCTATCGTCAGAGAGCCGCTGCTCAGGAATCCGCCCCTCCGTCCTTTTCAGTGGTTGGCGGAGAGGAGGGCTGTGGCCCCAGGGGTGACCAGGATCGGGGACGTGCTGGGTGGCGGAGGACTGGGCTGGATGCTCCCGCAGGAGTTGGCGCGACGCGCGTCTGTGAGTGTCCAGGTCGCAGCCGATGCCATCCAAGACCTGAGAACGGTTGTGCTCGGACCCGACGTTATTTTGGGTCTTGAGGTGGCCCAGGTGCGCGGTGGTCTTCCGTCTGAGCGTTCCCCTGTTCGGACGGAATTCCACATTGGCCCCAAGCCCCGAACCCTCCCTCGGGTGCTGGTGCCCCGCAATATGAGCCGCCTCGGGGACATGCCCTCTGTGCCTTTTGGCACAGCAAAGAGGGGCTTTTTGTATGGACTGCTGCTGCACACCTTCCATTTTCTCGCCCTTGTCCGTCGACCGTACACGCCCTGGCGTGCCTTGTTGCCGTCCGGCGGCGGAGGTCCTCGATGGGAGGCCCTCTACGGAGGTGTCCTCCCCCTTTCTATCGGGGACCTGGGTTGGAGGGTGTTGCATGCAGCAGTCCCTTATAATAAGAGGATGCATAGGTTCACGGACTCTCAGGACACATGCCCTTTTTGCGGTCTTGTGGAGTCCGTGGACCATGTATACATAGGGTGTTGTAGGCTGCACTCCCTTTTTAGTTATTTGAAAAACCTTTTATTGATGTTTTGTTTGCACTTCAGCCCCACGCTCCTGATCTATGGGCACCCGGTGCGGAAGGGGGTCGGGAAGGAGGAGGACCTCCTCGTGAACCTGCTCCTGGGCCTGGCCAAGTTGGCCATTAACAGGTCCAGGCAGCGGGCGATCGACGGGGGAGTCCCGCCCGATTGTTTGTCCCTCTTCCGCGGCTACGTTCGCTGCCGGATGTCCCTGGAGAAGGAGCACGCGGTGTCTGCTGGCACTCTCGAGGCCTTCCGTGCTCGGTGGGCACCGCGGGGACTGGGGTGTTTTGTTGACCCCTTTAATCACATTTTGATTTAAAGTTTGTAAGTTTCCTTTAAACTTTGTTCTTGGTTTTACAGCTGACCTGAATTAGGGGCTGTGCCTGATTTATCCCAATTTTGTTGATTTGGTTTTCATTTAAAAGATTATCAAGAGTTCATTTTCTTAATGATCTCGTGGAGGTAATTGTGGATTCAGTTGGTTTCCTGATACTGAGGAGAGAAGGTGTGTGGTGTTGGTGTTGCTGCTCCTCAGTGTTTCAACTGTTTCTGCTGCTGCCTTTGGGGTTGTTGCTTCTGCTGTGTGCTGCTGCTGCTCCTGCACTTGAGGGTGTTTGCTGCTGCTGCTGCCCCTGCACTTGAGGGTGTTTGCTGCTGCTGCTGGACCTGCACTTGAAGGTGTTTGCTGCTGCTGCTGGACCTGCCCGTGTGGAGCAAAAGGAGAGAGAGGGAGGCCAGGAGGCCAGGACTGTGTCTGAAAACAACATCCTAGGTGGGTGTCCAACATTATTGTTTGTGTAAGGTGGGGGCAATAAAGGACTGTGTTTTGTAGGGGGAGGAAAGAAGACTGCAGGAAGGTTTGGGGAAGGAAGAGAGGGGGGTGTGTGGTTAAAACCACCATTCTGCTACCCCCCCCGCCCCACCCAGCCCTTTCCCAGTAAGGCCAGCGGTGGCTGGTGAAGACATCGCCTCCCCCTGCAGGAAGATCATCACACCCCACCCAACATCCACCTTTCACTGGAGACACCCACCTGGACTCTTCCCTTTTCCCTCCTGTGCCTCCCTGTCCTTCACTCCTCTCCCTCCTCTCCTCTCCTGTACAAAAGGGGGAGGTTATTACTACCTCCCTCCCTAGGGAGGAACATTGTATATTTAATAAAAAAAAAAATATATATATTAAAAAATATATATAATTTAAAAAAAAAAAATGGCCAATCCTTCCCAGGGTGGGCGTGGCTCTGGCCTTAAAGCCAGTTCAACATCTCCTGTGGCCGGGCCCTCGAGGGCTAATGTGGAGGCGGCTTTGTCACCGGTGGCAGGGCCTACAAAAAAGACTTATGCGGGGGTGGTTGCTTCTGCAGCTCCTGCTGCTCCCGCTGCCCTGTCGCCATTCCGTCTCCTCACCAGGGCCCTCGGGGTAAAATGCTACGCTCACCCTGAGATGACTATTGAGGCCTGCGTTAAGGCTATGGCTGGGGTTGTCGGCCCCTCAGCCATTGTCGCGGCCTCAAAGATGTATGGGAGGGCCATCTTTTTCTTGAGGTCCGAGCGGGCGGTGCGACTCGCCCTGCAGAAGGGGCTCACTGTGGGCGGGACTTTTCTGGCGGTGGATCCCCTTGAGGCCACCGCCCAGAAGATTGTTATTTCAAATGTCCCGCCCTTTATACCATGTGGGCTCCTCCTCCCCCACCTTAATAAGCTGGGGGAGGTCAGGTCGGGGGTTGCACCAGTCCCGCTCGGCCTCAAAGACTCGGCCCTCCGCCACGTGTACTCCTTCCGGCGCCAAGTTTTCGTCCGCTTGGCCCAGGAGGAGTGCCTGGAGGGGGCCTTCTCAGTTAATTTTGAGGGGACCGCCTATCGGGTCTTCTGGACCGCGGAGGGTGTGCGGTGCCATGCCTGTAAGGAGGTGGGGCACGTAAGAAAGAACTGCCCCGCCTCCAAGGCCACGAGCCCCACCCAAGCGGCCGCGGCTGGCACCGCCCCTCCTCCCCCCGCCACCACTCCATCTCCCTCCCCGCAAGGGGAAGCGACCCCGGCAGCAGCTGCCATCTCGGCTGCCGGTGAGGCGGGGGGAGAGCCCCCGCGCCGTAAGAAGGCGCGGAGGAAGACCCGAAATTTGGAGGCGGCCCCTGAAACGCCCCAAACCCCCCAAACACCTGCAAGCACCGGCTCGGGGGAAAAGACAACATCCGGCCCCGGCGTCGTGTCCGCGTGTGCTCCCGGGCCCGTGGGTGCTAAGGCGCCGAGTGCTGGGCCCGGCGTCGTCCCTGCGCGTGCTCCCGGGGCCGGCGGGGAAGGGACGCGGGACCCCGAGCCGGGGTATCTAACACCCAAAACCCAGAGGGTGGAGTGTCCGGGAGGGCTGGACAAGGAGGAGGGGGCCTCGGAAATGGAGGTCTCCCTAGCCCCCAGCCTGACCCGGAAGAGACGTCACGCTTCGGAGGAGGAGGTGGGTGATGCCCAAACTGAAGAAGTTGGGTGTGTCCCTTCCCCCGATGAAGAGGTGGTGGCGTCTCCGCCAAGTAAAATCTCGCCCTGTCCTCTGGGGGAACTCAAAACACCTGCAACGACTCCCAGCACTGTTACCCCTGTCAACCTGCTGCAGTCCCCTGAACAGGGCCCCTCGGGGGTCACTGAAGGCACCTCCCTTGAGGTGGTGCCCGACTCAGAGACCCTCGATACCCCCGAGGTACCTTCTGGCTCATCGGGGGACTGTAACTTGCAAAATTTAAAAAATGTCAACGGGTCATTGGGTGGCGGCGAAAAGGAAGGCCTTCCCGCTCCCTCCCAACCCTTAGCACCGGGCGTCCTAGTTTTAGGTCAGGAGCTTGTCCTGAGCTCCCCGGACGACCCGGTGCCGGGAGGAGAGCGGGCATCAGAACTGCCGCTGCCCTCTGACCCAAAACGTTTAGAGGAGACCAGAGAGGACCCCTCTGGCCTTGATCCTGGGGGTGGGATCGAGGTACAGGTGGGGCCAGCTGGCAGCTCCGAATCAGCCCCCGTACTCAATGCGGGGGAGGGGTCGGAAGCTGGAGGCGACGACCTGGAGGAGGACGGGGTGTCCGTGGTGAGCGCTGGAGATTACGCTGAGTCGCTCTCAAGCGAGGCGGTGGATCCCCTGGTGCCCTCCACTGACTCCCCCCTCATCCCCCCAAGGGAACTCCGGGACTTTTTGGCGAGTCATCGCGGTCGCCGAGACAGGGTTCAGTTGGCCTTGGACCGGTGGCATTCTTTTCCGCTGGTGTTCTGGTCCACTCGCGAGGCTCTCAAGTCTCCTGAGTTGGATAGGAACGCGCGGCGGAGGGTCCAAACGTTTCTCGCTGGGCTCCTGAAGGAGAGGAAGGACTAAAAAGTCCTCTTCTTCTTTTTAATGACTTAAGGTGAAGGTTTGATGTACCTTTGACAATGAAGACGACTATAGCCAGCCTCAACATCCGCGGCAGCAGGGCCGCACAGCGCAGGTTCCAGAACTTCTCGGTCCTCAGGGACGGGAAGTACGCGTTGTGCTTCCTGCAAGAAACCCATACCGTTCCGGGAGACGAAGCCACGTGGCTCCTGGAGTGGCAGGGGGGGGTCTACATGAGTCACCTAGCCTCCAATTCTGGCGGGGTGGCTATCTTGTTGGCCCCGCATTTTCAGCCGGAGATCTTGGGGGTCAAGGAGCCAGTGCCAGGCCGGTTGCTGCACCTGACTGTGCGTCTGGGGGGGGCGGTGCTTCACTTTGTGAATGTGTACGCTCCCCTGGGCACGCAGCAGCAAGCGAGCTTCTTTGAAGAAGTGTCCACTCATCTCGGCTCCATCGACGCTGGCGAGTGCATTGTCCTCGGGGGGGATTTCAATTGCACCCTCGGGGTCCGGGACCGTCACGGTACCCCGCACTGCACGCGAGGTGTGAGTAAGTTGCGGGACCTGGTCAGGTCCTTCGACTTAGTGGACGTCTGGCGAAATCTCCATCCTGACTCCAGCGTGTTCACCTTTGTGTCACCTGGAGTCGGAGCGTCCAGACTCGACCGCCTTTACGTTTCGAAGGCGTACGTGTCCTGCGTTCCGGCTGCTTCTATACAGCAGGTTCCGTGCACGGACCACCGTCTGGTGTGGGCGGAGCTCACTTCGTTCTGCGCTCGGACGGGGTCCGCGTACTGGCATTTTAATAACCTGTTGTTGGAAGACCAGCGGTTCCTGGACTCGTTCCGTCGCTTCTGGGCCGGCTGGAGAAGGAAGCGGGGAGGCTTCCCCTCCTTGAGGCTATGGTGGGACGTGGGCAAGACTCACGTCCGAGTTTTCTGTCAAGAGTACGCGAAGGGGTCGACAAAGAGACGCAAATCCAGGGTCGAGGAGTTGGAGAAGGAGGTGCTGGACCTGGAGGCACGTCTCCGTCAGCCCGACGCGGACCCGGCCCTGCGGTCGGTGTACGATGAGAAGAAGGGCGCGCTGCGGGACCTGCAACTGGTCGGGTCTCGGGGCGCGTTCGTGAGGTCGCGGATCTGTTTCCTTAAGGAGATGGACCGTGGCTCTCCCTTCTTCTACTCACTGGAAAAAAGGCACGGGGTCCGTAAGCAGCTCTTTACGCTGCTGGCCGACGACGGATCACTTGTCTCGGATCCGGAGGGCATCAGGGCCATTGCCCGAGATTACTACACTGCCCTTTTCTCTCTGGATCCGTCCAGTGAGGAAGCTTGCAGAGTTTTGTGGGAGGACCTGCCGCAGGTCGGCCCGGAGTGCGCCGGAAAGCTCGACTCCCCTATAAGTCTGGGGGAGCTGACCGGCGCACTCGACGGTCTTTCTAGGGGCAAAACCCCGGGACTAGACGGGCTGACCGTGGAGTTCTTCAGGGCGTTCTGGGACGTCTTGGGGAGCGACTTCGCGGGGGTCCTGGGGGAGAGCATTGCTACCGGGGAGATGCCCCTTTCTTGGCGCAGGGCCGTGATTGCCCTGCTGCCGAAGAAGGGGGATCTCCGCCTTCTTCAAAACTGGCGCCCGGTCTCCCTCCTCAGCACGGACTACAAAATCTTCGCCCGAGCCATGTCTTCTCGGCTCGGCACCGTGCTGGACCACATGATCCACCCTGACCAGTCCTACACCGTCCCGGACCGAACCATTTATGATAACATCCATCTGGTCCGGGACATCATCCACCATTCCCAGAGGGCTGGTCTGTCGAGCGCCTTCCTGTCTCTCGATCAGGAGAAGGCGTTCGACAGGGTGGATCACGAATACTTACTCGGAACTCTGCGAGCTTTCGGGTTCGGGACGCATTTTGTCGCCCGGATCCGACTTCTGTACACTGCCGCGGAGTGTCTAGTGAAGGTTAACGGGTCCCTGACGGCGCCCCTTCGCTTTGGGAGAGGGGTACGTCAGGGCTGCCCCCTGTCTGGCCAGTTGTATTCTATTTGCGTGGAGCCTTTCCTGCGCCTCTTGCGGAGGAGGTTGTCGGGATTGGTTCTGCGCGGGCCGGGCATCGGGGTGGTCCTTTCGGCTTACGCCGATGACGTGCTCCTTATGTTTAGTGACCCGGCTGACCTGCGGAGGATGCGCGAGTGCCAGGAGGTCTACTCTGCCGCTTCTTCTGCCAGGATCAACTGGGGTAAGTGTTCTGGACTCCTGGTCGGTCAGTGGCAGATGGATCCCCTACCCGAGGAGCTCAGGCCTTTCACCTGGAGCAGGACCAGCCTCCTCTACCTGGGTGTCCATCTCTGCCCCGCTGAGGAATCCTGGCCGGCAAACTGGCAGGAACTGGAGACGAAAGTCACCGCTCGCCTGCGGCGCTGGACAGGACTGCTCCGAGTGCTATCTTACCGGGGTCGAGTTCTGGTCATAAACCAGCTGATCGCCGCCATGTTGTGGTATCGGCTGGTCACTTTGACCCCTCCCCCGGACTTTGTCACAAGAATCCAGAGATTGTTAGTCGACTTCTTCTGGGACAAAAGATTGCACTGGGTCGCTGCCGAGGTTCTGAGTCTCCCGCTTAGGGAGGGTGGTCAGGCGCTAGTGTGCCTACGCACACAGGTGGCGACTTTCCGCCTTCAGACCCTGCAGCGATACCTCTACGTTGAGCCTCCTCCTAGATGGTGTGCCCTGATGACGTATTTCTTCCGTCAGGTGCACGGCCTGAATTATGACGTGCAGCTCCTGTTTATAGAACAGCTGGGCCTCGGTGGCTCCTTGCAGGCGTTGCCCGTCTTTTACCAGGACCTGATCAAAGTCTGGAAAGTGGTCACCTCGCGACGCAGCTCTCCCCCGTCAGGAGTAGCGGCTATCGTCAGAGAGCCGCTGCTCAGGAATCCGCCCCTCCGTCCTTTTCAGTGGTTGGCGGAGAGGAGGGCTGTGGCCGCAGGGGTGACCAGAATCGGGGACGTGCTGGGTGGCGGAGGACTGGGCTGGATGCTCCCGCAGGAGTTGGCGCGACGCGCGTCTGTGAGTGTCCAGGTCGCAGCCGATGCCATCCAAGACCTGAGAACGGTCGTGCTCGGGCCCGACGTTATTTTGGGTCTTGAGGCGGCCCAGGTGCGCGGTGGTCTTCCGTCTGAGCGTTCCCCTGTTCGGACGGAATTCCACATTGGCCCCAAGCCCCGAACCCTCCCTCGGGTGCTGGTGCCCCGCAATATGAGCCGCCTCGGGGACATGCCCTCTGTGCCTTTTGGCACGGCAAAGAGGAGCTTTTTGTACGGACTGCTGCTGCACACCTTCCATTTTCTCGCCCTTGTCCGTCGACCGGACACGCCCTGGCGTGCCTTGTTGCCGTCCGGCGGCGGAAGCCCCCGATGGGAGGCCCTCTACGGAGGTGTCCTCCCCCTTTCTATCGGAGACCTGGGTTGGAGGGTGTTGCATGCAGCAGTCCCTTATAATAAGAGGATGCATTGGTTCGCGGACTCTCAGGACACGTGCCCTTTTTGCGGTCTTGTGGAGTCCGTGGACCATGTATACATAGGGTGTTGTAGGCTGCACTCCCTTTTTAGTTATTTGAAAAACCTTTTATTGATGTTTTGTTTGCACTTCAGCCCCACGCTCCTGATCTATGGGCACCCGGTGCGGAAGGGGGTCGGGAAGGAGGAGGACCTCCTCGTGAACCTGCTCCTGGGCCTGGCCAAGTTGGCCATTAACAGGTCCAGGCAGCGGGCGATCGACGGGGGAGTCCCGCCCGATTGTTTGTCCCTCTTCCGCGGCTACGTTCGCTGCCGGATGTCCCTGGAGAAGGAGCACGCGGTATCTGCTGGCACTCTCGAGGCCTTCCGTGCTCGGTGGGCACCGCGGGGACTGGGGTGTTTTGTTGACCCCTTTAATCACATTTTGATTTAAAGTTTGTAAGTTTCCTTTAAAACTTTGTTCTTGGTTTTACAGCTGACCTGAATTAGGGGCTGTGCCTGATTTATCCCAATTTTGTTGATTTGGTTTTCATTTAAAAGATTATCAAGAGTTCAAATCTCACAATGGCAAACTATGAAACTATGTAACTTCATCTGAAACAGATGGAAACGGGTTTGTACTCGAAAGAGTTACAAATCAATGTATATCATAGACACACAGCAGTTTGTCTTGGCTTAAATAGCCAAGTGGTTATGGTACTGGGCTTGTAATCCCAAGATCAAGAGTTCAAATCTCACAATAACAAACTATGAAACAATGTAACTTCATCTGAATAGCAACAGATGGAAATGTGTTTATGGCTTGGCCTAAATAGCCAAGTGGTTATGGTACTGGGTTTGTAACACCAAGATCAAGAGTTCAAATCTCACAATGACAAACTATGAAACAATGTAACTTCATCTGAATCAAGAGTTCAAATCTCATACTGGTAAAACTATGAAACAATGTAACTTCATTTGAAAAACAGATGGAAACGGGTTTGTACTCGAAAGAGTTACATCTTCTGGTCCTTCGACTTAGTGGACGTCTGGCGAAATCTCCATCCTGACTCCAGCGTGTTCACCTTTGTGTCACCTGGAGTCGGAGCGTCCAGACTCGACCGCCTTTACGTTTCGAAGGCGTACGTGTCCTGCGTTCCGGCTGCTTCTATACAGCAGGTTCCGTGCACGGATCACCGTCTGGTGTGGGCAGAGCTCACTTCGTTCTGCGCTCGGACGGGGTCCGCGTACTGGCATTTTAATAACCTGTTGTTGGAAGACCAGCGGTTCCTGGACTCGTTCCGTCGCTTCTGGGCCGGCTGGAGAAGGAAGCGGGGAGGCTTCCCCTCCTTGAGGCTATGGTGGGACGTGGGCAAGACTCACGTCCGAGTTTTCTGTCAAGAGTACGCGAAGGGGTCGACAAAGAGACGCAAATCCAGGGTCGAGGAGTTGGAGAAGGAGGTGCTCGACCTGGAGGCACGTCTCCGTCAGCCCGACGCGGACCCGGCCCTGCGGTCGGTGTACGATGAGAAGAAGGGCGCGCTGCGGGACCTGCAACTGGTCGGGTCTCGGGGCGCGTTCGTGAGGTCGCGGATCTGTTTCCTTAAGGAGATGGACCGTGGCTCTCCCTTCTTCTACTCACTGGAAAAAAGGCACGGGGTCCGTAAGCAGCTCTTTACGCTGCTGGCCGACGACGGATCACTTGTCTCGGATCCGGAGGGCATCAGGGCCATTGCCCGAGATTACTACACTGCCCTTTTCTCTCTGGATCCGTCCAGTGAGGAAGCTTGCAGAGTTTTGTGGGAGGACCTGCCGCAGGTCGGCCCGGAGTGCGCCGGAAAGCTCGACTCCCCTATAAGTCTGGGGGAGCTGACCGGCGCACTCGACGGTCTTTCTAGGGGCAAAACCCCGGGACTAGACGGGCTGACCGTGGAGTTCTTCAGGGCGTTCTGGGACGTCTTGGGGAGCGACTTCGCGGGGGTCCTGGGGGAGAGCATTGCTACCGGGGAGATGCCCCTTTCGTGGCGCAGGGCCGTGATTGCCCTGCTACCGAAGAAGGGGGATCTCCGCCTTCTTAAAAACTGGCGCCCGGTCTCCCTCCTCAGCACGGACTACAAAATCTTCGCCCGAGCCATGTCTTCTCGGCTCGGCACCGTGCTGGACCACATGATCCACCCTGACCAGTCCTACACCGTCCCGGACCGAACCATTTATGATAACATCCATCTGGTCCGGGACATCATCCACCATTCCCAGAGGGCTGGTCTGTCGAGCGCCTTCCTGTCTCTCGATCAGGAGAAGGCGTTCGACAGGGTGGATCACGAATACTTACTCGGAACTCTGCGAGCTTTCGGGTTCGGGACGCATTTTGTCGCCCGGATCCGACTTCTGTACACTGCCGCGGAGTGTCTAGTGAAGGTTAACGGGTCCCTGACGGCGCCCCTTCGCTTTGGGAGAGGGGTACGTCAGGGCTGCCCCCTGTCTGGCCAGTTGTATTCTATTTGCGTGGAGCCTTTCCTGCGCCTCTTGCGGAGGAGGTTGTCGGGATTGGTTCTGCGCGGGCCGGGCATCGGGGTGGTCCTTTCGGCTTACGCCGATGACGTGCTCCTTATGTTTAGTGACCCGGCTGACCTGCGGAGGATGCGCGAGTGCCAGGAGGTCTACTCTGCCGCTTCTTCTGCCAGGATCAACTGGGGTAAGTGTTCTGGACTCCTGGTCGGTCAGTGGCAGATGGATCCCCTACCCGAGGAGCTCAGGCCTTTCACCTGGAGCAGGACCAGCCTCCTCTACCTGGGTGTCCATCTCTGCCCCGCTGAGGAATCCTGGCCGGCAAACTGGCAGGAACTGGAGACGAAAGTCACCGCTCGCCTGCGGCGCTGGACAGGACTGCTCCGAGTGCTATCTTACCGGGGTCGAGTTCTGGTCATAAACCAGCTGATCGCCGCCATGTTGTGGTATCGGCTGGTCACTTTGACCCCTCCCCCGGACTTTGTCACAAGAATCCAGAGATTGTTAGTCGACTTCTTCTGGGACAAAAGATTGCACTGGGTCGCTGCCGAGGTTCTGAGTCTCCCGCTTAGGGAGGGTGGTCAGGCGCTAGTGTGCCTACGCACACAGGTGGCGACTTTCCGCCTTCAGACCCTGCAGCGATACCTCTACGTTGAGCCTCCTCCTAGATGGTGTGCCCTGATGACGTATTTCTTCCGTCAGGTGCACGGCCTGAATTATGACGTGCAGCTCCTGTTTATAGAACAGCTGGGCCTCGGTGGCTCCTTGCAGGCGTTGCCCGTCTTTTACCAGGACCTGATCAAAGTCTGGAAAGTGGTCGCCTCGCGACGCAGCTCTCCCCCGTCAGGAGTAGCGGCTATCGTCAGAGAGCCGCTGCTCAGGAATCCGCCCCTCCGTCCTTTTCAGTGGTTGGCGGAGAGGAGGGCTGTGGCCCCAGGGGTGACCAGGATCGGGGACGTGCTGGGTGGCGGAGGACTGGGCTGGATGCTCCCGCAGGAGTTGGCGCGACGCGCGTCTGTGAGTGTCCAGGTCGCAGCCGATGCCATCCAAGACCTGAGAACGGTTGTGCTCGGACCCGACGTTATTTTGGGTCTTGAGGTGGCCCAGGTGCGCGGTGGTCTTCCGTCTGAGCGTTCCCCTGTTCGGACGGAATTCCACATTGGCCCCAAGCCCCGAACCCTCCCTCGGGTGCTGGTGCCCCGCAATATGAGCCGCCTCGGGGACATGCCCTCTGTGCCTTTTGGCACAGCAAAGAGGGGCTTTTTGTATGGACTGCTGCTGCACACCTTCCATTTTCTCGCCCTTGTCCGTCGACCGTACACGCCCTGGCGTGCCTTGTTGCCGTCCGGCGGCGGAGGTCCTCGATGGGAGGCCCTCTATGGAGGTGTCCTCCCCCTTTCTATCGGGGACCTGGGTTGGAGGGTGTTGCATGCAGCAGTCCCTTATAATAAGAGGATGCATAGGTTCACGGACTCTCAGGACACATGCCCTTTTTGCGGTCTTGTGGAGTCCGTGGACCATGTATACATAGGGTGTTGTAGGCTGCACTCCCTTTTTAGTTATTTGAAAAACCTTTTATTGATGTTTTGTTTGCACTTCAGCCCCACGCTCCTGATCTATGGGCACCCGGTGCGGAAGGGGGTCGGGAAGGAGGAGGACCTCCTCGTGAACCTGCTCCTGGGCCTGGCCAAGTTGGCCATTAACAGGTCCAGGCAGCGGGCGATCGACGGGGGAGTCCCGCCCGATTGTTTGTCCCTCTTCCGCGGCTACGTTCGCTGCCGGATGTCCCTGGAGAAGGAGCACGCGGTGTCTGCTGGCACTCTCGAGGCCTTCCGTGCTCGGTGGGCACCGCGGGGACTGGGGTGTTTTGTTGACCCCTTTAATCACATTTTGATTTAAAGTTTGTAAGTTTCCTTTAAACTTTGTTCTTGGTTTTACAGCTGACCTGAATTAGGGGCTGTGCCTGATTTATCCCAATTTTGTTGATTTGGTTTTCATTTAAAAGATTATCAAGAGTTCAAATCTCACGATGGCAAACTATGAAACAATGTAACTTCGTCTGAAACAGATGGAAACAGGTTTGTACTTGAAAGAGTTACAATTTGCATGTGGTAGTCTTCCGTCTGAGCGTTCCGCTGTTCGGACAGAATTCCACAATGGCCCCAAGCCCCGAACCCTCCCTCGGGTGCTGGTGCCCTGCAATATGAGCCGCTTCGGGGACATGCCCTCTGTGCCTTTCCCTGTCAAGAGTACGCGAAGGGGTCGACAAAGAGACGCAAATCCAGGGTCGAGGAGTTGGAGAAAGAGGTGCTCGACCTGGAGGCACGTCTCCGTCAGCCCGACGCGGACCCGGCCCTGCGGTCGGTGTACGATGAGAAGAAGGGCGCGCTGCGGGACCTGCAACTGGTCGGGTCTCGGGGCGCGTTCGTGAGGTCGCGGATCTGTTTCCTTAAGGAGATGGACCGTGGCTCTCCCTTCTTCTACTCACTGGAAAAAAGGCACGGGGTCCGTAAGCAGCTCTTTACGCTCCTGGCCGACGACGGATCACTTGTCTCGGATCCGGAGGGCATCAGGGCCATTGCCCGAGATTACTACACTGCCCTTTTCTCTCCGGATCCGTCCAGTGAGGAAGCTTGCAGAGTTTTGTGGGAGGACCTGCCGCAGGTCGGCCCGGATTGCGCCGGAAAGCTCGACTCCCCTATAAGTCTGGGGGAGCTGACCGGCGCACTCGACGGTCTTTCTAGGGGCAAAACCCCGGGACTAGACGGGCTGACCGTGGAGTTCTTCAGGGCGTTCTGGGACGTCTTGGGGAGCGACTTCGCGGGGGTCCTGGGGGAGAGCATTGCTACCGGGGAGATGCCCCTTTCGTGGCGCAGGGCCGTGATTGCCCTGCTGCCGAAGAAGGGGGATCTCCGCCTTCTTAAAAACTGGAGCCCGGTCTCCCTCCTCAGCACGGACTACAAAATCTTCGCCCGAGCCATGTCTTCTCGGCTCGGCACCGTGCTGGACCACATGATCCACCCTGACCAGTCCTACACCGTCCCGGACCGAACCATTTATGATAACATCCATCTGGTCCGGGACATCATCCACCATTCCCAGAGGGCTGGTCTGTCGAGCGCCTTCCTGTCTCTCGATCAGGAGAAGGCGTTCGACAGGGTGGATCACGAATACTTACTCGGAACTCTGCGAGCTTTCGGGTTCGGGACGCATTTTGTCGCCCGGATCCGACTTCTGTACACCGCCGCGGAGTGTCTAGTGAAGGTTAACGGGTCCCTGACGGCGCCCCTTCGCTTTGGGAGAGGGGTACGTCAGGGCTGCCCCCTGTCTGGCCAGTTGTATTCTATTTGCGTGGAGCCTTTCCTGCGCCTCTTGCGGAGGAGGTTGTCGGGATTGGTTCTGCGCGGGCCGGGCATCGGGGTGGTCCTTTCGGCTTACGCCGATGACGTGCTCCTTATGTTTAGTGACCCGGCTGACCTGCGGAGGATGCGCGAGTGCCAGGAGGTCTACTCTGCCGCTTCTTCTGCCAGGATCAACTGGGGTAAGTGTTCTGGACTCCTGGTCGGTCAGTGGCAGATGGATCCCCTACCCGAGGAGCTCAGGCCTTTCACCTGGAGCAGGACCAGCCTCCTCTACCTGGGGGTCCATCTCTGCCCCGCTGAGGAATCCTGGCCGGCAAACTGGCAGGAACTGGAGACGAAAGTCACCGCTCGCCTGCGGCGCTGGACAGGACTGCTCCGAGTGCTATCTTACCGAGGTCGAGTTCTGGTCATAAACCAGCTGATCGCCGCCATGTTGTGGTATCGGCTGGTCACTTTGACCCCTCCCCCGGACTTTGTCACAAGAATCCAGAGATTGTTAGTCGACTTCTTCTGGGACAAAAGATTGCACTGGGTCGCTGCCGAGGTTCTGAGTCTCCCGCTTAGGGAGGGTGGTCAGGCGCTAGTGTGCCTACTCACACAGGTGGCGACTTTCTGCCTTCAGACCCTGCAGCGATACCTCTACATTGAGCCTCCTCCTAGATGGTGTGCCCTGATGACGTATTTCTTCCGTCAGGTGCACGGCCTGAATTATGACGTGCAGCTCCTGTTTATAGAACAGCTGGGCCTCGGTGGCTCCTTGCAGGCGTTGCCCGTCTTTTACCAGGACCTGATCAAAGTCTGGAAAGTGGTCGCCTCGCGACGCAGCTCTCCCCCGTCAGGAGTAGCGGCTATCGTCAGAGAGCCGCTGCTCAGGAATCCGCCCCTCCGTCCTTTTCAGTGGTTGGCGGAGAGGAGGGCTGTGGCCGCAGGGGTGACCAGGATCGGGGACGTGCTGGGTGGCGGAGGACTGGGCTGGATGCTCCCGCAGGAGTTGGCGCGACGCGCGTCTGTGAGTGTCCAGGTCGCAGCCGATGCCATCCAAGACCTGAGAACGGTCGTGCTCGGACCCGACGTTATTTTGGGTCTTGAGGTGGCCCAGGTGCGCGGTGGTCTTCCGTCTGAGCGTTCCCCTGTTCGGACGGAATTCCACATTGGCCCCAAGCCCCGAACCCTCCCTCGGGTGCTGGTGCCCCGCAATATGAGCCGCCTCGGGGACATGCCCTCTGTGCCTTTTGGCACGGCAAAGAGGGGCTTTTTGTATGGACTGCTGCTGCACACCTTCCATTTTCTCGCCCTTGTCCGTCGACCGGACACGCCCTGGCGTGCCTTGTTGCCATCCGGCGGCGGAGGCCCTCGATGGGAGGCCCTCTACGGAGGTGTCCTCCCCCTTTCTATCGGGGACCTGGGTTGGAGGGTGTTGCATGCAGCAGTCCCTTATAATAAGAGGATGCATAGGTTCACGGACTCTCAGGACACATGCCCTTTTTGCGGTCTTGTGGAGTCCGTGGACCATGTATACATAGGGTGTTGTAGGCTGCACTCCCTTTTTAGTTATTTGAAAAACCTTTTATTGATGTTTTGTTTGCACTTCAGCCCCACGCTCCTGATCTATGGGCACCCGGTGCGGAAGGGGGTCGGGAAGGAGGAGGACCTCCTCGTGAACCTGCTCCTGGGCCTGGCCAAGTTGGCCATTAACAGGTCCAGGCAGCGGGCGATCGACGGGGGAGTCCCGCCCGATTGTTTGTCCCTCTTCCGCGGCTACGTTCGCTGCCGGATGTCCCTGGAGAAGGAGCACGCGGTGTCTGCTGGCACTCTCGAGGCCTTCCGTGCTCGGTGGGCACCGCGGGGACTGGGGTGTTTTGTTGACCCCTTTAATCACATTTTGATTTAAAGTTTGTAAGTTTCCTTTAAACTTTGTTCTTGGTTTTACAGCTGACCTGAATTAGGGGCTGTGCCTGATTTATCCCAATTTTGTTGATTTGGTTTTCATTTAAAAGATTATCAAGAGTTCAAATCTCACAATGGCAAACTATGAAACAATGTAACTTCATCTGAAACAGATGGAAACAGGTTTACTCAAAAGAGTATCAAGAGTTCAAATCTCACAATGGCAAACTATGAAACAATGTAACTTCATGTGAAACAGATGGAAATAGGTTTGTACTTGAAAGAGTTACAATTTGCATGAGGATAATTCTAATAGGCTGTTGTCACAACAGTCTATTGATATTGTGCCTGCTTGAATTGTGTAACATTGCAACAAATTCATATAGACTTTGGAATAAAAAAAGTAATGTATTGAAGCAATGTCTTGTAAGTTGATTAATTCTTGAAAACCAGCAGGAAATGTTCTAGGTTCATTCAGTTCATGGCTGAGGCAAGTTTTTGTGGGTTCCTAACTGCTTGTAAATCCTTGCTTCCTGCCCTTAGCCAAAGACCAGGTTATCAAGGTCAGAAAGAGTAGCAAAGCTGATTGACTTGCTTTTCTCCCTCTTTTTATACTCTCAACATTTAAGTATAACTTGCAGAGTGTATAATGACTGTAAGACTTGTTTTTAGGGTTGATTCATAGTTCTATCAGAGAGCATATAGTAGGACAGAAGATCATGGATTACATTGCATTGGTTGCCTACCATGTGCTTCCTGTGAGTATTCAGCCCTGCTGGAAGTGCAGGATAGGTCGTTGAAAATACGTTGAAAGATATGATGTCCATTTTGCAGAAACATTAATTCCATTTTTGGGGTCTGTATTTTCGTTTGCTAGCGCTTGGTTTCTGTTGAATTATGAGCTGAGCTTCAACTCCTATAACCATTCTATTCCCAAGATTATTGGCTTCCACCTTTACTAAATTTCTTTCCTATATTCTTACCTCACCCTCACAGCCGCTAAAAGCCCCTTTCTCACCTCAATATTTGACTTCTCTAGTGTTCTCTTTACTGGCTTCCTGAGTTCCACCTCATATCATATACCACAGTTCCACAGTCCTATGCCTGCCCCTCATTGAGTTCCATTGGCTACCAGTGCATCAACTGGAAAATCCTGATCCTTGTTTTCAAATCCATCCATGGCTTGGCTTCTACCTGGCTCAGCAATATTTTCACACCATATATTCCAGAATGCAATCCCTGCTTTTTCAACTGGTCTACCTTCTTCCACCATCACTTCATCATGGTTAGTTGACTCTTCACTGTGGAATTCACTTCATAAACCTTTCTGCTTATTTCCTCTCAAAAGCCTCTGTAAAATCTTCTTCTTTGACTTTCACACTGATAATCTCTTCTAACATCTCTTCCTGCTACTTAAGGTTCTGGTCCCTCTTATGAGGGATTTTAGGGCAATTTGTTGTGATAAAAGTGCCATAATGATTGAAGTTGCTGTAACAACATTAGTCAAGATTCTGAAACAGATTGTCTGACTGTTGTCCAATATATTATAGTTATTGTTGGTACAGTCAATTAAGAGTATCACACTCCAGCCTGAAACAAAATGTTCTTGATCCAACATAGTCCCAGAAATTCTGCAAAGTTTATCCATTCTCCTCCCAGCAGCAAAGTGAGAGACCAGAAGAACTCCAGCAGAATTTTGGGGGTAATGCAAAGAAACTTGTCCTTCTTGTGCCCATTTCGAATTTTTCTTGCACCCTGTCCCTGATTCTCATGTAATGCTACATTTCAAGATTAAATTTCTCTGACATGTATGGTTATTAAGAGCATGACGGTGATTCTTTGGTTCTCTTGTGGATAAAAATGTATTTTCTGTATTCAAAAATATCACAGACTTGCTGCATTCAGCTCTTAGTTCCTGTGCAGACAAGTGAATTAAACCATTTAGAATGAATAATTTTATCCAATTAACAAAAATGGGAGGCTAATAAAATAAAGGAGAATAAAGACTAGAATTAGTTCAGATTAAATAACCATTTTAAGTCACACATGATAACACGTGCAAGCCCTAATTTTAAAACAACATTGGACTTAAATTAACTATCTTAAACTGATGCAGGCATACAGCAATAAGTGATGAAGCGATACAGTGCTAACAGCCATCAGTGACTTGAAAAATTCCATATGTGCGAGAGATAATGGAGTACAATAAATACAGATGGCACCATTTAAAATGGAATTAGAAAAACTATCAACGGAAGCACAAAACTAAACTGTGAGGAGCTGGTGCTTTAAAAGCGGAAAAGCGTGTCTCTTGGAACAAAATATAACCATGACCTCATCTGCACAAAACTGACAGGAAGTTTCAGGTGGAGTTTGATCCAACTCGGATAGAACTCCAATCTGATGGGCACAGCTGAAGCAGCTGCAATATTATTAACGACAGCCATAGGGGGGCCCCACTGAAGTGGTTGAGTCATTAATGTTATGAAACTTCTTATACCAAGAATTAGCACAGTACATTTGTCAGAAAAATAGCATATGAGATGGAATGGTTCCCATTTATGCTTCTCGAGCATCTAACACAGAGTCCACACTGGTTAAATTGCACAATGCTTTGGAGCACCATCAAGCTGTACTGTTGTATGATCGTGTCACTCCTAAGTTCCTGGGCTCATAAATGCCATGTAGGCAACATGCTGCAAAGGAAAATATTTTTCACAAGGAAACCAGGAAAATCAGACAAAGTATATTGCTGGGCTACTCTGGTTCATCAGCAGGTATAAAGGACTGGAAAAAGAACAGAGATCCATTACTTGACTCTCCACCCCTTTACATTGACCAGGAGTTCCTGTGGTTGATGGGACAGGATTTATGCCCAGTATTCTCCTCCTCAGGCCTTCCTGCTTTAGTTTCAGCTTTGGCTAGTTGCAGCCTGTGGCACTCAAAAACACAAAATTGCAAAAATAATAGCCAAGGGCTGACCACCCTGCCTGTAGCTGCATTCCTGTTTTTGCCCCAGTTTCTTGCTGAAAGGCTTGCCAGGGCTTGGGTCCGTGCTAGCATGCAATCAGACCAGGATAATGGTGTAGCAAAGCACATTTGGCAAGACCTTTCCAAAGCTACTGTCTGTTATGCGCCATAAATGAACATAATTGAGACTTAATGGAGCATAAATATGGCAGAGATCAGCTATACTCAATCTCAGCCTAGAATGTGTATAGCCTGAATTTTCAGTCAAGCTATCATGAAATGCAGAAAGCTCCTGACAGAAATAGGGACAACTTTATTTCAACATGATAATGGGCATTTGGACATTTGGACATTGATGCTGTTTCAGGATTTTCATGCCAAAAGTACACCATGGTTGAATAGATTGGAGAAAAGAGCTCCTACTGTGGCAGGAAGCTGGCATTAAGTTGGCGTGAGGGCTCTATGTCTACTTGACTTCTCAGCTGATGATCCCGCAAACCTATTCATGCCCGCAACATTTGCATAATTTTGGAAAATCCAGGTTGGATTCCTGTCTATGCTGAGCAGTGTGGGGAGGAAATGGCGTAGGCAACAGACACTTGCAGCAGTTGAATGGGGTTAACTTTTTTGTAATTCATTCATGGGGCGTGGGCATCACTGGCTGGGCCAGTATTTATTGCCCATCCCTATTTGCCATTGAGAAGGTGGTGGGGAGTCGCCTTCTTAAACTGCTGCAGCTCATGTGGTGTAGTTACACCCACAGTGCAGCTAGGAAGGGAGTTCCAGGATTTTGACCCAGCGACAGTGAAGGAACAGGGATATATTTCCAAGTCAGAACAGTGAGTGGCTTGGAGGGGAGCTTTCAGGCGGTGGTGTTCCCATGTGTCTGCTGCCATTGTCCTTCTAGATAGTAGCAGTCGTGGGTTTGGAAGGTGTAATCTAAGGAGACTTTATCTGTTCCTGCAGTGCATCTGCTGCCACTGGGCGAAGATGGTGGAGGAAGTGAATATTTAAGATGGTGGATGGGATGCTAATCAATTGGGCCACTTTGTCCTGGATGGTGTCAAGCTTCTTGAGTGTTGGTGGAGCTGCATTCATCCAGTTAAGTGGAGAGTATTCCATCACACTCCTGACTTGTGCCTTGTAGGTGGTGCTCAGGCTTTGGGAAGTCAGGAGGCGAGTTACTCACCTTAGGATTCCTAGCCTTTGACCTGCTCTTGTAGCCACAGTATTTATATGGTTAGTCCAGTTCAGTTTCTGGTCAATGGGAACCACCAGGATATTGAAAGTGGGGGATTCAGCGATGCCATGGAATGTCAAGGAGCGATGGTTAGATTCTCTTGCTGGAGATGGTCATTGCTGACACTTGTGTGGAGCGAATGTTACTTGCCAATTGTAAGCCCAAGCCTGGATATTGTCCAGGTCTTGCTGCATATGGACATGGACTGCTTCAGTATCTGAGGAGTCATGAATGGTGCTGACGTTTCCCATTTCTGACCTTATGGTGGAGGGAAGGTCATTGATGAAGCAGCTGAAAATGTTTGGGCCTAGGACACCACCCTGAGTAAGTCTTGCAGCAATGTCTCAGGAGTGAGATAATTGACCTCTAGCAACCAAAACCATCTTCCTTTGTGCTAGGTTTGACTCCAACCAGTGGAGAGATTCCCCCTGACTTCAGTTTTGCTAGGGCTCCTTGATAGCACACTCAGTCAAATACTGCCTTGATGTCAAAGGCAGTCACTCCCACCTCACCTCTTTATTTCAGATCTTTTGTCCTTGACCAAGGCTGCCCCTGGAACAGCTGAAGAGGAGATGCAACTAGAAAAATGTTGAGCAATCACAAGATATGGGAGCACAGTTGACCACATTATCCTTGATTGCACTGTTTTTTAATGCAGCTTCTATAAATTTTAATCCCTTCCTGCCCAACATTTTGGTAAATGTATTATCACTGCATCATTATCACACAATTGAAATACATCTACCCATACTTGGGTGGAGATGTTCAAAGCCCACCATGAATTCCAGTGGAAAATCCCATTATCGATGACAATGGGTAGGAAACCAGTGGAACAGCTCCCTAGATGACTTCCTGCTTCCTCCCACCCCAGTTCCTGCTGCAATCAGTCAAAAAGGGAATGGAAAGTTTTCTTTTGCTAATCCAGTTGTTAGACTATGTCTTTCTAGGGGGACTATGCAAGTTTCATGGCTGATTTGAATTTTCTCCAGGTTCATTCTAAGTTGTCATGAAGCGCATCAGTAACATTGGTTCGTTATCATTTTCCAGACCAGGTAACTTCATCAATTTCTCCATGGATAACTAGCAACAGCATGAAAAGACAGTGGTCCAGATTTTCCCAGAATCAGCAATGATGGTTGGATTTCTGCTGCTCTCAAAGATTTCTCTAACTTGGTGCTGGTATTCATTTCTTACAGGACCATCCAATCCCAAATTTCACGGAAATTTGTGCACGGCACAGCATCATGCAGGGAACTCCTTCCGAGCAGAGTAGAGTCGGCGGAAGGCAGGACATGCCCCATTTTTACGCCACTAACTGCCTTATGGTAAGTTTACATGTCCAGTCTGAATGTTAGTGAATGGATGAGTGAATGGGTGAGTGGGTGAATGGGTAGGGTGGGTGAGGTGAGTGAGTCGGTAATGAGGTCAGGGGTGGTCAGATCGGGTTAGGTCAGGTCAGTGGGTAGTCAGGTGATTGGGATTCTAGTCAGGCCAGGGGGTAATCGGGTCAGGTCAGGGGGTAGTCGGAATGGGTTGGCAGGGTACTGGGGTGGTGGGGGTGGGTAGTTATGGGGGATGGGGGATAATGAGGGGGTCAGGAGTTGTAGTCAGGGGATCAGGAGGGATGATTGTGTGTCAGTTGTGTAGTTACCCAGGTGTTGAACTAAGTTTTAATCTGTAGAACATTTCCTGGGTAATTATCCAGGTAAATGCCACAGAACTGTCCAAAGTCCGATTCTAACTCAAAGACATTTACACAGGGTCTCCGGGAGCGTTTCAGGACTTCCACAGGGTCCCAATGTGCATCTTCAGTCATACATCCAGTCTCCGATGATTCAGAGACTGGGTGATTTGACTTAGTGCATTTTTTTCATCTCTAGAGCATTATGGAAGGCATTTATTTGGCCTGTATTCTGTTGCACATAATAACTGTCTTTGTGAATTGGAAGAGCTATCAGTACTTCAATATGCAGCTTATTGCACAGATGAATGCCTGCTTTCCTGGCTGCAGTCATGTTGATTTTATTGTAAGGTCATCCACCCTTTCCCCGCAAAGAAAAGTGCATTGTCAGCTCCTAGCAGCCCAAGCCTGTGCTCTGCAATCCTAGGCTGTGGCAGCTCTCCATCAGCGGCACACAGCTACCAAGCACAAATAATAAAATGCATGAATTGTCGAGAGATATCTTACAACACAAACGATTTAAGATATCTTGGAAGGTCAAGAGGTATATATTTGCTACAAAAAGTCTGCTGCATTATCTTAGCCAGCTGCATGCTGCACAATTTCAACAATGCGACGAGGCATCAATATGTTGTACCCAATGGTGGGTGGACAAGAGACAGAGGAGGCTGAAGCTGCAGCTGTTGAACTCGGACTGTTGTTGCTACAACTACTTGCTTCGAGGAAATTACCCTACCACCTATTTCTTGTACAGTCCTCCCTGCATCTCAACCATGCCTTGCACCTTGTTTTTCTACTAAACTGCCAAAGGCACCATTCCTATCACCTCTGTTACAGGATTCAATACCAATACATATCACGAACACTCTCTGGACATCAGAATCAATTGAAGCAAAAGTAAAAGCAAAATACTGCGGATCAGAATAAATTGTATTTCCCTAAACCTGATCTGAGTGTACAATCATTTTTCACACTCCATGGATATTACCTTGTTGACAGTATGACAGGGATCTTCCAGATTTATAAAATTCTTGGACATCAAGGTCATTTCCAGGTCCCAACCTCAATCCTGACAGCAGTGCACTCTCCAGAGTGATCTAAGGAGAGGCAGCCAATTAACAGGTTGCCCCCATATTTGCTGTCCGATTAGGACTGGCAGGTGGCAGACGAGGTCAACAGGCCAATTGAGAGTGTTGTATTTAAAGGAATGTTGGCAGCCTATACAGTGCACATCCACCCCCAGTAATGATTGATTCCCTCAAAAATTATCATCAATGCCTCACAAGCCATTTCCCTTGGATCTCTCACTACTCTCAAAGAAGTATCCTATTAATGGAGAGTCATTTGTTTTGAGCACTTTTAATCTGTTCTGATGAAAGGTCTTCGACCTGAAACGTTAGCTGTTTCTCTCCACAGATGCTGTCTGACCTGCAGAGATTTTCCAGTATTTTTTGTTTTCATTTCAGATTTCCAGCATCGGCAGTACTTTGCTTTTTAGTCTTATTTTCTTTTAGTCTGTCTGGGCTTTCCAGTTGATTTATGCTGAAGTTAGTCCTACTTGCAGTGTTGCTACTGAGGGAAAGCATGGCACTCGTTATTTTCTCCGAGCATTCATCAGAAAAGAATAATTTATTATACTGACAATCTCAGGGTCATCCTCAGATTCTACTTTGTTTATATCTCTTCATCTACTCCTCAGGTACTGAAGCAGTCCATATCCAAATGCAGTAAGACCTGGACAATATCCAGATTGGGCTGAAAGTGGCAAGTAATATTCACGCTATACAAGTGCCAGGCAATGACCATCTCCAACAAGAGAGAACCTAACCATCGCCCCTTGTCATTCAATTGCTTTACCATCACTTAATCCCCCACCATCAACATTCTGGGGGCTACTATTGACCAGAAACTGAACTGGACTAAGCAAATAAATCACAGAATCATGGAATCACACAGTGCAGGAGAGGCCCTTCGGCCCATCGGGTCTGTACCGACACATGAGAAACACCTGACCTACCTACCCAATCCCATTTATCAGCACTTGGCCCATAGCCTTAAATGTTATGACGTGCCAAGTGCTCATCCAGGTACTTTTTAAAGGATGTGAGGCAACCTGCCTCCACCACCCTCCCAGGCAGTGCATTCCAGACCATCACCACCCTCTGGGTAAAAAAGTTTTTCCTCACATCACCCCTAAACCTCCTGCCCCTTACCTTGAAGTTATGTCCCCTCGTGACTGACCCTTCAACTAAGGGGAACAGCTGCTCCCTATCCACCCTGTCCATGCCCCTCATAATCTTGTACACCTCGATCAGGTCGCCCCTCAGTCTTCTCTGCTCCAACGAAAGCAAACCAAGTCTATCCAACCTCTGTAAATTAAATGTTTCATCCCAGGCAACATCCTGGTGAATCTCCTCTGCACCCTCTCCAGTGCAATCACATCCTTCCTATAATATGGCAACCAGAGCTACGCACAGTACTCCAGCTGTGGCCTCACCAACGTTCTATACAACTCCAACATGACCTCCCTACTTTTGTAATCTATGCCTCGATTGATAAAGGCAAGTGTCCCATATGTCTTTTTCACCACCCCACTAACATGCCCCTCTGCCTTCAGAGATCTATGGACACACACGCCAAGGTCCCTTTGTTCCTCAAAACTTCCTAATGTCATGCTGTTCATTGAATACTTCCTTGTCAAATTACTCCTTTCAAAGTGTATCACCTCACACTTTTCACTGTTAAATTCTATCTGCCACTTATCTGCCCATTTGACCATCCTGTCTGTATCTTCCTGTAGCCCAAGACACTCAACCTCACTGTTAACCACCCGGCAAATCTTTGTGTCATCCGCAAACTTATTAATCCTATCCCCACATAGTCATCTATGTCATTTACATAAATGACGAATAATAGGGGACCCAGCACAGATCCCTGAGATACGCCACTGGACATCGGCTTCCAGTCACTAAAGCTTCATTCTGTCAACATCCTCTGTCTCCTATAACTAAGCCGATTTTGAATCCACCTTATCAAATTACCTTGTATCCCATGTGCATTTGCCTTCTTTATAAATCTCCCATGTGGGACCTTGTCAAAGGCTTTGCTGAAATCCATATAAACTATGTCAATTGCACTACCCTCATCTACACACCTGGTCACCTCCTCAAAAAATTCAATCAAATTTGTTAGGCATGACCTCCTTCTGACAAAGCCATGCTGACTATCCTTGGTCAAACCTTGCCTTTCCAAGTGGAGATAGATTCTCTCCTTCAGAATTTTCTCCAATAGTTTCCCTACCACTGACGTGAGGCTCACTGGTCTGTAGTTTGCTGGCTTATCTCTACAACCCTTCTTAAATAGCGGGACCACATTAGCTGTTCTCCAGTCCTCTAGCACCTCCCCTGTAGCCAGAGGGAAATTATAAATTTGGGTCAGAGCCCCTGCGATCTCCTCCTTTGCCTCCCTCAGCAGCCTGGGACACAAATCATCCGGACCTGGAGATTTGTCCACTTTTAAGCCTGCCAACACCTCCAATACCTTATCACTCCCTATATCAATATGCTTAAGAACCTCGCAGTCTCCCTGAGTTCAATACCTTCATCCTCATTCTCTTGGTGAAGACGGATGTGAAGTATTCGTTAAACACTCTAGCGATGTCCTCTGGCTCGACCCATAGATTGCCCCCTTGGTCCCTAATGGGCCTTACTCTTTCCTTGGTTATCCTCTTCCCATTGATATACTTATAAAATATCTTGGGATTTTCCCTACTTTTATCAGCCAGAGCTTTCTCACATCCCCTCTTTGCTCTCCTAATTGCTTTCTTAAGCTCCAACCTGCACTTTCTTACTCCACTAATGCCTCCACTGATTTGTTCCCCTTGTACCTTTTCTTTCTCATCTTATCCTGAATATCCCTGGTCATCCATGGTTCTCTGGCTTGTTACTCCTTCCTATCACCCTAGAGGGAACGTGTTGAGCCTGTACCCTCCCCATTTCCTTTTTGAACACCTGCCACTGATCCTCTGTAGATTTCCCCACAAGTAGCTGTCCCCAGTCTACCTTGGCCAGATCTTGCCTTTTTTTATTAAAATCCGCTCTCCCCCAATCCAAAACATTTTTATGCAGCTTGTCTATTTCTTTGTCCATAACAAGCTTAAATTGTACCATGTTTGCTATCACTAAAATGCTCCCCCACCACCACCTCAGCCACCTGTCTGGCTTCATTCCCCAGAGTTAGGTCCAGCACTGCACTGTCCCTTGTTGGACCCTCTGCATATTGACCTAAAAAGTTCTCCTGTACACATTTCAAGAAATCCACTCCATCCAAGCCCTTAACACTATGTTGATCCCAATTAATGTTGGGAAAGTTGAAATCACCTAATATAATTACCCTATTGTTATTGTTTTTACACGTGTCTGCAAATTGTGCACATATTTGCTCCTCAATTTCCCGCTGACCGTCTGGGGTCTATAATAAACACCTAACAATATGGCTGCCCCTTTTTTATTCCTAAGCTCTACCCACAAAGCTTCACTTGATGCCCCCTCCAAGATATCATCTCTCCTTACTGCAGTAACTGACTCCTTAACTAATAATGCAATGCCTCCTCCTGTTCTACACCCTCCCCATCTCGCCTGAAGATTCTATATCCCGGAATGTTGAGCTGCCAATCCTGATCCTCACTCAATCACGTCTTAGTGATGACTACTAAATCACAATTCCACATGTCAATCCTCACCCTGAACTCATTGTTTTGCCTGTAATACCCCGGCATTAAATTAGAGGCCATCCAGCCTTGTCTTTCTCCCTTGAAACTTAATGCAGCTGTACTCCCTCTGACCTGTTTTACTGTATTATGATGTGTCCCTATTCTGTTAACATTCTGTGTCCCCTCCCCCTGCCAAATTAGTTTAAACACCTCCCAACAGCACTAGTAAACCCACCCGCAAGGATGTTAGTCCCACTTTGGTTCAGATGTAGACCGTCCCGCTCGTACAGGTCCCACTTTCCCCCAGAAACGGTCCCAGTGATCCAGGGATCTAAAACACTACCTCCTGCACCAACTCTTAAGGCACATATTCATCTGCACTATTCTTCTATTTCTGAGCTCGCTAGCACATAGCAGTGGGAGCAATCTGGAGATTACAACCCGAGAAGTCTTGCTTTTTAGTCTACTGCCTAACTCCCTGAATTCTTGATGTAAGACCTCATCCCTCTTTCTACCTATGTCATTGGTACCAACATGTACCATGACCTCTGCCTTATAACCCTCCACCTTCAGGATGCCCTGTAGCCATTCAGTAACATCCCGGACCCTGGCACCAGGGAGGCAACACACCATGCTGGAGTCACGTTGGTGACCACAGTAGCTCCTATCTGTTCCCCTGACTATAGAATCCCCTATTATTCTTGCTCTTCCTCTCTTCCTCCCCTCCTGTACAGATAGGCTACTTGTGATTCCAGAAACTTGGCTCTGTCTGCATTCCGTGGAGGAATCAGCACCTTCATCAGCCTCCAAAATGGAATACCGATTTGCGAGCGGGACCCCAGGGGACTCCTGAACTACCTGCCTGTTTCTATTGGACTGCCTGGTGGTCACCCATTCCCTTCCTTCTTCAAGTCCCTTCAGCTGCAATGTGACCAGCTCTCTAAGCGTGCTAACCATGATGCTCTCAGACTTGCGGATGCTTCACAGTGTCCCCAGCCGCCATTCCAGCTCTGAAACCCGAGCTTCCAGGAGCTGCAGCTGGACACACCTCCTGCACACATGCTGGTGCCAGGCACTGGAAATGTTCCCGGCTTCCCACTTGGAGCACGAGGAGCACACCACAGCATTGAGCTCTCCTGCCATGACTTTCCCTTTAAATTAAACCTTTTAAATCAATTACTGTAGGGGCCTTCTTTCCTGATCCTCATTACTACAGAATAAACAAACTATAAACCACAAAAACACCTGAAACTATAAGCAATAAAAGTAATAAATAGTAGTAAAAGTTATAAATACTTCCCCGACCTTACCTAATACTTAGCAGTAATTCCTTTCCCTTGTAGCCTCTGCTGCTGCAGCAGGGCACACCACTCTCTAAATATTTAAGAAGTTGGATGGCAAAGTAAAATTCAAAGAGCACCTCTTCCCCTATGCATCAAATTCCCACTGTGCACCAAATTGCCAATACCCACACTCACTCTGGCTGTGTCTCATTCACGATGAGGTCTCTTCCCCACTCGTGTGCAAGCACACTTGTGTGCACACTAAATACTTGGCTACAAGAGCAGGTCAGAGGCTAAGAATCTTGCAGTAAGCAACTCACCTTCTAATTCCCCAAAGTCTGTCCACCATCTACAAGGCACAAGTCAGGAGTGTGATGGAATACTCTCTACTTGCCTTGATGACTGCAGCTCCCACAACACTTAAGAAGCTTGACATCATCTAGGACAAAGCAGCACACTTGATTGGCACTCCTGCCACAAACATTCACTCCCTCCACCACCAACACACAGTGGCAGCAGTGTGCACTATCTACAAGATGCACTGCAGGAATTCACCAAGGCTCCTTAGGCAGCACTTTCCAAACCCATGACCGCTGCCATCTAGAAGGACAAGGGTAGCAGGTATATGGGAACACCACCACCTGGAAGTTCCCCTCCAAGCCACTCACCATTCTGACTTGGAAATATATCACTGTTCCTTCACTGTCGCTGGGGCAAAATCCTGGAACTCTCTTCCCAACAGCACTGTGGTTGTACCTACACCTTATGGACTGCAGCAGTTCAAGAAGGCAGCTCAGCACAGCCTTCTCAAGGGCAATTAGGGATGGGCAATAAATGCTGGCTTAGCCAGCGAAGCCCACATCCTATAAATGAATTTTTAAAAACTACCTTCTTCCTGTTGCACTGATGAAATACTAACATATGTTTTATATGTTTAGTTATATTTTTTACAGGTCTTTCTTTGACCTTCTGTTTATCCATGTTTCTATTCTGTATTCATCCCAATGAACTCCTTCACCTTCCTCCCTATAGAGCTCATATTTGTTATTCTTCCTTATTTGGTTCTGATGGATACATTAATTCATTGAGTTGTGCCCTTGCAGTTTTCTTCCTTTGTTGACCTGACTGACTACTGCTTACATAAAGGGGAGGTAGTGGTGGTGGTGGCATAGTGGTAATGTTACTAGTATTCCAAAGACCCAGGTTTGAATCCCACTAAGGCAGATGGTGAAATTTGAATGTGGAATTAAAAGTCTAATGATGATCATGAAAAAATTGTTAGTAAAACCCAGCTGGTTCACTAATATCCTTTAGGGAAGGAAATCTGCATTCCTTATCTGCCTTTTCTACATATGACTCCAGTCCTTAGAAATGTGGTTGACTCTTATAATGCCCTCTGAACAAGGGCATTTAGGGATGGACAATAAATGCTGACCCACCCAGCAAAGTCCACATCCCATAAATTCATTTTTAAAAACTACAATCTTCCTGTTGCACTGATAAAATGTTTTATATGTCTAGTTATGTTTTTACAGGTCTTTCTTTGACCTTCTTGTTCATCCATGTTTCTATTCTATATTCATCCCAATGAACTCCTTCAACTTCTTCCCCACAGAATTCATATCTGTTATTCTTCCTTATTTGGTTCTGATTGATACGTTACTTCATTCAGTGACACCCACTTCCCATTAAGGAATAAAACAAAAGGTAATAATGATTTCTCTCTGTGATTTTGCTTCCTCTGAGCTGAGTTCCCGATATTGCATGGGACCCATGAGACTTTTGGAAAATTCCATTGCACTGGCGAAATAGGGGCTAATCAACCTCAGGGTGGAATTTTACGACCCCTCACGCCAGCGGGATTTTCTGGCACCACCAAAGTCAATGGGCTTTTGAATGGCTCGCAGCATTTTATGGCCCCGCCCCCACCACAACCAGGCTATAAAATTCTGCCCTTAGAGTTGACCTTGCTCATTTCACACATGCTCCTACTGCTGGGTACTGTCTCCACAATGACGACTCAACTGCACAACAGAGGGCCCGACGGCAGCAATGAGATTGAAATACTCCTGTAATTGGCTCTCTGTTTCCCAATCAGTCCAAGGTTCAAGAGGACGGAATCAAAGTTTCAGTTCATCCAGATCTGTTAGTCTTTTTGTGTGCAAAATTGTGTTCTCCTTCCCCACCACCTCACCCCATCCCCCACCAACCCATGACTGGATTAGAAAATAAATAAATTCATCAACCCAAAGTGTTTCTTCCCAGCACAATATTCACATTTTCACAATGTCAAGAATGTTCACCCCTGACCCACAGCCTGAGTTCCTGTCAATCACAATGCCAGAATTTGGAGGTAAAGAGGAGAGGTCAGCAGAATTTGGTGTTCTTTGAAAGTGGTAATGCGAAGAGATCAATTGAACTTTTAAAAGCAGCCCTTTCTTTGTTTTTTTTTACATTTTCATTTCTAGCTTTTTTGCTTTTTGTTCTTTTACTTTTTTCTGTATTTATTTCTAAATCTGTTTTAACTTTTCATTTTGATTTTTTTTAACTATTAGAAGTTAGTCTAGATAAAAGTAAAATAGCAGACTATTATCTGTACAATCACCAGACTGAGTCAACAGAACAGGGAAAATATAAAAGTAGAGGAGAAATGAATAAAGGCTCTTACAAACTATGCCATAACAGCATATAACTGCAAGCTACTCTTGTGCCGGTCGACAAATCACCTGAAATTTAATGATTGAGGCTTTCCTCAAAGTATTCAATGCAGTATTTCATGATTGAGATGGTGGATAGAGTAAATAAGGAGAAACTGTTTCCAGTGGCAACAGGAGGAAACTTTTTTTTGCACTGCAATTTGTTGTGGTATGGACCACATGGCCTGAAAGGGTGCTGGAAGCAGATTCAGTAATAATTTTCAAAAGGGAATTGGTTAAATATACGAAAGAAAAAAATACAGAGCCATGGGAAAAGAGGAGGGGAGTGAGACTAATTGGATAGCTCGACCAAAAAGCCAGCATGGGCAGATGGGCCAAATGGCTTCTTACTGTTCTGTATCATTCTATGATTCTATCCCATAAGACGAAAGAAGCTTTCCAAAGAGATCAGCAAGTAGGAGAGCAGCACTGCCCACACCCACCATTGTACAGCCACAGACATGGCAAAGCACTGACACGACTGTAATCAACAGTTGTTTGGGTCACAGTGGCTCCTTTTTTAAATTCATTTACAGGGTGTGGACTTCACTGGCAGGGCCAGCATTTATTGTCCATCTCCAATTGCCCTTGAGAAGGAGGCGGTGAGCTGCCTTCTTGAACCACTGCAGTCCATGTGGTGTAGGTACACCCACAGTGCTGTTAGGAAGGGAGTTCCAGGATTTTGACCCAGCAACAGTGAAGGAACAGTAATATGTTTCCAAGTCAGGATGGTGAGTGGCTTGGAGGGGAACTTCCAGGCGTTGGTGTTCTCATCTATCTGCTGCCCTTTTCTTTCTAACTGGTAGTGGTCATGGGTTTGGAAGGTGAGTTTATGCAGTGCATCTTGTAGATGGTACACACTGCTGTGTGGGAGGGAGGGGTGGAGAGAGTGAATGTTTGTGGATGGGGTGCTAATGAAGTGGGATGCTCAAGCCTATTAAGACTTCACTGAGGAACTGGGCATCTGATGGCTGTGCCTTTCCAAGGACGAAACTGGGCTTCCTTGCCAAGTTCATCATGAAGATCCTAGTCCTTGCTCCACTGTCACAGCTGCGGCACTCAACATTTACAGCTCTGGATGCTTCCTGGTTGCCACATGGTATCTGTGCAACATTAGTCTCAGATCTTGTTATGGTGCATATTATACGATAACCCTCTCATCAATCTAATGAAGCTTTATTGCACTCCCACTGGGGCAAGTATGGCTTTCCTGAGGGAAAGAGACCAAAAGTGTAGACAGTACTCCAGGCATGATCTCATCAAGGCCCTATACAGTTGCAGCCAAACTTCTTCTCTCTTAGAGTTCAATGCCTTTGAAGTAAAGGCTAATATACCATTTGCTTTTCTAATTGCCTGCTGTACCTGCATATTAACTTTGTGATTGTGTACATGGGCACCCTCTGAACACCACCATTTTCCAGTCTCTCACCATTTAAAAGATATTCTGCTTTTCTATTTTTCTGACCAAAATGGGCAACTTTACATTTCTCTACTTAATAGTCTATCTGTCACTTTCTTATCCACGACTTAACCTGCCTAAATCCCTTTGCAGTCTCTTTTTGTTCTCCTCACAACTTAATTTCCCAGCTAACTTTGTATTGTCAGCAAACTTGGATACATTACATTCAGTCCCTTCAACTAAGTCATTGACATAGATTGTAAATAGCTGAGGCCCAAGCACTAATCCTTGCAATACTCTACTAGTTACAGCCTGCCAAACGGAAAATTACCCATTTATTTCTAATCTATTTCCATTAACCAATCTACGATCCACACTGATACATTACCCCCAAGCTCATTAGCCCTATTTTTTTGTAATAAACTCCTATTCTACAGCCAAAGTACTTCTTGATTTTTCAAACTAAGATCCTTTTTCTCCACTGTCTTTACTTGATCCTTTATTATTAGGGCAGCCCTCTCTCCTTTCCCATTTTGCCTATCTCTTTTCAAAGTCAAGTATCCTGGAATATTTAATTCCCAACCTTGGTCACTCTGCAGCCATGTTTCCATAATGGGTATCAGATCAAACTCTTTGGGCAGAATTTTGTCCTTGATGGGCGGGTGGGTCTGACCGACTTGGTGGCGTGTGGGCTGCCGATTGCCGCCGCCGAAACGGGCCTCGCCGCCATTTTAAGTGGGTGGGCCAATTAAGGCTTGCCCAGCGTACTGCCCGACGGGAAGCACTATGCACTCCCTGTGCGGGCAGGGGGATTCCCCAACTGTGAGTGTGCTCTTTCGTGCATGCGCGCGAAAGAGAGCACATCTCCCTGAGGCAAAGTGCTGCCTCAGGGAGATCGCTGAAAGGCTGTGAAACATTAAAAATAGAAATATGAAAAAATCATTAACATGTCCCCCTCGTGTGAAAATGTCACACTAGGTGGGACATGTTAATGAAATACACAAAAATGTTATTAAACTTTTTTAATTCCAATATCAAACTTCATCCCGCCACTGGATGAGGTTTGTTAAAAAATCACTTACCCACCTGCCCTTTGGGCCTGTGCGCTGAGCCGAAGTTTGCACGGGCCCCTCAAAATCCTCGTCAATTTGTGACATAATGGCCTTAACAAGGTCTTTAATTAATGGCAGTCACGCTGCACAGCACGCCCACCAACCTAAACATCACGATGCTGCACGCTGACATTGGGACGCTCGCGCGATATCAGCGTGCGACATTTTAAGTGCTGACATGCGGGCTCAGCCACCTGCATGTCGGCCAGAAGATTCAGCCCATTAATTTCTATCTGCGCAATTAATTCATCTATTTTGTTGTGAATACTTTGCATATTCAAATATAATGCCTTTAGCAATGATATCACCTTCTTCTACCCACCTTGCCAGATGACACCACAACAAACTAATTTGGCCCAACAGGGCTTTGCTATAAAGCAGCAGCTGAGTGAAAAAGTCCCCAAGAAATGAGTGCTCCCTTTCCTGAAAGATTATCACCACCAAAGATAACAAAACCCATGACAATTACTAAAAAGGCTGCACTCTCGGAAATGAAGGCCCTGACTCTCACTGGGGCCTCTGCTGCAAATGCCAATGCAGCTATCACTTGGTGCATTGTTCCGTGCAAGGAAGTGAATATTTCTGCGATGTTATCCCTAAGGAGAGTTGTAGACTCAATAGCTACACCTGCTAATTATCACATATCCTTGGAGATTGATCTCAGACCTGGCACAGAGGCTTGCTGTTCCTCCAAAATGTCACTTTTGAGCAAGTACCCATGAGTTGTAGGCCCACAACCCTCAGGTCAAGGGCAGTCTTTTCACCGGTTGCTATGAGGAAGATGGCACATCCTCATTCACCTCCAACTCCCTTGTGCTTGGTGGCAATTCCTCATTATCACTACTTAAATCACCTAAGGGGAAGAAGGCTCCTGAGCTGGTGGCTGGGAGAGGGAAAGCCAGTGATGCAAATAGTTATCTGGGAAAGAGGTCCAGGAGACAGAATGGCTTGTCTGCTGCTAAAGATTCTTGTACTCCTCTTTCATCTCATAGTTCACTAGGTCAAAGGATGGGTCCTCTTCTTCCTTCCACCTGTGGCCCTATTGCTGTGGTGGATTTGGAGGAAAGCATAGCAAATTTTGATGGGGGGTGGAGTGAGCTGGCCTTCCTCAGGATAAAGGGGACCAAGAGCTGGAGTTCTGTACATGTGTATACGCAGGACAATGTAGATGCTGAATTATCTACCTGTCCCCAGCATGTAGGGTTCAAATGTTGTGAGGTGACCCTCATCTTGTTTGCTATATGGGTTCTAACTAATGCTTAATTAATGAAAAGGAGACTGATCTAATGGATGTACTCTCTGGATCCACTGCCTCTCAATTTAAGTCCTATCCATTCCTTTTCATTGTGAACCCTGTTAACTTCTAATTCACAGTGACGGGTCAGGTGATGGAAAAGCGAAACAAAGTCTATTGTGACATGGAAGGCAACACCTACAAGTAGTTGGTATTTTCAGTGGATGTGGCACAATGGTAATACAGTGTGAACTGTGGCAAATGGCAAAAGCAGAGAAACACCCTGAGCCAGCCATCCACTGCTGCTGACAAACTATCTAAATGTCCTGGACCCTCCGAGATCATGCAAAAGCAGCCGAGAGAGTGTGGTCAGCAACATGAACACTTCCTTCACTATAATTAAATTCCTTAGCATAGGCTTAGCTGTAAATTGTAAAAGAAAGTAAGTATGCCCATGGTATCATGTTCATAATGTCCCTTTCAGGCACAAATTTGATGTAGTGGGCCAGATTTTCAAATCAGCATCAGGTATCTGACACCCAGGTAAATTCTGGGTCCTGACTGCATGTCTGAACTGCGTCACTCTCCTGATGCTATTTTTAAATGCAAATGCCCTAATTGGGCAGTTGGCGAGCTCGGTGCCCAGTTAGTGGCACCAAGTGTTTCCATGGGGCAGGGGCTGCTTGCCTGGCACTTGTGAGAAAGGCAGGCAGCAACCATGTTGGGGCCTGCCACTGCTTTGCCGAATAGAGCAGGTGGATCCTTGGAGGACCAGGGGATAAATGATTGATAATGAGGCTGACCGGGCAAAATTAAGATAATGCACATATTCCAGTGCAGATTATCTAAGAGCCTGATAACTTTCACCTTCACAAGAAGAACTTTTCTTTGGGCCTGCTGTGAACCTACCTGACAGCTGTGCACTAACTGGTAGGGTAGGAGGGCCAAACCAGCCCATTGATTCAATGAGAATTCCCTAACAACCCTCCTACCTGCAATGTCGAATGGACATGAGCAGCTGATGCCATCCAGTGAGAAGAGGAGGAAGATGAGCCAAACACGTACTGCCTGGGAGGAGGTAGCCGAGGAGTTCAGCAGTGTTGGATTGGTGAGGAGAACCTGGTCACAATGCCAGAAGAGGCTCAATGACCTCATGAGCGCAGCCAGCCTGAGGAAGGCCTCAGGATGTGCAATCTTGTGCCAGTGAGCTACAGGGTGTGGTCGTGAAGGCAGGAGGAAAGTGAGTTTGGCTCCAGGGCAGCATAATGCAACAAAAACATTGCTGTCAGCGACGATGTCAGTGTGCTCTTAAAGCTTTGGTACAGTTGGAGGATGGGGGGTTGGCAGACTATGTAGATGAGGCATGAGCACAGCATCCAGGCTGCCATGCACGTTGCTAATAAAGGGTCTGCGGCTTGTATTAAATAACCTGAAATTGCTAAGGTGTGCAAACTTACACATCTTTCCTGGAGAAGCGAGCCCGCAATGCCCGAGTATGAGGCCGGACTGGCAGGGGTGTTCCAAACCTAGTGGTCCTGAGTCCATTTGAAGAGGAGGTGTTGATGCTCACTGACACAGAGTCATCCATGACCGTTGGGAGAGGCAAGATTGGAGGAAGGTGGTGAGATGGCAAAAGGCACAAATCAGTAGAAAATGGGAGAAGGCAAGTGGGAGGTGGATGGAGGCTTGTATGATGCAATGATACTTGTTAACATAATTCCAACATTAAAACCCTGAGAAGCTTCATAACCAGAACCCTCAGATATTGTTACAAGTGTGTATTGTGTCTGCGTATTCACATTTCTCATGTTGGACACAAATAATGTTGCAGAGTTTAGTGACTTTGCACTGATGTGGCAAAGTCAGTGATGGCCACTAACTCCTGACTTATGTCTCTTTGTCACAGGTGAAGGCTCTTCCGCAGGCCCCCCTCCAGATGCCATGCCCCCACACCCCTCCAAGAGGAGGAAGAACCCTCCAAGGATGCAGCCTCTCTCTGTCCCAAGCGCTATTGCAGATAATGGCACTTTGGCAGGAATTTGCGCGTCAGAACAAGGATATACATAGTCTGGTGAGGGCACTTCACATTCACATGTGCAGCTGCTGTAGAGTGTGGTGGAACAAGCCTTGGACAATCAAAGGAGTGCCCTGGGAGATCCAGAGACTGATTCCAAGTCAGACCAAGACCCTCTGGAGTCGTAAGGCGGCAGATTCTGGATGTCCAGCGCAAGGCCTGTGAAGATTCGACGGGTATACCAGAGGACTTTTGTGCTCTGGCCCGTACAGTGGAGGTGTCATCAGGCACTGTGATCACCCACTCTTCGGAACGCCAAGCTTCCTTCATGGACGAACTGGCGACTGTCCTGGACAGGCAAACCAAGGGTATTGCAGACCTGCATACCATCATCCTGGCTCTGAGCTCAGGGGTCAGGGGCCCATAGCCAGGGTGACAGGGGAACTGGGAGCATGGGCACAGACCCAGTTCCTGAGACCTCACCACTTGGCAGGTAGGACCAAACAATCCTAGTGGTAGAGAATGAGAAGGAGCTGCTGCCATCGGGAAGCAGCTCTCCGGGCACTTCTGATGGGGATAGCATCTTTTCCGTCCATCTGCCACTGATATGGCCCTCGTCGACAGGAAATTCTCCTGCCTTTCAGCAGGGGTCTTCTAAAATGGCGGGCCACTCAAGGCCACAGTTGCACAGAGGACGCCCGCTGAAGTCATCCAAGGCAAGGGAGGTGGCAGGTCAGCAGCCTCACTCCAGTGCAGCAGCAATGTAAGGAGAGAGCACTGCACTGCAACACTTGTAAACGTGTCAAAAAAACTCCACAGTAGTCGCCTAGAGGGACCCATGGGTGAGTAGCTTATTCCTGTGTTTGTAAATATTCATTACACGCTTGGAAATAAACCCACATCTCACACATACTCATGCTGATGTTTTCATACTATGCTGTGGCTGTGGGAGATAAAGGAGAGCTTGATAATATCGATGCAGGGCATGATACCTGGAGTGTTAATGTTTAGAAAGGGTTAGTGTGTTGACATGATGGTGTAATGGGTCGCACATTACACATGGGCAAAGGTCTGGTCACATAGCGCAGAATTTTACATTCCGCAGCCGGGTGTGTGCCCGACCTGATTGGATGTAAAATCGCGCAAGATGTCGCGGGAGCTTCCCAACATTATCCTGAATGTGAGCAATCTTCAGGTTGGCGGGCATGTGTGGGTGTTGGAGGGAGCTACACCCTCCATCAATTAAAAGGCCACTTAAGGTCATTAAAAAGGCAATTATTCGCAATTTTACATTGCCATGTGATTTTGTGCTCGTCTTACGGTCAAAATCAGGCAGGTGGGCAGCCCACTTTTTATAAAACCACATCCAAGGGCAGGATGAAAAGATTCAGCAGCATTGCCGGCGTGAATAGTGAGCAGTTTAGGAGATATTTTGCTGCTCATTCTTCTTTGAACTTGACAGCTTCATCTCTGTTCTGAGCTTCATTCTTAGCATTTCCTGGCTTCATTTCAGGGCTCATTGGTGTCTCCAAGGCCTCCGAAGAATGTTGTCCGCGTGGACCATTCCAGGTATCAGACAGCCTTTTGTTACCCTGGTAAAGAGGATTGTGCTCTCCTCTGAGGAGGAAGAGAGGGGCAGAAGGGAGAGGAGGCCAGGTGTCCCGGTGCAGCTTCCAGGGCAGAGACCCGAGGGAGGAGAGGCGCAGGCACAAGAGGTGCAGGGCCAGCAGGTAGCCCAAGGCAGAAGTGGCCGCAGAAGACACCACCATCCTGCTGTCAAGGTTTACAGGCAGTGATGCAGCTACCTCAATATGTCCAAGGTGCAAAGGCCTCTCAAGGGAGACTGTGACCTCCATTTGCCAGGTGATTGGGCCTGAGATCACCTTCAACTGTGTGGGTGGACGCCCCACATCAGTGACACTGAAGGTCACAGTGGTCCTCAACTTCTAGGCCTCCGGCTCTTTCCAGGGGTCAGTGGGGGATCTTCATGGAGTCTCCCGATCAGCTGTCCACAGTTACGTCAAGCTGGTGATTGATGCTCTCTTCAGGCGGGTAATGAGATTTATTCATTTCCATACAGACGAGGCCAGCCAGGCTGAGTGAGCCAGAGGGTTTTCAGTGATTGCTGGGTTCCCCCACATCCAGGGTGCAATCGACTGCACACATGTGGCCATTAAGGTGCCAGCAGATCAGCCAAGTGCTTTCGTCAGCAGGAAGGGATTCCACTCCATGAATGTCCAGATAGTGTGTGACTACAAGACACAGATTCTGCAAGTCCGTGAAAAGTACCCTGGCAGCTCCCATGACACTTATATGCTCAGACGCTCCCAGTGCCCCAGCCCTCTGGGTGACAAGGGTTATCTTCAACAGATACCCCTCGTCACCCATGAGCCATCCATCCAGGGCTTCAGGGCTGCTGAATAGGTCTGGCACCCATGAAGTTCAAAGAATGAAGGAGTTTTTGGCTGCTGCCTGAGTGCCTGACGCATTCTTGCATGATCCAGCGATAGTGATCACAGACTAACTGGACGTTCAATGAGTAGAAGTCCTTCCTGTTGATGAAGGTGCAGCAGGAGCCTTTATGGCACTGTGAGTACAATCAATGGCTCCCTATATCCTGGGGAAACCTGCAATTGCCTCATACCTTTTGGCTCTATCCAGTTGACTCTGCTCATCCAGTGTGAAGGAGTTATAACTCCCTGACCTTTGAAACATTACATCAGTGAAGACCTTGAAGCAGCGGGGTGCAGCAGGTTGCACTATGCCACTGAGTTCTCCACATGCTGCCTGAAAGCAGCCTTTTGTGAAGAAGTTCAGCTTGACAGTGACCTTCAGAGTTAGAGGCATCAGGTACCCACCAACGCAATTGGAGGAGATCTCTCCTCTGAGCTTGTCACAGATGTGACTGTAGCTCTTGATAGCCCGAGCCTTCTCTTACATTATGTCTCTGACATCTGCATATAGCTCAATCTCTGCCTATATACTCAAGGGGCTTCATAAGACCTTCTGCACCTCTGCTGAAGATGTATGACACCTTCATTACCCTCTGGGTCTAGCGCAGTTCTGGCACCTTTAAGCACTGTTAGTGCATCCTGGACCGCCCACTCTGTCCTTCTTCCTCCAACTCTCCTCCTCCTCCTCCTCCTCACTGGAGGTTGTGTCTCCCGCCAAGACTATCATGCCCATTTCTATCAGCTACTTTATAGCCCTGGATGATGAAAAGAGCTAAATAGAGCACTCAGCAGAGCACTCAGCAGCTGAAGAAAAGGCCTCAAATTAATAAGAGTTTGAAATGGAAACTCTGCTCTTTGAATGTAGCACTCCCAACAGTTACAAATACAAAGGATGAGACTTAGGGTTCAGTTGAACTTCTTCAACCCACCCTGGATGGATGGCTCGTGGGTGATGGGGGTATCTATTGAAGAGATTAATGATGCCTGTGAAGGTGCCCAGAACAGAAGCGGACAGGAGCTATATTGAGAGCCATGGTAACACTAGGGCCATTGTCGAACAGATCATCAGACTCTTGAAAATGAGATTCAAGTACCTTGACAGAACTGGAGGGACATTGCAGTACACTCTCCCATGTGTGTCCCTGATGATCATGGTGTGCTGTGCCCTCCATAACTTCACTATTCAAAGAGGGGATGGCCTGGAGGATGAGGCCGCGTCAGATGGGGGCCAGTCCTCAGAGGATGAGGGTGAAGATGAGGTAAGGGAACACAGCAATGTTCAGGTCAAAGGCCCTGTCCAGGTCACCGTCCCCTATTTCTCGGATGAGTACCCCGCGGTCCTTGTGGAGGAGGCGGCTGTCAGCTGGGACACCCTCGTTCCCAGGGATGGCAGGAGGAGGCCACCGCACTAGACCAAGAAAGCTTGGGAGGAGGTAGCAGCTGAGGTCAGCAGCCACAACATTGTGCAGTGCACATGGGTGCAGTGCCACAAAAATTTCAACGACTTGCTGCGCTCGGCAAGGGTGAGTATCGAGTTGGCATGATTAACAAGCTGCCCCATAAAAAAAGGGAATCCCACATGCCTTAAATCAAGACTTTGCAGGTGCATTATTCCGGACACACCGTATTATAGCAGTCATTTGGGTTGTTAACAACCTTACATACCCACTTAAATGAAAGTTAAATAATACGGGTGGGCTCCTGATTTTTAAGCCCGCCCACCTACCACTTTATAAGAAACTGATGCAATAATGTCGGAAACATGACCCAACATCATCATGCCCAAGGATACATCTCAGAAGGCAGGGAATGCTCCCAATTTGGCAGTGTATTATTCAACCCCTTGAGTCTACGGATCTTGAGATAATCTCTGGCACCATGATTTTCATATTGTGTCCACATAGAGTGCTGGCCCGAAAGGTATTTGAAAATCCAGCCCAGTGTGAGGATGTGAAGACATTAGGGTTGGTATTGTGCATTTGGGAGGTGCCTGGAGCCATAGTGCAGGACAGGGATTTAGCAGGTGCCTTTAACAATATGCAATGTGAAGGGTTAGCAGTTTTAGTGTTGATTTCATTGGGTGAATGCCCATGGACAGAAAGCAAGAAAAGGAAACCACTGGAGTCCCTTACCCTGCCAGCTGCTGTGGTCATTAAACTTTCCCTGCACTGCTGTGCAGTTGTGGGAGGGAGTTGCCAACAATGCCAGTGCCATTTTCCCTCCAAGCAGCATGGCCTGCAGCACTGCAAGGTTTAGGACTGTAGTCTCAAAGATGAGTTAGGAATACTATGGAAAGATTTGAGCAGAATTGAGAGAGGAATCAGTTACTTCAACCCTACCTATCAGTTTCTCAGAGCAGTGCCAAAGACAAGATTTTGCAGGATGTTTTTAATCAGTCACACTGTTGTGACACTCAAATTTCCTGGAAATAAAGCTGCTAACGCAAATGAGTTATCCCTGAACTAACAACAGGTAAATGAATTCATTCAGGAAATTTCCATACTGGTTTCCCATGAATGGTGTTAAATACATAGCATAACATAACATAACAAATTATAATGTGCTGGGAAGGGAAAGAAAACTTGCATTTGTATTAGGCCTTCCACGACCATTGAACATCCCGAAGCGCTTCATTGCTTTTTCCCAATGAAGTATTTTCAAATGTAGTCACCTTTGTAATGAAGGAAACATGGCAACCAGTTGGCACACAGCAAGTTCCCAGAAACAGCAAAGTGATAATGATCAGATGGTCTGTTTATGCAATGTTGATTGAGAGGTGAACATTGACCAGGGATAAACTTCCAGCCCTTTACTGATGAACTGGCATGGGATCTTTTATGTACACCTGAGCTGGCACATAGGGTCTTGATTTATTGTCTCACCTGAAAGAAAGAACCTCCGACAGTGCAGCACTCTCTCAGTATTACACCAGAGTAGCATCCTCGATTTTTCGGCTGGAGTGGGACTTGTACCCACAATCTTGTGATTCAGAAGCAAGGGTGCTTCCAACTGAACATTGAGAAAATTCAGGTTCAATAGATTCAAGGTCCATTCTAGCACCTGGTTGTATAATCTAGGCTGACACTTCAGTGTTGTATTGTTGGAACTTTTGAATGAAATGTGAAATGAAGGCCTTACTTCCCTGCTCAATTGGACTAACAGCCAGTGGCACTTTTTGAGCAAGAGTATGGAGCATTCTGCAATATTCTGAATCAGACTAGTTTAAATATGCAGCCATTAATGTCTCAGTTATAAGGAGTAAATGTTTGCTCAGTACTGTTCTACGGTTTGTGGCAGGATGTTGCTTAGCTTGTATGCAATAGAGAATAGCCTCAATAGTCACATGCAGTGAAGCTCCTGAAAATATTGGCATTTTTGGGGATTTAAATTGATAACATCTGTAGTTCTTTACGTTAATGTTTTACTTTGTTCTGTGGAAAGAAAGCAACTGAGTGGCTGGAGCTGCTGGCGTTGTACTGAGGGGGTTTAGGGTTGGCTATATTCCTGAAGCAGCACCACAGGACTGTTCCAAACCCCCTGCTGAAAATCTAGCTTATTGGTTTCTGGGGTAGGTTCAAGTTGTGGCAGATGCAATATTCCTTGGAGCACTGACCTGTGTAAAGATGTTTTTAAAGAATGAAAACCTGTTTTAATTAAAGCATGCAAACTTTTATCATAACAATCACTGCACTTTCAAACCTAGCGACAATTTTAAAAAATAATTTCTTGGTTGAAAATGCTCTTCAAATATTTTTTTAAGATAACTAACAGAAAAACAATAACAGTTTACATCATAAAAACAGGGAAATTGGCACATTTGAAGCATTGAATTATATCCAGAATAACCAAGTTATCAAAATGGCAATGACCAGAAATTTTCTCGGAATTGCTTCCACTCTGCTGCTGTAATGGAAGCACTTTATACACATAAACAGGGTTTTCAGAACACTTCTGAAAAGCTACAGAGGGCAAAGTGGGAGCAGCTTCAAGGAAATTCTGGACCGTTGTCTAAGTTAGTCTTCCAGGAGGTTAACTTAGCATTCAGATTTAAGATTTAAAATAGTCATACATGGAACACTTCAATCAGATGAACCACAATGGTATCGTCTGACCTTGTACATTTCTATGAACCCACTTTAAAATGAATGCGCTAACATCTCCATTAAAACAAAATAGAGGTCAAAGACATGCACAACCAACATAGCAACAGTGGGTCCTATTCTCAGTGCAGAATGATTCAGAACCTTCTGTAATATTTGCCTGAAAATGTACCACACCATTTGCAGACAACTAAGTGGAGACACTTTATTTACAAAACCATTAAATTTGCAAATGAGATAGATGGGAATGAAAAGCGACACTTGCAAAAGTTGCCAAAGTTCAGCAGTTGAATGGCATTTTTTCCTATTCTTCCCTGGGATGTGAGCATCGCTGGCAAGGCCAACATTTGTTGCTCATCCCTAACTGTCCTTGAGAATGTTCTGTAATGACCTGCTCCAATTGCTGGAATTGTTGGAACAGGTTAATTCCATCATTGTAATGTCAAACAGTGGTAAGTTATTTGAACAGTTTTAATTTGATTGAATTTTTTGATAAAATAACGGAGAAGGCTGATGAGAGTGGTTCAGTAATGTATATATGAACTTTCACAGAGATTTGATAAAGTAACACATAATAGACATCTAAGCAAAATTGAAGCCCATGGAGTTAAAGGAGCAGTAGCTGCATGGATTCAAAAGACAGAAAGAGAGGAGTGCTGAACAATTGTTTTTCAGACTGGATGGAATTGTACAGTGCTGTTCCACAGGGGTCAGTATTGGGCCCACTGCTCTTTTTAATTACTATTTTGGTATAGTGGGCATAATTTCAAAAGTTGGAGATGATACGAAAGTCAAAAATGTAGTAAAAAATAAGGAGGATAGTAACAGGCAGAGGATAGTGAAAGATCCACTGGGAAATGGTGGTCATAATACCATTGAATTCCATGGGCAGAATTTTCTGCCTATCGGGTGGGTGGGCCCGACCCAATCTCTAGCGGGCGGGGAACCGATCCCCGCCAGAGAAGCAGGCCCCACCGCCATTTTATGTGGGCGGGCCAATTAAGGCCTGCCCAGCGTGACATCCAGCAGGAAACGCTGCACGCTTCCTGTGCAGGCAAGGGGGATTCTCCAAAATGGACAGTGCGCTCTTACGCGCATGTGCATGAAAGAGCGCACACCTCCCTGAGGCTAAGTGCTGCCTCTGGGAGATCGCTGACGATTTTAAAAACATTAAAAATAGAAAAAAAATCCTTAACATGTCCCCCTCATGTCACATGAGATGGGACATGTTCATAAATTACACTAAAACTTTATTAAACTGTTTAAATCCCTACATGAAACCTCATCCTGGCAGTGGATGAGGTTTCATGTTTTTTCTATTACCCACCAGGGCTCCTGGCCAACTCGCCAACCTTAAGGTTGGATGGGCAGGTCCTTTAATTGTTTAAATGATCCTGTCAATGGCCTCAATTGGCCATTGACAGGTCAGCGGTCCCGCAGCTGATTTTGCTGTGCCCCCGCCTTAATGAAAATTTAAATGGAGCGGGATGATGTTGGGGGTTCCCCCTGACATCATCCCGCATCATTTTATGTGTCGGCAAGCGGTCCCGCCCCCTGCTCACCAACGGCAAAATTCAGCCCTTGTTTAGTCTGAAAGTGACATATTTCAATCACAAATAAAAGTCTTAAACTTTAAAAAAGCCAATTGCATTGGTATGCGGGAGAACTGGCTAAGGTTAATTAGTTAAATAGGCTAAAAGGAATGGAGGTAGATAAACAGTGGGAAACATTTAAAGAAACAATTCAAAATGTTCAACAAAAATATGTTCTGTTGAAGAACAAAAACTTAGCAAGAAAGACCCATCTGTGGATCACTCACAAAGTTAAGGATGGTATTAGATTAAAAAAAGAGGCTTACAATATTCAAGTCTGAGGATTGGAAAGGGCCATCAAAAAGTTGATAAGAAGGGAAAAAAATAGAACTAGCCAGAAATATATAAACAGATTGTAAGAGTTTTAAAAAGGAAGGGAGTAGCTAAAGCATGGACAGGAGAAATGGACAGGGGAACGAGGAAGTGGAAAAAATATCTTGTGTCTGTCTTCACTGCAGAAGATACAAGTTCAATACCAGAAACAGACAATAACCTAGGGGCTAAAAAGAGTGAGGAAATTATGAGAATTAATATCAGCAAAGATAAAGTATTGGAGAAACTTAAGGGACTAACATATGACAAATCCCTGGGACCTGATGGCCTATACCCTAAGGTTCTAAAAGAGATAGCTGCAGAGATAGTGGATGTGCTAAGTCATGATTTTCCAAAATTCCTTAGATTCAGGAATGGTCCCATTAGATTAGAAGTTAGCAAATGTTACACCAATTTTCAGGGAAGGAAGGAGACAGAAAGCAATGAACTACAAGCCAGTTAGCCTAACATCAGTTGTTGGAAAATGGTGGAATCTTTATTAAGCAAGTCTTAACAATGCACTTAGAAAAGGATAAAAAGTGGGATAAAATGCGGTGGGGGGGTAAAAAAAATGAATGGATAAATAAATAAAAATAAATGAAAATAAAAATAAGTGAATAAAAAATAAAAATGAATGTAGAAAAAAGAGATTAAAAATGGGGTGAGGGTAGAGGAGAGAGTTCATGGGCTGGCATTGTTGAATTCACTGTTAAGTCCGGAAGGCTGTAAAGTACCTAGTCGGAAGATGAAGTGCTGTTCCTCCAGTTTGCGTTGAGCTTCACTGGAACATTGCAGCAGGCCAAGGACAGATGTGTGGGCATGAGAGCAAGGTGGTGTGTTGAAATGGCAAGCAACAGGAAGGTCTGGGTCATGCTTGCGGACAGACCAAAGGTGTTCCGCAAAGCAATCACCCAGTCCGCATTTGGTCTTCCCAATATAGAGGAGGCCGCATTGGGAGCAGCGAATGCAGTAGACCAAACTGAAGGAGGTGCAAGTGAAGCGCTGTTTGATTGCACTCCCATTCAGCACCTTTGCCCACTTGAGGCTCCGCTGACTTTTGATTTGAAAAACATGGTCGTAGTCAAGTTTCTCATAAGCTTCCCCATCTTTTCCCTTCCCACAGTCACCCATGTCCTTTGCCCCATCACAGTCAACCTCCCTGGGGTCACCTTCAAAATCCCCACCGTTTCCCTACAGTCCGAATCCTTGTCATTCCAGGATATCCAAGTGAACGTGTACGTTCCCTACCTTCCTGAAAATTCCACCCCATCCACATTGACCTTCCAACGTCCTCCTTCCCATCCCCAGGGTCCATGTTTGCCTCCATGTCCCCAGCAACCACCCTTGCCACCCCTTCTACTGGTACTGATGCACCCTCACCCTCCCAGCCTACAGGGTTCCTCTGCCCCCTTTCACACTCACCATCCCCTCTTACCATACCCACCCTGAGTTCATTCCCCAGGAGGCAGTCATTATCTCCAGAGATCCCTCTTTTGCATATTCACCTGGACATTCCACCCCCTTACTCATTCCTCCACTCTTACTCTCTCATCCCTTGTACTCCCTCCCCCCTTGAAACTCTCTCCTCCCTGCTCCAAACTTCCTCCTCCCCCCAGACACCTCCCTCCTTCCTCCCCCAGATACCTTCCCCCTCTGAGCTCCATTCTCCCCCGGACACCTATCCCTCCAAACTCCCTCCACTCCCCTCCAAACTCCCTCCTCCCCCAGGAAACCTTCCCCTCTCTGAACTCCCTCCTCCCCCGAGACACCTTACCCCATCCGAACTCCCTCCTTTACACCTTCCTCCTCGTTACACCTACCTCCCCACTTGTAGCATTCTCCCCCATTACACCCTCCTCCCTCTGTACTCTCTCCTCTCCCTCTGATCTCTCCCCCCTTGGACACACCCCTTCCTCCTCCCAAGCTCACCCCCCTACACCTTCGCTCCCACCCCCCCCCCATCTCACTTCCCTCACCCCAGTACACCTACCGCTCCCATTCACACCTAGACCTTCCTTTCCCCCACTCTTTGCCGACCATCCGTATCAGCCCATGATGAAGATCGTGACATTCTGAAGCAAGCCCGAAGCATCAACTGAGACCATGGAAGATGGCGTGAGCCCATGGCAAAGTCCTTGAAGGTCCGAAGCCTCAGCAAAATCAAAGCTGCCGCGTCCCACCTTCTGAGAGCTGATTTGCGGAGGAGCCATGTGCATGAGGATCCACCCAGCATGCGATGCATGTGTTCCTCCAGGGTCCATTAGCTACAGGGCTCCAGCATCTTCTTCTCCTTGGATGTCTGCAATCTGAGCAATGCCCTGAAGATAAGACCCAACTTCTGTATGTCACACCTGTCCAAATATGTTCTGGGCCAATGTGTTTTCCCGCCGGCGTAGCAGTAAATTGGGCATGGGGGAAAGATTCCGGTCAGGCCTTACTTTGCATCCCGTTAATGGGAAGCAAATCGGGTTCACGCCGACCTCCAGCAGGATTCACTATCCACCATGGTGGACACCACCAGACAATCCAGCTGTGATTTCACGCTTTCGTGAAACTGATTTCTGCCCCTCCCACCGAATTCTCCCCCCCACCCCTGCACCCTCCATGATGTTCGCTGCCAATGAATGCAGAAAATTCTGGCCTAAGGCACCCTCAATCTTTCATACAAAATACCATGGTTACTACACAGTTCTGCATTGAAATTGATCATGTCAGCTTTCTGAAAATTATTTCATTTGGAATGATTTGCAGCAGATAACATCTGCATAATCAAAGACAGGAATAATTTGTGAATATCACAGTTCTAGATTTAGCATCTGCACTAGATTTTGATAAAGAATTGAAACAAATCTGATGGCTATGGTTGTACTTAAAGGAGTTTTATACATAGAAACATAGAAACTAGGAGCAGGAGTAGGCCATTCGGCCCTTCAAGCCTGCTCCACCGTTCATTATGATCATGGCTGATCATACAACCCAATAGCCTGCTCCTGCTTTCTCCCCATTTCCTTTGATCCCTTTCATCCCAAGAGCTATATCTAACTCCTTCTTGAAAACATACAATATTTTGGCCTCAACTACTTTCTGTGGTTGTGAATTCCACAGGCTCACCACTCTCTGGGTGAAGATATTTCTCCTAATTTCAGTCCTAAATGGTCTACCCCATATCCTCAGACTGTGACCCCTTATTCTGGACTCCCCCACCATCGGGAACATCCTTCCTGTATCTACCCTGTCTAGTCCTGTTAGAATTTTATAGGTTTCTATGAGATCCCCCCTCATTCTTCTGAACTCCAGCGAATATAATCCTAAACGACTCAATCTCTCCTCATATGTCAGTTCCGCCATCCCAATTAACCAGTTGGAAATGTATCTCAAGCAAATATACACACAAAATGGAATAGGAGTCCTGCAATTGCTTCACTATTGCTATTTTGTAAATGGCTGACCAGGCTGTGTGATCCTACCCGCTATAATTTAGTACTTTCAAATATAGTGAGCTCACATTGCACATTAAAAATAAAAGTATCAATTAAAGGCAATTAAAATAAATAAGTAATACAACAGCATGCCTTAAAATCGAGCTGGGGCCTGAAATCACAAGTAGGAATTGAAAAATATGCACAGGTTAATTTGCTTATTATCTTTAACACCAAAATTTTCAATTTAATATAATCCAAAAATCATTGCATTTAGGATTAGAAATGACTTGCCAAAATTAGTGAATGAGCTTTATGTGTTTGTACAGCATGCTGTTGCCCACTTGTTAAAGTGGCAACAACCAATTATTGCCCTGGTTAAAATAGCTGACTAAAAATGCCAAATGGAGAAGAAGAAATAAAATGTCAAATGACATTCATCTGCTAGTATCACCAATGGGTAAGAGTGCTGTACTCATGGTTTATTGATATACTATGATTTTGATATTCACTATATTTTGTAGGTCCGTAAGAGAATTATTATAAAACACTTCCTTTGTGGTTTGTTCCGAGTATTATACACTTTTTCTTGTTTATAGGGAGGGTCAAGTGTTTCAAATTCTTAAACTGCGAGCTGTTAGTATTAGTCATCTTACTCTTGAAGCTCAATTTACAGGAGCTATGGAATGTGATTTGAAGAGGGTGATAGCATCTTTTGCAATATAAAATTTACAGGAAATGTACACAATAAAAGTCATTGACTGGGAGGTCTTCAATTACTGACTAATATAGTTGTCATTAGCAAGGAGATCCACATCCAAATGTCAAAGCGCTTTCAGATTTGATGATCATGTGCATGGTACATGGCCCAAATGTTAAGACTAAAATAAATTTTAAAAATTAAACTGAAATACGTGCTGTATTGATCCTTTTATATGGCGCACATCATCCTAACATGATTTTGTTTCAGGCTCAGTGTACCAGTGTACCAGTTCACTGTTCAATTGAATTTTAGGAGCTTGCTCTTGCTTTCCAGTTCATTTCAAAAATAGCCCCAACAAAATGTTACACCTAATCTATAAACTGCTATGCAAGTTCTTGGCAAATACAACTCACGCGCAAAAGCATATACACCCTAATACCTGCATCCTGCACGCATGTGGGCATATGCAACTCACACGCACAGCATACACCCTCATGTTTCTCATGTACACATACAATCATGTATACCTGCAACTGGCATAAACACTGGCATATCTGGCAAGTGCAATTTATGTACAGAAACAGACACTTACAAACTAATAATTTTGTCAACAAAATTAGAAAAACCATTAAAATGTTAAAATGAGAAAACTGAAAAATGTTTTCTTCTGCTGTAATTTGGTGACAGTTTTGTATGGAACATGTTGCCTTACTTAGTCACTTTTGCAATACTCTTTCACCTCTTTAAGGAAGTTCGAAAAACTCACCAGCAAAAACTGCAAAGCAATGGAGCAAAGTGGAAATATTTGTTGCACAGAACAACAAACCGTCCAGATGGTTTTTAGCTGAAAATGTAGAATCCAGAAATTGAAAAACGAGCAATAAACATGGGATTACAACAAGTAACGGCTGCAAGAGAATAATAGAATAAACCCTGCTGACACCAAAGTGACACAGATCAGGGAAGGTCAGGTGCTGAAGCCAAAACAAATCTGTCCTATTCCTAAAGTTACAAAATTCATCAGCAGCAGTTCAAATACCAGCTGCACCCCCTGCATCCCACCTAAAAAAAAGTAAGCCATCTGTATCCACAATTCCCCTCCAAATTCACTTCCTCTGTGCCTGTCTCTTTTAGATTAAACTGGCATTTGTCCCTCTTGAAGTAAAAAACTATTTTCACCATTGCCAAAGCAAACTTGATTGCAAGTGGTATCAGTAACAATTAAACCCACAGCCCAGTGACAAAAGGACAATGTCTGCCTTTATTTCATAAAGGTTTGAAACACTTTCCATTATTAACCCTATCTATGGGCGGAATTTTCCGTGCCCATTGGCATCAGGCATGTTCGGCGGCCTGAGCGGGCAATATGGCAAGAAGGCCAAAAAATCCACTCTGCCCGTCAATGGCGGGGACGCGTTCCCAGGGTGGGACGTCAGAAACTTCATCTAATACATCTGCATCTCATTATAAACCCAGCTCTCCGGAATCACCCCCCCCCCCACCCCCATGCTGGATCATCCGAGCACGTCAGTTTGATTGCGCTCCAATGTGCTTCACAACTGTACATAAGCAACGTGCACCTGGCGAGCTGCACTTCACTTGGGACTTTGAGGTTTGTTTGCCTACCTTGCTTCGAGCAGCAATCACAGTCATCAGCACCAGGCTTCGCAGACAGCACCACATCACTTTGGGGTGGGGGAGGGGGGTGGGGGGGGGGTGTGGGGAGGTTGGGGGGGGGGGTGCTCACGGGACAAGTCTCTACCTACCAGACCAGCCGTAAGGTGGGGGTGGCTTTTCAATGGCTGCAGGGCTAGGGCTTGCTTGGGGAAAGAGCAGAAATGCCTCAAGCAACGGAAGAGGCCGCAGGGTGAGGGCTGTACTGGGGAAGGAGGGTATCCCAGGGTGTGTGAGGAGGCGCATGTTGATCTGTGCAAATGCCTCAAGATGGTGAGGGCTGAGGAGGCAGTCTCCAGGGGAGATGAGGCCAGATGGAGATGTGAGGCTGTGTGTGAGAGAGTAAGTGGTGATGTCCCTTATGTGTGACGGCCTTGTGAGTGTGTGATTTCTGAGTGATAAGATGGTTGCCTTACCCTGGTGACATGGATGAGATCATTCACCTATTTTCTGCACTGGATGGCCGACCTCTTGTGTGCAGCATTGGCACTGACCACCTCTGTCACCACCTCCCAAGCCGGAGTGGTAAGATTGCTGGGCCACCTGCTGCCAGAGCGGGGGTAGAGGGCATCACGGCAGACCTCTGTAGCATCCAGAAGGCTTCTCAGGGATGCATCACTGAATTGGGGGCCTGAACTCTTCTTGAGGAAGCTGCGAGGCAATGGTGTGGCGGGCAAATCATGGAGGCTGCCTGCCAGCGAGACTGTGTGTTTTCTGTGGCTGCATAATTAATGAGGCGGGAGTGGGACAATATGGCGCTAAAACCCGCCACTGTGGCCTGCAGGTAAAACGACTTTTTTCCCGCCCACTGCTGCACTTGTGAAAATCTGAGACAATTCCACCCCTTGTTTCAGCTGGCAAGAAGATAAGGTTTTACAGAATAATAATCCATCCTGTTTTATTAGTCGATGAGATTCCAATGTAAATTGTTTTACTTAAGTGCAGGTTTTATATAGTTAACATAATGAGCCCAGATTTTGGGAAAGTGAGAGTTGCCTTTCAAGCTGCTCTCTGAGAGTTAAGTCTGGATGTAGGTTTGAGAAAGTGACATTGGGATAGGTTTACGAGGATCAGACCTCAAAGTAGGCAGTCCTATGACAAGAAAGGAGCACGTTACAGTCCATGCTTTTCCCACAACACCTGTCTTTATGCCAAAAAAGCAGTTTCCATAAGCAAACTAAATCTCCTATGATATGAACCCTCCCTTTACATGTACCATGCTTTGGCTAGTGTACTGGGGTTTACCAATTAACCTCTTTATACACTATATTGTTCATTGTCCATTCTGAAAAGCAAAAAATACCACACTGACAGAACAAGTTACCAGACTGAAAAGAATAACTGGTTAGATTTATTAAAAGGTTAATAAATAAGCTAACTTATACAACAAGATGTTGAATTAGCTTAACAAATACAAATAAATCAATCAGAATTAAAATGGTTTGATAGGTGACATCACTTTTGCATGACATGGCCAGGTTTCTCCCTTGGTCGGCCTCCCAGAATGTGTGTTGTACATGGATGAAATAAATCCAAAATAATCCAAGGGAGTTTTGATCACCTACAGAAACTAAAGACTGTAGGTCATTCTGTAGTAATTTATTCAATCTAAAGGCAAATGCAATCAGACCTTATGAGCCATACAGAATCAAATAGACAATAGTAAGAATTATTGCACCGAATGCTAATGAGCAGATTGGATTCCTAGTACCTGCTTTGACCACAAAAAATAAATTTCTACTTATAACAAAGTCCCTGAATCCTGACTAACTTCCAGATCCTGACACGGTTCCTGTGGATAACTTATCCTCCATTTATCATTTTGGAGGGTAGGGCGAATCATCCCAGATTTGCACGAGGTGCAGTAGTGGGCAGGAAAAAGAATGTTTTACCCGCTGACCACATGGCAGCCTCTCATGTCTTATTGTCCTAACCCCGCCTTATTAATCATGCATTCCCAGGAAATGCGCCATTTTGATGGTGGCCAGGCTGCTCCAGGGGCTGCAGTCTTCTTGCCTTTTTGGGCCATTCTGGGCCTGCCCACAGCTGGATTAATACTAGTGATAGATTAAGTGGTCATTAATTATTCACTTAAGACCCTCAACTTGGCAGCGGGGTAGGAAGGCCAACCACAGGACTTCCCGCCCTGGATTTAATTTTGGTGGAGGTAGGAAGACAGCGGGGTGCTGACTCACCACCCTCCCACCTGATGAAATGCTCTCCCCACCTCTAAGCATGGCAATGGAGAATAAAGAATGCACATTGCAAAACGTCAATGCACCTAAAGTGCTTGGATGTGGCTCACATAAGAGAGGCTTGATGCTTGAATGTGGGCAATATATTTTAACAGACAGAACATTTTTCCTATGGATATTTATTTTCATTATCTCTTTCATTGCAGTAAGTGACGGTATTCTGTTCAAATCTGCTCGTTAGTTTTTACATTATGAGACAGTCATTTTTAACATTGAACCTAGGCCGGAATTTTCCATCCCCATCGGCATCAGATGTCATGGCAGGCTGGGGGACAATATGGCAAGAAGGCCAAAACCCGGTTTCACACCGGCGTGAAAACAGTTTGCGATCGTCCGCTCCACCTGTCAATGCGGGCTGCGTATGCCACCGCCGCACATCAGGAATCTAGGTTCAATACTTCAGCATCTCATGATGAGCCCTGCTGACCAGAATCATCTCTGCACGGTGCATCATCCAAGCGCATCGCAATGTGTTTCCCAACTGTATATAAGCGACGTGCACCTGGAGACCTACACTTCGCTCGGGCCTTCAAGGTTTGTTTGCTTATCTTGCTTCGGGCAGCACCCACAGTCAACAGCATCAGGCTTCGCAGGCAGCAGCAGTACATTGCATTTAGGGGGACTCACAGGCAGGACTATACCTACCAGACCAGCCGTAAAGTGTGGGTGGCTTTTCAATGTCTTCAGGGCTAGGGCTTGCTTGGGGAAGGGGGAGAAGTGGTCTCAGGCAAGGGAAGAGGCTACAGGGCAAGGGCTGTACTGGGGAAGAGGGATGTTCCAGGTTGTGTGTGGGGGCACATGTTGACCTGTGCAAGTGGCCTCAAGATGGTGAAGGCTGAGGAGGCTGTCTCCAGAGGAGATGAGGCCAGATGGGGATGTGAGAGAGTGAGTGGTGATGTCCCTTGAGCTGGCAGTGAGTGAGATGCCAGCGAATATGCAATGGCCACATTGCTGCTGAACTTCCTACACCTCCATCTCCCATGACCCCCATCCCATGAAACCTCTCCTGCCATTACTTTCCTCTGGTCTGGCTTGCTCTGCGATCTTGGGTCTTCAGTGGCTGTCATTTCAGTGGCAGCCACAGCCTTCCCGGTAGCACTGCTGAGCAAAGAGCTGTCAGTCCCTGATTGGCCAGCAGCTCTCAACAGGCAGGACTTCCCACCCATCCTGCAGGCCCACTGGTGGCCTCTCAATTGCTTGATTGGCTTGGGGTTCAGCGGGCCTTCCCCAAAGGAGGCAACTCAGGTCTCTCACTGGCTATCCAACCAGCAGGCAAGATCCTCATTGCCTCCGTAGGATTCCACTCATTGGCCCATCGTGGCAGGAAACACCGCGGGAGATTTGGTGGCCCAGGGAAACGCCTAGTGACTTTCGGTGGGACTGGATGTTCCTGGAAGTGGGTGGGGCCAGAAAATCCCATCCATTGTCTTACAAGCAACCTAATCCCATCCATTGTCTTACAAGCAACCTAATGTCTGGTTACAATAAAAATCTTGTAGCAATTATGCTTCAATCAAGGTATAGAATTTACTGGTTACTCTGCTGAGCCTGCTATAACTTACTTTGCAACTAAAATTAGCATTTACAATTAACAGGTTGTTTCCATCTGTTCTAAAATATGCAACTCTACACACATTTGTCATAGATGAATTACAGTGTGAACTGACATGCAGGACAACCAGGAAATTAAATGTGCATCATGTGCTGTGACTGCCACATAAGCCACAATTTTATTCAATTCAGAAGTAATGGGCTGAATATTCATCCCAGAGGTGGATAGTGGGAATCAGAAAATTTCCTGGTTTGGCTCACCCACCATGGGAGAAAGTGCCTGCAAAGATAGAATTTTCTTTCAGGGAGGGCGAGTGTTAATGGGGTCATGTCTGCCCCTAGAAAGAGTTCTGAGGCAGCCACAGGGACTGCCTGGTATGGAGGTGGGCTGTTTAAAAAGCTTGCCTCGGTGCTTTGGGATTTCATCCCAGTTACAATAAAATCAATAAAACAATAAGCAGCCCTCTAGCCTTCACCCCTCATACACTTCCCATGCCCCATCCATGCAAATTCATGTCACCTCATGCCTCCCACCCATCCCCCATGGCCCCTCATACCCCCCTGCCAACATATCCCCTTCCACCCACCCCCATGGCCCTTTATACCCTCCATGCCAACCTTTGGCACTTCCATGCCCATTCTCCAAGTATATACTCTGTATAGAATCAATGGACCCTATAATAAGAATAGCATGTATGTAAAATATCTAAAAACCTTTTATTCCTTCATAACTTTCTACTTTCTTTAAAAAAATGCTTTTACTACAGCCCTATAAAGTGCCAAGGATCCAAGAATGCATAATGAGGCTTGATTGAGAGCCCAGACATCCATTAGTCTGTTGAAATAGCTGGACCTCAGGGAAAACATTGCATGATTGATAGCTCCTTCTCTGTGACCTATTTCTCAATTGCATAATGTTTATTTACACCAGATAAAGAGGTGTCAAGTGTTTACAGTTTCTGGTATTGATATTTTAAAGGATCTGGATGATTGACAGGGAACTGTAACAATATAGAGTGGCCAGATTGCCAAAGGAAAATTTTCCTTTTCTTTGCTGAGCACCTGAGCACCAATAGACTGTGAGCCTCTGAAAATGCCTCATAATCAACTCATCACAATGCACTTTGGTTAAGCTGAGTTACCCATCTTAAAATTGCCATCTCCCCAAATAGAAGTTATTAGTAAACAGAACCTTAAAACTGTTTCCATTATTTAAACAAGGTGATTTCACAGGAGAAGGAAGATGATGATAATAATTAGGAGCAGTAGAAAGAGTAAGAGAAGGAAAGACTGCCAATCATGATCCAATGATGGGAAGCAAGACAAAGGCCCAGATTTTGTAGTCAGTGACATCACTGACCCCGAGGAAAGATGCCCACAAAGATTTAGGGGGCTCTGAGGCATCAATTTCTCTATCACAACATCAATTTCACTCTTGGGCACTATCTGTAAATCTCAGGCATCCAGGAATGGTGGACTGAATTCTCCCAGCACAGTTGTGACAGGCAGGGAGGGTTGGAAAAATGGGAGCGGGACACATCAGGAGGGCAGCTCAATTCCTTCCCACCACCATGCTATATTGCCAGCGGTGGGAAACGTGGAAGCTCAGGCACCCATCCAGGCACATAAGAGGCCTACTAAAGGCTACATCCCACCTCTGTGGGCATTTTGCCTGCGCAGGAGGTTCATTTTCATATTGTGCCACCACCGGGTGAAATCTAACGCCCTCCAATCAGGTTCTGGGGCAATACATGACCCATAGAAGGACCCTCGGAGGCAATGGCTGCCCTCAAGGTATTGGCACTACCTGTGCTCCACAACCCTCCCACCATTCCCCCCACCCCCACCTCCCCAACCTCCCCCACCCCATCCTAGATCACTGGGTCCTGGCTGAAATATTTTAAAGAAGAACAAAGAGATCTTCTGGGGAAGAATTTTCCCATCGGCGAATGGGGGCGGGGCCTGCTCGCCGATGTGTAAAATGACACAGAATGATGTCGGGCGGAACTCCTGACGTCACCCCGCATCATTTGCATTTTCAGGTAGTTGGGGGTGCAGTGAGCTGTGCGCCCACCAACCTGTCAATGGCCTATTAAGGCCATTCAAAAAACAATTGAACCAATTAGTGGACCTGTCTGTCCAACCTTAAGGTTGGCGGGCAGGTCGGGAGCGCTGGCGGCCACCTGAAAAAGCATGAAACCTCATCCACGGGCGGTATGAGGCTTCATGAATAAATTAAAAAAATTAAGATCCTCTTTTATTTAAAGTTACGTCCATGCACTCTGGGAACCGATCTCCCTGAGGCAGTACTTAGTCTTCTGCATTTGGCATTCCCCCCTGCCCAACCACCTGCACAGGAAGTGCATAGCGCATCTGTGTGGATGTCACGCTGGGCGGCCCTTAATTGGCCCGCCCGCGAAAAATGGCAGCGCGCCTCCGATCGGGGGCGTGGATCGGAGGACCGCCCACTCCCACACTTTCCCCCCGACGGGAGGAAAATGTTGTACCTGGTTTCATAGCTGACCATGACTCTCAATCAACACCATCGGAAATAAATTAATTGGTCATTCACCTCTATCGGTGTGGCATCTTGCTGTAATAATTGTCTGTCATTTTCTGGTTCCAGACAAACAGTTATCACTTTTCATTGTTAATGAGGTGTTATATTAATACAAGCTTTTTCTGCCTGAATAAGTCTTAATTTGTGAAAAGGACAAAATATATCCTCCAATCAGAGTTCAATGCCCTGCCACTGCAGCTACTGAGCTATTAGAAATAAGTGTTTATTTGTTAACCAAATTGAGCTGCGCATTGCAATGCACATGGTATTGCTTCAAGCCACCCATCCCAATCAATCAGATTCTTAGATTGCTTTGCTTCACCATCCATTCCATGCACTCCTACGCTAATCCTTTAAATGGAACCACTGATGCAGTTCATTGCAACACAACGGACCTCCTAATTTTTTCCTGTATAGATCCTTCTGTGATTTTTTTTCCAACTATTGTTATACAACTCCAGCATGCTTCCAGTGATACATTTTGACCTTGGCTGAAGAAAGCAATTGCCATTGTTTGGCTAAGTGAAACCAGTTTGCAAAAGATTTGCTGACAATAAGTCATCTGTACTTGATTTTGCTATGGAATGCCAACTGTTACAGTCAATGCCAATTATGGACCTGGATCCCATGTTGTGGTTGGGGCTGTCTATGAAGACAAGACTGATGTGTTGTTTTCTGGAGGCAGTTATTATTTAAGGATTCTCGGGGATGTTCACATACTACAAGCATTGTACTAGGGCCCCTGAGATTCTTTGTTGTGTTATATTTTACCTCCTGCAAAAGGTAACATGCTGAAATTATTGAAAAGCATTTGATTACTGAGTGATGAAATTTATCATGTTTACTTTTCATGAATGAAAATTGGATTGGTTTCCCTATGCAAATATACTATGAAAAGAGCATAACCTTGACAGCACATGAAATGTAGGTATCACAATAAAGAGAGCAGGGAGATTAGAATGCTAAAATCAGTGAAGGAAGAAACATAAATAAATGCCTTGCCTTAAGGGCAGTTCTAATGACTTAGTTATGTAAACGCCGGAAGCAGAAACTCAGTGTGAGGCAGCCTTTAGTATAAGAATTGGATTTCACGGCCTTCAGCTCTGGCAAGGTTGTCACAACCACACACTTCAGTAGATACGCAGCACTCCAAAGCCATAGGATTCATTTGGTAAGTATCAAAATAAGTAACTTCTTGTCAGGTCCTTCCTGCTGAGGTACCAGTATATTTAGTGCAGTACTAGCAATACTAATGCTGAAAGGCCAAATCTATCGATGTTGCTGTGTGATTCCAGCAGCATAATCTTCTTAGGAACTAGTCTACCCAACTGATCAATGGGAAACACTGTGCAAGTGCTCCATGGGGGGCCAGGTTGAAATCTCAGCCTGGCCGGCAGCAAGAGCCAGAGGAAAACTGGTGTAAAAATAAAAATGCAAGAAATTGGAAGAAGTCTTGTGAGTCAGTAATTGGCTGGGAGATAGGAGACAGTGGGTAGGAAGAAAGGAAATGCTCTCTGACTGGTGGGATTTGTTAAGACGTATTCCACAGGGATCTGTTTTGGGGCCTGAGCCTTTCATCACATATATATCAATGGGTTGGATGAAGGAATAAAGAATGACATATTTTGATTTGCAGATGAGTCTAATCTAGAAGGCACAGTAAGTAGAGTAGATGAGAACAAAAAGTTACAAAGGGACACCGGCAGATTAAGCGAGGAGGCACAACTGTGGCAGATGGAGTTCAATGTGGAAAGGCATAAGCACTTCGGCTCCAAAACAGTCATATTGAAGTGTTTTCTTAATATGGAAAAAGAAGGAAATATACAGGACGAAAGATATAGGGGTGTCCAGGTACATAAATCACTAAAATATGAGGCACAAGTACAAAAAGTAATTAAAAACATTAATATAATGTTGGCCATTATCTCAATGGGTCTGGAAGACAAAGGGGAGGAAGTTATTCTTCCTCTGTGCAGGCCCTTGATCAGATCCCATCTGAAGTACTGCACTGAATTTTGGTCATTGGACAAGATAGATTGACCTTTGAGGAGATGCAGCACAGATTTGCCATAATGATACTTGGACAGGTTGCCTAAACTTGGTTTGTGTTCCTTTCAGGTTAGAAGGTTGAGGAGTGATCTAATTGAGACATCTAAAATGGTAAAAAAAATTAGGGTAGACTCAGAAAAGTTATTTCTCTGACTGGGAGATCTAGAAAATGCAGTAACAATCTCAAAATTAGGGCTAGGTTATTCAGGAGTGGATGATAAGTCAGCTGAAATTTTAAAGACTGGGCTCATTTCCCAGGGAAGAATTTTCCTGTCGGCGTGTGGGAGCGGGGCCCACTCGCCGAGCCGTAAAATGATACACGGTGACGTTGGGTGGGCATCCAGATGTCACCACGCGTCATTTAGATTGCCAGCTCAGTGGGCGCGCAACAAAGTAATTAAAGTTGTTAACAATGCTGCCTGTCCAACCTTAACGTTGGCGGGCAGGCAAAGATCCCAGGCGGCCTTCGCAATTTTCATGAAAGCTCATCCACGGGTGGGATGAGGTTTCATGAAGGGTTTATTATTTAAATAAAAATTTTTGAAAAAATTAATGGACATGTCCCAGCTCATGTGACAGTTTCACATGAAGGGATATGCCCTTAATTTTTTTTTTTTACCTTTCTTTAATGTTTCATAGGTGAAAGGAATCTCCCTGAGGCAACTCTGTGCCTCAGGGAGATTTCTGCACTCTTTCGTACGCATGCACAAAAGAGCACAGGCCCCGGCTCAGGGAATCCCCCCACCACCGGCCGCGCAGGGCGCGCACTGTGCTTCCGGGTGTGGGTCATGCGGGGTAGGCCTTAATTGGCCCGCCCACGTAAAATGGTGGCACACACCCAATTGGGTTCACGCTCACTCCCACCAGGCCCCACACAACTCCTCCGACGGGTGGAAAATTCAGCCCTAAGTAAATTTATCAAGGGAAATGGACCAAAGGTGGGAAAATGGAGTTAAAATTTCAAGTTGATGAACTAGAGGTTGTTGACCTGAAATGTTAACTTTGTTCATCTCTCCAAAGATGTTTCCTGACATCCTGAGTACGTCTAGCATTTTCTGTTTTCATTTCAGATTTTCGGTATCCACAGTACTTTGACCTTCCATTAAAGTAGAAAAGAGTTGTGGTACAAATCAGGATGATCTAATTAAATGGTGGAACAAGGTTGAGGGGCTGAATGATCTACTTCTGTTCCCATTTTTACGTATGCAGCTAGACGCACTGAAAGTTTGAAAAGGTGGATTGCATTTTTGGAACGCTAAAGCACACTTGTGCTATAGATATACATCACTCATTAATTCTCATTGGAATAAATTATACCAAAAAAACAACTGTCAGAAATATGTTGTGATAGACAGGTTGAAAATCCATATTGAAGACATTAACTCCAGTCAGGAGGATACCAAGCAAAGCATTTGCTTCCAACAGCCTGCTTGAGGGAGAGGGAACAACTTGAAAAAGCATGTGCTATTTCAGATGGATAAGCAGTTTTGAAATATGTATAGCCTTCCTGACTAATTAGAAGAACTTAAGAGAAAGAAACTTGTCAAAAATATGTAGTTGAACAGCTTGAGCCTCTCGCAGCTGAGTGGGGATACATGTGAACAGGAAATGCTTTTGATGGGTTTGTATGTCTTAAATTTAATTAAGTACATGCAGCACCATTGCATATTCATGGGACTGGATGAACAACACATCAAGAAGTCATATCCTTGTTAACATAACCTGATGCTGAATAGAAAGTTTTCACCTTTAACCTAACCATGTCCCAGCGTGCACCGCTTGAGTGAAGCCAAAGTAAATATGCTGGAAAAAGGGTTTCTTTTGAACAGGATATACCACATCCTGCATTTAGTGGGAAAAAAGCTTCAGTTTGCATCACAGGCACAGTCATGAAAGCTGCACCTCCCAGACATCTTTCACAAATGCCAAGATACCTTGGTTTGATGTTTAATACTTCAGAGTATTTAGGTTAAATGGAGCTCAGCAAGTGTAAAAATAATGAAAACATTTTCCAGGTAATGCTCCTAAGGCAAAATCTTGCAGCAAATAGGTTTTAAAAAACAAGAATTGGAGTTCTGCCCAGAATAATTTACAAGACTTTGAACTGTTATTTAATTTAAACATTCTAAGCACAAAACACCCAAATTTGTGATCAAAGCGAAATCGGGTTGAATTCCACCAATGGTAGAAGTAGGCTCATGTTGACAGCTTGGGGGGGGTTGGAATTTGTCTTGCCAGATTTTCTAAATCCACTCATTATTTTAGTATTCCATATGCATAGTGTTGTTAGGTGTTGGATACCATTCAGTAGGTCTTAAGAAAGTCTTCGTATTCTTAAGTAGGTTAATTGTATGTATTTATTAACTACAAAAACTATGTACATATATACAGTAAGGGTCAAGCTAGGAGCTGTCTCCATGCTTGCTTGTGCACATGGCTCTGTCCAACACAAGACCAACCCCTAGGTGCAAGTCATGTGTTCTCCTACATTACTGTGTGGGTGGTACTGTACTCAATCCCATATTAACTTTTATGCTAGGCCTTTATACTATATCTCCCCAAGTCTTTATCCAACATATTTCAGGTTATTCTAGTTAACTCCATGTACATACATTGTTTTTGCTACCCTATCTCCCCTCTTCAAACCTCTGAGTTCATAGGTTCAGGCAGTCTGGGGACCTGATAACCCTTCCATATCTTGTTTGGAATAATATCGGAGGAGTGGTAGGCTTTGTTGTTGTAGGTAAACTCTGTTGATTTGAAGGTTGTTCTGGCATCTGGGTATCTTTTCACTCTCTTTTTCCATTCCTTGGTATGAAACCGCTCTTTGTCAATTTGGCAGTTGTGGTGATAGGTTATTGTTGATTTATCCCATTTTTTCCAGGGTGAACGAACGCTGTGCTCAGCCACATAGCGCTTTTCTCCTCTTCTTTCGTCGTGCAGCTTGCGCAAATGGAAGTTTGTGTTTCAACAGTGGAACCTTCATTCCCACTTTTTTCACAATTTTAGTCAAATTTCTGATTAATTTCTTCTTTTCCAGTTGTTTTTGATCTTATGAATCTTTTCATTCAGCTCAGCAACAACTCTGGCAATTTGAGTTGTTTTTGTTTCAGAGTTACCTGTGGAATTTTTGTATAAGTTTAACAACTTGGCTGGGGCATTCAGTTCTTTGCGGAATCATCCTTCTATGGTCACTGACTACTCCATAAGGTGGAATCATCCTAGATTTATACTAAGTGCAATAGCAGGTGTGAAAAAAAAATCGCTTTACCCGCCGGCCACAATGGCGGGTTTTCACACCATATCGTCCCATTCCTGGCCTCATTAATAACGCATTCACGGGAAACACTCCGAATCGCCGGTGGGTGGGCTCTGATTTGCCCGCCAGGCTGTGAACTCAGTGCTTCCTCACTCTGGGCACCATGTTTAAAGCGCACCAGCAGGCTACTTCATGTCTACAGACCAGGTGATAGATGGCCTCGAAACCAAAGAAGACAGCAGCCCCCAAGGTTAGTGATTCCTCTCTGGGGCGCCAGCTAGATGCAGTAGAAGGCCCCTTGCTCTAGCCAAAGGAGGTCTGCCAGAGTCACGAATCTGGCCTGGCACACGGTGGCAGTAGTGGTCCAGCACCACTGGAGCACAAAGGAGATCAGCCATCCAGTGCAGGAAAAGGATGAATGCTCTCATCCATTCAGCCAAGCTAAGTCAACCACCTCATCACGCTCAACCCACACACTCACAAACACAGACATATACAGAGATATCACACCTCAAGGGAAAACACCACTAACTCTCATACACATACTCACATCTCCATCAGGCTCATAATCTCTTGAGCTCATGTCCTCAACTGTATTCCCTTACATCACTGTGTGGTCCACTCACCACACAAACACTCCATGCATCCTGCTCATGCTCTTTCCATCTGTTTTAATGCAGGAGAAGCTGGCTCACAGCAACAGGGAGAGGTCACAGACTGGGGCATGGAGTGGCCCCTCATTCACTTTGAGGAGCATACCATCATACTGACTGGTAAGGGCGTGGACCATGTTTGTACCAATAGTGAGGTCAGTGTTGAACACCCGCTGGAGGATCCTGCACCACATCATCCCCCTCTTGTTGCAACTGTGAGTGCTCTCTCTCCTGCTTTTGATTCTGCTGCCCTGCACTAATTATCTCTACTTTGGTTCACAGGAAGCTCTGCCAAGCGACTGACACCCTCAGCCAGCCAGTCCCTCAGCTCCATCCACTTCCTCACCTCCAGCCAAGAGGACACCTCCTCCATTGAAGAGTTGGAAAGAAGCAGCATGGAAGACCCGTCACAGCGCTTACCCACACCCTCCACCAACGTAGAGACACACACCTCAGTGGGACCTAGTTCTAGAGCAGGCTTTGGTTCACACAAGATAAGGCTGAACCATTTGCTACAATCTTCAGCCAGAAGAGCGAAGTGGATGATCCATCTTGGCCTCCTCCAGAGGTTGCCAGTATCTCAAATGCCAATCTTCAGCCAATTTGATCCACTACAGATGAAATCAAGAAACAGCTGAAGGCACTGGATAGTGCAAAGACTATGGGCCCTGACATTATTCTGGCAATAGTACTGAAGACTTGTGCTCCAGAACTTGCCATGCCCCTAGCCAAGCTGTTCCAGTACAACTACAACACTGGCATCTACCCAGTTATGTGGAAAATTGCCCAGGTATGTCCTGTACACAAAAAGCAGGACCAATCCAACACGGCCAATTACCATCCCATCAGCCTACTCTCCATCATCGGTAAAGTAATGGAAGGGGTCATCAACACTGCTATCAGGTGGCACTTGCTTAGCAATAACCTGCCCACTAATGCCCAGATTGGGTTCTGCCAGGGCCAATCAACTCCTGACCTCATTACAGACTTCGTTCAAACATGAGCAAAAGAACTGACCTCCCGAGGTAAGGTGAGAGTGACTGCCCTTGACATCAAGGCCACATTTGACAGAATGTGGCATCAAGGAGCCCTAGCAAAACTAGAGTCAATGGGAATCAAGGGGAAAACTCTCTGCTGGTTGGAGTCATACCTAGCACAAAGGAAGATGGATGTGATTGTTGGAGTTCAGTCATCTCAGCTCCAGGACATCACTGCAGGTGTTCCTCAGGATAGTGCCCTTGGCCAAACCATCTTCAGCTGCTTCATCAATGACCTTCCTTCCATCATAAGGTCAGAAGTGGGGATGTTCGCTGATGAATGCACAATGTTCAACACCATTTGCAACTCCTCAGATAATGAAGCAGTCCATGTCCAAAAGCAGCAAGACCTGGACAATATCCAGGTTTGGGCTGACAAGTGGCAAATAACATTTGCGCCACACAAGTGCCAGGCAATGACCATCTCCAACTATCACCCCTTGATGTTCAATGGCATTACCATCACTGAATCCCCCACTATGAACATCCTGGGGGTTACCATTGACCATAAACTGAACTGGACTAGCCATATAAATACTGGGGCTACAAGAACAGGTCAGAGGCTAGGTATTGTGCAACGATTAACTCACCTCCTAACTCCCCAGAGCCTGTCCACCATCTACAGGGCAAAAGTCAGGACCGTGATGGAATATTCCCCACTTGACAGCTTGATGCCATCCAGGACAAAGCAACCCACTTTATTGGCACCACATCCACAAACACTCGCTCCTTCCACCACTGACGCACAGTAGCAGCAGTGTGTACCATCTACAAGAGGCACTGGAGAAATTCACCAAGGCTACTTTGACAGTACCTTCCAAACCCACGACCACTACCACCTAGAAGGACAAGGACAGCAGATAGATGGGAACACCACCGCCTGGAAGTTCCCCTTCAAGTCACTCACCATACTGACTTGGAAATATGTCGCCATTCCTTCACTGTCACTGGGTCAAAATCCTGGAACTCCCTTCCTTACAGCACTGTGGGTATGCCTACAACACATGGACTGCAGCAGTTCAAGAAGGCAGCTCACCACCACATTCTCAAGGGCAACTAGGGATGGGCAATAAATGCAAAACAAACAATCTGGTTGTCACCACATGGACATGTGTCGGCAGCAGGAGGGGGCAGGCTCAGCTGAACTCCCCGGCACTCAGAGGACTGCTGGGGGAGAGGCATCTTTGAGGTCTGAGTCAGATAATGAGTATCCGGATTCGGCCTTCCAACTCATCGTGGAGAATCAGCAGAATGCGGGGGAACATTTGGCAGAGCTGTAGGAAGCCCTCAACAGAGTTGCACCTGAGTCAGAGGAGTGAGTCTGCCTGCTCCCTGCTGAAGTGGTGCCCACATCTGCGCATATGGAGGTCTCCATAGGACGGATGGCAGACACGATGGAGACCCTGGTCCAGCAGAATGTGGAGTTGTGCGCAGGTCTGCACTCTGTTGCGGTAGTCATGGGTGAGTTCCTGCAATGGCAACGTGAGAGGGAAACAGGGCACCTCGGTGTCCCTCCAAGTGTTCCTTTCCTCAGGCTCTCAACGGAAGGAGATGTGGTAGCTGGACACCCCTGGGACATCCACTCAGGAATCTCAGAGGCTGTTTGCTCCCTTTGAGTTCCCTTTTCTTGTGATCACCTCAAGCTCGTCCTCTGTCACAGCAAAGGAGGCAGCTGGCCCACAGGGGGAGAGCCAAAGCCAAGGCCCTAAAGGCCTCGGCTCTCCAGAGGACGCACGCCGAAGTCATTAGAGGCAATAGGGCCAACCATTGCACAGGCTGTCTCCACTCCTGCTGTGGATGCCAGGACAGCACCTAGAAGAAGTTAAGAAATTCTGATCACAAATGGTTGCACGTTTTGTCACTTTATTATCTGAAAGTACATTAACTTTCACTGAATAATGTGTAATGCTGTCTTTCAGCTTCATTGACAGGCTTTGTGAGTCCTCCAACTGCAACCACGACCCCCACCCACCCAACCCCAACCCCACTAGCAGTTCAGCTGCCCGTAGCTGGACCTCGAGTGATTCTGTGTTTGTGGCAGGGCCTCTCGGGGCCTCGAGCAAGCACTCTCCCACACACACGATCTATCACAGGTGGGAAGGCAAGTGAGGAGTCTACAGGCGGATATAGACAGGTTAAGTGAGTGGGCAAAAACTTGGCAGATAGAATATAATGTGGGAAAATGTGAGGTTATGCACTTTGGCAGGAAGAATAAAGAAGCTGAATGTTATTTAAATGGAGATAGGCTGCAGAAGGCTGCAGCACAGACGGATTTGGGGGTCCTTGTACATGAGTCCCAAAAAGCTAATGTACAAGTTCACCAGGTAATAGGTCAGGCAAATGGAATGTTGACCTTTATTTCAAAGGGAATGGAGTATAAAAATAGGGAAGTCTTGCTAAAACTATACAAGGCACTAGTTAGACCACATCTAGAATACTGTGAACATTTTTAGTCACCTTAACTAAGGAAAGATATACTGTCATTGGAGGCAGTCCAGAGAAGGTTGACTAGGTTGATTCTGGGTATAAAGGAATTTTCATATGAGGAGAGGTTGAGTAGGTTGGGCCTGTACTCATTAGAGTTTAGGAGAATGAGAGGCGACCTTATTGAAACATATAAGATTCTTAGGGGGCTTGACAGGGTAGGTGCAGAGAGGTTGTTTCTACTTGTGGGGGAATCTAGGACCAGAGGGCATAATCTCAGAGTAAGGGGGTGCCCATTTAAAACAGAGATGAGGAGGAATTTCTTGTCTCAGAGGGTATTGAATCTGTGGAATTCTTTACTGAGGAAGGCTGTAGAAGTTGGGTCGTTAAGTATATTCAAGGCTGAGATAGACAGGTTTTTAATCAGTGAGGGAATCAAGGGTTATGGGGAAAAGGCAGAAAAGTGGAGTTGAGGATTATCAGATCAGCCATGATCTCACTGAATGGTGCAGTAGACTCGATAGGCCAAATGACCTACTTCTGCTCCTATGTCTTATGGCCTTATGGTCTTATCTCATTGTGCTAAGCATTTTCAATGCTGCCTGCTGGAGTTCAGTTTCGGTTGTCCATCTGAGCTGACCTGCATCTCTGCCCACCCACTGACTGCATTCCCATGCAGCAGCTGTGCCCGTCCAACACAAGACTCCGCTCACTTTCGACTTTGACACCCTTGGTCATAGTCCAGCATATCATCAGCTCCCCTGTCCTTTCCCTTCCACAGTCATCCATGTCCTTTCCCCCATCATTGTTGAAACCCCAGCATTGCCCTCCATCACCTACCAACCCGAACCCTTGTCTTTCCGGATGTTCAGGTGCACAGGCATGGTCCCTACCTTCCTGAGAATCCCACTCCTATCCACGTTGGCCTCTCTGACATCCTCCTTCCCACCCCCCGGGTCTGTGTCTGCCCCCCGAGTCCCCACCAACCACCCTTGCTTTCCCTTCTACTGCTACCGACGCACCCTCACCCTCCCATCCTACCAGTTCCCGCTGCCCCCCTCAAACTCACCATCGCGTCCTACCACAGGGTTCACTCCCCAGGAACCAGTCATTGACTCCACAGATCACTCCTCCCTTGCACATTCAACTGGACATCCCCCTCCCCTTACTCCCTCATCTACCCCTACTCCCTCCTCTCCCTGGACACCTTCCTCCACCCTTACTCCCTCCACCCTCCAGGCACCTTCCTCTCCCCTGACACCTTTCCCCCTCCAAACTCCCCCCTCCACCTAGGCACATTCCCCCCTCCAAACTTGCTCCTCCCCCCATACTCCTTCCCCAACCCTCCCATCCTCACCACCCCCCCGCACCCGCCACACCAACACACCTTCCTCTGCCACTCACAGCTGGGTCTTCCTGCCCCCCCTCCAACCTTGGCGATCATCCATAGCACACCATGGCCAAGGCCATGACTCTCTGAAGCAGACCCGAAGCATCAACGGAGACTTCCTACCTTACGTGAGCTGCTTCACTGTGGAGCCATGTCCTTGAAAATCCACCCAGCATGCAATGCACACGTTCCTCCAGAGACTGGTAGCTGTAGGGCTACAGCATCATCTTCTCCTCATACGTCTGTAATCTGAGCAAGGCCCTAATGGTAAGACCCGACTTCTGCACGTCACACTTGTCCAGACGTGTTCTGGGCCTGTGTGATTTCCCACCGGTATAACAGAAAATCGGGCTTGGGGGATGATTCCGGTCTGGCCTTAGTTAGCATTGCATTACCGGATGCAAATCAAGCTCATGTCGCCCTCCAACAGGTTTCACATTTCACCATGGCAGACAGCATTAGATGATCCCTCTATGTTTTCGTGCTGGTGGAAAACCAATTTCTGCCCCTCATGCCAAATTGTGATCCCACCCCTCCTTGGCCATGATGCCCAATGTCAACGGGGCCAGAAAATTCCAGCCTTACACCCCTTCAATTCATTAGTTAGGTCTGTAATCTGTTCCATAGAGTTCACCTCTTCTGCTTTTAAAGTCTAGATTTGCTCTCCCATACTGCACATCTCATCCTTCACATTGTTCTGATTGGACCAAAGTTCAATAAGTTCATCAGTTTTGCTTGTTAATTCTGCTTTAAAGCAACTGTTCTGATTCATCAGAAATTCCCTCTCCTGATTCCAATGTTTTATACAATGGTTCCAGGAGATTTCTGATGCTTGAAATTCATCAAGTTTTAATTGAAGATCCATTTTTGTTGAACTTGTTTCTACAAGTTCATCATTTAAGTATTTCACGTGTTCTACTTCCTGTGAGTGACATTTCTGTGTTCTCATTGGTTCTCGCCTTTCCTTATCAAACGTATCTTTCATACATGAAAGTTGATTCTCTACAAGGATCAGTTTTCCCTAGGCAGAGTATAATTGTGTTGTGCTATCATTCAAACTCTCATTCTGTAATTGTGCTTTTGCTAATCTCCTTTCTCTTGCCATTTTAGATTCTTGATTTTCATCTCTTCATATATCTCATTGTAAATGTCATGCTTTTCCAAGTTCTCTTCCAAATGTCCAAACGTTTTCTTCAGTTCTGCAGTCTCTTTCTTGTACCTCTGTGACACCTCAAAAATGCGCTTGTTCAGATCTTGAACAGTCAGGTCCAATGATGACTTTAGTGTCTCATGCATTTCTAAAAGTGTATACTCAGCTTGAATCTTGAGTTTCAAATCTCCCAGTTCAGTTCTGATGCAAAAATTTTCAACCTTATTTCCTTTCCCTTTTGCAGGATTTGTGTATTTTGTATTTCACAAAATAGCCTCTCTTCATTCACACTGTCCACACTGTCACATGATGTTGCAGTTAAGGTAATATTGGGATTTCAAAAAAGATATATTTTTGAGGCTTCCGGAAAGTTCCCTGCCTCTCTGGTGCCTTTGTGTGGCTTGTTCATGTATTGTCCTTTTTTTCCTCTCGGCACGTTACTAAGGGTTTCTGTGCCTCTTTTTCAGCTCTGTGTTCCCTACATCTTGAAGGTTAAAATATTCATCAAAGGCTTTTAATATTTCATCGAAGCTAGTTGAGGATTCATCAGTGCATTGCATTAGTATTACTTCATCCGCAATTTTACCAAAGCAGTATAAAAAGGTATTATTCTGGACTTTTTGAGTTTCTACTTAGACCCGATTTACTCTGGTAGTTTAGAAATTATCTTCTCCAGGATGTCCAGTTTTCCATTAGGTTTGGCCCCTGGATGAGTCCGAACTGATCTGGAACAGTGGATTTCTGATCCATGGTTAAAGAATTTTAAAGTGTAAGTTCAGTTTTAAGAGGCTGCTGAAATCCAAGATGATGCCACCATTTGAAGATAACGGGTTTACCTGCACCTGCTGATCTTGGTGGGCCCCCACTGCAATGACACTCATGACCAGCCTTGAAAAATTTATAAACAATGGCTGGCTTCTCCATTTTAGTGCTATGCTTTAGGGTCACGAACGTGTTGATTCCTGGCCTTTGCTGGTCCTTAAAGCCAATCCTTTAACTGCAGTTCTTCCAAGTTAATTAATTAATAATTTTTTTCTCTCAGAGTGAGCTTGGACGCTTGTGTTCAAGCACCGATTCAGAAACCTGCTTTTTCCGACAGAATTTTTAAATGGCAATTTCTGACCACTAAACTATTTAAATTTTCTCAGGACTTGCTTTACCCTGGAATGTGAATGTTTTAGCTCACCCCTGCCAGTCCTGCTGACTCTAGGCACTCTGTGTTTTTGAAGCCGGAATTCAATGTAGTCTTCTGCTGCAGTGAGGAATTTTAAATGTCTGCCTTTGGCCTCCAAGCCTTTCTTTAGAGCTTTTCCCTGGTGATTTTCCTCTGCACGTCTGCTTCTCGAGCTTTTCTTCCAGTCAAAATGTTTTTTTGAATTTTTCTTTATTCTTACAGGATTTTAACTTATCGCTGCTTTTTTTTAGCAAGGTCTTTGGTTTTTCCATTAGCTACCACCATGTTGTAGGGTTTTGGATACAGTTTGGTAGGTCTTAATGAAGTCTTTGTAGTCTTAATTAGGTTAACTGTATTTATTAACTTCAAGAACACTGTACATATATACAGTAAAGGATACAAGATCAGAGCTGTCTCTATGCTTGGTTGTGCACATGGCTCTGTCCAACACTAGACTGACCCCTAGGTGCAGGTCATGTGTTCTCTTACATCACTGTGTGGATGGTACTGTACTCAGTCCCACATTAACCCTATATGTGCCAGCCCTTTATACTTCACATAGAAAGCGGATGTAGAGAGTTTACTCAGCAGTACAACTAGCTGGGAAAGTTGGTGGGTAACAGGTGGCGCTTCCACCAGAAGTATAAGGAACAAAAAGCAAGAAAAATGATAACGTAGCTGCATATTGGGGGGAATGATTTGAAAGTTGGAGAAGCTGCCTCTCTAATAAGGGTGATTTGGACATCCTACTACAGGAGGTCTAGCAAAGGAATTGTCTCTGTTCATACAATCAGAGATTGATAGAGAATAGAAACCAGCTGTCGGCTTATCAAGTGTGTGCTGGCATGTTCCTCCATGCAGAGTGCTAGTCATCCTTCAGGGATGTGCAATCCTTAGGGCATAGCAAGCAAAGGGGTTGATAAGGAATCTTTCTCTCAGATCTAAGCTCTGTAGTCCTACCACATCCAGTCATGAATGGTGGTGAACAATTAAACAACTCACTGGAGAAGGAGCCTCCACAAATATCCCTATCTTCAGTGATGGGGAGCGCAGCACATCAGTGCAAAAGATAAGGCTGAAGCATTTGTTATAATCTTCAGCCAGAAGTGCCAAATGGGTGTTCCATCTGGGCCTCCTCCAGAGGTCCCCAGCATCACAAGTGCCAGCCTTCAGCCAATTCGACTCACTCCAATGATATCAAGAATCAGCTGAAGGCACTAAATAGTGCAAAGACTATGGGCCCGACAATATTCTGGCAATAGTACTGAAGACTTGTGCTCCAGAACTTGCCATGCCCATAGCCAAGCTGTTCCAGTACAGCTACAACACTGGCATCTACCCGGCTGTGTGGAAAATTGCTCAGGTATGTCCTGTACACAAAATGCAGGACAAATCCAACCCGGCCAATTACTGACCCATTAGTCTACTCTTGGTCATCAGTAAAGTAATGGAAGGGGTCATCAACAGTGCCATCAAGTGGCACTTGCTTAGCAATAACCTGCTTACTGACTCCCAGTTTGGGTTGTGCCAGAGCCACTCAGCTCCTGACCTCATTACAGCCTTGGTTCAAACATGGACAAAAGAGCTGAACTCCCGAGGTAAGGTGAGAATGACTGCCCTTGACATCAAGGCCACAGTTGACTGAGTGTGGCATCAAGGAGTCCTAGCAAAACTGGAGTCAATGGGAATCAGGGAGAACACTCTCCATCGGTTGAAGTCATACCTAGCACAAAGGAAGATGGTTATGGTCGTTGGAGGTCAGTCATCTCAGCCCCAGAACATCACTGCAAGAGTTCCTCAGGATTGTGTCCTCGGCCTAACCATCTTCAACTGCTCCATCAATGATCTTCCTTCCATCATAAGGTCAGAAGTGGAGATGTTCGCTGATGATTGCACAATGTTCAGCACTATTTCTGACTCCTCAGATGCCAAAGCAGTCCATGTCCAAATTCAGCAAGACCTGCACAATATCCAGGCTTGGGCTGACAAGTGGCAAGTAACTTCTCCAGTAAGAGAGAATCTAACCATCACCCCTTGACATTCAATGGCATTCCCACCACTATCAAAATCCTGCTGGTTACCATTGACCAGAAACTGAACTGGACTAGCCATATAAAAACTCTGGCTACAAGAGTGGGTCAGAGGAATCCTGCAACAAGCAACTCACCTCCTGACTCCCCAAAGCCTGTCCACCATTTACAAGGCAAAAGTGATGGAATACTCCCCACTTGCCTGGATGAGTGCAGCTCCCACAACACTCAAGAAGCTTGACACCATCCAGGCAAAGCAGCCTGCTTGATTAGCACCACATCCACAAGCATTCACTCCCTCCACCACTGATGACAGTAGCAGCAGTTTGTGCCATCTACAAGATGCACTGCAGGAATTACCATGTCTCCTTCGACGGCATCTTCCAAACCCACAACCATTACCATCTAGAAGGACAAGGGCAGCAGATAGATGGGAACACCACCACCTAGATGTTTCCCTCCAAGTCACTCACCATCCTGACTTGGAAATATATTGCCGTTCCTTTACAGTCACTGGGTCAAAATCCTGGGACTCCTTCGCTAACAGCACTGTGGATGTACCTACACCACATGGACTGCAGTGGTTCAAGAAGGCAGCTCACCACCACCTTCTCAAGGGCAACTAGGGATGGGAAATAAATGCTGGACCAGCCAGCAGTGTCCGCATCCCGGGAAAGAGTAATAAAAAAAATTCCATATATCTGTCACACCCAGAACTGAAGAAGTGCCAGCTAGCTGCCTTGATTAACATGACTACAGTTATGCCAGGACCATCTCATGGTCATGGACACAGAGATACATGGCTGCCTCCGTTCCTTAGAGCCTGCACAGGCCAACAGCAGCCTGTCACGACATTTGATCCTCACACTCCGGACAAAAGGATAGCAGATAGATTGAAACCACAGGACCACCAATGGAAAGAGTTGTGGGGGATAAAGAAATGCCTCTTTATATAAATGTCATCTAAAAATGTGCCCACTTTATTTCTCCTTGGTTTGCAGAATTTCTGTTCTGAGGAGCAATTAAAGGAGATCAACGGATTATAGGATGGTCTCATATGGCAGCTACTCAACAATAAATGGGAATGTATTGTATTTTGCTGATGCAGATACTGGTTATGCATTGTTGGTTAGGAATGCTTGTACAATTGTTTGATCTGGATATGCACGCAGCCCAATCTTCCCGACTGCAGCTCCACTTTCTTTATTTTCTTATCCTGTTATTACTGCATCATGAGTTTCCTCTTTGCCCTTTTACATGCTTAATCCTTTTTGTATTGTTAAAATGTGCAATGTGGAACAAAGTGTAATTATTTTATCTATGACCTATGTTACAGCTGTCTCTGGAGTCATTTATATTGGCAAAGCTGTTAATGACATATGTTATTCAGGGAGATCAAATGCAGATCAGATGATCGCTTCACCAAACATCTTCATCCTCTCCACTAGTGTAATCCTGATCTCCCCAAGGTTATTCACTTTGAACTCCCTTCCATTTCCAATTTGACCTCTCCATCTTCAGCCTCGCCTACACTATTCCAAGGAAACTGAAACCAAGTTTGGAGAGAACATCTTTCTGCTGGTTGTTCTGCAGGTCTCTGGTCTGAATATTGACATAGTGTTTTAGTCATAGGAGTAAGATCCTGGATTCTTAGGAAGTTCTGTTGATCATGAAGGGGTGGGAGTCATGTTGGCATATGTCAAGCTCAATCTTAAATGATCAACTTCTCCACATTTTCAATTTAGAGTTTGTATTGTTGGTTGTTTTTACATAGGATTAAATAGGATAGACAGCATAGAAACAGACCATTCGGCCCAACCAGTCCATTCTGATGCTTATGCTCCACTCAACCCTCCTCCTATCATTCCTCATCTAAATGATAACCTTCTATTCCTGTCTTCCTCATATGCTTGTCTAACTTCCCCTAAAATACACCTGTACTATTCGTTTCAACCACACCCTGTGGTAGCGAGTTCCATATTCTCACCACTCTTTGGGTAAGGATGTTGCTTCTGAATTACTTATTGGATTGCTTGGTGACTATCTTATATTGTTTGCCTCTAGTTATGCTCTGCCTCACAAGAGAAAACATTCTCTCTGCATCCTTTCTATCAAAACTTTTCATAGTTTTAATGGTCATCCCATTACAGCTTTATTTTTTCAAGAGAAAAGATACTCAGCTTGTCAATCCTTTCCTGATATGTATATCCATGAATTTCTGGTATCATCCTCGTACATCTTCTCTGCACCTTCTCCAATGCCTCTGTATCCTTTTTAAAATATGGTGACCAGAACTGAATGCAGTATTCTGTGTGGTCTAACCAAGGTTTGATACAGGTTCAGCATGACTTCCCTACCTCCCTATTCTATCCCTCTAGAAATAAAGCCCAGTGCTTGGTTTGCCCTTGGCCTTGCTAATCTGTGGCATAACTTTTAGTGATTCATGCATCAAGACCCCAAGTAATAAGTATATTCTTCCCATCAAAATCTACGACACACATTATATCTGTGCTGAACCCGCATATCTCTTGGTGAGCGGCAGATGGTGGAATCTGAATTCAATAAAATCTGAAATTAGAAGTCTAATGATGACCATGAATCCATTGTCGATTGTTGTAAACCATCTGGTTCACTAATGTCCTTGAAGGAAATCTGCTGTCCTTACCTGTTCTGGCTTACCTGTGGCTCCAGACCCACAGCAATGTGGTTGACTCTTAAATGCTCTCTAAACAAAGGCAGTTAAGGATCAGCAATAAATGCTGGCCCAGCCAGCAACACCCGCAGCCTGTAAATGATGAATTTTTAAAAACTCATCTTTAATTGATTTCTAGGAATTGAAAAACGAGTTAAGTTCTATTTTTGGATTTCAATGGTTGCATTTAAAATATGTCCTGGCCAACCCTGAATTATAAATATCTCTACTTGTGAGGCAACCGTAATTTTATCATTTGTGAGCCTTCTGATACGTATTCCCTTGAGTACTTCAACTTTACTCAGTTGGAAATATATATCACAACTGGCAATGAATCCTCTATCCCACAAATTAAAAAAAATAAAAAAATAAAAACTAGTAAAGAAAGTAACAATACTCTGACTGAAGCATGATCCTGAATGCCATCCATGTCTCATTCAAATTGGGTATTACTTTATTCTTGCTGTCACAAGAATGGTCATTTTAAATTCTACTTGTCTGTGTGGCAATTTCTTCCTAGCAGGTCAGCTGAATAATGATGGAATAAACTCAAAACTGCCAAAATATTCAAGGTAAAGGGCTCAGTATTATCTTTGTAGAAGAAAATGTTTGAACAATCGTTTTCATTGTTCTCCAATGTGTGCTGATAAACTTTATGATAATGATGCACTGGCCTCCTTACACTTCCCTTTCACTTACAAAAAATGGTTTGGCACCCATATTCTTCTACAGGTAACAGTCCTTTAAGATTTAAGTGGATGCATAATTTAAGAAAATATTTCATTGCCATTATCTTACAAATTCTATCCAGACTCCACCAACACATCTTGTGGAAATAAAATCTTGCCCTTCCTGGCTCAGTTGTGCCCAGCCAAATGATTTTAATAAATAAAAGAGATAATGTTTATGCTGCATAAAGAAAACAAACTATACTGCTCATACTTTTTGCTATTTCCTGTGATATTCCAGTGCTTCAGAAAGGAGTAATGTTGTTGCACAGACTTCTGTTCTGCTTGAATGCATGTAGCCTCCTGGGCATTCCCTAGAGCACTTTAACCCAGGGTGTGAAGGAAGTGCTACTGACCTAACGGATGGAAGCAGGTCTCTGTTGAAGGAGGCCATTGAGGTGCTGAGGCATGTATTATAATGAATAGAGGCAAAATAAAAACACAGGAGTCCCAAGCTGTGTTGCAGTGGATGGCAGTGACACTATCCATTGGTTCCAAAGTCAAACCAGAGTCCCCGATCAGGTCCTAAGTTATACAGAGGTGTCGGAACATACAGACTTGCTTAGGGTTAAAGGTTCAGTGAGGCTTTTTCAAATTTATGAATATTTCACTTCTGTCTAAAAGCCTAAAATCATGGCAAAAGGCAAAGAAACATCATAGTCTCATCACTTCCTTTTGTTCAATTGTTTAACTGTTTGGGATATTATTTTAAATACAAGTATTTTCCCAAATTTATAATTTATCTCCTCTTAACTATGTAGACTTGGAGTTGCTTTACTAAGTAAATCCTTCAGCTAATCAGAGATGATATAATGGTGTAACAAGCTGGATTTCCAATGTTAATCCCCCCCCCCCAGTTGTCCAAGGAATGAATTACTGACATCATGCATGCTATCATGAGGAGCAGCCAATAAAACACCAATTACTGTCCAAATAGGAGGCATGATCTTGTGGAAAGGAGCCATCCATGTTCACTGTTACACACCTCTTAGTGGACAGTCATAGAGCAGTACAAGCAGTTGCCAGGAGCATATTGTTGAGATACACTCTCAAGTTGCTGATCTGCATCAACTGAAGGCAAGAACTAAAAAAGAGTAAAAACAATTAATTACAAACATCCTTACCTGTGATTTTACTCAGAATCCACTTTCAGATTTTAAATCTGAAATTTTCTTTGTTCTTTAAGCGTCAACTAATAAGTCACTTCAACAGACTTTTGTTGATTAATACTGCAATAAAAGTGAAATATAATCACCATTATTTGCAGAATTAATGTATCATTTTGAATACAAATGTTATATTATTTTCATTTGATTTACAAGGGAATCCAGCTCTTCCCATCCCTTGTCTCACAGCTCATTAGGATTTCATTAAAATCATAACTTTAAAAAAATGCTTCAAAAGCTTAGATTCCCATGTGTTGGGTGAGGTGGTGGAGAAAAGTGGAAGTTGCTTGTTTCTTACTGTACCCATTATGACTGAGTCTCCTTTTACATATAAAATTAAAGCGTGATTCCTAAAAATCAGTTACAGATAATTATGATTATCTCAAAGCTCTCTAATTTATTACTGTGTTACTGTAGATTATTGGAGAACATTTACCTCAGCACTGTTAAAATCAGTTAAAAAGTTTTGTGGAGGCATTGAGCCCAATATAGCAAAGCAGTCATTACCAAAGGATTTACTTTCTTTCAATTCATTCGTGGGATGTTGGCATCACTGACAAGGCTAATGTTTATTGCACTTTCCTAATTACCTTCAAGAAGATCTGGCAGCATCTGTGAAGAGAGAAGCAGAGTTAATGTTCTGGGTCCAAATGACTTCTTCAGAGGGCTCTGAAGAAGAGTATTATGGACTCAAAACAATAACTCTGTTACTTTCTCCACAGATGCTGCCAGACCTGCTGAGTTTTTCCAACATTTTCTGTTTTCATTTCAGATTTCCAGCATCTGCAAAATGTTGCTTTTACCTTCAAGAAGGTTGTGCCAAGCCACCATCTTGAATTTTTTCTGTCCGTGTGGTGAAGGTATACCAACAGTACAGTTAGAAAGGAGTTCCAGGATTTTGACCCAGCAGCAATGAAGGAACAGCAATAGATTTCCAAGCCAGGATAGTGGATGATTTGGAGGTGGTGGAGTTCCACCTGCTGCTCTTGTCCTTCTAGGTTGTAGGTGTTAATTAAGGTTACAAAGTCAAACCAAAGTCCCCAATCAGGTCCTAAGTTACACAGAGGTGTCAGAACATACAGAAGTGCTTAGGGTTAAATGTTCAGTGAGGCTTTTTCAAATTTATGAACATTTCACTTGTGTGTAAAAGCCTAAAATCATTGAAAAAGGCAAAGAAACATCATAGTCTTATCAGTTCCTTTTGTTCAATTGTCTAACTGTTTGGGATATTATTTTAAATATATGCATCTTCCCAAATGTATAATTTTCTCCTCATAACTATGATGATTTAGAGTTGCTTTACTAAGTAAATCCTTCAGCTAATCAGAGATGATGTAATGGTGTAACGGATACGGGCGCCTCATGGCGTCCAGTGTGGAACAATATTTCGGCCCAGACTGGAAGGGCCGAATGGCCTATTTTCTGTGCTGTAGTGTTCTATGATTCTATGGTAACCAGCTGGATTTCCAATGTTAATCCCCCCAGTTGTCCAAGGAATGAATTACTGACATCACGCATGCTATCATGAGGAGCAGCCAATAAAACGCCAAGTACTGTCCAATTTGGAGGGAAGATCGGGTGGAAACGAGCCATCCATGTTCACTGTTACACACCTCTTAGTGGACAGTCATAGAGCAATACAAGTTGCCAGGTGCAGATTGCTGAGATACACTCTCAAGTAGCTAATCTGCATCAACTGAAGGCAAGAACTAAAAGAAGAGTAAAAACAATTAATTACAAAACATCCTTACCTATGATTTTACTCAGTCTCCACTTTCAGATTTTAAATCTGAAATTTTCTTTGTTCTTTAAGCGTCAACTAATAAGTCACTTCAACAGACTTTCGTTGATTAATAGCTGCAATAAAAGTGAAATATAATCACCATTATTTGCAGAATGAATGTATCATTTTGAATACGAATGTTATATCATTTTCATTTGATTTACAGGGGAATCCAGCTCTTCCCATCCCTGGTCTCACAGCTCATTAGGATTTCATTAAAATCATAACTTTAAAAAAATGCATCAAAAGATTAGATTCCCATGTGTTGGGTGAGGTGTTGGAGAAAAGTGGAAGTTGCTTGTTTCTTACTGTACCCATTATGAATGAGTCTCCTTTTACATATAAAATTAAAGCGTGATTCCTAAAAATCAGTTACAGATAATTATGATTATCTCAATGCTCTCTAATTTATTACTGTGTTACTGTAGATTATTGGAGTACATTTACCTCAGCACTGTTAAAATCAGTTAAAAAGTTTTGTGGAGGTATTGAGCCCAATATAGCAAAGCAGTCATTACCAAAGGATTTACTTTCTTTCAATTCATTCGTGGGATGTGGGCATCACTGACAAGGCTAATGTTTAGTGCACTTTCCTAATTATCTTCAAGAAGATCTGGTAGCATCTGTGAAGAGAGAAGCAGAGTTAATGTTTTGGGTCCATATGACTTCTTAAGAGGGCTCTGAAGAAGAGTATTATGGACTCAAAACAATAACTCTGTTGCTTTCTCCACAAATGCTGCCAGACCCGCTGAGTTTTTCCAACATTTTCTGTTTCCATTTAGATTTCCAGCATTTGCAAAATGTTGCTTTTACCTTCAAGAAGGTTGTGCTAATCTTGAATTGTTTCAGTCTGTGTGGTGAAGGTACACCAACAGTGCAGTTAGGAGGGAGTTTCAGGATTTTGACCCAGCAGCAATGAAGGAACAGCAATAGATTTCCAAGCCAGGATAGTGGATGATTTGGAGGTGGTGGAGTTCCACCTGCTGCTCTTGTCCTTCTAGGTTGTAGGTGTTAATTAAGGTTAGAAAGTCAAACCAAAGTCCCCAATAAGGTCCTAAATTACACAGAGGTGTCAGAACATACAGATGTGGTTAGGGTTATATGTTCAGTGAGGCTTTTTCAAATTTATGAACATTTTACTTGTGTGTAAAAGCCTAAAATCATTGAAAAAGGCAAAGAAACATCATAGTCTTATCAGTTCCTTTTGTTCAATAGTCTAATTGTTTGGGATATTATTTTAAATATATGCATCTTCCCAAATGTATAATTTATCTCCACTTAACTATGTAGACTTAGAGTTGCTTTACTAAGTAAATCCTTCAGCTAATCAGAGATGATGTAATGGTGTAACGGATACGGGCGCCTCATGACGTCCGGTGCGGAACAATATTTCGGCCCAGACTGGAAGGGCCGAATGGCCTATTTTCTGTGTTGTAGTGTTCTATGGTTCTATGGTAACAAGCTGGATTTCCAATGTTAATACCGCCAGTTGTCCAAGGAATGAATTACTGACTTCACGCATGCTATCATGAGGAGCAGCCAATAAAACACCAAGTACTGTCCAATTTGGAGGGAAGATCGGATGGAAATAAGCCATCCATGTTCACTGTTACACACCTCTTAATGGACAGTCATAGAGCAATACAAGCAGTTGCCAGGAGCAGATTGCTGAGATACACTCTCAAGTAGCTAATCTGCATCAACTGAAGGCAAGAACTAAAAGAAGAGTAAAAACAATTAATTACAAAATATCCTTACCTGTGATTTTACTCAGTCTCCACTTTCAGATTATAAATCTGAAATTATCTTTGTTCTTTAAGCGTCAACTAATAAGTCACTTCAACAGACTTTCATTGATTAATAGCTGCAATAAAAGTGAAATATAATCACCATTATTTGCAAAATGAATGTATCATTTTGAATAAGAATGTTATACTATTTTCATTTGATTTACTAGGGAATCCAGCTCTCCCCATCCCTTGTCTCACAGCTCATTAGGATTTCATTAAAATCATAACTTTAAAAAAATGCGTCAGAAGATTAGATTCCCATGTGTTGGGTGAGGTGGTGGAGAAAAGTGGAAGTTGCTTGTTTCTTACTGTACCCATTATGACTGAGTCTCCCTTTACATATAAAATTAAAGCGTGATTCCTAAAAATCAGTTACAGATAATTATGATTATTTCAATGCTCTCTAATTTATTACTGTGTTACTGTTGATTATTAGAGTACGTTTACCTCAGCACTGTTAAAATCAGTTAAAAAGTTTTGTGGAGGTATTGAGCCCAATATAGCAAAGCAGCCATTATCAAGGGATTTACTTTCTTTCAATTCATTTGTGGGAATCGGGCATCACTGACAAGGCTAATGTTTATTGCACTTTCCTAATTACCTTCAAGAAGGTCTGGCAGCTTCTGTGAAGAGAGAAGCAGAGTTAATGTTTTGAGTCCATATGACTTCTTCAGAGGGCTTTGAAGAAGTGTATTATGGACTCAAAACATTAACTCTGTTGCTTTCTCTACAAATGCTGCCAGACCTGCTGAGTTTTTCCAACATTTTCTGTTTTCATTTCAGATTTCCAGCATCTGCAAAATGTTGCTTTTACCTTCAAGAAGGTTGTGCCAAGCCACCATCTTGAATTGTTTCTGTCCGTGTGGTGAAGGTACACCAACAGTACAGTTAGGAGGGAGTTCCAGGATTTTGACCCAGCAGCAATGAAGGAACAGCAATAGATTTCCAAGCCAGGATAGTGGATGATTTGGAGGTGGTGGAGTTCCACCTGCTGCTCTTGTCCTTCTAGGTTGTAGGTGTTAATTAAGGTTACAAAGTCAAACCAAAGTGCTCAATCAAGTCCTAAATTATACAGAGGTGTCAGAACATACAGATTTGCTAAGGGTTAAATGTTCAGTGAGGCTTTTTCAAATTTATGAACGTTTCACTTGTGTGTAAAAGCCTAAAATCGTGGCAAAAGGCAAAGAAACATCATAGTCTTATCACTTCCTTTTGTTCAATTGTTTAACTGTTTGGGATATTATTTTAAATACATGTATTTTCCCAAATGTATAATTTATCTCCTCTTAACTATGCAGACTTGGAGTTGCTTAACTAAGTAAATCCTTCAGCTAATCAGAGATGATATAATGGTGAAACAAGCTGGATTTCCAATGTTAAACCCCCCAGTTGTCCAAGGAATGAATTACTGACATCATGCATGCTATCATGAGGAGCAGCCAATAAAACACCAAGTACTGTCCAATTTGGAGATAAGATCGGGTGGAAAGGAGCCATCCATGGTCACTGTTACACACCTCTTAGTGGACAGTCATAGAGCAGTACAAGCAGTTGCCAGGAGCAGATTGCTGACATACACTCTCAAGTTGCTGATTTGCATCAACTGAAGGCAAGAACTGAAAAAAGAGTAAAAACAATTAATTACAAAACATCCTTACCTGTGATTTTACTCAGTCTCCACTTTCATATTTTAAATCTAAAATTATCTTTGTTCTTTAAGCGTCAACTAATAAGTCACTTCAACAGACTTTCGTTGATTAATAGCTGCAATAAAAGTGAAATATAATCACCATTATTTGCAGAATGAATGTATCATTTTGAGTACGAATGCTATATTATTTTCGTTTGATTTACAGGGGAATCCAGCTCTTCCCATCCCTTGTCTCACAGCTCATTAGGATTTCATTAAAATCATAACTTTAAAAAAATGCTTCAAAAGATTAGATTCCCATGTGTTGGGTGAGGTGGTGGAGAAAAGTGGAAGTTGCTTGTTTCTTACTGTACCCATTATGACTGAGTCCCCCTTTACTTACAAAATTAAAGCGTGATTCCTAAAAATCAGTTACAGATAATTATGATTATTTCAATGCTCTCTAATTTATTACTGTGTTACTGTTGATTATTGGAGTACGTTTACCTCAGCACTGTTAAAATTAGTTAAAAAGTTTTGTGGAGGTATTGAGCCCAATATAGCAAAGCAGTCATTATCAAGGGATTTACTTTCTTTCAATTCATTCGTGAGATTTGGGCATCACTGACAAGGCTAATGTTTATTGCACTTTCCTAATTACCTTCAAGAAGATCTGGCAGCATCTGTGAAGAGAGAAGCAGAGTTAATGTTTTGAGTCCATATGACTTCTTCAGAGGGCTCTGAAGAAGAGTATTATGGACTCAAAACATTAACTCTGTCGCTTTCTCCACAGTTGCTGCCGGACCTGCTGAGTTTTTCCAACATTTTCTGTTTTCATTTCAGATTTCCAGCATCTGCAAAATGTTGCTTTTACCTTCAAGAAGGTTGTGCCAAGCCACCATCTTGAATTGTTTCAGTCCGTGTGGTGAAGGTACACCAACAGTACAGTTAGGAGGGAGTTTCAGGATTTTGACCCAGCAGCAATGAAGGAACAGCAATAGATTTCCAAGACAGGATAGTGGATGATTTGGAGGTGGTGGAGTTCCACCTGCTGCTCTTGTCTTTCTAGGTTGTAGGTGTTAATTAAGGTTAGAAAGTCAAACCAAAGTCCCCAATCAGGTCCTAAGTTACACAGAGGTGTCAGAACATACAGATTTGCTTAGGGTTAAATGTCCAGTGAGGCTTTTTCAAATTTATGAACATTTCACTTGTGTGTAAAAGCTTAAAATCATTGAAAAAGGCAAAGAAACATCATAGTCTTATCATTTCCTTTTGTTCAATTGTCTAATTGTTTGGGATATTATTTTAAATATATGCATCTTCCCAAATGCATAATTTACCTTCTCTTAACTATGTAGACTTGGAGTTGCTTGACAAAATAAATCCTTCAGCTAACCAGAGATGATATAATAGTGTAACAAGCTGGATTTCCAATGTTAATCCCCCCAAGTTGTCCAAGGAATTAATTACTGACTTCACGTGTGCCATCATGAGTAGCAGCCAATAGAATGCCAAGTACTGTCCAATTTGAAGGCAGGATCAGATGGAAAGGAGCCATCTTTGGTCACTGTTGCACACCTCCTGGTGGACAGTCATAGAGCAGTACAAGCAGTTGCCAGGAGCTGATTGCTTAGATATACTCTCAAGTTGCTGATCTGCAACAACTGAAGGCAAGAGCTAAAAAAGATTAATTACGTGTCTACAGGTTGGGAACACTCATTGGATAATTACTCGTGCATATATGAAGAGACATTTGATTTGGCACTTAGGATGTTGCATGCAGCAGTCCTGTGCAAGATTACACGAGGTTGCAGCCTCTCTTTGATTATTTGAGGGGACTGCTCCTCAACCTTTCGTTGTACTTCAGCCACACCCACCTGGTCTTTGGCCACCCGTTAGCGGAGGAGTGTGGAGGGAGGGGTCCTCCCTTTTAAGCCTGCTCCTGTGCCTAGCCAAGGTGGCCACCTACAGGCAGCAGGCAGTCGAGGGGGTCGCCTAGCCTGATTGTCTGCTCCTGTTCTGCAGCAAGGTTCGCAGCAGGGTGTCCCTGGAGACGGAGCATGCTGTGTCCACCAATATGCTTGAGGCCTTTCGTGATCAGTGGGCACCGCGGGGGCTGGAGTGCATCATCAGTTCCGGGAATCACATTTTGCTTTAATTAGGTAAGTTTACTTTCAAAGTTTTGTTTTTGTTATACTGCCCCATCAGAGGCTGTCACATTGGCTGAAGACTGGCATCTGTGATGCTGGGGACCTCCAGAGGAGGCCGAGATGGATCATCCATTTGGCACATCTGGCTGAGGGTTGCAGCAAATACTTCAGCCTTATCTTTTGCACTAATGTGCTGGGCTCCCCCTCATTGAGAATGGAAATATTTGTGGAGCCTCGTCGTCCAGTGAGTTGTTTATTTGTCCGCCACCATTCATGATTGGATGTGGCAGGGCTGCAGAGCTTAGATCTGATCTGTTGGTTGTGGGATCGCTTAGCTCTGTCTATCATTTGCTGCTTATGCGGTTTGGGATACAAGTAGGCCTGTGTTATATCTTCACCAGGTTGACACCTCATTTTAGGTATGCCTGGTGCTGCTCCTGGCATGCCCTCCTGCACTCTTCATTGAACCAGGGTTTATCCCCTGGCTTGATGGTAATGGTAGAATGGGGGATATGCTAGGCCATGAGTTTACAGATTGTGTTCAAGTACAATTCTGCTGCTGATGACCCACAGTGCCTCATGGATGCCCAGTCTTGAGTTGCTAGACCTGTTTCAAATCTATCCCATTTAGCATGGTGGTAATGCCACACAACACGATGGAGGGTATCCTCAACGTGAAGGTGGACTTCATCTCCACAAGTACTGTGTGGTGGTCACTCCTACTGATACTGCCATGGACAGATGCATTTGCGGCAGGCAGGTTGGTGAGGGTGATGTCAAGTATGTTTTGAATTCCTCATCACCTGCCATAGGCCCAGTCTAACAGCTATGTCCTTCAGGACTCCCACTCAGTTAGCTCGGTCAGTAGTGGTGTTACCGAGCCACTCTTGGTGATGGACAATGAAGTACTCCACCCAGAGTACATCCTGCATCTTTGCCACCCTCAGTGCTTCCTCCAAGTGGTGTTCAACATGCTCATCAGCTGAGTGAGGGCAGTACGTGATAATCAGCAGGAGATTTCCTTGTCCATGTTTGACCTGATACCATGAGGCTTCATGGGGTCCAGAGTCAATGTTGAGGACTCCCAGGGCAACTCCCTCCTGACTGTATGCCACTGTGCCATTGCCTCTGCTGGGCCTGTCCTGGTGATTGTGGTGTCTGGGACATTATCTGCAAGGTATGATTCCTTGAGTATGACTATGTCAGGCTGGTGCTTGTCTAGTCTGAGAGACAGCTCTCCCAATTTTGGCACCAGCCCCCAATGTTAGTAAGGAGGACTTTGCAGGGTCAACAGGGTTGAGATTGCCATTGTCATTTCTGATGCTTAGGTCAATGCCAGGTGATCCATCCTTTCATTCCGTTTTGTGACTTTGGAGTGGTTTGATACAACTCCAGGCCATTTAAGAGTCATGTGGGCATGTAGGCCAGACCAGGCAAGGACAACAGGTTTCCTTCCTTAAAGGGCATTAGTGAACCATTAGACTTTTAAATCCAGATTTTTATTGAATTCACATTCCACCATCTGCCATAGATGGGCTTCGAGCCCCAGGTTCCCAGAGCATTGCCCTGGGTCTCTGGATTACTAGTCCAGCACCGATACCACTATGCCATCGCCTCCCCTGTTGCATGCAGCAGTCCCATGCAAGGGATGTACAAGGTTGCAGCTCCTCTTCAATTATTTGAGGAGGCTGGTCCTCAACCTTATTTGCACTTCACCCCCACTCTCCTGATCTTTGGCCACCTGGTGCAGAGAGAGAAGTAGATCGGAGGATCTCCTAGTTAGCCTACTCCTAGCCATGGCCAAGGTGGCCATAAACAGGTCTGGGCAGCAGGGGGTCGTTTGACCCAACGGCCTGCCACTCTTTTGTGATTCTGTCCATGCCTGGATGTCCATGGAGAGGGAGAATGTAGTGTCTGCAGTATTCGTGAAACCTTCCATGACTGGTAGACGCCACAGAGACTCGAGTGCAACATCATTAGGAATGCTATTTTAATTTAATTTTGATAAGTTTCCTTTAAAATTTTGGTTTTTGTTACAGTGCCCCTTTAAAGGGCTGTTAATTAGGTTATTAGTTAATTGGTTGATTTGATTATTTGATTTAGTCAGAAGAGTATAAAGAGGCACTTAGTGAAATTGGTGGTGGGTTGTAGACATGGGAGCTATATGTTTTTAATGTCTCACTTTGTGATTAAATCTAAAACTGAGTAAAGATTGACATCTGGGACTGAATCTTCCGGTTGGCGTACAGTGGCGGGCCCAACACTATTAAGGTCATTAAAAAAAAATTGACCTAGTTAAGGACACTCCCCATTCAGCCTTATGGTTGGCAGGCAGGTGAAGAGCTCCAGTAGCCTTCGTGTTTTTCAGGAAACCTCATCCACGGGCGGGATGAGGTTTCCTGAAAGTTTTATAAAATAATTCAATAAATTTTCCAAACTTCACAATCATGTCCCAGCTCACGTGACACTGCCACATGAGGGGACATGCTTAAAAAGCTTTTTACTTAATTTATTTAAAAATTTTATAATCCATTTAATCCTCCTGAGGCAGTTCCATGCCTCAAGGAGATTACTGCACTCTTAAGCGCGCATGCGTGAAAGAGCGCAGGCCCCGACTCTCCCTCCTCCCCCTGCCCCCACAGGAAGCGCTGAGCGCTACTGGCCACGTGTTATGCTGGGCGGGTTTTAATTGGCTCACCCATGTAAAATGGAGGCGCGCAGCAGATTGCGGGCAGCAATCGGCTGCGTGCCTGCCCCCACCCCTCCTGCCAGCCTGCCTGCCATAGGAAAAATTCTCCCCCTGGTCTTTTCTTTCACCAACTGACTATCAGATGTTTAACAGTAAAGGTTTCAGATTTGGGAGGTACTGTTGAAGAAACATTGGGAAGTTTCCTCAGTGCATCTTGTGGCTGGAACATGGTGCACCAGTGCTGGAGAGAGTGAATGTTTAAGTTGGTGTATAGGGCGCCAATCAAGCGGACTGTTTTGTTCTGGATGATATCATGATTCTTCAGTTTTTTTGGAGCTGCTCTCATCCAGGTAAGTGGGGAGTATTCCATCATACTCCTGAATTATGCCTTGTAGATAGTGGGCAGGCTTTGGGGAGTCAGTAGGTGAATTACTCACCAGAGAATACCCAGTCTCTGACCTGCTCTTGTAGCCTTGTGTCTCATCCTATTAAGTTTCTGGTTAATGGTGATAGTGGAGGATTCAGCGATGGTAATGCCATTGATTGTCAAGGAGAGGTGATTTGTTCTCTCTTGTTGGAGATAGTCATTGCCTGGCACTTGTGCAACTCAGATGTTATTAGCCACTTATCAGCCCAAGCCTGAATGGTGTTCAGGTCTTGCCGCATGCGGGCACGAGCTGTTACATTATGTAAGTTACTGCCTATGTTTGGGCAAAACCTGAGATCTATAATGAGGTCTGGAGCTGAATGGCCCTGGCGGAATCGAAACTGAACATCGATGAGCAGGTAATTGGTGTGTAGGCGCTGCTTGACAGTACTGTCTATGATGCTTTCCATCACTTCGTTGATGATTGAGAACAAACTGATGGGGCAGTAATTGGCTAGATTCAATTTGTTCTATTTTTTATTGACAGGACATAACTGGGCAATTTACCACTTTGTCAGGTAAATGCCAGTGTTGTGCTGGAACTTATTGAAACAGCTTAGCTAGCCATGCAGCTAGCTCCAGAACACAAGCCTTCAGTACTGTAACTGGGACATTGTTGGCGGCTCATATTTTGCTGAATCGGGTACACTCACTCATTTCTTGCTATCTCGTGTCCTGAACCAAATTGACTGAAAACTAGCTTCTGAGATGGTGGGGACCTCAGGAGCTGCCAAAATGGTTCATCTACTCAGCACTTCTGTCTGAAGTTGATTGCAAACACTTCAGCCATGTCTTTTGCAGTAACATGCTGGGCTCCACCATCTCATTGAGGATGGCCTCCTCCTTTTTAAGGGGGTCTCCTCCTCTTGTTAGTTGTTTAATTGCCCACTACCATTCATAACTGGATGAGGCAGAACTGCAGAGCTTCAATCTGATTTGGTCCATTTGTTGCAGAATTGCTTAGCTCTGTCTAATGCATGTTTCTTCTTCTATTCAGCATGCATGTAGTCCCTGTGTCGTAGCTTCACCAGGTTGGCAACTCATTTTTATGTACACCTGGTGCTGCCCCTGACATGTTCTTCTGCACTCCTCATTGAACCAGGGTTGTTCCCTTGGCTTGATAGTAATTGTAGAGTGAGGGATATGCTGGGCCATGAGGTTATAGATTGTGGCTGAATACAATTCTGCTACTGCTGATGACTCACAGCGCCTCATGGATGGCCATTTTGGAGTTGCTAGAGCTGTTTTGGATCTATCTCATTAAGTGTGGTCATAGTGCTTCGCAACACAATTCTAGATTATATCATTTCAATTGTGTATGTTATTTCATCCCCTGTGGACCAGTCTCAATAGCTTATCCACACAGTTCCCACAATAAACATTCACCATTAAAAAATATTATTTCAAAAAACAGAAAAAAAATTGAAATCTCAAAGTATATTGAAGTTAATTAAGATTTAACTTTCTCTGCAATCACTGACAACCACCCCATCACACTCACCCACCTCCAACTTTGCCATCACTCCCCTCTCACCAAACCGACCTGCCCAACATGTTCCAGCTTTCTCTGCACAAATGTTAATGTACTGCATCAAGCACAACCTCTATCTATGTTATATGGCTAGTTTTGTTATTGTTAGCAAGGTGAAAAGAAGAACAGGAAATAAAGAGAGAAAAGAAAAAATGTTCAGCATAACACTGGGTAAAACTCAAAGGGGCTCATTGTGACTGTTTACTTTGCCAGGAGGCAGCCTTCTGGAAAATAATGGACTGCTCATTCCTTCTGGTTCCTCTGATCCTGTTTATGTTACAGCATTACGTTAAAAGGTAGCACAACAATATTGGTAAGTTATGATGAGCATGGGACTGCTGCAATGTCTTAAAAGGAAACACAAGGTCTTAAAAGGAAACACAGCAAATATCTGAAGGAAGAGTGCTTGCAGGAGATACAACAGTTTTTTAGTTTAAATTGTGGCACATCATGACTTATTGCTTTAGGGAGTTGCACAGGAATTTCTTAGAGCTTCATCTCACTTGGTTATGCTTTATTTTCCCTCTGCACCTACATAGACGAGAGAATCAAGGGTTATGGACAAACAGGAAAGTGGAATTGAAACCACAACCAGATCAGCCACAATTGTATCGAATGGCGGAGCAGGGCTGAATGACCTATTCCTACTCCTAATCCTGCCAGCTGCATAATTCTGAGGTGCAGAGGGAACTAAGTGCTCTTGCACATGAGTCATAATAAGTTAGTGTCCAGGTAATTAATATGCAGCAAGTAATTAAGAAGGCTAAAGGAATGCTATCCTTTATTACGAGAGGGAATGGACATAAAAGTACAGATGTTATGCTTCAGTTATACAGGGCATTGGTGGGACCGCACCTCAAATACTGTGTGCAGTTTTGGTCTCCTTTTTTAAGGAAGGATGTAAATGCTTTAGAGGTGGTTCAAAGGAGGTTTACTAAATTGATACCTGGAATGAGTGGGTTGTCTTATGAGGGAAGATTGGACAGACTGGGCTTGTTTCCACTGGAGTTTAGAAGAGTGGGGGTGATTTGATTGAAGTATAGAAGATCCTGAACGGCCTTAACAAGGCGAATGTTGAAAGGATGTTTCCTCTTCTGGGTGAGTTCAAAACTAGGGGGCACTGTTTTAAAATTAGGGGTCACATTTTAGGACAGGGATGAGGAGAAATTTTTTCTCTCAGAGGGTTGTGCAACTTTGGAATTCTCTGCCTCAGAAGCTGGTGGAGGCAGGGTCATTTAATATTTTTAAGGCAGAGGTAGATAGATTCTTGTTAAGCAAGGGAATCAAAGGTTATCGGGTTAGATGGGAATGTGGAAATCGAAACACAAGATGAGCAGCCATGATTTATTGAATGGTGGAGCAGGCTCGAGGGGCCGAATGGTCTCCTCCTGTTGCTATTTCTTGTGTTCTTATGTTCTAACAGGCAGTTAAGCCTTTGAATCAGACTGGGGAACCTGGGGAAAAAAATTAAACCCACTCTGCAGTTAGAACAAATACAGTCATTCTGTTGAAATGTCACAGATTGAAATGTTAACTCTGCACAAATACTGCCTGACCTGCTGAGCAGTTCCAGCACTTTCTGTTTTTGTTTCAGGTTTCCAGCATCTGCAGTATTTTGCTTTTGTGTGAGGGAGGATTGATTTGTCAGCTGAGCTGAAGGGAGGGTGTGAACAGCAGGAGGTTTTGCAGATTTTTTTTGACCTAGAGTCACGAGATTTCATTGGTCCAGAGTAATACTGAGAGATCACAGTGCCTGTTCCACCCAAGTGTGCCCCAATCCCTGCAGGAGGTTCGATCCTGCTGGTGGGTAGAACACACCCATGGATATTATTGGAAGAATGCAAACATATGGGCAGGAATAGATCACCTGGTCCATCAAGCCTGCCTATTCATGAGGCCTGGATCATCATGTTTAGTTACTCTCTACCGTCTTTCTAACACCCTCCTCTCCCAGCAAACCTGTTCCCCCACCCCCTCCAGCTATCATATAATCTCCTGGGGGACAAAAATAGTCTGGAATATTCTTCTCCAACTCCCTCATGTGACCAAATGCAATCTACGATTGTCGATGGACAATGTGTCATCTGTAAACCACTTAGCTTCTCTACGATGTCACCTTCTATATAATGTGATCTCTTCTCCAATCAAGAACTGGTCCAAGTCCCTGAAATCATAGAGAAGGTTAACACCACATGAGCCAGCACTCATTACAAAGCTTCACTATCTTCTGGAAAAGGTGAACTGCCTAACATCCAGCTTATTGCTACTTCTGGGCATTTTCAATGCACGTTTCCTTGTCCTCACCATTCCATCAATAATCATATATCCAGCCCTTTCACTATTTATAAAACTCTATCAGGTCATCTTCAAGTCTATCATGCTCTAAAGTAAGTGATGGTGGTGGTTTGTTATAGTTCACTCAGGGAGTCTGAGTTGCTGTGGCAATGTGCACTTTCATATGCATGTTGTAGTCTGAAGTTATGGTTGGTGATCGTAGAGGCTCCAATGTTCTTTCCATCACATGGCTGACCAGGAATCTCTCCCGCTCTTACCTCCTCCATTGGCCTATGTTGAAAGGATTTTCAGGTTGATACTCAACCTGTTTTGACCTTGTTATAAATGTACCTTCCTTGGCCATCAAGTCCCAGGGTGGAATTTTACGGCCCCTCCCGCCAGTGGGATTTTCCGATCCTGCCGAAGTCAATGCATATTTTCAACATCTCACTGCATTTTCCGGCCCTAGACACCTGAAGATGTGGCCATTGGTGGAGTGATTAAAATTAGGGATGCTCAAGAGGCCATAATCACTGGAGCACTAAAGTCTCAGAGGGTTGCAGGGCTAGAGGAGTTTACAGCGATAGAGAGTGATCATGGTCTACATGAGCTAATTTGTGAGCTTTGCTTGAAGCTCCACAGACACAGTCACTCTCTCCATGGCTTACAATCTTGTAATTAAACCTGCAGCACCACTGTTGGATTGTGGATACTGTGCTTGGAATATCTATCAATACCTTGCAAAGTTGCTGATATGCCTCTTGAATTCTCCTTCTCATCGATAGTCCCCCCCAGGATTGAGCATCTATGTCCCCTTGAGCAAAGTTTGGAGAGGATTACACCTCCTTGATACACACTCTTCACAACTGACTTGTCCACCAGTGTTTGCTCTTGCTCACTTGTAAATTTTAAATCACCAGGTGAAAACTCAAGTATGTCTCTAACTGAACCCACTGAAGTATGAATATTTGTGCTAGTGCATGGTTGTATGTCTAGTGATGCTGCACCACAGAAGGAATCAGGGAGGAATCATCTTCACGCATCTCAGTGACCCTTGCTGTACAAAAAAAGTTCCTGAAGGATAAAAAAAAGGGTACAGATTAATCATAGCAAAGTAACAATCAAGATAATCACCAGATTCAATCTTCACCTACTTCTATTTTTGATTAAATAAAATCAGCACTTGTGTCAGATAATTTTAAGCTTGTCACCAACTATCTGCGAGCTCTCAGTCTCTCCACCTCCAATTGAGAGAGATGCAGATTTGCCACTTACCTTCATGGCATCCTTTTCTATGTCTGTCAGCTGTACAAACTGCACTGGGCCCTTCCAAACTCCCAGTCTTCTCCTTCTCCCCTGCCTTTTGCACACTCTGCCCCCAACAAAGGAGTGAAGAAACATATCTGTGGGTGATGAAAGGACACATATTCACCCAATGGATGCAGTGCATTCGGTAGGGTGACTTTCAGCCAGCTGCATCACATTGCATAAGTATTGGGATAAGTGGCAGCAATAGACGGTTACATGAGGAGGTGAGAAAGTGCAGATAAAGTGAAGAATGGGTGTAGCTAAAACTCATGTGAGTGTGAGGAGTAATTTGATGGAGTACACTTGACATGACAAAGTTGGGAGAGGGGAAGTTGTGCACCACAGGATGTAAGTGAATTAGCAAATTAACTCACTTCTCCTGACCATGTTAGTCCATTAAATTGATTCCTGCATTACATCAAAATGCTGCTCACCTCCTCGAACCATGTTTAGTTGGTGACAGTGGCAGGCTTCTTCCTTTCCTTGCTGGGGAAAAGTTTGTCCCTCCTGCTCCAGCAATAATTCAAGAAAAGCATCATTGAATCTACAAGTGCTATCCTTTCCCTTTGTGAATCCATCCCAACTCTTACAAATTCTATTTTTGCATTGGCCCTAAAAAGAGTAGACTTCAGATCATTTCTGTGCTGCTTAGAGGCACAAAGATAAAATTTAATGACTCAATCTAGTCATAGGAACAGGAGTAAGCCATTCAGCCCGTTGAGCCTGCTCTGCCATTCAATATGATCATGGCTAATCATCCACGTCAATGCCTTTTACCCACATATCCCTTTATGTCATTGGTATTTAGAAATCTGTCAATCTCTGTTTTAAACATACTCAGTGACTGAGCTTCCACAGGCCTCTGGGATAGAGAATTCCAAAGATTCACAACCCTCTGAGTGGAAACATTTCTCCTCATCCCGGTCCTAAGTGCCTTCCCCTTATTTTGAAATTGCATCCTCTGGTTCGAAACTCCCCAACCAGAGGAAACATCTAACCTGCATCTACCCTGTCTCTCCCTTTGAGTACTTTATAGGTTTCAGTGAGATCATCTCTCATTCTTCGAAACTCTAGAGAATACAGGCCCAGTTTCCCCAATCTCTCCTCATAGAACAGTCCCGCCATCCTGGGAGCAAGTCTAGCGAACCTTCGATGCACTCCCTCTATGGCTATAATATCCTTCCTAAGAAAGGGGGACCAAAATTGCACACAGTACTCCAGGTGCCATCTAACCAAAGTCCTAAACGATTGAAGCAAGATATCACTACTCCTGTGCTCAAATCCTCTTGCGATAAAGGCTAACATACCATTAGCATTCCTAATTGCTTGCTGTACCTGCATGTTAGGTTTCAGTAACTTATTGATGAGGGCACACAGATCCCTTTGTACATCTACACTTTCTAATCTATTACCATTTAAGAAATATTCTGCACATCTGTTCCTCCCACCAAAGTGGATATTGTCCCATTTTTCCACATTATATTCCATCTGTCATGTCCTTGCCCACCAAGTCTGTCCAAATCCACTTGAAGCCACTTTGCATCTTCCTCACAACACACATTCCCACTTATCCTTGTGTCATTCATGAACTTGAAAATATTACATTTGGTCCCCACATCCAAATCATTGATAAATATTATGAACAGCTGGGGCCCAAGTACTGATCCTTGCAGTAACCCACTGGTCACAGCCTGCCAATGTGAAAATGACCTGTTTATTCCTACTCTCTATTTTCTGCCTGTTAGCCAAGACTTAATCCATGCCAGTTTATTACTTCATATTCCATTTGCTAACCAACCTCGTGTTGGAGACTTTATCAAAAGCTTTCTGAAAATCCAAGTATACTATGTACACCAATTCCCTTTTATCAATTCTATTAGAAACATCCTCAAAAAACTCCAACAGATTCATCAAACATAATTTCCCATTCATAAATCCATATTGTCGATGCCCAATCAAATCATTATTATCCAAGCATCCACTTATCACATCCTTTAGAATACGTTCTAATATTTGCCCTACAATTGATGTAAGGCTAGCAGGTTTGTAGTTCCCTGTTTTCTCTCTCCTTCCCTTCTTAAATATTGGATGACAATTGCTACCTTCCAATCTGCAGGAACCATTCCAGAATCTATAGAATTTTGGAAGATGATCACCAAATGCATCCACTATTTCCACAGCTACCTCTTTCAACACTCTGAGATATAGATTTTCAGATCCTGGGGACTTATCAACCTTCAGTCCCATTAATTTCTCCAATACAACCTTCTTGCTAATACTAATATCCTTCAATTCATCATTCTCCCTAGTTGCTAGGATCTCGAATTCTGGGAGATTTCTTGTATCTTCCTCAGTGAAGACAGATGGAAAGTAATCATTTAGCTTCTCTGCCATTTCTCTATTCCCCATTATAAATTCTCCCAACTCTGCCCGTAATGGACCCACATTTGTCTTAGCCGAACGTTTCCTTTTTACATATAAAAGTTTTTACAATCCGTTTTTATGTTTTTTGCTAGTTTTCATTCATATGCTATTCTCCCTTTCTTTATCAGTTTCTTGGTCATCCTTTGCTGTATTCTAAAATGCTCCTAATCCTCAGGTTTACTATTATTTCTGGCAACATTATAGGCCTTTTATTTTAATCTTATACAATCTTCAACTTCCTTTGTTAGCCACAGTTGACTGACTTTGTTTTTGGGTTTTTGTGCCTTGAAGAAATGTATAGTTGCTGTAAACTATGTCATAATTCTTTAAAGACTATCCATTGCCTATGTACCACCATATCTTTTAATGTATTTTCCCAATCCACCTCAGCCAATTTGCTTCTCAAACCTTCATAATTTCCTTTGTTCAAATTTAACGCCCTGGCTTCAGATTAACCTACTTCACTTGCAAACATATTATAAAATTCTATCATATAATGGTCATTCATCCCTAAAGGTTCATTTACAGCAAGATTATTAATTAGCCCTTTCTCGTTACATAATACTAGATCTAAAATAGCCTGTTCTTTAGTCAGTTCCTCAACATACTGCTCTAGAAAACCATCCCTAACACACTCCATAAACTCATCCTCCACAACATTTGTGCTCATTAGAATTACCTAGTCTATATGTAGATTGAAGTCACCCATGATTACTGCATTGCCCATGCTACATGCTTCTCTCATCTCCTGGTTAATACCATGTCCCACACTACCACTACTGTTTGGTGGCCTATAATCAACACCTACCAATGTTTGCAGCCCCTTGCTGTTTCTTAGCTCCATCCAAACATTTTCCACATTTTGTTCTTCCGATTTGAAATCCTCCCTTACTAATGTACTGATCATATCCTTTGCTATCAGCACAATACCACTTCCTTTTCCTTTTTGCTTGTCCTTTCTAAATGTCAAATATCCTTGAATGTTAATTTCCAAGCCTTGGTCACCTTGTAGCCTCATTTCCAAAATGGCAATTAGATCATACTCACTTACCTCTATTTGTGCCTTTAAATCACCTATCTTGTTGTGAATGTTGTGTGCTTTCAGGTTGGGTGCCCTTAACTTTGTCTTTTTGGTATTATTCCGCATTCTTAGCTAGGTGGTGCTCTCCTTTGTTTTACCTGCCTTCTAAATCACTTGCTACTTTTCTATTTCATGTTACCAGCTTTACTTCCTTCCAATTTGAGTCACCCCTCAGGTTCCCATTCCTCTGACAAACTAGTTTAAACCCTCCCCAACAGCTCTAGCAAATCCCCCTGTAAGGGTATTAGTCCTGGTCCTATAGCCAAGTGGTTATGGTACTGGGTTTGTAACTCCAAGATCAAGAGTTCAAATCTCACAGTGGCAAACTATGAAACAATGTAACTTCATCTGAAACAGATGGAAACAGGTTTGTACTCGAAAGAGTTATAACCCATCCATCTTGTACAGGCCCCATCGGCCTGAGAACCAGTCCCAATGCCTCAGAAATCTGATGCCTCCTATACTAATTCTCCCACCACTTGATCAATTGCTGAATCCTCCTATTCCTCTGTTCACTAGTACATGGCACTGGGAATAATCCTGAGCTGATTGCTTTTCAGGTCCTGCTTTTTAATTTCCTTCCTAATTCTGTAAAATCTGCTTTCAGGACCTCATCTCTCTTCCGACCTATATCATTGGTACCAATGTAGACCATGACATCTGGCTGTTCACCCTCCCCCAGAAGGATGCCCTGAAGCTGCTGCATGACATCCTTGACCTTGGCACCAGGGAGACAACACACCATCCTGGAGTCATGTTTACAGCTGCAAAAACACCTATCTGACCCCTGACTATTGAATCCCCTATCACTATTGCTCTTCCACTCTTCTTCCTCCTCTCCTGAGCAGCTGAGTCACCCATGGTACCTCAGACTTTGCTGTGGCTGCACTCCCCTGAGGAACCATCATCCTCACCAGTATCTAAAATGGAAACCGTTTAGGAAGCAAGATAGACTCAGAGGACTCCTGCACTACCTACCTGATTCTATTAGACAGTCTGGCGATCACCCATAAATGGAGAATCCAGCCTATTAAATTGACTAGGGTTTCCCGCTTGCAATCTCACCACCACCCCCCTCCCCCCATGCCCGACTCGGAATCCTCCTTTGTATTAATATTTCAGCCATAGCCTCTACTTAACACTTCATAAGAAAACAAAAATGAGTTTGGTACAGATTGGGTACAGATTCAATGGTACTTGACAAAAGGGAATAGATAAATACAGGAAGGAGAAAAAATTACATGGGTTTGGGGCAAAAGCAGAGGCTACTCTTTGAAACAGTTGGTGCAGACTCAATGAGCTGAATGGCCTCCTTCTGTCCTGTACTATTCTTTGAGTCTATGACTGGAAAATCACAGTGTAGGGTCTCAGTAATACAAGCACCTGGCACTACATCTTTGTACTCAGTGTAATCATGCCATCCCATCTGAGAACTTAACACCTCCAGTGAGTGCACTGCACTTGCTTATTCTCCTTTGCAGCTAAGGGAAGCCTCTGTTGAAATTTGGCTATCGTACATGATAATTGGGAAGAATCAGATTATTTGATGAAAGCAATCAGCTTCTGTTTTTCATATTCATCTGTTTAACTGTAGCAGCTTCATAATAGCCTCCAAATGTCTGATTATAAGATTAATTGGCTATTAAGGAATAGAGCTATAGGCCTATAAGGCTGTTTGTAAAGGCCCCTGGGAGATGCAGTAAGTATACTGAAATTTAACGTTAGTCCTCAATTAGAATTCACATTGTGAATGCTATAAAAATGGAAAAAATATGCCATTTTGACTTGAACTTGTACAATATAGCTGATTGCAAGTGAAGAGGGAATACCTGCGTGTGCCTATATATCTTTGGAGGCCTTCTGAATTCTCCACCAGATGTGAACTGTTACTCAAGGGTGAAATTATTATTTAAGTATTCAGTGAAAGGTTGATTACCATAATAATTCATGATATTATCAAAGAATAAAGGTGATATATTTTATAATCTAGCATGTAATTTATTGCACACAAGTTTTTGTGGCAGCTCCTTATTTAAAGTTAAAGAAATTGGTGAACAATAAATTTGGACAATGACCATATAAATGGTATGGACTACAACCCTACACAATGGCTTCAATAGTACCTCACAAACATAATTTACCAAAGATGATGTGTTGCACTCAGGGCCATTAAAGCAGACGAAAACATCCATCATATACGAGTTGTTCTTTTTGAAATGAGTTTTTGCAGTGCCAATCAAGGTCCACATAGGCATACCCTCAAAGCACCAAACTATACCTAATTTTTCACTAATTAAGGTTAAACTGTCAATCTCACTCGGGTGACAGGATAACTGGTATGGGATATAGAAAACTACACTGGTGTAGTATGGAGTGCTTTTCGGAGGTTGAAATTGAGGTCAGCACGTTATTGAAAGAGTAGGGTGAACATTACTAGCCATGTTGTACTTAACTTGAGATTAGGTCACAGAAATGAAAAGTGTGCCACTCCTCAGCAGCAACATCTCTCTCCTCACTGAAGGACATTTGATGCAATATTGATTGAATCAGCATTTTGTCACTAATAGCTTGATTAGACTTGGTTAGATTACTTTTAACACTGCCCTCTTAAAAGGGACATTTGCATGTAGACTTTCTTTACCTAAGGAACCCAATGGCATCTTCACTAATTAAAATAAAGTTTCTTTCTTCTTGATGAGGACAAAATAAGAAAATAGGAAAAGGAAATAATAGGCAATGTCAACATATTTCTGAGTATTGTAGAGTTACAACTGCGATGGAGGAGTGTGCGAATTATCAAGCCCCACTATTCCGCAGGCCATACCATTAATTTAAATGTTTAATTTTCTCACCGAAATGGCCGGTTGTTTATTCATACTTCTAGTACCCAGGAGAAAAGAGACTCTAACCAGGCTTCTTTCAAAAACTCAGAATGATTAATTTATTTTAAAACAAAACTTCTTTCAACAAGTTGCAAATACTGGTTATCACACAATTATAATCGGAAAGTATAACTGTCTATCTATTCCTAAAGAATTCCCCCAGCACACACACAGACAAACAAAGGACAAAGAGATAGAGTCTCTCTGCAGAGATGGGCTTAGGAGGATGGGTGTTATAAAATAAAGGATAAAGTTGGCCTGGAGTTCTCTTATGGTCCTTGTGATGCCTGGAAATTCTCACCAACTGGTTTCAACTTTGCAGGTCCAAATGCAGATACACTCAGATGAGGGTTCTGTAGGCTACAGGATGATGGCCACACACAATTTTAGGCAAGATAGAGAGAGAGGGAGCCAGTCAAGGTGGCCTTCTTTCCTCAGCTTGTTCTCCAGCAAGACTGCCTTCCAAACAAGTAGGTTTACAACTTAAGTTTTTTATCCTCTCTCCCATGTGATTGCCTTTTTGTCTCTAAGCTTTTCGTTAATTCAAGTGCCTTGCTTTTCAACACAAACAAACAACTGCTTCTCAAGTACTATATAGGTCAGGTGATTTCTTGGAAGAGGCCTGCTTGTTGACAGTTCCAAAATGACCTTATGGCATTTTAAGAAAAATCCCAGATTAGCATCCACATGCCCAGATCATGCCAAATCTGTCTGTTTTGTAAAAGAAAACTTCAGTCTTGAGAGATATGATTCTAACAATAGGGAAATTTAAATTACCGGCCAACCAAATAGAGCTCTCTCTGAAACTCAAGTTGAAAGTATGTCATAATGATCCATCAGGGTAGGCTTATAACTGTAGAAAATGATTATTTTAAAGTACAAAATGGAGGTCTTGTGGTTCAGTAGGTAGCACCCCTACCTCCGAGCCAGAATTTCTAGGTTCAAGTTCCATTCCAGGACTTCTTGGCCACAGAAGGAGCATTCACGTGTGGTTCAAACAGGTTGATAGCCTGCTAATCCTTTCAACACTTCCCTACTATTTCCCAAAGGGAAAAAATGTGTGAAAATACCATACAAACTGTACAACATGGTTAAATTATATGTAGTCGAAAAAAATAAAATTGAAAAAAGGAGTTAGATTTAGATAGCAACTTTTATGACATCAAGACATCCCAAAGCGCTTTATTGTCAATTAAGCACTTTCGAGGTGCAGTTTCTGTTGCAATGTAGGAATTTAAGGGATTATGAGGATTATCCTATTGACAAGCTGTAATGCTACACAGTTATGCATAAGTGTTCTAAGTGTTCTGAAGTGGGTCCTTCTACCTTGGACTTTAGATGTGGGAGCTGCTGTTTAGACAGACTGTAGACATACCCTGGTTCTGCTTAACACTTTTTATTAGTACTACATTTAAACAGGTTACAGAGTAGGCACGTTGCTCCCAGGCATGTTTCCAGCCTCTCTCGAGAGAGAGACAGTCTAACACATGATTGACTGATATCAGTAGTACATCATCATCTCTGTCATACATTAATATATCCCATCTGTTTAAACCTTTATACAATGCCTCCCCCCAAGTACTTTTTAACAACAACATGAAACTATGTCTTTAACTATATACATTACATTTCTGTAGCTCCCTTTATAACAACTACAAATTCTACTCAACTCCAACTCCCACTCTTCCTCTCCCCAAGTCACAGTGCTGGGAGATTCAATCTCCCATAGTGTTCCCAGCCCTTAGGGAAGACATCTTTGAGACATGAGGACTTTCTCCCACATCTGGCAGGACATCATCATACAAAATAGGACAATAATTTAGCATCATTATTGTCAGCATTGCTGGGAAGCAGAGTGTAGGTTTCAGTTTGATTGAACTGCAAGGACAATGAAGACTTTTCACCAAAAGACTGACCCAAAAGAGAAGACTGAAGGTAATTGACCTTTGGAACCTCTGGGACTAGAAGAGAAGAACTCAAGACACTCTGGGGAACTTGTTGCACCCTGGAAGGACTCTGGAAAGAAGACTCAGAAGAGGAATAATCTTCAACTCCAGGAAAGACTGTCACAGTTGTATCCTCCACTGCTGTATCAAAAGACTGAAAAGGCATTGATGATCTGAAATTTCAATTAACTTAAACAGAAAAGGAACAAAACAATCAACTTCTTGTAAGACTATCAGGAAAAGAAGAAGAGATGATTTCCCAATGATATTTCTGGAGGACTGTCTACTTAAAAACTTACAGAAGTAAGCAGTGGTAAGAGAGTTGTACTTCTCTCTTTACGAGGTAGCTCCATTATTGGCAACGGGAAGAACGGCTGAGGATATGGAGACAAGACAGCTTCATCTTCTGTGATGATATACATTTCCTGTAGACAATCAGCTCAGGAACAAGATTGCTGTATAGGGTTCTGCAGCTTCAGAAGTGCTAAAGATTCTGCCACAGCTCTTGTGCTGACCTTCAGCTTTGAAAAGAAGACTTTCAGCTAGGGCTGAAGTATGGCTGGGAAGGTACCAGGTCTTTAGCAGTATGATCCTGAACTCAGGCAAGCATCCCCTTTGGAAGACTCTTCATGGACAATGAGAGATAGACCAGGCAATATGTTGGTAGATTCAGTGGAACTAAGAACTGAATGCTGCTCGGGCACTCAAAGCACAGCTGACTGTTCTAAGAAGACAACAGAGACTTCATAAGGTGCACCCATCAACTAGAAAGATTAATTATTCTCTAGGACCTCAACCTTCAAGAGATCATTCAGTACTGCAAGGGATTCTTCTTCATCACTCTCTGGGAAGAGCTAATTCAGGTCCAGCTGCTCTTCATGAGGATGGTCACCATCTGCTGCAATGCCTTTTGTATCCTCCATCTCTGGCCTTACTTCATGAAGAACTAAGAGATTCCTATCTTATATGTCTACCTAGGCCTAGTGGATGGTGTCCCTGTGAAAGAATGGAATTTGCCACTGAGTGTATAAACTTCCTCAGCGTCTGAAGGTTGAATTTCCACTAAATGAAAGGTTGAAGATTGTTGCATGAAAGACAGTGAGCTGTTCAAATAATGAGCATTGTCTGTTTTTTCTGGATTCCTAGAAGTATGCCAACGTCAAAACTCAATAAGGATGTACGTTGATTGTGAAGAACATAGAGAGAATCATGATCTGTCACCCCTTGTAGCTAAAAGGAGCAATAATCCTGCCTTTAATTGGAAGGTCCATGTCGCTTGGACCTTGTAACTTGATGTCTCATGGATGAAGGGCTATTGGCTGAAGCCAGTCGAGGTCATCTGCTAATATGTTAACAACAACTCCAGTGTCAATTTTAAAAACTAGGAATTCTGTAATTTTGTCTTTTTCTTGACTTTCCATTTCTTGGAAGGAATGTTTCATAAATACTTTCTGCTCTTCGACTTCAATTAAAATGGCTAAACTTGTAGAAATGCTTGAAATGTCCAGTTTTGCCATGCTGGAAGCATTTCACCCCCTCTGCTGGGCAGTCTTGGTATCCACGCTGGGTTTTCACACCACAACGCAAGCATCTCAAAATGGCTGCCAGTGTGGAGTTTTCCACCCTTTCTCTTGATTTGACAGGTTTTCTTTGGCGTGGGGCTGCTGTCCGTGGCCCTACCCAATCTACAGAGTCATGTAAGGCCTCAGAGTCACCCAGAATTATAACCCAGTTAAATGCCCTAATTTCAAAGGTTTCTTCACTCTGTGGTTCTTTCGGTAACACAAATGTATTTTTTACATTGATGTCTCCGTGGCTGCCTCATATTCTGGACTGCTTGATTCAAAGTAAGATCATCTTTGGTCTGCAAAAAGTCAGAGTTTTTCATCCCGGATGATAATGCAACCACAGATTAGCTCGTCCTTCAGCTCCCCATATCCACGAGAACTAGCTGGGTGATATAGGTCGGTTAGGAATAATTTAATCAATTCCCCAGATCATTGTGAGGCTTGGTTAAAAGATGCTTGTTCATTTACTAAATTTTGCTTCAGGCTAAAATAGGGGACAAGCACTTTAAGAATGGACTCAAAGTCCACGGTAGACTTCTGCACCCTTGCCTTATGAGAACGTTGTCTGCTACTGGACTTACTGCATAAAGAAGGGAATTAACCTGAAGCTTTTGCTCATTCTTGTGAAGACCTGATGCTGCTCAGTACAGGAGAAAATGGTGTTTCCATAACTCCCATTGCTGGCCTCTCTGCGGGCCTTCAAGGCAGTCAAATGGATGGGCCAAGGGCAGGGACTGCTCACCAGGTATGGTCATCTTTGCCTCTCTCCAATGTGCCTCCTTCTTCTATTGCTTTTTATGAGTTACCCTCAAAGGTTTCTGTGGTTCCTTCGATAACACTGATGTGTTTTTTACATTAATGTCTCCATAGCTGCCACCATGTTCTGAGATGGGTACTTCCATATTGGACTCTAGGCATGGGACCTGATTTTTAGATAGACTGTAGAAAAACTCTAGTATCTGCTTAACATTTGTTTATTAGTATTACATCTAAAGAGATTATAGAATGGGCACTTTGCTCCTAAGCATGATTCCAACCTCTCTCTCTCTCAAGAGAGAGAGCCTAACACATGACTGACTGATGTCAGCAGTGCATCATCATCTATGTCATACATTAGCATATCTCATCTCTTAACCCTTTTACTACATGATCTAAGGACACTGACAATTTGCTTCCAAGAAAAACATTTCAGACGCAAATTTGACCCCAAATGTCAATCAGCTATCAGTAGTCCTTTTCAGTATATAATATGGATTTAATCATTATTATATAATAAACTTTCTGGTATCCTACCAAGAAGTATTTTGTAAAACCCCATGGAACCATGGCCAATTAAGGCCCGCCCAGCACGACGTCCGCTCAGAAGCGCTATGCGCTCCCTGTGCAGGTGGGGGGAATCCCTAAACCCGAGAGGGTGCTCTTTCGCACATGCACACGGAAGAGCACACTCATCTCACATGAGTTGGGACATGTCCATAATTTTTTTTAAAAAACTTTAATAAATTTTTTTAAAAGCTACGTGAAACCTCATCCTGCCGGTGGATGAGGTTTTATGCTTTTTCTAATTCCCGCCAGGGCTCCTGGCCTGCCCGCCAGCCTTAAGGCTGGACGGGCAGGTCCATTAATTCGCTAAATGACTCTGTCAATGACCTCAATTGGCCATTGACAGGCCGGCGGGTGCACAGCTGATTTTGCTGCTCCCCCGCTGACCTGAAAATTTAAATGGGGCGCGGCACTCCCCACTCACCAGCAGGAAAGTCCTGCCCCACATGTTTTAGCTTGTGTTTTTTGAATATCTTAAAAACCTCAATCACATCAATCATGTTTCTCTCTTCTATGAGGGAGTGTTCTCCTTTATAATTTAAGTTGTTCTGTCACAAATAACTGTAAGTAACCATGGGCAGCATTTTCTGGTCTGGGCGTGCGTCCCGACGTCATTTAGATTTTCAGTTCAATGGCCTATTAAGAACATTAAAAAAGTAATTAAAATGATTAAGGGACCTGCCCATCCAACCTTAAGGTTGGCGGGCAGGCAAAGAGCCCAGGCGGCCTTCCGAGAAAGCATGAAACCTCATCCATGGGTGGGATGAGGTTTCATGAGGGATTTAAAATGTTTGGAAAATTTTCAAATAGAAGTAGTGGACATGTCCCAGCTTGTGTGACAATGTCACATGAGGAGACATGTCAGGAAAATCTTTTCTTACCTTTAATAAATTACTAAAAGTTCAACCGACCTCCATGAGGCAGCACTTTGCCTCATGGATATCTGTGCATAAGAGCGCACAGACCCACTCAGGGAATCACACCCCCCCCCCCCCCACCCCCCCACAACACTGACCCCACCTGTACAGGGAGCGCACAACGCTTCTGGGTGGACATCATGCTGGGCGGGCCTTAATTGGCCCGCCCACATAAAATGGCGGTGCGCCCCCAACCGGGGGTACCAATTGGGAACCCGCCCGCTCGCACAAGAAAATGATGCCTCATGGCTAAAATTATGGCCAGATCTTTACAGCCCCGCCACACGCGTCTCCCCCGGCGGATGTGGAGAGCCATTTAAATCTCCATTCAGTTCAGCAGGACCTTAATATCCTGCCTGGCAAGAGAGGCCGTAAAATATTGGTCCATGCATATGGACAAAAAGGATTGTTTTACCAGAAACTACAGCTAAAAGTTATCATTTGAAAGGAATGAATGCAATGGGCATAAACAGAAAAGATTCTGGGTTATTTCAGTGCGTATTCATTAATATCTGGTATCACTCAGTACAGAAGCTTAAAGCAACTTAGCAACTCTCCATTACATCCTTATAATCCATTAAATTTTGCAATCTTTGGTCCTAAGGTAATTGAATTAATAATTTTAAGCAGATAAGCAGGTTGTTTAACTTGAAAAACTAGTATAAGACTAGAGCATATGTAAAAAAATTATAAGCCTTAAGCTAAATTATAAAGTAGAACACTCCCTCATAGAAGAGAGAAACATACTGCCAAAGGATGCAATTGATTCAGGATCAGTCAACAGTTTTAAAAGGGGAGCTTGAACAATAGTGTTGGGAAGGAAGATTTAGTATTGTGTGGGTAAAAGCATTGACATTTTTCAGGGAGGTGGGAAAGGAATCTTATAGGGGAAATTGATCTTCAGCCTAGTATAAAATTAACAACAGTGAATCAATAGTTCATTTTACACCCTGCTCCCATTGTTTCTTTCCATTTGAAGTTAATATCAGATACTGGTTTTTAGGGCAGAGAAAAGAAAAGAGTCCCTGACAGAAAACATACATGAGGCCTGAAGCATTGCTCATGGCAAACCTGCATTTTTCAATTCTGAGGAAATCCGTATTTTTGGCAAGAACTTGAGGACCCACAACTCTAAAACCTAAACTAATTCTCTGTGAAACACTTTTTTAAAACATAAAGCTCCTTATTTTTGGGGGAACATAGGAAGCCAAAATAATTTAAATTACTTCTTGGAAATTTCAAACCAATTTCGTTCTCAGTAGTTCCAAACAAATCAGTTCCTTCGTTCGAAGAATCTCCAAGTTGACTTTATTTAAGCAGAATACCTCTTTTTAACATACTAGGAAAGAGTTACCAAGATTTGTTGGATTTTAAATATTTGACTATTCAAAGTTTTAAAGAGGATCTGTCAGTCTCATACAAACTGCAGCAATCACAAAAACACTGTCTCAGTTTTCATTATTCCTCTACAGCCTGTAACTTACAAAGTTTACTACATTGTGTCAGGGTAGGACTAGTACAGGGATCTGAATTGAAGCAGATCTTTTTTTAGAAAAATGTGTTCCTCTCCTGTGACTGCATTTAAAGGAAATGCCACTAAGTCAAAGCTAGAGAAAAATACTTCATTTTATCACAAAGTGCTTCTCTGAATTATAAATGACTGTCAGATTACATTGTCACTGTTAATTATTGTGTTCCTTGGAGTTCCTTATTTTGCCATAAGTGTTACTGCTGTTGAATCCACTGTGACACTTTGCACATGCCATATGTAACCAACAGTACAAGTGTTACTTACAGGGTGGGAGCAACTTTTTTGTGTTTTTTTGACAAATTAATGTCAGTTGGAGTTTCCAAACAATTCTTCTAGCCGTGCACTTGAACTTGATGAAACCCAGGAAAAACTATAAACAGCCATATGCTGCACTTCATCAGGATTTCTGAAGATCTTATGGCAGGAGATGATGGAACCCCTACTGAAATTATACCCCAATAAATATAATTATAAACAACTCCAGATACAGGTACTTGGAAAAATTTACCAAAACTGTAATCCACGTTGTGCATGCGTGTATATGTATGCGTGTGTGCATTTTGAGGGTTACAACGACGTCTGCATTATTGAGTTGAAAGGTATCGAATTGAGTAAAATGAAGTGATCCCCAAACAACTGATCCCAGCTGAGCAAATGTTAACCCAGTTGAAAAATGAAGTCCAATAAATTAGAAAAGTAAATGTTGGTTCTCCTCCATAATGTGCAGAGAGATTAAAAAATATGCTCATTATTCTTGGACTGTTCTGCTGTTGTTTGTTCCATAATAGCATGCAGCTTTTTGACAAGTTTACAGCCTGTGTTTCAATATCTATAAGTTCAGCCAAAGCTCATAATTTTAAAGACAAAATGTTTTCCTTCTGTGCTCCAGAAAGCATAATTCTTTTCAATACAGTAGGTCAGGATAGACAACAAGTTACCCACACTGATCATATAAGATGAGAAACTGAAGCTTGTAACAGAAACACACCAGAATATTTAAAGGAAAAATTCTCCAGTGGAACTGTGGACTTGCTGCAGTTTTATTTATTCCTCTATTTAAATATTACTTCAACCTATGAAAGCTAAAAATGGTTAGCTTTCAACTATTCAAAACGTCGAAAAGAAAGTAAAGCTTTCATCATTGTCGGCTGTCCCTCGATTCAAGAATGATATCTACTCAGGATTACGAATTTCTCCCCTGGGCCTTCATGTGACTGAACAGGTCGATTCCCAATTCACAGATCTTTGAGCATAAAGACAGGGTGTCCCATAAGGTAGAGGGATCCAGAGTGCAGGATTTGCTTCTATTTCTTTCCTTCTCTGCTGTCACTCTATCTCATAATTAAGACGTTGCGAGTCAAAGTGTGGTCCAGCTTGAAGGACAAGTTTTCATCATTTTGAACAAACTCCCCCCAGTCCTGGTTGTCAATGCTGCTTTACTACAAGGAGAGCTTCAGAATGTCGTTGAAGCATTTTCTTTGCCCTCCTTGGGATGCTGGCTATTTGAGAGTTGAGGAATTTGAGGTTTGAGAGTTGAACTGGCAGGGGAGAACTTTTTTTGGCCATCCAGACACAATGTTCCATCCATCGAAGTTGATTTTGCAGGAGTTTTGCCTGAATGTCTGTGGAGCTGGCTTCAAGAAGACACTGGCTTTGTTCAACAGTCCTCCCATTGAATCCAGTGGATGTGGTGGAGGCATTGCTGGTAGAATTTCTCTGGTGCTCTCATGTATGGCTGAAACGCAGTCCAGGTCTCACTGTGGTACAGCAGTGTGGTGATGGCAACTGGTCTGCACACTAGGACCTTTGTTGACTTGCAGAGGTCTCTGGATTGTAGAAGGCTGAGCTGGTGCAGCTGATCCAGTGTTGGATCTCCTTGTCAATGGTGGCCTTTCGAGAAAGGCAGCTGCCAAGGTATGGGCAGGACTCAACATATTCCAGAGTCTCTCCTTCAACCTATATGGGAAATGGAATATTTGACTGTCCAGGTGTAAGTTGATATATGAGTTTTGTTTTGGTAACATTCAAGGACAGGCCGACTTTCCTGAAGAGATCCAGAGTGGCTGGCAAATCGGGTGCAGAGTGAGCAACAACACTGCAGTCATCTGCAAACTGTAGATCATAAATGTCAGTGGTGGTCAGTTTAGCATTGGCACATAGGCAACTGAGGTTAAAGGGTTTTTCAGCGAGGCAGTGTTTCATATTTGCATCAGAGAGCCGTTGGTCTTTGATGAACTGAATTGCCACTGTCAGGTAGATTGTAAATCAGGGCTTCCCAAACTGTGGGTCACAATCCCCAATGGGGCCACGAGGTGAGATTTTGGGGTCACAAGCTTAGAGGCAGCAAAGGCTGCCTTGGATCTCAGGTTGATTTCCAATAGCTGCGAGGCCCCTTTAAATCCTCACCAATTTTGTTTGTGGCCTAATTGACTGCTCTCTGAGGCCTGATTGCAGCAAAAAAAGAAGCTTGCAAAAAGGTAGGTGTTTATTTGGCCTTTTTCTCAACTCCACAGCAGCACCCCCCATCCACCCCGCAACTCCCATGTTTAGCTCCTGTTCCCCTCTGACATGAACTGAGAGTTGGTTAATGGACAGAAAACAGAGAGTAAGAATAAATGGGTCATTCTCGGGTTGGCAGGCTGTGACTAGTGGGGTACCAAAATGATCAGTGCTTGGGCCGCAGCTATCACAATCTATATCAATGATTTGGATGTGGGGACCAAATGTAATATTTCCAAGTTTGCTAATGATGCAAAACTACATGGGAATATGAGTTGTGAGGAGGATGCAAAAGAGGCTTCAAGGGATATTTTTCCAAGCCACACACCATCCTGACTGGAAATATATCACCGTTCCTTCACTGTCAGTGGATCTAAATACTGGAACTCCCTCCCTAATAGCACTGTGGGTGTACCTATACCACAGGGACTGCAGCGATCAAGAAGGCAGTTCACCATCACCTTCTCAAGGGCAATTAGGGATGGGCAATAAATGCTGGCCTAGGCAGTGATGCCTACATCCCGAGAATGAATTTTAAAAAACAAGCATCACTGAGATTTGTGACTCGAACAATGACATAATCCAGGGGGTGCCAGTGCTTTGTTCTAGGATGCCTCCATGTGGTTTTTGTCCTTCTGGCTGAATAGGGTGTTTGTTATAATGAGGCCATCCAGAGCACACTTTGTCAGCAGGAGGACACCATTTTCATGGGCTTTTCCCACCCCATTTTTCCCAATGGTTACACTCCAGACATTGGAGTCACAGCCTACCCTGGTATTAGAGTCCCTCAGAAGGATGATCTTTTCTTCTTTTGGGATGGCAGTGAGGACTTCATCCAGGTCAGAATACAACTTTTCCTTAACATCTTCTTCATCAGAGTCAAGGTCAGGGCATAGGCATAATGATTACAGTGGCATCTTGGTTACGGCTGAAGTGTAGGTGAAGTGTCATGAGCCTTTCATTTACAGTAAGTCCTCACGTTTTGCATTCCTGAAAATTGTGACTTTAAGTGGAACGACTTTAAGTGAATCTTGGGTTCTCAGAGGAATCAATGTTAAATGTTATTAACCAATATTTGGTTCAATCGGACATTTTTCACCCAGAAAATTCAATGTACAAGTTGAAATACTGTACCATGCATGAGCAGCACTGTGCATTCCTAGCTGAAATAACTTTCAAAACAAAATACATCATTAAATATAAAAGAAATACTGTATAAATTCAAATTACATGACACTCACCAATCTCTCTTTCTTCTTAGAGTTAGGTTTGCAGGTGACTTGTTTCCACTCCAGTTCATAAGTTCTGAGATGGCTGATAAGTCCAATGTGCAACCTCCAGACTCTGCCACATGTGGGCAGGTGTTGCCTGGAAAGTCAATTAGATGAATTGCTTGAAGGTTTTACACTCTGTCCACCACCTTGACTTAGCCTCTGCATGTTCCTGATCAAGTCTCTCTGTATTCGATACCCTCTCAAATGAATGTTTTCCCATTTTGGTCAACCAGCATGAGTTGGTGGAGCTATTTGATCTCTTCAGGGATGCTTTGAGGACATCCCTACTGGGTGTCAGTGAGCAGGTTACTGCTAAGCAAGTGCCACTTGATAGCACTGCTGATAATGGCTTCCATTAATTTGCTGATGATCGAGAATAGACTGATGGGGCGGTAATTGGCCAGGTTGGATTTGACCTGTTTTTTTGTACAGGGCACACCTGGGCGATTTTCCACATAGCCGGGTAGATGCCAGTGTTGTAGCCGTATTGGAAAAGCTCTCCTCTCTCCATTATCCTGTATCATCCTCTGCTTCAAATATTTGTCCACTTTTCCCTTAAAAGATACAACTGTGCACGTTTCATCTGCTCTGTGGCAACATTCCAAATATTCTCTGTGAAGAAATTGCCCAACAGCCAGAGCCATCTTCATCAAGATCCGTCAGTTTGATTTGATAAAGAAATAAAGGGGGACGCTCAAAGGGAGGTGTCGCTTATTGTTGATAACTTGACAAAACATACAATTAAGAGAAAAATCTCAGCTCTTATTGGTTTTACATTTCAAAAGTGAAAGAAATTAAATCACTGGAATGGCCACTGACAATCAGAGCCTGGGAGAGGGGGGTGCACAAGGTGCAAAACAATAGGGCCCTTGCTCTAGGGCGGGAAGGGCTCCAGTGAATACTTTCAACATGTTGCCAGAATAACAGTGATCATTAGCCGCGAATAACTTGTCAGTTGGGATGGTCCACATGCCAGATTGGCTGAGTAGGACACAGCAGATTCTCTAGTCCCTCTTCTCTTGCTTGCTTCGTGTGAGGACAGTTCTGTTTGTTGGTCATTAGTGATGGAGGACACAGTAAACAAGGTAAAGCACCCAGCTGCACGTTAAGGTAATGGCCTTACCCCTGCATCCTGCCTCAGTTTCCTGACTCAATGTTCCAGCTCCTCTGACCCTAGTACCACATTAAATTAAGTGTCTGCAAATCCACTATCGACAGGCAAGCTTCCTGGCCTCCTCCCCATTCAACGGCCAAGCTTCCCAACCTTCTCTTGTTCAATGACCAAGCTTCCCAACCTGCATCCGCTCGATGGCCAAGCTTCCCAACCTCCTCCTAGCCAAGCTTCCCAACCTCCATCCACTCGACGGCCAAGTTTCCCAACCTCCATCTGCTTGACGGTCAAGCTTCCCAACCTCCATCCGCTCGACGGCCAAGCCTCCCAACCTCCATCTGCTTGACGGCCAAGCTTCCCAACTTCCTCCCAGCCAAGCTTCCCAACCTCCATCCACTTGACGGCCAAGTTTCCCAACCTCCATCCGCTCGACAGCCAAGCCTCCCAACCTCCTCCCAGCCAAGCTACCCAACCTCGATCCGCTCGACAGCCAAGCTTCCCAACCACCATCCGCTCGACGGCCAATCTTCCCAACCTCCTCCCAGCCAAGCTACCCAACCTCCATCCGCTCGACAGCCAAGCTTCCCAACCACCATCCGCTCGACGGCCAATCTTCCCAACCTCCTCCCAGCCAAGTTTCCCAACCTCCATCCGCTCGACAGCCAAGCTTCCCAACAACCATCCGCTCGACGGCCAAGCTTCCCAACCTCCTCCCAGCCAAGTTTCCCAACATCCATCCGCTCGACAGCCAAGCTTCCCAACCACCATCTGCTCGACGGCCAAGCTTCCCAACCTCCTCCCAGCCAAATTTCCCAACCTCCATTCACTCGACAGCCAAGCTTCTCAAACTCCAGCTGCTTGAGAGCCAAGCTTTCCAGCCTCCATCCGCTCGACAGCCAAGCTTCCCAACCTCCTCCAAGCCAAGCTTCCCAACCTCCATCCATTCAACGGCCAAGCTTCCTGACCTCCTCCCAGCCAAGCTTCCTGATCTCCTCCCGCTCAACGGCCCTCTACCAAGCCCTGAGCAGTGGGCATTCGGGAGAGGAGAGTTGAGCAGGAGGAGGTTGGGAAGGGCCATCGAGTGGGAAGAGGCTGGGAAGTTTGGCTGTCAAGCATGGGAATGGCGAAGGCTTCCGTTCTGGATTCCCTTTGCTGTCCAATTCTATCAGTGTTTATGCAGGATACCACAATGGGACATAGATCATCTATGTCAGAGGTTTCTACATGCAAAAATATTTCCAGTTATGACAGAAAATTTGCATTTGAGACAAAAAACTGTGATATAGTAATCATCACTATGTACTCAGCTTAAAATCAAGATCAAATATTGTATTTCTGACAGTGCCCTGCGGCAACAAAATCAAGAAATTTTTCCCCCAGAGCAAGGGGATTTTTTTTTTAAGCTGCTCAAATCAGGCAGTCTTTTTTGACTTAAGTCAATCCAGTTGACTTCAACTGATACAGTTTCCATTTCAAAGAATTGTTGAAGCAGCAACATGTCAACTGGCTCCACTTAAAATAGGGATGGGGTTAAAGGGGTGTGGGGGAGGGGGGAATAAGGGGCCCGGAAACAGGAGATAAATCATGGGCCCTGCTGACAATTATGATTGACGAACATAAGAAAAGAGATTTTCTCATATGCAGAGCCTTCTGAGTGTAAACAGGAATTAAGGGCTCTAATTCTTCCTCTCTCAAATATCATACACTTGGTTAGGGCCTATATTCCTGCCAGCTCTCTGCGGACTGAAGCTGTAGACCTGGTCCCAGCTTAGAGAATTTATTTACGTTACTATAACCCTAAGCTATGACTGAACATGTGTGAGTAGCTTGTTTAAATTACATGTAACATGCTGAGTTAAGGCAATGATGTACCTGCTTACAAAATAAAGTTAAACCATATGTGAAGTCATGTAAACAGGTCCAAATTACATTTTGTTTGCAGCTGAATTTTTGGCAATGTAACAGGCAAAGCATTATCCACTTGTGCTATCTTAAACCAGATGCATCAAAGTGAATCCCGGTGAGGCAAACTAACAATGTGTAATGTTGAAACAATGTAGGGCATCGTGTATCTATCAATGGCTGGCAGCATAGCACAAATCCTGTTTTGCAAGCTAAGTAAATAATCCCATTCTCTTGCATTTGGATTTTTGCTAATCATACAACTGTCCTGCATTCCAGCCAAGCTTGATATAACACTTTCTTCCCATCCAGAGCAAAATGTTTGACTGGACAAATAGTGATCTAGACAATTGAGTTACGTCCTGACAGAATATGGTTCATACTGGACCGAGGAGCTGGTGAGAAATTGTAAGTATCACACTTGGGGGCTTGAAGACTAACAAGATACTATTAATCAATTCACTATGATTCTTAATTTCATGTTGGTACCCAGGAAAATGTTTTTTTATTTTATAATTTGTTGTTACTAAAATATTTTCTTTTTTAGATATTTCTCATTTCAGTTGTGGTCAACTCCAAATAGGAAGTGGAGGGGGGGTGTGGTTGTAGGGACAAACAAGCAGTGATAGAAGCAGATCATCAAAGTTCTTTTGTTCTATTGTTGTTGACATCTTTTGATGATCTGCTTCTATCACTGCTTGTTTGTCCCTACAACCACACCCCCCCTCCACTTCTCTCTCTCTCTCTCTCTCTCTCCGCTCCCCCCCCCCAACACACATTAAACCAGCTTATATTTCAACTCTTTCTTGGACTCGAACTCGAGTTCTGTCGAAGGGTCATGAGGACTCGAAACGTCAACTCTTTTCTTCTCCGCCGATGCTGCCAGACCTGCTGAGTTTTTCCAGGTAATTCTGTTTTTGTTTTGGATTTCCAGCATCCGCAGTTTTTTTGTTTTTATCCAAATAGGAAGTGCTTGTTTGCGTATTAGCCCCTAAAATCTGCAACTCTTCTGGCGTACTTCCACCATAACTTTGTCAGCAATCTGCTGGAAGAATGAGTATTCAGCCCAGAACTAGATATCTTGGGTCCTGGCCTTACACAGGAACTTCATCTCAGCACAAGGGCTGAGCCAGAGAGCAGATCGGCAGAGATTTGCCATATCAGAAGTTCTCACTTTACCTGCATCAAATGGATCACAATCTCACTGTGGATCCATGGAGGCATAATTCACTAACAGCCAGCAAAAATGAGACCCAACCAAGGGTACCTGGCTAAAACTCAGGTCTGAAACTCAGAACAAAATTCATTTTCAAGCGAAGCCAATAGAGAATCATTATTTCTTTCCAAGGGAAGTTGGCACCTCCCATGTTCCAAAATTGTCAGTCTCCACTGGAATTCTTGGTCTCTCTTGAGATGCATCCCGATACTGCAGATGGCTACAATTGTAATGCAAAGTAGGGGCCTCCCTCTGACAGTGTAAAGCCCGTCAGGGTGAGTGGAGTAGGTTACTGGCAGGTGCATCCTGAAATTTTGTCCGGCAATTACAAGTTGCAGGCTGCTTTCTCACATATGTATGAAATTCAGCAATATTAACTCGGCAGCCTAAGTCAGTTTCCTGCTGGGCCAACCCAGCGGCAGAGAGGGTCAAGTCACAAAAGCCCAAAAATTTAATTTTGTTTTTTTAAACTTCTCTCCTGGAGTCAGAAGGAGCAGGAGTGCTCCTCTGGGAATGCTTATACTTCCCCTGCCATGAATGCTCTCATGAATGCTCAAGAGTCTGACACACCCGTGGGTGGTGAGACAGTCAATCCCACAAATTACTTATTGTTGGCTGGCAACCTTTAGGCCACAACAAAGTTCTATCGCTGTCTACCTGCCAGAAACAGGTGGGAAGTCAGTCAAAGGCATTTAAATGAGGCCTAGGTATTGAAATAGTCCAGGCATCATTTCTGGAGCAGAGGCTGAGTGTCTAACTCTCACCATTGCATATCCACTGAAACAAGATATGGTACAATGAAGTCCCACCTACACAATGTGATGCAATGCTCACCATCAGAAAAAGTACCCCACTACACCAGCATGCCATTTCCATTTCCTTCGACAGCTCTCAATTTCCAAAGTGAGACTGGCAATTTAAAGTCAATTAGTATTCATGGTATTTTGTATGGTTAATGTGTGCATATTAAGGACTGGATTGAAAATGACAAAATTAATTTCATTTGGAATGCTTATATCTATCACAGAGAGGAGGCTTCACCTCATTAACAAATGGCAGGCGACGGGGAGGTCTGGGTCATGCCTGCGGACAGACTGAAGATGTTCCGCAAAGCGGTCACCCAGTCTGCATGTCGCTTGCCATTTCAACACTCCACCCTGCTCTCATGCCCACATGTCCATCCTTGGCCTTCTGCAATGTTCCAGTGAAGCTCAACGCAAACTGGAGGAACAGCACCTCATCTTCTGACTAGGCACTTTACAGCCTTCTGGACAGAATATTGAGTTCAACAATTTTAGATCATGAACTCTCTCCTCCATCCCCACATCCTTTCTGATCCCCCTTTTTTCCAATAATTTATATAGATTTTTCTTTTCCCACCTATTTTCATTATTTTTAAATGTATTTCCATCCATTGTTTTATCTCTACCTTTTAGTCTATTTCGATCCCTTCCCCACATCCCACCCCCACTAGAGCTATCTGTATCTTGCTCGTCCTGCCTTCTAACCTTAATGTCACCTATTAGCACATTTCTTAGCTAATATCACCACCGTCAACACCTCTTTGTCCTTTTGTCTATGACATCTTTTGGCAATCTCCAACTATCACTGGCCCTCTATCCAGCTCTACCTGTCCCACAACCCCCCCTCCCCCCCCCCCCCCCCCCCCCCCAACCCTTAAACCAGCTTATATTTCACCTCGCCTCTATTTTTCCTTAGTTCTGTTGAAGAGTCATACAGACTCGAAACGTTAACTGCGTTCCTCTCCGCAGTTGCTGTCAGACCTGCTAAGTTTTTCCAGGTACTTTTATTTTTGTATTTGTTTTGGATTTCCAGCATCTGCAGTTTTTTGCTTTCACCTCATTAATCTGTGCTGGATCTGGATTCAATCAGAGGCTCCAGGGCTGAAAAAGCATTGTCTGTACCACCTAGTCGTCAAAGCCACAGCAGTTTTCTTGGATGAGCCAGGCTTAAATTACAGATGCAGTCTGAGTTAAGCAGCATTGATCTATCTTCATTACCATTACATTAAACTGGCTCTACAGGGGTGGAAAGTAATTCTCCTAATAAACATTTTTAAATTCAATCATTGATCGCTGTTGTAGGATTTTAACTCCCTCCAAGTTGTCGCCAATTACAGAATTTGGTAATCAAAGCTTCAGAGATATGGGAGAAGGTTTTAATAATAGAGCACATGGATTTGGATTTGGGAGGGTTATTAAAATTGGCAAAAATGCCAACAAGTCTGGAAGCCGACTCCAATGCATGAACTTCCAGGTTTAGCTCAGATGTGTTTTGAAGCACGAGTATTGCCTTCATTGACCTCACCAAATCCTTCGGTCATGTGAGCAGAGGCAGTCTATTTAAGCTGTTGACAAAAATTGGCTGTCTGCCAAAGCTGCTCCTTCCTTGACAAAATGAGAGATAAAGTCAACTATGATGGGGCAACACTGGAAACCTTTGGGACCCAGGGCGCAGTGAAACAGGATTGCATTCTGGGGCTGATAGTATTCTTCTCTTTGCTGCTGCAATATACCTTCATCTGAATTTTTCCAGCCCATTGGAGATGGCTGAGAAGTGGGAGGGCTGGTAACGTAGTGGGGATAAGGATCAGGAGGGGACTTGACATCTTCCCACTGCCATGGCATATCACCATCGGCGAGAACGTTAGTAGCATGGCTGGCAACCAGGCAGCCAATTGAGCTACTCAACTGGCCAATAAGAGCCATTTCCCACCCTGCGGACATTTTGCCCATCTTGGGAAGGATGAGGAAACTGCCTAGTGAAATGTGGTGGGCTCCCAGTGGGTTCCAAAGGGGCTCTCTTTGATGGGCACTCTATGGCCGAAAGTGAGGCTCCCCAGTAACAATGGCCATTCCCATGGCAATGCACCACAACCCTTCCAGCCCGATCACCAGGAACTGCCTGCTTGGCCCCTGTCTCGCCCAATCAAATTCACTAGTCTTCGAGGGTGCCTCATCATTGAGGTGCCCTATCTTTAATGATGCAGCCAAAGCAATGACCCCCACGAGTGCTGGCATTATCAAAGCTGCCAAACTGTCAGGCCTCTGATCGGGTAGGCAGCTCCTGGTATATGGCCATCGTCCATCCGATGAACGTGGCTGAGCCAGCACAGATATTATTAGCTAACTAATGAATGTATGCTGATGGAAACGGCATGCTCCAGGGCTTCTGTGCTGGTGACCTTGTCTTGCCAAGAGATGCTGAGGATCTATCTAAAACAGTGAAGGTGGAAACTGTTCAGCCTTTTCTCCTGCCTAGCATATGTTGTGCAGGTCTCACCACTGTGAAAGAGTTTTCTCAGAATGCAGGCTTGGTAGACTTGCAGTTTGGTGTTTTCCTCATTTGGATGGCATCCCTGATGCAATGTCTTAATTGGTCCCCTCTGGCAATGTGCCAACCCAGGGTGCCCCACCCACCAGAGCGAGGTCACCTTCTGCTTTCAGCCTCAGTGACTGGTCTTCAAGGTTCCCCAAAAGATTTAGCCCAGAGTGTCTACTAACATACCAGAACTGATAGGAAGCTGATCAGCCTTGCCCTCCCGAGATCCAAGACAATAGTGCACCAAGTCCTCATCAGAGAGTTGACCTTCACTGATGATGCCACACTAGTAGTCCATACAAAGGGACACCTTCAGCAGCAAATGGACAGACTCTCTCATGCCTGTAAAGACCATCAGTATCAGGAAGACAAATGTCATGGTCCAGGATGTTGCCATACCACCATCTATCAGCATTGACAATGTGACATTGGAGGTTGTTGATAGTTTCACATACTTTAGGTTTCACAATCACCAGCAATCTGTCATTTGATGCTGAAATCAACACGTGCATTGCAAAAGCTGTCCAAGCTGAGTAAGAGAGTTTGGAACAACTGCAACCTGACTGAGAACACCAAACTTGTATGTCTACCTAGCCTGGGTCCTCAATGTACACCTCTACAATGGTGAGATCTGGACAATGTATGCTCAGCAGGAGTAAAGGCTGAACAGCTTCCAGCTTCACTATCTCAGATGTATTATCCACATCTCTTGGCAGGACAAAACCACCAATTCAGGAGCCCTGGAGCGTGCTAATTCCATTAGCATATACTCATTGTTAAGCCAACAATGTCTGCAGTGGTTTAGCAAATGGAGGATGGCTGTATACTCAAAGTCCCTCTGTACAGTGAACTGACCACGTGTCACCGCCTGCTGGATGTCCATGCCTACCTACAAGCTCACCTGAAAGTGAGATATGCAGATGGCAGACACTTATAACTGGGATCAGTCACCAATGGCTGCAACCTCTGGAGGTTGTTTGTGCAGAGGGTCTTCGGTAGAGGCAAGGAGAAACAGAAACTTTATCTAGCTGAGAAGAGGGCTCAGAGAAAACAGGCTTTTCTGAATTTTAGATAAGCTTGGGTTCAACTTGGCGATACAGTCACATTTAACAGCAACAGAGGTACATGTCTTATCCCAGTCTGCTTCAAAGTAGCTTCGAAACACAAAATCTATGAACTAATGAGAAATTCCACTCTTGTGCTCTTCCTGTCACTTTATAAAAACCCTTAAAGAAGTTACACCTTGTTGAATTAGGTGTGAATTGGGTTTTTAATGGTGTAACGAACAAACTAACTTCATTATTACTGCTAAACACCCTCACTGGCCTTGAAGAGCTAATTTTATATTCATGGAATGTCAAATTTCTCCATTATAATGGAAATTCCACATATTTTTAAGTAACAATATTTTTAAAATTTGTTAATCCTTATTTTAGCTTCTATCTTAATCAAATCATAATCATTTAATTTGCTACCTGAAATTTTAAATTAAAAGTTTGCTATCTGTGAAAATACTTCAATGTGATTGGTTGCTGATCCTGCTTGCTGACATCACTGCTGTTGGATGCCTGGAGATCCCTTTGATTTAAACTGCTCTTGGAAAAGGGAAAGACCAATGACTGCAAAATCCAAGCCAAAAATATAGGTTGAATTTTCCCCCCATCGGGGGAGTTGTGTGGCAGCGAGCGGGAGCGAGCGAGAACCTGATTACCACCCCCGATTGGGTGCGCACTGCCATTTTACATGGAGGGGCCAATTCAGGCCCACCCAGCGTGACGCTCGCCTGGAAGTGCTGAGCGCTCCCTGTGCAGGCGGGGGGTGGATTCCCTGAGTCCGGTTCTGTGCTCTTCCGCACAAGCCTCAAGGAGGTTTGTTTAAGGTTCAAACATTTAAATAAAGAATTGAAAACATTTTAAGACATGTCCCCTCATGTGACAGTGTCACATGAGCTGGGACATGTCAAGGAACATTAACTTAAAAATTTATTTAATTCATAAACACTTCATGAAACCTCATCCCGCCTGTGGATGAGGTTCCTTGAAAAATGCAAAGGCCGCTTGGGCTCTTCGCCTGCCCATCAACCTTAAGGTTGGACGAGCAGCTCATTTAATTGATTTAATTAGTTTTAAAAGGCTTAATAGGCCTTTGAAAGTTCGGTGGGCGCGCAGCCGAGTCGGCGAGTGGGCCCCGTCCCCGCTCACCAACTGGAAAACTCTCCCCTATGTTTTTCATTGCAAGGTTTACAAATATTTAAAATACGAAAATGAACTTAGTTGCATGGACTTCAATACAAATCTACAGGTTCCAGTTCAGGGGCTGGCAGTGGCCTAGTGGTATTGTCACTGGAATTGTGCTCCAGATACCCGGGATAATTCTCCGGTTTCGTAATCCCACCACGGCAGATGCTGAAAATTGAATTTGATGAAAAATCTGGAATTAGCAGTCTAATGATGACTATGAAACCATTATTGATTGTTGTAAAAACCCATCTGGTTCACCAATGTCCTTTAGGAAAAGAAATCTGCTGTCCTTACCAGGTCTGGCACTACATGTGACTCTAGACACACAGTAATGTTGTTGACTCTTAAATGTCCTCTGAAATGGCCTAGCAAGCCACTCAGTTCCCAAGGGCAATTAGGGATGGGCAATAAATGCTGGCCCAGCCAACGACACCCACATCCAAGGAACAAATAAAAAAAAGTAAATCTGCCCACATATTAATTAGGGAACTGAAATCTGTGACTGTCTTGTAGGCCTGAATTTTTCCCTTGTCAGGCACGTGCAATCAGTGGACATGGAAGCGGAGGGGAAACGGCACCGTAACTGCGATTTCACGCTGGCTGGTCAATTAAGGGCCACCCAGCATGAAACACATCTTCCGAATGGTTGGGAAGGGTCGAGCAGGGGCCTATTGGGCGCCAGGTCCAAGGATCACCCAGCGGGTCGTTTAAAACCAGCAAAGGCAGCTCACTGAAGGCTGCCGGGGAGGATCTTTATTCGGTCCAGAGACTGGAACAAGGGCCTCACCAGCGGCAGGAAATGTCAGGCGGGAGGGCAGGTTGGGTGGGCATTCGGCCCACTGTTTTTCGTATGAGTGCCTCGTAGTCCTCGTGGAGTAGGTGTGTCTCACGCGGGACACCCTCCTACCCAGGGATGGCAGGAGGAGGCCACCGCACCAGACCAAAAAAGCTTGGGAGGAGGTGGCAGCCGAGGTCAGCAGCCACGATGTTATGCAGCGCACATGGGTGCAGTGCCACAAAAGGTTCAATGACCTGCTGTGCTCAGCAAGGGTGAGTACCGTGTTGGCATGGATCAGTATGAAGAAGTGTTAAGGGCTGGCTGTCCCCCATGGAGCGCAGGGGGTGTTAGAGCTTGAGTGCCAACTGTCAATGACACTGGAGCTGGACAAGGGGGTGAGCCCTGGCTGCTTGGCCAGAGTCCCTTGCAGCTCGAGGGCCACAACTTGGATGTGCCCTGCAAGGTGTTCTTCAAGTGGGGTTAGCCAGGCTGCAATGGCGCTGCAGGTAGAGAGTGGACTAATCAATGCTCCTCTGTCCTTTCAGAAGAGAAGTCATAACAACATTGAGAGGTCACAGACAGGTGGAGGCCCCCCAAACCTCCCAATCAAAACAAGGTTTGAACTGGATGCCTTGGAGCTGGAGAGGCGCTGTGCATCTCAGTCAGCCGGTCGTGAAGAGGCAGGGGTCTCTGGCAAAGGTAAGAGTGCAGTGCACAGAGGTGAGAGTGTCAGATTGTGCAACCATTGTTGTGTGATCTCATCATTAATGGAAGCCTCAAACCTGGAGTCCCCATTGATCATTGAAAGACGTTGGCACCATGATGCAGATCTCCATTGTCTCACATAGCACCTGGCATGAACAGGGACAGTGTGATGACTTACAGTAATAACATGTTATTGTTCTCCCTTAGATTCCCCGGCACGCACTCGAATGCAGGATCCCGAAGAGCCACCCTTGACGCCAGAGGACCAGCAGACTTCATATGCACCTACGTCCACCTGCTCTCTGCACCATGCACCAGCACAGATACAGCATCTTGGTGGGCATTAGATAGTTAGCTAGAATGTTGGTGCACAGCAATGAGGGCACTTCACACTCCCTTGAGGAGCAGACAAAGGCAGAGAGTGCCCAGGGCACTGGCAGTCAAAGGGCTGCTGGGGACCAGGATGATATTAGTCAAAGGCAGATGGTAAGCCCCTGGAATAAATGTCATTACCCACCTGAACAGAGCATCATTGACCAGCTTGATGCAACTGTGGACAGCTGATTAGGACACTGCACAAAGATACTCCACTGACCCCTGGAAAGAGCTGGAGGCATAGAAGTTGAGGGCCACTGTGACCTTTGGAGCCACTGGCATGGGGTGTCCACCCATACAGTTGGAAGTGATCTCAGGCCCAATCATATGACAAATGGAGGTCACAGTCTCCCTGGAGAAGCGGAGCCTCCCTTCAGCATTGCACCTCGGAGATACTCAGAGGTAGCTGCATTGCTGCCTGTAAGCCCTGGCAACAGGATAATGGCATCTTCTGCAGCTCCATACGCGTTGGGCTACCTGCTGGCCCTATGCCCCTGTGCCTGCGCCTCTCCTCCCACAGGTCCCTCCCCTGAAAGCTGCATTGGGACACTTGGCCTCCTCTCCTTTCTGCTCCTCTCTTCCTCAGAGGAGGAGGTGCGATCAGCAGAGACCACAAACCCCATTACCAGGGTTACAGAAGGCTCTCTCGAAGGGTCCACATGGTCAAAATTCTCCAGGGGCCTTGGAGACACCAATGAGCCCTGAACTGAAGCCTGGAATGGCTAGGAATGAAGCTCAGAACAAAGATGAAGCTGTCAAGTTCAAATAAGCAACCAGCTAAACTCCTCACTATTCACAATGGCAATGCTGCTGACCCTTTTTATCCTGCCCTTGGGTGAGGTTTTGTAAAAGGTGGGCTGCCCACCTGCCCTACTTGCCCGTACGATGAGCACGAAATCACCTGGGCAGGGTAAAATTGCGAACAATTGCCTTTTTAATGTCCTGAAGAGGCCTTTTAATTGACGGCGGTTACAGTTCCAACAAACATGTACGCCCGCCGACCTGAAAATTGCGCACATGCGAGATGATGTCGGGACACTCACCCGACCTCACCTCACGCTATTTCACGTCCGTTTGGGTCGGGTGCGCGCCTGCCCACGATGCATAAAAATTCTGCGCCAAATATAGTCATATATGGATTGTCCGGAACCTACAACACAATAAACTGCCTGCTACAGGTGAAACCAAACCTGACTTAGTGTCACGCCAGTCCCTGTGGCTGACCCCGTCACACAACAAGGGCTGGGTACAGGATTACATCAACTGATGATGTGCTGATTTAACTACTTAAATACAAACATTTATTTTCAAGTGGTTTCAGAAAGCATAAGGGTACGTTAATATAACTGAAATAAAATCTTTGAATTGGGTTCTAATGTGAGGTTACATCCCAAACATCAATTTGTTTTTTTCCTGCTTATGTCAAGCCAATCTGCACGAAATTTTCAAACATATGTCCCAACACATGAAACTAGAAACGACTGCTGATAATAGCAGACAAATGTTTGGTGTGCTGATATGACATTCTTCTGTCCACTACTTAACCAAGAGGTTAACATATTTAAAATAAATGAGTTATGACCCTTCTTTAAAATAGTAGACAGGGGAAAATCTTTTGAAGATGTTAAGCACTCATTTGTTATTAAGAGTCATTTCTACCCCCTGTTGCTCCTTTGACTGTTCAAGAAGTATTATTTTCCTGTGCTGGAAATAAAAAGCATTATAAGCTGCAATCATTAAAAAGAGAGGCAGAATACACAAAAATGTACTTTGTAGGAATGGGTGCTGAATTTTCCTCAGGTAACTGTGACTGGCTGCTTCCAATGTGACATTTATCGTATTTCTATTGATCTTTTCCTTTATTCTTTCATGGGATGTGGACTTCGGTGGCTAGGCCAGCATTTATTGCCCACCCCTAATTGCCCTTCAACTGAGTGGCTTGCTAGGACATTTCAGAGGGCTGTTAAGAGTCAACCACATTGTGGTTCTGGAGTAACATATAGGTCAGACCAGGCAAGGATGGAAGATTTCCTTCCCTAAAGGGCATTAGTGAATCAGATGGGTTTTTTACAACAATCAGCAATAGTCATCATTTCTGAGATTAGCTTTATATCCCCAATTTATTAATTGAATTCAAATTCCACTAGCTGCCATGGTAGGATTTGAACCCATGTCCCCAGAGCATTAGCCTGGGTCTCTGGACCTTAATGTCACTCCGAATTTCCTCTGGATGTTGGGCACTCCCTAAGATGGATGACAGGGGTTTTTTCTCAGTTACTGCATGGCAACAAAGGAACTTGATTTACAAGCATGTAAGCAAACTGAAAATTGCTTTCGAAAATACAAAGATTCTTCTAGCTTGAGTATTGGGTCCAGTTCTGGGCATCGCACTTTAGGAAAGATGTGAAAGTATTGGAGAGGATGTAGAAAAGATTCACAAGAATCAATCCAGGGAAAGGGAACTTCAGTTATGGAGATAGATTTGAGAAGTTTTCCTGGGAGAAAAGAAGGCTGAGAGCAGATTTGATAGAGATTCAGGATTTCCAATTCCAGGATTTTGACCCAGCGAAGTGAAGGCATGGCAATATATTTCCAAATCAGGGTGGTGTGTGGCTTGGAGGGGAACTTGGAGGGATGGTGTTTCCATGCAGTTGCTGCCCTTGTCCTTCTAGATGATAGAGGTCACAGGTTTGGAAGGTGCTATCGAAGGGGCCTTGGTGATGCGTAGATGATAAGCACTGCTGCCACTGTGCGCCAGTTGTGGAAGGAGTGGATGTTTAAGGTGGTAGATGGGGTGCCAATCAAGTGGGCTGTTTTGTCCTGGATGGTTTTGAGCTTCTTGAATGTTGTTGGAGCTGCACTCATCCAGGCGAGTGGAGAGTATTCTACCACACTCATGACTTGTGCCTTGTAGATGGTGTACAGGCTTCGAGGAGTCAGGTGGTGAGTTACTCTCTACAGAATTCCCAGCCTTCGACCTGCTCCTGTAGCTACAGTGTTTATATGGTTGGTCTAGTTCACTTTCTGGTTAATGGTAACTCCCATGGATGTTGATAAGTCCTGTTACTGGACTAGTAATCCAGAGGCCCTGGGCCGTATTTTACAGCAGACTTCGGGTCACCAACATCAGGGCACGAAGTTGGTCCTGAATCTGTACTTCAGGGCAGTGGGACCGGCTCAGTGATTTTACAACTAATAATGTCCTAATTGGCCATCTAATTAAGCAGCTCCAGAGGCTCAGCAGCCCCAGCAGGAATGGATGGATGGGACAATCGCTGTTGAGGCGGCTAGGAGACCTTGGAGTGCCTCTAGGTAAGTCAATTAAAAACAGAAATTTAGGCGGCCAAAGGTCAAAGGGGTAACCCCTCAAGGGGGAATTGTTGAGGCCAAGAGTGCTGCCTTCCCTCTCCACAGACCACTTCTTGTCACCAACAGGTCCTCTGTGGGCACAGGGTCCCCAATCAGAAGGGTCCCACACTGACCCACAAGGCAGGCTGCCATGGTATTCCTGTCTATGTGGCCTGGGCCTCCCCCAGCCCCTGTCACTGCTCTTTCACCAATGGTGGCAGGGTGAGTCCCTTACTTGGCCACATTTTTTCATTCATTGGAGGGATGAGGGCACCACTGGCTAGGCCAGAGTTTATTGCCTATCCATAATTACCCTTCAGAAAGTGGTAGTGAGCTGTCTTCTTGAACTACTGCGGTCCAAGTGGTGTAGGTACACTCACAGTGCTGTTAGGGAGGAAGTTCCATGATTTTGACCCAGTGAAGGAACAGACCCGGGGGCAGGAGTGCAGGAGCCTCAGCCTATGCCATTGCCCAACAGGCTTGAGGTTTTTCAGCTTGTTTGGATGAGAGTGTCCTCGCGAGCCACATAATTAGGGAAGTAGGGAGGATTTTAAACTAAAAAGTGTGGGCAAGGAATCAAATTTGGGAAGATATGGTAAATCAAAGAGTAGAGACAAGGAAAGAGAGAAAGGTACTAATATGGGAAATGATAAACAGACAGTGATAGGAAGAGATAGCGAGTACAAATCTAAGAATAAATCAGCAGATAAGGCTAGAGGTTACAAAAATAATAAAAGGGCAAAACTAAAGGCTCTGTATCTGAATGCACATAGCATTCAAAACAAAACAGATGAACTGATTGCTCAAATAGAAATCTGATACCCATCACAGAGACATGGCTACAGGTTGACATAAATTAGGACCTGAATATTGAAGGGTACATGACATCTAGGAAGGACAGGAGCTAGGAAAAGTGGAGGGGTAGCCCTGTTAGATAATGATGGTATTAGCATAATAGAGAGGAATGACCTAAGTTCAGGAAACCAGGATGTAGAAGTGGTTTGGGTAGAGATGAGAAATGATAAAGGCAAGAAGTCATTTGTGGGAGTGATGTACATATCCCGAACAGTAATCACACGGGAGGACGGAGTATAAAGGAAGAAATAATGGGAGCTTGTCAGAAGGTACCGTGATAATCATGGGGGATTTTAATCTACATATAGACTAGAAAAATCCATTGGACAAAGGTAGCCTAGATGAAGAGTTCATAGAATGTTTTGGGGATAGTTCTATAGAACAGCATGTTCTGGAGCCAACCAGAGGACAGGCTAAACTAGACCTAGTATTGTGCAACAAGATAGGATTAATTAATGCCCTCACAGTGAAGGTATGCCTAGGTAGCAGCCATTATAATATGATTGAATTTTGTATTCAGTTTAAGGGAGAGAAGAGTGGGAGAGAAGGCTAGTATTTTTAACTTAAATAAGGGCAATTATGCGGGCATGAAAGCAGAGCTAGCTAAAGTGAACTGACAAATGAGGTTAAGGGATGTGCCAATAGAAGTTCAGTGGAAAACATTTAAAGGGATATTTTAGAATACATAGAATAGACGCATTCCAATGAGGAAGAAAAATTTCAAGGGGAGGACCCACTATCCATGTTTAACTAAAAAAGACAGTGTCAAACTTAAAGAAAAAGCATATAATTGTGCAAGGATGAGTGGCAGGTCAGAAGATTGGACAGAATAAAAAAAACAGCAAAGAATGACTAAAAGATTAATAAGGAGGGAAATAGTAGAGTACAAGAGAAAGCTAGCTAGAAATATAAAAACAGATAGTAAGAGTTTCAATAGATATTTATAAAAGACAATAACTATTTAACAAAGTGAGCGCTGGTACTATAGAAAGTGAGTCTGAGGAATTAATAATGGAAAATTAGGAGATGGCAGACGACTTGAACAGGTATTTTGCATCAGTCTTCACCAAAGAGGATACAAGTAACATCCCAGAAATAGCTGTAAATCAGGAAATGAGAAGAAGGGAGAAACTCAAGAAAATTACAATCACCAGGGAAATGGTACAGAGTAAATTGTTAGAGCTGCAGGCTGACACGTCTCCAGGTCCTGATGGACTTCATCCTAGGGCCTTAAAAGAAGTGGCTAGTGAGATAGTTGATGCATTGGTTTTAATTTTCCAAAATTCCCTAGATTCGGGAAAGGTTCCATTAGATTGGAAAATAGCAAATATAACTCTTTTATTCAAAAAGGGAGGGAGACAGAAAGTAAGAAACTACAGGCCAGTTAGCTTAACATCTGTCATAGGGAAAAGGTTAAAAGTTCTTATCAAAGGCATTATAATAGAGCACTTGGAAAAATTCAGGATAATCAGGCAGAATCAACGTGGTTTTGTGAGAAGGAAATCATATTTAACCAATTTATTGGAGTTCTTTAAAGAATCATTGTGTGCTGTGGATAAAGGGGAATGATGAATGTACTGTATTTAGATTCCCAGAAGGCATTTGATAAGTTACCACATCAAAGGTTAATGTGGAAAATGAAAGCTCACGATGTAGAGGGTAACATATTGGCATGGATACCCAACAGGAAACAGAGAGTAGGCATAATAAATTGGTCATTTTCTGTTTGGCCAGATGTAACGAGTGGTGTGCGACAGGGATTAATGCTGGGGCCTAAACTTTTTACAATTTATATAAATGACTTGGGTGAAGGGATCGAAGGTATAGTTGCTAAATTTGCTGGTAATACAATGGTAGGTAGGAAAGTAAGTAGGAAAGTGGACAAGAGGAGGCTACAATGGGACATAGATAGGTTAAGTCAGTGGGCAAAGATCTGGCCAATGGAGTATAATGTGGGAAAATGTGAAATTATGAATTTTGGTAGGAAGAATAAAAAAGAAGCATTTTATCTAAATGGTGAGAAATTGCAGTGCTCGTGAATTGCAAAAGATTAGTACGGCAAGTAATTAGGAAAACTAATAGAACGTTATAGTTTATTGCGAGGGGAATTGAACACAAAAAAGGGAGGTCGTGCTTCAATTATACAGGGCATTGGTGAGACCCCATTTGGAGTACAGCATACAATATTGGTCTCCTTATTTAAGGAAGGTTGTAAATGCACTGGAAGCAGTTCAGAGAAGGTTTACCAGACTAATACCTGGAATGGGCAGGTTGTCTTCTGAGGAAAGGTTGGATAGGCTAAGCTCAACGGACTTATGGAATTCAATTGGCTCGGAGCAGGAAGGCTGAACTTGACATTCCCCACTCCCAATGGCGGAGTCAGAAAGTTGATAGGTTCTCCATCCCATGCCTTCCCACTCAATTTCATGGCACCCCACATTTCAACCAGTTCCCAGGAGGGATTGGTGGGGTGGGGGGTGGGGGGGTGTCATTAAACCCCACCCAGTGTTTTCTCTTGTACAATACTGTCAAGGGTTGAAATGCCCTATATTGTTATCTGTAATGGCTCCAAATTTTTTCCATGATGTCTAAATCCTGGAGTCCAGGATCAGGTATGTGCTAGATTGGTTCCCATGGCAGGACAGGAGCTTAAGCCTGAGGGGGTTGGGAGTGGGGGTGGGGGTCTTGATAGAGAGGCCAGGGAGGGGAGAGCACCAATGGGCAGCAGATCTTGAGGGATTGCCCAATGTGGAAAGTGAGCCTTTGAGGGAGGCACCCACCTCTTCCCATCGATGCCAGAGCTGGGTGACCTGCCAGTCTTCTCCCTGCCCCTGAATTTCTTCCACCAGCCTTAAAATTGAGGCCTGGCAGGAATTTTTTTTAAATCCTTTTGCAGGATGTGCGTGTCACTGGCTCGGCCAGCACTTTTATTGCTCATCCTTAATTACTCTTGTGAAGGTACTGGTGAGCTGCCTTCTTGAACTGCTGCAGCCCAGGTGCTGTAGCTACACCCACAGTGCTATTAGGGAGGGAGTTCTAGGGTTTTGACCCAGCAACAATGGCGATATATTTCCAAGTCAGGATGCTGTGTAGTTTGGAGGAGAACTTGCAGGTGGTGGCATTCCCATGGGCAGGATTATCCCCCCGTCAGAGGCGAAGTTGAAGGGCGGGTGCACACAGGCGCGCTTCCGATCGGCGCCCCCGATCAGGGGAGCGGCATCCAGTGTGACTTCCACACAGAAGCGCTATTCACTCCCTGTGCAGTTGGGGAGATTCCCAAAATCAAGAGTGTGCTCTTTCCCGCATGCGCACAAAAGAGCGCACTCATCACCCTGAGGCTAAGTGCAGGCTCAGGGAGATTGCCTCTAAATGTAAAAAAGCTAAAAATAGAAAAATAAAATTTCCCTGACATGTCCCCTCATGTGACACTGTCACATGAGTTGGGACATGTCCATAATTTTTACAAAAGCTTTATTAAAATTTTTCAAACCTACATGAAACCTCATCCCGCCTGTGGATGAGCAAACAAGCAACAAAACATTGCTTGAAACAAACCGTAAAGCACATAACCAGAAACAGACTTACAATTTATAAAATGGCCCCTGTTTCATTATAAAGTCACACTGGATGCTGCTCCCCTGATTGGGGGCGCCGATCGGAAGCCCATGGATGAGGTTTTATGTTTTTTCTAAATCGCGCCGGTGCTCCTGGCCTGCCCTCCAACCTTAAGGTTGGACAGGTAGGTCCTTTAATTACTTAATTGACTCTGTCAATGACCTCAATTGGCCATTGACAGGTTGGCGGGCGCACAGCTGATTTTGCTGCGCCCCCGCCTACCTGAAAATTTAAATGGGGTGCGGTGACATGGGGAGTTCCGTCCTGCCCCTGCTCGCTGACATGTAAAATCATGCCCCATGTGTCTGCTGCCCTTGCCCTTCTAGATAGCAGAAGTTACACGTTTGGAAGGTGTTGAAGCAGCCCTTAAATATCCAATAATTGGTCACTCAAGGGCCTCAGTTGGAGTGAGGGCAGGTTGGCTGTCCTAGGCTTTGCCCACCCCATATTAAATTATGGGCGGGTCAGGGTGGGGGGTGGGGGAGGCCATCTGGTGAATTTTATGGAGACCTCCACCTGTAAACTCACTGGCAGGGGACCATAAAATTCTACCCATTGTGCCAGCTGTGGCTCAGTTGGTAGCACTTTCACCTATAAGTCAAAGGTACTGTGTTCAGGTCCCATTCCAGGGCATGAATGCAAAAATCAAGACTGACACGCTGGTGCAGTATTGAGGAAATGCTGCACTTTCAGATGAGACGTTAAACTGAGGGCCCAACTATCTGCTCGGATGAATGTAAAATATTCTATATCCCATAGCACTATTTCAGAATAGGGGAGTTACCCCTGGTGTTCTGACCAATATTTATCCCTCAATCAACATCACAAGAACAAATCACCTGTTATCATGTTGCTGTTTGTGGGAGTTTGCTGTGTGCACATTGGCTGCTGTGTTTTTTACATTACAACAGTGACTACACTTCAAAAGTACATCATAGTTTGTAGGGCACTTTGATATGTTAAGTGGTTATGAAAAGTGCTATATAAGTGCATGTATTTATTTTTCCTTTAATTCTTTTACATCAGCTTTATTCCCCAGATGTTTTAAAGTAATTACAAATTTTCCCTTCTGTTACTGCTTCCAGGTCAAAGGTCATCAAACAAGGCATTCTGAGGAATTCCAACTGGCTTGAATATTAAGTCAGCCAAGGTGACCAACTCATATAAATGTGGAACGCTTCAACAGTGGAACCAGGCTGATGGAGGAAGATATTGGTAAACATCAGAGAGCGGTGGGGGAGGGATCATGGGGCCATAATAGCAAGGGTGGAGGGGAGTTAAAATCAACTGAAATTTACAACTTATCTTGTTGAGTAACAATTATCGGGCAGGATTTTGCCCTTGATGGGCGGGTGGGCCCAACCGACTAGATGGCTGGTGGGCAGCTGATCGCTGCTGCCGAAACGGGCCCCGCCGCCATTTTAAGTGGGCGAGCCAATTAAGGCCCACCCAGCGGGCTGCCTGACAGGAAACACTATGCACTTCCTGTGCGGGGGTGGAGGGATTTCCCCAAATGTCAAAGTGCGCTCTTTCACCCATGCACGTTAAAGAGCGCATATCTCCCTGAGGCAAAGTGCTGCCTCCGGGAGATCACTAAAAGGCTGACAAATATAAAAAATAGAACAATAAAAAATTAATTAACATGTCCCCCTCATGTGAAAATGCCACACGAGATAGGACATGTTAATGAGATAAACAAAAATTTTATTAAACTTTTTTAAAACCACTATCAAACCTCATCCCGCCAGTAGTTGAGGTTTGTAAAAAAATCACCTACCCGCCTGTCCATTGGGCCCGTGCGCTGAGCCGAAGTTTGCATGGGCCCCTCAAAATCATTGACGATTGGCAAGTTAAGGGCCTTACTGCGGCCTTTAATTAATGGCAGGTGTGCGTCCCGCTGCATAGTGCGCCCGCCGACCGAAATATCGCGATGCCGTGCGCTGACGTCAGGACGCTCGCGCAACATTTGAAGCGCTGGCGTGCTGGCTCTACCATCCGCACGTCAGCCAGAAGATCCTGCCCATAGAGTTATACAGCTCAGAAACAGACCTTTCAATCCATCATGTCCATGGCGGCCATCAAGCACCTATCTATTCTAATCCTATTTTCCAGCCCTTGGCCCGTAGCCCTGTATGCTATGGTGTTTCAACTGCTCATCTAAATACTTCTTAAATGTTGTGAGGGTTCTTGCCTCGACCACCATCTCAGGCAGTGTGTTCCAGATTCCAAGCACCTTCTGGGTGAGAACATTTTTCCTCAAACCCCTTCTAATCCTCCTGTCTCTTGTCTTAAATCTATACCCCTGGTTATTGACACATCCGCTAAGGGGAAAAGTTTCTTCCTATCTATCCTATCTATGCCCTCCATAATCTTATAAACCTCCATCAGGTCCCCCTTCAGCATTCACTGCTCTAAGGAAAACAACCCTAGCCTATCTAGTCTCTCTTCATAGCTGAAATGCTCCAGCCCAAGCAACATCCTAGTGAATCTCCTCTGCACCGTCTCCAATGCAATCACATCCTTCCTATAGTGTGGTTACCAGAACTGCACACAGTTCTCCATCTGTGGCCTAACTAGCATTTTATGCAGCTCAACATAACCTCCCTGCTCTTATATTCTATTCCGCGGCTAATAATGGCAAGTATCCCATCTGCCTTCTTAACCAGCTTATCTACCTGTGCTGCTGCCTTCAGGGATCTATGGACATGTACATCAAGGCCGCTCTGATCCTCTGTACTTCCTAGGGTCCTACCATTCATTGTGTATTCCCCTGCCATGTTAGTCCTCCCAAAATGCATCACCTCACACTTTTCAGGATTAAATTCCATTTGCCACTGCTCTGCCTATCTACCCAGCCCGTCTATATCATCCTGTAATCTAAGGCTTTCCTCCTCACTATTTATGACACCACCAATTTTCGTGTCATCTGCGAATTTAGTAAGCACACTTCCTACATTCACGTCTAAATCATTAATGTACACTACAAACAGCAAGGGGCCTAGCACCGATCCCTGTGCTACACCACTCGTCACCAGCTTTCAATCGCAAAAACAACCTTCGACAATTATCCTCTGCTTCCTGCCACTAAGCCAATTTTTGATCCAATTTGCCAAATTGCCCTGGATCCAATAGGCTCTTACCTTCTTGACCATTCCCCCATGCGGGACCTTGTCGAAAGCCTTACTGAAATCCACATGGACTACATCAACTGCACTACCCTCACCTATACAACTATTCACCTCCTCAAAAAATTGGCCCCCAGGGTCAAGTACTCCGGGGGCAGAAATCCCACCCCCCAAGAGCTGCTGGTCAATCAGAGGTCAATAGTTCCTCATTGTCATCAGTCCCACAGTTGGTCCTCTGACAATGGGCAGACAGGTAGGTTTGGGGAAAGGATTGCAGAGAGGGAAGGAATCCTAGGGTGGAAATTCAATGCACTCTCCTTAGATGAGTTTGGAGGCGGTGGGGGCATTTAATCGAGCTGGAGCATTCGGGGCAGGGACCTCACTGGCTTTCTGCCTCTTCCCCAATTAAGGCTGGACCAGGAAATCTCAGGGACGGCCTTCCCACATCAGTTGAAGTCCTTAAGTGAGAAATTAATGCCCACTTAAGGGCTTCATCCCACTGCCAACATTCAACCAGCGACGAGAGGGAGAGTTGTTAGTTGCCACGCAGGGAGACCATAAAGCAAAACCCTGTTGTTTTTGCTTGCAGGCTCCCAGGGGGTGTCCCTTGCTGTCAGGAATGCCTGATCGAGGGACCCAGCACTGGGAGAGGCAGGGACACTGAGATCCATCTTCCTGCCTTTCATCCAACCCCTCCTTGCCCCCTAGCCATTGACCCACTGCCTATGACTCCATCCTGCCCTCACTCAACTGTGGCCTGGATCCCTGGCTGATCCTGGGCCTCTGGTGGGTGCATTGCTAACACCACTTCCCCAGTGGGGCTGATGACAATGAGGAACTACCGGCCTCTGATTGACCAGCAGCTCTCATGGGGGTGGGATTTCCTCCCCCCGGAGTACTTGAGCCTGGGGACAGCCTGTCGCTAATCACTTAATACGGTGAGGTATTAGCCGCAATTAATATGGCAGACTTTCTGCAAAGGAGGCAATGCAGATTTCCCACTGGCGGGCAAGATCCCCATCACCTGGATTAGAATCCATCTATAGAGTGCGACAGCCCACAATATTCTTGTTGAGCCTGAAGAATAACTCCTGCTTCTGTTGGCCCCACAATAATGAAACCGAAAAAGATTAGTTGCCATTTTTTTGAAATTATTGTCTGGCATGCATGAGCTTTTATCTAATATCAATCATCCCACAATCAAGTTCGACATAATGTTTGAAAGGGAGAAACATGAAATAGCTACTGAGATGTTAGATTTAGCTAAGGCTGACTTCAATGGAATGAGACAGAGACTTTCCATAGTTGGAGACAGAAAAGTCCATACTTTCCATAGTTAACTGGGCAAGCCTGTTAATTGGTAAAATGAAAGAAGATCAGTGGGAGGTGTTCATAAAAGAATTTAATATGATACAGAACCAGATTGTATTCCTAAGGGACAACAGCTGTACTTGCCAAAAAATGATTGACAACTAAAAAGATAAGCAGCAACATAAAATGAAAAGAAAAAGCATACAAAACTTAAAAAAAATAGCAGAGATCCTGGCAAATGGAAAAGATATGAAGTACTGCAAAGTGTGACAAAACAGTAAGGGCCGAATTTTGCCCTTGATGGGTGGGTGGGAAGCCAATCCCCACTGCCAAAATGGGCCCCGCCGCCATTTTAAGTGGGTGGGCAAATCAAGGCCCACCCAGAGTGACAGCCGGTGGGAAGCGCTATGCGCTTCCCGTGCAGGTAGGGGAGGATTCCCCAAATGCAAGAGTGCGCTCTTTCACGCATACACACGAAAGAGCGCCCATCTCCCTGAGGCTAAGTGCAGCCTCAGGGAGATCGCTGAAAGTTTTTGAAACTCTAAAAATAGAAAATTTTAAAAATCATTAACATGTCCCCTCATGTGACAATGTCGCACGAGATGGGCCATGTTAATAAATTTCTACAAAAACTTTTAATAAACTTTTTTAAAACCAACATGACGGAATGAGGTTTCATGTTTTTTTCCTATTCCCTGCTGGGGCTGCTGGCCTGCCCGCCAACATTAAGGTTAGACAGGCAGGTCCTTTAATTGTTTTAATTATCCTGTCAATGGCCTCAATTGGCCATTGACAGGTCGGCGGGCAGACAGCTGATCATGCTGCCCCCCCCACCTTCCTGAATATTTAAATGGGGTGGGATGATGTCGGGGATTCCCCCCAACATCATCCTGCGTCATTTTCATGTCGGTGAGCGGGCCTCACCTCCTTCTCGCCGACGGAAAAATTCAGCCCTAATAGTTATCAAAGTATGAGAAGAAACTCAAAAGGAAAATGAAAATGAACACAAAATATTTTTACAATTTTATTAGGAATAAGAGTGTGGCAGGAGTGTGGGTCCTTTGAAAACTGATAACCATGATATTGTTGATGAAAATAAGGAAAAGGCAATCACGTTGGGCAGAATCACCCCAGATTTGCACTAAGTGTGGTAGCGGGCCTTCTCTCAATGCTACTCTGAGTCCACTGTCCTGTGTTCAATGTGGCTGCCCAGCACTAATAATCTCCACTTTCTCCTAGATACATTTGACCCTGACCCCAGCACCGATGGCACCTCAGATGAGGATGAGCAGCACCATTGAAGACCCATCATGGTGCTCACCCACATCCCCCACCAGCACCATGACAATCACCTCAGTGGGACCTGGGTGTAGAGTAGCCTTGGGATCACAATATGGTGAGCACACCACACAATCTGTTGCACAGCAGATGGAGGCAAGGATATCCTTGGTCACTGGCACTCGGAGGACTGCTGGAGGCAAGGAATCTGCTGAGTCCGAGTCAGATGATGAGCCTCTAGACTCAGTCCTCAATCAGTTGGTGGAGCTGCAAAGGCAATCATAGAAACATCAGGAAGGGATGTCTGGTACATTCCTCAGATTGCAAGGGACGATGGAGGAGTCTGTCTGCCTTCAGTCAAGATGATAGCACCGGCATGCCGATGCATTGAAGTCAACACTGGCAGGATGGTGGCTGCCATGAGACCTTAGCCTAGTTCATTGGTCCTACACTGCTGCTCGGTCTGAACTCCATAGCTGATGCCATAGTTGGCCTCCAACAGTGTCAACGTGAGAGGCGTGCGGGCAGCTCCAGCTCACTCCAGCTTCCCCTTCATGGAGTCAGCCAGGGGCCATCAGGCATCCATAGGGAGGAGGGCCAGCAGCTTGGCACCCCGGGGCCATCCACCCAGATGACTCTGGGAATGTCCGGCCAATCCAAATCCCCTCTTCCTGTGACCCCCACAGCTCTAGCTCCATAGGCCAATGAGGTTGCAGCTGGCCCACAGCAGGGCAGAGCTCTCCAGATCTTGACTCTCCAGGGGACATCTGCTAAGGTCATCACAGACAGGGTGTAGCAGTCAGCAGGCTGCCTCCACCTCCATCACACTGCTGCAGTCTGAGGCTGCCGCATGGGTGTCATCAGCCCACATCCTTTGTGGGTAGCCTTTGTCCCCGAGGAGCCAACCCTGCAGCCTCTGTGCACCGTGGAAGACGTCAGGGATCTAAGACCTGCTGGGAGTTGTGGACGCTTCCTGGGAATTGTGTGCAGACATGTAGGACGCGTGTGTGGTAGTCACAGATCAACTGAACATTCAGCGAATGGAAGCCCTTGCGGTTGATGTAGTTGACTGCTTGTTGCCATGGAGATCTGAGCGCCACGTGAGTGCAGTCAATGGCATCCTGCACCTGTGGGAAACCAGAGATGTGCGCAAATCCCAGTGTTCTTGATTCCTGGCTTTCCTGATCCTGGGCGAAATGCACAAAGTTATGTGCTTTCGTAAAGATAGTGTCCATGACCTCCTGGATACACTTGTGCATGGAGGCTTGCGAGATCCCACGCAGGTCACCTGTGGAACCCCGGAAGGAGCCACTGGTGTAAAAATTAAGCGCCACAGTCACTTTCATGGCCACTGCAGTGGATGCACCATGGCACCAAATCCTGCAACAGATGGTATTTGTGAGCGACTAGTTCCCTAGACATGCACAGTCTTTGGCAACACTGGTTCTCGGTCATCTCCAGGAATGACACGCTCCATCTATAGACCCTGGGTCTAGTGAGCCACCTATGCGAGATGGCTCAGTGTGGATCTTCAGCTGCGTATGCAGGAGGCCCTACTGCATCTTCATCTTGAGGGTGGTGTTCCTCTCATTGGTGAGCCAGGCGTCTCTGTTGCTGTCTTCTCCTTCTTCTCTGCTCCCTGTAAGCCTTGAGGCATACAGCTAAATCACCAGGCTCCATGATCCTGATGTTCTCCCCCTGCAGGATCAAAGAAAGAGATGCGTGGGTTAGCATATGTGTCCTAACTTAACTCTGAAAGCCCCTTCATGCATGCAGGAGAGTGCTGGCCACCACTTGGAAGGCCAGTGTGTAGTGTGCTTCATAGCTGTCTGGACCCAGCTCCCACCTCTGCCCCACTCCACTTGACCGATTGGTGGCAGCTTCAGCCACTGGACTGCATGCTGTGCTCTCAGCTCAAGCACAGCCATTCTCCTAACCTGCACTGCAAGGCTGCACTGTTAGCTTAAACCATGAGCGATACTGGTCCAAGCCTTAATAAAGACATTGCAAGAGGCTGTGAACGCCTTCACCAGTGACTGCGCCATGGCTACCTTTCAGAAGGGGATTCTACAACTTGCCCATTTGGCCAATCATTCTGCTGCCCGAGGGGTGGAAATTTCTGGAGCATTTGGCAGCATTTTTGAGTTGCTTGAGAGGGCATAAACGTTTCAGAGGCTTGACTCCAAGCATATCAATGGAGCTGCAGCTGAAGAGTCTCAGCTGCTGAAATTGCTCACTTTTGACAAGCTTTTCAAAGTACATGGCCGCTACCCTCATCCCCCCTCCACCTATCCAAAAGTGTCCCAAAGGCACCCCAGAAATGTGTCACTGAATTGGGAGGCTGAACTCTTCTTGGCTTTTGGGGCTATATCCTCACCAGAGTGGTCCTGGGTTGCAAGCATTGAGAAGTATATGTGCAGCTGCAGTTTAAATATGGTGTCCAGAGTGAGGAAGTGGTGAGGTAACGTGGGCAAATCGTGGCAGGCAAATGGGATGCTGGCCGCCAGCGATCCAGCGTGATTCCTGTGACTACATAATTTACGAGGCGGGAAGGGGACGATATGGCGTGAAAATCCACCTTTGCAACCAGCAGATAAAACGTCTTTTTTTACACTCGCTACTGCACTTAGCGCAAATCTGGGATGATTCTGCCAAGAGAGTAGGGGTAATGTGCAGGTATTCTAATTGGCAGGATGTGAATAATAGTGTCCTGCCAAAATCTGTGGTAACCAGGGCCTCAACTAATCACCATACAGTACTTATTAACTTCCTGGATGGTTTTTTCCCATTTATTCTTTTACAGGGTGTAGGCTTTACTGGCTAAGTCACCATTTATTGCCCATCACTAATTGCCCTTGAGAAAGTGGTAGTGAGCTGCCTTCTTGAACGTCTGCAGGCCATGAGGGTCGATACACTCGCAGTGCTGTTAGGAAGGGATTTCCATGATTTTGACCCAGCGACAATGAAGGAACAGTGATATAGTTCCAAGTCAGGATGGTGTGTGGCTTGGAGGGGAACTTGCAGGTGGTGGTGCTCCCATGCATCTGCTGCCCTTGTCCTTCTAGGTGGTAGAGGTCATGGTTTTGGAAGGTGCTGTTGAAGGAGCCTTGGCGAGTTGCTGCAGTGCATCTTGTGGGTGGTACACACTGCAACTGTGCTTCAGTGATGGAGGGAATGAATGTTTAAGGTGGTGGATGAGGTCCAATCAAGCGGGTTGCTTTGTTGTGGATAATGTTGAGCTTCTTGAGTGTTCTTGGAGCTGTGGAAAGTATTCCATCACCCTCCTGACTTAAACCTTGTAGATGGTGGGCAGGATTTGGGGAGTCAGGAGGTGAGTTACTTGCCACAAAATTTCCAACTTCTGACTTGCTCTTGTGGTCATAGTATTTAAATGGCTGGTCCAGTTCAATTCCTGGTCAATGGTAACCTCCAGGATGTGATAGTGCGGGATTCAGTGATGGCAATGCCATTGAATGTTGTGGGGAGATGGTTAGATTCTCTCAAGTTGGAGATGGTCATTGTCTGGCACTTGAGTGGCGCAAATGTTACTTCCCACTTATCAGCCCACCTGAATGTTGTCCAGGTCTTGCTGCATATGAACAAGGACTGATTCAGTATCTGAGGAGTTGCAAATGGAGCTGAACATTGCTGGGATAGAAAGCCCCAAATACAAATGTAAACAGTGTAGATGGAAGCATAAAATTATAAAGGGATCTTGATGGATTTCAATGTAGGTAAATGTGAGGTCATCCACTTTTGACCTAAAAAGGATAGAACAACATACTTTCTAAATGGTGAAAAGCTAAAAACATTGGAGGTACAAGAGACTTGGGCAAGCTGGTACGCAGATTATTAAAATGCTGTGTACAGGTAGAAGAAACAATCAAAAAGGCTAACAGAAAGTTGGTCTTTATATGTAGAGACTAGAACACAGGGGGATAGAAGTAAAGCTTCAACTGTACAAAGCCTCGATTAGACCACACCTGGAGTACAGTGAGCAACTGTGGGCACCACAAGGTGGAAAAAATATATCAGCCTTGGAGGGAGTGCAGCATAGGTTTAATAGAGTAATACCTGGATTCCAAGGGTTAAATTATGAGGACAGATTACACAAACTACAGTTAAATTCAATTAGACGATTAAAGCATGATTGGGTTGAAGTTTAATATCAAGGGGAACAGATAGGCTAAGCAGAGAGAAACTATTTCTGCTAATGCAGGAGTCTAGACCAGGGGGCTGAATTCAAAAATTAGAACCAGACCTATCAGGAGTGAAATTGGGAAAGATTTTCAACACAAAGGCTGGTAGATGTTTGGAACTCTCTTCCACAATGGCAATTGATGCTAGATCAATTGTTAATTTTAAATCGGAGATTGATTAACTTTTTGTCAGCCAGAGACATTATGCATAGGATGTGGGGCAAAGTTGGGTGTGTAGAGTTAGGTTGCAGATCTGCCATGATCTCATTGAATGCTGAAACAGGCTCAAGGGGCTAAATGGCCCACTGCTGTTCATATGTTTGAAATTGGTGGTGTGCCCCTCAAATAAAATTCTGGTAGGGTACCATATATGTCATAGGACTCCAGGATGCATATTAAAGAGCCTACCACGACATGCATGCTAGCACTCGGGCCACCCATTGGAAGATCCTTTCCATGGTAGCAGTGATCAGAAAGCCAAAATAAATAGGGTGGTAATTGATCCAATGCTATTCTTTGGCCACTGCTGTCCTCAGTTAAGTGGTCTGACTTAAAATGAGGCCTTAAACATGATTGGGTCCTGGTATCCTGTCGTAATTTTAAAAATATGTATTGTTTCTTTACAGTGGTTTTATATACGGCCAGATAACAGGCAAACAGATTTTTTTTTAAATCAAAAATGATTCTAACGAATATTGAACTAATAATTTTCCAGTTTTTGTACGCTTGTTAGAATGTTAATCTGCAAAAATGAAGTAACAAGAAATCTTCAGTCCCAAATGTCAATGTAATGAAGATATGTCAAGTTAGCCTGCCTTCTTGTCCTTGTGTTAATTGGACACATGTGCTCCATTTCAATAACATAATTTCACAGTTTTCCCATTTGTTTACACTGAGTGAACAGAGGAACTTTCTTTTCAGGGTCAGATCTATTTGTTCACAACTGGGAAATCTGTCCCTTAGATCAGTCCACCAGAGTTCGAAATTGTAAATTTTCCATTTTCTTATGTCCACTTCAATCTTGTCAACTTTTATGTTTAGAAATGAGTTTAAACTCTTCCAAAGTAATATCATTTTTCTTCCTGCTGTGTTCCCCAAAACAAAATGCAACTGCATGTTTCCAGAAGATAAGGACAATTCAAATGTCTCAGAGAAAGGGAATTTAAAAGGTGATGGCCGGCAGTGTGACATGATGAACATTTCCACTCATGAGGCTGACGAGACTGCAAAGGTGTGAGTTAGCCTCATGAATGGAGTTGCTTAACATTTCTCAATGTTGAGGCCAAAATAGTTCATTTATAAAACTCATGGGGCAAGAAATTGAACCAGTACCATGTAGTCCAAGCGGGTTAGCTGAAGCTGTTCTGTAATATGATTTAGCCATTGTGATGTTACAGGAAGTACATTCATTTTTTCTCAACAAGTGGGAAAGAATATAATATCAAGAGTGTGTATGTTCATTGCCACAGTCATTATAACTCATACTCCATGCAGTCTCCAAAATGTATTCATTCTGTTTATACCTTATGTTCATCTGGCAATGTTCAATAGGTTAAAAGCATAAAAAAGGACGGGTTCAATGGTGCACTTTGTGATTTGGTTCCAGAGCAACTGAGAGCAGCCTGAGTGCTAATTACTGCATATTAATGTGAGCCAGATTTTGCATGTTTAGGTTCTGAATATTTTTTTAAATAAATTTCAGCGAATAAATAAATAATGAGGAAATTGTCATCATTGCACATGGTATAAATATAGTCATCTATTGAGTGTGCTGACTTTTTTGTGGCACTGTTTCGGAGGAATTGTGCTCCCAACAGTATATGTTTTACAAACCAGAAAGCACCAGCTGGATCATAACATCCAAGAGCTGAGAGTTCTAAGAGGGAGGATATTAACACAGAATTTGCAGCTTAACCAAACATTGTTGATGCAACTTCTCTTTTAAGTTAAGTGCATGGGGGTAAATGGAAGCCCATATAACGTTATTGAGTGCAGATACACTAATCTCATAGCATTCAAACAAAAACTGAGGCTGCAGAAATTTTCCAACTTTAAACTAAAATTTTGGCTCATTAATATGAACGCTCTGTTAAATGCAACCATCATATAATACAAAAAAAAGGAAAGCCTAGATTCAATCCTTGGTCTGTGCTGAGTTAGCTGACCTTAGTTTGGATTTCAATGGAGGTGGGGACAGTTCAATTGGCTCAATTTCATGAAGTTAAGGAGGAGGGAAAAATAACAATGTCACACATTCTGTTAATGCCCAAAAGCACCTGTTGCCTGTGCCTGCATATGGACATCAGGACAGGATGCAGCTTAGCTCAGAGGTCTATGTCCCCTCTGCTGTCCTGGTCACATAAGCCTGCAGACACTCAGCACCAGATTTTCACCTGGCAGGTAGCATGAGTCGTGAAATTTCTAATTTTCTCTTTGGGGAGGCGGAGGCAGGATAGAATCGGGCCTACTGACCCCAGAAGAAGATCATTGGTAGCCACGGCAGTGGCCGACTGCTGGGGTGGGCTGGTTAGAAGGCCTGTGTCTGTTCTCTGGGCCTTCAGCCCTGATGTTTTTGAAGGTGTTAAGCCCTCTTTCTGTCATCCTCGCCTCCTCACCCACCGGTGCTACCCCATGCACTCATACATGAAAGGATGGACATTTCTGTCGATGTGCTATTTCTGTGTGGATTGTACATCCATAATGCAAACATCAATAATTACAGAACAGACTGGAAATATGAAAACCAATACATGCAGCTTAGTTTTGGGCCCGTATTTTTGCCCCTGGGCTGTGTTCGCAGAGTCAGGAGGTTTCCTGGCTCGGCTAACCCGACCTTTAAAAATGGCTGCCTGCAGGTCAGATTTTTGGTTGGGGAGGTTGGGGATTGGTGGGCTGAAAAAGGAGTCGAGGCAGGTAACCCCAGAATTAGTGTGGAGTCTAAGCAGAAGTCCTGCCGCTGTGCACAGACACTATGTTTAAATAAATAAATAAAAATAATTAATCAAGGAAAAGTCCTCCAGCCCTCACCCCCCCGCTCTCACCCCCCGCACCCCACCACCAACCCCCCCCCCCCCACCCCCACCAACACACACACACACTCCACAAACTCCACAAACTCCCTATGCCCCATCCATGGCAACCCATGCTCTCCATCATGCCTATGGTCCCTCACATCCCCATGCCAATCCATGCCTCTCTACCAACCCCCATTGCCCCATGCCAACTTAGTGTCAACTCATGCCAACCCACATCCCTCACTCACCATCCATTTCCCTTACCCCCTCCATGCCAACTCACCTAGTATCCTTGGACAGTTCCTTGACAGCTTTGACAGTTCTTTGCCAGCAAAACAGCTATTTAACAGTTTATTGACAGCTGGACAGCTCTTTAACGTCCTGACAGTTCCAATGAGCTTGTGCGTAAAATGGGCATAGTCATGTTGACTTTTAACAATCCCAAAGGGTACCCTACTTCTACCAAAGAATGCCTAACCTCTCCCAAAGGTGTCCTGGGACCCTACCGAAAGGGGTAACCTATCTCTCCAAAGGGGCACCCTGGCTATCCGAATGAATCCACAAAGTTCAGAACTCCTGTTATCTGTTTTAATCTGCACACTCCTGGTCTTCCAAAATTCCATTTCAGTGGAGGCAGCGGGTGAGTTAAATGACCAGCTATTTGCACGAATCGTGTATGCACAAACCTCGGCCTGGCTCCAGTTCTGCCCACACGTAGTGGGAAATGTTGGGTTCAAGGGCAGGACTTAGACATTTTGGCCATTTCCGAGACTTTCACCACGATGGAGATCCTCTAGTGAATTGAGGAGTTTAATATTTTTCCCCAAAAAGTCACATCACATTAAGATAGTGATATTTCCATTTAGTCAGGTCATGGGTGCGATGTATCTGGGAAATTGTGGGCCTCAGTGGAAAAACCAGTTAGGCCACCAATAATGATAATTTTTGTTTCTTAAGATATGCTTAATGCAAATATTTATGACATACTAAAACAGATTGGTGAATATGATTGCAGTTACACCCTCTACTTGGAGGATTTGCAGCTTCTGCTCAGTGTCATTTTGAGCCTTAACTGTGTATAATTTTGCAAACATAAGAAATAGGAACTGAAGTAGGCCATTCGGCTCCTCAAGCCTGCTCAAGCCATTCATTAAGATCATGTCTGATCTGCTTTTTTTAATTCCACATTTCCACCTACCCCTGATAACCTTTGATTCCCTTGCCTAACAATAATCTATCCACCTCCACCTTAAAAATATTCAAATACCCTGCCCCCACCATCTTCTGAGGCAGAGAATTCCAAAGTCGTACAACCCTCTGAGAGAAAAAAATTCTTCTCATCTCTGTCTTAAAAGGGTGACCCCTAATTTTAAAACAATGCCCCCAGTTATGGACTCACCCATGGAGGTAACATCCTTTCCATGTCTACCTTGTCAAGACCATTCAAGATCTTATATACTTCAATCACATCACCCCTCACTCTAGTGGAAACCAGCTCAGTCTGTCTTTCCTCAAAAGACAACCCACTCATTCCAGGTATCAATCCAATAAATTTCTTCTGAATCACCACCAATGCAGTTACATCCTTCCTTAAATAAGGAGACCAAAACTGCACATAATATTCGAGATGTGGTCTCACCAACGCCTTGTATAACTGAAGTATAACATCCTTACTTTTATATTCAATTCCTCGCACAATAAAGGATTCTATTTTTTTAGCCTTCTTAATTACTTGCTGTGCCCACATACTAACTTTTTATGACTCCTGCACTAGGACACCTAAATCCCTCTGCACCTCGGAATTCTGCAGTGGTTCCCCGTTTAAGTAACACTCTGCTTTTTTAGTCTTCCTGCCAAAGTGAACAACTTCATATTTTCCCACATTAAACTCCATTTGGTAGATCTTTGCCCACTCACTCAACCTATCTATATCCATCTGCAATCTCCTTATGTCCTCTTCACAACATACTTTCCTACCTGTCTTTGTGTCATTTGCAAATTTAGCTGCCGCACCTTCGCTCCCCTCATCCAAGCCATTGATATAAATTGTAAGAAGTTGAGGCCCAAGGCACAGATTCCTGCGGGACTCCATTCGTCACATCCTGCCAATCAGAAAAAGACCCATTTATGCATACTCTATGGGCAGAATTTTACGTTCTGCGGACGGGCGCATACCCGACATGATTGGACGAGTGTCCTGACGTCATCCCACAAGCGAGCAATCTTCAGGTCAGTGGGCATGCGTCGGTGTCGGACCCACGTCTGTCATCAATTAAAAGGCCACTTAAGGCCATTAAAAAGACAATTGTTTGCAAATTTAGGTTGCCCATGAGATGTCGCACTCGCCACACGGGCAAAATGGGCAGGGGGACAGCCCACGTTTTACAAAACCTCATCCAAGGGCAGGATAAAAAGGGTCAGCAGCATTGCCAGTGTGAGCAGCGAGGAGTTTAGGAGATAGTTTGCTGTTGGTTGCTTATTTGAACATGACAGCTTCATCACTGTTCTGAGCTTCATTCTTAGCATTTCCAGGCTTCATTTCAGGGCTCATTGGTGTCCCAGGACCCCCAGAGAATTTTGGCCATGTGGACCTTTCTGGGTATCAGATAGCCTTCTGTTACCCTGGTAATGGGGTTTGTGGTCTCCGATGGTGGCACCTTCTCTAAGGAGAATGAGAGGGGCAGAAGGGAGAGGAGACCAGATGACCCGATGCAGCTTCAGGGGAACCATCTGTGGGAGGAGAGGCGCAGGCACAAGAGGCGCAGGGCCAGCAGTATCTTGTCGCCAGAGTTTACAGGTGGTGATGCGGCTACCTCAATATGTCCAAGGTGCAATGTTGAAGGAGGCTCTGCCTCTCCAGGGAGACGTGACCTCCATTTGTCACATGATTGGGCCTGAGATCACCTCCAACTGTGTGGGTGGACACCCCATGCCAGTGACTCTGAATGTCACAAGGCTCTCAACTTCTACACATCCGGCTCTTTCCAGGGGTCAGTGGGGGATTTGTGTGGAGTCTCCCGTTCAGCTGTTCACAGTTGTGCCAAGCTGGTGACAGAAGCTCTGTTCAGATGGGTAATGAGATTTATTCATATCTGTACAGGTGAGGTCACCCAGGCTGAGTGAGCCAGAGGGTTTTCAACGATTGCTGGATTCCCCTGCATCCAGGGTGCAATCGACAGCACACATGTGGCCACCAAGGCACCAGCAGGTCAGCCGAGTGCCTTCGTCAACAAGAAGGGATTCCGCTCCATGAATGTCCAGATAGTTTGTGACTACAAGACGCAGATTCAGCAAGTCTGTGCATGGTACTCTGGCAGCTTCCTTGACGCTTATATTCTTGGACACTCCCAATTGCCGAGGCTATTCACTGCTCCAGCCCGACTGGATGGATGGATGCTGGGTGACAAGGGCTATCCGTTGAAGAAGTGGCTCATGATGCCTCTCTGCCATCCAAAACAGAGGCAGAGCAGCGTTATAATAGGAGTCATGCCTCCACAAAGGTGGTGATGGAGAGGACCACAGCTATTCTCAAGATGCGTTTCTGATGCCTGGACTATTCAGGGGGAGCACTACAATACCCTCCAGAGCGGGTGTCACTGACAGTGGTTGCATGCTGCGCTCTCCACAATCTGGCACTGGTAAGGGTGGACCAACTGGAGGAAGAGGATCTTGTGGCAGCTCCACAGGCCACAGAGGATGAATCCAGGAATGAGTCAGAAGAGGAGCACGGTGAGGAGAACACTGAAAGCATGAAGGCAAACCTCTGTATCCTTCAGGGAGACAGGGGCACCAGGGATGCCTTGATCCAATGCTCCTTCAGCTAGGCTGCCAAAGATCTGCTCCCTCCTCACGCCAGGGCTGCCACCTCCATCCCGGATGTCTGAAATGATCCTTTTATTTGAACCCAAAGCCCACTCAGTGTCTGTGCAATAAAGTTTAGAGCCACTCACATTCACCATTAGATACTGGCATCCCTGCACCAAAAAAATAGGTGAAGCATTCACAGGCCGTTAAGACAAAAGCAAAATTTATATAATTTTGACACTCACAACAAACGACCATTACCATATCTGGTGTTAATGGTCACACCAGTAAACATAGAAACTAAACATGGCAGAAAAGAAGGTCACCCATGACTCTCTTGTGCTCATGGTGCTTTAAATTTACATTTATTAGTGTTACGTTTGGTGCCCCCTCCCCTCGCCCTTTGCTGGCACTGGCATTGGCGGCAGCTGCTGACTCTGCTGTCTTATTGGCCTTGATGACCTTGGCGGTCATCCTCTGGCCAGTGGAGCCTGTCACCTGGGACGGAGCAGCCAGTGCCACGGCTGGCATCTCCACAGTTATCACAGCCTCATCAGGTGCCACAGTCACTGGCAGAGGGGCAGAGGAGCTGCTGCCATCATCCAGAGTGCCCTGAGAGGAGCCCGCAGCCACAACAAGCAGCTCATGAGCCACTGTGAGCTCGCTGTGTTCCTCCCTGCTCGTCATTGATGGCTGGGCACTGAGCTGGGATATTGAGTGTCTCATCCACCTCCCACACTGGCACTGACTACCTGACATCATTGCCTGTGTGAGGGCTTGCAGGTCCATGCGCAACCCCATGAATCCCGATTCTGTCCCTGGAGCTGTCTCTCCATGAGAGTCACCACTCTCAATGGAGGAGGCAGTGCACTCAGCCATGAGGGTCAACGCAGTGCTTATGTTCCACATGGACTCCTCCACAACAGAGAACGTGGCACACATACCCTCATGGATTTCCACCAGATCCTCCTGCACACCCCGCTGGACATCCAGCATCTGTTGCCTAATAGACGACTCCAGAGGCTCATCATCTGCCTTCGACTCAGCATCATCCTGGTCTCCATCAGTCCTCCGACTGTCGGCGTTCTGGGCACACTCTGCCTCTGCCCATTCCTCAAGTGAGTGTGAAGTGCCCTCAAAGCTGTGCACTGACATTTGAGCTGACTATCTATTACCCATTGAAGTGTTGGTATCTGCACCGGTGTCTGGTTCAGAGACTGGGTGTGACGCAGGTGCATCTGAAGCCTGGCAATCCTCTGGCATCAAGGGCTGCTGTTCAGTATCCTGCATACGAGTGCATGCTGGCGAATCTAAGAAAGAACAATGACATGTCATTAGTTTAAGTCATCCAGGTCTGAGGCTCCCATTAATGATGAGACTACAAAAGAATGTTTGCACAATCTGACACTCTCACCTCTGTGCACTGCACTCTTACCTTCGTCAGAGACCCCTGCCTCTTCATGACCCATTGGTGCATGGCAGCTCTCCAGACCCAAAGCATCTATTTCATACTTCGTCATGATTCGGAGGTTTGGGGGGCCTCCGCCTGTCCTTGACCTCTCTATGATGTTATGGCTCCTCTTCTCCTGAAAGAACAGAGGAGCATTGATTGGCCCACTCTCTACCCTCTCTCTGACCTGGCCAACCCCACTTGAGGAACAGCTTACAGAGCACATCTGAGTCATAGCCCTCGAGATGCAAGGCACCCAGTCCTAGCAGCCAGGACTCACCCCCTTGGCCTTCTCCAGCATCGTTCACAGTTGGCACTCAGGGTCTAAAACCCCTAAGCACCAGGGGGTGATGGCCAGCCCTTAACACTTCAACACACTGATCCATGCCAACTCGAGCGCAGCAGGTTGTTGAACCTTTTGAACCTTTTGTGGCATTGCACCCATATGAGCCTCACAACCGTCATGGCTGCTGACCTCAGCTGCCACCTCCTCCCAAGCTTTTTTGGTCTGTTGCGGTAGCCTCCTCCTGCTATCCCTGGGAATCAGGGTGTCCTGCCTGACACCCACCTCCTCTATGAGGACCACAAGGCACTTGTCTGAGAAACAGTGGTCCGAGTGCCCACCCGACCTGCCCTCCCACCTGACATCTCCAGTTGCTGGTGAGGCCATTGCTCCAGTCTTCAGACCACAGAAAGATTCTCCCCTGGAAGCTTTCAGGGAGCTGCCTCTGCTGATTTTAGACCACCTGCCAGGTCACCATTGGACTCAGTGCCTGACAGACCCCCACCCGGACGTTCCTGACCAGTCAGAAGACACATTGCACGCTGGGTGGGCTTTAATTGGGCAGCCAGCTTGAAATCGCGGTTGTGGGCTGATCACAATCATTGGCCTGTTTGCTGAATGTTCCCGGGCCAAAGAGGGAAATATTCAGGCCTTTGTTTTCTGGCAGCCAGCCAATCTTCTACCATGCAAACATGTTACCCTCTACACCATGAGCTTTTAATTTTGGCAATTTTAATCCATGACTGAGAAAGCAATTACCTTGCGTTGCACTCAAGGCTTTGGATTTAATGGTTTAAGTCCAACACACTATTTAGTCTCCCTTTATCCTGATAACCTCCTTGAATGACATTTTTCTTACCTATCAAATCAGTTTCCATTGTTTTCTTTTACATTTGCTACTTTGTCTTCTTCATATCACAATCTAATTACCACTGGCCTAAGCATTTCCAGTTGAGTATTTTATCATATGATTGGTGTAGACATGTTTTCCAACATGGCAACACGATTTCAATCTTGTCTGTATTAACTTATATCTGCTGTTGTGTCCACACTTGTATTTTTTGAACTGCCTCCTCATAACCAACTTCCTTTTCTAATTTGGTAACTTCTGCAAATTTGATCAAATTGCATTGAAAAGTTACAGCGCAGAAAGAGGCCATTCAGCCCATTGTGTCTGTGCTGGCCAAAAAAAGAGGAAAAAAGAAACAAACCATTCATTTTATTCCCACTTTCCAGCACCTGGTCCATTGCTTTGCAGGTTATAGCACTTCAGGTGCCGATCCAGGTACCTTTTAAATGAGTTGAGCATTTCAGCCTCAACCACCAATTTAGGCAGTGAATTCCAGACACCCATCACCTCTTGGTGAAGAAGTTTTTCCTCATGTCTCCTCTAATCTTTCTTTCAATCATCTTAAACCTATGCAACCTGGTAATTGATCCCTCAGCTAGGGGAAACAAGTCTTTCCTGTCTACCTTATCGAGGGCCCTCATAATTTTGTGCACTTCAATTAGGTCACCCCTCAGCCTCCTCTGTTCTAAGGAAAACAACCCTAACCTGTCCAATCTTTCCTCATAGCTGCAATTTTCCAGTCCTGGCAACATTCTTTAAAATCTACTCTGTACTCTCTCCAGAGCAATTATGTCTTTCCTGTAATATGGTGGACAGAACTGTACACAATATTGTAGCTGTGCCGTAACTAGCATTTTATACAGTTCGATCATTACATCTCTGCTTTTGTATTCAGTACGTCATTCAATAAAGGAAAGAATTCCATATTCTTTCTTTACCATCTGATCCACCAGTCCTGCCACCTTCAGGAACCTGTAGACATGCACTCCAATGTCTCTCACTTCCTCAACCCCACTCAAAATCCTGCCAATTATTGAGTATTCCTTTGCTTTGTTTGCCATCCCCAAATGCATGATCTCATACTTTTCCAGATTGAATTTCATTTGCCACTCTTCTGACCACTCAACCAAACCACTGATATATTTCTGGAGACAACAGCTATCCTCTTCACTATCAATTATGTGGCCAAATTTTGTGTCATCTGCAAATTTCCCAAACGTGCCTCCTACAGTTAAGTCCAAATTAGTAATATATTTGACAAAAAGCAAGGGCCCCAACACTGGAAACTGCTTTCCATTCACTAAAACATCCATCCATCATTACCCTTTGTTTCCTGTTGCTGAGCCAATTTTGGATCCAACTCGCCACCTTCCCCTGTATCCAATTGGACCTCACTTTTCTGACCAGTGTGCCATGTTGGATATTGGCAAATGCCTTGCTAAAGTCCATGTAAACAACATCCTCTACACTACCTTCATCAATCCTCCTTGCTACTTCCTCAAAAAATTCTATTAAATTAGTAAGTCACGATCTTCCCCTAACAAAGCCATGCTGACTATCCCTCATCAACCTGTGTCTTTCTAAGTGACAGTTCATCCTGTCTCTCAGAATTGATTCCAATAATTTGCCCAACACCGAAGTCAGACTGACTGGCCTATAATTTTCTGGCCTATCCTTCACATCCTTATAAATATTGGTACAACGTTTGCAGACCCCTAATCCTCTGGTGCCTCACCTGTATCCACTGAGGATTGGAAAATGATCCTCAGGGCATCTGTTGTTTCCTCCTTGGCTTCCTTTAATAACCTGGGATACAATCCATCTGGCCCTGGTGATTTATCCACCTTCATGAATGCCAGTCCATCCAGTACTTCCTCTTTCATTATGCTTATTGTATCAAATATTTCCCAATTCCCCTCCTTGAATTAGAATGTCTGCATCATCCCTCTGCTTAGTGAAGACAGAGACAAAGTACTCATTGACAACCCTGCCCACATCTTCAGCATCAACTTCTGAATCTAAGTTGTTGATAAAAATTAGAAACATCAGTGGTCTCAACAATCGTGCCTGGACATTCCATTCAGCATTACTCTTATCCCAATGTATTTCCTCCAACAAGTATAAATTGTTTTCAATCCTTCTGACAGTTTAAAAAATGTATTCCTAAAATAAACATAAATTCATATTTCCTTAAGCTTAGAGAAAGGTACACCTTTCACTACCTTAAGACGATTTGGAGTTATAAACATCCACATACTTACTAACATCTTCAGCCACCTCTCAGGAAAAGGGTCAATGGGCTGACAGGAGGCACTAAGAAGGCACACTGCCACAATAGCAGAAATGCAGAAAGTAAAGAACTTCAGGGAGAATTTTTACCAAGGTAACTATCTGACAAAAGCCTTCTAAACCAGAAATTTTAAAACAAGAATAAAAATGAAGAGTCAAGAGGGATTTCTTTGTAACAATTAAGATTATACTGCAATTCCCTTCAATATTTGTTTTCAGCACTGCACAGCTTCTCAGAAAGAAACACACTGTCCCAAATCACATATTATTCTGGGTTTATATTTCAAAAAGTAGATAATACAAATTGGCGGAAGGCAAGGGTGACATTTTGGCAGAGACTGTATATTTTATTGGCCTAGTGATGCATCGCTACTATTCCAGCCAGAAAATATGAGGTCATTTATATCAGTGAAGTTCAGACTATCTCATTCCATTGTTACTCGTCAAATAAAGTCACATGTTTTGCCTAAACCAGGCAGATCAGGATATAACTTATCACCATTTCCTTACCTGAACATTGGGGCTGTCATTCATCCAGATATGAAATTGTCCTTTCTATAGCACTATTGTCTCTTACTTTATTATTCCTTATAAACACTACTTGAGCAAAATTTCTTTAGTTCCAATTAAGTTTGCTGGTGAAAACTTTCAATACATTAAATAATATTCCATGCCAGAGATACGGACCTTAATTGGGGTTGATTTTGACCTTTGAGGGGCCAAGAGGTGGAGCACTCCAGCCAATTGCCCACCCTGACACCTTGAGGGCCAGCTCTCATTTGAATCGGGCTAGCGAGCGGAATGAGATAAACAGAAGTCCTGAGGCAACTCTCCATCTTTGGCCCACAGAAATGCCTGCCATTTAGAAAGAGGTCATCAACTTACAGATAGGTCCTGGAAGTGGGGGAAACTGAGGCTGAGGTAGTGACAGTGGATCAGTATTTTTGTCATGCCAGAAGAACAATTCAATTACCACAAAAATATTTTCAACCTTACCTTTTCAGAACCTCTTCAGTTCTATAACCTATGGAACTGATTGGGATATGCAGGACACAAGCTCTGAGCAATTCAAAGTAGCAATTGGAATCCAATACACATCATAGTGCCTCAATTTGCATATTAAATGGGGCCTGAATAAGGCAAGTTCTTTGGGTATTTTGTGGAGGGCCTCTGTCAAATTAGCAGCGGGTCAAGCACCATGCTTAGCAGGGTGGTGGGACTGCTATTTGGCTCAATTTTCAATTATTTTACCAAGGAGAAATTGGTGGAATTTTCTACCATTGAAATGGAGAGAAAATCCAAAAACTTTCAGATTTGGACAGCCTTTTGAATACACAGTTCCCACCACTTACAGAAGGCAGATTGGTATTAACACAAAGGCCAGAATTTTCGGGTCGGCGAGCGGGGTCGGGACACGCTTGCCAAAGTGTAAAATGACACATGGTGGCGTCAGGCGTGCGTCCCGACGTCACCGTGCATCATTCAGATTTTCAGTTCGGCAGACATGCGCCCAAGTCATCTGTACGCCTGCTGAACTGCCAAAGGCCTATCAAGGCCATTTAAATATCAATTAAAACAATAAACTGAGCTGCCTGTCCAACCATAAGGTTGGCGGGAAGGCAAAGAGCCCAGGCACCCTTCACATTTATCATGGAACCTCATTCACAGGCGGGATGAGGTTTCATGAAGGTATTTAAAGTTTTATAAAAAATTTTAATAACATTCATAGACATGTCCCAGCTCATGTGACACTTTCACATGAGGGGATATGTCTTAAATTTTTTTTCTTTATTAAAATTTTCAGAACTTAAACTAATCTCCCTGAGGCAGCTCTGTGCCTCAGGGAGATTTCTGCGCTCTTTCACGTGCATGCATGAAAGAGCGCAGGCCCTGACGCAGGCAACCCCCCTACACTACTTGTACAGGTAGCGCTTAGCACTTGCAGGCACGCTTCACACTGGGCATGCCTTAATTGGCCGGCACATGTAAAATGGCAGCGCCCAGCCACACCTGCTCCCGCCCAACCCCACTGAGGGGAAGAAAATTCTCCCCAAAGATCTCATTATAAGCGTTGGACAGTGTAATCTCTTTTAGAGACACCAGCAGGAGGAGAGAAGGAAACAAAGGTCTGACTGGATTTCAGTACCAGCCCCACGGTCATTGTTAATAAATTCTAACGTGGAAAGGAATCAACAGATGGCGGGTTTAAACCAAGGGTTTTCCAATGTTCCCACATTACCAATGGAGCTAGTAAACTGCAGCAACAGCAGAGTGGACAGGATTGCCTAAATCCCCAAAACAGAACTGGAACAGAGCCATGGGTAGAATGCTAGTCCAAAACTGATAGCGAATGTTCCAGAACTTTTTAAATACAAATAAAGGTGCACAGAACATATTGAACTGCTCAAAAAACTGGTGCGCTTAATACATTATAAGTGGTAGCTTGATATTTGACTCCTATGGTCCAGGCAAATGATTTGTATTGTTTACACAATCTAGGCACTGCCATTGGTAAGTGTGGAAGGTGTAAGTGGCATAATCCTTGTCAAAAATAATTTTACGCAAAATATAATACCAAAACCACAGTCTTCCATAGGAATCCTTCGCATATAAGGTCTGAAAGTATCACACAAACTTACAGGTGTAATATCCTTTTGGTTGTTGCCAACTGCAGCACTCTAGCAACTAAACTGGTCACGTTTATGTGTCCCTATCAGCAGGCAGTTAAAAGAAATTCATGGGATAATCGTAAACCTGCAATGTTTCACACGGACTATACTGGGAATGATGACTAGGTTACCATCTAATCAAAGGATCTGGATGCAGTGGTGAGTCATAAGATTGGTTTAGTTTTCTACCACCTTTCCTTTCTCACAGCACCATGTCATGTAGTCACTTATATCCACACAAACAAGCCCTTCCTATTGTGAATCTTTTGCTTGCAGAACACCATTAGATACACAAATCCTTTACTGGATTATTATTGGGTCAATGGCATGGTTTTCCAGCACCTCCTTTGGTGAGATCTTGTGGCTTCCTCTTTAAGTATGGAATTCCTCTTTGAAGGAAATTGTCAAAATTGGCAAGCAGTCAGAATCATAGCTCGACCTGAATTGCATTTGCTCTATAACATGATATCAGCATTGGCAAAGAGTTAATCTACAAATTAAAGCCCCAACCTGACAGTCTGGACATCTGTCTTTGATTTGCGAACCCAAGAGTCTCTGTGACCTGCATATAACATTTCTGCATTGTATATAAACTAAGGCTAAGCCTCGTAATTTATGCAATGGAAAACTACCACAAGAAAAAATAGAGGTTATATTTTACTTTAATAAGACAGTCGAGGTGCAAGTTCCCCATTTTAAATAATAAAAACCAAACGAGGTTCTGTTTAATCCATTGATCTAAAGGTTGAGTCTGATTACAACAGGCATAAATTTTATGTGATGACTATTTAGTGAAACACAGTTCTGATATACAATTGACTATTTTAATCGAAGATGAATAGTATGAAAGCTGCTGTGATACAAAAGGTTTTACATGACCAAGAGCATGTTTTAGCTAAAAGAATCTAGGACTGCTTATGATGCAAAACCCTAAATAAGTTACCCTTGTACATTGTTGGAGAAGGTTAACTATGAATAAGTATCAGGATCAAGTTCCGCCATGAGCGGAAATGACTTTTGATTTTTAGTTTTTGCTTAACTTTATTTGAAACAGTGCTTCTCGAAGACGAATTGAAAAATTCTCCTCTAACAGTTTTACCTGAGGTCCCTTTCTGCATTAAATATTGTTCCCATTTGACTTTGTTTCAGAAATGAATGCTTTGGCTAACTTAGATCTTTTACTTTTCGTGCAATGTACTGCCACTTGATTTTTAACAACAGCAATTATTTAACTACACAAATTTTAAAAAATGGTTCTACCAATTTTAGAGATTTTAACAGAGCAGAACCAAGGTAGTTGAAAGCTCTAACACCAGTCATGAAGTGAAAGGAGGGGATTACATAGCAGGCTGGAGTCAGAAGACATTGGGAGCAACTTTAACTTAATCATCCCATTGAGAAACAGATATATCAGATAAAAGCAAAATACTGCAGATGCTAGAAACCTGAAATAAAAACATAAAATACTGGAAAACCTCAGCAGGTCTGGAGCATTTACGGAGAGAGAAACAGAGTTGACATTTCGAGTCAGTTTGACTTCTTCAGAGATAAAGAGAAGTAGAAATGTGATAGATTTTATATTGTTTAAGAGGGGGGGTGGAGCAGGTGGAGCAACATTAAAGGTCAGGAATAGGTGGGAGCTAAGGAGAAATTTGATAAAGATGTTATGGACACAGGACAAAGGGAGCATTAATGGTAGTGTTAAAGACTAAAGATGGTGCTGATAGTGGCTTAAAGGTGAGATAGCAGAACATGTTAATGGCAGGATCAGCACTCTGTGAAAGCAAAACATAAGAACAAGTTACAGATTGCCCTCTGGGGTTGTTGAGGAAAAAGGATTTTTAAAATCAGATAATATATCACATTCTGATTTTATACTCTTCCTGATTTTCTCCCCTGTTGGAGTTAATAAGGGTTAACATTGAGCATACTGTAAAACCACCTTTTGACCCAAGCCCAGGGGTTTCCCAACAGGTGAGTGAGGTTACAATTCCTTCTTTAGAGTGAATGAGAGGGGATCCTGCCTTTCTGTCATCCTATATTTATTAGTTGCTCATACAAGATATCTGTATGATTGTGTATATGCAAATTCAGTCCTTCTGCTTTGCATAAGAGCCACTATGAAGCTGCATAAGATTGAGATTATGCTCTTTGGCCACCCTGCATCCTCACAGTGGAGTACAATTTCCTACCTTAACTTAATCTTTGCAGAATTGTAGGAATGGAACCAATGTGGCAGAAAAGCTCAAGCCTTCTCTCTTGACCTTTACCAATTTACCATTAGACCATACATTTGTTATCTCTGTCCTCTCATACCATAATCAAGTGTTTCCTACACACAATTTACTTTCCCTTGTGCTTTTTCCCCCCCTGTAAACCCATGAACACATTCCTGTATCTTTTTCTATGCATACCTGTAGTGAAACAAACCAAGGTAAACACAGAAAGAAAAAGATTGCTGTGGCAATGATCTAATTAAAATTATGAGGGGCATAGATAGGGTTGACAGGAATGAACTTTTCCCCTTGGTGGAGGGATCAATAACCAGGGGGCACAGAGTTAAGGTAAGAGGCAGGAGGTTTAGAGGAGATGTGAGGAAGAATTTTTTCACCCAGAGGGTGGTGGAACTCACTGCCTGAAAGGATAGTAGAGGCAGAAACCCTCATAACATTTAAGAAGTATTTGGATGTGCACTTGCGATGCCATGGCATACAAGGCTATGTGCCTAGTGCTGGAAAATGGGATTAGAATAGTTAGGTACTTGTTAACCAGCACAGACTCGTTGGGTCAAAGGGCCTTTTTCTGTGCTGTAGACCTCTATGACTCTATGACTCTATGACCTGGCATCGACCTAGGCACTGGAAATGACAATGGCAATCTCAGCCCTGTTGACCCTGCAAAGTCCTCCTTACTAACCTCTGGGGGCTAGTGCCAAAATTGGGAGAGCTGTCTCACAGACTAGTCAAGAAACAGCCTGACATAATGATCCTCATGGAATCATACCTTACAGATAATATCCCAGACACCAACATCACCATCCCTGGGTATGTCCTGTCCCACCAGCAGGTCAAGCACAGCAAAGATGGCAGGGCAGTGGTATAGATTTGGGAGGGAGCTGCCTGGGAATCCTCAACATCGACTCCAGACCCCATGAAGTCTTGTGGCATGAGGTCAAACACGGGCAACAAAACCACCTGCTGATTACCACATACCACCCTCCCTCAGCTGATGAATCACTGCTCCTCCATGTTGAACACCACTTGGAGGAAGCACTGAGGGTGGCAAGGGCACAGAATGTACTCTGGAAGGGGGACTTCAATGTCTATCACCAAGAGTGGCTCGGTAGCACCATTACTGACCGAGCTGGCCAAGTCCTAATTGACGTAGCTGCTGGACTGGGTCTGAGGCAGGTGGTGAGGGAACCACCAAGGGGGAAAAACACACTTGACCTCATCCTCACCAACCTGCCTGCGGCAGATATATCTGTTCATGATAGTATCAGTAGGAATGACCATCACACAGTTGTTGTGGAGGCGAAGTCCCGACTTCACATTGAGGATACCCTCCATCGTGTTGTGTGGCACTATCACCATGCTAAATGGGATAGGTTTTGAACAGACCTAGCAACCCAAGGCTGGGCATCCATGAGGCTTTGTGGCCATCAGCAGCAGCAGAATTGTACTCGAACACAATCTGTAATCTCATGGCCTGGCATCTCCCCCACTTGACCATTACCATCAAGTCAGGGGATCAACCCTGGCTCAATGAAGAGCGCAGGAGGGCATGCCAGAAGCAGCACCAAGCATTCTTAAAATTGAGGTGTCAGCCTGGTGAAGCTATAAAACAGGATTACTTGCATGCCAAACAGCAGAAACAGCAAGTGATAGACAGAGATAAGTGATCCCAGAACCAGTGGATCAGATCTAAAATCTGCAGTCCTGCCACATCCAGTCGTGAATGGTGGTGGACAATTAAACAAATCACTGTAGGAGGAGGCTCCACAAATATCCCCATTCACAACGATGAAGGAGCCCAGCACATCAGTGCAAAAGATAAGGCTGAAGCATTCGTAACAATCTTCAGCCAGAAGTGCCAAGTGGATGATCCATCTCAGCCTCCTCCAGAGGTTCCCAGCATCTCAGATGCCAGTCGTCAGCCAATTTGATTCATGCCATGTGACATCAAGAAACGGCTGAAGGCACTGGATTCTGCAAAGGCTATGGGCCCTGACAATATCCCGGCAATAGGATTGGAGACTTGTGCTCCAGAATTTTACGCGCCCCTAGCCAAACTGTTCCAATACAGCTACAATACTGGCATCCATCCAGCTGTGTGGAAAATTGCCCAGGTATGTCCTGTACACAAATAGCAGGACAAATCCAACTTGACCAATTACCGCCCCATCAGTCGACTCTCTATCATCAGTAAAGTAATGGAAGGGGTCATCAACAGTGCTTAGCAATTGCCTGCTCATTGACGCCCAGTTTGGGTCTGCCAGGGCCACTCAGCTCTTGACCTCATTACAGCCTTGGTTCAAACATGGTCAAAAGAGCTGAACTCCCAAGGTGAGGTGAGAGTGACTGCCTTTGACATCAAGGAGTGCTAGCAAAAGTGGAGTCAATGGGAATTGGGGCAAAACCCTCCACTGATTGGAGTCATACCTAGCACAAAGAAAGTTGGAGGTCAGTCATCTCAGCACCAGGACAACACCGCAGGAGTTCCTCAGGTTAATGTTCTCGGCCCAAACATCTTAAGCTGCTTCATCAATGACCTTCCTTCCATCATAAAGTCAGAAGTTGGCTGATGATTGCAAGATGTTCAGCATCATTTGCGACTCCTCAAATACTGAAGCAGTCCATGTCCAAATGCAGCAAGACCTGGACAATATCCAGGCTTGGGCTGACAAGTTGCAAGTAACATTCACGCCACGCAAGTGTCAGGCAATGACTATCTCCATCAAGAGAGACTCCAACCATTGCCTCTTGACCTTCAACGGCATTACCATCACTGAATCCCCCACTATCGACATCCTGGGGGCTTACCATTGACCAGAAACTGAACTGGACTAGCCATATAAATACTATGGCTACAAGAGCAGGTCAGAGGCTAGGAATCGTGTGACGAGTAACCCTGCTCTTGTCTCCTCAAAGCCTGTCCACCATCTACAAGGCACAAGTCAGGGGTTTGATGGAATTCTCCCTACTTGCCTGGATGAGTGCAGCTCCCACAACACTCAAGCAGCTTCGCACCATACAGGACAAAGCAGCCCACTTGATTGGCACATTAACAAACATTCACTCCCTCCACCACCAACCCACAGTAGCAACAGTGTGTACCATATGCAAGATGCACTGCAGGAATTCACCAAGGCTCCTTCAACGGCACCTTCCAAACCCACGACCACTGCCATCTAGAAGGGCAAAGGCAGCAGATAGATGGGAACTCCAATGCCTGGAAATTTCCCTCCAAGTCACTCACCATCCTGACTTGGAAATATATTGGTGTTTCTTCACTGTCGCTGGCTCAAAATCCTGGAACTCCCTTCCTAACAGCACTATGGGTATGCCTACACCACATGGACTGCAGTGGTTCAAGAAAGCAGCTCACCACCACCTTCTCAAGGGCATTTAGGGATGGTGATAAATGCTGGTCTAGCCAGCAATGCCAACATCCATAAATGAATAAAAAAAACCTCACCAAATTATTTTTTGAAAATCCAAAGATACCACATCCACTGGTTTCCCTCTATCTACCCTACTAGTTATATCCTCAGAAAACTCTAACGGATTTGTCAAACACAATTTGTTTTTCATACAACTATGTTGACTCTGCCTAATTGTATTATGATGTTCGAAGTTCCCTGCTACCACTCCCTTAATAATGGATTCCAGCATTTTCCTGATGACTGATGTCAAGCTAACTGGCCAGTAGTTCCTTGTTTTCTCTCTCCCTCATTTCTTGGATAGCAGCCTTACATTTGCTGTCCAAACCATTGGGATCCTTCTGGTATCTAGGAAGTTTTCGATGATCACAGCCAATGCATCTACCATTGCTGCAGCCTCCTTTTAGAACCTAAAACATAGGCTATCATGTCCAGAAGATTTGTTGGAGTTTATTCCCATTAGTTACTCCAGTACTTTGCTAATGTTAATTATTGCTGGAAAAAGATACTTTTTTGTCAAAGCTTTTCATCTTGTACTCATCAGGATGAAAAGCTTCAACAAAACGTGTCTCTTTCTTCAACAATGCTCAAGTTCTGTTCTACCAAACAACTATTAATATTAGTTACTTTAAGTTTCTCACGCTTATTAGAACCTTTGTTCCCCATTATTTGCTGTGCGTTTTTTGTGTTGTTTACTGTGAAGACAGGCATAAAATATTTGTGTAATATCTCTGTCATTTTTTTATTCCCCAACATAACTCTCCTGTCTCTGCCTTGAAGGAATCCATGTTTACGTTTGCTATCCTCTTCCTTTCCACATACTTATAGAAGATTGCCTTACAATCTGTTTTTAAACTTCTTGCTAGTTTACACTCATGTTCCAATTTCTCCCTCTTTACCAGTTTTTTGGTCATCTTTTTCTAGTTTCTAAAATTCTCCCAATCTTTAAGTTTAATACTCTTCTTAGCAATATCATAAGTCTCTTCTTTTAATCTAATATTCTCCTTAACATCTTAAGTTGGCTACAGATGAATCATTTATCCCATGGAGTTTTTACTTCTCAATGGAATATAAATTTGTTGGGAGTTATGAAATTAATTCTTTAATGTTAGCCATTGCTTATCCACCAACATATTTTTAATATAATTTTCCAATCTACCTTAGCCAACTTCCTCCTTATACTTACCCAGATGTCTGCATTTAGCTTTAATACTCTAGTTTTGGATAAATTTTCATCACTATCAAACTCGATGTGAAGTTCTACCATATTATGATCACTCATCCCCAGAGGATCCCTTACTATGAGATTATTAAGTAACCCTGCTTCATTATGCAAGACAAGATTTAAAATAGCATGTTCCCTGTTTGGTTCCATTATGTACTGTTCAAGGAAATTGTCTTGGATACTTTCCATGGACTCATCCTCCAAATTGCTTTTGCCAATTTGATTTGTCCTCCATGATTATTGCATTACTTTTGTTACAATCACCTCTTATTTCTTGATTAATACTCTGTCCAACAGTATAGCTCCTGTTAGGAAGTCTATAAGTTACTTCCATCAGTGTTTTCTTCCCTTATTTCTTATCTCCACTCATGCTAGTTCTACGTCCTGCTCTTTTGAACCAAAATTATTCCTCAATAGTGTCCCTACATCATCCTTTATTTTCAGAGCTACTTTCTCTCCTTTTTCATTTGGTCTGCCTATTTGAAATGCCAATTGCTTTAATTTCTATATAAGATGTATTTTCCTATAATACAACAATCACTACATATTCAGCAGTTTTGAATTAAAGGAAGGATCTCTTATGTAGCTTTAAAAAAGAAAGAGTTTAAAGACATTATTAGGACGACTAACACTTTTAGACATTTAGTATACTGGGGAACCGTGAATTATAGCTACTGTTTATGGAATAAAATCAATCACATCACCCCAGCTACCAGTTATAGTAGCAGCTCTTTCTTTTACTTTTATGTATTTATATATTAACAAATTATATATTTGTTATTATAAAAAAATAAACACAAATCAGATAGAACTTAGCACAAAGCTGTGGTTATGCAGTAATGAATAAGACCTGATGGCTAATAAGACCCATGGTCTGCATAGATTTAGGACAATCAAAATTTATTATAATATGTAGGTAGAATAACGAGGTTTATAGAAAAATGTTGCCCATCGTGAATACTTATTTTCCTGTTAAACTTGGTTTCTGTAGTGTGAACAGCCATTCAAACAAAGGAAGTGATCTCACTCTTTGAGCAGGAATTTATTTTCTTGCAATTAACTATGCTATCATCCAAAAAGTACCCTTAAATTAGTAATGTGGGTAATTATCCTTAAGCGTCTGCTGCAGAATGGAACACATCAAAATGTGATACATATTGGAGTAACTCAAAGGTATTCTTATATGAACCTTAGTGATTGTATAGCTGACAGATTTATAATTTTCCTTTATAATTAATTATTGATCTTTCTGAATACCAGGCCTATACCATAAGGGGACTGTCACCAACAGTAAAAAGGACATTCAGGATTGCTTCTGTCAAAAGGCTGTGGATGGCACAGTACATTGGCACATCACGCAATGTTCCAAATTACAGAAAATAAGTTTTTAATTCTAGGTGTGGCAAGTTTTCAACCTTGGGCATACTGTCATAATAAGAGAAGCAAAGGAAAATTTAAAAATTGATTCTCGTGGTAGCATGTCCACCCAGGAGCAGGTTGTCTGGAGGAATAAGTACTAAAAAACAAAGACGAATAAGACATATTTTTGTTTAGAAAAGAACAGCTCCTGGAATTTTGAAACATAGAAAAATAGAAGCAGGAGTAGGTCATTTGGCCCTTTGAGCCTGCTCTGCCATTCAATATGATCATGGCTGATCCTCTATCTCAATGCCATACTCCCGCTCTCTCCCCTTACCCCTTGATGCCTTTAGAGCCCAGAAATCTATCTATTTCCTTCTTAAATATATTCAGTGACTTGGCCTCCAAAGCCCTCTGTGGCAGAGAATTCCACAGGTTCACCACCTTCTGAGTGAAGACGTTTCTCCTGATCTCAGTCTTAACTGGCCTACCTTGTATCCTGAGATTGTGACCCCTTGTTCTAGACTCCCCCCCCCCGCAAGCCAGAGGAAACATTATCCCTGTATCCCAGCAGTCTGTTCAGCCCTGTCAGAATTTTATACATTTCAATGAAATCCCCTCTTATTCTTCTAAACTCCAGTGAATAAAGGCCTAGTCAGTCCAATCTCTCCTCCTACACCAATCCTGCCATCCCAGGAATCAGTCTGGTGAACCTTCGCTGCACCCCCTGTATGGGAAGTATATCCTTTCTTAGGTAAGGAGGCCAAAACTGCACACAGTACTCCAGGTGTGGTCTCACCAAGGCCCTGTACAGCTGCAGTAAGATATACTTGCTCCTATAGTCAAGTCCTTTTACAACGAAGGCCAACATACCATTTGCCTTCTTAACTCCTTGCTGCACCTGCATGCTTGTTTTCAGTGACTGGTGTACAAGGACACCTAGGTCCCTATGTACATCAACATTTCCCAAACTATCACCATTTAAATAATACTCTGCCATTCTTTTTTTCCTGCCAAAGTGGATAACTTCACACCTATCCATGTTATACTGCATCTGCCATGTATTTGCCCACTCACTCAACTTGTCTAAATTGCCTTGAAGCTTCTTAACATCCTCCTCACCGCTCACATTCTCACATAGCTTTGTGTCATCAGCAACTTTGGAAATATTACATTTGGTTCCCTCATCCAAATCATTGATATATATTGTGAATAGCTGGTGCCCAAGTACTGATTCCTGCGGTATGCCACTAGTCACCACCTGCCATTCTAAAAAAGATCCATTTATTCCTACTCTCTGTTTCCAATCTGCTAACGAATTCCCAATCCATGCCAATATATTATCCCCAATCCTATGTGCTTCAATTTTGCACACTAACCTCTTATGTGAGACTTTATCAAAAGCTTTGTGAAAATCCAAATATACCACATCCACTGGTTCTCCCTTATCGATTCTGCTGGTTACATCCTCAAAAAGCTTCGGTATGTTTGTCAAACATAATTTCCCGTTCATAAATCCATGGTGACTTTATCCAATCCCGTTGATACTTTCTAAGTGTCCTGTTATCACATCCTTTATACTAGACTCTAGTAATTTCCTTACCACTGATGTTAGGCTAACCGGTCTGTAATTCCCTGTATTTTCCCTCCCTCCTTTTTTAAATAGTGGGATTACATTTGCCACCCTCCAATCCGCCAGGACTGCTCCAGAATCTACAGAATTTTGGAAAATGACAACCAACGCATCTACTATTTCCATGGCCATTTCCTTTAGTATCATGGGATGTAGATTATCAGGCCCCTAGGGATTTATTGGCTTTCAGTCCCATTAATTTCTCCAGCACTATTTTTTTAGTAATACTAATTTCCTTCAATTCCTCCTTCTCGCTAGACCTTTGGTTCCCTAGTATTTCTGGGAAGTTGTCTAGGAAGACAGAACTGAAGCAGTTGTTTAATTGCTCTGCCATTTTCTTGCTCTCTATTATAAATTCTCCTGCTTCAGACTGTAAGGGACCTAAATTTGTCATCACTAATCTTTTTCTTCTTAAATACTTATAGAAGATTTTACAGTCCTCTTTTATGTTCCTAGCAAGTTTTCTCTCACATTCTATTTTTCCCCTCTTAATCAATCTCTTGGCCCTCCTTTGCTCCCAGTCCTCAAGCTTGGTACTTTCTCTAGCAACTTTAAATTACTACTCTTTGAATCTAATACTATCCGTAATTTCTTTTATTAGCCATGGTTGGGCCACTTTTCCTGGTGTGTTTTTGCTCCAGAAAGGAATATATAACTGTTGCAATGCATACATTAATTCCTTAAATATTAGCCACTGCCATTAGTCATGCCTTTTAATGAAGTTCACCATTCTACCTTAGCCAACCCACGCCTCATACCTTCGTAGTTTCCTTTGTTTAGATTTCAGACCCTAGTTTTGGAATGGATTACTTCACTTTCCAACCTAAGGAAGATTTCTGTCATATTATGGTCACTGGTCTCTAAAGGACCCCACACAACAAAATTATTAATTACCCCTTTTCATTGTACAAAACCAAATCTAGGATAGCCTGTTCCCTAGTTGGTTCCTCGACGTGCTGGTCTAAAAAACCATCTTGTACACGCTCCAGGAGTTCATCCATCACAATATTATTGCTAGTTTGGTTTGCCCAGTCTATATGTAGATTAAAGTCACCCATGATTACTGTAGCACCCTTGTGACATACATCTCTAACTTCCTGGAAAGTTCCCCACTTTCCACCTTATTAATTCCACTGGACCATCAATCATTGTTAACAAACTTTGTGGTTTTCTAAAGCATCTAAAAAAAATTCCACCTGCCTATGCACAAAATAATCTCATTGACGTCCGCATTCCGTTAGCTCAATCAGAAACAAATCAGCTTCCTTGTTAATGCTGATCATAGTTAATTTAAAAAAAAACATTTATACATATCAATTTTGAACATAAGAAAATAGAGCTGAAAAAAGGGCCATTTTGTGCAGTTTGCTCATTCTATCATTTAGGTCTATATTTAGGTTGTCTGCAGGTCTTCCCTCCTTGGCACCATGCCATATTCTTTCACTCCTGTCCCTTTGTTAAAGGCTTTAAAGTTTTCTAAATTAAGGGTTCAGCTTTGCTAAACGAGCAGTATGTTTTTATTATGTAAATTAGGCACTGCAGTTTATAAGCATCTTAACTAACTTTGGCAAAGTATTAAGATTCCTTTCAGGCACTCGAACATACAAGTTAACACATGCAATGCGGTGTGCTGTATTATACATGGTATAAATTCTATGGATCTGATAAAAGTGAAATAAATACATTAAATACAGTCAAACAATACGCATTGTTAGAGGTTGAGTTTCTTATCAAAGGCTCATTTTACTGTAATGTAATTTGACTGAAGTCTCAGATCCTCTTTTGGTTTTAATGGTTCATAATCTGGGATCAAGAAAAAAAAGTAGTTGTTATAACAAGAGGTTTGTAATGAAACTGTTTGTTATAATGAACTTGTACTTTTTGTCAAGAAATTATTTAAAATAAATAACCCAATTGTAATAGTCATTCAAAGGCACCAAATATGCATTCAAAGTCTAGTTATGCTAACTGCTTTTTATTTAACGCCTATCCAGGCCAATTCTGATCACTTCATTCTGCTAATTGTAAAGGTACCTGTGAACCTGAGTACAGAATACTGAATTCATTTTAAAAATAGATAACGCAAAGGAAGGATTGCAGATTTGGTAGTCAGGCAGGTATTGTTGAAATGTTTAATGAATTAATATTCTGCTATAATATAGTTATGAATTTCACAGCTTAAATCATTTGGTTGGCGGGCAGGAAAAAAGGCCAAGCGGCCTTTGCATTTTTGGTGAAACCTCATCTATGAGCAGGTCGAGGCTTTGACCAATGATTTAAAAATATATAAACTTTTTACACTCATATTTAACATGTCCCTGCTCATGTGACAGAGTCACATGGGGGGACATGTTTCATTGTTTTAAAAATTTTTATTTTTATTCATAAAAATCCTCAGCTCCCTGAGGCAGCTCTGTGCCTCAGGAAGCTTTTACTGTAAGCACCCACGTGCATGCACGAACTTCAGCGCTTGCGCTCCTCCCACCCCCAACCCAGCAGCACTGCAGCATCCGTTCCAGCCAATGTGAAATTGCAGTCAGGGCCCAATCATGGGCGGCAGTTGATTTCCCGGCCACTCCCAGGCCCGCCCGCCCAATGGGGGAAATATTCTGCCCATAGCTAATTTCATAATTGCAAGAACTCAGGTAAAGTCTGGTAAGTGTCAAAATCTGAAGCTAAATCCTCAGCCCTTGAAACATAAAAGAAAAACAAGTTGCAGCTGCCAGAGTGAAAAAACACTCTCTGCTGGAGTGCATTGATTGACAGGCCATCAGGTGTAGGTTAGAAATAAACATTACCACCTGTTCCTGCAGCTTATACTAGACATTGTTAACATTTCTCCAGGGCTGTTATTATAGTTATGAGCTAAGTATGACCGCTTGGCTGTGTTCAAAATCTCCAAAAACTTTATCTCAACAGGGGGGAAATGAGTTCACATTTTGATTGACAGTTTTAAAATGCTATTAAAGGATTAGCTGTCTTTGATGTGGCTACTGAATAGAGGTTTGTTTGTTTTTAAAACAGATTGAGCACTTGAGGGGAATTAAAGTGTTTGAATGTACTTTAGGAATGAAAGTTTGTTTTCTGTATAAAGTATGAAATGGTGAGAGCCCTCTTAGATTGTTACAGTTTATTTTGTTCATCTCTACATTGGCACCTGAGGTCTGACAATAGTGGATACTGGGTGAGTGGCTATGGAGGTGGCATGGGGGTATGAGGTGGCATGGAGGTAGTATGGGGAGGTGAGCGGTGAGGGGTGAAGGCTGGAGGGTCTAACAGCTTTTAATATAACTGGGCCAATGTCTCACAGAACTAAGGCTGGCCTTCTGTCCAGTCTGCTTGGAACTCGCCCGCCTCTAAAGATGACAAGCCAGGCCATATCCTGCCCCCGCTCCCCCAGAGCGAAAATCGTGTGTGTTGTTTCCATGGAAACAGGCCTCCTGAGTCAGAAGGTTTCTCAACTCGAGCTTCCCACCTCCATGGTGAAAATCCAGCCCTAAGGAGATTTCACAGGAGAGGGATGAATGAGCAGCAGTACAAATACAACAATTAGGAGAATACTGTTGGAGAAGAAATTGAATGATATCACAATAGAATCAGTCATTAAAGGGACTACATCAGCTAAGGAGCGAGCTAAAGGGAAGTTGATGCAGACATGATGGTGAGATATTTTACAAAGATACTTTATGAAGGTTTGTGAACAAAACCATGAGCAGAGCACAGCTATAGCACTTTATCAGTGACTACGCCTGCCACTAAAATGTTCTTTTTCACATGAAGTTCATTTGGAAACCAAACAATTTAACGTGAAAATACATCACAATAGTGTGAAAGTAATATCGACAGCTCCACACCCACTATTTCCTAACAAACAACGTTCTTTTCATGGACTGACCCTATGAAAGCTTCTGCCCTTTAACATGCTAGCCCCTCAGTGACTTGTCATTCCTGGTCAGTGTTAATTAGCTCCCCTGATTTATCAGGCAATTCAACTCTTTGAAACGAGTGCCTCTGATGAGATTGAGAATCCACAGTATAAGCAAATGCACAAAAAGGCCTTCATAAATTAGAAATTAATCATAATTATTCCAAAAAGCTTAAATTTTAAATATCCTCTCCACCACTGTTGCCATAATATGGCTGGGGACATCAGTGAATTATCTGCAATCTTCCAATGATGCCCTGAAACCGGTTGCAAAGAGGTTTACAAGTGCAAGCCGGATTAATTCATCTTTCAAATTGTACTTTATTTTTAACTGGGTAAATGGGTTTAGAACATGATTAGATATGTGTAATTGAAAAAAACTAGAAGCAAATATATGGAATTGTTTCTATAAAAAAAATGGCAAGGTTTATTGAACCAAATAGCCTTTTCCTGTTTCTCAAACTTCTTGGTCATGAAATTGGACAGAGCCAAAAAACAGGCATGAGGATCACAATGCAGGGTTACCCCGTGCCCATTGCTTCCAAAGCTTCAACATGCAAACTTTGTGCTGTTCCTAATTTAACTGATCATAGCGTGCAGCCAGAACTAAGCATGCTGATGAATGGCTGGAGGCCTGAGCAGTTGGTGCTGTTTGAAAGATTGAGAGTACATGTGTGACAGCACATGGTATTGAGAGTGGATCTCAGGATGCGGCAAGAACAGGAGTTCGAGGGATTCGAGGAATTATGAACGTCTAGGAGACATCTGAAGTTGTGGGTGGACCCGGAACGCAAAGGCTTGGATTTTCCACTTTCAATTGGGACAGGTGTGTTTGGTAGCGAGATCATAAAATCTCGCAAGAAAGCTCCAGGCACATTTCCCGGCAACATAAATCCAGGAAGCGATTGTCCCCTCCCCCATCAATGGTGGGCTGTGTTTTCCACCATCAGAAGTCAGGAACTTAATTTGAATACATTTGCATATCATTATTGTGTCGACACGCCGGAATTAATCCCCCATGTCAAATTTAAATCCCACATCGGTATGATTTTAGAATGGCATGATTTACAACTGCCTTTAAAAGGCTTGCACCTGGCAACCTGAACTTCAAGGGGAACTCAGAAGTGAGTGCACACAACCTGGCTCAGTGCTTGCAAGGATCCTAATGCAAGGAAGCGGCTCCACGAATTCAGGGGGGTCACAGGCAAGCCTCCACAGCAGTTTCTTCATGGCTGAGTTGTGGTGCCATGGCTAATATAACAGTGCTGGAGAGAAGGGAACCTCGGGGCTATGGCAACAGTACCATACAGGAGGGAACCTCGGGGTGAGGGCAACAGTGCAGGAGAGAAGGGAACCTCGGGGGTAGGGCAACAGTACCATACAGGAGGGAACCTCGGGGTGAGGGCAACAGTGCAGGAGAGAAGGGAACCTTGGGGGTAGGGCAACAGTACCATAGAGGAGGGAACCTCGGGGTGAGGGCAACAGTGCAGGAGAGAAGGGAACCTCAAGGCTAGGGCAACAGTGCCAGAGAGAAGGGAACCTCGGGGCGAGGGCAACAGTGCCAGAGAGAAAGGAACCTCAGGGCAAGGGCAACAGTGCCAGAAAAAGGCCAGGCAAATGGAAAAACATGTCAAAGGTGAGCACTCTACCGCAGCTGAGACCGTCTAACTTGAGCTCAGTAGACATGCTTGGAAACAGGCTAGTCAAGCAACTGTGCCCACTCAAGCAGCACTAATTCCTGAGAGTACCAACGATTGCTCCTCTACTCTTAACCCCTCATTCACATATTTCAAACTCAAATGAGTGCTATGAGGCTACAGAATCATTGGGCAACTGGGTAAGCTTAAGGGTCCCCTTGGGAAAGATGGCAATGGAACACTGGGTGCGCTCCTAATCCCTTGCATTATGTTTATGTAGACATTGAAAAGTCACTCTCATGGTCCAAGCGAACTGAGAAGCCTTGGAGTCTAGGTTAGGACAATGCCTGCACCTGAAATGAGAGTTCAGGATGCAGCCAAGTGGCTGAAGCTGTTGCCACTTGGTCATGTGGGTGGGCCAGTGGTGGATGGGGTTTGGCTCAACCATCATGCACACTAAACACTGGGCATCCATGTGGTGGCCAGGACTCTCAAGCATGCATAAAGGGGCCTGAGAGGCAGGCGCAGGCAATAAATTGACCAAGATTGGTTCTTAGAAGACAATCGCTGACTCTCGCATCTCACTCTTTGATACTGCAATGAGGAGGCCATCAGGAAGATGGAACTTGGTGATCTCACTGTCTGCCTCATTGCTTATAGGCAGGAGAGAAGAATGCGACAGAGGTGCCTAGCTGGCCAAAGGGAGGAGCAGAACCCACAAGACCAAGGGGCAGCAGGGCCTCCTCCAGAGGAGATGGTGAACCCCAAAGAGCTGTCGTTTGTAGGCCCCTCACTAGAGCCAGTGTCTATAGATGGCACATGTGCTACATGCAGATGTGCGAGAACAAGTGTCGCCAACCACTGTGCATGTCAAGGGAACTGGTCACTCACATATGCCACCTTCCGCAGCATTTGGCACCATGGGGAGGGCATCCTCTGCCAGTGGCAGTGATGGTGACAGCTGCACTCAATTTCTATGGCAGTATCTCCTTCCACGGCTCCACTGGGGACATATGCGGGATCTCGCAAGCCTCCACCCACAAATGTATCCAAGCGGCCATGGATGCCATTTTTGCCAAGGCACACAACTTTGTCAATTTCGACAGAGAACAGGTGAGCCAGGAAGGAAGAGCGCTGGGATTTGCTGAGACTTCCGGATTACCACAGGTCCAGAGTGCCATTGACGCAAATACGTGATTCTTAAATCTCCCTGGCAACAAGCAGTCCAGTATGTGAACTGCAAAGGAGATCACTCTCTCAATGTTCAGCTGGTCTGCATCCACAACAAACAGATCACTCATGTTTGTGCTAGATACCCTGGAAGCATCCATGATTCATACATCCTCAGCTTATCTCGGACTCCTGACATCTTCCAGGGACAACACAGGCTGCAGGGTTGGCTCCTTGTGTACAAGGGTCACTGGCAAAAGACGTGGCTAATGACGCTTGGGTGGCAGCCTCAGGCTGCTGCTGAGAGAAAGTTCAACAAGGCTCATGCCACAACATGGAGTTTGATGCAGCACACCACAGGGATCCAGAAAATGAGGTTCCGGTGCCTGGACAGATCTGGCAGAGCACTGCTGTACACTGCCCAGAAGGTGTCATGCATCAAAGTGGCTTGCTGCACGCTACACAATCTGGCGTTGCAAAAAGGGAAAACCTGGATGATGAGGAGATGGAAGAGCTGCATGTCTCCTCCAGTGAGGAGGAAGGTGAAAGGGATGAGGGTGATAAGGTCCTGGAAAGGGAGGATGCATGTGATGAGGCCATTGCACTGTCCAGATGAGGCAGGTGTACTTGTGAGGCCCTCATTGCCACAAGATTCCAAGAGGATGATGATAAGATGCAGTGAGGACACACCTGAGATCTTCGTATTACGTCTGGGAATGTCTGACACTTGTCTGGCTGAAGGCAGCGCACATACTCTCTGTGAAGAGGCTCATATCATGGAGACACTCCTGAGATGCAGCAGGCACATGGACTTTAACAGTACTTGATCCTTTGGCTTCATCACCTGTTCCCTTCAGCACTGCACCTTCACCTGTCAGGAATGCTGACGAGATGTGGGGCAGCCCCACCTCTAAAGTGCTGAGAGAACGCAGAGAACATCATGGGATCCTATGATGTTTGGGTATGAGATCCTTGCAGCAACCATAAGCCACATTGTGGTGCAGGCATCACTGATCTGGAGAGTGACTTTGAAGCTAGACAATCACTGTGCTCAGAAGATTATACACTGCACAGGAGAGAGGCCCTGGACTGCAACACTTGCCTTCATTTTGTGTAGGAAGTAAGCTTTCACACCTGATTGAACAAACACTGCTCATCACAGCAAGGAGCCATAGACAAGGAGACATTCTTGCGAGCATATTTGCAATTGTCAACATAATGTACAAGTGATTAACACCCATGCCCACGTTGTGCAAATACATCTTCCCAACGTCCACAGTGGAGGTGGAGGCGGCCTGCTAACTGCTACGCCCTGTTGCCTGTAATTACTTCAGCATCCTCCTGGAGGCCCCCAGCCTGCTTTTGGGGTCCTATTGTGTGGCAGTGGCACCCTCCTTGGCCTCCGGAGCTGGAGCTGCTGGCATCACAGGAAGAGGGGATTTGGATGGGCCAGTCACTCCTGAGGTCACCTGGGTGGATGGCCTTGAGGTGCACACCTGCTGAACCTATGGGTGCCCCCAGGGCCCCGGCTGACTCCTTGAGAGGAATAGGAAGCTGGCATGAGCTCAAGATGCCCCCCCCACCCCGCCCCCACCCCGCATTGACACTGATGGATGCCAGCGATGCCTCAGTGAATGGAGTGCAGCTCCTGCAGCAGTGCAGGACCGATGTCCTGAACTTAGGCCTCCATGGCAGCAGCCACCCTACCAGCATTGACCTCGGTGCATTGGCATGCCAGCGCTAGCAACTCAGTCTGAAGGCAGATGGAATCCTCCATCATGCGTTGCAATCTGAGGAGTGCAGCAGACAGCCCTTCCCAATGTTCCCAAGCTTGTTTATGCAACTCCAGCACCTGAGGTATGACCAAGTCCAGAGGCTCCTCATCTGACTCGGACTCATCAGATTGCTGGCCTTGAGCAATCCCCTGAGTGCTGGCACCCTGGGATGTCCCTACCTCCATCTGCTGTGGATCAGACAGTATGCTGTGTGACCCCAAGGCTACTCTAGAACTAGGTCCCACTGAAGTGTGTGTCTCTGCGCTGGTTGAGGGTGTGGGTGAGGCTGTGATGGGTATTCAATGTTGCTGTTTGCGGATTTTTCTTCCGTGGTGTCCTCGGGGCTGGAGTCGAGGACCTGGCTCATGGACCCTCTTGGCTGCCTCCCAGATGGGCCTGAAAAAGAAAAGAGAGGTAATTAGTGCATAGCAGAGGCCTGTGAAACAGGAGGCATCACTCATGGCATGGTTGTCTGATGGATGTTGCACTGCTGGACCCTCACTTGATAGAGCACTGCCGACCTCACCTTCAGCACAAGAACGATCCACATCTTCGACGGCCAACTTAATTGCTCTGTTTTCAAAGTCCATCAGGGCCTGAAGTCGGGCAATCCTCCACCACTCTGGGACCTCTTCCTTTTACTGTATGCCAGCTTGTCCTGCATGAAATCAAACGGAGAGAGTGTAAGCAGAACACCTGCCAGGCCAGAAGAGAAGAATGCCTGGCATGTGTGGGTGGTGAGTGGTGCCATGGACGTGATGAGGACACGATCCACAAGGCAAATGAAGGTGTGTGTGAGAGAGTGAATGGCGATGTCCCTTGGACTGGCAGTGAGTTAGGGCCCTGTGGATGTGTGATGGGTTTGTGAGTGTGTGAGTTGAGAGTTATAAGAAGAGTGACTTACCCTGGCGGAGTGGAGGAGACCATTCATCCTCTTTTGGCACTGGGTGGTTGTCCCCGTTTGGAGTGCATTGGCACTAACCACCACTGCCAACACCTCCCAGACTGCATGGTAACCTTGCTTGCTAGTCTTCGCACAGAGTAGAGGAAGAAGACATTGTGGCAGGCCTCCACAAGAACTGGTAGGTGCTCAAGGGAGGCATCACTAAATTTGGGAGCAGATGTTTTCTAGCTTTGGCCGCTTCCTATCCCTTGAAGAGTGTGAGCTCTGTGCAGGGATACCTTTAAACATGGTGCCAGATTACTGAAGCTCTGAGGTCATGACAGGGTGGATAAATCTGAGGCTGCCCTGCCAGCAATCCAACATAAAACCCATGCCCCTGATTTTTTTTAGCAATGTTTCACACAGTACTTGTTGAAATTCCACCATTGCTGTCAGCGGGTCAAACACCAATTTCCCTGCCTGATACCGGAGTTTGCTGATTTCAGGGAAAATCCCAGCCGAGGGGTTGAATTTCAGTTGGAATCCACATGGAATAAGTTGGAGGTGGAGACATTTGCTAAGAAAGGAGATGTGGATGTGAAAATGGATTTTGGTAGATACCCAATCAAACACAAGAAGGGAGATAGAAAGCAATTAAGGTAAATGGGGTAGAAGAGACAAACAGAAATCCCATCAGAGATAAGAACAGAACTTCCTCAAGGTGGGCATTCCTGGGAGAGAAGTGACAGTGAGCGAAACCAATGCAAAAGCAAAATGCCAGAAATACTCAGCAGGTCATGCAGCATCTGTGAAGAGGAAAACAGAGTTAACGTTTCAGATCTGTGGGCTTCCATCAGAACTCAAAGCCAACCCGCACCTATTAAAGGGAAGATGCATTGTGGTTGGTGCAGGTGCTGGAAGTCATTCCAAAAGTGATTTTGACATAGCAACACTTAATAATGGCACATCATGTTAGGGAATAGGCTGCAAGATTTTCTAATGCTGCACTGGAGGTTTTGATTCAGAGAAGGAGAGATTTTTCTAACTACAGAAAGTCAGAGGCCCTCTAAACAAACAGTGCAAAGGCAGTGAGACCAGATAACCATGGCAGTCAATGGCAGGGGCTTAGCCTCAAGGACCTGAATGCAGTGCCTCAAAAAGTTCAATGACCAAAAAAGGGGAATGTATCTTCAAATGCCATATCCCACTAATTGCATCACTAGCCTCACAGCTCCTCAATCCACCCCATCACTCATAACAATCTCCATCAATCACAACCCATACTCGACATTCTTAGCTGCACTTCACCCTCTGCAAGCTCACACCCACAGCTTGAAAACACTGCTAAGTATTCAACCATAGAAGCCACATCAGCAAAACACTGTGCTGAGGCACACTTCTCTCTCTCTTGCAGGACTAGGCAGCGCATAACAGGAGGAAGTGGCACTAACAAGCAAGGGATGGACAAGGCTACATGGTCTTATCCTGATGGATGAGACAGTGGTCACCATCATTGAAATAGGAATGGCTGAGACCATAGTCATTGGCAGGGCTGAAACCATCGAAGATAACGGTATCATCTAAGATAATTGTCTAATCCTCCTTCTCCCATCCCACTTCTCCCTCTTCCCACAATCTCCTTTGATTTACAAGCTGTTGATGGTATAAGCATACACGTCTTACTTTCCCACCTCCATCGCATTACTGCAACTCTATCCATGTGCCATTCCCTTTTCAGATATGCAAGAACCGTATCCTGGCCAGGGAAGTGGAATAGCAAGTGGTGGTAGAATAGGAAAACAGTGATGAAGTAAGAAAGATGTTCAAGTATTCTCACCCAATTGTCTGCTGTATCATATTTTGGATGGCAGCATGGCTTTTGTAACATGAGTGCTGCCCACATATATATGGGTTGCATACTGGAGTCATGAACAATGGTGGACTTGATGAGTGCAGTAACCACCCTCTGCTTTGTTGTGGTGGTGTAAATACAAATGGCAAAGTGGACTGCCATGAGTGAAAGCATTGTGACTACTTCCAGGATATCAGACATTGACCTGCCTGATACGCTGCATATGGTCACACACTAGCTGGATGCTGAGGGAGTGGAACCCCTTTCAGTTTCAGAATGTCTCAGAGTTGACATGAGGTATCCGCAAAGCAACATGTGTGCTAACAGTGAAACCTTGCACAGTGAGGAATGTTGCAACACTCACAAAGCCACGCGTTCACTCAGCCTGGCAAGAGATAATAACGTGCATTCAGCATTCTCAAAATAGAGTTTCAATAACCCCCCTTATGCAAAAATGGATAGAAAACAAAGAGATTTATAAATATTTCCTGCTTCAGCCTAGACTGTACCAGCCACTTAAAAGCTCGTGTCCCCAGGCACCTTCAAAGCAAATGGCAATACCATCCTCACCCTGCTCTGATGTTGCAGTTGTTACTGTGGTAAATGGCAGAGTTCAGTAAGGATTTCCTTAGTGAAGGGGAGCCATCTGTTCCTTGCAGAGGTTCAGGTTGGAGAATTGTTCCCTTAAAACCCTGGGCAAATATGGCCTCCCGCTAAGAACCCCTCTTCCCCTACCCCTCTTCCCTCTTCCAGCAACTTGTCCTGCTCTGTGTCATCTCTGCTCATGTTGTACTTTAGAGCAGGTGGAAGTCTGGGAGCAAGTGATTTGTATCCTTAAAGTCAGGACCAGGTCCTTCAGCATGTGCCATACCACTCCCTGCAAATGTCAACCTCTTTGAACAACTCTGGAAACCACCAAACACTTCTACAATCACAGAAAGAGGCATCAAAAATCAATCCCCAATTGAACTGAAGTAGTTGAGGATCCTTCTGAAGTGCTGGCAGGGGTAAGAACATCGGAACATAGGAGCAGGAGTAGACCATTCGGCCTCTTGCGCCTGCTCCGCTATTCAACTAGACCATGGCTGATCTACCTCAATGCCAGTTTCCTGCACCCTCCCCATATCCCTTGATATCTTTAATATCTAGAAATTTATCAATCTCTGTCTTGAACATACACAATGACTGAGTCTCCACAGCCCGCTGGGATAGAGAATTCCAAAGATTCATCATCTTCTGAGTGAAGAACTTTCTCCTCATCTCTGTCCTAAATTGCCTATCCCTTATTCTGAGATTGTGTCCCCTGGTTCTAGATGCCCCAGCCAGGTGAAACATCCTTCCTGCATTTACCCTGTTGAGCCCTGTAAGATTTTGTATGCTTCAGTGAGATTGTCTCTCATTCTTCCTAACTAGAGAATATAGGCCCAGTCACCTCAATCTCTCCTCATAGGACAATCCCGCCATCCCAGGAATCAGTCTGGTGATCCTTTTTGCTGCTGTATACAGGTTCAGCTATGTGCAAAAAGGTGTTAGCTGGAGTGCTGAACTCCAAAATCACAGTGTGGCATCAAAATCAGCATTACGTGTTGACCGATGTCACAATCTGATTACTCTGCATACCTCCAGTTGATGCTTCCTGTGCACTGCTAATGTCTTCACCAAAATCATGTCCGCAGCTTGCACAATAAGTGTGTGTGCAAGCTGTGGACGCAATTTTGGAGGCAAAACAGCATTTGTAGCATCGGAAAACCAGGTGCTAAGGAGCTGAAATTTGCAGCCAGCATAGCTTCCTTTCTGCAGAAAACTTAATTCTACTTAGTAATTCACTGTGTCCTGGCTGCAGTCAAGAACACACCGTACACATCAGGGAAATATTAGGAATGATGGTTGAGATCAACAAAAGTGACACCAATTGCAAATCCATTTAAAGACATGCAGCTGTGCTTGTTCTTAATGGTAACAAACATCAAAACAGGTTACTGTTTAAGTAAAATTGAATGATTATCACTCATAATATACAGTCTATATCATTGGAATTATGGTTGTAACTCATGCTTTACCCCTTTCTTTACGCAGCTGTGGGAGATTAGTGTGTAAGTGTTAATTTGGTCAATAAAATTTTTTTATTGGTGTTCAACAGGCATTTTAGTAAAACTAACACTTCAATAGGTTGGGGTCTGGTGTAGTTTTTAAAACACATGGTCTTAAGAGATGGAGCTCTCTACTGGTCACCAATTTATTTTAGAATGGTAAATATTACTTAAATGAAGCTGACGTTAGTGTATCAATAATTAAAATATGGTTTTGTATTACTTGATTATGCATTATAGCAAAAGGATTCATGACCCATTAACTTTCTTCCAATCCTGTACTTGACTGGCTCTGAAATTTATTTCTGTCTTTGCTGTAATTAAATCCAAGAACAAAATTACTTCCCCATATTTCAGCAGTTAAAGTAAAATGAACACTAATAAATGGTCCATCTGCTGTGAAATATTGTTAACTGCTTCCAGTTAAATCTCAACTAGTCCTTCATTAAGGAAAAGCTCTATAAACTGAATTCTGTTTGTGGTGAATTTACCTTCCTTTGCTTTTTCTGTTAGATAGAAAATAAGAGTACAAAGGGATGATTATATTCATCCAATTGACTGTGCCACTTATGAGTACTTCTATTTAATTTTGTGTCTATTTTTGCTATGGGTTGTCTGTTATTAAAAGTGCACTTTTTTACTGTATTATTTGCTGATTTATTTTAACAAAATCTGACTGGCATTCCATTCACAAGTGGCAGTACATTATTGCAGTTTTAAAAAGTAATGATGCATTAAAAGTTCAGTCTAATGAACTAGAATTTGTGTCAGTAAAATAGAACACTTCCAAAAAACATAATGGGGTAAATTTAACTTTGGATGATAAATATTAATAAATGAAGCAACAAAATCATTACTTTGTCAATTGGAATATGGTTAGGATTAGGGCAGATGCAATACTGGGTACTGTACCATAGAAGGCAGAAAGTTCCTAGGTTAAATCGCTGATAACTTATGATTCTAGCAAAGGCTGATAGGAAGAGGTCTGGCATGTCCACAGGAAACCTAAGAGCAGAGAGAAACAAGAATGACAAATCCAATCTGGCAATTACTGCCCCAGGAGTTTATTGCCATTCATTAGTAAAGTGATGGAAAGTGTCATCAACAGTGCTATCGAGTAACACTTACCTAACAATAACCTGTTCACCAATGCTCAACTTGGATTCTGCCAGGGCCACACAACTCAGTGGCTATGAGATTATTCCATTGCAAAATATGGCCACCCACATTTTACCCTCCATAAATTTGAGGCCATCCTCAGTGCTTGGTGGAGCATGCTTTGATTTTAAAATTCTCATCCTTGTTTTTCAAATCTGTCTTGCTCCCCTCCCTATCTCTAATCTCTTTCCAGCCTTGCAACACCTGAGATATCTGTGTGCCACCAACTATGTCTCCCCTGATTTTAATCGCTCCACCATTGGTTGTCTAAGCTCTGGAATTCCCTCCCTAAATCTCTCCCCCTCTCAATTTCTCTTTCATCTTTTAAAACGCCCCATAGAACCTGCCTCTTTAACCAAGCTTTGGCTCATGTGCCCTAGTATCTCCTTATGTGACTCAGTGTCAAATTTGATTTGATAATGCTTCTGTACTTATGAACATTTTACTTTCATAAAGGTGCTATATAAACACAAGTTGTTGTGGTCACAACACACGTGAAAATTCGTGTTCCACCTGTTATTTGCGCCTGAGTAATTCTGTCTGACACCAGCTAATTGTTAAGGTCCAGTGAAGCCAAAGGTGCAACTTGGCACCACTGAGTCAAAAGCCATTCAGCTATCCAGGATCTGAGTGTTCCCACTGTGCACCAAAGCTTTGAGCAGGCCTGGAAGATTCTCCTCATCTACGTCAGGTCCTCTGAAGACTGGGTGAGTCCAAGCATGCATCATGTTCCGTATTATGCTTAATCATATCATGACTACAGTGGCCCTTTGCAGAAGCAAATTTGCCCCTGGTGTTAGGAAACTAGGGAACTTCTCTTGCTATTGTAATGATGGGGAGAGTGCAAGCATTGTGCCCCACCCTTCCTCGAGTATCCTGAAGTACTTGGGCTGTACTGAAGACGCTGTTGTCCTTCACTATCCCATTCAAATGCCTATTCGTCACACGTGTCAGTTTCTGTCAGCCTAGGTAGCCATGGGGATTGTCACCGTTGGGTTTGGCTCTTTGCTCATACCAAGTCCATAAACATGCATTCAGGGGTTGTGCATGGCAAGCAGGAGGAGGAACTTTGTCTGACTTTTCCTGCTGGATGTCGGGATGCGGGTAAATTGTTATATAATTGGCTCACTTGTTCCTTACCCAAGACCAGCTGCCTCAGCATAGATCACGGATGGAACCTGGCCCTTCCTGTACTGTATTTTTCAGTTTTTCATACACTCTTAATGAAAGCCACATCAGAGATGGCATGAGGCCTGGACTGCATCATGGGTGCTACCTTGTAAGAAAGTCACTGGAGCTAATCAGGCAGGCCCCAGCAAGTGATTCCGTGGAGTTGGAGAAGGCGAATGGGCATTCCCCACGACCTTCCCTCCCAATTCTCCGACACACGCCTGCTCTCAACACACTCTCGAGGGCATTAAATTCCCATTAAGTTCTACCAATGCAGTGTGTGCTGTAAGCTGGGCGTTTCATTCATGTTCTACTGCTTACCCTTATCATTTCTTCCTAATCCTTTTCCTAGGTTTTTCCAATAACAGGGCTTGCAGTCACACATGTGGAGAGGAGGAACTGTGCTCCTTAAGGTGCACTATTGCATGCTTATACCTTTCCAAGCACCAGTGCAGTGATCATCACACCAGCTGCTATAGATAATGAATAAGTATCATCTGCACAAGCTCAGAACAAATGGAGGGCATAAGTAGGAAGGACAGCTCAAAAGTATATGTTTAGGTCCTGGATCTGCTGAAGGAGACATTGATGCAAACTTCAGGGGCCCAGTCATCAAAAACAGTATTACTGGTGCATTAGTAATAGTTCAATGTATTGAACTGCCTACCAAGGAGCTTCCACACCATTTCAGAGAGAATGGATATATCTGATACAATTTGTGTGCAACTCTGGCACATGGCATTGACATTCTACAGTCAACCATAAAGCATGTAATCACATCAATGGATACACCCGCTGGGTCCTGGAGCTGGGCCGCAGGAGCCTGTAGCACAGCATTAGCATCTCACAGTTGCTCAAATTGGGGCCTTGTGGATTCTGGACTCCACCAAATCTACTGCCTGAGACTGTTTGGGAGACTGAATGGAATGTCAATTGTGTCATGATCTTCAACAGTCGACTCCCTGACATAATAGTGGGAGAGCTGAGCTGCAGCCCAATAGCATGACAAGTTGTGTGGTGAGAAGGAAACATGTGGCTGTCTTGTCAGGGTGACAACATGTGACAACATGTCTGCATGCTCATCACCCCCTCAACTTAATGTCCACCCTGGCTTCAGGAAACCAGCTAAACCAGACTGCCACTGAAGCCACCGATTAATTGTCATGTGCAACCAGACCTTCACAGGCCTGAGCCCTTGGAGGTTACCAACCTTGAGTATCTCGAAGCCTTGTCTTAGCCACAGCAACTTTCCATCTCTCTCAAAAAAATCCACAACCATGACTCTCAATAGCTCTGCCTTTGTCCAGCACTGGCTGGTGCAGATGCCTCATCTACTTTGGGATCTTCATCTCCAATATTATGCTAAAGGATCTTCAGTTACCTGCTCAAAACATAATGGATTTTAACAAGGATGCCTCGTTAGCTGAATAGCTCGACCTAAAACCACCCTACCACATGACTAAGATTTGAGCTGGAATGTTGTCTTGGGTGGAATGTTTATATAAAGCAAGAAGTTTCAGCTGGACTGGATGAAACTATTTTTTTTATTGTAAATGCCAACAATTTAACACATGGTATAAAAGTAATGGACTTGGTTAGATCCAGGCTCATATCCAGTTATTGATGGTCCTGAGGCAGTTGAATGAAAGTGCATGATGATGAGCTACAGTAGGATAGAGCTGACTGGCAGTGGACATTCATTGCCTTGATGGCCTAGGTGGGATGAGCCACTTCCAAATTCCCTGAGGACTGAGGTGTTATGTTCCTGGTAGTCAGTTGGTAAAGGAAGAAAACAAATCCAGTCTTTACTTGGAATATATTTATTCACAGGATGAAACATTACAGGTATACATCTCCTGACTCCACTCAACTCCTGAGTCATTAATTGTTTCCTTATATTCACTCAAGAAACCACCCAATCAGTGCCCTCTGTCTATATGTATTTAACCTCAATTGGTACAGTTGATATGAGGGAGGCCTGTTTATTGTGTTTCTCATGTTTAACACTTGCTCCACTCCATCATTGGCTTTCATATGCCCAGGATCCAAAACCTTGGAAGTCCCTTCCTAAATCTCTCTGTCACTCTATTTCTTTCTCATCCTTTAAGCTGCTCCTTAAACCATAGTTAATTCTTTTTTATATTGAGGTTGTCAGATTTTGTTCTGATTAATTCCTACTTAGTCCCTTTGGGCATTTTAGCACGTTAAAGATGCTATTGAGATGCAAGTTGTTGTTATAAAGAGGCATCATTGCCTTCTGGACTCACCCTTTAATTAGATTTATAAACAGGACACAATAAACGCTGCACTGACAAAATTGTATGACCAATGACATCTCTCCTGGCTAATCTTCATTTAAAAACAAAGAAGCTTTACAGAAATGTACCACAGAAGTTTGTCCTGCAACACCTGAAGTAACTACTGCTGGTTTTACCATCCATAATAGGCAGCACAATAGATTGTAGCAGAATTTACAGAGCAAGTTATCTATCTAATTAGGGCAATACCAACGAATACCTCATTGTACTTAATTAAGCCAGGCAGCATTGTTAGGTACAAAAAGATGAAACAGGGCTATTGAGAGATTCAGTTAGAACTCAAACTCTAAGCAGGTCCTTTATTAATTACCCTCATTTTGCCCTGACTGCCCCTTGTGCATACAGTTTGATTTTTCTTTTGTTTAGTGTTCATGGGTGGTTCACTCCTTCTTTATCCTCATCCCTAAAGTCTACAACTTAGTGAGCAAACAGATGGAGACTCTTGCTGCTTACAATACGGCATCACATCCCTGCCGTGAAGTCTGGGACACTTTCTATTGACATGTCCAGATAGCCTTGATTATTCAGTCTATTCCACATAAAACTGAACCAGGTGTCTGGGCCTGCTCAATAAAATTTAAAAGCAGTCAGAAAGGCAAAGAGTAGAATTAATCTGTCATGACAGCTGCAGTTTAGCTCGGGCAGCAGGGGAAAGGGGCCTCCCCTCCAGCTAGGACACCTAAGGGTCAGCACGGGTCAAACAGAGCACCCCAACTTGGCTGTGACCTTGCTGGAGTGATTACAGCAAACATCTGGAATGGATTTCCATTTCAGAAGTAATAAAGAAAACACAGAACGAATCAAGCAGAGACTTTGGAGAGATATAGGCTTTGACCCTTTCTAGGCCATGATGCTAGCCAGTGAGCATTGGTCAAGTTCTTTAAGCTTGCCTCAATTAGGAGAGTTTAACTAATATTATTACACAACAAATACACTAGATTTCACATCTGTTTTCTCTACTGACTTCAATTAAACTGAAAATCGATCAGAATAATGGCAGGCACATACCCATTTAAATAATGAAGCATTCTTTGGCAGATTTTATACATGGTGCTAAATTTGAAGCAAATTACTGTCTGCTTTGCATGGCCTGTAAAATGAAGCTCTCGCACACTCAGAACTTACATCGCCAGCAGGTATCCAGGTCAGGAGAATATGAGCAAGCCAAAAAGGGAGATAAGTTCTCGAGTTACGATCTGCTAGTTCCACTCAAAAAATTCCTGTCAGCAAAAGCACTATGGTTGGAATTATTTCCAGGTTTTAGGAGCCCACAGTTTGTCCATGGTTTATGGACGAACAGAATTCAGAGCTTTCTCACATTTTCTACATCCTTATGTGCTGATTTACCAGCAGTAACTGCAACCACCATGTCAAACTGTCTATCAATGATTAGCCTAATTCATTTAAAAATTGTATCCTCTCCTTAATGACCCATTTTAACTCCCTCCACCCATTGGACATGGGGTATTGCTGCTCAAAATGCCACTGGATTGCTTACCGCCTTTTATTTTAATGCTCCAGCCACCACCATCATGAGTAGGCTCCTGAGATGGTCAGCTCCTGCTTCAGACAGTAGGTTAATTGTAACATGTGAGTCAGAGGCCTTTAAAGTGCATTGGATCCATTGCAATTTTGAGGTACAAATGGATGGATGGAAAAGTTGGCAAGTTTGTGTTTTACCTTGTTGTAATGCTTTAACAAACACAAATTCTGTTTATTTTAATTATTCCTAAAAAGCGTCCCCCTGTTTTCTCTGTAGTCGTTTTTTATATTGTAGAGTCAGAGCTTACAAACGGCCAACTCCTGCATTTTCTATGAATGGCCAGTCTTGTTGCCAACCATGAATGTTTCTAGTAGCTGTAAAAGTAACAAGACTGAGGGATACACAGAATACCTTTGTGACAGTAAACTGTTGTACTAAAATATATCCCATGTCACCACGGGCCTTTGTGTTTGTTAGGTGGAAGTATATGCACCCTATCAGGTAACAGTTCAAGCTATCTAAATATTTTTTTTCAGAATTAAACAGTAAATCTATGGTAATAATTACAAACTGTATTAATCTTCTTGAAACATCAATATAACAGTGGTTTCCCTGTAATAACTTACAATATAAAACTGATCCCTAATACACAGTGCATTTACTTCTCACATGGCTGTATGCTATCATAACATTCCTGATCTTGAATCATTCAAGACTATCTTGAATCTCCATTGCATTCAGACTACTTTCCTTTTATAATGCAGCCCAGAAGTAACTCGAAATTCCTTTAACAAACCCCAGAATGAAAATAAGTGAAAAACTTTATTTCTCATAACTAAAATTATAAAGGTAGCCATTGATAGGATGTACAGGATAGGATTATACAGTCCCCAGCAATTTGAGTGGCCGTATTTGTGCATTTCTCACTACATGCAATTGCAGGCTTAATGTTTGACTGAGTACCCAAAATTATGCCAGTGTCACCACCTTCAAGAATAGCTTATTGGGAGTGTGAGAAATATTGCCAAGTTCTTTGAGCCAGCAGAGAGTATAGATGTAATTAGGGTACCTGATGGATTTTTAAAGTCTAACTGGGTGTTGTCACAGCTGCCAGAGCTTTCTTCTTTAATTCAAAAGCCACTGTTAAGTGCTTGTTGTAGACAACTTAATTAAAGAAACAGCACACTCCAGGCTGATCCAGAATTGTGCTAATTACACAAAAAATGCCAGCTACAATTTGCAGAGCATGATGTAAATTAACAAAGGCTGAGCTTAATTTATGAAAGAATTGTTTTTTTCGTATGTCTTGGAAGGTATTGGATTGAATAAAAAATACATTTAGAATAGCAAAAAACACAGCAGTTTTTATATCATAATTAACAAACATGTGACCAAAGATTCCTCTCATGCAGGACGTTTATGGGTTTTATTTTAATTTGTACTGAGTGTGTTACGAACAAGTGAATATGCATCTGTTTCTGATGGAATTAAACATAGCACTTTATATGCTATAACTGTCAACTTTGAAATTAACATTAATGCAAATGGATAGTAGTTGTTCTGGCATCTTTCCATCTAATAAAGATGATGAACACACAGCAAACAAATCCATTTCAGATGGGGTGCCTTCCCAAGGAGCACCTTGGCTAATGGTTGAAGATGCCAATCCTCAAGAGACAGGTTCTGCCACAAGTGCCACACTTGAAGCTACCCAAGTGACATTGTGGGTTAAAAACAAAAAAACTGCGGATGCTGGAAATCCAAAACAAAAACAGAATTACCTGGAAAAACTCAGCAGGTCTGGCAGCATCGGCGGAGAAGAAAAGAGTTGACGTTTCGAGTCCTCATGACCCTTCGACAGAACTTGAGTTCGAGTCCAGGAAAGAGCTGAAATATAAGCTGGTTTAAGGTGTGTGTGTGGGGGGCGGAGAGATAGAGAGACAGAGAGGTGGAGGGGGTTGGTGTGGTTGTAGCGACAAACAAGCAGTGATAGAAGCAGAATATCAAAAGATGTCAACAACAATAGTACAATAGAACACATAGGTGTTAAAGATAAAGTTGGTGATATTATCTAAACGAATGTGCTAATTAAGAATGGATGGTAGGGCACTCAAGGTATAGCTCTAGTGGGTTTTTTTTTATTTTATATAATGGAAATAGGTGGGAAAAGGAAAATCTTTATAATTTATTGGGAAAAAAAAGAGAAGGGGGAAACAGAAAGGGGGTGGGGATGGGGGAGGGGACTCACGACCTAAAGTTGTTGAATTCAATATTCAGTCCGGAAGGCTGTAAAGTCCCTAGTCGGAAGATGAGGTGTTGTTCCTCCAGCTTGCGTTGGGCTTCACTGGAACAATGCAGCAAGCCAAGGACAGACATGTGGGCAAGAGAGCAGGGTGGAGTGTTAAAATGGCAAGCGACAGGGAGGTTTGGGTCATTCTTGCGGACAGACCGCAGGTGTTCTGCAAAGCGGTCGCCCAGTTTACGTTTGGTCTCTCCAATGTAGAGGAGACCACATTGGGAGCAACGAATGCAGTAGACTAAGTTGGGGGAAATGCAAGTGAAATGCTGCTTCACTTGAAAGGAGTGTTTGGGTCCTTGGACGGTGAGGAGAGAGGAAGTGAAGGGGCAGGTGTTGCATCTTTTGCGTGGGCAAGGGGTTGTGCCATAGGAGGGGGTTGAGGAGTAGGGGGTGATGGAGGAGTGGACCAGGGTGTCCCGGAGGGAGCGATCCCTACGGAATGCCGATAAGGGGGGTGAAGGGAAGATGTGTTTGGTAGTGGCATCATGCTGGAGTTGGCGGAAATGGCGGAGGATGATCCTTTGAATGCGGAGGCTGGTGGGGTGATAAGTGAGGACAAGGGGGACCCTATCATGTTTCTGGGAGGGAGGAGAAGGAGTGAGGGCGGATGCGCGGGAGATGGGCCGGACACGGTTGAGGGCCCTGTCAACGACCGTGGGTGGAAAACCTCGGTTAAGGAAGAAGGAGGACATGTCAGAGGAACTGTTTTTGAATGTAGCATCATCGGAACAGATGCGACGGAGGCGAAGGAACTGAGAGAATGGGATGGAGTCCTTACAGGAAGTGGGGTGTGAGGAGCTGTAGTCGAGATAGCTGTGGGTGTCGGTGGGTTTGTAATGGATATTGATGGACAGTCTATCACCAGAGATTGAGACAGAGAGGTCAAGGAAGGGAAGGGAAGTGTCAGAGATGGACCACGTGAAAATGATGGAGGGGTGGAGATTGGAAGCAAAATTAATAAATTTTTCCAAGTCCTGACGAGAGCATGAAGCAGCACCGAAATAATCATCGATGTACCGGAGAAAGAGTTGTGGAAGGGGGCCGGAGTAGGACTGCAACAAGGAATGTTCCACATACCCCATAAAGAGACAGGCATAGCTGGGGCCCATGCGGGTACCCATAGCCACACCTTTTATTTGGAGGAAGTGAGAGGAGTTGAAGGAGAAATTGTTCAGCGTGAGAACAAGTTCAGCCAGACGGAGGAGAGTAGTGGTGGATGGGGATTGTTCGGGCCTCTGTTCGAGGAAGAAGCTAAGGGCCCTCAGACCATCCTGGTGGGGGATGGAGGTGTAGAGGGATTGGACGTCCATGGTGAAGAGGAAGCGGTAGGGGCCAGGGAACTGGAAATTGTTGATGTGACGTAAGGTGTCAGAGGAATCACGGATGTAGGTGGGAAGGGACTGGACAAGGGGAGAGAGAAGGGAGTCAAGATAACGAGAAATGAGTTCTGTGGGGCAGGAGCAAGCTGAGACGATCGGTCTACCGGGGCAGTTCTGTTTGTGGATTTTGGGTAGGAGATAGAAGCGGGCCGTCCGAGGTTGGGCAACTATCAGGTTGGAAGCTGTGGGAGGGAGATCCCCAGAGGAGATGAGGTCAGTGACAGTCCTGGAAACAATGGCTTGATGTTCAGTGGTGGGGTCATGGTCCAGGGAGAGGTAGGAGGAAGTGTCTGCGAGTTGACGCTCAGCCTCCGCGTGGTAGAGGTCAGTGCGCCAGACAACAACAGCACCACCCTTGTCAGCGGGTTTGATGACAATGTCAGGGTTGGACCTGAGAGAATGGAGTGCAGTAAGTTCAGAGAGAGACAGGTTAGAATGGGTGAGAGGAGCAGAGAAATTGAGACGACTAATGTCGCGCCGACAGTTCTCAATGAAAAGATCGAGAGAAGGTAAGAATCCAGAGGGAGGGGTCCAGGTGGAGGGAGAATATTGAAGATGGGTAAAAGGATCCGTTGAACTGGGAGAGGACTCCTGCCCAAAGAAGTGAGCCCGGAGACGAAGACGGCGGAAGAAGAGTTCAGTATCATGCCGAGCCCGAAATTCATTGAGGTGAGGGCGTAAGGGTATGAAACTAAGTCCTTTGCTGAGCACTGAACGTTCAGCATCGGAGAGGGGAAGGTCAGGGGGTATAGTGAATACACGGCTGGGGTTGGGATTGGAAGATGGGGTGGGGACGGAGGGACAGGCAGGGGTGGAGGGTCCTAGATGGGTGTTGGTGTCGATGAGTTGTTGGAGCTTGCGTTCCTTAGCACTTGAGAGAAAGAGAAAAAGTTTCTTGTTGAGGCGTCGGATGAGCCGAAGGATAAAATGAAACTGGGGGCATGCGCAGCTTTGAAAAAGGGTACGGCGGTGCTGCTGGAGGGAGAGGTCGAGTGTGTTCATATGGCGGCGCATGGCACTGAGAGTGGATTTCAGAATGTGACGGGAACAGCAGTCCGAGAAACGTTTTATGTCCCGGAGATACCTGTAATCCTGGGTGGGTTCGAAACATGAGGGGTGGAATTTCAGTTGAAATCCATGTGGGGTAAGTCGGAGACGGAGACAGTCACTGAGAAAGGAGATATGGCTGTGAAAGCGGGTTTTAGTAAACACCTTGTCAAACACTAGGAGAGAAATGGAAAGCAATGAAGGTGAACAAGGCAACAGAGAAATCCGGAAATCTTGTCGCAGAGAGGAACAGAACTTCTTCAAGGAGGTAGGCATTTCTTGAAGAGCAGTGGCAGTCAATTAAACACAGAGATAAAAACAAAAAAACTGCGGATGCTGGAAATCCAAAACAAAAACAGAATTACCTGGAAAAACTCAGCAGGTCTGGCAGCATCGGCGGAGAAGAAAAGAGTTGACGTTTCGAGTCCTCATGACCCTTCGACAGAACTTGAGTTCGAGTCCAGGAAAGAGCTGAAATATAAGCTGGTTTAAGGTGTGTGTGTGGGGGGCGGAGAGATAGAGAGACAGAGAGGTGGAGGGGGTTGGTGTGGTTGTAGCGACAAACAAGCAGTGATAGAAGCAGAATATCAAAAGATGTCAACAACAATAGTACAATAGAACACATAGGTGTTAAAGATAAAGTTGGTGATATTATCTAAACGAATGTGCTAATTAAGAATGGATGGTAGGGCACTCAAGGTATAGCTCTAGTGGGTTTTTTTTTATTTTATATAATGGAAATAGGTGGGAAAAGGAAAATCTTTATAATTTATTGGGAAAAAAAAGAGAAGGGGGAAACAGAAAGGGGGTGGGGATGGGGGAGGGGACTCACGACCTAAAGTTGTTGAATTCAATATTCAGTCCGGAAGGCTGTAAAGTCCCTAGTCGGAAGATGAGGTGTTGTTCCTCCAGTTTGCATTGGGCTTCACTGGAACAATGCAGCAAGCCAAGGACAGACATGTGGGCAAGAGAGCAGGGTGGAGTGTTAAAATGGCAAGCGACAGGGAGGTTTGGGTCATTCTTGCGGACAGACCGCAGGTGTTCTGCAAAGCGGTCGCCCAGTTTACGTTTGGTCTCTCCAATGTAGAGGAGACCACATTGGGAGCAACGAATGCAGTAGACTAAGTTGGGGGAAATGCAAGTGAAATGCTGCTTCACTTGAAAGGAGTGTTTGGGTCCTTGGACGGTGAGGAGAGAGGAAGTGAAGGGGCAGGTGTTGCATCTTTTGCGTGGGCAAGGGGTTGTGCCATAGGAGGGGGTTGAGGAGTAGGGGGTGATGGAGGAGTGGACCAGGGTGTCCCGGAGGGAGCGATCCCTACGGAATGCCGATAAGGGGGGTGAAGGGAAGATGTGTTTGGTAGTGGCATCATGCTGGAGTTGGCGGAAATGGCGGAGGATGATCCTTTGAATGCGGAGGCTGGTGGGGTGATAAGTGAGGACAAGGGGGACCCTATCATGTTTCTGGGAGGGAGGAGAAGGAGTGAGGGCGGATGCGCGGGAGATGGGCCGGACACGGTTGAGGGCCCTGTCAACGACCGTGGGTGGAAAACCTCGGTTAAGGAAGAAGGAGGACATGTCAGAGGAACTGTTTTTGAATGTAGCATCATCGGAACAGATGCGACGGAGGCGAAGGAACTGAGAGAATGGGATGGAGTCCTTACAGGAAGTGGGGTGTGAGGAGCTGTAGTCGAGATAGCTGTGGGTGTCGGTGGGTTTGTAATGGATATTGATGGACAGTCTATCACCAGAGATTGAGACAGAGAGGTCAAGGAAGGGAAGGGAAGTGTCAGAGATGGACCACGTGAAAATGATGGAGGGGTGGAGATTGGAAGCAAAATTAATAAATTTTTCCAAGTCCTGACGAGAGCATGAAGCAGCACCGAAATAATCATCGATGTACCGGAGAAAGAGTTGTGGAAGGGGGCCGGAGTAGGACTGCAACAAGGAATGTTCCACATACCCCATAAAGAGACAGGCATAGCTGGGGCCCATGCGGGTACCCATAGCCACACCTTTTATTTGGAGGAAGTGAGAGGAGTTGAAGGAGAAATTGTTCAGCGTGAGAACAAGTTCAGCCAGACGGAGGAGAGTAGTGGTGGATGGGGATTGTTCGGGCCTCTGTTCGAGGAAGAAGCTAAGGGCCCTCAGACCATCCTGGTGGGGGATGGAGGTGTAGAGGGATTGGACGTCCATGGTGAAGAGGAAGCGGTAGGGGCCAGGGAACTGGAAATTGTTGATGTGACGTAAGGTGTCAGAGGAATCACGGATGTAGGTGGGAAGGGACTGGACAAGGGGAGAGAGAAGGGAGTCAAGATAACGAGAAATGAGTTCTGTGGGGCAGGAGCAAGCTGAGACGATCGGTCTACCGGGGCAGTTCTGTTTGTGGATTTTGGGTAGGAGATAGAAGCGGGCCGTCCGAGGTTGGGCAACTATCAGGTTGGAAGCTGTGGGAGGGAGATCCCCAGAGGAGATGAGGTCAGTGACAGTCCTGGAAACAATGGCTTGATGTTCAGTGGTGGGGTCATGGTCCAGGGAGAGGTAGGAGGAAGTGTCTGCGAGTTGACGCTCAGCCTCCGCGTGGTAGAGGTCAGTGCGCCAGACAACAACAGCACCACCCTTGTCAGCGGGTTTGATGACAATGTCAGGGTTGGACCTGAGAGAATGGAGTGCAGTAAGTTCAGAGAGAGACAGGTTAGAATGGGTGAGAGGAGCAGAGAAATTGAGACGACTAATGTCGCGCCGACAGTTCTCAATGAAAAGATCGAGAGAAGGTAAGAATCCAGAGGGAGGGGTCCAGGTGGAGGGAGAATATTGAAGATGGGTAAAAGGATCCGTTGAACTGGGAGAGGACTCCTGCCCAAAGAAGTGAGCCCGGAGACGAAGACGGCGGAAGAAGAGTTCAGTATCATGCCGAGCCCGAAATTCATTGAGGTGAGGGCGTAAGGGTATGAAACTAAGTCCTTTGCTGAGCACTGAACGTTCAGCATCGGAGAGGGGAAGGTCAGGGGGTATAGTGAATACACGGCTGGGGTTGGGATTGGAAGATGGGGTGGGGACGGAGGGACAGGCAGGGGTGGAGGGTCCTAGATGGGTGTTGGTGTCGATGAGTTGTTGGAGCTTGCGTTCCTTAGCACTTGAGAGAAAGAGAAAAAGTTTCTTGTTGAGGCGTCGGATGAGCCGAAGGATAAAATGAAACTGGGGGCATGCGCAGCTTTGAAAAAGGGTACGGCGGTGCTGCTGGAGGGAGAGGTCGAGTGTGTTCATATGGCGGCGCATGGCACTGAGAGTGGATTTCAGAATGTGACGGGAACAGCAGTCCGAGAAACGTTTTATGTCCCGGAGATACCTGTAATCCTGGGTGGGTTCGAAACATGAGGGGTGGAATTTCAGTTGAAATCCATGTGGGGTAAGTCGGAGACGGAGACAGTCACTGAGAAAGGAGATATGGCTGTGAAAGCGGGTTTTAGTAAACACCTTGTCAAACACTAGGAGAGAAATGGAAAGCAATGAAGGTGAACAAGGCAACAGAGAAATCCGGAAATCTTGTCGCAGAGAGGAACAGAACTTCTTCAAGGAGGTAGGCATTTCTTGAAGAGCAGTGGCAGTCAATTAAACACAGAGATAAAAACAAAAAAACTGCGGATGCTGGAAATCCAAAACAAAAACAGAATTACCTGGAAAAACTCAGCAGGTCTGGCAGCATCGGCGGAGAAGAAAAGAGTTGACGTTTCGAGTCCTCATGACCCTTCGACAGAACTTGAGTTCGAGTCCAGGAAAGAGCTGAAATATAAGCTGGTTTAAGGTGTGTGTGTGGGGGGCGGAGAGATAGAGAGACAGAGAGGTGGAGGGGGTTGGTGTGGTTGTAGCGACAAACAAGCAGTGATAGAAGCAGAATATCAAAAGATGTCAACAACAATAGTACAATAGAACACATAGGTGTTAAAGATAAAGTTGGTGATATTATCTAAACGAATGTGCTAATTAAATGCCTACCTCCTTGAAGAAGTTCTGTTCCTCTCTGCGACAAGATTTCCGGATTTCTCTGTTGCCTTGTTCACCTTCATTGCTTTCCATTTCTCTCCTAGTGTTTGACAAGGTGTTTACTAAAACCCGCTTTCACAGCCATATCTCCTTTCTCAGTGACTGTCTCCGTCTCCGACTTACCCCACATGGATTTCAACTGAAATTCCACCCCTCATGTTTCGAACCCACCCAGGATTACAGGTATCTCCGGGACATAAAACGTTTCTCGGACTGCTGTTCCCGTCACATTCTGAAATCCACTCTCAGTGCCATGCGCCGCCATATGAACACACTCGACCTCTCCCTCCAGCAGCACCGCCGTACCCTTTTTCAAAGCTGCGCATGCCCCCAGTTTCATTTTATCCTTCGGCTCATCCGACGCCTCAACAAGAAACTTTTTCTCTTTCTCTCAAGTGCTAAGGAACGCAAGCTCCAACAACTCATCGACACCAACACCCATCTAGGACCCTCCACCCCTGCCTGTCCCTCCGTCCCCACCCCATCTTCCAATCCCAACCCCAGCCGTGTATTCACTATACCCCCTGACCTTCCCCTCTCCGATGCTGAACGTTCAGTGCTCAGCAAAGGACTTAGTTTCATACCCTTACGCCCTCACCTCAATGAATTTCGGGCTCGGCATGATACTGAACTCTTCTTCCGCCGTCTTCGTCTCCGGGCTCACTTCTTTGGGCAGGAGTCCTCTCCCAGTTCAACGGATCCTTTTACCCATCTTCAATATTCTCCCTCCACCTGGACCCCTCCCTCTGGATTCTTACCTTCTCTCGATCTTTTCATTGAGAACTGTCGGCGCGACATTAGTCGTCTCAATTTCTCTGCTCCTCTCACCCATTCTAACCTGTCTCTCTCTGAACTTACTGCACTCCATTCTCTCAGGTCCAACCCTGACATTGTCATCAAACCCGCTGACAAGGGTGGTGCTGTTGTTGTCTGGCGCACTGACCTCTACCACGCGGAGGCTGAGCGTCAACTCGCAGACACTTCCTCCTACCTCTCCCTGGACCATGACCCCACCACTGAACATCAAGCCATTGTTTCCAGGACTGTCACTGACCTCATCTCCTCTGGGGATCTCCCTCCCACAGCTTCCAACCTGATAGTTGCCCAACCTCGGACGGCCCGCTTCTATCTCCTACCCAAAATCCACAAACAGAACTGCCCCGGTAGACCGATCGTCTCAGCTTGCTCCTGCCCCACAGAACTCATTTCTCGTTATCTTGACTCCCTTCTCTCTCCCCTTGTCCAGTCCCTTCCCACCTACATCCGTGATTCCTCTGACACCTTACGTCACATCAACAATTTCCAGTTCCCTGGCCCCTACCGCTTCCTCTTCACCATGGACGTCCAATCCCTCTACACCTCCATCCCCCACCAGGATGGTCTGAGGGCCCTTAGCTTCTTCCTCGAACAGAGGCCCGAACAATCCCCATCCACCACTACTCTCCTCCGTCTGGCTGAACTTGTTCTCACGCTGAACAATTTCTCCTTCAACTCCTCTCACTTCCTCCAAATAAAAGGTGTGGCTATGGGTACCCGCATGGGCCCCAGCTATGCCTGTCTCTTTATGGGGTATGTGGAACATTCCTTGTTGCAGTCCTACTCCGGCCCCCTTCCACAACTCTTTCTCCGGTACATCGATGATTATTTCGGTGCTGCTTCATGCTCTCGTCAGGACTTGGAAAAATTTATTAATTTTGCTTCCAATCTCCACCCCTCCATCATTTTCACGTGGTCCATCTCTGACACTTCCCTTCCCTTCCTTGACCTCTCTGTCTCAATCTCTGGTGATAGACTGTCCACCAATATCCATTACAAACCCACCGACACCCACAGCTATCTCGACTACAGCTCCTCACACCCCACTTCCTGTAAGGACTCCATCCCATTCTCTCAGTTCCTTCGCCTCCGTCGCATCTGTTCCGATGATGCTACATTCAAAAACAGTTCCTCTGACATGTCCTCCTTCTTCCTTAACCGAGGTTTTCCACCCACGGTCGTTGACAGGGCCCTCAACCGTGTCCGGCCCATCTCCCGCGCATCCGCCCTCACTCCTTCTCCTCCCTCCCAGAAACATGATAGGGTCCCCCTTGTCCTCACTTATCACCCCACCAGCCTCCGCATTCAAAGGATCATCCTCCGCCATTTCCGCCAACTCCAGCATGATGCCACTACCAAACACATCTTCCCTTCACCCCCCTTATCGGCATTCCGTAGGGATCGCTCCCTCCGGGACACCCTGGTCCACTCCTCCATCACCCCCTACTCCTCAACCCCCTCCTATGGCACAACCCCTTGCCCACGCAAAAGATGCAACACCTGCCCCTTCACTTCCTCTCTCCTCACCGTCCAAGGACCCAAACACTCCTTTCAAGTGAAGCAGCATTTCACTTGCATTTCCCCCAACTTAGTCTACTGCATTCGTTGCTCCCAATGTGGTCTCCTCTACATTGGAGAGACCAAACGTAAACTGGGCGACCGCTTTGCAGAACACCTGCGGTCTGTCCGCAAGAATGACCCAAACCTCCCTGTCGCTTGCCATTTTAACACTCCACCCTGCTCTCTTGCCCACATGTCTGTCCTTGGCTTGCTGCATTGTTCCAGTGAAGCCCAACGCAAACTGGAGGAACAACACCTCATCTTCCGACTAGGGACTTTACAGCCTTCCGGACTGAATATTGAATTCAACAACTTTAGGTCGTGAGTCCCCTCCCCCATCCCCACCCCCTTTCTGTTTCCCCCTTCTCTTTTTTTTCCCAATAAATTATAAAGATTTTCCTTTTCCCACCTATTTCCATTATATAAAATAAAAAAAAACCCACTAGAGCTATACCTTGAGTGCCCTACCATCCATTCTTAATTAGCACATTCGTTTAGATAATATCACCAACTTTATCTTTAACACCTATGTGTTCTATTGTACTATTGTTGTTGACATCTTTTGATATTCTGCTTCTATCACTGCTTGTTTGTCGCTACAACCACACCAACCCCCTCCACCTCTCTGTCTCTCTATCTCTCCGCCCCCCACACACACACCTTAAACCAGCTTATATTTCAGCTCTTTCCTGGACTCGAACTCAAGTTCTGTCGAAGGGTCATGAGGACTCGAAACGTCAACTCTTTTCTTCTCCGCCGATGCTGCCAGACCTGCTGAGTTTTTCCAGGTAATTCTGTTTTTGTTTTTGACATTGTGGGTTGTTGTTTTCAGGCCAAGGTGATGTAGCCACTGGTCATCATGTTGGTGCAGGCCAGCCCACATGGTTATCGCATTTTATCTGGTATTAGCAACAGCCTGTTTTAAACATGGAGACTTTGAAGTGGTTTCTTTGAATTGAATGGCCTGACTGCTTCCTGAGAAAGTTATTGATCTGTTTCAACTACTTCAAACAAGCTCTGAATGCAAGAAATTCACACTGATCCAGAGCAGAATAGTCCAATATAATATTCTGTCTCCCCTTGTCCAGTCCCTACCCACCTACATCTGTGATTCCTCTGACACCTACATCATATCAACAATTTCCAGTTCCCTGGCCCCAACCACCTCCTCATCACTATGGACATCCAATCCCTCTACAACTCCATCCCCCACCGGGATGGTCTGATGGCTCTCCGCTTCTTTCTCGAACAGAGGCCCGAACAATCCCCATCCACCACCACTCTCCTCCATCTGACTGAATAATTTCTCCTTTAACTCCTCTCACTTCCTCCAAATAAAAGGTGTGGCTATGGGTACCCACATGGGCCCCAACTATGCCTGGCTCTTTATGGGGTATGTGGAACATTCCTTGTTCCAGTCGTACTCTGGCCCCCTCCCACAATTCTTTCTCCAGTACATCGATGATTACTTCAGCGCTGCTTTATGCTCTCGTCTGGACCTGGAAAAATTTATTAATTTTGCTTCCAATTTCCACCCTCCCATCATTTTCACAAGGTCCATCTCTGACACTTCCCTTCCCTTCCATGACCTCTCTGTCTCAATTTCTGGTGATAGACTGTCCACCAATATCCATTACAGGCCTACCGACTCCCACAGCTACCTCGAGTACAGCTCCTCACACCCTGCTTCCTGTAAGGACTCCATCCCATTCTCTTAGTTCCTTTGCTTCCATTGCATCAGTTCTGATGACACCACTTTCAAAAACAGTTCCTCTGACACATTCTCCTTCTTCCTTAACCGAGGTTTTCCACCCACAGTGGTTGACAGGGCCCTCAACCGTGTCCGGCCCATCTCCTGCGCATCTGCCCTCACACCTTCTTCTCCCTCCCAGAAACATGATAGGGTCCCCCTTGTCCTCACTTATCACCCCACCAGCCTCCGCATTCAAAGAATCATCCTCCGCCATTTCTGCCAACTCCAGTATGATGCCACCACCAAACACATCTTCCCTTCACCCCTCTGGCAGCATTCCACAGGGATCATTCCCTCTGTGACACCCTGGTCCACTCCTCCATCATCCCTTACTCCTCAACCCCCTCCCACGGCACATTCCCAAGCAACCGCAGAAGATGCAACACCTGCCGCTTCACTTCCCCTCTCCTCACCATCCAAGGGCCCAAACACTCATTTCAAGTGAAGCAGAATTTCACTTGCACTTCCCTCAACTTAGTCTACTGCATTCATTGCTCCCAATGTGGTTTCCTCTACATTGGAGAGACCAAACGCAGACTATGTGACCGCTTTGCAGAACACCTTCAGTCTGTCCGCAAGCATTACCCAGACCTCCCTGTCACTTGCCATTTTAACACTCCACCTTGCTCTCATGCTCACATGTCCGTCCTTGGCTTGCTGCATTGTTCCAGTGAAGCTCAACACAAACTGGAGGAACAGCACCTCATCTTCTGACTAGGCACCTTACAGCCTTCCAGACTGAATACTGAATTCAACTATTTTAGATCATGAACTCTCTCCTCCATCCCCATCCCCTTTCAGATTTTCCCCCTCCTTTCTGTTTTTTTTCAAATAATTTATATAGATTTTTCTTTTCCCACCTATTTCCATTATTTTTAAATGTATTTCCATCCATTGTTTTATCTCTACCTTTTAGCCTTTTTCGATTCCTTCACCCCACCCACCTCCAACTAGGGCTATCTGTACCTTGCTTGTCCTGCTTTCTACCCTTAATTAGCACATTCCTTTAGATAATATCACCACCTTCAACACCTTTTTGTCCTTTTGTCTGTGACATCTTTTGGTTATCTCCACCTATCACTGGTCCTCTATCCAGCTCTTCTTGTCCCACCCCTCCTTAAACCAGCTTATATTTTACCCCTTTTCTATTTTTCCTTAGTGCTGTTGAAGAGTCATACGGACTCAAAACGTTAACTGTGTTCCTCTCCGCGGATGCTGCCAGACCTGCTGAGTTTTTCCAGGTATTTTTGTTTGTGTTTGTGTTTAGTCCAATAATTGATCTTATTGAAACATATAAGATCCTGAGGGTACTTGACAGGGTAGGTGCAGAAAGGATGTTTCCCCTTATGGGAGAGACTAGAACTAGGGGACATGGTTTTTAAAAAAGGGCCCCCCGTTTAAGATGGAGATGAGAATTTTTTTTAACTCAGAGGGCTGTTGGGCTGTGGAACTATCTTCCACAGAAAGCAGTGGAGGGAGGGTCATTGAATATATTTAAGACTGAGTTAGATAGATTCTTGATTGACAAGAGAGTCAGAGGGTATAGGGGGTAGGGGGGAAAGTAGAGTTGAGGACACAATCAGATCAGCCATGATTTTATCAAATGGCAGAGCAGATTCAAGCAGCTGAATCGCCTACTCCTGTTCTTAATTCATAAGGTTTAACACGTAACTGATGGAGGTGAGTGGCACTCTTAGACACTTACAAAGAAAATCCATAGCATGTTTTCTGGGAAAAAAAACCCAAAACCCACCAGCAAATCATCTGTTTCTACTGGTAGGAAGAACCAAAATCTGGAGCTCCGAGGTCCCACAGGATCAAGTTACAGGATGGATTTTGCCTGCAGGCCACAAATTGTTAAACAGCAAATTAGGTTATTTAAAAGCAATTTTGCTACTAGTTTGATGAAATATTACTATTTGGTCTCAATTCATACAGTGGAAGAACAGGGAGCAGCAAATCATTATTGTCTATGACCTTTTATTAATTCAGTAAAACGTTAACAATTATTTAAGAACCTACTGTACATTGTGCCACCTAGGGAAGAATTTTCCCCCCCATCAGGGAGGGACTGCAGGAGTGGGCGCATGCAGGCGCGCCTCTGATCGGTGGCCCCAATTGGGGGCGCGCCGCCATTTTACATGGGCGGACCAATTAAAGCTCGCCCAGTGTGACATCGGCTTGAAAGCGCTATGCACTCCTTGTGTGAACAGGGGGTGGGGGGTAGATTCCCTCAGCTGAGAGTGCACTCTTTCACGCATGCGCACGGAAGAGCGCATTCATTCCCTGAGGCTAAGTGCTGCCTCATGGAGGTCGGCTCCACATTTAAAAATGGTAATGAAACAAAAATAAAATTTCCCTGACATGTCCCCTCATGTGATACTGTCACATGGGTTGGGACATGTCCACCACTTTAACTATAACTTTTATTAAATTTTTAAAAACCCTCATGAAACCTCATCCCACCCATGGATGAAGTTTCATGCTTTTTCTAATTCTCGCCAGGGCTCCCGGCCTGCCCGCCAACCTTAAGGTTGCTCGGGCAGGTCCATTAATTATGTCAATTAGTTTTTAAATGGCCCCAATAGGCCATTGACAGGGCGGCGGGCGCACAGCTGATTCGGCTCTGCTCCCACCGACCTGAAAATTGCAATGACACGTGGTGACATCGGGAGTTCTGCCTAACAACATCCTGCGTCATTTTACACATCGGCGAGCAGGCCCCTCCTCCCTCTTGCTGACCTAAAGATCCTGGCCCTAGATATGTTTTTGTACAAGGCATGCTTGATGACTGAAAACAGATGGGCAGAATCTAATGCCTTCCCCCATGGGCAGGCTTGGTGGTAGGAGGCATTTAATCAAACAGGAGGGTAGTGGATGGGGACGACACCACCTTCCTACCTCTGCCCCCTTGAGTTCAAGCCTGGATGTTGTCCAGATCTTGCCGCATATGGGAATGGGCTGCTTCAGTATCTGAGGAGTCACAAATGGTGCCGAACATCATGCACTCATCAGCAAACATCCCTTCTTCTAATCTCATGATGAAGGGAAGGTCATTGATGAAGCAGCTGAAGATGGTTGGGCCTAGGATGCAATCCTGACAAATTCCCACAGAATTGCCCCAGGACTGATTGAACTCCAACAACCACACCAAATTCCTTTGTTCTAGGCATGACCCTAACCAGTGGAGAGTTTTCCCTCTCATTCCCATTGACTTCAGTTTTGCTAGGGCTCCTTGATGCCACACTCAGTCAAATGCTGCCTCGTTGTCAAGAGCTGACACTCTCACCTCACCTTGGGAGTTCACCTCTTTTGTCTGTGTTTGAACCAAGGCTGTAATGATGTCAGGAGCTGGCAGAGCCCAAATTGAGCATCAGTGAGCAGGTTATTGCTGAGTAAATGCCACTTGATAGCACTGCCAAATAGCCCTTCCATCACTTTGCTGATGAATTAAGGCACTTAAGTGGATAATAAATGTTGACTCTTCTGAGTGCCAAACTCCTGCCCTTGCTGCTGACACTCCTCCCCCACTACAGCCACCCTGTGACAACCCCCAACATCACCAACTGTGCCTGGGTCCCTCAGCAATCCTGGACCTCTGGACATATGGTACCAGCAGCAGCCATTGCCACACTGGTGACATTGCTGAGCAATGAGAACCTACCAGTTCCTGACTGGACGACAGCTCTCGCCAGGCAGTACCTCCTCCCCCGGGATCCTTGAGCCAGGACAAGACCAGCTTTCGCCCAGTTAAGTTTCTGAGTGGCACCTAATTCAACGAGCCTTCCCAAAAAGAGGAGGTGCGCAGCTCTTGCCAACTCTTCAGCCAGTGGACGAGACCCCCATTGCCTGCTTTAAATACTGTGCATAGTATCACTAGCAGCAGCACATGGTGCATCAAGCCAGTCTGAAGGATTTCACTGCTGCTGTAACCCCCACCTTTCCACAGGTGCATTGGTTAAGCAGTGCTATGTTGAACTATCCCTTCACCTTTTCTATTATAAGGTTCTGAATCTGAATCTGAATCTCCCAATTCTGGCCCTGCTTTATAACTTCCAGCAGCTTCCATAATACCAGCAGAAGCTTTGCAATCAAACTAAGGGTTCTGGCAGGAAACATTTCCCTCCATTTTCACTGATTGGCACACCAACTAAAAAAATAGATCATTCCTGAAACAGCACTAAGTGGCTCAATCTTAGAATTCACTTAACGTGACAAACGTCAAGTTAAATTGATGTGCAAATGGTGTAGCAAGCTATTTTCAAAGTCACTTACTCACATTTTAGTTTCTGGATTTGAAACCTATTCCATTTTCTTAAAAATGTGACTTTTTTCCTGTTACTAACAATACCACGATAAGTGTATACCCGCATTATAGCACCTCCGAATTGCATGGGCTTGTCAATGACATATACCCTCCAGTGCATCCCTCCTTGATATTGCAGAATAAGGTACCAGTAAATCAATGGTCGGCATCAGTGGTAGTTGAGGTAAAGGAAAACAGTGTGTTGGGGATGACACATTGGGTCACTGAACGTCTCGAAGACCCTGTTTGTGCATGTGTGACTTCAGTCATCAGTTGAAGGCCTTATTTTTGAGATTATGGTGTATGACTCTTCCAGGCTGTAAAGGTGTTTCAGCTAGAATATCTTCCATTTCATTGTCAGAGTAGGGTCTGCCATTAGCCATGGTTTCACTTGATTCCCTGGTAAAGTTGTGTAGCATACAACTGCAGTCTTCATGATGCTTGTTAAACTGTACTGTAAAACAACCCACAGTCATGTAATCTCATACTAGATGAAGTGTCCAATCATACGAAGCACTGATTCAAAATACTCATTGTATTCTGATGACTATTATGCTATTGTATCTGCATTCACACGTTGTACATTGCTGTCACATGGATTCATGAGATGGAATGGAGGTGGATAGCTATGGCCTCTTAGGAAATACCCTTCCCCTCTGTCTTTTCCTTCAGGTAACCCAATCACATGACAAAAGCATCATGATTGTTGTTGCGAAGTAAGAATTGTCCTCTATGATATTGCATTGATTGTAACTGATCAAACTTGTGATTCATGAACATCATGGCAATGGACCCAGTGGTCAGGCTGATCGCATGGATGAACAATTTTCAAGATGTTGATGAATCCAATGACCTGGAAAAAATGCAGTAACCTCTCATGTTGATGCTAATTCCCTATGAAAAAACTAATGAAGATACTTGGCCTGGTGAGTAATACATAGGAAGATGAGAACAAGACTAGGCATTTAGCCCCTCAAGCTTGTTCTGCCACATGGCTTATCTGTGACCTAACTCCAAATACCCACCTTTGCCCCATATCCCTTATAACTTCAGTTAACAAAAACATATCAAATTCAGATTCTAAATTAACAATTAATCTAGCATCAATTTCCATTTGCAGAACAGATTTCCAAACAGTCACCATCAAACCATTCTGACTGCGTAGGGTAGATGATGGACAACGTGATCTTTTCCTGACCATTATTTTCACATGTATATAGACTCTTTCAAGAGAAAATAGGTTAAAATTAAATTGAAGAAAAATACATTCTTTGCTAATCCTAGGGCGATCAGAGAGCAGACTAGGCAGACTTCAGAACCAATTTTCCTCACTTCCGACCCCATGTCCATTGTGCTGAGTGCATGTCAGGCACAACAATTAGATTCAAAAGCACCCCTTACTTGGGGGTCATTTGAGGACCAAAATGGAATCCGATGCCATGCACACAACTCTGCCGCAAATTGTCTTGGACGCCATCTTGCTAAGAGTGTTAGCAGATTGTAGCTAACATCAGCCTGGTTACACAGAGCAGGCAAATCATGAAGCCAATCAGAATGCAACACTGATTTAATGCTGGTAGTGTCATTTTGGAGCTCCAGCCAACATCCTCCTTTAGTAGTGCACAGCTGAACACGTGTTTAACAGCTGGATCGATCCTCCACCAGGACTATTTAAAGGGATCATCAGGTTCATTGCTGGTTGATTTCTTCTGGCTGTTGCTACAATTCTACATGTGTTTGGTGCTTTCCACAGTTCTTGTAGTGTGACAGGTGCTGAAGGACTTTGTGTGGACTTCAAGAATTCTACACAAGCCAGTTGCTCCCAGGCATTGATGTACTAGTAGCTATTCCCCTAGGAATCCAACATGACATGGAGAATGAGCAGAGGCCATATAGAGCAGGACAGCTCCTAGAAGCTGGAGGAGATAGAAGAGGAGTAGGACTCTCAGCAGGAGGCCGTATCTGTCCAGGGTGTTCAGGGAGAAAATCTCCTACCTGAACCTCAGTGAGAAATAATGTATGAGACGTCAGTGTCCTGGCAACAGCCATGATGCCTTTGTTCTAAAGCAGCCTGCTGTGAAAGCTGTATTGGAACCATCAAGGCAAACTAATAGGTGGCTACTGTGTAATAAGGGCTATCTGCTGGTGAATGACTCATACACAAATGCGTAGCATGCATACGTTGCAAACCATATGGTTTTATGAAGTGTGATAGAGCAGGCTATTGGCATGCTGGAATACTCTACAATACCCCAACCCCCATTTCCTTACACCTTTCCTTCCCTCTGCCACTAACCATCACAGCATTTACATGGCCACAATGCAAAATAAAAGTCAAAACAAAACAAATATTACAAACCTTATTCATATGTTAATTCATTTCTTTTTGCATGACCTATATGACAGCCTTTGTCCTAGTGCTTCCACAAAGTGCTACCCCAGTGATTACAGCAGGGCTGGTAGAAGGCTGGTTACTTTCATTGGGGGCAATTACAGATGATCTTGGAGGCCAACTTCAAGTTGTTTTGGGCCCAGATGGCATTGGCAGAGGGGCAGGGGTGAGAGGATGAGTGCTGTCATTCTGAAAGAGCAGGAGGGTCATGCTGCATGGAGCCACTATCACTCCTTAGTAATCTCTTTGTGGAAAAAATTGCTGGGCTGTTGTGGCACCCTGAATGGCCCCTTTGAATACTATAATCCACAGATATGATGGCAAAAGTTTTCCCACACATGACAGCAGTCTAAGCTCACACTGCAGCACCCAGATGTTGGATTGCTGCTACTTGCGCTGCCACAGAGGCTGTGTCATTGATCATCAGATGCTGAATCATGGCTGGGTCTACTATTTACAGAGTTGACCACCACTTCCACACTGTGAAGAATAGCAAATCTCTGCACATATCCCAAGTTGGTGCTGGACCCCTACACCGTCCTTGTCACTGAACAGAGACTTTCTGGAAGACTTCCTAGTTACAAGCCATTCTGTAGTGCTTACCCATTTGCATTCTTCTATAGGCTGCCTCACTGAAGTCCTCATATGAGATCCCTGCAGCAAAACCAATATGTGGTCCCACCTTCCACCAAGCTGCAGCAAGCTGCGATCCTTGTCTCTACCCTGGCTGCAGCCTAGATGTGCCTGGTGTCTCATGCAGATTCTACCTTTTAAACTATTCTTTAAGATATGCACCCTGTCAGTACCTGAGCTGATAGTTGCGAGTGTGAAATCATGTGACAGTGCCATACCTACATCATCGCTCTCTTCTTGGTGTTCCTCCACTGCTTGGCCTGGTTGCACTTCTTGGATATCTGAAAAGAAAAAGGCACGGGGTGAAGCTATTGTGATGGGGTGGGAGAGAAAATGAGAGATACATTTTTATACCATTTGCAGCTTGCACATCAGAAGAGATTGTGGGATGAGGGGGAAGTGGGATGTCAAAAGGAGGATTAGGATTTGAAGATACCCTCACCTTCGAAGGTTTCAGCCCCACCACTGGCCAAGGCCTCAGCAATAGCCCTTACAATATTGACCAGCACTGTCTCCTCCATGGGAGTTAAGTCTCTCTCCCTGTGGTTATTTCTGCTTCCTCCAGTTGTGAGCCACTTTGTCCTGCGAAGAGGGGGAAGTGTGTCAGTGAGTGCCATGCAATCTGTTTGGTGCATGTGGCAGTCATGGTTGATTAGCTGGTAATGTTAGAACCATGGAACAATAAGAAAGTTACAGCACAGAAAGAAGCCATCCAGCCCATCATATCTTTGCCTGCCGAAAAATAAAAAATTAGCCACCCATTCTAATCCCACCTTCCAGCACCTGGCCCGTTGCCTTGCAGGTTACAGCACTTCAGGTGCAGATCCAGGTACCTTTCAAGTGAGCTGAGGGTTTCTGCCTCCACCACCAAACCAGGCAGCGAATTCCAAACACTCACCACCCTCTGGATGAAGAAGCTTTTCCTCATGTCCCTTGTAATCCTTCTACCAATCAACTTAAATTTTTGCCTCCTGGTAATTGACCTCTCTGCTAGAGGAAACAGGTCTTTCCTGTCTACTCTCTCTAGGTCCCTCATAATCTTGTACAACTCAATTAGGTCACCCCTCAGCCTCCTCTGTTCTAAGGAAAACAACCCTAGCCTATCAATCTTTAACCACAGCTGCAATTTTCAATCCCTGGCAATATTCTTGCAAATCTCCTCTATTCTCTCCAGAGCAATTATGTCCTTACTGTTGATAACCAGAACTGTACACAAAATTCCAGCTGTGGCCTAACCAGCGTTTTATACAATTCCAGCATTACAACCCTGCTTTTGTATTCTATATCTTGTCCAATAAAGGAAAGCATTCCACATGCTTTCTTTATCACCTTATCCACCTATCCTATGACCTTCAGGGACCTGTGGACATACACTCCAAGGCCACTCACTTCCTCTACCCCTCTCAATATCCTCCCATTCATGGAGGGTCTTCTGGGTCATTTAGTGGTCTGGAGGGTGTTCTATCTGAGGGAGGAAAAACATATTTGAGTATCCACCAGCATTTAAGATTCAGAGTAGATATATTCTGCAGGATTCTAAAATTGGTAATCTGGCTAAGCAAAGACCTCTGAATGAACAAACATAAAGGATGAGTGTATTTCACCTGTCAGCCTTACACCTGTTGCCCTCCATTTCTCATACCCTCCCCCAATATCTTTTATGTCTATTTCACTCTTACCCTCCTCAGAAACCCCTGTCTCTCCACTATCAGTGAATCTTGCTCCACACTCGCACATCAGCTCCAGAATCTGTTCCTCCATTGGAGTTAGCAACGCCAGATACGGTACTCCAGCACCAGTTGGTCTTTGCTCCTGGACATTGTGACTCCTCTTCTCCTGTAAAGACATTAGTGCTTCCATGAGTCCCCCATCTATATGCCAGAACATTGCATCCTCCTCCCCAATATCCCTTGTTTAAGTGCCCAGCACATTGTGGGACTTCCCACTTCCATGACTGCCATCCTGTCTAGTCCCAGGCAGTCTTTAAGGACACAGGAAGATGTGCCAACTTAAGCTCGCATTATTACACCCGAGAGCCCCACTGATGCTGTTGGACCTGCTGAGTTTTTCCAGCATTTTGTTTTTGTTTCAGATTTCCAGCATCCACAGTGTTTTGCTTTTATCTTAGTCCTTATAAAGTGGGCTGCGTCTGTTTAAGCCATCCCATTTTGTCATAGGCTTACCCCAGGGTGTTTGTTGGGAAGCAGGGACAGAAATAGAAGGACCGGTCTGGGCATGACCAGGCCTTTTCTACTACTGCTGGGGAAAAGGAAAATTCATTTACCTTTTGCTGTCCTCATTGTCCTGAGCATCCATCAGACCTGCTGATCTGAGGCAAATCCCAGAGCATCCTAACACCAGCCACTTTTGCATTTGGACACCCATATTTGATGAGCCTGCCTTGCATCCCTTCTTTATCATTTCTTTTCTTCCTCCAAAAAGATCGGGGGCAAAGAAATACAAATATCAATTCCCATGTTCAGAATTCAGATTGTAGCAACTAAAATACAACTTTAAGGATGTATTTCTTGAAAGGCCAGAATTTAACTGCTAGACTGTGTTCACTTTCAGTGTCCTGCTTTTATGACTAACCTCCTATTTTTCATTCCCATTTTAAACATCATCACATCTAAAGCTGCTGTCCATATTGTGTCCCATATCAAATCACACTCAATAAGCACTGATGTCCTTCTTGACCAACACTAACTCCCAGTCCCCAGTGTTTTCAATTTAAAATTCTCATTCTTGTGAAATCCCTCTCCTCCCCTCTCTATCTTTATAATCTCTTCCAGCCTTACAACACCATCACTCCACAGTCTCTGGTACTCTACCTTTGATCTCTTGAGCATCCCCCTTCCTTCACCACACAATAGGTCATTATTTCTTCGGTCATCCACTCTCTGCAAACCCCTTCCTTAACCACACAATGTCGTGCTCCTCTTTTAAAATGCTCTGCAAATTCCACCTCTTTGAACATGCTCCTCCTGACCTAACCATTAACTTGGTGTCTGTTTTAGTTATGTCCCTGTGAAACACCTTGAGATGTTTGCTATATTGTGCTGTATAAATAAGACTAAAACAAAAAGTGCTGGAAATACTCAACAGGTCAGGCAGCATCTGTGCAGAGAAAAGAAGTTAACGGACTAGATTGTCATCCTCAAGGCAGGTCGCTGGAGTTAGGAAAATTCCTGGCTCAACCCACCCACCTCGGGGTTGGGGGGGTGGGGTGGGGGGGGGGGATGCCCACAAGTTCAGAATTTACATTGTTTGGGGGCAGATGCAGGCTGTAATTGAGCCAAATGACCTGGGAAAAAGTTTGAAGGCAGCCACTGGTGCTGCTGGGTGTGGAGGAGGTCTGTTTAAAACTTACCTTGGTGCTCTGAGACTTCATCCCAGTGTTTTCCCTGGGGCTCTGGTATTTCAACAGTAATGGATGTCTGGGGTCTCAGTCAAGAATACATAATGAGAACCCAGAAATCCATTAGAGTATAGAAACACCTGAGCCCCAGGGAAAACGTTGCTTGTTCAACAACTCTGGCTCTCTGATCTATGCTGTAAATTTCACAGTGTTTATTTACAGAAGGTTTCAAGTGCTTGCAGTTTCAGTTTTTGAAACTTTAAAGAGTCTGGATGATTTAAACTTAGGTTGTAGTAAAAAGGAGTTTTTTAAGAAAGTGGAAAGTTACCAATGAATTTTTTTAAAGCTTTTTTTAAACATACTACTGTCACTATAGGGCTCATGCTTCTATACAGTGTATTGTGGATGAATGGATATGGAAATGCCATAGTCTGGCATAGGGAGCATGAGGGGCCATATGGGTTGCTTGTGGGGCATACCCTGGCATGGGGGACATGAGGGACCAGAAGGGGTGGGTGGATGGGGGGCATACCATGTCATGGGGAGCATGAAGAAAAGCTTTTTAACTTACCTTTCAAAAGCACCCCTCATGCATACTCTGGTTCATGACACCTTCGAGGCTCCATGAAGCACGACTCTTTGAAAAGCTAGTTAGACTCCATGAAAATTGCGGCGGAATAGGGCATACTTATCACCGCAATTGACCCAGCCAGATTGGGAGTTCGAGGTGTGGGCTCGCAACCTGAACCAGCCGCACCTTTATAAGGCAATCCCAAAAATAGGAAACCCTGGGGTCAGGAATCTGGAATTGGGACCCACACACCAATTTTAAAGGACTCACAAGTCATTCCGATTGGGTGAAAATCCAGGGCAACATTTCAGATCGCAATGACCTTTCATCAAAACAGTTCTGATCAAAGTTCATCTCGACCTGAAACGTTAACTCTGTTTTTCCCCCACAGATGCTGCCTGACCTGCTGGGTTTTTCCACCATTTCCAACGTCTTTTTACATATTATAGCTAAGTAACTACAACGTATGAGAATATTGGGAATTCACACAAGGATTTGAAAGTAATGCATTACATCCTTAAATGATCATGGCCAGAATTTTTAGCTCGTCCGGCGGACGTGCGCCCAACCCAACCGAGTGTAAAATGACACGCGATGACATTGGGCAAGCATCCTGATGTCATCGCGCACTCACGCGATATTTCGGTCAGCAGGTGCATGCAGGAGTCAGCAGCCCGCCCGCCGACAATTAAAAGGCCTATTAAGGCCATTAACAGTGCAATTGAATTTAATTTTTCACTGCCCATCCAACCTTACAACTGGTGGGCAGGTTAAAAGGCCAAGCAGCCTTTGCATTTTTTGCGAAACCTGACCCACAGGCAGGATGAGGTTTCAATCCATCATTAAAAAATTTTTTTAAATTTCATTCTAATTTCTAACATGTCCCTGCTCATGCAAAAGAGTCTCGTGAGGGGAGATGCTTTTTTACCCTTTTATAATTCTTTATCTTTCATTTTTTATATCTTCATCTCCTGAGGCAGCTCTGTGCCTCAGGGAGCTTTTCCTGCATTCACCTGTGCACAAGCACAAACTTGCACGCTCGGCCTCCTCCCCCCACACACACAGGCGCTGCCGCACGCATTTCACGCTGGGCGGGGCCTCCCGGTGAGGGCAAAATTCTGCCCCATGGGTCCAAAGGTATGATGCAGCTGGTTGAGGCGAAAGTTATTAGCAAAATATTGCTGATGCTGGAAATCTGAAACAAAAACAGAAAATGCTGGAAAAACTCAGCAGATCTAACAGCATCTTTGGAGAGGAAAAAAACAGAGTTAACGTTTCGAGTCCATATGACTCTTCTTCAGAGTGAGGAAGAGTCATACAGACTCAAAAGGTTAATTCTTGTTTTTTTTTTCTCTCCATAGATGCTGTTAGACCTGCTGAGGTGAAAGTTATGTTGTATCCATACCAGATCAATACACTCGAAACATTTGCATTCATGTGACATTTGCATTGATCAGCCTCCTCAACATGTTAAGCTTGTCCTTATCTCTATGAGGACTTGTTAAAGGGTGTTCATTTGCTCTGTCAAGCAACTTGGATGGCATATATCTAAGGATAGTGCCCCATCCACCCAAATACAGCAGCTTTGCCTCATCTCCCTCAGCAACAACATCTAAAGTTTTCTCTGTAAAAGGAGGGCCTTGCATTATTTCACTGCAGTCCACACAATCTTTTCCTGCCTCTAACTTTTGTGGCTGAAATGGTATCAGGCCCTTTAAATCACAGCACCAAGTACTCAAACCTGTGGTCATCACACTTGTTGCCATAGCCCATTATGCACTGTGTATAAGGAATAAGCTGAGCTTGGTCTGACGCTAGATACGCTCACACACTTCCAGGATTCCTACCACTGTACCAGGATTTTAACATCACCCTATATGTCAGCTGCTACTTGTAAGCTCAAGACCTATTTTATGATTTGATATAAATATAGATGACTGAATTTGCATTGTTTACAATGTCACCAAGGCATAGCTCATAGGGAATTTCCTTCCTATCTTTACTTTTCCTGATTCCGGTGTGTTAAAGGTCTTAGTTATTTGATTTTAAAGTATGATTGGCAATATATCCTAGTACCTACAAAGGAGCAAATGTATTGAGGTATTCCAGTTCTATGGATATCTTTTCATTAGTTCTTCTGTATTGCCTTTTGAACAAACAAAAAATATACTCCAGCACGATAACCTTGTTGATAAAATGTTAATCTGACCAAAATTACTGCAATAGAAACTTTGAATTGACTTAATTATTTTTAACAGTTCTAAATTTTGGTTTTTATGCAAAGAACCATCTGAAGTGCAATCATCTTTTTATTACTCATTAAAATATATTTCTCTACGCTTTCAAATGCTACATATAAATTGCATGTAACATGCAAAATTATACATCCTGTAGAATCCTCCTGTTTTTACCAAGTGACCCTATTAAGTGATGTAAGTGAAACAAGTGTGTATGCAATTATACAATGATTGAGGAGCAGCGAAAGACAGAATATAATATTCTACTTCTTTTCATTATATTAGTAAGTGACATGCTCCAGTGCATTGTATATGAAAATGTGAAATATTTTATTCTCTGTCACCAATGTTTATTGCTGAAGCAGCAATTACAAGCAGCACAATTGCTGGGCAGCACTGAGGCAGTCACACAGAAGCGATATTGGAGCTCAAAGATCAAGACAGTCCCCTCTGCTGAAGTTTACCATGATACTATCCTACTAAAAAACAGTGATAACACTATTCTTACATATGAGAATTTATAAACATTCAATAAAATAATTTAAAGTAAACATTTGGGGAGATAATGCAAAAATATGGTCCCTATCTCTGATGCAAGTGATCTGACATGTCAGAGCATCCTGTAATAAGTCGTCTAAATTTATACAACTGTCTTGTGACTTTTGCTCAAGTACTGCAATTTTGAACAAAACATCCTTGAGACACTGAAAATTCCAGTTCCTGGGTGGGATCTGTGCAATAGTAAATAGCTTTGCTTAACTCCTACTGAATGGATGGAAATCCTTCAATAACTGAGTGTTTTATTCCCTGAGGCCATTTCCTTTCTGCTATGTACTGCCAGCAGGTTGTCATTTTCCAGGAAGGGGACAAATTGAATAAATTCAGTCCAGGACAATAGGTTTGTGTCTGTATTTGTCTGTGGTTATGTGTTTAGAAAGGCAGAATGTGGAAGATACTCACTCATCCAATCCCAGAATGTTATTATTTCCTCCAAATCTCACAACAGCTCTTGCATAACTCCAATGCAAACATTTTTTTAATAGGAGACTTTAAAAAAAACATGTATAGCAGCAGCAATGATTGGGTTGTATGTCATACACACAGACAGTACTTAGAAAAGTTACAAATTAAGCCAAAAAAGCTCCCTATTTTACTTTATTTGAGCAAAGAAGCCATGTTTTGGATATATTGTTTAATACTGTATGTATTAATTGAGCTGTATCCCTTCACACAAATTATAGCTCTACTGTGCTCTGTATTTTCTAATTTATTGTACTCGTTTTTTGTCAAAGTTTTTGGCAGGAAGTTAAGGGCGGATACTCCGTGGCTGAACTGTGGAATCTCACTGAGAAAAATTACAATGTAAATAATGTCATGAGTAGCCCCTTTTCAAAGGCATCTCCTCATAGGATGAATGTGTGTCACACTTACCTAATATATCACAGAAGCATTGTCAGAGAAATGTGGTACTTGTTACCGATTGGATTTTTGAAATGTTAATGCTTTAATTAATTTCAGATAGAGATAAACTAAAATATAAATTCTCTGACGCTGTATTATCTGCTCCTTACCTAAACCACTGTCAAACCTGATATAATGTCAATCTGTCAGCCATTTTACTGCCTAGTCTTTGGAAGGAGTAATTAGCCTAGAAGACAAGGTTTATGCAAAGAATGTAATTCTTGACATTTTCAAAGACTTCAAACATCAGAAGCGTGAGCCAGCGATCTCCTTTATATCAGAAAAGGTAGGTACCTATAAAAGAAATAATCTGGGCCTGTGACATGCCTCAGGCTTTGACTCTAGCCTGTCTTATTACAACAACTTGCTTTATATAGAGCCTTTAGTATAGTAAAACATCCCAACGCGGTTTACATGAGTGTTTTCAAACAAACTTTTGAAACCGAGGCCACATAAGGAAACATTAAGATAGGTCACTAAAAGTTTGGTCAAAGAGGTAGCTGATAAGGACCATGTTAAGGAAGAACTGAGAGATAGGCAGAGAAGCTTAGGAAGGGAACTTCAGAGTTTAGGAAAGTGTTAACATTATTTTACTTCATTTGGGTCCAACAGCATTCATTTGCACTCATTTGACATCAATTATGTTCAACAGCAATCATTTAGCCATCATTTGACATCAACTCAGCTAAATGAATGCTTTTGAGCAATCATTTGATATCATGTTCACTCAAAAGTAAATGCTATCATTTACATCACTACAAGTGATCAGCTGGCCCTATTGTCATCAATTGCCAAAAAACCACAGCACTAAAATATGTGCAATTAGCAAAATTATTTACCTTAAGCATTCTGACACCCAAAACAATCATTGAGCTTGTTCTCTATATTTCTGAATTTCAATAGCTTCGAACATCCTAAAACTCACTTTAGAAAAAGCAGATTCTGTTTTAACATATATGTTTTGACAAGCCAGTTTTATGTTTTTCTTCATAAACTATAACTAGTGCAGCACGCCCCTGCCCCCTCCACACCCCCTGGATTGCATCGGTATTCTCCCTCACCACCACCCCCCAGAGCAATTTTCTTTCCCTCAACAGCGTATTGCAATTTTCTTCCCCCTCTCTCCTCCCCATCTTCCCTCTCCCCTTCTTTCTCTCCTCCCCCTCTTCCCCCTCCTAGTCTCTCTCTCCTCCAACTCCCTTCCCCCTCTTTCACTCCCCAATCCCCATTTCTCCCTGCCCCACTCTCTCCCTTCTCTTTCTTTCTCACTCCCTTCCCCTCCTCTCTATCTCTCCCCCTCCCTGTGCTTCCTCTGTCTCCCTCCTCCCTCTTCCCTCTCTCTCCTCCCCCTTTGCCCCTTCTCCTCCCCTCCCTCTCTCTGTCCTCCACCCATCTTCCCCTCTTTCACACCCTACTTCACCACTTTACCCCTATCCCCTCACCCTCTCTCTCCCCTCTCTTTCTCCCTCCCTTCCTCTCTTTCTCCATCTCTCTGCCTCACTCCCCTCCACTCCCTGGAGCACTGAAGTCATGGGGCTAGCTGGAACTGGAGGTGATGTTGAAGGCTCCACTGCAGCTTTCCAGCCAGTGTGGACCAGCAATGAGATCAGTATTGGGGTTGGAAAAGTTGAAAATGGGGGAGGGAGGAGAAGGTCATTGGGTTTGGATGGGTTGAGGAGGCAAGGCTCAAAGTTTGGTAGGAGTCTGAGGCCCGCAGTTTGGTGGGTGCATACACCTGAAGTTCAGCGGGGGCCTGAGTCCCAAAGTTTGGGGGCAGCCCAAAGGTCGGGGTGGGCGGAGAGGCCCCAAGACTGGTGGGGGGGGGTAGTGGTGGCAGTGGTGTAGGCCTTGTGAGTGTGGTGGGGGGGGATGATGCAGGCCCCAGAATAGGGGAGTGGTGGGCGATGAGTGGGTGTTGACCTGATATGGAGTGAGGAGGTGGGGCAAGCTTCATGAGTGTTGTTGGAGCTGCACACATCCAGGCAAGTGGAGAGAATCCCATCATACACCTAGCTTGTGCCTTGTAGATGATGAACAGGCTTTGGGGAATCAGGAGGTAAATTATTTGCTACAGAATTCCCAGCCTCTGACCTGATTTTACATGTAAACTACTTGTATTTGATCAGAACTATATGTCAATTGGATATCTAAATCTATTTTGCAGTGGTGTTTCCTATGACCAAGTTTTGCCTATGCAAGAGGGATACAGAGCACAATGGAGAATACTATCACTGAAGTAGCATTTCATAATCCATCTCTATCTTTTACTGATCGAACATATTAAATTATTGGCATCCAACCCAAACTGAGCTACACCTGTTTGTTATGAGGCAGAGGTGAGTCTAGGAAACAGTGTCAGATGACTGACACCTTCATAGCTACTACATTCACCACCTCCACCAGGATGGATTGGTCACATGACAGTCTATCCAGTTGAACTCATGCTGAGACATAAATGCCTTTAACACTATTAAACACTTTTTTCAATGTAATTGAAATGTTTCACAGGGTGAATCAACTTCAGAGTGCAGTGACATTATTTAAGTAGGCAAACTGACTCAAGTGTAAATATTTCTCATGGGTATTAATCAGTAAATTAACGGGTACAAGTTGATTTTTTCAACACTTTCTCTAATTATTTTTGACAGACCCTTTGAAACTCACAGACCCAAAGGGAGTATTGAACCCCCAGGTTGAGAGCCACTGCTCTGTACGAATGTGAATTGGGGACCATATTTATCTGGATAGTAAATTCTGAAGGCCCTATAAATACAACATAAAATACACAAGTATGGGTGCCCTAAACACTGCTACTTGATGTAAAGCTACAAAAGAAGTGAAATAGTTAACTATGAGTTCCTGACAAGTAACAGAGGGAGATTTTCTTTCTTTTGAGCAGGATGCTAAAATCCCAAAAATCACAAAACTGTACTGTACTGCTGTTCCTGCTGACGCAATTTTCCTGGGTTCCTCCACATTGATGGCCTGTTTCTGACTGGAGCCTTATCAAATATCCTAATCGTGGCCCCTATAGCATACTCTCTGCCTTTTGGCTTCAGGCATTCAGTGATCAAACTAGCTTCCTTACTACTCCACCATGGACGTCCAATCCCTCTACACCTCCATCCCCCACCGGGATGGGCTGAGGGCTCTTCGCTTCTTCCTCAAACAGAGGCCCGAACAATCCCCATCCACCACCACTCTCCTCTGTCGGGCTGAACTTGTTCTCTCACTGAACAATTTCTCCTTAAACTCCTCTCACTTCCTCCAAATAAAAGGTGTGGCTATGGGTACCCGCATGGGCCCCAGTTATGCTTGTCCCTTTATGTGGTATGTGGAACATTCCTTGTTCCAGTCCTACTCAGGCCCCCTCCCACAACAGCACTTCATCTTCTGACTAGGCACTTTGCAGCCTTCCGGACTTAATATTGAGTTCAACACTTTCAGATCATGAACTCTCTCCTCCATCCCCGTCCCCTTGCCGATCCCCCTTTTTCCAATAATTAATAATTTATTTTTACAACTATTTTATCTCTTTCCTCCTATTTTTAAATTTATTTCGATCTATTGTTTCATCTCCACGTTTTAGCCCATTTTGATCCCTTGCCCCCATCCCACCCGCTCTAGGGCCATCTGCCACTAGCTTGCTTCCTTTAATGACCCCATTAGCACATCTTTTAGATAATATCACCACCATCAACACCCCTTTGTCCTTTTGTCTATGACATCTTTGGCAATCTCTTCTTGGCCTCCACCTATCACTGGCCCCCTATTGAGCTCTCCTGTCCCAGCCCCCTCTACCAGCTTATATTTCACCTCATTTCTATATGTCTTAGTTCTGGTGAAGGGTCATACGGCTCAAAACATCAACTGTATCCCTCACCGCAGATGCTGTCAGACCTGCTGAGTTTTTCCAGGTATTTTTGTTTTTGTTCTAGATTGCCAACATCCACAATATTTTTCTTTCTTCCTTAAAGTAATTGCTGCACATTGCTTGGGAAAAGCCATGTTTACCTATGAATGCTTTGTGGCCTGGATGCAAAGCCACCTTGCACCCTCCGATAAAATCTGCAGCTTGAATCCTTGTCTAAGCCAGTGGAATTGGTGCCCTCCTGCCTTTCCCCACCAGACCCCACCGCCCCCATCCCCCTCCCCACGAGCAAGCAGCCTTTGTGCTCACAGCTTCCCAATCTCATGTAAATGAGGCCCAGCCCTCATGAATTACTCTGAACTATTTCCAAAGTAACCCATTGGTCTTGAAATATCTTTGGATGTCCTGAGGATGTGGAAAGTGATTTTTACAAGTGTCTAGTCCTCCTCTGTCAGTAACTATTTTAAAATAGTGGAAAATTACTGTTTAAAAAAAATATGCTGAATCATTGAATTGTTTAATTGGTGAACATTAGTCTGTTTCTTAGTAAATTGAATGTTTTTGCTATGAGAAAAACTTCAAAATATGTCTACTAGTGATAAGTGCAATTTGAAGAGTCTTCCTGAACAAGTGCAATTGTTGGAATCTTGCAACTTTCAAAATGTGGTTGGGGCCTGATCTGGTAAGTTCAATCGTGAACCAGCACAGAAAACACAAGAGTAAGGAGTTTTGAGTGTAACTCACTTATAAATTCCCAGGTATTTATTACTGTTTAAGCCAATCCCTACTGAATTGAGGAGTGTAAACAAGTGGAAAATCTATTCCTTAGGCTCTAGAAGGTAAGTGGGGTCTAGCAGTGATCACTCTTGACTGAGGTTACGAGCTGAATTTTCTAGCTGGCGAGAGAGGCGGAGTGAGCGCGAGCAGGCGCAGACCCTAAGACAGTGGGAGTGGGTGGGCAGCGGCTGGTCTGCAGTGACTGCCAGGTCCAATGGTGACCCGGGGGCCTGTTTTAAGAAGTTGCTGCAGCCTTTCAAAGGCTGTGAATTATGGCCAGTGGAAGGGCTCCCCAGAGCTTTGCTGGTGAACAGGCCAAGCAGGAGGGGGGGCGCTTTGCCCCTAGTTTTTCGGATGATTGCCTTGCTGCCCTCCTCGAGGAGGTGGCAGCATGGTGGGAGGTCCTTGTACCCTAGGACTGGAGGAAGAGGCCCCCTCCACATGACCAAACATGCCAGAGAGGAAGTGGCGGAAGTGCTGAGCTCCCGTGACATGATGCGGCGCACCTGGGTCCAGTGCCGTAAACGCTTCAACGATCTGTTGCGCTCAGGAGGGGTGAGTACCATGTTGGCTTTGGTCACTTAACCCAGCAGGTAGGCTCCCCTACCCCCCCCACACCCGCACCACCCCCCCCACCCCCAACCCCAGCAAGTCTGAGTGTAGTTACTGCATTGAATCATTGATGGCATGTGTCCTTCGCTGGGTGGGCCAGTAGATATTGCCAATGCCTAGGTCATCCTGAGAGGGTGGTGGAGAGATGGATCCTGCCCCCGCAGCATGTGGTACAGTGACGCCCTCATTACTGTTTTGGGGCAGTCTGGAGGCACTGCACCTGGGTGCAGGGCTGGAACTCCAGGACATGTCAAAGTCAGGGTGATGACGTGCTGGGAGGGGAGCTTCAAGGTAGTGTGGCACCGTTCCATCTGCTGTCCTCTGTGCTCCACGTGCTTGTGCCTCCTTGCTATGGAAGGTTAGACCTTGTGGGGCCTGAAATGATGTAGGCAACATTTGGCCAAGGGGTGGAGGGACAGGCCTAGCATCTTTGTGTGAGTGTGCGGCAGCTGCGGGGTGAGGAGACACTGGAGCCCTGCAATGTCCCACTCTGGTTGGGGTGGGCCGTCCGAGAAGAGAATCCAGGTACAAGTAGCACTAATCAATGCTCTTCTCTCCTTTTCAGGAGAAGAATGCAAGTAATGCTGCCGTGCGGATGACGACTGGCGGTGGACCAGCATTGTTAGCATTTCTCAGCCGCTTCAAGCAAGGGGCCCTAGATTTGGAGAGGTGCCATGTGCCCAGGTCCACCGGTGTCTGTGAGGCTGGGGTGCCACGGGCAGGTATGTATGTCCAGCAGTGAGGTCACCATTGTTCTTCCAGCAGCCATAGCAGTGCTAAATGTTCAGTGATTGAAGTTTGCAACATGGCTTGACCATTGTTTATGGAAGGATGAGTGCATAAAGATCTGGGATCAGGGATGCACTTTGCCATTGTCTTTACGCTAATCCGATGTCCTTGTTCTTCCTTTCAGCATCAGTGGAGCAGGGCTGGGAGGAGGAGCAGCAGAGGCCCCCTCTCACACCTGAGGGCCCTGAAGTCTCACCAGCATCACACCATCTCTGCCAGGCAGGCACCAGTGCAGATACTAGCACCTCGGTGAGAATTCGAACATCAGCTACTGTCCTGGGGCACAGCGGTGAGGGCACTTCACAGTCACTGGAGGAGCTGGCAGAGTCAGAATGTACCCATGGCGCCAGCAGTCGGAAGACTGCAGGGGACCAGGCACATGCTCAGTCGGTGGCTGATGATGTTCTCCTGGAGTTGTCCGTGATGCAGCAGGTGCAGGAAATGTGTGGGAGCCTCTGGGGGAGATACATGAGGTTATGCTTGGCTTGGTGTCCGTGGTGGACGGGTCTACACTGATTATCACCGAAGCAATGAGCCTCAGGTCCGAGCGCCATGCGTCCTCCATGGAGAGAGTGGCAACTCTTGTGGAGAGGATCTTCCAGGAGAACAATCAAGGGTTCCTGAGGATGCGCTCGGATCAGCAAGCCCTCACATCGGCATTGACCTCAGCTGGTCAGTGCAAGTATGAGAGATGGTCTGGGCACTAAGTTTCCCAGCTCGGTGCCCATCCATCCATGGTGAGCAGGGAGGTCCAAAGCGACCTCACGGTGGCGCAGCAGCTGCCTGTCATCTCTGTGAGCTCCTCTCAGAGTGCTCCAGATGAGGACAGCAGCTCCTCTGCCCCTCTGCCAGGGACCATTGCATCCAGTCAGCTTGCAATGACTGGGGAGATGCCAGCTGTGGGACTGGCCGCTCCCTCCCAGGCAGGGCCAGCACAGGCTCCACGGGACAGAGGACAACTGCCAAGGTCATCAAGGCCAACAGGACAGCAGAGTCAGCAGGCTGTCTCAGATGCCAGCGAGGGGTCAGCACCGAGACATAGCACTCAAAAACATAAACATAAGGCACCTTAGGCACACCACAGGTTTATCATTGGTGCTTTTGTGTTGGTCTGCAATGAGGTTTTTATGAGTTGGTGTGATTTTTAAACAACTTTTTCATTTTGTTTCATTAAGTTTCTTTGGTTGCAATATTAAATTCAGACATGTCACGATGCCTGAGGATGCCTTTTTTGTTCTACAGATGGATGGTTTCCAATAACGTAGAATGCTTTGTGGGACATTCAGATCTTAACAAAGATCTTAGTTAATGTTCCTCACCAGGCAGATTTTGCACTTAGGTCTCGAATATGGAGCATACAGCCCAGCCTTGTCCTGGAGGTCCATATGTGGTGTGCTAGCTAAAGGTTCTTTGGATTAAAGACTCCCGGGTGTCCCTGTCTCCCTGGAGTATGCCCGGGTCAGCGTCTACCCCCTCAGCAATTCCCTGTGCCAGTTCATCCTCGGACTGACTGCCGAACTCATCGTGTGCAGCCTCAGCCACTGCGTCTTCATCGTCCACAGCATCCTCCATTTCCAGCGCAAGATTGTGAAGAGTGCAGCATGAAACAGTGAAATAAGATCTGGGGGGTACTGGAGTGTGCCCCCTGAGCGGTCCAGGCATCAGAAGCACATCTTGAGAAGATTGATGGTTCTCTCCACCACAGCCCTTATGAAGGCATGGCTCCTATTGTACCCCTGCTCAGCTTCTGTTCTTGGATGGTGGAGAGGCGACATTAGCCACCTTCTGAGGGGATAGCCCTTGTCACCCAGCAGCCATCCATCCAGATGGGCTGGAGCACTGAAGAACCCCGGCACCTGGGAGTGTCTGGGGATGTAGGCTTCGTGAAGGCTGCCTGTGTATCTTGCACAGACTTGTGGAATCAGCATCCTGTGATCACACACTATCTGCACGTTCATGGAGTTGAAGCCCTTCCTGTTGACGAAGGCACCGGGCTCACCTGCTGACGCCTTGATGCCCACATGTACAATCTATAGCACCCTAGACGCGGGGGAAGCCAGCAATCGCCATGAAGCCTCTGCTCACAGTGTCTGGCTTGCCTGGTCCCAACGGTAGAGAATAGAGGTCAATGCACGCCTGAATAGAGCGTCTGTAACCTGTTTGATACAAGTATGGACAGCTGATTGGGAGACACCGCAAAGATCACCCACCGAGACCTAGAAAGAGCCAGAGGCATAGAAATTGAGGGCAGCTGTGACCTTTAGAGCCACTGGCATGGGGTGTCCACCCACACAGTTAGGGGAGATCTCAGGCCCAATCATCTGACAGATATAGTTGACTGTCTCCCTTGAGAGACGGAGCCTCCTTCGGCACTGCATCTCAGGCATATTGAGGTAGCTGCTTCACCGCCTGTATAGCAGCAGGATAGTGGCATCTTCTGCGGCCCCTTCTGCCTTGGATCACCTCTTGACCTTGCACCCCTTGTGCCTGTGCCTTACCTCCCAAAAGTGGCTCCCCTGGAGGCTGAATGTGCACACCTGGCATCCTCCCCCTTCTAGCCCTCCCTTCCTCTTCAGAGGAGGTGCCTCTAGTGGAGAGTTCAGCTCCCATTCCCAGGCTAAGAGAAGGCTTCCCGAAGCATGCAGGCTCAAAAAAGATTCCATACTGTAGAGTGCTGACCTGAAGGTTGTGACCAAGCTGCTGGTATGTGTTTTGAAGTACTGTAGATCACACAGGCAAGTATCAGTGACTTTGAAACATCAATATTTGACAGAGCACACTCACAACCCCACTGAGCCCTCTTATCCCGTCCGTGGATGAGGTTTATACAAATGTGTCCTACCTGCCTGCTCATTGCGCCTGTGCGCCGACCTGATGATTGCACGGGAGCTGAAAAATTGCAGTCGATTGGCACCTTGAGGGCCTTAAGTGGCCCATTAATTAATGGCAGGCACGCATCAGAGAGCATCACATGCCTGGCCAATGAAATATCGCAATGGCGCGAGGTGACGTCGGGACACTTGCCCGACATCACCGCATCATTTTACACGCGTGTGTGTGGGGCCCGGCCCCCCATGCCAACGGGAAAATTCTGCCCTATGTTTCAGCCAGCACCAAGCACATGGTATAAAGTGCCAGACATAACCACTGATGCCACCAATCTCAAGGTTGTGGAAAAACTCTCATACCTTGCGCTCTCTAGGGATGCCACTATTGATGAAGCTATCAATGCATGCATCCAGAAAGCAAGTTCTGGCAATGGATGACTCCATAATTATGACTGGAAGCAGTATGGCATTAAGCTGAAACCTTCTGTAGCACTGGCATCAGAAACACTACAGAGTCAATTATTTGTCCATGATGTTATGGCCCCTTTCACACTCAAGGTCCCATCTACTGAGATCCTGCTGCTTGCAGAATTATTCTATAAATAATAAAAGCAGACAAAGATTACATTACACAGAACTTACATCCCTCACCTTGATAAGCATAAAATTCAGCAAAAATTTAAGGGACAAGGGATAATGATAACCCACCCCCACACTTTTCAATGAATTCCATATTTGACAGCATATCTGCACTATTTCATAAGTTGACTTGTCTCTGCACCAAAACCTATGTTCTGTCTCAGATTTAAAATGTAGCCATATATATACATATACGATATTAACACCAATCACTTGCCCACCTGTTATTGGTTTATCTCTCAGAAGTATTTAGCCACTCATTCACTGTTGAAGAAATTTCAAGAGCATCCATCTTTTACAGTATTATCGGTACTATTCAGTTCAGTACTATTTGAAGTAAGCCAATTTTGCAGACTAATTCTGGTGCCAAAGAGATTTACTCAGTTACTCCATCCTTGTTTTAACTTCTGTCTTCTGCAAACAGGTTTTAATACATCCATGGTCAACCCTCACTGATCCTTGTTTTGTTTCCATACAAACTAATGAAGATTAACACATACCAGAAACTGTAGCAGACAATGGTACCATGCTATTCTGAAGATGGAAATTAAAGTTTCATTTGTGACTCTTGGTGTTAATTTATAAAATTGAGCTGTGATATTTGGCACTGCCTTTATATAAGTGGACACATGGACAGAGGCATAATGCAAGGTTGGTCTTTCAATGTTTCACCAAAAAATACTCCCAGGCACCTTATATAATGACCTGATAGCTCTGAAATTGTGATGTTGACCCTGAAAATGATATGACTAGTCTCCACCTACTGATTGTAATAAGTTCCAAGTGTTTGGAACATAAGTACTAGCAGCCAAGCCCTGCAATGAACAATATTCTATGAAAGCCTGGTGAAAAGAGAAAAAAGCTAAGGGCAGAATTTGCTCTTGGGTGTGCGGGGGCAAGTCCCACATACCGACGCGTAAAATGACATGCGGTGATGTCAGGCATGTGTCCTGGCGTCACCACACGTCATTCCAATCTTTCATTCGGCGGGCACACACTGGAGTCGGCTGCGCGCGCACCAAACTGTCAAAGGCCTGCTAGGGCCATTAATAAATCAATTAAACAAATCGACAGGGCTGCCCATCCAACTTTATGATTGGTGGGCAGGCAAACAGCCCAAGCAGCCTTCGCATTTTTCATGAAACCTCATCTACAGGTGGGATGAGGTTTCATGAAGGGCTTAATAAATTAATAAATATTTTTTAAACATTTCATAAACATGTCCCAGCTCATGTGACAGCATCACATGAGGGGACATGTGTAAATGATTTTTAACTTTCTTTATTTTGAAGTTTCAAATTGAAGTTAATCTCCCTGAGGCAGCTCCGTGCCTCAGGGGGATTTCTGCACTCTTTCGTGTGTATGCGTCACGCTGGGCAGGCCTTAATTGGCCTACCCATGTAAAATGGTGGCGCGCAGCCAATCACGGGCAGCGGTCGGCTCCACACCCGCCCATTCCCGACCAGCCTGCCCAATGGGGAGAAAATTCTCCCCTAAGCCTTACCTTTTGACTCACTTTTTTCTCCTGCCATTATTTGCTTTGTAAAGGAGCTTGGTTGCCCATCCATACATAAACACTGTGAGTCACTTGTTTATGGCAACATCTCATGTCAGCAAAGGAGCCTCACAACTTCAGGGCAGATGAGTCTAATGTCAGGGCTGAAATTCTATTAAACCCTCAGATTTTCATTAAAGAAAGTCTGAAACCCTTGTAATATCAATTGAAGAAGGTATAGATCTGTCTTGTCCAAACTTTCGCATGAGGAGCCACATTTCAAACTTTTACACACTCAAGGGGCTGATGTGCAAATTTCTGCAAGATAAAGTTTGGCACAATATTAAACATGAAATTTTTAAAAATGGATGTTAAAGCAATAAATTGATCATTTTAAAACATAATTAATAAAGGTGACAGTTAAAAAGTGTCAAGCAGCAGAGTTAACTAATAAAACCATGTGTTGCTTTTTCACTCAAGAAGCAAAGGTAGAGGGAGACAGACTAGGGGGATGGGTACCGGGCAGGGTGTATGTATGTCTGGTACATTCTGATTCTCAGGGTTCTCACTTTCTCTCACTCACCAGGCTCAATCACTCTCACTCACTCACCCAGACTCACTTACTCATCCAAATTCACTCAGTCTCTCGCTCACCCAAACTCAGTCACTCTTTCTCACTCACTCACCCAGACTCACTCATTCACTCACCCAAATTCACTCACTCTCTCACTCACCCAGACTCACTCACTCCCAACCCAGGCCTGGGACCTTGGGCATTTTATCAAGGAGGTAGTTAGAACACTGTGAAGGGATGCACTTCCTCACTCTGCCATGTCTGAGACTTAAGCTGACCCAGGCAGGCGGGTGGAAGGGGGTGCCCGGGCAGGTACTGTTGCTGTGAGTCTGTTGCTGTTGTTCCTCATCCGCCTCCCCCATGTTCTGCTCTGCCATCTTGACCGCTGTGCTCCTTTAGGGGGCCGGCACAGGAGGACAAGAAAGAGAGCCACGCTGTGAAAACAGACAAAAACCATTCTTCCTCCCACTGTTCACTGCTCCTCCAGTCAGAGGCTTGTTTCTCTCCTGAATTTGCTGTGAAAGCTCAGCAGTGAGCCTATCAGCAGCAAACGCGGTAAAGAACCGATCTGTAATTGGAGGAGCAGAATCTTTAATTGAACTTACCCATAGTTTGAATACTGGCTCTGGGGGGAGAAGAGAGGAAAATTCAGACAGTGTTTACATTCCTGATGGTTGTCTGTTGATATCTTCTCTAAGTTGCATGTGTAAAAGTCAGGAAGCAATAACTTTAATGATCCAATATCCTGCTGATATGAGCTGTCTGCATATTTTGTGTGAAGAACCAGAAGGAGACTAATATCTACAGATATTAGGGAAAAAAGTAGGTGGGAATCATGAATCTCAGGACAGGAGTGAGAATCGAGAGGATTCAGTGCAGTCATCCAGAGCTACCTTATCCCAAAAAGCTATTATAATATTAAAGCTAGACTGAACTGTGATGAGTTAGCTGCTCACTAGCAGGATATCAGCATGAAGGAGACCTCATTGATCATGGATGAGGGTGCTGAAATAATCAAGCTGATTTTGCTGATGATCATTATTCAGTAACTCTGAATATATATATATATATATCCACAGAGAACAGGTGGTTGGGTCATTAAGTATATTCAAGAGTGAATTAGACAGATTTTTGATCCACAAGGGAGTCTAGGGTTATGGGGGAACACAGGAAAGTGAAGTTGAGACCTTGATTAGATCTTATTGAATGGCAGAGCAGACTCGAAGGACCGAAGGCCCTACTCCATCTCTTGTTTCTTATGGTCTTATGTACCAGCTGGGTGAGGCTCAGGTGTGATGCCTACATAATCCCAAAGCCTGTTGACAATCACAATCTGGCCTCATAAAGGAAGAAGAGTAACCAATTCCGATAGATTCATTCTCAAATACCAGTACCTTGAGCTGAGGAGGTGATTAAGTTGGGAATTGGTTAAGAAATAGGAGATACAGATAGTGGCCTGAATATTTCAATATGGGAAGCAGCAAATGACTTAACATAAATCACTGATGTGCCTCAGGACACTGAGGAAGTCACGACACGCACGTGCAGTATTTACATGGGAAGTTGAAACTTCTGTTTGCTGGTTTTACCTTGCTCTGACTGCTGAATGAATCGCTCAGACAGTGGGATCAGATGGTCATATCCATGGAAGTTTGGGCTGTTCACCCTATCCTTACCTGGGTTTATACACTGATTTACTTTGTGCATTTCTTAGCTGGTGTAAAACTCGCCGAGGTGTAAAACTCGCCGAAGAGTGAAGTTCGAAATAAATCAGCTGGAATGCCAAAACATTCCAGCAGCAAAGCAACCCAATGTTGACCCAGTCAACAGTCTTCATCCCTCTCCTGACAATACTCACCCACTCTCGACAATGCTCACCCCCTTCCGACAATTCTCACCCCCTCCCGACAATGTTCACCCCCTCCCGACAATGTTCAACCCCTCCTGACAATGCTCACCCCCTCCCGACAATCTTCACCCCGCTCCCGACAATCTTCACCCCACTCCTGAAAATGTTTACCCCTTTCCAACAATGTTCACCCCAGCCGACAACTCTCATCCCCTCCCAACAATGCTCATCCTCCTTCCCACCAATGTTCACCACCCCCGCCCAACAATGCTCCCTCCCCCTCCCTCCCGAGAATCTCCACCCCACTCCTTCAATGCCCATTCCCTCTCCTGACAATCTTCACCCTCCCTCCCATCAATGTACACCACCCTGTTCAACAATGCTCACCTCCCTTCCTGACATTTCGTCCCCTCTCCCGATTCTCCTTCTGGAATCCATGGCTCCTGTCTGGCCATTGTTTGGTGGGGGGTGGTGTGGGTGTTGGGGGCATGGAGTTGAAGGGAAATGATCTTTGTTCAGGGTAGAGCGTGTAAGACAAGCTGGGAGGAGGGAGGTGGGAGTGGATGATGAACATTGTCAGGGTGGTGAAGGGGGTGAGTATTGTTGAGTGGGGACAGAGGAGGTGAGCATTGTCAATGGTAAGCGAGGGGGTGAGCGTTGTCGAGGTGGGAGGGGATGGATATTATATCACGGGGAAGTTGTGCAGCATTGAAGGTGATAGTTCTATTTAAAACAGAGTAAGTCAATGAACTGAAGACAGACTTTAAGGGGCATGCCATTGGCTCTTTATGGAAAAGGTGGTGTGGCTTCACTGAAATTACACTCACCACTTGGCCCCCTGACTCTGTTCATTGCTGGATCCCTGCTGGAACCAAGACCTGAAGGTGATTCAGCAGAAAACAGTAAGTGGGCAGTTGAAATCGCAGCCAGCAGTGGGGTGCACCCGCTCCACCATAGACCACAAGATCTGGGCCAATGGGTGTTGTAAAGGGCATTGATAGATTAACTGCGTAAAACTGCAGCAGATGACATTCAATGTGGGAACATCTGGCGCAACTCCATTGGATCTAAGAAAAATAGATAAATGTATTTTCTAACTAGTAAGAAGCTCAGAACTGTGGAGGAACAAAGATGTTAATGGGCCATTTACAGAAATTGCTAGTAGGCATGTACAAAAAAATAATTTCGAAGCTAATAGAAATTTATAAATAGAATTTATCTCAAGGGGGCTGGAATTCAAAGTGATGGAAGTTTTGCCAGAGTTGCTTCAAACTTTGGGTAGCTGCATCTGGAGTACCATGTTCATTCCTGGGCACCGCACCTCAGGAAGGATATATTGGTTTAGAAGGCGGTGCAGCTCACCATCGCCATAATGATACTGGGCTAAAAGGATTAAATTCTGAGAACAGGCTGCATAGAGTAGGCTTGCATTTCCTCTGAATGTAGAAGATTAACGGGTGATCTAATTGAGGTGCTTAAAACGATGAAAGGATTTAATAGGGTAGATGGAGAGAAACTATTTCCTCTGGTGGGGGAACCAGTAAAGGGGGCATAATCTTAAAATTAGTTGTTAAGGGGTAATGACAGGAAGCATTTTTTCATACAAAAGGTAGTTTGGGAAATCTCGAACTCCCCCCTCTCCTCAGAAGGTTGTTGAGGTTATATTGTTTGACAAATTCAAAACTGAAAGGTTACTAAGGGATATGAAGTAAAGGTGGGTGAAAGAAGCTAAGATGCTGATTGTCCATGATCTGTCTGAATGGCAGAATAGGCTTGAAGGGATGAATCATCTATTCCCATTCCCACTTCCCTCTGTTCCTATCCTGCCTGAAGCCCATGGAAGAAATGAAATGTAGGATAGGCCAATGGCCTTTTCCCACCTTTTATTTTCCTTATGTTCATAGTTAAGTTGTTCTGAACATAGAATTTAATCCTAATAAAGTCCTAACAAATTTGGTCCAGAAATTTTCCTAGTTGAATAATGTTCAGTTTAGGTAAAGGTTTATCCAGATTCCATTGCATTGTAAAATTACAACTTAATGCAGACCATATGACAATGTGAACTGATAACTGCCAGACACAGTACTTGCAGACTGAAGAAAGACAGAAGCTTTGCTCTAATATTTGATCCTTTGTAACAAATTGCCTTCTTGGTTATAACATTTAGACTTTTCTACTTGTGTTTTTTTTAAGTGACTCAGGATCTACAGTGAGAGAAGAGAAATAAAATGGGAAATAGAAGAACAGAGTTGAGAAAAGGAAAGGCAAAGAGCATGTAGGATGAAAGCTAATAGTTGCCTGGCAGTGAGTCAGAAGGCAGTAATTCAATCAGCTGGTTCTAACTGGTCAACCTGGTAAGGGTGAGCTGCAACCATTTATGAACGTCAGCAGAATTGTGAAATTGAATTACCATGTTAATCTCACTTCCAGGCACTCATTAATCTTTATACTATAAGGTCTATTGGTTGTTTTATTTTTAAAATCACTTCTTAGTATGTCAAGCACTGTAAAGTTTGAGTGACATAAGTGAAAGGTGTCAGTGATGTAGCATCTGAAACTATAAGGATCGCATTACTGCTTCAACAGTAATATGCTTTTTGTCAGTGGCAAATAATTTGGAAACAACTTTACATCTAAAAAAAACTATCGTAGATAGAGAAGAAAATGGGGAAGATATAAACAAAACATACTTTGAGTAAGTTATTTCATATCCAGAACTGGATTATGAAAACTTTCTGTAATCACTCTTGCATTATAAAAACTCATCCAGCCATAACAGTCATCATTCTGGTTGTCATACTCACTATCGGTATCATAGCTAATGTAAATAATTACATGGAATTGTTAAGCATTGCAATGTTAAGAAATAGAATTAATGTTAATAGGGATATGTAAGTCCAGAGCTTCCTGTTTGTGGAAAGTTACTGCCTAATTTTGGGTTTAAGCCCAACCCAGATAAAAGTCTTCTCTTTTCTGACTGCAGAATTCCAAGATGAAGTGAGTTTGGTCAGTGTTAACCCAGTAACTGCTGGCCAGACCATAACATGTCTCACAAATCGGTATAACTTCACAACCTCATTCAAAGTATCTATAGAAGTGGCTCGTGTGAGAAATGGAAATAACACACGATACATACAACAACAAAAAAAACTCACATTTTTCTAACATCTTTAAAATAGTAAACTATTCCAAGGCACCCCAAAGAGCATTATCAAACAGTATTTGATACCTAGCCATATCAGGAGATATTAGAGGCGGTAACCAAAAGGTTGGTCAAAGAGGCAGGTGCTAAGGAGTGTCATAAAGCAGGAAAGAAGGAAAGAGAAGTAGAGAGTTTAGGGAGGGAATTCCAGAGGTTAGGCCTTAGCAGCGGAAGGGACAGTCACCAAATGTGGAGCCATTAAAATCAGGAATATTCAAGAGGAACGCAGATATTTCAGTAAGTTGTAGGCAATGTTGCCTTTCAGCTGCACATCCACAACCCAATTGTTCTCACTCAGGCCAAGCACAAGTAGGCCTCTTTAAGTCACTGCGCATGTGCAGGCACAAAAAAATTTAAAGGGCCTGTGTATTTAAATAAATCAGCCATGCACAACTAAATAAATTTGAGGGAACATCGGTTGTAGAGCCGCAGGAGATTACAGAGATAGAGAGGGGCAAGGCCGTGGAAGGATTTGAAAAGAAGGCTGAAAATTTTAAAATCAAGGCATTCTTTAATTGGGAATCAATGTAGATCAGTGAGCAAAGGGGTGATGGATGAACAGGCTTGATGTAAGTTAGAACTCAGGCAACAAATTTTTGGGCAACCTCACAATTACCGAGGGTAGAAAATGAGCGACATATGAGGAATGTGTCGAAATAGTCAAGTCTAGAGATAACAAAGACTTAATGAGGATCTCAGTCACTGATAATCTGAGGTAGGGGTGGAGTTGGGCAACATTATGGAGGTGAAAATTTGCAGTCTTATTGATGGCATGGATATGTGGTCAGTGCTTGCCTCGGGTTCAGCTGTGACACAAGGATGTGAACAGGCTGGCTCAATCTCCAACAGTTGTCATGGAGAAAGTTGGATGTGGCTAGAGAATGGAATTTTTTGGCAGGTACCGAAGACGATGGCTTCAGTCTTCCCAACATTTCCTTTAGACCATAAGACATAGGAGCAGAAATTAGGCCATTCGGCCCATCGAGTCTGCTCCGCCATTCAATCATGGCGCGTAAGTTTCTCAACCCCATTCTCCCGCCTTCTCCCTGTAACCTTTGATCCCCTTACCAATCAAGAACCTATCTATCTCGGTCTTAAATACACTCAATGGCCTGGCCTCCACAGCCTTCTGTGGCAATGAATTCCATAGAATCACCACTCTCTGGGTAAAGAAGTTTCTCCTCATTCCTGTTCTAAAAGGTCTTCCCTTTACTCTGAGGCTGAGCCCTCAGGTCCTAGTCTCTCCTACTAATGGAAACATCTTCCCCACGTCCACTCTTTCCAGGCCTTTCAGTATTCTGTAAGTTTCAATCAGATCCCCCCTCATCCTTCGAAACTCCATTGAGTATAGACCCAGAGTCCTCAAACGTTCCTCATATGTTAAGCTTACCAATCTTACCAGTGACCAATGCCAGGCTAATCGGCCTGTAATTTCCCGTCTTTTGCCTCACTCCATTCTTAAACAGAGGGGGTTACATAAGCAATTTTCCAGTCCTCTGGGACCCTCCCTGATTCCACTATCTCTTCAGCTATCTCCTTCAGAACTCTGGGGTGTAATCCATCTGGTCCAGGTGATTTATCCACCTTCAGACCTTTCAATTTTCCAAGCAATTTTCCTTGGTAATGGCCACCATAGTCAGCTCTGCCCCCGACTCTCTTGAACTTTGGGGATGTCATTCGTGTCTTCCACCGTGAAGACTGACGCAAAGTACCTATTCAGTTCCTCCGCCATTTCTTTGTTCCCCTCTACTACTTCTCCAGCGTCATTTTCCAGCAGCCCAATGTCCACTTTTGCCTCTCTCTTACCCCTTATATATCTAAAAAAAACTCTTGCCATCTTCTTTTATATTACTGGCTAGTTTACCCTCATATTAAATTTTTAGTTGTCCTCTGTTGGTCTTTGTAGACTTCCCAATCCCCTGGATTCCCACAATGATCTTCGCCGCACTTTATGCTTTCTCTTTAGCTTTTATGCTGTCCCTGACTTCCCTTGTCAGCCATGGTTGCCTTGTCCTCCCTTTAGTATGCTTCCTCTTCCTAGGGATGAATTTTTGCTGTGTCTCCCAAATTACTCCCAGAAACTCCTGCCATTGCTGTTGCACTGTCTTTCCTGCTAGGCTCATCTCTCAGTCAATTCTGGCCAGTTCCTCCCTCATGCCTCTGTAGTTGCCTTTATTCAACTGTAATACTGTTACATCTGATTCCAGCTTTTTCCTCTCAACTTACAGGGTAAATACCATCATATTATGGTCACTTCCTCCTAAGGGCTCCTTCACCTTAAGCTCCCTTATCAAATCTGCCTCATTGCACATCGCTAAATCTAGAATTGCCTGTTCCCTAGTGGGCTCCACCACTAGCTGCTCCAAAAAGCCATCTCGTAGACATTCCACAAATTCCTATTCTTCGGATCTACTACCAACCTGATTTTCCCAGTCTACCTGCATATTGAAATCCCCCATGATCACTGTAACCTTGTCTTTCTTATACACCTTTTCTATCTCCTGGTGTATCTTGTGTCCCACATCTTGACTGCTGTTCAGAGGCCTGTACATAACTCCCATAACTTTGAGGAAATTTCTGTTCATCCAGTCCTGGATTTTGGATAAGCAGTCTGATAATTTAGCAACAGTGGAGGGGTCAAGAGAGGTAGGGGTGAGGTAGGGCTGGTGTCTTCAGCGTACATGGAAAAACTGATGCCATCTTTTCAGATGATGTAGCCAAGGGCAGTGTCTAGATAAGAAACAGGAAGGGAACAAGGATAGATTCTGGGGGAACACTGGAAATAACAGTGCAGGAGCAGGAAGAGGACCCAGTGCAGGTGGTTCCCTAGATTTGACTGGATAGATGAGAATGGAACCAGGTGAGTGCATTTCCACACAGCTGGATGATGGAGAGGCCTTGGAGAAAAGTAGTGTGGTCAGCTGCAACAAAAGGCTGTAGACAGGTCAAGATGGATGAGAAGAGATAGTTTACTTTTGTCTCAATCACATTTGCAACTTTTCTACGAGCCATTTCGGTGTTGCAGCAGTGCGGAAACCTAATACAATGCCCAAAAAAACCTTCTAAATACAGCATACTGTCCTGTCTCTCAGGAGCATTATGAAGCACTTCACATACAATGAATTACATTAGAAAGGAGGGAAAGTTATATCAACAATATTTTGCACCCAGTAAAATCTCTCAAACAGGAATGAGGTAAACCCAACTCAAAGCGTGTGAAGCTCTTCGAACATTTGTAATAAAACACGGGCCTGAATTTTTCCCATGTCGGGCGGGCTCGTTGGGAGCTGGTGGGGGCTTTCGGGGAGCCGACCGTAGGCCAAAATCAGCTCCACACCACCATTTCACGTGGGCGGGCCAATTAAGGCCTGCCCTGCGTGGAGCACGAGCAGTAGTGCTGACAGCTACCTGTGTGGGCGGGGGAAGGAGGGAGAGTCCAGTCTAGTGCACAGTTCACGCATGCACATAAAAGAGAGCTTCAATCTCCCTGAGGCATGGACCTGCCTCAGGGAGATTGAAGTGCTTTTTAAAAAAATTAATAAATACAGTAAAAATTGAATGAAAAATGTCCCGGCATGTGACTGTGTCACATGAGATGGCACATACTTTTAATGTCAAAATAAAGGTTTTATTTAATTAGTGTTAGCTTTTGGAAACCTCATCCCACTCGTGGAGGAGGTTCCCTAAAAAATGTAAAGGCCACTTGGCCTTTTCACCTGCCTGCCAACTGTTAGGTTGGATGAGCAGCGTAAATTTCAAGTTAATTGGTCCTTAATGGCCTTTCAATTATCAGCGGATGCGCAGCCAACTCCAGCACGTGTATGCCGAATGAAATATCGCGCGTGTGTGCAATGACATTGGGGCACACACGCACGTCATATTACGTTCCTGTGTGTCAGGCGCACGCCTGCAAGCCGAAGGTAAAATTCATGCCTAGATTTGGGGCTACATTGTTGTACGTTCTTTATTTTCTGGATAACTAGTTAATCTGCTTTGGTGTTGGTTGAGGGAGAAATGTTGGTTCAGATAGCAGATTTGCTCCTCTGTCAATAGAGCCATGGCTGCTTTAACATCATCTTAACATATTTTTCATTAGCAGAAAGAGCCTCAACTTAACATCTCAAAAACACAAGCTATTCAGACAGTGCAGCACTCCCTCAATACGGAAGTGATGGCACCTACCTACTCAATTATGTACCAAGGCTCTGGAGTGAGGCATAAATCTAAAATAGAGTTACAGCGAATTTCTTTGTACACTGCTTAACATGACAGCTGAGTTTCTGCCTTAATATGGAAGTTCCACCAAGATGTTTTCACTCACTCCATCAAATATTCAGCAGATACAAAAGCAAAGCACTGCAGATGCTAGAAATCTGAAGCAAAAACAGAAAACATTGAAATTACTCACTAGATCCCTCACCATCAACATCCTCGTGGTCACCATTGACCAGAAACCTAAATGGATAAGCCACATAAATATTGTGGCCACAAGAGCAGGTTTGAGGCTGGGTATTCTGTATTGAGTAGCTTGCCCCCTGTCTCCCCGAAGCATGCCCACCATCTACAAGGCAGATGGAATACAGTCCACTTGCCTGGAGAAGTGCAGATCCAGAAACACTTACGAAGCTCAACACCATCCAGGACAAAGAAGCCCACTTGATTGGCAACCAACCCACCTTAAACATCCACTCCCTCCACCACTGGTGTATTCTGGCTACAGTGTATCATATACACGATGCACTGCAGCAACTTGCCAAGGATTCTTTTACACCATCTTCCAAACACACGACTTCCACCACTTAGAACAAGGCCAGTAGACACATGGGCACACCACATGCAAATTCTTCTTGAAGTTATACATCATCCTGGCATGGAAATATATCGCTGTTGCTGAGTCAAAATCCTGCAACTCCTTTCCTAACAGCACTGAGTGTACCTATCCCACACAGACTGCAGTAGTTTAAGAATGCTTACCACCACCTTCTCAAGAGTAATTAGGAATGGGTAACAAATGCTGGTTATGGCAGGGAAGGAATAATAAAATTGATCAGGCAGCATCTCTGTAGGCAGACGGCCAATTAAACCAATTAATTGGCCAACTAATGGCCATTTTCTGCTTCTACAGGCCTTTTACTGGCATCAAGACTGGCCCCTGTTGTGCAAGGAGACCACCAGGTAAACCATGGCTGCCGTTCAGTGGGTTCCCAAGGTGGGGCCCTCTTTACGGCTACTCCATGGCCCACAGAAGGACTGGCTCCCGTGGCAATAGCTAGCCCTGCGACTCCAACTCCAGCATGGTAGGGTTTGCTAGTGCTGTTAGGGAGGTTTTAGACTAACTTGGCAGGGGTGTGGAAACCAGGAGATAACATCAGAGAGGAATATCAGAGAGGTGCATAGGATGTTGGGAAAGATAGATAGCATTAGGGTAAGGAATAATAAGCTAATAGATGGGCTCAGGTTAAGGAATCCCAAAGTCTTTTATAGGCCTATAAATAGTAAAAGGGTGGTAAAAGAAGTAGTAATAATGATGAGGGATCAAAAGGGGATTTACACATGGAGGCAGAGGGCATAGCTGAGGTATTAAATGAATACTTTGAATCTGTCTTTACCAAGGAGGAAGATGCTAACCAGGCATGGGAAAAGAGGAAGTAATTCATACGCTAGAAGGGTTTAAAATTGAAAAAGAGGTGGTATAAGATAGGTTATCTGTATTTCAAGTTGATAAGGCACTAGGATCAGACGAGATGCACCCAAGGATACTATGAGAAGCGAGAGTGGAAATTGCAGAGCACTGGTCATAATTGTTCAGTCTTCCTTAGACTCAGGGTGGTGCTGGAGGACTAGAAAATTGAAAACATTATACCCTTGTTGAAAGAATGGAGTTCCCCAAGGATCAGTGTTGGGACCTAGCTTTTCCTGATATATATTAATGATCTAGATCTTGAAGTACAGGGCACAATTTCAAAGTTTGCAGATGATACAAAACTCAGAAGCATTATGAACTGTGGGGAGAACAGTGTAGAACTTCAAAAGGACATAGACAAGTTGGTGGAATGGGCGGGCAGGTGGCAGATGAAGCTCAATGCAGAGAAATGTGAAGTGACTCATTTAGATAGAAAGAACATGGAGAGACAGTATAAAATAGGGGCTACAATTCTAGAAGGGCTGCAGAAACAGAGGGACCTGGGTGTATATGTGCATAAGACATTGAAGGTGGCAGGACAGGTTGAGAGGTTGGTTACAAAAGCATACAGTATCCTGGGCTTTATTAATATGGTCATGGAGTACAAGAGCAAGAGGCTATGTTGAACCTGTATAAGTAACAAGTTCAGCCTCAGCTGGAGTATTGCATTCAGTTCTGGGCATTGCATTTTAGGAAGGATATGAAGGCATTGAACAGAGTACAGAAAAGATTCACGGCAATGGTTCCTGGATGAGAAACTTCAGTTATGAAGATAGATTGGAGAAGTTAGGACTGTCTTCTTTAGAGAAGAGAAGGCTGAGAGGAGCTTTGATAGAGGTATTCAAAATCATGAAGGTCTGGACAGAATAGACAGGGAAAAACTGTTCCTGCTTGGGAATGGAAAATGAACAGAGGGCACAGATTTAAAGTAATTAATAAAAGGTGCAATAGTGATATGAAGAAAAATCTTTTCATGCAGCGAGTGGTTAGGGTCTGGAATGCTCTGTTTGGGAATGTGGTAGAGAAAGGTTCAACTGAAACATTCAAAAGAGAATTAGACATTCAAAAGAATGTGCAGGGTTATGGGAGAAGGTGGGAGAATGGAACTGGTTGAATTGCTCATTCAGAGAGCAGGTGCAGATACAATGGGCCAAATGGCCTCCTTCTGTGCCGTAACAATTCTGTGATTCTGGATTCACCCTCTCCAACTACTAGGGCCTGCCTACCTGACCCGGCACAGTAAAAAGAATTTACCTGCCCTTCAAGGGCATCTCAACATGGAGGTGCCCTTTCCTTCTCTTATAGCCTCCAATGGCCACTGTTGGCAGTGGCTCTGTCTAGGCTGCTGAGTTGCTGGGCCTCTGATTGGGCCAGCAGCTCTGAGAGGCAGGCTGTCATTCTCAATTGGACAACAGTCCAGACAGGAGCCTTTTAACTGGCCACCACAAATAATATCCCACCCAGGGTCCAGCTGCCCAACCTCTCAATCTCGTGACCTGATTTCAGTCCCACTGGTGGAACAACCTTAAATTTGAGAAAATTCCAGCCAGAGTTAACATTTCGCGTTGATGACCTTTCACCAGAACTGGAAAATGTTAGAGAATTAATTGATCCTATTGTGCCTTTTGTTTAGGTTCATTTTGACAGAGTGGTGAGCAATACCAGTCTTGTTAAGAGTGGTTTTAAATTCTGACATCTTCTGCATCTGGTTCATAGGTTACTGGCCCTAGATTATGTAGCTGAAATTATTTTGTGTCGCCTCTCCTACTGTTGATGCATCTAATTGCTGGTTCTGAAATGAAAACTGATTGTTTTCTCATTGTTGATTTTTCTTCTGATGTTGCCCTAATTTTACAGATTGCCATCTCGTCATTCCTTGGGAGCTATTGAGTATTCCAAATTTGGACCTGTTGTCATGTGATCTCATGCCACAACTTTCATTAGGGGCTGAATTTTTCCCTCGCTGGGCGAGCGTCCCAATGTCATCGTGCACTCTCGCGATATTTCGCTTGGCGGGCACGTGCAAGAAGTGGCAGTGCACCCACCGACAATTAAGAATTTTTCGCAGCCTGTCCAACCATTCAGTTGGCGGGCAGGCGAATAGGCCAGGCGGCCTTTGCATTTTTAACGAAACCTCACCCACAGGCGGGATGAGGTTTCGGACAGTAAATAAAAAAAAAATAGAAATTTTTAAAACTCATTTTTAACATGTCCCTGTTCATGTGACAGAGTCACATGAGCGGGGACATGTTTTCCTTACTTTTGAAATCTTCCTTTTTAATGATAAAAATCTTCAGCTCCCTTAGGCAGCTCTGTGTCTTCAGGGAGATTTCACTGAGCGCACCCCCGCTCATGCACACTCTTCAGCTCTCACGCTCCTCCCAGCACCGCTGAGGCTATGAGGCCCTCTTATTGAGCCGTTATTTGGGCAACCAGCATGAAATCGTGGTCGGGGCCCGATCGCGGGTGGCGGTCAGTTTTGCGGCCACTCCCGGGCCTGCCCGACGAGGTAAAAATTCTGCCCCTAGATGAATTAGGTGAATTGTTTTGCTGTCTTGTATTTCTTTGTGCATAACATATCTGATTGACTAGGCCATTTTTTGACCATCAGTTAGGTCAGCAGGACTGAGCACAGGAGAGATTGCACAGGACAGAGTGTCCACAGGAGAGACAGTGCACAAATGGGCAGCAACCAGAGTTAAACTAAAAACAGGAAACAAGAATGTCTCTCTATCACTGTGAAACATTCCCTTGAATTTTGAAATATCATAACACAACATAGTCCTCAGTAGATTTAATTTAAACAAATGTGAGATTTATAAATAATGAAAAAAATTGACACAGCAGATGAAATACAGGAGAATCTAGACGATATAGATGTAAAATCCGAAATGGGTAGTTGAAATGCAATTCCATTAGCGAGGACACCAGGAGCTTTCCTTCAAAAAGTGCTGTTTGATCATTCACCTGGAGGAGCGCCCCTGCTAAATTTGACCGACAAAAGTCAAATCAACAAATGATTTGGGGCTATTTCATGAAATTCTCACCTGAAAGAAATGGGCAGAGCATGCACAGCTCATACTCCATCCTTCTGTCCCTCAAAATTGTAATCATATACAGAGTTGATTGGCATGTTTAAAGAACTATCACAAACAGGCAGGAGCTCCAGCTGCCCATCTAATGGGCCCTTCCAAGATGGCAGCATCCAGGGTGGGAGTATAAGTGAGGCAGTAAATAATCCAACTACTGCCTTGGTCACATCTGATCAACCAACTTTAAATCGAGCTATTGTTGGCTTGTGGGACAAGACCAAACATAATAGAACTAGAATTGAAAATGGCCCCAGAAACTACAAATCCTTGACTTCATTTGGAGGCCACCATTATCATCGATGGGCATGAGAGCATCGAGGGAGATGCATGAGTGAAGCCTGAAGCCTAAGGCCTTCCCCAAGCTCAGACCTAGCATCAACTTGTTCTTGACATATTCTATCTCCTATATATTCACTGTGCATAAGCACATACGCAAAAAAGTAACATACACTATAAGCAGAATCTTGTGGAGGCACCAATGGTCTTGCCCATCAGCTGGTGAGCCAGTGAGAGCCTCACATCTTGCTCCACTCAGGGACTTGTAAGGCCAGCCTTCCCACAGGATCAAGGACCTGGTGGGAGGCGGAAGTCCTGCCCGCCAAAAGCTGCCAGAGGCCAGCAGCTCCATTGAACAGCAACATCACCAGGGAGGCAATGGATGCTGCTGGTACACCCACCTGAGGTCTAGTATCATCACTGGATTCCAGACTACAGATGAGTAATGGCGGGAGGAGATTGTAGTGGAGGGGAGAGGGTGTTTGTAGGGGAGGGTGGGGCTGGTAGGATCAGCATCAAGGGCAGGGTGGTAGCTCTCAGCGGCTCCCTCCAACCCCTCCACAATGCTGTGTCCTTCAATCAGGCGCTGAGTGCCTTTGAATGAGGGACCCCAACCCAGGAAACCACAAGCAACCCTGCACTGGTATGCAATCATGCTCCCAGCCCACCACTGGATTAATACCAGCAGCAATGGGATGAGGTCCTTAAGTGGGCATTAATTGCTCACTTAAAGGTCTCAATTTGCAGCAGGGTGGGAAAGCTATCCATGGGCATCCTGCCATGAACTTAATTAGGGTGGAGACAGGTAGGCAGTTCCCACCCGCCACGCTCCTGCCTGATTATATGCCCCCACACCTACTTCACCACTGGGGGGCGGGGGGGCACAAGATTCTGCCCTATATTGCAGTACGAGCACTGTCCGTTGATGTTCCTTGGAGCTAGCGTTGTACCGTCTTTCTCTGTCGAGCTGGAAAAATAACATTTTAACATAGCCAGTGTACCTGAGTAAACCAGTGCCTCACAGTGTTCTGTGCCACTCCTTTTAACTTTAGCAAGTGCCATTGGATGCGGAGGAACAAGTGGTGGTGGCAGACTAGAAGTAGTCACCTACTTTCTGGAAAGTCAACCTTCCTCAGCTGTAGCATCTCAGAATTTTGATCTCATAGGTTGTGCTTATTAAAGAAAATTTCTGTCTGAGCAGAGTGATCGACGGTTGCAGACGTCTATCAAAGAAGGTGGCTTCTCTGGATTGCCGTCTATCATGGATCTTTTGGCACATCTAATCATTGGCCTCATTAGTAGAACTGCTAAATAGATCTCTTGTGAATTCTCAATCTGCACACCTTCTGCTCCCCTGAGATTTCTGGATTCCCCCCATGACTGCACTCCTCCACTTTCTCCTCTTGTAGAATGTAGCAGGGCTGAAGGGGTCTTAGCCTGGCAATGGGGAGGTAGAAAGAGAGGGAAAGGCTGTGGCATGGAGGGATTGGAGCCCAGCAGTCAGGGAGGGGGGGAAAGGTCAGGACTTGAAGGAGGTTGGAGAATACGACTTAGTGGAGGTCAAAACAATTGCGTGCCAGGTCAGAGTATGGGGGTTGTGGGGCAGCAAGGAGAGACCACAATTGGCAGAGGCTTTGTTTGAGAGGCTGGGGGAGGGGAGCACTCTTGCTCCTGCTGGTCCACAATGAGTGCACTTATCTGCTGAAGCCAGCTGCACCCACCTCTATTTAGATGTAGTACATCTAAAGGGGTTTTTTGGACCCTTTGTACTTGGCTGGCAACTGTTAATTTAAATCAGACTCCCATCTGCAATGTGGGACCCTGATTTAAATATTTTAAGAAAGCGTTCTCCAAGATGGAATACAGACACACCACGTAAAAGGGCTATAAGGGTCAACGGCCCAACTGGTTTTCACTGAAACTTTGCAACCAGGCAGCAGAGCTGCAGTTCCCATAGGTGAGTCATTCAGGAATACACAGTTTAAGTGTTTGACTTCACACACAACACCAGCACATAGCAAAACTATACAGCATCATTTGTACATGACACTAAGTAGATAAATAATTTGGTTACTGTGTATTTGAACATTGTCTTTTTGGGATTGTGCAGTACAGTAAAACAATAACCATTGATGCCAGCGGAGGAAGTGCAGAGGGCAGTGTTTCTGAAGGTGCTTTGATTATCTTGATTATATGTGGATAAAAGAGTGCCTTAAAGAAGTCCTTTCTGCTGGCTGAATGTGTCTTGGAGAAGTCTGAGAACGTTGATTAGCTCTAGTGCTCTTTTCATTTGGGTGAGCTTGGTGCATCACACATAGAATATCAATTTTGCAGACTACTCCCTTAAGCACTAATCCAAATAACTTTACTGCACAATCTGTGTTAACATGTACCGCTTGTGAAAAGCCCAGCTGCAATTTTACTATCAGACCTCAGCTCGCAAACCTTGGAATCCCTAAAATTGGTGCACAGTTTCAATTGCTGTCAGCATAATGCATTACAAGAATGAAAACAACATCTATATTTTCATCTAAGAAAATTGTAAATAGTTACCAGTTGTACAATTCTCAAGATTTCGACAATATGTGCCAATGTCAGCCATGATATCATATGAATCTTCCTTGTCATGATAACTTGCTCACAACCAGCTATTATTGGGTGCAAATCTTCACTACTATCTAACCTAGCCTTGCTTCCAGATTATTAAATGTTGTCCTTTTCTGGCTGGCGAACAATCCTCTACTGACAGGATTTCCTTCCTGACAGGGGATACGGAAGGGATGAAGTTCAATGCCATTAATTCCTAGTCAGACAAATCATATATTTCAAAGGAAGGATGGGATCTGACGGGATGGAATATTTCTCATCACAAATGACATTTCAGTATAGTTAGACCTCAGTTAAGCAGAGGCCCTGAAATAGCCACGACTCTGAAGAGTTAGCATGTGCCATCCAGAAATAGAAACTGAAATTGTTGGAAGTATTCAGGAGGTTTGGCAGCATCCGTGGAGAAAGAGATGGAGTTAAATTTTCAGGACGATGATATTTAGTTAGAACCACGTACTTTCAGATCGACTAAATATCCAAGCATAAAATACAATATGCATCAGTAAACATTAAAATAATGTCCAGGACTGTTCTTCACTGTAATAACGCAAAATTACATGGGGCAGAATTTTAAACTCGGCGGGTGTGCGCCCGACCCGCTCGAGTATTAAATAAAGCCGAGCCTACCGACATCAATGTACGTTCTCGCAATATTTCACTAGGTGGGCGTGTGATAGAGACAGAGGCACGCCCGCCATTAATTAAGTGGCCAGTTAAGGCCCTTGAGACACCAATTGTCTCCGACTTTATGTAGCTCGTGTGATTTTTTAGGCCATCACACAGGCAAAACAGGCAGGCGGGCAGGCCACAATTAGCAAAACCCCATCCATGGGGGGGATAAGAGGGGTCAATGGCCTTGTCAAAGCGATTAGTGAGGAGTTTAGGATATCACTTGCTGCTGGTTGTTTCTGCGAACAGGACAGCTTCATCTCACTTCACAGCTGCATTCAGAGAATCTAGAGACTTCAGTTCAGGGCTCAGTGTTGTTTTCCAGGCCCCCGGAGGATTCACACCATGTCAGGCCTTCCAGGTATCAGACAGCCTTCCCTTACCATGGTAATGGGGATTGTGGTCTCCGCTGGAGGCACCTCCTCTGAGGAGGAAGAGAGGGCCAGAGGGGGGAAGAAGCCAGGAGTCCCTATTCAGCTTCCAGGGGAGCAACCTATGGGAGGAGATGTACAGACACAAGGGGCGCAGGGCCAGCGGGTAGTCCAAGGCAGAAGGGGCCACAGAAGACGCCACTGTCCTGCTGCCAGAGTTTACAGGCGCCGATGCAGCTACCTCAATATGTCTGAGATGTAATGCTGATGGATGCTCCATCTCTGAAGGGAGACAGTGACCTCCATCAGTCAGAGGATCAGCCCTGAGATCAGCTCTGATTGTGTGGGTGGACAGCCCATGCCAGTGGCTGCTGAAGGTCATGGTGGCCCTCAACTTCTATGCGTCCGACTATTTCCACGGGTCAGTGGGAGATCTTTGTGGAATCTCCCAATCAGCTGTCTACAGTTGCGTGAAACTGGTGACAGAAGCTCTGTCAAGGAGGGTATTGACTTTCATTCATTACTGTATGGACGAGGCCAGCCAGGCAGAGTGAGCCAGAGGCTTTGCAGTGATTGCTGGGTTCCCGGTGTCCAGCGTGCAATCGACTGCGCGCATGTGGACATCAAGGCGCCAGTGGGTCAGCCGGGTGCCTTCGTCAACAGGAAGGGATTCCACTCTATGAATGTGCAGATATTGTGTAATTACACGGTGCAGATTCTGCAAGTCTGTGCAAGGTACCCTGGCAGCTCCCATGACGCTTACATCCTGAAACAATCCCAGGTGCCGAGGCTCTTCAGTGCTCCAGCCCAACTGGATGGATGGCTGTTGGGTGACAAGGGCTATCCCCTCAAAATGTGGTTCATGACGGCTTTCCACCACCCAAGAACAGAGGCCGAGCAGCTTTACAATAGGAGCCATGCCTCCACAGGGTGGTGGTAGAGAGAACCATAGGTCTTCTCAAGAATCACTTCCAATGCTTGGACCATTCAGGGGCCGCACTGCAATACCTCCAGATCATGTGTCACTGATAGTGATTGCATGCTGCAATCTGGCACTGGCAGGGGGTACACAGTGGAGGAAGAAAATCTTGATGCAGTTGCTCAGGCAACAGATGATGAGTCCAGCAGTGAGAACAAGCACGTGCATAGTGAGGAGAACACTGAGGGCATAGATGCTGACCTGGGTAACCTCCAGGGAGGCAGGGACACCCAGGACACTTTGATCCAATGCTCCTTCAGCTAGACTACCAAATAAAAACCACCACCACATGCCAAGGCTGCAGGCTCCATACTCGATACCTGACAGGACCAGTTCCTTGGTCAACAACATACAAAACGTACCATTGAAATAAAGACTCAAGAGACACACGCCCATCATAACATCATGGCCTACCCTGTACCTACAGAACAAATGAAGCATACAGAGGCCATTTGCACAAAATAACATCTCATTTAATTATGAATGTGAAACATTGCAGAAATTAACGTTAACCGGTGTTTTCCATCATACTATTAAAAAAAAAGAAAAATGGGGGAACCAAATAAGGTCATGTTGTGCTTAAGGTGCCTAAAGTTTTCAATTGTGGGTGCTAAGTCTAGGTGCTTCCCCCCTCGCTGGCATCGGCTTTGGAGACAAGCTGCTCACTCTGCTGTCTTGTTGGCCTTAATGACCTTGGCAGGTGTCCTCTGGCCCGTGAAGCCTGTGCTGGCCCCACCTGCGAGAGAGCGGCCAGTCCCACAGCTGGCATCTCCCCAGTTGCTACAGCCTCATCAGATGCCATGGTCACTGGCAGAGGAACAGAGGAGCTGCTGTCATCATCTGGAACGCCCTGAGAGGAGCCCATAGAGACGACAGGCAGCTCGTGCACCAATGTCAGGTCACTTTGGACCTCCCTGCTCACCAATGATGGACAGGCACCCAGCTGGGATACTGGGTGTTCAATCCATCTCCCAAACTGGCACTGATCAACTGAGATCTTTGCCAGTGTGAGGGCTTGCAGGTCTGAGCACATCCCCAGGAACCCCTGATTGAGTTCCTGGAGGACCCTCTCCATGGGAGTCACCACTCTCTCCATGGAGGAGGTATTGAGCCCGGCCATGAGGGTCAATGCAGTGCTTATGCTCAGCAGGGACTCCTCCGTAACAAAGACCATGACATGCATTCTCTCATGTATCTCCGCCAGATCCTCCCGCACACCCTGCTGGACAACCACCATCTGCTGCCTCAGGGACGACTCCAGAGGCAGATCATCAGCCATCGACTGAGCATTGTCCTTGTCCCCAGAAGTCCCCCGCCTGCCTGCACCTTGGGTACTCTCTGCTTCTTCCTGCACCTCAAGCGAGTATGAAGCACCCTCACTAATGTGCACCGATAAACTACATAGCGATGTTATGTCCACCAAGGTGCTGGTATCTGTACTGGTGCCTGCTTGACAGGGAGGGTGTGATGCAGGTGTGTGGTGAGCATGGTGTCCTCAGGGGTCCGAAGTGGGCCTTCAGGTTCCTCATAACGAATGGCTGCTGGTGAGTCTAAAAGGGAGAAGAAGAACATGTCATTAATTTAAATCATGACACTGTCACTGTGCATGCCTGGCACCCTGATGAGATAGAGATATGCATCATGGTGCCCTCGCCTTTCGATTATCAATGGCGATTCCAGGTTCGAGGGTCACATCAATATAGACACAACACTGGAGTGATTGCAATAACCGACATTCTCACCTCAATGCACTTACCTTCCTCTAGCACCTCAACCTCACTGCAGCCGCTTGACCAAGGTGCATGGCGCCTCTCAAGCTCCAGGGCCTCCTGCTCATATCGCGTGAGGATAAGGAGGTGTGGGGACCCCCCGCCAGTCTGCAATCTCTCAGCATTTTTATGGGATTCAGAGAAAGGGCAGAGAGGCATTGATTAGTCAACTCTCTACCTGCAGCGCCATTACAGCCTGGTCAACTCCGCCTCACAGGGCTCAGCCGATTTGCGACCCTGGAGTTGCAAGGCACTCAGTCCAAGCAGCCAGGGCTCAGCCCCTTGGCCAGCTCCTGCCTCATTGACATTTGCCACTCACACTCTAGCACCTCTGAAGTTCACGGGCAGCTCTTAACTGTTCTGCAAAGTGACCCATGCCAACACTCTACTCACCCTTCCCGATCGCAGGAGATCGTTGAAGCACTACCGGCACTGCATCCATGTGTGTCTCACCACATCTTGGCTGCTGACCCCGGATGCCACCTTCTCCCAGGCCTTTTAGGTGAGGTGAGGGGCCCCCTACACCCATCCCTGGGAACAAGGGTTTCTGTCCTCACTGCCACCTCCACCAGGAGGGTTGCGAGGCAATCATCCGAGAAACGTGGGGCGGACCGCCCGGCCGGCCTACCCTCCCGCCCCCCGGCCTGCCCTCCCGCGCCCCGCGGCCTGCCCTCCCGCCCCGCCGGCCTGCCCTCCTGCGCCCCCCGGCCTGCCCTCCCGTCCCGCCGGCCTGCCCTCCCGCGCCCCCCGGCCTGCTCTCCCGCCCCGCCGGCCTGCCCTCCCGCCCCGCCGGCCTGCCCTCCCGCCCCCCCCCACCCCCCCGGCCTGCCCTCCCGCCCCGCTGGCCTGCCCTCCCGCCCCCCCCCCCCCGGCCTGCCCTCCCGCCCACCCTGCGGGCCTGCCCTCCCGCCCACCCCGCGGGCCTGCCCTCCCGCCACCCCCCGGCCTGCCCTCCCGCCCACCCCGCGGGCCTGCCCTCCCACCTACAGTGTCCTCCCGCTACGTTTTCCATTCACAAGACTTCCACGCCCTTCATTGGCGGCCTTCCTGGGGTTTCCAAAGCCGCATTTGAATCAGCTGCCGGGTCGCCATTGGACCCGGTGGGCATCATGCCTCTGCACCCCCCCACCCCCCCCCAATCACCTCCGTGCTCATTCCTAGGCCACGTACCATGCTGGGGCTGGGCGGGCCTTAATTGGCCTGCCCGTGTAAAATCGCAGAGCGCTGCCGATCGCAGGTGGCGGTCAGCGGCCTGCCCCCACCCGCCAAGGGCAAAACCCTGCCTATAAGGTATTCATAACTCTGTTTACTGGATTTATTTAATGTCATAATCCTTTCATTTCTTATGCCACTAATAATCAGCCAACAAATCAATTAAAGTTCCAGCTTTAAAGTAATGTTTAAGAACAATACTCCACTATGAACAAATCAATAATATTCGCAGCAAAAATAAATATTGAAGAGAATTTTAAGGTTGTAGCTTCGTAATTTGTATTGTGGATTTGGTTGAGAGTTTATATTTCTCTTGAGCTTTGGGGCATTACTTTGAAAATCGACCAAATCATTGTCTTAAATTAATCCATCATATCGTTACACTCGAAACTATCAATATTAGAACAGCGCTTAGCTGGTTCTTTTCTCTGCTATTTAACAGAAGCATTAACCTGTATATTCTAAAGGAATCCTTCATATTTGTGTTATGAATAACAACATGAGTAGCCAATTAGAACACAACAACAGCTTAAATTCGTAAAGCATCTCTAATACATAAAAATGTCAAAAGACACTTCATATAGGCTTAATCTGACAAAAATAGATTCTGATCCCAAGAAGATGTTACAAGGGGTGGCGAACAGCTTGGTCAAACAAGTAGGATACATCTGTGTTAATGGTGCAAAGTCATTCTGGCCAGCTGTTAGAAAAGATGCAGAATAAGAAATTTCAGCTGTGAAGAATGGAGTTTTGAACAAAACCAGAGGGAGAATACAGAACAAAAAAAGCCTGCTGTACTGAGGATGCCCTGCAAATTGTTATAAATTGTATGAAAGGTCAGCAAACTAGTCCCTTCAGGTTATAAGGGCAACCATCTAAATGAATAGTGTCCTACAGGTATGGACAGTAAATGTGCAATTAATGAATTGCTGTCTTCCACCCCAAACGCATGGAAGGAAAAGTCCAGGAAAGTGATAGACCTGAAGAAAAGTGCAAATGCAGTCAAAGAGGATGAATGCAATTAGTCTGAGCCTGTTATATACTGAAGTTGTCAAATATTTTGATCTGTATAATTTTACATATAGTTCAGTCAACTTGGCTTTTTCCAAAAACCTGTTGAGAGTGTGACACAATGAATGAGAAATTGCGCATGAACAACGAGCATATAGCAATTGAAAATCACATGGTGCAGGGGCTGGGCTGGGGGACATGGGTGGATGGAGGGCAGCTTACCAACCTCTTTGACATTCAAAGCTTCACTGTACCATATTCAGGCAGGACTGTAAATGATCGAGCAGCTTACCCTCCTGAAAAAGACATAAAACTACTTAAGTATATTGTCACTTAAGTTTAATATCATAGGTTTTGTGTTTTAGAATAGATTTAAGAATTAAAGGTTTAGATTTAGGAATTTAAATTTTAACTGCAGAGAATTGGAATATCCATCTGGTTGAGAAACTGGTGAAAGCAGCCCTGAAGTAAATGGATTTCAAACAAGCTTGGGGTTTATTGCACTTAAAAGGTTGGAATGTGTGTGTGAGGGTGAGGTGGGGTATTTGGATGTCAGACATAATTGCTATTCAAATTCCTGCTAAACAGCAGGTTCCTGTTCACTTTGTTCATGAAGTGACATGTAAGGGTAATGAATTACACAAAAATAACAGGCGGAATTTTCTATTTTTGAGACTAAGGGCAGAATTTTCCCAGCCCGCTGGAGGCAGGCGTGATAGGTGGCGTGCGTGGAAAATTTGGCACGACCTGCTTCATGACGGCGTGAAGGCAGGTCGCGATCATCCGGTCAGCCCGCCGACAGTGGGCCTGGTTTCCCGCCATCGAAATAGGGGGAGCTAATTGTAATACATCGTATAATTAAAAGGCCATCCTGCCAGGCTCTTGGAACCCTGCCGTATCGTCCGTCCACATCGGCGGGAAAGCACAACAGGCAATGTGCACTTGGTGGCCTTCACTTTGGGAGAACTGAGGTGAGTGAGCAGCGGCGTTCACCACAGCTCGCCCATTGTTTACAGGCCTCAGGGGCATAGGGGACGGGGCAACTGATGACTGGCTCCGGAGGCAACTGCTGAGGTGGGGGTGGTGTCTGGGGGCAAGTGCTGGCCAGACTTGGAGGTGACCGTTGTTGGTGGTGGGGGGGTGCTGTGGTGTGGCGCTGCATCCCACATACAGGCAATCGAGGTGGTCAGGGTAAGCTAGGGAAGTGGCCATGCATTAGGGACATCTGTATAAACTGACCATGTCTCTGCAACTGAGACAGATCAGGCGCAGCCACACAGTGATATGATTGAGTTTGGGTTCCTAGCCTGCCCGCCCATGCAAACAACACGGAGGAACCACAGGGCCACCAAACGTTCCACACCTTACCCCACCCACCCTCCCCCCCACAACCCCCTCCAGCAGAAAGTTCAAGTCCGCCACCACTTTATTGGACCGCAGAGCAGTTGGACTGCACACGTTGTACAATCTCTTCACCAATGCTGGCCTTGTAGCAGTCACTGCTGGAGGCGCTCACAGCTCCTTGCAATCTCAGCATCCCTGTTTGGACCAGTGTCCCCCATGTCACAGGTTGACAAGGAAATCATGCAGTGCACTCATCTCTGGACATCCGAGGGGTGACAGCACTCTCCAGGAAGCCTTAAGGGGCAGTCACACAGGGTCAGGAAAGGTGCTAAGTACAGCCATGTTAACCATGTCTCTCTCTCTTTCATGCTGCAGGAGGACCATGTCAGGATCATGGATCCTGGTGACCTAGCTGTATGCCTGATGGCCTACAGAGACTGTAGAAGACAGAGGAGAGAGCAAATGAGGCTCCTGGCTGCGTAAAGTCAGGAGTGGCAACCTCAGGAAGAAGGGGCAGTAGGGGCTCCTGCACAAGCTGCCCAGAAGTGACAGTGAGCCGTGGCTGGTCAGCACCTAGCGACACTCAGGGTCTATAAACACCGCCTGCCATTCCTGCAGATTACTGAGAGCCAGTGTCACCGACATCTGCACATGTCAAGGGACCTGGTCGCTCACATCTGCCACTTACAGCAAGACTTGGCGCCAAGGGGGCATGGAGGGCATCCACTGCCAGTGGCTGTGAAAGTGACCACGGTGCTCAATTTCCATGCCAGTGGCTCCTTTTAGGGATCCACAGTTGACCTGTGTGGGATTTCACAATCCGCCTCCCACAAATGCATCCATGGGGTTACGGATGCCATCTCCTCCATGGCACACGGATTTGTGCATTTCGCCCGGGACCGGGACAACCAGGATGCAAGGGCCATTGGATTCACCCCTGATCTCGAGATTCGCACAGGTGCAGGGTGCGATTGATGTGGTGCTCAGGTCTCCATCACGACGCTCAGTGGACTTCATCAACCGCAAAGGGCTTCCACTCACTGAACTTGCAGCTGGTATGCGACCACTAGAAACACATCCTGCAGGTGTGCACACGGTTTCCAGGGATTGTGCACGATGCCTACATCCTGAGTTGCTCGCAGATCCCTACAATCTTCCAGGGTCCACAGAAGCTGCAAGGTTGGCTCCTTGGAGACAAGGGCTACCCATAGAGGCCGTGGCTGATGACACCCATGCGGCAGCCTCAGTCTGCAGCAGAGCGATGCTATTAATGAAGCTTATGCAGCAGCTCACAACTTGGTGGAGCAGACCAGTGGGATGCTGAAGATGCAGTACCAGTGCCTGGACCGGTCTGTTGGAGCCCTGCAATACAGTCCACAGAGGATGTCACACATTGTCATCATCTGCTGCGCCCTTTACAACCTGCAACGGGGTGATAAGCTGGCAAAGGAGTAGATGGAAGTCACCTCGGATGAGGAGGATGCTGATGGGGATGAGGGTGAGGGGGTCCTTGGTGGTGACAGTGACAGGGATGAGTCTCTCACACTGGCTAGACGAGGCAGGCGCACTCGGGAGGTCCTCACAGCTGCCAGATTTGTGGAGCATGATAACGACATGCAGTGAGGTGTCCCCATAGATCCTCACATCGCAGTTGTGAACGTTTGACTCCAGTCTGGTTTATGGCAGCGCTAATACCCTCTGTGAGAATGCTCCTGTCATGGAGATGCAGTGGAGGCCCTAATAGTCGCTCAATTGCAGAAGGATGATGACAACATGCAATGAGGACACTCGATAGATTTTCACATAGCCTCTGACTCCTGTCTGGCTGAGGGCAGCTCGCTTGCGCTCTGTGATCAGGGCCATCTCAGAGATGCAGCAATAGAACTTTAGATTCATCTGATGCTGTATCCGCCTTCAGCACCTCAGCCCTTCAGGAGCTGGTGCACAGCATCACTGGTCACAGATGCTGGTGTGATGGGGGTCAGCCCCACCTTAAAGGTGCTGAGTGCACACTGAAAGTATGAGAGAGCTCTGTGGCAACTGCCCACTACATTCTGGCAGCAATGACCAGCACTGCCAAGGTGCAGGCAACAGTAATGTTTCCAGTGCGTGTGAGGCTGGACCATCACTATGGTCTGAAGGCTGTACAGAGCACAGGGAAGAGGCCCTGGACTGAGACACCTGTCTTTTATCTTGTGCAAGGTGTGTAAGCTTTCACATCTGAGTAAAAGAACACTGCTCATCAGAACAAAGAGTCACAGGCAGGGAGACAGTCTTAGAAGTTTATTGACAATAGTGAACAGTATGTACAAGTGATCAATACCTGTTCCCAGGCTATGCAACTACTTTTATTTAACTTTCCTAATCCTGCCACTACGTCTTGGTGCTCCCTGGACATGCACAGAGGAGGTGAAGGCAGCCTGCTGACTGTGACGTCCTGTCTGCAATGACTTTGGCAGGACTCCTCTGGAGGTCAGAGACCTGGAGGGCCCCAGCCTGCTTTCAGGGTCCTGCTGTGTGGCAATGGCGCCCTCCACAGCCTGTGAAGCTGGAGCTGCAGAGGTCACAGGAAGAGGGGATTTGGATGGGCCGGTCACTCCTAGAGTCACCTGAGTGGATGGCCCCGGCTGATCCTCCTCCCTTTGGGTGTCCGAGGGCCCCTGTCTGACTCCGTGAGCGGAAGGGGTAGCTGGAGTGAGATTGAGCTGCCCAGCACCACTCTCGTGTACACGCTGTTTGAGGCCAACTATGGCATCAGTGATGGAGTTCAGCCCGCGCAGCAGTGCAGGAGTGATGTCCTGGACCAAGGTCTCCACGGTGGCCATCATCCTGCCAGTGTTGACATCGGTGCGTTGCAATGCCGGCGCTATCATCTCAGCCCAAAGGCAGACAGATTCTCCACTGGGCCTTGCAATCTGATGAGCGCAGCGGACATCCCTTCCCGATGTTCCGTAGCCTGCCTTTGCAGCCCCAGCAACTGTGACATAACCGAGTCCAGAGCCTCGTCATTTGACTCTGACTCACCAATGTTCTGGCCTCCAGCAATCCTCTGAGTGCCGGGGGCCTGAGAAGTCCCTGCCTCCGCCTGCTGTGGATCAGCCTGTCTGATGTTCTCACCAGATTGTGATTCCGAGGCTACTCTAAAGCTAGGTCCCATCGAGGTGTGTGTCTCTGCACTGGTGGAGGATGTAAGTGAACGCTGTGACGGGACTTCAAGGAGGGTGCCTTCAGGTTCCTCTTTAGAGGTTTCTTCGGGACTTGATTGGAGGCCCTGGGCCATGGACTCGGTCAGCAGTTTGGCAGATCACACAGAATCACAGAATCACACAGTGCAGAAGAGGCCCTTCGGCCCATCGGGTCTGCACCAACATGTGAGAAACACCTGACCTACCTACCTATTCCCATTTGCCAGCACTTGGCCTGTAGCCTTGAATGTTATGATGTGCCAAGTTATCATCCAGGTACTTTTTAAAGGATGTGAGGCGACCCACCTCCACCATTCTCCCAGGCAGTGCTTTCCAGACTATCACCACCCTCTGGGTAAAAAAGTTTTTCCTCACATCCCCCCCTAAACCTCCTGCCCCTCTCCTTGAACTTATGTCCCCTTGTGACTGACCATTCAACTAAGGGGAACAGCTGCTCCCTATCCACCCTGTACATGCCCCTCATAATCTTGTATACCTCGATCAGGTTGCCCTTCAGTCTTCTCTGCTCCAACGAAAACAACCCAAGTCTATCCAATCTCTCTTCATAACTTAAATGTTTCATCCCAGGCAACATCCTGGTGAATCTCCTCTGCACCCCCTCCACGGCAATCACATCCTTCCTATAATGTGGCGACCAGAACTGCACACACTACTCCAGCTGTGGCCTCACCAAGGTTCTATACAACTCCAACATGACCTCCCTACTTTTGTAATCAATGCCTCGATTGATAAAGGCAAGTGTCCCATATGCCTTTTTCACAACCCCACTAACATGCCCCTCCACCTTCAGAGATCTATGGACACACACGCCAAGGTCCCTTTGTTCCTCAGAACTTCCTAGTGCCATGCCGTTCATTGAATACTTCCTTGTCAAATTACTCCTTACAAAGTGTATCACTTCACACTTTTCAGGGTTAAATTCCATCTGCCACTTATCTGCCCATTTGACCATCCCGTCTATATCTTCCTGTAGCACAAGACACTCAACCTTACTGTTAACCACCCGGCCAATCTTTGTATCATCCGCATGGGATGTGCCTGTGAAAGCAAGGAGAGATAATTAGTGCATGGTAGTGGCCTGTGAAAGTGGTCACATCACTCATGGCATGGTTGATGGATGTTGCCCTGCTGGTCCTCACTTGGTAGAGCAGCGCCATCAGCATAGGACCGGTCCCGGTCATTGCCGTCCAGCTGGGTGGTTCCGTTTTCGAATTCTGTCAGAACTTTGATCCCCAGCATCCCTCCACCTGTCTGCGACCTTTCCTTCCTGTTGTGAGCCTGTTTGTCCTGCACGGATAGAGATGGGGAGAGTGAATCAGGCTGCCTGCCAGGCCAGATGATTAGTATGCCTGGCCTGTGTGGGTGGTGAGTGATCCCATGGACGGGATGAGGACAATGACGGTGTATGTGAAAGGGTGAATGGTGATGTCCCTTGCACTGGCAGTGAGTGAGGGCCCTGCGGATATGTGATGGGTTTGTGAGTGTGTGAGTTGGGTGTGATGGAAAGAGTGACTTTCCCTGGCAAAGCGGAGGAGATCATTCATCCTTTGCAGTGCTGGGTAGCTGTCCTCCTCTGCAGGGCGTTTGCACTGACCACCGCTGTGCAACCACCTCCCAAGCTGGGTTGGTGACTTTTCTGCCCATCCTGCAGCCAGAGCGTGGGTAAGGTACTTCCTGGCGAGCCTCCATAGCATCCAGCAGTTGCTCAGGGGACTGCAATCATTTTTCCTTTGCTGGCCATGTCTCCCAGGCAGCGGTGGTGAGCTGGTGGCAATGAGCGCTTTGCTGGTGGCTGCCTTTTAAAGATGGCGACTGGCGTGATGCTACAGCGGGGTGATGGCGAGCAGGTGAATGAGAGCCCACCAGCCATGGAAATGGCATGTTTCGTGGGAGTGAATAAATATTGAGGCGGGCTCGGGATGATACAGCGTGAAAACCCGCCATTTTAGTCGGTGGGTAGAACTCCATTTTACCCACCCGCTACCGTAATCAGTGCGAATCTGGGAAAATATGTGCACTGGCAGACAGATTTTGTGGCGCATTTCCTGCTGGGTGGTGTGGTGAGAAATCACACCCAATTTCACATTTGGAAGCTAATTAATTATGCATAGGCAAGTTTCTCTCCGAATCACATGGCAGGTCAGGAACTGATTTGCCCTCCCCACTGTCACCTAATGGGTTGAAGGTCTGGGTGCCATATTGAAACGCCACCCTTGTTCTCTCCAGCCCAACTTTGTGAAAAACATGTCTGGAAATAGTTCTGACAAAGAAGAGGGCTGCTCTGAAATTCAACAATGGCGACTGGAGGCTCTGATAAAAGGAGCGCGGCAACACTGGGATGTCCTCTACCCCAGGGATAGCTCGAGGAAGCCCACCAAGCTCACCTCACCGGTTTGGGAGGCCATTGCAAGGGCGGTCAATGCATTGGGCAACTTCCCTAGAAATACCATCCAATGTAATAAGCGAATGAATGATCTCATCTGCTCCATGAGGGTAAATCAAACTTCTTCTCACTTCAATCTCAAACTCTTATAATGGCATCCTGCATTCAAAAAGCTACACTGCTCAGGGGTCTCACACAATATTAGCAGGGGACACATCACCAGTGATTGTCTCACTGGTACTTTAATATCACCAGTGTCTATCTATCATTCTGCACAAACTCCATCCTCACTCCATACTGGGAAGGGCTCAGCACACACAGTGGACATGCATGCTTCCCAACCTCTCCATCTCTCCTCATCATATTCCATCTACTTGTCTTCATCCAGGCCAAGCTTGTGCACAACAAGAGGGAAAGATCCCAGACCAGAGGAGGGAGAGCCGATATCGTGGAGCACACTAAATTCGAGGAGGACGCCACTGAGTTGGCAGGGAATGCTCTTGTGTGGAAGGTGAGATCAGCCTCTCCCAGCAAGCCAGTACAGATGAGCCCTCCCTGAGCTGATCACATCCTGACATTCTCAGTGAATGACATGCAATGTTGTATTCAGTCTGTTCATGAATTAAATCTAACTGCCCTCTCTTACAGGCACCAACGTGTCCAGGCTCACCTTGAGACAGAATATAAGCCCCAGTCCCCAGGCCACCTCAGACAAAGAAGCTGAGGATCCATTAGAAGAAGACCTGTCAATGCATTTGCCTGCATCCTCCATCAGCTCAAAGACACACACCCTGATGGGTCCAAGTTGTAGAGCAGGTTCGGGCTCACATTCTGGGGAGCACCTCAACTGACACGTCTCCAGAGCAGTCAGCAGCAGTAAAAGCCCAGGTCTCTGGCACTCGGAGTACTGCTGGGGAACAGTCACCTACTGAGCCCGAGTCTGATGATGCGCCTCTGGAAATGACCATGTCGAACATGATGGAGATGGAATGGCAGGCAGCAGAAAATCATGTAGTGTTGTGAGAGGCAATCAACAGACTAGAGCGAAGGATGGAGGAGTCTATCTGTATTCTATCTGATGTTGTGGCTCCGACTTGAGAGTGTCTTGAGATCTCTATGGGAAAGGGTAGCAACCACCTTGGAGACCTTCATCCAGCAGATCCTACTGGATTTGCACTCGGACCTGCACTCCATTGCTATAGGCATTGGTGGGATCCATCAGTTGCTAGGCACCTCCGTCCAGGTGCCCCTTCTCTTCAGCAAGTCAGGCAGGAGCCCTCGAGCACCTTTTGGGAGGGAGAACCGCAGATGGACACCCGGGGCCATCCACCCAGGTAACTTCGAGATAGTCCAGCTGATCCAAATCCCCTCTGCCTGTGACCCCCTTACCTCCAGTTGTACAGGCCAAGGAGGGTGCAGCTGCCCAACAGCAGGACACACAAAGCAGACCAGGCCACTCCAGCTTCTAACCTTCTAGACGATGGCTGCCAAAATCATCAAAGACAACAGGAGGCATAGCAGTCAGCAGGTTGCCTCCAGCCCTACTGCGGATATCAGGATGCACCTTGACATAGCAGTAAGGTTAGAAAAATGAAGAAACTTTGAAATCGCTTTTGCATCATGGGTGTTCAATAACTGTAAACGTAGTGCATCTTTGTAAATATATTTGGTATTCATGAGAATGATTTGGTCGTTTAAAAGTGCTGTGCATATGTACCTATGTGCCCTCTCAATGCGAGGGTGATCCATGCACCCACTTAGTGCTCACCTCCCTTTGTAAGCCTCACATTCATGTGATGCATAGCTGACTCATGATACTTATTCTACCCATGTGTCATGTCAGGGAGCTGTGTCAAACTATCTACTGAGGTATCTGCAAAATGTGCGAGTAACCGTTCTCTTTACAAGACAGCATGGAGTTAGGGGTCCTCACTAGCCTTGGCGGGGTGGTTGTAATTTTCTCTCCAAATGAGAAGGCTGCCTTCATTGTTAATGTCAAAGCACAAGACCTGCAGCATGATGCTCTCTCCAATCATGCGCACAACTCAGTGTCCGCAAAAAACTTCTTATAGAGGCGGCCACCACTGCATCAAGTTTTGTGACACAGTGTCTGCGCTGTTGTGGCGACTATCACTTCCCAGAGTGCACCAATGGAGGGTTCGCCACTGATTTTTCCAATGAACAGGGCTGAGTGAATCATGGGGCAGAATTTTTCATCCCGCAGGCGGGCGGGCAGCCGACCCGAACAGGAGTGAAATACATTGGGTGAGTGCCCCGATGTTATCCCGCACTCTCGTGATCTTCCAGTCGGCACCCAGGCAACTGGGCCAGACGGCCTTTGCATTTTTTACAAAACCTCATCCATGAGCAGGATGAGGTTTCCAACAGTAATTAAAAAAAAGTTTTAAAACGTTAACGTTATTTTTAACATGTCCCTCTTCATATGACTGAGTCACACGTGGGGTCATGTTTATATCATTTGTAAAATGTTCATTTTTCATTTTGAAATTCTTCAGCTCCATGAGGCAGCTCTGCTCAGGGAGCTTTCAGCGCTCGCTCCTCTGTGTATGCACAAATTTCAGCGCTTGCGGTCCTCCAGCCCCCAACCCGGTAGCACTGAGGCTCTCAGCGCGCATTTCACGATGGCTGGCCGGTAATTGGCCAGCTAGAGTGAAAGCATGGTCGGAGCCCGATCTTCAACAGCGGTCCATGTCGCAGCCGCTCCCAGGCCCACGTGCCCAACAAAGGGAAAATCCTGCCCATGCAGTTTGAAAGTGGAAGGCCAAGTGCTGGGATTGCTCTCGATGTCACTGGTTGTAAAGGCTGTTCAGTCCATAGGCATGGCACTAAGGAATGGAAGGAATGTGGATGTGTCCCATTGCCTGTAATAATCCTGGAATCACGTGGCTATCTGTGTGTCACGGGCGCGTCTTCCACACGGTGCTCACATTGTCCTTCTTCGAAGGCATCCTCACGTGGAAGGATCCCCCCGTTTGAAGCACCAGATGTGAAGGGTGCAACACACCACAATGATGCATGACACCCTCTCTGGTGAGTACTGAAGAGACCCATTTGAGTGGTCTAAGCATCAGGAGCCCATCTTCAGGGTAACAATAGTTCGATGATGGATTGTGTTGCCTTATGCGTCTCGTTGTAGCTCTCCTCCAAGTGACTCAGATGACGGCGCACTGGTGTCATGAGCCATTGTTAGAGCGGTACCCCTTATCCCCAAGCAGCTAACCCCGTATTTGATGAGGTCCTGGGAGTGACTCAGGAAATATGAGTCATAGCAACTCCCAGGGTACCTGCACAAATGCCCTTGATGTGTTTCTGATGATCGCACACCAGTTTAACATAGTTGGATTGGAACCCTTTGCTGTTAATGAAAGAGGGAAAGAGGGACTGGAGCCATAGAGCTCGCAAAGCCAAACATGTGCGATCAATTGCACCCTGTACTCTAGGGAAGCCTGAAATCTCTACAAACCCCCGAAATCTAGCAGCCTGGCTAGCTTCATCGAGTGTGAAGGTCACATGATACTGAACGTTATGGTAGAAGGCATCTGTCACCTCCTTGATACATTTCTGTGGACTGAGAACTGTGTGATGCTACATAGGTCCCCAGTGGACCCCTGGAACGATCTGCATGCAAAAAAGATTGGGTGCAGTGGTGACCCTCAGCGCCACTAGCAGGGGATGTCCTCCCAGTGCATGGGGCGTTAGATCTTCCTGCTGAATGTGGCAGATGTGATCCACCACATCTCTTGATAAGGGCTTGGTATTGCCTGTTGCTCATCTCCAGATAGGAGAGCCTTCTCCGGTAGACCCTTGATCGTGCGGGTCACTTCCTTGGGATGGTCTAACCTCCTCATCACCTGGTTATTGTTGGGGCTTCCGTAGACCATGGACCTCAGTCTGGGCCTCCTCGAAGCTGTGCTAGGTGGCATCAGGCCTTTCTCCTCCTCCTCAGTTGGGTCAGTGCCATCAATAGGCAGCATTGACCACAGGCTTATTCAATCCTCCTTTTTGCTGGCAAATGATAGATGCAAGAGATTAATGAACACTGGGCAGATATAGTACACCTCCCACCCAGACACAGAAAGACAATATCATTCCCCAGAACTGCATCTGCGCTAATAGCTTGTTGCTGATACAGCCTTGTAGCTGAGGCACGCACTCACATAGCTAGGTGCCCATGATGCCAACCTTGACACTTTACATCTCAATCCTACAGAACTTGTAAGAGCTTTGGACACATTATGAAATGTGCAACCTTACCAAAGGAAATCCTGCAATCTATTATCTTGTATGCTGATCAACCTTAATTTGTACTTCAGCAATGACTGGATCCATGTGATCCATGCCAATTGGAAAAAGCACATTACAGACTTTCATTAATGATCTGGCACATATGCGGCAGCTGTGCTTCCTAGATGCTTGCTCTTATTAACATTCTCACACACCTCTCTGTTGAAGCTCAAATGGAAACTGTATTGTGAAGCCAGTGACTCCTGCAGTCTCTCTTTAGAACGCAAAAAAGGCAATGGTTCCAATGGAACCTTCTCAAGGAAATCTTCCTCTTTTCTATCAGCTCCTAATCCACTTCAATGTTTTGAGTGAAAGTAGGTTCAGGCTGCCTGGTGAAATGTGCTCCTGAGTGCAGCCCTGAACTCCTCCCACACTGACTCTGACCCCTCCCATCCACTTTTGATTTGTTACAGCACCATTACTTCTTGTTGGCAAGATGGTGGTGTTAAGATTTTATAATGAAACCAGCTTCGACCCTCCCTTTTTGAGCGTTGCTGCCCTTCAATCTTCCTGAAACCCCACAGGGTGCAGCTAGAACTCCCTCACATTATTCTCCAGCTTCCCCCAATAATCCTGGATCCCATAGCAATTGTGGTCGATATTCCAACCCTCTCACCCGAACCATCAGTGTTGATGTCCTAATGTCCACTGTGCACCTCACCCATCCTCATGTTGAGGCTGAGTGCATGGTCATGTACAGAGGAGAACCCCTTCCAGGAAGTTTCAAATACCCTCCTCTGTATTATGTTTTCCCCCTTTACAGGCTGCAGATGCCTCCCCTCACCCTGACCATCCCACCTGCAGCCCAGTACCAAGCCAGACAAGACCATGGCCAGTGACAGTAAAACCATGGCCAGTGACAATAAGACCATGACCAATCCCTGCACATCAAGCTGTGCCTTATCCCAATTGAGGGCACAGGCCTTGCCCCTCCCTGGAGTGGGAGTACGATGTGCGTGCCATGCATAGACATGTGCATGGCCTGCAAAGCCCTGAACTGCCTCTCCTTTCGCACCCTGACTATAAGGTCCACTCAGATCCAGGACTATCTTTACTCTCTCACTCTGATTACTTGGCCCCAGACCCGGGGCCATTCCTTCTTTACTGCTGACAACACAATGTCCCTTACCCCAACCCCACCATCAGTCTCTGTGCAACCCATCTCTCATGTGCAAGCCTTTCCCCTTCCCCCACCTCCATGAGTCTCTGTGCAACTCATCCCTCTTGTGCCACACTAACACAAACCTCCCACAATATGTATGCATCCCCTCTCATTCGTGCTGTTCTGTTCCCATTCTACCCCCTACTTTGTCTGCATTCCAGCCTTTAATGTGGGCTCCAGCTTCCCCACCCTCGGACTCCCCTCTGCCTGTCATCATCTCCCCCATACCCATACCCCACCATTGCCCCTTGCCCCTCATGTCTCAGTCTTCCTTCCTCCTCACTGCCCCTCAACCCCAGTTGCAATGCTGTTCTCTGTCCCATATGCAGCCCTGCCTAAGCCCCGCAGAAGACACCCTCCCGTGGAACAGAGGGGCGCAGTGAGCAGAGCAACCCTACACCCTCACCAGTGTGGCATCACTGTTAATGATGAGAACCCAGAGCAGCGCTGTTTCAGGTAGGCTTTGAGTGTTGCTCTCACCGCAAAGTCAAGAGTGAAATGAGAGCTGACAGCTGCACACCACTCATTTCCAAACGTGTTTCAGACCGGTGTAATTTCCTGCTAGATTGGGAAGGACTATGTGATTCCAGTGAGCGGCGTTTTTAATGAACATTTATGGATGGTAATGCATGCAAATGGGGTTGCTGCCATGGATCATCGGGAAACCCAACCCACCATTGGCCTGCCGTAAAAGTGGTGAGGGGAAAATTCCAAACTGTTTTCCTGCCGGCGGGTTTCCGATTTTTGACCTCTCTCCGAATCTTCCAGTCCCACCCACCACGAAACCCGCCACAGGCTGGAAGGAAAAGTTCCGCCCAACAAGTCCCAAACAAGTGTAAGCGCTATCAAGATGTTTTGTATGTGCCTATACAATAAGATTCACAAATAAGTTTCCTTGGATATTTCATCAGCACCAGATGGGCATAACTGGTGTGGAGGAAAAGAATATTAATCTGAGCATGATCCTTTCTTGCAAACCTATACTATGTTAAGTTAAAAATGCATTGATCTCATCAGTGCAAGTGCCCATTGACCAGAGATGAAGTAGTCTGTAGATGCACATTGACACAGGAACCGGAACAGATCTTCAGTATGGCAGGATATCCATCCACCACAAAGATCAACCTACAAATTCCAGCTGATTTTTCAACCTCTGGATCATTGATATAATTTGAATGCTGACCTCTGCAACGGAATTGTCTTTAGGGAGAGGGAGGTACTGGTTGTGGCAGGCTTTGGAGACCTGCCACATCTTAGGTTGGCCAATAGTGCCTGCAATCAATTCAACAGGCTTTAAATTTCAAATACACTCCCTCCTGCTTTGACAGCAACCAGAGTTATTAAAGCTTTCAGATTGCTTTGGAGTCTTCAGGAGTTAAAGACTAATCGTCGTGATGTTTCTGCACATAAACTGCGAGCAAAATCACAGGAGCAATAAAAAAAATTGAGCTTTAGAAGAAAATCTTAGAGTACTTTGCTTACTTGTAATAAAAGTATGGGCCTGTTGGGAAACCAGTGGCAGGGGCGTCGGGGTGGGAGGGTCATCTGACACCTACAGGAATGTGTTCAACCAAAGTCGGCAACCCTAACAACAATCCTGAAGCCAAATCTCAACTAGCATTTCTAGTGTTTAGCACAACCAACAGAGATTGTGCCAGATGACATTATTTCCACATTTGAATGTCATTGTGTATGTTAAACCCATATACAGACACATATCCGTCACCCTTCACTGCTGATAGAAAATAGAAACAATGGGCAGAATCGTCCCACCTTTGCACCAAGTGCAGTGGTGGGCAGGAAAAAAGGATGTCTTACCTGCCGGCCTCAATGGCAGCTTTTCATGCTGTATCATCACCTTTTGGTGGGTACCGCCTCATTAATAATGCATTCCTGGGAAACACGCCGGGTCGCTGGAGGACAGCCACTGATCGACCACCATGCTGTTATCTCAGCGTTTCCTCATTCCAGGTGCCATATCTAAACCGCAGTTGCACACAGTTCTCAATGCTTGCAGCCCAGGACTGCTCCTGTGAAGACATGACCCTGAAAGCCAAGAGGAGTTCAGTGATCCAGCATTGGAGGTCAGCCATGATGACCTCCACCCCTGCTCTGGCCACAGGGGGTCTAGCAATCTCACCACTCTGGGTTGAGAGGTGGTGGCAGTGGTGGTCAGTGCCAAAGCTGCCCAGAAGAGATTGGCCATCCAGTGCAGAAAGAGGATGAATGATCCTATCTGTGCCGCCAGGGTAAGGCAACTATCTCATCACTCTAAACTCACGAAATCACAAGGCCATCATGCATTCATTGACATCTCACTGACTGCCAGTTCAAGGGACATCACCACTCACTCTCTCACACACACCCCCACATTTCCATCTGGCCTCAGCTCCTCTGGAGACTGCCTCGTCAGCCCTCACTGTCTTCAGGCCACTTGCACAGATCAACATGTGTCCCCACACACACCCTGGAATACCCCTTTCCACAGTACAGCCCTCGCCCTGCAGCCTCTATCCCTTGCCAGAGGCCACTTCTCCTCCTTCCACAAACAAGCCCTAGCCCTGAAGCCACTTCACCCTAGGTGAAGCCCTGAAAAGCCACTCCCACCTTACATCTGGCCTGGTATGTAGAGATCTGCCCATGAGCCCCCCTAAAAGTGATGTGGTGCTGCCTGCGAAGCCTGGTGGTGATGATCACTAGTACTGTCCAAAGCGAGGTAGGCAAACAAACCTCGAAGTCCCGAGTGAAGTGCAGCTTACGAGGTGCACATCACTTATGTATAGTTTTGAAACTCGTTGGCATGCCCGAATGATCCAGCGTGGGGGTGGATGATTCCGGTGAGCAGGGCTTAGAATGAGATGCTAAAGCATTGAAATTAGGTTCCTGGTGTGTTGTGGCAGGAAACGCAGCCTGCCATTGACAGGTGGAGCAGACTATCACAAACTGGTTTCACGACAGCGTGAAACTAATTCCAGCCAATGTCAAAGTGGCATTAATGTGGCAGTGGAGCACATTTCAAAGTCCATTGCCCACCCCACCCCACTGTAGGCCAATTGGTAAACATGCTGAGGGAAAGCTGAAAACCTCAGTCCTGGTCTAAATATTTTAACCAATTGTGATGACTAGTTCAGCAGTCTGAAGCCAGGTGGGGAAGGCGCAGTGGTCGGCGGATGATATATTGGATAAACAGCTATGTTCGCAAATCATGAGATTGTATCGCAAATCATGAGATTGTATAAACTATATATTTTAACTCGTGTTTCCTTGAGGATTTTCTTGTTTAATTTTCTCACTGCGCTTTAAAACAATAAAAAAGTATTGAAACAATGAAGTCATTATATCTTTCTAATAATAAATAACTACAATATTTTCATAGTATCAGCTGTAGCTCAGTGGGAGCACTTTCATCTGAATCAGAAGGTTGTGGGTTCAAGTTCCACTCCAGAAACTTGAGCATACAATGTAGGCTGACACTTCAATGCACTACTGGGAGAGTGCTGGACTGTTAGAGGTGCCATATTTTGGATGAGACGTTAAACTGAGATCCCATCTGCCCTCTCAGAAAGACTTAAAAGATTTAACAGCACTATTCTAAAAAAGCAGAAGAGGTCTCCTAGTGTCCTAGCCAAAATTTATCCCTCAACCAACACCCTAAACAAATAATCTAATTATTCTTTCATTGTAGTTTGCGGAATCTTGCTGTGTGTAAATTGGCTGCTGTGTTTCTTGCGTCACAACTGTGGCTACGTTCCGAAATTACTTAATTAACTATAAAACACTTTGTGGCATCTTCAGTTTATGAAATGTGCTATGTAAATGCAAATTCTTTCTTTCTATCTGGTTGAGGCTGGTGTTCCTCATTAAATCTTCATTAAACCAGAACTGATTATGTAGTTTGATTGCAGTGCAGCAGGACTGGAACTCATCACGTGCACAGCATGCAACCACAACAGAGAGCTGACCTGGCTTGGTTTTGCCAGGTCTACTAATTTTAATGATGATCATACATTTCCTGCACATATTGGTTAATGCACAGGGAGCACATTGTTCATGGCTGCAGGACACAGGGAAAGTCAATCGCTCTTAAAGGGCTGCTGATCGCAATCAAAGCACAGCTGCACATTCAAAAAATGTAAAGAACTGCTGCTATCAGTTGAATATGGACGGAAGAAGAAACAAACACAAACAATTCAACTTGAGGATGCTTCTCTAGAGATCTTAATCAAGGAGCTGCAACCAAGGAAAGTCATCTTTGTTGAATCTGAGGGATACTTTCTGATCAGCTTTGATGTGAGATATGCTGGCTATAAGCGGGGGAAATATTAAATGCAGTCTCCCACATACATAGGTCATGGAGGCAGCTTGGAACAGAATTTTATGGATTCAGGAAGACTGCCAAAGTAAGAGTAGCCGTAATTTGCCTACAATTAGTGTATGGCGTAAGAATTAAAGCCAACAAGAGGTCACTTTTAACCTAGTGCAACTTCAGCGAGGCAACACACAAAGCTGTCACACAAACGTTCTGCTCTTTGATACATGCATATGCCCAGCCATGTTGCTGTAGGGCGGACTTTGTTGCTGACAGGGGAATATGTTTCTAATGTCATCCATAAATCTTGCAAATTAGGACCGCCATGCATACTACCAATAGAAGGTAATTATATACAATATGTTCATGGATTCCTATGAGGTGGCTCGCAGGCTGCCCTTTTGGTGACACCATCTCTTTCTCCTCCTTTAAAACTCTTCTTAAAAGCCCACCAATTAATTATGCTTTTGGATACCCCTCCTGAGACTGCTTTCTTCTTGTTTGACACCCACTGTTTTGCTTATTTTTCTGTGAAGCACCTTGGAACATTTTGTATGTTAAAAGAGCTATACCTTGCCACCTAACACCATATTTTTTAAATTATCCTCCTATTACTCTCCTAGTAAAACCAAAGTGTTCAGAAGATTTAAAAATTTTCCTCTAAATTATCCGTATCACATTGAAAATTGAAAATTGCACAAAACATTTCAAATCTGGTCTTATTTGTCATTTATAAAGGCTTTTAATGAGTTGGTTTATATCAACTGTCATTGAGATGCATCCCAGTTCTTGATTAGTCTTATTGATAAATAGACCTCCACTAACTGAATGTGGCTGGTCATTAATCACACCAAGTTCTTTATCGTTTTGCACTTTTGCCCGTAGACACTCTTCCCATACACTCATGTTTCATGTCCCCAATATGCATCACATTATCTCTATCCACATTGAAATCTCTTATTACTATGGAGAAACTTGAGTCAATGACTGAGGTTCATAGTGAAGGATAATAGGGAGATTGGTGAAAATAACAGATAAATCAAGATGTAGTGGTTGTGTGTCACAATAATTGAGTCTTAAAAGTCTGTCAGTTATAGAAGGAGGACTGAGGAAGGTAAGCAGTTCCTCAATTTTGGGGCCCTGGGAAAGAATGAGATAAAGTATCTGACACTGATGAATCTGAGTTTAATGCACTGGGGGTGCTGAAAGAAGGAAGCTTGTGTAACACAAGGCTTTTGAAGTTGTAAAAGAAACATTTAGAGAACCAAAGATTGAGGTAGTGTCAACAAAGTTGAGATATAAAAAAAGTTGCGATGGGGAGCAAAGAGAGCAATAAATTTGAGGGAAAAATGACAAATTATTTTCCATACCTTTCCAAATAGCGCATGTAAAGATAGACAATGTCACACTTTCTATAAAAACCAACAAAAAATGAAGTATTATGTTACCATATTAATACTGCTACTAACATTAATAAAGGCTTTTAATGAGCTGGTTTATATCAACTGTCATTGAGATGCATCCCAGTTCTTGATTAGTCTTATTGGTAAGTAGACCTACACTAACAGAATGTGGCTGGTCATTAATCAAACCAAGTTCTTTATTGTTTTAACCAAGCCAATTCAACCAAAAAAAATGCTGCCTAATCCATAATACGGTTGGCGGGGAGGCAATGGCATAGTGGTATTGTCACTGTATTATTAATTCAGAAACCCAGGGTAATGCTCTGAGGATCCATGTTTGAATCCTGCCATGGCAGATGATGGAATTTGAACTCAATAAAAATCTGGAATAAAAGTCTAATGATGACTATGAAACCATTGTTGATTGTTATAAAAACCCATCTGATTCACTAGTGTCCTTTAATGAAGGAAATCTGGCCTATACGTGACTCCAGACCCACAGGGTGGTTGACCCTTAAATGCCCTCTGAATGAGGGAAATTAGGGATGGGCAATAAATACTGGCCTAGCCAGCAATGCCCACATCCCATGAATGAATAAAAAAAATCACAAATTTAAATGAATTTCAATTTCAACAACCTTCAATCCTCAGATACTGAAGCAGACCAAATCCACATGCAGCAAGACCTGGGGGCTGGATTTTACGTCCCTACTCCACTGGGCATGTTTTCAGTGGAGAAAATAGCTTAAAATATGAGAGGTGGCAAGCCTACCACCTTCCCACCCACCCGCGAGCTTACCCCCATACGGTTGTTGTGCAGGCCCTGAAATCAGCAGCACACCCACCATTTTTAAATAAATAATTAATGGTTAATTGAGCTTGTTACCAAGCCAACTCACCCAAAAAATACACTGCCCAAGCCATAATATGGTTGGCATGGCTGGCCGTTTTTTTTAAGAAAACGGCTTAAGGCAGGAAGGAAGGGGGTACATCATTTGGGTGGTGCCCTCTGCACATTGGGGTCACCCACCAAGGTGATACCCTACCCCCTTTGGTGTCTCACTGCCTGGCCTTCAAAGCCCGCCCACCACCGCCACAACCCCCCCCCCCCCCCCCCCCCCCCCCCACCCCACCAACATCTCCTCGCACACTGTCCCCATCCACCTGATGCTTCGCTTTCCAAAACCCCAAATTTACATCTCTCCAGTGGCCATGTCTTCTTCATCCGTGGGTATGTTTGCAGTCTCAACAGTACGCACTACTGAGTTCTGGCACTGCTGAGAATGCTAGAGCTGCCATCCAATCAGATTGGCCGACAGCTCTGGAGGGCGGAACTACCACCCATTGAGGGACAGAAGTCCCACTCTTAACTTGTTCATACCATCCGTGCATTTTATTGCCGTGTCACAATCTTGTTTAATGTGGTTGGATGGCATCCAACAATCCTTCCAGCAGGGCAGGCAATACCACATCAGGCCACCTCCCCGCCTCCATCCCCGCCCCACCCCGGCATAAAATTGGGCCCAGGACAACATTCAGGCTTGAGCTGAGGAGTGGCAAGTAACAGTCGCACAACACAGGTGCCATCTCCAGCAAGAGAGAATCTAACCATCTTCCTTTGACATTCATCGCCATTAACATCGGTGAATCCCCCACTATCAATATCCCAGGGGTTACCATTGGCTAGAAATTGAACTGAGCCAGCCATACCATGCCAAAAGAGCAGGTCAGTGGCTGGGAATTTTGTGGTGAGTAGCTCAGCCCCTCACTCCACAAAGCCTGTCCATCATCTATAAAGCAGAAGTCATGAGTATAATGGAACACTCTCCACTTGCCTGGAGTGCAGCTCCAACAACACTCGAGAAGCATTACACCATTCAGGACAATACAGCCTGCTTGATTGGCACTCCATGCATCACCTTCATCATTCACTCCCTCCGCCAATGACACACAGTTGCAGCAGTGTGTACCATCTACAAGATGCACTGCAGCAACTCATCTTTCAATAGCACCTTCCAAATCCACGACCTCTGCCACCAAGAAGGACAAGGGCAATAGATGCATGGGAATACCATCAAAGCCACGCATCGTTCTGAGTTGCAACTATGTCGCAGTCCCTTCACTGTAGGTCAAAATCCAGGGTCTCCCTCCTAAACAGCACTATGGGTATACATACACTAAATAAACTGCAATGGTTCAAGAAGGCACCTCACCACTACTTTCTCAAGGGCAGTTAGGGATGGGAAACAAATGCTGGCCAAACTAGTGATGTCCACATCCTGTGAAAGAATAAAAAAAGATTTACCATATCAGAACTCTTGAGGACTGGAGGGAATGAGGGAGCTGCAGTTGTAATTATTACAACTGGAAATTAAGACCATTAGAACGCATGGAGCAAGAAAATATGGAATGTGCCTTTAATAAACGTTCTCAACAAAGGACTTTGGTTTTGTTAAAAGCAGCACAGACATTCATTGTTTCAATCACTCCATGTTCAAGCTGTTACTTACTTTTTGTGTTTACGTTCAGCAAGCATATAGCCTCCTCAGACTCCTACTGACAGTCTAGGGTGTAATCCAATGTTCAATTTTGTTGCATTGATTCGATTATGTTAACTTTTTCTGCGTATAGACAACTGTTATTAACCAATGTCAATAATATATATATATATATATAAAATATTAAATAGGTGTTGATTATTAAGCAGTTGCAACTTAGGTGTGAGTCACCAGCCCTGTTTAATAGAAGACAGGTTTTATGACTACACAGAGCAGGAGTACAGAGTGGAGATGACAAGGACTTAGTGAGAGAAGGAACGAGTGCTAACTTGGGAATTTTGTGCTGGTGGGAATTTGGTGCCGAGGGGAACATAGGTGTTACTTTTTATCCCTTTTTTTCAGCCTCCAGTAGCTGGTGAGTGGCCAAAGGTTTTAATTAGTTGAGCAGGTAGGTGATTGGCTGGTAAGTTTTAAGATGTTGTCCCATTAAAAGGGGGAATACATGTGTATCCCTGGTACTTTAGCATTAAATTTACATCTTACTTAATTAAACTACTTAATATAAATACAAATAACAGTTGAGTGATATTTCTAAACATGGAACCTAATTAGTTAGATAAAACACAATAAAGATGGCAGGGTAGGCAATGTGTTGCAGCAGTAGCATATGGGAGCCGGTGGACACCAGTGTGATCCACGCCAACCACACCTGCAGTAAGTTTTTGCAGTGGTTCTGAGTTTAGGACCCTGGGTTCGAGCATCTGACACTGCAATGAATCTGGGAGGGGGAATGTTTCCTGGACACTTTTTCCAAAAGGCAATCACACCCCTTTGGCTAAGTACTTCTGATTTGGTCCGTGGATAGGGACAGGAGGGTCTGACTGTGAGTGAGGCAGGTATGGGAACCCAGAAGATAGTGAACCCTCAGACCCTCCAATTATCCAAAAGGTTTGAGATACAGCTTGTGTGAAAGAGAGTAGGGAATGCAGGGTGACTGAAAAAACTGACTGTGGCACATGGTATTCAGAGGCATTCAAATCCAATTTGTAAAAAAGAATGTAGTTGTAGGCTAGAATTTTTCCGTCGGTGAGTTGGGGGCAGGGCCCACTCACCGACGGGAAAGTGACGCGGGATATCGGGAGGAACCCCCAACATCATCCCGCTCCATTTAAATATTGAGGAAGGCAAGTGGACAACGAAATCAGCTGTCCACCCGCCGACCTGTCAATGGCCAATTGAGGCCATTGACAGGATAATTAAGCTCATTAAATGCCCTGCCCGTCCAACCTTAAGGTTGGCGGGCAGGCCAGGAGCCCCAGCGGGGAATAGAAAAAACATGAAACCTCATCCACTGGCGGGAGGATCAAGTTGTTGTGCACATGGGTACCATTGACACAGTTAGGACTAAGGAAAAGAGTCTGCTGAGGGAGTATGAGCAGCTAGAGACTATTCGAAAAGCAGAGCGCAAATGTAATAATCTCTGGATCACTAACTGAGCCACAAGCAAATTGGCATGGGATAAATAAGATTAGAGAGTTGAATGCATGCCTCAAAAATTGATGCAGGAGTAATGGGTTTTGGTTCATGGGGCACTAGTACTAGGAAAAGAGAGAGATGTACCATTGGGAAGTTTTCACCAAACTGCATTGGGACCAGTGTTCTGGCGAGTTGTGTAATGGGCTGTAGAGAGGGTTTTGAACTAAATAAAGGGGAGGGTTCAATTAAGGGAAGTTTGAAAGGTTAAAGAGAAAGCAAAAAGCAGTAATGCAGGGTAGCGATATGGATAATGGTAACCAGAGTGTGACAGGAAAGGACAGAGTGTGCAAACTTAAGAGTACACCAACAAATATGGTCAGAGTCAGGGAAAATAACTTCAAACAAATGGAGGCAGAGGAGAGTTTGGGTGAAGGGAGATTTAAAAATCCAAAGATAAAAGTTCAGGCAATAGAAAATGGGAAAAGACAAGCTGAGTGGGGCAGGAAGGGACAGAGATTTTAATGGCTATATTGCATCAGAGAGTAAGTTCCGTGCAGGGAATAGCAGTAAAAAAAATTAAATTGGAAGTCAATTTATCTGAATGCACAGAGCATTCGCAATAAGAGAGATGAACTAGTGGCATAAATAGAAATAAGTGGCTTAGATCTAATCACCATTACAGAGACAAGGTTACAAGGTGACCAAGATTGGGAAAAAATATTCCAGCATTCCACAACAAGCATTCCAGCATACACAACATTTCAAAATGGAAGGCAGAATGGAAATGGAGGAGGGGAGCCCTGATAATAAAGGATGACTTAACCATTAGTGAGAAAGGATCTTGGCTCAGAAAATCAGCAAGTAGAATCAGTAAGGCTGGAGATTAGGAATAACAAGGGTCATAAAAGGCTGGTGGGAGTAGTTTACAGGTGAATAATTGTACCATTGGATAGAACATTAAACAAGACATCATTGGCGTTTGTAACAAAGGCAATGTAATAGTTGTAGGGGACTTTAATCTTCATATGGACTGGACCAAACTAATTGGTAAAGATGGTCTGGAAGATGAGTCTGTAGAAAACTTTCTTGACAGTTTCCTGGAGCAACATGTTGTGGAACCAATTAGGTACAGTATTAAGGAAATCTTAATAATGCACTTTTAAAAGCATATTATGATTGGAACAAGTCAGCATGGTTTTAGAAAATGGAAATCCTCTTTGACAAATTTATTAGAGTTTTTCAAGCATGTAACCAGGAAGGAAGATAAAGGGGACCAGGTAAATGTAGTACGCTTGGATTTCCAAAAGACATTCCATGGGGAATGAACACAAAAGGACCTGAGTTTTACCTTTGGCAGGCACGACCGATCGGCGGGCCGGGAGCAGTCGGGAAACGGGTTCATGATGGCAATCGGCCCCCGACCGCGATTTCACCAATTAACAGCTAGCCAGCATGAAACGTGCACTGAAAAGCTCAGCGCTGCTGGGGTGGGGTCAGTAAGAGGGCTGGCGATGACATTTCTGTGGGTGTGGGTGAGCTTTACGAGAAAGCTCCTTAAGGCAGACACCTACCTCAGGGAGCCGGAGACCTGAAAAAGCTAAAATAAAGGTTTTAAAAGCGGAAAAAAGCATCCATGCATCATAATCAATCACCTGAAAATATGGCTGATAAAATGTTGTCAACAGATTTTTTTTTTGCATTTTATTTCATCACAGAAATTTCATCCCACCATTTGATGAGGTTTGATGAAAAATGCAATGCCCATTTGCCCATTTGCCAACCATAAGGTTGGACGGGCAACAAAAAATCAGAGTCAATTACTGCGTTAATGGGCTTAATTGCCTTCTTAATTGTTGGCGGGCGCGCTTCTGACTTTTGCGCGTGCCTACCAAGTGAAATATTGCGCAATTGTGCGACAACATTGGGACGCTAGCCCAATGTCTTCTTGCACGATTTTACATCTGATTGGGTTGGGCGTGCTCCCACCTGCAGGACATTAAAAACTGCCCAAGATTAATTTACAAGGTAAGGGCTCATGGAGTTGGGGCTGATATATTAGCATGAATAGAGGATTGGTTTATGAACAGGAAGCAGAGAGTAGAGATAATTGGGGCATTTTCAAGTTGGCAGTCTGTGACTAGTGGAGTACTGCAAGGATCAATGATGGGGACTGAGCTATTTGCAATGACTTAGGTGAAAAGACATAGAGTAATGTATCTAAGTTTTTGACAATACAAAGCTAGGTGGGAATACAAGCTGTGAGGAGGACACAAAGGGGTTGCAAAGAGATATAGGCAGGTTAAGCAAGTGGGCAACAAGGTGGCAAATGGTGTATAATGTCAGGAAGTGTGAAGTTATTCACATTAGTCATAAGAATAGAAAAGCAGAGTATTTTTTGAAAGGCATGAAACTTGTAAATGTTGATGTTCAGAGTGACTTAGTGTACTTGTACATGGAACACAAAATGTCAGCATGCAAGTACAGCAAGCAATTAGGAAAGCAAATGACATGTTGGTCTTCCTTGCTATGGGATTAGGGTACAAGAATGAAAAAGACCTTCAACAATTGTGTAGGGCTTTGTTGAGACCACACCTGGAATACTGTGTGCAATTTTGGTCTCCATATTTAAGGAAGGTTTCCCGGCCAGAACACAGGAAGGAAAAACATAATATATATATAGTAATATGGCTGTGTAGCAGCAGAAAGAGCTCTGTCCAGGTTTTAAAGTGCTTGGCCCTCATCTACACTGTGTGCTACTGGAATATTAGAACTTCTGTAGCTGTGCCTTCAAGACTAATTCACCTCTGCATGCCTTCTCCCATCATGGAAGCTCTCAGTTCTGGAAAGTCGGATCACCCTGCAACAGTTTCAGCTAGCCTCTGAAGGAATACGGCACTGGACTTTTAATCCTGGACTCACGCTGAAGCCACAATTTTCATTTTTATCATGACCTTGCCCTGTACCCCTTTCTTTCCCTTATCCCTCATTTATTGTTTGAGTGCAAAAAGGGGCAGATGTTGCAAAACCCCTTTCCTGTGTTTTGTGTGTGTATAAAATACACTAACGCTCTTATTTTACCTTATCTCAAGTTTGCTGTGGGGTTATTACTAGAGGTTTGGATCACTCCAAACTGAAGGATTGAGGAAAACATGTCACCAATTTTAAAGGTGGGTAGGGGCAGGAAATCAAAAATCAAAAACGCTTTCTGTTTATGGACAGGTGGGGAGAGGGGAAATCAGGGCTGTTTAAATTAATCTTGCTTCAGTCCATAACAAAGGATATACTTAAATTGGAGGCGGTACAGCAAAGATTTATTAGATTGGCCCCTGGGATGAGAGAGTTTTCCTATGATAAGAGGCTGAGTAAATTGGGCCTATTTTCTCTAGGGTGTGGAAAAATGAAAGGTGATCTTATTGAAACATTCAAGATTAAGGAGGGCTTAACAGGGTTGATACTAAGATGATAGTTCCCCCAGCTGGAGAATCTAGAACAAGGGATGTAGTCTCAGGATAAGGGGCTGATCATTTAGGACTGACATGAGAGAAATTTCTTCACTCAAAAGGTTGTGAAACTTTGGAATTCTCTACCCAGAGCGTTGTGGATGCACCATCATTGAGTATATTTAAGGCTGGGATAGACAGATTTTTGGTATCTCAGGGAATCAAGGGATATGGGGAGAGGGTGGGAAAGTACAGTTGAAGCCCTAGATCACTATGATAATAATGAATGACAGAACAGGCTTCACAAGTCGTATGGTCTTCTCCTGCTCCTATTTCTTATGTCCCTATTTTCTTCAATACATTAGTTTAAATTGAACTTGCTTTAAGATCCAGTCCTATTTCAAGGTCCTGTTATCATTACCAAATATGATACTTTATTTTAGAACGAGGTCCAATGACAGTGAAATTATGTCAACTAGTTATCAATAGTGAAATATCTCACAATTGACTCAAGTGACAAAAATAAATACAAAGTATTCCAAAAAATTCTTAGTTTTAGAAAGGTTAAATATAAACTTGTATTTTCACCACAATCACATCAGGAATTACAAGCTCAGAATACGGTTATTGACTGGTGCACAATAAAATTGGATTTTTTTTCTAAAAAAGAGAAAACTCCTTATAGCACTGTGCAGACATCGCAAAGGATTTGAAAGGAAGAAAAATGGGCTCCAATATAGTGCCAAATAACTCTGATAAATTGCGTTGTTTTTTGTAATTATGATAAATCTAAAATTAATTTGTACCTATTTTGTTCATAATATGATGCAGACATCTCGTACATGCTGTGACACTGAGTGAAATTTGAGCTGTATTTATTATGTTTAGCCATGCAACTGATGAAAACTGCACTATGATATGTTGCAGGCCAGGTTCTGCCATTACTAACATCACAAATTTAAATAACTTTCAATGCACCATGTCAAAAGTCTTAAGGGGTGGAGGAAACAAGGGAGCTGCAGTTGTAATTAATTACAACTGTAAGTTAAAACCCTAAGAAGGCATGAACAAGAAAACATGGAACATGCCTTTGATAGAAATTCTCAACAAAACATTTTGGGCACGGCTGGATGACTCATTGTTTCAACCACTTCATTTTGACATTGTGACTTCACTTAATTGGAAATATAGGTTTCTTAGCCATTCGGAAGTCCACAACAAAGCACATACTTTATCAAAGCGTTCATTAGCTCCAAGCAAAGAACTGGGTTGGGATTAAACTAGCTGATTAAGATAAATTGATGAATATACTGAGCACAACTGTAATGCCCACTCCAGATCTAGTAACAATTTAAGATAACATTTAATAATTAGTATTGCTTTTTATCAGACATACCAATTCTTGATCCTGCACTAAGATTTTCTGTTGTCTTTTACAGTACCTCAGGCTATGATATTGTTTTTCATCTGATAAGAAGCAGATTATCTTATTGAAAACCAGTAAGTCTCAGGGGCTTGAATAAAATCTCCATTGTCACCATTGCAGTGTACCCAGTTGTTTGTAAAAGCCATGAAAGTCTACAGGATTTCAAATGCTTCAAGCAACACAAAAGATTCTTCAGTGGTTTAGCAGTGGTAACTTCTCCTTAATCCTTGCAAATATATCGATGATAATTTGACTGAGTGTAGTTGATGGAAACTCAGGTATTATTAGGAATTTTCATTTTGTTCCAAATATAAGTTCATTGATTCTGCACTTACAATGGGGTATTGCACTTAACGTGGGCATTGCTAAGAGAAAGAGCTGTAACACTGGGATCATAGGATTAGTGAGTTTATCCTGAGATGACATAAACTGTTTAGTAATCTTGGCTAAAGCAGACAGTTTGGAGTAGGGCTGTCATATATGAAAAGTTCAATCATTCAATTCATATCAATGCAGTCATTCCAAACAATTTCCTCCTCCATTCTCTCCTCCTCTCCTGAAGAGTTGATTCTCAATGAGACATAAGCTGGAATTTTCAATCCCTGTTGGTGTTGGGCATCAGGGCATGTGTGAGCAGGCAATATGGCTTTATGCCAAAAATCGATTTCACGGCGTCGTGAAACCAGTTTGTGATCGTCCGCTCCACCTGTCAATGGCGAGCTGCATTTCCTGCCACCAGACATCAGGAATGTCTTTTTATTACATCTGCAAAAAGAGGCCTTAAGCAAGGGAAGAGGCTGCAGGACGAGGGCTATACTGGGGAAGGAGGGTAACCTAAGGTATGTGTGGAGGCATACCTTAGTGGCCTGAAGATGGTGATGGCTGAGGAGGCAGTCTCCAGAGGAGATGAGGCCAGATGGAGATGTAAGGGTGTGTGTGAGAGAGTGAGTGGTGATGTCCCTTGAGCAAACAGTGAGTGAGATGCCTGTGAATGTGTGACGGCTTGAGTGTGTGAGTTGAGAGTGATTAGCTGGTTGCCTTACCTTGGTGGCACGGATGAGATCATTCATCCTCTTTCTGCACTGGATAGCTGACCTCTTGACCACCACTGCCACCTCCTCCCAAGCCAGAGTAGTGAGATTTCTGGACTATTCCTGTGGCCAGAGCGGGGGTGGAGGATACCACGGTGGGGCTCCAAAAGGCATTCCTGTGATGGGTCACTGAACTCTTCTTGGCTTTCAGGGCCATGTCTTCACAGGAGCAGTCCTGGGATGTAAGCATTGAGAATTGTGTGCGTAGCTGCAGTTTAGATATGGCACCTGGAGTGAGGAAACGGTGTGGTAACAGCAGAGCGGGCGATTCAGAGTCCACCCATGAGGGAGATAGCATATTTCATCAGGGTGCAAAATTAATGATGTGGGAAGCAGAGGATATGGTGTGGAAAGCTGCCTTTGCAGCTGGAAGGTAAAATATCCTTTTCCCCGCCTGCTACAGCAATTGGTGAAAATCTGGGACAATTCCACCCATTGTTGCATATCCAAATGACCATTCTTTAAGAGTGAGCCTGAGCAGTGTTTGAAGGCTACTCAGTGTGAGGATTTTATACTTAAAGCTGATTCAGTCGGCAAGCAATTTTGCCACGCGCTTGTCAACAGGTGTCACTGGACAACAATTGTGGCAGCAACCTGACTTATTTTCTGACCTCTGAGCTGGGAACATTTCGAATGCTATTCCATTTAAGATCAGCTAATTCAGCGCAGACTGAGAAATAAACCTGTGGCTTTCTGCAGCATCACGTCTAACTGGATCTAGTTTTGTCCTAAGACTGAGATTCACTAAATAGTCATTGGGATTCCACAGAGCTCCTGTGGAGTACACGCCATGGAATGCTTGACTTCCGATAACCTGATGATTCAGACTATAATTTATTCTGGCACTGTAACCAGATGGGATTTACTCATTTATAATGTTAAGTATTATTTATACTGCATTATCTTAGCAAGGTATAAGCAATGTTGGCATGGTCATATATATTTCTCATTCCTATTTGCCCTGAAAAGGTGATTGTGGACCACCTTCTTGAAGGTAACTCATTGCCTTTTCAGCAGAAACTAAAAATCAACCAAGTAGCATGGCTTAGTCGCGTGTACCCTCTCTTGCTAGAATAATCCTCAATCAGGAAGCTATCCTGGTCACTTCTTTTCCTGGTGCCAACTCACAGCTACCAGAGATATTGGATTCACTTTCACAACTTACAATGGTGGGATCTGAACTTATGATTTTTGGGTTCCATTGACTACTTTTGTAAAAACTCAATTAGTTTAGATACCTTGAAAAGCTCAAATCTTACTGAAAAATAAACATAGGCCCAGAACTACTGGTCTCTGGAACATCAGAGACTAGACGTACCCCAGAGGATGCACTTAGGAACCCTGCAGATGTCCCGACACAATGACTCTGTGGGAATTGCCCGGGAAGTCTGAATTTCTGAAGGGCAGTCCCCTGCTCCCAAGGCCCTCCAAAAATGTCCAACTCTGAGTTAGAGTCAAAGGCTTGGGACAGTTCCGGCTTACTAGCCTGGATAATTACCCAGGAGCTATTAGACAGAAAACTCCTAGTCTAACCCCTGGCTAACTGTACGACTGACCACCTATCCAACCTCCCAACTCCCCACCCTCAGTTCCCCACAACCCGACCTGTCTTGTCCCACCACTCAACTGCACCCACTGACCAGACCTGACTAGTCCCCACCACCTTACTGCCCCTGACCCAACATGACCAGTCCCCACCACCCGACTCCTCCCTGACCCGACTTGAACAGCCCTGACCTGACAACCTCTCCTGACCCAACCACCTACACTCTGGCCCAACTGCTACTTCACCCACCCTACTCATCTCACCCACCTCACCCATATACCACCTTACCCAGCTGCCATGCTATCCAGCTGCCACCCTTCCCACTTACCTTACCCACCTATCCACTTGCACACTCACTCACTCACTCATACTTTCAATCACTAACACACTGAAAAACTTGCCTTTAACATCTTACCTGAAAAAGGGGGTATGGCTCCTGCGCTGATTCTCTTAGCTGCTCTCCACGTGGATTCCTGTGCTGAGGGAGTTCTGCAGGATCATTGATCAGAAGTCAGAGCCTTTTCAACGTATGCAGGTAAGTGGGTAGTTTTCTGTCTGCTCAGCGTCGGACACAAGGGTTCCAACTATGAATGAGTGTTTTGGGCTATTATCTTGGTAATCACTTATCTGGTCTAGATCAAATCTACATGTGTGGGACAGAAACCTGATACTGAAAATGTTTGCCCTTTCTGTACAGTAATCAGCTATGCCTATTCTCCTAGCTCAGTCTGCACAAGTCCAACCAAACAAAATCACTTCAACTTTACTTAACCTATTTCTAATGCTCCATTCCAAGAATAAGGTTGTCTTACTGGGAGCAGAGGGGTTACAGCTGGAGATATTAGCGCTGACCATTTTCAATTTAATCACTTCTAGCAGTTTGAATCCACTGCTAATGTAAACATTTTCAGTGGAGTATTTGGATCATAACAGATACTTGGGCAAATTCAAAACCACGATGAAATGCATCTTACTTTGCAAATCATGCTGTAAATCCGAAAATGTTCGTGCATCTAGGACCCATATACGATTGAACTTTTAAGTTAAGAAAGTATTTCTAGTCAAGTTTTGAAAATGACAGTTGACTTGGAAGACCACGTTAATTATTTCTATTTCACATAGAGTTCGTCCCTGCATAGCCACCAGTAGAAATTAGACTGCGACTTGAATCAGATACAAGGATGAATGTTATTTAATTTCCTGCTTTTGAATAGTAGAATTTAAGCTATAGCGTTTTACTTATTCTTAGTTACAATTTCCATTTTCAATTTAAAATGTTTTTCAACAGTACGTTTTTATGCTTCTTTATTGATGAAATCATTCTTCTGGGTATAAGATGCACTTTTTTTGGACATGTACCTTTCTTTTCTTGTAATGGGAGTTCAGAACCACCTCATTTCTCTGTAGACACAATAATCAAATACCTGAGTGAAGCAGGTCGATGGTTTTCGCAGGCTTCATTGATCACTGCCCAGCTAGGCTGGATCACTAATGCAGCATGGAAGAGATAGATCAGTTACTGGGTTAGAATTCTTCCAATTAGCTCTAATTAAACCTGGCCCGTGATTTTCAGTGGTTAAACTCCATTGGCACTTGAGGTCCTTATGCCTTGCCTATACCAACCTACACCTCAGCTCCCTGATATTACGGAAGAGAGTTGTATCCCCATGTAGAGAAAAGTCCAATCAGGTAAGCCTATAGTCAGTGCATTTATGTTTCACCCCTTCTCTCTGCCACTAGTTTTTTCATGAAGGTATATTGATTCCTTGCTGAAATCCTTGGGTGCCTGACTCAAGTGTTCAAATTTATCGCATGTGTGTCAGTGAGTGTCTTCATGCTATTTGAGCAAAGACAGTATCACAGTTAAACCTTATCATGTCTTCACCTTAATGTCAACACATGCCATCTTCCGCTTATAGTTACTGAGCAATGGAAGTGCTGGCTGAGGGCAATCGTAGCTGCTTCGTAGCTAATTCAATACCCAACATGGATTGAATGTAGAATTACATAGAATGTACAGGCCATTCAACCCAAACAGTTTGTGCCAATTCTTGTGCTTCACATGAATCTCCTACCATCCTTCTTCATCTATCCCTATTGGCATATCCTCCTATTCCTTCAATGTTGTTGGGACCTTCTGAGACAAGAAGATACTTCGGGCTCAAAAAGCCTCAAAAGCATTGGTCATAGCCCAACTTTCTGCCCCCTCCTACCACCCCCCACCCCCCAACCACCCATCCACACCTACACTCCATTCCTTTGCAAACCACAAATACTGAAACAACAAGAACAGTCAGGAGCTGAGAATTCTGCGGTGAGTAACTCACTTCCTGACTCCCCAAAACCCGTCCACCATCTACAATGCACAAGTCACGTGTATGAGGGAATACTCTCCACTTGCCAGAATGAGTGCAGCTACAACAACACACAAGAAGCTTGACACCATCCAGGACAAAGCAGCCCACTTGATTGGCACCCTGTCCATCACCTTAGACATTCACTCCCTCCACCACCAAAGCACAGTGGCAGCAGTGTGTACAATATACAAAATTCACTGCAGCAGATAACAAGGCTCCTTTGACAGCACCTTCCAAACCCATGACCTCTACCGCCAAGAATGATAAGGATAGCAGATGCATGGGAACACCACCATCTACAGGTTCCCCTCCAAGCCACAAACCATCCTGACTTGGAACCATATCGCTGTTCTTTCACTGTCGCTGGGTCAAAATCCTAGAACTCCCTTCCTAACAGCCCTGTGGGTGTTCCTAAAACACATGGACTGCAGCAGTTCAAGAAGGCAGCTCACCACGCCTTCTCAAGAGCAATTAGGGATTGGGCAACAAATGCTGGTCTAGCCAGTGGAGCCCACATCCTGTGAAAGAATTTTTTAAAAAGGTGCAATGGTACCAAAGCTGATGAATTTGCCAGCTCTTCTGTAAAGTGAATTGTGACACGATTAATACATACCAATACTACAGTGATCGTCTGTGGTTGCCTGGACTGAGCCAGGAAGTGTTCATCTTCATATCCTCAGTCAGAATAATGAAGGCAGATGAGTGTGGATGCAGATCATCATGCAGTATGTGACAGAGCTGCTTTTTGGCCTCTGGTGATGCAGAAATCTTCAGTATATTTTACAGCCCAGGGCACGTGTAAGGTTTTCTAGTGAACTGCATACTTATTGATGCCTAACTTTTCTTTGCTACATCTTGTGTTATTCCTTCTCCCCGATAATAATGACATAAAAAGGTGCTAAGATAGAGAATGCCATGCCTGTCAGAAGCAGTGAGAAGCTAGTCTATATCTGTGTAGGAAGAATAACAAAATAAATTGCTGCAAAAATGTTTTCACTGCATAAATCACTAGTCAAATTCTTCTGAGCTTTCTGGCTCAGAAACTTCCAAAGGTGTGCACGCACATTGCAGGGAGTTTCTTTTAACATGTAGAATATCCTGAAGAAATTAAAAGTCCCGGGGATTTCTGCAGCAAAAAGGCCTCAAGAAATGGGCACGAATCTGAGAGGTAACAGCAGATTCAAGTACTCTGGAGATGAAAGGGAGGAAGGAGACATGCTACTTTACAAGGACAGAGTGGTTGAGTATTGGGAAGGGTTTCCAATGGCAACTTGCACGGGCCTGAAAGGGAAGTTGGATGGTCAGCAGTTTGGTGGGATTGGAATGGGTCTACTGAACAAAAGCATATGGGGAGATTGGGAGGAAGGATTGGATTCATAACTAAGGGGAGGGCAGCCTAGTTGGATAGTAGGTTTGGTCAGCATTAGGAAAGATGAAACAGCAGAGCCAACTGAATGGATGGTCTCAATCTTGCAGCTAAAGAACACCATGATCTCCTTACAGTGATTAGAAGAAAGGGTGAAGGAGACAGGAGCTTAAAGGGATAGTTGGCAGTGCAGAAAAGAAGTATTTCTTCTCTAGCATGATTCTTGAGTAGAGGGCAGAGCTGGTAGAGAAGAGTGAAACCTAATAGTTCTTGATGTAGTCCAGCCAGATCTGGTGATGAATGGCTAAACCAGTTGTGCGTCAGTACACACAAGTCTGCATTCCTTAGACTTGAGGGAGAAAAAGTGAGGCCATACCAGGGGAAACACTGGAATGGGAGTAAGTAAACTTTTTCCGGTACTCTATAAACAGCAGAGAGAAATTGTGACAGAAGATCCAAACAGCAAAAAATTATCATTAGACAAAGCTTTGCAACTACAACAACTTGCATTTATATAGCACCTTTAACATAATATAACATCCCAAGGCACTTCACAGGATTAATTATCAAACAAAGTTTGACACTGAGCCACATAAGGCAATATTAGTACAAGTGACCAAAAGCTTGGTCAAAGGTAAGTTTTAAGGAGCGTCTTTTCTCAGCTTCAGATATTTCAGCTAAGATGGCCCCTCAATGCAGTGCCAGTCTTGGAAATAGCAGCTCTCTGCTCTGTTCATAACACAACTTGTGGTGCAGGTGCTTTCAGAGATCAGGTTCGATTACTTCAGGAACCTCAGTGGAGACATTGGGCAGAATATTACAGGGTTGGGAGCCAGGGGGCGGAAGGCTCACCAGAAGTAATATTGGCATGGAGGCGACCTGCTCCACAACAGCCCGCTGCGCAGCCAAAGCACGCTGCTGGCAGGCCAAATAGAGGCAGTGTGGGACTTCCACTCCTCAATAGGGAGGAAGTCCCACCCTCGGGACTTCAGCAGTCCCAGCAGCACCAAAAGTACATTAGTGGGTGCTGCCGGGACTGCAACAAGGAAGCAGAAGAAGGTCCAATTGATCCAAGAGACAGGCAAGTCCAGGATTTTGGGCAAGGAGTGTTTGGGTAGGTTGGGTTGGAGTGAGGGTGGTGTGTTTGATGGAGCAGGCAGATAGGAAGTAAGGAGGCATTCTATCTTAGAGGGTCCACCCTCCAATCTGTAAAGGCCAGCCTCCCTTTGAAAGTTTTTTTAAAAAAATCAGCATGCCCACTACCACTTGACTGCCCACACCAACCATTTTATGGTAAGGGCAGCATATTATCGGGGTCAATGGGCTTGTATCCAAGCCCAATTGACGCTTACTTATTTATTTAAATATGGCGGGTAGGCTGTCGATTTTGGTGTCCACCCACCTGTATTATGCGTTGAGCTGAAGTCTGAAGCTGGGCCTTAAAAACCTGGAGCTCAGGGGTGGGCAGAAAGGTGGCAGCCCTATTTTACATGCCTTCCCTCCCCACCAACTGGAAACACGGCTATGGGAGCACATAAAATGCAGCCTCTTGTTCATGCCCACCCATTCCATTTATTTACATTAGAACCAATGGGAGATGCTACAGACGTCATCGAGGATCGTTTTGGTCCAACACTTTTGTGGCAGTCTTGAGGCAATTGGCCATGCTGCTCCATTTAATGCTTTTTAGCACCCAAAATCTTCATTAAATGGGCAACAATAAAAAGGAAATTCCAGCCCTTATTGTCATTAAAATATACTTTGCAATATGCAGACACGCATTAACGCTGCACAATGCAGCCTTAACACTAACAACTGTAGTAGGGTAGTAAAAATAGTTCCCCATTTCCCCCAATCAGATGAGGAAGCATTTCTTCACTCAGAGGGTGGTGAATCTTTGGAATTCTCTACCCCAGAAGGCTGTGGAAGCTCAATCACTGGACATATTTAAACAGAAATCAATACATTTCTGGAGACCAATGACATCAAGGGATATGGAGATAGTGCAGGAAAGTGGCATCACAATAGCAATGTATTTCAAGGAATGAGAGTTTGACTTCAAATCAGAAAAATAGGAACTAAAATCTCAGTCAATAGGAGGTTGTAAAGTCGCCTAAATAAAATGATTTTGAGTTGCAACAAAGCAAGGTTTTGTGTCTTCTATGCCTCCTCAGTATAAATCTATGAACTTTCAGGGAACCAATAAAAGTATTGAGATTTGGTCCAAAAAAGGCATGAGCTGGGCCAGCTAGGGAAGGCAATTCCAGTTCTGTGGGGAGTGATAGCAGGGCAGATGAAATAGACTGGGCTAAATTGGTACTCCAAAGCAGAATTTTATCTTGAATTCCACTGGAACAGATATAACCTAAAGACTTGAAGGCATTTTTAAGCCATGTGATTTAATCTATCTGAATTGTACCGTGTGAAAAATTTTAAAAATCAAACTATTCAGCAGCATGTAGGGAGCACCATTTTGAAGTTGCGTTTAGGCTTTTTGATGTGAATTGGTAAGGTGCTTCTGTACCTTTGCAATTGCTTATGTTGGGATGGCTTAGAAACATGATGGCATGCAGTATTCATCTTTCAGATACAAAAGGGACAATCAAACATCCAATATATGGAGATGGACATGCACACTTGTTATGGACCTGAAATATGGTGCTCGCCATATTGCTGAAGCCAGAAAAAGAGGTCTATGCTTGATACAGCTATTTGGTTCTATATACATACAAAGAAGGAGCCTATACATTTAAGTTCCCTTATGAAAAATTGAGTTGCACCACGCAAAGCTAGTGCTAGCAATAATCGCTGTTATGATGCAGGGAAATACAGAAGTCAATTTGCACACAGCAAGGTCTCACAAATGAGATAAATGGCCAGATTATCCATTTCAAGAACTATCTGAGCAATAGATGTTGGGCAAACACTGGGAGATCCCTCCTCTTCTTTATAAGGTGCTATTGAAACAGGAGTAGGCCATTCAGCCTGTCAAGCATGCTCCACCATTCAGTTTGAACATGGCTGATCATCTACCTCAATGCCACTTTCCCGCTTATCTCCATGTCCCTTGATGTCATGAGTCTCCAGAAACATATCGATTTGTGTTTTGAACATGTTCAATGATTGAGCTTCCACAGCCCGCTGGGGTAGAGGATTCCAAAGATTCACCACACTCTGAGTGAAGAAATTCCTTCTCATCCCAGTCTAAAATGGCCTACCTCTTATCCTGAAATAATGTCCCCTGGTTTTAGTCTCACCAACCAGGGGAACTATTTTATCCACATCCACCCTATCACACCCTGTAAGAATTTTATAAGTTTCAATGAGGTCACCCCTCATTCTTCAAAACTCCAGGAAACACAGACCCAATCTCCTCAATTTCTCCTCATAAGATAAACCCGCCAAGCCAAGAATTAATCTGGTGAACATCCGTTATGCACCCTCTATGGCAAGTATATATTTTTTTAGATAAGGGGACAAAAACTGAGCACAATACTCCAGGTGAGGTCTCACCAAGGCTCTATGTAACTGTAGCAAGACATCCTTACTCCTGTACTCAAATCCTTTTGCGATGAAGGCCAACATGCCATTTACCTTCCAATTGCTTGCTGCACCTGCATGCTAACTTTTAGGGACTCATGATCAAGGACACTTGGGTCACTTTGGACACCCACTTTTTGCAACCTCTCACCATTTAAGAAATGCTCTGTCTAGTTGTTTTTTTTAACCAAAGTGAATAACTTCACATATTTACATCCTCAAAAAACTCCAAGAAATCTGTCAGTCATGATTTCCCTTTCATAAATCCATGCTGACTCTACCTAATTTTACCATTCCTTTCTAAATATCCAATTATCACAGCCTTAACAATAAATTCTAACATTTTCCCTACTAGTGACATCAAACTAACAGGTCTGTGGTTCTCCATTGTCCCTCTTCCTCCTTTATTAAATAGTGGGGTTACATTTGCTACTTTCCAGTTAACAGGAACCTTCCCAGAATCTAAAGAATTTGAAAGATAACCACCAATGAATCCACTATCACTCTAGCCACCTCCTTCAGCACTCTGGGGTGAAGCTCATCTGGTCCAGGTGATTAATCAACCTTCAATCCAGTACTGTATTTTTACTAATACAAATTTCTTTTAGTTCCTCAGCTCCACGTCCCTTGGTTGCCTAGCATTTCTGGGAGGTTTTCTGTATCTTCTTCCATGAAGACAGGCACAAAGTAACGGTTTAGTTTCTCTGCCATTTCCCTGTTCTCCACTATAAATTCTCCTGTGCCCACCTGTAATGGGCCTACATTTGCCTTAGCTAATCTTTTCCTTTTCACACGCCTAAAGAAGCTTTTATAGGCTGCCTTTAGATTCCATGCTAGTTTGCATTCATACTCTCTTTTCCCTTTCTTAATCACTTTCTTGGGCCTCCTTTGCTGGATTCTAAATTGCTCCCAATCCTCAGGCTTATCACCTTTTCTGGCATCCTTCTAAGCCATTTCCTTTAATGTAATGCAATCTTTAACTGTGATCTTTTACATCCACCCGAAAGACTAGGACAGCTCCATAGTTGGTGAATCAATGGGCACAAGGAAGCTAAGGCAAGAGAGCAAAATTCCACATTGCCAGCTCACCAGAAGGCAAGATACTGATTTTGAGGGTCGAAGCTCCTAAACCCAGCTGACAGGTATATGGCAGGAAATGTTAGAGGCACTCGGCATCCTGGCAGTGAGCTTGAGTATAATGGCTCAGAGTAAAGGTCTGGTAAATATTGTCCACCTAAAGGCTTGATCTATTGGTGACTTCCTGAAGAGGAAAAGAGTCAGAGATGCTGCCCTCCTTTCCTGTGAATCCCACTGTGTTCATGAGGAGTGTGGGCAGTTATATTTTGAAATCATACCTGGTTTTCATCACATCAATTTTGAATTGGTTGTGGTGAAATTTTCTCTATATCTGATGGTTTGCAATAGTTGTAATTTGCTGGAACTTGATAGGCTTCAGAACTAACAATAAATTTCACTCCCATCACTTCATGGCAATGAAACATTTTCGCCACAACCATGGTCACAGGCCAGTGTAAAGATGTAGATATTTCATAGGCCAATGATTTTAGTTTTGTGCAGGGATCACCTACTTGATACTCGCATTGATTTTTTTTTCTATTAATAGTAAACAAAAGAAAATATATGTCTTGGTGATTTGTTTTGGAATTATCTCAGTAAAACAAGTGACATAATCTTACTGACCCTTGGCTATTATTTGGTCTGTGACGATAATCATGCATTCATTAAAATATGGTTTCCTTCTGTCTATTCTTGTGTCCATATAATTTAGCACAAACACAGGAAAAAGCTTCCCACTTAACAATAAATGTTCCCACACGTCAGCTCAGCTGTAACAGCACCAGACTAATTGCTTCATCTCATGATATATCCTGTGAGAAAGGCAGGGAGCATCCCTTTGCAGTGCACTAAAAGAATACAATTCGAGGTCATTCAAATAGTTTGCCAAAGGTTGGAGTCATTAACAATATATTCTTCATTAGGTCACTGTGATATGCCAATAAAAGTTGCTCTTAAGAGGTGTTTGATCTCATTAGATCCAGAAATACATGAGAATAGGAGTGTAATCACATTAGAGCCAATATTATTTCAGAATAAGAGAGAAGGGAATTCAACAGAACATGTCTGAGTGCCTTTGCCTTCTTAAAAATGCTGTAGCAGATTTTTTTAAAGTCTAAAGGTTTGTTAATATGTTGTGCTTCTATTCTGCTGCTTTTTATTTCGTTATCTGAGATTAATGTGATGTTGTATAAAGGTCAGGAATGTAATATAAAAGAAATTTCAAGATTTGAATAGAAGAGCTAGTAATGTTGGAGATTAAGAACCATGGATCCTATAATCACCATATTGCCTCCTCAATTGCCTTTTGGGTGGTCTTTACACATATAAAATGAGATGGGGGCAGAAAACCTGTTTTCATTTTGCCGATCCAAATCCAAGGGCAAATTTCAAGTCTCATTAATTGTGGTTGCTTAACTTCTTTTGAGAAGATGAAATAAGGATATCATGCACTGTTTGAAAGTATTAAGTATCAATATTCACTTTAGTGCCCCATTGTTTGAGGATGCAGGTAGCATGGTTGAATGGTACATACATGACTCTCACAGATTAATGTGCATTTTTCCCTTGCCAATTTTCAGACACTTAATTAATCAGCATAATTAATCATGATAACAGGTAAAACTCACCTCAGCTTGTAATAAAGACTAGCTCATTTGATTGTCTGTAGTGCCACAACTGGATGCTTTGGGATGAATTGTACCTGAGGAGATGTTGACAAAGTCACAGAACTGAACTGGCTGCTCCATGTTAGAGTTCAAAATGATATTTAAAAAAAAGAGGAAAGCCAATGAGTCAGAAGTCATTGTTCCAATAAATTGCAGTTCGCCATGGGAGGGTATAATTTTAAGTTGGCAAGAAAACATAGAACTTGGATTTTCTACATAATGTTTACACCCCTTATCTCCCTTTGCAAATATTGCTTAGTTCCATTTATACTTCTTGGGCTAGAAACTCAAATCTCAGCTGAGTAATTTAATGATCTTTGCCATGTCAATTTACCTTTGACATGGAGAATCATGGAAAATCGGAGCATGGGGCAACATCGGTGATTATCATGTTGCTCTTTGCTTATGCATAGCCCTTCAAAACAAGTCAATACTAGAATAGAGCTTATAATCTGTTGTGTATACTAAACATTAGGTTGGAGAGAACCAACATATGGTATCTCAAGGTCCCAAGGGCTTCTTACTCAAACCTTTTAGCCCTTTGCTGTTGAGATTTATGACATTGCTGGAATCCACCCCCCCAATCCCCACCCCCATTATGGAACAAATCCCAACATATTAATGAAGAAATTCCAATCGGAAAATTCATATGCAAACTTGACAGGGTTCAGCCTTCCAACTTGTAAGACAATGGTTTGCATTGTGGTTTCCAAGTCTGTATTAAGCATCAGCTGGTGTGGTTCAGGACCCTCGCTCTGGAATAGCGGTTTCTGCTGCAGAAGAAGACAGAGGGCTAAGAAAGTGCATGATTGTTTTCTTTTCATTTCTTTTGTTTGTTTGCTTGGTTCAATGGACTTCATCCACTTGTTGAGCTGACACTTTAAGCTCCAAATACCCATTAAAGCAGATGGGCCATGATGGGTCAGCACATCACTAGTCAGGGGCTGCCTGACATGAGGTAAGTGGTGCTGAACAGCAGGACATGATGTCCCTCCCACCATCAGAGACAGCCTGTTCTCTACTCCAATCAAGTTAGGCTATCACTCTTACCTGCTGTCTCCCGTGGTGTGTTAATGCTCTACAGTAAAACTGCAGTGACCTCTCCAGGGCACAAGCCTGGGCAAAATTTATGGAGACCCTGGGCTGCCCAAATGTCATCGTCCATTTCTCGACCTCCCCAAAGGAATGCAAAGTTTTACATTTGGCACTGGCTCGGTTGCAGGAGCTGCTGGAAAGATGTCATATTTGGACATTAGTCCGCCTTTGGACTCCACTCCAGATTTTTTATCAGCGTTTACTCCCTTAGCTTTCAAATTTCCTGGGGTATCCACCAGGCTGTGGAACTATTCGCCCATTGTTGGGAGTTTGGTTCCTGAGTGCCAGCGCGTGTCCACATGCCAGTTGGCCGGCACACCACATGTTTGGGGACCAAACCTCTCCTGAGTTCCTCTGAAGCTTTCGCCTGGGGCCGCGAGGAACCCAGTTTCTGTGTGTCGCCACAGGAAGCACAGCTGAAGACTTGTCGATGGAGAGGTAATGTAGTGACAGAGAGACACTTACACATTTGGCTCTCTTTTTCACATTGCAGTTAGCCAGCATTGTAGGTTGAAATAGAGAAGCAAACTAGCATACAAAACCAGAAAGCATGCTAACTCTCTTCACCCACACATAAGACGCACCACATCGACCTGTCGGACACACAAAACCTGACTGTCATATCCCATTTATTTGTAACTCACTTAATTGCAGTTCCTGTTTTAGCACCCCTAAAATCAGCATTTTATTTTTGTATATGAGGCACGTAGATGACCTCTCTAATTAAAGTTGATGGGCACTTAAATAGAGAACCATCTCAAGTAATGTAGGCATTAAGTTAATGTGAATATAATGGAAAAAGTGCAGGAATGCACATGAAAAAACATTCAACTAAAATAAACAGCAACGTGATATGTTGGTGGCACAGGTTTAAAAGTGCCACCTGCAACCAATGCCCTGGTCACAACCCAAGATTTGTAGGTCATAAAAATCTGTGTAATAGTATATTATATCCACCTAGCTGCCCCCATCTAATGGTTCTTTTATTTAGCATATAAGCTATGAATTAGACTTATTAAAAGCAAAGGTTAAATGGTAACATATGGTCAATGCAGCAGATTTAATTTGGTTACTAACTTTCTAATTTATATCTCCTCAAATATACAAAAATAACATGACACTTTTTAGTAATACCAAACCCAGGCTAACATCCATAATATAAAAATCACAAAGGGGATTTTGTTGACTCTCCATGGAGTCTTTATGAACCATCTCCATATAGCCCACAACACAGCGAGATCTGATTAGCTGGGAGCGCATTGACTGCAATATCTCTTGTCCCTTTTTCAAATTAAAAATTGGAATTCAGGAAAATAAAAGGAGTCTTCATAGTTGAAGCAGGTGTATCAAATTAGTGTAAAAGCAAAAACCATCGGATGCTGGAAATTTGAAACGTTGGCCCCCCTATTGATGGAGAGGCAGCAAGAGTGCAAATGCACCTGGTATTGGGCAGGGATCCAGCAATGGAATTGAGTCTGAAAAACAACCGTTCACCATGCATCTCTGCTTTCTGTTCCTGAGCCGATTTCGCACCCAATCTGCCTCAGTCCCTTCAATCCCATGGGTTCAATTTTACTTACAAGTCTATTGTGTGGCACAATGTCAAACACTTGCTGAATGTTTCTAGCATTTATGGTTTTTATATCGAATTAGTGCAATGGTTTCTTGAGCTCCACCTGGATGATATCCAACAAGTATTTTATCATAGATTTGCCTGAATTCAGAAGAATACAAACCATCTGCGTTAAGCATTTTCTATTTGCTTCATAATCAAAATGTACTTGTGCATATGAGTAATGGGCCTGAACATTTGAAAACCATTGTTTCCAGCATAAGTGCTGGGATCTTCCCATCAAGAGTCTCCGCCACTTTCCTGCCAGAGAATGAAGGGTGAGAAGCAGGGTTTTGTACTTTCAATATTCCTGGCGGGCACCCATTCTACTATGAACAGCCTTCGGGCACCTGAAATGGCAAAGGAGAAGGATTGCACATTTAGGCAGAGACCTGTTGCTGAAGTAGGTTCTGGCAACTGCATCAGAATTTGGCTAAGATGTTTTGGCTCCCTTTTAAAGCAAGGCAGCGGGGAGTGGGGTGGGTTGGGAGAGGTGGCGGGGTTGGGGGAAAGTGGGGCAATGATGATTTCTGAAACCATCTTCCTTCTGCTTTCAGTGCTACAGTTCAAGTAGCAAGCCTGCACCCAAGGTGATACGTACTTCTGCAAATCAGGAGGTTGCTATGGCTCCTTTCAGTACCTGTATCAACGGCCCAGTGGTAACTCTGTTATTGTGGTTTTATCTCGAGATTCGTTAGCTTCTTACTCTAGAAGAGATCTTGCTGAAGGCAATGGTCTTTTGTTGAAAACACATTTATTTACATGCTAACTATTTACAAAGATTATATAAGACCAAGGCATAGTTGTAGCTACTCTCAAAGATGCTTCTCAGTCATCATCTCTCTGTGAGTGACATCAGTGTGAAATAGCTCCTTACACATATGCTCAAGAACAATCATTAGGTTTAACCTTTTACTCTACATTAACCAAGAAAGGATCAAGGAAACTCCTATCCACAGAATCTTCTCACCCAGCCATACCCTGATACAGAGGCCATGTGGTGTGTTGCAAGTTTCTGATGTTATTACTTCTTTACTGCGAAGTACTATGGTGTCCCTCCAAATCACAATCAGAAGGTCACTATTACTTTCTTTTCCTGCAGAGCATCACAACAAAGGAAATAACATGTGGTTCATATAATTCTCTTATTTCACTTTGAAGCCATCATGATAGAAATGCTCAGTAAGTCATATTTGCTATTTGGTAGAAAACATGCTCCAGTTTCAAAATCTGTAATGTAAGTCCTGCACAAAACAGATGAAATTCACTCATCCCATACCAGTCAACTCACAACTAAGCACTGTAAACATTCATGTTCTTGTTTAGGATCTAAAATTAAATTGCTGAATGCTAGGAAACGCGTGGTCTTTCAAGTGAGCCATTTTGGGATGATATTGTACCTATGACTAAAGCAATCAAACAAAATGATGGACACTATGGGTTGGATTTTCAGGGAGTCAAGGAGACACCGTGGAGGTGAAAAAATTACAGCTAGGACACATGTCCAGGATTTGCCATTCTCAAAACCCCAGTTTTCACCAGTGTAAATTAAAGGTGCAAGTTTGTGCAGGCTGTAAGCAACACCCTGCATTTCCAACTTGGCCAGCTCCATAGCACAATATGCATACCCTAGTTCCCCATGTTTTTCATGGAGGTGACCCAGCTTTTAAAGGATTTGCAGTCCATGGCCATGAACCATATGGTGGGTGAGAGAACCTTTTGAAAGGTAAGTTTAAAAGGTCTTACCTATGCCCCCATGCTAGGCTATGCCCCTCTACTCATCCCCCATGGTCACTCATACCCACCATGCCAAGCTATGGTAATTCCATGTCCATGCATGCACTATACACTCTGTACAGAAACAATGAACCCTACAGTAACGATAGGATGTGTGAAAAAGCTTTTAAAAAGTTATTCATTCATAATTTTCTACTTTCTTAAAAAAAATCCTTTCACTACAGCTTATAAATTGTAAATCATCTGGACCCTTTAACATACCAATAGCTGAAACTGCAAGCACCTCTTCATCATGTGTAAATAAACATTATGCAATTGAAAGAATAGATCACAGAACAAGAGCTGTCATTGAAGGAATGTTTTCCCTGGGGTGCAGCTGTTTCAACAGAGTAATTGATACCTGGGCTCTCAGCCAAGACCCATCATGCATTCTTGGCCATTTTGTAACAACTTTGGTGAAAAGGCAGGAAGGAAGTGGGGGGGGTGAGTACCCTGTGTGCATCGGGGGAACCTTCCAAGATGTTACCCCTCACTTTGTGCCTCCCTGCCTAGCCTCCAAAGCCTCCTAGCCTCTTCCCTAGGGTAACCGATCCCTCCCTTATAAGCTCGGGACTTACCTGGATCCAGTATCCACCTTCAATCTCCATAGGTCTGCTTCCAATCCCAGCAGCACCTATCACTGAGTTCTGGTGCTGCAAGGACTTCAAGAGCTGCCAGCCAATCAGATTAGCCAGCAGCTGTCAAGGGTAGAACTTGCTCCCACTAAGAGGCAGAAGCCCAGCCCTCAGCTTGTTTAGGAAGCTGATAGTGTTTTATTGCTGGATGGCAGCCTTTTCTTCCAGGGGGTGGGGGGGCATGAGAAGTATGCCCCCACATAAAATCCAGCCCCGCATGTTGAAAGACTACATTCTTTATATTGTTATCTATAGTCGTTTGGTAGTACAGAATTTGAGTATTGCTGAAAAAAGAGACATGCCAAAGCTTTTCATCTTGCACTCATCAGGACACTTTGCGAGAACACCAATATAAGGGGAAAAAAACAATTTATACTGTATGCAAAGAAAATGCTCATTGGTTGGCAAGTAGTGTGTCCATGTTCTTTCTGTCTGCAAAGAACAGTGCCCTGTGTATTAATATATGTAGCTTCCAGTACACGCAAATGCACCATACAGCGAGCCCAATGACATTCAGCACTCTTTTCACATATAATAGAAATTGTTGTTTTCCCTTATATTGTTATTTATATGATAATATCACAAAGGAATCATGGCAGTTGTTGACTTTGACATTGTGGAGGAACTAAAACCCTATTTGTACTTCAGCAATCTTTGGCATGTCCCAAAATGATGTCATAAGCACCCGCAATTTCTTTCTTTCTCCAGTTACCTCTGCTTTACTCATGCCAGCATATGTTTCCACAGACCCTTTTGCACCTTGCTCAATTGACAATTCATCAAGTAAGCTAATGACCAATGCTTCCTTCACTGTTGCTGGATCAAAACCCTGGAAATCCCTTCTTAACAGCACTGTGGGAGTACCTACACCAGATGAACTGCAGCAATTCAAGAAGGCAGCACACCATCACCTTCTCAAGGGAAATTAGGAGTGGGCAACAAATGTTGGTCCTGCCAGCCACCCACATCCCATGTAAGTGGGCTGAGGACATGGACTCCAGATCAAGACTGTCGTGGAAGGGGCAGCAGGTCTGGTCTAAGTGCCAGGTGCTACCACCACTTGAGGTCTGGCCTCCAGCTGTCCAACAGCAGACACATTTGGCTAGTGCCAAAATTGGGAGAGTTGTGTCACAGACTAGTGAAGCAGCAGTCTGAAATAGTCTCCCTCACAGATCATACCTTACAGATAAAGCGCCAGACACCACCGTCACCATTCCTGGATATGTCTTATCCCACCAGCAGGACGGGCCCGGCAGAGGTGGCAACACAGTGCCATACAGTCAGGGGGGAGTTGCCCTGGGAGTCCTTAACACCGACTCTGGATCCCATCAAGTCTCCTAGCATCTGGTCAAACATGGGCAAGGAAACCTCCTGCTGATTACCATGTACTGCCCTCCCCCAGCTGATGAATCAGTGCTCCTCCATGTTGAACACCGCATGGAGGAAGCACTAAGGGTGGAAAGGGTACAGAATGTACTCTGGGTGGGGGACTTCAATGTCCATCACCAAGCCAGGCTCAGTAGCATCACTACTGACCGAGCTGGCCAAGTCCTAAAGGACATAGCTGCTAGACTGGGTCTGTGGCAGGTGGTGAGGGAACCAACAAGAGGGAAAAACGTACTTGCCCTCATCCTCACCAACCTATCTGCTGCAGATACATCTGTCCATGATAGTATCGGTAGGAGTGACCACTGCACAAACATCGTGGAGAGGAAGTCCCACCATCCCATTGAGGATACCCTACATCGTGTTGTGTGGCACTTCCACCATACTAAATGGGATAGATTTCAAACAGATCTAGCAATTTAAGACTGGGCATTCATGAGGCACTGTCGGCCATCAGCAGCAGCAGAATTGTACTTGAACACAATCTGTAACCTTATGGCCCGGCATATTCCCCCACCCATTACTGTCAAGCCAAGGGATCAACCCTGGTTCAATGAAGAGTGCAGGGGGCCATGCCAGGAGCAGCACCTGGCATACCTAAAAGTGAGGTGTTAACCTGATGAAGCTATACACAGGACAACTTGCTTGCCAAACAGCATAAGCAACAAGTGATAGACAGAGCTAAGCAATCCCAGAACCAACGGATCAGATCTAAGCTCTGCAGTCTTGCCACATCCAGTCATGAATGGCGGTGAACAATTAAACAACTCACTGGAGGAGAAGGCTCCACAAATATCCTCATCCTCAATGATGGAGGAGCCCAGCACATCAGTGCAAACGCTAAGGTTGAAGCATTTGCTACAATCTTCAGCCAGAAGTGCCAAGTGGATGATCCATCTCGGCCTCCTCCAGAGGTCCCTAGCATCACAGATGCCAGCCATCAGTCAATTTGATTCACTCCGTGTGATATCAAGAAATGGCTGAAAGCATTGGATAGTGCAAAGCTATAAGGCCCAACAATATTCCGGCAATAGTATGAAGACTTGTGCTCCACAACTTGCCATGCCCCTAGCCAAGCTGTTCCAATATAGCTACAATGCTGGCATCTACCCGGCTATGTGGAAAATTGCCCAAATATGTTCTGTACACAAAAAGCAGGGCAAATCTAACACGACCAATTACCACCCCATCAGTCTAATCTTGATCATCAGTAAAGTAATGGAAAGGGTCATCAACAGTGCTATCAAGCTGCACTTGCTTAGCAATAACCTACTCACTGATGCCCAGTTTGGATTCTGCCAAGGCCACTCAGCTCCTAACCTCATTGGTTCAAACATGGACAAAAGAGTTGAACTCCCGAGGTAAGATGAGAATGACTGCCTTTGACATCGAGGCCACATTTGACTGAGTGTGGCATCAAGGAGTCCTACCAAAACTGGAGTCAATGGGAATCAGGAGGAAAACTCTCCACTGGTTAGAGTCATACCTAGCACAAAGGAAAATAGTTGTTGAAGGTCAATCATCTCAGCTGCAGGACATCACTGCAGGAGTTTCTCAGGGTAATGTCCTCAGCCCAACCATCTTCAGCTGCTTCATCAATGACCTTCCTTCCTGATCATAAGGTCAGAAGTGGGGAAGTTCTCTGATAATTGCACAATGTTCAGTGCCGCTCACGGCTCCTCAGATACTGAAGCAGTCTATGTTGAAATGCAGCAAGGCCCAGGCTTGGGCTGACAAGTGACAAGTACATTCGCGTCACACAAATGTCAGGCAATGACCGTCTCCAACATAAGAGAGTCTAACCATTGCCCCTTGACAGTCAATGGCATTACCATCACTGAATTCCCCCATTATCAACATCCTGGGGGTAATCATTGACCAGAAACTGAACTGGACTAGCCATATAAATACTGTGGCTACAAGAGCAGGTCAGAGGCTAGGAATCGTGTGACGAGTAACTCACCCCCAACCACCATCGCCCCCCCCCACCCCTGACTCCCAAAAGCCTGTCCACCACCTACAAGGCACAAGTCAAGAGTGTGATGGAATACTCCTCACTTGCTTGTGCAGCTCCCACAACACTCCAGGGCAAAGCAGCCCTCTTGATTGGCACTGCATCCACAAACATTTACTCCTTCCATCACCAACGCACAGTAGCAGCAGTGTGTACCATCTACAAGATGCACTGCAGAAATTCACAAAGGCTCCTTAGACAGCACCTTCCAAATCCATGACCACTCCCATCTAGAAGGACAAGGGCAGCAGATAAATGGGAACACAACCACCTGGAAGTTCCCCTCCAAGTCACTCACCATCCTGACTTGGAAATATATCGCCGTTCCTTCACTACCACTGGGTCAAAATCCTGGAACTCCCTTCCTAACAGCACTGCGGGTGCACCTACACCACATGGCCTGCAGTGATTCAAGAAGGGAGCTCACCACCACCTTCTCAAGGGCAACTAGGGATGGGCAATAAATGCTGGCCTAGCCAGCGAAACCCACATTCCGTGAAAGAATAAAAATAACATACACAACAACTCCAGATTTCCCTCCTGGGACACACCCAGCTTTAGTCTGGGGTTGGGTGGTGGTGTGTGGAGTGAGCGAGTTGCCTGGCTGGAAGATTGTTCATTGATCACCTTGATTTTGAAGTGTCATTGCTTCTAAGTCAAAATGTTTTCACTGGAAAGGGTTAGATTTCTATTTAAATTTGTCAGTTTGCCAAAGTTGTAACATGTTCTGAAGTTTACATAAGCTTTAAGTCATGTTTCCAACTGTTTCTAATGTTGCTAATGTTAATTCATTGTAAATAGTTGTTCAGATTCCTAAAAAGAGTTTGGCATTGCCATTAAATGGTGTTTGTCTTTATGTTAGATTTCTCAAGGGGTTCATTTAATGTTCATTAGAATTTCTGTAAGAGTTTCTTCAAGTGTCTAAATAAAGTTTAACTTCTTCGGAAGGTTTTTTACTTAGTGGCTATAAGTTGCATTTAAAATTTACTGATCATATGAAAACATTTTGTAATAAGACAATCTTTGAAGTTAAAGAGAGCCACATCTAACTCTTCTACAGGGATGGGGGAGGGGGAAATTGGGTAAAGTCCTGCTCCACAAACTGCAGGGAGCCATCGACTGCAAGCATGTGTTTCTGGGGGTCCCCCACGTCAACGCAGAGAGCTATAGAACCACATGGGCTACTGTCCTATCAGTGGTGTACGACCAGAACAGGACATCATGTGAGTGATTGCTCATTATCATGGCAGCAGCTACAATGCCTCCAATCTGAGGCAGTTAGCTGTCCCTGCCATCTTAATGCCTCTAAGAACAACCACAGTGTGGCTGCTCAGGGACATGGCTGGTAGCCACCTATTTTACCCAGCCAAACAAGGACAGTGGGCATATATAATGAGAGCTATGGAATCACCAGGAACATCATGGAGCAGACCATCCGTGTGGTGAAGCAATGCTTCCAATGCCTAGACTACTCAGGGTTTTCTGGAATGTGTCACCATATTATTAATGGTTTGATGTGTCCTCCACAACATTGCCATCATAAGGGTGCAACCTTTGTCACCTGGATTCTGGAGGCCATCTCAGGAAGAGGAAAAGGAAGGGACTAAGAGGCGGCAGGGAAGAGACACCTGGGACACCTTCATTCCGTACTAGTTGTCCAGACTTTTGATCCCTTTGGACAAGTTCTCTGTACCACCAAATCTCTGCTATTCCCCACCTCACTATCCATCTGGGTCGCCCCCTCACAACATTCCCTTGTAATATTCAATCTTACAGTTAAAGGCACCACCAATAACCTTTCTATAACATCTTTACCCTCAAGCATCTGTACAAACAGAAATGAACTATTCACACTTGTACATTTCCTTAGTACCTGTCTCGTAGTGCCTTTTACCTGTCCTAATGCTCCTATGTAGTGGTACCCAAGGTGCAGACTTACCAGGGAAGACTGCAGACATCCATGCAGAATGCCCTTGAGTAACTCTGGCCTTGAAGGCCTGGCTTCAGATTACAGCATCTCAGCAGTCTGGGTTGGCAGCAGTCTGGGTTGGCTGACACACAAGCAGCAACAAGGACATTATTGGAATGGCAGTGTTGGAAGCATGAATACTGTCCTCCTAACTGAGGACAACAGGTTTGTTCTTTAGGGAGCTATTTTCACTCCCATGGGGCAGGACTTTACCACTCCATGCAATCTGTTAGACCACAGATTACTAGGCTGTGCAAAAGCCTACAAGATCATTCGAGCACTGATATCTGCAGCCATGCTGGCAGCAGTCCAACCCTATATGGCAGTAGGCACGGTTATCACGACCTCCATCTGAGCTTCTAGTGGAGCACGGTGAGACATTTAGTGGCTTCTGGCTGTACTTCAGTGGAAGCTGAGACAGCAGATGGCAGCCACCAGGTGGTATATCACACAGGGGTCAGCCAATACTGTCACGGAGTATGGCCACTACTTCCAAGTTGGAAAGGACAGGTTCCAAGGTCAGTGTGATGCTCAGTGCCAAGTTAGAGCTGGAATCTTCCAAGCTCTTTGACAGTGACAGGAGATTGTCTGGCAGGCCTATCAATGCATCAAGCATCTCAGTGTATCCTCATCAGACTTCTCCTATATGCTGCCGATTGAGGTCATCATCGAGTTCTCTGCAGCAGAAAGTGGCTACAACTTCATGAGCTGACATACAAATATCCTTTCCTCCAGCATGCGTCTAACACACTCATGCCCAACAACTCCCTATGTGCAGATCCCGAATCCAAACTAACTTCTAAAGGTTACTAAAGTTTGTGTGGTGCCAGTATCTAAGCTGGTAACTGTGAGTGTCAGATCAAGTGATGGTGCTTCTTCATCAATGGTGTCCTGTTGCTCTTTCTCCCTTTCTCCTAAGGCTGCTGTGGCTGAGCAGGTGGCAGTTTTTGGGCAACTAAAAATAGAAAATCAGAAGGGGGCGTATTGTAGAGAGGGGGAGGCTTTGGGTCCATGCAGTCACAACATCTGGATCTCACACATCCTGCCAGATGCTTTGTTCCTTTCTTTTGTGGGAAAAATTGTCCTTCAAGAGAAAGGGCAGAACGTCCGTGATAGTATTGCATTGCACTTGGGTGATGTATCTGCCACAGCTGACTAGCTGGAGGCATGTGGATGCATCTAGAGGGGGTTGTGAGACTGGCATCATTGGAAGGTCTGTGAGGGTGAAGTGGATTATTGGAATTTTAGTTGTGAGTCCTGAGCGCCACAGGCTTCTGATGGATGAGTAATATAGAAACATAGAAACTAGGAGCAGGAGTAGGCCATTTGGCTCTTCGAGCCTGCTCCACCATTCATTATGATCATGGCTGATCATCCAACTCGATAGCCTGCTCCCGCTTTCTCCCCATACCCTTTGATCCCTTTCGCCCCAAGAGCTATATCTAACTCCTTCTTGAAAACATACAACGTTTTCATCTCAACTACTTTCTGTGGTAACGAATTCCACAGGCTCCCCACTCACTGGGTGAAGAAATTTCTCCTCATCTCAGTCCTAAATGGTCTACCCCGTATCCTCAGACTGTGACCCCTGGTTCTGGGCTCCCACACCATCAGGAACATCCTTCCTGCATCTACCCTGTCTAGTCTTGTTAGAATTTTATAGGTTTCTATGAGATCCCCCTTCATTCTTCTGAACTCCAGCGAATATAATCCTAATTGACTCAATCTTTCCTCATATGTCAGTCCCGCCATCCCAGGAATCAGTCGGGAATGAAGGTGTGATGTATTGATCAGCCTGAGAGTTTGGTGGTTCGGTGGGAATGAAGGTGTATTCACTAACTTTGACCACCTGCATGAGGTCACTAGACTTCTTCTGACATAGCCTCCAGGTTCTAAGGGCCAGAATCAGGGAGTTGAAATCCCTGGCTACCAGCTTTCATTCCCTTCGGAGGGCGTTCCATGAGGGTCACCTGGCTCCCCCAAGGAAACATGGCATCTCTCTTCCTCTCGAATTCCACGACCAAAGCCTCCAGCATCCTGGTGCTCTATTTCCCTTCTCTCCAATTGCAGTACTGACAATTATCAGCACCTTCCTTTCTATTAGTGCAGCTCCCCTTTAATAGAAACGATGTCAGGTCCCTGTTGAGTGTGCAGGCAGCCAGCAATGTAGTTGCATGCTGAACAAAAACAGAATTACCTGGAAAAACTCAGCAGGTCTGGCAGCATCGGCGGAGAAGAAAAGAGTTGACGTTTCGAGTCCTCATGACCCTTCGACAGAACTTGCGTTCGAGTCCAAGAAAGAGTTGAAATATAAGCTGGTTTAAGGTGTGTGTGTGGGGGGCGGAGAGATAGAGAGACAAAGAGGTGGAGGGGGGGTGGGGGTGTGGTTGTAGGGACAAACAAGCAGTGATAGAAGCAGATCATCAAAAGATGTCAACGACAATAGTACAATAGAACACATAGGTGTTAAAATTAAAGTTGGTGATATTATCTAAATGAATGTGCTAATTAAGAATGGATGGTAGGGCACTCAAGGTATAGCTCTAGTGGGGTTTTTTTTTTATATAATGGAAATAGGTGGGAAAAGGAAAATCTTTATAATTTATTGGAAAAAAAAGGGAAGGGGGAAACAGAAAGGGGGTGGGGATGGGGGAGGGAGCTTACGACCTAAAGTTGTTGAATTCAATATTCAGTCCGGAAGGCTGTAAAGTCCCTAGTCGGAAGATGAGGTGTTGTTCCTCCAGTTTGCGTTGGGCTTCACTGGAACAATGCAGCAAGCCAAGGATAGACATGTGGGCAAGAGAGCAGGGTGGAGTGTTGAAATGGCAAGCGACAGGGAGGTTTGGGTCATTCTTGCGGACAGACCGCAGGTGTTCTGCAAAGCGGTCGCCCAGTTTACGTTTGGTCTCTCCAATGTAGAGGAGTCCACATTGGGAGCAACGAATGCAGTAGACTAAGTTGGGGGAAATGCAAGTGAAATGCTGCTTCACTTGAAAGGAGTGTTTGGGTCCTTGGACGGTGAGGAGAGAGGAAGTGCCCTACCATCCATTCTTAATTAGCACATTCGTTTAGATAATATCACCAACTTTAATTTTAACACCTATGTGTTCTATTGTACTATTGTTGTTGACATCTTTTGATGATCTGCTTCTATCACTGCTTGTTTGTCCCTACAACCACACCCCCCCCCTCCACCTCTTTGTCTCTCTATCTCTCCGCCCCCCACACACACACACCTTAAACCAGCTTATATTTCAACTCTTTCTTGGACTCGAACGCAAGTTCTGTCAAAGGGTCATGAGGACTCGAAACGTCAACTCTTTTCTTCTCCGCCGATGCTGCCAGACCTGCTGAGTTTTTCCAGGTAATTCTGGTTTTGTTTTGGATTTCCAGCTTCCGCAGTTTTTTTGTTTTTATAGTTGCATGCTGAGATCATTCAACTGATGAAGCAATATGAACTTTGTGTTCTGCCTGTCTCAAGAGGACCAGGTGCGGGCGGATCGAGAATCACAATCCGAGTGATCAAAAATGAGCACAAAAAAATTTTTAGCCACAGGTATTTCTGTTCCCGTGCCTCCAACAGACCTAATCAGTATTACAAATTCTTTGGATCCTACCTTAATTTATTAGTCTTTCTGCGCCTGTTCCAATCTGTTTCAAACACTAAAAAAGTGAAAGAAAAAAACAAGTACAAGAAGGAAGAATCAGAGGCCCAGATTTTCACCACAACAGAAAGGCTCTGCATCATGGTGAAAATCCCGGAAATGGGTGAAAATTTTAAGTCCCACTCCCAAACCCAGCATTTCCCAGCTTTGTGGAGGTGGGACTGGAGTCAGGCCGGGGTGTGTGGCTCGTAGAGGCAGCTGGCTATTTAAGTAACCGGTTGCCTCCTCTGAAATGGGATTTTGGAAGGCCAGGAGTATAAAACTTGGAATGTGCAGATTAGAACAGGTAAAAGGAGATCTGAACTTGGTGGATTTAGTTAGGTAGCCAAGTAACCCCTTGGAGAGGTAAGGTACCCCTTTGGATCGGGTCCTGGGACACCTTTAGTTGAGGTAAGGCATCCTTTGGGGTTGTTAAAATTAAACAGGATTATGCACTTTTTACGCACAAACTTTTGGAACTGTCAAGTTGTAAAAGAACCGTTCAACTATCAAGGAATTATCATGGGAGTGTCAAAGCAGTTAAGGAAGTGTCCAAGGATACTAAATGAGTTGGTATGATGGGGGTAAGAGCAAAGGGTAGTGGGTGTGTGGGGCACGAGTTGGCATCGGGAATGTGAGTGGTCATAGGGGTTGGGTGGGGTAATCGGTTGGCATAGGTGGTATGAGGGGTCTTGGAAATGAGTGGGGTCATGGGTTAGTATAGATGGGGCACATGGAGTGTGTGGGAGTGAGAGGGTGAGCGGTTAGGGCAGGAGGGCTGTTTTGTGTTTTAATCTTTTCCTTTTTTTTAATTAAACACAGTGCTTGTGCACAGAGGCAGGCCTTCTGCTCAGCCTGCCTTCCCACATAGCAGCCTCCACGCTCGTTCCGGGATCACCCGCTCCGACTCTTATTTCAGCCTGCCACCACCAACCCCCACCCCCACCCCCGACCCAAAAATAAACGGCCTGCGGACGGACATTTTTAAAGTTTGGGTGCACAGGCCTGGGAAATCTCCCAACTCTGCACACCCCACCCGGAGACGAAAATCTGGGCCGGAGAATCGGAGAGTTTTAACAGTGCAGAATGAGTAACTCAGCCAACCATGCCTCTGCTGGCTCTCTGACAGCTGGCTTGCAAGCCAGAGTATGGATTTAAATATGTCAGGGGATTCTGAGTTGAAAGTTTGAATTCAGATTTATAATTCCACATTTTGGATCAGATTTGCTTAACCATATTATGATCTTCGTCTTTTGCATTTATTAACTTAATTATTTTACGTTGTATTTATTTCCTTCTCTGTTCTTTAAGCCTTCCGCACAGGTAATGGCCAGGACAAGAAACAGACAGGCAGCCTGCTCCAAACCATCACCAATTCCCAGGCTTTGGCCGGAATTTTCTGGCCCCGTTGATGCTGAGTTTCATGGCGGGCGGGGTGGGGGTGGGGAAACAATATGGCGATAAGGCCAAAAACCGGTTTCACACTGGCATGAAAGCACAGCAGGATCATCCGATGGTGGCTGCCATGGTGATAGGCCAAATCCCGCTGGAGGCCGGCACAGATGGGATGCAAAGTAGGGCCCCACCAGGATCGGCCCACCACGCCAGATTTACCATTACGCCAGCAGGAAAACACACTGGCCAAGAGCGCGTGTGGACAAGTGTGATGTGCAGATGTCAGGACCTACCATTAGGGCCTTACTCAGATTGCCAACGTCCGAGAAGCAGAAGATGCTGAAGCCCTACAGTAACTGAACCCTGGAGGAACATGTGTGTCACATGCTGGATGAAGTCTCATGGACATGGCTCCATAACAAAGCAGCTCACAGAAGGTGGGAGGTCTCCATTGATGCTTCAGGGCTGCTTCGGAACATCACAGTCTTGGCCATGAGTTGCTATGGATGATCAGCAAGGCTGGGGAGAGGAAGATCTAGCTGCAAATGGAAGAGGAAGGTGTACCAGGGTGGGTGGGAGAGGAAGGTCTAGATTTGACTGGGTGAGGAAAGTGCACCAGGGGGATGAGGTTGGTTGGGATGGGGGGAAATAAAGGTGTTGGAGAGGGTGGTGAGGTTGGAGGATGGACTACAGGGGGCAGGGAGGCTTAACAGGGGAGAATGAGGCAAGTGAGGAGGTAGGTGTAAAGGGGGAGGAAGGTGTGAGGGAAAGAATTCAGAGGGGGAAGGACTTCAGTGGGGAGGAAGGAGTTGGGGGGAGGAAGGAGTTCGGGAGGAGGAAGGAGTCCGAGAGAAGAAGGAGTCAAGGGGCACGAAGGAGTCCAGGGGAGGAAGGAGTTTAGTGGGGGGGAAGGAGTAAGGGTGGAGGAGGAAGTAAGGGTGAAGGAGGGAATAAGGGGAGAGGAGGGAGTAAGGGGAGGATGTCCAGGGGAATGTGCAAGTGAGGGGTCTGAGAAGTCAATGACTGCTTCTTCAGGAGCAAACTGAGTGTGGGCATGGTGGGAGGGAATGGTGAGAATGAGAAGTGGCACAGTATGGCGAAAGGATGAGGGTGCGATGGTATTGATAGAAGGGACAGTGAGGGTGGTCGGTGGGGACTCAGAGACAGACACAGAGCCTGGGGGTGGGAAGGAGGAGGTCAGGGAGATGGAAGTGGGATTCTCAGGAAGGTAGGGAATGTGCACGTTCATCCAGACATCCTGGAAAGAAAAGGGTTCTGGTTAGTAGGCGATGGTGGGGAGGTGAAAGGTGATGCCAGGGGGGTCGACTGTGATGGGGGAAAGGGCATGGCTGACTGGGAGAGGGGAAAGAATGGGAGAACTGAGCAGAAACGTGACAACCACCATTTTCTCAAACTGAAAGTGAGAGGAGCCTTGTGTTGGATGGGCAAAGGTGTTGCATGGGAGTGCAGTCAGTTGGTGGGCAGAGATGCAGGTCAGCTCAGATGCACAACTAAAAGAGAACCCCAGCAGGCAGCATTGAAAATGCTCGGGACAAGGAGGTGAGTCTGATGGATGAATGTGAGTGAGATAATGCTTGCACAAGACTCCGAAAGGTCTACCACGCTCTCTTCTCCCTCCAGGCTGCGTGCAGCTAGTGCTGAGGATGGGGGATGCAGAGGGAGCACTCACAAAGCCTGTAAATGAAACTGAATGACAACATTACACGTTATTCTGTGAAAGTGGATATATATTATCAGATTATAAAGTGACAAAATGTGTTTACTTGTGCAAACACTTGTGACCAGAAATTTTTAACTTTTCTAGGCCTACCAATTCTTCTATGTGCTGCCCTGACACCCGCAACAGGCGTGAAGACAGCCTGTACAATGTTTGGTCCTGTTGCCTCTGATGGGTCCTCTGGAGAGCCGAGGCCTTGAGGACCCAGCTTGCTTTGGCTGCCCTCCTGTGGGCCAGCTGCTCCCTCTGCGGTGACAGAGGACAAGGTTGAGGGGGTCACAGGGAAAGGGGACTCAGAGGGAGCAGACGGCCTCTGAGATTCCTGAGTAGATCACCCAGGGGTGTCCAGCTGCCCTTCCTCCTCCCTTTGGGTGCCCGAGAGCCTCGGCCTGACTCCTTGAAGGATGGCAAGATGCCCATTTCCCTCTCATGTTGCCACTGGAGGACCTCACCCATGGTTACTATGATGGAGTGGAGGTCTGCGTGCATCTCCACATTCTGCTGAACCAGGGTTTCCATGGCAACTGCCATCGTCCCCATGGAGAGCTCCATACATGCACATGCACGCCACTTCATCAGAGAGCAGGTAGCATACTCTTCCAACTCGTGTGCCACTCTGTTGAGGGCTTCCAATACCTCTGTGTGATGTTCCCCCACCTTCTGCTCATCCTCCATAATGAGTTGGAAGGCCAAATCCAGAGGCTCGTTATCTGATTTGGACCTCACAGATGCCTCTCCCCCCAGTAGTCCTCAAAGTGCCGGGGAGTTCGGCTGAACTTGCCTCCTCCTGCTGTGGACACATGTCTATGCAGTGACCAACAGATTGTGAACCGGAGCCTGCTCTATATCTATGTCCCACCAAGGTGTGTGTCTCTACGCTGGTCGAGGGTGTGGGTAAGTGCTGTGATGGGTCTTCCAGGCTGCTTATTTCCAGCTTCTCCATGGAGGAGGTGAGGACTTGGGTGGAGCTGAGGGACTGGCTGGCTGAGAGTGTCGGTCGCTTGGCAGAGCTCCCTGTGAACCAAAGTAGAGATAATTAGTGCATGGCAGCAGAGTCAAAAGCAGGAGAGAGAGCACTCACGGTTGTGTTGAGAAAGGGATGATGGGGTGCAGGATCCTCACATGGGTGTTGGCCACCGACCTCACCATCGCCACAGGCCCAATCCATGTCCTCACCAGTCAGTGAGATGGCATGCTCCTCAAAGCAAGCAAGGGGCCTAGTGTGGGCCATTCACCCCACAGCCTGTGACCTCTCCCTGCTGTTGTGAGCAACTTCTCCTGCATGAAAACAGATGGAGAGAGTGTGAGCAGAATGCACGGCACTGCGTGGAATGTTTGTGTGGTGAGAGGAGCCATGGATGGGATGAGGACACGAGCTTCAGAGGATATGAGCCTGATGAAGATGTGAGGGTGTGTGAGATTTAGTGGTGTTGTCCCTTGAGGTGCAAGTTCCTTATGGATGTGTAATTGGTTTGTGAGTGTGTGAATCGAGAGTGGTGAGGTGGTTGACTTACCCTGGTGGAACGAATAAGAGCATTCATCCTCTTCCTGCACTGGATGGCTGACCTCCTCTGTGCTCCGTTGGTGCTGACCACTGCTACTACCTCCCAGGCAGATTGGTGACTCTGGTAGACCTCCTGCATGGGCCTGCATGAGCAGGGGTAGAGGACCATCGTGGCGGTCTTCCACTCCATCCACCATGCGCCCCAGAGAGGTGTCACTAAATTTGGGGGCTACCGTCCTCTTTGCTTGCAGGGCCATCTGTCAACTGGAGCAGTCCTTGTCTGAAGACCTGAAGTAGGCTGCACTCTGGTGCACTTTAAATCTGGAGCCCGGAACAAGGGAGTGCTGAAGTCTCACGTGACGGGCAAATCCAAGCCCACACGCTAGCAATCCAACATGTTCCCTGTGAATGCATAAGTAATGCAGCAGGATGCACTGGGAATGGGACGATACAGTGCAAAACGCTGCCATTATAGCCGGCGGATAAAATGTCCTTTATCCCGCCCACTACCATACTTTGTGCAAACCTGGGATGATTCCGCCCTTTATCTAAAGCTTGCTGATTGGAGATCTTCCCCTGCCTCTTTGTTTTCTGCTTGGTACCTGTCCCACATTGGAAATATCTGTCAGTCAGTATGAAATGCTTAAATTTCTTTCAAATTGAACATTTGCCTCCCAAGTTACAATACTTCCTTTCATATATTGTAATATTTCCAACCTGTCTAGGCTTTAATTATACACATTAGATCGAGCATGCTCACAAAGTTGTTAGTAAATGCCTTGAGTGTGGGCCATTTTGCTCGCATCAGTACTGCAGCTATTACATTTATCACAGATTCTGCAGACACAATAAAGAGTCTAAAACTGTGGCAACTCCCAGTACTTCAATTTCCTCTCGAAAGCTCTGTACCATAACACAATGTACGTTGAAAGGTTTGCTACTGTATTTATTTGTATCTCAATAAGCACCTGACATGAAATAAAATAAGCACCACAGCAGCCAAGAGAACTGTACCCACACATTGGGGTTGAATTTAAAACCAAATTCATGAATTAACTGGATAAAAAAAGATCCCTTGCATTTCCTCAATCCTTTCACTATGGACCTTGGCCCTCACCCAGAGCCATGCTGATGGAAATGGCCCAGGACAGGAAACCTGTGGGAGACTGGACTGGACAGGAACTGCGCACCTCTACAACTTGGGTGGAAATGGAGAGGGTGGTGCACAGGAAAAGTAATCTTTTTCTTTTTAGCAACTTATTTGGAACACTGAGCTGTGTCCTATTGAAGAAGATTATTTTTAACAATGAACATTTAGCTATAAGCACATCCCATATTATTGCATAAGTACCAGTTGTGAACCCTTCTTGGGAAGTTCTTCTCCAACAGAATACTTTTTTTTCCTCAAGGTGTATCTTTGGTCACATCTAGAGTGGCCAAGGGTTCAAATTTCTTCTCCAGCAGTAACTGAAATTCTTCAATAAAATATTAAAATAAACAGTGAGCAACAAACGAGCCAACAGGAAGGGAAGAGGGACAAGGCTGCATTGATAAAATGTTGGAAATCAGAAAGAAAAACAAAAATGCTGGAAAATACACAGTGAGCCAAACAACATCTGGAAAAGAATAGTTAGGAACAGATTCAATTTTGGTGAAGAATCCCACCTGGAACGTTAACCTCTTTTTACCTTTCAGATGCTGGCTGACCTTCCGGGAAATTACAGAATTTTTGTTTCTGTTCCCGATTTCCAGCATTCATAGTATTCTTCTTATCAGTGCAAGTTATTGCATCACTACTCTACGCTGCTTTTTATCACAAAAGTATCTGTGCATATTAATATCAATTTTGTGCCATGTTGAGTGTTTTGAATTCAGAAACTTCCCTAATTCAATATATTTCTCTAATTATACTTTACAGTCATTGTTTTAGATATGTAAAAAATAGGTGTTATCATTCTGTAAATAATGAAAATTGATATCTATTTAGTTTGCCTGCTGTAATTTTAGCCTCATGGCTATCCTGCCCTGTTAAAGTACTAATGCACCAATTATGGCCCTTCTCTAATGTTTCTGTGGATCTTTCACTGAACATTCTGAAGAACCCTGTAAAATTCAGCCCTTATTTAATTATTATTTATATAATTTAGTGACACATGATATAATTGCACTATTGTATTAGTCAATAATGTACCCAACACAAACCAAGTCAGCTTTCATCTATGTACAGATATGAAATAATTTCACAGGGTATAAAGAACATGCCAAACTTGCCAGAACATATCCGCAGAATAAAAATGCAGGATACAGGGCCAGCTTGAGCACTGAGTAGAAAGCTTTTAGCCTGCAGAATTGCTGGTACACAATACAACAAAAGCATCCAACCTTGTTGTCATTGTGGATTGTTTTGGTGTGAGCCATAGTCTTGTCTACCTCACCAGCTAATTATACATTAATGGAGGCAATTTTTTTGCAAACCACACAATTCAAATAGGGCAAACCAGTAACTAAGAAATATAAGTGCAAGTGAAGCAGAGTTATTTGGTCACATTACCAAGGCTCATAGGTGCCCTGACTGGTGTGAAGTTAGTTTTTAAAATAAGGGGACATAGATTATTATTTGTTGTCATGATAAACTCCTACATATATTTTAGCCATTAACCCTCAAACATTGCTTTGACATGTTTGCACTGGATCAGATATTTTCCGGTTCACTCCAGGACCAGACTGAAGAAATATTATATAATTTCAGACACTCTGCTTATGAGAAAGCTGGCGTGTGTTCGGGAGTGATGGAATTTTTAATGGCTTCAAAAATAAAAGTTTTTGCATGCAAATAAAAAGAAATACTAGATTTTTAATGAGCTCCCTCGAGAATCTGCTACACAAGCCAGACATTCTCTATTTCGTAGAAATACTTTGCTCCCAGCAGTGGCATTCTTGTACTGCTAGCAACACACTGTTTTCGTGCTTCAGGTATATAGATGGAGAGTGATAGGAAGAAAACGGAAATTCTTAGAGTAAAACAAATAATAATAGGCACACATTACGTGATTGAACTTGGCAGTACTTAGGAGGGCCACCCAGCTCTGTTAGTTCAGGCAAAGTAATAATGGTTAATGCAATCACTTTTGTAGAACTGCTGATAAACATGATATGTTGGACCATTGCTAACTTGACCTATTAGCCAAATTAAAAAATGTCAATAAAAATCAGTTAATTTATTTTAGACCATGGAACATATAAACTGCATTCATTCCCAGGGTAGGGGGGGCGGGTAGGGTGGGGATGGGTCATTTCCCGATTGTAGGCTACAACTTCAGCAGAACCCCAAGAATCCTGAAGAAACGTTGAAACTCCCAGTTCTCCGGGTTTCTGCAGATTTTCTGGAAAAGGCCCAGTGGACGATCAGGTTAATCCTGTGGAAAACTCAATCCCAACATGTCTTTCCTTCTAACATCTTTTTCTCTGAGATATAATGTGGGATAGCACCCCTGCCAATATGGCAAACCAGGCTTACTTTGAGCTCACATACTCATAAAAGATCCCAGAATACTTAAGTTCATCCATGTATGCCATATTACATCTATCTGCAAGGGTGTACAAACTAAACGCATCTTCAAATCCCATACCAGGCCCATACCACATCCCACACAGACCAAACCAAGCACAATCCACAGATAATATATATACCAAATTCATTCACACATACTATATCAGGCCCTTTTACATATACCATACAGACCAAACATCAACATACATCACATCATTTACAAACACCATTAGCATATCCATCATTTTTCACAGGCCAAACCTATCAAAAGTTAATACACTCATAGCTATTCACATTTACACAATAGAAACATTGATGCACATCCATACCAACTCCACATGCCTATCTTTGTAAGATTTATTTTGTGTCTGTAACATTGATAATGTAAGATTATAGAATTATCCCTGGCTTTCTGATTGAACCAAACTAACTGTTATGCATGTAGTCAACACAGGGCAACCAATGGGTGTACCTATACCACATGGACTGCAGCGGTTCAAGAAGGCAGCTCACCACCAATTTCTCAAGGGGAATTAGGGTGAGCAATAAATGCTAGCCTAGTCAGTGACACCCACATCCCATGAAAGAATAGAAAAAAGTCAGATACAATAATTAATTCCACAACAAAGACAAAAACAAAAATACCTGGAAAAATTCAGCAGGTCTGGCAGCATCGGTGGAGAGGAGCACAGTTGACGCTTCGAGTCCCCATGACTCTTCAACAGAACTAATTAAAAATAGAGAAGGGGTGAAATATAAGCTAGTTTAAGGGTGGGGGCGGGTGGGGGGGGTGGGGGTTGGGTCAAGAAGAGCTAGTTAGAGAGCCAGCGATAAGTGGAGATAACCGAAAGCTGTCACAGACAAAAGGACAAAGAGGTGTTGAAGGTGGTGATATTATCTAAGGAATGTGCTAATTAAGGGTAGAAAGCAGGACAAGCAAGGTACAGATAGCCCTAGTGGGGGTGGGGTGGGGGAAGGAATTGAAAAAGGTTAAAAGATAGAGATAAAACAATGGATGGAAAAGGCTTCTAGTCAGAAGATGAGGTGCTGCTCCTCAGCACCTAGGTACCAGGCACTTTACAGCCTTCTGGACTGAATATTGAGTTCAACAACTTTAGATCATGAACTCTTTTCTCTATCCCCACCCCCTTTCTGATTTCCTCCCTCCTTTTTGTTTTTTCCAGTAATTTATATAGATTTTTCTTTTCCCACCTATTTCCATTATTTTTAAATGCATTTCCATCCATTGTTTTATCCCTTTCGATTCCTTCCCCCCACCCCACCCCCACTAGGGCTATCTATAACTTGCTTGTCCTGCTTTCTACCCTTAATTAGCACATTCCTTTAGATAATATCACCACCTTCAACATCTCTTTGTTCTTTTGTCTGTGACATCTTTTGGTTATCTCAACCTATCACTGGCCCTCTACCTAGCTCTTCTCCCAACCCCCCACCCCCTTAAACCAGCTTATATTTCACACCTTCTCTATTTTTAATTAGTTCTGTTGAAGAGTCATGCAGACTCGACACGTCAACTGTGCTCCTCTCCACAGTGTCAGGCCTCCCATTTAATCAAGTCTTCAGTAGTGTGGAAATCCCAGAACCCCAGTCCCAACAGCTGCTGGACAATCAGAGGCCAGCAGCTCTCCAATACCGGTAGCAACCACCAGCTTCACCAAGGATCATCGCTGGATCCCTGGAGAGAGGTAAGTCAGGTGGGATAGGGGCAGCAGAGAGAGGTCACCAGCAAGTTGAAGGGGAGAGGGGGTGTCGGATGCAAGAGCAGCAAATGGCTTTCAGTGGCTTCCCTATGCTGGGTCCCTCGATCAGGCACTGAGTGCCTGTTTGGTGAGGAATCCCTCAGTAGGCTGCTGGCAAACCCAGACAGGGCTACTTTCTGGAGGCATGGAAGACAAATGCAATTCTCATTTAGTTCCTGAGCCTCCAATCAATCCTGATGCTGCCAGACCTGCTGAGTTTTTCCAGGTATTTTTGTTTATGTTTTTGTTTTGGATTTCCAGCATCTGCAGTTCTTTGCTTTTATTAATTAATTCCACAATTCCACCTTAACAGACAACCTTAGCACTTACTATTCTAAGCATATGACATCCTTTTTAATAAAAAAAATTCTCCCTCCCCTGAACTCAATTATGCACTGTTATTCTGTTGAGGGGTGGGAGATGTTAATGTACAATTTTCTTGCCACGTTTTTCCATTAGTGACCTGTTACCCTTTTCCCAATTCTCCTTAACAATAATGCAACATTAGTGGAAGGAAAGGGGAAATGGTTAGCTTTATTTAAAAACCTATTACCAAATAAAATTTATGTGGGATAAAGCTAGCTGCTCTGATAATTCCAATTCCTCTTCAATATTGACCCCAGCCTCAGCTTCCAACCCCCCATCAACCCAGAATATTCAGTTGTCTCAAACTTGCTCCTACACCATGCTTTAGTTCAGTTACACAACTCAGCTTGCGTCCCATGATTTCACACTGGGCGTCTTCCAGCCTTACCTCTGAACCAGCTGATAAGTCAGGGACACAAGTGATACTCTGCTCCATCCCCAGTACATGAAGATATAAGAATATTCAGGTATTAGTGATCAAAGCCTGACAAGGAACAAATTGAAAGTAAATGAAGACAAAAAGGTGTTAAAGACTTTAATTAGGAAACAGTGGAACAGAACCAAGATTGAATTTTTGGATAAAATAGCATAGCAAACAGAAAACCCAGTGGGAGCTATTTTAATCTGAGATGGAAAAAGTACTGGTCAATTAGATTCTGCCTAAGAATACAATTCCTCCCTAACAGCACCATAAGAGTACCTTCAACATGGACTTCAGCATAAGGTGGCGCACCATCACCTTCTCGATGGCAGTTAGGGTTGGGCAATAAATGCTGAGCATACCACAGATGCCCAGATACCGTAAATGAGTACATAAAGATAGAGATTCCAGTGACAAATTGAGATGTTACTGCAAAAACTAAGATTAAAAATGAAACAAGTGATAAATTGATGGGAACAATACAAAAGGAAATTATGTAGAAGCATTAAAGGTAAAGAAGAGAAACAGAAAACAGGAAACTGGGAAGGCACAAATGTAGTATGTAAGACCGTTCATCAACATAAGTGGAAATAGCAAAGACTTTTATAAGCACTTAAAAATATAAAACGATAGTCAAAAGGGTAAGATACTTGGACACTTAGGGGGTTCAACTTGATCTTAAGATTGAAGGAATGGAAATGTTATTAAATAAGGCATTTCACTTCAGTTTTTAGAAACAGAGTGAAAATGAGATGGTCAGAGCAACTGACCTGAAAACTTGGCTGGCATTTTACGGCCCTGTCGCAGTGAGCCACTCTATACTCCATTGGCTTCGGCGGCAACATAAAATGCCGTAAAATTCTGCTGCTTAACTCTGTTTCTCTGCACACCTGAGCTGCTGAGTATTTTCAGTACTTTTTGCTTTTATTTCAATCTAACCTCAGTGATGAGTAAAATTTAAGAGAGCCATATTGACTGTGGACAATAGTCTAAAACAGGTCATAATGGGTCAGCCACCCGTTCTAATATCTGAATGAATTTTGTTTCCATTGAAGTCAATAGCTGGAGGATTGTTAAAGTCAATGAGGGAGGGAGGTGATCTGATCCTAGAAAACCGTCCCTTTCTTTTGCCCTGGCAGTGCCAACTGCCTCTTCTTTGCTAAGTCATTAACTTTTGTGGCCTTCTTCCATTTTTAGAACCATACAATGTTTTAACTGTAGCTTGTCCACTTTAGGTATTGTAGCACCATTAGGTTGCCTGACTGTGCAGTAGCAAGGTCTCTCTTGCACACAGGAGACTGTCCTACATGCATAATTGACCCCAACCCAAGAAAGCATGTCAATATTATAGCAGGTTTGAGGCAGTGAATAGATGTCCCCCAACCTACCTCCCCAACCTACAGTCCAAAGAAATCACAGCTTTTAACAATATTCGCTCTTTTTAACTATCAGACAGATACTATGGGCAGCATGTTACAGCTCATTTCAAGATTGAGATGTACACACACATACACACACACACACAAATAGACATACATCATAGATACCAGGATATTTTCAATAGTAAACAGAAATCTATTGTCCTTTAATCCATCACACAATCTTCAGCTGTTGGTCTTCTCACAACTTGGCAGTAAGCAGGTTTTAAAAATTATTTTAATCTATAGTTACACTGTCACATATTCTGCAGAAAGTAAAACACAAAATGCTGGAAGTATACATAATAGGCCTATTGCCGCATGCAGAGAAAAAAAGATTGTGCTGTGCTTTGTGTAGAGTCCAATACTTTCCTTCAGTCCCCATATTTGTTAGGTAACCTGTAGAATGCACTAGTTATTTAAATGAATATTTATTAGAACTTTCATAAAAAACATGGACATAAATACAAAATTGAGGCAAAAATTAATACTCCCAAGACCATCACCAATAAAAAAGTGATTTTAATTATTCAATTGCCAAAATTAATTCGGCAGGATTTAGTGGAGACCACTGGAGCAGGCAACAGTGGGTTCAGAGAATTTCATGGAATGCCATACATCCGACTCCTGGTGGCAGGAAAACTGTCCCACATTTAGTGAGCAGTGCGAAGAAGCCAATGGAAGAAACTTGCCCGCTTGCAGCATGTGTCAATTATGCTCATTAATTTGTTTTATTTTTATCATCATAATTCAGCACTTTCTGCCATTATAATTTTTCAACAAACCAATTATCTATCTACCTAACTATCTGCCTTATGAGCCACTTAAATCCAATTATCCCTGAGCCCACCAGGATTGACTGAAGGCTCAGGAACTAAATGAGAATTGCATTTGTTTTCCATGCCTCCGGAGAGCAGCCCTGTCTGGGTTTGCCAGCAGCCTACTGGGGGATTCTTCATCCACAGGTATTCAGTGCCTGATCGAGGGACCCAGCATAGGGAAGCCACTGAAAGCCATTTGCTGCTCTTGCATCCGACACCCCTTCTCCCCTTCAACTTGCTGGTGACCTCTCTCTGCTACCCCCATCCCACCCGACTTACCTCTCTCCAGGGATCCAGTGATGATCTTGGTGAAGCTGATGATCGCCACCGGTACTGGAGAGCTGCTGACCTCTGATTGTCCAGCAGCTGTTGGGACTCGGGTTTCCACACTACTGAAGACTTGATTAAATGGGAGGCCTGACACTGTCCAGATAAGTGCTGGCTTACCTGGTAATTGTGTCGGGCCTCCCATTGAAAGGCATAATGGGGTTCCCATCGATTCTCCAACCTGTGGGCGGGACCCCATCAACACAACTAAATTCTGCCCATTGACTCTGATAATATATTAAATATGTCATTGCATAAAAGCGTATATTCTTTCATTAATCCTCAGCAACAATACAAGAGATCTGCTTTATGAAGAATGCCATGTACCTAAAAAGTGAGAACATGGGCATGAAATTTGGATCTATAACACTGCTGGAAGGGAGCAAAACACACTCCTAGCTTCCAAAAGAGCCCACGTGTGCTGCAGGTGAGAAGGGTGCTTGCATGGGTGACCCTTCTTCTGCCAGAAGCCTCTGAACAGGTGCTATCTGATGTTATTCATTCCTACTGGTCCAAATTTGGAACATGAAGATCCATTGTAGGTATTCCCTTCGCACTACATAACATTCTTGCCGCTTAGGAGCCAAGCCCTTCCACGCTGCTTTACAGTGACAGGAGGCTATGTGGCAGGCCAATCAGCGCATTGTGCATCAGCATTCTGTATGCACCCCATCAAGGTCCTCATCTGAGTCTCCTGTAGTAGAACGCATCTGTGACCTCACCCTCCAGCGAGTTGGCACAAGAACCATCCTTTCTCCAAGTGTGGTTGCAGCCCACTCATGCCCAGTGATTCACCATGTGCAGATTCCACAGCTCTATACTTGGATTTGTGTACTGCCTACCTCTATCTACATCAATGGGGAGAGGCAGGTTGCAAATCGAGGCATGAACCAATTGTTAGCCCCTTGTATTTAAGCAGCATCTGTATTCTGAATGTCTCAAAGATTGTCACATACAGTTAATTACTCTGAAGTGCGGTTAGTGTTATCAAGTATAAGAATACAACTGCATTTTGAGCACAGAATGATCCCATGAACAGCAATGAGATGAGTGATCAACTTGTCTGATTTGGTGGTGTCGGTTGAGAAAAATTGTTGGCCACAGGGAGGGTTTCCTGCGTTTCTTCAAATGGTGTCACAGAACCTTTAACAGTCACCAAAAGAAGCAGATGGGACCTTGACTTACAGTCTAGGGAGTCATTTTCAGCAGCCTGTGCTGCTGCCTTTCAGTCTGGCAGCACATACCAGAAATATGAGCATATGTTACAAACCTTAACACTAACCATTCAGTTTAATGGCCAAAACTCCAAAAATAAGCACTGTGTTTCCAATTTTTCACTATGTGCTGCAGGGGACTGAGGCTTTCCACCAACGGAGCAGACTCATAAAATCAGCACCTCCAATAATGCAGCACTCTGCCAGTAATCCAGACAAGCATTAGCCTAGGCTTTGTACTCGAGTAAAGTGGAGTGTGAACCCACAGGCCAAACGCTACCAACTGAGCAAAACCTGACGCTGTGGAGTGCCTGTCTGACACCTTTCAGATGTCACTTTTCAAAGTATAAGATGTATATAAAAAAGACAATCACATTCATTTCCTGCTGGTTTCTTTTGGCCAGCAGCTGGAGATTTACAAGCACCTGCCAATTAACAAATTTCCCCCACCAACACCAAGTAATGGCTAATTGTCCTTGAGATTTATAGTAATTAGGCTTTGTAGCCTTAAAGGAGCAGGCCAATTTAAAAAGACAAAACACAGAGTCAGAATAATACATTGTGCATTACATGGCAAAATTCTCCTGTGACTCTAAAACGGCATATAATGTGACTTAACATAAAGAATATTGTGAGAGACCATTATATAGATATGCTCAAATGCCCAAGAAATGTTGCTAGTCAGGGTCAACAGGAGAAGCTAAGTAAAGAGAAGTGAAGAGAACTAAGTAAAGGAAGAGAACTAAAGACAAGGCTGCAGAGAGAAGATATAAAAAAAATCATTGTCCTCAGAGCTCTACCCTTTCTCAGCAGCTTGGGCTTTAGTTCACTTTCTTTCCTGAAGCTTTCTTTCTTTTGCTGTCCTCTTGAGAGCTTGTCCATTGGCAACTATTTTGTCAACATCTTTGAGTTCAAGGTTAAGTGCCACATGGTCAATATAGAATGGAACAAACACTGCCAGAAGCTGCTAGTAGGCACAATGTTTTCATATGGGATCCATTCCTGCTGCTTAACGCCTGCAGGCAAGTATCATGTCAGAAGTAAAACTACATCCAGAAAGACCCCCTTGAGAAGGGAGGAAAGGAGGGGAGAGGGGACACTCTTGGGGACTGTGTTGAGAAGAGCCGAGACAGTGGTAGAGAGAAAAAATTCAGGTGTTCGGAAGAGAAAGAAATACCGATTAAGCAAGGGAGATGTGAGAAGAGGCAGGGGAGATGCCCTGTTGCTGGGAGTTGAGCGAACCTGTTGAGAAAGAGAATATGTTGAGGAGAGAGATCCTGCTGAAGAGCAGGCAGGGAGACCATGTTGACATGGAAGAAAACAAGAGGAGGATACACTCTATGGAGTGAATGAGGAAAGAAGCAAAACTCTGTTAAGTCAGAGAAAGAGAGAAAGGGAGAGAGACAACTCTGTGCCTCCTACAGCGGGAGGGTTGACTGGTGATCTGGCTAATTGATTATATGTTATAGAATGGTGGGAGTAAAAATAGTCTTGACCGTAGCACAAAATGGCGACATCAACAACGGGGTCATTGACTTCAATGCAAATGATAATCGGGCAGTGCGTAAAATAAGCTGTTAATTCACTATTGCTCATCCTACTCACCCAAGAGCAATTTCACGACAGAGTATTTGCTGACACACCAGAAGCAACATCACAGGGGATCCACTTTTTAATAAAATCCAGGAAACTAATCATTTAATCTACAATATTCCTATTTATTAAACAAAAGTATATTTTTCTGACCCTGTTGGAGTTTGTAGTACAGCCTAGTGACATGAGGTCTAGTTCAAGCCTCAGTATACACAGCATATGGCTTTCAAACACGATAGATTCCAAACTCTAAACTAATAGCAAGAGGCATATTCTCAGCTGCTAACATTTAACCGGGCATCTGATTCAGGAAACAATTAGTGAACAAAATCTCTCCACTTTGTAATTAAAGAACAACGTTTCGTGATTTACCTGCCGTGTGCGTTTATTTACCTTTTTTTAAGTACCATTTCTGCATCTTACCAGTAAATTCAATAAAGTTGAGCTTGGTGCTAAGTTTAGACTGTTTACATTTTTTGGCATTACTCCCACCTCACGCTGACAGCAGATATCCGAACAGACGTTACCAGATTCTTGTACCAGATATTATTTGAAATATGAGATTTCAACCTCAAAATATGTATCATTGAACTACATTTGTTATATTAAACACTGACAGGCTGCATATCTATTATGCATTTTTGTAATTCTATTTGATGACAGGTAGGATCTTTTTTACTAAATGCATTGATTGTGAAAAGACACAGAATTTGTTTATGAGAAACAATGGAAAGTAACTGAAATTCCATACGAATATCAGTATAGATTTTTACTGTTCACATGCAACATTGTTGTAGAGTAGCACATTTATAGTACAATCCTCTTCAGAAATATTAATCATGTTTATGTGCTGTTTGTGGTATATATAAACGATTTAGACTTGAATGTAGGAGGGTTGATCAGTAAGTTCACAGATGACACGAAAATTGGTGGAGTGGTAAATAGTGAGGAGGATGGCCTTAGATTACAGGAGGCTGATCAGTGGCAAATGGAATTTAATCTGGATAAGTGTGAGGTGATGCACTTGGGCACAACAAACGAGGCACGGGAATACACAATGAATGGTAGGACCCTGGAAAGTACCAAGGATCAGGGGGACCTTGGTGTGCATGTCCACCAGTCCCTTAAGGTAGCGGGACAGGTAGATAAGGTGGTTAAGAAGGCATATGAGATACTTGCCTTTATTAGCCAAAGCATAGAACATAAGAGCAGGGAGGTTATGCTGGAACTGTATAAAATGCTGGTTAGGCCACAGCTAAAGTATTACATGCAGTTCTGGAATCTGCATTATAGGAAGGATGTGATTGCACTAGAGAGAGTGCAGGGGAGATTTACCAGGATGTTGCCTGGGCTGGAAAGTTTTAGTTATGAGGAGAGATTGGATAGACTGGGGTTATTTTCCCTGGAGCAGAGGAGATCGAGGGGGGACATGATTGACGTGTATAAAATTATGAGGGGCATAGATAGGGTAGACATGAAGGAACTTTTCTCCTCGGTGGAGGGATCAATAATCAGGGGGGCATAGATTTAAACTAAGGGGCAGGAGGTTTAGATGGGATGCGAGGAAGAATTTTTTCACCCAGAGGGTGGTGGGAATCTGGAACTCACCGCCTGAAAGGGTGGTAGAGGTAGAAACCCTCATAACATTTAAGAAGTTTCTGGATGTGCACTTGCGATGCCATGGCATACAAGGCTAAGGGCCGAGTGCTGGAAAATGGGATTTGAATAGTTAGGTACTTGCTTGACCGGCACAGACTCAATGGGCCAAAGGGCCTTTTTCTGTGCTGTAGACCTCTATGACTCTATGACTATTATTCTTTACAATGATTTACAGTCCATTTATAAATCTTGCCTATGGTTTCACCTGAATAAATAAATTCAGTGATTGTTTTTTGCAGAGAAAGGCTGATATTCCTCCAACTTTATACGGCAGTAATTTCCACAGGATTTCCCCTTTGCTCCCACCACATCTTTAGTGCGAGCAAAAATAGGCCTGATTTTAACCCATTCAAAACTGCGTTTGCTTACACAAGTAAAAATGAAACTCTTCGTTTTTCCAGGGATTCTGTGATCTTCTGTGGAATGAAATGTGAAAACGAGGAATCCACATGGCAATTCTTTCCTTTTTATTTAAGCTTTCTGTGTAAAATATTCAATGTTTGATTTATTTGTGAAAGGTACAGTCTTATACATACATGCATAAATACTGCATACAGTAAATATAAAATGAGTATTGTTGAAAAAAGAGACATGCTATCAAAGCTTTTCACCTTGCATTCATCAGGACAGCTCACAAGAAAATACCAACAGGAAAGGGGAAACAACAATTTATACTGCATGAGAAGAGAGTTCTGAATGGTTGGCAAGTGGACTCTGATTGGCAGAGATGTTGCCATGGAGAATGCAGCATGGAACAGTTAACTGCCTGGCTTTGTTCAAATTGGTCAAGGCATTGCCCTGGGGAATGAACCCAAGATGGCAGTTGTTGTTCCTCCTTTATTGTTGGTAATTTCTTGTGAAATGTTCCTGATGAGTACAAGACAAAAAGCTTTGAAAGCCTGTCTCTTTTCTCAGCAATACTCAAGTTCTGTTCTTCCAAATGACTAAATATAAAATGATTACATGCAATCCAATATAGGGAGTAAAGAGGAGTTCAGCAAGATAATTGAAACAACATTCCTCATTGACAAAAATAATATTTGTTTAGATTTGGTTGGCACCTTAAAACCAGTCATAATTCATAAGGGATCCAAATTATGTTTGGAGTGGGGGCACGGGGTGGATAAGGAGGCAGAAAATGGGTATTTCACTCATGAGAGGATGACAGCCAGATCAGTCAAGTTTCTGTAATTTGCTCTGGGTGTGAACTCATGGTAGAGGGGTGCCATGTCTTCTACCCATCCTTAACCACTCCATCATGCAACGAGAGCAACTTGGCTCCACCAGTCAACTGCTCAAAAGTTAAAATCTGATCCCTTGAGTTTAAGAATCATGTCTCTTCCCAGTCCATATGTTACAAAAACTAGCATTAAATATAAAATATTGCAAACAACCAATGAAGGACTGTTAAAGAATGCACTTTTCTTAACCCAGCTTGCTCATTGAACGTTACAGTAACTTTCCCCAATTCCTTGCAAGGGTTGTAAATGATTTGCCTTCTCATCAAAGGCACTGCAAGTCTGACTTCAAAAACCAAGGTTAATCTCTCTTTTCATGGCTTTAAAATGTATGTCATCAAAAACTTCAGTCCCTTTGGATTCTTGTTTCATCTTTCCTAATGTAAGGCATTATTATTTCTGATGGAAAACACAGCCAAATATCTGGCCAGAGTAAGACCAAATTGTTTAAGAAGAATACAGGATGAATTTCCAGGGGGCTCTTCTGCTTGTTCCCCATAACTTAGGCATAGGAGCTGTAGAAACACTCGATAAAATGGATCCCACATTATTTCTGCTCTTCTTGCCATTAGATGTTGCAGGTTAAGGAGATTCTGTAAACGTAACCTCAGTGAGTTTCTGCAGTGCAACTTGTAGATGGTGCATTCTGCAGCTACAGTGTATCAAGGATGGAAGATTGGATATTGAGTCCAATGGCAAGGGAGCTGGTCAGTTGAACTGTTTTGCTTCTTTATGATGCTTCTTAAAACCTTGCTCTTTAGTAAAGCTGTCCTAATATCGCCTTACGTATCTTGGCATCAAGTTTTGTTCAGTGACGCCCCCTGTGGAGCACTTAGGGATGTCTTACGTTTATGTAGCACCATTAGAGCAGTAAGTTATTGTTGTTGTTGCAGCTACACCCATCCAAGTGAGTGATGAGTGTCCCATAACACTCCTGACTTGAGGTTTGTAAGTGACAAACAGACTGTGGGTCAGTGGTTAAGTCTCCCATTGCAGAACATCTAACTTTTGTTCTGCTCTTGTAGCCACGGTATTGACATGGTTGGTCTAGTTAACTTCTGATCAATGGTGAACTACAGAGATATTGGACATCAACATTGGTAGGTGCCATTGAGTACAGGGGGATTTCTTGTTAGGGTAATCAGCATCTGGAGCTTAGGTGGCACAAATATCACCTGCTGTTTATTATCCCAAACCTGAATATTGTCCAAGTCCTTAAGTTAATAATATCAGGGGAGCTGTGAATGGAACTGAACACGGTAAAACCATGAGCAAATATCACAGCCCCTAGCTTTACGATGGAGGGAGGATCATTGATGAAACAACTGGTTGGGTTGAGAACACTTTGCTGAGGAACTGCTACAGCAAGTCCTGAGACTGAGAAGCTTGGCTTCTGAAACCAGAACCATTTTCCTTTGTGCCAGGTATGGTTAAAGCTTCTGGAGAGATTTTCTTGTTGAACCCAATGGACTTCAATTATGTTAGGGTTCCTTGATGCCATCCTCAGTCGAATGCTACTTTGATTTCAAGGGCAGAGGCTCCCACCTGTCCTCTGACAGTCAACTTTGCGCCATGTCAACAATTTGCATTTATATTGGCTGAAGGCTGTTATGAGGTCCAGAACAGAATGATTTTGCGCTTTATAAACTGACCATCAGTGAGCAGTTTGTTGATGGGTAGGTGTCACTTGATAGATCACTCTGGTGATGATTCAGTAGAGGTTGCTGGAAGAGGGGACTCAATTGGGTTCAATTTATCCTCTTTTTTTGGAAACAGGATACACCTCAGCAATTTCCACATTGTCAGTAAATATCAGAATTATATTCATGGTAGAATAGCTTGCTGAGGAGAGCATTACGTTTCAGAACTATAGCCAGGATGTCGCCAGGTCCTTTATTTTTCAAATTGTATACTGCAGTCAGTCACTTCTCAATGACAAGTAAACTGATTTGGCCTAACACCACCATGTCTGATGTTGAGGACCATGGGAGGGTCTCCTGCTCAGCACTTTTGGCTGAAGGTATTTGCAAACACATCAGCCCTGTCACTTGCTCCACCATGGTTTGATGATGGGGATGTTCCTCTCTATTAATATGCTTAAGGCTGCAAGAATTGTGGAGAATTAGAATGAACTACTAGAGATTCATCCTCAACAACATTAAGAGCTGGATTTTCCACTTTGAACTTGCCCCAATATTTGTGGGTTAACGACAGCAAATGATGGAACATCACGTTGCTGTCTCATCACCTGACACACATTTTTCTCTCACCTTCCCTACCAATGTTGGTCACCCCATATCTGCTCACCTCAGGCCAATGGGGGTGGGTGAGGCAGGTAACTAGTAGATTTCCCTCCCATACCCCATGCTACTCAGGGTCACCAAAGGGAAGTTGGTGGTAACAGGCCTGAGATATGTCCATCAAAGTAAAAGCAGGAGCTTCTTTCTCCATTTGGTCCCAGCACTTAACTGCTGAAGATCCTGCCCTTGACTATAAGCCAACAATGGAAAAGCTATTCTAATTCTCAAGGTGTTTCTGTGCCTTTAATGCTGTTCTCAGGCTTTTCAGTGTCTCACTGGTGCTCTCATTGCATCACTGACAGAACTTTGTTGTTCTGCCTGGAGCCCATCCTAAAATTGAGATGACCAACTTCCCCATCACCACCACCTCACTCCCACCCCCAATCCCAACCCCCAGCAAACTGGTTTCATGCATTGAGGCTCCAGGGAGTCATATCACAATAACTTCTATGGAATTCATCCAATCTCCTGCCATAACTTCAATGGGAGAACAGTAGATCCTCTGGAGAAGTGCCATCAACCAATATTACGGCTGGAGATTGGGAAACCCCTAATCTACCCCAGAATGTCAAGCAAACATTCTGCTTGGCCATTAAGACTGTTACTGATCTAAGTGTGTTACAGTCTTGCAGCACTTTCCTAGCTGTTCATGTATGGATCCTAATTGACAAAGCGTCCTAAAACTGCTCCAAAGATTAATGTCACGAGCCAATCTTTAGATTTTTTTCTCATCTGATGAGATGGTATAAAATTGACACTGAACTTCATAGAATTGAATCTATTCAATTGTAAAAGGGGAACCTGCAAAGTGTAATCAAAAGATATGGAAAGATGTGATAAACAGCCATCTCAAAGAGGCTCTGTACTTGGTTAACCACATCCAAAAGAAACTGGCTATTGTTTTTATTTAAAGGACCAACACCTGTTAATATGACAATGAATGACTTGCTGCCTCAGAATCATGGCAATAAATCAAACATACCAGTGCAAACTATTCCTCTCAGCCAATAAGAAAGTATCGGGAAAGTATTGCACTTTTTTTTAACAATCCAGGGTTCAACTATTTTAATGGAATGTGCATGCACGAGTGAGGTAGGCCAATAGTCTTCTAGCGTGTCGATTTCATATCATTGATACTAATGGTGATGTGTTTAGAAATAGAAAATGGAATTTTTTGAGTGGTCTGTTTGTTCATAGTGTGCTTTTGTTACATTTTAGCTGGGTCTTGGACCAATAAAAAAAACTACCGTCTTATTAATGATTTGAAATGAATAAGCTGAAAGGATGTCCATCCTCTTGCATTGCTGCTCCTAACCACCTGCTCCACCAGAGTCAGGGCAGAAATGGGGCAAACATGGAACAATGATCATCAAACACAAGAAGAAGGGACAATTAATTATCAAGTGTTTATATTGCTGTGAGTATATGCCAATACTAGCACCTGACCCTCAAGCTTTAACAAGCTTCCAGAGAGTTGCACATAGTTTATATTATTCCAAATATAACTGTTAACTCAGTATAGAAAAACATCCTCTGTTTCTATCAAAAAGCTCTTTAAATAGGGTGAAACAAAATCCATTAAGCTTCTTTAATTTTTATTTATAAATGTCTACTATTAGAAATAAATTTTCTTACACTTGCCAAATTTCACATGATTTCAGGATCGTTTCATTTTATTTTTCTTTTGGATAAATAAACACATTCTCCCGTAGCTTATCAGCCTTCACTCTACTGAATAGCTCTGTTAAACAAATGCACGTCAAACTGCAGAAAAACCAGCCGCCATACATTGAAAAGTATAAACAGCATTGCCGATGGATAAATAAAACAATCTCTTAACTATAGAGATGTATCATATTTAATAACTTCCTTTCAGCACCATGTAATCAGAATGCAGCCTTTCAAATAGTTGGAGTCAAACGTATCATTCATTAAAAATAAAGTGTGCTTGTATATTATGTGTCTGCTTCTACAACAAACATTAGAGTCAGTTGCACATTCCAATTGCTCTGCCCTCCTGTTTTTAAATGTGCCCAATGCTACAAGGATCCTTTCACAAAGCTGTATCAGCACCCCAATAACTGCAGCCACTGTTTGCTGATTGACAGTGTATGTTCCAGGCAATCCATTGCTCATTGTGCCTTCTAAGGTTGATCAGAAGTAATGTACCGTAATGTGAAATACAAGATCTTTTGTGTAAACAGGAATGCTTTTAACTTTCACATTCAGATTTCTCCCAGGGAGAAAGGTCTTCAGTCTCAAAGGGTTGTCATCAATTGAGAATGAAAGAAATTAAATTTGGATGGATCATATCCCAAGTTGTTGTCACATGAACCATGAACATGACCGACCACTAGATAGCCCATGATAATTTTTTGCCCAAAGATGACAGAGAGAATGATGGATCTATCTTTGGCAGGAATGGGAAAAATGTGTGAATTAAATATTAATTAATGATCAGCTAATTACAATGATAATACAGTTCAAACTTTACAACAATGCATGCAAGTGTCTTTCCATCAAAAGATTACTTTTAACTAAGAGCTTCGAATTTCAAATTTACTGGCCTTGGTATAAATGGAAAAAATATTCTTTCTGGTTAAATCCAGTAACTTGTTTCACTCATATGAATGGATCACTTAACCTTCATTGGGTGATTCTATACTTTATGGAAAATTGTGAATTCTTCCCTATTTCACCAGTCAAAATGATCCAGTATCCTGCATGATCCCTTTTCAGAACTGCTTTTATGGCTTCATTTTTGCATAATTGAAATGGGACAATCTTTATTTCACACACCCAAAACATCATCAAAACATCAAAACAGTGCCAACAGCAGCAATTTGCATTGATGTAATACATTAAATGTAGAAAAGCCATTGGAAGAACCTTCACAGAAGCATGAGGAAAAAAAATGGCAAGCCAAAGAAGCAGTGATTAGTGGCTAAATGTTTGCTCAGAGAAGTATGTTTTAAGGAGCATCTTAAAAGAGAATAAGGAGATGGACAGATGGAAGAGATTAGGCAAGAATTTCAAAAACATTAGGCCCAGGCAGGGTTGCAATGGCAGGGCAAGTTGAAAGGGTGATTCCAACAGACAGAGGAAAGGCTAGCTCAGAATGGGTTGTAGGGTTGGAAGAAGTTACTGTTATAGGGAGGGGTGAGCTTATGAATGAATTGAAAGAAGTGGTCAGGAGTTTTAAAGTTGAAGCAGTAGGGACAAGAAGTGAATGTAGATCAGCAAGGACAGAGGTGACGGGTGAGTGGGACTTGTGGGAAAGGGTACAAATGACAGCATTTTGTATGAGCTGCAATTTATGGAGAGTGATGGGCAAGACGCTGACAAAGGGGGCTTTGAAGTAATCAAAACTGATAGTGACAAAGACACGCTGAAGGCTTCAGCAACAGTTGGACTGATGTACAGAGGGAGGTGGGCGGTCCTTGTGATGGAATGGCTTGGGTTGAACATTCTTGGATGAGGCTTGGGTGCAGCTTAAATTCTTTCAGATAAATTCTGGGACAGCCAAAGCCATATTTGCTGGTCACCGCAAGCAGAGTTTCTGTCCCTTCACTAGCCAGTTTCCTGGGCTGAAGCAGAATGTTCATAGCTATGAACATTCTGCTTCAGCCTAGGAAACTGACCAGTGAAGGGACAGAAACTCTGCTTGCAGTGACCAGTAAATATGGCTTTGGCCTTCCCAGCATTTATCTGAAAGAATTTAAGCCACATCCAAGACTGGATAGTGAACAAGCAGTCTGATGGAATAGAGGCATTGAAAGGTCAGAAAGAAGGGGAGAGGCAGAGCTGGGTGTCATCAGCCTTTATCTGGATATTCCTTTTAAGATCTTCTGGAAATCATGATGTTCCTACTAATTCTCTTACAACATGAGAGATGACGATAAACAGAATTTGAGGTAGTATATCAATATAAAGAAGTGTGAAAGTCACTAAACAAGCTAGTCGGATTTGTTTTCACAAAAATTCAAAATGATCAAATGTTCCAAGAGAGCAACGTAACACAACATAACAAGGATCATTTATTTGTTCCACACATGGTTGTTTATGTGGAACACATGGAAATCATCTGGTGTTCCCTCTCCTCAGAGTCACATTGCAATGTGCTTGTTTTAGTTGAATCCACATGAAAAAAATGAAGTTTAGACCATCTTGCCTCAAGATGGTTCTCCACAGTACTTTGCTGTGGGTTTGGTGATAGGAAACAGAATATTTTCCTTTTTGTGCCAAATGAGGGTGGTAAGAACTCTTAGGAAACGTATCTGCATGCCTTAAGTAACACAGCACCTCAACTTTGCTCTTAAAAAAGCAATAGGCATTCCATGCTAAAGTTTTCCTTCTCAACATCATTCACAGGACAAGGTTTACAGTTAAAGGTTATAAACACTTAACAATATTAGTAGCTTCTCCTGGTTTTCAAGCATGCAACATGGTAGCTAGGCTTAATGGCTGGTTAATTAGTATCCAGGAGTTCCTACAAGGGATTCAGACTTAGAGAATATTTCCTTCATGTTTTCACTCTTCAAGAATCCCATTACACACTTCACTCCTTCTTTCCTATGGTTTGGCCACGTGGTTGGAATTTTTCTGAAACTATAGCTCTTGCTTGCATGTTAAAAATAATGTTGGCGTTTACTATAATTACTAGTAGACACTCTGTGGAGTTGCTTGTGGTGACTCAGAAAATTCATTATTTTCTAGGGATGTTTAATGCCATGTAGGAGTTAGTGTATGGGCCCTGGACCTAATTGAGCAGAGCTAAGAAGGCAGCAAGGTCCCAATACCACACCTTCTGCCTGAATCAGTCAATTCCATTTTTATTAGATGGTATTCTGGGATTTCTTTGGTGATTTCCAGCACTCTATCCATTTTTCTGTGAGGACTGCACTCATGGAGCCTTTATCTTATTTCTATATAATGTACTTAATTTTTATTTGTTACATCTTTTAAACAAACAAGGCCAGCAAGATAGCCCTTTGACCTGCTATCTCAGGGGGTGCAACTGACCTGTGGATGGTTTGGTACAATTGAGGTTGTACTGTGAAGTTTGACATGCTAATGGATTCCTAGTGCCTGCCAGGAGTGAACAGAGAGACAGGCCAAGGGACTGGCAACAATGGATAGGAAAATCCCATTTTGGGCAGCACTGGCTTAGAACTTCGAAGAGATCTCTGTAAATATTAAATTTAATGTCTTGTGATTGGTTACTGGGTATGAATCTCTATATTTCTTATCTAACTGTTTCTGTCACATTTTTCTTACACTCATGCTGATAAAAAGATGCAAATATTCAAATTGCTACTGACACTTAAAGGAGAGATGATAAATATGGCTAGCAAAATTCAATTTATTTTTAAATGCAGTTTCCCAAAGCTTACAATAACCAGGGCACAGAGTTTTACCTTCGAACCCAAGGGCCAGAATTTTCCGGCTGACGTGCAGATGGTGTAGCCCGCACATCAGCGCGTAAAATGACGCACGCTGACATCACACGGGCGTGCCGATGTCAGTGCGCGCCATCACGATATTTCGGTGGGCGGGTGCGATCAGTTCGCCCGCCATTAATTGAAGGGCTTGTTAAGCCCCTTAACTTGCCAATTGTGTACAATTTTGAGGGGCCCGTGTGAACTTCGGGTCAGAGCACGGGCCCAACAGGAAGGCGGGTAGGAGATTATTTAAGAAAACTTGTGCAATGTCGGGATATGTGGACTCAGAGGGGCTGTTCATGTTTTTCAAGAAGTTATAATTGATGAAAGCGTTTAAAACATACCTGTGTGACTGCTAATAGTTCTCAGCGATGTCCAAGAGATATTTGTGTAAAGTGAATGCAGTCTGCAGACAGCATTCTTTTTCGGCCTTGCAGCTTTCCAGAGGCCTCCATTTAGCCTGGGGCTATGGGTTCTGACCTCTCCAGTGGAGGCAGCTCCCCTGAGGAGGAAGGGAGGGATAGAATCAGGAGGAGGCCAGGAATGGACAATCAGCTTCCAGGGGAGCCACCTTTGGGTGTCCAGGCGCAGGCACAAGGGGCACAGGGCCAAGGGGTTGTCCAAGGTGCAAGAGGCCGCAGATGATGCCACTATCCTGCTGCCAGAGTATACAGGCGGTGAAGCAGCTACCTCAATATGACTGAGGTGCAGTGCCAAAGGAGGCTCCGACTCTCAAGGGAGACAGTCAACTATAATTGTTAGATGATTGGCCCTGAGATCTCCCCTAACTGTGTGGAAGGACATCCCATGCCAGCGGCTCTGAAGCTCACAGTTGTCCTCCACTTCTGTGCCTCTGGCTCTTTCCAGGGCTCGGTGGGTGATCTTTGCAGTGTCTCCCAATCAGCTGCCCATACTTGTGCCAAGTAGGTTACAGATTCTCTTTTCTTATCCACCTTTATCCACTTCCGCTGCGACCAGGCAAGTCAGGCACAGCGAACCAGAGGCTTCGTGGCCATTGCTGGGTTCCCCCGCGTCCAGGGTGCTATAAACTGCACACATGTGGCCATCAAGGCATCAGCAGGTGAACCCGGTGCCTTCATCAACAGAAAGGGCTTCCACTCCATGAGCATGCAGATAGTGTGTGATCACAGGATGCTGATTTTATAAGTCTGTGCAAGGTTCTCAGGCAGGTCCCACGGCGCCTACATCCTCAGAGACTCTCAGGTGCCGGGGCTCTTCAGTGCTTCAGCTCGGCTGGATGGTTGGCTGCTGGGTGACAAGGACTATCCCCTCAGAAGGTGGCTCATGACGCCTCTCCGCCATCCAAGAACAGAAGCTGAGCAGCGGTACAATAGGAGGCAGGGCATCACAAGGGCTGTGGTGGAGAGAACCCTCGGTCTTCTCAAAATGCGCTTCCGTTGCCTGGACCGCTCAGGGGACGCACTCCAGTAACCCCAGGTCGTGTCTCTGTAATCGTGGTAGTCTGCTGCGCCCTGCACAATCTTGTGCTGGAAAGGGGGGATGGAACTGATGATGAAGACCTTGATGCCCTGGATGAGGCTGCACAAGATGAATCTGGCAGTGCCTCAGAGGATGAGGAAGCACAGGGCAATGATGAGGGCCACAATGGTGACCCACATTCACACCAAGGAGGCAGGGACACCCGGGACAATTTAATCCAAAGAACCTTCAGCTAGCTCCACACACATGGATCAGCAGGAGCAGCATTGCCTGGAACTTCCACACGTGGCACTTAGGTGCTACATCTTCCACCTGATCAGCTGCAAATAAGACCTTAGTACAGAAACATCAATCTCCACTCTAACACTCATGTTAATTATATGAAAATGAAAAAAGCAACACAATGAAAAGACCCTCAGCCATGGTAACAAAGGTGGACTTTATTCTGTCCACAATTAAAGCACACATGATTATTCAACAATGTTACTCAAAGGGGTCCCTATTCTAACGCCAACACAAAATCACCAGTGACATACCTGGGAAGTGTCTAAGGGGCCTTATGTTTTCGTTTCCGGGTGCTAAGTCTAGGTGCCGCCCCATCGCTCAGAGTGACTTGAGAGACAGCCTGCTGACTCTGCTGTCCTATTGGGCTCGATGACCTTGGCGACCGTCCTCTGGCCAGTGGAGCCTGTGATGGCCCCTCCTGGGAGGGGGTGGCCAGTTCCTGAACTGGCACCTCCCCAGTTGTCACAGCTTCAACGGAAGAAACGTTGACTGACAGAGGGGCGGAGGAGCTGCTGCCCTCATCCGGAGCGCCCTGAGAGGAGCTCATGTGATGTCAGGCAGCTGCTGCACTGACGTGAGGTCCAAAGCTACCTCCCTACTCACCGCAGATGCATGGGCACCGAATGTCAGCGCTTGGTGTCCACAACATCTCCCACAATGGAAAACACCACCTGCGTCCAGAACCGCTGTGAGGGCTTACAGGTCAGAGCATAACCCAATCATATTTTGATCCATTTGGTGGAAGCTCCTCTCTATGAGAGTTGCCAATCTCTCATTGAAGGAATCCTGATGCTCTGTCCTGAGGGTCAAACCTTCAGGTGCACTCTGCCTAGACTCCTCCATCGCAGAGAGCAACTAAACCATTCCCTCATGCAACCCTGCCAGATGCAAACGCACTTCCTGCTGCCTTTCCTGCAGCCGCTGCATTGGGGACAACTCCAGAGGCATGTCATCAGTGCCGGACTCAGCATGTGCCTCGTCCCCTGCAGCCCTCCAGCTACTGGAGCCATTGGCACTCTCTGCCCCTACCATCTCCTCCAGCAATCGTGATGTGCCCTCTCCACTGTGACCCGGGAAACTAGCTGACGGTAAAGTCCCCAACGAGGCGTGTGTGTCTGCGCTGCTGCCTGGCTGGCTGAAATTATGTGCCGCAAGTTCCAATTGTTGGCCCTCAGGTGTGGAGGGGGCGCTGCGGGATCGAGGTGCGGGTCGCTTTGGTGGTGATGCTGAAATTAACAACAAGGATAGTGCATCAGTTAGCGTGCATTCACTTCAACCTTTCATCCCTTTCCCCCCCAGCCTCATGAGTAGCTCACCCTTAAAGACCCTTAAAAGAAGAACATTGGTGAGGTCCAAATGAGTCAAGACGGGCCCCAAGAATTAAACGCACATGCAAACAGGCTGGTCAGATGGCCTCAGGAATGCCACATGGCATGTTATGAACCAGAGGAGTGGGGAGAGTGCAGGGGTATCTGATGTTGATGTATTGTTGCCTGGATAGTTGCGTGGATGAGGAAACGTTTCAAACAGTTGTGTCATTTTCCGCCAAACTCAGGAGATTGAGAGATCATATTATCGCCCTTCATTCTGTAAGGAGGGGCACAGACCGGATGGGCAGAAGGCAACATTTCCCCTTGGCGCAGGAATGAGTAACGTGTTGGCACTCATCTAAGTTGAGTGCCATGAGGTTCACAGCTGAGGTGCTGAGGACCTTTTGGACAGAGTAATGTGGGGCGCCCTGGCTGAAAGGGTGCAGGAGGTCCCACACCCCCAAAAATGGAATAAGTCTTTGGGTGTGCAGCGGCAATCCAATGGCATGTGAGACCAAGGTGATAGTGCTCACAAATGGGATAAGGTGACTTTGGAAGGTGGTGGAGAGCCAATCCTCAAGGGGACAAGGGTCCCTCCTGTATGACCCAGATGTCAGAATGTCTCAGTCTGTGAATGAGCATTGTTGCAGCATTAACGTTGCAGCAACCATCAGTGGTTTGGATGGTGGGCAGACAGAGTAGATGGGACTGTGGACCTCAAATACCTGCCCGCTGGACCCCAGCCTCGCCGCCCCCAGCCTTCCTGGCCTCCTGCCTCCTACCCAGCTCCATGGCCTGCTCCTCGAATGGGGTGAGGCGCTGGAGGAGGACACGCCCACCACCAGTCCTCAGGCACTCCCGGGCTTGTGGTTACTTTTTGTCTGCAAAACATATAAGAGGATTTATTGGGGCTGTTCGCTCATGTAGTCTGCACACACACGCCACACCCCAACCACAGTGGGCCATCTGAGGCCTCCAGCGGCTCTTGTCCACACTACTAGTGATGAGTCCCCAGAAGTTAGTACGGCTGCTCCCAAAGCCCTCCCTCAATGGTCCCCTTGGGCACATTTGGCGTCCATTACTTTGAATAGCACACGGGTCCTAGTGCCCATGACAAGGAGGAGCAAATAGGTGAGGCGCTGATGCCAGCAGATGGGAGTTGCCCAAAAGACCTTGAGGCTCCCCTTGGACCATTTCGTTACCATCAATATGACATGTGTTGGAGTTCTGAGTATGTGTCTACCGGCCTCCCCTGCAGCTTGCCCCCAAACTACTCAAATGCCACAGAAACCAACATATGCTGCGCAGAAAGCCCTTCTTCTCCTCAACCACTAAGGCTGATGTAAGCATTGTCAGTACCCATTTGCCCACCCAGCGTGCGACAGATGCCCTGTGCAGTAATGGCAGCCATACATGGTGAGGGGAGGGGGGCAAAGGCTAAGGCTGCCTTCTGCCTCAAATAGCCCAGGCAAACATGGTACTCACCTATCCGGAGCGCAGCAAATCATTGAAGAGTTTTCGGCACTGTGTGCCAGTGCGCCAGACGTCATCATGGGCACTTACAGCCTCACCCACCTCCTCCTGGCTGGTAACATGGGGGGGAGGGGGGGCCCTCCTACTCCCAACCTCAGGATACAGAAAATCACATCACTGGCCCACCTCTTGCAGGAGGACAGCAAGGCATGTGTCCGAGAATCTGGGTGCACAGTGGCCCCCCCGCTGGCCTCTCCTGCCCCCCTCCTCCTCCATCTCCTCTTCTGCCCTCCGTTCAACATATCTTGATATCTGAGTGGCCATGGTGCACTGCCTCAAGCAGGCTGCCTGGCCACTGTTTATGCAGGCTGCAGGATCCCCATTGGAACCGGCAGTCTGAGGCCGCCCGCCCCCGCGACTATTTTCCCTTCTCCACGGGAGTCACAAAGCTACGGTGCGAGCCTTAATTGGCCTGCCCGCGGAAAATGGCGGCGCAGCCTGTTTCTCCAGGGGCAATCAGCCACCCGCCCGCCGTCGAGTTGGTCGGGCCCACCTGACCGACGAACGTAAAATTAAGCCCAAGGTCTCCTATCAACAACAGCATAATATCAATTTAGGCCCCAGCACGGTATTCACAGGGGAAGGAACTTAATGTTTGTATTGGGGGTCTCGCCTGCGACTGGAGAACCAATGGGGGCCCCAGGTCACCTCTGTTGGGAAAGACCTGCTGTATTAACTGCCCATCAGGCACTTAAGCGGCCAGCATTGGGTCATCCCCAGGATTTAGGACCCCAGAGGTGGAAACCCTGACCCCCGTGAGTTGCCGGCCAGAAGCCATCAGCTCTCCGTTGTCTATCAGCACCACCGGGAGTGGTGGCAGCTTCCAGCATTGCACCCACCAGAGGCCTAGGATTAATGAGAAACCCCAGGCCAAAAGTGAATGCAGGTGGGATGGGGGGTCACGGGGTGGGGGCTGTGGGAGAAGAGGGGAGCTGGGTCAGAGACAAGGGCAAAGAGGTGGCTTTCATTGCTTTCCTGATGCTGAGTCCTCCTTCAGACACTGAATGTCTTTGAATGAGAGACCCCCCACCCCCCAACTTTTCGGAATCCCTGCGTGGTGACTCCCCCTTCTGCCAGCATTGGTGGGATGAAGCCACTTAAGGCACTCAATTGGTATCTGGCTGGCAGGCCATCCACAAGCCTTCCTGCCCTGGACCTAAGCAGAGGTAAGAAGGCATCGAGGTCCCTACCCCACACCTTCTGCCTGATTAAGTGCCACCCCCTCCTCCCCCAAACTCACCTCCCAGGATATGAGGAACTGGAAACCATTGTTTGACCCCGAATACCTATGGTCATTGGTCCAGCGCTATGTTGTCAAGGATGTAGTGCTCGTCTCTGTGGGCACATTTATCTTGACTCATCAGTGATTTACAAGAAGAGAAGAGCTGGCATGCACGCCACCACCATCAGCACCCTATCAAGTCTACTGACAGTCTACCAATCACAGCGATCATCTATCAACCTCAGTGTGACAGATTATCAACCACACAGTGACAGTCCACCAACAATGATGGTCACCAACCACACAGTGACAGTCCACCAACAGTGATGGTCCACCAACCTCACAGTGATAGTCCACTAACTTAAGCATAGCTGGGCTTTCACACCTTGGCAGAATTGTTCCTCAGCCCCCGTAACAGATTTCACATTAAGAATGTAAATATATATGTGTGTATTGTATAACAGATTTTTATACAGCAAAAATATTTGAAAATATTTGTGTTGTGTGACAGGGACTCTGTGAGATACAACATAGGAGAGGGGGCTCAGAAAGAAAAGATTGAGAACCTGCTTTAGAAGATAGCGTAGAGATAGGATCTGCAAGTGGTGACACACTGAGCATGTGAGGCCTGCAGCCAGGACAGGGGACAAAGATAGTGCAGATGCCAGCTCGCCAGAGGGCAAGGTCACACATGAATTTTGCCACAGAGGACTCAAATGAAGAGCTTGATAAGGAGGCCTGCAGAAGAACGCTGATGGGTATGCACAGTGAAATGCTCGGTGCACTGATAGGCTTGTCAGAAAGCCTGCTGTCAATGTTAAGAAGCATGGGGCAGTCTGGCACTAACATGACACAGGGTTTTATGCAGAGCTTGGAGCCCAACCTTTCCAGCATGGAAGTGATGGCCAGCTTCATTAGCATACCTGTGGACCAAACTATGGTGCAGTGACTGATGGCCAATGTTGCTTTCCATTACAGCAAAGGTAGAAGCCACGCAATGTCTGGGTGCTGCAGTTACAGCTCAGAGAGTAATCATGCACTGTCAGCTCCCTGCAATGGAGGCTCAGACTGCTCGCATGCAAGCCCAGCTTTGCTGCCACATAAGCTCAAACTGTTGCCATCATAGCTACAGAAACCAGTGTTAAAGGGAATTGGCAGAGTGTCACAGTTGTCTCGCAAGCCTATCTACATCTAAAAGGCCCAAATCAGGAGTGATAGAAACTCTCTATTTTCCTGGATGAGTTCAGCTCCAACAATTCTCAAGAATCTCCACACCATCCAGTACAAAGCAGCCCACTTGATTGACACCCTAATCACCACCTTCAACTTTCATTCCCTCCACCACCAATGCACAGCAGCAGCAGTGCATACCGTTTCTAAGATGCACTGCAGCAACTCACTAAGGGTCCCTCAACCGCACCTTCAAAACCTACAACCTCTACCACCTAGAAGGGCATGGGCAGCAGATGCACGGAAGCAGCACCACCTGCAAGTTCCCCTCCAAATTACACATCATCCTTACTTGGAACTATATCGCCACTGTTCCTTCACTGTTGCTGGGTCAAGATCTTGGAACTCCCTTCCTAGCAGCACTGTGGGTGTACCTACACCACATGGACTGTAGTGGTTTAAGACGGCAACTCACCAGCACCTTGTAATGGGCAATTAGGGATGGGTAATAAATGCTGGCCCAGCCACCCATGCCTACATCCTGTGAAAGCATTAAAAAAGTGTCCTCCAGCAGATTATTAGGATTGCTAAAATATCCTGGCAGTGTGATAGTTGGTCTGTGGGAGAATCAACCTGCTGTCCTCTCTCAGGATGATGGCAATCACCCTCCCACCCCTGTCACTCCAGCAGTGCCCTTGCCAGCCAATGAAATTGCTACCACCCATGCTGAGATGTTGCCGGGCATTCTAAGGCCAGAGGTTCGAGGTCATCAGCAGTCTTCCAGCAGCCATGCTATAGCCATCAGGATAGCACTGGATGGAAGCACTAGGACAGGCAAAGGCCAATGGAAGACAGGCACTAAGGAAATGCAGTTGAGGCATCAACAGATTACAGACTTCAGTGAGGGCATCCTTAGTGAAAGAGAGATGTATGCCACACTGTTCCTCGCTGAGGTTCATGTACAGGAATTGATCCCTGAACAACCTGAGTGGATATGGCCTCTTGCTGAGATCCCGTCTGCCCCCTCCCATCCTCCATCTTCCAGCAGCTTGTCCTGCTCTGTGTCATCTCTGCTCAGTTTCCCTGCCATGCTGTAGTGGAATGGAGATGACTACTAGTGCATCCATGTCTGGGAGCAAATGGATTGTGCAGAATTCTTGAAGTTAGAGGAAAGCACTTCACCTACAGCACTACACCAAATAGATCTCAACTACTTTAAGGAACTTTAAAGCTACCAAACACTTCTATTATCACAAGCAAGAGCCAGTAGAAATCAATCAGCAATTAACGTGAAAGTAGTTGATGATCCCTTTAAATAGTGCTGGTGGGAGTTTGTCCTATTGCTGTGTTCAGCTGAGTAAGATTAAGAGGATGTTAGTTGGAGTATTGAGTTCCAAAAAGTCAGCATTACACACTGATTGACATCACGATCATTCTACTCTGTAGACTTCTAGCAGATGTTCCCTGCACGTGCACTAGAGTTGTCATTGAAATGAACTCTGGCACAGACACTGTGCTGGAAGCAAAATGGCAGTTGTAGCACTGAAAATCTGGGCACCAAGGGGCTGAATTTCACAGCCACAGCATTTTAATCTATTCAATGGACTGGGTCTCTAATGCTGTTAAGGAATCTAGTGCTAAAATAATCAATCCTGGGCAATGATCACAATCATAAATTTATAATCAGCAAGCAGTTAGTGCTGAACTATTGTGATATAGCAACAGTATTTATAACCTCTTATTTATTTGGTCAGTTAAACCACTCTGCTAATTGCATATTCAATATTTAAATGTATGTGCTGCTAACTATAATTCTATACTGCATTCTAAAGATAAATTCAACACAATATACGGGTTCGACATCCAAAATCTGGCACCCTTGGGACCAAGACCATGCCAGATTTCAGATTTCCCAAATATTGTACAATGTCGGGATACGTGGACTCAGAGGGGCATGCCACTGTAAACAAAGTAACAAAGCCGATAACTAGTCCGGTGCGTCACTGAGAGCTAACACCTGGCCAAATTGTCCCAGTGTTTGTTCAATAAGTCTGAATTTCATTTAACTGAATATCAAAGGAATATTTTCAAAAATGTCCAGTTTTTCGACATGGAACCATCGAAAAGTTACAGCACAGAAGGAGGCCATTCAGCCCATCTTATCCATGCCAGCCCGAGGACACCCAGGTGCCCTTTCCAATCCCACCTTCCTTCACCCGGCCCATAGCCCTGCAGCTTACAGCACTTAAGGTGCAGATCCAGGTACTTTTTAAAAGAGTTTAGAGTTTCTGCCTCTACCACCAACTTGGGCAGCAAATTTCAGACACCCACTACCCTCTGCATAAAAAAGTTCTTCCTCATGTCCCCCCTACACCATCTGCCACTTATCTTGAATCTATGTCCCCTGGTTCTAGAATTCTCCACCAAGGGACACAATTTTATCCTGTCCAGTCTATCTATTCCCCTCATAATTTTTTACACCTCAATCAAGTCACCTCTCAGCCTTCTTTGTTCTAAGGAAAATAACCCCAACCTATCCAATCTCTCCTCATAGCTACACTTTTCTAACCCTGGCAACATTCTTGTAAACCGCCTCTGCACTCTCTCCAGAGCTATTACGTCCTTCCTGTAATGTGGTGACCAGAACTGCACACAATACTCCAGTTGTGGCCTCACCAGTGTTTTATATAATTTCAACATTATATCCTCACTTTTATGTTCTATACCTCTGCCAATGAGGGAGAGCATTCCATATGCCTTCTTTACACCTTGTCTACTTCAACTGCTGCCTTCAGGGACCCGTGTACTTGTGCGCCAAGATCTCTCACTTCATCTAACCCTCTTAGTATATTCCCATTTATTGTGTAATCCCTGTAACTGTTTGACCTCCCTAAATGTATGACCTCACACTTCTCTATGTTAAAACCTATCTGCCAATTTACCACCCACCCCACCAGCTTGTCTATATTGTTTTGGAGATTATGGCTATCCCCCACACTATCCACTACTCGGCCAATCTTTGTGTCATCTGCAAATTTCCCAATCATTCCCCCCACATTCACATCTGAATCCTTGATATATAACACAAACAGCAAGGGTCCCAACACCGAGCCCTGTGGAACACCACTTGAGACAACTTTCCATTCGCAAGGGCATCCATCGACCATTACCCTTTGTTTCCTGTTACAAAGCCAACCTTTTATCCAGTTTGCCACATTATCCTGAATCCCACAGGCTTTTACTTTCCTGACCAATCTGCCATGTGGGACCTTGTCAAATGCCTTGCTAAAATCCACGTACACAACATCCTCTGCACTACCTTCATCAACCCTTCTTGTCATTTCCTCAAAGAATTCAATCAAATTTGTGAAGCAGGACCTTCCTTTAACAAACCCATGCTGACCATCCCTGACTAGTCCATGCCTTTTCATATGACAGTTAATCCTTTTTCTCAGGATTGAATCTACTAATTTGCTCACCACCGATGTAAGACTAATTGGCCTATAATTGTTTGGCATTTTCTTTGATCCCTTTTTAAACAATGGAACTACATTTGCATTTCTCCAGTCCTCTGGTACCTCCCCTGTATCTAGTGAAGATTGGAAAATCATCCTCAGAGCATCTGCTATCTCCTCCCTGATTTCCTTTAGCAGCCTCGGAAACAATCAATCTGGCCCGGTGACTTAACAATTTCAAGGGTTTCAACCCTTCGAGTACTTCCTCTCTCTTTATGACTATCCCGTCCAATATCTCGCAGTGTTCTTCCTGGACTACTATATCTACATCCTCCCTTTCCTTTGTAAGCACGGAGACAAAATATTCATTCAAAACCCTTCCACAGCCTCTGCATCTACACAAAAGTTTCCATCTTGATCTCTGATAGGTCCCACTTTTTCCTTAACTAACCTTTTAGCATTAATGTATTGGTTAAACGTCTTTCGGTTATCTTTAACTTTACTTGCTAATCTTTTTTCTTGCCCTCTATTTGATTTTCTTATTTCCTTTCTCACTTCATCCCTGCACTTCCTATATTCGTCTTGGCTATCTGCAGTGCTTAGTTCTTCGTGCCTGTCGTCCGCTTTCTTTTTCTGTTTGATCTTCCTCTTATTCCTCTAGACAACCAGGGGGGGTCTAGATTTGGCAGTAACTGTTTGGCATTTCCTGTTTTCAGACAGTCATATTTTAGACGACCCGTCTGTAATAGATTTCATATCACCTTAAGCTATTAAATGCTCCACACAGTGCATTCAACTCCCGCCATTCGCTAACCCCTCTATTGCAAATTTGTTTACCCACACGAAAGCATTTGTACATCCAATCATGATTCACGGCCCCAAATCTTCACCCATCCATGATTTAACATCTAAAACTTCTCATCTAAAAGTATGTTGGTTGCAAAATAAATGAAAGCCTGAATTTAGAGGACATAAAAAATAATGCTTCAATGTTGTCTCTCCCATATAGACGGCACATGTGCCATCTCTAACTGCATGTGGTTTACTGTGATTTAAAGGATACAGTAACTCCCGGCCAGTATTTTGCAGTGCAGGTACAGTACAGCATTTTACTAAAAATGAGTGAGTCAGAGCCAAGCAGCAACTGTCCCAGGAAAGGATGACATTTAAACAAAAAGTCACAATCTTAGATAGACTGAAAAATGGTGCAAGTGCTACCATGTTGACAAGAGAATACTCTGTCAATGAATCCACAATCAGGTACATCAGGCAGTCTGAAGATAAAGTAAAGGCCAGTGTTAGTGTTTCCAGTAGTCGTACTGCCACGTTAACTTCTGTGAACAGGAGAGATCCACAATTAGAGGAAATGGAGAAGTTACTTAACATGTGGATAGAGCACCAGCATCAAAGGAGGACCCCAGTTAAAGATCCAATCATTCAAAACAAAGTACTTGAATTGTGCCAGAACATAAATAGTAGTTAAGAGGGTAGTGCTCGTGTCACCGGTGGCAATGAAGGTGGTGCAGAAGGTACCTCTCCTTCAACTTCCAAAGGATTCTCAGCCAGTACTGGATGATTCGATTGCTTTAAAAAGTGTTTTGGGCTGCATAATGTGAAGTTGGTGTAGGAGGCTGCTTCAGCTGGCCATGCAGCTGCAGGAGAGTTTCCAAAGGCGCTGCAGGAATACATAGATGAGAGAGGCCACCAGCCCGAGCAGGTCTTCAGTGCAGACAAAACTGGCCTGTTCCAGAAGAAGGTGCCAAATAGGGCCTACATTTCAAGAGAAGGAAAGACAGCTCCTGGTTTTAAAGCAGCAAAGGACAGGTTGACACTTCTGCTACGTGACAATGTGGCTGTCTTTAAATGTAAACCAACGCTGGTCAGAAAACCCTCGAGCTTTTAAAGGGGAAAATAAATCCCATCTGCCATCTTTAGAAAGGCTAACAGCAATGCCTGGTTTACACCTGTAGCATTTGAAAACTGGTTTGCTAATTGCTTTCTGCCAGAAGTCTGGACTTACCTGAGGTAAAAGACACCGTCTTTCAATGTCCTATTAATCCTCGATAATGCACCTGGGCATCCTCACTCTCTCTCTCATTTATCCAACCAATGGACAAGGGGGTCACTGCCTCATTCAAGGCTTACTACAGTTTCAGCCACATCCTTCATCTTATGGAAGCCTTTAACCACAGTCTGTGATTGCTGGAAGGAATTCAATATCCCCGTAGCAGTAGGCATAATTAAGGACTATGGAATGAAGTTAGAGTTTCAACCATAATTGCCTGCTTGGCCTGAGGGTATGATTTCACAGGGATCCCCAACATGGATGCTGAAGTGGTCAGAATTGTTGATTTGGCAAAACAAGTTAGAGGAGAGGGATTTGAAGACCTGACCACAGATGAAGTGGATGAACTGATGAAATTAATTGAATCTAAACAGGAGCAGGAGCAGGAAGAAGGACCTAAGAAGACTCAGTTCACAACCAAGAAGATGGCAGATCTCATAAGATCAGCTGAAGTTTGAAAAAACATACGGCAGACCATGATACAAGCATGGAAAGAAGCTTACCTTTTGTGGAGCAATTGACACTGCTATTGCCTCTTACCAAGAACTTTACAAAATTGAAAAACAAAAGGCAAAGCAGTCAACAATAACATTGTTCTTTTCATCCACATCAATGCCTGCACCAGCCACATCACCCATTCCCTCTAACTCCGCTCTCCAGTAAAGTACCTGGACTGTACAGTATACTGTAATTTGTAATTTGTACTATTCGATAATTGACAAGTTTTACACTGTCCTTCTTTTCTTGCATTGCCAAACAATTTCCAAAGTAATATTGCCTTACTCAAAAACATAGGCTTTATTGCTTCTTTTCCTTTATAAATTTCAAACATTGGGCTGGCTGGAACCTATCTAATTCATTCCCATTATAAAGTATGTTCACCTTTCATGATTTCACCCTTCACAAGATTTCACGGGAACATGACCCCTGCGAACAGCATACCTTTGCTGTAAGTTACTTTTGAACTGCAGTGCTTTTTATTATCTAAGCAAGCATGTAGAACCATGGCTTTGTCAACCGATGCAAAAAGCATCTGCAATTTCCCAGTTAGGATACATAGCTGAGTCCTGAAAGCGCAATTACTTCTTTTACTTAGACTACTGTGCAATTTCTCGGACTTAGTGCCAGAACAGACCGTCATAAACCCACTGACATAAATTGGGTTGCTCAGAGCTGCAATCTATGTGGAAGTGAATTTAAAGAGACCTATAAAAATAACCTTGCTTATTTTTTGTGGCTTTTTTTGCTCCTTTTCTTGGAGCAATTAGTGGCTAAGGGGATTCATACTCACATTTATTAGGAATGTCCACAATATAGGCACAGCGAGTTACCCAGTGACATTCCCATTTAAACAACAACAACTTATACATCCCAAGGCACTTCAAGGGAGCATTATAAAACAGAATATGACATTAAGCCACATAAGGATATATTAGGGCAGATGGCCAAAAACGTAGTCAAAGAGGTAGGTTTAAGTATTGTCTTAAAGAAGGAAAGCAATGTAGAAAGACAGAACAGTGTAGGGATCATATTCAAGAGCTTAGGGCCAAGGCAACTGAAGGTGCAGCCACCAACGGTGGAGCAATTAAAATCAGGAATGCACAAGAAACCAGAATTAGAGGAACACAAATATCTTGGAGAGTTTTAGATCCAGAGGAGATTACAAAGATTGGGAGGAACAAAGTCATGGAGGCATTTAATGAATATTTAATATTTTTCCTAGTATTTAATTGGACAAAATTTCTATTCATTCGATACTGGATGTTAGATAAAAGTAGTCTGATAATTTAGCAACAGTGAAGGAGACAGGAGGGTTGTTGTTGATGTAGAGCTGGGTGTCATCACCATACATGTGAAAACTAACATTATGCCTTCAGATGATGTCACCAAGGGGCAACATGTATATGAGAAATAGGATTAGGCCAAGGGTAGATCCATGGGAGACACTGAAGGCAATGATGTGGGAGCAGGGAGAGAAGCCATCGCAAGTGACTGCCTGGATATGATTAGAAAAATAAGATTGGAACCAGGTGAGAGCAGTCCACCCAGCTGGATGCCAGTTGAGAAAGGCATTGAAGGGGAGGATAATATGGTTAAGCATGTCAAAGTCTGCATACAGGTTGAGAAGGATGAGGAGGGAAAATTTACTTTTTCCATTGTCGCATAGGATGTCATTTGTGACTTTGATAAAGGCTGTAGCAGAGTCAGAAGTGTAATTGATGATTGAAACCTGGAGTTCCAGGATAGATGGGAACTGATTTATTTATGTTTTGTAAGTTACAGCTGAAAAGGGAAATGTTGTACAAAAGTATTAAGGATTCTTCTACTTAAATTATCAACACTCATATGACATTTGTGATGATTGACTGGTCATTTTTTAATGAAGTTACCTTTTTGGTCCTTTGTGTAAAGATCTACAAAATCAAGTTTACTGAAGTGAAATTCTGTGACTACTTTAATTTATTTTGATGCTGGGCCAGGGTAGAAAGGTATCTGATCAATTAATGAACTGCGGAACAAAAATTGCCCTAGATTTTCATGTGAGAAATGAACTATTTCCAAGTGGTTTTGAGGTCTAAAGTGAAGTAAACTGTGACCATGTGGTTAACTGTCACCAACATTTTCCACCAACAAGATTGCCAGTCAGTATTATTGCCCATGTCTCTTTCCTAGAGTCCACTATGTCATATGTGATTAATGATGGTGACCAAAGTTCCTGCACCATTTCACTCACTTTGTCCCTAGGCCAACCTCATAGAAAGCTCACTGTTTAGCTGACAGTATGAGAAGTGTGGTAGCATTCCCTGAGGTAGATACCCTGCATTGAGAAGGTCATTTTAGATTTTCTGACAGAAGCTCACAGTAAATTTGCCAATGCTGGTTAGTTCTTGCTTTAAAATTTCTTTGAAGGCTTCTTCTGACAGGTTTTGTGAGTACTTGAGATTCTAGATTTCTGGTTTACAAATTTCAGGTGGGTCTGTAATTGAGCGAGCAATTTGCCCAGCCACCTGAAGCAGGTGGGAGGCTGCTTACATATGCAAATCAAGGTCCAACGCCAATTATAGGACTCCAGTTTTCAGACCAATGACCAGAGCATCTGCAGTGCTTAATCCACACATTTGTACCAGACATCAGTTGGCCTAACCTACGGTTCTTAAAGGGAATGTTGAAGGCTACTTATAAAATGGCCCAGGAAACTCCTTGTTTTTTTTTATGTGGGGCCAGGAGAAGGAAACCTACCATTTAATACATCAAAGGAAAACTGCATCACAGATTTACTTGGAGATAATGGTTCTGCAATGCATATTCACTCTGGGTTGGTATACTTAAGGTGAATTTTAAGCTCTCATCTTGTGCCTCAGGTCAACCTTGTTGCATTTTCACAGCAAGACTTGCATATATCTTTTTTCCAGAGTTCTGAAAGGGTTGAAAGGTTCTGGAACAGAACAACATAACTGAGATTGAGGCGTCCAAAAAGGTTTTCCCATTGTAAAGAAACCACATGTTTTCGCATATATACTTTGAACCTGTGAAAGCTTGTATAGTCAACAGTCAACCATTGTTTCATATGGAGGATATTGTTCTTGTTTTAAGGGATTCTATTACTCAAGATGGCATCCTAAAAGTGCTTGCCATTGAGTTGTGTTCTTTAAGGCATAGGAGGGGTAGACATCAAACAGAGTAAGCTATTCATCCCTGCTGCTCTGGTTGGTACTGAATCAAATTCTCCAATGCCACTGCAAGCAGATGTCACCTTTCTACTTTTTTTCCTCAAATTTACGCATGCCTGTACTACAACATGCAACTGTTAGATTTTTTACAAACCCTTATGTAAAATATGGACTCTAAGTGAACTGGTGCCACGAAAACAATTCTGACAATATCAATGAAATGATCGCAGAAAGCTCTGCTTGAACTCTTTTTGATCCATGGTTTCAAACAGGTGCTTCAGGTTACGGAGAAGGCATTACTCATATTCATGGAGGTACAGCTGAACTTCTTACTTCTATGTGTAAACTGATGGTGAAAGGAAATACTCCACAGAAGTGGGGGCTGGAGAAATATGATGTATATGCTTCTATAATTTATGCACTGATCATCAAATACTGATAACTTCATTTACATAAAGGGAAAACTTGAGTGGAATGCATGTTCTATAATGATCATCTCACTGGAATCCAGTTGGGTCTAATGTTGAATTACTTTTGATTTACATCTTCAGGTTCATATTTTACTGCTGTGTAGATGTAAAAGCAGCTGATGGCAATAATAGTGAAACCCTCCACGAAATATGTATTTGTTACTAGTTCAACTTTAGACAGATTAGGCCAAGTTGACTTAGTCACAGATGACGTATCATGCTTCTGGCACAGAATAAGAACTGTTTGAATGCATTATCTTGGCACTTCCATCTCTTTACTCACACTGAAGGCTACATATGCCTTAGTGAGTTTGGGATGTAAAGAAAACTGCTAAAACTATAAGAAATCACTCAATATAAGACACAGACACATTTATTAACCACTTGTCACAAATTTAGCAATGTGTGCATTACTTTTCTTGGAATCTCTCTCCTTTCACTCTTGTTATGGTTGTTTCGCCTTTTTTATTTTTTTTTTGCTGTCTGTTTTACTGCTTTCCTTCACTATTCACGTTTTCTTACTCTTTGAGACTTTCTTGCTACTCTTTCCCTGCTTTAAATTATCTATCTGTAATTGTGACTTCTCTGCTGCTGAGACAGTTATCATTTCCTGACACTGAACCTGATTGTACCACTTTCCAAACTAAATTCTTCCATGGAGAAACACATGGAAAAACATCTGCAATTAACACAATCTGGCTTCCACTTTTATGAGCCATGCATCAGAAAAAGGAAGCTGCAATTTCAAATCGCACAGCCTCATTTTGACTTGTCAGCCAATCTGTAATTGAATGGGGAGGCCAATGGGTGGAGCTCTTCACTATAGCAGGGGATTTTGTTCTGTTACCACCAGTTTTCTTGTTGTTCTGGAAAGGTGGGGGTGCAGAACTGGGTAGACATTCCAATGTCAGATGCCCTCCCATTCTGGTTTCTACCAGATGGAGGCGCATCTACCATACAATGGCCAGGCACTGGGCTGGGTGTAAAAGTGGCATTCTATGTGACCCTGTGGGATTCCTGTCTGGTAAGGTAGGTTAAAATTACCTCTATGTCAGTTAGCAGCTTTGAAGAGAAGATAGATTATAACATGCATATCCTTCATCAGAAATGGTGATCAAATTTGCTTTTCTGCCGTCAGCTCAAAAGTAATCCATTATGACCCACCTTTTAGGGAAGCAGCAGAAATATAAAGTTAAACAACTAAATCGACCACATGTATACATCAACAATCTGCAGTAAAGTTAAATCCTTCCCACAGACACATGCCATAGCCTACAAAATCTGGCTTCAGCAAAGACAGCTTAAATATCTGCCAATTAAACAAGGAGACATGCATAAGTCATTTTGCAAATCAGAGCAAATACATTGCCCCTTTCTAAGCTCAATCATAATGAAATTTAATTAAACACTAACAGTCACATTTAAAAACTCACAGCTGTGTAAAATGCAAAACATTTTATGTTTTCTTTTAAACTGTTTGATGTCATATCAGTGTGTAACCAAAAGGTTCTAATTACCCAAAGGCCTTAGTCTGTCTGATCATGTGCCCATTTCAATGCCACAAAAATGTTAGTTGTTCTTTTCTTTGGCTGCACTTTCCAATGCAGTATTATACACAGGAAGCTCATAAAACTGCCTAGAATGGATGACAATAAGAGTCCTGGAACATGCTAGTGAGACCAATTTCCCTGCTGTCAAAGTAAGTGCAACACATTCTAAGTGACACCCATACTACATTACATTCGTGACTATACTTCAAAAATACTTCATTGGCTATAAGGCGCTTTGGGATGTCCTAATGTCGTGAAAGATGTTGTAAGGATCTGCTTGGTGTCCCACGAAGAGGTTCAAAGGCTTGTAAGGTTGAACGGTAGTGTTTATTGGTAACTTATAACTATTTACAAATGTACAAAGTATAGCCCAAGCTGGGGGCTAACTTCATGCTGACTTCTACTCAAGTCTCTCCATACAACTTGTCTCCTGTCTACTGTCACGTGTCTCCCGACATCATACTGGGGGCAGTACTGTTCCCCAGGCCCATATTAACCCTGGATATGCCAAAAACCCTTGTACTACATCGCCCCACAAATCTTTACCCAATCTTTCTTTACATGCTACCCCTTCTTCTCCCCTCAAGTCTCTGATTTTATAAATCCAGGTGGTCTGAAGGCTGAATGATTCTTCCAGGTCTCGCTCTGGTCACATTTGGAGGAGTGGTAGGCTTAGTTGCTTTGGACAAGCTTTGTTGGTTTGGTGTTGAAATCATCGTATTCTGTGTTTCTGGCACTTGGATGTCTGCATCTGATTCACTTTTTTCGCTCCTTGAAGTTGAACTTTTCCTTATCAACAACCCATCAGCTTTGTTTCGACACCATTGGCGTGTCTCATTCCTTCTGAAGGGAATGTTCACTCCGATCCTTCATAGTAAGAACATAGGTTTCTTTTTTCTGTGGGGCCCATCGTGATGTTTCTGGAAGTTGAAGATATATCTCCATTCCCTTTGAATGTTCCTCATCCATGAGCTCAACCTGTATTTTGGCTTCTATCGTTGCACTGTGTACTTTCCTGTGCCCTTGTACCTCACTGAGGTGTGCTCTGGTGAGTTGATGATTGCTACTCTCCTGCTCCAGCATCACTTTGCATCTGTGGAGAAAGAACAGGGTTAGTGTTTCAAGTCTGTATGACCCTTCTTCAGAGCCAAAGCGAAGTTCTCTTCTTCTACTCCTCCACTTCTCTTCAGCTCTGAAGAAGGGTCATATGGACTCGAGATGTTAATTCTGTTTCTCTCTCCACAGATGCTGTTAGACCTGCTGAGTTTTTCCAGCATTTTCTGTTTTTGTCTCATCGTTCTGCTGTTGGTCATTCTCACGTGTGTCTTCTGCTCAAGATATGGTGGTACTTATCTGAAGGTTTGGTTGGCCTGGCCAAAGAGGAGCTTCTGCCGCCTGCAAGGAAGTTGGACAAACTAGCTCTGCAAAGAGTGAAGACAATTCAGAGCTGAAGTCCCAGTCAAGAGAGTCTTCACTGGTGGACTACTTGGAAACTTGCAGTTCTGTGTAGTTGATGACAGAGGTTGTCTTCTGCCATTTTGGGGACATTAAGAGCAATACAGGCACCCTTGCTTAAGAGAGAAAAGGATTGGTTTCAGGTGACGTACAAAATTTCGAATATCTGCTTGTTGCCATACCGGGGTGTTTCTAGGATGATGCCTATGACCAGAAGTTGGATTCCTCCAGGGCCATATAGTGATGTGTCTGTTGTTTGTAGCCAGAGGTCTTTCAGCCACAGTTCCTTACCTGAGAGGACTGTCACACTGGCTCCCATATCTAATTTGAAAATGGTGAGGTGACCATTTACAGAGATGTCAGCATTTCTACACAAGAATCCAGGATCCTTGATGTCACCCAAGAAACATGGTTGGACTTCTTCCTGGTGTGCTACCTCAATATGGTGGACTGTTTTGGGATCTTCTGCATATCTTGATGTCTTAGACTTGCTCTCGCCTGTAAAGCCTTTTGGCTCCACAGCTGAAATGGTCTCCTGCCATCATCTGTTTTGGGTATTGTTTTCCTTGGCCTGGAGTCTCCCCGCACTTTTGTTGCTTCATGAGCTGGACAGTGGGGTTGCTGTATACCATGGCTTAACCTCACCACATATAATGGACCGGTGTTGTTGGTGAATTTCAGGCTGCCTGACTATTTGGATGGCCTTTTCTGGAGTGACACCTTCTTCTGCCTGTAGTATGTCTGAAAAGGGCATTATCAGCTACACCAGCTACTATTCGGCCTCCTTTGAGCTCTGACTTAAGGTTGCCATAATCACAGCCTTCAGCCAATCTGTAAAATTTGTTTATGAAAGAGTCAATGGGTTCTTCAGGCTGTTGGACTCGCTTGTTGAACTTTGCATGATATAAAATTTTGTCACTTCTTAAAGTAGATATCGAAGGATGTCAGAACATCTTTAAACTTATTTGAAGGTTCATTTATTCCTTGCCTTACAATGACGTCATCAGCTATCGGACCTACTGAGTACAGCAGTGTATTCACTCGTTCAGCCACTAACTTCTTATCTAATCCTGAAGATATCATGTATTTTGAAGATCTTTATCACCAAAGCCCCCAATTCTGCACCCAGTCTGGCACCCCTTGTATCAGCAAAAATTGATCTGATTGGATTGATTTATTATCCATGGTTGCTTTTCAGCTGAAAGGATTACAGCTTTAAATGCTGTATCACTTTTAAAGATGGCACTGCAGTAACCGATTTTTCAATGCTGCTTCCTGCGCTTGTCAGATTTTGATGGGCTCCGCAGTATTCGTAGACCCGAACTCAAAGGGATTGATTTCTTGCAGCAAATTTTTAAATCAAAGATTGGGGCCCATTAGTACACTTTCGGAGTTTTTTAGGGTGCTTAAAAGACAATTCTCGACTTTAGCTGAATTCTAAAAACTTTGTTCCTTTCTTTCAATGGAGCTCGGCCACCACATGGCATTGACTCTGAACCCGGGCTGGTTGTGGTGATTAACGAAATGGACTGCTCTGATTGATTAATAGCCTGAAGACTTTTAAAGGCTAGTTCAGCCTTAGATCTGAATTTATGCTCACCATTGCAGGCCCTTTGACTCTGCAATCAATGGGGATACACAATGGCCATCCATGTGCTCTGGTGGAGTCCGTTAGCCAAACAGTGGATTTTTCTTCCGCCCATCTGCCTACACATCTCCAATGAAGCTTCTTTTTGGGCGATCTCCAACTGTGTTCAAGTGCATGTCAGTCAGTTTAGGATGCTGTCTTTAGTTTTTCAGTGTCCTTCACCAGCTTCTTCGGTTCTGGGTTGGTTCATTAGCTGCCACCATGTTGTAATGGTTTGTTCGCAGAGGCTTATAAGGCTGAATAGTAGCGTTTATTGGTAACATACACATATGTACAAAGTATATCCAAAACTAGGAGCTAACTTCATGCTGACTTCTACTCTTCATACAACCTTGTGTCCTGTCTACTGACATGTGTCTCTCTACATCATACTGTGGGTAGTACTGTGTTCCAGTCCCACATTAACCCTTGCTATACTGAACACCCTTAAGTCTTTCTTCCTTCCTATCTATTGTAGAATCAGTATTGTAAGCATTAGCAAGTTAGTTTCCCTTTCTTGCTGGCAACTACAGATCAGATAATTCAAACGATTGTTGAATGGAAACTGAAGGATAAGCAGAGGCATATATTCTGGACCTTGATCAACTAATTCATGAGCACCCAAGTTGTGGGTGTACTGTGATGTCAGCTTTGCCATCTTCTAACTGCATCCGATAGATTTATTTGTAGCACACATACAAACAAAATATTTCATCTCATGAGAAAAATTAACAAAATATAAATAAAATTCACAATTCAAAATACTATCAAGCTTTACAAGAAAATACATATCACGTTGTATGCGTCCATCATCAGAACTGAACATTGAAAATTATCCAGAAAGTTGATTCTTTTCATCATGTTCAGCCCAAATACAATGGTGAGGGAGAGGCGTTGGCAACCTGAACTCAGGCCTGTGCCAATGATGATGACCAGCTGCCAACTTCCATGCAAACAGAGCCTGTAAGGCCTCCTTCTGATTGTTATCTGATTTTTCTGGTAATTTCTGTTTGCTTCTCCTGGCAGCACTGATGCGATTACAAACACCACAGTCAGGATTAACCCTATTTCTATTGCCACATGGATGGGGGGAGTGGGTGGGGGGGTGGTGGGGGGTGGGGGGTGGGGGGGTGGGGTTGTTGGGTGGGGGGGTGCTGGGGGGTGGGGTGTGGGGGGGTGGGGTTGTTGGGTGGGGGGGTGGGGTGGTGGTGGTCAGATGTCAGTGCCCAACATGTAGCCCTAAGAGAGCAGTAGCAGCCTTCCAACAAATGTACAACTCTAAGAAATAAAACAAAACTGTAGATTCCAGGAATCTGAAACAAGAGCAGGAAAGCGGAAAACACAAACTGTCAATCGACAGCTATGGATAGAGCAGATGTTTTCATTTGCCAAAGAGAAAAAGTTGGTCCGATGCAAAGGTTCTTAAGCTGGGGGCGCGACTTCCTGAGAGGGTGCAATGAGGTTATCAAAGAGGGATGAGAAGGACAAGTTGGCCAGAGCAAGCCACGCAAGATTGCATGACCAACTGAAGTGCATTCTGGAGAGAATTCAACATAGAGGGGGATGTTTGATTTCCTGCTGATTGAGATAGAAGCAGGCATTGGGTCAGCAGAAACAGAAACAGAAATACCTGGAAACACCCAGCAGGTCTGACAGCATCGGCGGAGAAGAGCACAGTTGACATTTCGAGTCCTCATGACCCTTCAAGCTCTTCTCCGCCGATGCTGCCAGACCTGCTGAGTTTTTCCAGGTATTTCTGTTTCTGTTTTTGTTTTGGATTTTCAGGATCCGCAGTTTTTTGTTTTTATCTTTGGGTCAGCAGAGCTGCTTTTATTTCACACCAAAAGCAGCCCTGATAGGTCAATCTTTTGATCTTGCAAATTGGGCAGAGATTCAAATTTCCCACTGGAATCACCTATGATGTACCACTTCTGACAATGGGACTCTTGTTGGTGATTCTCGTTATTTGTTTAGACAGCTGCTGGCACCCAATAGGTGTCTCTTGACAATACTGTAGCTATTTTCTACCAGTACAGATAGTTCCCTCCCTGAATTTCGAGCGGCACTGAGCAGCCATTTCACATGAGCAGGGGAGAAACTGACTCTGCACATCTGGAACACAAGCCAAAAGACGGAAGCTTGGCACTTGTTCCAAAACAGGACACTCAACCTCCTTTGGATCACACTGTACAACTGCAGCCGATAATCTCGCTTCCCCAAGTGGCTCACCATTTGGGGTTTTCCCAAAATCACCCACTTGAAAACTTAACCATCCCACTGGTGAATCCTGGGAATGGGGTGCACGGTGTGGTTGAAGAAGTAAATATGAGAGGAGAAGAAGCATGGAAAATAGCAGCTGACAGTATTTCTGTGGAGTAAGCAGGATCACACCTTCCCTCCTGGCTCCACATTAAGGTATGTGGCAAAACAAGAACTTACCAATTCTTCAATGGCCTCTTGCACTCCCTTTACGGGTCACTAAATAAGTCATGTGTGTGCCGTGCGGAGCCAAATTTAGCACCAGGGTCCGAGAACAGGCATAAGGCCCCTGATTACTGTACGACAGAGGCTTTCTAGTTATTTTAGGCGGGCACCTTGGCAAAACCAATTTCTCCCCAAAATTTCCCAAACATCCTGAAATTACAGTGAATGGGGCAGGTAGAAAGGTGGGCTGATGTGAATTGTTCTCCCCGCAGGGCAGCTGTAACAGTAGTGGAAAAAAACAGAGACATGGAAGCCAGCAATGGATTTATAAAGTCAACCGCTCTTCAAGTGCCAAAAGCTAAAGTGAAGTCCAGATTACTCAAACGACTTCCCACATTTATAACACAATAACTTGAATTCTTCTCCCATTGGTGGGTTTGTACTGGTGTGGTCCTCATGTCCACCAATCTGCAGGCTTTACCGGCACACCAATAATTCCACCACTCACCATTACTCATCATGTACAACAGTGTGTTAATTAGGTGGCTTTAAATGAAGAGATTTTTCAAGCAGGTTTTTCACAGACTGAAGATTATGTATGCCTCTCCATGAATTTAAATGGAACAGCAGACATAAGTGAAAATGGTTTGATGTCAATTAAGAGTAGTAAGGTGCTATTTAATAAGTGCTGCCTTAAGAATTCTTGCCCTTCAAAACATAGTTTAATGAACTAAATTAAGAATTGAGAAAGAAAGTAATTTTAATGAAGGACTTGTGCATATTTCCTCAGCTTCAGATTTTAATTGAAAAGCAAGTATTTTGTTCCAAGTCAAATTTAGTACAATCAGCTTAACAAAAATAAGGATGTCAAAGTGTTGCCAGTGACAGAATGCAGGGTCTTGTCAATGGAGTTTTCCCAATTGTTGTTAAGTCATTTCCCAAAGAAATTGTTCACTTGGCAGCTGGATTACTGAACTTCTGACAGTTATGGTGTTTAAAGTGGCTTTTTAGCTGCTCCAGAAGTATTAATGGATCACTATTACAATTATGTCATGATTAGCTGCGATTTTTTGGTATCTCTAAAGACATTGCATTCTCAGGAGGCAGATATTTCAGAATTGTGTTCCTGCAACTTCATCGGTAGGTTGTAAATTTCTATGAAGAATGAATATTTCTACTTCCATTTAATAAAAATCAAGAATCTAGCCACAGGTGAATCTTATTCAGACAAAAGGTTGAATTACCATAAATTAACTTGAGGTGCAAAGGATGGGCTTTGATGCTAGTTGAGGAAGTGCAGAGAATAATATTACATAAGGTGCTTTGAGCCACACTCTAAGTGCTATAACGAACAGCGAGTTTCCTTAATGGGTTAGCTCAGGCATTAAACTAAGGCCAGGATTTTCAGCTCGGTGTGTGGGTGTCCGAGTGTGAAATAGCGTGCAATAACGTCAGACAAACGTCCCAACGTCACCGTGCATTCACACAATATTTCAGTCAGCAGGAGTCGGCAGCATGCCCACCGATAATTAAGAGGACTGTTAAGCCCATTAATTAATTAATTGAATTGAATTTTCCATGCCCATCCAACCTTATGGTTGGTGGACGGCCATATAGGCCAAGTAGCCTTTGCGATTTTTTGCGAAACTTCATCCACGGGCAGGATGAGGTTTTGACCAGTGATTTTTAAAAAACTTTTAAAACTGTTTTTTAACATGTCCCTGCTCATGTGACATTGATTTTCAATTCTTTATTTGTAATGTTGAAAATCTTCAGCTCCCTGAGGCAGCTCTGTGCCTTCAGGGAGCTTTCACTGAGCGCACCCCCGCACATGTGCTGACTTCCGTGCTCACCCTCCTCCTGCCCCCGCCCCGGCAGTGCTGAGACTCTGAGCGTTGCCTTTCATGTTGTCTGGCCATTAATTGGCCAGCCAGCGTGAAATCGTGGTCAGGGCCCAATCATGGACGGTCCAGTTTCATGGCCACTCCTGGGCCTGCCCACCATGCACACCCGACAAGGTAAAAATCCTGCCCTAAATGTTCGTAAATGAGGATTTGTCATACCGGTTTTCGTTGATGCATTGGTATCATATTTAATCCTGAGATAAGTTTCTGGCTACATAGCCACATCATCACTGTGACTGTCTATTTCCACCTGCATAACATTGCCCGACTTCACCTCCAGCTCATCAGCTGCTGAAACCCTCACGCATACCTTTGTTACCACTAGACTTGATTATTCCAACAAACCCCTGGCAAAGCGCCTATCTTCCACCCTCCGTAAGCTTAGTCATCCAAAAGTCTGCTGCCCATAGCCTAACAGCACCGAGGTTTTATGAAGGGGAAATTGTGTTTGACAAATTTATTCTTTGAGGCAGTAACGAGCAGTTAAAGGGGAACTAGTAGATGTGGTGTATTTGGATTTCCAAAAGGCATTCAATAATGTGCCACATAAAAGATAATTAAGAGTTCATGATGTTGGGGATAGCATAGATAGAGGATTTTCTGCCATGGTGAAGAGATTCTCTTTTGTGGCAAAAAAAATCCAGGCCTTTATGTCCTCTTCACAATCTTGCTTTCCCACCTATTTTTGTCAACAAATTTGGTTACAATACAATCTGTTCCTTCTTCCAAACAGAAAACAGACAGTCAGGATAAATGGGTCATTTTCAGATTGTCAAACTGTAACTAGTGGAGTGCCACAGGGATCAGTGCTGGAGCCTTAACTATTTACAAACTATATTAATGACTTGGAAGAAGGAACAGATTGTATTGTAGCCAAATTTGTTGACAAAAATAGGTGGGAAAGCAAGTTGTGAAGAGGACATAAAGGCCTGGATTTTCACCACAACAGAGAGTCTCTTCATCATGGCAGAAAAGCTGGAAATGGACAAAAACTCTAAGTCCTGCCCTGAACCCAGCATTTCCTACCTGTGCGGGAATGGAACTGGAGCTCGGTCAGGGTTCATGCATGTGCAATTCGCAGAGGCAGCTGGTTATTTCAATCACCAGCTGCCTCCACTGAAGTGGGATTTTTGAACCCTAGCTGCATGAATCCTGGCGTGCACAGAGCAGACCACGTAAGAGGAAATCTGAACTTGGTGGATTATTTGGTTAGCTGGGGTACCCTTTAGCATAAGGTCCCTGGACACCTTTGCGAGAGGTAAGGCACCCTTTTGGATGGTTAGAATTAAACTTGATCATGTGCATTTTATGCACAAATTCATTGGAACTGTCAAGCTGTCCAGGAATTGTCAAAGCTGTCCAGGAAGTATCAAAGGATACTAGGTGAATTGACTTGGACTTTGGACAAAAATCTGGACCAAAGAGTCATTACGCTTTGAAATTCTCCACCACAGATAGCAGTGGAGGCTGGGTCATTGAATATATCAAGGCTGAGTTAACTAGATTTTTGATCTAAAACAAAGTCAAAGGTTATGGGATGTCAGATAGGAAAGTGGACTAAGGCTACAATCAGATCAGCCATGATATTGAATAATGGAGAAGGCTCGGGGGACTGAAAGGCCTACTATTGCTCCTGTTTCTTATGTTCTTATTTTCCTATGTAAGGACCCCTGTGCTCACTGTCCTATATTGGCCCCTGATTAAGCAATGCCTTGATTTTAAAATTCTCATCCTTACTTTCAAGTTCCTCCATGGTCTTGCCTGTTTATCTCTGTCACTTCCTCCTGTCCTGCACCTTCCAAGCTACCTACATTCCTACAATTCTGGTCTCTTGAGCATTCTAGATTTTAGTTGGGTGTTTTATAAAAGGTAAGAACTCCTATAGCACCTGCAGCTGTCTAGGCCCTAGGCTGTGGAATTCCCTCCCTAAACTTTTCTCTACAATTCCTTCCTCCTTTTAGACACTTCTCAAAATCAACCTCTTTGACCAAATGTTTGGCTATCTAGCCCAATATTTTCTTACACAGCTCATTGTCAAATTTTGTTTGATTATACTCCTGTGGCATGGCATCTTACTATTTTAAGGGTGCTATATAAATACAAGCTGTTGTTATTATTGATGATTCTGCAACATCATCTTTGTAACCAGCATCTGCACCCTGCTTTCACCCTGACTGCAGGTCAGTCTCCTCCATCTCTATGGATTGAAAACCAGCAGTGTGCAGCAGCTGATGATGATCTTAGAGACTATTAAAGGGGTTCTATAAGAAAGCCCCTGTCTTGAGGCACCTGGAGAGTTGCTTCAAGATTATAATACCATACTTTATAAAGATTGTGGGAACTGCATAGGCCTCAAGGTGTCTGCACTGTGTCCTTGTCAGTGACTCAGGGCGGAATCGTCCCAGATTTGCACTAAGAGCAGCAGCAAGCAGGAAAAATGACTTTTTACCTGCCGGCCGCAATGGTGGCTTCCCACACTGTATCCCAATCCCATCGCATTAATTATACATTCCCAAGCACTCATTCGCACGCCACGCCATCACCTCACTGCCTCCTCATGCCAGGCACCACATTTTAAGTGCAGCCACGCAGAAACCTCTCAGTGCTTCCAGCTCATGAGTGCTGCACAGAAGACACGTCCCCGAAAAGCAAAAAGACTGTAGCCCCGCAGTTTAATGACGTGTCCCTCGAGCACCTTTTGGATGCAGTGGAGGCTCACCCCAGCTCTGGCCAAAGGAGGGGCATCACCAATCCAGCATGGTGGGAGCAGTGGTCAGCGCCAATGCCCTGCAAAAGAGGATAGCCACCCAGTACTGCTACAGTATGAATGGTCTCATCCATTCCACCAGGGTAAGTCATTCTTCTCATCACTCTTAACTCACACACTCACAAACCCACCTTACATCCACAGGGATCTCACTTCTCAAGGAACAACACCACTAACTCTCACACATACCCTCACATCTCCATCAGGCTCGTATCCTCTAGAGCTCGTGTCCTCATCCCGTCCATGACTCTGCTCTCACCACACAAACATTCCACACAGTGCCATGTGTCCTGCTCACACTCTCTCCAATTGTTTTCATGCAGGAGAAGCCTGTTCACATCAGCAGGGAGAGGTCCCAGACCGGGGTGAAGTGGCCCACATTAGGCCTCTCACTCACTTTGAGGAGCATGCCATCGCGCTGACTGGTCAGGATGTGGACCGTGCCTGTAGTGACGGTGAGGTCGGCGGCGAACACCTTCGTGAGGCTCCTGCACCGTATCATTCCTCTCTCAACATAACTGAATGCTCTCTCTCCTGCTTTTGACTCTGCTGCCATGCACTAATTATCTCTTCTTCAGTTCACAGGGAGCTCTGCCAAGCGACCTATACCCTCAGCCAGCCAATCCCTCAGCTCCATCCACATCCTCTCCTCCAGCCAAGAGGACACCTCTCAATGAAGAGTTGGAAATAAGCAGCCTGGAAAACCCATCACAGCGCTTACCCACACCCTTCACCAACGCATAGGCACACAGCTCAGTTGGACCCAGATCTAGAGCAGGCTCATCACAATCTGGTGGTCACCACATGAACATGTGTCCTCAGCAGGAGGAGCCAGGTTCGGCCGAGCTCCCCGGCACTTTGAGGACTGCTGGGGATCAGGCATCTGTGAGGTCCAAGTTAGATGATGAACCTCTGGATTTGGCCTTCCAACTCATCCCGGAGAGTCAGCAGAAGGTGGAGGAACATCACACAGAGCTATTGGAAGCCCTCAACAAAGTGGCAGGTGAACTGGAGGAGTGCGTCAGCCTGTTCTCTGGTGAAGTGGTTCTTACATGTGCACGTATTGTGCTCTCCATGGGGAGGATGGCAGATGCCACGGAAACCCTGGTCCAGCAGAACATGGAGGTGTGTGCAGGCCTGCACTCCATCGCGGTAGCCATGGGTGAATTGCTATAGTGGCAATGCGAGAGGGAAACGGGGCACCTCGACATTCCCCCCAGGTGCTCCTTCCCCTCAAGGCATCAGGCTGGGGCCCCCAGACACAAAGAAGGGAGGAGGAGCGGCAGCTGGACACCCCTGGGTCATCCGCTGAGGAATCTCAGAGGCTGTGCCCACTCTCCAAGTCCCCTTTGCCTATGACCCACCCCTCAACCCCATCCTCTGTTGCTGCAGGAGGACAGCCAAAGCAAGCTGGGGCCCCCAAGGCCTTGGCTCTCCAAAGGACCCATGCTGAAGGCATCAGAGGCAACAGGACCAACCATTGCACAGGCTGTCTCCACACCTGCTGCAGATGTCAGGACAGCAACTAGAAGTCTAAGGCGTTCAAAAGTTAAGAAATTCTGATCACAGAATTGGTTGCACGAGTGAACTCATTTTGTCACTTTACAATCTGGAAATATATTCACTTTGGCCAAATAATTTGTAATAGTGTCATTCAGCTTCATAGACAGACTTCATGAGCCCTCCCACTGCTTCTCCCCCCACTAGCAGTTCATCTGTGCGCAGCCAGACCATGAGTGATTCTGGAATGAGAAGTGGCAGGGCCTTTTGCAACCTCGTGCAAGCACTCTCCCATGCACACTCATCTCAATGTCCTGAGCATTTTCAATGTTGCCTGCTGGGGTTCACTTTCAGCTGTCCATCTGAGCTGACCTGCAACTCCACACACCCACTGATCACACTCCCATGCAGCAACTGTTCTCGCCCACCAGGATTCTGGTTTCACTTTCGATTTAGCCAGCATGGTAGTGCTACAGTTTTTCTTTCATTTCCCCCATCCTTCCCCCTCCCCCAGTCATCCATTTCTTTTTCCCCCATCACTGTGGACCCCCCCTGGCATCACCTTCCACCTCCCCTCTGTGACCTACCAGCCATAGCTCTTTTCTTCTGGGGATTTCCAGGGCCAGAATTTTCCGCTCAGCGAGCGGGAACGGGGCTCACTCACTGAGGTGTAAAATAACGCGTGGTAACGTTGGGCGAACGTTCTGACGTCACCGCATGTCACTTAGATTTTCAGTTCGGCGGGCGTGCAGCCGAGTCGGTTGCGCACCCACCGAACTGTCAAAAGCCTATTAAGGCCATTTAAGTATCAAGTAAAGTAATAAATTGAGCTGCCCGTCCAACCTTAAGGCCCAGGCAGCCTTCACATGTTTCATGGAACCTCGTCCACCGACAGAATGAGGTTTCACGAAGGGTTTATAAATTTAATAAATTTTTTCATTAATGTTCATTGATATGTCCCCGCTCATGTGATACCGTCACATGAGGGGACATGTCTTAAAATTTTTTTCTTTTCTTTATTTAATTTTTTAAAACTTAAACTAATTCCCCGAAGCACCTCTGTGCCTCGGGGAGATTCCTGCACTCTTTCGCGCACATGCATGAAAGAGCGCAGGCCCCGACTCAGGGAACGCACTTTCGGGCGTGCATCACACTGCGCGGACCTTCATTGGCCCGCCCAAATAAAATGGTGGCATGGACCCAATTGGGCGCCAATCAGGTCCACGCCCTCCCCTGTACAACCCCCCCCCCCAGTGACCCAGTGAGGGGAAAATTCCCCCTCCCCCCCGGTGAAAATGCTTTCCTCACCCACCCTCCATCCACATTAACCTCCCCGACCTCCTTCTTCTCACCCCCAGAGTCCGTGTCTGCCACCGAGCCCCACCAGCCACCCTCACCATGCCTTCTGCTAAAAGCATCGAACCTTTAGCCTCCCACCCTACCGCCCCACTTTGCCCTTGGCCATTCTCACCATTCCCTCGTACTAAACCCGCCCTCAGTTCGTCACTCAGGAGGCAATCATAGACTCATCAGAACCTTCCCTTGAATGTTCACCTGGACATCCGCTCCCTCTCTCCAGACTCCTTCCTCCCTTGGGACCCCTTCCGCCCTTGGTCCTTCCCCCGCTCCAGACTGCCCCCTTAGTCCTTCCTCCTTCTTGACTCCATCTGACACCCTCACTTCTCCTGACACCCTTACTCCTTCCCCTTTCCTGACCCCTCTCTCCAATCTTACTTCTTCCTCGAGCCTTACTACTCCCCCCTTCCTTACTCCTTCCCCCATCCATACTTCTTTCTCTGCCCTCATTCCCTTCCCTCTCTGCACTGCTTCCTCCCCCCAAGACTCCTTCCTCCCCCTGACTCCTTCCCTTCTCCACACTCTTTCCTCCCTTCAAACTCCTTCCCTTACACATTCCACACCCCCCTTACACCTACCTCCCCAGTTGCCGTATTCTCCCCCATTACCCCTCCTCCTCCCACATTCCCTCCCCCTCCCAATCTCCCCCCTTACAGATTTGTTCCTCCCCGACCAACCTCACCCCCCCACCCCAACAACTTTGTTCCCCCCTCCCAAACTCACCGCCACCACCCCCCCCCCATACCTCTCCCTCTCCCAGTCAATCCTAGACCTTCCTCTCCCACCCCCTGGTACATCTTCCTCTCCCATACACAGCTGGGCCTTCCTCTCAACCATCATCCGTTGTGAGCAGGTGCTCAACAGTGACTTTCTACCTACCATGAGCTGCTTCGCAGCAGAGCCATGTCCATGAGAATCCACCAGCATGCCATGGACGATCTTCCAGGATCCTGTTGCTGTCGGGCTCCACCATCACCTGTTCCTCGGATGCCTGCGATGTGAGCAAGACCCTGGCGGTAAGTCCCGACTTCTGCACATCACACTTGTCAAGACGTGTTCTGCATCGGCATGTTTTTCCACCAATGTGGGTGGATGATCCAGCAAGGGGGCTGGGGGGTGATTCCGGCGAGCTGGCCTTATAATGTTATGCAGATATATTACAATGAGATTCCCAATGTCTGACAGCATGAAACATGGCCCACCATTGATGGGCTGAGCAGTCAATCGCAAACTGGTTTCACAACATCGTGAAACTGATTTTTGGCCTTCTCACCATATTGTCCACTCACGCTGCCAAACACACCCAACACCAGCGGGCATGGAAAATTCCACGCTCAGCCTCCTGAGCTATGCTTGAGGACTACACCTGTGACTTCATGGGACACAACCTTGCATTCCAAATAAGCCTGCACAGACTGATCTTACAATGAAGACATTAACCTGCAACATTGATACAATATCGTTGACCTCAAACCAACTTAACATTGATTAGTTAGAAGTCTTCACTGCTCACAGAAGTGTCATGCCAGCATAGTCATGAAGTTATTACAAATTTCAAAACTGTATTCTTTTTCAATTGGACACTCATTAGCTGTTAAGATGACTGCCAGGGGATCACATGACCTATGAAACTTCAACACAAACGATGAGGGTTCCGGAAAGTTCTGAATTGAATTATTTTGGGTAGGGGTCTCCCGTTGAATGAACACATTTAAACAGCACTCTGCTATTGTTGAACCTTACTCCAAAACACAGGGACAATGGACCCCAAGACTCTATTTCCGGCCCCACACACCACTGGGGTCTTCTGGTCCTACCGAAATTTGGACTTTTGGCTGACCTGCCATATTTCCCGCGGTGGGTCCCACCATGGCGGGGCCGGAAAACCCTAGTCAATATCTTCAGTTTTGCAATATAACAAAAGAAAGCTGATGAGACCAGTTATACACAATTAAGTGTGAAAGACCACACCCTCTATTGAATATCAATGGCCTTTGACTATGTGATTGAAACAGGTTCTCAGATACTAAAACTCCTTTATCCCCAAACTTAGGGATACCTGGGCAGTTTGCTGGGACAATACAACAACTGTAGAGAAAGACTATTGCCTTTCCAGAACTGAGGGGCTCATAAGTCTTTTTCGAAAGCCTGTTTCCAAAGTTCCAAATTCCCCTGTAACAGGACCTCCTGCTATGGCAGTCACGAGTGTCTGCCTACTTGACTTGCTGAACAGGCTTCTCTAGGAAGGAATCCTGCAGTTAATCTGGATCTGAGCCAACCATCTGAACTTACCTAAACTACAATTGAAGAGTTGGAAAAAATTTCCATCTTCACTAGATTCGCCAAGACACGTGAACTGTTAATTATTCTCCCTGTTTAGTACTTGTAGAAGTGCACAATCTTTTTTAATTGCACCTTCCTTGAGTTTGTGATGTGTGACTGATGTAGCTTTAGATCTTTCAGGATGAGGGTGTGAATTAATAATCCTCTTTGTTTAAACCCATGAAAATCTGTTGCTGGTGGCTGTTAAATTGACGACATACTAACGAGGGTTTAGAAACACACGTCTACCTTTTCAAAAGTAAACCACACTGATTATGTATGGGAAGGGAATTGGGGGTTTCAGTTTTTCTCTCCTTCCCTGTTCATAACATAAACCATTGGATTGTGGTTTGGAGTCCTAATGGCCATGTGGCTATCAATGATTCACAATACTCTGCAAATCTTGCAGCTCGAGACTTTTTTATTCATTCACTGGAAGTGGGCATTGCTGGTGAGGCCAGCATTCATTGCCCATCCCTATTTGTCATTGAGAAGGCACTGGTAATGCTGCCTTCTCAAACTGCTGCAGACCTTGTGGATGGCAGATTTTTGTAGCAGTTTTCATACAACTGAATGACTTGCTAGGTCATTTAAGAGTGCAGTTAAGAGTCAACCACATTACTAAGGGGCTGGAGTCACAAACAGGCCAGACTAGGTAAGGACAGCAGATTTCCTTCACTCAAGGACATTAGCACAGCAGATGGGATCTTATGACAATCCGGTAGTTACGTGGTAACCAATACTGGTACTAGCTTTTTATTCCAGATTTACTTGATTGAATTTATGTTCCCCAGCTGCTGTGGTGGGATTATGACCTCACATCTCCGGATCATTAGTCCAAGTCTGTGGATTATAGATCTAGTTGCATAACCACTATGCTATTGTACCCTGCAGTTCCTGTTGTGCTGCTGTTGCTATTCAGTGCAACAAAGCTATCTGACCTGTTGGGCTATTAAGTAATTGTTACTGCTTGATTCATTAATGGGCAGCATTTTGATCAATATTACAGATGTTTAACTGTAGTATACTGGAGACACAAAAGTTGATGGTGACCTTGACTGTCACCATTATGGAATCATAGAATGGTTACAGCACAGAAGGCCATTCAGCCCAGTTTGTCCATGCCAGTCCTCTGAAAGAATAACTCACAGAGTCCCGCTTTCCTGCCTTTTCCCCATAGCTCAGTATTTTTTTTTCCTCCAACTAATTATCCAATTCTCCTTTGAGGGTTTCAATTGAATCTGCCCCTGCCAAACTATCAGGCAGGTGCATTCCAGATCCTAACCATTCACTCCATTGATAAAAATTTTTCCTCATGTCACCATTGCTTCTTTAGCAAATTACCTTAAAAAGGTGTCTTCTGGTTCTCAATCCTTCTGCCGATGGGAAAAGTTCCTCCCCATATCCTGTCTATCCTGTCCAGACAGCCCACAATTTTGAACACCTCCATCAAATATCTCCTCTTCTCCAAAGAGAACAACCCCAGTTTTCCAATCTATCTATGTAACTGAAGCTCCTCATCCCTGGAACCATTCTCATGAATCTTTTCTGCACTCTCTCTAATGCCTTCACAGCCTTGTCAGTTCAGTGCTTGTCAGAGCTTAGTTCACATTTCTTTGCAGGAAGTAACACAGCTGTGTAATTGCCTCCCCCATTGAACCTGAGCCCACAGAAGCAGTTCTATTCAGCCATTGCCAGGTATGTCCTGTAAATGCGATTGGTCGTCTAATGGCTAGTGCATCTCTGATGCATTATGGCATCCTGGGCTTTGTTAGTTTCTTGTAGTACAAAAATGCAAACATACAAAATTGAGGAGTAGCAAAAGACCAGTGAGACCATTAAGCCTGCCCCATACTATTGACGCTGGAGCATCATGACAAGACATGCGCCCGAACCCCAACAGCCATGCAATACCCTCAGAGGGAAAAAAGGGGAAACATCCAGGGCCTATAAAGGAAAAAATACTCTGGAAAATTCCTCTCTGATCACCTCAGACACTTCAAACCAGTCCAACAAGTCACTTAGGCCATCTTCAATTAAATCACCTCAGCAGGGAGAGTAATCACCACAAAGTGCAACCAAGGTGTGCAAAAGTAAATGAACAATGCATCTTTAAGGGGTATTGTACCAAGAAAACAGAGCCTTACTGCCAATTAATGCCCATTTTCAAAGAGCAACTAAGGATTCTATGGGAACTGGGAGAGAAAACAGGAGTTTAGCTTGAACTCTCATATCTGTTGATTGGCAATGAAATTCACTTCTGTTTCTGCAAAAACACATACTGCAAAAAAAGGTATCACTCACTGACAACAATATAGCATAGTGTTTGCAGTGGGCAGGAAGCCAGCAAGTTCGCAAACTCATGATTTTCAATCCTCAGACTCAGGACTTACCAAAAGAAAACACTAACTGGCATGATTCACAGGCCACAGTGCCTGTTAGAGGTTTTAAGCAGGCCTACAAAAAACACTCAGGCCACGATATTAATAGGGAGCCAGGAAAGGTATGGGGGAGCAAAAATACTCATGGAAAACACAGCAAAGGCCACGGACATGGCAGCCCTGCTGATTATAAAGGCAAGATCTCATTGAGCAATATGAGTCTCCCACCCAATAGTCAGCCAAAGTGACAGCCTGGTCAGTGGGTGGGAACACAAACAAATGACAAGACAGAAACTACCATAACCCACCCCATCCACTGGCTTAAACATTGATGTACAGTGGCTGCAGTGTGTACATCTACAAGATGCAGTGCAGCAACTCACCATGGCTTATGCGACAGCTCTTCCCAATCACAGAAAGTCCACCACATGGAAGGACAAGAACAACTGGTGCACAGGAATACTATCATCTCTAAGCCACACGCCATGCAGACTTATACATATATCACCGTTCTTTCTTTGTCATTGGATCAAAACCCTGCAACCTTCTGCCTAACAGCTAGGTGAGAGCAACTTTATAAGACCATAAGACCATAAGACACAGGAGCAGAAATTAGGCCATTCGGCCCATCGAGTCTGCTCCGCCATTCAATCATGGCTGATAAGTTTCTCAAACCCATTCTCCCACCTTCTCCCCGTAACCTTTGATCCCCTTACCAATCAAGAACCTATCTATCTCGGTCTTAAGTACGCTCAATGACCTGGCCTCCACAGCCTTCTGTGGCAATGAATTCCATAGATTCACCACTCTCTGGCTAAAGAAGTTTCTCCTCATCTCTGTTCTAAAAGGTCTTCCCTTTACTCTGAGGCTGTGCCCTCGGGTCCTAGTCTCTCCTACTAATAGAAACATCTTCCCCATGTCCACTCTATCCAGGCCTTTCAGTATTCTGTAAGTTTCAATCAGATCCCCCCTCATCCTTCTAAACTCCATCGAGTACAGATCCAGAGTCCCCAAACATTCCTCATATGTTAAGCCTTTCCTGGGATCTTTCTCATGAACCTCCTCTGGACCCTCTCCAGGGCCAGCACATCCTTCCTGAGATACAGGGCCCAAAATTGCTCCCAATATTCTAAATATGGTCTGACCAGAGCCTTATAAAGGCTCAGCAGCACATCCCTGCTTTTATATTCTAGTCCTCTCGAAATAAATGCCAACATTGCATTTGCCTTCCGAACTACCGACTCAACCTGCAAGTTAACCTTAAGAGAATCCTGGACTAGGACGCCCAAGTCCCTTTGCACTCCAGATTTCTGAATTCTCTCCCCATTTAGAAAATAGTCTATGCCTCTATTCTTCCTACCAAAGTGCATGACCTCACACTTCCCCACATTGTATTCCATCTGCCACTTCTTTGCCCATTCTCCTAACCTGTCTAAATCCTTCTGCAGACTCCCCGCCTCCTCAATACTACCTGTCCCTCCACCTATCTTTGTATCATCTGCAAACTTAGCCAGGATGCCCTCAGTTCCTTCATCTAGATCATTAATGTATAAAGTGAAAAGTTGTGGTCCCAACACTGACCCCTACAGATCTCAACTAGTCACCGGCCGCCATCCTGAGAAGGACCCCCTTATCCCCACTCTATGCCTCCTGCTAGACAGCCAATCTTCTATCCATGCTAGTACCTTGCCTCTAACATCATGGGCTCTTATCTTACTGAGCAGCCTCCTGTGCGGCACCTTGTCAAAGGCCTTCTGGAAGTCCAAGTAGATAACATTCATTGGCTCTCCTTTGTCTAACCTACTCGTTACCTCCTCAAAGAATTCTAACAGATTTGTCAGGCATGACCTCCCCTTGATGAAATCATGCTGACTTTGCCCTGTTTTACCATGCACCTCCAAGTATTCTGAAATCTCATCCTTAATAATGGACTCTAAAATCTTACCAACGACCGAGGGCAGGCTAATCGGCCTGTAATTCCCCGTCTTTTGCCGCACTCCCTTCTTAAATAGGGGGTTACATTAGCGATTTTCTAGTCCTCTGGGACCCTCCCTGACTCCAGTGATTCCTGAAAGATCACCACTAACGCCTCCAACATCTCTTTAGCTATCTCCTTCAGAACTCTGGGGTGTAATCCATCTGGTCCAGGTGATTTATCCACCTTCAGACCTTTCAGTTTTCCTAGCACCTTCTCCTTGGTAATGGCCACCATACTCACCTCTCCTCTGCCCCCCAACTCTCTTGAACTTTGGGGATGTCATTCGTGTCTTCCACTGTGAAGACTGACGCAAAGTACCTACTCAGTTCCTCCGTCACTTCTTTGTTCCCCACTACTACTTCTCCAGTGTCATTTTCCAGCAGCCTAATGTCCACTTTTGCCTCTCTCTTACCCTTTATATATCTAAAAAACTCTTGCAATCTTTTTATATTACTGGCTAGTTTACCCTCATATTTAATCTTCTCCCTCCTTATTTCATTGTTAGTTGTCCTCTGTTGGTCTTTGTAGGCTTCCCAATCCCCTGATTTCCCACTGCTCTTTGCCTCATTGTATGCTTTCTCTTTAGCTTTTATGCAGTCTCTGACTTCCCGTGTCAGCCATTGTTGTCTCGTCCTCCCTTTAGTATGCTTCTTCTTCCTAGGGATGAATTTTTGCTGTGTCTCCCAAATTTCTTCCAGAAACTCCTGCCATTGCTGTTCCACTGTCTTTCCTGCTAGGCTCATCTCCCAGTCAATTCTGGCCAGCTCCTCCCTCATGCCTCGGTAGTTGCCTTTATTCAACTGTAATACCATTACATCTGATTCCAGCTTTTTCCTCTCAAATTGCAGTGTAAATTCTATCATATTATGGTCACTTCTTCCTAAGGGTTCCTTCACCTTAAGCTCCCTTATCAAATCTGCCTCATTAAGCATAATTAAATCTAGAATTGCCTCTTCCCGAGTGGGCTCCACCACAAGCTGCTCCAAAAAGCCATCTCGTAGACATTCCACAAATTCCTTTTCTTGGGATCCACTATCAACCTGATTTTCCCAGTCTACCTGCATATTGAAATCCCCCATGATCACTGTAACCTTGCCTTTCTTACACACCTTTTCTATCTCCTGGTGTATCTTGTGCCCCACATCCTGACTACTGTTCGGAGGCCTGTACATAACTCCCATTATGGTTTTTTTACCTTTGCGGTTCCTCAACTCTACCCACACAGATTCAACATCATCTGACCCTACGTCATTTCTTGCTATCGATTTAATTTCATTTCTTACTACCAAAGCAACCCCACCCCCTCTGCCAATCTGCCTGATAGGAAATATATCCTTGGATATTTAGCTCCCAGTCCTGATCCCCTTGCAGCCATGTCTCTGTAATGCCCACCACCTCCTACCTGCCAATTTCAATCTGCGCCACAAGCTCATTTACCTTATTTTGTATACTGCATTCAGATACAATACCTTCAGTCCTGTATTTCCCATCCCCTTTCTCATTGTTGACCCTTTATCTGATGTGCTTGAAGTTAGATTCCTAGCCCTTTCCAAACACTCTATCCTATTTTGTGTGCTGGAGGCTTTAATAGCCTCTCCTGGGCTCTCCTTTCTTTTCAATTTTTTCATAATTTTCCATGAAGTTGAATCCACCCCCCCACACGCTAACCTGCTGCTTTGTTTCCCATTAGTCATACTTCTTGGAGTTTTACCCTTTCCTCCCCCCCCCTCCCACTTTCTAGTTTAAAGTCCTGTTGACCACCCTACTTACCCTTTTCGCTAGAACATTGGTCCCAGATCGGTTCAGGTGGAGACCGTCCCAACGGTACAGATCCCTCCTGTTCCAATACTGATGCCAGTGCCCCACGAAATGGAACCCCTCTTTCCTGCACCATTCCTTTAGCCACGTGTTTACTTCCCTTATTCTCGCATCCCTATGCCAATTTGCACGTGGCTAGGGTAGTAATCCGGAGATTATAACCCTTGAGGACCTGTTCTTCAATTTAGTTCCTAGTTCCTGATAATCCCCAAACAGGTCCTCTTTCCTAGTCTTACCTATGTTATTTGTCCTGACGTGGTCCACAACAACTGGATCCTCCTGCACCCTCTTCAATATCCTTTCAAGCCGGTCAGGCTTTACCCATGAACGTGGATTGTAGTTATCCCAGTCCACAGGCGGGATGAGGTTTCATGAAGGGTTCATTAATTAAATAAAATTTTTTCAAAAAAATTAATGGACATGTCCCAGCTCGTGTGACAGTTTCACATGAAGGGATATGTCCTTAAAATTTTTCTTCACCTTTATTACATTTTTCAAGACTTAAACTAATCTCCCGGAGGCAAGATTTCTGTGGCTCTTTCGCGTGCAGGCCCCGACTCAGGGAATCCCCCTGCCCGCACAGGGAGCACACAGCTTAATTGGCCAGCCCACATAAAATGGCGACGCGCAGCCAACTGGGGGCGCCGATCAGGTTCGCACTCACTCCTGCCCATCTCCGCACAACCCCTCTAATGGGGGGAATGTTTAGCCCCAAGATTCCACAATTGGGAAAATACGTCCTTTGTCCAATACCCAGAAGAAGAAGTGAGAGGTATGTCACATCATCTCCCCCAAGCTGCTAGAACCTGTAATATTGCCGTGTAGAACTGAGCATTTTATCATTTTATCATCTAACAGGTAGCAGCAAAAAGTATCCTGTCCAGGTAAAATTGCCTGGGCCTCATCTACACTGTCTACTACTAGAATATTGGAAACCCTGTTTTGATGCCTATAAGCTCATTCATCTCTACGTGCCTTCTTCCATCCGGGATGTCCTCCCTTCTGGAAACTTGGATCACCCTGCAATAGTATCATCCTTCTAACCTCTGAAGGAATACGCCACTGGACTTTTGATTCTGGATTCTGGACTCACGTGAAACCATAACTCTCATTTTTATCATTGCCTTGCCCTGTACCACTTCCTTTCTCTTATCCCTCTTTTATCGTATGAGTGCAAAAAGCAACGGATGTTGTGAAACCCCTTTCCCGCATTTTGTGTGTATAAAATAAACCAACCCTCTTATTTTACCTTATCTCTAGTTTGATGTGACGTTACTAATAGAGAATTGGATCACTCCAAACTGCAGGGTTGGGGAAAACATGTCACCACTTATAAAGGAGAAAATCAGAAATCGAAAACACCTTTCTGTTTACAGACGGGTAGTGAGAGGAGAAATCAGGGGCTGAATTTTTCTGTCAGTGAGTTGGGGGCAGGGCCCGCTCGCCGATGTGCAAAATGACATGGGATGATGTCGGTGGGAATCCCTGATGTCACCCCGCCCCATTTAAATATTCAGGAAGGCGGGCGGACAGCAAAATCACCAATTGAGGCCATTGACAGGATAATTAAAACAATTAAAGGCCCTGCCCATCCAACCTTAACGTTGGCGGGCAGGCCAGGAGCCCCAGTGGGCTTCTGAAAAAACATGAAACCTCATCCATTGGTGGGATGAGATTTCATGTAGGGTTTAAAAAATTTATTAAAGTTTGAGTGAAATTTATTAACATGTCCCATCTCTTGTGACATTGTCACATGAGGGGGACATGTTAATGAATTTTTTATTTTTCTATTTTTAAAGTTTGAAAAGCTTTCAGTGATCTACCTGAGCCAGCACTTAGCCTCAGGGAGATGGGCGCTCTTTCATGCGCATGCGCAAAAGAGCGCACTCTCGCATTTGGGGAATAGCCCACCGACTGCACAGGAAGCACATTGCGCTTCCCGGCGGACGTCACACTGGGCGGGCCTTAATTGGCCCGCCCACATAAAATGGCGGTGGGGCCCGCTTCTCCAGCAGGGATCAGCTCCCCGCCCGCCAGAGATTGGGTCGGGCCCGCCCACCCGACAGGCAGAAAATTAATCCCCCACCTGTCCCTAACATGGTGGTTCAAGTAGTTCCCCATATCAAGGGTAACACTAAGGATGTGCAGTAAATGCCGGCCCTGTCATTGATGCACACATCCTGAGAATGATTTTTTTTTAAATGGGCTGTCCATTGCTAATTGGATGCCACAGTCAAATTCTCCTGTGGTATGCATCATTCTCTCTGCTTGGCAGCCATGTGTTCATGTAGAACAGTTCAAATATTCACACTGTTGCTCTAACCTACTTTAAGGGGGAAAAAACATGTTTAAAAGAAACAAATTTCGTTGCCAAGTATTTTCATGCATGCCCTGAAACAATTCTGTGATTATATTATTAATTGCTTAACACAGAACAAAGACAAATGTCTGCACTAAATTTAAAATAAATATGGTATGATGATTGTACTTATGAAAATGGGGGTGGGGTAGGGCAGTGCAGGAATCCACAAATTCTAGTTACCCTACTACATTGCAGTTCGGTTATTTTTTCAATCGTCTGAGGTTAGTTTTGAGCACACCCTAACCCTGGTTAGAAACTATAGGGACTTCTTTATTTTAGATTCATTCCCCAAGGTTACATTTTATTTTACCTGAAGCTCATGTTACTGGTCTCAGCATATTAATAGACTTAACGGTCCAAGGCATTTACTGAAAAAGCACAAATACTGCAAAACTTTATGTTAGTTAATTTTTCTTGTTCTAGACATCATCAGGATCAATTTTAACCTAACTCACCAGTCACGACACTCAATATTACTCTCCATTGATTTCAATGGGGAGTGAAGTCTGGCGGAGTGCAAAGTCAGCATTGCATCCTATATTGGCAGTTTTCCGACAGGCGGGTTAGCTTCAAGTGACTCACTGGTTCTAGTGCCAAATTGTTTGCCATATGGAAAAGTCCGGAACTATAGAGACAGCAGTGATATGCAATGAAAACATTGGCCAGGATTTTCTGGTCGGCGAGGGGGGGGTGTGCTCACTCGCCGATACATAAAATGACGCAGGATGACATCGGGCGGAACTCCTGAATTCACTGCACCCCCTTTAAATCTTCAGGTCGGCACGGGCTCAGCAGCATCAGCTGTGCACCCACCGCCTTGTCAATGGCCAATTGAGGCCATTGACAGAATCATTAAACTAATTAATGGACCTGCCCTTAAGGCTGGCGGGCAGGCCAGGAGCCTTGGCGGGAATTAGAAAAAGCATGAAACCTCATCCACTGGTGGGATGAGGTTTCATGTAGGTTTTTTAAAATATAATTAAAGTGTATTTAAAAGTTATGGACATGGCCCAGCTCATGTGACAGTGTCACATATGGGGACAGCACTTAGCCTCAGGGAGATGAGTGCGCTCTTTCATGCGCATGCGCGAAAGAGTGCACTCTCGGCTCAGGAATCCCCCCACCCGTACGGGGAGCGCATAGCACTTCCGTGCAGACGTCACGCTGGGCGGGCCTTAATTGGCCCACCCACGTAAAATGGCAGCGCACCCCTGATTGGGGGGGTCAATTGGAGGCACGCCCCAGCGTACCCACTCTTAAACCTCCCCCCGACAGGGGGAAAATTCTGCCCTTTATTTCACTTTTTATATGCTTCAAATAACCTCTATTTATATCACTGGAAGGCCATCCTTTCTTTCTGTAATAGTACCTGAATTCATCTATTTGGCTGCCTAATAGTCTCCCCTGCAGAATCTTTCTAGTGGTTTTACAGTTCTGGTCTGTCACACGAAAATGGTTTAACTTCTAGAATCCTATCCTGACATCCAAAAGTCATTTCAGGTATTAGAAAAAGTTATTCCCGTTCTGGAAATATCCACAGTGGAATCTCTGAAGGGTCACATAAGGCTACAGTGTGAAATCTTTCCAGAGAGTTACATAGCTCACTCATTGAAAATCACATCTATCTTCAATGTTAGCTCTCATTAAAAAATTTGAATCCAACCCAGAGTGACAGGATGCAGGTCTGTTTCCTTGGCAGCTCCCAGGGCTCAAAGTGAAATAATTATATTGAGTTTCCGACCCCAGTTCTCCCCTAATATTTCTCAGGTGACGTCTATGGTCTAGAGGCCTGTCTTTAATGGAACAGGATTCTCACTATTAATGGTGACTAATTTAAAAAATAAACTGTTAAAACACATCAGATTTAAATTAAGTCCCATACTTCTGGACAAGCTGAATAATCCATTGTTCCCTGGCATCCTAGCTGTTGGCCAAAAGAAAAATAGCTGCTACATTCTGAAAAGTCTGGTCATTGGGTGCCACTGTTGCTAGAATTTTTATTTTTGCCAACAAGGGGAATATTGAGATTTGAAATGGATTTGGTTTATGTGCTTTTCAGACTGGGAGGTCACTTTAGGGCATTTTGCTAATATTCTTGATGATATTAGTTAACAACTTGTCAATGACCTAGCACACACATGTAGGTTATCATCAACACTGCTGGGAAATAGCTCAGTGCTTCCTCCTATGGAAGGCAACTTACACATGCCCCCACCCAAAATATCTGGGTGTTTCCTTGGGCAGGACTGTCACCCAAAAGCCTCATTTCATCAGCACCAGTTAAAAACTTAAAATCAATGTGAAATTTGTCCAGAAACTTGCTGGAACATCATGGGGGAAACAGCCAGAACAATCTGCACCTCAACAGTGGCCTTAGTCTATCCTGCTGCAGGATACTGCTCTGCCTCATCTTGCAACTACCACACAAAGATCCTGGATGTTCGCCCTGAGGACAGGGGCAGGGGAATTTAAGTCCTCTCTGACTGAGTGGCTCCCTTCCTGCCATTCGCCTGAATGCCATCGTGCTCCCTAAGATGAAAAATATGATGAACAACATCGACTTTCCTATTGTCAAAGACTTAAAAGACCCACCAAGAAAGAATGCTGGCCATTCTGGAAAACAGCAGCTAATATTCATGCAGATGACATTGTGATGACTCTGTGGAGCAGGTTGGTTTTGTCAAGAAGCCGTTAAACTTTATTACAGAGAAATTTTTAGTGCTTGCAGATCGCACATCAGAAAGCCCCACCCTGTGGATTGCCCGCGCTAGGAGCTCACTGGTCAGAGCCCCCACAATGCATCACATGACCCGTGATTGGCAGGGGGAGTGACTATACATCCAGTTACTTCATTTCCTCCCCCTTTAGTTCTTTACAATTACTCTTTACAGAAAAACTTTTAAACAACCAACAAAGATATATACAACTTCAGGTGATTATAAATCAAGTTTCTGAGGTGCTCTTCTTATATGGCTAGAGCAGCATAGCTCGACCACTGGAGGTGCCTGAACAGGATCGACAGGATCTGGAGCTGCACTGTGAGGCACATCATCAGATTCAGGAATTGGCAACTCTTCTGAAACACCTAGAATGTCTGTTCTAGGTTGATCACACACCTCAGAAGTCGATGGTTCAATATTAATCACAGGTTGATCAGTTAATTGTTGGAATGTATCTCTGGCAGGGATGTGATCTACATGCTTATGGACAATTCTATCTCCCACTTGTACTTGGAAAGATATTGGGCCAATCTCTGAAACAATGGCTCCCGAAGCCCAGCCGAGTCCATTGCCAAAATTTTGCATGTATACCATGTCACCTACTGTAGTAATTATAGTTTTGATAAACATATGACTGTAGCTTTAAGAATATTCCTGTGTCGTAAGATCATGTGATCTGTGTAAAACAATGAGTTAGCTTTGCGGGGGACCTCCAAGGGGGACTTCTTCTCTAGTCATAGAGTTAAGTGCATGCATATAGTTGCTGCTGCTGTGTTATAAATAAAGTTCAATGTTTCCACCAAGAAAAGTTGCCTGGAAAATCAACTCTATAACAAACTGGCGATGAGGATAAATCAGATCTGGTACTGTCCCTCACCTAGCAATTGTAAATATCTAAGATAATTAAAAATAAAGGAAGATATAATCATCTGAGGTGCCACAGTTTGGCAGAACTGATCCCTTTGAACCAGCCACAGATGACTGGTCTCAATATATAGAATGTCTTGAGTCCTTCTTTCAAGCCAACGAAATCATGGGGGAGGAAAAGAGGAGAGTGATTCTCCTGTGTATTTGTGGGAGCAAGACCTACAGTTTAATTTGAAGCTTGACGGCCCCCACTGCCCCAGATTCGAAGACTTTCAGTGAATTAGGGACATTTCTAACCCAAGCCCTCAATCACAATGCAGAGGTTCAGATTCAATTCACGGAATAGAGCCCTGGGAGAGATCATTTCAAACAACTAATGGAATATTGTGATTTTGGTGAAACCCTGAATGATATGCTCAGGATCGTTTGGTATGTGGGGTGCAATAAGATGATATTAAGCGAAGATTGCAGGCTGAAGTGAATCTTGATTTTAACAAAGCATTAGAAATCGCGCTTGCTGTTCACAAGCAATTCAAGGTGCACAAAATGGCACCGTTCTCCTGGTTGGGCGAGAACAGTCAACCGAAAGTGCTGCGAAAAGCTGAGACTCGGCTACGAAGTGGGAAACAGTCCCCGCTAACCAAAAATTTAGAAGGAAACAGCTTAGCAGCAAAATCGAAAACTAATTTTACCTGACGTGGAAACAATCATTCTCCTAACGATTGGCGATTAAAAAAGATAGAGTGCTATTTTTGTCACAGAAGTGGACACATATTGAAACATTGCAAAGCGAGATTTAAACAGGCTTCCAGGCAACAAACGAAGTCCAATGAAGTCTTAGAGTAGAAGAGCCAGAAACAACCAACTCTGACATTTATTCATTATTCAACATGAAAGATAGGAAGACAGAGCCGATTATTGTCACAGTGCAAGTGAACAGTAAACACTTTAAAACGAAAGTAGACACGGGTGCTTCTACCACTGTAATAGGGGAACACCCTTTCAGATTATAAATAGAGGTGATCGACAATTAAGTTTGGAACAAACCTCTGCCAAGTTGAAAACGTACACAGGTGAAGAAATCCAGGTAAAAAGTATCACCAGAGCAACTGTTCATTATAGACACCAATCGTCACAGCTACCAGTGATGGTGGTAGAAGGTGAAGGACCAAGCCTTCTAGGACGTGATTGGTTGAAAGGGATTAAATTAAGCTGGTCTGAAATCTTCCAGTTGCGAGCAGGGGAATTGTGAGAGCTGCTAAAAAAAATGACACCGTCATCAAGGATGAACTGGGAAAAATCCAAGGCCTACAGGCCAAGAGTTACGTGGACCCAGAAGCAACCACTTGCTTCTTGAAAGCAAGACCGGTGCCATACGCCCTGAGAGAGAAGGTTGATGCTGAGCTGAACCGGCTAGAGAGGCTTGGTGTCATAAAAACGGTACAGTTCTCAGAGTAAGCAGCACCCATTGTCCATGTTCTTAAACCAGACCAGACAATCTGGATCTGTGGGGACAATAAACTAATGGTCAACAAAGCAGACAAATTGGACAAGTGCCCTATTTCCAAGACTGAAGATCTCTGTGCCAAACCAGCAGGAGGGACAATGTATACAAAGCTTGACATGAGTCACGCATATCAGCAATGGGAACTGGATGATGCCTCCGGAGTATTTGTGACCATAAGCACCCACAAAGGTTTATATCAATATACACGCCTGCCTTTCAGTGTTTCCTCAGCCTGTGCCATTTATCAGAGGACGATGGAGAGCTTGCCACATGGACTATCTCAGGTTGTGGTCTACCTGGACAATGTGCTGATAACTGGGTTCACAGAAAAGGAAAACTTGGGGGAGGATTTTCCCCACATCGGGCGGGCGTGGCAGGTGGGCCTGGGAGCGGCCGCGATCAGGTCCCAACCGTGATTTCACGCAGGCTGGCCGATTAACGGCCAGGCAGCGTTAAAGGCACACTGAGAAACACTGCCAGGGTGGAGAGAAAGGAGAGTAAGCACGGAAGTCAGCACATGCACGCGGATGCGCTCACTGAAAGCTCCCTGAAGGCACAGAGCTGCCTCAAGGAGCTGAAGATATATAACATTAAAAATAAAGATTTAAAAAATAAGGTGAATATGTCCCCTCATGTCACTCTGTCACATGAGCAGGGACATGCTTTAAATGAGATTTAAACATTTTTATTTTATTTTTTATTCCTGCTGGAAATCTCACCCTGCCCGTAGATGAGGTCTCATAAAAAAATCCTAGCTTTTTCACTAGCCCACCAATCGAATAGTTGGACGGGCAGTGAAAAGTTCCATTTAATCAATTAATTAAGGGCCTTACTAGGCCTTTTAATTGTCATCGGGTGTGAGCCACCTCTCAGGGAAATATTCACCCACTGAGGGAAATATCGCAAGAGTGCGCAATGGCGTCGGGATGCTCGCCCAATGTTATCACGCACTATTTTACTCTCATTTGGGTCAGGCGCGCACTAGCCCGCCGAGAGAAAAAATTTGCCCATGGCTAATCTAAAGGAAGACCTGAAGCCATTTTTAGAAGCAGGAGTGCGTCTAAAGAAGGAAAAATGCACTTTTCAGGCAAATGAAGTCATATACTTGGGCCACTGGGTAGATGCCCAAGGGTTAGAATCTTTTGAAGAGAAGGTTAAAGCAATCAGAGAGACACCTGCACCTAAGAATGTCTCTGAACTTAAATGATTTTTAGCGATGGTAAATTATTATGGTCTTTTTCTGCCAAATATATCAACAGTTCTAGCCCTTCTTACATTCGCTGCTAAAGGAAAACCAGCATTAGGTTTGGAATTCACCCCAAGAAGAAGCTTTCATAAAAGTAAAACAGCTCTTGCACTCTTCAAATTTACAAGTGCATAATGACCAGACAAAGGAATTGGTGCTAATCTGCGATGAAGTGGAAATGGTACTATCTCACAAGACGGACGATGGTACAGAGAGGCCACAGCTGAAAAAGAATATTCTCAGATCGAAAAGGAAGATCTGTCGATTATTTTTGGCATAAAAAATTCCAACAATACAAGCATGGGCGACATTTCATGATAGTATCGGACCACAAGCCACTTTTGGGCCTGTTTAGTGAGGAAAAGGTTAACCCTCACATAGCTTCCGTACAACTACAAAGATGGGCTCTAATTTTGGTGGCAAACGAATACACCTTTGTGCACAGACCAAGGATTCATATAGCAAATGCTGATGCCCTAAGTCGCCTTCCTTTGCAAGAGAACATTGACCATGTTCCAATTCCCCAAGAGCTCGTATTAGTGATGGATTTCCTGGATTCCTCACCAGTCTGTGCCAGGCAGATAAGAAACTGGACGAATCGTGATCCAGTCCTGTCTAGAACAAAAGACCAAGTGTTACATGGTTGCTCCCAGGAACCAGGCTCTGATGAATTGAAGCTGTTTATCAACCGAAGACACGAGATGAGCAGTCAGGATAGTATTCTATTATGGGGTGCACGATTAGTAGTTCCTTCACAAGGCAAGGAACCACTCTTCGTCGAGCTACACAGTGCCCATCCCAGGAATCTCATGGATGAAGACGATAGTGCGAAGTAATCTTTGGTGGCCTGAGATCGAAAGGTGGTAAAACACTGTGTGCAATGTCAAACAGCTACAAAAGCTGCTGATGGCAGCCCCATTACACCCATGAGAGCGGCCTGGCAGACCCTGGTTATGATTGCACATAGATTACGTCAGTCCTTTCCTTGGAATCATTTTTCTACTGATTATAGATGCTCATTCCAAATGGTTAGACATTTATGAGGTAAAGTCATCAACATCCAAAGCTACTATAGAGAAACTACACCAAAGCTTCGTGATCCATGGATTGCCAGGGGTAATCGTCTCAGACAATGGTACTCTGTTTATGAGCGCTGAGTTTCAACGATTTGTCAGCCTCAATGGTATCAACCACATGAAGACTGCATCGTACCATCCATTATCTAACAGATTGGCAGAAAGAGCAGTACAAACTTTTAAGGCGGGAATTAAAAAGTTAACAGGTGACTCATTAGAAACTAAACTTGCTTGTTTCCTATTTCACTACAGAACAACCCCCCACACTCTGACAGGAGCAACACCTGCAGAATTACTGATGAGGCACTGTCTTCGAACAAGACTAAGCCTGATATTTCCCAATTTGGAGGGGAAAGTGGAGAAAAGTCAAGGGAACCAAAAAGCAACTCATGGGCCTGAATCTCCTGGTCAACGTGCAGGGACAGGCCCCACTCGCTGAAGCGTAAAATGACATGGGGTGACGTTGGGTATGTGTCCCAACGTCACCACACATCATTTAGATTGTCAGTTTGGTGGGCATGCACCAAAGTCGGTTGTGCACCTGCCAAACTGTCAAAGGCCTATTAAGGCCATTAATAAACCAACTGAGGCACTTGTAAGGGCTGCCCATCCAACCTTAGGGTTGGCGGGCAGACAAAGAGCCCAGGCAGCATTCGCATTTTTCTTAGAACCTCACCCATGGGCGGGATGAGGTTTCACGAAGGCTTTATAACTTTAATTAAAAATTTTCATAAAATTCATAGACATGTTCCAGCTCATGTGACACTGTTACATGAGGAGACATGTCTGAATAATTTCTTTAATTCTTTATTTCAAGTTTACACAATCAGATTAATCTCCCTGAGGCAGCTCCATGCCTCAGGGAGATTTCTGTGCTCTTTTGCACGCATGCACAGGCCCCCACTCTCCCTCCTCCCCCCACCCACACAGGGAGCGCCGAGCACTTCCGGGTGCGCATCATGCTGGGTGGGTCTTAACTGACCTGCCCAAGTAAAATGGCAGCGCGCAGCCGATCACGGGTGGCAATCGACTGCACTCCCGCACCTGCCCAGCCCCATGATTTTCATCGTCATGAGTGACAACTTACTGTTGAAGAAGCAGTATATGTAAAGAATTTCGCTGGAGGACCAAAGTGGTTACCTGGTAAAGTAAGTTCTGTGACTGGACCATTGTCGTAACATGTGGAAGTGAAGGACTGGATCACCTGTAAGCATGTGGATTATTTAAGAAGAAAGGAGGTACCCCAACAAAATGATGTTCCACATGTAACCGTTGCTGAGCCTGTGGTTCCTGTTGAAGTTGCTCAACCAAGGACATAAATACCCGATGTTTCTGTCAGAATGGAAGACGCTGAACTGCATGTGCCTAATGAGGTACATGATGTTAACAGGGTTCCAGAGAATGTGGTTCCTACAAAAGAATCTGAAGTCGTGGAGCTGCGAGCTTCCACATGGATCAGGAAACCACCTGAAAGGCTGAACTCGTAATTTCATGACCTGTGCAAATATTGTAATGTCATGAGATAAATATCCTTGTAAATACAAAATGTACAGAAAAGTTAAAGGGGAGGAATGTAGTAATTATAGTTTTGATAAATGTAGGACTTTAGCTTTAAGAATAATCTTGTGTTATAGGATCACATTATCTGTGTAAACCAATGGGCAGGATTTTCGCTCGGTGTGCGGGCGTGCACCCAACACGCCAGAGCGTGAAAAAACACGCGATATTTCGGTCGGTGGCCATGCGCAAGAGTTGGCAGCACGTCCGCCAACAATTAAGAGGCCTATTAAGGCCATTAATCAATTTATTAATGGTTATTTTTCACTGCCCATCTAACATTTGGCAAGTGAGCGAATCGGCCAGGCAGCTTTTGGATTTTTGAGGAAACCTCAATAAGTGTGGGATGATGTTTCTGTTATTAATTTTTATTTTAAATATTTGGGCAGAATTTTTATCATCAACATGTTTAGGTGAGTGATTCTTATAATGGAAACTTTTCCCGGTATATTAAGATCTTTATTTAAAGGTTTAAATTTCTACAGCTCCCTGAGGCAGCTCTCTGCCTCAGGGAGCTTTCATTGTGCACTCCCCTACACCTGTGCTGACTCCCGCCTCTTCCTAACCCCACCCCACCAGCACTGAGCCTTTCAGCACACGTTTCACACTGGCTGGCTGATAATCGGCCAGCAATGTGAAACATGGTCAAAGGCCGATTGCGAGTGGTGGGCCATTTCCCGGCCGCTCCTGGGCCCACCTGATGACCTCAGACTCCTTCCCAATATGTTAGCAGCGCGGGGAACCTCTATGGGGGAGTCCTACTTTAGTTATAGAGTTAGATGCATACATCTATTCGCTGCTGCGGTCTTGTAAATAAAGTTCAATATTTCCACCAAGAAACATCGTCTGGAAAATCAACTCTATAACACCTATACTGAATGTGCGAGTTTTACTGTGTGTAACATGGTTAAATTTCTGATTATTCTGGTTCTGCGCTACCTTCCCCTCTAAATTCGGAAACACCAAGTGTAAACGTGTGTGCAGATGGCATTTCATTAATAACTCCAACGGTGTTGAAACCATAGTCGAATGTGGTGTTGTACGATAACTAAAGAGAAACCAGGAAAGTCAAGATAACAGAATGCCTTCAAATAATTTTTTCATACCAGACTTAAAAGTTTGTACAGCCCTCTCGGACAGACCATTTGATGAGGGATGACAAGGGGCTGTTTTAATATGTCGGATCCCATTCAGATCCATATCTTTCTGAAACTCGGTACTGGTAAAGGCTGTACCATTATCAGAAACGACAATTTCTGGTAGGCCATGAATGCTAAAACAGTGATGTAGCTTCTCAATAGTTGTGTTCATCATTGGCGGTTTGACTTCGTACACATCCATCCATTTTGAATGTGAACCTACAATTAACACAAACGTGGGGCAGAACTTCACCCTTGTCGAGCAGGCTCGGCGGAGGTGGTTGGGAAGCCAACAACCGCCCGTGATCAAAGCCGGAAGGTGATTTCATGTTGGCGGGCCAATTAAGGCCCACCCAGTGTGAAAAGCGAGCAGTAGCACTCAGTACTGCCTATGCAGGCGGTGGGAGGAGGGCAACCGAGTCGAGCACGACCTTCACACATGCTTGCAAGTGCGCATTTATTAATCACCCTGAGGCACAGAGCTGCCTTAGGGAGATGAAGCATTTTCGAAAAATATATAAAGAAAGAAATAATGCAATAAAACATGTCCTCTCGTGTGACTCTGTCACATGAGGAGGGACATGTTATTAATTAAATTTAAAATTTTTTATTTTTATTTTCTTTAGGAAACCTCATCCCACCCACGGATGAGGTTTCCTAAAAAGTGCAAAGGCCGCTTGGCCTTTTTAGCCTGCCCGCCAACCTTAAGGTTGGACGGGCAGCAGAAAATTCTATTCAATTGATCCTTTAATGGCCTTAACATGGCTTTTAACTGTCGCTGCCGACTCCGGTGTATTCCCGTGGAACAAAATATCTGCGCAATGACATAGGGACACTCGCCGGATATCATCCTGCATCATTTTATGCTCAGTCGGGTCGGGCCTGTGCCCACCCTCCAAGCTAAAGATTTTGCCCACAGTACCTAAGAACGGTCCTAATAAACGATATGTAGCCAAAACCAGGGTCAACTAGGCCACTCCCACAGATGCAGGGGCAGCTGAAGCAGGCAACTTCTGTTGTTACGGACAGTGGAAACAGTGCTTGACCATGCTTTCAAAGTCATTGTCAATGCCTGGCCACCAGACACAGCTTTGCACAAGCAGTTTCATTTTTGATATGCCTGGATGCGCACTGTGAAGTTCTGTCAAGAGTGGCTGTCTACCTTGTGATGGGATGACAACTCTTGAACCACACAACACAATTCCATCTTGACAGCTTAATTCCGTATTTCTGGCATGGAATGGTCTCAACTCTTCAGATACAAGCGAATTTGGCCATCCTTGTAAAACAAAGTCTCCGACTCTCGACAATATTGGATCTCTGTTCATCCAATTTCTAATTTGTTTTGCGCACACAGGCGAAGAATCTAAGAAATTCAATAACAGCACTAATTCTTGTGGAACGAGAGTATTTACAATACTATCTGGTAATGGGAGGTGACTGAGTGCATCAGCGCTTACACATTTACAATGACAGTAATGGCATTCTGCCTCTTTGAATTTACAGGTATCTGCTCCACAATCACCTCCACATCTATAGCAACTTTGTCTTGAAACCAATGATGAAGCGTTTCTTAATGTTTCTCACAGTGGCCTTTGAATCGTGCTTTAATTCTGCGGGTCTGGCTTTTGCGCCACACTCGGTGGTAGGTTCCCGCCCAAAATGAAGTACGGTGCCATTATCCATGAGTTGCAAAGCCTGCGAGTCTCTCATAGCACTTTCCATGGCGAGGGAGATTTTTAGGGAACGTTTAGAATCGATATTGACTTCGGTGCTGAATGGTGTAGTCCTTGACTCCACCAATTGGCCCTACAGCATATGGTTTAAAACGCCCCTGAAGTCGCAGTATTCTGTTAACTGCTTGAGATTCATTACATAGGTTGTGATGGACTCTCCCGGGGTCTGAACTCTTGAATTGAATTTAAATCTGCATTATCACAGGTGGCTTCGGCTGGAAGTGTGTTTTCACTAGGCCCACTAATTCGCCAAATGACTTGGAATTGGGTGTACTTGGGGCAGTCAAGTTACGAATCAAGTTATATGGTTTACTGCCACACACACCTAAGAGGATCGCTTTCCGCTTTTTTTCACAGTTATTTCATTTGCTACAAAGTGAAATCCGAGGCACTCAACATACTTGCTCCAATCTTCAATATTAGCACCTTATGGATCAATTTTTCCAAACAGCGGCATGGCTAGCGAGTCGCTTTCTGTTTAAAATTCAATTTACTCACAGTAACAGAACAAGGTGCATATTCAAAGTTGATTTTACCCTCGTCGCCAAATGTGATGACTCTATGGAGCAGACTGGTTTCATCAAGAAACAGTTAAACTTTATTACGGAGACATTTGCAGTGCTTGCACACTGGACCAGATCTCTCATTGGAAAGCCCCGCCCCATAGATTGCCTGCGCTAAGAACTCACTAGTCAGAGCCCCCACAGTACATCACATGGCCTATGATTGGCAGGAGGGAGTGACTATACATCCAGCTACCACAGATATCAACCCACTATCCAGATAGACAGAATTATGGGACATATGCAACATAAAATAACCAACACTTCACAACTGACCCAACAGCAGAGGCCCTGGGCTTCAACTTCCCTCAAGAACAGTGGACAGTTCTCAACCAAATCCACCCAGGGTATGAATGGTATATATGGAAGATGAGGGACCACCAAATGTGATCGTGACCATGAGTCTCGGTGCATGAAACATATCACATGAACTTGTCCACTAAGATTTTTTGTTGGAGGCACCTCATTTCTCCAGTCGGCATCTCAGGAAGTCATCAAATGGAGAGCCAAACTAGAGATCCCGTGATAACCATTTCCCATCATACAGAGTAGCCGTGGATCTAACATTGGGAAGCATCCTAATCAATGCTCTAAATGGCCTGCATATCTCTGAGCATTAATACTCTAACCTTTATAGCAAAATCGTAAAATGAGCTAAAAACAAAAATAAACAAATTGCTAAAGGTTTATCTCATCTATAATATGATTAATTCCCTGATAACTAATCTTACAGGCCTCAGGATGGCATTTAGCAAGCCATATAAATAAAGTCCCTAAATGTTAGGGGGCTTTGCAATTCACCTAGCTGTTTTTAGTGACTGAGCATCTAAGGTCACCAAAAAAGTATCCTGTACAATGACATTGTACGAAAGAATGAAAGTCATTCCAAGCATAATATGTAAAACAGTGAAGGCAAAATGTTCTTATTGGTACAATAGTACATATGTTACTGGCTTCTCTAACCTGCACTCTGAAATGTAGTGTTGGTCACTGTGCCACATGTTGTAGCAGTCTCAGTGAAACAGTGTGCGTATCCACCAGGAATACTAAAATAATAGTTTTGACTTCTTAAAGGCAAATGGCACACGATGTCCTAGGATGGATTGCAACAGCTGATAAAACTGCATTATATCCCAGGAAGTCACTGCGGCTAGTCAGAACTTCCCTCCTGCAATGTGAGGCAAGGCATCATGCCAAACCTAACAGTTAATTCTCCGGTGACAGCAATGCTGTGAATATATAAACCTGGCAGAAGTATCAATGAAACATACTTTTCTCTCCTTAAATGTACAGTACAGGCAATAACATTTCAAGACACTCCTGGGCCAATGTTGGCTTATCAGTGTTAATTATGGCTAGGGCAAGGAGCCTTCTGCTTCCCAAGGAGTAAATAGGGTGACTTAACCAATGGACCTGATACACCCTTGGTGGCCACATCGTGGCATTTTAAAGGCTGGGGTAAAAGGCAGATAGGATGGACACCGTTGCAACTAATAAGACTAAAGTCCAGGAGTAACAGCTCAAAGAAAGGAGACATCTTTAGTTGCTGCTACTGTCTGTACTTTTGCTCCAGCATACTAACATATGTTGCTTCAGAGGCGTGTAAGATTAATTAACAGGGAATTAATCATATTACAGATGAGATAAATCTTTAACAATTTGTTTGTTTTTGGTTTGTTTTGATTCAAAATAAAGATGGATCCATAAAAACTACATTGAGGAGGAACAGCACCGGCTGAAGAACAAATTAAACACAGTGGTCCATATGGCAGTATTTTAACTGAGTTTAATGAGTATGCGATTTACAAGACCTTGACCTACTCAAAAATCTCCCAAAGCACATTTACACTATTCATAAATGAGAAAAATAAAATTTAACTTACAAACCAAAGGCAAACTCAGCATTACTATGTAATCCTTTTAACTGCTGCTCTCTCTCTTTATTAGCGCTTCTACATTTTGATAAAGCAATAGTTTAAAAATTGCTAACTAGTATATCAAAATGCTTACCAAAAGCTAACAGAAAGGACAATGAACCACAAAATAGATGCTATTTACAAAATTATTAACTTTCAGTGAGATTATTGGAAAGGCCAGGCTAGCTAAAGGCTGACTATATGAATATCCTGCCAGCTATGGTCAGCCTATCATTTTAAATTATTTCTATAACTTTATGCAAAGAAGTTCATGGATTATATTTTAAAATACAAATGTTATTTATGACACATTTCTATACAAACTATATTTGTCCCTTTTCCAAAAGTTTATTTGACAAATTCAGACCGGTTTCATAAGCTCAGAATGAACCACCCATTGGACTTCACTGTAATGAAGCTAATTTTGGAACAATAGCATTAGCATATAAGGATTTTTATAATAAATTGAACTTCCTGTGTTCAGTGATCAGAATGAAATAATTATATGCAATCAAGATGGATGGAATACATTTTCATTTGAGTGCATGGGCCAAAATAGCTGCTTGAATGATCTGAAAGAAGGGGCTATTTCAATAACTTGTGACTCGGTTTGGTAACACTCACTTGGAGTCAGAACATTATGGGTTTGAACCCTACTTCAGAGTTTGAGTAGGTGATTTACAAAGAAAGTTCAATGCAGTGCCAACAGAATACATTGTTGAGGTACCTGGAAAAACTCAGCAGGTCTGGCGGCATCGGCGGAGAGGAGTACAGTTGATGTTTCGAGTCTTCGTGACCCTTCAACAGAACAGAGGACTCGAAGCATCAACTGTACTCCTCCCCGCCGATGCTGCCAGACCTGCTGAGTTTTTCCAGGTATTTCTCTTTCTGTTTTTGTTTTGGATTTCCAGCATCTGCAGTTTTTTGTTTTTATTGTTATATTTACATTGTTGAGGTGTTGTTCTTTCAGTTAGAATGATAGGATTCTAAAGATTTCATTTTAGATTTTACATCAAAACAGGGGATTCCCACAATGTCATGGCTAACATTTCAACCTCAGCCAGTACGACTTAAAAACAGATAGGTTATTGATTTCATGGGCTTTTTTGTAGCATTTCGTTGACATGGAATGGCTGCTGGATTAAATTCTACATAACAACAATCATTCAGCTTACAAAAATTAATTCAATATCTTTTTTTATTCATTTACGGGATGTGGGCGTCACTGGCTAGTCCAACGTTTATTGCCCATCCCTATTTGTCCTTGAGAAGGTGGTGGTCAGCTGCCTTCTTGAACTGCTGCAGTCCTTGTGGTGCAGCTTTACCCACAGTGCTGTTAGGGAGAGAGTTCCAGGATTTTGACCCAGCGACAGTGAAGGAACTTGATATATTTCCAAGTCAGGATGGTGATTGACTCGCCACAGGGTTCCTAGCCTCTGACATGCTCTCTTAACCATAGCATTTATATGGCTAGTCCTGATCAGTTTCTGGCCATTGGTAACCCCCAGGATGTTGATAGTGGGGGATTCAGCAGTGGTAATGCCACTTTGAAACATTTCAATCTGAAAGTTATGATGTGAATGCAAGTAATGGGCCTTAATTTGCTGCAATGGCATGTTTGGTGACAAACAAGTTTAAATGGACATATTATATTTCACCCCTCTCCTTAGATTCACTCAATTCTGTCGAAGGGTCATGAGGACTCGAAACGTCAACTCTTTTCTACTCTGCCGATGCTGCCAGACCTGCTGAGTTTTTCCAGGTAATTCTGTTTTTGTTTTGGATTTCCAGCATCCACAGTTTTTTGTTTTTATATATTCGCTCCCCCGCCTTACCACACAATGTTTGCATGGCAAATTGATGGAACGTCAATCCATTCATGGCGTAACAAGGCCAATGACAAATCAGTGCCTTTGTGGATGACACAGCCAATAATTATGCCCATCACAACATTACCATAGCTCTGTAAATAGTTGACAACAACCCCAGACACAGGGATTGAATTTTCACTATGGAGGCAGGAGGAGCCGGGCTTCTTTTCAGTCTGAAGCCCACCTCTGGGGCGGGGAGCTGACTAAAGTAAGATTTTCATGGGGGTGAGTCCTTAATTGATATGGAGACGGGTTTCCTATGCAAATAGAGCAGATGTGGGTGGGTATGAAGGAAGGTCAGATGAAGTGTGGGACTCATTTAGACTCCCCATTTCTGCCATCACTGAGGCTGCTGATTATCTAAAGGGAGAAATCTGCTGACTCTGTCAAAGCGCAGGTTGAGGGGTTTGGCCATGGAAGGGAGTCTGAAATACTTATGCTAACATATGCAACCCAGGACATTTAATCACTTACTGCCAAATGCAGAAAGCACATTTACCCAGAGGCTTTTCCCTCACCATGGAGGATCCCATTATCACTTTCACTACCCAAACCACTTTTCCTGTCACAACAGCAATAAAAGGATTCAGACATGTGACTTAAAGTATCATCACTTACGTAATGCAAAGAGAGGAAACCAATAGACAGAGAAAATAAGAAAGACACCTCAGTGGCCCATTTAGTGCTCCGCGTGACACAGTGGCCTCCTCCTGCCAATCCCTGGGAAGAGGAACTCCCTCTTCTCGCTCATAGCCTCCAAAATTAGATCCAGGTCGACATCGATGAAGTGCCCCAATGCTCCTGTGACATCTAATTTCCAGCTCTGGCAAAGAGGCTATCAGTGACCAGCAAGATGCAGTTGTGTGCAGTTGTTTGCAAGAAGTGACCAAGGTTTGCAGTTGATCCTTGGAAGGAGGTAGTGGTGAAGAAGTGCCAGCTACAACCTTCTCTTTGGACAGGTGGCCACCTTATTGTGCTTAGCAGCCTTGCTCCCTGATCTTCTGCCCCCCTCCCTTGATTCCAGGGGGAATCACAACCCCAATCAATGCCCAAGTGCTGAGTGCCCACTCTTCCCGCTACCTATGTAGTGCCAAGGGCACCTCCTTACCAAATGCCAAGACCTCTTCACCCCGTTGACCTCTAATGAGGATGGGGTGATGACCTGGGGCATCCATAACTGGCTCCATACTCAGTATCCACCTCCCTTCAGTTCATAATGAGCTTGTTAATTGCTTTAATTGGCCTCAAAGACAGGCGGAAACAGTGTCCTGCCCTCCCCCACCCGGTTGAACATTGCCAGCACTGGCATTTTTGGTTACCCCCACCCACCCCACTTCCATTCCCGACGTTCGAGTGGGGCCTGAAAATACAACCGAAGAACTCACATTGACATGTGGCATTGGGAGGTAAGTGACTTCTACAGTCACCTTAAATCAACTTCTAAAAATTAAATTCACTTTAAAGAAAACTATATTTAGAGGCAGTATAAAGCAATCTTGTGGGTACAAATCTGCTTTTCCACAGAAATGTTGCAGGAAGAACAAAGAAAAGATCATCAAATTTAGGGGAGCAAGGACCAACATGCCTTCTTCAGAGCCAATAAGGATGCTGTGGAATGCAACAGCGAGGGCTCTCCAAATGTTCACAAATATGGCCTGGAGGTCGGTGGCTGTATAACTCGGCCATCATCGGGAGACCGGCAAAGAACAAATACAATGATCTGACCAGAGCAGGCAAGGTAACCATTCTCTGTGCTTCGATTCAGAGCTCACATTTCTATTCTTGCTATTAAATAACAAAATATTGGATGTTTCTGTAATTATTTATATAACATATGGCTTGTGGTGTCTCTCTCATGTAGAGTCCGCCTCCTCCTGCTCAGCCTCCCTTTGACTGACACTTCAAGCTCATTCGGACAGCGCAATAATTTTCTGTAAACAATTTTTTAAAAATTATATTGCTGCTATTGTTATTATTGATGTAGTTTACCATTATAGAAGGGCTGTTGGGAAATACTCTGTTGTAATATTGTGCAATACTGTTGAACAATACTGTTGCAACCTTTACCTTCTCCGACCAGCATTGGTTCTGAAATCTCCATACCCCCAAGCATTTATTTTATGCCAGGAACAGTTCCATTGGATTATCAATTCTGCTGGCTCTGAAAGCAATTGCCACTCCAGCCTGTGGGCCATGGCATCATTTCCATCAGCTCCCAGCTGGAGACAGGTCTGTAACATTAAAATGAGCCTCAGCAGTTAAATTTGCCTGGCCCTTGCTGCATTCTCTTCCTCCCAGTACGACCCTGCTTCAGGCCCCCCGCACAATGATCCCACCCTGAGTTAAAATTGACCGCAATCAAGTGAAAACTTGATATTTCAGTTTTTATCTGGATCAGCTGCATTATATAGTTGGCATTCTGACACCTTCGACAGGTAACAATATCCTTCTACTTATCCTAAAGAGCTGGCATTGTAATATTAAAAATATGAAAATCTTGGACATCACTCCGTAGATGGGAAACTTGTCAAGATGTGTCCTAACATTTATTTATGATGCCAGAGAGGCCACAGAAATGTTTTTTTTTTGGCATTGCTGTTCCTTTGGATGAATTAACCCAGGATACTTATCAAGTGAAACCCAAAGCCCACTCTGAACTGCCAGCAATTAATCAAATACTGATAAACACAAAGGAAGAAATGTTTATCATTTGGCATTAGGGGTGGAGTTTTAAAGTAAATGTTTAGGTTTAAAAGAATTTAGTTTCCAAAAGATCATACTAAACATGTGCATTTTTAGATGTCTCTAGTGCAAGGACAGCAGTTTTGTATTTTATTGTTTCAATATAATGAATGCTGTTGCACTCCATTGACTCTTCAGTTTTTTTTTCTTGGCTGAAGAAATTGTGCTCTACTCATGTAATCCTTTTCCCATGTCCGAATAGAGCTCAATTTAAGAAATGTACAGTTTGTGTCTTCACATCACTGACCTCTGCCCTTTGTGCACACAATCGCACAGCCAGAACTCAGAGGTGAGCTCGTGGAGGAGAGGGGTTGCTGGTGGGGATGGGGTACTCCAGACAAACATGTCGGGGAATGTCAAATTACTCCAGGTAAGGGATGGTACAGATAAAGAATAATTCATAGTTCCCTTTAATCATGATAATGAACTGGACTGAGAATATCATCACTATTCTTGGATTTATCTTTCCACATTAGCAACTATCACCATTTTTGCATAATTTCCTCTGGGAGTTGAAGTTGCTGCCACACCAGTGTTTCATTCTGCATGGAGGTCAATATCCTTTGCTTTAATAGGCCCTAATTTTTGGGGCTCTTTACAGCAGTGCATTGGCATACCTTTGCTGGAAATTCAGCAGAAAGCCTGTTTGCAAGTGTAGATAGTATTACCGCTGCACTTCTGATGCTGGTACAGAAAGCCCAAGGAAATGTCTGTCTCAGACAAATATTTTTGAAAGTGCACTAAAATTAAAAAGTTATTAAAGCTTAAGTGTTGAGTAAGAATGCTATTTGTAGTTTGTGCTGCTCTACTAACCACGTAACAGGATAAATAAAGATCACAACAAAGAAACAAAGCCCCATTATTTTATACTTTTGCCTAGTGTTCCAACTTGGGGATGATGGATTAGAACATCTCTCCAAAGAACAGAGGAAACTGACAAAACTCTTAAAAAGTACACTAATATACTGTGCTATAAAATAAGCACGTTATTGTCTGCAATTGTTCGTACAATGAGTATCTAATCGCAGTTGGGGTGTGGCCAAATAGATATAATTTTGAGTGGAAAATGACATTTTGCAGGGCAGAGGTGAATTTAAGCAACATCTACGCCTCCTAATGGCTGGCTGTGGAGAATGAGGCCTCCAAAGGGATTGCTGCATGTGATTGGGAGAAGTTTAAGGAGGTAAGAGAACATAATTTTCAACTTGGGGCTATAGATTATTCTCTATCTTTTCTAGATTTATTTCTAAAGTCATCCCAATGCTTAAAAGGCACTGCGTTTGCAAACTTAAGCAAAAATCACGACTATTAATTGCAGTTTTCATTCTATTCTGTGTTTTGTTTAATTAACAGACTTGAGTGTCTTAATGCTGGTGGTGATGACCTTTCCAATGACCCTCATTTATTTTCACTGAAGCGCCCCTGTGGACTCCGTGAACTCTTGTTTTTAAAACCATGTTAGGCCAGGCATTCAATAAACACTGCGTGAAGCTGTCTGACTTGTGCAGGAAAAATGTAAGTCATAACAAAAAAAAACCCTTTATAAAAGAATGGAGATATGCATTACTAGAGTCAGAACAGGTCTGTTGATAATTGGTGGTTGGGGAAGGGGAAAGTAGATAATGGTGCAGCTGTTGGTTAGGAGACTGACATTTCAATTCTGAAATCTGGATCAAAATCTACTCCACTCCAACAGAATTCCTCAATACCATCTTCAGAAGGGGGCACCCTGTTCTGCAGTACTGTGACATTTTTTATTCCCCACACTACCGTTCTGTGACTTCTCTGTTTGAGATTGACAATTAATGCCAGATTAGGTAGACTTTTGTCCTGTTAGCCCATGTCCACTGGAAATTGAATTATCCTAGAATGAAATAGCACAAAATGGGGCCATTCAGCCCATTAAGCCTGTGCTGGCTCTTTGAAAGGGTGATTCAATTAGTCCCACTTCCCCCTCTAATATTTATCCAATTTCCTTTTCAAAGTTATTATTGGATCTACCAGCACCCTTTCAGGAAATGCATTCCAGGTCATAAGAACTCGCCGTGTCATTTATTTTCCTTATGTCACCTCTGTGTCCTCTTGCTACTGGTCCTCCTGCCACTGGAAACAGTTTCTCCTTATTTACTCTATCAAAATTTTTCATAATTTTGAATATCTCTATCAAATCTCCCTTTAATCTTCACTGCTCTAAAGAGAACAGACCAGTTCCTCTAGTTTCTCCATATAACTGAAGTCTTTTGTTCAGGTGCCATCCTAGTAAATCTCCTCCGCACTCTCTCCAAGGCCTTGACATTCTTCCAAAAGTGTCATATCCAGAATTAGCCACAATATTCTAGCTAAGGCCGAACCAGCATTTCATAAAGCTTTAGTATAACTTCTTTGTTTTTGTACTCTAGGCCCATAACTTCCGATCTCCGGGGCAGTGTAACTGGGAGAGCTCCAAAGATGTTCTGGGGAACACTCCCGACCTCCCCCTGCCACCACTCCAGGGGTTCCCAGGTAAGGAGTCCACAGCATTTGCCCAGGAAATTCAAACTTCCTTTGGGTAATTGCCCTGCACTAGGAACCATCCGATAATGCGATTTAAATCACAAATTTAGGTTGATTCTGACTGTGTTACAGTAATAGTTACCCAGAAAAAGTCAGAAGAGTTAAAATCATTTCTAGTTTCTGGGCAACTATAGCACTGACCCATCCTGACCCCCACAGGACTCCCCCTACCCCCCGCTAGCCCCCCGAACCCTAAAGGGATACCCACCAACCCACCCCCCCCCCCCCCACTAACCTTCTGACCCCATTGCCCCTCACTACTCCCCCCCAGGACTCCCCCCACCCCACAATCCCCCTCCAGGGTCTCTCACTAACCCCTACTACCACTTCCCCCCAACCTCTGACTACCACCCCGACCTCCCCCCCCCCCCCACAGGACACACCCCATACACCCACTACCACCCCCGAATACCCGACCCGTCCCGACCCAACCCAATCCCCCACCCCACAACCTGATGCAGTTCCCCCTCAGACCCAACCTGTCCTGACTGCCCAGCCCCCAGGCCTGACCTCACCCGACCCCCACCCCCCATGCCCAATCTGATCTCACCCCCAGTCCCCAGGCCCAAGCTGACAACCCTGTCCCCCCAACGCTAGGTCCAACCCAACTACTAACCCAACCGCCACCCCCCCCCACCCCCCCCCCGCCCCCCACCCCCCCACCCACCCCCTGGGCACCCCCAGGCCTAATCCACCCTCACCACCCATCCCCAGGCCAGGCAATCCCCAAGCCCAACCCGAACACCCCCCCAACCCAAACTTTATCCACTTAAGTTATACATTTACTTTCTCCCTAGTTTTTCAAAGTGGCTGGACCTTTAAACTTACCTGGTTTATGGCAACTAGTGCCATCAGAAAGGGGCAATGGGTTTCATACCTTCAACTGAGCTGCCCTCAATTGTAGGCCTCCAGAAAATGCTGCACTGCACAGATTTTGCCTGGCCTGAGTCGAAAGGTCGGCGAGACAGGACTGGCATCATTTTAAAGCAAGGAACTAGGACCGGAGTGGTAATCTGACTCAATTGCCACTCCACCGGAAGCTAAGTGCCTATGCTTCTGGTTATAAAGATAAGAACCCCATATGCCTTTCTCAAGTTGTCCCTACAACTTTCAAAGACTTAAGCATACCCTCAAGTTTCCAAGTTCCTGACATGCCTTTAAAAGTGGTTCACTTAATTTATATTGCCTCTCTTCACTTTTTCTTTTACTTCACGTTTCTCCATATTAAATTTCATCAGGCTTGCATCTTCCCATCTCACCAGTCTGTCTATGTACTTCTGAAGTCTATACTATCCTCCTCACTGTTTTCTACATTTCATATTTTCATGCCATATGCAAACTTTGAAATGACGTCCTGTATACCTTAGTCCAGTTCATTAATATATAATCAAAAGAGCATTAGTATCAATATCGACCCCTGGGGGATACACTGCACACTTTCTTCCAACCTGAGAAACACCAGGGCCGGGATTTTAAAGCCCCACCACAGCATGTCTACACCACCCCCCCACCCCAGCAGATGCGGCGAGCTATTTAAATATCCATTCAGTTCGGCGGCACTGTAATATCCCACTGGGCAGGAGGGGCCATAAATTCCAGACCCAGTATTCTCTGCTTTCTATTCCCAGCCAATTTTGTAACCACACAGCCACTGTCCCTTTAATCTCATGGACTTCAATTCCGCTAACAAGTCTATTATGTGATATTTTCCAAAGTCCACATACGCAATGTCAAGTGCACCACCCTCATTAACCCTTGCTGTTATTTCATTAAATAACTCACTCAAGTTAGTCAGACATGATTTGCCTTTTACAAATCCATACTGGCTTTCATTTATTAATCCATATTTTCCATGTGCTAATTAATTTTTCCACATTAGTGTCTATAACGGTCTCCTTCCACCAACAGTAGGCTGATTGGCCTGTAGTTTGTATCCCTTTCTCTTTTTGAATAGCAAGGTAACATCTTCAATCATCCAGTCCCCTCAAACTACTCCCATGTCTAAGGAGGATAGGTGAATTGTGAACTAAGCCTCCATAATTTCCACCTTTACTTCCCTCAGCAACCTTGGATACATCTCACCTGGACCATTTGGTTTAACTACTCTGAGTGTGGCCAACCTCTGACGTCACTGCTCTTTGTCCTAACCAATTTATCTACTTGTTTCTCCTTTAATGTGACATCGTCAGCCTCCTCTTTTCTAGTGACGACTAGGTGCAAAGCATCCATGTAGTACCTCAGCTATGCCCTCTGCACAAAAAGATCTCCATTTTAGTCGCTAATTGACCCCAACCTTCTCTTGGCTAGCTTTTTATTATTTCTTTGTTTGTGAAACATTTTTGGTTTCATTCTATGTTGCTTGCTAACCTATTCTCATATGCTCATTTTGCCCTTCCTATTTCCTTTTTCAGTCATCCTCTGTACCTTCGTCTATTCAGCTTCGTTCTCTATATATTCTGAACCTAACATTCATCATAAAACTCCTTTTCATTTTAATCTCGATATCTTTAATAATCCAGGGAATTCCACCTTTGGATGTCCTTCCATTCCAGCTTGTGGTAATGTGTCCAATCTGTACCCAAACTATCTCTTCACTGAAGGCCTTTCATTACTCATTTGTTGTTTTAACTGACAATCTTTGGTTCCAATCCACTTAAGCCAGCTCTTTTTCCAACTCACTGAAATTAGCTCTCCTTTTCTATAGCCACTTTGAAGCTAATTATATTATGATCACAATTTCCCTAAAGCTCCCCCAGTGAAAAATGCTCCAGTTGCGCTACCTCAATATCCAGAACCAGATCCAGCACTGCTTCCTTCCTCATTGAATTGGAAACATACTGATCAAGAAAGTTCTCTTGTACATAATTCAAGAAAACCTACCCTTCTTTGCCTTTTACACTTTTTTTCTCAATCTTTTTTAGGATAATTGAAGTTCCCCATTATCACTACTCTTAAGTTTCTTACATCTCTCTGCCACTTACCTAAAATTTTGCTCCTCTACCAGTTGGTCTCTCCCAGACTTCTCTGAATTTTGTATCTACTCTCGTCCTGGTGCCCTACCTCTTGACAAATTAATTTAAAGACTCCATAACAGCATTAGTTAATTTCCCTGTGAGGACATTGGTTCCAGCTCTTTTGAGGTGTGATCCATCCATCTTCTTACATTCATTCTGCACCAGAACTGGTTCCAATGCCCCAAGAACCTGAAGCCTTCTCTTCTGCAGAATGTCTCCATTGTTGTTAAATTCTCTAGCATGGGTATTCGCAAGATTACTATTGAAGTCCTGTTCCTTAATTTCCTCACTAGTTCCTGAAATTCTTCCAGCGGGACCTCAATCCTTTTCCTATGTATGTCATTGGTTCTAACATGGACCACAATTTCTGGCAGTTCCCTTTGCTCCCTTACAATACTTTGCACCCATTCAGTGATGTATTGACTTCCTGCTCTGGACAAAATCAGGACCACAGGCTTTGTCACCCTTAAGAAGAGAAACTCCATCTTGTAAATGAAGAGGACAGTATTTCTCTTCTTAAGGATGACAATGTCATCTGCCAATGCTGGAAAGAACATTTTCAATTACTCTTCAACTATGAATCCACAGTGGCAGCTGAGACACTGAAGGCTGTGCCCTCAGTATCCTGGTAGAATCCATTGCTGAGTCACCATCAATGGGAGAGCTACAGGAAGCCATTAAATGGATCAAAAACAACAAAGCCTGTGGTCCCAATGGTATCCAGCTGAGCCCTGGTGGACTTTAGTTCACATCAAGACTCCATGCACATCCAGTAGATTTGGGAGGAAAAAGAACTCCCCACTCCACAGCCACCCCCACCCGCCACCACCCCCACCCCTAAACTAATTCAGGAATGCATCAACTGTAACTATCCTCAAGAAGGGAGATAAATCACACTTTGAAAATTATCAAAGTATTTCCCTCTTGTCCATAGCTCGGAAAATCCTGACACATGTTTTCCTGAATCACTTACATCCTGTGGCTGAGGAAATCCTCCCAGAGACATTGTGTGGCTTCAGACCTTCCAGAGGAACCTCTGACATGGACAGACAAATCCAAGAAAAATGGAGAGGACAACACCAGGAACTCTTTATTGCATTCATTGACCTGACCAAAGCATTTGACTCTGTGGATTGTTCTCCAAAGATTTGGATGTCGAAGAAACTTCTTCGCAATCCTGAAATTGCTTCATGATGATATGACTGCAATTGTTTTAAGTGGGAGGTCCGAAACAACTGCCTTCAAAATCCAGACTGAGGTCAAGGAAGGCTGTGTGAAAGCCACCACACTATTTACAATCTGAGAGTTACTATTCACCTCAAAGATCAACTGCCCTCTGATGGCAGCATTAAATACTACCTGGATGGAAAACTCGTTCACCTCAGTCACTTCCATGCCAAATTTAAACTTTCCACCATAGACGTACATAATCTATGGTTTGAGGATGACAGCAGTTGTCCACTCTACACCAGATTTGCAAGCCACTCTCAATCTCTTTAATCCTGCATAACAGAAACTTGACCTATCCTTATATGTTGCCAAAACAAAGCTCATATGTTAACCCACACCTGGAGAGCCAAATATTCCATCTTCCATGTATGTTGAAGGACAGACTCTGGAATTTGTTAAGCGCTTCCCATACCTTTCTCAAAAGGCCACAATTGACGAGGAAATCCAACACTGGATCAACTGCATCAGCTCAGCCTTCTACAAACAGCAGCAAGTGGCTTTTTGGAGCAGCTTGTGGTGAAGCCCATTAGGGAACAGGCAATTCTAGATTTAGTGATGAGTAGTGAGCCAGATTTGATAAGGGAGCTTAAGGTGAAGGAACCCTTAGGAGGAAGTGACCATAATATGATAGAATTTACCCTGCAATTTAAGAGGAAAAAGTTGGAATCAGATGTAATGGTATTAAGTTGAATAAAGGCAACTACAGAGGCATGAGGGAGGAGCTGGCCAGAATTGACTGGGAGATGAGCCTAGCAGGAAAGACAGTGGAACAGCAATGGCAGGAGTTTCTGGGAGTAATTTGGGAGACACAGCAAAATTCATCCCTAGGAAGAAGAAGCATACTAAAGGGAGGACGAGGCAACCATGGCTAACAAGGGAAGTCAGGGACAGCACAAAAGCTAAAGAGAAAGCATACAATGTGGCGAAGCGCAGTGGGAATCCAGGGGATTGGGAAGCCTACAAAGACCAACAGAGGACAACTAAAAAAGAAATAAGGAGGGAGAAGATTAAATATGAGGGTAAACTAGCCAGTAATATAAAAGAAGATTGCAAGAGTTTTTTTAGATATATAAAAGGTAAGAGGGAGGCAAAAGTGGACATTGGGCTGCTGGAAAATGACGCTGGAATAGTAGTAGTGGGGAGCAAAGAAATGGCAAAGGAACTGAATAAGTGGAAGACACAAGTAACATCCCCAAAGTTCAAGAGAGTCGGGGCGTAGAGGTGAGTATGGTGGCCATTACCAAGGAGAAGGTGCTAGGAAAACTGAAAGGTCTGAAGGTGGATAAATCACCTGGACTAGATGGATTACACCCCAGAGTTCTGAAGGAGATAGCTGAAGAGATAGTGGAGGCGTTGGTGTTGATCTTTCAGGAATCATTGGAGTCAGGGAGAATCCCAGAGGACTGGAAAATCGCTAATGTAACCTCCCTGTTTAAGAAGGGAGTGAGGCAAAAGACGGGAAATTACAGGCCGATTAGCCTGACCTCGGTCGTTGGTAAGATTTTAGAGTCCATTATTAACAATGAGATACTTGGAGGTGCGTGGTAAAATAGGTCAAAGTCAGCATGGTTTCATGAAGGGGAGGTCATGCTTGACAAATCTGTTAGAATTCTTTGAGGAGGTAATGAGTAGGTAAGGCAAAGGAGAGCCAATGGACGTTAGCTACTTGGATTTCCAGAAGGCCTTTGACAAGGTGCCGCACAGGAGGCTGCTCAGTAAGCTAAGAGTCCATGGTATTAGAGGCAAGGTACTAGCATGGATAGAAGATTGGCTGTCTGGCAGGAGGCAGAGAGTGGGGATAAGGGGGTCCTTCTCAGGATGGCGGCTGGTGACTAGTGGAGTTCCATAGGGGTCAGTTTTGGGACCACAACTTTTCACTTTATACATTAATGATCTAGATGAAGGAACTGAGGGCATCCTGGCTAAGTTTGCAGATGATACAAAGATAGGTGGAGGGACAGGTAGTATTGAGGAGGCGGGGAGTCTGCAGAAGGATTTGAGCAGGTTAGGAGAATGGGCAAAGAAGTGGCAGATGGAATACAATGTGGGAAAGTGTGAGGTCATGCACTTTGGTAGGAAGAATAGAGGCATAGACTATTTTCTAAATGGGGAGAGAATTCAGAAATCTGAAGTGCAAAGGGACTTGGGCATCCTAGTCCAAGATTCTCTTAAGGTTAACTTGCAGGTTGAGTCGGTAGTTCGGAAGGCAAATGCAATGCTGGCATTTATTTCAAGAGGACTAGAACATAAAAGCAGGGATGTGCTGCTGAGGCTTTATAAAGCTCTGGTCAGACCACATTTAGAATATTGGGAGCAATTTTGGGCCCTGTATCTCAGGAAGGATGTTCTGGCCCTGTAGAGGGTCCAGAGGAGGTTCACGAGAACGATCCCAGGAATGAAAGGCTTAACATATGAGGAACGTTTGGGGACTCTGGGTCTATACTCGATGGAGTTTAGAAGGATGGGGGAGATCTGATTGAAACTTACAGAATACTGAAAGACCTGGATATAGTGGACATGGGGAAAATGTTTCCATTAGTAGGAGAGACTAGGACCCGAGGGCACAGCCTCAGAGTAAAGGGAAGACCTTTTAGAACAGAGATGAGGAGAAATTTCTTTAGCCAGAGAGTGGTGAATCTATGGAATTCATTGCCACAGAAGGCTGTGGAGGCCAGGTCATTGAGCGTACTTAAGACCGAGATAGATAGGTTCTTGATTGGTAAGGGGATCAAAGGTTACGGGGAGAAGGCGGGAGAATGGGTTTGAGAAACTTATCAGCCATGATTGAATGGCGGAGCAGACTTGATGGGCCAAATGGCCTAATTTCTGCTCCTATGTCTTATGGTCTTATGATCTTAAGTGTTTGACAGCAAAAACCTCCACAAGTCAACAAAGGTCCTGCTGTACAGATCAGTTGTCACCATTTTATTCTTGTACTGCAGTGAGTCCTGGATTGTGTATTAGTGACACATGAGTGCTAGAGAAATTCCATTAGCAATGCCTCCGCCGCATCCTCTAAATTCAATGGGCAGATCATCAAATAAAAGTTAGTGTCCTTCTGGAAGCCAGCCACACAAACATTCAGGCAAAACTCCTGCAAAATCAACTTCAATGGACTGGACACTGTCGGATGGCTGAAAAGCATCACCCCAGCCAGATGCTTTTTTCTCAACTCTCAAATAGCCAGTGTTCCAGGGGAGGGCAAAGAAAATGCTTCAAAGACACTCTGAATCTCTCCTTGAAGTGTGGCAGCATTGACATTAATGACTGGGAGGAATTTGCTAACAATCATTCAAAATGGTGTCAACTTGTACATCAAGCTGCATCTCGCTCTGAGTTCAAACATTTTAATGAAGAGGCAGAACTGTGGCAGAGAAGGCAGGGCTAGGAAGCAAATCTTGCACCCTGGATCCCAATACCTTGTGGGGCATCCTGCCCCATGTGCCCAAAGATTTGTGGGTCGTGAAGATCCATGGCAGTTACTCATGACCCTGAGTAAATGTCATCCCCGAATCGAGGGACAGCCTCGATGATTTCCTGCTGCCAGTATAAATGACATCATGGCAGCGGTTGCAGAATGCCAGTGTATCCACCCTATAACAACTGTATTTCTACACTTTGCTCTCTCCTCCAGTGCAGCCATTTGATCCACGGTGTCCTGAAAGTGCTCTAGAATTCATTCTGTGGCCCTCACTGATATTGAGTACTGAAAACAGGCTTGACAGTGCCACATCTGAGAGGATTCCTGAACTCCCTGTATTTTCGTACTGGCCACCAATTTACTCTCCTCCTGAATTTGCTGTGGCTATGAGGTTCCTGGAACCCGTGCTCCAGGAAGTTTTCAGATTCCTGTCTGCCCTGCAGTGACTTCAGCCACTCTTCAAGCTCAGAAACCCAGAGCTCAAGCTTGAGAAGTTGGAGGCAACTCCTGCACACGTGGTTATCCAGGACACATGAAGCATCCTGGCGTTCCCACATGGCAAAGGAATTGCAGACAACAGGTCTCGGCTCAAAGGACTGCGCACTGTCATTTTACAATGGATTCCGACAGCCAGCAAATGAATGAAACTTACATTCCATTAGTCTGGTCTAATTTTACACGTTGGTCCTAGAGGTGAAAGGTCAGGACCTATCCATCTAGTTATCCCTCCATCTTGTTTTTATTTGCCTTCCACATACTTACTAAACCGTCCTCTTATAGGTTACTATTTAATTCTCCAAATTTCTGTCTCTCGCATGCAACCAATTACCCTGAAGCAATCACATTCCTTTAATCAAATGTTGTTCTCCCTCCTTAGCTGTGCTGCACCAAAAATGCTGCCTTTCCTCACTTTGACCCTAACTCTATACCACAAATCCACGAATACCACACCCCACAAGCTTTGTCACCTCCCAAAAGAAAGGAGGTTGCAAATTTCCAATCATGCCTCCCACATTTAAGTCCAACTTATTAATATATACAACAAACAACAAGGGCCCAACACTGAGCCCTGTGGAACTTCACTGGAAACCTCTTTCCACTCGCAGAAACATCCATTGGCCATTACCCTTTGTTTCCTGTCGCTGAGCCAATTTTGGATCCACTCACCACCTTCCCCTGTATCCCATGGGATCTCACTTTTCTGACCAGTCTGCCATGTGGGACCTTGTCAAATGCCTTAATAAATCCACGTAGACAATATCCACTGCACTGCCCTCATCAATCCTTCTTGTTACTTCCTCAAAAAATTCTATTAACTTAGAAAGACACCATCTTCCTCTAAAAAAACCATGCTGACTGTCCCTAATCAATCCATGCCTTTCCAAGTGACAGTTTATCCTGTCTCAGAATTGATTCCAATAATTTGCTCACCACCGAAGTTAGACTGACCTATAATTTTCTGGCCTATTCCTTGCGCCCTCGCCTGTATCTAGTGAAAATTGGAAAATGATCCTCAGAGTATCCGTTATTTCGTCCATGGCTTTGTTTAACAACCTGGGATACAATCCATCTGACCCTGATGATTTATCCACCTTCAAGGATCACAATGTCTGCATTATCCCTCCTTAGTGAAGGCAGAGACAAAGTAATAATTGAGAACCCTGTCCACATCTTCTGCATCAATGCACAAGTTACCTTGTACCTCTCTGATAGGCCATACCCTTTCCTTAGTTATACTCTTGCTTTTAATGTGCTGGTAAAACATCTTTGAATTTTCTTTGATTTTACCTCCCAATATTTTTTCATATCCTCTCTCTGCTTTCCTAATTTCCATTTTCACTTCATCCCTGTACTTTTTATACTCCTGTATGCTTTCTACAATATTAATCTTTTTGTGATTGTCAGAAGCTGTCTTTTTCTGCTTTATCTTACCTTGTATGCTTCTGGATAACCAGGGAGCTCTAGATTTGCCAGTACCACCCTTTTCTTTGTGGGGACATGTCTACACTGTGCCTGTAGAATCTTACTTTTGAATGCCTCCCACTGATTTGACACTGTTTTCCCTTCTAGTAGCTGTACCAGACCACTTCCGCCAGTTCATCTCTCAGCTTTGTAAAATTTGTCTTCCCCAATTTAGAACTTTTACACATGTTCTATCTTTGTCCTTTTCCATAATGATGCTAAATCTAACTATTATGGTCACTATCTCCAAAATGGTCACCTACTGCTACTTCATCCACTTGACCAGCTTCATTTCCTAAGACTAAATTTAGAATTGTGCCATCTCTTGTTGGGCTTGTTACGTGCTGGCTAAAAAAAGTTCCCTTGAATGCAGTTCAAGAATTTTATGCCCTCTGTGCCCTTCATAAACTTTGTATTCCAACTGATATTAGAGTAGTTGAAGTCTTCAACTACCTGTGACAACTACTTGTGACAAACCGATGCCATCTTTTCTTTTTATCCATTCACAGGATGTGGGCTTCACTGGCTGGGCCAACCTTTATTGCCCATCCCTAGTTGCCCTTGGGAAGGTGGTGGTGAGCTGCTTTCTTGAACCGCTGAAGTCCATGTGGTGTAGATACACCTACAGTGCTGTTAGGAAGGGAGTTCCAGGATTTTAACCCAGTGACAATGAAGGAATGGTGATATATTTCCAAGTCAGGATGGCGAGTGACTTGGAGGGGAACTTCCAGATGGTGGTGTTTCCATCTATCTGCTGCCCTTGTCCTTCTAGATGGTAGTGGTCATGGGTTTGGAAGGTGCTGTCTAAGGAGCCTTGGTGAATTCCTGCAGTGCATCTTGTAGATGGTACACACTGCTGCTACTGTGCATCGGTGGTGGAGAGAGTGAATGTTTGTGGATGTGGTGCCAATCAAGCAGGCTGTTTTGTTCTGGGTGGTGTCAAGCTTCATGAGTGTTGTGGGAGCTGCACTCATCCAGGCAAGTGGGGAGTATTCCATCACACTCCTGACTTTAACTTTGTAGATGGTGGATAAGGCTTTGGGGATTCAGGAGGTGAGTTACTCGTAAATTCCTAGCTTCTGGCCTGCTTTTGTAGCCACAGTATTTATATGGCTAATCCAATTCAGTTTCTGGTGAATGGTAACCCCCAGGATGTTGATAGTAGAGGATTCAGTAACGGTAATGCCATTGAATGTCAAGGTTCAATGGGTAGATTCTCTCTTGTTGGAGATGGTAATTATCTTGCACTTGTGTGGGTCGAATATTATTTGTCACTTGTCAGCCCAAGCATGGACATTGTCCAGGTCTTGCTGCAGTTGGACATGGACTGTTTCGGTGTCTGAGGAGTTGTGAATGGTGCTGAACATTGTACAATCATCAGCAAACATCCCCACTTCTGACCTTGTGATGGAAGGAAGGTCATTGATAAAGCAGCTAAAGATGGTTGGGCCGAGGACACTACCCTGAGGAACTCCTGCAGTGATGTCCTGGAGCTGAGATGACTGAACTCCAACAACCACAACCATCTTCCTTTGTGCTAGGTGTGAATCCAACCAACAGAGAGTCTAATGTATTTACAATAGGTGTAAAGAACATAAAAGATTATGCGAGTTTTATATTTGAGGGTGAAGTTACTCAATTTTTGTCTGACAAAGGAACCAAAAAGATAATAGTTCTTAGGGATACGGAATCGACTTAATCTTTGATGTTAGCAAAAGACATGAATTTCTTTCCAGAGACTTTGCTTAATAAAGGTATACTGACAAGGGGCGTTGATGGAAACTATTTACCTGTTTCATTGTGTAGACTGAATTTAAACTGTGTGTTAGTCAGTGGTTCAGTTATTGTGGGATTGGTTTTCAAAACACCTATTAATAATGTTGACCTTATCTTAGGAAATGATCTGGCAGGAGACCACAAGCTGCCTATGGACATTTCCCCAAATTCTATTGAAGCCATTAGAAATAAGCAGGTATTGGCAGGTTCAATGGATTTGGGAAAACATATGCCTGTCTCTGAATCTGTTATGAAAAACAATGGTTTGATTCAAGAGATGCCCAAAGAGTCAACAGCTCAGACTTCTGAGATTATAAAGACACTAAATAAAACAGAGTTAACTACAACTGGAAGCGAATTGACTCTCCCTGAAACAAACTTGCCTTCTGATTCTAATCCACAGGTGTCAAAGCAAAATATCTCAGCACTCCAGGCTAATGGGCAAACAAAGAAAGACAATGCTTTGAAACAAAATGACTTGGCTCTACCTAATTCTGTCACTGTGGAAATACAAGGATGGATTTGAGTCCGAGAATGCAAATTGAAACTTCAAAATGAAGAAGCTGCACGTCTTGTTCAGAAGGATTTAGACAAAGCTTGTGCTGGTGAAAGGACAAAACAGAAAGAATCCAAAAGAACTTGAGAGCTGATTAGAAAAGAATATCAGGATTCCTTAACGGAGCATCACATTACCTCAAATAAGTTCCTGAAGTGGCCAAAGAGGATTTTAATTGCTTCTTCACTTACACACTATGGCTTCACTTCAAGATTGTGAACCCCAACCTTGTGATGTCAATGCTTTCCATTACTACTGGAAAGAGTTTCCTGCTTTGGCTTTCATTCAGAAAACTATTGCAATATGGCCTTTCTTTTGGCAATTAAAGTATTTAACATTTCTGTACTGACATGCCTGTGCTTGCCTTTACAGCGATAACAAATCACTGAACCTCCATCAACAGCACTCTTCTGACTAGGTCTCCCCATTTTAGGCTTGACAGAAGCTTTCTGACAGTCGACAGTCATTTGCATAGGACAAAGTTATCGAGTATACTTTGATACCATCTCCATGGTAAAACCAATCTGACATTCTATCTCAAATGTAAGATTTTGATCTGCTGGGTATTTTCACCATTTTCTATTTTTATTTGAGATTTTATGTGTGCAGTAACTTCAGCTTGATCCTTTCACACACAAACCTGTCTTGTAATGCACAGTCTAAGAATGTGGCAAAGTTACATATGAACATATGAAATAGAAGCAGAAGTAGGCCATTCAGCCCCCTGAGCCTGCTCCACCATTCAATAAGAACATGGCTGATCTGTTTGTGTTTCAAATTCCACATTCCCATCTATCACCGATAACTTTTGATTCCCTTGCCTAACAAGAATGTATTTACCTCCGCCTTAAAAATATGCAATGACTCCACCTCCACCACCTTCTGAGGCAGAGAGTTCCAAAGTCACACAATCCTCTGTCCTAAAAGGGCGACCCCTATTTTAAAACAGTGCCCCCTAGTTCTGGACTCACCCACAAGAGGAAACATCCTTTCCACATCCACCTTGTCAAGACTGTTCAGGACCTTGTATACTTCAATCAAGTCACCCCTCACTGTTCTAAATTCCAGAGGAAACAAGCCCAGGTTGTCCAACCTTTCTTCATAAGGCAACTCCCTCATTCCAGGTATCAATCTAGTAAACCTCCTCTGAACCACCTCCAATGCATTTACATTCTTTTTTAAATAAGGAGTCCAAAACTGCACACAGTATTCAAGATGTGGTCTCATCAATACCCTATATTACTGAAGCAAAACCTCCAAAGAAAGCTCCCTGACAGCACAAAGCTGCCTCAGGGTGCTCAAGATTTATAACTTTACAAATAAAGATTTTAAAATTAAGGAAAACTTTAAGCAGGGACATGTTAAAATTGAGTTTTAAAAGTTTTTATTGTTTTTTCAATCGATGGTCGAAACCTCATCCCACCCATGGTTAAGGTTTCGCAAAAAATGCAAATGCCGCTTGGCCTTTTTGCCCGCCCGCTAACCGTAAGGTTGTGCGGGTAGCAAAAAATTCAATTCAATTGATTGATTAAGGCCCTTAATTTTTGGCGAGCAAGTTGCTGCCTCTCCCTTGCTCCCGCCGACTGAAGTATTGCACGAGTACGCGGTGACACCAGGACGCTCACCTGACACCATTGTGCACTATTTTTCTCCCGTTCAGGTCAGATATGTGCCCTCTTGACAACGGAAAAATTTTGCCCAGTGACCCAGTCAACACTTTAAAGTTGCTGTCTGTAACAGTGGTACAGAAGGTAAGACAACCTAATCAGAGCAAACTCATCAAAGTTGATAGTTGAATCAAATGGACACTAGGACATGTAGCAGCCTATTCAACTGAGCACAGCCACATTCTTTCAAGAACAATGAGGCTCAACATAATTTAGGCAAAATTTTCACCATCCTAGCACGCAGTTCATTGGGAGCTATCATGGTCCCTGCTGCTGTTTATTGAAAATATTTTTGCACTTTGTTCCCATTTCCTCAACAAAATCTGTTATATATTGGAAGGAACTTGTCAAGAGAGATGGACATCATGGCAAATCACATGTTTAATCATCGAATTATGTACTGAGCATGCTCATAATATATGAATATATTACACCACCCATCCTTCTTAATTGATCAAGGAGCCGGCAGGCAGGATGACAATTGCTTTGCTTTGGTAAAGGCTGGGTGCGCTATTCAGAGTCAGGTTCCAAACCTGAAAATGCTTCAGCAATTGCAGCAGGGACTAAGCTGAGAAGGTTCTGTTGTAAGTTGTTGGGTGTAGTTCAGTAGGTCTTATCAAGGTATTCATAATCTTAGGTAATTTAAAGTATTTATTAACTACTAGAAACTATATACATAGGTACAATAAAGATCCAAGCTAGGAGCTGACTCCATGCTTACTTCTACACACAGCTCTGTCCAACACTACATTAACTCCTAGATGTGGGACATGTGTTCTCTTATATCACTATGTGGGTGATACTGTACTCAGTCCCGTGTTAACACTTAATGTGCCGGAACCTTACACTACACCTCTCCCCAAGTCTTATCCAACATATTTACAAGTTGTCTCAATTTACCCCATGTATTACATAATTACTACTACCCCTTCTCCCCTATAAAAATTGCACAGTGTAATTTCAATTCCTAAATGATTTTGCCAGAAGACACTGAAAATGTAGCAGTTTGTTTTCAGGCAAATATTGCCCTGATTGATTTTGGTTCACGCATTGTAATTCAAATATGAAGGTAAGCAGTGTATGGCCACCTCAAGGTGGAAATTTCACACTGCATTAACTTCACACCATTTGCACTAAATCTGCAGTGAAATCAAACTAATGGTTCTGCTTTATTTCTACTCTTTGTAATGTTATGGAGTCAACTATTTCATCTGCTCTTTGTTAACCAGCCTATAGGTTTGGTGTGTGGCCAAGGATTGCAGAGTGGCAGTATAACTCAAGTTTACAAAGTCTCTCATGATTGAAGTGAATACCAGCCTCCAACAGGTACTTGTAGTGTAATCATACTCTTGGGCATAGCTTCTTTCCATTCCCCAATTGCTGGATTGGAATGTACCTTTGTTGTGATTTTTTTTCTCTCTATTAATTATTAGGTTAGTTCATTTCTGGTCCATGGATGAGATTTATTTTCTGTGCACAAATTATAACAAGTAACAAAATAAATCATCAAAAGCACAAATTTATTTTAAAAAGATACAAATGGGCATAGACAATTGCACGCCATAAATTGTGTTTCTGGCGCCACTGATGTCATCCTTCTGTACACTGTCTGGAGATTGTCTGTCATCACTTTCAGGAATGATTTGCAGCACCTGACACTGCTTCCAAAAGGTTTTCATATACCGTGTTGTATATATAGGATGTCATAGTGGGATGGCACGCCTCACATTACAGAAGAAGAAATGACAGAACCTTACTAGGTTTCAACTGAGATAAATTCAGATACCTTTACCTGACAAACGATGGAGTAGTTTAAACATATAATTTAGGAGACATCTTTAAAAGGAACCAAGACACATGACTTTACTCCAATAGCCTATTTCTATTCATTTACTACTCACAGCCATTTGTCACAGTGAATAAGTGTTCACTGTGATATCACATTACTTGCTAAAGTATATATCAATAATATCATTTTCAGCATAATAATTGTTTTAACAAATTCAAGCAGGTTAAAAGAAAACAATTCTTTCTTTCTGTTAATGGCTATCTGGACTCTGATTAAAGAAAATTAATTCAAAACATGTTGAGCCCTGTGTTCTTCAGTCTGGACACATAAGCTAGTGACAAAGGCCATTATCAATCACCCCACAACAATTTGCATTTATATAGTCCATTTAACATAGGAAAACTTCCCAAATTTTTTCATTGGAATATGATCCAAAGAAATTGGCACAGAGCAAATGAAAGGGGTATTAGGACAAGTTACTAAAAGTTTGGTCAATTTTTGTCAGATTGTAATACAGATGTTGAATGTGGCCATCATGGTTAGTGCATTACAGATAGTCAAATGTTCCTGCAAGTTGTGATGGCCCAGGTGGTACACCTCAATCACAATCACCCTGATCAGTATGAACATTAGTCATGCATTGCTGCTTCAAGGTGGCAAACTGTTGCACTACACTCGCTGCATGGGATTGTGTGAGTCAGGTGTATCAAAGGAACACCTCAAGGTTCAGACACGTTTGTTTGGTTGCTTTTTGAGTCACTTAACAATTATTACCAGCACAAAGATAAAATAACAGACTGCCAGATTCATACAAAGTGATTTTTTTTATCAGTTGTGCAATACTCCTGCTCTAGGTGCTCAATATGCTCTGTTGTTATTCGTGTCCCCTTTTCCCATTTTGGTTGCAGATGTGCCCTACTACTATTTGTGGTGGATGGACAACTAGAAAGCCATAGGAAATGAAAATGTCCTGCCACTTGCATTTGTATCCATCCCAAATGGAACTGCATCAGTGCAAAATAATCACACAAAAACAATTTCTCTTGTTATGACCGGCCCTCAGGCGAGGTCCCCCAATTTGTTAACTTCCCAAACAGGACCCCAATTTTGTTATGATCCCAGATGAGATACCACCTATTTGTTATGATCCTATTTGTTATATGAGGAGAATGAGCTGGCTCCCCTTCTTTATTCAACCCCTTGGTTGGTCGCAACAAGGTTAATTTAAAAGGTATACCTTCCCCCTGTGAGGAGGTATCCATGGGGGGAAGGATTCCCTTTTCCCAGTCCAAACGTATTTATGTTTTAGAAGGAGCCAATTTAACCGGGCTTTCTTGAGTCAAAGAAAAAGTTAGTTTATTAGTTACTAAAAACTCAAGAAAAAAATAATAAAAATGCATAAAACTCACACATACAGATCAGAAATGAGAAGTTGAGTCTAAATAAATGTTAAAAAAGATATACAAATCAGTCTTTGGCTTGTCCATGAGTTGTAGATGGCAAAGCATTGCTGCTGTTAGGTTGGTTGATTTCAATAGAACTCACTTTTGCAGCTTAGCAGTTGGTTTGGTGTCTCTTGGTTCTGCAGGTTGGCTTTGCTGACTTGCCTCCAGCAACACAGAGGAAGAGAGAGAGAGAGAGCGAGTCTTTGCCTTCAAGCTGCAAAGGGGTGCCTAGTCAATCTTCTTCTGCAGTGACTCTCACTAGCACACACCAGCACCCCAGAACTAAAACATACAGATCAGGTCTGCAGCTAGCTTTTTTAACTATTCCCTGTGTACTTCTGGATGGGAAAAAACAAACATACCTATTGCCCACAGTCTATTTTCTTTCAGCTCAGATCATTTCCACATTCTAAGATATAACTCAACAGGAGATGGTTTCTGCTGAGATGTGGTAATCAGTCTCTGCAACCACACAGGATTAAAGTTCAGCCTTTTGCTGTTCATGTCTTCCTTTCAAGTATCGCTGTCTGAAGAATGGCCTTGATACCTTTTTAGGTGCAACGTTCCATGTTCTCTCTGGACTAGTCGGTCAAACAGAATCCACATAGGAATTTTCCAGGAAGTGGTTACTTTACATTCTCAGCCATCTTTTGTTCAGTGCCTTTGTTTGAATGCCTTTTTTAAAAAAAACACAGGTCTTCCTTAAAAAGTTCAATAAGCCCATAGATATTTGGGGCTGTAATCCACTGTCATGACACTCTTTTATCAGAATTAAAACATCCAAGAGGATATGTGACAAAGACATTTTTTGGTGTGGGAGTCCGTACGAAACAAACATGTGTAATTATTCCATCAGTGGACCCTCCTGTAAATACCATGTTACAGAAATAGGCAATTTTAGCCACACTATATGCAAACTATCCTGTGATTTATTTTTTGTTAATTTAAAAAAGTTGATATCTTGACTATCAACCTTAAGTCTTTGACCACATTCCTGTTTGGATTTGCGATGATTGGATCCATGAAGTATCTTCTGAAAAAAAGATGATAAAGGAGGTAACATCTTTGTAAAAGACTATTTTTAAATCCTGTGCCCTCCACCCCACTCCCGTTTCCAAAGTATATCAATATATTTTAACTGTTGTTCACTAACGTAGCATTATGCCATAACCTTTTCAACTGTAGTTGCAGACACAGACTTATAGTGTATCAGGAACTGAGGAATTAATTCCAGGGCTATCATAATGTCCACAGCTGGTTATGGTTAGGACATATGACTACTGATGGACAAATTTATATAATTTTCAAAGCTTCTGACCCCAGCTTGCTAAACTGTGCACTTATGAGTCAAATAAAATATATAACACACTGGATACATTGGTAAAGTTAAGAAAATAAAAAACCTCATCATAAGACACAGTAAACTAGTGGCACGAAATGTGGACTCCGCAGACCAAACCCTATTTATGGTTATTTCAATCAACCTGTAATGCACTTGTAAAAACTAATTGTGAAGACTGGACCCACCAACGTGACCCAAATATCATTAAATGCTAAATATGTAAACGCCCAGGATGGGAGAAGCCGTCCTATTTTAATACCTTATCCTAATCATATGTTTCCATTTGGGTGGCAACATAAAAATTCTATTTAAAGTATAAACTAACTTATGCTGCACAAATATGCAAAATTAGATTTGATAGTTTATTTCCCTCCTCATTTATATTTATACTTCTACATTATGCCCCAAAATTTATCTCCTACTGTGCATTCAATGATTGAGAGAACAAACAACCTTCTCCCTGAACATGGAGAATGTCAATCAATGTTCCTGCTAAGCAGGGTATGTGTACAAATGTGCCACGTAAGGAACAAGCAGGTCATGCATACAACAATGCTCCCTTTAAGATGTGCAATCACGCATCAATCTAGGTCTACTTTAGGACCTAGGGACCGCACAGTGCACAAGCTAACCATGCATAGCAAACATAAGTTAAAGGGAACACTGATGCCGAACCAACTGCTTGACGGTATGTGAATCTCCTGATCTTTTCTCACTTCATGTGAAGAAATATCACATCTGTGCCTCTTCTAAACAACTGACAAAGAGCAGGAATTTATCATGGATTAAAGCAGGCTTGAACCAATGGCTCTATTTTTCTATATGAAAGCTTTCAAAACAGAGTTCTAACAGATTCTCTTATCACAAATATTCTCAATGCCTTAGATCAGGAGATTGAGTGTAATAAATCCAAGCTTGCTGATCATACAAAGCTAGATGGGAAAGTAAACTGTGATGAGGACACAAGGAGGTTGCAAAGGGATGGAAGCTGGTTAACTGATTGGGTAAGAAGGTGGCAGATGTAGTATACTGTGGGGAGTGTGAATTATACACTTAGGTAAGAAGAATGGGAAAGCAGAATATTTTTAAAAAGGAAATTGACATGCAGGGACAGTAAGCAATTAGGAAGGCAAATGGTGTGTTAGTCTTTATTGCAAGGGGGTTGGAGTATAAGAGCAAGGGAGTCTTGCTGCAATTATATAGGGCTTTGGTAGAACCATACCTGGAATACTATGTAGTTTTGGCCTCTGTACCTAAGGAAGGATAGGGTGTGCAATCAATGAAGATTGATTCCTCAGATAAGAGGGTTTTTCTATGAGGACAGATTAGATATAATGGGTCTGTATTCTCTGGAGTTTAGAAACATGAGAGGTGATCTCACTGAAATGTATAAATGCTTAGAGGCTTGACAATAGGGAACATTGTCTCAGAATAAGGAATTGACAACTTAGGACTGAGAAGGGGAAAAATTTCTTCACTCAGAGGGTTCTAAATCTTTGGAATTCTCTACTCCAGAGGACTGTGGATGCTCAGTTTTTTTTATTCGCTCATGGGATGTGGTGTCACTCGCTAGACCAGCATTTATTGCCCAATCCCAATTGCCCTTGAGAATTGAGTGCCTTTCAGAGGGCATATAAGAGTCAACCACATTGCTGTGGGCCTGGAGTTAGATGTAGGCCAGACCAGGTAAGGATGGTGAGTAAGGACATTAGTGAACCAGGTGGGTTTTTACAATTGGCAATGGTTCCATGGTCAACATCCAGATTTTTTAATGAATTAAAATTCATCCATCTGCTGTGGTGGGATTTGAACCCAAGTCCTTAAAGCATTACACTGGATTACTAGTCTGGTGACAATGCCACTATGCCACCTGCCACTTGCCTACCCTCACCCCTTGATGGGCATATTCAAGACTGAGATCAATAATTTCCTGGGCAAAGAGGGAATAAAGAGAAATGGGGAAGTGAAGTTGATGTGGAAGTCCAACTGCGATCTTATTGAATTACAAAGCAAGTGTGAGAAGCCATATGGCTTACTCCTGCTCCTATTTCTTATGTTCTCATGTCCTCACCAGTCACAGTCAAGCCTCCTTAGAATTAATTCAACCTCAATAAACTCTCACAAGAAGAACAGTGATGGAAGCTCAAAATCAATAAAAAGAACACCCGATAAAAATTATTTTACATGCCCCTATGAGGCTGTAATAGTATAATTAGTATGCATGATGCTTCCTCAGCACTACACTGGAACGTCAGCCTAGACTTTGTGCTCAAGTCTCTGGCTGGACCATGTTTTGACTCAGAGACAGGAGTGCCACCACTGAGCCATGGCTGACAACCAAAATGGACCTATAAAAAAATAGGTTAATCGAAGGTAATATCTCTCCTGGATATTCCAAATAATGAATTTCTTTGAAATGAGGTAACTTGTTTTGAAGGTGAGCAAGTGGAAATGGTTGACAAATGTTTTGGGTTATAGATAGATTTGGTTATAATAGAAATGGGGAAACTACAATGCTAAAAAAGGAAAGAGAAAAGCAACAAGAATAGAATGCAGAATACAAAGGAAGACAGTGCACACAGAAGTGTTTGTTTGTTTTATTTCAAATTGCGTTTCAGTGTTTTTATAGTATAGAGTTAAAATTACAATAATAAAGCTACTCTTGACATTTGAGTTGCTTTATTACTGGAATATTAGAGCTGGTTTCAGATTCTCGGTGGGGAAAACATAAAAGAAGAGCTGTTCAGGGAGACTGCAGGATCTTCCTGGAGCTGCCAGTAATTTAAAGGTTCAAGTGGAGTGCAAGTCAACTCAGGTTGCTCTCCCAAACGAAACTGGCCTATGCATTTGGTCAAGGAATGATGAGTGACAAGGAAGGAGCTGCAAGTAGCAAAAAAACACTTTGAAAGTGCAGTTTTTAAAAAATTGCAGTTTAGAAGGAAATTCATTCCTACAATCAAATTTTGGAATTCAGGCATATTTTTAAATGAGCCACAAATTGATTTAGACATTCATTTTGTTCCTTGAAACCTCAGCTTATATCCTTGAACCTTTCTCACATATACCTGTAATTTCTGTTTTTAACCATATTATGAGCAGCCAGAGGCTGGGTATTTTGCAATAAGCAACTCATCTTCTGATTCGCCAATGCCTGGCCATCATCTACAAGGCACAAATTTGGAGTGTGATGAAATACTCTCCACTTCCTTAGGTGAGGACAGTTCCAATAACACTCAAGAAGCTCAACACCATCCAGGACGAAGCAGCCCACTTGGTTGGCACCCCATCCAGCACCTCAACCATTCAGTCCCTCCACACTCCCAACCATCTACAAGAAGCACTGCAGGAACTTGCCAAGATCACTTCAAAAGCACCTTCCTAACCCATGGGGCTGAATTTTCCCCCCGTTGGGGGGGAAGTTGATGGGCGAGCGCGTTGGGGCACGCTTCTGATCAGTGCCTCTGATTGGAGGTGTGGCACCATTTTACGTGGGTGGGCCAATTAAGGCCCGCCCAGCATGACGTCTGCAGGGAAGCGCTTAGCACACCAAAAAGCACACTCATCTCCCTGACACTAAGTGCTGCCTCAGGGAGATCACCTCTACTTTCAAAAATATTAAAAATAGAAAAAAAAAATTCCCTTACATGTCCCCTCATGTGACAAAATTACATGAGTTGGGACATGTCTATAATTTTTACAAAATCTTTATTAAAATTTTTTAAAGCCTACATGAAACCTCATTCCGCCCGTGGATGAGGTTTCATGATTTTTCTACTTCCCGCCAGGGCTCCTGGCCTGCCTGTCAACTTTAATCTTGGACAGGCAGGTCCTTTAATTACTTAATTTATCCTGTCAATGGCCTCAATTGGCCATTGACAGGTCGGCGGGCGCGCAGCTGATTTTGCTGCTCTCCCGCATTCCTGAAAATTTACATCAGGCGTGGTGACGTCGGGAGCTCCCCCCGACATCACCGCACATCATTTTACGCATTGGCGAGCGGGCCCTGCCCCTGCTCGCCAACTTGTAAAATTCTGCCCATGACCTCTACTACCTAGAAGAACCAAGGACATGTGCTTGAGAGCACCACCACCTGCGCATTCCCCTCCAATTCACAAACCATCCTGAATTGGAAACATCAGCATTCCTTCTTCACCATTGGGTCAAAATCCTTGAACTCCCTACCTAACAGCACTGTAGCGGTTACAGGAGGCAGATCACATTATATTCTCAAGGGCAATTAAGGAAAGGCAATAAATGCTGGCCATGCCACCAATGCCCACATCCCATAAAAGAATAAAAAGAATTAACAAAACTGCCCTATTGCAATTATCTTAAAAACAAGAAAATTTACTCTGTAGAGTTTGTAGAACCTCAGTTCGTTTAAAAGATAGACTTTAAATTGGAGAGAGACTTCAGAATGTTTCAGTGCAGAGGGATCTGGGTGTCCTCATGCATGAATCATTGAAAGCAAGTATGCAGGTACAGCAGGTAATAAGGAAGGCAAATGGAATTTTGGCATTTATTGCTAAAGAACTAGAGTAAATAAAATAGGGAAGTGTTGTTGCAATTGTACAAGGCATTGGTGAGACCGCACCTGGAATACTGTGCACAGTTTTGGTCCCCTTACTTGAGGAAGGATGTAGTTGCACTGGAGGCAGTTCAGAGGAGGTTCATTAGATTGATTCCAGAAATGCGGGGCTTGTCTTATAAGGAGAGATTGAGCATTTTAGGCCTATACTTGCTAGAGTATAGAAGGATGAGAGGAGATCTAATTGAGGTATATAAGATGCTAAAGGGGATAGACAAAGTAGACGTGGAGTGGATATTTCCCCTTCTGGGGAATTCTAGAATGAGAAGCCATAGTTTTATGCTAAGGGGTGGAAGATTTAAATCAGAGATGAGGAGGAATTACTTTTCTCAAAGGGTCGTGAATCTGTGGAATTCACTACCTCAGAGTGCAGTGGATGCCGGGATGCTGAATAAATTTAAGGAGGAGATAGACAGATTTTTAATTAGAAATGGATTGAAAGGTTATGGGGAGAGGGCGGGAAATTGGAGTTGAGGCAAAAATGAGATCAGCCATGATCGTATTGAACGGTGGGGCAGGCTCGAGGGGCTGAATTGCCTACTCCTGCTCCTAGTTCTTATGGTTTTATGTTCTTATGAACAGAAAAAGATTCACATTTTAGGGCTGAATTTCAGTCCTGCCTAGGGAGGAAACAGAGGCAGATGGGGCTTGGAAATACAAGCACCAACTGGCGTGCCAGTTTCCTAACACCGTTCCCAGCAGCAGCCATTTTGGCAAAGGCAGGTTTGGGAAGGTAACTGATTAGCATCATTAAGAGCACCGTTAAGCCCACTTAAAGGACTTAAAGGAGGCCAACTGGAATTTTCAGTTACTAGTTTCCCAAACCTACAGGGGGCGGTTTACCTGCTTGGAGCTGGGCACCGAGTGGCAGGCTGGGGGGGGGGGGGCGCCCAGCTTAAGGCCACTATGCAGAGGGATTCCCCGCATCCCCAATCATCCCTACAGTGGGGGCCTGGCTGCTGTATCTGTTTTTTAACTAAACCTTTAAGAAAGTTGCTGAGAGGGTTCTTGCATGTTGAAGCATCCTCTCAGTTACTTACCATCTATTGTCTAAAAACAAAAAACTGCGGATGCTGGAAATCCAAAACAAAAACAGAATTACCTGAAAAAACTCAGCAGGTCTGGCAGCATCAGCGGAGAAGAAAAGAGTTGACGTTTTGAGTCCTCATGACCCTTCAGCAGAACTGTTCTGCTGAAGGGTCACGAGGACTCGAAACGTCAACTGTTTTCTTCTCTGCTGATGCTGCCAGACCTGCTGAGTTTTTCCAGGTAATTCTGTTTTTGTTTACCATCTATTGTAGTTTTGCTCCTCATAGGTGGAAGGCCTCTGATTGACTTTCCAGCTTCAAGAGCCTGCTCGCCACTCTTAACTGTATAGGGAACCTGTCTCCATGGCAATCAAGCAGGTGCCTCCATGAAAATCCCACTGAGTGACTGTTTCCTCCTGGTTTCTGTAGCTTGACCTGTAAGGAAAATCCAGCCTTTGGACTTTAATCTAATGCAAATAGTAAAAAAAACAGGCGTTTTCTCAGAGCTCCTTCCACTCAACCACCGTTACTTCAGTGTAAGCAGGTTTTCTTTTGTGTTTCTGGTGAACATAAGGCATCAGAATGGGAGCTGCTCCAAGGAAATTCTGGGCCTCAAATATCTGCAATTCAGGGAATGATCACAGCAGAAACGATTTTAACTTAAGACAAACACACAGGCATTGGGGCAGACGAAGTGTACCTGCCTTTTGCCTGCTGTTACCACTGTGAACCTTGAATCATTTTGGGGCCCGTGCTGCTCCTGGAACCAGAAATATATAATTAAAAGGAAACAAGTCATTTTTGAGCAGCCACCAGTAGTCCCTTAAAGGATCACTGGCTAGGCTGCTCAATGGTATTATGGATGGGTGAGTCGTGATAGATGCCACTCCATCCATTTGTGCCTCAGAATTACAATCAAACGCCTCTGAACAGCATAGACCCCTGATCTGCATATTAGAAGTAACCTCCAACCTGAACTATATGTACACTCTGGATGCTTCCACAAGCAGCTTGCCCCAAAGACATGGATGCGATCCAAGGCCCAATTTTGGGATGGCCTCAAGCCCAGAGTAATCTCTTCTCCTCCCCAATCATTGTTAAGGATTCAAACCTAAATGAGTTTGGGCAATGTCTCAAATCTGTTCCCAGTAAACATAAGATCCACAGCATAACATAGTTTTCAAAAATCAGCATAATCCATTTACTGATTCAGAGGAAAGTTTGCTACTAGCTGATCCAATGTGACACGAACATTTTAATTAGCATGGCGGATACACTGGTGAATTGAGAAGAAAAAAAGAATGGAGAGTGAATTTTCAGTGTTATTGAGAAAAAAAATTGAAATATGAATATACTTTCCCTTCTCTCCCATTATCTGAGGACAAAAATATTAATTTTTTAAAATGCATTTATTTCCCTTCGTTGTCCCTCTACATGCACACAGACACACACAAATACAAGTAGAATTGAGCCTATATATAGCATTTGTTTTTCAAGCCTATTGACATTCTGCTTGTCCTACTTCACAGAATTAGGGAAAATACACACAAATATCCACACTCAAGCCTATATACAAGCAAGCAAACTCGAATGATTTATGTGTTTTTGACACATAACAACTGTCCCAGGTTCTAAGTACATAGCTGCCTGTAATGAGGCAACTATGCACAGGGGGAAAAAATTGTGCACAAGAATATAAAATACATTATTAGACCTCCTCGTTTGGCCCATGTCAATTTGTCAGGATGAAAACAGAAAGCAGAGCACTCCTCTCCCTGTAGCCGCCAGCCATTCTGTTTCTTTAAAAAGGAAAGGGCAGGCAGCAGTTTCATGCACTATCCAGACTCTTCAACAGTCCCGTCAAACATAGATAACAAATCCATTTGTTACTAGAAATCGTTTCCAAATTTATATGTAATTACAAAAGTGGTAACATCTGTTGCTCGGCAGATGGTAACGGGTGCCTCAGGGATTGGTTTGAAATGCTCTTCTGGAACACAGATATTATTTCAAACCCCCCACCCCCCTCCAATTAAATTGCATGACAGTTTCATTAAAGGGTTTGCTCTGTGCATAATATCACAAGAAACCATTACTTTCCAATTTAGGTCAATGAAGCAATATAATATGGCCCAATGGTAAAGGAGAGGGACAGGCTTTTGTCAATGCAGAATATGAAAATAACATGCATCACTATACTTTAAATGGCAGTCACATAACACTTATGGTACATCTTCAAACACACAAAGGTACATGTTTTGTTTCTATTCTAACCTTTGTTCAAATAGTTGGCCAAAGTTTTATCCCACTGCACTGTAGCACCAGTGACACAATTCAACCTTCAAAGTTTATTTAGTACAGCGGAACTTATTAAGCCACATGCAAGGTTTAAAATGCTAGTGTTTTAGGTGTGAATTTCTTGTAAGGCATCTTACAATGCTCATAAACAATGGTGGTTTCAGTGAAAGGAGAGATGTAATGATAATGCATTGCCAATCATGTCTGCCAACTTGACCCATTTTCTGGATTGTGGATCCGTGTGTTCTGGCAACTGAGTACAGGGACCCCAGTTAATTTCACTTAGAACCTGCACAGATGACAGAGAGGAATTTGTCATCCCATGCTTCTACGCTGGATTTAAACATTTTAATCAAAATGTGCATCATATCACGGTTACCGAGGCTAAACTGGGAATGACAATAAGAATTTAGAATTTTATATAATAAATCTTTGTAACTTCTATATCACTAATTCCTTAAGCAGATCAAACATTGTAATTAGAACCAAAGAATCTCAGAAGCCTATAATACAGGAGGATATTCAGTCCATCATGCCTGTGTCAACACTTGGCTAGAACAATGAAAAGTTAATTCCACTGCCTTGTTCTCTCCCATAGAATGATAAAATGCTTTGGTTTAAACATTTGTTCAGTTTTCCCTAATAGGAATCAAGGACTTTGCCACAACCACTCAAGGCTCCAATAACACTCTTAACCTCTACACCATTCACCTCATTTTCTAAATGACAATTTTGCATGGATGACTTAAATCACCCACATTTAAATTGGGCAGTTGTTTAATTCAGGCAAAAATTGCTTACTAATTTCCATTATCATTTTGTAAATTACAAAGTCACCACTCACAGAGTTAAGTACACCAGCTATTTCGGGTGACCTGCTAAATAAACTACATGACAATTTTTCAACCATGCAGTTCAGCTACAGTTAATCCAGTTTCTACTAGAACACATTTATCTCTGGTCTGTGTTTGTCATCTGCAACCCCTGTCAAACTTCAGTGGAGTTTCAAGTTCTCTGCTGCTACTGTTACCTTTGCTGTTCTTATGCAGGTAGTCATTGTGGAAGAAAGTTATGGCAAATAAGCAATACAAGTTATTGAGCTGAGCATAACATCATGGTAATATATTGCACCAAGTCCTCTTCAACCATCACCCCTAAGCTCACTGATTTATTCTGGCTCCCAGACCAGCAATGCCTCAATTTTTAAAGTTCTCTTCCATGTTTTCAAATGCCACCATGGCCTTGTCCCTCCCAATCTCTGAAATCTCCTCCAGCCCTACACTCACTGTGATATTTGCGCTCCTCCAATTCTGGCCTCTTGTGCACTCACAATTTGAATCACTACACTATTGACAGCCAGACCCTCAGTTGCCTAGGCCCTAAGCTCTAGAATTCTCTCCCTCAATCCCTCTAACTTTCTTTCCTCCTTTAAGATAATCTTAAAACCTACCTTTTTTACCAAGCACTAATGGTCATCTGTAGTTCCTTATGAGAGATGTCAGGGTATTTTTGACGATGCTCCTTTGAAGCATCTTGAGACATTTTGTTATATTAAAGGTGCTAAGTAAATAAAAGTTGTTGTTGTTTTCTGAAAGCTTTAGTTAACTTCTATCGATCTCAATTTTAAACTTAACAATTGATCTAGCATCAATTACTGTTGGCAGAACAGAATTCCAAACTTCTGTCTCCCTTTGTGTGTAAGTCTTTCCTAATTTCACTCCTGAAAGATCTGTGTCTAATTTTTAGACTCTGTCCCTCAATTATAGAGTCCTCAGCCAGCAGTAGTAGTTTTTCACATCTGTTAACTTTAAGATCTCAAAAACATTGATTAAATCACCACTTAAGCTTCTAAATTCCTGGGAATAGTAATCTGCATTGTGTAATCTCTCCTCATAGTTTAACCCTTAGAGTGCAGGTATTATTTTGGTAAATTTACACTGAATTCCTTCCAAGGTCAACATATTCTTCCTAAGATGTGATGCCCAGAACTGCTCACAGTACTCCAGGTGTAATCTAACCATTACTTCTGCTCCCTTATATTCTAGTTTTCTAGATATAAAGGCCAGAATTCCATTAGCCTTTTGATTATTTTAATGATGTATGTACCTTGCAACAAAAGTATAATAATTTTCATAATATTTTTCTGGTTTATTGTGAAGTAGGTATATGGGGATAAGTATAATTGGGTCTGTCTGTGTGATTTAATTACATTTAGAGTCAAGTACACTGCAAGCTTAAAATCATCAAAAGAAGCCAGGTGCTTGACATGTTAATGAATAAACATGAATGCTGGTTGTGAAGGGAATTTGTATTTTTTGATAAATGAAGAGATTTGGATTTCAGAGGAATCTTAGTCTGTTTACAATTAGCCAGATAAGCAAAGCTAAGGAGTGTGTTTATTTTCCCCAAAGGTTACTGACAATATTGGCAACATGAAAGTTTTTGTATTGTGAGGAAGATACGGTTTCAAAGACACATGGAACAATAGAATTTACATATTAAAAAGAGAGAAACATATATAAAGGAGAGTGAAAGGCTGTGTGGGAGAAGGCCATGTAAGATCTAAGGGGAGTGTCTAAAATAGTCTTAATGAAGCCTCTAGCCATTTGTGCATATAATGAAACTGAAGTTAGGGAAAAGCCATTTGGAATTTGACTGTCAAGTGGGCATTGCTGGTTCTGTTTTAAATCTAAAAGCTATTTTGGACTGTTGCCTTAAAGGGAGTGTATAGCTAGGAGTCAGGTCAATTAGGAATTTTTGGACTTGTTATAGTAGTAAGTAATTATAGTCTTACGTGTGTGCTTGAAATCTTTTATTTTGTTAACAAATATATTCATTACTTCTGAATTCAGTGCACACATCTTCTCGTAATAAATACAAATTGCAAAACCATTGTGATAGCAAAACTAAGTTTCCCTTGTGGATTTGGTCCACCTGGCATTTATGATCTGCCACGTCATAACAAAGTGGACCCCCAAATTCTTTTGGACTTTCACTATTTCTAGCTTTTTATTTAGAAAGTACGTTGATCTATCCTTTTTAGGCCCAAGGAGAATCATGTCACTTCGTCTACATTGAAGTGCATTTGCCACAGTTTTGCCCATTCACCTAATCTATCAATATCTCTTTGTAATGTTGTGCTTCCATCTACACTGCCTACAGTGCTATCTTTGTATCATCAGCAAATGGAGATGGAGATGTGACTTTCTATCCCATAATCTAAGTCATCAATAAATATGGTGAATAGTTGAGGCCCCAACACAGATCCTTGCAGGACAATACTCATCATTTTCTGTTAATTAGAGTACCTGCCCATCTCCTGCCTCTCTATTATGATTGTTATTAGATTGTTATTAGATTGTTATTAGTGTTCACTCAATGGATGGGATTTTCCTTCCCTGTTGAGATGGGACCCGCCCCAGGAGATTCGGCGGCCTAGCCAAAAGTCCATTGACTTTCAGAGGGACCTAGATGGTCCTAGCAGCAGATGGGGGCTGAAAATCCCATCTAATGTTCGGCTGTTAACTAAATCTGGCACTAAAATTAGATCACTAGATCTAATTTGGCATGCATTCTTGTTGGCTCTAGAACATGTTGCTCCAAAAAACTAACCCAAGCTCAGTCAAGAAATTCACTGCCTTTCTGGCACGTGCCGGGCTGCTTATCCCAATGGAAGTTAACATTTTCTATTAAAACCATGCAGCTTTTGGTATACTCCTGTCCAGTTTCTGCAATGGCATAATCCACCAATTCACAGCTGTTATGAGGGGTCCTGACACAACTCCCACTACAGTCTTAAATCCGACTGATAAAGTCTCCACTGCTTCTTACCTCTCATTACATCCTCTCTTATCATAAAAATAATTACATCCTTAATCACTAAGGCTACTCCTCCCCCTCTACCAGCTTTCCGATCTTTCCTGTAGATTTTATAACCTGGTATATTTAGTTCTCAGTCTTGACTATCTTGCAGCCATGTATCAGTAATGGCTACCATATCATGCCCTCCAAGTTGAATTTGTGCCTGCATTCAATTTGTTCCTTATCCTTCCTGCATTTGTATAAAGAATGCTTATCTGGGCCACACAACCTAACCTGTGCTACTGCTATAAAGTTTTACTCATGTATTTCTCATTTCACTCTCTTGGTTTACTACTTTTCGTTTTTCAGTTTTTCCTTATCTATCACAATTTCTGACTGTTAATTTATTCTCTTACCTTTTATTTATTTTTGAGCCATTATTTAAGCTACGTTTTCCAAACTGAGCCTTCCCCCTACTTACTAGTTTAAACTCCTTGTGAGCACCCTATTTATCCTTTACACTAGGGCTCTGGTCACAGCCTTCTTCAGGTGGACCTAATCCCTTCTTTCCTGTGCCAGTACTGGTTCCATAGTTCCACTAAATGAAATCCCTCTTTACCACACCACACCTTCAGCCATGTGTTCACTTCTCTAGATCTTCTTATCCCTAACCAATTTGCATGTGACTCAGGTAATAATCCAAATATTATAACCCTTGAGTCCTGTTCTTTAATTTAGCTCCTAGTTCCTGGTACTTGCCAAACAGGATCACTTGCCAACTCTTCCCTATCTTGTTTTTTCAATCCAGGATTGCAGTGACTGGACTTGTCCCCTCCTTCTTCAATATCCTTTCAAGCCAGTTCAAGATATCCCTCACTCTGGCACCAGGAAAGCAACATACCATGTGTGACTCTGATCCTGCTTACAAAGGTGCTTATCTGTCCCTCTAATTATTGACTCTCCTACAACTACTACATTACACTTGCCCTTCTCCTCTCCCCCATTTTGGACAGAGTCCTGCTCCAAAGTGCACATGGTCCATATTTTGGTTGACCTTCTGACAGTCTTTATTCTAACCACCACAGGTAGCAAGTACATTGTACCTGTTGGTTTAGAACGGTTTCTGTGATTACTCATTCTCTATGTTGTTTGGGTTCCCTTAACCTGCATGTCATGTCACAATACATCAAAAACTATTATTTGTAACTTGTGATATTCTTTCTTCTTTACCCTTTCTCTACTCTCTACCTTAGTCAAAGAGAACAAGCTGGAAAATACTTTGGGGCTTTTTCACAGGTCAATCTAGTTGCCTGTCAGAGGTGCTCAAGCAAAACTGAACATGACAGACTCTCCAATTTTTACCTTCCTGTGGCAAGTGTGAAAAAGCTTAGCCTGTGCTTTATGTTTATGTACATCAGCACTATTGAGATCAGAAGCTTTCCACCAGTAAGAATCAGTGTGAACTTGTGCTTTAATATTCTACATTGCAGCATACTTTACTTCAAGGACCTTGGATTTTAATGCCACCTACTTCAAGTTATAAATTTAATCTGCCTTATTAAAAAACACATGTCATGAGGCAGCTGTCTGAATGGTGAATTAAACTCAACACAAGCTCACTCTGTAACCATAGTATGATTGAAGCATGCAAACAAGCCAAAACTGATCACACCATCAACAATCTTTTATATCCATTGCATGTGTCTTGGGTGGAATCGCCTCAGAATTGCACAAAGTGTGGTAGTAGGTAGGTAAGACAACGCACTGGCGGGTTTTCATGCTGTGTCATCCCAAACCCGCCACGTTACTTATGCATCCCCAGGAAACACACCATTTCCATGGCAGGCGGGCTCTCATTTGCCCACTATGCCATCACCTCACCGCTTCATCATGCCGGGCGCCAGTCATGCTTAGTGCTTCTAGCCCAGGACTGCAGCAAAGAAGACATGGCCCCGAAAGGCAAGACGGTTGCAGCCCTTGAGCACCTTTTGGATGCCGTGGAGGCCTGCTGTGATGAATGATCTCATCTGTATAGCAACCATCTCACCACTCTAAACTCACAAACTCAAGCCCATCACACATTCACTAGCATCTCAATCACTGCCAGCTCAAGGGCTATCACCACCCATCCTCACACACATACCCCCATATATCTATCTGGCCTCATCTCCTCTGGAGACTGCCTCCTCAGCCCTCACCATCTTGAGGCCACTCTCACAGATCATATGAGAATATGCCCCCACACATACCCTGAGTTACCCTCCTTCCCCGGTACAGCCCTTGTCTTGCAGCCTCTTCCCTTGTCTGAGTCCATTTCTCCTCCTTCACCAAGCAAGCCCTAGACCTGCAGCCGTTGAAAAGCCATCCACATCTGGCTGATCTGGTAGATAGAGATTTGCTGTGAGACCCCTAAAAGTGATGTGATGCTGTCTGTGAAACCTGGTGCTGATGACTGCAGGTGCTGACCAAAGCAAGGTAGACAAACAAACCTTGAAGTCCCGAGCAAAGTGAAGTCCGCCAGGCAGACGATCCAGTGGGGGGGGATGAGCCCAGCAGGCTGGGCTTATAATGATATGCTGATGTATTACAGTGAAGTTTCTGACGTCCAATGGCGGGAAACGTGGCCTGCCATCAGCCAGCTGAGTGGACGATCAGGAATTGGTTTCACACCATCATGAAACCAATTGCGCCATATGGTCCGCTCACGCCACTGAACACACCAGTGGGCATGGAAAATCCTGGCCTTGGCATTTCTCTGTATTCACCTAACACAATAGAATGCAGACTAAAAATAGCATGAGATTTGGAGAACTATCATAACATTAAATAGGTGTGACACATTGAAAAGTTTATTTTTTCCAGGTTATAAGAAAATAAGGTCATGTCAAAAAATATTTTCTAAAACTGTTATTGTTATAATAATACCCTTGACATTAATTCAATTGGAAATATTACTATTATTGTAACAGCTGGTGACATTACTCAATGATCATTCTGCTTTCTTTTTTCAGATGATCTTTGATTTTTTTATATAGAAAAACTATCTGATGCAAAGGGAAGAAGGGAGGCAAAGGGGAAATAACTTAATGGCCAAATGTAACTGTCACAGCAAAATAACAGCCAAATGCTGAAAATCATTTCAACTATTTCAGCAGGAAAACTGAAGAAAAAATACACTCAGCCACCACGTTATATGGAATTGGAGGAGCAGTAAAAACAAAACAGTAATGAGGACAATAGCTGATAACTGTTACCCTGCCACAGCTGCAGGGTGTGGAGAAAGTTGAGAATGGGAGAAGATCTTTTGATTTTGATGAGTGTTGTATCATCCAATCTTCATTAATGATGTTCTAGAATTATAGCATTTAATTTTCCAAATACATATTTGCTTATTATAAACTGTTCCTCATCAATGTGCAGTCATTATTATTCAGTAGTATTCTCTGAACTTTAACATCGTTTTTTACATCTTGACCCATCTGACTCATCCACAAGGCACATGGTGACCCAATGGCTGTATGACCAGCACTTTGTGCACCCCCAACATTGCCTGTAACATCAACCCACTCACAATAAACCACACAGTCACTACTTCATTTCCAATACTAATTCTGGTTATATCTCATACACATACTCATTTAGTTTGCTTGTGGAAAGACAAACTAATGAGAACCATAGCAGGCACATCAACAGGAAGATGATTAAAGATGATAGACTATTGCTGCTGAAATATTTATCAATACCTTTGTTATCACTAGCCTTGAGTATTCCAACACATTCCTGGTCAGCCTCCCACATTCTAACCTCTATAAACTTGGGGCCATCCAAAACTCTGTTGGCCATGGCCTGATTTGCACCCAGTCCCATTCACCCATTACACCTGTGCTCATGGACCTAGACTGGCCCCCAGTTAAGCAATGCCTTAATTTTAAAATTCTCATTCTTGCTTTTGGGTCCCTCCATGTCCTTGCCTTTCCTAATCTCAATTATCTCCTCCAGCTCTATAACCCTCTGAAATATCTGACATTCTTTCAATTCGGCCCTCTTGAGCACCCCCAGTTTTATTCAGTCTACAACTGGTGGTTGTGCCTTCATTTGCCAAGGGCCTAAGCTTTGGAATTTCCTGCCTAAACCTCTTTGCTTCACTTCCTCTCTTTCCTCCTTTAAGTCACTCCTTAAAACCTATCTATCTGACCAGGTTTCTGGCCATCTGTCCTAATATCCCCTTACATGGCTCAGTCTCAAATATTGTTTTAAAACACTCCTTGGAAGAACCTTGGGATATTTGACTACATTAAAGACAAGTTGTTGTTGTTGGTCACTGTTTGATCAGCGTGGGTTGTTGGGATCTAGAATTGCTACACATCAGTACAATGTGTAAGAGAATGCAAACATCGTCATGGCAGCTTTACAGTTTTCTAGGACCAAATTGTATTTATCAGCTATAAGTATATATGACAGAAGTACACTCCTGTGAAGTACCTGGGGACATTTGACTATGTTAAAGGTGTTATATAAATGCAAGTTGTTGGTGCTATCATTTTTAAGAAAAGGTGTGTCAAGTAAGAGATTTGGATTGCTTCCTTAAGCCTCACAAATCACAATGTAAAAATGTAATAAATGGAAATCTAAGCCAAGATAATGTGGCTCATGTCATTAATTTGCCTTTGGCATAGTTAGTTCAAGCATTACACGAACAGATGGATATGAAGTCAATTCTGAAGTTAAAACAAAAAATGCAGTAAAAATTCAACAGATCTGGCAGCATCTGTGGAGAGAGAAACAGAGTTAACATTTCGAGTCCTTATGACTTCTTCAGAACTAAAGAGAAGTAGAAATGTGATGGATTTTATACTGTTTAAGAGGGGATGGAGCAGGTGGAGCAGGATAGAAGGTCAGGGATAGGTGGGAGCTAAAGAGATTGTCAAAGATTTAATGGACACAGGACAAAGGGTAGTGGTAAAGTCTAAAGAAGGTACTGATAGTGGCATAAAGGTAACAGCAGAATTTGTTAATAGAACAAAGGTCAGCACTCTGTGAAAGCACAACATAGAAACCAGTGACAGATGGCCCTGTCGGCACCGGACAGTTGGGAATAAAGGATAAAAAGTGGATAAATAAATATAAATAAATAAATAAAATTTAACTTAAAAAAAAACAAAAAATAACCAATTGTGTTTAAAAAGCCAATTCTGAGCCATTCTTACAGGTAATTCAAGATATCCCCTTTAAGGTGGTGCATGTTATTGCTGTGAGGGGCTCTAAATAACCATAATGCAAGATGCCAAGTTACAGACACTCTGAACCAGAGTGCAGTGTGAAGGAATCATTGTGAAGGTGTTCCTTTTCAAGGGTAGAGAATTGACTAGTGCCCATGGTAGGAAAGGAAGGAAGGGAAATTGTGCCTAGTATGTTGGTTGGATCATTAAACTTTTTTGAGGCATTCTTCTGGAATCCATGGAGTGAGGGAACATAGGAACACAAAGCATAAAAACATAGGAACATACGTCCTAAGTTCCTAAATTCCTATGTCCTATGTTCATATGTTCCCTCACTTCATGGACTCCAGAACAATGTCTCAAAAAGGGGTGAAGGAATTGGCACTCAGTGCCAGTGTCATGCCCTCCAGTAGCAATGAGTCACATTTCTGAATGGCTTTGTGACACTCATACACAGGAGCCTGTGCTTCCTGCCTTTAGTTTAGTAAATTAGAACATTTCTGTGTTTTTCTTCTCTTTACCCTTAGTGCCATTCCTGATTGCCTACTTTCCAGATGGTGTCTGTATAGTCATAATTCTGTTCAAGAATATATGATTATATGTAATGCATGCTGTGACGTTATTAGCCAATGAAGCAATGGTTCTCTCTTACCCATTGTTAGAAGTTAGCAATATGCCTAATAAACACATTTAATCAGCTTGATATAGGAAGAGAGTTAGGTTAATGCTTAAGTTTCATTTCTGGAAATTGCTGAAATTTCATTTCACTGGAAGCAAAACTAGTGGAATGATTCTTCTTAGGTTAGCCCAAAAAGGAGCCTTAGCAGGGTAAATGAATGCATAAACAATCATTAAGTCTTTCCTCAAACTTGCTTAATTAAGATACTTGCTGAAATGCAAAAGTGTGTGGAAGTAATATAGAAGTTAGTTAGTGAATTACCCTATAGGTCAGTACATTGAAATTCGGAGAGTTAGACAGTATAGCCATTATGGGAACAGCCTATTAACAGGCCTTATGAGCATCTTTAAGCATAAATAACTGATAGCAGGCATTCGCAAACAATGAGGTCCCTGGAAGTAAGCTTGAAGGACAAAAATGGTATGGGAGATTGGAACGAGCCATGGGGAACATGACTGGTAGAGGTAAGAAAAGCAATCCTGAAGATAATCTAAGGACATGATTGACAAGAAAAGCCTATAAAAGACCAGGAAAGGTGGAAGGTAACATAAAGTGGGCTTTTGCTTCATGCTTTAGACAAAGAACTTGGTACACCAATGGGCACCTCATATTAAAGGGATTCTTTAAAAGGACAATTAAACCCTGTCAATATAACACCCAGGTCCACCCCTGAAAAAGGGTATAAAGGGCCTTGGAAGGCTCCAATGCAATATGTGGTGGAGAGAAACCCCCAAGGGTGGATGCTTGCTGACTTTGGCCTAACAATCTTGGGTTGTTCATGAAGATTTCGAGAAGAAGCAAGGCACCAAGAAGAAAAAGTGTACAGCTGACTTGGACTGTTACTCGCTAGTTGACATGGTCATATGTTTTTGTTGTATATCTGGTGTGCTATAAGCATCTTAAACTCTGATTAAACACAACATACTCACTATTTGCTATTTAATCAATTAGATTGATAACAACAACAATCCTGCTTAAAATGTTAATACTATTTGTCCCCAGACTATTGCTGAAGAGTGCAGGCTAAACTTCCCTTTTAAAGGGTTTCCATGTAATTCAGCTATTTTCCCCTGGTTTACAAAAGTTTTACACTGATTGATGACTACCCCAATGAAAATACAAATAAGTAGATCTAGGTGTGTAACTCCCTCTGCAGGCCACTGGCAGGAATACAATTTTTTAAATAAGGTACAAAGGCAACATGTCCACTTTGAAGATATTTTAGGCTAATCAGCCCCCTTGTTTTACACTGTTTCCTTACATGACTTTGTGTCATTGGTAAATGTAATAAAGCGATATTAATTTTCAATAGAAACAAAAATTAAGCAGGGCGTAGAATAATGAGGCCAGTCCCCTCCTGGCAGTGAAAGTTAAAATCAAGTCCAATGAGTCTACAACAAATGCTAGAGTAAACATCTGTATTTATTTCCTGGGCATTGGAGGATCACCTGGATGCAATGCAGAAAGGAAGGTCAGGTATGAAGCATTGCATATTGATAACATTTAAATAAATGAAAGGAAAAATTAAGCAACATTTGTGTCTTGTTTGTGATATGCCTCACCCAATGTTCCTTTCGATGCTCTACCCAGGAAATGCAATGTGGTATAAATGGAAATCCACTCCACTCTGTTCCACACTGGTTACGTTTCCCGGGAGATAATTTTTCATTTATCATCACCCTCGGCCTTCTGTTGCCAAGCTTATTTTCAATCCATCTTGTTACCCCTATGATTTGTTGCTCTTTTTATTTCTGTTTTCCTAATAATTGTTTTCAGTTATACATGGTTGTCTTTCGCATGAATGTTAATGCACCCTAAATATTTTCTTGTAGCTTTTAAGATCTCCTGTCAGTTTTTAGGTTTCAGATGGCAGGACAAAATGCCAGACATGGAGATGCTCACCCAAGCTGGCATGCCAAGCATCCACACCACATTGAGACAGCCACAACTGAGTTGGGCTGGTCATGTAGCCAGAATGCCTGACACTCAATGACCAAAGTCAACCTTCAATGAAGAGCTTGAGTCTGGAGAGCACTCTCATGGCAATCAAAGTAAGCACTACAAAGACACTCTGAAGGCTTCACTTTTGATATGACTTCAAGTCCTGGGAGAAGCTTTCCCAGGATCACTGCAGCAGGTAAAACGAAATAAGAAACAGTGCAGCCTCCTTTGAAAGTGGGCACATATCAGAGGCAGAGAGAAAACGCAAGGAGAGGAAATTCTGATCCAGTAACTCATTCAAAACTCAATCATCTGCGATATCCTGTCCTATTTTCAGCAGAACCTTCTGGGCATAGATTATACTTAGCAGTCGCCTACGTACCCACCGGAATCCTACCAAACACCCAGATGATGAACATGGTCATCTTCAAAGGCCGAAGAAGAAGGTTTCAGCAAATTTTTTTCACACTAAACTCATAATTATGAATACATGAATAAAGATTTATTTTCCTGACCCTCTTATTTTAAAATTAATCAAACTCATTGGGAGGAATTTTAGGGCCACTCTTGCCAATAGGATTTTCCGGTTCTGCCAAAGTCAATGGACTTTTGAATGGTTCGCCCCATTTTCCAGCCCCACCCCCATTGCAACAGGGCCATAAAATTCCGCCCATTATTTGTCTTTTGTCATATACACTAGATCAACCAGCAAATTAAGTGTTCTTAAACTCAACGGCAGAGTCATATTTGGCCAGATAATAAAGAAAACTGAAGGTAGATTTGATAAGGGGAATAGGGAAGTGCATTTGGGAGAGAAACAGATGACATGAGCTTAATCAAGCATTATTCAATTCCAGTCCTGTGTTAATATTAGCATTTTGCATTCAGCATTGTTACACTCTTGCATTCTACCATCAGTTTAACCCTTGAAAACAGAGCAATAATCAAACCATCAGGTCCTGCCATAGATTTACCGATCTTGATTTTGAAATACCTGCAGGTCCACAATTTCTAGTCCGAACCAAACAAATTTATTCTGAAATTCATCACAGCAAAGTAAATTTCTCTGTCTAAGCTTGAATTGGTCTCAAATGCAAATCTAGAAGTTCACAACGCTAAAGTAATTATTTCAGTTATCTTTGCATTTTAGTCATGGACAGTAAAGGCAAAAATTTTATTTTAAATGGGTAAGGTCCCTGGGGGAGGTCTTGTGGTAGTGTATCTACCTCTGGCCCAGAAGCTCTATGTTCAAGCCCCACTCTGGGACCTGATGGCCATGGAAGCTGTGTTCATGACATGGCCACATGGATTGATTATCTGCCTATGATTCCTTCCAAAATGCCTAATGGCGGGCGGTAAGAGTGGGAGAGTTTCCTGGTCAGCCATACTGCTTAGGCAATGGCAAACCACTGTAGTACTTTGCCAAGCATAATCATGAATCAATTTAATGGAAGTCCATAATTGCCAATGCCTTCTTAGGGTATAGTACCTAAAGGAGGAGGAGTGTCCTTGGGATTAATTCAGGCTTTACAAAACTTTCATGTAAATCTATTCATAAGGTACACAGTATATCTTAACATGAAATGAATATTGGCATATCGGCATTGATGTGTACAGTGATGGATCGTCCCAATGTATGTGCTATTTGAAATCAAGGAGGGAGTTGATATCACACTGATAGTTTGCACTATATTTTGATAAGAGACAATTGGGCTTATAATGATAATCATTGATAATTTTTCATGAAATAGCACAGTGCTGTTCTAAATTTATCAGTGACAACAGAGTACGGTCCCATACGTCTCAATAGACTTCACCAATAGCAGGCAAAGTTTGAACAATCTATTGCAATGTTCACAAAATCTGAAAAAGTCAGTATAACGCAGAAAAGCTTCTAAATGAAAGAAAAAGTACTTTATGAAAGGTGAGTTATTCTAAAATTTTGATTTATTTCAGGATAGAAAAGACATGAAAAGCAAACATGCTCAAAAAAAATGAAGGAACACTGAAACAAAAGAAAAATTTGCATCTTGGTAAGAAATTACTGTTTCAAAAAGATTTTTTCAATTATTCATCGGGCTGCAAAACAGCACATGATGAGTGTACTTGGTTAATAATGGAATAAAATCTGACCAGATACATGACCAGAACCTGGAAGTTCCCCTTAAAGCCACTCACCATCCTGACTTGGAAATATATTGCCGTTCCTTCACTGTCACTGGATCAAAATCCTGGAACTCCCTCCCTAACAGCACTGTGGGTGCACCTCCAACACATTTTCTTAAAATTCATTCATGGGATGTGGGCTTTGCTGCTGAGCCAGCATTTATTGCCCATCCCTAGTTGCCCTTGAGAAGGTGGTGGTGAGCTGCCTTCTTAAACCGCTGCAGTCCATGTGGTGTAGGTATACTGCAGTGGTTCAAGGAGCCAGCTCACCACCACCTTCTCTGGGGCAACTAGGGATGGGCAATAAATGCTGGCCTTGCCAAGTCCCATAATGAATAAAGAATGGATACAGTGCTATTAATTATGATACTGGCACTTTTCATGCAGTTATGTTTTCCTTTCGGATTGGGGTTGTTTGCACACAACCTAAGATGGCCCATATGTGAAGGAAGGATTCCACATTATAATTCTGAAACTTGAATCTTTCATGTCTTCAATGGCCACAACAATTAGGCAGTTAATCATTAAAGTGCTTTGAACATCAACAATTCCTGAAGTTGATTACGGCCCGATGTAGAATCAATGCTGTTGATTTTTCTAGTTCTAGGCTTTCTGAATTCAGGAGATTGGTTTTGTTATTTCATTATTCTGTGTTGTTTATTCATTTTGTGGCAATTTCTGTGGCATTTGGTAGTTGGATTGTGGTATAAGTAATGTGGTTTCCGGATTGGTGAGGGTTGTGTGGTGTTGAGAATGTGGAATTATGTTCTGAATCGAATTGAAGATAGCACATATATTTTACATTGTTTTGTCTTCGTCCTTTGTTTCACCAGTACATGTTTCAACTTGATAACCCACCTCCATCCAATGTAGGAGTTTACCCATGAATGGCAATAGTCATTCCTTGACTATCTCCCTCTGATGGATTATACATAGACATTGCAAGGATTAGTGATTGTATCATGATCTATATAAGATACTGAACCAAACTGTAAACTTGTCATCTTTTCTGATGGCACTATAGAGCAAAGAGAGTAACAGATATAGTAGATACAGCTACAGATCCATTGTGCAATTAAGCAGGAAAATGGCAAATTCAATTTAATATTGAAAAATGTAAAGTTGAAAATATGGGGAAAGGTATACAATGATCAAAATAGGATTGGTAGATGCAATTTTAGAAAAGGGACCTGGGTAGTAATAGTAGACATATGTCAATGCCCAGACAATGGGCCAAAGCTGAAATATAGCGCAAAGTTTTGCCAAGGTGGTAGAGGTCCCATTATCCGGCTGATTTCACCATACCCAGGAGCAACACGTCTACTCTGTGATAAAACTAAAATACTGCATTTGCTGGAAATCTGAAACAAAAACAAAAAATGCTGGAAAAACTCAGCAGGCCTAATAGCATCTGTGGATAGAAAGATAGAGTTAATGTTTCGAGTCCATATGACTCTTCTTCAGAGCCTACTCTCTAACCTGTTTAGATGTAGTACTAATAAACAAGTGTTAACCAGTTACCAGAGTATGACCATAGTCTGTCTAGTAACCAAGTATCTCACCTAGAGTCTGGCATAGAACGACAATCCCAGAACATGATGTCAGCGGTGGAGACATCAATGTAAAAAATACATCGGTGTTATCGAAGGAACTACAGAGTGAAGGAAAACTCAATAGCTCATACTTATGACTTGACAGAAGGAGGAAGCAAACTGGAGAGAGATAATGATGACCATACCCTATGAACAGTCCCTGTCCCTACCCCATCCATTTGACTAGCTTGAGGGCCCACAGAAGCCAGCAGTGAGAGTTATGGAAACACCATTTTCTCCAGTGTTGAGCAGCATCAGGCCTTCGCACTAAAGAGCAGAGCAGTTTATGCTGTAGGTCTAGTTGCAGATGATGTTCTCTTGAGGCAGGGAGTGGAGGAGTCCATTATGAGCTTTGACACCATTCTCAAAGCCTCTGACACCTACTTTAGCTTGAAGCAAAATTTAGTAATCGATCTAGCACCTTTCAACCAGAAGTCACAACGACCTGGGGAATCGTGTGAATTATTTCTAACCAAACTATATTGCCTAGCTAGTTCTTGCAGATACAGGTGCTGAAGAAAGAGCTAATCAGTAATTGCATAGTCATGGGCATCCGGGATAAAAAACTCTCTGACTTTCTGCAGACCAAATGCGATCTTACTTTGGATCAGGCGGTCCAGTATGCGAGGCAGGCTGAGATAAGAGAATTTAATTTGGCTCTAATTTGGCACAACTCCACGGACTCACATGATTCTGTTGACTGGGTAGGCCCACAGGCAGGGGCCCCACCAACAAGAAAGCCCACCAAACTGGGCAAAAAGGTAGGAAACACCAAACGGCAGCTATTTTGCAATTTTTACACTGTAGTGTGAAAAACCAACATGAATGCCCAGCAGGGGTATGGAATGCTTCCATGTGGCAAAACTGGACATTTCAAGCATTTCTGCAAATTCAACAACTTTAATCGAGGTAGAAGACCAGAAAATATTTATGAAACACACTCCATCCAAGAAATTGGAAATCAAGATAAAGACAAAATTACATAGTTCCAAGAGGAAGTTGATAGTCTTACTCCAGACTATTGGTCAGTTACAGCACAAGTTCAAGGCTTCGATTTAAAATTTATACTGAAGCTGTTGTTAGCACACTGGCAGATGATCTCGACTGGCCTCAGCCAATGACCCTTCATTTGTCAGACATCAAGTTACAGGGTCCAAGTGGCACAGACCTTGTAATTAAAAGCAGGATTATTGCTCCTCTTCACTACAAGGGTTGACAGATTGTTGATTTCCTCTATGTTCTCCAAATCCTTATTGACTGGTTATGTTGGCATACCTCTAGGAATCCTAGAAAAACTGGATGATGCCCAGCATTTGAATGATACTCTATCTTTCATGGAACAATCTTCAAACTTTTACATAGAACCAGTGCAAATTCAGCCTTCAGCAGCTGAGAAACATTATTCACCCAACAGTAAGTTCCTTTCTTTCACAGAGACACCCTCCACTGGACCCCAGGTGGAGACTGAAGTTACGAATCTCTTAGTGCTTCATGAAGTTAGGCCAGAGGTGGCGGATACAAAGGCCATCTGCATGAAACCCTGCTTGACCTTGTTATGATGTGGCAGATGATGTGTGCCAGATGGACCAAATCCACAAGGGAAACTTGGTCACACTATCATGACAGTTTTGCAATTTGTATTTATTACGAGAAGATGTATACACTGAATTCAGAAGTAATAAGTCCACCAAGACTTTTAGAGATTTTAAAAATTAAATTAAAATATTTATTAACAAAATATGAAAGATTTCAAGCACATACATAAGACTACAATTACTTACTAGTATAATAACTCCTAAAATTCCTAATTAACCTGACCCAGTTATACCTCCTTTAAGGCAATGGTCCAAAATAAATTTTAGATTTAAAACAGAACTAGCAAGTTGACACAATATCCACTTGACAGTGAAATTCCAAATGGCTTTTCCCTAACTTTAGCTTCATTACATATAGCAGACTCATTCACGCATGGCTGCAGGCTTCATTAAGGCTATTTCACACTCTCCTGTTAGATCTTACATGGCCTTCAGACACAAAGCCTTTCATTCTCCTTTATATATGTTTCGCTCTTATCAATATGTAAATTATATTGTTCCATATGTCTTTGAAACTGTATCTTCCTCATAATATAAAAACTTTCACGTTGCCAATATTGTCAGTAAACATTGGGAAAAATAAACACACTCCTTAGTCCTAATTATTTGGCTAGTTGTAAATGGACTAAGATCTCTTTGAAATCCAAACCTCTTCATTTATTTAAAAATGCTAATTCCCTTCACACCTTACATGCTAAGCGAGCATTCATGTTTACTCATTAGCACCTCAAGCACATAGCTTCTTTTGATGATTTTCAACCTTGCAGTCTACTTGACTCCAAATGTAATAGAATCACCCAGACCCAGCTATACTTACCCCCATAAACTTACCTCACAATAAACCAGAAAAATATTATGAAAATTATTATACTTTTGTCACAACCTGAATTGGCTCTTCCTAGAAGAAAGTGATGAGGAAGAAGCCCTTGCAGCACTAAATGATCTGCTGGAGGCTGAGGTCCTAGAGGATGATTCATCTTCACCATGAAGTCTCTGTTGTCTTTTTAGGGGAGTCAGCTGTGTTTCTTGTGGCTGAGCAGCATTCAGATCTTTGTGGCAATACCTATGTATTGCCTAGTCTATCTCTCATTGACCATGAAGAGTCTTCCAGACAGTATGCCTTGCCTGAGTCCATAAAAGTGTCCATAGAGAATCATACTGCCAAAGAGCTGGTACCTTCCAGGTGTCAAAGTCAAGTGACACCCATATTTCAGTGCCAGCTGAAAGTCTTCTTCCCTCTAGCGCTGTACATCAGCACAGGAGCTACGGCAGAATCTTTAGCACTTATGAATTTGCAAAATCCTGTGCATCAATCTTGTCTCCAAGTTAAGAAATTTGTCTCATTAGAGAAGATGGCACTGTCTTGTCTCCATATCCTCAGCAATTTTCCCAATTCTCTTACCACTGCCTACAGAAAGTGGAAAGTTCTCCCAGAATATCTTTGGAATACCATCTCTTCATCTGTTCCTGAAAGGCTTACAGGAATTTTGTTGTTTTTTCCTTCATTGTTTAAGTTAATTGAAATCTTGGATCTTAACACCTTTTCAGTCTTTGATGCAACAGTGAATGATACGGCTGTGACAGTCTTCCCCTAAGTTGAAGATCATTCCTCTTCTGAAGTTCTTTGCTGTGTGCTTCGAGGGAGTAACAAGTTCCTCAAAGAATCCTGAGTTCTTCTCTTCTCGTCCTAGAGAGTCCTGAGGTCGATTATCTTCAGAACAGTCTTTCATTGAAAAGTCCTCAATGTCCTTGCAGTTCAGTCATCCTGAAACCAATACTCTGCTTCTCAACAATACTGCTAAATTGCTGCTCTATTCTGCAGGTGAGGATGTCCTCCCAGATGCAAAAGAAAGCACTCATGTCACCAAGGCATCTTCCCTAAGGGCCAAGAATATTGTGGGAGGCTGAATCCCTCACAACTATGACTTGGAGAGGGGAAAGATCAGGAGTTGGAGTTGGATAGAATCTGTAGTTGTAAAAAGGGAGTTACATAAATGCAATGTAAATAGTTAAGGATAGTTTCATATTGCTGAAAATTGTATATTATATTGGGGATAGTATATTGGGGAATGTGTAGCATAAAGAGGTAACAGATGAGATATGCTAATGTATGATGTAGATGATGATGTACGACTGACATCAGTCAGTCATGTGCAAGGCTCAAGAGAGAGAGGTTAGAACACCATGCCTAGGAGCAACATGCCTACTCTGTAACTTGTTTAGATGTAGTAGTAATAAACTAATGTTAAGCAGATACCATAGTCTGTCTAGTAACCAAGTACCATGCCTAGAGTCCACAGAAAAGAATGACCATCCCAGAACAACTTCCCCTGCTATATTACCAGGAGAAGGCAAGTAAGAACCAGCAGGCAGGGGAGGTGACCAGTCACAGATGTCTGACTAATCAGAGGGCCCATAGCTCTGGAGACTCAGCAGCACCACAAAGAGAGGTGGTTGCTGCTGAGGCAACAAGGAGAATGCGAGCATGCCTTCATTTTGAGATTCCGCCCTTGAAAGGGTGACCATTAAATAAATTTTTATGTGGGCCAAACAGGTAGGAGAACAGGGCTGGGGAGAACGATGGGGAAGCCCCCAACTGGCAGCATTAGAACCACAGTGGTGTCATTGAGCCTCTGACTCTGCTGGTCACCCCAGGAAGCCACTGGGAGGTCCACTCCATCCAGTTCTGACAAATGCATTTCCTTGGCTAAAGTGTTAATCACTTCTCTTCAGAAATGCTCAATTATCTTTTTAATGTTTCATCATTTACTATTTGAGTTTCAGATTTGCAACAACTATATGTCTTATCTGTGTTTTCATTCATTATGCTATGTTATTCACCTTGGCACAATAGCCTAAGTGAAATGGACAACAATCAGATTTTCCTGAAGTTCCTTCTCACCCGAAGTAATGATGACAGCCTCCATATGATTTGGTTCAGTGCCTCTGTACATTTTCTTCATTTTCAAAAGGCTTTATTCTTTTAACTCTGCCTTTGAACAGGACTAATAGGCAATTGTTCCACAAATGAGAATCTATGTACTAATGTTACTCACTTTGACAAGTACTAAATTTGCCAAAAATATAATATTCCACAATAACATTTCCTTTTCGTGTTCTCTGAATCTAGCATTCAAAGGGTAACTTTCCTTTTTGATAATTCAATTAGACTTACTGTCTTCAAATCAAATCCATGGAGATATAAAAACAACGCAAGAATTTCTGAAAGCTTGTGGTATTAAGTAATAAAAGCTAATCCAATGCCACAGGACATTTATGATCAATAAAAGTTCTCTGACATAATCTGGTTTGCTACTCGAAAAAATTCCTGTTGGTTTTTTTTCCAGACTTCCCATGAACTGCATTCTGAACTAATTTTTATTTTAAAATCTTGATTAAAGTGATTAAAATTTATCACCAGAATTGATGGGAGCTCCCTGTTCTGCCTGCAAGCCCTTCACCTAGAAACTAGAACTGTCACTGAGGGCTCATATTTGCTAGCACTAAATGGAAAATAAAATAAAATGGTCATTATTAAAAACAGTCTGAACTATTTGCCAAACTGAACTTATGAAAATATCATATTTAATATTTCAGGCAATTTAGTTTGACTTGAATTTTGATCTAAAATGAAATGCAATTTTAGTTTACTGTTAGTTTAATATCTTTATTGAAAATCATATTCACAAAACCTTTATCCAAGCTTGATTAAACACTAAATAAATGAAATTAATTACAAACTATATAAAATTATTTTGCACCAGAACAAACTAAGCATGGGCCCTAAATGAAATAAACTTAGACAGGCTTGACTTAATTCTTAGAAGGTGCAAATCCATAATTACAAAATTACCTGCAATTCAGTTCAACCTTGCAGTCTCAGTCTGAGGTGTCTTAAGGGTGTCTGACATAAGTAATGCTCTTCTGAGGTTGGCATTGAATCACAGAGTAGAGGGAGTTTTACCTTGTATCCGGTTCATTCACTTCTGACTTGAAATTGCTTAATGCTGACACAGAATACAAAAATAGGAAATGTTTTGCTCTCCAGTCCTAATTGTGATTGCCAGTCAGTTACCCTGACCAGGAATACATTCTCAGTATTAACTGACAATGTTTCCAGTGCTCTGATCCTTGATGCTTATCAGGCTGAGTTCCAGATTTCTTTGTGCCTATCAAGGCTCACTTCCTCCTCCAATCGCACATTCAGTTTCTTTAGGATTTTTTCAGCGCCCCTCCAGACTTGCCTTTCAAACGCCCGTAGTACTCTCAATGACTGCTCTACATGATGATTGAGCCATGATATAGCAATGTTCTGCAAATGGGTTTGACAGCTCAAGTGAGATCATAAGGAATGGAAGCAATGGGGAATGCATATGTCCTTTTTTCTTTATTCTTTCATGGGATATGGGCATCGCTTGCAAAGCCAGCTTTGATTGCTCATGCCTAATTGCCCTTGAACTGAACATTTCAAAGGACAGTTAAGAGGCAACCACATTGCTGTGGGTCTGGAGTCATACGTAGGCCAGACTGTGTTAAGGATGGCAGATTTCCTTCCCTAAATGACATCAGTGAACCAGGTGGGTTTTTATAACAATTGGTGATAGTTTCATGGTCATCATTACTGAGACTAGCTTTATTTCTCCCAAAAGCCATCCTGACATTTCTCTCTGAATAGAGCTGGGATGTTGGAATTCTTAATAACAAAAATTGTTTCACGACTCACAAAAATTTTGACTGAGAGGCAGGGTTAGTCGCGACTGCTCACAGATAATTTGAACATTGAGAGAGTGGGGCCTCCTCCCTGGGCATTGGGACATCCAGCAACATAATAGAACTAAAATGCCCTGTCTTAATGCTGACGCCCAGGATTCATAACAAAATGGAGACGGTATTGCTAACCTGTCAAATACAGGTCTATGCAGCTGATCTTGCAGAAGTTTCCAGTTGCAGCTTGGTTGGGGCCAGTAGCCTAAAAGCTGAAAATACATACTATAACACTCACCGGTAGAGCTGTTCATCATTTGGTGTGAAATTTTAATTCATTTACACAAAGATAAATTTTGGGCCTGTGATTTTGCACTGCAGGTCATTGTGCAGAAGCTGAAATAGTGGGTGCAACTTTAATGAAACTGGCCCACACGTAGCAGGGAAGTTAGTAGCATTTGCATCCTTCATCCAGGTTTCCTGGCCAATCACAGAATGGAGGTGTGGTGACAAACCATTCTCTGACGGAAGCTTCTTAAAGGTATCCAGGAAGGGGTCTGAATGGCTGCAGGAAAGCTTTGAAGCATTCTGAAGGCAAGGTGATGGAAGGAAGACATATGGAGGCCCTGGAGGTCATGTCAGAGGCCCTGAACAGAAGTCCTCTTCCCTGTAGGAAAAAGACAACCATCAAAAAGAAGGAGGTGTGGTTCAAAGTAGCAGAGGCTGTGAGTGGCTGGAGAGTAGTGCCCAAGACCTAGATTCATGCCGGGAAGGTATACCGACATCAATTAGGACTGACAAACTGAGTGGCCTACAACTCTCAACTGGCTGCCACTCTCATGCGTCCCTAGCATTCTCCAGTATATACTCCTCTGACTAACACAGCTTGCAGTTCTACAGGCAGGATTTTTGGGTTGTCAGGCAGGAGTGGCGGGCAAGCTCGGGAGCAGCCTGGAGATGATCCGCTGCCAACGATCGGCCCCTGCCCGCAACTTCACGCTGGCTGGCCTATTAATGGCCAGCCATTAAGAAGCTCAGCACTGCCAAGGTGGGGGCGGGACAAGTGCTGGCGCAAAAGTCTGCGCATGTGTGGGGTAGCAGGGAGCTGAAGAATTTTAAAATCAGAAATAAAGCTTCTGAGAATGTGCAAAACATGTCCCCACATATGACTCACTCACATTAACAAGGACATTGTAAAAATGCAGTCAAAACATTTTTATCTTTTTAAATTAATGTTGGAAGCCTATCCCACCCATGGATGAGGTTTCCTAAAAAATCCAAAGGCCACATGGCCGATTCACCCACCTGCCAACCATAACATTGGATGGGTGACAATAAATAGGTTTAAATTAATTGTTTAATGGCCTTAACAGGCCTCTTAATTGTCAGCGGGCGCGTTTCATGTGCCCACTAACCGAAATATCGCACGTTATTTTATGCCTGATCGGATCGGGCACGCGCCTGCCCTTGGAACATAAAATCCTGCCCCACATATTCATTTCACTCCAGGGACCTTCTCAAATCTCCACCTGAATAGTCAACACACGCAGTCACCCTCATCCTATTGCCATCTTGCGTCCATCCCACACAGTCAACCTCCTCAAATATTTTCATTTCATCCTCAACACACATTCCACTTCTCACACACAATACTCTCTACCTTCCTTCGTAACCTAAGAATATAACAACATATGAAATAGGATCAGGAGCAGGCCATTTGGCCCCTCACTCTGCCATTCAGTAAGATCATGGCTGATTTATTTATGGCCTGAACTCGATCTTTCCTGCCTGCTTTGACTCCTTTATAGATCAAAAATCTGTCTAACTCAGTATAGTAATTATGGTTTAGTTAAATGTTGGACTGTACCTTTAAGAATAGTCAGGTGATGTAAGATCACATGATCCGTCTAAACCAATGTGCTGGCAGCGCGGACTCCCTGCATAGCCAGTGCAGAAATAAAAAATGGGGCAGGATCTTTCGGTCAGTGAGCGGGAGAGGGGGCCCGCTCGCTGACGCATAAAATGACATGGGATGACCTATTGGCCTATTGAGGCCATTTAAAAAGTCATTAACCTAATTAATGGACCTGCCCTTCCAATCTTAAGGTTGGTGGGCAGGCCGGGAGCCCTGATTGGGCTTCAGAAAAAGCATGAAACCTCATTCACGGGCAGGATGAGAGTTTTTAAAAATGTAATAAATGTTTGACTTAAAGTGATGGACGTGTCCCAACTCATGTGACTATGTCACATGACAGGACATGTCAGGGAAACTTTGTTTTTGTACCTTTAACATTTTTAAATTCGGAGCTGACCTACCTGAGGCAGCACTTAGCCTCAGGGAGATCAGTGCGCTCTTTCGTGTGCTGCACTCTTGGCTGAGGGAGCTCTCCACCACCCCCCCACCGCCCGCATAGGGAGCGCACAGAGCTTCCGGGCAGACATCACGCTGGACGGGCCCTTAATTGGCCCACCCACGTAAAATGACAACGTGCCCCCAATCAGAGGTGCACCTGCCCATGCCAGCTGCTGGACATCGCCACCGACTGGGGGAGGGGGGGAAAGTTCTTCCCATGGAGTTGAAAGCACATATGTATTTGTTGCTGGCTGTATCGTAAATAGACCTAGGGTAGAATCTTCCGCTTGTTGGGCGGGTGTGCGCCCGACCAAAACGGGCGTAAAATGGCACATGATGACATCAGGCAAGTGAACCGGCGTCGTCGCACACTCATGTGATATTTCGGTCAGTGGGCGCACGTGGGAGTCGGCAGCACACCCGCCAACAATTAACAGGCCTATTAAGGCCATTAAAGATCCAACTGAATGAAATTCTTTGCTGTCTGTCCAACATTACAGTTGGCGGGCAGGCAAAAAGGACACGTGGCCCTTGGATTTTTCGCGAAAACTCATCCACAGGTGGGATTTTAAGAAAATAAAATCTTTTCAAAATAATTTCTAACATGTCCCTGCTCCTGTGGCAGAGTCAGAGTCACATGAGGGGACAAGTTGTTAACATTTTTAAAATCTTTATTTTTTATTTTCAAAAATCTTCATCCCCCTGAGGCAGCTGTGTGCCTCAGGGAGCTTTTCCTGCGCGTATCTGCGCACATGCGCAAACTTCCGTGCTCGTCCTCCTCCCTCCCCCCAACACAGGCAGAGCTGAGCGCTGCAGCGCGCGTTTCACACTGGGCAGGCCTTAATTGGCCCACCAGCGTGAAATCGCCCAGCGATTTTGTGTATCAACGTCCATTTAAAATAACAGAAGATATACTCACCCACAATGCCACAATTTGGTAGAATCAATCTCTTTGAGCCAGCCACAGACGATTGGTCTCAGTATATAGGACATTCTTCTTTCAAGCGAACAAAACCACAGGGGAAGAGAAGAGGCAAGCAATCCTCTTGCGTACTTGTGGGAGCAAAACCTACAGTTTGATTCAAAGCTTGACAACATCCAGTGCCCCAGATTCAAAGAATTTCAGAGAACTAGTGGACTTCATGAAGGGACATTTTCAACCCAAGCCTTCAGTCACGATGCAGAGGTTCCGGTTCAATTTGCAAAATAGAGCTCCAGGTGAGACAATTGCTAGCTACGTGGCGAATTTGAAGCAACTAATGGAACATTGCAAATTCGGTGAGACTCTGAACAACATGCTCAGAGATCGTTTAGTGTGTGCTGTGAAAGAAGACACTATTCACAGGAGATTGCTGGCTGAAGTGAATCTGGATTATAAGAAAGCATTAGAAATAGCGCTGGTCATGGAAAGCGCTGTAAGAGATTCACAAGCAGCACAAGGAGCACAAAATGGTGCCGTACTCCAAATGGGACAGGAACCGTCAGCCAAAAGTGGCATGAAAAAGTGAGGCTCTGCCGAGAAACGGGAAACAGCTCCCGCTAACCAAAAAATAAGAAGAAATAATTTAGCAGCTAAATCAAAGAACTACTTTAATCAATGTGGAAACAATCTGTCTTTTAGTGATAGGCAGTTTAAGTAAGTAGAATGTTACTTTTGTCACAGAGGTGGACATATGAGACAGTGCAAAGACAGACTTAAACAGGCTTGCAAACAGCAGAAGAAGCCCAATGAAATCTACAGCGCAAAATCTATATGTGTGCAGTCAATGACAACCTGCCCTGTGCTACTGCAGCAAATTGTAGAGTCCCCTGTGTTTGCTCGCCTCACCCCTGACAATGTTCACATAAGTGGTGGCCTTGGCAAACATGGCATCAGTGACCTGGGAGATACATTTGTGGGCAACATATTGTGACATCCTGCTGATGTTACCGACAGATCCCTGGAAGGAGCCAGAGGTAAAGAAATTCAAGGTCATGGCGACCTTGACAGCCACTGGCAAAGCATGGTCACATGGTCTTTTTGGAAGACGTTCTTTTACAGAAGGCTGCAGATATCAGCCATGACCTATTGGCAAAGCCTGAGCCTCCCGAGGGATTTTTGTTCTGCCATGTTGAGGAAGTTCACACTCTGCCTGTAGACCCTGTCCTGGGGGTATTACCTCCTTCTAGCTCTGTAACCATCCCCTCTGAACTGTGAAGTGACATGTGGCAGTGGAGAAGGCAGCTTTTGTTGGTGTTGTTGCTGCTTCTAGTGCTGCTGCTGGTGGGGCAGCTCCTACTGCTCCTCACCAGCAGCCTAGGCTACTGCTGCATAAGTTACTACTAAACTGAGGTGAAGGCTGACAGCAAGGAAATTGAAATGAAGATGAGTATACTTCAAGGCAATGAAAGTGCTTATAAATATTGAAACTGACCCCCAAGGCGGTGAATTCAGGCTTTCAGAGCTAATCTTGCGAGTACAAACCTTCACTTGGGCTGACCACATGCTTTGCAATTTCACTCTTTAAAGGTTTCCTAGTACATGAACAATCACTCCCCGATGTGCTCTCACCTCGTTGATCCTGGGAAGTTGCAGAGAGCTAAAGAAACTCATGCGCTGGCTGTTAAGCCTAGAATTCTGGTTAAGTTCAAAGTTTAAATTGCTTGTTTGCACATCAGAATGATTTTCCCTGAAGTTGCACAGGGCATTCTTGCTCATCTGCAAATCCGCACAGGTCAAACACGGAAGTGGGCAGGATCCAACAGCACTTATCATGGATTTAACCCTTGTCTGCACCCAAGCCTGCCTCCCCTTGGCAGTCACAATTCTACACAATTGAGCGAGGGTTCCTTTGTTTAAGAAAAATCAGAAAAGGCACAGTTCATACCCTCATAAGATCTCCAGGTTTAAAGGCTCATTGCATGTGACAAATGTGGCTAATAGATGTGATAAAATAACTTAATTTTGCAAAACTGGAGAATGGTTAATAGAATAGCATTCATGACATTGTAAGGTTTTCACTATGAAATAATAAGTTTAACAGCTTTTTATAAAGCTTTCGACTGTGGATGAAGCATCTGAACAGCGTGAATTTTCCATATGGCAGTGACATTGTACAATTATGTACACTTTGGGTGAGTGTTGGCAATTATGACATCACCTTTGGAACTATTTCTAAACCTTAGTTTACATTATAGCTCTTTTTATTTTATTGTTTAAAAAGAGCTCTCAACTCATAGCATATGTTCAAGATACAACTGGCTCTTATATTGGTGCGTGGTGTGCACCAAACTGAAGCAATTTTACTTAAAGCAGCCACAGATGTAGTCAATTATTGATCCCTTTGCATAATGCTAGAGTACTTCATGGAAAATGTTCAGAGAAGCTGTGCAATGTTCTTTGTTTCCACAAAGTACATCTTCTGGCAAAATAAGTCATGTTAAACAAGTGAAGTACAGATTGTTCAGCAATTACACATAGCAGCAGTATGGAAGAGTCTTCTCTGACCTACCCCAGATCAAATTATTGACCGTCAGCCAGACAGACCTCAGAGCAAAGAAAGGTAAATTAGACATGAAACTCACTTCTACTGGTGGTTACAATAGCAACACCATTAGCATCACATAAACAATCTGTAAACTTCTAAAACAAGGGAAAAAAAAGACCCTGGAATGGGAGAAATGAAAGTAGGAGATAGTGCAATGAGTCTTGATGCAAGAAGCACACGCATTCGGTATGATGTTCATTAATTTAGGAAGAACAAGAGAAGAAAGCTTGTAAAATGAATGGTTAAAAGGTAAACTGGAATAAAAAAGCAACCCCCGCTTAAATTATTGGACCAAAAGGAAGTCTGTCTACATTGTGGATGGAATTCCAATTCAGCAACATCAGCAACAGACTCCTGAAAGTCCTTTCATTTTACCTTGTTTTGACTAATCATGGTAACATTTGTAGGAATAGTCGATTAGAGGTGGCTTATGGAAAATGTTTGTGGCTTGCCCGCATTTTAGGTCTTGCAAGGCATAACAGAATTAAATAGACAATTACATTTTCTTGGGTACTAAGCAAGAGTCTAATTAACTAAAGTTCCACAACTATTTGCTATTGCAAAAGTGATATCTGGCATCAATTCATGAGTTTTCTATGCACGACATCCAGTGAGATATATATTTTGACAATTTGTAAACTGAACAGTTATACCAAGAACTCAAGAGCTACTACAGCTGGAATTCAACATTTTATATCAATCCAAAATTTCACATGAAGCTTCATTCATTGCTTCTTACACCTTTGGAACTTTCTCATAGACAGTGCTGTTGATTGGAACTTTATTTAACGTCACTTCAGAGTTAACCATTATTTACTGAAACATGAGTTTTTGGAAATACTGCTTGTGAATCCCTAACAATATGCTGGATGACCATGAAAATTGGTGGAACCTACATAATCTGAACCACATTTCAATCATTGCTGTACGACCTGCGCTGGAATAGCCAGGCTAATTCCGCTGTTGCTTCATAGTGAATGGTTATGATGAACCAGCTTTCTTTGGAGAAACTAGGCTTCTGGCTAATTGGCAGAGATTCAATCTGATTGGCAACGAAGTTCCAGATTCCAGATATGTAATGCATGCTCAGTCTCTGAAGCACAGAATAGGATAGCTTTCATGAACTGTGCTTACATCTCTGCTTAATCTTCCAGCATTGGCCTTCTAAGATCTGTTATATAGGCTGTGCCTTCTTAACTGTTTTACTTCCTTTAAATATTCAGAAGTGGGCATTCACATTTAATTTTTTCAACACAACTGACAAATACAAAAACAACACCATTTTGAAACAATTTATCGTATGCACTTGGTATATTCACTTTTTGTGCTCCACATTGAGTCTTGTGGGTTTTATTTTTAAATCATTAACATTTCAATATATTTATATGTGCCTTTTACACCAACAGATTTTGCATATCCCTGTTCTGGTGGTGTGATGAAGTCAGCATTGCACCAAAGGCTTATAAACCAGTCACTTTGGCTGAATTGAAAGATGTAATTTTACAATCCCTCTTTAGTCAATATAGTAGATCAGAACACATTCATTTCACTCCTGGGTTCAAATCCAGGACAAATGTCTTCCATTCCTCATCGCACTAAGGATTGTAAATGAAATACATTTAAACAACATTAATCCAGTTCAAAGTGAGCTTGAATTCACGTCTTAATCAGCAACCTCACCTGGACATTAGTTTCAGGAGCAATGTTCATTATTATTTTAGATCCAAATTTTAACCCATTGAAAAAGGACTAATTACATCCCGTGGAGGATTGTATTGATTGTTGATTGTGATACTATTCTTTCACCTCTGAGGCTTGCATTGTATCCATTGCTGAAAGCTTCCTTTCTCCACAAGCCATAAGTATTCTAAGAGAAATACGTTTATCGATCTCTGAATAGTTCCTGGTGCTGCATGTCATCTGCATTAAACTGTCATCATTTTGGCACAAGTTGGCCATCTCATGCAACCAATGCCAGAGTATGCCTGGAAGATAAAACATTCGTACAAAGTTTGAAGCTGAAGGTTAGACATAATAGCCTGATCAGTGCCGCAGCCTGCAAAGATTTTCCCAAACAGCTACAAGTGCGCATTTCTTCCGGGATCTTCCGAGGACTGCTGAAGGAGAAATGGGGAGCGCAGCATCTCTCAGGGAACTCCATCGGATTGCAGTAGAGACCCGGAAAGAGAGGTCATGCCCCTGCCCTCGCCCCCGTTTTACAGCAGTAGCTGCCTTATTCTGGGAAGTATTTAAAGGTCCAGTCTTTTAATGAATGAAAGTGGGTTAATGAATAGATGAGTGAATGGGTAGGTAGATAGGTGGGTGAGTGGGTGAGCTGGTTAGGTGGGCGAGTGAGTAGATGAGTAGGTGGTAAGTGGGGGAGGTGGGCAGATGGGTAGATGGGTGGGTAGGTGGCCAGGTGGATAGATGGGTGAGTGAGTAAGTGGTTGAGGTGGGCAGGTTGGTCAATGGATGAGGTGGGTCGGTGGAGGGTTGGGTAGAGGGTGAGTGGGTAGGTGCGTAGGTCAGTGAGTGGATGAGTGGGTGAGGTGGTTGGGATAGGTAGGTGGGTGCGCATAGTTGAGTCTGGGGCTAGTTGGGGGATAGTAGAGTCAAGTCTCCATTGGATTGCAGTGTCGGTTGGTTGAGGAAGTAGTTGGGTGGTCAGTGGGGTAGTCGGGTGGTAGTTGGCTCGGGGGTAGTTGGCTAGTTGGGGAGGTAGGCAGGGCTGGTATAGTTGGGTGGTCAGGGGTAATCAGGTGGTAGTCAGGTCTGGTCAGTGGGTAGTCGGATCGAGGGGGTGGTCAGGTCTGGTCAAGGATATTCAGGTCGATGAGGGTAGTCGGGGTTGGGGGCGGTAATCAGGTGGTTGGAGAATAGCCTGGTGGTCCTGGGTTTGTGATTGGGAGAGATCAGTTGTGGAGTTACCCAGGTGTTAAACCATGTTTTATTCTGTCTAACATTTATTGGGTAACTATCTAGATAAGTTGCCCGTATCTAGCCCAAGTTTCCGACTCTATCTCAGGGTCAGAGATATTTGCAGAGGGTTTCAGACAGCAGGAATCAGCCCATCAGAAGTTTAAGCTTCCCAAGCAATTCCCACGTAGGTCCACACATCAGGGCTTCCACAGGGTCCTGATGCACATCTTTTATCGCATGTCCAGTCTCTGACAATCCAGATGCTGATAGATTTGGGCCAATATTAGGGGAAGGTACAGTAGCAAATTTGTTTGGATATGCTTTACTTAACCTGAAAAATAATTGCCACCAATACGAGGACTTAGAAAGTTGGCTGTGCAGCAGCCAATTTTTTGGACGCCAAATGATTTAGTAAGCCTCCAGATATGGTTGTCAGGAAGTGCAGTGCCACTGTAAACTGGAAGTTTGTCATTGGCAAGATTATAATAGGTTAAAATATAGATTTCCATGGCCCACATCCAAACATGGAGTCAGGCTTTTAGCATATTCAAATAGGAGCCTCATGGCTGTTTGATGCCCCCTTTGCAATAATGGTTTGCCCTGAGACAGTTAGCACCAGATGTATTCAGGAAAAGTGGTCCTATATACAACCTAACATGGACTGCTGCAGTTAGGCTAACCTGACTGTGGAACTGGAAGGAACCAAGGAGGCTCTTTCAGACCCTACATTAAAAACATGCTGGATATTGCTAACCTGTTTCTCTTTCCAAAGAACTGGTGAGTGTTTCTAGCGTTCTCTGTTTTTATTTGTAACATTTATACGTGTTAAGTATCTTGTTAGCTGTTTGAAGAGCGCTAAAGGGACATTATTCCAGCAACATCATGATTCACTACTATTTCCTCATTACTGTTAACAAAGTAATATTTTTCCATTGGGCCTTTCCACAATTTCATTAGCTGGTAGTAAATTCTGAAGGAAAGCAAGAACTTCTCAATATATTTTAAAAATAAAAAAACTTGTATATTATCCAACACTAACATCAATCATCTTGATCAGCAGATTTACAACCTCCCCCCCCAACCCCCACCATCCAGTACCCCGAGACTATAGAAAATATCTTACCTCGGTACATAGTTACAAGACATAAAAGTTCAACAATTGCGAAATGAATGAGGATTATTACTCTGAATTTTTTTGAATTGGATGGGGCAGCAGGTTAGCACAGAAATACTCTCAAATGAATCAGAGTATATGAATTCTGTTTACTGGTGGCAGGAGTCCGGTGGTCAAGGGGGGGCCCGGAGGTCAAGGGGGGGGTCTGGAGGTCGTGGGGATGGAGGGTCCGGATGTCTTGGGGGAGAGTGTCCGGAACAAAGGGGGGGTCCAAGGTTGGAGGTGGTCTGAGGTCTGGGGTGGTGGTCTGGGGTCAGGAGTAGGGTCTAAGGTCGAGGGGGTCCTGAGGTCGGCAGCGAGGGATCCGGAGTCGGGTGAGGGAGGAGGGGGGGTGGAAATGGTGGGATGGGGGGAATCCCATGGCAGGGGGTTGGGGAATGTGGAGGAGTCCTATGGGGTCAATCTGGATCTTTACAATAGTTACCCAGAAGTTAGAAGAGGTTTTAATTCTTTTAACTTTTTCTGGGTAACTTGGTACAACCCGGTGGAACCATCTGAAGTTAACGACTTAAATTGCATTTTCGGATGGTTCCCAGCGCAGCACAATTATCCAGTAGAAGTTAGCACTTCTAGACAATTGACATGCAAACCCTTATTGGGAACTTGCCAGAGGTACTCCCCAGTACATCTTTGGGGTACTCCCAAATCCAACGTTGGGGAGCGCAGAAGTTACGGCCCTTTTAACCATTATTTTGGGAGAGGAGTTAAGTCATTTAAAATAAATGGGTTAATCACTGCAACAAAATATCAGATTGAAGAATGTTATATAAATGTATTCCAAGTATTTCCATGTAAATACCACCAGCAGTAATTTCTAGGCTATGGTGAAGTTTGACTTGACAATGCAACTGGCTGAGCAATAAAAAAACTGGATTTGGATTTTCTCATTTTTTATTCTCAAAGATCTAATCAATGAAACAGGCTTTCATTTGCCACTAAAGCTTCTGTGTCAAAAGAGACCCAAGGTGAACTAGGTTTGGGTTCAGTTTGGTTGATGTGTTTTTCTAACTGTCCAAAATGGTCTTTTTGCTAATGATCTGATGTTCCTCAAATGCTACAGACTTATTCTAGTTTTCCGCTGAGTCAAACTGAAAATTAACTCAACCTTGCAAGGCAGCAATTGAAATTTTCCAATCCTGGCAGAAATTGGCCTAAGCCAGCATTCCTGTAGTGTTGATCAATGCTGCACCACCTTTTTATAGTGTTTTTATAATTTATTGTTGCATTGAGGTGATAGTCTTGATAAAGTCCCACTTCAAGTATTATTATTTTTATTTCAATAATTGCTGCCATAAGGCTGAAAGCCAAGCTCTATTCCCTTCTCTATTAAGAGAAGTGAAATCTTTACAGGCTGTCTGGAGATAGTTGGACATTTATGGGCTGGCCTCACTGGAATCAAACCAGGTGCTCAGTTACAACCAGAACTCATCACTAACACACACCCACTCATAGCAGCATCAGTCTAGATTTTATGGTCAAGTGCAAGATCTTCGATCTGGGGTCGGGACCCGAACTTTGGGAACGTTTCCGCATCCCGATCCCACATCACACCAGCTTTAGACGCGCAATGTGATTTTGGAAGCAAAGGTCATTAATTGGCCCGAAGTTGTGATGATCATCCAATTAGTTGTGAATGCCATGAGGAAGAGGTGGGAGGTGCACTCCATGCACCTGATTTAAAGGGGAAATGGCACCCATTATTGTGACCGTAGAGATGGCAGAGGGAGGAGGGTAGAGGGGCACCACCAGGTCAGGAATCAGAGCAGCCCCCCCACCCCCCGTTTACCAGATGCCACCCTTGACATTCTTGCGGAGCGGGTGGGAGAAAGAAAAAGTGTTCTGTTTCCTGGGAGCAGCAGGAGAATGTCAGCCAGCCAGACAAAGCAGGAATGGCTGGAGGTGGCACACATTGTGAGTAGACAAAGCATTGTGTGGAAGCTGTGGGTTCAGTGCCGCAAGAGTTTCAATGACCTACTCAGATCCGGTGAGGTGAGTGCAATGCCACAACCAGATGTGAGGCATCCAGTGCTGTGGTTAGCAGCATACACATGAGCCAAGCAGCCTGAGGGTGCATACTGCGACTGAACAAAGGACAAATGTATGCCCAAGAGCATTTTTTTTTTATTCTTTCATCACTGTGGGCATCGCTGGCTGGACCAGCATTCATTGCCCATCCCTAATTGCCCTTGAGAAAGCGGTGGTGAACCACCTTCTTAAACCGCTGCAGTCCATATGGTGTAGGTACACAGTGCTTTTAGTAAGGGAGTTCGAGGATTTTGTCCCAGCGACAGTGAAGGAACACCAATATATTTCCAAGTCAGAATGGTGAGTGGCTTGAAGGGGAATCTGCAGCTGGTGGTGTTCCCATGTGTCTGCTGCCCTTGTTTCTAGGTGGCAGTGGTCATGGGTTTGGAAGGTGCTGCGGAAGGAGCCTTGGGGCAGAATTTTACAGCCACTTCGCGTGAGGGTGGAGCCATAAGATGCGGCGACCCATTCAAAAGTCCAGTGACTTTGGCGGAACTAGAAAACCCCGCCTGCAAGAGAGGCCATAAGATTCCACCCTTGGCATAGTGCATCATGTAGATGGCACACACTGATGCCACTGTGCGTCAATGGTGGAGGAGTGAATTTTGAAAGTAGTGGATGGGGTGCCAATCAAGCGGGCTGCTTTGCCTTGGATGGAGTTGAGCTTCTTAAGTGTTGTTGGAGCTGCAGACATCCGGTGAGAGCATTACAGTGCAGTGAAGCTCAGAGCCCTAGTGCTATTGTGGCAAAGACAACACTGAAGACTGTAACATCTCGTGTGATTGTATCACTGGAAATGGTGAGGGAGGGCAGCAGTGTCTTAACTCTCACTCTGACCTTGCAGAATAAAAGAGCACACAACATGAGAGAGAGAGCCTGCTCTGGTGGCTGAGTGCTCCAGTTGCTATTCTTACTCTCATGGGGGAGGTAACCTTTGAAATAGTTAGGGTGGCATCGTATCATGTAGTGGGCAATTGGAGGTGGGATTCTGTCCAAGGGAGGTTGAAATTATGTAAAAATCTCCAGATGAAGGGGATGATATGCACTCCGCTCCAGTCTCCAAAATATCAACTGTAATGTCATGCTTCAGCTCTACAGAAGCATCTGCAGTTGAGGTGAGTTCTCATGATCATGTTCTTGAGTCTTCCAAAGGGCCAGGTATGGAGGGGAAATCTGCTGTTGCATGAGGGGCATCATCAGTGTCGCCTGCTAAGAATGAAGCACTACATCCAGCATCATCACATCATTCAAGTGCAACCTCCACCAGTGCAGGTGTATTCATCTCAACCCAGCTTAGAACAGGTGGCACTGGCTGAATCACACTGCATGAGTGAGCAGGACTTATAAGACTACTAACAGAGCATGCCCATGAGAGCTGCAAGGCCTGAGGTGACCCTCGAAGAGGGCACACGTCAGAAATCACCTGCCTGGATAGCAGAAACCTCCTGTGGCACAGACATTGTAACATATCAAGGTAGCTTATTCTTGGAAGTACACCCTGTGCTGAGGGTTTCGCCTTTGTTGCCTTCCAACACCTCGTTCCTCACCTCTGTGTTCCTGGTGCCCATGGGTCTGCATCTACTGTGGCAGATGCTCCTCTTCATTGCTACTCATTCCTATATCAGAAAAGCTTACTTCCATGTCCATATATGGCCTAGCTTTCTCCTCAGCTTCCTGAATCCTCCTGTTATGACCCTCCTCTCCCAAGTGCACAGTACTCATAGTCCAAGTGCTCAGGGAGCTCTGCTTCCCTTTTTTATACTATCATATGATAATCTCCTGTGGCCATGATTGGCCCTCCACTGCACTGTTAGCTTCTCCTTATAGAAACACTTGAGACCTTTCATGGTTCCTGTGACTCCACTCCAAAATCACAAACTGGTCCTTAATGAGCTGATAAATAGCTCATTTACATCAATAATTAGTCATATGCCATATTTGGAAAGCTTGCCAGGTACCACATCCTGGCATTGTTTCCAAAATAGCAACGCACCAGGCTCAGTGGCATGGTTTTGCAAGCCCACCAAGGTTCCTACGTCCCCAGCATGCCTTTAAAATTCTGCCCCAGATCTCTGGACTGGCATTTGAACTCACAAACTTCTCATTCAGAGGGTAAGAGTATTCCCAATTGAACCACAGCTGATACTGAACTCAGTGTCGGAGGCTTTCACAGAGAGTCCCAGGCAGCAGAAATCAGCCCATCAGAAATTTCAACTTCCTAGGCAATTTCTACACATGTGTGTGCATCAGGACTTCTGCAGGCCCAGACGTGCATCTTTCAACTTATGTCCCATCTCCGATGATCTGAAGACCAGAAGATTTAAGGCATTCTGTTTTAGTGTTCTTGGTTGAATGATAAATATTGGTTGGGACACAAGAGCCATATCCCCTGCTCTTCTTTGAATAGTGACATGGAATCTTTTACATCCAGCTAAATATACAGGCAGCAATGTTAGGATTAAGAAAAAAAAGAGAAGCTTATGTTAGATACCGAAGTCTCAAAACGGCAGAGTCCCTAAGGAGCATTAAAAAGTCCAGGGGGAACTTAAAAAGGAAATTAGGGAAACTAAGAGAGTGCATGAGAAAGCATTAGTGGGTAGAATAAAGGAAAACCCAAAGAGTTTTTAAAAAAATATATAAAGAGCAAGAGAATAACTAGGGAGAGAGTAGGGCCAATTAGGGACCATATGTACACCATCTGTGTTGGACCCGGAAGACGTGGGTACAGTCCTCAATGAATACTTTGCGTCGGTCTTCACAATGGAAAAGGACAACGCAGATATAGACATCAGGATGGAGGACTGTGAAATATTAGAGGAAATTAACATAGAGAGAGAGGAGGTACAAGCAGGTTTAGCAGCCTTAAAAGTGGAGGAATCCTCAGGCCTGGATGAGATGTATCCCAGGCTGTTGAGGGAGGCAAGGGAAGAGATATTAGGGGCCCTGGCAGTAATTTTCAAATCCTCTCTGGCTACAGGTGAGATGCCAGAGGACTGGAGGACTGCTAACATTTGTCTCATTATTAAAAAAGGGAGGAAGGGATAGACCAGGAAATTACAGGCCAGTCAGTCTAACCTTGGTGGTGAGGATGTTACTAGAAAGAATTCTGAGGGACAGAATATATCTGCACTTGGAGAGACAAGGATTGACCAGGGATTGCCATCATAGATTTGTTCAGGGAAGGTCATGTTTGACAAATTTGATCGATATTTTTTGAGGAGGTAACCAGGAGTGTTGATGAGGCTGACGCATTTGATGTGGTTTACATGGACTTTAGCAAGGCTTTTAATAAGGTCCCTCATGGCAGACTGGTCAAGAAAGTAAGAGCCCTTGGGATCCAATGCAAAGAGGGGAGTTGAGGAGAAATTTTTTTGCCCAGAGGGTGGTTGGAGCCTGGAACTCACTGCCTGAAAGGATGGTTGAGTCAGAAACTCTCGTAACATTTAAGAAGTATTTAGATATTCAGTTGCATTGCCATAGGCTCCAGGGCTATGGGCCAAACACCAGAAAATGGGATTAGTGTAGTCAGATCTTTGTTGACTGGCGCGGATATGATGGGCCAAATGGCCTCCTTCTGTGCTGTAAATGTCTATGAGCCTGTGAGTTGCAGGGCCTAATGTCTAACACAAAAAATGTCACTTCTGACAGTGCAGAACACTCTCAGTATTGCACTTTGTGTCAGCCTAGATATTGTGCTTGGGTGGAACTTGAATCCACAGAATAGATTGAATTTACAAGGGGTTAACTACTAGGGGTATACCATTTTTTGACTTAGGGCAGAATCATCCTAGATTTGTACTAAGTGTGGTAGCGGGCGTGAATAAAGACATTTTACCCGCCATCCACAACGCCATATCATCCCATTCCAGCCTCGTAAATAATGCAGTCATGGGAAACACACTGGATCCCTGGTGGCCAGCCTCCAATTGGCCCGCCACACCATTACTTTGCCAGTTCCTCATCCCAGGCGCTATATTTAAAATGCAACCACGTGCACATTTCTCAATACTTGCTCCCCAGGACTGCTCCAGTGAAGACATGGCCCTGAAAGCCAAGAAGAGTTCAGCCCCTCCGATTCAGTGACAGATCCCTGGGATGCCTTCTGGATGCTGTGGTGGCCCACCACGATGTCCTCTACCCCTGATCTGGCCACAGGGCGCCCATCAGTCTCACCACTTGGACTTGGGAGGCGATGGCAGAGGTGGTCAATGCCAATGCTGCACACAAGACGTCAGCCATCCAGTGCAGAAAACAGATGAATGATCTCATTTGTGCCACCAGGGCAAGTCAACCATCTCATCAGCCTCAACTCACCTACTCACAAGCCCATCACACATTCACTGGCATCTCACTCACTGCCGGCTCAAGGGATGTCACCACTCACTCTCTCACACACACTCTCACGTCTTCATCTGGCCTCACCTCCTCTGGAGACTGCCTCCTCACCCATCCATGGCTCCACTCAGCACAAATGCATGCCTGGCATTCTTCTCATTTGGCCTGGCATGCGCGTTGCTCACACTCTCTCTCTCCTTCTGTCTTTATGCAGGACAAGGTTGCGCACAATAAAGGGAGAGGTCCCAAACAGGGGTTGGAGTGCCAAACAACAAAGTCATCATTCTGTTTGAGAGTTGCATGTTGGAGTTGGCAGGAGTGGACGTCGACCGTTCCTGGGGCAATGGTGAGGTCGGCGACAAACACCCATGTGAGGATCCTGCACCACATCATCCATCTCTCAGCACTACTCTGAGTCCACTGTTCTGTGTTCAACATGGCTGCCAAGTACTAATAATCTCCATTTTTTCTCCTAGGCACATCTGACACATTGCCCTCCGGCAACCTTGACCCCAAACGCAGTGTCGAGAGCACCTGGATGATGACCCTGAAGGCAGCACCGTTGAAGACCTGTCACGGCACTCACCCACAGCCTCCACTAATGCAATGACACACAGCTCGGTGGGACCTAGATGTAGACTAGCTTCAGGATCACAATCTGGTGAGCACACCACACAATTTGTTCCACAGCAGGCAGAGGCAGTGACATCCTTGGTCGCCAAAGGATGATGGAGGCAAGGAATCTGCTGAGTCTGAGTCAGAAAATGAGCCTCTGGACTTGGTCCTCAATCAGTTGATGGAGCTGTAAAGACAATCACAGGAATATTAGGAAGAGCTGTCTGGTGCACTCCTCAGACTGCATTGGACAATGGAGGAATCCGTCCAAGGTGAAAGAACCGGCATGTGGACACCCCAAGGTCAACAGTGGCAGGATGGCAGCCACCATGGAGATCTAGGTCCAGGACATTGGTCCTGCACAGCTGCATGGGCTGAACTCCATTACTGACACCATAGTTGGCCTCCAACAGCTTCAATGTGAGAGGGGTGTGGGGCAGCTCAATCTCACTCCAGCTTCCCCTTTTCCTCAAGGAGTTAGCATGGGGCCATCAGGCACCCATAGGGAGAAGGACTAGCAGCTCGACACCTGGGGCCATCCACCCAGGTGACTCCTGGAATGTCCAGCAGATCCAAATCTCCTCTTCCTGTGACCCCACAGCTCCGGCTACACAGTCTGAGGAGGCTGCAGCTGGCCCACAGCAAGAAAGCCAAAGCAGGCCAAGGCCATCCAGGTCTCGGCCCTCCAGAAGACTCACATGCAAGTCCTCACAGGCAGGGTTTCACAGCCTGCAGGCTGCCTCCACCTGCGCTGTGGATTTCGGTGGAGCACAAGACATGGCGACAGGGTTAGGAAGGTTAAGAAGATGCAGTTACACAATCAGGGCATGGTGTTAATCACCTATTTTAAATAAACTCCCAAGAATGTCCCCCGCCTATGGCTCCTTGTTGTGATGAGCAGTGTCCATGTCACTCAGATGTGAAACCTTGGTTCCTGCACAAGATAAAGGCAGGCATCTCAGTCCAGGGCCTCTTCCCTTTGCAACGTGATGGTCCGGCTTCACGCTCACCGGACACAATAGTGACACCTGCCCCTCAACGGTGCCTGTCATTGCTGCTAGAGTGTCGTGGGCAGGCGTCACAGAATTCCATCTTTCTCTCTGTAGTGCTCTCAGTGCCTATGAATTGGGGCTATGATCCTGATCACAGAGCTCAAGCAAGCTGCCCTCAGCTAGACAGGAGTCAGATATTCATAGAGGCAGTGTGAAGATCTATGTCGTTGTCTGTCATAATCATCCTCCTGGAATCTAGTGACTGTTCTGGCCTCCGTTGTATCACCATGACATGAGTCTCAGCACTGAGGGTATGTGCGCTGCCATCAGCCACACAGGAGTCAAACATTCACAGATGCAAGGTGGAGATGTCAGGACCGTCCTCACTGCATCTCGTCATCATCCCCCATGTCTCTTTGAGGGTCTCCCAACCACACCTGCCTTGTCAGGCCAGTGCGATGGCCTCATCGCTGGCATCCTCACCTTCGATGACCTCATTGCAGTCATCCCCTTCGATGTCCTCCTCATCAGAGGAGACGTGTGGCTCTTCCACCCCTCCTCAGCCACGTCCTGCCCCCATTGCAGCGCTAGCGTGTGTAGTGCGCAGCAAGCTACGATGATGCCTGACACCCTGAGTGAACTGTATTGCAGGGCTCCACTAGACCACTCAAGGCACTGGAACCTCATCAAAATGCCTATCATTTGCTCCATTGAAGTCCAAGTCGCAGCATGAGCCTCATTATATTATCGGTCTGCTGCAGTCTGAAGCCGCCACACGGTTGTCATCAGCCACATCCTCTGTGGGTAGCCCTTGACCCAAGGAGCCAACCTTGCAGCCTCTGTGGACCCTGGAAGATGTCAGGGACCTGAGACCTGCTAAGAATGTAGGAGGAGTGGATGCTTCTAGGGTAACGTGTGCAGACCTATCGGAAGTGTTCGTGATTGTCGCACACCAGCTGAACATTCAGCGAGTGGAAGACCTAATTTCTTGTTGCGACAGAGATCTAAGCGTCAAATAAGTGCAGTCGATGGCACCCCGCACCTGAGTGAAACCTGAGATCTGCGCAAATCCCAGTGCTGTTGCTTCCTGGCTTTCCTGATCCCTGGCGAAATGCACAAAGTTCTGTGCCTTCACGAAGATGGCAGCTGTGACATCCTAGGTAGACTTGTGCATGGAGGCTTGCGGGATCCCGCACAGGTCACCTGTGGAGCCCTGGAAGGAACCACTGGCATAAAAATTGAGTGCCCCACTCACTTTCGCAGCCATTGACAGTGGATGGCCTCTATGTCCCTGTGGTGCCAAATATTGCAGCAGGTGGCATATGTGGCCAACCAGTTCCCTAGACATGCACAGTCTTTGGCGGCACTGGTTCTCAGTCATCTGCAGGAATGATAAGTGCCATCTAAAGACCCTGGGTCTAGCGAAGCACCTATCAGCGCCAGCATTCTGCGGATATTCAGCTGCATGCACAGCAGGCCCTGCTGCCCCTTCACCTTGAGGGAGGTGCTCCTCCCTCTGCCAGCCTAGGCATCTCCGCCATGCTCTTCTCCTTCTTCTCTGCTCCCTATAAGCCATGAGGTATACACTAAATCACCAGGCTCCATGATCCTGATGTTGGCTTCCTGCAGGATCAAAGAGAGATAAACATGGGTTAGCATATGTGCTCTAAGAATCTCTCTTGGTTAAGTCTGAAGGCCCCTTCAAACATTCAGGAGGGTGCTGGCCACCACTTGGATGGCCAGTGTGTAGTGCACTCATTGGCTGTCCAAAACCCTGCCCCGCATCCGCCCTGCTCCATTTGACCAATTGGCAACAGCTTTGGCCATTGGGCTGCATGCTGTGCTCCCAGCTCAGGCGCAAGCATTCTCCTAACCTACACTGCAAAGCTGCTCTATTAGATGGAACTATGAGGAATACTGGTCCAAACCTTAATGAAGACATTGCAAGGGGCTCTACGCACTTCCACCAGTGCCTGAGCCATGGCCACCTTTCACAAGGGGGTTTTACAACTTGGCCAATTGTTCTGCTGCCCCCTAAAACGCATATTAATTTGCAATCTGTGCCCAAGGGGTGAGCATTTGGTGGCACATTCATGCTTTTGTATTGCTTTAGAGGGGAAAAAATCTTCAGAGGCCTGATTCCAAACATGTCAATGGAGCTGCTGTTGAACAGTCTCAGCTGTGGAGGAATGCTTACTTTTGACAAGCTTTTCCATGTGCATGGGTGCTTCCCCGACCACCTCCACACCCCCACTCCCAGCATGTGCTTCCTTCGGTCTGTGCTGCCTTGCCCACCCCTGGACTCCTCCAGCATGTGCTTGTGTACTTTCTGCAGCCTGTGTGTGCTCACCTCTGCGTTCCCCTCGAAGTTCAGGGCACCAGGTGTGTGCCTTTTAAAGGCAGTCGTGAAGCACACCGTTCTGAAGTCACGGCTACGTGGGTAGTAAATTTGACGTGGGGGGATTATTCCAGCAAGCAGGACTTACAATGAGATGCTAAAGTATTGAAACTAGGCTCCCGATATGTGTCTGCAGGACACACGGCCTGCCAATGACAGGTGGTGCAGACGATCACAAACTAGAGAGCTGGACGGTAATCAAACCGTTGATCTTTTGCAAATTACTGTAGTTTCAAATTATCAATTTTGACTATCTTTGGCCATCAAACATTGATAGTTCCCTTTGTTTATAGTAAGTGTTAGGAAAACACCCATTGTGGGTTATTTAAATCAGAAAGTACTTTCATCCATACACAGCCCTAGATAATTGAGAGACTCTCCTCTGAGAGAATCAGCTGCTTGAATTTTTCTCATGATCAGAATTGAAATTGGGCAGAACTGTGGCTAAAAATGCAATGAAATTGGATGGTTAGATTTACCACCAACCCATGCCTCCCACCCTGCCCTGAACTCCATGTCCCTACCCTGACTCCTCACCAGGGTTACAGATGTTCCTTTACCTTGTACAGCAATGGCCTTTCACTTCTATTTTTGCATAGGGAAATGGGCCAGGACTACAGCAGGGTCAGAGGGACTGGAAATTCCTGTCCCACCCTAACAAGGAAAATTCTGACCAGAGACTCCAGGGTGTGCTACAAACAAATTTAAGAGACGAACACATGACAGTTAGCTGAGAAAAAACTAACTTGACGGTTTTCAGCTGGGACATTGTAGAGTTGGATATAATTGAGTAATTGAGAATGAGAAATGATAGCAAATTGCACGGCAGAATCTGAGTACTTCATTGGCTGTAAAGCGCTTTGAGATGTCCTAAGGTCATGAAAGCCAAATAAATGCAAATCTTTCTTTTTCATTATTTATTGTAAATAATAAGTTTCTTATATTCATGACTAGTCTCATTAGACCCTTTGAAGTCTGCCTTCCTTGAAGAAGCTGAAAATATTTGGTAGTGCATGTGAGATTACAGAAACCAGTGCAGGCAAAAAGACTTCTGTGTTATGACCACTGGATCACAATATTATTTAACTAGACATTGGGTGGTAAATATTTACTCCAGCTCATGATATTTGAGCAATGTGGTTCATTTATGGGAGTGGCCAGCAATGCAGAAACCAAGATGTACAGCTAACGTTAAAAACCCACAAAATTAACCTTATTTACTTCTAATTGCAGGGAATGTAGCATTTCACTTCACGGAACCACGTGAGGCATGCTAAACTAACCTTATATATTTCTCAGATAACAAGGACGTACATGCTTCACATAAAAAAACATGAATGGCTAAATTGAGTTTTGTGAGGAAACTGACCCTAAAAAATTCACTTGGCCTAAATTATCATTAAAGCGTACAAAGTCATAAGAAATAGCTGAATATAAAGAAGCCACTATACTAAAAAGTCCTTTTAGAAAAATGATTCTAAACAAATTTAGTAGTGATGGTTAAGCCTTTTTCAGCTATGGTATAAGCTAGGAAACAATTGACTCTATTGCATCTTTGAGAAATTTAATAAGGCAAGTGAGGTTTGCGGGTTATGATATCATCAAGGTGCTGATTAAATGCTTGCATTAGTTCCCACTGATAAAGATGATGTTAAGAATCAGGCAATGTTAGATAGGGGTACTTTTAAAATTAATTTAATAGACAGGATTAAATTGATCCCTGGAAATATATATGTCAGTCATAAGGAAGATGCAGAAAAGCATTACGAGGGAGTTATGATCAAGGGCGATTAAGGATGGCAATAAATGCTGGCCCAGCCAGCGACACCCACAACCCAACAATGAATAAAAAATGGTCACCTAAAGAATTCAGTAGTCATCAGGGAGTCCCAGGTTGATTTTAGGAAATAAAGATCCTGCCGCAAGAACCTGACAATTCTTTGAGCAAAGGCACAAATCAAGAGTGATGATATCCAGGTAGCCTTTGACAAAACTACTACATTGACGACTAGTAGAAAAGATTATATCATATGGAATTGGTAGTCAGGTAGACAACTGATTGCAAACTTTTAGGTAGAGGGTGATTTAATGGGACTAGATCTTTTTGGGATCAGGATGTAAGTGTCATCCTGCATTCACGTGTTAATATTTGATGACAGTATTGCTGAAACAATTCACAAACCTGCAGATGGCACAAAATGTGCACAGTTAGGAATTTCCACCAAAACAATGGGCTGCAGTTTCATTTATTTTCAGGGAATCGGGCCATTTGTGTCAGATGTTGTACAATGAGGATATAAATGTGAAAATCCGGGTCAAATTATGCATTTCATATCAACCCCCTGATCTTTGTTATTGCCTGCTCCTGCCACCAATCAAGGTGTACAAGTTGGGAAGTAACTATTTCCAAAAGCAATTAAAAGGATTCCCACCTGTAGTCGGAAATAACTAGATGGAGCTTTGATAGGCATTTTATGGCAATCACTTCTGGATTTTACATCTTAAAGCCTTTTCAATGCAATGTATTTTCTGTTCTATGTTACGCCCACATATTACCATTGCTGTTGTTTCTCTTTATTCCCTAAGTTAATGCTCCTCTCCTTTAAGGTGCTGCTGCAAAATCTTAGCAAATGACCACCTAGCCCTATTTCCCACCTCCAGATCAAAGCATGTTTCAGACTGACAGCTCACAAACTGCATTACAATTAGGATCCAAGACAATAATCGATAGGGCCTCATACTGACAATTCCACCATGCCTTTATGCCCAGGCTTTCATTTGCTCAATTTCTGCTCAACGTGAAAATTGACCCCAATATAAGCCTTATTTGCACATATTTTAAATTGGTCATCTAGCTTTTCATGAAATAATGTGAAATATAACCAAATGAAAATTGCTAGAAACTTAAGAAAAATATTCCAGCAACTGAGTGGTATTGATGCATCCTGGGAAATTAAGCAGAAACTGCACCATCTGCATTTACCTCACAGAATTATAGCTCTGGGCAAAATATTTAGTCCAAGCTCAAGCTTCTGAGGCCTTCAATATAAACATTTTAATCATATCATTAAAAGTTATAAAAATGCTTAACATTGTGACATAAATGGACATTTAATCAGCTGTGGCTCAGTTGAGAGCACTCTTCACCTCTGAGTCAGAAGATTGTGTGTTCAAGTTACACTCCAGAGGTGTCAGTGCAAAATCTAGGCTGACGCTTCAGTGTAGTACTGAGGGAGTGCTGCACTGTCAGAGGAGCAGTGGTATTAAACCAAGATTTCACCTTTGAGGTGGATGTAAAAGTTTCCATGCCACTATTTTGAAAAACAATAGTGTTGGTGTCCCGCCTGATATTTATCCCACAATCAGCAACACTGAAAGAGATTGCCTGCCCATTATCACATTGTTATTTATGTTATTTATGCTTATTCTTCTTAGGCAGGCCCTCGGGATCGATGATGACTTGCTTCCAATCCAGTTTGATGGATTCTTAGATGACGAATAAGTCCAATGTGCAATCTGCAGACTTTGCAGGGCAGGTGGTGCTTGGAGGGTCGGGTAAATGAGTCGTTTGGAGGTTTTTGTGCTTCCTCTGACACCTCGACTTTACCTCTGCATATTCCTGATGAAGTCTCTCGATCTGTTCGGTGCCTTCCCAAGTGAACCTTCTCCATTTTGGTCAGTCACAAGCCAGGGTTGGTGGGATCTTTGTTCTCTTCAGGGATGCTTTGAGGACATCCCTAAAGCGTTTCTGATGTCCTCCTTTGACTCTCCTGCTACTATGTGCAAATTAGGAGCAACATTTCCTACATTACAACAAAAGTATTCTGTTGGCTGTAAAGCACTTTTTTCGAAAACTTTCAAGAAACATTTAATACAGCATCAGGTGATTGCCAGATTGTACAATTATAGGTTGACAACTTTACAGAAGCAGTTTCCATAGATAGGTGAAATAGGAATTTAGAATGGAAAAGGTTGATACAAAAGAGTGACAAAAAAATTACAACAGAAAGTAACATTTTGTAGACAGGACTTTTTTTCTCACTCACTTAGGCTACCCTTCCCCTTCCACCCAAAGCATTGCATTATTTTCCAGGCATGACAGCAGGTAACCACATCAGCATTTTGCAGTATTCAGCTTCCACATCAACAATGAAAGTACATCTCCACTGTTAATTAGGCCATCTTTGCTACTACATGTGACCTAATAGAAGTACTCATAGGAATTGCTTGCAAGAAGTTGTCATAAGAAGTTGCATCCAACTTTCACATCATTTGGATAATTCCAAATGTATACAATCGAGGAATGACTTCCATTTTGAATTGTTTTCACTGTTATACAAACAAGGGAACACCTTTCCACATAGCAATTCACAAAAAATTGCAACAAAGAAGGTAACAGATCTGCACTTTGAATTATGCTGCAGGATGTGTACACATACACCTGGATGTCAGCATTGTCTCTCAGTGGTGGAGCTCTTGTCTTTGAGTCAGAGGTTTATGCATTCAAGCCTCAGTGCAGAGACTAGAAACAAAGAAAATTAACCACATTTGTTAGTCATCTCAAACCTCACATGCACTTGTCAGGCTATTATTTATTATTGGTGATATTAGTGGGCAAAAGCTAACTGTGTTCAGATGACCTTCCTCTGCCTGCTACTTTAATGAAGAAATTAAACTGTTTGTTCTAACTGGGTAAATGCTCAGAAAAGTGTCACGTGAATACATGAAGCTATTGTCCATCAATACTTTCAACAGTAATTTCCAGCCTGTAATAGCATTAAAACTTCTCAAGATGTTCTCTCAAATTTTGTAAACTTCTGTGCTACAATATTGTCTTGAAGTCTGGGCATTGTTTCGTCAAACTTTGATAAGAGGCCCCTGGTAGGAAAATCTGAGGCTGCATTACGAAAGGCAAATAAGTCAGCGTAGGTTTCTGCTAATTAAAATGAAACCTTGGCAAACTTCAAAATATATTTTCATCTATGTTACCCTCCAGATTTTTAGAAAAACATCAGTTGTAACTAGGGGGGGCTCATAGTTCCAAAAACAAAAAAAAAAAGAGGCAGCATATGTTTCTGTTAATGAATATGCCATTTGGTCTCTGTAAGAATTGGGCACTCCCTTTACCCCTCTCTTGCAACAAGGCTAATGGAACATTTTAATTGAAAACACTGTAGAACTCTCTTTAAATCTGAATGTTTTATTACACTGCCCTTTCTTTTTAAAATTTACAACAGTGAAGCTGAAATTCACTGACAGATACTTTTTATTAGCAGTTTCACAGGGGCTGCCAAAAATAAATGTAAAAGCTCTCCCACTCAGAACAATGGAAAACAGGCACACGCTAACCTAAATCTGACTTAAAAGGGGGAGAAGAAAAGCAGCCTTTGGAAACAAAGAGACACTCTGTAACCAAAATCATCATTATGAAAGTTTTGTGGGATTTGTCGTCACACTTTAAAGGCTAGTCCTTAAAGGGAACAAACCAAAAATCTGTTTTTCATTAATTTTAATTATGGTTTTGGTCATATATTCAACAACTGTACAGAGCCATAAAACAGAAACTGTACTTTCATAAACCATAGGAGAGTGACTTGAGGTGTGCCCAGGGCCCCAACAAAGCAAACTCATTATATAAATTCTTGTGTTCTCTTAAGGAAAGGTCCAATCCATGACCTCCAGCTTTTATATCCTTTGAGTACCTCGCATTTCCAAAGGATAATCTAAAAAAATGTTTAAGAATGATTACTTGTAATTCTTTATCGCCCTGAATGTAGAAGAGAAAGCTCATTAATATGTTAAATGAGAAGAGAAATGTGGTTGATTTTCACATGTTTGCCTGGCTTGGAAAATGAGGCACTTCATTTTTGACCCGAGTGGTCTTTTGGCAGTTGCAGACCAGCTATCCAGTTATATGCCACAACTTATTTAGGATTCTATTGAAATCAATACAAAAGGAAAATCAGCTGAGACATTTAAAGGCGGCTGATCCCCAACCGGCAGTTTACCACCTTCACCCAAAGTGAAAATTAGACCCTCATATCCTCGTAAACTTCCCTAGAAATGAAGCACTTTTTACAATGTTGGTTCCCGCTGATTCTTTAACAATTAAAAAAATAATAATTAAGGCCATATTTTAAGTGTTCTTGTGGTTAGTGAGTGGGAATGACTCACCAAATCGTTGATCGCACCCAAAGCAGAATTCCCATAAGAAGCATAGGAACGTAGGAACAGTGGTAGACCATTTTGCCCCTCAAGCCTGTTTGGCTATTCAACGATATCATGGTTAATCTGCAACCTAACTCCATTTATCCACTTTTGCCCCACATCCCTTAATACCCCCAGATAAAAAAAATCTATCTATCTCAATTAAAATTTATCAATCTCATTTAAAATTTATGAGTGATCAAGCATCAATTGCTGTTCGAGGAAAAGAGTTCCAAACTTTTACCACTCTATGTAAAAAGTGTTTCAAAATTCCACTCCTGAAAAATCTGGCTCTAATTTTTAGACTTTATTGCCCTGTTTCTATATTCCCAAGCAGCAGAAATGGTTTCTTTCTATCTATCCTATCTGTCCCCCTAAATATCTTGAAACTTTGATCAAATCACACATTTAACGTTCTAAATTCCAGGGAACACAACCCCAGTTTGTGTAATCGCTTCTGGTAATTTAACCCTAAGTATCATTCTGGTAAACCGATGATGCATTCCCTCCAAGACCAATGCATCCTTCTTAAGTTAAAAACAGAAAATGCTGGAAAAACTCAGCAGGTCTGGCAGCAGACCTGTGGAAAGAGAAATAGAGGTAACATTTCAAGTCTGTATGACTTTTCTTCAGATCTCTGAAGAAGTGGGGAGGTGATGGCGTTTGATATTGTCACTGGATGAGTAATTCAGAGACCCCATGCTCTGGGGACCCGGGTTTGTATCCCACCATGACAGGTGGTGGAATTTGAATTCAATAAAAATCTGGAATTAAAAACCTAATGATGACCATGAAACCATTGTTGTAAAAACCCATCTGGTTCACTAAGTCCTTTAGGAAAGGAAATCTGCCATCTTTACCTGGTCTGGCCTACATGTGACTCCAGACCCACAGCAATGTGGTTGGCTCTTAAATGCCTCTGAACAAGGACAATTAGGGATGGGCAATAAATGCTAGCCTAGGCAGCAACACCCACATCCCATCAATGAATATTTTTTCCAAAAAAAATTGCACACCCAATATTCACACAGCACTTATTTCACCCGGTAATCACTTTGGTCCTTCTCCAAAGTTCTTCACGTATACTGGCTCTCCCATGGTAAATTTCCTCTCGTGACTAATCCAGTCATGTTAGTTTTCTGACTTCCCTGACTCCTTTCTACCTTCCCCTCTAAATTCAACATTATTAATCTCAATCTCGTCCTGAGATGGTGTTTCAACAATAACTCCGCAAGTGTGACACCTGTTGTAGTGTGAGGGGTGATCCTGTAATGCAAAAGAAAGCATGCTAACTTGGTTGCCAAGGAATCACCAGTTAGCTTTTTCAGGCCTGCTTTGAAAATTTGAACTGCCCTTTCAGCCAGTCCATTTGAGGAAGGGTGGTATGGTGCAGTTTTTAAATGAATGATACCGTTGATGCTGATAAACCATTGAAACTGAGCACTCATAAGTGCCATGCCATTATCAGAAACAACTATTTCTGGTAGTCTGGCAAAACTCTGACGTTGCTTCTCAATTGTAGTGGCCAATGTTGGTGACCTCACCTCATATACATCCAGCCATTTTGAATGGGCATTGACAATGAGCAGAAACATTGTTCCCAGGAAAGGTCCAATGTAGTCAATGTGTAACCACACCCAGGGCCTACCTGGCCAGTCCCACGGGTGTAATGGAGCTATCACTGGCAACTTTTGCAGTTGCTGACATTGCACACAGTGCTTTACTAAACTCTCTATTTTGTCATCCATCCCTGGCCACCATAGATAACTGCATGGCATGGTCTTAATTTGGGAAATTCCTGGATGGGCACTGTGTAGTTCAATTAAAAGTGGCTCTCTTCCCTTTGGAGGAACTATCAGTTGTGCTCCCCATAATAAGATGCCATCCTGGCTGGTTATTTCATGTCTTCTGTTGAAGTATGGTTTCATTTCAACAGATACAGGCTCCTGTGACCAACCATGCAGCATATGTTCCCGAACTTGAGACAGGATTGGGTCCCAACTTGTCCAGTCACTGATCTGTCGAGCACATAACGGCGAGGAGTCTAAGAAATTTAACAGTAAAACAAGTTCACGTGGAACTGGGACGTGCTCATCATTTTCTTGTAAAGGCAAACGATTAATGGCATCAGCGCTAGCGATTTGGTAGCCAGGCCAATGTACAAAAGCGTGTTCATATGCTGCCAGAATTAAAGCCCGATTAGTATTTCTGTATCTTCTTTCTACGTGCCTTCTACTTTCTAGCTCAGATTTTAATCTTGGCCTTCTTTTTGACTTCACTATGGCCAGCTCAGGTGCCAGCTCAACTTGTCTGAGCTCAGTGGCTGAGTCTTTCAAAATTTCATTATCTGTCTGCTTCTTGGAAAATTCTGCAATTTTTGCATCCAAAGCCTTTTAGGCTTCATTTAGCTGATTCTTCAGCTCTTCCATCTCTTTTTTGTATTTGTTTTCTGCCTCCTGGAAAATTAAACATTTTTGTGTCTTCTCTGCCAACTCATCCTTCAGTTTGTTCAGAAAAGTGCTGAATTCTTTCTGTTGCTCTTCATACTTTTCCAGAAACTTTGACCTGGGGGAATCTTGTAGCGTGTGAAGGTCTTTCAACAGGTTTTCTTTTTCCCTACGAAGGTTGCTCACCTCGTCTTGAACTCTGTCATCTAGCAGAGTCTCTTTGAGTTTCTTCTGCTGTTCTTCCAGGTTTTGGATTAAAACAGCCTGTATTTCTTCAGGTTGTTGAGTCCTTACACACTCCTTTTCCATAACAGGAAGGTTTCCAGATTCCTTTTGGAATCTCAGTGGCCAATCAAGGTTGATTTCCCTCAGCCAATTTTGCCCTAAAAGGTTTGATCCTCTGACTCTCAGTACCAACACTGCTGGTTTTGCCAATTGGCTTCCATAATGGACAGTTAAACTGCTTATGCCTTTTACTTGAATGTCTTCACCTGTATATGTTTTGGGTTTGGCAGGTGTTTCTCCTAAACTTAATTGATGTTCACTATTATTCAGATATCCGAAAGTATGTTCCCCAATTACTGTAGTGGAAGCTCCTGTGTCCACTTCCATTCTAACAGATTTGCCATTTACTTCCATTGTGACAAATATTGGTTCTTTCTTTCCAACTTTCAAATTAAACAAAGAATAAATGTCTGAATTTGTTGTTTCAGGCTCTTCTACATTGTAGATTTCATTGGGCTTCTTCTTTTGTTTACAAGCCTGCTTGAATCTTTCCTTGCACTGCCCCATCATATGTCCATTTCTGTGACAATAATAGCATTCGATTTCTTTAAACTGCCAATCGCTAAAAATCTGCTTGTTCCCACCTCTATTAAAACTATTCTTTGATTTCACTGCTAAGTTATTTTACTTTATTCTTTGGCTAGCAGGGGCTGTTTCCCACTTCTCAGTGGAGTCTTGCATTTTTGCACCCTTTTCAGCTGTGGCTTCCCACTTGATGTGGAGGACGGTGCCATTTCGTGTGCCCTGTATTGCTTTTGAATCTCTTGCTGCACTTTCTATGGCCAGTGCTATCTTTAGCGCCTTTTTGAACTCCAAATTTCCTTTGGGCAATAATCTTTTCTGAATAGTGTCCTCATTCACACCACACACTAAACAATCTCTGAGCATGTTGTTTTGAGTCATACTGAACTCACAATGTTCCGTTAGCTGCTTCAAATTTGCCACGTAGCATGCAATTGTCTCATCCAGGGCTATATTTTGAGAATTAAATCTAAATATCTGCATCGTGACTGAGGGCTTTGGTTGAAAGTGATCCTTCATTAGGTCCACCAATTCATCAAAATGTTTCAAATCTGGGGCATTGGGGGATGTCAAACTTTGAATCAGACTGTAGGTTTTGCTCCCACAAGTACTTAAGACTATCACTCGACTCTTCTCTTCCGTAATCTCGTTCCCTTGAAAAGGGAATGTTAGGTATTCTATGTACTGAGGTGAATCGTCTGTGGTTGGTTCAAAAGGATCAATTCTCCCATATTGTGGCATTTTCAGAGAGGATGACTTCTTCAATTCCAACGGAGTTTGCTACTTGCAATCACTGGGCAAGGTACAGTGCCGATTTCTTTCTAACTTAATTTCTTCTGTTCCCTCCTGTTTTATCCTCATTGCTTGTTTGTTGTAAGGGTAGCTGAGTTGCTAATATTTTTGATGGGGTTGATCTGCAGACACCTCTTGGGTAGAAACATTGGGCTGAATTTTGCCATCGGCGAGCAGGGGGCGGGACCTGCTCGCCAATGCGTAAAATGACGCAGGATGACGTCTGGGGGATCCCCGATGTCATTCCACCCCATTTAAATTTTCAGGAAGGCAGGCGTCAAAATCAGCTGCAGGCCTGCTGACCTGTCAATGGCCAATTAAGGTCATTGACAGGATCATTGTAACAATTAAAGGACCTGCCCATCCAACCTTAAGGTTGGCGGGCAGGCCAGGAGCCCTGGCGGGAAATAGGAAAAACATGAAACCTCATCCACTGGTGGGATGAGGTTTTATGTAGGGATTTAAAAATTTTAATAAAGTTTTAGTGTAATTTATGGCCATGTCCCATCTCATGTGACATTGTCACATGAGGGGGAAATGTTAAGAATTTCACTGGTGGGATGAGGTTTCATGCAGGGATTTAAAAATTTTAATAAAGTTTTAGTGTAATTTATGGCCATGTCCCATCTCATGTGTCACATGAGGGGGAAATGTTAAGAATTTTTTAAAATTTATTTTTAACGTTTTTAAAACAGTCAGCGATCTCCCTGAGGCAGCACTTAGCCTCAGGGAGATGTGCGCTCTTACGTGCGCATGTGCGAAAGAGCACACTCTCACTTTCGGAGAATCCTCCCCAGCCCTCACAGGAAGCACATAGCGCTTCCCGGTGGACATCACACTGGGTGGGCCTTAATTGGCCTGCCCACGTAAAATGGCAGTGGGACCCGCTTCTCCAGCGGGGATCAGCTCCCCGCCTGCCGAAGATTGGGTCGGGACCGCCCACCAGGAAGGCAGAAAATTCTGCCCATTAAGTTTATTTACAATAAATATACTCAGCAACAACTAGACATGTGCTTTCAACTCTGACTCTATCTCTACACTGACTGCTGAGGTAGCCCGCACCACTCTCTTATTGGTCACTATAGATCATGTGATCTTCCTTAACAAATATTATTCTTAAAGGTGCATTACATACTAAATTAAACCATAATTACTACAAGTCCCCTCAGGATTAAAACAAAAAAACTGCGGATGCTGGAAATCCAAAACAAAAACAAAAACAGAATTACCTGGAAAAACTCAGCAGGTCTGGCAGCATCGGCGGAGAAGAAAAGAGTTGACGTTTCGAGTCCTCATGACCCTTCGACAGAACTTGAGTTCGAGTCCAAGAAGGAGTTGAAATATAAGCTGGTTTAAGGTGTGTGTGTGGGGGGCAGAGAGAGAGAGAGAGAGAGAAGTGGAGTGGGGGTGTGGTTGTAGGTACCCGCATGGGCCCCAGCTATGCCTGTCTCTTTATGGGGTATGTGGAACATTCCTTGTTCCAGTCCTACTCCGGCCCCCTTCCACAACCCTTTCTCCAGTACATCGATGATTACGTCGGTGCCACTTCATGCTCTCGTTGGGACTTGGAAAAATTTATTAAATTTGCTTCCAATCTCCACCCCTCCATCATTTTCATGTGGTCCATCTCTGACACTTCCCTTCCCTTCCTTGACCTCTCTGTCTCAATCTCTGGTGATAGACTGTCCACCAATATCCATTACAAACCCACTGACTCCCACAGCTATCTCGACTACAGCTCCTCACACCCCGCTTCCTGTAAGGACTCCATCCCATTCTCTCAGTTCCTTCGCCTCCGTCGCATCTGTTCCGATGATGATACTTTCAAAAACAATTCCTCTGACATGTCCTCCTTCTTCCTTAACTGAGGTTTTCCACCCACGGTCGTTGACAGGGCCCTCAACCATGTCCGGCCCATCTCCCGCGCATCCGCCCTCACGCCTTCTCCTCCCTCCCAGAAACATGATAGGGTCCCCCTTGTCCTCACTTATCACCCCACAAGCCTCTGCATTCAAAGGATCATCCTCCGCCATTTCCGCCAACTCCAGCATGATGCCACCACCAAACACATCTTCTCTTCACCCCCCCCATCGGCATTCCATAGGGATCGCTCCCTCCGGGACACCCTGGTCCACTCCTCCATCACCCCCTACTCCTCAACCCCCTCCTGTGGCACCACCCCATGCCCACGCAAAAGATGCAACACCTGCCCCTTCACTTCCTCTCTCCTCACCGTCCAAGGACCCAAACACTCCTTTCAAGTGAAGCAGCACTTCACTTGCATTTCCCCCAACTTAGTCTACTACATTCGTTGCTCCCTATGTGGTCTCCTCTACATTGGAGAGACCAAACGTAAACTGGGCGACCGCTTTGCAGAACACCTGCGGTCTGTCCGCAAGAATGACCCAAACCTCCCTGTCGCTTGCCATTTTAACACTCCACCCTGCTCTCTTGCCCACATGTCTGTCCTTGGCTTGCTGCCTTGTTCCAGTGAAGCCCAATGCAAACTGGAGGAACAACACCTCATCTTCCGACTAGGCACTTTACAGCCTTCCGGACTGAATAGTGAATTCAACAACTTTAGGTCGTGAGCTCCCTCCCCCATCCCCACCCCCTTTCTGTTTCCCCCTTCCTTTTTTTTCCAATAAATTATCAAGATTTTTTTCTCCCACCTATTTCCATTATTTTTAAAAGGGAAAAAAATTTTTTTTTTTTTAAATTTTTTAGAATTTTTTTTTTTTTAAATCTTTTATGCTCTCCCCACCCCCACTAGAGCTATACCTTGAGTGCCCTACCATCCATTCTTAATTAGCACATTCGTTTAGATAATATCACCAACTTTAACTTTAACACCTATGTGTTCTTTTGTACTATTGTTGTTGACATCTTTTGATGATCTGCTTCTATCACTGCTTGTTTGTTCCTACAACCACACCCCCACTCCACTTCTCTCTCTCTCTCTCTCTCCACCCCCCCCACACACACCTTAAACCAGCTTATATTTCAACTCTTTCTTGGACTCGAACTCAAGTTCTGTCGAAGGGTCATGAGGACTCGAAACGTCAACTCTTTTCTTCTCCGCCGATGCTGCCAGACCTGCTGAGTTTTTCCAGGTAATTCTGTTTTTGTTTTTCTCCCCTCAGGATTATATGTTTCAATAAGGTCACCTCTCATTCTTCCAAATTCCAATAAATACAGGTCCAACCTCCTCAACCTTTCCTCATAAGACAACCCCATCATCCTAAGAATCAGTTGAGTGAAACTTCTCTGACCTGCTTTTAATGCAATTATATCCTTACTTAAGTAACAAGACCAAAACTGTACACAGTGCTCCAGATACAGTACCACCTGGGCCCTGTACAGCTGCAGCAATACTTCTCTACTTTAATACCTCAATTTTCCTTGCAATAAATGCCAACATTCCATTTGCCTGAGTTGCATGCTATTTTTTTGTGATTCCTGTACAAGGACACCCAGATCTCTGTACTGTAGAGTTCTGCAATCTCTCTCCATTCAGATAATATACTGCCTTTCTATTCTTCCAGCCAAAGCGGACAAGTTCACATTTTCCCACATTATACTCCATCTGCCAATTTTTTGCCCCCTCCCTTAACCTATCTAAATCCCTTTGCAACTCTTTATGTCCTCTTGAAAACTACCTATTTTTGTGTCATCAGCAAATTTAGGCACCATACATTTGGTCCCTTCATCCTAGTCATTGATATAAATCAAGCTTGTCCAACCTTTTCGCTCAGGAGGCCACATTTTCATTTTTTTTTTCTCACTCAAGGGGCCAATGAGCAAATTTTGGAAAAATCAGGTTTGGCACAATAATAAACTGAATTTCAAAAAGCAAGTTAAGGTATTAAGAAAAGAAACAATTCTTGAACAAAATTCATAACAATAAATTGTTAAGTTGAAAAAGAGTAATTAATAAAAGTGACCAGAGTGTGAGAGGGTCAGTGTGTGAATGTGCAGTTCACTCCCAGCCTCAGGGTGCTGACTCACTTACCCTTAGCCATTGTGAGTGGGTGTGTGCATGTGTTGGTGTGTGGTGGTGAGAGTAAGTGAGAAATCTGAGACTGGAAGTAAGGCAGACACTCAATTCGCTCTCTCCCTCTCTCCCACACACTTTGTCACTCACTCTCATTCTCCCACACATTCACACACTCATTCTCTCATTCAATTTCTCATTCCCCAACACACACTCACGTTCATTCTCTCACTCCCACACAAACTCACTCCCTCAGTCCCACACTCCCACACACACTCACTCTCTCATGCCCACAGACACACCCCACTCACTCTCTCTCACACACACTCACTCATTCACTCCCTCCCAAGCATACACAGTTACTCTCTAACTTCCACATACTCACCACAGCACTGTCTCCTCCCCGAGCCTGCTGTAGCATTTGCCTCCCCGCCAAAACTTTGCCCTCCCCGGGCTCTAGCCCCGCTTTACCTTCACTCCCTTGGCTCCAGACCCACTTTACTTTCGGGCCCCAGGCTCCAGCCCCACTTCACTTTCACTCCCCCCACTCCAGCCTCACCATATCTTTGTCCTCCAAGCTCCTATCCCACTGTACCTTGACTCCCTGTGCTCCAGCCCCACTGCACCTTGATCCCCAGGCTCCAGCCCCACCACACCTTTGCTTCCTTTGGACCTGGTAGCCCTCAGCACACTCAATATTCACTGCTCCTCCAGTCAGGGGCTATTTCTCTCCCTCATTTGCTGCTGATAGGCTCAGTAGTGAACCTTTCTGCAGCAAATGCAGGAAAGGAACAGCCTGTGATTGGAGGAGCAGCTCCTTATAAAATCTTGAATTTCACTTACCTGCATTTTGAACTTACCGGCTTGTCTTACCAGCTTTTGAATAGTGGCTCCACAGGCCACATAGTGGGGCTTGCACACTGGCAGTTGGGCAAGCCTGATATAGATTGTAAATAGTTGAGGCCCCAGCACTGGTCCCTGTGGCACTTCACTAGTAACAGTCTGCCAGCCCAAAAATGACACATTTATTCCTACTGTTGTCTTCCTGTTAGCTAACCAATCTCTTATCCATGCTAACTTGCTACCCCTTGCACTGTGACCTCTTATTTTGTGCAGTAGCCTTTGATGTGGCACCTTATTGAATGCCTTTTGGAAAACTAAGTACACCACATCTACAGGTTCCCCTTTATCTGCCTTGTTTGTTACTTCTTCAAATAACACTAACAAATTAGTCAATCATGATTTCCCTTTCACAAAAATATATTGACTCTGTTTGATTGTGTTATGAATTTATAAATGTCCTGCTATTACCTCATTAATAATGGATTCTAGATTTTCCCTATGGCAGATGTTAGCCTAACTGACCTATAGCTTCCTGCTTTCTATCCCCCACTTTTCTTGAATAGAGGTGTTACATTAGTGATTTTCCAATCCACTGGGACTTTCCAGAGTCTAGGGAATTTTGGAAGATCACAACCATTGCATCTACTATCTCTGCAGCCACTTCTTTTAAGACCCTAGGATGCAAGCTATCAGTTCCAGGGGACTTGTCAGCCTTTAGTTCTAACAGTTTTGCCTGTACCTAGTCCCTAGTGATTATGATTGTTTCAAGTTCCTTCCTCTCTTTTACCTCTTGATTTTCAAGTATACTTGGGATGTTTTTTGTTTCTTCAACAGTGAAGACAGACACAAAATACCTGTTCAATGCACCTGCCATAACCTTGTTTCCCATTATTAATTCCCAGTCTCGCCTGCTAAGGGACAAACACTCACTTTAGTTATTCTTTTCCCATTTATATACTTGTAGAAAGTCTTACTATCTGTTTTTATATTTCTAACTAGCTTTCTCTCGTGCTCTAATTTCTCCCTCCTTTTTTTTAGTCATTCTTTTCTGGTTTCTAAAATCTGTCCAATCTTCTGACCCACTACTAACCTCTGCAGTATTGTGCACTTTTTCTTTCAATTTGATCCTATCCTTAACTTCCTTAGTTAGCCATGAATGGTGAGCCTGTATCACAGAATCTTTCTTTCTCAATGAAATATATCTTTGCTCAAGTTACAAAAAAATCTCCTCGAATGTCTGCCACTGCTTAGCTACTGTCCTAACTTATCTGTTTTACCAGCTCACTTTAGCTAACTCTGTCCTTGTAACCTTGTAATTTTCTTTATTTAATTTAACGATATTAGTCTTAAATCCATACCTCAAATCTTCAAACTGAATGTGATATTCTATCATGTTATGATCACTCTTACCTAGAGGATCCTTTACTGTGAGGTCATTAATTAATCCAGTCTCATTACACATTACCAGTTCTAAAATAGCCTCCTCCATAGTTGGTGAGAGAACATACTGCTCTAAAAAACTGTCCCAAATATACTCTATGAACTCATCTTCCAGGCTATTATCTGCCAATCAGATGTGGAATATACTTTGCCTGATTTTAATCTCCATTGAAATTAATCAAAAGTAAAATCAGGTAAAGTATAATGGTGGCCAATTCAATCAGGTTCCTGCTATTAGATTAAAATTATCAGCCTCGCTTCTGATGCCTTGACAGATCTGATGATGACCAGTCATACACCCCAGTAAGAGTATCAAGAATAATTGTGGCTAGCTGTTAGTTACACAATAGTGCAAATCAAAAGGGCTTAGATGCAGAAAAGAATGATGAAGACGAAGAAGGAACAGGCCAACCATTCCCGGATAATGATGTGGTTACCCAGGAGGGAGATGAGGTGTTTCACAAAAACACTTTGCCTGCAGCTAAAGAGAGATGCCAGGAAATGATTTCCAACTGCTTTCAATAAAGCTAACTCCTGTAAAACAGCTAGGACTATATCCCTCGGATAAGCCCACTGTATTGGCCAGCTATGAATAGTATTCTCTAAAGTTTCTAAACTTTGTGCCTTCAAGGGGTTAGTCAGTTTCCTCACTGTACAACCATAAGCAACAGATGTCCACATTCTGCAGTTGAAACTAAACAGGCTCACACACTTTTGGCTGAAATAATGCATATTATTACTGTTAATTTCTATTGCTTCTTACACCAGAATGTTTCCTACATTAGAACTTCAAAAGAACTTCATTGGCTGTAAAGAGCTTTGGAATGTTCTGCGGTTGTGAAAGGCACTATAAAAATGCAACTTGTTCTCTTTATCTCTTCTACCCATACACGTTCTCCTAATCTCTTAATGTACATGCTGGCCCTGAGTGGTGGCTTCTGGTTAGGAAGTGGGTGGCTGGCACATTTCTGCTGGAGCCTTCAAGGACTGAGATACCTCAATAAAACTGATGTGCCCGAAGGATCCGTTCTAGCCTGATCTCTTTTCACTTGCAAGGGCTGCCAGATCCTTTGATGTAGCTGCCTTGTGCTAGCATCAGTCGAGCTGAAAGGATGGATCATAAGTGTTAGTATCCTGAGAGACATCAAGTTAACCCTCCTTACAAGCTCCTCGAGGCTAATGGTCAGCTAGAGAGCAAACTCAATGGTGTCAATTAAATCCCAACTCTCAGGCTGCCTAAAGGCATCTGTGGAAGCAATGATAGCTGCAATTCTGAGGTCTCCACTGTCCATGGATCTTCTACTTAATGCCTTGTTACCACAGATCACTTCTGGATTGTTAGACACTGCAGGATAGCCCACATAACCTACTTTACTTCCTTTATGGTGCTGCAGTAGCAGGTAATGAATTCCTCCAACCTGTGCACCATTTGAACCGCAGTCGCTACTCTGGACACTGATGACATTGATCCTTTGTTATCATCTTTTATTTGAAAACTGTGCAGCTGAGATCAGGGACCCTAGGCTTCTCAGCTTAAAGCAGCTGTTTCTTCCTCTTCCAGTCAGTTGTAGATAACTCCTTCCTTTCCACTGTCAGCTATTCCTTCTTACACATACTTAGTGCATCATGATTAATTCTTAGAGAAAAGCAAAATACTGCAGATGCTGGAAATCTGAAACAAAAACAAAAATAGCTGGAAAAACTCAGCATCTATGGAGAAGAACACAGTTGATGTTTCGAGTCCGTATGATTTGTCACCATGCATAACCTTTTTAACTCTATTCTAACACTTCTAAAATAGCACCTGAGAGCCTGAGGTCTGAAATGTAGGCAGCTATTGCAAAATATTGGGCCTTTTTGAATGGAGATGCCCCTTCCCCCAGTATCCCCACATCTTGGATGAACACAGGACAGGTTGATTTTTCAGCATGTGCTCCTTGGTGAACTGATCCTGCAATAATTACTTCTCTGGGGGGAGCTGATAGAGATTGTGCTGTTGGGAAACAGTCATTAAGGCATACACAATAGCAACTAGGACCAGGGCCAGGAATTTGTGTCAGGACCTGAAAGGGGGGTCCCAACCCTGCACTATGTTGCTAAAAATCACCTGGCAGTGATCTTCCATGAATTGGCCAATTAGTGGCTCGTGGACGCTCTCACTGTCCAATTAAGGACAGCAGGCAGATTCTTGAAGCCGCAGGGCCAATAGAAAGTCTGGAAGCATGGAAGGAATTGCAGCCTGTCTTTGCAGGTAAGGGAGAAGGAGTATGCCTCTACCTTGAGGTGCCCTCTCAACAACTTTTAAAACTTTTGAACTAAAAAATGGCCACAGCTGCCAGTCCACAATTGTGGAGGGAAAATTTCCAGTCACCTCTGATAATTGGCCTTAAACTTCCCTTAATTTGCTATCCACTGCTTGTAGGCAGGTAGTCCTTCCACCCTCACCCTGCCTCCAGGAAAATGACCTGGAGGTAGAATGCTGCCAGCAAACCAGCACACCAGCCTGTAATACGAAATTACATGTCTGTCCATCTCTATTCTTGCCCCAGTATCGGGGCAAAAATTCTGCCTATGATTCTGATTACGAGCAATTAATGGGAGAACAGACTTCACAGAATCCCATACTCAGGTTCCTAAGAATTAACCAAATATTCTTTAGTCACTATGAGTGCCTCTACAACTGCTCTGTATATTTCACAATCTAGTTGACATTGACCTGAGGTTGGGTCGCATTTGCAGGTGTTCCTACTAGAGCTACCACTTTCTTCAGGCTACCCTGCAACAAAAATGGCACAGTACTTCACATTTGAGTCAGACCAATGCTGAACATTGAAGTACAGGAAACGTTCATAATAAACTCTGTTTCATCCTCATCCATGGCAGGTGTGCCAGATGAAATTCTTTAAAGATGCCATGGCCCCCTTCATGTTTTCCACGCCCTGGACTTCAATTGCAAATATTTTGGGCAGGTTTATCCTGCAGTTTTACACCCTGAGCTGGAAACTGACCAATCTGAAATCACTAAAGTGCTTACAGGAGAAAGTTCCCCTCTATTCAGTTAGAATCAACCCAGAATCCAGAAAATGAAAACAAGAGTTCTACTCCATTGTTGCTACCCATTCCCAAAAACTGGTCTGGACCAGACTAAAGCCAACTTCAAAACAGGAAAGTAGCTTATTGTGTAAGGAGCTTGCGATTAAATTTGGCAAAGGTCTAGGAAGCCATTCTTGAGCTTATCAGTTTTACCATTTTAGTAATCAGGAAGCTAAATAATCCCCTACATTATCTTGTTAAAAATAAATCTTTAACAATCAGTATAAACAGAAATCTGATTCTTGTTGAAATTAGTATTTGATAAAGGAGGCCAGTTATCAGCACTTTTTTAAAAAATATATAGCCAAAAAAAAAATAGAATACTGTAACTTGCATTGTGTTTTCCTGTCCACCTCTGTCTGTTTTTATTTTGTATCGATTCTTGTTTAAAGAGGAATCAAAGGTCAAACTGGGGCACTATTCTGAGAACAGAATTGTTGGGGAAAAGTAGGAACTTCTTTTAAACAGTGCTGTGTCCTTGCTTCATTTCATCTGATGCTTCATGCTCAGACTGAATGTACAAAGTGGGAAAGTAAGAAAATATTTAAAGCATACTTCTTAAATCCACAGGATGCCCCAATGTACTTTATGATCAATAAATTACTTTTGAAATGCAATCATTGCTTTATAGGTAAACACAACAGATAGGCTGTTCATAGCTATCCCATAAATAGCATAAAAGAACAACAAAGTAAACTGTTTTCATAGTTTTGTTGAGGGACATGTTGGTAAGGACACATGTGAAATCTTCCTACTCCTCATGAATCTTTTATGTCCACCTGAGTTGACAGATATCTCATTGGAAAGTTAGCACCTCTAACAGTGTAGCACTTCCTCAGTGCTGCATTGAATTATCAGCCCAGATTATGCATTCAAGTCTATAAGCAAGGCTTGAGCACATGGTCTTCCAGTGCAGACAAAAGGTCCACCAACTGAGCCATGTTGATAGTTGAATTACGTGCTCCAGCACTGGATTACATAGGATTACACAGGATATCTGGCACAGGACAGGGCATTTGGCCCAACCAGCCACCTCTTTCATCTAAATCTACCATCATAACCATCCATTCCTTTCTCCCTCAAATGCTTGTCTAGCTTCTCCTTAAATGCATCTATTCTATTTGCTTCAACCATTCCCTGTAGCAGGGAGTTCCACATTCTTACCACTCTTTTTGGATTGCTTGGTGACTGTCTTATATTGATGGATTGTAATTACTTCCTTTCTCATAAGAGGCAATATTCTCTCTGTATCCACACTATCAAAACCTTTCATAATTTTAAACAACTCTATTGGGTCACCCCTCATCTTCTTTTCTCAAGAGGAAAGGGACCCATGCCTGTTAATTCTTCCCTGATATGTACGCTCACACATTTCTGATATCATCCTTGTAAATGTCTGCATCCTCTCCAGTGTCTCTATATTCTTTTTATAATATGGTGAACAGAACTGAACATAGTACTCTTAAATGAGGTTTAAAGAAGCTTAGAGTGATGTCCTTCAGCTTGATAAGCAAGAAGAATTGCCAAAAAATACTATTTTTAAAAAATCCTCACTCCTTTGGGAAAATGGTTTAATTTACAATAGATAGCTTACCTGACACTGGCATATTCAACTTTTACCTTTTTTAAATGTTGCTGTTCTGATCTGTCCCTCAATAATAAACAACTTTTTCAAAACATGTACACTAGCCAACATACGTAGGAAGGGAAAGGTATCACAGAAAAGAAGAAACAAGGAGACAGAGGGAGAGACAAAGAAACTGAGACTGGAGAAAGCCAGAAATGAAACTGCAAAGAGAGAGAGAGGCAGAACGAGAGAAGTGAAGGAGCAGACAAAGAGAGTGGGACAGACACAGTCAGAAATGAAATTACCTGGAAAAACTCAGCAGGTCTGGCAGCATCGGCAGAGAAGAAAAGAGTTGACGTTTCGAGTCCTCATGACCCTTCGACAGAACTTGAGTTCGAGTCCAAGAAAGAGTTGAAATATAAGCTGGTTTAAGGTGTGTGTGGGGGGGCGGAGAGAGAGAGAGAGAAGTAGAGGGGGTTGGTGTGGTTGTAGGGACAAACAAGCAGTGATAGAAGCAGACCATCAAAAGACCAACAATAGAACAAAAGAACACATAGGTGTTAAAGTTGGTGATATTATCTAAACGAATGTGCTAATTAAGAATGGATGGTAGGGCACTCAAGGTATAGCTCTAGTGGGGGTGGGGAGAGCATAAAAGATTTTAAAATATTTAAAAATAATGGAAATAGGTGGGAAAAGAAAAATCTATATAAGTTATTGAAAAAAAAAGCAAAAGGAAGGGGGAAGCAGAAAGGGGGTGGGGATGGGGGAGGGAGCTCAAGACCTAAAGTTGTTGAATTCAATATTCATTCCGGAAGGCTGTAAAGTGCCTAGTTGGAAGATGAGGTGTTGTTCCTCCAGTTTGCGTTGGGCTTCACTGGAACAATGCAGCAAGCCAAGGACAGACATGTGGGCAAGAGAGCAGGGTGGAGTGTTAAAATGGCAAGCGACAGGGAGGTTTGGGTCATTCTTGCGGACAGACCGCAGGTGTTCTGCAAAGCGGTCGCCCAGTTTACGTTTGGTCTCTCCAATGTAGAGGAGACCACATTGGGAGCAACGAATGCAGTAGAATAAGTTGGGGGAAATGCAAGTGAAATGCTGCTTCACTTGAAAGGAGTGTTTGGGTCCTTGGACGGTGAGGAGAGAGGAAGTGAAGGGGCAGGTGTTGCATCTTTTGCGTGGGCATGGGGTGGTGCCATAGGAGGGGGTTGAGGAGTAGGGGGTGATGGAGGAGTGGACCAGGGTGTCCCGGAGGGAGCGATCCCTACAGAATGCCGATGGGGGGGTAAAGGGAAGATGTGTTTGGTGGTGGCATCATGCTGGAGTTGGCGGAAATGGCGGAGGATGATCCTTTGAATGCGGAGGCTGGTGGGGTGATAAGTGAGGACAAGGGGAACCCTATCATGTTTCTAGGAGGGAGGAGAAGGCGTGAGGGCGGATGCGTGGGAGATGGGCCGGACACGGTTGAGGGCCCTGTCAACGACGTGGGTGGAAAACCTCAGTTAAGGAAGAAGGAGGACATGTCAGAGGAACTGTTTTTGAAGGTAGCATCATTGGAACAGATGCGACGGAGGCGAAGGAACTGAGAGAATGGGATGGAGTCCTTACAGGAAGCGGGGTGTGAGGAGCTGTAGTCGAGGTAGCTGTGGGAGTCGGTGGGTTTGTAATGGATATTGGTGGACAGTCTATCACCAGAGATTGAGACAGAGAGGTCAAGGAAGGGAAGGGAAGTGTCAGAGATGGACCATGTGAAAATGATGGTGGGGTGGAGATTGGAAGCAAAACTTGCATTTCCCCCAACTTAGTCTACTGCATTCATTGCTCCCAGTGTGGTCTCCTCTACGTTGGAGAGACCAAATGTAAACTGGGCGACTGCTTTGCAGAACACCTGCGGTCTGTCCGCAAGAATGACCCAAACCTCCCTGTCGCTTGCCATTTTAACACTCCACCCTGCTCTCTTGCCCACATGTCTGTCCTTGGCTTGCTGCATTGTTCCAGTGAAGCCCAACGCAAACTGGAGGAACAACACCTCATCTTCCAACTAGGCACTTTACAGCCTTCCGGAATGAATATTGAATTCAACAACTTTAGGTCTTGAGCTCCCTCCCCCATCCCCACCCCCTTTCTGCTTCCCCCTTCCTTTTGTTTTTTTTCCCAATAACTTATATAGATTTTTCTTTTCCCACCTATTTCCATTATTTTTAAATATTTTAAAATCTTTTATGCTCTCCCCACCCCCACTAGAGCTATACCTTGAGTGCCCTACCATCCATTCTTAATTAGCACATTCGTTTAGATAATATCATCAACTTTAACACCTATGTGTTCTTTTGTTCTATTGTTGGTGACATCTTTTGATGGTCTGCTTCTATCACTGCTTGTTTGTCCCTACAACCATACCAACCCCCTCTACTTCTCTCTCTCTCTCTCCGCCCCCCACACACACTTTAAACCAGCTTATATTTCAACTCTTTCTTGGACTCGAACTCAAGTTCTGTCGAAGGGTCATGAGGACTCGAAACGTCAACTCTTTTCTTCTCCGCCGACGCTGCCAGACCTGCTGAGTTTTTCCAGGTAATTCTGTTTTTGTTTTGGATTTCCAGCATCCGCAGTTTTTTTGTTTTTATTACAGTCAGAAATGAAGCAGGTAGAAATGGTGATTCCAAAAGACTGTAAAGCATGCCAAATGGATTGGAGATTGGATGCATTTAATGCAGATTCATAATTTCCCAAAAGGGTTTCATCATTTTTGATTGGTTTTGGCACATAAACATAGTTACTCCTCCAAAAGGTTAGATGTCCCTCCTTAAACCAGTGATTCCAATTATCACCAGAGAGAACAGAATAAAATGACAAAAATACAAAAGGATTCCCATAATCCCCTTAATAAAAAGAGAATTTGATTTCAGCATGGTAAACTAATGATCAGATTTGATAGCTGCTGTATTTAACATATACAGCCATCAATAATGACACATTCAGGTTACAAATTCACATTATCACCCCCGCCAAGTAACCTTCGATAGAAGAGAGGGATATATTAATTCAGATGTAACTGAGACCTATACTGTAGTATCGTTAATTCGCTCTATTGCATTATTGGTATGGGTTACCTAACAATACAGTGGTTTACAGAATTATAACTCTCAACTATTAGCTTTGGATAAACAACCACCATGATATGTCATATACTGTGTTCGCATATACAGTCATATAGTCACAAAACTTTATGTGATACTTAAAATTCAATGGAATTCAATTTTATATAAACTGCCTTATCTTCCCACTTTCATGAAACCATAGTGTTGATACTGTTTGTTGAGATCAGTTCAGAGTAAATGTAATCCCAACTAAGTGCTGGCAGCTATCTTGAGAATTTGAAAAGAACAAGTTGATGATTTGAACTTATGCTTCCTTCTTTGACAAGGGAATTGGCTGCTGAATTGCCAGACCTTGATTTTAAGGCTGCTGTGGATTGTCACTGTGTAGCAGGAGATTCTTAACAAGAAAAATAGCAGTGGCTAATTAGAAGTAAACAAAGATTTGTCATACGTTATATAAACCTTACAATCAATGCCATTCCACAGAAGAGCAGTTGGGTTGCTACATTTTAAAGAATTCTTGATACACTAAAATAAATTGATAAGAAACAAAATGATGAAATTGCCATTTTAGTCGCTCATGCAAAGAAAGCACACAAGCACTGAGTGTCAATAGGCAGATTTATAAGGATTTATATCTTGGAGCTGTTACACAGAATCACAATCTCCACAGTTCATTTTAAAGCAGGGATGTTATAAGAGAGTTTAGATGCCAACAGCCACTGAACAAAGACAAAAGTTGCCCTCTGAATTGTTGGTTTGTTTACTGCAATGTAATTCATTAAAGAACACATTTGGAAGTTCATTAGAAATCCTTCTGGCCACTATTTTAGAAAAGGCATGTACCAATTTAGAATGAAATAAGAGTTAATATCACCACTAAAATAGAAAAAAAAATTGGTTACCACAACATAATTTCGAGGTCTATATGCCTTCAGGACAGACAACTCATGGCAGCTTGAAATAAAAAACAGGCAGCAGAGGAAGTTTAAGAACATAACTTTTTTTGCTACCACTTGAAAACATTAGGACCTCTAGAATCTGAAATTTAGGAGTTACAGTTGTAAGAGGTTCCCTCTCCCGTTTCCCCTTACCGATGGTTCTTGACTTTAGGATTTTATAAAAGATAAAATTACACAGACTCAGGGTTTGGCCAACCACAAACTCTTTTATTAAAACATTCCTAATGCCCTGATACAAGAGCTCTAAACTAGTGCAAATGACACTACACAACTCTTAATTGGTTAGCCTGATTTAAATCCCTTCACGATTTAACCTTGGCTTCCTGTAAATACGTCAAAAAAAACCCCATGACTCATTAAAAAGCCTCCACAGAAAAACCACAGGCAAAATCCCACGTTTCTGCCCCAAACCTTCCTCTGTTCAACCCAACACTCTCAGGATTTGATAGTTACCCTTAAACTACCCTTTAAACCTCAGCCCCAGTGCCCCTTGGATTTGGCTGATAAATTACAACTCCCCACATGGTTGGTCCTTTCGGTGAAAGTTGTAGGTCTGTGAGTCAGGTTGACCTTTCCTGAGCCTCCTTCTTGACAGCAGTCTAAAACCTTCAAGCCAGTATCATTATGATATGGCTGAAAACACTTAAAATCCCCAACATGGCTCCTCTGTCCTGTGCTGAAAGTAGGCCTGAGTCAAGGTGACCAGCGCTGACCTTTCTTCTGACTGCAGTGCCGGACTCTTCGACCTTGGCCTTTTATGATGATCCCTAACAAAAATATCAAAACACATTTCCTTAAGACATTCTGCTGAATGATGAACATACTTCCTGAAGTCATCCTGCCTGATGGTCAGTATTTAGCACCCTTTAATCTCTTTAGCCTGTTGTATACCTTGGCCCAGGCAGACCCATTCATAGCTGATGTTGTTTCCACAACCGAAACAATGGACCCAGGTGAAGTATCTCTGGCTCCCAGATTGATATGCATGTAACAGGTTCCTCTCCTTCTTGGCCGTTGTTGATGTTGTTTGTATGATAGCTGTTGTCAGGGGGAATTTGTTACAATGGCCTTCCCAGCTTCTTAATTGAGCTATCTGATGGCAGCAATCATGTGTCATTGTTGTGATAATGTCCCAATGTCCTTTCATAGTACCAGTTTTGCTTCAATATTGTAATGTTTTGAAAATTAATCCCTGACAGTATAGTCTGCCTCTGTGTGCTTTTCGTGTCGAGGTTTGGCTTGTTTAGTTGCAGTACTTGGGTCCATGGGGTTGGGATTTGGGGTTTGAAATTTTTATATTGCATGAAGTCCGGTTGGAGGGGATTCCAATCTTACACAGTACCACCAGGTTATGACTGAAGTGATGGTGAGTTATTAGCAAAGAACATTTCCTTCAATGTAGTACAATTGCCACTTCCTTCAGGCAGAAATGGTGGGCAAAGTGAAATTGTTGTTAAGGGGAGGAGGAGAAACACTAACGCACTCATACCCAGCTTTTATAACATTGAATATCAGTACTGTTGAAATCCTGTTCTTTTAACATGTCATTTTTCACAGCAGCCAGAGTAACACACAAACCCTAATCGTGGTACCCTAGGAAACATGTGTTCCTCTCTGCAGATGCTATCAGACCTGCTGAGTTTTTCCAGCTATTTTTGTTTTTGTATAGTATCAATACTGTTGTAGTGCAGAGATATTACATGGTGGACATGAATGGGACATACTCCACTGGATACACTTTCATATGTTTTACACTTTTAAATGTTGTCAGCCCAGGCTCTGTAGTAGCAGCCTAACTTCAGTCAGAAATCATGGCTTCAAGCCTCACTCTAGAGACTAGCATTTAATCCAGGCTGACACCTCAGTGCAGTACTGAGGGAGCGCTACCCTTTCAGGTGGATGCAAAAGATCACAGGGTACTTACTGAGGAAAAGCAGAATAGCTCTCCAGGCAGTCCGGCCAACAATTATCATTCAACTAACATCATAAAAATATTAATCAGTAAGGAAATCAAGGGTTATTGGGAAAAGGGAGGAAAGTGGAATTGAGGATTCAGATCAGCCATGATCTCATTGGATGGCAGAGCAGATTTGATGGGCCAAATGGCTTACTTCTGCTCCTACGTGTTATGGTCTTATAAAACAAACTACCCCTAGTCAAGGAGCTCATAGCTATTTGCTGTGTAAAAATTTACTGTCACTTTTCCCTACATTACATTTTCCCTAAATTTGACTACACTTCAAAAGTACTCCATTAGTTGCAAAGTGATTTGAGATGTCCAGGAGTCATGAAAGGCACCATATACATGCATATTCTTTCCTTGCTCATCAGTTGAAATACCCAACTGTTTAAACAAATATAAAGTTAGTCATGACTCAATTTAATATTAAGGCCCAACTATCAAATGTACAATGCACAATTGCACTGTTGCCTGTTGAAGAATCATAAATAGAGAAACAGTGTACAAGAAGAAACAAGAGTCCTTAAACATACAAATGTGACAGAATTGGGCATATAACTAAAGTAGGTTGGACATCATTGCAGTGAAAAAAATTCTATCAGAGAAATCATATTAAAAGCAATTTAAACAGCACAATTTTTGAAACTTTGATTATTTTGTTCTATTTTCAGATAACAAGTGTCTTCTTACATCAATCTTTAGAAACCATTGTGAATGTATTGATAACAATGCAAAGGTAGTACTGAAGATCTGTGATACTGTATGGTTCATAGACACTAATGACTATCGCTATTAAGAATATATAACCCTAGTGGTATTTCTTGACTTTGGTTTACAATATATCTAATCAGACTGTGAAATTTTTTCATTTTGACCAACAACCTTTGATTTGTCTTTAACAATAAGCTCTAACCATTTTGCTTCTTTAATTTCTATTACTTCTAAATGATTAACACCTTTAGATTGATTTTAAGTGTGTTTGCCTAGCTGTAGCTGACTTACCCTCAGTGATTTTATTCTTTTTAGATATCTACTATTAATGTTAGGGGGCTAGTTAGGTTGGTTGGCTAGAGAGCTGGTGTGTAATTCAGAGTAACACCAGCAGTGCGGAACAAAAACAAAAATAGCTGGAAAAACTTAGCAGGTCCGACAGCATCTACGGAGAGGAATACAGTTAATGTTTCAAGTCCGTATGACACTTCATCAGAACTAAGAAATGTAGAAATGAGGTGAAATATAAGCTGGTTGAGGGAGGGTGGGACAGATAGAGCTAAATAGAGGGCCAGTGATAGGTGGAGGCAAAGAAGAGATTGCCAAAGATGTCATAGACAAAAGGACAAAGGAGTGTTGACGGTGGTGATGTTAGCTGAGAAATGTGCTAATAATGACATTAAGGGTAGAAAGCAGGATGAGCAAGGTACAGATCGTCCCAGTGGGGGTGTGGTGGGGGGAAGGGATCAAAATAGGCTAAAAGGTAGAGATAAAACAATGGATGGAAATACATTTAAAAATAATGGAAACAGGTGGGAAAAAAAAATTTTTAAAATTATAAATTGTTGGAAGGGTGGGGGGGGGGGGGGGCGTCGGAAAGGGGGTGGGGATGGAGTTCATGATCTGAAGTTGTTGAAATCAGTATTAAGTCCGGAAAACTGTAAAATGCCTAGATGGAAGATGAGGTGCTGTTCCTCCAGTTTGCGTTGAGCTTCACTGGAACATTGCAGCAGCCCAAGGACGGACATGTGGGCATGAGAGCAGGGTGGTGTGTTGAAATGGCAAGCGACAGGAATATCTGGGTCATGATTGCAGACAGACCGGTGTTATGCAAAGCGGTCACCCAGTCTACGTTTGGTCTCTCCAATGTAGAGGAGACCGCATTGGGAGCAGTGAACGCAGTAGACTAAATTGGGGGAAGTGCAAGTGAAGTGCTGCTTCACTTGAAAGGAGTGTTTGGGTCCTTGGATGGTGAGGAGGGGGGAAGTAAAGGGGCAGGTATTGCACCTTCTGCAGTTGCATGGTAAGGTGCCGTGGAAGGGGGTTGAGGTGTAGGGGGTGATGGAGGAGTGGACCTGGGTGTCCCGGAGGGAACGATCCCTGCGGAATGCCACTGGGGGGTAAAGGGAAGATGTGTTTGGTGGTGGCATCATGCTGGAGTTGGTGGAAATGGTGGATGTTGGTGGGGTGATAAGTGAGGACAAGGGGGACCCTATCATGGTTCTGGGAGGGAGAGGAAGGTGTGAGGACAGATGCGCGGGAGATGGGCCGGACACAGTTGAGGGCCCTGTCAACCACCGTGGGTGGAAAATCTCAGTTAAGGAAGAAGGAAGACATGTCCGAGGAACTGCTTTTGAAAGTGGCATCATCAAAACAGATGCGATGGAGGCAAAGGAACTGAGAGAATGGGATGGAGTCCTTACAGGAAGTGGGGTGTGAGAAGCTGTAGTCGAGATATCTGTGGGAGTCGGTAGGCTTGTAATGAATATTGCTGGACAGTCTATCACCAGAAATTGAGACAGAAAGGTCAAGGAAGGTAAGGGAAGTGTCAGAGATGGACCATGTGAAAATGATGGAGGGGTGGAAATTGGAAGCAAAATTAACAAGTTTTTCCAGATCCTGACGAGAGCATGAAGCGGCACCGAAGCAGTCATTGATGTACTGGAGAAAGAGTTGTAGGAGGGGGCCGGAGTAGGACTGGAACAAGGAATGTTCCACATATGCTGCTTCATTCTCTTGACTGGACCTGGAAAAACTTATTAATTTTGCTTCCAATTTCCACCCCTCCATCATTTTCACATGGTCCATCACTGACACTTCCCTTCCCTCCCTTGACCTCTCTGTCTCAATTTCTGGTGATAGACTGTCCACCAATATTCAATACAGGCCTACTGACTCCCACAGCTACCTTGACTACAGCTCTTTTAATGATTTAGGCACATATACACCCAGGTCCCTCTGCTACTGTACACCCTTTAGAATTGTGCCCTTTATTTTACATTGTCTTTCCATGTTCTTCCTACCAAAATGAATCATCTCATACTTATCTGCATTGAACTTCAGCTGACACCTATCTGCCCACTCCATCAACTTGTCTATGTCCTTTCAACACTGTATCCCCACAGTTTACAATGCTTCCAAGTTTTGTATCATCCGCAAACTTTGAAATTGTTCCCTGCACACCAAGATCTAGATCATTAATATATACCAGGAAAAGCAAGGGTCTCAATACTGACCCCTGGGGAACAAGGGAATCTTCCTCCAGCCCAAAAAATATCCATTCGCTATTTCCTATTACTCACCCAATTTAGTATCCACATTGCTACTGTCCCTTTTATTCTGTGAGCTATAACTTTTCTCACAAGTCTGTTGTGCAGCACTGTGTCAAATGCCTTTTGGAAGTCCATGTACACCACATCAACAGTATTACCCTCATCAACTCTCTGTTACCTCTTCAAAAAACACCAGTGAGTTAGTTAAACATGATTTTCCCTTAAGAAATCCATGCTGGCTGTTCCTAATCAACCAACATTTTTCCAAGTGACTATTATTCTATCCCAAATAATTGTTTCTGAAACTTCTCCATCACCGAAGTTAAGCTGACTGGTCTGTAATTGCTGGCCTTATCCTTACAACATTTTTTGAGCCAGGATATAATGTTTGCAATTCTCCAATCCTCTGGCATCTCCCTTGAGTCTAGGGAAGACTGAAAGATTATGGCCAGTGCCCCTGCAATTTCCACTCACTTCCTTCAACATCCTTGGATGCATCTCATCTGGTCCCTATGCCTTGTCCAAGTACTAACAGTTTATCCAATACCACCTCCTTATCAATTTTGAACCCTTCTTGTGACAGAGTTTCCTCCTCAGACCATGGCCTGGATAGCATCTATTTCCTTGGTAAGGACAGATGCAAAGTATCCATTTGACACCTCAGCCATGCCCCCTGCCTCTGTATGCAAAACCCTTTTTGGTCCCTAATCAGCCCTACTCCTCCTTCTACCACCCTCTTACTATTTATGTGCCTGTAGGAGACTTTAGGATTCTCCTTAATGTTAGCTACCAGTCTTTTCTCAGAATCCCTCTTCACTTCTCTTATTTGCTTCTTCACCTCTCCTCTGAAGCTTCTGTATTCAGCTTGGTTCTCAATTGTAATTTCTACCTGACACTTGTCGTAAGCACACTTTTTCTTCTATATCTTAATTTCTAACCCAGGGAGCTCTGGATTTGTTTGCCCTACCTTTCCCTTTTGAGGGAATATACCTTGACTGTGCCCAAACTATTTCTTCTTTGACTGTAGCGCATTATTCAGCTGCAGTTTTTCCCACTAGCCTTTGGTTCCAGTCTATCCAGCCTAGCTCTGTTCTTGCCCCATTGAAGTCGACTCTCCCACAGTTAATTATTCTTACTCTGGGTTGCCCATTGTCCTTTTCTACCGTCATCCTAAACCTTATGATGCAATGATCGCTGTCTCCTAAATATTCCCCCACTGACACTTGATCTACTTGATCCACCTCATTTCCAAGAACCAGGTCCAGCTGTGCCTCTTTTCTTGTTGGACTGGACAGACACTGCTGTAGAAAATTCTCTTGAACACAAACTAGGAACTCTTTCCCCTCTCCGCTCTTTCAACTACCACTATCCCAGTCTATATTTGGGTAATTAAAGTTCCATTATAATTACTCTATAATGTTTGCACCTCTCTGTTTTTTCCCTGCAGATTTTTCTTCTACATCCTTCCCACTAGCTGGTGGCTTACAGGCTACACTGAGCAATATAATTGCACCTTTTTTGTTCCTTAGCTCTTGCTAAGTTGATTCTGTCCTTGAGCCCTCTGGGACATCCTCCTTCTCCAGCATTGTAATGCTCTCCTTAACCAATACAGCTACCCCTCTTCCTTTTCTTCCTGCTCTATCTTTCCTGAACACTTTGTACCCAGGAATATTTAGCACCCAGTCCTGCCCTTCCTTAAGACAGGTCTCTGTTATCACCACAACATCATAATTCCACATGGAAATCTGCACCTAAATTCACCAATCTTATTTATTTATCCTCCGTGTATTCATATACATGCAGTATAACTCTGATTTAGACTTCATTACTTTCTCCCTTACTCTGAGTCTGCCTATTAACTTACTATTCTCTATTCCCATGCTATCTGTCTCTCCCAGTATTTTGTGCAACTTGGTATTACACTTTAACATTCTCTCCTGGTTCCCACACTCCTGCTGAGTTAGTTTAAAGCCCCCCAAAAGCACCAGCAAAAAGCCCCGCAAAGAATTCAGTCCTAGCTCTGTTCAGGTTCAACCCTTCCAGCTTGTACAGGTGTCATCTCCCCCAGATCCAGTCCCAGTGATCTAAAGCCCTCCTTCCTGCACCATCTTTCCAGCTATGTGTTCATCTGCCTTATCCTCCTATTTCTCTGCTCACTTGCATGTGGCATTGGGAGTAATCCAGAAATTACTACTTTTGAGGTCCTGCTTGCTAATTTTCTACCTAGCTCCCTAAATTGTCTGCAGGATCAGATCCCCCTTCCTACCTAAGTCATTGGGACCAACGTGAACCACGATCTCTGACTGTTCAGCCTTCCCCAGAAGAATGTCCTGCAGCTGCTCTGAGACATCCTTGACCCTGGCACCAGGGAGGCAACATACCATCCTACAGCTGCAGAAATGCCTGTTTGTTCCCCTAACTAATAAATCCCCTATCACCCTTGGCCTTCCTTTCTTCTTCCTCCACTCCCGTACAGCCGAGCTGTTCATGGTGCCATAAACGTGGCTGTGACTGCACTCCTTTGAGGAACCAACCAGTATCCAAAACGGAAAACCAATTAGCAAGTGGGGCCCCAGGGGACTCCTGCATTACCTGCCTGGTTATCTTGGACTGCCTGGAGGTCAACCATTCCCTTTCTGCCTCTAGGTTCCTAACCTGCGGTGTGACCGCCTCTCTGAACGTGCAATCAATGTAGCTCTTAGCCTCGTGGATGTGCCACAGTGACTCCAGCCGCTTGAGCTCTGAAGCCTGGAGCTGGTAGTGCTTCCTGCCTATGTCACCAGTTGTGTCCACAACTTCCCACATATCACGCATCCACATGACTGAGCTGCCCTGCTATGTCTTAAAGTTAACGTCAAGGAAGTAAAGTTATTTTACTTTGGTTTACTTATATTGCTTTATGTTACTGGCCCTGAATTCCCCTTATTCCTAGTTTCTTACTCAAATCCAAGTAGCTAGTTCTTTCAAAATAATATGCTTTTCTAATTTACAGCTATTTAAAGACAGTACCTAATAGCAGTTTCTTACCAATCAATGAACTTACGGTGTTCCTGTGATGCCACTGTTCGAATTTTTTCACACTCAGCTCCAATGGTGAAGTTTACACCCAGGTCCGTTTCTGCTCAGCTGCTCCTGTTCCTAACTTGGAATAATTCCTATGTATATCACACCTCTGTCCCCAGTGCGCAGAATTCCCACATGAGGCTAATTTGCTACTCGCTCAGTCTCCGTCTCACTCTGATGCAGTTGCCTGTCTCCTTGCTTGCCCCTTACTGACCACTCAAGAAGTTCGTTCCAGACTCCAACTACTCTTTGGGTGAAAAAGATTTTTCTCACATCACCTTTACCAATTTTGCCAATTATTTTGAATCTGTGCCCTCCAGTTCTTAATGTTCTCTTGAGTGGAAACATTTTCTCACTATTTACCCTGTCCATGCCCCTCAGGATCTGGAATACTTCTATCAAGTATCCTCTCAGCCTTCTTTTCACCAAGGAAAACAGTCTCATCTGCTCCAATCTATCCTCATAGCTACAGTTCCTTATCGCTGAAATCATTGCTGTGAATCTCCTGTGTACTCTCTTCAATGGCTTCACATCCTTTCTCAAGTATGGGAGCCGGAACTTGATGCAGTACTCTAGATGAGGCCTAACTAGTGTCATAAGAACATAAGAAATAGGGGCAGGAATAAGCCATTTGGCCCCTCAAGCCTACCCTGCCATTCAGTAAGATCATGGCTGATCTGCATGTCTTATATGTGTTCAACATGACCTCCTTATTCTTGTACTCAATGCCCTTATTAATAGAGCACAAGAAACTATACGCTTTATTAACTGTTCTTTCAACATGCCCTGCCATCTTCAATGAATTATGTACGTATATACCAAGGTCCCTCTGTTCCTGCATCACAGAATCTCAAGGTACAGAAGAGGCCCTTTGGCCCATCCCATCTGCATGAACACGTGAGAAACACCTGACCTACCTACCTAATCCCATTTACCAGCACTTGGCCCATAGCCTTGAATGTTATGACGTGCCAAATGCTCATCCAGGTACTTTTTAAAGAGTTTCTCCCTTTATTTTATATTGTCTCACCATATTCTTCCTGCCAAAATGAATGACCTCACACTTCTCCACATTGAAATTAGGAAGAGCTTTTTTTAAAAAAAAGAGGGGGGATATATTGAATACAAGTTTTCACGGGAGCTGTGTCCAAGCTGCACAATGCTATGGTAGTCAAGTTAAAATTGATAATGGAGGTTGGTTTTAAAATACCCCACTATGATATTTCATTCTTGAAATGGTACAGGATGAAAGAAGCCATGCCCTAAGTGGACTAGAAGATATTAGACTGCTCGTGCGCACTTTATTATACCAGAAATTACTTCTGAAATCTTTATCTGGCAATGACCAAGGAAAATATCCTCTACAAGCTTTGGACCGGGCTTCAAGGAGACCTGTAGTCAATCTGCACCATAGGGGCAACACTGCAAATGACAACGCAGTTCACTAACAATGCTTTCATGTTTCTTCTGAGATGAGCAAGAACATTAATTGTCAGAAAAAGGTCAAGTTTACAAGGTTTATGGTAACACAGGGAGCTCAGTTAGTTAAGAACATCAGACAAACGTATGCTTGTCCACTTGAAAAGACTTGACTTAAACCATTAAAGAAGAATTTATTCCCAATACCAAATCCTACAGCCCATTCTTTACTGACCAAAACAATTAGTAAAACCTGGTTAAAAATGAATACTTCATCTCTATGACTGACTTTCAATAAACTTCAAAGCCAAGCAGTAGCATAATAAAAAATCTTTTCTGCATTGTTCTCACAGAGAGGGAGTGTGGTGCGGGACAGGGGGTGAATATACATTTGCATTCAAGGGCATCAAATCTTGAACAGGAAATTATAGTGGTAGGAACCTTTTTTTTTTTACAGTACAAACATGATCAAAATCCAAGTAGAACATTTCTTCACAAATATGTTGTGTGTGTGTTAGGTTGACTGGAATATGGAACAAAATGCAGTTGACCGCAATTTCACAATAATCATTGTATGGAATTCTTCCCACAGCAGTCTTTAATCCGACCAAGTCAAATAGCTCTGTGCTCAGAAGGGAATTTCTGTGATCAACGCCTATATCATCTTCTGTTACATGGTGCACTTCGTTAGTCACCACGCAAACTAACCCCACTCCATATATTTCATGGAAACAACCACACAAACACTGCGTAAAGTATGTTATATAACAGTACCATCTAGTGCAAGAGAAGAGAACTGCATCCCAAGAAACTACTGCCAAACCCAGTAATCCAGTTTTCATGCAAAAACAATTTTAAAAAATGAACTGAATTACAGAATGATACATAGAACTCCAGTAAAAATTCTAGTCATTTCAAAATAAGTTTTAATAAAAAATGAATTTGATTTATTCAGTCAGCCTTGGCTCAGCAGCAGCTCTCATTCTGAGCCAGGTCATGGGTTAAAGTCCCACCATATGACATATGGGGAGCACATAAAATGATAGTATATAAGGTCTGACCATTGTTGGAGGTCCCACTTTTCAGATCCAATGTTAAATTAACATTCTGTATACCATCTCAGGTGAGTATAAAATAACCTGGCCAAAATTTATTTCTCAATAAACGTCATGAAAACAGATTTAACTGATCATACATATCTTGGCTATTTGTGGGATCTTGCTGTGTGTAAATTGCCTGCTGCATTCACCTACCAAACAAAAGTGATCCATTGACTGTAGAGTGCCTTGGAACATCTCAAATACTGAAATAATGGTAAAAATTCTGTAAGTCATGTGGGCAAAAATAAAAAGGAATTTAATTTTTACAGTCTAAATAAACCAATGGCAATGCAGGGAACTGTACTTGAACTCAATCACTTACTACGTGTGGCTGCCCAGACACCTCTCTCCGTACACAGAAAATAACCCACAGTTCCAGCCTCAGCTTGTATCATACACATACATACCTCTGTACAATGTAAACCCACCAAAAATCTCCACCAGCTTGTGGTTGCATCTATACAACAGTTCAGTAAGTAACATTTTCTACTAATCTACAACCTGTGCATAATGCTCAGGAGCCTATTAAGAACAGTTGTAATCTTGAGACTAGATTTAATAACCTGACAAATATGCAAGTACTGGTAACCAGTAACACCAACCCAGCACGTAATAGTCTTGCCTATTCCTGTAATAAGAAAGCATTCTTGCTCATGGAGAGTAGTGGACAATTACATCACCAGAATGAGGAATCTGACATCTAACCAGCAATTTCCATGACAAAAAGAACAACTCATGAGCTTATTTGTTGCATTATGTATCTATAACCATCAAACTTGTTAAAATGGAAATTTAACTAACACAAAAACTTTTATTTTGAAGTACAAGGAGCGGAAGTATACGATTAATAGTGGATATCCATGCAATATAAAATGTAAAGGATGAAATCTCAGCATTGGGATCTCTTTGGAAAATAGAAATAACCAAAATTAATTAAAAACTTGTATTTATGAAACACCTTTAATGTAGAAAAACATCCAATGTACAGAGGCACACTTGAAAAGAAAATGAATGCCAAGCCATCGAGATATTAGGATTGGCAGTGAAGTACTTGGGCAAAGAGATAGGTTTAAGGCGGCTTTTAAAGGGGATGGGGAGGACCTTATGCAGAGGGGTTCAGTGAGGGAATTCTAGCGCATTGGGTTTACTCTCACCTCTGAGTTAAAAGGTTTTGAGTTCAAGCCCTGCTCCAGAGACTTAATCATTTAATCTAAGCTGGTAGCTCATAACTGTACTAGAGTGTTATTGCCAGTTAACCTTGTGCGTTTAAGGGAGAAATATTGGGAAAGACACTGGAAGAATTCTATCATGTGATGTCCATCTGAGACACTAAGTGCCAAAGAGAATCTTGGTTTCTCAGTGTAGAAATTGTAGTTGGGAGTCAGCCCAGTTTATGGCTCGAATCCTGGTGCAAGACTTGAACTTCACAACTGAGCCAAGCTGGTATGAAGTAATTATTAGCAGTAAGCACATTATCATAGTTTTAAATGGTGATCACCTTTAATAAGAAACTAAATCACATGAAACTGAGGCAATATTCCTCTTCAATGATGAAGTGTGCTAATAAGGTCTCAATCTTGGCTCAGTGGTAGTACTCTCACCAATGAATCAGAAAGATTAAACTCCACTCCAGTGTTCTGAGCGTATAATTTAGGATGATGCTCCTATGTGAAAATGCTGTATTTCAGATGAGGTTCCATCTGCTCTCTCAGATGGGTGTAAAGGATCCCATTATATTATTTGAAGAGTATGTGGAGTCTCCTGGTATCCAGGCCAACATTTGCCCTCAATCTCTATTACTAAAAATAAAGTTATCATGCTACTTATCTCATTGTTGTTTCTAAGACATTGTTATGCCTCTTCTGTTTTCTACATTCCAACAGTGACTACACCTCAAAGTACTTCCTTAGCTTTGAGATAGTGAGGGCACTATATAAATTCCTTCTTTTTTTCTTAATGCCTTCCGTATGTGCTGCTCTGTAATTAGGAGGTTTCAGATTGAGAATTAAAAAGAAAAGCAAACATATTCCACAGCATTTATTTGTAAAAGTAGGAGCATTAAAAAGGTACAAAAATTGTCTAGAGTAATACAGGTTAAAAAGGTGTTGTGAAGATGCTCCACAGATTAAAATAGCAGCATATATTTTCTCTTAGAAACAAACCGCTTCCAGCATACAAGTATAAACAATGCACAACAGGCAGCTGACCTGAAACATTGGGCAAAATTTAATGGCCGTGATGGCGAGCCCATCCACCAATTGGTGAGCCAGTGGCAACAGCTCCATGGCCATTTCCAGGAACCCCATCAGGATTAAATCCCAATTGGTCTGCTGGCTGCTATTGGGGTTCTCTGCTCCTGTGAATTTCCCACAGAAGTTTCTCCTGCAGGGCACATGTCCTGCCTTCAAAAGATATCAGCCAATCAGAGGTGCTGTGACAGAAGTGGGGGGGGTGGGGGGAGAGAACAGAAGTTTTGGGGTAAAGGGCAGGGGGATGACTTCCTGTGGGTCCCACTGTTGGGCACAGAGCGCCCAAGAAGAAGGGATCTCCCGCCAGGCCACAGGATGCTCACCATGCTTTACCTGTCAGTTTGCCCACGTGGCATGGACCCACCCACAGCTGGTTGAAGCCAGTGGCGGCAGGATGAGGCTCATAAGTGGCCACTTAAGGGTTTCAAATCGGCTCCAGGCTGGAAGGCTGCTCTTGACCTTCCCGCCCTGGACTTAACTGGGGCGAGTCAGGATTCTCCAACCCATTATATGGCATCCACAACCACTCGCTCACCTGGGGGGGGGGGGGGGATTAAATTCTGCCCATTTTTCTCCCCATGGAATCACTCAGTCCTGCTGAGTATTTCCAGCATTTACTGTTTTTATTTCAGATTTCTAGGATCCACAGTACTTTGCTCTGTATCAGCATTAAGGCAGACTTAAGTTGTCTGAGAGATGATTGAGGATTATCCTAACTTCACCAACAGAGAGCACACTGTTAAAGAAAACAAAGGAGAGAAAGCTATCTTGAAATATAAAAGTAAGAGTTTCTACAGCTACTTAAAAAGGAATAGAGTAACTGAGGCCTCAACTATTTGCAATATATATTAATGACTTGGATGATGGGATTGAATGTATGGTTGCAAAATTTACTGATGACACAAAGATAGGTAGGAAAGTAAATTGTGAAGATAACGTAAGGGATCTGCAAAGAGATATAGATAGGTTAAGCGAGTGGGCAAAAATTTGGTAGATGGAGTATAATGTGGGAAAATGTGAACTTGTCCACTTTGGCAGGAAGAATAGAAAAGCAGCATCTTATTTAAATGGAGAGATATGGCAGAACTCTGAGGTACAGAGTATCCTGGTTCATGAATCGCAAAAAGTTAGCAGGTACAGCCAGTAATTAGGAAGGCAAATGGAATGTTAGGGTTTATTACAAGGGGAATGCAATTTAAAAGTAGGGAAGTTTTGCTACAGTTGTACAGGGTGTTGGTGAGACGACATCTAGGAGTACTGTGTAGAGGTCTGGTCTCCTTATTTAAGAAAGGACATAATTGCATTTGAAGCAATTCATAAGATTCACTCAATTGATTCCTGGGATGAAGGGGTTACCTTATGAGGAAAGGTTGTACAGGTTGGGCCTGTATCCATTAGAGTTTAGAAGAATGAGAGGTAATCTTATTGAAATATATAAGATCCTGAGGGATCTCGACAGACTGGATGCTGAGAGGATGTTTCCCCTTGCGGGAGAGACTAGAACTCAGGGACAAAGTTTAAAAATCAGAAGTCTCCCATTTATGATGGAGATGAGGAGAATTTTTTTCTCTCAGAATCGTGAGCCTGTTGAATTCTCTTCCCCAGAGAGCAGTGGAGGCAGAGCCACTGGATATTTTTAAGGCAGAGGTAGATATATTCTTGACTAAAAGGAGTCAAAGGGTATAGGGGATAGGCAAGAAAGTGAAGTTGAGGGCACAATCAGGTCAACCGTAATCTCATCTAATGATGGAGCAGGCTTGAGGGGCCAGATGGCCTACTCCTGCTCCTAGTTCATATGTTTGTATATTTTTAAAAATGCAGTAAATTAGAAGTAAATATCAATTTTATATAAAATCCATGCATGCTGAAAATATATGTTAAGCACTGCATCTGTTCTTCATACTTGCAAAAATAAGAAACAGATGAACTTAAATCATATATAAAAATCCCATTAGTTAGTAATTTCAGTTCCATGTTTTATAGAATTTATTTTAGTTTTTATCCGCACCATGTGGATTTTTTCTTCCGATGACAGAAGAAAGTCTGTAATCTAATCAAATACTTCAGACTTGAGAGAACTAGATACTTGGGAGTGATTAAAAGGCAATAACATAACTAAGTGGGGGAAATCAAATAATAAAATTACAACCCTGGGTAAAACCATTTATAACATTCATCTGACCTCCAAGATTAAACATCTTAGATATTTAAGTACTGCAAAAACAACTTTTAAAAAATTATTCTTGATGGGTTTTATGCTAACAGTGATGACCAGTACTGATTGTAGGTGACGCTCCATGACATATAGCACATACTCAATGTAGCACTCCATCTCTCTCCATCACTGAGCTCACATTCATTGCAGTACTCTATCAATCAGAGTTTTGAAATCACTCCAATTGTTTTATTCACAGTAAAATTTGGGGTGTATTCCATTTTGGGTCAAGATTTGTGCTTCTGATGGGTGTCCTGGCCAACAATGACAAGCAGTGATTTTACACACAGTGTAAGATCTTGTCCAGCCAAAGAAATAACAACTGTAATGGAACAATGTTTATCAACTGAAAACCCAATTGATTACTAGGAAACAACTGTCAGTGTATTTTATGTAAAAAAAAATTTAAAGAGCCATCTTGCAAGCACAGTGCTTAGTACAAGGCAGACCAAGAATTCCCAAGTCTCAAATTGGCTATTATTTGTGAATTGCAATATAATCACAAACAGCTGACACCTGGAGCAGAGAGCACAATGCTGTACTATTGGACTGCTATTAGTGTTGTGAATCCTTTGGGACTGCACACACTTGCACATCACTGACTCACAAATGTTGCTCTAATGTGAAAAATAATGTAGCATGTTCTTAACTTCATGTAAATGGGGTTCTTCAGACATTAAGAGAGCCTTTCTTCTCATCACCTTTGAAGGAATAGACTGGTCTTTGCTGGCATTCAATGGGAGTCTTCAGCTGCAGTTATCCAGGTTGCCTTATCCTGGATTGGGCTTGATGAGGTGAAAGATGAAGTGTTGACTGGCTGCTCTCTCCGGCCAGCTATAGGGGTTCCTTCACTGCAGGTTTGAAAAAACTGTCCATTGAGAGCTGTCTCCTCCCACTGTCTTTTGGAGCGGTGTGTTTTCTTCCTTTCCGCTCTTCCCCATTTGGTACAGAATCACGCTCTCGCTTGTTACCCTGCAGCGGGATCAAAATGCAAATTGGACCAGTATTACTTTTAACCAAAAATTCTAAATAAACTGTTTTAATTAAAAAAAACTGTGATTATTCGTATATAAGCCTTGTTTGATTATAAAGGGAATCATAATCGATTGTCCACCCAACATTCACATGTGCAGGCTCACAGAAAGCAATGAGGAGCTGTAGCCTTCGCCAATTTTCCTTCATCTAATTTGTGGTACTAAGAGCAAAAGTTGCATCTGTAAAGTCACTTAGCAAAGATCATCTACCTCAGCACAAACCAAACATCAAACTAAGAACCTTCCTGGAATGCATGTTTCAGATATTCATTTGACAAACTTAGTCAAGGAGTAGGCTACTATCCATACATTTTGATGGCAATGTACCATGAACAGCTGGTGAATCTTTCATGACTATACCTAATGATCACAACAACTAAAATAGGAGGGTGTAGAAAATAATATGGTGAACAAAAGTAGGAAAATGCAAAAGTAAATTGCAACAGCTACCTTACACAGCATTAGTTTTCGCTTGGATGCAGCCAAAGCTCAACTCTACCTCACCACCACCTCTGTCATCTCCTCCAGTCATATTTTATTTTACAATGCCCCTGTGCCTTGGGATGCTTATTACGTTAACGTCATTATATAAGTGCAGGATGTTGTTGTTACCTTGACAGGCAGCTTTTCGTTCATACACGACTGGCTAAATAAACTGAATACCTGAAAGTATGATGAAAAGAGTTAAAACATCAAGCTGTGAACTCTGATCCAAAGATATAAATCATTCACTTTTAGGAGATAACTGTGTCATAGCCCAAACATATTGTTCCACGCAGTAGGAGGGCATGGGGACAAGCCCACAACTCTTCAAATAGCTCACTGCTTATCTCAATCCTCATTTACATTGAATTAAAAGTGGAGGGCGCAGGGGCACGCTTGTACTAGGCTATGGAACATCAGTGACAGAGATACCGCCGGACCTCCAGTCCATTCTCTCAATTGGATTAGGTGCATATTGCAGGCAAATTACAAAAGTAACAAGAGGAGCCTTATTTATTTCTGGTAGAGTAATGTGATGTGTGTACCCACAATTATAAAATGTTGAAGCCTTAAGATCAGAATCTTAGTAACAAAATTTAGTATATTAAATAGCATGAATTAAGAAAGAGCTTGCAGCCCAGTTAATTGGCCCTATACAGGTCAACTACAGAAACTGTACTGACCATTTTTAAATTCTCTCCTTCCATATTTTGAAACCTTCACTCCTTCACTCACTGTTGCTTTGAATCATGGAATAATACTGCACAAAAGGAGCCCATTCAGTCAGAGTTTACGCTGGTCCTTTCAAAAGAGCAATCCAGTTGGTCTCCCACTCTTTCCCCATATCATTGCATTGTTTTTTCTCCTTTAGGTATTTATTCAATTCCTTTTTGAAGGCTATTTTTCAATCAATATCTACCACCCAAGCAGGTAGCACATTCTAAATCCGAGCAATTTGTTGTCCAAGAGTTTTTTTCTCATGTTGCCTCGGATTCTTTTGCCAATCACCTTAAATCTGTGCCTTCAATTTTAAATTGAAGACTTCAGAGAGTCCACATTTAGTGCACAAAATTGACAGACTGCTATCCAAGTTAAAAATGGACAGGGGAAAGGAAATAATGCTTTCAGTATAAGTACTGTCCTCATTTAAGTATTGCAAAATGGAGATTAAAGCTCCTTTTCACCCCCCAAAAAAATCTCCTCAGAGTTGAAGATCAACAAAGTAAATCAGAAACTGCTCAGATGTAGCAAATCATCACTAAGGAGCCCTCAAGTTATAAGCTTAAAGCCCAACAGTGTTCACAGCTACAAAGTCCTGTCCCTCTCATTTTGTTCCTTCACTCACACAACTCAGCAGATTCCATAACTAAACATATCCAGGGTTTTTACCTTCTTCATGGCTGTAGACACAGCTGATTGATGAAACTCAGCCTTGGTCACCCAGCGGAAGGAAGGACATTCTGTCTGCTCCTGCTTCACAGTATTGATGGCTGCATCACTAAATGAATTACTGTACACTTGGTAGGTCTGGTGAATATGAGAAAAGATATGTACTACCTAAAAAATAGAAAAATAACATGACTAACCTATCTTGACGATTGGTGCATTGGTTGGTTGATATCAGTAGAACACTGTAAATGTAATAATACACCATCCCATCAAATTCATACATCTAGGTGCTAAACAATATTACTGCAATGATGGCTTCAATTCAAATATTTTGATGGTTTTAATCCAAAACTGGACTCCTGGAAATTGAGCACGAGTTCCACTTTCAGTCAACATTTCCAAACTCACCTCGCCCAGGTGACGCAAATTTGCCTCCATAACCGATCTCCCCAATAATTCTGTAAGTCGATCTAAAATAATGTGCTTCTGCTTCTTTTCCGTCAACTCGGCCTCCAATAGAATGCTGGGGAACTCCCACATTCCAGCCAACAGTCCTAACAATCAGAAGGATATAGTACAATGAATTAATAGCTTCAAAGCTCCAGTTTCTGTGCAACTGCAGAAAAAAATGGAAAAAGATAAAAGAAAGACTGAATTGCAGGCAATGTTGTAATGTAGAGAAACCACAACCTCTAAAGTTATCTACTATATTATAATACTTCACATTATTCACACATATATACACATTATTCACACAAGGCATTCTATTGCCTCTGTTAGAGACTACCAATATTTGCCATGTTACATCCTTGTGCTTCATACTTACGCCACCCACCCCCCCAACCCGACCCCCCACCCACCCACCCCAGATTTGTACAACTATGCCCACTTAAATAGATATTCAGTTGAGTTCAGCTTAGTGCGCTGTGAAATCTGTGGATCTGCTCTTGGAGCTTTCACTGATTTAGTAGAATGTGTTTTCAGATGCCAAATGAGAGGGCATTGTTTCCAGTGACATGTACACTTAAAGTCACTTCTTTCATTTACTACTATTGCTACAACTCTCAAGGTGGTGAAAAGCAAACACAATAGAATTATAATATCTCTCCCCTCTCTTGTCCCCATACCGCCTCCACTCAAATTGTTTTCAGTAGACAACAGGTACCAAAGTTGGGTCTCTGAACTAGGAAGTATTCTTCTGTATCACCAGTACTCCTCTTCCGTGTCACCACACACGTCAGCGTTCGCTCTGTTCGTGGTGGTTTCTTTGCAGGTTTCCTTGGAAAATTCATTACTCCGAGACTACTAACCCAGGATTTTTTGTCAGGTAAGCATAAGGAGCAGCTCCCTGCAACAAACAGAAATATTACTTTATTGGATATTCACAGTTTGCCTATCATGAAGTATTGTCGGGCAATGACATGTTGTCTTTGAAACTTACTGGATAGAGGATCAAGGTGAGCCACGTTGTCCGCATTTGGATCAAGCAACAGCAAGTTGCTTCTGAGATTTGATCAGTCTGGGCTGGACTCCTGTCCAAGTGAATTGAATACTGTATGCAAATTCTGAAGTTCCCAGAGAATAATAATGTGGGGGGAATCAGTGCGGAGAATTTTTCTGTAATTCTCCAAATATTGAGTTCCAGATCTAGGGCACTGGGGAGAACAACTGTTTTTTTGCCTCAGGATGGTAGAAAAAAAATGAAAGAAAATTTTAAATGAAAGGATGAGTTTTTTCTGGCCTTTCTCAGCCACCTCCTAGTAATATTTCACTCAGAAATGGATTTAAAAAAACAATGAAAAGCTAGGTTGGCAGGGGGATGGGAACCCGAAGGTGAATTCAGAGCAGGGAATGGGAGATGGAGAATTAGTGAGCGACTCAAAGACAGAAGCAGCACGGGTTAAAAAGTGTACAGCGCAGGAAATTGGCAGTGTTAAAAGGTATATATGTAAATGCAAGGAGCATAGTAAATAAAGCCGATGAGCTGAGGGCACAGATAGACATATGGCAGCACGATATCAACGCTATAATGGAAACATGGCTTAAGGAGAGGCAAAAATAGCAACTCAGCATCCCTGGATTTAGAGTTTTCAGGCAGGATAGGGAGGGGGATAAAAAAGGTGGGGGTGTAGCATTATTGGTTAAAGAATCAATGACAGCTGTGAGCAGGGAAGGTATACTAAATGAAGCGTCAAATGAGGCCATATGGGTTGAGCTCAGAAATAAAAAAGGGGCAGCCACACTGCTAGGAGTATACTATAGACCCCCAAATTGTGGAAGGGAGTTAGAAAAACAAATATGTAGACAGATTTCTGAGTGCAAAACCAGTAGGGCTGTTATTGTTGGGGACTTCAACTACCCTAATATCAACTGGGATATAAACAGTGTGAAGGGGAAAATTCTTGAACTGCATTCAAGAGAACTGTTTTTAGCCAGCACATGACAAGCCCAACAAGACGGGGCGCAATTCTAGATTTAGCCTTAGGAAATTAAGCTAGACAAATGGATGTAGTAGTGGGGGCCATTTTGGAGATAGTGACCATAATATAGTTAGATTTAGCATCATTATGGAAAAGGACAAAGATATAACAGGAGTAAAAGTTCTAAATTAGGGGAAGACAAAGTTTACAAAGCTGAGAGGTGAGCTGGCGAGAGTGGACTGGATACAGCTATTAGAAGGAAAAATGGTGTCAAAGCAGTGGGAGTCATTCAAAGGCAAGATTCTACATGCACAGTGTAGACATGTCCCCACAAAGAAAAAGGGTGGTACTGCCAAATCTAGGGCCCTCTGGTTGTCCAGAAGCATACAGATAAAGCAGAAAAATAAAGCTTATGACAGTCACAAAAGACTTAATACTGTAGAAAACCTAGGGGAGTAAAGAAAGTACAGAGGTGAAGTAAAAATGGAAATTAGGAAAACAAAGAGGATACAAAAAATATTGGCAGGTAAAATCAAAGAAAATTCTAAGATGTTTTACCAGTACACTAAGAGTAAGAGAATAACTAAGGAAAGGGTAGGGCCTATCACAGTTGTACATGGTAACTTGTGGGTTGATACAGAAGATGTGGGCAGGATTCTTAATGAGTACTTTGTCTCTGTCTTCACTAGGGAGAGGGATGATGCAGACATTCTAGTTAAAGGAGGAGAAGTGTGAAATATTAGATACAATAAGCACAGTGAAAGAGGAAGTACTGGAAGGACTGGCATCTTTGAAGGTGGATAAATCACCAGGCGCAGATGGATTGTATCCCAGGCTGCTGAAGGAAGCCAGGGAGGAAATAGTGAATGCTCTAAGTTTCATTTTCCAATCCTCACTAGATACAGGTGAGGTACCAAAGGATTGGAGGTCTGTGAAAGTTGTACTGTTATTTAAAAAGGATGCGAGGGGTAGGCCAGAAAAATTATAGGCCAGTCAGTGTGAATTTGATGGTGGGCAAATTATTGGTAACAATTCTGAGACACAGGATAAACTGACACTTAGAAAGGCATGGATTGATCAGGGATAGTCAAAATGGTTTTGTTAGGGGAAGATGGTGAACTTTTTGAGGAAGTAACAAGGAAGATTGAATAGGGCAATGCAGTGGATGTTGTCTACATGGCTTTCAGTAAGGCATTTGACAAGGTCCCACATGGCAGATTGGTCAGGAAAATGAGGTCTGATGGGATACAGGGGAAGATGGCAGACTGGATCCAAAATTGGCTCAGTGACAGGTTAGAAAGGGTAATGGTCGATGGACCTTTTGCGAATGGAAAACGGTTTCCAGTGGTGCTCCACAGGGCTCAGTGTTGGGGCCCTTGCTGTTTGTTGTATATATTAATGATTTAGATTTAAATGTGGGAGGCATGATTGGGAAATTTGCAAATGACACAAAAATTGGCTGTGTAGTTGATACTACAAGAATGACATCAATGGTTTGGTTGAGTGGGCAGAGAAGTGGCAAATGGAATTCAATCATGAAAAGTGTGAGGTAATGTATTTGGGGAGGGCAAAGAAAGCAAAGGCATACTCAATAAATGGGAAGTTATTGAGAGAGGTTGAGGAAGTGAGAGACCTTGGAGGGAATGTCCACAGGTCCCTGGAGGAGGCAGGACAGGTGGACAAGGCAATCAAGAAAGCATATGGAATGCTTTCCCTTACTGGGCAAGGTATTAAATACAAAAGCAGGGCTGTAATGATGGAACTGCATAAAACACTGGTTAGGCCAAGGCTGGAATTTTGTGTACAATTCTGGTCACCACATTATAGGAAGGTGTCATGAAGCGCTATTAATGTATATAATATTATGGAAAATATTTTTCTTTTAAAGTAGAGTTAGTCTATGGGTATTTCTTAATTGGATTAAAGCCAGCTAGTTTGGGTGCTTTGATATGTACTAGTTTTTATATGTAAGAGAGATAGTGTGCATTTGCATTTTCTAAATAGAGCATTCAAAAAGTGGGGTGAAAATTTGACGCCTTTCTAACAGCTACCAAGCAATATGTTTATATTACTAATAAAATTGGTACAATGAATGGGGTTTCATTGTTAAAAGCTAAAGTGCAAAGAGACTGGTGAGACAATGAGAATTTGAATTCAATCAGTGATGGTAGGTATAACTTCAGTAGTTTTCAGGTGTGCAGGCAGAGGCAATGTAAGATCAAAAGGCAGCTGCAAGCCTCCAGCTGGCTCCCCAGTGAAAGGAACCTCATTTTGGATGTGTATGGTGAAAATGCTTTGTCTGGTGTTTGGTTAAGTCTATGGGTTGCTGTTGCCTTAATGGAGAATAGTTTGGGAATTTGTTAAAAGTTATGATAGTAGTAATTTGTAGCCATGTATATATATTTTAACCTGTGTAAATTAATAAAACGTTTCATTTAGTTTAATGTAAACCTTCAAGAACTAGTGGTCTGATTCCTGATTTTAGAGTCGCATCTCAAACATAACACTTAAAATTATTGGTTATGACAGCTGTTTAAAGGTCCCTTCTGGGATTTTTAAAATAACTTCGTTTTACTAACTGCATTAGTCATAACAGGGGGACATAATTGCTCCGGAGAGAGTGCAGAGGAGATTTACAAGAATGTTGCCAGGGCTCGGAAATTGCAGCTATGAGGAGAGATTGGATAGGTTAGGGTTATTTTCCTTAGAACAGATGAGGCTGGGGTGACCTAATTGAGGTGTACAAAATTATGAGGGGCTTAGATAGGGTAGAGACCTGCTGAGTTTTTCCAGGTAATTCTGTTTTTGTTTTAGACAGGATAGACTTGTTTCCCTAGCTGAGGGGTCAATTACAAGGGGGCATAAATTTGAGGTGACTGGTAGAAGCATTTGAGGAGACATGAGGAAAAACCTTTTCACCCAGTGGGTGGTGGGTGTCTGGAATTCACTGCCTAAGTTGGTGGTTGAGGCTGAAACGCTTACTCATTTAAAAGATATTTAGATCTACATTGTTGGCAGCACATAACCTGCAAAGCTATGGACCAGATGCTACAAAGTGGGATTAAAATGAGCAGCTAGTTTCTTTTTTCACTTTTTGGCCGGTGCAGACACGATGGGCTGAAGTTCTCTTTCTGCACCATAACCTTTCTATGGTTCCATGAATCTGAAAAAATACCACTCAAAATTATAAATTGTTTCTTGTCTGAAATGAGGTTCCTCATATGAAGTTGTGGTTGCGTTCCTGAAAATTGTGAATTTAAGTGAAACAACTTTAAGTGAATCATAGGTTTCCATGGGAGTCAACGTTAAAGCCAGAGTTAGGTTCCTTGGGACGTTTCTCGCCCAGAAAAGACAATGTACAAGTTGAAACACTGTACCATACATGTACAGCACTGTGCATTCCTAGCTGAAATAGTGATGCATTTTATTTTGCAAACTAAGTACAAAAGAAATACAATATACAATATTTTTAAAAATTACACTCACCTACAGTACCTATAGATTGACCAGGCTCCATCTAGTGGCAGAAGTTGGTTGGTGCAAGTAGCAGCTGAAGCCCCAGGACTACCTGCACTGACCAACTTCTGCGACTAGATGGAGCCCAGGACTTCAATGTGAGTTCAGAACGGGAGCCAGGAGCAACTGAAGAACAGACTCCAAGGACCAAATTAAGATCAGAGGCAAGGCCGGGGAGCAGGCAATGCTGGACGGAAGCAATGGTGGCAGACAATGCCAGGAGGCGAGGCTGGAAGGCTAGGGCTGGAGGAGAGAGTGGGGAGCAGACAATGCCGGAGGAAAGTGGGAGACAAGGCTGGTAAGGAACGCCAGGAGGCGAAGGCGGGAGGCGAGGAGAAGAGGGACTGAGGGCAGGAGAAGGAGCACTGTCAGCAGACAGGTCACAGAATAGAAGTCTATGGCAAATGACATTAATAGTGAAACTGCCAGCATTAAATGAATATATTAACACTATTTTATTAACAATGTTAAAGTAAAATGTTAAGTGAGCCAATGTTAAGCGGGGACTTACTGTACAACATGTTCTTGTGTTCAAAATGTTTTAATATAACGTACAGTAAATTATAAATAATATGGTTCGGTATTTATTGATTCTCACCACATTCTTCAATATCTGGGGTGCAGGAGACTTTTGACATGGTATTACCCAGAAGTCTCTTTGAGACTGCTTCCTCCTCCTTTATAACCTGAAATATACCATCAATAGAAGAAAGGTTAGTTATTATATAGCACCGTTTGCGATCTCAGAATATCTCAAAGTGCTTTATAGGGAATGAAGTGTAGCCACTGTTGTAAAGTAGGAAACATAACTATATACAGAGCTGATAACATAACAAATTAGCTAGTGTTTATCATTCTCTTTCACCCCAACCACATTATGCAGTTCTTGAAGCAGTTTAGGGTCTCCAGGCTTAATTTTCACATGGATGACAAAATTGAGCAAACACAAAACTCAAACCCAAAATGTCAATTCCTGAAAATGAAAACTTCTTCCACTTTTTGCACAGCACAACATGAAGACCACGAAGGAGATGTTTAGCAGGGCTCAGATACAGAGTAAAGTTCCCTTGACACTACCCCAATATTCCTTATCGGCACTATGAAAAGCTTACAACATACCAAGGCATTACTGAGTGACTATTAATAGCTAGTTTAACTACTTGGATAATTTTATCCCTTGCAGCTTTTAATGCCCAAAAAAAATATAGTAGGAAGATGTTTTAGGTAAGTAGACAGTGAGTTCTAGTAGTGGGAAGTTTGGGAGCTTTGTAGAGCTGCTGAGTGCCTTGGTAGTTTTAGGATGGCACTCCAGGGGAGCTGTGGTCTTGGGGGCTTACTTTGCATTTGCTCACGAATGATACAATCTAGTGAAGTAAACCATAGTTATACAGGTCTTTTCCTTGGTTATTTATACAAAAGTTATTTATTAGTGTCCACTTTATGTGCCATAGTCAGTCGCATTATCTCTTTTAAAACACACCTGTTGGTAAGCTCTACAGTGGGTCTGAACAGGGCAATCGGAACAAAGTGGAGCTTTGGGAGTACAGATGGTAGCACCCAGCTCCATAATAGCCTGGTTAAAGTCTCCCGGTCTAACAGGGTCCACCAAGATATTGGCCAGCGTCCTATAGTGAAACAAGACCATAAAGAGTAGTTTAGAATATACATATCAAGGGACTCTCATAAACTAAGCATTTTTGGACTCTCATCAGTGGATATCTTTTTGAATCAGCTATTGTATATATGCAGTTTAAAAAAGTGTTTCAGATCTCAATATCAAGTTTACTTTGATTCCCAGGTTTCAAGGCCTATTTCAATTAGTTTTCATACGATAGGCTTCAGGAGATAAGCCAAGCTAAATTGGATCAAATAAGATTGCATGCTTTGTTCAGTTAAATTCATGACAGCTAATTATTTTGACCCTATGGTGAAACAGCGAAAGATAGTTAGGTTTAGGTCACTGCACTGAGCACCTCCTGCAGCAATGTCCTGCATCAGAGCTGATGTGTCTCCAACAATCACAACCATCTTCCTTAATGCCAAGTATTACTCCAGCCATTGAAGAATTTTCCCTCTGGTCCCCCATGGACATCAGTTTTACTAAGGCTGCTTGGTGCCATACTTGACTGAATGCTGATATGAATCAAAGGTAGTCATTCTCACTTCACTTCTAGAATTCAGGTTATGACCATATTTAGATCAAGGCTGCATTGAGTTCTGGGACTGGCAGAGCTCAAACTGCATATCTGTGAGCAGGATACTGGTTTCAAACATTGAAGTGAGATCTTATGGAGGTAGATGATGCTCCAGTAGCCAATAACAATTATCAAACAAACAGAGTTTGTTGTTTGCTTTCCTGCTTTGTTACCAAAAGATTACATCGTTTGTACAGCGAGGATAAACACTCCCAAAGGTATGGGAAGCTGACCCTCGCCCACGAAAGTGATTGATGACATGAAAGCTGGAATTTTAGGATAGGATGATTTTAAAAGATCCAAAGGTAAAAATCTATATTTGGGGAAAAATTTTGTGAGTACTGTGCATTATGAAAAGTAGGTTTACAATTTCATTACACACAAAGGAAAGGAAAACATTCTGCATAATTACATCCAAATCTTAACCTTGCCTTTGAGCAAGGGATAGGAGAAATAGCTCCAAACATTCTTCCCACATGCAGCCCGGGGACTTGGGGGGGCAGGGGGGGGGGATGTGGTTGGGGATGCAGTGGTAATGAAGAGGAAACTTTCAATCTGATTCACACATCTCCATGCCACCTGCAAACAGACAGTCTGCCTATCCTTCCAGTCTGGGAATGCTATACATATGATGTAACAAGGGGAGAAAATTCAAATTGGAACTAGGTAAACAATGATGCATTCGGTAATGAAAAGTTGACTTTTTCACATACAGCTTTTAACCGCTCCCATCTTTTCACAAAGACCAAGTTGTACAGCAATCACTATAGAAAGGAGCAAAATTCTCCACAGATGAGTTCCCAACATTAATCACTGTTTTGGAAAGTGCTGCCCTGAAGTGAAAACTAGCTTAAAAAATTGTCCGAGTTACACTAGCTCGCTCTCTCACTGAACAGTTTCGTCAGAGGCCTGCAAACATAACACCCACCCTGTAGAGTAATGGTAGGTAGGTTTTGGCAGGGGGTGGGGGGGAATTGTAAGAAAAATAAAATCAGAAAAAACAAAAGGGACATTTACCTCTTTAAAATTCTTAACATGTCACTAGTCAGTGCATATATTACATCAGTAAGAGAAAAGTGAATCTTACCAAAGTGCTTCTGTCACTGCTGAGCTAGTGCTGTCCGCTCCAATCGCTCTAGTACGACACAGCACTCGTACTGCATTCCCATCCACTACTCCAGTTACCTACAAGAAGCAAAGCATCAAGTTCAAATCTCCATTGCTAATTTTTCCAGCAGAAAGATGAGGTTTTTGGGTGTATTAAAAGAGAATAAATAATTCATAATGATTTAGGGCCACATCAGTGAATGAAGTATTTTACAAAATGTAATTCACAATCAATTGATTTTTTTCTCTTAATGTATTACATTTTTTGCAGGTACCTTTGTGCCTATTGTGCTCCTGTCATTGTGACATGGTGCTTTAGACTTTTGTTTCATAGGCCAGGGTGGAAAGATTCTATCAGTCAAGGTCTATTATTCTAAGGGTTTTAACTTGGAAAAAATATTCCTCTGATGAGATGTCAAACCAAGGCCCCATCTGCTCTCTCAGGTAGATGTAAAATATCCCGTGGCACTATTTCAAAGAGCAGGGCAGTTATCCCTAGTGTCCTGGCCAATATTTTTCTCTTGATCAACCCAATTACCACATTTCTGTGATAATTTGTGGGAGCTTGCTATGTAGAAATTGGCTGCCTTGTTTCCTACATTACAAGAGCGACTATAATTCAAAAGTGCTTCATTGGCTGTAAAGTGCTCTGGAGCCTTCTATGGTCATGAAAGGCACTACTTAAATGCTAGTCTTTCTTTCTTGAAGTACAAGAAAGCTTTTCTGCAACATCACTCAGTTTTGCTATGCCTAAAATTCACTCTTTTGTTTTCATTCCTCCTCTTCACTCCTTCCCTGATTCTTGCTTGAATACAATTCCATGGTAAAGCTTTATTTTGAGCTCCAAGGGTGAATGACTAAGATCAGCTAGCTCTATATTTATGATCATCCTGGACATTGAGAATCAATACCTTACAGTGCATTTACTTATTTTAAAATTGAAAATGGAATTGGGTTTTTCTGATGAGTACCTGACAGTAAAGTGTTTTCCTATGTCAGAGTCCTCGATTATAAAAGATGACAAATCTTACAGTACCAAGTGAGTACAGTTTTCACAATGAAGTCTTGTTCATACCCCCCTCCCACCCCGGAATAAGAGAGTTTACCAATATGGATATACTTATGGAATAAACTTGACCGCATATATGGGAAATTAGCTGTGCACTTGGATAGAAATGGCCTGGATATGTTGTTTCCTCACCTGTCCAAATGCGATTGAGGCAATGGCAGAAGCTGTGTACCTCCCAACCCCAGGGAGCAGCTTTTGTAGCTCCTCTGCACTCTTTGGCATCTCACCTTTGCATTCTGACAAAACCTATGAGGAGAGGCAAACAGAAAAAGATTGCATAACTTTACAGGACTTTAATCAAGTCCTTTCCTCTTTCTAGCGTGTCTTAGTAGTAGACACCATCCCTGGTTCAAGTATGGGACAGGTGTCATTCAGACATCTCCTGCAACACTGCTCTGAATCTGGTCACGCAGAGAGGCAGAATAGACCAGAACTCCACTACACATATCACAGTACGCCACCTGAATATTGTTAATATCTTGATATATATTTAAAAATTCCTCTTCAACCAAATTGCTGACAACCAATTTTTTTTTTAAATAAAAGCACAGATGAAAGGATGTCAACTGTACCAGTTGTGTAAAAATGCCTCTGATACCTTTCGTGCTCCTTCATGTAATCTTCTTCCTCTGGAATAATATCCAAGTCCTGACCACATTTCATTAACTTCCTGCAAGAATGGCATTGAGATGAAAATTTATTACATTATTCCATGGAAGAACCAGAGTGAAAATATCAAAAGAATGACTTGAATTTTAGTGATGATGCCTGCAAGGCCAGATTATTGAATTAACTCTAGATTAACAGTTTCCTCAGTAGAAATGAGTGATGAGTCATGCTTCATAATTTCATAAAAGATTCGGGTCTGAATTCATCGGCACTTAAGACAAATTTTTTAAAAGAGGTTTTCTCTATTTGTATTGTATTTCCTAGTGTAAAAATAAATTAATTAAGGCACGACACTCAAAATACTTTCTACAACTACATACTGGGAGAATGGCTTCTATTCTGTTGCCTCTGCAGGAAGTATACATGTAAAAAAAACAGCTGATTATCCAAATGCACACATCTGTTGCTAAACAGTTACCAAGCAAACTCAAGTGCTAGAAATAACTAGCTTGTTCACTGCAATATAACCTAATCCAATCAGCCACTATAGGTGGCCACTGGCATGCTTTTGAGTACATAAACAAGTTCATTATTCATCATTCGAGGAAGGTACAGGTTTCTTGCAAACAAATTATTAAAGGGTAAGACTATTTCAAGGGATTTATAGATACAAGAGTGAGGCAGTTTTGATATACCAGTTTTAGCCTGTAAGAAACATCTGCAAAGAAAACAAATCAAAACCACGCAACTGGATGTGTTTAACCCTTTCATAAACTGGTTTAAAGCTGCTGTGTTGTTTGGACTGACTTCAACAATTCACTATCGCTACTTACTTCAGTGAATGACAACAGTGAATAAACATGCTTCATACTCAAGTATGTTCAAAAGCATCTGATGTGACAGCCATTAATAGTCTTCTAAAGTGATATGGACACATTGGAGAAATTCTTTGCTTAAATCCAGACAACAAATAGATCAATCGTCCAGCTTGGACACACTGTTCCAAATTACTTTGCATACAAGGTCTAACTTTATAGAAAGCATGAGCATACCCCTGATGCTAGCTATTCTGCTGGGAATGGGCAAACATAAACAGAGAGCTTTACAAACTGCTGTTACCTAATTCACTGTGTGAGGCCTTTTATTTAGAAAGAATAAAGTGCTTTGCTTTGAGAATATAATCTCTGCAACATTAATACAAATTAAAAGAAGCCTTTGGAAAAATCAATTCATAGCATTTGTTCAATAAAATACTTTTTTAAAGTATGTTAGTTGACAGAAATTAATACAAACAGATGACCAAGGCACCTTTTACCTCCAGTGTGGCTTTAGTGAGATCCTGCAAGGTCGGCCATCTCTGAAAGTGAAAGCAGTGACAGGATATTAAGACTTGTGCTGCCTGTATCAACCAAAACTATTCTCAGAATGAGAGCAATCAGAATTTTCTTTTTACCTGCATCCATTTGTTATAGTAGTTGATTACAGTGGCAACCTGTGTTTGCTGCAACATGATCTCAGACACCCAAACTGTGAAGGAGAATAGGATTTTAAAACATCAGAACATTTACATAAAAAAGAAAGACTTAGAGGAACATTGCAATTGCTAGGCAAAAGACCATGGATCATCGACTTTGCCTTTGACCATCCTGTTAGTTGCATGATATAACGATAATGGAGTTGTTGACTTATATTGGCAAATCAATTAATTCATTATTATTCGTCATTTATGTAAACAGCATAGATGACTAAGTGGGGGATAGGATTAGTAAGTTTGCGGATGACACAAAGATTGGCCGGGTGGTTAACAGTGAGGTTGAGTGTCTTGAGTTACAGGAGGATATAGGCGGGATGGTCAAATGGGCAGATGGAATTTAACCCTGAAAAGTGCAAGGTGATACACTTTGGAAGGAGTAATTTGACAAGGAAGTATTCAATGAATGGCATGACACCAGGAAGTTCTGAGGAACAAAGGAACCTTGGCGTGTGTGTCCATAGATCTCTGAAGGCAGAGGGGCATGATAGTGGGGTGGTGAGAAAGGCATTTGGGACACTTGCCTTTGTCAATCGAGGCATAGATTACAAAAGTAGGGAGGTCATGTTGGAGTTGTATAGAACCTTGGCGAGGCCACAGCTGGAGTAGTGTGTGCGGTTCTGGTCACCACATTATAGGAAGGATGTGATTTCACTGGAGGAGGTGCAGAGGAGATTCACCAGGATGTTGCCTGGGATGAAACATTTAAGTTATGAAGAGAGGTTGGATAGACTTGGGTTGTTTTCGTTGGAGCAGAGAAGACTGAGGGGCGACCTGATCGAGGTCTACAAGATTATGAGGGGCATGAACAGGGTGGATAGGTAGCAGCTGTTCCCCTTAGTTGAATGGTCAGTCACGAGGGGACACAAGTTCAAGGTGAGGGACAGGAGGTTTAGGGGGGACGTGAGGAAAAACTTTTTTACCCAGAGGGTGGTGACAGTCTGGAATGCACTGCCTGGGAGGGTGGTGGAGAGGTTGCCTCACATCCTTTAAAAAGTACCTGGATGAGCACTTGGCACGGCATAACATTCAAGGCTATTGGCCAAGTGCTGGTAAATGGGATTAGGTAGGTAGGTCAGGTGCTTCTTATGTGTCGGTGCAGACTCGATAGGCCGAAGGGCCTCTTCTGCACTGTGTGATTCTGTGATTTGCCTACAACAGATGCAGAGATGATATGAGATAAACCCCAGTGATGCTTATGATCTCAGAAGTGCTATTGGGAGAAGGGCTGTCAGGAAGCCAACTATTTTCTCTTGGAGAGGAAACTCAGAGGAAAATCAGTAATTAAGCAGCTCTCACACACTTTCCAGCTGCCAGAATAGCAGTGGCAGTGCCTTGCAGCAGAGGCTGTAGAAAGGTAAAACGAGCAAAGGGACCTGTAAAAGTGAGAACAATCAGAACAGCTTAATGATTAAATGTTAGTATTTATAGTAAAAGAAGGATCCCAAAGTACACCTCTTGGTGGGTGATCATTAAATAGTGGCCAGGGAAAATGTGCAACACAGACAGAGCATGGCATTGTAAAGACCACAATGAGAGAAGCTAAAAACAAGCATTCACTGATAACCTCAGCACCTGGCAGAAGAGGTTAACCATAAATAGCTACATTATATTGTGTCAGTATTGGAATTGGAAATTGCTTTCATTACGAGGATTTGATCAAAGCTGGTCACTGGGAGGGCTGGGGAGTGTGGGGGTGTGGTGGTGGTGAGCAAGCGCCAAGCCCTGCAACAAAGAAGAGTAAACTCACACTTCCTTGATCCTGTTCATCAGTAACATTGACAGAGGCCCTGAAACAGATCACCATCCTGCATCTTGGTCAGGAAAGGGAGACACAAGAACAAAAAGCAAAAGCAATGGAATGGAGCAGAAAATGATAACAAAAATAGAGTTCACAATACCTGCATAAGCCCTTTTGTTCAAATTAGACTCTATCACAACCTAGAAATAAAATGTGGCATTAATGAAATAAAACACTCCAAAACAACAGACCTCAATTTGAACAATATAGGGGGAAAGGGAATTTGGACACCCAGGTCGTACCATTCTCCTCCAAGGTAACTCCCGTTTGTTTTTATCATACCAGGACAGCAGGCTCGCCCTAATGGAATGGATTTCAGTAAGATCCTTAAAAGAATGGTAGGCTATTTCCTTGACAGGTACAATCCTGGGTGACTCTGTAAAGGCAATAAAGAAAACAAAAACCAGAACACTGGGCAGTTATTATAAACATATAGATTATGTGCAAGCCACATTGAAGATAAACACATTTCCAATGTCAGGGGGTATCGGGAGTGAGATACATGGTCAAACTTGGTGAAGCTAGTTGTAATTCCAGTTAAACATATGGAGTAGCGCTTTTGCCCCAGAGGAAAATACAGTTTTAAATCAAAACAAATGATTCTCAAATAAACAAAACCTCATTGGTTTGCTAAGCAGACTAAGATTTTTATTCCTCTAACAAGCTATTAATTTTAGTGCCTGTTACAGTCATGGGGCCAAGAATGATCCATTTGGCAGACAGTATTCACCTACTGACATGCTTGAGCCCTAAGTTTTGCACTTTTTTCCAGATTTTTTTCTAAAGTAGTCTCATGTTGTGCAAAAAAAAAAGCCCTCAAATAGCCTTGTGTCATTGTAGATGTAACACCACCTTTCACCTTCCTCCTCGACCCTTATCACACCTGTTCAACCAACCATCACCCATATTCTCCCCCCTCCAATTTTAAATGCCACCAAACATATTCTGCCCCATTCTTGTTCTGCTGACCCTGACACTGCCTCTTCTAGCACAATCCCAATTTGCCCATCCCTTAGTCAAAAATGCAAATGTATTCCACAACTGGAAACATCTGACACAAGACATAACCAAAACTGGGTACCTGACTGCTCTCAGGACGGCATTTTGTGACAGTTTTTAATACATTTAGAAATTCTATTGTGCTAAAAAAGAACACAAATCTGTACATTTCTGGGAAGCAGCATGAGAAAGAGCAATGGTGCCACTCCACAATCTGGCTTTGAATCTAGTCAAGTGAAATGCAGTTCTTTTTGATGGCTGGATATATTGCATGAAATGATCATGGGCAATAACAAAGATCCCAGTGAGTGTAAGTCCACATCACGAAACTGCCCAGAGACTGGCATAAAATTAGCAACATCCTTCAGAACCCGTTAAAATGATTCGAGTGTGAAACGGAAATGTCTCCATGAAGACTGGAAGTGCTCTTTTCCCACATTATACCTGATCTGAAGCTGCACGAGAAGGATTTTGAGTGCACTGAATTCGTTGCTTTCGTGAACACACAAGGAAAAAAGAGTCTCACATAAAAAGAGCTCTCACATAAATTTCAGAAAACTACAAAAATCAGTGCAACTAGAATCAGTAAATGAAGATGATTGAAAAACAAATTAACTGAAATCGTTAGCAACGATTGAAAACTTTATTACCCACCTTCTTTGATCTGTTCCTGACATAACCTCTTCCTCTGTGGAGAGTTTTTCAGACTTTCTTTTCTTTTTAATGATGTTTTTCTAACCATCACTGCAGTTCTCAACTTGCTCATTACAGTATATTCTCTGGAGAAAAACATGCTCAAAATTGTGTAATCCTATTCAATGATGAAGAAAGCTTAGAACATAAGAGCAAATATTGGTAGACAATGTATTTGCCCTGTACCTCCTGAAATGAACATTATTCCTGACGGAAGTGAAGAATAAAAAGGTCATTTCCAAATCCAGTTTGAACATTTGCAGGATGCATTTCATGGATTCTAGCAATTGCCTATGCATAGCAAAGCTGGTCCAATAATCCTAAAGTTAGTCCTGCATTCAGTTTTATCATTCTGTCTTTAAAAATAGCAGCCTCATCTAAGTGTTAGTAGACCAACCTTCGAATCATGAAGGTAGGGGATTCAATATCCACGCAATAAATTTGAGCACAAAATCACAGAGAACACTTGCCTAAATTACAATAGTTACTGCACTTCAAAAGTACTTCATTGCCTATGAAGTGATTCGGAATATCCTGAAGGAGTGAACTGCACTATGTAAATGCAAGTTTTATTTCCTCTAACCCAATGGGTACTAAAATGTTTCCTGAATAGCTCAATTGTTTTTAATCAAAGGATAATTTAAAATGTGCACATGACAAAAATCAATACATACACTTGTGCGCTGCAGCATATTTAACTGGTGAGTTAACAGAAATATCTTCACACAGATGTTGTTGCAGCAGAGAATGATAAGCCACAAGAGGTAGTTGCATCCTTTAAGAGAAAGTGGATCAAATATTTGAAAATGATCAAGACTCAAGGATATGTGGGAAAACAATTGGATTATGTTAGCGAACAGCTGGTAGAACTACAATGGGCAGAATAGCTTTGCTTCTGTGCTTTAAACACATATGGTTCCAACTCTCTCCATATTTGTGTTATTAATTGCAAAAGATGATTATATAGTGATAATGTCACTGGACTAGTAATCCAGAGGCCCAGGCTAACTATCTTGGGTGTGGATTCAAATCCCATCAGAGCAGCTGGTGGAATTTAAATTCAATCAATAAATCTGGAATTGAAAGCTAGCCTGAGTAATGGTGACCATGTAACTATTATTGATTGCTGTAAAAACCCATCTGGTTCACTAATGTTCTTTAGAGAAGGGAATCTGCCATCCTTACCTGGTCTGACTCCTGACCCAGCAATGTAATTGACTCTTAACTACCCTCTTAAATATCCTTGCAAGCCAATTCAAGAGCAATTGGGGAAGGGCAACAAATGCTGGCCTTGCCAGTGACACCCAAATCCCATGAAAGAATAAAGAAAAAAAATACAAATTGGGATTGCCTTTCCTAGTCCAACATACTTAAAGTGTTGATGCCAGTTTGCATGCAGCTGGAAGAAAAGTCCAGTTTTCACAAATAATTGTTTTGTGGTGCTCTTAATGCATCACCTTGAACTTTTCTGCCCGTTAAGACCTATAACCAAGAGAAATTGACCCTATTATAATGCAGTTCAACTAGCTCTCCAAACATAACACAGTTTTGAAAAATGAAAATCCTAAATATCCTGTTCGGATGGGCCTAGAAAAAACGTCAGGAGTCACCATTATTGAAACTTGAGTGTCTGAACTTCGGCTCTGCTTTCCAATATAAAGCTGTCTAAAGAGGCTTTCATGTGCTTCAGGATACATAAACAATGTGTGAAATATTGCAGCAGTCACCACCAGGACATTCTGCACCACATCTCTTCAGGCTCTAATGATAAACCCAAAGATAACACGCAAATAAATATTTGATAAAATTCCACAGTTAAACATTACCCACTCTACGTTTCGCTTGGTGATCTACTGCAACACCAATCCCCGCCGCACAACACGACTTTATAGACTTTATTCAAAGGCGCCATCACTAAAGAAGGACCTCCGTAGGACTATCTACCTGGTCGCCTGTAAAATATCACTGAAGACTGTCGCTTAAACACTTGCCAGGGTAAAAGCACAGGTATGCTCGGCAATTTTCCGCCCTTACATTAAGGGTGTTAATTTTATCCCCGAGTTTAAAGCTGCAGGAACTTCCCCCCTCGGAGGCGTTGTGGCTGCTCCAGTTCTCATCCGGGCTCGACTGCCGCAGAGAAGGACCCGCGTCTCTGTGAAGGTGGGTTAATGGAGACCGCGTGGACTGTATCTGAATGCAGCTTCCTCCGGTGTTTCTCTTATTGCAGCGATACTGCGTTAACTCTGTAAATCGGAGGAGTGAGACTTTAAATAAATAGCCACTGGGAAGAAAGAGAGGGATTGAGTGAAAGACCGGGACGGGGGAGTGAGGCAGGAAAACCTAAATCAGAGAGAACTGAGGGGTTTTGACTCATGCAATTCCCCTGAACTTCTCCATGCTTCAGGCAACGTTTCTATGATGTGCCTTCTACATGGCGTCTTTTTTTCTCAGAACAGCATAAAGGTCTTCCTTTGGGGAGATAGGTCTGATTTCTTAAAATTATTTTCTGGGTAACAGAAAAATTTGGGAGAACTGCGTTTAGCTGCAAACGAGGGAAGCCAGTGCAACAATCTGGGTAAACCAGCTTTTAGTTTACACTTTAAGATGAGTAATTTGAATTTATACTGGCAGGTGTCGAGCAGAGGCCAGACACCTAAAGCACTCGTCGCCACCCTAAGTTACTCTTCACCACTGGCATAGCTGTAATATCCTGCCTAGGGAATAAGCCTCAGGATTATTTACAAATGTCAGCTAAAGAAGAGCTACTTCTGCTACTATTAGTGTTGATTTTAAAAGAATATAGTAAGGCTGTAATATTTTGGTGAGCAAAGTTGGAACAGTTTACAATGGCATTTAAATTACCTGTAATTATACTTTAAGGTTCTGTCATGACAAGAAAATAATGTTTTATAAGTTTTTTGATGAATAAGCAATATAATAGGATTAGCTAAAGAGGAAGATAAGATTTTATTGAAAGAAAATATTTTAGGGCAGACATATAGTGCCATTGTAAAAAGATATGCCAATAGTGCAAAAAGTTCTCCAATTACCTTATTTAACATGCACTTTTTTTCAGACTGTGAATGAGATGAAGTGGATTTAAGAAATACAAATTATTTTGCATTGACAAGAATTTGGTGAAGATGTCCTTTATGAAAGTGCCTGTCGTCGATGTCCACATTGACAATTTTAAGGAGATTTGGCCATCTATACTGCTTGCAGTAAGGACAGCGAATTTCATAGCTCTTGATACTGTGAGTGCAGCATTTGTTATCCCTTAATTTTTTTAAAGTTATTTTAAAATTACGAACGTTTATATTTGATTGCTCTACTTGTAGGAACTGAGTGGACTTGGGACACGAAAAGCTTTGCTGGCACAGTGAGTAGTAACTTGAGTTGTAGTTAAAGGAGCTTATTCCTCTCTATTCAGTTGAGTAATGTTATTACAGTATTGTGATAACAGTCGTGACCTTTCAAATAATGCTGTCATTACCCCTCTTCTCAGAAATGCAGCCCTTGACCCTCCAGTCCTTGCAAACTATGGTCCCAACTCCAACCTTCCTTTCCACTCCAAAGGCCTTGAATGTGTTGTCACCTCCCAAATCCATTCCTGTCTTTCCTGAAACTCCAAGTTTGAATCCATCCAATCAGGTTTCTGCCACTGCCACACTACCGAAGTCACAAATGACGTCCTATGTTATTGTCACAAGAGTAAATTTTCCCTTCTCAACTTGTCTGCAGCCTTTGACACAGTTGACCATACAATCCTCCAATGCATCTTCGCTGTCATCCAGTTGGGTGGGGCTCCTCTCACGCGGTTCCTTTCTCTGGCTGTGATTAGATAGATAAGAATCACTTGCAGTGGCTTCTCTTCCTACTCCCACACCATTACCTCTGCATGCCTCAAGGATCAATCTTTGGCCCCCTCCTATTTGTCACCTACATGCTGCCCCTTGGCAACATCATCCAAAGGCACAGTGTTAGCTTTCACATGCTCGCTGACAACACCCATTGTAGTTCACCACCATCTCTCTCAACTCCCCCAATGATGCTAAATTATCAGACTGCTTATCCAACTTCCAGTGCTGGATGAGCAGAAATTTCCTCCAATTAAATATTGGTAAGACTGAAACCAATGTTTTTAGTCCCTACTCAAACTTAATTCCTTAACTTACTGACTCCATCCCTCTTCCTGGCAAAGGTCTGAGATTAAGCTGGGTTGTTTTCAATCATGGTGTCACATTTGATCCTGAGGTGAGCTTCCAATTTCTTCTTCATGCCATCTCTAAGACTACCAATTTCCACCTCTGTAACATTGCTCAGCACCTCTGTCTCAGCTCAACTGTTGCTTAAAACCTCATCCATGCCTTTGTTACCTCTGGATATAACTATTTCAGTGTGCTCCTAGCTTTTCTCCAGATTCTACCATCTGTAAACTTGAAGCCATCCAAACCTCAGCTGTCCATATTTAATTGGCAGTAACTCCCATTCCCCTATCACTCCTGTATTTGCTGACCTACATTGGTTCCCGGTCAAGCAACATCTTGATTTTAAAATTGTCATCCTTGTTTTCGTATTGTTCCATGGCCTTGTCCCTACCTATCTCTAATCTCCTCCAACCCCACAACCCTTTGAGATATCTGCCCTGCTCTAATTCTGGCCTCTTGAGCATTTACAGTCCTAATTGCTTCACCGTTGGTGGCCAGGCCTTCAGGTGTCTAGGCCCTGAGGTCTGGAATTCCCTCCTTGCACCTCCCTGCTTCTCTAACTCACTTTCCACCTTTTAAGACACTTCTTAAAGCCTCCCTCTTTGATCAAGTTTTTGGTCATCTAACTTAATATTTCCTTCGTGGCGTGTTATATTTTGTTTTATAATGTACCTGTGAAGGACTTTGGGACTTTTTTTTTACATTTAAAGGTGCTAATTAACTATAAGTTGTTGTTGTTGGCTTCTATCTGTATTTTAAAGAAATAAATATCATTGGCTCAAAAGGAGTTTAGATGATCCAGTCTTAGTTTTTTGCTCTGTGACTTTTTTATTCCGTTGCAGATAACTTGCAGATTTTTCCTTTCTCTCCCTCTCCTTGGGAGATACTGTCCTTTGCTTACTGCGAACCCATAATGGCACGGTGAAGATAAAGAGCTCAGCGAATCAGGAATCACAAGTATAGATCTTCATCCAACAACTCAGTGCTTGCCCATTAGGATATCTACAGCACTAGTAAATTTTCCTAAAATATATATTTATTCGTATTTTCCTAAAAACCTTGACATTGAAAGCAGGTACTCATGAGTTTTGAAAATCTTGAACAGTGAATTCTCATGGTAACTGTAGATATGAAATAAGAGCAAAAGTAGGCCATTCAGCCCCTCGAGCCTGCTCCGCCATTCAATACGATCATGGCTGATCTCATTTTGGTCTCAACTCCAATTTTCTGCCCTCTCCCTCAATAAGATCATGGCTGGTCTGTTTGTGTCTCAAGTTCTATACTCCCATCTACCCCCAACAACCTTTGATTCTCTTGCCTATCAAGAATCTATCTATCTATCTCTGCCTTAAAAATATTCAGTGACCCCGCTTCCACTGCCTTCTGAGACAGAGTTCCAAAGTCTCTCAACCCTCAGAGAAAAAGTTCTACTTACATCTGTTATATAAAGGTGACCCCTAATTTTAAAACAGTGCCCCCTAGTTCTGGAGAGGAAACATCCTTTCCACATCCAAGTTGTCAAGACCATTCAGGATCTTATATCCTTGAATCAAGTCACCCCTCAATCTTCTAAACTCCAATGGAAACAAGCCCAATCTGTCCAACATATCCTCATACAACAACCCGCTCATTCCAGGTATCAATCTAGTTAACCGCCTCCAATGCATTGACATCCTTCCTTAAATAAGGAGACCAAAACTGCACACGGTTTTCAAGGTGCGGTCTCACCGATGCCCTGTATAACCGAAGCATAACATCCTTATTTTTATGCTCAATTCCTCTGGTAATAAAGGATAGTGTTCCATTAGCCTTCTTGATTACGTGCTGTACCTGCATACTAACTTTTTGTGACTCATGCACAAGAACACCTAGGTGATTGTGATTCCCTCTATCCCTTTGCAACTCTGAATTCTGCAGTCATTCTCCATTTAAGTAATACACTTTTTTTGTTCTTCCTGCCAAAGTGAACAACTTCACATTTTCCCACAAACTCCATTTGCCAGATCTTTGCTCACTCACTCAAGCTATCTACATCCATCTGCAACCTCCTCATGTCCTCTTCACAACATACTTTCCCACCTATCTTTGTGTCGTCTGCAAATTTAGTTACCCATGCCTTCGTTCCCCTCATTTAAGTCATTGATGTAAATTGTAAAGTGTTGAGGCCCCAGCACAGACCCCCTGTGGGACCTCACTAGTTACATCCTGCCAATCGGACAAAGGCCCATTTATGCATGCTATGTTTTCTGCCAGCCAGCCAATCCTCCATCCGCGCTAATATGTTACCCCCTACACCATGAGCTTTTATTTTCCGCAATAACCTTTGATGTGGCAGCTTCCCAAATGCCTACTGGAAATCTAAATACATTAAGTCTACAAGCTCCCCTTTATCCACAACACATGTTAATCAAAGAGCTCTAATAAATTGGTTAAACATGATTTCCCTTTCACAAAACCATGTTGACCCTTCCTAATTATCATGTGTTTCTCCAAGTGCCCAGCTATAACCTCTTTCATGATCGACTCGAACATCTTCCCCACAACAGACATTGAGCTAACTGGCTTATGGTTTCCTTTTCCTCCCTCCTTTCTTGAATAGAGGGATTATATTTGCTACTTTTCTGTCTGATGGAACAGGTTGGGGGTGTGTCCTTCTCCCACTTTCAAGATGTACTTTTTTTCTTATTCATTCATGGGATCTGGCATCATTGGCTAGGCCAGCATTTATTGCCCATTCCTAATTGCCCTTGAGAAGGTGGAGATGTGCTGCCTTCTTGAGCTGCTGCAGTCCATGTGTTGTAGGAACACCCACAGTGCTGTTGGGAAGGGAGTTCCAGGATTTTGACTCAGCGACAGTGAAGGAAAGGTGATATAGTCCCAAATCAGGATGGACTATGGCTAGAGGGAAATTTGCAGGTGGTGGTGTTCCCATGCATCTGCTCCTTCTAGGTGGTAGAGGTCATGGGTCTGGATGGTGCTGTTCAAGGAGCCTTGGTGATTTGCTGTAGTGCATCTTGTAGATGGTACACATTGCTGCCACTGTTCATCAGTGGTGGAGGAAGTGAATGTTTACGGTGGTGGGTCGACTGCCAATCAAATGGGTTGCTTCGTCCTGGATGGTGTTGAGCTTCTTGAGTGTTGCTGGAACTGCACTCATCCAGGCAAGTCTAGAGTATTCCATCACATTTCTGATTTGTCCCTTGTAGATAGTGGACAGGCTTTGGGTAGTCAGGAGGTGAGTTACTGTCTGCAGAATTCTCAGCCTCTGACCTGCTCTTGTAGCCACAGTATTTATATGGCTGGTGCAGTTCAGTTTCTGGTCAATGGTAACTCCAGGATGTTGATAATGGGGGATTCAGTGATGGTAATGCCATTGAATTTCAAGGGGCAATGGTTAGATTCTCTCTTGTTGGAGATGGTCATTGCCTGCCACTTATCAGCCCAGCCTGAATGTTGTTGAGGTCTTGTTGCATGTGGACATGGACTGCTTCAGTATCTGAGGACTCTTGAATGGTGCTAAATATTGTGCAGTCGTCAACAAACATCCCCAGTTCTGACCTTATGTTGGAGGGAACATCACTGATGAGGCAGCTGCAGATGGTTAGGTCTAGGACACTACCCTGAGGAACTCCTGCAGCAATGTCCCAGGACTGAAATGATTGCACTACAACCAGCACAACCATCTATGTATGTGCTAGGTATGACTCCAACCAGTGGACAGTTTTCCCCTATTCCCTTCAGCTTTGCTAGGGCTCCTTGATGCCACACTTGGTCAAATGCTGTCTTGATGTCAAAGGCAGTCATTTTCCCCTCTTCTCTGGAGTTCAGCTGTTTTGTCTATGTTTGGACCAAGGCTGTAATAAGGGCAGGAGCTGAGTGACCCTGGCAAAACCCAAACTGGGTGTTAGTGAGCAGGTTATTGCTAAGCAAGTCCCGCTTGAAAGCACTGCCAACGACACTTACCATCACTTTACTGGTGATCAAGAGTAGACTGATGGGATGGTAATTGGCCAGGTTGGATTTGTCCTGTCTTATGTGGACAAGACATACCTGGGCAATTTTCCACATTGTCGGGCAGATGCCAGTGTTGTAGCTGTAGTGGAACGGCTTGGCTAGGGACATGGCTAGTTCTGAAGCACAAGTCTTCAGTACTATTGCCAGAATGTTGTCAGGGCCCATAGCCTTTGCAGTATCCAGTGCCTTCAGCTGTTTCTTGATATCATGTGGAGTAAATCAAATTGGCTGAAGACTGGCAACTGTGGTGCTGGGGACCTCAGGAGGAGGCAGAGATGGATTATCCACTTGGCATTTCTAGCTGAAGATGGCTGCAAATGCTTCAGCTTTGCCTTTTTCACTGATGTACTGAGCATCCCCATCATGAGGATAGGGATATTTCTGGAGCCTCTTCCTCCTGTTAATTGCTCAATTGTCCACCACCATTCACAACTGGATATGGCAGGACTGCAGAGCTCAGATCTGATCTGTTGGTTGTGCGATCACTTAGCTCTGTCTGTCGCATACTCCTGCTGTTGGCATGCAATTAGTCCTGTGTTGTAGCCTCACCAGGTTGAAACCTCATTTTTAGGTATGCCTGGTATTGCTTCTGGCATGCCCTCCTACACTCTTCATTGAACCATGGTTGGTTTCCCTGGCTTGATGGTAATGGAGAATATGCTGGGCCATGAGGTTAGAGATTGTGGTCAAATACAATTCTGCTGATGGCAAGCAGTGCCTCATGGATGCCCAGTTTTGAGTTGCTAGATCTGTTTGAAATCTATCTCATTTAGCTCACTGGTAGTGTCATACAACACAATTGAGGGTATCCTTAATGTGAAGATGGGACTTCATCTCTACAAGGACTGTGCAGTGGTCACTCCTACCAGTACTGTCATGGGCAGATGCATCTGTGACAGGTAAATTGGTGAGGACGCTGTCAGGTAGATTTTTCGCTCTTGTTAGTTCTCTCATCACCTGCCAAAGACCCAGTCTAACAGCTATGTCCTTTGGAACTGCTCAGTCGGTAATGGTGCTATCCAGCCACTCTTCATGATGCATATTGAAGTCCCCCGCCCAATGTATATTTTGTACCCTTCCTACAGTCAGTGCTTCCTCCAAGTGATGTTCAATATGGAGGAGTACTGATTCATCAGCTGAGAGAGAACAGTAGGTGGTAACCAGCAGGAGGTTTCGTTAGCCATGTTTGATCTGATGCCATGAAATTTTATGGGGCCCAGACTTGATGTTGAGGACCACCAGGGCAACTCCCTCCTGACTGCATATTCTGGTGGGTCTGTCCTGCCAGTGGGTTAGGCCATACCCAGGGATTGTGATGGTGTGTCAGGGACATTGTCTATAAAGCATGATTATGTCAGGCTGTTACTTGACTAGTCTGTGGTACAGCTCGCCCAATTTTGGCATGGAGGACTTTGCAGGGTTGGTAGGGCTGGGTCTGCCATTGTCGTTTCTGGTGCCTAGGTCAGTGTCAGGAGATCTGTCTGGTTTCATTTGGACTTCATAGCTGTTTGATGCAACTGAGTGGCTTGCTAGGGCATTTAAGAGTCAACCACCACATTTCTGTGGGTCTGGAGTCAATGTAGGCCAGACCAGGTAAGGATGGCAAATTTCCTTCCCTAAAGGACATTAGTGAACCAGATGGCTTCATGGTCACCATTACACTAGCTTTTAACTCCAGGTTTATTAATTGAATTTAAATTCCACCAGCTGCCAAGGTGGGATTTGAATCCATGTCCCCAGAGCACTAGACTGGGCCTCTGGATTACTAGTCCAGTGACATTACTACTATGCCGCTGCATCCCCTTGTTTAACTTTGGCCGTGTGGTTGTCTTGCTGCTGGTTCAGTGGTTTTCCAGATGGTGTTTCCGATCAGAATAGCTTCTGCTGTTGTTTTTAAAAAGGAACTGGTAACAAACATGGCTGCCTTAACCATGTGACCTGTGACAAGTCCAAAATCATCCTTCCAAAAAAAGATGGTTTGGGTTGATACACATCCTATGTTGTAGCCTTTCATTCTTACCAGAGTTTTTGTAATTGAAGACCCATTCCATTTAAATTACCCTATTGAATGCCTTTCAGAAAAAGATGTCTCTATGGCCCATGGTGAAGTAGAAAGACAAGTCAGCTGATATGTGATGGTCCTTTTTGTTCATAAAGGGGCTTAACAAAGGGGCTTGTGAATTTCACAGCCGGCTGTGATTGTCTGTATTTTAATTAGGTATTTGCTTGAGTTTCAGGTCTGTCTGGAACTGATGTTGCCAAAGTCCATGATATGGTGCCAGCCATCTTAAAAGCTGTTTTGTCCATTTTTTAAATACAGCTTTAAAATTTGTAATATCTTCATGCATGTACTGGGCATGACACACCGCACCTTTTGCTGGATCAAAATCCTGAACCTGCCTCCCGAACAACCCTGTGGGTGTACCTACAATAAATGGACTGCAATGATTTAAGAAAGTGGCTTGCAACCACTTTCTCCAGGGCAATTAGGGATGACAATAAATGCTGGCCTTGCCAACAACGCTCGCAAATTAAAATGAATGGGGAGGTCACAGTATTGGTTAACGAAACAATCAGCTTTGAAGATGAATGATATGCTAGAAGGATCATCAAATGAGGCCACGTGGGTTGAACTGAGAAACAAGGGACAATCTCACTACCAGGAGTACGCTATAGACCCCAGAAAGTCATAGGAAGATATAGCAAATACATAGATAAATTGCTGAACTCCAGAAACTATATGACGGTAGGGGATTTCAACTACCCTAATATTAACTGGGATAAAATCAGTGTAAAAGCTAGTGTATAGCAGGTACAGAATTTTCAATGCATTCAGGAGAACTTTTTCAGCCAGTACATAGCAGGTCCAACCAGAGTAAGGGCAGTCCTGGACTTATTACCCCCTGGACAGGGGTAGGCAAGAATGTTGAAGTTAATTTCAGATCAGCCATAATCTTATTGAATGGCAGAGTAGGTTTGAGAGGGTGAGTGGCCTACTCCTGCTAATTTCTATATTTGTATTTTTAGGAAATGAACCTCGACAGGTGAAAGGGGCTCTTTGGGGGAGGGCATTTTGGTGATAGTGATCATTATCCCATTATCCAGATGGATTTAGTGTGATTAAAACGGATAAAGTTCCAGAGTAAAACTTCTAAATTACAGAAGGAACGATTTTGCTAAGATGAGTTGCAAAAGTGGACTGGAAATACCTACTTGAAGATAAACCAATGACTGAGCAATGGGAGGCATTTGAGAAAATAGAGAGGATTCAGAGCAAAGAAAAGGGTGGGATTCTCAAATCTAAAACCCCACCCCTCCCAAATGCCAAAGATGACATGGTAGAATAAGGTAAAAAGGGACGCTTATGTCAGATACTGAGATCTGCATACTGTAGGAAGCCTACAGGATTATAGAAAGTGCAAGGATGAAATTTTTAAAAATTAGGAAGACAGAGGATATAAAAAATCTTGGAACTAAAATCAAGGAAAGCCCAAAGATGCTTCAGAAATACATTAACAAGAGGATAATTAAAGAAAGAGTAGAGCCTGTTAGAGATCAAAAAGGTAACCTGTGTGTGGGGAGGACTTGGGTATGGTTCTTAATGAATACTTTGTGTTGTTTTCATGAGGGGCTGGTGCAGACATTGTAATTACAGTGAGGAGTGTGAAATATTGGATGGGGTAAGCACAGGTGACAAAGGACATATTAACGTCTGTAGCATCTTGAAAATTGGATAAAGCACTAAGCCTAGATGTAATAGGAACATAGGAGCAAGAGTAGGCTATTTGGCCTCCCGAGCATGCTCCACCATTCAATTAGATTATGGCTGATCTACTTTAATGCCATTTTCTCACATTATCCCCAAAGCCCTTGATATCTTCAATATCAAGAAACTTATCAATCTCCTACCTAGAACATACTCAATGACTGAATCTCCAGAGCTTGCTGAGAATTCCAAAGATCTGCCACCCTCTGACCAAAGAAATTCCTGCTCATTTCAGTTCAAATTGGCCTAACTCTTATTCTGAGACTATGCCCTCTAGTTCTAGACCCCCGCCAGCCAGGGGAAACATCTTTCCTGTTTCTACCCTGTCAACCCCTGTAAGAATTTTATACACTTCAATGAGATCACCTCTCAAAAACGCTGGAGAAAGCAGGCCCAGTCTCCTCAATCTGTTTGCCAAGATTGGAGAATTTTAGCTATAAGGAAAGATTAGATAGGCTGGGTTTGTTTTCTTTGAAACAGAGGAGGCTGAGTAGAGATTTAAGAGTTTACAAATTTGAGGGGCCTGGATGGAGTGGACAGGAAGGAGCTATTTCCCTTAGCAGAGAGGTCAATAACAAGGGGCATAGATTGCAAGTGATGGAGGATTAGAGGGAGTTAAGAAGTCTTTTCACCGAGACGGTGGTTGTGGTATTGTATTTGCAGTCCAAAAGAGTAATAGAGGCACAAACTCTCTCGCATTAAAAGAAAAATTCTTGCAGTACCATAGCCTACAGGGTTATGGATCAAGAGCTGGAAAGTGGAATTAGGCTGGATAGCTCTTTTTCAGTTAGTACAGAGATGATGTGCTGCGAGTCCTTCCAAGCCATAAATTTCACTAGAATCAGCTTACTTTCAATTATTGATGCCAATGTGAAATTTCTTGCTTTTCACAGTTTCTGCTTTGTCTTAGACACTTGAGGCAAATATGCACGAGTGTTAGTTGTATACAACTGGGGGGACACTCATTGGAAGGTTGTAGAGTTAGGAGCTATACATTTGTAATGTTTCACTTTGTGAATAGATCTAAAACAGAATGAAGATTTGACTTCTGACAGCTAGCTGGTGAGGAACCCAGAAGTTTAACAGTGAGGACAAAGACAACTGTTCTGAGAGCTAACTGCTAACATTGTCAGTAATAGTAAGCAGACACGCATTCTTAAAGTGAACTTCTTTGGCTGATTTCTCTACTGAGCAAAATGACAAGTTAAGGAGAGAATTAGCTTTTCCTTCCTCTTCCTCCTGCTGTCATAGATGACATATCTGTTTCTAATGGCTGAATAATTCTTGCTTTCTTGGATGTCTGACAGGTCAATTGAAGACCGATACAAAGCAATTTGCCAAGCTGCCAGAACTCGTTCTGTTCTATCTCTTGGGATAGCAAGTTTCAAAGAGTTATTAGACAAAGTAAGAGCTTTTAAAAATAAATTCCATTTAATCCCTTGTGCTCTTCAGAAAATTGCTCTGAAACATTATTTTCTAATGATTTGCCTGCATTTAACTTATGCTGACAAATTGGTTGGTCTGAGCTTTTCAGTTCCTCAGGGCTATCACTTAATCCCTTTAGATGAAGTCACCAGAGGCACACTTGACCATATGATGTAATCCATCTAGGCAACTACTTTATCCATTTCATCCTCCTGTACTATTCCTTGACATTTTTTTTTGAAGGAATGAAACTGATCTGGCTGCTGGATGGAGCCTGGCTGTTTAGCTGGCTGCTAGATTGACTAATAAGTGACAGTTTCGTGTGTATATTTTTATATTTGTTTTTCCCTTCGGCAATGTTCAACTGCTTCTCTGTAGTACCTCAACAGCATGACTAAGATTGGGAGCTTTCCATGTGGGATGAGCTAGTTTGGCTCCACTCATTGCAAACCTATAAAAGCTGTAAATGAATACTTTAGAATTATACTGGTCAATCTCCAAGATTGCACCGGGATAACAGCAAAATACTGCAGATGCTGAAAATCTGAAACAAAAACAGAAAACACTGGAAAAGCTCAGCAGGTCTAGCAGCACCTATGGAGAGAGAAACAGAGTTAACATTTGGAATCTGTATGACCTTTCTTCATTGCACTGGGAGTTAAGCAAGCAAAGTATTGTGATCAAGTACAGTTAGGGGGCATGGGATAATTGGATTGGAAGGTGAAAACAAAGGGAGAGGGGCAGTGGGAAACTGCCTTAGCAAGGAGGACTGTCCTGGATTACTGTGTGAGCAAGGAGGGGGCAGTATTGAATTGTGCTTAATTTTGACTTGCTCTTGACTTTATTCATTCTCAGTAGCAAGGGGGATTGTGGTGCACTAAACCTTCTCTTCCCCAGGCCCTCGTTTTTTGAGGGGTGTAATTATATGGAGCTTTGCTGTATCCCCCAACAGGGTTAAATAAATAATAATTCTTGGTCGGGGTGATGGTGTTTCTGAGCATGATCTACCTTCCCATTTAGGGAATGTAAAGGAGGACAGGAGAAGGGGGTTCCTTCATGCTGTTGAGCCTGTGCTGCACAGAAAATGTAGCTGTCTGAGTAAGGGGGAAAATTGCAAGACAGCTGCAGAAAGGGGAAAAATTCACTACATTTTAATAATGTTTTTTGCTCCCCTATACAAATGTGGCTGTTGGGGTTTAAGAAGGTTAGGGTTGCTCAGCACACACAATTGAATTGCCAGAATTTGCAGCAGTCAATGTTAACTCTCAGTATGTGCAACTGCTGCTCTTTAAGCAGCTATTATTGTGATGTACAACATCGAAACCCATATCATTGTGTTACCTGCATGTGTAACATGTATGTTGGATTAATGTCAACACCTTTTTGCATTATCCTATTAAGATCATATGAACTAGGTCTTTTTAATGAATTTTGAAATGAATTATTTTGACCCGATGATTTAAATAGATATGGATACTTATAATGTGTGTTTCTAATTGGTTAATCACAAAATGTAACTATTTCAGCCAGGTGGTACCTATTTGAGTCAGGTGTACAACATCACCCTCCTGTGCATGGATGAATACATAATTGAGCCACAGTCTGTTCAGTTCTTGGTCCAGCATGGCTTTGATTTCAATAAACAGTATTCTAAAGGAATTCCATACCACAAAGGGAACGACAAGGTAACAATAGACTTGATTCCTTAATGCTTTACAGGTAAAAGAAAATACATCTAACCCTTCGCTATATTTGTTTATGTTAGATTTCTTGCTTCATGCTCTTTCAATTACTACTGTGTACTTACCAGGGGTGAGAAGGATGTTGACTTCATTGACCTGTGTGCAATTTATTTTATTGATGCATAAGGTATGATTGGTTGCATAGTACAGCACAAGACAATTTTATCGTCACGTATCAGGATGCAGTATGCATAGCAAAGAACATTTCTTATTTAAGGCACACATCTTCAGCATCAAAAACTGCCAGAGCAGCTATACCATGGTTACATTCAAAGTAATGCTTTCTCTACTGTGCTCCAGCAATACACCTCAGCCCCAACATCAAAAGAACGTTATCAACTACAAAAATGTAATCTTTTGCATTTCCTTAAGTTGCCAATCTAGTGGCATGTTCAGGACAGTTCATGCTTGTGAATCTTGGTTCAGGAGCTGGATGGATACTACCCAAACTTAATTCACACACAACCTATGTAGCAGCTAGCAACAGAGAAGGTTTTTCATGCCAGCAGTCGAGGCCTTAATTAATCTATGGTATCCAATTGCCTCTACTTTTATCACTTTTTTAAAGTATTCATTTAAGGGTCATGGGCATCACTTGCCCACCCCTAATTGTCCTTGAGAAGGTGATGGTGAGCAGCTGCCATGAACCTCTACAGTCCATGTGGTGTAGATACACCCACAGTGTTGTTAGGAAGGGAGTTCCAGGATTTTAACCCAGTGACAGTGAAGGAACAACGATATGTTTCCAAGTGAGGATGGTGAGTGGCTTGGAGGGGAACTTACATTTGGCAGTGTACTCATGTGTCTGCTGCCCTTGTCCTTCTAGATGACTGTGGGTTTGGAAGATGCTGTCTAAGGAGCCTTGGTGAGTTCCTGCAATGCTCCGTGTAGATGGTACACACTGTTGCCCTGTTCGTCAGTAGTCGAAGGAGTGAATGTTTGTGGATGGGATGCCAGTCAAGCTTTGTCTTGGATGGTGTCAAGCTTCTTGAATGGTGTTGGAACTGCACTCATCCATAAGATGTAGAAGCAGAAGTAGGAGAGTATTCCATCACACTCCTGACTTGTGCCTTGTAGATGGCGGACAGGCTTTGGGAAGTCAGCAGGTGAGTTACTTGCTGCAGAATCCCTAGCCACTACCTAGTAGCCACAATATTTAAATGACTAGTTCAGTTTCTGGTTAATGGGTAACCCCACAACCCCCCCTTCCCCAGGATGTTGATAGTGGGGGATTTAGTGATGGTGATGCCATTGAATGTTAAGGGGCGATGCTTAGATGCTCTCTTGTTGGCTTTGATCATTGCTTGGTACTTGTGTGACGCGAATGTTACTTGTCAGCCCAAGCCTGGATATTGTCCAGGTTTTGCTGCATTTGGACATAGACTGCTTCAGTATCAGAGGAGTTGTGAATGGTGCTGAACATTGTGCAATCATCAGTGAACATTCCCCACTTCTGACCTTGTATGATGGAAGGAAGGCCATTGATGAAGCAGCTGAAGGTGGTTGGGCCTAAGACACTACCCTGAGGTACTCCTGCAGCGATGTCCTGGAAGTGAGGTGATTGACCTCCAGCAACCACAACCATCTTCCTTTGTGCTAGGTATGACTCCATCCAGTGGAGAGTTTTCCCCCCAATTCCCATTGACTTCAATTTTGCTAAGGTTTGTTGATGCCACACTTGGTCAAATGCTGCCTTGATGTCAAGGGCAGTCACTGTCACCTCACCTCTGGAGTTCAGCTGTTTTATTCATGCTTGAACCAAGGCTGTAATGAGGTCAGGAGCTGAGTGACCCTGGCCAAGGCTCCTTCAGTAAGGTCACTGAGGGACGATTTGTCTGAGTGAGACAGAGACCGAGTGAATATAATTGGGAATTTCGTTCAAAGTGGGAATTTGGTGCATGGGGGGGAAAGAGGTGCTTTGGGTAAGGTTTACTGCAAGAAGTAAAGTATGCGGAGTCGGGAGGTCGGTGAAGGAGTGAGAAGAGATGCTTTTTTTCTTTTTTTTAGCCTCCAGTATTTGATTTTTACTTTTCAGCAGAAGGAGCAGGTAAATCAGTAACTTATTATACACTAAGTTTTTATCAGTATTTTAAAGTTTACTGGCAGTGCCAAAACCTATTGGGAGGTGTAGGCTTTATTAATTAGCAATTAATTAACATTGGAGATGGCAGGGCAGGTGATGTGCTGTGATTGCATGATGTGGGAGCTTCTGGATACCAGTGTGATCCAGGGTGCAAACATCTGCAGTAAGCATTCGTGGCTGCAGGAACATCGGCTCAGAGTTATTGAGCTGAGGGCTGAGCTGCAGATAGTGCGGCACATCAGGGAGGGGGAAAGTTGCGTGGACATTTTATTCCAGGATGTGGTCACACCCCTTGGGATAGGGTCTTCTGATTTGGTCAGGGACAGGAGGGTGTCACTGCAAGTGAGACAGGTAAGGAGTGCAGGAGGCTTGACTTTTACAATTGTTCAAATGGTTCAAGGTTTTCTCAGCTTGATTGCATGAGAGTGGGGGCTGCAGGGTGGATGAGCTAACTGGCCATTGCACTGTGGTACAGGAAGTCATTCAAGCGGGGAGTAACAAAGAATGTAATGATAGTAGGGGACAGTATGGTCAGAAGGATTGACATCATTTTCTGTAGCAAAGAGCGTGAGTCCAGACAGCTGTGTTGCCTGCCCAGTGCCAGGGTTTGGGACACCTGTTCGGGGCTGGAGAGGAACTTGCAGTAGGAGAGGGGAGGACCCAGTCTTTGTGGTCCATGTAGTTACCATTGACACAGGCAGGACAAAGAAGGAGGTTCTGCATAGTCAGCGTGAGAAGCCTGTCATCAAATTAAGAAGCAGAACCTCGAAGGTCATAATCTCTGGATTATTATCTAAGCCTTGTACAAATTGGCATAGGACAAATCAGATTGGGGAGATGAATGCGTGGCTCAAAGCCTGGTGTTGGAGAAGTGGGTTCTTGTTCTGGGGTACTGGTTAAATGGGATCAGTACCAGTTGGACGATCTACACCCGAACCATGCTGGGGCCAGTGTTTTTGCTGGCCACATAATTGGGGAAGTAGAGAGGGTTTTAAACTAAGTATTGAGGGGGTGGTGGTGGTGGTGGTGGTGGTGGTGGTGGGGGGGTGGGGGGGGGGGGGGGTGGGGGTGTGCGCAAGGGCAAGGGATCAAACTTGGGAAGATGTGGTAAATCAAAGAGTAGAGACAAGGCAAAAGAGATAGATATTATTACGGGAAATGAAAAACGGACCGTGATAGGAAGGGGTAGAGAGTACAAACCTAACAGCATATCAACAGATGAGACTAGAGGTTATAAAAAGAATAAAACTAAAGTTCTGTATCTGAATTCACAAAGCATTCAGAACAAAATAGATGAACTGAGAGCACACATAAATAAGTACAATTTGATAGCCATTACAGAGATATGGCTGCAGGAGGACATGGATTAGGACCTGAATATTGAAGGGTATGTGACATTTAGGAAGGACAGGAAACGAGGAAAATGTGGAGGGGTGGCTCTGTTAGTTAATGATGGTATTAGCGCAATAGAGAGGGATGATCCAAGTTCAGGAAACTATGATTTGGAATGGTTTGGGTAGAGATGAGAAATGGTAAAGGCAAGAAGTCACTTGTGGGAGTTATGTACAGTCCCCTAATAGTAATCACATGGTAGGGTAGAACAGAAAGAAAGAAATAAAGGGAGCTTGTCAGAAAGGAACAGCGATAATCTTCGGAGATTTTAATCTACATGTAGCCTGGAAAAGTCAGATGGGCAAAGATAGCCTACATGAGTTCATAGAATGTTTTTGGGATACTTTCTTAAAACAGCATGTTCTGGAGCCAATCAAAAGGCAGACTATATTAAACCTGATATTGTGCAACGAGATGGGATAAATTAATGAGGTAGCAGCGACCATAATGATTGAATTTTACGCTCAGTTTGAGGGAGAGAGGAGTGGCTTCGAGACCATGTTTTTAAACTTAAATAAGGGCAATTATGAGGGCATGAAAACAGAGCTGGCTAAAGTGAATTGGCAAATGAGGTTAAGGGATAGGCCAAAAGAGATGAGTGGCAAACATTTAAGGAGATGGTTCAGAATATACACACACAAATAAGAAAAAGTCCAAGGGAAGGACACAGCATCTGTGGTTAACTAGAAAGGTTAAGGATAATATCAAACTTAAAAATATATATATAATTGTGCAAAGATAGGTGAAAGGTCAGAAGATTGGACAGAATATAAGGAATAGCAAATGACTAAAAGATTAATAAGGAGAGAAAATTAGGGTATGAGAGAAAGCTAGCCAGAAATATAAAAACAGTAAGAATTTCTGTGAATATTTTAAAAAGAAACGAATTAACAAAGTGAGTCTTGGTCCTATAGAAAGTGTGTGTGGAGAATTGATGATGGAAAACAAGGAGATGGCAGATGAATTGAACAGTGTTTTGCATCAGTCTTCACTGTAGAGGATACAAGTAACATTCCAGAAGCAGCTATAAGTCAGGAAATGGAAGGCAGGGAAAGTCCCATTAAGTTGGAAGATAGCAAATGTAACTCCACTATGCAAAAAGGGAGACAGAAAGCAGGAAACTACCGGCCAGTTAGCTTAACATCTTTGTAGGGAAAATGTTAGAAGCTATTATTAAAGAAGTTATAGCAGGGTACTTGGATAATCAGGTAGCGTCAACATGGTTTTTTGAAAGGAAAATAATGTTTAACCAACTCATTGGAGTTCTTTGAGGAGGTAATACATGCTGTGAATAAAAGGGAACCAATGAAAGTACTGTACTTAGATTTCCAGGAGGCATTTGATAAAGTGCCACATCAAAGGCTATTGCGTAAAATAAAAGCTCATGGTACAGGGGATAACATATTGGCATGGATATAGGATTGGCTGGCTAACAGGAAGCAGAGAGTAGGTATAAATGGGTCTTTTCCAGGTTGGCAAGATGTAACAAGTGGTGTGCCACAGGGATCAGTGCTGGGACCTCAACTGTTCACAATTTATATAAATGACTTGAATAAAGGGACGGATGGGATGGTTGCCAAATTTGCTGATGACACAAAGATAAGAAAGTAAGTTGTGAAGAGGGCGTAAGGAAGCTACAAAGTGACATAGGTTACTTGAGTGAGCAAAGATCTGACAAATGGAGTATAATGTGGAAAAATGTGAAATTGTCCATTTTGGCAGGAAGAATAAAAGAGAATCATATTAGCTAAATGGTGAGGGATTATAGAGCTCTGAGATGCAGAGGGATCTGGGTGTCTTAGTGCATGAATCACAAAAGGCTAGAATGCAGGTTCAGCAAGTAATTAGGAAAGCTAATAGAATGTTATCATTTATTGCAAGGAGAATTGAATACAGAAGTAGGGAGGTTATGCTTCAGTTTTACAGAAAACTAGTGAGAACACATCTGGAGTACTGTGTTCAGCATTGGTCACCTTATTTAAGGAAGGATGTAAATGCGTTGGAAGCAGTTCAGAGAAGGTTTACCAGACTAATACCTCGAATTGGCGGGTTGTCTTATGAGGAATGATTGGACAGGCTATGCTTGTATCTGCTGGAGTTTAGAAGAGTAAGAGGCGACTTGATTGAAACAGAAAAGATCCTGAGGGGTCTTGACAGGTGGATGTGGAGAGGATGTTTCCTCTTGTGGGAGAATCTAGAACGAGGGGGTGACTCTTTAAAAATAAGGGGTTGCCGTTTAAAACTGAGATGAGGCAAAAAATTTTCCGAGGGTCATGAGTCTTTGGGGACTCTTCCTGAAAAGGCAGTGGAAGCAGATTCTTTGAATATTGTTAAGACAGAGGCGGATAGATTCTTGGGGATGATAGATTATTGGGGGTAGGCGGGATGCGGATTTGAGATTGCTGTCAGGTCAGCCATGCCCTTATTGAATGGCAGAGCAGGCTTGAGAGGCTGAATGGCCTACTCCTCCTTGCCGCTTGATGGCACTGTTGATGACCCCCTTCCATCACTTTAATGATCGAGAGTAGACAGGTGGGGTGGTAATTGGCTGGGTTGGTTGGATTTGTCCTGCTTTTTGTGTACAGGACAGACCTGCACAATTTTCCACATTGCCACGTAGATCCCAGTGTTGTAGCTGTACTGGAACAAGTTGGCTAGGGGTACTGCAAGTTCTGGAACACAAGTCTCAGTACTATTGCCAGAATGTCATCATGGCCCCATAGCCTTTACAATATCCAGTGTCTTCAGCCATTTCTTGATATCATGTGAATCAAATTGGTAGAAGCCTGGCATCTGTAATGCTGGGGACCTCTGGCGGAGGCCAAGATAGATAATCTACTTAGCACTTTTGGCTGAAGGTTTTTTGCAAATCCTTCAGCCTTACCTTCTGCACTGATGTGCTGGGCTCCCCCATCTTTGAGGATGGGGAAATGTGTGGAGCCGCCTCTTCCAGTGGGTTGTTTTATTGTCGTCCTCCATTCACGACTGGGTTTGGCAGGACTGCAAAGCTTAGATCTGATCCATTAGTTGTGAAATCACTTAGCTCTGTTTATCACTTGCTACTTATGCTGTTTGGCATGCAAGTAGTCTTTTGTTGTAGCTTCACCAGGTTGATATCTTGTTTTTATGTGTGCCAGGTGCTGTTCCTGGCATGCCTGAACCAGGGTGATCCCCTGGCTTGATGGTAATGGTAGAGTGGGTGATATGCCAGGCCATGAGATCACAGATTGTGGTTGAGTACAATTCTGTTTGGTGCCTCATGGACGACTTGCCTCGAGTTGCTAGATCTGTTTGAAATCTATCCCATTTAGCACAGTGATAACGCCACACAACATCTATGGAGGGTATCCTCAATGTGAATACAGGACTTCGTCTCCACAAGGACTGTGCAGTAGTCACTCCTACTGATACCGGCATGGACAGATGTATCTGCAGCAGGCAGGTTGGTGATGAGGTCAAGTATGTTTTTTCCCTCTTATTGGTTCCCTCACCCCTTGCTGTAGACTCAGTCTTTTAGGACTTGGGTTGCTCAGTCTGTTGTGGTGCTACCAAGCCACTCTTGGTGATCGACATTGAAGTGCTCCCTTGCCACCCTCAGTGCTCCCTCCAAGTGGTGTCCAACAAGGAGTACTGATTCATCAGCTGGGGGTGGTGGCAGAGTAATGGTGGTTTATATGGTAATCAGCAGGAGGTTTCCTTGCCCATGTTTGACCTGATTCCATGAGACTTCATGGGGTCTGAATTGATGTTGAGGACTCTAGGGCAACTCCCTCCTAACTATAATACTGGTGCCACCTCTGTTGCGACTGTCCTGCCAGTAGGAAAGGATATGCCTAGGGATGGTGGTGTGTGGGACATTATCCGCAAGGTATGATTCTGAGAGAATGACTGTCAGGCTGTTGCTTGACTAGTCTGAGACAGCTCTCCCGATTTTGGCACAAGCTCCCAAATGTTCGCAAGGAGGACAGCGCTGAGTTTGCCGTTCTCATTTCCAGTGCCTAGGTCGATGCCGGGTGGTCTGTCTGGTTTTGTTTCTTGTTGACTTTGCTAGGCCGTTTGAGGGTATTTAAGAGTCAACCACATTGATGTATTTTTCCACAGCCTAATGAATGTCGTGGTCAGAATATGAGAGCTCTATTCCTCGAAATGATTCAGTCAAAGAAGCCTTTAATTCTTCACAATGGGCTGATTGACCTGGCATTCTTGTACCAGTGTTTTTATGCGAACCTACCAGACCAGCTCACGACCTTCACAGCTGACCTGTTTGAGATGTTTCCAGCTGGGGTTTATGATACTAAATACGCTTCAGAAGTTGAAACTCGCTTTGTGTCTTCCTACTTGGAATATGCCTACAAAAAATGGTAAGTGATTTAAAATAGTAATTTTCCTTCTGAGTTAAGTGACCAGGGAAACAATTTTTTTGAACAATGGAAAATAGGTTAATCATTTAAATCCCAGAAATCAATACTTAATATATTGCCAATTGAAGCAGCTTTCACGCTTTCAACAAATTATTTTGCTTGTCTTGAAACTATAATAAAGTGATATTAGTTAATGAATAAATGTTCATTGAGATAATTCCTTCTTGGGTGGGATGTCATAGATCTTTCGTGTCCATCATTGAGAATATACAAAGCCTTGGTTTAACATTGTAATCGAAAGGTAGCAATCCTCATTACACTGAAATGCCTGCACAATCTCTGGAATGGGGCTTGAGCCCTCAGCCTTCCGTCTGAGGTGAAAGTACCATTGCTGAGCCCAGGCTAACACAATAAGGGCACTCTTTCGCAAGAGTGGCAGGAACCTTTGTTGGCACTTGATTGATGCAGACGTGTGAAGTGTTTCGCTCCTGATCAGACGTGCCCAACCATGAGCAAAATATTAAGAGTACTTAATTGTGACTAGAGAGATGCATTTTGTAACAAAAGATTGTTATTCCAAACTCTACGCCATACGCTCTTTAAAACAAAAGTTAGAGTATATTTTTGTTGGTTGCTTTTTTTTGTGCAAAAAGCTTACTTTCTGGATAAATACTTGAAAATAAATTTAGAAAGGCAAGCAGTATCGCTTTGTTGTCATTAGAGGGAGTTTGTTGTTTACAGAGCTCTTGTAAGACCTCCGGTAGTTTGAAACATAATACTAGGCTTATGTCTGAAGTCCTGGAAAAGCATGACTGCGATTTACTTTTTTTTAATCCTGACTCTAGTAATGGTACATGGTTTCAATTTGCAGCAGAAGGGAAAATACCAGATTAATTGACACTAGCAACAATCATCTCTCCGTTGAGTTCTGTAACTATCAACAGGCATTCACAGGTTATATTGACTATCGGTACTGCAACCTCCCAGAAGCTGATGAAAAGGTTACAGAAGAGAGTAAAATGGGGATATGTGAACGGTTTTCTGTAAGTACCACTGACATCAAATTTTAACCTTTTTGGGGGGGAGGGGAGAGGAATTTTGTGAAATGATGGGGTGTTTGTACTCTTCCCATAAAATCATCTTTAGGTAGACATGATTTGACACCAGAGACCAGCTAGATGATTTGTTTCAAGCCTCTAATGTCACCTAACCAATCTAGCCTGGGATAGTCTGACAATTTTTTTCCATTATTCTTGAGTGGCATGAGGTCAGGAGCTCACTATGTGGGATTATGGGTACAAACTAACACAGAATGACCCTTATGTGCCCACTTTAATGCATAGTAATAATGGGAAGTGTGTTTCATGATGATGCACTTGTTAAATGTCTTTGCATGTCTCTTAAAAGGCTTATGGCTGGTGTCCAAATGGAATGAAATGCTCCCTGTCACACAACACTGACCTAATTATTGATGAAGATGAACGCATCAATGATAAAAGAAAGAAGAAAAAGGCAAGGAGAAAAAGGAGACAGCACTCAGTGGAATTGAGCGACAACCCTACTGAATGCATAGTTGCAGAAAACATGGTTCCTACTGATGTCCCGCCATCTAAGTTATTGTGTGACAACGCAAGTGTGGAACCAGAAAGAATGGACACTGGAGAAATAGTACAGGAAAAGCCTTTGGGTGATACACAACTCCCAGGGATCACCCTAGATGAGGAAAGTGAAGACCATCTCTGTGGTGGAGTGGAAACGCATGGGGAATTTTTAAGCAACAATAAAAAGGAAAACAACCCTGAGGATCAAAAGTGTACAGGAACTAAATTAATGGAAAAGAACAAAATGGAAAAATATGAAGGGGGCACCCACCGTGCAGGGTTTGATGCTTTCATGACTGGATTTATAATGGCTTACATTTTGATGTGGAAAAATGATAGCACAAAGATGGATCCTTGGCTCCCTGACTGCCACAATAAACTTTATCTGAGTGGGAAGGCCATTCCCTTACAGATTTGTAAAAGTTCATTCTCAAAATCCTCAAAAGCTCACCAGGCCAAGATTGAATTGCTCTGGGGAAAGCACTGAGGTCTGAACCATAAAGAAATCTAATGCAACCATTTTTTTTTAAATAAACATTTGAATTCCAGGAAAACAGCCTACAAGTATTCTTGTAAACCTGTTCAAAGAATGTAATAAATCTACAGAAAACTTCTAGGTAGTAAGAGGGATACTATTAACAATCTTTTATTATGTGTTTTCCTGGCTTACTTTGTGCTGTTGGAAAGTGACACTACTTGTTTTCCAATGTCAAATTGGATGCTGAAAGTGTGCTGTAAATACACCTCTCCATGAGGTGGCCAGCCTCATTGAAAACCTTTTATTGCCATTTGTTGAATTCAGTATGAGCAGGATCAAAGACATTCTTGTTCTCTGTACTGCATGATTTCCATTACTTGCAGCTTATGAAGTTATTTTGTTAAATGTTGATCAACTTATAACCTAGTCCTGGAACATGGAACACTTTGGGCTGGACTTGGGTGAAGTCTGCTGATCCCACCGCTATGCAGTGATCTGTGGTGTGATTCTCCCCCTCTTTGGCAGTTTAAATATAAAGTCAAAGGGATATATCTCTTGGCATTCAGCAATCAAATTAATAGTATTTAATATTTCATTTTTAATTCAAATTTTTAGTTAGTGAAGTTCTTAGCTTCTATAAATCCAAAATATCAATAGAAAACTTTTTTTAAACCTTCGACATTCCATAAATATAAAATTAGCTTTTCAGGACAAGTGAGTGTTTAACAGTAATTATGCAGGTAGTATACTGTCAAGAACCCAGTTACACTTAATTCAATAAGATATAACTTTTCCCATGTTTTTATAGCAGTGGGGTGATTTTCATGTCATTTTTCCAATTACAGTCTGGAGGTATTTTAACACAACTTCTGGATTTCTACTTAATTCTGCTTGAGTAATGAGGGCAAACAATTTTACTCATTAAAAATCTGAGTGAATATTTCAAGTAAATATAGTATATCAATCAATTTTAGCCAGATTTACATCTTCCTTCATCCCCATCTATTTTCCACAGCAGTCACTGATTTCTTCAGCAAATGCTAAATTGAGTAGTGTGTGCTGGAAGACAATTCAGCTCTATATGAAGTCTGTCACACAAAAAACTTTTCACAACATAGTTCTTAAATTATAGCTTTAATTAGAGGTCTGAATAGTAAGACATTTAGCAAAAACCCTTCATAAATAAGAAAATAGATATACAATCAACATCTTTTTCTTCCCGTTGCAAAAAGAGGAAAACATTTTTGCATAGAAATGTAGTGACATAATGTAAAGGGCTTCTTATTACAAGTGCAAATGATCTAGTTATACAAGTGTTGCTACTGCAAACTGGCAAAGGAACATTACAGCTTAGTTGTTCAAGTCTAAAATGAATTTGTAAAAGTAAATCATTGTGCTGTATTTGTAAGGAAAGCACTCCGAGCCATAGTTCAAAATACATTAGCGTTTTTTCTGAATGCAAGTGATACAGGAATTGATACTAAGTATACCTAGACAGAACAGGCCTCTTGGTAGATTAGACTATAATTCTTTAAAAGAGCATTTCCTGTTCTGTAACATCTTGCGTCAGTGTTTCTGTTGCACACGTATCCTTTCTTTACCGCAATCATCCATTCTCGGAGTATATACATGACAGCATTGTTAGCACACCTTGTTCAGTAACTTGAGGTTAACGATGTTCCTTTACAACAACTGTTGTTTTCCCTTTTTAATAGGAAAATCACCATTTTTTGATTGGAGAGAAAATGGTCATTTTAAAACTGCAAATTGCCCTCTGATCATATGTGAACATTTCAGCAGAGTGTGGGAGGAGGGAAAAGGTGATTATAGGAAATAGAACTTTCTGCAGAATTTACAAATAACATTGATTAAAAATCTCAAACCTAAGTTTCTCATATATGAAGAATGAAAAACCTCTAGGTATAGCACTGATACATGGTGTCCACTACATGAGAACCGCTGGTATCATTTTCTGATGGTACACCAAATATGTAGGGATTTTAGAAAGTGAATATATCAATTACAAAGGATATACTACTGGATTTTTGAATACTGGTGCCCAGGAACATTTTTTAATGAAAGTTTTTTTTGCTATAGCTTGATTGCAGTTCTTGCAGTTATTTATTGATGGACTGCATTAAATAAATTGTACAGTAATGTAACTGGATCATTTGCAATGGTTAAAAAGTATTTACTAGCTGACAAAAGTTCTAAAATTTACAGGGATTTTTTCATAATCATTACAAAAATAAAAAATTCCTCTAAATCTCAAGCAAAATAGTTTCCTAAGATACAGAACTGAAAACTCCAGAAAAGACCATTTTGTTCATACATACATCAAGCTTCAAAGTGGACTCACTTCTGACAACACCCTTCAAGAATGTTATTTTTGTTGTTGGATAAAAATTTGAAAGCAAAATAACAAACATGCAATAGTTCCCGTTTCTCCAATGAATTAAAAAAGATGCAATGACTATAGAAGATTCCAAGACGGAAACTGCACACTTCAAATAATTCGTAATTAATAGAGTTAATATATCTACTTAGCAGTAATATTTCGAACATGATCAGCAAAAGCAACTAAAACTCAGTTTGTTGCTGCAGATTTTGTATATAGGAAAACTTAAAAATGCAAACATTTTTTGACATTGAGGCACCATAAAGCATGATTGTAATGATTAACAGGGGAACTTATCCATTAATGGCTTTCCTGGAAAATTGACATATTAGCTGAAATTGCACAATTTCAGATGCCTGTTGATAAGTTGCACTCCACAATCTGATGCTAAGTGTTGGCTGTATCTCTGTTTCAATGAAGTAGTATCCTTGAGATCTATGAATTAAATGGCTGTTTGGAGCCTGGAGTTTCACTGATTAAGGCATCAGGCTTTGGTTGCTCAAAATATGGGTGTGAAGAACAGAGAAAGTTCCCACTTCTGAAAATTACACTGGGAAGGAGAAAATAGGTGGGAAGTAAATCTAACTACAAAGTGGAAATTTAAAACAATGAGTACAACAATCATCAAATTTGAGTATTGCTGAAAAAAGACAAAGCTTTTCATCTTGCCCTCACCAGGACAATTTACAAGAATACCAAATGTAAAGGAAACAAGTGCATTGCCCTAGGAAATTTTACATACTCAGAGCCCTGTCCTTTGCAGACACAAAGAATACTTACACACATTGTGCCTTTTTTAACTAAACAAAATAGGTGACAGCCATTCTTTGGTTCATTCCCCAGGGCAATGCCTTGACAAGAGTCAACTTACCTGGTTTTAATTTAAACAAAGCTTGGCAGTTAACTTAAGTCATCAGTTATCTGGTGCATTCTCCATGGCTACGCCTCTACCAATCAGCACTATCTTCTCATCAGCATAAATTGTTGTTCCCTTTACATCTGGTATTCTTGAGGGGTGCAAGACGCAAAGCTTCAACAACGCATGTCTTATTTCAGCAATGCTCAAGTTCTGCACTACCAAATGATTATTTATTAAATTCTTTTAAGACAGACTTGCTAAATGGACAAAAGGATGTCTAGCTTTGAGTGTCAAATGACATTTAGTAAACAAATGAATCAGTGAAATACTTCAGTGAAAGACCACCCATTGATAATCTGAAATCCAACCAAAACATAAATCTGGAATGGGCTCACCTGAAATAAAAAAATCCATTCCCCCAACCATACTAAAACATTTTGACAACTGAGCTACTTCATTAAAAAAGACTTGAAATCAACACCTTAAATTTTATTGCCAAAAGTACATCTTTCCCACCTTGCCAATTGATTTTACTGAATAATGCAATTCAAAAAAATGCAAGGTGCATAATATACACTTAGTGGAACATTTCACTGCAGGGAATCCATTTGTGATCTCACTATTACCATTATTTAAATAGATGGCTCAAAAGTTAGTGCCAATATAAACAAATGAATCCTACTGTGTAAAAATAATCAAACTGCTGTTCATGTTACATTCAATCAGCAGCTGAATCACAAAGCAATTCCCATTTATACGCATGTACTGTAATAAATGGTTCCTGAATGGCCTATTCCTAAAAAGTTAAATGAACTAAATTTATCACTTTTGTAAATTATTGGCAGGTTACACATGGATTTAGAGTTGCCAACCTCCCATTGCTTCTCCAGCATAATTGATACAGATATCGCAGGACCTAGCTGGAACTTCCCAAACAGAGCATTGTGTTGAATGCTCAATCCATCCCAAATTGGTGAAATTCCATTTCAATGAAACAAAATTAGTCATTGCTTTTTCTGAGCATAGGTTGTTCTGATCAAATATCCATTTCAGATTGTTACATTATATTTTTATTCTAAAAAGCTGTTTCATGATTCAAACCTACATAGGTGTGAACCAGTTCTTTAAAATTACATGCAACTGCTGATGGCTTACATGGTCCAATGTCATGAGTTATTGAAGCCTGTATCTCTACATCCTCCTTCTCTCCTCCCCCACCCCCCAATGTCTGAAATAGTATTGGTTGAAACAAAATGCACAAACTAGTGCACATTTGGTATTCAAACATACCAATATTGGTTTCGCACACTGAATTCATCCATTTTTGTGCAAAGGGGGAAAAAGCTAAGTGCATGCATGGAGTGCTTGTAACACCCATGTCTGCAGTAACACTGACAGAAATATGGAAATGTCACAAAGAAACTGATGGGGAAGTAGAGAATTATTTATCAAATAAAAATAAACATGCTTCAGTTCAAAAGCTGTGATATACATGGCTTAAACATAATCCTAGAGACAAAGTTCCTGAATAACGCACTGAAGAATAATTTCAACACTGGCACTTTGATCAAAAGCACAGATGCAATGCTTCCCTCTCAATGAACCCATGTAAACTGAAAAAATACATTGCCAAATGTCTATAAATGAGTACACTACCTATGAATGAAACTATTTACACGTTACCTTTTATAACCTCAGTATGTTCCTAGTGCTTTATAGCCAATGGGGTACTTTTGAAGTGTAGTCACTGTTGTAACGTAGGGAATGCAGTAGCTAATTTGCACACAGCAATGACCCAATACAGCAATGAGATACATGAACAAGTCATATCTTTTTTTTAATGAAATGATTAGTTGAGGGATAAACATTGGTCAGGACACCAGGGAGAATTCCCCTACTCTTAATGAACACAATTATAGGAAGTTTTGCATCCATCTGAGAGCTGATGAGCATCTCAACTGAAAAACACCACCCCTGGCAGTGCAAAACTCTCTCAGTATTGCGCTTAAGTGTTAAACGGGACTGGATTATGTGAAGTCATTAGAATGGAATTTGAATCCACAACTTCCTGACACAGGTGAAGGTGTTACCAATCAGCCAAGGCTGATACCACAATACAAATCAGAATGATACTTGTGGGAATACTTCAGCTATCTCTACAAGTTTAGAGCAACTTTTATATTTCACCACAAAGAGATGGAGATTAAGGGCAAGTACATTCGAAACATGGTATTAATCTTATGCTCCAATTCCTCTATTAAGATCAGAAACAATTCAGCAATGAAAAGCATGCCTGAAATTTATGCAGTTTATCCATAATGCAAGGCTTAAAAATGGAGACCGGCCAAAACTCATTGCCCAACATTATATTGGATAGGTTTCTTCACAGTGAAAAAAATGCAGCTTCAGTGGTCTGACAAATTCTAGTAATTGAGTGCTAGGGTACAGAGCTTGCTCTGTTATCAAATATACAGAAATTCAAAATAACTTACAATAGCTACACGTCACTTTGTGCAATATTTTTTGTGCAAACCACAAGGTGAAGCCAAACCATCACATTCTTGTCATTCTACTCAATTACTTTTATGTAACATTCAATATTAGAAATGCTGAGTCATTAAGAAATGTGGCCTTTTTACATAGATAGTTATTTGTTGGTTTTCACCCAAATATTCCTAAAACCAAATGGCCTTCCATTCAGCTCCACACTAACAGCCATGTAATGCACCTTCTTGTTTTTGGCCAAAAAATAGAGTGCAAATGCATTTGTTTGTAACAGTTTGTAAGGTTGGAGGATTTTGGATGCAATGGCTTTGCATTTTGCGCACACGTTAACTACATCAAAAAGAAAACCACAAGGCATTTGTAAAATGAGATTCCACTTGGTTTCTGATTCATTTGTGCTTAACTGCCTGGTTCCCATTTATGGAATGCAAAATAGCAAAAATTCTATTGTGTTATCTATTGCAAAATCTTGCTTTCTGACTTAATTCTAAATTAAATTGTGAAATTTTAATAGTACACACCAGGTAAAAGCTAAAGTTTCCTTACATAACATAGTACATCTTAGGTATGTGTCCGATTTCTTGAATGTGTGCAGCGCAAGCCAAACAAGCACAAAGCCTTCTATAAATCAGGATCCGATGTTTGAGATGAGAACAAGCAGTAACGATTGAGAGCCAATAAGTGACTGATTTGATGTCTTGGACCATTACAGCAATTTTAAAATGGTGCTAAACTTCTGTACAAGTGTGTGCATTTCTTGAATGAAATAGCACATAACTGTTGCATGCCACAAATAAGCACCTGGATTTATCTAGTATGTATGATCCAAATATGTGTACACCATTTTGGGAACATTTCTGTACAAAACCTACTAAAATCAGTTAAAAGTCTTTAGATATATGGTCTGTAAATATAAATGGGACCTTATGCATATTCTTCACACATTATGAAAAACGCAAAGCATCTACAGTATACAGTCCTACACTTCTGTTATTACTTATTCTCACTGTTACTCAGCCAAGCTTAGGGCAAATGTTTTCAAATAGAATTTTTTTTGGTGTCAAATGCACACAAATGAGAGTAAAATCAAGCTCAGCTGCAATGCCCTTACTCAAGGTCAAGGCTTGCAAATAAAAGCCTGTGGGTGAGAAGCCAGAATACTCTTGGTGCCTGTCGAACCATTTCTCACATGGAGCCAAACCCTTCCTGAAATCAACACCTGAGAGTCCAACTAGAACTTAAAAGTCTATAACCTCACAGGTGGCATCAGGTTTATTTTGCCCAAAATGATAGCAATAATCTAATTCAAGTATCAACAGCAAAACTGTGACATCTACAGCAATTGTGATAGCAATACTGTGACTTTGCCATCTTCCCCTGCTTCCTTCCAAAAAATAAACATACTGCTTGTATTTTTATTGTGCAATGATTTTGCTTTGTTGCATATGACTAACTTTTATTCCATTGATAACGTTATCCAAATCTATGTGCTGGTAACTCCCCTTGAATAGTACATAGAGATGCAATACATAGTATTTCTGTACACTTGGAATCAGTAACCCATTAACATTTTAGTTGCACATTCTAATCGGGAAATAAGATTCATAACTGCATAATACCATTGTAATTTACACCAAAATTTATGGGTTTTGATCACAATTAGGTTACTTCCTGGGATTTCAACACTGTTCACAAACATCATAACGAAGTATGGGTTTGCACTTAAATAGAAAAATGCCATTTTAGTAACCCAAACCATGGCCAATATAAAGACTGGGTATTGCTAGAAGGTGCCAAGACAAATGGATCACCATCTTAAAGTAAAACACATTAAATTGCATGGCACTCTATGCTGAAATACTATAATTTAGCTCTTTACCCCACCAAGAGCTGTAGTTTGTGAAACGTACAAGTTAGCAATTAAAATGAATCAGAAGTGCAACTTCCATCACCGTCTTAACTAAAATGGGAGTGAGCAGAGCTACAAGGATCTGTATTCACTCTGTTTTAGATCACATTAATCATGCTTCTTTATTCCTTTATCCAGAAACTTCTTTTTACCTTGGCAAACAGATCTGTGTGCTATTCTTGCAAATTGCTTACAAGAGAAATAATCATTGATATTACTAATATTTATGAGATTAAAAACTAAATTGTCGAAGATTAAGCAATTCATGCCCTTGAGGAGTCACAGGAGTATGTTTGTACAGTGAATTATATGAATTGAACTAAAATCTGTGGAAATGTTTAATACAAAAAGACTCAAAACAATGCAAATAGCACACATAACAAATGAAAGTAATGAGTCAAACACATTTTCCAGCTTGACCAAGTCTGTTTTTTTTAAAAAGCATTATGAGAACAACACTGGACTGCTGCTTCACCATTACAGTACTATAATTTGGAGAGTCAGACTGGATGCTAATTAAAAGGTGACTGGTATTCATGAGATATGAAAATATATATACACAAATAAAATTAATTTTTTTGAATTAAAGTAACAAAAGAAAATTAGAAGTGTTGATCAATTAATTTAAATTCATGGGCCCGAACAATAAAATTTCCCATCAAATTTGGCTCATTGTATATCAAAAGGATTGATGTCAGGAAACCTCTGCAATGCAGTATGAAGCACAGCCATGGGAAAGCCTGGAGTATGTTTGAAAAAGTCAACTGAAGATAATCTGAAGCAAATTCCCCATTAGCTCAGGTGCAAATTAAATGCACCAATTTACCTTGATGCAGATTTATTTTTAATCCAGATTAGATCCAGACCAGTAGCCCTAGTTTAAACAGGGTGTATAAGAACCATTGTTTTGTAATTCACATTCATGATTAAAATCTAATTAACTGATTAAATGAAATAGAAGAGTCTACAATCTGTGAAGTGCAGCAGTAAACACATGTGCAAGATACTTCAGGACACGGATAGGAAGAAGGGTAACAGGGAAGGCAAATAAACATTTGAAACACAGCCTAGCAGCCAGTTACAAAGCAGCAAAGGATGTTGTAGAAAAAGTTCACCAACCTGCATAATGCATGGCATTTTTGGGGGAAAGAGGAAGACGAAAAATCTAATTCAAACAGAATTTCCATATTATAATAAAACTGCATTTCACAGGGTTCAAAAAAGATAAATACACCATGCCTTTTTTGTTAATTAAACATTTATGGCGCTAATCCTGTGGGTTAACCCATTTTAAACTATAATTTATATGGCACCATGCTGCTATACATCTGACTCTAGTTACAGTAGTCCAGGTTGAAATACAAAATATACAGTAGTAACATCTTTCAAGCTATAGGAAAGAAAGTGATGAAGTGCTTCTCTTGTGTAAGAAACCCTGGTGATCCACCTCTTCAATTTGAGTAAAACAGTTAAATTTAGAAAAAAATATATATTTTTGTGGACCAAGGGAAGACCAAATTGACATCCAACACAGATTATATACTGGTACCCTAGGACATGCAGGCTATTCTAATAATGATACTGTGTTCATTGTTGCACCCAAGTCTGCCTGAGATAAGAACACAAGTAAATATAACCACATGCACTCTTAAATAACCTTCATGCAGCATTAGGGACCTAATCTTGAGTTAATAGGGCAAAATCTCCCAAATATGGAAAATGCAAAATGAAACTGGTATTTTATAATTGAATTACCCAATTGATTTTCACTAAAATATATGATAGCTACAGGTCAATCGATGATACAGTAAACTGCATCAGAATTGAGGAATTTTTTAAAAAATAAATATCTTAATTGCATTCAAATTAAGAATAGAATGGCCATCTCGCATAGATTAATTCAAACCATGAAGGATCCTACAAATACTGAAATTTGCCAAAGAATATACTGCGTGTACGCTGATATTAACATTAAAAGGGGGAAGGATAGACTTAGTTACTTTATAAACTACTGCCATAAAGGTTCGACAACTTGTAGGGGATTCAGAAAGTTTACCCAAATGAGACAATTAATAACACTGGTCTACCACCACATTTTAAGCCAAATAATTTATCAGAACAGACTGATGTCCATGGTACCAGCATTCACCTGTTGAAACAGCTTTGGAATTTTAGTCTCTCTCATATACCTTTTCTGACAAAATAAAAGTAACTAAATTTTTATTAGGCAGAAATATCCGTTATATGACACCTCTCTATACAATATTAATACATGCGTGCCTTTTAAATGTCACATTTTGACTGAAGATGACATGGATTTGAAGTCATGCATGGAGTCAGTACTACAGATGAATGCCCTTCCACGTCAGATGCTTCAGCTGGAAAAACAGAACTACTTGGGTTTACTTTACCATCTTGCTCCAGGGCAATATTTACACTGAAAGGTTCTGGTATTGCTAATTTAGACATGTCCCTCTGCATTTCTTGTTCCTCCATTTCTTCACCAGAAACTGAGCTATCCCAGTGACTGAATGATGTACTGTCTAAATTTGGTCCATTACCTCCAGTAATGCTATTACAATTCAGACTTTCTTGGTCAAGGACAGTCACATTTTCATTGGTTTTTAACTTTAATAGTGTCCCGTTCTTTGTATATGTTTCATTTTCATCCTGCGGAAACTCACTTCCTGAACAGTCCATAGAAAATTGTTCTAATGATTCAGATTCCTGCGTCTGAGGTTTGAACTTAAATGGTGGGATTTCCAAGTCAAAGTATCTGGAGCTGCTTGACACTTTCTGCCGCACATCTGTTCCTAGCTGCACAGGGTCACATTTCCCAAGCGTTAATGAAAAGGGTCCAAAACTGTGACATTCTTTTGTTGGAAGATCAGGTGAAACTGGAAGGGACCGATATTGTCGCTCAGAGGGTAAAGATTCCTGAAAGTCCCCACTGCAGTACTGTTTCACTTGGGATACAGAAGTGACTGGGTAGTTTACAGCATCAGGTGAAGGCAGGTCAAATGCAAGTGATATTACTGATTTACTTGGTGTGTCCACAAACTTGATCTTTCCACCTTTCAGGTCCTGTCTGGCACTGAAAGGATTAATCTTGCGTAATGTCCCCTTATTAGGGGTATAGTATGGATCTTGGACATTAATCTTCCGACTGCTTTTCCGTGTAAAGAAATCCGACTGACTACGAGAAAGCCATATATTGCGACGAGGCCGAGGTGATTTGGGTGGAATCTTGTCACCCGGAAGTCTAAGAGGGCTGCACCTTTTCAGTGCCAGTCCTTTCTCTCCAGCACCTACAAATAATCACAAAATAAAAAGTATTAGAACTAAGAGTACTATGTTTACAGCTTGAAGATTACTTTAATCTATCCGTATTATACTTACAAGTAACAATGTCTTGCATAAACAACCAGATGGCAGTAACACTACAGTACTATTGAGAAATGCAATTGCCCTTTTGTCAGTTTATTTTTGAAGTATTCCAGTTTAAACATAAGCACTTCCTAGATAAATACTAAGCAAATGTTCAAAGTAAAAGCAGCAAGGGTATTTTCTACTGAATGACATGCTGGAAGGGCGGGGGGGAGAAATCTACACCCTCCCAGTGACAACATTTCATTTTGGAATAAATATACTGCAAGAAAAAGCTCTACAATAGCCTTTACTGCCTCTATTTTTTAAATAAAACATAAGTTTTTCAAGTTTTTCTTTCAAATATGTACAAAATGTCTTTTCTCAATCAAGATTCAAACTTGGCCATTTTCAGGCACACGAGCCCTGATATAACACCCCATAAGGAAAAAAAGGGTAAGGGGACAGGGGTGGTTAAACATTAAAATTTAGGAACACATATGTGCCTGTGTAATTTTTCTTTTAAAAAGCCATGGGCATGTCATGCTTGTGTCCCATTTTGGAGAGGTGGGGCACTTCATCAATCATACTTAAAATCAGCCTTCCACAATGTAACTGGGAGCACGATTTAAATTTCACAGCTACCAAGCTGGGTTTCCCAGGAGTCAGCAGCTGCATTTTAAAAGAAGGAATTAGTTTCTTGAACATGAAGAATGTTTGTAGTTATGGGGAGTGAACAGGAGAACGGAATAGGACTAGCCAGAGAAAAACCCAGGGAACTTGATAGGCCAATGTTGTAACAACCTATGATTCCACAACTTGTTTTCAAATGATAGATGCTCCTCAACAGAGGTGGAAGATCCACACAGCTCAGCAATATTAAACCACACCTGGCCAACTGAGGACAAAAAAATAAAATGGCAGTCAGTCCCAACTGTTTACATTTTCCACCAGTGGCACTGGAAGAGTCTTGGAAAACCACCAAGTTCGTTCTTACCTCCTCCAGCAGTCGTGCCACCTCACTTACATTACAATGCTGCATCTTGCAGCAATAATGCAATGTAATGGGTTACCTGTATTTTTAAATAAAAATATACAACTCTTTTAGTGAAAATGAGGACAAATCCATTAAACTATCTGATCCTTAAGCATATAGCTTTAAATAATAGGTTATCTATTTGCTATACTGGAATACTCTTTTCTTCCAATTCAGGCACTTGCCTGAAGACGTGACACTTGCTGAAATACATTTCAACAGATGCTGGCATGTGTTCCATTGCTTGCTCAAGTGGCCATTTTTCATCCATGAACCTAATATACCCAGCTACAGGACCATAAAAAGCATCAGTGAAGCCCAACCAAATTTTCTGTAGCCCAAATTTTGAGCAGAACTAATTGGATTGTCCAGAGTTATAATCTTTGTATTTCCCTTTCCTACCCCAGGAGGCATTAAAACCTGTGGATTTTTGGGCTGCTTATCTATTGATTGCTCTAGGTAAACCCCTTGCATCCTAAGTCATGCAGTTAGAGGTAGCAAAGTACATCAAAATGCGGCTTAATTCTGTTATGAGGACAAGACTGAAGGACATCTTCACACCAAATAATCACATAGGAAAGCAGCAAACAAATCAGGGCTTTCCCTGGGCTTCTTCACCAACAAGCTGGAGATTGTGCAAATTATTCCCAATATTGTTCTTGTAGAAAAGCTAAATTTAAATTACAAAAGCTTTTTACAGCTGCTCAAGGAAATATAGCTCACTTTTCTTTTGCAAGTATGCATTCTCGCTGATTTAACCTTAACTTTGAACGACGGTATAAGATGGATCATAGTAAGATTTCACACCCTGCTCCATCTTCCCTTACATTGAAGTCAACCTGACAAATGATTATATATCCCCCATTTCATACCATTACCCAAAGTTAAATTTATTGCATTATACTTTAGCTAATCAATATGCAATATGTTCATTAATCATTTAAAAAAATGATTTTCAGAGTCTTCAGCAAGAGACTTCAGATACAATAGATTGAAATCAACAAAATAAATGCTGCAATACACAATGCCGATGAAAACGACCTTGAGAAAAGTTACAATAAATGTGACTTCAGGTGACAGATTGTACTATTTTATAGATCACTTTGCTCAACATATCCTGGCGGTATGGGGTGCTAAGAAAACAATTACACCTCATTAACACTAAGAGGCAAAAAATTAGGGAGATTTTAAATTTAATTTTTAATGTACCTTTTTCTCTTCCTCTCAACATTAGATATATTTTAATTATGCCATGACTTTACATCTGAAACCATTAAAGGGGATGGTAGCACAGTGGTAATGTTACTAGACTAGTGATCCAGAGGCTCAGACTTCTGTCGGGGACATGAGTTCAAATCCCACCACAGCAGCTGTGGAAATTTAAATGCAATAAATTAATCAATCTAAAATAAAAAGCTAGTCTCAGTAATGATGATCATGAAACTACCAGATTGTCATAAAAAGCCATCTGATTCATGAAGGACCTTCTTGAAGGAAATCTTAACCAGATCTGACTTAACTCCAGACCTATAGTACTGTGGTTGGCTCTTCTGCCCTCTGAAATGACCCTGCATGCCACTCAGTTGTATCAAACAACTATAGAAAGTGAAACGTTATAAAACCGGACAGTCATGCTCACAGAATCATATCTTACAGCCAATGTCCTAGACTCCTCCATTACCATCTCTGGCTATGTTCTCTGCAACCGTCAGGATAGACAGATCAGAGGTAACGACACTGTGGTATAAAGTTGGGATGGGGTAACCCTGGGAGTCCTCAACTTTGACTCCGAACCCAATCACATCTCATAGCATTAGGTCAAACATGGGCAAAGAAGTCTCTTGTCGATTCTAAATTAACGTACCCTACACCCCAGATCCTTTAGCTAATGAATCAGTAGTCCTCCGTGTTGAACACCACTTTGAAAAATTACTGAGGGTAATAAGAGTACAGAAGGTACTCTGAATGATGGGGCTTCAACGTCCATTACCAAGAGTGACCGTTAACATCGCTGACGAGTGAGCTGACCAAAGCCTGAAGGACATATTGCCATACAGGCCCACAGCAGATGGAGAGAGAACCAATCAAGTAGGTTTTGCCCTCTTGCTAAGTCCTCCCCAATCTATCTGTTGTAGATGCTGTCCATGACGGTATGGATAGAAGTGACCACAAAATCACATCTTCACACTAAGGACAAGCTCCATCATGTTATGTGGCACTAACACTGTGATAAATGGTATAGATTCAGAACAGATCTAGCAGCTCAAAACTAGGCATCCATGAGGCACTGTGAGCCATCAGCAGAATATCATTCAATCACAGTCTATACCCTCATGGCCCTGCAATGCCTCACTCTACTGTTACCATCAAGCCAGCAGACCAAACCTGGTTCAATGAGGAGCACAGCAGAGCATGCCAGGAGCAGCACCAGGTATATCCAAAAATGAGGTGCCAATCTGGTGAAGCTATAACATAGGACAGTTTACATGCTAAACAATGGAAGGAGCATCCGATAAATACAGCAATGTAATCCCGCAACCGACAAGTCAGATCAATGCTCTGCAGTACTGCTACAGCCAGTCATGAATGGTGGTGGACAGTTAAACAACTAACCAGAGGAGGAGGCTCCACAAATATTCCCACCCTCAATGATGGTGGAACCCAGCACATCAGTGCAAAGGCTGAAGCATTTGCAACCATCTTCAGCCAGGATGATCAATCTCAGCTGCCTCCTGACATCCCCAGCATCACAGATACCAGTCTTTAGGTAATAATATATGGAATGAATTAAATTAAGGCAACGATACAACAGTCCCTGACAACATTCAGCAGTAGTATTGAAAACATTCTCCAGAACTAGCGTTTCCCTGGCTAAGCTGTTCTAGTACAGCAATAACATTGGCATTTATCCAGGCAATGTGGAAAATTACCCAGGTACATCCTATCCACAAAAAGCAGGACAAACCCAATCTGGCTAATTACCACCCCACCAGTCTACCCTCAACCATCAGCAAAGTGATAGATGGCGTGGTTAACGGTGTAGTTAATGATGCAATAAAGCAAAACTTAGCACAAGTTTGTTCATGATGTTCGGATGGGTTCCGCTGGGGCACTCAGCTCTAAACCTCGTTAAATCTTGATCCAAACATGGACAAAAGAGGTTAAGTGAGAGTAACTTCCCTTGACATCAAGGGAGCATTTGACCAAATTCAGCCTCAAGGAGCCCCAGCAAAATTGAAATCAATAGGAATAGGGGGAAAACTCTCCACTGGTTGGAGTCATGCCTAGCACAGCAGCCTAGATGGCTGTAGTTCTAGGAGGCCAATCATCTCAACCCCAGGACTTTGCTGCAGGAGATCCTCAGCATAGTATCCTTGGCCCAACCATCTTCAACTGTTTCATTAATGAACTTTCTTCCATCATAAGATCAGGAGTGGGGATGTTCAGTGATGATTACAGTGTAATTCCATTCACAACTCCCCATGCACTGAACAATATGTGCCTGCATGCAGCAAGACTTGCACAACGTTCAGGCTTAGGCTGATAAGTGGGAAGTAACATTCATGCCATGCAAGTGCCATGCAATGACCATCTCTGACTAGAGAGAGTTGAACCAGTACCCCTTGACATTTAACGGCTTTATCATAGCTGAATCGCCACATCAACACCTTGAGGGTTATCATCGACCAGAAACTTAACTGGACCAGCCATATAAATACTGTGTCTGCAAGAGCAGGCCAGAGACTGGGAATTCTGAGGAGACTAACTCACCTCCTGACTCCCCAAAGCCTGTCCACCATCCAAGAGCACAAGTCAGGAGTATGATGGAATACTCTCCACTTGCTTGTATGAGTGTAGCTCCAACAATACTCAGGAAATTCAACAGAATCCAGGACAAAGCAGCCTGCTTGATCAGTGCCCCATCTACTACCTTATGCATTCACTCACTCCATAACCAGCGCACCATGGCAGCAGTGTGTACCCGCTACAAGATGCAGTGCAGCATCTCACCAAGGCTCCTTCAACAGCACCTTCCAAACTTGCAACCTTTAGCACATCGAAGGGCAAGGGAAATAGATGCATGGGAACGCCACTGTCTACAAGTTTCCAAGTAATCCACCATCCTGTTTTGTAACTATATCATCACTCTTTCGCTATCACTGCATCAAGATCCTGGAACTAGCGCAGCACAATGGGCGTACATACAAAAAGGCGGCTCACCAGCTTCTCAAGGGCAATTAGGGACAGACAATAAATGCTAGCTTTACAAGGACACTCACATCCCATGAATGAATTAAAAAAATAGAAATTCTCCATATATGGAAATCAGAAATAAGAGTATAAATAAAGCAATCATAACAAACTCAGATGGTGATTTGATTGAAGTTTATAAGATCCTGAACAGTCTCGACAAGGTGGATGTGAGAAGCATGTCTCCTCTTGTGAGTCCAGAATTAGGGAGCATTATTTTAAAATTAGGGGTCGCCCTTACAGGACAGAGATGAGGAGGATTTTTTTTCTCAGAGGGTTGTGCGACTTTGGAACTCTGCCTCAGAAGGCAGTGGAAGCAGGGTCATTGATTATTTTTAAGGCAGAGGTAGATTGATTCCCTTGCCTAACAAGAATCTAAGGTTATCGGCGGGTAGATGGGAATATGGAATTTGAAACACAAACAGATCAGTCATGATCTTACTGAATGGCGGAGGAGGCTCGATGGGCCCGAACGGCCTACATCTGCTCCTTTTTCACATGTTTGTCTATGTTTGTAATGTTTATACACGTTTCTAATGCCTTCAACCCTGGATTCCAATTTCAATGCTTACTGAAAACTTGTATCAAATTTATTTCCAGGTGCCACCTCCTTATTCCTCACCCAAGATGGACTGCTCTAAATATGTCTGAATGTTGAAATTGATCACTAAAAAAGGACTGGTCATAGTTTTATTTTATTTTTTTTAAATACCTGGCAGTCACTTCTTGCTCCCCCCTTTACAGCAAGGAGAACAGAGGCTCAAAATGAAGACTTTTTGGTCATAAAACTGCATTTCACTGCCTTTGAAAATCGGATGAAGCATCAATTAATGCCCCACCCTCATCTCAAGATCACACCTGGGCTGAAAAGTGCAACTGAAAGGTCACCATTTTAATTATAATTTATTATATGAATTGTTCAGCAAAGTAGGTGTGGCATGCTGCACAGTTCATAGCGACCGGTTTCAACATCAGTATAAGCAGGAAGGTTTGGAGAATTTTCGTACGGTTAAATTGTTTTTCACTTCAGAGTACAAAACAGCATTAAGTGACAGCTTAATGTAAGATAATACAGGCCATATGGAATTGCATACCTTTCTGGATCAATGTTCGGGAACTGCAAATTCAAAAGCGTTAGCAAACATTCATTAGAGTGAAGTTTCCACTCTGGGTGCAATCAGGAAACTGGGTATAAATTGTGCTTGAAATTGGTGTTTTTTCCGAAGTGCTTTTAAGTTTCCACCCAAACTCTTTTGCATAAGTAAATGTAAAATCTTCCGTAACCCAGTGCAGTGTAACAGAATATAGTCATTAGTTTAAAAAAAATTCATTAATGTAAGAGTAGTAACCTGGTACAGTTTTATTAATAGAGTCGAAAATCTCTACTCAAAAATAGCAGTGTCCAGTCCTCTTCCACCTGTAGGTAACTTGGTGTTAGACTGCCAAAAATTACATAAAAACTATAATGAACCATTTACTAGTTTAATTGGTGTACACGTGTCAGCTTCTTAGTAAATAAAATATCTAACATTAAAAACATGCAAATTAGCACCTAAAAATAGCTCAAATTGAAAAGCCTCCTTGAATGTCCCCAGATGGGCACAATCAGCAGGAACCTGCCTCATTATTTAAATCTTGGGGACAGCCAGCTTCTGGCAGAAATTATTTTTAAACTAGCAGTAAAGACCACTGAGCTCTATTATGCTTGACGTAATTTCAGTTCAAGATACCCCAATTTTTTCTGCTGGTTCAGCAATTTCACCTATTTTGTGCTGATAATATTAGCGCAAACTCTAACCCATTGCATTTATGGATTTATGAACTGGATTTTTTCAATAGTAGGATCCAATATCATTGCTCTATATAGTTCAAAATACAACAGTGCTGCAAGATTTCAATGCAGTAAAAATTCAACTCCCATTGTTAACACATTATCATCGCACTCAACAACCTCTGATTTTTACTTAAAAGTAAGGCATCTATTTGACAATCTGGACAATTAAAAAATTAATGCTTACTTTTCTGAAGATTAATTGGCTTGGTCTCTCTAACTTCTTCACTGTTAACAGATCTCTCTTGGCCCTCATCTTGTAGGTGTTGCATAATCTCTTCTATCATTTTTACTATTTCTGGAAAGGACGGACGGAGCTTTGGATCCATCTGAAGAAAAAAAACTAACATTTCATGTTCAGCCACCACAAAGCGAATCACAGTTAATGGTTTATATTTGAAATCCGTTAGCTCATTTGAACAAAATCTAAAGTGAGAACAACTTTACTTTTTCATCTTATTCATTTTAAATTTCACTAATGCCCAATAGTAAGGTATTAGTATAAAGTAGGTTCCATCACAGGCATTGGGTATATCAGGGATATATATTTACTGCCACTGGGAGGTGATGATAACTTGTACAAGGCAATGATAGATTCACCAGGATGATAAATTATGAGAGCTTTGAGGTCTGGGGTTGGTTCCACCAGAGGGAAAAAGAAACTCAACAGGAGATTTTTAAAGTTATGAAGTGTTCTGATAGGGTGAAGAGAGAATCCATTTTCTCTTAACTGGAGAGGCAGTGAAGGGTCATCATTTTAAAAATCTTTAAGAAAGCAAGCAAAGAGGCTAGAAGTTTCTTTACCCATGGAGTTATAATGTTTAAAGGAAATACCAGTGTAGCTGAGAAAGGACAAATCAATATATATTTGAAACAACCAAAGGCTATGGTGGTGAGACAGCTGGGCAATAAATCTCATTTTTCTTTGCTCTGCCACCCATGGTGGTCCAAATGGTTATCTTCTGCACAAGTTCATTTTACCTAAATAATATCCAAATTTAGATTCTATATATAAGTTTCTTCATATGTTTAACACTACCAATTTTTAACTGCTGATTTTGACACCAGGGAAGAGTACACCTCTGAATGACTGTTCTATGCAGGTTCCATTATAGCTGCTCTGTGTACTTCAAATGCTGTAAACCTTTAACATGCTAAAATTAAGTCATCTATAATTAAATACTTTCATTCTTTAATGGTAATGTTATTCACAAAATATTATGTTCCACTTCTGTCAACAATACACTATTAATACACTCAAGACACATACAGCATGGATCAAATATTTTATACAGATTCCTATGGAATCCCTGAAAATACACCTCAAGTCAATACAGCTAGACATAGAACAAGACTAGGCCATTTAGCCCCTCAAAATCCTTCTGCCATTCAATGAAATCATGGTTAATCTATGACATAACTCCAAGTACCCATCCTTGCCCCACATCCCTTAATACAAAAATTCATCAATCTTAGTATTAAAATTAAGAATTCATCTAGCATTGTCATCGGCGGAAGAGAATTCCAAACTAATGTCTCCTAATTTCACTCCTGAAAAATCTAGCTTTAATTTTTATACTATGACCCCTGGTCCTAGACTCATCAACTAACAAAAATAGTTTCTCCCATTTCCCTTAATAGTTTGCAAATTTCAATCAGATCACCTATTAATCTTGTTACAATCCCTGGGGAACTGGAAACCAAAATAACCAAATTTACCAAACAACACCAAATGAAGGAATTACCAAGATTTCTTATACTTTACCATTAATCAGAACCAATGAAAACTAAACATGAAATAACAAATTATATTTCAAATAAAAGATAAATTTCACTTTAAATAGTCAATACAGCAAAATACATCTTATATAACCGCAATCACCTACATCACTCCTCTCATACATGTGGTACCACATGCAGTTCAAAAGTTTCCCTAACTCGGCCTCTGGTACATAGGACCTTTCACTTTCCCACTCAATCAATTCAGCCCTGGAGTTCACCGGCAGTCATAGTCCAAGCGAAGTCCCAGAGAAAGTTGTCACCAAATTTGTTTCACAACAGTCTTGATAGCACAGATCCCCAGAGATTTCTTTATCTGATCCCTTTAATAAACCCTGTTAAACAGTTTGGTCATCTGAGGCAAAACTGAAGCAGCAGCAGTAAAATTGTCCAATTCACAATCCCTCCTCTAGCCTTGTCTTCAACTTTCTGTCCTGTTTAAGTGTATTACACATGCATACAGCTCCTTGTAGCTGTGCTTTCTCTGTTCGCCCCTCTGCCTCAACTTCCTTCTGGTTTATACTGCTTCCAGGTCAAGGGTCACCAGGTTACACAGGCCAGTATTTCTTATTATTCAAGAAAATTACAAGTGATCCCTTTACAATTGATGCAAACTCTTAAAAGTTCTTTTCAAACATTCTTAAAAAAAATTGCAGATTGCACAGACATTTTAAAGAAATTGCAAATTTTCTTATTGCTACCAGATCGAAGGTTGGAGCCACCTTTAAAATTCCAGGGAAAACAACCCTACTTTGTGAAATCTCTCCTTGTAGTTTAGACCTTGGAGTCAAGGTATCATCCTGCTAAACCTGCTCAGCATTCCTTCAAAGATCAATATGTCCTCCCTTAGGAATGGTGCCCAAAACTGTAATTCAGGCACGATCTAAGGAGGGGCTTGCATAGCTGAAGACCCCATACATTCTAATATAAAAGCAAAACACCGGAGGTCTGAAATAAAACCAAAGTGCTGGAAAAACTCAGCAGGCCTGGCAACATCTGTGGAGGGAAAGATAGAGTTAATGCTTCAAGTCCGAAATGACTCTTCTTCAGAACGGTTATATTGGACTCGAAATGTCATTTCAAGTCCAATATGACTGTTTTGAAAAAGTGTCATTTCGGACTTGAAGCATTAACTCTATCTTTCTCTCCACAGATGTTGCCAGGCCTGCTGAATTTTTCCAGCACTTTCAGTTTTTACCCCATATACTCTATTCCTCTGTATATAAAAGGCCAGCATTCCGTTAAAATCTTTGATTACTTTCTGTATGTCAAGATACCTGTGCAGGATGAGGAATTGTGGCTTATGTTTAAAGAGTAGGGGGTACCTTATGGACACAGGAGAAACTGTAGAAACTCGTTCTGTTCAATGGGTATTGTGTACCCACTACTTCAGCCTTGGAAAACGGTGAGATTGATGGTTCTTCTGTGGAGGCCAACCAGAGCAAAGGAATGGCATTGTGGGGGGTCTAGCTGCTCACAACAGGAGGAAGAAGTGTGAAGGGCAATAGTGATAGGGGATTTGTTAGAGAGGGGAGTAAACAAGCGCTTCTGCAGCCGTAAACGTGACTCCAGGATGGTGTGTTGCCTCCCGGGTGCCAGGGTCAAGGATGTTACGGAAAATTCTGACATTCTGAAGGGGGAACAGCGAGAGGTCATGGTCCATGTTGGGACCAATGACATGAGGAGAAAGAGAAATGAGGTCCTGTAAGCAGACTTTAGAGAGTTAGGTAGGACACTGAACAGCAGGACTTTAAAGGTAGTAATCTCCAGATTACTCCCAGTGCTATGCAGCAGTGAGAATAGGAACAAAAGGACAGAGCAGATGAATGCGTGGCTGGAGGGATGGTACAGAAGGGGGAGCTTTAAATTCCTGAGGCATTGGGACCATTTCTGGGGAAGGCAGGACCTGTGGAAGTTGGACAGGTTACATCTGAACAGGAACGGGACCAAAATCTTCGCGGGGAGGTTTGCCAATGCTGTTGGGGCGGACTTAAAGTAAATTGGCAGGGGGTTGGGATCCTGAAAAGTAGTTCAGAGGGGAGAGAAGCTGAGGTGGGATTAGAAGTTAAAACGCTAGGAAGTGAGTCTGGAAGGCAGAGGAAACATAGGCTAGATTAAATAAAGTAGTGAGTTTAGAAAGGCTAATTGGAATATATTTTAATGCAAGAAGCCTGAGGAGTAAGACAAATGAGCTAAGGACACAGATAGGCATGTGAGGGTTTGATGTCATAGCTATGACCGACACTTGGCTAAAAGGGCGGGATTGGCAGCTCAACATTCCTGGTTATAGGGTATTCAGATGAGATAGAGAGAGGGGGATAGAAGAGAAGGGAGAGTTGCAATATTGATCAAGGAATCAATTAAAGCAGTGAGGAGAGATGATATCTTGGAAGGATCATCAAATGAAGCCATATGGGTGGAAGGAAAAAAACACAAAAGGGGCAAACACACTGTTGGGTGTGTATGATAAGCCCCCAAACAAACAGTCAGGGAGAGGCAGAGGATCAAATATGTAATCAAATTTCAGAGAAGAATAATAGGGCAGTAACAGCAGGGGATTTTAACTACCCAGATATTAACTGGGATAGTTTTAGTGTGCAAGGTAGGAAGGGAGCAAAATTCTTAAGTTACATCAGGAGAACTTTTTTAGCCAGTACACAGAAAGCCCAACAAGAGGTGGCAGTTCTGGACCTAATATTTGGAAAAGAGCCCCAGCAGGTGGAAGGCATATCAGCAGGAGAGCATTTTGGAAATAGTGACCATAACTCAGTTAGGTTTAGGAAAGTTATGGAAAAGAATACAGTTGGGCAGGAATAAAAGTTCTAAACTGGGGAAAGGCTAATTTTACTAAGATGAGATGTGATTTGGCCCAAGTAGACTGGGAGCAGCTACTTGCAGATAAAACTGTAAGGGCAGTGGGAGGTATCCAAGGAGGAAATAGTGAGAGTACAGGGCAAATATGTTCCCATAAAGACAAAGCCTGGGGACCAAGTCTGGAGAACCCTGGATGTCAAGGAACATAAAGGTTAGGATTAAGAAAAAAAAGAGAAGCTTATGACAGATACTGAGAACTCAATATGGCAGAGTCCTTAGAGGAATATAAAAAGTGCAGAGGGGAAATTAAATAAGAAATTAGGAAAGCTAAGAGAGTGCATGAGAAAGCATTGGTGGGTAGAATAAAGAAAAACCCAAAGGAGTTTTTTAAATATATAGAGCATGAGAATAACTAGGAAAAGAGTAGGGCCAATTAGAGACCATAGAGGTATTGTGTGTGTGGAGCCGAAAGACATTGCTGCAGTCCTCAATGAATACTTTGTGTCGGTCTTCACAATGGAAAAGGATAACACAGATATAGACATCATGGTGCAGGACTATGAAATATTAGAGGAAATTAACAGAGAGGAGGTACTAGCAGGTTTAGCAGCCTTAAAAGTGGATAAATCCGCAGGCCTGGATGAGATGTATCCCAGGCTGTTGAGGGAGGCAAGGGAAGAGATATCAGAGGCCCCGGCAGTAATTTTCAAACCCTCACTGGCCACAGGTGAGATGCCAGAGGACTGGAGGACTGCTAACGTTGTTCCATTATTAAAAAAGGGAGGAAGGGATAGACCAGGAAATTACAGGCCAGTCAGTCTACCTCAGTGGTGGGGAAGTTACTAGAAAGAATTCTAAGGGACAGAATATATCTGCACTTGGAGCGACATGGATTAATCAGGGATAGTCAGCATGGATTTGTTCAGGGAAGGTTGTGGTTGACAAATTTGATTAAATTTTTTTTGAGTAGGTAACCAGGAGTATTGATGAGGGTAATGCATTTGATGTGGTCTAAATGGACTTTAACAAGGCTTTTGATAAGGTCCCTCATGGCAGACTGGTCAATAAAGTAAGAGCCCACGGGATCCAAGGCAAAGTGGCACACTGGATCCAAAATTGGCTGAGAGGCAGGAAGCAAAGGATGATGGTAGGGGGGCATTCCTGCAACTGGAAGTCTGTTCCTAGCGGGGTTCGGTAGGGCTCGGTGCTGGGGCCCCTGCTGTTTGTGGTGTACATAAATGATTTGGGCTTAAATGTAGGGGGTAACATCAAGAAGTTGGCAGATGGCACAAAAATTGGTAGAGTGGTAAATTGTGAGGACGATAGCCGTATACTGCAGGAGGATGTCAATGGGCTGATCAGGTAGGCAGAGCAGTGACAAATGGAGTTCAACCCAGAAAAGTGATGCACTTGGGGAGGGCTAACAAGGCAAGGGATTACACCATGAATAGTAGGACTCTGGAAAGTACTGAAGATCAGAGGGATCTTGATGTGCATATCCATAGATCCCTGAAGGTTGCAGGGCAGGTAGATAAGGCAGTTAAAAAGGCATATGGGATACTTGTATTCTATGCCTCAGCTAATAAAGACAAGAGCAGGGAGGTTATGCTGGAACTATATAAAACGCTGGTTAAGCCACAACTGGAGTACTGCGTGCAGTTCTGGTCACCACATTATAGGAAGGATATAATTGCACTGGAGAGGGTGCTGCCTGGGCTGGAGGGTCTGAGCTATGAGGAAAGGTTGGATCGGCTGGGGTTGTTTTCCTTGGATTAGTGAAGATTGAGAGAGGACCTGATAGAGGTGTATAAGATTTTGAGGGACATAAATAAGGTGGATAGGATAGCACTTTTCCTATTAGTAGAGGGGTCAATAACTAGGGGGCATAGATTTAAGGTACGAGGCAGAAGGCTAAGAGGAGAGTTGAGGAGAAATGTTTTCACCCAGAGGGTGGTGGGAGCCTGGAACTCATTGGCTGAAAGGTGGTTGAGTCAGAAGCTCTCAAAACATTTAAGAGGTATTTAGATATTCACTAGCGTTGCCATAGCCTCCAGGGCTATGGGCCAAGCGCTGGAAAATGGGATTAGTGTAAGACAGATCTTTGATAACTGGCATTGACAGGATGAGCCGAATGGCCTCCTTCCTGTGCTGTAGACATCTATGAGTCTACTTGTGTCAAATTTTGTTTGATACCATTGCTGTGAAACACCTTGAGGCATTTTATGTTAAAGGCACTATATAAATCCAAGCTATTGTTATAGCAATTATGGGTTATAATTTACATTGAAACGATAGGGGTAAAAAAGAAAGAGATGGTGAGGTATGATGATAAGAAATAGCAATGACTAGCAAGAAAGGACATGAATAACAAAAAGATAGAAACAAAATATCGCAGAATAGAAAGGGATTTGGTCACACCAATAGAGGTCAGTTACGGATCACTTCATAGTGGAAAGGGCGTGTTCATGTCAAGAAACGTATGAAATGGGTAACTATGCCCAAAAAAACTGGCGGGGAGAAAGGGATGGAGCATTTATTATATACAAGACACCTTTCTGACTCGATATGTAAGAAGCCCAAAGGGAGAGAGCACTGCTAGATCTAGCAATGGAAAATGAACCTGAGCACACAAGGGAAGTAAACTTGAGAGAACAGCAAGAAACTAGTGATTAAAATGTAATACCGTTGAAGATAATAATCCAGATTTTTATCTGCAACTTCCACCATAATTTATACATCTTTTCATTGCAAACTTATTCCAAAATCTCCATGAAAAGTAAGCTGATTATGCCTGTGCAAGTACAAAGACAAAACAGGGAACTCAGAAGTGGTGTTGCTAATGGCTTACCCCAGCTGCATTAATCAGCTAATTAAACAGATGACTGGAGTCCTGGAATTCTGAATGTCAAATCCTTTTTCTACATTGAACTTAATTACTTGTAGATAATTGTTTTGCGTTATGGACACACCCAACTGCAGTATTCAGGAACCTTCAAAATTACAGTCATTGAGCTTCAATACGCTTATGATGTTGCAGTAAGTGCTGTGTGAGAAACAGATCTCCAGAGAATCGCTGGCATATTTACTGAGGCATAAGAAGATGGGACTGACATTTAACATTCACAGTCCTCAATCAGCAAACTCCAAATGCACAAGGCCCAGCTCCATTGATTAGGATTCACGAGTGCCTGGAAAATGTGGAACACTTCCAGTACCTTGGAAGTTTTTTTTAAACAGAACGCGGACATTGATGGAGAAATCCAGCATCGCCTGAAATCTGCTGGTGCAGCCTTTGGCCACCTGAGGAAGCAAAAGTTTGAAAATCGGGACATCAAAACTGAAACCAAGCTTATGGTCTATTACGCAGACATGATTCACTTTTTACTATATGAGGCTGAAACATGGACAATTTATAGGGTACACCTCAAAGCATTGGAGTCACAGCATCAACGTTGCCTATGGAAGATCTTGTATATTAAATAAGAGGACAGACAAACCATCAGTGTCCTCTCACAAGCAGGTACCACAAACATCGAGGCTATGATCATTAGCTTCGTTGGGTTGGACATATGGTTCAATGTCAGATACCAGGTCGTCTTCTCCCAGCTCAGTCAGGGCAGATGCACCGGAGGAGGGCAGAAGAAGCACTTCAAGGATATGCTGAAAGCCAACATGAAGAAATGCAATCTTGACATCAACGCCTGGAAGACCACTGCCTTGGAATGAACCAGATGGCAGTAGAGTCTGTGGGAAGGATCCCAGTATTTTGAGACCCTACAATGGACTACATGGGGGAAAAGCGAGAGCAACGCAAAGAATACGCCATGACGCGAACTGATAATACTTGACCAGGCTTTCCATATGACAACAAATGCCCTACGTAATGTCTGCAGATCCTGAATCAGCCAATCATGGAAGACAATCATCCTCACTAGTAAGGGATAGCCAATAAGAAGAATTTACAGATGCTTTTTAACCATTTATTTAGGAGGATGACATTAGTCATTTAAATTACCTAATAAGTCGCAGATTAAACATACTGATTAAATATACTTCTTTCCTGGATGTAATTGTGCTCTATGTCCTAAGGGCGTCCAAAACATATCCAGTATCATACTGGCGAAGAAAGAGCCTAATGCCAGATTACAGTACTCACTCTGAAACAGGACAGAAACTGGACAGAGTGGACCATGCACTGTGCATGGTTTGTTCTGCTTTTTCAATTCCTTCCATGGCTTAACTCGCAGAACTTAAGAGACTGCTGTGGGCCAACAATGTAAAAATTTCTTTTCAATTTTGTGGCAAGGGAAAACCAAACAGGCTCAAAGAAAAAATTAGTACAAATCAACACTGAGTATTGAAGGAGAGGCTCAATGCACACCTGAAGAAAACAGAGCCATACAAGAGCAAGATGGGAAAAGGCAATTAAAGTAAAAGGAAGCCCATGTGGCGGACAGACCAGTTAGTTTGCTTTGTGGTGTTGAATGTACATCACTTCAAAGAGTTCCATAGTTGTGATGCATACAGCAACAAGTTGCATTTATATGGCACATTGTAGTAAATCATCAAGAGAAGCTTCACAGTGGCATAACCTCACAAAATCTGACTCCCAGCCAAAGAAAGACAGGTGGCCAAACATTTCACCAATAAAACATGTTTTAAGGAGGGTCTTAAAGGAGAAGAGATACACTAGATACAGGGGAGGTATCGGAGGGCTGGAGAAATGCAAACGTAGTTCCATTGTTTAAAAAGGGATCAAAGGAACTGCCAAACAATTATAGGCCAGTTAGTCTTACGTCAGTGGTAAGCTAATTAGTAGAATCAATCCTGAGAGATAGGATTAACTATCATGTGGAAAGGCATGGACTAGTCAGGGATGGTCAGCATGGATTTGTTAAAGGAAGGTCTTGCCTCACAAATTTAACTGAATTCTTTGAGGAAGTGACAAGAAGGGTTGATGAAGGTAGTGCAGTGGATGTTCTGTACATGGATTTTAGCAAGGCATTTGACAAGGTCCCACATGGCAGATTGGTCAGGAAAGTAAAAGCCCATGGGATTCAGGGTAATGTGGCATGTTGGATAAAAGCAAAAAAACTGCGGATGCTGGAAATCCAAAACAAAAACAAAAATAAAAATACCTGGAAAAACTCAGCAGGTCTGACAGCATCTGCAGAGAGGAATAGAGTTAACGTTTCGAGTCCGTAAGACTCTTCAACAGATCTAAGGAAAAATACAAGAGAGCTGAAATATAAGCTGATTTAAGGGGGGATGGGACAGGTAGAGCTAGATAGGGGGCCAGTGATAGAGATTGTCAAAAGATGTAATAGACAAAAGGACAATGAGGTGTTGACGGTGGTGATTTTAGCTAAGAAATGTGCTGATAGGTGACATTAAGGGTGGAAAGCAGGACGAGCAAGTTACAGATAGCCCTAGTGGGGGTGGGGTGAGGGGAAGGGATCGAAATAGGCTAAAAGGTAGAGATAAAACAATGCATGGAAATATATTTAAAAATAATGGAAATAGGTGAGAAAAGAAAAATATATATAAATTATTGGGAAAAAGGGGGTGGGGATGGTGGAGAGAGTTCAAGATCTAAAGTTGTTGAACTCAATATTCAGTCCGGAAGGCTGTAAAGTGCCTAATCGGAAGATGAGGTGCTGTTCCTCCAGTTTGTGTCGAGCTTCACTGGAACATTGCAGCAGGCCAAGGACAGACATGTGGGCATGAGAGCAGGGTGGTGTGTTGAAATGGCAAGCGACAGGAAGGTATGGGTCATGCTTGTGGACAGGCCGAAGATGTTCCACAAAGCAGTCACCCAGTCTGCTTTTGGCCTCTCCAATGAAGAGGAGACCGCATTGGGAGCAGCGAATGCAGTAGACTAAACTGAGGGAAATGCAAGTGAAATGCTGCTTCACTTGAAAGGAGTGTTTGGGCCTTTCGCCGGTGAGGAGGGGGGGGAAGTAAAAGGGCAGGTGTTGCACCTTCTGCGGTTGCATGGAAGGTGCCGTGGGAGGGGGTTGAGGTGTAGGGGGTGATGGAGGAGTGGACCAGGGTGTCTCAGAGGGAACGATCCCTGCGGAATGCTGCCAGGAGGGGTGAATGGAAGATGTGTTTGGTGGTGGCATCATGCTGGAGTTGGCGGAAATGGCGGAGGATGATCCTTTGAATGCGAAGGCTGGTGGGGTGATAAGTGAGGACAAGGGGGACCCTATCATAGTTCTTGGAGGGAGAGGAAGGTGTGAAGGCGGATGCGTGGGAGATGGGCCGGACACGGTTGAGGGCCTGTCAAACACTCCTTTCAAGTGAAGCAGCATTTCACTTGCATTTCCCTCAATTTATTCTACAGCATTCGCTGCTCCCATTGCGGTCTCCTCCACATTGGAGAGACCAAACGCAGACTGGGTGACCACTGTGCGGAACACCTTTGATCTGTCCGCAAGCATGACCCAGACCTCCCTGTCGCTTGACATTTCAACACACCAACCTGTTCTCAATGCCCACATGTCTGTCCTTGGCCTGCTGCAATGTTCCAGTGAAGCTCAATGCAAACTGGAGGAACAGCACCTCATCTTCCGACTAGGCACTTTACAGCCTTCCAGACTGAATATTTAGTTCAACAACTTTAGATCATGAACTCTCTCCTCCATCCCCACCCCCTTTCCGATCCCTCTTTTTTCCAATAATTTATATATATTTTTCTTTTCCCACCTATTTCCATTATTTTTAAATGTATTTCTATGCATTGTTTTATCTCTACCTTTTAGCCTACTGCAATCCCTTCCCCACACCCCATCCTCACTAGGGTTATCTGTACCTTGTTCCTCCTGCTTTCCACCGTTAATGTCACCTATTAGCACATTTCTTAGCTAATATCACCACCGTCAACACATCTTTGTCCTTTTGTCTATGACATCTTTTGGCAATCTCCACCTATCACTGGTCCCCTATCCAGCTCTACCTGTCCCACTCCCCCTTAAACCAGCTTATATTTCAGCTCTCTTGTATTTTTCCTTAGTTCTGTTGAAGAGTCATACGGACTCGAAATGTTAACTGTATTCCTCTCCGCAGATGCTGTCAGACCTGCTGAGTTTTTCCAGGTATTTTTATTTTTGTTTTTAAACTGGATAAAAGGTTGGCTTTGTAATAGGAAACAAAGGGCAATGTTCGATGGATGCCCCTGCGAATGGAAAGTTGTCTCAAGTGATGTTCACAGGACTTGGTGTTGGGACCCTTGCTGTTTGTGTTATATATTAACGATTTGGACGTGAACATGGGGGGCACGACTGGGAAAGTTTCAGATGACACAAATATTGGCCGAGTAGTGGACAGTATAGAGGATAGCCATAATCTCCAAAACGATATAGATGGGTTGGTGGAGTGGGCAGTAAAGTAGCAGATGGATTTTAACATAGAGAAGTGAAAGGTCATACATTTAGGGAGGTCAAACAGGGATTATACAATAAATGGGAGTATATTAAGAGGGGTAGATGAAGTGAGAGATCTTGGCATACAAGTACACGGGTCCCTGAAGGCAGCAGTTAAAGTAGACAAGGTTGCAAAGAAGGCACATGGAATGCTCTCCTTCACTGGCAGAGGTATAGAATATGAAAGTAAGAATATAATGTTGGAATTGTATAAAACACTGGTGAGGCCATAATTGGAGTATTGTGCGCAGTTCTGGTCACCACATTACGGGAAGGATGTAATAGCTCTGGAGAGAGTGCAGAGGAGGTTTACAAGAATATTGCCAGGGTAAGAAAAGTGTAGCTATGAGGAGAGATTGGATAGGTTGGGGTTATTTTCCTTAGAACAAAGAAGGCTGAGAGGTGACTTGATTGAGGTGTACAAAATTATGAGGGGAATAGATAGAGTGGACAGGATAAAATTGTTTCCCTTGGTGAAGAATTCTAGAACCAGGGGACATAGATTCAAGATAAGTGGCAGAAGGTGTAGGGGGTCATGAGGAAGAACTTTCTTACTCAGAGGGTAGCGGGTGTCTGGAATTCGCTGCCCAAGTTGGTGGTAGAGGCAGAAACTCTAAACTCTTTTAAAAAGCACCTGGATCTGCACCTTGTGCTGTAAGCTGCAGGGCTATGAGCCGGGTGCAGGAAGGTGGGATTAGAAAGGGCACCTGGGTGTCCACGGGCTGGATGGACAAGATGGGGCGAATGGCCTCCATCTGTGCTGTAACTTTTCTATGGTTTTAAGAGGTGGCAAGGTTTCGGGGGTGAATTCCAGAGCTTAGATCCTGGTCAGCTGAAGGAATACCACCAATTACAGGGTGAAGAAAGTGGAAGAGGGACAAGACAAGAGGTAGCCTTCTCAGAGGCCATTAAGAGATTTAGTCACTGGGATGAGAATTTTAAAATGGAGGTGTTTTTTGTTGGGCGGGGGAGGTCGGCAGCCAGCAGCAGTTTTTCCTTAATAAATGACAGCAATAAAACAAAAGTGTGCAACCATATTTGCATAACAACAACAAAATATCAAGCTGCTGATTGAACCCCCTCATTCTGCTTGCAGCATAAAAAATGAATGCTTTGCAACACTGTGCACTGCAATCAATTACAAATAATGTATCTAAGCCAAAGTTCATTGAGGAATAAAGCAAAGAGAAATGCAAGTGGTAAGTGGTATTTTTTTAATATATTTTCAAGTGAAAATCATTTCTAATGTTATACTCTAATGAAGGATACATACCCAAAATGTTATTACCTACTGGTGCTAGCTAACTTACAGCATATTTCTGGCAGTGTTTTTGAAAGCGGTAACAAATGTACAATGAGTTCAAATTTTAGATCCCAGACTTTCCCAAAGAGCAGGAGCATTCTTGAAGTAATCGATCAGAGCATGTTCTTCTACAGTACAAGATTGTTGTTTAAGCAATTTGACAGATCTCAGAATACTTTATCCTTAACGGCAAAGGATGTATGATATCTCTTGAGGTCACAACTTCAGGCAGAATAGGAACAGTCCACCACACTTATCAATGCCCTTTTTTATTTATCAAAAGTCCTCAAGGCAAATTTTTGCCAATGCTATCTCATCAGATACAGAAATAACATTATAGCAACTGTGTACTGACTTCGATCAGAAGAAACATTTCCCTTATTCATCCACAACATTTATCAAGAAATAGCTCAATTTTGCCATACTTTACTCACATTGCAACAGTTGAAGGCAAGCTGAAGAAAGCTGGGTGGACAGTCCCCTACCATGTTCTGAAATGCATCGTAGTCTAATCCAAAGTTCTAAGTTTTTGATGGAAGGGTCGAGGGGAAAAAAAGGAAAATTTCATTCAGTAACTAAGAGATGCATTTCCTGCAGGAGATTAAGTATGGACAAGCAAGATGTACGTTTAACATTACATATGGCATAAAAATATGAAATCACAAACTATACACAATTGAATCGGTTTTAGATTATAATTAATGAATGAAAGACGTCAAAGACTAACTAAATCTATATACTGTCTATTCATGTCAATACTGTAAGGGTGATGGCCTTATTGAAGGACAGAGCATAATTTTTTTTGAATTTTGCCTTTGCATAATGAACTAGATACTTTCATTACAAATTCAGAAACTTTTTTGCAATAAGTATATATATATATATATATATATATTTAAAAGTAAGCATTTTAGGTAAAAATACAGTTCTAATTTATTTTCAAGAACAAAAGTTGAACCAACTTTGTCAAAAAATAGCCACAACTTTATTGGTGCAGCTTTACCACACAGGCTACAAAAGTTCAAGAAGGCCCAGCAACTTCAAGGGTAACTAGGGATGGAAAATAAATGCTGGCCTAGACAGAATATCTAACCCAAAAAAGACAAATAAAATTTTGAAGCATTTCAGCGAGTTATTTGTATCCAAATGTGTTAAAACATGAATATTTTAAGGCATGACATTTGTTGTATAATTAGAAAGGTTTATAAGTCAAAGATAATTTCCAATTAGCACTTGTCGATTTATGATTGATGGAATCTGTGGCACTTTACACACATTCCTACCATCAGCTTGGCAGCACTGATATTTATATGCTAAAACCAGGAATCAGCTTCACAATTTAGGGGATTTATAGCTCAGAAAGAAAACTAAATTTGATAGTAGTTAACAAAATTATGAGTGGCATGGACAGAGTAGATAGTCAGAAGCCTTTTCCCAGGGTGGAAGAGTCAATTACTAGGGTACATAGATTTAAGGTGAGAGAAGAAAACTGTAGAGGAGATGTACGAGGCAAGTTTTTTTACGCAGAGGGTAGTGAGTGTCTGGAATTCGCTGCCAGAGGTAGTGGTGGAAGCAGGTACGATAGTGGTGTTTAAGAGGCAGTTTGACAAATACATGAATAGGATGGGAATAGAGGGATATGGACCCTGGAAGTGCAAAATGTTTTAGTTGATGGGCAATAAGATCGGCGCAGGCTTGGAGGGCCGAAGGGCCTGTTCCTGTGCTGTACTTTTCTTTGTTCTTTGTTCTAAATCTACAATAACGTTAGAATGCTAAAATCTGCAATATAAAAATCTGCGTTCCATGTTAATAGTAAAAATCAATTAACTTTAGCACTATTTCTTACTAATTTCTAATACTGAACACCAAAACACTTAATTACAAGGGACAGCAACAAACAATGTAATGATAATAGTAGGGCAGATGGCAATCAGATAGTTTCGTAATCTTAGCCATCATAGGATCTGCTGCACAGGTTCAGCTCTTCCTGACAACTCAAGAAAGGACAGTGGATGGGTAATAATAGTGAACACTTCTTGCATATGTCATGCAATATCCCTAGCTGTTTGCCAACCATTGCTGCGATTTCACCCCACCCAATAAATTAATCGTTTTAATGTTCATGGCTCTGGCAAACAAAACAGGAGGTATTCACAATTTCTACATCTACTGCACAGTTAACCATTGCTAGTATACCAAATGGTTCTACACTGGTCAACTGAGAAAAAATCAAGTTGGCAGATTTTAAAAAACCAGCACTCCCATTAGTATTCCAACTGAATGCTATCTCATTCATCTGCATACTCATGTCAAATGAAGGAGAAAGATGCCTAATTTTTAAGTCTCCTAAAAATACACTTACATCTTAAAGGCAAAGTTTATTGATTTAAAAAATGGCTCATGGCCAAACCACAGATGTGACAGAACACTTTTGACAACTACTGTTTGCTTATCTTAGCAGAAGCAGATCAAAAACTTACCACTGTCCGAGGGAGATAGTCAGGATCAGCTTGTACTCTAGCTATAATTTCACAAAGAATAATGCCGTACGAAAATACATCTGCCTGTCATTAAATTAAGAAATGTTAGAAACAAAGCTTTAAGATCACTTATCTACTAAGCTACTACTGTTATTCAGAAAAAAAATTAAATAATTTGCATTTATATCGTAATTATTATCCTCAGGATATCCCAAGGTACTTTACAGTCAAGGAAATACTTTAAAAACATAACCTAAGAACATAAAAAACATAAGCAATTGGAACAAGAGTAGAACATAAAGTCCCTCAAGCCTGCTCCACCATTCAATACAATCAGGCTAATCTTCTGCCTCAACTCCACTTTCCTACCTATTCCCCATATCAAAAGTCGATCTCAGTCTTGAATATACTCAATGATGGAGCATCCACAACATTCTGGGGTAGAGAATTTCAAAGTTTCACAACATTTTTGAGTGAAGAGATTTCTCTTCATCCCAGTTATAAATTATCATCTCTTATCCTGAGGCTGTGGCCCCGTGTTCTGGATTCCCCAGCCTGGGGAAACAACCTCTCAGTGCCTACCCCATCAGGCTCCTTCAGAATCTTTATGTTTCATTGAGATCACCCTCTCATTCTTCTGAACTAAGATTATTGGCCCAATTTACTCAGCCTCTCAACATAGGACAACCCTCTCATCCCAGGGACCAATCTAGTAAATCTTCACAGTGCCACCTCCCAGTCAAGTATATCCTTTCTTAGATATGAAGATCAAAATTGCACTAAGGACTCTAAGGTGTGGTCTCACCAAAACTCTATATAATTGTAGCAAGACCTCCATGTTCTTGTACTTTAGTCCCCTTGCAATAAAGGCCAACATTCCATTTGCCTTACTAATTGCTTACTATACCTCATACCTGCATGCTAACATTTGCATTCCTTGTACGAGTACAGCTAAATCTCTCTGAACAACATCATCTGAATGAAGCATGGTTAGCATTATGTAGACAAAAGTCATTGCTAGTGATTATGATCTTCAAACACTCACAAGGTTGCTTACATTATTTGAACTGACATATGTGGCCATAGTTTATCATCTCAACCAAATATGAGACTCTGCATGTTCTTGTGAACTTTCCAGTTGCCTTAATATCCAAATAAAAAGTATTGTAGTGCACCCAGGATGGCAGAGAACTGTTTTATTTTAGCTACTGACTTTATGCCATGCCTCTTGGGGCCCTCAGTCATTGAAAGCAAAGTAACATTACTCTAGATCTTGTTTTGGACTTTAACTACCAAATAGATTCACTGAACAGTACAGAACGATAACAAAACATTTTACAGTACACTAAGTCTGTTTAAAGTTGCCCCATTTAATGATGTTTCACTTTAATGTCAGTAAGTTAATGGGACCTGTAATCTCTGAACTTCGTGAGATTCATTTTAATGTAATTTCCCAGGTGACCCAATTGGCGCCATTTTGAAGCAGTCTCTCCCAATGCCCGACCTCCGACTTGTGGCCTCTCCCCGGCCCTCCGACAGGAGGCCTCTCCCCGGCCCTCCGACAGGAGGCCTCTCCCCGGCCCTCCGACAGGAGGCCTCTCCCCGGCCCTCCGACAGGAGGCCTCTCCCCGGCCCTCCGACAGGAGGCCTCTCCCCGGCCCTCCGACAGGAGGCCTCTCCCCATGCCTGACCCACACTCTTGCCAAACCCCTCACTCCCTGACTCACTCTCTCTCTCACTGCTTCCCGCTCCTGAACCTGCATTCCCGTTCAAGATCCAGATCTGATCTGAAGTTGCAGGGTTGTGAAAGTGCGGGTCCCAATGGCACAGAAGTGCCAAGCCGGGGCTGTTACAACCAAGTATTTTTTTTTAAATGACTGTCGCAGCTCCTCCTCCTGCCTCATTTTTCATCTCCTGAGCCCTCGCTCGCAGTGAGGATTCAGGAGAGGGAAGCAGTGAGTGGGAGCATTTTAAGAAAAAAGACAATCAATTATAACAGCTCCAGCTTGACATTTCTGCCCAATCAGGACCCATAAGAAAATAAGTTGTGAAGAGGATATAAACAGTTTGTAAAGGGATATAGATAGGTTAAGTGAGTGGACAAAAATTTGGCAAATGGAGTATAACGTGCGAAAACGTGAACTTGTCCACTTTGGCAGGAAGAATAAGAAAACAGCATATTTTTGAAATGGGGAAAAATTGCAGAATTCTGAAGTACAGAGGTAGAGGGGGTTCTGGGTAACCGTGAACCCGAATCACAACAAGTTAGTATGCAAGTACAAGAGATTAGAAAGGCAAATAGAATATTGTCATTTATTAACAGGGGAACAAAATACAAAAGTTGGGATGTTTTGCTACAGCTGTATAGGGTATTGGTGAAACCATATCTAGATTACTGTGTACAATTTTGGTCTCCTTATTCAAGAAAGGACTTAATTGCATTAGAGTCAGTTCAGATAAGGTCCATTCGACTTATTCCTGGAATGAGTCATCCTACAAGGAAAGGTTGAACAGGTTGGGCCTGTATCCACTGGAATTTAGAAGAATGAGAGGTGAATTTATTGAAATATAGAAGATACTGAGGGGACTTGACAGGGTGGATACTGTAAGAATGTTTCCCCTTGTGGGAGAGACTAGAACTAGGGGACAGAGTTTAAAAATAAAGGATCTCCCATTTAAGATGGAGATAAGGAGAAATTTTTTCTCTGAGGGTCATGGGTCTGCGGAATGCTTTTTTCCAGAGAGTGGTGGAGGCAGGGTCATTGAATATTTTTAAGGCTGAATTAGATTCTTGATTGACAAGAGAGTCAAAGGGTATAGGAGTAGGAAGGAAACTGGGATTGAGACCACAATTAGATCAGCCATGATTTTATTGAATGGCGGAGCAGGCTCAAGAGGCCAAATGGTCTACTCCCGCTTCTAATTCATATGTTCATTAGTTCACAACCCCAGAGCTTAAGCATCAGATCAGATCTGGATCTTGAACAGGAATACAGGTTCAGGAGAGGGAAGGCGTGAAGTTGTCAGGAAGCGCGAGGTTCGATGAGCAGGTGGGTTAGGCACAGATACAGGTCACAAGTTGGAGAACTGGGGAGGGAGGGGAGAAAAGGCCACAAAAGTAAGAGGATCGGGGAGAGGGAGAGGCCACAAGTCAGAGGATCGGTGAGAGGAAAGATATGCACTGACAAGGAAGATCAGGGAGCAGGGTCAGTGGCAAACAGGAGGTACTATATGTAGAAAGTTAGTTTCTTTTATATTTTAAACTTTATTTTAAGTTATTTCATTTACCAGTGTAGAAATTCAGCAGTGTCAAGTATTTCAACTTACAGGATATAATGTTTTAATGTTTTTTTCTGATAAGGAAGGGCCTATAACTCCAGTTTTAACATCGATTCCTATGGGCACCAATGTTTCACTTAAAACAGTTTCATTTAAAGTCATTATTTTCAGGAACACAACCACAACTTCCAGTGAGGATTTACTATAGTTATATTTTGGTAACTACTTCTATAGTAGAAAATATTAATTGCTTCTTTTTAAAAAATAGTGGCTCTTCAATCCTCTTTTCACAGAAATTCTATAGCCTTTATCATTATAAGTTCTAGTCAGTCACAGGCTCCTTATCACATCAATTTGAAAAAGACAAATTGAAACAGTGACCAGAGATTAGTGAATATGAACAAAAATAAATTCAGAATTGGTGCTGATCAGACACACATCTGAACAAAAAACACAGCATATTTGAATTTAATTAAGTTATTTAACTCTAACCTCAACTGAACTGCTCGACACTGCATCAAGTTAAGCTGGAACATGATACAGTCAATAACCATTGCATACCATGACAAAATTAAAACCAAGACCAAGGTAAAAAGTTACAAAAGAAAACTTAATTTTTCATATAACTCAACCCTTACAAATTCAATACTGCTGAGTGCACCAATAGAAAGATCATGAGGACAAGACCACATCCTATCTGTTCAACATCAACTTTCCCATTTTGGGAGCCACAATGATGTTAGCTGATGTTATAGCCTGGCAGCAGGACATGTCATGTACTGAATTGTAATCACACTAAAATATTGCAATCAGAATACACAACAATGAAGCTGATTACAAGTTTCAGCAGTATACAGATTCTTAAAATTTCTTTCCCAATTGTTTAATAAGCTATTTCTCATAGCTTAGAACTCACAAATAACTGCATCTTTCTCCCCAAAATCATTTATCTAGCGCTGTTACAATTTCAAAATTTCTTGCAACTCCCAAGTTGTCAAACCTGAAGTCATACTGAGCACAAAGGAAAATGATTGTGGTTGTTAGAGGCCAATCACCTCAGCTCCAGGATGCCGCATGTAGACGTGCCTCAGGGCAGTGTTCCAGGCCTAACTATCTTCAGTCGCTTCATCTCTGACCATCCCTTCATCATAAGGTCAGACATGGGATCTTCGCAGATGACTGCTGTGTTTGGAAGCATGCCCTACTTCTCAGATACAGGAGCAGTCCTTGCCCACAAGCAGCAAGACATGGACAACATTCAGACTTGCGCTGATAAGTGGCAAGTAATATTTGTGCCATACAACTGTCAGACAATGACTATTTCCAACAAGAAAGAATCTTACAACCTTCCCTTGCATTCAAAGGCATTATCATTGTAGAATCACCCACCATCAACATTCCAGGGATTACCATTGACCAGAAACTTAGCTTGACCAGCCAAATAAATGCTGCAACTACAACAGCAGGTTAGAGCCTAGAAATCCTGTGGGGAGTGCCACACCTCAACTCCCCAAAGTCTTTCCACCATCTAAAAGGTATAAGTCAGGAGTTTGATGGCTTACTTTCCACTTGCCTGAATGAGTACAGCTCTAACAACACAAGAAGCTCAACTCAGTCCAGGACAAAATAGCTCATTTGATTGGTACTCCAGCCATCAACTTCACACCAAAGCTTCCTATGTACTATTTGCAAGATTCAGCAACTGGCCACAGTTTCTCCATCAGCATCTTCCAAACCCACGATCTCTACTACCTACAAAGAGGGGGAAGCAGACATATGGGAGCAGCACCACCTGCAAGTTCTCCTCCAAATCATACATTATTCTGACTTGGAAACACATCACAATTTCTTCATCGTCACCTGGCCAAAAATCCTAGCATTCCCTCACAGCACTGTACCCATACCACACTAACTACAGTGGTTCAAGGTGGCAGCTCACCAGCACCTTTACAAGAGCAATTTTGGACAGGCAATAAACGCTGGCCTCATGTCACATGAGTTGGGACATGTCCATCACTTTTAGTTACACTTTTACTAAAAATTTAAAAACCTACATGAAACCTCATCCCACCTGTGGATGAGGTTTCATGCTTATTCTTAAGCCCACCAGGACTCCTGGTCTGCCTGCCAGCCTTCAGGTTGGACGGGCAGATCCATTAATAACCTTAAGTACTTTGTCAATGGCCTCAATAGGCCATTGGCAGGTCGGCGGGCACGCAGCTGATTCGGCTGAGCCCCCACAGTCCTGAAAATTGAAATGAAGCAGGGTGACGCCGGGAGTTCCGCCTGACGTCATCCCGCATCGTTTTACGCGTCGGCCCCACTCACTGGCCAAGAGATATTGGACTTGGGTAACTAGCCAGAAAGACAGAAACACTTGACATATCTGCATCTAATGCACAGATCTTCAAAGTTGAATAAGTAAATTATTTCTCCTTAGACACATGCACATGCATTTTACCAAATAAGTACATAAGGATATAGCACTATAAACTATTTAAATGTTGCCTTCAACATATATCATAGTGCCTGAAACTTGATTAGACTTGACAAACAATTTATCACTGACTGCATGAGAAATAGAAGCTGCCTTGCTCCAACTGCTGTTGAGACCCACTTCTTCATGCAGTCTTGTGAACCGTGCCACATGTATGTCTGCCTAGTGCCCCACTGAGAACAGCCCTGGGCAGACACATTAATGCGGAGAGTGACACAATGAGATCAATATAGCATTGCTTCCTTAAAAACCCATGCAGCTGTTTAAGAGAATTCACAGATAGAGTGACTACTTGGAAATGCATCTTTGCGTATTAACTTTTTAAGACTTTTTTTAAAAAAGTACACAAACCTTTTTTAATAAATAACGGCAACACAAGTGATTTAAAATAACAAAGCTGAATCGAAAAGAGAATGGAGAAATATATAAGAATAAACATTTAAATCAACTTTCTACAAAGGTTTATGAAAAGATGCCTTTTCAGCAATCTCAGAAAAGAATACCTACTTTTTCATTATAATGCTCACTGTGCAGCACCTCTGGAGCCATCCAAAAAGGTGATCCAACCACCGACAGCTTTTCTACCTCCGCACTGAGATTTTTAAAAAAAGGATAAACAATGTGCTTTGTTATTTTAGAAAACACAAGTTTATTTAATACAGCACCTTTGACATAGTATTAGGAAGTTGTTAATGCTGAACTTCAGTGCACATTCACATCAGAATCATAATGATTTGCAATGTGACCAGGATTATTAAAATATTACTTTCAGTTGGATTATCGTAAGATTCTACGGCCAGTATATTTCATCCGATTTCATTTCATATCAGCAAAGGTCATCACTTGGCTAAGTTACCAAGTTTAATCATTAATTTTTCAGTACAACATCACCACATATCAATCACAGCTATAATTAAATACTTGCCATTTGTGAGCATCCCAAACTTGGACATACCTTCTTCCAGTACTTCATAGCCCAGCTGGACCAAACACACCACAATTCTCACAAACCAACCTGCAGCCCAATCTCCATTACAAAAGATTGATGGATAATCTTTAATATACGCCCAGTCCATCAACATCCCCACTCACTTGCTCTACTTTCTAGATAAACCAAGTTCCATAATTTACCAATCCCCCCTGACCAAGCCCCTACTGCTTACTCATACGTCTGTTTTCAAAAAAGGTCTTGGAAAATCCACTCCTACAGATCTCCTATACATACTCTCATGCTTTCAACTCTGGACCTTCTGCTATCATGTCTCAGTGTCACCGCTCATTGCCTTCCCTCCCTCACTTGCTTGGTTCAATTATTAGCACCTTATCCGATTTGTCATCCACAGCAGTATTGAAGATGTGCTGCACTTTCAACCTTCATGAACAATTTTAAATAATTACTCTGTTTGCTGATAATTTCAGTCACAATTCCTCGGATAATGAAGCAGCCCATGACCCTCATGGAACATGCTCAAGACAACATTCAGCTTGACCAGGTAAGTGGCAACTAATATTCGTGTCACCTAAGTGCCAGACAACGGCCACCTCCAAGAAGAGAGTGTCTAAACATCCCCCACCTCCAACAATCAGCACAATCCACACTAAAGCAGCCCACTTGATTGGCACCTCATACACAACCTTAAGCATTCATGCCCTTCCCCATCAACGCACCATGGCTGCAGTGTGTACCATCTTCAAGATGCACTGCAGCAACTCACCAAGATTCCTTCAACAGGACTTCCCAAACAGGCAACTTCTACCACCCAGAAGAACAAGGGCAACTACCACTTCCAAGTAACACGCCATCCTGACTTGGAAATATATCAACATTCCTTTATCATCACTAGCTCAAAATCCTGGGACTCCCTATCTAACTGCACTGTTCATCATATGAACTGTAGCTGTTCAAGAAAGTGGCTCACCACTATCTTCCCATTGGCAATTATGAATGGACAATAAATGCTGGCCTTGCCAGCAGTGCCCATATCCAATGAATGAGATCTTAAAAATAATTCTCCCAGTGTTCTTGCCAACATCCCTTTAAATCAAAGTGACCAAAACATAGATAAATTAGTTGTTTGTTTCACTACTGTTTGTTTCATCATGCCGTATTTACTCAATATAACAGTGACTACATTGCACAGTAATTCATTTTGCATGACATATTTTCAGGGCTACAATAAAGCAACATATAATTGCAAGTCTTCCCCTTCCATTTAAACATATACTGCAAATTTACTGATTGCTTTAATAGACGGATTGATATTTAATTACAATCTATGCTGTAAAGAGAAACTATAAGAAACATGTTAAAATTGTTAAATGCAAAAATGTAAAGCCATTTTCCACCAATAAACCCCTTTTAAAGCTAAAGATGATCATTTGGTTAGAAAAGTAAACTGAGGATTAATCAAATGTTGGAGCTGACTTTTTTTGAACAGTAAATTGATACGGAATGTCAAATAAACGCAAATAGTTGGATAGTAACAAAGTTATTGATTCTACAGTCTTCACCGTAAAATGATCAGAATTGCAATACTTAACCCCAAGATGTCCATAAGAATCACAGGTTTCCACATAACAAAATAGAATGGCTTATTAACCACTATAAAACCACTGTAAATCAGCAGAGCCATGGATTGAGACTCCAAAACAGTGAGAACAATGCTAAAATTCCAATCTTTTACAAGAAAAACAAATAGATGTTCAAAAATTGTTTAATATTTCAACCATAAGCAATATATATTTTATATAATGTTGGTTAATGGGAATAACATCCATTCATTTTGCATAAAACTACTTTACTTTAAAAACTTAATTAAATATCTTAATGTTTTTAGAAGGGATGCAAATAAAAACATTTCTACAGATTCTCATTTTGTCACAATGACACCAGTAATTTGTTTCTGGTACTTCAAGGAAAATTTCATTAAAAGGAGGTATGCTTACTTGTCAGGAATTTTCTCTGCCAACCCAAAGTCACCCAACACTCCTGTGTAGCCATTCTCTTCCATCTTAATTAAACAGTTCTGTAGGAAATAAAAGCATAATTTATTATATTAGAAATGACAATTACTTTGCACCCATATATCCCAGAAAATGTATCCATGGACTTCTTTAGACTTAAATCAAACTAATTTAACAGCTATGGAAAGATATCAGTTAAAAACTGGTACATTAAAAAATAAATATTGAAGGGATGTTTTAAATTCCATCTAGAGCAATCAAACTATAATCAAGCTGCAATCAATAGCCACTGAGGTGGTGAGCTCCTAATCTTAACTGAAAACAGTCTTTAAAAAAGCTTACCTTTGTCAATCAATACACATGCTTACTTTGCAAAGTTCCATTTGCTGAATATATGTAAGGTACAGAGTATTGTATTAATCAAGTCAGCCCCACAAATAGCATCTAAATCTTAGATGCTAGTTAGATATTTTTTGACGTCATGTTGCGGAATTTAATTTGGAGAATACAATGCATTAACACTTAAAGGTTCATTGTTTAAGCATCAGGGCCATACTCTTAAAACTCAAATTGCAGCAAAAACATGCATACTTATTGCGCATATAAATTTTGTTACTACTTTCCACTTAACAGCCATCATTTGTAGCAAAAACTACAGAAACGTACACTGAAAATTAAATGTACTTTAGACTACCTTACTGTTGTATAACTGCGCACCCTACGCTTCAGACAAATAAAAGCTGCCACGATTATGAGCAATAGGTTAACACTCCCTATATAAACAGAATACACCTTGGACACAAAATTTATTTACCAGGCAGCTTCATCATAATTTAGGTTCATCCACTAGAAAAATACAATAAACAATGAATGACACTATGTATTCTTTACTTATACTTAACACAGGGCAGGATTTCCCCCCACTGGGGACAAAGTTGAAGGGCAGGCGCACACAGGCGTGCTTCCGATCAGCACCCCCAATTTTACATGGCCAGGCCAATTAAGGCCCACCCAGTGTGGCATCCGCACAGAAGTGCTGAACGCTCCCAATGCAAGCAGGGGTAATCCCAAAATCGTAAGTTCAGCCTCAGGGAGATCGGCTCTAAATGTCAAACAGCTAAAACTAGAAAAATAAAATTTCCCTAACATGTCCCCTCATATGACACTGTCACATGAGTTGGGACATGTCCATAATTTGTACAAAAACTTTATTAAAATTCTTAAAAACCTACATGAAACCTTGTCCCGCCTGTGGATGAGATTTTATGCTTTTTCTAATTCACGCCAGGGCTCCTGGCCTGCCCGCCAACCTTAAGGTTGGATGGGCAGGTCCTTTAATTACTTAATTGACTCTGTCAATGGCCTCAATTGGCTATTGGCAGGTAGGCAGGCGCACAGCTAATTTTGCTGCACCCCTGCCTATCTGAAAATTTAAATGGGGCGCGGTGACGTCGGGAGTTCCACCCGACGCCACCGCGCGTCATTTTATGCGTCGGTGAGCGCAATGTTATAATTGCCCTGTGATGTTATAATCATTGCTTTGATATATAATCATTGCTTTGATATATAATCATTGCTTTGATATCACTGCATGAATACCAATAGAATCTTGATTATCACCTCATACACCACCTTAAGCATTCATACCCTCCCCAATCAGCGCACCATGGCTGCAGCATGTACCATCGACAAGGTGCACTGCAGCAACTACCAACGGGATTCCAAAACACGCAACCTCTACCACCCAGAAGAACAAGAGCAACAACCACTTCCAAGTAACATGCCATCCTGACTTGGAAATATATCAACATTCCTTTATCATCACTAGCTCAAAATCCTGGGACTCCCTATCTAACTGCACAGTAGGTGTAACATTCATCATATGAAATGTAGCTGTTCAAGAAAATGGCTCACCACCACCTACCCATTGGCAATTATGAATGAACAATAAGTGCAGGCCTTGCCAGCAGTGCCCATACCCAATGAATGAGATTTTTGAAAAGTTACATGCATCTTATCCACAAATGTTGTGTGTTACTTAACCTACAGATAAGAATCCTCTTTACAATTTGACAAAGTTCACTTGCACAACTGTCATCAAAAGGTGAAAGACCTAAGATAAATCCCCACCCCCACTGGTTACCATCAAACAGTCTCCTGCTATTCTACTGTATTTCAGGTCATGATCTGGGTACATGCCATAATTCTTTGACCTGAAGCAGCACAGAGGCTAATTAACAATGATCACACAAACATCTAAAGTAAGGCATACCAAGTCAGAAAGGCAAACAGGTAGGCTGAGGAAAACAAAAGCAAAATACCGCAGATGTTAGAAACCTGAAATAAAATAGAAAATGCTGCAGCTCTAGCAGCATCTGTGGAGAGACAAGCAGAACTAATGTTTCAGATCAATTACCATTCATCAGAGCTAAGAAAAGTTGGCTATATAACAAGTTTTGAGCAAGTGAAAAGGGGAGATTGGAGAAAAGAATGAAAGGGAAGGTCTGTGATAGGGTGGAAGCCAGAAGAAATTAAATGACAAAGCAGTTCATGATGCAAGACCAAAAACAAACTTGCAGATGTTCAGTTTCTTTGAAAAGAAGAGCCCTCCAAATGGTAATTCAAATAGTATACAAATGCTCAAGAAGAACAATTTTGATTTTTTTCCTATCCTACCTAGGAATACCACAAGTAAATAAATTTGACTATGCTATTTACAAACTTATTCAGCTGTGGATTGGCCTTAGTCTTATTTCCGAAATGAAACAAAACAATTCCATGATAATAGGAAGGTGTTTGCACAATTCATGTAAAAGGATAGCACCTGGTACAGAAAATGAATTGACACTTACTTTCTTCACTGAAAGGCAAAATCCAAGATAAGACTTTGGCACATAATCTTAAGCAAATATTTTTGGAATGTAGACAAACTGCCCTACCCACATGCAAACCAAGATAACACGGGTCCATTACTAATGCATGCATCTTGCCAAGCTCATGCTCAGATGAGGGCTAGCACAGTATTAATGCTGAACTGAAGAAAACAAAACTTAAAACATCATACAGGGTCTAATTATGTTAAAGGATTTGCTAAAAATTCAATTTAATTCCTATACTAACCAACAAGATGAATGAAATATTGCAGTTTCTAAGCAACCAACCATAAACTGAGGCATCACTGATGTGTAAAAGCAACGTGCGCTCTTAGTAGGATTGGAGAGAATCTAGTAACAATTACTAACAATGCTCCAACAGTTTGAAGCTGTCTTAAGAACAGTGGACAAACACTTGGTATTAAGCATTTAAAAGTACAAGGGCTGCTGGATACCAAAGTAGCAAGTAGTAGAAACAGACACTACTGCAGCAACTGCATGAACTTCTCTGTCTCTGCTGGAGGGAAAGGGCAGTGCCCTAGGATATGTGTGATACAAAGAATGTGAACCCTCTACAAAAGCAAGGGCAATTGCAACCGTCGATGCATTGCTCTGCCGAGCATCATGAGAAAAGTATTTGTCAGTGTTGACCTTGTCAGATGGAACTAGAAGATCTACAAATGATATGGTCTTCTCAGTCTGGCAGCTGCAAGAGAAAAAAAGAGAAAAACGAAGGAGGCCACTAGATATATTGACTTCATCGAGCTCACCATGTGTGGACAGTCAATTTAAGCTGCTGGAGAAAAATGGCTGACTCTGAAGCTGCTCAACATGATCTCCTCTTTTCACGACAGCCATGATGTGACTTCATCAAAATCTTTTGAGATCCAGGGTGGGGTCAAACAAGGTTGTGTTCTGGAACCGACACTCTAGCGCATTCTTCTCTTTGCTGCTGTCATAAGCCTTCAGGTCATTCACAGAGGGTGTATACTTACATACCAGAACTAACAGAAAGTAGTTCTGCATTGCTCGCCTGAGGTCTAACACAGAGTCCTTATCAGGGAGTCAGCAACTCTGATGTTGCCGCACTAGTATTCCACATCAGGAACACCTTAAGTAGCAAATGGCCCGACTCACTCATACCTGTAAAACATTTGGTTTGAACATCAGAATCAGGAAGACAAATGTCTGGCCCAGAATGTTGTCATACTACCATCTCACAATCTTGTGACACTGGAGGTTGTTGATAATTTCACATAGCTAGGCTGCACAATCACCAGCAATCTGTGACTTGATGATGAAATCAACACATAAATCATAAAAGCTGTAGCTGTTAGATCCAGGCTGAGTAAGAGCATGTGGAATAATAGCAATCAGAGAACACCAAAATGCAAGTGTACCAAGCCTGCACACTCCTCTACAGTGGTAAGACCTGGACAAGATACGCTGGTAGGAGAAAATGCTGAACAGTTTTCACCTTTGCTGTCTCAGACATATCCTTGGCATCAAGAACAAGACCACCAGCTCAGAGGTCCTGGAATGTGCTAATTTCACCAGGATATACTCATTGTTAAGCCAACAACCTCTGGACTAGCTTGGCTAGATGAAGGACAGCCATATACCGAAAGTCCTTCTGTATGGTGAACTGGCCATTGTGTCACAACCTCCTGGGCATCCATACCTCTGCTATAAGGATGCCTGTAAGCTTGATATGAAGATGACAAACATTGGCAACTGACAGTCAGTTGCCAATGGCTATGATCTCTGGAGGCTAACTGTATGGAAGGGCATTGGAACGAGCGAGCACAAACAAAACAGCTGGCTGAGAAGTGGGCCCAGAAAACAGAGGCCAGCGAATCCTGCAGTTTCTCAGCCCACTGTCTTCCTCTGCAGCAAACATGGCAGAGACTACCATTTCAGAGTAGGGCTCCTGAGCCAAACCATTGTCTGCCACAGTAAACACAAACCGATGGGACACATTCCTCCAAGCTGGCCTTCTCCAAAGGTAAGCCATCACCTAAAAGTTCAAAACTACTGTATCGGTTAGTAATGTTCAAAGTGAAAAGACCTTTCCACATAGTATCGCACTGGCCCAAAAACTGCAAAACTATTGATTCCTTGATCAATATGTACAAAAATGATTGTAGTTTCTGCAATTAGAATCTTGTGAATAATTGCCAAAGGGAAACTGTAAAAATATGCCCAAACCTCAGCTGCTATTAGATTAGCATGCTCTCTAGCGTAACTATCCTGCTGCCCTATGAACAAAGCCCTAACAACTTATTTTCCTCCCTGAAAAATTATTCTAGATAGCTCAATTTGTCAAAAATTAGACTGATCACTTCAATAGATTTTAGAGGTCTATTTATGCAGCTGCACGAGGCCTTTTTAATAGATTCTTCTACTTGATTCTGTATACACATACATAAGATGCTGGGCTAAATTTGCATGTTGGTATAATTGCCATCGGTTAGGGCATTAACATCCAGCTCTGTGCCACACTTCTCTCCAAAACTATTCATATTTTAATGCCGCAAGCTAGGTGTTCTTTGAGAAGAAACCTTGATTCCAAGCCACCTCCATGTGAGGTCACCACATTTTGAGATGTTGATCACTAACACTCGTTCATATCACAACTTCTAAAGACAATAGCAAATATACAGATCAATTTTCTAAGATTTAGTCGAAGAAACCTTGAACAATTCATCTCATGGCATCAAAAATATGGCAGACATCAGATCTATAATATTGAGCTGTGCAGTTTTATTTTGAAAGGCTGCAAAATAACATTCTCCAATCACCTCACCTATGGATCTGTTCCTGGACACAAGTGGAATTTTGGCATTATGCCAAATCCTAACCATTCTAACAAGTGCTGTAACTCAGTGAAATACCACTTTTGTTGAATCTGCCGAATGTAGTGAGAATCTCTCAGCTATCTCAAAAACAATACTTTAACAGCAAAAATATTAGGTGCCCACATCAAACCAAAAAGTTTATTTACGGCACAACTTGATGAGATCCTTGCCAATATTTAGTGGCCCAAGATTAACAGCCTATGAAGAATTCTCATGTCAAGAAAACTTGGGATTAACCAATGATCAGATTTGAGCTATGGTATTATGCAGAGTTGTACATACACACAGTATATCTTGCAATCTCTGTCTATTTTGGGAAACTGATGTTCGATAAGCTAACACCAGCCCAACCCCTATTACTATATCCATATAGCGGTCCAACAAAAAAATTACTCTAAGGAGCACCATGAAAGCCACCTGAAGTCTATGTGAAATTTGGATAAAGGGGGGATTCCTCTGGAGTAAGGGGCACTTGGATGAACGAATGTGGAGGCCTTGTGAAAGACCTGCACATTAAATGCATATGTATAATTCACATTTTGGTTCCCACAGTTTGTTCCTCTGTTCCTCCTCAACTGCAGATTAGCTCTTTGTCCAATCACCTGCAGATTAAGGATGGAAAGGGGAATTTTCAAGTCATACCTTGTTAATTGACTAGTTATGCATTTTATGCACTAGTTATCTATTCCTTGAAGTAGCATGTCTTATTAAAAATCAACTAGAGTGAAAATGGATTTGTTTAGAGAATCATCCCCGTTATGGACAGGGAGAGATAGCAGGATAACTTTTCCACTTTTTCCTCACCTCTCGGTTATCCGCAGCAAGATGTGTTCAGGGGGAGCATTTTAAACCTTTTGGGTGCTGTGCTTTTCAGTAATAAATACAAAGCAGACTTTCAGGTAAGTTTAAATCAAAAGAAAGGATAATGTTTATTCAGACCCTGAAATGTAAACAATGAAACGCACTCACTCCCTCATACATACAAACAGACAAGTAAAGGTGGATTCTAGAGACAAAGGATACACTTAGGTTATTAGCAAACGAAACACGGAGTAAATCACTGGGATATATCACTTCAGGAATCACACATCACAGGCCTGGATGGGTTCTCTCTCATGAGTTGGAAGTCTCTGGGTTTCCAGACAAGGTTAAGGCCAAGTTTCTGTAGAGAAGAAACTTTGCAAATGAAAATGAATTAGCCCCCACCTCGCACTGCCTGGGTTGACTGGTCTTTAGGCAGGGTTCAATTCTTCTGGTGGAAGGAATTGTCCTTCTTATCCTGTTGGTTTCAGACTGCCTTACTGGGGTGGTTGACAGGGCCCTCAACCGTGTCCGGCCCATCTCCCGCGCATCCGCCCTCATGCCTTCTCCTCCCTCCCTGAAACATGATAGGGTCCCCCTTGTCCTCACTTGTCACCTCACCAGCCTCTGCATTCAAAGGATCATCCTCCACCATTTCCGCCAACTCCAGCATGATGCCACCACCAAACACATCTTCCATTCACCCCTCCTGGCAGCATTCCGCAGGGATCGTTCCCTCTGGGACACCCTGGTCCACTCTTCCATCACCCCCTACACCTCAACCCCCTCCCACGGCACCTACCCATGCAACCGCAGAAGGTGCAACACCTGCCCTTTTACTTCACCCCCCTCCTCACCGGCGAAAGGCCCAAACACTCCTTTCAAGTGAAGCAGCATTTCACTTGCATTTCCCTCAGTTTAGTCTACTGCATTCGCTGCTCCCAATGCGGTCTCCTCTTCATTGGAGAGGCCAAACGCAGATTGGGTGCCCGCTTTGTGGAACATCTTCGGCCTGTCCACAAGCATGACCCATACCTTCCTGTCGCTTGCCATTTCAACACTCCACACTGCTCTCTTGCCCACATGTCTGTCCTTGGCTTGCTGCATTGTTCCAGTGAAGCTCAACGCAAACTGGAGGAACAGCACTCCATCTTCCGACTAGGTACTTTACAGCCTTCCGGACTGAAGATTGAGTTCAACAATTTTAGATCTTGAACTCTCTCTTCCCTTCACCCTCCCAGCAGCATTCCGTAGGGATCGTTCCCTCCGTGACACCCTGGTCCACTCCTCCATCACCCCTACTCCTCAACCCCCTCCCACGGCACCTACGCATGCGGCCGCAGAAGATGCAACAACTGCCCCTTCACTTCAACTCTTCTCACCGTCAGAGGGCCCAAACACTTCTTTCAAGTGAAGCAGCTTTTTACTTGCACTTCCCTCAACTTAGTCTACTGCATTCGTTGCTCCCAATGCGGTTTCCTCTACATTGGAGAGATCAAACGCAGACTGGGTGACCGCTTTGCAGAACACCTTCGGTGGGTCCGCAAGCATTATCCAGACCTCCCTGTCGCTTGCCATTCAACACTCCACGCTGCTCTCTTGCCCACATGTCTGTCCTTGGCTTGCTGCATTGTTCCAGTGAAGTTCAACGCAAACTGGAGGAAAAGCACCCCATCTTCCGACTAGGCACTTTACAGCCTTCCGGACTGAAGATTGAGTTCAACAATTTTAGATCTTGAACTCTCTCCTCCATCCCCACCCCCCTCTTGTTTCTTCCCCCTCCTTTTTGTTTTTTCCAATAACTTATATAGATTTTTCTTTTCCCACCTATTTCCATTATTTTTAAATGTACCATTAAATAAACCCATTGTTTATTTCTACCTTTTAGTATTCCCCCACCCCCACTAGCACTATCTGTACCTTATCTGTCCTATCTTCTACTCTTAATTAGCACATTCCTTTAGATATCACCACCTTCAACACCTCTTTGTTCTTTTGTCTGTAACAGCTTTTGGTTATCTCCACCTATTACTGGCTGCTTGTCCCTACAACCACACCACCACCCCCCCACTTTGAACCAGCTTTTATTTCACCCCTTTCCTATTTTTACTTAGTTCTGTTGAAGGGTCATGAGGGCTTGAAACGTCAACTGTGCTCTCCTCCGCCGATGCTGCCAGACCTGCTGAGTTTTTCAAGGTATTTCTGTTTCTGTTTTTGTTTTGGATTTCCAGCATCCGCAGTTTTTTGCTTTTATGCCTTACTGGGTTTCCTTGTGGAGTATTAAGACTATAAGACCATAAGACATAGGAGCAGAAATTAGGCCATTCAGCCCATCGAGTCTGCTCTGCCATTTAATCATGACTGATAAGTTTCTCAACTCCATTCTCCCGCCTTCTCCCCGTAACCTTTGATCCCCTTACCAGTCAAGAATAAGGTCTCAACTCCCATTCAGCTAGTTTCATCATGTGGTGGCAAGTTTCAGTGTTTCCTATCATCCGCTTAATGGGTTGCAGCTGGGGTGATTGATACACAATGAGGGAACGAATGATAATCCATCAACATGCCAGCTACAATTAGCTCACTGTAAGACTTTATTTGATATTTCACCTTCACAGAGTCGACAAGTCTGGTAGCTATTGTCAGAGCTGAAGAAGGGTCATACGGACTCGAAACGTCAACTCTGTTTCTCTCTAGCAGCAGATGCTGCTAGATCTGCTGAATTTTTCCAGCATTTTCTGGTTTTGTTTCAGATATCCAGCATCTGTAGTATTTTGCTTTTATCTTAAGACTTGGGTGTATATGTGCAAAGGTCATTAAAGGTGGTAGGACAGGTGGAGAGAACAGTTAATAATGCATGCAGTATCTTGGGATTTATTAATAGGGGCATAGACTACAAGAGCAAGGAGGTTATGCTGAATTTATATAAGACACTCCTTAGACCTCAGCTGGAGTATTGTGTACAGTTCTGGGCACCACATTATAGGAGGACGTGAACACATTGGAGAGGATGTAGAAGAGGTTTACAAGATTGGTTCCAGGGATGAAAAACTTCAGTTACGAAGATAAATTGGAGAGGTTGGGACTGTTCTCCTTGGAGAGAAGGCAGCTAAGAGGAGATTTCATAGAGATGTTCAAATCATGAGCAGGTTGGACAGGGTAGATAGGAAGCTGTTCCCGCTTGTAAAGGGATCAAGAACAAGAGGGCACAGATTTAAAGTGATTTGCAAAAGAAGCAAATGTGACGTGAGAAAAATCTTTTTCACATAACAACTGGTCCTGTTCTGGAATGCACTGCCTGGAAGTGTGGTGGAGGCAGATTTAATCGAGGCACTCAAGAGGGCATTAGATAATTATTTGAATAGGAACAATGTGTAGGGGGAACAAGGAAAAGGCAGGGCAATGGCACTAGGTCATAATGCTCATTTGGAGAGCCGCGCAGGCACGATGGGCCAAATGGCCTCCTGTGACTTTAAAATTCTGATTTTGGTGAGCAGCATTTTATGCATCATTAGGAATAAACTATTACATTTGTTAGTATTCAAAAGTTTTTGACTGATGCTGCTAACTGCTCCAGCTGAGGTGCTCACTTGGATTGATGCAAGCAATATATTGCATAGATTGCAGGATTGTCAATCTAGTGGAATTATAAAAAAAACTAAGTGGGGCTGTCCACTAAGCAAATTCTCACTGTTTTGCTTTACAAGTCTCTTTGGAATGACTGCCACAACTACATGGTTGTCAATAGCTGAACAGAGAAATACATGCAGCATTGCCATAAACTGAGCCACTCTAACATTGTCCATGTTTTATTCGATGCATGGACTAAAGAAAACATTTCTATTAATATTCATTATGAAGGCTCATCAATAAAACACCTTAATTCTCAAGAAAAAGCTGAAAAAAAAGCAAGACTAAATCCACATGTAAAGAAATACATTCATGAATCTGTAAAGGACATCTAAACTAAAGAGACTAGAGGCCTTTCTCAATTCTTCCAGGGAGGCAATAAGGGAAGCAGAAAACTACCTTTTTAGCTGCATAAAAATGTACCCTTGCAATAATGCCCAAAATTTTATATAATGTTGGAGTACACCATCAAATGCAGTACCATCTATTTGCAACTTCATGATGATCCTTGTGTACACACAATTGCCAGGCACATACTCCCCTCAGTCAAACAAAACTTTACTAGTACGCTCAATAAATATGTAATCGATGCTTGGCAAAATAGTTTTTGTTTATGAAGTGACTTTACTCCATTAGTTTGTAAATTATATTGAAATAGGCTTAACATATGTTTCTTATCTATTTTGCCCAAGCGACATAAGATTAAAATAGTGCCTTAAGAAATAAATAGCAATTTTTGATTTTTCGCTCCATATACTGGACCTTAGAAGTCAAGTCCCGATGAAAGACACCCTTTGAGTGCAGGTAGCTGAGTCCACAGGCAAGGTCATATGCTATTTTGACCCGGACACGCCAGGACAGATGATCACTGCTGTCCAATAACTGTTCGAGGTTCCCTCTATTAATGTACTGAAAAGAAAGCACATAGGGAGAAAAAAAAAAATCAGCATCTGAAGTGGTCTCATGATATGCTGACTTCCCATCTATAAAGATCCTAGATCCCAGTCTAAAATGTTATTACACCAGTCACTATTAATCAAAAAAAGTTTGACCACTAAAAGAAATCTTCTCAACTAGTATAATTCTTTCTCCAAATAACTCTCTCAGCAGGCAACTGCCAGAGCTACTCCAAATCCATCATTTTGTTCAGTTATTAAAAGGTGTACTGGAGTGTCATGGGACAATTCATCTAGTTCTGTGCAACTTTCAGGCGTGCCCAACAATCGAGGTGCATCTCAAAAGCATCACAGCTGAGATCAGGAACTTGCCTTGCAGATGAAAACCATATCCTGTCATTGAATGGTAGATAAAATTTCTACAGAAAGGTTCAGAGGGCTTTTTAACAGTTTGTACAGCTAGGAATATGGGGACTGTGGCAAAATGATTAGCGCACAGTACAGGAATAAATTGGTACAAATAAGAATAGGAAAATATAGTTGTGCAGGTCAGGTGACAGGAAGATGTGAATGTTGATGGAAAGAAATCCCATAATATTGACCGTCATACACCAGTCACATCTGTTACTGGGTAGATTTATTCTTGTTTTATACATGGGTGAACTTAAAAACAAGAATATATGTGTACACTCATACTATAAAAGCTGATTGTATCCACTAAGTGTTATGGTTCCCAATTACATTGTTCCCCTTCTGAATTCAAAAAGCTGGAATCAATTCCTAACCTTTCCAAGGAAACTTATTTTTCTGGAATTAGATTTTTGTCATTATTAGGAAGCACCATCAATGTCCCAGACCAGCTAGAAATCTGCTAAAACAGTCTAGATTAAAAATATGAATTATCCAAGAACACAGAGGTTTCAGGTGGTGGAGACGCTGGAAAGGAATGTGGAAACTCTAGAGTGTGAGAAACCCTAGAACCATGGAACATAATTTTTCTACCAACTGTATATTTGCTCAGTGCTGTAGTCCTATTAGGTAAGTAGGATCAGGAAGAGGCCGTTCAGTGCCTTGAGACTGTTCTGCCACTTAATTAGATCATGGTTGATCTGAACCTCACTCCATTACCTGCCTTATCCTTTGGTAGCTGCAGAGAAAGCTCATTCTTTGCTTTTGACAAAACAATCTGAATGTATTAGGACCATTTGAGGGTGAATCATACCTACTTCACAGCAGAGTCCATATCTATGTCACTGGACAGTGGCTCTGCTACCAGCCCTCCATAAGATCAGGGTCAGAATAGCACCATAACTGTGGCAGATACTGAAGTTAGCAATGCAAGAACAGAAATAGGCAATTCAGTTCTTCAACCCTGTTACCAACATTACAAACATTGAACCATATCAGACACAAAGTAGATTAATAGGATTATGCAAGAACAGCAGCACTTTGGTAATGTTACTCGACTAGTAATCCAGAGACCCAGACTAAAAGGAATACAATCCTGCCATTGTAGCTGCAAGAATTTAAATTCAATTAATTAAATACATCTAGAATAAAAAGATAATCTCAGTAATGGTGACTATGAAACCACCAGATTGCTGGTTCACTAATGACCTTAAGGGAAGAAAATCTGCTGTCTTTACCCTGTCTAGCTGACATGCATTTCCAGACTCTCAGCAACACGGTTGACTTTTAACTACCTTCCGAAATGGCCTAGCAAGCCACCCGGTTGTATCAAACTGCTACAGAAAATTCAAATAAGAATAAAACAGAATGGTCCTCCCAGAATAGATACAACATAGGCACACGTAGCCCAGTTGCTCTTGCAAAGTCCTCCTCACTAACAGAATCACAGAATTGTTACGGTGCAGGAGGAGGCCATCCAGCTCATCATGTCTGCACAGGCTTGCTAAATGAGTATTGACTCAGTGCCATTCTCCTGACTTTTCCCCGTAACCCTGCACACTGTTTCTTTTTAAATAATCATCTAATGCCCTCTTGAAAGCTTCAATTGAACATGCCTCCACCACAATTCCAGGCAATGCATTCCAGACTTGTACCACTCGCTATGTGAACAAGTTTTTTCTCACATCACATTTGCTTCTTTTGCAAATCACTTTAAATTTGTGTCCTCTCATTTTCGATCCTTTTATGAGTGGGAACAGTTTCTCCCTATCTACTCTGTCCAGCCCCCTCATGATTTTGACCACCTCTATCAAATCTCCTCTTACCCTTCTCCTCTCCAAGGAGGACAGTCCTAATTTCTCCAATCTACCTTCATAACTGTAGTTTCTCATCCCTGGAACCAATCTTGTAAACATCTTCTGCACTCTCTCCAATGTGTTCACATCTTTCCTAAAGTGTGGCGCATTTGAACTGCACACTATACTCCAGCTGAGGTCTAACTAATGTCTTATACAAGCTCAGCATAATAAGACCATAAGACATAGGAACAGAAAGTAGGCCATTCGACCCATCGAGTCTGCTCCGCCATTCAATCATGGCTGATAAGTTTCTCAAACCCATTCTCCTGCCTTCTCCCCGTAACCTTTGATCCCCTTACCAATCAAGAACCTATTTATCTCAGACTTAAATACATTCAATGACCTGCCTCCACAGTCTTCTGTGGCAATGAATTCCATAGATTCACCACTCTCTCGGTAAAGAAGTTTCTCTTCATCTCTGTTCTAAAAGGTCTTCCCTTTACTCTGAGGCTGTGCCTTCTGGTCCTAGTCTCTCCTACTAATGGAAACATCTTCCCCACGTCCACTCTATCCAGGCCTTTCAGTATTCTGTAAGTTTCAATCAGATCCCCCCTCATCCTTCTAAACTCCATCGAGTATAGACCCAGAGTCCTCAAACGTTCCTCATATGTTAAGCCTTTCATTCCTGGGATCATTCTCATGAACCTCCTCTGGACCCTCTCCAGGGCGAGCACATCCTCCCTGAGATACAGGGCCCAAAATTGCTCACAATATTCTAAATGTGGTCTGACCAGAGCTTTATAAAGCCTCAGCAGCACATTGCTGCTTTTATATTCTAGACCTCTCGAAATAAATGCCAACATTGCATTTTCCCTTCCTAACTACCAACTCAACCTGCAAGTTAACCTTAAGAGAATCCTGGACTAGGACTCCCAAGTCCCTTTGCACACCAGATTTCTGAATTCTCTCCCCATTTAGAAAATAGTCTATGCCTCTATTCTTCCTACCAAAGTGCATGACCTCACACTTGCCCACATTGTATTCCATCCGCCACTTCTTTGCCCATTCTCCTAACCTGTCCAAATCCTTCTGCAGACTCCCCGCCTCCTCAGTACTACCTGTCCCTCCACCTATCTTTGTATCATCTGCAAACTTAGTCAGAGTGCCCTCAGTTCCTTCAACTAGATCATTAATGTATAAAGTGAAAAGTTGTGGTCCCAACAATGACCCCTGCGGAACTCCACTAGACACCAGCCGCCATCCTCAGAAGGACCCCCTTATCCCCACTCTATGCCTCCTGCCAGACAGCCAATCTTCTATCCATGCTAGCACCTTGCCTCTAACACCATGGGCTCTTTTCTTACTGAGCAGTCTCCTGTGCAGCACTTTGTCAAAGGCTTTCTGGAAGTCCAAGTAGATAACATCCATTGGCTCTCCTTTGTCTAACCTACTCGTTACCTCCTCAAAGAATTCTAACAGATTTGTCAGGCATGACCTCCCCTTGATGAAATCATGCTGACTTTGCCCGATTTTACCATGCACTTCCAAGTATTCTGAAATCTCATCCTTAATAATGGACTCTAAAATCTTACCAATGACCGAGTCAGGCTAATCGGCCTGTAATTTCCCGTCTTTTGCCTCACTCCCTTCTCAAACAGGGGTGTTACATTAGCGATTTTCCAGTCCTCTGGGACCCTCCCTGACTCCATTGATTCCTGAAAGATCACCACTAACACCTCCACTATCTCTTTAGCTATCTCCTTCAGAACTCTGGGGTGTAATCCATCTGGTCCAGGTGATTTATCCACCTTCAGACCTTTCAGTTTTCCTAGCACCTTCTCCTTGGTAATGGCCACCATACTCACCTCTGCCCCCCGACTCTCTTGAACTTTGGGGATGTCACTCGTGTCTTTCACTGTGAAGACTGATGCAAAGTAACTATTCAGTTGCTCCGTCATTTCTTTGCTCCCCACTACTACTTCTCCAGCGTCATTTTCCAGCGGCCCAAAGTCCACTTTTTCCTCTCTCTTACCCTTTATATATCTAAAAAAACTCTTGTAATCTTCTTTTATATTACTGGCTAGTTTACCCTCATATTTAATCTCCTCCCTCCTTATTTCTCTTTTAGTTGTCCTCTGTTGGTCTTTGTAGGCTTCCCAATCCCTTGGTTTCCCACAATGCTCTTCACCACATTGTATGCTTTCTCTTTAGCTTTTATGCTATCCTTGACTTCCCTTGTCAGCCATGGTTGCCTCGTCCTCCCTTTAGTATGCTTCTTCTTCCTAGGGATTAATTTTTGCTGCATCTCCCAAATTACTCCCAGAAACTCCTGCCATTGCTGTTCCACTGTCTTTCCTGCTAGGCTCATCTCATCTCCCAGTCAATTCTGGCCAGCTCCTCCCTCATGCCTCTGTAGTTGCCTTTATTCAACTGTAATACCATTACATCTGATTCCAGCTTTTTCCTCTCAAATTGCAGGGTAAATTCTATCATATTATGGTCATTTCCTCCTAAGGGTTCCTTCACCTTAAGCTCCCTTATCAAATCTGCCTCATTACACATCACTAAATCTAGAATTGCCTGTTCCCTAGTGGGCTCCACCACAAGCTGCTCCAAAAAGCCATCTCATAGATGGTAGATAATCTCCTTGCTCTTGTACTCTACGTCCCTACTAATATAGCCTAGGATACTGTGTTCTTTATTAACTGCTCTCTCCACCTGTCCTGCCACCTTTAATGACTTATGCACAGATACATCCAGGTCCCTCTCTCTTGCACACCCTTTAAAGTTGTACCTACAGCTACCTCGACTACAATTCCTCAGACTCTGCTTCCTGTAAGGACTCCATCCCATTCTCTCAGTTCCTTCGCCACTGTTGCATCTGTTCCAATGATACCAGTTTCCAAAACAGTGTTTCTAACATGTCTTCCTTCTTCCTTAACCGAGGCTTCCCACCCATGGTGGTTGACAGGGCCCTCAAATGTATCCAACCCATCTCCCACGCATCCGCCCTCGCTCCTTCATCTCCCTCCAGGAACCATAATAGGGTCCCCCTTGACCTCACTTTTCACTCCACCAGTCTCCGCATTCAAAGGATCATCCTCTGCCATTTCCACCAACTCCAGCATGATGTCACCACCAAACACACCTTCCCTTCACCCCTGTCGGCAATACGTAAGGACCGTTTCCTCCTAGTCCACTCAACCCCCTCCCACAGCACCTTCCATGCAACCGCAGAAGGTGCAACACCTGCCCTTTTACTTCATGCCTCCTCACCGGCCAAAGGCCCAAACACTCCTTTCAAGTGAAGCAGCATTTCACTTGCACTTGCCTCAATTTAGTCCACTGCATTCGCTGCCCCCAATGTGGTCTCCTCTTCAATGGAGAGGCCAAGCGCAGACTGGGTGACCGCTTTGCAGAAAGCCTTCAGTCAGTCCGCAAGCATGACCCAGACTTCCCAGTCGCTTGCCATTTCAACACACCACCCTGCTCTCATGCCCACAAGTCCGTCATTGGCCTGCTGCAACGTTCCAGTGAAGCTCGACACAAACTGGAGGAACAGCACCTCATCTTCCGATTAGGCACTTTACAGCCTTCCGGATTTAACATTGAGTTCAACTACTTCAGATCATGAACTCTCTCCTTCATCTTCACCCCTTTTTTCAAATATTTATTTTTTTTTAGATATACATTTTTTCCCCATCTATTTCTATTATTATTTTTAAAATTTATTTCCATTCATTGTTGTATCCCCATCTTTTAGCCTATTTTGATCTTTTCTTCCACACTATCCCCTCTCCCCACCCCACCCCCACTAGGGCCATCTGTCACTTGCTCATCCTGCTTTCTACTCTTAATGTCACCATTAGCACCTCCTTTAGCCAGTATCACCACCATCAAAATGTTAACTCTATCTTTCTCTCCACAGATGCTGAGAGACCTGAGTTTTTTCCAGCAATTTTGTTTTTACTTTAAAGTTGTACCCCTTATTTTATATTCTCTCAATGTTTTCCTACCAAAATGAGTTACTTCACACTTCTCTGCATTGAACTTCATCTGCCACCTATCTTCCCAATCCACCAACTCGTCTATATCCATTTGAAGTTCTACACTGTCCTCACAGTTCACAATGCTTCCAAGTTTCATGGCATCTGCAAACTTTGAAAATGTCCCCTGCACACCAAGATCTAGATCCCTAATATATTATCAGGAAAAGCAAGAGTCCCAATAGTGACCCCTGGGGAACTCCACTTGAAACCTTCCTCCAGAGAAATACATATTCATTAACCATTACTTGTTATTTCCTATTATTCAGCCAATTTTGTATCCATGTTGCTACTGTCCCTTTTATTGCAGGAGCTGTAACTTTTCTGTAATTGAGCAGCACTGTATTGAATGTCTTTAGAAAGTCCATGTACACCACATCAACAGCATTACTCTCATCAACCCTCTGTGTTACCTCTTCAAAAAACACCAGCAAGTTAGTTAAACATGGTTTTCCCTTAAGGAATCAACCTACATTTTTCCTCATGGCTATTAATTCTCAGCTGAATAATTATTTCTAGAAGCTTCCCCACCACCAAAGTTAACAGCTAGGGAATTGTGCCAAAATTGGGAGAGCTGTCCCAGAGGCCGCTCGAGCACCAGCCCGATTTAATTATACTTTCAGAATCATGTCTTACAGCCAATATCCCAAGTAGCCCTTCCCACCAGTTGAACAGAAAGATCAGAGATGGTGACACAGGGGTATATGTAGTCAGGAGGGAGTGGTCCTGGGAGTCCTCAACATCGACTCCACACCCCATGAAGTCAAACATGGGCAATGAAACCTCCTGCTGATTACCACCTACAACCCTCTGTCACCAGTTTAAACCTGGTGATGGTAAAGGTTTTCAAAACAATAATCTGGGGCAAAATTAACACAGTCACTTGGCCAAGTATAGATTAATTAAGGACTGCCAGCAGAGATTTTTTATCAGCAAATAGTGTTCAAACAGCCTGACTGAGGTTTTTGAGTTAACAGAGAAGGCTGATAAGGATAATGCAGTCAATGTGGCCCATATGGGTTTCCAAGCGGTGTGATAATAGGCTTACCAGCAAAGCTAAAATCTATTCAATAAAAGGGACAGTGGCAGCATGGATACAAGGTTGCTAAGTGACAGTAAAGAGTAGCAGTGAACAGTTATTTTTCATCTTGGAAGAAGGTATACAATGGGATTAGGACCACTGCTTTTCTTGATTTATTTATGACTTAGACAAGAGTGTACAAGGCACAACGTCAACATTTGCAGATGTCACAAAACCTGGGAGTGCTGTGAACTGTAAGGAAGATCGTGATAGACTTGAAGAGAACATGGACAGGCTGCTGGAACGGACAGATACAAGGTAGATGAAATTTAATGCAGAGAAGTGTGGAGTGATACATTTTGGTCGGAAGAATGAGGAGAGACAATATAAACTAAGTGTTACAATTCTAAAAGGGATTCAGGAACAGAGAAGCCTGGGCTATATGTGCAAATTGTTGAAGGTGGCAGGTCACGTTGAGAAAGTGGTTAAAAAGGCACATAGAATCCTGGGCTTTATAAATTGAGGCATATCTTGCAAAAGCAAGCAAGTTATAAAGAGCCTTTATAAAACATTGGTCTAACCTCAAATTGAGCACTATATCCAATTCTGGGCTAAGTACTTTAGGAAGGATGCAAAGACTTTAGAGTCAGTGTAGAAAAAAATTGAGAATGGTTCCAGGGATGGGGGATATCAGTTACATGGATAGACTGAAAATACTGGATTATTCTCCTTGGAAAAAAAGATTGAGAGAAAATCTGATAGAGGTATTCAAAATCACGAGGGCTCTAAACAAACAGAGAGAAACAGTTTCCATCGGCAGAAGTTCAAGAACTAGTGAACATAGGTTTAAGGTGAATGGCAAGATAGCCAAGGCCAACATGACGAAAGACATTTTTACATGGTAAATGATTGGGATCTGGAGCTACACTGCCTGAGAGGTTTTTTCCAATTCGTTCATGGAATGTGGATGTCACTGGCTAGGCCAACTTTTATTTCCCATCCCTAATTGCCCTCAAGGAGGTGGTGATGAGTTGGCTTCTTAAAACGCTGCAGTTAATGTGTTTTAGGGAGCTCCAAAATTTTGACCCAGCAACAGTGAAGGAACAGCGATATAGTTCCAAGTCAGGATGGTGTGTGACTTGGAGGGGACTTGCAGATGGTGGCGTTCCCATGTATCTGTTGCAGTTGTCCTTCTAGTTCGTAGAGATCATGGCTTTGGAAGGTGATGTCCAAGGAGCCTTGGTGAGTTGTGTGTGGTGGAGGCAGATTCAATCATGACTTTCAAAAAGGAATTTGATAAGCACCTTAAGAGAAAATATTGGCACAGCTACAGGTAAAGGGCGAGAGAGTGGGGCTAGCTATTTTTACAGGAAGCCACACAAACTCGATGGGCCAAATGGCCTTCTGTGCTGTAAACACTATGAATCTATATCCATGTTGAGCACCACTTGAAAGACGCATTGGGGGGGAGGTGTAAGCAAGGATACCCAATGCACTCTGGGTGAAGGAACTTCAATGACCATCACCAAAGGTGGCTCAGCAGCACCACAACTGACAGATCTGACCAAGTCCTGAAGAACATATCTGATTGGGCTTGATGGACTTGTCTATGCCAGTATTGGTAGCAGTGACCCACTACACAATCTTTGTGGAAACATTTGTACGGTACAAGTGCTGGGCAATGATTATTTCTAAAAAGAGAAAATCTAACCATCTCCCCTTGATGTTCAACAGCTTTACCATCACTAAATCGTCCACCATTAACATTCTGGGGGTACCAATGACCAGAAACTAAACTGGACAAGCCATATTAGTACTGTGGCTACAAGAGCAGGTCAAGGGATGGAAACCTGCAGCGAGTAACTCACCTCCTGACACCCCAAAGCCTGTCCGCCATCTACATGGCACAAGTTAGGACTATGATGAAACACTCCCCATTTGCCTGGATGAGCGTAGCTCCAACAACACGCTAGAAGCTTGACAGCATTCAGGACAAAGCAGACCACTTGATCAGCACCCCATCCACCACAGTGCACAGTGAAAGCAATGTGTACCATCTACAAGATGCACTGCAGCAATCTGCTAACCCTTCTTTGATAGCATATTCCAAACCCATGACCTCTACCACCTAGAAGGACAAGAGCAGCAGACACATGGGAACATCACCACCTGCAAGATCCCCTCCAAGCCAAACAACATACTGGCTTGAAACTATATTACAATTCTATCACTGTAGCTGGGTCAAAATCCTCCCTTCCTAACAGCACTGTGGGTGTGCCTACACCACATGGACGGCAGTGGTTCAAGACGACAGCTCACCATCACCTTTCAAGGACAATTAGGAATAGGCTTTAAATGCTGGCCTCACCAGCTGCCCTTACATCCCATTGGCCTGTGTGTGAAGAGCTATTTCCTGACATCAGTCCTAAATTTTATTAATTTGAAGCTCCTTTCCTACTCCCACAATTTAAAGTAAATCTCCAGGTTTATCTTATCCTTTCACTTAAATATACCTTGATAATATAGCTTTGTATACCCCAAATCAGAGAGCAAAAAAATAAATAACTTCCCCAATGCCTCCCTACAAAGCTGAAGAGCCCAAGTTTTCTCCAGTCTTTCCCGATTGATGCAGACCCTAGCAATAGTCTCATGGCTTTTCCCTAAACTGTTTTCTAGCACCTGGATACCTCCCTTGTTTCTCAATGGCACAGCATTCAAGGGAAGGTCTGGTCATGTTTAATAACTACTTTCTCTGACTTATTTTTTGCTCTTTGGGCTACATAGTTCAATGTTCTGTTGGCTTGGTTGCCGTAGAATCAAAGTCGTGTAATCTAACCATCATTTAATCCTACACTGTACCAGTAAATTAAAGAATCCAGACAGCCAACTGGTTTATTGCAAGAATGAAATGATACTTATCTAAAAGAAATTCCCAACACACAAATTGATATGTTAACTCAAAAAGAATGGAACAGCTAATTATGAAATTAAAACATAATGAGATAATGAGCCATCAAGCAAAATGAGCTGTTCCAGGCACACCACCTGTCAAAATCAAATCCAATCTACAGATGACTGGTACAATTGCTAATTAATCAGCTGCTTTTTTGTCTTTAGTTCATTAGCTGGAGAATTAACATTTTACATACGAGATACAATGTTGGATAATGCCATTGCCTGAAAAGGGAAACTGAATACATTGACTTCATCGAGTCATATAGTCATAACATGCAGGAGGCCATTCCACCCATTGAGTCCCTGCTGGTTCTCCGTACAGCAATCCAGTTAGCCCAATTTCCCTACTCTACCCCGTATCCCTGCAAGTTTGCTTCCCCTCAAGTGCCAAACAATTTCTTTTCGAAATTGTGGATCATCTCCACTTCCACCAACCTCGCAGGTAGCGAGTTCCAGGTCATTACCACTCACTGTGTAAAAAAAAGTTCTTCCTCACATTCCCCCTGTATCTTATGCTTAAAACCTTAAAACTGTGTCTAATAGTCTTTGTACCATCAGCTAAAGGAACAGCTTTTCTTTGTCTACCCGAACTAAACCATCATAATCTTGTACACCTCTATCAAATACCCCCTCAATCTTCTTTGTTTAAGAAGAAAAAAACTAATTTTCTCCAACCTAGCTAAATTTCCCTCATCCCTGGAACCATTCTGGCAAATGTCCTCTGCACCCTCTCAAGTATTCTCACATCCTGAGATCAGAAGAAGTGGAGACAATACTGTAGCTGTGACCTAACCAAAGCAGAAACATCAGAAAAACTCTAAGAGCCAATAAAAAACTTTTGCAACAGTCACTGCTGGAATATTGGAATTACTTTATATCAACAAAATAAGCTTCACTGATTTTTATTATATGAACCCCCTCCCACTGAAAAAAGTGTATTTCAGCCTCTTACCCAAATGACCGTGCTCAGTCATATAGCAAGAGCATTTTCCAGTACTATTTCTTAAAGGGAATGAAACCCATAGTGGTGAAGCCGTTATTTTTATTACAGTAGGCGCTATGAACAACCTTGAATATTCATTAGCTATTTTTGCTCCTCTGTTCCAAGACTACTTCAGCACTCACTCACTTAAACCACCCAGGCACCAGACACGTTTCATTTTCAAGAATTATAGGCGAGTGATGATACTGAAGTCCCACAGTTCTTAAATAGGAAACAGCAGGAAAAATATTGCAGAAAATAAAAGGTCAATTTGTTCAGCGGGTGAGATATGCCGTGCAATGTACTAATGTAATATGCAGACCAGGAAAAGATGAGAATGCAATTCCTGGTCCATACTGAATCACCCGATCTCAAATGGGGTAGAGCATAGAGGGAAGGGGACTAAATGTAGTTTTCATGACCCATCTCAAGGTGGGAACAGAAGAAAAGGACTTAAAAATGACACTGAAAAATGACATCTTCAATATCTTGGTGCATGGTGTGCATGAAGACTCAAAAATCCTCAGCCAGGTAAAGTAGCAGGTGCAAACAATCACTGCGTTGTATATGATCTTTTGCTACTAAACTTAAATTGCCTCTTCAATGCCTCTGTGCCAGGCTGAATTCTAATCTGTCTCTCTCTGAACTTACTGCACTCCGTTCTCTCAGGTCCAACCCCAACATTGTCATCAAACCCGCTGACAAGGGTAGTGCTGTTGTTGTCTGGCGCACTGACCTCTACCTCACGGAGGCTGAGCGTCAACTCGCAGACACTTCCTCCTACCTCTCCCTGGACCATGACCCCACCACTGAACATCAAGCCATTGTTTCCAGGACTGTCACTGACCTCATCTCCTCTGGAGATCTTCCTCCCACAGCTTCCAACCTGATAGTCGCCCAACCTCGGACAGCCCGCTTCTTCCTCCTACCCAAAATCCACAAACAGAACTGTCCCGGTAGACCGATCGTGTCAGCTTACTCCTGCCCCAAGGAACTCACTTCTCGTTATCTTGACTCCCTTTTCCCTCCCCTTGTCCAGTCCCTTCCCACCTACATCTGTGATTCCTCTGACACCTTATGGCACATCAACAATTTCCAGTTCCCTGGCCCCAACCACTTCCTCGTCACCATGGATGTCCAATCCCTCTAACACCTCCATCCCCCACCAGGATGGTCTGAGAGCCCTTAGCTTCTTCCTCAAACAGAGGCCCGAACAATCCCCATCCACCACTACTCTCCTCCGTCTGGCTGAACTAATTCTCACACTGAACAATTTCTCCTTCAACTCCTTTCACTTCCTCCAAATAAAAGGTGTGGCTATGGGTACCCGCATGGGCCCCAGCTATGCCTGTCTCTTTATGGGGTACGTGGAACATTCCTTGTTCCAGTCCTACTCTGGCCCCCTTCCACAACTCTTTCTCCGATACATTGATGTTTACTTCGGTGCTGCTTCATGCTCTCGTCGGGACTTGGAAAAATTTTTTAATTTTGCTTCCAATCTCCACCCCTCCATCATTTTCACATGGTCCATCTCTGACATTTCCCTTCCCTTCCTTGACCTCTCTGTCTCAATCTCTGGTGATAGACTGTCCACCAATATCAATTACAAGCTTACTGACTGCCACAGCTACCTCGACTACAGCTCCTCACACCCCGCTTCCTGTAAGGACTCCATTCCATTCTCTCAGTTCCTTTGCCTCCATCGCATCTGTTCTGATGATGCCACCTCCAAAAACAGTTCCTCTGACATGTCCTCCTTCTTCCTTAACCAAGGTTTTCCACCCACAGTCGTTGACAGGGCCCTCAACCGTGTCCAGTCCTTCACCCGCACATCCGCCCTCATGCCTTCTCCTCCCTCCCAGAAACATGATAGGGTCCCCCTTGTCCTCACTTATCACCCCACCAACCTCCGCATTCAAAGGATCATCCTCCGCCATTTCCGCCAACTCCAGCATGATGCCACCACCAAACACACCTTCCCTTCACCACCCCTGGCAGCATTCCATAGGGATCGTTCCCTCCGGGACACCCTGGGCCACTCCTCCATCACCCCTACTCCTCAACCCCCCACTTATGGCACCTCCCCATGCCCACGCAAAAGATGCAACACCTACCCCTTCACTTCCTCTCTCCTCACCATCCAAGGGCCCAAACACTCCTTTCAAGTGAAGCAGCATTTCACTTGCATTTCCCCCAACTTAGTCTACTGCATTCGTTGCTCCCAATGCGGTCTCCTCTACATTGGAGAGACCAAACGTAAACTGGGCGACCGCTTTGCAGAACACCTGCGGTCTGTCCGCAAGAATGACCCAAACCTCCCTGTCACTCGCCATCTTAACACTCCACCCTGCTCTCTTGCCCACATGTCTGTCCTTGGCTTGCTGCATTGTTCCAGTGAAGCCCAACACAAACTGGAGGAACAACACCTCATCTTCCGACTAGGCACTTTACAGCCTTCCGGACTGAATATTGAATTCAACAACTTTAGATCTTGAACTCCCTCCTCCATCCCCACCCCCTTTCTGTTTCTTACCCCTCCCTTTTGTTTTTTCCAATAATTTATATAGATTTTTCTTTTCCCACCTATTTCCATTATTTTTAAATCTTTTATGCCCTGCTAGCCTTTCCTCCCCACCCACACTAGAGCTGTACATTGAGTGCCCTACCATCCATTCTTAATTAGCACATTCATTTAGATAATGTCACCACCTGCAATGCCTCTGTGTTCTTTTGTTCTTTTGTCTGTGACATCTTTTGATTATCTGCTCCTATCACTGCTTGCTTGTCCCTACAACCACACCACCCCGCCCCCACTTCTCTCCCCCTGCCCCCCTACCCCACCCCCACCTTAAACCAGCTTATATTTCACCCTTATCCTAAGATTCACTCAGTTCTGTTGAAGGGTCATGAGGACTCGAAACGTCAACTCTTTTCTCCTCCGCCGATGCTGCTAGACCTGCTGAGTTTTTCCAGGTAATTCTATTTTTGTTTTGGATTTCCAGCATCCGCAGCTTTTTGTTTTTATCTTTTTAGACTATACCCCATCTTTATCCTAGCACAGAAAGCTCTAAGACCCTAGTAGTTTAGCGGTATCCATTTAGCTTGGGTACAGTATTTTCCCACGCTTTCACCATTTGGCCTGGAAGCAAGATCAGTCTACAATTTGTAGAAAATTCTCTCTTGCAGGTGTCAACTTCTAATGCTAAAAGTGATATTGCTGCAAGCATATCATACAGGTAAAATTGAACACAATGCTGAATAATTAGTATTCTCTGCATTTGTGAAGCTCTGGTGAACAATTCTAACTAAAACTGATTCAAAAGTCAAAATAATTTTCTATCAAGAGAAACAAAATGGCTGCTCGAGTAGACAGTCCAATAGTGATGAGTGTCTATATGCCACAATTAAAATAGGTGTATTAAAAACGGGAGAAATGTAAGGGTGAAAGAGATCATATAGAGACTATTCACCTCCAGACACCAAAGCAAGTTAAAAGAACGTACGGAGGCATTGGAGAGTCCATAATGATTATTCACCAATAGCAATCGAGGATTGCTCATGCAGTATAGAGGTGGTGTTGAGCAACATTGAAAAACAATGGATTGTTATTCCCATGATTCTTACCACTATTTTGTCTAAAACTTTAGATGTCCATTTTACCCAAGCCAATTGCAACCACACTTCAAAGCACGCAGTATAATAGCAGCTTTTAGTAGCAACTACCAAAGATGGGTGTATAATATGGCTGTAATGCAACATCCAAGACCTGGATGGTTGTGTAAACAATTTTCAAAATACTTGGACTCCATGCCAACCTCATAGCAACGTAGTTAGGTACTGTTTATTTTGGGGATCAAATATAGAATTATTTCAAAGATATTGGGCAATTTTCATGCTGATTAAGATGAGGGATGAGTGTTAGGAGTAATAGAAAAGGTCCATGTTGACAAACAGTGTCTGCATTAAGTATTCAAAGTTGAGTTGCAGAAAAGGTTGAAATTCCCTAATTGCTATACACTGCTAAAGAAAGATTGTCAATTCAGTATTTATTACCTATACCTAACTGCCCTTTGATGGCTTGCTTGGTCACTCAAGGGAGAAGTTATGAGTCAATAACCTTGGTTTGGGACTGAAATCACATAGGCTAGACTGGGTAAAGGCAACAGGTTTCCTTTCCTAAAGGATATTAGTAAAACAGATAGGTTTTCACAGCAATCCAATAACTTCACGGCTACTTTTACTGATACCAGCTTCTTACTTTCAGCTTTATTTAAACTTAGTTTTAAACTAAATTAAAATTCTGAAACTGCACTGGTGGGCTATCACCCACATCCTCCAAATTATTATTGCAGGACTCTGGATTACCAGACCAGTAATCTAACAATTACACTACTGTATCCCATAATATTACTAACATATTAGCATTACTATGAAGCTCAAAAACTTACCTCAGTTAATGCATGCAGTTGGCCTTCGTGAACACAAACACCCATAAATCTGCAAAACAAAAATGAATCACAAATAACTTGCTATATTTGAACTACACCACAAGAAAGGGCCACTATATGAATAAAAGCCTTGCAAAGGTTACATCGAGTGAATTTATTAGTCTTATTTAGAGAGTAGCCGTAAAATTTAAAGGCATGGGTAAACAATAACTTGTACTATAAAGCGCCTTAAACATAGAAAAACTCCCTATGGTGCTAAAGAGAGCAATAACAAAAGCAAATCACTGGGAGTAAGCATCATCTTTGGGTGCTGTTGAATTTGTTAGTAATGTACCATAAGTCTGCCCATCATGTTATATCATCACAGTGACGAAATTCAATGAAAAAATCAACTTAATATATTCTGTAGGCGTGTAACAAAGTTACTCCAAATCAGCATATCATTTAATTCACTATTACATAGATGACTAGTTCCGTAACAAATATTTTGAACTCTAAAGTCATGGTATGATCAGTATTCAAGTGATTCAACAATGAACCCATAAGATTCCATAAAAATGTACTGAGTAGAAACTGTACCGTGATACAAACACTCTGCCATAGGAATTGCTGCTAATTTATATTGTGTATTACCTTGATTGTTCTGGTCCTTTGAGAAGGTTATTTTAAACAAGTGCAGTTACAGGAAAAAATACTAGTTTTGACATACTAAAAATGTGATTAGTTTGTTTACAAGTGATAGATAGCTCTGCATTTAAATTTATGCACAGGAAAGATGAGGCTCCAGGTAACATTGCCCTAGTGTTCCACAAGCAGCAAAGAATTAATGATGCCTTGACATCAACATTTAGTTAGAACACTTTGAATTAACATGGAACATTGAGGTACAGAGGCCTAGTTACCAGTAATTACAATCATTTCAGAAATGAGTGAAGCAAGGTCGCAAATAAGAAATAAAGAACAATACCAAAAGAAAGGAATCCAGCCTGGATAAAAATTAAACAGGTACAATTTAAACAGAACTGAAGTTGAACACCAACTGAGAGATGTAGGACCAATCTAAACTTTTACAGGAAAATTTAATCTTGTTTACCATCAAATCACATGAGAGATTCCAGGTGGAAATGAAAATATTCTCAATCCTCCTGACATCACAAAAACTAAAAGATAATTGGTAAACACAAATCACTCCAGTTAGCCTCAAAACAAGCAATGCTAAGTTCAGAAGACAAAATACAATTAGAGGTCAGTCGGATGGGAGGTGGTGGTGATGGGGGAGAGGTGGTTCTGGTCTGGGTCTGTACAATAGCTACCCACAAGTTAGAAGTGGTTTTAATCCTTCTAACTTTTTCTGGATAACTATTGGCTCAGTCAGGACCATCTGAATTTGCGATTTAAACTGCAGTTTTGGATGGCTGCCAGTGCAGGGCTATTGCCCAAAAAAAATTTGCACTTCCGGGCAATTGCCATGTAAACCTCATCTGAGAACTTCTGAGGGGGATTCCCCAGAACATCTCTGGGGTAACCCCAATATGACACTGGGGAGATCGGATGTTATGGCCCATAATATTATTTTATTACATTATATTGTCACTCTCAAGCATAAAATGTAACCTGTTAAAGATAATAATTCAGAATCTCCAATTCTTTTTTCAACTTCTCATCAGTTGAACTTAAATACATCAAATTTGGATCAATAAGAGCTATCACATACAGTATGGGAAGTACTCTTCTCAAACAAAGCAATGTCAAACATCTGGAGATTCAATACAGCCCTACAAAAGCAGAAACCATCAGTCCAATACAATTGTACAATTAATGCAGCTATCAAATAACACCCTAGCAGATATTTTAGTTGGTATGCATTGTGATTGGATAATAGTTTGGAACACAGGCAGTCAAAATGAATAGTAAGATTCTCAAGAGTTTAGTGCACAAAGGAAAATTATCCAAATCCAACCCAGGACAATTGCCAATTGGCCCTGGTAAAATCACATTACACTGTACTACAAATTACAACATTTGTCCTAGGCTGTTGAGTCAGTGTTTTTTTTTTGTTCCCCGGCTAGTTCTGCATCATTTATTATGTGTTGGAAGAAATTCAGGGCCTACAAAAGTAGGATGCACATTGCACAATATATACATTGAAAGTTGTATAAACTGACACTCCCAAAATATTGACATCTGTAATAAAAAAATGACACCTATTGAGGCCCCCAAACACTATGAAACATATAAATTAGGGGCACCCAAGAATCTTGCATCAGATGTCCTTCATTGGCAGGTGTCCTTATTTTCAAAATGGATTTTGAAATGACAGTAAACCACATAAGCCAAATATCCTAGGATTGGCTGCATTTCCTACCATGTTCCTTCTTCTTTTGATCTCACACAGTGCCTAATTCTGGAGCGCTGCCAACATGGGATTTCAGTTCATTTTCTGTTTGTTTGATCTTCCCAGTTCATTGCCATCCAGGAGTCCTTATACATTGAGGGAAGGATGTTCAAATTCTGGGATCTGCTACATTGGCAGTCTGCACAGGGCAAGATAGCAGCTGGCAGAGCCAAGGAGGCTGAGAAATCCCAGCCAAATGGTATGGGGAGTTAATGCTCTATAGGCCCCAGGATGAGACTCTTTCCCTTTGCGCAGCAGCTGCTAATTGTGGGGGTGTGAAGGGAGATATCTGGCAAATGGGGTATAATATGGGAAAATGTGAAATTGTGCATTTTTGCAGAAAAAAAATTCAAAAAGCACATTATTTAAATGGTAAGAGACTACAGAGCTGAGATGCAGAGGGATCTGGGTGTCGTAGGGAATGAATCACAAAATGTTAGTATGCAGGTACAGCAAGTCATTAGGAAAGCTAATAGAATGTTATTGTTGATTGCAAGGGGAATTGGTCTCCTTATTTAAGGAAGGATGTAAATGCATTGGAAGCAGTTCGGAATTAGTCTATTACTAGGCTAATACCAGGAATGGGCATTTTGTCTTACGAGGAAGGGTTGGACAGGCTTGTATCTGCTGGAGTGTAGAAGAGTAAGAAACATAAGATCCTGAGGGGTCTTGACAGAGTGGATGTGGAAAAGATGTTTCCTCTTGTGGGAGAATCTATAACTGTTCAAGGCAGAGATAATTTTTTTCCCTCAGAGGGTCATGAATCTTTGTAACTCTCTTCCTCAGAAGGCAGTGGAAGCAGTCTGTGAATATTTTTTAAGACAGAGGTAGACAGATTCTTGATAAGCATGGGGGTGAAGGTTATCAGGGTTAGGTGAGATCATGGAGCTGAGGCTACAATTCGATCAGCCATGATCTTTCTGAATGGCGGAGCAGGCTCGAGGGGCTAAGTGGCCTATTCCTGCTCCTAATTTGTATGTTCATACATTAGTTCATTTGTAATTGTCTGACAGGTGGAGTGAGATGTCTAGGGTTGTCAACTCTGGTTGGAAGCATTCCTGGAGTTTGATCAGGTGATTTGTCTGCCCATGAGCTCCCAGTCCCAACATCTCCCAGAATTCTGATGCCTGAGCTAGTTCCCCAGTCCTGTGAAGCACCTTGGGATATGTTACTATGTTTAAGGCACCGTATGAATAAATAAATACAAGTTGTTGTTGGGGCACAACCTGTTACAAAGCTATTGTCTCTAGAATTTTCCCAAAGTCTGAATCACTGACGCTTCCCCTTGCATCTTGCTTCCTTTTTACTCCCATATGCTTGAGGTTAGTGCATTCTGCATGAGGGTTTAGTAAAAGTAGTATTTGGGGAATGGGAACTCTTTACCCTGCATGCATAGAGGCAGAGAAGTCATTATCTTCGGGATTGACTCGAACCCAGGGAAAAAGCTGTAACTCTGCTGCTCTGGATGGGGGTTAAGAGTTTTCCGTTCTATTGTTTAATAAGGACATCGGCAACCAAAGAAAGACAACTGATGCCAATCCTCAAAGTGTCTGTAATATACAGGTTTCCCTGGTCAAGTGTTGAAGGTTAACATCCAAATCTAGTTTTCAGCCCAAAAAAGTCCCCTTTTTAAAACAAAAAATTGATCCCTTCTCCAAGATAGACTGGATCCAAAAAAACAGTAATTCATCCAAGGCTAAAGCCATATTCAACAGTTTTAGTCATTCAGTCAAGGTAACTTAAAAATCTATAGTTTGAACTCTAAACAGCACAGGGACTCAAAAATAATAACTCTTGCTATAGTGGCTGAAACGTAGAACCATAGAAAAGTTACAGCACAGGGGGCCGCCATTCAGCCCATCTTGTCCATGCCAACCCGAGGACACCCAGGTGCCCTTTCTAATCCCACCTTCCTGCACCCGGCTCATAGCCCTGCAGCTTACAGCACTTAAGGTGCAGATCCAGGTACTTTTTAAAAGAGTTTAGAGTTTCTGCCTCTACCACCAACTTGGGCAGCGAATTCCAGACACCCCTCTGAGTAAAAACGTTCTTCTTCATGTCCCCCCTACACCTTCTGCCACTTATCTTGAATCTATGTCCCCGGTTCTAGAATTCTCCACCAAGGGAAACAATTTTATCCTGTCCACTCTATATATTCCCCTCATAATTTTGTACACCTCAATCAAGTCACCTCTCAGCCTTCTTTGTTCTAAGGAAAATAACCCCAACCTATCCAATCTCTCCTCATAGCTACACTTTTCTAACCCTGGCAACATTCTTGTAAACCTCCTCTGCACTCTCTCCAGAGCTATTATGTCCTTCCCGTAATGTGGTGACCAGAAATGCACACAATACTCCAGTTGTGGCCTCACCAGTGTTTTATACAATTCCAACATTATATCCTTACTTTTATAAAGAATTTCAAGGCCATCAGCCACTAAATCTAATTCTGATGTTGTACAAATATTGCCGATGAGAAGTTAGTATTCTGAATGCAGCAAAAATGTGCTCCTAAAACCAGAACAAAGGCTGACATAATGATTAAAATCTGTACTTCAAATATATATATTATGTATATATTCCAGAGATGCCAAACAGTAGGTTATAATTAATATCTATGGCAAGATGGGTTTTAGCCTCTACCATTCACATTGCAAACAGATTTTAAAAAGAGGGAGCACTGCTGTATCTCATAATGGGAAATGAGCCAGAACAGATGAGAGGAGCAAGCAGAGAAGAACATCTAGGCAAAAGCACTCACATAATAATGAGGTTTAAGTTAAAGACTGAAAAGAACACAGCAACAAAAATCAAAATAATAAATTGGAAAAAGGCTTATTTTGATTGGGTAAATACGGAATTAGGAAAAATAAACTGGAAAAAATTACTGACAAAAAAATAGAACAGCAAGTCACAAGGAATGTGTGAATGGTCAACTGAAACTTTCAACAGATCATTGCTAGCTAAGAATATTGAAGGAAATGGATCAAAAACCAATAAATGGAAAAGAGGTATCGATCAGCCATAACCTAACTGAATTTCAGAACAGGCTCAAGGTGCTGAATAGTCTACTTCTGTTCTAACTGAAGATACTAAGAGAATATCAGTCATTTGGCACTTCACAATTTATGAACTACAATCAGCACAAAGAATAAAACTGTAATCAATTTTGAATTTTACTTAACAGCTGAATAAAAAGACTCATTACATATGTCACCCGCCAACCCATTATACATCTTATCAGTTCAACAGGCATTGTCAATCCTGCTTTTGAAGTTACAGGACATGAATTTCCTTGGGGCTTCTCCAACTCCCCCATCATATCTACGTACATAAATTGTGTTATGGCGCCAGTAGCAGAAGCTCCAAGGAAATTCGTCAGAATAACTCAAAATGATCCAAATAATAGACATTTGCTCAGGTTTAGCTTTGAGCACCAATTGCATTTCAACTCCTTTATCCAAAATTTTGTAATCAAAGTTTACCTATTTTTGTTCTACACAATTATTAATTTTAGAGTTATATTCTGAATTAGTAGTCAATTCCATACAAATAAATTATAATTACACTGAACAGAATGCAATTCTCCATTAAGGAGAAATCAACCTTAATGGGTGAATCTAACTGAAACTGGAGGAAAAACCTTTTCCTTCCACTTTTAAAATAAGTTTTAAATATTTTCTTTGAATTTCTGCCACATTTAATTTCAGTCATAACTTACATAGTTTGTCTCAAAAATCTCAGTTGACTATGAAACAAAGTTAAATAAAGCAGTGTTGAAAATGATGCCTCCAAGTTAATACACTCCAAGCAGAGACACCACTGATTACATAAAATCCATCTTAGTTATAACATGGGAGAAATTCTACATCACTGATAGTGACGTAAAAGTATATGTACATGTACAAAGATCCATGGTAATCCAAGATTCAGGCTGCCACATCTATCTTTATGTCTGCCCATGAAAATACCCAAAAGAAATAAGAACATTGAGAGAAAAATGTCGAACAGCAGTAATTCAATTTTCATTTTTAATTTCCAACATCGAGGTTTCCAACATCAATCACAGGTGGTTAAAACAGATAAATACAACACAAAGATAACACTCAATATCTTTCAGAAGTTATTAAAAATTACATTTTATTAAAAAAAAATCAAGAATTATAGCTCATTGTCTTTTTTTATGTAAGCCACTTGCAAAGAAATACAATCCTACCAAAATTTGCATCAGCTAAAGGAGGAATATGTGAAAATTAAAATAAAATTGACTGAACCTCTAATTAGCAATATAAGCAAAGCAAGCCTTGGAATAGCCTAAACATTTTCAAAAGCGATTTCCCTTCGGGACTCATGGTTTCACACTTTACTGTTCAAGTACCTTAGAATGTTCGGATGAGAAAGACGATTCATTAATTGCACTTCCCGCAACATATTTGCTCTGTTGCTAATCTGTTTGTTCATCTTCAGTGCCATTACTTGGCCTGATGTTCTGTGCCGCACCTATAAAATTTAAAAAAAAACTGTAGATGTAACCTTAATGTATAAAACCGTAACTGCAAAGCCAATCTATGGGAAGGTGAGACAAAGGAAAAGAACAGAAATGGAAGTTTGTGCTTCAAACTCCAGGATAGGTGGCAAAAGTATACCCACGTGTATGTCAGATGTCAGTTTGATAGCAAATATAAAAAGTACAGAGAAGTGCAAAAAGAGAAGCAAAGACTGTATGAGAGTAGAATAGAGAATTCAATAAAGTGCCACACAAGAGGTTGTTACAAAAGATTAGGGCATATGGGATGGTATTGGGAGTAATATATTAACAGATTGTGGATTGGTTAACAGACAGAAAACAGAGTAGAAATAAAAGGGCCACTTTTGGAATGGCAGGATGCAAACAGGTGTAGTGCCGCAAGAATCCGTGATTGGGTCTCATCTATTTACAATCTATATCAGTGGCTTCAAAGAGAGGACCAACTGTGGAAGAAGCAAAGAGGCTTCAGAGGAATATAGACCCGTTATGCGATTGGGCATGATGACAGATGGAGCATAAAGTGGGGAAGTGTGAAACTATCCACTTTGGTAGGAAAAATGAAAAGGCAGAATTTTTTTTGAAAGCTGAGAGCCCACTAGGTAATAATATTCAGCAGGATTTGGAGGTCTTTGTACACAAAAATCACAGAACATTAACACTTAGGTACAGCACAAACAATTAGGAAGGCAAATGGTATGTTAGCCTTTATTGCAAGAGGCTTAGAGCATAAGAACAAGGATGTTTCGCTGCAATTATATAGGGTTTGGGTGAAATCACTTTTTAAAATTCTTTTCATGGGATGTGAGCAGGAAGGCCTGCATTTGTTGCTCATCTCTAATTGCCCTTGAGAAGGTGGTGGGAAGCCACCTTCCTGAACCAATGCAGTCCATCTGGTGTAGATACACTTACAATGCTGTTAGAAAGGGAATCCTAGGATTTTGACCCAATGACATTGAAGGAACGGTGATGTAGTTAAGAGGTCAGTGTAGTGTGGAGGGAAACGTACAGGTGGTGGTGTTCCCATGCTTCTGCTTCCCTTGCCCTTCTAGGTGGTAGAGGTCACAAGTTTGGAAGGTGCTGTGGAAGAAGCCTTGATGATTTGCTGCAGTACATCTGTGTATGGTTCACACGGCTTCCATTGTGCATTGGTAGTGGTGGGAGTGAATGTTTAAGGTGGTGGATCGGGTGCCGATCAAGCGGGCTGCTTTGGCCTGGATAGTGTCAAGGTTTTTGAGTGTTGTCAGAGCCACACTCCATCCAGACAGGTTGAGAGTATTCCATTGCACTCCTGACTTGCGCCTTGCAGATGGTAGACAGGCTTTGGTGAGTTAGGAGAGGAGTTATCCGCCGCAAGATTCCCAGCCTCTGACCTGCTCTTCCAACCACAGTATTTATATGGCTAGTCCAGTTAAGTTTCTGGACAACAGCAACACCTTGGATGTTCATGTGAGGGGCCCCAGCAATGTTAATGCTGTTGAATGTAATGGGGGGATGCTTAGATACTCTCGTTGGAAATGGCCATTGCCTGGCATTTGTGGTGCAAACATTTCTTGCCACTTATCAGCCAAGCCTGAATCCTTGGGCTGTAAGTTTCACAGACTAAGACAATCAAATTGGTAAGAGTGGTCTAGATGATGAGTTTGTAGAAAGTTTTCATGACAGTTTCTTGGAGCAATGCGTTGTGGAACTGACTAGGGATAAAGCTATCTTAGATCTAGTATTGTGTAATGAAGCAGGGTTAATTAGTAATGTCATAGTAAAAGATCCACTGGGAACTTGTGATCATAATACATTCAATTCAATGTTGAGTTTGAAAGTGACATACTCCAATCGCAAACAAGCATCTTAAGCTTAAACAAAACCTGTAACATAGGTATGAGGGGAGAACTGGCTGCGATTAATTGGGTAAATAGGTGAAAAGGTATGGAGGTAAATAAACAGTAGCAAACATTTAAAGTAACAATTCAAAATGTTCAGCAAAAATACATCCCATTGAAAAACAAAAACTCAGCAAGAAAATCTCACCCGTGGCTCACTCAGGAAGTTAAGGATCGTATTAGATTAAAAGAAGTGGCTTAACGTTGCAAAATACAGTAGCAAGTCGGACAATTGGAAGTGTTTTAGAAACCAGCAGAGGGCCACAGGTTTATAAAGAAGGAAAAAAAAGAACAAGAGTAAACTAGCCAGAAATATATGACAGAGAGAGTAGAGTGCTCAAGAAGGAACTAGAGGGGAACCAGGAGATAAAAGAACATGAGGAGAAGCAAGCGGGCAGCCAGGGAGATAAAAGAGTTGGTGGATCTCAGTGGACTGGCCAGATTTGGGGAAAGTCAAGTGTGACATCATAGGGAACTAGGTAAGTGATTCTGTAATGAGTATTTTACTTGTTCTGCTCAGTTATCTTTTAAATACTGGTACAATTTATTGGCAACTGTAAGGTTTTCTTCATAATAAGGTTTCTGTAATAGCAGTAGCAAAATTTATTGGTAGTAGTAGGGTTTATTAAAAAATTAAAAATAAATAAAAATAAAACTTCAAAATAAAATAAACAAAATAATTAAACTTAATACCTAAAACACAAACCTGTGTAATTAAGTAACTGATAACTTTTAGTTGTAGGCAGTACTAGCTTTTAATAAGCACAGTAAATTAAAGTATACATAGGAATTCTTCTAAGTTAATTAAGAAACTAACTAAATTAAATTAACTAAATAACATTAAAAAAAAACAATGGCAGGACAGGTGCTATGTTGTAGCTGTGGAATGTGGGCACTTCTGGACGCCAAGGCTATCTAGGGCAAATACATCTGCAGGAAGTGTAAGCAGTTAAAAGAATTCTGGATCAGGATTACTGATCTGGAAGCCAAACTGCAGATACTGCACAACATAAGGAAGAAATAGAAGTTGATCACAACTCTTAGAATAGGGTCGTCCATTTTGGACAATGGTGAGGGACAGGAGGATGTGACCATGAGTGAGGCAGGTGAAGGAACCAAGCAGACAATTATGGAGAAGCCTCAGACTTTGCAATTATCAAACAGGTAGGGAAGCAAAAAGGAATGTAGCGTTAGCATGGGACAGTATAGGGTCTCTGCAGCAAAGAGCGAGAGCTCAGACAGCTGTGGTGCCTGCTCGGTGCCAGGGTTCACGGCATTTGCTCAGAGCTGGAGAGGAACTTACAGTGGGAGGGGGAGGATCCAGCTGTCACAGTACACGCAGTAACACCGACATAGGCAGGACAAGGGAAGCAGTTCTGCATAGTCGCTATGAACAGCTAGGCACCAAATTCAGCAGAACCTCACAGTTAATCATCTCTGGAATATTACCTGACTAACGTGCAAATTGACATGGGGCAAATAAGGTTAGGGAAATGAATGCATGGCTCGAAGACTGGTGTGGGATAAGTGGCTGCTAATTTGTGGGACACTGACATCAGTGCTGGAGAAAGTGGGGGTTATACCGTTGGGGTAGTCTACACCTGAACTGTGCTGGGACCAGTGTGCTAGTGAGTCACATAACTAGGGAAGTAGAGAGGCCTTTAAACTAAGCACTGGGGTGAGGGAATAAGCTGAGGTAAATGTAGCAATTCAAGGGGTAGAGTCAAGGAAAGAGAGCAAAATAGCAATATGGGAAATCAGGGTCAGAAAATGGCAGGAAGGCACAAAGAAAAATACCTAAGAATTCACCAACAAGACTAAATATTACAAAGACAACAAAAAGACAAAACTAAAACCTCTGTATCTGAACGCATGCAGCATTCATAACAAAGTAGATGAATTGATAGCTCATGCTAAAGTAAATAAATATGATTTGATAGCCATTACAGAGACATAGCTGCAGGATGACGAAGATTGAATATTGAGCGGTATGTGACAATCAAGAAGAATTGGTAGCTAGGGAAAGATGGAGGGGTAGCACTGTTAATCAAGGTTGGCATTGGTGCAATAGTTAGAAATGACCTTAGTTTAGGAGATCAGGATATAGAATTGGTTTGGATTGAGAAGAAGAATTGTAGGGAAAATAAGTCACTAGTAGGAGTGGTCTGCAGGCCCCCTGACAATAACCAAAATGTAGGACAAAATTTAAAAGATATATATTGGGTCCTTGTGATAAAGGGACAGCAATAATCATGAGTGATTTTAATCTACATATAAACTGGAAAATACAGATTGGCAGTAGTAGCCTGGATGGGTTCATAGAATGCTTTTGAGATGGTTTCTTAGGGCAACACATTCTGGAACCAACCAGGGAGCAGGTTATATTAGACTTGGTATTTTGTAATGTGACAGGATTAATTAATGACCTTAGAGTAAAGGTACTCCTAGGTAGCAGCAACCACAATATAATTGAATTTTACATCCAGTTTGAAAGGTAGAAGAGTGAGTCTAAGATTAGTATTTTAAACTTAAATAAGGGCAACTATATAGGCATGAAAGCTAAGGTAGCTGAAGTGTACTGGGATGCTAGGCTAGTGGATAGATCAATAGAGAAGCAGTTGCAGACATTTAAAGGGATATTTCAGAATACAAAGAATATATATTCCTACTATAAAGAAAAAAATCTATGGGGAGGACCTGCCATCTGTGATTAGCTAAACTTAAGGAAAATGTCAAACTTAAGGAAGAAGCATAGAACTGGACAAAGATGAGTGGCAGGTCAGATGATTAGTCAGGATATAATGAACAGCAGAGAATGGCTAAAAGGTCAATCAGGAAAAATAAATTAGAGTATAAGAGAAAGCTACCTAGAAATATAAAAACGGATAGCAAGAATTTCCATAAGTATTTAAAAGGAAACAGTAAGTAAAGTGAGTATTGGTCCTCTAGAGAGTGACAATGGGGAGTTAATTGTAGATAATAAGGAAATGGTGGATGAAATAAACAAATGTTTTGTTTCTGGCTTCACTATAGAAGATACAAAAAACACTCCAATAATAGCGCTAAATCAAGAACTGGAAGGGAGAGAGGAACTCGATGAAATTACAATCACTAAGAAAGTGGTACTGAGCAACTGATGGGGCTGCGGGCTGAAAAGTCTCCAGTCCTAATAGACCTCATCCTAGTGTCTTAAAAGAGATGGCTAATGAGTTTGGTGTTAATTTTCCAAAATTTGCTAGATTCTGGAAAGGTTCCATTAGACTGGAAAGTAGCAATTATAACCCCTCTATTCAAGATGGGATGGAGGCATAAAACAGGAAGCCATAGGCCAGTTAGGTTGACGTCTGTCGTGGGGAAGGTGTTCAAATCCATCATTAAGGAGGTTTTAGCTGGACACTTAAAAAACTCAGGGTAAATTGGGAAAAGTCAGCATGGTTTTATGAAAGGGAAATCATGTTTAACCAATTTATTGGATTCTTTGAAGGAGTGATAGGTGCTGCGGATGAAGGGGAGCCTGTAGACGTACTGAACTTGGATTTCCAGAAGGCATTTGATAAGATGCCACATTAAAGGTTATTGTGAAAATTAAAAGCTCATGGTGTAGGGGTAACATATTAACATGGATGGAAGATTGGCTGGCTGGCAGAAAACAGTATGCATAAATGGGTCACTTCATGATTGGCAGGATGTGTCAAGTGGAGTCCCACAGGGTTCTGTGCTGAGACCTCAACTTTTTACATTTTATATCAATGACTTAGATGAAGGCAGCAAAAGCATGGTAGCTAAATTTGCAGATGACAAAGATAGGTAAGAAAGTATGTTGTAAAGAGGACATAAGAGGGTTGCACAGGGATAAGGATGGGCTGCGTGAGTGGACAAAAATGGCAGATGGAGGATAATGTGTGAAAATGTGAAGTTGTTCACTTTGGCAGGAAGAATAAAAAAGCAGAGTATTATTAAACGGGGAATGACTGCAGAATTCCGAGGTGCAGAGGGATCTAGGTGTTCCAGTGCATGAGTCTCAAAGTTAACGTGCAGATACAACAAGTAACTAAGGGGACTAATGGAATGCCATCCTTTATTACGAGGGGAACTGAACATTACAGCACCTCATCTTCCGACTAGGCACTTTACAGCCTTCCGGACTTAATGTGGAGTTCAACAACTTCAGACCATGAACTCTCTCCTCCATCCCCAACCCTTTTTGATACCCCCCTTTTTTCTATATTCATTTTTATTTTTTTATTTTTATTTATTTCCCCCCTACTTACTTTCATCATTATTATTTCTTAATTTTATTTCCATTTTCATTCACTGTTTTGTCCCCAGCTTTTAGCCTTTTCAATCTTTTTTCCCACCACTGTTCCCCCCCCACCCCTTACTTAAGGAAGGATGTAAATGTATTGGAGGCAGTTCAAAGGTGGTTTACCAGATTGATACCTGGAATGAGTGGGTTATCTTATCAGGAATGGTTAGACAGACTGGGCTTGTTTCCCTGGAGTTTACAAGAGTAAGGGGTGATTTGATTGAAGTATACAAGATCCTGAATAGCCTTGCTGTTTGAAAGGATGTTTCCTCATGGGTGAGTCCAGAACTAGAGGACACTGTTTTAAAATTAGGAATTGTCTTTTTAGGACAGAGATAAGGAGAATTTTTTTCTCTCAGAGGGTTGTGTGACTTTGGAACTCTCTCCCTCAGAAGATGGTGGAGTTGGGGTGATTGAATATTTTTAAGATAGACTTCCTTCCTAACAAGAATCTAAGGTTATCAGTGGTAGATGGGAATGTGGAATTCAGCCATGATCAAACTGACTGGCGGAGCAGGCTCAAGGGGCCGAATGGCAAACTTCTGCTCCTATTTCATGTTTGTACTTATGAAGACAGATTGAAAGAGCTTTTACACATATGAAAAAAGAGAGTAGCTAAAGTAAACATTGGTCCCTTAGAGACAGGAGAAATTATCATGGGGAATGAGGAAATGGCAGAGGCATTGAATAAATACTTTGTGTCCGTCTTCACAGGAGAAGACATGAGTTCCATACCAGAAATAGACCTAGGGGCTAAAAAGAGTGAGAAAATTAATATCAGCAGAGAAAATGTATTAGAGAAACTTAAGGGGCTAAAATCCAACAAATCCCGGGACCTGATAACCTACACCCTAGAGCTCTAAAAGAGATAGCTGCAGAGTTGGTTGATGTACAGGCTATGATTTTCCAAAATTCCTTAGATTCGGGAAGTTTGCAAATGTTACACCACTTTTCAAGAAAGGAAAGAGAGAAAACAGCGAACTACAGGTCAGTCAAGCCAGCATCAGATGTTGAGAAAATGGTGGAATCTATTCAGTCTTAACAATGCACTTAGAAAAGCATATTATGATTAGAAAAGTCAACATGGTTTTACTAAAGGGAAATCCTGTTTGACAAATTTATTAGAGTTTTTTTTGAGGATGTAACTTGTAGGTTAGATAAAGGGGAAACAGTAGATGTCTGGTAGTGTTTTAGCATGGATAGAGGATTGATTAATGCTTAGAAAGCAGAGAGTGGGCATAAACAGGGCTTTTTCCCAAGTTGGCAGGCAGTGAATAGTGAAGTGCTGCAAGGATCAGTGCTGGGACATCAGCTATTTATAATCAATATTAATGGCTTAAATGAAGAGACAGAGAGTAATGAATCTAAGTTTGTTAATGGTACCAAGCTAGGTGGGAAAGTAAGTCATGGGGAGGACAAAGGAGGCTGCAAAGAGATATAGTGAGTGGAGAACAAGTTAGCAGGTGGAGTATAATGTGGGAAAGTATGAAGATATTCACTTTGATCGTAAGAATAGAAAAGCAGAATATTTTGTAAAAGATGTGAAACTTCTAAGTATTGATGTTCAAAGAGACTTGGATGCGTTTGGACAAGGAACAAAAAGTTACCATGCAGGTGCAGCAAGCAATTAGGGAGGCAAATGGCATGCTGGCTTTTATTGGAAGGGGACTGGAGTTCAACAATAAAGAAGTCTTGCTACAATTGTAGAGTTTTGGTGAGACCACATCTGGAATAGTGCGTGCAGATTTGGTCTCCACACTTAAGAATATACTTGCATTGGAGGCAGTACAGTGATGAGGGGGTTGTTTACGAAGAGAGGCATGTACTATGATGAGGGACTAAGTAAATTGGGCTTATCTTCTCTGGAGTTTAGAAGAATGAGGTGATCTCATTGAAACCTACAAAATTCTGAAAAGGCTTGATAGGGTTGATGCTGGTTGTTTCTGCTGGTCAGGGAGTCTAAATTATGGGGTCACAGTCTCAGGATAAGGAGCCAATCATTTAGCACTGAGATGAGTAGAATCTCAAACAGTCATGAATCTTTAGAATTCTCTACCCTAGAGGATTATGGATGTTCCAACATTGAATATATTTGAGGCTGGGATGGACAAATTTTTGGTCTCTCAGGGAATTAAGTGGTATGGGAGCAGGCGGGAAAGTGAAGTCGAAACCTGAGATCAGCCATGATCGTATTGAATGATGAAGCAGGCTTGACAGGCCATATGGTCTATTCCTGCTTCTATTTATGTTCTTGTGGTTGATCTGAATGTGTCCTTAAGTGCACTTTTTTGCCTGCCCCTATAATCCTTGACCCCCTTGCAAATTAAATAAAATATTTCCAATGATGACAGGGTTCATAATGAGAAGGTATAGATTTAAGGTGTTTAAAAAAAAAACACAACAGGTGCTTAGGATTTGAAATGCACTGCTTGATGGGGAAGTGAAAACAGACCCAAAAGAGATTTTTGAAAAGGAAACGGATAAACACTTACAGGGGAAAAAAAAAAACAGATATAAAGGAAGAGCGGGAAAGTGGGACTAAACTGGTCGCTCTTCAAAAGAGCCGATGCAGACTTGATAGTCCAAACAGCCTCATTCTATTACTATTATAGTACTATTATATGATTCTAAAAAAAACTGTTCCGTTCTATGGGAACAGTTTCAATTTTTACAATTACAACATTTATTTTTTGTATACAGACAAAGAAAACAAATCAATAAGAGAGAAAAAAAGATATCAAAGGGCACATTTTTGTGCCCATGGAACATCTAATTGTCACAATGATATTTCTTAAACAATTAATTAATTTAGCAATGCAATAACTGTTAGAATAGGAAAACATAGGAGCCAACTGTATACAGCAAGGTCATGAATCGCTGAAAGCAAGTATGCAGGTACAGCAGGTAATAAGGAAGGCAAATGGAATTTTGGCATTTATTGCTAAAGGAATATAGTATAAAAATAGGGAAGTGTTATTGCAATGTACAAGGCATTAGTGAGACCGTACCTGGAGTACTGTGCACGGTTTTGGTCCCCTTACTTGAGGAAGGATGTAGTTGCATTGGAGGCGGTTCACTAGATTGATTCCAGAGATGCAGGCCTTGTCTTATAAGGACAGCTTGAGCAGTTTAGGCCTATACTCACTAGAGTTTAGAAGGATGAGAGGAGATCTAATTGAGGTATATGAGCTGCTAAAGGGGATAGACAAAGTAGACATGGAGTGGATGTTTCCCCTTCTGGGGCACTCTAGAATGAGAGATGAGAGGCCATAGTTTTAGGCTAAGGGGTGGTAGATTTAAATCGGAGATGAGGAGGAATTACTTTTCTCAAAGGGTTGCGAATCTGTGGAATTCACTGCCTCGGAATGCAGTGGATGCCGGGAAGCTGAATAAATTTAAGGAGGAGATAAGCAGATTTTTAATTAGTAATGGGTTGAAAGGTTATGGGGAGAGGGCAGAATATTGGAGTTGAGGCTGAAATGAGATCAGCCATGATCGTATTAAATGGCGGGGCAGGCTCGAGGGGCTGAATTGCCTACTCCTGCTCCTAGTTTTTATGTTCTTATAAACAGTAAATAAGATTGGTTATGGTAGATATGTTGACTGAGGGAGGTAATATTTGCTAGGAAGTTAGGAGAATTCCCTTCTACTCTTTGCATAGTGCCAAGAAATCTTTTATGTCCGCCAGCTCAGTTAGCAGGACCTCTAATTAATGTTTCATCGAGAAGAGTATATCTTCCAATAATCAGCACTTTAGTGCATACTGCACCCAAAGTATCAGCCAAATTAGGGCCCAAATCCTCTGGTCACCCAACCGTCGGAGACCGGACATAACCCCGAACTACTCTATGGGACCCCTCGGAAATCCCAACACACTGACTCTGTGGGAAATGCCCAGGAAGTTGGAACTTCCAATAGGCAATTCCCCCGCTTCCTTGTACACTCCAAAAAAATCTCAACTCTGGTGGTTCTGACTTATATACTTGAAAAGTTATCCAGGAAATGTCAGATAGAAAAATCCTGGGTAACTATACAACGGACAACACACCCCCACCTCCATCTCCCCCATCACCCCAACCTGACCCGGCTCTGCCCCACCCCAACGACCCTCTTGCCCACCCTACAACACTATTTACTAATACACTGAAAAGCTTTGAGACAACTAAACAGCTTTTCAGTGTATTAGGGAACACTAACCAGAATACAACAACTCGTGCCATAAAAGAGGCCTTTGCTGTATCTGCTGCATTCAGCAATTTCTTGGTATAACAGGGAATAAATCGAATCAGAAGACTCTTTTGTCATGGTGGGGACCTCAAAAGGAGGAAAAGATGGTTCATCCACTTGGCGCTTCTGGTTGAAAATGGCTGAAAACTCTTCAGCCTTATCTTTGCACTCATATGCTTGGCTCCTCTATCATTAATGGTGGGATGTTAACGGAGCCTCCTCCTCCCTGTTGTTAACGGCCACAATAGATGCCAATTTTGAGTTGATAAATCTATTCTGAATCTATCCCATTTAGCATGGTGGAATTGCCACACAGTATGATGGAGGGTGTCCTCAGTGCGATGTTGGAACTTCATCTCCACAAGGACTGTGCAGTGGTCACGCCAACCAACACGATCATGGACAGATACAGCTGCAACAAGTAGATTAATGAGAACACAGTCAAATAGTTTTTTTGTGTGCTGGTTTTCTTACCACTTGCCACAAGCCCAGTGTGGCAGCTATTTCCTTCAGGACTCTGCTAGCTTGGTCAGCAGTGGTATTATTGAGTCACTTTTGGTAACGAACATCGAAACCTCCACCCAGAGTCCATTCCGTGCCGATGTCACCCTCAGTGTTTTTTTCAAGTGGTGAATAAGTACTCATTCATCAGCTGAGGGAGAGCAGCAAGTGGTAATCAGGAGCTTTCCTTGTCCAGGTTTGACCTGATGCCATAAGGCTTCATAGGGTTAGAGTCAACATGGAGTACTTCCAAGGGTACTCCCTCCAAACAGCATACCACTGTGCTGCTACCTCTGGTGGGTATGTCCTGCTGGTGGGATAGTCATACTGAGGGATAGCATTTGAGGAGTCTGGAACATTGATTCTGAGGGTTTTTTTTTAATTTGTTCATAGGATCTAGGCACCACTGGTTAGGCCAGCATTTATTGTCCATCCCTAATTACCCTTGCTCAGAGGGCACCTTTTAAGAGCCAACCACATTGGCTCTTATATAGCATGACTATATAAGGATGTCACTTGACTAGTGGGTGGGACAGCTCTCTCAATTTTGACACAAGTCACATATTGGCAAGATCAGTTAAGGACAGTAGATTTGCTTCACTGAAGGACATCAGTGAACCAGATGCATTTTTAACAACAATCCAATAGTTTCATGGGCACCATTACCTGTACTAGTTTTTCACTCCAGATTTTACTGAATTGAATTCAAATTCTCCAATTGCCATGGTGGAACTTGAACTCAATTCTCCAGATCATTAGCCAAGACTTCTGGATTACAACAAAAGCAAAATACTGCAGATGCTGGAAATCTGAAATAAAAGCAGTAAATGCTGGAAATTCTCGCTAAGCCTGGCAGCATCTGTGGAGCAGAAATAGAGTCAATGGGCAAAACTAAGCTAGCAGCAATGGGCCTGTCCACCGCCTGGAGAGCAGGTGGCAACCCTGCCATGACCAGAGGTGCCCACCACCCCCCTGCCGATTTAGTGCAAATCAGGCACTTACCTGGTTGGCAACAGGGTCATGGTCAGGGCTGATATCCTGCCTCAGAGTTGCCAGCCAACTAGAGGAAGTGGTGGCCACTGCTGTGCTGCAGGAGGCCCAGGCTGCAGCCTGGAGGGAAGGCAGCCTGGACTGCAGGGCCAGTCAGGGAGGCACTGGCAAGGTGGGATAAGAGGGCTTGTTTTAAGAGCAGTCTTCACCTGTGAGTGGCCTTTGCCTTTGGTCTCTCCGTTGGCTGCCCAAATAGGAGGGAAATCCTCACCAGGCCACAGGCATAACTGTCTGGGTTTATCTGGCAATTTGCCCACCTGGCATCACCTTGCCAGTCACTGGTTGAACACCAGTGTACCAGGAAGAGGCCCTGAAGTGGCCACATAAGAGTCTCAATTGGCTTCTGGGCAGGAGGGTTGTCCTCAACCCTTCCCGCCCTGAACTTAATTGGGTGGGGTGATTGGGGTGTGGGGGGGCCTGGTGATGGTAGTGGTGGAGATCGCAAAGGCAACGGGGGTTTTCACCCGTCAAGTATACAGGACACCCCTGCACCCCACCACCCAATAATCTTCCTGATGAAAGGTGACAAACCTGAAAACATTAACTCTGTTTCTCTCTCCACAGCTGCTGCCAGACCTGCTGACTATTTCCAGCATGTTCTGTTTTTACTTCTGGATTACTAAGCCAGTGACATAACCATATGCTACCATAACCATGTTGTAATTTACTCTGATTTTATGGTTTTAATTGCTATGGATAAGCTTCAGAATTAAGGTCATGGACAGAACTTGTATTTCTATAGCGCCTTTCACAACCTCAGGAAGTGCCAAAGTGCTTTAGAGGCAATTAAATACATTTAAAGTGCACTGTTGTAATCTAGGGAACATGGCACCCAATTTGCACACTGGAAGGGCCCACAAAAAGCAATGGGATAAATTAATTGATGACGTGACTTCTTTTGGTGGCGGCGTAAGTCATAAATGTTGGCTAGGACACCAGGAGAATTCCCTTGCTCTTCTTCGAATAGTGTCATTTGATCTCTTCCCTTCCAATCAAGGGACTACAAGGGGTCAATTTAACACTATTTGAAAGGCAGCACCTTCGACAATGCAGCATGCCCTCAGTGCTGCATGCAAGTATCAGTATCTATTGGAGTCTTGACCCAGTGGGTTTAAGTCCCACCAGATTTGAAGGACCGGTGTATACGTTTAAATGGCTTTAGTGCTCCAATATTTATACACTGATGATTTTTATGTTTTATTTTCATCAAAGAAGTCAGTCTAAAAATGCCAGTAATTTTGTGGACTACTCGGTAATTTATGGACTAAATCACAACTCTCAGGTGAATTCTAAGGGGGAGATCCATCAAAATCTATAGGTACTTATCTAGGAAGGGGATTGAACAAATTCAGTTGCAATAGCTCATTTAAAAATGTGAATACCTAACCTTTCCTAATTTACAAATTAATGGAACTGTTCCATAAAACCTATTATAACACTATCTCAAAACAAAAAAAAAGTTAAGTTACGAATATGGTAGTTATCTCAATGCCATAAGAAAATTAATTCTGTGTCCACTTTGTAAAATGCAAGGTGGTCCAAAGTGGATTTGTGTACAAAATATATGTGCTTATTCAAAGCTGTGTTACTGGTCCTGCTGTTTCAACGAAGCAGATGCATAGAATTCAAATGATATGCACAGAAAGAGACTATCTGACCCATTTTGCCTGTACCATCTCTTTGATTGTGCTAACCAATTAATCCCAGTCCCCTGTTCTTTCCCTATATCATGGAATAAGTGTCACGACTGTACTGGTAAATTTTGCACAATACCTAAATTAAATCTCAGAAGCTCACCTTCGATCACAAAAGAAAATTATATTTCACACACAGATGGAAAGGTTAAGGAAAACAATAAAAGAAACTCGAAACACAATGGGCCTCAGATCTTGTCACTTTGCTGTGGACTAGCTAGTAGTGGAACACTGCCAATGTCACTAAATGTTGCTAATTCAAATTTGTATTCACAAAACAAAGTTTTTCAGAAAAACCAGACTGACTACTTTGCATTGTAGAACATGCTGATCACATGACTGAAATCACTGGTTAAGTTAGGAAACAGTACACTGCCACCAAATGTCATACTAAAAAGCCTGTACATTACAATTGAGTGGTGGAATGCTAGTTCAATCCACATTCTATTCCACAGTGAATGTAGAATGCTCAACAGGCCTGTACAGCAACTAATGCCCTGTTTTACAGGAGCATTAGGTGTATCTATGTGGTCTAGCTATTTTAGGAGAAAATACTAGGTTTCATAATTTCCTTCATTTTAGTTAAAAAAAAAGTAGAGGGCATAAAACAGAGCATATTATAAGTATAAATCACTAATAGATCAAACATCTATGTTTGGAGCCTGGCTATCCAACTACATCCCACCATCCATCCTCCCTGCCACCAAGAAAAAGATCGATCAACATTAGCAAATTTTTTCCAGGAGAAAAGTCAACTTGTGTTCCCATTGAGCCATTAGTCAGCATTTTGCAGCTGCACAGTCAAATCAAAAAGTTACTCCAAATCAGACCGGGAGCGAATGAGCTATGTGAATGAAAGAATGCAAACTATCAGCCCAACAGTGAGAACTGATCAGTATTCAGTAATTTTTTTTAAACCAGGCAGCATGGGTATACTGGCCAAGTCAGTGCAGCAGGAGGAGAAAGCAGCAGCCTAGGAGCACACAAGAGTATAGAGTAGATATTAACCCAGGCTGTAGGGTGGCCACTTTAAACCCTGGGCAATTTTAGAAAGTGCTAATAGGCTATAAAAGATAACAATTATTTCACCAAAAAAGCAAAATAGATAAAATTATAAGAGTTCTTTACAAGTGGTTAGTTTTACAGAGACTGACTGCTGAAGTTCAAATCTTTTTTCAGTTTCTGATAATATATAAAAATCAAAAATAGAAAATGCTGGAAATACTGAGATCAGGCAGCATCTGTGGAGGGAAAAAAAGACTTAACATTTTAAGTCTGTGACCTTTCATCAGAGCCCCACACATCTGAAACGTCGATTGTTTTTCTCTCCACAGATGCTGCGTGACCTGCTCAGTATTTCCAGAATTTTGTTTTTATTTTTTGTTTTCCTGCATCTGCAGTATTTTGCTTTTGCATCCAGTAATATGAAACTTAAAAGAAAAGCATGGCTAATGTTGTCTATTGTAGACTAAAACAAGTGCTTTAATGATTTGGCTCCTGGGTGATGGTCAAACCATGTGGCATATTATTCTGTTTGCCATGCCTTTGCATCCAGTAATATATATCCTGATCAAAGGGGCATTAAGCAAGGCAAACACAATAAAATGCCAGGTGGTTTGACCATCACCCAGGAGCCAAATCGTTAAAGCACTTGCTTTAGTCTACAACAGAGAACATTAGCCATGCCTTTTCTTTTAAGTTTCATCAGTTCTAATTAAGGTTTCAAAATATTTCACATATGAAGGCTAGGCTTCATCCTTCTTGATCAACAACAAATTACACAACTGCCATTGAGAAACATGAATTCATACTATCCATTCCCCCATTCCTTTTGGTTGGCCTCCAAACAGTATTGTTTAACAGCACAAATAAGGAAGGGGTGGGCAATTTTTAAAAATGATCACATAAGAGATTATAGGTCTTTCACTGCCGGTTATATTTTACAGAATGAGAGTACTAACATGCACCAACTAACCTTGTAGACTTCAGAGAAAAATCCAGATCCTATTTTCTCACAGATGAAATCATCAAGCCTAGTAAGTCTGGAGACAGCACTACTCAGGGCTCTGTACGATGAAGGGAACACTGTCCCTGATTGAGCAACACCACCTTCCCTATTGCCATCAAAATCTTCCAATCGTTCATGTCTTGATGGTAAACCCGCTATCGAATTCCTTTTGTTTCGATCCATTCCAGAGTGTAGCAAAATGGCTTTCACATCTTAGCATCCAGAATTCTTTTCAATGATTTAGTTGGACTCAAACTGAAGGACAGAAAAACATACGTTTAGTAATTCAATAAAAAAATCTACTGGCCTACCTCTCCCCATAACAGCACTAAACACAAAATTACCACTGCTTTTGTTAGCAAGCTAGTGATGAAAAATCTGACAGGAAACCTTTATACTCAGCTTTTCCCCTCACTATTAATTGCTTGTGCATGGGACATCACTTTATAAATTTTCTTCAATATTAGCATTAGGCTCCAGCACAGTCAACTGTGTACTCAGCTTCTCCAGAATTCCTCACGGTGCTTAGAGACTTCCCTCCTATTTTTGTGGTTCCAGTACATTTATTCAAATTATTGCTACAGTTTCACTCCTCACAAGCAATTCTCTGACATTAAACAACTGAATTCTTATCCCCATATAAAAAATTCAAGGACAGTCAATAACCAGAGGACACAAATTTAAGATATTTGGCAAAAGATCAGGGGCAGGAGAGGAGGAGAATTTTTTTTTAAAAATGCAGTAAGTGGTTATGATCTGGAATGCAGTACCCCCATCCCCACTCCCTTTCCGATCCCCCTTTTTTCCAATAATTTATATATATTTTTCTTTTCCTACCTATTTCCATTCTTTTTAAATGTATTTCTATCCATTGTTTTATCTCTACCTTTTAGCCTATTTCGATCCCTTCTCCCCAACCCACCCCCACTAGGGCTATCTGTACCTTGCTCGCCCTGCTTTCTACTCTTAATGTCACCTATTAGCACATTCCTTAGATAATATCACCACCTTCAACACCTCTTTGTCCTTTTGTCTATGACATCTTTTGGCTATCTCCACCTATCACTGGCCCTCTATCCAGTTCTACCTGTCCCATCCATCCACGCCCCCTCCCCCACCCCCTTAAACGAGCTTATATTTCACATCTTTTCTATTTTTCCTTAATTCTGTTGAAGAGTCATAAGGATTTGAAACGTTAACTGCGTTCCTCTCCGCAGGTGCTGTCAGACCTGCTGAGTTTTTCCAGGTATTCTTATTTTTATTTTGGATTTCCAGCATCCACAGTTTTTTTGCTTTTACCTTGAAAGGGTGATAGAAGCAGATTTAAGTGGAAGTAACTTTCAAAAGGGAGCTAAGCATGTATTTCTAAAGGAAAATTTTGCAGGGTTAACGGGAAAAGAGCAGGGTGTGGAACTTTCTGAATAGCTTTCAAAAGAGCCAGCACATGCACAATGGGCTAAACAACCTACTTTTCTGCTGAAACCCAATACCTTTAACTAACAAAAATCTACTGATCTCAGTCTTAAATCTCAATTGACTCAACATCCACAGCCTTTTGGAGGAAAGAATTCCAGATTTCCACTACCCTTTGTGTGCAAAATGTGCTTCCTCCTTTCACTCCTAAATGGCCTAGTTCTAATTTAAAGATTATGCTTCCTTGGCCTCAAAATCCCCACTAGGGAAAAGGAGTTTCACTGCAAATACCCTATCAAATCCCCAAATAATTATAAACACTGCAACTTGATCCCCATTCCACCGTCTAAACTAAATTGAATACAAACCAAATCTATGCAACCTGCCCTAATTCAACACTAAACCCAGTATCGTTATGGAGAATTGGAGATGTACCCCACTTTAAGATCTATATTTCCTGAGATTCGCTGCTCAAAATTGAATGCAGTAATCCAGCCGGGGTCTGACCAAAGAGCTGTGCAACCTCACAATTGCTTCCTCATGTTTGCATTCCAACCCGAGATAAAGACTAACATTCCAAAGTTTACCTTCTGTGTCAGAATGATTTGTATACATGCAGAATTAACACCTTTTATTCTTCGAAGGCTCCTGGTCTCTCACCATGAAGAAAACATCACAATTTGTCTCTTGGGTCCAAATTGGATAGCCTCATACTTCCCCACATAGAGCTGCATGCAGTATAGATCTGCCCAGATTCTGCTTGTACCTTTGTAACTTTCTGCTCCTATCTAAACAACTTAGTGTCATCTGCCAACTTAGATGTACAGCTCTTTATTCCTTCATGCAAGTCACTGGTATAAATTCTGACAAGCAGAAGTCTCATTACAGTTCCTTAGACCACTGCATGCCTTTTGTCATATCCCACCAATTAGAGCATCTCCTTTATCCCTACTCTCTGTCATGTATCTGCCAACCAATTACCAACATATGTCACGAGATTCCCTCCACTGCCACGTGCTTTCATTTTTGTGAAAAATCTCCTCTGCAGAACCTTATCAAATACCTTCCAGCAGTCCATACAGGTAACATCCACAGACACTCTCCTATCCACCATTCTCATACCCTCCTTTTCCAATGATAGAGTCCAGTAATTTTCCACAACTGATGTTATAAACACACTAGCCTTTATTTCTAGCAGGAATAGAATTGAAAAAGAGGGAAGTTATGCTAAACCTGTACTGAACCTTGAGTACAACATGCAGCCATATTAAAAAATGAATAGGGGCACTGGAAAGGGTACAGAGAGGCAAGGGTGATACCCAAAATGCATGGGTATACAGGCTACACTTTTTTCTTGAAAAAAAAAGGCTGAGGGGTGACCTAATAGATCTTTAAAATTATGAAAGATTTTGATAGAGAGGGAATGTTTCTTCATGTGGGGGAAGAGCATAACTAGAGGCCATCAAGAAAAGAGTCACCAAGAAATCCAACAGAGAACTCAGAAGAAACTTCTTCACCCAAAGGCTGGTAAGAGTTTGGAGCTCACTACCACAGGAAGTGGTTGAAATGAATAGTATAGGTGCATTTAAGGAGGAGACGCTAGACAAGCATATGAGGGAGAAGGGAATAAATCATTATAATGGCAAATTTAGAAGAGCTTGGTGTCACATTTGATCCTGAGATGAGCTTCCTGCCATATACTCTTACCATTACCAAGACCACCTATTTCCACCTTTGTAACGTTTCCCAATTTCACCTGTCTCAACTTATCTGCTGTTGAAACTTTAATTCATGCCATTGGTGCCTCTCAGGCAGGCAGGCAGGCACCAGTCAGTCACGGGAAGATGGACTGTGCCCAAGGTGTATATCCCTTCCATACTGAACATTGTCTGTTGTAGCTGTTTCGCACATGGCAATCCCTTCCATAGCTGGCACAATGAACAGCAGTGGCCTAAGGTCGACTGATGGCTTTTCCTTCCAGCAGGTTCTCTTTTCTGCCATCTGGTCATTTCTTTTGTCTTCTGCTTTTTCCACACTCTTCCTGACTGCTTGTCTCCAGGCAGTCCAGTCAGCAGCAAGGACTTCCCATGCATCGACTCCGATCCCAGTTAACTTGAAGTCTCATTTGCAGACATCCTTGTATTGCAGACATGAGCAACTCATTGGTCTCATGCAGATAGCAAGTTCACCACAGAGCATGTCTTTGGGGATGCAGCTGTCATCCATTCGGCTCACACAACCCAGCTAACGGAGTCACCACTCACTCAAGAGGGCAAACATGCTGGGCATCCCTGCACGCTGGTGTATTGCCAAATTTGGCACTCTGTTTTGCCAGAGGATGCTCAGTATTCACTTGAGGCAGTGGAGGTGAAAGCTGTTCAACTGCTTTTCTTGGCTTGCATAAGTTGCCCATGCTTCACAATTGTGAAGGAGGATGCTGAGGGCACCTCTAGAGTTGATTATTCCAACACATTCCTGGCTGGTCTCCCGCATTCTACCTTCTGTAAACTTGAAGTCATCTAAAGCTATGCTATCCTAACTCGCACCAAGTCCTGTACACAGAGCACCCCTGTGCTTGCTGACCGACTCTGGATCCCAGTCAAGTAAAGTCCGATTTTAAAATTCGAATCCTTGTTTTCAAATCCCTTCATGGCTTCACTGCTCCCTTTTTCTGTAATCTCTTCCAACTGCACAACCTCTGAAATGTTAGCACTCATGTAATTTTGGTATCTTGAGCATCCCAATTTTAATCGCTCCACCATCGGTGGCCATACCTTCAGCTGCCAAGGCCCCTAGCTGTGGAATTTGTTCCATACATCTCAGCTCTCCAGAAGCCTTTCCTCTGTTAAGACCCTTCTTAAAACCTCTCTCTTTGACAAAGCTTTTGATCATTTGACCTAATATCTCCTTATGTGCTTGGTCTTGTGTTTTGTTAATTCAGATTATTTTGCCCTGTGGCAAGATGCTGACCTGGTTGATGAGATGGTGCAGCAGTTGGAGTACAAGGATCTACAAATATGGAAGCATTTAGCAAAAATACTATGGTCATAATGAGAGATTTTAGAATCGGGAATTATGCCTTTGGATTAGAAAATTGTAAATATCATTCCATTATTTTGTTTTATAATGCTCCTGTGAAGGGCCCTTGGATGTGTTATTATGTTAAAGGAAATAAAATAATAGAAGTTGTTGTTCTAACATCCACCACTGCTCAGTACAAAATTTTGCAGTCTCTCCCTGTCATCACAATTTGGAATTTTGGCATAAATTAAATGCACTGAGCAGGTTTCAGTGCAGCTTGTAGATTTTTGTCCCACAGCTTCAAAAAGTACTTTGCTTCAAAGTAGTTGCTGAGAATATTGATGTTACTCACAATAAATGCTTGTCATAGAAGAATGAGTCAAAGCTAGTCTTTTACCTCAAGCAGATTTATTCTCAAGACAGGTCTGCAATGTAGCAGACTCTCCCAGCCCTTTCCACACTGCAGTGTTACAGCTGTGAACCAATGTCCACCTCCTGTTTTTTTTTGGAGTAAAACCCTTTTTATTTCACAGTAAATGGTCATAAATTGGGAGCTTCTACAAAAACAGACACTTTAATAATTTCACTGAGCTATACAATGCAATTGTCAGTCAACAAGGAGATTGTTATTGGGCCTTGACAATGTAATTACGGATACATTGACAGTTGACACCCATGGGACTCGCCACAACCACCCTTGCTCTCTATCCAGAATGTGGTTGGCTGCTGTTTGGCTATTGCCATGATGTGTTCTTTTGGTTTACTCAATAGCTGGTTGAGCTTGCTTTTCTCTTGTTGGCCTGGAACTGTTGCTGGTAAAGCTGTTGTCAATGACACCTCCGTTCTCTGTAGAATGTTGCTGGTGTTCCCATGATGCTGTGTTAAACCATGTTAAACATCAATTTCCCAGATAACCAACAAGCAGTAGCTATGGAAGTAAAGCATATAACAATCAAAAAACATTCACACATGCTGCTTTTTGGTTTTCCATTCTATCAACAAAATGCAGACGGTTAAGGTGCGTGTGCACATGCCATATAAATGAGTTGAAATCACATGCCCAACAATTTAGAATTCCAAAACATCAAATTCTGAACAATTCTTTCATGTATATGAAATTTATTACCTCGGCTAAGTCACAACCCGCTTCAATTTAGCCACTGTTAAGGTCACCAAGGCAGCAAACATTTTTCAGGTCAGTGCCTCGAGGCTTATCCAAACTGAACCAATTATTTAGCATTTACTTCAAGTGTTGCAGTAGAAACTTTTGCAAGGTAAGTTTTACATATTGTAAAGATACTGAAGGCTAATTTTGTGATCTGAATACTTCAAGATGTCAATAATTTCTTTTGTACAATTTTTAAGTCCTCTGACGACACCTCGTGGTGTTATGTCAGATCCACTTTAATGGAAATATAACAAATGGACACAATAATGACATACTGCAACTTTCTTCTCTCTAGGTAAATGGGATTGCAGTGTACCCTGATCAGGATTCTTTTTCCAAAGTCCTTCCATCAATGCCACCTCATAACTAGGCATTAGCATACGTAAACGATAAAAGGTGACTCATGTTGAATTTTTCCTAACTTATTTCTTAACCTTTCTTATGGGGAAAAATATTTTCCACTGGTAAATACTAGTGTCTTCCAAAGATCATGAAATCCGCAAGTAATAAATCATGATCACAAAATCACATACAATGCTACCATAACAACACCAGACCACAGCAAGGCACTGCGTCATCCTGCCATCTCCATCCATAGTCTATTTAACTCCTCAAGCCTGCTTTTGCCATTCAATAAGATCAGATGGATGTAAAGATCCATGGGCACTACTTTGGAGAGGAGTAAGGAGTTATCCTTGGTGTTCTCTGGCCAATATTTATCCCTCAATCGACATCACAAAATAGATGATCTGGTCATTATCACAGTGCTGCTTGCGGGAGGTTACTATGTACAAATAAGCTGCCATTATTACAGTCACTACACTTCAAAAGTACTTCACTGGGACAGCCTGTGGTCACGTAAGATGCTACATAAAATGCAAGCATTTCTTCCTTTACCATCAGACTACTGCTACTTCTTTGGCAGTCCCTCAAGATTGAGGATGACTTGCTTCCACTCCAATTTGATGGGTTCTGAAATGACTGATAAGTTTTATGTGCAATCTGCAGACTCTGCCAAATGTGGGAAAGATGATACTTGAAGGATTGGCTAGATGGATTGTTTGGAGGTTTGTACACTCCCTCCAATGCCTCGACTTCACCTCTGCATGCTCCTAACAAAGTCTCTCCAGGTGTTTCATGCCTTCCCGAATGAGCCTTCTCCATTTTTCCAGTGCTTTTGAAGGTGCTTGCTGTAGGTTGTCCAAATCTCCGAAGCATATAGAAGCACATGGATCACTGGTACCTGGTAAATTGGACTACTACTTCTGGTCAGGAATGCAAACATTCCTTAAATTTCTCATTGAGAGATTGGCATTTCACCACTGTAGGAACAATTACACAGAATGGACTAAAATGTTTCTTTACTCAAAGTAACTTGCATCAATAAATTGTGTTACCTAAATTGCCAGAGACAAAAAAAAATCCTCACCTACATTTTAAATCTGAAAAACAACAGAAAACGTTGGAAATATGCAGCAGGTTATGGCAGCATCTGTGGAGAGAAACAGAGTTAATATTTCAGGTCTGTAACTTTCTATAGTTCTGATGAAAGGTCAAAGATGCAACAGAGTTTGAGCAAGGGGTGGGTGGTTCAAGAACAAAAGGAAGGTCTGTGATAGTGTGGAGAGATTGAAGGGCAAAAGAGTTAGTCTTCCAGGGCCGAAGGGAATGGTAATGGGGTAAGAAAAGGAACAAAAAAAATGACATTCAATCCCTCCAGTCTTCCACCCTACCAAGTGGGTTGCCAACTATGATTATCACAGAATCACAGTGCAGAAGAGGCCCTTCAGCCCATCGAGTCTGCACCAACACGTGAGAAACACCTGACCTACCTACCTAATCCCATTTACCAGCACTTGGCCTTGAACGTTATAACGTGCCAAGTGCTCATCCAGGTACTTGTTAAAGGACATGAGGCAACCCACCTCCAGCACCCTCCCAGGCAGTGCATTCCAGACCATCACCACCCTCGGGTAAAAAAGTTTTTCCTCACATCCCTCCTAAACCTCCTGCCCCTCACCTTGAACTTATGCCCCCTCAATACTTACCCTTCAACTAAGGGGAACAGCTGCTCCCTATCCACCCTGTCCATGCCCCTCATAATCTTGTAGACCTCGATCAGGTCGCCCCTCAGTCTTCTCTGCTCCAACGAAAACAACCCAAGCCTATCCAACTAAATTAAATGCATTCCTGGAGGTTTCTTCACATGATGAGTCCCACACTCCAGCCATTAGTCAGCCAACACATCCGTCCTCGTGACGCACTGCCTTCCTACACCAATTGGAAAACAACAAGACTCAATAGTCAATTGGATGATGCTTGACTGTCAGCCAAACAAACAGTCTTTTTGCTCCAATTTTCAAAATTATTATAGCTGGCAAAGGGAAATGTTTAAAGAAAATTTTTGTTTTAAATATTCCTATGATCTATCTCCGGAGTTGCACATGGCAGGATCCTGGGAGATTGATCTTCAATTCCTGGAGACTCCAGGCCAACCGTGGAGGATTGGCAATCGAACCTATCACATACCTTCCTTTTCTCCCTGTACTACCCATCCCCTGCTCAAAACCTATTACATTTCTAACATTCCCCAGTTCTGATGAAAGGTCACAGACCTGAAACATTAACTCTGTTCCTCTCCACAGAAGCTGCCATAACATGAGTATTGGTAACATTTGTTGTCTTTATTTCAGATTTCCAGCAGCTGCAGTATTCTGCTTTTTACTTTTTATCTACTTTGTTTAGAATAAAAATAAAGCAGTACAAAATAACTTAAGGCTAACAGAATGTGCTCTTTTCAGCAGCTTAACTTGTTTCTATATGAGCTATCCCATAGCTGGAATCAAACATAATTTTGTGGATAATAATTGGTAGCACTGGCTCAGCCAATTTATTTATAATTTACAATTAAGTGAAAGTATTTTGCAGCAAATACAAAGCTGTGATGAAGAGAAGAGCGCTATGCAATGGTGGCTTGGCATAATTGTGATTTAATGCTCCATTTCTATGACAAGACTAACAAAGATGAAGTAGTTTACAATGGCACAAGACCCATTCAAAAGGGGATTTTCTAGAAGCTAAGGTAGAAACAGTACTGTTTGGTGTTAAAACTGATGAATTGCTTTTGGCCAAAGGCAGGCTAAACTCAGTCCATTTACACAGATCAGCAATGTAATTTGACATTATTTGTCTTTCTGCACTTTCCTCTGACGTCAGGAGAGTAAAATTGCGAATGCAATTTTGCTGTAACTACACAGTTTTTCAAAAATGTCTGAATCTGTTAGCATTACAAGGTACGTAAATGTAGATATGGTATAGATCAGCCATGATTCAACTCAGGCTTGTCTAACCTCTAGCCCGCAGGCCAAATCCGACCCACCAAGGCACTGCATCTGGCCCACAGCGCCAGTGTTCAAACTACGGCTAAGTTCAATGAAAAATCCTGCAAGGAGCTGCTCCTCCAAACTCAGGCCATTTCTGTCCCATGCTGCTGCTGATAGGCTCACTGGCGAATCAGGGTGAAGTGAGGAAACTCGTCTCTTCACACCGTTCCGAATTCCTCCTCTGTGGTAAGATGTGCAAACCTCTCAGGCCCAGGTGGAGAGTGAGCATCTGAGAGAGCGAGAGTGCAAGTGAGAGTCTGTGTGAGTGACAGCGCGAATGAGCAAGAGAGAGTCTGTGTGAGCGAGAGCATGAGTAGGTGAATCTGGGCCAGCAAGTGGACAAGAGCAATAACCCAGAGACTGGGAATGAGCTGGGCACACACACTCACCCTTTTTTCCTCCACCCTCCCCAAACACCTATCCACAAAGCAGGCCAGGAGAAGAGGCAAGCCCAGGCTGAAAATGCAACCTGCTTCTCATTTGAAAAAGAGACAAAGAAGAAAACACATTTAAAAAAAAAATTCTAGAAATAGCAGTGGTCTCAATATGTTTTCACAGTAAATAAATTAACTATAAATATCTGCTCTTAAAGAAATGTCAATGTTAACAGGTTTATCTCATTAAAAATCTATTTCACTTTTATAAAGGTATTACATTCAAATTTTTAATTGATGCCATTTTATATGCATTTAATGCTACTTAGGGAGTAGGGCGAACAGATATAAAGCTTTTTTTGTACACACAATGACCTTGAAACACCGCTGATGCAGTAGATTCTTTGAGCACATCTAAAGCTCAAGAGAGACAATAGACAAATTTAAAATGGACATCCTCCTCGCCAACCATAACAGCCATAATTAGAATCCCCATTGTTGCTATTAGTTTTCTGAGAGCCTACGTTTTAAGCACAACTATATCACTAGAAGCTCAAAGCACCAAAATTTGGAAAAGCAACTTTGTACTATAAAATTAAGGACAGAAAAACAAATGCCACGAGTCAAAAATGATTTCACTTGAATCTCATTACAAGCTGCAGTAATTCCTGTTCTGTCACTATGCGGTTATTTTACAACCATTAAAGAAATACAACAAACCATTCATTAAGATTACCAAACAACCATCATCAGGTAAATGGATTCCAGGTAGCACAAGTGCATGAGTACTATTTTAACATCCTGATTAAAAAAGATCAAAGGGAAAAATTACTTGAAGAACTTTCATCTTTCAAATGCAGTTCCTCTAAGATGCATACCCTCAGAATGAAAATGAATAAATTCATCCCACTTGTTCTTCTCTCAGAACTTTGAATGTCTTTCTCTCTCTTTCCCACAACCAAAACCTAAATTTCTCCACTGCTTGAAAGCAGAACAGTAGCATGAAATAAACTTGTCAGCATTGTTTAAAGTGGTAACATACACTAAAGACTACCAACTCAAATTGCCACTCAGGTTATGCTCAACCCCTGGATTCCTCATTTTATAATCTCATCCACGGATTTTGTGAAAATTGCTCATTATACATAACAACTTGCATTGAAAGGACCTTTAATATAGGAAAAATTGCCAAAGGTGCTTTGCAGAAGCTTAATGCAAAAAATTAAAACCAAAGGAAAAGCAGATACCAAGAAGGGCAATAATCAGTTTGATCAAAGAGGTGGGTTTTAAGATCTTAAAAAGGAGAGTGAGGTGGCCCATCAGAGCTTCTAATCCGGCCCACGACTGCACCAGGAAAAGCACCGCAGTCATATGCTAAGCAACAGTGAGAGAAACCATGCATGCATCAAAAGAAGCCATGAGAGCTGAGTTCATATGTACAACTTTTCCTGACAATTGGCTGATTGGCATCAGTAGTTGTGAAAATAAAATGCAGATCCAACCAATGGACAGCTCCAAGAGAAGTAGTTCAAGGCCAATGGAAATACTTCCAGGTAAGTTGAAGTTGGCCAATAACCAGAGGCAGGTTTTCTTGGAAAGTGCACACAGTCCCCATGTTAAAGGAGACTAGCCCACATGTAGAAGCAGTGAGAGATACGTGTGCATTCAAGATTACTTATTAGATTATTGCAGCCTTGATTTGCTTTTCGGTTTTGCAAGATTATGCACAGTAATTTCAAAACTTCAACTTATTTTTCACTTCAATTTTAATACTCTTTACAAAAAGTTGTCAACTCATAGTTCTGTTTCCCCATTTTTCTCATTACCTCGCTCAAGCTGCTGATTCTGAGGTCTGGTACCATGGGTACTGGCAGGATTTGAACCAGGGACCTTCAGTCTGCACTGGCATCGTAACACACCGAAGGGTGTTTTCACTCAAGAGAATGGTTACCCATCTATTTTTAAAACTCTTCATCTGTGCATAAATCCTGTCAACTTTTTATATTATAAATTCCTGTAGCCCAGGGGTGTCCAACTTTTGAATGAAGGGCCACATTTCGAATTCTCTCATTCATGGGCCAGTGAAAACATTTTGGAAAGATAAAGCAGTAGAAATTTATCTTGCTATTAATCAAAACAAAAATGCGCATTCTTATGATCAAGCTTCAAATGAGAAGACTAATTTTTAGCTTACTTTCTCACCACTATACTGATTTGAGATATCTGGCATTGTTTTTGCTTGCACAGATGTAGTGAGGCAGAGTATTCTGGATAGATGTCCATCTGTCAGGAGTTATCAATTTTGTTTTGACGTTCTTCATTCTTGAAAAAAGCTGTTTTCACCAATATGTGCTGCCAAACAGTGCAATGAACCAAAGGGCATGTTTTGATAGATTTGGATAAGACTGAGAGGGAACATATTTCACAGTTAAATATTAATATTTATATTTTATACTAATATTTATATTTTATATTTATCAGAAGGTTATGTTCTGCAAAAGCTCTCTTCATGTCACTGTCATTTTGGATTTCAATTAGTTCCAGTCGGGATATGTCAAAAGCATCAGTTTTCAAATGGATCTGCAGACAGCTTCAGCTCATCACAGGCTGTAATCAAGGGAGCCGCCATCTTTGTTTTGACAAGTATTATAGTTGGCTGCTGTTCAAGATAAATACCAGGTACATGCCGATACTTGAAATTAAGAACTTTGAAGTTGATGTAACGATAAACTCAGCAGTTTGGTTCAAAGAAGAAAAAGTCTGAAACTCACATGGCCTATGTTTTTCACAACTAATCAGCACAAGTTTTGAAATATTGGCGAGCCAGACTCTATCAGCAACCCTGATTTTATAAAGGCATCATGGATGTGGAACTTCAGTTAAGTGGGGAAATGAGAAAAAGGTTGTTTTCATCAGAGCAGTGAAAGTCAAGTGTATATAGGAATAAAGGTCTTTAAAATCATGAAGGGTATTGATTAGGTAAATAAGAGAAACCTTCTGGTGGCAGAAGGGTCAGCTATCAGAGGACACAGATTTAAGGTAACTGGCAAAAGAACCAGAGGGTAGAGGGTTTGTTTACTCAGCCAAAACTAGATCTACAATTCTTTTGGTGGACAAAGGATTGAAATATTGAAGCATGAAATGCTCATCTGCAGTGAGTCCCAAGATATGCATATTTGAAGGTCTCCTTCAATATCTTGGTTTAACATTGAGATGAACACCTCCATGATTAACTATTTATGCACTTCCAGAAATCAGAGCTAAAAAAGCATCTTCTGTTCCTCCCGGATGTGCACCAAAGATTTAATTTTTTAGACGAAGTTTGATGAATGTAATAGGAAATGAAGAGTATGTGGTTTCAGATTAAGGTTTTGTGCTTCGAGAAAATTGAAAATTAGGAACATGTTCCCTAATAGGCGTGAATCAGATTTTGGATGCACTTGGTAGCTTCTCTTTTAAAATGTGTCGTGAGGTTATTAAATTCCAGCTCTAGGAAGGAGAGGTAGAGAGAGGATAGAAGATGTGGTGACTGCCTCAGAGATGCCTTTTGGTCTCTCCTGTTTCGCTTTACTGTTTTTTTTCTCCTTGATGGTTCTTGCAAACCACACCGTAGATCATAATAAAGCAGCATTTATATTGATAAGACAAGAGCAAAGTACTGCAGATATTGGAAATCAAATAAGAACAGAAAATGTTGAAAGTACTTAGCAGGTCAGGCAGCATCTTTGGAGAGATGAGTGTTAACGTTTCAGGTCGATGACCTTTCTGATGAATGCACAATAAATGCCATAACAAATTTTTATGGTAGCTGTTGATAACAGAATTCATTTTCTGCACTATGTCAGTAGTTGATTTCAGTTTGAAATGTCTGTCCACCTAAAATTTCCACAGCTTACCAATTTACTAGGCACATAGTGTGTTGCCAAAACAAAGCAATTTGCTACGCCCTATAATGAGTGCTGCAAAAAAAAAAGGAAAGTGTACGATGGTGTTGGGTTTCCAACAAAGAATGGCACGCAAAATATTTTTTCCACAAACGTGGACTCAAAGGCTGTATGCCTCTTTTGTTAGGATAGCACTGCAGTGTTCAAGAAGTTCAATTTGCATCACTATTTCTCAAAAAGTCCCAATTATGGCTATAACTTAACAGCTGATGAAAAGGACAAGAAAAACAGAGAAAAATCACCATTTATTTTTCAGCTCAGCAAACATTTTTGCGTGATAGAGTTCTCAGGAAGTCACTACAAATGCAAGTTATGCTCTGGCGTTCAAATATTGGTAAACAAAATGAGCCTTTTGTAGAAAGGGCGTTTTTGAAAGAATGCAGGGTCAATATTGCTGGCATGCTCTGCCCCAAGTGCCAAAACAAAAGTGAAAATATTAGTTTGTCACAAAGAACTATTACGCGCCGTGTGGAGCTGATTTACTTGGCTTCTGAGCTGAAGAAAGCAGTGTTTCATGATGCTTCCATTTGCTCTCGACAAAGACATACATCAGCTCTTTATCTTTAATCAAAGAAATTAAGAAATTTGAAATCAGAGAACAAATTCTATCAATGGAATCAATGAAAAGCATAAGAGTATCTGATTTGTACTATATTAAACATCTGAAGCTCCCTGGAATAAACCGGATCAGCAAATTTAACAGGAAAAACGCAGGACATTTAAAAGAATTCAGGACAAATGAATAGGCGACCCTGAGAAAAAGGTGATTTTTCTGCACCGTATTATACATCAGGGGACCCACTACAAAAATAACCTAGACATCAGTCATGTTGTTCACACAGTGGTGAAGATAATGAATTATTAAGACCAAGGGGGCTGAAACATCAGCATTCAATTCCCTTCTTGAGACAATGATGCTGAACACCAGGACTTACTTTAGTATGAGAGGAAGCTAGATAGAAATATAAAAACAGATAGCAAGAGTTTCTACAGGTATTTAAAAAGGAAAATATTAAGTAGAGTGAGTGTTGGAGCTCTAGAGAGTGGTCAGTGGGGAGCTAATAGTAGATAATAACGAAATGGTCAGTGGGGAGTTAATAGTAGATAATAACGAAATGGCAGAATATTTTGCTTCTGTGTTCACTATACAGGATACAAAAAAATTTCAGTAATAGCTGCAAATCAGCTGGTGAACAGGAGAAAGGGACTTGGTGAAATTGAAATCACTAGGGAAACAGTACTGAGCAATTGATGGAGTTGCAGGCTGGCAAGTCTCCGGATCCCAGTGGACTAAATCCTAGGGTCTTAAAAGAGGTGGCTAATGAGGTAGTCGATATGCTGGTGTTAATTTTCCGAAGCTCACTAGATTCTGGAAAGGTTCCATCAGGTTGGAAAGTAGCAAATACAACCCCTCTATTCAAGGGAGGGAGGCAGCAAACAGGAAACTATAGGCAGTTAGCTTGACACCTGTCGTGGAGAAGTTATTAGAATCGATCATCAAGGAAGTTATAGCTGAGCATTAAGAAGAGTTCAAGGCAACAGGGAAAAGTCAGCATGGATTTGTGGAAGGAAAATCATGTTTTACATGAATTTTTTGAGGAGTAACATGCGCAGTGTGTAAAGGGGGGCCTGTAAACGTACTGTAATTGGATTTCTAGAAGGCATTTCACATGGTGCCACATCAAAGGTTATAATGGAAAATAAAAGCATATGGTGCAGAGGATAACATATTAGTATGGACAGAAAGCTGAGTGTATGTATAAATGGGTCTTTTTCGGATTGGCAGGATACGACGAGTGGAGTCCCACAGGGTCTGTACTGGGGCCTCAACTTTTTATAATTTACTTCAATGACTTAGATGAGGGGAGTGAAGACATTGTAGCTAAATTTGCAGACGACACAAAGACAGGTAGAAAAGTATGTTGTGAAGAGGACAGGAGGAGGTTGCAGATGGATATGGATAGGTTGAGTGAGTGGGCAAAGATCTGGCAAATGGAGTTTAATGTGGGAAAATGTGAAGTTGTTCACTTTGGCAGGAAGAACAAAAAAGCAGAGTATTACTTAAATGAAGAATGGCTGCATAATTCTGAGGTGCAGAGGGATCTCAGTGTTCTAGTACATGAGTCACAAAACGTTAATATGCAGGTACAGCAAGTAATTAAGAAGGTTAAAGGAATGCTATCCTTTATTACGAGAGGGAATGGACATAAAAGCACGGATGATATGCTTCAGTTATACAGGGCATTGGTGAGACTGCAACTCAAATAGTGTGTGCAGTTTTGGTCTCTTTATTTAAGGAAGGATGTAAATGCATTGGAGGCGGTTCAGTGGGGGTTTACTAGATTGATACCTGGAATCAGTGAGTTGTCTTATGAAGAAAGGTTAGACAGACTTGGGCTTGTTTTCACTGGAGTTTAGAAGAGTGAGGATGATTTGATTGAAGTATACAAGATCCTGAACGGCCTTGACAAGGTGGACATCAAAAGATGTTTCCTCTTATGGGTGAGTCCAGAACTAGGGGGCACTGTTTTAAAATTAGGGGTCAAACAGAGGTAAGGAGAATTTTTTTCTCTGAGGGTTTTACAACTTTGGAACACTCTGCCTCAGAACGTGATAGAGGCAGGGTCATTGAATATTTAAGGCAGAGGTAGATAGGTAGATAGATTCATGTTAGGCAAGGGAATCAAAGGGGATAGATGGGAATGTGGAAATCGAAACACAAGATGATCAGCCATGATCTTATTGAACGGCAGAGCAGGCTCAAGGGGCCAAATGGTCTACTCCTGTTCCTATTTATGTTCTTATCTTATACCAAAGTCCACTGGCTCAGCCTAGGAAAAGTAACACACTGAGTCTGGGAGCTTAGAGATGAAATTCTCACTTTTCTGGAGATGCAGGGGAAAAGATGATTTCCCCAAATTAAGAATTTCCAACTGGGTATGCAGCCTCACTATTGATATGATATTGTGGCATATTTAAATGAACTTAATGTGAAGCTACAAGGCAAGAATGTGTCTGCACACAAATTGCATTCCAGTGTGAAAGCTTTCAAGGCCAAGTTAGTCTTGTTCTCAAAATAAATGAAGAGCAAAGAATTTGTTAATTTTCCACTCAAATACTTGAAAGTATCTTTACAGCAAACAGTATTTGGTTTCCTTATTATACGTAAGGCATTATGATATAATTTAAGTAATAGTAAAAGGTTTACTTTTCCTTTTGTTTACTTTTCTTCATTATAATTGTTCATTTGTTGAGCATTTATGGCCAGCCCTCCCATACAATTTCCATACCCAAATCGGGCCTTCTGGCCAAAAGATTTGTCCACCCCGATTTACAAAGATGCACTGCAGCAACTCACCAAGGTTCCTTCAACAACATCTCCCAAATCTGCAACCTCCACCATCTCGAAGAACAAGAGCAACAGATACAGGCGGTGGTGTCCCCATGCAAGTTCCCAAGACACACATGATTCTGGCTTGGAACTATATCACTTCTCCATCATTGTCACTGGGTCAAAATCTAGGAACTCCCTCCCTCCAAAACTGTGGGTGTACCTGCACAATGAGTATACCAGTTCCAGAAGGTGGCTCAATACCACCTTCCCAAGGGCAATTAGGAATGCACAATAAATGCTGGCCTTGCCAGAGATGCTCACATCCCAGAAATGAATAAAAAAATATTTGTGCAAAGAGAATCAAGCAAAGGCAGTTTCCCTCAACTGGACACTGGAGGATAGATATTGAAGAAGGATGGTGTGGTCATCCATCTAAAAGATTGTAAAGAGATCAAAAATGACAAGGAGAGAAAGTGCATCATCACCACAATCATAGGGGAGGTCATGTAACTTATTATAGCAGAAAATAATACTTCTCTAGCCTGAATTAAGACTCCATTCACCATTGTAACACCAGATTGAAGAAATTCAAACATGAAATTGCAAGGAAAATGATTACAGGTTTGGGATGAAACAATATGCCCAAGGACCTCAGAAAGAAAGCAGAGGTTTTGACATAGGAAAGTAGTTTTTCAGGTTCAGAGGAGTCAAAGACATGATTTTTGGAAAGTTTTGAAAGGGAGTTGATGATGGCTTTGAGTGGAGTCAGGATTGTCAGGGAATGCAGACAGTATCTGAAGGAAGGAAGCTAGTTACTATGTCAACTAACAGAGAGGCCCAGTAAAAGAAATGGGGTGGGAATGGGATCATGGGACCAGGAGATGGCTCCCACAGACAAAAATCAGTTGCAAGAAGGCACCAAGGGAAAGAGAGAAGAATCTAGAGAAAGAGGCAAATTGAAAGCAGGGGCAATCAGGAAGCATCAGGAGAGCTCTGGTTTGGTGGACAAGGGGAAGGGAAGGATGTGGCAGAGACAGGTGAGTACATCTCAAATAAAAATAGAAAATGCTGGAAAAACTCAGCAGGTCTGGCAGCATCTGTGGAGAGAGAAACAGAGTTATCGTTGAGTCCATATGACTCTTCTTCAGAGCTGTTTCTCTCTCCACAGATGCTGCCAAATCTGCTGAGTTTTTCCAGCATTTTCTGTTTTTATTTCAGATTTCCAGCAGCCTTTTATTATATGAACACATCTCAACTTGGTAACAATAAAGTCTATCAGCTCCTCATATTTGTTCAAGGTAATGGTGGAATGGAAGACGTTTCAAGATTCTGATGGTAGCGATAAAAGTCGGCAACAGTTTGCTTTGCTTTCCAGGATGAACCCAACATGGTGAACGGTTTTGGCAAAAGAAAACAAGGCTCAATAATGCTTGATGTGGTTTAGTCAAATTTGGCAATGAATGGATAAACTAGTTGTAGATAAGCCAAAATCTGTACACCTTGGGCTTGAGGGAACAAAGACAGGGTTCATACCATGGGGAAATGACCAAGGTGGAAGAAAGTAAGGGTTTTAATGGGGACCAGGGCTTTAAAAGATAGAGGAAGGGGAAGGGACCAACATAAAACATTTTTCTTAAATCCTTCCCATATTCAAATTATTTAATTACAACCTGCATTATTTACACCTAATCCATGCTCAAAGTAAACTGATCTCCAACTTTGAAAAACTGCCGCATTTACCTAATAGGCTCAACTTTATCTGCAGGAAATCAGCTACGAAGGTCAATCTTAAGGGATTTTGAAGTTTATTGCCATTACTCTGGTTGTTGGTAGCCAAGAAAATTGCTACATTAAAAAAAAGCTATGTTTAAAGGACAAGCTTCACCAATGTTCTGGAGATTCATTAGTTCCCCAGAAACGCAGTTTATGTTTCTCCAATTATATAGGGACTGCAGAAAAAATTTACTTCCCTAGCCTGAACCAAAGCTCCACTGGCAGTTAACTTATAATTTGAGATTCTTTGCACTGAAATTGTAAGAGCCTAGGAGTGAGAAGCAACCACACAAAAAGCAAATACGGGAAGACTAAAAAAAAATTCAAGAGAAAATGTTAAGCAGAGAAACTGCGACCAGACCAAACTTCAGCAATGACATATGTATCACAGGGAATCATCTTAACACAGGTATGATGTATCTTTCAAATCGTGATCCTAGGGAAACACATTAATCTCTCTCACAATTTCAGAGCACTCATCTTCCAAAATCTGTAAAAATAAAATTAATTTCACAGCTTGGATTTGAACGAAGAAATACGTTGTCCTAATCCAGAAAATACAAGTTAAAATCAACATTTGTATCATTTTGTAACATAAATTAACATAACTAAGTATCTTTTGTGGAAACTGCAACAAAATGTGCTGCATTAACAGTTTTAGAATTGTGTCTCTTTTTATAATACAGGTCTATTATCAAGAAATTTGCCTCTTGTCAACTATTCTCACTCTTATCTCTGCAATGTGACAAGTCAAAAAAGACTATAATTGAGCTGACGGACTGCTCTTTGGTTGGCTTGGTTTCCTGCACAGAGGATATTTTTAGTTTATCTGCACAAGTAATTGAATAGTTGATATTTGCACACTAGCACAAGAAAATTTGAACACAGGAAAACAAACTGCATATTCAAGTATCTGCAGTCCCACTCTCCAATTTTTAGCCAATCATTTTTGCATTTTTTGTGCTTTATCCCCATGGTGCTGAATTATGGTAGAATACAGCTCAAGTATTTTTTTCCCATTGACCCAACAAGCTCATATCCATCTCACCTGGTAAACACAAATACATATTCTGATTGAGGACCGACTATTTTATCTTCTACTCAGTGGAAATGGAACTGCCCTGCCATGCCATCTCAAAAATATTGACAGTCTCTTTACCTAACCAGAATGAAATCCATTACAGTAGGGGACATTTATTACTGCCTATCCATCACTTTGCCATGTCTCATAACTCTCTTCAGCAGGCACACCAAATCCAGAAATCTATTTTGACATTAAACAGAACATATTTTAGCACAAAACAAACATAAATCCTTTATTTTTGTTTCGGGCAGACATATCAATTTTTTGTTCTCAACAAAGGCTCAAAAATTGTTTCAGGTCAGCTAATCGCATTCTTTTCATTCCAAACATAGCAAAACTAAAGTTAGTTTTGATTTAATTAATAGTATACATTTAATATATTTCCATTTGGTCAAATAAAAAGCAATTCATATGAATTGTATTTCTTAGGATTCACATGACACCACAAGCTTTTTTACCCCCACAACAAACAAACCACCGTGCATACAGGTTGAAAAATGTAACAAGAATTTAAGAACAACGTACATTAATATAAGTCCTTAAACTTAGAAAAGCTTCCCAAGGCACAACTCATCAAGAATAATTTAGCGCTCAGTGGGGCAAGGCTTCTTAATCTTACTGAGAAGCTGCCTATTAGCACTATATCTGAAAGTCACAGACAGGATGTACAACTAACTTCCTTAGCATAAATAGCAGAAGTGTTCAACCACTGATAGCTGATTCCTTGAAAGGAAGCACTTATCACAAATTGGTTTCTCACCTTCAGTTACTTAATTTTCTTAAATGCCTTTCTCCTCCCTCTACTACCTTACCTCCAACAAGTGCGAGGAGTTCATGGACTTTTGTCATTGAGGTTGAGATCACACAATCAGCTGCCTCTTCCACTTCCCTCTGTTCCATTAGCTCACAGGGGTAATATTTCTCTAAAGGTCCCCCCTCGCTCTACCTTTAAAAACTTGCATTCTTTTCGAGTTTCTCTTCTCTCCCTTGCAAGTTACCACCCCATTTTATATCTCCCTTTCTTCTCCAGAGAACTTGAATGAGCCATCACCTCCCAAATTCATGTCCTTCTTTCCCGGAACGCCATGTTTGAGTCCCTCCAATCAAGTTTCCAGGCTGTCACAGTACCAAAACGGCTTTAAAGTCACAATTTACATCCTTCATGACTGTGTCAAAGGCAGAACTACCCCTTCTCAGTTTTCTTGACCTGTCTGCAGCCTTTGACATAGTTGATCACATGCCTCTCCACTGTCATCTAGTTGTGTGGGACTGCACTCACCTGGCTCATTCTTATCTATCCAATCATAGCCACAGAATCATCGGCAGTGGCTTCTCTTCCGCTCCCACACCACTGGCTCTGGTATCCCCAAAGATTTTCCTTGGCCCCTTCCTATTTTTCATGTGCATGCTGCCCTTTTGGCAACATCATCAGAAAAAGCTTCAAGTTTCCATATTTAAGTTGACCCAGCTCACTGTCACAACTCTCCATTCTGATGAAAGGTCACAGAGCTGAAGCATTAACTCTTTTTCTCTCTTCACAGATGCTGCCAGACCTGCTGAGTATTTCCATCATTTTCGGTTTTTATTTCAGATTTCCAGAACCTGCAGTATTTTGTTTTTCTATCTCACCATACTCTAAGCCTGCCTCCAAAATGTCGTAGACTGCTTATCTGGCATCCAGTACCGGATGAGTAGAAATTGCCTTCAGTTATAATGGGCTGACCAAAGCCATTTGGTCCGCACCAGAAATTCCATTCACTAGCCACTGACTCAATCCCTCTCCTTGGCAGCTATCTGAGATTAAACCAGTCTGTTCGCAACCTTGGTATAAGATTTGACCCCGAATGAGCCTCCAATCACAAACACACCAACTTCCAGCTCCATAACATCAATCACCCTACTCAACCCCATCTCAGCTCATCTGCAGCTTAATCCCTCATCCATGTTTCTGAAACAACTTATAATTATTTAGATCTTTAACATAATTCAACATCCCAAAGCACTTTACAGGAGCATTCTAAATCAAAGTATGACATCGAGCCACATAAAGAGATATTAAGTCAGATGACCAAAAGCTTGGTCAATGAGGTAGGTTTTAAGGAGAAAAGCAAGATAGAGAGGTGGAGATTTGAAGGCAGGATTTTCCAGAACTTGGAGCCTAGGCAACTGAAGGCATTGGAACATTGGAGGAGTAGGCCAAATAGCCCTTCGAGCCTGTTCCACCATTCAATAAGATCATGGTCTCAACTACACTTTTCTGTCTGCACACCCCCCCCCCACACCCGCCAGCTCCCACCACCAAACCCCCACATCCGCCACCACCCCCCCCCCAAAATCACCCTCAACTCCCTTGCCTAACAAAAATCCATTTAACTCTGCCTTGAATAAAGATCCAGCCTCCACTACTTTCTGTGGAAGAGAATTCCAAACACCATCAACCAAAAAAATTCTCCTCATCTCTGTCATAAAAGGGAGACCTCTTAGTTTTTAACTATGTCCTCTTTTAGTCTCCCCAACATGAGGAAACATCCTCTGGGTATCCACCTTATCAAGTCCCTTCAGAATCGTTTATGTTTCAATAAGGTCACCATTCATTCATCTAAACTCCAATGGTTATAGGCCCAACTTGTTCAATCATTCCTCATAAGACAACCACAAATGGTGGAGTAATTAAAATTGAGGATATTTAAGAGGGAGGAATTAGATGATTACAGATATCAGGAAAAGTTGTGCGACCGAAGAACACTGCAGAGATAGGGAGGGATGAGACCATGGAGGAATCTGAAAGCAAGAACGAAAATTTTAAAATCAAGACAGTGCTTGACCAGAAGCCAAGTCAACTAGTCAATAAATCAACAAGCACAGAGGTGATAGGGGAATGAGATGGTGCAAATTAAGACATGGGCAGCAGAGTTTTGGATGGTTGATTATGGAGGGGTGAACGTGGGAGACCAGCCAGGAGTGCATTGGAACAGTCAAGTCCAGACGTATCAAATGTATGAATGAGGGTTTCAGCAGCAGGGGAGCTGAGACAGGAGGGCAAAGTTATGCAATGTTACAGAGGTGGAAATAGGTGGCCTAAATGATGGAACGAAGCTCACCTTGGGATCAAATGTGTTACCAAGTTTGTGAACAGACTGCTTTAATTTCCATCCCTCACCCTGGCAACAGTCGGAGTTAGTAGCTGAAGAACAGAATTTGGAGTGGGGACCAAAAGCAATGGCTTCAGTCTTCACAAAATTTAACAGGAGGAAATTTAATTTAGCAACAATGAAGGAGTTGAGACATGGTTATAGGTGTCAGTGTACATATGAACGCCAGAAGATGTTGCCAACAGGCAGCATATGGAGGAGAAATAGGAGGAGCCAAGGATAGATCCTTAGGGAACACCTGAGGTTACTGTGCAGGTGTAGGAAAATAAGTTGTAAGTGATTCTTTGGCTGGGGTCAGATAAATAAGAAATGAACCAGATAGGAGCAGTTCCACCCAGCTGGATGACAGTGGAGAAGCATTTAAGAAAGATAGTGTGGTCAACTGTGTCAAAGACAACAGATGGATTGAGAAGAACGAAGAGGGTAAGTTTACCTTTGTCACAGTCACAAAGGATGTCATTTGTGACTTTAAAAGCTATTTCAGTACTGTGGCAGAGCAAAAACTTAATGGGAGGAACACAACCATGGAGTTCTGGGAGAGATCAGATTATAGGTTTCTGCATATGGTTATGGACTGCTTCAGTAACTCAGGAGCCATGAATTGTGCAATCACATTGTGCAATCATCAGCGAACATCTCCATTTCTGACCTTATGATGTAAGGGAGACCATTGATGAAGCAGCTGAAGACGGTTGAGCCTAGGACACTACCCTGAGGACCTCCTGCAGTGATGTCCTACAACAGAGATTATTGACCTCCAAGAACCACAACCATCTTCCTTTGTGCTAAGTATGACTCCAACCAGTGGAGAGTTTCCCCGCCATCTCCCCCAATTTTGCTAGGGCTCCTTGATACCACATTCAGTCAAATGCTTCCATGATGTCAAGGGCAGTCACTCTCATCTCACCTCTGGAGTTCAGCTCTCTCATCCATAGTTGAACCAAGGCTATAACGAGGTCAGGAGCTGAGTGACCCTGGCGGAACCCATACTCAGCGTCAGTGAGCAGGTTATTACTAAACAAGTACCACTTTATATTATTATTGATGACCCCTTCCATCACTTTACCGACGATCAAGAGTAGACTGATGGGGCAGTAATTGGCCGGGTTCAATTTGTCCTGCTTTTTATGGACGGGACATACCTGAGCAATTTTCCACATTGCCAGGTAGATGCCAGTGTTGTAGCTGTACTGGAGCAGCTTGGCTAGGGGCACAACAAGTCCTTCAGTACTATTGCTGGAATATAGCCATTGCATCCAATGCCTTCAACTGTTTCACATGTAGTGAACCAAATTGGCTGCAGACTGACATCTGTGATACTGCGGACCTCTGGAGGTGGCCGAGATGGATCATCCACTTAACACTTCTGGCTGAAGACTGACCTGATATTTTGCACTGATGTGCTGGACTCCCCTGTCATGGAGGATGGGGATATTTGGGGAGCCTCCTCCTCCAGTAAGTTGTTTAATTGTCCAACACTATCCACGACTGGATGTGGCAAGACTGCAGAGCTTAAGTCTGATCCACTGGTTGTGGAATCGCTTAGCTCTATCACTTGCTGTTTACGTTGTTTGGTATGCAAGCAGTCCTGTGTTGTAACTTCACCAGGTTGACACCTCATTTTTAGGTAAGCCTTGTGCTGCTCCTGTCATGCCCTCTTTCCCTCTTCACTGAACCAGGGTTGACCCCCTGGCTTGGTGGTAATGGTAGAGTGTGGGATATGCCAGGCCATGAGGTTACAAATTGTGATTGAGTACAATTCTGCTGCTGATGGCCTACAGTGCCTCATGGATGCCCCATCTTGAATTGCCAGATCTGTTTGAAATCTATCGTATTTAGCACGATGGTAGTGCCACGCAGCATGATGGAGGGTATCCTTAATGTGAAGGCGGGACTACGTCTCCACAACAACTGTGCGGTGGTCACTCCTACCGATAATGTCGAAGACAGATGCATCTGCGGCAGGCAGGTTGGTGAGGATAAGGTCAAGTGTGTTTTTCCCTCTTGTTTGTTCCTTCACCACTGCCTCACATGTCCTCCCATAGGCATCACCCCATCTTAAACAGCAGGCACAATTCAGTTTTGTTCTCTCAACACACTCATTGCAGAGCAGCGGTGAGCTGACAAACTGAACAAGATCCGGGTGAACGAACGAGAAGAAACTTGGATTAGGGATTTTTATTTTAATTTATACTTTCACAGGATATGGGCATCACTGGCTAGGCCAGCATTTATTGCCCATCCATAATTGCCCTTGAAAAGGTGGTGGTGAGCTGCCTTCTTGAACTGCTGCAGTCCATGTGGTGTAGGTACATCTACAATGTTGTTAGCAAGTTCCTGGATTTTGACCATAATCCAAAACAACTTTCCTATATAATATGCTGAAGGCAATTTGTTAATTTATTTTCCCCACAAAGCCCATGCACGAGAGAATCCTGCCCTCAGTCACATTATGAAACTTTAAAACTTCAGCAGGACCCGGGCATTATGTTTAGCAGTACAAGCGGTGGAAGGAAAGTTAACTATGGTTACCAACCTCCCTTGCTAGCACAGCTCAAGTCGAAACAGACCAGGTCATCTGTCTATACCAAAACAAAACAGCATGTCTTATTCATACCAGTAACAGATTTTTAAGATAGAGTTGCAGAATATACCAGTTTTACACAGTACATGTCGCATGTAAAAAGGTGAAGCTGTATGTTGAGCATTATAGGCTTATTAGTTTCACTTCATATTATTTTGCTTTTCAACTCAACAGCTAGTGTTACTTTGCTGATGACAACCCTTTGCCACCTTGCCAGTCCACAAAGACCTGGATTCATACCAAAAGACAATCAGAGTATCAACTGTGCTTCAAGGATTAGAAGCCCTTCCTGCACAAGAAGTCAGCAAAGAAAAATACATAAAGGCAGTATTGCCCAATTTGATGCTTCAGCTTAATATGATGAGGCCTCAGAACAGAAAACATATTATTCAAAAACATGTTTTTTCTTTTAAAAATGTAACAATTCTATAGGATAAGAGCAACACGAATGGGTGTCGGGTGGGGTGGGGAGGCTGGTGGTGGTGGCGGAAGCAAAACTAGTGAAAAAAGTCAGAGGTTCAAAGAAGTTGGCATCAGAGGGCTGCAGAGCAGCTGGAAGTTTTGCACAAGGATTTTACATTTGGCAAGTTGAGGCAAATGGTACTTAGTGCAGGGTAGGGTGCAGTCACCTGGATTTTAAATAGGTTATCAGCAGTGATAGGATGAAGTAAGGTTAGAGACAAGAAAGATTAGCTGGAAATAACTGATCATGAGGGTTAATAGAATGTATAGTTTGAGCCTGAGCTATGGGTCAAATTGATGCCAAGGACTAAGGAAACAGCAATAGAACAGCCACAACATCCCACTTAATTCATACAAGGATAATGTCAAAATATAAAAGTAGTTGTTGCTGAAACCTAAACCTCTTGTTAGTTCCCTCACCATCTGCTGAAGACCCAGCCTACCAGCTATGTCCTTAAGGGCTCGGCCAGCTTGGTCTGTAGTGGTGCTACCTAGCCACTCGGTGATGGACATTGAAGTCCCCCACCAAGAGTACATTCTGTGCCCTTGCTACCCTCAGTTCTACCTCCAAATGGTGTTCAACATGGAGGAGTACTGATTCATCAGCTGAGGGGAGGGAGTGCTACATGGTGATCAGCAGGAGGTTTCCTTGCCCACATCTGACCTAATGCCATAGGACTTCATGGGGGTCCAAGTCAATGTTGAGGAATCCCAGGACAACTCTCTCCCTACTGCATACCACTGTGCCACCACCTCTACTGGGTCTGTCCTGCCAGTGGGATAGGACATACCCAGGGATGGTGATGGTGGTGTCTAGGACATTAACTACAATGTATGATTCCTCAAGTGACTGTTGCTTGACTAGTCTATGCGATAGTCCTCCTAATTTTGGCACAAGGAGGATTTTTCAGGGTCAACAGGACTGGGTTGGCCATTGTTGTTTTCGGTGCCTACGTAGATGCCAGGTGGTCCATCCAGTTTCATTCCCTATTGACTTTCTAGCGATTTGATACAACTGAGTGGCTTGCTAGGCTATTTCAGAAGGCATTTAAGAGTCAACCACATTGCTGTAGGTCTGGAGTCATATGTAGGCCAAACCAGGCAAGGACAGCAGATTTCCCTCCCTAGAGGACATCAGTGAACCAGATGGGTTTTTATGACAATCGACAATGGTTACGCGGTGCAATTAAAATCTGGAATCTTTTAATTCCAGATTTTTATTGATTTCAAATTCGACATTTGCCATGGTGGGCTTCAAACCCAGGCCCCTAGAGTATGGGTCTCTGGATTACTAGTCCAGTGACAATACCACTGTGCCACCGCCTCCCCAAAAAACTGTTGCCCATGTCCTAACCTGCACCAAACCCTATTCACATATTACATGTGGTCATTGACCTACCATGGCTCGTAGTTATTTGACACTTCAATTTTAAGATTTTCATTTTAGCTTTCAAATCACTCCATGGCCTTGCCTCTCCCCATCTCAACTCTTCCAGCCCTATAATCTTCTGAGATATCTCCACTCCTCCAATACTTGCTTCTTCAGCATCCCTGAATTTAATCACTCAGTGGTAGTCGTGCCTTTAACTGTCAATGTGCTAAGCTCTGGGATTCCCTCCCTGAACCTTCCTGCCTCTCTTGCCTATTCTAAGATGCTCCTAAAAACCTATCCCTTTGACCACGCTTTTGGTCATCTGCCTAATATCTCATGTGTCTTGGAGCCAAATTTTGTTTGATAATGCTCCTGAAAAGTGCCTTGGGGCATTTTACTATGTTAACGGTGCTGGATAAATACAAGTTGTTAGAGTGGTGAACATCATGAAAAGTAACAAAAAAAACCTCTGCAAAGTCATTAGTGGCACCTAAAAGCAAGCAACCCTGCAGACTGATGTAGTCAAAACTGAACAGCAAATAGTTATTTTCAGAATTGAAGGGATTAGCCTATAACTCATCAAGATTTTGATCTTACTATCCCATCTCTGATCTCAATGCTTACTTAACTCCTTGGCATATAATTATATCTACTCTAAACTTGGCAAGCCCAACTGTAGAAGTTGGCTGGAAAAGCTGAGAGTAGGAAAATTCTTCTAACTTTTATCAAAGTCAGCAATTCCAAAGTTCAACAATAATCATATCTATCCAGATATGAAATATCAGTCACTAGGAAGATTGTAGGAATAGCAACTTGAATTTATATAGTGTCTTCAACATTAAGAAATTTCCTAAGGGAGAAAAACTAACCTCTAGTCAAATAGGAGCTGTACAGAAGCAAAGAGATTTGGGCATCCATGTACATAAACTCACTAAGAGATGGTGCAAAGGTGAAAAAAGTATTCAGAAAGATTAATAGAGTATTGGCCTTGATTTCATGTGAGCTGGGAGCACAAAAGGATGTAATGCATCAACTGTACAGAGTCTTGGTCAGACGCCATCACGAATACTGCATTCAGTTTTGGGTCTGCATCTCAGGATTGATATACAGTATAGCCTTGAAGAAAAAATTGCTGATTTACTAGAATTATACCTAGGTTTCAAGGATTAAATTATGAAGTTGGGGTTTAGGTGGTGAAGGGTGATCTAATTGAGTATTTAAAATTTTAAAGGAATTCTATAAATTAGATACAGAATAACTTCCTTCTGTTGGTGAATCCAGAACAAGGGGGTCATAATCTTAAACTCAGAAAACAGTTGTAGATACCTGGAACTCTCTCCCAAAAAGGATGTGGATGCTAAAGAAATGTACAAAAGCAGCACTTTGCACACAGCAAGATCTCTCAAACAGCAATCAAATAAGTGACCAGATAATCTATGTTGATGGTGTTGCTTGAGGAGTAAATATTATCTAAAACACCTTGAGAGTTCCCCTGCACTTCTGTAATCAGAAGACAGACAAGACCTTGATTAAACATCTGGTCCAAAAGACAGCAATACTGAATTTACATATTGACCTAGATTATAAACTCGAATCTCTGGAATGATGCTTGAACTCACAACATTGTGACTCAGAAATTAGAAGCTCACAATAAAACCAAGACAGACATGACTGAAATCAGAGAAACATGCTGTTGAGGAAATGATATAGGCCTGGGGATGTTTGGGGTCTTGCCCTTCCCAAAAGATTGATAAATCAGGGGAGGAATTTTAATTATAAATGAGGTGAGGGATAGGGGGCCAGTTAATTCAGAGAGGACAAGGACAATGGGCAAACAGGGCAGGAGGCAAAAGATTTTGGGCACAATTAATTTAGAAGGTGGGAGTTGTTATAGATAAAAATGACAAAGACATGTATCAGCTGAAATAGAGGCAGAATCATATGCAGGGATAGACATTAGTACTGGAATTTAAAAATGTAGCTCAGGGTCAAATGGAGACCAAGATTGCAACCGATAGAGCCTAATTAGCCAGGGGTTTGGGTGAAATCAGGGCATTGGAACGCTGGCCTTACATCTAGAGGACTAGAACAAGACGGGCAGAAGTCATACATCATCTAAACAGAGCCTTGGTTACACCACATCTGGGTACTGGAGAGGGTTTCTGCACACCACACCTTGGGAAGGCCTGGAAGAGAGTACAGCATAGGTTTACCAGAATGATATCTGGATTCCAATGGTTAAATGAGAGAATATACACATTGGGGTTGTATTCCTTGGAATTTAGAAGATGAAAGGGTGATTTGATTGAAGCTTTCAAGGGGAACAGATGGAGTACTTACAGAGACAATTCCTGTTGGTTGGGGAGACTAGAGGCATATTTTAAAAATTAGAGCCAGATATTTATTTTAGCAATTAAATTTGGAAACATTTGTATACACAAAGGGTGATAAACATTTGGAATTTTCTTCTGCAAATGCTATCTGATGCAGCATCAATTGGAAATTTTAAATCTGAGACTGATAGATTGTTATACCAAAGGTTTTAGGGATATGGGCCAGATCAGTGATGATCTCAATAAATTATGGAATAGGCTCAAGGGACTGAACAGCCTCCTTCTTTTCCTATGGAGCAGAGTTTGTTGTGGCACCCAAAGATAAAAATTTTGGTATTTCCATTAAGTTGGAGGAAATTCTGAATAATATGGAGCAAGTTGAACCAGATACTATTAAACATCTGAAAGCCATGGCTACAAATTATGCTCCCTCCAGACAGCACTGGGATAAGGAAGGAGAGAAGAATAAGGATAGATTCTTGGAGGATACTGGAGGTGACAATGTGGGAGGATAAAGACACAGAAAGCAGATTTAAGGAATTTGAACAGTTAATTTTAGAAGAACGAGTCTCAAAGCTGAAAGGAAACAACATAACCAAGACCATAAGGGGGGAGGGAAGATTGCATTTGGGGCAGTAGTTGAAAAGAACATGAGTCAACAATAGGTTTTGTGAAGTGGGACAATCCCCAAGGAAAACCAACAGTTGATAATGTCAGACAGCATGTGGACCAGAGAGGGGATTTTGAATGGTGACAAGTTTGATGCAGCAAGAGGTAGATTACTTGGATAAGACAGGTTTACAGAGGGTGGTGTGGAGAGAAGAAAAATTGGCAGGGAGTTGCAAAAGGAAGTTGGTGGTCTTGATCTGGATTAGATAGGGCATTCCTTGCTCCTGCACAGTGCCAAGCAAGAAAGTTATCCACACTCAATAGGCACAAAGCTGGGCAATAAATTAATCCATATATCTGCAAGTCTTTGTACAGATTGTTGCAACTATGCACAACTGTCTTGCTGCTTTCAGAAATAAGAACTATAGCAGCCTAATATTCAATCCAAAAAGATCTACAAGAGTTGTCAGCAGTAGAGCTTAATGCAGTGCTTCTCCTATTGTGCAACAGTATTAACACTTGAAACTTTGCCCCCTTGTCAAACGAAGTGTTAGTCACGACATGTAAAACATTATTGCTGGAGCATACATTAAGCTATGGAATATCCCAGTGCAGTTTCTTTGGCTGCAGCAACTCATCACACATTTGTCCTTGTAACACTTTCTCTGCATGTATACCATTTTATGGTACCAAATATAATGCGTGCTGTTCTTGACGCTAGATTACAAGGCGGATATAGAGGCAGAGGAGAATGCAAAAACAGATTTAAAAGCAGGAAAGGATGAACAGACTGGCTTTCTTTTCTCTTGAATAGAAAAAGGTGAGGGGAGGTCTCAGAGATTTTTTAAATTATGAAAGGTTTTGCTGGAGTGGATAGAGAGAACTTTACCACTTGTGGTGAAAAGGAAAACTATAGGTCATCAATGCACCAAGAAAACACCACAGAATTTTGAAGAAACTTCTATACCCAGAGTGGTGAGAATATAGAACTTGCCAGCACAGGGAATAGCTGAGGCGAATAGTACAGATGCATTTAAGGAGATGCTAGATAAGCATGTGAGGGGAAAAAGGAATGGAAGGTTCTGCTGATAGAGTCAGATGAGAAAGGATGACAAGAGATTCAATTAGAGCATAAGTTTCAGCATGGACTGGTTAGGCTGAATAACCTGTTTCTGTGCCATAAATTCCATGTAATTCTACTTAATACAGTGGTTATTGTGTAATGATTCATTAGGTTGATATGATTTAGCAGATATAGTTTATTGATGGTTGTGATTAAATACACCGGACAGAAAGGCCATGCAAGTCCTAAATTTGACTTGAACAATATATAACAGCAATCACTCTCAGGACGGTCTCTGGGGATGCCACAATGGCCAACAGCACTCCTGCCTGAGGTGGAAGGAGAGGCCATTCAAGTAGTCTGCATAGACATGATAGGCCGAAAGATCTATCTAATTAGTCTCACCCCATGAGCACTATCTTTCCTTTTGAAGCATATGTCCAAATCCCTTTCAAAAGTTATTATTGAACCTGCCTCCAAAGCCCTTTCAGGCAGTGCACTCCAAGTCATAACTCACTGTGTAAAAAAAACCTCTCACCTCATCTCTGGTTCTTTTGCCAATAATTTTAAATTTGTGCCTTTTGGTTAAACAGGTTCTCATTTACTTTCAACATAACTTAAAACACTGAATAAATCTCCCCTTAATCTTCTATGTTCTACAGGAACTTTCTGCGTGCTGTTTGTCCAGTTTCTCCCCGTTTCTTAAATCCCTCATTCTTGAAAAGGGGGGGTGGGGAAATCAGTAACTCAAGTATGAGAGGAAAGAAATCATACTGAACTTTGCCTGAAAATACATCTCCCATTACTTTATAATGATTTCTGTGATGGCCACAAGTCGTACTGTCCAACAATACTTTTGACAAGAATCACTTGGGATGAACATACATTTGCGCAAAACCTTGTAAAGCTGCCACCTAGAACATTACTTTGAATGGAGTAGCTGAATAGCAACACGACAAGGCAAAATAAAAATTGGTGGGTGGCATTTAAACTACCTTCCAAAATGCTGTGTGTTATTTATGTTTTACTGTGACATAGAGATAAAAAAAACTCCAAATATAGGATGCTACAGCAATGATCTGGAAACACATCTGCTCAATGGTTAATTGATTTAATACAAGAAAATTTTTCAAAATTCATTATGAATAGTAGCAAGATATAACAAATCTCTCCACTCACAAGGCTACCTACAAAATTATTTGAGACTTCAGAACTTATTCAGTTATTACAGCATGCCTGACCCATTCTTTTCTTCAAAGATTACAAAGACATTCTGTAAACTATAAAAAGAATAACAAAACCACACAAAGGAAATATTTTTCTGGGATTATTATTATTCAGCCCTTTGCTAAGACTAAATCATCAAAACAGCAAGAAGCCCTCAGTTTTTTGCAAAATGGCAACAAAGTATCATGCTTAATTTATTATTCTGCATTTAAATCTTAATGTAGAATAATTCAATGTTAATTTCCAGCATTATCTGCGTTTTTCTACATTGAAATCTCAAATTCCTATAACAAACTTTAAGGTTTTGGTCTGTCTGACATCTAAGTTCAAACTCTAAAACTTGAAAATTTTCTTTCACGATAAGAATTATCACATTGTTGGGCAGCAAAATTGTCAGTTGTAGAAGTGAAAACAGAAACAGATGCCAGCACTCAGTTCAGATGGCTTACTAGAGAAAAAAAACAACCCTCATAAATATCAACAGAACCACCCAGACATTAACTTACCATCAACAATTTAACATTTTTTAGACTGGCGAGTATGTGAGTTTTATTGAAGTAACAACATAATACTATTAAAAAAAAGGTCAATCTGAACATCAATACGAGCTGCCTGAAGAATTGGAAAACTAGATCAAAAAATGCCAACATCATATATTTAAACAGAAACTGTCCAAACTGTCATCACTACACCCAGTAATATATGGCTTAGAATCATACATATTTTTGTTGAGTTATTTGGGTTGCATTTAATGTTTTAAATATTGAAAATCACAACAAAACGTAAACACAGCGCGTACTCCTTCATCGCCAAGGGGCCTCCCAGCTCACACTTCAGACATCAGAAAACTCATTCGCCTGTGACCACCTCCCCAGACTCCACCTCCCTGATGCCAGTGTAAATAGGAAGGAGTAAGGCCCCAGCTCCTCCAGTGGTAAATGAGCTTGTCTCCGATCGACTGGAGAGCGCGGCCCGACCCCTGGGGCCGGGCCTGACACCCAGACGAAAACCAGACCCAACACAGCACAATAAATAAACAGACCCCCTTTTGGCCAATGCATCTTACTGACCGCCCTCCATTTAAATAGAGACTCCCAAACCCACCTTACTTACTGTTTGTTTATTTGCCCCAGCCGTTCGGGGGCTACGTTTGTCGCCCAGCTACGTCTCTCCGCCTGTGCCCAACCCGAACGCCAGTGGAGATGGGCAGCGGCCCAGAGCCACTCAGCGATCCAGAAGCGGTGCGTGGGTGGGGCAACTCGGCACCACGTGCTCCAACCGTTCTACTTAGCCCGCCTCACCTCGCGCGCCGCACCCCATCCAATGGGCGGAGCAAGAAGGGCCATGAAATTCGATGGAAACACGCAGCAAAATAGTGTGGCGGAGCTTTAGCGCGCCGTGCGTGGAGAGGGCGGAGCTTCAGCGGGCCGCATGGAGAGGGCGGAGCTCCAGCACGCCACACGGATGGGGCGGAGCTTCAGGACGCCGTGCGGAGGGGGCGGAGTTCCACCGCGCGGCCCGGAGGGGGCGGAGCTCCAGCGCGCCGGGCGGAAGGGGCGGTGCTCCAGTGTACGGCAAGGAGGGGAAACGGTTAGCGATTGGAGTCAGCGGGCTGAAGTTGCAAGCTAGGTTCAGCCTATGGCCCAAAGGTGTTCCTACGTCGCAAACATGTTATCAAAGATTCTCCGAAAGCAGCAACTGAGGTGGGTTGCAATTCAGCAGGCACCAGTTCCCATACAATATCTTACTCTCCTGCTGATCGTTGTCGTTGCAAGTGCCATATTTCAGATGAAATGTTAAAGACCAGTACAAAAGCAAAATACTGAAAGGTCCCGCATTACTGAAACAAGAAGTAAACATGCTGGACTTAGGCAATAGGTCTGGCAGCACGCTTTATGTTGATTAAGGGCTGTTGGCCAGGACACCCCTGCTCTTCCTCAAAAGAGTGCCATGAGATATTTTACATCCACCCGAAAGGGCAAATGGGGTCTCTGTTTAATGCTTCATCTGAAAGTCAAGTGCTTTGGCAGTGCAGCATTCTCATTACTACGCTGAAGTGTCAGCATTTGATTTTTGTGCTCAAGGCCCAGATCCACAGCTGACACTAAGAGAGGGTTATGCTGATAAGGTTAGATGGAGAGAGCTTGGAGGAGATTTTTGTGAGGCGTAAACATTGGCATGGACTTGATGGGCTGAATGGCTTGGTTCTTTGCTTAAGCAGAATGTAGAGAATTTTAATTCACATAAACAAGTGTCTTTGGGTCAGGTGGGATGTAAAATGTTAAATATCTGAATTCTAACTAACCTGTGCAGGTCTCATTTTAACAGAGGCAACCAACTCGTTCCCAGGAGTCAGCTTTTCCATTATAATGAAGCTGCATGACTCATTGGACCATCACTGTAAATTTAATCTTGATGGGCTGAGTTTTCAGTCCTCAGGAAACATGTGACAAAAGGGAGATGAAGAGTGCTGTATCCAGGAGGTAAATGCCTTTCTGGTCATCTGTTGAGTGAGTTTACCTGTTTCACCCACCCCTATGATTGGATAACCCACTCCACCCCCCAACTGTTTCATTTTGTCTTCTGTCCTCATAGAGTCATAGAGTTATACATCACAGAAACAGGCCCTTCGGCCCATCATGTCCATGCTGCACATCAAGCACCTATCTAATCTAATCCCATTTTCCAGCACTCAGCCTGCAGCCCCGTATGCTATGGCATTTCAAGTGCTCATCTAAATACTTCTTGAATATTGTGAGGGTACCTGCCTCTACCATCCCCTCAGGCACAGTGTGTTCCAGATTTCAACCACCCTCTGGGTGAAAAATGTTTTCCTCAAATCCCCTCTAAACCTCCTGCCTCTTACCTTAAAGCTATGCCCTCTAGTTATTGACAACTCCACTAAGGGGAAAAGTTTCTTCCTATCTACCCCATCTAATCCCCTATGTCCTCTGAGTTCCCCTGACCCTGGTCCCCGATCTTTTTTGTGATCTTTGAATCTTCCTCACCACCTCCCACAGCAGAAATAAAACTGTGAATGTTTTTTATTCATTCATGGGATGTGGGCTTCACTGCCTGGTTCAGCATTTATTGCCCATCCCCAATTGCCCTTGTGAAGGTGGTGGTGAGCTACCTTCTTGAACTGCTGCAGTCCATCTGGTGTACGTAGACCCAGAGTGCTGTTAGGAAGGGAGTTCTGGGATTTTGACCCAGTGACAGTGAAGGAACGGATATATATTTCCAAATCAGGATGGTGAGTGACTTGGAGGGGAACTTACAGTTGGTGATATTCCCAACTATATGCTGCCCTTGTCCTTCTAGATAGTAGTGGTCGTGGGTTTGGAAGGTGCTGTCTAAGGATCCTTGGTAAATTCCTGCAGTGCCTCGTAGATGGTACACACTGCTGCTACTGTGCATCGGTGGTGGAGGAGTGAATGTTTGTGGGTGTGGTACCAATCAAGCGGGATGCTTTGTCCTGGATGGTGTCAAACTTTTTGAGTGCTGTGGGAGCTGCACTCATCCAGGCAAGTGGAGAGTATTTCATCACACTCCTGACACATGCCTTGTAGATGGTGGACAGGATTTGAGGAGTCAGAGGGTGAGTTACTCATTGCAGGATTACGGGTCTTTGACCTGCTCTTGTAGCTGCAGTATTTTAATGGCTAGTCCAGTTCAGTTTCTGGTCAATGTTAACCCCCAAGATGTTGATAGTGGGCGTTCAAGGATGGTAATGCCATTGAACGTCAAGGGTGAAGGTTAGATTCTCTCTTGTTGGACATGGTCAATGCCTGGCACTTGTGTGGCGCAAATGTTACTTGCCGTTTGTCAGCCCAAGCCTGAATATTGTCCAGGTCTTGCTGCATATGGACATGGATTGCTTCAGTATCTGAGGAGTCGTGAATAGTGCTGAACATTGTGCAATCATCAGCGAGCATCCCCACTTCTGATCTTATGATCATTCATGAAGCAGCTGACAATGGTTGGGCTGAGGACACTACTCTGAAGAACTCCTGCAGTGATGTCCTGGAGCTGAGATGACTGACCTCCAACAACCAAGACCATCATCCTTTGTGCTAGGTATGACTCCAACCAGCAGAGAGTCTCCCCCCTGATTCCCATTGACTCCAATTTTGCTAGGGCTCCTTGATGCCACACTCAGTCAAATGGGCCTTGATGTCAAGGCAGTCGTTCTCACCTCACCTCGGGAGTTCAGCTCTTTTGTCCATGTTTGAACCAAGGCTGTAATGAGGTCAGGAGCTGAGTGGCCCCGGCAGAACCCAACCCGGGCATCAGTGAGCAAGTCATTGCTAGACACGTGCCGCTTGATGGCTCTGTTGATGACCCCTTCCATTACTTTACTGATGATCGAGAATAGACTGATGGGCCATAATTGGCTGGGTTGGATTTGTCCTCCTTTTTGTGTACAGGACACACCTGGGCAATTTTCCACATAGCCGGGTAGATGCCAGCGTTGTAGCTGTACTGGAACAGCTTGGCTAGGGGAGTAGCAAGTTCTGGAGCACAAGTCTTCAGTACCATTGCCATAATGTTGTCAGGGCCCATAGCCTTTGCTCTATCCAGTGCCTTCAGCTGTTTCTTGATATCATATGTAGTCGAATTGGTTGAATATTGGCATCTGTGATGCTGGGGACATCCGGAGGAGGCTGAGATGGAACATCCACTCAGCAGTTCTGGCTGAAGATTATAGCAAATGCTTCAGCTTTATCTTTTGCACTGATCTGCTGGGCTCCTCCATCATTGAGGATGGGGATATTTGTGGAGCCTCCTCCTCCAGTGAACTGTTTAATTGTCCACCACCGTTCACAACTGGATGTGGCAGGACTGCAGAGCTTAGATCTGATCTGCTGGTTGTGGGATCGCTTAGTCCTGTCTACCACTTACTGCTTATGCTATTTGGCATGCAAGTAGTCCTGTGTTATAGCTTCACCAGGTTGACATATTTAGGTATGCCTGGTGCTGCTCCTGGCATGCCCTCCTGCACTCTTCATTGAACCAGGGTTGATCCCCTAGCTTGATGGTAATGGTAGAGTGGGAGATATGCCAGGCCATGAGATTATAGATTGTGTTCAAGTACAATCCTGCTACAGCTGATGGCTCACAGTGCCTCATGGATGCCCAGTCTTGATTTGCCAGATCTGTTTGAAATCTATCCCATTTAGCACAGTGGTAGTGCCATGCAGCATGATGGAGGGTATCCTCAATGTGAGGGCGGGACTTCATCTCCACAACAACTGTGCGGTGGTCACTCCTACCAATACTGTCATGGATAATTGCATCTGTGACAGGCAGGTTGGTGAGGATGAGGTCAAGTATGTTCTTCCCTATTGTTGGTTCCCTCACCACCTGTCGCAGACCCAGTCTACCAGCTATGTCCTTTAGGACTCAGCCAGATTGGTCAATAGCAGTGCCAATTAGTTTGGGAAGGGCCTTTCCCAGCAAATGATTTTTTTTTTTTTGAATTCCTTTCCATTAACTTCAACCTTGAACAAGCAATTACTAAAACAAAAACCTCCCGTGATTCATAAAGGCAGAGAGATTTGAGTTTTAAAATGATCTGAGACTTTGACTGTCTTCCTCAGGTAACTATTATTTCCAACACTCATCCACTGTCCATAGGACCATGGCGGTTACAGTGAATTTCTTTGTCACCTCCAGTGTCACTGTTCTAAGCTTGTGAGTAAGCCCTTTCGTTCTCCAACTCCAGGAGCTGCTCACATTCCCAATTCATCTAAGGTCTGATCCCCAAAGTATGGGACCTCTTCTTGAGACATTTTTTTTCTGTGAAAAAATCTATATGAAAAACACCTAATTACTTTATACTGCTTTGTAAAAAAAATAATAAAAGGTAAACTTTAGTGACTTTTCAGGTTGGTTCTAGGCCATTTCAGAAGTTTTATGTCATTCATCTCTCAGTGCTATGCCTTAACAGAGTTGTGGCATCTTTTTTCAGCTTCTTATAATGCCATATGCTTGCTCAGTTAAATAGACCAGCGTGGGTGACCTTCACAAGATCCCAGGTACAACATTGACATCACTACGTTTCAACACATTTGCAGCAAGAAAATTGATGTGCACGATGAGGTAAAGAGTCCAATTGATCGCATTCACTGTCAGTAGTGCTATTGCAGCAATTTCTGGCCCATTGGCTATTGAAACACAGGGACACTTGTCCAAAGTGTCTGGAAATTTTAGAATTGCTTGCAGGCCACCACCAGCTGAGAATGAACATTTTTAAATTAGACTAATCAATTACGAATCATTAATCAGTTTTTTGAATGCTTCTTTAGCATATTAATGTAAGCCTTTCAGAAATTATTGTATTTACAGTAACATACACACTGTACAATGGCGCCTGCAGTCACAATTGGGATATATGGACAGGATTCTTCTTTTTCACAGAAGGAAAGTGAATGGAAATTTCAGAGATTGAGTTACTCAAAATCTCTCTCTCATAACTCCAAGCATTTGGTTACAGAGGTGGCATTAGGAGGGAGCCAAGAGCAAGACGTCTGGCTGTGTTCTCTGAGGAGATAAGTAACAAATACATGGTGAAGGAAAAAGTACCAATTTCTTTCCAACTGTTTGTGATGATGTCATCTGAACTTTCCATGTGTTGTTATTCACTTCCAGCTATCAGATGTCATGCATGTTCCTGCATTATTGCAACTGCACTCTGATGCTCTTCTGGTGCTAGAGACAATATTACATTTTTTCCACTTACCCATAACTAAACAATGACCCAAAAAGATTCTCATAATGTTGTGTGACCTATTGTTACAAATGGTTTTCCTAACTTTGGTACAAACTTTCTGTAATAAACTTAAAAATGTGTACAAAAGAAATGTCATCCTTGAAATGTAGCAGAGTTCAGATCCAAATGGTAACGGGAACATCTGATGCTGTCATTAAACATTTTGATGTAAACTATGAAGACGTTTTACTTAACCTTAAATGTAGTGGAAAATTGAGAAGCACACATTTCTTATTCGTTGGGTATGTCACAAAAAATTCTCATAATATTATTGTGAATTATTGTAAAAGTAGGTTAATAGTGGAGTTTGGATGGTTTCTCTGTGTGTGCGTGTATGGGATTGAATTGAATTGATGACAGCTGGTCTGGAGGCTTTAACTCATTTAGAGAAGCTAGGTTTGAAATGCTAAATATGTAAACATGGCTGAAGTTTTAGAATGTGAGCTGAGAAGAATTTACATTTTTAGATAAATCAGGGTAGTTTGAATTTCAGATAGATGGTAGTATGTTATACCAAGCCAGAGAAGCTAGGTCAAGCAGCGTGTTTATTTTTCCCAAAGGTTACTGGTAATATTACCACCATGAAAAGATTTATATTATGAGAAAGGTAAAGTTCCAACGACATATGGGATTTACATTAAAAGGGAGAAACTTGTGCAAAGGAGAAGAGGCTATGTGTCAAGAAAGGCATTATAAGATCTACCAAAAGTTGTGAAAAGCCTCCAGTATTTGTGCATCAAGCCTGCTGTCTACAGATACTAAAGCTGGGGAAAGCCATTTTGAATTCTACTGTCCAGGGTATTGTGTTAACTTGCCTGTATCTGTTTAAATCTATTCTTTTTACCGTTGCCTTAATGGGAGTGTAACTGGAAGCCAGATTAATTAGGGGTTTTAGGGGTTATTATAGTAGTAATTTGTAGACCTATGTATGTGCTTGAAATATTTTCTTTTGTTAATAAATGTTTAATTTAGTTTTCTAAAAAGTCTCTAAAGTCTTGGTGGACTTTTTACGTCTGAATTCAGTATTTAAGGGTAAGTTAACAGAGCTGGCAGATAAGTTGCGGTTGAGGTTACCGATAGGGGCAAAGAAAGCAGACATAGTTGAAAGCACAGCATTTGAAGTTGAAAGTGATACCTAACACCAGTGAGTCACAGCTGGAGATAGTGAGATTTCAGTTAGAAATGAAGAGGCTTGAATTTGAACAAGCAAAGGAACTGAAAAAACTTGAATTGGAGGCAAAAGAAAAAGAATTGGAAATGAAAAAAACTGGAACTAGAGGCAGCAGAAAAAGAAAGGGATAAAGAGAGATTATTTAAAAAAGAATTGGAAATGTGAAAACTTGATCTCCAGAAGGAAGAATTGGCAATGGAGGAAAGAGAAAAGAAAAGAGACAGAGAGTACCAACTCAAGAAGTTGGACCTTAAAAAAGTGACATCAGATACTGAGGAAAGGTCTGATGATGAAAAAACCATTAACCTAAAGCCCAGAGGGGAGATGTTTAAATTTGTGCAAGCTCTTCCTAAGTTTGAGGAAAGAGATCTGGAGGCGTTCTTTATTTCATTTGAGAAGATAACTAAACAGATGAAATGGCGACAAGAAAATTGAACGTTGTTGTTACAATCTAGCTTGGTGGGTAGAGCACATGAGGTTTATGCTTCACTGTCAGAAGAAATGTCAGTGGACTATGATGTGGTAAGAAAGGCCATTTTGAGTGTATATGAGTTGGTTCCTGAAGCATACAGGCAGAAATTTAAGAATATAAGAAAACAGCCTGGGCAAACTTATATCGAGCTTGAGAGAGTAAAACAAAGTAATTTCGACCGGTGGAAATAGGCATTAAAGATTGAGAGAACATATGCAGTTCTTAAAGAATTAATTCTTTTGGAAGAATTTAAAGATTCAATTCCTTCAGTAGTGAGAACTCATGTGGAGGAACAGAGGGTTAAAACGGGAAGAGAAGCAGCAGAGATAGCTGATGATAATGGATTAGTTCATAGATCTAAACCTTTTTTTTGTCACACTTTTAAATCAGAGGATAGAAAGTGCGAAGGTGAAAGGAAGATGGGTAGTCAGGGAAGAGAAAGAGTCTGTGGAAATTGCCAAGAAGTTTTTTCTCAGACTAAAAAGGAAGGTGCCAAGGGTAGAAGTGAAACTCAAAAATTGAAGTGTTTTCATTGTAATGAAGATGGGCACACGAAGTCAGTGTGTTGGAAATTACAGGGAAAATCTGTTGGAATTATTGGGATGCAGAGGTAAAAGTACTGTGTGTTCTTAGGTTCAGGCACAGGAAAAAGCAGTGGTTTGTGTACAGGTTGAACAGGAAAAATCAGTGATAGGTAAAGATGTGGGAATGTGTTCACAATTTACCCAAGGGGGTTCTGAGGAGCAAGTTGCAGAAATGTTTAAAGCTTTTGTATGTGAAGGGGAAGTATTTCCATATATACAGGGTGGAGTTGGTAAAGATATTAAAATTTTAAGAGACACAGGGTTGGTCAATCCTTAATATTGTAGGATAGCGATACTTGTTGTTCAGAGCGAGTATTGCAGGAACAGGTGATAATAAATGGGGCTCGTGGAGATGCTAGACCTATTCCATTGTGGAAGATAAATTTAAAGAGTATGTAGAAAACGGGTGAGATGATTGTTGGGGTTGTGGAAAAATTGCCCATTGAAGGGTTCGATTTATTTTATGTAACGGTATAGCTGGAACACAGATGTGGGTGATGCCTATGGTAGCTGAGCAACCTGTAGTGATGTTTTCAACAGAAGTGTTGCAGAAAGAGCATCCTGGATTGTTTCCAGATTGTGTGGTAACAAGATCACAAGCTCACAGGTTGAAACAGGAAGAAAAGCAAGTTAAAAGGTAGGGAAAAGGTATTGAAGTTCAATGAGCTGACAGTCTTTAATAAGATTGTTCAGGAAGAAAGAATGGGAGATAATGCAGCTGAGGTATTTAGCTCATGGCAGTTGGTAGAGTTACAGCAAAAGGATCCACAAATAAAACAGTTATATCACACAGCTTACGCAGAAAAAGAGGCAGAATGTGGTTCAGAGTGTTATTACTTTAAGGATAATATGTTAATGAGAAAGTGGCAGCCATTATCAGGTTTCAGCAGATGAAAACTGGAGGGAAGCACATCAGATTGTTATACCATTTGGAAATTGAAATGAGATCCTGAGAATAGCTCATGAAATTCCAATAGGGGCACATTTAGGAAGTAGAAAGACACAGGTGAAAATACAAAAACATTTTTTTTGGCCTGGGCTCCATAGAGATGTAGTCAAATTCTGTAGAACATGTCACACATAGAGTCATAGAGGTCTACAGCACAGAAAAAGGCCCTTCGGCCCATCGAGCCTGCACTAGTCAAACAAGTACCTAACTATTCTAATCCCATTTTCGAGGCCCATAGTCTTGTATGCCATGGCATCACAAGTGCACATCCAAATACTTCTTAAACGTTATAAGGGTTTCTACCTCTACCACCCTTTCAGGCAGTGAGTTCCAGATTCCCACCACCCTCTGGGTGAAAAAATTCTTCCTCACATCCTCTCTAAATTTCCTGCCGCTTACCTTAAATTTATGCCCCCTGGTTATTGATCCCTCCACCAAGGGGAAAAGTTCCTTCCTATATACACTATCTATGCCCCTCATAATTTTATACACCCCAATCATGTCCCCCCTCAATCTCCTCTGCTCCAGGGAAAATAACCCCAGTCTATCCAACCTCTCCTCATCACCAAAACTCTCTAGCCCAGGCAACATCCTAGTAAATCTCCTTTGCACTTTCTCTAGTGCAGTCACATCCTTCCAATAATGGGGATTCCAGAACTGCACGCAATACTCTAGCTGTGGCATAACCAGCATTTTGTACAGTTCCAGCATAACCTCCCTGCTCTTATGGTCTATGCCTTGGCTAATAAAGGCAAGTATCCCATATGCCTTCTCAACCACCTTAACTACCTGTCCCGCTACCTGAAAGGACTGGTGGACATGCACACCAAGGTCCTTTTGATCCTCGGTACTTCCCAGGGTCCTACCATTCATCATGTATTCCCATGCCTTTTTTGTCCTGCCCAAGTTAATCACCTCACACTTATCCGGATTAAATTCCATTTGCCACTGATCAGCTCATCTGACCAGCCCATCTATATCCTCCTGTAATCTAAGGCTATCCTCCTCATTATTTACCACCCCACCAATTTTCATGTCATTCACGAACTTACTGATCAACCCTCCTACATTCAAATCTAAATTGTTTATATATACCACAAACAGCAAAGGATCCAAAACAAAAACAATTACCTGGAAAAACCCAGCAGGTCTGGCAGCATCGGCAGAGAAGAAGAGTCGACGTTTCGAGTCCTCATGACCCTTCAACAGAACTAGGTGAATCCAAGGAAAGGGGTGAAATATAAGCTGGTTTAAGGTATGTGGGGGGGTTGGGTGGGGGGAGAGAAGTGGAGGGGGGTGGTGTGGTTGTAGGGACAGGCAAGCAGTGATAGAAGCAGATCATCAAAAGATGTCACAGACAAGAGAACAAAAGAACACGTAGGTGTTGAAGTTGGTGATATTATCTAAACGAATGTGCTAATTAAGAATGGATGGTAGGGCATTCAAGTTATAGCTCTAGTGGGGGTGGGGGGAGCATAGAAGATTTAAAAATATTTAAAAATAATGGAAATAGGTGGGAAAAAAAATCTATATAATTTATTGGAAAAAACAAAAGGAAGGGGGAAGAAACAGAAAGGGGGTGGGGATGGAGGAGGGAGTTCAAGACCTAAAGTTGTTGAATTCAATATTCAGTCCGGAAGGCTGTAAAGTGCCTATCGGAAGATGAGGTGCTGTTCCTCCAGTTTGCGTTGGGCTTCACTGGAACAATGCAGCAAGCCAAGGACAGACATGTGGGCAAGAGAGCAGAGTGGAGTGTTGAAACGGCAAGCGACAGGAAGGTTTGGGTCATTCTTGCGGACAGACTGCAGGTGTTCTGCAAAGCGGTCGCCCAGTTTACATTTGGTCTCTCCAATGTAGAGGAGACCACATTGGGAGCAACGAATACAGTAGACTAAGTTGGGGGAAATGCAAGTGAAATGCTGCTTCACTTGAAAGGAGTGTTTGGGCCCTTGGACGGTGAGGAGAGAGGAAGTGAAGGGGCAGGTGTTACATTTTTTGCGTGGGCATAGGGAGGTGCCATAGGTAGGGGTTGAGGAGTAGGGGGTGATGGAGGAGTGGACCAGGGTGTCCCGGAGGGAACAATCCCTACGGAATGCTGCCGGGGGGGGTGAAGGGAAGATGTGTTTGGTGGTGGCATCATGCTGGAAATGGCGGAGGATGATCCTTTGAATGCGGAGGCTGGTGGGGTGATAAGTGAGGACAAGGGGGACCCTATCATGTTTCTGGGAGGGAGGAGAAGGCGTGAGGGCGGATGCGCGGGAGATGGGCCGGACACGGTTGAAGGCCCTGACAACGACCATGGGTGGAAAACCTCAGTTAAGGAAGAAGGAGGACATGTCAGAGGAATTGTTTTTGAAGGTAGCATCATCAGAGCAGATGCGACGGAGGCGAAGGAACTGAGAGAATGGGATGGAGTCCTTACAGGAAGCGGGGTGTGAGGAGCTGTAGTCGAGGTAGCTGTGGGAGTCGGTAGGCTTGTAATGGATATTGGTGGACAGTCTATCACCAGAGATTGAGACAGAGAGGTCAAGGAAGGGAAGGGAAGTGTCAGAGATGGACCACGTGAAAATGATGGAGCGGTGGAGATTGGAAGCAAAATTAATAAATTTTTCCAAGACCCGACGAGAGCATGAAGCTGCACTGAAGTAACCATCAATGTACCGGAGAAAGAGTTGTGGAAGGGGGCCGGAGTAGGACTGGAACAAGGAATGTTCCACATACCCCATAAAGAGACAGGCATAGCTGGGGCCCATGCGGGTACCCATAGCCACACCTTTTATTTGGAGGAAGTGAGAGGAGTTGAAGGAGAAATTGTTCAGTGTGAGAACAAGTTCAGCCAGACGGAGGAGAGTAGTGGTGGATGGGGATTGTTCGGGCCTCTGTTCAAGGAAGAAGCTAAGGGCCCTCAGACCATCCTGGTGGGGGATGGAGGTGTAGAGGGATTGGACATCCAAGTTGACGAGGAAGCGGTTGGGGCCAGGGAACTGAAAATTGTTGATGTGACATAAGGTGTCAGAGGAATCACGGATGTAGGTGGGAAGGGACTGGACAAGGGGAGAGAGAAGGGAGTCAAGATAACAAGAAATGAGTTCTGTGGGGCAGGAGCAAGCTGACACAATCGGTCTACCGGGACACTTCTGTTTGTGGATTTTGGGTAGGAGGTAGAAGCAGGCCATCCGAGGTTGGGCGACTATCAGGTTGGAAGCTGTGGGAGGGAGGTCCCCAGAGGAGATGAGGTTAGTGACAGTCCTGGAAACAATGGCTTGATGTTCAGTGGTGGGGTCATGGTCCAGGGATTGGTAGGAGGAAGTGTCTGCGAGTTGACGCTCAGCCTCCGCGAGGTAGAGGTCAGTGCACCAGACAACAACAGCACCACCCTTGTCATCAGGTTTGATGACAATGTCAGGGTTGGACCTGAGAGAACGGAGTGCAGTAAGTTCAGAGAGAGAGAGATTAGAATGGGTGAGAGGAGCAGAGAAATTGAGACGATTAATGTCGCGCCGACAGTTCTCAATGAAAAGATCAAGAGAAGGTAAGAATCCAGAGGGAGGGGTCCAGGTGGAGGGAGAATATTGGAGGTGGGTAAAAGGATCAGTTGAACAGGGAGACGACTCCTACCCAAAGAAGTGAGCCCGGAGACAAAGATGGCGGAAGAAGAGTTCAGCATCGTGCTGAGCCTGAAATTCATTGAGGTGAGGGCGTAAGCGTATGAAACTAAGTCCTTTGCTGAGCACTGAACGTTCAGCATCGGAGAGGGGAAGGTCAGGGGGTATAGTGAATACACGGCTTGGGCTGGGATTGGAAGACGGGGTGGGGATGGAGGGACAGGCAGGGGTGGAGGGTCCTAGATGGGTGTTGGTGTCAATGAGTTGTTGGAGCTTGCGTTCCTTAGCACTTGAGAGAAAGAGAAAAAGTTTCTTGTTGAGGCGTCGGGTGAGACAAAGAATAAAATGAAACTAGGGGCACGCGCAGCTTTGAAAAAGGGTACGGCGGTGCCGCTGGAGGGAGAGGTCGAGTGTGTTCATATGGCGGCGCATGGTACTGAGTGTGGATCTCAGAATGTGACGGGAACAGCAGTCCTAGAAACGTTTTATGTCCCGGAGATACCTGTAATCCTGGGTGGGTTCAAAACATGAGGGGTGGAATTTCAGTTGAAATCCACGTGGGGTAAGTCGGAGACGGAGACAGTCACTGAGAAAGGAGATATGGCTGTGAAAGCGGGTTTTAGTAAACACCTTGTCAAACAAAGGGATCCAACACTAATCCCTGTGGAATCCCACTGGACACAGGCATCCAGTCACAAAAACACCCCTCGACCATCACCCTCTGCATCCTGCCACTCAGCCAATTTGCCAAATTGCCTTAGATCCCATGGACTCTTACCTTCGTTAACAGTCTCCCATGCGGGACCTTATCAAAAGCCACGTCAAATGAATTGCCCTCATCTACACACCTGGCCACCTCTTCGAAAAATTCAATCAAGTTGTTCAGACATGACCGCCCCTTAACAAAACTATGCTGACTGTCCTTGATTAATCCCTGCCTTTCCAAGTGTAGATTAATTCTGTCCCTCAGAATTGCTTCCAATAGTTTCCCCACCACTGAGGTTAGACTGACTGGCCTGTAGTTCCCTGGTTTATCCCTTCCTCCCTTCTTGAATAATGGTACCACATTGGTTGTCCCCCAGTACTCTGGCACCTTTCCTGTGGCCAGAGAGCTATTGAAAATTATTGCCAGCGCCCCTGCTATCTCCTCCATTGCCTCACTCAGCAGCCTGGGATACATTTCATCCAGGCCTGGAGATTTATCTACTTTTAAGCCTGCCAGAACACATAGAACCTCCTCCCTTTCTATTCTAATTTTTAAAATTATATCACTTCTGCCTGATTTCCATACCCATGTTGTCCCCCTCACTTGTGAACACTGACAAAAAGTATTCACTTAGAATGAATGAAAGAATGAAAATGTCAGTTGTTAGGGAAACCACAAGCAGTGATTAAGCCGGCGCTTTTAATTCCAATTCAGACATTTGAAGAACCTTTTACTCGGATCATGATTGATTGTGTAGGACCCGTCCCTAAGACTAAAATTGGAAATCAGTACTTACTGACAATAATGGATGTTTCTACAAGGTTTCCTGAAGCGACATCTTTAAGAAATATTACAACAAAGAGAATTGTGGAAGAGTTGACTAAATTTTTTTTACAAGATATGGTTTACCAAAAGAAATACATTCAGATCAGGTTTCAAATTTCACATCACGGCTGTTTAAGGAAGTAATGAACAGTTTGCTGATAAAACAATTTAAGTCAACAGCTTACCATCCTGAATCACAAGGGGTGTTGGAAGGATGGCATCAAACTTAAAAAACTATGATGAGGGAGTATAGTCAGGACTACACACAGGATTGGGCTGGGAAAGTCCATTCTTGTTATTTTCCATTGGGGTGCTCCTAATGCACCAACTGGATTTAGTCCTTGTGAATTAGCCTATGGTCACTAGGTAAGGGAACCACTGAAATTGATTCATGAGAAATTGGTAGATCAAAATTCAGAAACTACTGTCCTGGATTAAATATCAAACTTCATAGAAAGATTGGACAGAGCATGTGAGTTAGCTAGTGAACATTTAAAGATATCTCAACAAGTGATGAAAGTGAAGACAAATAGGAAAGCTACAGCTTGTAGTTTTGTTGCGGGGGGCAAAGTGTTAGTTCTGTTACCAGTACTAGGTAACTTGTTAAAGGCAAGGTTTAGTGGGACCTACAGGATTGAAAACTCTTTTCTTCTCCGCCGATGCTGCCAGACCTACTGAGTTTTTCCAGATAATTCTGTTTTTGTTTTGGATTTCCAGCATCCGCAGTTTTTTGTTTTTATCTATAGGATTGAAAAAAAACTGAGTGAAGTAAATTATTTAATAAATACTCCAGATAGAAGTAAGAAGTAGAGAGTGTGTGAGGTAAATATGCTTAAAAAGTACTTTGACAGGGAAGAGCACCAAAAGTAGGTATTAGTGGCGGTAGCTAAGGAGAAAGAGATAGAAATGCAAGATTCTGAAATTGATTTTCCTCTAATCAAATTGGATAATGAGGGGGTACTTGAAAATTTAAATGTAATGCTAAATTACCTTCCAGACAAGTGTCAGTGATTTGGAGAAGCTGTTGCAGTCACACAAAGCTATTTGTGGGAATAAGCTGTGGGGGCGGGGGGACAAATTTAGCTATACATGATGTGTGTGTAGAACTTTCATCTTTGACAAAGCAAAGTCTTTATAGATTAAATCCAGCAAAGTTATCACAAGTACAGAAAGAAATTGAATTCATGATTCAAAATGACATCGAGTCTATTTGCAGTAACTGGAGTTTGCCTATTGTAATCGTACCAAAACCGGATCGAAAACAAAGACTGTGTATGGACTATCAAAAGGTGAATGCAGTGACAAAAGCAGATTCATATCCTATACCACAGTTGGAAGATTGCATTGAGAAAGTGGGACAATCAAAGCTTATTATAAGAGCGTAAGAACATAAGAACTAGGAGCAGGAGTAGGCAATTCAGCCCCTCAAGCCTGCCCTGCAATTCAATACGATCATGGCTGATCTCATTTTGGCCTCAGCTCCAATTTCTTGCCCTCTGCCCGTAACCTTTCAACCCGTTACTAATTAAAAATCTGTCTATCTCCTCCTTAAATTTATTCAGCGCCTCGGCATCCACTGCACTCTGAGGTAGTGAATTCCACAGATTCAAGACCCTTTGAGAAAAGTAATTCCTCCTCATCTCTGACTTAAATCTACCACCCCTTAGCCTAAAACTATGGCGTCTCATTCTAGAATGTCCCACACGGGGAAACATCCGCTTCGCGTCTACTTTATCTATCCCTTTAGTATCTTATATACCTCAATTAAATCTCCTCTCATCCTTCTAAACTCTAGCGAGTATAGGCCTAAACTGCTCAATCTCTCCTCATAAGACAAGCCCTGCATCTCTGGAATCAATCTAGTGAACCTCCTCTGAACCGCCTCCAATGCAACTACATCCTTCCTCAAGTAAGGGGACCAAAACTGTGTACAGTACTCCAGGTGTGGTCTCACCAATGCCTTGTACAGTTGCAACAATACTTCCCTATTTTTATACTCTATTCCTTTAGCAATAAATGCCAAAATTCCATTTGCCTTCCTTATTAGCTGCATACTAGCTTTCAGCGATTCATGTACGTGGTTACCCAAATCCCTCTGCACTGAAGCATTCTGAAGTTTCTCTCCATTTAAATAATAAGTCACCTTTTTAGTCTTCCGACCAAAATGGATAACCTCACACTTACCCACGTTAAACTCCGTCTGCCAAATTTTGGCCCATTCTCCTAACCTGTTCATATCCATTTGTAAATTTCTTATTTCTTCATTGCAACTTACTTTCCCACCTATTTTGGTGTCATCTACAAATTTAGCTATAGTACCTTCTATCCCTGAATCCAAGTCATTAATATAAATTGTAAATAATTGGGGCCCAAGGACCAAACCCTGTCACACCCCACTAGTTACAGCTTGCCATCCAGAAAAATACCCATTTATCCTGACTCTCTGCTTTCTGTTGGTCAGCCAATCCTCTATCCAAGCTAATATATTACCCCTAACTCCATGTGATCTTGTGTATTAATCTTTTGTGCGGCACCTTATCAAAGGTCTTCTGGAAGTCCAGATATACTACATCTACAGGATCCCCATTATCCACTTTGCTTGTCACATCTTCAAAGAACTCTAGCAAGTTAGTCAAACATGATTTACTCTTCATAAAACCACGATGGCTCTGATGGATTGCATTTTGACTTTCCAAATGCCCCATTATTACTACTTTAATAATGGATTCCAACAAATTCCTAATGACAGTCGTTAAACTAAATGGTCTATAGTTTCCTATTTTCTGCCTTCCCCCCCCCCCCCCCCCCCCCCCCCCCCCCCCCCCCCCCCGCCTTCACTTTTGGGTAGGGGCGTTATATTAGCAATTTTCCAATGCGCCGGAACCTTTCCAGAATCCAGGGAATTTTGGAATATTATAGCCAATGCATCCACTATCTCCGCTGCCACATCCTTTAAGATCCTGGGATGTAGGCCATCAGATGCTGGGGACTTGTTACCCTTTAATCCCAGTAGTTTGCTCAGTAATTTTTCTCTAGCAATGGTGATTGTTCTAAGTTCCTCCTTCTCCATACCATCTGCACTACCTGTTACTATTGGGATGGTACTATTGTCCTCCACCTTGAAAACTGAGGCAAAATTTTGATTAAGCATTTCTGCATTCCCCACTATTAACTCCCCAGTCCTCCAAGGGATCAACATTCACTTTTACTACCCTCTTTCCTTTTATATATTTGTAGAAGCTTTTGCTATCAGTTTTTACATTTTGTGCTAGTTTTTTTTCATAATTTACCTCACAAAGATTGACCTGCTGAGAGGATATTGGGAAGTACCGTTATCGGAGAGAGCTAAGGAGATATTAACTTTTGTGATGCCAGATGGACTATATCATTTTAAAGACATGCCATTTGGTAGGAAAAATGCACCTGCAATGTTTCAAAGACCGATAAATAAAGTAGTTGAGGCATGAGAATTGTGTTATTTATATTGACGACTTGATAGTTTTCAGTCAAACATGGGAGGAGCATTTACAACATCTGGAAGAATTATTTAGTCGACTACAAGGAGAGCTAATTTGGTGATGAAGTTGGCTAAAAGTGAATTTGCAAAAGTGCAAGCTACATATCTAGGCCATACCATTGGACATGGTAAGGTGGCTCCGAGAGATGTTAAAGTCAAAGCTATCATAGATTTCCCTGTGCCTACAACAAAATGAGATGTTTTGAAATTTCTGAGCATGAGTGGGTTTACCAGACATTTGTACCAAATTTTAGCAGTGTGGCTGCTCCGTTGATTGAACTATTAAAAAGGAACAAGAAGTTTCAATAGACACAGGAGTGTCAGAAGGCATTTGACAGTTTGAAAACTGTATTAACTACGACACCAGTTTTGGCAGCACCCAATAATGCCAAGCAATTTTAGTTGGCCATTAACACAAGCAGTATAGGCATTGGGGCCGTATTGTTGCAAGAATTTGAAACTGGAATTGAGAAGCTGATAGGTTATTTTTCATGGAAATTGAATGTACAACAGAGAAGATATTCAACAATCAAAAAAGAGACTCTCCGGTCTGGTGTTAGCTTTGCAGCATTTTGAGATTTACATTGCTAACAATTCATCAGAAACAATTGTTTATACAGACCACAATCCTTTAAAGTTTCTGGACAAATTTCGGGACCGAAGGCTATGCCGATCATGTTTATTACTGGAACCGTTTAATCTACAGATTATACATGTGGCTTGATGTGAAAATCAAATTGCAAGTGCATTGTCAAGAGTTTAAAGCTCAAAGGGAAAATTGGACATTTAAAACCTGGACACTGGACTGGAATGATATCTGTAGATACCAAGGATTTGTATATATGTTATGTTAATGCATGCATCTGGTAATGAAATAGTTTGAGTATAAAGACAAGTGTAAGATGGGTTAAGAAATTGAAGCTGTCTTTTTACATTATGACGGTTCATTTTCTCATAAGGGGGAATGTCACAAAGTATAATAATTCTCATATTATTGTGATTTATTGTAAAAGAAGGTTAACATTGGGGTTTGGATAGTTTCTGTGTGTGCATGCCTGTGTGATTTAATTGAACTGCAGACAGCTGGTCTGGAGGCTTTGACTCATCAAAAGAAGCTAGGTTTGAAATGCTAAATACTTAAATATGGCTGATGTTTTAGAATGTGAGGTGAGGAGAATTTGCATTTTTAGATAAATCAGGGTAGCTTGAATTTAAAAGAGATTGCAGTATGTTACACCAAGCCAGAGAAGCTAGGCCAAGCAGTTTATTTTTCCCAAAGGTTACAGATAATGTTAGTACCATGAAAAGATTTATGTTATGCAAAAGGTAAAGACATATGGAAACAATGGGATTTACATTAAAAGGGAGAAACATGCATAAAGGAGAAGAGGCAATGTGTCAGGGAAGGCATTGTAAGTTCTACCAGAAGTGTGAAAAACCTCCAGTATTTGTGCATCAAGCCTGCTGTCTACAGAAACCGAAGCTGGGAAAAGCCACTTTGAATTCTACTGTCCAGGGTATTGTGTTAACTTGCTTGTATCTGTTTAAATCTTTTTTTTAACCGTTGCCTTAATGGGACTGTAACTGGAAGCCAGCTTAATTAGGGGTTTTAGGAGTTATTATAGTAGTAATTTGTAGACTTATGTGTGTGCTTGAAATCTTTTCTTTTGTTAATAAATGTTTTATTTAGATTTCTAAAAAATCTCAAGTCTCGGTGGACTTATTACTTCTGAATTCACGCATCTCGAAATAAATACAAATTACAAAACTGTTGTGACCGTGTGATTAAGTTTACCTCACGGATTTGATCTGCCTGGCACTCATCATCTGCCACACCATAACAGGTGGTTTCCCAGGGGAAGCAGCTCTACAGCAAAATCAAGGTAAGTTTGAAGTTTTTTTCCACATTGTTTCCAGTGGAGTAAATCAAAGATGCACAGGCTGTTTCCTGTTGTACTGTGACCTATCAGGGAGGGAGACCTCAGATGTGTCTCTATGATGGCAATAAAATATCATTTGAAAAAAATCAAGTAACTTTATGTAAGAATATTCCTTTCCATCAGAAAACTGAGCTTTGAACTAAAAGTACTGTTATACTAGGGGCTGAACTTTTGGGACCCCCAAAAGCAGGAACCGAGACGGGATGTATGTGTGGATGAAAATATTGGCGCCGGAGGATGTGTCAGTCTCAGGACGCCATTCCCAGCACCAGCAATTTTGGAGAAGGTGAGTTCAGGTTCAGAGAAAGCCGCCCATCCGCAAAAGACGGGCAGGAAATTAGGCTCATTAAAATTTTCCAGTCGACCTCTAGTTTGATGATGTGATGGGGGACAGATCAACTGCCCAGAGGCAGGTACCAGCAGCAGACTGAGGTGTCAGCACCCCTGGCAGACTTACAGGCTCTCCTTGCCTGTCTGGGTGGATGTATAGCCAAAGACCATCCTGTAAAGGGCCTTTAGCCCACCCCCAACCACGCACACACACAAACATTATGGTGGCCTGACTGCTTTTTCTTTTTTTAATTAAAAGTTTTTTAAAAAGTGGTTGAGAGGGCACTTTCTTGTTGAGGCACCATTCCAGTTACTTACCTTGTACTTCAGCCAAGTGCTTCTCTGAAACTTCGAGAGCCTATCTGCTGTCTTTGATTGGACAGGAAATCCATCTCAATGCCAATTAAGGGCTCACCCACATGAAGATATTAATTGTTATGTATTGAATGTCTTGGTTAGCTTGCTGTACTTTGCAAGCCAGTGCATTATGGGATTACAGAATTCATGTTATTTTGTTAATTCTGTTACTGCAGTAGAATAAATGAAAACTGCATTGATCAATCACCCCCAGGCCTCCATGACTACCGATTAGTCTTTAAAAAGTTATTGACTGCACCAATATAAAACATAAATTGGTGACGAAGACAACAGACCTTTGTGGTAAGGCCGCTTGAAAAGTGGAACAGCTAGTAAAAGGAAATTACAAGTTTTAAAAAAAAAAAGTACGCCTACTCTCCCAGAACGCTCCCAAAGTTGACAAAAGGGACCTGCAAGGTGAAGGTAAAAAGACAAAGGGAAGAAATCACTTCTGTGCTTTTTCTGAACAGGAAAGAAGTTTAAAAAATAAAAAGCTTACAGGAAAAAAAGCGAAGCAGCCACATTTGCAAAAAGAAACCCATGGTTACAGGGATGCTGAAAAAGCACTGGAAAATACAGCAACCGGGCCGCCAACTGCAGGCAGCCTCTGAAGTTCCAAATATACAGAACGTGCAAGATTCAGAAAGAAGATACAGAGAGAAGAATGTGCTGCAGTTGTAAAAAGTTTAAAAATTTACTGAAAGGGAAGGTCCACAATCACTCAGAGCTCGCCAAAAACCCGAAAAGTGCAGGAAAAACCAGAGACATAACCACCAGCTGCTGACAGTCTGAGTTTAAAAAAAAAGATTGCTGTCTCAAAGCGGTAACAGCATTTAAAGTGGTAATTACAAAAAAAACAGCAGTAAACAGCGAGTAACTGACAAGAGAAAATAAAAAAGCAGAAAATGTCTACATTAACTATGGGACATTTCTATGAGACTGTGGAACAGTGGAGCTCCTACACTGAACGCTTTGAGCTTTTTGCCCTTGCAAATGGAATTGAAAATAATAGAAAGGTGGCAACTTTCTTAAGTGTGATGGGAGCTAAAATCTTTGGCTTATTAAGAAGCTTGGTGCAGCCTTATAAATCTGACACAAAACCATATAAGGATATTGTATAAGTCCTGGAGACTCATTTTTCCCCTAAGCTACTTGTCATAGCAAAATGATATAGGTTTCACAAAAGAAACCAAGAAGAGGGGAAACAATTGCGCAGTATGTTGCGGTACTTAAAAAGCTCACTGAACATTGTGAAATCAAGGAAATACTGAATGATACCCTCCATGATGGGTTGATCTGTGGCCTTCATACTGAAGCAATCCAGAATGCCTCCGGACAGAGGCTAACCTCACTTTGCAGGAAACCATAGAGCTTTCTCCATGAGCTGGCTGTAAAAGAAGCACAGCAGCTAGGCATCAACTCAAGTGCATGACATGACTGCTGCTTGCTATCTTGTGTACACACTCAGCTGAGAATGTTACTGTTGTGGTAAGCCTAGTCACCATCCATCTGAATGTTGGTACAGAGACCTTGAATGCCATCGGTGTAGCATTGAGTGTGCCTGTAAAAACAAAAAAGTAGCCGTGAATCAGAAAGGCAAACCAGAGAAAAAGGAATCTGGCGTAACAAGAAGAAAAATCTGCATGTAATACAGCAGGAACAGGCAGATCAGAGTGACACCGAGTCGAAAGGAGAAGGGCCCCTCCACATCTTGTCATTGGCAGATGATTCACAGGGCAACTGGGTAGCACTGTTGCTGGAGGGCCAACCAATATGTTTGGAACTGGATAGAGGGGCAGCAGTTTCTCTGGTCCCAGATGTGGTCTATAAGGAGAAGTTTAAACATCTTCCCTTGACACCTCCAAAAATCATTCTGAAAACAAATGCAGGGGGATCTGTACCTATGATGGGCAGAATGGAAGTTAAAGTGGAACCAAATGGACAGACTGCTAAGCCACCACTGTTTGTAGTGAAAGGCAACTACCCAGCTTTAGTTGGACGCTCATGGCTTGAGAAGATCCGGTTAAATTGTGCAGAAGTACACAGCATTGCAAAAGAAGACGCTGGTCTGACAACTGTTATAAAAAAACATGCTGTTTTCAAATGAGATTTGGGAAGCATTAAGGGAATCATGGTAAAATTGAATGTCAAAGCTGACTCTCAACCAAAATTTCTGAAGGCCAGAACTGTGCCTTATGCCAAATGACCAAAAGTCAAAGTTGACCTGGAGCACCTGGTCAAGATAGGAGTCTCGGTACCTGTCTCCCATAGCAAATGAGCAACACCCATCGTTCCAGTGCTCAAGAAAGACGGCTCCATATGCATCTGTGGAGATTTCAAGGTTACTTTTAACCCTGTGTTGTACGCTGAACAATATTCACTTCCCCATATTGAGGACCTTCAACAAACTAAACCTATTCCAGGCCTACTTACAAATGCACGTTGATGAGAAGTCACAAGAATATCTTACCATCACAACACACAAGGGACTGTACCAATATTGCCATTTGCCTTTTGGAATAACATCAACGACGGCCTTGTTTCAGGGGACCATGGACCAGATCCTGAGTGGTTTGCCTGGAGTTCAGTGCTACCATGACAATGTCTTGGTAACTGGCAGGACTGATGAGGATCTTCTCAAGAACTTGGATGCTGCCCTACAAAGGATAGAGGATTATGGTTTACAGGTTCGCAAAGACAAATGCGAGTTTTTTCAGCCCACTGTGGAATATTTGGCACACATCATTGATGTTTTTGGGCTTCACAAAGCCTCCAATGTCAAGGCTATTGTGGATGCTCCAGCTTTGCTCATTCTTAGAGCTGCTGAATTATTATGGGAGATTTATTCCACAGCTGGCAACGCTGCTGAAAACCCTGCATGAGCTTCTGTGTCAGAACAAAGGCTGGAAATGGACAGAAGCCTGTGATGCTGCATTCAAAAAGGCTAAAGCAGGGCTGACAGATTCCGAGATACTGGTGTACTTTGTCCCCTCCTTACCTCTACAACTTGCATGTGATGCATCGCCTTAAGCAGTTGGGGCCATTGTGGACATGGTGCCAATCAAGTGGGCTACTTTGTCCTGGACAGTGTCAAGCTTCCTGAATGTTGTGGGAGCTGCACTCATCCCGGCAAGTGGAGAGTATTCCATCACACTCCTGACTTGTGCCTTGTACATGGTGGACAGGCTTTGGGGAGTCAGGAGGTGACTCATCGCAAGATTCCTAGCCTCTGACCTGCTCTTGTAGCCACCGTATTTATATGGCTAGTCCAGTTTCCAGTCAATGGTAACCTTCAGGATGTTGATAGTGGGGGATTTAGCGATGGTAATGCCATTGAATATCATGGGGTGATGGTCAGCTGCTTTCTTGGAGATGATCATTGCCTGGCACTTGTGTGGCACGAGTGTTACTTGCCACTTGTCAGCCCAAGCTTGGATATTGTCCAAGTCTTATTGCATTTGGACATAGACTGCTTCAGTATTTGAGCAGGTTATTGCTAAGCAAGTTCCGCTTGATAGCACTGTTGATCACCCCTTCCATCACTTTACTGATGATCGAATATAAACTGATGGGGCAGTAATTGGCTGGGTTGGTTTTGTCCTGCTTTTTTTGTGTACAGGACATACCTGGGCAATTTCCCACATTGCCAGGTAGATGACAGTGTTTTAGCTGTACTGAAACAGCTTGGCTAGCTGGGTGGCAAGTTCTGGAGCACAAGTCTTCAATATAATTGCCGGTATATTGTCGGGGCCCATAGGCTTTGCACTATCCAGTGCCTTCAGCCATTTCTTGATATAACATGGAGTGAATTGAATTAGCTGAAGACTGGCATCTGTGATGCTGGAGACCTCCAGAGGAGGCCGAGATGGATCATCCACTTGGCACTTCTGGCTGAAGGTTGTTGCAAATACTTCAGCCTTATCTTTTGCACTGATGTGCTGGGCCCTCCATCATTGAGGATGGGGATATTTGTGGAGCCTCCTCCTCCAGTGAGTTGTTTAATTGTCCATCACTATTCACCACTGGATGTGGCAGGTCTACAGAGCTTAGATCTGATCCATTGGTTGGGGAACCGCATAGTTCTGTTTGTCACTTGCTGTTTTTCATGCAAGTAGTCCTGCGTTGTAGCTTCACCAAGTTGACACCTCATTTTTGGGTATATCTGGTGCTGCTCCTGGCATGCCCTCCTGCACTCTTCATTGAACCAGGTTTGATCCACAGGCTTGGTGGCAATAGTAGAGCGGGGGATATGCCAGAACATGAAGTTACAGATTGTGATTGAGTACAATTCTGCTGTTGCTGATGGCCCACAGTGCCTCATGGATGCCCAGTCTTGAGTTGCTAGATCTGTTCGAAATCTATCTCATTTAGCATGGTGGTAGTGCCACATAACACGATGTGAAGACGGGACTTCGTCTCACAAAGACTGTGCAGTGGTCACTCCTACCGATAGTCTCATGGACCGATGCATCTGTGGCAGGCAGGTTGGTGAGGATGAGGTCAAGTATGTTTTTCCTCTTGTTGATTCCTTCACCTCCTGCTGCAGACCCAGTCTAGCAGCCATGCCCTTTAGGACTAAGCCAGCTCAGTCTATGGTGTGTTACCGAGCCACTCTTGATGATAGACATTGAAGTCCCCCACCCAGAGTACATTCTGCACCCTCAGTGCTTCCTCCAAGTGGTGTTCAACATGGAGGAGTACTGATTCACCAGCTGAGGGGGTCAGTGTATGGTAGTCAGCAGGAAGTTTCCTTGCCCATGTTTGATCTAATGCCTGAGGCTTCATGGGGGCCGGAGTCGATGGATTCCCAGGGCAACTCCTGACTGTATACCACTGTGCCACCACCTTTGCAGAGTCTTTCCTGCTAGTAGGACAGGACATACCCAGGGATGGTGATAGTGGTGGGACATTATCTGTAAGATATGATTGTGTGCAGATGACTATGTCTCTCTTGCTGTTGCTTGACCAGTCTGTGAGACACCCCTCCCAATTTTGGTACAAGCCTCCAGATGTTACTGAGGAGGACTTTGCAGCGTTAATAAGGTTAGATTTGCCATTGTCATTTCCGGTGCCTGGGTCGATGCTGGGTGGTCTGTCCGGTTTTTTTCCTTTTTATTGACTTTATAGCAGTTTGATGCAATTGAGTGGCTTGCTAGGCCATTTAAGAGTCAACCATATTACTGCGGATCTGGAGTCACATGTAGGCCATACCAGGCGAGGATGGCAGATTTCCTTTCCTAAAGAACATTAGTGAAACTGATGAATTTTTATAGAAATCGACAATGGTTTCATTAAACTTTTAATTCCAGATTTTTATTGAATTCAAATTCCACCATCTGCCGTGATGGAATTCAAACCCAGGTCCCCAGAGTATTACCCTGGGTCTCTGGATTACCAGTCCAGTGACAATACCAGTACACCACCATCTCCCCATTCTCACTTGACAGAATGCACTCAGTTTCATTCCCAGTTGTGCCATAATAAAGTCCAGAATCCAGTTTATTCCAGTGCATTTCGTAGTACTGGGATTTGTCAGTCATATTGGTTAGAATCTACACAAAAAGCATCTGACCTTATCATCACAAGGAAGACATTGATCTGTTTTATTTGCTTTCATACAAATGTTAAACCTTCTTTCATAAATACTCCAGTCCTGTTTATTTGGGTTGAATTCTGAATATGCTTTTGGTGCTATTTTTCCATTCAATTACACACACCACTCAAGTCTAAATTCATATCTGCTCACTTGTGGTGCAAAAATGCAATAGTATTCATACTAACTACCATAGACTGACTCATTGACCTGTTAATGAACATGATATGCACACATAGAGCAATCTTTTGAAATGCTCAAAACATCCTCAAATTTAAGTTTAGGAATTCCATAAAGTGTGTCACAATGTTTTCTGGTCCTTGATTATTCAAATGAAACTTCAAAAAAATGTTCCATCCCATCCTCACCATCTTCTTTCTGTGGTGTTTTGGACTAGTAGTAACTTACACAGAGACTTTTCTTTAGTTGGCCATGTTGTCATACTCTTTATTCACCACCCTCCAGCAGAAAGGACAGTATCACAATAGAATAAGCTCTTACAATATACTATAGTACAGAGGAGTTGCTGGGAAAGGTTTGGAATGAAATTTTGCAACTAAGGCAGAATATATGAATCCTTAGGATTGGATGCAGAAATTCTGGAAAAGGAAATTAAATTTTGGGACAGTGCCTTAGAACAGCACATTCTGGCACCAGCCAGAGAGCAGGCTATACGAGACCTGGTATAGTGCAACAAGATTGGATTAATGAATGACCTCATAGTGAAGGTGGCACTTGGTATCAGCGATCATAATATGATTGAATTTTACATTCAGTTTGAGGGAGAGAAGAGTGGGTCCAAGACTAGTATTTTAAACTTAAATAAGCACAATTATGAGGCCAGGAAATCACAGCTAGCTAAAGTGAACTGGCAAATTAGGTTAAGAATTAGTTCAATAGAGATGCAGTGGTGGATATTTAAGGGGATATTTCAGAATATAGAGAATAGATACATTCCAACGAGAAAGAAAAATTCCAAGGCGAGGACCCAAAATTCATGGTTAACTAAAAAAAATTAATGATAGTATCAAACTTAAAGAAAAAGCATATAATTGCACAAAGATGGGTGGCAAGGCAGAAGATTGGATAGAATATAAAAAAAAGCAGAGAATGACCAAAAGATTGATAAGGTAGGAATAATTACAATATGAGAGAAAGCTAGCTAGAAATATAAAGACAAATATTAAGAGTTTCTATAGATATTTTTAAAAGAAAAGAGCTAGCAAAGTGAGCATTGGTCCTATAGGAAGTGAGTCTGGGGAATTAATAATGGAAAATAAGAAGATGACAGATGAACTGATATTTTGCATCAGTCTTCATTATAGACGATACAAGGAGCATCCCAGAAATAGCTATAAATCAGGGAATAGGAAGGCGGGAGGAACTCGGGGAAAATTACAATCATAAGGGAAGTGGTACTGGGAAAATTGTTGGAGTTGCGGGTTGAGAAGTTCCCAGGTCCTGATGGACTTCATCCTAAGGTCTTAAAAGAAGTCCCCACAAACAAAAAGGACGGTACCACCAATTCCAGAGCCCCCTGGGTTATCCAGAACCGTACAGGCCAAGGTAAAGCAGAAAAAGAAAGCTTATGACAGTCACAAAAGACTTAATACTGTAGAAGGCCTAGAGGACAATAGAAAGTACAGGGGTGAAGTTAAAATGGAAATTAGGAAAGCAAAGAGAGTATACAAAAATATATTGGCTGTAAAACCAAAGAAAATCCTAAGATGTTTTACCAGTACATTAAAAGCAAGAGAATAACTAAGGAAAAGATAGGGCCTATCAAAGATGTACATATTAACTTGTGCATTGATGCAGATGATGTGGGCAGGGTTCTCAATGAGTACTTTGTCTCTGTCTTCACTAGGAGAGGGATGATGCAGACATTCTAGTTAAAGAGGAGGAGTGTAAACTATTAGATACAATAAGCATAGTGAGAGAGGAAGTACTGGAGGGACTGGCATCCTTGAAAGTGGATAAATCACAGGGCCAGATGGATTGTATCCCAGGTTGTTGAAGGAAGCCAGGGAGGAAATAGCAGATGCTCAAAGGATCATTTTCCAATCCTCACTAGGTACAGGCAAGATCCCTGAGGATTGGAGGTCTGCAAACATTATACCACTATTTAAAAAGGGTGCAAGAGATGGGCCAAAAAAATTATAGGCCAGTCAATCTGACTTTGGTGTTGGGCAAATTATTGGAAGCAATCCTGCGAGACAGGATAAACTGTCACTTAGAAAGGCACGGATTGATCAGAGATAGTCAGCATGGCTTTGTTAGGGAAAGATGGTCTGTTACTAACTTCATGGCCAGTATTTCCCAGTCGGCGAGGGGGTGGGTGGTGCCCGCTCGCTGACACATAAAATGATACGGGATGACATTGGGCGGAACTCCCGACGTCACCCTGCCTCATTTCAATTTTCAGGTCGGCGGGGGCTCAGCAGAATCAGCTGTGCGCCCACCAACCTGTCAATGGCCAATTCAGGCCATTGACAAAGTAGTTAAAGTAATAAATGGACCTGTCCGTCCAACCTTAAGGTTGGCGGGCAGGCCCACCGGCAGGATGAGATTTCATGTAGGTTTTAAAATTTTTAATAAAATTGTCAATGAAAGTGATGGACATGTCCCAACTCATGTGAGTGTCACATGAGGGGACATGTCAGGGAAATTTATTTCTTCTGTTTGTAAAATTTTTTCAGACAGGAGCCGATTTCCCTGAGACAGCACTTGGGAAGCATGCACGAAAAAGCACACTCTCAGCTCAGGGAATCCCCCCGCCCACACAGGGAGTGCAAAGCACTTCCTTATGTCCTTAGTTGGCCCCCCCACATAAAATGGCAGCGTGCCCCCAATCAGGGGTGCCCACTCGGAAACTTCGCCCCCAAAGGGGGGAAAAATTCTGCCCAATGAAATTTTTTGAGAAAGTAACAAGGACCATTGATGAGGGTAGTGCAATGGATGTTGTCTACATGGATTTCAGTAAGGCATTTGACAAGGTCTCACATGGCAGACTAGCCAGGAAAGTGAGATCTCATGGGACATTATTGGAAGCAATCCTGAGAGACAGGGGAAGATGGCAGGTTGGATCCAAAATTAGCTCAGTGACAGGAAACAAAGGGTAATGGTTGATGGATGTTTTTACGAATGGAAAACAGCTTCCAGTGGTGTTCCACAGGGCTCAGTGTTGGGGCCCTTGCTATTTGTTGTGTTTATTAAAGATTTAGACTTAAGTGTGGGAGGCATGATTGGGAAATTTGCAGATGACACAAAAATTGGCCTTGTAGCTGATAGTGAAAAGGATAGCTGTTGACTCCAGAATGATATCAATGCTTTGGTTGAGTGGGCGGAGAAGTGGCAAATGGAATTCAGTCCGGAAACGTGTGAAGTAATGCATTTGGGGAGGGCAAACAAAGCAAGGGAACATTCAATAAATGGGAAGTTATTGAGAGAGGTTGAGGAAGTGAGAGACCTTGGAGTGCATGTCCACAGGTCCTTGAAGTGGCAGAACAGGTGGACAAGATGGCCAAGAAAGCATATGGAATGCTTTCCTTTGTTGGCGGGGTATTGAATACAAAAGCAGGGATTTAATGATGGAACTGTAGAAACGCTGGTTGGGCCACAGCTGGAATTTTGTGTACAGTTTTGGTCACCTCATTGCAGGAGGGACATATTTGCTCTGGAGAGAGGGCAGAGGAGACTTACAAGAATGTTGCCAGGGCTTGAAAATTGCTGCTATGAGGAGAGATTAGATAGGCTAGGGTTTTCCTTAGAACAGGGGAGGCTAAGGGGTGACCTAATTGAGCTTTACAAAATTATGAGGGGGCCTAGAATGGGTAGACAGGAAAGCCTTGTTTCTCCAAGCTGAGGGGTCAATTACCAGGGAACATAAATTTAAGGTGATTGTAGAAGGATTAGAGGGGACATGAGAAAAAAATTTTTAACCCAGAGGACGGTGGGTATCTGGAATTCACTGCCTAAGTTGGTGGTTGATGCTGAAACGCTCAATTCAATTGAAAAGTACCTAGATCTGCATCTGAAGTGCTGTAAACTGCAAGGCTGTGAACTAGGTGGTGGAAAGTGGGATTAAAATGAGCAGCTAGTTTCTTTTTTCTCCCTTTGGCCAGTGCAGACACAATGGGCTGAATGGCCCCTTTCTCCACCGTAACGTTTCTATGGTTCTATGGTTATTGTGATAGTTGATGCGTTGGTTTTAGTTTTCCAAAATTCCCTAGATTTGGGTGGTTCCATTAGATTGGGAAATAACAAATATAACTTCTTCATGCAAAAAAAGGGAGGGAGACAGAAAGCAGGAAACTACATGCCAGTTAGTTTAACATCTGTCACTGGGGAAATGTTAGAAACTATTATTAAACACGTTATAGCAGGGCATTTGGAAAAATTCAGGGTAATGAGGTGGATTCAACATGGTTTTGTGAAAGGGAAATCATGTTTAACCAACTTATTGGAATTCTTTGCAGAAGTAATATAAGCTGTGGATAAAAGGGAACCAGTGGGTGTCCTGTACTTAGATTTCTAGAAGACATTTGATAACGTGCCTCATCAATGGTTATTGCGAAATATAAAAGCCCATGGTGTAGGGGTTAATGTTTTGGCATAGATAAAGTTTAGCTAGCTAACAGAAAATGAAGAGTAGGCATAAAAGGGTCTTTTTTCTGATTGGCAAGATGTAACCGGTGGTATGCCACAGGGATCAGTGCTGGGGCCTCAAGTTTTACAATTTATATAAATGACTTGGATGAAGTGACCAAAGGTATGGTTGCTAAATTTTCTGATGACACAAGGATAAGTAGGGTAGAAAGATGTGAAGGGGACACAAGGAGCCTACAAAGGGATTTTTATAGGTTAAGCGAGTGGGCAAAGACTTGGCAAATGGAGTATAATATGGGAACATGTGAAATTGTCCATTTTGGAAGAAAAGATAAAAAAGAAGCATGTTATGTAAATGTTGAGAGATTGCAGAGATCTGAGATGCAGAGGGATCTAGGGGCCATAGTTGATGATTTGTGAAAGGCTGGTATGCAGGTACAGCAAGTAATTAGGAAAGCTAATATAAAGTTATCATTTATCGTGAGGGGAGTTAAATACAGAACTAGGGAGGTTATGCTTCAGTTATAGAGGGCATTGTTGAGACCACATTTGGACTACTGTGTACAGTATTGGTCATATTTAAGGAAGGACGTAAATGCATTCAGAGGAATTCAGAGAAGGTTTATCAAACTAATACCAGGAGTGGACAGATTGTCTTATGAGAAAAGATTAGACAGGCTAGGCTTGTATCTACTGGAGTTTAGAAGAGTAAGAGGTGACTTGACTGAAACACATAAGATCCTGAAGGGTCTTGATATGGACAAGGTTTAGAGGATGTTTTCTCTTGTGGGAGAATCTAATGGGAGAATCTAATACTAACGGCCACTATTTAACATACATTTAGGACAGAGATGAGGAGAATTTTTTTCTCTGAGGTTGTGAGTCTTTGGAACTCACTTCCTCAAATGGCGGTCGAAGCAGAGTCTTTGAATATTTTTAAGGCAGGTAGATAGATTCTTGATAAGCAAGGGGGTGAAAGGTCATCAGGGTTAGGTGGGAATGTGGAGTTGAGTTACAATCAGATCAGCCATGGTCTCATTAAATGGCAGAGCAGACTCAAAGGGCCGAGTGGCCTACTCCTACTCCAAATTCATATGTTCATATCAATGAATGTTCCAACATGCATCACCGGAGCATTATAAAAGAGATATTAGGACAAATGACTAAAACTTTGGTCAAAGGGGTATCTTTCAAGAAGCATCATAAAGGAAAAAATGGTCAGGAGATTTAGGGAGGGAATTCTATAGCTTATGGCCTTGGCAGCTGAAGTCATGGCACGAATGGTCAAGAGGCCTGAACTAGAGAAACATAAATATCTTGGAAGGATGTGGAATTGGAAGAGATTACAGAGATAGGGACAGGCGAGGCCATGGAGGAATTTGAAAAGAATGATGAGAATTTTAAAATCGTGATGTTGCTTAACCTGGAGACAAATTAAGAGAAAGCTTTGCCAGTAGATACACCTGATTTTATACAAAGAACCAGAAATACTTGCTGTTACACATCCAACATCTCAGTAGAAATTACAGTTGCCATTGCGGAAGTCACTGCTTTGATATAGGAGAGGTAAGATAGCCGCTATGTTTACTAAAAATGGAGCAGAGACTAACTGGGTTGGATTTTTGAAGCCTGTGAGGAAAGGACCAGAATTTGCTGTCTTTGGCTTAGTTCCACCCTCTTTTTTACAAAAAGGCTGTGTCAGGGGAAGAGGGTTACCTGCCCACAAATGGCCAATAAAGGTATAAAGGTGCCTATTAAGGGCCCTCTCCTGCGCCAACTTGAATTTTCCAATCAGCAAGCCAGCCCCCTGTGGTGGCTGAAACACAGCCAGTGAGAAGCATTGGCCTCCCTGGGGCAGACTGGGAGGAGGGGGAAGCACTCTTGAGTTTTTTAAAAACCCCACCCCCTGCTGCTGCCATATTGTGATGGCTACCTCTTTGGAGAGGGTTTCCTCTCCCTGTGTACTGCCTGGCAGCTATGACTTCTTTCTAATTTTATATTTTTAAAACATCAAGATGGAGACACCCTCTTTCTGTCTCCTACATACGTTGGCAGCTCCCATCTCGGATGGTGAGTCTGTCAGTTTGTCATTGCTGGAGGGTTTTCTGTTGGCATTTTAGCCTCGGGAGCCCTCCCACCATCCTTAATGGCATAGCAGGTACATCCTCTGGCTATTAATTGATCTGGCACTGAAATATCCAGTCAGGGATCTATTTGCAATGTGATAAGGATCAGGACCTGGAAGTTATCGCAACACTGGGCTTACGAACCCTAGAAGGCCAACCAGCCTGCTGAATCAGATGTCAGCATATGCAAAAAAGCTGTAGGATAATAGAACCTAGATATTTTCCCAATTCCTTTATTATCTGGAGGTGGCGCCTCACCAATGGCTTGCAATTTTCCAAAGAGAAATTCAGAATTAAGAGGATCTCAACAAATTGTTTCCCCCAATGGCTTTCATCTATGGGAAATTTTGACTAAAGTGCAATAGGCTGAGGACTCATTGCCCACATTTCTTTCAAAAGCTTATCTTTACCTCCTGCAGAATCATTAAATCTCAGTGATTCTGACAACAGTTACCATGAAATACCAAACTGCATCGGGTTTGTCAATTTGACATCCATTATCGGGTTGGTATTGGAAGCACATCAAGTGTATGCCAGATTTAGGACAACAGGGATAACATTCCTAGGAATGTTAGTACCTGCAGTAAGGGACCAGCAGCTGTAGTGTAGCCTGCCTCATGATCAGTGCCTACCCATAATCACAATAGCACTCTTGAGGTATGTTTTATCAAGGGGTGAGTTAATTATAGACAGGGATGCTTATCAACAGGAAAGAGTAATTGCTGCCTTTACAGCTTTCCCGGGGGAGGGGAAGCAGCACAATAAAAAACCATCACCAGTCAAAGGTGGAACATTAGAATTTAAATTTGTTTGCCATCTTCAAAAAAAATGACTTAAACAACATAAATAATAGGCAGCTTACTGCTTTATCAGACAAATGTGCCTTCTCTGTGACAAGGGCAGAATTTGTTAGCAATATTTCAGGATTGATCATCAGATCTATTGCAGATTCAGTCCTTGTAATGGAAAATTTCACATGACACACTGATGCAGTTAACTCAAAATTTGAATGCAAGTCAAACAATTCAGGCAGGATTGTACATGAATTGAAAATTTCAGTGTTTTTCTGTTAAGTTGCAATTTCAGTGATCATTATGCAATCATAATTTGTCCTTTTGACCGGATATAATTTGATAATAGATGCCAGATTTCCCATTGTGAAAGGAATACTTCTTGGACACTTATTTGTTGTTGTTCTTGAATTTAGTTGGCCAGCATATAGATAAATTAACTGAACCCCAGATAGTAAAGATTGCAGAGCAGCTCGGCAATGTTTATTATACAACGAAATGGAACATACAGCATAAAGTAAGCAGGCAGTTATTTGGGTAGCTAATTTTATCCAAAAATAATTTGAATTAACTGTAAAAAAGGCTTCTAACAATACGTTAGAGAGCAACGATTTGTTGATGTTCCTATGTGAGTCCTTCCCTTAGTGTCTAATAAAGCATGATGGACTAACATGATTCCACATTATATTAACATAGGAGAATCTGCCTCCCATTGCATTAACAACTTACTAACAAATGACTGGCAGAAAGAGCATTGGAAAAAATTGATTAATTGTGTCCTCCAAATGGAGTCAATAATCAGACAGAATGTTAGGAAAGGAAAGGAAAGGGCTGATGCCAACAAAACCACAAAAGCTTACACAAACAAAATGTTCCTTACCATGGATAGAAAACAAGCTATCAAAACCACAGGCCCAGAGATGGCTCGTTGAAAGGCACATAAATGTCTAGTCTCATGTGAACCTGCGCGAGGCACTTTATTGGCAAAGATTTGAGAAGCTAGAGAGTAAATGACTGACCTGACTTGTCCAGACATTGTTACTTCATTAATTTGAAGGGTGTTGGGCTGTGTGAGGTGATTAATACCTCTTATAATGTGTATCACTTAGGTTGGTCAATAAAATTGAAGTCATTCCTTTGAAAATTAAAGACATATAAGATACATTAGAACCAGAAGAGTTCTGACCCAAAGTGGCTATTCTTTTTTTTATTTCTGTAATTTTCAAGAACAATCATAATGAGTAACAGTACAAAAAAAGCTTACAGTATAGCAATAATTCAATACACTTACATTTGGAAGAGAAAGAATAAGAAAAGGGAAAGGAAAAGAGAAATAGGAGGAAGAAGAAGAAAAAAAAAATGGAAAAAACCCTCCTCAGCCCCCCCCCAAAGAAATAAATAATAAGAAAATCAACAACAATCGGTCAGATATTGTTTTACATGATATAATACATACAACCTAATTAGGGTCAGTTATTTGAAAGTAGAGAGCTGTAGTTCCTCAAAATAATCTAAAAAAGCTAAGCTACATAAAATCCATCAGTGGAGCCTCTTATACTGTACTTTATTTTCTCAAGTTTAAGATTCTATAATCACATATCCAATTAGTAAAAGTACTATTTCCAATTTAATAGAATAATGCATCTGGCCAAGAATGATGAAAATTTGAGTGTATCAGTCTGAATTTTTGTAAGAAAGATGTCATTTGGGTCCACAACAAAGAGTTCTGTAGTAGGAGAAGGTTCAGTATTGCTACTAAAAATGTGAGAATGATGTAAACATTTTTGTCCAAAACAAAGCCATTTAGGACACAACCAGTGCCTATCAATTAGAGAGGCTGGGGCGGTATGACATTTGTCACAGGTTGGATCAAAATTTGAATAATTCTTCGATAATTTCACCTTGGATTGATGGATACAATGTAAGATTATAAACTGAAGCAACCCATGTGTTGCACATAGAGATGAGGAATGTACATGAAAAAGAATAGACTTCCAGTTATCTTCTGATAACTCTGAGTCAAAATCTTTAAGGTAGAGAGCGAAGGGCAGTGTCCTGAAAAAATTAGAAAATACAATTTGGAAATGAACCCCCTAACAAAAGGACTTATCTGTCTGTGATTTAGGGGCTATAAAGGAAATTGAGTGATTTTTTTGCATGCAAGATCTCTGATTTATAAGTAGCGAAAGAAGTGTGTGTGGGGCAAATCATATTTCCAAAAGAGAGATTCAAAAGAAGCAAAAATATTATCAATGTATAAGTTAGCAAGGGTTTTGACGCCTCTCAAGTGCCAGACTTGAAAGGCAGAATCTCCTAATACAGGCAGAAATAAATGATTTGCATTAATAGGGCTGCATAAAGAGAGGGATTAAATCCCAAAATGTGTTTGGAACTGGGTCCAAATCTTAAGTAAGGACTTGAAGAAAAGTGACTGGTTGGGAAAAGAATGCAGGAGCACAACAGAGCAGGCAGCGATGTGGATTGACAGGAGGCTGCCTCCAATTGCATTGATGCTAAACTAACCGAGCCCCAATTAAATCAAAAAGAAATATTACGGATATTAGTAGAACAATAATAAAACTGAAAATCTGGCAGTGCCAAACCACCTAAATGCTTGGGTCTTTATAGAAAACTTGACAAATTCTGGGTGTTTTCTTATTCCAAATAAAGGAAGAAATTAATTGGTCTATTGCAACAAAAAACACTCGGATAAACAATGGAATGCACTGAAATAAGTATAGAAATTTTGGAAAAATATTCATCTTTACAGAATTTATACAACCAACTAAAGAAAGGGCACCCTGCTTCATACATTCTAACAAAGGGTGAAAGTTGAGCTTAAAAAGATCTCCAAGGGATCAAGATCAAGAATTAAAATTCCTAAATATTTAAAACTGTTTAATGTGCCGGTTTAATCACTGCTTGAAATTTTTCTGACACCTGACACTTGACAAATGTGACATGTTCTACAGAATTTGACTACATCTTTATGTAATGCAGGCCAATATAAATGTTTTTTCTATTTTCTCCTGAGTCTCCTAATTCCTAAATGCCCCACTATTGGAATTTCATGAACCACTCTCAATATCTCATTTCTGTATCCAGATGATATAACTATCTGATGCACTAACGTCCATTTCTCATCTACTGAAACATGAGACGGTCTCCACTTCCACATTAACACATTACCTTGAAGGTAATAACATTCTGGAATACATTCTGCCTCTGTTTCTGAGTAAGCTGTCTGATATAAATGCTTTATTCATGGATCCTTCTGCTGTAACTCCATGAATTTAACTGAACTAACACTTCAGCTTCATTCTCCTCCATTCTCTCTCCCTGAACAATCTTATCAAAGATAGTATCAGCTAATTGAATATCAGCATCTTTTTCCTGTCTTTTAAATTCCTCCTCTTCCTGTTTTAACCTGTAACTTTGTAATCTTATTACTACACAATCTGGAAACAATCCAGGATGTTATTTCTGCAACACCTCTGTTGAATGCAACTCCACAGGCTGCTTGACTACAGTAGGTATCACTGAAATCTGTGATCCAGCTATATCATTACCTAAAATAAATAGAACCCCTGCAATGGGCAATTTTCCACTACTCCAACAATCATCTCACCTGTTTCCACTTATTCTTTTAATTCACCTTCCACAGTGGAATAGGTTTAGCATCTCCATGAATCCCATTTATTATTACTTTTTCCTACAATACTCCCTCTGAACAACAAATATCACTATCCCAAAACATAAAGGATTGACTAGCCCCTGTGTCTCTTATAATTTTAATATCTTTGCCTGCTTCACCCTGTACACATGGAAATACTTTATAATATGGGAAAAGTAAATTTCCAAAGACCTATAGAACAATGGAATTTACAGATTAGAGAGAGAGAAACATATATGAAGAAGGAGGGAAGGTTATGTCATGGGGCCATGGAGGATCTAAAAGGACGTTGTAAAACAGCCTTCGGGAAGCCTCCAGCCACTTTTGCAGAAGTCTGCTGTGTCCAGTAACCAAAGGTGGAGGAAAGCCTTTGGAATTTCCACTGTGGAGTGGTTGCTGTGGCAAACTTGCTGGCTTGCCTATTTAAATTTAAAATCTCTTTTGGATTGTTGCCATAAAGGGAATGTGTAGCTGGGAGTCAGGTTAATTAGGGATTTGTTATAGTATTAATTAACTGAAATCTTATGTATGTGCTTGAAATCTTTTGTTAATAAATGTTTTAATTTAGTTTTTAGATTTAAAATCTCTAAAGATGTTAGTGGACTCATTACTTCTGAATTCAGCGCACAAATCTTCTTGTAATAAATACAAATTACAAAACCGTTGTGATAGCGTGGCCAAGTTTTCCTTGTGGATTTGGTCCACCTAGCACACATCAGCTGCCATGTCATAACAAAATTGGGGGCTCTTTGCAGGATTTTTGAAATTCCTTGATTGGCTTGGAATTGGTGAAACTTAAGGCTATGAGTACGAGAAGCACATTAAACTTAGGAATTGGTGTGAAAGACTTTAAAGTGGTGAAACTGCAAAAATGGTTTTATCCATAGCTAAGGCTTTTCTGGGAGTAGAAGATATAACCTTGATTGATTTACAAAAAGTATCTAAGGGTAAATTAGCAAAATTGGCAGATAAATTACAGCTGTGGTGAACTGTAGGGGCAAAGAAAGTAAACATAATTGAAGTAAGGACGGGAGGCAGGGACACAAGGGAAGTCTTGATCCAACGCTTCTTCAGCTAGGCTACCAAAGATCAGCTTCAACCTCACGCCAGGGCTACCACCTCCATCCAGATGTCCCAAATGACCCTTTCATTTGCACCTAAAATCCACTTAATGCCTGTGCAATAAAGTATCCAGTCACTCATGTCCAGCATTACATACTGGCATTCCCTGCACCAGAAAGAAAATATGTGAAGTATACTCAGGCCATCAGAACCAATTTTAATCTTATCGTCACATTGAAATCATTATGACATTACAATTACTGGTGTTGATGTCCACACCAGTAGACATATAAACCAAACATAAATGAACAGAAAATCACCTATGAGCTGTCCCTCTCGTACTCATGGTGCCTTAAACTTACATTTCTGAATGCTATGTCTTCTTGCTTCCCCACCGACTGCTTGCAGGCACCAGCATTGGAGACAGCCTGCTGACTCTGCTGTCCTGTTGGCCTCGACGACCTTGGCAGATATCCTCTGGCCTGTGGAGCTTATGCTGGCCCTGCCTGGGAGGGTGCAGCCAGTGCCTCAGTTGTCATCTCACCAGTCATCACAGCCTCATTAGGTGCAACTGTCACTGGCAGAGGGGGCGGAGGAGCTGCTGCCATCATCCAGAGCGCCCTGAGAAGATCCTGCAGAGATGATAGGCAGCTCATACGCCAACATGAGGTCACTCTGGACCCCCCTGCTCACCATTGATGGATGGGCACCTAGTTGGGATACTGGATGCCTCATCCATCTCCCACACTGGTACTGACCACCTGAGGTCATTGCCTGTGTGAGGGCATGCAGGTCCGAGCGCAACCCCAGGAACTCCTGATTTTGTCCCTGCAGCTAGCTGCCTCTCCATGGGAGTCACCACTCTGTCAATGGAGAAGGCAGTGTGCTCGGCTATGAGGGTCACTGCAGTGTTCACGCTCAGCATGGACTCCTCCAAAATGGAGACCATTGCATGCATATCCTCATGGATCTCTGCCAGATCCTCCCACACATCTTGCTGGATATCCAGCATCTGCCGCCTAATGGATTACTCCAGATGCTCATCATCTGCCTTCAACTGAGCATCGTCCTGGTCCCCAGCAGCCCTCTGTTGCTGGTGCCCTGGGCACACTCTGCCTCCGCCTGCACCTCAAGCGAGTGCCCTCACCAATGTGCACCGACATTCTAGCTGCCAATCTAATGCCCATCAAGGTGCTGGTATTTGCATTGACCCCTGCTTCAGAGAGCGGGTGTGACGGAGGTGCTAGTGAAGCCCAGCGGCCGTCTGGCATCAGGGGTGGCCCTTTGGGATCCAGAAAGCAAGTGCATGTTGGCGAACCTAAAAGGGAGAACAAGGACATGTCAGTAAAGTCTCCACACTGTCACTGTGCATGCAAGCACCCTGGTGAGACATTGGAGATCTGTATCATTGGTGCCATTGTCTTTCAATGATCAATGGGGACTCCAGTTTCGAGGCTCTCATCAATGAAGAGACTACACTAGAAAGGTTGCACAATCCGAAAGTTTCACCTCTGTGCACTGCACTCTTACCTTCGTCTGGCACCCCTGCCTCTCCACGCCTGGTTGCACGGGGGGACCGTGCCAGCTCTCGAGCTCTAGGGCGTCCTGCTCAAACCTGCTGAGCAGCAGCAGAATGGATGGGCCTCCACCTGTACGTGCCCTCTCTACTTAGTTATGGCTTGTCTTCTCCTGAAAGGATAGAGGAGCATTGATTAGTCTACTCTCTACTTGCAGCGCCATTGCAGTATGGCCAACCATAGGTGAGGAACACCCTGCAGGGCACAACCGAGTCGTGGTCCTTGAGCCGCAAAGCAATCAGTCCAAGCAGCCAGGACTCACTCGCTTGGCTAGCTCCAGTGTCATTGACAGTTGGCTCTCAGATTCTAGCATCCCTGAGGTCCTCGGGAGAATGGCCACACCTTAACACTTCTGCACACTGACCCATGCCAACACGGTACTAACCCTTCCTGAGCGCAGCAGGTCATTGAAGCACTTCTGGCACTGCACCCATGTGCGCCACACTACGTCACGGTTACTAACCAGCACTCCCCCCATGCCCTCTTGGTGAAGTGTAATGGCCTCCTCCTCCCATCTCTGGGCCCAAGGGTGTCCCTCCTGGCAGCCACCTCCTCCAGGATGACAGCAAGGCACTCGTCTGAAAAGCGAGGATCATGTGCCCACCCGACCTGCCACCCCGCCTGCCGTGTCCAGCCGCATTTGACTCTATAACTTCGATATTGAAACCGCAAAACATGGCAGCTTCCGTGGCAGCATTCCAGGGGCTGTCTGGGCTGTTGTTAAACAGGCCACCGGGTTGTCATTGGACCCAGTGGCCGACTGGCCCCTGCCCTCACTCGGCTCTTCCCAACTAGTGAGGAGCCATGTTTCATGCTGGGCAGGCCTTAATTGGACTGCCAACGTGAAAGTACGGTCGGGGGCCGATAGTGGGTGGCGGACCGTTTCCCAGCCACTCGCGGGCCTGCCAACCGTGCCTGCCCAACGATCTCAAAATCCTGCCTATTATCTGTTTCTCTCTCTACAGATGCTGTCAGAACTGTTGAGTATATCCAGCATTTTCTGTTCATATTTCAGATTTCCACGGTGTTTTGCTTTTGTAAGCCAGGGGATCAATCTTGGTTCAGTGAGAAGTATAGAAAAGCATGCCAGGATCAGCATCAGGCACACCTGAAAATGGGATGCCAACCTGGTGAAGCTACAATTCAGGACTATATGCATTCTAAACACCAGACGCAGCATGTTATAGACAGAGCTAAGTGATCTCACAACTAACAGATCATATCAAAGCTCTATAGTCCTGCCACATCGAGTTGTGAAATATGGTGAATAATTAAACATTAACAGGAGTAAGAGATTCCAGAAACATCTCCATCCTCAATGATTGTGGAACCAAGCACACTAGTGCAAAACACAAAGCTGAAGTGTTTGCAACCATCTTCAGTAGAACTGCCAGGTGAACGATTTATCTCAGTCTCCTCCTGAAGTTCCACCATCGCAGATGCCAGACTTCAGCCAGTTCAGTTCAAAGAACAAAGAAAAGTACAGCACAGGGACAGGCCCTTCGGCCCACCAAGCCTGTGCTGATCATATTGCCTGTCAAACTAAAACATTTTGCACTTCTGGGGTCCATATCCCTCCATTCCCATCCTATTCATGTATTTGTCAAGCTGCCTCTTAAACGCCACTATCGTACCTGCTTCCACCACCTCCTCTGGCAGCGAGTTCCAGACACCCACTACCCTCTGCGTAAAAAACTTGCCCCGCACATCTCTAAATTTTTCTCCTCTCACCTTAAATCTATGTCCCCTAGCAATTGACTCTTCCACCCTGGGAAAAAGCTTCTGACTATCTACTCTGTCCATGCCAGTCATAATTTTGTAAACTTCTATCAAGTCGCCCCTCAATCTCCGTCGCTCTAGTGGGAACAATCAGAGTTTCTCCAACCTCTCCTCATAGCTAATAACCTCCAGACCAGGCAGCATCCTGGTAAACCTCCTCTGCACCTCTCCAATGCCTCCATACCCTTCTGGTAATGTGGTGACCAGAATTGCACAGAATATTCCAAGCGTGGCCTAACCAAGGTTCTATACAGCTGCAGCGTGACTTCCCAGTTTTTATACTCAATACCCCTGCCGATGAAGGCAAGGATGGGGGTGAGAAGGGGAAGCCTGGGCAGGTTAGCCCACTGAGGCCTCAGGTGGGAAGAGAGGGGTGCCTCCAATACTGATTCCCTTTCCCAATTGGGACAGGCCCTCCAAGGTCTGCTCCTTCCCTGGCACATCATTTCATGTTTTTTAAACAAAAGACAAACTTTATTGTATATGAAAGAATTAAACAAAACACTCATTATTAATTTAATAATATGGTTTATAACTACGTATGTTATGCACTCAGGTTTACTTCTTACTTTCCCAAGAATTCTCTTAAAATACATAGCAATCTTAAAAGTTAAAAATAAAAACAAAAAAACTGCAGATGCTGGAAATCCAAAACAAAAACAGAATTACCTGGAAAAACTCAGCAGGTCTGGCAGCATCAGCGGAGAAGAAAAGAGTTGACGTTTCGAGTCCTCAGACCCTTTGACAGAACTTGAAACTCTTTTTCAAAAAACTCTATTGAAAAACTCTATTTCAACTCTTTCTTGGACTCGAACTCAAGTTCTGTCGAAGGGTCATGAGGACTCGAAACGTCAACTCTTTTCTTCTCCACCGATGCTGCCAGACCTGCTGAGTTTTTCCAGGTAATTCAATCTTAAAAGTTATTTACTTATATAGGGACCACCCATAAGTATGCCACAGTCCTCTGGAGAATTCTCCTCAGCTCCAGCTATTCCATGAGGCAAAACTTTAACTTATCATCTCTTGACTGTGGATGGCCCACTCCCTTGTTCTGACTACCTTTCAAAAATTTTAAGCTGATTCAGCTGATTACTTTCTTTTGTAATAAGACACTGAGGTCTACTGTAAGTTCTCCCATTATCTTCAAACTCGGCAATATTCCAGTTTCTGTTCTCTCACAAGATTCAAACTGAGATTAAGGCTCACATGCCTTTCGCATCATCAATGAAGTTAGTATTTTATTATGCTTTCAGTGCATGTCTATCTAACTGCCAATTACTTTGGCTATATTCTCTCAGTGATCTGCAACCCACATGAGGTCCAAACTTCAACTGAAAAACTATCTCAGCAAATACCCAGATAAATTGAAACAAGGGAACTGTAGAGCAAAGGGTTAACATCATAACCTTCCTAAGCTCCACCCATCTCCATAACAATGTAGCCTGTTCTGGGCTGTCCTCAAACTGACCTTTACAATTTCTTCTTTGATCTGGTGAATAAATGGACTTTACAAACTTTCAGGGTTTACTGAATGTTTTTAATCTAATTTAGCTCTACCTTGCAAAACAAAACATCTCTCTAACACAAAAACAGAATTACCTGGAAAAACTCAGCAGGTCTGGCAGCATCGGCGGAGAAGAAAAGAGTTGACGTTTCGAGTCCTCATGACCCTTCGATTGTTTTTAAAACATCTCTTTAGACTGCTATTACTGCATGCTTTGCAGACATCACATCTCCAGTTTTATCAAGTAAGCCCACCTGCAGTTTTATAGCTCTATCTCTTGTGATTTAATTAGACAAACATGGATCACCTTTTGAACCTTTCAGACAATCTCTAAAGCCAAGCATTTTAATTACCTTGCCTTTTTAGCTGTTAACCTCTTAAGTCAACATGGCCCCAATCTTTTAAGTGTAATAGGCTCCAATCTTACTTTAACTGCATCTATTCCACTTTCTACAGCTAAACTTTAATTCCTAAAACTAAAAATTATATTCTATAACACATGAACCCATGAACTAGATATTCATAACAATCAAAAGGCCTCATAATTTTGAACCATTAAATCAAATCTCCTCTCAGCCATCTTTCCACCTAGGGAACAGCTTCTCTCGTCTCCACATAACTGAAACTCCTCATTCTTGGACCACTCTGTTAAAAACTAAAGCAAAATACTGCAGATGCTGGAAATCTGAAATATAAACAGAAAATCCTGGGAATACTCAGCATGTCGGTGCAGACACGACGGGCCAAGAGGCCTCTTTCTGTGCCCTAAACTCTCTATGATTCTATGTCAGGTACCATCTGTGAAGAGAAACAGAGTTAATGTTTCAGGTTGACGACCCTCCAGATGAAAGGTCATCGACCTGAAACATTAACTCTGTTTCTTACCACTCTAGTGAATCTCCTCTGCACTCTCTCCAAGGCCTTGATATCCTTCTCAACACATGATGCCCAGAATTGAACACAATACTCCAGCATGCTTATCAAAGCTCAGCTTCACATGTGGTTCAGATGGAGGATTCCCGTATACCAAAGGCAATACTTTAGAGCCAGCTGAGTACGGGATCCCACACTGCAGAACATCCCAAACTTAGATATAAAGACAATCTGAAAGCTAAGATCACAGCAATACATGGGGGAAAAAAAATAACATTGGACAGACCCAAATGGAGAAGTGTCTGTCATCAAGTGATTTCAACATTTGAGGAAATAAGTTAAGTACATTTAGGGAAAGTGAGTGTGGTGCAAAGCCAGTGCCCCCTTTCATCCCTCCATCACTAATTTTATATGTAGTATTTGAAATCAATTAAGCAAATCTAGACTTGGCCTAACGTCACACATGAGACAACATCAACCTCAACTGGAAACCTTTTCTTTTTGCTGAACACTCATCTGTCGAAGGAAAATCCATCATCAACTCCATCTGAGGCCTGACCGCTGACTTATAAAAGTTCAGTTGGCTTTTCTTTCACTGCAAATATAGCACATCTCCTATGTAACTGGGAATATGACAAATTTTTTTGGCTAAGGCTAATGCATCTGTTAAATTCTTTTGTATTGCTGTCACTGAACACTGGCTTAGAAGTTTAAATGCCCAATAGCAAAAAAAAGGCAAAGTAACAAATGCCACAAAAAGGATTTCTTAAGCATTTTGTATCCTTGTACTTATGTCGCCCAAGGGGTTATTGCATGCAGTGTTTCTGCTCTGCACGCACAGGTGCAGTTTCAAATGAAATCCCACAACTGACATAACTCTTCAAAAAAAAAATTAATTGATCTATAAGGAAATCAAAGTGCAAGAAAACTATCTGATGAATCAGTGGCCTTAATTATTCACTGAAAAAAATAGTTTTATTAATTGCTTGACATTACTTGATCTTATGATTACGTGCATTTAATAAAGTATAAAGCATATATCATGTCTCTGTATAAAGTGAATTTACTAAAATGGAAACCATTGCATTCCAGTCTTTTTGGAATTTAAAAGTTCTTTCCCCTTTAAAAAGACCAACACTTGTTTTACATACCTTAGTGTGCAGGTTACATGTATCTTAGATTATTTGTATAGGTTAGTTCTCTGCCAACCACAAAACATGTAAGTCAACATAATTCTTCCTGATGAATGGCATTCCTATTGCTATTGCCGAATATGTTTAGTTTGCATAAGATGAATGTACTTCTGCAACTATGCCACCACCAAATTTTCTTGGTTATGCCCCTTGCAATATCTTGGATGGAGAAACTTTTTACTTTCTGTAGAATAACAAATATCCCTTTTTAAGTAAGACTTAAGTACCATGATTTTCTTGGAGTTGAACTTTGCCCAACTGCACATTTTCTTATTGGATAAGTTCCAGATTTGCGTTATATTTGCAGTGACAAAAAAGCAAACTGAACTTTTATGAGTAAGTGGTCAGGCCTCAGCTGGAGTTGATGATGGATTTTCCTGTCGCTTCGACGGATGAGTGTTTAGCAAAAATAAATGGTTTACAGTCAAGGTTGATGTCATCACATGTGTGATGTTAGGCCAAGTCTCAATTTGCTTAACTGATTACAATCCATGCGTGAATGGATCTTAGCCTCAGTTGATGAGTGGTGGATGGCAATGGACCATGAATGCCCCATCCCTGATCTTCCTTTTTTGAAAGATTAGTTTCCCAGGTTATATACGAATTTATGTAGCATTTTCGGATAGGAAAATTCAAAATTAATATTTTACTCCACTTTCTCCAACAGTTGCAGTTATTTCTCATGGACCATTCATGTTTAAAAGATCTTATTGACAAGAAAAGACCATTAATCCATTTAAGGTGTGCAGCCAAAACATAAAGGCCTGTGACATTATCCAATGACCAGTATTACTTCTGACTATTTGTTTGACTCAATTCATACGTTAATAAATGAAGCAGAAGTGCAGCATTATGTAGATGGTGTCAAAATCTCGTTTATTTAGAAAATGGATCGAGATATTGGATCACATATATAGTGCAGGTGCCCATATGGCAGTTGGGGATGCTGGGATGGAGAGGGCCAGCAAAAGAGTGGGGAGCTGGTTTGGGACAGCTCCCCAAGGTATCCTGCCCCCAGGGCATTTTCCCATCGATGGCCTGTGATACAGACCGGTTTCCCATTCCAAGGAAGCAGGCAGCCAATTTGACTAATTAGAGGCCCAAGTGACCGTTTTACAGAGCCATCAGCAGGGCAGCCCCCTGCCACATGGGGAGGCTGCCAGCTTAATAGAGGCAACCTCCCTGTGACTGCCTGGGAGGTCAGTGAAGCTAGATACTTGATGGCCCAAAGAGAAACTCGGGCGAAGGGAAGGCACCCTCCATGGCTCCAAAGATCTTCCAAGAAGGGTCTCCCCTTTGACCTTTGGCACTTTGAATTTTTCATTATTTTCACTTACCGCTCCAAGGCTTAAGGTCTCCAGCCTGCCTCAGCAGTGATCACCTCTCTGGTGGTGCTGTTGAGGCATCAGAACTGCCAGCCAATTAGGAGGCTGCCTGTGGTAAAATTGCCGAGCCAGTCCCACTGCTGGCAAGTGCAGGATGGGAACCAGCCAGTGTCTGGGAAAAAGGGGAATGGTTAAAAGTGGTGAAAAAATGCAGAGGAAGCTTTATAGACTGGACCACCAAGAACAGCTGATCCTTTGTAGCTAGAATGGGTATGGCAGCTTTAAAAGTGGCAGTAATGTGTACCATCCACAAAATGCACTGCAGGAACTCACCAAGGCTCCTTACACAGCACCTTCCAAACCCATGACTGCTAAAAGTAGTGGCCATAAAGACAACATGAAAGATTTTTATATTCTGGGAAAGGTAACTTACAAAGCAAGTTAAGAACAAGGGGTTTAAAGATGAAAGAGAAAAAACATTTAAGGAAAGATTGAAAGCTGCATGAGGTGTGTGGCCATGTGATATCTTGAAGAGTGTGCTGTGTGAGGACAAACATGTGAAGTAAGCAGCCTCTAGCCACCTCAGAGAAGTGTTTGTTTGTTTCAGAAAGCAAGGTTTTGTTACAAAGCTTGGATTCCTGCTGCTGAGTTAGGAGAGAGAAGCCTGTGAAATACCGCCCCTCCCCCGCATAAGCAGCAGAGGGTGCCTTGTGGTAATGTTACTGGATTATATTTTATAGATTAAGAATCTATAAGAAATGTTACCTGGAAAAGGAGTGTTTATTTTTGAGTCTAGCTAAGTCAAAATCTTCTGGGAAATGTTATGAGACTAAATTTAAATGTGTAACTGTAATCTTATGTGTGCAAGTTTGCTTTTCTTTTGTTAATAAATATTTTAATTTAGTATTTAAAATTTCCAAAAGTGGTGGTGGAATCTACACTTCTGACTTCAGTATACATACCTTCTCTTAATAAATACAAATTGCAAAATCGTTGTGATAGCTTGACCAAGTTTCCCTCGGGATTTGGTCAGTCCGGCAATTAACACCTGCCATATCGTAACAAAGATAAAAAATTCAGTTGCCTGGATTTTGGAGTAAAAATAAAGGTGAGGCCAACAGCGCTCTCCATTATGAAGTACAAATCGGACAGCAACTTGCTGTGAATACACCGGCACAGTTAAAGGCCAAAATCAGGAAGCTGGTATTTGTTATCGTTTTAAGTCCATATGATTCTTCTTCAGAACAGTTCTGAAGAAGAGTCATACGGACTCAAAATGTTAACTTTGTCTTTCTCTCCACAGATGCTGTCAGACCTGCTGAGTTTTTCCAGCAATTTTTATTTTTGTTTCAGATTTCCAGCATCTGCAGTATTTTGCTTTTATTTAAGTTGGTATTTGTGTTACCCTGTTCTTCCAGAAGCTATGCTGTACTGATATCCAATCCAGAAACTCACCATTGAAACACATGCATGTGTGAATTTTCTGTATCCACTGAATACCATGAAACAGACCAGAAAAAGTAACTGCAGTAGTTAAGGCTCTGGAATTGTACCCAAAACTGGAATTCAATGCTGGAATTTCTGGTGGAGAGCTGTTGGATTTTACATGTCTGTTATGTTCAAAGAGAATTGACCTGAATGTGTGCTTGCTGTCACAGATGTTTGAACATTAGTTTACAAATCATGGAATACTGAATGATTACATTATTTTAAGTGGGTTTCCTCATGACTGAAAAGTCCTATGTGAGATTGGCATGGATGTCCACAGAACTGGCAGTTCATGTTGTCGTTGTTGGTGCTTGGGGGAACTTCTGCAACTGTGTCACCTCTGGCCTTGATCTGGATACGTCAGTTGTTGCAACCTTGGCATAGATGGTCTTCAAAACATACTGAACCAAATTTCAATGCCTGCCTCCAAAAGGGCCAGTCAGCTGCAGTGTTTTCCCAAGAGAGGTGGTCTGCAATACAGAAGTTTATGATGTTCTTTTTTATGATAGGTTGCGGGGAAACACAAACTAGCCTCTCCATTTCCTGGTTTTATAAGAGGGAACAGCCTTTACTGTTTACTCCATTTACTTTGATAATGGATTGTTTGAAATGTTAACACGCAATCTGACAAAGAATTCTAATTTTTCATTATGATCAGGTGTGCAATCAAACTTGTACATACACAAAGGAAGCCAGCAATTTCTAACAATTGCTTTATCTTGTGATGGAATCAATGGTCAAAGTTTGTATTTTTTGAGAAAGATCCTAATTGAAAAGGGAAATAGAAACCGGGAACTGAGAAAGGAAACTGACCCTACCAGTTTCTAAGGAAACTAAGACTGAAGCTGGGATTGGAAACCAAAACTTCTGGAGAATCTGGAACTGGTTGAAAGCATATAAAAGGACACAGACCCATCAGAGTTCAGCTAGTCCAGTGGTGTAGTACAGCCAAGCTGAAAAAGACAAAGACTAGATCAGAACCTGAGAAAAAGCAACAATATAGCTGCTGCAGCTGTTTCTGTTACTTGAAAATAACATTGGTGGATTTGTGCCATCCAGTTTGAGTTAAGGAGCTTCTGCAGATGTGTGCCATTTTTGGTGAAGACCCCTGCAACTTGGGATGGTTTTGCGCTGTGGTCGGCTGGGGATCAGGCTACATCATAGAAGAAGAGGAGCTGAAATTCTTCTTAAGGAACATAGAGTTCTGAAGGACTTTCTAATTGAGTTTGATGATCTATATGCTGAGGAGACTGCTGAGCCACTTCGTAAGATCTATCTTAGTCGTATCTGCCATTTAATGAGTAAATTATAGTTTGTAATCAACTGCAATTTGTCCGTTAATTCATGTTTAACTAATGTTGAGTTTGGGTTTTAGAGAATAGGTGATTAACTAAGATAGTCTTTAGTGTTTGTTTTGTTTGACTCTTGTATAGTAAAAATTCTTCTGTTTCAAACCATGGAATCTTGTGGCTTTATTCTTTTAGTAAATAACTGGGATTTCAGATTTCTTCTATTTAAAAAAAAGTTACTGGTCTTACCAAGATCATAACTATCTTCGAACAATCTTTGTAAAATCTATCTATGGCTTGATTTCCTGATTGTTCTTCAAAGAAAGATAAATCCTTCTAACCCTTCTTGTGGTCTTCCGATCTCTATCTACATCACCTTTATGAAAAATACAGCAAAGGAACTCCATGAGCAACCACCTCACATAAGCCACCGTAAGGAATTGTGTTGAGAATCTATGGTATGATATGGCTTCTGGAAAAGGTACTTAAGCTTTGTTGGATTGATTTGAGTTCCACTGAATAAATACTGTGCCATTCAGTCTCCAACTACCCTCTTTGCTTTGATGTTCACTCTTATCGATAAATAAGTCTGATAAAATAATCTAGCTTATACGTACTTGTTTCAACACGTTTGTTTGCAGGTACCTGCGGGATCTCCAGCAAGCCATCCACTCTAATTTATGGTTAATGGGGAGATTTGGGCTACCCTAAATAATACAGCAGAGAATAGGTACTACTATAGATTTCAGCAGTGCTTCCAGAGCACACAAGATTACAATCAGGCAGTCCAAGACATTTAGATTTTGGTCTCATTTAAATTTTGCCAGAGATTTGCAGATGCCAAATGGGTCTTTCACTGCAGTTTGTTGATATTGGTGCATGAAGCCAACTGACAGGTAGGACCTCTTGGAGCAGAGGGTTGGGGAAAGCAGATTCTTGTGGGGTGGTAAGAAGCGAGGATTGGATAGGAGTGGGCTTGGAGGTTTTTGTGGTTCTACAGAAATCTAAAAGAACAAGCAAAACTGTGCTGTTCTTGAGTAACCTCTTTTTAAGGACAAATATGGTGGCATTTTGTGGCTGTAAGTATGGTAAAACTATCATTTTCTGTGAAACCTCTGGCATCTACACGTGCACAGTTAAAGCTAGAAAACCAGAAGTTACTGTCAGTAATTCCCTGCTCGTCCACAGGGTGTGCTGTTAAAGTCCCACAGATGACAAGTGATAAAAATCACTAAACTGCTGAGAACTTCTCCCTTTATGCTGTAATAATGCTGTTCAAATCCCTTGAAAAAGTTACACCTTGTTAATGAGATTTTTAAAGATGTAGTAAGTCATAAATTCTGCTGGACAATGTTGCTGTCTCTGGAAAATTAATCTTATATTCATGCAAAGTCAAATTTCTCCATTATGATGAAAAATCCAGTTTTTAAAGAAGTTTCTTAGTGATACTTCAGCTTCTAATGTGTATGTCCCAATGTTTATTTCAGCATCCGTAAAATTTATAGAAATTAAGGATAATCAGCATGTTTTACTTCCTGGTTTGCTATTTGTGAGAATGCATCCAAATAGTTGGATACCTAGCATGTTTCATGACATCAGTGTTGTTGGACACCTGGAGATCCCCTTGACTTGATGGCGATTAACATTGAGAAAAGTAAAATCCATGCCACAGAGATTGCTTGATCTTTGTGAGCAGCTTTCTTCAAGGTCAATGGTGAGCACCAAGCCTCTGCTGCTGACTGCAAAATACCTGCTGGTGACCTGGGGCAGAATCTTGCTGTCAGCGAGCAGGGGGCGGGGCCTGCTCACCAACACGTAAAATGATGTGGGATGATGTCAGGCGGAACCCCCGATATCACCCCACCCCATTTAAATTTTCAGGAAGGCGGGGGTGCAGCAAACTCAGCTGCCGGCCGGCCAACCTGTCAATGGCCAAATGAGGCCATTGACAGGATCATTTAACCAATTAAAGGACCTGCCTGACCAACCTTAAGTTGGCGGGCAGGCCAAGAGCCATGGCGGCAAATAGAGAAAACATGAAACCTCATCCAGCGGCGGGATGAGGTTTCATGCAGGGTTTTAAAAATTGTAATAACGTTATTCTGTAAATTATGAACATGTCCCAACTCGTGTGACATTGTCACATGAGGGGACATGTAAGGGATTTTTCTTTTCTCAATGTTTAATAGTTTTAAAAGTTGAAGCGATCTCCCTGCGGCCGCACTTAGCCTCAGGGAAATGTGTGCTCTTTCATGTGCATGCGCAAAAGAGCGCACTCTCGCTTTTAGGGATACCTCCCACCCACACAGGGACCGCAGAGCGGATGTCACGCTGGGTGGGTCTTAATTGGCCTGCCCACATAAAATGGCAGTGCAGCCCCGATCGCTGGTGGCGATTGGGTCCACGCCCGCTGGTGATTGGGTCGGACCTGCCTGCCCGACAGGCAGAAAATTCTGCCCCTGGAATTGGTGGTCAGCACAGCTGTTCATTACACTTACACTTGCCCACAGACTCTATGGACATTTGCACTGGATGTGCATTAAAAATTTGTTTACCTATTTTATATCTTCTTAAATCTCCAATAATAATTAAAATCTGAAGGAGTGACGCTCTACAGTTGTAAAAGTTCATTTTTAGTGCCAGAGAAGTTGTTGTTCAGTAAATAAGACTTATCATACCGTAAAAAATCCACTTACACTAGAATGGACAAACCTTAACTACTTCTGAAATAAAAACAGGAAGTGCTGGAAAAACTTAGCAGGTCTGGCAGCATCTGTGGAGAGTGAAACAGAGTTAATGTTTCAAGTCCAATATGACCTTTTGGAACTGTAGCTATTTGTGGTTGATTATAAGTTATAAATTACACATAAAATGACAGATACAACTAAGGCAGATCTTACAAATTGGCTCAGCAGTCTACCCAGCATATAAATCACCAAACTCAGTCACAAAGTCCTTCAAAACTCTATGTAATTACAAAGAATTTCAGCTCCTCTTCTTCTAGGATCCCAAGCTAACAGCAGTGCACAACCACCCTGAGTTCAATGGGCACGGTTTTCAGCAAAATTGGCATACATCTGCAGAATTTCCTCAACTCGGTCTGGATGGCACAAATTCACCAATATTATTTTCAAATAACAGAAACAGCTGCAGCAACTATATGGTTGCTTTTTCTCAGATTCTGGATCTAGCCTTTGTCTTTTTCAGCCTGCCTGTACTGCACCACTGGATTCATCATCAACTGAGATCTGATTGCTCTGTGTCCTTTTGTATGCTTTCAACCAGTTCAAGATTCCCCAGTTTCTTTACAAAATCTAAAGGGTCAGTTTCCTTTCTCAGTTCCCGGTTTCTATTTCCCTTTTCAATTAGGGTTTTTCTCAAAAAATACAAGCTTTGACCATTGATTCCATCACAAGATAAAGCAATTGTTAGAAATTTTTGTGTATGTCCAAATTTGATTGCACAACTAATCATAATGAAAGATTAGAATTCCTTGTCAGATTGCATGTTAACATTTCAAACAATCCATTATCAAAGTAAATGGAGTAAACAGGAAACTGCCCTCTTATAAAATCAGGAAATGGAGAGGCTAGTTTGTGTTTCTCCACAAATTGTCATAAAATAGTTTTTTAAACTTCTGTGTTGCAGACCTTGTGGAGGCAAGCACTGAAATTTGGTTCAGCATGCTTTGAGGACCATCTATGCCAAACCAGCAACAGCTGAGATGCCCAGTGGAAGGCCAGAGGTGACACAGTTGCAGTAGTTCCCCCAAGCAGCAACAAGGATAATATGAACTTGCCAGTTCCGTGGATGTCTAAGCTGATCCCCCAACAGACTCTTCAGTCATGAGAAGACCCACGGAAAATGATGAAATGAGTAGGCATTTCGTGATTCATAAACTAAAATTCAAGATCTGCGACAGCAAGCCTCTTTGCACACATTAAGGTCAATTCACTTTGAGCAATAAGTCTTGTAAAATGCAACAGTTCTCCAGCAGAATTTCAAGCACTGAGTTCCAATTTTCGGTACAATCCCAGAGCCTTAACTATTCTAGCTCTAGATTCCAGGTTTGACCAATAAACTGTTTTTGGGGCGGAGTTTATGTATGTGTCGCTGTGTTCCAGAGCGTGTTGATTTCAGTCCCACTGTGGAAACACGTGGCGCTGTTGAGACTGAGGCAGACAAGCGCCTTCTCTTTTTCTCCCACTGTGTGACTCATTCACAGGTTATTTATAGCCTTTTCGTCGGGAATTCAGTTCGAGCTTTTGGGAACAGTAGTGAGGATGGAGACGTTAGACCGCTGGAAGATTTGTTTGTGTCTTTTTGTTACAGTGCTCAGCTCTTCTCTTGGTAGGAGCAGTTGCTATTAATGTTTATTGGTGGATTTGTTTGAGCAAACTCGTCATTTGCATATTGCATGTATAAAGTATTTGTATTTTTTCCTTAACCTTTTCACAATGTAATTATCTTCAGATGTCGACTTCGGTTCACTTAGCACACGGTGGTTCAATCTGTTTGACTTCGCGAGATTAATGTGAACGAGCCTTTAGCTTTTTCCTTGTAATTAATGGGCAGTTATTGCCACTTTTTAAGGAACGGGTTTCGCAGTTTTTGGCAAGGCTTAGTATTATATATCAGCGACATTTTTTTTTGCCCAGTAAAATAGAAACAATTGATTGTACACACCTTTGGCAATTATTTAACTGTAACACTTTAAAGGAGTTTGTTTTGCGGGGATTGAGTTCAATGATTCAGAGTAACGTGTAGACATTTATGTCGAACTCCGAAAATTTTTAAAAAAATTTCATTTATGTCTCAATTGCTTTAGCGTTTGGAAATCTGACTTCGCTAAAGGTCAAATTGCGTTTAATTTATAGGTTAGGAAGTTGAACGTGATTGCGACCTCCCACTGGCCAGAAATGACCTTTTGGAACTCTGTAACTCACACTGTTCTATAATAATCAGTTGTTTCCATTTCAGAGTGTAGGATATGAGCGAGAACTCGCACTGCACATGCAAACTTTTCCCTTTTTTGGGGAGGGACGACGTCCTAATCATTGGGCCTATTTGGCTGTTTTTTTTTCGATTTGGCAGGATCTAAAGAACGCTTTTAAGGATGGGCACCAGTATAAAATACTGAGCCTGGCTTCTTTCATGCTGTAGTGGCCTTTTATTCTCTAAGCATTTAATTTTCTTAATTCAAATCGGCTCAGTTGGTGATTTCATTGAATTTACAGAATCTGTAAAAATCTTAATAGTTTTAAAGTTAAAGTGGAAAGATTTAAATTTAACTCGAATAACTTCTTAATGCAGGAAATTTTGAAGGGCTTCACAGATCACTTTTCAGAATATTCATTGCCAGAGCAAACAGACAGTTATACCCAGCAAGGTATTAGAAATAGAAAATGAACTATGTGACCAGGTAAACTTGCTTCCAACAATTACCATAAAAATCATGTTGGCTGGTAAACTCTGACGTTTCAGCCTAAATTGTGTTCGAGATTTAAGAGTAGTGTTTGAACCCTCAACCATCTGATGTTGAAGTGTGTCTATGAACTGAGCAAAGCAATTTTTGTTTAATAAATAGTACTCTTAAAATACTTGTATATTTGTATGGTGAGAAATATTAAGATTATCTAAATGTAAGAGTTTGTTTTTGTTAAATATTGGAATTCTTTTTAGGACTTCTATGTGCAGTGTCCTTGAAAGCACTGCAGTATTTGTATAGAGTGATACAATCAGTCACGTGGGAATATCATTCCATTACTGACAGGTTCTCCTAGTATAAGCATAGTAAAAATGGAATGGGAAAATCATGGCTCCTGCTTTGTCGGTTGTAGCATTTTACTGCCCTGTCCCTAGATCGTAGTGTTTCAAGCTTTTTTAAAATTTTAAATAAAGCTTTTACCTTTGAATTTTGAGAATAATGTACCTATTAATATACCCAGAGTCCAACACAACAATGCACTTTTAATGACTAATCCAAGCTAAAAGGATTAGTTTTAAACTGGTTATTTAGATGTGATCTGTGTATTTGGAACTGTAGGACTCTTGTTTGGGATTTGGCTGGGGAGCAGCTAATGCTTAACAAGGCAGAAATGAATATGAAACCATGAGTTTAAGTATAAACAATTCAATCCCATTGTGGTACTTCTAATATTGGGACAGTGCTTTCTAATAATGATGCAGCACTGTGTTCCAGTACAACAACAACATTGGGCAATTTTCCACTTTGTTTGGTAGATGTCAAAGTCTGGTCTAGAAGAAGGACAAATCCAATCTAGCTAGGAGTTCTGGTGAAGAGTCATACGGACTCGAAACGTTAACTGTGTTCCTCTCCGCAGATACTGTCAGACCTGCTGAGTTTTTCCAGGTATTTTTGTTTTTATTTCTAGCTACTTACTGCCCAGTCAGCCTACTTACATCAGTAAAGTGATGGAAGAGGTCATTGACAATTGCTATCAAGGGGCACCTAGTTACCAATAACTTGATCATTGCTCAGGTTGGGTTCGCCAAGAATATTTGACTTACTTAAATAAAAGTAAAAAAAACTGCGGATGCTAGAAATCCAAAACAAAAACAAAAATACCTGGAAAAACTCAGCAGCTTTGGCAACATCTGCGGAGAGGAACACAGTTAACGTTTCGAGTCCGAATGACCCTTCAACAGAACTAAGGAAAAATAGAAGAGAGGTGAAACATAAGCTGGTTGGGGGGGGGGGGGGGGGGGGGGGGGGGGGGTGGTTCACGGGGTGGGACAAGTAGAGAGAGAAGAGCAATACTTTTTCAAAGTAGGCATTCCTTGAAGAGAAGTGGCAGTCAATTAAACACTAAGATAAAAGCAAAAAACTGCGGATGCTGGAAATCCTTGACTGCCACTTCTTTTCAAGGAATGCCTACCTTGAAGTATTGCTCTTCTCTCTCTACTTGTTCCACTCCCCCTTAAACCAGCTTATATTTCACCTCTTCTATTTTTACTTAGTTCTGTTGAAGGGTCATTTGGACTCAAAACGTTAACTGTGCTCCTCTCCGTAGATGCTGCCAGATCTGCTGAGTTTTTCCAGGTATTTTTGTTTTTGTTTTGGATTTCCAGCATCTGCAGTTTTTTGCTTTTATCTGTGTGTTTAATTGACTGCCACTTCTCTTCAAGGAATGCCTACCTTGAAGAAGTATTGCTCTTCTATCTTTACTTGTCCCACCCCCCCTTAAACCAGCTTATATTTCACCTCTCTTCTATTTTTACTTAGTTCTGTTGAAGGGTCATTCAGACTCGAAAGGTTAACTGTGCTCCTCTCCGCAGATGCTGCCAGACCTGCTGAGTATTTCCAGGTATTTTTGTTTCCATTAGACATACTGTCTAATTACAGCTTTGGTTCAAACACGTACTAAAGGGCTGGATTCTAAAAGTGAGATAAGCGACTGCCTTTTGCACCATGGCAGCATTTGACTGAATTTGGGATCAGGGACCTCTAGTAAAATTGAAACAAATGGAAATCAGGTGAAAACTCTCCACTGGCTGGAGTATATAGCACAAAAGGAAGATTTTTGTGGTTATAAGATATAGTCCAGATGTAATTTTAATCTTTATAAAACCTTAAGATTACAATTTGTGTACTGTGTACAGTTTTGTGTTCCACAGCATAGGAAGGATGTTGAAGCAATTCTGAGACTACAGCGTAGATTCACTAGAACGCAACCCAGCATGAGGAAATACAGATATGAAGAAATATTCATTTAGGACTCTTTTTGTTAGAGAAAAGACAATTGTGATAATTTGATTTTTTTTAAAGCATATGAGGAAATTAGCAAAGCAGATAGAAACAGACTGCTTCCAGTGGTTGAGTGAGCAGTCTAAACCAAAAAGAAATTGATGTAAAAGATTCCCGACAAACCTTTCTGCAAAGTTGAGGCTGTGGATTGTAGCGGATTGCACTACCAGGATTAGTGATTGAAGCTGAGATCATGTCAACGTTCAAAATATTGGTTGTGAAAGATAAAGGGCTTAGGAACAGGGCAGGCACATGTAATTAAGATTTCTGGTCTTGTGAAGGTTAAACACTAACACTGATCGGGCAAAAAGTTTGTTTAATTCTATGTAGTCTAATCCTTCTACTTCTATCTCCCAACATTTTGCCTACTATTTCTATTGCTGTTTCACCTGACAACTACTGGAATAACTATTCGTGGCTTTTCATCTCTACATCTGACTCTTGTGTCTTACAAAGGCAAAATACTGTGGATTCACAAAATCTGAAATAAAAACAAAATGCTGCGAATACTCATAGGTCAGGACAGCATCTTTGGGGAGAGAAACAGAATTCATGTTTCAGGTCTGTGACCTTTCATGAGAAAAAGTTAGGTATCTTAACTCCAATTCCTTCTATGCCAGACTCCCCAGGTTCTGCTCTAAATTCACTGTGGAACATCCAGAAGTTTGCTGACTTGCACAGGACTCCACTCACCTGTTTCTTTATCTGTGTCATACATCACTTGTTGTAGACTTCACAATCCTTGTTCTTACCTGCAAATCCTCACGGCCTTCCCCCTCTGTAACATCTTCTCTACTTTCCTGCTCTCTCTTTTCATACAGCACTAGTCTACAAATGTTTCTCATTTCTGTGCACTCCACCAATGGTGTGACATTCTTCCTGGGACCCGCACACCTCCACCATGCTTCATTTTTTCAGCATTAAAACCTCTTAGGCAGTGCATTTGTCAGCCTTTGTTAATGTCTTTTCTGTTTGGTTAGACCCCAACTATGATATGGTTTTGGACATTTTGCTGCTTTAAAGGTGCAATGCTAGTGTAGCCATTCTGTAAAGCAATATGATTGTGATCTGACACTCAAAGATGCATAGAATACTGAGTAATAGATTCCAATCTATTGCCCTAACATATCACCCTGCTGCTAAAGTTGATGCATGTTGATATACATAAATAATAAAATGATCAAAAACCACAATTAAAAGCACTGGGATGAGTGTCTGTGGTTTTGCATGCATAACTTATAAAGTGCTTTTTCTTAGCAGTCTTACCACAGGTTCCTGAGCACACCTTGGGAAGAGTGGAGAGGATTTTCTAAACCCATTCCTTGCCTGTAAATAAGGAGACAAATAAGATGAATTATCTGGTGGGATTGTTGGACACCCGCTTAATTGAGTTTTCCGGCGGACCTTTCAAAGAGTGCTCAGCAGGCAGGAGGCTATTTAAATATAAAAATCAAAACCCTACTTGCAATTTTTGTAGAGAAAGGGGCTACTCCCTGTTTTCTAGAACTTGAGTGGCCTAATTTGGACTCGAACAACGAAGAGTCTACCACAATGTTTATGGCAACATGCTGCTTCAGTATCTGAGGAGTTACGAATGAAACCAAATGCCCAACATTCCCACTTGTGACCTTACAGACCTTACTGATGAAGCAGCTGAAGGTGGTTGGGCTTAAAACACTACTCTGAGTAACTCCTGCATCAATATCCTGAAGCTAAATGATTGGCTTCAACAGCCACTATCACCTTCCTTTACGCAAGGAATGACTGCAACCAATGGACAATTTCCTCCTGACTTCCAGTCATTAAATTAGGGTTATTTGCCTTTATGTCAAGAGCACCTCAAGAATTGAGCTCTTTTGTCCATGTTTAGACCAAGGCTGTAATTAGGTCTGGAGCCGAGTGCCCTTGGTGGAAACCAAGCCAAGCATCGTTTATTATTGCTAAGTAAGTGTTGCTTGATAGCACTATCGGGAAACCTTCCATCACTTTGAGAATAGACTGTTGTGCTGGTATTTGGCCAGATTGGATTTGTCCTTTTTTTTGTGGACAGGATATACCTGCTGAATTTTCCACATTATCGGGTGAATATCACTGTTGTAGCTGTATTGAAACAGCTTGGTTAGTGCGGCTAGTTCTGAAGCACAAGTCTTCAGCATTACAGCTAGGCCCATAGCTGTTGCTGGCCCTCCGCCATTTGCTTATCACGTAGAGTTAATCAAATTGGCTAAAGTTTAGCATCTGATGGTGGGAATCTTGGGAGGAGGCCAAGATGGATCGTTCACTCAGCATTTCTGGCTGAAAATGGTTTCAAATGCTTCAGCCTAATCTTTTGCTCTGATGTGCAGGACTGTGCCATCTTTGAGGATGGAGAGCCTTCTGCCTTCTCCAGTTAGTTGTTTAATAGTCCATCATTTCATAACTCAATACAGCACAACTTCAGAGCTTTCATCTGATCTGTTTGGCTGTGGGATTGCTCAGATCTGTCAATAGAATGCTACTTCCTCTAGTTAACTTGCATGTCATCCTGTGTTGTGGCTTTAACAGGTTGGCACCTCATTTTTAGGTATACCTGGTGCTCCTCCTGGCATACTCTCCTACACTCATTGATCCAGGGTTGGTCCCCTGCCTTGATGGTAATGGTGGATTGAGGGAAATGCTGAGCCATGAGGTTACAGCTTGTGTTGGAATACAATTCTGCTGGTGACCCGTAACACCTCATGGATGCCCAATTTTGAGGTGCTAGATCTATTCGGAATCTATCCCATTTAGCACGATGGTAGTGTCACACACACAATTTGGTTTATTTGGCCTTTTAGGTCAGTGGAGGACTGCAATATTCCAAGGCAAAGGAGTGCAGAGCTGGAGATCCTATTTTTTTTTTAAAAAGTACCTATGGAAGTATTTTGGACCCCTCAAATCTGGAGGCACAAATGATGGCATTCAGCGACTCAATAACCAAGGCATGACTAAAAATGCTTAACTCCCCAATGCTTCAGAAAAGTAAGATGAAGACACAAATATTTACTTTAAAATTGAATTGCACTTTTATTTCAGTCAAAATAAAATTTTATATTGGTTTCTGTAGTAACATCCTAAGTGTTGCTTTCTTTGATTCTTTGTGAATTGACATAATTTGAGTTTGGTGCTCCTAGACATGTATTACAATGTAATTGTCTCTTCATATTGTACTCCTTACAAATATATGATGATTCCATGGTGTTTACCTATGCTGAATATTTTAAATAATTGAATTGATATTGTTTGCAACAAGCTGAATTTGCATATTAAATTGATCCTTTATGTACAGTCCATTTCCCTTCCAAGGTGCTGATTCATGCAATTATTTTCAGTTTGTTCGCTTTTTTTACATAATTGGCCTATCCTTAATCTTATAAAGTAGGGCTTAGCTCTTGAATTACATGATAAAGTCTGTTCTTTAATCTAATTTGCACATTTTAATAAGGTTTTCAGGAATGGAATTTATATACCATTTATGCTGCGCTAAAACAGAAGTTCTGGCTTATGATCTGAGAGTACTGAAACGTGTTAAGTACTTTCTGTCTATTTTTGTATTTGGCAATGGCTGCAGAAGCAAAGTTGTAACATGTTCCAAGGTTTCAACCAAAGCATTTGCTGTGAAACTGCATTTGAAAATTTAATGTGGACTTGACCATTAAAGTTGCACTTCATATTTACAAGCTATAAGTACACCAGGTACATTGGATTGTTAAATATTTCTTTGGCGAATCATATTAGAGAATTTTGGGACTAGTTATGTAATTTGACTGCTGTAGTGTTTTCAGTTTATAGCAATTTACTTGTGCAGCACCAGGGAGTGAAGCTTTTTTTTCAATCATTCATTTCCACAAAAGAAGTCCACAGAAAGCTAGAAAATAATTGGCATTTGGAATTCCTCTAGCATAAGGGGGGAAACTAATATGTGATTGGAGCATTTAGCATTGCCAAAGGGGGAAATCCAAGCAAACATTTTTGACTTGTATTATTCAAAGTTATCATGCAATTGGAGTAAAGTTTTGTGTCTCTCTTGATGCCAACTGTCCCTGTACCTGGTCCAAATGTCCACTATTCACATGAGCCTCGATATCAAGTGGTTATGTTTCCACTTGACCTCCACATACTTAAATTTGCCATGGGTCGCTGGACAGTGGTCAAGAGTGCAGACCTCTTTATAGCTCAGGGATGCCCATTTGTATCGTCAATCCACCGTAACTTTCCTGGGCTGCATGTATTAGCTGCTCACAGCCGTCAAGAGAACTGACTTGCTGTTTTTAAATATATTTTTCATTGAACTTTATCTCATTTGCAGCAAAACTACTCATTGTGCTGAATGAGACCTTAAAGTATTGAGTGAAGGAAAAGGTCAAGTGGATTTTCATAATTTTCCCCTTCTCCCCCTCCTATATCTACTTCCCACAAACCTAATCAATACATTGTGTAAAATGACGGTATCGAATGCTTTAGACACCACCTTTGGGCATGTGACCTTGCGATGGAGTCAGAGTTTTGCAGAACTAGTGGGGGAAGCACATATGAGCTGTTGTCTGAACAGAAGTCTTGTCAAATATTCTGTTGCACTGACCCTGGTTTCAAAGCTTGTATTTTTGAGTCAGACCCTAACTGAAAGGGAAATTGAAACTGGCTGAAACCAGAAAAGGGCACAGCCACCTGAGCACTCATTACCTAGTGGTCCATTGCAGGCAGGTTGAAGAAAACGAGAGCTGGATCCAGGAGCTGATTAGACTTGGCCATACAATGCACAAGGCTTTCACTGAGGGTCCAGATAAAAGTAATACTGATGGATTCAAGCCATCAAGACTGTTGCGAGCAGAATTGAGGTTGTTCTGGAGAACTGCGCCATTTTGTTGAAGATTGTACCTATGAAACTTGGGTTGATTAGGGACTGCTATAGAATGAGAATCAGTGATTAAGTCTTCTTAAGATTGAATGACTGGCTGAAGTTGGTGCCATATATGTTGAGTGGACTGCCCAGCTAAATCTGCTATTTAATGTGAAATTTATAAATTCACAATCAATATTGTATTATCTATTAATTCATGTTTAGTTAATTTTGGTTTGATTGTTAAAGGAGGAGCTATAAAATCTGAAATTTTGACCATTGGTTTTTCGTTGGGGTCATTCGGTTCTTTTGGTTTGGTCTCCACTGGGATCATAATCTTAATGCCCTCCTTTGGATTTTTTTCATTTGCTGGTAGGACAAGTAGCATGTGAGTTTTTTACATCATGGGTGCTTTACTTAGTCACTGGTAGTAGATGTTTTAGCAAATAGCCATATGAAGTACATTTTACTATAAATTATCACCATAGCCACGCCTATGGTTAATCAGCTATTTCTGGGCTGAAACAGTTGTTATAGCCGAAGGGGCATGTCTCTACATGAAGCTTTACTGTTCACTGCTTTTTTTCCAGTAAGTGCACTGATAACAACATTTCAAATAAAGTCTGCTTTTAAAATAGATCAAAGAATGTAACCTTTATGTGCATATTTTTGGATCAGTTTATAATTGTACAGAAAGATATGACAATTTTGGTACAATTCAATATGCTACATCAATATTAATTGACCTGCCATGATAAGTTGGCTCACAGACATCAGTTTAAATGTAAAACATAATAGAATAACAAAAAAATTGTTCAGTAAGTCCTCCCTATAAGTTCCCACTTAGTCACTTCATTTTAACGTTGTTTATTCTTTCGGACCTTTTTCCAATTTGTGATGCCATTTTTGGTTTTATGTCGTCTGCACTCTGGCCCTGCCCCTCCCGCACTGCACTCTGGGCCAGCCACTGTCATGTTCTGATGCAGGAGCCACTGCCACAGTCACCAGAGACTAAGGCTGTGGGGAGAGAGCAAGGGCAGAGATCCAGGAGCAGGACAGGGACGGGAAGTTGCAAGCTGCTGATTGGATGATAAACTGAGTAACCCAGGAGGGGGGTGGGAAAGGAGCTTCATCTACAGTACCCTACCCGGTTCCACTGGCAGTCCTCCCAGTTCCATCAGCACCGCCAACACCCCCATCCCCCGCTCCATCTGCGGCACCCCCAGATCAGGGGCTTGGCCCCCTGCAGGCTGTTAAGAAGGGGTTCTTAGGCTTGGGAAAGGGAAGGGAGGGAAAGGAGAATGATAGCTGAGTTTCAGGAGTGCTGTAGGTGAGACACAGAAGCTATGCTAGGACTTCTGGGTGATTTAGTATTATCCAATATGAATTTGTAGTATTTCTATTATATTTAGTTATTATTCAGATTTATTTTGCATGATATTCCAGCTGCACGTATATGGTAGTGTTTCAACTTGTACATTGTTTTCTCTGGGCGAGAAATGTCTGAAGGGACCTAACTCCGGCTTTAACATCGATTCCTATGGGAACCCATGATTCATTTAGTCATTTCACTCAAGATTGCGTTATTCGGGAACGGAACCATTAAGTGAGAACTTGTGTGTCGCTGTATATCATTATATATCAATGGCCTAAACTTAAATGCAATCTAAGCAACTGAAAAAATGTTCCTTCACTCATTTGTGACTTTTGAGCTAAAGAAATGAAAACAAATACTCTTAGAAACTAAATTATTAGATTAGAACTATTGTATTGAGCTAACTGCTATACACTGGTACACTAGTGAAATAAGCAAATTAGCATGTCTTAATAAATATTGCAAATAAAACTCGTTTTCAAAGCAGTTAAGACCATTAGTAATTTCACTTGTATTTTAACTGATCACTTGGGACTGCAAAGAAAAACATGAAATACTCCAAACTAAAATGAATCTAAATTTTTACTTTTATTTCCCTCTATCCTCAAGCCATTGAGACAGCCCTGTTCAGAGGGGTGGAATGGTGATCTACATCTTAGGCCAATAGCACCCTACAGTTGGAAGAACAGCTAACAATAAGACTCCCTCTTTTTTTTTCATTCCACGTGGGAAGGCTTTGACTTCCCCAAAGCATCTTGATTGGGAACTTGCAATAGGGGGATTTGCAGGCACGTTTCTCATGTCCTATCAAAAGACAAAAATGAGTTACAATACTCAAAAATGTATAAACTTTTGATTGGAGCTCAAATAACTAGGAAGTTTCACCTCTAAAAATGGCAAATTTAATTTTGTAACGATGTTGGGCATGTTGGTTTGTGTGTTTGAGAGAATGATGTCCTAAAACATTTCACCTTTTTCCTCATTTTAAGATTTAAGGTTTAAGCGAGGTTATGCTTCTGTTGTACAGGGCACCAGTGAGTCCACGTCTGGAGCACTGTATATGGTATTAGTCACCTTATTTAAGGGAGGATGTAACTGCATTAGAAGCGGTTCAGAGAAGGTTTACCAGACTAATACCTGGAATGAGTGGGTTGTCTTATGAGGAAAGGTTGGACAGGCTAGGCTTGTATCCACTGCAGTTTAGAAAAGTAAGAGGTGACTTGATTGAAACAGATAAGATCCTGGGGGATCTTGACAGGTTGGATATGGAGATGATGTTTCGTCTTGTGGAAAAATCTAGAACTAGGGGTCACTGTTTAAAAATAAGGGGTCACCCATTTAAAACAGATTAGGTGAAATTTTTTCACTCGAGGGTCATGAGTCTTTGGAACTCTCTTCCTGAAAAGGTGCTGGAAGCAGAGTCTTTGAATATTTTTAAGGCAGAAGTGGATAGATTCTTGGTAAGCAAGGGATGCAGATTTCAGTTGACTATCAGATCAGCTATGATTTATTAAATGGCGGAGCAGGCTTGAGGGGATGAATGGCCTTCTCCTGATGCTTGTTCATATGTAAGATGAGCCTTAAAATCTACTTTGACTGTAATGTATTAATTTTATACTAATGTGAAAAAATGGCAGCGTATGCAATGATGCAATAAACTCTCCTGTGAACTCATGGGTGACAAAGTTAGTGATGAGGATGGGATCCAAGTGATAGTTCTTTCTTTGGATTGTCTCAGGACGTTTTCAACCACTGGAGAAGGTGGTTTTACATGAATTTGTTCTACATAAATTGATTTATTGAAATGTTTTGTTGCGGATACTAGTGTTGAATCTCACCTGCCTGCATCTACAGTATGCATGCATAAGACTCTGTACCACTATTACAGTAAAACCTTCACTCAGCTGTCTGTATCAGTGTTGAACTTGGAAACAAGGCAATGTAGATGGTCTGCGGGACACATCGGAAAGATTGGAACCTGAGATCTTGAACCATTCAATTCATATATTGAAAGAATGGACATGTTTTTCGGAGCCAATAACATTTGGAAAGTGAAGAAGCCAAGACTCTCAATAAGGAAATTCGTGAATGCAAGAAAAAGTTTTGCTAATGGAAATTGACCCAGAAGTGAGCAGCACTCTAACAAACCTTGTTCGCAACAAGGCAAACTATGTGCCATTCAAAACAATCATCACCAAGTTGGTGGAAGCCACTGGAGATCACAAAGCTACAAATTTGGAAACAGAAATCAAAAATGCAGTGAAACAGTTAGTGTGGCGCTAATGAATTATCATTTGATTGCAACTTTGGCACTTCTTAAATCTGTCTCATAATGCATAATCTTTGTGTGAATTGGTGGATAAAGCTACTAAACACACACATCTCACATTTAAACTAGTGTGTATATGATCGTTCTCTTTCCATGGAGCTGGCATCAGAGAATGCTCGGAAATTTTATCCCAAGTAGGTGGCTAATACAACTTCTGTCCACAGCCAGAAGGCTGCTGCCAAGCCTAATGTGGGAAGACGGGTGTTGGTGACAATGGTTTAGTAACTTATGGTTGTATTGAGAACCACACGGCACAGGCATGTCAGTACATAAATGCCAAATGCATTAATTGTCAAAAAATGACCATATTGCAACTGCTTACTGAATGAAGGCCAAAACAGGAAAGAGAACTCATTCCAGTGGCAATGGAAAAAGCAATGCAGCACTAGTTGGAGTTCACAATCTTGAAGTGAATCCAGAGCGCCCAAGCGAAGAGGATCTAGGGCTGTAAAGTATTTATGCCACAAGCAGTCACTAAATGACACATTTTTGTACAAAGATGTTGGTAAAAGAACAGTGCATCACCATGCACTGCAGATAGCTCCATTATGAGTAGAGACATGTATGGGAACTCATTCAATGATGTATTTCTAATGGAGAGCACAGTTCAGTTGAAAGCCTACTCTGGTGAGGTGTTAGAAATGTGTGGATGAATGGCGTGCAAGGGCAAATTCCTCAGGTTAGCCATTGTATTAAGATATGTCAACAAAATAATGTTAATGGGCAAACCCTGACTTTGCAAATGGAAACATGTTTTCCTAATTGAGATGACCAAGAAACTTGATTAATTATTGAATAGGTGCAACATTTTTCGCTAGAATTATTTTCCATAAAAGTAGCTCTGAAGAAGTCATGACCTTCTTTCCAACATAAGGCAGAAGTGGGGAAGCGTGCTATCATCAGCGAAATGTTCAGCATCAGCAAAATTCACAACTCCTCAGATACTGAAGCAGTCCGTGTCCAAATGCAGCAAAACCTGGACAATATCCAAGCTTGGGCTGACAAGTGGCAAGTAACATTCATGCCACACAAGTGTCAGGCAATGACCATCTCCAGCAAAAGACCATTTAACCATTGCCCCTGGACATTCAATGGCATTACCATCACTGAATCTCCCACTATCAACATTCTGGGGGTTACCATTGACCAGAAACTGAGCTGGACTAGCCACATAAATATGTGGCTACAAGAGCAGGTCAAAGGCTAGGAATCCTGTGGCAAGTAAACTCAGCTCCTGGGTTCCCAAAGCCTGACTGCCATCTACAAGGCACAGGTCAGGAGTGTGATGGAATACTCTCCTTTTGCCTGGATGAATGCAGCTCCAACAACACTCAGTAGCTTGACACCATCCAAGACAAAGCAGCCTGCTTGATTGGTACCCCATCCACAAACATTCACTCTCTCCCTCCACCACCACACACAGTGGCAGCAGTGTGTACCATCTACAAGACGCACTGCAGGAATTCACCAAGGCTCCTTAGACAGTACCTTCCAAGCCCACAACTGCTACCATCCAGAAAGACTAGGGCAGCAAACACACAGGAACACCACCACCTGGATACTCCCCTCCAAGCCATTCGCCATCCTGACTTGGAAATATATCACCGTTCTTTCACTGTCACGAAGTCAAAATCCTGGAACTCCCTCCCAAATAGCACTGTAGGTATACTTACACCACAGGGACTGCAGCGTTTCAAGAAGGCAGCTCACCACCTTTTTTCAGGGCAATTAGGGTTGGGCAATAAATGCTGCCTAGCCAACGACACCCACGTCCTGTTAAAAATGAATAATACTTGGTTTCCTCTGCTCTCAACCCAGGTTGAAGAGGACATAAGCTAGAAAGAAATCATGCTAGTGAAAAGTAACCATAGTAATTGGACAATCCAAATTGTAGCAGTGCTCAAGTCCGATTTCAAACCTACAAAGGCTCAAGCAACCAACATTGGACGATGAGCAATATTCATTACTGACCTCCCAAGGATTTGTTTGCAGAGTTAGCAGGATCCAAGATATTCACTTAAGTTGGATTTGTTCCATGCTTCTGCACAGCTCAACATGGATTGAGAGAGCAAGCAGTATCGGATGTTTAAAAACACATGCACATGGATGGCAACAGTTGTGGGTTTGGAAGATATCGCCACTTTCCTCCAGCTAGTATTCCCAGGTGCGGTAATCGATATCTAGGGCCTTCATGTTATATCAACAAGCATCTTTGAATTAATTTGGATTAATGTTGACTTATTTCACATTTTAGTGATATTAAACTTCAGCCATGCGTTTTTTAAAAAGATTTTTCTGAAGTTTTACTCTAAAACATTGAAGCAGAAACTGGATTTTCTTTCCGTCTGCACTGAGCAAGTTTGAAGTCTCTAGAACGCAGAGCAAATTGCCAAATGTTTTGGCGGAACTTCCAAGTGTATTTACCTACATAATGTCAGCCTTAAATGACATTTAGCAAATTGGCAACTAATCTGGGTAAGAGCCATTTAACAACGTAATCTAAGCTGACCCCATTTACAGTGGTTCCTGTGCTTTCATGTAAACTTGATACTGTAATGTCTGGTCAACGGTGCAATTATACATTTATTTTTTTGAGTTGTCTTGATTTTTACACTGGGACGTCTTTGATTTGGGAAAAATCTCTCCAGAATAACATGTAGCGTGAGTGAAATAAAAGTTAGAGATTCTGGTTTGACTCTTTAAGAGCAAAATCTTCCTTTTAGATGTGGGGTTGGATGGTTAATTTTGTGGTGTTGCCTGGAATTTTTGAACAGACTCCTTTTTGGTCCTGTAATTGGGACATTAAATTGAAGATTTGAAAATAACAGACAACAAAAGTCTCACTGGTTCATCTAGCCTAGGGCAGACACTTCCCATTTGTCTTGAGCCATGTAATCTCTTGGAGAAATGAAAAGGCAGATTAAAAATCAATGCCAATTGGGAAAAGAAAATCTGGAAATTTCCTCTATGATCGCTTTAGGTGATCAAACTATCCAGGAGATCGCATGAGCACAGAAAAAGCTCCTGCTCTTCTTTGAAGAAATACTATTGAATCAACATTCACCACATGAGTTGCCAACTTGCTCCATTGGTCTCTTTGAGAGGCTATACTCTGGAGTTTAAAAGAATGAGAAATAAACATGATTCGGAAGAGAAACACACAATGCTGCCTGACCTGAGTATTTCCAGCATCTTTTATAATTTCAGATTTCCAGCATCTGCACCATTCTGCTTTGAAGATTCTGAAGGAGTTTGACAAGGTTGACACTGAAAGCTTTGATCTCCAGCCAGGAGAAACAAACACTGGGTACAGCTCCAGGATAAGGAGTTAATCATTCAGGACTGAAATGTTCCCATGTGTCCGCTGCCCTTTCCTTCTAGGGAGGAGGTCATTGTTCAAGTTGTGCTATTGAAGAAACCTTGGCATGTTAGTGCAGTGCATTGTGTATCGTACACAGAGGTCTACAGCACACGAAAAGGCCCTTCAGCCCTTCGAGTCTGTGCCAGTCAAACAAGTACCTACCTATTCTAATCCCATTTTCCAGCACTAGGCGCATAGCCTTGTATGCCATGGCATCACAAGTGCACATCCAAATACTTATTAAATGTTGAGAGTTTCTGCCTCTACCACCCTTTTCAGGCAGAGTTCCAGATTCCCACCACCCTCTGAGTGAAAAAATTCTTCCTCACATCCCCTCTAAACCTCCTGCCTCTTACCTTAAATCTATGCCTCCTGGTTATTGATTCCTCCAAGGGGAAAAGTTCCTTCCTGTATACAATATCTATGCCCCTCATAATTTTATACACCTCAATCATGTACCCCCTCAATCTCATCTATTCCAAAGAAAATAACCCCAGCCTATCCAATCTCTCCTCATAACTAAAACTCTCCAGCCCAGGCAACAACCTGGTAAATCTCGTCTGCGCACTCTCAAGTGCAATCACATCCTTCCTATAATGTGGATACCAGAACTGCATGCAATACTCTAGCTGTGGTCTTATCAGTGTTTTATACAGTTCCAGCATAACCTCCCTGCTCTTATAGTCTATGCCTTGGCTAATAAAGGCAAGTATCCCATATGCCTTCTTAACGACCTTTATCTACTTGTCCCACTACCTTAAGGGACTGGTGGATATGCATACCAAGGCCCCTCTGATCCTCGGTACTTCCCAGGATCCTACCATTCATCATGTATTCCTGTGCCTTGTTTGTTCTGCCCAAGTGCATCACATCACACTTATCCAGATTAAATTCCATTTGCCTCTGATCAGCCCATCTGACCAGCCCGACTATATCCTCCTGTAATCTAAGGCTATCCTCCTCACTATTTACCACCCCACCAATTTTCATGTCATCCGTGAACTTACTGAGCAACCCTCCTACGATCAAGTCTAAATCATTTATATATACCACAAACAGCAAGGAACCCAACACTGTTCCCTGTGGAAACCCACTGGATGCAAGCATCCAGTCACAAAAACCATCACCCTCTGCTTCCTGCCACTCCACCAATTCTGGATCCAATTTTCCAGATTGCCTTGGATCCAATGGGCTCTTACCTTTTGTTATCAGTCTCCCATGCAAGACCTTTATCAAAAGTTTTGTTGAAGTCCAAGTAGGCTACGTCAAATGCATTGCCCTCATGTATACACCTGGTCACCTCTTCGAAAAATTCAATCAAATTGGTCAGACATGACCTCCCCTTAACAAAACCATGCTGACTGACCTTGATTAATCCCTGCCCCCATTGCAGCCATGGTGTGCCAGTGGTGGAGGGATGAATGTGTAAGGGGAGGATGAGTTCCTGATCAAGTGGGCTGCTTTGTCCTGGATGGTGTCAAACTTCTTGTGGCGTTGGAGCTGCACTCATGCAGGGCAGTGGAGAGTATTCCATCACACTCTTGACTTGTGCTTGTTGGTGGATGTAAAGGCTTTGGGGAGTTAGGAAGTGAATCATTGATTGCAGAAAACTCGGCCTCTGAAGTGCTTTTGTATTTATATGGTTAGCCCAGTTAAATTTCGGCTTGTAATGTTGCTTTAAGTATCGTTCCCTTGTACAACTAGACTTCTCCGTTGAGAGTTTTGTCACTTATGTCATATTCTCATTGTTTTCTACCCCACAAGATGTACTAGTTCCCATTTGCTTACATTTGGCAAGCTTTCTTAAATAGCTGCCACTCTCTTTTACCTAGTTATATCCTTCTGCATTCTCCTACATTTAGATGGGTATATGGGCATGACAAGCTATGAGGATATCAGCAAATTTGGCTATTTCCCACCCAGTGTCTTGTCAGAAGGAACCATTCTTGAAATAATTGAAGTTAAAATACACCAGACCTCAGAGCAGGGAAACTTGCTAAGTTCTAACTTAATTTATGTTGCAACATACATCAAGCCATTTATTATGCATAAATTATATATTTTTTTTAAACCAGGAAGCATTTTTATCTTAAAACGTGTGTGTGTTGTATGTTGCTCTTCTTAAAATGTGCAGTTTTGAGGCCATCATGGGAAAACCCCTGGGAAAGGAAGCTTTTAAATTTGTTCAGGGTTGGCAGCAGTTTGATCATAGAAGCACTAGGCAGCTGCACTGTGAATTGTTACAACTGCACACCGTGCAAGTGGATTATAGTAATTTGCCTCAGTTAAAGATTTTGTTTTAGGGATGTCAGCACCATGCAATTAAATACCATTTCAAGCCCATTTTGTTTTGCTTTAGGTCATGAATTGAGTTTCCTCTTGCTAAATTTTGATTTAATGTTTTGGTTAATCTGTCCAGAAAAGATGGTGAAGATATCTTGCAGTGCTAAAGATCTGAATTATTTAACAGCCTCAAATTAAGGGTTGTGTGCAAGAACCTTCTGCTTATGGAAGCATAGCTAATCCATTAAGACAGTGCTTATTACTAATATTTTGTTGAAAGCTTCAGTCTTTCTTGCGGGATATTGCTCAGAATGATCTATATCACAAAATGGTAGGATTGTAGGTCTGCACTTGTGATTTTTTTTCTCTCTCTGCAAAATGACCATCCTTCTATTGTAAGATCAGGAATGAATGAAGCTGTTTGCTGGTGATACCACTGTTCGGCTTTCTTTACAGCTCCTCCAGATAGTGAACAGGCCAAAAGGCTTGTGCAGGAACTCCACTGGTAGGCTTGACCTCTGATAGCATTTCTCTCTTTTTATAATCTTCCTTGTCTTCATTATCATAGTTCACAAATTGGCAGCTGTGCTTCTCTTCCTTGTCCTGATCTGAAGGGTAGCAACTAAAAATAAATGAACATTGCTCCCTGTGCATGAAAGAGGATACAAATACCATCCCAGAAATAGCTGTGAATCAGGAAATGGAAGGGAGAGAGGAACTCAAAGCAAGTATAATCACCAGGGAAGTGGCACTGAACAAATTGTTGGAGCTGCGTGCTGGATGCTAAGTTCCCAGGTCCTGATGGACTTCATCTTCGAGTCTTAAATGAAGCTAGGGAGATAGTTAATGCTTTGGTTTTTAATTTTCCAAAATTCTCTTGATCTGGGGAAGGTTCCATTAGATTGGAAAATAGTGAATGTAATTCTTATGTTCAAAAAGGGAAGGAGACAAAGCGGGAAACTACAGGTCAGTTAGCTTAACATATATCACAGGGAAAATATATCACAGGGAAAATGTTAGTAGCTATTACTAATGACATTATAGCAGGGCACTTGGAAAAATTCAAGGAAATCAGGCAGAGCCAGCATGGTTTTGTGAAAGGAAAATCATGTTTAACCAATTTATTGGAGTTCTTTGAAGAAGTAACATATACTGTGGGTAAAGGGGAACCAGTGGATGTATTCTGCGTAAATTTCCAGAAAGCATTTGATAAGGTGCCTCAAGGTTATTGTGAAAAATAAAAGCCCATAGTGTAGGGAGTAATGTATTGGCATGGATAGATTGGCGAGCTAACAGGGAATAGAGGGTAGGCATATAAGGGTCTTTTTTCTGCTTGGCAGGATGTAACAAGTGGTGTGCCACAAGAATTGTTATCAGGGCCTCATTTAGATGAAGGGATCGAAGGGATGGTTGCTAAATTTGCTGAAGTAAGATGTGAAGAGGACATAAGGAGGCTACAGAGGGATAGAGAGAGGTTCTGGGCAAAGATTTGGCAAATGGGGTATAATGTGGGAAAACATGAGGTTCTCCATTTTTTGGCAGGAAAAATAAAAAAAGCATGTTATCTAGATGGTGAGAGATTGCAGAGCTCTGAGATGCAGAGGGATCTACGTACCCTAGTCCACGAATCACGAGGTTATTATACAGATACAGCAAATAATTAGGAAAGCTAATAGAATGTTATCATTTATTGCAAGGGGTATTGAATACAGAAGTGGAGAGGTTATGCCTCAATTATACAGGGCATTTGTGAGACCACATCTGGAGTACCGTGTGTAAAATTGGTCTCCTTATTTAAGGAAGGATGTAAGTGCTTTGGAAGCACTTTTGAGAAGGTTTACTAAAATAATACCTGGAATGGGTAGTTGTTTTATGAGAATCAGTTGGACAGGCTAGGCTTGTATCGGCTGGAGTTTAGAGTAAGAGGGGACCTGATTGAAACAAATAAGATCCTGGGGTATCTTGGCAAGGTGGATGTGAAGAGGGTATTTCCACTTGTCTAGAATCTAAAACTAGGAGTCACTGTTTAAAAAGAAGGGGTCGCTCATTTAAGATATGAGAAGAAACTTCTGAGGGTCATGAGTTTTTGGAACGTTCCACCTCAAAAGGGGGTGGAAGCAGAGTCTTTGAATATTTTTATGGCAGAGATAGATTCTTGATCAGCAAGGGGGTGAAAGGGTGGTAGGTGGGAAGGTGGAGTTGGGCTCACAATCAGATCAGCCATGATATTAGATGGCAGAGCAGGCTCGAGGGGCCAAATGGCCTACTCCTAATTCATATGTTCATATGTAAGGAGACAGAAAAGCAGGTGTAAGGTTGTAACTGTATTGTCATGGGAGGGAGGAGGTGGTGGTGGTAAAAACGGTGTTGATATTCAGTCACTAATAGGCCACCAACCTCTGCATCTGTCATGGCAAGAGCAGAGTGCCTTCCCACAGGTTCCATGACCTTCTGGTAGGGCATGAGATGCTTAAGACTGGATAAGTTCCTTCCAGTGACTTGCCTCTAGGGCTCTGAAAGAGGTAACTACAGAGATAGTGGATGTGTTGGTCATGATTTTCCAAAATTATCAAAGGATTGGAAGTTAGTCAATGTAAATCCACTATTCAATAAAGGAGGAAGAGGCAAAATGGGGAACTGCAGGCCAGTTATTTTGACAACAGTCATCAGGAAAATGCTGGAAACTATTAATATGGATGTCTTGCTTTTAGAAGATCATAGTATGATTAGACAAAGTCGACATGATTTTACGAAAGGAAAATAGTGTTTGGAAAATGCATTAAACATTTTTGCAGACATAACTAGTATGGTAAATAAAGGGGAATCAGTGGATGTTGTCACGAATGCTGAACTTTAAAGACAGTTATGTTTTTGAAATGTACTTTTAACTCATTAAGATAGAATTCTGGAAAAACAACTCAGATTGGAGAAATGCCCATGTAATCTGGTTGCCATGCAGAAAGAAACTCAAACAGAAACCCATTGTGGCGGATTGGAGATTTTAACACCTTTCACAGTATCTCTCAGGAAAAGGACAGCTGCTGACGCAGAAACAAAGAAGCTGCTGCTGTGGAAAAGCAGTGAGAGCTGTTTTTTTTTGTGTGTTAGCGACCAAGCAGGAGGCTTTTGAGAGTTTGGTTTCTATTTCAAAAGAAAGAGAACAAACTGGGCTCTTGAAGATTTAAGAAACTGGGAGTATTTGAAGGGTGCCTTGCTGGTCATAATTGTATCCAGGAAAGCTCTGAGTGGATTGATTGTCGAAAGACACTGGAAATTTCCACTTGGCGTGGCAGGGAGAGGCGATCCTCCGCTGGAGAGCTGGAAGTGACTTTGGAATGGTTCCTTTTTAATGCCACATATCTGCCCAGAGATGTGGCATTGAGGAAAAGCATTTTTATAAGACCTATTTTGGTTGTGTTGATTAGTGAATGCAAAACTTTCCCTTACTTTGATGTATTAGATACCTATTATTTAATGTTGCTTTTGGTTTGTTAAAGTCTTAAAGTGAAATCCTGTCCTTCGGTTCTTTCCATTGGCTGTTAGGAAATTTGTCTCTTTTTAAAAAGTTATCGGTTTCTATGGGAATCATAACAATGTGTATATTTGAATTTCCAAAAGGCATTTGATAAGGTACCACACAAGGTTATTATGTAAGATAAAGGCTTTTGGAGTAGGGTGGGGGGGCAGCTAATACGAATTGGTTAACAGGCAGGCAGAAAAGAGTAGGCATAAACATGACATTTTCAAGTCAGCAAGTGGTGACAGTACTGCATGCTGGTGCCTCAGCTATATACAGTCTATATTAATGACTTAGATATATTATCCTGTCTCTTCTAAGTTTGCTGATGATACAAAGCTAGGAGGGACTGTTAAGCTGCAAGGAGGACATTAAGGAAGCTGCAAAAAGATAGGCTAAGTGAATGGGCAACAAGGTGACAGAGGGAGTATAATGTGGGGAAGTATAAGGTTATTCACTTCTGGTTGTAAGAACAGAAAAGCAGAATGTTTTTTAAAAGGCATAGACCTCCTAGATGTTGATCATTAAGCAATTAGGAAGGTGAATGGCATGTTGACTATATTGCAGGGGGATTGGAGTACAGGAATAAAGAAACCTTGCTATAACTGCGCAGGGCTTTGGTTAGACCACACTTGAGTACAGTTCCAAGGAAGGATATACTTGCCTTGAAGGTGGTGCAGCAGGTGTTCGTTACTTGATGCCTGGAATAAAAAGGTTGTCCAATGACGAGACACTGAGTAGATTGGCCTTATACTCTCTGGAGTTTAAAGAATGAGAGATGATCTAATTGAAACTCAAGGTTCTGAAGGGGATTGACAGGGTAGACACAGAGAGGTTGTTTCCCCTGACTGGGAAATCTAGAACATGGGGGCACAGCCTCAGCTTGAGGGGGGGAGATCATTTAGGACAGGGATGAGGAGAAATCTCAACTCAGAGGGTCGTAAATCTTTGGAATTCTCTACCCCAGAGGGTTCCGGAAGCTCCAATGTTAGTATATTTAAGGCTGCAATAGAATATTTAAGGCTGAGATAGACAGACTTTTAGTATCTCAAGGAATAGAGGGATATGGAGAGCAGGTGGGAAAGTGGAGTTGAGGCCGAAGATCAGCCATGATCGTACTGAATGGCAGAACAGGCTCAAGGGACTGTATGGCCTACTCCTCCCATTTCTTAGGTCCTTAAATTACACAGGGATGCAGAAATAAAGGATGTAGTGCTGTCATCTATCAAAGTGGAAGAGGACATAGTTTATTTTAAGGGAGCTGATAGCCATGGTGCTAAATCCCAAATTACTGCCTTCCTCATTTAGTGTATTGTGAGTGGAGTATATCTTTTGGGTGACAAGGTGTACTCATATTCAACTGCTGGTGTGGTATCTTGCCTGCACTAGTTGTAACAATGAACTTCTTGGTATGCAGAACCACCTCCCTCTACACAGTATGAGTGACATTTCCTGTCGTGGACACCTGGCTAGTGTCTCCGAAGCTCTATTTTCTTAAGATTTTCCAGGTCAGAGTCTGAAATTGTGGCATCTCTGCCTGTGTGCCATGTTCTTGTGTCTACTTTGGTTGTGTGTGCAGTTGCTCATATAATGGATACTTGTGACAGGTGATAGAGAAAAGATTCATAAGACATGCAGTGAGTGGGCTAAGCTCAGTTCCTTGCTTATCTGTTTCTCCCCCAGGCTGCTGTAGCAGTTTTCAGCCAGCACAGCCTTTTTTTTAAAAGGCTACCTGTAGCTCAGTGGATTACACCCACCTTGGACTGAAATTTTTACTAATCATTGCTCTTGCTGATCCAGGAAACAGTCATGTTAATACCTCCCCAGATTTTCAATAGATGCAATTTTTTTTTCTGTTAGTGTAAACTGCTGTGAATATCTTGTTCGTATTAATATTTTAGAGGCAATGTTTAGTTCTGGAAAGATTATTGTGAAGGTAAGGTAATTAAAAAAGCTGGCTTTAGTGATTATCGGAATACCTAAAGATATGGCAGTTCAGAAGTTTACCCATTTTTTTTAATAGAATTGAATAGAAGAGACAGCTGTGAAACAGCAGGTAGGCTAACATAGCTGGAGAAAATTGAGGGATCATTCGCTTAAGGTCGGTTTGAGGGTAGCCCAGAGCAGGCTACGTTATCATGGAGATGGGTGGAGCTTGGGTTCTCTGGTTTAAATTTATCTGGATTTTTGCTGGGAGATTTGGACCTCATGTGGTTTGCAGCTCATTGAGAAGTTTGCTTATAGTGCAGGTCTGTCATTTATTTTAGCTGAGTAAAACAACTTTTTCATTGACTGTGTGAAAGGCTGGTGAGGCTTATTCTGTTTTAATTTTGTGAGCAACAGAAGCTAGAAGATTGCCTAGTTTGAAGCTAGTAGGAGAATCCACAGTGGGCCTCAGAGTCTTATTGCAAAAGAAAATAACTAGCAAATGATCTTGGAAGTATAGGAACAAGAGATTGAGACATCCACAGTCAAGACAGAGTAAATGAAAGTTTAACCTCTTGAGAATATTGAAGGGTACATGACTTTTTAGGAAGGACTGAAAGCTAGGAAAAGGTAGAGGGGTTGCTCTGCTAATTGATGATGGGTCATCCCTCTCTACTGCACTAATACTAAATTCAGGAAACCAAGATGTAGAAGCGGTTGGGTCGAGATGAGAAAAGATAAAGCAAGAAGTCACTTGAGGGAGTGGTGTACAGGCCCTGTAATTGTAACTGCATGGTAGGACAGAGTATAAAAGAAGAGATAAGGGGAGTTTGTCAGAAAGATATGGTGATAATCTTGGGGAATTTTAATCTACATAAACTGGGAAAATCAGATGGACAAGGGTAGCCTAGATGTGTTCATAGAATGTTTTCGGGATAGTTTCTTAGAACAACGCCTTCTGGAGACAACCAGCGAGCAGACTGTACTGGACCTGGTATTATGCAATGAGGATAGGATTAATTGATAACCTCAGTGAAAGCACTCCTGGGTAGCAGTGATAATAATGTGATTGAATTTTACATTCAGTTTGAGGAGGGAGAAGAGTGGGTCCAAGACCAGTATTTAAACTTAAATAAGGGCAATTATATTGAGATGAAAGCAGAGTTAGATGAAGTGAACTGGGAAATGAGGTTGAGAGAGGTCAATAGGAATGCAATGATAGACATTTAAAGGGATATTTCGGAATACACAGAACAGTTACATTCTAATGAGAGAGAGAAATTCCAAAGGAAGGACCCGCCATCTGTGGTTTCTTTAAAAGATTAAAGACAGTATCAAACTTGAAAAGGTGTATAATTGTGCAAGGATGGGTGACCGGTCAGAAGTTTGGACAGAAGATAAAGAACAGTGAAGTGACAAAAGGATTACTAAGGAAGGGAAAATTAGAGTACAGGAGAAAGCTAGCTAGTAATATAAAGATGGAGATTAAGAGTTTCTATAGATACTTAAATAAGAAAAGAGGTAACAAAGTGAGTGTTGGTCCGATAGAAATGAGTCTGGGGAATTAATAATAGAAAATAAGGAGATGGCATATGAATTCAACAGGTATTTTGCAATGGTCTTCACTCCAGAGGATACAAGTAACATCCCAGAAAAAGATGTAAATCAGGAAATGGCAAGGAGTGAGGAACTCAATTATTGCAATAACTAGGGAAGTGGTATTTAGTCCGCAGCTGCAACAGTTTGCTGATAAATATCAGGGTCCTGATGGACTTCATCCTTGGGTCATAAGAGAAGTAGCTAGTGAGATAGTTGGATAATATTGAATAATTTTCCAATATTCCCTTGATTTGGGAAAGGTGCCATTGGATTGGAAAGTAGCAACCGTAACTCCTTTATTCAAAAAGGGATGGAGACAGAAAGCAGGAACCTACAGGCCAGTTAGCTTAACGCCTGTTGGAAACGATTATTAAAGATGTTACAGTAGGTCATTTAGAAAAAATTAAGGCAATCAAGCAGAGTCAACATGGTTTTGTGAAAGGGAAACCATGTTTTAACCAGTTTATTGGACTGCTTGGAAGGAGTGATGTGCTGTGGATAAAGGGAAACTGGTGGATATACTGTATTTAGATTTCCAGAAGGTATTTGGTAAGTTGCCACAAAGGTTATTGCAGAAAATAAAACTCGTGGTTTAGGGAGTAACATATTGGCATGGATGGAAGATTGGCTAGCTAACAAGAAACAGGGTAGCCATAAATGGGTGTTTTTCTGGTTGGCAGGCAGTGACAATGATGTGCCACAGGAATCCATGCTGGGCCCTCAGCTTTTTAAAATTTATATAAATGACTTGGATGATGGGAGCAAAGGTATGGTTGCTAAATTTACTGACGGTACAAAGATAGGTAGGAAAGTAGGTTGTGAAGAGAACATGAGGTTACAAGGGGACATAGGTTGTGAGTGGGCAAAGATCTGGCAAATGGAGTATAACCTGGGAAAATGTAATTTTGTCCATTTTGGCAGGAAGAATAAAAAAGAAGCATGTTATCTAAATGGTGAGATATTGCAGAGCACATTTTTAAAAAAAATTATTCGTGGGATGTGGGCTTTGCTGGGCCAGATTTATTGTCCATCCCGAGTTGCCTTGAGAAGGCAGTGGTGAGCTGCTGCCTTGAACTGCTGCAGTCCATGTGGTGTAGGTACACCCACAGTGCTGTAAGGGAGGGAGTAACAGGATTTTGACCCAGTGACAGTGAAGGAACAGCAATATATTTCCAAGTCAGGATGGTGAGTGACTTGGGAAACTTCGGGGTGGTGGTGTTCCCATCTATCTGCTGCCCTTGTCCTTCTAGATGGTAGTGGTTGTAGGTTTGGAAGGTGCTGGCGAAGGAGCCTTGGTGAATTTTTGCATTGCATCTTGTAGATGGTACACACTGCTGCTGCTGTGTGTTGGTGGTTGAGGGAGTGAATGTTTGTGGATGTGGTACCAGTCAAGCGGGCTGCTCTGTCCTGGATGTTGTCAAGCTTGAATATTGTGGGAGCTGCACTTATCCAGGCAAGTGGAGAGTATTCCATCACACACCTGACTTGAGCCTTGTAGATGGTGAACTAGCTTTGGGGAGTCAGGAGATGGGTTAGTCATCGCACGATTCCTAGCATCTCAGCTGCTCTTGTAGCCACTGTATTTATATGGCTAGTCCAGTTCAGTTTCTGGTCAATGGTAACCCCCCCAGGATATCGATAGTGGGGGATTCAGTGATGGTAATGCCATTGAACATCAAGGGGGCGATAGTATCCAACCATCTTGTTGAATGGTCATTGCCTGACACTTGTGTGGCATGAATGTTACTTACCACTTGTCAGCCCAAGCCTGGATATTGTCCATATCTTGCTGCATTTGGACATGGACTGCTTCAGTATCTGATGAGTCATGAATAGTGCTGAACATTGTGCAATCATCAGCGAACATCCCCATTTCTGACCTTATGATGGAAGGAAGGTCATTGATGAAGCAGTTGAAAATGGTTGGGTGAAGGACACTACCCTAAGGAACTCCTGCGATGATGCCCTGGAGCTGAGATGACTGAACTCCAACAACCACAACCATCTTCCTTTGTGCTAGGTGAGACTCCACCCAGTGTAGAGTTTTCTCCATAATTCCCATTGACTCCAGTTTTGCTAGGGCTCCTTGATGTCACACTTGGTCAAATACTTCCTTGATGTCAAGGGTAGTCACTCTCAACTCAGGAGTTCAGCTCTTTTTTTGTCCATGTTTGAACCAAGGCTGTAATAAAGTCAGGAGCTGAGTGGCCCTGGCGGAATCCAAACTGGTTGTCAATGAGCAGGTTATTGCTAAGCAAGTGCTGCTTGATAACACTGTTGATGACCCCTTTACTGATGATGGAGAGTAGACTGATGGGGCAGTAATTGGTGGGGTTGGATTTGTCCTGCTTTGTGTACAGGACATACCTGGGCAATTTTCCATGTAGTTGGGTAGATGCTACTGTTGTAGCTGTACTGGAACAGCTTGGCTAGGGGCGCAGCAAGCTCTGGAGCCCAAGTCTTCAGTATTGTTGCCGGAATATTGTCAGGGCCCATAGCCTCTGCAGTATCCAGTGCCTTCAGCTGTTTCTTGATGTCACATGGAGTGAATCGAATTGTCTGAAGACTGGCATCTGTGATGCTGGGGATCTCCGGAGGAGGCTGTGATGGATCATCCACTTGGCACTTCTGGTTGAAGATTGTAGCAAGTGCTTCAGCCTTATCTTTTGCACTGCTATGCTGGGCTCCTCCAGCATTGAAGATAGGGATATTTGTGGAGCCACCGCCTCCTGTGACTTGTTTAATTGTCCACCGCCATTTACAACTGGAAGTGGGAGGACTGTAGATCTTAGATCTGATCCGTTGATTGTGGGCTCACTTAGCGCTGGCTATCACTTGCTGTTTATGCTGTTTGGCACACACGTAGTCCTGTGTTAAAGCCTCACCAGGTTGACACCTCATTTTTAGGTATGCCTGGTGCTGCTCCTGGTATGCCCTCCTGCATTCTACGTTGAACGTGCGTTGATCCCCTGGCTTGATGGTAATGGTGGAGGATATATGCTGGGCCATGAGGTTAAAGATTGTATTCAAGTATAATCCTGCTGCTGCTGGCGCACAGCGCCTCATGGATGTCAAGTCATGTGTTGCTAGATCTGTTCGAAATCGATCTCATTTAGCATGGTGGTAGTGCCACACAACACGATGGACGGTATCCTCAATGTGAAGGCGGGACTTCGTCTCCACAATGACTATCATGGACAGATGCATCCGTGGCAGGCAGGTTGATGAGGATGAGGCCAAGTGTGTTTTTTTTTCCTCTTGTTGGTTCCCTCACCACCTGCTGCAGACCCAGTCTAACAGCTATGTCATTTAGGGCTCGGTCTGTCGTGGTGCTACCGAGCCACTTCTGGTAATGGACATTGAAATCCCCCACCCAGAGTACATTGTGTGCCCTTGCCACCCTCAGTGCTTCCTTCAAGTGGTATTCAACATGGAGGAGCACTAATTCTTCAGCTGAGGGAGGGTGGCATGTGGTAAACAGCAGGAGGCTTCCTTGCCCATGTTTGACCTGATGCCATGAGACTTCATGGGCTCTGGAGTCAATGTTGAGGACTCCAATGGCAACTCCCCGGCTGCATAGCACTCTGCTACCACCTCTTCAGGGCCTGTCTTGTCGGTGGGGCAGGACATGCCCAGGGATTGTGTTGGTGGGACATTAACTGTAAGGTATGATTCTGTGAGGATGACTGTTAGCTTAACTAGTCTGAGACAGCTCTCCCAATTTTGGCACTAGCTCCCAGATGTTAGTCAGGAGGACTTTGCAGGGTCAACAGGGCTGAGATTGTGTTGTTGTTCCCAATGCCCTAGTCGATGCCAGATAGTCCATCTGGTTTCATTTTTTTTTGTGACTTTGTTACAACTGAGTGGCTTGTTGGGCCATTTCAGAGTCAACCACATTGCTGTGGGTCTGGAGTCATGTGTAGGCCAAGCAAGGGCGACAGATTTTCTTCCCTAAAGGTCATTAGTGAACCAGATGGGTTTTTACAACAATCGACTGGTTCCATGGTCGTTAGCCTTTTAATTCCAGATTTTTATTGAATTCAAATTCCATCTGCCGTGGCAGGATTTGAACCCGAGCTCCCAGAAGATTACCCTGGGTATCTGGATTGCTAGTTCAGTGACAATACCACTATGCCATCACTGAGGAATATTGGTGTCCTAGTGCATGAATCACAAAGCTAGTATGCAGGTACAGCAAGTAATTAGGAAAGCTAATAGAATTTTTATTGTTTATTGTGAGGGGAATTGGATATAAAAACAGGGAGGTTATACTTAAGTTGTACAGGACATTGAGACCACATATGGAATACTGTGTACAGTATTGGTCTCCTTATGTAAGGAAAATGCATTAGCAGTGTTTCAGAGAAGGTTTAGTAAACTAATACCAGAAGTGGACAGATTGTCCTATGAGAAAAGATTGGACAGGATAAGCTTGTATCTGCTGGAGTTTAGAAGAGTAGGAGGAGATTTGATAGGAATGTATAAGATCTCAGGGGTCTTGACAGGATAGACATGGAGAGGAGGCTTCCTCTCGTAGGAGAATTTAGAACTAGGGGTCACTTTTTAAAAAAAAATAAAAGAAATTGGGGGTATCCCTTTTAAGACAGAACTTTTTTCTGAGGGCAGTGAGTCTTTGGAACTCCCTTCTTGAAAAGGCAGTGGAAGCAGAGTCTTTGAATGTTTTCAAAGCAAAGGTAGATTTATTCTTGATAAGCAATGGGTTGAAAGGTTACCAGGGGTAGGCTGAAGATTAGTCAGATTGATTGGTCATGATCTTATTGACTGGTGGAGCAGGCTCGAAGGGCCGAGTGGCCTACCCCTGCTCCTAGTTCGCATGTATAGTTGGAGTTGAGGTAGATTCTCCAGAGGACTGTGACATACTTATTGAAGTAAGATTGATGCATCTGATGATAGAATTCTTGGGGGAAGCAAGTTATCTGTTGGGCAAGGTAGTGGTGTGTATGATTTATGGTTTTGCACTGTAAGCTGTTCATTCAAGCGTGCAGGTGTATTTTTCAGTATATCTAAATCCTAGACAAAATCGTATAACGACGCATGCTGCGCTCCAGTTACCACTGTTCAATGCAAGGATGTGGAGGAGTCAGCTCCAAATTGTAAGGGAGGTGAGATTTTTTTTTACAGGAGTTGTCAGTGGTAGTGAGCCCGAGAAAATATTTGACTCCAAAATGTGATATTTTGATGAATTATATTCAAAATGGTGTAACCAAAATGTAGAATGCAATTCCAACTGAATTACTAATACCTCTTGTCTGATGATGCAAATGCATACCAAAGCAAAATATGACTGGATACTAGAAATCCAATTTTAAAACAAAGTACTGGAAATACACAGGTCTGGCTGCATACGTGGATTGAGAAAGAGTTGGCGTTTCAGGTCTGTCCTTGGCCTGATGAGAGGTTTACATGCCTGAAACATTACCTCTGTTTCTCCCTCCATGGATGCTGCCAGACCTGCTGAGCATTTCCAACATTTTCTGTTTTTATGCAAGTATATACACTGCAGTGTCAGCATTTTTTTGTGTTGTCTGTCCTTCATTACTTGCTGATGTAAAAACCAATATGGATAATAACTTGCCTCATCCCTAATGATACTTGAAGTTCTGTACATATGCTGCTACGTGATCTATAGCTCCAATATTGGCTTGTGATTTAAGGAATTGACAATAGGACAGTAAAACCAAAATCATTAATATCCACTCTTTCCAATAAGAAGTCTGAAATAATTTAGTGAAATAGAATAGTAAAGCACAGCACAGGTCCTCTTTCAGTGGTTTCAATGAATTGTAGGATAGTTTAGGATTGTTACCATATCTGTGTAGTGATTTGTTCAATGAAAACACTTCTCCCAGAATAAAATATATCTTTAACTATGCTGCATTGGATAGTATCAGGAGTGGTGCTGCCTATGTGTAAAGTCTTCAGTGCTTCCTTGTTTCCTAAAGTTGCCCTGTGACTACAGCTCAACAGAATATAGGGACAGTGTAGAGATTGTATGCTTGGTATTCTTATTACATTTATTAAATTTGGGGAGCTTTCAGTTTCATGGACATCCATTGTAATATGTTTTTAAAGCCAAAATGACCAGCTCCCAGTCTCAACTCCTCTCATCGCATCTAAGTTTTGAAATATCCTTTGCCAAATTACTCGTGCTTTGGACATGTTCCAAGTTGCCTGCTTGAGGTAGGCAAACACACTTTAAAAGGAATCTGTTTGTCCATTTGAAGACTGATTTGCTTCAACAAGTTTTATCTTTTTGTAAACACACGCAAGTCTAAAGCTGCTCCATTGCTGTAAGTTGCACTAAGGGAGTCATGGGCCCAAAGCCAAGCAATTGGTGCTTGATTTTCAAAAACGAGGATAGTTAAAGAACAAGAGAGCAAAATGTTGATTGAGAGGGTTGAGTCTCATCTGCACAGTTGTACTGCCTCTAGGTGTACTTTGCTGATATGACCACATTTGGAAGAATGTCAACGTTTAGGAACTCTTTATTTGAATTTATTCCTTTCACACTGATTGAATTCATATGTGGTTAACTAGCAACTTTTCAAATGACAGTTAGCACTTTTTGTTTTGTGTCCACTTGTCAGCATTCATTTCCCAAAAGCAATGCAGGATTTTAAATGACCTGGTCATTGCCCTGAGCTTTTCTGCACCTGTGGGGTTAAGTATCATACTCGTGCATCGTAAGTAGTGTCTGATATGTAAATATTTCAAACCTTGTCAGGGGGAGATATGTTGACAATGCCATGATGCAGATTGATGTGGAATGTGAGTGATTGTTGCTTTTGGTGAGATTGAGTGCCAGTGGCCTTGAGAGCAGTGCCTGGAGCCACTTCTTCTGAAGCTGGTGAATAACTCTGCTTGAAGTGCAGCTGCTTTCTATCCACAAATGAGAGCGCTCTAATAGCTGAAAACTACTGAGGAATTTTGCTGCCACTAGTGGCTTTTGAGGTTTTTTTTGTTATTATATACATGGATCCAGATTTGAGGGGCTGCATGGCCTACTTCTGCTCTGATTTCTTATTACCTCTTAAGAGTGTAGAGATGTACTACTGAGATTTTTTTTTGGTAGAACAACAAAATTTATTTACAGAGCTGTTGCATTAGCTGCCTGCTTCTAGCAAGGCTACAATACACACCCCCCACATTGGGAAAACCCCACCCCCTTATGAGATTCCCTGCGCTCGATGGTGTTTGGCTGTTCTGACCATGTGACCCTTACTCAGTAAGGCTAGCCTTAAAGCAACGATCACCACATCCCTCCCCCTTCTAATTCCTTGTTTTACATTCCTTACACACTTTTCTTTATACAGGTGAATAGAAAGCAATATCAAAAATCTTAGCAATAAGCACAGTTGCACTTTGTCATGAATTCAGATTATACACATATATATAGGCCCAGCAATTACAAATCAAGTCGTTGAGGGGGTTTTCTGTTTCGGGTAGAGTGGCATAACTCTATAGCCTGATACTCTGGCACCAACAGGAGTTATGATAACAGGTACTTCTTTTGGCACAGGCTGTTCATCACAATTTGATTCATTGGGACATCAGTTATGTCTATAAACAGGTCGATCAGGTACTTCAGTGCTTATGGGTTTGATAACATTCCTTGGTGGCAACACTGACTGTGGAAGCATCTCCTTGCTCCACAGGTGACTTGTTTACAAACAACCTGGCCTTCCACGTCTACTTGGTATGAAAGGGGTCCGGTCTCTCAGACCGTATTCCCTGGGATCCAACTTGGACTGTTGCCCACATTTCTTACATATACAGCTTCATCTATTATAAATTTCCAGGCTCTACTATGCAAATTGTTGCTTGTTTTCTGACTTACCTTGGTTCTTCTCTACCCTCCCTAGCAAATTTGGAAATACAAGGCACAATCTCGTTCTGAGATGACGCTTCATAAGCAGTTCTGTTGGAATTCCCGTTGTTCCACGCAGAGTCATGCGGTAGCTAAGAAGGAAGCATGCAATTTTGGTTTCCAAGGTTCCTCCCGACAATTTTTTTTTTTTTAGTCCTGACTTGAAAGTTTGGACGACCCCCTTGGCTAGTCTGTTTGCTGGATGGTAAGACGCAGTTCAGATGTGTTTAATGCCATTTAGACTGGTGAAGTTCTGAAATTCAGCACTTGTAAATATGGCTCCGTTGTCCGATACAACAGCTTCGGGCAATCAGTGAGTTGAAAAGTACTGGCATAGTCTTTCAATGGTACCATGTGACCAATGTGGTTTCACCTCAAAAAATCTCCATCCACTTTCAGCTTGCGTTGATTATAAGCAAAGGCATTGTGCCTAGGAATGGACTTACTTAGTCTATATGGATCCACACTCATGGCTGGCCAGGCCATTCCCAAGGGTGTAGGGGGGCTGTGGCTGGCAACATTTGCTGCAGTTGGCACTGTTGACAGTGCTTGACTAGCTTCTCTATCTGCATCTATACCAGGCCATCTTCACACAACTCCTGGCGAGTATTTTCATCTTAGAAATGCCAGGACGAGCGCTGTGTAATTTGGTTAAGAGCAGTTCTCTGCTTGGTACAGGATTGACTACTCTTGCTCCCCAGAGTATGATGCTATCCTGAGAACTCAATTAGTGTTTGCTGGTTTTAAAAAAAAAAGCTGGTTTAATTTCCTCGGAGACTAGCTCTTTTAACCATCCTGTAAGTATCTGGTCTCTCGCTCTGGACAGAAGCGGATTTCGATTGGTCCAGTCCCTGATTGATTCATGAAGAATTCTAAGAAATTCAATGCAAGAATGATTTCTTGGGCTACAGGAGTACATGCAATGCTTTCCTGCAAGGATAGGCAGCTAAGAGTGTCCGCGTTCACTGTGTGAATCCCAAGTCGGTGCTTGAAAGTGTATTCGTATGCAGGCAGAATTAATGCTCATCACTGAATTCTCGCCGAGGCTATTGGTGGGATAGCCTTGTCTTTATTGAAAAGGCCCAAAAGTGGTTTTATGATCAGAGATGATAATAAGTACTAATGGAATTTTCAAACTCTGTCTATTGACAGTCCACCCTTCTCGATCCGCGAATAAGCTTTATCGACCACTGAGGCGGTTCTTGATACGTAACCTGTTGGCCTGTTAGAGCCATCGTCCATTTCATGGGCCAATACTGCACCAACGCCATATGGAGAGGCATCGCAGATCAATATCAATTCTTTAAATGAGTCAAAGTGCACCACTGAAGAAGCTTGACATCATCCAGGACAAAGGAGCCCGCCTGATTAGCACCACGTCCACAAACATTCACTCCCTCCATCACGAACACAGTAGTAACAGCGTGTACCATCTACAAGATGCATTGCAGGAATTCACCAAGGCTCCTTCGACAGTACCTTTCAAACCCACAACTGCTGCCATCTAGAAGGACAAGGGCAGCAGATAGATCGGAACACCAGCACCTGAAAGTTCCCCTCCAAACGGCTCACTATCTTGACTTGGAAATATATCGTCATTCCTTCACTGTCGCTGGGTCAAAACCTTGGAACTCACTTCCTAACAGCACTGTGGGCTGCAGCAGTTCAAGGCAGCTCATCACAACCTTCTCAAGGGCAACTAGGGATTTGCAATAAATGCTGGTCCAGCTAGCGAAGCCCACATCACATGAATGAATTAAAAAAAGGTCAAGTTGCTGGTATATTTGGCTCATATCCAACTTTAGTGTAGGAGTGACTTCCTGCTAGTTTTGCGTACAAGTCTTCAATTCTCGGGATTGGATATTTATCCAATTTGGTTGCCTGATAATGAGGGCATGTTTAAAAAAAAAAGGCAGTACCTTAATCATGGGTGACTTTAATCATCTTGTAGATTGGGAAAATCAAATTGGCAGAGGTAGACACAAGCAAGAATTCATAGTGTATTTGAGACAGTTTCTTAGGACAATATGTTGTGAATTCAACCAGGAATCAGACTATTTTGGATCTGGTAATGCCTGTCCTGTTATGAGGCAAGTTTTTAATAAATGATCTGAGTTAAAAAAAATCCCCCAGGAATCAATGACATGGTAGAATTTAGCATTCCGTTTGAAAATGAGAAACTTGGGTTGGAAACAACCTGTGCTAAACTTAAATAAGGGTAATTACAATGGAATGAGTGCAGAGTTGGCTGGGGTGGACTGGGAAAGCAGTTTATCAGAAAAGATGGTGGTTGAACAATGGCAAACGTTAAAGAAAATAGTTCATGACTCTCAACAAGGATATATCCCAGTAAGGAAGAAGGATTCAAGGAAGGGGATAAGCCAACTATGGTTAACTGAGGAAGTTAAGGACCATAATCAAATTGAAAGAAACAACATACAATATGGCAAAGATTAGTGGTAAACTGGAGGATTAGGAAAGTTTTTTAAAAACCAACAAAAGATGACCAAAAAAAATGGAGAAAATAAACTGAGGTTTAAACTAGCACGTAATATAAAAATAGAAAGTAAGAACTTCTTAAATATATATAAAAAGGAAGTGAAGAGGCCAAAGTGAAAATAAGCCCCTTAGAGAATGAGGCTGGAGAAATAATGATGGGGAACCAGGAAATGGCAGAAGAGTTGAATAAATACTTTGCTTCTGTCTTCATAGTAGAAGATACTAATAGCATTCCAAAAATACTAAATAATCAAGGGGCAAAAGTGGGGAGGAAATAAATACAATAACTATTACTAGAGAAAAAGTACTAGGGAAACTAATGGGGCTAAAGGCTGATAAGTCACCTGGACCTGATGGGTTGCACCCTAGGATATTAAAGGAAGGAGCTACAGAGATAGTGGATGCACTGGTAGTAATCTTCCAAGAATCTTAGATTCTAGAAAAGTCCCAGAGATTTGGAGAATGGCCAATGTAACACCCTTATTCAAAAAGGGAGGGAGACAAAAGCTAGCTGACCTATAGGTACCTGTCTTAACATCTGTCACTGGGAAAATGTTGGGGTCTATAAAGGATGTAATAGAGCATTTAGAAATACATAATCTAATCAAGCAGAGCCAGCGTGACTTCATAAAGGGGAAATCATACCTAACAAATTTTTATTAGAATTCTTTGAGGACGTAACAAGCAGGATAGATAAAGGAGAACCAATAGATGTAATATATTTGGATTTCTAAAAGGCATTCGATAAGTTATTGCACGAGGCTACTTAAGATAAGAGCCCATGGTGTTGGGAGTAGTATATTAGCATGGATAGAGGATTGGCTAACTAATACAAGATAGAGTTGGAATACAGGGGGCATTTTTGGGATGGCAACCTGTAACAAGTGGAGTGCTACAGGGATTAGTGCTGGGGCCTCAATTATCTACAATATATATTAATGACTTGGTTGAGGGAAATGAATGTACTATCGCTAGGTTTGCAGATGACACAAACAGGTATGAAGACAAGTTGTGAGGATGACTCAAGGAGTCTACAGAGGGATATCGACAGGTTAAATGAGTGGGCAAAAACTTGGCAGGTGGAATATAATATGGGAAAATGTAAGGTTATGCACTTTGGCTGGAAGAATAAAGGTGCTGAATATTAGAAAGAGTACAGAAGGCTACAACATAGAGGGATTTGGGAGTCCTTGTGTATGAATCCCAAAAAGCTGACATACAAGTTCAACATGTAACAGGGAAGGCAAATGGAGTGTTGGTCTTTATTTCAATGGGAATGGAGTTTAAAAATAGCTAAGTCTTGCTAAAACCATACAAGGCACTAGGTAGACCACACCTAGAATAGTGTGAACAATTTTGGTTCCTTTATCTAAGGAAAGATATACTGGCATTGGAGGCAGTCCAAAAAGGGTTCTAGATTGATCCTGGGTATGGAGGGATTTTCTTACGAGGAGCAGTTGAATAGGTTGGGCCTGTACTCATTCGAGCTTAGAAGAATGAGAACCAACCTAATTGAAACATATAATATTCTTAGGGGGCTTGACGGGGTAGATGCTGAGAGGTGGTTTCCCCTAGTGGGAGAATCTAGGACCAGGAGGCATAATCTGAGTCAGGGGGTGCCCATTTAAAACAGATGAGGAGGAATTTCTTCTCTCAGGGTAGTGAATCTGTGGAATTCTTTACTGCAGAGGGCTGTAGAGGCAGAGTTGTTAAGTATATTCAAGTGTGAGATAGGCAGATTTTTAATCAGTAAGGGAATCAAGGGTTATGGGGAAAAGGGAAGGAAAGTGGAGTTGAGGATTATCAGGTCAGTCATGATCTCATTGAATGGCGGAGCAGACTCAATGAGCCGATTGGTCTACTTTTGCTCCTATGTCTTATGGTCTTATTAACTGTGGGCTTATAATAGCTGTAAATGCAGATGATCTTATCTGGTTTCAGTATGGGGACAATTGGTGCTGCCCATTCCGAAAATTGAACCAGCTGTATGATGCTGAGTTCCTCCAATCTGATTAACTCAGCATCCATGTTTTCTCTTAAGGAATATGGCATCGGTCTTGTCCTAAAAAAAATCAGTTGTCTCAGGATGAACATAAATCTTGGCATGCAAGCCCTTGATTTTTCCTAATATTCTTGTATTTTTTTCAACAAATCTAGCAGTCGTCCTGCCTGCACTTGAAAAAATCTTGGTCCAATTTAACTTGATTTCTTTAGCCAATCATGGCCCAGAAGGTCCTTCCCCAGTCACTCTTGTTACTGGGAGCTGGGCTGACTGCTGTCCATGGCACTCAGGTACCACGACAGTGCCTTTTACTTTTATTGCTTCTCTCTTGTAAGTCTTCAACTGGGTAGAAGTTCTCCTCTGGCTCAAGGGTTGGTTACGCTCTCTCAGGTACTGAAATGTGCGCTCATCCATCACTGTGGCTGATGCCCCTGTATCTACCTCCATAACTAGAGGCTTCCCATTCACATGGGGTGTGACAGTAATAGGGTCTGCCTTGACTGCTTTAAGATTAAAAAGAGAGTGAATGTCAGAATCAGTCGGTTATTTCATGTTGGTTATTTCAGGCTCCTTCACGTTGTATAGTTCTAAGATTTTTGCTGGCTGGTTACTTGGCAGTCTGGTCTTAGCTCTGCACTACTTTATCAAATGTCCTCTTTTGCAACAGTAATAGCACTCGGACTGCTTAAATCTACAAGTTTCAGGAGTATGGTTACCCCCACATCAGTAACATTTCAATTTCAGGATCGCTGTCTGCTTGCCTCCAGTATATATTTTTTGATTTCTGGGTGATTGGGAATGATTCTCGCTTCGTGGCTGCTTCAGCGGTTTTGACACCACGCCTGGCTGCAGGTTCCCACCCTATCTGGTAAACGGTGCTATTTTGCAAGCTCTGTAGTTCCTGCGAATCTTTTTCAGCACCTTCCATTGCCTGCACCATCTCCGTTGCTCATTTAAAAGTGATATCGACTTCAAGCATTCGAGGCTGAATGGTGTCATTGCACGTGCCACAAACGGATCCCATAGCATGTCATTCAAAGTCACTCTGAAATCATAATGCTCTGACAATTGCTACGACTTAGCAACTTGGGTCACGATCAATACATAGGTGAGGGCTCCAGGCGAATTAAATTTGAATCTTTGTGTAGTGACCAACAGTTTGGGCTGAAAATGGCCCTCCCTAAATCCGTGAGCTCACTAAACTATCTGGAGTCGGACGCGCTTGGGGCTGCGAGACTGTAAATCAGGTTGTAGGTTTGACTCCTGCAGATGCTCAAAAGAATTGCTTTGCGCTTTGCTTCCTTCCCTATTCATTGGCCTGGAAATAAAACCTGAAGCGCCCATTCTATTGACTCCAGTCCTCGGTGGAGGAGTCAAATGGGTCGATCCTCCTGAAGAGAGGCGTCCTGGTGAGTATATATTTTCCTCCTTTAAGATGAGATACTGACACAAAAGCTTATTGGTGCTACAAAATCTTTTAGAATGTTCATGGACTAAGCAGTCCCTTTTACTGTTCTTAGACAGGTGCGGTGGTACTTTTAGGCCTTTAATATATCTGTTAGTAGATGTTGATAAAATGTTTCCCCTACAATTATTTCTTAATTAATAAGAGGTAGCACCAGGAACACTTATTCTCTTCTCCAGATGTAGAGATGTACTACCAAGAAGCTTCTCTAATAGAACAACAAACTTTATTTACAGATCTGCTAGATTAGCTGCCTGCTTCTAACAAGGCTATAATACACTCCACCAGGCTAGGAAAACTCCACCCCCTTGTGAGACTCCCCATGCTCGGGTGTTGATTGACTGTTCTGACCACGTGAGCCTTACTCAGTAATGGCTGGCCTTTAAAGCAACAATTGCCACAGGGAAAATGTGACTTTTGCATTCCCACTTTCACCTTTTCTTTCGAAGTTGAAGTCAACAGTCTCTAATTGTTGATGAACTGCTTCTGTCTTTTTCTGAGTCCTGTTAATGCTGGTTTTCACTTTCTACTTCAAAGCACTGCTCAGGTTCTCCCCTTTAATCCCCCTTTTCTCTTCACTTTTCTCCTATTGCTTGAACCATTCTCCTCCCTTCCCTTAACACCGCTACCATCCGAGTACTGTTGCTTCAAAGGGATTGCCACACTGCATGTTAGAGAAAGAAACTCCTGTTTCTGCAAGAATTCCTACCTGCAGTGTTGATACTTGTAGATGGTTGACATGCTTGTTATCATAAGCAGTACCTTGATGTTTTGGACGTTTTTGAAGGAGTTTTTTTTTCACTGATTTGTATTGTTGGCAGTCACCTGGGGATTGAGCACAATCTACTCATCCTCAATGGATTAACAAGTGAAATATAGGAAACAAAAACAGAATTACCTGGAAACACTCAGCAGGTCTGGCAGCATCGGCGGAGAAGAAAAGAGTTGACGTTTCGAGTCCTCATGACCCTTCGACAGAACTAGTGAAATATGGGACTTGTTTGTTTCAAAGCCAATGGACTGTAATTTTTTATTACCCACTCCATTTTATGCTAGTCACACAGGAAAAACATTGGGACTGCATTACACCAAGTATGAGGAGGTGGAACAAGAGAGGATGAAAAGGCCTGTAGACGGGACCATGGCTGCATGTAGCAGTGGAGTGTGCTGCTACAGGTGGCAGCATTTGGATGTTAGTAGACTCTATTTGTTTTTTTTTAGGCTGAGCTAATGATTAAGGGGAGAGTGAGAGGGAAGGGGACCTTTTGAATTGTTGGCCTGAACCAACTTTGGGTTCATGGGCTAACCCATGTCTTGCCAGACATCCTATCCTATGTACCCAATTGGGCACAGAGCCCCACCCCTTCGCAATGCTGATTGGCTGGCATTTATGCAGGCCTGCTGCTAGTTGGCTTCGGCATGCTGAAATGATGGGAGCAAGTGGACTGTGCACTTCCCATCCTGCTCTCTTATCCTGCCAGAAAGTGTAAAATAAAGCCCATGGTGAGGGGATACCCCTTTGCAGGACTCCAATATATCTTGAGGCTTTGATTGGAAATTCAAGGGTCATCTGTCCAGCAAACTAAATCAACAATTTGGAGTTGCAATCATTGCCAATTTCAGCCTGAACTTTGCTGGGTAATTGCACGTGGTTCTTTGGATCTTATGATTTTTCTTCAGTTATGGCAAGAGCCCAAAGTAGGGTGAGTCTTTGGTGTCTAAGATATATTCAAATAGTTCCCTTTTTATGATCTAACTGGAATAAGTGCCTTACATTAAGGAAGGAAAAACACAATTTCTTTTACATCAATGTAATTTACATGGGAAATATTGCCCAATGTTTTCAAAGGTCTTGGAGTCATACCCAGCACAAAGGAACATTGTTGTGGTTGTTGGGGGTCAGGCATCTCAGCTCCAGGACATCACTGCAGGAATTCCGGAGGGTGATGCCCTTGGACCAATCATCTTCAGCTGCTTCATCAATGATCTTCCCTCCATCATAAGGTCAGAAGTGGGGATGTTTACTGATGATTGCACAATATTCAGCACCATTCGCAACGACTCAGATACTGGAGCAGTCCATGTACAAATGCTGCAAGGCTTGGACAATATCCAGGCATGGACTGACAAGTGACACATAACATTCGCGTCGCACAAGTGTCAGGCAATGACCATCTCCAACAAGAGAGAATCTGCAAATTCTGTCCATTCAAGTTGCATGGTTATTTTAATAATTTTAACATTTCTGTATCTTTCTGGTAGGTCAGTAATGTCACTGACCTGTGTTGGGAATAGTACATGATGGAGAAAGACTGCTCCTCCCACTTGAAAGAAAGAGAGAATCAATATAGTTTGATTTTTTTTAAAAAGGTTATGGTGCAAGATTAAGAGTTAGTGCATAATTGGAAGCACTCTCCATAATCATGTGGTAATTTTTCACATTGTGATATTTGCTTTTGCTGATTTAACTCGCACGGTTGACTAATCAGAACAGACAGGAATACCACCTTCTACATCTATTATTTCTTCATTTCTGCTGTTTCTGTCTCGCTCTATGTTGATTCCTTCCCATCCTTTCCTGTACAAATTAAAAGTTCCTTCTTGCATTGCTTCTCCTTTTTCATTGCAGTAATCTGGCTGCGCTACTCTCTGTATAAAGCTAGCAACTGTCAAGATGCCTATGGAATTTAAAATCTTTAGTTGTGTTTATCGTTCCATGCCATTCTACAGCTGCCAATAGATGGGAGAGGGAGGAGCAGGGTAATTTTTCTTGACTTCTGAACCTTGCACCATCCTGCCACCAACTAATGTTTTGACTACAGGAATTCCACTTGAGGTCTAGCATTCTGTGATAAAGTGGACAACTGAGTTGCCCGTGTACAGAACTGAGCTGCCCTAGTTCAGAGTATCTGTTTTTATCAACGTGCAGAAAAATTGAGACACTGGTATTAGTATGCATCTGTCAACAGTCAATGCTAATTATTTTAACCATGAATATTTTGGTTCTTTGTCTTAATTTGGATCTGCTTTTCCTGGTTATGTTGAAGAGAATTTACTATCTTTTTTGAAAATTAATTATTTGAAATGTTTAACATGATGGAAAATCAATATTGGAAAATTGAGTTGATTGGTTGCTTGGGCTTTAACTTGAATGGAATGTGAAGTGATTGTTCTACATAGAAGGTCCTGCAGGAGGTGAGGACATAGATGTCAGCATGAGAGCAAGGTGGAGAATTGAAAGGACAGGTGACCAGAAGTTTGGAGTCACACATGAATGGACATGTTCGACAAAGCGGTCACCTAGTCTGCGTTTGGCCTTCGCAATGTAAAGGAGACCATGCCATGGGCAGCAAATATAGTGGACTAAATTGAAAAGAAGTACAAGTAAATTGCTGCTTCACCTGGAAGGAGCCTTAAATGAACAGAGAACAGAGGAGGTAAAAGGGCAGATTTTTTAAAATTCTGGGATGCCCCTAATTGCCCTTGAACTAAATAGCTTGCTAGGCCAGTTCAGAGTCAACCATATTGCTGTGGATCTGGATACACATGTGGGCCAGACCAGGTAATGATGGCAGATTTCCTTCCTTAAAGGACATTATTTAAGCAGATGGGTTTTTTCCAACAATTGATGATACTTGTTATGGTCACTAGCTTTATATTCCAGATTTATTAGTTGAATTTAAATTCCACCAGTTGCTGTGGGATTTGAACCCATGTCCCCAGAGCACTGGTCTGGGTCTCGAGATTACTAGTCCAGTGACGTTACTACTACAGCACCATCTCCTCTACCACACTGGCATGGGCCTGGACCACGGAGTTGTGAAGGGAATCTGAAAGGGGATGGGAATATGTGCTTGGTAGCATCATGCTGGAGATGTCAGAAATACCAGCGGATGATCCATTGTCTATGGAGACTGGTAGGGTGAAAGTTGAGGGCCAGGGGAGTCCTGTCATGGTTCTGGGAGGGAGGGGAAGAAGTGAGAGCAGAAGTGTCAAATTGAATGGATATGATCGAAGGGCCTGTCAACTAATTATTGGTGGTGGTGTGAAGTTGTATGAATCTTCGGTTGAGGGAAAAAGCCTTATCAACTTGAGATTGGACATAGTCCAATATTGAGTTCAAAAATTTGAGTTCATAATCTCCTGCCCTATTCTGTCTTTTTTTGTTGCTGCTTTTTGTTTTCCTCTTCTACTTGTTTTAAACAGTGGCTGTTCACAATTCTGCCATTCACACCTTCTCTAGACCAATCTATTATTTCTTTAATTGTGCCATTACTAGTCCCTTGGTCTTGGCATCATCAATTCTTTTGTCATTTATCCTCACCTGCCTTCCATGCTACCACATACCTCCCTCCTTGCTCTTTTCCCACCCTCCTTGCTTTCACTTGCTCAAAACCTGTTACATCTCTTAACTTTTCCCAGTTCTGACAAAAGGCCATTGACCTGAAACATTAACTCTATTTCACTTTCTATAAATGCTGCTAGACTGCTGAGCGTTTTCTGTTTTTATTATACTAAATTAGATCTCTTTTCAATAAAAGCTTTAAGCTAGGTGGTTAATGTACAGTCAGTTTCCCATGTGATTTGTTGGGTTGAAAGGCATTTCACTGTTTGTGATTGTGCATCTATTCTTGGCACTACAATATGATTCCGTGGGGGCTGGGTGTCCTTCATTACTTCACCCAAGTAGCTATATTCATTTCTGAGCTATGACAGCAAGTATCACCAGGTCATTCACCCCTGGAGGCATTGCTGCCAACCGTACTACTGTCGTACAAAGTCAAAACATGTATTTCCAGCAGCAGCTATTGAATTGTCAAAAATGCAAGCCCCAGCCACTAAATAAGGTATGTAGCCTCCTCGGAACCTATGTGGCTTTGTAAGCAATGACTTCTTCATCTCTGTGCATCAGAGATACGATGTGAACTGCAGAAGTATGAGAGATCATTGTTGCCTTCCTCTTATGTCTACCTTCCTCTTTAAATTGCAGACTGATAGTTTAAATAGAATCACAGATTAACAGTGCAGAAAAGGCCCTTTGGCCCATCAAGTCTACACCGACACGAGAAAAACCTGACCTACCTACCTACCTACCTACCTAACCCCATTTACCAGCACTTGGCCCATAGCCTTGAATGTTATGATGTGCCACATGCTCATCCAAGTACTTTTTTTTTAAAGGATGTGAGGCAACCTGCCTCCACCACCCTGCCAGGCAGTGCATTTCAGACCGTCACCACCCTCTGGGTAAAAAAGGTTTTCCTCACATCCCCTCACCTTGAACTTATGTCCCCTTGTGACTGACCGAACTAAGAGGAGCAGCTGCTCCCTATCCACCCTGTCCATGCCCCTCATAATCTTGTACACCGCGATCAGGTCGCTTCTCAGTCTTCTCTGCTCCAAAGAAAACAACCCAAGTCTATCCAACCTCTCTTCATAACTTAAATGTTTCATCCCAGGCAACATCCTGGTGAATCTCCTCTGCACCCTCTCCAGTGCAAATCACATCCCTTCCTATAATATGACAACCAGAACTGCACACAGTACTCCAGCTGTGGCCTCACCAAGGTTCTATACAACTCCAACATGACCTCCCTACTTTTGTAATCTATGCCTTGAATGATAAAAGCAAGTGTTCCATATGCCTTTTTCACCACCCCACTAACATGCCCCTCCACCTTCAGAGATCTATGGACACACACTCCAAGGTCCCTTTGTTCCTCAGAACTTCCTGGTGTCTTCCCGTTCATTGAATACTTCCTTGTCAAATTACTCCTTCCAAAGTGTATCACCTCATACTTTTCAGGGTTAAATTCCATCTGCCACTTATCTGCCCATTTGACCATCCTGTCTATATCTTCCTGTAGCCCAAGACACTCAACCTCACTGTTAACCACCCAGCCAATCTTTGTGTCATCTGCAAACTTACTAATCCTACCCCCCACATAGTCATCTATGCTGTTTATATAAATGACAAATAATAAGGGACCGAGCACAGATCCCTGTGGTATGCCACTGGACACTAGCTTCCAGTCACTAAAGCATCCTTCTGTCATCACCCTCTGTCTCCTACAACTAAGCCAATTTTGAATCCACCTTATCAAATTACCCTGTATCCCATGTGTGTTTGCCTTCTTTGACAAGGTCCCACATGGGAGACTTGTAAAGGTTTTGCTGAAATCCATATAAACTACATCAACTGCACTGCCCTCATCTACACACCTGGTCACCTCCTCAAAAAATACAATCAAATTTATTAGGCATGACCTCCCTCTGACCAAAGCCATGCTGAGTCTCCCTGATCAAACCTTGCGCCTCCAAGTGGAGATAGGTTCCCTCCTTCAGAACTTTCTCCAATAGTTTCCCTACCACTGACATGAGACTCACTGGCCTGAAGTTCCTGGCTTATCCCTACAACCCTTCTTAAATAGCGGAACCACATTAGCTGTTCTCCAGTCCTCTGGCACCTCCCCTGTGGCCAGAGAGGAATTAAAAATTTGGGTCAGGGCCCCTGCAATCTCCTCCCTTGCCTCCCTCAGCAGTCTGGGACACATCATCTGGACCTAGAGATTTGCCCACTTTTAAGCCTGCCAACACCTCCAATACCATGTCACTCCCTATATCAATTTGCTTAAGAACCTTGCAGTCTCTCTCCCCAGTTCGATACCTTCATCCTCATTCTCTTGGGTGAAGACGGATGTGAAGTATTCATTCAATACTCTAGCGATGTCCTCTAGCTCCACCCATAGATTGCCCCCTTGGTCCCTTATGGGCCCTACTCTTTCCCTGGTTATCCTCTTCCCATTGAAATATTTATAGAATATCTTGGGATTTTCCCTACTTTTACCAGCCAGAGCTTTCTCATATCCCCTCTTTGCTCTCCTAATTGCTTTCTTAAGTTCCATCCTGCACTGTCTGTACTCCACTAATGCCTCTGCTGATTTGCTTCCCTTGTACCTGCTAAAAGCCTCTCTTTTCCTTCTCATCGTAACCTGAATACCTCTGGTCATCCATGGTTCTCTGGGCTTGTTACTCCTTCCTATCACCCTAGAGGGAACATGTTGAGCCTGTACCCTCCCCATTTCCTTTTTGAACGCACCCCCCCACACACACCACCACTGCTTCTCTGTAGATTTCCCCACAAGTAGCTGTTCCCAGTCTACTTTGGCCAGATCCTACCTTAATTTACTAAAATGCACTCTTCCCCAATCCAAAACATTTTTTTGCAACTTTTCCATTTCTTTGTCCATAACAAACTTAAATTGTACCACGTTGTGGTCGCTATCACTCAAATGATCCCCCACCACCACCTCACCCACCTGTTCTTGCAAGTTGATTAAAGAGATACACTTCTCTCCTTGCAACCAAAAACGTACATGGTCCTCTTCAAAGTTAAGAGTTTATCGAGTAAATATGTGAGCGATACTGGAGTGTCATGGATATGATGTCAGTCTTGCAGAGTTAACTAATTTTATTTTGGGGAGTTTCTACAATTGACTTCTGCCTCTGACTTTGGCAGAAGAGAATAGGCTAGTGTTTTCAACCCTGATCTCTCTTTTTCTTTTAATAATTTTCACTGAAAGTATGTGTTGACTCTAAGCGCAGGAGTAGGTGTGTCTGTGATGCCTGTAAAGGTGAATAGGCTGATGTTTGTAATCAAGGCACAGAGATAAATGTGGCTGCTTGGCACGGTAGTGAAAGGCACCCAGAGTCCATGACATCATAAACGGCAAGAGTTGACTCCTTCAAGAAGAAAGGAGGGTGGGGTTTGGATGGGGCACAATTGAATACTGCAGCTTTTTTGTTTGACATTTACTTTGCATTCAGGCATAGGATCATAGTAGAAGAGCATAGGTAATGAGAGATACTTGAACGCTCAATCTAAGTAGTTTGGATATAATTATCCTATTGGTGGTAAATTTCTTGATTGCTGTGCTTCTGACTTTATGTGCAATTAACACCCACAAATGAAAAACAATTCAAACACAGTTGCATGTATGTATACAGCTGTATTGTAGAACCACGTCCACAGTAACACAGCCACTTAGTCTTAAATATTCCATGCAGCAATATTGCAGTATAGTATAATACAGTAATTTAATTGACTAATTTTAATGTGTTCAATTAAATTTCCTTCTGCTTTACTATATAAATTTGGTTTAATTAAATATAAGGCAATTCATAGGTGACAAAGATGAGGCAATAATTTAATTGAACAGTTCAGGTGATTAATTTTTAAACAATATTGAATTGCTGCCTTGTGTTGTGAACTATTGGCTATTCATAATTAAATATAACTATAGTTAGTTACCTGCTATTTGAAAAGGCGGTCAAAATTTGAGACATATGAAGGCAAAATGCTTCATGTAGCTCCCACTGTATAATTGCCAGGTTGTTTTGTGATAGCAAATTAAAGACACATAAACCATATAATGAAAATTAGGTGTGAGTTTTTATCTTGAGGGTCCAGATCATTTCTCAATTTCTAGAGCAGGATTAGAGCTGTTTGTTACAAATGGTTTTGCAACCTTGAAACTTCTACTTGATGTCTTTATTAGAATTTGTACAATTAATCTGTTTTATCCATTTTGATGTCAGCCAGGGTTAACTGAGAGACCATTTGTCCTTGAACATGAAGACTGGGGGTAAAAAAAGATTGATGTCAGTTTTGGCATTGTTGACAGTTTATCAAAATCTAGAATGTTTTTTTTCCTGTTTATATAGTAATTGGTGGAGAGTAGCTGAACTGCAAATCCAATGTAGCGATGCTTGTCTTTTCTGCCCACCTATGGGATAGATTTCAGCTGGCTGTGCAGTTTAAAATCTTGAGCTTCATATGCTGGTTCTGGTAATAGATGGCCACTCTAAGCAGGGGGATTCTTAAGAGAGGGCTCACTTTCAAAAAAAAAAGTTGTTGCCAGCTTGGCTCAGTAATGGCACTCTTGGCTCTATGTCAGAATGTTTATGGATTCAAACCCTAATCCAGGAACTGAGCGCATAGTCTAAGGTGATAGTTGAGAGCAACAGTCCAGAGCAGTACTGTGTGTGCGCTACATTTTTGGATGAGATATTAACCTGCCTAGATGGGTGTAAAAGATACCATGGTGTTTTTTCCAAAAACAAGTTCTCTAATTATCCTAGTCAATATTTCTCCTTCAATCCCACTAAAACAGATTTAACTGGTTATTCACCTTTGTTTACTTTTTGTAATACCTGTGAATTGCCTGCCACATTTGCCTACATAGTAGTGACTACACTTCAAAAATAATTTGTAGCCGTGAAATGGTTTGGAATGCCCCGTTGGGAGAAAAAAAAGACTGCTTTTACAAAGTGCCTTTCAGGTTCATGGATTCTAAGATCCTTTGCAGTCAGTCAGTACTTTTTGTTGTGTTGTCATCGTTGTGATGTAGAAAATGCAACAGCCAGTTTGTTCACCTCAAGGATCCACAAACATCAGTGTGATAATGACCAGATTTTTTTAAAAAATAATTTTGGTTGACGGCTGAATATTACCCCTCTCCCATGCATTTCAAAATACTGTAGGGACAATGGGATTTTTGTGATCACCTGAGGGTAGACAAGGCCTTGATTTAATGTCTCATCTGAAAAGACTGCACATCCAATAGTGCAGCACTCCTTAGTACTTTTGCTGATTTTTGTAAGACTACTTGATCCAGCCCAGTACTCTGAAATGAAAAACATCTTCATTCTAGTTCTGAATTGGGCATTTGCTGTCCAGTGAAGGTTGAGGTATTCACTGCTCTACGTGACCAGCCCCTGCACCTCTTCCTTTTGGGACTTGTTTCATTTTTGTCATGCATGCTGATGCCTCCTTGTTTCTGAAGTTAATCCTACTCCCAACACACTTAAGTGTGGAAAAGGAGAAGGGGAGGTTGCTGGGGGTGGGGGGAGGAAGTATACATTTTCAGCAGCTCACCTTAAAAATTTCGGTGAAGACAACAATTTTAAATGGGAGCCCAGCCGTTATTTGGAATTTCAGATATGTTGTGTATTTGTCAGGTGACAACTCAAGGATAAGGTTATTGTATACCTTCAATCCATCAATACCATGTAGCAAATTACACTGGAATAACTCCAAGTAGCAGTACACATGGAGCTATGGGACCTTGTGCTGTCAAGTTTATTTCTGTAAATTTTTTAAAAGGATTATGTCAGATAGTAAAGCAAATAGCTTGAGAGACTTGCCAATCCATCATGGGATGTTTTTCTCAACGAAGACCCCAAAGCATTATTGTTAAACAAATACTGTATGCAACTTATGGTGCTCTGTGAAATGAATACATCAGCATTTATTTACAGCTTGAATGCTAAACATGACATGAAATGTTTGTTTTGAAAGGGTGCAGGGAAGATTCACGAGAATGTGCCAGGGTGAGGAACTTCAGTTACATAGATTGGAGAAGTTGGGTGGAATTGCCTTGGAGAAGAAAAAGTGGAGAGGGGATTTCAAAGGTCTTCACAATCCTGAGCGGTCTGGACAGAGGATGGGTGATGATTGATTGATTGATTGAAAGCTGGCATCTTTGCTGATTGTCCTTTGAATCCAGGGCTATGCATTGTCTATTGTCAAATTCCAATATATTATACACTTGCATTCAATACTTAAATTTTGAACACAGACTATTAAAATGGCAGCTGCAAACCGTGTGACCTTTGGCATTCAGAGATCCAGAGAGCCCTCATCCTCAAGTAAATACCTAATTGAATATGAACATTTGCAGCCATCCAGGGAATTCAAACATCCCTTTTAAGGATGGATCAATGACAAAAGAACTGCAGCATTCCAGTTGGCCCATCTTTCTGTCTCACCATGGACAAAAGAAACACCCAGACTCTGTTAGACAAATCTGAATGGATCCCATTGACCTTCCATGATGGTCCCTCATCCAAATTAGGCTGGGTGAATTTCAAGGTATCAAATGACCACACAGGATATGTGATTAGCATATGACCCTATTTTTTTTTTTGGAAAAAGGACTTTGAACTTGTACGAGTCACATGATGAAGCCATTTTGTTATCTACCTTTAAGATAACAGCAAGAAGCTGTAATGACTCCCTTCCCTTGCAGCCCCTCACTTGTGTTTCTCCCTACCTTTTCATTCCCATCAGTCCCTGCACCTTTCCACTATCTGCTCCCTTTCTGCTATTAGCACTTGCTGAACAATCCGGAGTGTGTCAGTAGCTACACTAATGAAAAGTCAAGCTCATAACGTGGTTCATTCATGCTGGCTAGAAGCGACATAAATTCAGATGCAGAATCCCATTCTCTGCAAACAAAAGAAATACATTCTAACCTTATGCCTTTTTTAAATTACTCGGGAGCATGGGAAGCCTAAAGTTCCCTGTTGCTTTTGCCATGTCTTTGCCTGAGCCAATCAGAGTGGGCTTGCAAACCAATCAGCACACTTTTTCTCCCATAGTATAAATCGCTGTGATTGTTTGTATGAAATTTTGCATTCTTGGGTTTGTTCTGATGAGTGCAAGACAAAAAGCTTTGGCAACATGTCTCTCTTTTCAGCATTATTCAAGTTCTGTACTACCAACCGCTGACTTTCTAACTCTGAGGTCAGGCACTTCCCTGTAGTAGGAAAAATTTGAAAGGAGGTGCAGACTTTTTTCTTTAAACACACTTCTGTGTTGTGAGCTCAGAGTATTACTGTAAAAGCTTGGGAGTAGATCACATGACTGTAGTAGATGCAGTGGGTTCATCGCCCATTGACACATTGCGGGGGGGAACTGACTATAAAAATATGGTGTTGAAGTAGGATGGTCAACTCCTGATCAGCAGTGATCAGTTGGACTAAACTAAGGCAGGGGGACATCCCTGCAGGAAGGGTGAATCACTGTGACACTCTGCCTCATCTCCATCTGGTTAAAGTGCTGGTAAACCTAATTGCACATCATTCCTCGATTATACAATGGGATAAGCAAGCTCTTCACCAATTAAATTTATACATCCATGGAACTATGCAGGGTTGAGGTTCCTCCCTACCCTCTCCTCCCTGTCCCCCACCCCTTCTTTTGTCTGCCTGTCCATCTAAACTGCACCCCCTCCCCAACTTCAGGGATATAGTGGAATTTCTCTCAGCTCTGTGGTATAAAAATGGTACTGCCTTTCTTGTATAATAGAACAATCTGTTCTTGGTGTAGATGAAGTTTGAGGGATGCACAAAAGAAATTCCATAAGTTAATCTACATGAAGTGTTGCAGGCTTCTGTGATTCCAACAGCTAAATGAGCAGATTTTGATATTGATGCTGATGACCAAAGACCATCGTATGATCCATTGATCCTTCCCACTGAGAATTTTCTTCTGTTTTCTATTTTAATTTAGGGACCTCTACGATGGGCCCAGTTGATCCAATAGAAACGACGTCCAGTGATGCAGCATCACCTGCATTTAATTCGTCAACAACAATAATGGGATCCAATAACTCTGCAACAACAGCAGCCAGTGGTAACACCACACCCCACACTGTCATTGGAAGCACTGTAGGCACTACCACTACTCCAAGCCTGATAAGTGGAACTGGCTTTAACTATTCATCTGCAAATGCAACTGTCAACACCCTGACTGATACTCCACATACAAGTGACATGACCAATAAGAATGGAATGACTAATAATGATACAAGCAGTGATCTTCAAACAGGGAATGAAACAGAAATCCAAGGTAGCATACCAAGTTCTACAAGTAGCAGTAGTCCTAGTACAAAATCAGTGAATGTCAGTGTTGGCTCTGCCATGACTGAGAGAAATGGACATGCTACTAAAATTGGCCCTGTCAAAATTACAACAGTCCCACAGCAAATGGAGACATCTGGGAAAATATATTCAACTGCTAATGACACCAGACATGAAACCACAGTTGAACCAACTGGTATGCCTCCTACAACATCTGGACAGAAGGAATCAAAAGGTAAGACTTTATTGTTCATTAATTTGAACAAAAATTACATACTAATACTATCCCAGAAGCTACTGTTGTGCTGTAGACTCTTGGAGAAAGAGATTAAAGCCTCAAGGTCTTCTCACCCTCCGGGTACAATTTGAACTAAAATTGTAGGAGTGAAATCATTCTGATAGATTTTATATATATATATATATATTTTTTAAAAAGTAACCTAAATTTATTCCATCAATTTATTTGTTTTGAAGACCGGCCTGGCATACTGAGGAGATGAGGCAGTGAAGGTTTTTAAAAAAAAAATATTGCCATGGATTTCTAAAAATGATGTGTTGGTATGTTGAATATTTGTTGTAGGAATGATCTGCCTAAGGACAAGGTCCTCTGCTCATTTCCCCACATCTTGTGGCAGTGTGTTTTCCCCTTCACTTGCAAGTCGGAGTCTCCCGTTCTCAATATCCAATATGATTAGGGAAAAGAATGAGATGGTTTCCCATTGTTTCCTCCTCCTGGAGGTCCTTGGTCTGTAAACAGCTGTTTGTCCCTCAAGTTCTAGCTCTTCACCAACAAGATGGCTTATATCCCTGAGCATGGGACTCTTACCTGGGTCTGGAGTGACTCATGAAAAGGGCAGGGACAACCATCCCCTGAGGTCTCAATTGACCCTGTTACGCTTACACTGAATATTATGAATCTTCAAAATGTACTAAGCACAAGTAATGGAGCCCTAAGGAATTATTTTCTACTATTCTTCCCTGCACCCTGTTCCTCTGACTAAGAAAGGTGGCAAAAGCAGATTTTTCCTTTTTCTTTTTAAAACCTCAACTTTTCTCTCCTTCGATTGAGCAACTTGAAAAGAACATAGAATGTCATTTTTTTTAAATTGCTGAATTTATTTGATTTTTAAAATAGTGGTGGGGATGGGGTGCATTGTAAGGGTTGAAAATTCTTAATTCCTACTCTAGCATTGGCCATTTGAGAACTTGAGTTCTGGGCAAGTTTGAAGTTTTTGTAAAGGTGTGATTCTAGGCCACCAGTGTTATCAGTCTGCGCACTTTTTCATTGGTGCTGTGTAGGTGCCTTCAGCTTCAGACCACCACGGTTCTGATGAAAGCCATTGACTTGAAACTTTAACTATTTCTCTTGACACAGGTGCTGCCTGTTCTGCCAAGTGTTTCCAGCTTTTTCTGTTTTTATTTTGGCTTCTGACCACTACCTACTTAGCTGTAGCATTGGATCACTACTGCTTCGGGGTGTGATGGGATAATTGGTTGCTTACTCAAATTAATGTATTTAAAAATAAAGCCTAGACATTTTCTTAGGATCCTGTGAATTATAATGCCAATAGTGGGAGCCCAAAGTGATTTGGGATGATCTTTCTTGAGATGTTCTGAGATAACTTCCCAAAATTCAATTCTGAAGACCTGTTGCCTGAGGTGGAATTTTAGTCTCCACCAACCAGAACCCCATCCCACCTCCCACTGGCGAGTTTGCAGGCAGGGTCCTGTAAAATTCCTGGTGTCCCTCCTACCCGCCTCCCAACCCATCTAGTGCAGCCCACCCGCCTCACCACAATTGCAGCCCTTAGGGGCTGCTTCCCATTGACCTTAATTTTGAGGCTGGCTAGAGGAGTTCGAGACAGGGCACCCTGCTTGGACCTCGGGCAGGAAGGAGGGGGCTCCTTCCTGAGGTGTCTCCTTTCCCACATCAGTCCCCCCCGTGGGTGCGACCGCTCACCTTGGCTTCTCCATGAAGTCTCCCCAGCCCGAGCCTCCCCACCCCACCATGAGATTCCCCACATTTGCCTGCCTGGTCCTGGACTTCGAATCTGACTCTTTGGATGGCAGGGTAGGAATGCCTGTCATCAAGTTTTTATATAACAAAATGCTTTGTATTGATGCAAAGTGTTTTCAGCTAATAATTGAAACTCCGCTACATACCTGGCACTGTCCTTGACAATGACCTTCAGTGGTTATTTATAAACACACCCAACACTTTTTGTCCTACTGAGCAAATTGATTTACTGCAATACTTTTCATCAAGTCTAAACTGAGAGTTGTGGGGAGGAGAGAAACCACTCTTTGAATTAACTGTCTTCAGGATTGCTGAATAATCTTTTTACAAATGAGCTTCTCTTGTGTTTTGTTTTTAGGTTCAACCAATGTCATGCCAACTGTACAGCCTCCAGTGTCTGAAACCCTGCCAATGCAGCCAACTTCGCAAGATTCTAAGACCACACCAACTGTGACATCCAAGGGCTCTGAAGTGACATCCAGCATTACAGTAGCCCTGTCCACCATCCATACGAGAGCCTCCACCATGGTGAAAGCAGCTGCCACAAGTAGCACAACAATCAGCAAAACAACAACATTTATTTCTGTACAGCATAGCGAGGGGAATTTGGCCAATACCAAAAAGATGGTGAATGGTGGGTAATAAATTAGCTGCTTATTTGTGTCCTATAAGGAGACATATGGAGTCTAAACACCAGCAAAGACTAGCTGCACCAAATTGCCTGCTTGTCCTGTATATTCTAAGTAATCAACAAGTAATCCTTGTTTTGTCAAATTTCTACATTCATCAATTATTCAGTATGGTTTTGGAAAAAGTGGGCTTGTAGAAATTCTATTTATGGGCTGTAGTTCATTTCTTTGCTTTGTGTCACTTTAGGATGGGATTTTCCAGTGGGGCCTGAAATTCCCGCCCAAAGTCAACGAACTTTTGGCTGCTCTCAAAATTTTCTGGTCCCGCCAGTGCTAATTCCTGCCACAGGCGGGACTGCAAAATCCTAGCCCTAGTGTACAATTTGGTGAAATAATTAAATATGGGGTTCCATAACTGAATCCTGAAAAAGTGAATATATCCACAATTTATTTTATTTTAGGAAAGAGTTGAGCAACCTGTATTTCCAAGATTCTCCCCATTCCTTTTAATGGACTTGAGACAAATGGAGAGAGAACTGTGCAACCCACAGTTTTTAAATGATCCAGCAACATAAAGTATGGAACTACAAAAGGAATTTTGGCCAATTGGTCCTGTTCTTTATCATTGTTCTATAATTTGTACTATGTGGAATCTAAAATTTATTTACTCTCCTGGTGGAACTAGATGACTGAAGAAGACCAAACTACCATCGGCAAACTTTGTGACACTATAGGGAATCAGGCTACCTCTGTAACCTATTCTAACTGAGCTAGTGGCATACCATAGCTGACCACCCTCTGTTTCCTTGTCCAATACTTGAATTGCAGTGTTTTTTTTTTTAGCCCAGGCCTGATCCTAAGTTCCTGACAGCCTCTCAAACCTTGTTCTACCATTTTATTTATATGTACCTCAATCTATTTGCTTTTTCTCCCTATCCCTTGATACACATCTAACAAAAACTTATTGATCCCAGTCTTTTCAACTGGCTCAGCATCCATTGCCTTTCTGGGGAGAGGGTTCCAGATTTCCACCACCCTTTGTGGTGTGGGTGGGGGTGCGAGGTGGGAATGGCCTATCTCTAATTAAAGTAATGCTCCCTTATTTTGAATCCACCACTGAAGGAATAAGTACAGTTATAGTGTAACTATCATTTCCTTTTATCATCTCATGAGGATACTTGCAAGGAGGGTGGAGTATAAAAGTAGGGAAGTCAGGCTACAGCTGTAGAGGGCATTGTTGAGACTGCACCAAGAGTACTGCGTATAGTTTTGGTTTCTTTACTTGAGGAATATACTTGCAGTGGATACAGTTCAGAGGAGGTTGAAAGGGATGCCTTAAGAGGAAAGGTTGAGCAGGTTGGGCCCATATTCAGTGGGGTTTAGAAGAATGAGAGGCGTTCTTATTGAAACAAGATTCTGTGGGGGGCTTGACAGGGTCGATGCTGAATGTTTCCCCTCGTGGGGGAACCTAGAACTAGAGGGCACAGTTTAAAAATAAGGGGCCTCCTAATGGAGGTGAAGAGGAATCTTTGAGGATCGTTAATTTTTGGAATTCTCTTACCCAGAGAGCGGTGGAGGCTGTGTTTGAATATATTTAAGGCTGCATTAGACTTTTGATTGACAAGGGAGTTGAGGGTTATGGGGGCAGACAAGGGAGTTGAGGGTTATGGGGGCAGACAAGGGAGTTGAGGGTTATGGGGAGCAGGCAGGAATGTGGAGTTAAGGCCACAATCAGCTATGATTTTATTGAATGGCAGTGCAGGTTCAAGGGGCCGAATGGCCTACTCCTATTTCTTATGAGCTTATTCTGTAATTTTTATTTCTTTATCATAAAAATCTCAATTAAATTGTCCTTCAACTTTCTGAAGTTTTTGCACATTGTCTTGTAAGGTGAGGCTAATTTGGGGGAAGACTTACAGAAGCCTATGGGTAACAGAATTTGTGATACCACCAAAGAGAGAAAACAGGAACTTTTGTAACATTCTTGGAACTTTCAGACCATTGATAATTTTTCTGACCTTGACTGTCAAAGGAAATGGGTAAGTTTGTTACGGTAAACAACTATTGGACAAGTTGAAGGGTGATGAGAAGGAAAATTGACTTGCTTTCAGACTGAACCAGTGAAAGTGCCTTTTCCTTTTGAACAGGGAAGCCAGTTTCTAGTCCAAATGGAACCAAAGTGGACCCTCTTGTTATAGGAATGATCACAGTTTTCTTTATAATTATTGGAATTGTTTCAATTCTTGGATTCCTGAAGTACCGTCAGCGAAACAGCCAACCAGAGTTCAGACGCCTTCATGAGCTTCCAATGGTAAGATGGGATTGAAAGTTACTGTCCTGATATTTTAACGCCTGTTTTCTTAATAGTGAACTATTTAACATGACCTTCCATTTCCTAAAGAAATATGTCCTTTTCAGTTGTGTACCTTTAGGCCCAGGAGCAGCCAGGGAATGGACTGCTGACTGATTTCACGCTAGATGGCCAATTAACGGCCAGCCAGTGTAAAAGGTGCACTGAAAAGCTCAGCACTGCCGCGGTGGGGGCAGGAGGAGGGTGAGCGCCAAAGTCGATGTGGGATGGTGGAGCGCGGAAGGAAAGCTCCCTGAAGGCAGGGAGCTGCGAATTTAAAATTAATAAGAACAGAATGTAAAATTGGGGAAAAAATGGTCCATAAATCAGAACGAGACACCTCAACATATGGATGAAAATTTTTTCAAAACTTTTTGATTTTTTAAAAATTAATCTCTCAAACCTTATCCTGTCCTTGGATGGGGTTTCCTCCAAAAAGGCAAAGGCTGCCTGGCCGATTTGCCTGGCCACCAATTGTAAGGTTGAATGGGCAGCGATTTAATAGGCCTCTTAATTGTCAGTGGACGCACTGCTGACTCTCTCGCGTGCGTGCCCCCCCCCCCGCCAACCAAAATATCACGCGAGTGTGTGTTGATGTCAGGACGCTTGCCCAGTGTCATAGTGCGCTGTTTCACGCTCGACCATGTCTGGTGCATGCCTGCATGCAGAGCGGTAAATTCTACCCCATGTCTGAGTAATCCCTACTATGTCTGGTTCCTCAACACATGATTGCCTCCAGCTCCCCTATTTTATTATGAACACCTTGCGCACTGCTGTACAGACATTTCAATAGGATTTCCTTTCACTTTTTGTTTACCCATCTTTTTATTGCCTTGCCATCATTGTCGTCCTTTATTCTTTCCCATGTTCTCCTGTTATATTTTGTGAACATTTGGGCTGCTTCCTTTTCTTATAGATCCCTCACCTGCTTACTTTTTTAAAGCCCTTGCTGGCTTCCTATTTACCCTTTCTGTTTGGACACGAATCCTATCCCATTGGGAGAGCTCCTTTCTGTCCCAGAACTGGTGCCAGTGTCCCCATGAAGAGGAACCCCTCTTTTCCACACCACTTTAGCAATATGTTAAGTTTGTAGCAGTCCAATAATTGGTTTGAGAAGTTGGCAAAAAGTCAGTGCAATAATAAACTGATCCAGAAATCCTTTTGGCATGTAAATAATGATAAAAAGTATATCCAATAAGTGTGAATTAGTTTCTCTGCTAGTGAAGTGCCACAAAATTCCATGGCAGCGATTGGTTGGTTTGCATCAGTTGGTGCACACTAATGGTGCCCACTGCTGGAGTTTTCAGTCAGCAGGAGGGAACCTCATTTGCACAAGACTTGGGAATGGAAGTGCCACTTGAAGCTGATTAATTCAGTGCCCATCTTCCCCATGGATCTGGAAACTGGTGTTACCAAAAAATTGTCGAGGTGTCTGCATTGAGAATGGTGCAGATATTGTGCTGCAGCTGAAATCTGGATTTTGAGTTTGTCTGAAACGAATGTCCTAATTGCAACCTGGATTGTCTGCAACCCCTGTCTTTTCTAGGGGTGTGGGGGTCTGTGTGTTGATGCTGTAGTTCATTGTGGCACAGAATTATTTGGTACAATTTTGTGCCAATGATCTCTCCAGATGGAATGTTTCCAGCTGTGCTATGGGAATCTTACTGACGGGAGAGAAAAACGGTAAGAAAACTCTGCACGTTTAATGTGAGGATAACTTATTTTAATGGTGGAGGTGGGGAGTAGGGTTTTCTATTTGAAGTTTCTAAACTAGTTTTTGCTTCAATATTAGGATGACATGATGGAAGAGGATACTCCTTTGTCTCTCTACAGCTACTAGAAATCTTCTGCCAAAAAAACTCATCAACTTGCACAACATTGCAACTGCTGTGTTTTGAAGTATTGTTAGTTGGCATGTTAAGGACTTTTTTTTACTTTTTCTTTCGTGTGAGCCAAACTTGCATTTAAATGTCTTTTTAAACTCCATTTGGGGAGCGCTAGGGTTGAACATCAGTGAAAATTAATATTTGTTCCCTGCCTAAAATACTTTCCTCTGTATCCATGGAGCTTTTAACATGCACCTGTTTATTCAAATGAACTTGTAAATTTGCAACATCTTTTTTAACAATTGGAGGGAAGCAATTAATGATCTTTCTTGAATGTCTAACCTTATTGTGGAGATTCCAGATATCCAACCAGGTGCCAAAGGTGTTCCCACTAACTGGAAGTCCTGTTAATATTTGGAGGTCCTGAACATTTACTACAAATGTCTTAGGTCTGAAAAAGTCAAGTTTCATGTATCAAATTATGGAATTGATACCTTTAGGTAACGTGTTGGGGTTGATTTGAACTTTTTTATTCTACCAAAATCTTTCCACCAGTTGCACTCCTTGATCATTAAAAGTATTGGTGTTATGTGCAAGCTTCTTGGAGGGAAAAACTGGTTCAGCTTAATGAATTAAATTTTAAATCTGAATGATGGAAAGATCTTGATCTGATTTTAAACACTTTGGAGGAAGTTTTATAAGCTCAATTTCTCCCCTGAAACCCCAATATTGTACCATATAGGGGGTTAATTTACACCAGAATTCATCAAATCACACCACTAATAAAGGGAACTGAAATGTAGAAACAAAAGGTCTGGTATGAATCAAAGTCTGAATTGTACTTGGAAGCCAATATTTTCCTGGATGCTGGAGTTTCCCTCTAAATCTCGATCAGTTCTTGCCCTTTGTGATTATGCTTAAATCCTTGTCCCTGTCCAGCAAAGTGAACAATTTACTTCCACAAAATACTTGAGTTGGACATATGTAACTGTTAAAGGTGCATTGAAGGACTTGGTGTTGACTTCAAATTACACATATATGTTAATTGGTTCAGAGAATTACTCTAGAGATGTACTACCAAGTGGCTTCTTTAGTTGAACAATGAGCTTTATTTACAGAGCTGTTGGATTAGCTGCAAGCCTCTAGCAAGGCTACAATACACCCTCCAGACTAGGAAAGCTCTGTCCATTATAAACCTCTGTGCTCAGTGTTGATTGGCTGTTCTGACCATGTGACCCTTAGTAAAGTTGACTTAAAGCAACAATCCACAATGATAATGCAAATGTATTGCAGCAAATCTTTATAGTACGGTTTCTGGGACAATCCTAGAGAAACTTCAATTGTTTTAGAAGCTAGTTTTAAAAATGTGTTAATGCTATTTAACTCGGGTGCCTGCTGTCATAATTGATTGTCCAAGCAAAAAAAAGTGGAGGAAGTTTTGGCTGGTCCCTGGATACCACTGAAAGATAGTTCCCTTTTTAATTTAAAACTGGTCAATGCACACTGAATATTAAGTTTGGAGTTTCAGTTCTTGTCTTTTCTTCCTTATTTATAAATTCCAGTGATTCTGCACGAGCTAGCCCTCTGCAAAACCTCGTTATGGGTACTTTTGGTTCCAGCCTCTTAAACATCTATTTCTGTGTAAAATGTTGCATAATTAAGGTCATTTAAGGCTCTTGCAACTGAAATTCAATTTCAGCTTAGCCCAAAAAACAATATTAAAGCTGTCTTAAGTGTTACATGCCCAGGATTCAATTTAAGGTTGCAAGATTATAGGCTAGTTTATTGTAGATTTGCCATTTTCTGGTAATTATGTCACTTCCTTTATTTTTGTCCAATGTTGACACAATGAGTACATGTGAGGTTTCACACTCTTGGTACATATAAATTGCTAAGGAGTTGTCACAGAGGATGATGACATGTTGTGTTTTAGGACTTTTAGTCTCTGCATTTCATATTTTTTGATTTACTGCCACAATTTCCATATTTTATCCTGAATAATATACACCAGGAACATCATTCAACATCTTTCTGCCCTCATCTTCATTTGCAATTAACCATGCTTTTTCATAATTGCCATTTCCACAGGAATGTAAGCTGCAATTATTGTACAGACTTTCTGAGATACAAAGGAATAAGCCAATCAGCCTCTGAGCCTGTTCCACCATTCAGTGAGATCATGGCTGATCTGTACCCTCAACGTTCCCTGTACCCAACAACTCACTTTTGTTCCATACCCTTTGCTATCCTTACCAGCAATCTCGGTCTCATTTTTATTTGACCAAGCATCCACAACCTTTTGGGGAGAGCAAATTAAAAGATTTCTACAACTGTGTATGTCACGCATGCGTGTGTGAAATTACTTCCTGATCTTGCTCCTCGGTCATCTAGATTTAATTTTAAGATTGTACCTCCTTGTTCTTTATTTTCCTCATCAGCGAAAATACTTTTTCTGTACGTACTCTATCATCTTCCAATACTTCAGAAGGCTCGCTATAACTGAAGCATTAACTTCATCCCCTTTTGTATTCCAATCCACTTGAGATAAAGGCTAACATTCCATTTGCCTTTTTGTACCTCTGTACATAAACACCCAAATCACATTGCTCTTCTGCAGCTCTGTCTAGAACTAGTGAGAGAAGTTGTTCCGACTACTTTTGAACAATTGCAATCATCACATGAAGGATTGAGAGTTGGTTCTCTGCTTTTCTGAAAAAAAAGCCCTGCATATCAGTGTTGGGGGTTTTGGATATGTTTGCACTGCACTGAGATCCTTAACTACTTGTAGTGAAGGTGAGAAAAAAACTTGACTGCAGTTTATTGCTGAATGATTGAGACTTGTGCATTTCAAAAAGTCAGCTGTATAAAAGCTTTTTTGGCATTGATTTATTGTGTATACTAAGTTCTTTTTGTTTAAAAGTCGTAACTCCTTAGTGCAATATTTTTCATTTCTACTGAGACTATGGAATGGGTGGAATATTAAATGGACAAAGTCTTTATTCGAAACTCCTGATGAATACACACTACCTTTTTATCCAGTCATTCCTTTAAATCAAATGCCATAAATCTGGGCCTGAGCAATACAAATAGAGAATTCCTATTCACTGGCATGTACTACATTGTGCAATTTATGATCAGAAAAGATACCGAATAAGTGCCCCCTGGTGGTTTCCAGACATATAACAGTGGGAACAAAGGAACAGAAAGAATGTTATCTATTTATACACCAGGTTCTTTTAATTCTCTCAATTTAAATAAAGATCAGATTCACATATAAATGTTTAATCTACTTCAGTTATATCTCTTTTTGTCTCTTTAAATATCTAAAACAGGATTTTTTTTTTGAATAAAGGTGTACCCTGGACTTTAAGAAGATTGAGTCAGGGACAGAAGAGGTATTAATTACTTCTGTTGTTGTTCTATCCCCTAGTCATTGACTGACTAGGCTAAGCAAAGGAATTAGGTCATTTTTGCTGATGTTTGGAAATGGTATTTACTTCAGCACATTTGCTATCTTAAGTGAGCAGTCCATGAAGTAACAATTTAATTAGGCTTCTTAGATTTTTAATGGACATTCTTTTGTTCATGTGTTTGTGACCCCTCCCCTAAACTCTAGAACTTTCCAACTAGCTGACTGCAAACCCACTGGTCACTAGAAAATGTGCTAAAGCAGAAGTTCCCAAATTGGGAGGTGCATCAAAGTTAGAGACTGGAGGCTGGGTGAGGCAAGAAACTTGAGAGAAATAACTGTGCAAGTGACCATAACAATTTGAAGTTATACTGCAAACTCTGATAAATCAGTGCCAGTCATGGAAGTGCTGTTATGAGGCCAAGTCTAGAGTACTACTATGCCCAATGTGAAGGGGCTATTCAATTTCTAGCACCAACACATTTGAGGACAAGGTTGATCCCACCTATCAGAAGAAAATGTTTTGTGGAAGGATGGATCTCCTAGGGATCTTCAGCCTCCTGTTCATGAAATAGCTAAATCCTTTAATAATAGGGTTGGCATTCTGGAACAGAGATCAAATAGCTTCTTCAGCCAAAATTCTTATGATTTTGTAATTCTCTGAAAACATGAACAAGATGTATAACAAGCATTCTTTTTCATTTTTGGCTTTTAATGTTTCTAATCCTTTAGAAATTATGGAGTTTCTTATTGACATTGCAAAGAAGGTTGTTTTTCTTAATCCCAGATTGAATCTCTGCATAATTTTGTTTCTGGACGACTAGTAAGAAAACTCCCTTGTTCTGATTTCTTAAAAGACAAATGTGTTGCTTCATGAGCTCTTGAGTACCTTTTGATTAAATTGATATAAAGTACAATGGACTTCCAATTATTTTAATGACTGACACATGTTTAGCTTAAATGATATATTGAATAACTGATGGGCCAGCTGACCCTTTGATACTAATTTATTGCTATTAACCTATGGGTTTTTCAGCAGATACAGTATGTGCTGAGTTGAAATAATAATAACACAATCAGTTCCTATAACACATCAGTATAAAATTGGAAATCCACTGTACAATTTTAAGAAAAGATCTGGGCAATGATTTTTTTCATATTGTGCTGTTTCTCAGGACTCTTGTCATTATATACCGTAGCAGCTTAGTAAACCCAAGTTGTCAATTTTCCTTTTAATTTTCCCATCTGCACAAGTCACTATTGGTGTAAAATTTCCAGAGTCAAAGATATATCAAAAACGTATGATGTGGGTGTCTGTTGTTAGCATGTATAAATGTGTGGGGAGATTTTGAAATGTGCTTCTAGCGTGCCATGATGTTTCTTTTAAAGTGGTGATGGTTTCTTCTTAACATTAGCTCTTTGTTTTCACCCCCAAAGTTTGAAAATTCTTTTTAGGTCATCTTTTCCTTTTTCTTGCAAAACGTTGCAAGATCTAGTCTTGTCAGCTAGTAAGCACAATCCTGCTTATCAGATGGGCCCTATGCTTCATGCTACTATCTTCAGTGGCATTCCTGACTTTGGCAAAGCTGTAAGTTTAAATGATGCATAGCTGCTGGTTCAACAAGTGTTTGAAATCCTTTGAAGCTTAGAGTTCTTGCTGGTACCTCTGGAGACTGAGCTTCCATTTAGTCCGGATGTCAGTAGACTGAGTATTTGGTCAATGCCTATAGTGAAGCTGCAGCCTGCTTGTTTGTGGTTCAACTTTTCTTTCTCCCAGCCACCAGGAAAGGTTTGGTCACCAGAAATAAAGTTGTAATCATAACTTTCAAAACTGCTTGCATGCTTGTGTAGCTATGGTACTGTGATATCGAGTATGCAACATGCTTTCTAACAAAATTGCAATCTGTGCAGTCTGGTAGTTATAGGTTTTTAACAATGGTACGAGTTAACCACACCTGATGTGGAGGGAGTCTTGCAGCGAAACATCCTGTGAGCTAGCATTTAATAAGCTATTTTTTTTTTAAACTGAGTTGTTGGGGAGAACCCTAATATTTTTTATAAGGATGAAAGCCATTATTACTACTTTTGTCTTGTGCACAAATGCTGTGCAAATTATATTTTTTGAAAAATGAGAAATTTCAACATGATACCCGTTAATTGAAATTTACATTTAAAAGGGTACTATCCCTGTCAAATGACCATTTTGTGTCGTAACATGCAAATACCAAAGGTATTTGTGTGGCCCAGATATTATAATTTTCAAATTTTGTTTGGCTGTTAGTAAAACTACAGAATCAAGAAGGTTTTGGGGAAAATTCCAAAGAATTAGAACCTGCAGAATTGAGACCTCAATAATCTCATTGGAAGACCTTGTTACATCCCTATTCTTTCCTACCTATCCTACAGATACTATTACCAGCCTACTGGTATTGCCAATTTGTCATTTTGGTGCAAAATTTTGCTTGTTTTTCCAAGTCAGACTTTGTTTAGAAAGTTGATTATTCACAATCCTTTTGTGATTTGCATTTAATGGAATAAAATACATTTGTGAACTATGAGGGGATTCCTGGTTTGCACTATTTGAATTTTTTTCTTCAAGAAAACAAAGCTGTATGGAATAACTTGCTGCAAACATTAGCATAATGTTAATTTCCTATGGAATGTATATTCTTAGCAGGAAGTAGGAAATGGAGTGTCAGAATTGAATGATAATTTTATACAATTGCTTTATGTTTTTGATTTATTAAAAATTGGTTTTCCCTTCAACATATGTTGTGAATTCATTCATAAGATAATACAGTTGGCAAAGAGGTAGTGGGTTATCAATCAGTTTTTCATTTTTTTCCCCCTCTATTTCTCAGTCCTGGTTGGAGAAGCCTCAAGTTTTCCTAAAAGGGATGACTCAACAGAATAAAATTAACACAAATAGCACTAAACTCTTGTTCAACTATTTCACAAGAAATAGGAGCAGTAGTAGACCATATGGCCTGTTGAACCTGCTCTGCCAATCAATACGATCATGGCTGATCCTTGGCCTCAACTCTAATATCCTGAGACCAAAAATCTGTCTATCCCAGCCTTAAATTTATTCAATGATGGAGCATCCACAACCCTCTGGGGTAGAAAATTCTAAAGATTTTGAGTGAAGTAATTTCTCCTCATCTCAGTCCTAAATGTTTGGCCCCTTATCTCGAGACTATGCCCCCATGTTTTAGACTCCCCAACCAGCGGAGACAATCTCTCGGCGTCCACCCTGTCAAGCTCCTTCAGAATTTTGTAGGTTTCAATGAGATTACCTCTCATTCTTGTAAGCTCCAGAGAACTTACTTAGCCTCTCATCATTGGACCAACCAATCATCCCAGGGACCAACTTAGTGAACCTTTGCTGTACTGCCTCCAGTGCAAATATATCCTTTCTTAAATGTGGAGACCAAAACTACACAACAATATTTCAGATGTAGTCTTGCCGAAATTCTGTACAATCACAGCAACGCTGCTTTATTCTGGTATGCCAATTCCCTTGCAATAAAGGGCAACGTGCCATTTGCCAATTCCTAATTGCTTGCACCTGCATGCTAACTTTCTGCATTACTTGTACAAGCACACCCAAGCCTCTTTGAACATCAATGCTAACAAGTTTCACGTTTTTAAAAAAATATTCAGCTTTTCTATTCTTACAACCAAAGTGAATAACTTCACATACCTTATATTATATTCCATCTGCCAACTTATTACCCACTCAGTTAACCTGTCTATACCTTGCAGCCTCTGTGTCCTCCCCAAAGCTTACTTTCCCACCTAGCTTGGTATCATCAGCAAACTTAGATGAAGAGAAAGAGAATAATGAATCTAAGTCTTTAATGTAGATTGTAAAAAGCTGAGACCCCAGCACTGACCATTGTGGCACTCCACTATTCACTGCCTGCCAGCTTGGAAAGGCCCCATTTATGCCTGCTCTGTTTTTTTCTATCTGATAACGATTCCTCTATCCATGCTAAAATATTACCCCTCATTCCATGAGCACTTATCTTGCCTATTAACCTTTTGTGTGGAACCTTATACCTTTTGGAAATCCAAGGATACTACATCTACTGGTTCCCCTCTATCTACCCTCCTAGTTACATCCTCAAAAAACACACTCATCAAACAGGATTTCCCTTTAGTAACACCATGTTTACTTGTTCCAGTTATACCATGCTTTTCTAACTGCATCGTTAAGTCATCTTTAATAATAGATTCCAGCATTTCCTCAACAACTGATAGCCTAACTGGATTGTAGTTCACTTTCTCTCTCCTTACTTAAAGTGGTGTAACATTTCCCAACTTCCAGTTTCATGGGAGCATTCCTGAATCTAAAGCATTTTGGAAAATCATAGCTAGCACATCCGCCATCCTTTTAGAACTCTAGAATATAAGCCATCGGGTCCTGGGCGTTGTCACATTTTAGTCCTTTAAGTTTCTCTAATACTTATTCTCTGCTGATATTAATTTCCTCGCTCATTTTGGCCCTTATGTTACTATCTATTTCTGGTATGGAACTTGTGACTTCCACTGTGAATACAGACACAATATTTGTTCAATGCTTCTGCCATTTCATCATTCCCCGTGATAATTTCTCCTGACTGTTGTTCTAAGGGACCAACATTTACTTCAGCTAAAATAAAAGCAAAATACTGCAGATACTGGAAATCTGAAATAAAAACACAAAATGCTGGAAAGATTCAGCAGGTCTGGCAGCATATGTGGAGAGAAAACGAGTTGAGGTTTCGAGTCCGTATGACTTCTTCAGAGCTCTCTGCTCTGAAGAAGAGTTATATGGAATCAGAGTTACCTCTGGGTGGAATTTTCCCAGAATCGCACTAAGTGCGGGAACGCGCGGTAAAATGGAGCCCTACCCGCCAATGAGAAAAAGGCAGGTTTTCATGCCATATCATCCCAAGCCCGCCTCGTTATTCACCTGCAAAACACGCTGTTTCCATGGCGAGTAGGCTCTCATTCGCCCACTTGCCATCACCCTGCTGTTGCATCATGCTGGCTGCCATCTGTAAAAGGTAGCCACCATCAAAGTGCTCATCGCCAACAGCTCACCACTGCTGCCCAGGAGACGTGGCCAGCAAAGGATAAAAGGCTGTAGCCCCCTGTTTCAACGACGGATCCCTTGAGCGACTGCTGGATGCCGTGGAGGCCCGTCGGGATGTGCTCTATTCCTGCTCTGGCTGCAGCAAAATCACCAACCCGGCTTGGGAGGCGGTGGTCAGTGCAAAGGCCCTGTAGAGGAGGACAGCCACTGAGTGCCGCAAAAGGATGAACGATCTCCATTCTGCCAGGGTAAGTCACTCTTCTCATCACTCCCAACTCTCTCACTCACAAACGCATCACACATCCACAGGGCCCTCAATCACCATCAGTGCAAGAGACATCAATCTTTCTCAAACATGGTCATTGTCCTTATCCCGTCCATGGGACCACTGACCACCCACACAAGCCAGGCATACTTATCATCTGGCCCAGCAGGCGTCCTGATACACACTCCCCATTTCTATCCATTGCAGGACAAACTAGCACACAGCAGGATGGAAAGGTCACAGGCAGGTGGAGGGCTGCCAGAGTTCAAAGTTCTGACAGAATTCGAAAAAAGCCACCCAGCTGGCTGGCAATGACTGGGGCTGGTCCTGTGAGGTTGGCACTGTTCTATCAAATGAGGATCCAGCAGTGCAACATCCATCAGATAACCATGCCATGAGTGATGTGTCCTCTTTCACAGACCACTGCCATGTACTAATTATCTCCCCTTGCTTTCACAGGCACATCTGCCAAACAGTCAACAGAGTCCATGACCCAGGGCCTCCAAGCTCCGAAGAAACCTCTGAAGAGGAATCTGAAGGCATCCTCCCTGAGGTCCTGTCACAGCGTTTACCCACACCCTCCACCAGCACGTAGACACACACCTCGACCACCAGCACGTAGACACACACCTCGATGGGATCTGGCTTTATAGTAGCCTCGGGATCACAATCTGGTGAGCACATCACACTCTCTGAATAACAGCAGGTGGAAGCAGGGACTTTCCAGGTCCCCGGCACTCGGAGGACTGCTGGAAAGAACGTTGCTGTGTCCGAGTCAGGTGACAAGCCTCTGGACTCGGTCATGTCACAATTGCTGGAGCTGCAAAGGCAAGCTAGGAAACAACAGGAAGGGATGTCCGCTGCACTCAGATTGCAAGGCACAATGGAGGAGTCAGTCTGTCTTCAGGCTAGGTGATAGCGCATTGAGCTCAACACTGGGAGGATGGTGGCTACAATAGAGATCTCGGTCCAGATGTGACTCCTGCACTGCTGCGGGGGCTTGACTCCATCGCTGATGTCATAGTTGGCCTCCAACAGTGTGTACGCAAGAGAGGTGCTGGGCAACTTGATCTCACTCCAGCTACCCCTTCCGAGTTAGCAGAGGCCCTTGGGCACCCTTAGGGAGGAGGATCAGCAAGAACAAACTCCAGGGCCATCCACCCAGGTAACTCTGGGAGTGACCAACCCAGCCGAATCCTATCTTCCTGTCTCCTCCACAGCTCCAGCTTCATAGGCTGAGGAGGCTGCCACTGCCACACAATGGGACCCCAAAAGCAGGCTGGGCCCTCAGTTTCGACCCTCCAGAGGTCGCCTGCCAAAGAAATCACAGACAGGGCATCAGAGTCAGCAGGCTGCCTCCACCTCCACTGTGGACGTCCGGGGAGCACCAAGACATAGTGGCAGGGTTAGGAAAGTTAGGTAAAAATAGTTGCACAGCCTGGGAACAGGTGTTGATCACTTGTACATACTGTTCACTATTGTCAATAAACTCCTAAGAATTTCACCCTGCCTGTGGTTCCTTGTTCTGATGAGCAGTGTTCTTGTCACTCAGATGTGAAACTTTTCTGCACAAGATAAAAGGCAGGTGTCTTAAGTCCAGAGCCTCTTCCCTGTGCTTTGTGCAGCTTTCAGACTACAGTGATGGTCCAGCCTCACACTCCCTGGAAACATTACTGATGCCTGCACCTCGGCAGTGCTGGTCATTGCTGCCAGAATGTAGTGGGCAGGCGCTACAGAGTTCTGTCATTCTCTCTGTGTGCTCTCAGCACCTTTAAGGTGGGGCTGGCCCCCATCACACCAGCATCTGCACCCAGTGATGCTGTGCACCAGCTCCTGAAGGGCTGAGGTGCTGAAGGCAGGCACAGCATCAGATGCGTGTAAAGTTTTGTGGCTGCATATCTGAGATGGCCCTGATCATGGAGCGCAAGCGAGTTGCCCTCAGCCAGACAGGAGTCAAACATTCTTAGAGGCTATGTGAAGATCTATGGAGTGTCCTCATTGCATGTTGTCGTCATCCTCCTGCGATTGAGCGACTATTAGGGCCTCCACCGCATCTCCATGAAAGGAGCATTCTCACAGAAGGTATTGGCGCTGCCATAAGTCAGACTGGAGTCAAACGTTCACAGCAGCGATGTGGGGATCTCCAGGGACACCTCCCTGCATGTCGTCATTATCCTCCACAAATCTGGCAGCTATGAGCACCTCCCAAGAGTGCCTGCCTCATCTAGTCAGTGTGAGAGACTCATCCCCATCATCATCACCACTGAGGACCCCCTCACCCTCGGCACCCTCCTCATCGGAGGAGACGTACAGGTCCTCCATCTCTTCCTCAGCCAGCTCCTCTCCCCGTTGGAGTGCCAGGTTATAAAGGGCACAGCAGACGGCGATGATGTGTGACACTGCGTCTGCGTTGCAGGGCTCCACCAGATTGGTGCAGGCACCAGAACTGCATCTTCAGCATCCCGATAATCTGCTCCACTAAGTTGCAAGCTGCTGCATGAGCCTTATTATAGCGTCGCTCTGCTGCAGTCTGAGGCCGCCGCATGGGTGTCATCAGCCATGGCCTCTATGGGTAGCCCTTGTCTCCAAGGAGCCAACCTTGCAGCCTCTGTGGACCCTGGAAGACTGCAGGGATCTGTGAGCAACTCAGGATGTAGGCATCATGCATACTCCCTGGAAACTGCGTACACCTGCAGGATGCATTTCTGGTGGTCGCATACCAGCTGCATGTTTAGTGAGTGGAAGCCCTTGTGGTTGAAGAAGTCCACCGAATGTAGTGATAGAGACCTGAGTGCCACAAGAGTGCAGCCAATCGCACCCTGCATCTGTAGGAATCCCGAGATCAGGGCAAATCCAATGGCGCTTGCATCCTGGCTGTCCTGGTCCCAGGCGAAATGCACAAAGCTGTGTGCCATGGAGGAGATGGCATCCATGACCTCATGGATGCATTTGTGGATGGCGAAATGTGAAATTCCAGAGGTTACCTGTGGAGCCCTGAAAGGAGCCACTGGCATAGAAATTGAGCGCCATGGTCACTTTCACAGTCACTGGCAGTGGATGCCCTTGAGGTCCCATGGGCGCCAAGCCCTGCAGTAAGTGGCAGGTGAGCCACCAGGTCCTTAGACATGCGCAGTCGTCGACGACACTGGTTCTCAGTCATCTGCAGGAATGGCAGGCGGTGTCTATAGACCCTGGGTGTCACTAGGTGCTGACCAGCCATGACTCACTATTGACCCTGGGCAGCATGTGGGGGAGCCCCTGCTGCCCCTTCTTCAGGAGGTTGCTGTTCCTGCTTTGCATGGCCAGGCGCCTCAGTCGCTCTCTCCTCAGTCTTCTATGGTCTCTGTAGGCCATGATCCTGGCGTGGTCCTTCTGTAGCATGAGACGTGGTTATCATGGCTGTATCTAGCACCTTTCCTGGCCCTGTGTGACCGCCCCTTAACGCTTCCCGGGGAGTGTTAGTCACTCCTTGGATGGCCAGAGATGAGTGCGCTGCATAACTGCCCTGTCAACCTGTGACATGGAGTACATGGTCCAAACCAGGATGCTGAGATTGCAAAGGGCTGTGAACACCTCCAGCAGTGACTGCTACATGGCCAGCATTGGTGAGGAGATTGTAGAACGTATGCAGCCCAACTGCTCCACAGTCCTATAAAGTGTTGGCGGACTTGAAGACTGTGCTGGGCAGGAGGGTGGTAAGGTATGGAGCGCTAGATGACTCTTTGGTGCCTCCGCATTGATTGCATGGGCAGACAGGCTAGGAGCCTGACCCCAATCCTATCATTGTGGCTGCGCCTGATCTATCTCAGTTGCACAGGCATAGGATGTAGGAGTAGAAGTAGGCTATTTGGCCCATCATGTCTGCTCCATCATTCAATGATATCATGGCTGATCTGATAATCCTCAACTCCACTTTCCTGCCTTTTCCCCATAACCCTTGATTCCCTTACTGATTAAAAATCTGCTTATCTCAGCCTTGAATATACTTAATGACCCAGCCTCTGCAGTAAAGAATTCCACAGATTGACTACCCTCTGAGAGAAGAAATTCCTCCTCATCTCTGTTTTAAATGGGCACCCCCTTACTCTGACATTATACCCTCTGGTACTAGACTCTCCCACAAGAGGAAACAAACTCTCAGCATCTACCCTGTCAAGCCACCTAAGAATCTTATATGTTTCAATAAGGTTGCCTCTCATTCTTCCAAACTCCAATGAGTACAGGCCCAACCTATTCAATCTCTCCTCATAAGAAAATCCCTCCATCCCCGGGATCAACCCAGTGAATCTTTTCTGGACTTCCTCCAATGCCAGTAGATCTTTCCTTAGATAAGGTGACTAAAAATGATCACAGTATTCTGGGTGTGGTCTAACTAGTGCCTTGTATAGTTTTAGCAAGACTTCCCTAGTTTTTACTCCATTCTCTTTGAAATAAAGACCAACATTCCATTTGCCTGACCTATTACCTGCTGAACTTGTACGTTAGCTTTTTGGGATTCATGCACGAGGACCCCCAAATCACTCTTTGGTGCAGCTTTCTTCAGTCTTCCTCCATTTAAATAATATTCAGCTCCTCTATTCTTCCTGCTAAAGTGCATAACCTCACACTTTCACACATTATATTCATCTGCCACGGTTTTGCCCACTCACTTAATCTGTCTATATCCCTCTCGACTCTTTGTGTCATCCTCACCACTTGCCTTCCCACCTATTTTTGTGTCATCTGCAAACTTGGCAACATTCATTTCCTTCATCCAAGTCATTAACATATATTGTAAATAATTGTGGCCCCAGCACTGATCCCTGTGGCACTCCACTAGTTACAGGTTGCCATCATGAAAATGCTACCACCCTTTACCAACTCTGTCTTCTATTAGCCAATCCTCTTTCCATGCTAATATACCAGCCCAAAACAGTGGGCTCTAATCTTATTAAGTAGCCTTATGTGTGGTACATTATAGAATGCCTTTTGGAAATCCAAATATATTACATCTACAGGTTCCCCTTTATCAATCCTACTTGTTATCTCCTCAAAGAATTCTAATAAATTTGTCAGGGATGATTTCCCCTTCCTGAAGCTGTGCTGACTCTGCTTGACTATATTATGTATTTCTAAATGCTGTGCTATTACATCCTTTATAATAGGCTCCAACATTTTCCCAATGATAGATGTTAAGCTAACTGGCCTATAGTTACCTGTTACTTGTCTCCCTCCCTTTTTGAATAAGGGTGTTACAATGGCAGTTTTCCAATCCTCCGGGACTTTTCCAGAATTTAAGGATTCTTGGACGATTACTACTGGTGCAACCGCTATCTCTGCAGTGGTCAGTTTATGCAGGTATCCCTAATGCGTGGCCATTTCCCTCGCTTACCCTGCCCCCCACCTCGATTGCTTGTGCACAGGATGCAGCGCCAGGGCAGCACTTGACCCCCCACCCCTTAGTCACCTCCAAGGCTGGTCAGCACTTGTCCCCAGACACCCCCCCACTGCCCCCCCCCCCTCCCCCCAGCAGTCACCTCCGAGGCTGGCCAGCACTTGTACTGGACAACCCACGCCCCCCCCACCCACCTCAGCAGTCTCCTCCGGGGCCAGCCATCAGGTACCCCCGCCTCTGTAAACAACAGGCGAGCAGTGGAGAATGCTGCTGCTCACTCACCTCAGTTCCCCCAAAGTGAAAGCCGCCAAGTGCACATCGCCTGCGTGCAGTTGTGAAACATGTCGGCGTGCATTCCCACTGACGTGGATGGACAATACAGCGGGGTTCCAAAAGCCTGGCGGGGTGGCCTTTTAATTATATGCTAATGTATTACAATTAGTCCTTGTCAAGCAATGACAGGAAATGCGGCCTGACGTCGGCAAGCTGGGTGGACGATCGCGACCTGCCTTCATACCATCATGAAGCAGATCGTGCCATATTTTCCGTGTACACCACCTATCACGCCCACCACTAATGGGCTCGGAATATTCTCTCCACAGATGCTGCCAGGCCTGCTCAGTTTTTCCAGCATTTTCTGTTTTTATTTACTTTAGCTACTCTCTTCTCTTTATATACTTAAAAGCACACTGTAAGAGCTTTTATATATTTCTGGCTAGTTTACTCTCATTCTATTTTTTCTTGTTCTACCGACTTCTGCTGGTTTCTAAAACACTCCCAAACATCAGACTTGCTACTAATTTTTTTTTTGGAACCTTGAAAGCCTCTTCTTTTAATCTAATACTATCCTTAACTTCCTGAGTGAACCGTGAATGGGTTTTCTCACTCAGGTTTTTCAGTGGAATGTATTTTTGTTGCAGGTTTTGAATACTTTCTTTAAATGCTTCCCACTGTTCATTACCTCCAAACCTTTTAGTCTGTTTCTCCAATTAACCGTAGTCAGTTCTCCCCTCATACCTATGTAATTGGCTTTGTTTAATATTCTTGTTTATGTTGGAATGTGTCACTTTCAAATTTAACATGAGGCAGAATTTTTCATTTGGTGGGCAGCCATGTGCCCGACCTGCTCAAGTGTGAAATAAAGCGCGTTGATGTCGGGCAAGCATGCTGACATCAATGCGCATTCTCGCGATATTTCACTAGGCGGGAGTGTGAGGGAGATGGAGGTGCGCCTGCCATTAATTATGAGGCCAGTTAAGGCCCTTAACTCACCAATTATCTCCAAAGTTATGTAGCCCGAGTGAATTTTCGGCCGTCGCGCGAGCAAAACGGGCAGGCCAAAGCTCATCCACAGACAGGATAAGAAGGGTCGGCAGCATTGTCAATATGAGTTGGGAGCAGTTTTGGAGATCATATGCTGCTGGTTGATTTTGTGAACTGAACAGCTTCATCTCGCTTCAGAGCTGCATTCTGAGCATTTCTAGGCTTCATTTCGGGACTCACTGGTGTCTTTCAGGTCCCCGGAGAACTCAGACCGTGTGGTATCAGACAGCCTTCCATAACCCTGGTAATGGGGATTGTGATCTTTGCTGATGGCACCTCCTTTGAGGGGGAAGAGAGGGGTAGAAGGGAGAGGAGGCCAGGTGCTCCAATGCAGTTTCCAGGGAAGAGGCGCAGGCACAAGGGGCATAGGTAGTCTAAGGCGGAAGGGTCCACAGAAGACAGCAATATCCCACTGCCAGGGTTTACAGGTGGCAATGCAGCTACCTCAATATGTCCAAGGTGCAATACCGAAGGAAGCTCCATCTCTCGTGACAGTGACCTCCATTTGTCAAGGATCGGGCCTGAGATCAGCTCCGACTGTGTGGGTGGACACCCCATGCCAGTGGTTCTGAAGCTCACAGTGGCCCTCAACCTTTATGCCCTTAACTGTTCTGCACACTGACCCATGCCAACATGGTACTCACCCTTCCCAATTGCAGCAGATCGTTGAAGCGCTTCTGGCACTGTACCCATGTGCATTTCACCACGTCGTGTCTGCTCACCCTGGATGCCACTTCCTCCCACGCCCTTTTGGTGAGGTTCAGGGCCTCCTTCTCCTGTCTCTGGGGACAAGGATTTCCCTCCTGGCTGCCACATCCTCCAGGAGGGCAGCAAGGCACTCATCGGAGAAACATGGGGACCTGTCCTCCCACCTGCCGTGTCCAACCGCACTGGGATCCAGCGAGACCTCAGCATCCTTCCATGGCAGCCTGGGCTGCTTTTGAATCGACTACCAAGTCGCCATTGGACCTGGTGGACATCATGCCCCTTCTTGGAGCTTCCCCAGCCACCTATCACGCTGGGCGGGCCTTAATTGTCCGCCCAGCATGAAATCATGGTGCCATGCCGATCACAGGCAGCAGTCAGCTTTCTGACAGACCACACCCACCCTCGTCGAGCCCGCCCACCAAGGGCAAAATTCTGCCTATGCAATTCGACGCTATGATCACCCTGTGGATCTTCCACTGACATCATCAATTACCCTTGGTTCATTACCCAATACTAGATCTAATATAGCTTTATCCTTCGTTGGTTCCACAACATGTTGCTCCAAGAAACTGTCATGGAAACATTCCACAAACTCATCTTCCAGAACCACTCTTGCCAATTTGATTGTCCCAGTCACAATTATTTCATTTCCTTTGTTCCAAGCTTCAATAATTTCTTGTTCATGCTCTAACTACTGTTAGGGGGCCTATAAAATACTCCCACCAGTGTTTTCTGACTCTTGCTATTCCTAATTTCTACCCATGCTGATTCTACCTCATGATCTTCAGAGGCCAGATCCTTTCTCTGTAATGTCCTTCTGTCATCTTTTACTATCAGGGCTAACCCCACCCCCTTGCCATTCTCTCTGTCTTTCTGAAATATTGTGTAACCTGGAATATTTATTTCCCAGCCTTGATCATCTGGTAACCACATCCCTGTAGTAGTGATTAAATCTAAATCATTTGCCTCTGTTTGTTTCCATTTTATTGCAGATGCTTCATGCATTCAGATAAAGAACCTTTTTATTTCAATTTTTTTACTTCTATTCCCTGCAATGTGCTTACTTGCGGATATACAATTTTTGTTAAACTCTCTGTCCCTGTCCCATTCTGCTTGTCTTTACCCACATCGCTATTCTGTTCTGATACCTAGACCTTTCTCTTTGGATTCAAAGCCCTGTCCACAGCCCTAGTTATACGATTGGGCAGGACACTGGTCCTAGCCCAGTTCAAGTGGAACCCATCCCAGCGGAACAGCTCACTCTTCCCTGAGTTTTGATGTCAGTGCCCCACAAATCAAAACCCATTCTTCCCACACCACTCTTTGAAAAATTTCAATGCTCATTAGTTTATTTTAAACTATTTTAATTCAGCCAGCTCCTTGCAGTTGTGCTGTTAAATCACTTTTCTATAGTCCAACAACAGGCTTGTAAATTCAGTGTCTAAATGTCTGCTACTTAACTAGGGAAGGCTGACAAAACAGCAAAAACGCCAGAAGCTGGTCCACTGATGCCAGATTCCCAGAATCGAAATGAAAACTGCAAATGTTTTTTCTGTAATCCGAGTTGAGATACATTTTGGGCCCGAGTACAGGGAGCTCCTTCATGTTTGAAGTTGAATTGACGCCAAACGTGAGAAAATATTCAGTTTCCTAGTACTAACTTTGGAGTGAAAAACTTGTTTGATTATTCTGAATTTTGTTGAGCTAAAACAACCCAAAATTATGCACATAAATGTGCACTACCAATGCGCTGTACAATTGTTTGTTCTGACTTGCAATTAGCTGCCTGCAAGATGATCACATTTTTGATCACCTTGGTTAACTATATCACATGACCACACCAAATATCCCTCTTCAATTGTATTTATGGTTCCATAGTAGTAGATATTCACCAGTCATATTTCTAATCTTCTGTTCTATAATCAAAAACTTAATCACGTTAAAAAGAAACCCAAGTTTTTTAGCTTGTGTTCAAAATTGGTCCAGATCCCTTGAATTATGACTGTTGTCACCTTTAGCTTAGAAATCAAAATGATAGTAGCACAAAAAGAGGCCATTCAGCCCATTGTGTGTATCACACCTATTTGCTAAAGCCATCCAAAAATATTTTGACGACCATGCTTTCTCCTCATAACCCCGCATCAATTTTAATCCACTTTTCCCTTTTAAAATATGCAGCAATCTCTGTCTGAACTATTCCTTGGGGTAAAGCTTTTTATGTCTACAACTAGAAAAATAAATTTTTCCTTATCTGATTTATTCTCCTAACCACAGTATTAATCTGATTAAGGCATATAAATAGTAAAAAGATGTTAAAAGACAGATGAGGGACCAGAAAGGGAAGTTACACATTAAGGCAGAGGATATAGCTGAGGTATTAAATGAATACTTTGCATTGCCTTTACCAAAGAAGATGATGCTACCCAGGCCATGGTAAAAGAACTAATTCAGACACTCGAAGGGTTTAAATTTGAAAAGGAAGAGTTATTGGATAGATTATCTGTACTTAAAGCTGATAAGGCACTGGGACCTGATGAGATGCACCCAAGGATACTTTAAGAAGTGACTGTGGAAATTGCAGAGGTACTGGCCATAATTTTTCAGTCTTCCTTAGACTCAGGGGTGGTGCCAGAGGGCTAGAGAATTGCAAACATTATGCCCTTGTTCAAAAAAAGGAACTAAAGATAAGCCCAGCAACTACAAGCCAGTCAGTTTAACTTTGATGGTGGGGAAACTTCTAGAAACAATAATTCAGGACAAAGGTAATAGTCACATGGACAATTGAGGGTTAATTAAGGAAAGCCAACATGACTTTCTTAATGGAAAATTTTGATTAACTAACTTGCAGAAGTTTTTTGAAGAGGGAACAGAGGGCTGGTGCAGGCAATGCCATTGATATGGTGTATATGGACTTCAAAACGTTTGATGCAGTGTTGTACAACACACTTATGAGTGAAATTTTGGCTCATGGAATAAAAAGGACAGTAGCAACGTGGATAGAGAATTGGCTGAGGGGCAGGAAACAGTAGTGGTTAATGGATATTTTCAGGCTGGAGGAAAGTTTGTAGTGGAGTTCCCAGGGGTCAGTGTTGAACCCATGCTTTTCCTGATATATATTAATAACCTAGAACTTGGTGAACAGGGCACAATTTCAAAGTTTGCGGATGATACCAAACTCTGAAGCATTGTGAACTGTTAGGAAGATAGTGAAGAATTTTGAAAGGACATTGACAAGTTGGCCGAATGGGTGGACATGTGACAGATGAAGTTCAATGCAGGAAATGTGAAGTGATTCATTTTGGTAGAAAGATCATGGATAGTATTCAATAGGGGGTACAACTCTGCTCCTGAGCAGAGGGGCCTGGGTGTATATGTGCATAAGTCATTGAAGGTGGCAGGAGAAGTTCAGAGCAATATAGCAAACAGTATCTTGGGCTTTATTAGTAGGGCATAGAGTACAAGAGCAAAGAGGTTATGTTGAACTTGTGTAAGTCATTAGTTCAGTCTCCGTTGAACTATTGCATCCATTTTTGGACACCTGTTATGATCCCCAGCTGAGGTTACCCCTGGACAAGCCTGATCCCAGAGTGGGACCCAGCTTGAAAGATCCTAACTTATAATTTATTTGTTTATTTATGTGGAGAGTAGCTACTGAACAGAGTCACAGGAGTCAGCTGATGAACTTTTAACAAAAGAATAAAACACATTCAACAAAAGGTAAACTATATTTCAATACTCCTTCACCCACAACTATACCTTTTACAGATATATACAGATTTATGAGGATAACACAAGTTGCAAAGCTATCTTATACCCTAATGTTCATAATAAGTAGTCCATGTAAACCAATAGGCACCCTGTGGTCAGACACACCACATTCTGAAACCAAGCGACAGATGCTACCTCAACCAGATGCTATGGATCTCTTAACTTCGCCCAGACGCTTGTCACACCATGAGCCAACCAGTCTCACTGAACTCCGACTTTCACATGAGGGTTTCCAACTTCCACTCTCCAAGAACTCACTTTGGAATCTTCTCCCAAACTGACGATTTCTCTCAGATGGCTTCTGCAAGGATTCACCTCCAGGGTTTTGAGCTCTCCTTCTGATGTTCCTCTTTCCTGGGTCACCACATGCATTTAAGCTGCCTTCCGCACACTCTCTCTCACCAACTCAGCTGTCAACAGTACACCACTGCTTCACATGCCCATAGAAAAGAGCTACAGACCTTCAGCCTTCTCTTTGGACCTTCTTGCCTCATTCAAGCTGTTCTTGCTTTAAATCTGCTTTCTGCAGCTTTTGTCTCTTTAAATCTGAAGCTTAGAGCCTTTCTCTCTGCCCTCACTCCTACCTTCACTTAACAGGACTTTTTTTTTCCAGGTTCCTGCCCTTCCTTTGACTAGAAGGTCTGCTTGGGGCTTTCTCCTGTTCCATTGCCCTAGATTTTGGAACTTTCTTCTTTAGCTTGGAACTTGCTATCTGTCCCCTTTTCTATTCTCTCCTGGCAGCTACTTTCAACCAACTTTATCTTGGGACTGGCTATCTGCCACTTCTAGGTTGCTTTTGCTTGACAGCTGTCTTCAAAACCAACTGAACTCCAACAGCTTCCAAATCAAACTGCTGTTTCTAGCTTTTGTGTGTGTCTGTGGACAGGACCTGCCTCTCTGGGCCTCTGTTGCTAGGCAACAACCCAATTTTCCACTTTTTTTTAACCTTAGCTGCAACAGTCCTTAAAATCTCATTTGAAATACACCTTTTAAAGTGAAACTAAAACTCAACTTGACCTCTTCTTAACACCGATACAGAAATACAAATTAAACTTAAATTTTAAAGCTAAAACTCAGTCCTAACACCTACAAATACCAATATAACTTACTTAAACTATCTTTATTCCCTGACAGTGCTGCACTTTAGGGAGAATGTAAAGGTATTGGAGAGAGTGCAGAAAAGATTCATGAAAATGGTTGCTGGAAGGAGCAACATCAGTTAAGAAGATAGATTAGAGAAGTTAGGACTGTTTTCCTTTGATAAGGGAAGGCTGAGAGGAAATTTGAATGAGGTATTCAAAATCATGAGGGGTCTGGACAAGTAGACAGGGAAAAACTTCCCACTTGTGAAAGGATCAAGAACGAGAAGGCACAGATTTAAAGTAATTAGTAAAAGAAGCAATAGTGATATGTGGAGGAAAAGCTTTTTCACACTGAGTGGTTAGGGTCTGGAATTCTCTACCTGAGTGTGAAGGAGGCACGTTCAATTGAAGCATTCAAAAGGGAATTTGACTGTTACTTAAAAAGAATGTGCAAGGTTGCAGGGAAAACTGGGGACAATGGAACTAGGTGAGTAACTCACTCGGAGAGCTAGTGCAGACACAGTGGGCCTAATTGTCTCCTTCTGCACTGTAACATTTCTGAGATTCTGTGATCACCCCATCATTTCCTTCCTAACAGCAAAAGTATTTCTATAGTCACTCCCACTGGAATCCTCCTCAATTTAAAAAAAAACTTACCAAATCTCCCCTTATCTGTTTCAATTTTTTAAAAAGTCCCAAGTCCTAGTATTCACAATAAAACCGATGAATTGTCAGCTCAGGTAGAAATTCATATGTATGACCTGAAAGCCATTACAGAGAACTGGCTACAAGGAACTGGCTACAACAAAGCTGGGACCTGAATATCTAAGGTTATGTGACATTCAGGAAGGGCAAGAATCTGGGAAGTAGCTCTGTTAATTAAAGAGGGCACATTAGTGCTGTACTGAGAGATGACCTTAGTTCTAAAGGTCAAGACGTAGAATCAGTGGAAATAAAAAACATCAAGGGGCAGGAAACATTGATGGGAGTCGTTGATGGGCTACCAAACAACAGTGGTAATGTAAATCACAATAAATCAGGAAATTAGAAGTGTGTGTAACAAGGGTAATACAGTAATGGGGGATTTCAATCTACAAATAGAATGGGTAAACTAATTAGTACTAATGTTGTGGAGGACAAATTCTTGGAATATATGCGAGATGATTTTCTAGATAAGTACTTCAAGGAACCAACTGGGGAATGAGCTATTTTAGATCTAGTATTGTGCAATGAAAAAGGGCTAATTCACAATCTTGAAATAAAGGAGCCTTTAGGAAAGAGTGGTCATACTATGATAGAATTTTACTTCAGTTTGAAAGTGACGTAATTCAATCAGAAACTAGGGTCTTAAATCTAAGCAAAGAAAACTGGGAAGGTGAGGGGAAAATAGGCTATGATGGATTGGGAAGCCACTTGAAAGATATGACAGTAGACAAGCAATGGCTAACATTTAAAGAACTAATACATAGTTTACAACAAAAATACATTCCTTTAATGCACAAAAACCCAGCAAGTGTTCCAACTGTGGCTAACAAAGAAATTGAGGATTATTTTCAATCAAAGGAAAAGGTGTATAAAGTTGCCCAAAAAAATGGTAAGCCTGAGAACTGGGAGCATTTTAGAACTCTGCAAAGAAACATAAAAACATTTCTATAGATATGGAAAATATTAGCAAAAACAAAAGTGGGTGCATTACAAGCTGAGTCAGGCGAATTTATAATGGGGAATAAGGAAATGGCAGAGAAATTAAGCAAATGCTTCATGTCTGTCTTCACAGAGGGAAACCGCTGAGCAATAATGGAGAATCAAAGGATTAGGATAAATGAGGAACTGCAATATATTAATATTAGTAAAAAAAGGATGAGATATTAATGGGACTTAAAAGTAGATAAATCTCTTGGACCTGATGATCTACACCCCAGAGCGTGGAAAGAGGTGGCTGTAGAGATAGTAGATGCATTGGTGGCCATCTTTCAAAATTCTATAGACTCTGGAATGGTTCCTGCAGATTGGAAGGTAGCAAATGTAACCCCACTATTTAAAAAAGGATGGAGAGAAAACTGAGAACTACAGAACTGTTAGCCTGACATTAGTAGTAGGGAAAGTGCTAGAATCTACAATAAAGGATGTGATAACAGGACACTTGGAAAATAATAGTAGAACTGGGCCAAGTCAACATGGATTTATGAAAGGAAAATTATGTTTAATAAACCTGTTGGAGTTTTCCTTTTGAGTATGTAACTAGCAGAATAGATCAGAGGGAAACCAGTAGATATATTTAGATTTTCAGAAAGCTTTTGGTAAGAGGTTAGTAAATAAATTTAGAGCACTTGGGATTGGGGAGAATATACTGGCATGAGTTGAGAACTGGTTAACAGACAGAAAACAGAGACTAAGAATAAATGGGTCATTTTCAGGTCGGCAGGCTGTGACTGGTGGGGTACCGCAAGGAAAGGCGCATGGGCACCAGCTATTTACAATCCATATCGATGATTTGGTTGTGGGGATTAAATATATTTTTTCCAAGTTTTCAGATGACATAAAAATAGGTGGAAGTGTGAATTGTGAGGAAGATGCAAAGACACTTCAGGGGATTTGGAGAGACTAAGCGAGTGGGCAAAAAATCTGGCAGATAGAATACAATGTGGAGAAATGTAAGGTTATCCACTTTGGTAGGAAAAACAGGAATGCAGAGTATTTTTCAAATGGTGAGATGCTGGAAAGTGTTGAACTTCAAAGGGACATGGGCATCCTTGTTCATAAGTGACTGAAAGCCAACATGCAGGTACAGCAAGCAATTAAGGGGGCAAATGGTATGTTGGCTTTTATTACAAGTGGATTTGAGTATAGGAGTAATGATGTCTTACTGCAATTATATACAGCCTTGGTGAGACCGCACTTAGAGCATTGTTCAGTTTTGGTCTCCTTGACTAAGGAAATATATACTTTTCATACAGGGAGTGCCGTGAAGATTTACCAAACTAATTCCTCACATGGGGGACTGTCCTGTGAGGAAAGATTAAATAGACTTGGTCTTTATTCTCTAAAGTTTAGAAGAATGAGAGTTGATCTCATTCAAACATACAAAATTCTTACAGGGTTTGACAGGTTAGATGCAGGGAAGAATGTTTCTCCTGTCTGTGGGGGTCTAGAATCAGGGGCACAATCTCAGAAAAAGGGACAGGCCATTTAGGTCTGAGAGGAGGAGGGATTTCTTCATTCAGAGGGCATTGGAATTCTCTGCCCCTGAGGGCTGTGGAGGCTTAGTCATTGAGTATGTTCAAGACTGAGATCAATAGATTTCTACATATTAAAAACATAAAGGAATATGGGGATAGTGCAGGAAAATGGCATTGAAGTAGAAGATCAGCCATGATCTCATTGAATGGTTGAGTGAGCTCGAAGGACTGAACGGCCTACTCATGCTCCTATTTCTTATGTTCTTATACAAAGTCTTTCCTAGTTTCTTTTCCTGCCGTCAACGCACTGCGGGTGCTTAGTAGCTTGAATGTTCTTTCTATGACGATCCCTCTGAGGACATGTCCATCCACCTAGCCATAAATTGGGGTTGGAGCAATGTCTGACGAATTGTTAATGTCCATTTCCCTATCCTCATTAAGGACACCCATCAATGAGCACAATTAAAGAACTAGTTGAGGATTTTCAAATCTTACAGAAATCCATTCTATTGAATGAAGATTAAGAAATATCTACAAATGCTTAAATATTTTTTATTTTGAATAGTTGTAAATTAATCCTTCCTCCAGATAATTCAATTTATGTGTAAGTACTATTTAAAATACAAACTGTACAAATGATGATTGTCATATGCTTAAGTATAACAGATGGCTTCAAAAATCTAATCAAACTTGTAGAACGTGATAAAGATTCAAGCTTTTTATGTATTTCCTAAAATGCCTACTGTCAACATTGGCACTATGCTCGAGTTTTAACAGTTTAAATTTACTATTTCCTGTTGAATATACTTGAACTTCTAATGGCTTGTTATCAAAGATTTACCCCGGCTTCCCAATCTGTTCAGCTGGGCCCAAGTTTTGTGGAAGACTGTATATCATTTTGATTTAATACACGAAGAATCTTTGTCTCTATTAGCATATTTACAATGCCTGGAATAATAGGGCACAACCTACAAAATATGGGTTACCCTTGTACTAGTTAGCTTTGAGTTAGGTGTAACTATTAATAAAGTTAAGTACTTTTTGCTCCACTGAAAGGCTGGTGAAAAATAGTAGAAGTCAACCTGATGTCTGTTCCTTTGCACCAGTGAGCACTGGCTATCATTAGCAGCTTATAAATAGTTACCTGCCAGATGGAAAAGTGTTTTGAGCAAAAATTATTGTAAGTAACAAAACAATGGAGATACAGGTTGTGTTTAGTTCCTAATGGCAATGCACATAAAATTCGTAAAGTTTAGTCATGAAAATCTAAAAGTCCACATTGCATTATTCCTGTCCTATTTTACATTTGTGATCATTGTTTTCTGACGGTTGAGGTGGCAGAAAGTATTAACGAACAGCTGAAAATGGTGCAGTGAGCTCAGAGTGGACAAACAAGTTAACAGTCATACAAAATGAACAGAATTACTGATGTTGTCATAACCCTGGTTTCACCAGATGATGATTATAACTGACATCCTCTGAGAGGAGAGATGCCAGAACAGCTAGTAATTGGACAAAGGAGGAACCAAACAGTTTGAACAATCGTAGTTATCTGCTCCCAAAGTATCAGGTAATATGTCTTTCATGCTTATTGTCTATTTATTGCTTGTAACTAATTGTACTTATTAAAATTACTGATTACTACCGTATTGCTTGTCGTTATTAGAATTGGAGGGATTACCAGGGCAACGGTCTTTCCTGTGGGTGCCTCCATATGCCTGGTGGAACAGCAGTGACTTGGTGTACTGAGTGAGAGCAAGCATTTGATAGACCTAACTGGACTCCAACAAATGTAGTTTTAAAAAACTGACCTCTGTGTAAAGAAAATTGCAGGATACATTTCCACTATCTTTCTCAGGGAGCAAGGTACCTGTCACCTGCCCGGACCGAGCACCCACTGGCAGGTGCCAAAAATACACTCTCAGTGGCATAAATGTCAGGCTAAATTGTTTAAATGAAGATAGCCTCCCTAAGAAACCCTACCTCCTCCATACTTTGGTGGGACAGCAACAGAGGTCACAGGTAAGTAGATTGTGGTATTTAGGCAAATCCACAGATTTTCAGGCCTAATATTTTAGAAAATGCAGTTTTTAAAAAATTCATTCATGGGATATAGCATTCCTGGCAAGGCCAACATTTATTGCCCATGAAATAAACTGGTAAAGCTAAGTTGAAGTTGTGAAAATTCTTTGATATCCAGCGGTCGGTCTGTCTTATCGTCTCCTCCTTTGACATGGTATCAATTTTTGGCTGAATTGTGCTTGTGAAGGGCCTTGGGAAGTCTTACTACAGTAAATGCACTACATAATGCAATTTATATGTTTACACATACCTGTAATAACTGTTACACCCATGTGTGGTACTGTGATTTGTGCTTTCAATGTTAAAAGTCACAGTCCTGGCTGATATAACATGATATTTTATGAAGGGTTTTTTTTTTTGCTATCAGGTAAGCAAGATTTAAAGTCTTAAATATGCAATTTTAAAATCCTATGATTTTACCTTTTATTTCATTCTTTTAGCTACTGTCCACCCCGAAACTGCTTTCTTTCAGCCAGCCAGCTATCCATTCTGTTAATTGTACTCCAACTCCCCATGCTCTAAACTTACTCATTAATCTACTACGTAGCATCTTATGAAAGGTATTTTTGGAAATCTTTGCTATATCATAGCCACAGCATTACCCTCGTCTGCTCAGAATTCAATGAGATTGGTCAAGCAAAATTTTCCTTTTGGGCTCCATATTGACAATTCATAATTATATTTTTGGTTTCTAGATTTTTAAATATATCCCTTAGTGAGGTTCCACTATATCTGTTGTCATTGATGTTAAGCTGACCTATTGTTCTCTGGACATGATCTTCTACCCTTCTTAAACGTAAATAATACTAGCTATCTGCTAGGGAGATGAAAGAAATAACATGCAAAGAAATTTTGAATATGAGTAACCTTTATATAATGAAATTTTGACTACACCAAAATTAATTGGTCAAAGACGTAGATGAAAGTGATAGGGATTGTAGCTCCTACAATGTGTATGGGATTTTTTTTCTAATTGAGGCCAGGAAGGTAAGACTCACTAATGGATTTGATCATTGGGAATGAACCCAGTGATTCTACTACTTTTTGACAATCCCTGTTGATCCTTTTATTCTCTGCCCATGGACATTGGCTGCTAGTTGTTCAAGGTCCCACTATCCCCATCTTCAATAACCTTCAGCCTGCCAGTGACCATTCTTATCGGTCACTTAGACCAAGACGCTGCTGATAAAAATCAGAGTACACTTTTTGACTTCTGTGCAATGTCACAAGAAATCAACTAGCATGATAAAGCTTCTATTTCTCTCCAGCCAAACACTTCAATACTCAAGAAACCCAGTCCATTCTTTCAGATATTAGACTATTGCTGCACACAGCAGTAATGAATGTAAATATTGAGATTAATTGAGTTTTTGTCTTTTAATGAACAATGAACCATGATTAATCTATTTCTTAATTTCTGGGAGAAAAGCTGAATAAACCTGAAGTGTATGCTAAACAATTCTACCATGTTCTTCCAAACTGATGTCAAGTCCAAAAAATGTTTCTTTCCTAGTTCACTAGTGAAAACTTACTGACCAATTTTTGGACATTCATATCTCTACTTCAAGATCAGCAGGAGCAGCATAGGCTCAATGATGATTTCTTGCCTTGGAGGTACCTCCTTTTTCAGCATCTTTTGCAAAAGCACAGCTAAGATTGAGAAATTATGAGATCAAGAATCACATTGTAATGGCACAGCACCACAATCTTCATCTACAATTTCTCAATTTCATAAATTCTGCCTCAACTTTATACAAATGATTGCTGGTTTTAATAGTAGTCGTCAGTAGATAAAGGAGTACCTTCAAGCACCTTTAAAGGTTTTCAGAACTTACCAGAAAAGGACTAGAACTTGAGATGATAAAATGTTAATTAATATTAGCCTGGAACCATAAAACAACATATAAAAATACACAAACTGCCCTTCTGTCTAGATCAAGTCTATCTAAAGTGTATAGATATCATACACTTGATAGAAATTCTTGCCTTTGACATGGATGGTTTTGATTTAAATATTAAAAAGCATAACTTTGAAAACGTTAAAGGGACCTTTATGAGAAAGGATGCAGAAATGTTCCTCCCCAGTTTTCAAAAACTCCACCACTCAGGACAAATCACTGAGATTTAGTTCAGGCGGATTGTCAGATAGACCTTCTAAGTCCTCACTGACATCTTCATCGGAATAATTAGTTCTTGGTGTTCTCTCACTCTCCTCTGTGCAGAAGGCAGAGCAGTACCTGGCACCTGCAATGGAACAAAATATTACTTTTGAGTTACCCATCATTGGTTTAAGCTGGAATGCCATTTTGAAGGAGCAACTTAAAAAATCTAGTGTTGGAGCATCCCACTTGACAACTTAAATGGGAAAATTACTTTCCAGCTTTAGGTAAGTTGAAAAACTCAGCAACTCACTAGTCAACAAATCACATGTTTTCACTCATTCCTCCATCTCCCTCCCTCTAGAAAATAAAAGCTAGACTCAATCTCATCCAGTTCATAAAATTATCATAGTCCTGTTGGTTACATGAAATATAAATAGCTGAGAAATTACGAGTCATTTATTGATTTTCAAATTCATTAAGTGTAATGACAAGTAGCTTGTATTGAATTAGTAAAGGGGAAAAAACTAAATGAAATAATGAGTCTCTCAACATTTTTGATAGGTTTTTATTCGTTCATGGAATGGGGCCATCACTGGCGAAGCCAACGTTTGTTGCCAATCCCCAATTGCCCCTCGAGAAGGTGGTGTTGAGCCACTGCAGTCCATCTGCTATATACATCTGCAGTGCTGTTAAGAAAGAAGTTCCAGGATTTTGACCCAAAAACAGTGAAGGAATGATCATATCACTCCAAGGCAGTATGGTGTTGGGGAGGAACTTGCAAGTGATGTTCCCATGCACTCATTGCCCTTGTTCTTCTAGGCACTAGAGGTTGTGGGTTAGGAGGGTGCTGTCGAAGGAACCTTGGCAAGTGGGTGCAGTGTACCTGGTGGATGGTGCACACTGCAGCAACAGTGCACCTATGGTGGCAGGAGTGAACGTTTAAGGTGGTTGGTGGGTGGGTATCAATGAAGCGGACTGCTTTGTCCTGGATGGTATTGAGCTTCTGGAGTGTTGTTGGAGTTGCATTCATCTAGGTAAGTGGAGAGTATGCCATCACACTCCTGACTTGTGCCTTGCAGACAGTGGACAAGCTTTGGGGAGTCAAGAGGTGAGCTACTTGTTGCAGAATTCCCAGCCTCCGACCTGCTCTCGTAGCCATTGTATTTATATGCCTGATCCAGTTCAGTTTCTGATCAATAGTAATATCCAGGATGTTCATGCTGGAGTATTCTGCAATCATGATGCTGTTGAATGTCAACTCATTCAAGGTAGTGATCAATTTGCAATATTACTGATCAACATAATATCTGAATTGAACTGCTTACTTGCAGACCTCTAAAAGCATCATCTGAACCACTGCATGAACAACATTTGGGCCACGAGGTCTTTAGAACAGGAAGCTGCTAATAGTTGTAATCACCCTTTCCCGTTCCAATAGTCTTATTACTTTTACATTCCCTAAACCATATGATGTGTGAAATCATTATAGTTTTCTGTCTTTGTGGTTGGTTGTTTGACTGGTCCAATTAATTTGTATATAGCAGAATCCACACATGGTGGTGATCCACACTCTTCCCACCCCTTTTCTCACCACCCTTCTTGACTTCTTCTTCCCAACACATCAATTTCAAAATTCTGGTCCTCATTTTCATGGCCTTGTTCTTCCCTTCTTATACAATCTCCATCAGCCCTAAATTTGTACACCCTAAGTACTCTTTCCAATTCTAGCCTAATTTCAATTCTCCTTTCACAAACTCCTTCAGATGTCTCAGCCTTGCATTTTGGATTTTTTTCCCCCTGAACCTCTGCAACCTGACTACTCTCTCCCTCTTTCAAAACACTCCTTAAAATTTACCCTTTTGATCATGCCTTAGGTTATCACCCCTCACACCTCCCTTTCAATGATTCAGTGTCCGGTTGCTTTTACTTCTGACATACTTTGCGATGTTCAATTACATCTTCAAATATCTTAACTCAACTCTGAAACTTCCATTTCTAAGCCACTCTCTCTACTACTTTCTTCACCTTTAAAAGCCATCTATTTGTCAAAGCTTTCGGATATCGCTCTCAACTCTCCCACATGGCTCTGCATTCGTCCTTTTCATTTTTACTTCCTTCCCCTGTAAAAAAAAAGAAACCTTTATCCTTACAAAAATATTTAACAAAATAAGAAAAACCCACCAGTGGAAGTTTGTCTTCATACTTCCGGATCTCCTGTGCTTTCAGCCATGTGAGAAATTAACCAGCAATATCTGGAGGAAAGCTCCACAACTAAGCTGTCTGGCAGAATTGTTGGAACTTCTGTCCTACGTACCATAATCAGTGTAGTCATTAAAATCTTCACATGTTATGCTAGGAGATTACGTTGCAATGCTGCAAGTTAATGCTGGTTCTGAATTAAAATACCAATTTAAAAAGTAGGAGACTGGGTGGTTCAGGCCTTAATGTGCAGGCCTTTCATGAATTCGTTATGATGCATGTACTTTTGAAGATCCAATTAATAAAGGGCAAATTCCCTCTCTTATGGCATATCATCTTATAAATTTCCCAGTGCTATATGCTTATTACACATGTATGAATTTCTCATTTGGTACAGCATCTTACTACCTTGTGATTTTCAGTGTGTGTTGGAATAGGCACAATTCTCTAGAGATGCATGTGTCCAACATTTCATTAGATTACTGACCACCCAACTTCCCTTCCAGGCTCCCATGTTAGCTGATATTGTTAAATGACATTGTTAACTATTCTCTCTCCTCAGCTTCTGCCCCTCTCTCCTTCAGATTTGCCTTCATCATCCGTCTCCTCAAAAAATCAACCCTGACCCCACTAACCTTGAAAAGCATTGCCACGTCTCCAACCTGCCTTTTCTCTTGAACCTCCCAAATTTGTGCCCAACTTTTCCTGGAACTCCAAGTTTGAATCTTTCCTGGAACATTTTTGCCTCTGCCACAGTACTGAAACAGCTGTTAAAGTAATAAATGGCAATCTATGTGACTGTGTCAAAGGCAAACTATCCCTCCTAGTTCTCCTTGACCTGTCTGCAGCCTGATGCAGTTGATCACACCATCTTCCTCCAACACTCCTCCACTATCGTCCAGATAGGTACCTCTCCTGATTCCATTCAATTCTAACTGTAGCCAGAAAATGGCTTCTCTCCCCAGTCCTGCTCAGTTAACTCTGATGTTCCCAAAGGATCTATCCTTGGGCCCCATCTATTTCTCATCTACATGCTGTCCTTCGGGGATATCAGCTAAAAACACATCAGTTCCCACATGTATGCTAACCACATCCAGCTTTACCTCACCACCACCTTTCTCAACAACTCCACTGCTGCTAAATTATCAAACTGCTTGTCCAATATCCAGCACTGGATGAGCAGAAATTTCCTCCAATTAATTATTGGGAAGACTGAAGCCATTGTCTTCAATCCCCAAATTCTGCTACCTGGCCACTGACTGCATCCTGTCAACTGTTTGAGGCTGAGCCAGATAGTTTGCAACCTCGGAGTCGTATCTGACCCGGAGATGAACTTTCAACTATACATCCACACCATCTCCAAGGCCGTCTATTTCCACCTCCATAACATCGCCTGACTCTGTCCCACCTCAAGAAATTCTGCCACTGAAATCCTCATCCATGTCTTTCTTACCTTCTAGATTTGATTATTCAACTCACTGCTGGTTGGCCTTCCACATTCTCTCTCTCTTCAGATATCATGCCCTAAGACAGTGTTGGCGACCTGTGTTGGCTCATGATGCTTGGCAAGGTATTGCAGTGGTTTGCCTTCTGCAGGTTCTGGCTAACCAGGAGGCTCTCCTGCTCCTACCACCTACTGTAAGCATTTTGGAAGGATTTGCAGATTGATAATCAACCTTTTTAGGCTACATTATTAACACACCATGGCCAAAGTCCCGGAGTGGGATCGGACCAGGAGCTTCTGGTTCAGAGGTAGCTACCACTATGCAACAAGACACCCTCCCACATTCTACCCATCATAAACTTGAGGTAATCCAACACTCTGATGTCCATATCCTAACTCTTCCAAGTCCTGTTCACCCATCAGCCCCTGATTGCTGACCTACGCTTACTCCCGGTTAAGCAACATCTCAACTTCAAAACTTTCAACTTTGTTTTCAAATCCCTTCATAGTCTAACCGTCCCTATCTCCAAGTTCCTCAGGGTAGTGTCCCAGGCCCAACCATCTCCAACAAAAACAGAATTACCTGGAAAAACTCAGCAGGTCTGGCAGCATCGGCGGAGAAGAGTTGACGTTTCGAGTCCTCATGACCCTTTGACAGAACTAGGTGAATCCCAGGGAGGGTTGAAATATAAGCTGGTTAGCTGGTTTAAGGTGGTGGTGGTGGTGGTGGTGGTGGTGGTGGTGGTGGTGGTGGGGGGGGGGGGGGGGGGGGGGGGGTGGTGGTTGGTTGGTTGGTTTGGGTGGGGGAGAGAAGTGGAGGGGGGTGGTGTGGTTGTAGGCAAAAGCAGTGATAGAAGCAGATCATCAAAAGATGTCACAGACGGCAGAACAAAAGAACACATAGGTGTCGAAGTTGGTGACATTATCTAAACAAATGTGCTAATTAAGAATGGATGGTAGGGCACTCAAAGTATAGCTCTAGTGGGGGTGGGGGGAGCATAAAAGATTTTAAAATATTTAAACATAATGGAAATAGGAGGGAAAAAGAAAAATCTATATAATTTATTGGAAAAAAACAAAAGGAAGGGGGAAGAAACAGAAGGGGGGTGGGGATGGAGGAGGGAGGTCAAGACCTAAAGTTGTTGAATTCAATATTCAGTCCGGAAGGCTGTAAAGTGCCTAGTCGGAAGATGAGGTGTTGTTCCTCCAGTTTGCGTTGGGTTTCACTGGAACAATACAGCAAGCCAAGGACAGACATGTGGGCAAGAGAGCAGGGTGGAGTGTTGAAATGGCAAGCGACAGGGAGGTTTGGGTCATTCTTGCGGACAGACCACAGGTGTTCTGCAAAGCGTACGCCCAGTTTACGTTTGGTCTCTCCAATGTAGAGGAGACCGCATTGGGAGCAACGAATGCAGTAGACTAAGTTAGGGGAAATGCAAGTGAAATGTTGCTTCACTTGAAAGGAGTGTTTGGGCCCTTGGACGGTGAGGAGAGAGGAAGTGAAGGGACAGGTGTTACATCTTTTGCGTGGGCATGGGGTGGTGCCATAGGTGGGGGTTGGGGAGTAGGGGGTGATGGAGGAGTGGACCAGGGTGTCCCGGCGGGAACGATCCCTACGGAATGCCGACAGTGGGGGTGAAGGGAAGATGTGTTTGGTAGTGGCATCATGCTGGAGTTGGCGGAAATGGCGGAGGATGATCCATTGAATGCGGAGGTTGGTGGGGTGATAAGTGAGGACAAGGGGGACCCTATCATGTTTCTGGGAGGGAGGAGAAGGCGTGAGGGCGGATGCGTGGGAGATGGGCCGGACACGGTTGAGGGTGCTGTCAACAACCGTGGGTGGAAAACCTTGGTTAAGGAAGAAGGAGGACATGTCAGAGGAACTGTTTTTGAAGGTAGCATCATCGGAACAGATGCGACGGAGGCGAAGCAACCAACTTCAGCTGCTTCATCAATGACATTCCTTCCATCATAAGGTCAGAAGTGGGGAAGTTCGCTGATGATTGCACAATGTTCAGCACCATTCACGACTCCTCAGATACTGAAGCAGTCCATGTCCAAATGCAGCAAACATGGACAACATCCAGGCTTGGACTGACAAGTCGCAATTAACACTCGTGCCACACAAGTGTCAGGCAATGACCATCTCCAACAAGAGAGAATCCAACCATCGCCCCTTGATGTTCAATGGCTTTATCATCACTGAATCCCTCACTATCAACATCCTGGGGGTTACCATTGACCAGAAACTGAACTGGACTAGCCATATAAATACTGTGGCTACAAAAGCAGGTCAGGTGCTAAGGATAGTGTGACGAGTAACTCACCTCCTGACTTCCCAAAGCCTGTCCACCATCTACAAGGCGCAAGTCAGGAATGGGATGGAAAACTCCCCACTTGCCTGGATGAGTGCAGCTCCCACAACACTTAAGAAGCTTGACAATGTCCAGGACAAAGCAGCCCACTTATTGGCACCATATCCACAAACATTTACTCCCTCCACCACCAACGCACAGTAGCAGTAGTGTGTATCATCTATAAGATGCACTGCAGGAATTCATCAAAGATCCTTCCACAGCATCATTCAAACCCATGACCACTACCATCGAGAAGAACAAGGGCAGCAGATACATGGGAACATCCCTCCAAGCCACTCACCATCCTGACTTGGAAATACATCATCGTTCCTTCACTGTCGATGGGTCAATATCCTGGAACTCCCTTCCTAACAGCACTGTGGGTGTACCTATACTACATGGACTGCAGCGGTTCAAGGCAGCAGCTAACCACCACCTTCTCAAGGCAACTAGGGATGGGCAATAAATGCTAGCCCAGCCAGCGAAGCCCACATCCCGTGAATGAATTAAAAAAAAAAATTTAATAAAATTTCCTCCAGCCCTGCAATCCTCCACTATATCTGCTCTCCTCGAACTCTGGTCTCTCAAGCACCTCCAGTTTTAATCGCTTCACCATTGGAGGCCATGTCTCCAACTGCCCAGGCCTTAAACTTATGAAGTTCCTTCCTTAACACTCTCTACCATGATTTACTAGTTTAAGATGCTCCTTAAACCTAGATCTTTGGCCAAGTTTTTGGTCATCTGCCCTAATATCTCCGTAAGTGGCTCAGCATTGTTTTGTTTTATAATGTCTCTGAAGTACCAAGGGGTGTTTTATTATGTCAAGGGCACTATATAAATACAAGTTGTTATTGTTGTATGTTTTCAAAGTTACTTAGAGCAGCCCTCACAAAAGTTTGGAATAGGAATGGTGAATGTGAACTTCAGTGCCATGATCATAGTTCCCAGCTGCATTCTTTGGATGGAAGTTTCAGAGAAGCATCAACGGGAAACTAAAAAATATAGTACATTTTAAAAGGAAAATAGCAGAAGGGGAGGCATGATGTTCAAACATTGCTCAATATGTGTCAAAAATATACTCCTGGGCAATCATATTAAATGGTTTGCTCTTTGAAAGTGCTGGCACAGGCTTAAGAGACCAAATGGCCTCCCTCTATGTACTATTCTATGATTTGTAGTATTGGGGGGGGAAAAAAAGAATGTAAATTAAACGATTATCTTAAGACTGCAAAATCCCTGTCAATTTTCTCCACTGACAACTTGAGTTATTGAAAAAACATGGGTGATACAACTTGATGACAAATTCAAGCTCTACAGATACACTTAGCTACTGAAGAATATAAACTTTATGTTGCCCCTGCTTAGTGTAACCACCAAGAAACAAAGTGTTGTTCATGTGGATGAATTTCTTAATCCACCACTGGTTATTCAATTTAAAAAGAAAATAAACCCTAGTTCTTTATCTCCATATTCTTAAGCCTGGGTGGGGTTCTCATGGTTGTGAAATCCTTCACAGCCTCTGCTGGTGTTATTTTATCTTTTATTTTCTCCCCTCAGACTGATAGCTATGGTAACTAAGTATTCTATACTGCAAGCTAGTAAAACAATTACATTGAACTTACAGCATAGAAACAGGCTATTTGGCCCAAAAGGTCAATGTTGGTGCTTATGGTTCCACATGAGCCTCCTCCCTTCCTTTTCATTTAAACCGATCGGTATACTCCTTTCTCCCTCACATGCTCACCTATCTTCCACTTAACAGCATCTATGATATTTGCCTCAACTATTCGTATGGTGAAGCGTTCCACATTCTAAGTACTCTCCTGAATTCCCAACTGGATTTATTAGTAACCATACGGACCAATGTTCTGATCTTGCCTGCAAGGAGAAACAACTTTTTTCCGTCTACCCTATCAAACCCTTTAATAATCTTAAAAGCCTATATGCGGTCACCCCTCAGCTCTTGCCCCAGCCTTTCCTGATAGGCAAAGCATGTCTATTAAGGAGAATGAGATTTGAACCAAAACCTGTATCTACTGGTCTGCTATTGCAGCAATTGGATTGTTCAGCCAGCATTTACAACTATCTGATTTCCAGCCTTTACCTTTTTTACTTGGTGGATCTAAATCAAGATCTTGCGACAAAGAAAGGTCATCATCTGAGCTTATGTCTACCAGACTGAGTGTGGAACTTAGACTGGAGTCAGAATCTTCATTTAGTGACTGGGTCCTGGCTTGTTTCTTTGGGTAATGTTTTCTTGTATCTGAAATGAAAAGCATAACCAGGTAATGGCATGCCTTACTAAAATGAAAATCAATTTCTGAACATGTATCTATACTACTTAGCATTCTTACTTGTAAAGCAAAAATAATGCCACTGTACCAAAAGAAAACCAAATTCTGGCTGGGGTGTCTTCACTTTGGACTAACTGTCCCCTGTCTAATAGTAATATCACTCTATTCAGCATCCAGGCCTGGAAGGTCCAGTACATGAGTCGCCTGAATGGTACTTTAGTGAATGTATAGAACTGAAATGGTGGGTTTCTGAGGGAAAATAACCTTATATTTAAATGATCTCCTCTACTCGGACCTTACACACTTACCCGAATGCTTATGCCTCAGTTTTGGATGATACCTAAAGCTTCACTTATGCAGCCACCTGAAGACCAGAGTGAAATTACTTTATTTTAACCACTGCTGCATGTTTATAATGAAAAAATGTGATACCCTCACAATTTTCCCTGAAAGCAGTGACTTGTTATGATATGGTTCTCTGAGCATTTAACTTCTCTACCATTTCATATCTAATATACACATGGAACTACACAGCGTTTGCAAGCTATTTGATTGTGAATAACACCACAGCTGAGCCTTCTATCAAAATCCACACATTTTTGCAGCAAGGGTCACTGGATAGTAATCAATTAATTTGAGAATCCTGATCCTGAGGCCAACTGAAGTACCTCCACTGATGAGTTGATTGAGAATATCTAACTTGAGAAGGAGTTGGAATTAAAACAAAGGTCATGCTGGCCTCTATGACTCTGTACAACATGGAGCACTTACCGACTGAGTCAGTGAAAGAGTTTCTACAGGGCTTAAAGTGGTGGGAAAGAGGTGGAGTTTCCGATGAGCGATCTAAGTATTGAAATTAGGGCTTGAACCATACAGGATATACCAAATAGAAATACTCCATTGTAGAATTTTGATATAGTGTTTATCAGCACTGTGACAATAAATCTGCTCAGCAACAACACATTCAACATAGAAAAATGTTCTGAGATGCTTCACGGGAGCATAGCCGATCAATACCGTGCCAAAGGAGGAGATATTAGGAAGGATGAGTAAAGCCTTGGTGGAAGTGGTGGATTTTAAGAAGTCTTAAAGGAGAAGAGACAGCTGGAAAAGCAGTGGAGTATAGAGTGTAGGATCGAGATGGCAGAAAGAATGCCCTGCCAATGGCAAGGCAAATGGAGAAGTGGTTCCACAAGAGTCCGGAGTTGGAGGAGCACAGAGTTCTTGGAGGATTGTAGGACTAGAGAAGGTTTCAGAGATGGGGAGGGATAAGACATGAAGGATTTTAACACAAGGATGAGAATTTTTAAAGTAGAAGTGTTGGGAGACTAGGAACTAATGTGAAGCAGTAAACAAAGGAATAATGGGTACTGAGGCTTAAGAACATAAGAAATAGGATGAGTAGTAGACCATACGGCCCCTCAAGCCTGCGCCGCTATTCGATAGGATTTTGGCTGATCTGCCTTAACTCCAATTTTATGTTGGATCCCTTATCTCTTGATTCCTTAAGTGATCAAAAATCTATTTACCCCACTCAATGACAGAGCATCCACAACCCTCCGGAGTAAAGATATCCAAAAATTCACAACCCTATGATGAAGAAATTTCCCACCTCAGTCCTAAGTGACCAACCACTTATCCAAAAGCTGTGCCTCATATTCTAGATTCCCCATTCAGGGGGCAACAACCTTTGTGTCTACCTTGTCAAGTCTCTTCAGAATCTTGTATGCTTCACTGAGATCATGTCCCATTCTTCTAAACTCCAGAGTATAGGCCCAATTTACTCAGCTTCTCATCATAGGAGAACTCTCTCACCCCAGGAACCAATCTAGTGAACTTACACTGTACCGCCTCCAAGGTAAGTATAGCATTCCTTAGGTATGGGGACCAAAACTACACACACTACTCCAGTAGTGGTCTCACCAAAGCCCTATACAATTGTAGCAAGACTTCCTTATTCTTGAATTCCAGGCACTTAGCAAATAACACTAACATGCCATTTGCCTTCCTAATTTCTTGTGGCACCTGCATGCTAACTTTGTGTTTCTTGTACGAGTACACACAAGTCTGAGTATTAACATTTAAAAGTTCCGTGCCTTTTAAAAATATTCCACTTTTCTATTCTTATCACTAACGTGAATAATCTCACACCTCCCCACAATATACTCCATCTGCCACCTTGTTGCCCACTCACTTAACCCGTCTATATCTCTTTGCAGCTTCTTTGCATCCTCCTCAAAGCTTTTCATGGTCAGCATCCTTGGATACATCACTCTCGATCTCTTTGTCCAAGTCATTAATATAGATTGTAAATATCTTGTGTATTATCCTTTTATGTGGCACCTTATCAAGTGCCCTTGGTCTTTGCTGCTGCTAACCTATCCTGCACTGAGTTTTCAATAAGCCAAAGTTTATGAAGGCAGCAGGATGGGTAGATGACCAAAAGAACATTGGAATAGCAGAGTCTAGAATGACAAATGTATTGATGAGGGTCTTGGCAGCAGGTGGGCTGATGCAGGGTAGAGACTGTCAATGCTATGGAGGTAAACAAGGGTGGTCCTTGTGATAGAGGATATGGGGCCAAAAGCTCAGCTCAGGATTAAACAGGACACCGAGGTGGTGAACAGTCTGTTTCAATCTAAGATAGTGGTCAGGGAGAGGAGTGGAGTCAATAGCACAGAGGTTGTGGCCAGGGGTGAAGGCAATGGCTTGTCATTAGTTTTATTGTGGCTCATCTAGGACTGGCTCATGATCAAGTGGTTTGATAATACAGAGGTAGAGGGGGGACTAAGAGAGGTGGTGGTCAGGTAGAAAACAAAAACAGAATTACCTGGAAAAACTCAGCAGGTCTGGCAGCATCGGCGGCGAAGAAAAGAGTTGACGTTTCGAGTCCTCATGACCCTTCGATGCTGCCAGACCTGCTGAGTTTTTCCAGGTAATTCTGTTTTTGTTTTGGATTTCCAGCATCCGTAGTTTTTTTGTTTTTATTTTTGTTTTTATCTCGGTGGTCAGATAGAGTTTGGTGTTGTTAGTATACATGTGGAACTTGATCCCATGTCTTCAGATCATGTTACCAATGGGGTAGATGAGCAAGAGGAGAGAGAAAGGGTAGACTTTTGGGGGACTCCAGAAGTAACAATGTAGAGGCAGGGAAAAGAGCCATTGCTGGTTATAATCAAAAGGGGAATCATGCCTAGACAATGCAGAAGTGCTGGAAGAAGACATGGCCAATGTGTCAAAAGCTGCAGATAAGGATGAATAGGATGAGGATGCAACACGGTTATCGTGTTTCAAATATCTGATTTCATAATTCATATGTTTTGGTAAATAATTTTAGTTTACGAAGTGAAGTTAATATTAGTAAACAGATCTGGGATAATTACAGTTCAAAGATCAACCTGTGTTTATTTAATAAGGTCAGGCTTAGAAGTGAGAAAACTTAAAATAATGGATGACCCATCTCAGACCTTTTTGTTGTGATTTCAATAAGGCATTTAAATTATTCATGTAGTTCCCAAATTAAAGAATCTAAAAGGGATTTTCCTGGTGGAATCAGCAAGTCTGGGAGAAAGCAATCTGTGCTGGACCAAAGCCAGGATAAGAAGTGCAGAGGCCATTAGGAACCAGGTGTGTTCCTTATTTTTAAATCACTAAGCACGAATGCAGTGAGGCCAAAACTTGAGCTGGGAAGTTCACAGTTGTGAGGTTTTGAAGAGAAATTGGAGGATTGTTTAACCAAAAACTAATGGAAAGATCCCCATGAAATCTCATACTTCAGAGAATAGCTGGAACACTGAGGAGAAATCAAAGTGAATTCTGGAAAGCTATGGCATACTTGCTTTGGTTCCAAAAGAAGAAGTGAATGAATCCTCAAGATACTGTAATGTATAAGGAAACTCTTGGGTATTATTGTGAAGTAAAACTGGATTTATATTCTAAATCATGACTAATTGTAGTTAAGTTCTTGTAGTAGTGCTTGCTTTGCTTAATTTTTCTTTTATATACATTGAAGTTTGTGTTGTTTAAAACTGTGAAATCTTGTGGCAATATTTCTTACAGTTAATCACTGGGTGTTCAAATTTCTCTTTAAGAATTAATGATCTCTATGGGGATTGTAACAACAGTCACAGAAGATGTTGAATGGGACACTGACTAGCCATTTTAGTGATGTGGCAAGAAACAGAGTCTTGATTAGATAGATTCAAATATGGAGATGCAGGACAGATGAGGGATTTGAGAGTTGACAACATGCTCAAGGACTTTGGAGAAGAAAGGATATTTGAAGAAGGGATGACAGTTTCCAGAACATTGATTAAAAATATGTTTCTGAGGGAGGGTTGCTAACAGCACCTTTGAAAGAGAAAAGGACAGTATCTTAGGGCTAAGTAATAAGAACCCATCGGAGCAGTAACAATGAAGGGAGAGACCTGGTTGTAGTGTTAACTAGGTTCTCTTGTACATTAAGCAGCAGCTTGCACACACCTGGTTTTGATGGTGTACTGGTCTGGTTGTCAGCTAGATGGATGTTTCTCAGTTGTTCCTTCAAACCAGCAACTGTGGATCTGGAAGGAATTTCAGCTCTCAGAATTAGCAATAAATTAAGGAAAGTATTGTAGTTGCAATAGAACACTGTCCTTACAGAATAATTAGGGCAGGACTATATTTTAGCAATCTACTGCAGATTAAATTTGTAGTTTTATTCATATTCAACTCTTCAGTGACTGTCTTATGGAGATTACAAAAATTGATGGATAGATGGAAGTGACCACTATGAAAATACAATAGTTTCAACTTGGAGTTCATCTGATAAACCTGTTTGTGCTCTGTTCCAGCAACTTATGTCATCATTTAGATCTCAGTGAAGCTATATGCTAGAAAGTCAATGTGGCTCAAGGGAAAAACTCTCCAGTCATTGGATCAGGACCAGGCACAAATGAAGATGATTGTGTTTGTTGGACGTCAATTATTTCAGCTCTAGGACATCGCTGCAGGAGTTCCTCAGGACAGTGTGCTAGGCCCAACCAATCTCAACTGCTTCATCCATGACCTTCTTCCATCATAAAATCGGAAGTGGAGCCGATTGCTGATGATTGCAATGGCCAATGCAATTTGCGATACCTCAGATAATGAAGCAGTGCCCAAATGTAGGGGTGTGGCAACAGTCAGGCTTGAACTAACACATATAGCAAGCAACATAACATTCAACACTATGCAAGTGCCAGGCAATTGTCATTTCTAACAAGAGAGTGAAACCACCTTCCTATGACATTCAAGGGCATGACCATCACCAAGTTCTCCACCATCAAAAAGCCTGGGATCACCATTTACCACAAATTCAACTGGGCAGCTGTCACTACAGGTCAGGGGATGGGTATTTTGCAGCAAGTAGTTCATCTCCTGACTCCCGAAAGCCTTTTGTCTATTGCAAGGCACAAATCAGGACTGCGTTGGAACACTTTCCACTCGCCTGGAAAGGTGCAACAATACTCAAGAAGCTCAACATCATCCAAGATAAAGCTGCCTGCTTGATCAGCACTTCAGCCTAATTGTCAAGCCCCTCCCCAACTGGAGTACCTTGACTGCACTAACTACTGAATGCACAGCAGCAACTCCTTAAGACTTCTTCATCAGCACCTCCACCGCCTAGAAAGTCAAGGACAGAGCACGCATGGGAATGCCATCACCTCCAAGTCACACACCACCCTGACATATATCACATTCTTTCATTGTCAATGGATCAAAATCCTAGAAGTGCCTGCACAATAGCACTGCGTGAGCATCTTCACCACGTTTCAAAAGCGGAGCCCACCAAAACTTCTCAAGGGAAAATAGGAATGCAAAATAAATGTCAGCCCCAAGAATAAATTTAAAAAAAAATTTAGATAAATTCATAATAAAATTACGTAGAGTGCTGTTTGAATCACTGCTTGAGTGATTGACACAAAGAGACATTTTGGAGAAGAGCGACGAGGCTGATCCCTGGTGATGGAAGTTAGTTACACAAATGATGGCTGAAAGGCAGTCATTTATAAATATCTTGTGATCCTAACAGCTGATTGTATAATTGATTAATTTTACTTCCAATTTCCACCCCTCCATCATTTTCACATGGTTCATCTCTGACACTTCCCTTCCTTGACCTCTCTGTCTCAATTTCTGGTGATAGACTATCCACCAATATTCATTACAAGCCTACCGACTCCCACAGCTACCTTGACTACAGCTCCTCACACCCTGCTTCCTGTAAGGACTCCGTCCCATTCTCTCAGTTCCTTTGCCTCCATCACATCTGTTCTGATGATGCCACTTTCAAAAACAGTTCCTCTGACAGGTATTCCTTCTTCCTTAACCGAGGTTTTCCACCACGGTGGTTGACATGGCCCTCAACAGTGTTCGGCCCATCTCCCACGCATCCGCCCTCACACCTTCCTCTCCCTCCCAGAACCATGATAGGGTCCCCCTTGACCTCACTTATCACCCTACCAGCCTCTGCATTCACAGGATCATTCTCCGCCATTTCCGCCAACTCCAGCATGATGCCACTACCAAACACATCTTCCCTTCACCCCCCTGGTGGCATTCCGCAGGGATCATTCCCTCCGGGACATCCTGGTCCACCCCTCCATCACCCCCTAAACCTCAACCACCTCCCACGGCACCTTCCCATGCAACCGCAGAAGGTGCAACACCTGTCCCTTTACTTCTCTCCTCCTTACCGGGCCCAAACACTCCTTTCAAGTGAAGCAGCACTACACTTGCACTTCCCTCAATTTAGTCTATTGCGTTCACTGCTCCCAATGTGGTCTCCTCTACATTGGAGAGACCAAACGCAGACTGAGTGACTGTTTCGGTCTGTCCACAAGCATGACCCCGACCCCCCTGTTGCTTGCCATTTCAACACACCACCATGCTCTCATGCCCACATGCCTGTCCTTGGCCTGCTACAATGTTCCAGTGAAGCTCAACGCAAACTGGAGGAACAGCACCTCATCTTCCAACTAGGCACTTTACAACCTTCCGGACTGAATATTGAGTTCAACAACTTTAGATCATGAACTCTCTTCTCCATCCCCACCCACTTTCTGATCCCCCCTTTTCCAATAATTTATATATATGTTTCTTTTCCCACCTATTTCCATTATTTTTAAATGTATTTCCATCCATTGTTTTATCTCTACCTTTTAGCCTATTTTGATCCCTTCCCCCACCCCACCCCCAGTAGGGCTATCTGTACCTTGCTCGTCTTGCTTTCTATCCTTAAAGCCACCATTAGCACATTTCTTTGCTAATATCACCACTGTCAATACCTTTTTGTCCTTTTGTCAATACATCTTTTGGCAATCTCCACCTATCACTGGCCCTCTATCCAGCTCTACCAGTCTCACCCCCCCCCCCCTTTAAACCAGCTTATATTTCCCCTCTTTTCTATTTTTCCTTAGTTCTGATGAAGAGTCATTCAGACTCGAAACATTAACTGTATTGCTCTCCGCAGATGCTGTCAGACCTGCTGAGTTTTTCCAGCTATTTTTGTTTTTGTTTTGGATTTCCAGCATCGGCAGTTTTTTGCTTTTATCTTAGTGTATAATTGCATGACAGCTGTTTCCAAGCCAGAGTGATCCATCTCATGGAGGATGGATTCTGATGAAGAGATGCACAGAGAAGAAAATGAGGACAAAATTATATTTTTGAACAGCTGTGAATAAAGACCAATGCCCTTAATATCAAATCCATCTGCAATGAGCTATCCATCAGCACTAAGTTTAACAGTGCAATATTCTCACCTGATGTGCGTAAGCTCCTGTTCGGCATACTCCCGTTCATGAACTGACTTGCTAGAATCCAAGAGCTGAGATTGATACTTATTCATCAATTCTCTCAGAATCTATTGGAGAAAAAAATTTTATGGAATCTTTCAATACCTCAGGACATCCCAAAGTTTACAGCCAATGAAATACTTTTTGAAGTATTGTTATTTTTGAGTCACTGTTGAATGTAGGAAGTTCATCAGCCAATTTGTACACAGTAAGTTCTCATAAAGAGCAGAGACAAAAATACATAATTTGTTTTGTGATGTTGAGGCATAAATAATGGCCAGGATGCCAGAAGATCTCCCTGTTCTTCTTTGAATTAGGCCATGGGATTTTATACACTCATCTAGGATGCCAAATAGGGGTTCAGGTTAATGTTTCATCCAAATGACAGCAGCTGCAACAGTGCAGCGTTTCCTCAGCCAGAAAACAGATTTTGGTTTTTACAAAGTTTGGTACAAGCCACTTAAGCAAGCAGAAGTAATGCAGTTTGTTTGGATAGTAATCATTGCAATCAAAACTGACAGCATTACTATAGGATATGCTAAGAAATGCCAAATAAACAATTATTTAGTCAGACTTCAATATTTTTTATTATTTCCAAAAGCAAAATACTGCGGATGCTGAAGAATTAAACAGAAATACTGGAATAATTAGATCAGGCAGCATCTTTGGACAGAAAAACAGAGTTAATGTTTCAGATGGATGTCCTTTCGCCAGATCATTGACCTGAAACGCTAACTGTTTCTCTGTCCACAGATGTTGCCAGATCTGATTATTTCCAGCATTTTCTGCTTTATTTCTCTCTATTTACACTATGTGAACTTGTTTATCTTGCCCTTGACTCAAGCATAAAGTTTGTTCCTCCTTTATATTTCTCTTACAAATAGAATTTAGACCAGATGACATGACAGAATGAAACACACACAAAGTTGGTGCTGGAAAATGTGGTGGTTCTTTTATGAGGCTTTATGTATATGTGAACTTCAAGTTTTGCTCGTTTTTAATCTCTGCTGTGCTTTGTTCCGTGGCATACGTTGTCTGTACATTTTAATAGGAAAATAATCAGCAACTCAAAAACGTTTTAGAAAAGATTAAAAATATGCTTTGAGGCAAAGTTTAGTTTTGAGCTTTTAAACCCAATTATATAGGAATTGAGAGCTAACATCTTACTTCCTGCTTTTTAAGTGTGTGTCTCAAACTGGGCAGTGCTGGTTGTTACTGGCCTGTACTTAAGACCAGTTCTTTCCTATGAACAACAGTGCACAACCTAGTTATTTTTTTCATGAGATTGTGGCTAAGAAGCTTTCTCAGGGCAAAAACAATTTTTACTGACACTTTATACATTAAACAAAACTTTATTAAATAAAACAATAAAAGGAAAAGACTTGAAATGTAAAGATCAACATCCTTGAAGAAACAACCATTGGGTTTTATTCTTCCAGAAAAAATGATCTGGTTTGATTTTCATTGTACATATAATCTATAAAATCTCTGACCAGAAGAGTTAACTCTTAGATCAATTCCCAGTCTAATAGTTCAAGCAGCTAGCATTTGTAAATGTACGACAGTGTTCTGGAACATTGGCAATTGGCCAGGATTAGTAAGTTCTACTGGTTTCTGCTATTTAGCTACATCTTCCTTTCCAAATTATTGAGTGGCACTGAATGAGTAATCCAACTTCCAGGATCCTATTTGTCCTAGACTCCAATTAGAAAGTATGTGGTGCAGAATACAGAGCAGCATCTTAAAAAGATATTTTAGGGAAAGGAGCCGTTTACTGCATTTTTGTCTGACTCATTGATGTTATATTTCTTCACCAAATATACACGAAAGGTCAAATGTTAGAGTAAAATTGCAAAATAATTTGGGACAGTCAATACAAAAGGCTATTTTTATAGTTTAATATATATGTACTTCAGAGTTTTATTGAGGATTAACATAAGGGAGTTAAAAAAGTGTGCACAAGTAAAATGTCCTTAACCAAATCTTGCTCTTCAGGGTGACAGATTGTACTTGTCCAAGACTGGTATTACCAAAGGTATAGTGCCAAATAAGACATTTCAAGTAAAACATCCTTAACTTGTAATGCAATAATCTACCTTTCTACTTTTCTCCTGTGATCGTTTAAGTTCCTTTGTATCAGAAATCTGGTTCAGCAGTTCCTCCTCTTGTCGCCCTAATAAGCAATACAGTACAAATTCATTTTAATTGGGTAACATTTATTAGATAATAAAAATACCCTTAGAAAACTCTGCCTGTTGCCTTTCTGAACTAAGAATTGCTGACAGCATTTCCAACAATATTACTTTCAAGAAAAAAATCATAAGCCTGATTTAAAAAAAGTGTACAGGTTACTATCACGTTAAATCAAGTGCCTATTGTCTGGAGTAAAAAATGGAGCAGGAATAGGCCATTTGGCCCCCCAAGCCTGCCCCGCCATTCAATAAGATGATGATTGATCTGCCCCAGGCCTCACCTCTTCTTTCATGCCAGCTCCTCATAGCCCTCAGCTTCCCGATATTTTAAAAGTCTATCTACTTCCTCTTTAAATACTTTCGGTGATCTAGCCTCCACAACTCTGAGGTAGAGAATTCCACTACCCTCAGAGAATAAATTCCTTTGTATCTCAGTTTTAATTAAGTTTCTTCTGTAACAATGCCCCTTAGTTCAAGATTCCACCACTAGTGGAAACATCTTCTCAACATCTACCCTGTCAAGCCCCCTCAGAATCTTGTATGTTTCAATAAGATCACTCCTCATTATTTTAAACTCTAATGAATAAAGGCCTAATCTGTTTAGCCATTCTTGATAAGTCAACCCCTTCATCCCAGCCTAGTGAATCTCTTCTGAACTGCCTCCAATGCCAGTATATCATTTCTTATATACGATGAACCAAAACTGTACACAATACTCCAGGTGCGGCTTCATCAATACCCTGTACAGATGTAACAAGGCTTCTCTATTTTTGAACTCCAACCCCCTAGCAATACCGGCCAATATTCCATTTGCCTTCTTAAGTACTAGCTGCACCTGCATGCTAATCTTTTGTGTTTCATGCACAAGAACACCCAGATCCTCTATGCTGCATTTTTCTGGAGTCTCTCTCCATTTAAATAATAGTCTGTCTTTCGATTTTTCCTACCACAGTGCATGACCTCACACTTTCCTACATTAAACTCCATCTTCCAAGTTTTTGCCCACTCACTCAACCTGTCTATATCCCCTTATAGATTCCACACGTCCTCATCACAACATGCCCTCCCATCTATTTTTGTACCATCAGCAAATCTGGATAATTACACTCTGGCCCTCCTCCAAGTGATAGATAGTAAATAATTGAGGCCCTAGGGCTGATCCTTTTGGCACTCCACTAGTTACGTCTTTCCAACCTGAGAAAGACCCATTAATCCCAACTCTATCTTCTGTGTGTTAACTAATCCTCAATCCATGCTAGTACATTACCCCCAATACCGTGAGCTCTCATCTTGTGCTATTATACCTTGTATGTGGCACCTTATTAAATGCCTTCTGGAAATCCAAATACGCTACATCTACCAGTTCCCCATTATCAACTCTGCTTGTTATATCCTGAAAGAACTTTAGCAAATTTGTCAAACATGATTTCTCTTTCACAGAACCATGTTGACTTGTTTGTTTGCATTTCTTATTTCTTCCTTAATAATGGACTCTAGCATTTTCCCAATGACAGATGTTAGGCTGACTGGCCTATAGTTTCCTGCTTTTTGTCTCCCTCCCTTCTTGAACAGGGGCATCACATTAACGGTTTCCAATCTGCTAGGACCCTCCCGGAATCCAGTGAGTTCTGGAATATTTCCACCAATGCCTCCACTATCTCTGCAGCCACATCCTTTGAAACCCTTAGATGCAAGCCATCAGGTCCTGGCGACTTGTCTGCCTTTAGACCCATCAGCTTTTCAAATACTTTGTTGCTCGTGATGGAGAGTGTTACAAGATCTTTCCTCCCATTAGCTCCTTGCTTATCTGGTATCTTTGGAATGTTTATAGTGTCCTCCAACATGAACACCAATGCAAAATATTGGTTTAAATTATCTGCCATTTCCCTGTTACCCTTTATCAATTCTCCAGTCGCATCCTCCAAGGGTCCCACGCTCACTTTAGCTACTCTTATTCTCTTGCCCTTTGTTTTTATATTTCTTGCTAATTTACTTTCATAATCAATTTTCTCCCTCTTTATTAGCTTTTTAGTCATCCGCTGCTGGTTCCTAAAAAATTCACAACCCTCTGGGCTACTACTAGTTTTTGCCGCTTTGTATGCCTTAGTTTTTGATTGGATAGTCTCCTTGACTGCCTTTGTTAATCATGGGTAGTTTATCCTTCTCAAGTCCTTCTTTTTGACCAGTATAAATTTTTGCTGAGCCTTATGAAATATATGCTTGAATGTCTGCCACTGCTCATCCACTGACCTTCCCAGCCCGCTTTGGACAATTCCTTTTTCATACCTCTGTAGTTGCCCTTATTTAATTTGACGACACTGGTTTGAGATCAGAATTGCTCACCCTCAAACTGAATCTGAAATTCTACTATGTTGTGATCATTACCCCCAGAGGACTCAAACTATTAATCCTATCTCATTACTAGCTCAAAAATAGCCTGTTCCTGGGTAGGTTTTGCAACGTATTGCTCTAAGAAACAATCCCGGATGCACTCTACAAATTCGTCTTCAATGTTACCCCTGCCAATCTGATTTGTCCAGTCAATATGCAGATTAAAATTACCCATGACAATTGTAGCCTTCTTACACGCCTCCATTATTTCCCGCTTTATACTTTGTCCTACAGTGAGGCAACTCTCTGTACTGGGGAACAAAGAGCTTGTTAAATATTTTGTTTTTGAATGTTAATATAGGGAACTGAAAATTGTACAATAATACACATGGCAGCATAGCTGATTATCATCAGCATGGCTATGCAAGTTTCTTCACGTGACTTGACAAATTCTATAGTATTGTTATCAAATATGGGTAGAAAGAGGCTTTGTGCACATATATAACATATATATGTTATATTAAAAATGCCAAGTGGTCTCAACATTCCAAACATGATGCACTTCTAGGTCACACTCTGCTCTAATGAAAACAGTCACATCTTTCTTCGTAATTGTGTCTTCACAAGCCAGGCACCATCCTAGTGAACCTGCATTGTACTTCTCAATATTCTTCATTCTATAGTCTATATTATTGCTCTTGTTGCTTACTGCTGAATCTGGCTGGATTGTGTCAAGCATTACCATGCTGCCCCTTTAATGCTCAAATCCTCTTAATAGTCCAGGATCAACATAAAAGGTAAGAATATTTCCTACTATGCATAGTGAGTACACTTCAAAAAGTACTTCATTGGCCATAAAGTGCTTTGGGATATACTGAGGTCATGAAAGGTGCTACATTAATGCAAATTCATTCTTCCTTCCTTTTATAATACTTTCTTGAAAATTGCCTCCTCATACCCCTCTCAGTCTCTTCCACTCTTATGTCTTACATTGTGCTTCTTGTTCTGAAGGTGCTGCCTTCTAATGCTCACTCATTCTTACCAAGGCACCAGAAACTTTGCAGCTTCTCTACCATCTCCCCCACCCACCTTGATCTTGTCTCTTCTATCAGACCCAACTCTTGCCTCCTTGATGCTTTCCTCACCCGGCTACCTTTCCTGGTCCTAATGGTCACTGACAACGTTAATGGCTTCCACTGTTGTGTACTGCCCCATTTCATTCTGCCCAATCTCAACAAATCCTCTTCAAAAAGCCACCTTTGATCTACTCCCCACACCTCCCATCTAACCTCCCTTTCTTTCCAAGATAGTCGGATGTATGGTCACACCTCTACTTCAAGACCAGCACTTTCATAACACCCTATTCAAATCCATTCAGTCCAATTTCTGTTTCACCCACAGGACTGAGGCCATGACGGTCAAAAATCATCAACAATATCCTTGGTAATTGTGACCATGGTATATAATCCTCCTTGATCTCTTTGCAGCATTACACATGGTACTATTATTATCGCCACTCGGTGGTCCACCTTAGAAGGCCTGCCATTCCATGGCTCTATTTCCATCTGTCACACGACTGCCACTGTATCTGCAACAATGACTTCTACTTCAGCCCCTGTTCATCACCTCCAGACTTTTCCAATGATTCATCCTTGACCTTCTCAATTATATGTTGTACATCAGTGACACCACCAGTAAGCACAGTGTCAGATCCCAAACAAATGCAAATAACATCCAAGTCTACCATAGCCCAAAACCTACTCAAAACACATTGATCAACCAAGCTTTCAGTAACCTGTCCTAACACTTCTGTGAAAGGCATGACACCCACTGCTTTTATGAAGTGCCTTTGGAAGTTTTCTGCATTGTAATCAGTACATATGCATGATTTTCATTACTAACAACATAGAAGTTCTTTCAAAGAAGCAAAAGGTAGGTGAAATGTAGCAAGGTTGTAATCTTGCCATTTCTGATAGATTTTCTGTAGGACCTATGGGGATTGACGCAGAATATATGGTGCATGTTGCTAATGTCTCCATATTCCCCTCAATATGTCAAATACCATTATGTTCCATTGGTGTAGTTAGGAAACGTGCAATAAGTCATGATTTTTTTTTAATTTGTTCGTGGGATATGGGCTTCACTGCATTTATTGCCCATCCTTAACTGCCCTTGTTCGGAGGGCATGTTAAGAGTCAACCACATTGCTATGGGTCTGGAGTTACATATAGACTAGGCCAGGTAAGACCTTCCCTAAAAGACATTAGTGAACCAGATGGGTTTTTACAACAATCGGCTATGGTTTCATGGTTATCATTAGACTTTTAATTCCAGATTTTTATTCTACCATGATGAGATTCGAATCTAGGTCCCCAGAGCATTACCTTGGGTCTCTGGAATACTAGTCCAATGACAATACTACTATGCCACTGCCACCCCAGAAAACGCAGGTTTTTAAATTCTCCCACATTACATGATTGCAGATGTTTCAGTAATGTGGATCAAACGTCTACTCTGATCTCTTCCCCTCCTCTTTAAATTTAAATAAAAGTTTTACTTATGGCATAAGGATCCTTTCATCTTTTGCCAACAGGAGAAAAGGCAAAAACTGAAAACACACCAACTGTTCCTAATCTACAGACATCAAAACATAACATCCCATTAAGGCATGCACTTACGTATTTTATGCTTCATATTATCAATCTCCCTTCGAAGTGAATCATGTTCTTCACACAGATCTTTTTTGCTGTGAATGAAGCATTTGATTAAAACATGCTTCCACAGGATTATTCATCAATTGTCACCAGTTTTTCAGGAGACAGTCAAATATTATCAGTGATAAAGTAATTATAGCAAGCTTCATGGTTTTAGTATATTTTTCAAAATAGTATTAATTTAAGCGGACCAAGTGACAAGACTAAATTTCATGCCTGCATGGAGAACAGAAATGGCAACAGTGGTTAGTTTTTTAGTAATCGATCAAAGCACAATTTCTCTAGTCCAATCAATACTTGTGAAGTAAAACTGAGGATTACAGTTAAAAAGGAGAGTTTCTTTTTTTTTGAATTATTGTATCAGCTTCATTGCTCTATCAATGGCTTTGAATAAAGTCATGAAATTCAGACACAACTTTATTACGAGAACAAAGCCAGAAAAACTGCAAAAGCAACGAGGACAGTTCTTACCTTTCCTGGATTTCTTGCATTAGACTAGAAATTGTGATTTTTCCATGAATAAATCTCCCATCCACTTGTCGTACTTGCTCCCGCAAGCTGTACATTTCATTTGACATCTCCCTCCGCCAGTCGTCCATCTTCCTCTCCAATTGGAAATCCAAATTTCTTTCTTCAGATCGACTCTGTAATTGGCGAATGTCCTCTGTGTCAGACAAAATTGGTAAATTGAATTCAGATTGCATTTTTATGAAAAAAAGTTAGTATTTAAAAGTAAAAAAGTTTTAAAGCATTACCTTCTAACGATCGGATTTTCTGCTGTTGCTGCAGTTTTTCTGTTTCAACTCTCAATAAAGCTTGTTGTAAACATTCAATGGCCTGAGTACACAGAGAACTGTATTGACCACCACAAATGAAAATAAGTATGTATACAGTCAGAAAAGACTACTTGGGAGAAAATTATCTATCTAGATGTATTACTTGCTAGTAGGCAGACTGTCGCTTCGAGGATGATGAGTCACCTCTGTCTAGATGCAAGTTCCATCCAGATTACAGAAACAGTACAGCAGAATATCTGGCAGAAGAGGGGGAGTCAGCGGCATAGAGTGACTGGGCTAGTAATCCAGAGGCCCAGGCAAATTCTCTGGGTACGTCAGTTCAAATCCCACCATTTAATAAATAAATCTGGAATTGAAAAGCCAATCTCAGTAACGGTGACCATGAATCCATCATTGATTGTCATAAAAACCCATTTTGTTCACTAATGCTCTTTAGGAAGGAAATCTGCCATCCTTACCTGGTCTAGCCTACAAGGGACTCCAGGCCCACAGCAATGTCTTTGACTCTTAACTGCCCTCTGAAATGGTTGAGCAAGCCACTCAGTTCAAGGGCAGTTCACGATGGCCATCAAATGCTGGACTTGACATCGACAACACATCCCATAAAAGAATAGAGAAAAAAAATAGTGGTGCCAATTAAGTAGAAACCTGGATACACCAGATGTCTAGAGGTGATGTCTAGCCACCCCACATCCCAACTAGGCCACTGATGCAGGATGAGAATGGGGACAGGGATTCATAAGACCATAGAAAATAGGAGCAGGAGTAGGCCATTTGGCCCATCGAACCTTCAACAAGATCAGGGCTGATTGGATTGTGGCCTTAACTCCACTCTCCCTCATAACCCTCGACTTCTTTATCAGTCAAAAATCTGAATATATTCAAGCCTGAGTTAGACAATTACCCAACCTTCAGTGTTCTTTGCGGAACTGAAATCCACACATTAACAACCTGAGACACAAAATTTCTCCTCATCTCCATCTTAAATGGGAGACCCCTTGTTTTTAAAAACAGTGCCTGCTAGTTCTAGATTCCCCCATGGGAAGAGACATCCTCGCAACATCCACCCTGTTATGCCCCCTCAGGATCTTATGTTTCAATAAAATAACCTCTCATTCTTCTAAACTCCAATATGTATAGGCCCAACCTGTTCAAACTATCCTCATAAGACAATCCCTTCATTCTCTGAACTGCTTCCAATGCAAGTATATCCTTCCTTAAGCAAGGAGACCAAAACTGTACATAGTACTTCAGCTGCAGTCTCACCAATGCCCTATACAGTTGTAGTAAGACTTCCCTATTTTTATACCCCATCCCCCTTGCAATAAAGGTCAACATCCATTTGCCTTTCTAATTATTTGCTATACCCGCATGGTAACTTATGATTCATGTACAAGGAAATCCAGATCTCTCTGTATCACAACATTCTGTAATCTCTCTCTATTTAAATAACATTCTTTTATATTCTTCCTGCCAAAGCGGACAACCTTACATTTTTCCCACATTATACTCCATCTGCCAAATGTTTGCCCACTCAATTAACCTATGTCCCTTTGCAGATTCTTAGTATCCTCCTCACAACTCATTTTCTTACCTATCCTTGTATCAGCAGCAAATTTGGCTATAATACAATCGGTCCCTTCATCCAAGTCATTAATGCAAATCTTAAATATTTGAAGTCCCAGCACTGATCCCTGCAGCAGTCCACTAGTTACAGTTTGCCAACCTGAAAATGACCCATTTATCCCAGAAACTGTTTCCTGTTAGTTAGCCAATCCTGTCCATGCTCATGCCAACACCATGAGCTCTTACCTTCTACAGTAATTTTTTATCTGGCACCTTATCGAATGCCATTTGGAAATCCAAATACTGTACATCTACAGGCTCCCCCTTATCCACCATTGCAAAACTGGCAGTTCCAAAGTCTCCTGTCTAGCAGAGATGCAGCAGATTACAAATAGTTGGCAAGGCAAGGTGTACCAAACAATTCACATGAGAACCAATTGGAGGCCAGCCGAAGATCCCTGAATAGAGATTTTATTCACTGACGTTTTGACCAACTTATGGTCAAATTTCAGAGGTATGGTGAAGTGGTGGTGCTGGGGGAAAGGGAATTCTGTTCTCTTGAAGTAGCAACACATACCACAGTATGTGACCTCTAGGGAGAGGCACCTTTATAGAGTTATACTTCTGATAGCCAGTGAAGGAAGAAACCAGAGCCAACCTTTACTTGATATAGATTTATTCACAGGCTGAATCATTACAGTTATATACCTCCTAGCTTAACTCACACCTGGCTCAGTAAGTGTTTCTTTATATGTGCTCAAGTAAGCATTCAATCAATGCCATCTACCTGTACATAATTAACCTCAAATGCTGCAAACAACAACTGGCAGGGGCACCCACCTGTCATGTGGTGATTATGGGATCTCACCTTGACTTGGTGAGCTTTGATGGGGTCAGTGCCAGAATTTCCTGGTGGAGATATAATGGTTTTTTATAATGGGATGTGCCTGCAAGGAAGCAGAGCTAATTATTTAAAGATTTTGGACACATGATAGGTAAGCGTCTGGATCAGGAGTTAAATGTGACAAGCCATACAATTTCCAGTGTATACCTGATCAATAAGATGGTTCAGTCTTAGTTCGTGTAAAGGGTCACAATTGGGGAGAAAGAGCTTGCTTCAGGAAATGTAGCTTTGCACTGGGTTTGACCAAGTATATCTGGTGTGTGCAAAATATTGCACTGTCATTAGCATCTGAAGGAAACATTTTTGTTTTGGACTCTATTTTTGGGTTACATGTACAGACAAGTACAGTGACACAGACTATAAGACTATATTAAATATACACCATTCTCACTTACTTTTTCACACTTACCTTTCCTTGAGATTGTAGCTGCCTGTAGATACCCATTAATTCTTCTTTAGGTAATTTATAGCTTAACATATCCAAATAAGAGGGTTCTGTAGGGAGTGATATAGGATCACTGAACCGAATATGTTCCATTTTATCAAGTGAGCCAACTAAAAGGAAGCAAAAGGACTTAAAATAATAAAACCAAACTAATGCCAGCTGCATATTTTGGTGATTGCACCAGCAAATAAATATTTATTTTATAATGCGGTGTTCCATACTAATTTCTCTTAGATGGCTTATTTTCCCTTTGGTGCAATTTTTCCACCAGAATCAGAGAGAATAATCTCTCCTTGCCAATACACATTTGCTTTGTTGTGTGCAGTCATTGCACACATGAGAAATCCAAAGTCTTGATTATAATGACATGGCAATAGAATGGAGGGAAGTTAAAAGTGTGCTTGGAACAGGGCGCTCTCACTTACCTTCCAGTGGCCATACTAAGAGGACACTGGCATAACCATGGGGGAATGGTTCTATCTTCCCAGGGGAGATAGTGACATAGTGGTAATGTCATTGGACTAGTAATCCAATACCCCAGGCTAATGCTCTGGAGATGTGAGGTCGAATCCCACCATGGTGGCTCAATTATTAATTATTTTAAAATTTAATAATTCTAGAATTGAAAATTGGCCTCAGTGATGGTGACCATGGAACTACCATCAATTGTTGTAAAAAAATCCATCTGGTTCACTAATTTCGTTTAGGGAACTGTCCTTACTTGGTTTGGCCTACATGTGACTGCAGATACACAGCAATGTGGTGTCTCTTAACTGCTCTCTGAAATGGCCTAGCAAGCCACTCAGTTGTAACAATTAGGGATGGGCAACAAATGCTGGTTTTGCCAGAGGCACACACATTCCATGAAAAATTTTTAAAAGCTGCAAAATGGAAAATAAGTGATGCACCCTCAGAAATAAGAAAATTGTGATTAATTTTAACTACAAATGAACATTCATCTATTACATAAATAAAAGAAAAAACACATACCTTTTGCATAATACCCTGTTGTGTTCAATCTTTCCTGTCAAGGAAAAAGGCTTTCCATTAATTTTCAGTGCTATACAGACATGTTCAACAGTAATATTATTAGAAATAGCTTATGCCTGGATTTTGCAGCCAGTGACAAAGAAACAGCGCTCACTGTTCATTAAGCTTTCAGCTGCCCACGACTATACATGGGCTTTTGAACAACTTATGGTCATCAGGAGCCTGATATAGTGCAGCACCCTCAACAGGGGATCTGGGACCTGTGTGAACAGGGCAAGCAACAGTGCATCTCTTCAACCAATCAGGTTGAAGGATCCTTACTGAGGCACATAAAGTCTGAACCAGGAAGTATAAGTTAGAATATTCAGTTCAATGTAAAATCATGTACAGAAAGCAAGATAGGGAGGGAAGGCAATGTGAGATTAAGGGAGAGAGGTAAAACAGATACAAAGAGAAAGGAAAATAAGTTGTTTTTTTTTAAACTGAATCCCCAAAAATAGTTAAAATCTGACAGAATAAAACTCCATACTTGTAAAAGTAAATTTTCAGTGGCAGAGAGGCATGTTTGGCTGCAGTTAAGACTTGTCTTCATTAAAAATTCTTTTATACTTGAATGGACAAACCCTAACTTTTTCTGGTGTATTTAGTTGGCAAGTACAGTAACCTCACAGCCTTTATCTGTTTGAATCTCACAATGAGATATCAACGTGACAAAGTTTGTGAAGGGGCAGGGCAAATCATTTCTACATTTAACAGTATATGTGCAAACAAGGGATCTTGCTGTCTATTTTACTCTTTAATGATGGTGAGTATTAATGGTCCCACATTATTCCTATCATAAAACCTGGGCCAGTGTTGTGACACATGGGTTGGTACTTATTAGCTTCTCGATTGTCATTTACCACCAGAAGGATGTGTGCGACACAGTCCAGCTATGTAATAGGGATGGGAAAGATAGGCCAGAGGAGAAGGGGAAGGCTGTACAAAATTTCTTTTTCCAAGTTGTTCTTGTCGCACTTGTCAACAGCACAACCAGGTGGTGGTCTGATGACCTACTTCCATGCCTCTCAAATTGATTAAATTGAGAACAACATCGTTCTGATATTAGTGCTATCAGTTTTAGTGTTTCTGGCAAGCTGGTGACACTTATGCATCAGAAGCCACGAGTTGCACTGCATTAAACTTAGCAGTGTTACTGATTGAATTGTGTTAAGCTGCAGAACATGGCAGCCTGCTTGACTGGCACGACACTCACAAACATTCACTCCCTCCGCCACCGATGCACAGTAGCAGCAGTGTGTTCCATCTACAAGATGCACTGCAGGAATTCACCAAGGCTCCTTCAACAGCACCTTCCAAACCCATGCCCACTAGCATCTAGAAGAACAAGTGCAGCAGATAGATGGGAACACCACCGTCTGGAAGTCCCCATCCAAGTCACTCACCAAGTCAATATATCGTCCTTCCTTCATTGTCACTCGGTCAAAATCTTGAAACTCCCTTCATAATAGCAGTATGGTGTTCCTGCGCCACATGGACTGTAGCAGTTCAAGAAGGCAGCTCACCACCACCATCTCAAGGGCAACTAGGGATGGGCAATAAATGCTGGCCCAGCCAGCAAAGCCCATATCCCGTGAATGAATAAAAAAAAGCTCCAAACATACATACAAATTAATAAATGGAAGAGCAGAGGATGCATGCAGGAACAGAGGGCTAAATGAGGTTGCAAAAATAAGGAGTGGTGAGGCCATTGAAGAATTTGTAGATGTTTTTGTAGTTGATATGGAGGCAGAAATGGAGCCAGTGGAGGTTGGATAATGCAGAGGTAATAAGGGAATAGGACTTGGTGTAGGATAGGATGTCCATTGTGATTTGTACAAGTTAGAACTCAAGAGATTAGCAGAGAAAAATCAAGATTGAATGTGAGAAATACATGGATGTGTATTTCAGGGGCAGTGCAAGTTGGGCAGTGCCATGCAATGTTGCAGTGGTGGAAGCAAGCAGCTTTGGTGGTGGCAAAGTTCAGTTCACAGCTGAGTTGAAATAACACCTTTAGTACTGCATCCAGTTCTGATCAAGACACTAGGGAGGCAATCAAGCGCTGGATGCAGTTCAGAGAAGAGCAACAAGAGTGGTCCTTTGTGTCAGAATTCAGGGGTGAGAGTTGAATTGTCAGCCTCAGAAGGTGGTAACTGGGCGGAAATCTAATAGGTAATATATGATAATAGAAAAGGTAGATTCAAGAAATTACATCAAACTAAACTTGAAGAATAAGACAAGTTGATACATTTCCAAACTAGTAAAAAGCAACATAGGACTGAGGTCAAGAAGTTCTTGTTCACATGCAGGGATATATTTTCACCTCTACCATTAGGCAGGGAGTGGACAGTAATGGATTGGCCATCCATTTTCTATTCTGTCCAATTTTAGTTTCCATTGGCATTTGACCTAGGAGTAGCATCATGGAGCACTAGCAAGATTGAAGTCAATGGGAGAAAACTCTGCACTGGTTGGAGTCATACTTAGCACAAAGGAAGGTGGTTGTTGGTGTTGAAGGCCAATCATTGCAGCCTCAGGACATCATTGTAAGTATCCTGGGTCTAGCCATCTTCAGCTGATTCCTCAACGATCTTCCCTCCAGCATTAAGTCAGAAGTGGGGGTGTTTGCTGATGATTGCAGAGTTTTGAGTTCCATTCACAACTCCTCAGATACTGAGCAGTCCATGCCCACAAACAGCAAGACTGGACAACATTCAAACTTGAGCTGAGAAGTGACAAGTAATATTTATGCCACACAAATGACAGACAATCTTCAACAAGAGAGGATCAAGCCTTGCCATTCAAGGGATTGCCATCACTGAATCCCGCACCGTCAACATCCTGGGGCTTACCATTAAACAAAAACTTAGCTAGACCATCCATATAAATACTGCGGCTGCAAGAGCAGGTCAAGGGCTGGAAATTCTGCAGCAAATAACTCACCTCCTCAAAGCCTATCCTTCATCTACAAGGCACAAATCAGGTGTGTGATGGAATACTCTCCACTTGCCTGGATGAGGGCAGCTCCAACGACACAAGAAGTTCAACACAATTCAGGACAAAGCTGCCCGCTTATTTGGCAGTCCATCCTTCATTAATACATGTGGTAGCAGGGTGTACCATCTACAAGATGCTCTGCAGTAACTCGCTAAGGCACCTTTGACAGCACCTTCAAACTCGTGACCTCTATCACCTAGAAAGATAAGAGCAGCAGATGCATGGGAACACCACCACATGCAAGTTTTCCTCCAAGCTACACCCCATCCTGACTTACAACTATGTTGCTGTTCCTTCACTGTTGCTAGGTCAAAGTCCTGGAACTCCAGGACTAACAGCACTGTAGGTGTTCCTACACCACATGGACTGCAGTGGTTCAAGAAGATCACCACCTTCCCAATTGGTAATTAATATTGGCCTTGCCAGTGATGCTCAATCCCAAGTACGAATAAAAAAGTGGCAATTCATCTTACAGAGCGATCAGCAAATGCAATGTACTTCAGACTACAGTCGTGGAGCCAAAAGTCCTGAGCCTATTTAACAATTAGCTGCCATATGGGGGAGCTGTAGAATTTTTTTACAAATTAAATAGAATAGGCTGAATGATATTCCTCCTCCATATTTACCTTTTGATTTTGTATTTTCTCATCACTGGTTCCACCTTAGTGAATCCATGTTGCAGTCATACACTGGTTAATATCCCATCTATAATGTGATGTCTAAAATTGTGCATGATATTCAAACAGTATGGGCCTGAACTTCGCAGAATGTCAATCAGAGTGCCAATCCGCTCGTAGTTTCCTACCTCAAAATCCAGACAATCCTTTCTCGCCCGGCCTTCCAACTCAGGCCAGGTGAGAAATATGTTGGGCAGATAATTCCTGAGGCCTTCAATCAGAGGTAAAAGGACCAAGCCCCTTTTTTACGGCACCAGCTACTATGAAGCAGGTATGTTTAAAGGTCCAGCCACTTTCAAGCCCAGGAGAAGGTAGGTTTGTGAGGTAAATGGGTAGGATTGGAGGTGGGGTGTGACAGGTGGTCAGAAGGGTGGGGTCAGGTGGTTAGTGGGGGATTCAGTTGGGGAGAAATCGCTTGTTAGGGGTCAGGTGGTCAGTTGGGGGCGTCGTCGGTGGGGCAGGAGTCAGCTGGCCAGTGGGAATGGGGTGCAGGTGGTTGGAGTGGGTCTTGTGGGGGGTCAGTTGTATAGTTACCCAGGAGTCTGTATTGGTTTTAATTCTTCTAACTTTTCCTGGATAACTATTAATGTAAGACAGTCAGAACCATCCGAAGTTTACAATTTAAATTGTATTTTCAGATCGTTCCAATTGCAGGGCAATTGCCCAACGGAAGTTTGAACTTCCCGGACAATTGCCAGGCAATCCTTACCTGGGGACTTTGGGGTGCCCCTCGTGTATGACTCTTGGAAGCTTAAAGTTATGGGCTATTATGTTCCTTAACCAAATAGCAATAATTAATGAATATTTAACCCACAATTTATAATAGAGAAAAGTCACAAACCAGTGTGTAACTGTTTTCTACAATAGTACTTACAAATATCTGAATCAAAAATGTAGCTTGAATTTTGCTTTAAAGTGGCCTGGGAAGAACTTTGAACACGGACCACATTTTGAGAGATTTTCTGCAATCTGATAAAAGTTTCTTTATTTGATTCTTACAGTTGAAAGCTATAAACTAAAAGGAAGAATAATATATTCATTACAGCAACATGGCACACTTACCTTGATTTTTGCTACATTGCAATCGGTATCATTTAGTATGGAATTAAGCTGAGTGTCCCAGTTCATGTTCTGTTACAGGAATGTAAACATAGCTTATGTCAATAGCAACCACAAATACATGACCAGGCAGCATGTTAATCAACAAACTTCACCTTTTTAGCAGGTTGCTATTTTTGCCAATGATAAATTAGTATAGATAATGTTCCCATGAATTTTGAAACAAAAATATCCATCTCATTTTTTAAGTGGGACCACACAAATATATTAATACTGGCCAAAATAATAATTTGCCCATTTATATAGTAACTGTAACATAAAAGCATAATCAGATAAGAATGCATTGCGAGCCAAAGAGGGAAATATTAGATGGGGTGATTGAAAGTTTTGTCAAAGAAGTGGGTTTTAAGGTGGGTCTGAAAGGAGGAGTGGGAGATGGAAAGGCAGAGAGGTTAAGGGAGGAAATGCCAGAGGGACTAGATTCCTGCAGGCATAGTCAACAATATAGGGTGAAAGGAATAAGGAACATGTAAGGGACCTGACCTGGAGGAATGCAGGGCTGGAGAAGGTTACAGAGATAAGGAGGGACAAGTCCACAAAGAGGCTCAAAAACAAGGAAAGGAAATTTAAATTTGATGCTTTGAGAGAGTCAAAAGCCAAAATAAGTTGGAGATCATAGGATAATGGGTAACCTGCAGCCTCCACCAGCTAGAAAGACAAGGGCAGCAGATGCTTGGGAGCACTGCCACCTGCAAGTTCCCCTCCAAGGCACACACTATCCTGATTTCAAATTGTGACTCATTCTAGACTGAATGTCAGAGAGGCAGAGAACACAGTCTTTGGGAGAAAAATATTAAGACACAATTATGTTTTCTAACATTTAATTTAAGCCTCCCTTCAAAATAGGAAATAGGAATGTTTAGGTTAGGTAGGGTAATGGGCACCCAATTATCCAAGGCAAAAATTTCCACATTTTTATTGTCTGATTAGTAGGAACTATTGATGTTGCCAATTGTGAGTACAATTTAGTTATTAAATAAATATTTTTAAAACTTACTCCAACAACACAGCCACTTCTATCCTGTCAAAATCTCTATGACATAAGGTGCAACTGAGTCCTAACTTTCTTCAGTTAAGTGAAAAGTTTTAAGATTTAACATTTGGTTTCTGCCATTACAGTCCAATACTTTGCCACCTCCCCCAATCACTGATGGTGAACAAAACTACATACAGCCTTTGCAACATGCTCAATCTTAAGCTGAACTCCAAACAACATGGTGTCTGTCACCAAGATCACTTACAGCCACCTTTTCAACTCTGTCTGGTTCCATTCCACCTCAGTCTCTGAAACCCTAATCCATGCTGTTGTCACTTCCAGACTCCAATACTTAAATAGAATTACCTGGAAAAACTCAGCAGGTCTGGCAGCATCGGCGGAGAAGAGTTGACGTTTCGAGTCCTCATGACCCTTTAGCAGAACTGGTTGAATCCAAGGAGAGGGGTGAAGGTTGCGGGGTGGGGGTGTGGGGTGGGGGGGTGGGGGGGGGGGGGGTGGTGTTGAAAGAGAGAAGTGGAGGGGGGTGGTGTGGTTTTGGGACAAGCAAGCAGTGATAGGAGCAGATAATCAAAAGATGTCACAGACAAAAGAACACAGAGGTGTTGAAGTTGGTGATATTATCTAAACAAATGTGCTAATTAAGAATGGATGGTAGGGCACTCAAGGTATAGCTCTAGTGGGGGTGGGGGGCATAAAAGATTTAAAAATAATGGAAATAGCTGGGAGAAGAAAAATCTATATAAATTATTGGAAAAAACAAAAGGAAGGGGGAAGAAACAGAAAGGGGGTGGGGATGGAGGAGGGAGGTCAAGATCTAAAGTTGTTGAATTCAATATTCAGTCCGGAAGGCTGTAAAGTGCCTAGTCGGAAGATGAGGTGCTGTTCCTCCAGTTTGCGTTGGGCTTCACTGGAACAATACAGCAAGCCAAGGACAGACATGTGGGCAAGAGAGCAGGGTGGAGTGTTGAAATGGCAAGCGACAGGGAGATTTGGGTCATTCTTACAGACAGACAGCAGGTGTTCTGCAAAGCGGTCGCCCAGTTTACGTTTGGTCTCCAATGTGGAGGAGACCGCATTGGGAGCAATGAATGCAGTAGACTAAGTTGGGGGAAATGCAAGTGAAATGCTGCTTCACTTGAAAGGAGTGTTTGGGCCTTTGGACGGTGAGGAGAGAGGAAGTGAAGGGGCAGGTGTTGCATCTTTTGCGTGGGCATGGGGAGGTGCCATAAGTGGGGGCTGAGGAGTAGTGGGTGATAGAGGAGTGGACCAGGGTGTCCCAGAGGGAACGATCCCTACGGAATGCCGCCGGGGGAGTGAAGGGAAGATGTGTTTGGTGGTGGCATCATGCTGGAGTTGGCAGAAATGGCGGAGGATGATCCTTTGAATGCGGAGGTTGGTGGGGTGATAAGTGAGGACAAGGGGTCCCTATCATGTTTCTGGGAGGGAGAAGAAGGCATGAGGGCGGATGCGCGGGAGATGGGCCAGACACGGTTGAGGACCCTGTCTGTTTCTTCCCCCTTCCTTTTATTTTTTCCCATAATTTATATAGATTTTTCTTTTCCCAGCTATTTCCATTATTTTTAAATCTTTTATGCCCCCCCCACCCCTAGAGCTATACTTTGAGTGCCCTACCGTCCATTCTTAATTAGCACGTTCGTTTAGATAATATCACCAACTTCAACACCTGTGTTCTTTTGTCTGTGACATCTTTTGATTATCTGCTTCTATCACTGCTTGCTTGTCCCTACAATCACACCATCCCCCTCCACTTCTCTCCCCCCACCCAACCCTCCTCCACCTTAAACCAGTTTATATTTTACCCCTCTCCTTGGATTCAACCAGTTCTGCTGAAGGGTCATGAGAACTCGAAATGTCAACTCTTTTCTTCTCCGCCGATGCCGCCAGACCTGCTGGGTTTTTCCAGGTAATTCTGTTTTTGTTTTGGATTTCCAGCATCCACAGTTTTTTGTTTTTATCCAATACTTAAATGTTGTCTTCGATGTCCTTCTATCAAATTCCAATTTGTCCAAAATGCACATGCTCTGTTGAGAGTTGTGGGTGGCCGAGTTGGTACTATTGATAGGGTTGATCTACAGGCACTTCTTAGGTGGAAACATTAAGTTTACTTACAACGTACTCAGCAACAACTACATGTGCTTTCAACCCAAACTCTATCTCTACATTGCTGACCACTGAGGTAGCCCGTACTACTCTCCTATTGGGTACTAAAGATCATGTGACCTTCCTTAAATATTATTCTTAAAGGCATATTACACACTAAATAAAACCATAAATACTACACGACCCCACAATAAGTTTGGCTCACCCAGCAGCTCTACACCTACACAGGCTCCCTACACCACAAAACATTCAATGTAAAGGGCAATGCTTGGACCTCTGCAACAATCAGTTGGATAAGATAAGGGGTTTAAGATAAGAACAAAAAAACTGCTGATGCTGGAAATCCAAAACAAAAACAGAATTACCTGGAAAAACTCAGCAGGTCTGGCAGCATCGGCGGAGAAGAAAAGAGTTGACGTTTCGAGTCCTCATGACCCTTCGACAGAACTCCACAACTCTTTTCTTCTCCGCCGATGCTGCCAGACCTGCTGAGTTTTTCCAGGTAATTCTGTTTTTGTAAGGGGTTTAAGAGTTCAGTCCAGTATCCATCAGCAGCTCCGTATTGCAAATGGTCAGATTCAGTCTGAGTACCTGGAACGGTACATGGAGTTCGCGGCAGGGGCCAACAACTGGCTTTGAGTCTTTCCAATATCGAGCTGGAGGAAGTTGTGATTCATTTCAGAGTTGATGTAACAACAGTCTGACAAGATCTGGCATCGTATCATCCGCGTGGAACTTTATCCCAAGCCAGATGATATCGCTAAGAGGCGATATAGAGATGACGAAGAGCATAACATCAAGAGGTACCTTAGAAGTGGCCAATGCAAAAGAGGAAGGGACTCTCATTGCTAGAAATGGAATGGCGACATTTGGATAGCAGGAAGGGAACAACATAACAGCAGTCGCACAGAACTGCACAACAATGAAGATGTTTTGCAGGAGGATCACCCCTATCAAATATTATTGAAGAGGGTTAAATTATAAAGGCCCTTAACCTTCACAAACTGTGGTGTCGCCATTTTTACTGGAAACACTGGGATAAGTTTAGATTTGAAAAAACACAAACACTGCAGTCGAGTCTATGGTTGCTACTGCAGAAAGGGTCTGCCTTGCCTGCCGTTAGGAAGACATGATGTAAAAGGCGAAACATTCACTCACCACGGCGGCTCCCCGAAATTTAAAAGAGCGTCGTTTCGTGTGACGTCACGGCGTAAAACTGTCTGGAAGTTGTAGTTTCCCTTAAACAGGATGTTTCGTCACAGCGCACGGCGCAGAGTGGTCTGGGAGTTGTAGTTTGTAATCTTCATTATACCGGATGTTGCGTCACATCACGATGAGGTCATGGCGGCTGTAAGAAAGCAGCAGTTGAACGCGTGTTTGGGTCCGCTCGGTTTCCAGTGTGATCCGTTCAGGGTAACTAGACCTTAGGTAGCTGGCCCTGGGGCCGTTGTGTTCGGTGAATCTTACTTCCTAATCCGACATTAAATGCAGATCGTGCAGCCTGTGTTTTCAGACAAAGCGGACTTCCCGGTGACAGGGAGGGAGGATGGATTTTTAGGGGGGGGGGGGTGCAGACTGGGTGGGGAGGATGGATGGATGGACGGACTGGGTGGGGAGGGGGAGGATGGATGGACGGATTGGGGGGAGGGAGATGGACGGACTGGGGGGAGGGGGAAGATGGATGGACGGACTCGGGGTAGGGGGATGGACGGACTGGGGGGAGGGGGAGGATGGATGGACGGACTGGGGGGGAGGGGGAGGATGGATGTACGGACTTGGGGGAGGGGGCGGATGGATGGACGGACTGGGGGGGAGGGTGGATGGACGGACTGGGGGGGTGGAGGGGAGGATGGATGGATGGACTGGGTGGGAGGGGGAGGATGGATGGATGGACTGGGGGGGAGGGGGAGGATGGATGGATGGACTGGGGGGGAGGGGGAGGATGGATGGATGGACTGGGGGGGAGGGGGAGGATGGATGGACGGACTGGGGGAGGATGGATGGATGTAGGATGGGGGAGGTTGGATGGACGGACGGGGGGGGGGGGGAGGGAGGATGGATGGACTGCGGGAGGGTGGTTGTGGGGAGGGTGGATGGATGGACTGGGGAAGTGGTGGTGAGGGGAGGGAGGATGGATGGACTGGGGGAGGGTGATTGGGGGGAGGGTGGATGGATGGACTAGGGGAGGGTGGATGGATGGACTAGGGGAGGGTGGATGGATGGACTGGGGGGTGGGGTTTGGATGGACTGGGGGTGGGAGGATGGATGGATGGACTGGGGTTGGTGGTGGTGGGGGTGAAGATGGATGGATGGACTGGGGGAAGGGGTTGGGGGGGGTGGAGGGTGGATGAAGGGGTGGGTGAATTGATGTTTCCCCTAACAACCTACAGACTCCCATTATCCCTAATTTTCTTCCATTAATCCTCTTGTCTGATGTAACTGCCTGTGGGGGAGAGATAAGGCTGTGCAGAAGGTGTTGGAGCTGAGAGCAGCCAGTCTCTCAGACTTGTGAGAAATGTTTCAGCTCATGGACAGTAGTAGCGTGGAGACAAAATTGACTGAGTAATAACAAATAGAGAGTAATGGTCAATGGATATTTTTCAGGCTGGGGAATGGTTTGTAGTGGAGTCCCCAGGGGCCCGTATTGGGACCCTTTTTTTCTGGTATGTTTTAATGATCTAGGTCTTGGTGTGCAGGAGACAATTTCAGTTTGTGGACGCTATGAAACTTGGAAGCATTGTAAACTGAGGAGGACAGTATAGAACTTCAAAAGGACATAGACAAGTTGGAGTGGGCAGATGGTGTCAGATGAAGTTCAATGTGGAGAAGTGTGAGGTGATGCATTTTGGTAAGAAGAAAATGGACAGAGTATAAAATAAGGTGTACAATTTTTAAGGGTGCGCAGGAGCAGAGGGATCTGGGTATTTTTGTGCATAGATCTTTGAAGGTGGCAGGACAGGTGGAGAGAGCAATTAATAAAGCATACAGCATCCTGGACTTTATTAATAGGGCATTGAGTACAAGAGCAAGGAGGTTATGCCTCAGCTGGAGTATTGTGTACAGTTTTGGGTGCCACACTACATGAAGGATGTGAATGCATTAGAAAGAGTGCAGCATGGTTTACAAGAATGGTTCCAAAGATGAGAAACTTCAGTTATGAAGATATATTGGAGAGTTTGGGACTATTCTCCTTGGAGAGGAGAAGGCTAAGAGGAGATTTGATAGAGATATTCAAAATCATGAGGGGGCTGGATAGAGCACATAGGGAGAAATGATCCTGCTCGTAAAAGGATCAAGAACAAGAGGGCACAGATTTAAAATGATTTGTAAAAGAAGCAAATGTGATGTGAGAAAAAATGTTTTCATACAGTGAGTGGTTCGAGTCTGGAATGCACTGCCTAGAACTGTGGTGGAGACAGGTTCAATCAAGGCATTCAAGAGGGCATTGGATGATTATTTGAAAAGGAACAATGTGCAAGGGCACGGGTAAAGTAGGAGAATGGCGGTAAGTCATAATACTCATTTAGCGCGTTGGTGCAGACACGATGAGCCAAATGGCTTCCTTCTGCATTGTAACAATTCTGTGATTCTGAGGTGTTTCCCAGGGGAAGGAGTAAGACTGGGAGGAAGGTATGGGGAGACTTGTGCTTTTCAGGGAAAATGGTGTTGAGCAGTAGGCTTTCAGAATGTTTTGCAGAAATAGATAACAATAAAGCAAAGTTTGAGTGTCAAATATTTCAAATGGAGTTTATTACTTTTCAGGGTTTTCTAATTTAGGTTGTAATATTTCAAAATCTTAGATTTTCTGTAAATTTGGGTCTTGATTCCCATTGATAGTATTCAGTACAACTTAAAGAACCTAGAACTTGGAGCATTTATGTCACACCTTACATAACCCCTGGATGTCATAGCCAAAAAAATACTTTTTAAATGTAGTCACTCTTGAAGTGTAGGATATGTTCCATGTTGTGATGAATTGTTCTTTGTGAAAATTAATTTGGTATGCGAGTGAATCTGGTAGGGGAATCTTAAATGCTAATCAGCTGCTGGTGTGACACAGGTGTGATGTGACACAAAATGTGCACCTGATTTCCTATTTTTGTTAGTTTTTAATATATAGTGCTTTTATTTGTATTGCTTTCTTTAGCTCTGCTTGTTCCTGTTGGCTTTCTTATGACTCTACTTTGTGTTCATTTTTCCCCAGATTGATTGGTATAATGCTGTCATACAACCCTCCTTTCACCTACAGTACCCAGATGACACATTGGCCTTTGTTGTCCTCAGCACACCGCAGATGTTTGAGAAAGCCTTCAAACCTTTCATTGCGGACAAGCAATTACCCACTGTTCGGGACCCTATTGATGAGTGTATTGTTTATTATTTTTCACTTGTCAAAAAAGTAAATAAACATTTTTTAACACTTTAAACCCTCTGAACAAATAAGCATTAAACAGTATTTATTAGGAGTGGTAACCCTAAATGTTGATAATTATTTGATTTGCATTTCAGGACCATATTGAGAATTTGCAACAAACATTTTATTAAAGCTTTTTTAATTTAATGCTGCTATTTCTTTGTTAAAGCCTTTGTCTTTTTTTGCGGAATATTATGCACAATCCCTGATGCATCGGTGCAACTTGTTTCAGCATATGGAACCAGCATGATGGAAGATTTTTTTTTAATGGGTAGTTGTGGAGCCCAATTCATCTCCAGAAAATTTAAGTAATTTGCTGAAGAGTATGGTTTTAACATCATCACCACATTACCCAAGGAGGCACAGCTTTATAGAAAGGTCCTGACAAACAAGAGGAAGGTTCAGATGATCAAGAGCAGACAGAAAAGTGGATTTGAGACCACAATCAGATCAGCCATGATCTTATTGAATTGCTGAGCAGGCTCGAAGGGCTGAATGGCCTTCTAAGTCCTGTGTTCTAAACGGGATATTTGAAGTGATCTAGGCAATCAGAAAGATGGGTTTTATGCAGGTTATATTGTCCGGAAATCTCTTCCAACTAAGTATTGAGAAAACTGAAGCCATGTCTTTCGTCCACAATACAAACTCTGTTCCCTAGCCATTGACTCCACCTTTGTACCTATTAACCAGACAGTTCACAACCTAGCTGTCATATTAGAGATGAGCTTCTGCCCACATTCGTGCTATCACTAAGACTGCCTATTTCTGCCTCATTAACATCGCCTGACCCTTCCTCAGCTCATTACTGCTGAAACCTTCATCCATGCATTTGGTACCTCTAGACTTGATTATTCCAATGCGCTCCTGGCTAGCCTCCCAAGTCTGGAGTATAATGTGGGAAAAGGTGAAATTGTTCATTTTGGAGGGAATAATAAAAAAGAAGCTCATTATCTAAATGGTGAGAGATTGCAGAGCTCTGAGTTTCAGAGGGATCTGGGTGTCCTAATGCATGAATCACAAAAGGGGTTAGTATGCAGGTACAGCAGGTAATTAGGAAAGCTAATAGAATGTTATAATTTATTGCGACGGGAATTGATTACTAAAGTAGGGAGGTTATGCTTCAGTTGTACAGTGCATTGGTGAGACCACATCTGGAGTATTTGCACAGTACTGGTCTCCTTATTTAAAGAAAGATGTAAATGCATTAGAAGCAGTTCAGAGAAGGTTTACTAGACTAATACCAGGAATGGGCGGGTTGTTTTATAAGGAAAGGCTGAACAGGTTAGGCTTGTATCCACTGGAATTTAGAAGAGTAAGAGGTGACTTAATTGAAACCTTTACGATCCTGAGGGGTTTTGACAGGGTGGATATGGAGAAGATGTTTCCTCCTGTGTGAGAATCTAGAACTAGGGATCACTGTTTAAAAATAAGGGGTCGCACATTTAAGACAGATGAGAAATTTTTTCTGATGCTTGGGAGTCTTTGGAACTCTTCCTCAAAAGGCGGTGGAAGCAGAATCTTTGAATATTTTTAAGGCAGAGCTAGATAGATAGATAATAAGGGGGTGAAAGGTTATCGGGGATAGGCAGGAATGTGGGGCTGAGGTTACATTCAGATCAACCATGATCTTATTGAATGGTGGAGCAGTCTTGAGGGGCTGAGTAGCCTACTCCTACTCCTCCTAATTCATATGTTCATATGTTATTCTTCGTAAACTTAAGCTCATTCAAAACTCTGCAGCCCATGCCCTGACTTACATCCAAGTCTCGTTTACCATCACTCCTGTCCTCCCTGACCTATGTTGGCTCCCAGTTTATGTTCTATTTTTAAAATTCTCATCTTTGTTTTCAAATTTCTTTATGGATCTTACCCCTCCCTATCTCTACAACCTCCTACAACACTGAAATATCTGCACTCCTGCATGTCTGACTGCTTGAACACAAAATTAATTTTAATTGTTCCCCCATTGCAAGCAATGCTTTAAGGTGCTCCTTAAAACCAAGATCTTGGCCATCTGCTCTAATATCTCCTTATGTGTCAATGTCAAATTTTGTTTGATAATGCTCCTGTGAAGTGCCTGAGGATGTTTCTTGATGTGAAAAGTGCTATATTAATACAAGTTATTGGTGTTCTTAAAGGGGAAGAGAATTTTAGAAATTGAGGAAATTGGGGCAAAGGGATGGGGGATGAACAAAAGGTTGGAGTCAGAGGAATTGAGTAGGACTGTAATTCTGGAGGGGTTACAGAGATCAGGAAGCACAATCCTTTGAAGTCCACAATTTTAAATTTCAAGCATCGGGTTTGTTAGGGTGCAGGAGGCAATCTATATAAATCGGGATAGGATTGATTTACAGACAGGACCTGGTATAGAATAAGCTATGAACAACAGAGCTTTGAATGAGTTTGAGTATGGGAAATCAGCCAGGAGAGTGTTGGCATAATTGAGTCTACAGGTGACAGGCATGGATTGAGGCTGCAGGGGCAAATGATCAAATAGAAGTTGGTCCTCACGATGGAGAGGAGGTTAAAGTTCAAATAGAATGACAACATTGAAAATAGTCTGGGTCATTATGTGATGGTGAGATAGAAATTCACCTTGCCTGTCATGCTAAACAAATGCTATTGCATCATTCCCCTATATATGGCCGTGGAAGGGGATGGAGTCAGTGGTGAGAGTGTAAGGTTTGCGCAGGGACCAAAGATAATGGTTTCAGTCCTGCCAATGTTTAGCGGAAGGAAATGGCAGTTCATTAAACACTGGATGTGAGACAAGTAGGTTGATTGGACATAGGTAATGGAGGGTTTGACAGAGGTGGTCAAAAGCTGAATGTTGTCTCTTGCATGTTGAAGCTGATTGCATATCTAAAAGGCATGATGAAGATGTGTTATGGATCCTTGGCATGCTCTGAAGATGCTGGTGTGCATTGAGGGGGGAAAAAGCCATTGGTAATGATCTCTGGCTATGTTCACACAAGTAACAGTGGAACAAAGTAAGGGCTGTCCAGTTGATCTGAACAATGGAAGAGAACTTTTGGAGGAGGACAGTCTTGGCCACTGTCAAAGGTAGCAGAGAAGTTGGTGAAAGGTAATGCATCATGGTCTTGTAATGCATCATGGTCTTGTCACTCAATGGGCAGAATTTTTCCGTCGGCGAGCTGGGGGCGGGGCCCGCTCGCTGATGCGAAAATGATGAGGGGCGGAACCCCTGATGTCATCCTGCCCCATTTAAATATTCAGGAAGGCGGGGGGGGGGGATCAGCGCGATCAGCTGTCCACCCGCTGACCTGTCAATGGCCAATTTGAGGCATGCTTCTGAAAAAACATGAAACCTCATCCACCAATGGGATGAGGTGTCATGTCGGTTTTAAAAAACTTTAAGAAAGTTTTTGTGATATTTATCAACATGTCCCATCTCATGTGACATTGTCACATGAGGGGACATGTTAAAGATATTTTTTATTTTTCTATTTTCACGTTTCAAAAACTTTCAGTGATCTCCCTGAGGCAGCACTTAGTCTCAGGGAGATGTGTGCTCTTTCATGCGCAAGCGTGAAAGAGCGCAATGCAATCTCGCATTTGGGGAATTTCCCCACCCCCTCAGCCTGCACAGGAAGCGCATAATGCTTCCCGTCGGGCGTCACGCTGGGTGGGTCTTAATTGGCCTGCCCACTTAAAATGGCGCAGGGCCTGTTTCAGCAGCGGGGATCGACTGCCCACCCACTGCCGAGTCGGTCGGGCCCGCCTGCCCGTCCGTCAAGGGCAAAATCCTGCCCAATGTTATTCATGACTAGGTAGCACTGCTTTGTTGCTGTGAGGGGGGCAGAAACTGATTGGAGGGATTCAGACAGAAAGTAGTAGCTGATAAGGGCATGAATTTTGGAGGTGACAACATATTGAACGACTTTGGAGAGGAATGGGAGGGTTGGAGACATGGGCTTTCAGGATGAAGGGAGGGTTTTGAAAGTTAAAAGGACATTGGGAGGAGGAACCACTTAACAATATCAGTTAACATGGTTGGCCTGAAAGGAAGTTTGGATGGTCAGTAGTTTATTGGGAAGGAATTGAGTTTCACTGATGAGTTGAGCTCAGAGAGGATACTTAGAAACCAAACTTGAGAGATGAGTATTTTGGGCAATCAGTGGTGTGGCTTCGTCCACAAGGCAGGTAAACAGTAGTGTCAACTGTTGTTAGATCAAGCTTATTTGGTAGAGTGCCATTTAGATCTAATTTAATGTTTAGGGTATTGAGTATTTACGTAGCCAGTTAAAGTGAGATTGTTGTGAATCATTAAACCAAAAGTTTTCTTTAAAAATGTTATCTTTATTTATTATTATGAATGCCAGATATTTGGTTCCTCATAATTCACTTGTACATTAAGAGAACAATAACATTTTTTTTCTTTTCTTGCAAATAGAACCTCTCTGATCAGAGGATTGAAGCTATACATGACTTTGAGATGCTTCCTAATCGAAAGCCAAAGGTTTTGGTACAGACAGCTGCACATGTGGCTGGAGCAGCCTATTACTATCAAATGAAGGATGTGCAGCAAAACCCCTGGGGAGAAAAAGTAAGGGAAAGACCGATTGCCTTCTGTGAAGGAGAGGAAGAACATTTGTGCTTTGCTACATTTTGAATGAACCATTTAAAAATATTTCTGACAAGACATGAACTTAGCAGTCTTGGAAATTACAGCTGCAATCAGCATTTGGTCATTTACTGGCTGAGCACGTTAACATATCCCATTTACTATAAGTTTACTATAGAGAATTATTTTGAATGCATTGGCATTTTTTGGTGCTGATTAAGTCTTGTCATTCGCTGCCAAATCTGGCTGGTTGACTTAAGAAAGACATAGCCTCTCCATAGTCAAATTCGCCCACAATGCCAGGATTATCATGAAAGGATAAAACCAATTCAGATTCTTCTTGATGCAGATTTGATTCTCCCTTCTGCTCTCTCCCTACCTGCCCACAGCCCCCAATCTTTAAGTTTATTGTCATGTGAGGTGCTTGTGGATTTTTTTTCATCTCAAAGCTTGAGGTGCCCATGTGACGACTTCTACTGCTGATGCCTTCTCTCCCGTCTCTGCTCCTTTATTTTCCTGGTTTCAGTATCCACAACCACAAGTCCGTCCTCTGTAGGATTATATATTTTTTTTGTTTTCCCTATGTTTAGGAAAATAATCCTATTATGAGCTCTAATTTTGATTAGAGATAACAACCACGGAGACTGATATTGATGACAAGCCATGGTTATAACAGTGCTCACAAATGAAGTACACTTCAGAAACCATTTTGTTCTGGTGGAGGAAACCCTAGCGTGTACAAGTGGGATTTTTCCACATTTTTTGCCTCTTGTCGATGATTGCCTCTCCTGAGATCTCCTTTTCATACAGTTTTGAGGTAACGTGAGCACTAACAAATAAGGTGGTTTTCTTTCTCTCAGCCTTGTAGCTTCTGGTTAACATAACAAGCTTTCTTCTCTCGCCTTTTTGATAGCAGTACATTTCAGTTTCTTGGGCTGCTCATCAGTAGACACAGGCCTGTGGAAAATAGTTATCTGAACCAAAGTACCCATTCAACGGCTTCTAGATCCTTTTTATCATTTAACCAATAAGTCTAAAGAGTCAAAAACAAAAAACTGCAGATGCTGGAAATCCAAAACAGAAACAGAATTACCTGGAAGAACTCAGCAGGTCTGGCAACATCGGCGAAGAAGAAAAGAGTTGACGTTTCGAGTCCTCATGACCTTCAACAGAAGTCTAAAGAGTCATTATTCTAGAAATTAGCCAAGCTAACATTTTTGAAAAATCCGGAACCGTACAACAACCTACTCAGTGTCACTGAAACCCTCATCCATTTTTGATCTACAAGGAAGTCAACAGCTAACAAGGGCAGACAGGAAAGTAGAACTAAGGCCCACGATCTGATATAGTCTTATTGAATATCGGAGAAGGTTCAAGGGACCAAATGGCCTACTCCTGCTCCTATTTCTTGTGTTGTCACTTTGTCTTAAACACCCCAATGCTCACTCACAGACCTCCAAATTTCCACTTTACATGAACTCCACTTCATTCAAAATTCTGTCAACCACATTCTGATCCCATTGTAGCATAACCTTATCCATTAGCTGCCCAGTGAATCACATTCAGAATCTCTGTAATTCTGAATTCCTCCAAGGCCAGATCAATCCCCACTTCTGCAACCTTCTCTAGCCCTACTTGCTATTGTGCAACCTCCACTTTTCAGACTTTGACTGCATTTGCACCACGATCCATCTGTTCCATTTTCACTTGTTAAATCTTCCACTGTCTTGGTTGAAAACTGTGAACTATGTCATTTAAATATATATACATATTACATATATAATTTATATATAAATAAAAAATATCCCTCTGATCCTGAGATTCCATGCAGCTTGTGAAGACAAAAATCCTGGACATCTTATAAATGGTGTGACTTACGTAATATTTGTTTAGTTGTAATTATGAAAATAAGCTCATGGGGCATAGCACTACTTCAGGCTTTCAGGCATTTTCAATTTTTGTCTTCATTCTCTCTAGTTTTAATTAAATCAGATAATGTTTCATGGAACGGATGAAGAAAGTACGATCTTTCCTGAAGATTTTTTTCAAATTGCAGCTATTTTAAACAAAATACAGTGAAAACCCGACCGTTTATCTTTTGGATAGCACTTTCCAATATCTGACTGGCCTATCAATAGACATAAAAGAATTTAAAGTCACTATTTGAAGACCAGGGGATTTCTCCCAGTGATTTGGTCAACACGTCCCTCAACTAACCTCACTAAAGCAAATTTGTCATTTATCTCTGTTGTGCACAAATTGGCTAAAATGTTGGTCTAGGTCACAACAGTAACACTTCAAAGGTACATCATGAAACTGGGGCAACATGAGTTTGTAAAAATAGCGTATAAATTCAAGTTCTTTCTTTATGAGGACATTTTAACTGTTACAAAAATAGCACCAGTGATGACTCATCAGGTCAGTGAATGGGTTACCATTTCAGATGTGAGGTGTTCAAGAAACCCAGCTTGTAGTCCCATCCAAAATATTTGCTTCCAAATAATGACACCATCTAGCTGTAATGTAATTTTCTTTTTTTTTTCATGAGATGTGAGCGTCGCTGGCAAGGCTAGCATTTGTTGCCATCCCTAATGACGCTTGAGAATGTGGTAGTGAGCCACCTTCTTGAACTGCTGCAGTCCATCTGGTATAGGTACATTCAGTGCTGTTAGGGAGGGAATTCCAGGATTTTGACTCAGTGACAGTGGAGGAACGGTGATATAGTTCCAAGTCAGAATTGTGTTTGTGGCATGGAGGGTAACTTCCAGCTCGTGGTGTTCCTATGTGTCTGCTGCCCTTACTCCTCTAGTTGGTATAGGTCATGGGTTTGGAAAGTACTGTGAAACGTGCCTTAGTGAGTTGCTACAGAACATCTTAATGATGGTATACTCTGCTGGAGGGTGTAAGATGATGGATGGCATGCCAGTCAAGCAAGCTGCTTTGTCTCAGATGGTGCTGAGCTTCTTGAGTGTTGCACTCATCCAGGCAAGTGGAAAGAATGTATCACAATTCAGACTTGTCCCTTGTAGATGGAACTTGGGGACTCAGGAGGTGAGTTACTCGACTCAGAATTCCCAGCCTCTGACCTGCTGTTGTAGCTACAGTATTTATGTAGCTGGTCAGTTAAGTTTCTTGTCAATGGTAACCCCTAGGATATTGATAGTGGGGAATGAGCAATGAGTGTCAAGGGTAGATGGTTAGATTCTCTCTTGTTGGAGATGGTCATTGTCTGGCACTTGTGTGATGTGAATGTTACTTGCTAATTTATCAGCCCAAGGCTGAATATTGTCCAGGTCTTGCTGCATATGGACATGGACTGCTTCAGTATCTGAGGAGTCGCAAATGATGTTGATAATTGTTCAATCATCAGTGAATATCCCCACATCGAACATTACGATTTTTGAAATTGATAAATAAGCTGTTTAAAAGGAATTAACTGGCATGCAATTAAACTTATGATCCCTTTCATGGTAAGTTGCCTATCTCAGCCATTGGAAAGTGTAGAAGCTTAGTGCTGCCCTACAGAGGAGAAAAATTAGTGGACCATTCCAGGCTGCTCTTGTGCACCTTCTAGCAGACAGTTAGAGTGGTATTGTTGGAGGCCTAGGACTTGTTAACTGTCATCTCTGCCAAGGATGGCACTTGGTACTGGGAAAAATTCTGTAGTTGGCATGGAAACCATGAAAGAAGCTAGCCCTTAATGTGGAAGAGTGTGATGGGGGCATAGCATTTTGTGTCCAACATGTGGCACAAAGTAATAGGAAAAAAATTCATGTCCATTATTCCTCTCAAAATGATTCTCAAACATGCCATTGGTGGGAAAAGTCAGTTAGAAGTAAAAATTCTTCCTTGCAAGAAAGGAGAAATAACTGAATGTCATATTGTTGAACTATTGAATGCTTTCAGTGGGCATTTTATAGAATGCCATTGAACAAGGTCTAGGAAGTTGGTCATCTGTCCATCATGTTGGCTGCAGAGACCAAAATGGAAAAGACAGAAGTCAATCAAAGCCTTGCATTTAATAAAAAATATTAACTAATTTCCTTATAGAAAATGTACGGAGTGTGCATTCATCCACGCTATGGAGGCTGGTTCGCAATACGAGGAGTCCTGATATTCCCAGATGTCCAGGTCCCATCCCTTGAGCAAAAACTGCCTGTGGACTGTGTTTCAACAGATGAAAAAAAGATCCAACTACTTGAAAGGTTTAACTTTCACTGGCAAGACTGGACCTACAGAGATATCATTGATGTAGAAGAGAGGTACTCTGAAGAACAAAAACAATACTTTGCTACACCTCCTTATGAAAGATTTAAACTACTCGGATTGAAAAGTGCTATTTCATGAGAAAGTCAGCAAAGCACAACACATGGAGCTTTTTAATCACTTCACTGATGGGAAGCCTAGATTAGATCATTTGGTGAGGGGATGGTGGAGAGGAAAGCAATATAGAGACTGCTTACTATTTAGCTGCTGAATAAATAAATTATGGGAATAAAGAGGCTGTTCTATTTTTGTGTGGGATAAATTATGTATTCAACTAACTTATGTTAGTCATCATGTATGGTTTTATAATAATTTATAAAAAGGACTCTGGTTGGCTTTATTTTTATGTGGTTATATTTTTAGTTTTCTATAAAGATATATAGTGCTTTATGAATTGGGAAAACAATTATACGTAGTTTAATAATGCTTAATCCAGTAACACAAAAATAATGTGATATTTTGAGATTTTCAGTGAGCTTGTTAACTAAGAGATAACATTCTTCAGTTTATATTCTGGGTTTGCAGTACAAGGTTGTTTATTCAAAACATAATGTGGAAGCCAATACATGAAAATAAGTACAGAATACGGAATAAGTCACAACATGGAAACATGCCACTTGGCCCAATTAGTCCATGTCAGCTTTTATCTTTCACCTTAAAAATGGTTCTAATCATGTTTATCCACCCTGTTCTCAGATTCTTTCAACCCTTTTTCCTCATCTATTTGTCCATTCTGATCTTGAATGTTGACATAGATTCTGCTGACCCTGGAAGTTGAGCAGTACTACTCAGATATATGCATGAGTCTCTGTATAATACAAATACTTTGGTTGACATAAGTTACTTTTTCACAATGAAAAATCGAAAATAAATGTTTACTTCTAGAAGTCACTTTGAAGAGACCCACTGAATATTTTAATTTTTGTCCTATAAATTGTAAAGTTACTGTACTGTATACAAAAAAATGTGAAAAGATGCCTGTTACAGTTTGGGTTCTCACACCTAACTCTTGTTCTTCACATTTGCAGCAAAAGGCAGTTTCCATAAGCAGCTTGACAATTCCTGTGATCCAAAATTGACAACTCTGAATTGGAGTACCATTCCACAGGACTAACAACCCTTTTATGAATTTTTTTTTTATTTTAGAAGCCATTGCTCCTCAAGGCTGCCTAACTGGTATGGCTTTTTGGATTTGTACACATACTTCCAGGAACTGTTGCTATGTTGGATTTGCATCCTAATATATCTGCATAGGATTTGAATCATTGTGTTAAAAGTGCATCTACATTTCCCCACCTCCTTTTCAAGGAGGACACTGAACTGTTCAGGTTAAGGAGCCCTCTGTCCAAATGAAATGCACTAACAGTATGTGACAGAAGTCCCTCAATTTGAGGATAATGTCTACTCAGGATCATTAAGTTTCTGCTATGAGTCTTCATATGACTGAACAGGCCAATTCTCGACCTGCAGATCTTTGGGCACAAGGGACAGGGTATCCCACGAGCTAGTGGGATCCACAGTACAGGATTTTCTTCCTTTTCTTCTCCGCTGCCATTCTCACCTCATTATTTAGGCATCCGAACTCAAAAGCTTGATGCAGCTGTTATGGCACGGCAGTTGGTAAAGGCCAGGTTATTTAAAATCCCAGAGGGAAACTTTAAACAACTGTCATGACCTATATTTTCAATTGTTTGAGATGCAGCTCTGAATTCAGAAATGAAACCACCAAGCCTCCAGAGGTTTTTTAATATAAATTAAACATCTACTAATTTTAATAAAAAATTAAACACATACATGTCTACAAATTACTACCATAATAACTATTAAACAAATCCCCAAATTAATCACTCCCAGGTTATCTTCCCCAAGGCAACAATAACCCATAGACTTAAACAGACGCCAGGCAAAGCACATTTTATCATATGAATTGAAAATGAGGTCCCTTTCAATGTGTTCCTTCACAGACACAGTGGTAGGCTTACATGCCTAGACTTTCCACGCCTCTGACTTGCACGCACAAACTCCTCTCAGGTTATATCTAGCTTTCCCTTTGAACATAAATTCTCATTGTATCACCAGGCCCTTTGAACTCCACCTCTTCTAACAATAAAACCCCCTTTAAGTACCAACTTTATTAGCAATATAAACATATTGCTTGGTGTCTCCTAGCTAGGTGCAAGATTTCACCCCCCATTTTTGAACGGTTTATTCAACAAAATGCAAATGCACTTTCCACCTTACCGTTTACATCTCAAAACCACTTTATAGCAAAGCATCCAAGCTAGCAGATTTTAATCCAATTAGGATACACACAGACACAAACCCTACTACAAGTCCAATTTAAAATAATTTCCAATAACATTATATACATTAATGTCTCTTCATGATACAGCTTAATGGACAAGTTGCCATTTTGAATGATTGATAGCAAGTTCCTTCCAGTCATTAATGTCAATTCTGACATACTTCAAGGAGAGCTTGGGAGTATCTTTGGAGTGTTTTCTCTGTACTCTCCTGGAATGCTGGCTATTTGAGAAATATGACCCGGCAGGGGCAATTGTTTTTGGCCATCCAGACATAGTGCCCAATCCGTCGTCGTTGATTTTACAGGAGTTTTACCTGAATGCTTGTGCAGCTGACTTCAAGAACTGGTGCTTGTTCAACAGTCCTCCCATTTGAATCTGGAGGATGCAGCAGAGGCATTGCTGATGGAATTTACCTAGCGCTTTTACGTGTCGCTGATACATAGTCCAGGTCTCACTGCAGTACATGATTGTGGTGACAATAATTTCTCTGTCCACGAGGATTTTTGTTGATTTATCAGGATTTTTGTTGTCAAATACTCACTACTGTAGTTTATAGAAGGTTGAGCTGGCGGAGCTGATCTGGTATTGGATCTCCTCATCAATGGTGGCTGCCAGGGTATGGACATATCCCAGAGTCTCTCCTTCAACATAGATGGAGGGAGGAATATTTGGCTGACCAGATATGGTTTGATAGAAGGAATGTTGCCAAAACAAAAAATGACAGGCTGTGTTTCTTTATGTAGGATTGACAAGATTGAGAGTGGCTTGCACACCTGATGCAGAGTGGGCAATGACACTGCAGTCATTTGCAAACGGTAGATCATGTATGTGTGTGGTGGTCAGTTTAGTTTTTGTATGGAGGAGACTAAGATTAAAGAGTTTTCCATCTAGGCGATATTTAATACTCACCAGACAGCAGTTGGATCTTTGATGAGGAAAATAGCCACTTTCAGGTAAATAGTGTGGCGGCTATCCACAATATTTTGTTTGACTCCAGTCCAGATTTTGAATATATCTGTTTTAGATCTCCCACTCAAAACTATTGCAGTCATATCATCATGAAGCAATTATAGGATTGCGATGAAGTTTGTTACGGACAGGGTGAGAGAGGGTTGCTGAAATTTGTGTTCCCTTTTCCTGCTGTATATAATCAATGAATTTCTGAGAGGAAGATATGTGTCTGTGTTTTAACCCCTGAGTGTGCGGACAATTTGAATAACCAGCAATAAGCTTTTTATGGGTTTAAATAAAAGAGGATGGTTTATTTATGCACTCACCCAAGCTCACAAACACACTTAAGGAAAGTATAGTTGAAGAGAATAGTGCATTATTATAAACAAAAAGAATAGTTCTGGAAAACATGTGTTGCAGGCCTGATAAAGAAGATGTCTTCACCCCTGAAGAGTAGTTTAGGTGAATTCAGCAGCTGAAGTCATTTTCAGGATTCTAACGAAGAGATGGACTTTTAGCTGACCACAAAACTAATTGTTTGTTGTTTTGGTACCAGGAGGTCAGTTTGCTGTATTAGTGGACCCAAAAAGGAATAGGCTTGGAGATGTTTATGCTGTTACGGCCTTCAGTGCTTAAGGCATAGATGTTATTGCCCTTTCTGCCCCATCTCTCTTTCTGCAGGCAGAATTTAAAGATTAAAAGGGACAAGCATGGTTGCCTACCATGCGACTTATCATAGATCCTTTTCCAAATATGGTGGTGGTCTTAGTTTCATGAGCTACATCCTGGTCTATTGTTTTAAGTCATCCATCTTGAGGAGTTAAGACAATCACCTCCTTTGGGCAGAATTGTTCCAGATTTGCACAACTGTGGTAGCGGGCGAGAAAAAGGTCATTTTACCTGCTGGCCACAATGGTGGGTTTTCTTGCCGTTTCATTCCATTCCTGCCTCATTAATTATAGAGTCACAGGAAACACGCCGTCTTGCTGGCCTCCAATTTGCCTGTCACACAGTTACCTCGCTGCTTCCTCACACAGAGTGCCATATTTAAACAGCAGCCAAATGCACACTTCTCAATGCTTGCAACCAAGGACTACTCCGGTGGAGACATGGCTCCAAAAACCAAGAAGAGTGCAACCTGCCAATTCAGAGACACACCCCTGGGATGCCTTCTGGACACGGTGGAGGAACACTGTGATGTTCTTCAGCCCCGCCCTGGCAGCAGGAGGCACATCAATCTCACCACTCTGGCTTGGGAGGTGATGGCAGAGGTGGTCAGTGCCAACGTTGCACACAAAAGATCAGCCATCCAGTGCAGAAAGCGGATGAATTATCTCATCCGTTCCACCAAGATAAGGCAGCCATCTTATCATTCTAAACTCACACACTCACAATGCTATCACACATTCACTCGCATCTCGTTTACTGCCATCACAAGAGACATCGCCAGTCACTCTCTCACACACATCCTCACATATCCCCCTGACCTCATCTCCGCTGGAGACTGCCCCCTCAGCTCTCACCATCTTGAGGCCACTTGCACAGATCAACATGTGCTCTCCCCACACACACACTGGGGTATACCCCTTCCCCAGTACACCCCTCTAGCCTCTTTCCTTGCCTGAGGCCTCTTCTCCCTCTTCCCCAAGCAAGCCCTAGCCCTGCAGCCATTGAAAAGCTACCCCCCGCCTTACGGCTGGTCTGGTAGGTAGAGACCATAAGACGTAGGAGCAGAAATTAGGCCTTTCGGCCCATCGAGTCTGCTCCACCATTCAGTAATGGCTGATAAGTTTCTCAGCCCCATTCTAACGCCTTCTTCCCTTAACCTTTGATCCCCTTACCAATCAAGAACGTATCTATCTTGGTCTTAAATACACTTCTGTGGCAGTGAATTCCATAGATTCACCACTCTCTGTCTAAAGAATTTTCTCTTCATCTCTGTTCTAAAAGGTCTTCCCTTTATTCTGAGGCTGTGCCCTCGGGTCCTAGTCTCTCCTACTAACAGAAACATCTTCCCCACGTCCGCTCTACTCAGACCTTTCAGTATTCTGTAAGTTTCAATTAGATCCCCCCCTCATCCTTCTAAACTCCATCGAGTATAGACCCAGAGTCCTCAAACTTTCCTCATATGTTAAGCCTTTCATTCCTGGGATCGTTCTCGTGAACCTCCTCTGGACCCTCTCCAGGGCCAGAACATCTTTCCTGAGATAGGGGGCCCAAAATTGCTCGCAATATTCTAAATGTGGTCTGACCACAGCCTTATAAAGCCTCAGCAGCACATTCCTGCTTTTATATTCTAGTCCTCTCGAAATAAATGCCAACATTGCATTTGCCTTCCTAACTACCAACTCAATCTGTAAGTTAACCTTAAGAGAATCCTGGACTAGGACTTCCAAGTCCCTTTGCACACCAGATTTCTGAATTCTCTCCCCATTTAGAAAATAGTCTATGCCTCTATTCTTCCTTCCAAAGTGCATGACCTCACACTTGCCCATGTTGTATTCCATCTGCCACTTCTTTGCTCATTCTCCTAACCTGTCCAAATCCTTCTGCAGCCTCCCCGCCTCCTCAATACTACCTGTCCCTCCACCTATCTTTGTATCATCTGCAAACTTAGCCAGAATGCCCTCGGTTCCTTCATCTAGATCATTAATGTATAAAGCGAAAAGTTGTGGTCCTAACACTGACCCCTGCAGAACCCCACTAGTCACTGGCCGCCATCCTGAGAAGGACCCCCTTATCCCCACTCTCTGCCTCCTGCCAGACAGCCAATCTTCTATCCATGCTAGTACCTTGCCTCTAACACCATGGGCTCTTATCTTACCGAGCAGCCTCCTATGTGGCACCTTGTCAAAGGCCTTCTGGAAGTCCAAGCAGATAACATCCATTGGCTCTCCTTTGTCTAACTTACTCGTTACCTCCTCAAAGAATTCTAACAGATTTGTCAGGCATGAACTCCCCTTGATGAAACCATGCTGACTTTGCCCTATTTTACCATGCACTTCCAAGTATTCTGAAATCTCATCCTTAAGACCTGCCTGTGAGCCCCTAAAAGTGATGTAGTGCTGCCTGTAAAGCCTGGCACTGATGACTGCGAGTGCTGCTTGAAGCAAGGTAGGCAAACAAACCTCAAAGTTCTGAACGAAGCTTATGTCCAGTTGTGAAACAGTCGGCGTGCAATCACGCCAATGTGCCTGGATGATCCAGCATGGTGGGGATAATTGAAGCAAGCAGGGCTTATAATGAGATGCTAAAGTATTGAAATTAGGTTCTGATGTGTGGCGGCGGGAAACGCGGCCCGCCATTGACGGGTGGAGTGGATAATCACAGCCTGGTTTCACAACGGCATGAAACTGATTTTTTGCCATCCTGCCATATTGTCTCCCAACCCCACCTGCCATGACGCCCAACGCCAACAGGGCCAGAAAAACTTCAGCCTTTGTTTCAAAAAAGACTAATTTGGGAATGTCTTTTGATGGTCTCAGTGTACGTGTAGTTGACAATTTCGGATAGGATGTGCCTTTTCTCTCTGTTAGACAGTGAGTCAATTTTTGATTAGTCAGGCCAGGTCAGCTGACCTTTGGTAGCCATCTTTGCAGCAGCGCATTGTTCATTGTTCTACCAGACAATGAAGATTGCTTATTTTTGTTCTAGGAGGTCACATAGTTCAGCATTGTTTTTGTCAAATCAGTCCTGTTAATGAATGAAGCTTGAACACAATGGTCTGGGCACAGGAGTCTAGTACAGCTGACTTTATTTGATCCTACTGTTCTGGAATTGAGTTGGATGTGTGAAGAGATTCCACAGTGGTACTGAGCTGCACTTGGAATTCCTCTCTTCGGTCAGGCTGCTTTAGAGCTGAGGCATTGATTTTCTTCCTCTTAGACTTTTGGCTCTTGAGATGTCTTGGTGCTAGGTGGATGTTCATCACTGATTGAACAAGTCAGCGATCTGTACAGCAGGCTCAATCCCCTGCATGGAGCAAGTGAAACAGGCATCACTTAGATCTAGGGAATCACTTAGAGCTAGAACTAGGAGACACAGTTTAAAAATAAGGTACCTCTCATTTAAGATGGAAATTAGAAGAATTTCTTTTCTCTGAGGGCCATGAATCTTTGGAACTCTTTCCAAGAGAGGCAGATGGAGGCAGGGTCAATGAATGTTGTTAAGGCTGAAGTAGATAGATTCTTGACTAACAAGAGAGTCAAAGGTTATTATGGGTAGGCGGACTGTGGAATTGAGGCCGCAATCGTATCAGTCATGATCTTATTGAATGGCGGAGCAGGTTCAAGAGACTGAATCACCTACTCCTACTAATTTATCTGTTTGTGTGCATCTTTACCTCGAACAATGAGATAACCCAGGAGGTTCTAGGTGTTTTGTACTTGCACTTCTGGCAGAAGAGTGTTTTTGTTATAATGAGGCCATGCTGAGCATACTTTGTCAGCAGGGGGACACCATTTACATTGGCTTTTCCCACCTCTTTTTTCCCAATGATTCCTCTCCAGGCATCAGAGTCGCAGGTCACCCTGGCATTAAAGTTTTCCCGAAGAATGATCTTCTCTTGGAAAAGCAGTGAGGTCTTTATCAAGGTCAGAATAGAACTTTTCGTAAATGCCTTTGGAGCCAATGTTCTTGGAATAAGTGCTGATGTTGGTGGCATATTGATTACAGCTGAGCTGCAGGTGAGCCTTTCATTTATACAAATGGGGAGTACTGCCAGAATTGATCCTAATCCGGATGGCTGCCCCGCACTCCCCCAGGAAGGTGGGTCTCATTGAGGGCGGGGATGTCTATTTATAGTCTTGATAGCTCATGTGATACAATTGCGATTCTTCTTTCCTGATAGTCACTCTTGAGATTATCCAAGAATGTTCTAGCACTTCAAGTCTCAAAATTTGAAGTTTTCTTTCTTGACCATGATGATGATGATCCTGCAGTGTGAGGTTCCCCAGCCCAGAAAAAGTGGGAAAGCCTATTTTTAGGGAATGTTTTCTAGCCCTCTCCCATTTGGGGTGAGCAGAAGGTATTCAGAAGAGGATTGCTCAGTCATAGATGCTGCTGCCCAAAGATACCTCTGTCCCAACACAGGTGTCCAACAACCTTCATGCATCTGTCGCTTGTATCAGGCAAGTATAATAATTCTCATAATATTATTGTGAGTTATTGTAAAAGTAGGTTAATATTGGGGTTTGGAAAGCTTCTCTGTGTATGTGTGTGGGATTTAGTTGAATTGGAGATAGCTGGTCTGGAGGATTTGACTCATCAAAAGAAGTTAGGTTTGAAATGCTCATGGATTTGATCTGCCTGGCACACATCATCAGCCACATCATAACACTTGCATGCAGATTCTTGACTTAGGACTCCCAGGTTCACAGCCCTGGCCCCATTGCCAATTCTGCCAATATGTAAACATGGCTGAAGTCTTAGAGTGTGAGGTCAGGAGAATTTGCATTTTTAAAGAGATGGTAGGATGTTACACCTGGCCAGAGAAGCTAGGCCAAGCAGTGTGTTTATTTTTCCCAAACGTTACTGATAATATTAGCACCATGAAAAGATTTATATTACAGGAAGGTTCCAAAGATATATGGGAACAATGGGATTTACACTAAAAGGGAGAAACATGTATAAAGGAGATTAAGACTATGTGTTAGGGAAGGCGTTATAAGATCTACCAGTGTGAAGTGTGAAAAGCCTCCAGTTTTTGTGCATCAGGCCTGCTGTCTACAGAAACCGAAGCTGGGAAAAGCGGCTTTGAATTCTACTGTCCAGGGTATTGTGTTGACTCGTCTGGGCCTATTTAAATCTTTTTTTTACTGTTGCCTTAATGGGGGTTTAACTGGAAGCCAAATTAATTGGGGGTTTTAGGAGCTATTATAATAGTAATTTGTAGACCTATGTATGTGCTTGAAATCTTTTCTTTTGTTAATAGATGTTTAGTTTTCTAACAAATCTCTGAAGTCTTGATGAACTTATTATTTCTGAATTCAGGACACGCATCTCGAAATAAAATACAAATTGCAAAATCGTTGTGACCACGTGATCATGTTTCCCTCATGGATTTGATCTGCCTGGCACACATCATCTGCCACGTCATAACACTTGCATGCAGATTCTTGACTTAGGACTCCCAGGTTCACAGCCCTGGCCCTATTGCCAATTCTGCGCTGCCACAGGACTTTGCAAATGGACCTTGATTGAAGCCTGCGTGTGACTTTGTTTAACATGGGGATCTTGGGATGCATTCATTATCTAACTTGTATAGGTTGGAGGAACGAGCCTTGGCTCAGTGGTGGCATTCCCACTTCTGTGTTAGAAGGTCCAGTGTTGAAATCTGGCTCTGTGAAGGATGCTGTTATCAGTCAGGTTCTTTGTCTTTCACCAAGTACCAATCATTGATAATTACTCTGTAGAACTTTGAGATTGATTGAAAAGCAAGATTGGTTTGTGTGAAGATGTAGATGTCATATTCTGAAGAATGCAGCCCTTTTTATCTAGAATATCAGAAAATGCTGGAAATATTCAGCATGTCAGGTAGCATCTGTGAGTTAATGTTTCAGGTTGCTAACCTTTCATCAGAGTACAGAGACAGAGAAGGGGTGGGGATGGAAGGAAAGAATATAAGGGAATAAAGGATTCAAAAGTAAAATACTGTTAATGCTAGAAATCTTAAATAAAAACAGAAAATGCTGGAATAAAGGTAATAGGAGAAAGCAGGAGAGATTCAATAATGAAAGGGATAATGGGGCAAAGCAAAAGGAAATTATAATTGGATAAGTAAAGGAACTAGATGGATCTAGAAGAGCTATAAATGGCAGAATCATGTACAGAACCTCCTGTCTGAAAAAATGAGAGACCTGGTTATGATCTAATATTGTTTAACTCAGTGTTGAGTCTTCAAGATTGTAATTGAAAGATGAAGTGTTGTTCCTCAAGCTTCCATTGAGCCTTTTTATCCAGGCTCATATCAATTATTCAACTAGCTAATGCTACCTTGAAGTCATATTTTATAATGTTGTTTTTCCCTAAAATCTACTTTATACAATTTACACTCTTCAATAAGAAGGACAGGACGTGGTGGACTACAGGCTTCAGTATGGTAAACTTGGGTGCTGTAGATTCAATCCTCCACTGCTAAACTTCAGCAAGGATCATGAATGACCTGAGCCCTTACATTAATTTAATTAGGAACTAATTTCTAAAAATTGACTGGTTCTATATTTGTCAACATTTATATATTAAACAGTTTGAAACCATCATCCTAATTTTTTAATGTTCTCAAGGTGACTATATGATTGTCGAATAATTATTTAACAATCATGGCTACTGATCAGTAAAACTATTTCCAATTTAATTGACGAGCTGGAGACGATACATGGTAATTTGCGCACAGGCAGCTATTACCACTCTAATATGGAAACACAAAATGGTGGCCTAATGAGGTTGTGCCATACAAATTACTTTCCTCTGGGAGAAGTCCCAAATTCCACCTGGTTCTTTCCCAAAACAGAATTTTTATGCACTAATGTTGTACTTTTAACTCTGCAAAAATCTACACGTTAGTAAATGTGCTTCAAATCTCAGATATCTTTAGAATAGATGTTAAGAGTTTTCACACTGCTGTCCTAAATAAAATATTTGTTAAATATATTAACTGGAATTTTCCAGCCCCTTACGCCGGTGGGGTCTTCCAGTTCTGCCGATGTGAACGGAGGTTTCAGTGGCTCGCCGGCCCCACTGTGGGGGGGCTGGAAAATTCTGGCCATTATCAATAGCAGTATGGTAGGTACTTATTGAAGCCCAAGGCTTTTCCATAAAGAAGGCAGCAGTATTGTACAAAAAAATCACCCCTAATCTCTTCCAATGTGTTTATAAGTTTGGAATGCAGTGTGCCACAAGGAGGCAACAAAAATGAAAAGGGGTATGCACACAATGAAAATATATTTGCCATATCAAGAGAAGGTGGTTCAATTTCAAGTCAACATAAGACATTTTCCCACCATGTTGATCATATTTGTAGTTACACCTTAATTTTTTATTAGAGCAATTACTCATTGCAGGAACATCTTGTTAGTGAACTTGTTCTTCTAAAGAATCTTCAGCTTCCTATCCTGCTTTTCATATCTGTTAAATATTAATATCAAGTAAGTCAGAAGGGTTAATCCAAAAATGTAGTTTGTTAGAAATTCACTTAAGGAAGCAATCATGATTTCACTACCTTCAAATGCTTGCCTAAGCATGCAGTAATATTACAGTTCTGAAAAAGAGGCGTCAAGAGGTCAGTGGCAATAATAAATAATAAAATGATGATTGTCATATTAGATATCACTGTGTTGGTTAATATATTCATTGTTATATGTGTCAAACAATCAGCTTTTTTGCAAAAGTGCCTGATCACTTTTGGCATTTTGCATAGTATTTTCCTCTGGATTAGTGAATGAATTTGAATGAACTCCAATGGCATTATCTGTTTTAGTGATTTTCAGGATTTCAAAGCAGTTCCATCGGTTTTCATATTCTGCACAGCTGCTAAGCACAATCTATCAAGTAAATGTGACACCATATACAGGAATAAAACCTGAAACTGAGCAAAATAATCTACTTGCAACCAAATGCATCACTGAAAATTGATCTCGATTAGCACAATCTAATCCTATCTATTTCCACAGACTATGTATAACATTTGAATTAAATTTGATTTCAGTTCCTCCAAATTCATCCATTACAACCAGTCATTATTGATCTGGAAAATTTTAAATTGTAATAAGCCATACAGCTCATGATTTGATTAAAAAAAATGTCTCTCAGAAACTTTGCATCACAAGAGGCAGTATCCATTTTTAAATCCTAACATCTCATATCACAACAAAATGCAGAAAACTTTGCTATTGTTTCTTTTACGTTCACTCTAGTAGTAAATAAGTAGTAAATTTCCGCTGGCGTTCATGGCGAGTTCAAGGTTATGTTGTTTCAAAGGGGCTAAAGGATACACAACTGTGAGAGCGCTGCAGGTCTGCTTAAAGGATTTGGAAAAGTTTGTGAGAGGTGTGTCTAGATTTGGTGAAGTAAATGTTTTTAATTGGTTGCTGGAAAATTAATAATGTTTCCTGATCCAGGCAGCAAAATAAAGTAAGAAGCTTGTATTCTTCACAGTAACATAAGTCATTTATACATGTTTTGGAAGTGCAGTGATGATTGTTTTGAAGGTGACCTTGTGATGGACGTAGAAATAGCAGATGACAGTACAGTTTGAATGGGGAAATAGATGAGCAAAGGAGTTTAGATGTCCAGGTATAAAAGTCATTAAAAGTTAGGTTGTTGGTGTAAAAAAAATGCCCTAAAACATTTATGTAAGGCTCAGCTTTATCATAGGAGGCTTTAAATATGAAAGCAACAAAGTACTATCTTAATGCAGAACATTAGTTAGATCTCAGTGGAATTTAGTGCTTGGTTTTGAATGATTCACTTTAGGAAGGCTATACTAGCTTTGGACAATATCCATTGATGATTAGCAAAGATGTTTCCAAGGATAAAGGGGCTAAGTTTTGGGAGATTGGATGAATTTGGGTTATATTCTCTGGAAATAAAAAAAAAAATAAGGAGTGACCCAATAGAACTATTTAAAATAATGAAAAGATTGCATATTGAGATTTTTACCAGCAAACACTGCCCCGATTTTAACTCTGAGGCATATCTGGAGCAGCGTGGGGCGCAATATCATGTGGGAAGCTTGGAAGAACTTTCAGCACATTTGTCTGTTACATTTTAATGCAGCCACCTAATTATAATATTACCTGCAGATTTGTTGTCGAATGCATGACAGTAGATGAGATGTGGACCTGCATGTTTCAATCTCAACTATGCTATTTAAAGGGCCAATTCCAAGGATCAAACATTGAGGAGTTAGGAGTTTGAACGAATATGGGGAAAAGTTTCATCATGGATTGAGGACAGTCAAGGGCTGTGCCCTTTAACATTGCATTACGTGGTGCTGTGGACAAGGAGGAGTTGCAGAAGGATACTTTTTCCAGGAACAGGTGGAAAAAATCTGCTGCTACAACAAAAAAAGCATGGCTTGCAGGTAGCCAAGGAGGTCAACATCAGGAGATTGTGCTATGCTTCTGGCATCAATGCAGGATGGGCTTTGATTACCTGGCCAGGTCAGGAAAGGGTGAGCCCAGATGCACATTCATCTACATCTTGTTGTGCACATCATCTGCATCCACCGTTCCACTCTGCCCAGCTAAACCTAGTCCATTACATCACTTTTCATCCACACATACCCTGCAAGTGGCCCCCATCATGATACAGTTCCTCATTTCCACATCTTTCAATCCACCACATCAACATACTTTGATCCTTATGCAATTTTCTGCCTCTCTCCAATAGCCCACCTCTCCAAATGTACTGCATCAATCAGGTGAACGGGTCCCTCTAGATCATTCATAGGTCTTTTTCAGGTGAAGAGAGTGCAGAACACAAGGGAGAGGAAGAGAACTGGAGGTAATACACAGATTTTCTAGCTGACAACTGCAGAAGAGGAAGTGCTGCACAGTGGTGTTTCCCTGACCATCAGATGGGGAAATTCAGACCTCCTAGCTACCTGATGACATATAAATAAATAAATATGTAGTAACCTACATATCATACAAGACCTAGTCAGGTTGAATGGATTTCAGCATTGAGGGAAATTCACATACACAACTCCATATAACAACCTTAATGAGATCCTTTTCACGTGATATTAAGGCATGGTCTTTCTCTGATTTTGTGCAAGCAGCAGATACTGCCCTAGAGCTTCCTCCATACATTTTGAAGTAAGGATTAAGTTTTGATTAATTTTTAAAGCTACATCCATTTTGAAGTTGGAATTAAGTCAACACATGAAACGTGAGTGTATCTGTATTTTCACATCATGCTAAAATGAGAAATAACATTTAAAAATGTCAGGAATTTGAAATGAACACTTGAGTAGTTTCATGCTAGAGGACACTGGAGATCGACCACATGATGTCACAGGGTTGCAAAATGTGAATTTGTGCTGCCAATTCCCAACTCAGTAAGATCCCAGCCTTACCTATATTGAAATGGAGGCATTAAGTGAAGTTCAAAATGTTTCTCCATAGGAAGAATGTAACTGGTTATAAAGCAGCAGGGACCTGAGAGCAGACCTGACCTTTCAGTTGGGGTAGTGCAAGATGTTGAGACCAATGGAGAGAAAGGGCAAAGTATAATACATACATCAAAAAAATAAAAAATAATTTTGCATACTGGTAAGAATATTTTTGCATAAGAGGTAATGCACAAGACATGATTCCCCATTTTCAGCCATCATGTTCTTGTAAGCTTCCTGTAGGTCTGAAAGAAAAAAGCATATAAAATAAGAAACATGCAAGGATCCTGTTTTAAAGAATAATCACAAGCTAAAGAGACCTGAAATAATGACAGAAAGTAATATGGCATTTCCATTTGTAGTTTATATATACATGAAGCTATGGGAGCCAACATTCAAAGTTTCAATTTTTGGCATTGACAGGGGTTTATTTATTCTAGAGAAATTCTAAGCCACTATTTCAATTTTGGAAAGCATCCAGGATCTTCCAAATTGGAAAGCGCCAAATACCTTTTCAGCAGAAATTTCCCCATCACAACTTTGTTGACAACAAGACATATTTCAACTTCGTAAATACATCTATATATACTAGCTAAAAAAGAAATCACAGATAATACACCATTCAATAAATTTAGCTTTAAAGTCAGAATTTATAGCTGTTGAAATCAAAATGCATTTTGTTTCATTTTCTTCCATTGTCTTTAACCTTTGTTGGGTTACAGTGCCATAGAGACCAGTAGCCTCCAGTGCCTCATCCAATAGTATACTCTTCATGTGTGTGAGACTAAATTACAGATTGAGTGTTGACAGCTGGGGCAAAAGTGATTGAGTTAAAACCCAAGGCTCCTTTTAATGTAAGGACATATATTTTCTGGCAGTCAGAAGGAGAAACCCTGGATGTCACTTCCCCTCCTATCCTAAAGTGCTGAAGCAAATTACAGTATGACAGGGCTGCCCTTGCTGAGATTTATTAACACAACACAGACTGCGCCTGGGAGCTTCTAGTCGGAATTGTACAGTGCATTTGCTCACTTTGCAACTAGAAAGGACAGATTAATTTTGTGTGGCATTTCCTCATAGTCAACTGTTAATTACCTGTGGATAAAAGAAACAATTGTGTTTATCATTCTTGAAGTTGTACTCCATCAGTGATAGTCATCTGAATATCAGGATATTGCTATTTCCAAAGAAGATCTGGAGTGAAATAACATCTTCTGTATGAAATTTGCATTTCCTTTGCAATAATTAATTTTGTGCTCGCTGTTTATATAATCACTCATTTATAACTGATCCATTAAGTCAGCCTGTTAAATTTCTTATTCCTCTTTTTTCCTATTCATGTTCCATTCTATGGAATTACATCCACACTTTGCATTTGTAAGACCAGTTGCCCCATAAATCCCTAAAATACAATTTATACACAGCAAACACATAATTTCTCTCTGAAACCTGATATTCATGAACTTGGCTTCTGCAACTCTTGCAGCTCTGCCAAAAGCAGTACAACATATCCGGCCAGGCTTCTCAGTGCTCCAATCATGGATTTATTACCCTTGAGGTCCTGCTTTTTAATTTGGCTCCTAACTCCTAATACTGTCTTTGCTGGATCACCTGCCAACTCTTTCCAATGTCACTGTTCCTAATATGGACCAGGACAACTAGATTCTTCCCATCCCTTCCTAGAAAGCTCTCCCGTTACCAAATATGTGCAGAAAATTACCTGCTGAAGATTCTAATGCCGTGTTTTCACCTAAGATTATATTTCATGGTGCAACCCATGAGATTGAAATCATTGGCCTTCTCTGCTGAACGTCTTTGCTTATAGCCAGTAAAGAGAACTTTGGGCAATTTTTTGTGTGATTGTATGCATATTCCAATTAACATAAATCACAGACTCCACTTTATCTCCTTAGTATTAATTATCTGTGTTTAGAGAGAGTGATAGTAGTAATGTAAAGGGCAGGGGGGGATCAAGAGTTCCTAGAGTGTATTCAGGAGAATTTTCTGCAGCAGTATGTCCAACAAGAAAGGAGGTATTGCTGGATGTGCTTCCTGGGAATGATGTGGACCAAGTGGGTCAAGAGTCAGTAGGGGAACATTTAAGGGACTGTGATCATTGTATAATAAGGTTGGCTATAGAAAAGGGCAAGGAGCAATCCTGAGTAAGAATAATTGACAGGTGGGTAGCCAGCTTCAATGGAGTAAGAATGGGTCTGGACCAGATAAATTGGAACCAAAGATTAGCAGGCAAAACTGAAGCAGAAAAGCTGTGCTTATGACAGGTGGCAAGTGGATAATACAACTGAGAACCAGGTGTGATATAAAAGGTTCAGAGGGGAATTGAAAAAGCGAATAAGGGAAACAAAGAGACAGTATGAGAAGATATTGGCAACTAACATAAAAGAGAATCCAAAAGTCTTCCGCAGGCACACAAATAATAAATGTTTAGAGGAGGAGTAAACCAATTAGGGACCAAAAAGGGGATTTACACATCAAGGCAAGGGGCATGGCTGAGGTATTAAATACTATACATCTGTATTTACCAAGGAAGAAAAGAAGCCCATGTCATGGTGAAAGAGGAGATAGTTCAGACACTTGAAAGGTTTAAAATTGATAAGGATAGGCTGTCTGTACTTAAAGTTGATAAGGCACCAGGGATTGGATGAGATGCATCCAAGGATACTGAAGGAAGTTAGAGTGGAAATTATGGAGGCATTGGTCATAATTTTCCAATCTTCCTTAGGTTCAGGGTGGCATCAGAGGACTGGAGAATTGCAAATGTTACACCCTTGTTCAACAAAGTGTATAAAGATAAGTCACTCAGTTCCCAGTTGGGGAAGATTTTAGAAATGATAATTCAAGACAAAATTAATAGGCACTAGGGAAAATGTGGATTAATTAAGGAAAGCCAGCATGGATTTGTTAAGGGAAAATTGTGTTTAACTGACTTGCTTGAGTTTTTTGATGAGGCAACATAGAGGGTTAATAAGGGTAATGTTGTAGATATTGTATAGATTGTTTTCCAAAAGGCATTTGATAAAGTGCCGCACAACAGACCTGTAACACATGGGCCAGGATTTTACATTCAGGCACCCAACATGCCCGAACGTAATATAATGCATGATGACATTGGGTCCCGACGTCATCACACACTTGTGCAATATTTTGTTTGGCGGGTGCACGCCGGAGTCAGCTGTGCGCCCAATAATTGAAAGGCCTATTAAGGCCAGGTAATTAACTTGAAACTTAACAATTAGTGGGCAGGCAAAAAGGCCAAGTGGCCTTTACATTTTTTAGGAAACCTCATCCATGAGCAGGAAGAGGTTTCCTAAAGCTAATACACTATTCATTAAACCCTAGCTTTGTAGGCAACTTATACCATAAACCACAGAATGGAATACCCATCTTCTTATTCTTAGTTCAACCGAGATACACACTTCACAGGTTTATTTTACACTGTCCTTTATGTAGATGTTCAATTATCCAAATTCAATCCAAAGTGATTGTTAGCTTCCTAGGGTTTATTCTTGTTTTTTCTTTTTCTTAGCCTGGTAACTTACAACATTAGAATTGTCTTTCACAATGTTGTTTTCTTTTCCTGGAGTATCTCCCTCTAGCCCAAGCTAGGATACTCCTCCAGCCTCATTTTAATTCCCCATGAATTTGGTCTTTTCAATCTGAGTGTAAGCTTCCATGGTCCTCATAGTGAACCATAGAGATTTTTGTTTCTAGCTGCTCCCCACTCTCCCAGATACAGCTAAACTCAAAAACACTGTGATATTCAGTGAAATTCTAGGAAAGCCTGGCCTTTACAATAGCTTTCTCTGCATCCTTTCCCTGGCAATGTGAATTAAATGAGCCTTTTTATCCGGGTATAAAGGCAAATTAACTATCCTTGAGAACCCAAGTCTCTTTCACCTTGGAACTGAATGGACGGTTTAAAGCACAACTGTTTACAACCTGACATTCTCAGCATTTTCTGGAACTTTGGAGACTCAGACCTGGATTTTTATCCTTGAGGCAGATAGATAGTCAGGAAGATTTACACTCAGCCCACCCGCCTACTGACCAAGTGCTTACCAAGGCAGGATCTTTATTGCTCGGGGCTGGGTACCAGCTGGAGTCAGGCCAGCCAACCTGGGAAGAAATGAGGAGGCAGCTACAAGGCCTGCCGGGAGCTGAGGTGGGCTGATTAAAAGGCCTGCCTTGCTGCCATGGGACTTTGTCTCAATGAAAGAAAAAAACACAAAGGCCCTCCAGCTCTTCACTTCTCACATGCCCTTCACCCTCCAAACACTCCCTATGTCCCATTCATTCCATCTCATGCCCTCACCCACTCTCTATGTCCATTTATGCCCCCATGCCAAGCTCTGACATTTCCATGCCCATTCCCATTGACCCACTGTAAACTTTCTAGAACCAATGATCACAACAGCATAAAGCGGGAATTAGAAAGTGACAAGGAAAATGTTTCTATCTTGCAGGAGTTCATTGGTAAACAAGTAGTGGGGATATCATATTTTATTGACCCAAAAGCAAAGACAGGATGGAAACATGAAAGATCTTATATTTGGAACCATTTGAGTTTCAAAGGAAGTTTAAAAACAATGGATTTAAAGCTAAAAGATATATTTCAGGAAAGATTGAAAGTTGTTCGAGAGAGTGGCCATGTGAGATCTTGAAGAGTGTACTGTGAAGTATCAGCTTCTAGCCACCCCAGAAAAGTTCTTGCTTGTTCCTGAAAGCAAGGTTTTGTTTTGAAAACCTTGAAATTCCATTGTTGAGTGAGAGGAAGATAAGCTGTGAAATACCTCCCTTATAGCAACAGTGGGTGCCTTGTGGTAACATTATTAGATGGTGTTTAGAATAAGAATCTATTTGGTCTGTTGCCTGGAAAGAGATGTTTATTTGGGAGTCTGGCTAAGTAGAAATCTTTTGGGAAATGTAAGGCAAAATTTAACTGTGTAATTCTAATTTTGTGTGTTTATGTTTTCTTTTGTTAATAAATGTTTTAATTTAATCTTTAGAATCTCCAAAAGTGGTAGTGGATTCTTTATTTCTGACTTCAGTGCACAAACCTTCTCGTAATAAAAATACAAATTGCATATCATTATGATAGCTTGGCCAATTTTCCCTTTGAGATTTGGTCAGCCTGGCAATTACCACCCACCATATTACACTGTATAAAGCACTGGTTGCATACAGTTCTGGGCACCACACTTTAGGAAGGATGTGAAGGCATTAGAGAGGGTGCAGAAAAGATTCATGAGAATGGTTCCAGTGATGAGGAACTTCAGTTATGTAGAAAGATTGGAGAAGTTGGGACTATTCTCCTTGGAGAAGGTTGACATAAGATATGATAGAGGTATTCAAGATCATGAGGGGTCTAGACAGAGTAGATAGGGAGCAACGGTTCATATTGATGGAATGATTGAGAACCAGAGGGCACAGATGTAAGGTAATTGGCAAAAGAAGCAATGGCAACATTAGTCAGATAGATATTTGACAGACAAGGGAGTCAAGGGTTATGAGGGACATACAGGAAAGTGGAGGTGAGACCATAATCAGATCAGCCATGATCCTATCCAATGGCGGAGCAGGCTCGAAGTGGATCATGGCCTACTCCTGCTCCTAAGTCCTATGTACTATGAGGAAAAACTTTTTCACACAGCAAGTGGTTAGAATCTGGAATACATTGCCTGAGAGCATGGTGGAGGCATAGTCAATTGACGCTGTCAAAAGAGAATTAGACCATTATCTGAAAAGGAAACATTTTCAGGGCTAGGGCGCAAAGGTAGGGGAGTGGCACTGGATGAATTGATCCTTCAGAGGGCCAGCACAGACAAGGCGGGCCTCCTTTGGTGCTGTCATCATTCCATGATTCTATGACATTTCATCAGAAGATAATTTGATTTGATTTGGTAGAGGTGTTCAAAATCATGAGGGGTCTGGGCACAGTGGAGGGGGAGAAACTGTTCCCATTGGCAGAAGGGCCGAGAATCAGTGGTCACTGATTTAAGGTGAATGGTAAAAGAATCAAATACGACATGAGAAAAATGTTTTTTACACAGCAAGTAGTTGAGATTTGGAATGCACTGCCTGAAAGTGCGGTGGAAGCATATTCAATCGTGGTTTTCAAAAGAAAATTTGATAATGATCTGAATAGAAAAAAGTAGCAAGGCCAGAGGGAACAGGTGGGGCAGTAAGTGGTGGGGGGAGGGTGTGGCAGGGAGTGGCGGTGGCAGGCAGAGATTAAACTGAGTTCCTCTTGCAGCGATCCAGCACAGATTTGATGGATCAATTGGCCTCCTTTTGTGGTGTAAACATTCTATGATTTTATGAGCAAAATGAAATCAAGTTCTGTCAATTTTATTTAAAAATATACTGTGGCAATGGAACACAATTGTAACCATGGAATATCATGCCAAGAAAGGTAGCCTATCAGAATGTATAAGATGTAAGGTCAGGAGTTTCTTCATCATCAAAATCCTTATCTAACAGCATTGTGAACGTACCTTCACCATGTGGATTGCACTAGTTCAAGGAGGCAGTTCACCACCATCTTTTCAAGGACAATTTGGAATTGATAATAAAAGCTGGCATAGCTGGTAATGTTCACATTCCATGAATAAATTTTAAAACTGTTTCTGTATTTGGCATCATTTATTTTTGAAGGCACAGAGAATTTGTTAACCTTCAGATTTGCTGAAGATAGAATAATTGTACATCATTTATGGAAGGAATAGCCTTAATATTTTGATCATGATGAAGAGTCATACGGACTCAAAAAGTTGACTATGTTCATCTCCGCAAATGCTATCAGACCTGTTGAGTTTTTCCAGCTATTTTTATTTTTGCTTCAGATTTCCAGCATCCACAGTATTTTGTTTTTATCTTCATTTTAATCATTTTCTCCAGCAAATAGACACATAAGAGGAAATTTTAACTCTGCCCCAATAACAGGTAGGAGAAGTTATCAAGTTTAAAATTAAGAAAATCATGTAACCTGAAAGCAAATTACCACGTATGTGCCTGCCATCATTTGAGGCCGACGGGTTATTGTGTTATATCTGTGGTCTGCTCTGAAGAGGCGGGGCACCTCATTATAATATTTAAATCAGGCTTCCAAGTGCAGTTGTGAGCTTGATTTAAATTTAACAGTTGCGGGCAGGTTTCCCAGGGCTCCAGAAATACGCCAGCAAAAACCAGAACAATCAGCAATGATTTCATGGCCATTTATTTAATTCCAGATTCTTATAGAGTTCAAATTTCACCAACTGCCATGGTGGGATTTGAACCCAGATCCCCAGAGCATTACCCTGGGTCTTTGGAATACTAGTCCAGTGATAATATCACTATGCCACCTCAGCTGGATTAAGCAGATAAGTGTTTTATAGAATATTCCTTGTGGTCCAAGGGTGCCGCGGGCCCATCAAGCACATTTTCTATTGCAATTATTCTCCCTCCAAGCTGGCAATCCTTAACCTGTTGCCCCACACTCCCAATTGCAAGACCGATCGGTCACTTCTACCCCACAATGTCTCCATCCCACTCGATTGCCAGTCCAATGCTCTATCCCTCCTCCACAATCTCACTTGATTCCCACTCCCTAGCCTTTCCCAGTTGCTGAGTGTTCCGTCGTGGGTTTGGGTCTAGATGTGATTCTTTGGGGCTTGCCTATTCTCTCAAAGTAAGCTGCTTGAGACCATTGTTTGTTAAGACCATTAACTCTTTATTTATAGCTACTATATACATATTGGGACCTCGGCACGAGGTTGGAACTTCTGCTTCCTCCCGATCTCTGTTACTCAATCATGTGATGTTACATCATCATTACATCAGCACCATGTGCTTCTAATGTTAACCCTTTACACTGGGGACCATTTCTAATGGTTTTTGACCACTGACTTTTCCGTCGACCAATCTGTTAATCTGGCTGATTACCAGGCCTGAAAAGGAGTAAATGATAATAAGCTACTGCTGTTAAATCAGACAGGCCTTCACTTTCCCACGTTTCCCCCTACCACTGCCAGTCCCCCCACTCCCCCCAACCCACCACTTACTGGCAAACACATTTCCTCTGCTCCCTCTCCATAAATATTGAGGCTAGGTAGTCTGCTCTCTTTTTCTTACCACTGGGTTCAGTGTCCTGGGCAATGAGAAACCATAATCCAGGCATTGAGTGACATTTTTATTTAAGAATGTGTGTTATTTTATATTAAGAGCTTAAAGTTGTCAACAATTATTTTCTTGTGCTTTGTTGTGTCTGTGTAAGAATGTGTACAAAAGGTATAATGAAATATGTGGTGCATTTTGTGGCTAGATAGTGACTTTTCTAATCTTGAAATCTACTGATACATGTACTGAAGTAAGGGGCTATTTCCCCACACCTTAATCTACAATTGAGAAGTAATAAATGGATGCAAAATAATTGGAGATGTATAACTGCTAGATGACAGGATGTTACCTAATGGAGGGTGATATAATCAGATGGATCAGGCTTTAACTACGAACTAAATAAGACACCTGCTTTTCTTAAATTTTAACAGATGTTCATTCACATCACAGCTGTGTACACCACTGTACCTGATTATGCAATGAATTGGAAAATTTTGACAAGCACAAAGGTGAGCACATAACAAAATCCTGCGCTGATTCAGAAAATATGAGAAATGACAAACAGTAGCTGACAAAATAATATGCAATCCAGAAACTCATCTTCTATGACACATAAAACTGTCTACGTCCTCAAATCATACTGATGATTTAAAAAAAAAATGGGACAGCCATAAGGTGCTGCGGGTGGACTTAACTGGGGCAGTGTGGGACTTAACGGCCCTCGCTGGGGAGAAAGTTCTACCCTCAGGAACTGCAGGCCAATAGCAACGCCAAGAGAGCTTTAGTGAGCACTGCTGGGGCTGCAACAAGGAAGTCCAATTGCTAAGTCTGGGCAGGGAGGATTTAGGCAGGTTAGGGAGGAGGGCAGGGGGTTTAGTGAGTTTCAGGCAGTAGGTGAGTAGGAAGAAAGGGGGGGGGTTTCTATCTTAGCAGAGCCGGGCCCCCAATCCATAAAGGGCAGCCCCCAAAGATAGAATCCCCTTCCTTCCTTTTGAAGAATTTGTTTAAAAAATTGGGCTACCAAACGTTTTATGGCGTGGGTAATGTATTATCGGGGTCAATTGGCTTGGTAACAATTATCCATTTAAATATGGTGGGCGAGCAGTCGATTTCGGCGCCTGCCCACCACCTTGTATTTTGGGTTGAGTTCGAGGGTGGGCAGGAAGGTGGTGGGATAGGCACCTGCCCTATTTTACGTGTCTCTCGCCGAAAACACGCCCGGCGGGGGTAAAATGCAGCCCATAGTCTGATGCACGGAAATCAATTTAATGCTTCAAATTTCTGCCTAACTTCAAAACTAAATTGACTCCTATTTATTACCTTACAACTATCCCAATTCCCAAATACTAATGCTGGCTAAACTCTTACTGGATATGTTCATCACAGAAAAATACCCTTTAAAAAGTTTAAGAAACATGTGACAAAACTTATATGACTACGCTGTATTACTTCATCATAGAGTTACCCAAATACACTTTATAACCAAAGTAGTACCAACCACTAATGAAATTTTGGGTAACAATGTATTGTGTTGACATGCAATTCAATATATTAAAAAGCTAACTAAATTAACAGTTAATTAATGTTTTCATGAATAATAAATTGTGTCCAATATTATCAGAATGCTCTTCAATTTTTTCTCCTTCTCTTTGTAATCTTCTCCTGAAGCACAACAGAATCAAATGCTGTCTGTCAAGAAATGGAGACAATACATGAGAACAGTAGCTAAGAGCTGTTTTGTTACATCACAATATCTAATGTATGAGCCTTTTTTTTTAGTGAAACCCTTTCTTCTTGTTAACTAACAGAAAATTCTTTTTTTTTGTCGCAACATGTACCATTAATAAAAGTATGTGACAAATGATACTGGACCTGAATTTCTGTTTAGACATAAGATCAGTGTATTCTGGGTAGACAGGTGCAGAAATTGAGACAGGGCCCAATTATATTGGGACCCTGGGCAGAATTTTCTGAGCCCACCGGCAGTGGGCTGATAGGTGGCTTGTGCGGAAAATATGGCGGAACCCACTTCACGACAGCGTTTCTAAGCCAGTGGCTCCTTTCAGGGCTCCACAGGTGACCTCTGTGGGATTTCACAACCCACCACCCACAAATGCATCCATGAGGTCACAGATGCCATCTTCTCCATGGCATGCGATTATGTGCATTTCGTCCAGGACCAGGACAGCCAGGAAGCAAGGGCCAGTGGATATGCCCTGATCTCGGGATTCCCACAGGTGCAAGGTGCGATTGACTGCACTCATGTGGCGCTCAGGTCTCCATCGCTACACTAAGTGGACTTCATCAATCGCAAAGGCTTCCACTCACTGAACGTGCAACTGGAATGCAACGACCAGAAACGCACCCTGTAGGTATGCACATGGTTTCTAGGGAGTGTGCACGATGCCTACATCCTGAGTCATTCGCAGATCCCTGCAGTCTTCCAGGGTCCACAGAGGCTGCAGGGTTGGCTCATTGGGGACAAGGGCTACCCACAGAGGCCATGGCTGATGACACCTGTGTGGCGGCTTCAGATTGCAGTAGAGCAACGCAATAATGAGGCTCATGCAGCAGCTCGCAACTTGGTGAGCAGGCCATCGGGATGCTGAAGATGCGGTTCTGGTGCCTGGACTGGTCTGGTGGAGCCCTGCAATACAGTCTGCAGAGAGTGTCACGGATCGTCATCGCCTGTTGCGGCCTTTACAACCTGGCGCTGCAACGGGGTGAGGAGCTGGCTGAGGAGGAGATGGAGGAGCTGCATGTTTCCTCCGATGAGGAGGGTGCTGACGGGGATGAGGGTGAGGGAGTCCTCGGTGGTGACCACAGGCATGAAGCTCTCGCACTGGCAAGTCAAAGCAAGTGCACCCGCGAGGCCCTCATAGCTGCCAGATGTTTGGAGCATGATGACGACATGCAGTGAGGTGTTCCCATAGATCCTCACATCACAGTTGTGAATGTTTGACTCCAGTCTGGCTTATCTCAGTGCCAATACCCTCTGTGAGAATGCTCCTTTCATGGAGAAGCAGTGGAGGCCCTAATAGTCGCTCGATCGCAGGAGGATGATGACAACCTGCAGTGAGGACACTCCATAGATCTTCATACGGCCACTAAGAATGTCTGACTCCTATCTGGCCGAGAGCAGCTCGCTTGCACTCCATGATCAGGGCCATCTCGGAGACACAGCCATGAAACTTTAGCTGCATCTGATGCTGTGTCCGCCTTCAGCACCTCAGCCCTTCAGGAGCTGGTGCATAGCATCACTGGGCGCAGATGCTGGTGTGATGGGGGCCAGCCCCACCTTAAAGATGCTGAGACTACACAGAGATAATGAGAGAATCCTGTGGCGCCTGCCCACTACATTCTGGCAGCAATGACCAGCACAGCCGAGGTGCAGGAAACAGTAATGTTTCCTGGGAGTGTGAGGCTGGACCATCACTGTGGTCTGAAGGCCACAAAGAGCACAGGGAAGAGGTCCTGGACTGAGACACCTGCCTTATATCTTCTGCAGAAAACTTTCACATTGAGTGACCAGAACACTGCTCATCAGAACAAGAAGCCATTGGCAGGGAGACATTCTTGGGAGCTTACTGCAAATAGTGAACATCATGTACAAGTGATTAACACACGTGCCCAGGCTGTGCAACTAATTCTCCTTCACTGTCCTAACCCTGCCACTACATCTTGGTGCTACCTGGACATCCACAGCGGAATTGGAGGCAGCCTGCTGACTGTGACACCCTGACTGTGATGACTTTGGCGGGCATCCTCTGGAGGGCTGAGAGTTGGAGGGCCCCAGCCTGCTGTGTGGCAATGGCATCCTCCTTGTCCTGTGAAGCTGAAGCTGCGGAGGTAACAGGAAGAGGGGAGTTAGATGGGCTGGTCACTCCCAGAGCCGCCTGGATGGATGGCCCACGAGTGTGCATCTGCTGATCCTCTTGCCCTAGGGTCCCTCACTGACTCGGTGAGCGGAAGAAGTAGCTGGAGTGAGATCGAGCTGCCCAGCACCCCTCTTGTGTACACACTGTTGGAGGCCAACTATGGTATCAGCGATGGAGTTAGGTCTGCGTAGCAGTGCAGGAGTGATGTCCTGGACCAAGGTATCCATGGCGGCCGCCATCTTGCCAGTATTGAGCTCAGTGCGTTGCAATGCCTGCGCTATCACCTTAGCCTGAAGACACACGGACTCCTCCATTGTGCCTTGCAATCTGAGGAGTGCAGCAGCTATCCCTTCTTGATGTTCTCGAACTTGTCTTTGCAACTCCAGCAATTGTGCGATGACTGAGTCCAGAGGCTCATCATCTGACTCGGACTTAGCAACGTTCTGACCTCCATCGGTCCTCCAAGTGCCGGGGACCTGGGAAGTCCCTGCTTCTGCCTGCTGTGGATCAGAAAGTGCAACGTGCTCACCAGATTGTGGTCCCAAGGCTACTCTAAAGCTAGGTCCCACTGAGGTGTGTGTCTCTGTGCTGGTGGAGGGTGTGGGTGAGTGCTGTGATGGGACTTCAGGGAGGGTGCCTTCAGGTTCCTCTTTGGAAGTTTCTTCGGAGCTTGCTTGGAGGCTCTAGGTTGTGGACTCTGTCTGCTGCTTCCCAGATGTGCCTGTGAAAGCAAGGGGAGATAATTAGTACGTGGCAGTGGCCTGTGAAAGAGGACACATCACTCATGGCATGGTTATCTGATGGATGTTGCACTGCTGGATCCTCAATTGGTAGAGCAGCGCCGACATCGCCATCAGCACAGGACTGATCCCAGTCATCGCTGGCCAGCTGGATGTCTCTGTTTTCAAATTCTGTGAGAACTTTGAATTCCGGCAGCCCACCACCTGTTTGCGGCCTTTCCTTCCTGTTGTGTGCCAATTTGCCCTGTGTGGATAAAGATGGAGAGAGTGTATCAGGACACCTGCCAGGCCAGTTGATAAGTATGCCTGGCTTGTGTGCGTTGTGAATGGTCCCATGGACGGGATGAGGACAATGATTGTGTGTGTGAAAGAGTGAATGGTGATATCCCTTGTACTAGCAATGAGTGAGGGCCCTGTGGGTGTATGATTAGTTTGTGAGTGTGTGAGTTGGGAGTGATGAAAAGAGTGAGTTACCCTGGCAGAACAGAGCTCATCATTCATCCTTTTGTAGCACTGGGTGGCTGTCCTCTTCTGAAGGGCGTTGGCGCTGACCATTGCTGCCACCACCTCCCAAGCCGGGTTGGTGACATTGCTAGTCATCCTGTGGCCAGAGCAGGGGTAGAGCACAGCCCTGCGGGCCTCCATGGCATCCAGCAGTCGCTCGAGGGACCTGTCATTGAAGCGAGTGGCTGCAGTCATTTTGTCTTTGAAGGCCTTGTCTCTCAGGCAGTGGTGGTGAACTGGTGGCGATGAGTGCTTTGCTAGCGGCTGCCTTTTAAAGATGGCGGCCTGTGTGATGCAACAGCGAATGAGAGCCCGCCTGCCATGGAAAAGGCGTGTTTCATGGGAGTGAATATATAAATGAGGCAGGCTCGGAAAGATACGGCGTGAAGACCCACCATTTTCATCGGTGGGTAGGACTCCATTTTACCCACCTGCTACCACACCTAGCGCAATTCTGGGAAAATTCAGCTCCCTGTCCTTTTTTCTCATGTCAAAATTTCCCATGAATTTAGGACTGGGTGTATTAAAATACAAATGAAGGAACTGAGTGACAAGAGGAAAAGTAGCTATACATGCACATGAATATATTTCCCTTCACTTGCCACCGAGGAATGCTGTATGCAAAGGAATCCTCTGTGTATCCCTGAGGTAGTGTTGTTAAGTATGTTGAGGCCCAGTTTCCCTACTACAGTCTTTAACAGAGTAGTACTGAAACTATCTTAGTAAGAAATTTGGCCGCTTTTTATAAATCTTTGAAGATTCACAGGTGGTCATGAGCCTGTTTCTAAACCCTAACCTAAGTCAGGTGCCTCCGGCATGCTGTAAATGGCACAGATGATGTCATAATATTTAAATGTTGAAAATTTGGGGAACTGGGACAGAATCTGGGATGCAACTAGTGAATGGGTGGAAGTTCCACAATGTCATACTTAATGGCAGCAAGGGAGGAAAAGAAGAAATTTATAAATTTCTTATCAAAGGACCACCGTGAGAATTCCAAGAATGAAATAACCACACTGTACTTAAATAAGTAATGCAAAAGTAAGAAATAATTGGGAGTGTAGCCTTACATGTAAGTTTTAAAAAAAACTCCTTTTATCCTTCCATTCTAATCTGATTCATTTTTAATAGAACTAAAATGTGTGGAGAATTGCGTTGCATCTTAAATCAATGTACATACACATATATTATATGTATCTGTCAGACATGAAAAATCTTGGCTTCACACTCTAATAATCAAACTCCATGTCTTAGTCATATTTTTATTTTACTTTATGCACATTTCTAGCACCAACTGAACACAGAGGGAAGTAAGGCATGGCCCCAAGTTAGATATACAATTTGACACATTCGAACCTCCAAATTTTCATGGGGGGCATCAAAGACTGGACAAACTGGATGAAGAAAGTCATGGGTGTAGGTGTCATTGAGTCACCCAGAATTATCACTTAGGCCACCTGGAACTGAGGGAACGAAGTGGGGGTTGGGTGCAGGGGGGTGAGTGGCTTGGGACTGGCAATGATTGCCAATTCCTTCAGCTCCAGGACTGCAGGACACTATCGCCAGGTTTTCTACATCCACAGCAGGGCACAATAGTAATAGTCTGTATACTTTTTCTTTTTCTTCCTTGCCCACCTTGGACATCAGCATTCTTTTCATCCTCTTAAAGCAACATTTTCGCAATTAATTCATCAACACTGCATTCTAATTAGATAGGGCTTGAACTTGGTATTTTACACTACCCAGCTCCAATCACAGCAATTACATACATGTACAATCCAAAAACTCCTTCCTCCACTTTCCCCACATCTTCCATGCCATTTGGTGCATTCTCCTCAACTGCTAGCCTTACCCCTCAATCCCTTTACCTTTTTGCAGGACAAATTGGCACACAATTCCCAACACAGAGAGGACACTAGAAGGGGTGGGGTTTCACAACATTGAATACATCACCTGCTTCAAGGGAAAGGGTATGGAGTTCATATGAAGAAATTCAGGTTATTGACATGAGATGGTGAGGTTGGTGGCATCTTGCCAATGACAGGTTATTGATTGAGCACTTACACTGTTGCCCTATCATCCCTGTAAAGCACTGCACCTTAATTTCATTCCATTCATAGCTTTTATACTCCTTTCCTGAGATCAAACATAGCAACAAGTCTCCTTTACTCAATCCTATGGTGCTGTATTCCTTAACGAGTAGGCAAATAGGGAATTCCATACATGTTTCTGAAATGACAGTGGATAGAGATGGGGAATAATGGAGGTGTGAAATATGCCAGTGGCCTGACTCTGAGCAGCAGTCAGAGTCTGTGGACGGAATGGCAAAACAAGATTTCCTATTTGAAAAATCTGTATTCAGAGATCTCCAGGCTATTTTGTGTTAAGAACTCCTCACCTCCGCCTTGAATCAAACTGATTCTGACAGCTGCTGGATCTCATGGAAAACAGTGGAACTTTCCTGAGCGCAACACCAGTACAATTCCAGGAAACTTAGAGATGCTTTGCCACTGGTTTTGACTCTGACATATCCAAATCAAGCCAGTGGTGACTTAAGATAGATAATATAGGAGCTGCAGAAGTCCAAGGAAAGTCAGGGGGTAGCCATTTAAAGGCAAAATACTGCTTCCACAACATGCCATTTCTATACCGTATGTGCCCAGAAGTGGTGAGGAATAAGTGTTTATCTATTTATGCATGAACTTGTTCAAATTTAACCACTAAAACAAAATGAACAAACAGAAAAATTGATCAAGTTTTTTCACTCACATGATCAAGTTCAGAGATTGGTTTTTTGGTTCGAGCAGCTTTTATGGCCTGTGTAGTGCTCAACTTTTGAGGCTCCTCATGTACTTTGCCATTATCCTGCAAGTCATTTCTTTGTACCTAACAGTGAAAGCCCATTACATATTTACTTAAGGTTTTGAACAGTATGGTAACAACCATTAGCAAATACAATTCACAGATACAGGCATTAAAATATTGTACAATTGAATTTTTAGGATTACGTCTTCTTTCAGTACAATGGCTTTATTATGGTCTTAAATAATTTTCTGTTATCCTCACAATTATAATTGAAAGAGCAAACTACAGTAATTAAACCTTGTTACATAATGTGTTGTGAAATTTTCATCCTCAACACACATATCATGATTAATTTTATGCAACCAGATTAATCTTCTATTTGTCCCTATTAAAAATATATTTTCATTCTTTTGTGTTGTCACAGATCAAACTTATGCTTGGTAAGGAGAAAAAGAACTTCATCTGCTTCCTCCTTTCTACCAATCTCATTCACAAAATTATTTTGACCACTCAGTGTTCATGTGAATACAGTGCCATTCAATTTACCTCCTTGTTGGGATCAACTGGCCTTTGCTGCTCCTTAAATAGTTAAGATGCCAAGTGGGCATATAAAAGCACGGAGAAAACAGGGAAATTTTAATCTCAAAAAGGGTTTGGGTCAGGTGAGAGGCTAAAGTGTTTAAAAATAGTGGATATGATGGAGCAGTCCAACTCCAACAGTAATGGAATGGTGGTACAAAGTACAGTGAGAATGTCTGCCATGGAGACAGTGGTAGCCTCCATGGACCCTTCAAGCATGACTCACAGGATAATGGCATGAGTGGCAAGCATCACCCATGTGACAGGCCTCTAACTCCGTATGCAGTAGCATGCACATGAGCTGAGCAGACTGAGTGCCCATAGTTCTCCCTAACGTTGTCAGTATGAGTGCCAGCTTGCGTCACTGAGATGACAGCCCAATGTGCGCTGTGGTTCTTTGAGTGCATGATGCACCTGCTGAATTGCCTGAGTTCTCATTACCCCTTTCTTATGCCTCCCCATAAGGCTTGCAGTGAAGGTGGAGGAGACTGCTCCTGCACAAACGTTGCTGGCCTCCTAGCATGGGGAGACTCCACAGAAATTTGCACCATCATATAATCCCTCTGTATCATCCACTAGTGCAGCCACAGTCACCTCGGTTGGACCTCAATCTGGATTAGAAGGGGGAGCATGGAACCAACCATGCTGCAAGACCCTGTGACTGAGGCAGCCCCTGGAATGATGTAGGTGCAGTAGGCCATGAGAGAGCCCCACAGGCACCTCTACAAGGACAGAAGACATGGGCATCTCAGCTGAATGCAGAGACAAGGGAGCGGGTGTAGGAGTGTGTGAGTGAGAACAAGGAGCTATGTGGTTAATTGCACCTAAAGGTTACCTGGGTGAAGTTCTCTTGTTTTGTCATTGATTTATCTTGTAATAATGATCGTTTTTGATGATTTCAATCAGACTTGTGTGTTTTAAAGTTTGTTGAGAAAAGCAAACTGAAGGTTATGGGGTGGGACAGGGCCTTTAGGCTTGTTGGGGTTATATAGTTTGTTTACGTGGGGCATTGGAGATCCCATTGTTAACGTCTTTGGGTGGCAATGTGATCCTTCAGATGTGTATGCTCATTGGAGAACTTTCTCTGATGGGAGGCAAGTTGTAGAGTGATCTGTCATGGGCCTGAGAGGCACTCAAGTGAAATGCTGCTTAATTAGCATCAGCCTTGTGGCTGGGCCAGCCTGTCGATTATCGTGAGGCCTGGGACAGCCTTGGCAGTCTTCCTCCAATGCATGGGCACCAGGATCCGTGCAACGTTACCCTCAACCTCCTCTTTCTTCTTCTCTCTATCCTCTTCTGAGGAAGAGTGGCATTCCAGGTCTTCAGCTTCATCCTCTTTGTATTGACATGTTATGCAGCACACAATATGACACACCTTGACTGGCTTCTGCTAGAGGGCACCACCCAACGGGTCGAGGAGGAAAAAGTGCATCTTCAAGATGCTAATAGTCTATTCAATTCAGGTCCATATTAGTAGATGGCTCTGGTTGAAGTGCCTTTCTACATGGATTTCTGGGTACTGGATGGGCGTCAGGAGCCACTTCATCACAGGTTATCCCTTATTCTCCAGCAACCACCCACAGAATCTGGATGCTGGCCTGAAGAGGTGTGGCACCTGGGACCCCCACAGGATGCCCAGAAAGAAAAAAACAGTAAAAACTGGGAAATAGGAATACTGGTTCGAACTGATCTTGTATACCTTAAAATGGAACACCAGTAAAAACTGGGAACTATGAGTACTGACCCGAACTACTTTTTCCTTCCGGGTGGAGGAATCATGACAGCTGCCTGGGAACCGAGCGCATACCTAGAAAATGCGCTTCATCTGGTTACACACCAGCTGAACATTCAATGAGAGGTAGTCTTTTCTTTTCAGGAAAAATACATGAGAATGCTGGAAATACTCAGCAGGTTTGGCAGCATCTGTGGAGAGAGAAACAGAGTTAACGTTTCAGATCGTGACCTTTCATCAGAGGGCCTACTGCGATGTATTTCTGGCGGTCATACTAGAAGAAGTGGGTGTTGACAAGACAGGCAGGAGACCACGAGGGCACCTCATGATGTAGGACTTCTCTACAGCATTGCAAAAAAAAATTAAACTCATGCATTGCCATGGCTGTCAGGCCATCATTAAGGAGGAGTAACTCCTCAACAGGATCGCTTGTGGTCGAGGCTGTGGTTGTTTCATCCCAGCAGGTCCAACCTGCGACGATGGAGAGAAGACATTAATGGTTCCTCAGTCTGCCGTTGGGAGGCCCCCTCCAGTTCAATTCTGGGTTCCAGCCTCAGCAGCGAGCCTGTCTGATGCTGGGAAGATCCCTGCGGCTCCATAACCTTCCCCCTATCAACCCATTAATAAGCCTAGCTGGCTACCTGCCACTGCAGGTGTGTAGCTTCTGTCGCACTGAACCTGTCTTCAGCAAGATCGCTCAGAGGTGTGAATGCGTCTGGAAGCCAATCCGACTAGCTATGCTTCAACATTGTTCCCAGTCCTGCCTCCACACAACCAGGAAATTTCCCCTAAAGCGTCCCAGATTAGGAGGAAAAAACAAACATTAAACCCATTGCATAATAAAAACGCCTTCTCTTAGTTGAACCAAGAACATTTTCAGGAAAGCTACCTATGGATTAACTGGTGATGTTAACCTCTCTATTCTTTAGATTAGAGCACAATACCTAGAAGTAATAAGTATTAAGGATGGAAGAGGGGAAAATAGTTCAAGTGAGATATTACAGACTACTGACCAGCACTTTTCTAAGTTTTGTTCTTTTGCCTGAAACATGGAGCTCTGCTGCCTTTGCTACCAACTGCTTTATCTAAAAGATAAGAGAATCCATAAGACAAGTGCAAAGTTGATATTACAGTACACAATGATCTGGAGTTTGCTCTCAGCAGCTGTTCACCACACATATAGTTGCCCAGTGACTTTACACAGGCTTGCCAGTAGAGATTTTTACGAATCCAGTGTTAGGTCCAGGGCGAAGCCCTCTGCAGGGTATTCATAACATATGAAAGCAAAGCAAGCAACTGCAAGGCTCATCAACTAATCAGGTTGAAGCATTCTCACTGAGACATGCAGATGGTAAACCAGCAAATGAAAAATAAGAACTATAAATGACATTTAAATTATTGTACAGGAAATGAGGTAAACTCTTAGACATACCGATGGGACTAAGGGAGAGAAATAAAAGAGAAAAACAGAAAACTAAGAAAAATTTATTTGAATTATTATTTTTCTAAAATTGATATAATGCAACTTCGATTTTCTTCTGAGGGAATGAAATCTCATTCATGTGAAATAATTTTTTCAGGGCCAGAGGTGGTTCAGCAATAATTATCACATATTATGTTGTTAAAAATTCACTTGGGGAGAATATCATTCACTAGAAGTCACACCAAATGAATGAACTTCTCTCCCAGTTACTTCTGAATACATTAGCCTTAACTTTTTTAGCTGGTTTTAGTGCAGGTTTAATGCACAAGTAGCCCAACTTCATGTAATTACAGTGAAAGTCTACTGGTGCGGACTGCAATAGTGCACCCTTTGGAGGAGCAGATTATCTCTGATAGCTACTTCTGGATTTCCGAGTATAACTGTGCATGTGTGGACGCCAGAAGCTGCGTCAGATTTGCTCTGCTAACCTCACCATCATTGTTACAGCAAAATCTGGGTTGTTGATAAAATTTACCAATTGAAGGATCAAGTGAGATGTAACTAAGAATATTATGATATTACAATATGCTGATATACATGTTTGAAATTGCTCTGTTGAAGTTGTGCTTTTTATGCAAACGTTTTTTGCACTATCACCAAGTCATAATCTATGTTGTGAATTAATTGTATAACTGCCCAAGTATATAACTGCCAATTTAAGATTACAATTATTCAGTATCTTATTACTTCTTTAAGAAATGTCTCAAAGGAATTCACATAGTGAATTACTTCGAAGTGTGACAGTTTCTGTGCAGGCAAACATAGTAGCCAATGTGTATGTTTCTTCTGATTGTGTTGGTTGAAGGGGGAATGTTGGCCATGACTGTGGGAAAACTTCCTTCACTACCTTAGAATGGCTGCTCCAAACAATAGGGAAACATTCCAATACTCAGTACTGACAACTATTATTTTAATAAACACAAAATATGCTTACTTTACTTTTTACATATTTTGTATAAATATAAATGAAAGTTCTTTCTATTTGTCCTTGTAACTTCCAGATTATTTATTTAAATTTCTTCAACTATGGCTAAAATAACAATACCTCTTTCTCCGACTCACTGATTGATTGCTCAGTAGTTACGCTTCTCTGAAGTTCAGAATGAGCTTCTAAAGTATGAAAAACACCAAAAGATTTGTTTTAGACCAGGAAAGAGAGATAAACTGAAACCCCCAATTCCCCTCCCCTTACAGTGTGGAAAGGGACATGGGTTGTTAAGCCCTGGAGTATGTGTGGTTAATTTAGAATTAACAGCAGCAAGCTTTCTTGGGACTAAATAAAGAGCATTATTTACTCACACATTCAGCCTGAAAGTCAAAAAAAGTCAATCACTCCCACACACATAAGGAAGGTACAGTTAAAGAAAATAGTTTTCCTTTACAAATTGTAAACAAAATAATAGTTCATTGTTCACGTGTCTAGTTCATTGTGGAAAAATATACTTCGCGGGTCCAGTGAAGAATGAAGTCTTTCCTACTCTTCAGCTGGAGCTTGGACAAGTTCAGATAGCTGAAGTCAGATATCAGGATTATTGTAGGATTCCCTCAAAGAGATGAATGTTCAGCAGATCGTGAAGTTAGGCACTTGTGGCTTTCGTATCAGGAAGTCCAATTTCTTTACAGGTGGACTTAGATTTAGGAATCAGGCTGGGAGTTTTTAAAAGATTTTACAGCCTCCAGGTTCTTAAAAGGCAAAGATGACAATGCCTTTTCTGCAGCTGCTGTCCTTTCAGTCATTTTGTGCGCTGCCCAGGCCTCGCTTTCTTGGTCTCTAGATAAAACCTGTTATCTCAAGCCAGTTTTGGTCACATGACCAATACTGATATTATATAACCAGAATGTTTTGGAACTCCAAATACACCACTGCACAATAGGAGATGGATGACGGTCTTTCACATTTAACTTGTAGATAACTGGTCTTGTCAGATTTCTTTTGTGAAGCATTGATCTTGGCGATGAGAAGTCTAGAGGTCTATCGATTCTGTGTTTGGAGTAAACTTCAAACAATGGTAGATGTGAATTTCACAAAGGGGTGTTGTCAAGACATGTCCATTCAAGGCAGGGAGGCCCTCCCCCAGTATGATTCAATTCGGAACTTTCTGGAAGCTTGAGATGGGTTGTGTTGAAGTTGCAAAGGTCACCTGACTCTTTGGCAGCCAGATTAGCCACTTATGAATTTTAAAATATAAAAGACAGTTCCAGAAGCTTCCACAGGAACCACAGTCCAGGTGTAAAGATATGAATAGGGCATGCCTTCACTGGGCATGACAGATTACACATTTTCTAATTAATTGCTGGACATTAACATTTGTGTATATATTGATGTAGTAGAATATTACATAGTTATCCTTCAATGCATGTGGCTAGTCATCTAACTCAAACTATAACTTTTTATTATCATCATCCACAATCACAGTAAGTGTCAACTGTGGTTTTACTCACCAGGAGTTAGCTTGTCTTGATGCTCTTGCAAATCAGTTTGATACAGATCTTTTCCTTCTTTTACTGAAAATTACGTGCATTCATATAGACAGTGGTGTAATGTTAATGTCACTGTAGTAGTAATCTAGAGTCCCAGACTAATCCTCTGGAGACATGGGTTCAAATCCCACCACAGCAGCTGGTGGAATTTAAATTTAATAAATATATCTCGACTATAAAGCTAGAAACCATAATCAGTTGTCATAAAAAACCCATCTGGCTCGTTGATGTCCTTCAGGGAAGGAAATCTGCCATCCTTACCTGGTCTGGCCTACATGTGACACCAGACCCACGGCAATGCGGTTGACTCTTAACTGTGCTCAGAAATGGCCTAGCAAGCCGCTCAAGGGCTTGTTCAAGGGCAGTTAGGGATGGGTAATAAATGCTGGCCTTGCCAGTGACGCCCACTTCCCATATTTATAAGACAAAATTTGCTGCAGCGTATTTAATGAAAATTATTTCTTAAACAGCACCCTTCTAGAACAGCAACCATTTCAGGCTTTAAGAAAGGATAGTTGCTCATCGTTGTCGTCGGTGGTCCCTCGAAACCAAGGATGACATCTGTCAGGCTTGGTGAAACTTCAGATGACTAAGGAGCCCAATTCTGGATCCACATATTCTTCCGCAGTGGGGGCACATTGATGGGGAGAGGAAATTATAGCCCTGGAATGGCTTCCTTCTCCTTCCTCTGCTGCCGCTGTTCTGCCTCGCTGTCGAGTTGCTGAGCCTTGACGTGGATTGCGCCTTGATGGACCAGGTGGTGCCATGACGGGCGATCGGCAGCATCCTCCTCCCAGTTACCAGTGTTAATGCCTCCCATGCTTTAGGGCGATCTTGAGCATATCCGTATACCTTTTCCTTTGGCTGCCATTTGAGTGTTGGCCAATGGAGAGCTGTGAAAAGAGGACCTGCTGAAGGAGGGAGTTTTCGGATATCCGGATGCAATGGCCCGTCCATCAGAGTTGGTTCCGCAGGAGCAAGGCTTCAATGATGGTAGATGCAGCTTCACAGAGGATACTCGTGTTAGTCTGGCGGTCCTTCCATTTGATCCCCAGGATTTAACGCAAGCACCGCTAATGGAAGCTCTCAAGGATCTTAATGTGGCGTCGATAGACTATTTCGCTGCAATAGAGGAGGGTGGTCAACGCAACGGCCTTATAAACCAGAACCTTTGTTGACTTCTAAAGGTCCCTGTACCTGCTGTCAAAGATATGTTAGCACAGCTTGAACAAGGCAGCACTGGCACAGTTGACTTGGTGTTGGACTTCCTCATCGATGCTAGTCCCTTGAGAGAGGTGGCTGCCAAGATAAGGGAAGAGCTGTACATATTCCAGAGCCACCCCATCTATGTGGATGGAGCAGGGGATGCTCAACTGGCCAGGGGAAGGTAGGTGAAGGAACTTCGTCCTAGCAATGCATAAGGACAGGCTAAGCCTCTTATACAAGGAGTTGAAGAGGTCAAGCATCTTTTGCATGTCCTGTACAGAGTGAGCCATCACGCAGTGGTCATCTGCAAACTGAAGGTCACGGATGTCCATGGTGGTGAGTTTTGTTTTTGTCCAGAAGCAACCAAGGTTGAAGAGCTTCTCGTCCAGACGATACTGAATGCTGACACCAGGTAGTAGGTAATCTCGGATGAGGTGGACGATGACGGTCAGGAAAATGGTGAACAAGGTGGAGGTGATCACACAGCCTTGTTTGACCCCCGTCTGGAGTGAAAGGTGTCAGTTCCAGATCATCCAGTGAGGAATATGCAGACTTAGAACCAAAGTAGGGTACAGATGACAATTATTCTGCAGTTGGCCATAAAGAACTAAATAAGCTGAATGACCATTACTCACTCCTAAGAATGCTGATCTCGAAATCACACTGTTGTTTTCTCTGACTGCCTGCCTGCCCTACATCAAGTTTCGGAAGGGTGACCCAAGATTTATTTTTGTTCAAAATCACCAAACTGATGTCTTGGGCCTAGATATTTGAAAACAGGCATACAAAAGGGGTAGGGCACATACTGCACACACCTATTCATGTTAAATTCACGCTGGAACCTCATTGTAATCAGTTAGAAGTGCAGCCATTCTTACCCATTGGCTGAACTACTTTTTGGGCAGGGGGTGCAAATTAGACATCTTTGATGATACAATGGCATCCTGCACCTCTTAATTGGAAGGTGCATTCTGGATGCAAACTCAAGGGAAACATATCTAAAACTGGAAATTGTGCCCTCAGATGTTGCTTTGAAAACCCTGGTCCAGGCAGTAGAAAGAGGAGGGAGATCCTGTTACTGCCAGAGGGAAGAAAACCCTCCAGACAATATTTGCATTACCAGTGGGAACAGGTTTTAGAGGGGGTCAATTCCTAGAGCTTGGCTCCAAGGACATGATTTCAATGCTACAAAAAGTTCAATGACCTCATCAAAGTTGTCAAGGTAAGAAGACTCTTTGCTCACATCTCCACCACTTCCATCCTCACTACACTCACTTCGGGCGCAATTGTCCCAGATTTGCAGTAGCGGACGGGAAAAATAATGTTTTACCCACTGGTAACAATGGAGGCTTTTCATGCCATATCGTCCCAATTCTGCCTCATTAATTATTCATTCCCGGGAAACATGCCGGGTCACTGGTGGGGTGTCTTCACATTCCACCACCCCACCGTCACATCAGGCCATCATTTAACTTGGCACCATATTTAAAGGTCACCCCTGCCAATCTTCAAAGGGTAGGAAGCTGCTGCAAAGTAATGGCTGCCAAAGGGAGGAAACGTGCTGCCCCCAGATTTAGTGATGCCTTCCACGAGCGCCTACTGGATAGTGGAGGCACACCACAAAGTCCTCTACCGTCGTTCTGGGCAAAGGCCAACAAGCAAGGTCACCAATCTAGCATGGGAGGCGGTGACAGTGATGGTCAGCACTACATGTCCTGCTCTCACACTTTCCATCTGTTTTCATGCAGGAGGAGCTGGCTCACAACAGCAGGGAGAGGTCCCAGATGAGGGGTGGAGTGGCCCACATTAGGCCTCTCACTCACTTTGAGGAGTGTGCCATCGTGCTGACTGATGAGGATGTAGACCATGCCTGCGACAGTGGGGATGGCGGCAAACGTGAGGATCCTGAACCAAATCATCCCTCTCTGTGGTCAAGGGGGTGGAGAGGAAAGTCCAGCTGTGTTTGGGAGAGGAAGATGTACCACAGGGTGGGAGAGGAATGTTTAGGATCGACTGAGAGAGGAAGAGGTGTTAGGATGGGGTGAGGTTGGGAGGGGGGGAATGAAATTGTCAGGATGGGAAAGTTCAGAGGGATGAGGGAGTACTGGGGTGGAAGAGGGGGTAACAAGGGAGAAGTTGGCAACTGGGGAGGTAAGCGTAAGGGGGGTGGGAAGGTGTAAGAGAAGAGTTCGGATAAGGGGAGTGTGGAGAGCAGAGGGTGTCCTGGAGGAGGAAGGAGTGCGGAGAGGGGCAGGACTAAGGATGGTGGAAGAAGTAAGGCTACAGGAAAGAGTTGGGGGGTAGGTGGGGGCGGGGGGAGAGAAGGACCAAGGGTGGCGGAAGGAGCAAGGGTGTCCGAAGGAGTCAGGAAGGGGGAAGGGCTAAGCAAGGGTGAAGTCCGGGGTGGGGGGGGGGCACCAAGGGTGTGGAGGTGGAGCGCGGGGGTGGGAAAGGGGTACCAAGGCATGAATGGTTTCAAGGGATGAAGGAGTTGCAATGGGGAAATGGGTCTTTGGTGGGGGGGGCGCGAATGTCCAGGTGAATGTGCAAGGCAGGGCTCTGATGAATCCATGACTGGCTCCTGGGGTGCGAGCTTGAGGGTGGGTGTGGAATGAGGGAATAGTGAGAATGCCTGAGGGCGGAGTGAGGTGGTAGGGTGAGGGTGCGACAGTTGCAGTAGAAAGGATGGCAAGGGTGGTTGGTGAGTACTTGGAGGCAGACACGAACCCCGGGGGGTGGGAAGGAGGTGGTCAGGGAGATGAATGTGGATGGGGGTGGGATTTTTGGGAAGGGAATGTGCACGTCCATCTGGACATCCTCGAAGGAAAACAGTTGTGGCTGGTTGGTCATGGAGGGGAGGTGGAAGATGATGCCAGGGAGGCCAGCAGTGATGGGAGAAAATAAATGGGTGACTGTGGAGGGGAAAAGACTGGGGAACGCACGAAAAACCGAATCAAGGCACGCTGTCTAAATCGAAAGTGAAACAACAGTCGTGGTGAACTCAAGTGCTGCATGAAAGTGTGATCATTGGGTGAGTGGAGATGTAGGTCAGCTCAGATGGACAACTGAAAGCAAACCCCGGCAGACAGCATTGAAAATGTTCAGGACATTGAGGTGAGTGTGATATGTGGAGGATTGTGCATGGGAAAGTATTTGCACGAGGCTCCGAAAGGCCATGCCACACACACACTTCTCCAGAATCACTTGTTGGCCAGCTGCTCCCTCTGCAGCGACAGAGGACGAGGCTGATGGGCTCACAGGCAAAGGGGACTTGAAGGGAGAGAACGGCCTCTGAGATTCCTGAGGGGATAATCGAGGGGCGTCCAGATGCTGCTCCTTCTCCTTCCGGGTGCCCAGGGGCCCCGGCCTGATTTCTTGAAGGGATGGAACATCTGGAGGGATGTCGAGGTGCCCCGTTTCCCTCTCATGTTGCCACTGCAGGAGCTCATCCTTGTCTCCCATGATGGAGTGCAGGTCTGCACACATCTTCAAATTCTGCTGGACCAAGATCTCCATGGCATCTGCCATCCTCCCCATGGAGACCTCCTTACACGCACATGGGGGCATCACTTCATCAGAGAGTCTGACTCACATGCCACTCTGTTAAGGGCTTCCAATAGCTCTGCGTGACGTTCCCTTGCCTTCTGCTGAAGCTCCAGGATAAATTGGAAGGCCAAATACAGAGGTGCGTCATCTGACTTGGACCTCACAAATGCCTCTTCTCCAGCAGTCCTCTGAGGGCTGGGGAGCTCAGCCAAACCTGCCTCCTTCTGCGGACATGTGTCCATACACTCACCACCAGATTGTAAAAACTCGAGCCTGCTGTAGATCTAGGTCCCATCGAAGCGTGTCTCTCTGTGTGCTGGTGTAGGGTGTGGGTAAGCATTGTATGGGTCTTCCAGGCTGCTTATTTCCAGCTCTTCAATGGAGGAAGTGTCCTCTTGGCTAGGAGTGAGGACCTGGGTAGAGCTGAGGGACTGGCTGGCTTAGGGTGTTGGTTGCTTGGCAGAGCTCCCTGTGAACCAAAGTAGAGATAATTAGTGCATGTCAGCAGAGTCAAAAGCAGGAGAGCATTCACATTTTCATTGAGAGAGAGATGATGTGGTGCAGGATCCTCATGAGGGTGTTCGCCAGTGACCTCACCGGCACAGCTGGCACAGTCCATGTCCTCAGCAGTCAGTGCAATGGCACATTCCTCAAAGTCAGTGATGTGAGCAGGTTTCTCCTGTGTGGAAACAGATGAAGAGTGTGTCAGCAGGACACATGTCACTGCGTGGAATGTTTGAGATCCCTGTGGATATGTGATGGGTTTGTGATTGTGTGAGTTGAGAGTGATGAGAAGAGTGAGCTACTCTGGCAGAACAGATAAGGTCATTCATCCTGAAGTTGCACCAGGTTGCTGTCCTCTTTTGCAGGGCATTGGCGCTGACCATCGCTACCACTGCCTCCCATGCTGGATTGGTGATTAAGCTGCCCATCCTGTAGCCAGAGCTGGGGTAGACGACATCATGGTGAGTCTCCATGGCATTCAAAAGGTGCTCAAGGGACGTGTCACTGAAATGTGGAGGCTGCAGTTTTTTTGCCTCTTGGGGCCGTCCTCTCTTCCATGCGGCAGTCCTGGGCTGGAAGCACTGAGAGGTATGCGCGCAGCTGCACTTTAAATGTGGTGCCCTGCATGTTGAAGCAGCAAGGTGATGGAGTGGCGGGTGAAGCGACATGTTTCCTGGGAATGTATAATTAATGCGGTGAGTTTGGGACGAAACGGCGTGAGAAGCCGTCGGGTAAAGTGTTATTTTACCCACCCACTACCGAACTTAGTGCAAATCTGTGACGATTTCGTCCAGTGTCTTCCAGCTTCAGTGACAAGCTTTCTGAGTCCTCCCACTGCATTCCCCACCATGAGCAGTTCAGCTGCACAGAGCCAGCCCACGAGTGATTCAGGAGGGAGAAGTGTGTCTGTGGCAGGATCTTTCGGAGCCTTTTGCAAACATTCTCCCATACACATGGATCCTTCTTCCATCACATTCATCTCAATGTCCTGAGCATTTTCAATGCTGCCTACTCTTTCAGCTGTCCATCTGAGCTGACCTGCATCTGTGCCCACCCACTGATCACATTCCCATGCATGCTCCCACCCAACATGAGTCTCACTTCACTTTCGGTTATAGAAGCATGATGCTGGTAAAATTTGTCTTCAGCTGCCCTGTCCTTTCCCCTCCCCAATCACCCGTGCCCTTTCCCTCATCACTGTCGACTCCCCTGGCATCACCTTCCATTTCCCCACCATCACCTACCAGCCAGAATCCTTTTCTTTTGGAGATGTCCAGGTGAACATGCACGTTCCCTACCTTCCCAAGAATCCCATCCCCATTGACCTCCCCAACCTCCTCCTCCCCGTCCCCAGGGTCCACGTCTATCTCCAAGTCCCCACCAATCACCCTCGCCATCCCTTTTACCACTACTGTTGCACCCTCACCCTCCCACCCTACTGGCTCACTCAGCCCTCTCTCATTCTCACCATTCCTTCCTACCATGCCCACCCTCATTTCGCTCCCCAGGAGGTAGTCATCGACTCCACAGACCCCTCCCTTGCACGTTCACCTGGACGTTCCACCCTGGCTCCTTCCTCCCCCCTTACCCCTTCCTCCCCTGGACTCCTTCCTCCCCCTGCACTCCTTCCTCTTGGGGATTCCCTCTCCCCTCCAAACTCCTTCCTCCACCCGAAGTCCTGCCCCCTTCCGAACTCCATCTTCCACCTGAAGTCCTGCCCCCCCCCACCCCCCGAACTTCTTCCCTGAAACCTTGCTCCCCAGTTGCAGTAATCTCCTTCATTACACCCTCTTCCCCAGTACTTCCTCCCCCCACAACCTCACACTGCCCCGACCCCATTGTTGCCCCCTCTCAACATCATCTCCCCTAACATCATCGTTTGCCTCCCTCCTAACCCCAGCCCCCTGACACTATCATTCACCCCCTCCCAACCTTGCCTCCAGACATCATCGTTCCACCCTTCCCAACCTCACCTCCCCCAACACAGCTTCCCTTCCCAGTCCAACTTACAGCTTTCTCTCCAGCCCCTTGATGATCACCTGTAGCAGCCTATGGCCAAGATACTGATGTCCTGGAGCAGACCCTCAACGGTGACATTTCACCTTCTGTGAGCTGCTTAGTGGCAGAGCCACGTCCATATATATCCACCCAGCATGCGATGCATGTTCCTCCAGGGTCTCGATGCTGTAGGGCTCCAGCATCTTCTGTTCCTCCGATGTCTGCGATGTGGGCACGGCCCTGACATTAAATCCCGATTTCTGCACGTCAACATGTGTTTTCCCGTCGACATGGGCGGTAAATTTGATGTTTGGGGGGATGATTCCGGTAAGCTAGGCTTATAATGATACGGAGATGTATTAAAATGAAATTCCCAACACGGCAGCAGGAAACGCGACCCGCCATTGACAGGTAGAGCAGATGATTGCAAACTGGTTTCACAACGTTGTGAAACCGATTTTTGGCCTTCCTGTTATGTTGTCCGATCACACCTGCCATGATGCCCGATGCCAATGGGCACAGAAAATTCTGCCCACTGTCTCATAATCACAAGCTGATCATTTTGCATTCTTCATTTCCCCACACCTCCAAGATGGTTACTAGTACACTTCCTTCTTTCATGCAACAGAAGGTTGCACACGATTGCAGGCAGGAGACAGCCATTGAAGGAGGCTGAGAACACCTGCACATCCTCTTTCCCATCAAAGAAAGCATGCTGGCCACTCTGGTTAGGGGGAGAATCATGGCCATTGTGACTTACAATGCTGCAGAATACTTTATGCAGGGTTTCTTCACACTTTATCCTCTTTTCCTCCTTCTTGATTCTATCTTACCATACACACTATGCATGACAATCTGAAGATTCTTTCATCAACAGTTCAATTCCCTCTTCATACTAAAAGTTAACTTACATCCCTTTCGAGACAAGATGTAGTGATACCTGTTACTTAAAGCAGAGAAGCGCAACCTTCCTGATGATGTACCATCACTCAATTTGGCAAGCCTAGTTAAATAGATTAATTTGACATTTAAATAGTTCTGAGTGCATCCTGGATACCTATGGAGCAGCCTCATCATTTTGGTGCACTTACAGCTCCAAATGAGTGTGTGCACTATGCTTGCCATATTGATGTTTAGCACTCATTTTGCATCTGGAAAGCAGATGTGCCACCAATGATTTTCTAGGCCATCTTCTTTAATTCCTACTTGCACTCACAGTTGTTGCTCGCACTAAACAACAAACCTTATGAAATTTTCTGCAGCTCGGGTAGTTGGATATTGCAACCACTGCTCATTTGTTCATATGCTAGAAATGATCATACCTGTAATAGTTTGGTAGAATGGAGTATCTTCCTTTACAGTAGTTCTGTCCTGCACCAAAATAAACAAAACGCTATTAAGACACAGATTGCAACATATCAAAACATGTTAGCAATAATATATGCTTGTAGAACCGTGAACACCATCCCTGCAAGCTAGAAGGGTCTAATGTTTCTCTTGCTCTGGAGAAGCCATAGAATCAATTTTTATGAGACATCTTTCTTGTTATATTTGTTTCTAGTAGAAACTCATTGTTGTACAGATAAGTAACATTCCAAAATAAACAGTAGTAAGCGTTGGCACTCACATTTGGGGCAGATTTGACTTCCTCCATTCCCTGCAGTGAAGTTTCAGTTTCCTCATTCAGCATGTTCTCTTTCTCAAGCTGTTCCATTGTCTCTTTCTCTGTGGTGACTCGCACTTTCATCATATGGAATGGAGTGGGCACATCACCAACTTTAAAATGGACTGGGGTTCCTTCAAACCACACAGCATCGCACTCGCCTTGTTTAAACCCTGGTGGCTGGTAATCAGGAGGTGTCACTGTGAAGTGGAAAATAGATGGATTCTGATTTTTTTAAACCACTATTTATTTAATAAAATTTAAAATAAAAATTAAAATGTAGGGCAGTACTTCATAAATTCTAATGTTAACCTATTTACCAGATCAGTCATATTCTGATTGGATTGCAAAACAGGGTCAATGGATTACACCTGCTCTTATTTCTCACCAAATACAGATGCTCATCCTACCATTTGAATTGACACAGAATTTTATAATTATTTACTGCATTTACTGAGAACAAAAACAGTGTAAGGCCTTAAGTCTGTTTCCCAGTTAAAATAAGGAAACAGGATAGAAATTAGGGAAAATGAAAGAAATAACGTAAATCTGAAATAAACACAGAAAATGGTGGAATGTACATTAGGTCAGTCAGCAAATGTTAAGAGAAATACAGGTTATGATGTTTTAGCTTTGTGATCGGAATTGAACCACTGATTAATGGTGATTAAATAAGTTAAACAGAATTTTTACTGCATGGTATTCTGGGATTTTTTTGGGATTGAAGTCCCCACAAGGGCGACAAGATAACTCAATGTTCTGGCATCAATATACATCATCAAATACTCAAACAACCTCACTCACCACCTTAGCTCTCTTATTCTCTCATAGTACCTGGGTGCTGGCAACATTTGAAAACACTCAAAATTTTTCTTTACTTAAAGCCACTTATTTTTCCTGTTATTCTGCTTGTCTTCAAGGGCGCTTCTTTTAAAGGCACCTCTCATCACCACAGGATGCATGACTTTATACTGCAGAGATCTCAATTACACTCACAGGCCGGTAAAATTGTTTTTATCAGCCTTCTCGCCATTGTTCAACATTGGTGAAAATCCTGAGTCTTCAGGAAGAGGAGGCATTAGATTTAATAGGCAGATAGACAGAAGAATCTATAGGAGTGTCTAAGGTTGGAGATTGGCAAAGGCTGGACAAGGCTCATTATATGTCGTGCAAAAGCAAAATAATGCAGATGCTGTAAACGTGAAATAAAAACAAAAAATGCTGGAATAACTCAGCAGGTCAAACAGCATTTGTGGAGACAAACAGAATTAATGTTTCAGGTCAATGACCATTCATCAGAACAGCCATTACACGTCATATTTGCTTCCTGTGCTTTTAAAATATTGAAATTCTCCATGGAAAACTGGCAGCTGAAGTGAGGCAAGGAGAGCTCTGGAGAGAAGGCAAGTGTCTTCACAGGTTTGCTTGTGGGCCAGGAGCTCCCCTCCCACCGTCCCTCATCAGACTCCATGCCCATCATACGTGACCCCCGGGGGTCAAGGACTGGACAGGGTTGGGGATCAGATACCCCCGCCTCCACTTCCGGGATCGTGGATCAGACTGATCTGATCCTGCAGACTGCTCCAGAATGCTCCCTGTCTGATTGAAAGCCAAGTTAATCAGGCTGACTTCCGGGCAAACAGAGAACCTGTTTTACAGAGAAATTATTCCTTACATGCTAATTTCCATTCTGGGCAGAAAACCTATCAGGCCGAAAAAACACAAGGGGCTGAATTTTCCCCCTGTCAGAGGGAAGTTGATGGGCGGGCACGTACAGGCGGGCTTCCGATCGGCTTGCCCGGTCGGAGGCATGGCACCATTTTACGTGGGCGGGCCAATAAAGGCCCAGCATGACATCCGCAGGTAAGCGCTATGCACTCCTTGAGTGGGCTGGGGGGGGGTTCCTAAAATTGAGAGTGCGCTCTTTCACGTATGCGCACGAAAGAGCGCACTCATCTCCCTGAGGCTAAGTGCAGCCTCAGGGAGATCGGCTCTACATGTAAAAAAGATAAAATTAGAAAAATAAAAATTCCCTTACATGTCCCCTCATGTGACAATGTCACATGAGTTGGGACATGTCCATAATTTTTACACAATCTTTATTAAAATTTTTTAAAGCTTACATGAAATCTCATCCCGCCCGTGGGTGAGGTTTCATGTTTTTTCTAGTTCCTGCTGGAGCTCCTGGCCTGCCTGCCAATCTTACAGTTGGATGGGCAGGTCCTTTAATTGCTTAATTGATCCTGTCAATGGCCTCATTTGGCCATTGACAGGTCAGTGGGCACGCAGCTGATTGTGCTGCGCTCCTGCCTTCCTGAAAATTTAAATCAGTCGTGGTGACATCGGGAGTTCCCCCCGACGTCACCACGCATCATTTTACGCATCGGCGAGTGGGCCCCGCCCCCGCTCGCCGACTCGTAAAATTCAGCCCATGAAGTTAAAATTAAATGGTATATAGGGAAACCCGGACTTCCCGCTTTCCCCTCCAAAACTACACTTACATATCCTGCCCCTGTTAATAATTAGGCCACATTTCATGCTTTTCATGACGCATTTTTCATGACCTTTCATACTGCCAGATCAGCTGAGTATTTCTAACGTTTTTATTTCAGGTTTCTAGTATCCACAGTATTATGTTTTTATGTATGTAAAATTAGCAATGTCCCTGAACAAGAATGGCATGCAAAGAAAGAATGTGGAAATCCTGTAAGGCAATGGAGGAAAGGAAAAACACAACTTTAGCAAATACCATTGGGGGACAACTCCCACATCATGTTATTGTTCGACTGCAGTTGATCCAAACACCATAAGTGGGTGCTATGGATTCAGTAAGAACTGAATGAACGGGGGCACTGATAGGGCAATGAACAGGATCCCAAATGAATGGTGCCAGTTGTACTGATGAAGCATCCTCATGGATATAGGCTGGAAAGTTCAGGTAAATATTACAGGAGCCAATGCCATCTCAGACGACAAACAATGAAATACACGTGCAATGATAAGGACCCACAAAACTGTTTTGAAATCAAGGTGGTTGATAGCTATTGTTGAAGAATTTTGTGAGAAGAGTTTTGAAGATAATTATCTTCTTTGGAGAAACTGCATGAGCCAGGCAAAATGTGGGAGAAACTTGATGAAATAAGTAATAATGAACAGTGAGGAAGTTGAAGGAAAAAAAGCCTACCATAGCAAACTTGTCCAAAAATTATTTTGTAACTGAAATTTCAATGTTCATTCACTCCTGGAAGAAATAAATGAACACTGCAGGATGGGACAAGCCTTTTTATACTGTTTGGGAGTTGGGATGGCGACATAGGAATACTTCTAATGCTAAACAACATCTTACAGAGAAATTATCATTACATGCTAGTTTCCAAGAGGTGCAAGCCCATATAAGTATCACATGAGGGATGTCATATTCATAATTTGTGTCCCTGACTGCTGAGGGAGGCAAATAAGGAGATCGCAGGGGCTCTGACCCAAATTTTTAATTCTTCTCTGGCCATGGGGGAGGTGCCAGAGGACTGGAGAACAGCTAATGTGGTTCCGTTATTTAAGAAGGGTTGTAGAGAGAAGCCAGGGAACTACAGGCCAATGAGTTTCACGTCAGTGGTAGGGAAACGATTGGAGAAAATTCTGAAGGCGAGAATCTATCTCCACTTGGAGAGGCAAGGTTTGATCAGGGATAGTCAGCATGGCTTTGTCAGAGGGAGGTCATGCCTAACAAATTTAATTGAATTTTTTGAGGAGGTGACCAGGTGTGTAGATGAGGGTAATGCAGGTGATGTAATTTAAAAGGATTTGAGCAAACCCTTCGACAAAGTCCCACATGGGAGACTTATAAAGAAGGCAAATGAGCATGGGATACAGGATAATTTGATAAGGTGGATTCAAAATGGGCTTAGTTGTAGGAGACAGAGGGTGATGACAGAAGGCTGCTTTAGTGACTGGAAGCCAGTGTCCAGTGGAGTACCACAGGGATCTGTGCTGGGTCCCCTATTATTTGTCATTTATATAAATGACATAGATGACTAAGAGGGGGGTAGGATTAGTAAGTTTGCAGATGACACAAAGATTGGCCGGGTGGTTAACAGTGAGGTTGAGTGTCTTGGGCTACAGGAAGATGTGGACGGGATGGTCAAATGGGCAGATAAGTGGGAGATGGAATTTAACCCTGAAAAGTGTGAGGTGATACACTTTGGAAGGAGTAATTTGACAAAGAAGTATTCTATGAACGGCATGACACTAGGAAGTTCTGAGGAACAAAGGGACCTTGGCGTGTGTGTCCATAGATCTCTGAAGGCAGAGGAGCATGTTAGTGGGGTGGTGAAAAAAGCATATGGAACACTTGCCTTTATCAATCAAGGCATAGATTACAAAAGTAGGGAGGTCATGTTGGAGTTGTATAGAACCTTGGTGAGGCCACAGCTAGAGTACTGTGTGCAGTTCTGGTCGCCACATTATAGGAAGAATGTGATTGCACTGGAGGGGGTGCAGAGGAGATTCACCAGGATGTTGCCTGGGATGAAACATTTAAGTTATGAAGAGAGGTTGGATAGACTTCGGTGGTTTTCGTTGGAGCAGAGAAGACTGAGGAGGCGACCAGATCAAGGTGCACAAGATTATGAGGGGCACGAACAGGGTGGATAGAGTGCAGCTGTTTCCCTTGGTTGAAGGGTCAGTATTGAGGGGACATAAGTTCAAGGTGAGGGGCAGGAGATTTAGGGGGGATATGAGGAAAACCATTATTACCCAGAGGGTGGTGACGGTCTGGAATGCGCTGCATGGGAGGGTGGTGGAAGCGGGTTGCCTCACATCCTTTAAAAAGTACTTGGATGAGCACTTGGCATGTCATAACATTCAAAGCTATGGGCCAAGTGCTGGCGAATGGGATTAGGTAGGTAGGTCAGTTGTTTCTCACGTGTCGGTGCAGACCCAATTGGCCGAAGGGCCTCTTCTGCACTGTGAGATTCTGCGATAAGGATATTAATGAAACAAATATAAACCAAAACACTGCAAACAATGCATCAGTTAAAACCTTCATAAGGGAAGTTAACTGCATAAGTGCATGAAGCAGTCAGGAAGAAATAAATGCGTGGGAGTCAAACAATTCTTAAAATAATAAATGAAATTTACCTTCATCATAATAGAAGAGTTTCATTGTCAGAGACACATCATTAGGAAGAATTTCAAGGCTCTGCATCAAGACAAACAGCTTACGGATGAGCAGAATGGAAGCTTTCTTTGTATCTTGAAGGCTTACTTGTTTGTTTTTGCTGTACAAATTTAAATAAATTTGGGGTGAATGCCCTTGCAATTTTTTAGTGTATTTCTGGTGCACAAACTTTTTCTGGCAGAAGAATTGTACATAAGCCTACTGTGCTGGTTTTCTACCATTAAACCACCCTCCCCTTATATTCCATCTTATTACAGAATCACAGCGTGCAGAAGAGGCCTTTCGGCTCATCGAGTCTGCACCATCACATGAGAAACACCTGACCTACCTACCTAATCCCATTTACCAGCACTTGGCCCATAGCCTTGAATGTTATGATGTGCCAGGTGCTCATCCAGGTACTTTTTAAAGGATGTGAGGCAACCCACCTCCTCCACCTTCCCATGCAGCGCATTCCAGACTGTCACCACCCTCTGGGTAAAAAAGTTTTTCTTCATATCCCCCCTAAACTTCCAGCCCCTCACCTTGAACTTATGTCCCCTCGTGATTGACCCTTCAACTAAGGGGAACAGCTGCTCCCTATCCACCCTGTTCGTGCCCCTCATAATCTTGTACAACTCGATCAGGTCGCTCCTCAGTCTTCTCTGCTCCAGCGAAAATGACCCAAGTCTATCCAACCTCTCTTCATAATTTAAATGTTTCATCCCAGGCAACATCCTGGTGGATCTTCTCTAGACCCCCTCCAGTGCAATCACATCCTTCCTATAACGTGGCAACCAGAACTGCACACAGTACTCCAGCTGTGGCCTCACCAAGGTTCTACACAACTCCAACATGACCTCCCTACTTATGTAATCTATGCCTTGATTGATAAAGGCAAGTGTTCCATATGCTTTTTTCACCACCCCACCAACATGCTCCTCTGCCTTCAGAGATCTATGGACACACACACCAAAGTACCTTTGTTCCTCAGAACTTCCTAGTGTCATGCCGTTGATTGAATACTTCTTTGTCAAATTACTCCTTCCAAAGTGTATCATCTCACACTTTTCAGGGTTAAATTCCATCTCCCACTTATCTGCCCATTTGACCGTCTACTCAACCTCACTGTTAACCACCCGGCCAATCTTTGTGTCAGTCGCAAACTCACTAATCCTACCTCCCCTTAGTCATCTATATCGTTTATATAAATGACAAATAATAGGGGACTCAGCACAGATCCCTGTGGTACGCCACTGAACACTGGCTTCCAGTCACTAAAGCAGCCTTCTGTCATCACCCTCTGTCTCCTACAACTAAGCCCATTTTGAATCCACTTTATCAAATTACCCTGTATCCCATGTTCATTTGCCTTTTTTATAAGTCTCCCATGTGGGACTTTGTCAAAGGCTTTGCTGAAATCAATATAAACCACATCAACTGCACTACCCTTATCTACACACCTGGTTACCTCCTCAAAAAATTCAATCAAATTTGTTAGGCATGACCTCCCTCTGACAAAGCCATGCTAACTATACCAGATCAAACCTTGCCTCTCCAAGTGGAGATAGATTCTCTCCTTCAGAATTTTCTCCAATCGTTTCCCTACCACTGACGTGAGACTCACGGGCCTGAAGTTCCCTGGCTTCTCTCTACAACCCTTCTTAAATAACGGAACCACATTAGCTGTTCTCCAGTCCTCTGGCACCTCCCCTGTGGCCAGAGAGGAATTAAAAATTTGGGTCAGAGCTGCCAATGATCTCCTCTCTTACATCCCTCAGCAGTCTGGGACACAAATCATCCGGACCTGGAGATTTGTCCACTTTTAAGCCTGCCAACAACTCCAATACCTAGTCACTCCCTATATCAATTTGCTCAAGAACCTCGCAGTATCTCTCCCCTAGTTCGATACCTTCATCCTCATTCTCTTGGGTGAAGACAGATGTGAAGTATTCGTTCAACACTCTGCTGATGTCCCCTGGCTCCACCCATGGATTGCCCCCTTGGTCCCTAATGGGCCCTACTCTTTCCCTGGTTATCCTCTTCCCGTTGATATATTTAGAGAATATCTTGGGATTTTCCCTACTTTTACAAGCCAGAGCTTTCTCATATCCCCCTTTGTTCGCCGAACTGCTTTCTTAAGCTCCATCCTGCATTTCTGTGCTCCACTAATGCCTCCGCTGATTTGCTTCCGTTGTACCTGCTAAAAGTCTCTCTTTTCCTTCTCATCATATCCTGAATATCTCTGGTCATCCATGGTTCTCTGGGCTTGATACTCCTTCCTATCACCCTACAGGGAACATGTTGAGCCTGTACCCTCCCCATTTCCTTTTTGAATGCCCCCCACTGCTCCTCTGTAGATTTCCCCACAAGTAGCTGTTCCCAGTCTACCGTGGCCAGATTCTGCCTTATTTTACTAAAATCCACTCTCCCCCAATCTAAAACATTTTTTTGCAACTTGTCTATTTCTTTGTCCATAACAAGCTTAAATTGTACCATATTGTGGTTGCTATCACTAAAATGCTCCTCCACCACCACCTCAGCCACCTGCCCGGCTTCATTCCCCAGAATTAGGTCCAGCTCTGCGCCGTCCCTTGTTGGACCCTCTACATATTGACCTAAAAAGTTCTCCTGTACACATTTCAAGACATCTACTCCATCCAAGCCCTTAATGCTTCGTCTATCCCAATTAATGTTGGGAAAGTTGAAATCACCTAATATAATTGCCCTATTGTTGCTGTTTTTACACACCTCCCCAAATTGTGCACATATTTGCTCCTCAAATTCCTGCTGACTATCTGGGGGTCTATAATAAACACCTAACAACGTGGCTGCCCCTTTTTTATTCCTTAGCTCTACCCACAAAACTTCATTCGATGCTCCCTCCAAGGTATCATCTCTCCTTACTGCAGTAACTGACTCCTTAACTAACAATGCAATGCCTCCTCCTCTTCTACTCCCTCCCCTGTCTCGCCTGAAGATTCTATATCCTGGAATATTGAGGTGCCAATCCTGCCCCTTCCTCTTACTTGTGCCCTTTTCTGTATTTCTCCTACGAGTCTTGTGTGCCTTTATTTAAATCTATCAACCTTGAAATTACACCACATATGTACTTAAAAACACCCAGAATCTGGGCCCAAAGCAATTACATGGTTTAAACACTTGCGGAATTTTGGGCGTAAATGAATTACTTGTCCAACTACAATATTCTAAAGTCTCTTTGATCATTTACACTGGTCCATCGAACCCTGCACCCAAATGAATCTAGTCCAACAAATCTGGCTAAGTCCCCAACTCTCAAATGTGAGTAACTGCCAAATGTGGTTGTTTGGGGAATCTCTTAAATCAGAATCTCTGAAATCAGATTTTTAGGTGCAGCAGGAAATAAATTAATTTTCTGGTCTTTTAAATGCAATTTAAAAAAGTCCTCACCTGTGACCTACTCTGATTTTTCTGTTTCTTTGAATACATTTGTATGGCATCAGTGCTTTTCATATTGAAAATTAAAAAGTTTCCTCAATTGTAGGTTCTTAAACATGCTGAACCTGATGTGCATGAGTGATGATCAAATGAGTTGAAACTCAAATTTTAAGACTCAAGGAACTCATATCCTAACTAACCAGGACATTCTCCAACGCTACTAGCAACAGCTTGATATAGTCATACTTATTGAATCATACCTTAAAGACAATGTCCCAGACACCATCACCCTCATCATCCCTGGGTATGTCCTGTCCAACCGGCAGGACAGACCCACCAGAGATGGTGGCACAGTGATATACAGTCGGGAGGGACTTGCCCTGGGAGTCTTCAACATTGACTCCAAGTCCTATGAAGCCTCATGGCATCAAGTCAAACATGGGCAAGGAAACCTTTTGCTGATTACCACTTACCACAACACCCCCTACCTCAGCTAATGAATCAGTACTCTTCCATTTGGAACACCAACTGGTAGAAGTACTGGGGGTGGCAAAGGCATAGAATGCACTCTGGATAGGGGACTTCAATGTTCAACACCAAGAGTGGCAAGGCAGCACCACCACTGACTGACCTGACCAAGTCCTAAAGGACATAGCTGCTGACTTGGTCTGTGGCAGGTGTTGAGGGAACCAATAAGAGGGAATAGCCTGCTTGACCTCGTCCTCACCAATCTACTGTCACAGATGCATATGTCCATGACAGTATTGGCAAGAGTAACCACTGGACAGTCCTTGTGGAGATGAAGTCCTGTCTTCAAATTGAGGATACCTTTCACCGTGTTGTATGGCAGTGTGCTAAATGGGATAGATTCAGAAAGGTCTAGCAACTCAAAACTGGGCACCCAGGAGGTGCTGTGGGCCATCAGCAGCAGCAGAGCTATATTCAACCACAATCTGTAGCCTCATGGCTTGTCATATCCTCCAGTCTATCATTACCATCAAGCCAGGGGATCAATTCTGGTTCACTGAAGCTTGCAGGGTGGCATGTCAGAAGTAGCACCAGGCATACCTAAAAATGACATGTTAGCATGAAGCTACAACACAGGACTACTTGCATGCCAAATAGCGAAAGCAGCACGCAACAGACAGAGCTAAATGATCTCACAACCAACAGATCAGATCTAAGCTCTGCAGCCCTGCCACAACCAGTCATGAATGATGGCTGACAATTAAACAGCTAACGGGAGGAGTAGGTTCCACAAATATCTCTATCCTCACTAACGGGGGAGACCAGCATATCAGTGCAAAAGACAAGGCTGAAGCATTTGCAAATATCATCAGCTAGAAGTGCTGAGTAGATGATCCATCTCGGCCTCCTCCTGTGGTCCCCAGTATCACAGATGCCAGTCTTCAGCTAATTTGATTCACTGCACAAGATATCAAGAAACTGCTGAAGGCACTGGGTACTGCAAAGGCTATGGGCCCTGGCAACAGTGCTGAAGACATGTGCTCCAGAACTAGCCGTGTCCCTAGTCAGGCTCTTCCAGTACAGCTACAATATTGGCATCTACCCGGTAATGTGGAAAATTGCCAGGTTTGTCCTGTACACAAAAAGCTGGACAAGTCCAAGCAGCCAATTACCACCCCATCAGTCTACTTGTGATCATCAACAAAGTGATGGAAGGGGTCATTGACAGTGCTATTAAGCGGCAACTACTCAGCAATAACCTCTTCACTGATGCTCAGTCTGGGTTCTGCCAGGACCACTTCACTCCTGTCCTCATTACCTTGGTCCAAACATTGACAAAAGAGCTGAACTCAAGAAGTGAGGTGAGAGTGACTGCCCTTGACATCAAAGCAGCATTCAACAGAGTGTGGCATCAAGGAGCCTCACCAAAACTGAAGGCAATGGGAATCAAGGGAAAAACTCTCCACTGGTTGGAGTCCTAACTAGCACAAAGGAAGATGGTTGTGGTTGTTGGAGGTCAATCATCTCAGTCCCAGGACATCTCTGCAGGAGTTCTCAGGATAGTGTCCTAAGCCCAACCATCTTCAGCTGCTTCATCAATGACCTTCCCTCTGTCATAAGGTCAGGGGTGCTGATGATTGCATAATGTTCAGCACCATTTGCGAATCCTCAGGTATTGAAGCAATAGTGTCCATATGCAGCAACGCCTGAGCATTATTCAGGCTTCGGCTGATAAGTGGCAAGTAACATTCGCGCCAAACAAGTGCCAGGTAATGACCATCTCCAACAAGAGAGAATCTAATCATCTCCCCATGACATTCAATGGCATTACCCCACTGAATTGCTAATACCCCACTATCAACATCCTGAGAGGATTACCATTGACCAGAAGTGGAACTGGACCAGCCATGTAAATACTGTGGCTACAAGAGCAAATCAGAGGCTGGGAAACCTGCAGTGAGTTACTCACCTCCTGACGCCCCAAAGCCTGTCCACCATCTACAAGGTATTATTCAGGAGTGTGATAGAATACTCTCCTCTTGCCTGGATAAGTGTAGTCCAAAAACACTCAAGAAAGTTGTCACCATCTAGGACAAAGCAGCCCACTTGACTGATAGCTTTTACATCAACTATAGTGTTCAATCCCTCCAATACCAATCCTCAGTGGTAGCGGTGTGTAACATCTACAAGATGCACTGTAGGAATTCACCAAGACTTTTTCTAGGGTTGCCAACCCTCCAGGGTTGGCCTGGAGTCTTCAGGAATTGAAAGTCAATCTCCAGGACATTGCTGTGTGCAATGCTAGAGAAAAATCATCGGGACATTGAAAAATATTGTTTTTATGTCATTTTCTTTGAACATTTCTCTTTACCAGATATAAAAATATTGAAAATGGGGAATAAAAAGGCGGTTTAACTGACAGTCAAGCATCATCCAATTGGATAATGAGTCTTTTTGCTTTCCAATTGGCTTAGGAAAGTAGTATGTCACAAGGGTGAATGTGTTGGCCAATGAACCGCTACAGTCATGTGATGAAACTTCCAGGAATGCATTTAATTACAGTTGGCGACCCTTACTTTTTCAACAACACTTTCCAAACCTGTGACCTCTACCAGATGCATGGGAACACCACCTGCAAGTTCCCCTCCAAGTTACACAACGTCCTGACTTGGAACTTTATTGCCATTCCTTCACTGTCGCTGGGTCAAGATCCTGGAACTTCTTTCGCAATAGCATTGTGGGTGTACCTATACACATGGACTGCAGCGGTTCAAGGTGGCAGCTCACCACCACCTTCTCAGGGGCAACTAGGGATGGGCAATAAATGCTAGCCCAGCCAGTGAAGCCCACATCCTGTGAATGAATTTTTAAAAAAATCCCCAGTTTCAGTTGGGATGCAGCTGACATATTATTTGAATTCAAAATGTTTAAATAGTGTACAGATCTATGGTTTCTTGATTCAGATGTGTCTTAACCAGATAAACAAGCCATAAAAAATTGTCTCGAAATTGGGAACAAAGGTCTACATAGGCTGAACACATCAGGATTAACAGAAGAAGAGCTAAAGGATCCCAAAAGATATGGACTACATTGGAAGACCTGTTCAGAATCAGGTTAAACTTCCATAATCATCAACTAGAGTTTATGTCATTTCAACAACAGCCTACAGAATCCATAGACCACTTCGTCAGCAGATGCTGACTGCATGTGCTGTGATTTCTCAGACACAGAACTAGCAGACAGAATTGTTGAGTTGGTCATCCCAGCCATTCCCATGGAAGCGTTCCAGAAAGATCTGCTAGACAATCCCAAAACATATATCATTGAAGAACTACTCAAGGATGGAGTAGATGTGAAGCGAGCCTTGCAGGTCGACAAGCTTACAGGTCCACCAATTGTTGACACACTCGCTAGAACATCTAAGCCCAGCAAGCCATGTGGAAGGTGTGGTCTTGTGCATGCACCATGGGAATGCTCAGCTTTCTACTAGTTCTGTAAAACATGTGGCAGAAAGGGCCAGTGGCAGCAGCAGTGCACTAGAGCAAAGGCTGATGCAGCTACAAAGAGCCATGCACTGATCCAAACAGACCGTACACAACAGGTATCTTCAAGCAATAAGAATGACTACCCGGTATCCTGTCAGAAACATATACATAAGGTGACTGACAAACCAGAAAATGACGGTGATGTGAATGACGAGACGAAGAACAGTGAACACATATTTCAAACCGTCAATCTCCCGGAAAACACAGATACCATCTCACTGTCTGAAGTGTTTGCCAAGATTCTAATTATCTGCCCGAAGAAAATTGGTAACTACTTGATATTGGCCAAGATTGACATGGTGACAAGTACCAGTATACTACCCCTACGAATTCTAAAAGACATGTATCTACAGACATGGAAGGCCATGGCGAAACCTACTACTTTCAATGTGTAACGGTTCACTAATTCCATGTGCAGAATTGATCATCCTGGAGTGCAAGTACAATCAATCCTCCTGGCTGCCACAGATGTTCTACATTGTAGATACTAAAGACATAGTGATCACAGGTCTACCAGCATGCCTTGACCTCCTACTACTAACAATCTATGGAATTAATCAGACTTTACAGGGCAGATCTATCACCTCAGTTCAGGACCTAACATTGGAATATCCAGAATGTTTCAGCAAAATTAGCAGTTTCAAGGGAGCTGTAGCATTACACTTGCAGGAGAATGCAAGTCTGTCCATTGATCCATCACGTAAGTGTAGCATCCACTTACAAGATAAATTTAAGGCTGAACTAGGCAAAATGGGGAAAGACAGAATCATTAGAAGAGTATAAGAACACAGTCTGGTGCAGCTCAATTACATGTGCCATAAAGAAAGACAGATCATTGAGAGTATGCCTCAATCCACGACGTTTAAACGCAGCTTTGAAACATCGCCCTTACAAAATACCCACATTATGAGTTAAATCCAAGATTTGCAGGTGCAAAATTCTTCTCGAAGCTTGATGCCAAACAACGCTATTGGTTGGTGCATCTCGTGGAGAAGTCCCAAGAGCTTACTACATTTCGTACCCATACTCATACCCAGATGATACTGTTTTAAACTACTTCCTTTCGGGCTGTTAGCCAGGATCTCTTTCAAGCTCACATAGGCCGCATTACATGCACTATGCCAGGCTGCATCTGTATCGCCGATGACATTGCTGTTGTGGGCAGAGTAAAGCAAAAACGTGACCATAATCTGCATTTATTGATGCAAGTGGTATGTATTGAAGAACTGGTGTTCAACATTCTGAAGTGTGCCGTCAACATGCAGATCAATTTCTTCGGTTCTATTTACTCCATTGCTGGCAAACGTCCTGATGCAAGTAAAATAGAGGATATTAAAGCCACGCCAACTCCTCAAGATAAGGACGATCTTCAAAGATGTCTGATCTCTTTAATATCTTGTCTCTATATATTCCCAATTTCACTGAAAAATTTTAATCGCTAAGGAAATTGTTGAGAAAGGACGTGCCTTTCCTGTGGCACAAAAACTTCTTCAAAGCATTGAAACAGGCATTATCAGAAGCACTGACTTTGCAATTTTGTGATCCTAGGGAGGTAGATGCTTCATAGAAAGGTTTGCGAGCATGCATACCACAAGAAGGAAACCCAATTTCATTTGCTTTAAAATCTCTTTCTGTAACGCAATCCAACTACTCCAACATGGAGCGAGCAACATTAGCTTTGATGTATGGAATCATGTATTTTCGTATCTATCTGTTTGGCAAAAGACTTGTGGTAGAGGCCGACCACAAGCCACTGAAGATGATTTGGCAAAAGCAATTGACCAGTGTACCACCAAGATTGCAACGTCTCTTGTTAAAGACTCATGGTTACGAATATGAGATTAATTACAAGCCATGTAACTTGATGGCCACATCAGATACACTTAGCAGACTGCCTAACCCAGCGAAAACAGAAGATGTATCCTTGGATCTACAAGTTGACTTCACTGACATCAAACTTGAAGATGTTCTCCAAAGTCATCTGATACATTTTGAACAACTCAAATGACAGCAGCTACAACGGCAAAAGATTCTACACTATAGAAACTGTGGAAAACCATCATTGAAGGATGGCCTGATTCAAATCAGCATATCCACAAAGACGTGAAACTATTTTGGCCTTACTGGGACAGGCTAGGCATCTTCCGGGGAGTCATTTTTAAAGGCAGGCAGACCATCATGCCGGAATCTTTGTAACCTGATATTCTTCAACAACTTCATCACTCACACATGGGCATAGATCAGATGAGAAGACTCGCAAGAGAGAGACAGTCTATTGGCCAGGTATGACATTGAAGTCGTTGTCAAGAAGTATGAGGCATGTCAAGAGCATATGCCAAGTCAGCACAAAGCATCATTGATTCCTCATGAAGTTCCTACCCATCTTTGGTCCAAAGTCGCATCCGAACTCTTTCATGTCCATGGCACTGACGTCATCGTCATCGTCGTCTACTTTACCAAGTACCTAATTAGTCGCCAAGTGCACAATATGTCAAGCACAACTATTGCGCACGCTTTAAATGCTATCTTCAGTTTAAATGGTGTGCCTAAAGAGATCATTACGGAAAATGGTCTGCAATTTATTGGTAAGGCATTTCAAGATATGTGCGTGAAGTGGAATATTGATCACACTACTTCTTCTCCTCACTACCCTAAATTTAACTGAATGAATGATTCCCATGGTGAAATCCCTACATCTCAAATGTAGCCAGACCAAGCAAGATCTACACATTGCAATATTACATCTGAGAGCAACACCTTTTAAGTGCAACTATTCCATCACCGGCAGAGCTCATGTTTCACAGACCAGTGCATACCAGTCTACCTACTCTTACCCATTCTACTCTCCAGAAACTAGAGAGCAACTTTTAAAACTGCAAGAGAAGATGACCAACAAGCACAATAAAAATGCGGGTCCAGAATTGCCAAGTTTACAGTTGGGACAACAAGTTCGCATCCAGGATCCCACAGAAGGTATGTGACAACCAGCTGAGGTGACAAGGATTTGCTCAGAATCAAGATCTTCTGAAGTAACTATACTTCAAGGCGCAACAGTGAGACATAACCAAGGACAAATCAGATCCATTCCAGCTCAACTATTGTGCAGCTGCATAGAGGACTAGATCCCAAATGCAACAAGGAACAACATTCAAGATTAACAATCCTACAGATCACTGAGCAATTAAAGACAAGGTTATCATTACAAGATCTGGGCATATTAGCAGATCACCTCTATGCTTTAGAGACTCATAGATCCATCAGTTCTATACGTTTATGTTATGGTAACTAAATATGAAGATATATTATAAATAGTTCTACTTCTCTGGAAGGGGGAAAATATCTTTAAAAAAAAGGGGGTGTTGCAATATGCCTTTAAGGGATTGTAGCATGACATCACTAGGTCTTGAGATCCAGTTTAGTTTCACTTTTGCTTAGAGCAGAGACAGCTCGGTTGATGTTTTCAAGCTTTGTGCCTCTGTATAAATGTTCCCATGTGCCTAGTCTCAATAAATAAACCCACTGCATTTTTACATAATCCCTCATGAGCGATTGGTGCCTTTATAACATCATAAAATCATGACAATAGGATAGATAGAAACATTTACTCACATGAAGTGCAGTTAATTACCTTAAAATATCCAGCTTTGGTCCATCTGCAGTGTATTTGAATTTAAACTGGTAAGACTCAATTATGCTCTGTAGATAGACATGGGATTAAATCCAATTATAGTTATCTGTTGTTTGTACTCATAGGCAAAAATAAAAAATTGTATTATATAAACATTTTCACAAAGTATAAATGCTTACATTTGGATCCTCGGGATCTCTATGAACCTAAAAATTCAAATTCACAAAATTTGTACTTCAAGGAGAGCATATTCTTAAAAAAATGAACATTTAAATAATTGTTATAGCTACAATATACAGATAAATATATTCATATATATGTCAAGAATATTAAATAATCAATGAGGAATGACCAATTTTCAGTCAATATTCAAGCCTTTTCCCCCTTTTTGATCCATGTATGACTAGAACTGTCATGAATTTTCCCTTTTTTGTATCATTTTCCTCTCTCTTCAATGTAGTAGTTTGACAGGAACTAGTAACCTACCAATACCTTGTCCAAGTGATTATTCTTCACAGGTGAGCCAAGACAATGGCCGTGAAATTCATGGGGCTGTTAATTCAGAGCAGAGGGGAGGAGTTAGGGATGGAAAGCCCCAAGATACGGGTTTCCTTAAAGTCCTGTGGGTTTTTATTGAAGGAGATCCTTTAGATTTTTTTCTCCAGATTCCCTGTTCGACAGCCAGCCAAGTTGGGTGGGAAATTAAAGGCATTTTGATATCTTGTGTATTTCTGTGATGCTGTAAGGCTTCCCTTTGTTTCTTTTTAATATGTATTATCTTTATACTTGAATCAAAATGCAGCCAGTTGTGAGGTGGACCAACGTCCTGAGCTCAGAACCGGGTAGCAGGAACATGTAGTACGGAATTCAGCAGAAGAGAGAAGATTTTTGACTGAAGACATTGATTCTGAGGCTTATATGGAGCTTAAAAAAAAGACATGCACATGGACACAGATGTGTCAGAAAATGTCACCGGACACCCTGATTACAGAAACTGACCTGATAAAGGCCCCTCAGATATGTGTGAATGGCTTTCTTCCTGCCTTACCAAGATACATGAATCACATCCATTGCCGGAAGGTACCTGGAGACGCCACCTGCTGAGAACAGGAAATGGCCATGTGCAGGCCGCCTTTGCATGGCCAGGGTGGGATTGATAATCCAATTAGATGACTCGATCTAAAAAATTGGGTCGTAACTTCCAACTAGCATCAGCTGTCCCGCAGGAATTAGAAGAAATAAATGCACAGTTAACAGGTCTTGAAAATTACGCTGACCCTTCCGTTCGCAGGAGCTGCTTGGAGCCTGCATCAAAAAGCTCCTCGCAGGCCACAGCGAAGTGCAGCTCCGGCAGATTCAAGGAAGCCATGCCCTCTTTTATTTTTACAGCATTTGCTGCTGTAAAGCAGGTAGGTTTAAAGGGCCAGTGAAATTGACGGGCCAGGGAGAAGGTAAGCGTCTAAGGTAAATGGGTAGGATTTGAGGGATGGGGGTGGAGTCCAAGGTCAAGGGCAGGGTGGGTGGGTTGGAGGGTGGGGAGCATTGGAGGTTGGGGGTTCAGAGGTTGGGGTAGTGGAGGGAGAGGTCGGAGATTGGGGGAGTCAGAGGTCAGAGCGGTAGGGTTGGAGAGGTCGGGGGGATGGGGGCTGTGTGTTCAGGAAGGTGGGGGTTGGAGGGGTCAAGGTGGGTGGGTGTCGGGGGAGTGGGGGAGTCCTGTGGTGGGGGTGGGGGAGTTTGGGGTAGGGTGGGGTGGAGTCTCATGGGGTTGGTCTGGGTCTTTACAATAGTTATCCAGAAGTTAGAAGAGGTTTGTTTTAATTCTTCTAACTTCTTTTGAGTAACTATTGGGAACCCTGGCGGAACCATCAGAAGTTTGCGATTTAAACTGCATTTTCGGATGTTCTCAGCACAGGGCATTTATCTAGGGGAAGTGTGCACTTCTAGACAATTGCCGTGCAAATCCTTATCTGGGAACTTGTAAGAGGGATTCCCCAGTGCATGTTTGGGGTACCCCCCAAATCCGATGCTGGGGAGCTCGGAGGTTACTGTCCATTACCTTATATGCCAAGAGACCAGGGTCAGAAAGGGATATAAAGCCATAGCTCCAAAGGACATTGTGGCTGCGAGGAAGTGTGATTTCACTGTAAGTCATGTGGAGGAATTGTTCAGCGGGCCAACCACCAAGAGATGAGCTCCTGCATGCAGGTCTTACTAAGCAACTGGTGTCATAAGTATATAGTATTGCTTAGTGAGTTAATAAAGGCTTTTCACATAATGTGGAAATTGCGTCCATAGTTTGTTTCTTGTCATTGATACCAAAGTACGCGGTGAGGACCTTAGATGGTAGTGAGAATCCCTGGTTAACAGTCTTTCTGAAAGCCTGCAGTACAAGTATGCAACTGAAGAGCAGGTGGGTCTAGTTTTGGCTTAGGGAGGGAGGGGTGGAGAGGACTCTGTGTTCAGGAGTTATAGGGTGAGTTGGATATTGTGATAGAAGGGATCAGGGGAAGGTTAAGGATCAGAGATTTTGGAGGTAGGGGGTAGTACAGATCGCAGGGTGTGTTTACAGGGTAACTTTTTGATATGGGAGGTAACATTCTCATTTGTCTTGGCCCACAAGTAATGTTGTAAAGGCCCTTACCTAATGGATTCAAACACTTCCTGCCATCTTTTGGTTTAAAGAGAGGAATATCAACTATGACTTCCAATCAGGATCTGTTGTCCTCTGCTGGAGCTGCATTTGTGGTCATTGGATGAAGGTGGAATTAGGCATTATTGTGATGTCTCCGTGGTTGAGTGGCCTACCATCATGCACTGACTTGTCTCACACATAAAGAATGGCCACTTGGGGGTAACAAAGCCAGGAATCAACACCATCAAGATAGGAGGAAGGGAGAAAAAAATTGGAAAAGAGGAGAAAAAATAGAGAGACTTCGTACTCACAACCTGAAAAAAAAGCCTACAATTGTAGTTGAAACCTTAGGAGTTAAAAATTGCCATACGTACAGCCTACAATACGTACAGCCAACAATTGTAGTCATACATACAGCCTACAATTGTAGCCATACGTACAACTCCTTACGTACAGCCTGCAATGTGTACAGCCTACAATTGCAGTTGAAACTTTAGGAGTTAAAAGTTGCCATACCTACAACTCCTCCAGTGTAATGAATATTTAGAAATTAGACAATTTGTTGACATAACAATTGCACCTTAGTGCCTTCTTAATGCCCCACTAATGCTAGCACTTTTTTTTTTAAAAAATAAATACAGCAGTGCATCAAATACTATTTATAAATAAAATCAGAAAAAAATTGGAAATCAGCATTAGGTTCGCCAGCATCTGTAAAGAAAAAGTGAAGGAACTTGCACTATATTTTGCCTCTCATGACATCAAGGTGTCCCAAAATGCTTACAGCCGATGCATTACTTAGTTATAATCTGTAGACAATGTTGTTTTGTAGGCAAACGTGGCAGCCAATTTATTCACATGAGAGTCTCAAAAAAGCAATGAGATAATTAACGATATAATATGCTACTGATGGTGGTTCAGGGATAAGTGTCAGCCAGGATATGAGGAGAAATTCTCCACTCTTCTCTGAATAGTGCCATGGAATCTTATACGTCCACGTGAGAAGGCAGACAGGACCTTGATGTCTGATTTGAAAGATTTTGAACAAAACTTTAAACCATTTTCTCCTTTTACAGTTACTGACAAACCTGCTGTGCACTTCCAAAATATTCTATTTGCACTTCATTTTCCAACATGCACATTTTTTCATTTTCATCCTTATTTAGAAATTATCTTATTAATAGTTTCAGGAGTATAATATCATTACATTACTGTATCAAATTTCATTCACTTTGTCTTGTTGAATAATACCAGACAGCAAAATACTAGTCTTAGAAATCTGAATTAATTTGTAGTTTCAAAATCTTATGTCTAATAACGAACATATAATTTTTTGAAATGTACTTACTCCCAGAATAATTGTGCGCAACTATCAATGAAAAAAAACACAAAAATCTTGTTTTTTATATAATCTAAGGAATAAATAATTACTGTGCACATAAATTTGTGAGATTTAAATAGACATAATAAACTATAACTTCATATTTATGTTACTGACACCCTTCAAAATTAACATATTAAAAATTGTGAACCTAAAATAGCTGGAACCTATGCTCTAAATTCACAAAATGAAGAATTAAAAGATAATTTTGTGTCAAATGCAAAATTAACTTACAAATCTTTTCTCCAAAGCATCAAAGCATCCCATCATCCTGGAAAGAAGCATTTAAGTAATTATATTCAGCAAAGTGAATGAAGATGTTAAGTAAAATTTGAATATTCCAGGTCTATATTTCATATAATATGGAGAGTTGATCTCCTAACCCAATAAATTGTGCCCAAAGCATCATTGAGATACATTACATTTATTTCACAGAATTATAATGGGGGAATAGTAATCTGCCAGGCTAGGCGGTTACCTGTACCTGCGGCAGGTTGGAAGTGTAGAAAATGTCACATGTTAGGGAGTCGGCAGGAATCATCAACATCCTCATTTAACTTAAGCATATTTGGTAGTGTGCAGGAAACTCCCATGGAACTGGTGCATATGCTATTAACATAAGCTAAAGCAACTGAATGCATTTTGAACACTGGATTCTGTCTTTAACTGTCAGCGAACTGGTTTCCAGGGCTTCCTGAAAATTGCCAGGTTGAACAAGACAAGAAGACAGCAGGTTTGACAAGCCTGAGCAATTAACAAGCTGGAAAGCTTCAAAATACTTAGGTTATAGCTGTTTCTCTGCCTAAGTGAAAGGCTTTTCTCACAGGACTTGTTCTTTGAGTGTTTTCATTCCTTTGAACATCACTTCTGCTACTTTTGAGTTTTTTCCCCATTGATTTTCATTCCCAGCAGTCAGCCTTCTCAGCAGCATGCAGCTCTACCTCAGACCTCTGATGAGGACCAAGAGGAGCAGTACCCGCAACAGCAGCAGTAGGAGCAGCTCCTCAACGGCTCAACGGGGGACAAAAAGGATGGAAGTTTGTGCAAGATACCCAAGAAGCTGCCATAATGCCTTCTGCACCAGATCACCCACAGATATTTGCACCTCCAAGTAAAGTCAGCGGATGGCTCTTTGGAGATAAGGGCTGCCCTTTAAAGAAGTGGCTTATAAAATCTATGAGCAGCCCTACCACTGACACCCAGGAAAGGTATAGTCAAAGTCACATGAGCACAAGAGTGGTCACTGAGCAAGCCATCAGATGCTGAAAATGCAGTACAGATGCTTGGACAGATGTCTTTTGCTATACACCAATGTCCAGAGTGTTTGTGTTCTGCTGCGCCTTGCACAACAGGAAGGACTGGATTTGCAGGAAAAACAAGTTGAAACCATGCTGCATCTTTGGCGGAGGAGGAAGAAAATGAGGAGCAACAGAGGGAGGAGGGACAGCCTGATGTGGTGAGGTTACCTGCAGCTTCTTACTTAGCTGCTAGGGATGCCTGGGACAGACATATTCAGGCATGCTTCAGCCAACTTACCCCCTGACTCCTCAAACCCTGTCCACCATCTATAAGGACAAGTTAAGATAATGGAATACTCACAGCTGCCTGGATGAGTGCACCATTCAAGAGGTTCGACACCATCCAGGACAAAGCAACCCTCTTGACTGGCACCCCATCCACCGCCTTAAACATTCACTTCCTCCATCACAGGCACATAATGGCTGTACCATCTACAACATGCATTGCAGCAACTTGCCAAAGTTCCTTTGATACCACATTCCAAACCTGTGACCTCTACCACCAAGAAGAACAAGGGCAGCAGGCACATAGGAACACCACCACCTACAAGTTCCCCTTCAAGTCACATACCATCCTTACTTGCAATTATACTGTTCTTTCACTGTTGCTAGGTCACAATCCTGGAACTCCCTCCCTAACACCACATGGACTACAGCGGTTCAAGAAGGTGGCTCACCATCATCTTTTCAATGCCAATTAGGAATGGACAATAAATGCTGGCCTTTGCTAGCAATGTCCACATCCTATGAACAAATAAAAAAAAATTGATTCAGTGCAACCATGTGGTACACCAATGTTGAACCCAATGTGCCTACGCCCCCACCCCCCAACACAAAGCAGTCCCACATCTCTCTCACTGACATCCACTGCTCCTCTTATACTCTTGTCATACCATTTTCCTTAAGGTTGAGGGCACCTGGCAATAATTGGAAGGATGAGACAATGAAGCTTTTAAATAAAGTTTATTATTTGTGAACACTGAATATAAAAGTGACAATTTAATCGTGTTAAACATCCAAGTGATTAAACATCCAAGCGATTACCCTTGTGCAACTACGATTTCTTTCTCTTCTTTTTCCTAATACTTTTTTGTACACTTACTGCTGTGGCTTTAGCAGGGCTCAAAGCATGTTGCTCATTCCGCTGTTCTGACTGCTGAGAAGTTTGTGCCCGCCATCCTTGGGGTTTTGGAGTCCACCAGGGCCCTGGAAAGATTACCTCACCCACATATGTGCAAGGGCAGACTTGGCTATGAAATAAAAATCAAATCAGGAGGCAGCATGTGGGACCCTGACTGTGGATGAAATCAAGGAGGAAGGAGAGGAAGCACTTTGAGTCCCCACTTCCATGTCTCCTTCTCCATTTTAATTCTCATGGCCCTCACCTGCACTTTCCTGCTAGCCAAGAGCTGAAGAGCACTTTGCTGCACTTCAGTGAGGCATTGAATGGCCAAGATGAGGCTGTCCTCATGATTTTGCAGGCCATTGGTCAGGGCCAGCATGCACTTAGTTACCTGCTGTGCCTGAAGCTCCTCCCAAACTAGATATCAGTGCAAAGGTCTGAGACATGATGGCACTCATGGTGGAGATGGTCTTCTCTAATTTTTCTCCAAATTTACACAATGACTCTGGAAATGCTGACAGAACCTCACACATTTCCTGTTACTGCACCAGAACAGTCCTCTTTGTCAATAATCCTTGAGGCTCAGCATCTGCCTCCTGCTGACACACAGTCTGGTGGGTCTCCACCAAAGATTCTTCACTGCTGTCCCTCTCTTCAAAATCTGCTCATGCTCACTTTTAATGCGTGCCTCACTATGTAAGTCCAACTATGTGATTTGATGCCCCACTGACGCTGATGGAGGATGCACACGAGGCTTGTGGTACTAACACATCTTTTGAGGACACTTTGTCCTTCTCTGGCACCAGCTCCTGAGGAATGCTTGCAGGACATGTGGGGGGTGAAAAACATAGGGAGGAAGTTAATGTTTGTGAAGGGGGTTTCAGGCTCCGGCTGGAGAACCAGCAGGAGTTCTGCATCGCTTCCACTGTGGAAGGCCTGCTATATTAAGTGTCCACCAGGCACTCAATTGGCCCATGTCAGGCCTTCCACAGGATTAAGGACCCCAGTAGCCCTCCATGGCCATCGGTGCCACCAAGAGCGGTGTCCTGCTAATGCACCCAGCAGCGGCCCAGGATAAACAAGTGACCCCAGGCCAAAGTTGTGAGGGCGGAATGGGGTCACAGGGTGAGGGTCATGGGAGGCACGTCAGAGGCAAGAACAGGGGGTGACTTTCTGCAGTCCCCCACTTCTCGATGCTGGGTATCTTAAACAGGCACTTGAACAAGGAATTCCCCCCAAGAGCCTGCAAGCAAACCCTTGGTTTACTTTTTAGGCTTCCCATGTGGCGACTTCCCTGGCCACCGCATTAATTGCCCACTTAAGGACTTCAAATGGTGTACAGGTAGCAGGCATTCCACAAGCCTTCCTACCACAATCTTCAATTGGGTGGAGGTGGGAAGGCAAGTGGTGTCCCAAAACCACACCATCTTGTCCGATTAAATGACCCACGCTTCCGGGGAGATGGGGGGAGGGGCATTAATTTCCGGCCATGATTTAGAACTGACAAGATGAGAGGTTTCTCAGTTCTCATTATCTAGACCATTTTCCATTGCCTGCTGACATCAAGTCAACACATCACAGAATTGCTGAAAAAAGACATGTGTAAGCTTTTCATCTTGCACTGATCAGGACATTCACAAGAATACCAATATATGGGGAAAACAACAATTTATACTGTATATGAAGAGATTGCTGATTGGTTGGCAAATAGCATTGCCATGGAGAATGCACCAGTGATGGTGACTGACAGTGCACTGCCAAGCAATGTTTGAAATTTAAACCAGGCAGCTTGACCCTCATTGATCAAGGGATTGCCCTGAGGAATGAGTCAGCGAATGGCTGTCACTTATTTTGTTTAGCTGAAACAAACGCAATGTACGTACATGTTTTTCTGTCTGCAAAAAACGTGGCCCTGTGTACTAATATAAGTAGCTTCCAGTACACGCAAATGCGCCACATTGCAAGCCTGGCTGACAATCTTAAATTTGCTGTCAGTGTAATTCGTAACGCACTTGAGAATTATTTAGCAAATGTTGTCTAATCATGGAATCACAACTAATGTTGGACACTGTGTTTTGAGTTTTGTAAGCAAGGGCTGTTTGGGTACAGCCTGTACATTGCCCATTCTGAGGGCATGCTGTTTGATACAATCTGCCAGTCTTTGGGACGTACGGCCTACATATCTAGCATCACACTGGCACTTAAATTCATATACCACATTTGGGTGATGGCAGAATGTAATTTTTGGCTGTTAGTGACGAATACCACTCGTGTTGCTACTGCGTTGTAGCAGCGTGAAGCAGCTGGCTTCACCTGTTGCCCAGATTTTTGAGACACCTTGCCCTTCCAGGGTAATCTGAGATAGACTGGGCACTTTTCAGGGCCAAAAGTGATGGCCTTAGGCCTGTTCATGAGTTTGTGTGACATACAGCGTGAAATGATTTGATCAGGGTAGCCATTATGTTGCAGGATGCCTTTGATGCGCTCTTTTTCAGCATCAAGCTTGCATGGTGAGCAAATAGCTTGGGCCCCACTTACAAGGTTGCCGATAAGACCAAAAGTGAGACACAGCCCTACGATCGAGTGAGTGTTTATGCAAGGTGAGATTGAACAGACTGGTAATAGGGTTACTAATTTCCACCTTGCCCTACACTGCGCTCGGTCTGAGATTCACAAACTTCTTTCATTTTTCGATTTGATCCATTTATACCGCTATATTGCTTCAATAGATGATCACACCATACACAGTATCTGTTTGAAACACCAAAAACTCATCCAAGCAGTTTTGCAATGCAATTAATGATGCCACTAAATACTTAACAAATCTCTCTGACCATGTACTCTCAGAAAGTGAGGAGTTTGTTCTTGCAAATGGTTTCAATTTTGGTGTGCCTTCATCCCAAATCAAACTGGAAGAGGTATTAGCTGAGTTTGAACTCCTCTACACCCAACTATCCTGATACAAACCAGCATCCACTGAAGACGCTGAATCCTTGAAAGCGTGCCTAGCTGATCTATTGCACACATATTGCGGGATTCCAAATGACCTATCCGACTTTCACAAGTAACGCGAATGTCTGACAGCATGATGAAACCTTAAGAGCAACCTGGGCATACACATCAGTAAACCTGACAAAGGGATGGGAATAGTCATCCTTAACAAGTGTTACTATATCAACAAAATGCATTCCATTCTTAATGGCAGGTGCAAATTCGAATCCATTGGAGCTTTCACTCAACATGATTGGACAGCCTTTCTTGAAAGGAAGCAAAAACACACTTGCTGGACTTGTGTAAGATCGATGGGCTACCGTGTGATATATATGATAGAATTCGTCCTCATGGTTCGCTACGTCCGTGTATGTATGGGCTGCCCAAGACACATAAAAGTAATGTCCCTCTACGCCCCATCTTATCTATGACCAATTCTGCACAACATGAATTGGCCAAATGGTTGGGCAAATTGTTAGAGCCAGTTTTGACCAAGTTTTCCACATGCTTGGTGAAGGACTCCTTCACATTTGCGAAGGCCATACAGGACTTGCATATTGATAGCAATGCTGTGTCCATGTGCTCATTCATTGCTAGCCTATTCACCAATGTTCCAGTTAAGGAAGCCATAGATATTTGCGCTACAGCACCATCTCATGGTGATCTAGACCTGCCAACATTGCGTGAATCAGTATTCATTGAACTTATGAACTGGGCAACTCACGCAATTGAGTTCAGTTTTAATGACACCATTTATGCCCAAATAGATGGTGTTCCCATGGGATCCCCTCTAGGCCCAGCTCTCGCAAACACCTTTGTTGGGTTACATGAGAAACATGTCTTTGATGGAATGACACCTAACCTCCTACCCCTTGCATACTTCCGATTTGTGGATGATACTTCTGCTACATTTAAATCTGTAGCTGCATGTAATAATTTCCTTACATGTCTTAATGGGCTCCATCCTGTGCTCAAATTCACCTACGAAATGGAGCAATCAAATGAACTGCCCTTCCTTGACATACCAGTTGAGAAATGTGCCAGAGGGTTCTCTACCATGTTCTACTGCAAGCCTTCCTTCACTGGGTCAATTTATACCTTGGGATTCTCACAATTCCACACGCTATAAGATTGGTCTTATTGGCAAACTTGTAAATAGGGTCCAAACTATTTGCTCACCATGTAAGCTTGATGCTGAAGTAGGGTGAATCAAAGGCAGGATAATGGCTATGGTTACCTTGATCAGATGATTTCATGCTGTATATCACACAAACTCATGAATGTGCCTAAGGCCATCACTTTTGGCCCTGAAAAGTGCCCAGTCTACCTCGGATTAACTGGGAAGGGCAAGGAATCTCAAAGAATTTGAGCAACATGTGAAGCCAGCTGTTTCACACTGCTACTGTGCAGTAGCAACACAAGTAGTATTCACCACTAACAGGATGCTGCCGTCAAGCCAAAAAGACATTCTGCCTATCACCCAAATGAGTAATGTGGAATTTCAATGCCAGTGTGATGCTATGTAAGTAGGCCGTACATCCCAAAGACTGGCAGATCGTATCAAACAGAATGTTCCAGCCGCCGTTCGCAATGGGCAGTGTACAGGCTGTACCCAAACAGCCCATGCTCGTAAAACTCAAAACACAGTGTCCAACATTAGCTGTGATTCCACGGTTGGACGACATTTTCTAAATAATCCTCAATGTCCTAAGAATTACACTGACAACCAATTTAAGATTGTCAGTCGGGCTCGCAGTGTGGCATATTTGTGTGCTGGAAGCTACTTATATTGGTACACAGGGCCCTATTCTTTGCCGACAGAAAGAACATGTACGTACATTGCACCTGTTTCAGCCAAACAAACAAAGTGACAGCCATTCACTGACTCACCTCAGGGCAATGCCTTGATCAATGAGGGTCAAGCTGCCTGGTTTAAATTTCAAACAATGCTTGGCAGTTCACTGTCAATCACCATCACTGGTGCATTCTCCATGGCAATGCCACTTGCCAATCAATCAGCACTCTCTTCACATACAGTATAAATTGTTGTTTTCCTCTTATATTGGTATTCTTGTCAGTGTCCTGATGAGTGCAAGACGAAAAGCTTGGAAATGTCTCTTTTTTCAGCAATACTCAAGTTCTGTACTACCAAACAACTATTTGTATATCACAGAATTGTTACAGCACAGGGGGCTGTTGTATTTGTGCATTGCTCTCCGAATGAGCAATTCACTTGGTACCATTCCCCTGCCTTCATCCCATAACTCTGCATACTCTTCCTTTTCAGATAATAATTCAACTCCCTCTTGATCAGTGAGTGTTTTATACCATGTGGCTAAGTGATATCTCCTTATTTCACTAGGTAGCTGGGAGGCCCTTGTTCCGCCATCACTGTGCATGTAAGCCTCTGCTTATCTCCAGTGCGTCCTCCTTTGCAGCAAACAGGATTGCGATGACTAGTGGACCACCTCTGCTCTCCCTTGTTATGTGCACTCTCTTCTGCAAAGACAGAAAGATAAGAGCTATGAGTGTGAGAAATGGAATATGTTGTGAGGATGGAAGGGCAATATTTTGGGAGGGTCACTGTAATAGAAGGGTGTGATGTAACAACAAGATGAAAGTGAGTGTCTTTGGTGGGTGGTCAAATGGGGTTGTGAGCAGGTGCTTTGAAAGAGAGGGATGGCTTCACCTATAAGGTGTGTTGGATTGAGGAATGCTATGTAATAGAATGCTAGGGAAGTCAGACTTTGGGGATTTGCACTTGAAACTGGCATTCCACTCACCTTTCCTGCCCTGGTGAAGTTATTACGGCACTGTATCCAGGAGCGGGGCACCACACTCCCACTGTGACCTCTTCTGCCACTTCCAGCCACACCTACTTGGTTTTTGAGGTAGGCTTCTTCCTCCTATCTGCTGATTACAGAACATTCCTGCGGGACCCACAGCATGATATACAGGAATGCATCTGAGAACTGTGGTGAAGAAACCAATTATTGATGCACCATCTGTCAAATGGCTGGCTCTCTCTTGACAGTTGTAGAATGCTTCCAGTCTGACTCTTGCAGGGTCCCTTTAAATAGTGAAGCTTCACTAATCAAGCTTGGGTTGTCATGACACCTGCCCACTCTAATTGGTCAAGAAACCTGGAAGTAGAATGGTAATGCTGTGGCTCATTTAAAAAGCCTCTGAAAAGGCTGCTGCTCAAACTTCTAGGATCCTGATGCACTACCTAACTATGAGGGGATCAAAACATTAAAATGCAGCCCAATGATTTATAATGAATCAACTGAGCTGAATACTGAACAAGTGATTGAAATGTAAAAAGATAATTTAACTCATCTAGTTTTTAAAATTTAATTTAATTATGTTTCATTGGTATGCTGACGATAAGTAAGATAACGTGTACTGACCATTTTACTACTTTAGATGCACCAGGAAACCGACTGTCTTCACGCAGAATTTTTACACACATGCCTGAGAAATAAAGTTACTGTTGTCAAAGTTAACAGTTTGAAAAACTCCAGGGGCAGAATTTTGCCGTCGGTAAGCAGGGGAGCGGGGCCTGCTCTCCAACGCATAAACTGACGTGGGATGACGTCAGGCGGAACCGCCAAAGTCATTCCAGTCCATTTAAATTTTCAGGAAGGCGGGCCCACAACAAAATCAGCTGCGGGTCCACCAACCTGTCAATGGCCAATTGAGGTCATTGACAGGATCATTAAAACAATTAAAGGACCTGCCCGTTGGCTAATAGAAAAAAACATGAAACCTCATCCAGCGGCGGGATGAGGTTTTATGGGTTTTAAACGTTTTAATAAAGTTAGTATGTAAATTATAAACATGTCCCATCTATGGGGGGGACATGTTTGGGAATTTTTTTTCTTTTTTTAACATTTTTCAGAGTGTAATTGATCTCCCAGTGGCAGCACCTTGCCTAAGGGAGATGTGCACTCTTTCGAGCGCAGGCGCGAAAGAGCATACTCTTGCTTTTGGGGAATACCCCCCTTGCCCATACAGGGAGCGCTGGACGTCACGCTGGGCAGGCCTTAATTGGCCCACCCAAGTAAAATGGCGGCGGGGCCCGCTTCTCTGGCAGGGATCGGCTCCCAGCCCGCCAGAGATTGGGTCGGGCCCACCCGCCCGACAGGCAGAAAATTCTGCCCCATGTGTTTACAATATTCAAAATATAATGAATCAGGCCTTTTTAAATTGATGCATTTGGTTAGGGCCAAAATGCATTGAAATTGTCATGGTATAAATAAACCTTTGTAATTACAGGAGCCAATTAACACTATTGCAAGTTAATTGAAGACATGTAACAACAGTTTTAATCAGGCAAAAATTGATGCTGTTAAAAACGGAAGTATTTGGATGGATGACAAAAGTTTATTAAAGAGGTAGGTTTTAAAAAGGGTGTTAAAGGAGAAAAGGGCAATGGGGAGGCAAAGGGGTTTGGAGAGGTAATAGAGAACAAAGGGCCTTGGCGGCTGAAGGCACATTGATCAACTGCGAGATGAAAAGACTGCAGATGTACATTAAGTTTGATTTGGAGTAACTAAGAGTACTAGGAGGTTTGTATGGTTGGTGGAGGCTACAAAAATGTGGAGGAATAAGACCATGAAGAGATTTTAAGAAAGGGATGAGAATTCTGAATTTGATGCACTGGGGGGCCAGGAATCAATGTCTGCTTTCAAGGGCAGTAGTGATAGGGGAGCAGGACCTGATGCACACGAGCATTGAAATCAGTGAGTCTGTATCATTTTTACTTCAATCTGCACCTGATTTTAGAAGAAATCTGAGTGCAAAGCCTCCAGATATTTATTTGAATGAAATTAACATTGCTACACCCTCTTCAGATGCAGACACTAAAAAAACCATACAGGTGTTCAGTATACTGTATTCTTCAGGAGGAAAATAGGAGCAAAGGAATAGCACCCATTTTTTGATTTGCAATGCAACCATTTTTTAGGGGCCTTTTGGGAGCAGGACTTTCCACACTATGGAAAATAAAGGCCATTAAATTAACTATAAATTAATTTAAATGCTCTAAAGGAAAATGTGGCATAAATATTACAAAATAAACACGACACATTAACTGAACAATTTAACAGTAATTTACATCCATCCTGATAACCATCCTGTAACGGTATTACAGTTGAATAAAGGCAACCACAGAGGCATGAGGGAAGAGCTGGCCAGAATTGACTGAGGAAGGAGCTGGCCAGAATTGACTAAGAGATGAGCCTAGCAGGAAAGACAGTGGAACAGCAATGGCAGTTTCTGGGAGTAATTTGGGAGACACAGCAAAAATTTATCCCTAGGAAGAAGAAGCATACCAAAGGGAAGACGAGGCAACCCCAAAGTTCAAGAGAGTCAGGGGGCAGAGGTGAGTATGGTGGCCATTACCAAGGAGAAGGTGCTAGGAAAACTGAAAGGTCTGAAGTTGGATAAATCACCTGGGCCAGATGGATTACACCCCAGAGTTCTGAAGGAGATAGCTGAAGAGATAGTGGAGGCGTTGGTGGTGATCTTTCAGGAATCACTGGAGTCAGGGAGGGTCCCAGAGGACTGGAAAATCGCTAATGTAACCCCCCTGTTTAAGAAGGGAGTGAGGCAAAAGACAGGAAATTACAGGCCGATTAGTCTGACCTCGGTCATTGGTAAGATTTTAGAGTCCATTATTAAGGATGAGATTTCAGAGTACTTGGAAGTGCATGGTAAAATAGGGCAAAGTCAGCATGGTTTCATCAAGGGGAGGTCATGCCTGACAAATCTGTTAGAATTCTTTGAGGAGGTAACGAGTAGGTTAGACAAAGGAGAGCCAATGGATGTTATCTACTTGGACTTCCAGAAGGCCTTTGACAAAGTGCCGCACAGGAGGCTGCTCAGTATGGTGTTAGAGGCAAGGTACTAGCATGGATAGAAGATTGGCTGTCTGGCAGGAGGCAGAGAGTGGGGATAAGGGGGCCCTTCTCAGGATGGCGGCCGGTGACTAGTGGAGTTCCGCAGGGGTCAGTGTTGGGACCACAACTTTTCACTTTATACATTAATGATCTAAATGAAGGAACTGAGGGCATCCTGGCTAAGTTTGCAGATGATACAAAGAGATGGAGGGACAGGGGGTATTGAGGAGGCTGGGAGGCTGCAGAAGGATTTGGACAGGTTAGGAGAATGGGCAAAGAAGTGGCAGATGGAATACAACGTGGGGAAGTGTGAGGTCATGCACTTTTCGAAGGAAGAATAGAGGCATAGACTATTTTCTAAATGGGGAGAGAATTCAGAAATCTGGAGTGCAAAGGGACTCGGGAGTCCTATCCAGAATTCTCTTAAGGTTAACTTGCAGGTCGAGTCGGTAGTTAGGAAGGCAAATGCAATGTTGGCATTTATTTCGAGAGGACTAGAATATAAAAGCAGGGATGTGCTGCTGAGGCTTTATAAGGCTCTGGTCAGACCACATTTAGAATATTGTGAGCAATTTTGGGCCTCCTATCTCAGGAAGGATGTGCTGGTCCTGGAGAGAGTCCAGAGGAGGTTCACGAGAATGATCCCAGGAATGAAAGGCTTAACATATGAGGAACGTTTGAGGACTCTGGGTCTATACTCGATGGAGTTTAGAAGGATGAGGGGGGATCTGACTGAAACTTACAGAATACTGAAAGGCCTGGATAGAGTGGATGTCGGGAAGATGTTTCTGTTAGTAGGAGAGACTAGGACCCGAGGGCACAGCCTCAGAGTAAAGGGAAGACCTTTTAGAACAGAGATGAGGAGAAACTTCTTTAGCCAGAGAGTGGTGAATCTATGGAATTCATTGCCACAGCAGGTTGTGGAGGCCAGGTCATTGAGTGTATTTAAGGCCGAGATAGATAGGTTCTTGATTGGTAAGGGGAACAAAGGTTACGGGGAGAAGGCGGGAGAATGGGGTTGAGAATCTTATCAGCCATGACTGAATGACGGAGCAGACTCGATGGGCCAAATGGCCTAATTTCTGCTCCTATGTCTTATGGTCTTATAATAATGGCTTGAAAAATATTCATTGGCAACTTTGTGGAGGCTTAACACATTAAGCAAAAAGCAGTTGATTAAAACAAGATGTGTTGGATATTATTTTACATTGCCATATAACTTGAGGAAATAAATCTCTGGTTCACCGCAAGTAACTTTAGAAGGTTTCTAATTTACTTTTATTTAGCAAACTAAATTTCCAAATAACATTTGGAACATTTCTATTTTAGCTCCGTGTTCTTCAAATTATCACCTTCAAATATGTGTTACATGTTTAAGTTTTGTACTCTTGGTGTGACATCTCAAGGATAACAAAACGTTATCTTAAATCAGTAACATGTTTACCTTCCAAATATCGTGTTCTATAGGCATCTTCGGGAAATATCCCACGCAAATATGTAATGCATGATACTCCCACAGCCATCATTCTCTTAATGAAAACAAGGGATTGGTGTTGTGTTGTCACATCATTGGGAAATATTGCACTCCACTAGCAACACAAAAGGAGCAAACATTAGTGGAAAAATAGAGTAAACCATCTTGGAACCATTCCATTTCTGAGAAAAACTTAACAAACCTCTCCTTCACAAATTAAATAAATTAGACATTCCAATGTTAGCTTAATATTTATGATAGCCCAGAAATTTTTGTTTCTTCTTGAACAAAAGGAGAAGGAACAACCTGAAGCTGGGGCAAAACACGTCTCTGCTGGGTTTCTTTTCCATCAGAACAGCAATAGTAAATTCTAAAGGATGGGATGAGGGGTGGGAGGATGCCTCTTCCTCCTCCCCATTGCAATCCAGACTTCAGCTTGAGGGCATTCTTGGGCTCCTCCAGAAATCCTGCTAACTAGATGCCATAAGGCCCAGCTTAGGTGCCTTTCTGAGCCACAAGTGGGCCCAAGTGAACAGGAACTGAACAGCAATCAACTGCCATTTGAAACAAAAACAGAATTACCTGGAAAAACTCAGCAGGTTTGGCAGCATCGGCGGAGAAGAAAAGAGTTGACGTATCGAGTCCTCATTACCCTTCAACAGACTGCCATTTGATTCTGGGCCAGCTATCAATACTTTTACAGACTGACCCAATCTTTGGTTGAATCAGTCTGTAGTTATCCTGGTCTAACATTCAGAAATTCCAACTGCTTTACCGGGTGAGCAGTTCAATTGTGCTGTTACTAGCATAGGATGGGGATGGGGACATGCCAGTATTTCTGCCCTAAAGAATTTTTTGTTGGTACAATGGTACTAGTGGGATTTATGCTCTTTGCATATCTACAAGAATAGAATATCAATATATTTTTTGAAACATTATTAAATGTTGCATGATTATAAGATGGAGCTCAAAACTCACAGACAAATGCTAATGTGCAAAGTTCCCTGACAAAACAATTAAGGTCTCAATGACCTGGGACTGTTTACTTTAAAATTAAGAATTAACGCTTAAAAGGGCACAGCACCAACTTACCTGCAAACATATTCTGCATTATGTTAACACTCCTGTCTTAAAAATAATCGCCCAATTTATCAGCCCTGATTTTGCAAGTCAAGGAGAAATGGGATTGCACAGGCTCAAGTGTATAAATTGTGTCAGTAACGCAAACCACAATCATGCCAAATTTTATGTTGAGAGTCTTGCCTCATAACTTGGATAGGTTACTACCACAGGAATAGTTTTACCAAAGCTTTTGACTGTTAGCACACTTGCTGGGAACACAAAATTGAGTGAGGCAGCAGCTGTCAAAGGCTGAAGCTCACCACAAAAAGGGAAGTTGTGTTGGTGCAGGAGCATGCACTCATTATTCACAATAGTATAACTGAAACATGGGAACAACACTGGGCCCTTTAGTGTGGCAGAGTTTCAGGTGCTGCTGCAGAAATATATTTCCCTGCACTGAATTTTTATGATCAAGGGACAATTACGAAGAAGATTTAACAATCTGCAATTGCAACAGGGCCTTGTAAAATTCCAGCTTTTCTGAGCAAAGCCACAGGATATCCCCAATAATAAACGCTATGATTAAAAATCCTGCACAGTATACATACTTCAACTTCAAAAATTGTTGTCATGATTTATAAGTAACACTTTGTCAACATTTGCAATTTTAAATGGTATACAATTATCCAGAAAAAGTACTATGTTCAGTTATGGTCATGGTGCGAGCCTCCCAACAGTGATAGCTCTGTGGTACAAGATGCCCTCTTCGCTACACTGACTTTGTTTTGCCTCCCACTTAATGGTCACACAAATCAACTGTTAAAATCTCTTGTAATCTGCCTCAATTGCCTACAAAACTGATGACTTAAAACAAATATAAATCGTAAGTATTAAAACTTGACTGTTGTTTATATATCCAAAAAGAATTATCTAAATAAATGATTTTGCTCTGGTCTCCACTCCTGTGTCTGAGAGAGGATGGTAAAGGGAGTGGGGGGTGGGACCATGATGTGGAAATATACTTAGCTGAGAAGCCTTGTGTTTCAACGAGATTGAGGGTTAGCAAGATTGAGGAGTAGAATTCGAGCTACAAATACAGCCAGCTAGGGTAGTATTGATGGGGCCAGAATCTGGTAGTATTGGAGATTTGCTGGTATAGGAACATAAATACAAGAGTAAGCCATTCAGCCCTTCAAAGCTGTTCTGCCATTCAACAGGGTCACAGCTGATCTGTATCTTATCTACCCACCTGTCTTGGCTCAACGTCTCTTTGTAATTCTATATACCTATCCGCCAATCTTTATGTCAAGATAAATAGCTCCCTCTTCTGTTATTCAAATTGCCACAAGGCTTTGCCCCTTTATTTTTGAATATTGATTTTTCATCTTTCAACTGACTGGAAGTTTTGTCATTTAAACTGAGACAAAGCAAACTGCTTAAAAATGCAAGGCCACATTCCAAAGTGAAGGTGAGAAACAAACAAATCACCATCAGAGGAATGTGAAGAGAGAGCCATTTCCTGTAATCCAGACACCCATCGAAACTCGTAACTGTCTAACAGGTACTTGAAACTCACTTCCTCCAAGTCTCCACCCATAATCTTTACACCATTCCTCTAATTCTCTTCCCTTAACTTCCCTAATGGGGTCAATGGTGGTAGAAGGTGGGGATATGGAAATGGAAATTAAGCAATGGATTAAATTTGGTTGGAATAATTGGAAGAAGTGCAGTGGAGTGTTATGTGATGGAAAAGAATCACTGAAATTGAAAGGTCTAACCTACAAGACAATTGTGAGACCGGCCTTGTGCAGACACTTGGGCAACATCATGAAGAGAGGAACAATGACTGGATACTAATGAGATGCAGATGCTGAGATGGATGTGTGGAGTAATGAGAAAAGACAAAATCAGGAACCAGCACATCAGGGGTCAGTGAAGATTGTGAGAGTATTGAAGAGAATAGCTGAGAAGAGATTGAAATGATATGGTCATCTGTTGCAGAGAGAGAATGAGGAAATGTGGTGAAGATAGTTTTGGGGGTGGGACTGCCAGGATGAAGAAGAGGAAGACCTAAGGCCAGATGGAAAGATGCTGTGGCAAGAGACTTAAATGCAGTGGGATTGAAAGAGGAATGGTGACTGACAGAAGATAGTGAAGGGTGATCAGCCAGCAATGTGGTGACCTTAAGCCAAAAGAAGAAGAGGATTGCCATTAATGAACAAATCTTTCCATAACAAACATAAATTAACTCAAAAACATTCAAATTTTCATACTTTAACACATAGTTTATAAATTTTTACATAAAAGATTACTATTAATCCCATAAATGGCTTAGAAGAGAGTCTTTAACTGAAATAAAAGCAAAATATTGTGGATGCTGGAAATCTGAAATAAAAACAGAAAGTGCTGGAAATACTCAACAGGTCTGGCTGCATCTGTGGAGAGAGAAACAGAGTTAATATTTCGAGTTAAATATGACTCTTCTTCAGAACTCTTTTAACTGAATATGTAATCATAATGAAGCGAACAGGGCTTGCTACGATTGGCAGGGATAGCAGCTAATTCAAGTTAACTCAGCCAGCTAATTCAAATTTGCATTACAGTTGGACTTAAGATGGGAATAATAATGTGAAATGCTCTTCAATTTTTTCAGAAAGGAGGTACATATAAGATTTTTAATATAAAGAAATATATTTGCATTTTATGTGAATTGTATAAAAATCCACTTTTATGTCTTCTAACTATAAGGAAATGTTTGTTTTTCTTCCTAACAAAATGACAAAAACAGTAACTGATACACAAAACATAACATGAATTTAATTTGAGTGTCTAGCATCCTGTAATATATTGAGCTCCATGCAACATACTATGCAGTAATATCTATTCTTAGTCTGAATGAAAACATTACCCCAGATATTTGTTTCTCAGAAGCCCGCATTTGTTGTGCCGTTGCCATGGAAACAGGAAGATTTTTTTTCTCTATTGTTTCCAATGATGTGTAATCCTATAGTAGAAAGATACAACAAATGTGGAACATAAAAACTTGGATCAGTAACTGATTCTGCGTGAGCAGAGTGAGTGTGGCTATATCATTTATACTCTTAGTGCTTCAAAGTTTTGTTTACTGTACAAATGTTTTTGAATTACATAGCAATTACAATATGGAAAGGGCCATCGGGCTCAACTAGTATGGGTTGGTGTTTAACCTTATAAACAGCAGTCCTAATCCCATGTGTCCATCACCCCAGATCCTTTTCCCTTCAACTAACAAAGTAACCTTGTTCTTAAATGCTAACATGAACTCTGCTTCTGTCATGTTTCTATTCCACAGCCTCATGACACCATAAAAAGGGCTTAACTGCTCCGTCCTTAAGATTTTGGATTAAATCTTATATTTATGATGCAAAAATGTTACATGCATTTGATATGTGCAGACATCTTGTTTAAAACTTCTTGAATTAAATAGTAAAAAGGATCAGGTAGTATAATGGCCTATAATGCTAGAGATCAACCATGTGACACTTCTTCCAAAGCTTGAATGATTCCCTTGTGTCTTGGTGACCAGAAATAGAAACAGTATTCAAGAAGCAGTCCACCAGAACATTGTATAATTTGATCATTTTCTGTGACTTAAATGCTACTGTTTTTAGAAGCATAGTTCAGCATTTTATTGGCTTTGCTGGTTGTTGCTCAGCATAGGTTGAATATATACAAAATTCTTCTTCCTTTTTTATTCTCTTGAAAGCAGGGGTTAATGCTGGATTTATTTCTACAGGCACCATCAAGAAGTTCCTTCTCCAAGTGAATTTTCTGCCTGTCATGGTGAATTCAATAAGATGGGGCAAACTAAATCCCAACCTTATTTAAACACTCTATTTCAGTTGACTGAATATAACACAGAAGTGGTAAAACAAAAACAAAAACAGAATTACCTGGAAAAACTCAGCAGGTCTGGCAGCATCGGCGGAGAAGAAAAGAGTTGACGTTTCGAGTCCTCATGACCCTTCGACAGAACTCGAGTTCGAGTCCAAGAAAGAGTTGAAATATAAGCTGGTTTAAGGTGTTTGTGTTGGGGGGCGGAGAGAGAGAGAGAGAGAGAGTGAGGTGGGGTAGGAGGTGTGGTTGTTGGGACAAACAAGCAGTGATAGAAGCAGATCATCAAAAGATGTCAACAATAATGGTACAAAAGAACACATAGGTGTTAAAGTTAAAGTTGGTGATATTATCTAAACGAATGTGCTAATTAAGAATGGATGGTAGGGCACTCAAGGTATAGCTCTAGTGGGGGTGTTTTTTTTAAATAATGGAAATAGGTGGGAAAAGGAAAATCTTTATAACTTATTGGAAAAAAAAGGAAGGGGGAAACAGAAAGGGGGTGGGGATGGGGGAGGGAGCTCACGACCTAAAGTTGTTGAATTCACTATTCAGTCCGGAAGGCTGTAAAGTGCCTAGTCGGAAGATGAGGTGTTGTTCCTCCAGTTTGCGTTGGGCTTCACTGGAACAAGGCAGCAAGCCAAGGACAGACATGTGGGCAAGAGAGCAGGGTGGAGTGTTAAAATGGCAAGCGACAGGGAGGTTTGGGTCATTCTTGCGGACAGACCGCAGGTGTTCTGCAAAGCGGTCGCCCAGTTTACGTTTGGTCTCTCCAATGTAGAGGAGACCACATTGGGAGCAACGAATGTAGTAGACTAAGTTGGGGGAAATGCAAGTGAAATGCTGCTTCACTTGAAAGGAGTGTTTGGGTCCTTGGACGGTGAGGAGGGAGGAAGTGAAGGGGCAGGTGTTGCATCTTTTGCGTGGGCATGGGGTGGTGCCACAGGAGGGGGTTGAGGAGTAGGGGGTGATGGAGGAGTGGACCAGGGTGTCCCGGAGGGAGCGATCCCTACGGAATGCCGATGGGGGGGGTGAAGGGAAGATGTGTTTGGTGGTGGCATCATGCTGGAGTTGGCGGAAATGGCGGAGGATGATCCTTTGAATGCGGAGGCTGGTGGTAACCCTGGCCATTTTTCTTCTCTTGAGGCCAGCCCAGGACACTTTAGTTAAGTGTGGGGCCTCATTCCCCCCATATAAGATCCAAAAGAAGGGCCTGAATTTTACAACGGTTGTCAGGACACCAAAGTAGGGGTGAAAAGCAGTTCCTGGGCTTGCATTTGCTGGCAGCAGGAACATCTTGGCAATTTTACCACACGTGGCCTCCTAATTGGCCATCTGCGAGCCCACTGTCCAATTGCAGATGGCGGGCAAGCTCCTGATGCTGCAGCCCCAAACAGAGGGCTGAGGTTCCGAGGGGAAACCATTCTGGGGAGACCTGTGGGGCCAGGGACTGCCTTCCCTGCCTGTGGCCCCCTATTTGGGATAGCGAGCCTCCGGCTCCAATGGTCTCCCAGGCTGCTACAGGGAGGCTGCCTCCATTAAACTAGTGGCCTCCCCACGTGGTGAGGGGGTTGCCCCGCCATCTGCAAAATGTGAGCAGCCCCATAAAACAGTCTTTAATATACCCTTAGAATGGGCAGCCGCTCCACATCCAGTCCCACTGCTGGGAAAATAGCTTGGCAACAGGACTGCCTTGAGGAGCTAACCTGATGCGGCTCTCTGCTATTTTACTTACCCTCCCCCACTGCAATCTCCCAGTCCACCACCTGGGAGTTGGTAAAATTCTGCCCAATAATTCTAAGCAATTTTTAAGTTTATATACTCTATGGGAAATTCAACTCAACATAATTGTTTATTTCTTAAGTTGCATTTTGTTCTCCTCTTACCTAGGGCTTTTTGTCCATAATCAATAATAATTTACCTCACTGATATTAAACATTCAAACTTGTGCACTTCCACTCCTTCTCATGGTCCTTTAATGTCTTCACATTCATCCTCAAGTAATTTCCATCCCTCCATCATGGTCTCCTTGCACCCCTACCTATCTTTTCCCTTTCATGTCCTCTCATTCTAGTGCTGTTATGCTTACTTTACCCTCTATCCCTGTTCTTTCCCTTTCATACTATCTGACACTGTTACCTGCTCTTGCACTGTTAATGCTCTCCCATTACATTCTTTATCTATTCTTTTCCTCTCAAATCTTCTGCTGCTTCATACCTGTTTATTCACTCTTTCATGCTGTATTATTTATTCTCCCACTCTTATATTTTCTCACATTATTATTTATTCCTGTTTACTTGCTCTCGTGCTCTATTACCTGTTCTCTCACTCCTAACGCTTGCTTTATGCACTTTATCAGTTCTCTTCCTCTTGAAATCTTCTCTGCTCTATATTTGTTCTCTCAGTATTTCATGCTCTATTCCCTGTCTCTTATGCTCCACTTGCATGCACAATTTGCTCTCTTCATCATGTCCCCTGCTCTATTTCCCATACTCACTCTTGTGGTTTCACACTCCATTTTTGCTCTACAACCTGATCTCTCATGCTTTTTTACACCGTTCTCACATTCTACATACATTGTTTCCCTCTCATTGGGCCGGGTCCTGATTCCAGAATTCCCAACCCCATTTCTGGGGTTTCTGATTTTCAGGGAAGCCTTTGAAGAGTGTGGGCTGGTTCTGATTGTAAGCCCACACCCTGCACTCCTGATCTGGCCAGCTCTATTGTGGGTTAGGCATGTCCTGATCCTCAGAAAATTTCATGGAGCCGGGCCAACTTTTCAAAGAGTCGTGGTTCTTCAAGGTGTCATGGTCTGTAGTCAGCATGAGAGAACCTTCTGAAAGTTAATTTCAAAAGGTCCTCCTCATGCCCCCCATGCCAAGGTATGCCCCCCAAACAATCCCTATGGCCTCTCATACCCACAATGCCAATGTATGTCCCCCATGCCAAGATATGGCACTTCTATGTCCATTCACTCATTATATACTGTATAGAAGCAATGAAACCTATAGTGAAAGAAGGATGCATACAAAAAGCTTTAAAAGTCATTAATTGATAACTTTCCACTTTCTTAAAAAAACTTTTTACTACAGCACAATAAAAGTATTAATCATCCAGACCCTTTAAAGTATGAACAGCTGAAGCTCCAAGCACTTGAAAACTCTTTATCTTGTTAAATAAACATTGTGAAATTGTTGAAGAGATCAGAGAGCCAGAGCTGTCAATGGTGCAATGTTTTTACTGGGACAGGTATTTCAACAGGCTAATGGATTTCTGGGCTCTCAGCCAAGCCTCATTATGTACTATTGGATGAGAGGGGGACATACCTTGGCATGGGTTGAGTGGGGAGGCATACCTTGGCCTGGGGGACATGAAGGGCAAAAAGAGTTGTTTGGGGGCATACCTTGGCATACGGAGCATGAGGGGCTATATGTAGTGCGTGGGGGGCATGAGGTGGTGCGAGGAATGTTTGGCGAGTGGGGGGTGTGAGGGCTGGAGGGCTTTTCTGTTTTTGTTATGTCTCACAGGACCAAGGTATACCTTTTAAACAGCCCACCTCTGCACCCAGCAGCCCTTGTGGCTGCCTCTGAACTTTTTTTCCCAGGTCAGCCGGCCTGACTGCAGCCCACATCGTCCACCCACAATGAAAATCCTATCCTTGCAGGCACCTTCTCCACTGAAGGGCGGGTCAAGATGGGAATTTTCCCGATTTCAGCTACCTACCTTGAGAATAGCCCATAATCCCATGCTCTATAGCTATTCTGTTCCTCTCTCACACATTATTACCTATACTTTCCCTCCCCAGTTATATTACCTGCTCCCTACTTCTGTACTCCCTTGTGTACTATTCTTGTTCTTTCTCTCTGGTGCTCTCCCTTACTGATTATTTATATTCTCATGCTCTCCATGTGCTCTATTAGATGTTCTCTCTCTCTCTCTTACTTTTTCTCTCACTCCCTATTACCTGATCTATATTACCTATATGTACACTCTCTATCACCTGTTCTCTGTTACCCGTTTTCCCCAAGTCTCTATTAAAGTTTTTCTATAATCTGTTCTCCCGCTCCCCATCACCTGTTCTCTCACTCTCTATTACCTGTTCTCCATTATCTATTCCCTTACTCTCTATTACCTGTTCTCTATTACTCATTCTTGACTACTTGTACTCTCATTCTCAATGACTGATTCTCTTACACCCTATTAACTGTTCCCCCTTAACTGTTCTCTCACTCTCTATTACCTGTTCCCTTACTCTCTTACCTGTTCTCTCATTGTCTTACTTGTTCTCTATTACCTGTTCTCTCACTCTATATTGCCTGTTGTCTCAGTCTATCACCTGTTCTCTCACATTTTTGCCTGTTTTCTATTAACCGTTGTCTCACTCCCTATTATCTGTTCTCTCTCTATTTTACCCATTCTCTAACTCTCTATTACCTGTTCCCTCACTCTCTATTACCTGTGCTCTCGCTATTGTCTGTTCTCTCACTCTCGATTACGTGTTCTCTCATTTTCTATTGCCTGTTCCCTATTACCTGTTCTCCCATTTCTGTTGCCTGTTCTCTGTCTTTTACCTGTTCTCTATTACCTATTCTCTCACTCTCTTACCTGTTCTCTATTACCTATTCTCTCACTCTTTTACCCGTTCTCTATTACCTGTTCTCTCACTATCACCTGTTCCCTATTACTCTGTTCTCTCACTCTCTATCACCTGTTCTCTCTTAGCCTATTCTCACACTCTCTATCAGCTGTCCTCTCACTCTCCATTCCGATATCTCTCTATTGCCTGTTCTCTCACTTTCGATTACCTGTTCTCTATTACCCGTTGTCCTACTCCCTGTTACCTGTTCTCTATTACCCGTTGTCTCACTCCATATTACCCTGTTCCCTTGTTCTCTCACTCTCTATTACCTGTTGGCTTCTCGAGCTGTCACCGAGTCCCTCGCGCTGCTTCAAACCTGCTCACCCTCCCTTGCGCCCTATCACGTGGCTGTTCTCGTGCTTTCGAACCGGCTCCCCTCGCGCGCTTTCCACGCCTGGCGTTCCCGCTCCTGTCACTGTCTCCGCTCCTTCCCCGCCAGTCACATCGGCTCTATTTCCTTGCGAAAACTCTCGCGCAAATTCGGTCGTTGCTTTCAAATGTATCCCAGTCATAATCTGTACAAAGCTGTCAGTATTAAGCTGTGATTTATTTTTTTTTAAAAAGGACGTGACAGCACAGCTCAACCCGAATTTATTAACTATTTCTAACTATTTTTTAACTGTTCTTCGGACCAACTGCCGGGACTACAATTCCTGAGGAGCTTTGCGGTCTACACATGCGCAGTCTGGTCAGGGGAGGGGGTTTCCCACCATGCAGTTGGGTCAGTGCCGGTGTTGGCCAGGAAGCAGCAGAGGCAGTAGCATTTTGAAAGAGGATAGTAAAGCTTGTGTTTGGGGTGAATAATCGAGGTATTTGTTTTATTATTTATAATCGGGCGATGTAGTCTTCGTAATTATATATTCATTTTGAATGTTTTCATTGCAGAACTGGGAATGAAGTGCTTGGGCCTAGCTGTAAAGAGGAGTCCCCATACAAAAGTCATATTATTGCCGTCTGTCCTGCTGCTGCTGTTGGAATGAAATGTCCAGCAGGTGGAAGCATATTTCAGTTCTGAACTAAGTCTGCACTTAAATGCACTTTAAGTCAAAGCATTGAAATAATTTATATATTATCACCAACATAATAAAAAATGCCAGCATATCCAATGGATAGCACTTTTGATGTCATGGGTACTCGATTCATTTGGTGCCTTGGACTAAACAAAAGCATGTTGTCAGGTGACTTTCCAGTGGTTGCTATTTTTGCAATCTTGATCGTCTTTGAAACTACTTTTTGCAGTATAATATTTTCTTACTTAAATTACACAGTCAGAATTCAAGTGATTTTTGTGACAATTTTTTGCCCGTTGTACTACTAATGTGATTGGAAACTGTGTTTCTGATTATGTGATATTAGTGAGGAGTTTATGCCTTAACTTTAAATTGTAAGTGCAGGTTAGTATATTGATAATTTTCAGAGGTTGGAAAGCAAGTTCTTATTTTGATTTTAAATTGATCCATTTTAAAATTGTGTCTAAACTGTAACTAGAAACTTAAGAAAATAGGTTTTTACATTGGGGAATTTGGGATACCTATAAGGGATTCTCAAACAGTGAAGGTACTATGGGCAGCATGCAACTCCTAAGACTTTATGTAGTGTTACAGTGAAACTGAATTATCCTGAGTATCTGCATAGCGGTAATTTAATAAGAAACATGTGCAACGAATTTGGAGAGAAGAGGTCCTTCCTGACCAAAAAAACACCTTGACTTCTTTTGAGGACGTTAGAGATTAAATAGCAAGTGGCATTCGAAAGCTTAGTTTCACATGAAAGACTTCTAATTAAACTAAGCTTTACACAAATCTGGTTTTAAAAATAGAAAGCTGAATACCATTGCTGTATACTAACAATAACCTCCACTAATGGTTCTACAATCCCTAAATCCAGTTGAACTGTGAAAACTGAGGCAAAGTGCTTGGAATAATGTCAGTTTTTCACTATCCACTACAAGATTGCCTCCTTCATCTCGTACAAGTCTACCCCTTTTTTTTATATCCATTTATTACAAATGTGTTTATAATATTCTAGAATTCTCTACCTAACACCATTGTGAGAGGATTATTATGACAAGGATTGCAGAAGTTCAAGGAGAAGGCCCAACATCATCATCTCAAGACAAATAGAGATAGGCATAAAAAAGCCCTTCTATTGCCCTCTGCTTTTTGCTAATCCTATCTCTTAGCTTTTCTAATCTCCTCCTTTGTACCCTTCTATAATTTTTGTATTTATCTGGCTTTCATTTTTATGACAGAAGGATATAGGCACAGGCTGGTGAAATAGATATGATAGATAAAATTTAATGCAGAGTAGTGTGAAGTGGTGCATTTAGGTGGGAAGAATGAGGAGAGGCATTACAAACTAAATAAAACAAATTTAAAGGAGATACCGTAACAAAGAGGCCCTGGGGTATATGTGCACAAGTTTTTAAATCTGGCAGAACAAGCAGATAAGGCTATAAAAAACATACTACATTGTGAGCTTTATAAACAGAGGCATAGAGTAGAAAAGCATGGAAGTGATACTAACCCTTTATAAATCACTGACCAGTCCTCACCTGGAGCATTGTGCCTAATTCGAGGTGTCACTTTTTAGAAAGAATGTCAAGACCTTGGAAAGGGTGCACAGGAGAGTTAGAATGAGCTATGAGGGATTTTGGTAAGGTTGAGAAATTAAAAGCTGGAGTTATTCCCCTTGGAGCAGAGAACACTATTGGTAGATTTAATTTAATTGTTTCAAATTACGAAGGGTTTTGTTAGAGTAAATAACAAGAAAGTATTTCCAATGGCAGTTGGTCAGGAACCAGAGGAGTCAGTTAAGGCAATTGACAAAAGATCCTGAGGGGAGGTGAGCAGTGGTTTCTTTCCACAGCAGTTTGTATGATCTGAAATGTAAAATCAGAATACTGTGGATGCTGGAGATCTGAAATAAAAACAAAATAAAAAAGTGCTGGTAAAACTCAGCAGGTCTGGCAGCATCTGTGGAGAAAGAAACAGAGTTTTGAGTCCGATATAATTCTTCGGAATGTATTACCTAAAAGGTTGGCGGAAACCAATTCAATAGCAATCTTCAAAGGGAAAGTAGATAAATATGTGTAGGAACAAATTTGCAGGATATTGGGGGAAAGAACAGGGGAATGGGACTAATTGGACAGTTTTTCCTTTCAATTGTTTCCTTCTGGGAGTCTGACTCTGATTCTAATATCCAGCACAAAAGCACTAAACGTTATTGCTTTAGTTGTAACTTAACCTAGTCTCCATGTTCATCCCTGCAGCCCCAGTTTTCGCTACTTATTCTATACCCTTGTGGTTCTGTTCACAATTGTTTGTTCCTGTTTTAATCTGAGAAATGTTTATCTTTATCTGACTATGATTTATTTATTTTCCAGTCATGTTCCCTTGTTCTCATTTTCTTTTCAGGTTCATTTCTTAAGAAGAAAGTCTTTCATTAATATGTGCTTTTCATGACCATTGGAAGTCTCAAAGTATTTTTTGAAGTGCAGTCACTGTTGTAGGAAATGCAGCAGCCAACAGAGCAAACTCCCATAAACAGCAATGTGACATTGACAAGATTTGATTGAGGGATAAATATTAGCCAGGATACCAAGAATAGCACTCTCTCTCTCACTACTGTATTGGACTATCAGTCTTGATTTTTTTTCTTTTGCTGAAGCCCTGGAGTGGGACATGAACCTGAAACTTTGTGACTCAGAGGCGCAAGTGTACCAAGTAAGCCACAGCTAATACTCTGCTACACTTGACTACAGCTTATACTCAAACTAATTATATTCTCTAATGCAAATGCAAAATACTGTAGAGGCTGGAAATCTGAAATAGAAACAAAGATGCTGAAAAAAGTTGGGGGGAGTTGCCCTGGGAGTCCTCAACATTGACTTTGGACCTCATGAAGTCTCCTGTCGTCGAGTCAAACATGGGCAAGGAAACCTGCTAATTACCACCTACTGCAAGCTCCCCACCACGTCCCCATTACCTCAGTTGATGAATCAGTACTCCTTGTTGAATAGCAGTTGGAAGAAGCACTGAGGGTGGCAAGGGCACAGAAGTAACCCTGGCTGGGGGACTTCAATGTCCATCACCAACAGTGGCTCGGTAGCATCACTACTGACTGAGCTGGCCCAGTCCTAAAGAATATAGCTGCTAGACTGAACCTTCAGCAAGTGGTGAGGGAACAAACAAGATGGAAAAACCTACTTGATCTTGTTCTCATCAATCTATCTGTTGCAGATGCATCTATCCATGACGGTATTGGTAGGAATGACCACTGCACAAGTCCTTGTGGAGACAAAGCCCTGTCTTCGCATTTAGGATAGCCTCCATCGTGTTGTGTGGCACTACCACCGTGCTAAATTGAATAGATTTAGAACAAATCTAGCAACTCAAAACTAGGCATCCTTGAGGCACAATGGGCCATCAGCAGCAGCAGCAGAGTTGTATACAACTACAGGCTGTAATCTCAGGGCCTGGCATATCTCCCCACTCTACCATTAACATCAAGATGAGGGATCAACCCTCATTCAATATAGAGTGCAGGAGGGTAGGCATACCTAAAAATGAGGTGTCAACCTGGTCATCATGCATGCCAAACAGCGGAAGCAATATGTGATAGACAGAGCTAAGTGAGACCAGAACCAACGGATCAGACCTAAGCTCTGCAATCCTTCCACATCCAGTCATGAATGGTGGTGGACAATTAAACACAGCTGGTCAACAGAGTGGAGAAGGCTGTGTGTTCTCTGTCAGCTACCAGGTGGAATGCAGGAGGAAGGATGGTCTCTGGTCGAAGAAATGCACTCCGTGGCACTCTAAAGACTCCGGGAGATTTGCCCTGGCAAGGCCTGGAAGAAAAATAACTGGAGTGGGCATTATTGCTAGTAATGGGTTTGGAAATTCTCTGAAAGCTGAAGGAAGTGTCTTTAAACAGTCAATCAACATTATGACTCAGCAAAACAGGGACACCTGAATCCATTGGAAACTGGGAGTGACAGTAGACTGTTTTCTATAAAAACTGTAATCCTGTGGAAAGCGTGCTGTATTGTACATGTATGCAGCGTAGGGTTATTAAGGCTATCTTTTCTATAGTTTAGAGGATTAATTGCCTCCTGGGTAATGTTTCTAATAACTGATATCCCATGTTTGGACACAGTGAATTTAATTAATGACACCACAGGTTCCCAACACAAAAGCATCCAGGATATTAAGATTCTGAAGTTTGCACAGAATGGCAGAGTTCAACAGTTACTCAGCATTAGTATTTAAACCCAGGCCCAAGGGAGGAAACAATAATGTAATTTTTAATTGTAACTGAATTTCCTCCTTAAATTTCTACTTCTCTACAGGTTTAAAAAATGGCTACAGGAGCAGATGTTCGTGATATCTTGGAGCTGGGGGGTGGTGACTCTGAAAACACACCAATCAGTAAAAAAGATATCATCAATTCAGATAAGGTAACATAAATCTTTTTGTAAACTACATTGTTAATACTTTCAAAGTTAATATATACCAGCCATATTACTTATTGCTAATTGACTATTGATTGACATTCAATAAATTCATAGTGCCTACATCATTGTGTCAATGTGATAACACAGGAAGAAGGTGAATTGAAGATGAATACACATCAAAGTAAGGACCCAAAGTGCAATAACTTTGCTGTTGGAATTTGTAGTAGATAAAATTTGTTTAACTTGCAGCCCTAAAATAATTTCAAAGATATAATCTCATCTCTGGGTTTCTATTATTGATATAAATCCTTTGAGTTTTGTTGTCACAATTTGTGGTTATTTGAGTTCATCAGTGATGTCACTGGTTTGCAATCAGTACCAAATATACATTGTTTAATTTTTAAATAAACTTTTGGGCCAATTTGTTTGTATTGCCTTAGAATATCTTTGTATTGTGAGAGAAAATTGGCCAAAATCTGTAAACTTATATTTGTGTTTAACTTAAATTAGCATTTTCCACTTCTCCACTGAATGCTGTGCATTGGGATCATTTGAGCTGATTATCAGTGTTAAAGTACTCAGAAATTATGCAGCACAATGTAGAAAATGAATAAATATTGAATTCCAGTTCTCTTTAACTTCAGAGATGGTGCTTAATTAAAAAGAATATGCTGCCCAGTCATTTTAGGGTTGAATTTTTATGGGATTAGATTTTTCTTTGAATAAGATCTAGGTGTATTTTTGAAGTCAGAAATTGGGCTAAGCATTCTACACTTCAATATCCCACATAGTTTTTAATGGCTGGTAATTAATTCAGAATAATTCATATAGCAGCACCAATTAGGACATGTGGGCAGATGTTGGAGAAACAAAGTAAGTAAAACTGTAGACTTATCTACCAAACTAGTGATTAGGTTAAGGCAACAGATGATTGTGAGCCTTGCTTGGAAATTCCTTCTTTTCTTGCCAATTTGCTCCTCTTCCTAGATTGAAATTGTTGACTCTAGTTCAACTGTACCACCCATCTTCCAGAATCTTGTTCAACTGGTCACATTTGAGCCTTAAGTGTCCATGGACAATTGAACTGCTGGGGCATCACAGTTACATCCAAAACAGAAACAGAAATACCTGGAAAAACTCAGCAAGTCTGGCAGCATCGGTGGAGAAGAGCTCAGTTGACGTTTAGAGTCCTCATGACCCTTCAACAGAACTAAGTAAAAATAGGAAAGGGGCGAAATATAAGCTGGTTTAAGGTGGGGTTTGGGGAGGGGGGTGGTGGTGGTGGTGGTTGTTAGGACAAGCAGTCAGTAATAGGTGGAGATAACCAAAAGATGTCACAGACAAAAGAGCAAAGAGGTGTTGAAGGTGGTGATATTATCTAAAGGAATGTGCTAATTAAGAGTAGAGAGCAGGACAGACAAGGTACAGATAGCTCTAGTGGGGGTGGGGTGAAATAATACTGAAAGGGCATAAAAGGTAGAGATAAACAATGGGTGAAAATACATTTAAAAATAATGGAAATAGGTGGGAAAAGAAAAATCTATATAAATTATTGGAAAAAACAAAAAGGGGGAAGAAACAGAAAGGGGGTGGGGATGGAGGAGAGAATTCAAGATCTAAAATTGTTGAACTCAGTATTCAGTCTGGAAGGCTGTAAAGTGCCGAGTCGGAAGATGAGGTGCTGTTCCTCCAGTTTGCGTTGATCTTCACTGGAACAATGCAGCAAGCCAAGGACAGACATGTGGGCATGAGAGCAGGATGGAGTGTTGAAATGGCAAGTGACAGGGAGGTCTGGGTAATGCTTGCGGACAGACCGAAAGTGTTCTGCAAAGCGGTCACCCAGTCTGCGTTTGGTCTCTCCAATGTAGAGGAAACCGCATTGGGAGCAATGAATGCAGTAGACTAAGTTGAAGGAAGTGCAAGTGAAATGCTGCTTCACTTGAAAGGAGTGTTTGGGCCCTTGGACGGTGAGGAGAGAGGAAGTGAAGGGGCAGGTGTTGCATCTTCTGCTTTTGCATGGGAAGGTGCCGTGGGAGGGGGTTGAGGAGTAGGAGGTGATGGAGGAGTGGACCAGGGTGTCATGGAGGGAACGATCCCTATGGAATGCCGCCGGGAGGGTGAAGGGAAGATGTGTTTGGTGGTGGCATCATGCTGAAGTTGGCGGAAATGGCGGAGGATGATCCTTTGAATGCGGAGGCTGGTGGGATGATAATTGAGGACAAGGGGACTCTATCATGTTTCTGGGAGGGAGGAGAAGGCGTGAGGGCGGATGCGCGGGAGATGGGTCGGACACGGTTGAGGGCCCTGTCAACTACTGCGGGTGGAAAATCTCGGTTAAGGAAGAAGAAGGACATGTCAGAGGAACTGTTTTTGAAAATGGCATCATCAGAACAGATGCGACGGAGGCGTAAGAACTGAGAGAATGGGATGGAGTCCTTACAGGAAGTGGGGTGTGAGGAGCTGTAGTCATGGTAGCTCTGGAAGTCAGTAGGCTTGTAATGGATATTGGTGGACAGTGTAATCACCAGAAATTGAGACAGAGAGGTCAAGGAAGGGAAGTGTCAGTGATGGACCATGTGGAAATGATGGAGGGGTGGAGATTGGAAGCAAAATTAATAAATTTTTCCAGGTCCCGACGAGAGCATGGAGCAGCACCGAAGTAATCATTGATGTACTGGAGAAAGAGTTGTTGGAGGGGGCCGGAGTAGGACTGGAACAAGGAATGTTCCACATACCGCATAAAGAGATGGGCATAACTGGGGCCCATGCGGGTACCCATTGCCACACCCTTTATTTGGAGGAAGTGAGAGAAGTTAAAGGAGAAATTGTTCAGTGTAAGAACAAGTTCAGCCAGACAGAGGAGAGTAGTGGTGGATGGGGATTGTTCGGGCCTCTGTTCGAGGAAGAAGCAGAGAGCCCTCAGACCATCCTGGTGTGGAATGGAGGCGTAGAGGGATTGGACGTCCATGGTGAAGAGGAGGCAGTTGGGGCCAGGGAACTGGAAATTGTTGATGTGAGGAATCACGGATGTAGGTGGAAAAGGACTGGACAAGGGGAGAGAGAAGGGAGTCAAGATAGTGAGAAATGAGTTCTGTGGGGCAGGAACAGGCTGACACGATCGGTCTGCGGGGACAGTCCTGTTTGTGGATTTTGGGTAGGAGGTAGAAGCGGGCTTTGGGTCATGAGGACTCGAAACGTCAACTATGCTCTTCTCTGCCGATGCTGCCAGACCTGCTGAGTTTTTCCAGGTATTTCTGTTTCTGTTTTTGTTTTGGATTTCCAGCATCCGCAGTTTTTTGCTTTTATTACCGTCACATCCAACCCTGTCCACACTGAATTTATGTGTACGCTCTTCTAGCCAGTTTCATTGGGCATTAATCCTTGAAAATTTTTCAGTCCCAAATCCAGGTATGCTAAGGCCAGTTGTACCCCCATAATTGACTGACTGAGATCAACTAATTCAGCACTGAGTGAATATTAAATATATGATGCAGCTAATCAACGTGCAAATACACTGGGCTGGGAAGAAAGTCGTGGAATATTCCCTTTTTTTTTTGGAAAAAAAGCCTTGGTTGAAATATTGTGCAATTGTCTGAACAATTTTCAGCTTGTATCTTAGGTTTTGGAAAACTATGTGAGGGCCGCCAATTTATTGCTGTTTCATAATAGTCTTGAGATAGAGTATATTTCAACTTTGTTAATTCAAGAAAAAAAACTAAATAATTTTAAAAACTGGCCGGGAATAAAAGCCAACTGTATCTTTCAATATTCCTTTGACTTGGAGGGGTGGAGGAAGAGGTGAACTTTTGTGAGCCAGGGATCAGTGGTCAACTGTAAGGAGGAGGTCCAGAACGATTAATCTGGTCTTTGTAGTTGTTCACAAAACAAATAAATTACTGTAGTTTTGAGCTCCACAAAGATGGTAACTTACTGCAATGATGTTGGAAACTGAAATGCTGCAGCACTAACTTGCACTATACATCATAAATATGCCTGCTATTTATAATGAGGTAATATCTGGGAAAATATATTTCCTAGTTCTCGGTCTGTTTCTTATGGTGTTTCCTTTTTGCATTATCTTTTCCACATGATTTATGATTTGTTTATTTTATGTAGAGTTTTAGCTTCTTCAATTTTCCCCTCTGCTGGGTTCCTTAATAAGACCATAAGACATAGGAACAGAAATTAGGCCAATCAGCCCATCGCGTCTGCTCCTCCATTCACTCATGGCTGATAAGTTTCTCAACCCCATTCTCCCGCCTTTTCTCCATAACCTTTGATCCCCTTACCAATCAAGAACCTATCTGTCTTGGTCTTAAATACACTCAATGACCTGACCTCCACAGCCTTCTGTGGCAATGAATTCCATAGATTCACCACTCTCTGGCTAAAGAAGTTTCTCCTCATCTCTGTTCTAAAAGGTCTTCCCTTTACTCTGAGGCTGTGCCCTCGGGTCCTAGTCTCTCCTACTAATGGAAACATCTTCCCCACGTCCACTCTATCCAGGCCTTTCAGTATTCTGTAAGTTTCAATCAGATCCCCCCTTATCCTTCTAAACTCCATCAAGTATAGACCCAGAGTTCTCAAACGTTCCTCATATGTTAAGCCTTTCATTCCTGGGATCATTCTCGTGAACCTCCTCTGGACCCTCTCCAGGGCCAGCACGTCCTTCCTGAGATAGGGGGCCCAAAATTGCTCACAATATTCTAAATGTGGTCTGACCAGAACCTTTTAAAGCCTCAGCAGCACATCCCTGCTTTTATATTCTAGTCCTCTCGAAATAAATACCAACATTGCATTTGCCTTCCTAACTACCGACTCGACCTGCAAGTTAACCTTAAGACAATCCTGGACTAGGACTTCCAAGTCCCTTTGCACTCCAGATTTTTGAATTCTCTCCCCATTTAGAAAATAGCCCATGCCTCTATTCTTCCTACCAACGTGCATGACCTCACACTTCCCCACGTTGTATTCCATCTGCCACTTCTTTGCCCATTCTCCTAACCTGTCCAAATCCTTCTGCAGCCTCCCTGCCTCCTCAATACTACCTGTGCCTCCACCTATCTTTGTATCATTTGCAAACTTAGCCAGGATGCCCTCAGTTCCTTCATCTAGATCATTAATGTATAAAGTGAAAAGTTGTGGTCCCAACACTGACCCCTGCGGAACTCCACTAGTCACCGGCCGCCATCCTGAGAAGGACCCCCTTGTCCCCACTCTCTGCCTCCTGCCAGACAGCCAATCTTCTATCCATGCTAGTACCTTGCCTCTAACACCATGGGCTCTTATTTTACTGAGCAGCTTCCTGTGAAGCACCTTGTCAAAGGCCTTCTGGAAGTCCAAGTAGATAACATCCATTGGCTCTCCTTTGTCTAACCTACTCGTTACCTCCTCAAAGAATTCTAACAGATTTGTCAGGCATGACCTCCCCTTGATGAAACCATGCTGACTTTGCCCTATTTTGCCATGCACTTCCAAGTATTCTGAAATCTCTTAATAATGGACTCTAAAATCTTACCAACGATCGAGGTCAGGCTAATCGGCCTGTAATTTCTTGTCTTTTGCCTCACTCCCTTCTTAAACAGGGGGGTTACATTAGCGATTTTCCAGTCCTCTGGGACCCTCCCTGACTCCAGTGATTCCTGAAAGATCACCACTAACACCTCCACTATCTCTTCAGAACTCTGGGGTGTAATCCATCTGGTCCAGGTAATTTATCCACCTTCAGACTTTTCAATTTTCCTAGCACATTCTCCTTGGTAATGGCCACCATACTCACCTCTGCCCCCCGACTCTCTTGAACTTTGGGGATGTCACTCGTGTCTTCCACTGTGAAGACTGACGCAATGTACCTATTCATTTCTTTGTTCCCCACTACTACTTCTCCAGCATCATTTTCCAGCAGCCCATTGTCCACTTTTGCCTTTCTCTTACCCTTTATATATCTAAAAAAACTCTTGCAATCTTCTTTTATATTACTGGCTAGTTTACCCTCATATTTAATCTTCTCCCTCCTTATTTCTTTTTTAGTTGTCCTCTGTTGGTCTTTGTAGGCTTCCCAATCCCCTGGTTTCCCACTGCTCTTCGCCGCATTGTATGCTTTCTCTTTAGCTTTTATGCTGTCCCTGACTTCCCTTGTCAGCCATGGTTGCCTCGTCCTCCCTTTGGTATGCTTCTTCTTCCTAGGGATGCATTTTTGCTGTGTCTCCCAAATTACTTCCAGAAACTGCCATTGCTGTTCCACTGTCTTTCCTGCTAGGCTCATCTCCCAGTCAATTCTGGCCAGCTCCTCCCTCGTGCCTCTGTAGTTGCCTTTATTCAACTATAATACCGTTACATTTGATTCCAACTTTTTCCTCTCAAATTGCAGGGTAAATTCTATCATATTATGGTCACTTCCTCCTAAGGGCTCCTTTACCTTAAGCTCCCTTATCAAATCTGCCTCATTACATATTGCTAAATCTAGAATTGCCTGTTCCCTAGTGGGCTCTACCATAAGCTGCTCCAAAAAGCCATCTCATCGACATTCCACAAATTCCTTTTCTTGGGATCCACTACCAACCTGATTTTCCCAGTCTACCTGCATATTGAAATCCCGCATGATCACTGTAACCTTGCCTTTCTTACACACCTTTTCAATCTCCTGGTGTATCTTGTGCCCCACATACTGACTGCTGTTCGGAGGCCTGTACATAACTTCTATTATGGTTTTTTTTACCTTTGCGGTTCCTCAACTCTACCCACACAGATTCTACGTCATCTGACCCTACATCATTTCTTGCTATCGATTTAATTTCATTTCTTACTAACAAAGCAACCCCACCCCCTCTGCCAACCTGCCTATCTTTTCGATAGGATGTATATCCTTGGATATTTAGCTCCCAGTCCTGATCCCCTTGCAGCCATGTCTCCGTAATGCCCACCACATCATACCTGCCAATTTCAATCTGCGCCACAAGCTCATTTACCTTATTTCGTATACTGCGTGCATTTAGATACAACACCTTAAGTCCTGTATTTCCTGTCCCCTTTCTCATTGTCATCCCTTTATCTGATGTGCTTGAAGTTAGATTCCTAGCCCTTTCCAAACACTGTCCTCTTTTGTGTTCTGGAGACTTTAATAGCCTCTCCTGGGCTCTCCTTTCTTTTCAGTTTTTTCATAATTTTCCATGAAGTTGAATCCACCTCCCTACACGTTAACCTGCTGCTTTGTTTCCCATTAGTCATACTTCCTGGAGTTTTACCCTCCTCCTCCTCCGCAGCCACCCCCCCAACTTAAAGTCCTGTTGACCACCCTATTTACCCTTTTCATTAGAACATTGGTCCCAAATTGGTTCAGGTGGGATTGGTTCATTCCTTTAGCCATGTGTTTACTTTCCTTATTCTCGCGTCCCTATGCCAATATGTACATGGCTCGGGTAGTAATCCGGAAATTATAACCCTTGAGGACCTGTTCTTTAATTTAGTTCCTAGTTCCTGATAATCCCCAAACAGGTCCTCTTTCCTAGTCTTACCTATGTTATTTCTCTCAACGTGGACCACAACAACTGGACTCTCCTCCTCCCTCTCCAATATCCTTTCAAGCTGGTCAGAGATGTCCCTCACCCTGGCACCGGGCAGGCAACATACCATGCGGGACTCTCGATCCTGCTTACATAGGAAGCTATCAAATCCCCTAATTATGGAATACCCTACAACTACCACTTGTCTTTTTGCTCCCCCCTCTAGAATGGCCTCCTGTGCCACGGTGCCGTGGTCAGCTGGCTCATCCTCCCTACAGCCCTTTTCCTCATCCATACAGGGAGCAAGTACCTCATACCTGTTGGACAAGGTCAAGAGCTGAGGCTCCTTTGTTCCTGAACACAGGATCCCTCTACCTGCCTCACTTGCAGTCACACCCTGCTGACCCTGACCGGACTTGAGGTACTTAATCTACCGGGTGTGACTGCCTCCTGATACAAAGCGTCCAGGTAATTCTCCCCCTCCCGGATGTGCAGCAGTGTCCGGAGCTCAGTCTCCAGCTCATCAACTCTGAGCCGGAATTCCTCCAGCAACCATCAATTGCTGCAGATGTGGTCACTGCAGCTCGCAATGGGATCTGCCAGCTCCCACATCATACAGCTACAGCACATCACCTGCCCAGCCATCTCTACTTAGATAATTAATTTATTAATTAGCTTTGCAGTGTTTTTTTTTTCAAATTTGGTGCAGATTTCCTACTAGCCAATCAGGTCACATCTTTCCTGTGATATCACTTTTCCAGTTTTGGCTTCAGTTACTCTGTGCCCCGAGGTCACCACTCCGGTGCTCCTCCCTCCAAGTCTGCTCCCTAGGGACAAGGCCGCGAATGCTTGAGGTAAGCTAGATTTATACTCACCGCTCCGGTGCTCGTCCCTCCGAGTCTGCTCCCTGGAGACAAGGCTGCGAATCCCCGAGGTAATCTAGATTTATACTCACTGCTCCGGTGCTCCTCCTTCCGAGTCTGCTCCCAGGATTTACTCACCAATCAGTTGCTTTTTCTTTAAGATCCACTTTCAGAAGTGTCCCTCGCAGGTCTGGTGCACTCCTGAAGGCACTGCCTCTTCCTCTCTCTCCTTTTTTAGGTTTGAGGAGGAGGGAGGGTTGGAAACACTACAGCAATGTAATGTTTGGGGCTATTCTGTTCTTTGACAGTGGGTCCTCCTCGATTCCCTCCTGAGTCGCAGTGTCTGCGATGACTTCTCCCAGAATGCTTCACTCACTTCTCACCTTTGTTGGATGCCCTTCCTCCTGTTGAGTGCAAGAGTCCTTCTCCTTGGTTCCCTCCTAAGTTGCAGTGGCTGCGATGACTTCTAATGGTGCAGCTAATTTTGAATAATGAATTTCTATTTCTTTTAGAAAAAATCAAAGAAGTCTACAGAAACACTCACATTTAAGAGACCAGAAGGAATGCACAGAGAAGTTTATGCTCTACTGTATTCTGACAAAAAGTAAGTTAGAGCAAATGAAATGTAACTTTTTAATAATTGCTCACTTTTGAATGGTTTATCAAGTCAGCTCGTAAATTCAACAGTTTTGTAAGTGTTATAGCAGCCTCCAGTGGCAGCAATGGAATAATGCAATCTAATGTTACTCCATATTGCACTGTCCCTGGATTCTACTGAAATTTTAAATAGATCTTGTGCTTCAGAACAATGGAGATTTCAGCGTCTGCCTCTGAAGAAAGAAATGAAATGAAAATTAGACAGGTTTTCACTGATATGCTGGTCAAGTTTTCAGAATAATGCCGTTCACGTTTATTAATGTGTATAATGCTATATAAAAGTCTGTTTAAATATTGTCCATAACAGCATTGAGGGTTCTGTTAACCATAGTGAAAGGGAATCCTTGGTTGAGCAAAGAGACTGACATATCCAAAGAACTAGTTTGGAAGGTGGCATCATCAGAACAGATGCGATGGAAACAGGGAGAATTGAATGGAGTCCTTGCAGAAGCAGGGTTTGAGGAAAAATAGTCAAGGTAGCTGTGGGAGTCAGTGGGTTTACAGTGGTTATTGGTCAATAGCCTATTCTAGAAATTGAGACACAAAAGTCGAGGAAGAGAAGTAAAGAGGTGGCGATTGAACGATATGATGAAAGTGAGGGGAGGGTGTAAGTTGGAAATAAAGTTGATAAAACTTTCCAATTCAGGAAACAGCATTGATGAGGCACTCAATATACAGTTTAAATAAAAGTTAGGGAATTAGGCAGGGGATCTGAATATAAATGGAACCAAGAATGTTCCTCTTAGCCCACAAAAACCTAGGAACTATACAGGTTGCTATAGCAATACCTTTATTTGCAGCAAGTGAGTTGTGCCAAAGGAGAAATTGCTCGATATGAGAACAAGTTCAGCAATGAGATGGTAGTTGTGAATGGGATTTTTGGGCCTCCATTCAAGGAAGAAGTGGCGAGCCCTCAGGCCAACCTGGTGGAGGATGGAGAGGTAGCAGGATTGGACCTCCTGGGGGGAAAAAGGAGATGGTTAATGCCAGGAAACTGTAAAAGAGAAGGGCATCAGAAGACTCTTGGATTTAGGTGGGAAAAGACTGGACAAGGGAAAAATTGTGCGCAAATTGTTTTCATTTGGAACTACAATATTCAGAGGACACAGACAGCCCATGTCATATGACAATCAGATAGAAATGGACAGAGTTCTGCATCATGTGAGGAAACTCTGTTTTTTATATATATATATATATATATACACAATATATATAATAAATATATATATAATATAGTTCGTTATGTTGCTGTGGTACTACAGTCTCCAGCGTATATGGTGACCCAGGCAAAAAATTTACAAATAACTGTTACTAGCTTAAAAAGCATTTTATACAATTTAAGGCAATAACTAAAAACATTTTGTGGAAGGGAGTTGATAGTTGCACCATGATGAGAGGGAGGATGCTTTCATACAAACCTTGGATATTGTAGCTAAGGCCATGTGCTCATGTGGTCTATTGCTTCAATAAATCTGCTGTGCTACTTTGACTGACAAACATTTGTCATGTTTCAGCTAGGCTACAATAAACCTCAAAAGTTGCACTCAGGACCTGGGCTACATGTGCCAAATGTCAGAGTTGACCTGCTGCTTTGGATACTTTATTAAAAGAAAACAAAGTGTTTCACAAATGGTTAACTCCCAGTGACAGATTTGATAGGTCACAAAATATTTTGTTTCACATATCTTTCACCTTACAGTACAGTATAATTTATTTTGAGCTAGAAGTTACAGATAACTTTATTTTCTTCACTTCCTTTAGCTTTCCCCTTTATGGTGTGTGTGTCTGTTTGCATGTTTGTATATATGTGGTGGAGATCTTAACTCTTGCAAATACTCCTTATAAACAATTAACAAATTTGCCATAGTAAAGCCACTAAAGTTACCTATAAAATAGTGTAATTTTGACCTTCTGGTTTTTTTTCATTCATAATCCCCGAATCATACCTAAAGGTAAAATCCCAGACTCCTCCATCACCATAATAAAATCAAAATACTGTGGATGCTGGAAATCTGAAATAAAAACTGAAAGTGCTGGAAATACTCAGGTAAGAACATAAGAAATAGGAGCATGAGTAGGCCATTTGGCCCCTCAAGCATGCCCCACCATTCAATAAGATCATGGCTGATCTGCCAGGCCCCCACTCCTCTTTCGTGTCAGCTCCTCATAGCCCTCAACTCCCTGATATTTCAAAAATCTGTCTACCTCCTCTTTAAATACTTTCAGTGATCTAGCCTCTACAACTCTGTGAGGTAGAAAATTCCAGACATTTACTACCCTCTGAGAGAGGAAATTCCTTCGCATCTCAGTTTTAAATGAGTGCCCCCTAGTTCAAGACTCCCACACCAGTGGAAACATCTTCTCAACATCTACCCTGTCAAGCTCCCTCAGAATCTTGTATGTTTCAATAAGATCATCCCTCATTCCTCTAAACTCTAATGAATAAAGGTTTAACCTGTTTAGCTGTTCTTGATAAGCCAGCCCCTTCGTCCCAGGAATCAGCCTAGTGAATCTCTTTTGAACTGCCCCCAATACCAGTATATTCTTTCTTAAATACGGGGACCAAAACTGTACACAGTACTCCAGGTGCAGCCTCATCACAAATGCCCTGTACAGTTGTAACAAGACTTCCTTATTTTTAAACTCCAGCCCCCTAGCAATACAGGCCAAAATTCCATTTGCCTTCTTAATTACTAGCTGCAACTGCATGCTAACTTTTTGTGTTTCATGCACAAGAACACCCAGGTTCCTCTGTGCTGCACTTTTTTGGAATCTCTCTCCATTTAAATGATAGCCTGACTTTTGATTCTTCCTACCGAAGTGCACGACCTCACACTTTCCTACATTAAACTCCATCTGCCAAATTTTTGCCCATTCACTCAACCTATCAATATTCCCTTGCAGATTCCTTATGTCGTCATCACTACATGCCCTCCCACCTATTTTTGTATCGGCAGCAAATTTGGATACATTACACTCTGCCCCCCTCCTCCTAATCATTAATATAGATAGTAAATAATTGCGGCCCTAGGACTGATCCTTGTGGCACTCCACTAGTTGCGTCTTTCCAACCTGAAAAAGACCCATTAATCCTGACTCTGTCTTCTGTGTGTTAACCAATCCTCAATCCATGCTAATACATTACCCCCAATACCGTGATTCCTATCTTGTGCAATAACCTCTCATGTGGCACCTTATCAAATGCCTTCTGAAAATCCAAAAACATTATATCTACAGATGCTGCCAGACCTGCTATGGAGAGAGAAATAGTTAGTTGCGATGTTCTGAATGTTGCAGTTCCAAAGAAGAGTCATATTCAACTTGTAATGTTAACTCCGTTTCTCTCTGCAAAGATGCTGCCGGACCTGCTGCGTATTTCCAGCATTTTTATCTTTATTACCTCCATCACCATCCCTGGGTATGTCCAGACCCACTGACTGGACAGATGCAGCAGAGGTGGCGGGACAGTGGTATGCAGCCAGGAGGGTTTTACCCTGGGAGTCCTCAGACTCCCCAGACCCATGAAGTCTCATGGCATCAGGCCAAACATGGGCAAGTAAACATCCTGCTGGTACCACCTACTGTCTGCCCTCAGCTGATGAATCAGCACTCCTCCATGATGAACACCACTTAGAAGAAGTACTGAGGGTGACTAGGGACTTTGGTGCCCATCACCAAGAGTGGTTCAGTAGCACCATTGCTGACTAATCTGGATGAGTCCTGAAGCACATATCAGCCAAACTGCAACAGGTGGTGAGGGAAACCAACAAGAGGGAAGAACCTACTTGACCTTGCCCTCTCTAATCTACCTGTCGCAGAATTATCTACCCATGATAGTATTAGTAGAAGTGACCACCACACTCTCTGTGGCGACACAGTCCTTTGGTCACACTGAGGAGATTCCATCATTTTGAAGGGCACTACCACCTATGGGATAGATTCAGAACAGATCTAGCAACCCAAAACTGGACATCCATGAGGGGCTATGGACTATTAGCAGCAGCAGAATTATATTCAATCCCAATCATTAACCTCATGGTCCATCATACCCCTCACCCTACCATAACCATCAAGCCAGGGGATCAACCCTGGTTGAACAAAGAGTACAGGAGCAGCATCAGGCTTACCTAAAAATGAGATGCCAACCTGGTGAAGCTACAGCCCAAGACTATGTGCATGCCAAACAGCACAAGCAGCAAACAAAAGACAGCTGAGCAATCTTACAACCAATGGATCAGGTCAAAGTTCTGCAGTCCTGCCATATCCAGCAAAAATGATCAAGGGGTCATCATCAGTGCTATCAAGTGACACTTACACAGCAATAACTGCTCACTGATGCTTCATTTGGATTCCAGCAGGACCACTAAGTTCTTGACCTTATTACAGCCTTGGTCTAAACATGAACTCAAGAGGTGAGGTTGAGCACCTTTGACATCAAGGCAGCATTTCACTGTGACATCAAGGAGCCCTATCAAAATTGAAATCAATATGTATTAGGGTGTACTGTGGCTACAAGAGCAGGACAGAAGTTGGGAATTCTGTAGTGAGTAACTCATCACCTGACTCCCCAAAGTCCACCATTTACAAGGCATAAGTCAGGAAAGTGATGGAATTGGGAAAAAACTCTCTGCTGGTTGAAGTCACAGCTTGCACAAAGGAAGATGGTTGCTGTTGTTGGGGTCAATTATCTCAGTTCCACAAAATCACTGCAGGAGTTCCTCAAGGTAGTGTCCAAGGCCCAATCACGTTCAGCTGCGCCATCAATGACCTTCCTTCCATCATAAGGCCAGAGTGGGGATGTTTTCTGATTGTACAATGTTCAGCACCATTCGTGACTCCTCAGATACTGAAGCAGTCCTTTTCCAAATGCAGCAAGACCTGGACATTATCCAGGGTTGGGCTGACAAGTGGCAAGTAACATTCATACAACACAAGTGCCAAGCAATGACCATCTCCAAAAAGAGAGAATCTGATCATCGTCCGTTGACATTCAATGGTATTGCCATTGTGAATTCCCCACTATCAACATCCTGGGGGGGTTACCTTTGACCAGAAACTGAACTGGACTAGCTATATAAATACTGTGGTTACAAGAGCAGATGAAAGGCTAGGAATCCTGTGGCGTCCTCTTGACTCCCCAAAGCCTGTCCACCCATCTACAAGACGCAAGTCAGGAGTGTGATGGAATACTCTCCACTTGCCTAGATGAGTGCAGTTCCAACAGTACTCAAGAAGTTTTACACCATCCAGGACAAAGCAAATCACTTGATTGGCACCCCATCCACAAACATTCACTCCCTCCACCATCAACACACAGTAGAAGCAGTGTGTGCCATCTACATGATTCACTACAGGAACTCGCCAAAGCTCCTTAGATAGCATCTTCCAAACCTATACCCGCTACCATCGAGAAGGACAAGGGCAGCAGATACATGGGAACACCACCATGTGGTACCACCCTGACTTGGAAGTATATCTCTGTTCCTTCACTGTTGCTGGATCAAACTCCTGGAACTCCCTTCCTAACAGTACTGTGTGTGTGGCTAAACCACATGGACTGCAGTGGTTCAAGAAGGCAGTTCACCACCACCTCAAGGACAAATAAGGATGGACAATAAATGCTGGCCTAGCCAGCGACACCGGCATCCCATGAATGAATAAATAAAATCTCTCCACTTGCCTGGATGAGTGCGACTCCCAAAATACACAAGAAGCTGACATCACCCAGGACAATCAACCCTCTTGATTGGTCTCCTCTGCCACTGGCGCATAGTGGCAGCAGTGTATCCCATTAAAAGATGCACTGCAGCAATTTGCCAACCCTATATTGACAGCATCTTCCAAACCCGTGACCTATGCTACCTAGAAGGACAAGGACAGTGGACACAGGGAATACCACCACCTGCAAGTTCCTCGCGAAGCCGCAACCACCCTGACTTAGAACTATATGACCATTGCTTCAGTGTTGCCAGATCAAAAACTTGCAACTCTTTTTCTAACAGCCCTGTGGATGTACCTATGCCAAATAGACTGCAGCAGTTAAAGGAGACCTCTCGCCAGTACCTTCTTGGGGCAATTGGGGATAGACAAAAATGCTGCCCTTGCCATTGACTTGAAAGAAAAATGCTGTTTTGTTACAATGAGTTTTTAGGGCCAGCCTGAGATTGCACCTTTGCATTTTTAAGATAGTGAAAATGTTGACAAGTTGCAAGAAGGATGATCTGGTTAAATTGCTCAAATGGTTATTACTGCTGAAAGTGGAGTGATTCCGAAGTAGAAATTGTGTGTTTCTGGAATATGATGGACAGAGATAAAGTAAAAACACAAAACTCTTGATTGTTGAGCTCAGTTTGCCTTGTGTTACCTTCTTGAAAAAAATTCAAAATCGCTCATGGCCTTACTGGTTCCAGATAATCTTTAGCTTTTCTAACTTTTTTGTCAGAATTATTTTTAAAATTACATGTTCTTTCCAAATGAATGCAGCCACTGATGTGGAGATCTGCATTGCCGCCTGGTTATTCATTTCAACCTTTTAAATATAAAACTTAGCTATAGGAAAACACGATCGGGCCTAAACTTCCCCTCCCCTGAGTGGCAAGCAGCATTGGATTGCCATTCTGTGCCCAATTACTTACCTCAATTTTTCTTTGATCCTATCTCGCCCGACATTCTGCATCAGACTGGGTGAGATCCAGGCAATGCAGAGTGTCCCCAGGGCCCAGCATTGAAGTGTAGGAGAGTCAAAGTGAAGGAGGCCATGCCCCCTTTACGACACTTGCTGCTATAAGCCATGTTAGTTTAAAGGTCCGGTGAAATTTAAACATCCTTGGAGCAGGTAGGCGCCTACGGTAAGTTGGAGATCGGGCCTTGGATCAGGGTGTCAAGGTGAGGGTGTCGGGTCACATGGGGGTGGGTGAGTTGTCAGGCCCGTATGGGAGGAGAGTAGGATGTTGGGCCCACTGGGGGTGGGTGGAGGACCCCCATGCGGGTGAAGGGAACCCTGTGGAGGGGTATTGGGAGAACCCTGGGAAGTAGGTGTGGGAGTCCCCTGGGGGTTGGTCTGAGTCTGTATGGTAGTTACAAAGAAGTTAGAAGTGATTCTAATTCTTCTAACTTTTTCTGGTTAACTATTGATGTAACCCAGTTGGAACCATCCACAGTTTGCGATTTAAGTCGCATATTCAGATTGTTCACAGCGCTGGGCAGTTGCCCAGGGGAATTTTGCACTTGGGCAATTGCCATGGGGACCTTAACTGTGAACTTCTGGAGGGGGATTTCCTCCCCACCCCCCCATTTTGATGCTGGGAAATTGGGAAGTTAAGGCCTTGTATTTGATGTCCTACATGGGTCTTTTTGATGGAACATACAACACGAGCTATAAACCCAGCTCAACTATTATGACGGTCCAATTCATTGATAAAAGTTGAGGTAACTTGGCAATTCTTAAAGATTAAATTAGAAAGGAATGTGGATCAACTGGTACCATTATTAATTATAGAATCTTGTAGCATTGAAGGACGATGTTCAAGCATTTGTGCTTGCGCTGATTTGTTTCTCCAAACGAGCTATCCAATTAGTCCCAAGTCTCTGTTCTTTCCCCATGTCCCTGCAAATTTCCTTTTCAAGTATATATTCAATTCCCTTTTGAAATTTACTATTGAATCTGCTTCCACCCTTTCAGGCAGTGCATTGTAGATCAAAATGCTTTGAATGCAAAAGAGAAAATTCTCCCTTTTACCCTTTGCCTTTATTTGCCAGTTATCTGAAATCATTTTCCTTGAGTTACTAACCCTCCTGGAAACAGTTTCTCCCTGTCTTTTCTATCACAACCCCTCATCATTTTGAGTGTGCCTATTAAATCTTCCCTGAAACCCTCTGTTCTAAGGAGAACAACCTCAACTTCTCTAATCCCTCCGCATAACTGAAGACCCCCATTTTTGGTATCATTCTCATAAATCACAGTACCCTTTCCAAGTCCTTGACTGACTTCCTTCTGAAATTGTGGTACCCAGAATTGGACATAATACTCCAGCTGAGGCCTAATTATTGATTTGTAATGGCAGTAACTCCCTCCTTTTTGTACTCCTATGTCTCTATTTATATAGCCAAAGATTTTTAACAGCCATAACAACTTGTCTTGCTACCTTCAAAGATTTGAGTATGTGACACCCCCCCCCCCCCCCACAATCTCTGTGTTCTTGTATCCCCTTTTAAAATTGCACCATTTTATTTATATAGCTTCTCCTCATTCTTCCTTCCAGATGCATCATTTCACAATGCATTAAATATTATGTTATGTGGCTGCCCATTTCACCAGTCTGTCTATGTCCCCCTGCAGTCCAGTACTATCCTTCTCATTGTTTACTACCTTTCTAAACTTTGTTGTCCTTTGCAGTATGAAAGTATGGACTAGATCTTACATTGCCTTGCCAGTAAGTTTGAAGATGAGGGGCATGTAAAAACAAGTGGGCACCATGCCTGCCTCCTACCTACCCAACCCTGCCCCTCTGCAATTATATGTGATGTCAGGGAACAATGGGTGGCCCACCCACCCTTGGGCCATTTAAGACCCTTAAGTAGCTAACTGGGCCTTATCCTGCCAGTGTGGGGAGGGGAGGCCCACGCCATGTGTGCAACCTAGCACTTTTAACTGCGTGTATGTTGACAGACAAGGCAGCGTGAATCTCATTTCCATCAGAGGCTGGACTACCTCTCCAGATGGTGGCAGGAGTCCTGTCGTAGGCCAGTTAATGCTTCCCACTGCTTTAAATGCCTGCAGGGCAGCCAATTATGAGTGGTTGCGGGCTGCCCCTTCCCCCAACCATTAAATTCAGTCTCTGATCTTCAGCTCCCCTTGCCCCCATCCTTCTAAAATATTTCCTTTCTCCAAAAACCTAGTCTCAGATCTACATCTGCCCCCCTTCCCCAACCTGGGCATTTCCGTTCCCTCCTAGTTTCGCGATCTGTCTAGCTGCAGCGGGGAATTGGAGACAAAAAATTTTAATCAGATCCTGCCATTAAGCTTGACAGGATCGGGGGGAAACCTGTTGGAGACAGGTTTTCTTTTTGGAAATAATAGAACAAACTCGGTGGTTTGCCACAAAGGACTTCATACCATTAATCCTTGGTTCAGGAGCATTTTTTTTTTGCAGATGTAGTTTATCTTGTGGCCACAGGATGGTGATACATACTGAGCTATTTATCCACATGGAAGTTTGTTAAAATTGTGGGCTGTCTTAAAGAATTTCATCCATTTAAGTTTGTTTCTACTGATGTGTTTGCTTGATAGTTACAATTTTCAATCTCTTAACCACATTAATTGTATAAAAATACCTAAACAAATGAACGTTTGTAGCTGGAATACATGAACTGTTAAATGCAGGAAGTTCAGGATTTGCTATCTCAGTAACTTATGCTATATTTGTAACTTAGCAGTCTTGCCCAGATCGTGCTGAATATTAGCAGTAGACTGACTACTATGCAGATAAGCTGCAACTAGGTTGCTATTTGCAGTCTTACTGAGGCATGTGTATCTAAGACATATTTTCCAATATTTTGTACTTGAAATGAAACATGGGTATATATGAACAAAACAACTTATTTATTGACGTAGATAGTGAAGCAGTAATGGAACTGGAATATTGAATGTTTATTTTCCTTTTGTCTAACCAAACACATTTTAAAGCTACAAATTTCCCACAAGTCCATGTTTGAATCTCTCCAAGCAGATCCCCCACAAAACTGAAATAGCCCAAATCAAAGTCTCAAATGGCATACTCTTTGGCAGTGTGCATTATCCTCATTGCATTGTCAACCAAACCACCCTCTTCAATGCCAATCCTTTGTTGTCCAGCTCTGAGAGACTGTCCTTCATTAATTCCACTTTTAGCTATCCAATTGTAGTCATTAGCTTTTGAGTCCACAAAGGTTGTATCTTTGGCCTCGTTCTTCCTCATCTTCTTTCTTTTGAGTGCACAAAGGTTGCATCCTTGGCCTCGTTCTTTCTCATCTACTTTCTGCCACTTGGTGACATTTTCCAAAAAAAAGGGTTCAGCTTCCACATGTGGACTGGTGACATCCAGCTGTACACCTTCACCACTGTTGAATCTTCCACTGCCGCTGTGTTTTGACATTTGGTATTTCAGCAACAATCTGATGATGAAAGGTGACATAGCAATATTGAATGAAAATCGTTGACATACCAATTTATAGTAGGAAAGTTTATATAGAAGTCTAACTAGAAATTGTGACAACTGGAAATAAGAAAGTTGGTATCCTATGTAAATCTTTTTAATAAGATTTCTTTGAAGATAAATGTGTTTGTGTGCTTGTTAACTACAGTTTAAAATCTTTATGTTTTGAAAAGGGATGCCCCTCCATTACTTCCAAGTGACACAACACAAGGGTACAGGACTGTTAAAGCAAAGTTGGGATGTAAGAAGGTCCGACCATGGAAGTGGATGCCTTTCACCAACCCAGCCAGGAAGGATGGTGCAATATTTTTCCACTGGAGACGTCTGGCAGATGAAGGCAAAGACTACCCTTTCGCTAGGTTTAATAAGGTACAACATACCAATGTTGACCAAAAAAACCCAAAAGAAATCATAGCTGTTCTTTTGGGGGAGCAGAAAGAGAGAGGAAACATTACTGAGAAAAAGAAGCTATGATATAAGGCCATAATTTTTCCTGGAAAGATTACCAGATTAACTAGATTTTTGTGCAAAAAATAGTTAGAGTATGATTTGCTGACTCTTGTATTCTGGCTTACTACGTGTTTGGCTGTGCTATAATATTAAAACAAAATTGAACCACCTTTAGCCCTTTGGCTGCTCTATGGTATTTTGTTAAATTGATGCATGTAAGCTGTTAGTTGTGCTGCTGCCATTTCACACAAGCTCTTGTGATTGTGAATAGCGTCAGTAAAGACCACGCACAATGGCCACTGACATTTGAGAGATGGTATAAAAATGAGCCTTTCCTTTTACCCAGCAATCAATGAGAGAATTGGAATAACTGAAGTCAGCAGCAATTCTTCAAATTATATCAAGCTTACTATTTTCTTTAAAAAAGTTCTAAATAAAAGCAAAATAAATTTTGTTTTGATTTTAAAGACAGTTCAGGTGCCTGTGTACTCAGAGCAAGAATACCAAATGTATCTACATGATGATGGATGGACCAAAGCAGAAACAGACCATCTCTTCGACCTCTGCAAACGCTTTGACCTCCGGTTCATTGTCATCCATGACCGCTATGACCACCAGCAGTTCAGGGTGAGTGGTGGAAAAAAAAATGAATAAATATAACCCAAGTGAATGCGGGATAATTTGGACAGTTGTGAAAATTTGAACGTGTTTCTTTTCTACTGAGTAAGTACAATAGAATACCAAAATTTCTCTCAGATTTATTTCATAGAACTTTATAGTACCACCTACTGTCCAAAATATTTATCTTCTCTTATTTCTTCACTGATTTATTCTATAATTAACAATTACTATGCTATTTTAAGCTTCCTAACCTCTACAATATATGCTGTTTCTTGACAGCGGATGGTCGGATAACCTCCATCAAGGCCCTAACCAACACTGAGTTAACAATTAGGTGACATATAAAAATAGTAGAACTCGACTTGTTTTCTGATTTTTATATGAATATAATTTGTTTGTTGCTTCTGGGTGTGGAATTGCCCCTCCTGGAGGTGCTGACTTGGATCTGGAACTTGGCACAAAGATGCAACTTCTCATACTGTGGCCTGAGTTGTCTGTGTCTTAATATAAAACCATTCAAGTTGGAGAAGGCCTCCTGGAAACTATGTTTTCCAAAATCCACGAACTTTTGAAATACTTTGGAAGAAGAAATATATTTGCAAGAGTAAGTTTATTGAATTTTCCACAATACTATCCCCTGAAATTCAGGCAAAAAAAAGGTGGTTGGACAACAAACTGCTAGCGCTGGGGCTGAAATTTGGAATAGAAAACTAGAGTCACAGAATTCCAACCCTTTTTGGCCCTTTTAGAAAACCCTACATTTTCACCGGTCAGCCCTGGCATGTAAATTAGGAAAATAAGTTTTGCAATATGTTTTCCTAATTAATGTCCTAAGCAACGCTGTACATCAGTAATACTTGAGAGTCATACTTTTGGAAAGGGAGTTTTTGGTAGTTTTACAGACTGTGGCCTTGCTGACACTGCAGCAGAGTGCCACAGTTAATTAGTTCCCTGCCCCACTGATGGTTAGGCAGGCACCCCTCTCCCCCCATATTTGCTGTAGATGACATGAACATCTGCCTGGAATATTCCAAGTAGCTTGACCCTGGAATTTTCCATGGGAAAATTGTTCTTCACCCAGATTTACCCTTTGCCTAGGCCTGCTCAGGAATTTCTGGGTCCTAATGTTTTGGAAGAAATTTTGTACAGCATGTTGGAATCGTAACATAAAATGTTATAGAATGGTGAGGTACAGATTTGATTTCTCCCCTGTTAATTTCCTAAACTCAGCTGCATTACCATAGGGAGGCACCAAACAAAGGCCATTTGGTTTCACGATAGGTGTGGGAGAAAAAGGACTTGTGTGAAATCTTTGACTTTTTGATATCTCCTAATAGCTAGTTTAAAATGGCATTGAGCTAGATCTGGTTGTGGGTCCTTATACTTCACAGTGGCTGATGTTTAGCTAAGAAGATCATGGAAATAAAAAAAAATTAACTAAATATTCCGGATGCACACGAATGGGTTGGGGGGGGGTGCTGTAGGACAGACAGGATAGTGAAGTCAAGACCACAACTAGATCAGGTATAATCTTATCGAATGGCGGAGCAGGCTCAAAGGGCTGAAAGCTCTACTTCTGCTTCTATTTCGCTATGATTTATTTCTTAAGTGTAGGATGTATGTTGGAATTTTTTTTCACAAGAAAACCCACTTTGTTATATGAGACTAAGCAGTTAAGTTCAGCATTGAGTCAGGTGATCATGGTTCAAGTGCCACTGCAGCACATAGGGCAGAATTTTACGAGTGGGCGAGCTGGGGAGGGGCACCTTCGCTGACGCATACAATGATGCGCGGTGACGTCAGGAGGAACTCCCGATGTCACTGCGCCCTATTTAAATTTAAATGGCCAGGCCAATTGAGGCCATTGACAGGGTCAATGGCCAGGAGCCCCGGCAGAAACTAGAAAAAACATGAAATCTCATCCACGGGCAGGATGAGGTTTCATGTCGGCTTTAAAAATTTTTAATAAAAATTTTGTGCAAATTATGGACATGTCCCAACTCATGTAACATTGTCACATGAGGGGACGTTGTCACATGAGGGGACATGTAAGGAAAATTTTAGTTTTTGTCTTTTTTACATGTACAGCTGATCCCCCTGAGGCAGCACTTAGCCTCAGGGAGATGAGTGCGCTCTTTCGTGCGCATGCGCAGAAGAGCACATTCTCGATTTTGGGATTCACCCCTCACCTGCACAGGGAGCGCTTCTGTGTGGACGTCACACTGGGGGGGGCCTTAATTGGCCCACCCATGTAAAATGGCGGTGCACCTCCGATCGGGGGTGCCGATCAGAAGCATGCCCGTATACGCCTGCCCATCAACTCCCCCCCCGGACAGGAAAATTCAGCCCATAATCTTGGCTCACCCTTCAGTAAAACACAGTTAGAGTTGCTAACTTTCAGATGTATCATGACACTTGGGTCCTGTCTGCCCTCTCAGAAGGACATAAAAGGTGCTTTGGAACTATTCGGCAAAAAGCAGGTGAGTCCTCCTGATGTCTCGTCAACATTTATCCGTTCACTAACATCACAAAAAAGAAGCAGATTATTCGGCCTTTTATCTCATTGCTGTTTGCAGGACCTTGCTTTGCACAAATTGAATGTCATGTTTCCCTACAATGCAAGTACTTGAGATATTTGAGACATCCTGGGCTCATGAAAAACATTTTAGAAATGTAAGCTCCTTTAATTATTCTTTTTACAGATCTTTCAATGTAAATTTTGCTTTGCAACTGTACTTAAGCAATGTTTAATTGAGATTGATAAAAGATTGAGGTCTGAGAAGGCAGCAGAAAATGCACACTTTCAAAAATGTTATGGTTTTTACTGAGTAAGAAGTCAACTCCCCTACTCCTCCTCAACCCTGCCAAATTCAACCAAAACCAGTTACGTGATAACGTTCCAAGTCAACAGTACATATCCCCCAAATCGCATTGTTACAGATGAGTGCTCGGGATGGACACAGTGCAATGAACTTCTATTAAACATGTACTGTTTTGGACAGACAAAATCTGGAAACCCAAACCGTAGAGTTCAATAGTAAATCTATTGCTTACAATTGGTACTAATGCAGTTTTAATCGAACAGTTAGCATCTGCTGTAAGCAATTTGTATGGATTCAGCTTATTTTTATTTTCTGGGACTTGGTGATGCTGAGGTGTAGTATGCTAGGTCAGCTGAATAGGAGCTGTAAATGACAGCTGTTTTGTGTTAGATAGCTGAATATCAAGATTCAGTATTGGCAAAAGTACACCAGGATCTTCCCGGTTACCTACATTGATCTCGAATTCCAATCCTGGTCTAACTCGGCTGAACTGGATCCCTGTAGCTCAACAACTATATGTCAAACGGACACGAATGTTGGGAACAGTTGAAGCATCCAGTGTAGACATAGTATCATGAATCTAAGTCTGATAACATTATTCCTTCCTAGCACTCAAATTTTAATTTTTTATGTTAATTTGCTTTGTTTGATAGCTGTTCTTTGTGGACAAAGCATCTATTATTGGACTAGCTTGATGGAAGCAGCTCACACTCTATGGCCTTATTGTATATTTCTGTTTTGTATTTATTAAATGCCATCGACCTTGTAGCAACATCTATATATTTTGTTTAGGATCTTTTAACATAACTCCAAGTTTTGTAAGGCAGGAGTCAGCATCAGCAAGTGTTCACATACCCAAACCAGTTAGATGGTGTTTATTAACATGTAGGGTCAATGAAGCACTTGCATAATCGGCAGGTTGTTTCTTCCACAACTACTTGATAAAATGGAGATGCCCTTGCTCTTGTAGCAAGAAAGAGATTCAAGCATTTAGGGGGTGTCACGTCCTACCTAATGTTCTTCAGGCTTTGAAACTGAACTGTTAGCTATTGTTGTTCTTGGCTATAGATATTGTGGGTTTGGAAGGTGCTGTCGAAGGGACCTTGGTGAGTTGCTGCTGTGCAATGTCCAGGTGATAAAGGGAGTAAATGTTTAAGGTGATGGATGGGGTGCCAATCAAGTGAGCAACTTTATCCTAGACGATATTGAGGCTCTTGGAACTGCAGTCACCTCGACAAGCAAAATATTCCATCACACTACTGGCTTGTGCCTTGTAGATTGTGGACAGACTTTGGGGAGTTAATCGCCTCATAATACTCATCCTCTGACCTGCTCTTGTAGCCACTATATTTATGTGGATGGTCCAGTTAAGTTTCTGGTCCATGTTGACTCCCAGATATTGAAGGTAGGAAATTTAGGTGATAATGCTGTTGAATGTTCGGAGGACGGGTTAGATTCTGTCTTATCAGAGATGGTCATTGTCTGACATTTGCATGGCGCAAATGTTACTTGCAACTTACTAGACCAAGCCTAATGTTGTCCTAGTCTTGCTGCATGCAGGCATGGACTGCTTTGTGGTGTATCTAGGAGTAGGGAATGCTGTCTGGTTCATAATTTATTGCCTGGAGGAGGAAATAATGGCCAGAATAAAGACCATCAGGCCTATCATTGCTTGCTCAATCCATGATATTGGTCTTTTGAGCTGCCTCCCCAACTGCTAGTAATGCTAATTTCTGGCTGTTCGCTCATGCCAGGTAATCATTTGGTGCATTTAGTACATATGTAACTGTTGCTTATTGTTTCCATAATCTTCTAATGTCGTGTTTTACAGAAACGTTCAGTGGAAGACCTGAAAGAACGGTATTATAGTATTTGTGCCAAATTAACAAAGATCCGTGCCCCACCTGGTTCTGATCCCAAACTCTCCGTGTTTGATGCTGGACATGAGAGACGAAGAAAAGAACAGCTTGAAAGACTGTACAACAGAACACCAGAGCAGGTAGGAATATTTCTGCTCAAGGTAGAATAGTTGGAAAGAAAAAAATCTGCTGAACCTGAAACAGGAACAGAAAGTCTTGAAAATATAAAGCAGGTCTGCCAGCAGCTGAACCAGGAAAATGGGTGAATGTTTCAAGTGTCAATTGTTACAAATAGACTTTTACCTAATCAAAGCATATGAGTGCACTTGTGTAGTGAATTTGTATGTCTGTCTATACTGTAAGATGCTTTCTTAAAAAGCACGTTTTACAGACACTGATAGATATTATTGCATTTAATTTTTTTGTTTTGATCAAACATCTCCATTCTTACTCACCCAGCTGTGGTGATGAAGCACTCTAACTCAAGAAAGGAATGTTGACAAGTTTGTTCCAACTGACATTTCTATATATGTGCCCAGTTAACCTAAACAAAATGTATTACCTCAGCCACCATATTTCAAAAACCAACAGCAGAACAATATAATTGTTGCTCACAAATTGGATAACATGCAAGAAATCAGTAAAAGGTGTAGCCAGGTTTTGAGGAGACTTGAGGGAAGGGATGTGGTAAGATGAAGTAGTTTAGAAAGAGTATTTCAGAGTGCAGGGCTGACTACTCTCAGCAACGGTCAAATAAGAGAGGGGTGGTGCATAATAGCACAGCATTAGAAGAGCATTGGGTATGACCTGAGATGTGTAGAGAGGTGAGATTGCAGAAAAAGTGGAGCAAAGTGACAGATATTGTTAGATAAGTTTTGAAGTCAAATATGTGTGTATGAGGATACACACACAGTTGCTCACTTCAAGCAACTTCAAATATATATATATATGTGTGTATTGTGTTGCAGCACATTTATGTACAACACATATAGAAACATAGAATACTGAATTGCCCCAGAGCACAGAAATGATTAGGGATAGATCAGTCATTTCAAGTTAAACATTGCTTTAGAAAGGGTCAGCACTGGGTAATATTTTTGAGTTTTCAAAGTAGCTGTTAGATAGTTCGAATTATAAATTTTCTTTTGACGGTGTGGCACACAGGAGCACTAACACATGGCCAAGATCATCCAAAGTACTCAGTTTTTGTGCTGAGTTAGTCAGTGTCCACTGGACAGAATTAAAAGTGAGAGTTGCATTCATCTTTGGACCAGGAAGTCTGATCACTAAATGTAATTGGGTAATTGCTGGATGAGGGCAAGGTTATGCTCATTTGTGATACTCCCATAAATAGTCCACCAGTACCCACTGTTCAAGTGCACATGCAGAACTGTCATGTGTGTGGGTCACCATGGAGGAGTTGTTTGCTGTGGAACTCTATACCCCACCCTCCAAATAAGTCCACTCCCTTAAGGAGATGACATCTAAGGGGGTAATAGAAAAACTAGTGTGTGAAAATGAGCTCCTTTTCTCACATTCCAGCAAACAACACTCTGCAGTAAAAGAGAAATTGACGGCACTTGATCTATAAGGCAATATGCACCTTTTTCACTAGGTGTCAGCATTGTTTGCTCTAATATTCAACTGTTTTTTTGCTTATAGGTGGCTGAAGAGGAGTACTTAATACAAGAATTAAGAAAAATTGAAATGAGGAAAAAAGAAAGAGAAAAGAAAACACAAGATTTGCAGAAACTGATCACAGCTGCAGACAATACCACAGAAATGCGTCGGGCAGAACGCAAGGCAGCAAAAAAGAAACTGCCGCAGAAAAAAGAAACAGAAAAACCGGTAAGCACCTATATGCGTGTTGGATTTTGTTTAGAGAAAGAACATGCTAGAATAGAATGTTTGGCCATTTTGTGTTGCGCTTCTTTAGGCTTTATAACTTTCTTGTGCCAGTACAAACCTGTATTGACGTAGAAAAAATGCAAAGCCAAAGGAATTTAACTGAAACCCTTGTACTTTTTAGCGCAATTGTTCAAATTTGATACTGATCCGCTTCTCCCAGCACCTACTTTTAATACGCCAGTCCACTGGCATGGTTCCAGGTAATTCAGTGGCATTTAATGTCTTCAGATAGGACTGCTACAAGTCTAAATGACTGATTCATGGCTGTTATGTCTAAAATTGCAGCACTACTTTCAACAGTGCTGCTTCAGTCAGTATTGAACGCTTGTATAAGAGCACCACTGCGTTTTTAGGAATCAAAATCAAATTAAGTTCAAGTCCTGTAATTTTGCTGTATTCCAGTATTCCATCAGGTACATGGCCAATCTGGCCTTATATTCTGATATATAGATCAGCAGACACCTAAGTGAACAGGGTTAAAAGATCAAAATGAAAGCAAAATACTGTGAATGCTGGAAATCTAGAACAAAAAAATAAATACTGGAAAAACTCAGCAGGTCTGACAGCATCTACAGAGAGGGATACAGTTGACGTTTCGAGTCTGTATGACCCTTCATCAGAACTAAGACATAGAAAAAGGGTAAAAAGATCACAAGCTCTCCTCAACAGAGGATGGCACCATGAAGGCAGATTCATGCCCAGAGATCAGCAGAAAGGCAGACCTGACTGGATCAGATAGAGCCTTCAAATCCTGAGAGATGGCACCCTAAAGCTTTTGGAAGTCAGTTGTCATTATTCTCTCAAAGCTGGCCCCATGGCTTTTTATGGTCAGTGGTCAAAACTTTGAATGCATTGACTGGTCTGGATGCCTCTCTGTCAGCGAGTACAACTGAAAATTTTCATGATTGGGTAATACAGCATTGTTTTGAATCTATCTTGGTCCCTTGTGCCAGAACTACATGCATTTTTGCATCATAAGCACTCAAATTTCAGGCCCTAAGTCTCTATTGTATTTTGATAATCTAGCTCACGTTTTCAACTTTAGAACATGGCTGACTTCTGGAGTAAATTCAAAATTCTAACTCTGTATTTAACAGTAAGTCATTATTTCACAAAATCCTTCTGAAATTATATTACTACTATAATTAGTCTTCCTAAAAAAAAATCTGGCCATGATTTTGTATTCTAAATGGAACTAAGGAAGAATTGAGAGCTGAGTTAGATGAAAGAGAAGCGTTTAATAATCACAATGATAATCTATTGATTAAACTGTCTAAGCAGAAGAAATTAGCAGGTTTAAAATGGAACTACTGACCAACCCCTTACTTACATTCCAATGTTGTTGACTGCATCCACCACCTATAATTGAGCTGCTGGCTTCCAAAATCCATTGATGTTTTTGGGCATTTAGCCAACATTGCAAGTGAAAATCAGAAGTTCACCTTTATATAATCAAAAGTTCACAAAATAAAATTAAGTTGTCTGATTTGCAAGCCATCTATGGCAAAGGTGTCATAGTCATTCTGTATGGTTGCCCTGATCCATTGTGCTGGCACTTAGCACATTCATCTAAAGTTATCTAAATAAATAAAACTAAACATATTGGTACTTACTTATATTTAGATTGTATTTGCTACTACTGCTGCTCTGCAACATCTGTTATCTCTCAATGTGAATAATTGTATCAACATTTGGAGCAAATTAATGCGCTGAGTCTATATTGAGCTTTGAGTTCAGGTTTTTGTCACAAGCTTGAGAGCATTAGAGCATTGTTTAGACTTGTTTTTATTCACAATGGAGAATACCTGATTCCAGCTAATACTTGTAAACCTTCTGAACCATTAAAGTGCAACTAATTTTTTTAAGAATAAACTGAGGCGTGAAATGGTTCATTGATTCTACTTGAAATGGTTAATACATTCCTAGGAGGCACAAGCCCATAGAAAGTAAAACTGCCTATGATCATCCATATATTGCATTTAATGTTACATTGCATTAACTTAAGAATGTTATATTTCTACTTTATATGTTTTAAAATGGATTGAGTTGTAATATTGAATTAACTCTAGAAATGGATTGTACATAAGTGAGTAAGCAGTCCAAGTTCTCCACTGTTTCAATGCTGCATTGAAAATCCTGCAAGTTATTTTCCACAGGTTACAGTGAGCTGCAGTATTTGCATATTTTAGTAAGCTAGATGTTTTGTACTCTGCCTGTAAAAAAAATCTTTCTTGTATTTGTAATAAAGGTTTTTGCAAGATGGGGGTTTTTTATTAGACTATATGTGTGCCATGAAACATGTAGCATTTTAACATGTAAGAGCAATTGTAGGTCTGAATAGAATTGCTGCTGGAGATTTTTTTGGCTAACTAATCAAAAACTAATTAGTGGTTGCCATATTGACTAGAAGTTTCAGTTGACTGTGTGTTTCTGTATAATACTTTTTCTGCTTTTATAACCAAAAGATAATTAACTGATACTCTAATAAACTCTAAGAGAGATGAGATACTTTCTTACACAAAAGTCTTCTTTACAGTTAATTAATAGCTACAGATCAGACTTAACTTCCTAGCCTTGACTGTCCTGTCTTAGCATGTGGTGTGGTATCCAGAAGCAGCTTTCCTTATTTTTTTTATATTCATTCACGGGATGTGGGCTTCGCTGACTGGGCCAAAATTTATTGCCCACCCTAGTTTCACTTGAGAAGGTGATGGTGAGTTGCCTTCTTGAACCGCTGCAGTCCATGTGGGGTGTAGGTACACCCACAGTGCTGTTAGGAAGGGAGTTTCAGGATTTTGACCCAGCGACAGTGAAGGAATGGCGATATATTTCCAAGTCAGGGTGGGAGTGATTCGGAGGGGAACTTCCAGGTGATGGTGCTCCCATTTATCTGCTGCCCTTGTCCTTCTAGATGGTAGTGGGCGTGGGTTTGAAGGAGCTGTCTAAAGAGCCTTGGTGAATTCTTGCAGTGCATCTTGTAGATCGTGTACACTGCTGCAACTGTACATTATTGGTGGAGGGAGCGAATATTTGTGGATATGGTGCCAATCAAGCATGCTGCATTGTCCTGGACAGTGTGGAACTTCTTGAATGTTGTGGGAGCTGCACTCATGCAGGCAAGTGGGGAGTATTCCATCACACTCCTGATCTGTGCCTTGTGGTCAGGCTTTGGGGAGTCAGGAGACGAGTTACTCATTGCAGGATTCCTAGCCTCTGACCTGCTCTTGTAGCCACAATATTTATATGGCTAGTCTAGTTCAGATTCTGGTTAATGGTAACCCTCAAGGATGTTGATAGTGGAGGATTCAGTGATGGTAATGCCATTGAACATCATGGGGCAATAGTTAGATTCTCCCTTGTTGGAGGTGGTCATTGCCTGGCACTTGTGTTACTTGCCACTTGTCAGCCCAAGCCTGGATATTGTCCAGATCTTGCCGCATTTGAACATGGACTGCCTCAGTATCTGAGGAGTTACGAATAGTGCTGAACATGGTGCAATCATCAGCGAACATCCCCACTTCTGACCTTATGATGGAAGGAAGGTCATTGATGATGCAGTTGAGGATGGCTGGACTGAGGACACTACCCTGAGGAATTCCTGCAGTGGTATCCTGGAGCTGAGATGACTGACCTCCAACAATCACAACCATCTTTCTTTGTGCTAGGTATGACTGCAACCAGCAGAGAATTTTCTCCCTGATTCCCATTGACTCCAGTTTTGCTAAGGCTCCTTGATGCCACACTCTGTCAAATGCAGCCTTGATGTCAAGGGCATTCACTCTCGCCTCACCTCAGGAGTTCAACTCTTTTGCCCATGTTTGAACCAAGGCTGTGATGAGGGCAGGTGCTGAGTGGTCCTGGCAGAACCCAAACTGGGCGTCAGTGAGCAGGTTATTGCTAAGCAAGTGCCGCTTGCTAGCACTGTTGATAACCTCTTCCATTGCTTTACTGATAATGGAGAGTAGACTGATGGGGCAGTAATTGACTGGGTTGGATTTGTCCTGCTTTTTGTGTACAGGACATACCTGGGCAATTTTCCACATAACTGGGTAGTTGCCAGTGTTGTAGCTATACTGGAACAGCTTGGCTACGGGTGCGGCAATATCTGGAGCACAAGTTTTCAGTACTATTGCTGGAATATTGTCAGGGCCAATAGCCTTTGCACTATCCAGTGCTTTCACCTGTTTCTTGATATCACACGAAGTGATATCAAATTGGCTGAAGACTGGCATCTGATGCTGGGGACCCCCGGAGGAGGACAAGATGGATTATCCACTCGGCACTTCTGGCTGGAGGTTGTAGCAAATGCAGTAAGCGAATGTAACAAATGCAATTTGCACTGATGTGCTGGACACCTCCATCATTGAGGATGGAGATATTTGTGCAACCTCCTCCTTTAGTGAGTTGTTTAATTGTCCTCCACCATTCACGACTGGATGTGGCAGGACTGCAGAGCTTAAATCTGATCTGTTGGTTATAGGATCACTTAACTCTGTCTGTCACTTGCTGCTTATGCTGTTTGCCACACAAGTAGTCCTGTGTTATAGCTTCACCAGGATGACACCTCATTTTTAGGTATGCCTGGTGCTGCTCCTGGCATGCTCTCCTGCACTCTTCATTGAACAGGGTTGATCCCCTGGCTTGATGGTAATGGTAGAGTGGGGTATATGCCAGGCCATGAGGTTACAGATTGTGTTCGGGTACAATTCTGCTGCTGATGGCCCACAGCACCCCATGGATGCCCAGTCTTGAATTGCTGGATCTGTTCGAAATCTATCCCATTTAGCACAGTGATGCCACACAACATGATGGAGTTCGTCTCCACAACGACTGTGCTATGGTCACCCCTACTGATACTGCCGTGGACAGATGTATCTGCGGCAGGCAGGTTGGTGAGGATGAGGTCAAGTACATTTTTCCCTCTTGTTGGTTCCCTCACCACCTGCCGCAGTCCCAGCCTAGCAGCTATATCATTTAGGACTTGGCCAGCTCAGTCAGTAGTGGTGCTACCGAGCCACTGTTGGTAATAGACATTGAAGACCCCCACCCAGAGTACATACTGCGCCCTTGCCACCCTCAGTGCTTCCTCCAAGTGGTGTTCAATATGGAGAAGCACTGATTCATCAACTGAGGGAGGGCAGCAGGAAGTTTCCTTGCCCATGTTTGACCTGATGCCATGAGACTTCATGTAAAGTTGACGTTGAGGACTCCCAGGGCAACTCCATCCCAATTGAATACCATTGTACTCCCACCTCTGCTGGGTCCGTCCTGCCAAAGGGACAGGACTTATCCAGGGATGGTGATATTGGTGTCTGGGACATTATCTGTAAGATATAATTCCAACTGTGTCACTCTGCTGTAGCTTGATTAGTCTGTGAGATTGCTCTCCCAATTTTGGGTCTAGCCCCCAGCTGTTAGTAAGGAGGATTTTGAAGGGTGGACAGGGCTGAGTTTGCCATTGTCGTTTTCGGTGCTTAGGTCGATGTCGGGCGGTCCGTCTGGTTTCATTCCTTTTTTTGGACTTTGCAGCGGTTTGATACAACTGAGTGGCTTGCTCGGCCATTTCAGAGAGTCAACCACATTGCCATGAGTCTGGAGTATAGGGATGGCAGATTTCCTTCCCTAAAAGGCATTAGTGAACCAGATGAGTTTTTAAAACAATAGACAATGGTTCGAACCCAGGCCCCTGGGTCTCTGGATTACTAGTCCAGCAACAGTGCCACTATGCTATCACCTCCACATAATTCTCTAGTTGTCATGCATTTATATCAATGTATTCTGCCTGCTCCTGTTTTACAGGCTGTACCAGAGACAGCAGGCATCAAATTTCCAGACTTCAAATCCGCAGGTGTCACGTTACGAAGTCAAAGGGTAAGATTTTTAAAAATTTTGTTTAATTTGAAATTGACGAAGAGGAATAAACGTGAGAGCGGTAGTGTACAATGCATCATTTTTTAAAATGATTTGGTGTTGAGAGTTCAAATGATTAGCTTCTGGGATTTGTATGAATGTTTGGTCTCCTTCCTTAACCACGTTCAGTTTTTTCAGAGAATGGTTATAAAGCTGCTTAAAATGATTGTGTTAATTCATCAAAAACTTACTGATTATTGTAAACTTAAAACATGCTTACACCTATTTGACAATATCGCATAAAGTTTGAAGATGATACAGACATTTACCGAAACATTGCTTTTTGAAAGTTGTTTGGCAAAATATTTCTTGTTTGAGGAGTGAAAAAAGGCAGAGTATACATCAGTGTTGTTGTGTTCAACCAGAGTTCAAATGATGCGATGTATTTTGACATAGTTCCTGTAATTGCATTGCATGAAGTTAGAGTTTGCTTAACGTTGTCTTGAATGTATTGTACTTTTAAGGTGAGACAATTTACACATCAATCTTACCTCTAGATTTATTTGTAGTATACTACAGAAATTATCTAAATGTTTAGATTTCTCCCAAATTTCAGCTGCACAATTCCAACCGCTAATCATGATTTTAAATCTTTAGCTAAAATCTGAGAAAAAAGTAGCTGAAGCCTGCAGTTTACTGTCATGGTAAAAGGATACAATTTGTTGGTTAGAACCATTTTTTACTTCCTTCATGTGCTTAACCTTGAATCAAGATGGTACATATATGAATTGAACTAGAGATGCAATGTTAAGTTAAAACAGACTAAGTTTGGGTCCTACTTTTATATCTTTTTCCTTTATATCTTTCTTTTTAATTTGTAATTAAATTAAAAAAAAACACAAATTGAATAATTGCAGTATTATGGTAACCTGACTCTAATATTAGACCAAGTTTTATGACACTGTGGGAAAAATGGACAACAAAATCTGAGAGAATTTGAAATAGAATTGTATTTAAATGTTGGGCTTTTAAAGGAATGTGTTCACAGAAATTATTTTTTTTTAAAAAGCAGTGCTGGTTTCAGTGTATTGAAGTGTTTTCCCCAAAAGACCAAAAACAGCAAGCAGGTCACTACCTGTCCCAATAATCAATGAACACCTCATTTGCACTGTGTTGAGAAGACCCCAGTCTCAGGCATTCAGCAGGCATCATTTAGTGTCCATTCTGTTTGGTGTCTGTTCTGTCCATCAGCACGATGACAAAATAGGAACAAAAACACAATTTTAAACAAAGTTTTCTTGAGCATGTTTTCTAGACTCAAAAATTGAGATGTTGGAACGTAGTTATTTAAGTCAGGCATGATGCCCCATTGACACAGGGAAGAGTAGTATATTCATTATTTTGTATTATTTGTAAAGACAAATTTTACTGATTCGAATTCCGTGAATTTGACCGCAACTGTTGCACTGTATATTTGACATTTGATAACATACGAACATATGAATTGGGAGCAGGAGTAGACCATTTGGCCCATCGAGCCTATTCCACCATAAAATTAGATCATAGCTCATCTGATTTTAATCTCTTATTTTGAAAAAGTGATAAATAAAATAACTTCCATGTTTCATTCTGGCCTCACCTCATTAAAATATCCTGAAAAGTTGGGAAATACATAAAGACATGAGGCTTCATGTAAAACAAGTGATATCAAGTTCAAGTGTCATGAGAAACACCTTGTTACATCTTGGTTATATTATTGTGCAAGTAGATATTGGGCAGTATGAGCTATCTCCAGAATACAAGGGATATGGGATCCACTTTCAACTGTGACCGAAGTCATTAAAACTGAAAATGTATCTAAGACAGACCCAAAACTTGCAATAACCACGCAATCATTTTTCCTTTTTGGTGAGTACTGTGGATGCTTTGTATCTTCAAATGAAGAGGAAGTTTGGCTATTTCAGAAAGTGTTCCTCTGTGGTTAAGAGTATGGCAGCCAAGGGTTTATGGTACTCGATTAGCAACCCAGAGGGTGTAACTTCAAATCCCTTTGTGAAGTTGACAAATAAACCTGATAATTTGTGGGCTAAAACCAGAAAGATGTTAGATTTAAGGCCTCAATGGGTTCACTGATAGCCTCAGTAAAGGATATCTTACACATTATTCAGTCTGGCCCACATGCAACTCAAGTCCTACTCTATATGCCCTAATTGATGACAGTTGGAGTCAGGTAATAAATGTCGGAATGCCAGCACTGCCCATGTCCCAAGAACGTTTTCTTTCTAAATCACTTCTTTTCAAAAGGACCTATTAACCATAGCAACCCTAAGTTGGAAATTGCTGTATCTTCTGTGAGGTGCTATTTAAAGTATTGTAAATAACTATTCCTTTGTCCATACCTTATTAAGGTGCCAAAGCTACATGGAACACTTCTTGAAGGTGACTTACAGCTGCGGATCAACAGATATGATGAGGCGCACAGGCTTGAGTGCTCCTTTACTGTTGCAGGATTTTTCAGTCCAGTCAGCAGCAATAGTTGCAGAAGATAACACTGTTTTCTTATGAGCTAATAAGCCACTATTATTCTCCTGTCACGTAATGAAGATAGCAAGGCTGCTTCTTAGATAATTGCCACTGATACACCATCTGATCAATATTGATTGCAAACCCTTTCTCTTTCTGTAGGCCATGAGATCGATGCAAGCAGCCATGGTGCTCACATGGGTACTATGTATAGGTCCACTGATGCCTTCTTTCCACAACATATGTGAAGACATTCCCCCTTGCAAATGTAGTGCATTGCAAACTGCCACATATAGAATATGGCCTGGACTTTCATGCCTCTGTTTGTGTTGGAATGGAGGCTGGCCAAAATAAAAAATGGTGGATGAGATGCAGTTGCAGACGTCCCACCCCATTTCCGGTTTTGTGTATTTTGATCGGCATGGGAATAGGTGCAGGTAGCGAACCTGCACGTTGAACTCCTGTCCTGGCCCACTCTGTTGTGATGGTAGACATCTCATATCTCTTGCCACCACCACCACAATTTTTGTGGAGTCGACCCAGCTTCTGGATGGTCCCTCAGCAGAATATTGAGGGAAAAAAATATTTATTCAGAAATTTGCTTTGAAAAAATCTTCTGTTCTTAGAAAAGTGCCAGTCAAACGGAGCCAGTCAGAGTATCTGTAACAGAAGCTTTCCCTCCACTTCACACCTCTTAATCTTATCCAAATAAACATAGACATTGACAAAACAGAACAAAGAGAAACTTATTATAACCTCATAAATGTGTGAATCAATCAAAGTAAACAATCCACTTTGACCTGGCAAAACAGAACCCTTGCTGAACTAATCCATTTGTAACTCTTGGAGCTCATCCACTTTGAGAAACCAATGTCTGGCCATCTGTCTCTGTTGATACAATTCCCAGATGGCCTCATTATGAATGTTTGCCTGAGCTCCAAGACTTAAAAATTGATTAGCACAGCAGTATTCTATTTTGACAGATGGAAGTGGAGTGTTTGCTTTGATCAACTGACATTTTTATGAGATTATAAGAAGTTTTTCTTTGTTCTGTTTCATCAATGTATGTTTATTTGGACAGGCCCTAATAACTTTCAAAACAACTGGGTCAAAGTCTCAGAGAACTGAGGCTGGCCATCTAACCAGCCTGCCCCTGCACTCACCTGCCTCTGTGGCCACTTCCTATCTGTTTCTGGAGTCAGTGGGCTTGATTCGATCCCGCCCCCATCTCCCATGAGCAAAAGTTGTGTGTGATGGGGTGCTTTATATCGAGGTAGGCCTGCCAAGTCAGGAAATTTCCTGCATTGAGCTACCTGATTTGGTAGTGAAAATCCGGCCCGATGTCTCCTGTGATGGAAAGATGCAGTAATTGAATGCTTTGTTATGATAGCCTATTCTATTCAAAAAAGTGCCCCAGTTCAAAAAATAAATAGTTTATCCTGCAGCAGTTTGTACAGCTCTGGCAGTTGCTCTTCTGAAGTTGAGCTGATGATTTCTTCTTTTCTCTGACACACCCAGGTACAGAGGGAAATTTTAATGAATGAGGGCATTGATAAGTGTGAACCAAATACCTCAGGTGACATTTCAACTGCTTTTATTCCATGATTTCAATGATGAAGTTGGTTTGAAATCACAAATGATCGTCCATCCACACCAATTCACAGTTGCAATTAAATGTCAACAGAAACCAAGGATAACAAACAAACTATTGCATTGAAAAGGTGCATAAATGGTGGACTACTCAGAGGAATCATTTGATTCACAGTCAAATGTAGTTAAACACAAGCTTTGTCAGGAAATAAAGCTTCCATTCTCTTTTAAAAGAAAATTGCTTGAGCAGAACAAGCCCCACCCCATGCACCTATTTTATGTGCCCAGTGTATCTAATACAATGCTAGAGATTTCTAGCAAAATAAATTTATTCTAACACAGTTGCTTTTATGGAAACTTTAATATTTAATTGCAATTTCTGGAGTTAGAAAACTGGGAAATGATTTAATAATCCAGGACTTAACCACATCAAAAAAAAAACTGAAAAATTATATGTACTTGAATTGCACCAAGCAAAAGTGGTGATTATCCAAGGCTCTACTTAGTTCATGTTATGGTTGGATTCGCAAGGAAGGTCAGAAGATTCAGCATGGTTTTCTTTTAATGAGGCCCACAAGTGCCAATAGTCTCAATTCAGTTTTGCCCCAGTTCACCCATCGGTGAGTCAGGTATAGAGCTTGTGACTAGATTTTCTAACAAGTCGACCAGACTGATGCAGGTGGAACCTCTAGTAATCACATTCTGCATTCCTTGTTCATAACTTCTACTGCTATCAAGGACAATAGTACTATGCATTTTGTCAGATTTTTTTGTGATTAAATCTGACTGTGTGGTTGGACTCTTTGTTAATAAATCAAAGTTTGAACCTAGTCTTCACAAGATACTATGGTTTTTTTTTAATTCTAGTTTTGGCTGTGTTGGGGCTAGGGGTAATGAGGGAATATTGTTCAGTGAATTCTTTATTAGTAACAATCAGCGTTTGTCCATGGAACATGATTGGTTACAATATGACTGCCCTAGTGTCCGATTCCCTTCTTCCCTTTTTCCTAAAGTAAACTGACATCTTACTGGCATCTTTAAAGTGCATTACCTAACTACTTGAAATGTGATGGTGGGATGGAAGCATTTAGTGAGGTAGGTAAACTGTGATTATCAAAGGCTTAGTTTGACAGTCATGTGTTAGAAAATCAAGCCCCCAACCTCGTCATCTGATTTATTGTGGAAAAAAATAAGTCTTCTATTCATGCAGGTGAGATTATTGGATTGTAATGTCATACAGCATGAAATTATAATTTACATCAACTCCTACAATGCTGAATGCATATAATTCTGAATGGTTTCCTTGGTGGTCCAACAAAAAAAGTGCCTATTTAAGCTAAAGTTGTTCCATGCATCAATAATCTTGAGGACTAATTTATTAAAGGCTTCATAGTATCAACAGCCAAAGTGTATTTTAATTTACTATCATTACCAACATTTTATGATTTATATCACCGACATAAAACTCATATCTGAAAACTCACCCATGTCAGTTTATTTGTCTTCAAGACTGATGAGCGCAGACCGGTCTGTATGCAAAATTTATTTCATCAAAATGAGAAGTATATTACTCAAGTACTTTTAATAATGCATTAGCTCTTATAGGTTAACATGTTGCAATTTGTTTATTGGGATGACTAAAGAAACGATCATCCAGTTAAAATATCAAATGTTCTGAGGAATAATTCTCAAAAGGACTCCTTAAATAGCCAAATTTTTTTTTTCCAAATTCAAAATTTTTCCCAGTTTATTTTTACTTTTCAGGCTATCCAATTATGACCTTTTTTGGATTATTTAAGGGGATTTTTGATTACCTTATTTTTCTCGATTAGCAATGATCAAACCAGCAAATTATAAACAATTGGAAAATGACATAAGAAGTCCACAAAGGTAAATATTCATTTGCTGGATAGTCTTGCAGAAAAATTATCTTTGTTAATGACTAATGAGTAATTATCATGGAAGAATGATTGTAGATGACTTTCCTAATCTAGCCCCTGGTGCTGCCATTACATGTACTGATCTTGAACCTGTTCTAGCAACCAAAGTTTCTAAGAAATAGTTGATGGATTATATGACTCTTCTGTTTTAATTGTCAGATGACAGCATTATCTGTACCTTTTACCCAAAAGGTGTACTTTAACATAAAATTTGTAAAAATATATTCCAAAACATTTAAAATTAAAAATTACAGAGAGTGCAATAGAATTTAACTTTTCTCCAAACAGCATGTTGGTTACCCTCTTTCTCTTCTGTACTCCCTTTAGGGAAGGGAAGAATAACTATGGCTAATGAGGTTTAAAAGCCATCAAGCAGTTGAGCATTTTTAATGAGTTGCTCCCTCTCTCTTGGATCTTGGCAGACTGCCTGTGTCTGAGAGTTTCGGGGATATCTTAGAAACGTTTCCCCTCTCAAAGCCCATCTCCATGGCAAGTTGAATCTCATGTATCCAGGCAGAAATGTTGATTACCTATCCTTGAGATTCCGATTCTCATTTTAGCTTGGAAGTAAATGGACATTACTGTTTACAACGAGATGTTCTCAGCACCTTCCTGAGTCTTTGGAGACCTTTGTAAACGCAGATGTTGCTGCCATTGTCTCCAAGTGTGAACATCTTGCACCTTCTTTCCAGCAAAACAATCCGGTCCTCCCTTTCATTTTAACACATCACCCAACCTATTAGGCAGACTTCAGAAAAGGTTACCTAACTTTCTTTATTTTGCCCTAAATTAAAAACACAGTCCCAAAACATCGCAATCTTGTAAAACCTCATGTTTGTAAAGAAGTAAGTATAAATAATGCTAGCTGTGGAATCTAAAAACAGTGGAGAAAAATCATTAACTTACTACATAAGTTGAATGTGAGCCTGAAACAGGATTTCTTATGAATGTAAATGAATAGTGACAGTGGTATTTTTTAACATATAATATATAAAATGAATTGCTAGTAAAATGTCATGCAGTGTTAGTGACTATGGTAAATCAGTCACTGCTTTGAAAATCAGTCTTGCTGCTTCAAAATTACTTTTTAATGTGCATCTGTTTTTCGTTTCTCTCAAAGCTATATTTTTGAGACAGATCAGTTCCATAACAATGACAAATTCTCTGTTCGTTGTCTAAACCAGCAGTTTTGTAGTTATATCAAAGATGCAAAAGAACTTAATGAAGTTTATTTTAAACTTTCTTGGCTTTGTTCTTTGGTGCAGTTCAACTAGATTTTAACCAAAGCTGGTAAATGCTATGACAAAGGACATGATTAATATTCAGTCCCTTAATAACGCAGGAAGATGGTTGTCTTGACTGCCTGTATTGTGGCTAAAACTTAGCTGTAACAGTATAATTCATAGAGCTGTTACAATATTTCAAAACTTGTGTATTGTGTAATTAACATAGTAACTATGCATTCTTATGTGCTCTGAATATTCTAATAATATCTACTGTTATTCTTGACATTTTATATATTTATATATTTAGTGGCCAATAGGCATCCAAACTATATATCACAAAACCAAATTTAGATTAAAAAGGGGAAATTTCTAAACAACACTAGTATTAGTATTTCACTAGTATTTCATTTTCTGATCTGTACCTTCATATTTTTATTCTTATGTAATTGTCAGTTACTGCCTACTGTCAGTTTTCTGCTGTAAAAAAGAATGTGGGAACGGAACTTTAAAAAAAAGTCATCCAGCCACTGAAAGTTGTTTTGGGTGCTAAATGGTGGGTTAGCATATCATCCTTCCATAACTGGACCTGGATTCAAATCCAATCTTGACTGATAAAACAAAAATAATCTTCCTCTGAAATTAATTTGGTACACATAAGCCCATATAAAAATAACACTGCCTGTGATTACCCCACATTGGCACTTAAGTTGAAAATCTTATTTAGAGAAGTCATAAAGTAGTCGAACCTGGGGAAAAAATAAATTCACAGTGGTGCAGAACTGGTGCTTTTCTGAAGTTGGATACTTTTGCTGCAAACTTTTGTCCACACAAGAATCTTGATGCTGATGTCAGGTACGCAAATCAAATTGTTCTTTTGATGTACCTTGCCATCATGCTTTTGCATGAAGGTGGTCCTCAGTCTTGATTAGGGCCACCTTTCTTTGGGGTATCTGCTAGAACTTGTAAACCTTTAATATCAAAGATCATTATATAACATTCACAACAGTACAGTTGAAATTAGAAATTTATTGACATATATGAAGGGGAAGAGCATTATAAATGCAAACCCAGCAGCAGCTTACATTTAGGTAGCATATTTAATGTAGAAAAACATCCCATGGTGTTTCACAGAGAGATAATCAGACAAAATTGGACACTGAACCAAAGGAAGGGGACCAAAATCTCTTGGTGAAAGAGGTGGCTTTAAGGAGAATTTTAAAGGGGGAGAGGGAGGTGTAAGTGGGGGGGGGGGTGGAATTCTGAAGTTTGGAATCTGAGTAGTTGAAGGCACAGCTGCCCATGGTAGGACAAAGGGAGGATGGGATGTACAAGAAGCTAGAGTCATGAACGGAAAATTCTTGGCAAAGTGAGATGTGGGGTTACAGAGGTAGGGAAGACTGAATCTATGAAGGAATTTACACACAAGGATGAGAATTTTAAATTGGAGATGTTGTGAGACAGGAGCCAATATAAATCAGCAAGAACTTCAGTAGTATAAACAGGTCTAACATGTCTAAGATATGAAGAAGTATCAGGTGAACTGAACTTTGCGACGCTTAGAGGATCACAGTCTATCCAGTAAAGAATAGTAGAGACGACATGCCAGAAACATGGATGAAGGTTTCGGTATCAGTTATGTTGAGATGAGGTGGAATTAATGTGATGTTGCAGACTTAGAAGTAGATGATCTTTGTATAATGGAGACAATATGGGTTGAAAGCTCTGCGTGGAATCAAATAGCCCCAGTAGTTGGGATCCATTAACTTAAGCAGTCACGTTAAACCTGAGAAAGTATCTTGAGATGGATCATTGGGAATGTGATGAAATTGCTGACAGGGTCAAGAGCAATGACTTTCTCAATGCTGAACTGGAGGAAACCACACATTCCAATGCACTTCTGCAGCAATGAGTTCTTTTAGTGCATTCACTGAATTTACTAAAGTTAGCAGCATTCTAAATTGCAACTAAAAGAGAAAATGCTGTTCAGGACTAAAAGCAAAACTGGATTGGCTCTTGAAGGTTTGAAAGAGCTCAAGTCTCATATGTGGCTGACAGAAATATTCATGTTTACAGATTTAACTCTTTGGTAGAAATACTACTACTCTGAGGGGGGAAGGCAGAGTTGCTTTGTGCAATTCTCATGTACCTTTTAGTACCAATGGTCTTCCCTGACTCTTTGGTTAAAAACAGATCCACCAGACTGCCCTGAAAGAGATTGGGAAGGGAGAATACAAATGCACGGCAAGGGAGATCATGAAATAAGGCTGAAATCAAATACTTCATTTAAAAAACAAAATGGGATATTTTTCACTTCAGCACTGCTGATACATATTAGGGGCATGTTAAGAAACTGTGATTTCCCCCCCAATCCCATCTGTTCATTTTAATGGATCTAAAATGATGGTCGTGTCAAATTTCCTAATACATATTTCTGGGGTATGCTGAAAGGGACTATCTCCACTTAAGTACAAAGGGCAAAACATTTCCATGTGTTTGCTCAAAACATTCAAGTTTTACCAGGGTTAGGATGGAAAAAGCAAAACAGTAGCAAGCAAGATAACATTATCCCAATCTTTAATTAGTAAAGTGCCAGAATAGTTGAAGTATTGGAGTCTTTCAATTGCCAAGGGATTAAAATTTTTTTTAAAATCATTTTTGCATTTGTGTGTGATTATCTGCGTGCAATTTGGTTTGAAATCTCTTTCCAAAAAAACCCATCATACTTCATGCATTGATTGTTGTGAATGTAAATCACTATTATTTAGACCAGATTTAAAGCTGTTTGCTAGGATTAAAATAGCTATATTTTTGAATGGGGGAAAAAAAATCAAGTTTAAAGGAAACTTTAATCCTATGCCAATGGAATAACTGGAGTGCTTGTATTGCATTATTTCAGCAAGCTCATTTTAATGAACCTGCTGTCGGATTGTTAATTTCTCTTGTTTTGTTTAGATGAAACTGCCCAGCTCAGTTGGACAGAAGAAAATCAAAGCCATTGAACAGATGCTGACAGAGTTGGGAGTTGGTGAGCAAAGAAATTGATATCTTGATTATTTTATTGATTACTTTTATAGCAGGATGTAATGTGCAGATTGATCACACTATCACTATGAATTTTGAACAGTATATGACTAATGAAATTGTTAGTGACTATTTCATGTATAGGAAAGGGACACTGAAACAAGTTAATGCACTTTGAGATGTTTGCCAAAAATAAGATGTTGGAGCTGTTATGTTCAGCATTTTTTGAAGCTGCAGTAATATATTTAACATCAAAAACTGGGTGAGAGGTTAGGTGGTAAGCAACTTATCTTTTCACATTTGGAATCTGGGTTAAATATAGTGCAGGTTGATTGGGTGAAAGTCTTCTCCCTGCACCTTTTTGTGTTCGATGTAAAACCAGCACAAGTGATGTCATTTCGGTTTCTAGTGGCCATGGGTTAACAGCACAAAACTGGATAGTTTGACAATTCAATCAGTCAGAAAGATGTAAGCAATGGAGAAATGTACACTAACAAAGTAGCAGATTTTGTAACGTTAAGATTATGTTGCTATGCTGGGATGCAACTGAAGGAAATGACTTGCTTTATATAGCATTTTTCATATCCTCAAAACATACCAAAGCATTTCATAATCAATGTATTGCTTTCATAGTGCAAATGTTATATTGGCAAATACGGTTTGCATATAGAAAGCACCCCACATCAACTGAATGAATGAATCACTGAAAGAATTACCTGGTCTTCTTTCGAGTAGTGCATTGGGATATTTTAAGTCCTTTCAAAACATGCCATCTTCAATTTGGCAGTCCTTCAATATTGCATTGAAGTATCAGCCTGGGTTATGAGCTCAAATTTGCCCTGTATCTTATATTAAATCTGATACAAGGTGACAAAAATGTTCTGAAAACTTTTGAGCAATTCAATGGTTTTCTACACTCAGCATTATCTTTTAAGTGATTCTAGACCATTTGAAGCACGTGTGTAGAATTGTGTAGTCAAATATCCATTGTTCGTTACACAATTAGTGTAAAAAAAACAATTACTCGTATGGCCTTAAGGGCAGTCACTAGCAACACTTGCATCTTTGAGGTGTTCTATAGATAAATCTTCAATTCCTAAAATATATTAAAAATGCAATAACATCATTTTATCTCAAGAGAGTCTTCACCAATAAGTGGCTTCCATTCTTTGATTAAATTGCTTCAATCTGTGACCTCTGCATTTAATCAGTAGGGCAGGCCTATTTGCTGCCAAGCTATATAATTTTTTTTTATTGTAGAATATGATTTGAGAAAAATGTGATGGAGGAAAAAAATCATTTAAGAAACTTTTTAAAAAGGCTGTCAATACTAAAGGTTAGTATGGACATACTGACTATTAAAATACAGCACTCTATTGGTTGTGTTATAGGAAATTAAGATGTAAAATCCACATTTGGACCAGGGTTGCTAGCTCAGAATGATAGAAAGTTGGTGCTAATAAATCTATTCAGTAAGCAGTTTAATTGGAGGTCAAAAGTTCTGACAACTTATCTGCTTGCATGTCTTCAGACTTTTGTAACAAGTCATGGATATTTTTGTAATTCTGTTATGAAATAATCTGAGCTGTTTCAGCCTGAAGTGTTTGATAGTTTTAGAGAAATTAATGATTAAACTGTAGCAATTTATTTTCCTTCTAAAGGACGCCCAGGTAGACATTGAACCACTGCAGTAATACAAAAACAAACTTACTTAACATCACTGTGGTGATTGCTACACCACTGTTGCTAAGGAATGATAATTCTAATGTACTAGCCATTTTACGAGGATTCTTTAATAGTGATATTTATATTGGGAGGAAGCTCATATATCAAGGGCACTACTACACTCATTAAGTCAACTGAGGAGAAATGATAAGGGAGTTATGGATGGCTTCCGCAGTTCGGTGTGACTGCAGTTCTGAAGGATAACGCTACCAGAACTGGATCTGCATTAAGACACAGATACGGGTCTAATGTAAGAGTATTGTAAGTCTGACATAGAGCATCAGACTCACCTGCTCTTTCCAATCTTACAATAACCTTTTAACTGATGTCTTTAATTGTATTTAGGTGGATGGTTACTGTTTTAAAGCTTATGAAAATATTTACATAATTTGGTTAATAATGATTTGCAGATCTAAACCCAATGCCCACTGAAGAGATTGTACACATGTTCAATGAACTCCGCAGTGATCTGGTGCTGTTGTATGAACTGAAGCAGGCTTATGCCAATTGTGAATATGAGCTTCAGATGCTACGGCATCGATACGAGGCATTGGCAAAGGCGGGGACAAACAGCTTGGTGTCAGGAGAAGGTTTTGGCATTGATGGACAGATGGGAACTGTGGGAACCAGTTCTGAAGAAATTAAGGGGGAAGGAAAAGATCAATTCATTGATGTTGTTGGAGCTGCACCTCTCACACCAAACTCGGTAAGCACTGATTGAAAGTATCCAGCAAATTTTTGATTTATAGTGGCAAATCAAGTAATAATGTCTACTACAGAAATTACAAATTGCAGTTCACATCTTTATTGCATGAAATCAGGCTTTCTAAATCTCGAGTGCATTATTAGATCAGTCTTTAGGTAAGATATTTATAAACTATATAAAACTAGTTGATATACATTCTGTTTATACAAATGTGCTTTGTGTCATTATTATGATAAATATTTGAATCCAGCTGTTAATGTTAATGGATATTATGACTGACAATCTGTCTTTTCAATCATGAGTTGCCATTCTTCACAAATATCTGCTACGCAGTATTTTGTTTAATTTCAGCAACATCTGATCAATATTTACTAACCAGGTGTTAGACAAAGGAAGAGTCTACCTTTGATTAGACAAACACTATCATAACCTGTTAAAAAAGCAATAATTTATTTCAGAACAATCTCTACTATTGCATGTAAGACGACTCATGAAAGCGCCTGATATCGTGAGGTGGTTGTGCTACAAATGACAAATTTACTTATGTAATACCAGTTCTCTCCAGTGTGAAGACAATTACATACCAGAATAACACCTGGGCTTAAACAATTAAATTATAAGGATAGGCTGCCTAAACTTGGCTTGTTTTTTCCTTGACTTTAGATAATTAAGGGGTGATTTATTTGAGATATTTAAAATAAAAAGATTTAATAGAATAGATAAAGAGAAACTGTTTTCTCTGATCAAACTTGAGGGATTGAATGGCTCACTCTATGGAAGATAACCATTGAAGCCTGAATAACAGAACTTATAGAATGTTCTAATGTGATGAAAAAGTGCAAATAACAGGAGCTTAGTTTTGGTTGTAAATTGCTAATGAAATATGATTTTTTTTTAATAATATAAACTTCAACAGAAAGGTCTCTACTGTTTTATGGAACAAGACTTAAATGCCTGACACCTTATGAGACAGTTGTGACAGAGTTTGCAATGCATTTATTTGCATATTGCTTCCCTAGAGTGAATAGACAATTATGTGCCATAAAAAGTCTTAGAAAGGTGATCCTTAAAGTCTGAATAACTGAATTGCTGTGGAATGTTGTAATATGGTTTTAAGTGCAAGGAACAGAAGTTGAAAATAAATTGCTAATTGCTAACCAGTCTTCAAAGAGACTTCCTGGTTTCCACCTCCATCACCCCAACCAGCCCCACCCAGTGAGAATCTTAGTTCTGTTTATATGTCCTGTATGTATTTGAGAGTACACATATTTGGTGACACTAGAATTTCAGGCTTGTAGTGGGTAGACTTTCTGATTTGTACTTAATTGGCACTTCTGATGAGAAATACAATCAAAATTGTGCTCAGTTTGAGAAATGCTTTCTTTCCTCCAAGTTTCTGCTCAAACTCATTTCCATATCGCCAAATGCAAAATCTGCCAATACAATCAGATGGCATTTTAAAACGTTATGCTTTTATTAAGTTTTTGTTTTAATAAATATTCCTTGATCTATTAAGAGTGATAACATGGTAAACTTCAATTATTACAGCTGAAAATAGGTTTATCACAGAAAAATAAGCACTTTAAATCAGTGTCAGTTCATCACCTGTGAATAAAACTATTTTAAATTACTGATGATTTTTTTAAATAAACAAGACTATTTTCTAGTTAGATTGGGGTACAGTAATCAGTTCCCTAGTAAGTTTTTAAAATAATTCAAAATTTACCTATTAATGTCCTCATTCCCAAAAGATCCAAATTAATTTGTGGAACCTTCTCAAAGGCCTGCAAATGAGTACAATTAGCAGTAACTCCCAATGGTGATTAATTCACCATGCGGGCATGGCCAGTTTGTGGAGCCTGCTACTAGTGTGATGTTTTTAAAACTCATGCAAAAGATTGGAGAAACGCAGATTGTGCTTAACATTTCACAATTGTTTGCTTTGGTTATGCTGATTTGGGGCGAATTACGCGAAAAAACCAGCTCAATCGAGTGGAAATTTCAGGGCATAGAAATCATGTTTAATCTTCATAAACTGACACTATTCCAGAAATAGTTAAAGTTGTGTTTGTGCTGGTCAGTCAAACTTAATAAGATTCTCATTTTCTGATTGCTCTACTATTTGATAAATAAAAATTATCTGCTATCATAGACTACCCTATATAGACTGCATTACCGTGCAGGACATCACAAGATTTATATTGTACTTTTGTGATTGCCTATTAAACTAACTGCTATTTTTGTTCAATATTCTGTTAACTACATGTGAAACAGTAAAACACAACTTCTATTCCCTACATAGGGAGGAAAGGCTTAATCAACGACCAGCGAAATGCCTGATTTTTTTTTCTCCAAATACAACTCTACACAGCTTAAAATAACATTTACAGCATGTTTTAAAAGAAAAAAATTCTTGGGAGAAGAAACAACTTATCCATAAAATTAGGCATTGTATGTTAGCAGCATCTCCCAGAATATCCCTCTACATGGCCTTACATCTTGCTGTGTCACCTGAACTTGAGTTCACCTGTATTTTTTGAACTTGTGTTATGTATCTTTGGCCTGCCTGAATGAATCAATTCAACTAGTTATTGGATGATAACTCCTAGAATGCACCATTGTCATTCAGGTGGACTGTAATTCCCAAAATGCATCTTGGGACACCATATTCAAATGAAGAGAACTGGACTCTGACAAGTTGTATTGGACTCCCTTCCAAATGCTCTTTAGTACTTATAATATCCACAAATCTCCCAGAGATAAATCTTTTTGGCTTGAAAGATGGAATTAAAGTATGCTTCTTAATGCTGGAAAAAGTGTACCACATAAAGTGACAAAATCTAAATTTTATAAGGTTTATGCCCAAAGATCCTTTTGTGAAATCAATTTATGCTTTTGTTACTTAATCAGTTTCACTGTGCCACTGCTCCAATAAACTACTCTTTTGTCTACCTCAGATTTTGCCCCTTACAATAGAAGTGATTGAATGATAAATATAACTGCATAACTCCGTGTCTGCAATGCACTTTCTGTCTTTATATGACCCAAAGCACAATTCAGATCTGTTTTTTCAGTTTTCTGCTTTCTTTGAAGCATTTGGCTAGCTTTTGTCAATTTTCTAGGTTGACATGTGCTGCCATGGAAAAGGTTCAAAAACTAGGATTGATTCAGTATGCTGTCCTGCTTCAATGAGCTGTTCTGTGGAGTGTTAACAAGTTTATGTTCGTAATTTGTTATACAGGAGAGCTTTAAGATCTTGAGAAGGTTCTGAGTGAAAGCCAAAAATTAAATCTGAGTTGCTAAGTAATTGTACACTTAACAATGGTGTTGGTAGAGAACATGCTGGTGTTTAAACACACACATTACAGAAAATGTAGGCATTTTTTGGAGGGAAATATAAATTTTCAAAGCTCAAAAGACCAGACCTTTTCAGAAAGCTTGCATTCCTTTCACCAGCTGTAACAACTTCTGCTATTGCCAACTGTTCTCCACCACAGAATGGAGTAACTTCTGTTCCTTGTCTGTCACTTTTGCTATTTTCAAAAGGGTCAGATTCAACTTAACTCCATCTTTGCTCTCAATCTTATGTGGTTCATTTGAGAGAACTAGTACTGGTAAGAGTTACTGTGTGTAGCAGGACATTTAATGTGTACTTTTTTTTTGTTGGTAACCTTTGCTATGTGCACTAAGTAGATTTCATCCAATTAGTTTGCAACCAGTGCAAAACAGTCATATATGTTTTCTCAAAATTGCCTCGTTACCATTCATGATTTGGACACTCATCCTCCTTTAGTGAAGCCATATGTGCAATGAGAATGGATAAGGAGTCCACATTATACCTGATTCAAATATAAAGTTTCATAGTTAAGTCTTTTGATATATTTAAAGAATATTAATGGATCCCTATTATATACTTTTTATCAATCAGCATAAAATCATACAGAATGTCACTTTTGAAAATTGGGATTGGAGATTTCCTGCAGGGCATTTTCTGTGGTGTACAAAATAGTTAAAATGTTAAATACAGCTCTGACCTTTACTGGCTGATTAAACAACGAGGATGGCATTAGATTAGAATAAGACTGAAGGTCAAACCAATTCACTGTACAACCATTTTAGAGTGCTTTTAAAATTGTTTTTAACATTACCTCCTTTCCCCCCACAAAAATGTAATTTTGCTAGTACTTTGAAAATACAAGAATTAACCTAATAGCGGTAGCTTGGTAATTTCTTAACTATTTCAGAACTGAAGGTACTTTTGAAATGCCGTATGTCGGACTTTAATCCTCTTTGTGAATGCCTGGAAAGCTGAATTGGAGTGGGGTGGCCCAGTAGTAAGGATCTGCTAAGGGACATGAGTTTGGATCAATGTCTGTGCCTTCACAATTGGGCTTTCTTGCTGGATGGGAGAAAGGAGATGGTAGCTACTTAGAGAGTGGTGCAAGCAGAAATCACCAAGTTGTTCCATCCCAAATGCACCACTGTTAGACTAGGGAAATTAGAACTCTGCACGTTTAAACTCACCAGTATCTGATTGCCAGTTAGAGAATATCTGACAGACTATTGAGGTCTTCGAGAGATACATAAAGACGATAAACCTCAAAAAACCCCACCCTTGACTCTTCCTTTCAAACTACAGCCCCATCTCCAACTTCTCTTTCCTTTTCAAAGTCCTTGAAGGTGTGAGCGCCTTCCAAATTCATGTCCATCTCTCCTGCAGATACATATTTGAATCTCAGATTTCTGCCCCTTCCACAGCACTAAAATCCAAAGTTACAAATGACATCCTATGTGACTGTTCATGGTAAACTATTCTTCCTCATCCTTTTCAACCTGTCTGTGGCATTTGACACAGTTGATCTTATCCATTATCCAGCTGAGTGTGACTGGCTTTGCCCGGTTCTATTCCTGTCTGACCTGTCATAGCCAGAGAACCTCCTCCAATGGCTTCTCTTTCGGCTCCCATATCCTTGCCTCTGGAGTCACTTAAGCTCTCGACAACATCATCGGAGAATACAACATCAGATTCCACATGTACACTGGCGACCACACCACCACCTCTCCTGACCCTTCCACTGCATCTGACTTGGCACAATGCTTGTCTAACACCCAGTATTGAATTGTAAAAATATATGAAATAAAAGCAGGAGTAGGCCATTAAAGTCCCTGAAACTGCTCCATCATTCAATAAAATCATGGCTGATCTGATCTTGGCCTTAACTCTACTTTCCTGCCAGTTCCCCATTGACTCCCCTATTGCTCAAAAATCTGTCTATCTCAACCTATATTCATTATCTCAGCCTCCACAGCTCTCTGGGGCACAGAATTCCAAAAATTCACAACTGTCTGAGAAAAGAAATTCATCCTCACCTCTATCTTAGATGGACGATCCCTTATTCTGAAACAGTGCCCCCAGTTCTAGATTTCCCCCATGACAGGAAACATCCTCAGCATGTACCCATGTCAAGCCTCCTCAAAACTTAAATCTTTCGATATGATCACCTCTTATTTTTCTAAACTCTAATGAGGCTGACTGACCTATAGTTTTCTGTTTTTTGTCTTCCTCCATTCTTGAATAGGAGCATTACGTTCACAGTTTCTAATCGGCTGGGGCCTCTCCAGAACCTGCAGTCATCATGGACTCAGGCCATCAGATCCGCAGGATTTGTTAACCTTTAGGCCCATTAGTTTGCCCAGCAATTTTTCTCCAGTGATAATTGTTTTAAGTTCCTCCTTCCCTTTTGTCACCTTGATTTTTCCACTGGCTTGTAGTGTCTTCTATTGTGAAGACGGTTACAAAATATTTACTAAGAGACTCTCCTATTTCTTTGTTTCCCATTATTAATTCCCAGTCTCATCCTCAATGGGACCAACTTTTACTTCAGCTATTCTTTTCCTTTTCATATACTTGTTGAAACTCTGGTCTGTTTCTATAGTTCGTACTAGTTTACTTTCATAATCTATTTTCTCCCTCTGTTTTTTTAAGTCTGGGAAAGTATGTTGCTTTGAAAGGCTCAAAGATGGGAAGCTATGCTGTGTATGGTAGAATCGCCTGCAGAAATCCATGTCAAGCAAGGGCCTATCTTGTTTCCCAAATAATGAAGTCTTGCAGTATATGGTCCAGTCATTAGCCTTTCCAAGTAGGCAAAGGTCATGAAATAAAATCTTTCTGGGGAAAAATAATAATTGCAACAGTGCAGTAAATGATCTTTTTGACTGTTTAAGGTGTCAGCAATGTAATACTGTAGATGAAATACAAACAAGCTCATGATAACCATCATGCATCCCAGATGAATTGACACTTGAATTGAGATTTCCTTTAATTATCATTTAAGTCCGCAGTCACATTCTCACCTTCATTGTTTGATCCACACTGGCAATCCAATTAGTGCACGCCTCTGTTGTTCAACATGTCAGTGTTGATGGATCTTCACCTTTCTTAGAAAATAGTGATTTGTATAGCAACATAGCCATTTTACTTGCTACTGTTTTTAAGATCGCAAGTTTCTAGCTGCTGTCTGAATTTCAAGAGTTAATCTGGAGACGTTGCCGACCATGCAAATGGTTTGATGCATGCTGTCTTACATCCTGATTTTTGATTTTACAGAGGAAGCGAAGAGAATCTGCATCAAGCTGTTCTTCAGTAAAGAAATTGAAGAAACCCTGAACTGGTTTGAAAGGCTAGGAAGTGGACAAAATGTGGTTAAACGGATCTTTCACCACATAGCAGCTATGCTCCTACATTTTATTCAGAAAAGACCAACAAAACTCCAGGAAATCAGGAGCAGTGAGCACTGTTGATAAATTATCTGGCAGTGGCATAGTTAGGAAGTAACAAATGCTGTGTCCCATCATATCAAACAAAAACTGCTAGGCCATTTCCTGTAGAAGTTCTACCAATACCCTAACTGACCCAGAATTTCATTAATGAGGCATATTTACACATGAAATGGATCACAGTGCTTTTAATATTTGTATGATTGTTTTCTTTGTAGGGTTTTGTTCTCTTTGGTACAGGGCAGTGAAACCATCACTCGCATGACTTTATTTTTATGAATTTTCATCGTGAAGAAAAGAAGGCTGCGGTTGTATGCAGTATCCAGTTACTAGGAACAGTGTTCAAAAGAAATTGCAAACATTTATTGTAGTGGAGAAAATGTCAACATAGAATAAAGGATTTTTTAAAAAATGTTTGCAGTATCTCACCGTTATTTGAAGTCAGTGCTGGAATTCCCTGTTATGATACGTAATCATTTGTTTAGAGCAATACTGGAAGGAATACTATATACATCTTGTGCACTTCGTCAAATTTATAATATAAGTCTTTCTTGGGTCACTCTGCCTGACGCACTGCTTCCATCATGTTTTCCCATTGATTTAATGAATTCCTCCATGCTTGGCCGTCAAGGTATTTGAGGCTGTATTTGAACCTCCCACATTTGTTTCCAGAATACACAATATATTTAATTGTTTAAAAATGTTTAAACTTAATGTTTAAAATATTAATGGGATTCTTGTAATTAAAAACAAGAAATGCTGGAAAAACTCAACAGTTTTGGCAGCATCTGTGGAGAGAGAAACAGAGTTAATGTTTCGAGTCTGTATAACTTCTTCAGAGCTGAAGAGAGGTAGAAATGTGATGGGTTTTATGCTGTTGAAAAAGTCTGGGGGGAACAAAACAGAAGGTCAGGGATAAATTGAAGCCCAGGAGGGGTTAAATGACAAAGATGTCATGGACACAAGGCAAAGGGAGTGATAAGGATAGTGTTAAAGACAAATGCAGGTGTTAATTGTGGCATAATGGTCAAATAGCAGAATATGTTAATAGCAGAACAAGGGTCAGCACTTTCTGAAAGCAAAACATGGAAACAAATTACAGACTGGGCAAAGTGTTGAGTCTCCTAGCGCAGACTGGGTGACTGCCTTGCAGAACACATTCGCTCAGTTCGTACGCATATCCCCTACCTTTCTGTCCTTGGCCTGCTACAATGTTCCAGTGAAGTCCAACGCAAACTGGAGGAACAGCATATCATCTTCCAATTAGGCACTTCATAGCCTTCCAGACTTAACGTTGAGTTCAACAATTTTAGACCTAGAACTCTGACCTCCATTTTGATTTTTTTTTTCCCTGCGCCCCCCAAGTCTCTAACTTCTTGTCATGTTTTGCTTTCAGAAAGTGCTGGCCCATGTTCTGCTATTAAAACATTCTGCTATTCGACCTTTATGCCACTATTAACACCTGCCTTCATCTTTAAAACTATTACCATTCTCTTACGTCCATGACATCTTTGTCATTTAACTTCTCCTGAGCTCCAACCTATTCCTGACTTTGTTTTGCTTCACCTGCTCCACCCCTGCCCCCATCCTCATTTTATTGACAACAGGATCTGTCAACATGGTCACTGAAAACCCAATATTAGCACCCTGACCCAAGAATCTCCTTATTGCGTCCATCACATTTGCTCCATCTTCCCCAATACCTTCACACTGCATGCCCTCACACTTTCATATCCCACAATCTCTTTTGGATATATTCTTCCCATCACTTAGTCTGTTTTACATATCTCTTAATTTTTGACCAGCATTACCTAAAGTACATTAGCAACATAATACTGATGCCATTACAATATATGTTCCTCTTTGTTTAAATAATAAATAGTGTACAAATAGGCAGACAATCATAGTATCCAAATCTGAAAATATTACTCCAAATGTTATTCTGTGTGATAGAAATGCAGTTTGTTATTTAATCAAGTTAAATCAATCATCATCATAATGTACGTAACGTGGAATCTAGCAACACATCCTTACACTCAGTGGGAATAATCCAAGAGATCTGCTTGTTATTTTATAGACAACTAACTAGAACAGATTTCTCATGAAATTGACTATGAGCAGGATTTCCCAGTTGGCGTGCAGGGGGTGGGACGCATAAAATGGCGCGGGATGACGACGGGCGGTTCTCCCAATGTCACCCTGCGTTGTTTCAATTTACAGATCAGGGCACAGCTGAATCAGTGCTTCCTGGCGGATGTCACACTGGGTGACCCTTAATTGGCCTCACCACGTAAAATGGTAGCGCTCCTGAACTGCCCCACCACCAAACCCTCCCCTCCGGCCACATCCCCCAACAGGGAGAAAATTCTGCCCTATGGTTTTTGGGAGTATGAAAGAATTCTAAGTATTTTCACCAAGAATCCAGCTTCGACAAGTATTGGTCAACTGTGTTTAAATTGAAACATACAATGAACACAGTTCTAGGCAATGACATTAGAGCCAGGGCAGCAGTTCCACAGGTGAGAAAAGTTGTGTGTTAACCTTTGCTGCTGACACTTTTTGTAGACAATATTAAGATGCAGCTGTTGAACACTCCTGTTGTAAACCTGGAGGCCTGGACTAAAAGTTAGTTGTGGAGCTGCTTCAATCATTACCCATGTGTAGAATTTCTATTTTTACAGAATTTGCTCGAGTGTCTTGTCACTAAAAAGACTATTGTATTACGTTTATTATGAATATTTTAATAAGGAATTTGTGCTTTAGTATAAAACTGGAAAGCAATGGGCTGTTAAAACATCAAAGGCAAACACGTAAGGAAGGGTTAGTGATAGAGGATCATACACAGTTACGTTAAATGTGAGATATGCAGCATAGTCAAACTGGAAACTCGCCTTAATTAGTGTTTTTTTTATTTTGACAAGGATTCACTTCAAGGAATCTTGTTTCTGTTTCCCCAACCCCATTTTTGTTGAAGTATATCATAAATAGTAATTTTTATTTTCATAATTTCAGTGTAGAAAAGTTTACAGTTACATACCTTTGTTTTTATGTTGCTGCTGTCACCCACATGATAATGACTGTTGTTTCTGTCCCATCACCTTACTCTGCAGCAGGGAAGTTGGATCGGTCTGCTATGGAGATTGGGTGAGGTGGTGGGGGGGAGCACAGGGGTGATGATGATGGGTTTTGGAAGTAGAATAATGATGGAGCTATATTTCCCCTAGTGCAGATTAAACATTGTGTTGCTCTGTATTTTAGTGTGTTGAAGTAATTTTTCACTGGATTGGTTTTTGCCCCAAAGTAGTGTTCTTTTGCATTATGGTTATCATAGTTTTATTTTCCTGATGAATTGTAACTGATGAATTGAATTATAAATTCCATAGCTAATAATTTGGTGCTGGCAGAGGGAAAGTTTGAACCTTGCCACTGGAAGGTGCTATAGTACAAGAACTTTCATATGTTGCATATTATAGTAATGTTTGCAATGGGGAATCAGTGACTTAATGGAATGATTATGATGTTTTAATTTTATAATTATGCCTAACGGTTTGAAAACCTACAGATGTGTGGTTTAAAGTTTGTCAAGATTACTTAATCCACTGCTACCAATGAGTTGATTATGCTGTGATTTTATCCATGCTATTCCTCACATCTAATGAACTTGTGACATCAATCTATTAGAACATACAAAAAGAAAAGCAACAATTGTGCCAATAACATTTTAGTACTGTAGATGATGGCAAGTAAGTTGATCTTGGAAGGATTTTTGAAGGCTTCAAAGAACATGAGCCAACTGTTACGGTCTGAGATGGAAGGAATGTGCAGTTAATTCTAGCCCCACTTCTCCACAGGTTGTAAAAATGGTTTAAATGTTTAATTCACCCACAAAACTGGCCAACTATTTACCTTTGACACTTATTCCCAGCATAAAAAGACTCTAACCAGGCTTCTTCCAGTAAACACACAAAAAAAATGATTCATGATGAAACAAACCTTTTTAATAAAAACAAGATAATAAACTGGCTAACATACAAGTTGTAGTTTAGAAGTGTAACGATTTTTCCTCCTTTTTGAAAAAAAGATATTCGACCCCCCTTCCCCATATACTCACACACAGACACAAAACAGGACAAAACATACACAGTCCCCTGCAGAGGCTACAGTATGTGAGAGTTTCTTTTAAAATAAACTAAAATTTGAAGAGATCGCGATGCTGTTAATCTAACAGAATTCTGGTCACAATAGGTCTATAAGTTCCTTCAGACAGTTTTTTTTTGGTGAAATTTCTTGTCTCTTGTCACAACTTTGCAGATTTAAAAAAAACAATGATTTATTCCAATGAGACATCTCTGAAGAAGGCTTAACACAAAGGTGGGGCAGAGGGAAAGAGTCTTTTTCTTGCAGCCTGCTTCTAAGGCGCACACACACACATGCACTGTCTGAGAATTTTAGAGACTAAGATTTTCAAAGAATACTTCTCTTAGGCTAGGTGTTTTTAATCATTCACAAGAATCTTTAGCCTGGCAACAGCAGTACTTTGTTAACTTAGATTTGCAAAGTATCTCTCCCCTCTCTAGGTGTTCCCACTGGACATCTGTGACCCATGGTTTCTTGAAGAATAGCATATTCACAGCCCCAAATTATTTTAAAGGTTTACAAGATTAACTCAGGAGGAACAATGTCCAAAAGTCAGTGTCCTTCAAATTTTTCAAAAACTGGTTCCTCTCACAAAACTTACGTCAAGTATAAAATGTGAACAGATGTTGTGGGTAGTCGCAATTTTGAAATGTGGGGAAAAAAATAACACCATTAATTCATAGATTATGGTCAATGGCCCTGCAATTTTTCAGTTTTCCCTAGACTCGTGAGGTGCCAGAGGACTGGAGAATTGCAAACATTACGCCCTTGTTCAAAAAAATTTGTAAGGATTAGCCCAGCAATCACAGACCACTCAGTTTAATTTCAGTGGTGGGGAAGCTCTAGAGGCAATTATTGGGGATTGAATTAGTAGCCATCTGGAAAAATGTGGGTTGATTCGGAAGAGCTAGCATAGATTTCTAAAGGGAAAGTCGTGTTTAATAACTTGGAGTTTTTGAAGAGGTAACAGAGAAGGTTGATGAGGGTAATGCTGTTGATGTGGTGTACATGGACTTCCAAAAGACATTTGATACAGTGCCACACAACAGACTTGTGAGAAAAGTTATAACTCCTGGAATAAAAGGGACAGTAGCAATGTGGATACAAAAATGGCTGAATAATAGGAAACAGAGGGTAATGGTCAATGGATATTTTTCGAGCTGAAGGAAGGTTTGTGGTGGAGTTCCCTGGGGTTGGTCTTGGGACCCTTTCTTTTCATGATATATATTAATGATCAAGACCTTGGTGTGCAGGGAAAATTTCAGTTTGTGGATGATACAAAACTTGGAAGCATTGTAAACTGAGGAGGACATTCTAGAACTTCAAAAGGACAAGTTGGTGGAGTGGGCAGATGAGTGGCAGATGAAATTCAATGCGGAGAAGTGTGAGGCGATACATTTTAGTAGGAAGGACATTGAGCGAAAACAGAAAATAAGGGTACAATTCTAACGGGTGTGCAGGAGTAGAGGGAATTGAGTGTTTATGTGCATAGATCATTGAAGGTGGCAGAAAAGGTGGAGACAGCAGTTAATAAAGCATGCAGCATCCTGGGCCTTATTAATAGGGGCATGGAGTACAAGAGTGGGGGGTTATGCTGAGCTTATATAAAACACTAGTTAGATCTCAGCTGGAGTATTGTGCACAGTTCTGGGCGCCACACTATAGGAAGGATGTGAACGCATTGGAGAGAGTACAGGAGAGGTTTACAAGAATGGTTCCAGGGATGAGAAACTTGAGTTATGAAGATAAATTAGAGGGGTTGGGACTGTTCTCCTTGGAGAGGAGAAGAGGAGATTTGATAGAGATATTCAAAATCACGAGGGCACTGGATAGAGTAGATAGAGAGAAATGATCCTGCTCATAAAAGGATCGAGAACGAGAGGGCACAGATTTAAAGTGATTTGCAAAGCAGCAAATGTGATGAGAGAAAAAACTTTTTCACACAGAGTGGTTCAAGTCTGGAATGCACTGCCTGGGAGTGTGGTGGAGGCAGGTTCAATTGAGGCATTCAAGAGGGCATAAGATGACTATTTGAATAGAAACAATGTGCAAAGGTACAGGTGGAAAAGCAGAAGACTGGCACTAAGTCATGATGCATATTTGGAGAACTGGTGCAGACATGATAGGCCGAACAGCTGCCTTCTGCGCTGTAACAATTCTGTGATTAAATTAATGCAGCATAGTTTACTGAATTAATTACCTTTAACCATAATCGAAGCATTTTAAAACCATCAAATTCATTGTCTCCTGCATCTGATGCAAAGTACATCGAATTTATTCTGAGTCACTGGTGCGGCATCATCGTTCGAATCCCACTTTGGAGCAGATCTGGCGCTTTTACTTTCCAAATTATTCCTCCACAACAAATCATCTTCCTCTCCATTGAATTAGATTATCTACATATTTTTGAATGATCTGTTGACACTTGGTGGCATCCCACGATTTGATAATGAAACCACACAAAACATTAAGTGGAGCAACACACACATTTCCACTCTTTGTGAAAGTGTTTTTCTCTGTCAATCATTTACCTATTCCATTCGGCGCGAACATAATCCTTGAATGGTTTGTGGAGGCTTGCATCCAAAAGTTGAACTACGGACATCAAACCTGCAATGTGGGTGTTATTTCTTTGCATGCCCACCTCATCAGTTATATGGGATCTGAACATGTCCCATACTAATAAGCTGCATTCTTCACTTAGGCTACCTGGACACATTATGGATCCATCCAATTTAGTCATGCACAAAAACTCCTGCAGAGTACATGGTGGTTGGCATAATTTTAAGTTTGGAAAATTATTGTATCTTTAATCAGCCATGCAGGCTAGTAACACCATGAATTTTGTCTTCTCATGTCCTGTTGTTTTCACTTATGATTGTTGCTTTAAGGCTAGCCTTATGAGTAAGGGTCACCTGGTCAGAACAGCCAATCAACACAGCATAGGGAAGCTTCCAGGGGAAGGAGTTTTCCTAGTCTGGAGGGTGTATTGTAGCCTTATTAGAGGCTTGCAGCTAATTCAGCAGCTCTGTAAATAAAGCTTGTTGTTCAACTAAAGAAGCCTCTCGGTGGTACATCTCTACATCCAGTGACGAGGATAAATGATCCTGGTGCTAACTCTCACCCTACAACTGTGAGTATCTTGTTTTAAAGAAGGAAAGAAAGAAAAAAAATATACTCACCAGGATGCCTCTATTTGGGATGATTGACCCATTTGGCTCCTCCACGGAGGACTGGAGTCAATACATCGAGCGTCTCAGGTTTTATTTCCAGGCCAATGAAATAGGAGAGGAGGCAAAGCGCAATGCAATTCTCTTGAGCATCTATCGAATTCAAACCTACAACACTATTCTCAGTCTCACAGCCCAAATCGTTCAGTGAGCTCGTGGATTTGGTGAAGGGCTAATTTCAGCCCAAACCATCAGTGATCATGCAAAGATTCAAATTTAATACAAGGATGAGGACCCCAGGCAAATTGATCACGATTTATGTTGCTCCGTGGAAGCAATTGTTAGAGCATTGTGATTTCGGAATGACCTTGAACGACATGCTATGGGATTGGCTAATTTGTGGCATGCGCAACAACGCCACTCAGCGTTGATTGCCTGTAGAAGCCGATATACATTTTAAACGAGCAATGGAGATGGTGTAGGCCATGGAAGGCGCTGAAAAAGATTTGCAGGAGCTAACAGAGCTTGCAGAATGGCACCGTTTACCAGTTAGGGTGGGAACCTGGTGTAGCGCCAAAACTGCAGGAGCAGCTGTGAAGCAGGAATGATTCCCAATCACCCAGAATCAAAAAAATATACTGGAGGCAATCAGACAGCGATCCTGAGGTTGAAATGTTACCTATGTGGGGGTAACCACACTCATGAAACATGTAGATTTAAGGAGGCCGAGTGCTATTACTGTGGCAAAAGAAGACATTTGATAAAGCAGTGCAGAGCTAAGACCAGACTGCCAAGTAACCAGCCAGCAAAGATGTTAGAAGTACATAATGTGAAAGAGCCTGAAGTAACCGATTCTGACATTCACTCTCTTTTTAATCTTAAAGCAGTCAAGGCAAACCCTATTACTGTCACACTCCACGTGAATGGGAAGCCTCTAGTTATGGAGGTGGATACAGGGGCATCAGCCACAGTGATGGATGAGCGCACATTTCAGTACCTGAGAGAACGTATCCAACCTTTGAGCCTGGAGAGAACTTTTGCCCAGTTGAAGACTTACATGGTAAAAGGCACTGTCATGGTACCTGTGAGCTCTGGGCAGCAGTCAGCCCAGATCCCAGTAGTAATAGTTACTGGGGAAGGACCAAGTCTTCTGGGCTGTGATTGGCTAAACAAAATCAAGTTAAATTGGTTTGAGATTTTTCAGGTGCGGGCAGGAGGACTGCTAGAATTAAAAAAAAATACAACAGCATCTTTTGCAAAGAATTAGGAAAAATCAAAGGTTTGCATGCCAAGATTTATGCTGATCCAGAGGCAACTCCCTGATTTTTTTTAAGGTAAGACAGGTACCATATTCCTTAAGAGAAAAAAGTGGATGCTGAGTTAAACAGGTGGGAGGAACGAGGCATCATACAGCCGGGTTCAATTTTCAGAATGGGCAGCAACTATTGTCCCCATACTGAAACTGGATAAGACCATCCGCATTTGCAGTGATTATAAGCTAACAGTTAATTGGACCGCCAAGTTGGATAAATATCCAATCCAAGAATTGAAAACTTGTATGCAAAGCTGGGAGCCGGTCGATCCTACACTAAATTGGATATGAGCCACATGTAGCAGCAATTCAATTTAGTTTACAAATCCAGGGGGTATGTCACAATAAACACCCACATTGGCTTATTCCAGTATACGCACCTATCTTTTGGCATGACCTTGGCATGTGCAGTATTTCAAAGGACGATGGGGAGTTTGCTACAGGGATTACCATGGGTTGTAGTATACCTTGACGATATCCTCAGAACTAGATTGACACAGGCCAAGAGCATTTAGCAAATTTAGAGGAGGTATTAAAAAGTTACCTATCTGGACCACTGTGTACACTGTGGAAGAAAAGGTTAAAGCGATAAAGGAGGCACCTTCCCCCACCAATATCACCAAACTCAAATCATTTTTAGGGATGGTAAACTATTACTGGCAGTTTTTACGCAACTTATAGACTGTACTGGCCCTCTTGCACATAACGATGCAGAAACACCCTCATTGGGAGAACCCTTCAACAGAGTAAAGTAACTGCTGCACTCCTCAACTTTGTTAGTGCATTTCGACCATCTAAAGAATTAATATTGACTTGCAACAACCCTCCATATGGTGCTGGTGCAGTGTAGCCCCATGAAATGGACAACTGCTCTGAGAAGCCAACAGTTACGTATCAAGAACTCTGGCCATAAAGGTTATTTGCAGATCGCGAAGGAACGACTGTCAATAGTCTTCAGAGTTAGAAAATTCCACCAGTACTTACATGGCAGGCACTTTACTATTGTTTCTGATCCTAAACCGCTTTTGGGCCTTTTCAAAGAAGACAAAGCGTTCCTGCCGATAACTTTGGCAAAAATTCAGCAATGGGCATTAATTCTGTCTGCCTACGAATACACTTTCAAGCACTGACCTGGGATACACATAGCGAACGTAGACGCTCTTAGCTGCCGACCCTTGCAAGAAAGCATTGTGTGTACTCCTGTACCCTAAGATATCATCTTTGCATTGAATTTTTTAGACACATCGCCTGTCTGCATGAAGCAGATCAGAAACTGGACCAATTGAGATCTGCTTCTGTCCAAAGTGAGAGACCAGATACTTACAGGATGGTTAAATGAGCCAGTCTCCGGGGAAATGAAACCATATTTTTACTTGCAAATACGAATCAAGTTGTCAAGATGCCATCATACTCAGGGGAACAATAGTAGTCATTCACCTATCCTAACCGAATTACACAGCACACATCCTGGCATTTCTAAGATGAAAATGCTCACCGGGTGTTACTTGTGGTGGCCTGGTATAGATGCAGATATCGAGAAGCTAGTCAAGCATTGTCAACAGTGCCAACTGCAGCAAAAATTGCCAGCCGCAGCCCCCCTTCACCCTTGGGAATGACCTGGCCAGCTATTGGTGTGAATCCATATAGACTATGTGGGTCCATTCTTGGGCACAATGGTTTTGCTTATAACATGCACGCGCAAAATGGATGGAGATTTTTTAAGTGAAATTGCCTACATCGCGTGCTACCATCGAAAGGTTACACCAATCCTTTTCAACTCACAATTGTCCAAAGTCATTGTATCAGACAATGGAGCCATATTTACAAGTGCTGAATTTCAGAACTTCACCAATTTAAACGGCATTAAACACATCCAAACTGTGCCTTACCACCCAGCATCAAACAGACCAGCTGAGAGGGCCATCCAAAATTCCAAGTCAGAACTAAAAAAATTGTCGGGGGGAACCTTGGAAACTAAAATCACATGCAACAATGGGAGTTCCACCAGCATAACTGCTTATGAAGCGTCATCTCAGAACGAGACTGAACCTTGTATTTCCAAATTTGGCAGGGAGGCTAGAGAAGAACCAAGGTAATCAGAAAACAAGCCACGATTTACATAGTGGAGCCCGAAAATTTATAGTAGATGAAGGCATATATGTGAGAAAAGTCTGTAATTGTCCAAGCTGGATCCCAGGGATTATTGTCCAAGAGATTGGACCCCTTTCATACCAAATAGGCATGGAAATCTGGATCGTTTGTAAACATGTGTTTCTTACCTGAGAAGCAGGGAGATACTTCCACAGTCAGTGTTGCCACTAAGGAATGTTATCGAATCCGTAAGCAACGAAGTACCTGATCGACCTGTTATGGACATAACTGATGCCTCCATTGAATCAAATAGTGATGAACTGCTTGTGCCAAAAGAGGTACCCATTATCACAGTTCCTGTCAGTGTTGATTCTTGAGGAGAGCCTCAGGCTATAGAGTTACGTCACTCTACCCAGAACAGCTCCCTCAACGACTTGATTTGTAATTACTGAACCTATGTATTATAAGTGCATAATCTGAATTCATGGCAAAGTGCCAGTGTGATTATTTCTAACATTTTTGATATTGTTTTCTATTTATCTGTATAAGGTAATTTATGTAAAACAGGGAATTAAAGAGGGAGGGATGTGATGATTGTTGCTTTAAGGCCAGCCTTACTGAGTATGGGTCACGTGGTCAGAATAGCAAATCAACACTGAGTGCGGGGAAGCTCATAAGGGGCAGAGTTTTCTAGAAGGTGTATTGTAGCCTTGCTGAAGGCCTGCAGCTAATCCAGCAGCTCTGGAAATAAAACTTGTTGTTCAACTAAAGAAGCCTCTCGGTAGTACATCTCTACATCACTAGAATAGTTTTTCGAACCTTTCCATTCCACCATTTGGCTGCTGGGCATACTGAAATTCATGGACGTTTCATCTATGTTGCTTATGTGACTTAATGGGTGCAGGTGTTTTTGCCACTTTCTGCTGATGAACTGCTGGAAACTGGTAGTTTTAGCATCGAGGTCTTTTAATGGTCTCTGAACAATTTTGATTTTCTGTTGCAACACTAGACTGTTTTGTTCTATAAAGCTGGACTCTATGGTTTAGGGTTTGATTTGGCTCACTAAAGTGCAGACATAAATGTTGGATTTCTAGTGATGATGTAACCATTCTGATGATTTTTGAGGACCCATTCCGATACGTGCTTCTAGGCCAGTGGCCGGTCCCTGTTCTGATGTTGCATTTGGTCTTGGGCCTCTTCTTCAGGGTGGATTCCTCCTTCCATTCTCGCACCAGTTCTTTCCACTAACATCAAATTCCCTCGCTGTAGTACAGTTACTTCACGAGTTAGCAAATATTACGACTTATAGCTTGAAAATTAGCTTCGTACTTAACTTATTTTTCTGGAGGATCACTTTCTATTCATCACTCGCTATACCATGCACGGTCTGCTTTGTGTGGTTGTGTCTTAAACTCCTGGGCATCATCTTCGCAACTCAGCCCATATTGCCTGCTTGATTCTATGTGTCAAATTACAGTACAAGTAAGTAAAACATGAGTTTCTGGGGTGAAAAATTGAGGCTGACTACGAATACAAGTATAGAATTTTGCAGTGGAAAAGGGGTTGACTTATGCCGAGTATATACAAAAGCATGAATTTTGGGCTGGAAAAATGGGATGGTCTTATACCCCAAGTCAACTTATACACTGTGGTCTATGGTAATTCTTTCAAGATTTTGAATGTTTCAACATTAGCTTTGAATAAGGGATAGAATAGCTCTTGGTCAGGTTTGCTTTAGTAGAACAAAAACAAAAACAGAATTACCTGGAAAAACTCAGCAGGTCTGGCAGCATCGGCGAAGAAGAAAAGAGTTGACGTTTCGAGTCCTCATGACCCTTCGACAGAACTTGAGTTCGAGTCCAAGAAAGAGTTGAAATATAAGCTGGTTTAAGGTGTGTGTGTGGGGGGCGGAGAGAGAGAGAGAGAGAGAGGTGGAGTGGGGGTGTGGTTGTAGGGACAAACAAGCAGTGATAGAAGCAGATCATCAAAAGATGTCAACAACAATAATACAAAAGAACACAAAGGTGTTAAAGTTAAAGTTGGTGATATTATCTAAACGAATGTGCTAATTAAGAATGGATGGTAGGGCACTCAAGGTATAGCTCTAGTGGGGGTGGGGAGAGCATAAAAGATGTAAAAAATAAATAAATAAATATTTTTTTTTTCTTTTTCTCTTTTTATAATGGAAATAGGTGGGAAAAGGAAAATCTATATAATTTATTGGAAAAAAAAGAGAAAAGGAAGGGGGAAACAGAAAGGGGGTAGGGATGGGGGAGGGAGCTCACGACCTAAAGTTGTTGAATTCAATATTCAGTCCGGATGGCTGTAAAGTGCCTAGTCGGAAGATAAGGTGTTGTTCCTCCAGTTTGCGTTGGGCAAACTGGAGGAACAACACCTCATCTTCCGACTAGGCACTTTACAGCCATCCGGACTGAATATTGAATTCAACAACTTTAGGTCGTGAGCTCCCTCCCCCATCCCCACCCCCTTTCTGTTTCCCCCTTCCTTTTCTCTTTTTTTTCCAATAAATTATATAGATTTTCCTTTTCCCACCTATTTCCATTATAAAAAGAGAAAAAGAAAAAAAAAATATTTATTTATTTATTTTTACATCTTTTATGCTCTCCCCACCCCCACTAGAGCTATACCTTGAGTGCCCTACCATCCATTCTTAATTAGCACATTCGTTTAGATAATATCACCAACTTTAACACCTATGTGTTCTTTTGTATTATTGTTGTTGACATCTTTTGATGATCTGCTTCTATCACTGCTTGTTTGTCCCTACAACCACACCCCCACTCCACCTCTCTCTCTCTCTCTCTCTGCCCCCCACACACACACCTTAAACCAGCTTATATTTCAACTCTTTCTTGGACTCGAACTCAAGTTCTGTCGAAGGGTCATGAGGACTCGAAACGTCAACTCTTTTCTTCTCCGCCGATGCTGCCAGACCTGCTGAGTTTTTCCAGGTAATTCTGTTTTTGTTTTGGATTTCCAGCATCCGCAGTTTTTTTGTTTTTATTGCTTTAGTAGAATATGGATTTGAATTTCCCCAGTTGTCAAGACAAGACAAACTGCAGACATGCAAAATTATCTGGGATTCAAAATTTGAATAGCTTGTCTTGTTTAGCTTTTTTCTGCTTTTGTGAAAATGACCTTGAAAATTTTGCCACTAAGCTATTACGAAGGATCTTCATTCCTGGTTTAAACTGTAACTGTCATAAAACTGTCTTCTGTTATACACCTGATTTCAAATTAACATTTGTAATTTGCAGTTGTTTTGCACAAGTGTCCCCAGTGAAATCACTAATAATTTATAAGTAAGATTTTCTGTCTAGCATTTGTTTTGCAATCTCCAAGAAGCATCGGGGATATTCCAACCAGCCGAGGCTATTTCTTTAGCTTCGATGCTGATTTTCCTTCCCTTGTAATATCGCTGAATCCTTTGGAGGTCCAATCGGTGAAATCCCCGTGTAGGCATTGATCCCCTAAACACGATTTTATGCTGCTTTTTGTTGCAATTAGCAGACCATTAAAGCTATCAACAAAAATGCAAACTTCATGCCTTAAATTCTGAACAATAGAACATAAAATCTCTCCTTGCCTGACAAATCAAAAGCCTGCTAAATCAGCCAAAATGAATTTTGAGCTTTTCTAAGGATCTAGAAATTTTGGGATATTGCGTTTAAGTGGCTACCCTTTAAATTTCTGCTAAAGTGTGATTTTTGTCACCCACCAACCCCCACCCCACCAACCCCACCTCACCAACCCCCCCCCACCCCCACCCCCCACTCCACCAACCCCACCTCACCACCCCCCCCCCACCCCCCACCGCCCTCTTCAATTAAACTACCTCCCTATATAAGGCAGGCAGCTCTGAATTATTATGCAAATAAGCTCACCCTGTAAAATTGAAAGCAGTCAGCACTCTGCAGTAAGTTAGGTTTACACAAGCAACCAGGCGTTCAAGCCTAGTTATCCCGGACTGCAAAATTGTCTCTGACTACAAAGAAAGGCAGTTTTTTTAAAACAACTCCTTAACCCTGCAGTCGTGCTTTGGACAATTTCTGGGATGTCCATCGATAATACAAAAACACACCATCAGTAGGGTGAGCTGAGCTTGAAAGGAATCAATGGGCTTTCAGTGCATGGAAAGCAACTGCTGGAATCTAGGTTGGGGTGTCATTGACTGGTGTTGATGGGGGGTTTTGGTGAGGAAACCGCTATTATTAAAGTATTGCTGCCTAATTTTACATATTAAATACCTGAATTTTGATAGAATCTGCAATGGGACAATACGGAGAGAAGAAACTTCAGAAGGAAACATTGGTGATGCTTATGTAGGAAATACAGCAAGGGAAGTCGGTGTTTTTTCACAGTGGAAATCCACTCTTCAGGAAAAACAGGTGAAAGCTGTGTAGTTGGAGGTAGCGGAGTGAATTAGGTCTGCTGCATGGAACCTGGACATAAATAAGGAATAAGTTTGGAGGAACCAGGAGTTTCAAATGTATGTGTCCTCTTAATATTCAGGCATAATATGCTTAACACAAAGCAACTCTACATCCTGTCATTATGTATGCAAGGACCATTCAAATATATAAATAAACTTTTCCTTTATCTTTACAATTGTGGCAAAGCTGCAGAACACAATTATCGTAGAGCATGCATCTAGTTTACAACATCACAGCCAAACAAAAGGTTTACTTCTAACTTCATTCAGACCAGGGCCTACCTGCATTGTATTGTTGTGATACAAGGAGTGGCAGCAGCTCTCTGGATGTTCTGCCAATTTCGAACAGTTGGTACTTCCAAGAAAAGACTTATTGCAAACACTGAGTATGACTGCACAGGCTGAGGGGGTGGGGGTCATCATGATTGAAGCAATCAACCAAAAAGAAGGAGGTGGCACTCCACTTCTTCCTTTAACAGAGAAGAGATCCAACCAGATTCCATCCTTCACCAACCTCCTCTGCCTGGGTGAACTTGTTTTCACATCGAACATCTCCTTTAACTTATCTCACTTCCAGTAAATAAAGGGTGCTGCAATAGGTACATGCATGGGTCCTAACTATGCTTTAATTTTGTGGGATAGGTGGAACATTCCTCATTCCAGTCCAATTTGGGGTGTGGAGGGCTCCTCTTCTGTATAGCTGATCTGACTGTAGCCTTCCACCTTCCCCAATAACCTTTCGCCCCCTTGTTTATCAAGAATCTATCCACCCCTGCCTTGAAAACTCTGCTTCCACTGCCTTTTGAGGAAGGGAGTTCCAAAGAGTCACTGCCCTCTGAGAGAAAAAAATTCTTCCCATCTCTGTCTTAAATGGGTGATCCCTTATTTTTAAACAGTGACCCCCTAGTTCTAGATTCTCCCACAAGAGGAAACATCCACTCCATGTCCACCCTGTCAAGACCCCTTGGGATATGTTTCAGTCAAGTTGCCTCTTACTCCTCTAAACTCTAATGGATACAAGCCTAGTCTGTCCAATTCCACTCATTCCTGGTATTAGTTTAATAAACCTTCTCTGAACTGCTTCTAATACATTTACATCCTTCCTTAAATAAGGAGACCAATACTTTACACAGTGGAATATCTACGAGATGGCTTTTTGGAGCAGCTTGAGGTGGAGCCCACTAGGGAACAGGCAATTCTAGATTTAGTGATGTGTAATGAGGCAGATTTGATAAAGGAGCTTAAGGTGAAGGAACCCTTAGGAGGAAGTGACCATAATATGATAGAATTTACCCTGCAATTTGAGAGGAAAAAGCTGGAATCAGATGTAATGGTATTACAGTTGAATAAAGGCAACTACAGAAGCATGAGGGAGGAGCTGGCCAGAATTGACTGGGAGATGAGCCTAGCAGGAAAGACAGTGGAACAGCAATGGCAGGAGTTTCTGGGAGTAATTTGGGAGACACAGCAAAAATTCATCCCTAGGAAGAAGAAGCATACGAAAGGGAGGACGAGGCAACCATGGCTGACAAGGGAAGTTACGGACAGCATAAAAGCTAAAGAGAAAGCATACAATGGGGTGAAGAGCAGTGGGAGACCAGGGGATTGGGAAGCCTACAAAGACCAACAGTGGACAACTAAAAAAGAAATAAGGAGGGAGAAGATTAAATATGAGGGTAAACTAACCAGTAATATAAAAGAAGATTGCAAGAGTTTTTTTAGATATACAAAGGGTAAGAGAGAGGTAAAAGTGGACATTGGGCCACTGGAAAATGACGCTGGAGAAGTAGTAGTGGAGAACAAAGAAATGGCGGAGGAACTGAATAGGTACTTTGCGTCAGTTTTCACGGTGAAAGACACAAGTAACATCCCTAAAGTTCAAGAGAGTCGGGGGGCAGAGGTGAGTATGGTGGCCATTACCAAGGAGAAGGTGCTAGGAAAACTGAAAGGTCTGAAGGTGGATAAATCACCTGGACCAGATGGATTACACCCCAGAGTTCTGAAGGAGATAGCTAAAGAGATGTTGGAGGCGTTAGTGGTGATCTTTCAAGAATCACTGGAGTCAGGGAGGGTCCCAGAGGACTGGAAAATCGCTAATGTAACCCCCGTGTTTAAGAAGGGAATGAGGCAAAAGACGGGAAATTGCAGGCCAATTAGCCTGACCTCGGTCGTTGGTAAGATTTTAGAGTCCATTATTAAGGATGAGATTTCAGAATACTTGAACGTGCATGGTAAAATAGGGCAAAGTCAGCATGGTTTCATCAAGGGGAGGTCATGCCTGACAAATCTGTTAGAATTCTTTGAGGAGGTAACGAGTAGGTTAGACAAAGGAGAGCCATGGGATGTTATCTACTTGGACTTCCAGAGGCCTTTGACAAGGTGCCACACAGGAAGCTGCTCAGTAAGGTAAGAGCCCATGGTGTTAGAGGCAAGGTACTAGCATGGATAGAAGATTGGTTGTCTGGCAGGAGGCAGAGAGTGGGGATAAGGGGGTCCTTCTCAGGATGGCGGCCAGTAAATAGTGGAATTCCGCAGGGGTCAGTGTTGGGGCCACAACTTTTCACTTTATACATTAATGATCTAGATCAAGGAACTGAAGGCATTCTGGCTAAGTTTGCAGATGATACAAAGATAGGTGGAGGGACAGGTAGTATTGAGGAGGCAGGGAGGCTGCAGAAGGATTTGGACAAAGAAGTAGCAGATGGAATACAAAGTGGGGAAGTGTGAGGTCATGCCCTTTGGTAGGAAGAATAGAGGCATGGGCTATTTTCTAAATGGGGAGAGAATTCAGAAATCTGGAGTGCAAAGGGACTTGGAAGTCCTAGTCCAGGATTCCCTTAAGGTTAACTTGCAGGTTGAGTCGGTAGTTAGGAAGGCAAATGCAATGTTGGTATTTATTTCGAGAGGACTAGAATATAAAAGCAGGGATGTGCCGCTGAGGCTTTATAAGGCTCTGGTCAGACCACATTTAGAATATTGTGAGCAATTTTGGGCCCCGTATCTCAGGAAGGACGTGCTGGCCCTGGAGAGGGTCCAGAGGAGATTCACGAGAATGATCCCAGGAATGAAAGGCTTAACATATGAGGAACATTTGAGGACTCTGGGTCTATACTCGATGGAGTTTAGAAGGATGAGGGGGGATCTGATTGAAACTTACAGAATACTGAAAGGACTGGATAGAGTGGATGTGGGGAAGATGTTTCCATTAGTAGGAGAGACTAGGACCTGAGGGCACAGCCTCAGAGTAAAGGGAAGACCTTTCAGAACAGAGATGAGGAGAAACTTCTTTAGCCAGGGAGTGGTGAATCTATGGAATTCATTGCCACAGAAGGCTGTGGAGGCCAGGTCATTGAGTGTACTTAAGACCGAGATAGATAGGTTCTTGATTGGTAAGGGGATCAAAGGTTACGGGGAGAAGGCGGGAGAATGGGTTTGAGAAACTTATCAGCCATGATTGAATGGCGGAGCAGACTTGATGGGCCGAATGGCCTAATTTCTGCTCCTATGTCTCATGGTCTACTCCAGATTTGGTCTCACCTGTGTGCTGTACTCATGCATAACCTCTCTACTTTTATGTTCAATTCCCCTCACAATAAATGATAACATTCTATTAGCTTTCCTAATTGCTTGCTGCACCTACATACTAGCCTCTTGTAATTCATGCACTAGGGCACCCAGATCCCTCAGAATCTCAAAGGTCTGCAATCTCTCACCATTTATATAATATGCTTCTATTGATTTTTCCTTCCAAAATGGATAATTTCACATTTTCCCACATGTACTCCATTTACCAGATCTTTGCCCACTTGCTTAATCTATCCGTTTCCCCCTGTAGCCTCCTTATGTCCTCTTCATGACTTACTTTCCTACCTATCTTTGTATCATCAGCAAATTCAGCAACCATACCTTCTGTCCCTTCAACCAAGTCATTTATATAAGTGTAAGAAGTTGAAGCCCCAGCACGAATCCCTGTGGCACACCACTTGTTACATCCCGCCAACCAGAAAAAAAGATCCATTCATGGCTACCCTCTGATTCCTGTTAAAAACATAGAAAATAGAAGCAGGAGTAGGCCATTCAGCCCTTCAAGCCTGCACGCCATTCATTATGATCATGGCTGATCATCCAACTCGATAGCCTGCTGCCGCTTTCTCCCCATATCCTTTGATCCTTTTCACCCCCAGGAGCTATATCCAACACTTTCTTGAAAACATACAATGTTTTGGCCTCAACTACTTTCTGTGGTAGCGAATTCCACAGGCTCACCACTCTCTGGGTGAAGAAATTTCTCCTCACCTCAGTCCTAAATGGTCTACCCCGTATGCTCAGACTGTGACCCCTGGTTCTGGACTCCCCCACCATTGGGAACATTCTTCCTGCATCCACCCTGTCTAGTCCTGTTAGAATTTTAAAGGTTTCTATGAGATCCCCCCCTCATTCTTCTGAACTCCAGCAAATATAATCCTAATCGACTCAATCTCTCCTCATATGTCAGTCTTGCCATCCCAGGAATTAGTCTGGTAAACCTTTGCTGCATTCCCTCTATAGCAAGAACATCCTTCCTCAGATAAGGAGACCAAAACTGCACACAATATTCCAGGTGTGGTCTCACCAAGGCCCTGTATAATTGCAGCGAGACATCCCTACTCCTGTTTTCGAATCCTCTCGCCATGAAGGCCAACATACAATTTGCCTTCTTTACCGCCTACTGCAGCTGCATACTTACCTTCAGCGACTGGTGTACAAGGACACCCAGGTCTCATTGCACTTTCTCCTCAATTTATAGCCATTCAGATGATAACCTGCCTTCCTGTTTTTGCTACCAAACATTTATCCACTGCATCTGCCATGCATTTTCCCACTCATTCAGCTTCTCCAAATCACACTGAAGCATCTCTGCATCCTCCTCACAGCTCACCCTCCCACCCAGCTTTGTGTCATCTGAAAATTTGGATATATAACATTTAGTTCCCTCATCTAAATCATTAATATATATTGTGAATAGCTGGGGTCCCAGCACCGATCCCTGCGGTATCCCGCTAGTCACTGCCTGCCATTTGGAAAAAGGCCTATTTATTCCTACTCTTTGTTTCTTATCTGCCAACCAGTTCTCTATCCATCTCAATACACTACCCCCAATCCCATGCTTTACTTTTACATACAAATCTCTTATGTGGCTAGCCAACCTTCTATCCATGCCAATATGTTACCCCCTATACCATGAGCTTTTATTTTCCACAATAACTTTGATGTGGCACCTTATCAAAAGCCTTCTGGAAATCTAAAGTACATTGCGAGCAGTCTGAAACATAGCAGCTTAAAATATTGAGAAGAAATAAGGTTAAAGAAACCCAAAAACTGTACATATGTCTGCCCCAGCCCAGTTCACCCACTCAAAATATTGTAGGCAAATGATGACAGCCACTGTGGAGTGCATGGCAATTCAAGGCCTCTGCAGCAAGTCTCCTGTTACAGATTCTTTGCACAGTGGGAATATCTTATGAATGCTCGAATGTTCAGCAGGTTCCCATGCCTGGCTCCAGCATGCTGAGGGAGCTCACAGAGTCAATGCACGGCTTAACAAAGGTCATTGGTGTCCAGAGGTCTACTCCCACACTGATCAGTATGAGATACTGAGGGAATGTATAGTAGCAAGGTGATGATGGAGTAGGCATGGATGAAGCTGGTTCCTGTCAAGGCAATATTGCATTGAGTTCATCCAGTCCAACCTACTTCCCACCCTCCCAAATGCCAAAAGATATGCTGAGAAGCAACCAGGACCAGCTCACTACCACAACATTGGACATGGTGATACCAGGTATGAAATCAGCATGTGTCTCTGCACAAGAAGGTACGGGGCTACCTCAAATGCATGAGTCTGTCTGTGATACCATCTCACTGCTTCTGCGGAAGCATCTAGGGAGGGCTAGGTGAAGGTACAGAAGACAAGATATGCTCAAACAAACGCTGAAATTAAATACACCATGGAATATACAGAACACTTTCCCGGTATTAAAATTGCTTGCACATTATTTCAACTTTGTTCAAAGCATTTTGTTCTGCTGTGCAAAATAAACTAGCAGCAGAGCAAGGGATGGGCATTCGAGGTTGCTACTTGTACCACCTAAAGAATGACCACCATACTACAAATTGCATAAACTGCCTTCCCAAGATTTTTATTTCTTTTAAGCTGACTTCCACTATTCTTTCCTTTAGTATAATAGGGAAGATTTATTGATTTCATGCATTGCGAGAGAAGACATGCACTAATTTTGAGCCAGTTGCAGAATTGGTAGAACAGATTGTGCACCAATTTTACTGGACTGCTAGTTAGGGCGTCTGTATTTAGGGTGCTTATTTCAAGGCTTGGACTTTTAAATTCCCAAATCTCATGCAAACATATCTAAACAACCATCTCTGTAGAATGCAGCAATATTTAGTGCACACCCATTATTCTTTCTAGAATTCTTTTTCAATGTTTGCAGTATACTTATAGCACAGTGTTAGATTTTTTTCTATATTTCTAACTGCACTGTGGGGGGAAAATTGGGTGATGTTTATTACCGGCAAGTTCATTTTTAAAATGGCTCAGATGCAATATTTCAAGGTGGAGGTGGTACAATAAAAGAACAGATTGGGGACATCAACTTGCACAAGACCATACTTTAGACCTTGGCACTCCCATTCTAATTGAGGAGAATTACACCAACATGCTATTGGTTAATAGGACAGAGCTTTGCAAGGACCTGCAGCCAATCTGAAACATCAGGATGTTACTGCCAGTGGGCGAGGTCACCACTATTCTCAACTGTGGCTTATTCCATATCTAGCTTGAAAAATCAGCTAATGAATTGCCTGGATATAAATCAACAGGTGACAAATACTTCAGTTAGCATAGCCAGCAATTTAATCTCCTTTCCCATTAAATATGTTAACATAGTTGTTTACTATATTTTTATATATATATATATATATAAAGTTGGCATCCCTGCACAGATGCATTTCCCAATCTACCAAGGATCATATGGTGACTGATGTGTGCTGAGCCTGAAGCCCATCTATTTACAAAAGTAATTGACCAGGTTTATATTTCAAAACTTTGATGTGTGAAATCTATGGAAGATGCAAGTGTGGCAAAGTTTTCAGTTGACTGTGTGGCCCTTTGAGATATGGGATTGCATGGGGCATTCTTTTTCTTCTGTCCTGCGTAAGGCTCAAGTTGTGTACACTGTGTGATAATGATATTCATTAGCTTGCTCTGCATCTGGTGAGGCCAGCTGATCATTCATTGCTCTGCTGGCACACGATCTGTGCCTTATGCTTTTTAACCTGGAATGCTGAATTGGCCGTGATCTTCCAGCTCTGCTTAGAAACATGAGAATGTTCAGGATTATGACAGAGTGCCAGTGATATTGCAGATTCATTCATAAATCTTTCAGTTGCAGTTGAGTAATAAGTAATTATTTTATCCACTTGGCCCCCCCCCCCACTAAATATGTCCTTCAGACTGTGAAAGAAAGTAGCCCGTTACAATTGATTATTCATTTGCTTTTTCCTTTGAATGAGAAAGCAAAACAGTGTAGATTTTCTTCACATACATGTATTCTTTTGATTCATTTACAGAAAAGGCTTTGATCTTGAAACTCCTTGGGACCCACTTCTCCACACTACAATTATCTCAAAGCCAGGTGGTTGCATGGTCCCTGCAGTCAAATGTCTTTGGAAAATAACCCAGAAGTGGTCTGCCTGGGTGCCCCTTTGGGTCTAAGATATAACTTAAAAAAACTCTTCTACAACCAGCAGAGCCATTGTCCCTGTCAATTAAAGGTAATTGATCCCCTCCAATATCTAGGAAAAGTTAATCTAGTAATGGTTTGTGGCCTTTCTAAAGGCCAAAGCAGTTGTTACCACTACAGCTCCAAAAAGATTATTTCATGGAATGGACCCACATTTTAATGGGCCATGTCAGTGAACTGCTGAGACATAACTGCTACTGTTTTGCTCATTCCATAGCTAGCCTAATCGTGTTTATACTAGTTAATACTGTCACGCCACTTGAAAAATTAGAAATGAGAAATATTCCAGATCTGTCATAATTGGCCAGGATTCCCTGACACCCTAATAGAAATGTGTTTTACAAAATCACCCAGCTAAAAACTGAATGAAAGGACGTATTAGATTTACCTTTTGTACCCATTTTATTCAACAAGAAAACAAGATGAGAATAATACTTTCCTCACCAAAAACAGAACATATTACCCCGGATCTTAGTCTTCCCCCAAAATAACATTTCATTATACAAATAAGTTTCATGACACTTATTTAATGCAACACGAGCCACCCCATTATTGTTGCCAGCTGGATGCTGTAAATTGCAGTCCATGCAGTTAGCCAAACTGGTCCAAGAACAAATTTTGTTTATTACAATCAGCCTGCTATTGAAAAGCCCAGAGGAGAAAAAGAAACTGTACATCACAAGTGATATGTATGCCAAAGGACACAAGCTCAACAGCGAAAGCAATGTTGGTGTTTTGACATTTCACTCTTTAGTTTTCTTTATTTGGAAAAGATAAAGTACAAAACTGGATTATGTTGCTGTGAAACAGTTGGTCTCACTGAAAGGGCCGAGACCCAAGCATTGGTTTTTCCTCTGGTATGCTTTTAAAACCATAGAGAGGAACATAAAACTATCTCAGCTAAATAATTGAGATCAGTCAGCTACTAGTGACCTTCATGACAAATTGCCCTCTTCTGCTGTGCAGGTTGTGACGATGTGTGTTCTACTACAGCTGTAAACATAAGTTCACAATAATGTAATTTTAAGAAGAATAGAGTAAGGTTTTAACTGAAAGCAATGATAACTAATTAACAACAGCTTCAGCAGGCTGAATATCACAGAAGCTGTATATTTTGCCTACTATCCCATGGGTATCCCTACTTATTAACCATTACAGATGATGCAGTGCTATTTTTATACTGAAAAATAATGTTTATGCATTTTACTACCATCCTACCTGTCATCTTACCTTACCCAAGTGTACAATAAATGATACTAAGTAAACTTTGCAGTATATTCACAAAGCTCATTAGCTTCATTATTGTTTGTAAATTATTTGTTCAAGCTTGCACTTTCTTACAGCCAACACCTTGTATTTGAGCAAGACTGTTTTAGGGCAAGTCGGCAGTCACTGCTGTGATCTAATGTATTCTGTTACAATTGCCACTTCTAACACTAAGTGGGGACCTATTTTGTTGCACAATTATGGACATGTACATAAGATACTGGGCAGGTAAATAATATTATAGCAAACCAGTTTTCAAATTGCTTATTGCTCCAACAACTTTTCCAACCACTTATTGTACTGGAAGAATACGATTCATCCTCTGAGTTGATTAAGTACAGTGATTTTGGAGTTCAACAATCAAGTTTAGTTGGCTTAAAACTAGTTTCAATTATTTGAGGTTCTGAATTCTTTGAATTATAATGGAACCTCCTCTACTCTGCGGTCTCCTCTACATTGGAGAGACCAAACGCAAACTGGGCGACCGCTTTGCAGAACATCTTCAGTCTGTCCGCAAGAATGACCCAAACCTCCCTGTCGCTTGCCATTTTAACACTCCACCGTGCTCTCTTGCCCACATGTCTGTCCTTAGCTTACTGCATTGTTCCAGTGAAGCTCAACGCAAACTGAAGGAACAGCACCTCATCTTCCGACTAGGCACTTTACAGCCTTCCGGAATGAATATTGAATTCAACAACTTTAGATCTTGAACTCCCTCCCCCTTCTCCACCCCCTTTCCGTTTCCTCCCCCTCCCTTTTGTTTTTTTCCAATAATTTATATAGATTTTTCTTTTCTCACCTATTTCCATTATTTTTAAATCTATACCTTTTATGCCCTGTTAATCTTATTTCACCCCACCCCCACTAGAGCTGTACCTTGAGTGTCCTGCCATCCATTCTTAATTCGCACATTCTTTTGGATAATATCACCACCTTCAACACCTCTTTGTTCTTTTGTCTGTGACATCTTTTGATTATCTGCTCCTATCACTGCTTGCTTGTCCCTACAACCACCACCAACCCCCTCACTTCTCTCCCTCCCACCTTAAATCAGCTTATATTTCACCCCTCTCCTATTTTTACTCAGTTCTGTTGAAGGGTCATAAGGACTCAAAACGTCAACTTTGTTCTTCTCCGCCGATGCTGCCAGACCTGCTGAGTTTTTCCAGGTAATTCTGTTCTTGTAGTGAAAATCAGTGTTGTGCAGATCTGGCATGACAAGCCTACTCTTACATCCCTTCTTTTCTTTTTTGAACTCTTTTCTTCTCTCTCATCCCTTTCTTATTAATCATTTGATTTCTCTCCTCATTTGCCCCTTACCCCAATTCATCACTACTCCTTTGCCTTCCTACTTTCCTACTGCCATTGCAGCTTTGAAAGCTCCTGGAATAAGTCCAATTACCCCTTCAGCCTCTCTTGTCATCCCCCAAAGAATCCGTCCAAGCACCAGACTCCTTACCTAAACCACCCCATTCTCTTTTCTTGTCAACCTAATGGCCAAGTGCACCTTCTAGGAACTAGCCATGCCAAACTCTTTCCTGTTCTGCTCACTCTACCCAACATTATTTCCTTGGACTCTGCCAGTGAATTAATCATCAGTCTCCTCTGCAATTCTCCCCAGAATATCTGTTCACTCAAGAACAGGGCCTTTACCATCCACAGACTTTTTATGGGTGATTGCATTGACATCCTGCCTCTTGACCCTCTAAACTATTCCAATGCTATCCTGACTGACCTGTCATCCTTCATCCTTTGTAAAGTTAAGCTCATCGAAAACTCTGCAGCTTGTATGCTATCCCTCACCAAGTCCTGTTCACCCATTACCCCCATCCTCTCTGATCTCCATGGGCTCCTAATGCACTAAAGCCTAAAATTTAAAAAGTCTCAACCTGTATTTAAGTCCCTTCATGGATTTGTTCATCATTTCTCTGTAACCTCCTCTAGGCCTACTCACCATTCCTTTGACCTAGCCTCTTGTGCTTCCTCGCCTATTTTTACTTCACCATTGATGCCCATGCTATTAAGCATCTAGGCCTCACACTCTGGAATTCTCTCCCTAAACTGTCTGCCTCACAGTCTTCTTTTAAGACTATTATGTTTTCTAGTTCCTGTTACACTTCAGGCTGAAAGAACAACACTTGAAGTTACAGATTTAACTGTAAGGGCAACATCATTTAATCTGCCATGCTGGCTAACTCCCTAACGTGCTATCTGGCCTGCCACCTGAACTAGGGGGTGGCAGAACTGCCATTCTGTCACCTTCACATTGCCTTTCTCTGTGTTTAGCTCGATCCCAATTTTCCTGGCTCCCTCCATGGCATCAGGTAGATGGTAGTCATGATGCTTTCCATCTACACCATTTATCTGGATTTCAACAGCTATGCCGACTGCTCCTTAACATCCTCTGTATTTCTTGTCTATTTTCTGCTGGAACACAGCCTGGCTCACTTTAAGTCCAAAAGATAGATGCAGGAATTTGTACTGACCAAAGGGTGTGTTGAATATTGTCAACAATGAAGATTCCTCATCAAGCTACACATTTCAGTAGCCATTTCTGACATCAAGCTTCCTGAAAACTTTTTCTCCTGCCAGTGCTGGCGTGATCTCTTCCAGTGTTGGAATAGGATAATGGATCCTCTTTATTGCTTGATTAAGACCTTCAGGATCCAAACAATTCTTGGCTGTCAATTTAGCTTCTCTTATTACCATGATGGAATTTATCTCATCTGTAGGCTTGTGACTCTGATGATCACTTTCTTTTCTTTCATCTCTTGGTGCTCTCTTCCAAACTTTTCTTTTAGTTTTATTGATACTTTATGTGGGGGATGAATAACTGGTTTCTTTGTTGGATCGATAGTGATGGTGATAGTCAAATTCTTTGAAACATCCAACCGTCTCATTAAAACACTATGGATACATTTGTACGAGATCTTCCTTGCTTCTGATCAGAGGGCACTTTTCAATGAGCGTTGCTATGGTGTTGCCGCATTCACCTCATGGTTTACTGAGACAAGCTGCGGATCCTCACAGTTGCTGGACCCCAGGTTAGCAGGACCATCTGTTTCAGTCATGGAAAACATACAGTTAACATCATTTCCTTTGTGTGTCCCACTGATCTGGATTATTCCTAGCTGTTGAATCTCAGTACTCTATATGTCATTAGCATGATGTTGCTTAGTTTCAGAGTATCTTTCCTTGGGTAACTATTTTTTTTCACATTTTCAGGAAAAATCTTCTGGCATAGTCTGAGGGGACAATGTTACTCTGTGCTCCAGTATCAAGCTTCAGCTTAAAATTTATGGTTGTGGGTTTATTTCTCACTCTCTTCCTTATCTGAATGGTTGTGAGAATTTCTTTTCTCTGGTAGTGTTGCATCCTGCCATTTCATACAGTTGTAGGCTTCTATGTCTATTGTATTCTCAAACTCATCATTACCTTTGGTTTCTTGTCCTTTTCATTCGCCATGTTGCTCTGCCTCCGATAATTCCTTTACTGTTTTCTTTCTATGTTCTTTACATCTTTTCCCAGTGATTGGGCTTTCTGCAAGTTCTGCAGTTTGATCCACATGTGGGATATTTCCTTCTGTCTGTGAACTGATGTGGTCATCCACAGTTCCTGCCCATCTGTCTGGTGTGCATTCTTTCGTTACTGTTTCACTGTGTCAACCCTGCTGCCTCCCAGGCTGAAGGCTAACTATCTGGGTAGTCAGCATCTTCATCTGTCTAATCGTGGCTTCACATGCTCTGACAGTGTCCACAGCCTGCTATATTGTGAGCTTATCCTTTCCAATTAAATCGTTTTGTACTTTAGGGTGTGCAGAACCTCAACTGAGCTGATCTACCAGCCTTTCATCTGTTTTCTTTGTTAGGAAATAGAGACCATTTAAGTTATTTTTGTATTTGTGGGTGTTAGGAATGAGTTTTAGCTTTATAGTTTAAGTTGATATGTATTTCTGCATTTGTGTGTTAAGAAAAGGTCAAGTTGAGTTTTAGTTGATGAAACCTAGGATTTAATTTCATTTTTGAAAAAGCTGTTTGTTTACCTACATTTCTAATGAGTTTTACAACTGTTGGGAAGAAGTTAAAGCAAACACAAGTAGAAAAAAACCATGCTCTCGCCTAGCAACAGGGGTCTAGAGAGGGAGACCCACCACCCCCCGCCCGCGCCACCCCTCCATCTCACTCACACACACACACATACACACAGAAAAATTTAAAGAGAAAGCAGTTTGAGTTCAGTTGAAAGTAGCTGCCAGAGAGAGACTGGAGCAAAGGAATAGTTAGCAAGTCCCAAGCTAAAGAAGAAAGTCCCTAAAATCTGGGGGAGTGGAACAGGAGAAAGCCCCAAGAAAGACCTTCTAGTCGACGGAAGGACAGGAACCTGGAAAAGGTTCTGTTAAGTGAAGTTAAGAGTGAGGAGCAGAGGAAGCCTCCAAGTTTCAAGCTTAAAGGAAGAAAAGCTGGAGGAAGCAGACTTAAAGCAAGAGGCCAGAAGGTCAAAAAGATGGCTGAAGGTCTGTAACTCTTTGCTATGGACATATGAACCAGTGGTGTACTGTTGATGGCTGAGTCAGAGAGAGAGAGGGTGCATGGAAGAAAGTTTGAATGCACATGGTGACCCAGGGGAGAGGAACATCGGAAGGAATTCTAAACCCTGAAGGTGGACCCTTGCGGAAGGCGTCTGCGAGAAAGCGTCAGTTTGGGAGAAGATTCTAAAGCAAGTTCTTGAAGAGTGGATATTGGAAACCCTTCTGTGAAAGATGGAGTTCAGTGAGACTGGTTTGCTCACAGTGTGACAAGGTCTGGGGGGAGTTGATGAGAGATCCATAGTATCTGATTGAGATGACATCTGTCACTTGGTTTCAGAGTGTAGTGTGTCTGACTACAGGTCGCCTATTGGTTTACGTGGACTGTGTACTTACTGTGAATATTGTGAGTATAAGATAGCTTTTGTAGCTTGTGCTTTTCTTACAAATCTGTATATATCTATAAAGGTATAGTTGTGGCCGAAGGAGTATTGTAATATAGTTCATCTTTTCTTGTTAAATAAATATTATTTTTTGTTTAAAGTTCATCAACTGACTCCTGTAACTCTGTTCAGCACTCTCCATGTATCTAAACAAAAAATAAAACTTAGGAGCTATCAAGCCAGGTTCCACCTTGGGATAAGGCTTGTCCAGTTGTAACATCATATGGGATCATAACGCTTTGAATTGACATTTTCTGGCTGAATTTTTAAATCTTGTTAAGAAATTGTCAATAGGCTCACCCGGTTCCTGTTTCAGGCTTTGAAATTCATATCGGTGGATCCGATGATTTAACTTTGAAAATTCAGCACACATCTCCAGCCAAAACTTTTGCCTGGGTTTTTACCATTGTGCTCACTCATTCCCCAGCTATTAGACAAATTAACCCTTTCTCTCCTGTTCTTAAAATGATGTAGTTGCCCCTTTCTTCTTCACTATTGTCTTTTAGAAAGCTATTGAATGTCAGTCTTCACTTCTGTTTAAACTCCTCAAATGCCTTTACAACAGCTTCCCAATTCATTATGGGCTGTAGCTGTGAACTTATTGCTGCGGCAGCAGTCATTTTGTTCTCACACAATTCACTCAGTTTTTCTCTCTGGCATTAATTCGGGTTGATTTTTTTCAATCCAATTCAACATTAATTCAATTTAAATGTTCAGGTCTTACTCACTGACACCAGTTGCCACCATGTTATGTCTTCTAGTTCCCAGAAGTTCAAAATAATTACACTTTTAGATTCAACGCTGGAGTTTCATTGAGTGTATTTCTTACCAGCTTTCCATGTGGCTGGATTGATATTGTTGTTCGGCACCTGACTGCAATACAGCAGTAAATGTGGCAACCTGGATGTACATTCTTAAAACATTAATTTCTATTTCTTTACAAATAATAACATTATAATAAATACCTTTCTTAAAACCCATCTTTTTGACCAAGCATTTGGTCACCCATTTTTTCTTGTATTTCCCTGAAGCGTGTTAGGATTTATTTTTCACCTTAAAAGCATTAGCTGTTGCTTTTGTTGGAAACAAAAGGTAATGAAGGAAGCCGTCTGATTGATATACAGTGCTAGATGGCCATGAGGAAGATGAGATTGATGATTCGGGGAGGGAAGTTGTGAACAGCACCATGGAGAGATGGGGAAAATTAGTTGCAGTGAGTTAGTGAAAGGATTGAATTGTTGCATCTGTAAGCATAAATACAATTCCTGAACGCTGAGTTGCTTCCCAAGTGTCAGGAATATGACATAAGAAGGCTGCAGATGATTTTGGCTCTGACCTTGGCAGCCATTCTTGTTCTGGCAATATTCTCGAGCCTGCAGCATTGGTGGAACATTCTACTCGCTTTCTAGTGCAAGGCCCTAGGAAATGACCTGTCAACTGTGGCTATTCCAAAGCCTAAGAAGGCATTGCGCACCTTGGATAGAAAAGCAGCTTTGATAAATTATAGCTTTTTTTTAAAATTGGAGCTGTGAAGTTTATGGAATGATCTAATAGAGATTTTGAATTGTGAAGGGGTATGAGATGGTAACAAATTAGCACTAATGTAACATTCAGGAAGTTTGAAAAATGCTTTTATACAGAGAGTGACCAACATTTGGAATCTTTGTTGAAGCAGAGTGCATAAATTTTCATAAAAGGGAATTAAATAATTATTTGAGAAAGGAAAATATTAAAAAGTACAGGGATCAAGAAGGAAAGTGGCATTAGACTAGTTCACTTGTGAAGAAAAGCACTGGTGTAGACTTTGTGGGCAGGTGGGATATAATCAGCTGTATTATTTATGGTAACAATGCAAGATCTTTTTTGAGCATTCCATAACTCCCCCTTGCATTGAAAGTCATATGGAATTTCATAAGGCTAGCTTCCTTGAAAATTTAAATAACTGAGCTAACCTTTCTCCAACTTCAATAACTTAATGATATTTCAGGCCAGCTTAGTTGTACAATATGTCACACATATGTCCTTCTCTCTCTCTATGTATTTTATTTCTCTCAGTATATTGTTTAACTGTCTTACTTTCCAAAATAAACTGACAGGTGCGTCCATAAGTGATGTATCAAGGCTGCACATGTGGGAGCTCCTGGATGCCAGTGTGATCCAGGGCAACCACGTCTGCAGTAAGTGTTTGTGAGAAGCTTCAGCTCAGAGTCATTGAGCTGGAGGCTGAGCTGTAGACACTGCAACACATTAAGGGAGGGAGAAAGTTACCTGGATGCTTTGTACTAGGCGGCAGTCACACCACTTAGGATAGGGTCATCTGATGTGGTCAGTGGTCAAGGACAGGAGGGTGTGACTACGGGAGAGGCAGGTAAGGGGACCCAGAGTGCAGGAGTCTTAGCTTTGCAATTGTCCAATAGGATTGAAGTTCTCTCAGCTTGTTTGGATGAGAGTGGGGTTGCAGGGTGCTTGAGCAAACTGACCATGGCACTGTGGTAGAAGGAAAAAACAATGTAGTGGTAGTAGGGGACGGTATAATGAGGGGATTGACACTGTTCTCTGTAGCAAAGAGCGAGAGCCCAGACAGTTGTGTTGCCTGCCCGATGCCAGAGTTCGGGACATCTGTTCAGGGCTGGAAAGGAACTTGCAGTGGGACGGGGAGGATCCAGTTGTCATGGTCCATGTAGGTACCAATGACATGGGTAGATCCAGGAAAAAGGTTCTGCCTCAACAGTATGAGGACCTAGGTACTAAATTAAAAAGCAGAACCTTAAAGGTAATAACCTCTGGATTATTTCCTAAGCGATGTGCAAATTAGCATAGGATACATAAAATTAGAGAGAAGACTGATGTGGGAGAGGTGGGTTCCAGTTCATTGGGCAGGATATAAAGAAAAAGATAATGGGATCTTGTCAGAAAGGTACAGCAATAATCATAGGGAATTCTAATCTGCATACAGACTGGGAAAGTCAGATGGGCAAAGGTAGCCTTTTTGAGGAATTCACAGAATATTTTCGGGATAGCTTCTTAGAGCAGCATGTTCTGGCATCAACCAGAGAGCAGGCAATACTAGACCTGGGTATTCTGCAACGAGATAGGATGAATTAATGATGTCATAATGAAAGCGCCCCTCGATAGCAGCGATCATTATATGATTGAATTTTACATTCAGTTTGAAGGAGAGAAGAGTGGGCCGAGACTAGTATTTGAAACTTAAATAAAGGCAATTATGAGGGCATGAAAGCACAGCCAACTGAAGTGAACTGGCAAATTAGATTAAGGGATAGGTCAATAGATACGCAGTACAAACATTTAAGGGGATATTTCAGAATACACAGAATAGATACATTCCAATGTGAAAGAAAAAATCCAAGGGGAGGATCCACCATCCATGATTAACTAAAAAAAATAAAGATAGTATCAAACTTAAAGAAAAAGCACATATAGTCATTTTGTAGTACAGAACTTGAGTATAGCTGAAAAAAGAGATGAGTTGAAGCTTTTCATCTTGCACTCATCAGGACACTTTGCAAGAATACCATATAAGGGGAAAACAACAATTTATATTGTATGATTGGTTGGCAAGTTAACCCTGATTGGTAGAGGTGTTACCATGGAGAATGCACCAGTGACTGGCGGTTAACTGCCAAACACTGTTTGAAATTTAAACAGGGCAGCTTGTGCTGATTAGTCAAGGCATTGCCCTGAGGAATGAGTCAGCGAATGTCTGTCACTTATTTTGTTCAGCTAGAACAGGCGCAATGTCTGTACATGTTCTTTCCATCTGCAAAGATGGAATGTGGTGTATGAATTTCAGTGCCTAGAAAAGGTGTGATGCTAGGTATGTATACCGTACATCCCAAAGCCTGGTGGATTGTATCAAACAGCATGTCCTAGCTGCTATTCGCAGGGGACAAGGTACAGACCGGATCCAACTGGCTCATGCTTGCAAAACTCAAGACACAGTGTCCAATGTTAAATGTGATTCCGCGATTGGACAACATATGCTAAAAAATAATCCTTAGTGTGCTAAGAATTACAGTGGTCTTATAGCGCAGAGGACTGTAGAGGTTGGGTCATTAAGTATATTCAAGGCTGAGATAGATTTTTAAACAGTAAGGGAACCAACAGTTATGATGAAAAAGCAGGAATGTGGAGTTAAGGATTATCAGGTCAGCCATGATCTCATTGAATGTCGGAGCAGACTCAATGGGCTGAATGGCCTACTTCTGCTCCTACATCTTATGGTCTTACACTGACAGCCAATTTAAGATGGTCAGTCAGGCTCACGTGTGGCGCATTTGCATGTACTGGAAGCTACTTATATTAAGGGCCCTGCTCTTTGCTAAATTTGCTGATGACACAAAAATAGGTAGGATAGTAATATGTGAAGAGGACACAAGGAGGCTACAAAGGGATATAGATAGGTTAAGTGAGTGAGCAAAGACCTGGCAAATGGAGTATAATGTGGGAAAGTGTGAAACTGTCCATTTTGGAAGGAAAAATAAAAAAGAAGCATATTATCTAAATGGCGAGAGATTGCAGAGCTCTGAAATGTACAGAGATCCAGGTGTCCTAGTGCATGAATCGCAAAAGGTTAGTATGCGGATATAGCATGTAATTAGGAAAGCTAATAGAATGTTAATGCTTATTGCAAAGGAAATCGAATACAAAAGAAGGGAGACTATGCTTCAGTTATACAGGGCATTGGTGAGACCACATCTGGAGTACTGTGTACAGTATTGGTCTCCTTATTTAAGGAAGGATGTAAATATATGGAAGCAATTCAGAGAAGGATTACTAAACTAATACCTGGATTGGGTGGGTTATCTTATGAGGAAAGGTTGGACAGGCTAGGTTTGTATACACTGAAGTTCAGAAGAGTAAGAGGTGACTTGATTGAAACATAGAATCATAGAGTCATGGAGGTCTACAGCACAGAAAAAGGCCCTTCGGCCCATCAAGTCTACACTGGTCAAACAAGTACCAAACTATTCTAATCCCATTTTCCAGCACTAGGCCCATAGCCCATAACATTTAAGATCCTAAGAGGTCTTGACAGGGTTGACATGGATAGGATGATTCCTCTTGTGGGAGAATCTAGTACTAGGGGCCACTGTTTAAAAAATAAGGGGTCACCCATTTAGGACAGAAATGAGGAGAAACTTTTTCTCTGAGGGCTGAGAGTCTTTGGAACTCCCTTCCTCAAAAGATAGTGGAAGCAGAGTCTTTGGATATTTTTAAGGCAGAGCTAGATAAATTCATGATAAGCAAGGGGGTGAAGGGTTATTGGAGATAGATGAGAATGTGGAGTTGAGGTTACAATTAGATCAGTCATGATCGTATTGAATGGTGGAGCAGGCTTAAAGGGCCGAGTGGCTTACTCCTATTCCTAATTTGTATGTTCATATGTTCATCAATAAAAGTTTTCACCTTACCATTCACTGGTTCAGTTCTATCACTTATATCTCAGAATTTAATGCTGCTTTGAAAAATAACTCTATGATGCTAAATTTTAGACAACTGCCTTAATAAATTTCAGTTATAGGCACATATTCTATTTTTATAACCAAGTTTTGTAGAGATTTGGACCTAATGGAAATCAACGGTGGTGATCCTTCAGCTTTAAATGGAAGCCGTCATTTTAAAAGTGGTGGAAGCATTAACATCAATAATGTAAAATGTATTGACAGAGGAAATCGTGTGTTCCATCATAAGTTGATTAAAGGATGAAGTAAACACAATTTTTAGTGAATGGATTACTACATTTAACTTGACAATGAGATTATTAAATGGTTTGTGAAGTTTCCAGATGATCTATGAATGTATTGATTATTTGTTTTAGCAGGCACGATATAGGCCTGAAAGGCAAAAAACTTAAGATGACATATAGAGTATCTGTATGTATAGTTTGATTTCATTGCCCTAGGTGTACTATATGAATGCCACTGTAGAATCTATAAGATTTATAATAATAGGCAAGTTTTTCCACTTACTTTTCCCTGTTTTTCTCACCCTTTGATATCAAGCTTAACCTTGAAAGAGCAGTTCATATAAAGACAACAACCTTTCAAATACACTGGCTAAATTCTCCTGTACTGCCAGATTAAGTTGTGCCATTTAGTCAAATAAACTAAATATACTCCTTTTCAAGACATTTTCTGGAATAGGCAGTCAGCCTATCTGCTATTTTAGTGGGGTTGGTCTTGCTCTTGAGCTGTGATCCAAATCTGCATGAGTCACTTGCAAACAAGGATACTCACCAATCACGAGTCCTGATGAAAATCTGGAAATGACTGTGTGATAGATAATTCCACCAAGCCAAGGAAACAATTGCTGTCCCAGTCAAGGTCTCCTGAATGGGTTCAAGGACAACTATGTGGCAATTATAGTTCCAAAGAAATGCTATCAAGTCCATGTGCATAGGAATATTGAATAGTCTTCTCTTCCTTTGTGTGGTTATAACATGGGAAGTGTCATCCATAGTGCATTATCAGCACTCCGGGGCTTGGCCTAAATAGCCAAGTGGTTATGGTACTGGGTTTGTAACCCCCAGATCAAGAGTTCAAATCTCACAATGGCAAACTATGAAACAATGTAACTTCATCTGAAACAGATGGAAACAGGTTTACTCAAAAGAGTATCAGCACTCCGGATGGAGGTCAGTACTGCTGAAGGGATAATAAAGTCTGACCTTTCAGGTGCTAGTGATTAACTTGGGATAAGCTTGGATGATGTGGCTTATTTTAGCCATTTCAGAATAATTTCACAGAAGATGCTAAATTAAATTTGGGATAATTTGTAGGTACAAGTTGGATATTCTGTGCTCAGATGTTGTAGCACATGGTCCTATGCTGGTATTTGGCTACTTTTATACAGTAATTAAGTTGTGTTTTGTGACTATATTTGTATTGTGGTAATCATCAATTTTAACCAACAAACCATCAAGATGTGGAACTATTTCCTAAAATAAGCAAACAATACACTTAACCTAGTATTTAAAATTTTGCAACACAGATAATATATTAAATTAAGGAATAATTGCATTTCAGGACACCATTTTATTGTGACAAAAAGTTTTACATGATAAGGTTCAGTCAGTACATAGTTTTAGCAAAGGAATAATTAAACTTGATTGAAGATTAAGACTGAACTAAGGACTGCCTCTCCCTTTACAGGTAACTACCAATCAGGAGCAGACAGACAAGTCACCAGCTATTTGCTGTTGCTTTTCCTTTAACTATCTCTTTCTCTTTCCCCATAATTCAAAACATTTCTCTTGAAATGCATCTTCCGCCTGAATTTTCATACAAAATTCAGTACTTTAATTTGGGAAACCCACCAACATGCTGGCTACAAGTAATTTTTTTCTTATCACTTGAAAAACAGTTGAATAAGTAAGTAAAATAAAAACAAACTCACTGGAAAAGGTGAGATATGACATAAAACAATCAAATACTTTAAAAGGGAAATGTTTTACAGTGAATTCTCACAAAATCCTTAGATGATATAAAGGGAAATTTAAGTACATTCAAATGGAAATTTGTAATATCAGATGGGAACAAGGAACACTTTCTTTATCTACAGTGTATAGTGAAACCATAAATGCAATTATAAATAATGCACTCATGTTTTGTTACCAGAATGCACAATAGAAACTAGGCCACTGTTTTTAGTATCATCTAGGGTGGATTGCTAGTAGAATCACCATCACAAAGTTCGAGCCTGCAACTGTCAGAGGACGATGTGGTGGTGCTGCAGTAAGAAATCCATTGTCGCACCATGGAGAGGATACTGATATGAAAGGCAGCACAGATAATTTGAAGACCTGGCTAGACTTAAAACTGGAATGAAGTCTTTAGGGAGGTGAATATTTGGGCCCTCTGTGGAGGCCACTACTAGGCCCCATTTCTTCAATCATTGAGCTAGTAGGCTTTTTGTCAAAGCAACAGGGATTATCTCATCCCTCTCCTGGTGGTCCTTTGGGGTGATCTTGTGGGTTTTTGGCCCAATCTCCCTGCTGCCATTTACATGCAGCGTAGCTGTGACACTAATCCTGCCAGCGTAAGGGAGAAAACTCTAGGTTGAGATGGGGCTGTAGTGGTAGGCCTTCATGACTAATTTTCTTCTGATATAACAGATATTAGGCCAATAAATCTTTCTCTGCAAGTTATAACCCAGAATTTTAAAGCCCAAACAAGCTAAAATAGGAAATTGAGACATGGTTAAGAGTACAAGTATTTTCCTTTATACAGTTTAGGATTTTTGACAATTCAGAAAAATAATCTTCCCCTTCAAGCTAGAAATGAACTTCAATTTTCAATAAAAAAATAGAAAGCATGTTTTACTAGTCAATCAGCAACAGAATTGTCCACTTTATGAAACAAGGAACACCTTAATATAGTTAAACTGGCTCATGCTGGTATAACTGAACTAGATTATTTTTGATGACAACTAATTGCATGCCATTCATGGCTTAACTACTTTTACCATATATCCTTGTAGGCTTTTTCAAAGCAGGAAGACATGTTTTTTTCTTCTGCATGCTCAGAGGTTTGATCCAGTTTGTTTGAAAGTGAACCCTCTTCGTGCCAGTTCCTTCATTATGTTGGCAATGTTCTTGCAGTCATCTGTGGGGAAATTTTTTTTTAAATGATGGAACTATAACTTTATTCTTTACAACAAGATAAAATAGACAGAAACTACAATATAAAATGAACAGGCTGAGGAATGTAATGAGGGAGCCACCAAAGAAAAGGTTAAATGGCTGACCAATGTTGCCCTATTTGTACACCTCTTTTTTTGCTTGTGCACTGAGAACACAGATTCACCTATTGTACACCACAATGTGGAGAAAAGCTGGCTGAAGAAAAGATATATTAGCACTTTGCTATTCACTTGACAGTTAGATAAAATAATTTGATTTTGTTGGTTTTGTGGAAGACTGAAACATTACAGCGTTAGCAGGAATACAGAAATAGTGCACTCAATCATTCTTGCAGATATGTAAATGAAACTGCTGCCCAAATGTTCAACAAATAGAGTTCTATTGAGCTCTGTGCTACCATGTTAGCTTACAGTTTATTTATCTGAAATTCCCTTTTAGGGTTCAAATCAGATACAAGCGCTGATTTAGATCTATTGCCATCCCAGTTTTCTAGCACTAAAAGCTCATGCAGAGTTGAAGATTGTAAAGCTGAAACATATCCACTGGCCAATCAAGTGCCACCAATACAATTTGCAGGGGAGTGTTGAAATGGGTTGCCTGATTCCAGCCTGAAATCAAACCATGTTTGCAACTTTCAGGACTAATTGCACAGAATCAGGCCATTCAGCTCAACCAGTTGATGCTGGTGTTTATGCTCCATTTAAGCCTCCTCCCACCCTTCATCATCTATCTCTATCAACATAGCCCTCTGTTCCCTTCTCTCTCGTGTGTTTGTCTAGCTTGACCTTAAACACTTGTATACTATTTGCCTCGACTCCTCCCTATAGTCATAAATTCCACATCCTCACCACTCTCTGGGTAAAGAAGTTCCTTCTTACTATTTGATTCTTGGTGATGATCTTATATTGATGGCTTTTAGTTTTGCTCTTCTCCACAAGTGGAAACACTCTGGGATGGATTTTTGTCTTGGACCTGGGAAACGTGAGTCGGACCACTTCCCGAGTTTGAAACCTGAGCCTGTCACCTTTGCCCTTACCCGCCATATTTTTGGCTCCTGGAGAAGTGGTGGGCAGGGTCTGGTTTTCTGAGTCCCAAGGCAGTGTCAGAGGATTGTAGGTGCCAAGGAGGACTGGTTAGAAGGCCTGCCCCAGTTCACTGGGATGTCGGCCCAGCTTTCCAGCATAGTTCTTATGCCACCTAACTCCCATCTGCTCACCCCCACACATATCGTCCATGGTCCCTTATATCCCTCATGCCACCACATGTCCCCTCATACTCCCCATGCATCCTCATATTCGGTTGCGACCCCATGCCTCCTTCATGCCCCCTCATACTCCCCATGCTCCCTCAAACTACTCATGTCCCCTCTGCCCCCTCCATGGCCCCCTTTTACTCCCCATGCCCCCTCATATCCCATACTATCCTGTGCTCCTTCCCCCACCCCCCACCCATGCATCCATCATTGCCATTCACCAAGTATCCACTATGAACAGACCTCAGGATATCTTTAAAATGGATACTTAAAAAATTAAACTTCTAACCTAATAGAGTTGTCATATTCAAAGGCACTTCATACTGAATGAAACTTCACCATAAACCCCATTCAAAAATATAAATCCCCTCAAATGGACGACCTGTTGTAAAAACAAGCACTTAGCCAAGGATAGCATCAAAGACAGATAATCCTTTAATAACCTCTTAAAATTGTCAATTAAAATGTATACACAGCGGCAGGGGGGCTAAGCGGTTCTGGATCTTTGAAACTTAACCAAGAATTCATAATAGCCCCAGCTCTCAAAACAAACTCCAGGAAATGTCAACAGTGGAGTCCATTGAAACTGAAAGACCAGATGGCCTTTTTAAAGCTGCAGATGGTGTTTTATTTCCATTTCAAAGAATATTGCCTGTCAATCAATGGAGTGTAGCATGCCCTTAGATTTTTTTTAATGTTTAACAGCAGGGCCGTTTTTTCAACGTGTAAGCAACTTGCAAGTGGCACTGAAATGTGACCCAACCATTAAAATTAGTCTGGCCTTTCACTGCATCAGGTAGGTATAGGGGATGTCCTGCACACTTCATGCCCATTTTGGGCAGAAGTACAAAATTGCCTCTACTACTTAGTACCATTACAGCCTAAATTTGAATAATAGCCAATAAAAACAAAGAGAAATTATTTGGAAACAGTGCACTAGTCAGGCTGATGGCTTTTTGTTTCAAAGCGTAAATACGCTGCCTGATGTATTATTGAACTTTACAGGGAAAGAGAGTCCCAGTAAAAACAGAAAAGGCTGGAAATATTCACCAGATCTGACAGGATCTGTGGAGAGAGAAACAGAGTTGATGTTTCAGGTTGTGACCGTTCATCAGAATTGGTTCTGGTGAAAGGTCATGACCTGAAACATTAATACTGTTTCCCTCCCCATTTAGGAGCCATGGTGTATGAAAATTTCATAACAACAGCAAGGATACAATTCACCACAGGATTAGGGAGCAGAAAATAAAAGGACTCTTACAATTTCTGCTCTTCAACACGATCCAGTCATTCCTACTGGAAAATTCTGATGTCACCGTGTGTCATTTAGATTTTCAGTTTGGCGGGCGCGTAGCCGATAAAAACCAACTGAATTAATAAAATGAGCTGCCCGTCCAAACTCAAGGTTGGCGGGCAGGCAAAGAGCCCATTTTTCAAGGAACCTCATCCACGGGTGGGATGAGGTTTCATGAAGTATTTGAAAATTCAAGAAAATTTTTTTTTTTAAATTCATTGACATGTCCCCAGCTCATGTGACACTGTCACATGAGGGGATATGTTTTAATTTTTTAAAATTTCTTTATTTAAATGTTTAAACCATAAACAAATCTCTGAGGTGCCTCAGAGAGATTTCTGTGCTCTTTTGCACACGCAGGCCCCAACTCAGGGAATTCCACCCCCCCCACCCCCACCCACACAGGGCGCGCGTCACGCTGGGCAGGCTTAATTGGCACGCCCATGTAAAATGGTGGTGCGGACCCAATCGGGGGCGCCGATCGGGTTTATGCCCACTCCCACCTGCCCCTGCACAAACCCCCCGCAACGGGGGTGAAATTCTGCTCATGAGGTCACAGAAAAAGCTATAGCACAAAGTCCAACCACAAGACTTACATGTAAGAAAAACTTGGTACAGGTCAAGAATGTTGAACATTTATTAGTTGCTTCTGATGCAAACACTGAGTGCCATCTCAAACATGTGGACGCAATACCGCTTACAATTTAAATTATGGGGAAATGTGAATCTTTCCTAAAGTATTTTCAGGTTTAAAATATTTGTATGAGAAATAAAACTTCTCTTGTCACAGGTATTTATTGAATATAAGTCTAAAAAGGTCAATACATTTTTTGACATATGATTTTTAAAAAGTGCTTTCTAATAATTTCTATTAAATCATAATTATGTATAATTATGGCATCATAAGGATGAACTTCTAGTGAGGAAAGCATTACTAATCTCCAGCAATGATACAGTATCATTGGGAACAGTTCATACAAACTTTGCAAGATTCTGTGTTAGGTATTTGTGTGGAAGTAAATGAGGATGACAAGACATAATAGCAGTATATGGTACTAGCCTTGGGTTTGGGGGAGGTCTAATCCCCTGTTTTCTTGGGCAGAATCTTCTGTTCTGCGAGCAGCGGTGGGGCCCGCTTGCCGATGTGTAAAATGATGTGGGGTGATGTCAGGTGTGCGTCCCGACGTCACCCCGACTCGGCTGCGCGCCCGCCTATTAAGGCCATTAAGAAACTAATTGAAACCATTAATGGGCCTGCCCGTCCAACCTTAAGGCAGGCCGGGAGCCCTGGTGGGCTTCTGAAAAATCATGAAACCTCATCCACGGGAGGGATGAAGTTTCATGAGTGATTTAAAAATCTCGGAATATTTCAAAATAAAGGTTATGAACATGTCCCAACTCATGTGCCACTGTCCTGTCACATGAGGGAACATGGCAGCGAAATTTTCTTCTCATGTTTAGTTGAAGTTTCAAATCTGAGCCGATCTCCCTGAGCCAGCACTTTGCCTCAGGGAGATCTGTGCGCTCTTTCATGCACATGCGTGAAAGAGCACACTCCCGGCTCAGGGAATCCCTCCCCCTACTTGCACAGGGAGTGCACAGCACTTCCTGGTGGATGTCACGCTGGGTGTACCTTAATTGGCCCGCCCACATAAAATGGCGGCACGCCCCCAAATGGGGGCGCCGATCAGGAAACCGCCCACCCATGCCCACTCCTGCACCCCCACATTCCCCCCCCCCCTACAACGGGGGGAAAATGTTACCCTTGTATCCAAGGTTGCCTGGTTAGTATCATCTGGAAAAGTCAAGGTTGTAATGGGTTTCCGATTATTTCCGGAGCTCGTATCTGTTCCCTCGTATTATGGACCATCTTATTATATGAACAGTCATGACATAGAAGTTGAAAGAGTACATATACAGTGACATACATGCTCTGAACTTTCAGCCATTTACATTATGAGTAAATAACCATGCATTGTGCATCTGGGTTGTGTTACAATTATTTGACATGTGAAGCATTTGAAGAGATCAGTTTGGCAAAGCTTCAATTGTAAATTGCACATACAGGTACTTGCACTATATTTTTGAATGAATATTTGGGTAGTAACTTCCTTTTACATCTGTTCCCAGGACCTGCATATAATGTATGCAGCACTAGTCTTACATGCCACTTGTTGCTAGGCATGCTGCACTGCTGACCTCTGGGGATGGTGCCTGATTGCCAAATAGGGCAAGTCTATTACTCTCAACCACCTCAGGCAAAAGCCGCCAAACATGAATCCAAGTGGTGTTTCACTGTATCAGTTGCTCTTGCCGCCGGTCTTTGGTTACGCATTAATATTTACTAGTTATTTCATTTGTTCCATGAATAGGCTTGCACACAGTTTCAAAATCCTTCTAATCAGGTTAAACATCAATTTTCACTTTCTTTCAGTTCTTGGAAAGACTAAGAAATCATTTTGAATGGCTACATCACATTAATTCTGGTCTGCAGCCTTTTAAGGGCTGACAGTGTGGAATATTTGTCATGGCTCTTTCGCAATCTGCGAGTTCTGATGCCAGGCCTAACTCAGGCCAAGGGCCCATTTTAAATTTCTAATTAGGTCCATCTCAAAAGATCTGGTGGGAAAAACTCACATTGGGCAAATTTTCCCAGCCCGGCAGAGGCAAATTTGGAGGCAGGGCCAGGAGTAAAATTAACATCGGTGGGTTGGGTCAGGTTTCCAGCCATTTTTAAAAATTCATTTATGGGATGTGGGCATCGCTGGCTAGGCCAGCATTTATTGCATTTATTGCCCATCCTTAATTGCCCTTGAGAAGATGGTGGTGAGCTGGCTTCTTGAACCGCTGCAGTCCTTGTGGTGTAGGTACACCCACAGTGCTGTTAGGGTGGGAGTTCTAGGATTTTGACCCAGCGACAGTGAAGGACTGGCGATATATTTCCAAGCCAGGATGGTGAGTGGCTTGGTGGGGAACTTCCAGGTGGTGGTGTTCCCATCTGCTGCCCTTGTCCTTCTAGATGGTAGCTATTGTGGGTTTGGAAGGTGCTGCCTATAGATCCTTGGTGCGTTTCTGCAGTGCATCTTGTAGATGGTACACAGTGCTGCCACTGTTTGTTGGTGGTGGAGGGAATGAATGTTTGTGGAAAGGGTGCCAATCAAGTGACTACTTTGTCCTGGATGGTGTCAAGCTTCTTGAATGTTGTTGGAGCTGCACTCATCCAGGCAAATAGAGGGTATTCCGTCACACTCCTGACCTGTGCCTTGTGGATGGTGGATAGGCTTTCAAGAGTCAGGAGTTGAGTTACTCGCCACAGGATTCCTAGCCTCTGACCTGCTTTTGTAGCCATAGTATTTATATGGCTAATCCAGTTCAGTTCTGGTCAATGGTAACTCCCAGGATGTTCCTGCCTCCAAACAATTTTTCTAGAGGCAGAGCTTACACAGCAACAGCTACCCAACTGGCAGCAGTGAGTAGTCAAGAGGCCAATTAAGGGATCAACTGGGTGCAAGTTGCTGATGCCATTGGGATCTTCCCTGTGTTGGACCAAGATCCTGCAGCTTAGTCAGGAGGCCAGCAGCAGCTTAAAGGTGGCTACCCGGCAACAGGCATGAAGACCTCCTCTTACTGACTTGATAAATGTGCTGCAAAAGTGCAAAGCCCGCTTCATCAACCATAACGCTTCGTGTGGACCCGGAAATGTTCGCGAAGCCTGGAATGTTTCAAAGGGCATAAGACTCCACCCATTGTGCCAATTCCACCAACTCAAAGCAAGGACAATAAAATCTAATTATCTTTTTCTATATATGGCAACTTTAGTCCAAAGCTGTTTCTGTTTGGCTGGCTCTGCAATAATGTTAGATAAACTGAATACTCAATAAAAAATGAAGTAAGGATCTATAATAGCAGCAGCAGTGAGTGTGAGGTATCAAGTTATGGTGGTCAAGTTAAAATGTGTAATAAAAACAGAAAATGCTGGAGAAACTCAGCAGGCTGGCAGCATCCGTGGAGAGAGAAACAGAGTTAATGTTTCGAGTCCATATGACTCTTCTTCAGAGCTAAATAGAAGTAGTAAGGTGATGGATTTTATACTGTTTAAGAGGGGGTGGAGCAAGATAGGTGGTCAGGGAGCTAAGGAGAGATTGACAAAGATATCATGGATAAAATGACAAATGGAGTGTTATTGGTGGTGTTAAAGACTAAAGAAGGTGCTGATAGTGGCATAAAGGTAGAAAAGCAGAATGTTAATAGCAGAACAAGGGTCAGCACTCTGTGAAAGCACAACATAGAAACTAGTGACTGATGGCCCAGCGGTGGGGGGGAGGTGGGGGTGTTGGGGAAAAAAGATTAAAAAAAAGTTAGAATTAAAATTAAAAGTTAAAAAATTTATTTTAAAAAAAGTAAATATAGAGGAGAGAGGTCATGGTCTGAAGTTGTTGAACTCAATGTTAAGTCTGGAGGGCTGTAAAGTGCCTCATTGGAAGATGAGATGCTGTACCTCCAGTTTTCATTGGTCTTCAGTACAATTTTGCAGCAGGCCAATGACAGACATGTGTGCATGAGAGCAAGATGGTGTGTTGAAATGGCAAGCAACAGGAAGGTCTGGATCATGCTTGTGGACTGAGCGAAGGTATTCTGCAAAGCAGTCACCCAGTCTGCACTTAGTCTCCCCACTGTAGAGGAGACCACATTGGGAGCGGTGAATACAGTAGACCAAATTGAAGGCTGTGCAAGTGAAGCTCTGCTTCACCTGGAAGGAGTGTTTGGGGCCTTGGACTAAGGAGGGAGGAGGTAAAGAGGCAGGTATTGCACCTTCTGCGATTGCATGGGAAGATGGCATGGAAGATGAAGGAGTGGACCAGGGTGTCTTAGAGGGAATGGTCCCACCAGAATTCTGACGGGAAGGGGGGATGTGGTGAGGGGAAGATGTGTTTGGTGGTGGCATCATGCTGGAATTCGTGGAAATGGTGGAGGATGATCCTTTGAATTTGGAGGCTGGTGGGGTGAAAAGTGAGGACAAGGGGAACACTATCATGGTTCTGGGAGGGAGGAGAAGGGGTGAGGGTAGATGTGCGGGAGATGGGTCAGACACGCTTGAGGGCCCTGTCAACCACAGTGTTGGGGGAGCCCTCGGTTAGGGAAAAAGGAAGACATGTCAGAACTGCTACTTTGGAAGGTGGCATCATCTGAACAGATGCGATGAAGGCGGAGGAACTGAGACAATGGGATGGAGTCCTTACATGTAGCAAGGTGTGAGGAGTTGAAGTGATAGACTGTCTACCAATATTCATTATAGTCCATCAACTCCCACAGCTGCCTCGAATACGCATTAATTGCCCACGTAAGAGTGTCAAATAGCGGCGGGAGGGGAAGGCTGTCCACGAGCCTTCCTGCCCTGGACTTAATCTGGGCATAGGTGGGAATGTGGAGAAGCCCTCCACCTTCTCACCCCCCACCCCCCCCCACCCCCAACCCCCCCAACCCCCACCCCCGCCACCCACCTCCATATGGGCATTAGATTCTGCCCGTTAACTCTGTTTCTCTCCACAGATGCTGCCTGACCTGTTGAGTGTTGCCACCATTTTCTGTTTTGCTTGTTTTCCTGAACATGCAGATCTTTCTGCCATCCTCCAATCCTCTTAAATTAATTCTCTACATTGGGAAAAAAATGCCTCCAATGGAGTATTAGGGCATCTTTAATAACATGAAAACCACTGTTAAATGTGGCTTCCTTATGTCATCAGCAAACTTAAAGACACATAAAATAATTTGTCTATCAGCCTGTTGTTGGTATAAGGCAGTGGGATTCAGTTGTGTAGATGCCAGCAGTTGACCTACAGACAGCAGTTTCCTGGGATCCAAACTAAAGCAGGGTTAGATAAAAGTATCTATTAATATATCCCCACTATATCGCATGAAAAACAATTTAATATATTTACTTTAGCTCTCTGAAGTATTTGGTTCTCACGTGGAGTTAATGTTAAGGCCTTCTGTCGTTTAGACCAATATCATTTCATGTGGTGTTAGGTGGCGTGCTGCATTAAGGCTTTAGCTTGAGACTGGCACTAGAATGAGTTTATTGGATCTTTGGATTTATACACTGCCATAAGCCCTAACACAGCATAACGTAAAGAAATGCACAGTAGCTTTTAGTTTTGTAAACATAGGGCGGGATTTCCTCCCATTGCACCGTGTGAGAGAATGGACATGAAAAATTGCATTCTGCCCGCCGGCCACAATGGCGGGTTTTCGCTCCCCACCTCAGTAATTATGTGAGCATGGAAACACACTGGGTGGCTGGCGGGCAGGCTCTGATTCATCCATCCCGTTGTCAGCTCACTGCTTCCTCACTCCAGGCGCCATGTTTAAAGTGCAGCCATGTACAGCCTTTTCAATGTCGACAGCCAGGACTGCTGCTCTGAAGACATGGCCCCGAAACCCAAGAAGACAGTAGCCCCCAGATTCAGCGGTGCCTCACTGGAGCGCCTGCTGGATGCAATCAAGTCCTGCCACCATGTGCTCTACCCCTAGTCCAGCAAGGAGGAGGTCCAGCAAGATGACCAATTTGGCTTGGGAGGCAGTGGCAGCGGTGGTCAATGCCAGTGTGGTCCAGAAGAGGAAGCCACCCAGAGCAGGAAGAGGATGAATGACCTCATCCCTTCTGCCAGGGTAAGTCTAACTATTTCATCACACTTACAAACCCATTACATATTCACTGACATCTCACTCATTGCCAGCTCAAGAGACATCATGACACACTCACACACCCTTACATCTCCATCTGGGCTCATCTACACTGGAGATCACATCCTCATCCCGTCCATGGCTCCTGTCCCCACACACACGTCAGGCATCATTATTATCTGCTTGGCATGCACCTTGCTCACACTCAAGCACAATAAAAGGCAGAGGTCCCAGACTGGGGGTGGAGTGCCCGACAGCAAGGTCCTCACAGAGTTCTAGAATCGAGCCGTCGAGCTGGCCAGAGAAGACATTGACCGTGCCCGCACTAATGGTAAGGTTGGCAGCACACACACAAGTGAAAATCCTTCTCCAGCTTATCGCTCAGTGGGTGCATTGTCCTGTTTTACAGTTAAACGCAATGCACTAATTATCTCTCCTTTCTCTCATAGGCACCTCTGGAAAGTGTCCAATGGCATCTGCAAGCCTCATCTCTAGCCCCGAGGACACCGCAAATGAGGAACCAGAGGAGAACACCATAGAAGACCCTTTACAGTGCTCACGCACACCCTCCACCAGTACAGAGACACACAGCTCGGTGGGACCTAGTTCTAGAGCAGGGTTGGGGTCATGATCTGGTAAACATAGCGCACAATCTGGTCTGCACCAGGCGGAGGCAGGGGCATCCGAGGTCGCCAGCACTTGGAGGACTGCTGGAGGTTACAATTTTGCTGAGTCCGAGTCAGATGACAAGCCTCAGGTCTCAGTCCTAAATCAGTTGCTGGTGTTGCAGTGACAGTCAAGGGAATATCAGGAAGGGATGTCAGCTACATTCCTTAGATTGCAAATTACAATGGAGGAGTCCATCCATCCTTCAGTCTGAGGTGGTAGCACTGGTATACAAATGCACCAAGGTCACCACTGGCAGGTTGGTGGCTGCCATGGAGAACTTGGTCCGGGATATCAGTCCTGCACTGCTACAGGAGCAGCACTCTATTGCTGTAGACCTTGGTGGCATCCAACAGTGGCTACACAAGAGGGAGCGGGGCAACTGGATCTCACTCCAGTGCCCCTTTTCCTCAAGGAGTCAGCCGGGGCCCTCGGGCGCCCATAGGAAGGAGGACCAGCAGATGCACACCCTGGGGATACACAGCCAGCTGACCCGGAACTCTCCAGCTGATCCAAATCCCCTCTTCCTGTGACTCCATCACCTCCAACTTCACAGGCCAAGGAGGGTGCACCATCCCTTCAGCAGGACATCCAAGCAGGCCAGGGCCCTCCAGACAACAGGGTGCACTGAAATGATGTCCAGTGTGGGGTACATATCAAGTTCCCCCTCCACAACCCTCCCAACACATGACTGAATGCTATGACATTACTTTGGCCTGGCTGCTTTCAGCCCAGGCACTAGGAGCCTCATTCACTGCATTCTAATACTACACTCTTGGGAATGAACATGAGGGTAAATGTTCATTCAGAAAATGAGATTTTTTGAGGGGGGCATGAGGCACTTCAGTGAACCATCCGGTGCTAATGTTTTAACAGGCTTCTAGGAGCTTGTCCATTCACTCAATTGGTATAGAGTTGTTATTACTCTGGGGAGTTTCCACACTGCAAACAAGGGGTTAAAACAAGGAGATTGATTAGTGCCACTTTGTGGGATTAGTCTCACGGGAATGGGCATCATTGCATCACTTTCCTGATTCCCTGCACAGTCATTGAAAGGTTCCTAAAATGCCTCAGCTGTGCCTTTATCCTCATTTGGGAAGGCACAGTTCAGTTACATGTCAATGCAATCAGCACCCTAACCCCCAACGGTGCATGCAGCTGCCCTCCAATCTGCCTGCAGAGCCCTCACCAGCATAGCTTCTCCTCATTTTAATTTGCTGCAGGTTGGAAAATGGTGGTGCAGAAGTCTAATTGCCAGACCAGTTTCAACTTCCCTGTGAGAGTATGAAAAGGCCTACCATCGTCCTGGAGGAACTTCATGTTCAGGTTTTCCTCCCTCATAGACCTCCCCATCCATCCGCTGTTTTCCTTGATCCCATTGTGCTTCCAGTGCACGTCTGTTTGTTAGCTGCTGAAAGTTTTGAAGTGGATGAGCCAATGGCCTTTGTGGACCTCACCCATTCCCACCTTGAGGCAACTTACACTGTTCAACTTCACCCCACCCCCTCCCTCCAGTCGTGTGCCTGAGTGCAACCTTCCGCACTCGTTACCCCAGTACGACCCCTAGCCCTGCAGCCCCTTCTCCTATGTGAGGCCACTTGACCTTCTTCTCTACTACAGATCTAGCCACTCCAGCCTTACCACTGGTCTGGTAGATAGGGATTGCCTGTGACAGCCCCCTGAAAGTGACGTAGTGCTGCCTGCAAAGCCTGGTGGTGATTCCCACGAATGCTACTTGATGTATACTGGAAGTGAGGAGCGAAGTGCAGATCGCCAGGTGCACATCGATTATAGCCCGTTCTGAAACACATCTTTTTAAGTGCACGCTGATGTGCCTGGATGATCCAGCATGAGGGGACTAATTCTGGTGAGGAGACCTTATAATGACATGCAAAAATATTGAAATAATATTCTCGACGTGTTGCAGCAGAAAATGCGGCCCACCACTAACGGCTGGAGCGCAGAATCACAACCTGGTTTTATGACGGTGTAAAACTGATTTTTGGCCTTCTCACAATATTTTCTGCTCCTGCACGCCATGACACCTGCTGCAAACGGGAGAAGAAAATCCTGGACATAGTGTTTAAAAAGGCCCACAAAAACAGCACTTGCAGTGACTTCCACATAGTATTCTCCTCTAAAGGACAACGTAGGGCTGCAGCAGAAGTAAAAAAAATGCCACTTGCCAATGAACCCTAAACTGAAAAATAACACAACTCACCAGCTTGCATTTATTTTAATTTTACTGTGCTTATCCATCCATCTCCAGTCCATTATTGCTTCTGCTGCTTTTTCTTCGCTTCATCTGATCCACTATTGAATCAGTGGATCTTTTTGAAGCTGTTCTCTACCTTCACTGACTGGCTCATCGCCTATACCAAAGTTGTATTTTATTTCATTTTTGAGGATTGATTTCTCCTGGTGGAAGATCAATTAATATTTTTTGGACAAGTGAAAAGCTAATTTAGAGAATCTCAAAAAATGACTTGCTCAGAGATCAGCAACTAACTATTAAAATAGTAACTATTTAAACATTTTCTCTGCCACTGGGGTGCAAATCCATTTTTTATTTCTGTACATTCATGGTGATTTGATGTTTATAATACTGCTGTAAGCTTTTTATGTTTGCTTTAGCTTGGAGAGAAAGCCTAAGTGATTCTGCTAAAGCAACTTTTACCTCAGCACAAAACAAAATGATTCTTTATCCCTATATTCACTAATTAGCAAAGAGAATCTGAGGACCGTTAACTGTGGATGCTCATTTTGTACTTTATTCGCTTCTTTCTTCCTATCAATGGGAGAAGAAATTACAAACTAGTGAACTATGTAAATAAAACCCCCCAAAATGGTTTTTAAGTTGTTGAACACCACACCAAACAACCTCTCTCATATCAAATATTTCATTTAAGACATTTGATATGTAATTTTTAATAGATTGTAGAAGGACATCTCTTTGTTGGCCCTCTAATCCCAACCTTCAACATGCCAAAACCAAATTCTAAATTATTTAAATAAAAGCAAAATACAGCAGATTCTGGAAATCTGAAATAAAAACATAAAGTGCTGCAAAAACTCAGCAGTTCTGGCAGCATGTGAGGAGAGAGAAACAGAGTTAATGTTGCGAATCAACTATGACTCTTCTTTGGAACTCCAGGTTCCAAATTCCAGGTTAGTATTACTATATCCAATGGTGGGCTTCTCCAGACTATTACTTCAAACTGCTAATTTTGGAGAGTTCTTGCTGCCTCTCTCAGAAGATACCCAAATAAAGGTTTATGTTCCATTAAAGATGGAAAGAAAGGTAGTCTTTCTTTGCTAAACCATCTTCCTGCTAGCAAATCAGAGATGCACTAATGACTGCTATGAAGTTCACAGCCCAGTTTCTTCAGCTGAAGGAAAACGTGCATTTTGTGTGCAGGATAGTTGCAAAGAAAATGTATTTACTCAGTGTCCCAAGAAACAGTTTTAATGTCAGCCTTAGCTGACATTTGTCTTCAGACTTCTTAAAGATGGGCAAGTTGTCAAACTTGTTTGGGGCATGATACCTCACATATAGAGGTTTCAGTCAACAACTGCTGGCCATAGTGCACCTGGAGATATCTATACATCTGCCTGTCCTTCTGAGCAGAGTTGAGAAAATGAGGTTTGGGAAGTTACAAAGTAAAGAAAATGGGCAAAAGGCATCAACGTCTTTTTTTTATGTGAGAAAATCAAGAATGAAGATCAAAAATGTATTACTAAAAATGTTCTTTAACATTTTTTAGATAGGATAAGCTTGTAAGTGCTATGATTTTAGTTTCAAAGAAAGGAGTCCATCATTAGTTGGGAATCAAGTGCTCAACTCTTCATTGAAACTTGACCAAGTTATGTAATCAGTACTCTGCCAGAACAACAGATGCCAAGCGTCAAGGTAAAAGCAAGGTTGCCCAGTTTAGAAGGAAGAAAATAAAATTTAAAAACCCCTTCATTTTACTTAAAAATTGTCTCTGCCAGTTCAATGTGAAATGGTGTAAACAGTGAGAGAAAAGAACATTCCCTTTGGATGAAAGAATTTTTTAAAAAATAAAGTGTATTTCATGGACGGTTCAATTACAGAAAGTCATACCAATTCGAAAGATACAGAAAGAACAACTCAGCCAGTGAAAAGACAGTTCCATTAGTATTTTCAATGGTTGCAGTCAGTTGTAAAATAAACAACTCATCAGTGATTGAGGTGCAGTTTTGAAGCTGCAGACTGTTGTAACCCTACAAATCAGCCAGTATTGCCGTTGGAGCTTGCCCTGATACATGTTTTGTGCAGCTAACTGACCTATGAATTTATTTGCTTTACGTATTGGTGACTGAGATTGATTTTTTTGTGTCCTCCCATATTCTGTGTTAGACAAGGCAAGTGTGTCCTAGGATGTCATAAAAATAAACTACAATTCATCTGAAACAGTTTCAAGATTCTTACATCAAAAAGCACTGCTAAATTGTTTTAGATTGCTCGTTATACTCATTGCACGTTATCCAGGTTAATTATAAATCTGTTACAGTGGAGAAAGCTCTGAAATGATTTTTAACTAAAATGATCATTTTATCCTTTTTGCATTTAACATTACTGTAATTTTTTTTAAATGAAATAAAAAGATTAAAAAGGGAATTAGAGAAACAGAAGCATGGATAAAAAGGAAAAGGAGACCAAACTGAGGAGTTTAAAACCTGACTAACATCAAAACTGAAAAGATAAATCTGGAATTACTATTAAAAAAATATTCATTTAAAATATGGCTAATATTTACAGGGTTAAGAAATTCATGTTTAAATGCTGAGAACAATTCCAATTATTTTGAAACGGTTAAGAAAAAGAAACAGATTTTAAAAAGACTGTAAAGAAAATCAGAATATACAGTGCAGCTTTAAGAAACTGGAACTGCAATGTGTAATTTTTTTCTTGATGAAGCTGAGAGAGAAGTGATTCTTCTTCTCGATTCAGGACAGTCCAATCCTGTTGGATTATGTTTTTGCGTGGAGGCTTGATGTCTCCATTTCATTATGGTGCAGTAATCTATCATGCTGTTACCGTAAGGGTGACTTTGCCCAGCTGTGTGTGGCAGACTATAGCGGTGCCACGCTGAAAAAATCAAAATGAATGGTATGGGAGAAGAGCTCTGCATCACCACTGATCTGAAGATGATAAAGACGCCCCGACATCCATCTCTTCACTGTAAATTCAAAGAGTATTTTATAATCAAGCCCCGGCAATAATAATGTGAAATTAGGTCTCTCTATCAAAGGGGAGGCCTTTTAATCATAGCTTAAAGGGTGCTGCACTGTTTATCATAATTGAACTGTATCTGAGCTAATTGTAGCCATATTTCAATGTCCTGATGCACAAGTGATGCTGTATGTTAGCCTTGTGTTTGATTGAACCAAGCCAAAGTTGAGACAATGAATGCCTTAGGTATAAAGTGGAAGTAGACATGTACTAAGTGATATAGGGGCTTTCGATCTTTCCATTAGTGGCAAGGATTCCTTTCACAACAATCTTGCTTCTTTTTAACCCCTTGAGCACAAGCTTACGTTTTTTAATGTTTCTTGCAAACAGGCCTTTGTACAATGAAAATGTTTTTTGTAGGCGGTTTTGGACAGGACACAATGGAGCACATTACTAGGACTGTATTAAGAATCAACAATGCTTGAATACAGACCCTCAAAAAAATCAAGTGTAATTTTTGAGGGGCAGGTGAAGAGAGTTACTGTTCTGTGCTAACAATAATACAAAATGTAAGAAACAATTGTCAAACCTCATCTGAAACTATAGCCCCAATTTGAACTAAGGTAGAAATCAGTTACAGGCTCCCTTTCTCCTTGTGGCTCCCCTGAGTATGAGGCCTAGGAGATTTTAGTACCCGGGCATCATGTAAATTCCTTGACACTGACTCCCTCCTGAAGGCAGTTTGATGATGACAATTTTGGTGGGCAGGAGTACAATTTCATGGGATGGTGAGAGGGGGCTGGTGTGAGGATAAGAACATAAGGCTATTCGCCCCCTTGAGCCTGCCCCGCCATTCAAGAAGATCATGGCTGATCTGTTTGTGTTTCGATTTCCACTTTCCCATCTAACCCCAATAAGCTTTGATTCCCTTGCCTAATAAGAATCTGTCTACCCCTGCCTCAAAAATATTCAATCATCCCACCTCCACCACCTTCTGAGGCAGAGAAGTCGCACAACCTTCTGACAGCAAAAATTTCTCTTCATCTCTGTCAGCGATCCCTAATTTTAATACAGTGCCCCATAGTTCTGGACTCACCCACAAGAGGAAACATCCTTTCGACGTCCACCTTGTCAAGGCCATTCAGGACCTTGTATACTTCAGTCAAATCACCCCTCACCCTCCTAAACTCCAGTGGAAACAAGCCCAGTCTGTCCAACCTTTCCTCATAAGAGAACCCACTCATTCCAGGTATCAATCTAGTAAACCTCCTTTGAGCCACCTCCAATGGATTTACATCTTTCCTCAAATAAGGAGACCAAAACTGCACAGTGTTCGAGGTGCGGTCTCACCAATGCCCTGTATCACTGAGGCATAACATCCTTACTTTTATGTTCAATCCCTCTCATAACAAAGGATAGCATTCTATTAGCCTTCTTAATTACTTGCTGAACCTGCATACTAACCGCATACTAACATGTACTAGAGCCCCCTGCACCTCAGAAGTATGCAGCTGTTCTCCACTTAGGTAGTACTCTGCTTTTTTGTTCTTCCTGCCAAAGTAAACAACTTCACATTTTCCCACATTAAATTCCATTTGCCAGATCTTTGCCTACTCACCCAACCTATCTATATCCATCTGCAACCTCCTCATATCCTCTTCACAACATACTTTCCTACCTATCTTTGTGTCATTTGCAAATGTATTTACTGTGTCTTCACTCCCCTCATGTAAGTCATTGATGTAAATCGTAAAACGTTGAGGCCCCAGTACAGTCACATCCTGCTAATCAGAAAAAGACTCATTTATGCATTCTCTCTGCTTTCTGCCAGCCAATCTTCAACCCATGCTAATATGTTACTCACAACACCATGCGTTTTAATTTTCTGTAATAATCTTTGATGTGGCACCTTTTCATATGCCTTCTGGAAATCTAAGTACTCTATATCTACAGGCTCCCCTTTATCCATTGTGCATGTTACTCCTTCAAAAAACTCCAATAAATTGGTTAAACAAGATTTTCCTTTCACAAAACCATGCTGATTCTTTCCAATTGCCTTGGAGCTCTTCTAAGTGCCCAGCTACAACCTCCTTAATGATCGATTCTAATAACTTCTCCATGACAGATGTCAAGCTAACTGGCCCATAGTTTCCTGTTTTCTGCCTCTCTCCCTTCTTGAATGGAGGGGTTATATTTGCTAGTTTCCAATCTGATGGAACATTTCCAGAATCTAGCGAATTTTGGAAAATTAACAGCAGCGCATCGACTACCTCATTAGCCACTTCTTTTAAGACCCTAGGATGTAGTCCATCGGGACCCAGAAACTTGCCAGCCTGCAACTCCATCAATTTGCTTAGTACCATTTCCCTAGTGATTCCAATTTCACCAAGTTACTTTCTCCAGTTTACCTCCTGATTTGCAGCTATTACTGGAATGTTTTTTTGAATGCTCCACAGTGAACACAGAAACAAAATATTTGTTCATTTTTTCTGCCATTTCCTTATTATCTACTATTAACTCCCCACTGTCATTCTCTAGAGGACCAATACTCACTTTACTTACTCTTTTCCTTTTTAAGTACCTGTAGAAGCTTTTGCTATCCGTTTATACATTTCTAGCTAGCTTCCTCTCATACTCTAATTTCTTTCTCCTGATTTAACCTTTTAGTCATTCTATGCCATTCTTTATATTCTGTCCAATCATCTGTCCTGCCACTCATCTTTGTGGAGTTGTATGCTTTTGCCTTAAGTTTGATGCTTTCTTTAACATCTCTAGTTAACCACGGATGGTGGGTCCTCCCCTTAGAATTTTTTAGTATTTATTCTGAAAATTCTGAAATACTCCCTTAAATATCAGCCACTGCTTCTCTATTAATCTATCCTCTAGCCTGGTTTCCCAGTTCACTTCAGCTAGCTCAACTTTCATCCCCACATAGTCGCCCTTATTTAAGTTTAAGGTACTAGTCTTAGACTCAATCTTCTCCCTTTTAAACTGGATGTAAAATTCAATCATATTGTGGTCACTGCTACCTAGGGGTGTCTTTACTCTGAGGTTATTAATTAATCCTGTTATGTTACACAATGCTAAATCTAATATGACCTGCTCTCTGGTTGGTTCTAAAACATGCTACTCTAAGAATCTATCTCAAAAGCATTCTAAGAACTCCTCATCCAGGCTACTACTGCCAATCTGATTTTTCCAGTTTATGTGTAGATTGAAATCACCCATGATTATTGCCATCGCTTTATCACAAGCACACAATATTTTCTCTTGAATACTTTGTCCTACACTGCGGCTACTGTTAGGGGGCCTGTAGACCACTCCCACTAATGACTTTTTTCCCCTACAATTTGTCATCTCCAGCCAAATTGATTCTCCATCTTGATCTCCTGAGCCAAAGTCATCTCTAATTATTGCACCAATGCGCTCTTTGATTAACAGTGCTACCTTTCCACCTTTACCTAGCTTCCTATTCTTCTTGAATGTCATGTACCCTTCAATATTAAGGACCCAATCATTGTTGAGCTGCAGCCACGTCTCCATAATTGCTATCAGGTCATATTTATTTATTTCAAGGTGCAATTAATTCATTTACTTTGTTATGATAGTGGTCAGCAAGAACACACACACACTATCTCCAGTAAGATAACTGAGGAATGGGGAAAACAAAGGAAGGGACATAGGAACTGAGTAGGCCATTCAATTAGACCAAATCCAAATGCTGTTCCAACTCAATCTGCCCACCTTGACTCTGTCACCCTTATGACCCTTGCCTACCAAAAAACTATCAATTTTGAAATTTTCAATTGACCTAGCCCCTCAACAGCTTTATATTAAATTTCACAATTGCAGGTGGGTGGGGAGTAGGCCCAGAGTATTCTAGAAGGGCCAGGAGAAGCTAACAATAAATCTTCAAAATGTTTTTAAAAACCACTGACCTGAGTCTCCTGCAACAGGATTCTGCCTATGAGGACTCAAAACGTCAACTCTTTTCTTCTCCGCCGATGCTGCCAGACCTGCTGAGTTTTTCCAGGTAATTCTGTTTTTGTTTAGGATTCTGCCTAGTACTGGCATTTGCTGGCTGGTAGGCAAGGATTATGAGACATAGAAACTAGGTGCAGGAGTAGGCCATTCGGTCCTTTGAGCCTGCTCCACAAACATGAGACCCTTAATATGAAGCCCTTAGTCAACTCACTGTTAAATTGACATATGCAACTTAATGAAATTATCAGGACTGTGTCATTTAAATTAGGCCTCCCTTCTCTGGGGTGATGATCAGCCTTGCCATGCCTGTTTCAGGTAAGGTGGTAGGGAGTTGCAGAACAGCGCAAATCCCATCTGCCATTGTAACCCTCACCCCACCAACAACATTCCTACCGAGCCTAGGAGAGTGTTAAAACACCCTCTCAAATTTCTGGGTTTTTTCAGTTTGTACTCCTCCAAAACTATCACAGTGCATTTTAAGTACCAAAATATTTACTTAGAAGAAACATATTTTATAAAATAAACAGTAGGCATTTCTCCACCTTTTCATTTTATGAATTAGTATAACTGCATGCTTTTATGCTATGTGTGGGGTTTGTATAAATACTCTGCACCAACTCTCATTAGGTAATTTGGAGTCAGTCAATATTTTCCCATTCCACTAAAGCAGTAGCAAAAGAAACAAACTGGGCTTTTACCAAATCATAGTGAGGCCTGTAAAATACAATTGTGCAAATATGTTTAAATTTCCACCGGTGGTAGAAAATATATTCTGCACAATGGAACAATATGTTACTGGAAGAGATTTAGGATAGAACTGTAAACTGATGGTCCCTGGTGAAACAGTGGAACCTCTAGTGTGTAGGGAACTCAATTGCTGTTGAAGTGGGCTTTAATTGTCATGGGTCTTTAACTGACCTGGGAATTATCATGCTGTTTCTGGATTTCCCAACCTATCAGAAAGTGCAGGCGGGACGATGCACCAAATCTGTCAAAGGAAGGATTTCTAATTAAAGGGACTGGGTCATAGGTCAGAAATGCTAAACTGGACATGGATCCCTGACCACAGGAATGGAGTTTATTCCCTGGTTCTTGGACTATTACCTGTAGGTCCTGCTGTGAGGTGATCTTTCCAAAGAACGGGAGGAAAAGACCAGCCTCTCAAAACAGTCAGGCATGTCTGCTAGAGGCCAAGGAAGTCAGTTACAGAAATGTGATCCCTCTAATCTGGAGACAGTATACCAAGAGGATGAAGGGCCTCAGAATGGCAGGAAAGGTGAGTGGCATAACTCTTTCAGGTGCTAAGCCCCACACTTTCACTTTCTTAGCATTCTCTTGCACAGCACTCATCAGGACAACACACCTTGCAACCCCACTCATTCCTCTCTCTCTAGGCACCTTACATTCCTAACTGGACCGCCAACACCCTCAGTTATTGCCCTTTCGCGCCCGTCTCTCGTGAACCTCCACAAATGTTGCCCTTCCCTCCTCTCCACACAAGCCATTTCTAACACTCATAATTCTTTGCTTTCTCTCCTTGCAGAAGAGAGTGCATAACTTTGACAAGAGGTGGAGAATTGAGTGGTTGGAGTGGGAGGATGGGGCTGCCTTCCGGAGATAGTCAACTCGACGGTCACTGGCAATGTGTGGTCACCTAGCCCAGATGTGATCTGCTTTGAAAACCTGACACCCCTGAGATATTGCTGCATAGACATGTCAAGAGAGCAGATCCTCAGCTTATAAACCCTGCATGGAAGCCTGGCCTCCATGGAGCTGGATCTATGTACCTAACCTCTCAGCACTGTGGAGTGGCATGTGGTAGAGGAGATGCCAGCTCGTGCTGCTGCTGGCATTTCTGCTGGTGCTCCTCCTGTTCCTCATTAGAAGTGCAAGGTGGTGCTGCATAAGCTGCTCCCATGCCGTGGTGAAGGCTTACATCTGGAAGTGAAGCTTAAGATGAGTGAAATGTGAGACAGGTGAACTGACATCCAAGATGTTGATAATCAATCTGTCAAGCAGTAAAAGCACTCTCTCAGAAGAACTGTGTGAACAGCTAACACACTTGGCAAACGCTGGAGCTCTTCAGTTTCACTGTCCACCAAAAGTGACAGGCTGGAAAGGCTTTGAAGAAGCACTCCCCACTGTGTACTCCATTGGTTGACCATGGTGAGTTGCTGACAGTTTGGGAAACAGATGCACTAGTTGTTAAAGCCAGAATGGTTGATTCGAATATCAATTAGCGACCTACTTGAACATGTCAATTACTGATCCAGCAGCTCCAAAGGGCTTTCCCGCTCATTTGCACATCCACCCAGATGAAATCCAGAAGTGGGAAGGATGGTGTTGGGATTCCAACCTAATGTCTCTTTTAGGGGATTTAATTCCCTGCATACATGAACCTGCTTTGTCCTGGTGCTTAAGATTCTGCCCTTGCAATCTGAGAAACAGAAACAATTGATCCTAAGATGTTTTAGCCTTTAATTCATTAAAGATGTGCACATTTATAACATTTCAACCTTCCAATTTTAAAGTGACAGCCTAGGTTACACAGAGCTGTATTTTAGCAGTAGAATAATACGTATTGCTTTAAATAGTAGAATACTCCTGTCCTTTGGAAGCATTGCATCCTTCAATTTAGTTTGAACAATGACATTGGAGATGAATACATTGTGTGGAAAATCAGCATGTTGCACCTACAAATATTTTAATATTTTTGGCAGGAAACTGCTGCTTGGCGGGTGGAGTGAAGACAGCAGAGGCTCACTTAAGCACTTATCCCACTGAAACACAATGGAGTGCTTGCATTCAACCTCTCATGCCTGGGCCAGTATGTCATTTTCCTCTGTCCCCTTCCTTTGTGCTTCTTGCTATTTGTAAATTGAAATGTGCCCAATACCAAAAAGGTGAATTCTCTACCAAAGCAATTTTAAATCTTACCCTACATTGATGACCATAGATTTTGCACAATAAGGTATTACTGTTTGTTCGAGATAGACGTTTCTAAAATGCACTATATTTGCAGTGACCAACAGTTACAGTCGTTCAGTCTATAAAATGTACTATTACCAGTGGGGAAGCCTATAATTATGCCACTAAACTGAAACCTTATTATCTATAAAACTAACAGGATATAAGGAGGATTATGTTTCATTACAATTTGCAATTTTACATTAGCATTAGTAATCCTTTACGTAGAGAGACTCAAACTTTAAAAATGAAAAAAAAATTAAACTTCAAAATATTAATTGTTCCAATCACACGAACAATTGGTGGGGGGGGGGTGCAGAGGGTGGGGAGAATTCTCTGTATTTTATGAAAGCCTAAAAAACAGTGTTAGAGTTCTGCTCGATGCAGCTTTTTTTGGGCATCATTTGCTCAAAATTGGTGCTACCGGTGCAAAAGATCACAGAATTGCATGTGCAAATTCCATTCAGCACAATTGAGTTTCCACAATCTTTTCTGCTAGTTTAAAAGCATTCTGTCACCCGCAAAACTGACTATACCCCCAGAATAAATTAATCACCGTTGGAAATTTCTGTTCATTGCGCTTATTTGCAGTTCTTGAGGAAGTTCTAAAAAATTAAGCTGATTCTTGTTCTTTTGGGGACAAGGACACTAATAGGCACATTATAAAAGTGTTTGATTTCTAACTTGCTAAGAAACTGTCGACTGTACCCCAATATAATTATCAAATTGTTCCATATATTTTTCAAAGTAATTTTCAATCATTTAAATTCAGGCTACTCATAGGTGGCGGATCGATACTGATTATTAATATTTTTTTGTGATAAATGATTTTCAGTTGTTCTAATCAAACATTACCAAGTTGCTAATCTTAAATATAATCTTTTTAAATCATGTAATCTTTTTATGCAAAATATATTTTTAAAATGCTAAAAACATTCTCAGATCATGTTAGTTTATGTCAGATTTTGCATTCAATGATATAAAAGTGAGTTCAGAAAAAAAACACTTCTCAAAAGAGGCGCAGTTTGTACTTGGATCACTGCCTGTATCCAAAGATGAAACTCTATCCCAGAATATTTACTGTTTTATGTTCAAGTAACCACGGGAAATTATCACTTAATAAACTTGTAATGATTACACACAGCTTAACAGTTAATTGTTAAGTAGCAGTTGCCAACTATTTGCAGAATTCTTACTTTGATGTTTGGCAAGACATCTAAAAACATTATAAAACTCCCTCTGTTAACTCCATTGTAAAGATTATTAAATAAAACCACAAATGAATGTGTAATGAGTCTCACAGACCCTTTTAATTTTAAAAAAAGATACTCTTGTCTGGGGTCATAAACAGACCTCAAAACCAAAATAACTGGGCTGGAAGTGCCAGACATACTATTACAGTCTTCTGGAAGTGGGATCTTGGTGCCAGCAGTTTCTCTCTTCTCAGTGACCAATACTGCCAGCTGACTGATAAATTACAGTCTCTAAACTGCCAAGTGGAACATCAAGCATCATAGAACTAAAAACAGAAAATGCTGGAAATACTCAGGTCAGGCTTGGAGAGGGAAACAGGTAATGTTTCAATTCAATGACTTTTCATCAGAAGTGGAATAGAAACATGACGGTTTGAATGGGGTGCTGTGGGAGCTAAACATCCATATAGAGAGCTCTCCCTCGTGAAACTGTGTAAGAGGCAAAGTTGCAACTGAGTTTATATGAGAGTGTCACTGGCAAGGCCAGCATTTATTGCTCACCACCACCTTTTTAAACTGCTGCAATTCATGTTAACTGTCCTTAGGAATTTTTGCTGCTCTGTCTTGTGGGGAAGAGGCTTGGCTAATACATCTAGGACAATGTCCTAAAATCAAAAACCTGAGCATATATACATAGACATACATGCAAAGTTGACTGCAGCATGAAAAAGGAACTTTTTCCCAGTTTGCTGAGCTGCTAATCCAAGTGCTGCTATTGTGGGCAGAGAAAGGGCAAGTCCTCACAAGGCCATATCTCATATGGTTCCAGGTGGTCACTCAAAACTGTAGTGCCATAAAGTCTATGCATAACTTATACCAGCAGCTACATGAAAATCAAATGACTTGAGAACAGGAAAAAGATGAAGATGAAAGGAAGATGAAGGATTACATGCCTTGATGAAAAACTGAGAATTTTCTCTCTGACACGTCAGTCAGGTGTACAAATATTCACAGTTCTCTGTCAGTAATTAAAACGTTCACAATGCTCCAGCAGCGGTCATTGTTTAAAAAAGACTGATTTAATGACATTATTGTAAAATGGATTGCTCTGAGTGATTCTCTAATGGAAAGCCACATCATATTAGAAGGAAAACCTGTTATTGTAACTTGCTGTTTATTATCACCATGGGAAGCATCATCAGGAGTAAAGGAGTACAATACTGCTACATTCTGTTGAAAAATTCCTTGAAATCTGCAATGGGAAGTATTCTGTACTCATTATGCTTGCACATTAAATCTGTATAAGCAACATTAATTTTTCAAAGACTGCTATTAGTGTAACTGAAGATATTTTATTATGAATTAACACACAGAAGCATCTCTTTATGACAGTTTTAGAGTCAGCTCTTCATGTGTAAAAGTCTACCCCAGCTCCCCATCAAAAGGTTAGTGGAATAGATTCAGATCAGATCTAGCAGCTCAAAACTGGTGCTGTAGGCCAGCAGAATTGTACTCCAACACAATTTGTAACCTTATGGCCCAGCATATCTCTCACTCTACCTTTCCCATCAAGCCAAGGGACCAACCTTGGTTTAATGAGGTGTCGGAGAGCAACCCAGGAGCAGCACACCATGCATACCTAAAAATGAGGTGCCATTCTGGTGAAGCTACTACATAGGACTACAAAAATGTAAAACAGCAGAAGCAGCATACTATAGGCAGAGCTGAGCAATGCCACAATCAGCAGTTTGACACATCTAGTTGTGAATGGTGGTGGACAATTAAATAACTAATGGGAGGAAGAGGCTCCATAAACAACCCACCCTGAATGATGGCAGAGCCCAGCACATTAGTGAAAAAGACAAGGCTAAAGCATTTGCGACCATCTTTAGCCAGAAGTGCCGAGTGGATGATCCATCTCAGCCTCTTCACAAGCCGCAATGGAATTCGTGAGGATTGTGCATGCAGAGCTGGGCCAGCTGGAAGACTCCCATTTACTCTCCAACACAGCAGCCTAGTTCCCAACATTGTTCAAAGGTTGCCTAAGCTTCATCCCTCACTCATTCCCATGCCCTCTCAGGTTTCCCTTGCTACCCCATGCCACCTCATGCCTGCTCAGATCCCCATGGTACCTCCAAGACTCTCGTGCATCTTTTATAGTTATTCACCCGGTATGCACTATGTACAGTCCTCTGGAGTCATAGAGTAGCAATGGGAGTTATGTTAAAATAATTGGAGAAAAAAATAAATCTCTAATAATCTAATAAAACCCTGAATTCAAACACACTATCATTGATACTGGAAAGAAAAAAAACTACTCCAATGCAATTTTTAAAAAAACTTTAAGTGCCTATTAGTTTTGTAACAAACAAGAAACCACATCAAAGGCATATTCTGTTTTTATAGCCTCTTAAAAATTTCAATCATTGTTGGATCAATAGACCACCTGCTGAGCTGAAACCATTATCAGCCATTAGTTTTTGAAATCCAGCCAAGCATTTATAATGGGTACAGCTGTCATAGCAAAAGCCTCCAGCAACATTGTCTGAAAGTGACAGATTAGAATGGTATCCCATTTCCATTTCAAAGCAGAGTGTCTGTCAATCAATGCAGATGAGCAGGTGCAGAGATTTTTTTCAACTTTCAAAAGCAGAGTTTTTTTAACAGCCAAAGCTGTCAGTCAATTTAAATTACAGCATAAAACATGATAGCAGAGGTGACAGTACATTTTACAAAAACATTTTTAATGTATTGTGGCACTTTCTTCAATAGAAAAAAATACTAAAACGCATGATAATGTTTATACAATGGTGGTCAATATAAGGGTCAACTTAACTTTGCAGTACAGATCCTTATGTTGAATCACTGCAATAAAAAGATATCAACATTATAATACACCATCTAATGGTGACATTTGAAAGTGTCAAGATATTTTACACTTACATTTCAGAATGTCCCAGACTCTTCAAGCAGGCTTCCCCTGTGATTGCGAACTCTGGCCTAGCTAGCAACAGCCATATCCCATGAACAAATAATAACTCTCCAAGGAGGTGCATTTTCTTAGGCCTTCCAAAACCCTGAACAGCATAAAACTGTGTGGCGGAGGAAATGCAATTTTCCTGTGGTCCACACAATGAGGACCCCAAGCTCAGAAAAGATGCATGTGCGTTTTGCATGCAATGCCTTCCCGACTTACGATAAGGCCACACGGAAATGGTGTGGGTTGGGGAGGCAGAGGGAAACTATTTTGATTTGCTGCAAAAACAAAGTTCAGTTTCACGACCTGATTTGCACCTCCACTGGGAGATGAAAATCTGGCCCAATAAGAACATAAGAAATAGGAGCAGAAGTAGGACATGTAGGAAGTCTCTGCACCAGGAGAAGTGCACCAAGGAAGAGAATGGATTTAGTGATTGTTTTGAAGGATTCTGAAAGATTGATGCAGTGTAGTCATCGGGACCTGGTCAGAAACTGTTTTATGTATTTTCTGGAAATTAGCATTATCAGTATTCTGGGATTAGCTTGGAGTGTCTTGGCTGCAATAATTGTACACGAGGAGAATAACAGAGGGAAAGGCGAGAATATATGTTTATTATATATATATATATATATATTTAAAAGCACAATTCTATTGGGATTTTTAGTAATTTTAGACTAATTCTTCGGAGAAGTTCTCCAGTCATGCATTTCTTGACACTGTTACCGGTCATTGCAAGGTTTGAATTTATGACTTGTAGTAAAATATACCTCTGTGGCTCATCTTAAACATATTAAACCCTACACAACAGTGACAGCTTAGTAATGATAATATTGTAAAGGATTATCATAAGTACTCCGTCTGGTACTAAGCATCACTGGCTCATGTATGGGTCTGGTTTAATGTAGTGTGTCACAAGGTGTCCTTCAAGTGCAGACTAACTCATACCACCAAATGAATGTCTCTTACCGTACCAGGTAATAAAAAAAATCATTCTCACATGTTTAATTTGGGCTTCATGGGACTGTTATTACAGTCAAATTACAGTTGCAAACTCATGTCAACAAATTAATTTCCCTTGTGACCATTAATAGCTTTTAGTATGAGCTAACCTTTAGAAACTGTCTCTGGCTGGACACTAATGGTACACTTATATTGGATCTATTAGTTTTACGCCAGTATGATTTTGAGACTGGTGCAAGCTGGCAGCACCAAGTTATACTTCTATTCTCTATAACACAAATGGGGATAAAGGATAGACCTCGGAATACCTTTCAAAATGCATGTCTGTATCGATGCTTGCCAATGTCTGAATGTCAGTGTATAATGTTCGGCAAATCAGTTAGTCCTGGGAGCTTCACAAACTTTTTAAAAAGTATATTTTATATAGAACAAGTTTAATATCACTCCAATGGTGTTACATCATAATGATCAACATCATAATAATGACCTACACTTTTGGAATTAATAAAGTCTTTCAACACTTGTCAGGTAAACCTAGCAAGTTGCTGCTACTGGTCCAAAGGACTGTAATATCCAGCGTAGCCAGTATTGTTGAAGTATTGCATTAATGAGAATTCCGTCACAGTCAAACACACCGTTTTAAAATATGCTTATTCTACAAGACATTACTCACTTAATGACATTATTAGAAATAATATTACAGTCCAAAATTGTTATAATAGGCTGGTCATGCAGGGCTGATTTATCTGCTATAACCCTCTATTACTGGTCCACCACATAGATCTGTATAACAGAATCAAGGCTGGGCCTGAAGAGTAAAGGCAAAAGCATGTACAGTAGATCAGGTGAAAATGGGAACAAGATCTGGACCTAAAGAGTATGAGGTACTGTTTGCAAAACAAAGTATAATTTTGAATGAATGAAGCAACAACTTTTCCAAATATACAAATGTGTTTGATTTTAGCAAATGCAGTTTATTTGGTTTAGCCACCTGTCTGGATAAACTAGTTTAGGTTTCTGCTACTCCCACTCAATTGATTTTTCAGTGGATCTAGGATGGAGGGAGGTGGAAAGCTACTCATGAATGTGTTCTGCTGTGTCCATTTCCCCTCATATGTTCCTATAAGGCAAAACGATAACTTCAATGCATTAAGGGAAACAACTTTTGCTATGTTTTCCACTATTTGCACCCCTTAAAAGCTGATATTGAACATTTTCTGTGGAAACAAACATTGTGTAACGGAGAATTGGCTGGCTGCCCCTTCTTCTCACTGCAGTGGCCCTCACTCAGGCCCAGGAGCAGGGGGTGCAGACAGTGCCAAACACTGGGGCTCAGGGCTAGGGTGCCTGGGCACTGTGTTTTAAATGGAGTTTCTCATCATCTAGACTGAGCATCCAGGGCCACACATTGGCTTACAAAATGGGAACCAGAGAATTCCAATCTTTTTAAATCCGGTCTGTCAGTGTCAGTATCAGTTTCACTCAGTTGCTGTGCTGCTTCTTCCTACCTTCGAGCAGCTTTGTGGGTTCGATTATTTTTTTGAAAAGCACACCAGAAAACCGAAGCTGTCTGAAGGTCAACAACAGTGCGACAACTGTCAGGGGAATGTTCTTGCTTAAAAAATGGTAAATGAAATCCCTACAATTTTAGAACCAACTGGATGCTGTGTGTGTGTGTGTGTGTGTGTGTCTGTGTCTGTGTGTGTCTGTGTACATGTGTGTGTCTGTGTGAGAGAGAGTATAAGGAGTTGGTTGGAGGGTGGGAGGAGGTTGTGGGAGGTTGCGGGTTGGGGGAGATTGGGGGGGGGTTGGAAAGGATGTTGCAGGGGGAGGAGGTTTGAATGCAGGTTGGGGTGTTGGGGGGAGGTTGGAGCGTGGGCTGGGGGGAAGTTGGGGAGAGGTTTGAGTGCGAGTTGGGGGTGTTGGGGGAGGTTGGAGTGCAGGTTGAGGGCAGCTTAGAAGGGGGTTGGACGGGGTGTTGAGGGGGAGGTTAGCTACAGAGTTCAAGCGTTTTGTAAATGTAGTGATTTCTTTGTAGCCACTTTCCTAACATAATTGATTGCTCTGTGATTAATTATCCTTAACAGAATCAGCGATTGGGCCTCCAATTTCACCATTGCTACAGTCATTCTGCCTAATGCATGCAGGTGTAATGAAAGGAAGACAAAACCTACATCTATACAGTACCTTTCATTATGTTACAAATTGCTTTACAACTAATTAAGTACTTTTGAGCTGTGGTCATTGGTATAATGTCCATAATTATCTAGCGAATAGAGGGTGCAATCATGGCTGGAGTTCTGTTTATTTTGTTGCTAATGAAAGTTTACTGTGAGCTGGATTTGGAGGATGAGATTGCCAGGACAGAAGTGCGTAATGTGCTCATAGTGAATCAATAACCAAATTTACACTACACATGATTCTCTAAGAGTCTTTTCCATTGACTTCAATTGTGTTTTTTGGCTACTTACCCATTATCCCACTCTATCTTGGTGCTTTTATGAGTTTTTTGAGGTATTGAAATATTGTGATAAAGTTGTGTTGCATAGATTGAAAGTGTATTGTAGTGAGAAGCAGCAGAGTCTTCAGACTTGCTGATCAAAAAATCACAGATACAACTGTGAACCAGTTGTTCTCCTCTGGTCTTTTAAAAGTTGTGTTGCACAGAGACACCTGAGGGCTCCAACACTTTTCACTGACAGTGAAGGTCTATGTTGTTCAATTATTCCACTTTGTTGCTCAGAAGTCATTTGATCTTTCCACTCTGTGAGATCATTGATAAAATAGAATACAATTACACCCCTTATATGAAATAATTATATTGAATAATATCATGCACCCAGGCAGAAGAAAGTCTTCTTCTTCTTCTACAGAATGGAAAAGATCTTGTGCAGTTTATCTGGGGTGCAAGTATTGAATCTTTCCCCAAATATGAATTACTGTAACTGTGTCCATATGGTGCAATGTGCAAAACATGTTAATGAGAGCTTAGACAGTCAATGAAATCAGTGTTATCATCTGTAGTGTTATAAATAACTAATGGGATATTTTCCCATCAAATTAACAATATTGCACGATACTGTTAAAGTAAAATTTGTACTCTATAGTTTGTTTAATAGTTGCGGTAGGATTACTTTTAGGATTCACACAAACTAACACTGAATTAATATTAAGAGAGGCAATGATATAATGAGCCATGCTGGATATATCAGATGATATTTGTAACCAGATGCCACCAGTGGACACTATCATTGTACCGGGACCTTTCTCTGATTGTTTGGTGAATTGATTGGTGAATCTTGAAAGGGGAAAGAATATTATGCATGACTGTGGGTGAGGGTTAAAGTGGGGGAAGTTGGGGGGGGGGGGGGGTGCCCAGAAAAAGGAGAAGCACCAGGGCTCATGATTTCTCTCCCTGGCCTTGGCCTTATCCCTACCCATGTTCCTCCCATGAAGCCGGTCATAGCAAGTCTCCCCACAAAACCGGCACTCTTGACAGATCTCATGGAACCTGCCATTCATGTGTAAATGACCTAAGACCAATGTTCCCTTTAAAATTTACTTGTTGTGCGCTCTAACCACATCCTCAATTGGCCTTCATCCAATTATGAAGAAGCAATCAATTGCTGCCACAGGTTGCTATCAACTGCTCTCTTGATAACCCTCCCACGCTGTTAGAAACAACAAATCATCAAACTCCTGTCTAGCAGCAAAGCCCCAGGAACTGATGCTACTTCAGCTGAGGCCTACTAAGTTGGAGGCCAATTCCTGGTCAAGAAACTCACTGAACACTTCCAGTCTATGTGGGAGCAAGAATACAAAGATGTCTTCTTTGTCCACCTGTACAAGTGGAAAATAACTCACCAATCTTGAGACAATCATAGAAGAATCTCACTTCTTTATCACTGGCAAACTTTTCACCAGAATCCTTCTGAAACACTTAGTGCAATATCTTGAACAGGATCTGCTGCCAAAGAGTCCGTGCGGTTTCAGAAAAGGCAGATGAACTACTGATGGTGTTTGCAGTTAGACAGCTCCAGGAGAAATGCCAAGAACAGAACATGGACCTCTCCACTACATTTGTTGACCTTTAAAATTGTCAGCGATGTGTGCCTTTGGAAGGTAATGGAGAAATTTGGCTGCCCCGAGAAATTCATCCAATGGCTCAACAGTTCCAAGACGCATGCTTCAGCGTGTCCTGGATGACACTGAGTTTTCTGACCCATTCCCAGTCACTGAGAGAGTTAAACAGGGTTGTATGCTAGTGCCAAATCTCTTCAGCATGCTTTTCTCCATCATGCTCTCCGATGCCTTCCCTGATGGTGATTCTGGCATTGAAATCAGATATTGCATGGACCGGAAGCTGCTCAATCTGAGACAACTCCAGGCAAAATCCAAAGTCGCCAAGGATATACTTTAGAATTTCCTGTTTGTCAATGACCAGTTCAGAGCTGGACAGACAATGTAGCATGGATTTGTTCTCCAACTTTGGCCTTATGTTCAGCACAAAGAAAGCTGAAGTAATGGACCAGCCTGCTCCAGGAAAGCCCTATGTCGAGCACAAGGTTTCAATCCATGACTAGAACTTTTCAGCAGCAGATAAGTTCACTTATCTCACCAGCGCACTTTCTCTAGCCGTCTATATTGACAAAAAGACACATGCAAGGATTGCCAAATCAAGTGCAGCCTTTGGCAGACTTTGAACATCAGTCTGGGAACAAAGAGGAGTAAGTCTGCCTATCAAACAGAAAAGACACTATGAGGGCTTCACTCAGAAGTTTTGAAATCGAATTTGAGAGCTGGGAGAAGCTCACCCAGGATCGCTGCACCTGGTGTAACCAAAAAAAAACCAGTGTGGTCTCCTTTGAAAGCAGGTGCATATCAGAGGCAGAGAGAAAATAAAAGGAGAGGAAATCCCAAGTCAGCAACCTGTCCAAAATTTAATTTCTGTGGTATCCCGTCCTTTTTACAGCAGAACCTTCTGGGCACATTTTAGTTACTAACACTGGAACCCTACCAAAACCCCAGCTGACGAACATGGCCATCTTCACCTTGAAGGACAAACAAGAATTCTTGTATGCAGCCAGTTTTTCAGTGCATGATGCCTTTACATTTTTGCATGGCTACACACACATGGTGTTATCAGAGATCAAAGTCTTCGCTGTTTGGCCACACACTTACACAGCTCTGTGGGAATTCAGTGGGACTGGGTATAAACTTCACCTAATTGGAGATACACCCCAAGTGAGTTGGGAAAAGAATGACATGGAAAGCGCATGTTGCTGTGTTCGCTATAAATGGAGTGTATTGTAGCACTCCTTAGCCTAGAGGATAGTAAGTTGAAATGTAAGGCCTTTCTAAAGCCCTGTCTGACATCAACTCAGCGTGGATCATAAATAAAACCTAAGAAGTTCCTAGTCTATAAGGCTCAGTATTGCATCATGTGGTACATTTCCCAGTTAGCAACTACTCAATTTCTCAAGTATTTAATGCCAAGCATGAGTTAATGGCATGATTGCTCACAACAGACTTTACTTTTGCTATTTGGGACCTTGGTTAATTTAACTGTAAACTGTTCTTATACTGGATGCCTTATAGAGCTAGAGTTTCTGGGTTTCCAAGGTAACAATTCATAAAGAAAACCCTCGATCCAAAAGACCAGATACATCACTTTCCAGCAGTGAGGTCTCTCAATCTTACAAACAGCCGAATGCTGGATTACAGGTGGATCATCAGCACTGAGTAGTTGATGTGAACAAACAAACCTGCTGTTTATGTGGCTGAAGTGTTAGGGATCAAAATCTTCTGACTGTTGCTCTCTGAATATATTGTTAACTAGGGAATGTGCCACATGATGCAGTACTGAGTCCTACAGACTCGATACTTCCTGGGTTCTTTTCATGAATGCATTTAAACATCCTAACTCTTCTGAAAGAAGGACTCCATTCAAAACTAGACAAACAAATCAAATCTAAATGCTTACAGGATTAGAAAACTTAAAGTGAACAATAGATTGGTTTTGTTTCATTTGAATTACTCAATAGAATATTACATATGCTATTGCATTTTACCAACATTGCTTCTGAACATTGAGCTAAACATAATCCTGATCAAATTTTAAATTTCTGTTCTGATCCAAATATTTCTTCAAATTATTTATCATCAGAATGCAACTTAGATTTCAAATGTTCTTTGGATTTCAGATAGATTTTATTGATTTCCCATTTTGTTATATATGAAATTATACATTTATTCATCAATATTTTGCAAATTTGTTTTGTAGTTGTGCAAATATTTATACTGATAAAAATTACATTGTATAGCTTTTGACTGGCAAAACATTTATAACCTACAAGTATTTAAGTTCAAGTAAATTTTTTTAAACATTAAGGTTGTACTCCAAACACTTGTACTGCAGCAGGTATGGTGACAGAAACACTGTGAACTGTCCCAAAAACCAAACAGAGGTACATGGTGTGAAATTGGCCAGCTGCGCAAAATGGGTTTGCAGCGAATCAGTAGCTAAACTTTCACTGTACCCAATCTTCTTTCATGGAGCGATAGTTCAATCCCTTTTTGGAGACTTGTTTCCTACTTTCACAGTTACATTTTAGATTGAACCATGTGGCATTTTGAATCATTAGTCTTTAGCGTAGCTAGAATTTCATGATATTACATTTTACAGGTCGAGTATCCATTGTCCAAAATCCTCGGAGTCCATTGTGTTTCAGATTTCAGATCATTTTGGTTTTCGGATACTGCATATAGGACTAGTTCCATTACAATAGCTTAAGGCCAGGGTAGCTATAGTCTAAAGTCAATAGAATTGCTGGAAGAGAAAGATGAATCACTGAATAATAAATACAGGGTACCTGTAATAAGTTCTCACCCGTGTCACCATCTTCAATTTTGCTTGTAGGGGAGGGTTCAGGGTATCAATGTACTCTGCTGGGAGGCATTCTTGAATATTTCTTCCAGCTCCATCTGCCTCATCAACATTGGTTTTTGTTTCATAAGTTTGGCTTTTATTTTATAGATTGATATTTCTTGCTCACTTATAAATGCACGTTGGTCGAGTGCATCCATCAACCCATCAAACATCTTAATAATTTCGCCTATGGGGCCTTACTCTATTGGATTCACTCTGGCCAGAATCTTCTGACTGGCTTGCAGGGGTGGGCCCTGTTCACCAACGCGTAAAATGACGTGCGGTGACGTTGGGCATGCATCCTGGTGTCACTACATGTCATTCTGATTTTCAGTTCGGCAAGCGTGCACTGTAGTCGGCCTATTAAGGCCATTTAAAAACTAATTAAAAGAGTTAACGGAGCTGCCTGTTCAACCTTAAGGTTGGCGGGCAGGCGAAGAGCCCAGCCGGCCTTCGCATTTATCATGAAACCTCATCCATGGATGGGATGAGGTTTTCATGAAGGTTTTTAAAACCTTAATTAAAATTTTTAATAAAATTTAATAAAATGTGACACTGTCACATGAGGGGACATGTCTTAAAAATGTTTTATTTCCTTTAATTAAATTTTTAAAAATCAAACTAATCTCCCTGGGGCAGCTCTGTGCCTCAGGGAGATTTCTGCAATCTTTCATGCAAAAGAGCGCAGGTCCCGACTCAGGCTACTTCCCCCGCCCACACAGGGAGTGCTCAGCGCTTCCGGGTGCACATCACACTGGGCTGGCCTTAATTGGCCCGCCCATGTAAAATGGCAGTGCACAGCCAATCGCGGGCGGCGATCGGCTGCGCGCCCGCTCCCACCCCCCCTCCACACACCACACACACAATGGGGAGAAAATTCTCCCCTATGTCATCCTCATCATTACTGTTTTTATCACTTACATTTCATGACCTGAAAATTGCCTTGGTCCATTGGCTGAATTAATGGCGTTATGTTGGGCTTGGAAATTTTAGAAATGGTCCTGTTTCCTGTTGTTAGCAATTCTGACTGAGGCCTTTCTCTTTTCAGGCTGGCAGTGAGTACTAAGTCAGCCAGTGGATTTTAGGATGTTTCATTTTATAAGCTGTTAACCTGCCAGTTCGAGGCATCGAGGGCCAGGAGTCGGGGAAAAAAGACAAAATATATAGACACTAAACAGGCGACAACTGGCAAACAATGAGGTGACGCTGGAAATGGAAAGTAGCTTTGGCACGTTGTTCACTTCCGTGGTTCCAATCTCACTTCTGCAATTACTCTGGATCTCCATGTACACTCAAGCTTCATCTTCAAGGCACACCATTGCTCCAAAAGCCATCAGTAAGGAGTCACCAACCTTTGACTGCCTCCTTGGATCTTCATGACTTCTTTAAAACCCACTTTGCTTCTCCCTTTGAGGCTTTTTCTTTAACTTGGATCTTCCTTTAGCTTTAATTTTACTCCTGGATGTTTTGGGACCTTTCTCCTGTTCCCCCTTGCTGTGTCCTGCTCTGTGGGCCACCTCCTCTGTAATGGCGCTCCTGCTCAGGTCACCTGAGCTGTACTTTTGTGGCATTTGGACCCTTCAAGCCCTTTTCTACTGTGCATGTGCGCAGGGCAGTACCCCAGCCCATGGTATGACAGAAGACAAAATACACATGTGCCAATCAGTTCCTGGCTAGCGCATGCGCAAGCAACTCGAGAGCAGCCACAGCCTGCCGGGAAATGTAGTTCCGCGGCAGTGGCAGTAAGTTTCCAGTATGCACCTATGGTCTTCCTGGCCACTCCCAAGGGTGTAATGGAGTTGTTGAAGGTAACTTTTGCAGTTGCTGACATTGCACATAATCCTTCACTAAACTCACTATTTCACCATCCATTCCAGGTCACCATAGACAGCTGCGAGCTATGGCCTTAATTCAAGATATTCTTGGATGTGCACTGTGTAGTTCAATTAACAACGGCTCTCTTCCCTTTAGAGGCACTATCACTCATGCTCCCCACAATAATATGCCATCCTGGCTGGTTATTTCATGTCTTCTGTTGAAGTATGGTTCCATTTAACCAGGTACAGGTTCTTGTGACCATACACGAAGCACTTGTTCTCGTCCTTGAGATAGGCCTGGGTCCCTACTTGTCCAGTCTCTGATCATACCTGCGAAAAATCTAAGAAATTTAACGATGAATCAAGTTCTTGTGGAACTGGGACTTAGTCATTTGCCTTTACAAGAAATTGATGAGGAAGCGCACTGGCATTTGTGATTTGACTGTCGGGCCTATGTCCGAAAGTATACTCCTATGCTGCCAGGACTAAAGCCTTATTTGTGTCTCTGTGCCTTCTTCTTTCTTGAGCTTCTTTTTGGCTTCAATATCGGCCAGGCTACTCTCAAATGCAAGTCTGACTTGAGTGAACTCAGTGGTTGAGTCTTTCACAATTTCATCATCTGTCTGCTTTTTAGAAGATTCTGCGACTTCTGCATCCAAAGTCTCCTTGGCTTCATGTAGCTGATTCTCCAACTCTTCCATCTCTTTTTTGTATTTGTTTGCTGCCTCCTGGAAAATTAAGCATTGTTGTGTCTTCTCTTCCAACTCATCCTTCAGTTTATTCAGAGAAGTGCTGATTTCTTTTTGTTTCTCATCATATCTTTCCAGAGGTACAAACTTAGACCTGAGGGAATCTTGTAGTGTGTGAACGTCTTTCAACAGGTTTTCTTTTACCTTTTGGAGGCTGCTCAGCTTGTCTCAAAATCTGTCCTTAAGCATGGTGTCTTTTGAGTTCCTTCTGCTGTTCTTCCATGTTTTGACTTAAGATAGCCTGCATCTCTTCAGGTTGTTGAGTCTTTACACACTTCTTTTCCAAAGCAGAAATGCTTCCTGCTTCCTTTTGGAATCTTAGTGGCCACTCAAGGTTGATTTTCCTTAACCAATTTCGCCCTAGAAGGTTTGGTCCTCTGCCTCTCAACAGCAACACTGGTGACCTTACCAAATGGCTTCCAAAATGGACAGTTACCCTACTTATGCCTTTGACTTGGATGTCTTCACCCGTACATGTTTTTAATTGGGCAGTTGTTTCTTCTAAGTTTAATTGATGTTCACCATTATTCAGATATCTGAAGGTATGATCCCCAATTATTGTAGTGGAAGTTCCTGTGTCCACTTTCATTCTAACAGGGTTAACATTCATTTTCACTGTTACAAATATTGGTTCTGTCTTTCCAACCTTCAAATTAAACAATGAATAATTATCTGGATTTGTTGCTTCTGGCTCTTCTACATTATAGATCTCACTGTTTTTTTTCTTTTATTTAAAAGTCTGCCTGACTCTTCCCTTACACTGTCTCATTGTGTGTCCATTTCTATGACAATAAAATCATTCAACTTTTTTAAACTGCCAATCGTTAAAAAGACTGCTTGTTTCTACCTCTATTGAAATTATTCTTTGTTTTTGCTGCTAAGTCATTTTTTCTCATTTTCCTACTAGTGAGGGCTGTTTCCTGCTTCTCGGCAGAGTCTTGTATTTTCACGTCCTTTTTGGCTGGAGCTTCTGCCCAATGTGGAGGATGGCGCAATTTTGCATGCCCTGTATATCTTTTGAATCTCTTATTGCACTTTCCATTGCCAGCGCTATCTCTAGCACCGTCTTGAAATCCAAATTTGTGTTGGGCAACGACCTCTTCTGAATCTTTGAAGATGTGACAAGCAAAGTGGATAATGGGGATCCTGTGGATGTATTATATCCGGACTTCCAGAAGGCCTTTGATAAGGTGCCGCACAAAAGATTAATACACAAGATAAGATTTCACGGAGTTAGGGGTAATATATTAGCTTGGCTAGAGGATTGGCTAACCAACAAAAAGCAGAGAGTCGGGATAAATGGGTCTTTTTCTGGATGGCAAGCTGTAACCAGTGGGGTGCCACAGGGTTCGGTCCTTGGGCCCCAACTATTTACAATCTATATTAATGACTTGGATTCAGAAGGTACTATAGCTAAATTTGCAGATGACACCAAAATAGGTTGGAAAGTAAGTTGCAATGAAGAAATAAGAAATTTACAAACGGATATGGACAGGTTAGGGTGAATGGGCCAAAATTTGGCAGGTGGAGTTTAACGTGGATAAGTCTGAGGTTATCCATTTTGGTCGGCAGAATAAAAAGGCGACATATTATTTAAATGGAGAGAAACTTCAGAATGCTTCAGTGCAGAGGGATCTGGGTGTCCTCATGCATGAATCGCTGAAAGCTAGTTTGCAGGTACAGCAGGTAATAAGGAAGGCAAATGGAATTTTGGCATTTATTGCTAAAGGAATAGAGTATAAAAATAGGGAAGTGTTGTTGCAACTGTATAAGGCATTGGTGAGACCGCACCTGGAGTACCGTGCACAGGTTTTGTCCCCTTACTTGAGAAAGGATGTAGTTGCATTGGAGGCGGTTCACTAGATTGATTCCAGAGATGCGTGACTTGTCTTATGAGGAGAGATTGAGCAGTTTAGGCCTATACTCGCTAGAGTTTAGAAGGATGAGAAGAGATCTAATTGAGGTATATAAGATGCTAAAGACAAAGTAGCCGTGGCATGGATGTTTCCCCTTCTGGGCCGTTCTAGAATGAGAGGCCATAGTTTTAGGCTAAGGGGTGGTAGATTTAAATCAGAGATGAGGAGGAATTACTTTTCTCAAAGGGTCGTGACTCTGTGGAATTCACTACTCAGAGTGCAGTGGATGCCGGGACGCTGAATAAATTTAAGGAGGAGATAGACAGATTTTTAATTAGTAATGGGTTGAAAGGTTATGGGGAGAGGGCGGGAAATTGGAGTTGAGGCCGATATGAGATCAGCCATGATCGTAATGAATGGCGGGGCAGGCTCAAGGGGCTGAATTGCCTACTCCTGCTCCTAGTTCTTATGAATTGTGTCCTCATTCTCTGAGCATGTCGTTTAGGGATGTACCAAGCTCTCAATGTTCTGTTAACTGATTCAAACTTGCCACATAGCATGCAACTATACCCAGCAGAAACACCCCCCTCCCGGCTGCCGCCGCCGCCCCTCGGGCTGTATTTCTTGAGTTAAACTTGAACCTTTGCATTGTTACTGAGGGCTCTGGTTGATAATGACCCTTCACCAGCTCCACCAAATCATCAAAATTTTTCAAGTCTGGGGCACTGGGTGCCATCAAACCTCAAATCAAGCCATAGGTTTTATTCCCACATGTACTTAAGAAGATTGCTCGCTTCTTCTCTTCCCCTGTAATTTTGTTCGCTTGGAAAAAGAAAGTGAGACTTTAAAAAACAAATCATTCATGGGATGTGGGCTTCGCTTGCTGGGTCAGCATTTATTGCCTATCCCTAGTTGCCCTTAAGAAGGTGGTGGTGAGCTGCCTTCTTGAACCACTGCAATCCATATGATGTAGGTACACCCACAATGCTGTTAGGAAGAGAGTTCCAGGATTTTGACCCAGCGACAGTGAAGGAACGGTGATATATTTCCAGGACAGGATAGTGAGTGACTTGGAGGAGAAATTCCAGGTGGTGGTGTTCCCATCTATCTGCTGCCCTTGTCCGTCTAGATGGGTTTGGAAGGTGCTGTCTAAGGAGCCTTGGTGAATTCTTGAAGTGCATCTTGTGGATGGTACATTCAATGTAATGAAACCAATCGTCCATTGCTACATCGAAAGGATCAACTCCTGCGAACTGCAGCATTCGGAGAGGGAATTACTTTGAACTGAATGGAACTTCAACTTACAATTACTTTGCAAGGAACCATGCCAATTTTGTTTCTCTCGATTCCTTCTGCTCAACTTGTTTTATCCTCGTCACCAGTTTGTTGGATCCCATAGATCCTCATCGCCAGTTTGTTATGAGTGGTGGCCAAGTTGGTACTATTGATAGAGTTGACCAGCAGACACTTCTTAAGTGGAAACTTTTAGTTTATTTACAAAGGTACTCAGCAGCAACTAAACATGTGTTTTCACTTCATATTCTATCTCTACACTACTAACTACTGAGGTAGCCCACGCTACTCTCCTATTGGATACTAAGATCATGTGATCTTCCTTAATAGCCTTCTTCTTAAAGGTATATTACATATTAGATAAAATCATAATTACCACAGTCCCCAATGTAGAGCAGACTGCATAGTGAGCAGCGAATACAGTATACTAAATTGAAAGAAGTACATGTAAATCATTGCTTCATCTTGAAAGAGTGTTCCTTTCTTGTTCCATCACCGTTCCCTTTGGCCCTGTATGACTAACTCTTCTGTCATTCAATATTTCCTATCTTCCACTCTATCATGGACCTTCCTTTTGTCCTTGTCCCACCCACCCTTTGCTCAAAACATATTATATCTCTAACTTTTCCCAATTCAGATGAGAGATCCTCGGCCTGAATCATTAACTCTATTTTACTCTCCCATAGATGCTGCCTGACCTGCTGAGTGTTTCAAGCATTTTCTGTTTTTGCATTCACAGTATTCTGCTTTTCGATTAGTACTATTATTATTTGTTTAACATTTTTCAGAGATTGTTGTTCTTAAATTCTCTATGCAATCTAGTCTTAATTCAAAATCATTTAATTCAAAATGAAATACAAATTTAATTTAATTTGAGCACTAGATTCTCACTTTGCTATGTTATTTACATTGTTCAATTTAAGTTATTAAATAACTTATTTCTTTTAGTGCAAAAGATGACTGAATTTTCAGGAACTGACTGCATTTCTTTCAATCCACTGTTAACACCAATCATCGTAAGAAGCAGCACATCGATGTGCCTTCAGTTCTGCACACCTTGCAGAATTTAGTATACTGAAAGGTCTACAGATAGTGCTCAGAGTATGTAAAAATCCACTGAAGTAAGATAAGCAAAGAGGTTGTACTAAATGGGAAAATACTGCGTGAGCTAAGTACCTACAATATTTGTTTGTTAAGTGTGCCCATTTTCATTGGAATTCTAATGAAACCTTTTAGAATTACTGAATTTGGAGCTCATGCTTGGTTTCTATGTCGGTGGTCTCTTAAAAAGCAAATAATAAGTTCTTAATCTGAAATATTAATGCAGCACTGAGGCCAACAATATGTACGCACTACAGATGCATGATCTCCATAAATGTAGAGTGGTCCTTTCATGATAAATTTCCTATTACCTAAAATAATTTTTTTAACAGAAAATATAATGAAAAATGCTAAAGATAGAAATGACATTTACAAAATTAACACTTTACTAAATAAATCCTCTTTTTTCTGCAGTTTTTGAATTATAATCTAGATAGACTGATAAATAAGGATGTGATTTTAACATTTTACTGCACTTCAAAAACCACAGAAATTTAGGTTAACTTTAAAACGCTCAAAGAAAGCTCTAATGCCCTAAAAGAAATCCCAATGTGTGATAAGGTTAGTTAAATTTTGAATATGACAGTATTATGCTGGAGTGACTAAGGCCAACTGGGAGAATAAGTAATTTCAGTAAGTTATAGCTCCTGGACAAGGTGACATCTTCAGCAGCTCAGGATGATTTTGAACAGTCTTCCCAAATGCTTGGTCCAGTCGAATGATGGGCTCATATTCACCATTACCTCCCAGAATACTCCATCAGCAGAATGCCCTGCAGCCATCAAGGGTCAGGGGAGAGATCATCTGTTACTAAAACTGGCAAGTCCAATCCCCTAGACCCGACAGGACACACATCTACTGACAGAAGATTTGATTTGTATTACTTCATTCCTGTAACGTGCTTCTATCTTCATTCTAGCTAATTCTGTTATAGACTATATAGATAAATACAAGTCTATATAACAACGTCTAGATAAATTATTGGCAGTCAGGGGAGCCAGATAACAGGCTGTGTAACATAATGGAGCTAAGACTGTGTGATGGGCTAATAAATTCTGCTAAAGATTGGCCTACAATAGTAGTTTATCTAGCACCACAGACAGGTTAACCCTCAGAGGCCTATTGAAGACACAATGCCCAATCAACATGCCAAAATCCTGCAATTAGAAGCAACGTTTCCTGTAAGTATACGAATCAGTAGGAATTTTTGAGAATGTTACATGAAGGAAAGCTGGATTTTTGAAAATTTACTACATCTAAATAACAATTTAGTATTTTTCAATGCTTTATTTCAAAAATAATTGCACCTGCCTTTTGTTCTAAATTTAACTGCAATTCAACTCAAATGAACATCTGACGTGAATATTTCTGCAAAGTTGAATGAAAAATCGCAAAGCCATTGAACCTGGAACTTTCTGGGAAGTTTTGGTATAAGGACAGCCTAAGAGTGCTGTTAAGCTGTTTTCATAACCAAAAGAATTTGCGTATAACTGACTCACACCAGCCTTATGCTGAAACGTCAACTTCAAGTCCCACTCCAGGGTTTGAGCATAAAAATCAAGGCTGGCACTTCAGTGCAGAAGTGTGGGAGCACTGCACTGTTGAAATGCTGTCTTTTGGATGAGATATTAAAGTAAGGCACCATCTGTCTGCTTGGGTGGATGTAAAAGGTCTCAGGACATTATTTCAAAGAACAGCAGGGTAGTTATCCCTGGTGTCCTGACCAATATTTATCTCTCAGTTAACATTACAAAAACAGATCATCTGTTCATTATCACATTGCTGTTTGTGAGAGTTTGATGTGTGCAAATTGGCTGCCACAATTCCTACATTACAACAGTGACTACACTTCAAAAGTACTTCATTGGCTGTAAAACATTTTGAGATGTCAGATGGTCATGAAAGGTACAATATAAATGTAAGTCTTTCTTTTATTTTAACATCAGTATGCACTGACCATTTGTGCTGCTTCTGAGATATGTCTGCCAAACCCTCTGTTGCTTCTTTACATAGCTTTGACCCCATGCAGTTGTTTACATTTAACAATCATAGCAAATGCTTGACAGAAGTTGGGCCAGCCATGGAACTCTGCTACTGACACTACCAAACTTCATACATAAGGTGAAGGTTCCTACACAAGGAGATGACTGTGCATTGAGGCCACAACTGTGGGTCTTTATCCACCAACCCACCACTCTCTCACACCCCTGTCATGTCTAGGCATCTGTAAATGCTGGAGGTATCAGGTTGATTGGGTAGAAGAAGGTTGCAGCTGACCACCCCGAAACCAGGGGATTATAACCCCTTTAAGATGTTGAAAAGAAATTTCCAAGCTGATCTTTTGGAGGCCAGGCTCTGACCAAAATGGATGGAATGCAGCAGCCATGCAGAGGAGGAAGTGTGAGCAGTTTGAACAGGGTAGGGAGAGTGGGTTAAAATCAATTACCTAACAAAAACAGATACAAAGCAAAAATATTTGTAATTATGGGATTTACACACGGGGGCAGGGGCATCGCTGAGGTGTTAAATGAATACTTTGCAACTGTCTTTACCAAGAAAGAAGATGCTGCACTGGTCATGGTAAAAGAAGAGGTAATTCAGGCTCGAGTGATTTAAAATTGATAAGGAGGTGCTATTGAATAGGCTGTCTATACTTAAAGTTGATAAGTCACCAGGGCCAGATAAGATTCATCCGAGGATAATGAAGGAAGTGAGAATGGAAATTGAGGAGGCACTGGCCATAATTTCCCAGTTTTCCTTAGATTCAAGGTGGTGCCAGAGGACTGGAAAACTGCAAATGTTACACCCTTGTTCAAAAAAGGGTGTAAAGGTAAGCCCAGCAACTACAGGTCATTAAGTTTAACCTCAGTGGTGAGGAAGCTTCTGGAAGTAATAATTCGGGACAAAATTAATAGTTGCTTGGGCAAATGCAGGTTAATTAAAGAAAGCCAACGTGGATTTGTTAAGGGCAAATCATTTTTAATTAACTTGGATCTTTATGATGAGGTAACAGAGAGGGTTGCTGAGGGTAATGCTGTTGATGTGATGTAAATGGACTTTCAAAAGGCATTTGATAAAGTGCCCATAACAGATTTGTGAGCAAAGTTATAACTCATAGAATAAAAGGGACAGTAGTGATATGGATATGAAATTGGTTGAGTGACAGGAAATAGAGTATTGGTTAATGGATGTTTCTCAGTTTGGAGGAAAGTTTGTAGGGGAGTTCCCCAGGGGTCGGTGTTAGGACACTTGCTCTTCTTGATATATATTAATGACATAGACCTTGGTGTACAGAGCACAATTTCAAAATTTGCAGACGATACAAAACTTGGAAGCATTGTGAACAGTGAGGAGGATAATGTAGAACTTCAAAATAGATTGGTGAAATGGGCAGACATGTGGCAGAAGAAATCTAATGCAGAAGTGTGAAGTGATTCATTTTGGTAGGAAGAACACAGAGACACAATATAAAATGAAGGGTACAATTCTAAAGGGGGTACAGGAGCAGAGGGACCTGGTGTATATGTGCATAAGTCATTGAAGGTGGCAGGATAGGTTGAGGGTGTTGTTAATAAGCATACAACATCTTAGGCTTTATTATTAGAGGCATATATTACAAAAGTAAGGAGGTTATGTTACACTTGCATAGAATACTGGTTTGGCCTCAACTGGAATATTGTGTCCAGTTCTGGGCATCACACTTTAGGAAAGACGTGAAAATATTAGTGCAGAAAAGACTCACAAAAATGGATCCTGGGATGAGAAAACTTCAGTTATGTAGACAGATTGGAGAGGTTGGGACTGTTTTCCTGGGAGAAGAGAAGCTTAACAGGAAATTTGATAGAAGTGTACAAAATCACCAGGGGCATGGACAGAGAAGATAGGGAAAAGCTATTCCCATTAGTGAAAGGATCGAGAACAAAAGGGCACAGATTTAAGGTAATGGCAAAAGAGCCAATGGTGACATGAGGAAAAACTTTTTCATGCAGTGTATGGTTAGAATCTGGAATACACTGCCTGAGAGAGTGGTGAGGACAGTTCAATTGAGGCATTTAAAAGGGAATTGGATTATTACCTGAAAAGAATGAATGAGCAGGGCTACAGGGAAGAGGCTGGGGTGTGGTGCTGGGTAAATTGCTTCTTTGGAAAGCCAACATAGACACAAAGGGCCAAATGGCCATCTTCTGTGCTGTAACCATTCTGTGACTGTGATTCTGTAATAAAGTAAACAGGAACTGTATAATTTTTTCTGACTTCTGTTTATCAAAACTTGTATCCCTTCTATACAACTTTGTTTTTTTAAAAAACACATTGAATATGTTTAGCCCTATATACATAAATATACTTTTTCACATATTACACACTTAATTGCATTTATAATTCAAAACTATCCATAGTATTTATTACTTATTCTAGTTATTATGTGAAACTCCAATGAAAAATTAAGGTAACATTATAATAGTATTTTATTTTATAGTATTTTATTTTATAAACTGGCTTTGCCTCTCTTCTCCATCAGTACAAGGTGTCATCGTAAAGCAATTTGATATGGGTCGTACCAACTTAATGAGCTAACGCTAAATTAAATTTCCTGATTAAAACATGCCCTCCATTGTCAAAAGCAGTAAACCAGATAAGGAAAGCGGGAAATCAGGTTTGAGTGGGGGTGGGATGGGGTTAGGGAGATACAAGGACAACTAGTCTATATTTTAATTTGTAACATCTGATAATCGGGACTTTGCTGCATTCCCAACATAAAATTTCAATGAAAATTTGAGTTAAAAGATTATTCCTGTTAATTGTTTTGTTGCAAATACCTTTACAATTTCATTAGTAGTTCCAGTCGTTAATGCCTACGCATTCAACATCAAACTAACCATAGTATTTTATAGCTTTTTTGTCTGTGACCAACTCAAACCTGCAGGAAACCAAAGGCATAATCTGGTTTCAATATCTTTTCTGGTAAATATATGAGGGAAGCTAATGCTGTAATTTCAGACACACAACATCAGCATGAAGCACACCTGGTCAGATGTTACATGATCAGATGCAGAGTACAGTTTCCTCCATTCTTCTCAACTACATGCTGATTGTACTCCTAATGCATTTTGCAGAGAGTGAGTACTGCAACCAGCTAGCAGTGAAGAGGGTAGACATTAAGTTCAGTGCAGAATTAACAAACAAGAGATTTCTTTGTTCTGGATGGTTCAGGGCTTCTTTAAGTGAGTTGCAGTGACACCCATCAAGATGAGTGGTGAGCATTCCATTTGAGTCTTGTAGATACTGGAGAGCTTTGAAGGGTCTGGAGATGAGTCACTTGTCAGAATACCTAGTTTCTTGTGCTCTTTTAACCACACAGCTAATAATGCTAGTCCACATGACTTCCCCCCTAGAATTTTTATAGTATTAGGTAAGAAATTCCAAGATTTTGACCCAATGGTGATAAACAAATGGAGCTATATGTCCAGGTTACATTGGTGCGTGACTTGGAGGGAAACTTGAAGACGATGGCTTTCTCACGATCTTGCAGCTTTTGTCCTTCTCAATGGTAAGGTTTGGAAATGCTATCAAAGTAAGCTTAATGAATTGCTGTAATGCATTGCAGAGAGTGAATACTGCAACCAGCTAGCAGCGAAGAGGGTAGACATTAAATTCAGTGCAGAATTAACAAACAAGAGATTTCTTTGTCCCGGATGGTTCTGGGCTTCTTAAGTGAGTTGCAGCGACACCCATCAAGATGAATAGTGAGCATTCCATTTGAGTCTTGTAGATGCTGGGGAGCTTTGAAGGGTCTGGAGATGAGTCATTTGTCAGAATACCTAGTTTCTTGTGCTCTTTTAGCCACACAGCTAATAATGATAGTCTACATGACTTCTCCTCTAGAATTTTTATGATGGGGACTCAGCAATGGTGGTGCCAATGAAGATCAAGGTGAGATGGATAAATATTTCTTAATTGAAGATGATTAGGATGTGGCCCTTATGCGTGAACATTACATGCAAATTATCAACCCAAGCTTGGATGTTGTACAGTTCCTGTTGTAGGCTGGCAGAGACTTCTTCATTATTGGAGACGTTGCGACTGGAACTAAGCAGTGTAGCGAACAGCACCACTCCTGACCTTGTAGTGGTGAGATTGCTGAAGCTATTGCAGTTGTTGATATTCAGCCACTAGTTGTATAAACCCGAATTTGGAAACTGCTGAGGAGGTTGCGACGAGATACTGGAATTATCAGAATAGTGGAGACAATGCATTCTACCAAGCTAACCTAATAAAATAAATACAAATTATAATTGCCATTATATAAACTAACATTAATAAGGCAATGATAACCCTTGTATTGATTTTTCAATGTAATCTGTTTTCATTGATTTAATAATACAATTATAGCTTGGCTAGAATTTGCCTGAGGTTTTCATAAATTTACAAATATAAAAGGGCTCTGTGTATGTAATAAGATGTCCTCAACAAAATTGGAGCTTATTTTATAAAACTTCAAACTGTAAAATGTATTTAAACTGAAGTGAAGGTGGTGGCCTAGTTAGTATAAAGAAGTTGGAACTGCTCTCTAAAGTAGTTAATTGCACTCCACCTTCCAGAAAAGACCTATAGAATTCTGTGCAATAAGTAGCCTTACCAGCATCTTGCAGGCATACCCTAGCAAAACATGTTACATGCTGATAGGTTGCCAATGAACAATTAAGTGATAACCTGTATTTGTCAGGAAAGTGAGACAATGAATGTGCTGATTAAATGGCAAGGCCGAGGAGTTTAATCAAAACTCAGGTGCTATTTATTGCTCTAAATACACTGATAAAATAGGATCTTACTGTTATTTGGAAAATCTAGATTTAGCTTTCCGATGTTTAAAAAAGCTGCTTGAAGATTTTGTCATCAATTATAAGATCCTTATAGGTATACCATTCACAATTTCTGCAGAGTGATCAGGTAATGGCAAATTTCTGTTTACTGTACCTGAAAATCTTAGGTGCTACTCAGCAGTACTTTGGAGCTGCAAAGACCTGTGCCTTGGAGCATTAAAATTTGGCTTGCATCCACACTTTATTAGGTAGTGAATTCCCTATCTTATCTATACTATCAACAGCAGGCACATTTCCAGGGGGATGCAAAGGAAAAAAATCAGGGAGCCATCTCAGGCTACTTATGCGCACCCATGTGCAGCAATGGCACATTTTCATCTCCTTGGCTCGGCGGTGGCTTCTGAAGTGTTAATGGGAGAAGGGAAAAAAGTTATAAAAACAGGCAGGTGACAATACTCTCAGAGATTTCACAGAAAATTCTAAACCATGTCTTTGTGAAGAACTGCTGTGTGAATCTATCTCTATATCTCTTGCAATTCATTATTAAGAACTCAGTAGATGTTGACAGCTATGCACTGAAAAATAGCATGCTTGGGCTTATTACACTTTTTATGCAATCAAACAGAAAGTAGTTTACTACAAGCGCCACCAATGCAGAGTGTAAAACTATTGACATCAAATTGGAATCCTTCTTTGTCATCCACATTCCTGTAAAATGCTGACTGCACTTGCAAAAATGGTCTTTCCAGATTTAAATGCTATTTAAAGTTTGCTGTATAATAAAGAAGTTGTCCATTTATGAGAGCAAACATAATTATATTTTATCTATGTAACTGGGAAGAATATTTTCTCCTTATGGGATCAGATTGTAATGAAGAATACAAAGGTACAAATCTGCAACTTGCTAAGATGATCAGTGGAATGATGAACAACAGATAGATATTTACATGCTTTCTTGTTCATTATTGAATAACTCATGACATTATAACATTATAATAAAGCTACAGATCATCAGATGCAGTTCATGTGATTTGACTGGTTTAAAGGGCTAGTGTCATGACATTCTCCGGATTAACAAACAGAAAATGAAAAATAACTCAGTTTCCTAACCTTGTATGTGCAGCAATTATAATAGCAGAAAAAGCTATTTCTGTATTTCTTCTCAAATATGTAACACTTAATATATAGAGGCTAATGGATTTCCTGTAAACGAATTACAAGGCACTAATCTAATCAGGTTTTAGATGACGTAATAAATCACTACAGCAAAACTCATGAAGTTTATGCTTTTTTAGCTGAACCCTGACATTGGATTTCTAGTAATGCCCTAAATTTCACTTATATGCATTTGTTATCATTTATACAAATATAGGATAGATAATTTATTTTTATAATTATCCTTCTGGGAGACTAAATGGTGAGGTGCATTAGAAGATTGTCCTTTCATCTCTGGGACCAGAGTGAATCCAGAATAGATAGAATGAAGAGATATTTATGTGTCCAAATTAAACATATATAAGCAGTGGCAACCTTGTTCCAGGTGAACAGGAGCTGGCAGCACAGTACGAGCTCAAAGCACAGTATTTCAACTCTGTCAGAATAACCAAAAGAAGAGTTGGCCTGTCCAGCCTCTGGTCACTGCCATTTGAAATAAATATCATGATTAAGTACATAAGAGTCATTAAGCTACATATTCCCTCCTCACTGAATTACAAGGGATATGGGGACATCTTTACAAAATGTGCAGTGGCTTGAATTGAACCACTAATGGATTGGAGTTGTACTCAGTCATTAGAATGATAGCTACTATGCAGACTGGGGGCAGAATCTTGTGCCCTCCCGATGGCATGGGGGGCTTTTAATCAGGTGGAAGGGTGGCAGCTAGGGACCCTGTCACCCTACTGCCTCAATCCCAATTAAGTGCGAGCAAGGCGCATGGATGGCCTTCCTGCCCAGCCACCAATTGAGGCCCTTAAGTTTGCAATTAATGCCCACTTAAGGGCCTCATCTCACTGCCACTGGTATTATTAACCCAGTGGCGGGCAGTGGAGCACGACAAGCAAACCTGTGCGGGCTGGGGTCACGGAAAGGGAAGAGTTCCTCATTCAAAGACACAGTTCCTGATCAAGATTCGTGGATTCGAGAAGGGGTGGGAGGTGAGGAGGGGTGCTCGCTCAGAACCACAGCTGCCGACCTCCCTTCTGCCATCACTCACCTGCCAGGGATCCAGCGGTGGTCCAAAACCTTGGGTTAGTGTCATACCAGCAGCAACCACTGCCTCTTCAGCAGCACTGCGATTCAATAGATGGCCTCTGATTGGCAGTTCTTGGCTGGTGGGACTTGTGCCCCCAGGGTCCTTGGACCTGGAGGAAGGCAAGTCACTGGCAGGCCTTCTTGTAAGAGGCAACACAGGGTTCTCACTGGCTCTCCAGTTAGCAGCTAAGACTCATGTCATTTCTACAAAACTCTGCGATTAGTTTCTGCTGAATATGATAGACCAGATTTTCTTGGGAAGCATTCATGGTGAGGAATTGCTGCAACCAAATATAATCCCAACTTTTTACTGGGGCTAATCATCATGTGGTGGGTTTTCTGTGGGTGAACAAAGAGATTACAAGAAATTGCAGCTCTAATACAGGCCTAAAAGGCCTGTAGCTGCTTAAAGGGGCTGCTTAGCAGTTTCAGAGAAACTTTGGGGCTATATTATGAGGCCACTGTTTACATAGGAAGCCAGAACCAGCAGCCAAATATCTTGAAGCTCTTCAACAAGCAATCCATGTTTATTGTTAAAGCATCAAGTATTCTGGCTGCATTCAGTTAAATCTATGCAACCAAGTGCCACATCAGGCAGGAAAATTGAAAAGATCAGGGCAACCTGCTTTAATGATGAAGCTAGTGAGTGATAATGCCAGGAAGTGGAACATAGGAGGGATGCAGGATGTGGATCCAGTGCAGTTAAAAAATATTAAATGAGCTCATCAGGAATGGATAAAGTCTGACACAGTTAAATAATTACACTGCGTATGAGCCCTTGGCAATATCATAATTTGCTGCTCTAAACTCTGATTAACTTGGGGTTACGTAGAAATGTAGAAAATAGGAGCAGGAGTAGGTCATTCGGTCCTTCGAGCCTGCTCCGCCATTCAATATGATCATGGCTGATCCTCTATCTTAATGCCGTACTCCCGCTCTCTCCCCATACCCCTTGACTTAAGTGTTTTGGAATATATTTCCTTCTTAAATATATTCAGTGACTTGGCCTCCTGTGGTAGAGAATTCCACAGGCTCACCACCCTCTGAGTGAAGATAGTTCTCCTCATCTCAGTCCTGAAAGGCCTACCCCATATTCTCATACTGTAACCCCTTGTACCAGACACCACCCGGCCCAGCCAGGTGAAACATCATCCCTGCATCCAGTCTGTCCAGCCTTGTCAGAATTTTATACGTTTCAATCAGATCCCCCCTTCATTCTTCTGAACTCCAGTGAATACAGACCTAGTCAACCCAATCTCTCCTCATATGACAATCCTGCCATCCCAGGAATCAGTCTGGTGAACCTTCGCTGCACTCCCTCTATGGCAAGTATATCCTTTCTTAGGTAAGGAGACCAAAATTGTTCAAATACTCTATGTGTGGTCTCACCAAGGCCCTGTACAGCTGCAGTAAGACATCTTTGTTCCTATACTCAAATCCTCTTGCAATTAAGGCCAACATACCAGTTGCCTTCCTAACTGCTTGCTGCACCGGCATGCTGGCTTTCAGTGACTGGTGTACAAGGACACCCAAGTCCCTTTGTACCTCAACTTTATCCAATCTATCATCATTTAAATAATACTCTGCCGTTTTATTTTTCCTACCGAAATGGATAACTTCACACTTATCCACATAATACTGCATCTGCCATGTATTTGCCCACTCACTCAACTTGTGTAAATCACCTTGAAGTCTCTTTACACCCTCATCACCACTCACATTCCCACCTCATGTTGTATTGTCAGCAAACTTGGAAATATTACATTTGGTTCCTTCATTGATTCCCTATAAATTATTGATAGATATTGGGGATAGCTGGAGCCCAAGCACTGATACCTGTGGTACCCCACTAGTCACCGCCTGCCACTCAGAAAAAGACCCATTTATTCCTACTCTGTTTCCTGTCTGTTAACCAATTCTCAATCCATGCCAATATATTACCCCCGATCCCATGTGCTTTAATATTGCACACTAACCTTTTATGTGGGATTTTATCTAAAGCTTTCTGAAAATCCAAATGCACCACATCCACTTATCTATTCTACTAATTATATCTTCAAAAAACTCCAGTGGGTTTGCCAAACATGATTTCCCTTTCATAAATCCATGTTGACTTTGTCTAATCACGTTGATATTTTCTGTGTCCTGTAATCATATCCTTTATAATAGGCTTTAGTGTAAAGAACATATCTTTTTAGTTCTGTTGGACTGATGTAAAGAATATATCTTTTTATTTCTGTTGGACTATGGGTTAAAATTACAATGGCTGCAATTCAAAGACATGTCTACTGGAACAATGTGAGGGATATATACAATATTACTGTCCTGGAACAAGAGTGTGCCATGAAAGACAGGATGTTGCCAAGGAGGAGTCCAGTCTAATGGGGAATGGCCTGGCAACAATGTTTTAACTGGCTCCTGACCCAGGTGACCAGGGTTCATATGAGAGCAGTGCAGCAGAATAGCTCCTAGCCTGAAAGGAAAAGACCTAAAACCCTTCTCTCCTATGTGTGTAAGGTTTCACTGATTCTGCAATAATAGCCAGCTGTCTTTTTCTCCTCATATCTCTATCACCTGCTCTCTCTCTGAAAACCCCTATTAAGAGGTAAAGAGAAAAATCACTGTTAGAGACATTGAAAGTGAACTAAAGACAAAGTGCTGAAAGGAGGTCATTGATAAAGAACTGAAAGGAATTTAGAAGACATCGATCAAAATCAACCCATCGGATCCTGTACTCCGGAGCTGGTGCTATTGAACTGTTTTATCCCACCCTTAAAATCCATGTTTTTGTCTGTCTTTTTGTGTCTTGTATGTGTGTGTATAGGGATTTAAGAAAGGTTAGAGCTTAGGTTAGAGAGTTAGGAATTAGCAGGTCATGTTTCTTTCTTTAGCCACTGGTTAAAAACAACTTGTTCAATAAACAGTTATTTACTTATTAAGTTTACAAGCCTGGCGCATTTGTTCTGTTAACCTAAATTGAACAATTAGGTAGGTTGATCAAACCTTTTCACATTTGTTGTGGCTTGGGGAGCAATGGGGCTTGATATTGCAGTGCACTATCCCTAGTGAGTTGTGACACTAGCATTTTCCCTATTACTGTTAAGGCTAACCAGTCTGTCATTCCCTGTTTTCGACTTCCCTCCCTTTTGAAATAGTGGGGTTACATTTGCCACCCTCCAATCTGCCAGGTCTGTTCCAGAATCTACAGAATTTTAGAAGATGACAACCAACACATCCACTATTTCCATGACCACCTTCTTTAGTACTCTGGGATGTAGATCATCAGGTCCATGGAATTTATCAGCTTTCAGTTCCAATAATTTCTCCAGCACTATTTTTTTTACTAGTGTTAATTTCCTTCAATTGCTCCTTCTTGCTAGATGCTGGTTCCCTAGTATTTCTGGGAAATTATTTGTGTCTTCTTCTGTGAAGCCAGAACTAAAGTAGTTGTTTAATTGCCTGGTTATTCCCTTGTTCTCCATTATAAATTATCCTGTTTCGGACCGTAAGAGATTTATATTTGCCTTCACTAATCTTTTTCTTTTTACATACTTTTAGAAACATCTATCAAAATCAATGAATACTTAAGACCACCTTCTTTATGATGGTGACTTTTGACAAGTTTTGGCAAGACAGAACTACCAGCAATTTTATTTAATAGCAGCTTCAACATTGCAGTTTTCACATCTATAAGGAGAGCTTTAGCTTATGTGGATGTATCCCAAGTGCAAAACATTGCTCCAGATAAGCACAGTTCCCTTATATTTCTGCAGCAGAAGAATGTGCAAAAAAGGAATCAAATAACAGCCTCAAGAAAAGTAATGGCCATTTTACATGAAGGAATCCCATTTGAAGAAACAGTCATCCAAATTCAGCAGCGTTGAGCCTTTTAACAGCCAGCCAGCATGAAATTACGGTCGGCGATCATTGGCCAAATGCCAGGCCCGCCGATTGTGCCCGCACGCCAACCTAAAAATCCGGCCCTATATGTGTTACAAAAGTATAATAATTTTCATAATACTTTTCTGGTTTGTTTTAAAGTAGGTTTATGGGTACGAGTGTAAATGGCTCTGTCTGTGTGATTTAATTACATTAGTCAGGTAGACTACAAGCTTAAAATTATCAAAAGCAGCTAGGGTGTAAAAATGTACTTGAAATGCTAATGATTAAACAAAGAGGCTATCTTAGTATGTAAGGTGTGAAGGGAATTTACAATTTTAGGTAAGTAAAGGGATTGGATTTCAAAGAGATGTTAGTATGGTTATAACTAGCCAGATAAGCAAGGCTAAGTTTTTCCGACGGTTACTGACAATATTAGCAACACAAATGATTTTATATTATGGGGAAGGCCCAGTTCCAAAGACATAAAGAACAATGGAATTTACATATTAAAAAGAGAGAGACATATATAAAGGAGAATGAAAGGCTATATTGGGGACCATGTAAGATCTAACAAGAGTATGTAAAACAGCCTTGAAGAAGCCTCCAGCTATTTGTGCATAAGTCTGTTGCGTCCAGTAACTAAAGTGGAGAAAGCCATTTGGAATTCCACTGTCAAGTGAATACTGTGTTAACTTGCTGTTTTTTTTAAATCTAAAATCTATTTTGGACCGTTGCCTTAAAGGGGTTGTGTAACTGGGAGTCAGGCTAATCAGGAATTTTAGGAGTTGTTATAGTATTAAGTAATTGTAGTCTTATGTATGTGCTTGAAATCTTTTATTTTGTTAGTAAATATTTTAATTTAATTTTTAAAATGTCTAAAGATCTTGGTGGACTCAATACTTCTGAATTCAATGTACACATCTCCTAATAAATACAAATTGCAAAACTGTTGTGACAGTGTTTCCCTTGTGGATTTGGTCCGCCTGCACACATCATCTGCCACGCCATAACACATAGAAGGTAAATATGTGAATTGTGAAGAATGCTGTTTGGAAAGGCTGCTTAAAGGAAGGTTTTTTTTTTAAATCACTCCTTACAGGTATAGTACAGCAGGCAGATGCAGGGCTCTCTGAGCATAAGGCACACATCTGGCATCCCAACACAATTCCAAAGCTCGACCATGCAGCAGCCACTTTCATAATATGGCAATGAGAGGAGCACAGAAGCATGGTTATCGAGCACAAGAAAGTAGGAAGAAGAATGGAAAGGAGCCTTGTCTCACAGCTGCACAAGCAGTGGACTTGTTTCTGTTTCAGAAGAAAACTGCTTTCAGAGCATAACAGATCTATGCAGTCATTAGGTGATTTGCTCAAGAGCTTTTGTAACATAGCTTTGTTGTTTGTCTTAAGCTCTCTGCTAAATGTGCAATATTTCAACACAGTTACACTGTAGCTATTTCAATAGACAGGCTTACAGAAAGGAGTGCTCAAACCAGAAAGGAAATTATAGGGTGGAATCATCCCAGATTTGCACTAATCTGTAATGTGGTAGTGGGCAGGGAAAATGACATTTTACCCTTCAGCCGCAATGGCAGCTTCTCATGCCATATTGTCTCAAACCCTCCACATTAATTATGCATTCCTGGGAAACATGCCATTTCGATGGCGGATGGGCTCTCATTCACCCGCTGTGCCATTACCTCGCTGCTTCATCATGCTGGGCACCACATTTAAAGTGCAGCTGCGCACACACCTCTCAGTGCTTCCAGCCAGGATTGCTGCAAAGAAGACAGGGATGGCCCCAAAAAGCAAAAAGACTGCAGGCCCCTGGTTTAGTGACAGGTCCCTCGAGCACCTTTTGGACGCCATGCAAGCCTGCTGTGATGTCCTCTACCCCTGGCCTAGCCGCAGGAGGGGCAGCGGCGTTACCAATCCAGCATGGGAGGTGGCGGCAGCAGTGGTCAGTGCCAATGCCCTGCAAAAGAGGACAGCCACCCAATGCTGCTACCGGATGAATGGTCTCATCTGTTCCGTCAGGGTAAGTCACTCTTTTCATCACTCTCAACTCACACACTTACAAACTCATCTCACATCCGTAGGGATCTCACACCTCAAGAGACAACTCCACAAACTCTCTCACACACCCTCACATCAGGCTCATATCCTCTGGAGTTCGCGTCCTCATCCTATCCATGGCTCAGCTCACCACATGAACATTCCACGCAGTGCCATGAGTCCTGCTCACGCTCTCTTCATCTGTTTTCATGCAGGAGACAGCTGCTCATATCAGCAGGGAGAGGTCCCAAACCAGGGGTGGAGTGGCCCACATTTGGCCCCTCATTCACTTTGAGGAACATGCTATTACGCTGACTGTTGAGAACATGGACCGTGGGTGGAGTAATAAATTCCATCTGTAGATTCAGCAGTGGTCTTTTTAGATGTGTCCAGCCAGGACAGGTTGTGTGATTACTGCAAAGGCAGCAAACGGGGGCTGATTGCTGTGACACAATAAATGTAACAAAACTATAGTTTACTTAGCAGTGCCAACTTCAGGTAACGCAGTATAGGCTCTTACGAAATATATTTTAGGAATTTATAACAAAGAGTTTGTAAGGTTAGGAGGTCTGTAGTAACATGCCTCCACAATTAGAAATTCCACAATGTATATTAAATGACTCTGCACCTTGAATTAATAGTGGGGAATCGTTGAGATATTGTGTACGCTGGACCTTAGAAACATACATAGTTATGTCAATATGACAAATCAATCACTGGTTAAAGTCTGATGATCAGATCTTATTTAATCTTATCCAATGGTTTGCGCCACACTTCTAGTGAAGTTAGTTTGGCAGAGTGAGAGCATCACCAAGGAAATTCTGGGAAAATGCTTTAGCTTGACACAATAACCATGCCAAAATACATAATCAAACTATTATCAAATACGAACGAGTCCATATCAGTCAACTTACTATTTTCTGATCAACTAATACATATTTCATGGAGTCTGTGAAATTAGAACTGGTATATTTATTTTGTCATTTTCTGTATCAATTTTCCTTTTATAACTCTTGACAGTCTATTAGCCAGTAAACTTTTTAACATAGGTTATCATACCACAGGGCCGTCCTTCACAAGTGTGTTGCTTTACATTCAATACTTCATAATGATTACAAACTGCCTTATTAAGGATTATAGATTTTTCTAGAAAGGAATGCAGATGTCCCATTAAAATTCGGCTCATACATTTTTCTCTGATCAATCTATTGCTGAAATTGCAACAATAACATAATAACATCAAACTTGAGGTCATTCTTGGGTCATTTTAAAGGATCATTTTTTGTTTTTTTGTGAAACTTTTCATGGCATGATTGTTGCTAGGAATTTTATACCACATACTGCCACATCAGTAATATGTCTCGTTTTAAATGAAAAAGAAAGAACTTGCATTTGCATGGTACTTTTCACATCCTCAGGACATTCCAAAGTGCTTTACAGCCAATAAAGTACTTCTGAAGAATATTCATTGTTGCAATGCAGGCAAACAATGTACAAACTGAGCACAGCTACGTCCCACAAACGCCAATGAAATGGATAGCCACTTAATCCATTTTGGTGATGTTGGTTGAGGGATAGGTGTTGATCAGTAAAACAAAACTCCTTGCTTTCCTTTGAATTGTGCCATGGGAATTTTAACATCCACCTGGTCAGATAGAGACTCTGAACAGGCAAGCAAACCCCAATTTATGTGTTCAAGTTCCTGGATTTGAAAAACCATAATGCTCCAAACTAACTGTACTTCTCTGTTTCCCAGTCTGTCTTAGGTTTGCAATTTTACAAAAATAAGACCAAATATATGATTTTAAAATGGGTGCTGAATTACATCAATGTGCCGTGTCCCACGGCCTTAAACATTACTTCACCTAAGGGTAACATTTGACTTTCAGTGTGCAATGCCACAGGAGATTGACTAGAAATATATTAAAGATCATGGGTAGAATTTACGCCAGATTGCTCCAGTGCAATTTGCCCAAAATTAGCCAAATCAAAGCATAAGATTGAGGAATTTCAAGCGCAGGTTAGGTCCTGTGAAAATTGGGTTGTCATAATCTTTTGCACCAGTATTTTTAAAAAGTCACAAGGGGGCCCAACCTTGCCCAGAAAACTGGTCATGCCTTAGATTGAACTAATCAACATGGCAAATTTCTGCCAACGGTGGCCATTCAAGGCCTTTGAGGACGCTCTTAACATTACGTCTATTTTTAGGCATACATCACTGTAAAGTTTTTAACACTGAAGATATTTAACTTATTATGAAACTGACTAGTGTAGAGCAAGAAAATGGTTACGTACAGTTTTCTAAATAATTTTCAGTTATTTAAAATCAGGTTACTCACAGGTAGTGGACTTGATACTCCTATTAAAAATTATTATTTTTGTGATAGACCCATTTTCAGCTGCATTAATAAAACTGTCAGATTGTAGCTCTTCAAAATATCAAAGAATATTTTTTAATGCAAGGGAAAAAACAATTATGTTCAATTCTGATTGCACTGGATCATAAAATGTTTTACATTTGTAATTATGCAAATGAGTTATGGAAACTTGAACCATAAGTTCATTTGAGAAAGCTAGTTCAATTTTAAATAAAATTGCCGATTGCACCCAAAGTCTTCTCATGTACACTTTCTGTTGTCACACTTATTTCCCGTGTCATGCCAGAATAAAACCTAAAAATGTTTTTCAAAGAGATTCACTTGGTTCATCCTGTTGTTGTTTGACAGAAGTTCATTTTTACTATGTATTTTCCTTAAATGGGAAGTCTGCAGTCACATCAAATGGAAATTATTCCATAGCAAGCCTGACAGTTAAGGCCAAAAAGTGATTCTCACAAATTTCTTTCGCATAAATTAATCTGCTGACTTTTCTGTTTGGCTCTTTTAGAGAAATGTCTGTTTTCAGGAAAGTTCCTCTCAGTTTTATTTAATTAGTTAGTCACAGACTTGGCTGCCATTTTGATCAATTACTCAATATTGCATACACCACCAGCACAGAAATAATGCACTTCTCATTTCAATTGGACTTACAACTAAACTAACTGACCAGTTGTTCAAAGGATTTTACTGTTTGCATTGCTATTTGAAGAGATGTTCGTATGAGTTTTTATTTAATTTTTACACTTACTTAGCTGAAAATGTGGGATTTGAGAACGTTTATAAATGTGGAAAGAGAAGCTGGCTAAAGAGCTCAGACAATGAATTCTACAGAGCAGCACAGCACTGAGGTAACTGAAGGATCTGTCACCAAAGATGGGATAGAAGGAGAAAAGGATCTGCGAAAGGTTACAGATGGAGGAATTTAGAATGTGGTGAATTATAAGTTTACAGAGATATGATGGACCATGACAAGAGATTTGAAGATTATTTTAAAGTCAATGCGTTGCAGGCAGAAAAATCAGCATAGATCAGCTTGGACAGGATGATGAGTGCATTAGGCTTAGGGTGGGACAGGATGTACCAGCAACATTACTGCCACACAAGGCATTGACCATCTCCAACAAGAGAAAATCTAACCATCGCCTCTTGACATTCAATGGCATTACCATTGCTGAATCCCCCACTATCAACATCCTGGGGGGCTACCATTGACCAAATACTGAACTGGACTAGCCATAAATATACTGTGGCTGCAGGAGCAGGTCAGAAACTAGGAATCCTGTGACGAGTAACTCACCTCCTGACTCCCCAAAGCCTGTCCACCATCTACACCAGTGACGAACTGTGGCAGTACTGTGTACCATCTACAAGATGCACTGCAGAAACTCACCAAGGTTCCTTAGGTAGCATATTCCAAACCCACGACCGCTACCATTTAGAAAGGCAAGGGCAACAGATGCTTGGGAACACCACCACCTGGAAGTTCCCCTCCAAGCCACTCACCATTCTGACTTGGAAATATATTGCTGTTCCCTCACTGTCGCTAGGTCAAAATCCTGGAACTCCCTTCCTAACAAACTATGAACTGCAGCTGTTCAAGAAGGCAACTCACCACCACCTTCCCAGGGCAATTAGGAATGGGCAATAAATGCTGGCCTAGCCAGAAACACCCCTCTTCCTGTAAATGAATTTAAAAAAACTGAGTTTTGAGGTACTGATATCAAGCTTGGCTAGGCTAGGCCGATTGAGTGGAATAAAGTAGTAGCTGAGAAGATGTATTAACGATATTCTTTTGTGCCCCTCATTCTTAATCTTTATTAGACCATTAGTCATATTAGTATTTACAATGACTGTAAACTCGGTCAGCCTCAACCCTTCCTTTAACACCACCAGACTCTAGACCCCCTGTGCCCATTGTTGCTAATTACTGCACCCCTGTCCTTGCAAGATATTAGTAACTCTTCACTCAGCTCCCACAATGTCAGTAGGATTTTCCACCATTTCAACTACTTCTGTGCCTATCCTGCCCTCCCAAAGTTCTGAGATGGATAGAGCCCATACTCATAAATTTTCTGGGATCATCATACCACAAAAGCTGATTTCCAAATAGCACTTGCAAGTCTTAATGTTCCAGCTGCAAAGAAATTGTATTTCAAGATTCTGCCTCCTGCACAATTATGAATTTGGTATGGGATGACTAGCACATCCAGGAGTGTCTCCATTCGCCTCCATTGAAACAGGTCTCAAGTCATCCAATCTTGGGAAAACACTATGGCTGGGATTTTCTGCTCCTGTTCGCGGCAGGCGGGAGCAGAAAATATCATGAGAAGGCCAAAAATCGGTTTTACGGTGTTGTAAAATTAGTTCGTGACTGTGCGCTGCAGCCTTCAATGGCAGGCTGTGTTTCCCGACATGCTGTGTAATTTCAATATATTTGCATCTCATTCTAAGGGCTCCTCGCCGGAATCATCCACCATGCTGGATCATCAATGCCTATCAGTGTGCAATTAAAACAATATACTTCACAACAGTATAGAAGCGACATACACCTGGTGACCTGCACTTTGCTCATAACTTCGAGGATCATTAGCCTACCTCGCATCACGCAGCACTTGCAGTAATTAGCGCCCGGTTTCACAGACAGCACCACATCACTTTCAAAGGGGTGTCAGAGGCAAGTCTCTACATAGCAGATCAGTAGTAAGGCAGGAGTGGCTTTTAATGGGCTGTAGAGTTAAGGCTTCACTAAGGAAGGGGGGAAATTGGTCTCAGTCATGGGAAGGGGCTGCAGGACAAGGCTGTATGGGGATGGGGTTGTGGGGGGGAACCGGCCTCAGGCATGGTAAGCGACTGCAGGGCGAGGGCTGTACTGGGGGGGGGTACAAGTGGGGAAGGTTGCACTCAGACTTGGGGTAAGGTGTGGGGGGTGTTAGCGTCCTCAGCATCAGGATGGGGACAGAGTATGTTCCAGAATGACAGATACCACCTGGGCCAGAATAGGAAGAGCGCCGAGTGAAGAAGCTTGCAAAGCTTGTTGAGTTTGTGAAGACTGTCCTTGTCCCATTGCAGGGAGGGGAGGGCATGTCAGTCCAGTCTCAGTCGTGCCTAACATGTTGTGCGTAGGGCATTGTCGTAACATCACATGCCTCGGTCCGTGGGGTTTCTGCCATTGTCCTGTGCTGCAGATGGCACACCCCATCGGGGGAGGCATCTGCAGCCTACAGATGGGGAAAAGGCATTATGGGGGTATCCGAGGGTATGTGAGGGGATATATGTCTAACTGTGCAAGTAGTCTCAAGATGGGGAAGGGTGAGGTTTACATGGGACGTAGGCAGATCCACCTCAAAATGTGCAAGGGCTAACAAACTGATATCCACCACCATCACAATGGGATCAAGGAATACAGTGAGAAGATTGAGAGGTCTTGGAGAGAGGGAAGCCTGAACATGAAACTCCTCTGGGATGATGGGAGGGGTTTCCATACTCACACAGGGAGGGTCCAAGCTGGTCTGGCAGTGAGAGCTCAGCACCACCATCTTACAACCTGCAGCGTTGGTGCAGTACAAAATTCAAATGAGAGAAGTTATGCTGATGAGAGCTCTGCGGGTGGATTGGAGGGCAGATGCATGCACTGGGGTGCGGGGAGGGGGTGATTAAAATGGAACCCAACTGAATTGTGCATTCCCAAATGAGGAGAGAGGCACAGCTGAGACATGTTAGAAGCATTTCAATGACAATGCAGGGAATCGGGAAAGTGAAACGCTGATGCAGATTCATGCAAGACTAATCCATCTCCTCGTTTTAACCCCTTGTTTGCAATGTGGAAATAACCCAGAGCGAAAACAAACTCCAGAGCTGGCCGAACTTCAGAAGCTTGTTAGAATCATGGTGCTGGACAGTTCACAGAAGAGAAGACTCAGGATCCCCTCAAATGGTTTCATTTCCTGGCTAAACATTTACCCTCACGTTTATTCCAAAGAGTGTAGTACTAGAGTGCAGTGAACGAGGATCCTGGGCACAACCAAGCATCTGGGCATAACCAAGCACCTGGGCATAACCAAGCACCTGGCCAAAGCAATGTCATAGCAGCCAGTCATGTGAAGTGGCAGGGGTGGGGTGGGGGGTGGTGGTGGTGGTGGTGGTGGTGGTGGTGGTGGTGGTGGTGGGGGGGGGGGGGGTGGGGGGGGGTGTGGGGACCTTGATAAGCACCCTGCACTGTCCATCAAAGCCCTTGAACCCACGTTCACTTACGAGTCATTGACAGAAAGGGGACCTTTGGAGCTGAATGATGACTCTTGTCTGTTTCTCATTGATATTGCAGGGAGGAGACCATCAGGAAGATAGAGCCTGGAAGATAATCGCATACAGGCAGAAGAAAAGGAGGAGAAGATTGCGAGGGAGGCACCTGGCTTGCCAAAGATGGGAGCAAAATGCTCAAGATCAAAGGCCAGCAGGGCCCCTTCTGGACACAGAGGATGAGGCTCCTTCTAATGCACATGGGAGCCTCATTGCCACCAGATTCCATGAGGAGGATGATGAGTTGCAGTGAGTGCCTTCTTGGACGTGCCCTCCATCAGGGGCCTACATGAACATTAGCGTTGCTACTCCTCTAATTTCAACCATGCACTTCGATATGAGAGTGAAATAGTTACACATGAAGCTCACATTGTCCTGATCCTTTGAAGGATGATGAAGCCTTGGGAGCATGTGTCCTTGCTGAGATAAGGTGCTAACTGGATCAGGGAATCCTGGCATCACGCTTCCGAAGGTGCCGCTTCTTCAAGCATATCCCCAACATCGCAGGCACAGCAGCAGCCTACAAGAACCAGGAGCTGTTCCACTATCCTCAGTGGATTCATAGCTGTATGCCTTCAATCTGACAAAGCTCCTCAAGGAGATGCATCACCAACAACGGGACAACATATTCTGCGTAACCTCGATGGTGAAACTGTCTGGTGACATTTGGGCCAAGGCAGCTGAGGACATTTCGCAGGCATGCATTTATTCAGAGATGACTCAGTCCTCTGTGCCACCTTCTTCTCTATCATATTAACATCCGGCACTCTCAGTGAGGGATTCTGGTCTACTTTTATCCACACCTTACTATGCATGTGGACCACCTGAAGATGATGACGTTTAACCACTTGCATGCCAGACATTAAAATGCCTCCTCTTTACGGCAAACATTGTGCGCTCATGGCCCACCCTTGTGAACTCCAAAATTCTCAGTCATCATGAAGCCCTCAAGGTCAGGAGGCATTGTTGATAAAGAGCAGACCTCAGCTTCAGTACATACTCGGTCCGATTCCATTGCTCCCCTCAACATTGTCTAAAACTATGATGTGTGCTTCCAGAGCATGCTCAAACACTCTACTAAACACCAAATATGACCATTTGCAATGAGCATCACTTGTTTTGAAACAAAGAAAATAGGAGGAGTAGGCCATTCGGACCTTTGAGCCTGCTCCACCATTCATCATGATCGTGGCTGATCATCCAACTCAATAGCCTGCTCCTGCTTTCTTCCCATATCCTTTGATCCCTTTCACCCTAAGAGCTATATCTAATCTAACAGCTTCTTGAAAACATACAATGTTTTGGCCTCAACTACTTTCTGTGGTAGCGAATTCCACAGGCTCACCACTCTCTGGGTGAACAAATTTCTCCCCATCTCAGTCCTAAATGGTCTATCCCGTATCCTCAGACTGTGATCCCTGGCTCTGGACTCCCCCACCATCGGGAACATCCTTTCTGCATCTACTCTGTCTAGTCCTGTTAGAATTTTATAGGTTTCTATGAGATCCCCCCTCATTCTTCTGAACTCCAGTGAATATAATCCTAATCGACTGAATCTCTCTTCATATGTCAGTCCCGCCATCCCAGGAATCAGTCTGGTAAATCTTTGCTGCACTCCCTCTGTAGCAAGAACATCCCACCTCAGATAAGGAGACCAAAACTGCAAACCAACACAATATTCCAGGTGTGGTCTCTCCAAGGCCCTGTATAATTGCAGCAAGACATCCCTGCTCCTGTACTCAAATCCTCACGTTATGAAGGCCAACATACCATGTGCCTTCTTTACCGCCTGCTGCACCTGCATGCTTACCTTCAACGACTGGTGTATGAGGTCTTGTTGCACATTCCCAGCTTTCAATTTATAGCCATTCAGATAATAATCTGCCTTCCTGTTTTTGCTACCAAAGTGGATAACCTCACATTTATCCACATTATACTGTATCTGCCATACATTTGCTCACTCACTCAGCTTGTCCAAATCACAGTGAAGCATCTCTGCATCCTCCTCACAGCTCACCTTCCCACCCAGCTTTGTGCCATCTGCAAATTTGGAGATATTAATTTAGTTCCCTCATCTAAATAATTAATATATATTGTGAATAGCCAGGGTCCCAGCACCGATCCCTGCGGTACCCCACTAGTCACTGTCTGCCATTCGGAAAAAGACCCATTTATTCCTACTCTTTGTTTCCTGTCTGCCAACCAGTTTTCTATCCATCTCAATACACTACCCCCAATCCCATGTGTTTTAATTTTACACACCAATCTCTTATGTGGAACTTTGTTGAAAGCCTTCTGAAAGTCCAAATAAACCACATCCACTGGCTCCTCCTCATCAACTCTACTAGTCGCATTCGAGTAGATTTGTCAAGCTTGATTTCCCTTTCGTAAATCCATGTTGACTCTGTCCAATTCTGCCACTGTTTTCCACATGCTCAGCTATTCAATCTTTTATAATGGACTCTAGAATTTTCCCCACTACCGACGTCAGGCTGACTGGTCTCTAATTCCCTATTTTCTCTCTACCTCCCTTTTTAAATAGTGGGGTTACATTAGCTACCCTTCAATCTGTAGGAACAGAGTCTATAGAATCTCGGAAGATGACCACCAATGCATCCACTATTTCTAGGGCCACTTCCTTAAGTACTGTGGGATGTAGATTATCAGGCCCTGGGGATTTATTGGCCTTCAATCCCATCAATTTCCCCAACACCATTTCCCTACTAATACTGATTTCTTTCAGTTCCTCCCTCTCTCTAAACTCTGTGTACTCCAACATTTCTGGTATGTTATTTGTGTCCTCCTTTGTGAAGACAGAAGCAAAGTATGTATTTAGTTGGTCAGCCATTTCTTTGATCCCCATTATAAATTCCCCTGTTTCTTACTGTAAGGGCCCCACGTTTGTCTTCACCAATCTTTTTCTCTTCACATACCAATCTTTAGGTGATGGGATGCATAGCGGTGCATCCCAACATTGTGATGAGAGCCTTGCGGCCACAATCCAGACATTTACAGGTTGAGAAACACTCAAAGTTGTAGGTTTGAGCGCCAGGACAATAAAGTGGCTGAGAGGGACAGAGCTTTGGCACCTTGAGGTGACAAGGTCCTCTCACTTATTAGTCATCTTAGCAGATGTACACTCAGAAAGTCGGAAACGCAGTTGGCAGACAGCAGAGCACACGAGCTCCGAGTATGGGCTCATAGCATGAAAACCCTGTCAGAAGACAGAGAGCACATGGAGTTGCACAGTTTATGACCCTTCTCCATGCGTTAACACATCTCTCCTTGTACACTACACCCTCACCTTTCAAGAATGCAGACGAGATAGGAGAACACCTCTGCCTCAATCTTACACAGCCAAGAATAAACATGACATGACCCTGCAAAGCACGTGAATGAGATTCGTTCCACAAGCATACTTAACATTAAGATCAAGGCATCACTGATGTTGAGAATGATCTAGAAAAGGGGCACACAGTGTGGCGATATGGAAAGCACACTACATAGATGAGAGGCCCATGATAGCAACTTGCATAATGTGCGATAAGTTGGGGAAGGGACCATGGTATCACACCTGATGGACAGCAACACAGCTCATCAGAAAAAGGAGGCATATGAAATGGGTGTGATTCTATTTAAACTTGTGAACATTATATACATGTCATGAACACCCGTATCACTGTTGTGCTCCTAACTCTTCTTAACTTTCTTAACCTACCGCTATACCTTGGTGTTTCCCCGATTTCCGCAGTGGAGGTAGAGGCAGCTTGCTGACTGCTACGCCCTCTTGTCTGTGATGACTTTGGCAGGCTTCCTCTGGAGGGCACCGGCCTGCTTTGGGTGTCCTGCTGCGGGGCAGGTGCACCCTCCTTGGCCTTTGGAGCTGGAGGTGATGGGGTCACAGGAAGTGGGGATTGGGATCGGCTGGATAATCCTGGAGTCGCCTGGGTGGAAGGCCCCAAGATGTCCAGGTGCTGGTCCTCCTCCCCATGGGTGCCCGAGAGCCCCTGGTTGACTCCTTGAGAAGCAGGGTAACTGGAGTGATATCTAGGTACTGTGCCCCTATCTCGCGCAGCCACTGATGGATGCCACCAATGGCTACGGCAATGGAGTGTTCCTCCTGCAGCCATGCAGCACCAATATCATGAATCAAGGTCTCCACGGTGGCTGCCATCCTTCCAGCATTGGCCTCAGTGCGTTGGCATGCTGGTGCTATCACCTCAGACTGAAAGCGGACGGACTCCTCTATTATCTATTGCAATCTGAGGAATGCAGCTGACATCTCTTTCGGGTGCTCCCGTAATTGTTGCTGCACCTCCACCAACTCATTTAGGATCAAGTCCGGAGGCTCGTCATCTGATTTGGACTCAGCAGGCTCCTGGACTCCAGCAGTCCGCCTAATGCTGGTGACCTTGAATGTTCTTACCTCTGCCTGCTGTGAACCAGACTGTGTGCTGTGGTCACCAGATTGTGACCCCGAGGCTGCTCTAGATCTAGGTTCCACTGAGGTGTGTGTCTCTGTGACCCTGGAGAGTATGGGTGAGCATTGTAACACGTTTTCTTTGGTGCTCTCCTCAGGTTCCTTATCCCAGGTATCATCAGGGCTGGAACTGAAGGCTTGGCTTGTGGAAGCTCTTAGACGCTTTCCAGATGTGCCTATGAAAGAAAGGGAAGATAATTAGTACATGGCAGGCAACTCTAAAACAGGACAATACACTCACTGTATGGTTGTCTGATGGACAAACTGGTGCAGGAACCTCATTTGGGTGTGTACAACCCATCTCACCATCAGCGCAAGCATGGTCCACATCCTCTCAGGCCAGCTCGATAGCTCAATTCTTGTAGGGAGTCAGGGCCTCAATTTCGGCCACTCCACCCTCCGGTCTGAGGCCTCTCCCTTCAACTGTGTGCAAGCTTATCCTGCATAAAGACAGATGGAGAGTGTAAGCAGGACGCATGCCAGGGCAGATGAGAAGGATACCTGCCATGTGTGGGTGGTGAATGCAGCCATGGACGGAATGAGGACATGAACTGCAGAGGTTATGAGGTCAGATGGATATGTGAAAGTGTGTGAGAGAGAGTGAGTGGCGATGTCCCTTGAGCTGGCAGTGTGTGAGATGTGTGATGGGCTGGTGAGTGTGTGAGTTGAGAGTGATGAGATGGTTGACTTACCCTGGCAGCAGGATTGAATCATGTATCCTCTTTCTGCACAGGGTGGCTGACCTCTTTTGTGCTGCGTTGGCACTGACCACTGCTACCACCGCCTTCCAAGCCAAGTGGTGAGGTTGGTGGACCTCTTCTGGTAATCATGGGGGTAGGGGACATTGCGGTGGGCCTCGACTGCATCCAGCAGGCATTCCAGTGAGGCGTCATTGAATTTTGGAGCAGCATGCTTCTTCCTTTTGGGACCCATGTCTTCTGTGAGGCAGTCCTGGGCTGCAGATATTAAAAAAGCTGTGCATGGATGCCATTTAAATATGGTGCCCAGAGTGAGGAAGCGGTGAGTTCACAGTGGGGCGGGCGAATCAGAGGCTGCCCGCCTGCAATCCGCTATGTTTTCCGAGCGTGCATAATTAATGTAACAGGAAGCCGTCAATACGGCGTGAAAACCCACCATTGCGGCCGGCAGGTAGAACGCCATTTTTCACACCCGCTGCTGCACTTAATGAACAAAGAACAAAGAAAAGTATAGCACAGGAACAGGCCCTTCAGCCCTCCAAGCCTGCGCCTATCATATTGCCCGTCAACTAAAACATTTTGCACTTCCGGGGTCCATATCCCTCTATTCTCATCCTATCATGTATTTGTCAAGCTGCCTCTTAAACACAACTATCGTACCTGCTTCCACCAACTCCTCTAGCAGCGAATTCCAGACACTCACTACCCTCTGCGTAAAAAACTTGCCCCGCACATCACCTTTATAGTTTTCTCCTCTCACCTTAAACCTATGTCCCCTAGTAATTGACTCTTCCACCCTGGGAAAAAGCTTCTGACTATCTACTCTGTCCATACCAGTCATAATTTTGTAAACTTCTATCAAGTCGCCCCTCAATCTCCGTCGCTCTAGTGAGAACAATCCAAGTTTCTCAACCTCTCCTCATAGCTAATAACCTCCAGACCAGGCAGCATCCTGGTAAACGTCCTCTGCACCCTCTCCAATGCCTCCACATCCTTCTGGTAATGTGATGACCAGAATTGCATGCAATATTCCAAGTGTGGCCTAACCAAGGTTCTATACAGATACAGCAGACTTCCCAGCTTTTATACTCTATACCCCTGCCAATGAAGGCAAACATGCCATATGTCTTCCTGACTACCTTATCCACCTGCGTTGCCATTTTCAGTGACCTGTGGATCTGTACATCCAGATCCCTCTGCCCGTCAATGCACTTAAGGGTTCTGCCATTTACTGTATAATGCCTGCCTGTATTAGACCTTCCAAAATGCATTGCCTCACATTTGTCTGGATTAAACTCCATCTGCCATTTCTCCGCTCAAGTCTCCAACCGATCTATATCCCTTGTATCCTTTGACAATCCTCTTCACTATCTGCAACCCCTCCAATCTTAGTGTCATCTGCAAACTTACTAATTAGCCCAGTTACATTTTCCTCCAAATCATTTATGTATACCACAAACAGCAACGGTCCCAGCACTGATCCCTGCCCAACTCCACTAGTCAAAGCTCTCCATTCAGAAAAGCACCCTTCCACTGCTACCCTCTGTCTTCTATGATCAAGCCAATTCTGTATCCATCTTGCCAGCTCACCTCTGATCCCGTGCGACATTACCTTCTGTACCAGTCTGCCATGAGGGACCTTGTCAAAGGCCTTATTGAAATCCATGTATATAACATTCACTGCCCTTCCATCGTCAATCAGCTTTGTCACTTCCTCGAAAAACTCAATCAAGTTTGAGAGACAGGACCTCCCCTTCACAAAACCATGTTGCCTCTCACTAATACACCCATTTGCTTCCAAATGGTAGTAAATCCTGTCACAAAGAATCTTCTCCAATAATTTCCCTACCACTGATGTAAGGCTCACCAGACTGTAATTTCTGGATTATCCCTGTTACCCTTCTTAAACAATGGAACAATGTTGGCCATTCACCAATCCTCTGGGACCTCACCCATAGCCAGTGAGGATACAAAGATTTCTGTCAAGGCCCCAGCAATCTCCTCCCTTGCCTCCCTCAGTACTCTGGGGTAGATCCCATCTGGCCCTGGGGACTTATCCACCTTAATATTCTTCAAGATGCCTAACACCTCCTCTTTTTTGATCTCAACATGATCCAGGCCATTTACACACTCTTCCCTAGACAAATCGACCGCTAAGTCCTTCTCTTTGGTGCATACTGATGAGAAGTACTCATTTAGTATCTCTCCCATTTCTTCTGGCTCCACACACAGATTCCCACCTCTGTCCCTGAGTGGGCCTACCCTTTCCCTGGCTATCCTCTTGCTTTTTACATATGTATAAAAGGCCTTGGGATTTTCCTTAATCCCGGTTGCCAGTGACTTTTCATGACTCCTTTTAGCCCTCCTGACTCCTTGCTTATGTTTCTTCCTACTTTCTTTGTATTCTCCACAGGCTTCATCTGTTCCCAGCCTTCTAGCCCTTACGAATGCTTCCCTTTTCTTTTTGACTAATCTCATATCCTTCGTTATCCAAGGTTCCTGAAACTTGCCATGCTTACCCTTCATCCTAGCAGGAACATGCCAGTCCTGAATTCTTATCAACTGACGTTTGAAAGCCCCCCACATGTCATTTGTTGATTTGCCCTCAAATATCCACCTCCAGTCTAGATTCCTCAGTTCCTAATATTGTTATAATTAGCCTTCCTCCAATTAAGCACCTTAACCCGAGGACTCCTGTTATCCTTATCCACCAGTACCCTGAAACTTACTGAATTATGGACTTATGGAATTATGGAAATGAGGGGAAAATCCTGTTGGTGGAATTTAATGCCACTCCTTGGAGGTGGTTTCGAGGCGGGGTGGGGTACATGGATGTGTGATCGGGTGGGAAAGTGTGGCATGGAGATCCAGCTGTCCTCCACCTCCCTCCGATTTAGTCCAGGGCAGGGAAGGCTCAAAGGTGGCCTTCTCACCTGGAGGCCAACTGAGGCCCTTAAGTGGCCACTTATAGTGACCAGGAAAACCCTGGAGGATAGACCTGGGGCCTAGAAGTGGGGGTGGCGGGGGGACTTCCTTCCATTTTTGTACCCAGTACAGACACCTGCTGGTGGGGCCAGGGAAACCCAGAGTAAGACCCCCCACCCCCCGGCTCTTTAAATCAACTCCCTCGCTGGGGCCACCTCCCCATTCACCTGTTTCCTTTGCCTTCAGTGACGATCTCTGGCATAGGTCCCATTGCAGAACTGGCAGTGGCAATGCCGGTACTGGAGAGCTGCTGACCTCTCATCAGTTGACAGCTCTCAGAGGTGGGCATCCACCCCGCACCAAGATTGCTGGGGAGGAAATTCCTTTCACAGGAACTGGGAAGCCTGATGACAGGTAGGTAGGTGCCTGATTGTGATTAAATCCTATTGGGCCTCCCGAAAATGGCCCCAGCAGGGCTGCCACTGGTTTCCCAGTAGGTGCACGGGCTCCCCACCATGACCATTTAATCCTGCCCTGTGCAGTTGGTTGATAGTTTTCAGAACTGTGGGTGCTGCAGGTCAACATTCAGGTCAAATAGCTTTAGATTATTTCCCATTGCAGTGAAAGGAGTTGCTTCAGGTCACATGAACCTTCTACATAGAATTTGTCACAGAGAAGCTGCTGTGGAGGAAGATGGAAACCTAAAGTTTTACCTTTATTTTTCTGAGCAAGTGAGATGGCGGAACAGCATTTTGCACAGAAATTAAGCCTTCCTGTCCCATTCCAGCTGTGTAAAAAATTTTACAAACTAAAGTATTGGCTTGGATTTTCCGGACTTGGCGGGTTTCCCGTAGCAGATGCAGTGAAACCACTCAAATCTCCACTGACTTTGGGCAGGAGGGGCTGGAAATTCCGCCCATTGTTTATAGCATAGTTTGAGAGGACTGAACAGTGCTAGGGTGATTTGGAGGGCAGTAAAGTTCTATGGATTGAGAAAAATTCTCTATGAGGGAACTCTACAGAAACAGCAATTCATTACTCAGGGTAGATCTGCAGGGGTAACTATATAAGAAAGATGTATTTGATAAAGAGCCCCAGTGCACTCAGAAACATTTTAGCAATGCAGTACATAAGACAAAGCTGACTGAATACTATGGTGATGAAATATTGCTTAGGAATAGAAAATACATCAGATTCATTTGGTCTGACCTATGTTTTGCCGAGGGTAGGCAGCAAGCAAATATTTTTAGCTTTTAAAGTAACAAAGTGAAAGATTGATCCAGCTCTTATCAGACTGCCATGAAACACCACTAATACTGTAAATGTGTTCATTTTGAGAGAAATACACTGCCCCTGTGATGCACTATTCAGAAGCTTCAGAAGACAGATTGCTCAAACTGCTGAGGAGAACAGGTATATATTTAAAATGTCCCTATGCTTTATGGCCTGCACATGAACCAGCATATGGCAGACTGGGGACCATACATCAGCATTAAAATGGCAGATTACTGCTAATGAATAATATTTGGCTTCTGTTTCTTACACCGTGCAATAACTTGAAAACCAATATCAACGATAACACTCACTAATAAGAATAATATTGTTGCAGACATTTTCTTCTACCTGTAACATGGGATCCAATTTCTAAAACTTCTCATTGCTACAACTTTTCTGTATGTCTGTTGAACTGTAAAAAAACTATTGCCTTTTCCTCATGTTTCGGTTTTTCAGAAACTTCACATTTTTTTTGCATTACTCACACTACTTTCCCCTCCCGAGAAACATTCCATGCTCCACATGTAACAACGCGTGTGTACATTTATGTAATATCTACCGGTACATGCCAAAGAAAGCAAGAGATAATTTTAGAAGCACTTTACACAATTTAATTCCACTTGTAAAATGTATTTTATGAGGAATGGCGTGTCCCCCAGATGTTCTGTCGTTATACTGAGATGGGCACGTTTGAAGTTCCTGGAATGCTTGGATCAGATATTTTGTATTCAAGGATTAAAACAGAAACATATGATACACAGTTTTTCCATCCACATCTGAAAAGACACATATAGATGAAAGCTTTGGGAACCTGATGGAAGGTCTCTATCCAAAATGTTATCCTGCTTTTTCTGTTCTAATTTCATAATATTCCCCTTTACTCTTTAAACATGCTGCTTGGGCTGCAAAGTCGACATGATTAGACTGAATGGGAAACAGACTGGTCCATTTCAAGTCCATCAAATTTATCTGGAATAAAAATTATGCTTGGATCAATGAAGTATGTACAGCGTAGTTTGTGAATTTATGCAATTACATTGCTTGAAATTTTCTGACTGTGTCAGGTTTTTGAACACAGCTACGACTCAGTAATCAAAACTGCACAATTTAGTGAGGAAGTTAGAGTTTGCATTTATCTGACTGTTCTTAGACTTTCTCTCTTTCCTTATATAACTGAAAAACGCCAGCTATTTACCACAGGTTTTATTTTACCAGTGATCCTCTTATCAGTGGATGCAATCTTTGGGTCAGTTATACCCGCTGTCACCGGCTATAGCTGTCCATCTTAAGCCTCAGCTGATTTAAATCAAACAAACGGCCAGCCCATAGTCAAAATTGACCCCCTTTTGTTGGAAACGGTAATACACTTTGACAAATACCTATTCCTTAGTCAGTTACCAAATGTAATATAAAAGCCGCTTTCAGATTTAGAACTACATGAAATCTGAAACTTTTTTCAAAATTTATTTTAATTCACTCTTTTATTAAATGTAACAACCCAGAAATGTAGTGTAAAATGTGTGTTGTGTATCAAATCCTTGTGACTAAAATCTGGTATTACTTCTTCCATTTTTAACTACAAAAGCAGTTCTACGAAGCCTTCTCTGGCAATACATTTTCATTTTGTCTTTATTCGATTTCTCATGCAGATAAAGCAGGGGACATCTTGTTGGAACAACATTTACTGAATTGACAACACAGGATCAGAATATTAAGAGTAAGTCATATCATTATCAGGAATTACATTAGCTGCTGCTAGCGTTAATTTCTTCGTGGAAAAGAAAATTGATTTGTATTGACCTCGACTTAGTGGCTTACGCAACTTTAAAAAGAAATATCTTGTCAGTAGATGTTGCTGATTGTCAGTGACTTTCTGTCCTTAGAATACAAAATGTACCTTGGTGCTGAAAAGCTGATATGCAATAATATTCAAAACCCTTTTGTATGCATATCATATTGAATTATGTAGCCTTATTTTCGAGCTCATGCACTATGATTACAGTGGCAACCAGAATTCAGGTTCAACTGGAAACTGGCCAAAGTCTGACCTTTTAAAAATACAATTGCTTGAATTATGCATTCTGAATAGGCGCTGGTGACCCATTTCACACTGATGTCAGTCTGAAGACAAGGCCATTTGTGGTGCACAATCTCAGCATTCTATTTGATCCTGAGTTGAGCTTCTAACTCATGTCTAGTTCATAGTCAAGCCAGCCTCCTTCCATCTCTGGAGCATTGCCCACTTAGGCTCCTACCTCACCACTCTGACAACAGAAATCCTCATCTGTGCTTACTAATCATCTTGCAGGCGATAGGATCACAATATGACTTTATTTGACTTTGCTTGCAGCTAAAGCAGGGAACACCTTGTTGGAACAACATTTATTGAATTGACAATACAGGATCAGAATATTATGAAGAAGTCATATCATCATCAGGAAAGACAGCAAAGAATTGTACAGCATAGAAGGAGGCCATTTGGCCCATTGTATCAATGCTAGTACTTTGAAAGAGCTGTTCAACTGCCTTGTTCCACCCCCATTGTTCTGAAACATTTCCCTTTTGCAGTATATAATCAACAATAACAACTTGCATTTACATAGTGCCTTTAATATAATAAAACATCCCAAGATGCTTCACAAGAGCATTAAAAAAATTGACACAGCCACATAAATTAGAGGAGATGACCAAAAGCTTGGTCAAAGGGTTAGGTTTAAAGCAGCATCTTAATGGAGGTATTACGATCCCTGTAGAGACCAACAACTTTAAACAAGAGATTTAAATTCCCAGTGACCAACTTAAAGGAATTGTGTTATGATCCCCAAAGAGACTGATAAAAAGAAATTTGAACTTCCAGTTAATCACTGAAACAGATGACACAAGATTTCACGTTTTAAGATTTTTACTGTAACAAATGATTAAAAACATGATTAAAGAAACACTATTTTTATAAGCAGCTTAAGCTACAGAAAAGAGTGTTTTTTTTAATACTTATCACATATCACAGTCGCCGCAGAATTATAGCCCTTATAGCAAACAGCTCATCGTTGATTCCAGCTCCCGCTTCACTGAGCAGTAACTTTGAATGACCTTTCTCCAGGTGCTCCCCTCAGTTTTCAGAGAGTTTCCCACATCTACTAACAGCAGTAAAGCTCGATCCTTCTCAAAAATCCAAGATTCCTTAGTTGGCTGCGGCATGCATCTTTTTGACTCTAGACTGTCTCCCTCTGCCATTCAGCTTTGGTTCACATTGAATCTACAGCCTCCTCTCTCTGCTGACCACACCAACTGCTGTTCTTTTCCTTTCTTGCTCTTCTCAACTGCCCAAAAAAGCTTGGAGCCAGCAAGTCTATTTACTTTTAGCACAGTTCTTCCCTTTGTTTCCAGTTCTGAGAATTTCGTACCTTGCTCAGCAGGTCCCTTGACTTAGCCAGGCTTGCTGTCAGGCAGGATTCAGAATGTTCCTATGACTCCCTTCAGTTTAGCCTAAATTTAAAGACACACTCCAAAACATAGTAATCTTATAAACCTTATAATTGTAACAATTGCTCGACAAAAGTTCAAGTTTTAAGACTTCTACTGTAACAAACAAACTAAAAGCGACCTCAACTAAACATTACCTAGTAGGCAACTAATACTCTAAACTACAGAAAAGATAACCCTAAGCAATGTCTTAACACAGTCGATAACCCTACACCACGTATATTTGTATATATATATATATATATATATAAATATATATGTATATATATATACACAGCACACTTGCCACAGGATTACAGTCTTTATAGGAAACAGTCCATGGTCACTCCCAGCTTTCAACCAGTTCACACCTCCCCCATTTTGTTGAAAGTCCTCTCCTCTAGTCTCCTGAGAACACCCAAATCAACTTTCAGCAGTAAGTTACACTCTGGTGATTTCTTCTCCCAGCCTTGCAGGGAAAATCTTCCAAAGTCTTCAGGTTGCCATGGATTGCATCTCTTCACCAGAGACTGCCCTTCCTCCCACATTCTGTCTAGTAGCTTGCAGAGGACCAGCAGACTTCTCCTCTCTGCTGACCACACCTTTGGCCTGAATTTTTCTCTCATCGTGCGCGCGCAATCGGTGGGCCTGGGAACATCCCACGGCCGCAATTTCACACTGGCTAGCTAATTAACGGCCATCCAGTTGAAATGCGTGCTGAAAAGCTCAGTGCTGCCGGGTGAGGGTTGGGCACCGACGTCACCATGGACGTGGGCACTCGCTTCCACTGAGTTCCCTGAAGGCAGACAGCTGCTTCAGGGAGCTACATGCCTGCAAATAATAAAATAAAGCACAAAAAATGTCCATGCAGCACAATCAAGCACCTGAAAGCATACCTCATAAAAATGCTGACCCCAGATATTTATTTTTATTTTATTTCCTAACCAAGATTTCATCCTACCCTCAGATGAGGTTTAATCAAAAATGTAAAAGCCACCTGGCCCGTCTGTCAACCACAAGATTGGACAGGCCACGAAAAATCGCATTCAATTGCGCCATAAATGGACTTAAATTCCCGCTTAATTGTTGACAGCTGCGCTTCCGACTGCCCCGCATGCCCGCCAAGCAAAATATCGCGCGAGCGTGCAATGACATCGGAACACTTGCCTGATGTCATCTCATGCAATTTTACGCCCGTTCAGGTCAGGCATGCACCTGCCCGTGGATGTAAAATTCTGCCCCTTGTCTTGTGAGACTTCTCTAGCTCTCTCTCTCTCTCTCTGTCCAAAACTCTGAAACAGAAAGTCTGTCCACAGACAGTCCAGCTCTCCTGCCTTTGTTTTCAGGTGTGAACATTTCCCCCCTACTCTTAGTAAGTCTCAACCTGGGCCCCAGTAACCAAGCCACACGGTCTTATTGCTAGACAGAATTCATAACAGATCAAATGAACCTTTTCCCACTCCATCTCACCTTAAGTTAAAGAAATGGTTTAAAACATAACAATCTTATAAAACCTCACATTTATCACAAAGGAAAGAGAGATAGAGAAGCACAGAGGTTTAGGAAGTGAATTTCGGAACTTAGGACCTTAACAGCTGAAGGTAGAACAACCAATGGTGGAGCAATTAAAATCAGAGATCTTCAAGAGATCAGAATTAGAGATCAGATATCCTGGAGGGTTGTGGGGCTGCAAGAAATTACAGAGATAGGGAGGGGTGAGGTCATGGAGGGATATGAAAAAATAGGATGAGAATTTTAAAATCGAGGTGTTGCTAAACCAGGAACCATATAGGTTAGCGAGCACAGGGGTAATGTGAGAACAGAGTTTGCTGCAACTAAGAACATGAGCAGCTGAGTTCTGATGATATAAAGTATAACAGTAGTTGTAACACTGGACAGAGCATTGAACAAGAAATTTGTAACAAAGGCAATGTAATAGTATGGAGACTTTAATTTTCATATAGACTGGACTAATCAAATTAGTAAAGGAGGTCTGGAAGACGAGTTTGTAGAATTTTGTGACAGTTTCCTGGAGGAATAGGTTGTGGAACCAACTAGAAAGGGTCATGAGGACTCGAAACGTCAACTCTTTTCTTCTCCAGGCAAGTTCTGTCGAAGGGTCATGAGGACTCGAAACGTCAACTCTTTTCTTCTCCGCCGATGCTGCCAGACCTGCTGAGTTTTTCCAGGTAATTCTGTTTTTGTTTTAGAAATAAAGCTATTTTATATCTAGTATTGTGCAATGAAGCAAGGTTAATTAGTAATGTCATTGTAAAAGGTCCACTGTGAAATAGTGATCATAATATAAATGAGTTCCAGGTTAAGTTTGAAAATGATATACTCCAATTACAAACAGAGACAAGAGAAATTATCATGGGGACTGAGGAAATGGCAGAGACTTTAAATAAATATTTTATGTCTGTCTTCACAGTAGAAGACACAAGTTATATACTAGAAATAGAGGGTAACCTAGGGGCTAATGAGACCGAGGAAATTAAGGTAATTAGTATCAACAGAGAAAAATTAATGGAGAAACTCAAGGGACTAAAATCCGACAAATCCCCAGGCCCTGATAGCCTACATCCTAGGGTTCCAGAAGAGATAGCTGCAGAGATAATGAATGTGCTGACTTTTATTTTCCAAAATTCCCTAGATTTTGGAACAGCCCCTGCAGATTAGAAGTTAGCAAATCTAACACCGCTATTCAAGAAAGGAAGGAGAGGAAAAATGAAACTACAGGCCAGTTTGCCTGACATTAGTCATCGGGAAAGTGCTGGAATCTACTATTAAGGAAGCCTTAACAACGCACTTAGAACAGTATATTATGACTGGAACAAGTCAATATAGTTTTACACATGGCAGATGAAATTTCTGGACACTGCACATTAGGAAATAAGTGAAGGCTTTAGAGGGACTACAGAAAAGATTTACAAGAATGATTCAAGGGATGAGGAATTGAAGTTGCATGGATAGATTGGAGAAGCTGGGGTTGTTCTCCTTAGAGAAGAGTAAGAGGAGATTGGATAAAGGTATTCAAAATCATGAAGTGTCTAGTTGAAAGAGAAAAACCATTCCTATTGGCAGATGGGTCAAGAACCAGTGGGCACAGATTCGAAGTCATTGGCGAATCAAAGGCGACATAAGGACAAATGTTTTTGTGCAGCCAGTGATTATGATCTGGAATGCATTGTCTGAAAGGTGGTGGAGGCATGTTCAAAGGTGGCTTTCAAAAGGGGATTGGATAAGCAGCTGAAGGGAAAAATTTTCCAGGGAAAGGATAGATGAGTGAGACTAGCTAAATTGTTCTTGCAGAGAACTGGCACATGGCATCCAGATTCTTGCTGGACTGTTATTGCCATCCCATCTATGTTACAGCAGCATGAATGCACTAATGGGATTCTTTAAATAAAGATGACAGCTACTGGCGGGCAATTTATAGCTTCTGGTTGACAGAAATAAATTAAAAAACTTATCACTCTTCCTCAGAAATTTTCAAGATAAAAATCATGTTCCCAGAAACTGTCACTTTGAAAGATAACTTCTGGCCTGCCATTAGACTTGTCCATTTGAGGTTCCTGTTGCTTTTAATTCTCAGGCAATACCTCAACATCCTTTGGGTTGTTGCTGCACCCAAGAATGCTCCTGTTTCATTAGAATGAGCCACAACAGGAAGGTTGGGTGTTGAAACAATCGGATAAGCGGGGCATATTTCAGATGCACTGCATACTAATTGAGTCCAGACAATGTTGGAAGAGGAAGCTTGACTCAGTATTTCTAACATTTGGGAATACATCAATTGGAATAGAAAGGTTACACGTTGACAGGAGTAAAGTTGTTACAACATTGAAAGGCTTCCCTGACACTTCAGCACCAAATATTCTGCAGAATCTTTAGTATGGCAATATTGATCCTGCTCACTCCTCAAGTAGTTATCATTTTTTCATTTTTAAGAATGCAACATCTAGTTGAAGATTTTTGAGTAAATATTCTTACCATTAACAGAGTTATTAAACACATTGGGATGGAACAAAAATTGGACAATTACCAAACAACTGTAAGATCCACCTCAATGCTCTTTATCTGTCATATCACATAGAGTTTTCTAAAAAGTTTTAAATGGTTTTGGTGGTCATTTTGTGGTAGATGTTACTCTGTGGGTTGGCACAGTTGGGGCCTAAAAATACATTGCATTCAATGAGCTAGTCAAGGTTGTCTAAATCTTTCCCCACCCAGTGGTTTCATTTGCTACTATGCACGGTTTGGACGTCTAATTACAGAAACCAGTTATCCTTTGTTCTCAACCACAAGATTTTCTGACACCCAGGGAAGTACTGCCTATTTAAAAGAGGAAGATTACAAGAGAGTTTGTGTGTCGAAAACCAACACTTAGCTGAAAATTGAAACAATGTTCATACTATCCAAAAACTGGCTATGCAGTGTCAGTATAATGGCACATGGAATGTAAAAAAAACTCATTTTTCAAACTGACATCGTAATATTGGTTGAATATCCTGGAACTGGCCCTGCATTCAGGATACAGCTGCTGCACACTAACAGGGGTCAGGCTTCTCAGAATGTGCACACTCTTAAACACAACATATCTGCTTCCTTCTTTTAAAAAAAAATCTGCATTACATACCAACTTGTTTCATGGTTTATCATCTATAGATGGAAGAAAGTGCCTGCTCTTTTGTGGCATGTGCCATATACAAAGGGCTGGACTTTCCCCCCATTGATTAATGGGTGGGGGAAGGGAACTCCAACCAAGTCAGATTTCTAAGCAGTATGAGCTACAGCCTTTAGTAATAATGTTGTTTGCTTAAATGGAAAATGAGCAGCTCTAACCCAGAAACCTGAACCCTAATATTCCAGGGATGGTTACTTGGTGTGATTTTTGAGTCATACAATAATTGGGTATATGTGTATGATAATGTGATATCAATTTGAAAATGGCACCTCACAAAAAAGCGAATGAATTCTATTTTGAAAACTGATGTAAAGCTGATGTTCTCCAAATATTCAACATTCCTTAACGGAACTTCTTTTACATCCTTGCCACATGAAGAAGAAAATCATAAGAGTTAAAGGAGCTTGAATATATTCAGGTTTTTCTCAGGTAGGGGGTTCAATTCCAGGCAATTGAGCTTTGTTTAGCCGTGCTCAGATCTTAACTCTCCTGCTCTGAAATCCTGCTTATCACAGAGCAAACTGAAGTCAGATAAAGAGGAAGACTGAAAAGCAAGTGACCTTAAAAATCCAATCTATTTATGATGGTAGATTTAACAGAATGTTTGTGAATGAAAATAAAATGACTAATGAAAGTACTTGATGCAATGCAAATTTCTTCAAATATCATACCTTGGAATAGTTTGATACAAGTATCAGCTGCTCTTTTCACAATTCACCACAGTTTCTCCAAGCCACAGTGGACCTCATGGACCATTACAAAGCAGTGTCAGGAAAGACTTTGGGGTAAGTTTCTTGCCTAATTTTTTCAAGGTGTGGCAGTGAGTGAGTGGGCAGAAGTGAACAATCTTCAGAAATGGCAATCTTGAAGTTAATTACAGAAGTTGCTATTTTTCCTGAGAAGTTTATCTAGGTACATTTTGTGTTCTATTAATATTGCTTATGCAACTATATTCTACAATGTTGTAGATGACTAGTTGCTGCTTTGGCTGATTAGCACATACTGTAAAAGCACACATTTTTAAGGTGTTCCTAGTGTACAAAAATTGTCTCAAAGCATTTTATACAGTTGAGTAAAAGGGCAGACTGTAAGGGTGTGGGGAGAGCTGGCAGGAGGTAGTGGGGTGATGTGGGTGTGGGGAAGCATTAATAGCAATTGGGATTAGAGCTCCCAATAGAGGTTTTTAGCATGTTTCTGAAAGCTGAATGGGAAAATGGGTTTACGGAAAAAAGATCAATAAGGTCAGATGTGCAATGATTGAAACAGTTATTGCCAGAGACAGACTAGAGAATGTGGGGTAGATGGGTATCATAAGAATGTAGGGGGCAATGTAGGATAACATTATTGGAGGAACTCACTAAGGAAACGTTGTGTAAGTCCATGGAGCACCTGAAAGTAAAGACAAAGATTACACCAACCCTTTGAGATCTGCTATAATATGTGATAAAGTGCATTCTAAAAAACATTATAGTAGCGAATTACTATCTTTTGGTAGCATAACTTATCTTTTCCCCACTCTTGAAAATGGTATATCATCCAAAGAATAATAACTTGAAGAAGATTAGACTTTAAAATAAAGTTTAAGCTATGAGTTTGTATCAACAATGTAGCCTAAATCTTAGGCTGAAAGGTAGTATAGACTTCAAGTCTACATCAATATCAGACTACTGAAATTGAAACTTGGTTTATAATTTTCCTAAATTTTATTTTCCAAATATATAGGATTCAAATGCTGAATAATTTATATTGAGGGTTTAGTTATTTGACAGGAGAGACCGTTTCAAAACCTGAGAAAGAACTTTCTGGGTTTCATGAGGAATTTGACTGCTATTTAGAGGATCTTTAATGTGGAAAAATATTTGAAAGTTAGTTGCACAGATTTAGAGTAGTTTAACAGGTAAAATTCACATGGATTATTGGGAAATAATTTAGTTTTTGAATTTTATATTCTGCTAGAGCGAGAGCTTTTTTCTACAGCTTTAGTAATATATTGCAAAGATGAAAGCTTTTAAAAATGTGTAAAAGAATTAAAAATAAACCATTGATAGTCTTCTTGTAAGGTACTCAATTCACCGTGCCTTCATCTTAAAGAAACCATGGATTAAAAAAAATAAATAATCCATTATAAGATGAACAGAGCCTTTATTAAGCAGCACTAAGAAGGGTAATGATGTGTTTGGAAATTAAGGTGATCAAACATTTAATGCAACTCGCTCCTGTAGGCAAACAGCAATTTAAATGACTCAATTATGCATCCATTATCGCTCCCTATTAAACAAGTAGCTTTTTCTGCTCAATGTTTCTCCAAGTGTTCTCTAAAAAGAGAAAGAGAGCAAGCTAATAAACCACTAAACTAGTTAACTAAGACTACAAACGAGGGAGAGGAAAAAAAGATCCAGCAATATCTGCATATGCTTGATCCATAAATCACACTAATTAGTTTAACATGAAAATCAACTCTTCAATATTCTGTTAAATTATGCATTTACATATTAAAACTCAAATGAAGTAAAGATTGGTAGTCTGGGTCACTGCAGCAATAATGGCATGGACAAAAAAACTGATAAAACCATTTATTATGGTATGAATAACTAATTTCAAAATTTATGACATTGGATTTTAGTTCCTCTTGCCTTTATATATGCTAAGAAATTAGCACAGCCATAAATGGAGAGGAAATCAGTCTGTGTTATTTGCTGTCTGCCATTTGCAAATCATTATTAATTGCGCCACATCGCTCTTACATGGACAGTCTGCCTCAGCAGACAGGCATATCTCTTCATCAGGGCTGAGGCGTGAGCCCCGAAGAACCAATTACCCCTCTCTGGGCTGTATCAGATATGGAAGGAATTTTTACAAATTACAGAATAAATAGAATTTCCACACGTCGAATCGGAGAACCACAAACTCGTAATGAAAAACAATACATCACAATCAAGAGGACAATTCCATTCATAGGCCAATAGATTATGCTTACTACTCATAATCTTGCACCAGGCAATGACAAAGTGTGTTTACCTTTCTGAAGTATACTTAGCTAACATTTATTTTTCTATATAAAATGAAAAAATTAAACTACACTTTGCCAAGTAGTATTTAATAATTTATAATATCATGGTGAGAATATTTTTTGTTAAATCAAATGCAATTGACATGTTAGAACATACACTGTCAGAACTTTGCTCGTTGACCTCTTTCCTTTCATCTAAGGAATAAACCAATTTAACTCTTTCACCATCTGAATGAAATTGTGCTAGAGCTCTAAGTATAGCATTAAATTCTAATTACTTCTTGGTCTTCACAATTTTTGTTCTTTCTGTTAATGAACAATTTATAATGAATAACTTCTATCTTATTTTTCAGAAAATGCTACGCAAACAAGAAAATTAATTGATAAAATAAAATCATCTAAAAATGATCGTGGTGGAAGTATACAGTGAGGTAATGTTTAATGTTCAGTGACTAGTTTAAACTTAAAATACAGCCTAAGATTTGTGAAGGTGATGGATTAATTTACAAAACAAAATTTAAAAACAATGCTTAGCACAAATATGTTTATTACATGTGCATAATAATTTGTTAGATGATGTTGAAATGAATAAAATTGTTTAAAATTAATCATAAAAGAATATCAAATTAAAATGCTCAGTCCATAAATAAAGACTTCACAAATTCACTATGAAAGTTAGTAAATGATGAAAATGTCACCAGTTTCTTTGGTTGTTTTTCTTCCTTGCTTTGTTACTTCTGAGCTGTTAATACTATTGCAACTCTTTGATCTCCAGACACCTGTGACTACTTTCATACAGAAACTTCATGCCTCATTTCCAAACAGCCAATTTCATACAGATAAATTTTCCAACCACGGCCATCAAATAGACAGGCAAGCAAGCAATCAATAATTAACTAATATTTGATCAATCTCTGCATGAACTACAGGTTATTTCAGATCTCTTTAGTAGTGGTTGTTATAACTTGTGTAGGCTGAGAAGAATACTTCTATAGGTCGAAGAGCTAATGGTGATAAGATATCAAATGTAATACAGTTAAGATTTATTTTCAGCATGGTGTAATTGGTTTGTCTTATGAGGATTCACACACATGTAAACATGAAATTTGTACATCACATTGCACTATTTTTAACATATTTTCCATGTGTTGTTACCTGTGCTGTAGAATATTTGAAGCTTTTCTTTTGCAGAATTTGATTTTGAGAAGATTGTGACCAATGGCCCCGTAGTTTTTCAGAACTGGGGAGGGATTTTATCCTTGGAATGGTTTAAAGGTGTAAACGAGTATTCTGGATCAGTCAATGGGAAAAAACCACTATGTTCTGAATGAGTGAAGTGAGCATCTTATTTCTTTGTACCATGAGACTAGCTGAATGCTATAGCTGCATCATTCACTCGCTACAAGAGCTGAGAAGGCAATAAATAGTTCTTTGTGCCCACTGAGAGATAGACACTATTACAATCACTCCCCTGGTGCATAAAAAAAATCTCACACAGATTAGAGAGCCACCAAAGGGTTCTTTAAAAAAATGAATCAATATGTCTCCCAGACTAACCATTTCCTCAGCACAAGTAGATAGAAGTAATCCTCGTGCAGTCCTTTTGGAAACAGAGTTAGAGTTTAAATTGGCAGTTTGAAAACCATTAATTTGACTTTAAAGTATGACTGCTATGTTTCAATCTAGATCTAGAAGACACCTTTGTTCGGAGATGAAAAAAAAATGTATCCAAGTTCTTTATTGTAGATTTCTAGTATTAACAGTGACAAAAGAATCTAGACTATTGCAATCTACTGTTACATACCTTGGGCCTGCTCTTATGCTTGTCTGCAGCATTCAAGACTGATAGCATAATTTGATAATCAACCCTTAATGGCACAGATTACCTAAGCCTCTTAAAAATCATTGTGCTTTTACATCATTTACTTCTAAACCAGTGTGATGCATAGACCAAAAACATGAACATACTAGAGAATTTCACAAAGAACAAAGCACTGTGGAATCTATAGCCTGCAGTTTTTGCTACCTTCCACCCAGTGGTATGTCACTAATTGATCATCAGGCACCAGGAAACCAAGAGGACGTTAGTTGTGCTTGATCCTCTTTCTGTCAATTTTGGTGGCTGATGGAAGTGTCCAAGTTTTTGGCGGGTTCATATAAATGTCATGGCAATGGTATATCATTTGTGCTAATACACTGGCATCCAAGATGCTAGGTTGGATTTGACACTTACAGGTCCAGTTGAAAGCTACATTATTTTGCTATTACCAAGGACCCTGCCGTATGTTTTTGTGCAACTTGCATGAGGGGCTGCTATTATAGTCTTTCTCCCTCTTTTTAGAGAAGTTTCCCATTAGGAATTCTTCTCTATCTTTGCTTTGTGGAAAAGGAGGAGGAACAGCAATAAAGGGATCCCAAGATGGTGAAGCTGATTCAGAAGAAGATGACTATACACTGATACTCCACATCACAGTATATTGGTAGAGATGCTCTTACCAATATTTGACTAAGGAACAGTGGCACAGTGTTTGCATTTGCTTTGTTTTCCATAAAAGGCCTGTCGCAAAGTTATACTACATGCTGCAAAAAAGCCTGCAACCCACCTCCATCAATGGTAGTGACCTGCTCGTGGTCGTTAGGTCTCACTCTCTGTAAGTTCAATGCTATGGGGTCTTTTCAGATACCAGGCTGTCACGGAGAGCATCTGTATGAGCATCAGAGCATGCATTGCTTTTAAAAGATAGCATTTTCATTAGCTTTCCCATACACGATTGGCAGCAACAAAATGACAATTAAATTTTATTGAGTGGCAACATTCCCTAATGTCAAAGCAATCATACATTGCATCCATATGGCCATACGTACTCCATTAATTAATGGTCACCTGTACATCAACTTGACGGGCTACTTCTCTCTCTGGACTGGATTTTACCAGCCCTCTAGGGATAGACTGGGAGGCGAGGGGAGGGCCTGTAAATACAGAGGAAAGGCAGCTCATTAGCTCCACGATGGGTCTAAAGAGGTCAGAGGCATCCCCCAAAGAGTTGAGGCAGGGTTGGCCCCAGCTTTCTGGCATGTCATCGGGGCCACTGCTGCCCTGACAAATTCAGCCCACCATGTGCAACTTGGTTGCAACCAACAACATACCATTGTGTAAGGCAATACTTGTATCCCTGGACGTTATCATGATCCCTTTATTTCAAAACAGCCCACCATGCTTGCTCACTTTCCCCCATAAAAGTAACTCTCTCGGTGGATCCTCAGAGATCAAGGCTATTCTACAGCCAAGGCAGATGACATCTGTCAGGTTTCTCAGCTAGAGAGGAGTTATAATGAGTTTCATTCACCACAGGGCATACAAAGGCAGACTTTGGTTGCCTCAATCAATTTGATGTTGTCCAGCAGTACAGCCCAATGAAAACTTGTGGTGGTGGTGTCCTGCTTTGAACTTTTCTTAGGTACTATTTGAGTGGCAATAGTATGTCACATGGCTGGCAGCTGTGATCTTATGGGGAATTAGCTGAACAAAGCTTGTCCTCACCTCATGGCAGGTAAATCAAGGGATGAACCCACTTCGGGCTCGTGAGGCTGCATGGGCAGCCTAGCCCAGTGTCCTTCAGCTGCCTGTGCAAGCTTTGGAGGGAGTTGGAAGCAGGGCCAAAATATACTGTCATTCTGACAGTAAGCAGCAACATGTGTGTTTATTCCCAGCATGTCAATAAAATTTGGACACAGTCCCCCACATGGAAGAAAAGCACATCTGACAGTACTGCCATGTTTTGGGATTTTTCATTTTTTTGTTATTTCATGGAAAGGATATTGGAATGAGTTATATTTAACTGCTGTGTGTTAAATTTGGCCTATGGGTATATCTGTCAGTGGGAAAATTCCATTCACACAAGCCAGCATGAGGTATCTGCTGCGAATTTTCTCATTGTAGAAGGAATAGTTGTTTCGATTGAAAGGCCCATAAATGAATCCTCATTAAAATATTTCAGGCACGTAGCTACCTGCATTGTTCATTATCTGTATGCCTTTTCAGGGGCACAGGAAATCAGGTGCCTCTGATGGCATTAAAAGGGAGGTGCACTCTGGCTATAGACAAAAGGGTAACTTACCATATTGAAAAAAAATATGTGGAAGAGGTGCAGACTGGAAACCTAGGTTCATGGATGCCATGTTGGAGAGGCTCTGATCCAGGTAGTAGATAGGATGGGAATGATCTTGTTTGACCCAAGAGGGAGAAAGTCCTCCGGGCAACACCTCTGCCACCAGTAGGAAGAGACTATTGAGGAGGCAATGCCAAGAACTTAGCTCCAAGAGCATGGAAGCAATCATGTAAGAAGTTCAATTGCCTCACTAGAAGTGTCAAGGGAAAGGTACTTATTCTCTACTCACACCTCCACTACTCACAATATCCTCCTTCATTTCCCTTCACCTCCTACAATCACTGTACCACACTTCATTTCATGTCCTTCTTCTTATACCCTCAGACTCACCACGATCGAAATCCTCACTTTCCTACACCTCACTGCATACCAACGTTTCAACCAGAGCAGGCAAATCCTCTACACACCTCAGAAAGATATTACTAACACAGCCCTTTCTTTCTTGCAGGAGAAGGAGGCTGAGCCCATGTGCACATACTCTTCACTGTAGAAGAAAATGTGCTGGCCATCAAGGGCAGAGGAAGAGTCATGGCCATGGTCATGGTGAGTGGCAACCATGGAGGAGATATTGCCAAAGCTTTCTTCACATTCTTGTTCTCTTCTTACTTCTATCATCTCCCTACACACACTATGTGATAAACTGCAGATGCTTTCACCAGCCACCTATTCCTCTGCTCTCCATTGATGCTTAAATTCTCAAGGGCAATTAGGGATGGGCAACAAATGCTGGTCTGGCTAGACCCCCACATCCCATGAACAAATAAAAAAAAATGTAACCTTCTCTTTCATTTCAGGCAAAGATATTGTGGAAACACCTCTGCCATTTCAAGGAGAGAAGACTTGCCTTTCTGAAGATGCACAGTCATTCGTTCTGACACTAGCATGCAACAACTCAGACACTGGCATCATGTGTACTTGAAAGGCCCTGGTGGTTAATGCTGTTCCTGCTTTTTCTACTTTTCATGCTTCTCCTTCTTCTACTGCACTTCATGCTGCCCTGGTGATGGTAACAGCTGGTCCCTTATGGTAGCAAAAGTTACACAGCATACAGCAGACAATGACAAATCTGGATACCACTTAGGGCTGCACAACAAAGCATCCCCTGGAATGGTCCAGTGAAGTCTTGGTTGAGCATATCAACTGTCTACTTAGGCGAGCTCTGTAGCTAGACCTGGGCTCCTGACAGGAGTCATATGCTAAGTTTGAACAGGATAATTCTTAACATTCAGTAGCCAGCTTGTAACCTAGTGGCCTGATTGGAATAACGGCAGCACAGGGGACTGTCACAGGATGAATGTATCATGTCTTCAGCCAGGAAAATTGATACAGACCTGCATAATGCTTTGCCTATGATTGTAAACAAGCTGACCGTTGAGGGAATAGAATCCCTTTCTATTCAGGTAGATGACAGGCTGATGCTGGGGAATTTGCAAGGCAATGTGCCTGTAGTTCATGTCACCTTGCACCCTGAGGGAACCTAATGCTCTCTTGTTCTGTTTATCACTTTTCATGAGGAGGGAGATGTCAAAGTTTCTCTTGGTGTAGAGAGCCTTGGTGACCTCCCTGATATAACAGCAGACTGTAGCTTGGAAGGAGTTCTTGGATAAAAGTTAAAGGCCATAGAAAACATGACAACCACAGACAGTGCTATCCATGCCCTGATTTGAGGCTCAAGTTGTGCCCGCAGCAGGTGACATGGTGCAGTGACAACTCGGTGAAGTGAAGGTGCCTGTGGCATTGCTCCTCAGTGAAGTTCAGCTAGAAGTGCTCCCTGGAAACCCGTTGGTGGTAAGGCCTCCTGCCCTTTTTCTCCCAGCAGCACCTCCTCTCTCCTGTCTTCTCAGCAATTGAGCCCTAAAGGCAGCCTGACCAGATCACCATGACTGCAGTCAAACTGTTTTGAAAGCAGCTAAAAGCAGTCCAGAACCACCAAACTTTCTTCTCCAAAGTCAGAAATCAGTTGTAGAAGTGGAAACATACCCAAAAAAGAAACACCCAGAAGTTAACCAGCAACAACAAAAATGTGTGTTAATACCATGCCTTTAAAATGGCAAAATGTCCCATGGAGAGTTATCAAAACCAAATGTGACACCAAGCTACATATGGAGACATTAGGACAGGTGACCAAAAGCTTGGTCAGAGATAGATTTTAAGTAATATCTTAAGGTAGGCAAGAAAGATAGAGAAGTGGAGAGGCTTAGGGAGGGAAATCCAGAGCTTGAGGCCTACGTAGCTGAAGGCATGGCCACCAATTGTGCAACAATTAAAATCAGGGATGCTCAAGAATCTGGAACTTGCTGCCTACACAGGTGATGGAAGCAGAGATAAATAATGTTTCAAAAGGAAGTTGGATGGGCATTTGAGGGAAATAAACCTGCAGGGATATGGGATAGTGTGAGGGAATGAGATTGACTGGATTGCTCTACAGAGAACCAGCATGGAATCGATGGGCCTAATTGTGTCCTTCTGTGCCATAATGACACTATGGGTCAAGAGGCCAGAATTGGGGAAGTGCAGATATCTCAGGGAGTTGTAGAGCTGGAGGAGATTACAGAGATACATCCTAAAAAGACAAAACAACAACTGGTCTTAATGTAGTCGATGAGCCCCTTTATGTATAACTGGTGAAGGATCCTTGCTGCCTGCTAGCACTTGTATTTATATAGCACATCTAATATCCAAAAAAAGTGATATAGGGCTTCACAGATAACTGCAAAGAAAACAGCCAGGAGGAGAACCATTAGAAATGGTAAGCAATAGCTTGGTTAGTGTGGTGGTTTTGAGAAGGTTTTTTTTTAAGAAGAGAAGTAAACAAGAAGTGAATAGATGGAGAGATTGGAGAAGGGAATTTCAGAGATTAGAATCTGGGTGGTTGAAAGCTTGACCAATGTTGGGTAAAGGGAGCAGCAATGCACAAAATACTAGCATTACAGGAATGGCAAATTTGATATGTGGGAGCAAAATACTGGACTGTAAAAGATATAAGAAATAGAGTGGAGCAAGGTAAAGGATGATTTTTAAAAAATCTTTGTTTTTGGCTGTTTTTCAGGTAATGATGTGTTCTTGTTGGCCAATGACTCATCAAGAAAATATATTGATGGACTGTAGCATTGACAAAATAGGTCTCAACAATTTTTAATCTACTGCTGAATACCAAGATTTACCTAAAACAGCAAATACTTTATGACTTTTATGCCAATGGATTCAAAGATTAGAAAAGTGGAATAAAAATCTTGAGGCTACATAATACAACATTAAAAGTGTATTCCATAATTGAAAGACACTACAGCTTTAAGCTTTAAAACCTACAGTAGGATTTTAACTTCAGATCATTAAATATGTATATCCTATTACATGGCTTGTTAGATTATTGAACCCTATTGACTGAGGATAAATTTTCAGCGATGCTGTGTGCAATAAATTCATTCAAAGATAATAAGACTCAATAATCAAGCCAACCATGTAATGCTACACTATTATTAGAAATGTCGTATTTTATACTTATTAAGCTTTTGTACAATTCAATTTTTAAAAATGTTTAGAAGAGATATTTTAGAGAATAGAAAGTTTTAAGCACTACAGTTATATTGTCCTTTTGATGAAAACCTAGTTAAATGTCTATTTTCCAGTTTCATTTACAATCCACTAACAGGGAACTTGCTGCTTTGAAACATGTATTTTCTTTGTGAAAATGGGGAAAAATAACCAATTATTGCACATCCGTAAAGATAATGCTCTAATATTTCACTGGCTGAATCAGTTAAGTGGTATAAACTATAAAAAGTCAGTAATCTAGCTTTGAACTAAGCCTGAGTAGCAGGTTCAGAAAACACTTTTCCTATCAGATCTTGCATGTCCTTGCTGGGAGGGAATTGGACTTTATCTACAATGCTACATATCTGCTGAGAGCATGACGTAATGTATAATCGTGGTATGGAGTTTTCAGATATGCTAATTAATTAATGGGGAAAGTACCTCTTCTGCATTTTAGTGTGTTAGTTACCTCCTAAGTTATGTTTAGTCAATGTTGATTTTAGTTCTTTGTTACAGCTAAAAGTCTTGAAACGTGAAACCTTGTGTGATGCTTTCCATTGGTTGCTGGAAAATTCATATCTCTTTTTAAAAGTTTCTGGTCTCTACAGGGATTGTAACAAATTCGGGGTTCTTGCAGGATTCGAATCCAGAGGCTGTAAAATAGGTACACTGGAATTTTCAAGAATTTAAACAAACAAAATTTTTCATTTACTTTTGCTGTATTCGATGAAGAGTTAACATGGCTACATTCAATACTCAGGTGTTTCCGGAGAGAGATAACGTGTCTGCTAATGCCTTGCAATAGTTAACAAAGATTAATTTGAAGGCTAAGGGTCTTCTGGTGCAGTGGTAGTGTTCCTACTTCTGGGCCAGAAGCCCAGGTTCAAGTTCTACTCCAGGACTTGATAGCCAAGGAATGTGCATGCGTAATTTGGTCAAACAGGTTGAGTACCAGCCTTCCAATACACCTGATGGCAGGTGGTACGATTGGGAGAGTTTCCTGGTCAGCCATACTGCAGAAGGCAATGGCAAACCTCTGCCACTTTGCCAAACATAATTATGGACCAATCCAATGGAAGGCTATGGTTGCCAATGCCCCCTTAGGGCATGGCCCCTGAAGGAGCAGGAGGAATTTGGAGGTGATGGCAGAGAACGTAGGAGTCGATTTGAAAGCAGTGGCTAAAAAGGCAGAGATTGGCTTAGCAACTGAACTTTGAGGAGGAAAAGTGTGATCCCGATAGCATTCAGTTTGAGTTAGCTGGACTTCAACTACAAATGAAATAACTATAATTCGAAAAAGAAAGGAATGCAAAAACTTGAATTAGAATTCCAGGAGCAAGTGAACAGAAAAGTCTTGGGTTTCAAGGAGAAAAAGAGAAAATAGAACAAGACAAATTAGAAAGAAACTATGAACTTGACAGAAAAAGGCTTTAATTACATGAACAGGAAGTGGCAGGAAAGCTTGAAGATGATTCAGACTTAACGCCTGGATTTGATTTGGCAAATAATATTTGCTTAGTGCCTAAATTCGGTGAGAGGGGATTTGAAATATATTTTATGTTATTTGAAAAACTTCAATGGTCAAGAGAAAGTTGGATGATCTTATTGCACAGCATGTTCGTGGAAAAGGTTTTAGATATTTACTCATCTTTTTCAGATATAGTCAGTTTATTATAATAGTGAAAGCTGCTATTCTGAATGCCTAGGAGTTAGCGCTACCACTGCACCAGAAGACCCTTAGCCTTCAAATTAACCTTTGTTAACTGTTGCAAGGCATTAGCAGACACGTTATCTCTCTCCGGAAACTCACGGTATCTTTCGCCGGAAACACCTGAGTATTGAATGTAGCCATGTTGACTCTTCATCGAATACAGCAAAATGAGAAATTTTGTTTGTTTAAATTCTTGAAAATTCCAGTGTACCTATTTTAAAGCCTCTGGATTCAAACCTGCAAGAACCCCAAATTTGTTATGATCCTTGTAGAGGCCAGAAACTTTTAAAAAGAGATATGAATTTTCCAGCAACCGATGGAAAGCATCACACAACAAGATTTCACGTTTCAAGATTTTGAGCTGTAACAAAGACACTAAAATCAACATTGACTAAACATAACTTAGGAGGTAACTAACACACTAAAATGCAGAAAAGGTACTTTCCCCATTAACTAATTAACATATCTGAAAACCCCACACCACGATTATACATTACTTTGCTGACTTTGGTGAATACACTTAACCCATTTGACATAACAAGTGGCGTGAAGCAGGGATGGCCTCTGTGCTCTTCAGTATATTCTTTGCTGTCATGTTTTCTTGGGCATTTGAAGCCCAAGACACCAGACTAACCTGGATCTGGAATCCATTGGGCCTTCTTTTTCTTCCTTGTTGTGGTCCCGGCAATGCCCATTAATGCCAGGACTGATGGAGCAGCCGACCAATTGGATTGGCCGGCAGCTCCTGAGGGCAGAACTTCTTCCTACACTAGCCCCATTTGGCTTGCCAGCCACATGTTATGGCAGCGGAGTGGGCTGGCGTGGAGTGGGTTAGCTCCAAGTCTACTCTGCTTCCAGGGGGTGGGGGGCAACCATCCACTTTGCAACCACCACCCCCCCAACCCTGTAATGTTCTGCCCATGAGTTAATGGCAGTCAGAAATGAATTAAAGCGGTCTGAATTAAACATGCGGGCAGAGCCTGCGAGATGTATGACAAAGCAGATAGCAACAATGCTCAAAGATGAAACAAAGGAAAGAGGTGTTTTGAAAAAGAGTGGAACATCTGCAACCAACACTGACAACTTAGAGCTGCAAGGAAGAATCCATGTTCTTGAACATAAATTAAAATTTCAAAATGAAGAAGCAGTCGCTCGTGCTAGAAAGGAATTAGACAAAGCCCAAACTAAATGGGAAAACGGAAAGCAAAGAAAAATTAAAAGAACTTATGAACTGACTGAAAAAGAGTATCGAGGTTTTTTGGTTGATTATCAACATAACCTTAATTAAGTTCTTAAAGTAGCTAAAGAGGATTTTACACGACAGAAGAATGAAATGCGTGCATGAGAAGAGGCACTGTTAAATTTGCTTCCCTGGGAAAAGGTCACTGAAGAATTAACTCATGGAAATAAACTTAAAGATAAAAGTATCCTGGATTTAAACAGAATAGAGTAAATTCAATTCAATGACAAATTGGACGTGTGGCTTGTTCAGACTTCCTTCACATACTTGGATATTAAAAAAAACATGCAGACATGGAAGCAAATGGAGATCAGGAATTAAAACCTGAACAGAGTGTTTCAGAGTCTGTTTTAAAAAGTGAAAACCCTGGTGACAATTTAGTGTCAGACTGATTACACCATCCTCCTTCAACGCATCTCCATTGTCATCTGCTAGATGGGACTGCACTTGCCTGACTCCATTCTTATCCATCTAATTGTAACCAGAAAATTGCCAACAATGGCTTCTCTTCCCACCCCTAATGTCCCCCAAGAATCTATCCTTGACCTCCTTGCTGCCCTTTGGTGACATCATCAAAAATATGTCAGACAACATCTAGCTCCGCCTCACCACCACCTCTCTCGACCCCTCCACTGTCTCTGAAGTGTCAGAATGCTTATCTGACATCCAGTTCTAGATGAGCAGGAATTACCTTCAATTATATATTGGGAATACAGATGCCATTTTTTTCTGTACCATTATAACTTCCTCTCTGTCACCACTGATTCCATCCCCCACCTTGGTAAGAGCCTGAGGCTGAGCCAGACTGTTTACAACCTTGGTTTTTGTGTGTCATATTTGACAACAAGATGAGCTTTCAACCACATATCCATAGCATCACTAAGACCGCATATTTTTACCTCAGTGACACCGTCCCCTCTATTCCTGCTTCAGCTCTTCTGCTACTGAAAATCATATCCATGCATTTGTTACCTCCTGACTTGACTATCCCAACGCATTGCTGGTCAGCCAACGGCTTTCTATCCTCAGTAAACTTGAGGTCATCCAAAACCCTGTTGCCCGCATCCTAACTCAAACTAAATGCCACCACCTTATGCTCGCTGACCTACACTGACTCCCACTTAAGCAGTGCCCCAATTATAAGGTTCTCATCCTTGTTTTCAGATCCCTCCATGGCTTGGTCCCATCCCATCTCTGTAATCTTCTCCAGCCCCAAAACCATCAGAGATATCTGTGTTCCTCCAATTCTGGCCTCTTCAGCATCCCCAATTTTAATTGCTCCACCAGTGGTGGCCATACCTTTAGTTGCCTGAGCCCTAAGCTCTAGAATTCCCTCCTTAAACCTCTCCTCCTCTCTACCTCACTTTCCTCCCTTAAGGCAGTCCTTAAAACCTACCTTTTCGTTCAAACTTTTGGTAATTTGTTCCAATGTCTTCTTAAGAATCTCCATGCCTTATTTTGTTTTATAAAATGCCTTGGAACATTTCATTACATTAAGGACACTATGCAAATACAAACTGTTGTTATCACAATGGACAGCTGCAGAATGAAGGCATCATGACTGCTGCCAAGATAATGAGCATTCACCAGCATGACACAGAGCCTGTGGTCGTACACCAGTTGAATACAAAAGGAGTGAAATCTTTTTCAGTTCATGAAAATGGCTGATTTCACAGGTGTACAGAAGTCAAGATGCATGCTGTCAATGGCACCTTACAACATTGGAAATCCTGCAAACGCTTATGCTCACTCTACCTGCTTGCTTCTGCCAAGAAGGAATGAGATGAAACAGTTTCTCTCAGTTTAGAAACTCTCAGTCCAGAGTGCAAAATGTTGCTTATATTTCCAGAAGCTGCCTGGAAGGAGCCAGACACCTAAAAGAGGCACAGTAACCTTGACAGCAATTCTGCATGGCACGGACAGCTAACAACGCACTGTTGTCCTATCCATGCTTAGAGGTTGCAATTGCCGCTGCAGAAATTGGAAGATTTTAGTCACAAGCGCTTTTGTGAGGTGATTGTCCTTGCTGAAGTTGACCGTCTGAACACCCTGGGTGGATATGGCATACTGTTGAGAGTCCTTTTCATCTTTCTCCTTCCCCCTCTCATAGCTGCTTGCTCTGCTTTGCGCAGCCTCTTCATTCTCCCTGTTATATCCAATTCCCAGAGGAAGGCCTACGAGGCCACCAATGGAAGCAACTTCTTTCAGCACAAGATTTTAAATAACCAAAAAGTACTTCAGCAGACCACTCCCTGTAGACTATTCAAACTTTGGCAAAGAACAGGAAAGCTCAGCTGTGTGAGGTAAAGACGCACTGGTTGGTGTGTGCAGTTGAAAAATGGCAGTGCTGATATCAAATTATACTGCTGGTGGTCATTAAGTGTGCGTGCAAACCTCATTACTAAGATGGTGTCCAAATCAATTCTTGCCAATACCTGTGTACATGCATCTTAGACCATTTGTCGAACAATAGATTCCCATGAAGCACTAAATAAACAGGTGCCACACAGTCCAATTTAGCCCCTCCTACAGTCTTCTCTTGGATCAGTTCTTCTTTTCTAGTTTCACATTAGGTTTCTGTATGGGCTTTTTTCTGTAGGTGGTCATGTTCACAGAACATGTACAGAAAGAAAACATCTCCACCATTTCGGCATCCAATTATATGACAGCAGAAGAAGTTATATTTGACTCGAAACATTAACTCTGTTTCTCTCTCTACGGATGCTGCCAAACCTACATATTTCCGGAACTTTGTTTTTATTTATAAACATAAGCCAGAATTTTTTGGCCCTGTCGCAGCGGGGACAGGGCCGTAAAATGTAGCGAGCCATCCTAAGCTCCATTAATTTTGGCAGCACCATAAAATTCTGCCCATACACGACCTGGCTGGCATTAAACTTCAAATAATAGTCCGCTACAGAAAGTAACCAGATTTAAAATGATACACTAAAGTGATCACCACAAATTGTGCAGTTGAAACTTGATACAAGAAGAAAAAAGCTTAAAAGTTCTAGTTTCACTCCATATGGCTTCCAATTCTAGGCCTGGGTGCCCTTGTTCATCAATCACAGCAAGTTAACAGTACAACAAGCAATTAGGAAGGAAAATGGTATGTTAGCTTAATCACAAAGGGATTGGAATTTAAGAGTAAAAACGTCTTACTACAATTATATAGAGTCTTGGTGAGACCACACCCAGAGTGCTGTGTATTCTGTACTGTGTGATGTTTTGCTGAAAAGACTCACACTTTTATAGTGCCTTTCACAACCTCAGAACATTACAAAGTGTTTTACAGCCAAAGAAATTCCTCCTCATCTCAGTCCTAAATGGTCAGCTCCTTGATCTTTCTTTCATGAGATGTCAGCATCGCTGGCAAAGCCAGTATTTGTTGCTCTTCCCTAGTTGCCCTTAAGAAGTATTTGTTGTACATACATGTTAATTTTCTGTGATCCATGTACAAGGACAGTCAGGTCGCTTTGAGTGTTTGAATGATTGTGAATCTTTGGAATTCCCTACCACTGAGAGTTGTGGTTGTTCAATTGAGTACATTCAAGACAGAACAATAGATTTTTTGGGTATTAAGCAGATTAAGAGATAATGGAATGGTGCGGGAATGTAGTCTTGAGGTGTGGAGATCAGCCATTATCATATTGAATAATGGAGCAGGCTTGAACAGCCAAATGGCCTACTCCTGCCCCTATTTCTTATTTTCTTTTACAAGTGGCAATGCCGTCTACTATCATTCAGCAATCCAGCTTTAAAAGCAAACAAGAAAATCACACTGGCCCTAAGAAAGTATTTTATTTACAAAAGGGCAATGCTGAGAAATGTGAGCTACCTCATGTGGTTTGCATTATTAAGTTTAATATTTTTTAAAGTATATTTTAACATGGTGCTTGCTTCCTTGGAGGTGTAGTAACATTGGACAGTGTCCAATAATGTAGTTACAACATCACTGATATTAACATTTATGATATAAATAACACTGAAAAGACAGAATTATTCCAGGCATTAATTGTTTGGATGAATTAGAGTGAATTAGCATTTCATCCAATATTAATCCTATAATGAGCTCCAGTTATAGTGGGCTTCTGTCAGAAAAGCAATACAACATGATTTCAACACAGTTTCAAATACTGTGATATTTCAGTGCTCCATAATCACATTTCAGCTAATGTCAGCAACCAAACTTCTTTTTCTGCACTACAGAGTTTTATTCAGAGGATTATTTAGAGAAGTTCTGAGTGGCAAATTGTTTTTTTAAATGTTCCTTTTCCCTTCTCTCAGAGTTAGCCTCTAAATCCAGAGAGTCATTCAGGAGGATGGAACAATTCAGTATGCAGACATTTTCAGGTTACTCCTTGACAGAACTGGCAAATAAGCATGCTGAAGCAGATTGAAAATTGACATCTCAAGGAAAACCCAGTTAAGACTGGTGAACTCCACCTAAGGATACTTGAGTGAGATTATGTTTTGAACTCTGGCCTCCAATTTGAGAATAACATGGCCCAGATCTTCCAGTCTCCAGAGTGTCAGAGACCAGATGTACATCTCAAATGTGTGTCGGGTCCCTTTGGACGTCCTGATGCGCTGACCTCCATGGGAACTGACTGGGAAGTTTGAACTTCTAAGAGTAATTCCTGTGCACCCCAAGACCCTCCGCAACAATCTTTGATTCTGAGTTAGAGTCAGAGAATTCGGACAGGTCTGACGTACTTACCTGGATAGTTACCAAGAAATGTTAGATTGAAAAAGCTTAGTTTAAATCCTGGGTAACAATAGAATTGACCCCCCCCCACCACCCATCCCCACCAAATCCCCTGATTATCCCCCCCACCCCCCTGACCATCCGACTACCTGCCCAATCAGATCTGACTATTCCCCTGACCACGCTAATCACAGACTACCCCTCCCAACCACGCTAATTGCCGAATACTCCTCCTAACCTGACCAGACTACCCCTCGACCAGACCCAATTACCCCTCACCACTCGACTACCCCCAGACCCGACCTGACTAGCCCCTGACCTGACTACCGCTCCCGGCCTAACACAACTACCCCCCAACCCACCTACCCACCTGCCACCCAACCATCTACCACCCTACCCACCTGTCACCTCACCCACCTTACCTCACCCATCCACCCACTTATCTCACCGACCGTACTCACTTACCTCACCATCCTACCCAATCATCCACTCACTGATTCACCCATTCACTAACATCCAAATAGGACATATATTTACAGCAGCTAATGTTGTAAAAAGGGGATATGTCCAGTCATTCCCCCCTGAGGCTAATCCATTGCGATAGAGTTCTCCGATAGACTGCACACTCTGCATTTCTGGAGAAAGCAGGATTGGAAGACCCAGCCAGAAATGTGGAGCGGAAGATCTGGGCTAATGTTTCCAATATTGTATCAGCTGTTGCCAAAGACTCATTTTGCCAATATTGAAAACAATCTAATTTGTAACACTCCACCTTCTTTAGCTCCCACCATAGCAAATGCTATCTGCCAACTAAGTATGTGACCTTCTTCCAGGCCTCTCTCAATGATGGTTTGCGATTAGATACCAGGAGATAAGTAAAAGTAGCCTAAAGATTTACATTTCAAGTCTCTGTTTTCTGTGGCAAGGTGAATCATCTCTGCTCAATGATTCTCCTGTGCAGTCTGACAATTTGGGAACTTCCTTTTTGGGGTAGTCTAACTATGAACCAAAGTCTTCTCCCAGAGTGCTGGACTATTCCAGGGTGCCATGTAAACCCAACATGCTGTGCCATTGGGTTATTACTGATAAGTTCTCTGTAAAGATCACACATACAAGTACAGTTTGATTAAGAAGCAAATTGTTTCAATATTGCTGGAAATTGTAGTAGTATGACTTTTATCTGCCACTTTTGCAAATCTAAGACACTACTACATTGCATTCCCTGGCACTGTTATCCACTTTACAGGTACATATATTTAACATGTAAAGGAAATTTTAACCCTGCTCCCCAAGTCTCTGGAGTTAAGATCTCTCAGGCCTCACACAGACAAAGTTGGGATAGTTTTTCACATGCCTATTTCCTGCCACAATTTAAAATAGGACTTCTAGTTTATCCTCCTTGAAGTAAATAAATACCTTGTATTTTACCACGTCTCAATATCATCTTGATTTGCCAGAATTGTACTATTGATGGTTTTATATTCATTGATCAAAATCCAATGCTTAATGGATGATGGTATTCACAAGATGCTTCCTTCTTAATCAGAACAATTAAGAAAAATTGTTGCATAATGCAATATTAAAATCACAATACATTTTAAACAAGTGCAACGAATAGACTGAGTACAAAATAAAGCATCACATGAACTACACATAAAATGTTTTAGAATATAATAGAAGTCAAACACAATGCATCATGGAATGATGGAATGTATATTATGAACTATGATTCCTTGCATCAACTCATTGGAAAGAACTGAGCAGAGGAATGAGCCAGTCTTGGCTCAGTATTGTTGCCTCTGGAACAAAAGGGTTTAAGTCCCACTATAGGACTTCATTAAATTAACTAGAATGGCATTTCAGTGCAGTAATCAGGAAACGCTGCACTGTGGGAGGAGCCATCTTTCAGATTAGACAATAAACCAAACCCCACTGTCCTCAAGTCAAAATAAAGGATTTCATGGTGGTGTCTAAAAAATAGACAGGGTTGGGAGTATACCTGGTGTACTGTCCAATATTTATCCCTCAGTCAACATTACTAGAACAGATTATCTGGTCTTTTCTCATTACCGTTTTATGGGACAAACAAGCAAACTGGCAGCTACATTTGCCTATGTTAGAATAGTTACTACACTTCAAAAATGCTTATTTTGCTATGAAATACTTTGGAACATCCTGAGATTGTGAAAGGTATTCTAAAAATACAAGTCCTTTCCTCATGGAAGGAATGACAATGCTGTGGTGCAGAAGAACCACAGAAAGGAAAATATATACCTTACAAAATAATACAACCTATCTTCCAGTGTCACTGTTATAAAAAGGCGGATCTCCCTCATTGCCATGGGATTTGATTATTTCGATGACTGCATTCATTGTCGTTCTTCATGTGAGTCAACAAGAAACAGAAATGATCAATTGAAACCACAAGATTGTTCTCCAAGGTCATAACAAGAATTTCACAAATACCACAGGTGCTTCAAATCAAAGGAATAGCAAGCGACTTGAACACTGAATTTGTGAACTTTTGCTTTAATAGATCAGTTACTGTTGTTAATGTGCACAATGCATGTTTTTTCTGGACACTTCACTGTTTGCCTTTAACCTAGAAATCATTAACTTGAAGCCATAAGCACAAATGAATACCTTCCTAATATAATCTTAAACCTTGACTCAAGGTAGTTGACTTGTGAACCAGAATACAAAGACGTTTGATGCAAAAATACACATGTTCACTCACAAAAGTGCAGTTTCCTGTTTATCAGTTTATCAAGTGAAGTTGTAGGAAATAATATTAAGATCTTAAGACTAGAGTCATGAACCAACTTAAACTTATGCAAAAGGATTCTATGCAGTAGAGTGAGTAGGCTAATCTGGGATTCTCAACGATTATATGGGAGATCAAAGTAAACTGTTGGAACAATTTTAGAATGAATGCATTTCTATACTAATCCTGACGGGGTGCATTTTCCACATGTATGAAATATTTCCAATTCTCATATGAAGGCGGCAAAGTTTTGTTGTGGTGCATCTGTATTTTCAGCTTTATGGGTGCAATTTCAGGTCCAAAATGGCATCTGCGCCAAGTGTGCAAACTTCTGGGGTAAGCTGTGTCGGATGGCATTTTGAGTAGGTTGTTAGCAAGGGCTCTAAGAGCATGTGCTGGAAGTATGCAGATTAAGGAGATCAGTGTATCACTGACATGACTCCAGCGGTAAAATTTTCAACCTTAACACTCCAGCTAACTCTTTTAATACACAGCATTCAACAGCAGAAAGAACCCCTCATCAGCACTATTTAAAGGAATCATTAACTACTTTCAGACTGGTTGTTCATTGATTTCTACTGGCTTTTGCTGAAGGTTTGTATTGCTATTTAAAGTTGAAGAAATCCGTAGGGAGTGGTGTGACATTTGGTTCCCAATTCAAGTATTCTGCTTAGACCACTTGCTGCCAGTCATGAGCATAGTTTCTATCTCCCTTGCCCTGCAACATGACAGGGAGAATGAGCTGAGACAACAATGAGCAGGACAAGCTGCATGAAGGGACAAGGAGGACGGGAGAAGGGTTCTCAGCATCTCCACCCAAGGTCATCAGGGACCAAATCTCCTAACTCAACCTCAGGAGCAGTGTGTGCAACATCTCCATTTCACTAAGGAGATACTCACTAAGTTCTACCATCTGCCACAGGCAGCCTCAGAACAGGGCAAGGACAGCATTGCCAGTCTGTAAAGGTGACTGTAAAGGTGGCCATGAAATTTTTCGCATTGCACTCCTTCCAGGCTGTAGCAGGCAATATCTCCAACATCTCGTGCTACATTATCTATTGTTGTATAAATGACATCCACTGATGCTCTGTATGCAAAGAGAGGGGGATACATTCCATTCTCTCTTGCCAGAAAGAAGCAGGTGGCTTAGCATGTGGCTTCACCAGGATTGCAGGCTTCCCCATGGTGCAGGGTGCCATTGACTGCACACACGTTTATGGGCACCACATATAAATTCTGAGATGTACCTCAAACACAAAGGCTTCCACTCCCTCAATGTCCAGCAGGTACACAATCATACTCAGCAGATCATGCAGGTCAATGCTCGGTATCCTGGCCACAGGTATGATGCCTTCATTCTGCTCCAGTCCAGTGTACCACCAGCATTTGTGCCACCACTTAGAAATCAGAGGGTGACTACTATGCAACAAGGGTTATCTACTGACCACCTGGCTCGTGTCTCCAATACACAACCCACACACATACATAGGCACCATGCATATAATGAGACCCATGCTGCCATTCAAAATATCATTGAGACTACTGGGGTGCTTAAGCAATGTTCCTGCTGACTGCATCACTCTGGATAAGCCCTGTGGTAATTTTCAATGAACATGCCATGATTTGTCATGGTTTGCTCCATCCTGCATAACCTCACCATTATGAGAGCATGGCCCTCTTCACCAGGTATATGGTGAGATGCTGAGGAGAAGGAGAAGGAGAAGGAATGGAGGAGGAAATGAACACACTCCCTCTCCAACTGGTCTCCTTAATTGCAACACCAGTGAACCCAACCCTAATTCTCCATTCAACAACAGTCACACACCTTATCTTCCCTCTGTTACTGACCATCACTTAAGGTCACAATGCTGAAATAAAAGTTACCATAAAACAAACATTGAAATTCAATTTTATCAATCAAACTAACCAAAATTACATACAGAAATCAATTAACCAACACTGCACATTTTCTTAATGCCTATCTTTCATGTACCTATGCCTGTCCTATGCTCCTACACAGTGCTACCCCAGTGGCTACAGCAGGTTGATGAAAGGCTGCTGACTTCTAGTGAGGGGATCTGCAGATGACCTTGAAGGATGTCGACATATAATACTACCTCTTGAAAGTCTGGCTTTAAACTGTGCCACCTGAATATGCGAGCCAGCATTTTGGGCTGACTAGTTGATGGGCATCAGCAAGGAGGGGCTGGGCCCGTGGTGGTGGTGGTGGTGGTGGTAGTGCTGGTGTGTGTGTGCGTGTGTGTGTGTGTGTGTGTGTGTGTGTATGTGTGGAGGGAGGGAGGAAACAATGAATGCTGTAATCCTGAGGAAGGACAGCAGGTTTGTGTTCCACATTGCTATTACCATTCCCAGGTTGCAGTGCCCAATCGCAACAATCCCAGAAATGTGTTAGAGGACACAATGCTGGACTGCTGTGATACCCTTCAAATTCCTTTGCACACTGGTATCCACAGCTATAATGGCAGAAGTCTGAACGTGCATGGCAGCAAGCTGAGATTGCATGGCTTTAGTCTGAGCTTCCACTAAGGCTGTCAGACTTTGTGTGGCATCTGCTTGTGTTGCAATGGAAGCTGAAACATTAGCATCACATGCTGCATCATGATTAGGTTTGCCAGTCTGCAAACAAAGTCAGCCACTACTGTCATGTGAAAAGTATGGGCTCCAATTCTGCGCAAAGCCCTGCACCAAACTAACGTTGCACTCCTCTACGGTCCTTGAAACAGACTGCATGCTTTCTGGAAGGCTGGCCAATGTGCCAAACATTTTGTCATGCATGTCAATCAGTTTTTTCCTTTAGGTTGCCCCAATAAAGTCTTCATCTGAATCCACTGCAGCAGAACTCGTGACTGACCTCTTCTCCTGTTGAGCCGACATATAAGCCTTCCTTATCCCCTGCCCTGGCAGAAGGTCATTCATGCCTGGTGTCTTACTGTGTGAAGATCACCTTCTAATGCACACACTGTCAGTATCTGAGCTGGTGGCTATGAGTATGAGACTTAATGATGGTTCTTCTTCGTCAGCCTCTTCTCCTTCTTCCAAGTCTTTCTCCTGCATAGTTCCCTGGCCAGGTTGCAATTCCTGGGAAGCTGGTAGGAGAAAGGCACGAGGGTAGGGTTGCATTGGGGGGAGCTGAGGGGGGAGAAGTAGGAGGTGCATGTTTAGCATTTGCAGCTTGTAAAGAGATTGTGTGATAGTGGGGAAGTGGGATGTGAGAAAGAAGGTTAGTTATGAGGATACAATCACCGTTTAACATTTCAGACCCATTGTTTGCCATGGCCTCAGTCATTGCTGCTCGAACAATGGTGACCACAGTCTCCTCCATTGGGGTGAGGATATGCAGCCATGCTTGTTCCCTGCTGGTTAGCTGCTACTGCCTGATGTTGTATGGCATTTGTCCTGCAAGAGAGGGGGAAGTGTGTCAGTGAGGTTAGGGGAAGCTGTTGTGCTTGTCACGATTTAATAGCTGGCAGTATATGCAGTGTGAAATGAGGGTAAGGTGGAGCTATGAATGTAAGATCCGAGTCATGGTTGATAGAGGATGTGGGTAAGCGAATGAAGGGTCAGTGGTGAAGTGAGCATGTGTAAGGCTGCCCTATCGTACCATCTGCTTTTTCTGCTTGGGCCATTTTCCCAGCAACTTAAAGCACGTGCTCAAGCCAAAATGCACCTTCCCTTTAAGAGGTGCAAGTTGGCTTTAAGCAGTGCCAGGCTACGTTCAGTGTTGGTAACTTTTTGTTATTTTTACCCTATGGTCAGGCATGCAAGCCAGTCAGCAGTGCATTTAGCACTAGCTGCAAGCTACATTCATAGTAATGCGCAGGCAATATGCAGTCTGTGCGCTACATACATATGAAGGAACAGGCGTGGATTAATTGCGCATTGCGATTCCCGCACCTGTTTTCCAACTGCATTGAATTTTACAGGCAACACATTTTTCCTATAGTGTTAGACTTCCCCCAGTGATAGTATGCTTGCCTCATGAGTCAAAAGGTTCTGGGTTCAAGACTCACTCCAGATATGTGACATTAACCAAAGGGCAGCTGATCGATATAGCATGCCTTCTCACTGCCCGATCCCTCCGGTCTATTTTGAGGACAGGGCCTTAATTATCATGCTGTTGCTGAATATTGGGAGTTCTGCTGCAGCTTGCTGGATCAAAGCTGGTGCAATATTGGGAGGCAGGAAGGTAGGCCCAGCAGGTTAGCAGGGTCATTTTTAAAAAATTATTTCATGGAATGTGGGCATCACCAGCATTTATTGTCCTTTCCTAAATGTTCTTGAGAAGATGGTGATGAGCTGCCTTCTTGAACTACGGTAGTCCATGTGGTGTAAGCACACTCACAGCACTGTTAGGAAGGGAGCTCCAGGATTTTAACCCAAGTGACAGTGAAGGAACAGCGATATAGATCCAAGTCAGGATGGCTTAGAGGTGGACATTGCAAGTGGTGGTGTTTCCATGTGTCTGCTGCCCTTACCCTTCTAGGTGGTAGAGGTCACAGATTTGGAAGGTGCTGTTGAAGAAACCTTGGTGAGTTGTTACGATGCATCTTGTAGATGGTACACACTGTTGCCACTGTGTGTCAGTGGTGGAGGGAGTGAATGCTGAAGGTGATGGATGGGGTGCCAATCAAGTGGGATGCTTTATCGTGGATGGTGTTGAGCTTCTTGAGCATTGTTGGAGCTGCACTCATCCAGGCAAGCAGAGAGTATTCCATCACACTCCTGACTTGTGCCTTTTAGATGGTGGAGAGGCTTTGTGGAGTCATGGGGTGAGTCACTCACCACAGAATTCCCAGCCTCTGACCTGGTCATGTAGCCACAGTATTTATATGGCTGGTCCAGTTCAGCCTCTGGTCAATGGTAATGCCAGAATGTTGATAGTGGGGGGATTCAGTGATGGTAATGCCATTGAATGTCATGGGGAGGTGATTTGGCTTCTCTCTTGTTGGAGATGGTGATTGCCTGGCACTTAAGCGGCAAGTAACATTTGCGCCATACATTAGCCCAAGCCTGAATGTTGTCCAGGCTTTGCTGCATATGAGCACGGATTGCTTCAGTACTGGGGGAGTCACAAATGGTACTGAACATTGCGCAATCATCTGCGAACATCCCCACTTCTGACCTGATCATGGAAGGAGGGTCATGGGGCAGGAGGAGTATAGGGTGGCTACAACCTCCATTATTCTTGCTCCTCTTAGACCTATAAAATTAATTTAACACTTCCCTTTATAAATCTCTTTTGCATGCTCTACCCAGTGGTTATGTAAATTGCATTGAGCTCCTATCTACATCACAGGATTCCAATTTGCACAGACTAATGAGGCTCCCTACTGCTCTGGGGAGAATGGTAGTGGAGCAGCAATAAGCCAACCATCTCAACTGATACTCCACTGCAGCCCTATTACCACTAGGTGGCTATCCCCTCAATGTATCCAGTCCATCTGCCTCTGTAACCTCATCCATGTCTTATTTCCAGATTCAACTGTTGCAAAGCTCTCCAAACCAACCTCCCATTCTCCATCTTCTGGCCCGTCTCCTTAAGGACTCTCCATAAAGTCCACTACTTTGACCAACCTTTTATTTATACCTCCTAATATCTTTTTTAATTCAGCATTCTTTTTAAAAATTATGCCTGTGCAAAGAGTTTTAGGACAATTCTCTTTGTTAAAGGCCTCAGATATTCCTGTTCTACTAGTTTTTTTCATTTAGTGGAAAATGTACTATGTATCAGAATAAATTATTACTCCTGAATCATTTAAACTGTCCAAAAATTTTTTTACTTTGACTTAACTAGGTTAAATTTTCACCTCCGTTATTTTTTAATTTATACATTCGTATAACAAACTGTTCCGTGGCTGAGAGAATAGGCAGATGACTTTTTCAAGACCTTTATCAATGTAACCCATGAGCTGATCTGCTGCAAATGCACATGAACAGCTTGAGAAAATTTGCCTTTCAGTTTTCCATTTGCCCTTGTGGGGAAACACCTGGCCTCTGCTCTCTAACTAGCAAAACAGTGGAGGATTTTTCTCATTAACAAAGCTGATAAAAACATTGATTGCCAATGATAAAAAGGGCATGCAGGCATCAAAAACAAACATCAGAGCATAGCCACTACTGCAAGTGTTGTACAGATACTGAATGTGCTTGTACCAAATTCCTCATTTTATTTTATTGGAGGCATTAACCCATTTAGAGCTAACTGCCTCAATTAAATTAGCAGAAAGGAATTTGACATGAGTACATTAAATGTTCATGCAATAGCATTCACAAAAAGTAATTTCTACCCTTAAATTACTTCAAAGGATTGTTTTTGTGAAAAAATGTTTGACAAAGTTCAAACAGTCAAATATTATCTGAATTGTGATAATATAAGGCAAGTGGATAAATGTTGCATTTTTTTTGCAAATTACATCATTGCATTGCATGTTTGAAACAATCCATGTTTATAAAACATCTTTAAAGTAGCAAAATGTTTCAAGTTGTTCCACAGGAATGTTATCAAACAAACTTTGACACCAAGCCACTTAAGGGCAGATGAACAAAAATTTGGTCAAAGAGATAGATTTTATAGAGTGGAAGAAGAAAAGATAGAGAAACAGAAAGATTTATAGATGGAATTCCAGAATTTGTGGCCTTGACAGCTGAAATTATACCCCATGCCCATGGTAGAGCAATTGAAATTGGTGGTACTCAGGAGGGCAGAATTGGTGGGGCACAAATATAAGAAAAAGTGTAAGGGCAAGGATTAATAATGCCATTTAGGCATAATTAAGTTATTTGTTGAAGGCAAATTAAATGTAAAAAAAAAACTCATGAGTTTCCATAATAAAAAGAGAAAATCCTGGAAATTCTCAGTATGTCAGGAAGCATCAGTGGACAGGGAAAGAGAATTCATGTTTCAGGTCGATGACCTTTCATCAGCCTGACCTGCTGAGTATTTCAAACATTTTCTGTTTCTTTTTTGGATTTCTGGCATCTGCAGTATTTTGATTTTGTGTACATGCGTTTCCATATTGTGATTACTAAAACCAATGAAAGCTCCAACAGGTCCCGTAGCACTTGTAATATAAAATTGTAATATTTATATTCATCCTTGGAACATTGGGAATGAAGATAATTTTTGGAGTCCTGTCCATTTTTAATTTATATCATGAATATTAAAAAATCTCTGGAAAAATTATACAAGTGTTAAACAATACAAATTGTGAATGTTTCAAAATCTGCAAAGGATATTAAGTAGTGCACAATGGGTTAACCAATTACTGTGTGGTCACAAATTCTACCTTATGATATCCTTACTGCAATGTATTTTTTTTCTGAGCATATCATGGTGGAGCGTCAAATAGCAAAAAGGTGTATTAGTACACTAGCACCATTAATATCTCAAAGGTAGCATTATTGCAAGGAAAGAAGTGACATGCACCTTATGTTATTGAAAAAAAAACTCCTCAAAATTTACATATAGAGTATTCCATACTCATTACTTCTCCAAGAAAAAATATCTGTGGAAAATTAATTTTCACAGATTTCTGCTGATGTAGCTGAAAATATTTCAATAATAAATTAACATATGTGGGACAGTTCCTTCAAATTAAATTCTTTATGGATGCAAACCTTGCTTCTTTCATTAGAAATCATTTTATTCCTGACTAACTTGTGTTTCTCTGATGTGCTGTTCCATATAAAAATGGCATCTATTAAAAATGTATTCTCATTACAAACATCAGTTTATGTTTTCTACGATGAGCTGAATAATTCTTAATGTATTGCTACATGGAATTTTGCAATCATTTGCAGGGCATATTAGAAAAAGACACATGGAGACTTGCAAGGATATTATAGGAAATTTTGGAAGCCAATACATTGTAGCTATAGTTATAGCAAACAACTACATTCACCAGCTAAATAATTTCCTTCCAAGCTTCCACTATTGTATAACAATTAACCATTACTTTTAAGCATGTATAATAGTCATAGGTTAGGATGCTATCCCTCCTGTATGGTCTTCCTCCCCACTCATATTTTTAATTGCAAAAACTTCAAAGTACAGATTATCTGAGTCAAAATGAAAGTAACAAGTTACATGTCAACATCCTGGGGGTTACCATTGACCAGAAACTGAACTGGACTAGTCATATAAATATTGTAGCAACAAGAGCAGGTCAGAGGCTAGGAATCCTGCGGTGAGTAACTCATCTCCTGACTCCCCAAGCCTGTCCACCATCTACAAGGCACAAGTCAGGAGTGTGATAGAAGCCTGGATGAGTGCAGTTCCAACAATACCCAAAAAGATAGGCACAATCCAGGACAATGCAGCCTGCTTGATGGTAACCCCTTCCACAAACATTCACTCCCTGAACCTCTGATGCAGTGGCAGCAGTGTGTACCATTTACAAGATGCATTGCAGGAACTCACCAAGGCTCCTTAGACAGCACCTTCCAATATTTCAGCTCTTTCCTGGACTCGAACTCAAGTTCTGTCGAAGGGTCATGAGGACTCGAAACGTCAACTCTTTTCTTCTCCGCCGATGCTGCCAGACCTGCTGAGTTTTTCCAGGTAATTCTGTTTTTGTTTTGGATTTCCAGCATCCGCAGTTTTTTTGTTTTTACCTTCCAAACTGCTATCTGGGAGGACAAGAGCAGCAGACACTTGGGAACAGCACTCACTATCCTGACTTGGAAATATATTGCCGTTCTTTCACTGTCGCTGGGTCAAAATCCTGAAAGTCCCTCCCTAACAGCACTGTGGGTGTACCTGCAGTGGTTGAAGAAGGCTGCTCACCACTGCCTTCTCAAGGGCAATTAGCGATGGGCAATAAATGCTGGCCTAGCCAGTGATGCCCATATACCATGAATGAATTTTTAAAAATTCAAGATCTTCTTGGTAGTGAAAAGTGAATCAGACTTTGATTCACCCACAACCCCACATCAATGTATTTTTCTGTAATGTGTCTACCACTTTGTGTTTACACCAAGAGACCAATCCTATGTATGAAGTTTAAACTCCAAGGCTGGACAGTGCCTGTTACAAGGTGACAAACACTGGGGCCATGGATCAATATAGGAACAGAGATCACCTCTAGAAACCAATCGTCTATCAGATTGCAATTGACTGTTCCTCAATTTTCCCCTCCTCATATCTAACAGGACTTGCCATGATAGATCAGCCAAGAAATCCAATGGAGAAAGGATGCTGGAAAGTGCTAATACTTCTAGAGCGGCAGTTTAATCTGTGACAGCAGGAGGATTTGGAGAAGCCCATTAATGTGTTCTGTCTGATAAGGTTATGTTTAATCTGTTTGCCTGAGGTATTGAACAAATGCATTAAGGATAGAATTAATTCTTTATCCCCCCTTAGGGGAGGGAGGAGTAAGGTACAGGGGGAAAAATATACACAACAGCAAAATCTACATAATTGGCAAATGACTGCTGTGAAAGCCAATTTATTGCATGCACCCAAGTTCATAGTATTAAGCAGGCCTGCTACCTTTAGCACAAATCCAAAAACAGATGTGTGGTAGGATTGTGACAAGAGTGGGATCACAGATTGAAGTATGCTTTGATGGTGATGAAAATTAATTCAAAATCTTAATGTAAATAATGGCTTCACATCATAAGGTGCAGCCGTAAATAGGGGAAGAAAGTCTTCTATTTTAAAACATTGGGCAGAATCACACCCAATTTGCACTAAGTGTGGTAGTGGATGGGAAAAAGGACATTTTACCCACTGGCCGCAATGGCGGCTTTCGGTGCCGTGCTGTCCAATTCCTGCCTCATTAATTATGTAACCACAGGAAAGATACTCATCTCATTGATAGGTGGTCTCCAATTTGCCCACCACGCCGGTAACTCATTGCTTCCTCACACGGCGCCATATTTAAACTGCAGCTGTGCACACACTTCTTAATGCTTGTAGCCCAGAAGGGCACCAGTGAAGACATGGTCCCAACAGCCAAGAAGAGAAAAGCCTCCTAATTCAGTGATGCATCTCTGGGACACCTTCTGGACGCTGTGGAGGCCCGCCACAATGTGCTCTACCCCAACTCTAGTCGCAGGAAGCCCATCATCTCACCAATCCGGCTTGGAAAGCTGTGGTAGAGGTGGTCAATGCCAATGCTGCACACAGGTCGGCCACATAATGCAAAAAACAGGTGAATGATCTTATCCATGCTGCCAAGGTAAGGCGGCCATCTCATCATTCTAAACTTACACACTCACAAGGCCATCACACTTTCACTGGCATCTCACTCACCACCAGCTTAAGGGAGATCACCATTCGCTCTCTCACACAAACCCTCACATCACCATCTGGCCTCATCTCCTATGGAGACAGCCTCCTCAGCCTTCAGCATCTTGAGGCCACTTACACAGGTCAACATGTGGCCCCACACACAGCCTGGGATACCCCACTTCCTGCAGCCTCTGCCCTTGCCTGAGGCTACTGCTCCTGCTTCCCCAAGCAAGCCCTAGCCCTGCAGCCATTGAAAAGCCACCCCTGTTTTATGGCTGATCTGGTAGGTAGAGACATGCCGGTGAGCCCCCAATGAAAGTGATGTGGAGCTGCCAGCGAAGCCTGGTGCTGATGATCGCTAGTGCTGCCTGAAAAAAGGCAGGCAAACAAACTTTAAAGTCCTGATGCACATCGCTTATATACAGTTTTGAAACACATTGGCATGCAATCACACTGACGTGCCCGGATTATCCTGCATGGGGGGGATGATTCCAGTGAGCAGGGCTTATAATTAGATGCAGATGTATTAAGATGACTTTCCCGACATGAAGCGGAGGGAAGTGCAGCCCGCCATTGATGGGTGGAGCGGACAAATGCAAACCGGTTTCACGATGGCGTGATACCGATTTTTGGCCTTCCCGCCATATTGTCCGCTCACACCCGCCATGATGCCCAATGCCAACAGGGGGCAGAAAATTCCGGCCATTGACTTTTGTGGTTTGGTTTATCTTGTAGAAATTTCTGGGCAGCCCATTCATGGAATTTATAGGTGGCAAACATGGAGGCAAAACTGCTAACAACCTTCAGAATGACACTCACTGTTCAGCCCTTTAGAACACTTTTTAAAAATTCATTCATGGGGTGTAGGTGTCATTGCTTAGGCCAGCATTTATTGCCCATCCATTATTGCCCTTTTTTTTCCAGAGGGCTTTTAAGAGCCAAACACATTGCTGTGGGTCTGGAGTCACTTGTAGGCCAGACCAGCTAAGGACAGCAGATTTCCTTCCCTAAAGAGAGGAATGAAACAGAGCAGATGAACTTTTTTGACTAGTGAATGTCTTTTGAAACTAAAAGGATATTTTTTTTTTTTTAATTTTTTGCGGAGCGCCGAGACAAACGATCACCAGCAGCTCCAAGGAACAAAAATTGTGCTTCCGAAATCTCTTAATATCAATTCCGCACGGATAAAGCGCAAGACAATTGGCAATGGTTTCATGGTCCCCATCAGACCTGTAATTCCAGATTTTTATTGAATTCAAATTTCACCATCTGCCATGGTGAGATTTGAACCCAGGTCCCCAGAGCATTGCCCTCCTGTAGGTGGTGGCATAGTGGTATTGTCCACAAGAGAAATTTAGATTTATATAGCATGCTTATTGTAGCAAAATGGCCCAGGGTAATTCATGGGTAGGAGGCTTCAAACATAAAACAAGTATCGGGAAAAAGTGATTTGGAGCTGATAGTCGAACAGAATTTGGTAAAGGAAAGGACAGAGGTGGTAAAATTCTATCCAGGCGGAAACTTGTGTAGAGTAGATGGAGAAAGCAATGTAGAGAATTGAGTCTGGAATTGACTCAAGTGTGGGGAAAGATTCGCAGTGATAGGGATGTGGAGGGGTGGTGGAAGCCATTGATATTTTGGGGCTATAACAGGTGGATGTAATGGACTAAATTTAAATTTACAGTTCAGCTTAGCACCTAGCAGGATACTGAGTTATGTACGGCTGGGTTGCCTGACTTAGTGGAAAGGAAGCAGGAGTTAAATTGTAGGATTGAATGTTGAGTTCTTACTGGCAATGAAAAAGGATGATTCCGATCTTGTCAATGTTTAGTCAGAGGTCTGGTTCATCTCGTACTTGATGTTGTCAGTTGGTGGAACAGTAAAGCAAAGTTTGTAGAATTGAAAGTGCTGGCAGAGATGTAAAGCCAAGTAACATATGTATTAAGGCTGATTGCATGCTTAGAAATAATGTTGCAGAAAGACATATAGATAAGTAATAAGAGGAAGATAAGAATGGAAACTTTGTGTACATTTGAGGTGACCATACAGGCATAGTGAAAGGGTATTGCAAGATTTCTACTATATTAGAACAGGCAGCAATGGAACAACAAAATAGGTAAGGGAAGAGGATGGAGTGGCAACTGTGCCAAGGTTAAAAAGCAATCAAGGAGGTTGAGAAAAGACAATATATGGTGGTCAAAGTCAGAGACATCATTGGTACTTTTGACTATGAGAATGGGTTTTCCATGCTGTTTTGTTCCTTGTGATATCACTTGCACTATATTGATCAGTAAGGCAAAAGCAGTGAACTACAATATAAAAAAATAGCCAAAACAATTCTTTTGCCACTAGCACAAATCACTGAAATGAAACAGAGAAGATTAACCTTTTTGATTACTGATTGTCTTTTGAAACTTGCACATTCCTTTACTGCTAAGAATGATTTTTCTTCTTAAAAAATTGTAAAAGATTTTTTAAAAATATAGGCTGGGATTTTCGTGCCCAGCGGCGTCAAGCATGTTCAGTGGCGTGAGCAGACCATATAGTGAGAAGGCCAAAAATCAGTTTCACTACATTGTGAAACCAGTTTGCGATCATCCGCTCAGCCCGTCAATGGCGGGCAGCGTTCCCCACCATTGGACGAAGGGAACTTCGTTGTAATACATCAGCATTTTAAGATCAGCCCGTCAGACTCATCCTGGATCGCCCACCCATGCCAACATGTTTCACAACAGCATATATAAGGCGGGCTGCACTTCGCTCAGGACTTCAAGGTTTGTTTGTCCACCTTGCTTCGGTCAGCACTTGCAGTTATCAGCAGCAGACTTCACAGACAGCGCCACATCATTTTAGGGGGGCTCACAGGTAGGCCTCTACCTACTGGATCCACCATATGTGTGTGGCTTTTCAAAGGCTGCAGGGCAAGGTTTTGCTTGGGGAAGGGGGAGAAGTGGCCTCAGGCAAGGGAAGGGGCTGCAGGACAAGAGTTTTGCTGAGGAAGGAAGGTATCCCAGGGTGTGTGTGGGGGCACATGTTGATCTGTGCAAATGGCCTCAAGATGGTGAAGGCTGAGGGGGCAGTCTCCAGAGGAGATGAGGCCAGATGGATATGTGAGGGTATGTGTGTGAGAATGGGTTGTGATGTCCCTCGAGCTGATAGTGAGATGCCAGTGAATGTGTGATGGGCTTGAGTGTGTGAATTTAGAGTGATGAGATGGTTGCCATACCCTGGCTGCATGGATGAGATCATTCATTCTCTATCTGCATTGGATGGCCAACCTCTTCTGTGCAACACTGGCACTGATCACCACTGCCATCACCTACCAAGCCAGAGTGGTAATGTAGCTGCACCTCCTGCGGCCAGAGCGGAGGTAGAGGACATCACACTGGGGCTCCACAGTGTCCAAAAGGCACTCGAGGGCTGCAGTCTTCTTGCCTTTCAGAGCCATGTGCTTTGCTGCAGTCCTGGGCTGGAAGCACTGAGAGGTGTGTGTGCGGCTGGACTTTAAATATGGCACTCGAGGTGATGAAGCAGCGGGCAAATGACAGCCTGCCCACTATGGAAACTGCACGTATCCCAGGAATGCATAAGTAATATGGCGGGTTTGGGACAATACGGCGTGAAAATCTGCCATTGCAGCTGGTGGGCAAAACATCGCCTCCACTCGCTACCACACTAGGTGCAAATCTGGGATGATTCTGTCCATAGTCACTACTGTAATGTCAAAAATGCAGCAGGCAATTTGCACACAGCAAGCTCCCACAAACAACAACCTGATAATCACCAGATAATCTGCTTTTGGTGATGTAAGTTGAACGATAAACATTGGCAGGGCATCAGGAAGAACTCTCCTGCTCTTCTTTGAGATAATGCCATGGGATATTTTATATGCCATGAGACCTATTTATCATTATGCCAGTGTAAGATATTAGTTTCTGTTTTTGAAACTATATTACCAATTCATTAGCAATACACTTGCATGCATGTTATTTGGTCAGATTCATACTATATACAAGAGGTGCTATATATGTAACATACTGGATTTGGTGGGTTACCACTTACAATCATAATTAACATACAATCATAATTAACAAACTCAACTCACTCACAAAAATGAGTATCAATTACAAAATATGATAAAATATTTCATTAAACAAATTTTTATTTCAAATCTTGTCTTTTGTTTCAGGTTTGTTGCATGCCTAACAGGAGGAGGAACAACTAACTTTTTCTTTCTGTCAGTCTATTTTGTGATTTGAAGCTCAGAAATTATAATATCTAACATACAAAAGACAAGAAAATTCCATTCATTAATTAGCTAGCTTTGGCTGAACTTTGGGGTGGGTTGGGGTGAGGGGAGACAAGAACTGGCTAACTTACAAAAAAACATCAGTGCACTTATCCATCCATCTGCGATCCTCAATGTTTTGTTTTTGCTTTTTTGCTGTAGCAGATCCGATGTGACCTTTTGCAGCTGTTCTCCAGCTACCTTCATAATAAACCCATCAATACCAAAAGTGTATTTGACCCTATTTTCAAATGAGATTCTTCTTGTTAAACTCTAAGGAATGGTTTCTGAAGTATACATTTCCAGTTGTGAATCACAATTTTGCCAGAATTGAATGTAGCAGAATGTTTTAAACTCTGGCAGTTAATCAGCCCTGTATTAAAACATAGTCTTTAAAATGTCAGCATCCTAAATCTACACTTCTAATTTTATTACCAAAATTATGCTGCCTTCCCATTTCCAAATGAACTGTTGTGTCGGGTAATGACATGTGTTGAACAGAAAATGAGAGCAGTTTGGCTGAGATTCAGCTGTGACCTTAGAAGAGCCCATTGAGACCAAGGTGACCCAAAAACTTTTATGCTAACGTTCTAAAGGTACATTATTCTGTAACAGCAAAGCCGTAACATTACCATTTCAAAGAAGGAACCGTTTTTAGTCAGTTTATCTTAGACTTAAAAAAAAATCTCAACGGACCACAGTTGGAGTTTCACTATGTTTTTGCATGTCAGCCATGGCCCAGCTGGTAGCATTCTTGCCTCCGATCAGAGGGTGGTGGGTTCGTTCTGCTTTAGGAATTCAGTACAACAATTTAGGCTGACACTTGAGTGCAAGTGCTAAGGGAATGCGGCATTGTCAGAGGTGCTGTCTTTTTCATGAGACGTTAAACCAAGGTCTCATCTGTCCTCTCAGGTGGACATAAAAGATCCCAGGGCACTATTTTAAAGAAGAGCAGTGGAAATATCCCCGGTATTTTAGCTAATATTTATCCCTCAATCAACATCACAAAAAAGAAGACAATCTATCTGGTTATTGCTGCTTGTGGAAGCTTGCTGTGCACAAATTAGCTGCCATGTTTCCTATGTTACAACAGTGACTGCACTTCAAAAATACATCTTTGGTTCTAAAGCACTTTGGGTAGTTTAATGGTTGTGAAAGATGCTATATAAACGCAAGTCTTTCCTTCTTTCTGTGAAATATTTCTCTATTCCTTGCCATCTGGAATCTCAAATTAACTCATAGGTGACACACCATAATATCAGAGTTTTGTTTTATGAATTTATTCCAAATATATACAAATCTTGCATTATGTCCATCAAAAGGCTCTCAAATACAACAGCAGTGAATTCTGGCTGCTGTGAAATCATATTTGAAAGCTGTTTTGATTGTTAGAGGTCAGATCCAGCATTGAAACCAATCAGTTATAAAACTGGTTCATTAGTTAAATGCTTCATTCAGAAAATATCGAGTAGGTTTAAAAAAAAAAATGACTGTTAAAATGGAGTTTGAGTATGAGCAAAATAACAGCTATGAAGAGAAGGAAAAAGCATGTTCAAAACTCATTACAACCTTATGTCAGTGATTTACTTTACAATTCTTTGATTATCATTATAACAAATTTCGGGGTCATTTTTTTGTATGTATGATTGGTTTTTAATCAATCCTTCAATGTACAAACACAGTATAGCTGCACAGTAGCTGGCTTTGGCACTGATGGAAAGGAGGATAATATTTAAAAATTAAGAACAAATTTTAATTTATAGAAATCAAGAATTATCTAAAAGGTAAAACCTCACTGTTGCATATACCCTTAAATAATGATCTTTGGGGATATAAAATGTTCTACAATGCGGTTTTTGAGAGGAAGCAAGTAAGGCAGTAAGAGTTTTTAAAAGGTGGTAAGTGGTTTTACGTATAACATGTACTTCATTTCATAAGTCACAGTTATGAGTGGGAATGCTGCATATATTCCATGTATGTATATGAATAAACACATGTAACACAATATAAACATGGAATGGTCACAGAATCATAACTAAGTGGGAACATCAGCTCTATCAAAACTCATTTTACCTCAAAGACAAATAGTGCAAAAAGACAAGGTATTTAATGAGGGCAGCAGAGGGCCTGATATCTGTCACCAAAACAGGTGGCACCCCCACCGATCCAATCTCTGGGAACCCTGAGGGAATTAAGTCACTTATTGGTAGTGACCTTCTGCCAGGGCTCCTGCCTCCACAGGGGACATATAATTGGTGCACTTTCCCCACTAGTGTGGAAACCTGCCCCCAAGAACTGCCAGACCATCAGAGGCCTGCAGCACTCCACTGCTGGCTGCGCTACTGGGAATGGCGGCTATTGTCAGTAATACACTTCAAATTTCACTAGGGACCATTGTTGGGTCCCTGGAAAAGGGAAGTGACAGCAGAATGGGGGGTCACAGGGAGTGGGTCGTCAATGTGGGGGGTGGGGTGAGGGGGCTGGATCTCAGTGGGCCCCCCCTTCCAGATGCCAGGTCCCTCAATCAGGCACTAAGTGCCTTCAAACAGGAGCTGCAGCCCTGCCCCATCATCACCCCCAATCAGCCATAATCAAACCCAAAAGGTTTGTTATCGAATCCCCATGGCTCACTGCTGGTTGAATACCAGAGGCGGTGGGGGGGGGGAGAAACGAGGCCTTAATTGGGCATTAATTGCACACTTCAGGGCCTCAATTGGCTTCCAGGTGAGAAGGCTGTGTGCAAGCCTTCCTGCCCCAGACTTAATGGGAGGAGGCAGGGAGGCAGCAGGGACCCCAGCCCGCACACTCTAACCCAATCACGTGGATCCCCCGCCTCCAAACATGCCCTGGGAATGGGGCGAGGTGTATTTAAATGCCACCCAGTGTTTGCTTTAACACACAGCTTTGACGCTTTTACATAAGACCACAGTAACCTTTATTTAAATATAAAATTATTTCTAGGATTGAGTAAAAGTGCAGAAAACTCCTCTTATAAAGCAGAGGAAGAAAATGGCGCATAGACAAAAAAAATCCAGCGAGTATTTTCAACTAACTGTCAAAATCCAATAGCTAAACTGTTCAATTACAGGGCATCTATGCTCACTATAAAATAGCAGCCGAGAGTGTGACACATTTAACACGGAAAATAAAAACTGTCTCAGTTCTATCAACAGGAGTACTTATAATGAGTTAATGAGTAGCAAACAAATGCTCCACAGATCAAATTTAATATATTATATGGATTATAGGAGGAATGCTACTTCTCTGTAATATGAAGTGAAATAACAACTAATGTTGCTTTAGTTCAACTCACATGATTCTGTTTCTAGTCTCCTCATATTTATAACTGCTATGGTATTTACTGTTGAAAATTAACTCCAACCTCCAAGTATTCCAGTCAAAATTGGATAACAGCATTCCCAATGCAACACTTACAAGAAGAGTGTGCTCTATATATGACATTTAATACATGTATATTTTTTTCTTTGTTAAAGAACATATTGGGGATACTTTGTAATGAAGGCACTTGCTGTTGGGCTTTCATTCCCCTCTAATCTAAATCCTTTGCATTCAGACTTTTTAAAGACATGTATTCCAAAACACTGGGCTAAGTGAAACCAATGAGTATAATCTCAATCACATTAGAAGGAACCCCTTTAATAAATTTGAGTAATTGCTCCATTGACAATAAAATTTTAATTTTGCCAGTTAACATTCCTCATGTGGCTATTCAACAGTTATATTATTGTCACATGTTTCCTGTGTATGTTTTCAGAAGTCTCACCAAAACTCTTTCCTTCAACTGAGCTTTGCTCCACGCTCTAGCTTTATCTGCTTTCTTCTTTTCACTCCTGCTTGGCTTTTACTGTTCTCCATTAAAGCTCGGAGCTGAATTTCATATATGAGGAGTCTTATAGAAATCTAAGATTTTCTTGTGTGCGTGTATATTATGTTTGCAATATTGTTACCCTTTAAGCTTTTTTTGCCAAATAAACAAGTGTACCAATCTAATCTGGATGTAAAATTGATGACACCATGCTAGCAACATGTATTAACAAAGGGGGAGGGGTTGGTTAAGTGTGCTGGTTCTTCATGATTGTTCCAATTATCTTATCTCTATATATGTGAATATTTAAGCATGTGATGAAAATCTGCATCATTGAACATTCTGAATTTGCTTTCCTGACTGTATTCAGATGAAAATTAGGGAAATTTTACTCACGGAATGTGTCAAGGAAATTAACAGTGAAGAAGAATAAAGAAAGAGGATTGTGTGTGTGTGTACACGTTCTTTTATCTGTATGTGTGAGTGAAGGATTGTGAATGAGAGAGACTGATGTAAAGATAAGCAGGGAGAGAGAGTGCAAAAACTAAGGAACAGAAGAATCTGAGCATTATTTTGATAAAGAGAAGATATATGGAATGGTGTGACTAAAATGCATTTTGGATATGGATGGATGCAGTCATTGGCTCTGAGACCTGAGAAGCAAACAGGGAACTAAAACCCATTTTGCAGCGAAGGAGGTGAGGCACTGGGTTACAAACTGTAATAGGATGCAATAGATAGAATGATTACAGTGGTACGATGATAGATTGTGAGCGAGTAAGACCTGTGATAGATTCAGATGCCTTCTTTGTAACTACAGGACTGCTGTTGTCGTGGTTTAGAGCTACAGATAACATTCAGGACACCCACAGTATAAGTCTTAATTACTCAATAAGTCAGAAGCACAAAGATGCATTGTGGGACAGTGGTGCGTACAGCTACTCACAAGTGATATATAACACTACTTTCATTTTTAAAGGAAAGACAAGACAGGTATCTAAGACAGCTGATCAGTCTATTTATCTAGCTATATATTTTCCACTGTATTTAATAGGTGCAATAACCTATTTCCCTTGGATCTGAATACTTTCCATTGAAATTAATTTAAAAAGTAAATAACTATTGCTTCTACTAATATTTACATTTTCAGGATTTTTTCTTGCTGACTTTGAATTAAGATTTTATTGTGGGAATCTATTTACTGATATTTAGATGAAATAGACTAAGTACAAGTGAAAGGTAATCACTTATCTGTCAACTTGAATTTGATGGGGTGAAACTGGTCTACACCGGTAACAACAATTGGTCTACACTGAGCCAATCGGCAGCCTGCTACATCCTGTGTTGGGTTTTTATTTTCCACTTGACTTGGAAAATACTGCCAAGATTTTTAATTTCAAACCGAGTAAAAGTGACAGTGAGGCTAAGGAATGAGTCTCCAAAAAAGAGTTTGAACTATTGTTCTGTGAACTTCAGTAGAAAGAAGTTTGGGTTATGCACCTATTTCGTGCAGCTGGCAAAGATTAATTTCACCTTCATGGTATTAACTGTTGACAAGGGGATTGTTGGAAAAAGGAATACTACAGATATAAATTTCATTCTGCTTTGCCATTTGCATCGCCAGAAGAGATGACTGAATATCCTGAGTCTGTTTTTAGCTATTTGTCCAAATATATGCCAGTAATTACAAATTAATTGCTTATCCAGCAAAGTATTTTTTACTACATTGATCTCATGTCAGTATTGCTCCACAACCAAATTTTACACATTCTGGCTTTGTTCAAACATTTTGCTAGTGCTCATCTATCTAAAATTGTGCTCAATTTGATTTGCAAATATGCAAATAGTCTGGTATTCAATTTATGCCATAGCATAAAACTCCTGTTTCAAAGCATTTAAGATATTAGACAGTACTTTTCTTATAAGTAATTATTCATTTAGCATGGTAAACATTTTTCTTTCTCCCTTGTCCTTCTGAAAGTTCTAACTGTAGTAAGGTGTTACTTCCCAAATGCTATCAGTATTATAACAGCCCAAGTGGCTATCGCTTATGTACAAGCCTGAACAGCAAGGGTTAGATTTTCCTGCCCAACACAGGCCCAAGTGCGTCAGGCGGTCTTTAAAAATGGCTGGGAGGACTAGATACGGAATTCCTACCCCTATTTCCAGCTCCAATAATTTTCCTTCATGCAGGTAAGGGGGAAAGTCAGGAGCTCAAAAACTGCTGTCTCGATGTTGCCTGCACCATTGCAGAAGTGGGCATTTTGGAATTTCTGCAATTTTGATGGAGGGAGGCGGGTATTGGTAGGTGACGTGAATCACACTAGCACAAGTGATGTCGTGAACCATGGTTTGGAGTCTGGAATAGTGTGAAAGGTCAGTACAAAAAGTATTGCCTACTTCATGTGCCATTGTGAAATGCTGTGGCATAAGTTACATTTTTTTTTACTATAGTGAGTGATGATAGTGCTTTGATTTGAAAAGGTAAGTGACCATTAAATAATGTGGTTGCCATTTTGTTACTTCTAACAACTGGTAAGTTGTCAAGGGAAAGAACAGCACTGTGAAAGTGGAAAAGTCTTCATACGCATTAGACAATTCATAGTAGATAATTCATGGATTCAGTACTATTCAGCATTGTACAATTTTGAAAGTCTAGCCCAGTTTCAATTCCAGATCTGATTGTGTGGAATGTCCCTGTTGCTGTCAATTTTACTTTGAGATTTAGCTCAGTCATCCGTTGGCAATTTCAAATCTTTCATGAATGTCTGTGTTTCTGGCTGTCGTCAAAGACTCTAATGGATTTTACTCAGGCAGGTTTGTTTACACAGTTGTTCAGGGGACTGTCAAATTGAAAGCTCGGCTGTGTTTCAAACTACTAATAGATTCTGCTCCGCTGGGGTTATTTACACAGCCATCCAGGGGAATGTGAGCTTGCTTATTTTGATTGATTTATGAGCTTCTGAGAGGATAATGGTTTTTTTAAAAGTAGCTATTTAAGTACTGGTTGTTTATTTTGACAGATTTATGAACTTCTAAAGAGGATATTGGCTTGTTTAAGTGGCTATTCAAGTATTAATTTTGACATATTTGAGGTTCTGAAGAGGATAATGGTTTTGAAATTGGCTAATTCAAGCAATGTTTATTTTGACAGCTTTAGAAGCTTCTATAGAGGATAAAGGTTTACAAGTGGTTTTCAAGTAATGGTTATTTATTTTGACATATTTATGAGTTTTTCAAAGATTTCCAAATGTTATAATTGGGTTTCTGGGATCCAGATATAGGGTTATACTGGGTCAGTGGATTGGGGGGTGGGGGGGGGGGATATAGGGGTATGAGCAGGGTGAGGGGGATATGGGAGGAGCAAGGGGAAGGTAGGGGAAATGAGGTTAGGGGGGCTTCAAACTGATCTTCAGAATTGGGGCAATGTCTCCATGAATGGATGTGGGCCTTTCAATCAAGCAGCCTGGCACTGGCCTAAATTGGGCCTCCAACTCCAGTCTGTCCCTGCCTCCATCAGATGAAAATCCCAATAACCGGCACTTCTGTAGGAGGTGGGATTGTGACATTGGAAATTTCTCAACTCCCAATTCCTGCCTCTAATCTAAAAATCTAACCTCAAGTGTTAGTTGGTTATTTGGCATATCTGTAAAAGAGAGGGGTAGGGAAAAAATATCAGACCCCAGCTAGATCCATCCACTCTTTTTCCCATTGTCCTCACAAACACACCTTGCAGCAGTAGTCAATGGAGGGCTATAGTACTGAAGACCTGTGCTGCAAGACTAGCCAAAACAGCTACCAACAATGGTACCAGCCCAACAATATAGAAAAGGACTCAGGCACAAAAAGCAGGACAAATCCAATCTGTCCAATTACCACTCCATTATTCTACTCTCAATCATCAGCAAAATGATGGAAGGTGTCAATGACAGTGCTATTAAGCGGCACTTACTCACCAATGTCCATTTTGGATTCTGCCAAGACCACTCATCTCCAGGCTTCATTACAGCTTTGGTCTAAACATGGACAAAGGGGCTGATTTCCAGAGGTGAGGTGAGAATGACTGCCTGTGACATCAAGACAGCACTTTACTGAGTGTAGCATCAAGGAGCCTGAGCAAATTACAGTCAATGGGAATCAGTGGAGCGAAAGCTCTCCACAAGCTGGAATCATACCGAGCAGAAAGGAAGATGTTTTTGATTATTGGAGGCCAATCATGACAGCCTAAGGACATCACTACAGGAGTTCCTCACAGTATTATCCAACATCTCAGATGCTTCATCAATGATTTTCTCAACATCATAAGGCCAGAAGTGCGGATGTTTGCTGATGATTGCAGTATCCAGTTTCATTTGCAATTTGTCAAACAACAAAATAGTTATGTTGTATACAGCAAGACCTGGTCAACATTCGGATTTAGGCTAATAAGTGGCAAGTAACATTTATGCTACACAAGTGCCTGGCAAAACTATTTCCAACAAGGGAAAGTTTAAGCACCTCCCAATGACATTCAAATCATCAAATCCCTCACCATTAGCATCCTGGAGTTCACCATTGACTAGAAACTTAACTGGACTAGCCATATAAATTACTGTGGTACAAAAGCAGGTCAGAGGCTGGATATTCTGCAGCATGTGACTCACCTCCTAACTCCCTAAAGCCTGTCCACCATCTACAAGGCACAAATCAGGAGTCTGTTGGAATGCTATCCACTTGCCTGGATGAGTGCAGCTCCAACGAACACTTGAGAAGTTCAATACCACCCAGAAAAAAATAGTTCACTTGATCAGCGCCCCATCCACCACCTTAAACATTCACTTCCTTCAACACAAGCACAACATGACAGCAGTGTGTACTATTTACAAGATTCACTGCAGCAACATGCCAAGGCTTTTCCAAACCAGTGACCTCTTCCATGTGGAAAGATAAGGACTGCAGGCACATGAGAACAACAGCACTACCAAATTTCCGTCAAGTCACACATCATCCTAACTTGACGCTTCATCGTTGCTGGATCAAAATCCTGGAATTCCCTACCTAACAGCACTGTGGGAGAACCTTCACCGCACGAACTGTAGTGGTTCAAGAAGCAGCTCACCACCACCTTCTCAAGGTAATCAGGAATATGGACATATGAATTAGGAGCAGGAATAGGCCATTCGGCTCCTTGAGCCTGGTCCACCACTCAATAAAATCATAGTTGATCTGATTGTGACCTCAACACCATTTTCAGCCTAACCCCGATAACCTTTGACTCCCTTGTTAGTCAAGCATCTATCTAACTCTGCCTTAAAAATATTCAATGGCTCTGCCTCCACCGCTATCTGGGAAAGAAAGTTCCAAAGATTCATGGCCCTTGGAGAAAAAATGTCTTCTCATCTCCGGTTTAAATGGGAGACCCCTTATTTTTAAACTGTGTCCTCTAATTTTATCAGGCAATGAATGCTGGCTTTGCTCAGATCCTGTGAATGAATAAATATTTTTTTTAAAACAAGTTTTATTTTTGTACCTTACCATCATTGAATGTCTCCAAGAAGCCCTATTATTTTCTGGAATTACCTCTTTCCTTGCCAAACCTATTTATTTTGGAAGCTTTCATTTCAGCATTCGAAATCTAAAATAAATAGCATAATAAGTCTGTGTACCTTCACCTGGTTTTATTTATTTTGGTAAGTAATTCATTTTTCAATATCAGTTTCAGTGATTTAGTGGCTGGCATACAGTGTTCATTATGGTGAATGCAAAATGGCCTGAAACAGACAGCATATGCCCCATAAGATACCAGAATTATACCTGATGCCCATGTTTACAGGAAGTGTTAACAAAAAGCCAATTTTAAGTGAAAGGGAATAGCTTCAGTGTAGCAACAAATATAAAACTATACAACTGTTTTGCATTGAATGGTCAAGCATTATGATAGTTTTAATGTTGATCAACATGTTGTCAGTTTTTGGGGAAGGTTTGTTTAGAAAATAATTTTCTTATTTAGCTCTATTTTGGTGAACAAACATTGAACTTGGTGATTTATTTTAGGATGAGCGTGGGTTACATTCAGTCTCTCTTAATACGCTGCCACAAAACCCAATTATTGTTCTTTATTCTTCATTTAAGTAGTCACGCTGTCTGCCTAGCTTAACTGTTTTCAATTAAAAGTACAATAGCCATCCAGAAGCAAGCAACATTCTTCACGAACAATTCAATAGTTCAGTTTCTTCATGGTCCAGTTAAGCCATTCTTTATTTTTCTCAATTCTAGATAGTTTATGACCTTCAGTATTTTAAACTGAATAAAAGTATTAACTGCAAGCCAACTAACAAAAGCAAACATTAGAGTATTGGCCTATATTTCAAAGCATTTGATTTGCAACTGGACAAATGATTTTGAATTTTACTTATTCTCTTTCCTTCATTTTCTCCATTATATCTCTTTTGCACAATGGAACAAGCAAGCATAGAAACAAGCATGATAAATCCTATTAAATTAAGTGAAGCTCAAATCACTTGTTTGCAAAACCAAAGAAGTCAAAGGGAATTTCTAGTACACTCAAACCTATATTTTTTTTATAGTGCATAAGTACGTATTTGGTAAGTAGACAGAATATTGCTCATTATAGGTTTGTCACTGGACATCATCGATTTTTAGACAATTATTTGATAGTTTCTTATATTCTTCACTAGGGTTTAGTTACAACATCAGCTAACTTGGAACTAAATAACTCTTAATTTACATTTTATGCCATTTTGTTTAAATACAGGAAGGCTTCTGCATTTGGGAGTTCGATCAAAGAATACGAAGAGGTATTTCACTGAAAGCTATAGAGGTAGAGAAAGTGTATGCGTGTGAGAGAAAGGCAAAGAGGAGGAGGGGGAGATAACCTAGAAAAGGAAGGAAGGAGAGAAAAAGGATGAAAAAATGATGCTAGGCAATGATGTACCAATAAACAATGGCACACGATGGTGGATTTGAGTTCAGGCCCACAATCTCCTACTTGCTGAGTTTAAGATCTCAGTTGCAATTGCAGGTAGGCTATGAGCAAGAGCTCACTGCTACTTCATAGCAAGGGAGGCAAACTAGCGCGTTCCCACCTGGCTGTAGGTGGTGTTTAGTGAATGGATGTTGAGGGAAACAGAGAAAATACCTTGGTGGGGGAGAGGTTGGAAGAGGCTCTCAATCACTCACAAAAAAAGAGAAATAGCAAATGACAAAATAAGAAGCAAAATACAGGAAAGATGAGGGAAAAAAATGACTGAGTCAAAGAAATAGAAAAAATAAACAGGAAAAATTCTATAGAAGAGTTGAATGACAATCAGCTTAAAGTTTAGAAATCATGGTGCACTGCCTTGAGCACAGGAACATCTGCATTGAGGGCTTTAAAATATCACAATAAATTAGAATACTTGTGATTCTGGCTATGAAGGCACATTAGATTAATTTCAATTTCTTGAAAGCACTGTTAGTTATCAAAAATCTGTTTTCATTTTAACCTTTTTCTACCTAATGATTTTTTCACCATTAATATGATTTTGCAATTCAGATTAGCAACCATTTGCAGGACTATCCATCCGATATGCTGACAACTGAGTGAATCTCTTCATTTGGTACTCATTAGGGTGATGACCAGTAATGCTCAAAATATACATAATCTACTTCAACATCTGACAACAGCAGTTCAAGGAATCAAGACTAATCCAGTAAAAATTTAAAACTTAAATTTACTGATTGTTTAGCTGTAACGGCATCATCATTGATATCACTGAACAATTTTCCAAGCATGGCGTGTAGAGAAGTTAGCATACCTATTTCCAGTTAACACGTATAAGCTATATTCTTTATAATATGAACAAAATTGTACTTGGATCTAGAATAATATTTAAAGTGGTTGCATTTGTTTCCCACATGAAGAATTCAGCATCTCTGTTGGGTTATTAGAGGATGGCCCAGAGTGAGATGAGACGTACGAACATAGGCCGGGGGCGGGGCCTGCTCGCTGACACGTAAAATGACGCGAGATGACGTCAGGTGGAACTCCCAATGTCACCCCGCCTCATTTCAATTTTCAGGTCGGCGGGGGATCAGCCGAATCAGCTGTGTGCCCGCCGCCCTGTCAACCTTAAGGTTGGCGGGCAGACCGGTAGCCCTGGCGGGCGTTGGAAAAAGCATGAAACCTCATCCACGGGCAGGATGAGTTTTCATGTAGGTTTTTAAAAATTTAATAAAAGTGTATTTAAAAGTGATGGACATGTCCCAACTCATGTGACAGCGTCACAAGAGGGGACATGTCAGGGAATTTTTTTTTTCAGTTTTTAAGATTTTTTATCGTGGAGCCGATCTCCCTCAGGCAGCACTTAGCCTCAGGAAGATCAGTGTCCTCTTTCGCGCGCCATCGCAGGTTTAGGGAATCCCCCCCTGACCTGCACGGGGAGCGCATAGTGCTTCCTTGCAGACGTCATGCTGGGTGGGCCTTAATTGGCCCACCCACGTAAAATGGCGGCATGCCCCTGATTGAGGGCGCCGATCAGAGGCACACCTCCACATGCCCAGTCCTGAACATCCCCTCCCACCGACAGAGGAAAAATTCTGCCCATACAAGCAAGGAGCAGGAGTAGGCCGTTCAGCCCCTTGAGTCTGCTCTGCCATTTAATAAGATCACAGCTGATCTGAAAGTAACCTGAAATCTGCATCCTACCTACCCCCGATAACTTATCACCCCCTTGCTTACCAAGAATCTATCCACTTCTGTCTTAAAAATATTCAAAGATTCTGCTTCCATCACCTTTTCAGGAAGAAAGTTCCAAAGGCTCATGACCCTCCAAGTGAAAAAAAATTCACCTCATCTCTGTTTTAAATGGGCAACCTCTTATATTTAAACAGTGAGCCCTAGTTCTAGATTCTCCCACAAGAGGAAAATCCTTTCCACATCCACCCTGTCAAGACCCCTCAGGATCTTATAAGTTTCAAACAAGTCGCCTCTTACTGTTCTAAACCTCAGCGGATACAAACCTAGCCTATCCAACTTTTCCTCTTAAGACAACCCATCCATTCCAGGTATTAGTTTTGTAAACCTTCTCTGAACTGCTTCCAAAACATTTACATCCTTCCTTAAATAAGGTGACCAGTACGGTACACAGTACTCCAGATGTGGTCTCACTAGTGCCCTGTACATCTGAAGCACAACCTCCCTATTTGTATTCTATTCCCCTCGCAATAAATGATAACATTCTATTAGCTTTCCTAGTTATTTGCTGTACTTGCATACTAGCCTTTTGTGATTCATGCACGAGGACACCCAGATCCATTTTCACCTCAGAACTCTACAATTTCTCATCATTTAGATAATATTTTATTCTTTTATAGTCTTTTATTCTTCCTGCCCAAATGGACAATTTCACATTTTCCCACATTATGCTCCATTTGCCAGATCTTTGCCCACTCACTTAACCTATGTATATCTTTTTGTAGCCTCCTTATGTCCTCTTCACAACTTACTTTCCTAAATATCTTTGTGTCATCAGCAAATTTGGCAACCATCTCTTCAATCCCTTCACCCAAGTCATTTATATAAATTGTAAACAGTTGAGGTCCCAGCACTGATCCCTGTGGCACACCACTCGTTACATCTTGCCAATGTGAAAAAGACCCGCTCATGCCTACACTCTGCTTCCCATTAGCCTGCCAATCTTCTATCCATGCCAATATGTTACCCCCTATACCATGAGCTTTTATTTTTCGCAGTAACCTTTGATGTGGCGCTTTATCAAATGCCTTCTGGAAATCTAAGTACAGTACATCCACCAGTTCTCCTTTATCCACAGCACATGTTACTTCCTCAAAGAACTCCAATAAGTTGGTTAAACACAAGTTGGTTAAACATGACAGCTTTGCCTACAGGGAGAGGGAATACTTAAAGGGTGAGTAACAACAACCTTTACATTAGTTTTTCTGTGTTTCTATACAACAATTTGTCTAACACCTTTAATATATAAAATGTGAGTAAATGTAGGACACTTGAACACCTTCCAAAAGGACATTAAATTCCAGCATTAATAAAGTGTATTGCACGTCAATCCATCAGTTGGAAATGAGTGTTCAATATTTGCAATTTATGTGATCAATACCAAAATGTTTAACACAAAGTTACATTGCTCTATTTAAAGCACAAATGTCCCGCAAGATGCTCGTTAAGATCAATCATTAGCCTTTTCATTGGCACTGCCCTTCAAAAATATTCTCATTTTCTTCCAAGCCCCAAAAAACAGTTTTGTTCCAATACAGATACGACACTGGCATCTAGCAAAGATGTTAGCATCAAAGTCGACCTTTGAAGCCTCGAATAATTCCTCAAAGCAGTGTTGACATAAATGTTGAGTATAAAAGTGAACTGCTGGTGTGGGTGGTCACTACTTTGAAATGTCATCGATATCTGATGCAAAGAGCAGGCATGTCTTAAACTCCCCCAAATCTTTGCAACACAACCCACATCATCTGCTTGATCCCTTGTGCCCGTCCAGAAGATACTGGTAACTAAAATATGTATTGTGGGGTGAAAAATTGAGACTGACTACTAATGCAAGGAGAGCATGTTATGGCTGAAATGGGTGGTTGACTTATATGCAAAAATATGATTCTTGGGGTTAGAAAAATGGGGTCTTCTTATACGCCAGGTTGATTTATATGCCATGATTTACTGTATTTAACAATGCGGAAAATTGCTCAGGTATGTCCTATCCACAAAAAGCAGGATAAATACAACCTAGCTAATCGCTGACCTATAAGGTACTCTCACTCACATCAGCAAAGTGAGGTAATGAGTTGTAAATTGTTAAGCAGCATTTAGTCATCAATAACCTGCTCACAGATGTTCAGTTTGGATTCTGACTGGACCACTCTGCTCCAGATCTCATGACAGCCTTGTTCCAAACACAGACACATGTGTCAAACTCCAAAGGTGTGGTGAGGGTGACTGCCCTTGACATCAAGACAGTATTTGACCAAGGATGGAATCAAGGAACAATGGTAATCATGAGGAAAACTTTCCAGTGGGTGCAGTAATATCCAACACTAACGAAAATAATCTCATCTCCAGGAAAAGGTTGCAGACATTTTCCAAGGCAATATACCAGGCCTATCTACCTTCAGTTGCTTGAACAATGATCTTCCATCCATCACAAAGTTAGAAGTAGTGCTGCTCACTAATGATTGCAGTGTTCAGCTCATTCATAATTCTTCAAATAATAAAGCATTTCAACATGCAAGACCTGGACAAAAGCTACTTGATAAGTATCACACAATGACCATCCAACAAGAGAGTCTAACCACCACCATTACCTTCCCAGAGTTCCTCACCATCAACTTCCTAGGAGTCACCATTGAATAGAAACTCAAATGGACCAATCACATAAATGCCCTGGCTACTAGAGGAGGTAAGAAGTTTGGTATTCTGTGGCCTCCTGACTTCCCAGAGCCTCTCCATCACCTGTGTGATGGAATACTGTGTACTTGCTTGGATAGGTATAGCTGCAACAACATTCAAGAAGTTCAAACCCATCCAGAACAAAGAGCAGTCCATTTGATTAGCAGCCCATTCATTAATTTCAACATCCCCTCCCTCCTTCATTGGTGTACCGTGGCAATATTATATACTAGCAACAGGATGCACAGTAACAACTTGCTCATATTTCTTCATGCAAAATCCATGATCTCCATCACTAGAAGGAAAAGGGTAGCAGGTGCATTGGAACACCATATTCCCCTCCAAGTTGTACACCAATCTAACTTGGACATACACCTATACAACATCGATAGCTGCAGTTTGAGAATAACACCAGCAAGAGCTTTCAGCCTGGTCACTTACTAACCCTCTCAGTTGGGGATTAGTCCATTTTGGAGAGAAGGGAAGATTGTAAAAAGAAAGAGAATATCAATTTAAAAAACTGGATTTTCTTTTGATGTATGAAGAATATTCCAGTTGGCTCAGTCTAACAAACATTGGCCACACAGTGGTGTATATCATGGCTGTCAGATTCTGCATGATGTTACTGAGTGTTAGATTTGGGTACTACATAATCTGTCAGTACAGATGCTCAATATAGCACCCTGTACTGATAAGACTGTCACTTCTGGAATCCAAAACCAGATGAAAATTATTATAAACTTGGCACACATTTGCTGGGCTTGACTCAAAAATTCAAAAACATTTGGATTCAGTCTTCTATCGGTACTTTGTCTGTTTGCTGTGTTGTCAATAATTCTAAGTAAAGTTTTATATTCATGGAGAATCATGCTCATAACTACAAAAAACGAATACTATAAAAACAACTCTCCCTCAACTTCTGCAGTTTTTCAAGGACTTCCAAGTGTTGGTTTACAAATTTCAAAAATACATGGTAGCCTGCTGAAAAGCAGACTATCTAGTTCAAAACCGAAGGCTGCTCATTCTGCCAATTATTCGCAAGAATGTTCTGCAACAAAGTCATGAAACTTACTTCTTTGATGGACTTAGAAGTATCATCTTCAACATTTTTTTTTAGTCTAGCTTTTGACCAAATAATCTTCTGATTTTCCAATGAAGTTTTTTTTTAACCTGTGGTGTAGTTTTAATCCTGTTTAGATATAATGGAAGTCTCTGTTTTGGCACAGCTGGCACGCGATGGAACAGAGTTTTGGACCATAAATACACTTTACCACAGGGTAGCAGATGTGGGTTTATGCTCTTGATTCTCAAATAAGTTTATGATTTGAGTTGAATTTTTAGGGAATGCCAAGTTAAGCCCGTATACCCTGACAAGGGGAAAGGGAAGGGAAATTAGAGATTGAGCTAAATCAGTCTATTGCAGTGCTGATGGTATAACTGAATAGTGATTTGATGTGATCACTGGGTGCAAAATGAAATTGTTTTATCTACCTTGGTAATCTCTTAGTTTGCTAGCCAAAAAAATAACAAAATCAACCTGCCTTTCTCTCAAAATATAAACTAAAAATAAAATACATTCTCAATTTCTGTTTAAAAAATTATTATAAATTAGAATACACAATAGGGAGAAGTAAAGTGGAATTTATTTCACTCATGAGGAAGATATTCAGTTATTTTCAATGGGGATTCCACATTCAGTAAAAACATCCAAAGCAAACAGGGTTCTTGGATTTCTGAGGAGGAATATTTGGTATTGCAACAAAAATATCAGAGTTATGGCCTGCCAAACATTTGTTCGTCCAATTCTGGAGTATGCAAGCTGTGTGTGGGATCCTTATATGGCAGAGACATAAATAAGACTGAAGCAATCCAAAGACAATTCTGCACAAATCAGTATGGGAAATACACCAGTGTCACATCCTTGATCAAGGATTTGGAATAAGAATCACTTTGGCAAAGGAAGGAGAAAAGTAGACTGAGCATGCTCTATAAAACATGGAATTTACTGGTGGGAACTGACAGAAACAAATACCTGGTGCCCTCCAGCAATGACAAAACATGAGGTAAGTCATCCACACAAACTACAAAAGCCATTTGTTTCCAAGACACTGTCAACAATCTTTCTTCCCAAGGACAAGCCCACAGTGGAACAACATGCCAAAGGAAATAGTCACAGCCCCATCACTTGAAATCTCTAAGATCCATTTCCAGATTATTTTAATTTATAAATATTTCATTATCAGAACTACCATATCAGCAGGTCATGTCTGATTTAGCTAGCGCTAACCACATAAATGTTGGCGGAACACAGATATTAGTTGTAGAAAAAGGGTGTTTGGCAGAATAAGTGTTAATGTGGGACTGCAGAACAGGACTGCTCACAGTGTGATGTTTAGAGTCACATGATAAATTGTGGAGTAGAGTCTGAAAGGAGCCTGCATGGAGACAGCATCTATACATGGCAGCACCTTGGATATATACATAGTTATGGGTTACCAATGAGATTTATGTTCAACCATACAAGCCTCCAGACCTCTTTGAAACACTAAACAACTTTTACAAAATTAGTCTGTGATGCCAACACAACCAAAGCAAAAGCACGTCTTCTATATGAATAGAATAAACTGGGTATTCTGCTATTCCCTAATTGTGTCTTCTCTGTGTATATCACAAATGTTAATATTCTTATTTTATTCCCACTTATACTAGTATGTCAAGCAAAGTACAGTGGATAAAATCAGCACTTTATTCTGCCATAATGATGTGCTATCATTAAGTCTTTGCTATGATGCATTAAATTTTGTGACAGTCCATTATTGCCCAATTTTATCCATGCAGGGGAGATAATAGGGGTGTTTTCAATCTCAATTACAGATGCACACACATATACACAAATGCATACGCCGGGATTTTCTTCTGATCAGGCCTGTGGTGCGAATCATCGCAGCAGGACAGAAAATTTGATGGAAGAGCCAAAGGTCTGTTGACTTTGGGCTTGAATTTCAGGCCCTGTGGCACGCGGGACCATAAAGTGTCCCGGCCATAGACTTTTGAACATTAATAGGTTCTCTCCAAGTCTCCTCAGAGTACTTTGTTGACTTATCCTGTGCCTATGACACAGTATGGCGTACAGACAAGCTGCTGAAACTCTCCAAAATCATCTGCTGTGTGAAAACCCTACAACTAATCAACTCTATGATCAGCAACTAACAGTTCCATGTGCACCTTGGAGCACCCTTACAGTAATTTCCCAATATCCCACAGAGATCAGTCCTCACACTAGCTATCTTCCACATATATACCAGTGACCTCAGAGTCATACTTGTACAGCACAGAAACAGGCCCTTCGTCCCATCGTGTCTGTGCCTTCAACAAAGTCACAGCTCTTTGTATATGCTGATGACTTGGCCTTGGCTTTTCAGGCTAAAGAATTTCAGGATGTTAAGAAATCACTCACTGAAGCTTTAAGTTTTCTGGAAGCCTACTTCAGTAAGTCGAGAATTCAACCAAACGCTGCCAAAGACTGCTATTTCAGCCTTCCACCTGAACAATTTGAAGGCCATGGAAGAGCTTTGTGTTCAATTTAGTGGCTGACCACTCATCCACAACCCAATGCCAAAATATCTTGACATCACTCTTGGCCATACATTAACCTACCTGGAACACCTTCAGAACATTGAAGCCAAGAGTAAGTCTCATATGGAAACTGGCTGCTACTACCTGAGGCAACAGAGCCAATATACTATGCACTGCTTCACTCCCTCTGGTCTATCTGACAGCAGTATATTCTGCTCAACCTGGCTCAGGAGTCGCCACAAGAATTATTTTTGGAATACTGAGACCAACACAGCTCGAGTGGCTTCCTGTGCTAACACATATTGAACCTCCTGGTGTCCACAGGGAAAACATCCTCCTCAAAGAACACCACTGATTGACAGCTAACAAAGTACTTCCATTGACACTGGACCTCAAAAAATCCCAGGCACTTGTCTGAAATCCCATAACCCGATTGGAACACAATCCACACCCTACAAACAGATGACAGTTCCACATCTCAAATGCACACCTCCTGGATAACTGCAAACATCACCAACTGCAACCTGATAATGGACCCAAGTGATGAAGTCCCATGTTTCAACCTTCCATGGAAAATCTGGACAACCCTCACATTTGGCATTTAATGGCATTGCCATCATTGAATCCCCCATTATCAATATCCTGGGGGTTACTATTGATTGGAAACTGAACTGGACAAGCTATATAAACACTGTGGCTACAAGAGCAGGTAAGAAGCTAGGAATCCTGCAACAAGTAACTCATCTCCTGTCTCCCCAAAGCCTGTCAACCATCTACAAGGCTCAAATCAGGAGTGTGATAGAATAGTCTCCACTTGCCTGGGTGAGTGCAGATCCAACAACACTCAAAAAACTTGACACTGTCCAAGACAAAGTAGCCAGCTTGATTGGCATCCCATCCACAAACATTCACTCCCTCCACCACTGATGCAGTGACAGCAGAGTGTACCACCTACAAGATGTACTGCAGGAACTCAACTACCATCTAGGTAGACAAGGGCAGCAGACACATGGGAACACCACCAGCTGGAAGCCACGCAATCCTGACTTGGAAAGTTATTACCTTTCCTCCACTGTTGCTGATCAAAATCCTGGGACTCCCTCCCTAACAGCATTTTGGGTGTACCTACACCATATGGACTGCAGTAGTTCAAGAAGGCAGTTCATCACCACCTTCTCAAGGGCAATTAGGGATGGGCAATAAATGCTGTCCCAGCCAGTAAAGCCCACATCTCATGAATGAATAAAAAAAACTTGAGGATTGGCCAGGGAAGATGTGGCCACTTATTCCACAATTAGAACATGAGGAACAGTTCAAATTGTAACTGTGGCCATCCAAGTCAGATGAATGCCCTTAGACCGAACTTCTGCCCTGAGAGATCCATACCTGGTGGCATCACTACCATTCACACTGCGTTAGCTGAAGCCTTTGAATGGATTGTTAACCTTGACATTGAACTATAGCTGCTTCGCCAGTCATGCGAATAAAAAAAAATCCTTAACAATTAATAAGGAAATTGAGGAGAAATTTAGATTTTATTTTTATATTTTGAAAAAATACAAACTCTTTAATCTTTAAGAATAACACTCAGATTATTACTTGAGATAAAATTTTATGATCCCCTACCGGTGGCTCTGTAGACGAGGTGGGGAGGGGGATTGGGGAAGGCCATAAAATTCCTCAGATGGCCTTCCCACCAGGCTCCCACCCATCCCAACCTCTCTGCAATTTTATGGTGGGACCGGTGAGGCCTGACATTACCCCAGTTGAGGCTCCTAAGTGGCCAATTAATGACCACTTAAGGGCTGTTTCCAATCCAGCCTCAATTTTCAGGCTGATGGGAGGAGTTCATTGCAAGGAGGAAAGTGATCTTGCTCAGCCCTTGGGAGGGAAGGTGGGGGGGCTCCCCTGCCTCGATCAACAGCTTCCTTTTAACATCAGATGCTTCCCCCTCACGTCCTCACCAAGGCTCTGACCCTTGCGGGTGCTCCCTCCCAACCCCAGCCTCTCCACCAACACTTCCACACTACTCTGGGCCACATCTCCCCGGGCTGAGTTGCCCACATCTAGTCTTGGACACCCGAGAACTTAGACATTGGGGTCTGCCTGCCATCGCAGTCCTGTCCACTGCAGCCTCTAGCACTTCTAGGACTATAGAGTTGCTGGCCAATCAGGTTGGCAAGCAGCTCTCCGAGGTGGGACTTCCTCCTGTGTGAGGGGCGGAAATCTCACCAGCCAATTAAAAATCTTGGCCTTCGTGACAGTAGTTACCACAGTGTAATGGCTGGATTTTTACCCCAAGTAATCCAACTTCTGAGTAATCCTATGATCTGGAGTATAGTTCATCAAGGTAACACCGTTAGTGATGTCAATTAGATAATCTCATTCTGATTTAAGACAAAAATCCATGAATTTCCATAAAGTTTAAAAAATGGCTACAAAGGAATGAGAAAGCGTTCCCAATACATCCTGAATAGAATCCAATTCTAACGAGAAACAACTGAATTTATCATGGGATGTGAGCACTGCTGGCTAGGCCAACATTCATAGCCCATCCCTAATTGCCCTTGAGAAGGTGGTGGTAAACTGCCTTCTTGAATCACTGCAGTCCATGTGGTGTAGGTACACCCACAATGCTGTTAGGGAGGGTGTTCCAGGATTTTGACCCATTGATATATTCCCTGGCGATATATTCCCAAATCAGGATGGGAAGCGGTTTGGAGGAGAACTCCCATGTGTCTGCTGCCCTTGTCTTCCAGATAGTAGTGGTTGTGGGTTTGGAAGATGCTGCAAATGGTGGCTTGTTGAGTTCATGCAGTGCATCTTGCAGATGGTACACACTGCTGCCACTGTGCATCAGTAGTGGAGGGAGTGAATGTTTGTGGTTGGGGTGCCAATCAAGCGGGTTGCTTTGTCCTGGATGGTGTCAACCTTCTTAAGTGTTGTTGGGGCTGCACTCACCCAGGCAAGTGGAGAGTATTCCATCACACTCCTGACTTGTGCCTTTTAGATGGTGGACAGGCTTTGGGGAGACAGAATGTGAGTTACTTGCCACAGAAATCCTAACCTCTGACCTGCTTTTGTAGCCACAGCATTTATATGGCTAGTCCAGTTCAGTTTCTGGGCAATGGTAACCCCCAGGATGTTAATAGTGGGGGATTCTGTGATGGTAATGCTATTGAATATCAAGGGGCAGTGGTTTGATTCTCTCTTGTTGGAGATGGTCTTTGCCTGACACTTGTGTGGTGTGAATGTTACTTGCAACTTGTCAGCCCAAACCTGGGTATTGTCCAGGTTTTGCTGCATTTGGCCATGAGTGCATCAGTATCCAAGAAGTCGCGAATGGTGTTGAACATTGTACAATCATCAGTGAACATCCCCACTCCTGAACTTATGATGGAAGGTAGGTCATTGATAAAACTGAAGATGGTTGAGTGTAGGACACTAGCCTGAGGAACTCCTGCAGTGATATCCTGGAACTGAGATAATTGACCTCTAACAACCTTAACCATCTTCCTTTGTGCTAGGTATGGCTCCAAACAGTGGAGAGGTTTTCCCCTGATTCCCATTGACTCCAATTTTGTTAGGGCGCCTTGATGCCGAACTTAGTCAAATGCTGCCTTGATGTCAAGGGCAGTCACTCTCACCTCACCTCGGGAGTTCTCACTTTTTGTCCGTGTTTGAATCAAGGTTGTAATGAGGTCAGGAGCTGAGTGGCCCTGGCAAAACCCAAACTGAGCGTCAGTGTACAGGTTGTACCACTTGATAGCACTGTTGATGATCCCTTCCATTACTTTTCTGATGATGGAGAGTAGACTGATGGTGCGGTAATTGGCCGGGTTGGATTGGTCCTGCTTTTGTGTACAGGACCCCTGGGCAATTTTCCATTTTACCGGTTCGATGCCAGGGTTGTAGCTGCACTGGAACAGCTTGGCTAGGGGCGCGATGAGTTCTGCAGCACAAGTTTTCAGTAACATTGCCGGAATGTTGTCAGGGCCCATTGCCTTTGCGGTATCCAGTGCCTTCAGCTGCTTCTTGATATCATGTGGAGTAAGTTGAAATAGCTGAAGACTGGCATCTATGATGCTGGGGACCTCTGGAGGAGGCCGAGATGGATCATCCACTCTGCATTTCTGGCTGAAGATTGTTGCAAATGCTTCAGCCTTATCTTTTGTTCTGATGTGCTGGGCTCCCCTCACGTTGAGGATGGGGATATTTGTGGAGCCTCCATTTCCAGTGCGCTCTTTAATTGTCCACCACCAGTCACAACTTGATGTGGCAAGACTGCAGAGCTCAGAACTGATCCGTTGGTTGTGGAATCACTTAGCTCTGTCTACCACTTGCTGCTTATGCTATTTGGCATGCAAGTAGTCCTGTTTTGTGGCTTCACCAGGTTGACACCTAATGTTTAGGCATGCCTGATGCTGCTCCTGGCACACCCTCCTGCACTCTTCATTGAACCAGGGATGATCCCCTGGCTTGGTGGTGATGGTAGAGTGGGGGAATATGCTGAGCCATGAGGTTAGTGTGGTTGAATACAATTTTGTTGATGGTCCACAGTACCTCATGGTTGCCCAGGCTTGAGTTGCTAGATCTGTCTAAATCTATCCTGTTTAGCACAGTGGTAGTGCCACACAACACGATGGAGGGTATCCTCAACGTGAAGAATGGACTTTGACTCCACAAGGATGGTGTGGTGTTCACTCCTACCGATACTGTCACAGACAGATGTATCTGCAGAAGGCAGGCTGGTGAGGGTGAGGTCAAGTATGTTTTCCCTCTTATTGGTTCCTTCACCACCTGCCGCAGACCCAGTCTAGCAGCTATGTCTTTTAGGACTCGGCCAGATCTATAGCTATGTCAGGTTGCTGCTTGACTGTTGAGTTTACTGTTGTCATTTCCAGTGCCTAGGTCGATGCCGGATGGTACATCTGGTTCCATTCCTTTTAGACTTTTTAGCAGTTTGATGCAACTAAGTGGCTTGCTAGGCCATTTCAGAGGGCACTTAAGAGTCAACCATATTGCTGTGAGTCTGGAGTCACATGTAGGCCAGACCAGGTAAGGCCAGCAGATTTCTTTCCCTGAAGGACATTAGTGAACCAGATGGGTTTTTCTGACCATTGACAATTCCAGATTTTTATGGAATTCAAATTTCACCATCTGCCGTGGTGCGATTTGAACTCAGGTCCCCAAAGCATTACCCTGGATCTCTGGATTACTAGTCCAGCAACAATAACACCATGTCACGGCCTCCCTGAAATTACTGTAAGGGCGCTCCAGTATTGTGATTTTGTCCAGTTGCTTCAAAAGTATCTAGTTTCTTTCTGTTGTTTGATTGAAGTCTATAATTCATGAAATTAGTAATACACTTTGCAATGGCAATAACACTGCACCAGCTTTCTGTTAAATAGAATTTGATTGTGTATTTAAAGTCTAAACAAATGTTTAGTAATTATATTAAATATAAACAACTTCAGTCATTTTCTTTATTTTTTTATTGTTTATGTGAGAATAATTTAATATTAAAGTGCTACTAGTTTTCTGATAGTGAATTCCCAATTAACAACTTAAAAATAAACTCTCTTTCTCCTCATAGGCATATTTTTTCTGCATAAGTTCCTTCCATTCCCCTTTGGTAATTCTCCACCCCCCCCCCACCCCCGACCTTTTTCATTTCATCTGCTTTCTGTCTGGCCTGACAACTTCAGTCCTCTGGCTTCCAGATTTCAAGCAATATGTCTCTAATTGGCTGCCAGGAGGAGCTAATGACCATTCAAGGAAGGATTCAACTGTTTTTCCTTTCTAAAAGATGTTACAACCATCACTTTGCATCTTCCCTGCTATCGAGGTTCCAATAAGAAACTGAGCTGAACTGGGCCCAAGCTTGTATCCATCCATGCCCTGTATCATGGAACATTATCACAGAATCATAGACGTTTACAGCACAGAAGAAATGCTGAGTTTTTCCAGCATTTTCTGTTTTTATTTCAGATTTCCAGCATCTGCAGTATTTTATTTTCACCTTTTAAGAGCTGTCATGCTTTGTCCCATATCTTCACATTTTGTCATAACCCTGTAGAGTTCACCATCGTCAAGTACTTCAACAGCTCCCTTTCCTGAATTATCCACAACAATATTCCAGCTGAGGCCTAACCAGTGATTTATAAAGTTTATGATCCAAAGTAACCCATATGCATTTTTTAAACCACTTATTAGCTTCCCCTGCCATCTTCAATGATTTGTGTCTTTACACTTTGAGAGAGTTAAAATAAAAGCATGAGTGACCACTTCCCTGATTCTGCATCACCCTAGCTGTCATTCAATATTACATCTTGGGTACAGCCACTTTCCAAAATAGGAAAGCATTACTCAACTTTGGGTGCAATGAAGTGGAGGTGGTGAGGGGTGCAGGAGAGGGGATGAGAGTGTAGAGGAACACAGTTCCTATGTTGAATTGGACTCTGTGTCTCTATAAGAATTGAGCTGTGACATATTTATAGATAGGAAAGCATTCCCAACAAATAATTTGAGCAAACTGAGGCCACAGGTTCAGTTCAGAACAGGTTTCATGCTCAAAGATCGTGTGACAAACTGATTCCTGGAAAAGATCCATGACATTCAATACAGATGTTAAAGCTAGGAGCTGGCTGATTACTGAGTAAACTGGAGCCAGTTCTCTTCAGGTAGGCTACTTTGGGGTGATACCCAAAAACTGAGAATTTTGCACCCCTAAAATGACAAACTTGAGAGATGCTGATACAACTGTTCTCGACACTTCCAAAACTGCTCAAAGAAATCCTGAGCTGATATTACAACAAAACAAACTTCCTTAATAAAGGTCACAAACATTTTTCCGGTATGGGGAAAAACAGCAACCAAGAATTTTGCTGTCAGTGAGTGCAAAAGAGGAACTAAGAGCCCAGTCTTGAATTGAAATCCTCAAAACAATGTCATTTAGACTGGGAGATCTTCTGGCTGTGTAGGGCAACATTTCTTGAATGGTCTTTCTGGTATTGTTTCCTGTAGAATAACAGCTATAGCTGACCAGTAAATAGAATTTGAAAAACTCAGGAAGAATTTGAATTCTCAAGAATAACAGCAAGCTGCAAAATCATCTGATGCCTTATTAATCTAATTTCATCTAAATGCAGTGTGATTCTCCAGGTCATATAAAGATGCAAAAGGAGTATGGAAACAAGATATCACAGGTTTAATCACATACGAGCCAGTTTGTTAATCTCTTGTTTTTTCATGTAGGAAACTGCTGCCATCCAGTCATTTCAGTTCAGTGTGCTTTGTCCTTACCTTCCACGAGGTTGTATTTGCTGCAGGCTAACAGTTAACCCATTTTGTAGAGTCCTGATGTGAAACGTTAAAAATGCAGCAGCAAATCACGCATCAGAAGGCCCGTGCTAAGCAGTATGTCAAACAGAAGGACATTTTCCACTTTGGAAGCCTAAGGGCACAATCCACCTATGTTCAATTTATATTTCACTACACATATTTCTGTTCAGGCTTGTATTTTTTTTATTGTCAAATTACGTGGCTGATAACATGGAACTGATGTGACGGTAAACGGCGCCATAACCTCCAGGAAGCTTTCCTCCCCTTTCACACAAAACCTACAACATTTTACTCAAATGTCAACAGGGTGAATAGAAAGCCTTAGGTATAATATTCTGTACCCAAGATGTAATGTTGAATGACAGCTAGGGTCATGCAGAATCAGGGAGGTGGTCAGTCATGCTTTTATTTTAACTCTCCAATTCTCACTGGATGCCTGTGATATATTGCGATAACTTGTACTGTCACTGTGAGTAACTCATCAGTATAAGGACTTAAATAAGTAAATATTCCTGCATAAAACTGCAGGAAGAAGATGGGACACTAAAGTGTAAGAGCGAAACATGGTTTTAGTGATTACTCAGCTGCTCCATGTTAGAGAACAGGAAGGTAAACAGAAATAGTAACTGAGGGAGGCTAAAACCTCTTGAGATATCTTTAAACAGTGGTATTTCTTCAGTCTGCTGTGCAGTTTGTGAGTTTGCCCTCATAGGGACTGACACTCGATTCTAGTTGCCTTATGTGTAATGATTTTAGCTCATCAAGTGTCGCACTGAAAGTTGGTAAAGATTAAATATCACCAAGCAGGAATGGAATGACCTGGGGGTCAGGAAATCGTCTTGCCTGATTTTAAACCTTTCCAGGTATGGTTCGTGCCTGTCATAAGTAAGATGGGGTTAATAAGCCAATTATACAACAGGTTTTGAAATGCTGAATTGTCTCAAAGCTGTTTCAGATGCACAATGACGTGTATGCTAGTATAATTCAATGGTCAGGTTGCTTATTTCTTTCCTGATCACATGAGAGACAAAGAGCGTTTTACCACTTGGAGGATATAGTCTCACACAACTTACAGCAGTATAACTGAAGTACAAAGCCAAACTTATTGAGCAGAATTTTATGGTTCCATGCCAGGGTCTGCAGATGGGGGGAGTTGGGGGAAGGGGGGGCTAAAGTTCCCCGAGTGGCCTTCCTGCCACCTGCCCCCCTGTCTGCAATTTTACAGGGGAGGGGGTGCAGGCAAAACCCATCCTCAACCCAAATGGTCACTTAAGGGTTGCTTCCCATCTGGCTGCAACGTTTTGACTGGCAGGAGTAGTTCAGGGATGGGGGGAAAAGCCTGGCAGTTCACCCTGCTTGGGCTTCGGGTGGGAAATGTGTCAGGGGAGGTGCCTCTGTCACTGACCCCCTTTTAAGATCGGGCATCTTCCTCAAGGTGCTCCGGTACTTAGACGATGGAACTGCTTGTAGACCCAGCAGTGGCCACTGCTCCTCGTGGACCACAGAGCAACTGGCCAAATCAGACTGGCTGACAGTTCTCTAAGGTAGGATTTCCTCCTGGAGCATTAAATGGCTGTGGCAAAGCCAGCAGTGACAGGATAACAGGGTGAAAGCCCCACCATCCAAAAAATCTTGCACCTAGAATCTCAATCATACAGAGATCCTTCAGTTCATTATGTCTGTGTTGGTTCTTTGAAATCGCTTTCCAAGTGTTTCCACTCCCTTGCTCTTCCCCATAGCACTGCAAATGTTTATTTTTCCCAGTAGATATTCCAATTCTCTTTTTAAAGTTACTGTTGAACTTACTTCAACTGCCCTTTTCAGCAGTGCATTCAGGATCATAACAACTCGTATATCAAATTGCACACAGGTGGGGGGCAGGTGACAAGAAGGCCACTCGGGGAATTTTAGGGCCCTCCCCCCTACTTCCTCCATCTGCAGACCCTGGTGTGGAACCATAAAATTCTGCTCAATAAGTTTGATTTTGCACTTGACTTCAGTTATACTGCCCTAAGTTGTGTGAAACTATATCCTCCAAATGGTATCATGCTCTTTGTCTCTCATGTGCATAAAAAACTTTGTCCTTATCTCCCCTCTAGTTCTTTAGCAAGTATCTTAACTCTGTGTCTTCTGGTTACTGACCCTCCAATTGAGTGGAAACAATTCCTCCTTACTTACTCAATAAAAACCCGCCCCAATGTGGAAGATCTCTATTAAATTGTCTCTTAACCTAATCTGCCCCAAAGAAAACATTCTTAGCTTCCCAAGCTTCTTCTACACTTATTTCATCCATTTTATTATTCTGGGGCTTTCCCATCGTCCCTGTACTCCTCACTGCACTTTCCCCAAGGCATTGACATCCTTTTTAAAGTTGTCTACAATTCTCCCACTGAAGCCTAACTGCAGGGATGTATATAGGTTTATCATAATTTCCTTACTTATGCCTCTATTTATAAAGTCAAAAATCCCATGTGCTTTTTTAACAGCCTTATCAACTTCTGCCATGTTTAACAATCTGTGCATGCGAACCCCCAGAGCTCTCTGTTGCTGAACCCGCTTTAAAATTGTACGATTTATTGCCTCTCCCCATTTTTCCTTCTAAGATACATCTCTTTACATTTGAGTGAGTCTCATAGAATTTAAGGCCCACATTAGACAGGAATTTTGGAAGTGTGTTTCTGAAATATGAAAGTTACTACTTATTGATGCAAGACCCATTGATAGAGAAGATAATGTCCAATTAAGAAATTTTCCCATATTTTGAGTTCCTGCTGAATCTCTTGCACGTTTTGCAGGACGTTTGGAAAGGAACAATGTCCATTCCTCATTATGTATTTAAAGTAACTTTGTTTGTCATAATGAACGCAGAATAACTGAACTGACCTTGAATCTGATGTAATTATAAGATTTCCCTGAACAACATCAATTGCATGTTGCTTTATTAGAATCAGAGACCATCAGGCTTCAAGTGTATTCCCAGTCACTGAAGCAAGTATTTATAGTGCACCAAATAAAGCAATACTGAGAAGTTTGGCTGTGATTTTCTGTCAAGTGGTTACAGGAAAGACCTTTGTGCAGTTAATGTCAATTTTAAAGTTTAAAAAAAAACCTTACCAAACTTTCTTGATAAAATATTGGAATTCTCAAACTTCTTGAAAAATAATTTGAGCCCACAGGCATGGTACTGCTGACAATTAAAGTTTTCACTCACTCATGGGAGAAGTGTGAATTCACAAAAGAGAACCAAAGATAGATCATGCTGGGGGCAAAAGAAGCTATATGAAGGGTGCTGCAAATGGTGGATGATGAAAATTTCTTATCGGCAGGCAACCCTTGTGCGTTCCTACAATTGCTCGAGTTACCCATGATATGTATAAAAGATAGCAAGTACTGGGTGAGGGGGAGATTAAAAAAACATCTGGAAAAGGGAAATGAAAAAGTTGAACGATTTGAGACTATATCTATTTATGTCAAGCTTCCAATGATTCTCTGTAAAGCAATAAAAATAAAAGGTGCTGTAGATAAAAAGTAAAACAAAATAATTTATCACATAAGGAGTGATAAATGACAACTTATTTGTTTACTTATAAAATTCTCTGTAAATCATGAATCACAAAATATTCCCTTAACATAGGAATTTGTTCCCTAAATGTATCATCACAATATACTTTTGTATTATCAGACTAATCACTATTAAATTAAGTAGTGCATGGAAGTGAGATCAAGCCATTTATTATTTAATACAGTTCTTTATTCATAGCTTACAGGTAGTAAGCAGCATGCTTTCATTGCTAGGCCGAAGCTGTAAATCAAAGAGGCAGGGTTTATGGGATGTGTCAATTACTCTTCTTTGTTCAATTAGTAATGAGGCTTAATATCTGCTGCTCAGGCAGCTGGATGGAAGGAAAGCCCCTTAGGTAAAATTAAAAGTACTAAAGGCTCCAGGGAAAGCCATACTTTAAGGGAAAAAGAAGACAATCTCCATATTAAATTGACTTCTGCATTTCACGAGCGTCATGTGCCTTTATTTATACCTACAAATACCTTTCTCCATGCATGATAGATATATTTAAAGAATCACTGGTGACTGTTGTTGGAAAGATAGATACCTGTTGTAGTAAATGTCCTCCGAGAGTAGGCATTTGTAATTCTTAGGGGATAAAATCCAGTCATGATGTAAGAAAATATTCCAACATGCATTTCCTGCCAGTAATTTTTCCTTTGCCATATTTCATATGGACATACAAAAATTGACAGGCAGAATAAGACCAGCCGGTCCATCAAGCCTGTCCCACACCATGGTGGCTGGCCCATCATGGCTAAACACGTCCTACAACTTATCTGAAGTCATGCCATGCAGGTTCTTCACCAGTAACACACTTCCATGATCAGCCAGCAGGAAATAAGAATCTTACAGTGAGATAGAACAAAGAGTATTTTTTGTACTGCTTCATACAGCCTACTCAAAATGATAATAGGTATAAGATACAATGAAGACAAACAAGATCAAAGTTTGCGCTCTATAGATAAAAACCGACTGCACACAAGCTCAAGTAATTGGGTCAAAGGAAATTCTGACAAAATAGGAAAATGGGCAGTCACTGCTGTCAATTTTAGAAGCCAACACATTGAAAAAAAAGTGGTAAACTTTTACTTTTGGAAGGTTTACAGTTCTAAACTATTTTTGTTTTGAACAAGGTAATGCTACTCGTAAGCCAGAGCTTAGTGATTAGTCAGGATCACCTGCCGGAAAATTCCACTGTGCCCTCATCTGCACATAAAGATTGCAATGAATCTTGCTTGATAATTAAGGAAATTTATCCAGTGAGTAACTCAGTTCTTCAGATTAAGAAGGTCCCAGGTACAATTCCTATTCAGATGGGATGGCATAGGCACTCCTGGATTAGAAAGGAGCTAAATTGCCATGGACCCTGCAGAATCACAAGTGTGCAGAAAATTGAGCTTGCTTGTGCTCTTTATGTAGAATAGCCTGCCATATATTATTCACACATGAATAATGGCTAAGTGAGAAACATGCATCTATGGAACTGTACCCCAGCAAGAAGTTAACATCTTCAGAAGAGAAGGGATAAAATTGCTAAGAAAGAAAAAAAAACTGCAAAGTATTTTGCAAGGCATTTCATCATCAAGGTTTTTGCTTGAACCTGAGGACTCAAGTACAATCACAGCATTAAATTACATCACGTTAATTAAATTAACTTTCAGTATTTCTTTCTACAACCTTAACACTGGGACAGACAACATCAATTCAGAGTACATAGCCAACCAGCTTTAACAGTTCTAATGCCATTTTAAAACTCACAATAGTGGTCACAGCAATATTAAGTGATGTTTCAAAGCTAGTCTTGTTCAAGCTTCTTTTAAGTCCTGTCATTACAATTGTCTTATGAACAATCGAGTAATACTGTGCTCAGTTTTGAGCATTCAGTGATTGAAGGCATACTGATTTAGCAAATATTTATCTTCAACATCACAAAAAAATCTGACTATTATCACATTGCTATTAGTGGAAGCAAACCGACTGCAACATTTCCTATATAATAACAGGGATTACACTTTGTTGTAAGGAGTTTTGGGTCAGTCAGTTGGTCAGTTCTTCCTTCCTTTACTTTCAGACATCTGACAGCAAAATCACTGATATGTTTCCAAAGGCAGCATAAATATATGTTTTGATTCTAAGTATGTAGTCAGTAGGAGGGGAGGTCTTGTGGCACAGTGGTAGTCCTGCCTCTGAGCCAGAAGCTCTGGGTTCGAGTCCCACTTCCTTGATGGTCAAGGAAGGTGTGTTCATAATGTGGCCAAACAGGTTGTGTATAAACTTGTAAAATAAACTTGTAAATCCTTCCAATATACGCCTTGGCAGACGCTAAGAGAGGGAGAGATTCCTGGTCAGCCACTTGCAAAGGCAACAGCAAACCACTCCAGGACCTTGCCAAACATAACCACAGAAGTCCATGGACACCAACACCCTCTTAGGGCATGGTACCTGAAGAGAGAGAGAAAATGGGAGTGCTCCTGCTGCTGTACAGGCCACTGTACACCACCACTTGTCCCCCTCATTGTCTGGACTCCACTTGCTGCCAGGGCCAGCATCCAAATGGTCAATTTTGATTCTCCAAGCGCCGGCAAACTGCGTCTGAGGCAGTGACTGGCATTCATAGCTTGTTACGAATGAGGTCAGCCAACCTGTTTTATGTGGTATTGGTACCAGCCTTGTTAGACATGTGAAATGTGCACAGCACCAGAATGCAGCCCTGATTTAAGTCACATAAAATGTTTCTTGATTCTTTGTAAGGAAAGGAGAATATTTTAAATAAAAAATACTCCCACTAGAATTCTATTTCATAAAGATAGTTATATAAACTTCTATCAATGTTTAAACCAATTTTAAACAATGAAATGTAAACTCAGCTCAGATTTCTCCCACATTTCTTTCTTTTTTGTACAACTATATTGCAATGCTATTTACAAAAAACTTGCCAAACTTTCAGGACTCATATGCATTTGAAATTAAGTCCACAATGATATTAAAATAACATGAATTCCACAATCTATATCAATTCTTACTATCTCAAGGCAAGTCATAACTAATTGACAAGCTACATGAGTGGCAACACCTTGATATTAGATTTTTCCAATTTAGAGACCTAGACAAGTCAAGGTGGAAAAAGAAGGCAATATATTAAAAAAAAGAAATTAGTTGAATAAAATTTTAAATGACAACAATGGGAAAGGCCACATGGATGGCTAGTGTGGGAAATGTGTGTGCACACTTGTGCATCCTCCTTCAAGGATGGAGATAAGGCACAGTGTTAGGGAATGGCATTGGTATCATTTGGCATGCTATGCCTGACTTAGCAGTTCAAAATAGAAAAAAAGATCTAAGCATTGATGTCTATCACCCTGACAATTATTTTTGAAAGTCATGTGACATTTAATACAAAAGAAAATATTTCACGATACAGATTAGACACAAGGCCCAAATCATTTCATTACAGTTAATTTTTCTGAACTGCACACTAAGTTAAACCTGTGAGTCTCTTATGGCCCTGCAGACATAATATATTAAAGAAACTGCAAATGGCCTCCAGAGTTGCAATGCTTTTTGAAGCAGACAAGTTGATGTACAACTGAACAAAATTCAATTGAAATCCATTTGAAGCTGTTATGCTCAAACGAGGAAGAAATTTTAAAAATGATTATATTCTATATGAAGCCATCCAATCTCTGCAGCTTAATTTGGGAAAAGTTGCTGAATACAAATGCTACAAAAAAATGAATACAAGTTTCCTGTGTTTCTCTTGCATCACCTACAGTGATCACTTGAAGGGCCACATGTATTCGCAAAAGGAGCATATTTGGTACACTGAAACTTAAAATGGAAGAGAATAAAGTTACAACATGGCTAGAGAGAAATCAAGGATTTCTATAAAAATTAGTTTTGAACACAATTTTCTGCTCTCACTAGGTCAGCAAAATATCGCTTGAGATTTTTTTTTGTTGAATAATCCTAAATTGAAGGACTGCTCCATTCACAGTAAAATTAGGAAGGGGATGGATTAGAAAGAATGTATGTGAATGTATGGTGCCAAGAACAAATACTTTTTGGGATATCCTTCTTTCATATTAACAAGAGTTTCCATTTTACCTTGATGATATGTCAAGTGCCTTTGTCACATCAAATATTTTTTAATCAAAAAATAATGTTTCTGAATTGAAATATTACGATCAATCCTGAATAGTCTATGCATATACCTCTAAATTTTATCCCCTTGTAAAGATCAAACAAAGTGAAGCATGAAATATGTTTGTCAATAGACCACATGATAGCTGGGAAATTTGATCACGCTAAAGGCAAGCATTCACAATTTTATCACTAATACCAGTATGCAATTATTTAAAGTACACATTAAACTAAGAAGCTAACTATTTAAGTCTAACAATGAAATTATTCTATTTAAATTCAACTGTTTATAAAGATTCCTTTTTAATTTTAACTTTTCATTTTATTCACAATATTCATCCTTAGATTTTGTACAGTCGATGGCTCAGTATTATTTTAAAAATTCAGTATGCAAAAAAGCCTTTAAATAGTTCCTGCCTACAGTACATTAATCTTGAAGTACTGTTTTAAGACTTATAATAACCAGGCAGAAAGATTTTAGCCCAATAAAAATGGCAGTCAAATGACCTTTTTCTGCTCTGTAGACCATGGATGAATTGAATGCTTAAATAAATGAACGGACAGATTAAAAGATAAATGAATCAGTTGAGAAACAATAAAATGGCTCCTTGGTATCTTTCAGACAACTAAAACTAACTGCTCTTTTAGAGAAGCACCATCTCGTTGAGCTGACCTAAGTAGGCTATATATCAACATCTATACAGTACCTCCCTTAAAAAGATATATCTGGCTTCCTCTGGCCTGTATTAAGTGACTAATGCAATAATTCACATCTATCAAAATTCAGATTTAAATCAGAATCTAATTCCAGATAATTGCAACTTTGGACATCAGGACTACGAAACCATTCTCCGTATTTACAGATACTACCACACCGGAGGTGCTGGAAAGGAAATGGAGCAATTTTGCACAGTCTAAAAAGAATGTTCATGATCAAGAATGTCCTTCTTTCTTACAGTCTGTCATAATTATAGAACACTATTAGGAAATATGTTTTAATTACCTGATGAATAGTGTTTGGCAATGTTAAACTCAGATCTAACATTTTAGCACAATTGCCCCATAGACTACATTTAAAGTCAGCATAAAATCTTAGCTTAATTGCTATCAAGAAAATCTGAAAAATATATTGATTCTCAGTACGTTTTTCCATTTATGTTTTTCTCCCAGAAGCAGATTAAATCTATTTCTTGCCTCAACGATAAACCATAATCTCAAACTCCGAGCAGAACCCCCTGTTTGAATTTTCCCACACTGAACATCTGCAATGGTATGAACTCCCTATCTGACAGCACTGTGGGATTACCTTCATAATATGCAATTCAAGGAGAAGGAACACCACCACCTTCTCAAGGGCATCTACAGTTGGGCAATTAATGCTGGCCTTGTTAAAAATGTTCATATCCCCAGAATGATTTTGTTTATAAATTGTTGATTTCTGGGAAGTTTTCTGCTATGGATTTGTTAAAGTTACCAAAACACATTATTACATAAGACTCCTACAGATAGCAGAGAGGACAAAATTTCATTTTATCAACCTAGGCTGGTTTTGAATCAGAAACCCAGAGGAAAAATGTTAACTCCTGTCACATTACACATTTTTTCAGTCTGGCATGCAAAGAAATCCACCACTGTTCTTAAGAGTCTCCAAGCTACTGAAAATCCAGTCAAGTTGACATTCTGTTGCCCAATATGAAGTCCACACTATGCTGCACTTAAGACCGAGCAGAATGCTTAGACACAACATGACCAGAGAAAAGATATGAACCACCAAGTGTGTGCAGCAGTACTTCTGGATTTTAATTAGTTAAAGTAACAGTGTTCATCAGCATGTGACAGTAGACATGGTTACTTCAGCAGGTTATCAGGAGCTGACGGAATCACAACCTCCATGATAGATCTAAACTGCCAAGTCCAAATAATGAGCTAGGCTGTTGGTCAATCCCCTGGAATAGTGTTGCGTGACGCAGATACTGGATTATCAGGTCTGCTCAGTAGCAAACTTGCATAGACATATCAACTTGGAACCAAATCGGCCTCAAAGAAACCTTATTCACCTCTCTTATCCTCTCACTCCATGAGGAAGGATAGTCATTTGACAACAGACCAACACAATTTTCAACTCTTGCTAAGTGAACAGAAGATACTAGGAACTCTGCACAAACAACAATCACAGCAGAACTTATCAAAGCCACTCTTCTTACTCTACATATCCATTTTGCTTAGTACCACCCAATAGTAACAAACAAAAGCAGTTTCCATTTTAAAAAATGAAAATCCATCCATACAGTGAGATGTCATTATGTTCAACAGGTTAGGATGGATTACAAAAGCTGCATCTACTCAGGCATGTACACAATAAAAATTGAATAGCTATGGCAGGAACAAATGAAACCTTGGCAACACAGTACCCTCAATTTTCTTCAGTCTGGTTTACAACTACAGTGTTTAGAGATCTGCTCTATCTCAAATGGATATAAATTCAAAATTAGGAAGTTTAAACAAAAATAAGACTGAATTTAAGGTAATAAAGATGAAAAAAAATCCACCTATTACTGACCATTATTTATTCTTACTACTGACATTTTCTACCATGTTTTAAGCTGGTTTGGAGATTCTGGAAACATTGAAAACACCTGCTCCTTATTATCACGTAAAATATTTTGTTTAAAAAAAAACAGCTAGTGAAAGTTTAGACAGTTTTATCATCTACAAAGGGAGAAGTAATATGTAATATTGTTAAAATCTACAACAAGCACAGGTTACAAGGGGGCAATTCATACATTCTTTTTCTAGTTACCTGCTAGAGAACTATAATACATCTATTTTGCTAGGATTTGCCTGCAGGCTAGTTTGAACATAAGCTTATATATCAATCTCATCTTTAAGCAACAGTGCATAATGTGACCTTTATTAATGTAATTTGGATTCTGTAAACGCTGCTATTGGCTCACAATATACAGCCACACTGCCCAAATTCTTTTTAAAAAGCTTATTCTGTTAACAGCATGAAAATAAGTTAAAGTGATAACCTGTATTATTAAACTTACTTTTCAAAGTCTTATCTGCTAGAATTGAGCTTTATAACTCCAATGCTCATTTTTCCAGATAAAGAAATAGAAGAGGCTGAAATTATAAAATGAGTCACTTCGAGATTTGTCTTTTGTGCCATTAGTATTTAAATAAAGCACAAAAAAAAATTCACCATATTATCCATTCTATTGTGTATATTTGCGGAATCACCTTGTTGTATATAATATTATTTAGAAACGAACTAAGCCAGTACAACTGGTTAAAGCTGCTCCAATCATTTAGTTAAATATGGGTGGAACAGTAAAGGCTGGTGAATTTTAGATTGAGATGCATGGACATGAATGATTGCAAGATGACAGACCCAAGAATGGAAAATTTTGCCAAATGTCCCATGGCCAGTGGGAAAGTTGGTATTAGTCTCGCTGGGCAGCAGTACAGCTGAACACCTGCAATCTTCCGATTTTCAGCCCATTAATTATGCATCCACAAGGAGCTTGGTGAATCTGGTAGCTGCCTTGCCTATACCTCATGGAGTCGAAGGTCCTAGCGCCATATTTAAACATTACCTGGACAGACATTCATTCACTGCTGGCCATATGTTGTGTTGCACAGGAAATCAATGCCACCAAGAAGAACCACACCATCTGCACTACGGTTCACTGATGCCTCCCTGGGAATTCTCCTCCAGGTCGTCCAGGAAAGGCAGGATCCTCTTCCCTCGGGATGGGAGCAGGAGGTCCTCCCACCTGACCACTCTGGCCTGGGAGGAGGATGCAGAGAGGTTAGCACCTATGGCAAACAAAAAGGGACCAACTACAGTGGCACAAAAGGATGAATGGTTTGCTCTGCTCTGCCAGGGTAAGTAAAATGTCCACTCACTTCAAACTCTCACTCTCAAAGGTGCAGGCAGTCTAAGGGCTAGACCCTACAGATATGTCACACACGACCAGCACTGTATGTCTGCCAGCCACTTTAAGATCGCCATCTCATGTAAGATCCTGCACTGATGACATCTTAATCCCTTACTGGAGAGGGTTAAGCAGACATAACAGGCATGTATGCTTCTGAACTGCCCTTTCATCCATAGTGCTCACAGTTCATCTGTCTGCCTTTATGCTGGCAGATCTCCCATAAGAAAGGGAGAGTGCCAAAACCACCGGATGAACCCGGTGTTGAGGACCCTCTCACCGTTCAAGGAACAGGCTGCAGAGCAGGCTGGTAAGGACAGGGATCGCTCCAGTGCGGAAAGCAAGATCGGCCTCCCCCAACAAGCTAGTCAGGGTGCATCCACTATATATCGACAACATGCAGAAAATGACTGAGTGATCTTTAATGTATGAGCTGGTCTATTCAAATTGTAATTCTCTCTTCTCTCTATTTTTTTTAAATTCATTCATGTGATGTGGGCATCACTGGCTAGGCCAGCGTTTATTGCACTCCCAAACTGCCCTTGAGAAGGTGGTGATGAGCTGCCTTCTTGAAGTGCTGAGGTCAATGTGGTGTAGATACACCCATAATACTGTTAGGGAGTTCCAGAATTTTTACCCAGTGACAGTGAAGGAACAGCAATGTATTTCCAAGTCAGGATTGTGTAAGGCTTGGATGAGATCTTCCAGGTGGTTGTGTTCGCATGCATCTGCTACCCTCATCGTTCTAGATGGTTGTGTTCATGGGTTCAGAAGATGCTAATTAAGGAGCCTTGGTGAGTTCCTGCAGAAGCAGTCCATGTCCAAATGCAGCAAGACCTGGACATCAACTAGGCTATGGCTGACAAGTGGCAAGTAACATTTGTGCCACACAAGTGCCAGGCAATGACCATCTCCAACAAGAGGGAATCTAACCATCGCCCCTTGGCGTTCAATGGCATTACCATCACTGAATCCCTCACTATCAACATCCAGGGGGTTACTATTGACCAGAAACTGAACTGAACAAGCCATATAAATACTGTGGCTACAAGAGCAGGTCAGAGGCTAGGAATCCTGCAGCATATAACTCACCTGACACTTCAAAGCCTGTCCACCATCTACAAGGCACAAGTCAGGAGTGTGATGGCATATTTCGCACTTGCCCGGATGAGTGCAGCTCCAACGCCCAAGAAGCTTGATACCATCCAGGACAAAGCAGCCCGCTTGATTGGTACCACATCTACAAATATTCACTCCCTCCACCACTGACACACAGTAGCAACAGTGTGTACCATCTACAAGATGCATTGCAGGAATTCATCAAGGCTTCTTAGACAGCATCTTCCAAACCCAGGAATGCCAGCCAGGCACCCCAGGGGCATCCACCTAGGACACCCCAAGAATGCCCTGCCAAATCAACTCCCCTCTGCCAGTGACCACATCAACTCCAGCAGGTCAGACCGACGAGTGTGCACCTGCCCAGAGCAGGAAACCCTTCGCAGGCCAGGGCCCTCAAGGTTTCGGGCCACCAGAGGATGTTTGCTGAAGTCATCTCAAACAACAGTGCATAGCAGTCAGCAGGCTGCCTCCACCACTGCTGTAGATGTTGGGGCTGCACCTAGATTTAACAGTAAGGTAAGAAAAGTTAAGAAGTTTTGAATGCACGCCATGGTGGCACAGGTGTTCACTCATTGTATGTACTTTTCACTTCTGTAAATATATTTTGCATCAATCCTTCTCAAAGTCTCATGGATTCAATAGGTATTCAATGTCCTGCATTCATTCAAGGGTCAAACATGTACCCCTCCCGCAACAATGTACTCCCATCTGGATCTTGAGTTGCTTTAATTCTCACACAATCTCACCACAGTAAGTAGCCTTTATTTCCATATCCGCGACATCAACAAAGGCACAAATATGACAATGAAAGCTGGCCAATACACCTATCACCCTTAAATTTCAGGCAGACATTATGAGTTTAGGAGAACTGTTCATAATCATTTCTCCAATGTGTACATTTCAATGATGTTTACTTTATGAGAGTGAGCGTTTGGAAAAAGTAGTATCAAACATCAAACACCATAAGCTTCCATTCCCCTCTGCAGCTTATTCTTATCTCTGTGTTTAAGGCTGAACATCAATCCATGCTTAGTTCCCACTCTCCCCATGCATGACACAGAACATGAGAAGTAAGGATCAATAAGGAAGATTACAAATGTCTGCAAGAGGGGTATGAGTGTGTCATGTCAGAGGTGTGTGCTCATCTTGATGAAGTTGTCTCCTTACCTGTGAAGATCTTGTCTTACTTCTGGACAGCTGCTTAGCGATGCTTTATGCGATCCTTGTGTAAAGGCACAGCACACACTCCAATATGGAATTTAATGCATGACAGTGCACTCATTGGTTAGGGTATACAGGGTTTATACATTAGGGTATATAGAAAGGATTGGTCTAGCTCATAATGGGACTACTGTGTCAATACTGATTGGGCCACATTTCTCCCTAATGCAAAGGTTATCCAGGACAGAAACTGAGTGGGCCCCCAATGATTGCATGGTCCTGATGTTTGTAACTAATCAAACCATTGTCCTGGTGAGGCACTCTGTGAGGACAATGCAAACAAACCTCACAGCTTTGGGTGTATGATGTAGAGTTACAGATCATTGTGTCTTGATGTGTGATGGACTATTGGGGATCAGTAGCAAGACGATGCCTCTGCATTATGCAGTCGTGAGAACTGGCAATGGGAGAAATGGAGTTCTCTGGATGCTTCTCCGTCTTGAGAGGTCCAAGCGCGAAACAGTTTTTTCATGCAGACACGAGTGCATCCATGTGTAAATTGGCTTTTCAGTCACTTGAAAGCTGCCATAGACTTGGTGACACCATGGTTGAAAGGATTGTGGAGTTGCTTAAGGACGTGCATTAAGGGAGTACTAATCACATTCTACAGTGGCCACATGTTGCCATGGCTACTATGCCTTCCAAGGATGAACCCATCGTTAGGGCAGAAGGTGACTAATGCTGGTTCTGTGATTGTTGTGAGATTTCTGACCTTTCCCGAGATGTTCAAACTGAGAATGAAGATGTTGTTGTGCCCCTGCATCAAAGGTTGAAGAGAGCTTTGATTGTGAAAATTAGTCATCACCGTATTCCTCCTGGAATTTTGGAGCTATGAAGTTGTCACGGGCACATCTGCCACATCATGCCCATGCAGTGACATCCTCATGTGGCTTGTCTTGAATCCTCACCCTCTTCAGAGTCATCCTCTTCAACGTCCTCCTTGTATGAGGAGACAATTAGTCCCTCAATGTCTCCTTCAGGCACCACATTCCCCCTTTACAACGCAAGGTTGTGCAGGACGCAGCAAACAACAATGACACGGGGCACTCTCTGTGCTGAGTATTGGAGAGCTCCTCCTGATTGGTCCAAACATTGAAAACTCATCTTCAGGAGGCCAATAGTTTGCTCTATTAATGACCTTGTGGTGGAATGTGCTGCACTGTATCTCTCCTCAGATGCACTCTGTGGTCGATGGGCAGGCATCATTAGCCATTCCTCTAGGACACCCTTTGTCACTAAGTGCTGAGGTCCCTCAAAGATCTGTGGCACCTGCAAGTGACTTAACATTTAAGAGTTGTGAGAGTCCCCTGGATACCTAGCACAAACATGCTAGATCTGCTTTCTGTGATCACAAATTCAGTGGTAAAATCCTTTCTGTGAATGAATCTCACAGGTTGCTGCCAAGGAGCTCTCAAGACCATATGTGTGCAGTTGATGGCACCCTGCACTTGTGGGAAATCCGAGATCACAGCAAATCCCACAGCTCTGGCAGCCTGGCTTGCGTCATCCATTTGGAACTGCATGCAATGGTGAGCTTTGTTGAAAAGGGCATCTGTGACCTCCATTATGCACTTGTATGTTGCCGATTGCGAGATTCCGCAAAAGTCCCCAGTAGAGCCCGAGAAGGAACCTTTTTCCTAGCCAGCAGTTAAATGCAGAGGTTACCTTCAAAACAACTGGCATGGGATCCCCCCAATGAGTTCCTCAAGAAGAAGCTTCCAGGAGCTGTGCCAAATTAACAAAAGGCTCTTCTCTGCATTCCAATCATAGCTATCAGCAAGGCAGTGTTGTCTGTACCCTGCATTCTCCACTCTTCCTTGTATCTGTGAATGGATGCAATTGAGTTTCCACCTGAATGGTCTCCCTCTATTTCCTAGGCTGGAATCCAGTTTCAAGCCCTTGACCTGCCCTCAATTTGCACCTGGCATCCCCAGGCCACCCCTTGCAGGTGGATTACATTCTGGAGGTTGACAGTCAGCTAAGCATCCTACTCAGACGTGACTATGCATTCACAACAAGGGTCTTCATGAAGCTCAATAGATCAATGTGCTACAACCCTCAGTCAGGCTATTGTCAATTCTCCTCCAGCAGCCTTGACAATAACTATCAATACCCGATCCTTGCACCTATGTCATGACAGTAAGCATGGTGCCTTGTAAGCAATGACTATTACACTGGGAACATTGAGGTTTGTAGGGTCTATTTAGCTACTGTGAAGCAGCCAGGGCCCTTGATTGTTTGATCCTCCTTCCCTTTTCACATGCCTCGGAGGATCAGATGGCCTAGAAATGTAGAACACAGGAGCAGTAGTAGGTCATTTGGCCCCTCAACCTGCTCCGCCATTCAATATGATCATGGCTGATCTTCTATCTCAACACCATTTTCCCATTTCTCCCCATACTCCTTAACGCCTTTAGAGTCCAGAATTCCATCTATTTCCTTCTTAAATGTATTCAGTGATTTGGCCTCCACAGCCCCCATTTCACAGGTTCACCACCCTCTGAGTAAAGAAGTTTCTCCTCATTTCAATCCTAAATGGCCTAACCCATATCCTGAGACTGTGACCTCTTGTTCTAGGCCCCCCCCTCCCCCCACCCCAGCCAGAGGAAACATCATCCCTGCATCTAGTCTGTCCATCCCTGTCAGAATTTTATACATTTCAATGAGATCCCCACTCATTCTTCTAAACTCCAGTGAATACAGACCTAGTCGACCCAATCTCTGCTCATAGAACAATCCTGCAATCCCAGGAATCAATCTGTTGAACCTTTGCTGCACTCCCTCTACGACAAGTATGTCCTTTCTTAGGTAAGGAGACCAAAACTGCACACAATACTCCAGATGTAGTCTCACCAAGGACCTGTATAGCTGCAGTAAGACATCCTTGCTCTTGTACTCAAGTCCTCTCACAATGAAGGCCAACATACCATTTGCCTTCTTAACTGCTTGGTGCACCTGCATGCTTGCTTTCAGTGATTGGTGCACAAGGACACCTTTGTACATTAACATCAACATTTTCCAATCATCACCATTTAAATAATACACTGCCATTCTATTTTTCCGACTGAAGTGGATAACTTCACACTTATCCATGTCACACTGCATCGGCCATACAGTGGATTTGCACTAGCCAGTTCCAGGAAGTTGATGCATTGGAAGAATATAGGAAGGACCAACGTTTGCCAATTCAGAATCTAGACTGAAAGACAACTCTTCCCCAATGAATAAAACTTGAATTCTATGGGATGGGATAATGGAAATAGATGCATTTTCATTAAAAAAGACGATTCAAGAGTGTACAAAGATCATGAACAAATAAAAACACCTCATTAAATTGAGGCTGATAGTTGCTGCAGGCACAGAAGAGGAATGTAGTTTAAAATTCAGCACTGACTGGGACTTAGCTGCTAGATTTAAATTTTTAAAATCACTTTCAGCTCTGCAATTGGAGTAAGGATCTTCATAGTTACATGACAATCATATTTTATAACTTAAAGACCCATAGTAAATATCAGGGGTGAATAACTTTCCAGCTCTGAGCCAGATATCAATTTGAAATGCATAGACATGAATGATTACAAGACAGAAAGTGGATTTGCACTGACCAGTTCAAGAACATTTAGTGCATTGGACTCTGCATTGCTCTCCATTATGTTACAGTTAAGTAAGGAGAATCATATTTGTCCACAAAAACGCCCTCAATAACAGTTATTTACTTAATTATTTACTCAGTGGAAAATGAGCAGAATGGGAGTAAAGTTCAAGCAGTACCCAAACTGTTTTTGTTTTACTATCCTCTTTTAACACCACTGATTTCTTGGGGAATTGAAGTGCCTGTCGAATTCAGGTCTTCTTTGGCTTTGCATTGTTGCCAATGGTTCACATCTACTCATCTGCTGTGAGTCTTCAAGCAATTTAAGCAATTGGGGGCATCGGACGTCATCGTTTTCTGATGCAGGAGCTACTGACGTATGCTTCTTCCTGTGATGGTGCTTTTTTGTGGCAATCTGAAGACATAGTTCATCAAATTTACATGCTCCAATGCAGGGCTGGTGCAAGGGTATTTGCTGCTCTAGGCAAACCTTCAGCCTGGCAGCCCCCTTCATCCCCGCCATTAACTTGCAAAAATGAATTACTCGTGGGTAGCTGTTATCCATGGCCTTCCCTCACTCCGGTCTCAGTCTTCCACTGTTCTGTAGCACCATGTTCCCTCAGCGCTGCTCATTAGATTCGCGTACATCTCCTGTGTTCTGACTGGTTGAAGATGCGGAGCCAGCATTTTTGATCAACCGGCATGCATGCTGAATAGACAAACAATTTTTAAACAATATAAAAATCTTTTAAATTGACTTTTATATACTTACATTTTCTAATCGGTTTCGATCCAATGTATGAAAACATTTCATTTGCATGGTGTAGTTTAAAACACGCTTATTTGAACTTAACGTTTGAATGTCACTATTTAAATTTATGAATGAATTATTAATTTGAATTCATTTTACCTGTGTGACTATGTAGATATTTACTGACACTCAGGTGAGGGGAGGCAGGAAGATGCAAATCCAGACAAAGTAACATTCCCCTGCCATTGTTTCCCAAATTTAATATTAGAATTGCGCTTGAAAATGTACTAAACAATAACTTTCTTTTCCTAAGAATCTGGTAATGAAGGAATTCGGCTATCTTTATGGCTTGTTTCACGTGGAGGTTTCCTGCCCTGCCTTTATGGAGTTGTCCTATGTCTTTCCTTCCCTCTATCTCTCTCCAGCTGTCTCTCACTTTGTATGTCTTCCCCCTTGACTCTAGCTGTCTTTCTGAGTTCTTTCTGTCTATTTCTTCTTATGTCTCCTTCACTCCTGTGTATTTAGGGAGAGACTGTAGTGCGACAGTCCTGTCATTAATACAGTAACCTTCTCGTCGGTGCTGACTGCATCCAAATGCAAACCACAACACAGGGTTATTGTGCCTATTTCTACCCAGTTTCAGTCATTGTAACAACAATAACCCAGGTTGGTAAAACAGGAATACATTTCCCCACGGGAAGAATGATTGTCTAGTGCAAAAAGCAAATGTCTTTTCTGATGCCTCAAGTAAAATAATGCCCCACAATTTTATGAAAAGTGAAATTAAAACAGTACTAACAACGTTAATGTCAGCCAGAAACAAGATAGCATCTTTATAGTTTCAGTGATTAAGATTGTGTTTTGGATGCCGCACTGCAGTCCAATCTGAAGAAGTATCAGCTGGGTAACCTTTAACTTTCAGCCTTGAAGAGGTCTATTTAAAGCAGTTATATTTGAAGTGTTAAATGTATAATGAGCATTTGGGGAGCACTGGCACCGTTCATTCCTCAAACATTTATAGAAATAGAAAACTCATTTTGAAATTCGAGTGAGATTATATGAGTAAATCTGCGATTATGTTGAATTTGCTAAGTGTCTGGTTGGACTCGATGAAGCCTGGCAGCTGGCACCTTGTTTAACCTGACTGAGTTTATTTGTCAGGAGAAAGTTTGGAGACATTAGGAATGTTCAGAGCTACACCGCTGTCAGATGTTAAAAACGGGGCAATGTTGGGTGGTGCAGTTTCTACCATGTGAAGAAAGCAACCAGAACTGATTTATTTTTCCAATTCTGTGCTCATATATTTGATGTGCCTTTCGCGTGTACAAAACTAGCATTCCTGCTTTTGAATCCACTTGCAAAAACAGTCAAGTAATAAGTACAACGAGTTTCAGTACAAGATAAAGCTGAGTTAATTACAAAAATTAAAACAAGTGACAAATTTTAATTTATACCGATTTGAACATATAATATTGTAACACTTATAAGCAGAATAAATAGCCAGGAAACAGGCATTGCAGCTTAATTGATGTTGCTGCCTAAGAAAATGGGCAATGGTTATTCATCGACACCACTGTGGAGTTTTTTTTCCCTTAGAACGTTTATCCCCCCTGTGGCTCAGTTCCAGGCTCCTCCAAGGTGCTGCGATGTACCTGGCTGGCCGCCTCCCTGCATTCATTCAACTTTTGCAAACTGTTCAAGCACTGTGTGTTCATGAGAAGCTGTGACAGAGCAGGCAATTCCTTCAAACACAACCACGCCACACTGAACTTAGAGAGACAGGATCTGTGATTGGAGGAGCAGCAGCAGCTCCTCCAATCATAACTCTGCAATCATTTCCCACTCTCAGCAACTGTCACAAACTACTGCCTCTCAGCTTTAGGCAGCTTTGTGGGTTTCCAATTGACTTTCAGTTCCTATATTTTTAAAAGGCTGCCAGTCTTTTGCTGCCTCCAAAATCTTGTCACCTTAGACGACCACTTAGTTTGCCAAGTAGTTGTGTTGGCCATGCTCCAGTGTGGAGAGTTTGGCAGCAAGTGCTTCTAGACTGCTCCCAGTTGTTAAAGTCAACCTAGCATGAAAAGATGTGTCACTTGCATGAATCCTTGTATCTTAGTTTTGGCTGCCCAATGGGTCAACTGGCACCATCAAGCTGTCCATATAATGCATCTTTTGGTAGGTGATCATCATCCATTCTAATGATGTGGTCAAGCCATCATAGTCAATGTCACTTGAGGATGGCCATGATACTTTCTGAGGATCAATAATGCTCATAAATTGGGGTCCTATGGCATTTTTAGGAACCCCAAAGCTATTATAAGAGTCTATTGTGTGTAGGATCTATCATGGACCCTCTGTTCAATTAAAACTGTGGGTAAAAAGTGATGGCCTTAATCAGTTAGTGTAAAATTTATTTTTTGGGGGCCAAGAGGAACAGGAGAACTCCTTCAGGAACCAGAAATAAAGCAATGGGCTGCTGCCTCCCTGGTTCCCAAACTCCTGTCACTTTTGAGAAAGTATCTCAAACCTCCACCAACAGCTTGCCTACACATGCTGACTGGGAAAACCATAGGCTGACCAATACTGACGATAAGCTGCCTTTGGACACCCATATGTATGCTGCTCAGCCAATAAAATGGAATGGGCCACCTGTAGCATCTAAGATAAAAGCAAAAAACTACGGATGCTGGAAATCCAAAACAAAAACAGAAATACCTGGAAAAACTCAGCAGGTCTGGCAGCATCTGCAGATAGGAGCACAGTTAATGTTTGGAGTCCGAATGACCCTTCAACAGAACTAAGTAAAAATAGAAGAGAGGTGAAATATAAGCTGGTTTGTCGGGGGGTGGGGGGGGTAAGTTGGGACAAGAAGAGCTGGATAGAGGGCCAGTGATAGGTGGAGATAACCAAAAGATGTCACAGACAAAAGGACAAAGAGGTGTTGAAAGTGGTGATATTATCTAAAGGAATGTGCTAATTAAGGTTAGAAAGCAGGACGAGCAAGGTACAGATAGCCCTGGTGGGAGTGGAATGGGGGGAAGGGATCGAAATAGGCTAAAAGGTAGAGATAAAACAATGGATGGAAATACACTTAAAAATAATGGAAGTAGGTGGGAAAAGAAAAATCTATATAAATTATTGCAAAAAAAACAAAAAGGAGGGGGAAAATCAGAAAGGGGGTGGGGATGGAGGAGAGAGTACATGATCTAAAATTGTTGAACTCAATATTCAGTCCGGAAGGCTATAAATTGCCTAGTCGGAAGATGAGGTGCTGTTCCTCCAGTTTGCGTTGAGGTTCACTGGAACAATGCAGCAAGCCAAGGATAGACATGTGGGCATGAGAGCAGGGTGGAGTGTTGAAATAGCAAGTGACAGGGAGGTCTGGGTATTACTTGCAGACAGACCGAAGGTATTCTGCAAAGCGGTCACCCACTCTGCGATTGGTCTCTCTAATGTAGAGGAAACCGCATTGGGAGCAACGAATGCAGTAGACTAAGTTGAGGGCAGTGCAAGTGAAATGCTGCTTCACTTGAAAGGAGTGTTTGTGTAGACTAAGTGTTTCAAAGGATCATCCTCCACCATTTCCCCCAACTCCAGCATGATGCCACCACCAAACACATCTTCCCTTCACTGCCCCCTGGTGGTATTCCGCAGGGATTGTTCCCTCCGGAACACCCTGGTCCACTCCTCCATCACCCCTTACACCTCAACCCCCTCCCATGGCACCTTCCCATGCAACTGCAGAAGGTGCAACACCTGTCCCTTTACTTTCCCTCTCCTTACCGTCCAAGGGCCCAAACACTCCTTTCAGGTGAAGCAGCATTTCACTTGCACTGCCCTCAACTTAGTCTACTGCATTCATTGCTCCCAGTGCGGTTTCCTTTACATTGGAGAGACCAAACGCAGACTGGGTGACTGCTTTGCAGAACACCTTCGGTCTGTCCGCAAGTATTACCCAGACCTCCCTGTCGCTTACCATTTCAACACTCCACCCTGCTCTCATGCCCACATGTCCGTCCTTGGCTTGCTGCATAGTTCCAGTGAAGCTCAACGCAAACTGGAGGAACAGTACCTCATCTTCCGACTAGGCACTTTACAGCCTTCTGGACTGAATATTGAGTTCAACAATTTTAGATCATGAACTCTCTTCTCCATTCCCACCCCCTTTCCGATTTTCCCCCTCCTTTTTGTTTTTTTTTTGCAATAATTTATATAGATTTTTCTTTTCCCACCTACTTCCATTATTTTTAAGTGTATTTCCATCCATTGTTTTATCTCTACCTTTTAGCCTATTTTGATCCCTTCCCCCCATCCCCACTAGAGCTATCTGCACCTTGCTCGTCCTGCTTTCTACCCTTAATTAGCACAATCCTTTAAATAATATCACCACCTTCAACACCTATTTGTCCTTTTGTCTGTGACATCTTTTGGTTATCTCCACCTATCACTGGCCCTCTATCCAGCTCTTCTTGTCCCACCTACCACACCAACCCCCACCCACCGCCAACCCCCCCACCCCACCCCACCCCCCCCCAAACCCCCTTAAAACAGCTTATATTTCACCTCTTCTATTTTTACTTAGTTCTGTTGAAGTGTCATTCGGACTCGAAACATTAACTGTGCTCCTATCTGCAGATGCTGCCAGACCTGCTGAGTTTTTCCAGGTATTTCTGTTTTTCTCCTGCAGCATCTGTTGAGTGGCAGACCTTTATGTTCTGCCAGTCAACCACTCGGGTTTTAAAATCCCCAAACATATATCAAAAGTATTCCTCCACAATATTAAACAAGGCAACATTCATTAAACGAGTTTAAAATCCTGATTTTATGCTCGACAGCAGAGCTGAAAAATAGGAAGTGAAATCAAGTGCGCAGATCTGTACTCAATTTACAGTGAAGAAAAATGGTAAGAAAAGGAAGGCTGCACTGCCATTTAGCACCAGCCTCATTGTAATATGTTAACTATACTAATTAGATCCCATGTCAAAGTTTCATGTTTTTCGACGCCCTTAGCGTTGGTCTCTCCAACTGGGGAATGAAACTAGTTTAATGGTCTGGCCTGCCAAAATAGGATTCCAAAAGTTAGGTTTCTTTAATGAAAGTTGACATTAAAAGGACAATTCCCCAACATTGCACTTCCATCAAAGAACTTCATCCACTGGCAACACATTTTGTAAATTCAGCTGATCACTGAGCATGATTTTTCTATATGTACTGGTAGGGGGCATGTTACTCTACCAGCAGAGCGAAATTAGAAAATTACCCCTCAAAGTTATGGTTTATCAACAAATGTGATGTTTAGCTGCATTTTGCTCCCTGCATTGACATCCATTGCTTTATTCAATGAGCCCTTCTACAAGGCCTTACCCCAGCATTGTTATTTGGTGCTGCCATTTTATACCCATCCTTTAATCAGCTGATAACTTAATATGACCTTCCCAACACAAATTGTCCTCACAAAGAAACTAAATGTTCAAAATTTAGCATGTGATATTATATGGATATCATATGGAACTTCTCCAGTGGCTATAACCAAGTTACCCTTAGTGACCTTTAAGGTGTGATTTTTCTATTTCTAATCTAAAGTTATGTCTATGTGCTTTCTGAATGGTATGCACAAATGTTATAATAGGCTGTTACTATACATTGTGAGTCTCGGCAGCATTAACGTGGCATTGTACCTCCAGTTGCAGGATCACTAGATCATCATCCCACAGCTGGAGTCATGTCCAAGCCAGCAGTGACTGGTAGTGCTGACCCACCAACTGGCACTCACTGGAGTACTCTGGAAATTCTCCACAGCCCCAGTTACAGCAAAGTGAGCAAAATTGTACATGGGCTGGATTCTTTTAGCCTCTGGGCTCTCCTAAAGATGGTAGTGGGGTTACTATGTCCTTCAGGATGCACCACAGTTGTGACAATCATTTATACACTGCTGCTAAAAGAGCAGAGGTGCGCTATTGTATTCTGCTTTGCAGTATGTGCATTGCAATCTCAAAAAAATATCAAGAAAGCACTATCCTCATGAACTCGTCCTTTCTGAAGGCCTTTTCTCAAGCATTGGAGGAATGCATGTGGTTTTCTCTTCCTTAACTATAAAAAAAAGTTTCATCTTGTTGCTTCTCCACAAACTCATGATGTAAATGACCAGGGCATTTGGATCTGTGAATAGTGCCTGCCTCAGGTAGGCTCTAAGAAATGCTCAGTTGCTGTCTGCTATTAGCTGCTGCCATCTCATCTTGGTAAGTCTCTACAGAAAGATATTATATAGTAATTTCCCGCTGGAATGCCTTGTAAGAGACATAAGATGCCAACATATTGTTTGTCATTGTTCTGTTTTGTAATGTGTATAACCATCTGCTCTACTGAAAGATAAGCTGAGAAAAGGTAAAAACAAGATAAAAGACTAACCTAATTCAAATAATCTCTTTCCCAACTGTGTGAAAAAGCATGCTCCTGCTCAGCATTTTTTACCCGACAACCTTGATTGGGAACTCATCATGATAAGAGCCATAGTGAACAATCTGCAACATAGCACTTGCATGGTACAGTGGATAAATGTACCAATACACCTCACTTAACCCACATGACACTGAAAAGTCAAATCTAAATCACAGGCTCAAACAGGAGTGTAATATATTTGGATTAATTTATTAAGTAAATGTGAATAAAAATAAATACAGCACCAGTTATAACTATAAATATTAAATGGCAATATATGAAGTAATTGAAACTAAGTTTATGTTTATCTTGTATTTGTCCCCCTCCTGTGGTAGCTTCCTAACCAATTAAGTTCTGAAAGGGTTAAAGGTAAAACAATGTGTCTACTAGAGTGGGTTTATAGTTCTGTGGGAAATTTGTACACACTATAAAACATTCCCTCCCTTTAGAGAAATCACAATTAATCTGTCACAGCCTAGCAAGCCTGCTTCATTAGTCAGCAGAGATAAGAATCATCAGCTAGTCTGTATGATTTGTCTAATTAGCTGCAGTTCATTTGTCATTTTCATTTTCTTCGCGCGACGCACAGATGAATAATTGTTGCCTTCATCAATCGCTGAACAATGCGCCCCTTTCAAGTCATCACCGTCAGTGTTGTCACTTTATCCATTATAAAATTTGGGTTTCATTTAACCAGTAATTAAACATTACAGCCTGTTCACTATTACAACAGAGTATAAGGAAGTTACTAATTACAGAAGAAATGAGCCAACATTTATCTCTATTCATTTTTTTAAAGTTGATTCTTTGATTTTTTTTTGTGTGTGAGCACACAATTTCCCATTTTGAAGAGGTGAGCATTTTGCTCCTCTGTATCTGGTAACAGTCATAAAATAGGGTTTCCACAAACAATAGTATATTTGTGTTGACTATTTAGCTCCTCCTTGAGCCAAATTAATTGATCCATTAATAATGTGTTCCCACAAAATAAGTTTTTTTTTTAAATATTTATGTACTGATGGATGTCATTCAGACTCCCACTAGCTGCTAGCTTTCTCACCAAAACAAAAAGTGTGGCACATTATATTTTCACATATATATTTCATTATGGCCATGTGAAAATGTCTAATTCTGAAAATCAGTCTCTGGAATACAGCTGTCCCAAACTAACCAAGTTCACTTTTACTTAGTTTCGTTTCTCCAACTGCCATGAATGACTGGTGCTAATGTGATAATGTTGTTGAGGACACAAGAGAAACATTGGTTTCCCTTCCACAACTGAGCTTGTCTACAGGGTATCGTTATAAAGCTTTACATATCAAAAGTTCAAGTGAAATAATAGTCAACAAAGAGCCACATTAAATCACCTGATTGAGAAAGGAAAGACTTGTATTTGCAGAGCTCCTTATAAGGTCTCAAAAATGTTGAGATGGTGTTTTATTGTTAAGCAGCCATTTTGCAAAATAAAATATCGCAAACAGCAATGAAATAAATCAAAATTTGCTTTTGTTGGCATTGGTGGAGGAAGAGTTGTTGGCCAAGATACCAAGAGAGATCCTTGAAATTCTTTATATAGTGCAATGAGATTTTAACATTCTCCTCAGCAGGCAAACTGGACCTCAGTTTGATATCTCATTGAAAGAACAGAATGCAGCACTCTGTTGCAGTGTCAGTATAAATTGTATCCTGGAGTGTGTCTTGAACCTACACCATCTAATTCTGAAGTGAGTATGCTACCAATTGAGCAAAGCTGACACACAAGGCACAGATGGATCCAAATTGATAGGGAAGAGAAGTGAAAGTTCAGGAAGTACACACACATATACATCCTCTCTGTCACACACAATTTTCTTAAGGACAAATAAAAACAAAGGAAAACTGACTAAGGATAACACTAAGAAGTAAAGAGTATTACATATATTACAGGAAGAATGGATGACTGGATGAATGCTAATGGCAACTGCCAATGGAAAATGGAAAAAAATGGTATTACCACACAAAAAAACATTCAATCTACAGTTCAACAATTATTGCTAAACACTGAATGTGAAACCAATCTGACAGTTAGTAAAATTATTTACTTTATCTTTCCTTCTTGGGTCACCGCTAGTTGTCAGCAAAAAGGGAAAGCCTCTGCCACTCTAATCTGGTACTTGGGCTGTCTGACGATAGCTGATGTAGTGCATACTTTCCATTTAATGCCTTCTTTAGGCAGCTTAACAGTTACTGAGAGAACTCAATGTGCACAGAAATCACTTGGTCCTGTCAATAAGAAATACATTCTTCAAACTGAGCATTTCAGAGATCTGTTTGCAATACAAAAGTTAATAAAGAGCATTTTATATAGCAGAAATAAGACAAATATCATGCTAAAATCATTAATTTTGTGGATAGTCAATTTTGTTTGAAAGAACTCCAAAAAGTGACACTCAGAAAATGTCAGTATTTCGGCCATTTGATCAGTGCTGAAAAGCAACAGAGATCTATTCTAGGAAGCAAACTGGAAGGCAGCAGAAAAAGGGGTTGACCAAGGTGTAGTTGGATAACAGACGTCACAGAGCAGTTGCAGACAAGTTACAGTGGATGTGTGCTGATGGCACAAGGCAAATGAGTGCGACATGCCATGACAACATATCTCCTAGTAGGAGTAGCTACAAGCAGTGGCAGCTTTGTTTAAATCAAAGGAAGGATGACTGCATTTTTCCACTTCTTGGGTCCAGTGTCCAAATAAAGCATTCCCAATTGAAGTATTCGGTAATTGTTAGGCTGCGACAGCGTGATGGTCATATGGTCAGCGCGTCGTCATTGTCAGGTGCTGTCCCTCAATTTGAGGATGGCATTACTCAGGGTCACTAGTTTCTGCCATGGATCTTCATGTGACTGAGCAGTATGATTCTCGATCTACAGATCTTTGGGCACATGAGGCAGGATGTCCCACAAGATAGGGATTCACAGTGCAGAATTTGCTTTCGTTCTCTCCCTTTCTTTCCTTCTCTACCTCATCATTAAAGTGTTGGGACTCAAAGCGTGATGCAGCTTGTTAAACACATTGGGCAGAATTGTCCCAGATTTGCACTAAGTGCGGTAGCAGGCAGGTAAAACAACGTTTTACCCACTGGCCACTATGGCAACTTTTCATGCCGTATTGTTCCAAACCCACTGCATTAATTATACATTCCCGGAAAACATGCCGTTTCCATGGCGGGCAGGCTCTCATTTGCCCACCATGCCATCACTCCGCCGCTTCAGCATCCCAGGTGCCATATTTAAAGTTCAGCTGCATGCACATATCTCAGTGTTTCCAGCCCACGACAGCTCCAAACAAGACATGGCCCCGAAGGGCAAAAAGACTGCAGCCCCCAGGTACAATGATGCATCCCTCGAGCGCATTTTGGACGCAGTGGAGGCTTATCGTGAAGTCTTCTACCTCTGCTCTGACCACAGGATGGGCAGCAACCTCATTAATCAGGCTTGGGAGGTGGTGGCAGCGGTGGTCAACGCCAATGCCCTTCAAAAGAGGACAGCCGAGTGCTGAAAGAGGACGAATGATCTCCTCCGTTCCACCAGGGTAAGTCGCTCTTCTCATCACTCTCAACTCACACACTCTCAAACCCATCACACATCCACAGAGCCCTCACTCACTGCCAGTTCAAGGGGCATCACCATTCACTCTCTTGCACCTTCACTGTCCTCATCCCAGTTCATGGGACTATTCACCACCCAAACATGCCAGGCATACTTACCATCTGGCCTGGCAGGGATTCTGGTTATGCTCTCTCCATCTCTATTCACGCAGCACAAGCTGGCACACAACAAGAGGGAGAGCTCGCAGATCAGTGAAAACATAGTGATCCAGCTGGCCAGTGAGGATCTGGACTGTTCCTGTGCTAATGCTGAGGTCGGTGGTACTCTACCAAGTGAGGATCCAGCAGTGACTCTGGGAGTGTCTGGCCCATCTGAATCCCTTCTTCTTGTGGCCTCAGCAGCTCCAGCTCCACAGGCTGAGGAGGGTGCCACTGCCGCTCAGCAGGACCCTGAAAGCAGGCCAGGGCCCTTCAGGTCTGGGCCTCCCAGAGGATGCCTGCCAAAGTCATCGCAGACAGGGCATAGCAGTCAGCAGGCTGCCTCCACCTTTGCTGTGGATGACCAGGGAGCATCAAGACGTAGTGGCAAGATTAGGAAAGTTAAGAAGATGTAGTTGCACAGCCTGGGCACGGGTGTTAATCACTTGTACATACTGTTCACTATTGTCAGTAAACTCCCAAGAATGTCTCCCTGCCTATGGCTCCTTGTTCTGATGAGCAGTGTTCATGTCACTCAGACGTGAAGCCTTTTTGCACAAGATAAAGGCAGGTTGTTCAGTCCAGGGCCTCTTCCCTGTGCTTTGTATAGCCTTCAGGCTAAAGTGATGGTCTGTCCTCACAATCCCAGGACTCATTACTCATTCCTGCACCTCGACAGTGCCTGTTATTCTGCCAGATGTTGTGGGCAAGCATCACAGGGTATTGTCATTCTTTCCGTGAGCTCTCAGCACCTTTAAGGTGGGACTGGCCCCCATCGCTTCAGCATCTGTGACCAGCGATGCTAGCCTAGAAGGGATCAGGTGCTGAAGGTGGACAAAGGATCAGATGCTTCTAAAGTTTAATGGCTGTGTCTCTACAATCACGGAGCTCAAGCAAGCTGCCCTTGGCTAAACAGGAGTCAGACATTCTCAGAGGCTAAGTGAAGACCTATGGATCTAAAGATTGGCCGGGTGGTTAATAGTGAGGTTGAGTGTCTTGGGCTACAGGAAGATATAGACGGGATGGTCAAATGGGCAGATAAGAGGCAGATGTAATTTAACCCTGAAAAGTGTGAGGTGATACACTTTAGAGGGAGTAATTTGACAAGGAAGTATTCAATGAACGCATGACACTAGGAAGTTCTGAGGAACAAAGGGACCTTGGCATGTGTGTCTGAAAGCGGAGGGGCATGTTAGTGGGGTGGTGAAAAAGGCATATGGGACACTTGCCTTTATCAATCGAGGCATAGATTACAACAGTAGGGAGGTCATGTTGGAGTTGTATAGAACGTTAGTGAGGCCACAGCTGGAGTACTGTGTGCAGTTCTGGTCACCACATTGTAAGAAGGATGTGGTTGCACTGGAGGGGGTACAGAGGAAATTCACCAGGATGTTGCCTGGGATGAAACATTTAAGTTATGAAGGGAAGTTGGATAGACTTGGGTTGTTTTCGTTGGAACAGAGAAGACTGAGGGACGATCTGATCGAGGTGTACAAAATTATGAGGGGCATGGACAGGGTGGATAGAGAGCAGCTGTTCCCCTTAGTTGAAGGGTCAGTCATGAGGGGACATAAGTTCAAGGTGAGGGGCAGGAGGTTTAGGGGGATGTGAGGAAAACTTTCTTACCCAGAGGGTGGTGATGGTCTGGAATGCGCTGCCTGAGAGGGAAGTGGAGGCGGGTTGCCTCACATAAAAAGATGAGCACTTGGCACATCATAACATTCAAGGCTATGGGCCAAGTGCTGATAAATGGGATTAGGTAGGTAGGTCAGGTGTTTCTCACGTGTCGGTGCAGACTCGATGGGTCGAAGGGCCTCTTTTGCACTGTGTGATTCTGTGATTCTGAGTGTCCTCATTGCATGTCGTCATCATCTTCCTGCACTCAAGTGACTATCAGGGCCTCCACTGCATCTCCATGACAGGGACATGATGACAGAGGATATGTGCGCTGCCATAAGCGAGACTAGAGTCAAGTGTTCATCGATGCAATGTGAGGATCTATGCTGTCTCCTCACTGCATAATGTTATCATCCTCCATAAATCCACAAATGACGGCTTTCCGAGTGCGCCTGCCTCATCTGGCCAGTGTGAGGGCCTCATCAATGTCCTCGTCACCTTCGAGGACCTCCTCACCCTCATCCCTGTGGGCATCCTCTTCATCCAGCACCTCCATCTCCTCAGCCAGCTCCTCTCCCAGTCACAGCGCCAGGTTGTAAAGGACGCAGCAGATGACGATGATGCGTGATACCTTCTGTAGACTATATTGCAGGGCTTGATCAGGCCGGTCTATGATTGCAGCATGAGCCTCATTATACCTTTGCTCTGCTGCAGTCTGAGGCTGCCGCACAGATGTTACCAACCACGGCCTCTGCATATAGCCCTTGTCCCCGAGGAGCCATCCCTGCAGCTTCTATGGACCCTGGAAGACTTCAGGGGTCTGTGACTGACAGAATGTAGCAGTTATGCACACTCCCTGGAAACTGTACGCAGACCTGCAGCATGCGTTTGTGATGGGGGCACACCAGCTGCACATTCAGTGAACAGAATCCCTTGCGGGACAAATCCAACCTGGCCAATTATCACCTCATCAGTCTGCACTCAATCATCAGTAAAGTAATGGAAGGGGTCATCAATATTGCTATCAAGCGGAAGTTGCTTAGCAATAACATGCTCACTGATACCCAGTTTGGGTTCCGCCAGGGCCACTCAGCTCTTGACCTCATTACAGCCTTGGTTCAAACATGGAAAAAAGATCTGAACTCCAGAAGTGAGGCGAGACTGACTCAGGCTGCATTTGACTGAGTGTGGGATCAAGGAGCCCTAGCAAAGCTGGAGTCAATGGGAATCAGGGGAAAACTCTCCACTGGTTGGAGTCATACCTAGCACAAAAGAAGATGCTTGTGGTTGTTGGAGATCACTCATCTCAGCTCCAGGACATCACTGCAGGAGTTCCTCAGGGTAGTATCCTTGGCCCAACCATCTTCAGCTGTTTCATCAATGACCCTCCTTCCATCACAAGGTCAGAGGTGGGGTTGTTCGCTGATGATTGCACGATGTTCAGCACCATTCGCGACTCCTCAGATAATGCAGCAGTCCATGCCCAAATGCAGCAAGACCTGGACAGTATCCAGGCTTGGGCTGATAAGTAGCAAGTAACATTCACGCCACACAAGTGTCAGGCAATGACCATCTCCAACATGAGAGAATCTAACCATCGCCTCTTGAATGGCAGTACCATCACTGATTCCCTCACTATCAACATCCTAGGGGTTACCATTGACCAGAAATTGAACTGGGCTAGCCATATAAATACTGTGGTTGCAAGAGCAGGTCAGAGGCTGTGAAGATTAACCCATCTCCCGACTCTCCAAAGCCTGTCCACCATCTACAGGGCACAAGTCAGGAGTGTGATGGAATACTCCCCACTTGCCTGGATGAGTTCAACTCCCACAACACTCAAGAAGCTTGACACCATCCAGGATAAAGCAGCCTGCTTGATTGGCACCACATCCACAAACATTCAACCCACCACCACCAGTGGCAGCAATGTGTACCCTCTAGAAGGTCGACTGCAGGAATTCACCAAGGCTCCTCTGACAGCACCTTCCAAACCCATGACCACTACCATCTAGAAGGAGAAGGGCAGCAGATAGATAGTAACACCACCACCTGAAAGTTCTCCTCCAAGTCACTCACCATCCTGACTTGGAAATATATCGCCGTTCCTTCACTGTCGCTGGGTCAAAATCCTGGAACTCACTTCCTAGCAGCACTGTGGGTGTACCTACATCACATGGACTGCAGCAGTTCAAGAAGGCAGCTCACCACCGCCTTCTCAAGGGCAACTAGGAATGGGTAATACGTACAGGCCCAGCCAGCAAAACACACATCCTATGAATGAATAAAAAAAGGAATGACATAGTTGACTGCGTGATGCGACAGAGATCTGAGCATGATGAGTGCAATCGATGGCACCTTGCACCTGTGGGGAACCAGAGATCTGGGCATCCAATCACTCTTGCATTTTGGCTGTCCTGGTCCCAGGCAAAATGCACAAAGTTGTGTGCCCTCGCGAAGATGGCATCCGTGACCTCATGGATGCATTTGTGGGTGGAGGCTTTTGACATCCCACAGAGGTCACCTGTGAGCCACTGGCATAGAAATTGAGTGGTCACTTTCATGGCCACTAGCAGTGGATGCCCTCCATGTCCCTGTGGCGCCAAATCCTGCATGTGACCGACCAGTTCCCTAGACGTGCGCAGTCTTCGGTGACGCTGGTTCTCGGTCATCTGCTGGAATGACGGCTGGAACCTATAGACCCTGGTTCTAGCTAAGCGCCGATCAGCAGCGGATCGCTGTGGTTCTTCAGTGGTGTGTGCGGTAGCCCCAGCCGCCCCTACTTCCAGAGGGTGCTACTCCTCCCTCTGCACAGCCAGGTGCCTCAGTCACTCTTTTCTCAGTCATTTTCGCTCTCTGCAAGCCACAAGGCTTGCAGCTAGGTCACCAAGCTCCATGATCCTGATGTAGTCCTCCAGCAGGATGAAAGAGAGAGATGTGTGGGTTAACATGGGTGTACTAAGAACCTATTTTGGTTAAGTCTGAAGGCCCCTTAATGCATCCCGCAGAGTGCTGGCCACTATTTGGATGGCCAGAGATTAGTGCGTTGCATGACTGCCCGAAACCCCACCCACCTCCACCCGACTGATTGGTGGCAGCTTTGCCCGTTGGACCGCATGCTGTGCTCTCAGCTCAGGTGCAGGCATTCTCCTAACCCACGCTGCAAGGCTGCACTGTTAGCTTTAGCCATGGGGAGACTAGTCCAAACTGGGACGATGGCAAGTGGCTGTGAGCACCTCCACTAGTGACTGCTCCACGGCTAACTTTAGCAAGGAGATTGTACAACATGCCCAGTTGTCCAACTGTTCTGCAGTCCACTAAAATGCTCATTAGTTTGCAGTCTGTGCCCGAGGAGTGAAAAGCTCTGGAGTACTTGGTGACACTTTGATGCCTCTGTGTTGCTTGAGTAGACGGAGAAACTAGAAGCCCACCTCCAATCATACCAATGTGGCTGCGCCAGAACTGTCTCCGTTGCAGAGGAATGGTCACTTTATACAAGGTTTCCCTAATGTGTTGTCACTTCCCTCGCCGACACCTGCCACCCCCTCAACCCCCTCCACCCCCACAACCCTGCATGTGCTTGTGTGCTACCTTCAACACCAGGGCAGCCCTTGTCTCCTCCTCCCCGAAAGTCTCCTCAACTGCAAGGTAGCCCTTGCCCTCTGCGCCAATGCGCCTCAACCTCAAAGCCAAACAGGTGACTTAGGCAAGCGCTCCTCAACATCACTGTGTACTCACCTCCAAGTTCCCCTCAAAGTGCAACCTGCCAAATGCATGCTTTTTATATGCTGCTGTGAAACAAGTTGGCGTACAATCCTGCTGACGTGGGTGGACAATCGAGCGGGGGGCACAATCTGGTGGGCTGAGCTTATAATGATGTGCTGATGTATAACAATGAGGTTCCCATGTCCAATGGAAGGAAACATGGGCCACCATTGGTGGGCAGGTAGGACGATTGCAAACTGGTTTCACAACGTTGTGAAACCAATTTTGGCCTTCTTGCCATATTGTCTGCTCATGCCACCGAACACACCTGACACCAGCAGGCACGGACAATTCCGACCATTGTCATCATTCTGACCAATTGGTAGCAAGTTTCTCCTAGTTCTTACAGTCAATACTGCTGTGCTTCAGGGAAAGCTTCAGAATGTCCTTGAAGTGTTTTCTTTGTCTGCCCCTGAAACATTTGTCACTGGACAATTGTGAGAACAGGACCTGATGGGGGAGATGATTTTCAGGCATGCAAATACAGTAGACAGTGCATCAAAATTGATTTTACAGCAGTATTGACTGAATGCTTGTGGACCTGGTTTCAAGAAGGACCCTAGTGTTTGTTCGATAGTACTTCAGTTGAATCCAGAGGATGTGGCGAAGGCATTGTTGATGGAACTTCTCTCTGACTGCAACTGTCTTGAGTGGGAGATCAGAAACAGACGCCTTCAAAATCCGGACTGGAATCAAGCAAGGCTTTGTGATAGCCCCCATACTATTCACAATCTACCTGACAGTGCCTATTTACCTCATTAAAGGTCAACTGCCCTCTGATGTCAGTATTAAATATGGTCCTGATGGAAAACCTTTAACCTCAGTTGCTTCTGTATCGAAACTAAACTGACCACCATGATCTACAGCTTGCAGATGACTGCAATGTTGTTTCCCGCTCTGCACCAGATTTGCAAGTCACACGTGATTTATTCAATACTGCATACAAGAAACTCAGCCTGTCCTTGTATGTTGCCAAAACAAAACTCATATCAACCCACACCAAACCAGCCAAATATTCCACATCCTATGTATGTTGAAGGAGAGGCTCTGGAATATGTTGAGCACCTCCCATGCGTCGGCAGTCACCTCTCTCAAAAGGCCACCAATAATGAAGAGATCCAACACTGGATCAACTGCAAATCAAAATATTGCAGATGATGGAAATCTAAAATAAAAGCAGAATATGCTGCAAGTTCTGAGGGCATGAAACTGAGTGAGTACTTGTCACTTGAGTGTGGCTCAAAAAGGTGTATAAAGTAATCAGTATTTGCTAACACACAGAGTGGTCACAAAAGGAGTGCAGTGTAAAGCATGTGAAAAAAATTGGGAGTTTGGTGAGACTAGAACTCTGTACAGAGGAGGAAGGCAGCACTGTTTTTTGCCTCCAGCCCTTGTAGAAGCTTGAGACAATAAGTATTTAAAATTTTTGTCCAATGTTTTAGTGCTCAGTGCAAGTTAGTGTATAGAAAAAAAAACTGCACTATGTGGGAGTTTTGTGGATGGTGAAACTGTCCTGAGCAGTCTCCTTCTCAGTCTGTCTTCCTCAGAGCCATTGTGCTGCAGTTTGAATTGGAAGGACTCCGACACAAAAAGGAGGGGGAGAAATATCTGGACACTTGACTCCACATTTTGATCACATCTCATGGAGAGCTGCAGGTTCAGAATGGGGTTGGTCTGATTGACAATGTGGAGGGAGGGGAACACAGGTAGAGAATGTGAATCAGCTGAAAGAAAAACAGGAAATGTGGAAAAACTCAGCAGATGCATCAGCATCTGTGGAGAGAAAAAGAGAGTTAACGTTTTGAGTCTGTATGGCCCTTCTTCAACTGATCCTATCTAGCAGGTTGTGTACCTGCTATTTGTGATAAGGATAAAGCCTGTTGCATAGGCATCCAGAATGCAGATTATGGCACCTTAGTATAGGAGATTGTCCAAAGTAGAGGTGGAGAAATTGAATGTTGTGGGAGGATTGAATGATTATGAGTTAGTATCCTTTGCAAAAAGGATCGAGAACCCCACATGCTATGATGCTAACTGGTGTCAGGGAGAGGGATATCATGAACCACTTTAAAGGGATAATGGAAAATGAGCCAGAGGATCCAATTGTTGTGATCCATTTTGGAACCAACAAAATAGGGAAAAGTAGGCCAAGTGGTCCTGTTAGAGAGTGCAGGGAGCTAGGAGCTAAATTAAAGAAGAGGACCTCATGGGTTACGACCTCTGCATTATTACGTAAACCATGTGTAAATTGGCATAGGGGTAAGCAGATTGGACAGGTGAACACATGGCTGAAGGACCGCTATGGAAAAGATGGATTCCATTTCATGGTACATTGAATCAGGAAGAAAATGTACCATTGAGACTGGTTCCACCTGAACTGAAATGGGGCCAGGGTCCAAGAAGAAAGGATAAAGAGGGTGATCACAAGTACTTTAAACCAGCAAATGTTGGGGGTGCTTAGGGGAGTGGAGTGCTGAGGGCTCAGATGGGAAAGGTACCATGTGTACATTATTAAAAAAAGCAAAAAGGAAGACAGTAGAGTAAAGGCCTTAACTTGGTAAGGTAAAGGTAAAGCTAAAAGTTGTAAAGCAATTAAACTAGGAGAGAGAAATAAAAACCATATGAGTAAAACATTGCAGCAGAAGGATTGGCTGGAGTATGCAGGCCCACTAAGCATTCTTTATATAAACACATGAAGCATAAGCAGCAAATTGAATGAATTACAGGCACAAATTCAACTTGGAGGAAATGGCAGGATTGCCATTACTTCACTATAAAACAGCCAGGACTGGGAAGTAAATATACTAGAAAAGATGGGAAAACTAGTAGTATGGGAAGAGTGACCTTAGTAATTAAGGATGAAATTATCTCAATGAGAAGAGAAGATATAACAAGAGATACACAGTAGTGGTGACTTTATGGGTAGATTTAAAGAGAAAAGGATTTAAGACCATAATCAGAGTTGTGCATAAAGTGATACAAATACATACTGAAGGCTACATGTTTCTAACAGGGTTTTTAACTTTCATCCAAATTAGAATAAGCAGACAAAGCAAATTTCATAAAGGCAATGAATTTCCTGAGTACGTCCTGGTTAGTTTTCTCCAACAGTATGTCCCAGAGCCTACAAGGGTATGCCATTATAGGTTTGGTACTAAGTAATGAACCAGATTTAGTTAACAGCCTAACAGTGTGTGAACATTCGTTTAATAGCCATCATAATATGATTGAGTTCAATGAAGTGTTTGAAAGGGAAAAATACAAAACAATACTAACATTCTAGATTTAGTTAAGGAAAACTTCAATAAGATGAGACAAAGGCTGTCCATGGTAAAATATGCAAATCTGTTAATGGGTAAAATAACAGAGGGGAGAATTTTCTCCCCGTTGGGTGGGTTGGGTGAGACCGGGCGGTCGTGCAGCCAATTGCCGCCCACAATTGGCTGTGCACCGCCATTTTATTTGGGCGGGCCATAATAGCATGATGCGCATCCGGAAGCGTGAGCATTCCTTGTGCGGGCAGCGGGAGGAGGGAGAGTCGGGGCCTGAGCTCTTTCATGCATGTGCTGCCTCAGGGAGATTATTTTCTTTATGAAACTTTTTTAAAAATAGAAAAAATTACCCAGACATTTCCCTTCATATTACAGTGTCACATGAGCTGAAGCACGTCAATGAATTTAAATTAATTTAATTCATAAGTACTTCATGAAACCTCATCCTGTCCGTGAGAGAGGTTTCATGATAAATGCGAAAGCCGCCTGGGTTGGACGGGCAGCCCTGAGAAGCAGTTTAATTAGTTCATTAATGGCCTTAATAGGCCTTCGACAGTTTGGCTGGCACGCAGCCGACTCCGCTGTGCGCCTGTTGAACTGAGGATCGGAATGATGCACTGTGACATTGGGACGCACGTCTGACATCACTGCGCGTCATTTTACGCATTGGCATGCAGGGCCCGCCCCCACACGCCGACCAGAAGATTCAGGGCAGAATATCAGTAGAAGGATTCAAAATAGAAATTGTGAAGCAGAACCAGTTTATACCTCTAAGGTACAAGTATTCTGCTTATCAAAAAAATAGCCATAGATGACTAAGGAGGAAAGAGGCAGCAGAAAACTTAAAGAAAAGACATACAAAAATGCAAAAAAAAGTAGATGCTGGTGAATAGGGAAGATGAAGAGAGCAGCAAAGGGTGACAAAACAGATAGTAAGAAGGATTTAAAAAAAGCATGAAAATAAACTTGTAGGCAATATCAAAATCACACAAAACATTTTTACAATTATATTAGGAAAAAGCACAATCAGGAGCTAAAGCTGGGCCCTTTAAGTATTTAAAAAATCACAATAGTGATCTTGTCAATGATAATCAGGAAATGTTGGAAACCTCTTTCGAGTACAAACACGTTTCCATCTGTTCCTATTCAGATGAAGTTACATTGTATCATAGTTTGCCATTGTGAGATTTGAACTCTTGATCTTGGGGTTACAAGCCCAGTACCATAACCACTTGGCTATTTAGGCCAAGCAGGAAATGTTGGAAATGTTGCATAAGTACGTCGTATCAGAATTTACAGTGGAGGAAGAGGTCAGTATGACAGACATCCTAAGGAAATTAATGTTGAATCAGAGCCAGGGATTCACCAAAATTAATGTATGCAAAAAAAACAGTAATGGAGAAAATTATGGCACTAAAGTGTGACAAATAGACAGGACCAGAGGTTTCTATCCCAGGGTTTTAAAGGAAGTAGGTAGGAACATTGTAGAAGTCGTAGCTATAATCTTCCACTTGGAACTGTTCCTTTAGATTGTAACTTTGTGCATATGTCACTCTGCTATTTATGAGGAAAGAGTGAAGCCAGGGAATTATAGAGCAGTTAGTCTAACATTTGTTGTTGGGAAATTACTATGGTTTGTAATTATGGATAGTGACTGAACACCTTGAAATTTTCAGCTGATCAGAGTGCACCAACATGAATTGCAGAGTGTAGATCATGCCTAAAAAAACACTCATTGATAAAAGCCCATTCGATGCGTTTAAATTCCTTCAAATACTTAATCCATTATAAAAACAAACATTTTTATTCACATTCCCACATCAAAGACAGCAAATCCCTGAATAACTTCTTGGAGATATCAATCAAACTGTGAACTTACAGCCCGCACTCCCCCCCCACCCTTCACCACTGTGATAATGATACTTTGTAGAAACAGTCAAGCAGCAATAATACTTATGTCAACAAACAGCTAGTGAAATTGCAAGCACCAATATTTTTTCAACTCAGAGACACAACAGGCTTTTTTTTTCAAAAGTTAAAAAGTAATGGATTTAAGTAACTTGACAACTTGACAGTTGCATAGACCTTATCTACCTTTTATGCACATTCATGTCTATTATTAAAAATCTAAGCCACACACTGTGGGAAATGGACCACTCCAGCAAAAATGGGGTCAGCACTGAGTTCAAGTGGCCCTGCTGGGTTCAGTTTTCCCAAATATGTGAATGACATCCAACCCTTTTTCCCTATCGGTGAAAATAGGATCCGTTGGAAATGGGGATGGGACTTTTGGATCCAGTGTCCCGGTGCCATTTTGGCTAAGGCGTGCAGTCTCCATGACTCTGCAAAAATCAGGGCCTTTATGTTCACCTGAGAGGGTAGAAAGGGCCTCAGAATTCATGGTCAGAATTTTCCAGTAGGTGATTTGGGGACGGGGCCCACTCACCGATGGGCAAATGACGTGGGATGGCGTTGGGAGGAACCCCCAACATCATCCCGGTCTATTTAAATTTTTAGGAAGATGGGCGGACAGTGAAATCAGCTGTTCACCCGCCGACCTGTCAATGGCCAATTAAGGCCATTGACAGGATCATTAAGCTCATTGAAAGACCTGCCCGTCCAACCTTAAGGCTGGCGGGTAGGCTTCTGAAAAAAGATAAAACCTCATCCACTGGCAGGATGAGGTTTCATCTCAGTTTTTAAAAAGTTTATTAAAGTTTCATTCATATTTATTAACATGTCTCATCTCGTGTGACAGTGTCACATGAGGGGGACACGTTAATAATGTTTTTCTTTCTCTATTTTTAAAGTTTTTTAAACATTCAGTACTCTCCCTGAGACAGCACTCGCGAAAGAGCGCACTTTGACAGATGGGGAATCCCTCCAACCCCCTGAACAGGCCACTGGGCGGGCCTTAATTGGCCCGCCCACGTAAAATGGCAGCCAACCCCGTTTCAGCGGCGGAGTTCAGCTGCCCGTCCACCGCCGAGCCGGTGGGGCCTGCCCACCCATCAAGGTCAAAATTCTGGCCGTCTCATCCAAAAGATGATGCTTCCACCAGTGTAGTATTCTCTCAATACTGCACTGAGGTACCAGGCCATCTCTATTTCCTGCTGCTTGTAACTTTGCTATGGAACTATCTACCCATGCTCCTGTTTCAATTAGAAAGCATTTAATAGTAGGTCACATTCAAGGAATTAGGTTCACAGCATGCAAGGGCCAAAAACAGCTGTTTAACACAATAAACAATGCAAGTGCTGGAATGAATTCATACAGTCTATCTGTTTTTTACTGTGCAAAATAGAAAACATCAAGGGTGGAATCTTGTGCTCTTGCTGATGGTGAGCTTGGAGCTGGGAAGGGCATGTACTTAGGTGGGATGGTGGTGTACTCCAACCCCGCTGTCATCCTGCCACTGCTCTAATTAAGTTCTAGACAGTAAGGCACATGGTCGAACTTCCCACCCCACTGACAATTGAGGCCCTTAAGTGGCCAATTAAGAATCACTTCAGGGCCTCATCCCACTGCCGGTGGGATTAACCTAGCTCTGGCGGGCCTGTTGCCATGTGATACGCACAACAGCTGCTACCCTGCAGACAGCTTGTCACCTTCAGGGGTGGCAATCAGTGTCTGATCGAGGGACCGGACGCAGGAAAGGGTGGGCATGCTGAGAGCCACCCCCCTGCCCTTACTTCCAAATCCCCTGCACTTCTTTCCTCGTGACCCCTCCCCCAAAACCACATCACTTACACAAATCACAAACCACACCCTGAGTTGTTCCGCAATCCTGGGACTCTGGCGGGGTGGAGGTTTTCTGGCAGCAGTAACAACCTCCTCCATGGTGCTGCTGAGCTCAAGAGCTGCTGGCCTCTGATTGGCCAGCAGCTCTTGCTAGGCGAGACTCAGGAACCTGTTTCCAGGGGAAGGCCCATCACTGGCCTCGCCACTGCCAGATTGGTATGTGGTTCATCAGGCTTTCTGGAAGAGACAGCATGGGTCTCTCAACAGCTCTCCAGCTGGCAGGTGTGACCCCTGACAACTCAACAAGGTTCTGCCCAAATGTCCAAGGCAAACAAATTAACTTGATTCCAGAGATGTCTCCTTTAGGTGCTTTGAAATAAAAGCTGAGGGGAGTGATAAACTTTGTTGTCACGGTAATAAATTGCAGGTGGTTGACTCTCCCTGCAAATCTTTGGTGACGATGGTCAACTTGAGCCTCCTGACGCACTGCTGAAGTTACTAAAAACATTTACAGCACACCAGTGCTTTGGATGTGATAAGTCAGGTGTCTCCCAAGCATTCTGCACTCCTGGGCTTCCTTCTCTTCTTCATCCTGCTCCACTCACCTGCTATACCATACGCATGGACAGAAAATCTATATGCTTTACTTGTCTCATCAAAGTGATGTTAATTTGAAAGCTCCAGGTGTGACTTGCAATAAGACATTCACTTATCAAAACAAAAACAGAATTACCTGGAAAAACTCAGCAGGTCTGGCAGCATCGGCGGAGAAGAAAAGAGTTGACGTTTCGAGTCCTCATGACCCTTCGACAGAACTCAATTTGACTTCACAGCCATTGAATTCTGTATGAATTTGTCATATATAGCCTTTATCAAAGTCTTAACAGGCAAACTTCAAACTTTCAAATGTTCAGATTAGCCATAAGCATGGAAAACCTCAGTTAATATTTCTTGATATTACAGCACATGTCACAACCTCTATTTCTTCACTATGATTAGCAGAGAGAGGAAATTCCAGACCCATTATTGTATTAAGAGCTGAAAGTTGTGTTTTGTGTCAATTACTAAGTTTGATCAACAATGTAGAGACCAGCAAAACTTAATTAAAATTAGAATTTAGAACTGTAAAGTAAAGGGATATTTTCATATTCATCAGGAAACTTGGAACTTGAATTTTAAAAAGCTCTGCAAATTCCAATTAAGAGCTGCACTTTATGCAGAACTGTAAGGATAACATAAGTCCACATTAGTAACAGAACTAAGTGTTTGTGATTTCAGAACATTTTTTTATCAAATTATAGCTGAGCATCACTAAGATATTGATGCTGAACGTTCAGTGCTCAGCAAAGGACTTAGTTGCATACCCTTACGCCCTCACCTCAATGAATTTCGGGCTCGGCATGATGCTGAACTCTTCTTCCGCCATCTTCATCTCTGGGCTCATTTCTTTGGGCAGGAGTCCTCTCCCAGTTCAACGGATCCTTTTACCCATCCCCAATATTCTCCCTCCACCTGGACCCCTCCCTCTGGATTCTTACCTTCTCTTGATCTTTTCATTGAGAACTGTCGGCGCGACATTAGTCGTCTCAATTTCTCTGCTCCTCTCACCCATTCTAACCTGTCTCTCTCTGAACTAACTGCACTCCATTCTCTCAGGTCCAACCCTGACATCGTCATCAAACCCGCTGACAAGGGTGGTGCTGTTGTTGTCTGGCGCACTGACCTCTACCTCGCGGAGGCTGAGTGTCAACTCGCAGACACTTCCTCCTACCTCTCCCTGGACCATGACCCCACCACTGAACATCAAGCCATTGTTTCCAGGACTGTCACTGACCTCATCTCCTCTGGGGATCTTCCTCCCACAGCTTCTAACCTGATAGTCGCCCAACCTCGGACGGCCCGCTTCTATCTCCTACCCAAAATCCACGAACAGAACTGCCCTGGTAGACCAATCATCTCAGCTTGCTCCTGCCCCACAGAACTCATTTCTCGTTATCTTGACTCCCTTCTCTCTCCCCTTGTCCAGTCCCTTCCCACCTACATCCGTGATTCCTCTGACACCTTACGTCACATCAACAATTTCCAGTTCCCTGGCCCCAACCGCTTCCTCTTCATCATGGACGTCCAATCCCTCTACACCTCCATCTCCCACCAGGATGGTCTGAGGGCCCTTAGCTTCTTCCTCGAACAGAGGCCCGAACAATCTCCATCCACCACTACTCTCCTCTGTCTGGCTGAACTTGTTCTCACGCTGAACAATTTCTCCTTCAACTCCTCTCACTTCCTCCAAATAAAAGGTGTGGCTATGGGTACCCGCATGGGTCCCAGCTATGCCTGTCTCTTTATGGGGTATGTGGAACATTCCTTGTTGCAGTCCTACTCCGGCCCCCTTCCACAACTCTTTCTCCGGTACATCGATGATTACTTCGGAGCCGCTTCATGCTCTCGTCGGGACTTGGAAAAATTTATTAATTTTGCTTCCAATCTCCACCCCTCCATCATTTTCACATGGTCCATCTCTGACACTTCCCTTCCCATCCTTGACCTCTCTGTCTCAATCTCTGGTGATAGACTGTCCACCAATATCCATTACAAACCCACCGACTCCCACAGCTACCTTGACTACAGCTCCTCACACCCCACTTCCTGTAAGGACTCCATCCCATTCTCTCAGTTCCTTCGCCTCCGTCGCATCTGTTCCGATGATGCTACCTTCAAAAACAGTTCCTCTGACATGTCCTCCTTCTTCCTTAACTGAGGTTTTCCACCCACGGTCATTGACAGGGCCCTCAATCGTGTCCGGCCCATCTCCCGCGCATCCGCCCTCACGCCTTCTCCTCCCTCCCAGAAACATGATAGGGTCCCCCTTGTCCTCACTTATCACCCCACCAGCCTCCGCATTCAAAGGATCATCCTCCGCCATTTCCGCCAACTCCAGCATGATGCCACCACCAAACACATCTTCCCTTCACCCCCCCATCGGCATTCCGTAGGGATCGTTCCCTCCGGGACACCCTGGTCCACTCCTCCATCACCCCCTACCCCTCAACCCATGGCACCACCCCATGCCCACACAAAAGATGCAACACCTGCCCCTTCACTTCCTCTCTCCTCACCGTCCAAGGGCCCAAACACTCCTTTCAAGTGAAGCAGCATTTCACTTGCATTTCCCCCAACTTATTCTACTGCATTCGTTGCTCCCAATGTGGTCTCCTCTACATTGGAGAGACCAAACGTAAACTGGGCGACCGCTTTGCAGAACACCTGCAGTCTGTCCGCAAGAATGACCCAAACCTCCCTGTGGCTTGCCATTTTAACACTCCACCCTGCTCTCTTGCCCACATGTCTGTCCTTGGTTTGCTGCATTGTTCCAGTGAAGCCCAACGCAAACTGGAGGAACAACACCTCATCTTCCGACTAGGCACTTTACAGCCTTCCGGACTGAATATTGAATTCAACAACTTTAGGTCGTGAGCTCCCTCCCCCATCCCCACTCCCTGTTTCCCCCTTCCTTTTTTTTCCAATCCATTATTTTTAAATATTTTAAAATCTTTTATGCTTTCCCCACCCCCACTAGAGCTATACCTTGAGTGCCCTACCATCTATTCTTAATTAGCACATTCACTTAGATAATATCACCAACTTTAACACCTATGTGTTCTTTTGTTCTATTGTTGTTGACATCTTTTGATGATCTGCTTCTATCACTGCTTGTTTGTCCCTACAACCAAACCCCCCCTCCACTTCTCTCTCTCTCTCTCTCCGCCGGCCCCCCCCCCACCCCCCCCCCCCCCCCCCCACCACAGACCTTAAACCAGCTTATATTTCAACTCTTTCTTGCACTCGAACTCAAGTTCTGTTGAAGGGTCATGAGGACTCGAAATGTCAACTCTTTTCTTCTCCGCCGATGCTGCCAGACCTGCTGAGATTTTCCAGGTAATTCTGTTTTTGTACTAAGATATTCATATAGTTACTGAGTAAAATAGACACTCACATTGTTATTACTAATAGCAAAGACAGCTCAGAGATGCTAAAAAACTGATGCTAAATTATACAGCCATAAAGAGGGTTGGGCTCTACAGCGAAGGCAAGGTTTACCAAGCAGGAAAAGAACATCCCATTTGAGGACACAACTATTGATTCAAACACAATGTTCTGAGGGGAGTCTACCAGCAGTTTTGCAAACACTATTTGAGCTGGTCAAACACAATGTTTGATCTTCCTGTAATCTAGCATGAAATGTTATTGACCGTAACCAAAGTAAGGCTAACTGTAATCACTAACTTAGAAATAGGCTTATTCGATTTAAAAGGTAATTTATGCAAGCATATAATTACTTCAAAAACAGTTTAATATTTTTCACATGGAAATGTGTTATAAATATTACTTTCGCTAAACAAAAACAAGAAAAACTGGAAACAAGAGGAAAACAAGATTCCTAACTAAGGTCAAGCCGTGCCATGTCATATCATATCACTTATCTAATCATGATATTATTACATGCTGGCAGTGCTGACCCCTTCATTATGAAATAGATCAACTGGAATTTTCTACTTTTTTCCTAATGAAATGTGGCATCTGTCCATTATCATAGTATTGGAGCCAATACCACACTATGTTATCCCGAGGCAAATATTATGCTAACAAATTGTAACAGAAAAAAAAATCCAGTCAAAAACCGATAAATAATTTTCCAATGAATGTCATTCTTGAATATGGATGACACTTGCATCAGGCTGTCTGTATAATGACCTGGACTTTGCAGTTAGCAGCAAAGTGAAGGTGTTTGAATAAAGCTGCCCACAAAAATCTAGCAATCACTATGGAGTGAATTTCACCATTCACAAAGTTAATTTGAATCCAAGTCAAGGGATCTCCAGCAACAGTGAAGTCATCAAGCAGCCCAATTAGATTGAAGAACTCACATAGGCTGCAAACCCCCAGGAAGTAAAATGCACTGATTATCCTTCAATTTTTATGAAGTTTACATAGAGTAAAATGAAGATTGAGGTATACACATTAGAAGCTGAAATATAAAACAAACTTTAAGAAAATAATTGTATTAAAGACTATGGAATAATAATAGAAATATTTGACATGACACAAAGATAAAAATTCATTTTCCAGGAACAAAGAGTCCACAGTAGTTATGATTTAGTATGTCATTAAAAACCTAGACATACTTCATTACAAGGTGTAACTTTTGGGGGAGTTTCTAGCAGCACTATTACAGCATAAAGGGAGATATTAAAATCAATTCAGTGAGTACTAAAGATTGCCATCAGGGCCTGCCTGACTGGCCCCAGTGAGTCCACCTAACTCTGGGCCTCCAGTGATGCTTGATGGTGCATGAGACTGAAGAGCTGCTGGCCCTCTGACTGGCCAGCTGTTATTGGAGGCGGGACATCATGCCTCAATGGGGCGGAAGCACCACTTCAGACAATTAATTGTCTGTGCCACGTAAGATTCAGTCATGGCTTCCAGGGCTGGCAGAGTGGGCTTGCCTCTGAATTTCCAGCCAGCAGACAGGGCCAGTACCTCAGTGTTAAATCGCGGCCATGGATTGTTGCTTCTGTTCTTTCTCTTATGAAAATTGTTACTGGTCTCAGATGGTCCTGGATTGAAAAGTGACCATGCAGGGAAATTCGCTTCTTATCATTCCAACAATGAAAGTAAACAACACATGTTCTTTATGAGGAAGTCATTAATATAGAAGTCTTTGCTGTTAAAAGAACTGTAACAAATCAGACTGAGGGCTCTAGTGAAAAAAAATATTGCTTTTTTTATTAATTCAGACTATCTGGGCATCACAGACAAAGCCAGCATTTATTAGCCATCTCCAATTACTTTTGTGCAGGTGGTGTTGAGCCACCTCTTGATAATTGAGTAGCTTCCTAGGCCGTTTCGCGGGCAGTTTAAGAATCAGCAACATTGCTGTGGGACTAGAATCACATATAGGCCAGACCACAAAATGGCGGCAGACTGCCTTCGCTAAAGGACATTAGTGGACCAGATAGATTTTTATGAGAATAGGGTAGTTACATGATTTGTTTATTTAGCATGTGCATAGTCACAGGGGCAAACAATAGCCTTATCAGTGGCTGGATGGAGTTCTTTGATCCTGCATTCAAGTTTAGTTAGTGGACTGCACCACAGCTGCAGCCTGGATGTTCTTGGCAACCCCACTGATGTTGGGTGGCTGTAGAGAGGCTTTGGCCGGTCTGGAAACAGTTTAAAAGAGCTCAGTGTCGCCATGGGAGAACAAAGCCAGGTGGACAAGTAGTATGGTCTACGATAAGAACGTGGTTTCTTGTGGATGTTTTCTCCTGCCAAAGGTCCTCAGCTATTATTCCTCAATGTGGTGGGTTTAACCAAATGGGGTGGTGTGAGGGAAAGTTTACTGCTGGTGGGTTGAGGTGCTCATTGAATAAGGGCAGGCTTGGCTTGGAGTAGGCCTTCTCCAGGAACTCATCTGTTGCAATTATCCACCTGATATATGGGGGTATAGGGATGGGGCACAATGTTGTTCAGGCCTGGGAGCCAGGGGAGGTCAGTTGGTCAAAGCGTACCTGTGATGATGCGCATTGTCGAGTTGAGTTGCACATCGATAACTTTGATGTGAGCAGATGGTACCATAATGGGGTGCGGTATTCTGCAGTTGAATACTTGATGGCAAGAGCAGAGGTCCTTCGGGTCTTTGGCCTGTGACTGTTATGGCACAGCAGATGGTAAATGCTGAGCTGTTCAAATCCCAGAGGGAAACTTGAAACAACTGCCACAACTATTTTAGTTTGTATTTATTTTGAGATGCATGCCTTGAATTCAGTAGTAATAAGACCACCGAGTCTTATAGGTTTCTTATAAAACTAAATTAAACCTTTATTAATTAAAAAAATGATTTTAAGGACATATGTAGGTTTACAAACTACTACTTTGATAACTCTTAGCTCCCCTAGTCAATCTAACTCCCAGTTACACCTCCGTTAAGGCAACAGTAAAACACATAGATTTTAAAAGACCCAGGCAAAGTAACACGAATTCAAAGTGAGTTTTCTTCACTTCAATTCATGTAGACAGCAACTTGATGCTTAAGAGACTGGAGGCTTTTCACATTTGTTAGATCTTAGAATTCCTTCTCTTACACATAACCTCATCTCCTTTTCACAGGTTTCTATCTTTTTAATGTAAATCCCATTGTCCCAATATGTCTTTTGAACTCTACTTTTCTAATAATAAAAATCTTTCATAGTACCAATTTTATCCGTATGCTTTGGGAAAAATAAACACTGTTGGCCTTCTTCTGGCGAAATGTAATGTTTCACCACCTCTTTTGAAATTCAAATTACTCTGGTTTATCTAAAGTGCAAATTTTCCCATCATACCTCACGTTCTAAAGCTTCAGCCATGTTTACCCATTTAGCATTTAAAACCTAGCTTACCTCCTGATACATCAAAGCCTTCAGACCAGCTGTCTTTAATTCAATTGACACGCACACACATGCTCGCGCGTGCACACCCCCCCACCCACTATTCCTACCTTACAAGAGATTCCAATAACATATGACAATTATATTTTCCTGACAGTGACCCCCATGAGGTACGGCCAGGTTACCAAGGTGGTTTTTATGGGATTTAATTTTTTCTAGTCTTGATGAGATGCTGCCTGTACATGAGCATTCTGTAGAGGCTGACATCTAGATAAACAGAGTGGGGATTGTGCTTCAGTCTCTGGCCATCCAGGGGAATGTTCAGTTCCCTCTTACCTCCATCACTGATGATCACCATTATTGATACCAGCTTTCTGTTCCATATTTATTGAAGTAACTTTTAAAAAATTCCCCAGTTACCATGGCGGGATCTGAACTAATGTCAATGGATCATTAGTCCCGATCTTTTGATTACTAACCCCATAAATAACCACTATGCTACCACTGAGGACCTAAACAAACAAAAGGCAGTTGGACTGGTTCCAAATAATTGATAGAAACTTATAGAAATCAAACTCTTCCATTCCTTCAAAGACATTCCATAGGATGCATGCCAATTTTCCTAAAATCGCTTTCATTCATGAAATGTTGTTTGCATGAACAATTGTGAAATACAGAAACAAATTAAGCAAATTCTCACCTCTGAATTTTTAGCTACTCCTGGACAACTCTTGGCAGCCAAATATTAAATGGGATTACATTCAGATATAACGACATGACTAATGCTGGAGCCAAAGTTTGTACTAATAAGACCATAGTCATGGCTTGACTCACCCACCATAAAAGAGCGTAATGAAATATTAATATATTTCACAGAATCACACAGTGCAGAAGAGGGCCTTCGGCCCATCAAGTCTGCACCAACACGTGAGAAACACCTGACCTACCTACCTAATCCCATTTACCAGCACTTAGCCCATAGCCTTGAATGTTATGATGTGCCAAGTACTCATCCAGGTGCTTTTTAAAGGATGTGAGGCAACCCGCCTCCACCACCCTCCCTGGCAGTGCATTCCAGACCGTCACCACCTTCTGGCTAAAGAAGTTTTTCCTCACATTCCCCCTAAACCTCCTGCTCCTCACCTTGAACTAATGACCCCTTGTGACTCACCCTTCAACTAAGGGGAACAGCTGCTCTCCATCCACCCTGTCCATGCCCCTCATAACCTTGTACACCTTGATCAGATCACCCCCTCAGCCTTCTCTGCTCCAACGAAAACAACCCAAGTCTATCCAAGTTTATTTTCCTTTTATAACTCATCCAGAAACCTATATAAGAACAGATAAAACTTGTATCATTTTTGAAATTTGTACATTCATTAAAACAAATAAATAAAATGTACTGATGACATACAGTATTTGTACAAAAATACACTTTCTGACTTCATTGATACTACATTGCTATTTCCATGCCAGTCTGTTACCATTAGTCATGGTGGAAGGGTTATGCATGGTATCTCATTTTTTTCTAAATCAAATAAAAATTCTAACAATGCATACAGTTCTTGCTTCCTAACTGTTTACAGAGCAGCATGTTTAAGAGCTATAAACGTGGTAGTATCTACACCAGTCTTGTAACAAATTATTGAGCCATTAGAGCAAGGTAGTTATAGAAAAACATGTGGGTAAACTCTGCTCCTGCAGTTCCAGTGGGGGCTATACTCAAATGGAGCGCAGATTCGAGGCTACACCAATGTAGCCTCATTTCTTTGAGCATTGATGTCTGCTGGAAGCAAGGTATTTACTCATTATACCAAAGGAAAGTTATCCTTGTCTTAAAGGGGGTGCAATTAAGGTTCACTAGACTAATTCTTGGGATGAGAGGGTTGTCCAATAAGAAGAGACCGAGTAGAATGTGCCTATAATTTCATGTGCCTGGAAGAATGAAAGGGAATCTTATAGAAATATGTAAGATTCTGAGAGGGCTGGTAAGTAGATGCATAGAGACTGTTTCTATTGGCTGGAGAGTCTAGAAAAAGGGAGCATAGCTATGCTCAGGGCAAGGGCTCGGTCATGTGGGACTGAAATGAGGAGAAATTTCTCACTCAGAGAAAATTTCACACTGGAGAGGGTACAGAGGATATTCACCAGGATGCTGTCTGGGCTGGAGCATTTCAGTTATGAAAAGAGACTGGATAGGCTAGGGTTATTTTCCTTAGAGCAGGGAAGTCTCAGGAGGGACCTGATGGAGGTATACAAAATTATGAGGGGTATAGGTAGGGTAGATAGGAAGAAACTTTTCCCCTTAGTGGAGATATCAATAACCGGGGCATAGGTTTAAGATAAGGAGCAGGGGGTTTAGAGGGTGGTTGGAATCTGGAAGACACTGCCTGAGGGGGTGGTAAAGGCAGGAACCCTTACAACATTTAAGAAGTATTTAGATGAGCGCTTGAAACACCATAGCCTACAGGGCTATGGGCCAAGTGCTGGAAAATGGGATTAGAATAAATAGGTGCTTGATGGCCATCATGGTCACAATGGGCCGAAGAGCCTGTATCTGTGCTGTATAACTCTATCTCTCTATGAGAGGGTTGTGAATCTTTAGAGTTCCCTACCATGGAGGACTGTGGATCCTCAGTTGCTGAGTATATTCAAGGCTGAGATTGATAGATTTTTGGATTCTAAGGGAAGCAAGAGATTTGAGAATCAGGCAGGAAAGTGAAGTTGAGGTCGAAGATCAGCCATGAGCTTACTGAATAGTGGAACAGGTTCGAGAGACTTTATGTCCTACTCCTGCTCCTATTTCTTGGCTGAAAAACTGGGCTCCAATGCACCTGTAGTTTCTGGGCTACCGCTGCCATTTTGGTACTAACATGATATCTGCGTCACTTGTGCTCACTTCCATCATGACCTGTGCCAATCGCATCTTGGTGAGGACATTAGGAGAATACGCTGGCAATATTAGAGTTGGCATATCGTGATGCCAGCCAACATGTTTGGCCGATCTGATGCCAGTGCTGCCATTTTGAGCCTTGCCACTCTAGCTGAAGCCCACTAAAACTCGCACAGAAGAACATTCAGCCAGCAATCAAAAGGAGCTCCCATCCCGTCCCACCAGCACTATTTATATTTAAATGGATCATCAAGAAGTTTCAGTTTAGTTGCTAATTACTTTCTACTCACTTCATTTGAATTTGTGGAAGTGCTGGATGTTTCCCAGCACTGCCTCCTTCATGTCATTGAGGTGAGGACATGCAGTTGTGCCCGCTCCCATTGGTTAGGTGCTGTGCCTAAAATTAAGGGCAACCTTGTCCTGAAAAATTGAGGGAAGTGTGTCGGTGAGTGTGGTACAATGCGTTTGGGTGATGAGCTGACCAAGTTGACCATGAGCCGATGAGTGTGTACAAGCTGTGAGGTGCAAATCTGAGGCTCGTGGCAGTGAACACTATCTGTTCCACTGCCTTCATAATGGCTCTCTGGAGGGCTTCCCGAGGAAAGGGGACCTTTCTCTTCTGTGCAACTCCTGCACCAAGACTTCCAGTGCTGTGTCAGAGAATCTTGGGGCACCTTCTCAGACATGTTGCGCCTTTTCAACTCCTCTTCCTGCTCAGAGACTGTTCTTGAGCCAGTTCCAGCAGCTGTTACTCCCAGAATGTGCCTCTCCTTTAAGAGATGAAAGCTGGTTTTAAGTAGTGCGGGCTAGCATTGAGTGCTGCTGGCCTCGCACATACTTGGGGCCCCCTGCTGAGACATGCAACCATTCAGCAGCGCACTTTGCAATGGGCTGCATTCCATGATCATTTAAATTAGCATGCAACACAAAGTTTGCATGCTGTCTGCATCAGTACAAATGCACGCTAATTAATTGCGCATCATTATCCCTGTGCCTGTGTTCCAGTCTTATGTTCTTATATTGAAATCATGGGCAGAATTTTGCCCTTGTTGGGAGGGCTCAGTGGGGGTGGCGGGAGTGGTCGGGAAGCCGACTGCCGCCCACAATCGTGGCCGGACCGCAATTTCATGCTGGCGGGCCACTTAAGGCCCGCCCAGTGTGAAATGCGAGCGGCAGTGCTCAACACTGCCTGTGTGGGTTGTGGGGTGGGGTGGTGGGGAAGGAGGACAAGCGCAAACTTTGCGCATGCGCATGGGTGCGCACTTGAAAATCTCCCTGAGGCACAGAGCTGCCTCAGGGAGATGAACAGTTTTCAAAATAAAAAATTAAGATGTTAAAAATGTTATAAAACATGTCCCCTCATGTTATTAATCAAATTTTAAAATTTTTATTTGCTGTTGGAAACCTCATCCCGCCTGTGGGTGAGGTTTCCAAAAAAATGCAAAGGCCGCCTGGCCTTTTCACCTGCCTGCCAACCGTCAGGTTGAACGGGCAGCAAAAAATTTATTTTAATTACCTTTTCAATGGCCTTAATAGGCCTTTTAATTGTCAGCCGGCACGCTGCTGACTCTGGCCCACTGACTGACATATCGGGTAACAATGTTGGGACGCTCGCCCATCATCGTCGCGCGTCATTTAATGCTCAGTTGGGTCTAAACAAGCTAAAAGCTCAGAGGGAGATTACGTTCTTAATAAAACTTTTGAATAAAGGGAGTTAAAAATTATTTAAACATGTCTCATCATGTGACAATGTCACATAAACTGGGACATGTTTGTGAATTGTGCAAAAATTAATTAATGAGGTTTCCTGAAAAACGTGAAGGCCGCTTGATTTCTTTGCCTGCCTGCCAACCTTAAGGTTGGACGGGCAGCGTGGTTAACTACTTAATTTTAATGGCCTTAAACGCTGTTGACAGTTCTGGCACGTGCCCGCCCAGAAAATGATCAAACTGGCACGCAATAACGGCAGGACGCACGCCCGACATCATCGTGCATCATTTTACACGTCGGCATGTTGGGCCTGCCCCCGCATGCCGACACCAATACTCTGGCCCAGATTCCTAAAGCCTGTTGCAGGACTGCAATGCAAAATTCGGTTACAAATGGGCAGAAGCTTGCAATGCACAAGCTCCACCTACTAGAACGAGGTTTTGAATAGTCTACCCAGTGATGCTTCAATGGACCACTGGAAGAAGCTGAATAAATGACCACAGAACCTTTTAATTAAAAATTTAGCTAATAGTTTCATTCAGAGGGGATTTTGGGGAAAACAAATTGTCAGTGATGAAATAATTTGTATTGAATGTTCACAATGGGCTTTGTTGAGTGATGAAAAGCAGCAATGCTCCTGATTCCACAAAAACGTTGCAAGCTGCTACCACCTGAGGCTCAACTTCCCCACCGCCCCTGCCTCCAATCGGGAGTCTGAAAACAGCGCAAATGGAGAGGCAATCAGGAGATTTAAAACAGCAGGTCTGGAGAAAAAAAATCTAAAAGTAATGTCACAGGAGTCCTGTAAGTTGATTAGTTGCTAAATATAGGTCTTACTGGGCTCAGTCAAGGAGAGGATTGGTGAGTGAAAGGTGAGTTATTATGTTATATCATACTGTAACCACTTTATACAAAGATTAAGGCATGTCAGCACAGCTTGGCCATGTGGATCCAATGTGCATCCTTTGGGATGTGGGAAGTCATTCAGGCACAAAGTGCCCTCAATGACTACATCTGCAAGCAGTGTCACCAGCTGCAAAAACTTGAGCTCCAGATTGTGGAACTCAAACAGCGGCTAGAGTCACTGTGGTGCATCCACAAGGCTGAGGATTATGTGGATAGCATGTTCAGAGAGATGGTCACACCACAGCCAAGAAGTACACAGGCAGAGAGGGAATGGGTGACCACTGGAGTATCTAAGAAAACATGCAGGTAATGCAGGAATCCCGTGAGGCTATCTCGCTCTCTAATCACTTATCCATTTTGGATACTGGTGAGTGAGATGGTTCCTTAGAAGACTGTAGCAAGAGCCAAATTTGTGGCATCAGGGGTGACTCAGCTGTACAGAGGAGAGGAGGAAGAGTGGAAGAACGATAGTGGTAGGGGATTCCAAAGTTCGGGGAGCAGACAGGCATTTCTGCAGCCGTAGACGTGACTCCAGGATGGTATATTGCCTCCCTGGTGCCAGAGTCAAGAACGTCACATAGCGGCTACAGGACACCCTTTTGGGGGAGGGTGAATAGCCAGAGGTCGTGGTCCACATTGAGACCAATGACATAGGTAGGAAAAGGGATGAGGTCCTGAAAGCAGACTTTAGGGAGTTAGGAAGGGAATTAAAAAGCAGGACATCGAGAGCAGTAATTTTTCTTTTATTCATTCATGGAATGTGGGTTTCGCTGGCTAGGCCAGCGTTTATTGCCCATCCTTAACTGTCCTTGAGAAGGTGGTGGTGAGCTGCCTTCTTGAACTGCTGCAGTCCATGTGGTGTAGGTACACCCACAGTGCTGTTAGGGAGGGAATTCCAGGATTTTGACCCAGCAACAGGAATAGTGATATATTTCCAAGTCAGGATGGTGAGATGGTGAGTAATCTCAAGGTTACTCCCAGTGCCACAGGCTAGTGAGCATAAGAATAGGAAGACTGAACAGTTCAACATGTGGAGTAGGAGCGCTTTAGATTTTTGTGACATTGGGACCTGTTCTAGGGTAGGTGCGACCTGTGCAAGAAGGGTCACACCTTGACAGGAATGGAACTAATGTCCTCATGGGGACGTTTGCTCATGCTGTTTGGGAGAGTTTAAACTAGATTGGCAGTGGAATGGGAACCTGAGGGGAAATTCAGAGTGGGGAGGAGAAAAACTGGCAGTGGGAAGTAGAGAAGTATTAACTGATGGGGGGAATATATCAGAGAGTAGTATAAAGGTAAATAGAGTACTTGGACAGTTTGATAGAATTAGAGTAGGCAAAAGTAAGTCATTAGATGGGGTCAGAGTAAGGGGGAAAGTAAAAAAGCCTAAATCAGGGTTAACGTGCATGTATGTGAATGCACGGAGTGCGATTAATAAGATTGGTGAACTACAGGCACAGATTGATAAATGGAATTATGATATTATTGCTATAACAGAGACCTGGCTCAAAGAAGGGTAGGACTGGGCGTTAAATATTCCTGGGTACAGGGAATTTAGGAGAGACAGGAAAGGAAGAAAAGCTGGCGGGTGGGGATGTGGGAGTGGCAGCACTGGTTAAAGATGGCATTACAATACTGGAGAGAGAGGATGTTCCAGAGGGGTCAAGGACAGAATCTCTCTGGCTAGAGGTAAGGAATGAAAAAGGTGCAATAACATTGATTGGTATAGTATATAGACCACCAACAATTGGAAGGGGGGTAGAGAAACAAATTTGCAAAGAAATTACAGAGGGGTACAAGAATTATAGAGTAATTATAATGGGGGAACTTCAATTATCCAAATATAGATTGGGATAGGAATAATGCAAAGGGACAAGATGGGCAAAAGTTCCTGGAATATGTTCAAGACAATTTTCTGCAGCAGTATGTTTCCAGTCCAATGAGAGGGCAGGTACTGTTGGACCCGATTCTGGGGAATGAGTTGGCCCAAGTGGATCAAATATCAGTGGGAGGGCATTTATGGGACAGCAACCATTGTATCATAAGGTTGAGGTTGGCCATAGAAAAGGACAAAGAGCAATCCAGAGCAAGGATAATTAACTGGGGGAAAGCCAACTTCGATAGGATGAGAATGCATCTGAGTCAAGTGAGTTGGAATCAAATGTTGGCAGAAAAGACACTGGCTGAATAATGGGCCACCTTTAAGGAAACATATTGCAGGCAATGTCAAGGTATATTCCCTTGAATGGGAAAGGTAGGACAAATAAATCAAGATGGCAAGAGAGATAGAGGGGAAGGTGAAAAGGAAGAAGTGCGTGTACAACAGATGTCACATAGAAAATACAATGGAGAATCAGTCTGAGTAACGAAGGACTAGAGGGGAAGTGAGGAAACTAATAAGAAAAGCAAGGAGAGAGCATGAAAAGAGACTGACAGCTAACATAAAGGGGAATCCCAAAATCTTCTATAAGCATAGAAATAATAAAAGGGTGGTAAAAGAAAGAGTAGGAGCCGGTTAGGGATAAAAAAGGGGACTTTCACATGGAGGTAGGAAAATAGAGGAGGTAATAAACGAGTACTTTACACCTGTCTTTACAAAGGAAGAAGATGCTACTCAGGCCAAGGTGAGAGAAGAGGTAAATGGTACACTATAAGAATTTACTGTTGAGGAGGAGGTGTTAGAAAGGCTATCTTAGCTTAAAATAGATAACGTACCAGGACCGGGTGAGATGCATCCAAGGGCATTCAGGGAAGTGAGAGTGGAAATTGCAGAAGTACTAGCGATAATCTTCCAGTCTTCTTTAGACACATGGCTGGTGCCAGAGGACTGCAGAATTGTGAATGTTACACCCTTGTTCAGAAAGGGGTGCAAGGATAAAGCCAGCAACCACAGATCAGTCAGTTTGACTTCAGTGGTAGGGAAATCTTTGGAAACTATAGTTCGGGACAAATTCAACAGTCACTTAGAAAAGTGCAGGATAATTAAGAAAAGCCATCTTGGATTAATTAAAGGAAAATCACATTTAACTAACGCTGGAGTTTTTTGAAGAGGTAACAGAGAAGGTTAATAAGGGCAACACTGTTGATGTGGTGTATATGGATTTTCAAAAGTTATTTGATACAGTGCCACTCAACAGACTTGTGAACAAAATTCTAGCTCATGGAATAAAAGAGGAGGTAGGCACTTGGATAAGAAATTGGCTGAGTGACAGGAAACAGAGAGTAGTGATAAATGGTTGTTTTTCAGACTGGAGGAAGGTTTGCAGTGGAGTTCCCCAGGGGTCAGTGTTGGGGCCCTTGCTCTTCCTGATATATTAATAACCCAGACTGTGGTATTTAGGGCATGATTTCAAAATTTGCAGATGATATGAAGGTTGGAAACATTGTCAACTGTAATGAGGATTGTTATGAACTTCCAAAGAACATGGGAACATTGGTGGATTGGGCAGACAAGTGACAAATGCAGAGAAGTGCGAGGTGATTCATTTTGACAGGAAGAATATGGACAGACAGTATAAAATAAAGGCAGAAGCTCTAAAGGAGGTGCAGGAACAGAGGGATCTTGGTCTCTGTGTAATAAGTCATTAAAGATGGCAGGACTTGTAGAGAGAACAGTTAAAAAAGCATTTGGTATCTTAGGCTTTATTAATTGGGCCATTGAGTACAAGACTAAGAAGGTCATGTTGAATATGTATAAGACACCAGTTAGGCCTCAACTGGAGCACTGCATCCAGTTCTGGGTACCATATTTGAGGAAGGATGCGAAGGCTTCGGCGAGAGTACAGAAGAGATTCACAAGAATGATTCAAAGGATAAAGAACTGTAGCTATGAGGATAGATTGGAGAGGTTGGGATTCTCTTCCTTGGAGAAAAGAAGGCTGAGAAGAGACTTGATAGAAGTACTCAAGATCCTCAGGGATAGGGACCGGGTAAACAGTGAGCAACTGCTCCCACTGAAGAGTGCATCAAGAACTAAAGCGCCCAGATTCAAAATAATTGGCAAAAGTAGCAAAAACGATGTGAAGAAAAGATTTTTCACCCAGAGAGTGGTTGGAGTCTGGATCGAACTTCCTGAGAGGGTGGTGGAGGCAGGTTCAATCAAGGTATTCAAAGGGGAATTGGATTGCTATCTGAAAAGAAAGCATGTGCAAGATTATGGGGATAAGACAGGGAAGTGGGACTAGGTACAATGCTCTTTCAGAGAGCCAGTGTAGACTCGATGGGCCAAATGACCTCCTTCTGCATAGTAAAGATTCTGTGATACATTTGTATGTTCGTATTAGGAGCAAGAGTATGCCATTCAGCCCCTTGAGCCTGTTCCGTACTTTGATAAGATCATGAATGACCTGATTGTGGCCTCTATTTTCCTATGTATCCCCTATGCCCTTTGACTCCCTTATCAATCAAGTATCCATCTAAATCAGCCTTAAAAATATTCAATGACCCTGCCTTCACTGCTCTGAAAGACTAACGACCCTGAGAGAAAAAAAATTCTCATCTCCACCTTAAATGGGAAACCCCTTATTTTTAACCTGTATCCCCTAATTCTAATCTCTCCCACAGGGGAAAATATTCTCTCAGCATCCATCCTGTCAAGTCCCCTCAGGATCCTATGTTTCAATAAAATCATCTCTCCTTCTAAACTCTAATGGATATAGGCCCAACCCCGTACAACGTTTCCTCATAAAATAACCCCTCCATCCCAGGAATCAGTAGTGTGGGCATTCTCTGAACCTCTTCTAATGTAAATATATCCTTCCTTAAGGAGACCAAAGCTGTGCACAGTATTACAGATGTGATCTCACCAACATTCTGCACAACTTGTCTACTTAAATTCCATCTCCCCTGCAATAAATGACATTTTATTTGCTTTCCTAACCACTTGCTACGCACTAACTTTTTGTGATTCATGTACCAAGGCACCCAGATCCCTCTGAACATAGAGTTCTGCAATCGCTCTCCATTTAAATAATATACTGCTTTTCTATTCTTCCTGCAAAAGTGGACAAGTTCACGTTTTCCCATATTGAACTCCATCTGCCAAATTTTTTCCCACTCACTGAACTTATCTATAACACTTCACAAACTCCTTATGTCCTCTTCACAACTCTCCTACCTATTTTTGTATCATCAGCAAATTTAGCAACCACACATTTGGTTCCTTTGTCCAAATCATTGATATAGATTGTAAATAGTTGTGGCCCCAACACTGATCCCTGTGGTACTCCATTACTTATAGCTTTCCAATCTGAAAATGACCCATTTATCTCTTCTCTCTGCTTCCTGTTAGCTAACCAATCCTCCATACATGCTAATATGTTATCCCCTACACCATGAGCTCTTATTTTGTGTAGTAACCTTTTACATGGCACCGTATCACATGCCTTTTGAAAATCCAAGTACATCACATTTACAGGTTCCCTTTCATCCATGTTGCTTGTTACTTCTTCAAAGAACTCTAATAAAGCAGTCAACCAGTATTTCCTTTCACAAAACCATGTTGACTCTGCCTCATTGCGTTAAGATTTTTTTAAGTGCACTGCTATAACCTCCTTAATAATAGATTCTAGCATTTTCCTTATGACAGATGTTAGGCTAACTGGCCTGTAGTTTCCTGTTTTTTGTCTCCCTCGTTCCTTCAATAAAGGAGTTGTTTTCGAATCTGATGGGACTTTTCCAGAATCTAGGGAATTTTAGAAAATTACAACCAATGCATCTAGTATATAAGCAGCCACTTCTTTTAATCCCCTAGGATGAAATCTAATAGTTTTCTCAGTACCCTTGTCCTGGTGGTTGTAATTGTTTTAAGTTCCTCTCTCTCTTTCACCTCTTGATTTACAAGTATCCCTGGGATATTATTTGTGCGTTCTACAGTGAACACAGGCACAAATTATCTGTTCAATCCTTCTACCATTTCCTTATTTCCTATTGTTAATTCCCCAGACTCACTCTTTAGAAGACCAATGCTCAGTTTAGTTACTCTTTTCCTTTTTAATACTTGTAGAAAACCTTACTATTTGTTTTTATATTTCTAGCTAATTTTCTCTCATGCTCTAATTTCTTCCTCCTCATTTGTTTTAGTCATTCTTTGCTTGTTTTTAAATTCTGTCCAGTCTTCTGACTTGTCAATAGTCTTCACAGAATTGAACGCTTTTTAAAAATTTGATTCTATCTTTAACTTCCTGGGCTAGCCGCAGATGTTGCATCCTTCTCCTAGAGTCTTTCTTTCTCATTGGAATGTATGTTTGCTTTTTAATTCTCCTTCGTCTCCCTGCACCACCTCCTTCAATCACTCCACTCTATCTCCTTCCCTGACCTACCTGTCGGTCAGAGCTCGACCCAGTGAACTGCATTAGGGTGTTCAAATGCTGACCACAGCTTCCAGTTTCATTCAAATGAAGCTCAAGCAGATTTTGATTTGGGTCTTTTGCTGACATAATCGTGCACATTTTGTTTCCATTTTGCAGTAGCTGCCAGCACAATTACTCTCTCATAGGCTGAATGAGACATGTTATGAACTATGTTTCGATTAACTCGTTCAGATTTCTCACAAGGACTAAACGTAAAAATGTTAATGCCACCATTTACAATTTCCTGTTTGTCCTTCATACTACCGACTCAAGTTGAAAACATGAGAACTTCAATATCAAATGCAACCTCTGCATGAATTCACACTACCTAATTGTACTAACCGTTCACTTCCACTTTGATTTAGCTCTAAACATATATATTAACATTCTCTTTTAAAGGATGAAAACCTCCTTTCCACTAACTAGCAGCCATATTCTACTCATTAAAAACAATGTACTTTATTTTCAAACCCTTCACAAGGTGAGGATTCCAATTTGTACTCAGCATCGTTGTCTTATTACAGTAGTCTTTCTTTACCAATGACATTGCTGCTAACCTTGAACTGCTGTTTAGTAATGACTTGTGAATATTGACGTTTTTTAAAAAAAAGAAAGGAGAGTTAAATTTAAACGAATAAACCTAAATGAAGTTCAATTATCTCCCATCTCTGGTTCTGTTCATAATCCTTTGCTTGTCGACTCGCAAGCCGCAAATGAATCCTACACATCACCTTATCTCCTCTGTCAATCAGGCCTTGGACCATTATGCCTCGAATTGTGCCATCAGATGGAAGCAATTTGCATAATGTTGCCTGTGAAGGCTGAGGGATCAACAGGGGTCAGAGTCTAACATCACCAGTGCAGTCTATCTCCTTAGCTAATTTGGCCTGTGCTGATCTTTCTCTGATTTTTTTGTCATTATGTCTGTAATATTTGATGGCCAAAAAGGAGTGAGATTGTAGGGACTGATGTCTTTAACTAAAGACTAATCCCAGGACTCTGTTAAGGGTCCAGGCACTAAGACATCCTAATTATCCCTTTCTGATGAGCTCCGAGACACAGCAGCAGTATCTTGTAAGAATTTAGCAAGGAATGAAAAAAAACAAGCTGACAGCAAAGGGACTTCTAAAGCATGTCCTTCTGTTCTACCTCCCCTCACTGACATGGGCCAGTTGTTAATTAGATTTGTGTCACTAACTAAATGTAGCCTGACTGTGTTGCTACTACTACTGTCAGAAGTTTGCTCCCAGACACTAAAGCAGAAGCCGATTCACAGCAGATGACTGTTTGGAATGTCCCTGATGACCCGAGCTGATACAATATAGGGTTGGTCCACATTAACATTTTTTTTTAAATCACAGAGTTTTGCATGTTATATGAAGATCAATGTTCAAACATGTCCACTGACAACTTTATGCTATATACAAGATCAAATGGAGAGAAACCTTGCAGAGGGCTACAAGTTTTACATAAAGTAAATAGGGAAAAATGGCTTCCACTGGCAGGAAAGTCAGTAACAAGAAGACGCAGATTTAGGGTAGGTGGAAAAAGAACCAGAGGTGAGATGAAAAAAAATTATGCAGCAAGTTATTATGATCTGAAAAGCAATGTCTGAAATGGTGGTGGAAGCATGTTTACTAGTAACTTTCAAAAGGGAATTGTTTACTTGAAGGGGAAATATTGTAGGGCTATAGGGAAAGACCAGGGAGTGGGACTACAAATTGATGGCTTTTTCAAAGAGCTAGTATAAACACAGTGATCCAAAAGGCCTCTTTCCATGCTGTGCAATTCTATATAATCTCCATTTTAGTGCCAAAAAATTCATAAGTATTGCTAGACCGGGTTGTGGACTTATAGACTGTAAGTCTAATGTATAAGAGCATAAGAACTAGGAGCAGGAGTTGACAGTTCAGCCTTTCGAGCCTGCCCTGCCATTCAATACGATCGTGGCTGATCTCATTTCAGCCTCAACTCCAATTTCCCGCCCTCTCCCCATAACCTTTCAACCCATTACTAATTAAAAATCTGTCTATCTCCTCCTTAAATTTATTAGCGTCCCAGCATCCACTGCACTCTGAGGTAGTGAATTCCACAGATTCACGAACTTTTGAGAAAAGTAATTCCTCCTTATCTCTGATTTAAATCTACCACCTCTTAGCCTAAAACTATGGCCTCTCGTTCTAAGGATCCTCCTAACAATGAGGAATATGTTACTTAACCTCAATATTAAGGAGGCACCCTCTACTACACCAGTGTAACATTATATTTCCGAAGTTCCGATTGAGATTGGAAAAATTAATAGCAATTACTGGTGAATCTGTGAATATTTTTATATTCTGAAGCAATATTGGTTGATTGTAAAATAGACTGAGGTTGCCTGACTTTCATTTATCAGACAGTGAATGTGCTTCCGTCCCACTGGTGCTGGTCTTTAAACCGAAATCCTGGAGGCAATAGTATGGGTTCCACATAAAATCTCTAATCAAACAACTTGCTTTTATATAGTACCTTTAAAGTAGTAAAGCATCTCAGGATGCTTCACAGGGGCACTAAGGCTCCAGTGCAATAGTACAGGTTCCGCACAGAAGCCTGGATTTCACGTGACCCCGATGGGCATGTTTTCATCACGGGAAGAAAGGGTGGCTGCCAGTCCACTTGTTCCCCGCTCACCAGTATAATATGGTACATGGGCGGGCACCAAAATCATCCACCATATGAAAATAATTAAGGGTCGATTGAGCTTGTTAACAAACCAACTGACCCCGATAATACACTGCCCACGCCATAATACTGTTGCAGTTGGGCGGGAGTGGGCAAGCTATTTTTTAAATAAGGTTTTTAAAGGGGTGGGATGAAAGGGGTGTACTATCTTGGGGGGGGGGGGTTGTGCCCTTTGTGCATTGATGGCAGCCCTGACTAAGATAGTACCCACCACTTCCTTTCTACCCACCTGCTTTCCAAAACCCATCATCCCAAACCCTCTCCCTCAGCTGGCCAAACCCTCCCTGCCTCCCTGCCCAATAACATGGACTTACCTTACTCCAGGATCTAGACGATGGGTTTCAGTCCCAGCATCACCCACTCTTGGCGCTGCTGGGACTGTTGGCCAATTGGATTGGCCAGAAGCTCCCCGGGGCAGGACTTTCTCCCCAGTGATGGGCGGAATATCCACTGTTAGACAATTTAGCCCGCCCACAGCATATTATGGAAGTGGGGCAGGCTTGCACAGAGCAAGTCACTTTCCAGCTAACTTTCCTTCTGGTGGTGGGGGAGGGTGGTGAGCCATTGGCCCCTCCCGCCATAAAATGCAGCCCACAATCTCTCATCAAACAATTTGAATTTTATATAGCACCTTTAAAATAGCAAAACATCCCATGATGCTTCATAGGAGCACGATAGTTGTAGTAAGATTCTTAATAGAGAGGAGGAACAGAGAGACCAAAAATCCTGGAACAGCACTGTGGGTGCCTGCAGCAGTTCAAGAAGGCAGCTCACCACCATCTTCTCAAGGGCAACTAGGATTGAGCATTAATGCTGGTCAGTCAGCAAAGCCCACATCCCGTGAATGAATAAAAAAAAACATGAAGGGGAGATGGGAATGTGAGTACAAAAGGTCCAAAAATAGGATATGGTGAAATACAGAGGAATTGTATTCAAATGGACAGCTTGGTTAAAGAGCTAGCACCAACACAGGTTTGATGAGTCAAATACTTGCCTTCTGTACTTTAATGTCTATGATACTTGAATTGTCACTAAGGAAAGTAGAGTTCTTCTTGAATGCACAGTTTAGAAAATTCAAAGAAAAACAAATTAGACTAAGTATAATTTAATATTCATGGTTGGTAGTCGTTTGGTAGTGCAGAACTTGGAGTATTGCTGAAAAAAAAGACACATGCTGTCGAAGCTTTTCTCTTTGTGCTCATTGGGACAGTTTGCAAGAAAACCAATAGTAAAGGGAACAATTTATACTGCATGAGAAAAGAGTGCTGATTGGTTGGCAAATGGACTCTGATTGATAGAGGCGTTGTCATGGAGAATGCACCAGGGAACAATTAACTTCCAAGCTTTTGTTCAATTCAAACCAGGCAGGTGAACTGTGATTGGTCAAGACATTGTCATGGGGAATGAACCAGAGAATAGCTGTCCTCCAAACTTTAGTTTATTTGGAAAAGGTGCAATGCATGGACATACTCCTTCTCTCTGCAAAAGATAGGGCTGTGTGTGTGGATATATGCAGCGTCTAGCATGCGAGCCCGACTGATAATCTTAAAATTGATTTTCAGTCTAATTCTTAGCACAATTAGGATTGTTTAGCAAGTGTTGCCCCATCATGGAATCACATCTAATGTTGGACACTATGTTCTCAGAAATATTTTTTCAGCAATATGCACAGTTGAATCCTGAGAAGCCTGTCAGGAAGAAAGCCTCCATTTTTGTGTATGGCTATCTGCAGGCCGAAGTGGGAAAACAGCCACCAGCAGGTTGCATTTGGGATGGGTAAATGTCATCCTCAGTGGCTCCCTTCCAGTTCCCTCCCAGAGTTATTCAAGTTATCCCCACCCCTTTGCCCCCAACACTTCATGTTTCACTGTCCATCCTTCTTCCAACCACATCCTCATTCCTATCACTATCCCACCTCTTCCCCTTTGAACTTCCATTTAGATGCCAAGCGGTTATTTTCCCTGGCCAGAGAGTCTAGAAATAAGGCCATAGTCTTAGGATAAATGGTCAGCCATTTAGGTCCGACGAAGAGAAATGTCTCTAATCAAGAGGTTTGTGAATTTTTTTAAATTTATTCATTCTTGGGATGTGGACGTCGCTGACTAGGCCAGCATTTTTTGCCCATCCCATTGCCCTTGAGGGCATTTAAGAATCAACCACATTGGTGTGGGTCTGGAGTCACATGTAGGCCAGACCAGGTAAGGACAGCAGATTTTCTTCCCTAAAGAATGTTAGTGAACCAGATGGGTTTTTACAAAAATCGAAAATGGTTTCGTGGTCATCACTAGACTTTTAATCCCAGATTTTCATCGAATTCAAATTCTACCATATGCCTTGGTGGGGTTCGAACCAGGGGCCCCAGAGCATTGCCTTGGTCTCTGGATCACCAATCTATTGACAATACTACCATGCCACCACCTCCCCCTCAAATCTTTAGTATTCTTTACCCAAGAGGGTTGTAGATGCTTTGTTGTTGAGTACATTCAGGATTGAGATCCAATAGATTTTTGAACACTATGGCCTGAATTTTGCCCTCATTGGGCGGGCTTGGTGGGAGTGGGCAGTCGGGGAGCCGACCACCGCACACGATTGGCTCCACACTGCGATTTCACACAGGTGAGCCAATTAAGGCCCACCCTGCATGGATCGCGAGTGGCAGCGCTGAGCGTTGCCTGCGCAGGCAGGGGGAGGAGGGAGAGTCAGGCCTCGCACAAAAGAGCTCTTCAATCTGTCTCAGGAAGATTGAAGCACATTTTTAAAAAAGTAATACAGTAAATTTACAGTAAAATTGAATGTACATGTCCCCTCATGTGACTTTCTGTGACTGTCACATGAAATAGGACATGTTTTTAATGTCAAAATAAATGTTTTATTTAATATTTATTTGCTTTAAGAAACTTCATCCAGTTTGTGGATGAGGTTTCCTAAAAAATGTAAAGGCCGCTTGGCCTTTTCGCCTGCATGCCAACCATTAGTTTGGACAGGCAGTGTAACTCTCATGTTAATTAAGTTGTTAATGGCCTTAATAGGCCTTTCAATTATCAGTGGATGTGCAGCCGACTCTGATGTGCGTCCACCGAATGAAATGTCACGCAAGTGCATGATGATTTCGGGACACACGCCCGACGTCATCACACGTCATATTACGTTCTGGCGTGAGGGGGCGCGCCGGCACACCGAAGGTAAAATTGTAGACCTTGTGAATCAAAAGATGTGGGGATTGGGCAGGAAGAGCATTTGTAGTATCTTAGCCATGATCTTAATGAATGGAGGAACGGGCTTGCTGGGTTGTATGGACTGCTCCTGCTCATGTTCTTAATCTTCCTTTCTCTTGTTCTGCTACCTCCCTCACCCTCAACCCTTCATCCACTCCCGACACTTCACCCTTAATCCTTCATCCATTTCCTTCAAGGGCGGGTTGCAAAAGGCAGAGGACCTGTCACTATCAGCTAGCTTTCATCCATTCATCCACTCCTACCTGTGATTGTGTTTCTTGGTTGTTATCTGTTTTGGAAATCAGGTGAGAACATGTTTTGAGAACTTCCAATAAAAAAAGAGCTTTTGTGGATTTCACCTGTTTCTGAGCCATAGTTTTGTCACTGACCACTAACAAGGCCATAATGCCATTACACGATGTAATTCACATTCAGGGTTTACTGCCTTGCAGGTGACTGTATCAAAATCCAACCGTGTGCTGGAAGAGGCCCTAAATGAGGGACATACGGAAGTTGATGGATAAATTGTGACCAACTTTGGAAAGGCAATTGACATTATTGGCAATGGTGGAGTGGAGACCCCAGTGTCAGTCTGGAACGAAGCACATAACTGCCCATGACATGTAGTGCTGTGTTGGTGATGGAATCTGCAGAGTGACATTCACAGGCAACAGAAGAATTGTATTCTGTGATGCACCATTTGCCTATTTCCATGGTTACACATGAGGATGAGGTTACTGGCTATTCAATAAGCAATGTTATTCCCTCAGTAAAGATACCAAGATAGCAAGAAGATGCCAAACAACTTGAAAATTCAGAGTGGCTAAAGTGGCTTTGTTTGCTTTCAAATTCAATTTTTTAAAGAAACAAATCACATTAGAATGAGGAAAGAAACAGCTTATCTGTCTGTCTATGCAGATGTTATTCTCTCAATAGGTGTTAGAAATTAGAATCTGTCTCACAGATATAAGGCACTGGTACTGGCCTTTTCTGTCAACGAAACAGAGATGAGGAAAATAAATGACTTCAAAATTCAACTGGTGTTTTATTTGAAATATAATCTAACATTTCATGAAGAAAGATATATCCACCCCCCCCACCCCCACCCCCCCACCACCACCACCACCACCACCCCGCACTCCCCGTTATTTCTCTCAATCCATGTTTCATTGCTCTCGAACTCCTGTTTTGCTTTTCTTCACTTTATAACATTTATAAAACCACAAAAGAAAGGCTGCAAGAAGTGAGTAACCAGAAACTGTCATTTTGTTGCATAGATGGGAGAAGGAAAGAAAATAACTGCCAAAAAATGTAGCATCAAATATTACAACAATGAAATTTAATGAGATGACATCCTCCTAAAAGGATTAATGTTTATGACATAATCATTCCAAGTTGATGAAGCAATAATTTGTAGTTTGTTATGTAAATCTCTAATCCACTGTTGCTAGTGTAGAGATCTGGTAGCGATATCTGCAATAATTATGCTGACATTGATCGAAAATTTCACCCATCCATGGTCACCACAATTTATTCTCTAAAACAATTACATTGACTAACATTTTCTTTAAAGAGGAAATGCAAGTCAATTAAATCTTGCAGCTTTATACCACAGTATATTACTGGACACAAAATTTCCTATTCCCGGTGTACAAAAATTATTAATCAATTTACAGCTGTATTCTTACAAACAGTAAGTATAAACATGGCCTCAGAGTACCATCAGACCTGTGACAGATTGTATTACAATTGCAGTGTTCAGACAGGGACCTTTAATTGGGAGCGACACCAAATCAAGTGTTCATTTTGGTTTAACTGCAGCAATCCAAGCAGTCTGGATGAACTTAATTTGGCATCACTCTGAATTAATTTTCTACAGCAAACTAGTACTGTTATAACTCGCAAATACCTTGGCAACTGAAATTAGAATGCTATTGCATCATATGGTGTGCACCAAAATATAAATGTGTTCAGGCTTGCCAGGTCTAAGGATAGTCAATTTCCTTTTAAGGGCGGGTAGAATTTTCCATTCAAGATTTTGCCATTAATTGAAATTGCTCTTACTAACATTTTGACTTCATACTATAGCCAAGGTCAAAACATTATGATAACTGTGATTAACAAAAGCTGAGCAAGGAATAGAAATATTGCGAATTATTTTACATTCTCTTCTCTTCTGCTCCTAAGGTGCTTCACAGCATTCTTTGGCTGAGAGTAGACAATCTTCCTGGCCTCTAGGAGTACCATTGTGAACACTGTGGAATTTGAATTTAGAAACAATAGACAAAATAGCCTGTAATTTCACATTGTTCCCATCTTCCTGTTTGAAAGCATTAGACTCCCAGTTGATATCTCCTTGCAATAACAACTAAAATAAGGAACGAGGAACAAATTAAACAAAGAAAGCCTGTATTTATAACACATCTCATTATGCCACTTAGGAAAATCCGCATCACTTAAATACAATTACTTATTTCTGTAACGCAGTCATGCTTGTAGACACATTTACCTCATTTTACTGCTTCCCAACACTAAAAATGGTTGCCCCCACCACATGAATAGCTCTGCTATTTACATGGCAAAAGGATTCATTCCAAAATTCAATGCAAATGTATTCTTGGATTGACAAAAATTTTATTAAATCTTGACCCATGTCTATTCTACTATTGTAGGTAATCAGCTTATCCGATTTGCCGTGTAAGGGTAGAGAACTCATCATTGAGGTCAACATGAGCAATAGAGTATCAGACTGAAATGAATTGCCCTCTTTTATTAAGGAAGAACATTGTAAATACGGCATCACAATTGCAGGATCACAAACGCAGCTGAAATGGAAATCTATGAAATGTTAGATTTAAGACACTTTTGGAAGCAGACCAATAGTTACAGCAACAGGAACACATAGATCTATCTTCAGAGTTATGGAGGGAATACTGCAAGAAGGCTGTTATTCCATGCCTTTGTGGCACATGTCTAAGTTGCATTTGTAGAATCTTAGCAGATTATAAAATTAACATACTAAGGACTTCATTAACTCCAAATTAATAATCAGCCATTTCTTTGAAAATAAAATATATTCTCTTATGAAAGGATTAGAAGGGCAAAAAGGGAAAATAATTTTCATTGGTTGATAAATTGGTAATAAGGGGCTGGATTTTATGCTCATAAAATGCAGCGGATGGTGTCCCCGCCTCCGACTCATCCACTCCGACCTGTCTGAAATTTTACAGGGGACGGGGAGGCCTCAGACAACCTACTCACCCTTAGGCCTATTGAGGAACTTAATTGGCCACTTAATGCCCACTTAAGGGCCTCATCCCACCACTACCACTATTTAACCTGCGGCTGGGTTGGTACATGCCGTTGGGTTGGCCCATGCCATGAGCGAAGCCCAGCTGCTTTAGCTGCACAGGCTGGTGTCGGTCAAAGGAGGAAGAATCTCCTTTGCAGACCCCTAGGCCCATTGGAGGCACTGATCCCGACCAAGGTCACCCACCCTTTAACCCTCCCCCTGTCCTCTTGAACCCATCACCCAACACTCCTCTCCAAGACACCCAATACTGGACTTACCTGGGTTCCTTGGTGTGGTGATTCTGCCTGTATTGCCAACAGTGGCCACATCTCCCAGTTGACTCCTGGGATGACAGAGCTAACGGCCATATGATTGGCTGGTAGCTCTTTTAGGTGGGACTTCCTACTGACATACGGGTGAAAGTATTGCCTTAAAGCAATTAAAGCTGCTCGCAGGGGCACCACACCGCCCCATAAAATCCAGTCCAAGGATGCACAGACTGAAAATTATTAGAAGTATTTTAAGATGATTAGACTCTGGAATACTTTAGCACCAGCCGCTATCGACATAGAAAATATAATTTAAAAAGAAAACAGAGACATATTTGAAAAGTTTAAAAGGAGGTGGAAAATCAGGATTAGAGTAGACATTTCTAGTTTCAAAATAGCAAAGGGAAAGACACATGGCTGAATACTAAGAAAGTTTTACACCATTCTTGTTTAATTTCAAATAAATAGAAACATTTTGTGTTTTTCTTAAGTGCAAAAGGATTTTTTTTAATGCCAGCCTAGTGGTTTATAGAATAAAAAGAAACCACAAGGGTGAAAGAATGTTTTGTATTGTAGTGCAACTAAAATAATTTGTCTATGGATGTTAATTGTAGTAAATGGACACCACAGAGCTCTTATGTATTAAAGTTGGCAAACCTACCATCCATGGATTGCAGCAGTTCAAGGACAATGAGTGATGGGCAATAAATGTTGGTTTTGCAAGTGACACCCACATCCCATGGCCAAATAAAAAAAAGTTTGAAGTAAAAGCATGTACGTGGCAGATACTGAATTTGCCAGATGATAAGCATTTAGTGTAAGATAATAAACAAAAGTGACTGTCCTTTAGTTGCCCACTTTAAGTTCTGGTGACCATGTCAACCTGGATTTTGGGATCACCAGTAAAGTGACGGTACTTGCTGCTGGCCTGAAGAAAGCTACCCACAAAGGTTTAGCAAGCTTTGTGGCGTAAATTTCACTTTTCCTGGCGTCACATTTATTCTGGCGCTGGCTATAAGGAATCTCAGGCTTCTAAAAAGTAACATCATCAAGCAGGCTAAGCAGCCAGTCACACTGAAGAATTCTCACAGATATGAAACCAGCAGGTTTTATCCTATATGTTTTATAATTTTACAGAAAGTTAAATAAAGATAATGATGTGAGATTTAAGGCCGAAGCTGAAATCTCATACAAACTTTACATTTTTATTATTTTAAAAATCTAAGGAATTTTCATCGGATGACATTTTACAAATATTAAATTAGCTTTTCAGGGCCAGGGAGATTGTTTAACAGTAATTATGACTTAGTAAAGCTGTAAAAATCCAGTTACACATCATTCAACTCAACAGTTTTTACAGCTAGAATATTAGTGTAAAATGTGCAAGTTCATGTCACTTTAATGATTTCTATTTGACTTGCCTCTACGAGGACTTCAACAGTGCACCCTGTGAAGGAGCGGGGATTTATTTGGAATTTTAGAGCACACAAGCAGGCCACTTGGCACATCATACCTGTGCCATTCTTTGAAAGAGTTATCCAATTAGTCTCTCCCCTGCTCTTTCCCCATAGTTCTTCAATTTTTCCCCCTTCAATTATTTAGCCAATTCCCTTTGGAAATTGCTACTGAATGTCCTTCCATCAGACTTTCAGACAAAGCATTCTAGATCATAACTTGCCATGCAAAATTCTCATTTCTCTGGCCAGAATTTTCTGTTCGGCGAGCAGGGGCGGGCCCCAAACATCGACACGTAAAATGACGTGCAGTGACATCGGGTGTGCCTCACGACGTCACTGCGCATCATTCTGATCTTTCGTTCGGTGGGCGCTCACTGGAGTCAGCTGCGCACTCACCAAACTGTCAAAGGCCTGTTAAGGCCATTAATAATATTATAATAATAATAACCAATTGGACAGGGCTGCCCATCCAACCTTAAGGTTGGCGGGCAGGCTAAGAGCCCAGGCGGCCTTCGCATTTTTCATGAAACCTCATCAATGGACAGGATGAGGTTTCATGAAATGTTTATTAAATTAATAAAAAATTTTCAAACATTTCATAAATATGTCCCAGCTCATGAGGGAGAATGTGTAAATGATTTTCAACTTCCTTTACTGTAAACTTTAAAACTGAAGTTAATCTCCCTGAGGCAGCTCTGTGCCTTGGGGAGATTTCTGCACACAGGCCCCGACTCTCCCTCCTCCCCCCGCCCGCACAGGTAGCGCTGAGCAATGCCGGGTGTTAATTGGCTCGCCCAAGTAAAATAGCAGCACGCAGCCTAATGTAGGCGACGATCGGCTCCACCCTTGCCCGCACCCACTCCCGACAGGGAGAAAATTCTCCCCTCTGCTTTTTGCCACAGCAACTTCTGGGGCAGAATTTTCCCTCTGTTGGGGGGTAAATTGATGGGCGGGTGTGTGTAGGCGTGCTTCCGATTGGTGCCCCCGATCGGAGGCGCTGCGCCATTTTATGTTGGCAGGCCAATTAAGGCCTGCCCAACGTGATATCCGCAGGGAAGCACTATGCACTCCCTGTGCGGTGGGGTGGGGGGTGGGGTGGATTCCTAAAATCGAGAGTGTGCACTTTCACGCATGCGCACGAAAGAGTGCACTCAGCTCCCTGAGGCTAAGTGCTGCCTCAGGGAGATCGCCTCTACTTTCAACAATTTTAAAAATAGAAAAAAAAAAATTCCCTTACATGTCCCCTTATGTAACAATGTCACATGAGTTGGGACATGTTAATAATTTTCATAACAACTTTATTAAACTTTTTAAAACCCTACATGAAACCTCATCCCGCCGGTGGATGAGGTTTCATGTTTTTTCTAGTTGCCACTGAGGCTCCTGGCCAACTCGCCAACCTTAAGGTTGGATGGGCAGGTCCACTAATTAATTGATCTGTCATTGGCCTCAGTTGGCCATTGAAAGGACAGCGGGCACGCAGCTGATTTTGCTGCGCCCCCGCCTTCCTGAAAATTTAAATGGGGCGGGGTGATGTGGGGCCCCGACCCCACTCGCCAACAGTAAAATCCTGCCCCTGGATTTCCGCATTTGACTGCGCAAGTGTGGACACCAGAAGGTGCTGTCAGTTTCGCAGAAAATGATGGCAAACACTGACAATTTCGCCATCAGGACAACAGTAAAATCTGGACCACAAAATAAGCCAGTTTCTCTACTATCCTGTCAAACCCATACAACTGGTATGAGATGTAATGATCAGAAACCACTTTCAGGTTCTTAGCACAACCATGGCTTGATATTCACTAATACAATTTGTTTTGCTAGTGTTCAATAATGCCTGTTCAGTGTTTTTACCCACTTTAACCATTTTCAAGGATTGCTATTGCATTCCTGGTCAATCCCTTTTCATTTTTCTCTCTTACTCCACTGCAAATAGAGATCTGATTTTCACCCTCTTTGTAATCTCTTTTATAATAGATACAAGTCACAGCATTTCCCAGTAGCAAGCAATTAAATAAATAATGAATGCCATACCTGCAAGTGCCTAGATGGCAGTAATCTTACTGAAGGATTAAGATGACATCACAACGACTAGCTTATAACCTTCACTTGAATCCAAACAGAAGGTTACTATTTTTAAATCATTTTTAAGTTTTATATATATATATATACCTATGTATAAATGTGTGTGTGTATTTTTTTAAAGGTACTGTGGAGATCATGGGGCAGTTTTATTTCTTTTTTTAATCAATCGTGCATTCCATGGCAGACTCTGACTGTGAGGAAGCTCTTTGCAGTTGATATTTTATCAAATCCACAGTGAAGAATTAATATCTGGGAAGTAATCAAGTCAAGTTTATTGATTGACAGTTTACATTATCAGAATATATTTTTGTTCCAGATCACTGCAGCATGAGTTACATAGCACCTACAAAATTTTGTTTTGACTGTGCAAATACTGTTTCAATTTTTTCTTCTTGTAAATATAGACTATAGAGAATATTAAAAAAAAATTGTAAGTGAATTTGGAGGCATTAATGGATTTCAGCACTTAGGTGGCTTTTGTTATAATGCTCGATCCTTGTTTTTTGTAGTCAGGGCTTCATATGGACCCACTATTTACTACACTGTAGCATGATGCCAGGCATCTAAAACTGCATGCTTTTTCCATAAAACTGTCACAATTAGGTAGGGATTTTACAGCTGGCTAAAGCAGTCTGCTGGATAGCCAACATTATCATTGAAAGCATGCTATAGAGCATTCTGAATCAGTACTTTACATGTGTGAATGTGTTACAACACATTCCCAATAGGGTCTTCAAATTCATCATGGTCTGTTGCATGCTACACAGCTTATTCACCCAGAGAAGTTCAATCAATGATCCTGAAGTTAGACCTCCATTGTGCATGGCTTTCATGCACAGAAGTTTAAAAACATACACAAATTTACGAGTTCCCAGTTCACTAATATTATGCAGCGGTCAATACAGCTCACCAACATTGACTTGTTCTATTTAAACTATATTTGGTCTACTGATACCTTATTCTGCACTATCCAAAGTATACTCTCTGAACAAGGCTGAAATAAAGTATAACCAAACGTAATATCCCAGAAATGATGAGTGTGCGGTTCTGTGTCAAACCTATTTTACCCCAGTGCTTGTTCCTAGTGACAAGAGTATCTGTTATACCTAATGCTCCTTCTGCGTGCTTCCCATACAGGAAACTGACCAATGTGAATAGGAATTTCTTGGGATTGAAGAGACCTTGTATCTTCCTGATCTTGAAATGGTCCTGCCACTGGTTTTCCTATATCTGACGCTGCAGCAACTGGCTAGTGCTGCTCGCTTCTAAATACTTTGTTATTTCAGTGCAAGAGCATTCTAAAGAAGGCGGCTGGATGGATGAGAGAAACAGCAGCTAAATTGTGCCATCCATGACACTCTTGGATTCTGTGGACTCCATCAGCATGTCCACAGATCTGTATGGAAGCAGACCTCTGTGCAGGAATTAAGTTTGTGAATACTTAAACATGTCCACCTCTGCTTCTTTAAATCCTTTATTAAAACTTACCTTTTTCACCAAGGTTCCTAATGACTCCTTTGGTTTTGTATCGATTTTTGCCTGATCACGCTTTGGTTTTTTTTCTTATGCTAAAGGCACTATGTAAGTTGCAGTTGTTGGTTATTTGGTCTATTGGGCTCCTATCCTGCGTAATATGATGCACAATCCCCTTCTATAAACGTTCCTTTAACAGTCTTGAAGATACTGACAATAGCAATGTAAATTTTGACAAAAAATCCATGATATGAGTAGCCGCTTGGTGACAAAATCATCGAATTTACAGTGCAGGAGAAGGTCATTCAGCCTATCATGTTTGCGCCATTCGTTGCAGAATGATACTGGGCTTAAAGAGTTAAATTATAAAGCTGGGTTGCATAAGCTTTGGTGTATCCCATTGCGTTTAGAAGGTTGAGGGTAATTAACTGAGGTCTGAAAATGATTTTTACAAATTCAGTAGAGCAGTTGCAGAGAAGTTACTTTGTCTGATGGAACAATCTTAAAAGTAGAACTATGCCATACAAGAGTGAAAACAAAAAATTGTGGAATTCACTCCACCAAACCGTTGCCGTTGTGGATGAATTGAAATTATCACTGCTGTGATTCACAGATTTTTATTTGGTAAGGGTATCAAGGGATATGGATCATAAGCGGGTAAATGGAGTTAAGATACAGGACAGGCATGAGTGAATTAAATAGCAGAACAGGGCTGAGGAGCTGAATGGCCAACTCCTGTTCCTATGCTACACTTACTAAAGCAATGATGGATTCAGCTGGTAGAGAATTCTATGTCCTAATGGCTGTGTTCTAATCTCTTGCTTTTTACCTTTGGTAATAACCTTAAATCCTTTTTGCACCATGTTGTTACTTAACAATTGGCAATTATAAAGCGCCTTTAAATGTAGAAAAATCATCTAAAGACACTTGACAGTGAAATAAATGCACGCAGAGTCAAGGAGGCATGCGTTAGAAGGCACCAGAAGGTTGGTCAAAGAAATTGATTTTAAGGAGGACTTTACAGGAGAAACAGAAGAGTGTGGCCTTTTGAAAATCCATTGAAAGAAGAACTATTGCATTTCCTTTATTAATACACTTCATCATTCCGTAAGGCAACCCGCCCACCCTTATGCCTACTGAGATCCTTAAGTGGACAATTAATGGACCTCCACTGCAATTTTTTGTCTTGCTGAGGGAAATGTGAACAGCCTTAGAGACATCACTGTATAGGCTGTGAGCAGGCAGGGGAGGTGGGGGCGATGGGGATAGAGGGGGAGACCACCCATTGAGTGGCACCCCCTTCCCCCAACATCGTAGCCAAACCCTTTACCCCTCCATCCCCCTACCGGCCTCTAAAACCCAACCCCCACCCCACCTCCCCGCCGTCTGTCAGGCAGGCCCATCTAAAATCACCGGATTTACCTGAGCTCCAGAATCAATAGCATTTTGTTTTTAGGGGCTGCTTGCAGTCATAGCAATAGCCACCACTCAACCATGGTGCTGCTGGAACGACAGAGATGTCAGCCAATCAGATTGACTGGCAGCTCTCTAGCGGGGAACTACCTGTCTCCAAGGGGCGAAAGTCCCACTCTCAGCTAATTAATGCCGCCCAGTGTATTATCGCTGTGGGGCAGTTGGATTTCTGGCTGGGGGAGTGCCGACGGACTTTTCAACCGGGGACACAGGTAATCCATCCCACTATGAAATTCATCCCCAAGTCTTTGCATAAATATTAATTTTATCCCATTTTATGACCTCCACAGGTTTACCTACTACAAATGTTAGATGGCTGGCATATAATTTCCTTTCTTCTTTTTTGAACCGACAAAGTTACATTAACAATCCCGCAGGCTGCTGGCACAATTCCATATCTAACAAGGCTTGTGATACCATAGTCTGAGATCCTCTCTGAATTCGATTGTCATTTCAGGAGGCCTGGCATCATGGGATCTTGCCTTTTTCAATTCACTTTCTACCAATTCTTCAGCACTGCTTTCTTATCTATAGTAATCCTGTCCTATCTGATTAATCTCTTGCGCCCTTTCAGTTTCATGCCACAGTTTGCTGTGAAAACTACTCAATTAGTATCTCCACCATTGCTATACCCTCCATAACATGGTTTCCTTTTTTAAACCTAATCAGTCCCATCTTGTTTTTAACTGATCTTGCACATTTCATTTTCATAAAATTCTTTACTGTTTCTATTTATACCACCTGTCAGTCCTTCTTCATACTCTCTTAGTCTTTCTAATATTTTTGTTTCCCTGCTTTATTAAGCAATGCAACACAGAATTGATCAATAAATTCCCAACTAAAGGTCCAGTTCTTATGGAATACCACAAAACAGTGCTAAGCTACCTAACCAATGTGAAGGACGTTACACATTTAACAGTTGAAGACACTGCATTCATCTGCATTTCTACATCATTGGAAGATGTCCTTCCCTTGAACCAGTTGTGTTTTTACTACAATCTGACAGCTTTCACTGCTATTTTTCACGGTGCATGCTTACAAATCATCACATTTATTGAATTCAGTTTCCTAACAGGCCATACTGGGACTTGAATTCACAAACTCTGGACTGCTAGGCCACAGTATCTGGCCACAGGTTTTAACTCAGCTACATTATTGATATTATCTGGAAATTCAGTACGACTGCTCATAAAAATATAAAGGAACATGTTTGACAATCAAAGATAAACTGAAGATGCAGGAACTTTAAGAGAGTTTAAAAGAGGCTGAATTAGAATTCTTGCAAGTAGGTTTTAGAATATGGATTTAACTTGGACCAGGGACTGAACCCTACTGTTCATTTTTACTTTAAAGGTTGTACTTTTAAGGATCTAATCTTAGCTGGCCAATCTCTGGAAACTACATCACCCAAAGGAAGGAGTGACAGATGAGGGTGGGAGGGTAGGTAGGGATTTGTGGAACTCTCACCTGCTCCTTAGCAACTGGTTAAAAATCTACTTTGTTAGAAATCAGGGAGAGGATAATCAACCTACCCTCTTAGCTGGCAACCGTGTACTTCACAAAGACTGGAAAGGGAGGAAAGAAACAGGAGAATCTAAAGGAAGAATTAAAATAACCACATAAACGTGCTTATTTGCAAAATAGCACTGCAGTGAAATTTATAATTTGATAGTTCAAGTGTAAGTAAAAGGTAAACGGAACACTTTCATTTCATTCTCTATTCCGTGGTTTACTTTCTGCGCAAATAACCACCAAAATTGTTACAATGAAAAAAAAGTGAGGGCTAAGAGGTAATTGTTTGGTGTGACAGGATAATGGTTGGCTAAAAAGATGCAGTGAAATGTACGGTATTTAATTGATGTTAAGTACAACCAATGTTGCCCAGCAAAAAGAGATACAACAGTTTTAACGAATCATTTCCCTGCACATGCACAAGTGGAGTCATTCCACTTGACTTCACTTTGGTTTGCTTCACTTTGGCCTTCCTCTCTTCAGAGTTAATTTTAGAGCAAAGTGCAGTTTGATTTTCAGGTACTGCAGACAACATTTTTTTTGTACAGTCAATTGTACACTTTGAATGAAAAAAAGTTTAATAGAAACACAACCTAAACTACCACTGTAATCTGAATAATGAAGCACTTTATAATCGTAAATAGATTGTGCATGATACAGAGGGCCTTGCTTTTGTCAACAAACTAACCTTTTGTAAAGGAGACTTTTACAAGGCAAAGAAATAATTTTAAACTAATACAATATAGAACATTATTAATTTACCTGTAACTGGCATGGTACAGTGCTTTAGAACTTAGACATAGTATGAGAATGGAAACTTAAAGTAGTCTAGCAAATTCCACCATAAACAATCTGTGGTTTACGATTTTTCAAAACGTTTAAGAGTTTTTGTGGCTTGCATAGACAAGCTGCCATATCCTAGAATTGGTCATTGTGAACTGGATTGTTCCTATGTAAATCATAGTTTCCAATTAGGAATGCTGCAGGCACTTTTACCAGAAAATTATGTTACCAGAAGGACAATGATTTTTAAAATGCGTTTCCTGTGGCAAGGACTTGTCAGAACTGTGGGTTCCTGTAATAAGCACAGGTTCCTTGTAATGTCATGAGAGACAAGTGGTATTAATTTGAATATGGAATCAAATTAACTCTTTCTAGCCCAGGGGCCAGATTTTTAACTGTGCTGTTAAGAACCATGTAAAAGTTGACAGCAATCAAATGACCTGATTTTGAAGGTTATTGCTGCTATGCTTTCCCACACTGGAAAACATGTGCCCTGAGCTTCTTTACACATTTATATGGGACTGCCACTTAAAAACATTAAGGGATAGAGATTCCACTTTGGATGCAATCAGCAATCAAGGCACAAATTGTGCTTGAAATTTTGCGGTTTTTAAAGTGAAGTGATGGAGCAAGTTTCCACCCAAACTTATTTGCATAATCATAAATGGAAAATATTCTATGAACCATCAAAATCAGGCAATGTAATAGAACGCGGTTCTTTACATTTTATCCTTGCATAAAAATATACATTGGTGCATTTGAGTGTGGTACTGGTACAACTTAATTAATACAGCTGAATATACTTTTATCCAAAAAATAAGCATTTAGTAAGTGCCTAGTCCTCCACCTGTGAGCAACCTGATTTTAAGTCATTAAAAATTACTTTTAAAAAATACTATACTGAACCATTTACTAATTTAATTAGTGTACACTTGTTAGTATCTTAGTAGTTTAAATATTTTTTATTATTTAAAAACCTTTAAAACATGCCTACTAATGCTTGTGCACCTAAAACACTAGCTTAATTTGAAGAGCCCCCTCGAACGGTCACAAACAGGTACAGTCAACAGAAACTCACCAAGCTTACTTTATTCAAGACCTGGCTAGTTTTGAGGGTGGGGGGCTTAAAGCACAACATTTTTAAACCATCATTAAAGACAGCATAAACTTGTAACCTGCACTTAAAATTCCACTGGTTTGGCTGATTTCAGCGGGATCAGAGCAAACACAGAGAAACTCCACTTCAGAATGTGGGAAATCACCAAGTGACAGATGAACTACAGGTACCAGACCCCGTATCCGGGAAGCTCGGGACTGGACATGTACTGGATATGAGGGTTTCCCAGATTATGGGTCCTGTGGTGGAGCGGGTGGGGGGAATAGGATAACTGAAGCTGGGCTGATTTCTCTGCTGAGCTGGACCCAAACAGGACAGGGAAAGAAAGGGATGAGGGGCGGACCAGGGCGACCCAATCAACAGGGGACCAGTGTGCCATGGACCAGGTATGATGGACAGCAATGTCTGATGGGGATTGTAGTTTCCAGGGCGGGAATCAGTTTTTCGTTCCTTCCAGATTTGGGACACCGAATAAGGGGTCTGGTACCTGTAGTAAAATACCAAAACTGATTAGTGGAAGGTAATGTGATGGCATAATGTAATGGCACATCATATTCTCTGATGACTCTGAAGTATTGAGATGCAAGGTTTCATCTAAAATTCTACATACAATCTTGAACTATTTGCCACCTTCCTTAACCTTTGGTTTGGAATAATGAAAGGACAAGCAAGTAAATAAGTAAATCAAATTAAGTATGACTACAAGGGGATAGAGAGTAGTGTCCTAGGCCCAACAATCTTCAGCTGCTTCATCAATGAACTTCCCTCCATCATAAGGTCAGAAGTGGGGATGTTCACTGATGAATTCATAATGTTCAGTACCATTCACAACTCCACAGAGACGGAAGCAGTCAATGTCCAATAATCAGCAAGGCCTGGACAACATTCAAGCTTGGGCTGATAAGTGGCAAATAATATTTGTGCCACACAAGTGCCAGGCAATGACCATCACCAACAAAAGTGAATCTAAACATCTCCCCTTGACATTCAATGGCATTATCATTGCTGAATCCCACACTATCCACATCCTGGGGGTTACCATTGAACAGGAAGTGAATTGGACCAGCTACATAATACGGTGGCTACAAGAGCGGGTCAGAGGCTGGGAATTCGCAGGGAGTAAGGAGGTGGATGTTACCCAGGCCATGGTGACAGATGAGGAAACTCTGTCACTAAAAGGGTTCAAAATTGATAAGGAGGAAATGTTGAATAGACTTAAGTTGACAAGGCACCGGGACCGAACAAGATGCATTCAAGGATATCAAAAGAAGCGACAGTAAAAATTGTAGGGGCACTGACCATAATCTCTCAGTCTTCCCTAGACTCAGGGGAAGTGCCAGAGGACTGGAGAATTGCAAATGTTATGCCCTTGTTCAAAAAAAGTTGTAAGGATAAGCCCAGCAATTACAGACCATTCAGTTTAACTTCAGTGGTGGGCAAGATTCTAGAAACAATTATTCGGGTTAGAATTAGTAGGCACATAGAAAAATATGGGTTGATAAGGAAGAGCCAGCTTGGATTGCTAAAGGGGAAATCGTGTTTAACTAACTTGCTGGAGTTTTTTGAAGAGGTAACAGAAAAGGTCGATGAGGGTAATGCTGTTGATGTGGTGTACATGGACTTTCAAAAGGCATTTGACACACTGCCACATAACTGACTTGTGAGGAAAGTTATTGCTGATGGAATAAAAGGGAGAGTGGCATCATGGATACAAAATTGGCTGAAAAATAGAAAGCAGAGAGTAATGGTCAATGGATATTTTTCAGGCTGGAGGAAGGTTTGTGTTAGAGTTCCCCAGGGACCCTTGCTTTTCCTGATATATATTAATGATCTAGATCTTGCTATGCAGGGGACGATTTCAAAGTTTGCGGATGATGCAAAGTTTGAGAGTGTTGTGAACTGCGAGGTGGACGGTGTGGAACTTCAAGAGGGCAGAGATAAGTTGGTGGAGTGGGTAGATAGGTGGCGGATAAAGAACAAAGAGAACAAAGAACAAAGAAAAGTACAGCACAGGAACAGGCCCTTCAGCCCTCCAAGCCTGCGCCGATCATATTGCCCGTCAACTAAAACATTTTGCACTTCCGGGGTCCGTATCCCTCTATTCCCATCCTATTAATGCATTTGTCAAGCTGCCTCTTAAACACCACTATCGTACCTGCTTCCACCATCTCCCCTGGCAGCGAATTCCAGACACCCACTACTCTCTGCGTAAAATACTTGCCCCGCTATAGTTTTCTCCTCTCACCTTAAATCTATGTCCCCTAGTAATTGACTCTTTCATCTGACTATCCACTCTGTCCATGCCACTCATAATTTTGTAAACTTCTATCAAGTTGCCCCTCAATCTCCGTTGCTCTAGTGAGAACAATCCGAGTTTCTCCAACCTCTCCTCATAGCTAATAACCTCCAGACCAGGCAGCATCCTGGTAAACATCCTCTGCACCCTCTCCAATGCCTCCATATCCTTCTGGTAATGTGACCAGAATTGCACACAATATTCCAAGTGTGGCCTAACCAAGGTTCTATACAGCTGCAGCATGACTTCCCAGCTTTTATACTCAATACTCCTGCCAATGAAGGCAAGCATGCCATGTGCCTTTCTGACTACCTTATCCACCTGCGTTGCCACTTTCAGTGAGCTGTGGACCTGTACACCCAGATCCCTCTGCCCGTCGATGCACTTAAGGGTTCTGCCATTTACTGTATAATTCCTGCCTGTATTAGACCTTCCAAAATGCATTACCTCGCATTTGTCCGGGTTAAACACCATCTGCCATTTCTCCGCCCAAGTCTCCAACCAATCTATATCCCTTGTATCCTTTGACAATCCTCTTCACTATCTGCAACCCCTCCAATCTTAGTGTTGTCTGCAAACTTACTAATTAGCCCAGTTACATTTTCCTCCAAATCATTTATGTATACCACAAACAGCAAAGGTCCCAGCACGGATCCCTGCGGAACTCCACTAGTCACGCTAAAGTTCAGTGTGGAGAAGTGTGAGGTGATGCATTTTGATAGGAAGAACACGGATAGACAATATAAAATAAGGGGTCAAATTTTGAAGGGGGTGCAGGAGCAGAAAGACTTGGGTGTATATGTGCATAGATCATTGAGGGTGGCAGGACAGGTGGAGAGAGCAGTTTATAAAGCATGTAGTATCCTGGGCTTTATTAATAGGGGCAGAGATTTCAAGAGCAGGGAGGTTATACCAAATTTATATAAGACAGTCGTTAGACCTCAGCTGGAATATTGTATACAGTTCTGGGCACCATATTATGGGAAGGAAGTGAACACATTGGAGAGAGTGTAGAAGAGGTTTGCAGGGATGGTTCCAGGGAAGAGAAACTTCAGCTATGAAGATAAATTGGAGCGATTGGGACTGTTCTCCTTAGAGAGAAGAAGGCCGAGAAGAGATTTGATAGAAATGTTCAGAATCACGAGGGGGCTGGATAGAGTAGATAAGGAGAACCTGATCCCACTCGTAAAAGGATCGAGAACAAGAGGGCACAGATTTAAAGTGATTTGCAAAAGAAGCAAGTGTGATATGAGAAAAAACTTTTTCATACGAGTGGTTTGGGTCTGGAATGCACTACTTGGAAGTGTGGTGGAGGCAGGGGCAGGTTCAATCAAGGCATTCAAGAGGACATTAAATGATTATTTGAATTGAAATTATGTGCAAGGGTACGGAGAAAAGGCATGGCAATGGTAATAGGTCATAATGCTCATTTGGAGAGCCAGTGCAGACATGGTGGGCTGAATGGCCTTCTTCTGTGCCGTTAAGATTCCGTGATTCTGATTCTGTGATGCTGAGTAACTCACCTCCTAACTCCCCCAAAGCCTATCCACCACTTATAAGGTATAAGTCAGAAGTGTGATGAGATACTATCCATTTGCCTGCATGAATGTAGCTCCAATGACACTAAAGAAATTCTGCACCATCCAGGACTATGTAGGCCGCATGACTGACACCGCATCCAACAATTTAAACATTCACTCCTTCCACCACTGACACACAATGCCAGCAGTGTGCACCATGTACATGATGCACTGCAGAAACTCACCAAGGCTCTTCAACAGCACCTTCTAAACCCACAATCTCCACCACCAAGGCAGGCAAGGGCAGCAGATGTTTGAGAACACCACCACATGGAAGTTCCCCTCCAAGCCACATACCATCCTGACTTGGAACTATATTGCTGTTCCTTTACTGTCGCTGGGTCAAAATCTTGGAACTCCCTCCCTAACAGCACTGTGAGTTAACCGCACCACATGGATTGCAGTGGTTCATGAAAGTGGCTCACCACCACCTGCTCAAGGGCAATTAGGGATGGGCAATGAATGTTGGCCTAACTAGCGATGATCAAAATTTAATTTTACAATCCATCTGTATTTATACTCTATATTTAGAGAATTAGCAACATATAAGGCTAATTAGTTGTATCTAAACTTATTTTGATTGGCAATGTTTATTAAGGCAAACATTACCAATCAAAATAGTGCTAAATTATTGATTTTTCCACCAGTCTATATCGCAAAACAGACCGTAAAGCTAATAGTAACTACAGCATAAGCATTATCATTTTTCAGCACTAAACTGGCAATCTCACATATAGCAGTTTTAAGAACAGGCAGTGTACTATGTTGAGAACCCCAATAATCTGTATGACCCAATTTCATCTGAATAATTATTAAGTGCTTCACCAAAAGGGAGGAGATGAAGATCATATTGGTGCCGTGGAAGGTACACATGAGCTTGGGTGGACAGGGGAGGGGAAGAGTTGAAACTGCATTGTTTGCTATTACAATGTGAGAAGCATCACAGCTGACCCCAATCTCTCTTCACTCAACCTACCCAGAAACACCAAGCAGCTTCTTTTTTTTTTAAAGTCAGAGCCCTAGTTCAATCTTCTTGTTTCAAGGATGTATGTATCTACATCTCCATAAGCTCAATTACACTACAAAGCCTTAAGTTGAACACCAGATATCTTGTGAGTCCCTTTAGAGGAACATATACAACATTTCTTCCAGCTGCTCACTGTACCCAGAATAAAAATCTTTATGTTCAGATTTGCCCAAGTCCAGACCAACCTTCCAGAATAGGAGTTTTAACAATGAGGTAACCATATTGTTGCACATCAATATTGTAACCAAATCCATTCTTCAGAAATAGCTAACTAATTAAAAGCTGGTGAGGTCTAAATAATTAATCTCCTTAACTTGTATTGATTTGACACTTTTGTGGTGGGGGATTACTGCTACTAAATTAAAACAGCTTCCTATAGTCACTGTACTTGAGGCAAACCTGAGACATATGAGTGAAACAAAATATACTTCAAAACTAAAAATATTGGCACTTTGAACATTTGATTAATTTTATGGTTTTGAAATTCAGAGCTTAAGGTGCCCTTGGAGAGAAGAAAAGGAAACAGCACATTAAGAAAGACTGGAAAGATGCAGAATGAGACATAGAAACTATGACAGATGGATAGTAATGATCAAAGTGGTTTTCTCCCACCCTAATTATTTTCATTATCCCACATCTTTTGCTACCTCCATTCTATTCCCTCTAAAAAAAGTATTCAAATTGTCTGTTATCAAGCAGGAGGGAGAAATACAAGATTGAACCAATTATTTCTTCAGAACTTTAAAACAATGATACTCTGTATTTACCAAAGCGTAACTCATTTGTGATCAGTTTTGACTTTGTGATCTTTTACTCGCTGGACATGTATGAGAGAATTTAGACTTGAATTTAAATGATTAGAAAATGGTGGTCAGTACGTGCCTGAATTTCCAATACATGCTCTTAGCCTATGAGGCTGTGGTACAAATCTGGCACAAGTCAGAAAATTAGAACCATGGAGTCTTAGGATAGAAGGAATCTATTTGGCCAATCAATTGTGCGTTAGCTCTTTCGCCGAGCAATCCAATTAGTCCAACTCTTTCTTCATACTCCTGCAAATTTTGTGCCTTCAAATATTTATCCAATTCCTTTTGAAGTTACTATTGAACTTGCTCCACCATCTTATCTGGCAGTGATTCCAAATTCTAACCATTCATTCTGTAAAAAAGTTTTTCCTCATGTCATCTCTGGTTCCTCTGTCAATCATCTTAAGTCCCTCTGCTTATTGACTTTTGAGCCATTGGAAACAATTTCCCTTAATTTACTCTATCTAAATTTTTCATGATTTAAACATGTCTATCAAAGCTCCTCTGAGCCTACTCTGCTCTAAGGAGAACAATGTCAGTTTCTTGAGTCTATCCAAGTAACTATAATCCCTCATCCCTGGAACTTTTCTAGTAAACCTCTTCTGAAACCTCTCTACTTTCATGTCCTTCCTAGCATGTAGTGCCCAGGATTGGATGCAGTTCTCCAACTAGGGCTCAAGCTAGTTCTTTATAAAGATTTAGCATAACTTCTTCGTGCCCGATGGGAAAAATTGTGGGAGCGGGCGTGCCTCCAATTGGCGCCCCCAGTCGGGGACACACCGCCATTTTACCAATTAAGGCCCACCGAGCATGACGTCCGCCAGGAAGCACGAAAGAGCACACTGATCTCCCTGAGGCTAAGTGCTGCCTCAGGGAGATCGACCCCAAATTAAAAATTGTAACACGAATGATAGAAAAATTTCCCTGACATGTCCCCTCGTGTGATGCTGTCACATGAGTTGGGACATGTCCATAACTTTTTTTGAAACCTTTAATAAAAATTTAAATAACCTCATGAAACCTCATCCAGCCCGTGGATGAGGTTTCATGCTTTCTCTGAAGCCCGCCAGGGCTCTCGGCCTGCCTGCCAACCTTAAGGTTGGACGGGCAGGTCCATTAATGATTTTAATTAGTTTCTCAATGGCCTCAATAGGCCTTTGAGAGGTCGGCGGGTGCGCAGCTGACTCGGGTGCGCCCCTGCCGACCTGAAAATGGAAATGACGCGGGGTGATGTTGGGAGTTCCACCTGATGTCATCCCGCGTCATTTTACGCGTTGGCAAGCAGGCCCCGCCCCTACTCGCTGGCAGGAAAATTCTTACCCGTGCCTCCACTTATGAAGACCAGGAGCCCATATGCTTTGTTAACTTTGTTTGAATCTGTCCTGCCACCTTCAAAGATTTGTGCATAAGCACCACCAGGTATTTCTCTTCTTGTACCTCCTATAAATTTGTAACATTAAGCCAACATTGTCTTATCTTCATCCTTCCTACTGAAATGTATTATCTCACAAATTTCTGCATTAAATTTCATCTGCCACGTGTCTGCATGTTGCACCAGCTTGCCTATGCCCTCCTGAGGCCTATTACTATTTTTCTTAGTGTTTACTATGTTTCCAAGAGTTTATGCCATATGCAAATTATACCTATAATGTTACCTTTGTCTGCTTATCCTTTCAACCTTTCCTCCCAAAGTTGGCACCTGTATTTTGCAAATATAGGAACAAAATACTGCAATGGTACCACTCAATTATGCAATATAACAGTATGAGAATTTTTCTGAACTGTCAAAGTTTAGTATTAAAATCAGGGAAGTATGCATATCCATTAAAACTGAACTATTTGAACTGTTGTTTGGAGTAACAATAATTAAGATTGTGGGATAAATATTATATCATGAAAAGAAGATTTGAGAAAGTGAAAAGCACATTTACACACAGGGTTCTGCAATATTCATAATTTCAGGAAGGATCCTACTGGATTTCCCATGTGACCCAATGAAATGAGGGAAAATAAAGTAAATCGATTGGGGGAATTCGTTCAACTGTATTTCAATTGTCTCATGGAATATCTTTACATGTTGAACATGCAGGAAAAATATATTTCCAAAACCAATAAACTCAGATTAAACAAACATGGTCTGAAATGAAGTAACAAACACGGTTAACAGTGAGAAAAGGAAAAAAAGCAGTCTGCCAAATCCTGCAAGGAAAAGGGCTCACTAGCATGAATACAAGAAAAGGTGATAAACATGGAAAAGAGAGACCTTGCCCAGAAAGTAAGTATAATAGTAAAACAAAATATTTCAGTACCACAACAAGAAGGCAGTGAGAGAAGAGCTAATCAAAAAGGCAGCAAGAGGGTTTGAAACTGAGGATGAACTCAAAATAATAAATATTCAGAAAAGCTACTTCCTCTAAACAAGAAGTGAACAAAATAGCCTCCCCAAAAATATTGCAAATAAAATCGACATATTCATTATAAATGAAATCTAATTCTAATCATACGTAATGTGTTCAAAATAATTACATTCCCAGAGATAGACAGCATTTAGTGAGGGTTGCTGAGAAAAACTGAGCAAGAGGGTTTTGACGCAATCACAATAATTACGAGGGAGTCAATGGATAAGAAACTGGCTAAGGGGTATGAGACAATGATCATTCGTTGAGAGGAGTTATGTTGAATGAAGGAAGTATTGAGTGGAGTCCCTTAAGGCCTAATGCTGGGACTATTACTATATCTAATTTACATAAGTGGCTGGATTCAGAAACTCAATATGAAGTGGTCAAATTTGTGGTTGACAACAAAGTTGGGGGGGGGGAAGTAAAATCAGAATAGGTGAAATTACAGAATAATTAGTTATGTAAACAGTAAATAATGGCATATAAAATTTAATGCAGACAAGTAGATAGTGCTACAACAACATAGGTACCATGTGAATGGTACTCAAACAGCTAAGAATGAAGCTGAAAGAGACCCAAGAACATTCAATACTAAACATTCCAACTAATGCCGAGCAGCAAATGCTAATATAACCAAAAGAGTAGAATATAAGTCAGGAAAAGGTAACAGATAATAATTAGTTTGATAACCAAGAAACAAGGGAGATACTCAAGTATTTGAGGTTTCGCAGAAAAGTACTATGAAGCTGGTCTCAAGTGTCAGGGGTCTGAGCGATGAGGAAAGACTCAGAAAAACAATGGTTTTCAAGATATATAGGAGGCTACTGAGACATGGGTTTGAATTTCGTATTTGTCGGACGCATGTGATCGGGGGCCCAGAAGCGGCCGCGGTGTCCGCTTGTGCCGGTGAACATCAGAACGACGTGATTTCATGCTGGCTGGCCAATTAAGGGCCAGCCCCCGTGAAATGTGACCAGGCATTGGTGCAGTGCTGCCAGCAGGGGCGGGATCACGATGGGCACCAAGTGGAATGGTGACCCGGATGGGGGTACAAAATGAGCCTAGGCAGCTCCCTGAAGGCTGCCAGGAGTTGGGAAGGAGCCTAATGAAGCTGTCGACGAGAGACTAGAAAAATTGGCATAAGTGATGGCTTCAGCACCTGGTGGGCACGGCAGGCAGGATGCCAATGCTGGTGGGCACTCTGCCCCACGATTCTCAGTTGACTGCCTGCACGCTCTAGTGGAGGCAGTGAGTGCCCGGCGTGGCATGGCAAGAGGAGGCCACCCCACCAGACAAGGAACGCCTGGACAGAGGTGACTGCCCAGGTGAGTGGGCATGTTGTGGCACGCCACACATGGTCTCAGTGCCAGAAATGGTTCAATGATATTCTGCACTCAAAAAGGGTGAATACCAACTTGGCATGGAAATAAGCCCAGATGTCTTGGAGGCTGGCTGTAAGTTGCGTCACTCAGGGTGAGATGCATAGTGCCAAATGGCACGTATCCCTGTGCCTGTCAGATATGGGAGATGTTGACACTCATCTTTTGGTGTATAGAAGGGTGAGGACTGCCAACCTGACGGGCACCTCAAGCTGGCTCTCCAGGGGGGTGGGTCAAGAGGATGGAATGATGTTGCAGGTAGAGGGTGGACTAATGAGTGCACTTGCTTACATTCAGGAGAAGAGAGCCATAATGCGCTGGAGTGCACACATATGGGTGGTTGGGTGCCCAACATCCTGATACTCTCCAGGTTTGAGATGGACACCCTGGACATGGAATGCAAGAGAGCAGCAAGGTCCTCAGTCTCAGAGAGGCAGGGGCCTCGGAGGATGATAAGTGTGCAGAGGGCAGACAAGATACTGGGGGAGTGTGCAAGAAACGCAGGGTCGAGGCATCACCAATTAGAAATTCAAATCCAGAGCACCCATCACTTGGCCACTCACAGTGCCTCAGTGAGGCATGTATCTGTTTTAGCAAGTAACCGCCGTGCTTGTACAGACACTTAGTCATGATGTTCTTAACTGACATATTTTGTTTCTCTCCCAGAAGCACCATCCTCACAACGCGTGGCTGGCCCAGAGGACCCGACCTTGACTCCTGAGGAGGAACCGCCGAGCAATGCACCCGCGTCACATCTGCTCTCTGCACCAAGCACCAATGGAGATATAGGTACCTTGGTGGGCTATAACAAATTCGCTCCATTTGGAGTGCACTGTGGTGAGGACATATCACACTCACATGAGGAGCTTGAGGAGGCATAGTGCGCCCACGGAATACTGCTAGAGACCAGGACCATGCTGAGTCTGAGGCAGGCGATGAGCCTCTGAAGTCATCCATCAGGCGGCAGATGCTTGACGTCCATCGGGAAGATCTGGCAGAGATCCCTGAGGGTCTGTGTGCCATGGTATCTGTCATGGAGGAGTCCGTGCAGAGCTTCAGCACTACGTTGATCCTGAGCACCGAGCGCACAGCCTCCTCCATTGAGAGAGTGGCGACTCTCATGGAGAGGCAACTGCAGGAACAGAATCAGGGGTTCCTGGGGTCACACTCGGACCTGCAAGCCCAAGTCTCTCTACTAGGTGCCTGTCCATCAATGGTGAGCAGTGAGGCCAAGATATATCTCACATTGGCGGACGAGCTGCCTGTAATCTCTGTGGACTCCTCTCACGGCGCTCTGGATGGGGGCACAGCTCCTCCGCCTCTCTGCCAGTATCTGTGGCATCTCCTGAGGCCGCAATGACTGAGGAGTGCCCAGCCATGTCACTGGTCGCTCCCTCCCAGGCAGAGATTGCTGAGGCCGCTGGCCAGAGAATGACCGCCAAGGTCATCAGGGTGGACATGACAGCAGAGTCAGCAATGCTGTTGCCAGCGGGGAGGGGAAGGGTGGGGCCAAGATGCAGCACTCAAAAACCTTAGTTTAAGGCACGATGAGCACAGGATGGGGTTTTCACAGGTGACATGCATTCATTTCGTCAGTGCTTTGTAATGTTTTTGTATGACTGTGGCAACTATATTATGTTTCATTCCTTGTTTGCAACTCTGATAAAGCTATAAAGCAACAATCTGTTTCAATGCCCCGAGTGTACCTCACGTTCTCCAGCGGTAAAGGCCTCATCAGTGCCTTATGAAAGACAGCAGGTGGAGCAAACTTTATTATAGACGTTATAAAGTGATATTGGGGTCATGGCATTGCCTTCTCAGAAGTGTGTGTGATGGAGGCGGCGCCCTTGCGCTGAGAATGAAGCCATGCCTTGGTAGCCTCGCTGAAGGACCGTTGAATCAAGGACTCTCTGGTGTCCCTGTCTCCCTCAAGGTTCATCAAGTCTGCCTCCTTGTCCTCACCCTGTGCCAGCCCGGGCTCCTCATCAGATCCATCTGTAGTGTCTTCCTCTGAAGCACGTGGAGCTGCCTCAGTAAACTCATCCTCGAGTGGGTCCTCCCTTGCCAGTGCCAGATTGTGCAGAGCACAGCAGACCATGATAATAGGTGACTCGTGCACTGGAGGATATTGCAGGGAGCCCCCGAAATGGTCCAGGCAGTGGAACCTCATCTTCAGTAGCCCTACTGTCCTGTTAACAACCGCCCTTTGTAGAGGCATGACTTCAATTGTACCTCTCTTCCGCCTCTGTCCTCGGTTGCTGGAGCGGCAGCATAAGCCATCTTTTCAATGGATACCCTTTGACACCCAGCAGCCAACCACCTAGCCAAGCTGGGGTCACAAACAGCCTTGATACCTGGGAATGTCACAGTATGCATGCATCTTGGGAACCGCAGGGGTACCCTGCACAGACTTGCACAATCTGGGTCTTGTGGTCGCACACTATTCGCACATCCTTGGAGTGGTAACCCTTCCTATTCAGAAAGGCACCCAGCTGACCCGCTGACACCTTGATGGCCACATGAGTGCAGTCTATGGCACCCTGAATGCAGGGGAACCCAGCAATAGCTGCAAAGCCTCTGGTTCGCTCAGCCTGGATGGCTTGGTCCGTCTGGTAATGAATGAATGTGAGGACCCATCTGAACAGAGCGTCAGTTACGAGCTTGATGCAGCTGTGGACAGCTGATTGGGACATTCCACACAGAACCCCACTCAAAAGTTTGAGAAACAGGTGAAGCCACTGCCCTTGTCTACTTTGTGCAGATCCCTCATGATTTTGAATATTTCCATCAAATCATTTGAATACCTCTATCAAATGGCCTAGCAAGCCAATCAAATGTAAGGCTGGGCAATAAATATCAACTTTGTTGGTGACTCCCACACCCCCCAGAATGAATAAAAAGTGTGGAGGCAAAAACCGTAAAATCATTAACAAAATAACTTCTATATTGTACTGATGCTAGGATTATGCTGAATGAATGAATAGAGAATGACCTTCATAATTACAATAATAATAATAGAAAGACACAGGTGAAAAACTGGAAATCTATGAATGGTTGAAGTACAAAGGCAAGTCCCTTGAGGGGGAAGTGGACATTTCAGGGGAAAATGGCTGGTGGAACTTGAGAGATGTATAGGTAAGAATATAGGAAACTTAAGAAATTTGTTGAATTTTTGAGATGATTGTGTTATAAAAAGGTTATTTGAAGGAACTATTATTTTCTAGCTTTTGCATTGCAAACAATTCTTTTTGAGGTCTTTTAAAATCAAACATTGTTATAATTTTCTTCTCTCTTTTATTGTTCTTTGAAGATGTGCTACTTTAGAAGGTTGCTTGGTGCAAAATTGCTGCCAGTGCCACTATTTGACTCAACTACAAGGAAGTGCACATGAATAGCCCTTTGAAGTCACCTTATGATCTCTTTTCTCATTTCCTAATTGATGTTACCCCTGTGCGACATCAAGGGTATGAAAAACTGAGTTTGTCTCCTCCCATTCCATGGCATTGTGCAGTTGCTTCAACCTTAGTGCCAACAGGGCAATCCGATACTAATGCAAAGAAAGACAAATAATGAAAACTTTCTTTGTCTTTTGAAAAGAAGCACCCATTGAGTACAAATGGCTATGCAAAATTCAATTTCCCTGCCAATTTCTTTTTATTTCTTCCCACTTGACTTTCAATTGTTATTCAACAGACATGAGTGAAGGGATGTGTAATAATTAGACCAGGAAGTGTGTATTTAAATTATATAATGAAAAAAATTTCTGCAACTCCCTCATTACATTTTTAGGGGAGGGAGGATTTTTGTGCGCATCAATCTATAATGTTTACTTGGAAATGGAATATTTTTCCAACTTCAGGGTCAAATACTCTCAGTTAGATTTACAATATTGTATCTCTAGAGCTGGCCTGCACTCCCTCAGAGAAGGAGGACATTGGGGTTCGGGGAAGGGAGATTCCTGGATCTTGGGAGTCGTGAAGAGCATTCTAGGTGATGAATGCAGGTAAGGGTCCAGCAGCGTTGTTAAAGCTAGAAAATGGAAGCACTGGCAGGGGAGTCCTGCAAAATACAATAATTGGTTGGGTGGGTGGGGGTGGACATAGCCTGCAAGTACTACATGACATGTTGTGGACGTCTGGTAGCAATAGGAGGCAGTGATACTAGGATCTCAGAGCATAGAGAAAAGAATCCCTGGATGTGGGAAATAGGAGGAAAATGCTAGGGTCTGAAACCCTTGACTTCTCTGTCCTTGCGAACAATCATTTGTTGTCACCTTGCAAATCTGTGCCCATCCTTCCCGGGGCTCTACATTTAATCTCTCCAATCAGGTTTCTAATCCCGCCACTGGTTCTTCTGAAATGGTGCTAAGACAGGTCAGAGCTATCTCAGTGCAGAGTGAACAGTTCCCAGCAGAAGAAAAGAAAACTGAGCCCATGCAAAGCAGACCAGATATTGGAATAGAGGCAGTTCACCAGAGAATACAATCTAAGTAGAAAGCAGTGGCAAAGGTGGAGGTCACAGTAAAATCAGCAGAGAGAAATTTTTGCTCATAATTTTGAATAAGAAAATACTGCTGTCAACCACAAAAAAGGTAAAAACAGGAAGAAAATTGAGATAGTCAATCTCATGATTCAACTTTGCAGCAAGAGGATCTTTTTGATAGGGACACAACAAATTAAAATAAGTTACTGAAATTAAAAATAATTAAAGATGATTAAAAGAATCACAAGGATTAAAAGCAGCAGGTAAGTACACTTTAGTTATAATTTTTAGGGGAATATTTTAACAGTCCAGTAACTGGTCCTTAAAATCCAACTTTTAAACACACTTACTGGTTTCCACATTGAGTCAATCAGATTTTATGTGCAGGCTGTGACTGATAGTGATCACTTTCTGCACAGTTGAGTTTTTAATAGAAATTTGTTTGTCATAAACCAATCTATTATAAACTACCTCAAATAGCTGTATAAAATGGATGGATTTGAATCAGAAACTGCCGGAGGAAGTCAGGAATAGGTTTATAACAGATGGAACTGAGTCACATTCTGCTTGAGGTGTGGTGAAAAAAATTATTTTGATCACTCTGAACCATTTTTAAAGCCTCATCAGTTAGAAAGCCAAGCAATACAGAAGAGTAGAGAAAACATTTAACTCTGCCAGCAGCATATTGTACTTTGGATATTAACAGGAGTCCATAATACAATAAAAATCGGTAAATCTTCCTTGCACTTAAAAGTAAAACATCTACTACAGTGGGCATTAATGTATATTTTATATATGTATCAAAGAATGGACTAAACTAATTTAAACTGAACCGCACCTCTAAAATCAATTAAATGAAAGTTGCAAGAATGTGAGAATTTTATTTGAGATCCTCTCAATTTGTACTGGATGCTGGCAATCTGCAATCACCTTGGGTCAGGCACACTCTCAATTATAATAATGAGGGCATAACATCTGACATGGATTGTGCAGTATTAGTGAAAAATAGCCAGACTGCGAGGCAATGGTGAGGGAGGGAAACACCAGAATTCCTATTTGTTTGGGATTCCAAAATGAACTCAGCAAAAGGTAAAGATTGGATCTTGTTTATTACCATTTTTGAGAAGGAGAAAGTCCCAAAAAAAATCTTAAAAGTAGATTCACTAGATTGGTGATAATGCTAATTGTAAACTCAAAATGTCAGTGAAGATATCTGCTGTAGACCAGGGTGTCAAACATATGGCCCATGAAACAATTTTATCTGACTTGCAGCGCATTCTCATGAAGAATAGCACGTGAATCTCTCAAACGTTGCTTCTAATAACCCAGGAGAATTGCATCCTTTGAATAATGAACTCCCATTCTGTGAGGTCATCCCTGCTAGCACAGAGATGCATGACTAATTAGCAACCAATTCAAGTTTGTGGTGCTTTTTGGACCTTGGAGCTACTTCATTAAAAAGAAATAGTAAGTGATAAGTAAAAGTCAAGGGCAAAAACCTAACTGGTAGGCTTAAGTAAATAATAAAAATTAAATAAATAAAAACTGATTTTAATATGGCAAAGAAATAGGCTAATAACCTAAACTGAGCAATAAAGGCACCAAAATAAATCAAATTAAATTCAACAGATAATCAAAATTTAGTATTACAGGTGAATCATTTAGCTCCAGAAAATGGTAAATAAACAAATACTGTATAATTAATGGAAAAAAAGAAATTTGGAAAGGCCAGATAACAGCATCAAAGGTAGAGAGTCAAGCATGTGCAGACACAGAGGCCTGATTTTTCACTCCCTGGTCAGGAACGCAGACAATTCTCAGCTCTGCAAACCCGACCTGGCAAAAAGTGGCCCACAAGGTTGGATTTTTGTTCTGGCGTATTGGGGGTTACGGGGGGTGGGGGGGTGCTGGCAGTCGGCAGGTGAAACGGGAGTCTGGTCTTCTGCCCTAGAAACAATTTGGAGGCAGCACTGGGACTGCTGCTGAATGCGGGGGCAGGCTGGGCAAAAAGGCCCACCTTGGTGCTCCAGCACTTCATAAAGAAGAAATAAAAACAAAAACAGGCCTCACCTTTCCTCACCATCCCCCCCACACGATCTCCATGCCCCATCCATGCCAACTCATGCCACCACATGGCCCAATGCTAACCTATACCTCTCTGTCCAACCCCCACAGCCCTTCGTACTCTATGCCAACCTATGCCCTTCTACCCACTCCCCCACAGCCCTCCATACCCTCCATGCCACCAAATCCCTATGGCCTTTTATGGCTTACATGTCAACCTATGCCTCTCCACTGCCCCCCATGTCCTTTTATAGCCCCTTTGATATCCCATGCTTCTCCAATCACAACCGATGGCCTTTTTCAGCCCCTATGCAACCAATACCCCTCCACTGACCCCCACATGGTCCTTTATAGCCCCTGTCAAGTTTAATGCCAACTCATGCCAACCCATGCCCCCCAACTACCAGCCTTTGCCCTTACACCCTCCATGCTAACTCACCCAGCATCCACATTGGCAGACCTCTGGGCTTATGCTGAGATTAATAAAGTTCTTCTGTGACTATTGATGAATTTGCTATTTAAAAAAAAATCACTATAATTGACAAAAAACTCATTCACTACATTTAACTTCCTTTTATCCCTTAAGGACAAGCACTTGGATTCATATTCCCACTTCAAAGACTTGAAAAGCACTTGGAACTGTCAATTAAACTGTGAACTGACAGGCACCCCACTGTGCTAATGACAGGTTGAGAAATTAGTCATGCAGCACAAATCCTTTAATGGTAACCTTCTGGTTTATATCAATGTTTAGAATGAAAAAGCAAGCACTGATTTTTTTCAACATTGCAAACAGATTTTTCAAATATTTAAAGTGCAGATGATTTAATGTCTTGACAAACTGACAGCTCCCTTTGACAGCTCCAATGAACTTGATAGTTCCAAGCAGTTTATCCACTTTTTACGCACACTCAGGTCCACTTTTAACAATCGCAAAGGGCATTTGACTTCTCCCAAAGGGCATTTGACTTCTCTCAAAGGGCACCTGACCTCTCCCAAAAGTGTCCCTGGACCATATTCAAAAGGATACCTTTCTCCAGAAAGGTACTCTATCTCTCCAAACTCTGATAAGTTTAGACTTTCTCCTACCAGGTCTAAAATGCACATGTTGTATTTCCCACTGTTTCCTGTGAAAATCAGATCAGACTGAAGGCAGCTGCACTTTAAAATATGCAGCTGTCTCCATAAACCACAGGTGAGCAAAGTTCGGCCCGCTCCATATTCCCAACCCTGCAAAAATCCCGACAGGTCTTCTGGATTCGGTCCTCTGAAGCCATTTTCACAACGACAGAGAGCCTCTCCATCTGTGGGTGGAGTCTTCTGATCCCGCCAGCAGCCAGAATCATAGCAGGTGGGAGCACTTAGTTTGGCAGGAGGCAAAAAATCTGTTTCCCAACAGTGGAATGGAGTGCGTGAAATTTGTTCTCCTGACTTTCAAGGCTGGTTAAAGGCAGGTCGAGCTTCCGACAAACAATGTAGGGAACCCCATTTGCATGCATTAGCATCTTATGCATGCTCATTAAAAGACCACCTCGTTGGAATTAAGTTCGCCCTCCAAATTAAGTTCCCCGCCAGCGAGAGCTTAGAATGTTCAGTTTTACGGCTGTATATAAAGTGGCATGCACCTGGTGAGCTTTGTGGTTAGTAGATGCTGCTTTCAGCTTTTTGGAGACCTCGGATAACTTCATTCATATCAGGTGCTGGTAGTGAAAGCTGCGCCAAGGCTGTACACAGAAACAATGTGGTTTTAATGGGTGATTTTAATTTCTACATAGATAAGGCGAAGCAGAATAGCTCAAATAGTAAAGGCAATCAATTTCTCGAACAAGATGTTTTAGAACCATCAAAGGATGGTTCCAAAGGTTCAGCGATCAGCTGCAAGCCACAATTAGTTTACAATCTGACTGTAAGGGAACATCTTGTGAGCAGTGATCATAATATGATTGAATTTGAAATTGCGTTTGAGATGGAAAAGCAAGTGCCACAACCATGGTTTAAATTTAAGAAAGTGAGCTCTGAAGGAATGAGAAAATGTTCACCTCAGTCTAACATTGACAGGTATTCAAAGAAGCTTTTGGTACAAGACCAGTCCATACCCTCAAAAGACAAAAGCTCCACTTGTGCAGTTAAGCATGAGGTAAAGTGAGGTAAAAGCCAGGCCAAGATTTTCACCCCAATGGAGAGGCTCTCCGTTGTGGCGAAAATTGCAGAAATGCCCAAAAATCAGAAGTCCCGCCCCTGAACACGGAACTTCACATTTTCAAGGGTGCGGCATTGGGTTGGGGTACGTTCACACATGCACGGTTTTTGGAGGCCGCTGGCCATTTAAATCATCAGCCACTTCTGCTGACGTGGGGATTTGGTAGGCCAGGACTGATGTGTGTAAATTAGACCAGGTAAGAGCAAGTCTGGGTTTGGTGGATTTGTTTGGATAGCCAGGGTACCCCTTTGGAGAGGTAAGGTACCCCTATGGAACTGGTTCTGGGACACCTTTGGGGAAGGTAAGGTGCAGTTTGATGGAGGTCAGGTGCCCATTGGAAGTATTAAAATTCGGCATAAATGTGCGTAAAAAGTACATAAACGCATTATTGACAAGCTCACTGAAACTGTCAACAGAACTATCAAATGGAGCTATCAAAACTGTCAGAAGCACCTGTCAAAGGGAGCCGTCAAAGGGACCTATCAAGCTGTCAAGGCATTTAAATTTCCAGCCCTTTAAATCTTTGAACAAAAATGTCTGGAGTGTTGAAAAAATGATTGCTTGATATTTCACTCTTTGACATAAACCTGAGGGATCTATTACATGATTAGTGCTGCTTGACTGACTTTACAACCATCCATTATTTCAGTAGGGTGCCTGCCATTTCATTGATTGACAGCTACAAGTGATTATAGACTCTTTGATCTGGGATTATGATTTCCATGCTTGTTATTACAAAGGATTGAATGATATGTTTGTTTTTATAAGGTTTTATTTAGTTGAAGGAATGCAAATATTATAAATGAATTTTTATGAATGAGAGTGTTTTTTCAATATAGCATAGTCTGCAATAAATATTGAGAACTTTATTTTATAGAAGGTTATTTTATCTCATTTCTGTAAGGGTCTTGAGGTCTGCCCATGGTGGATACCAGGTGAGTTCGTATGGTAGGTCTAAGGGCAAAGGGTTGGCATTAAATTGACACAGGGGCTTATAGAGGACCAGGGGAGGTGGGTGAAGGGGCATAGGTTGGCAGAAGGACCATAAAGGCCTATGGGGTGGATACAGGAGCATAGGTTGGCACAAGGGCTATAAAAGGCCATGGGCGGGGGGTGGGGGGGGAGGCAAGTTTTGATTTAAACAAAGGCTTAGCATTTAAGTTTTCCCTGGTGCATTCTCCATGGCAGCACCTCTACTAACCAGAGTCCACTTGCCAACCAATCAGCACCCTCTTCTCATTCAGTATAAATTGTTGTTCCCTTTGAGATTTGGTAATCTTACATCCGTCCTGATGAGTGCAAGATGAAAAGCTTCAACAGCATGCTTTGTATTAATCTTTTGGACACAGTGCTAGAGCCATGAGACAGGCCTCCCAGCCAGCCTGCCTCCACACACAACAACCTCCTCACTTCTTCCTGGGTTCACCCACCCCAGCTTCTAATCTAGCCTGCACCCCCCGGACCGAAAATCCAATGTCTGGGCAGCCATTATTAAAGATCAAGTTTGTGAAGCCAGGAATTTTCCCATCTCTGCACATCTGACCCGGCAACAAAAACGTGGGCCCCAATATCACACTAACGGAAAAGGCTTACACAAATTCAAGTACGAATAGAAATTTAAAAAGCAGCAAAAAGATCAGAAATCAAGTGATAAAGAGGTACAAAATAGGATTATGAAAAATCATGAGGGATATCAACACTAATAGTTTAATTTTTTATAAATCTAAGAGAAGCTGGTAAGAGTGAATGTGGCCTATCAGAGAAGATGCAGGTGATATTGTAATAAATAATAAAGGTATGCCAAACTTAGTAAATTAATACTTTGGCCTCAGTATTAACTCCCCCATCATAGTGAGAGAGAGGTTAAAATATAAGAACGGGGTATACATTCTCAATGTGGGGCATGGGTTTTGTGTCACATTTAAATCAGGCTTCCAAAGTGCAAATTGATATGCCTTCTAACAGGAGGCTATTAGCAAAAATGTAAGTGCACAAAATTGGAGATATTGGTAATTGTTTGGGAGGTAAGGGACAGAAAAATTAATAAAGGAAACTTAACCTGATCGTGGGACGTACAAGTGGTGTTCCCCAGAGATTTGCACTGAGGGCTCAGTTTTTCACCACATACATCAATGACTTGGATGAAGAAACATGGTGCTATATATCCAATTTTCCAGCTGACACTAGGTTAGGAGGTACAGTAGGTTGTGTGAATGGGAACAGGATGTTAGGAAGGATCATAGACGGCTTAAGTGAGTGGGCTAAACAGTGGCAGATAGAGTTCCATGTAGGCAAGTAAGATCAACAACTTTGGATCCAAGGAAGGAAAATTCCAATACTTTCTTAATGGCGGCAGACTAGGAACATTAATGAGCAAAGGGGTTTGGTTATCCAGGTGCACTAATTACTAAAAGCTAATGTATAGGTACAACAAGTAATCAAAAAGGATAATGGAATGTTGGCCTCTATCGCAATGGGGATGAAACATCAAGCGGATGATGTAATGCTTCAGTTGTGCACAGCCTTGATCTGACCCTGTTTGGAGTATTACATTCAGTTTTGGGCACCACATCTCAGGAAAGGTATATTAGTCTTGACGGGGTAAAAGTAGGTGGTGGTGGTGCAGGGCTACAGATTTATCAGAATGATATCAAGATGGAAAGGGATAAATTTGAGAGTAATTTGCGACATGACAATCCATAGGATATACAGCACAGAAACACGTGATTCGGCCCAACCAGTCCATGCTAGTGTTTATGCTCCACTTGAGTCTCCTCCCATCTTCCCTCAATTAAATCTACTATCATAACCATCTATTCCTTTCTCCCTTAAAATGATTATCTAGTTTCCCTTTAATACATCTATACTATTCACTTCAATTGTTCTTTGTGGTAGGGAGTTCCACATTCTTACCACTCATGTTTTGTTTCCTTCGGAATTCCCTTTTGGATTTCTGGTTGATTATCTTACGTTGATGGCATATGGCAACTTAGCATGCTCTGGAAGAGCAAATCCTAACACTTTCCATGAGTGGTGAGTTTTCCTCAGCTCATGTCTGGGTCTGTTGTAGACTTATTGACAGTGATTGATTGCCATGATTAGTCAACAATTGTATAATTTACATCACATGATTGCCAGAATGGTACACAGCAAACTAGAAGGACCATGGTCTTTTTTTGTTTAGCAATTCATATGTTCCCGTGTGATCGGTGACCTGTTAATTTATTTTACGTGGCTAGTTGAGAATATATCTGGAAATTCTCTCCTCTTGTCATACTGCCGCAAGCTCCTTAACATATTGCCAGGCCCTAGTTCTTATATTTCAACTCTTTCTTGGACTCGAACGCAAGTTCTATCGAAGGGTCATGAGGACTCGAAACGTCAACTCTTTTCTTCTCCGCCGATGCTGCCAGACCTGCTGAGTTTTTCCAGGTAATTCTGTTTTTGTCCTAGTTCTAAGGTCCTATTCAAATACCTGCACCTCTAACAATCCTTTTTCCATAATGTACTGAAGTGCCATCTAGATCATATACTCAAGGCCTGGAGTGGACCTTGAAGTGGTAATCTTCTTTGATTCAGAGGTAAAATTGCTACCAATTGAATCAAGCTGACATTTATAAATCTGAGATCCAGTTGTGTTTACTTATGTTACAGAAGAACCGAAGAGAGAAATCACTGCAAGGTTTTCTTCCCTCAAATGCTAAAAATATTTTAAACATTTAAATCAATAAAGTTTATACCATGAAATAAAAAGTTACATATAAATACTAAAAACTTAAAAATAAAGCATGCATGGCTTCTCATTTCTACTTTATGATAAAATTTTGAATAGATTGTACAAGTTTTCTTCACAGTAAGTTAAACGGAAAGGAAAATTAAGCAGGGTATATAAACAGGAAGAAATCTGCTCATTTTACGTACACACCGAAGTTGAATTTTACCCTTATTATGCCTTATCTCTGGCAGGAAAAGCGAATGTACCAAGATCATGTGGGAGATGCTCCATGGATCGGCTTATACGGAAGTATGCAAGTCATATAGTACATTTTGCTGGTATGAGGCATTGCTACAATAATCAGCTTTTAAAGGTTGCTACTTCAAAATTTAAAACTAACCAATTCATTTCACAAATATATTGCAGAAACATATATAAAAAAAGAAATGCTAATTATTAAACAGTATTGTAGCTGGGCAATTCAGAAAAGCCCATTATAGATTATTTTGATTAGCATCAACATTCTATTTTTCCAAGTCATAAATTTGAAATGCAAATAATATAAACAGCACACATGGACTTTTCTTTCCACATAGCTCCATGGTTATTTGTGGATTTTAGATCGATGGCAAATCCAATGTACTCACCAATCCCACTATGTAGTTTGCCAATATGTTGCAAATTCAACCCTTTGATCATAAATGGTAGTCCGTTCTTTGGATAATTTCTCATCGCAAAGCTGTATGCCTGTGGGGGTCAAAAGAAATGAAGATGTATAACTAATAAAGAATTATGCATACAAAAGCAAAATATTGCCAATGCTGGAAATCTGAAATAAAAATCAAAAATCCTGGAAAAGATTCAGCAAATCAGGGATGTTAGAATCAGATCTCTCAAGACTAAATTTTTCTTTTACAAAATAGGACGTGGCATGTTCTGGACATTTGGATGTTAACCTGGGATTGTTTTTTAAAGGAGGTCATAAGTTCACCTTGGAACTGTCAGCAAGCAGGCCTCTTCCAAGAAGGTACTCGAGGAAGATCTGGTTGGTTGTTTTCAACTGTAGTCACTTGAATTGATGCGGGGAAAAAAACTGAAAAGGAAAGTTGGTAACTTGCTGGAAACCACATGGGTGAGATGGAAAAAAACATAAGTTTTGAACCTGCTTGTTTTCAAGACAGTCTTGTTGGGTAACAAGCTGAGGAAGGAAGGCTACCCAAGCTGGTTCCCTCTCTCTATCTTGCCTAAAATTGTGTGTGACCATCAACCTCTAGCCAGAGAACCCACATCTGAGTATAACTAATCTGTATTTGGACCTGCAAAGCTGAGACCAGTTGGTGAGAACTTCCAGACATCAACCGGGACCAGCGGTCTTCACATGAGGGAACTCCAGGTTGACAGTGTCAAGACCCTGTGGACTTTATCCTTTATTTTATAACGCCATCCTCCAAAGCTCAATTCTGCAGAGATAGAGACTCTATCTGTTTGTCCTTTGTTTTTCTGTGTGTGCATGTGTGTGTGTGCTGGGGGAATCCTTTAGGAATGAATAGATAGTCAAACTTCCATGTTACAGTTGGGTGTTAACCAGTACTTGCAATTTGTGAAAAGAAGTTTTATTTTAAAATAAATTAATCAATCTGTGTTTTTTGAAAGAAGCCTGATCAAAGTTGCTTTTCTTGTGGGTACTAGAAGTATAGGTAAACAATTGGCCATTTCAGTGAGAAAATTAAACATTTAAATTGATGGTTTGGCCTGTGGAGTAGTGGGGCTCGATAATTTGTCCACTTCTCCCATCCTGGTCATAACATGAATTGGAGGCTCATCCAGGATTTGAAACACAGGTAGTTGGATGTGGAACAATAATTGTTAGGGGATAAAGGGACGGAGTCCAGGTTTCTTTTACATTGATAAACTGAAATGGCGTTAGAAGTTGCTAAGATTTTTCTACAGATGGAAAACTTAACCCTGAAATTGTCCATTTTGGCAGGAAGAATACAAGAGAAGCATATTATCTAAATGGTGAGAGATTGCAAAGCTCTGAGGTGCAGAGGGACCTGGGTGTTCTAATGCACGAATCGTCAAAGGTTAGTGTGCAGGTACATCAAGTAACTAGGAAAGCTAAGAGAATGTTACTGTCTATTGAGAGGGGAATTGAATACAAAAGTAGGAAAGTTATGCTTTAGTTATACAGGGCATTGGTGAAACCACATTTGGAGTACTGTGTACAGTTTTGGTCTGCTTATTTAAGGAAAGATATAAATGCATTGGAAGCAGTTCAGAGAAGATCTACTAAACTAGTAACTGGAATGGGCAGGTTGTTTTACGAGAAATGGTTGGACAGGCTAGGCTTGTATCCACTGGAGTCCAGAAGAGTAAGAAGATCCTGAGGGGTCTTGATAGGGGGATATGGAAAAGATATTTCCTCTTGTGGGAGAATCTAGAACTAGGGGTCACTGTTGAAAAATAAGGGATTACCCATTTAAGACAGAGATCAGGAGAAATTTTTTTATCTCAAAGGGTCATGAGTCTTTGGAACTCTTTTCTTCAAAAGGCAGTGGAAGCAGTGTCTTTGAATATTTTTAAGGCAGAGGTAGATAGCTTCTTTTGATAAACAAGGGGTGAAAGTTTATCAGAGGTAGGTAGGAATGTGGATTTGAGGTTACAATCAGATCAGCTATGATCTTAGTTAATGGCAGAGCAGGCTCAAGGGGCCAAGTGGCCTACTCCTGCTCCTAATTCGTATGCTCGTATGATGATGACTTCAAAGTCATTGCTCATACCCAGCCAATAGACTGTCTCTTTTGTGAATCTTCACGTCAAATCTATGCATATGTGTGAGCGATAAAGTTGTTGAAGAATATCAGGTCACAAAGATGCCACTGCGATGACAAGCCTGCCTTTAAAAATGACTCCCTGGGAGATGCCTAGCTCGTCTTGATAAGGCCAAAATGTTCGTGTTCGTGGACATGCTGATTTGAATCAGGCAATCCTTCAATTAGGGTTTTCTACAATTTCTACATTTCTTTGTATAGCTGTTGGAATTTGCGTTGTGCAAAATGTACCAGATTAATTGATGGACATGCACTCTGCTGCAAATGTAATGTGCAGCTCACTTGAAACTGCCAATCTTGTCAAAACATTCATGGATATTTTGAAATTAGGTGGAGAACTGGAATGATAGCAGTACTTCCTGAGGTTGATCTGCCATATGAGGTCTGACTGATTCCATGTATTGTTACTAGTGTGAGGTCACAGCATGCAGGTAGACTTGCGATTGTCAGGCCGTTAGTCTCCATGATAGAGAACATCTGTGGCACACAGGAGGATTGCTTGTACTTGCACTGTAGGATTATGGAACATGCACATGGAATCAGTGAACTGTTGTATGCTGAAAGTTTCACAGCAATAGGTTTCATCATGGCTTTTCATGTCTGTGGATACACACGTCTTGTAGAATTCGCACGGGTAGTATGTTGGCATTTGCCTCTTTGTCAATTTTGGCCAATGACGAGTAGTTACCAACTTTCTTAGAGCAGATAATTTGAATCTTGGCAAACACTTCAGATGGCAAGATGGCATCAATGTTTTCCATGAGATTGACAATGTGAAACATGCACTTCATCTTGTTGTGCACATCATCGTCATTTTCATATTTGTCAATTACCTCGTGTATATGTTTCTGACAGGATACCAATGGTCATTCTTATTGCTTGAAGGTTCCCGTTGTGTATGGTCTGTTTGGATCAGTGCATGGCTCTTTGTAGCTGTATCATCCTTTGCTCTCGTGCACTGCAGCTACCAATGGCCCTTTCTGCTGCATGCCTTGCAGAATTGTTGAAAAGCTGGGTATTTCCTTGGTGCATGCAAAAGGCTACACCTTCCACATTTCTTGCTCGGTTTAGATGTTCTAGTAAGTGCATCAACGATTGGGGTTGTGCTTAGGATCTGTAAGTTTTGTTGACCTGCGAGGATCACTGCGTTCTTATGTCCATGCTTGAGTAGCTCTTCGATGCTCTATGTTTTGGGCTTGTCCAGCAGATCTTTCTGAAATTCTTCCATGGGAGTGGATGCAATCACCAGCTCAATAATTCTGTCTGTTAGCTCTGCACTTGAAAAGTCATAGTATGTACCCTTTTACATGCTGACAAAGTGGTCTATCGATTCTGTTGGCTGTTGTCGAAATGACACGAATTCTGGTCAATGAATATGGAAGTTTAACCTGACTCTGAACCTGTCTTCCAGTGTGGTCCATATCGTTTGGGGATCCTTTAGCTCTTCTGCTGTTAATCCTGACGTGTTCGGCCTATGTAGACCTTCATTTCTAATTGCTAGGTGGATTTTTATGGCTTGCTTTTCTGGTTCAGATACACCTGAATCAAGATACCATAGCTCTGTACACTGTTTAAGAATTTTGAATTTGGATAGTTGTCAGCTGCTTCCCAATTCAGATTGGGGAATTTTTTGGACATTTTTACAATATCCCTTTGACCTTCCTTCTCCTATAGTACCTGGGATGAGTGTTGCTGTAGTCGCTTTTGCATGCTTTTCTGAAGGTCTGCCTTTTATAATTGCCACCTTCTCTGGCCTGATTTTTATGATGGTTTTGTTTGACTCTCTCTCACTCGCTATCAATTCGGCCCACACCCTGGCCATTCACCCTTCCCACTGAGCTAACGTGCTGCTGGTCCTCTTGATGTGCTGTCCAACTCACTGAACTGACAGGCTATGCGATGCAATCTCACCACAAGGGATCCATTTGCTTACCAGCTCTTTACTTCAGCACGATCCCAGCATCAAAACTTAGCTGCGCAGTTACCACGCTGCGATTTCAACACTGTTCGACACTGCAACTCTGTTGCTGTCTGAACAAAACGTGGAGAGTCATTTCACGCCAAGTAGCATGATCTAAGACTGTTCACCATGTTGTACCTGTAATGAATCTTGTTGCCAGGCTGAGCACTATATCACTTAGAAGGAACCAACACTGCACACCATATTGTGTGTGTTAAGATGATATAAAAACAGCAATCATTCATAAGGGATTGTGTATACACATTGCAGGTTCATTTATCAATTCTAGGTACATGTGAACAGATATACATGTATAGAAAGCTTGAGGACATCAGCAATATGACTGCATCTGCTGTGATCTGCTTTAGGCCAAAGTGAAACTGAGGCTGGATCACATGGCACACCTCCCTTAAAGTGATGGCATGCTGCTATCCTTCAATGGCATATTACAACAGTGTAAAGGCAAAGAGGATTAGGGGGATTTTGCAGAGAGTAGGATAGAGATGATTGAGACTTGCTATTAAAGTTTCGGCTGAGATAGGACACACAGAAAGTTGTATACCACGTTTGGTAAGTGTTGGTATAGGTTACACAGTGGAAGTCATCTTAGGTTCTGCAATCCCACACTGGGATTAAAAAGTCGCATTTACAACTCTATGAGTAGCATGAAACTAGTATAACAAGGACACCTGCTGGGCACTCACTTACTTCTTTGTCTACACTGGAATTAGTTCCCTGACTAATATGGTGCACTGTTTGCCAGTGTAAATACCTGGTTAAGGCACATGCCAAAAAGTTGCGTGATTGGCATCATGAATGAGAAATATAAAAAAGATAGTAAAAGCTTCTACAAGTATATACAAAGGAAAAGAGAAGCGACACTGAGCGTTGTCTCTTAGAGGGTGAGACTAAGGAATTAATAATGGGAAACAAGGAAATATCAGAGACTTTGCAAAAGTATTTTGTATCTGTCTTCATGGTAGAAAAAACAAAAAGCATCCCAAGAATAGTAGAAAACCAGGGGGCAAAAGGGAGAGAGGAACTTAAAACAACCACGATCACTAGAGAAAAAAGTACTAGGAAGACTAATAGGACTAAAGGCTGACAAGTACCCTGGACCTGATGGCCTGCATCCTACGGTCTTAAAGGAAGTGGCTGTACAGATACTGGATGCATGGCTGTAATCTTCCAAAATTCCCTAGGTTCTGGAAAGGTCCAGCAAATTGGAAAATCGCTAATGTAACACTTTTTCAAGAAAAGTGGGAGACAGAAGGCAGGAAACTATAGTCCAGTTAGCCCAAAATCTGTCATAGGAAAAATGCTAGAATCCATTATTAAGGAGGTAATACTGCAGCAGGACATTTAGAAAATCAGAATACAGAGTCAATATTGTGTTGTGAAAGGAAAGTCATGTTTGACTAATAAAGTTCTATGAGGAAGTAACAAGCAAAGTGGATCAAGAGGAACCTATAGGTATGGTGTACTTGGATTTGATAAGGTGCCACATTAAAGGTTATTGCAGAAAATAGAAAGCACATGGTGTAGGAGGTAAAATATCAGAGTGGATAGAAGATTGCCCGGTTGGCAGAAAACAGAGACTATGCATAAATGGGTCTTTTTCTGATTGGCAGGATGTGTTAAGTGGAGTCCTGGAGGGATCTGTACTGGGGCCACACCTTTTTACAATTTCTATCAATGACTTAGATGAGGAGAGTGAAGACATGGTAGCTACATTTGCAGATGACACAAGGGTAGGTTGGAAAGTATGTTGTGAGGAGGGCATAAGGAGGTTGCAGACGGATATAGATAGGTTGAGTAAATGGACAAAAATCTGGCAGATGGAGTATATTGTGGCAATATATGACGTTCACTTTAGCAGAAAGAATAAAAAAGCAGAGTACTACTTAAACGGAGAAGGACTGCAGAATTCTGAGGTACAGAGGGATCTAGGTGTTCTAGTGCATGAGTCACAAAAAGTTAATTGCAGGTTCAGCAAGTAATTAAGAAGGCTAATGGAATGCTTTGCTTTATTACGAGAGGAATTGAACATAAAAGTAAGAATATTAAGCTTGAGTTATACAGAGTATTGGTGAGACCACACCTTGAATATAGTGTGTAGTTTTGGTCTCCTTATTTAAGGAAATATGTAAATGCATTGGGGGCAGTTCAGAGGAGGTTTACTAGATTGATACCTGGAAAGAGCGCTTTGTCTTATGAGGTAAGGTTGGACAGACTAGGCTTTTTCTACTGGAGTTTAGCAATTGATTGAAGTATATAAGATCCTGAGCAGTCTTGACAATGTGGACGTGGAAAGGATGTTTCCTCATGTGGTTGAGTCCAGAACTGGGGGGCAGTTTTAAAATTAGGGGTCACCCTGTTAGGGCAGAGATGAGGAGAATTTTTTTCTCTCAGTGTTGTGCAACTTTGAACTCCCTGCCTCAGAAGATGGTGTAGGCAGGGTCCTTGACTATTTTTAAGGCTGAGGTAAATTGCTTCCCTTGCTTAACAAGAATCTAAGACTATCGGGGATAGATGGAATTTGAAACACAAACAGATCAGCCATGATCTTACGGATTGGTGCAGCAGGCTCCAGGGGCCGAATTGCCTAATTCTGCCCTATTTCATCTGTTCCTGGATGCCCAGATCACAATGGTGCATTTCATAAGTTTGTGTGATCATTGGAATTTAGAAGAACGAGAGGTGGTCTTACTGAAACATATAAGATCCTGAGGGGACTTGACTGAGTGGATGCTGAGAGGATTTTTCCCTTGTGTGGGAGTCTAGAACTAGGGGACACAGTTTAAAAATTAGAGATCTCTCATCTAATATAGAGATGAGGAAATTTTGTTTCTCAGAAGGTCGGTAATCTATGAAATTCTCATCCACAGGGAGAAGTGGAGGCTGGGTCATTGAACATATTCAAGGCTGAGCTAGACAGGCTTTTGATTGACAAGGGAGTTAAGGGTTATGGGACAGACAGAAAAGTGGAGTTAATGCCACAATCAGATCAGCCATGATCTTATTGAATAGCAGAGTAGGCCTGATGGGCCAAATGCCTACACCTGCTCCTATTTCTTATGATCTTAGGAAATAAGCACAGCAAAGCATTGAAGGACTAATTTTCTATGTTGTTTCCAGCAGCATGAGGGCTCAGTTAGTCACACTTTGCTGCAGTTTGCTTCATGGCTATGCTGCAGTTAGCTTTTTAAGTTAGTGTATCATGTTTTACACTTTTGCCTTCTCCTTGAATCACAATAGTCCTTGTGGTGATACTATCCCATAATTGTGTTATGCAAGGAATTCAAGAATATGGACATTGTGGCAATGAAGGAACAGTAATATATGCCCAGAACACAATGGTGCATTGACCCCTTGTTTGGGAACCTTGAGGTGATGCTATTCGAACAACATTATTGTTCTTGTCCTGTTTAGTGGTAGGGGTCATAGTGAAAGAGCTACAGTGGAAGAAACCTTGGTGAGTTATTTCAGTTATTCTGCGGATTGTACATACAGCTGCTATTGTGGCAGAAGGATTGGATGTTGTGTCCAGTGACAGGAATAGCTCTCTCCTGGATGGTGTCAAGTTTCTTTAGTTTTGTTCCAGCTACAATCAGTCAGACATGGGATGAGTTTCATATTCATAACTTGATGCTTGTGGTTGGTGAAGGGGCTTGGAAGAGTCTTAAATGAGCTCAAAGTACCCAGCCTCTCCATTATTCTAGTAGCCTTGGCATCTTCATGGTTGAGGCACTTCGACTTCTGGTCAATAGTGACTTTCAAGATATTGATGGCGGAGGACTCAGTGATGATGGTGCTGTTGGTGGGATGGCTGAGTCATCCCTTCTTTGAGCACAGGCATGCATATCATTTAGATTGTTATACTGCTTCATTGATGTGGGTGGTGCAATGTTTGCTCTCATATTTTCAGCCAAACACACAGGTTAAATGTATGCATAATTGGTTGTAAAACTCCACAGCTGAAGACTCTTTCAATGAAAAAATGGTGGAGGTTAATTGTTGAATGTGGAAGGAAGCATTGCCGGAATATTGTCAGGGCCCATTGACTTTGCAGTATCCAGCGCCTTCAGCCTTTTCTTGATTTCATGAGGAGTGAATCGAATTAGCTGAAGATTGGCATCTGTGATGCTGGGTACCTCCGAAGGAAGCCGAGATGGATCATCCACTCAGAACTTTTGGCTGAAGATTATAGCAAATGCTTCAGCCTTATCTTTTGCATTGATGTTCTGGGTTCCTCCATCATTGGGGATGGGGATATTTGTGGAGCCTCCTCCTCCAGGGAGTTGTTTAATTGTCCACCACCATTCATGACTGGATGTGGCAGAACTGCAGAGCTTAGACCTGATCCGTTGGTTGTGGGATCACTTAGCTCAGTTTATCACTTGCTGCTTATGCTGTTTGACGTGCAAGTAGTCCTGTGTTATAGCTTCATCTAGTTGACACCTAATTTTTAGGTGCTTAGGCATGCGCGCCTGCACTCTTCATTGAACCAGGGTTGATCCCCTGGCTTGATGGTAATTGTAGAGAGGGGGAATATGCCAGGCCATGAGGTTACAGATTGAGTTTGAGTACAATTGTGCTGCTGCTGATGGCCCACAGCACCTCATGGATGCCCAGTCTTGAGTTGCGAGATCTGTTTGAAGTCTATCCCACTTAGCATGGAGGTAGTGCCACACAACACGATGGGGGGTATCCTCAATGTGAAGGTGGGACTTCGTCTCCACAATGACCATGCGGTGGTCACTCCTACCAATACTGTCATGAAAAGATGCACCTGCAGCAGGCAGGTTGGTGAGGATGAGGTCAAATATGTTTTTCCCTCTTGTTGTTCCCTCACCACCTGCAGCAGACCCAATCTAGCAGTTATATCACTTAGGACTCGGCCAGCTCGTTCAGTAGTGGTGTTACTGAGACATCTAGATGATGGACATTGAAGTACCCCACCCAGAGTACATTCTGTGCCCTTGCCACCCTCAGTGCTTCCTCCAAGTGATGTTCAACATGGAGGGGCACCAATACATCAACTGAGGAAGGGCGGTACGTGATAATCAGCAGGATGTTTCCTTGCCCATGCTTGACCTGATGCCATGAGACTTCATGAGGTCTGGAATCGATGTTGAGGACTCGCACAGCAACTCCCTCCCGACTGTATTCCACTGTGCCACTACCTCTGCTGGGCCTATCCTGATGGTGGGACAGGACATACCCAGGGATGGTGATGGTGGTATCTGGGACATTATCTGTAAGGTATGATTCCATGAGGATGACTATGTCAGGCTGTTGCTTGCCTAGTCTGTGAGACAGCTCTCCCAATTTTGGCACTAGCCCCAGATGTTAGTAAGGAGGACTTGGCAGGATTGACAGGGCTGAGATTGCCATTGTTGTTTACAGTGCCCAGATCAATGCTGGGTGGTCCATAAGGTTTCGTTCCTTTTTTGTGACTCTGTAGCGGTTTGTTACAACTGAGAGGCTTGCTAGGCCATTTCAGAGGGCATGTAAGAGTCAACCACATTGCTTGGAGTATTGGAAGGATTTACAGGTTAATAATCAACCTGTTTGGCCACATTATGAATGCCATCAAGTCCTGGAGTGGGACTTGAACCCAGACCTTCTGGCTCAGAGGGGCACTATCACTGCACCAGAAGACCTCCGAGTAGGGTACTCTACCTACACTTTTCCCCTTTAAGCAGGAATCACTCAACAAATGATAACCCACAACTAATCATGAGAAAATAATAGTCAGAACATTTATGAAGGATAACAAAAAAGATTGAATATGTTACAAGGAAGTAATACAGCAATAGGTTCTGATGATGTCATAAATTGCAGTTTTTATTAACATCTTCTGAACCTGAAACATGTCATATCTTTATAACACACTCCAACCTTTATTCCATTTTCAGCGAGACTTTATTTGCCATTTGCAGGCACCATGAACTGAAGTGCTGTTCCAGCACATGATATGAATTGCAGTGACATCAAGTTTTATTTCACTGCATGTTACTAGGGAATCAGATTCCTTGTGACTATTATAAACCTTTTTCTCCACCCCCACCCCAAACATAATACACAGTATAAATTTCATAGCATTCTTCAATTTGATAAAGGTTTAAGTCTGACAGCAGCTTTACAGGCATAGCAAGGTTTTTTTTAATGTTTTTGACTGTGTTGTGTGCTGATTCTTTTTTAGAAAAAGCTGTTAGCAGTCATCTGATAACTCCAGGGCTGAAGTTCTGGCAAAGAATCATGGTCATGAGCAGTCAGATATGCATCTTGTCATTTTGCTCAATGGTCAGGGAACATGCTAGCTCCAGGCAACTCCATGAATAAGACTACTTGTACTCCAGTATAAATGTCAGCAACATGTCCTACTGCATTCTGAGCAGCGGGTAGCCACAGGGGATCTAGAATGTAACACAAGACACAGGAAGTGCAGTAGCAGTTGTCTGTGTGCTGTATCGTTCTAATGTACTAGGTTTCAAAGGTAAATGATGCTTTTTAAAACATGCTGAATTCTCAATTCAAAACCTTAACATTTGTTTGATCCTTGCATGTGTAAAATTCTATAACTGCTGTCTGTTAATAAAGATGGGGCTGCAACTGATGGGAGATATTTCTTTATAGGAAAGATCTTCTCAGACACCAATTGATTCCTAAAGTATTTAAGTCAGTGCAGATTGGCTTTGTTTAAAGGAGATAGCCTGATAAATTAGATGATTTTATTTCCACCAGTCTATTCTGCTTATGCAGCTTCAACGGTATGAATCACTTCACCGCTTTATATAGCACATTTTTGGGAATTAACATGCATGTTTTATTGAGAAGGCAGGGGAAAATAATCTCATATATACAAAGAAAATCTGGAAAAATTACATTGTTTGAGCTGTGAGATTTTGATCAGCTGCTGCTTAACTACTGCACTACTGTTGGATAAACAGGTTCTCTTGTTTGTTTATATGTGTTATTAGCCAAAATAATGTTATCGTTTTTTGGATCCATTCCATCTAAACTGTGAAGAAGAAAATAGAAATGTCTCAGATAAAGATAAATAGATTTTACAGGGAGCTTATTTCTGTTTACAGTAATGTCTATTCTTTCCCCCTCATTAGGAGAAGGAAATCTCATAATGTAGTAAAACTTAGCAATAACATGGTCTGTGTAATAGACATTTGCAGTTTCAGACATTGGCATACCTTTCAAGACTTATCAAGGGCACCATGTAGTAAAGCTGTATGACATGGTGCCCTTTTTTAAAAAAATAGTAAAAACCACAAAAATGCTCCCTTGCCCACTCTAATAAAGTAGCCTGCGATGCTAGCAAAATTTAATAGAATGCTTGGAACTTAGGAGAGCACCACAAGGATAATTATTGACTGATTAACTAATTGGGTGGGCAACAGGCATTGTGATCATTTCACCCACCCAAGTGAGATGCCAAAACCATCTGAGTGGCTGGGTCATCATTAGCATGGAGACCAGGGAAATATAATTGCAGAAGTGTATCCAAGATAGTGTGCAAGAGGGAGGCAGAAAGTCACTCAGTTACTATACTGAATTGGCAGACAGTCCAGTCTTGGTGGCAGTGAGGTAGATGATTCCTGGGGGAAAGAGGGAGGGAGAGCTGCGGCCAGGGCACAGTGATGAGCAGCAGGCTGGAGTAGTCTTGTGACATCTTAGGGGAGCACTCCTCAGAGTCTCAAAGATAAACAAAAACATTTTTGACATGTTTTTGATGTACCAGCACAATGCCAGAGATCGATGAACCAAGCATGCACAGTCCACACCCCACATATTAGTTCACAAAAGTGGCATTGAGGTCCCAGAATGACAATAAGCCTGATTTCATAACTGAAATAAGGTACCTGCCCACTTCATACAGAGAGGATTGGCCACACGCTCTGATGACAGCTCAACAATCTAGTTGGTTGGGTCTCAGGTGACTAACGAGCAGGACTTTTTTTTTTAAATTTCATTTGCCTAATACTCCATTTTACAGCATAAGGTAGGCATATGAAAATTGCTCCCCATATATTCAACTCACTTGCTGAAAGAGCAATTTACTATTTTTTATTTCATAATGTAAAATGAGTGGAAAAGTCCTGTAAATAAAATTTGGAAAAAGTCTTATATAGCATTATAAATTGTGACCAATTACATGTGCTAATTGGATCTGATTAAAAATCATTAAGCCATATAAATGTAACTATTAAACCATTTATGTTTACACAAAACTAAAGCCTACACTTTAGGGGATAGTCTATTTTTAAATTAAACTAATTTAAATAAAAATAATTATTCTATGTAATATGTGATTCAACATTAATAAAAACAATGAAATGAAATAAGAGACTTGGTTCAAGACTTATTAGCAGAGGTTCAAATAAATTCTTTGAGAGCTTATTTGAAATAAGGATGTCAAAATTTGGCATGGTCTTTAAAGCTTCTTCTGGGTAAAAATGGAACATAGCTTGCATAAACAAGTGGCATTGTGGCTTTCCAAGTCAGACACACCAAATATTTGGTGTATGGTGATATGTTCAGCTCTCCTATTGCAGTGAATGAGACTGGCATTGTATGACAATTTGTGAGTATCTATTGCGTATTAAAAAAAAAGGTTTTTTTGGTTACTGCTGTGTGGAATTCAGAATTGGATGGAAGCAGATTTTTCACCAGTAATCCCACCAACATCCCCTGAAGATGAAAACCAAAATATTGCTGCAAGTATTCTGAAATAATTCATTTGCTTTGCACAGAGCAAAAGACATTCTGATTACATTGCTCATTTAAAAGGGAATACTTCCACTAGTCATGGAGCTTGTAATTATTTTTATCCAACTGGCTTAAGGTGCAAGGAGCTGAACCATATCAAAAGACAAATAGACAAACATTATATGAATATACTACTCAAAATCCCTGAACTAAATTAGACTACAAAAAATATTTTAGATGAGCTATAATACAATTTGCATATGTCATTAAGAGCTTAGCAGTCTCAAACAGCTCAAAAATTTGTGATAATTCTTAAATAATGACCACAATTAAAGGTGTGGAAAGCCTCCCCACAAATATGTCTGTTCGTAGTGCTTTGTGTGTTACTTAGCCCCAACTGGTAAGAAAATAGAACATAGTGTACGTGCTTGATCAAAATGTATTTAAAAGCAGTTAGTGGGAGAACCTGACGATAAATGGGAAGTATATAGAGGATAAACGACAGGACTACAGATAATGAAAATAAACTGAGTGATGTCAGATACTTAATGGGAAAAATGAGTTATGCAGGATTGACTCACTGGCTGTTTTATTTTCACTTTTCTTAATTTGTTTTAGTAGTGTTAGTTGAATGAGCTTTTCTCGACCTCTGGACATCCAAAGTATTTTACAGCCATTGAGGCATTTTTGAAGTATAGTCATTGTTGTAATTTAGCAAAGTCCTGAAAACAGCAATGAAATAGTGACTATTTAATGACGTTGATTGAGGGAGAAATGTTGACCAAAACACTGGGAGAAGTCCTCTGCTCCATATAGTGCCATGGGATTTCTACATCCATCCTAGAGGACAAACAAGGCACCAGTTTAACACTACATATGGAAATGGCACCTTTGATAATGCAGTACTGCTTTACAGTGTCAGCCTGGATTACATGCTCAAATTTCTTGAATGAGGCTTCACATTTGTGGGGCCTTGCTGTGCACAAGTTCGCTGCTGCATTTCCTACATTACAACACTTCAAAGGTTATTTGGCATCCTGAAGTCGTTAAAGACACTATATGAATGCAAATCTTTCTTTCTTTCCCTTTTTATTATTTGACATGTTGTTTTGCAAACAGATAACTGGTATTCAGATATTGTTAATTTAAATATTACATACAGCTGCACATCCTTTGATCCATTCAGTCCAAAGTTCTCTGGAGTTTAGAAGAATGAGAGGTGATCTCATTAAAACGTACAAGATTCTGAAGCAACTTCACAGGATAGACACAGAGGTTGTTTCCCTGGCCCTGGGAATCTAGAATGAAGAGTCACCCATTGCTGTGGATCTGGAGTCTCATGAAGGCGAGACCAGGTAAGGATGACAATTGACAAAGGTTTTGTGGTCATCATTAGATTTTTAATTCTGTCACAAGATTAGACTTTTAATTCCAGATTTTTATTGAATTCAAATTCTACCCTCTCCTGTGGTGGGATTCAAACACAGGTCCCCAGAACATTACCCTGGGTCTCTGGATTACCAGTCCAGTGACAATACCACTACGCCACCACCTTCCCTTCCCTTCCCAATAGATAGCATCTATTGTGCATGGTGAGCCCAGTCATACCAGGTGTTGAATGGCTTAACTTAAATGGATCACTGCAGATCGCTCAAGAAAAGGTTAAGTATCTGGGTGATAATGCTAAAGACTTTTGTGGGTCCACAGCAGTCACGGAAAGTTTCCAGCCCATTCTTGCATTCTTCCGCCTCCTGAAATTACCTCCTTTGACCTCAACAGGTCTGACCTGCCGGCCAGCCTTCCAAACCACACTGCTGCAGCAAAACACCCGTTTGGAATTCACAATTTCCTAACTGAATTCAAATCATACCTCAAAACAATTTGCACCTCTTAATGGTGGCTCTGGGCAGGTACTGCAGATGGTCTGCATGCTTTGCACACGTTTTGAGAACAGGCAGAAATTTTCCACCAACTGTACAGTTTTTTCTGTATGGTTATAGTTTGCCCTACAAATTGCTATTTGCATTTCATTTATGGGCAATATGGCCATGCATGGTCGGTATTCAGTGACCTATTTTGCTCATTGAGGACTGCATAGTAAGGCTTCCTTTAATGCTTAGGGTGACTCTTCATAAAAGACATGGCTACTTGGGTACATATTTTTCAATGAAAGCTCTAGCTTTACAATAACACTTTTTTAAAAAAAGGTCAACCACCTTGCCCTAAAGTTTCTGGGTCTGATGAGTACTACATACAACAGATATGGTCAGTAATCTGCTCTCAAGCATTCTAAATGAATTACAAGCCTCCGTCATCCAAGAAAAGTTTCAGAAAATCCATGGTCTGCTCTCCTGTTTGCAAATGTAGTGGTTTAAATACCTGCCTAAGCCCTTTAACGGTTCTATATGATAATGGTTTCAATGTTCTGCCATTGTGCAGACGAGATTTCACATTTACATTTGGTTTATATTTGGAGTGAAAGCAACAATATTAAAGGACAACAGACAAATAAAAATTCTCCCCAATATCTTTAGCAATCCACAATTAACCTCCAATTACCATGCCCATTACAATTTCTGAAACTCTTTTGAACGGTGATCACAATATGCTTCGACCGGAAAAATACGCAACAGCTGAGTTATTGCTAATGGATTATGAGCGTAATTATATGGACAGAAGCCTAACATAGTAAAAAGAATGACTCGCAATTTTACCTTCTCTCAACAAATTACTTTTTTTCCCATGTAAAAAAAAAAGATTGGCAACAGTTACAGTGCACAGTGGTGGTTTAGAATGCTGATCTTTCGGGACCAGAAAAGTAAAATAGCAAGCGATCGGCTGTGATAATGGTTTATAATTATTATGGACACAAGCACAGCCTGAACAATATTTAATAATGAAAATTCACAACATAAACAGATAAGAGTTTATTATGTAGTGTATCTGGGCAGATGTTTTCCTCTCGACTCCCAACCTATCAGAATTGCTATCATGAATAATAGTGCAATGAGGTCACAAGGCAGGATGGAACAACTTACCTGGTCTTTGTAGAACTATGCGCTTAACTTGTTGAATTCAAAAAGGCATTGAAGTCAGAAAATAAATGATCTGATGGGATAGATGTGGCATAGAGGCCTTGGCCAAAATTTTACAGCCCTGTCACAGCAGGGACGGGGCCGTAAAATGCAGCGAGCCATTCTAAACTCCATTGACTTCGGCAGGACTGTAAAATCTCGCTGCCGTAAAATTCTGCCCCTTATGTTTTACAACAGATTATAGACTTATCAATTAATCTATATTTTCTCATAATGACAGAACATTAGTGCATTTACTAATTATTAGGGTATATGAAAATGACAGAAATACATTTAAAATGCTATTCTAATTGTAAATCTACAGACAGATCAAATATCTTCTCATAAAGATGGACGTGGGACTAACTTTGAATAGATCCATTGCAGAAATGTGTAAAGTGGAAGAATAAATTCTGTAGGGAGCAACTAAGAATATGTGGTTTATTTTCCACTTCCAATATACATGTAAAGAAAAGTCTGATAAAAGAATTTTTATCTACTCCCAAAACATTAGGAAGGGCAAAAAAAAAAATGTTGATCTAATGAAGAAAAAGTAGCACATCTATGTAAGAAAACTCCAGAATTTTAACAATTAATTTGAATGGATAAGAAAAACAATTTTGTATAAGTTTGTATGTCACAGATGTTAACCAAATACATAGATCTGTAGCACATGACAAAATACAATAACCAACAGCCTTTGACCCATGCAAGAGGCTCAAATTCACATGCTGTGAATTCACTGCTTATTCAGCATTTGTGGCCTACATGGTATGGAATAAGAAATTGGTAATGGCACAGAAAATTAAAGTAGCACTACACTAAAAATCTAAACACAGGTTAACACTGACTTGCAAACATTCTGTACATATATATATTTAATAAAACAGATGCGAAGAGATTTAAAATCACTGCCTAATATTACCTGGTATTTACAAAAGGCATCTTATAGTTAAAAACTGTGACTGCATATTTTAAACACATACTAATTATGCAGTGACTTGTTCCGAAGCATAACTAATTTGTACAGGGTGCCTCTTGTTATTTTCTTTTCCTGCACTATGAATATAAAATAAAAAAGTCATAGGCAATTGGCCTACAGGGATGCTTCAATCCTTCCTTTTTCACCAAGCAAAGAAAGAACCCTCCCCCACACACACATGAATAGAGCAACCGTGCCTAAGAAATGTATGAAAATAAGATAAATGGCATCACATTCTTCACCTTGCACAATATACAGCTGTACCGTGTCAAATATGCACTGTCACCCACCATGACATAAAGGCTGTCAGCTCAGCTTAAACACCTAAATTACTGCCTCTTGACTGCAGCTGGCTCTCTCTGTGCAGCGGGCAGTAAGTGGTGGCAAGCAAGGCTGATGAAAAGTCACAGACTGAGATTGTCACTGACATTCTATGATCATTAACAGCCAACATTCAGCTATCGGACACGACAAGAAAATCAGAATCGATTCTTGGTTCTCATATGCAAAGTTATCTTCAATGAGTTGTATTTTTAGGTGCTATGGCATGAGTAGTTTTTTAAATTTTACTAAGCTGACATCTGTGAGAAACGGAGATGCTGTACAAATACTGGTCAAATCAATATTTGATGTTTTGTTATTAACTATAATTTACTAAAAATAGTTGGATATGTGCACAGAGGCAAAGAACATTAAAGAGAAAGCAACTGAAATATCAAATATCTTAACACCAAGATAAAGATATAATATATGCATATACTCATAGAGAACCTGCAGGATGGAGTTCGTCTGCACACAAGCAGTGAAGTCACAAACAAGCTATAATCAAACAAAATAAAGAATATATATTACAAGTGAAACGAGAAAAGTTAGATGTAATTTTCACAGCTAAATTCATGTGTGTATTGCACAGGCTTTCAGTGGCATCATTGTAAAATGTTTGTTTCCTCTCAGTTCTCAATTGCAATATGATCTCCCTGAAGTGCAAAAAATATTGCACAGAGCACATGTCGTTGTAACTTGACCAAGGCATTTAAATGTTACATTGCCTCACGCTTGTGTGCATATGCATTTAAACAAATCAGCTAACCTAAAACAATAAAGATGTGTTTAATATTGATTGCCAGTCTAATGTAGCAATCAAGGAACTGGGGAGAAGAAAAGCTGATCAACAAGGACATGCAGTACAAGATGAGGCATAAGACAACATTCAATGGCTGACTACAGGAATTAGAGTAGGATAGCTGCACCTAATAAGATTTTTCCACAATGGAAAGTAAAAACCCCACCTCCTGTAAGGAGGGCAGATTAGTTTGTATGTGAAATATTGGACTGTACATTACAGGAAATATATAGAGGCATTACAGGGGTCCAGCAAAGATGCACTGGGATGCTGCCTAGTATGAGGGCATACAAATACAAAGAAAGATTTGAAAAATTGGATCTTTTCACGTTAGGACGTGGATGACAGGGCAGTATAATAGAAGTGACTAAAACAACAAATGGATAGGTCAGGATAACAGGAGGCAGGCTGTTTCTAGTAGTTGAGGGGTCTTGAATGAGGAGCTATAGATAAAAGAATAAACGTAAGGGATTTAAACTGCGAGGCGGTAGAATTTCTACACAGAAAGAGGAGCAAATTTGCACGGAAATTACAAAGAGGTGCAAGAACTATCATGTAATGATAATGCGAGATTTTAATTATTCTTAGACTGGGACAACATTGTAAAGGTCAGAGAGGAAGAAGAATTTTTAAAGTGTGTTCAGGAGAATTTTCTTGACCAGTATGTTTCCGGCCCAATGAGGAAGGAGGCATTCCCAGATCTGGTTCTGGGTAATGAGGTGGGCCATGTGCATCAAGAACTAGATTTTTGGTACTGAGGTGGCTAGCTCGAGTCAGAAGACTTCCGAATTGGCGGACCTGGCTCGGTATAAAGTGTCCCTTAACACCTTATTTTCACTCCAAGGTGGCAGGTGTGGAATAGAGTTAAGGAGGTCCCACCACCTTGGAAGGAGATTGGAGTTGCCACAGGGGCAACCAAGTACCTAGGTGGGCTGTTAAGAAGGCCCACCTCGGTTCTCAGGGGCTTTGTCCCAATTGTTTGGTTACATTTTAGGCCCTCCAGCCCTCACCCCTCACCACCTCCCCCCCACCACCCATTCCGCCCCCACCCCCGCCCCCACCCACCGACCCACTCCATGCCCCCATGCCAATTCAATGCCTTTTCATGCATCCCACTCACCCTCATGGCCCCAGAAAGCCACCATGCTAATTCAGTGCCTCATTATACATATTTGACTAAGAGCCCAGACTCTTAAAGAAGGCTTATATGAGTGAGTTTGTTTAGAGGTGCAGAGAACTATTGAGTTTGCTTAACTAACATCTCTATGTGGTTATGTTATTATTTTCTGCGATCTCTTTTGCCAGTGTGTCAATGTTTATTTGCACAAGGTTAAGATCTGTGATGTGCCTAAAGCTTCTTTTATTAATACTTTAATTGTTTGTTTGATTAACGCATTTATAGGGTTGTTATTTTTACTATTTGTTATTTTTCTGAAAATTATGAATGGTGTTTTTTTCTAAGCAGTTTCACACATGCCACTATATGGTTCATTGGGCCTGTACATAGTGTATACTGGGTGAATGGGCAGTGCAAGGCCGATGAGTTGGCATTGAATATATGAGAAGCCATGGGTTGGGTAGGGTGTGTGAGTTAGCATGGGGCTAGAAGGAACCATGAGGGTGGGAAGGCATGACTTGGCACTGAGTTGACATGCAGGGGAAAGATAAATTGAAAAAGTTCCCAAAGCCAAACAATGGTTCATGACTCCTCTGAGATCCATGAACCATGGGTCATGGAGAAACTGACCCGACTCCAAGTAAATTGCAATGAGACTAGAAGATGCTTACTACCGCAATGGAGTTGGCCAGTTTGGGAATGTAGGCTCAGTACTCGCACACTTATACCATTCCAGAGAAAATTAGAGGCACTGGGAATGGGGAATTGGATCTCGCCCGTCATTTTTAAACAGCTATTGATGCTTTCCAAATCTGCAGAAATACAGCCCCAGGTGTCAGTATGGGAACATTTAGGAAACAGTAATCATAGCATCGTAAGTTTAAATTCAGAATGGAAAAGAACAAGGAGAAGACTAGGGTAATATATTTAATTGGAGGAGAGCCAATTTCAGTGGGTTGAAAACGAGCTTGTCCTGGGTCAAATGGAATGAAAAATTGACAGGCAAAAAGGGTGCAAGGATAAACCCAGCAACTCCAGGCTGTCAATTTAGCCTTGGTGGTGGGAAAGCTTTTAGAAATGATAATCCAGGACAAACTTAACAGTCACTTGAAAAAGTGTAGATTAATTCAGATCACTACTTTTGTTGTATATTAATAATTCAGACTTGGGTGTTCAGGGCACAATATAAAAATTTGCAGATGATACAAAACTTGGAAGTACTGTGAACTGTGTGGAGGATAGTGGTAGACTTAAAAAGAACACAGATAGGCTGGTGAAATGGACAGACACATGGCAGATGAAATTTAACCCATAGAAGTGTGAAGTGGTACATTTTTGCAGGAAGAACAGAGAGAGGGAATATAAACAATTCTAAATTACTACAATTCTAAAGGGGGTGCAGGACCTGCAGAGCTGAGGTACAAATTTTCCTCGCTCAAAATTAGCGAGTTTGGATAATGTTTCTGCTCAGTTTCGAATCGGGGCCCTTTTGCATTTGAGGTGAACATGATAACCACTACACTACTACACTACAAAAACATGGGGTTGCACAAACCATTGAAGGCATCAGGGCAAAGAAAGTCATTAAAAAAGCAAACAGGTTCCTAGGCTTTATAAATAGAAGCATCAAGTACAAAAACAAGGAAGTTCTGATGAACCATTATAAAACACTTGCTTGGCTTCAGCTGGAATACGGTGTCCAATTCTGGAAATTGCATATTAGGAAGAATGTGATGACTTTAGAATGGGTGCAAGAAAAGATTTATCAGAATGGTTCCAGGGATGAGGGACTTCAGTTATGTGGATGGATGATGAAGCTGAGGCTGTTCTCCTTAGAGAAGGGAAGATTGAGAGGAGATTTGATAGAGGTGTTCAAAATCATAAAGGGTCTAAACAGAATAGAGAAATTGTTCCCATTGGCAAAAGGATCAAGAACCAAAGGACACCAACTTAAGGTGTTTAGCAAAAGAACCAAAGACAACATGAGGAAAAACATCTTTACGCAGCTAGTAGTTAGTAGCAGCAACTGAGGGGGTGATGGAGGCAGATTCAATTGTGACTTTCAAAAGAGAATTGCATAAGCAGCTGAAGAGTACAACATTTACAGGGCTATGAGGAAAGGGGTGGGGAGTGGGGGTGGAATAGCTGGATTTCCTTAGAGAACCAACATGAATATGGCAGGCTGAATGGTTTCGTTCTGTGCTGTGACCATTCTATGATTCTACATAGAGTTGTGAGGCTGTGAAATTCACTTCCATGGTTAGTGGTTAGGGCAGACACTGTGGCTGGGATTTTCTGTGCCCGCTGGCGTTGGGCCTGTTCTGTGGGGTGAACGGACAGTATGGTGCGATTGGTTTCATGATGGCGTGGGTGTCCACAGAGTTGGTGGAGGTAGCCTGCTGACAGCAACTCCCTGTCTGTGATGGCCTTGGTGGGCATCCTCTGGAGGACCGAGATCTGGAGGGACCTGACCTGCTTTTGGGATCCTGCTGTGGGGCAGAGACACCCTCCTTGGCCTGTGGAGCTGGAGCTGCTGGGGTCACAGGAAGAGGGGATTCGGATGGGCAGGACACTCCTGGAGTCACCTGGATGGATGGCCCCGGGGTGTGTACCTGCTGATCCACCTCCCTATTGGTGCCTGCGGGCCCCAGGCTGACTCCTTGAGGAGAAGGGGTAGCTGGAGTGAGATTGAGCTGCTGGCATCCCTCTTGTGTACACATTGCTGGAGGCCATCTATGGCATCAGCGGTGGAGTTGATCCCGCACAGCAATGCAGGAGTGACATCCTGGACCAAAGTCTCCATGGCGGCCGCCATCCTACCAATGTTGACCTCGGTGCATTGGCATTCCATGCGCTATCAACTCAGCTTGAAGGCGGATGGACTCCTCCACCTTGCCCTGCAGTCACAGGAGTGCAGCGGACATCCCTTCCTTTTGTTCCCGAGCTTGCCTTTGCAGCTCCAGCAACTGTGACATAACCAAGTTCAGAGGCTCGTCATCTGACTAGGATCGGCAAATTTCTGGCCTCCAGCAGTCCTCTGAGTGCCGGACACCTGGGAAGTCCCTGCCGCTGCCTGCTGTGGATCAGACAGTGCAATGTGTTCACCAGATTATGATCCTGAGGCTATTCTAAAGCTAGGTCCCACCGAGGTGTGTGTCTCTGCGCTGATGGAGAGAGTAGATGAGTGCTGTGACGGGACTTCAAGGAGGGTGCCTCCAGATTCCTCTTCAGAGGTTTCTTCGGGGCTTCACTGGAGGTCTTGGGTCATGGACTCTGTCGGCTGTTTCCCAGATGTGCCTGCAGAAGCAAGGGGTGATAATGAGTGCATGACAGTGGCCTATGAAACAGGACAGATTACCCACAGCATGGTTGTCTGATAGATGTTGCACTGCTGGACCTTCACTTGGTAAAGCACTGCTGACTTCACCATCAGCACAGGACAGGTTTGGATCGTTGCCGGCAAACTGGTTGGCTCTGTTTTCAAAGTCCGCGAGTACCTTGATTTCAGGCATTCCTCCACCGGTCAGCGACCTCTCCCTTTTGTTGTGTGCCAGCTTGTCCTGCATGAATAGAGATGGAGACAGTGTAAGCCAGACCAGATGATAAGTATGCCTGACATGTGTGGGTGTTGAGTGATCCCATGGACGGGATGAGGACAATGATGGTGAGTGTGCGAATGTGAATGGTGATGTCCCTTGAACCGGCAGTGAGCGATGGCCTAGTGGATGTGTGATGTTTGTGAATGTGAGTGTTGAGAGTGGTGAGAGGAGTGACTTACCCTGGTGGAATGGAGGAGATCATTCATCCTCTTGCACCACTGGCTGGCTCTTCTCTTTTGAAGGGCGTTGGTGCTGATCACTGCTGCCACAGCTCCCCAAGCCTGGTTGGTGATGCCGCTGCCCATCCTGCAGCCAAATCGGGGATAGAGGACATCGCGGTGGGCCTCCACAGTGTCCAAAAGGCGTTCCAGTAATGCGTTGCTAAACCTGGGGGCTGCAGTCTTCTTGCCTTTTCTGGACATCTTCCCTTGCAGCAGTAGTCGTCTGGAAGCACCAAAATGTGGTGCATGCAACTGGATTTTAAATAGGGCGCCAGGCGTGATGAAGCTTCGAGGTGATGGTGGGTGGGTGAATGAGAGCCCCCCACCATTGAAATGGCATGTTTCCCGGGAATGCATAAATAATGTGGTGGGTTTCAGATGATGCAGCGTGGAAACCCGCCATCATGCCTGGCAGGTAAAATGTCGTTTTTCCCACATGCTATCGCACTTAGTGCAAATCTGGGATGATTCCACCCTGTCAATGTTTAAGATAAGATCAGATCAGTAGATAAGACCATATGACATAGGAGCAGAAGTAGGCCATTTGGCCCATCGAGTCTGCTCCACCATTCAATAAGATCATGGTTGATCTGATAATCCACAACTCCACTTTCCTGCCTTTCCCCCTTAAACCTTGATTCCCTTACCGAGAATTTGGGAACAGGGTGGATAGGTGTGATTTCCTTGTGTGGAGGGTAAATGTCATCATGACTGGTCCAACTGAATGATCTGCTTCCATGTTGTAACTTCTTTGTATTTTTGGTTAAGCAGATAGAGGATGTGTTTCAGTAGACTTTGCATCTTGCTATTATGGTACAATGAACTCGGTTGGTAAATTGCACCCTTGGTCATATCCAAACAAATTGCATTTTATAGTTTGACCAATTCCTCTGGGATTAAGAAACATCTGTGGTCAGAATTAGTTAACCTTCAATCATCAAGGTTTTGGAACTCCTAAATGTAAATCTTGGCTTTTTAAAGTCTAGGCAAAACTACTGAATATAAACGGAATTTTAACTGGCAGTGGGTTTTGTGTGGTGGAATGTCCTCCCAAAGTTATCAATCTGAGGCATCTTGGACTTGAATCCAATCAGACAAGACACAAAAGATCTGATGTTTGAAATCATGTGACTGGGGCTTTTATTTTTGATAGTGAATGGTAAGAAGACAAAAAGTGCACTCTGTCCAAACCTAAATCCTCATGGACAAACAAATGGAAGAGGATACTGTTTAGAATAAAAATACCACAAGAGGGCTACTCCTGCATGGTGGGGAAGTAGATCTTATTTTTTATTCATACAATAATGAGGAAAACAGTTTTTTAAAGTTAGAAAATACTGAAATTATTGCTCTCTCTCAAACAGAAATATTGCCTGTGGCTGCAGATATGCAATGTTAAATAATAATTTGCTATAAAAATAATCCAACAACTTACATTTCTATTCTTTATCTACAGAGAGACTGTTCATTCATTCTCCAAACCTCTGAACAAAAATCATTCAATGCTCAAGGTCAGATACAAACTCATGCATATTCAAACATTTTACGCAATTGATTTTTAAAATAAAATATTTCCCCTAGTTTTGGAGGAAGTGGCAGGATTATTGATCTGATTGAGGTGAGGCCACTTAAATTTAACTGGGAAACTGTGGTGCCTTAACATTGAAGATTCTTAAATGAATGTGGACATACTGCAGACACACACAAATGCCTATGACAATCAAACACCTTCAGCACAATTGTCAGGACTCATTACAAATGCCATGTCAACACAAGTCTTTAAAGAACAGACAGTGACTGCAACTGCATTTAACACATCATTAACCCTTTCCCACTTCAAACAGTTGAAAGCAGTAATCATAAATCTCCCTAAGATAACTGGATGCGTTATTCAGTAGCCCCTCATTTTCGACATTAGTATATGGCTCCACGTTCCTTTCTTTGACTACCATGCCCAAAACCATCTGAGAAAGCAGGCTTTCCCACAATTGCTATCAATAATTAGGAAATGTGAATCATGAAGGCATAAAAAAGGTTTTGCAAAATACTGTGAATACTAGAAGTCTGAAATATGAACAAAAAACACTGGGGATAATCAGATCCAACAGCATCCGTGGAGACAGGAACAAAGGGCCAGATTTTCGCTGCCGTGGCAGGTAGCTCAATTTGGGAAAATTCCCAACTCAGCAGACCTACCTTGGTTTAAAGGGCACTGTTTGATCCATTTTTTGGTCAAGGGAGGTGGAGGCGGGATCAAGTCAGGCCTGGCGGACTGATTTGACCTGCCTTGGTTCTCTGGGACTTTGTATCAGTTTTAGACGCTGTTAGGTTCTCTAGCCCTCACCCACCCAATGCCCCCTTATATCCCCATGGCCTTTCCTTGCCAACTCATGCTTCCCCCCATGATTCCTCGTATCCCCATGCCACCTACATAGCCACTCACCTAGTATCCACCATGTGCAGAGCTCAGGATTCATATGGAGATGAAAAAAAATAAACTTCTCATGCACATTTAATAGTGAAAAATCTCCCATGAATGAAACCCATTCAAAGCTTTTAAATCTCCTCAAGTCTTCAATTGCTATAAAAATGAACAAACTTCTATTCAGACCCCACATCAAAGACTTAGCTGTGTTTGATGTGGGGTCTGAATAGAAGTTTGTTTGTTTTTGCTTCTTTAAACTGTAAATTCAGAACCACCTGCTGAAGTAATTATAGCTTTTGCAACTCAGTCAAACATTCATAATGACATAATAATAGCCATTGGGAAATGGAAAATCTCAAAGAAGTCTATTGAAACAGCAAGAGATATGCTATTTTTTCTAACCTACACCAGATGGCCTGTCAATCAAAACAGTCCAGCAGATAGTATTTTTTAACTCACTGAAAGCTTAAGCCTGCCTTTCTTTCCCCAAGTTTAAAGGGCAGAGAATTTTAAAAACTTCAAATCATGACACATAAACAGACTTTCTGGGCCCTTCAAGTGCATCTACATTTACTCCATCAATTCGTGACTCCCACACTGCAGGTTAAGGCCCTTGGAACAGTGAAAATAGGGTCTGTTTGAACTCAGCACTAAGTTAAAACGGCCCTACTGAGTTGGGGTTTCCCTCTAGTATGAATCATGTAGCCGCGCCCTCATGCTGGAAAAAATCAGATCTGTTGGAAATAGGGGTAGGACTTCCATAACCAGGTCTTGTTCACCATTTTTAAAGGTCTGTGGAGTCTTGCCAACTCCGAGAAAATCTGGCTCAGAGTTTCATCCCAAGGGATTTTTGCAATATTTTATATGGCAACCTGGTTGAGGGTGGGTAACAAAAACACTTACCAAAGTGAGGAAGGCAAGCTACAGTAACAGGTAGCCCCTAGAAATCGCCTGGTATTTGATAGGAAGTCAATGTTCAAAAATTTGAACTGCTGAGCTTTCTTAATGGCTTTTATTCCCTTGTTCTGCATGTAACGTATATAAGGTTCATAACCAGATATTAAATTAGAGGGCTGATTGCCTGTTCATGGGGAAAAGCTATGATCTCCACAATCTCATGCAGCTGGAATGGCCTCCCATCAAATTCAGCAGTCACTTAATTTGCATAAATCAAATACACTCCCTACACATTTCCCAGATGCAGAATAGATGTTCTATCAATTAGAGAGCATGGAATGTATAGTGCAGCAGCTCTTTAAAGACTTAAAGAGAGGATACATCAATTTCACTGGAACCTAACTGCTATGCAGCAAAGGAAACTTTACATTTTGGGCAGCACCAAATTAGAGCTGCAGCTTTAAAGCATAATAATTGGACAGTGAAAGATTCAAGAATTGGAGCAGATACAGACACATGTCTGCAGGAGCTGTGAGATCTCCTTTTATAGAAAAAGCTTGGGAATGATGCTAAAGAATGTACTGCAGAAGTGGACATTTTTGAAAGAAAGGGAGAATTTTTGAGGGAAGCCCTCCAAAGGAAGTCAATTGCAAGCAAGCATGGTGGGAAGGACCAACAGTCAATACAATCTTCCACGTCCATAGATGTGGGAGCAAATGAGTAAGTTCTCTGGACTGAGGTAAAGTTTTTTTTTATTCATTCATGGTATGTTGGCTTCGCTGGCTGGGCCAGCTTTTATTGCCTATCCCAAGTTGTCCTTGACAAGGTGGTGGTGAGCTGCCTTCTTGAACCATGTAGTCCATGTGATGTAAGTACACCCACAGTACTGTTAGGAAGGGAGTTCCAGGATTTTGACCCAGCGATAGTGAAGGAACGGCGATATATTTCCAAGTCAGGATGGTGAGTGACTTGGAGGGGAACTTCCAGGTGATGGTGTTCCCATCTGTCTGCTGCCCTTGTCCTTCTAAATGGGTAGTAGTCATGGGTTTGGAAGGTGCTGTCGAAGGACCTTGGTGAATTCCTGCAGTGCATCTTGTAGATGGTACATGCTGCTGCTACTGTGTGTGAATGGTGGGGAGAGTGAATGTTTGTGGATGTGGTGCCAATCAAGTGGGCTGCTTTATCCTGGATGGTGTCAAGCTTCTTGAGTGTTGTGAGAGCAAAGTGCCAAACGGGTTGGATTAACAGATGCTCAAAGGAAATAAATCCCTGTAGTGTGCTTACATTAAGCTCTCAGCCCACATTATAATGCCACGTCAGCAATTCATCCATCTAACTACCAAGTCTGTAAAACCTTGTATAGAACTTTGTTTTGGTGTAACAGTGATGCAGTTCCAGTTCAAGGAGTGCTAAAAGTTGAGTGTAAATCAGGTATACCAGAGATACATCCATCCTAAAATACAGGTTAGATTCCAGTAGAAGTGGTTGATGGCAAATGATGCACCTACTTCTGGGAAGGTTTTTGTTATCCATTCACAGGATGTCAATAAGGCTAGCACTTATTGCCCATCCCTGATTGCCCTTGAGAAGGTGGTGGCCTTCTTGAATACAAATGTGTGGCTTGCTTGGCCATTTGAGAAGGCAGTTATAATTTATCCACATTGCAATGGGTCCCAAGTCACATATAGGCCAGATTAGGCAAGAATGGAACATCTGTAAGGATGGCACAGGCAATACATGCTGGCCTAGCCAGCGACGCCTACATCCCGTGTAAGAATAAATATAAAAAATGATTTCCATGAAGTACATTGGTGAAGCAAATGGCTTTTTATGACAATCTGGTAGATTCATGATCACCATTACTGATACTGGCTTTTTAATCCAAATTTTACTAAAAAGTCTTATAACGGCAAAGAGAAAGTAAAGGGTACTAAGAGGAGGGGTGGAGCAGATTATGGTCCAAAGAGGGGATCTATGCATGAAAGCAGAGGGCATGATTGAGGTACAAAATTAGTATTTTGCATCTGTCTTTACCAAAGAATAAGATGCAAAGGCATAGTGAGTGCTGAAGTGATCGACATACTGAATGGGCTAAATGTTGATAAAGAGGAGATATTAGAATGGGTGGATATACTTAAAGTTGATTGGTTACTAAGACCGGATGGGAAGCATCCATGGATGCTGAAGGAAGTAAGTGTGGAAATTACAGAGGTACTGACCATAATCTACCAACCCTGCTTAGATAAGAGGGTGGTGCCAGAGGACTGGAGAATTGCAAATGTTACAACCTTGTTCAAAAAGGGTGTAAAAATAAACTCAGCAACTATGGGCCAGTCAAAAACCATATCCTATCAACTCCACTGCTCAAATCACCACACACCCACTCACCTACTAACAATCTTGGTCAATGAGGCTTCATACCAACATTCAAAAACTTCACCTCACCCTCACCCAATTAGCATTGCACTCACTTCTCAGAACTTGCACACACACTGCCAGCTGTTAAACTATTACAGCCACAGCAACAGATTACACAACATTGACACTTCCTTTTCTCTTGCAGGACAAAGTGGCACATGACTGGAGGCAGCAGGAGCTAACTGGACAGGGATAGGCTCATCTGCATCTTTCTGCATCTATCACTCTCTTTCTGAAACTATCCTCAACCACCGAAGCCATACAGGGTCCGCCCCTGGCCCTTCAGGGCGTACACCACATCCATGGCCGTCACCGTCTTGCGCTTGGCGTGTTCAGTGTAGGTGACCGAGTCCCTGATCACGTTTTCCAAGAAAACCTTAAGGACTCCGCGGACCTTCTCGTAGATGAGGCCGGAGATGCGCTTGACGCCCCCGCGGCGGGCCAGGCGCCGGATGGCCGGCTTGGTGATGCCCTGGATGTTATCGCGAAGGACCTTGCGGTGTCGCTTGGCTCCGCCTTTGCCCAGCCCCTTTCCACCCTTTCCCTCTGCCCGACATGACCTACACCCTGCAGACCTTTGCAAACTGAAAACAATTATAGAAAATATAAAACACCTGTAGAATCATAGCGACAGTCAGAAGAAACCAACCAACAACTACCTGCAAACAGTTGATGATCCTTTAAAATGGTATTGGGTATCAGTCTGCTGCTGAACGTGTGTTCAGGTGTGTGAGGCTAAGAGAGGGCATTGGCTCATGTGTCAAGCTCCAAAGTGGATATCAAGGCTGATATCAAAGGTGTAATATCTGCTTGTTCTGCACACTCCAGTGGGCATTCACTGCATGCTAACACCTGCACCAAAAAGTATGCATGAGAGTCATGGACACCATTTTGGAGCTCTAGGGGCACTTGGAGCAACCAGAAAATAGGAACTAGAGCCCAATTTTCTGTCCATATGCTTGAAAAGAATACCTATACAACATATATAGCTGTGAAAAGTCCTACAATATCTTTTGTTTTTTGGAAAGAAAGCAAATGCAACAAATGGAATTTTATATATGATTTGGACTCACAAAAAGGTGTCAAACTTGTTACACACTTGCTGCCCACAGTAGCAAAGAGAATGACGGCAGTAGGGAGTTATGGCGCGGGGAAGGGATAACGTAGGGAAGTGACAGCGCTGAGGAATGATCACAGGGTACAGAGAGTAGGGCAATCGCAGTGGGATGATTGACCTTTCATGTTTTTACCTATTTCACACCACTGGACCCACCCCACGCCCCACTGAATAAACCCCATCCCGCCCAGGGGAGGACTGGCAGAATTAAATTTCCCCCTTAGCTGCAATTTTTGTTCACTCATTGATTTGTAGAAGTTTAAAGTTTTCTCTTAAATGAAGATTCAAAGTAGTTAGCCTCTTATAGAAGATTCTCACAAATGAAACTACAGGAATAAGAAATTATCAGCAATTGTGATTGTCAATGAGGGCAACCATGTTTGAAGAAATATATAGCATTCAGCTAAAATTTACCTTATATAGCTAATTTTTAAGTCTTGAGTTATTCAGAGGTATGTAGTTGTTATGTTAGCACCTCATCATCAGCATTAAATATAATTTCTACCACTGTATTTCCAATCATGGAGGATTTAATTTTCTGAAGGCTTTATACTGGATATATACTGGGATCTTCTCCCAGTTTTCAGTTTTGGCAGGAAACTTCAACTCTGTTGATGATGTGAAATTCACATTATTAAAATCACACCTGGAAGATATGCCAAGAAACACACCAGTTTGTTTGGTTCAAAAGCTTTGTCACTTATCAAATTCTGTGGGAAATACATTGTAAAGAGACTATTTTAGCCTTTATGGACTGATTCTATTTTTTAATTTTGTGCGGTTCCAGTATCTTGCTGTGTCATCCAGTTTCTGGATTTTAGTCAACCTAAAAATAAGACAGACCAGCTATTGCAACCTGCATCATTCTCCAGAGCTCCCCAGGAACCTATCCTAAGCCGTGCCACATCACCATGCTGCTCCTTAGTGACATCTAGAGGCAAGAAAGCAGCTTTCACATGTATATCAATGGCACTCACTGCCAATGTTCCCTTTAAATTTCCACTCAGGCTATGCACAAGTGGCCCTTTTAGGTTACTCAGCATGTGCAGCCACATAAGAGAAGTTAAAGGGGCCACCAGTTAAACAAATCTTGCCTGCACCCTAAAAGAAAAGAGGGTATGTTGCTCACCATTACCTCGCCCATTCTCTCAACTACCTCTGTGTTGTCAAGCAGCTTGCCTGACTCTCAGTCTTAACTTCCTTTGTTCAACACAAGGAACGCTACCAAAAAGCTCTGCTCCATTCTCATTCATTCTATTTGCTTGCTTGGCTAAAGTCTCAGGCTGAAACAGACCATTCCCAGTTCAGTGCTGTACTACTTTCCAAAACTATGAAAAATTAAGTGAAGAAATTAAGAGCTGTTTAGTCATGAAGCTCATCAATGGTTGTTTGCAGGCCAGTAAGTGTAATTAATAATTTGCAGCTGCAAAAAAAGATTTAGACTGTCAGGAAAATAAATCTGGTCAGGTTTCTCTTAGCCTCCCTTAATTCATGTTAATTTTGTCAAATCACAGAAAATTGAAAGAATAAATGGAAGGTTGAACAGGGAAGAATGAGTAGAGGGAGAAGAGAAAATAATGCAGAATAATCAGCTGTGCTAAATATCACATGATAAAAAGTACCATCGGATTCTGAAATACTGTTATGAAACCAGCAAAATTAAATGGGGAGGATTTTCCACTTGTCAGGTGGGTGGGCCCTGGAGCGGCCCACACAACGTTCTGCCGCCTGCGATCGGGCCCCGACCAATCAATGGCCAGCCAGCGTGAATCGTGTGCTGAAATGCTCAGCACTGCCTGGGTGCAGGGCGGGAGGAGGGCGAACGCAGAAGTCAGTGCATGCGCACAGCTGCGCTCAGTGAAAGCTCCCTGAAGGCACAGAGCTGCCTCAGGGGGCTGAGGATTTCTAACTTTACAAATAAAGATTTTAAGATTAAGGAAAACGTCCCCATATTCTGTCACACGAGCAGGGACATGTTAAAAATTTGTTTTAAAAGTTTTTATTTTTTAATCACTCTTTGAAACCTCATCCTGCTTGTGCAAAGGCTGCTTGGCCTAATCGCCTGCCGTGAACCGTAAGGTTGGAGGGGCAGGGAAAAATTCAACTGAAGTAATTTATTAATGGGCTTAACAGCCCTCTTAATTGTCGGCGATAGCGCTGCCAACTCCTACGCGTGCCTGCCGATTGAAATATCACAAGTGAGCGATGACATCAGGACGCTCGCCCAACGTCATCGCGTGCTATTTCACGCTTGTGCGTGTCAGGTGCACGCCCACATGCTGAAGTGAAAATTCAGTCCAATATGTATACACTTATTTTTCATAAAGAATAACAATGAAATATGTTTCTTTTGTTGTGCAAAGATGGCCCACGGGCACCGAATAAATACCTCTTTCACTTAACTTCTTTAATTTTCTAGTGGCTAGATCATGAAAGCATTTGTAATTATTTTTTGACCTAGTTATTCATTACAATTAAAATCAATAATAATCATAGCAACTTTTAAAGTTTGTACACTTAGATTAACATATAGGCACACAGGGCCAGATTATTCTCTGCAATCTTCCCTGAAACCTAGTGGGATAGTAGTGCAAAATGAAGGAAATTCAGGCTGTGAGGCTACCACCATTTGTCCTGGCATTACCAACTTACCACCACTGTGGAACTGCATCAGTTCAAGGAAAAGACCCATCATCCCTCTTGCAGGACAACTAGTGGGGTGCAGGACGGGCCAGAAGATGGTGCTAGTAAACGTGACCTTGCACACATTGCTTACATTCCAAACAAATAATCAGAAAACTTAAATACTTTAAGACAATGAAATTGTGTTACTGCCAAGAGACAAGGCAATAGTAGATTTTTTGTGCCATGCTCAATTAAGATAGAACTTCTAGTATGTTCTTAGAAAAATATAAAATAAGCTCCAACCTGTATATCATGAGAATGAAAATTCATTGACTGACTGAAGTTCATTTACTTAATTCAAAAAGACCACAGCCACAAGTATGATTGCTTTGAGTATGAGAATTGACTAACTTCATGACATAGCTTGCAAGGTATATACATAAATTTATAAATATATCATCAATAATGTGAAACACACTTGTCAAAGCACCACATACTGAATCTCTTTCATTCTGCATTAAGAGCCTTTTAAGCTTACAATCTTCCAGACATACCAAAATAAAACTCACCCACTTAGCAACATAACGCTATCAGAAATCAAGAAGTGGTTCTGACAGGTGGTATCCAAGATTTAACCGAGATAATGATCTGTGAGTAAATTCTCAACTCGACACAGTCCAAATCTGTACTAACCGTATTAGGTGTCAGTCTTGGTTCAGATAGCACTTTCATCTCAGAACCAAAAAGCCACTGGTTCAAGTCCCCCTCCGGAGAGTTCAGCTCATAATCTAGGCTGACACTTTATTGCAGTACTAAGGTAGTGCTGCAGTGTTGAAGTTGCAGTTTTTTTTAGATGAGCCTTTAAACTGAGGTAGACATAAAAGATCCCATGGTACTATTTGAAGGAACAGGGGAGTTCTCCTGGTGTGCTGGTTAATATTTATCCTGCAAATATCACAAACTGATTATCTGGTCATTCATCTCTTTGCATGTTTGCAGTTTGGGAGTTCTTGATGCATGCAAATTAGTTGCTGTATTTTCCTACAATATAAGAGTACCACACTTACCGGCTATGATGTGCTTTGGGAAGTCTTAAAAGGCACCATATAAAATCAAGTTATTTTTCTAGTCTTACTCTTGACAAGTAGAGGGGTATCAGTAATAACATTAGTTCTTCTGCCAAACTTTCTGCATAAATCTCAGTATGAAAGGAAATTGAGGGAGTTTACAAAGGAAAACTCTCCAAAGAAGAACCAGGCTGCATTTAAACTATAATTGAGACATTCTTGGGATGGCTTAGTTTTCCACAAACTATAAAGTTGTAGTATAGATCCAAAACCTGGGACCAATTTAACTCTGAAACAAAATGGAGGGAGACATCCTGGATGAGGCTGTCTCATTTCACAATGGAGACTGGTCAAGTTTCAACTGCAGATATACACCACAGTTTGACTTTGGTCCAAAACAAAATGGTGCTTCACACAGACATTCCAGTTGCAGCCTAAGAGTACATGGAGCCTCAACCAGCCTGAGTCCTGCAACAAGATCCATCTTTCACATACACACCTGACCCCTAACGGCTTCCATTGCTATTATTTAGTCATTTCTATGTTCTGGAAGAGGAATTGCAGAAGAGAAGGGATGCTGTTTCACATATACTGAGGCTGTCTGAACCTCAATACTAAAATACTTCAGTAAGATTAAGAAAATTAAGCTGCAAGTCTGCTGCGCCTCTAGCTGGAAACTTCTTGAAGCACCCCACAAAATAAATTGTTGGATTTCTTACTTTTCATGATGAGATATATTCCCTCCCTCTCATTCTTGGATCTAAATGGGTTGAACCTTATCTTTACCATGCGGTTATAGTATTGTGAAAGGCTGCAAGAGTAAAAGAAAAATTCTTGGCACCACATTTGAAAGCATTCTTTTAGGCCTTTTATGCATTGAACATGTTTTCTATGAATGGAATAATGCTGGGAGCAAAATAAAAACAAATGAAAAGTCTGAACAGGCACACCTGACTGCATATTTCTAAAGTTTATAGGGAACAAGATGTATTGCCAGCAGCCAACAAGAAAAGGTGTGAAAGCTGAAAAAGAAAAGAAAGAAAAAAGAAAGGGTAAAATAAAATAAAAAATAGAGTATGATTGTACAAAGAAACAGACTCATTCATAAAGTAGCAAGATATTTCCTCTGTAAGATAAGACATCTGGCCTGTTATGTTAAGCATAAATGAATAAGAAAGAAAATAAAAGTAATGAGATAATTACACTGCCAGTTGCATTGTTGTGCTCTTCTGTTTACCAATCTGATCAATTTGAAAAGATAAATCCAGCCAGAGATATTCTTTAAAATAAATCCACCATAGTAATCATACTTAACAGATGAAACGATTTAAAAAAAAACAGAACCATCAAAAATAATATTCAGATCATTATAAGAGAAACAAGGTAAGGAAAAATTCTCTGGGCAAATTCTGAATTTCAGCACTTGCTGCAGCAGACAGTCTTCAAAGCAGTGGATAAGCTGTGTTTACTCAAGCAAAGAGAAAAATATCTAACTCAAGTGCAAACCGATTGCAGTAACTAGTCAAGAATAACACCGTCCACTTTGCTGTCAAATCAGAAAAGTCATCCTGTAATAGATTCTTACTTAGGAACTCAATTTGATTCAAAAGAGATCCTTTTTATCCCAATACATCAAATATTAAACACTTGTATTAGGGAGAATGTCATCAGGGTTTGAAGCTTATATCTCATGCAGCCTTCCACCAACAATAACCATCTTAATGTTATCTAAACAAGCCTTCATATACTTTTCCCTCTTATCATTTTAAAAAAACTTGAACTGGTATTACTTTTATTCTGTGTCTTTTTCAATTTTATAAGGAAGGCTTAGCAAAGAAAGCGGGAAAATAGGAAATGTGCAAGGAAGCTCACATTCACTGATGCCATTCAACAAGAGCAGCCTAGCTTGTCAAAGCGGACATTCAAAATGAATTGGCATATCTATTCAGCCACTGGTGGATTTCATGCGATACAGTTTCATATTCTGTGATAAAGCCCGATAAGCAATTGCTATCCTGACACTTCTGCCTTGTATTATTGTTAATATTCCATATCTGCAGCAAGCTCCCAATAAAAGCATTTAATTTTAAATGTGACTTCCAATGGGTGCTCTTCATCTCCCTTTTCATTTTCATCCAGGCTCTTTTGCCATGGTTTTGGATTCTGCCCCATTAGTTTAGTGACCAGCCATCCGAAACATCTGTGGAAATGGTGTCCTCTTGTGAATCTGGGAGCTTTTCCATTAGTGCCTTTAATATTCTGACACATAACATCATGCGAGTCAGCTACTATTACATTCATACACTGAGCACACTCTGAAATTACATTGCAGCTTGTAAGATGGAAACATATAATCAGCTATCTCCATGCACTGTGAGCTCAATCAGGAGTACAAGTAAAATGGTCTTATAGATTAGTTTTTTTTAAACTTAAAAAAACTGTTTTTGCATCAGAGCGAATTCTAGGTTACTATGAGGGTCAATTGTGTTAAACAACCAAATACCTGCAGCATCCAATTTTTTTCCACAACACATATTTATTTTACAATTTTAAGCATTGTAAATAGAACAAAATATATTGTAAACAGATGCCAAATAAAAGTGGTTACCTCAGGATGTGACTCATGGTCTGGCATATTTTTCACTGTACCATCACCATTAAGCCAGCCTCAATGAAGAGTGCAGGAGGGCATGCCAGGAGCAGCACCAGGCATGCCTAAAAATGATGTGTCAACCTGGTGAAGCTGTGACAAAGGACTACTTGCAAGCCAAACAATGTAATGTCAATGATAGAGATAAGCAATCCCACAAGCAACAGATCAGATTAAAGTTCTGCAGTTATGCCACATCGAGTCCTGAATACTGATGTACAATGGAACAACTAAAAGGAGGAGGCTCCACAAATATCCCCATCCTCAATGATGGGGAAGCCCAGCACATCAGTGCAGAAAACAAGGCTGAAGCATTTGCAACCATCTTCAGCCAGAAGTGCCAGGTAGATGATCAATCTTGGTCTCCTCCTGAGATCCCAGAATCACAGATGACAATCTTTAGCCAATTGATTCATTCCATATGATATCAAAAAATGGCTGAAGACACTGGATACTGCGAAGGCTATGGGCCCTGACAACATCTCGGCAATAGTACTGAAGACTTGTGTTCCAACCCTAGCCACAACCCTAACCAAGCTATTCCAGTACAGCTACCACACTGATGTCTACCAGATAATGTGGAAAATTACTCAGGTATGACCTATCAACAAAAAGCGGGACAAATCCAGTCTGACCAATTCCCAACCATCAACTTCCTCTCAATCATCAGCAAAGTGATGGAAGGTGTCAGTGACAGTGCTATCAAGTTGCACTTACTCAGCAATAACCTGCTCACTGATGCTCAGCTTGGGTTCCATCAGGGCCACTCAGCTCCTGGCCTCATTACAGTCATGATGAGCTGAACTCAAGGCGGAGTTGAGAGTGACTGCACTTGACATCAAGGAAACATTTGACAAGGTGTGGCACCAAGAGACCCTGGCAAAATTGAAGTCAATGAGAATCAGATGGAAAACTCTCCACTGGTTGGAGTCATACCTAGCACAAAGGAATATGGTTGTAGCTGTTGGAGGCCAATCATCTCAGACCCAAGACATTGCTGCAGGAATTTCTCAGGATTGTGTCCTAGTTCCAACCACCTTCAGCTTCTTCATCAATGACCTTTCTTCAATAAAGTCAGAACTTGGGATGTTCGCTGATGATTGCACAATGCTCAGCACCATTCGTGACTCCTCAGATACTGAAGCAGTCTGTGTCCAAATGCAGCAAGACCTGGACAACATTTTGACTTGGGCTGATAAGTCGCAAGTAATATTCGTGCCACACAGTGCCAGACAATGACCAACCCCATTAAGAGAGAATCTAACCATCTCCCCTTGACATTGAATGGCATTACCGTTGCTGAATCCCCCACTATCAACATCCTGGGGGTTGCCATTGACCAGAAACGGAACTGGACTAGCCACATAAATACTGTGGCTACACAAGCAGGTCAGAGGTTTGGAATTCTGAGGCAAGTAATTCATCTCTCTATTCCCCAAAGCTTGTCCTTCATCTGCAAGGGACTTGTCAGGCATGTGATGGAATACTCCCCACTTGCCTGAATGAGTGTGGCTCCAACAATGCTCAAGAAGCTTGACACCATCCAGGACAAAGCAGTCCACTTGATTGGCACCCCATCCACCAACTTAAATATTCACTCCCTCCATCAAGATGCACTGCATCAACTCACCAAGACTCCTTCGATAGCACCTTTCAAACCCGCGAACTCTACCACCTAGAAGGACAATGGCAGTAGATGTATGGGAACACCACCATCTGCAAGTTCCCCTCGAAGCCACCACCATCCTGACTTCGAACTATGTCGCTATTCCTTCACTGTCACTGGACTCATAGACTCATAGAGGAAAGGAAAGTGAAAACACAGGGTAACATAGAGAAAACGATATATAAACAAAAATATCTTAAAAGGTGCAACCTAACATATTGACTTAAAAATAGGCTGTACTGTCAGAGTAGAATTGTTTTATAATTAATCTTTCAACTTTATTTTCACCCTTCAATAATATCTTTTCAAAGTAATGGAACCAATCATTTCAAGAACTCACTCTCTTTGAAAGGTACTGGTTTTACAAACATTTACAGATTGGTTTATTGTATACTTGTTTATACTGTATTTGCAGAAGTACAAATTGTTACACTGTTAAGAGGATCATATTTTGGAGGATGAAATGCCAGATTAAATTTGTACATGGGACACTTAACCTATTTTTCTCCATTTTTTATTCATTCTTGGGATGTGGGCGTCGCTGACTGGGCCAGCATTTATTGCCCATTCTTAATTGCCCTTGAGAAGATGGTGGCGAGATGCCTTCTTAAACCGCTACAGTTCATATGGTGTAAGTACACCCGCAATGCTGTTAGGAAGGGAGTTCCAGGATTTTTACCCAGTGACAGTGAAGGAATGGCGATATATTTCCAAGTCAGGATGGTGAGTGGCTTGGAGGGGAACTTCCAGGTGGTGGTGTTCCCATGTGTCTGCTGCCCTTGTCCTTCTAGATAGTCGTGGGTCTGGAAGGTGCTGTCTAAGGAGCCTTGGTGAGTTCCTTCAGTGCATCTTGTAGATGGTACACACTACTGTCAATGTGCATCGGGGGAGGGAGCGAATGTTTGTGTGTTTGTGGAAGGGGTACCGATCAAGGGGATTGCTTTGTTTTAGATGGTGTCAAGCTTCTTGAGTGTTGATAGAGCTGCACTCATCCAGGCAATTGGGGAGTATTCCATCACACTCCTGACTTGTGCTTTGTAGATGGTAGACAGGCTTTGAGAAGTCAAGAGGTAAGTTACTCACCGCAGGATTCCTAGCTTCTCACCTGTTCTTGCAGCCATGGTATTTATATGGCTAGTCCAGTTCAGTTTCTGGTCAATGATAACCTCCCAGGATGTTGAGAGTAGGGGATTCAGCGATGGTAATGCCACTGAATCTCAAGGGGCGATGATTAGATTCTCTCTTGTCGGAGATGGTCATTGTCTGGCATCTGTGTGGCACGAATGCTACTTGCCACTTATTAACCCAGCCCTGGATATTGTCCAGATCTTGTTGCATTTGGACATGGACTGCTTCAGGATCTGAGGTCGCAAATGGTGCTGAACATCATGCAATCATCAGCGAACATCCCCACGTCTGACCTTATGATGGAAGGTCATTGATGAAGCAGCTGAAGATGGTTGAGCCTGGAACACCAACCTGAGGAACTCCTGCAGTGATGTCCTGGAACTGAAATGATTGACTTCCAACAATCATAATCATCTTCCTTTGTGCTAGATATGACCCCAACCAGCAGAGAATTTTCCCCCTGGTTCCCATTGACTCTAGTTTGGCTAGGGCTCCTTGATGCCACACTTGGTCAAATGTTGCTTTGATGTCAAGGGGAGTCACTCTCACCTCACCTGTGTCTGGTGCCATAAAGATGAATATAAATTATCTGATGAGAAATTTCATGATTACCACTCTGAGCACATGTTTTCAGAGTTGAAGATACTAATTTATTAAGAAAACTCATATTTGTAAAATAACGTATCGGTGGAATCTTCTGTTCCCGGGCTCAGTCCTGTGGTGGGCGTGAGGATGAGGAGTGTTTCCTGCCTTGGAGGTTGCAGGGAATTAGTGCCGACCCTGGCCTCATTAATTATGCAGTCAGGGGTTTCCCGACATATCCCACTGCTTGGTGGGCTGGATGGTGCACGGCCCGCCATATTTAAAAGGCACCCAGACAGCAACATACCAAACATTTGGGGAGGAGATGGCCCGAAGAGGACAGGGAGCTCCAGCGCCCAAATTCATGCGTTCTGCATGATGAAGTGGAAGTCAGGAGGGACATCCTCTATCCAGAATATGGGAGGAGTAGGTCTCTAGGGCAGTCAGTGCCAGGGTGTGCGCTGGTGCACTGGCCTGCAGTGCAGGAAGCAGATGAATATCTCATCCACTCCGCCAGGATAAGTAAACCCTCAACTGCCCGCACTCACCTCACCGAATGGTAGAGGGGATATGGGCCTCAGTGGCAACACGATAAGGTGATGCCTTATAGCCCCACAGCAATCCATCCACTCTGCACATGAAGAGGACACTGTTGGTTCCTGACCCTTCCACACAGAGAGCTCATATGTTATCTGAGAGGTGGGAGGGAGGTGGGGGGGTGGGTGGTGAGGGAGGGGGGGAAATCAGGAGTTAAGGGCGCCGGCATGAACCGCTAATGACATGCCTCTGTGAGCCATATCCTTATATCTACATGTTTTAACCACTCTGGAAGGTGCTGCCCCAGAACCCTTGTGGTCAACCTGCAGTGCATCAATCACATGACACACAATCCAGTGGGTTATTTGTAAGGCTGGAAGCATGAGAAGGATGCAAGGAACCCTAATGCTCTCAACCCCATCTTCTCTCTTTGTGCAGGATAAGTTAAGCCATAATAGGAGAGAAGGGGAGAAAACAGGAGGGGGCCGGCGACACTTCAAAGTCACTAGCTTCAAGGAGTGGGCAACTCAACTGATGGGTGGAACAGGACAAAGCCTGGGGAGATGGAGAGATTGGCGGGCAGCCTCCATCCAGTAAGGGTCCATGCATGTTACATGCCTAAGGGTCAAGCATGTTGGAGGCAGCTCATGCAGTCACTTGCGCTCTCCTCTCTCACTTGCAGGTGCCAGCAGGAAGAGGGCAAGGTTGAAACTGACAAAGCCCTGTCCGGCACTCAGTCAAGACCGGAGAGGACCAAGGACATTGTGGAGGAAGAAAGTGCATGTGTAGCGGTGTCACAGCAGTCACCTGCACCCTCTAGCAGCTCAATGGGTATTAGATCTAGTTTAGAAAGGGTTTCACATTGTGATGGTCACAGCATGGACACTTGTCTGCAGCAGGAGGAGGCAGGGTCAGCCAAGCTCATCAACACTCAGAGGACTGCTAGGAAAGAGGCATGTGCGACGTCTGAGTCAGATGAGGCGCCTCTGGAATCAGTCGCCCACAGGGTGCTGGTGAGGCAGCAAGCACCAGCGGAACATGAGGCAGAAGTGGCAGAGGCCCTCAGCAGTGTGGCACACGAGGTGGAAGAGTCCATCCACCTGCACTCTGATGAAGTGGTGCCGACCTGTACGTGCATGGAGGTCCCCATGGGGAGGGTGATGGACTCCATGAAGAATCTGGTCCAGCAGATTGTGCTGGAGATGCATGCAGACCTGCACTCTGTTGCTTTGGCATGGGTGGGCTTTCGCAGTGGCAACAAAGGATTGGAAAGGGGGAACCTCGACCTCCTTCCAGGTGATCCTTCCCCTCAAGGAGTCAGGCAGATACCCCCGGGCAATCAAAGGGAGGAGGAGCGGCAGTTGGACACCCCTGGGACTGCCACTCAGGACTCTCTGAGGGTGCCCTGCCGTTCAGAAGCCCCTTTGCCTGTGACCCCTTCAGCTTCATCCTCTGTGACCGCAGAGAGAGCAGCTGCCCCACATCAAGACAGCCAAAGTAAGCTGGGGCTCTCCAGGCCTCGGGCCTCCAGAGGACGGCCACAAAGGTCATCCAAGACAACAGGGAAAACTGGTCAGCAGATTGCCTCCACCCCTGCTGCGGATGTCAAGCAAACACTTAGAAGAAGTGATAGGGAAAGAAAAATTAAGAAGTTTTGATTTCACATGTGGTTGCAGGAGTGCACTATGATTGTTCAACTTATCACATTCTGTAAATATAGTTCACTTGCAACTTAATCATGTCTGACGTGGTTTATTTGCAATAATCCTTAAGCCTGTGCACGCTTCCACCGAACCATCTTCCGAGGGGCACCCCATGTCCTCCGGATTCATGCATGTGCCGGGGCCTTTGCGAGCCACGTGCAAGAGGTCTCCCACAAACACTGAGCCTTTTCCCTTCACAATTTCATCATTCCGAGGTCCTAGCATGGTAAGTACTACATACTGGTGTTCCCCATCTGTTGTCCGTTGAGCTGGCCTGCATCTCTGCCTAACCCCAATGACCCAACTCCCATGTAGCCTCTCAAGATCTCCACCACGAGGCTCTGCATAGTTACAAGCAGCCATGGTGCAAGTAACATTCCAAGTTGAGTTGAATACCTTTTCTCCACGCCACCTTCACCCACACTCTCCCCACCCCCATAGCCACTGACCTCCCCACGGTTACCCTTCAACCCTCTCCCATCATCCTCCACTCCATACAGGTCAATGTTGAAATCCGCTACCTTCCTGAAAGTACCACCCCTGTCACAATAGATCTGCCTCCCACCTCATTCTTCTGACCCACCAGAATCCATTTCTCATTCCATCTCACCCCCCCAACAACCCTCAGAGCCCCTTCACCCAACATTGCAGAACCCTCATCCTCTCACCCTACCAGCTCCCACTACCCTCTTTAACCCTCACTGTCCTTTCCTATCATTCCCTAAGTTTGCCCCCCCAAGACACATCTCTTGACACCATGGACCCCTCCCTTTGAACACCTTTCCACTCATCACCCGCTCATGCCCATTCACACCTACACACCTCCGATGCCTGTTCACAAATTCACACGATCCCCTGATGCCTGTTCATACCTGCACACAGACCCCCTCGCCCACACTCCTACACTGTCCTTCCCATCCTCCCACTTGATATCATTTTACCCATTCCACAACCCCCACAGAATCTCTGGCTTTCCCTTGCCTCTCCCAAACTCACCTGCACCCCGCCCCCAGGCTTCCACACCCGCCCCACCTCTTCATTCCTCACCTCCCTGTCTAATACACCTCACCCCCAGCACAGACCATCGCCGCCCAACAGTGCCGCCTGCAGCCGTCTGCCTGCAGTTTGAAGATCCACTTCCTGAGAGAAGCTGCTCCTTGAAGATCGACCTTCTGGGGGAAGATTCTGCGAGAAGATCAGCCTCCTGGGAGAAGCTGCTCCTTGAAGATCCACCTCCTAGAAGAAGCCGTGAGTCAATCAACCTCCTGGAAACTGCTGCAGCTTGAAGATCCATGTGGTTGATGCTCTACTCACTGCTGCACATGCTGGTCCAGGGTCCGGTCTCTGGAGGTTTCCACCTTCTCTTCCATGCTCTGCATGCTGCCCCAGGCCTTCTTTAGATAAGTGCCAACATGAACTCACCATGTTGGTCCAGACATGTTCTGGACCAGCATGATTTCCCACTGGCAGCATGGACCATCGGGCAGGGGGTGTGATTCTAGTCAGACCTTCATCTACATCACAGTTACGGGATGCAAATCTGTTTCATGTTGGCCTCTGGCAGGAAAGGCAACCCACCATGATGGGTGGGAATGCAAGATCCTGCCATTATATTATGCCAGCAGGAAACCACTTTTAAGCTCCCGCCACATTGTCCCTCCCTCCCGGCTCGCCATTAAACGCCGCGGGGGGGGGACTGGAAAATTCCGCCCTATGTGTTTTGTTGCCATTTTCACCTCTCCCTGTATCCCAAACCTAAAAATGCATCAATAGGGTTTCACGCTTTTCTATGGTGCAGAATATACTAATTTACTCCTATTCTTCAAGGGAAAGTTAGCACTTGTACTACATTCCCTTAGTGGTAGAACTCAATGGGAGAGCAGAGTCAGTCATCTGTAAAGAAATTACAGAGTACTGCTTAATAGTTACCCCCCCAAAAAAAAGTTTAATCCCATATCTCAGACAGTGAAACATGATCTTAGCTGTATCTCCAGGTCAACACAATGAGTACAGCCCAGGTAATACAGCAATATAGAGATTTTTTTAAGTATTGAAAAGGATGTGGAGGAATTGGATAGAGTGCAGAAAAGATTCACAAGAATGATTCCAGGGATGAGGAACTTCAATTATGAATACAGATTGGAGAAGTTAGGACAGTTTTCTTGGAGAAAAGAATAAGGCTAAGAGACGATTTAAAAGAGGTATTCAAAATCATGAGGGTTCAGGACCAAGCAGAGAGGGAGAAGCTGTTCCCACTTGTGAAAGGATCGAGAAAGAGAGGGCACAGCTTTGAAGTAATTGGCAAAAGAAGAAAGAGTGATATGGGGAAAAACAGTTTCACACAGCAAATGGTTAAGGTCTCGAGTGCACTGCCAGAGGTTGTGGTGGAGGCAGGTTCAATCGAAACATTCAAAATGGAATTAGACTGTTATCTGAAAAGGAAGAATGTGCAAGATTAGGGGGAGGAGGCAGAAGAATGGTACAAAGTGAATTTCTAATTTGGAGAGCTGGTGCTGACATGATGGGCCAAATGGACTCCTTTGGTGCTGTAAACATTCCTTGATTCTGTGATAATCTAATTTTCCAGTTACTGGGTAGAAAGCAACAGTGATGAAGGCTGAGAGCAAGAAGTTTGCTCAGAGATGCTTTTGTACATGGGAAGTGAGGGGCTTAAAGAGAAGGGAAGGACTAAAAACATTTTCTATCCAAAAGTACATCATTGCTTAAAGTCTGAAAAAATGGCTTGCAGAAGCAACTGCACAGTCTCTGTCTTATGAGGAGTATTATCAAATCAATCAATGAGATTACCCTGAATGTAAAATTAAAAAGAAGAACTTTAATTACAACGCTTCTATAGCGAAAATTGTACAATGAAATGGAGTGGCACTGTTATAACAACTCTGGGACAAGAGATTCAGACTGTTGAACTAAGCTTTTTTTTCTCTGAAAGTTATAAGCGATCCATACTAAAATGAGAATAGACAGTCCTAATTTATTTTCCAGTGGGTGCAAGCCCATAGCACAAAACTCCATATTCCGGCAATAGTTGGCAAATTCACTCAGGGAGGCCACAAGAATAGTTGGTGTAAAGAAAGGGAAAATTCAAAAGATACAGTTGAGGTGGTCTTCTGAGGTTGAGGTTGAATCATATTAGTAAAGCAGCGGGAATGAAGTTTTAATCTTCACTTAATCTAAGTATACTCTGACTAGAAATGTTCAGTGCTGACACTTGCATGCCAAATGTAGGAAAATCTTTGGATAAGATGTTCAACTGAGGAGTTCAGGGTGATATAAAAGTGTAGGAGAGCTCCCTCAGTGTCCTAGACAACATTTACCCATCAAGAAATACTACTAATTACTAAAACAGGTTATTCAGTCATTTATCTGGAAGTTCTTTGTGAACTTCACTATGTGCAAAGTGTCTGCTGCATAACAACAGTAACTTCATAAAAAACTTCAGTGGCTGAGAAATACTTTAGGATGACGCAATGACATGAGAAAAAACACTATTTAAAACTGCAAATATAAAATCGCTTACAATTGTTGCAAATATCTGACTTCATAATTCATACGTTTCAGAAATGTTTAAAATTCATTTGTGGGATGTGGACATCACTGGCTAGGCCAGCATTTATTGCCCATAACTAATTGCCCTTGAGAAAGTGGTAGTGAACTGCCTTCTAGAACCGCTGCAGTCTCTGGGTGTAGGTACACCACAGTGCTGTTAGGGAGGGAGTTCCAGGATTTTTACCCAGTGACAGTGAAGGAACGGCGAAATATTTCCAAGTCAGGATGGTGAGTGGCTTGGAAGGGAACTTCCAGTTGGTGGTGTTCCCATGTACCTGCTGCCCTTGTCCTTCTAGATGGTAGTGGTAGTGGGTTTGGAAGGTGCTGCCTACGGAGCTCTGATGAGTTTCTGCAGTGCAACTTGTAGATGGCACACACTGCTGTCACTGTGTGTCAACGGTGGAGGGAGTGAATATTTGTGGAAGAGATGCCAATCAAGGGGGCTGCTTTATCCTGGATGGTGTCAAGTTTCTTGAGTGTTGTTGGAGGTGCATGTCAAGTGGATAGTATTCTATCACACTCCTGATTTGTGCCTTGTAAATGGTAGGCAGGTGTAAGGGAGTCAGGAAGTGAGTTACTCGCTGCAGGATTCCTAGCCTCTGACCTGCTCTTGTAGCCACAGTATTTATTTGGTGAGTCCAGTTCAGTTTCTGATCAATAACTCCCAGGATGTTGATAATGGGGGATTCAGTGATGGTAATGCCATTGTCAAGGGGCGATGGTTAGATTCTCTCTTGTTGGAGATGGTCATTGCCTGGCATTTGTGTGGCACGAATGTTACTTGCCACTAATCAGCCCAGGTCTTGCTGCATTTGAACATGAGCTGCTTCAGTATCTGAGGAGTTGCAAATGGTGCTGAACATTATGCAATCATCAACGAACATCCCTATTCCTGACCTTATGATAGAAGGATGATCATTGATGAAGCAGCTGAAGATAGTTTGGCCTAGAACACTACCCTAAGGAACTCCTGCAGTGATGTTCTGGAACTGAGATGATTGACCTCCAACAACCACAACCATCTTCCTTTGTGCTAGGTATGACTCCAACCAGTGGAGAGTTTTCCCCTGATTCCCATTGACTCCAGCTTTGCAAGGCTCCTTGATCCCACACTCTATCAAATGCTGTCTTGATGATGAGTGCAGTCACTCTCACCTCACTTGTGTCTGGAGTTCAGCTCTTTTGTCCAAGTTTGAATCAAGAGTGTAATGAAGTCAGAAGCTGAGGGAACCTGGCAGAACACAAACTGAGCATGTTGAACACCACTTGGAAGAAGCACTGAGAGTGGCAAGGGCGCAGGCCGTCCATCACCAAGAGTGGCTTAGTAGCACCACCACAGACCGAGCTGGCTGAGTCCTAAAGACATAGTTGCTAGACTGCATCTGCGGCAGGTGGTCAGGGAACCAACAAGAAGGAAAAACACACTTGACCCTCACCAACCTGTCTGCCGCAGATCATCTGTCCAAGACAGTATCGGTAGGAATGACCACCACACAGTCCTTGTGGAGGTGAAGTCCCGTCTTCACATTGAGGATACTATCTATCATGTGTGGCAAATGCCGCTTGATTGCACTGTTGATGACCCCTTCCATCATTTTACTGATGACTGAACATAGACTGATAAGGTGGTAATTGGCCAGGTTGGATTTGTCCTGCTTTTTGTGTACAGGACATACTTAGGTGATTTTCCACTGCCGGGTAGATGCCAGTGCTGTCATACTGTACTAGAACACAAGTCTTTATTACTATTGCTGGAATATTGCCAGGGCCCATAGCTTTGAAGTATCTAGTGCCTTCAGCTGTTTCTTAGTATCACGTGGAGTGAATCCAATTGGCTGAAGACTGTCATCTGTGATGCTGGGGACCTCTGGAGAATGCTGGGATGAATCATCTATTCGGCCCATCTAGCTGAAGATTTATGCAAACGCTTCAGCCTTATCTTTTGCACTGATCTGCTGGACTCCTCTGTCATTAAGGATGGGGATATTTGTGGAGCCTCCTCCTCCAGTGATTTGTTTAATTGTCCATCACCATTCATGACTGGATGTGGCAGGACTGCAGAGCTTAGATCTGATCCATTGGTTGTGGAATTGCTTAGTTCTGTCTATCGCTTGCTGCTTATGCTGTTTGGCATGCAAGTAGTCCTGCGTTGTAGCTTCACCAGGTTGACACCTCATTTTTTGGCATGCCTGGTGCTGCTCCTGGCATGCCCTCTTGCGCTTTTCATTGAACTAGGGCTGGTCCCCTGGCTTGGTTGTAATGGTATAGTTGGGGATATGCTGGACCAGAGGTTACAGATTGTGGTCGGTACAATTCTGCTGCTACTGATGGTTCAGAGTGCCTCATGGATGCCCAGTCTCGAGTCGCTGGATCTATTCGAAATCTATCTCATTTACCACGGCAGTCATGCCACACATGATAGATAGTATCCTCAATGTGAAGACGGGACTTCACCTCCACAAGGACTGTGTGGTGGTCATTCCTACCGATACTGTCTTGGACAGATGATCTGCGGCAGACAGGTTGGTGAGGGTCAAGTGTGTTTTTCCTTCTTGTTGGTTCCCTGACCACCTGCCGCAGATGCAGTCTAGCAACTATGTCTTTAGGACTCAGCCAGCTCGGTCTGTGGTGGTGCTACTAAGCCACTCTTGGTGATGGACGGCCTGCGCCCTTGCCATTCTCAGTGCTTCTTCCAAGTGGTGTTCAACATGGACGAGTGCTGATTCATCAGCTGAAGAGGGACAGTATGTGGTAATCAGCAGGAGGTTTTCTCATCCATGTTTGACCTGATGCCATAAGACTTTATGGGGGCCATAGTTTTAGGAAGTGTCAAATGCAAAATAAATGGAAATCTGATTGAGAAACTGATAAACAACCCTGAAGTAAGTACAATTCAAACAGACCTCGGGTCTGTTTCAAAATGTAACCTGTGTTTATTTCATAAAATTAGAGTTAGTTGGGAGAAAGTGGAAACAATGGTGACACATCTTTGAGCTTTTGTTAGGGACAGGAGGTCTATAATTATTTTAATAAGGGATTTGAATTATTCACGTAGTTCCCAAATCAAAGAAGCTAAAAGCACCTTTGTAAACAAGGGAGTTCCTTGGTGGAACCAGGAAGTCTGGAGAGAGGGCTGTTAACTCCATTAGAGATATAAATTAGTCATGTGGGTCCCAGAATCAAAAGGTTTGGTTCTGAAAGTAAAAGATAATTGCTGAAAAAAGAGACATGTCAAAGCTTTTTGGCTTGCACTCATCAGGACACTTCACAAGAATACCAATATAAGGGGAAAACAAAAATTAACTGCCAAGCATTGTTTGAAGTTTAAGCAGCTCGACCCTGACTGATCAAGGCATTGCCCTGAGCAATGAGTCAGTGAATGGCTGTCACTTATTTTGTTTAGCTGAAACAGGCGCAATGTGTGTACATTTCCTTTCTGTCTGCAAAGAAGAAGACCCTGTGTATTAGTATGTGTAGCCTCCAGTACAGGCAAATGCACCACACTGCGAGCCCAACTGACAATCTTAAATTGGTTGACAGCATAATTTTTAGCACACTGAGGATTGTTCAGCAAATTGGTATTCTCATGAAGTGTCCTGATGAATGCAAGATGAAAAGCTTTAATGTCTCTTTTTTCAGCAATAGTCAAGTTTTGTACTACCAAACGACTATTTAAAAGATAATTGGTTTACATTTCTGGTTGGAATATCCCAAGTATGCCACATTGTCATGGAGATGGGCTATCATGGAAATGGGCAGTCATGGAGATAGGCTGTGGGGGTATGGGAGGTTCCTTTGTTTTATTTATGTGTATGTATGCGTGTGCACGTGCGTGTATGTGTTTTTGCTCACAGAAACAACAGTCAACAGTTCAGTCAGGGAATAGACACAGTTGCAGCTCATTGAGTCAGAAGAGCAAGAGAGAAATGTTAGCCAGGTCTGCATCTCAAGCAGAGAAAATACTAACTTAATTGTTAACCGCATGGAATGCGGGTGGGGCTTGCACTCAGTTTGGAGACAGAGTTCATGAGGGTAAAAAAGCTGGAAGATTTGCCTAACCTGGAGATAGAGGAAAAAATCTATGGTAACCCTAATAGGAAACAAGCAGGTAAGTTGGAGAAGGCAGAGAGAGAGAGAGAGAGAGAGAGTCTTCCATAAGCTGTGAAGCAATTTGTGTTTGTCCAAAGGCAGGACAAGAAACACAGAGGCCAATAAGAACCAGGGGTGTTCTTGATTTTTAAATCACTGAGCACGAATGCAGTAAAGCCCAAATCATGAGCTGAGAAGACCACAGCTGTGACGTTTTTAAAAAAAGTTGGAGGATTGCTTAACCAAAAGCAAATGGAAAGATGCCCATGAAATCTCATTCCTCAGGGAATAGCTGAAACACTAAGGAAAAATTAAAGTGAATTCTGGAGAGTTGTGGCCATACTTGGTTTCGTTCCAGAAAGAGAAGTGAATGGATCCCCAAGACCTCATGAGCGTATAAGGGAACCCTTGGGTGGAATTAGCAAGTAAAAAGGGAAATTAGGTTTACTAAGTCTTGACAAACCATAGTGTTAAGTTAGTAATACTTAATTGGTTTAATTTTGTTAATATATAATAAAGGTTGTTTTCTTTAAAATAAAGATAAATGATAGCCAGGCCTGCACCTTAAGCAGAGAAAATACTAACTTTATTGTTCAACATGCAAAATGCGGGAGTGAGCTAGCACTCAGTTAGGAGGCATAGTTCATCGAAGAAAAGAGGCTGGAAGATTTGCCTATCTTGGAGCTAAAGGAAGAAACCTTCAGTGGCCCTCAGAGTGAAAATAAGCTCTGAGTCAGGCAAAGAGAGAGAAATCTGCCAGGAGCTGTGGAACAGCGGTGGACAAGGTGAGTAGAGCTATTAGAAACCAGGGGTGTTTCTAATTTTCTATCAAAGTCACTGTGCAGGAATGGCACATGAAGTTTAGGCTTGAGCTGAAAAGTCCCAGACCTTACAAGGCATCTGTGAAAAAGTTTGGAATTAGTTCCAATAAAGTGGATGACTTTCAAGAACCTGATAAGTAGCCAAAGACTTTCTGGGGAAGTCATAAGGCAAAAGGGAAAACTGAGTTGAGAATTTTAGTTTAAAGTACGTGTGATTTTGTTTTATGTTTTTTGATGCAAAGTATAAGTGATTACCTGAGGCAGTGTTTATTTAGTAATTTTTGCTTTACTTGATTCTTATATAGTAAAATTAATTTGTTTCAAAGGTTGGGATCTTGTGGCTTTATTCTTTCAGTAAATAACTGGGTGTTTATTTCTATTTAAATATTAACAGTCTCTCCAGGGATCATAACAGAATTTGACAAAAAGTAAAAGTTTTAAGGGAAAAAATATCGTGGATATAGAAGTATACAATTTTTGGAATTAATTTTCCCATTGCCAGGAACCACATCATCAATATGACTGACTGCACTAACTTGATTTTCAACCTGTTGATATTATGGGACATTCCCAATATCACTTCATCCCATGACAGCTATGATTTCTATCCCATTCCTCAGGCATCTCTCACATTTATCATAACTAAAGCCTTATCCTCAATGGTGCAAAGTTTAAGCTATATGCTGCAATGACAATTAGTACAGTAAGCTCCTCCAGAGAACCAAAACAACAAATCAAATGCATTAGTAACTCTGTTAGCTCATCCAATAGCATCTGTTAATGGGAGACGAACACTAAATGCAACAAATGTATTTCAGAGAAATTTTGAATATGTTAATTTTTTTTGAATTGGCATTAAGGGAGGAAATGCAAAACAAAACAGAATTGGTAGTGACAGTTCACTATCCCTCTTCAACACCAAAAGTTCTGCTGCCATAGATTAAATAAAGCAGGCATCATCCAGGATCATAGAAAACTCAAAAGGGTAGATTCTGCTGTTACGTGACAGTGCATAAGCGGGTAATAGGGAATCATCGCTCAATTTTACATCACTGTAAAAGAGGCTGGCAATTTGCTATTGCCCATTTTACATTATCGCACAATGTCAAAATCTAGCACATGGAATTCTCTCGGCACAATGAAGAGGAAAAAGGAATATTTCTCCCTTGTGCTCTGCCAGAATTTCTTGGGGGTTCACCTAGGTATGCTAATGAGTCCAGGATAAGGATCTTAATGAGATGGGAAGATGTGTTTCCAGCCAAATAGGGATGCTTGAAGAAAGGTTGTGCAAGGACTTGTATTGGTAAGTCTGCAGATTTGGTTCAAAACTGCATACAATACTCTGTAAAATATTAAATTACTTCCCTTGATCTAGACTCTATTCTGCTTTGAGAATTACAAAACATTTTTTTTAAACAGCTGTCAGACATTGGTTGAGGTCTTGAACAATCTATTAGCCCAAGACCCTGTCCAGATCCACCTTGGACAATATTTTGCTATTAATCCTATAATCCTCTTATCATTTCTATCTCCCAGTACAAACATCATTCTGCATCTGCCATTAACAACCAAGACTTCAACTACTAGGTCTCAAGGTCTGGAACTCCCTCAATAATCTTCTTTGCTTCTCTATGTCTCTTGTCCTTAAAACTACCTCTTCGGCCAAGTTTTTGGTCACCTGTCCAAATATCTCCTTATATGCTTCAGTTCAAATTTTGTCTGATAACATTCCTGTGACATGTCTTGGGATGATCTACTACATTAATGCAAGTTGCTATTGTTGTTGCAATTGTCTGCCCATAATCTGCAAAAAGTAATCCAGGTATTCCTTCACTAAATTAAAAACACCTGCTACTTTCTTCCAGATAATTCAGGAAAAAAAAGAGTTTTGAGTGCAATTGTCAATCTCTGTTGTACTCCACTGACCATAATTCTCCACTGAGTATATTTCCCATCTACACCGATACTCTGTTGCCTATCATCCAGCTAATTCTCAATGCATCTTTGGAGCAACCCTGTTGAATACATTTTAGAGAAAGCACTTTAGTGCAGATTACTTCTGGTCCATGGAATAACATGATTTATGTTTTGGTCTGAAATTCTGCATGCAATGAAGATATCCACCAGAGTGCTATACTGGGGAAGGAGCTTTGTTGCTTTGGCAATTTCCCACAAGGAGGAAGGGAAAATCAGAGTGAAAACCACCTTCCCTTTGCTCTCATGAAATTTCCAGCAACTGGTCAATACATCATTAATGGGGCTGGTCTGAAAAGAGGTCAATATTTTCTTCCCTCAACTTGAGATAGTGCATCACAGGAAAAGATCACAGAAAGGTGAAAGAGCAAGAAAAACCAATATGTTACAAGTTTTGTAAAATAAAACTTTAAATTAGTAAATTATAGAAGATCAAATTAGGGTTTTTTATATATTAGAATTGCACCATTGTAGCAAATGCCAGACAGTTGTAAAGAATATAGAGGTTTGCTCTTCTTGCAATTTCTTCCAAAGATGCTGCTTTTTAGTTAGCTGTACTCCCTGGAGGTGCTTTTGTTTGAATGAAATCTGGCCTCAGGCTACAATAAGTGTTTTTCAATTAGGGGTGTCACAATATAATGATATGAAGATATATCATGTGATATTAAGCCCATGATAATCATATCACTCACTTTTTCCATATCATAGTAATCATACAATAACATTATCATAATAGATAAACACGAAGGAAGGTTTTAGAATGCTGCTGTAAGAAATCATTTTTGTCCAATAAACAAAGTTATCATATTCTGACTTTTCAATATTAAACAATAATTACAGGATTGCTGAATGACAGATATTTGAATTGATACATATACATGACTAAGAATAGACCAAAGTCTTTTTAATATGCACAAAAGAAGTACAATCAAGGGGTTCATTCAAAACGCCTTCATTTCTTTATGATAGCAAAGTGATACGGCTAAGGTGGCAGATAGCCCAATAAGATAACAGTCAATGGCATTATAAATAATTTATATGAATTTTATCTTTATTTTAAAATATTCAAAACTAAAATAAGTACTTTATTAGTATTGATTAATTGATAAGTGAGGATTTGCTTTCATGAACTGAAACATCAAATTGCTGCACTCTTTGACTTTTGAAATGCACCCAAGCATGTTACAATGATCTAAATCCAAAATGTTTTTGCTAATTATATACTTTTGATCATGCTTTGAACTTAATGGACTTTTGGATAGTTCCAAGTAAATTTTGGAAGAGGAATTTTTAGATTCTGCTTTCTAATTATTCAAAAAGTCTCCTGGCAATTTAATCTAGTTGGTTTGTGAAAATCTGGTCATCTGATCAGGCATTTTATATTTATATATTTAAAGCAAATTGCCCATGTATTTTAAAAAAACATGCAACAGCAAATTAACCTGTTACAGCATTCACCTTTGACATGTTTTGATTAATTTTGCGGCAAAATGTTGTCCTCTTCCTCCAGTCCTGACATTCCCTCCTGCTGGTCATACCTTTAAGCAGAGAGCTATAGAAATTGCTAAATGTTATGAAAGATATTTGATGTGTATCTGATACTAGACTTCAAGTACAGTAGGAATTATTAAAATATACATATTTTGATACAAACTTCTTTAGCTCCTTGGGTCTAATTCACAAGGCAGACCCGACAATGTGATCAATGCTGTGCCCATTTTGAAGATGTCAAGTTCTGCTGAAACATCTTCCCAATCTCATTAGAAAAAGTCCAAATTTAAAATGGACATAAATGGGAATAGATCAATGTAAACAATTGGAGTGCAAGTGGAATCCATATTAATATGTTTCTTCTGAATCCAAAAAATTAAGTTTCAACTCACTTAACCATCATTCATGTACATCAAATGAAACTTGTTTAAGACCCTGTGGTCAGGGGGGAAGATTCTCAATTTTAAATGTGACTTATAATTTGCCATAAATATGAATCAAGAGATACGGACCTCAGTTAAGATAATTTATTTTAAAACACTCAAAGAATTACAACTAAAAGACCAGAAAAAATGATTTCTTGCTGAAAAACTGAATGTAATATTGAGACACTCCCTGAACAAGTGCAATTGGAAGATACTCACAGTTTTTTTTTACAGCTTGGGAGTGGCCAGTAGGATTGATGGAGAAATGCCCAGCCTCCAGTACGGATCGCTAGAAAACAGCATTTTTTTTTTCCACCAATCATAGGCTGTCCCCTTTACATAAAGCAGGAAATACTCAGTAAATCAGGCAGTATCTCTGGAGAAACAGTTATGTTTCAGGTCAATGACCTGTTGTTAAACTTTGGACATCCCTCTTTTCCACTGATGTTGCCTGAACTGCTGAGCATTTTCAGCAAGTTTTGTTTTTATTTCAGATTTCCAGCATCTGCAATATTTTGCTTTTTATTTATGTTCCCTTCATCCTTATTCTATCTCACATTCATGCCATCACTAAAGCTGTCTATTTCTACCTCAGTAACATCAACCAACTTAGCTCATCTGCTGCTGAAACCCTCATCCTACCTCTAGACTTGACCAATTCAATGCACCCCTGGCTGGTCTGCCACATTCTACCCTCCATAAACTTGAGGTTAGCCAAAACTATGCTGCCCGGGCCTTAATTCACAGACAAGTCCCGTTCTCCTGTGCTCGCTAATGTATATTGCCTCCTGGTCAAGCAACATCTGGATTTTAAAATTCTCTGTTGTTGTTTTCAAATCCCTCTGCAGCCTTTCCCTCCCTATCTCTGTAATCTCCTGCAGCCCCACAATGTTCAGAGATATCTGAGCTCCTCTAATTCTGATCTCTTGTCTATTTACAATTATAATTGTTACACTACTGGTGCCTTCAGTTGCCTTGGCCCCAAGATCTTGAATTCTCTCCATACACTTCTTCACCCCACTTCCTCCCCCACTTTCCTCACTTAAGATACTCCGTAACACCTACTTCTTTGACCAAGCTTTTGGTCATCTGATCTAATATTTTCTTATGTGTGATATTTTGTTTTATAATGCTGCTTGGAAGATTCATAACATTAAAGACACTACATAAATCTAAGTTGTTGCTGTTGTCGTCTCCTACCACCCGATCAATTTCGAATCCTAGTCTATTTTAAACAGACAGACAATTGAATATTACAATCTTGAAAACATACCAGAGTAAATGACATTTTAAAAATAATTATTATATAAAATTAATGTTCACAGATTTTTTTTGCAGTCCCATTCATTCAGTAATGGTATGGCTCATGTTGTTGATGCACAAAGACATTAGCACTGAAGGATTCACAGTCATTCACTGTAAGATTATCAAGTTATATCCAGGGAGACAATGTCTCCAATTAAAGTTAACAGATTGCAATTCTCAATATGGGCAGCATTCCCACTACCATTCCTTAGTAACATTCATTGCATTTACATCTATTAAAACAATTTAAATGTTGTCTTATAATATTTATTAAAGTGAGAAAATACCAACTTGCTCATTTTTAAACTATATTCTGCCTTTTTAAAAGGTCAATGGAAAAGGACAGCCAAACAAGCATCTTTACTCTGAGAAAGTTAAACGTTTTTGTTTTCCATATATTCACTTTAAAGTAATATAAACCACAGCCAAACACTGAAGCCTTCTAAAGAGCTACGAATGTCAGAAACTGACAAGCCTAATCAATCAGTCAGGAGTGATGCTATGTTAACATACAGCCAATCAGACTGATGGATGTACAAATTTGTCAGTTATTTCCTAGCTAATCTTTAAAGATTAAAATATATAGAATGCATACAGGCATACACATACACACACACAAATCATCACTGTTTGATTTTCATTCAACATACATATTTGCGAAGTAAAGTGACAAAAGCTTGCTTATATTAAACATGAACTGAGAGTTTGAGTAAAAATAAATATTTCTAAAAAGTTGTAAAGAGACTGTGGCTTTAAATGAATTTGTCCCTTATTTACCCTTGGCTTTTGCTCTTGCTCAGGGAAGAATGGTGCTGGTCTGCTGTAAGATCTAAAAGCACCATGCCCCAGCAATCAAAGCACAGCTTTCAGGAGAATGTTAGAGTCAGTACTGAATGCTACACATTTATCAAACCTACGAACCTTGCTGACGGAGCGAATCCTTCCATCATTACAGCCTCTCAGTATAGGATACATATGACTAAGCCAGCCTTCATTTTTACAGATTAATATTCTCTCTTTCAACCTTCACACTGTGATAAATAGGCAAAAGAGACAAAAGGAGATAACAAAGTGAAAGAAAGAGCAAGAGTGCGAATACAATTCATAATAAGTTAAATAAGGAAAAATGAAGTAGAATAATTTAGGGTCCAAGTATCAAAAAGTTAAAAATGATTGTTTTGAGGATTAATTGTTCTGTTTTTTACTAAGTTGTTTATGTTCTTAGACCATAAACTATATAACAAGATGTCACTTCTAATATATTTTTGTAGATATCAACTTGATAAACAAAATTAAACCTTTAAAGAATATTTCAACAAATTAGAGTGGGCAGAAACTCAACGGGCATACACTATACATTAAATTACTTACTGATAAGATAGCATCAAACAATCTTTTCTCAAAGATATATATTCATATTTAGTCTGTAATATCACTTTGTTTAAAGAAGAAATTGTATTTATGTATAGATAACCCGAACCAAGGGAAAGAATATGTTCTCTTATTTACTACTGATAGCAGAAACATTGGTCTGGTTAGAAACTGATCAGGTGAAGTGATTTTTCCTGCTTTGGGTATTAGATAAAACACATAAAATGAAATCATGATTCAGCAACACAGCTGTGGACATGACATAATGTCACAATTATGAAGCTTACAAGATTATAATATTTTGGAACTGTAGCTTTAAAGTTAGAGTAAATGAAGGGGGTCATGTGACCTGCTTATAAGTCTATCTGACAGTAAGCCTGGGTGGTTTGATTGTTAGAGATCAAAGGAAGGTTTAGATAGTTTTACTGGGAAGGAGAGAAAAGGTATGTACTCTCGGAGTCAATGACAGCAATTCTGAGTTTACTATGGGTAGACTCTAAGTCCCCCAAAGTCCCAGAAAGGTGTTGAAGGCACCAAATTGTAAACAGTTGTGCTGTAAACTGTGCATTTATTTATAAAATGAAAATGAATTGGGGTCAAGGATAGTTAATTAGCATTTCTATCTGAATGCAAGGTTAATGTGTTCTGATGATGTTACTGGATAGAAATTTGAGGGACAGAATATATCTGCACTTGGAGAGACATGGATTGATCAGGAATAGTCAGCATGGATTTGTTAAGGGGAGGTCATGCATGACAAATTTGATCAAATTTTTTGAAGAGGTAACCAGGAATGAGGAGGTAACCAGGAATGTTGATGAGGGTAATGCATTTGATGTGGTCTACATGGACTTTAGCAAAGGCTTTTAATAAAGGCCCTCATGGCAGACTGGTCAAGAAAGTAAGAGCCCATGGTATCCAAGGCAAAGTGGCACATTGGATCCAAAATTGGCTGAGAGGCAGGACGCAGAGGGTGATGGTAGAGGGATGTTCCTGTGACTAGAAGTCTGTTTCCAGTGGGGTTCCACAGGGCTCAGTGCTGGGGCCCTTGCTGTTTGTGGTGTACATAAATGATTTGGACTTAAATGTAGGGGGCATAATCAAGAAGTTCGCAGATGACACGAAAATTGGTAGGGTGGTAAATAGTGAGGAGGATAGCTGTAAATTGCAGGAGGCTATCAATGGATTGGTCAGGTGGGCAGAGCAGTGGCAAATGGAATTCAACCCGGAAAAGTGTGAGGTAATGCATTTAGAAAGGGCTAACAGGGCAAGGGATTACACTATGAATGGTAAGACCCTGGAAAGTACTGAAGATCAGAGGGATCTTGGTGTGCATATCCACAGATCCCTGAAGGTAGCGGGGCAGGTAGATAAGGTAGTTGATGGCAGATGGGATACTTGCCTTTATTAGCCGAAATGTAGAATACAAGAGCAGGGAGGTTATGCTGGAACTGTATAAAGCGCTGGTTAGGCCACAACTAGAGTATTACGTGCAGTTCTGGGTCACCACATTATAGGAAGGATGTGATTGCACCAGGGAGAGTGCAGAGGAGATTTACCAGAATGCTGCCTGGGCTGGAGGGTCTGAGCTATGAGGGAAGGTTGGATAGGCTGAGGTTGTTTTCCTTGGAGCTGCGACAGTTGAAAGGGGACCTAATAGAGGTGTAGAAGATTATGAGGGGCATAGATAGGATGGATAAGAAGGCACTTTTTCCATTAGTAGAGAAGTCAATGACTAAGGGGCATAGATTTAAAGTAAGAGGTAGAAGGCTAAGAGGGGATTTGAGGACAAATGTTTTCACCCAGAGGGTGGTGGGAGTCTGGAACTCACTGCCTGAAAGGGTGGGTGAGTCAGAAACTCTAGTAACATTTAAGAAGTATTTAGATATTCACTTGTGTTGCCATACCCTCCAAGGCTATAGGCCAAGAGCTGGAAAATGGGATTAGTGTAGTTAGATCTTTGTTGACCGGCGCGGACATGATAGGACAAATAGCTTCCTTCTGTGCTATAAACGTCTATGAGTTCTTCAAACAGGGAATGATACAGCTTTATCAGCTCTACGTTACTGGAATTTATTATCAAGGATGGAGTCATTGAGCACATGATTAAGTATCAGCTGATCAAGGAAAATCAGCATGGAATTCGAAACACAAAAAGGTCAGCCATGATCCTATTGAACAGCAGAGCAGGCTTGAGGGGCTGAATGGCTTACTTCTGTTCCTATTTCATATGTTCGTATTTGTGATGGTAGGTCATATCTGCCTGATCAAGTTCAATGAGTAAGTCACTTGCATGTCGATAGGAGAGGGTTTATGAATGTTATCTGTATGGACACATAAAAGAGATTCATGGCAAAAATGAGAGCACATGGAATTTGAGGTAACCATATGATGTGCATCTGAGGGTAATTGGTTGTGAGCTGGGAGACAGAAAGTAAAGATAAAGGCTTTGTTCTTCTATTGGCAGAATGTGACAAATGCTGTTTATCACACTGCCCTTTGGCTGACCTCCTAATGTATTTTATTGTTGCAATCCCCGCAGAGACCGATACATTTAAAAAGAAATTCGAATTTCCAATTAATACCTGAATAAGATGATACAAGAAGATTTCATGTTTTAAACATTCTACTGTAACAAGTGAGTAAAAAATTATTGACTAAACACCATTTTTGTAGGCAATTTATACTTTAAGCTAAATAAAGTGGCATTCCCTTCTATACTTATCACCCATTGCACTTTCCACAGAATTGCAGGCTTTTTAGCAAACACTCCATAGTTGCTCCCATCTTCAAATGGGTTCCCCTCTTCCTGTTTCGCGAAGTAGTAACTTTGAATGACCATTTCCAGGTACTTTCCTCAGTTTTCGGAGACTTCCGTAAATCCACCATCAGCAGTAAAGCCTGAGGAATAGCATTTGTCATATTCCGCCAATACGAAAACAAACCCTTTGAGCTGGATTTTTGTTGAGACAGAATGACTTGGGAGCCCTTTAAAAAAGGTGGGCAGGTCCCAATTCTGGAATTCCCAACCTCATTCCCGGGGTTTCCAATTTTTGGGAGTGCATTTTAATGGTGCAGGCATGTTTGGGTTGTGAGCCTAAACTCTGCATTCCCAACCTGGCTGGCTCCATTGCTGTGATAGGCATGCCCTAGTCCTCCATAATTCTCATGGGTTTGGGCCAGCTTTTCAAAGAATCATGATTCACAACACCTCAGAGGATGGATGTCTGAGCTCCCAGCTAAGAATACATAATGAGGCTTGGCTGAAAGCCAAGTAATCCATTAGCCTGTTGAAGCACCTGACCCCCAGGAAAAACACTACTTGATTGACAGACCTGGTTTGCAGATCTATGCTATCAATTGCACAATGTTTATCTACACAAAATAAAGAGGTTCAAGTACTTGCAGTTTAAGCTAATGACACTTTAAATGGTCTGGATGATTTACACTTTATTGGGCTATAGTAAAGAGGAGTCCTTTTTAAAGAAAGTGGAAAGTTATCAATGGCTTTTTTAAAGCTTTTTAAACACACCCTATCATCACTATAGAGTTCATTGGTTCTATACAGTGTATAATGGATGGGCATGGAAGTGCCATAATTTGGCAGCGGGGGGCATTAGGTGCCATAGGGATGGTTGGGGGGGGGGGGGGGGGGGGGGCGGAATCCTTCGCATGTTGTGGATGACGGGCCATATGGAGTAGGTGGGGGGTATGAGGTGGCATGGGGAATATGTGGAGGTAGGGGTAAGGGTGTGTAAGGGCTGGAGGGCCTTTCTGTTTTTATCATAACTGGGATGAGGTCCAACAGTACCAAGGTGGCCCTTTCAAACAACCCGCCTCAACACCCAGCAGACCCTGTGGCCGCCTCCGAACTTTTTCCTGGTCAGCTGGCCTGACTGCAGCCCGCATGCACCCACTCCCCCAAAATGAAAATCCAATCCTTGCAGGCACTTTCTTCCAAGGCCGGCAGGCCAAGTCGGCAATTTTCCAGAATCCTGCTATCCACCCCGAGGATGAAAATCCAGCCCTGTATCTTTACTTTCTGTCTCCTGACTCACATCAAATTCCGTACGCTCTCATTTTTGCCATGAATCTCTTCTATGTATCCATTTTGACAACATTCATAAACCCTCTCATATCGACATGAAAGTGACTTTCTCATTGAGCTAGCTTAGGCAGACATGACCTAGCCATCACAAATCCATGCTGATTCTCTTTGATCAGTTAATATTCAATCATGCGCTCAGTCACTCTGTTCCTGAAAAATAGATTCCGGTAACGCACAACTGATAAGGTTGCATAGTTTCCTGGTTTTTCCCTCCCTTTCTTCTTAAATAATGAAGTGATATTTACAATACTCTAAACCAAAAGCACCATTTCAGAATCTGGAGAGCTTTAGAAAATTGTATAAATCAATACATTTGCAATTTCCTCATTTATTTCTTTTAACACCTTAGGGTATAAGCCATCAGGTCCTGGAGATTTGTCTATCTGAAGTCCCATTATTTTCTCCATCACCATTCTTTTACTTATATTAAATCTAAAAAGTTCCTCTTTTTGCCTTTATTTTAGATTCACTTGTACTGTTGATATTTTGTTCTCTTTCACCACTGTGAAAATTGATATAACTTACTCATTTATCATGTCTGCCATTTCCTTGTATCCATTTAATTTCACCTCTATTGAGCTTTAATAAGGCCAGATTCTCCTTTACCACTCAATGTATCTATAAAACTTTAACATCCCTTGCTAGTTTTCTCATATTCATTTTTTGCATCTCTTATTACTTTCTTCATAACCCTCTGTTGCTTTTTATAGCTCCTCCAGTCTGCTGGATGTCCACTTTTTCTTGCATTTGTGTAAGCCTTTTCTGTTTGCTTGACGGTGACATTTACTTTATTTGTTGACCATGTATTTTCAACTACACCACCGCAACCTTTACAAAAACAGAATTACCTGGAAAAACTCAGCAGGTCTGGCAGCATCGGCGGAGAAGAAAAGAGTTGACGTTTCGAGTCCTCATGACCCTTCAACAGAACCTTTGCCTTTTAGGGATATGTACTGGTTTTATATTGTACCAAATAGTCCCTTTGAATACTTCCCATTGTTGATCTGTAGGTTCACCCATTAACAGTTCAGCTCAGTTTATTGTGATTGATTCATTTCTCAACCATTTGAAGTTTGCATTATTTAAATTTAAAACCTTGGTTAATGACTCTCGCTTCTGCTTCTTAAACCTAATTATGATTTTAATCATATCACTGTCACTATCTGCAAGTAGTTGTCAGATCATTAACTATTGCTGGTTTGTTGTTCATCAGTAAATTCAGTATACTCTGTTCCATTGTCAGTTCTAAAACATAGCATTCTAGAAACAGCCCTTTGAAATTCATTTCCTTTAATACTCAAAATTGTTCTGCTGCTCCCAATCCATGTGAAAATTAAAATATCCCATTATAAACAGTGTTTTTGCTGTATTCTCCTTGATTTCTGTCCTTCCTTCTATGAGGAGATTTGCATCCATTTCTATGTGGCATGCTAGAACATTCCTTTAAAAAACTGTTTTCTATTGCTGAAGAAAAGACTATTTTTGTTCATCAGAAAATACTTTTTAAAAAAATTAATTCATGGGATGTGGGCATCGCTGGCTAGGCCAACATTTACTGCCCTAATTACCCTTGTTCAGAGGGCATTTTAAGACCTGTGGGTCTGGAGTCACATGGACAGCAGATTTCCTTTCCTAAAGGACATTAGTGAACCAGATGCGTTTTTATGACAATCGGCAATGGTTTTGTGGCCATCATCAGACTTTCAATTCTAAAATTTTACTGGATTCAAATTTCACCATCTGCTGTGGTGGGATTCGAACCCAGGTCCCCAGAGCATTACCCTGGATGTCTAGAATACCAATCCAGTGACATTACCACTACACCACCACATCCCCTTATGCCATATTTGTTGTTTCCCCTGACATACAATATATGTTGTTTTCCCTGACATTGGTATTTTCTTGTGAATTGTCCTCATGAGTGCAAGACGAAAAGCTTTGACAAAAATGTATCTTTTTCCAGCAATACTCAAGTTCTGTACTACAGAGCTTTTTCCAGTTCAAGTGTTGTACTAATATATTCAAGTAGTATTTTTTTATGGTGGGCTTCTCACAATAAACTAACTTGAATATCAATCCAAAATTAAATGCAAAGAAAACCCAAAAATGACCTCTTCTTACATTGCAGTTTAAAATGATATTGTTCAAAGACATCATTATAATGAAACAATGTATTGAATATTAGAGACAAATTTATCTGATAGTGAGTTTAACACTTCTTATGCAAGTGGCTGAATTTAAAAAAATATACATGTGGTGACTTCAACTAGGATTAAGGCAATATTTATCAGGCTTGTGATAACAGAAATGCTTAAATGAATTCCTGTTTAAACTCAATACCAGCAATGCATTAAACTAGATATAATTGCAATTATAGATATTAATGTAAATATTAATAATTGCAGTTATATATAGATTGATGCAAGGAGACAGTGCAGAGGAGATTTACCAGAATGATACTAGGAATCTGGGACTTCCGTTATGTGCAGAGGCTGCAGATGTTAAGGTTATTCTCCTTCGACCAGAGAAGGTTTTGGCGGTGGGGGGGGGGGTGGGGATGGAGAGTGGATTTTATAAATGTATTCTAAATTTTAAGGTAGTTTGGTAGCACCAATAAGGAGAAACTGTTTCCACTGGTGATAGGGTCAGTAACCAGAGGGTAAGTTAAGATAATTGGCAAAAGTTCTTATGTAGCATTATGTTATAATATAGAATGTATTGCCTGAAAGAGCGTTGCAAGCAGACACAATATTCTAAAGGTTATTGGATACAATAGGTGAAAAGGTAAAAAATTGGAGGACTATGGGGAAAGAGTAAGGAAGTGGGGCTAATTGGATAGCTCTTTCAAAGAGCCGGCATAGTCATGATGGGCCGAATGACCTATCTTCTGTGCTTTAAGATTCGGTGATTCTATGAAAAAGACAATACAGACTTACTTCCAAACATTTAAAAGACTGTTTTATTCTTGTTCAATCTACCTCTAGTTTCCATTGCAGCAATTCCACATATTACCATAGCTAGACAAGGTGGCTGAAAGCTAAATTTAAGTCAGCTCAGTGAAGGGCCACATGACTACCACTAGTCCTCTGGCAAATTATGGAGTATTCAATAGCTGTCATCAAAATACAGAATGATCTTTACAGTTTGAACAGGTCCTTATCTGAAGAGCTTCAATTGTTAAACAGTGTACCTTTTATTTTGACTCCCCACTTATCCCCATTACGAACTGCTTAACTAACCTTTAAAATAAATCTGTTATGGCTATAGGACATAAGGGTGATTAAAGCAGCAGCTATAGCAGAATCCTTTAAATCAGCTTGAAGTCAACCCACTCCAGCATGTAACCTTGTGCATCTTCGCTGTAGCTATTCATAGAGATTTTTAAAAAATGGCTCAGATAATTCATCTTTAAGATGTCAATTCTTAGAATGTAGGATTTTATTAAGGGAAAAAACACAAATGCTGAACCAGTTTTCAATAAGTTTTGTTTTCTCTTTATAATATTTTTGTTATTTGTGGCATACAGTTTTTAGATATACTGCTTCTGATACAGCACTCTTTAAATCTTAAATAGTAATTCATATCAAGCACACTGTTGGGCAAACATTATAAGTAGATTGCTTTCACACACAAAACATTTTATTTTAAAATAAGGCAAAAGCCAGTTTTATAGAACAATGTGGGTAAAATCCAGCATTATTTAATCACAGTTCAGTTGCTAAGTGTACTTACTTTTCCAGATTTTTTGCAGTATTTAAAGAAATTGTTGCCAAAGTTCAAATACTATGCAACTGGTCAGAGGAAGAAACACTCCATTACCATTGAATAAACATAGTTGGGAAAGAGTGATTGATCATCTTGTTGCATGTTAAGGGTGGTTTGAGAGGATATCCTCAAAATGAGGTTTATTATCCTCAAAAGAGTTTTCAGTCACTTAGAACACTTCTTTGAAATACTGGTGAGCAAATTAAAATTAGGAAATGCAAGATACAATACTGCATCATGGCATTATTATGAAAGTGTCTCTGACAGTCTGTGGGGTAAAAGTGTGTTACTAGAATTCTTCTGTCACTCAGACCCAATTTCAAATCCACACTGATGAAATCCATGCATCCTTTCTCTGGTTGTAACTGTCTTTAACTGATATTAACTTGAACCTCATGGGCCAATAACACAAAATGATTCATAATTTCCAATCATAGTTGTAGGGAGAATGGATGATGTGGGAAATACGAATGTTATAATGGTGCAGTTGAAGGTGGTTCTATTTGAGTCTGGGATTGAAGCATATTATTGGAGCAGTGCACCACTGATGGCGAAGCCTACAATTGTCTTGGTCCTCCTTTCTGAAACTTCCTCCCTAAGTGCTTCAACATTTTTATCTCTATTCTCTTAAAATCCACCCATCTCTTTGAACATGCTTTTGGTCATCTCTCCTAACTCTTACACTGCTCTCTGTTGCTATGTGGTGTCCACTTATTCTCAGTGGCAATTTCTCCTCTGTGAAGCACTGGACACATTTATTACGTTAACATTATACTGTACAAATATGAGCTGTTGTTGACGTTACATGACTGGAAAATGTTTGACATAGCAGCTAAATGTGAAAAAAGCAAAATTCACTACATAAACAAAGAATCTTTGTTCTAGATTCCCCCACGAGGGGAAACATCCTTTCAGCATTTACGCTGTCAAGCCCTTTAGAATCTTATATGCTTCAGTAAGATTAGCTTCCATTCTTCTAAACCCCAATGAATATAGGCCCAACCTACTCAACCATTCCAGATCAGACTATCCCTTCATCCCAGGGATCAATTGAGTGAATCTCCTCTGAACTGCCTTCAATGCAAGAATATCCCTCCTTAAATAAACTGTACTCAGCACTCTAGGTGTGATCTCACCAACATCGCGTACAGTTGTGCCAAGACTTCCTACTTTTATACCCCACTCTCCTTTTTTTATTCATTCATGTGATGTGGGCATCACGGGCTAGGCCGGCATTTGTTGCCCACCCCTAATTGCCCCTGAGAAGGCAGTGGTGAGTTGCTGTTTTGAACTGCTGCAGTCCGTGTGGTGTGAGTACACCTACTGTGCTGTTAGGTAGGGAGTTCCAGGATTTTGACTCAATGACAGTGAAAGAACGGTGATATATTTCCAAGTCAGGATGGTAAGCGGCTTGGATGGAACTTCCAGAAGGTGGTGTTCCTATGTGTCTGCCGCCCTTGTCCTTCTAGATGGTAGCGGTCATGGTTTTGGAAGGTGCTGTCTAAGGAGCATTGGTGAGTTCCTGCAGTGCATCTTGTAGTTGGTACACACTAATGCCACTGTGCGTGGTGATGGAGGGAGTGAATGTTTGTGGTTGGGATGCTAATCAAGCAGGCTGCTTTGTCCTGGATGGTGTCAAGATCCTTGAGTGTTGTTGGAGTTGCACTCATCCAGGCAAGTGGAGAGTATTCAATCACACGCTTGACGTGCCTTGTAGATGGTAGGCATGCTTTGGGGAGTGAAGGGTTGAGTTACTTGCTGCAGGATTTCTAGCCTCTGACCTGTTCTTGTAGTCACAGTATTTATATGGCTAGTCCAATTCAGTTTCTGGTCAATATGTTGATAGTGGGGGATTCAAAAATGGTAATGCCATTGAATGTCAAGGGGCAACAGTTAGATCCTCTCTTGTTGCAGATGGTCATTGCCTGGCACTTGTGTGGTGCAAATGTTACTAGCCACTTGTCAGCCCAAGCCTGGATATTGTGCAGGACTTGCTGCATTTGGACATGGACTGTTTTAGTATCTGAGGAGTTGCAAATGGTGCTGAACATTGTACAATCATCTGACCTTATGTTGGAAGGAAGGTCATTGATGAAGCAGTTGAAGACGGTCGGGCCTAGGAGACTACTGAGGAACTCGTGCGTTGATGTCCTGGAACTGCGATGTTTGACCGTCAACAACCACAACTATCAACTAGGTATGACTCCAACCAGCAGAGAGTTTGCCCCTAATTCCCATTGACTCCAGTTTTGCTAGGGCTCCCTGATGCCACACTCGGTCAAGTGCTGCCTTGATATCAAATGCAGTCACTCTGAACCTCACCTCTGGAGGTCAGCTCTTTTGTCCATGCTTGAACCAAGGCTGTAATGAGGTCAGGAGCTGAATAACTGTGGCCGAACCCAAACTAAGTGTCAGTAAGCAGGATGCTGCTAAGCAAGTGCTTCTTGATAGCACTGTTGTTGACCCCTTCCATCACTTTACTGATGATCAAAAGTAGACTGATGGGGCGGTAATTGGCTCAGTTTCATTTGTCCTGCTTTTTGTGTACAGGACATACCCGGGCAATTTTCCACATTGCTGGGTAGATGCCAGTGTTGGAGTTGCACTGCAACAGCTTGGCTAGGGGTGCAGCAAGTTCTGGAGCACGTCTTCAGTACAATTGCTGGAATATTGTCAGGGCCCACGGTGTTTGCACTATTCAATGCCTTCAGCCGTTTCTTGATATCACATGGAGTGAATTGGATTGGCTGAAGGCTGGCACCTGTGATGCCGGGTACCTCTGGAGGAGGCCAAGATGAATCTACTCGGCCCTTCTGGTTGAAGATTGTAGCAAATGTTCAGCCTTATCTTTTGCATTGATGTGCTGGGCTCCCCCGTCATTGAGGGTAGGGATATTTATGGAGCCTCCTCCTTCAGTGAGTTGTTTAATTGTCCATCACCACTCACCACTACATGTGGCAGGACTGCAAAGCTTAGATCTGATCCATTGGTTGTGGAACTGCTTAGCTGTGTCTATCACTTTTATCACGTGCTGCTATGCCGTTTGGCACGCAAGTAGTCCTGTATTATAGCTTCACCAGGTTGACACCTCATTTTTAAGTATGCCTGGTGCTGCTCCTGGCATGCCCTACTCACTCTACTCACTCTTCATTGAACCAGGGTTGATCACCTGGCTTGGTGTTAATGATACAGAGGGGGAATATGCCAGGCCATGATTGTGGGTGAGTAAAATTCTATTGCCTTTGATGGCTCACAATGTGTCATGGTGGCCGAGTCTTGAATTGCTAGGTCTGAATGAAATCTATCCTGTTTAGCATGGTGGTAGTTCCATACAACGCGATGGAGGGTACCCTCAACGTGAAAATGGAACTTTGTCTCCACCAGGACTGTGCTGTGGTCACTCCTACTGATACTGTCATGGACAGATGCATCTGCGGTAGGCAGGTTGGTGAGGATGAGGTCAAGTATGTTTTTCCCTCTTATTAGTTCCCTCAACATCTGCTGCAGACCCAGTCTAACAGCTATGTCCTTTAGGTCACGGCCAGCTCGGTCTATAGTGGTGCTACTAAGCCATTCTTGGTGATGGACATTAAAGTCCCCCACCTAGAGTACATTCTGCGCCCTTGCCACCATCAGTGCTTCCTTCAAGTGGTGTTCAACATGGAGGTGTACTGATTCAGCAGCTTAGAGGACACAGTACATGGTAATCAGCAGGAGATTTCCTTGATCATGTTTGACCTGATGCTATGAGACTTCATGGGGTCCGGAGTCGATGTTGAGGACTCCCAGGGCAATTCCCTCCCAACTGTATACCACTGTGCTGCCACCTCTGCTGGGTCTGGTGGTGTCAGGTACATTACCTGTAAGGTATGATTCCATGAGCATGACTATGTCAGGCTGTTGCTTGAATAGTCTGTGAGACAGCTCTCCCAATTTTGGTATTCGCCCCCAGATATTAACAAGGAGAACTTTGCAGGGTCGACAGTGCTGAGTTTGCCATTGTCATTTCCAGTGCCTAGGTCAATGCCAGGTGATCCGGCCACTTTCATTCCTTATTGGCTTGTTCTTAGCTGTTTTAAACAACTAAGTGGCTTGCTAGGCCATTTCAGAGGGCATTTAAGGGTCAACCACATTGCTGTGAATCTGGAGTTACATGACCAGACTAGGTAAGGATGGCAGATTTCCTTCCCTAAAGGATATTAGTGAACCAAATGGATTTTTACAACAATTAACAATGGTTTCATGGTCATCATTAAACTTTTAATTCCAGATATTTATTGAATTCAAATTCCACCACGTGCCATGGTGAGATTTGAACCCGGTCCCCAGAGCATTATCCTGCATCTCTGGATTACTAGTCCAGTGAAAATACTACTAGGCTACCGCCTCCCCTAAGGGCCAACATTCCTTAACAACCGAATTGGAGTGATGATATTGTGACTGTCTAGCTACACTTTAAAAGACTGAAATTAAAGATTGCTTCTGAAGACCACCTGACGCTTTTGTGTATTACAGAACATTATCTGGTCTAAGAGGACCCTGTTTCTGATAATGACTCAATGTTTGTCACCAGGATATAAATGAAAGCCCACTGACACCTTCACTGTTGAAAAAAAAGGGATTTGTCTTTTCAGACACAAAAGTCTACTGAAACCACAGTAAGAGAAGAATCTAACTGCTTAGTGGGATTGCCACAATATCTTATTTGACCATGACGTGACACTGTCAAGAGATCACATGATACAGTGGCTACCTTGGCTCCCTGATAAAGCTATAGCAGAAAATTCAAACTGCTTGGCAGGGAAACATCTTTAGAGACTTCAAGACCGACTTCCCTCAGAGTTTCCTGCAAAAAGCCATCCGCTGCTGCAGTCAATGAGCAGCCTAAGTATATACTGCAACACCTCGCATGAAGAACAAGGACTCTCTGCTCTAACCTGTTCCTCTACCAAGTTCACGTGAGTTCCCAACCTATGCCAGTTCTCCTACAACAGCCTTTGCAGCCACAGAGAAATCCCTACTTTTCAAGATCTTCACTCTAGCCAAAACATCAACTCCATCAGGAAACCTCGGGCCCACAAATAGAGACTGAGTTAAATTCCATTTTTATGATTACTGTTTTACCTTCAACTGTATTTAGTTTGTGTGTGTGTGATGGTATAGGTGAGGCATTTGAGTGAGACATCAAGCTTTCCTTTAATCTGCAGAGCAAGTGTGTATGAGAAATAAAGTACAATTCTTCATTTTTAAAAATACAAAAGCTTGCTGCTGGGTTATTTAAGTTGACTCAATGACTCTGAGAATAAGAAAATACACAAATCCACATACAAACATAGTTGATGACAGGCAATAAAATGTAATACCTTAAAATTGTCCATGACAATTCCATCTGCCTTCCTAATTATTTGCTGTACCTGCATGCTAACCTCTTGTGATTCATGTACGAGGACACCCAGATCCCTCTGTACAGTAGTATTCTTCAGTCTCTTTACATTCAAATAATATTTCTTTTGTATTCTTCCTAACAATGTGGACAACCTCACATTTTCCCACTTCATACACCATCTGTCAAATTTTTGTCCACTCATTTAGCACTCTTAATCCCTTTGCAGATTCTTAGTGTCATTCTTACAGCCTGCTTTCCTATCATCAGTAAATTTGGCTGTAATACACTCTGCCCCTTCATCTAAGTCATTAATACTGTTTGTAAATAGTTGAGGCCCCAGCACTGATCCCTGTGGCACTCACTTGTTACAGTTTATCAATCTGAAAATGACCCATTTATCTCCGTTGGTTAGCCAATCCTCTATCCACAAAAATATATTACCCCCAACACCGTGAGGTCTCATTTTGCGCACTACCCTTTTATGTGGCACCCTATCAAAGTGTACCAGTAGAGGGAGGTCAAAGTACAAAAAAAGAGATCTAGAGAACTTTTATAGTCAAGTGGTTCACATTGACTTCCTGTAGCGAAATAACTAAAACCACATTGTTTCAAACTGTACAAATTTCAAATTTAAAGTGTGATTTAACCTTATCTGTCTGCTGGAAATTGAGCATTTTGGGCAGTTAAAATCAGCCAGATTACTTACCTGCAGGAAAGCTATCAGCTCAGCATTGGACTGTTTAATATTGAAATATTAGCTGCTCTTCTGAGTCGGCAGCCAGGAACAGTGCCCAAAGCCAGTGGCGTCCTTCTGCACATATTCACACTTTTAACTTAGGGCTGGGTGAGAAGCTACCACAGCAATTCTGAGCATTAATCAGGCTTGAGAGTTAAAATAGTCTAGGCCTCATTGTTGTAGAAGTGGGTGAGCTTCCAACTTGCCTTGCTATCTACACACACACAGTTACGATCAGGGCTGTTCTATTTCATTTTCAAAAAATGTGTTTACTTATTAAGTTCCTTTCACATATCATACTATTCGCGTTTTATTACAACCAACAATAAAGGACAATAATCCTTCAGGTTCTTACAATACATACTCCAATGTTGACTTAATTTCTGTGTGAAACATGCTGGATTATTTGTCAATAAGGAGAAGAGACAGAAGCAGGCTTCTGTCAATTGTGATAATATAGGAACACATATATTATTGTTTCAATCTCCTAAACCCACTGCAAGAGTACAAGCCTGAAAGATATTCTTGGTGACAACAGCAGACAAATGCTTAACATTCTCTTCATACAAATTTTGGTCTATGATTTCAGGACAGGCATTATCCCATTGAAACTCAAAACATTCTAATTCTGGATGAAAATAATAGATAAAAGGATATCATATGAAAACATTAAGAAGTTAATCCAATGGTCTCTAGGTTGACTTCCAATCCTCCACCATCCATAAACTTCAGTTCATCCAACACTCTGCTGTACACATGTTATCCAACACAAAGTTCCATTCGCTCTTGCCCTTGCTGACCTAGAATGACTTCAAGTTCCTCAATGTTTTAAAAGTAAAATTCTTATCATTCTCCCTACTTCTGCAACCTCCTCCAACCCAACAACTAACCCACAATCCTAAACTGTCCATTCTTTGCATTGCAGCTGCTTGAATACACTACTTTCTCTTTCACTCATCACTTATACTCATACCTTCATCCACACACATTCCATTCTCTAGAATCCCCTCCTAAACCCCCTCTGCAAGTTAGTTGTATAATAATTAAGTATTTAATTGTATTCAGGTAGCGGACAATTACTGATGACTCACTTGTATTCCTATATACAGAAGTAGATTGAAACTGTGGTTGTTGGGTGTGGAGGTGCATATTTGTAATTCGTACCTTTGTAATTAAAAAGCTTAGGCTCCAGAAATATCCTTCACTGCCTGGCTTTCTAGAGTAGAACACTACCTCACCAACTTCTTCTCCTTTAAGACTTTCTTTAAAACATATCTTAAAAGAGATATTTGGATAAACTTTAAAGTTTATCATATTAATTACATTTTGGCCTAAATTCACAACATTGTATAAATAAAAATAACTTTCTGAATGAATACCATTTTATTAATACTAAGTCATCTTGGAAACAAGCACAATGCACAACATTTTGTTCACTTTCATACAAGAAAATAAGTTGTAGGTGATTAACGTGAGATTTGCAGTGTGTTCTTCCATGTAAGCTGACTGTGTATGGAAGAAACGTTCAGTCTATTGACAAATCCTACCCTCTGCCTAAGCAATTTCTGGATCTCACCATTATAAATTTGTAGTCAAAACGGCTGCTTGCCATCTGCAAAGTGACACATAAGCTCTTCCCTCTTATCTCTCTTAGCTGTATGTTAATCAGGACTCTGCTTAGTGCCTTCCTCATCTCAGTGTTATTATGCAGCTGCTGACCCTTTCTGACAGAGTCAACCTCCAGTCAATATTGAGGAAAGGTTGACGAGAAAGGACGAACATTGAAGGGTTAAGGAGAGGGCACTTACTAATACAAAATTCAGATATTTAGTCACTAGCTGAGTTGAATACAACTGAACACTTTTTACAAATAAAAAAAGCTATAATGATAGTCATCATCTTCTATAATTGTAAAGCATGCAGTCAATGAATATCTCAGCATTGAGTAAAAATGAGATACTAAAGTAAAATAAAATTTAATTCATCTCCATGGAAAATACATCTTTATTACTACAAGAGTCATCTCTTGGTAACTTTTGATAATACAGTCAAAGAAAATATTTTTAAAAATACACATAATTTAATGCAACTTCTCTCATTTACGGTACCATACTTGATGGCTTTGTAGGACTGAAATCCAACCTGAAATGTGTGACAGTACCAGAGATATTTGCCCCCCAACAAGCCCAAAGGCAGGTTTTCCATTTTTCAACTGGGCTTGTATGTCCTTTATTTTAAAATCATTAGGCAAACTAGTAAATTGAGGTATATAAAAAATATCAGTTACGCCTATGTAATAAGAGGTGATCTGATTTGGCAACCCAACCTTAAAGAATGTCAGTCAATACTTTATTATAAACTCTTTAACAAGCAGCCATTTTTTTGGAAAACTAAAAAAATCAGATTACTAAATTGATAATTCAGTCCAAGAACTATTGTGTGTGTTTATTATTTTGATAACATTTCACATTGCTTGGCTTTCTTAATGTGTAAAGCAAGAGAGGCAATACATACTATCATACTGAAAACAGAAGCATGGTTATAATGTTGCACAAGGAAACAAAAGGTTAAAATGGTTAATGACATCAGTATTATAATGTGACAGTCCACTCACGTCTTTAAATACGAAACCTGAAAACATGTGGATACAATGGAACAAGGTGGAAAGTGTTCCAGTCCTGGAGGGGAAACCAACCAAAAACACTGCAATAATACGTAATTTAAGGGTTAATGGAAGACTTGTGCCTTTGTCCTCTTACTTTCAAGCATTTTTTTTATTCTTCCCTGATTTAAGACTTCTCCTCTCTACACTGACAGTAAGGTATTTCTCTCCAGCAGATTATAAGTCACTCTGGGCTATTATTCAAGTACAAAGTCCTGGCCTCTCTGCATTTAGACCAAATATAATATCCTTCATGCATACATTATCTGTCTTCCTATTATCTGGTATGATTTCTGAATTAAATTTCAGCAATGTAATATTGGCTTGAAGAGAGAATTTCTTTATAGGCTAGTCAAAGGTTAAAATACCAATCAAAATAACATTGCATATGCACCAAGACATTTTAATATTCCTAAACCCTATGATTGTAAGGACATAATATTTTTTCCTGATTACCCCAAAGGCAACACATGCTTACAAGACAGCTACGGCAGAGAGAAACTTCAGAGTTCAGATGGTACATAATATCCTATTTAGCAGTGACACAAAAAGAAGATCCCAGTACCAGAATCAAACCAGGCTTAGAGCCATCAGCTCCTCATTTCAATGCAAATGGGATTGGCTATTAAGCATCTCTTAAGACCTCATCCTTGAAAACGATGCCTGCTACTCAAAGTACCTTTTTGAGATTAATCCACTTCTTGAAGTAATCAGGAACTGACAGACCCAAGTACTGGCATTGTCCTGGCAGCCTAAGAAAAAGAGAAAAATAGTTTGATTCTATTACAGTACAGGTCTTTTTATTAAGTTCTTATGGTAGTTGTATGATTATGGAGATAAGTTCATATCTAGTTGCCATCCAAGCAGCTAAGGAACTACTGAATAAAAAAATCTGTGATGTTGTTTTCTATCTTATAAACCTCACAAAAATCATCCTCATAATTTTAATATAACAAACAAAATATCATTTACATATTATAATACTGACATAATCTTTAGACACGAACAGAACTGTTTGTATCTTTCTTTGTAAGGGAGCTGAGTTCAGTTACATTGTTACATTGCCTTGCAACTATCTTTTTCTAACTGTACAGACCTAATGATGGCACTCATACACTATGAAGAAATGAAGCTGGTAGATTTAACACTTTCGAAATTGTTGTGGCCCACAACACAGAAATGACATACATAAAAACTATAAAAAAATAACAATTGCAATCCAGTTTTATGAACTTTAGTTATATCAGAGCTGAACATTGTTGCAATTGTTAAAATATTGTATTGTTTGTTGCAGGACTTCTATAAAATATGCATTGAAACATCATAGTACAGCTGAATTCTGATGGATTTAAATTGCATTTTTGACAGGCGCTAAAACGAATTTCCAGGCTTCCAAAACTTGTAGCTACTGCCTGAAGATGGTCCAGGAATAACACTTTGAATGAGTAGCACCTGAATATTTTGCAGTAGGACTTAAACTAATTATATCAAGGAAATTGATACTTCCCAGAGAAGCTCAGGTCAGTAACCAAATCAAATAGTTTAAATGTTGTCCTAAAATGTAAAACCAGCTAATATTCATCATCTGAACTCAGCTATCAGATTACTGTCTTAAATTTTGTTTGTGCACATTATGTACACCATAGCAAATGTACCTTATAGTTGTTCTTCTAACCACATCAGTGCAGTATTTCTGTTGAACTGAAAATATTTTAAAGGAGTAACAGTACAATATGATCCGATTATTTTTTTAATGGAAAATTTTAAGAACAGGCATGAGCTTGCACATAATATAAATATCTTTGAAGACACAAATTTCACATAGATAAAGTTCTAAAAGAAGGTTGATATGAAAACAATTACTTGAGACGATAACTCTCCATACTTATGGGCCATTCCAATAGAAAAGTAATATTTAGATCAAGGTTTCTACAGTGTATGTTTCTAAAACATGACCGATCTGTAATACTTGTAATTATTCAGCCCATTTTGTCATTCATGCTGCAATTGAATTTGAATTAATCACTTCAGTTTTACTGGAAGCTGTAACTGTACAAAAGGTGACTGACAAAATTCAGCACGCTAAAAAACAAAGAACATGCATAACTGGGCATCATTTTAAGCTAACATCAAGGTATTGTATATGTAATGATTTGAATGGGAGATGATCTGGCACATTGTGATCCTACACTTGGATTAGATATGGATTTTTCACGAGAGTCAATCTGAATAAAATATCAACTTAGAAAAAAACAGGATCCCTAATATCAGTTTCATAGACAGACTTGCTTTGAGTAGTGCAAACAATAACATTTATATAAATTAAATGTAAAGAGGCCTGTTTGTTAACTGCTAATCAAATAAATTGGTATATCATTTTTTAAATATCTTTCTCCACTTTTAAACTGCTTAACATTGAATTTGATAATACACATGGACTTTTAGGTGGAAGGGGGAAAAATGCACTTTCACCAATCCATATTATCAAATAATGGTACCCAAAAAGGATGGTGTTGCAGGGTGGCCAAGTTGTACTATTAATGATAGAGTTGATCTGCAGACACTTCTTAGATAGAACATTAAGTTTATTTATAATGTATTCAGTAGCAAATACACATGTGCTTTCAACTCCAACTCTAACTCTACACTGCTTGCTGAGGTAGCCCGCACTACTCTCCTATTGGTTACTACAGATGACGTGATCTTGCCAAACAAGTATTATTCTTAAAGATACATTACACACTAAATAAAACCATAATTACTACAGAGGGCATTCCTCTACCTGGAGCCTGATGGGAGGCTGCCAGGCTTCATTCATATTTCCTCACTCGGTGGCGGCACCCCACCCCATATCATGTGATCTTGCCTAACAAGTATTATTCTTAAAGGTAGGTTACACACTAAATAAAACCATAATTACTACATTCCTCCCCCATTAACTTGGCTATATATGTCATATTTACAAGTACATATTCTTCAAGACCATATAATATTTACACTGCTTAAGGAATTTACAAGTTCAGTCTTTCAGGCGGTTTCCTGATACATGTGGAACGTCGCAGCTCCACGACTTCAGATTCATCAGGAACCTCCTTTTCCAGAGTTGCCTCACCATCAGGTGCTTCGGTGGACACTTGCAGTTCTGTATCCTCAACTCTTACAGGAACATCAGGCATGTCAGTCCTTGATTGAGTATCCTCATCAGGAAACACAGACTCGATCATGATCACTGGTGGAACCAAATCTTGGTGATTTGTCTCTCTCTCTCTGTTAAATGATTCACATGTTTATGGATGATCTGGACTTCCGCCTCCATGTGGTAAGATAGAGGTCCAGTCACCGTAATTATTTCACCTGGTAACCACTTTGGTCCTTCCCTGAAGCTCTTCATGAATACTGGCTCTCCTGCGGTAAATTTTCTCTCACGGCTATGCCAATTGTGTCTCGTTTTCTGGTTTCTTTGACTCCTTTCCGCCTTCTCCTCTAAATTTGGCATTATTAAGCTCAAACTCGTCCACTCCACAGATGTGACACTTGTTGTTGTATGAGGGGTGGTCCTGTATTGAAAAAGAAAGCATGCTAGCTTGGTTGCCCAGGAATCGGCAGTTAGCTTTTTTATGCCTGCCTTGAAATTTTGATCCACCTTTTTGGCCAGTCTGTTTGAGGAAGAATGGTATGGCGAAGTTTTCACATGAGCGATACCGTTGAGGCTAATAAACCGTTGAAACTCAGCACTCGTAAATGCCGTGCCGTTATCAGAAATGGCTACTTCTGGTAGTCCATAAATGGTAAAACTCTGACGTAATTTCTCAATTGTAGTGGCCAATGAGGTGACTTCACCTCATATACATCTAACCATTTTGAATGGGCATCGACAAGAGCAGAAACATTGTTCCCAGGAAAGATCCAATGCAGTCAATGTGTAACTGCAACCAGGGTCTCCCTGACCAATCCCATGGGTGCAATGGAGCTGTCACTGGCAACTTTTGCAGTTGCTGACAGTGCTTTATTAAACTCTCTATTTCGCCATTCCATCCTAGGCCATTATAGATAGCTGTGTGCTATGGTCTTCGTACGGGAAATTCCTGGATGGGCACTGTGTAGTTCAATTAAAAGTGGTTCCCTTCCCCTTGGAGGAACTATCACTTGGGCTCCCCACAATAAGATGCTATTCTGGCTGGCTATTACATGTCTTCTGTTGAAGTACGATTTCATTTCGTCACTGGCCAACCATGTAGCACTTGTTCTTGTACTTGAGATAGGACTGGGTCCCGACTTGTCCAGTTTCTGATCTGGCAAGCACATACCAGTGAGAAATCTAAGAAATTTAACAGTAAAACAAGTTCCTGTGAAACTGGGACATAAAGGCAAACAACTAAAGGCATCGGCGTTTGCGATTTGATTGTCAGGCCTACGTATGGAAGTGCATTCATATGCTGCCAGAATTAAAGCCCATCATTGTATACATGCTGAGGCTATGGTGGTATAGTCTTGTCCTCACTAAACAATCCTAGCAATGGCTTGTGGTCTGAAATGATTGTAAAATGGCGGCCTTATACGTACTAGTGAAATTTCTTGACACCAAAGATGGTGGACCGGCCTTCTTTTTCTATCTGCGAGTATCCCTTTTCTGCTGTGGTGAGCGTTCTTGATACGTAACCTATTGGCCATTCCGTGCCGTCATCCATCCGATGGGAGAGCACTGCTCCCACTCCATAGGGAGATGCATCACATGTCAGCACCAATTCTTTCATCTGGTCATAATGCACTAATAGATTGGATGAGTATAACAATTGTTTCACCTTTATGAAAGCTTCTTTCTAGGGCACCTTCCAAGACCAATGTTGAGGAGAGAATGCAGGGGGCCAGCACTGTAGCCAAATTGGGTAAGAACTGCCTGTAATAGTTGATCATTCCTAGGAATGATTTGAACTCTGAGGCATTCTTTGGCACAGGTGCCTCTCTTATGGCTCTCACTTTCTCCTCAATCAGGTAGAGGCCCTGTGAGTCTACCCAGTGACCCAAATAGATGACCTCCCTCACTTGGAATGTGCACTTCTCTGTTTTTTTTAGCACAGGCTTTAATATTGGCCTCCTTTTTGACTTCACTATTGGCTAGACTTCTCTAAGATGCAAGCTCAACTTGTCTGAGCTCAGTGGCTGAGTCTACCAAAATTTCATTATCTGTCTGCTTCTTGGGAAATTCTGCGACTTGTGCTTCCAAAGCCTCTTTGGCTTCATTTAGCTGATTCTTCAGCTGTTCCATCTCATTTTTGTACTTGTTTGCTGCCTCCTGGAAAATTGAACATTGTTGTATCTTCTCTGCCAATGATTCTTCAGTTTATTCAAAGAGGTACTGAATTCTTTCTGCTTCTCTTCATACTTTTCCAGAGGTACAAACTTTGACCTGAGGGAATCTTGTAGTGTGTGACGGTCTTTCAACAGGTTTTCTTTTTCTCTGCGAAGGTTGGTCATTTCGTCTTGAACACTGTCATCTAGCAGGGTCTCTTCGAGTTTCTTCTGCTGTTCTTCCAGGTTTTGGCTTAAGACAGCCTGCATTTCTTCAGGCTGTTGAGTCCTTAAACATTCCTTTTTCAAAACAGGAACACTTCCAGCTACCTTCTGGAATCCGAGTGGTCAATCAAGGTTGATTTCCCTTAGCTAATTTTGCCCTGGAAGGCTTGGTCCTCTGCCACTCAATTCTAACACTGGTAGCTTTGCTGATTAGCTTCCATAATGGACAGTTACTCTGCTTATGCCTTTTACTTGAATGTCTTCACCCATATATGTTTTTTGCTTGGTGGCTGTTTCTCCTAAGCTTAATTGATGTGCACCATTATTCAAATATCTAAAGGTATGTTCCCCAATTACTGTAGTGGAAGCTCCCGTGTACACTTCCATTCTAACAGATTTGCCATTTTACTTTCACTGTGACAAATATTGGTTCTGTCTTTCCAACTTTCAGATTAAATAGCATGTAAATTGTTGTTTCAGGCTCTTCTACACTGTAGATTTCATTGGGCTTCTTCTTTTGTTTACAAGCCTGCTTGAATTTTTCCTTGCACTGCCCCATCATATCTCCATTTCTATGACAATAGAAGCATTTGATTTTTTAAACTGCCAATCGCTAAAAGACTATTTGTTTACACCTCTATTAAAATTATTCTTTGATTTTGCTGCTAAGTTATTTTTCTTTATTCTTCGGTTAGCGGGGGCTGTTTCCCACTTCTTGGCAAAGTCTCACTTTTTCGCGCCACTATTGGCTGAGGTTTCCCGCCTGATGTGGAGGAGAGCATCATTTTGCACACCCTGTATTGCTTTTGAACCTCTTATAGCACTTTCCATGGCCAGTGCTATCTCTAACACCTTTTTGAAATCCAGATTCACTTCGGACAATAATCTTTTCTGAATAGAGTCCTCTTTCACACCACACACTAAATGATCTCTGAACATGTCGTTCAGAGTCGTACCGAGCTCCATTGGCTGTTTCAAATTTGCATGTAGCATGCAATTGTCTCATCCGGGGCTCTATTTTGCGAATTAAACGTGAACCCTGCATTGTGACTGAGTGTTTGGGTTGAAAGTGACCTTTCACGAGGCCCACCAATTCATTGAAATTCTTTGGCACTGAGTGCCATCAAACTGAATCAAGCTGTAGGTTTTGCTCCCACAAGTACTCAAGGGGGTCGTTCACCTCTTCTGTTCCCTCATCATCTCATTTGTTTGAAAAAAGAACGTGAGGCGTTCTATGTATTGAGACCAATCGTCTGTGGTAGGTTCAAAAGGGTCAATTCTCCCAAATTGTGGCATTTTGAGAGGGGATAACTTCTTCAATTCTAATGGAGCTTGCTAGTAGCAATCACTGGGTGAGGTACAGTGCTGATTTCTTTTTAAACTTGACTTCTTCTATTCAATCCTGTTTTATCCTCATCACCAGTTTGCTGTAGGGCAACCGAGTTGTACTATTAATGATAGAGTTGATCTGCAGACACTTCTTGGATGGAAACACTAAGTTTATTTACAATGTACTCAGCAGCAAATACACATGTGCTTTCAACTCCAACTCTAACGTTACACTGCCTGCTGGGGGAACCCGCACAACACTCCTATTGGTTACTACAGAGCATGTGATATAACAAGTATTATTCTTAAAGGTACACTACACACTAAATAAAACTATAATTACAACAGAGGGCATTCCTCTACCTGGAGCCTGATGGGAGGCTGCCAGGCTTCATTCATATTTCCTCACTCGGTGGCGGCATCCCATCTCCCTGATGTGGGCAAAATGCCTGCAGAAGTGCCATTTAAGTGGCTTATTGGGCTCCAGATGGGCAGCTGATATATTACCTTGCATGTCACTGGCAAAATAACATGATGGTGGGAAAATATCAGGCAAGTCCATGACTCCTTTCTACATAATTTTGCCAGCCTTCCCAGCAAATAGCACCTTTGAAGGAGGAGCAACAGGAGGAGTAAGAGGAGGGGCCTGATGTGGTGACGGCACCTGTTGCCATATAGCTTGCTTCCAGGGATGCTTGGGACAGACTTATTCAGGCATGCATTGTTAATATGAGGCAGTGCAGCTATCTAACAGACTAATTTTGAACCTACTGTGGGCCCCATCAACTGACCCTACCCCAACTGAATCCCTTGCAGAGGGTGGGAAAACTACGGCCCACAGGCCAAATCCAGCCTGTGGAAGATTTTCATCCAGCCTTCAAGCTGCCTTGCCTCTCGGGAGTTTTGGTCTGTCATGTTTGTCTCTTCCATGAGGGAAGCCAGACATAACTTCCAACCAGCCTTGGCACAAGGTAAAACTACTGAGGAGTTTGGGAGGGAAATGAGCGGGGAGCAAGGGTTCCTTTCTGTACTTGAAACCCCAGAATTGCTCTTGAAGATTCCTCTACTACATGGTTGCATCTCTGCCTGTTCTGATAGGCCTTTTCCAACAGTGGGGTTGCAAATGGCCATTGAGATTTTGGTGGATTTTCATGACGACAGCAGCTCTGCAGCTCGGATGCTCCTTGAGGAGAATATTTTTCTTATTTTAAGGAGACAATTCATAATTGAATTAAATTCTGAGGAGAATGATGGAGAGTGAAGTGAATTTGGGCAGGAAATGCCAGTGCGGATATGAGTAGAAAGATATGAGCACTGGTTATATAAAAAGTCTGTTGGAGAATTCCCTCACACACATTATTCTGACTGCTGCAAATCATTATTGCTATATATGGTTTAGTTTATTTTCAGTAACAGCTGCATCCCTGTCTTTCTTTTACAGGAAACTGCTGTTAATTTTTGGAGCTGCATTGCCAAATCTCTCGGATTGCTTAGGAGTCACCAGCAATCGCCTGGATGATGTTGCCAGCAAGCCTCAGAAAGATAATTTTGGGCATTTAAATACTAAAATTTTAGTTTTAGTTTTTTAAAAATACTTTTGTTTATAAGCATGAAGGATATTTGTGATGTGGGTCAGAGATGTTGGAGGCAGTGCCCAATAGTATTATTTTAACTCAGTGTTGAATTTTAAACAAAATTATGTTGTTTCTGTTTGAACATGAATTGTTCGATTCTTGGACATTTGTAGTCAGCCATTAAATTTCCATACGCAGATGTGACCCTCAAGCCGAAATGCTTGCCCATCTCTGCCTAGAACAAAGCAGTCCCACATTCGACAATTCATCCCTTTCACAGACACCCATTGCTCATCTTTAATGTCATACCATTCTTCACAAGGCGGCAGGGAAAAAATGGGATGGAGAAGACAATGGAGCTTTCAAATAAAGTTTGTGGCTGAAATCATTAAATAGAAATGTGACAATTTAACTATAACGAACATCAAGGTGCAACTACAAATCTTTACTCTTCCTTTTTCTATGACTCCTAGGTGGAACAATCCCTATGGTTTAAGCATAGCTAGAAGTAGCCTGCTCATATCCCTGCTCTGACTGCTGAAATGCTCTCATCTTCTGGGTTTTGGAGCATGTAAAGACGTTGCCAGAAACTGACCCACCTGCACCAACGTAGGGACAGACTTAACCATAGGGGCAGAGGGCAGCATGCAGGGCTCTGAGTGCAGGATGAGACAAGGGATCTGTAGTGTATACATTTTGGGCAGATTCCTCATTTACATGTGTCATTTCCTCTCAGTTGACCCGCATGTTCCTGCTAGCCTAGAGCTGGAGAGCACTTTGCTGTGCTTCAATGGGGCACTGAGCAGCCCAGGTGAGGTTTTCCTCAATTCTGCTAAAGATGCCAGTCTGAGTGCACAGACCACTGATGAAGGCCAACAAACACTCAGTTGCCTGTCACATCTGATGCTTCACCCAGGTGGCCACTCTTTCTATGGATATAGACATCAGTGTGAAGATCTGAAACATCACTGCAATCGTGCTAAAGATAGACTCCTCCAATTATGCACAGTGCCTCTGGAAAGGCTGACAAGACTTCACACATTTTCTACAGCTGTTCCAGAATAGTCCGCTCTGTATACTGCCCCTGAAGCTCAGAATCTGCATCCAACTGAGTGAACCTTGGAGAGTTTTGCTCCCTCAAACAAGGGCTCTTCACTGCTGCCCCTGTCTCCAGCACCTGCTCCTGCTTATTTGTGATGTGTGCTTCTCCAAGGGACAACCCAATTACATGTCTTGACGGCCCCATGAGGTGTGAATGTATTTGAGCTGCTGAAGGGAGCACAATTCATGTGTCTTGAGAGCAAATATTCTGAGGACTCATCATTGCCCTCTAGCACCACCACTTGATAGACACTTGTAGGATCTATGGTAAATGAAAAACATGAATTACAACTAACAAGATAAGAGGGCTCTGTCATCTTTGTGCAGATCATCATACCTCAGTGGCTGCTGACAAAGTCTACAAGAATGAGCATCATTTGCCATGTGCCTGTGTTATACTTGATTCTGTCATCAGGTAGCTGAGGTTGCCCCCATCTCTCCATCGCCAATGGCAAAGCATGCTGAGTCCATGTGTCCATCGCTGTCACGTCGTCTGCAGCTGATAAGATGGTGATGATGGCAATGCCACCTCCAGTTCTCTGCCACTGCCTGCTGTTCTGTGCTCTTTCTCCTGGGCCACTGTGATTGTTTTTTATTCATTCATCGGATGTGGGCTTTGCTGGCTGGGCCAACATTCATTACCCATTCCTAGTTGCCCTTGAGAAGGTGGTGGTGACCTGCCTTCTTGAACCATTGCTGCCCTTTTGATGTAGGTATACCCACAGTGCTTTTGCGAAGGGAGTTCTAAGATTTTGACGCAGTGACAGTGAAGGAATAGCGATATATTTCCAAGTCAGGATGGTGAGTGACTTGGAAGGGAACTTCCAGGTGGTGGTGTTCCCATCTATCTGCTGTTCTTGTCCTTCTAGATGATAGTGGTCGTGGGTTTGGAAGGTGCTGTCTAAGGAGCCTTGGTGAATTCCTTCAGTGTATCTTGTAGATGGTACACACTGCTGCTACTATGCGTCGGTGGTGGAGGCAGTGAATATTTGTGGATATGGTGCCAATCAAGCAAGCTGCTTTGTCATGGACGGTGTCCAGCTTCTTGAGTGTTGTGGGAGCTGCACGCATCCAGGGAAGTGGGGAGTATTCCTTCACTCTCCTTTGTGCCTTGTAGATGGTGGATAGGCTTTGGGTAGTCAGGAGGTGAGTTACTCCTCGCAGGATTCCTAACCCCTGACCTGCTCTTGTAGCCACAGTAATTATATGGCTAGTCCAGTTTAGTTTCTGGTCAATGGTAACCCCCAGAATGTTGATATTGGGGGATTCAGTGATGGTAATGCCATTGAATGTCAAGGGACGATGGTTAGATCCTATCTTGTTAGAGATGGTTATTGCTTGGCACTTGTGTGGCATGAATGTTACTTGTGAGGCCAAGCCTGGATATTGTCCAGGTATTGCTGCATTTGGACATGAACTGCTTCAGTATCTAAAGAGTTGCAAATGGTGCTGAACATTGTGCAATCATCAGCGAACATCCCCACTTCTGACTTTATGATGGAAGGAAGGTCATTGATGAAGCAGCTGAAGATGGTTGGGCCTAGGACTCTACCCTGAGGAACTCCTGCAGTGATGTCCTGGAACTGAGATGATTGACCAACAACCACAACCATCTTCCTTTGTGCTAGGTATGACTCCAACCAGCGCAGAGTTTCCTCCCTGATTCCCAGTGACTCCAGTTTTGCTCGGGGTCCATGATGTCACACTCAGTCAAGTGCTGCCTTGATGTAAAGGGCAGTCACTCTAACCTCACCTCGGGAGTTCAGCTCTTTTGTCCATGTTTGAACCAAGGCTGTAATGACCTCAGGAGCTGAGTGGCCCTGGTGGAACCCAAGTTGGGCATCAGTGAGCAGGTTATTGCTAAGCATGTGCTGCTTGATAGCACTGTTGATGACCCCTTTTATTACTTTACTGATGATTGAGAGTAGACTGATGGGGCCGTAAGTGGCAGGGTTTTATTTGTCCTGCTTTTTGTGCACAGGGCACACCTGGGCAATTTTCCATGTAGTTGGGTAGATGCCAGTGTTGTAGTTGTACTGGAACAGCTTGGCTAGGGGCGTGGCAAGTTCTGGAGCACAAGCCTTCAGTACTATTGCTGGAATATTGTCAGGACCCATAGCCTTTGCACTTTGAGTGTGTTCAGCTGTTTCTAGATACCACGTGGAGTGAAGTGAATTGGCTGAAGACTGGTATCTGTGATGCTGGAGACCTCCGGAAGAGGCTGAGATGGATCTTCCACTTGGCACTTCTGGCTGAAGATTATAGCAAATGCTTCAGCCTTATCTTTTGCACTGATATGCTGGGCTCCCCCATCTTTGAGGATGGGGATATTTGTGGAGTCTCCTCCTCCAGTGAGTTGTTTAATTATCGACCACCATTCACAACTGGATGTGGCAGTACTGCAGAGCTTAGAACTTATCACTTAGCCCTGTCTAACATTTGCTGCTTATGCTGCTTGGCATGTAAGAAGTCCTGTGGTATAGCTTCACCAGGTTCATACCTCATTTTTAGGTATGCCTGGTGCTGCTCCTGGCATGCCCTCCTGCACTCTTCATTGAACCAGGGTTGATCCCCTGGCTTGATGGTAATGGTAGAGTGGGGGATATGCTGGGCCATTAGCTTACAGATTGTATTCGAGTACAATTCTGCTTCTGCTGATGGTCTCGAGTTGCTAGATCTGTTCAAAATCTAACCCATTTAACACGGTGGTTGCGCCACACAACACGATGGAGAGTATCCTCAATGTGAAGGTGGGACTTTGTGTCCACAGCGAATGTGCGGTGATCACTCCTACCGATATTGTCACGGACAGATGCATTTGCAGCACGCAAGGATGAGATCAAGTATGTTTTTTCTTCTTGTTGGTTCCCTCACCAGCAGCCGCAGACCCAGTTTAGCAGCTATGTCCTTTAGGATTCGGCTAGCTTGGTCAGTAGTGGTGCTACTGAGCCACTCTTGGTGATGGAAGTCCCCCACCCAGAGTACATGCTGTGTCCTTGCATCCCTCAGTGCTTCCTCTAAGTGGTGCTCAACAAGGAGGAGCACTGATTCATCAGCTGAGGGAGGGCGGTGCATGGTAATCAGCAGGAGATTTCCTTACCCATGTTTGACCTGATGTGACTCCCTGGGGTACAGAGTCGATGTTGAGGACTCCCAGGGCAACTCCATCCCAATTTTATACCACTGTTGAGAACATATCCAGGGATGGTAATAGTGGTGCCTGGGACATTATCTGTAAGATATGATTCTGTGAGGATGACTAATCTGTGAGACAGCTCTCCCAATTCTGGCACAAGCCCTCAGGTGTCAGTAAGGAGGTCTTTGCAAGGTCGACAGGGCTGTGTTCGCCCTTGTCGTTTCTGGTGCCTAGGTCAATGCTGGGTGGTTTCATTCCTTTTTTGAGACTTTGTAGCGGTTTGATACAATTACTAGGCCATCTCAGAGGCATTTAAGAGTCAACCACATTGCTGTCACATGTAGACCAGACCAGGCCAGACAAGGACAGCAGATTTCCTTCCCTAAAGGACATTCATGAACCAGATGGGTTTTTACAACAATTGACAATGGTTTCATGGTCATCATTAGACTTTTAGTTCCAGGTTTTTTATTCAATTCAAATCCAACCATCTGCCGTGGCGGGTTTTGAAGCCGGGTCCCCAGAGGATTACCCTGGGTCTCTGGATTACTAGTCCAGTGACAATACCACTATGCATTGCCTCCCCCTGAGTGTGAAAATGCTATAAGATGAGGATGAGTTTAAGTAGTGACTGTTCAGATAGGGATATGAGGAGATGCTTCAACAAAGATGGATGTGTCCACCTGCCACCCAGCTGGTCTGAGAAGTGATGTGCAGCCAAAGGCATAGTGAAGGGTTTGTACTTGAATGTGGCACACTAGTCACCTTTCCTGCTCTGACCAGGTCATTAAACTTCTTACAGCACTGTTTCGAGCAGAGAGTGAGGCATCACAGCCCTGCCGCTGACCTCTTTGGCCATTTCCAGCCATGCATGCTTGTTCTCTCCAGCAGTGTTCTTTCTCCGGTCCACTGGGAACAGAATCTCCCTGCGAGCCTTTACAACCTGCAATTTGATGTCCGGGAATACACTGAGAAGTGTGATGCAGCATTTCCACTTTCATACTGTATCTGTAAAGTTTCTGGCTCTGTTATGCCACTTTGATAATCCTTCAATTCAGATCCTAGCAGATTTCCTTTAAATAATGGTGCTAAAACGACTGATGCAAGTCATCATCAGACTCATATGCTTTAATCAGTCCAGAAACCTGGAGCTCAGCTTCAAATGTGTTAAAAACCCACTGACAAATATGGGTTTCCCGATGTGCTGCCGGCCACCCTCGCTGCGAGCAGGTTGGACAGTTAAAACTCAGTCTGTTAACTCCGGTTCTCTCTCCACAGATGCTGCCTGACCTGCTCAGCAGTTACAGCACATCTTATAGTCTATTTGTTTTTTTTCCTGACCAAGATACATAAGATGGAACAATCAGAGGAAGGCAGGGAAAATGGTGCCAAAATTCATTATTAACCTTTGTCATGCAAGCCATGAAGTTTGCAGTGGGTGCAAAAAACCACATTATGCACTTGGTGCAAACCAAGACAAATTTCACTGAGCTGCAGTAGCACATAATACAAACAAATTCCTGCAGTTTAGAAATTTAATAACACTAAGTAGGTGCTCTATATGCAGCCTATACATAATGTTACAATGTGTCCCACTTATCCGTCTTTTGGGTAATAACTGATTTGCCAAAATTAACTTTGATAATGTGACTCATTGCTAGAATACTCCTGAAAAATTAGATGTCCTACATCATTGACATAAATTAAATTTAAATTAGCAGCAATTTTCACTGGGCACATCACAATTGATTATAACCATGCTTTCTGAACATTTGGATAATTCCTAGAAAATGAGGAATTATGGTGTCAGCTGCAGCCCAGTGGGTAGCACTCTTGCTTCTGAGTCAGCAGGTTGTGGATTCAAATCCCATTAAGCACATAATCCAGCTTAACACTTCAATGTAGCACTGAGGGAGTATACCGTCAGAGGGGTCTTCTGCATGAGATGTTAAACTGAGGCCCTGCTTTCCCTCTCAGATGGACACAAAATATCCCATGGCACTATTTAAAGAAGAGCAGGGGGTTTCTCCATGGTGTCCTGCCAATATTTATCCCTCAACCAATGTCACTAAAACCAGATTATCTTGTTATTATCACATTACTGTCTGCAGGACTTTGTTGTGCACAAATTGGCTGCCTCATTTCAACAACAGTTCAACACTTAAATACGAGAAGGTACTTTATTGACTTCAAATGCTTTCTCTCATGGGCAAGATTGTTACAGTACCATGATCTTTTATCAAGAGTGAGATTTTAAAATATGTTCAACAGACTGAAGACCAGATCAATAACAAATATCTATCACATGGAAATTGCAGCATGGAAGCAGTTTGTTGAGCCCAAGCAGTCTATGGTTGGTATTCATCTGCCAGGCAAGCAGTAGCCATAATCCGATGCATCCTACTTGTTCCAATAGCTCTTTACCCTCCTTTCCATCAACCATCCATCTAACCTATTCTTGAAAGTTGAAATGATCTCTACCTCCCTGGCTAACTCCAGCAGTATATTCTACAGGCTCATAAGCCTGTGAGTAAAATGTTTCTCCTGTTTTCAGTCCTAAATTGCTTACATTTATCTTATATTCATGTCCCTATAACCAGTGTAATAGTCTCTTCCTATCTACTCTGTCCCACGCTTTCATAATTTCAAATATCAAACAAAATTAATTGACACTTGGAAAATATGGCTTAATAAATGAAAGCTAGCATGGATTGTTAAAGGCACATCAGAGAGGGTTGATGAGGGCAGTGTGGCCTTTCAAAAGGCTTCATGACAAAGCATCACCTAGATAGATTGATAGATTTTTGTTACCCAAAGATGGAGCAAAGGATGGTTGATGGAGTTTGGTCGCAGATCAGGCACGTGTCAGTGAAAAGCAGAACAGATTTGAGGAGCTAAATGGCCTATTCTTATACCTATGATGCGCATAAAGGTTTGTTCATAAAATTGAATCCCATGAATCAAAAGGGCAGAGGCGACATGGATATGAAATTGGCCACAGGGCAGAAAGCAAAGAGTCATGGTGAACCTTTGTTTTTCAGGCTTGAGGAAAGTACATAGTGGTGTTGTTACCTCTGCTCTTTCTGATATACATTAATTACTTGGTCTTCGGTATACTGAGTATAATTACAAAGTTTAAGATAACACGAAAATGTAGTAAATAGCAAGGAGGACAGTTACAGATTTCAGGTGGACATAGAATAATGAAATGGGCAGACACTTGGGTAATGCAGTTGAAATGTAACATAGATGTTTGAAGTGATTCATTTTATTGAGAGGAATGAGGGAAGAAAAGTAAACTAAATTGTACAATTTTAAAGAGGGTGCATGTACTAATTATAGTTTTGAGAAATGTTGGACTCTAGCCTTAAGAATAATCCTGTGCTGTAAAATCGCATGATTTGTGTAAACCAATGTGTTAGCAGCACGGGGAACCTCTACAGGGGATACCTTCTTTAGTTATGGAGTTTGATGCACAACTGTAATTGCTGCTGTTGTCTTGTAAATCAAATTAAATGTCTCTACACGAAAAGTTGTCTGAAGATCAACTCTATAGCAAACTGGCAACAAGGACAAATCAGATTCGGCGCTGCATCTTGCCCAGCGATTGTGAGTATCTAAGTTCATTCAAAATAAAAGAAGATATACTCATCTGAAATGCCACAGTTTGGCAGAATTGATCCCTTTGAGCCAGCCATGGATGATTGGTCTCAATATATAGAATGTCTTGCATTCTTCTTTCAAGCAAACAAAATCATGGGGGAGGAAAAGAGGAGAGCAATTCTCCTGAGTATTTGTGGGAGTAAAACCGACAGTTTAATTCGAAGATTGACTGCCCCCAGTGCCCCAGATTTGAAGACTTTCAATGAATTATTAGACCTTTCAACCCAAGCCCTCAGTCACCATGCAGAGGTTCAGGTTCAATTCACGTAATAGAGCCCCGGGGGAGACTATTGCTACCTGCACGGCAAAATAAAAACAACTAATGGAATATTGTGATTTTGGTGAAACCCTGAATGACATGCTCAGAAATTGTTTAGTATGTGGTATGCAGGAAGACAATATTCAGCAAAGATTGCTGGCTGAAATGAATCTTGATTTTAAGAAAGCATTAGAAATAGTGCTGGTGATGGAAAGTGCTGTAAGGTATTCATAAGAAATTCAAGGGGCGCAAAATGGCACCTTTCTCCTAATTGGTTGGGAACAGTCAGCTGAATGTGGCACGAAAAGCCAGGACCGCACTGCAAAGCGGGAAACAGCCCCCACTAACCAAAAAATTGGCTTAGCAACTAAATCAAAAAATAATTTTCATCGACATGGAAACAATTAGTCTTTTAGCGATTGGCAGTTTAAAAAAATGTTATTTTTGTCACAGAAGTGGACACATAATGAGGCAGTGCAAAGCGAGATATAAACAGGCCTCCAAACAACAAATGAAGTCCAATGAAGACTATTGTGTCGAAGAGCCAGAAACAACCAATTCTGACATTTATTCATTATTCAACATGAAAGTTGGGAAGACAGAGCCAATAGTTGTTACGGTGCAAGTGAATGGTAAACTATTAAAAATGGAAGTAGACACGGGTGATTCTACTAGTTTAATAGGAGAACACACTTTCAGATATTTAAATAAAGGTGATCAACAATTAAATTTGGAACAAACATCTGCCAAGTTGAAAACATACACAGGCGAAGAAATCCAAGTGAAAGGTGTCACCAGGGCAACCGTTATTATAGACACCAATCGGCACAGCTACCAGTGATGGTGGTAGAAGGTGAAGGGCCAAGCCTTCTAGGGTGTGATTGGTTGAAAGAGATTAAATTAAATTGGTCCAAAATCTTCCAGTTTCGAGCAGGTGGACTACCAGAGCTGCTAAAAAAGTCTTCAAAGAACTGGGAAAAATCCAAGGCCTACAGGCCAAGATTTACGTGGACCCAGGAGCAACCCTTCGCTTCTTAAAAGCAAGGCCAGTGCCATACGCCCTGAGAGAGAAGGTTTACGCTGAGCTGAACCAGCTAGAGAGGCTGAGTGTCATACAAGTGGTTTAGTTCTCAGGGTGGGCAGCACCCACAGCCCCTGTCCTTAAACCAGACCACACCATCCAGATCAGTGAGGACTATACACTAATGGTCAACAGAGCAGCCAAAGTGCACTGGTACCCGATTCCCAAGATTGAAGACCAATATGCCAAATTAGCAGGAAGGACAACAAAAATAGTGCTTGACATGAATCACACATATCAGCAACTGGAGCTGGATGATGTCTCCCAGGAATTCATAGCCTTAAATACCCACAAAGGGTTATACCAATATACACACCTACCCTTCAATGTTTCCTCAACCTGTGTCATTTTTCAGGGGGCAATGGAGAGCTTACTACAGGGACTACCTTAGGTTGTGGTCTACCTAGGTGATAACTGGATTCACAGAAAAGGAACACTTGGCTAACCTAGAAGTCCTGAAATGATTTTTAGAAGCAGGAGTGTGCCTGAAGAAGGAAAAATGCACTTTTCAAGCAAATGAAGTAATTTAGATACACAAGGGTTACACCCGGTTGAAGAGAAGGCTAAAGCAATGAAAGGTACCTGTACCCAAGAGCACCTCTGAACTTCATTCATTTTTAGGGATGATAAATTATTATGGCTGATTTCTACCAAATTTATCCACAGTTCTAGCTCCTTCACATTCACTGCTAAGGTAAAAACAGCATTGGTTTTGGTAGGCACCCCAAAAAGAAGCCTTCATGAAAGTAAAACAGCTGTTACACTCTTAAAATTTGTTAGTTTTTTTTATTCATTCTTAGGATGTGGGCTTCCATTTATTGCCCATCCCTAGTTACCCTTGAGAAGGTGGTGGTGAGTTGCCTTCTTGAACCATTGCAGGCCATGTGGTGTAGGTATACTCACAGTGTTGTTAGGGAGGGAACTCAGGATTTTGAACCAGCGACAGTGAAGGAATGGCGATATATTTCCAAGTCAGGATGGTGAGTTACTTGGAGGGGAGATTCCAGGTGGTGGTGTTCCCATCTATCTGCTGCCCTTGTCCTTCTAGGTGGCAGTGATCATGAGTTTGGAAAGTGCTGTCTAAGGAGCCTTGGTGAATTACTGCAATGCATCTTGTAGATGGTACACACTGCTGCTACTGAGAGTTGGTGGTGGAGGAAGTGACTGTTTGTGGATGTGGTGCCAATCAAGCGGGCTGCTTGGTCCTGGACGGTGCCCAGCTATTGTGGGAGCTGCACTCAACCAGGCAAGTAGGGAGTATTCCATTGCACTCCTGACTTGTGCCTTGTAGATGGTGGACAGGATTTGGGGAGTAAGGAGGTGAGTTACTCGTCACACAATTCCTAGCCTCTGATCTGCTCTTGTAGCCACAGTATTTATATGGCTAGACCAGTTCAGTTTCTGGTCAATGGTAATCCCCAGGATGTTGAGAGTGAGGGATCCAGTGGGTAATGCCATTGAATATCAAGGGGCGATGGCTGGATTCTCTCTTGCTGGAGATGGTCATTGCCTGACACTTGTGTGGCGCAAATGTTACTTGCCACTTGTCTGCCAAAGCCTGGATGTTGTCCAGGTCTTGCTGCATTTGGACATAGACTGCTTCAGTATCTGAGGAGTCTGGAATGGTGCTGAACATTGTGCAATCATTAGCAAACATCCCCACTTCTGACCTATGATAGAAGGAAGGTCATCGATAAAGCAGCTGAAGATGGTTGGGCCTCGGACACTACCCTGAGGAACTCCTGCAGTGATGTCCTGTAGCTGAGATGACTGACCTCCAACAACCACAACCATCTTCCTTTGTGCTAGGTATGACTCCAACCAGCAGAGAGTTTCCCCCCCGCTTCCCATTGACTCCAGTTTTACTAGGGCTCCTTAATGCCACACTCAAATGCTGCCTCAGTGTCAAGGGCAGTCACCCTCACCTTACGGCAGGAGTTCAGCTCTTTTGTCGATGTTTGTACAAAGGATATAATGACGTCAGGAGCTGAGTGGTCCTGGCGAAACCCAAACTGGGCATCAGTGAGCAGGTTCTTGCTAAGCAAGTACCGCTTGATAGCACTGTTGATGACCCCTTCCATTACTTTACTGATGATTGAGAGTAGACTGATGGGGCAGTAACTAGCTGGCTTGAATTTGTCCTGCTTTTTGAGTAGAGGACATACCTGGGCAATTTTCCATGTAGTTGGATAGATGCCAGTGTTGTAGCTGTACTGGAACAGTTAGGCTAGTGGCCCAGCAAGTTCTATAGCACAAATCTTCAGTATTATTGCCGGAATATTGTCAGGGACCATAGCCTTTTCAGTATCCATTGCCTTCAGCTGTTTCTTGATATCACGTGGAGTGAATTGAATTGGCTGAAGACCGGCAACTGTGTTGCTGGAGACCTCCGGAGAAGGCTGAGATGGATCATCCACTCGGCACTTCTGGCTGAAGATTGTTGCGAATGCTTCAGCCTTATTTTATACAATGAAGTGCTGGGCTCCTCCATCATTGAGGATGGGGATATTTATGGAGCTTCCTCCTCCAGTGAGTTGTTTAATTGTACACCACCATTCACAGCTGGATGGACAGGCATGCAGAGCTTAAATCTGATCCTTTGGTTGTGGGATCGTTTAGTTCAGTCTATCACTTGCTGCTTATGCTGTTTGGCATGCAAGTAGTCCTGTGTTACCAGGTTGACACCTCACTTCTAGATATGCTTGGTGCTGCTCCTGGCATTACCTGCACTCTTCATTGAACCAGCTTGATGGCAGAGTGGGGGATTTGCTGGGCCATGAGGTTACAGATTGTGTTCATGTACAATTCTGCTACTGCAGATGGCTCACAACACCTCATGGCTGCCCAATCTTGAGTTGCGATATCTGTTCGAAATCTATCCCATTTAACACAGTGGTAGTGCCACACAACACGATGGAGAGTATCCTCAATGTGAAGGCGGGACGTTTTCTCCACAATTATTATGCGGTGGTCACTCTTACCGATACTGGACAGATTCATCAAAGGCAAGCGGGTTGGTGAGGATGAGGTCAAATATGTTTTTCCCTCTTGTTGGTTCCCTTGCCACCTGCCGCAGACCCATTCTAGCAGCTATGTCAGTTAGGATTCAGCCAGCTCGGTCAGTAATGGTGCTACCGAACCACTCTTGGTGATGGACATTGAAGTCCCCCACCCAGAGTACATTCTGCGCCCTTGCCGCACACAGTGTTTCCTCCAAGTGATGTTCAACAGGAGCACTGATTCATCAGCTGAGGGAAGGTGGTACGTGGTAATCACGTTTGACCTGATGCCATGAGACTTCATGGGATCCAGAGTCGAGGTTGAGGGCTCCCAGGGCAACTCCTTCCCAACTGCATACCACTGTGCCACCGCCTCTGCTGGATCTGTCCTGCTGGTGGGACAGGACATACCCAGGGATGGTGATGGTGGTGTCTGGGACATTATCTGTAAGATATGATTCTGTGAGGATGACTATGTCAGACTGGTGCTTATCCAGTCTGTGAGACAGCTCTCCCAATATTGGCACGAGCCCCCAGATGTTAGTAAGGAGGTCTTTTCAGGGTCAGCAGGGCTGTGGTTGCCCTTGTCATTTCCAGTGCCTAGGTCAATGCTGGATGGTTGGACTTTTTATTCCTTTTTTGTGACTTTGTAGTGGTTTGTTACAACTGTGTGGTTTGCTAGGCCACTTCAGAGGGCGTTTAATAGTCAAACACATATAGGCCAGATCAGGTAAGGATAACAGATTTCCTTCCCTAATATTTCCATCCCTAAAGGACATTAATGAAACAGATGGATTTTTACAACAATCGACAATGGACTTTTGATTCCAGATTTTTATTGAATTCAAATTCCAGCATCTGCTGCGGCGGGATTACCCTGGGTCTCTGGATTACTAGTCCAGCGACAATAGCATTACGCCATCACCTCCCTATAGTGCATTATGACCAGATGAAGGAATTGGTGCTAACTGCGATGCATCCCCCTATGGAGTGGGGGTGGTACTATCCCCCAAAATGGACGATGGCACAGAGAGGCCGATAGGCTATGTATCCAGGACACTTACCACAGCTGAAAAAAGATATTCTCAGATTGAAAAGGAAGGTTTGTCGATTATTTTTGGTATAAAAAGATTCCACCAATACATGCACGAGCAACATTTCGCAATAGTATCAGACCACAAACCACTTTTGGGCCTGTTTAGCAAGGAAAAGGCTATACCTCTCATAGCCTCTACAAGAATACAAAGATTGGCCTTAATTTTGGCAGCATATGAATACACCTTTGTACATAGACCAGGGATTCATATAGCAAATGCCGATGCCCTAAGTCACCTTTCCTTTGCAAGAGAATGATGAACATGTCCCAATCCCACAGGAGCTCGTATTAGTGTTGAATTTTCTAGATTCCTCACCAGTCTGTGCCAGTCAGATAAGAAACTGGACGGATCATGATCCAGTCCTGTCTCGAGTGAGAGTTCAAGTGTTATATGGTTGGTTCCAGAAGTAGTCTCTCAGGAATTGAAGCTGTTTTTCAACCGAAGACAACAGATGAGCAGTCAATTATTATGGGATGCATGGGTAGTATTTCCTGCTCAAAGAAGGGAACCATTTTTAGTAGAGCTACACAGTGCCCATTCAGGGATCTCCCGAACGAAGACAATAGCGCGGAATTATCTTTGGTGGCCGGCGATGGACGGCGATATTGAAACGTGGTAAAACACTGTGTGCAATGTCAACAGCTACAAAAGTTGCCGGTGGCAGCCCCATTACACCCATGGGAGTGGCCTGGTACATCCTGGTGCAATTGCACATTGGCTACATCGGTCCTTTCCTTGGAACTATGTTTCTACTGATTATAGATGCCCATTCCAAGTGGTTAGATGTTCATGAGGTAAAGTCACAAATGTCTGGAGCTACTATAACAGAGCTTCGCCACCCACGGATTGCCAGAGGGAATTGTCTCGGATAATGGTGCTACATTTATGAGCGCTGAGTTCCAACGATTTATCAGTCTTAATGGTATCAACCATGTGAAGGCTGCATCGTACCATCCATCATCAAACAGATTGGTGGAAAGGGCAGTACAAACTTTTAAGGTGGGAATGAAAACGTTAACAAGTGATTCGTTAGAGACCAAACTTGCTCATTTTCTATTTTACTACAGAACAACCACACCATGACAGGAGCAACACCTGCAGAATTACAGATGAGGCGCCATCTTCAGACAAGACTAAGCCTAATACTTCACAATTTGGAGGGGAAGGTGGAGAAAAGTCAAGGGAACTAAAAAGTGACTCATGATTTGCATAGTCGTGAGTGACATGTTACTCTTGGAGAAGCAGTATAGGTAAAGAATTTCGATGGAGGACCGAAGTGGTTACCTGGTAAAGTGAGTTCCGTGACCAGACAATTGTCATACCACATGAAAGTGGAGAGCCGGATCACTGGTAAGCACGTGGATCATTTAAGAAAAAGAGAGATACCCCAACAAAATGATGTTCCACCTGTAACCATTACTGAACCAGTGGTTCCTGTTGAAGTTGCTCAACCAAGTGCAGACATGCCCGATGTCTCTCAGAGTTGAAGACACTGAACTGCATGTGCCTAATGAGGTACCTGGTGTTAATGCGGTTCCAAAGAATGTGTTTCCTGCAAAAGGATCTGAAGTTGTGGAGCTGCGACATTCCACATAGATCAGGAAACCACTTGAAAGACTGAATTTGTAGTTTCATGACCTATGTAAATATTGTAATGTCATGAGATAAATATCCTTGTAAATACAAAATGTACAGGAAAGTTATAGGGGGAGGAATGTATTGATTATAGTTTTGGGAAACATTGGACTGTAGCTTTCAGAATAATCCTGTGCTGTAAGATCACATGATCTGTGTAAACCAATGTGTTAGCAACGTGGGGAACCTCCACAGGGGAGATCTTCTTTAGTTATAGAGTTTGATGCACACGTGTAGTTGCTGCTGCTGTCTTGTAAATAAAGTTAAATATTTCCGCTAAGAAAAGTTGTCTGAAGATCAACTCTATAACAGTGCAGGAACAGAGAGACTGGGGATGTACATACACAAGTCTTTTGAAGAGCCAGGAAGGTGATTAGACAGTTAAAAATAAATATTGGATCCTGGTTTTTTAATCAAAGGTATAGGGTACAAGAGCAAGGAAGTTATGCTAAAACTTCATAAAACGCTGGTTAGAAAGAAAGAAATACTTTGAATTTATAAAGCACTTTTCACAACCTCTGGAAATCCCATACCACTTCACAGCCAATTAAGCACTATCTGAAGTGTAGTCATTTGCAATGCTGGAAATGTGACAGCCAATTTGCTCACAGCAAGATTCCACAAATTGCATCAGCATTGAGATAATGATCAGATCACTTGTCGCAGTAAAGATGATTGAGGGATAAATTTGGTCAGAACACTAGAGAAATGTTTCCTGCTCATATTCAAAATAGTGTCATAGGATCTTTTACGTACACTTTAGAGGACAGATGAGAACTCAGTTTAACATCTCATCTGAAAGAGAGTTAGCTTTATTGCCAATTTGTGCATGTCACTTCAGAAGAATGCCAAGACCTTAGAGAGGGTGCAGAGATTTACTAGAATGGTACCAGTGATGAAAGGCTTCAGCTCTGGAAAGACCAGAGAAATTAGAGTTGCTTTTCTTGGGGCAAAGAAGGTTAGAGGGACTTTTGATGGGGGTGTTCAAAATCATAAAGGGTTATGGTAGATTAAATAAGGAGAAACTGTTTCTAGTGGCAGAGAGGTCAGTAACAAAAGGACACAGATTTAAGATAATTCGCAAAAGACCAAGAGATCACACAAAGAAAAAAATGTAACAAGATGTTTTGATCTAAAATATACTGCCTGAAAGGGTGGCAGAAGTGGATTTAATAACTTTCCAAAGGAAACTGGATAAATACTTGAAAGGGAATGATTTGAAAGGCTACGGAGGATGAGAAAGGAAGTGGGACTAATTGGATACCTCTTTCTCAGGCCTAGGCACAATGAATAAAATTGCTTTTTCTGTGCTGCATGATCTATGGTTCCATAAAAGCATCCCATAATCTCCACTGTTCACTCTAATAGACTCATAATGGCACAGAAGGAGGCCATCCCATGCACTGAGTCAATGCCACTCTCTGCAGAGGAATCCAGTCAGTCCCATTCCCCTGCCTACTCTGCTGCACTACCTACTGTGGTGTCTTTCTGGGGGCTACTCTTATGGAGCCCATAAGACCTACCAGCTTCCCTTTCAACTTCCAGCATTCAGGTCTGGAGCATCCTATTTTGTTACAGTGGGAACACATCAGTCTCCGGGTGTTCTCCTTTCAGATTTGAGGGGGGCTTCTCACACCCTCATTTGTACTTTCCTTTCTGGGTGGAGTGCCTTTCCTATCCATGTTGCCCTTCTTATCTTTCCAACGGTTTTGGGGATGGTTTGGAATGCGTCTGCCTCATTGCCGGGCCTATGGCTGAGGTCATAGCTCTCTACTGTGATGGCTGCATCCCTGGCTGTGAGGATTCTCTGCTCCTCCAAGTGCATTCTTAGATTGGAGGAAAAGCAGTTTTTAGATTCCTCTAGCAACAACAAGTCACACAATCCCTCGTAGGTGCGCTGTATTTTAAAAGAACTGACTCACCAGTCGAATGCAATTTGCTTCAACCGTACAAACTCTATGTAGATCTGCGTGGGTTTCTTACAACTGTTCTGGAATTGCTGACAATATGCCTCCAGGAATAAATCGTAGGCACTGAGGATGGCAGCCATGGTCTGTTCATAATTAGTGGACACGTCAGGAATCAGTACCTCTTGGGCTCTCCCTGACAGTTGCCTTTGAATTAAAAAGGTCCCGATATCAGATGGCCATTTTAGCTGTCCTGGTACTTCTCAAAAGTGGCAATAAAGGATTCCACATCACTCTCTTCAAAATTGGGAATTAATCTAGAGTATTTAAGGGCCTCAGAGATTGATTCTGGGGTAGGAAGATTTGGACAATTATCAGGTAGAGAGGGGTTTTCCCTAGCAGTTTCCATCTGTCTAAACTCTCTCTCTCTGAGCTGCTAGCTTCATTTTTAATTTTTGGTGATGGAATTCTTCTCCCTCCCTTTCTCTCTCTCTTTCCTTCTCCTGAGTTTCTCTTTCTCTCTCTTTCCCTTTTCCCTTTCTCTCTCTCACTTTTGCTCTCCTGAAACTCTAGATGCATTCTGAGCTTTTCCATTTCAAATTTAGCTAAGGAAAGGGGTTCAGTGTCAGGGTTTAACTCGTCATCTACCTGTTCTGGTTGATAAGTCGGGTCCAAATGATCGACCAGCAACTGGAGTAGCTCATCTCTTTTGACTTTACTAGGTATTTTAACTTGTACCTCCCTAGCTACAGCTTTCGGTTGTTCTGCGCTTAGGGATGCTAACTTTTGCCATTTAAGTTTCCTTGTTTTACCCACATTTGTGGATGAAAATTAGCCTTTTTTATCTTAGGGGAAGAGAATTTGCTGCAGTTGTTTAATTGTAGTTTATAGAACTCTTCAGCCACTGAATTTTCCCTCCTGGCTTCCAATTATATCAGATTTGGCTTGTTTCATAAATTCGGATTCTGGGCAAATTTTTCATCAGGTTTTACCTGTTTTGGCTTGCCTGTAATGTGTCTATCCTGGACGAGCATCCAATTTCAGTTTCAGACAGGGGAGAGGCAAACTGAACTTTTTTATCCTCTCCCCATCTGCATGGAAGCAGAGATGTTTTTGAGTTATTTTTAAAGTAGGCTGTGGCATGTTTTCTCCAAACCCTCAGTTTGAGTGTCCAATTTTATAGGTAACATGCAGAAAACTCACATTATGGTTAATTCAGAAGGTTAGTTTATTTCCCATTCAAACCTGGGGAGTGGCAGCGGGCGGGGTTGTTCACAACCTTTACACGCATTTATATATATTATATGTATTTTTAGTAAGGGGGAATAGAAAAGAGAGAGTTTTTACAACTATGGGTAACAACCGGAAAAAAAACCCAACAGAAATGAATATTAGTTCACAAGGTTTCCAAAATCCGGAAAAAGTCAAAGTCCAGAGGGTGCTTCCTTCGTGGCAGAGTTCAGTTCCGATGAGTTCCTGGTTGGAGACAGTAACACAAAAATCCTTGAAACGAATGACAATGCAGCACGAAGAGATTTCTGTGCTTAGAATGCTTGGCAGGCAATAATTAGTGACGTTTAAAATCGAACAGGAGTTGAGGGACGGTGGCTGGCTGCTTGGTCAGCCAGGAAATCTGCTGGAGTTCTATCCAGTTGGTTAAATCAGTGGACTGAGGGTTTCTCAGTTCTCAAGGAGTATACAGATTTCAAAAATGGTCACTCGAGTCATGTGAACTTTCTCACAATGATTTCAAAAGGGATGTTTATCTTTTGTCTGGGACTGGTTTTGGCTTCAGGACTGATAATGCCCCAGCCATTAAGGGAGGCAGTGGTGTAGCGATATTGTCACTGGACTAGTAATCCAGAGACCCAGGGTAATGCTCTGGGGACCTGTGTTCGAATCCCACTACAGCAGATGGGATTCTAAACCGCGAAAAACAAGTCAATAATGAATGAAACCGGATGGACCACCCGGCATCAACCTAAGCACTGGAAACAAAAACGGCAAACTCAGCCACATCAACCCTGCAAAGTCCTCCTTACTAACATCTGGGGGCTTGTGCCAAAATTGGGAGAGCTTTCTCACAGGCTATTCCAGCAACAGCCTGACATAGTCATACGGAATCATACCTTACAGATAATATCCCAGACATCACCACCACCATCCCTGGGTAAGTCCTATCCCACCAGCAGGATAGACTCAGCGGCACAGTGGTATACAGTGGGGAGGGAGTTGCCCTGGGAGTCCTCAACATCAACTCCGGACCTGATGAAGTCTCATAGCATCAGGTCAAATATGGGCATGGAAGCCTCCTGTTGATTGCCATGTAGCATTTCCACCCACCCCAGCTGATGAATCAGTACTCTTCCATGTTGAATATCACTTGGAGGAAACACTGAGGGTGGCAAGGGTGCAGAATGTACTCTGAGTAAGGGACTTTAATATCCATCACCAAGAGGGGCTCAGTAACACCACTACAGACCAAGCTGGCCATGGCCTAAAGGACATAGCTGCTAGACTGGACCTGTGGCAGACAGTGAGGGAACTAACAAGAGGAAAAAGCATACTTGACCTCATTTTCACCAACCTGCCTGCCACAGATGTATCTGTCCATGACAGTATCAGTAGGGGCGACCACTGCCCGGTCCTTGGAGACAAAGTCCCGTCTTCACATTGAGGATACCCTCCATCGCATTGTGTGGAAATACCACAGTGCCAAATGGGATAGATTTCGAACAGATCTAGCAACTCAAAATTGGGCAACCATGAGGCACTGTGGGCCATCAGCAGCAGCAGAATTGTACTCAACCACAATCTGTAGCATCATGGTCTGGCATATCACTCACTCTATCATTTCCCCCAAGCAAGGGGATCAACCCTACTTCAATGAAGGGTACAGGAGGGCATGTCAGGAGCAGCACCAGGCATAGCTAACAATGAAGGGTCAACCTGGTGAAGCTACAACATGGGACTACTTGCATACCAAACAGCATAGGTAGCAAGTGATAGACAGAGCTAAGCAATTCCACAACCAACAGATCAGATCTAAGCTGCCACATCCAGTCATGAAAGGGTGTGGACAATTAAACAACTCACTGGAGGAAGAGGCTCCATAAGTATCTCCATCCTCAATGATGGGGGAGCCCAACACATCAGTGCAAAAGATAAGGCTGAAGCATTTGCAACAATTGTCAGCCAGAAATGCCAAGTGGATGATCCATCTCGGCCTCCTCTGGAGGTCCCCAGCATCACAGATACTGGTCTTCAGCCAATTCGATTCTATCCACAAGATATCAACAAATAGCTGAAGGCACTGTATAGTGCAAAGGTTATGGACCCTGACAATATTCCGCCAATAGTACTTAAGACCTGTGCTCCAGAACTTTCTGCACCCCTAGCCAAGCTGTTTCAGTACAACTACAGTACTGGCATCTACACGGCAATGCAGAAAATTGCCCAGGTATGTCCTGTACACAAAAAGCAGGACAAACCCAACCCAGCCAATTGCCGCACTGTCAGTCTACTCTCGATCATCAGTAAAGTGATGGAAGCGGTCATCTACAGTGCTATCAAGCAGCACTTGCTTAGCAATAACCTGCTCACTGACGCTCAGTTTAGGTTCCAACAGGGTCACTTAACTCCTGAACTCATTACAGTGTTAATTCAAACATGGACAAAAGAGCTGAACTCCAGAGATGAGATGAGAGTGATGTGCCTTGACACTAAGGGAGCATTTGACCAAGCGTGGCATCAGGGAGTCCAAGCAAAATTGGAGTCAATGGGAATCAGGGGAAAAACTCTCTGCTAGTTAGTGTAATACCTAGCAGAAAGGAAGATATTTGTGGTTGTTGGAGGTCAATTATCTTAGTTCCAAGACATCACTGCAGGAATTCGTTTGGGTAGTGTCCAAGGCCCAACCACCTTCAGCTGCTTTATCAATGACCTTCCTTCCATCATAAGGTCAGAAGTGGGGATAGTTCCAAGACATCACTGCAGGAATTATGAGTTTTGATCTGCGATTTCCTAGGTTCCATGATTATAATGTCCTTACAATTGGGTGTGAGATTCCATGATGATGAGAGGAGGGTTATTTTGTTCTTGTAACTTGTGTTGGTAGCTTCCAGGACAAAGGGCCATTCCTGTGGTGACATGGCTTGTAGCAGCTATCTTGTTGGGTTCAGCAGAAAGTCAATCTTAAAGATGTCTTATTGACATAACATAATGAGCCAAAACTTCATTGGAGTGGCAATCAGCTTATGATTGTCACTTCAAGCCCACTTACTTACTTTAAATTTATTCTGTGCCTGTCTTGCCTGACCTTCAGGCTCAGGTTGGGTGAGATCCAGACAGCGCGGCAGACTCCGAAGTCCAGTGTTGCAGTCCAGCAGAGTCGAATTGAAAGAGGGCATGCCCCTTTTTTAACAGCACTAGTTGCCATAAACCAGGTCCGATTGAAATTGACAGGCCAGGGAGAAGTTAAGTGGATAGGATTTTGGCAGGTGAGGGGGATCAGAGGTTGGGTGAGGATGGGGGAGGGGGATCAGACTGAGGGGTGTGTGGGGAATCAGACATCGGGTTGGTGGGGGGGGAGGGTGGGGGGGACATCAGGAGGGTGTGGAATGGGTCGGACATTCGGCGGGGTAGGGGGCTGGACAATCGGGGGGGTGTGGAGGGCTGGGGGAGTTGGGTTGAACATTCGTGGGGGCTGGGGGCTGGAGGCGGCAGACATTGGGGGTTCGGATATTTTATGGGGGGTTGGAATTTCAGGGGATGGGGGTTTGGCCATTGGAGGGGTGGGGGTCTAGTCGGACCTTGGGGGTGGCGGGAGTGCTGTCAGGTTGGAACTACAGTGTGGAGGTTGAGACGGATCAGAGGTGAGGATTGGGCCTGCTGGGTGGGGAGTCCACTCACGTTGGGGCTTAGAGTTGGGCCCACTGGGGTGGGGGGGAGGGGGGTGTCGGGTGAGGGGTCCTGTACGGGTTGGGGGAATCCCATGGGGAGTCAGGAGTTGGGGAATACCATAAGGGTTGGTTACTAAGAGGTGGGGGAAACCCCTGAGGAGTCGAAGGTGTTGGGGGACTCCCATGAGGGGACTGGTCTGGGTCTTTACAATAGCTACCCAGAAGTTAGAAGAGGTTTTAATTCTAATTTTTTCTGAGTAACTATTAGTGTAACCCTGTCGAAGCCATCCAAAGTTTGCATTTTAAATCACATTTTCAGATGGTTCACAGCGCAGGGCAATTGCCCAGGGGAAGCTTGCACTTCTGGGCAATTGCTGTGCAAATGCTTACCTGTGAAGAACCAAGAGGGATTCCCCAGCGCATCTTTAGGGTACCCCCCCAATCCAATGCTGGGGAGCTCGGATGTTACGGCCCAATATATAGCAATATAGTATGAGGTACAAGCTAGGGATAGTGTGAACGGGAGCCTCTTGCTTTCTGCCCAATCCAACCCTCACTCCAACCCTCCCCTTCTCTGTTTCTGTTTTCTGAGTCCCCCAACGCCTTCGACCCCTCAGGGGTTTCCCCCACCCCTTAGTAACCAACACTTATGGTATTCCCCAACTCCTGACCCCCCCATGGGATTCTCCCCACCCGGACAGGACCCCTCATCCCCACCCAAGAACTGTGCCTAGCTAGCTAGTACAACCTGACGATAAGGGTGAAAAAAAAAACACAACTAGTGAAGAAGCATCATCACTTAATCTGGTATTTGTAGTCACCAGCTCAGATACTGGTTCTGCACAAATTTAAGAGGGTATTTTGAGAAGGGGTCAACGTATCGAAATGTGAGTCATCAGGCACGAGTGGACTGCAACAAGGCCAGGTGTGCCATGCAATGCCCTGGAGGGCAAGGTCACACATGAGTTCTGCTGCAGAGGACTCAGATGAGGACTTCGATGGGATAGTGTACAAGAAAAGAATGACGGGCATGAACACCAAAATGGTTGGTGCCCTCCACAGAGCCTCATGCCACTGTCAAGGAAAAGGTGGAGTCTAGCTCCATCTTGACCCAAGGCTTTGCACAGAGCTGAGAGCCCATCCTTCCCAGCAAGGAAGTAACAGCCAATTCCATGACAGTGCTTGCGAACCCAGCAATGATGCAGTGTCTGATGAGTGATGTATCAGCTTCCACTGTAGCAAAGGCAGAAGCTTTGAGTGCTGCAGTGGAAGCTCAAACTGGGGCTATGAAATCTATTGTCATCATGCAAGTCCAGCTTGACAGTGAGATAAAGTAAGGAACTACAATGTAAGAATATCACTTATTATGCGGCAGCCAATTTGTTTTACACTACTTTTGGAGCAAAACAAACTTATAATCTACTGTAAAATTAAATGTTCTGTTAGTATAACTACTTGTTCTTGTACTGTTTGATAAATTTGTTCTGCAGTTATAGTTGAAGTCAAAGTCTAGTGTACTATTTTTCCTTCTTTTGAATGGGAGGAGGATCCAGTGAGAAAATTAGTATCTAAAATAAACTGAATGGTGCTCAATATTTGCTCCCTGGGCTAACTTAGATGTATCTACACATTTAGGCATGTAAAAGCACCTTTTTCTGAGACTCCTGGAACTAGAGCTCAATTAGGAGAGTATCTGAAATTAAAAGCCAAAGAACATCTAGAATGAAAAAAAGAGTAAAGAAACCCAAAAAAATCTAACAATACCTTCAATGATAGCATCACTGAGGAAAAGGAACACATCACATATTCAGCTGAGTCTGTTTTTCCATGTTGTAGCTAGCATGTTAGTCTACAAAGCACTACATCACCATGTAGCCCCTGCAGCTCTTTATTTTAATGTTATGCACATATTGCAATTTTGATAATTTTTGCCGACATTTAATGTGTCAGCCATTGGCAATTACAAGGGTGATTTTATGCTATTCAGTCATTGCTCCTGGGAACTGGACAGAGGCTGCCAAACACATTTTCATCAGAGTTCTCAAGCCAACACGGGGCGAAGGTCTCTGCCTGAGACTGTATCACAGCAAACATGCCTCATAGCCACTTTGGTTTGCAATGAAAGTTATACCCCTTTTTGTTCTATCTGTAGGATTTAATATTTCTAAACCATGGTCAAGAAATTATTGGTGGCCTTTTTTTCTGTAAGTCAACTTCATTTTGTTTTTAATGTTACACTTGGGCTACTGTAATGATTTCCTCAATTTGTATTTGCTGATGTGCAACTGACTTAGACAAGATAAAATATTTTTGTTATCTTTTTGTTCTGTTACTTCCTGAAATAATCAGGGAGAACTTCAGTTCCATTTTATGCCTTCCACTGACAGGATAGTTGTAGTTGAGACACAATGTGAAACAAAGCAAGATTTGTAAATTTCTACAATTCTTATTTTTTAATCAATGTAGTTGTTAACTCCTCACCAGGGTATATTACGATGAGAACAAGGCATTATTATATCATCAAAAATGAACAATCTTCATGTGAAGGCTTAGAATTTTATCAGTTAGCTATTCAAGGGTTGGAACATCACAAGGAGTTCAATTCTGCCTCATCCAATATAGATATTACAGCAGCTCAGGCCCACAAAAGAAATTCAGGAATAAAACATTTTGGATCTGAAGGGGTACTTCAGTTAATTGTTTACAAGACACTTGACCTGGTTTCTAAACTGATTCATATGCATGGTGATTGGTAACACAATGAAACATAAGGGATTATTTTTTGACTTAGTGCTTGAGGGTTGGTGCTCTTGGTCTGGAGCCTCGCCTGTTGGGAGAGTTTATTGGAACTTTAACTAGCCAGCGATTCCCCAGGATTTAAGACCCTGGGAGGGGACATCCATCCACTGAGAGCTGCCTTCCAGACAGAGGCCGGCAGTGCCACCGGAAGCAGTGGCCACTGCCCGTAAAGCATGCATGGAGAGGCCTGGAATTGCGAGGGACCCAGGCCACAGGTGAATGAGGGTGGTATGAGGAGGATGTTGCCAACTAGGGGAAAGGGACTCAGAAGAAAGAGCAGGGGGTAGCTTTCAGCGCCAGGAAGGCAAACCATGAGTCTTTCAACCCCAGGCTTAATCAGGGGGGAGGTGGAGGTGTACCCACCTGGCAGCCTCCCACCAGATTAAATGCACGTGCCAATATCAAAACTTGACTCACTGGGAGCATTAAATTCCACCCATCATATCTATCATGTGTCGCATTAGGAATTTTTAATAAAATTATAACAACTAATCAGGTGCAGCATTGGTTAAAAGAGTGAGCATTTGACCCATTCATGATGTGTTTTGCCTTCTATCCTAATGTAGCCACCGTAACTCTTGCAATGGCTCCTCCACCACCTTCACAAAGCTCAGCTCTTAGTCCCGCCTAATCCTGAGCTGCAAGCTGTTCCTTCATCAGCAACTTTCATAGTCACAGGCTAGGTATACATATAGATATGCCAATGGCACTCAGCTCCACCTCCTTGCCACTTTCTTTGGCTCCATTGTTATCTGCTTGTCTGACATCAAATCATTTCGCGAAATTCACTCTATTTGGCCGAAAGTCAAATGTTCACAACAAACATTCAACCCCTCCACAACTACTCACGTAGGCAGTATGTAATAGTGCAGATTTTCACATTTCTGAATAGCTGTGATTTGAGTTTTATGATCCTGGGAATAGTTTTAAGCCCCATATCAACCCATCACAATGACTATCTATTGTCTGCCCTGCAACACTGCCCATCCTCTGCCATAACCTGAAGGCATTTCCCGATCTCAGCTCTGTCCAGACTGCTTCAGCCTCTACTCCAAAGTTCTTCTCATTGGCGTGCCATGCTTCATAAATTTCAATATATCCAAAAGTCTGCCATTTGTATCCTAACCTGCTATGAGACACAACGCTGTTTACTCATCTTTGCCCTCATCGACTTTTATTTTCTTCCATTTCCCCAACATAATTATTTCAAAAAACTCATTCCTTCATGTCTCTCACTCTGGCTCTGCAACATCCTACACTCATAAATGCCAGTGCCATCGTTCAAACTCTCGATAATATCTTCTCCCTGCATTCTACTTTCAGTGGCATAGCCTCAGGTGGTGTGAGCTGAACACTCTGGCATTCTCTCCTTGAACCCTTTCACTTTATTACTTTCTATCTTCAGAAACTTGTTCAGAACCTTTCAACCTGTTTTTCGTCACCTTGCCCAAATTCTTTACTGTTTCTGTTTTTTGTCCACCTGCCTATGAAGCACTTAAGGATGCTTATTCCATTAAAGATACTTTATAAGAGTATATTCATACTGTTGTAATAGCTAACCATTACAAGTGACAAAATTTCCCATTTCTATCTTTAGTCTGTACTCAATTAATGGATCTCAAGGTATCAGTGTTTATTGTCCATGCAAGGATTCCCACTTCAGACTATTGCTCACTGGATATCTGTGAATGGACAGGTTTAGCTGTCCATGCTGCAAACATTTAGTAGCCTGACGCTTGTTCTAATTTCCTGTGAAGTGTCACTTGGACCACTGACATCCATCTCAGCAAGGAGTCAAATTTTCAGTCATGAAGTGAAATGGTGAAAAAGCAATAAATTTGGGAATTATCAATGTGCATGTAGAAAATGATCTACACTTTTGGATATTATTGAGTGGTAGCATGTCAACAATGAAAAATACAATTGTGGTGTTTGCCAGAAACTGAAGGATTTGATGCTGTACTGAGATAGCTCATCTCAGCTGAGCAGCAGTTGGCATACTACAAGATCTCTGTTCCCTGAGAAAAGGAGACAAAAGCCAAGCAGGGTTCTAAAAAAATATAAATCAACTCTATTTATCTTGCCAAATGGAAGAACAAGCTATGACAAAAGTGAAACATTTGTATTTAATTATATGGCAGAGCAGACTCAATTATGCTGAATGGGAAACTCCTGTTCCTATGTTGAACTATAATAAATACACTTCCTTCTTTCCATTACTCTACATAAGGCTAAAATAACTGGTTTACTCATAGCTTGTTTGATACACAAATGTCCCACTATATATAGTAGGCAAAATTGGACAGCCCACAAAAACAGGTGCAAACTTTGTGCAACCTGCTCATTTATATGATTACAGCATGCAGCCAGCATCAAGTGCACTGTTGAGTGGCTGCACGCCTGAGCAGGGGGCAAAAAAGCATGAGAAATTAGCACAAATTCAAGCTAGCCTGCATTGCTTAAAGCCAGCCTGCACTTCTTTAAAGAAAGGTGCATTTTGACTGCAGATGGTACTTAAAGTAATTCTAAGTGTGAGTTTGACCTGGGAAAGACACCAGAACAATAGAAAGTGACAGCCAGCATGCTTCAAGGTTCTCAAATGCAGCATTAGAGGCCTTGGTTTAGGAGGTGACAGGAGGAGAAGAGGTCATCTATCCACAGGGCATCAAGGGATCTTTCAGGCAGACATTGCAAAGGCGATCGGAGCAGATAGCCATCACAGCCAATGTCAGTCCCTGGCAGGGTGCAGTGCTGCAAGAAGTTTAATAACCTCACACGAATATTCAAGATAGACAAATGCATCTTAAAATGCCATATCCTTGTAGCCAAAATACGAGCCTCACATATTGCTCAATTCACCACCTTCCCTTCACTCACCCAACAGTAATCTCTATCAACCATGATTCATACTTTATAGTTTCAGCTGACCTTCACACAGGTATCGCTGCTGCAAGCCTCACAGCCACATCTCACAACTTTCACATGCTGCCAGCTATTTAACCATGACAGGTATATCACTCAAACATATTGCACCACACTCACTGAAACATTTTTCTCTCTAATACATTGCAAGGTAGTGCACAACCATAGGCCAAGCAACTAATCAGCAGGGGACAGTCATAGTTGCATGTCCTGATCCCAATGGAGGATGTGTTTGCCATCATTAGAGTAGCCATGGTAGAGACTGTGGCCAATGACTGTGCTGAAAGCATTGAAGGTGATGGAATGCTCATACCTAATCTTCCTTCTCACATACAACTTCACCATCATCTCAATCTTTTCAGATTTATAAGTTGCAGATGGTTTAAGTATGCAGCTCTTACTTTCCCGCCTGACTCTCATTGCAACACTACCCCTTGTCCATTTCTCCTTTCAGATACCCAAGAATTGCAGCCCAGCCAGGTAGTGATACAGAAGCAAGAAGTGGAAGAGGAATCGGAACTGATGATGAAGAAACAACATCACCTACTCTCACACACACAGCCACCAGGCCAGATACTAACAGTGCATGTAGTATAGAGGGTAACCTAGAGATGAGATTTGCATATGGTGAGACATCGGGCATAAGTGGCCTGCAACCAGGCAGGAGGAAAAGGTAGCATAGGTTTCAACTTGTCAGAGGGCAAAGTCACATGAATTCTGCTGCAGAGGTCTCAGATGAGGGGTTCAATGGGTCAGCATACAGAAGAAGGCTGTTGGGCAAGTACACAGAAATGCTTGGTAAATTGGCAACCCTGTCAGAAAGCCTACGCTCACTGCCCAAAAGCATTGAGAAGTCCGGCATCAACCTTGCACATGGCTTTGGATAGAAATTGATGCCCATCTTTTCCAGCGTGGAAGTGGTGACCAACATCAATATCAGCACTATAGGAGTGTTAGGGGTGCAAATTATTGTTCGGAAGCTATTTTTACTGTAAGAAACACATTTTAAACCTGGTCAAATTTTAAAAGGTCTTTTTCTTTTTCTTTCATCTTTTTCTAAATGAGTAGTTTGTTGAAATCATCAAAGATATCTAAATAAGCCAGAAAGTTTTCATTGAAGGTTCCTGCAGATTGGAAGGTAGTAAATGTAACCCCACTATTTAAGAAAGGAGAGTGAGAGAAAATGGGGAATTACAGACCTGTTAGCCTCACATCAGTAGTTGGGAAAATGCTACAATCTATTATAAAGGATCTGATAACTGGACTCTTAAAAAAATAATGATAGGATTGGCAAAGTCAGCATGGATTTATGAAAGGGAAATCATGTTTGACAAGCCTGTTGGCGTTTTCTGAAGAAGTAACTAGCAGAATAGATAAGAGGAAATCAGTGAATATGGCGTATTTGGATTTTCAGAAGGCATTAGATAAAGGTCCTACACAAGAAGTTAGTGAACAAAGTTAGAGCAAATGGGATTGGGAGTAATATACTGGCATGGACTGAGAATTGGTTAATGGACAGAAAACAGAGAGTGGGCTTTTCCAATTGCTGCAATTGTAAAGAGAGTGTTGATGAGACCGCACCTGGAGTATTATGTACAGTTCAGTCAAATGTTTATCTTACCACCATCTAAACTTAAGGAAGATCATGAGAAGACACAAAATATAGTCAGTATGTTAAAAACAGCGATGATTTTTTTTCTGTTTAACTTTGCACTTGCAACAGCATATCTAACTGCTGGGAGGACAAAGACACACTCCAGTTCATTTGGAGCGAGGAGACTTGCCTACAAGAGTAGCCCCAAAATGGCGAGCCTGAGAAAAATATCTTGAATAAACCTCCAAAAATATAATGTACCAACCCAGCCACCCAAATTCTGCCATACTGCAAACATTTCCAATTCATCTATCTGTCACTTCCATCCAAGAGGTGGATTTTTGAAATGTTTTTGTATGGATATGCTCCCTAAGGTCATTCTCTGGGTGATGACTGAGCACAGGTTTTGTTGTGAAACACTTACACATTTCTAACCAGTGGAGCATTTTTGGCCATTTCCTTCTGCACTGTAACAAGTCTGTGAGCAGCACATCAGTGCTAAATGTCAGTGCCCATGAAATAGAATTTTGGCATTAAGGACTCTGAAAATAGAAAATTTGACTCCATGGCAGCTGTCAACATGTGCTAATGAAATCTGGCATCAGGCTCTTTATTTTGAAAGGAGACTGTGATTTGAGTATTTAATGTCTTTTTAAAGGCACATTCTTAGCAGTATGTTACACTGGTTACAAAAGGGGAACCTGGCTGGACTCTGTAAGCTAGTGGTGACAAAGTTGAAATCTCCAGTGTAGTGGACAACTGATCCCATTAAAATCCAAGTGTGTGACAGTTAACTGAATGACCCTGAGGTCACACAGAAAACATCCAGGCCTCTATAAATATTGTATGAGGCTGTCAACACAGCAGTCACCTCAGAGCTCCTCGACACAGTTAGAAATATGGTAACCATTATTTACAGAAATGAAAAGGAGGAAATTGTTTGTGTGAAAATGAAAAGAATGAAACCTGCTCACATTCATTTACAGATATTGTGCAAGTTGGGGGATTAGATTGTTAAAACCTAAGCAAAACAGAAAAGTGCTGATTTTGCTTTCATTCAGTTATCTACAGGAATTCAAGAGAGGGATGTTTAACTACAACTAAATGAAGTGCCACTACCAATAATGGTGGGTCAGAGAAGGAGTCGCTGTGAAGGAAAACAAGCATTGATGCTAAATGGAACACAGCTGACTTCAGACAACACATGGAAGGTCCCCTGCCAACAACAGTATTTACCCCATCTGTGTCTGGGAGTGAAACACAAACCTAATTATATTTTCACTGCAGTGTGTTACAGCCCAATCAACTTATAACAAAAGACCCACGGCAGCCTGGGGGAATATTGGGCAGGTATTAAGCTAGAAATGACTGCCAGTAGCATGATATTTAAAGTTTTTGAAAAAAAAAGTAACCTAAGAAAGTGACTTATTACTTCTGGCTGGACTTTAATCCATGACAGAAAATCGTTGATCCTCATATATTCATCCTCACATGCTTTAGCTCCCTATTGGTTTGAAATTGTCACATGCTGACAGTTTAGTCGCCTTCTTGTGACTGAAGACAAATGCTCCATCATCATTTCTCTTCACTCCTTCTCCATTACACAAATGGTGTCGATTCAGTTTATGCCACAATTAAGTTCTGATTAAATTACTTTTTTCCCTTCCACTTCAGTTTCCTCTCAGTAGTAAGACTGCCCCCCACTCCCTTGTCTCGACTAAAAAGTTTGGTCTTCTCAGGCATCAGGAAGCAATAGAGCACATGCGAAAAAGGTACTATTTCATGAATTCCAATATGTATGTCTGGAACTCAGTTTGCTGTGTAGGTGGATTTTTTTTGTGATATCAGATCTATTGAATTCAACTTCAAAACTTGTGATGGAGGGATTTGAACTCTCAATTTTTGGGTTGCTGGTCCAGTGCCATAATCACAACATCAGACTTATTTACTCTCACTTTTTTGATAAATTTATAAGTAAAACTCAAAGACACCACCACTGACCAGAAGCTTAACTGAACCAGCCATATCTAGACTGTGGTTGTAAAAGCAGGGTAAATGCTAGGTATTCTACAATGATCAATTCACGTCCTGCCTCTTCAAAGACTATCCGTCATTCATAAAGTTCAAGTCGGGAGTATGATGAAATACCAAGCACTTGGGTGGATGAGTGTAGCCACAACACTCTAGAAGCTTGACAGCATCAAGGACAGAGCAGTCAACTTGATGTTGTTTCTGCCACTGGTGCACAGTGGGTGCTGTATATATTATTACAGAATGAACTGCAGCAATTCACCAAACTTACTCTAACAGAACCTCCTTGCTCTGAGACCACAACCGCAACAAAGGACAGGGCAGTTACATCACTTTCAATAAAAGCAAAGTACTGCAGCTGCTGAAGATCTGAAATAAGAACAGATAGTGCTGGAAAAATTCAGCAGGTCTGGGAGCATCTGAGGAGAGAGAGAAACAGAGTTAACGTTTTGAGACCAATATGACTCTTCTTCGGATCGGAGAAGATGATTCCAAAGAAGAATCATATTGGACTCGAAACGTTAACCTAGTTCTCTCTCTACAGGTGCTAGCAGATCTACTGAGCCTTTCTAGCACTTTCTGTTTTTATTTACATCACCTTCAAGTTTCCTTCCAAGTTACATAGCATCGTGCCTTGGACAGATAATGCTGACCTTTCATTGCTGAAAGGTTAAATTTCTAACCTAGTAACATTGCAGGAGCACCATCGTTACAAGAACAAAAACAACTTGCATTTATGGAGACTTTTAATATAATAAAGCAGCCCAATGGTCTTCATAGAAGCACAATCAAACAAACTGCAACACTGAGCCACATAAGGCAGATGACCAAAAGCTTTGTCAAAGAAGTAGGTTTTAAAGAGCATCTTAAAGGAGGAAAGAGAGGATAAGATGCAGAGATTTAGGGAGAGAATTCCAGAGCTTAGGGCCTTGACTGCTGAAGACAGCACCATCATTAGTAGAAAATTAAAATCAGGGTGCTTAAGAGGACAAAACTAGAGGCATGCAGATATCTTGTAGGGTTGCAGGGTTGGAAGTGATTACAGAGATAGTGAGGGGTGAGGACATCGAGGAATTTGAAAACAAAGATGAACATTTTAAAACTGAGGCATTGATAAACCAAAGTCAATGTAGGTCAGCGAACACATAAGTGACAGGTAAAGGATAACTGTCGTAAGTTAGGGTACAGGAAGCAGAGTTTTGGATTATATCATGTTTAAGGAGGCCATGGAAGGCCAGCCAGGAGTGCGTTATAATAGTCAAATCCAAGAGCTGCAGTGGTGTAGAAAACGGTCCATCAGCTATTTCTCAGGAGAACAAGGAACAGACAATAAATACAGCCTTGCAGCCTGAGAAGAAACTTGAAAAAACAAAATTTGCCCAAGAAGTCAGCAAACAGAATAAAATCTCAAGCACCAGCATGTGGGCAAAAACTGTATATTGCCTTTCAAAAGATCACTGTCTTCACTATTTTTAAAATGTATGTTGATATTTTTCTTTTTACCCTTGATATAAATAGTTATGTGCAGGCGTGATCAGGCCATCACAGATGAGACTACTCATTTACTGGTAGTGTTTCTCTATTTGATGTAAATAATTGCATCAGAGGTTAACCAGGTCACATCAATGACATGACTATAACAACCTTCAGAGTGCCATACCTCAATTAGCTAAAAAACTGGCTTTTGGAGCCAGTTTTCAGTTAATGAAACAACACTTCTTATTTCAATATGATTCATATCCAGAAGGCAAGGAAAGGATTTATATTTAAAAACATTCAAAAGCAAAATCGCAAAATAGATATCAGAAAAACAAAAGCAAATGTAGATCCTCCTTATAAAGCTCCGTAGGAAAGTGCATCATGTGTTTTTTTTTTAATTTGCTCATGGGATGTGAGCATCGCTGGCAAAGCCAGCATTTGTTAACCAAGCCTATATTATCCTTGAGAAGGTGTTGGTGAACCACCTTCTTGTAGCATAACAGCCCATGTGGTGGAGTTACACCCATGGTGCTGTTAGGAAGGGAACTACATGTTTTTGACCCAGTGATAATGAAGGAACGGTGAAACAATTTTAACTCTGGATAGTGTGTGTAGCTTAGAGAAGAATTTGCAGATAATGGTGTTGCCATGCCTCAGCTACCCTTGTCCTTCTAGGTGGTAGAGGTCACAAATTTGGAAGGTGCTATCAAAGGAAGCTTGATGAGTTGCTGCAGAGCATCTTGGGTTGAGTATCCTTTATCCAAAACTCTCGGAGCCAACTGCATTTCAGATAATTTTGGTTTTTGAATGCCACATATAGGCCTAGGCCTACTTACAATACAATGGCCGAAGCCTAGGCTAGTTTTAGTCCAAGGTAAATAAAATGGCTAGAAAAGATGTACCACTGAACAATAATTACAGGGTACCTGTAACAAGTTCCCACCTGTGGCGCCATCTGCGATTTTCCTTGTAGGAGAGGGTTCACGAGACAAACAGCGCAGCCAAACAAATACACTTGGCAAGCTAAAGGTCGGGTGCAGTCGGCGAGGTTCAAGTTGGCTCGGTTGGTTCAGGTCACACATTTTCCATGCTAAAGGACGACGAGGTTCAAAAAAAGTGCAATTTTTGGATGTGTTCAGTTTTCGGATTTATGGATAAAATATACTCGACCTGTAATGGGAAGCACTGCTACTATTGTGCCGGTGATGGAGGGAGTGAATGCTTAAGGTGGTGGATGGGGTGTTGCTCAAGTGAGTTGCTTTGTCTTGGATGGTATCGAGTTTCTTCAGTGTTGTTGTAGCTGCACTCATCAAGTGGAGGCTATTCCATCATGCTCCTGACTTGTGCCTTGTAGATGGCAGACATGCTTTACGGAGTCAGGTGGTAAGTTCCTCATTGCTGAATTCCCATCTTCTGATCAGCTCTTGTAGCCACAGTATTTATGTGGCTGGTCCAGTTAAGTTCTGGTCAATAGTAACCCCCAGGATATTAATGGCAGGGAATTCAGCGATGGTAATGCCATTAAATGTCATGGGGCGATGGTTAGATTCTCTCTTGTTGTAAATGGTCATTGCCTGGCACTTTTGTGGCAAAATGTTAAATGCTACTTATCAGCCCAAACCTGAATGTTGTCCCGGTCTTGTTGCATACGAGCATGAGCTGTTTCAGCATCAGAGGGGTTGCGAATGAAACTGAACACTGTATGGTCAGCAGGAAACACCCCCACTTCCGACCTGTTGATGAAAGGAAGGTCATTGGTGAAGCAGCTAAAAATGGTTGGGCCAAGGACGCTACCCTGTGGAACTCCTGCAATGACGTCCTGAGGCTGAGATGATTGTCCAACAGCAACAACCATCTTCCTTTGTGATAGGTAAGAATCCGACAAGTGGAGAGCTTTTCCTGATTCCCATTGACTTCAGTCTGCTAGGGCTCCTTGATGTCACATTTGTTGTGCTTTTTGTGGTCAGGTCATAGCTGAGCAAATTTTCACATTGTCAGGTAGATGTCATTGTTGTAGCTGTACTTGAATATTTTAGCTAGGGTCACAGCTAGTTCAAGAGAACAAGTCTTCAGTGTAACAGCTGGGATGATATTGTGGCCCATAGCTTCTGCAGTACCCAGTGCCTTCAGCTGTTTCTTGCTATCACGTGGTGTGAATTGTATTGGTTGAAGAATAACATATGTGATGCTGGCGACATCAAGAGTCCAAGATTAACCATCCACTTGGCACTTCTGGCTGAAGATGGCTGCAAATGCTTCAGCCTTGTCTTTTGCATTGTGCTGGGCTCCCCCATCACTGAGGATGGGGATGTTTATGGAGCCTCCTCCTCCCATTAGTTATTTAATCATCCACCACCATTCACGAATGGATGTGGCAGCTCTACAGAACTTTGATGTGATCTGTTAGTTGTGGGATTGCTTAGCTCTATTGCATGATGCTCTGTTATGTTGCATGCATGTAATCCGATGTTGTAGCTTCACCAGGTTGGCACTTCGTTTTTAGTTTTGCCTCTTGCTGCACCTGGCATGCTCAACTGCACTCTTTATTGAACCAAGGTTGATTCCCTGGCTTGGTAGAGTGGTAATGGTAGAGTAAGGAATATGCCAGGCTATGAGGTTAACTATTGTAGTTGAATACAATTCTGCTGCTGCTGATGGCCAATAGGGCCTATGGATTCCCAGTTTTGAGCTGCTAGATCAGTTCTGAATCTATCCCATTTAGGCAGGGAGGTAGTGTCACACAACATGATAGAGGGTGTACTTGGTGGGAGGAAGGACTTCACCTCCACAGGGCTGTGCAGTTGTCACTCTTACCAATACTACCATGGATAGATGCTTCTGCAACTAATAGATTGCGAGGACGATTCAAGTAATTTTTTTCCTTCTTGTTGGTTCTCTCACCGCCTGCTGCATGCCCACTCTGGCAGCTATGTCCTTCAGGACTCAGCCAGCTTGGTCAGTAGTGGCGGTATCAAGACACTGCTGGTGATGGTCATTGACATTTTTCAGCCAGATTCTGTGTCCTCGCTACCCTCAGTGCTCTGCCACGGGGGGTGCAACAGGGAGGAGCACTGATTCATTAGCTGAGGCAGGGCAATTAGTGGTAATCAAGGTTTCCTTGACCATATTTGTCCTGATGCCATGAGCCTTCATGGGGTTCACAGTCAAAGTTGAGGACCCCTAGGACCACTTTGTCCTGACTTTATACCACTTGGCCACCACCTCTGATGGGTCTATCCTGCCAGTGGGACAGGACTTTTTTTTTTATTTGTTCACGGGATGTGGGTGTCACCAGCATTTATTGCCCATTCCTAATTGCCTTTGAGAAGGTGGTGTTGAGCCACCTTCTTGAAATGCTGCAGTCTAAGTGGTGTAGATACACCCACAGTGCTGTTGGAAGGACCTCCATGATTTTGACCGAACAAAAGTGAAGGAACTGCAATATAATTCCAAGTCAGGATGGTGTATTGCTTGGAGGGAAACTTGCAGGTGTGGTGGTCCCATGCATTTGCTGCCCTGGTTCTTCGAGGTTATAGAGGTCGCAGATTTGGAAAGTCCTGTCAAAGGAACCTTGGTGAGTTGCTACAGTGCATCTTGTAAATGGTACACACTGCTGCCACTGTAGGCCAGGGGTGGAGGGAGTGAATGTTTATGGCGGTGGATGGGGTGCCAATCAAGCGAGTTGCTTTGTCCTGGATGGTATTGAGCTTCTTGAGTGTTGTTGGAGCTGCAGTCATCCAGGCAAGTGGAGAGTATTCTATCACACTCCTGGCTTGTGCATTGTAGATGGCTGACAAGCTTTGGGGAGTCAGGGGCTGAGCTACTCGCTTCAGAATTCCCAGCCTCTGACCTGCTGTTGCAGCCAGAGTATTTATATGGCTGGTATAGTTCAGTTTCTGGTCAATGGTAACTCCCATGATGTCAATAGTGGGGGATCCAGCAATGGTAATGCCATTGAATATCAAGGGGACATGGTTCAATCCTCCCTTGTTGGGGATGGTCATTGCCTAGCACTTATGTGGCTCAAATGCCCCCTATCAGCCCAAGCTTCAATGTTGTCCAGGACTTGCTGCATATGGACACAGACTGATTCAGTATCTGAGAAGTTGCAGTCATTAGTGAACATCCCACTTCTGACCTTATGATGGAGGTATGATCATTGATGAGGCAGCTGATTATAGTTGGGCCCAGGACACTATCCTAAGGAACTCCAGCAGCAATGTCCTGGGGCTGAAATAATTGACCTTCAACAAGCGCAACCATCTTACTTTGTGCTATGTATGACTCCAACCAGTGGAGAGCTTTTCCACTGACTTCAGTTTTGCTAGGGCTGCTTGATGCCACATGGCCAAATGCTGCCTTGATGTTAAGGGCAGTCACTCTTGCCTCATCTTTTGAGTTCAGTTCTTTTGTTCACATTTGAACGAAGGCTGTATGGTTCAGTGAGTATAGCTATGTCAAGCTGTTGCTTGACGACGCTATGAGACAACTCTCCTAATTTTGACACAAGTCCCCAGATATGAGTAAGGAGGACTTGCAGAGTCAACTGGCTGGGGTGTGCCATTGTTGTTTCCGGTGCCTAGGTGGATGCTCGGTGGTCCATCTGGTTTTATTCTTTTTTGACTTTTATGTAGCAGTTTGATACAACTGAGTGGCTTGCTACACCATTTCAGAAGGCAGTTAAGAATCAATCACACTGCTGTGATTTTGGAGTCATATATTGGCTAGACTGGGTAAGAACTGCAATGTCCTTCAGTGATGGAAATCTGTGAATAAGATGGGTTTTTAAAATTATCGGCAGTTGCATGATCATCATGACTGATAGTAGCTTTTTATTCCATATTTTGTTAATTGAATTTATTTTAGAAATTGAGTTGTTATTTAATTCTGCAATTTTACGACACCAAGTAGAGAAATTAAGTTGTGAATCCATGCCAAAGAAGGGTATCTGATAGTCACTATACGAAGCTTCAAGTATGACCTTATTGCGAAGTCCTTAAATCTGCGCAAAATGAACATCGAATAGCAAATGTTTTCTTCAGAAATCTGATTACGAATTAATCTGCTCTTCCATTTGTGTTGTAACAACTGCCACATAAAAATTTTGGCGATTAAGTGTTAAAGTCATACGTATGAGTTAGGAGCAGGAGTAGGCCATTTGGCCCTTTGAGCCTGCTCTGCCATTCAATAAGATCATAACTGATCCGATTGTAACCTCAAATCCACAATCGTGCCTGCCCCCGGTAGCCTTTCACCCCCTTGCTTATCAAGAATCCATCTATCTCTGCCTTAAGAATATTCAAAAACTCTGCTTCCACGCCTTTTGAAAAAGAGTTCTGAAGACTCACAACTCAGAGTGAAAAAATTCTCCTTATCTCTTTCCTAAATGGCCGACCCCTTATTTTAAACAGTGCCCCTAGTACTTGATTCTCACACACAAGGAAACATCCTTTCCACATCAACCCGGTCAAGTCCCCTCAGGGTCTTATATGTTTCAATCGGGTTGCCTCTTACTCTTCTAAATTTCAGCAGATACAAACCTAGCCGGTCCAACTTTTCCTCATAAGACAACCCGTCCAATCCAGGTGTTAGCTTAATAAGCCTTCTCTGAGCTCTTTACAATGAATTTACAGTCTTCCTTAAATAAGGAAACCAATACTGTACACAGTACTCCAGATATGGTCTCACCAATGCCCTGTATAAGTGAAGCATAACATCCTTACTTTTGTATTCAATTCCCCTCACAATAACTCATAACATCCTATTAGCTTTCCTAATTACTTGCTGAACCTGCATACTAACCTTTTGCGATTCATGCACTAGGAAACCCAGATCCCTCTACATCTCAGAATTCTGCAATCTCTCACCATTTAGATAATATGCTTCTTTTGAATTTTTCCTCCAAATTGGACAATTTCACACTTTCCCACCTTATACTTAATTTGCCAGGTCTTTGCCCACTCAGTTAACCTATCTAAATCCCTTTGTTACCTTCTGGTGTCCTCTTCACATCTTACTATCCTACCTATCTTTGTGTCCTCAGCAAATTTAGCAACCATTCCTTCAGTCCCTTCATCCAAGTCATTTATATAAATTATAAAAAGTTGAGGCCCCAGCACTGATCCTTGTGGCACACCATTCATTACATTTTACCAACCAGAAAAAGACCCATTTAAGCCTACCCTCTTTTTTCTGTTAGCTAGCCAATCTTCTATCCATGCCTATATGTCAACTCCTACACCATGAGCTTTTCGGGACATTTACATTTGGGAACAATAATTAGCTGGGGTTCAAACTGGTTGTTGATTTGCTATTGCCTGTTTTGCGATACTACTGTAGACCAATTTCACCCCCAATGTAGACCAAAGAGAGCTTTATTTTGCCCCTAACGCACAATGTATTTTTTTATTCATTCATGGGAAGGCGGTGCTGCTGGCTAGGCCAGCATTTATTGTCCATCCCTAATTGCTTTTGAGAAGGTGGTGGTGAGCTGCCTCCTTGAACCGTTGCAGTCCACGTGATGAAGGTACACCCAAAGTGCTACTGGAGAGGGAGGTCCAGGGTTTTGACCCAGCGACAGTGAAGGAATGGTGATATATTTCCAAGTCAGGATGGTGAGTGGCTTCAAGGGGAACTTCCAGGTGGTGGTGTTCCCATGTGTCTGCTGCCATTGTCCTTCTAGATGGAGGTGGTCGTGGGTTTGGAAGGTGCTGTCTAGGGAGCCTTGGTGAATTATTGTAATGCATCTTGTAGACGGTACACACTGCTGCCAGTGGTGGAGGGAGTGAATGTTGAAGGTGGTGGATGAGGTGCCAGTCAAATGGATTGCTTTGTCCCAGATGGTGTAGAGCTTCTTGATTGTTCTTGTTCATCCAGGCAAATGGAGAGTATTCCATCACACGTCTTACAGCTGGTGGACAGGCTCTTGGGAGTTAGGAGGTGAGTTACTCACTGCAGGATTCCTAGCCTCTGATCTGCTCTTATAGCCACAGTATTTATTTGGCTAGTCCAGTTCAGTTTCTGGTCTATGGTAACTCCTAGGATGATGACAGTGGGGGATTTAGCGATGGTAATGTCATTGAATGTCAAGGGGCGATGGTGAGGTTCTCTCCTTTTGGAAATAGTCATTGCCTGGCACCTGTGTGGCACGAATGTTACTTGCCACTTGTCAGCCCATGCCTGGATATTGTCCAGGTCTTGCTGTATTAGACATGGACTGCTTCAGTATCTGAGCAATCGCAAATGGTGCTGAACATTGTGCAATCATCAGTGAACATCCCCACTTCTGGCCTTACGATGGAAGGAAGGTCACTGCTGAAGCAACTGAAGATGGCTGGGCCTAGGACACTGAGTGCTTGATTCTGATACTGGGTACAAAGTGTGAAAGAGCAATGTCCTATTTTTCAGCATTGATATAAGCGTTCACCAAAATATTAAATAAGTCTTTTAGATACAAAAAATGGGAGGACAAAGTGTCACGCAGTTCATGCTTTAAAAGTAATACAAAAAAAACTGTGGAGGCAGCTAATTTTATTCTAAAATAAATAAAAGGTTTCAAAACAGTACTGAGGATTTACCAAGGCTCAATTAGATCCAATTATTATGCTAACTACATGTCTATTTTGTTTCCGAAGGGGGATTGAAAACTAATTACATGACTAACAGAAAAACTTTGAAGCATCTATGGCCTTTAATAAGTCTACATTATATAATAAAGTAAATCTATGTTAATTCCCCACTTGAATTTCTGTAATTATTTCTTCCTGGTAATTTTTCTTCTTAAATTTATTTATATTTTATTGTGGTAATTTATTTACTAACATCTTAACTTCTAAATCATTCCTGATATACATTCTCTCTTTTACACACTAGCTGCTGATTCAATTTTCTTATCCATGCTCCTGCAGTTTTGTATTGAAATGCAGAGTGAATGTTGGCGATTGATTCTTCTACCCCTACCACAAAATTACACAAAAACTCACCGCATGCTATTGTAAAATGGCTGTGAAATAGAGTGATCTAAGTGAAGTGCACCACTTTTGTTACAGTTGTGCCTGGAGCCACGTGGTTCCCCTCACTGCCCCATTTATATTGCATGTCAATGACCCAAGAGGCTCCAAAGAACACAAATCAACATGCAACCCTTCATTACCATCATTGGTTTATCCCCCAGTACTGCAATTTTTAAGATCTTTCCACGTCCTTCATGTTACCAGTGCATGAAGAAGAGAAGAAAAACGTTGCACAAAAATGATCTATTTTTAAATATTTATAAATATGCACATAAAAGGAAATTATCTTAAATTGAACTTTATCATCTTTTCAAGTTTAACAGCAGTAACTGAGGATAAAGACTTATTACACAGAATTTACAGCAGAGATATAGGGCATTCCGCCCAATAGTCTATGCTGGTGTTTATGCTCCACACGGATCTCTTCTCATCCTATATCATCTAACCCTGTCAGCATATCTTTCTATTCCTTTCTCCCTATGTACTTACCTAGTTTCCCCTTAGATGCATCTATCTTATTCACTTCATCCTATCCATGTGGTAGCAACTTCTACATTCTCACCATTCTGAGTAAAGAAGTTTCTCCTGAACTTCCTTTCGGATTTATAAAATTAATAATCTTGATATTTTTATGGACTAGTTTTGAACTCCCCCACCAAAAAAATATCTTTCCACTTTATCAAACCTCTTCATTATTTTAAAGAGCTAGAAAACTTAGAAAACAGAGAAATGCCAGCTGGAAGGGAAAAGTGGCAGTGAAACAAAAAGGAATCTGACAGTTTATACAGCAAAACTTTGTTTCCAAAGAAACGGGCTTCCAGAATAACAGATCAGATTTCGACTTTCAGACAGTCATTGCCTATTCCTGTTTGTGGGAGGCCTAAATCAGTTAGGAGGAATCAGGCTTCATTTCCAGGCCACCAGCAGGTTACTTGTCCCCTATGGGCATCCCACTGCAGCTTGACGGCTCTCGGTCAGGATCATAATCGTGCAACTCCAATGCCACGCCATTCCACAGATTGTGGTGGGGGTTGCGGGAGTGAGCAGATTCACAGTGTCCCTCACTACTTTTGCCAAGAGAAGCCACACTGCCTTCACAAAAATATACCCGAAAACATTTCTGCGCTGTTTTCAGAATGCTCAGCAGCCGCTTTAAGAATGGATGGTCTAACTGCTCAATACCAAGATAAATTAATGGAGTTCACCCATATCTCTGTAAATTGAAATTAGGCTCCTAGCAATGTCATAGAACCATGATTTGCATAATCAAGAGGCCCAGTGCTTTAAATAAGCAGGTGTCCCACCGGCTAAGGAATGGCCCTTTAAAAAATGGCAGATGCCGACGCATCACCATTAATGGAGTAATAAGTGAACCAATTATTGAGGTTGTTACTGCCCATTAACATTAATTTGGCCAAGCTGAATTTGATCCCCAAATCAGTTATACTATGACTTTATTGCCAAATTACATATCTATAGCATAGCTCATTCAACACAAAAATCCAGTATACTGCTACTGAAAATCAATTTAGAAGCATAGAAAATAGGTGCACGAGTAGGCCATTCAACCCTTTGAGCCTGCTCCACCATTCATTATGATCTTGACTGATCAGTCAACTCAATAGCCTGCTCCCACTTTCTCCCCATAATCTTTGATCCCTTTCACCCCCAAGAGCTATATCTAACTCCTTCTTGAAAACATATAATGTTTCGGCCTCAACTACTTTCTATGGTAGCGAATTCCACAGGCTCACCATTCTCTGGGTGAAGAAATTTCTCCTCCTCTCAGTCCTAAATGCTCTACCCCATATCCTCAGACTGTGACCCCTGGTTCTGGATTCCCCCGCCATCGGGAACATCCTTCCTGCATCTACCCTGTCCAGTCCTTTTAGAATTTTATAGGTTTCTATGAGATTCCCCCCATTCTTCTGAACTCCTAACCGACTCAATCTCTCCTCATATGTCAGAACCACCATCCCAGGAATCAGTCTGCTAAACCTTCGCTGCACTCCCTCTATAGCAAGAACATCCTTCCTCAGATAAGGAGACTAAAACTGCACACAATATTCTAGGTGTGGTCTCACCAAGGCCCTGTATAATTGCAGCAAGACATCCCTGCTCCTGTACTCGAATCCTCTTGCCATGAAGGCCAACATACCAGTTGCTTTCTTTACCGCCTGCTGCAGCTGCATGCTTAACTTCAGCGACTGGTGTACGAGGATACCCAGGTCTCGTTGCACATTCTCAATTTATGGCCATTCAGATAATAATCTGCCTTCCTGTTTTTGCTACCAATGTGGGTAAACTCACATTTATCTACATTATACTGCATCTGCCACGCATTTGCCCACTCACTCAGCTTCTCGAAATCACACTGAAGCATTTCTGCATCCGTCTCACAGCTCACCTTCCCACCCAGTTTTGTGTCATCTGCAAATTTGAAGATATTACATTTAGTTCCCTCATCTAAATAATTAATATACATAGTGAACAGCAGGGGTCTCAGCACCGATCCCTGCGGTACCCCACTAGTCACTGCCTGCCATTCGGAAAAAGACCTGTTTATTCCTACTCTTTGTTTCCTGTCTGCCAACCAGTTTTCTATCCAAAACAAAAACAGAATTACCTGGAAAAACTCAGCAGGTCTGGCAGCATCGGCGGAGAAGAAAAGAGTTGACGTTTCGAGTCCTCATGACCCTTCGACAGAACTAGGCGAATCCCAGGAAGGGGTGAAATATAAGCTGGTTTAAGGTGGTGGGGGGGGTGGGGGGAGAGAAGTGGAGGGGGGTGGTGTGGTTGTAGGCAAAAGCAGTGAAAGAAGCAGATCATCAAAAGATGTCACAGACAGCAGAACAAAAGAACACATAGGTGTCGAAGTTGGTGATATTATCTAAACGAATGTGCTAATTAAGAATGGATGGTAGGGCACTCAAGGTATAGCTCTAGTGGAGGTGGGGGGAGCATAAAAGATTTTAAAATATTTTTAAATAATGGAAATAGGTGGGAAAAAGAAAAATCTATATAATTTATTGGAAAAAAACAAAAGGAAGGGGGAAGAAACAGAAAGGGGGTGGGGATGGAGGGGGGAGGTCAAGACCTAAAATTGTTGAATTCAATATTCAGTCTGGAAGGCTGTAAAGTGCCTAGTCGGAAGATGAGGTGTTGTTCCTCCAGTTTGCGTTGGGCTTCACTGGAACAATGCAGCAAGCCAAGGACAGACATGTGGGCAAGAGAGCAGGGTGGAGTGTTGAAATGGCAATCGACAGGGAGGTTTGGGTCATTCTTGCGGACAGACCGCAGGTATTCTGCAAAGCGGTCGCCCAGTTTACGTTTGGTCTCTCCAATGTAGAGGAGACCGCATTGGGAGCAACGAATGCAGTAGACTAAGTTGGGGGAAGTGCAAGTGAAATGTTGCTTCACTTGAAAGGAGTGTTTGGGCCCTTGGACGGTGAGGAGAGTGGAAGTGAAGGGGCAGGTGTTACATCTTTTGCGTGGGCATGGGGTGGTGCCATAGGTGGGGGTTGGGGTGTAGGGGGTGATGGAGGAGTGGACCAGGGTGTCCCGGAGGGAACGATCCCTACGGAATGCCGACAGTGGGGGTGAAGGGAAGATGTGTTTGGTAGTGGCATCATGCTGGAGTTGGCGGAAATGGCAGAGGATGATCCTTTGAGTGCGGAGGCTGGTGGGGTGATAAGTGAGGTGATCATGTTTCTGGGAGGGAGGAGAAGGCATGAGGGCGGATGCGCGGGAGATGGGCCGGACACGGTTGAGGGCCCTGTCAACGACCGTGGGTGGAAAACCTCGGTTAAGGAAGAAGGAGGACATGTCAGAGGAACTGTTTTTGAAGGTAGCATCATCGGAACGGATGTGACGGAGGCGAAGGAACTGAGAGAATGGGATGGAGTCCTTACAGGAAGCGGGGTGTGAGGAGCTGTAGTCAAGGTAGCTGTGGGAGTTGGTAGGCTTGCAATGGATGTTGGTGGACAGTCTATCACCAGAGATTGAGACAGCGAGGTCAAGGAAGGGAAGGGAAGTGTCAGAGATGGACCACGTGAAAATGATGGAGGGGTGGAGATTGGAAGCAAAATTAATAAATTTTTCCAAGTCCTGACGAGAGCACGAAGCAGCACTGATGTAATCATCGATGTACCAGAGAAAGAGTTGTGGAAGGGGGCCGGAGTAGGACTGGAACAAGGAATGTTCCACATACCCCATAAAGAGACAGGCATAGCTGGGGCCCATGTGGGTACCCATAGCCACACCTCTTATTTGGAGGAAGTGAGAGGAGTTGAAGGAGAAATTGTTCAGTGTGAGAACAAGTTCAGCCAGACGGAGGAGAGTAGTGGTGGATGGGGATTGTTCGGGCCTCTGTTCGAGGAAGAAGCTAAGGGCCCTCAGACCATCCTGGTGGGGGATGGAGGTGTAGATGGATTGGACGTCCATGGTGAAGAGGAAGCGGTTGGGGCCAGGGAACTGGAAACTGCTGATGTGACATAAGGTGTCAGAGGAATCACGGATGTAGGTGGGGAGGGACTGGACAAGGGGAGAGAGAAGGGAGTCAAGATAACGAGAAATTAGTTCTGTGGGGCAGGAGCAAGCTCACACGATCGGTCTACCGGAACAGTTCTGTTTGTGGATTTTGGGTAGGAGGTAGAAGCGGGCCGTCCGAGGTTGGGCGACTATCAGGTTGGAAGCTGTGGGAGGAAGATCCCCAGAGGAGATGAGTTCAGTGACAGTCCTGGAAACAATGGCTTGATGTTCAGTGGTGGGGTCATGGTCCAGGGAGAGGTAGGAGGAAGTGTCTGTGAGTTGACGCTCAGCCTCCGCGAGGTAGAGGTCAGTGCGCCAGACAACAACAGCACCACCCTTGTCAGCGGGTTTGATGATGATGTCATGGTTGGACTTGAGAGAATGGAGTGCAGTAAGTTCAGCAAGAGAGAGATTAGAATGGGTGAGAGGAGCAGAGAAATTGAGACGACTAATGTCGCGCCGACAGTTCTCAATGAAAAGATCAAGAGAAGGTAAGAATCCAGAGGGAGAGGTCCAGGTGGAGGGAGAATATTGGAGGTGGGTGAAAGGATCCGTTGAACGGGGAGAGGACTCCTGTCCAAAGAAGTGAGCCCAGAGACGAAGACGGCGGAAGAAGAGTTCAGCATCGTGCCGAGCCGAAAATTCATTAAGGTGAGGGCATAGGGGTATGAAACTAAATCCTTTGCTGAGCACTGAACGTTCAGCATCGGAGAGTGGAAGGTCAGGGGGTATAGTGAATACACGGCTGGGGCTGGGATTGGAAGATGGGGTGCGGACGGAGGGACAGGCAGGGGTGGAGGGTCTTAGATGGGTGTTGGTGTCGATGAGTTGTTGGAGCTTGCGTTCCTTAGCACTTGAGAGAAAGAGAAAAAGTTTCTTGAGGCGTCAGATGAGACAAAGAATAAAATGAAACTGGGGGCACGCGCAGCTTTTAAAAAGGGTACGGCGGTGCTGCTGGAGGGAGAGGTCGAGTGTGTTCATATGGCGGCGCATGGCACTGAGTGTGGATCTCAGGATGCGACGGGAACAGCAGTCCGAGAAACGTTTTATGTCCCGGAAATACCTGTAATCCTGGGTGGGTTCGAAACATGAGGGGTGGAATTTCAGTTCAAATCCATGTGGGGTAATTCGGAGACGGAGACAGTCACTGAGAAAGGAGATATGGCTGTGAAAGCGGGTTTTAGTAAACACCTTGTCAAGCACCAGGAGAGAAATGGAAAGCAATGAAGGTGAACAAGGCAAAAGAGAGATACGGAAATCTTGTCGCAGAGACGAGCAGAACTTCTTCAAGGAGGTAGGCATTTCTTGAAGAGCAGTGGCAGTCAATTAAACACAGATTAAATTAAACTCAATTAAACTTCTCTCCCCCCACCCAACCCCACCCCCCCACCACCTTAAACCAGCTTATATTTCACCCCTTCCTGGGATTCGCCTAGTTCTGTCGAAGGGTCATGAGGATTCGAAACGTCAACTCTTTTCTTCTCTGCCGATGCTGCCAGACCTGCTGAGTTTTTCCAGGTAATTCTGTTTATGTTTTGGATTTCCAGCATCCGCAGTTTTTTGTTTTTATCTCTGTGTTTAACTGACTGCCACTGCTCTTCAAGAAATGCCTACCTCCTTGAAGAAGTTCTGTTCGTCTCTGCGACAAGATTTCCGTATCTCTCTTTTGCCTTGTTCACCTTCATTGCTTTCCATTTCTCTCCTGGTGCTTGACAAGGTGTTTACTAAAACCCGCTTTCACAGCCATATCTCCTTTCTCAGTGACTGTCTCCGTCTCCGAATTACCCTACATGGATTTGAACTGAAATTCCACCCCTCATGTTTCGAACCCACCCAGGATTACAGGTATTTCCGGGACATAAAACGTTTCTCGGACTGCTGTTCCCATCGCATCCTGAGATCCACACTCAGTGCCATGCGCCGCCATATGAACACACTCGACCTCTCCCTCCAGCAGCACCGCCGTACCCTTTTTAAAAGCTGCGCGTGCCCCCAGTTTCATTTTATTCTTCGTCTCATCCGACGCCTCAACAAGAAACTTTTTCTCTTTCTCTCAAGTGCTAAGGAACGCAAGCTCCAACAACTCATCGACACCAACACCCATCTAGGACCCTCCACCCCCGCCTGTCCCTCCGTCCCCACCCCATCTTCCAATCCTAGCCCCAGCCGTGTATTCACTATACCCCCTGACCTTCCCCTCTCCGATGCTGAACATTCAGTGCTCAGCAAAGGACTTAGTTTCATACCCCTACGCCCTCACCTTAATGAATTTTGGGCCCGGCACGACGCTGAACTCTTCTTCCGCCGTCTTCGTCTCTGGGCTCACTTCTTTGGGCAGGAGTCCTCTCCCCGTTCAATGGATCCTTTCGCCCACCTCCAATATTCTCCCTCCACCTGGACCCCTCCCTCTGGATTCTTACCTTCTCTTGATCTTTTCATTGAGAACTGTCGGCGCGACATTAGTCGTCTCAATTTCTCTGCTCCTCTCACCCATTCTAATCTCTCTCTCGTTGAACTTACTGCACTCCATTCTCTCAGGTCCAACCCTGACATCGTCATCAAACCCGCTGACAAGGGTGGTGCTGTTGTTGTCTGGCGCACTGACTTCTACCTCGTGGGGGCTGAGCGTCAACTCACAGACACTTCCTCCTACCTCTCCCTGGACCATGACCCCACCACTGAACATCAAGCCATTGTTTCCAGGACTGTCACTGACCTCATCTCCTCTGGGGATCTTCCTCCCACAGCTTCCAACCTGATAGTCGCCCAACCTCGGACGGCCCGCTTCTACCTCCTACCCAAAATCCACAAACAGAACTGTCCCGGTAGACCGATCGTGTGAGCTTGCTCGTTATCTTTTCTCCCTTCTCTCTCCCCTTGTCCAGTCCCTCCCCACCTACATCCGTGATTCCTCTGACACCTTACGTCACATCAGCAGTTTTCAGTTCCCTGGCCCCAACTGCTTCCTCTTCACCATGGACGTCCAATCCATCTACACCTCCATCCCCCACCAGGATGGTCTGAGGGCCCTTAGATTTTTCCTCGAACAGAGGACCGAACAATCCCCATCCACCACTACTCTCCTCCGTCTGGCTGAACTTGTTCTCACACTGAACAATTTCTCCTTCAACTCCTCTCACTTCCTCCAAATAAGAGGTGTGGCTATGGGTACCCGCATGGGCCCCAGCTATGCTTGTCTCTTTATGGGGTATGTGGAACATTCCTTGTTCCAGTCCTACTCCGGCCCCCTTCCACAACTCTTTCTCCGGTACATCGATGATTACTTCGGTGCTGCTTCGTGCTCTCGTCAGGACTTGGAAAAATTTATTAATTTTGCTTCCAATCTCATCATTTTCACGTGGTCCATCTCTGACACTTCCCTTCCCTTCCTTGACCTCGCTGTCTCAATCTCTGGTGACAGACTGTCCACCAATATCCATTACAAGCCTACCGACTCCCACAACTACCTTGACTACAGCTCCTCACACCCCGCTTCCTGTAAGGACTCCATCCCATTCTCTCAGTTCCTTCGCCTCCGTTGCATCTGTTCCGATGATGCTACGTTCAAAAACAGTTCCTCTGACATGTCCTCCTTCTTCCTTAACCGAGGTTTTCCACCCATGGTCGTTGACAGGGCCCTCAACCGTGTCAGGCCCATCTCCCGCGCATCCGCCCTCACGCCTTCTCCTCCCTCCCAGAAACATGATAGGGTCCCCCTTGTCCTCACATATCACCCCACCAGCCTCCACATTCAAAGGATCATCCTCCGCCATTTCCGCCAACTCCAGCATGATGCCACTACCAAACACATCTTCCCTTCACCCCCACTGTCGGCATTCCGTAGGGATCGTTCCCGCCGGGACACCCTGGTCCACTCCTCCATCACCCCCTACTCCCCAACCCCCACCTACGGCACCACCCCATGCCCACGCAAAAGATGTAACACCTGCCCCTTCACTTCCACTCTCCTCACCGTCCAAGGGCCCAAACACTCCTTTCAAGTGAAGCAACATTTCACTTGCATTTCCCCCAACTTAGTCTACTGCATTCGTTGCTCCCAATGCGGTCTCCTCTACATTGGAGAGACCAAACGTAAACTGGGCGACCGCTTTGCAGAACACCTGCGGTCTGTCCGCAAGAATGACCCAAACCTCCCTGTCGATTGCCAGTTCAACACTCCACCCTGCTCTCTTGCCCACATGTCTGTCCTGGCTTGCTGCATTGTTCCAGTGAAGCCCAACACAAACTGGAGGAACAACACCTCATCTTCCGACTAGGCACTTTACAGCCTTCCGGTCTGAATATTGAATTCAACAATTTTAGGTCTTGACCTCCCCCCTCCATCCCCACCCCCTTTCTGTTTCTTCCCCCTTCCTTTTGTTTTTTCCAATAAATTATATAGATTTTTCTTTTTCCCACCTATTTCCATTATTTAAAAATATTTTAAAATCTTTTATGCTCCCCCCACCCCCACTAGAGCTATACCTTGAATGCCCTACCATCCATTCTTAATTAGCACATTCGTTTAGATAATATCACCAACTTCGACACCTATGTGTTCTTTTGTTCTGCTGTCTGCGACATCTTTTGATGATCTGCTTCTATCACTGATTTTGCCTACAACCACACCACACCCCTCCACTTCTCTCCCCCCACCCAACCCCACCCCCCCACCACCTTAAACCATCTTATATTTCACCCCTTCCTGGGATTCGCCTAGTTCTGTCGAAGGGACATGAGGACTCAAAACGTCAACTCTTTTCTTCTCCGCCGATGCTGCCAGACCTGCTGAGTTTTTCCAGGTAATTCTGTTTTTGTTTTTGTTTTGGATTTCCAGCATCCGCAGTTTTTTGTTTTTTAGTTTTCTATCCATCTCAATACACTATCCCCAATCCAATGCGCTTTAAATTTTACATGCTAATCTCTTATGTGGGACTTTGTCGAAAGCCTTCTGAAAGTCCAAATAAACCACACCCACTGGCTCCCCCTCATCAACTCTACTAGTTACATCCTCGAAAAATTCCAGTAGATTTGTCAAGCATGATTTCTGTTTCATAAATTCATGCTGTCTCTGTTCGATTCTGCCACTGTTTTCCAAGTGCTCAGCTATTAAATCTTTAAAAATGGACTCTAGAATTTTCCCCACTACCGATGTCAGGCTGACTGGTCTATAATTCCCTGTTTTCTCTCTACCTTCCTTTTTAAATAGTGGGGTTACATTAGCTACCCTCCAATACATAGGAACTGTTCCAGAGTCCACAGAATGTCGGAAGATGACCATTAATGCATCCACTATTTCTAGGGCCACTTCCTTAAGTACTCTGGGATGTAGGTTATCAGGCCCTGGGGATTTCTTGGCCTTCAATCCCATCAATTTCCTCAACACTGTGAATCCTCTATGTTTGTTGACGCCCATAGTAGCAACCTGGGTGTATAGTCTTGTATAGGCTTCAGTAGAACAGCTGAATATAGCACAACACCCAGATTTCAATGTATGCTGTGATGTTGAAACTGACCTTGAGTTTTCAGATTTCTTTGGGCCAATCGGCACTGTGCCAGTGGGTAGCCACAGCATATGTATCAAGTTATATATTGGCTGCCAATATTCACTAAAATTCAGAGCTTCCACAATCTTGCAAGCGTGTATGTAATTTTTGACACAGCATGCACATGATTTATGATGCAGCATGTTTGCTTGTACAAATACAATGTTAATCAATGTGCTGACAAGGTGTAGCAAGTATAACCTGACAGCTGTAAGTAAATTCCATAACTTAATGTTTCTCATTCATGCTAGCCAGATGTGTCTGGTGCAGGTTCAGAAACAGGCAGGAGGTGATTTGTGTAAGGAAAAAGAGTCTGGATTGGTAAACTTATTTTGCAATATAAATGCAACAAAAAACTGACCAACTCAATTTTCTAATGTGTCATCCTTCTATCCCAACCCATAGTACAATTTTGTTTATTCACTCAATGGATGTGGCCATTACTGGCAAGGCCAGCATTTTTTGTACATCACTAATTGACCTTGAGAAGTTGGTGGTGAGAAGGTGGCTGCAGTCTACGTGGTGTAGGGATACCCACATTGCTGTCGATTAGGGAGTACCAGGATTTTGACCCAACAACGATGAACGAATGGCGATATATTTACAAGTCAGGATGGTGTGCGACTTGCAGGAGAATTTGCAGGCGGTGTTCCTTTGTGCCTTCTGCCCTTGTTCTTCCAGGCAGTAGGGATCGGGGGTTTGGAAGGTGCTGTTGAATTAAGACTGTAATCTGGTGTATTTTAAGATAATCCTCTTTGGCTTCTGCTAGCATATAAGGATCTTGGCTCTGTACCTATCCTAACTACCAACTTAAAAACTTAAATGGATCTGAAGGATCTCAGTTCAACCCCACAGCTGCTCCATTACCAAGACCACTTTCTTCTTCTTCACACACTGCCCACCTCTTACGAGCATACGAAATAGGAGCAAAAGTAGGCCATTCAGCCTCTCAAGCCTGCTCCACCATTCGTTAAGATCATGGCTGATCTGTTTGTGTTTCAAATTCCACATTCCCATCTACCCCCGATTCCTTTGATTCCCTTGCCTAATAAGAATCTATCTACTCCACCTTAAAATGGTTCTCGGCTGAAACCTTAACTCAGGAATTTTTCAAAGGCTGTCTTAATTAGCCTCCCTATCTTAACTTACAAAAGAAGTAAACAGCATAGCTTGTGTTCTCACTTGCAGGAAGTTGTATACTCTCTTCATGATCGTTGTACACAATGAACAAATTTCAAATTCCTCAGTTCAAATTACCCCAAGGTTTCCCAACTCTAATTCAGCAATCTTTTATTCTGTGCTCAAACATTCTTAGTTCTCCTAACACCAGATTACTCTTTGTCCCTTACTTCTCCCATTCACCACCAGTGCTAGCTCATTCAGCCAACTCTGCAACCTGCTCTCTAGCTGATGTCATCGTCCCACCTTTCACCCTGCTTCAAGAAGTCTCTTCAATAGACATCATCTTGATCATGCTTCCATTTCACTAACCCAATATTTTCCCTTCTGTTTGGAATTCAATGCTGTTCCTCCTAAATATAAAGCACTTAGAGATGTCTCCTGTCTGCAGAAAGCATTAAAGAAATAAAAGTTGTTGTCAGAAACAAGATGCCAAATAGATAAGTTCTGTTAGGACCAGCAGGCCTGTTGCATTAATGAAGATAATAAAAATACTAACTGGTCATTTTCAATGTAAGAAATAAACACAAAATTCCCTTAACAATCCAGTATTGTAAATTCTAATTTCTTACATTGTTTTTAAATCCCAATCTCCACAGGTTACAAAGATGGAATTGATTTTAGGATCCAGCAAACCTTCTTTTCGCATCCAGTCATCAACCATCTGTAAAGAACAAGAAGATTGATCAATGAACAAATAAAGCTAAAGCAAGCTTATTTCAAATGCAAGACAGCGGTTATGAAACTTTATTCAGTATTCTGATGCAATATCTTGTCTGTGCTTCTTTCAACAATTTTTACATATTACATAAAATCTACAGCACAGAAATCAGCCATTTGATCTGAATGGCTATGGTGTTATACACCACATGAACCTCTTTCCACTCTCCATTCTGCTTTTCATAGAGTCCATTCACTTCTCCCTCATGTATACATCAAGCCTCTCCTGATATATGTCAATGCTACTTTCTTTAACCACTCTGCATGACAGTGAATTCTACATTCCCACCATTCTCTGTGTAAAGAGGTTGAAGGATGATAGTGTGATCGAACTTGTTGAAGGTTACAGAGATTGAAAAGGACAAGGAGAGCACATGGTGATAATGGTTATAGTCATGGAGGATGTTATTCATGACTTTTAATTAGTGTTGAGAGAAGGGTGGAAACCTATTTGTAGAGGTTTAAACATGGAGTTGCGGGAAAGTTAGGCACAGATTTGGGAGGCAACACAACAGTCAATTGCTTTAGAGGGGAAAGTAAGGTTAGAGTTGGAGCAGGAGCTCACAACAAACAGAGGGGATGAAAGTGGGTTTTTAGGAGGGTGTAATGATGATGATTTTGAAAAGAAGTCGTACACTAGCTGAGGAAAGGGAACTATTTACAATGTCAACTACCATGGAGGCCAGGAAGGGAATTTTGGGGGTCAGCACTTTAGTAATGTGGACAAGGGAGCAGAAGGTGGATCTTGTGGATAATATCAGTTCAGAGAGGGCATTAGGGGAGCTAGGATGAAAACTAGAGAAAAATATAGGTTCTGGACTCGGACAGGGGAGAATCTTGGTGGGAGGTATGGCTTGATGGGCAAGTGGATGAGAGATGTGACAGATACAAGCTTAACAGATGGCCTGAATCTTATTGACAAAGAAGTCCATAAGCTCACTGTACATATTGTTGCAAGTGAAGGTGGAAGCGGCAAGGGAGAGAAGTTTAAGCAGACCGTCGGTAATGGAAAACACAGTCAGGGATTATTGTTACTTTGCAGGATGCTCTTGGAGTAGTGTGTGCTTTTCCACAAGAGAACAAAACACAATAGTGCTTGATATGATCAAACCAAATGTGGCAACGGATGGCTAAATCAGTTATGCACCAGATACACTCATCTCTGCCCCTCAGGCTTAAGGAGGCAAAGATGGGTGCGATAGAATGGGCCTATCTATCCCATTGAAGAGGCAGAGAACAGCCCATAATGTACAATTTATACAGTTGAAAGCTAGCAGCAGGTAAAATTAACACAAAAATTACCATGGTATTGATTCTCTTATATGACAATGTTCCAATGTTGCACATTGAACATGACTTAAAGGTGACTGTGTCATTGTCTAAATTTTCCCAGCCAGGCCTGACTCCTGGAACAGCCAAAAATAGCCTGCTTTGATAGCTGCAAATGTTGATTGCCAATAGGTTTGCATTGCAGCACACATTATGCTCTATTGCACTGCTAAGTTTTTTCAACATGGTATTTCATCAGTTTCATTAAAGAAGTGACTATGATTTGAGAAACAAATGACCCTATATAGGTAAAAAAAGCTCATAACTATAAAGTTAAGGCAACACTTGATGTGATTTACAATCTTACCAAAACTCAAGGGCTAATCTACACATTCTATCCCACCTCAATATAATGGAAGCACTGAAATTTCTCTTTTCTGATTTGAAATGCTCATTAATTGGTAACTGCATGGAAACGAGTATTGTTAGGAGGGCCACATGAAAAGATCATTGAATTATAGGGTCCAATGCATTCGTGTTCATAAAAAAAGCTCACTCTGATAAGCCAAAATTATAGGTACATTGATGAAATCAGTTAAAAATGAAGTATAGTGCTAAGATGTTATCTTATTCACCTGAAGGGCTTGATGTAATGTTGGTTTCCCATCCACCATGGATTGCACAATCCCTGTGAGCTACAGATAGAAAATAAGAAATCCAGTTACAAACAGATTAAGTTATTACATGGCTGATGATTGTGAAAATGTTGAGTTTTAGTAACATGACAAAAAGCAATACATTTGACAAAGGATGATACAGAAAGTTTATAAAGGCAACCTCTGTCCTGAAATATTGCAAGGGACATCTAAATCAAATTACTATGATGAGCCAGAGTAGAATGTCCAATCCACAGGCCTTAACACTAAGATGAAAGCAAAACACTGCAGATGCTGGAAATCTGAAACAAAAGCAGAAAATGCTGGAAACACTCAGCAGGTCTAACAGCATCGGTGGAGAGAAAAACAGAGTTAACATTTCGACTCTTTTATGACTCTCCTTCAGAGCTAAAGAGAAGTAAAAATGTGGTGACATTTATACTGTTTAAGGGGGGGTGGAGCAGGTGAAACTGGATAGAAGGCCAGCGATAGGTGGGGGCAAAGGAGAGATTGACAAAGATGGCATGAACAAAAGGACAAAGGGATGTTAATAGTGGTGGTGCTGGCTAAAGGAGGTGCTGATGGTGGCTTATCCTTGTCCTGCTATTATCACATTCTGCTTTCTTACCTTAATGCCATAATCAACACCTCCTTTAGCCAGCACCGCCACCATTATTTGCCCCTTTGTCCTTTTGTTAGATTTAGAATTGTTCATACATGCTCTGAGCTAAATCTGCCGAGTGCAGATGGGAAAACTTTGGTGAGACAAGGCCAGGTATAAATTGATAAGCTGCTTTATTTATAGACAACAAGTGAACATACAAAGATGCGGAAGTAATGAAATCTATTCAACTGACCACAGAGAACAAGAAAAATTAACTATACCACACTGTTCCTATTAAGTAAGTATGCTTCACTAGGCCAGGTTTCTTCCCCAGACCTAGCTGCTTGATCGACTGTGCCTGTGTCCCTTTGTTCTTTTGTTCTCTTCTGTCCATGCTCCCAACCAACATGAAGGTTCTCTCTGTGTGTACTTCTCCTTTCTCTGATCCGCCAATAGGCTTTTCAGTAAAACCAAAAATATATTGAAATTGAAGTAAATTCTCAGTTCTATTGCCAACCTTGTTAAGGCAAAAGAAAGTTGTATAGAGACGAAAGCTCCCAAAGATTGGAAGGTAAGAAGCATCAGTTCAGAAATTGCTGGGACAATAATGCGGAGTTCACATTAACAGACTGATGATGGTGGGCAAAAAAATAGCAAATTGTGGCAAGGAAGAGATACACCATTAGTTGTGAAATACCATAAATTGCTGGACAATTTGCACTGCTCAACAATTAACCTCACAAAACAAAAACAGCCATCAACTTCCCAATGAATGTCAAGAAATTGCTGGATTTGTGATGTAAATACGAAGGAATCTTGCTGCAGCTGGCATTTCATGTTATAAGAGCTCTGATAATGACTTGATTTATGGTTCTGAGATTCTACTCAACCTTGGAGGTGTAGAAAGGGACTACTGGTGTCTCACTCCTGCAGGTAAATTTTTCCTAAAGGTTTTTAAAATTTTCATTTTCTTCTTTTAATTTTTTTTTCTCTCTCTTAATCCAATTTTTCTTTTCCTCCTTCACTTACCTTTCTGTGTCTAATTTCACTCTAATTCATCCTCTTCCCTTCTCCATTCATCACTTGGTTTCATTCTCTAGCCTTAAATTGTATTGGTTAAGGAAACAGACCATTTGACCTGATGTTCATGAGATTCTAAATGTACGTACCTTTCTCAATGCACATTTCCAGCTACCTGCAGCGCAAAAACGCTACGATTTGAAAGGTTAGGAAAAAAATCCAATTCATACCACTCCCCATGAGATGTGCCATACCAGCAATTTCTGGGTCAAAGTTTCTAGCTAGCTATCTATTACACCAATTAAAGCTGCATCTCAGTTGTTGTATTCAAAGCATTTCTCCTTTTAACACTAGAATTAACAACAGTTGGAAAAAAATCTGAAGTCCCTGAAGCTGAGCAGCACAGCAGGAGATTGGCCTATAATGGGAGACAGAGGAAGAAACCAGAAAGTGTAAACGAAATATAAATTTTGAAAGTTTTCATTTACTTAATCTCTCACAGTCAGATTTTAACCTATTGTAAGCATCAGAATACTTAGATGAAAGAAAGCCATCCAGATGCTATTGTAGCAGAGTCTTGTTTTACAAAATTGGTATGAAGCTAATCTTCATGCAAAATAGTCACTTGATAAATATTTTGAAACAGTGGCCAGAATCTTCTGTTTGGCGAGCGGGGGCGGGCCCTGCTCGCCGACACGTAAAATGTCCGGCGTGTGTCCCACACACACACATCCTCAGTTCGGTGGGTGCACAGCCAACTCTGCTGCGCACCCGCCAAACCGTCAAAGGCCTATTAAGGCCATTTAGATTCCAATTAAGATCATTAACTGAGCTGCCCGTCCAACCTTAAGGTTCGCGGGCAGGTGAAGAGCCTAAGCAGCCTCCGCATTTATCATGTTACCTCATCCACGGGCAGGACGAGGTTTCATGAAAGGTTTATAAATTAAATAAATTTTTAAAATTAAAATTCATTGACATGTCCCAACTTATGTGACACTGTCACATGAGGGAACATGTCTTAAAATTTTTTTTATTAAAATTTTTAAAAATCAAACTATCTCCCTGAGGCAGCTCTGTGCTTCAGGGACATTTCTGTGCTCTTTCACGCACATGCATTCTTTTGCACAAGCAAGAAAGAGTGCAGGCCCTGACTCAACCTACTCCCCGCCTGCACAGGAAGCACACAGCGCTTCTGGGTGCATGTCACGCTGGACAGGCCTTAATTGGCCCGCCCATGCAAAATGACAGCGCCCAGTCGATCGCAAGCAGTGATCGGCTGCGTGTCTGCTCCCACCCAGTACCCCCCTCCTCCCCCCACCCGATGGGGAGAAAATCCTCCCCAGTGGAGCATTTTCCTACTAAAATAAAGCAGAAATCCAAGCAACCAGCTCATTTTGATTTGGTTAAAAAAAACTCAACAAATATCACTCCTTAAACAGGCAGCAAGCACTCAAGGGCACAATTTAACCAAATGATATATTTGCCCTTCAGGGTTAATAACTGCTAACTGAGAAAAACCATGTCAAGAAACACTACCATTTGCTAACTACCATTCTGATCTGAAGAAAAGGAAATTTATGTACTAATTAGAAGTGATTCAATAAACATCCTTAGGCTGCTGGAAGAATAGGTACTCCCAAATTTTCAATTCTCGCTTTATTTTGCCTTAAATTGATGAATATAATTCAGAAATATTAAAAGTGGATTTGGAAACAGTCCTTTCAACCCTAGAGTGGGGTTCAAATCCAGGCAAGTATTCATGATACCAGTTTGCTCTCTCTACTAGCTGTGAACAACCTTAAGATAAGTCTTTGTGCAATATCAACCTTATACATGGTGGGCATAAAGTTTACATTGGAAAACTATCCATAATAGATCACTAATTTGGGATATCACTCAAGACACCCACAAAACTGGCTGTTTCTACAAAATAGAAATTTAGTACAACAGCGATGTTTTTGAATTTAAGGAAAGTTTACCTTCCTCTTTCAACCAACGCAATCAAAAAACAAAGACAAAGGAATTTGTCACTCATCTCATTTGTTGTTTGTGCCACCTTGCTGTATGCAATTGACTGATATAGTTGCTTAAGTGCTAACTGCATTCCAAAAATAATTAACTAGTTATGAAGTGCTTCGAGACTTCGTGAAGTCTTAATAAGGCACGGTATAAATGCAAGTTGCTTTCTTTGATCAAAGTGGAGAAAGAGAAAAGATTTTCCACCCTCCAATGTAGAAATATCTCAACTTGATGGCAATAAAAACTATAAATGAATTGCACAAAAAGAAGTAATTCCAGACCATTTATCATCTTTGTTCATTTGACACAGCTGTGATCAAGTTCAGTTTCCTAAGCTAACCCAAAAATTATAACTTAAAATGCATTGCTCTGCAGAGTGTTGACATGTTAGCAGCTGACTATATTTTTTACTGCATGCTCATATAGTTAACACCACTGTAGCATCACAGGACAGGTGAAATTGCATATACTTTGTGAAGTAAGCACTGAATGGCTACAGCAGTTAAAACAGCATTACAAATTCTATCTTACAATAGGGTTACAAATAAAACTTGTTCATAAACAAAAAGTTCTACTATGTTTAGTACAAATAAGTTTTTTTTACCTACATACTTTTCTAGAATAATTTTAATTAGTTGAGAAAAACAAGCTTATTTTTCAGGAAACTGATACTGTTTTCATGAAAAATGTGCACTATATCTTTTAAGGTTCAATATTAATCAATTTGGTGTGTCACAGTATAGCAGAAGGATAAAAGTGCTTCATATCAGGAGGGCATTCAAAATTATTGTCAAATTTGTTCATGTCTGGATAGTTTTTTTTAAACTTGCTAAAATATAACTGAGTTATTAGGTATTAAAATATCATCAGGCAAGAGGGAATAATTGAAAAAAAGAATATAACTGGAAAAATGAGACAGAGACTTTTGTCTGAACCTATAAGCTTAACAATGATATTGTAATTTGATTGATGGGTGTTGAGATACATCCAGTGTTGCGAATGCTCTTCAGAATAGGGTGGAAGGTCAGTCAGGCAGTAAAGTGGACTTCTATCAAAGCGTGGAGGTTCCACAATGTGAAGTGTAAATGCAGTTAAATTCTGCCAGAATTTTCCCTCCAGAACTGTGCAGAAATCCATCACTTTGAAGCCAATTAGGAATGTCATGACAGTATGATAATCATTTTAGAGGAAAAACAGCACTAAGATTTATAAGATTCTAGAATACTATTAAATCTGCCTTTATGGTGGGAAATGTAATCCCTGTCCAAATAAAGGATTTTGTCATGGTATTTTTAGCACTCATGATTATGACAACATGGAAAACAGTTTTGCATATTAGGGTAGATTTCTGTAACATGAGCTGAGACATTCAGTGACTTTTTCATCAACAACACCATTATCCAGGCACTTATCTCACTTCTGTAATTTACGTATAAATTTGGAGTAGTTACCTCCAAGTGCATTGAGACAAAATTCTCCAATTCCCAGCACATCATTCCTTGTCACAGCACAACATTCCTTGTCACAGGCAGGCCAAGAAACTAGGGAGTAGTGCAGCAAAAGTTAGCACGCTCACCATTAGATTTACAGCCCCAATTTTGATGCAGAAACACTCACTTGTCTTTACATAGCCTCTTTCATGTTAAAAAGTCGTGTGGCACTCCACAGAAGTGTAATTAGACAAAATGGACACTGAATTAGGAGGTGTAGAATTCTGGAGGTTTGTAGGCCTGGAGGAGGTTACAGAGATAGACAATGACAAGGCCGCAAAGGTACTTGAACAAGAATGAGAAGCACTGAGAAACTGAGAACCAATGCAGGTCAGCAAGGAGGACTGAGATATCCAGTCATCTATCCAAAAAAATAATTCATACAGTTTATAATGCTTACTGAAATCAATAAGGGAAACGATAAAAGCCAGCACAGGATATTTTTCTTGGGTTTTTATATACAGGTTTTTGACAATGAATTCATGGAAAATGAATTTCACGCTGGATGGCCAATTAAGGCCTGCCCAGCATGAAACGCTTCAGTGCAATGGACGGGAAGGGCCGGGCGGGGTCCTGTCAGCTGTCGGGTCCAATGGCGACCCAGCGGGCGGTTTAAAAATGGCATAGGCAGCTCTTTGAAGATTGCCAGGGGAGAACATATGTTCAGAGTTCTGAAGGCAGAAGCCATGGCCTCAAATTCGCTGGAGATGCTAGGCAGGAGGGCAGGTCAGGTGGGCACTCGACCCACGCACCCTCCCCCCCTGGTTTTCGGGCGAATGCCTCGTGGTCCTCCTGGAAAGGTGGCTGTCAGGAGGTGAGCCCTTGTCCCAAGAGATGGAAGGAGAAGGCCCCTGCACCTGACAAAATGAGCATGGGGGAGGGGGTGGACCTGAGCCCAGGTCAGCAGGTACTAACTAGCGTACATGTGTGCAGATCCACAAAAGGTTTAACGACTTGCTGTGCTCAGCAAGGATGAGTACCATGTTGGCATGGATCAGTGTGGTGAAGTGTTAAGATCTGGCCGTAATCCCGTGAAGCTCAGGCGTGTTAGAGTCGGAGTGCCAACTGTCAACGAGGGCGGAGATGGCCAAGGCGATGAACCCTGGCTGCTTAGACTGAGTGCCTTGAGGCTTGCATTATAAACTGGTATGTGCCCTGCAAGGTGTTCCTCAGGTGGAGTTGGCCAGGCTGCAATGGCACTACAGGTAGAGAGTGGACTAATCCATGTGCCTCTGTCCTTTCAGGAGATGACGACCCATAACAACATTGAGAGGTCACAGTGAGGCAGAGGCCCCCCAAACCTCCTAATCCTAACCAGATTCGAGCAGGACACCTTGGAGCTCGGTCAGCCGGTTGCGGAAAGACTGGTGTTGATGAAGGTAAGAGTACAGTGCACAGAGGTGAGAGTTTCGGATGTTGCAAACATTCCTGTGTAGTCTCATCATTGATGGGAGCCTCAAAACTGGATTCTGCATTGATCACTGAAAGATGACGGCACCAATATGCAGATCTCCATTGTCTCACCAGGGTGCCTGGTATGTACAGGGACAGTGTGATGACTTAAACTAATGACATATCATTTTCTCCCTTAGGTTCGCCAGCACGTACTCAATCGCAGGGCCCTGAAGCGCCACTTCTAATGCCAGAGGACCACCAAGCTTCACATGCACCTGTGTCGCACCAGCTCTCTGAAGCAGGCACCAGCACAGATACCAGCACCTCGGTGGGCGTTAGGTCTTCAGCTAAAATATCAGAGCACAGCAGTGAGGGCACTTCACACTCACTTGAGGAGCAGGCAGAAGCAGAGAGTGCCCAAGGCACCGGCAGTCGGAAGACCGCTGGAGACCAGGACGATGCTGAGTTGAAGGCAGAAGATAGGCCACTGGAATTGTCCATTAGGCAGCAGATGCTGGATGTCCAGCTGAATGTGTGGGAGAATGTGGCAGAGATCCATGAGGGTATGCGTGGCATGGTCTCTGTTGTGGAGGAGTCTATGCACCGCGTTGACCCTCGGCCGAGCGCACTGCCTCCTTCATTGAGACAGTGATGACTCTCATGGAGAGGCAGTTCCAGAGACAGAATCAGGGGTTCCTGGGGCTGTGCTCGGACCTGCAAGCCCTCACACAGTCAATGACCTTAGGTGCTCAGTGCCAGTGTGGGAGATGGATGAGGCACCCAGTATCCCAGCTAGATGCCCATCCATCAGTGGCGAGCAGGGAGGTTCAGAGCGACCTCATGTTGGTGCACGAGCTGCCTATTATCTCTGCAGGCTCCTCTAAGGGTGTCTGGATGACAACAGCAGCTCCTCCACCCCTCTACCGGTGACCATTGCACCTGATGAGGCTGTGATGATTGGAGAGATGCTATCCTTGGCACTGGCCGCTCCCTCCCAGGTGAGGCCAACATAGGCTCCACTGACCAGAGGACAACCGCCTAGGTCAGCAAGGCCAGCGAGAACAGCAGAGTTGGCAGTTTATCTCCAATGCCACTGCCAGTGAAGAGGGAGACACTAAGACGTAGCACTCACAAACGTGAGTTTAAGGCACCATGAGCACAAGAGGGACTGGTCAAAGGTGATCTTCTGTTCTGTAATGTTTTGCTTATGTTTACTGGCCTGGGAATGAAGACCAGAGAAGGTTATGTTCATTTGTTTGGATTGTCAAAATGAGATAAATTTTGTTTTCGTCATAATGGCCTAAGTATGCTTCACCTTTTAATTTTTTTGGTGCAGGGTACACCAGTATGCAATGCTGGATGTAAGTGGTTCTAAACTTCAATGCACTGGCACTGAGTGGACTTTGGGTTCAAATGAAAGGGTCATTTCAGACATCGTTGATGGAGGCGGCAGCCCTGGCATGAGGTGGAAGTAGATCTTTGACAGCCAAGCTGAAGAAGTGTTGGACCAAGGCGTTCCTGGTGTCCCTACCTCCCTGAAGGATACAGAGGTCTGCCTCCATGCTCTCAGTGTTCTCCTCATCATGCTCCTCTTCTGACTCACTACTGGATTCATCCTCTGTGTCTGTGGAGCTGCGTCAGGATCCTCTTCCTCCAATGGGTCCACCCTTGCCAGTGCTAAATTATGGAGGGCGAAGCATGCAACAACTATCAGTGACACCCGCTCTTGGGGATATTGTAGCACCCCCTCCGAACGGTCCAGGCATCGGAAGGTCATCTTCAGAAGACCTATGGTCCTCTCTAACACCACCCTTCTGGAGACATAACTCCTATTGTAACACTGCTCTGTCTCTGTTCTTGGGTGGCGGAGAGGGGTCATATGCAACTTTTTCAACATATTGCCTTTGTCACCCAGCAGCCATCCATCCAGTCGGGCTGCAGCACTGAACATCCTTGGCAACTGGCAGTGTCTGAGGATATAAGCGTCATGGGAGCTGCCAGGGTATCATACACAGACTTGCAGAATCTGCGTCCTGTGGTCACACACTATCTGGGCGTTCATAGAGTGAAATCCCTTCCTGTTGACGAAGGCAGCCGACTGTCCCACTGGTACCTTGATGGCCACATATGTGCAGCCGATTGTACCCTAGATGCGGGGGAACCCAGCAATCACTGAAAACCCTCTGGCTCGCTCAGCCTGGCTGGCCTCATTCATACGGAAATGAATAAATGTCATTACCCGCCTGAACAGAGCTTCTGTCACCAGCTTGACGCAACTGTGGACAGCTGATTGGGACACTCCACAAAGATCCTCCACTGACACCTGGAAAGAGCTGGATGCATAGAGTTGAGGGCCTCTGTGACCTTCAGAGTCATTGACATGAGGTGTCCACCCACACAGTTGGAGGTAATCTCAGGCCCAATCATCTGACAAATGGTGGTCACCGTCTCTCTGGAGAGGCGGACCCTCCTTCGGCATTGCACCACGGACATATTGAGATAGCTGCATCACCACCTGTAAACACTGGCAGCAGGATAGTGGTGTCTTCTGCAGCCCCTTCTGCCTTGTACTACGTGCTGCCCCTGCATCCCTTGTGCCTGCGCCTCTCCTCCCAAAGGTCGCTCCCTGGAAGCTGCATTGGGACACCTCGCCTCCTCTCTCTTCTGCCCCTCTCTTCCAGCTCAAAGGAGGTGCCTCCAGTGGAGACCACAATCCCCATTACCAGGGTAACAAAAGGCTGTCTGAAGCCTGGAAGGGTCCACACGGTCAAAATCCTCCAGGGGCCTTGGAGACACCAATGAGTTCTGGAATGAAGCCCAGGAATGCTAAGAATGAAGCTTAGAACAGAGGTGAAGCTGTCAAGTTCAAATAAGCAACCAGCAGCAAACTATCTCCTAAACTCTTCATTACTCACACTGGCAATGCTGCTGACTCTTTGTATCCCTTGGATGGGATTTTGCAAAATGTGAGCTGTCTGCCTGCCAATTTACCCATGCGATGAGCGTGAAATTGCACAGGCAATGTAAAATCGGGTTATTTGGGCTTTTAATGGCCTTAAGTGGTCTTTTAATTGATGGCAGGCATGGCTCCGACACCCGCATGTGCCTGCCGACCTGAAGATTGCGCGTGTGCGGGATGATGTTGGGACGCTCGCCTGATGTCTTCGCGTGCTATTTTACGCCTGATCAGGTCGGGTGCGCGCCCGCCCCATGAGGCATAAAATTCTGCCCCTTGTTTCTGACTTTAAGGGTTCTGGTTAGACCACAGCTCCCAGTCATGTGTGCTGTAATTATCATCTCTCTTGGCTTGCAACATGGCAGGGAAAATGGAGAGTTAACAGAGGAAGGCAAGCTGGTCAATGAGGGTGGAGGAAGAGACGGAGTAGGGCTCTTAGCAGGAGGCCTTATCCATCAGCACCTCAAAGTGAATTTCTCTTATCTAAAACTAAAGTAGGGAAAGTGTGCGCGGTGTCTTTATTTTACAAAGGAGGTGCTCATTGAAATTTGTCACCTCCTGCAGGCAGACCTGCAGCCTCAGAGTGAGCTGAGGACAACACTACCAGTGCCTGTGAGGTCTACATGCAAATTGGAGCAACAAGATCTCTAACATCTCCCAGTTTGCAATCCACTGCTAGATAAAAAAGTGATTAATGCTCTTTATGCCAGGAGAAGGGAGTATATTGTATTGTCTCTGACTAGAGGGAAGCAGTTGGAGCATGTGGCTTTGCCAGGTTAGCAGGCTCCTCCTTGGTGCAGGGCACACATGGCTGTGCAGGCACCGCATCCAAAAGCAGTGGTGTAATGCAACCATAGAGGGCTCCCAATCCCTGAAAGTGCAGTTGATGTGCAACCATGCTTTGCAGATCACACAGGTGAATGGCTGGCATCCTGAAAGCAGTCATGAAGCCTTTATTCTGCACCAGTCCCTGTTCCATCAGTATTTGAGCCACCACGTCAAAACAAAGGGTGGCTGCTGGGTGACAAAGGCCATCCTCTGACCACATAGCTCTGACTCCAGTGCTAAATCATCACATACGTGGGCAGCATGCATATAACAAAGGCCATGCTGCCACACAGAACATCATTAAGCAGGCCAATGCATGCTGAAACACACTTCCTGTTGCCTGGACCGCTCTGGCCTTTGAGAATCCTTCAGTACTGTACAGAGCAGGTGTCATGATTTGTTGTGGTCTGCTGCATCCTGCACAAACTTGCCATCACAAGAGCACTGCCCTTGCCACAGCCCTATGGCAAGCAGCTGAGGAGGAGGAGGAAGGAGGCAACTACCTTATCCCCTTTCTGACTGGGCTGTCCACGATTGCTTGCTTTGATACAGCACCATTAAACACAACCCTAATTCCCCATTCGACAACAGTCCCACACCTTACCTTCCATCTGTCACTGAACATCACAGTGTCTTCTTCACATCAATGCTGAAATAAAAGGCATCACAAGACAACTACTCCAAACCAACTCGGTCATGCAAAACATCCAATATTCCATTTAAAAAAATCAATGAATCACCCTCATGCTTTCCACTATTGTGTCTGCAGGTGCCTTTGCAGGCCGAGAATGGCTATGCAGTGCTCCCCCACAGTGGTTGCAGTATGGCTGGGGGAAGATTGCTGACTTACAGTGAGGAAAGACTTCAGGTGGCCTTGCAGGACACCTCAGCAGCTCTGAGCCTAGAAGATGTGGCTTTGGACCACCCTTGGGCCGCATGGACAGCAATCTGATTGGTTGGTTGACTGACGACAGCAGGGGCACTGGCAGAGTGGCAGTGTGGGGGGACAAGAGAGGACTGCAAGTTTGTACTCCAGAGAGCCACTGCCACTCCCCCAGGGCAGTGCTTCAGTAATCCAGTAATCTGTTAGAGGAGTGTTCTGACAAACCTACAAGCCCCTTTGAGCATTGATATCTACAGCTACGATAGTAGCAGTCTGAGTTTGCATGGCATAAGCCATGCTTACACACAAGCTGAGATTGCAAGATTTCAGTCTGAGTATCCAGTCCAGCACTCAGGTACTGGGTGGCTCCTGTTTGCAGTGCAACGTTAACTGAGACTTCGGCAATCAAATGCTGCATAATGGTCAGGCCCGCAAGTACTCTCATGCAGCTGTTCACCACTTCCATGCTGGAAAGCATGGAGACCAAGCTCTGTGCAAGGTTCTGTGTTAAATTGGTACCAAATTCTTCCGTGCTCCTTGACTGTGACAGCAGGTTTTCTGATAAGCCTGCCATTACACTAAGCATTTCATTGCACAAGCCAATCAGCCTTTATCTGTAGATAAAAGCAAAAAACTGTGGATGTTGGAAATCCAAAACAAAAACAAAAATAAAAATACCTGGAAAAACTCAGCCGGTCTGACAGCATCTGCGAAGAGGAATACGGTTAACGTTTCGGGTCCGTATGACTCTTCAACAGTTCTGTTGAAGAGTCATACGGACTCAAAATGTTAACTGTATTCCTCTTCGCAGATGCTGTCAGACCTGCTGAGTTTTTCCAAGCCTTTTTCTGTACACTGCCTCATTGAAAAAAACCTTATCCAAGTCCCCTGCAGCACAACTCACCCTCCAGGGAGCTAACAATCGCACTACTCTTTCCCTCTGCCCAAGCTGTAGGCCACTTATGCCCGGTGTGCATCACCTACAAGTCCCACCTCTATGTTACCCTCTAAACCAGTGTCTGACCTGATGGCTCTGAATATGAGATCAAATAACAGTGTTTCTTTGTCATCAATGTCTTGCCCCAGCACTCCCCTCCATGGGGGTGAAGATATTCATCAGGTACTGCTGTCTGCACTTGTGGGCCAGCTTGCCCTGCAAGAAAGAGGGAAATAAGTCAGGGAGTGTGGTGCAATGTGTTTGGGTGATGTAGTCGTCATGCTTGAAAAGCTGGCAGTGTGTGCAAGCTGAGAGATGTGGGAAAGAGTGTGCAAGGGTAAGGTGAAGCCATGAACATTAAGAATTAGTCCTGCTTGATAGTGAATGTTGGTATGTCAGTGAAGCGGGAGTAGTGAATTAAACAATGTGTGAGGATAGTAGTTGTTCATTTGTAAGGATAAGGTATTTGAAGATACATTCATTGACCTTAACTACTTGTGCAAGGTAATTAGCTTATTTTGGCACTGCATTCAGGTCCTTGGGACTCCACTGATGGCGCTGACAACAATAGCCACCTGCTGCCACTGCCTTCTCAGTGTCAATCTGGAGGGGCTCCCTGCACCCTGTGAGAAAAAAACCTCCTTCCTCTTGTCCATTTCCTGCACCAAGCTTTCTGTGCTGCATCAGAAAGCCTTAGAGTGCACCCCCTGCCTGATGCACCATTTTCAATCTTCTTCCTCCTGTGAGATTCTTCCACAAACAGTTCTGGCACCTGCTTCCCTTTAAGAGGTGCTGGTTAGCTTTAAGTAGCGCAGGCCAGCTTTAAGTGATGCTAGCCTCACACAAACTTGGGCCTCCTGCTGTGGCATGCAGCCACTCAGCAGTGTGTGTAATGCTGGGCTGCATGTTACCGTAATTTAAATTAGCAGGGGCATATAGTTTGTATGCTGCCTGCAGATAAATGTATGTGCACAGGTTCATTGTACATTGCATTTCCCGCACTATTATCAAGCCTTATTCAAATTTTCCCCTAATACGTCCTAATCTATATATATGAGCAATCTTTTTCAAATGAAACATATGCTGGAAATCATATTTGCAGATAGTTTCCGCTTGTATCTGCTGCTTTTGTGCTCAGATGCTAGTACCATATTACAAATTGGGGAATTATAGCCAATACCACTTAAGCTCCAGGATCTTTTCTGTAGGTTGAAGACTTAATTCGCCAGCATGAAGCCCCACCCATGCATCCTAAGTGGAAACCTTACCTCAGTATTTACATGTAACCTTCTAAAAGATAGCTACCTGTGTAAGGAGTTCAATAAGGGAGGGTCTGCATTCTAGTTTAAAAATGGATGTCAAATGGAAAAAAGTGATAAATCACAAAGATTGCAAGATGCAGCAATTTACTGCATCTCTAGTTAACCCCTTTGGAGGTCACTGTATTAATTCTCCTCCATAATTATTTATCAACTAAACGACAGCCTCCAGAGGGGTGACGTTCAATTGATTCACACAAATCAACCGGTCAAACAGTTAAAGCAAAAGCCCTACAAGGTGAACTAAACTTATTTTATTCCAAAACCAAGGGTCACTGTAGCAATTAACACATCACGACCAGAGATCACTAAACCAACATCAATGACCGTTTAGATTATCTCAGCAAACACCCCGAACATACGTGGAACTCTCAAGTAGTTTCTCAGCAATAACTCTGCATTTTGAACCTTGCACTAAAGCATAATGTGAAATAGTGTTATCCTCCTCCACCTCAAATTAAATTATACAAAGTCAACATCCGTTACCTATTAAATATTGTATTGAATATTGGTCAGATAAATAAAATTCTTTTATATATATATATATATATATATATATATATATATAAAAAATTGTAAGAGGAAATATTTCCAGATGACATTTTTACACTAATACAAGTAGATTCTGTGCAAGGGATACCGGCTATTTTATTAAATCCTTACCTCTGTACAAAAAGATGTAAGCTCTGGATGCACAACTGGTTGAACGTACGTATGAAACACAGACTCAATTTCCAGTGTCCTTCCATGTAGTTTTAAGATTGGGAATTCTATAATTTCCTGGGGGATAGGGTGGAGGGGTGGAAGAAATGAGAAATGTAGTGAACAAAAAAAGTTAATTTCTTCTCCCTCGGACATCTGTGTAAGGCACAAAATTTGTTAGATTCATGTTCCTAGGTCTTTAATATATTAAATTGATAAATACATAACTAAAGGCATTTTAAACAAGTAAATCTTGCTTTTAAAATGTTCGTGTCTAGTTAGATTCGGTTTTTTTAAACATTATAAGACCAACTTCGAATTAGAAATTTTATGTCAAGCATGGATTCATAACATTTCAAAGTGTCACATGTGCAAAGTGCTCTCTTAAAAAATATTTGATCTCAGGAGGTGGTGGACTCTGGCAAAGCTATTTTTAATGTCAAACTCTAGATGCCTTGAGAAGGTAATGTTGAGACTTCTCCTTAAATTGGTAGGTTACCAGCAATATAAGTGAACCTAAAAAAAGAAAAAGAATGTTTAAACAAAAAAAAAATGCTGGAAATAATCACTAGGCCTTGCAACATCTCTGGTGAGAGAAATACAGTTAACATATTCAATCTTTGCACATGTGGCACTTTAAAATGTTATGAAACCATGCCTGACATAAAATTTCTAATTAGAGGTTAGTCTTCAGAACGTAAAAAAGAGCTTAGTGGATATAATAAATTTTTTTAAATGGTAATGAAGAAAATAATGCACAGAGGATAGACAACCCTCCAGGATCTGATAGATTCCACCCCAATTATAAAAATAAATTGGTAATGAAACCACAGTCGTAATTTTCCAAAGCTCTCCAGATTCTGAAACCGTGATTTTGGGTTGTAATATTGCAAATATCACTCCAGAACTTAAGAAGCAAGGTAGGGAGAAACCAGAAAACTGCTTACTTGACAGTTGAACAGCAGTTGTGTAGAATCCATCATCAGGAGCAGAGTGACTGAGCACTTGAGCAAGTCTCAGCTGCTCAAAGAGCTTCAGCATGGATTTGTGAAAGCTACCTGATGTCTGAATAATCCAACTGAAATTTTTGAGGTGGTCGTTACTCTGGTACATAATAAAGTATCTATGGATATTGACAATATGGACTTCCAAAAGGCATTTAATAAGGTTCCGCACAAGAAATTATTAGCAAAAATGCATTAGTAATGAATTGGAGATAATCTTGTAACATGGATTGGTAATTGGTTGGGAGGTAGGAACAGAAACTAGGCAGGCCAGTGCGAATTGGATGCAGGAAATGATTGCTGCATTAGAATGGGTAGTCCCAAAGTTCACTGGACCTCGGGAATAATAATAAATCATGCCAGAAAGCTGCAAAAACATGCTGAGTCATTTGAATTTCTGGTCAACCAGGAAGGGGGAAGGCAGCAATTGGAAGCCATGGAAAGCAAAAATTGAGAGAGAGGGAGACAGGCTGCAACTGGGGTGAGGGAAGGTGTAAGAGGAAACAGTGACCAGGAGTACATGATAAGAGATCAATGGAGCGGTATGTAGTGAGTAGTGGCTAATAGCGGCCCATAGTTTTAATGTGGAGTCAGGAACAATGCTAACCTTTCTGGTTTCTCTCGCTTTCCTTTCAGGTGGAGGCAGTGGGTATCTAGGTGCAACAGGGAGAGGGTTGAAAATTGGGTAGTTCTCTTCCCAGCTCTTTCCACATCCCTATTTTACCCCTTAAACCCTCACTCTCATTGTGGCCATTATTCCTTCACCTTCCATTACTTCCTCAGCTTCTCATTATCCCTTCCCACCATCATGTTGATATTATACAAGTTTTCCGCTTACGTTCGATTTTTCCCTCCCTAAGGCAAGGGGCATTAAGGTAATTGTAATGTTCCTATTACTGTCCTGGCTATGAGCTGGAATTGGGCTTAGAACTTCTGTGGTTGCTTGGTTCAGTTAGCTACTGATTTACGCAAATCAGCAATCAGGAGATCTCAGCCATTTACTCCCGGCCTCTAGACAGTGAAAGATAGCAAAATAAATTCTCAAGCAATTCTAGGAACAAATATATTATTGATCAGTTTATGGTGAGTAGGGAATAAAACTCAAATAACAATGTGCAGCTCTTCCATTAAGTTCACCTGGAAACTTGTTGCATACACAAGGGCAGAGAACTTACAAAGTAGTGGTAAACTGATGTGAACATAATTTTAAGAATTAATTTTAGAATGATTCACAAAAATACTATTTTGTTCCCTAAAGACAATAAAGTCTAAGACTGTATCATCTTAACTCATTCCTGAAGCACAAAAGTAGTTAACTAATGCACATCAATTCTGGTATGTAGGAGGAATTCTCAAGAATACAGTTTCAGTAAAGATGTTTTACCTGCAAAGGTCTGAAGCTATGCAGATAATAATGAGGAGAAAGGTGATTATGAGGTTGTAATCTAGCTGAGGGGTTCAAATGAAGTAAAAGTAACAAAAATCATTTTTGATACTAAAGAAGTGGGGGGGGGGGGGGAAATCGCCCCAGATTTGTACTCAGTGCAATAGCAGGCGTGAAAGAAGTCATTTTACCCACCAGCTGCAATGACGGGTTTAAGAGCCGTACAGTCCCCTACCCAGCACGTCCCGCTTCATTAATAATGCATTCACAGGAAACACACCAGATCACTGGCGGAGCTGCCTCTGATTTATCCACCCCGCCATAATCTTGGGCCTTCAGTAATCCAGGCACCACTTTTAAAGGGCACCCCTGCATGCAGCTAGAACTCTCTAAGGGATCAAAAGCTGCTGGAAAGTCATGGCTGCCAAAGGAAGGAAACATGCTGGCCCCAAATTTCGCAACACCTCCCACAAGTGCCTACTGGACACAGTGGAGGCCCGCCGTGAAATCCTCTATCCCTGCTCTGGGCGAAGACCAGCAAGCAAGATCACCAATCCAGCATGGCAGGCAGTGGTAGCAGTGGTCAGTGCCAATACCCTGCAAAAGATGAGTCATCCAGTGCCGAAAAAGAATGAATGACCTCCTCCATTTCGCAAGGGTAAGACACTCTTCTCATCGCTTTCAATTCACATTCACAAACCCATCACACATCCACAAGGATCTCACTCACTGCCCGCTACCAGTTCAAGGGACATCACCATTCATTCTCTCACACACACCTTCATTTGTCCCATGGATCATCTCCTTATCATGTCCATGGCACCACTCACCACCCACACATACCAGGCATCCTTCTCATCTGGCCTGGCAGGATCCTGCTTATACTCTCTCCATCTGTATTCATGCAGTACAAGCTGGCACACAACAAAAAGGAGTGTTTGCAGACTGATGGAGGGATGCCTGACATCAAGGTCCTCACAGATTTTGAAAATAGAATTATCCATCTGGCCAGCGATGATCTGGACCGTTCCTGTGCTGGTGAGGAGGTTGTCAGTGCTCAATCATGTGAGCATCCAGCAGTGCAACATCCATCAGACAACCATGCTGTGAGTGATTTCCCTGTTTCCCAGTCCCCTGCCATGTACTAATTATCTCTCCTTGCTTTCACAGGCACATCTAGGGAGCAACCAAAGGGTCCACGAGCCAGGTCCTCAACTCAAGCCCTGAAGACACCTCAGAAGAAGAATCTGATGACACCCTAACTAAAGACCCGTCACAGCAATCACCCACATCCTCCACCAGTGCAGAAACATACATCTCAGTGGGACCTAGTTCTCGAGTAGCCTCAGGGTCACAATCTGAAGAGCAGGCAGAGGCAGGGACTTCCTAGGTTTCTATCACTCGGAGGACTGCTGGAGGAGGGAAATGTGCTGTGTCTGCACTCGGTCATATCTCAGTTGCTGTAGCTGCAAAGGCAAGCTCAGGAACATTAGGAAGGGATGGCCACTTCACTTCTCAGATTGCAAGGATTCCATCTGCCTTCAGTCTGAGCTGATAGTTCCAGCATGCCAACGCACTGAGGTCAACACAGGTGGAATGGCAGCCAACATGGAGACCTTGCTCCAGGACATTGGTCCTGCACTGCTGCGCGGGATGAACTCCATCGCAAACGCCATAGTTGACCTCCAACAGTGTCAACCAAGAGGTATGCAGGGCAGCTCAATCACACTCCAGCTACCCCTTCTCCTCAAGGAGTCAGCCAGGGGCCGTCGGACACCCATAGGGAGCATGACCAGCAGCTCAACCTGGGCCATCCAGGGTGACTCTAGGAATGTCCGGCTGATCCAAATCCCCTTTTCCTGTGACCCCCACAGCTTCAGTTCAACAGGCTGATGAGGATGTAGCTGGCCCACAGCAGGATTCCCAAAACAGGCTGGGGTCCTCTAGGCCTCAGCCCTCCAGAGGATGCCTGCCAAGGTCATCAAAGACAGGGCATAGTAGTCACCAGGATGCCTCTATCTCCGCTGTGGATGTTGGGGGAGCACCAAGTAGTAGTGGCAGAATTAGGAAGGTTAAGAAGATGCAGTTGCACAGCCTAGGCATGTGTGTTAATTACTTGTACTGAATGTTCATTATTGTAAATAAACTCCCAAGAATGTCTCCTTGCCTATGGCTCCTTGTAATGATGAGCAGTGTTCGTGTCAGTCAGATGTGAAACCTTGGTTCCTGCACAAGGTAAAGGCAGGTGTCTCAGTCCAGGGCCTCTTCCCTGTGCAGTGTGTAATCTTCAGACCAAAGTGATGGGCCACCACCACACTCACTGGACACATTAGTGATGCATGCACCTCACTGATGCTTGTCATTGCTACCAGAATATCATGGACCAGGCATCGCAGAGTTCTGTCATTCTCTCTTGTGTGCTCTCAGCACCTTTGAGGTGGGGCTGGCCCACCATCACTTCAGCATCTGTGACCAGTGACGCTGTGCTCCTGAAGGGGACAGGTGCTGAAGGCTGACAAAAGATCAGATGCATTTAAAGTTTCACAGCTGCATCTCCATGATATGACCCTGATCACAGAACGCAAGCGAGCTGCCCAGACAGGAGTCAGACATTCACAGAGGCTATGTGAAGATCTCTGGAGTGTCCTCACTGCATGTCATCATCATCCTCCTAGAATCTAGTGATTATTAGGGCCTCAGCTGCACCTCCATGATATGAGCCTGAGCACTAAGGGTATGTGTGCTACCATCAGCCAAACAGGAGTCAAACATTCACAGGTGCCAGATGAGGATGTCAGGACTGTCCTCACTGCATCTCATCATCATCCTCCACGAAGCTTGCAGTTATGAGGGCCTCCCGAGCTCACCTGCCTCATCTGGCCAGTGCAATGGCCTCATCGCCAGCATCCTCACCTTCAAGGACCTCGTCATTCCCTTCGACACCCTCCTTATCGGAGGAGACGTACAGTTCTTCCATCTCCTCCTTAGCCAGGTCCTCCCCGCCATTGCAGCACCAGGTTGTGTAGGGCGCAATAAGCAATGATATGCGCGACACCCTCGGTGGATTGTATCGCAGTGCTCCACCAGACCTGCCGAGGCACGAGAACCTCATTTTCAAAATGCCGATCGTTCGCTCCAGGTCGCAGCATGTGCCTCATTATACCGTCGCCCTGCTGCAGTCCGAGGTTGCCACACAGGTGTCATCAGCCACATCCTCTGTGGGTAGCCCTTTTCCCCAAGGACCCAACCCTGCAGCCTCTCTGGACCCTGGAAGCTTTCAGGGATCTTAGACATGCAAAGGATGTAGGAGTTGTGGACCCGCGATGGCAATTCTGCGCAGACCTGTAGGGTGCGTTAGTGGTGGTCGCACACCAGCTGAACATTCAGCAAGTGGAAGCCCTTGTGGTTGACGTAGTTGACGGCTTGTTGCCTCGGAGATCTAAGCGCCACGTGAGTGGAGTCGATAGCATCCCGCACTTGTGGAAAACCAGAGATCTGTGGAAATTCCAGCACTCCTGCCTCCTGGCTTTCTTGATCCTGATTGGAATGCACAAAGTTCTGTGCCTTCACGAGGATGGCGTCCATGACCTCTTGGCTATACTTGTGTGGAGGCTTGCAAGATCCCGCACAGGTCACATGTGGAGCCCAAGAAAGAGCCACTGGCGTAAAAATTGAGCTCCGCAGTTACTTTCACAGCAACTGGCAGTGGATGCCCTCCATGTCTCCACGGCGTCAAATCCTGCAGCAGGTGGCATATGTGACCAACCAGTTCCCTAGAAATGAGCAGTCTTCAGCGACATTGATCCTGTCTTCAGTAGGTATGACAAGTGCTGTTTATAGACCCTGGGTCTAGCGATGGGCCTACGAGTGACAGCTCTCTATGAATCTTCAGCTGCATACGCTGTAGGCCCTGCTGCCCCTTCATCTTGAGGGAGATGCTCCTCCCTTTGCCAAGCCAGGCCTCTCCACCGTACTCTTCTTCTTCTTCTCTGCTCCTTCTAAGTCATGAGGCATACCACTAAATCACCAGGCTCCATGATGCTGATGTTGTCCTCCACCAGGATCAATGAGTTAGCATGTGTGTCCTAAGAACCTCTCTTGGTTAAGTCTGAAGGCCCCAGCATGCATGCAGAAGAGTTCTGGCCACCACTTGGATGGCCAGTGTGTAGTGCACTTCATGTCTGTCCAAAACCCCATCCACTCCACTTGACCGATCAGCGGCAGCTTCAGCCACTGAACTACATGCTGTGCTCTCAGCTCAGGCTTTCTCCTAACCCACACTGCAAGCTGAGCTGTTAGCTCATGGTAAGAAGCTGTAAGTACCTCCACCAGTGACTGCGCCATGGGGATTCTACAACTTGCCCCATCGACCAATTGCTTGCTGCCCCCTAAAGCGCACATTAATTTGCAGTCTGTACCCAAGGGGTGAAACGTTCTGGAGCATTTGGTGGCACTTACATGCTTTTGTATTGCTTGAGTGGGCAGAAAACCTTCAGAGGCCCGACTCTAAGCATGTCAATGGAGCTGCTGCTGAACGGTCTTAACTAGGAAGAATGCCCACTTTTGACAAGCTTTTCCAAGTGCATGGGCGCTTCCCTCAGTTGGCCCCCACCATTCAAAGATGGAGCAGATGACCGCAAACTGGTTTCACAATGGCGTGAAACCGATTTTTGGCCTTCTCACCATATTGTCCCCTCTCCACCCACCATGACCTCCAACGCCAAAGAGGCTAGAAGATTCCACCTTAAGATACAGCCAATGTTATTCAAAAATAAAGCAAATTTCAATTTCTTTTTAAATCATGGTTTTAATTTGATTGGTTTGGCACTAATGTCAGCATAATACATTTCCTACATACAAGAAAAGGGTATTGATTGAGGTACCACCATTTCAAATTTTTCAAAACATAGTCTGTAATTTACTTTATTAAAGCTTACAGAATAACATCTGGTGGAGCCTACAAGATGCAATGGAATTTCAGACTGTCCTTTCAGGTCCAGAATTGAGTTCAAATTCAAGGGCAGAAATTTCCCGTTGGCATGTGGGGGCAGGCCCCGCATGCCAACGAGTAAAATGACACGTGGTGATGTTGGGCGAGCGTTCTGGTGCACCATCGTGATATTTCGGTGGGCAGGTGCGCGATGATCTCCGATGTGTGCCTGCCATTAACGGGCCACTTGAGGCAACAATTGGCAGCGATTTTTCAGGGCCCGTGGGATCTTCAGGTCGTCGCAAGGATGCAACGAGCAGGACATATTTGTATAAACCTCATCCACGGGCAGGAAAAGAGGGGTCAGTGGTGTCGTGAATGTGCTCAGTCAAATATTTAATTTGGTAAGTTATGGATACTTGCCTGTGTGAGCAGAAATACTTCAAAGCTCATACCAGCTGCTTGGACAGGACTTACAACCTTCAGGTCAACATTCTGCAGTGAAGATCCTTTTTGGGGCCTGCAGGTTTCAGGAAGCCTTCCCTTAGCGCAGGAATGGGAGTTGTGCTCTCCACTGAGGAGGAAGGGAGGGTCAGAAGGGGGAGGAGGCCAGGAGTGCACATTCAACCTCCAGGGGAGCCACCTTTGGGAGGAGAGGTGCAGGGCCAACAGGAAGTCCAATGCGGAAGGGGCCGCAGAAGACACAACTATCCTGCTGCCAGGGTATACAGGTGGCGAAGCAGCTACCTCAATATGTCAGAGGTGCAGTGCCAAAGGAAGCTCCGTCTCTCAAGGAACACAGTCAATTCTATCTGTCAGATGATAGGCCCTAAGACCTGTGTGGGTCTGTGTGGGTGGACACCCAATGCCAGTGGCTCTAAAGGTCACAACTGCCCTCAACTTCCATGCCTCTGATTCTTTCCAGGGCTCAGTGTCTCTCAATCAGCTGTCTACACTTGTGTCAAGCAGGTGACAGACGCTCTGTTCAGGTGTGCATTGACATTCATCCACTGTCATCCACTATCGTCCACTATCGCTGGGACCAGGCCAGCCAGACAGAGCGAGCCAGAGGCTTTGCAGCGATTGCTGGCTTCCCCCGTGTCTAGGGTGCTATAGACTGTACACATGTGGCCGTCAAGGCGCCAGCAGATAAGCCCAGTGCCTTCGTCAACAGGAAGGGTTTCCACTCTATGAACGTGCAGATAGTGTGTGATCACCGGATGCAGATTCTACAAGTTTGTGCAAGGTACCCAGGCAGCTCCCACGACACCCACATCCTCAGACACTCCCAGGTGCCGGGGCTCTTCAGTGCTCCAGCGTGGCTGGATGGATGGCTGCTGGATGACAAGGGCTATCCCCTCAGAAGGTGGCTCATGACGCCTCTCCATCATCCAAGTACAGAAGCTGAGCAGTGGTACAATAGGAGCCAGGGCACCACAAGGGCTGTGGTGGAGAGAACCAGCGGTTTTCTCAAGATGTGCTTCCGATGCCTGGACCGCTCAGGGGGCGCACTCCAGTACCCCCCAGATCGTGTGTCGCTGATAGTGGTTGCATGCTGCACTCTCCACAATCTTGCACTGGAAAGGGGCGACACTGTGGATGAAGAAAACATTGACGCAGTTTCTGTGGCTGCACATGATGAGTCCAGCAGTGAGTCCAAGGATGATCACCCACAGGGAAATGCTGAGTGGTTAGACGCTGACCTGGGTATACTCCAGGGAGGCAGGGACACCCGGGAGGCTTTAATCCAACGAGCCTTCAGCTAGAACACCACAGATGGACCTCCAGGACAAGCCTGTGCTGCAGGCTCCAGACTCAATACCTGAATGCTAAATCTGCCTGGATAGGCACATTAATTAACATTAGGTTACGGGGAGAGGGCGGGAAACTGGAGTTGAGGCCGAAATGAGATCAGCCATGATCGTATTGAATAGCGGGGCAGGCTCGTGGGGCGGAATTGCCTACTCCTGCTCCTAGTTCTTACCTTCGTAACTAAGAGCCTTGTCAATCAAGCTCAATGTGACACAACTCACTCATAACATCATGGGTAACCATCCATCTGCAAAGGAAAAGAGTCACCCTTGGCCATGGTCACATGTCTAAATTTAATGAAATAACAAAATGAACGTGAGGAAACAAAATGACAAAGGTGTTAAACAGCACACCAACTAATCATGACTTAATTGCAGGGCAATACAAAAGCAACAGTGAGAAGCCCATGGTGTGCCTAAGGTGCCTTAAATTTATACTTTCGGGTGCTACGTCTAGGCACTGTCCCCTTGCTGGGACTGGCATCTGAGACAACCTACTCACTATGCTGTCCTGTTGGCCTCGGTGATCCTGGCGGCCGTCCTCTGGGCTGTGGAGTCTGTGCTGGCCCCGCCTGGGAGGGAGCGGCCAGTTCCACAGCTGGCATCTCCCCAGTCGTCGCAGCCTCATTGGATGCAATGGTCACTGGCAGAGGGGTGGAGGAGCTGCTGCCCTCATCCGGAGCGCCCTGAGGGGACCTCGCAGAGATGACAGGCAGCTGCTGCACAGACATGAGATCGCTTCGGACCTCCCTGCTCACTGTAGATGGATGGGCACCAAGTTGGGAAACTTGGTGCCCAGACCATCTCCCACAGTGGCACTGAGGACAATGCCGATGTGAGTGCTTGCTGGTCCGAGCACATTCCCAGAAAGCCCTGGTTGGTCTCTTGGAGGAGCCTCTCCACAAGAGTCACCACTCTCTCCATGGAGGAAGCATGGTGCTCGGACCTGAGGCTCATTGCATCGGCGATGGTCCGTGTGGACTCCTCCACCACAAAGACCAAGTCAAGCATTCCCTCATGTATCTCTGCCAGATCCTCCCACACATCCTGCTGGACTTCCAGCGTTTGTTGCCTCATGGACAACTCTAGAGGCACATCATCAGCCACTGACCGAGCATGTGCCTGGTCTCCTGCAGTCCTCTGACTGCTGGCGCCATGGGCAATCTCTGTCTCCGCCAACTCCTCCAGCGACTGTGAAGTGCCCTCACCACTGTGCACCGGGACACCAGCCAATGATCTAATTCCCAGCAAGATGCTAGTATCTGCGCTGGTGCCTGCCTAGCAGAGATGGTGTGATGCTGGTGGGTCAGAGACTTCAGGGCCCTCAGGTATGACAGGGGGCCCCTGTGCCTCCTTCTCCCAGCTCTGCTCTGATGATGCTGAAAGAAAGATCAAGGACATTTGATTAGTAACGTGGAGACAAAGTCAATGTGCATCCCTGTACCCCGGATCATTGTGTGCTCATCCTTCCATAAGCAATGGTCAAGCCATGTTGCAAACTTCAATCACTGAACGTTCAGCAGTGTCATGGCTGCTGGGACACTAATGGTGACCTTAGTGCTGGGCTAACATACCTGCCTGAGGCACCCCAGTCTTACCAACACCAGTGGACCTGGGCACATGGCACCTCTCCAGAGGGCCTCCTACTCAAACCTGATAATGATCGCCAACTGGACCGCCCTCCGCCAGTCCTCAACCGCTCAGCGGCATTATGAGCATTCTTCTCTTGAAAAGGAAAGAAGAACATTGATTAGTGCAACTTGTACCTGGAATCTCTTTGCTGCCGTCCCACCCCAACCCCGAGTGGGACATTGCAAGGCTCCAGTGCCTCCTCACGCCGCAGCCGCCACACACTCACACAAAGATGCCAGGCCTGTCCCCCCAACTTGGCCAAATGCTGCCTACATGACTTTGGCACTAACCTTGCAAAGCAAGGAGGTGCAAGCACGTGGAACGCAAAGGGCAACAGATGGATTGGTGCCCCGCCACCTGGAAGCTCCCCTCCCAGTATGTCAGCACCCTGACTTTGACAAGTTTTGCAGTTCCAGCACTGCACCTAGGTACAGCTCCTCCAGGGTGCCCCCAAAATGGTAATGTGGGTGTCACTGTACCACATGCTGCAAGTTCAGAACCCATCTCATCACCACCCTCTCAAGGTGACCTAGGCATGGGCAATATCTGCTGGCCCACCCAGTGAAGGACACATGCTGTCAATGATTCATTGCAGTAACTACACTCAGAGTTGGGGGTGGGGGTTGGCGGCCAGGGGGGAAAGCCTACCTGCTGATTTAAGTGACCAATGCCAACATGGTACACACCCTTCCTGAGCACAAGAAGTCGTTGAAACGCTTGCGGACACTGGATCCAGGTGTGTTGCACCACATCGCAGGAGCTCACTGTCTTTGCCACCTCCTCCCAGGCACGTTTGGTCATATGGGGGGGGCCTCCTCCAGTCTCTGGGAACGAGGACCTCCCGCTGTGCTGCCACCTCCCCGAGGAAGGCAGCAAGTCAATCGTATGAGAAACGAGGGGCACAGTGCCCCTCTGCCCTACCCTCCTGCCTGGCCTGCTCACCAGCAGCACTCTGGGGAGCCTTTCTGCTGGCCATGTTTGACAGCTTTGCAAGGCTAAATACAGGAGCTCTCTTAAACGGGCCACCTGATCGCCATTGGACCCGGAGGTCATAGCAGCCCTGCCACCGCCCGCCCACTTCCGCTATCTTTGGGAGCCGTGTTTCACGCTGGACTGGCCTTAATTGGCCCACCTGTGTAAGACGGCAGCGTGGACCGATTGCGGGCAGCGATTGGGTCCGCGCCTGCTCCCGCACAATCCGCACGACAGGCAGAAAATTCTGCCCCAAGTCTTGCTCCATGTGGCAAAGTATACTTTGAATTTAAGAGCAATACCCAATGGACACATGCTCATTGCATAAAACTACCTACTAATTTGCCAATCCCACTAGTATAACAGTGGGACAGTATGGGTGACCCTCTGTGGTTAAAGTTAAGACACATTACTAAGACAGGTTAGGTGGAGCTAGAGTCTGTATCTAATGACTCATTATACTAAGAATGAAATCAATGATCGGGAACTTTTTATATTGGATTCTGAATCAACTTCACCCAGCTGGAATAACTTGTGGCCATTTAACTGATCATACGACGGACCCTGTCACCAGTGTGCATGGTTGAGGCTATGGTAGTACAACGACATATGTAATGCCATCTTAACATTTACAGTCTGCCATTTCACATGACTAGCAAACCAGACTATGAAACTGCCCAACAGTTTTACTGAAGACATTTTCTCCAGGATTCTCTTGGTCTCCTTACCTAAGAAAACATATACTTGCTATAGAGGGAGTGCAGCAAAGATTCACCAGACTGATTCCTGGGATGGCAGGATTGTTGTATGAGGGGAGATAAGGTTGACTAGGCCTGTATTCACTGAAGTTTAGAAGAATGAGAGGAGATCTCATTGAAACATATAAAATTCTGACAGGGATGGACAGACTGGGTACAGGGATGATATTTCCTCTGGCTGGGGGATCTAGAAAAAGGGGTCACAGTTTCAGGATACAGATAGACCATTTAGGACTGAGATGAGGAGAAACCTCTTCACTCAGAGGGTGGTGAACCTATGGAATTCCCAACCACAGAGGGCTGTGGAGGTCAAGTCACTGAATATGCTTAAGAAGGAAATAGATACATTTCTGGACTCTAAAGGTGTCAAGGGGTATGGGGAGAGCGCGGGAGTTTGACGTCATGATAGAGGATCAGCCATGATCATATTGAATGATGGAGCAGAGCAGGCTTGAATGGCCGAATTACCTATTCCTGCTCCTATTTTCTATGTTTCTATGATTCAAGATCAGACTACTCATTAAGATAGGTAGTAAGAGCAGGTGGGGAGATGGGTAAAGGAGTGTCTAGTCTTGATGCTGCAATCATCATAGTGTGGGCCAGGTGGTCTTTCCGTCCTGTGAATTTCATATGCTTGTAAGTCCATTTAAATCTAAATAGTCCATAATGGACTGTTTAGTAATCACTTCATTACCTTAAATACAGCATTAGGAAGTTTAGAAATCTTTGATTTTGAATGACCAATATAACTAGGATCAGATGCATGCAAATTCTGGCCCATGAGTACTTTAACCATGATTTACCTTCCATTGCTGCTGAAGTAATTTGGTGAGGGCAATACAATAATTTCTTCAAAAGCAAGTAACAGGCTTACTCTGGTACTTAAAAAAAAAGAGGTACCAGGCTTTTCGGTAGTTTGTGGTCATACAGGGTAGGACAATTATGGGAGGATGCTGCAGCATACGGAAAGGTTGAGGTAAACTGTAAGCCATAACAATGAAAACAATGGTTTATTAATAGTGTATCAACTCTGAAATGTCACTGCCTGGAAGCACACACCAGCAGGCATTAGTCTGTGTAATATATAGCAATTTCTACCTTCTCTTCTGTAGGCAGTTTATATTTTTTGTGGCTATTCTGGCTTTCACTTGTGTACTATTGTGATTAGGCTAGATGTATCATCTGGCGTAACCATACTGACGGATACAATATACCTTACAAGTCATCTAGAATAATCAATGATTACTTGCAATGATCTGATTCCCAATATTTGGGGAGAAAAAGTGCCTTACGAAACTCTCCCAGATGCTCTGGCTGAGATTTTGAATCTGCAGTGAAATCTATTTTAAGAAACAACACAAAATACTTCTCACCATCCTCTGGTAACAAATTACAACACAAGTAAAATGGGTGTACAGGAACTTGTTTTTCAATATTTACTTCTGTTTTGATTTACACTATAGCCTTTTCTAAATAATTTATGGCATGATAAATTTATTGCACAGTGCAAGCTAACTGCAAATAAGAATTGCCAAATAATTAGATTTTAGTGCAATGCTTATAAATTATCCACTGATTTGTCCAGACTTGTTTGTCAGCCCTGTTGTGCTTTAGGTCATCTTTGACATTTTGGTGTTTGTGTTTTAATTGCTGATTTACACTTTGACAGATGAGTCTTGATGCCTGATGTCCAGGACTGTGATGTCTAAAGGGATTCAAGGCAATTAGAAGAGAAGTGCTCACCTTAGAAATAATGTTATGCTATATTCTTTCTCTTTAGATTTCATTTAAGAGCAATACAGCACAGAACGAATTGTCTTACATTTTCATGACAGGTGCAGGATTGGAGTTAAATGGGGATTTCACAATATACAATGATATATAATACTTTGGGTTGAAAATGAAACATATCTGCATAGCATTAGACTGCTCATAGCATTACTGACTACATTATGAATAAAATTTGCTTTGATAAAAAAATTGATTCTATAATCAGTAATTTTTAATATAACAGTGATAGAAATTGCATTAGGTGATTTTTTAAAATGTTTATTCCCAACCCTTTGTATAACAGAAGAGCACATAATTGCTTTTGGTCATTGTTTCATTCCATCTTGAGGTGACACAGTGAAATTCTTTGTATCAAAGTTAAATAAATATGATTTATATATATGCATTCCTTTTACAGTAAAACTTTGATCAAAATGCACCTAAAACAGGGTTAAAAGATTTTGGAAACTACAATACAGATTCACGACTACATTATTAGCGCTATTTAGCTGTGCACTGGTCTGGAAACAGTGCTGTAATTGTAATTAATAAACCATTAAAGGTCAATATTTTAGGTGCTACTTAAAAGATAAGCAAAACCAACATCTTTAAAAAATATCTGGCCAAACTAATTGAAAAACTTAGGAAAGGCTGAGGGGTTTCAATAAGAAAGATTTGACTAACATGGTGAATTGGCATGGTGGTGGCTCACATTCAAGCACATGGTGTCCCAAAGTGATAAGATGCAGATTTGATTTCCTTCTCCCTATACTCTATGAAGTTCCTAATTTTAGCTGCACTGTTGCTCGACTATTCAAATTGGAAGCTAGGCACTTGCTTGTGCATGAAAAAACAAAATTAAAGCCAGAGTTGTCTTCTGGCTATTGTCATACAATTCCTTCTGGCATGCTCAGAGGTATATGCACAGGTCTGAAGCTAAATGTCCCACTCTCACTTCACCCACTCGACTCTTGGGAAGACAAAAAGAACTGACAATATCATATACTTCCCAAGAACGTGACTGAGAATAGAGTTTTTATTAAATTAAAAAGAGAAAAAAGCCTTGATGGCAAAATAATTTCTCATTAAAATAGACATATCAAGCTTGAAGATAAAGTTTAATCAAATAATTTATCAGTAACTTTAACAAAGTACCTATACCCCTGTTTTGAAAAAAGGTGCGAAGTTAAAGTTCATCTACTGTGGAAGCCACCATTAAATCAGCTTTGCGGGGGATGCTTGCACTCAAAATGGCCATTAAGTGGCAGGACTTTGCAATCGCCACCTTAGTAACAGTAAAGGTTATAAACTAAAAGGTGCTGGCATGTCATCAGACTGCCACTTGTGATATTTCAAATGAGATAAAAATATTATAACAAAAAGTAAACACAAAGTACATATGGTGTTCCTTTAGGATTTTTTTATGCAGCAAAATGGAAACTAAGTCCATGCCAGGATAATTAGCAACATTCACAAATCCAGTTTGCCATAATTTCTAGACTTCCCTTAAGTATACTTCTTCTATACTTCTTAAACGTTAATGGCTTCCCAATTCCCAATTAATAATTCCCAATCTGTTAAGTTAGCTGATCTCAGCCAGAGCAGTAGTGTGGGCACAATTAGTAACTTTTAGCACCCATGGACTAGGAACATTGATTTGATTATGTAAATTGGGCATCTCTTCACTTGAAAGCTGAAAGGTGATTTTTTTTTTAGGATTCTAAAAGGTTTAGATAATGTGGACCATGTCAAGTTATTTCACCTTGTCTGGAAAAGTAGAACCAAAGATCATGGCCTAGCTTGAAAACTAGTAATTTCAAAATGAATCTGTGGAAACAATATTTCAGTAAGGGAGTTATCAATCTCAAGTAGTGTATGGGCTTAGTGCGACTCTCAGCTATATCTGATTTTATGGCTCTCCATAGGCAGATTACATAATTGCTTTTGGTCATTGTTTCATTCCATCTTGAGGTGACACAGTGAAATTCTTTGTATCAGAGTTAAATAAATATGATTTATATATATATGCATTCCTTTTACAGTAAAACTTTGATCAAATTGCACCTAAAACAGGGTTAAAAGATTTTGGAAACTACAATACAGATTCACGACTACATTATTAGCGCTATTTAGCTGTGCACTGGTCTGGAAACAGTGCTGTAATCGTAATTAATAAACCATTAAAGGTCAATATTTTAGGTGCTACTTAAAAGATAAGCAAAACCAACAACTTTAAAAAATATCTGGCCAAACTAATTGAAAAACTTAGGAAAGGCTGAGGGGTTTCAATGAGAAAGATATCCTTTGCTAGTGTCAGGCTTAACCTTATGTTCAGGTGTCCAATGGTCAACTAAAAGTCTATGAGGCTCAAAAAGAAATCTAAGGGTACAAAACTAAAGGCAAATTGCAGTGTTGATTATCTGTCACTAGATGTCACTATTGCAATTAAATATTAAAATGATATATTTACGAAGGATGCAAAAAACATCTAGAAGCAGATCATTATTGTTTTGTCAAGTTCCTCTTCACTTTGACTCCCAGAATGTAACAGTGTACTCCTACAAATTGGACATGTAAGTCTAAATTAACTCCTGTATTCAGAATGCTGGATCAATACGGCATCTTGGTACAAGATAATTATTATATGGCTCATAGAAACACAGTTGCAAATATCCATTGTTTAGAATTGATAAGAAATTTATAGGAGAAAAGTATGAGAAGATTTATTATGCAAAATACCTGAGGCTTTATCATTTGTTTATCACACGTTGCTTCAAAATCCAAAACCAAAAAATTGTGGTAAGTTTGCGGATGAAAAGATGATCTAGATGATGGCTGCTGTCCTGAAGCCATGTTATTATCAACCAACAGAGGCAGTGATTGAATATCTGAGTATTGCCTGTTAGAAACCAATTCTGCACTTCGTCTCTCAGAAGGGAACAAAAATACTGAAGCTTGTCCCAATTCAGAACTTCTGTGCAAATTACGAAGAAAACTGGCACTTCTGATCCAATGGATAAACTGCACCATTGGGTTTCTGTAACAAATCAGTAGAAATTCAGAGCATTAAGAAACCATTGAATAGCATAAAGATTTACAGAACTAATAGTTATTTGAAGGCATGATGTCAGAATATAGCAAACATTCAAAACCAAGAATTCACCTATTCAGTTGTAAATTGTTATGGACATCTAGAAATCTTGTTTATGTGTGAGATTTGTATGAACTTATTTTTTTCAGGTTACTCATTCCTACCCTTTTTCCTTTCCTTATCCAAGCTAGGAGGCTGGCACTGAAGAGCCATATTCCTCCCTAATTTACTACAAATACACTAGCAAAGTGAGAAAGCATTGTACTTATAAACTGCTGATTATCAGTAGCATTAATATCCACTTTGTTGAATAAATGAACAGCAACATTGTTTTCTGAATCATGGTTAACAACTACACTGGCAGTAATGTATGGTGCAAAAATTAAAATTCAGGCAATGTCAGTTGTAACACTGTAGTCGAGGGAATTTTGGGCTTTATTTATAAGCTACCTAATCTTGGTAAAATCACATAGAAGACAAAAAGACGGAAGGAAAAATTGTCTGAACATCATCTTCCATCATTTTGGTCAATGAAAAGCTAACTGTCAAAATTAATAAACAATCTTAGGAACAGCAAGTATTTTCAGGACCTGAATACTTTAATGAAGAATTAGACTATGCAACTGTTACACAGTTCATATGTTTTTTTTAAATCACTGATTTCCTGCCTAAGGGTGAGGGTTAATCTTGTGGAAACACCAACAAGAACAGTAGCCATCTGTTGAAGGGTCTTCGTTTGGTCCTATAGGCGGAATTTTCTGCCTATCAGGCAGGCAGGCCCGACCCAATCTCCGGCGGGCAGAGAGCCGGAGAAGCGGGCTGCACCACCATTTTACGTGGGCGGGCCAATTAAGGCCCGCCCAGAGTGGCGTCCAGCGGGAAGCGCTATGCGCACAAAAGAGCGCACATCTCCATGAGGCAGTGTGCAGCCTCAGGAAGATCACTTCCGCTTTGAAAAAGATTAAAAATAGAAAAAAAAATTCCCTGACGTGTCCCCCTCATGTGACACTAAAATTTTATTAAACTTTTTAAAACCCTGCATGAAACCTCATCCCGCTGGTTTTTTCTATTTGCCGCCAGGGCTCTTGGCCGACCCGCCAACCTTAAGGTTGGACGGGCAGGTCCTTTAATTGTTTAAATGATCCTGTCAATGGCCTCAATTGGCCGTTGACAGGTCAGCGAGCCCGCAGCTGATTTTGCTGCGCCCTCGCCTGCCTGAAAATTTAAATGGGGCGGGATGACATCGGGGGTTCCACCCGACATCATCCTGTGTCATTTTATGCGTCGGCGAGCAGGCCCCGCCTCCTGCTTGCTGATGGCAAAATTCTGCTCTTTTTTTTCACTATGTTCATCAGGCAAAGTTCTAGATCCATCACTCATCCCTTGAGAGCTTCCTTTTCATGGGACACTGGCATCAGTACAGAAATAGGACAGAACTGCACTGATGGAATGGGCTCCACCCATATGGAAATGGAACTCATGGACTAGTGAAAAGGGTAAATAGGGGGGCAGCAGATATTTTAAGATGGGCTTGGGGTTAGGTATAAGAATCTACAAGAAATGGAAAAAAGCTTCGATATAAATGAAACAGGAAAGGACAGCATAGGACAGGCAAAAGTAAGGAAGGACATTGCTAGTGAATTAACAGTTATGTAAGGAGGTGTAAAAAGAAAAGTGAAAGGAACTGCTACTAAAAATAGGTTAAACTGTACAGCAATGCACAGTGCTGGTTATAAAATAGAGACAGTAGAAGTAATAATACATTACAAGGAACTGGATCTGGGAGGGACATGACTACAGAAAAATCAGGACTAGGAATTAAACATTACAGGGTGGAATATTATTTAGAAAGATAGAAGAGGTGAAAAGGGGAGGTGGAGTAGTTGTACTTAATAGAGATAACATAATGGCAACAGAAAAAAGTGTTGCAGTTATCAGTAAGACAGAAATAGAATCCATGTGGATAAAGATAAAAGATTACAAAGGATCAATCACACTAATAGGTGTAGACTACAGGATGCTTAATAGTGGAAGGGAGGTCGAGGAAGAAATATGCAAACAAATTATGGAAATAAGTAAAAAAAAGAATAATAATCATGGGGATATCAACACTCAATTTCAACTAATTGGCAAGTAGAGATAGGTAAAGGGAATAAAGGAATGGAGATCCACAACATGCTTTTCTTTATTTGTTCTTGGGATGTTAGCGTTGCTGGTGAGGCCAGCATTTATTGCCCATTCCTAATTGCCCTTGAACAAATGGTGGTGATCGGCCTAGAGCTGAGTGCCATGTTAGGCCATTTCAGAGGGCAGTTAAGAATTAACCAATTGCTGTGGATCTGAAGTCACACATAGGCCAGATTGGGTAAGGATTTCTTCCACTGGAGAATTTTAGTGAACCACATCAGTTTTTACACCTATCCAGTAGTTTCACTATTAATCAGAATAGCTTTTTAATTCCATATTTATTAATTAATTGAATTTAAATTCCTCCAGCTGCCATGGTGGAATTTGAATTATATGTCCAGAGTATTATTAGTCTGGGTTTATGGATTACTGGTGCTGTACATTACCACAATGCTACCATCACCTATGTACAGGACACCTTTTTCTGATCCAGTATGCAAGGACACTGACAAGGGAAGATTCAAAGCTGGATCTGTGAATGGGGAATGAACCAGAGCAGACTAAAGCAATAAAAGTAAGGGAACATCTAGACAATAGTGTCCATAGCACATACTGTTTATCTCAACCATTATTTTAAAGTGTAAGCATGACAAAAACCAGGGCAATCAATTGGAGAAAGGCCAATCTTGAAGGGGCTGAAGTTGGGAAAATAAAATGGACAAAAATATTGGCAAACAATTATGTAAGGGAGCAATGGGAAACATTTAAAAGAATTTTCAACAGAGTCCAGGAAAATATATTCTGCTAAAAAATCAAGAACTAAATATCAATGAGAAGTAACAGATGAATAAAGACATAAGGGAAAAATTGAGGGGGAGAAGGGGCATATGTTAGGTATGTGGATAGTGAGGAAGAACATGATAAGGGAGAATACAAAAAGATTGAAGACAAATCAAAAAAAATCAAAGCAAAAAAAAACCTAAGAAATCAAATCGTCAAGGAACATAAAAAGAGTAAAATATTCTATAGTCAAAAATTATCACTATTATAAAGTTTATAAAATTGTTACTTTTTGGAAGTGTCTTTAATTTAAGGTAAAATGAAGAGGATCATGTGACCTGTTCTGAAGTCTGCCCGACAGGAAGCCTCGATGGTTTGATTGTGAGAGATTAAAGGGGGCCCAAATTGTTTTACTAGGAACAAGGTGTTTACACTTGGAGGCAATGGCAGCAGCCTTTGTGTATATGGATAGACTCTCCAAAGTCCCTGTTGAAAATGTTAGTTTATAAATAGTTGTGCTTTAAACTGTCTATTTGCTTCCAAGATAAAAGAAAGTTGAGGTCTCAAAGATAACCAATAAGCATTTTCACCTGGATACAAGGCCCATGTGATTCCCACTGCCATGGAGAGGGGCTTTGAGCACAGAAACTCACAGACAGTTTAAGTATGTCTGTGAAGTGTGTTTTTGGTTGCGCTAAAAGAAAAAAGGGAAATGTGGGTAACAGTATAAATTACCTACAATATTTGGTCAGTAGCACTTTTGAACTTTTGTTATGGTAAAAGTCTTAAAATGTGAAATCTTGCTATGTCATTCTTTCAGCTATTAACTGAATCTTTTAAAAAGTTATTGGTGTTTGCAGGATAATAACAAATTGGAGGCTCATCCAGGATTTCAAATCTACGGGTTGAGACAGGTACACTGGGTTTGGCCAGAATTTAAATGAACATTGGGCCATAACTTTTGAGCTCCCCAGGATTGGATTGCGACGAGTGCCCAAAGATGTGCTTTGGAATCCTTCTTGGAACTTCATAGGTCAGGGTTTGCATAGCAATTGCCCAGAAGTACAAACCTCCTCTGGGCAATTGCCCTATGCTGTGAACCATCCGAAAATGTGATTTAAGTAGCAAACTTTGGATGGTTCTGGCTGTGTTACACAAATAGTTACCCAGAAAAAGTTAGAAGAATTAAAACTTCTTCTAACTTGTGGGTAACTACTGTAAAGACCCAGGTGAATCCAGATAAACCACAGATGGAGTTAGCTAGGATTCAGTTGCAGATGAAGCAATTTGAATTGGAAAAGTAAATGAAAAAAACTTAACTTGAAAGTGACAGAGAAAACCAAAAGGTTGAACTTGAAAAAGAGCAAAAAGGAAAAGGCAAATGTGAAAACTTGAATTAGAATTCCAAAGGGAAGAAAAAAAGAAAGAGAGGGAAGTCGGGAAATTTGAACTGGATAAAGGTTTTGATTACTTGAACTGTTGGGGGAGTAGCAGATGATTCAGATTTAAATGCAGGTTTTGATTTGCTAAGGAATATTTGCCTAGTTCCTAAATTCAGTGAGGAAGGAGTTGAAAAGCATTTTATATAATTTGAGAAAACTGATACTATCTAACAATTTTTAAAAATTTGCTCATGGGATGTGGGTATTGCTGGCTAGTCCAGCATTTATTACTCATCCCTAATTGCCCTTGAAAAGGAGTTGGTGAACTGCCTTCTTAACCGCTGCAGTCACTATGTTGTAGGTGCACCCACATTGCTGTTAGGAAGTGAGTTCCAGGATTTTGACCCAGTGACAATGAAGGAATGGTGATGTAGTTCCAAGTCAGGATGGCGTGTGACTTGGGTGGGGAGAACTTCCAGGTGGTGGTGTTCCCATGCATCTGCGGCCTTTGTCCTTTTAGTTAATATAGGTCGTGGGTTTGGAAGGCACTCTCAAAGGAGCCTTGGTGAGTTGCTGCAGTGTATCTTGTAGATGGTACACACTGCTGCCACTATGCATCGGTGGTGGAGTGAATGAATGTTTGTGCATGGGGTGCCAATCAAATGGGTTGCTTTGTCCTGGATGGTGTAGAGCTTCTTGAGTGTTGTTGGAGCTGCACTTATCCAGGCAAGTGGACAGTATTCCATCACCCTCCTGACTTGGGCCTTGTAGATGGTGGACAGGCTTTGGAGAATCAGGTGGTAAGTTACTCTCCACAGAATTCCAAGCCTCTGACCTGCTCTTGTAGCCACAGTATTTATGTTCTGTTGAAGAGTCATGCGGACTCGAAACATTAACTGTGCTCCCTTCCACAGATGCTGCCAGACCTGCTGACTTTTTCCAGGTATTTTTGTTTTTGATTTATATGACTGATCCAGTTCAACTTCTGGTCAATGGTAACTCCCAGGACAGTGATTGTGGGAGATTCAGTGAAGGTAATGCCAGTGAACATCATGTGGAGATGGGTAGATTCTCTCTTGTTGGAAATGGTCATTGTCTGGCATGTGTGTGATGTGAGTGTTACTTGCCACTTATCAGCACAAGCTTCAATATTGCCCAGGTCTTGCAGCATATGGACATGACAGCTTTAGTATCTGAGCCATGAATGGTGCTGTACATTGTACAATTTTCTGCAAACATCTCCACTTCTGACCTTACGATGGTGGGAAAGTCATTGAAACAGCTGAAGATGGTTGGGCCTAGGACACTACCCTGAGGAACTCTTGCACAATGTCCCAGGACTGAGATGATTGAACTCCAACAACCACAACTTTCTTCCTTTGTGCCAGGTATGACTCCAACCAGTGTTGCCTTGATGTCAAGGTCAGTCACTCTCACCTCAGCTCTTAATTTCAGCTCTTTGGACCATATTTGGACCAAGGCTGTAATGAAGTTAGGAGCTGAGTGGCCCTAGCAGAACTCAAACTGAACATCAGTGAGCAGGTTATTGCTGAGTAAGTGTTGCTTGATAGCAATGTCAACTGCGCCTTCCATCACTTTGCTGTGATCGAGAGTAGACTGGTGGGGCGGTAATTGGCCAGTTTGAATTTGTCCACTTTTCGTGAACAGGATGTACCCGGGCAATTTTCCACATTGCCAGTATTGTAGCTGTACTGGAACAGCTTGGCTAGGAGCAAGTTCTGAAACACAAGTTTTCAGTACTATTGCTGGAATGTTGTCAGGGCCCATATCTTGGCTGTATCCAGTGCCTTCAGCTGTTTCTTGATATTATGTGAAGTGAATCGAAATGGCTGAAGAGTGGCATCTGTGATTCTGGAGACCTCCAGAGGAGGTCGAGATGGATCATCCACTCCGTACTTCTGGCTGAAAATTGTTGCAAATGCTTTAGCCTTGTCTTTTACACTGATGTGACGAGCTCCCCCATCATTGAAGATGGGGATATTTGTGAAACTTCCTCTTCCAGTTAGTTGCTTAATTGTCCACCACCACTCGCAACTGGATGTGGCAGGATTGCAGAGGTAAGATCTGAACCGTTGGTTGTGGATCACATGCTGCTTGGCATGCAAGTAGTCCTGTATTGTAACTTCATCAGGTTGATACCTCATTTTTAGGTATGCCAATGGCTAGAGATTTCTACAATTCTATTACAAAGTGTTTTGGTAAGAAAAGCAGAGGTTTATTCAACACTTTCAAACGAATAGTCTGCAGATTATGATACAGTTAAGACTGCTGCACTTCATATGTGTGTTAGTCCCAGAAGCTTACGGGCAAAAGTTTAGAAATCTGAGGAAGAAACAGAAACAGACTCTTGTGGAATTTACTAGAGGAAAAGAAATGGTGTGTCATTGCTGGCATAGGGCGATGAAGCTTGATCAAGATTTTGAAAACCTTAAGAACGTGCTGTTTCATGGAGGAATTTAAAAACAGTATTCCTTTAGGAATCAAGACCCACCTAGAAGATCACAAAGTTTCTAAAATAAGGGAAGCAGCAGTTTTGGCTAATAGTTATGAATCATCCCACAAACGCATAGGTGTTAGCAAACCATTGTTTGTAAACCCATACAGAAACTGGAAAGATAAGATGAAATGATAGTAAACAGAACACTAATCACAAAGAGGGGGATAGCAGAAAAGAAGACAGATACTTCTCAGAGTAGTGAAAGAGATAATGTGGGAAATAAAAATGATTCAAGGAGACAAATGTGTTCCTTTATGAAGGCAGGCTGCTGGAAGTTGAAAGCTAAGCCGGCAGCTTTTGTAGGCATGTCTACTGTTGTTCCAGAAAATGTGGTACCAGTGAGCGAAGCTTGTGACAAACTGACATCATCTAATGTACTTATAGTGGACGTAAATCAAAACATAAAAGATTATGGGATTTTATATTTCAGGGTGAACTAACTCTGTTTGTGTCTGATAAAGGGGCCAAAAAGATTGTACCCTTTGACATATAGCGTTGGCTCCATCCCTGAGGTTAGCTAAAGACATGAATTTCTCTCCAGAGATTTTGCTAAATAAAAGTATATTAATACAGGGCATTGATGAAAATTGTTTATCTGTTCCATTGTGAAGAGTGAATTTAAACAGTGCTTTAGTCAATGAGTCTGTTATTGTTGGAGTGATGTCAAAATTTACTATTAATACTGTTGATTTCACAATAGGGAATGACCTCGCAAGAAATAAACTGCTGCCATGTGCAGGGATAGTGGACAGATCTTAGGAATCAGGGACTATTTGTAATCCTACTGTAGAAAGTGCTGTTTCAACTGAAGATGTGTCCAAACAATCAAAAGCTCAGACTTCTTAGAGGAAAGAGACAGTAAAATCTCAGATTGACAGCAAAGAGTTAAAACCAGCTAGAAACGAACTGGATCTGTCTCAATTAAATTTGTCTGCAGACCCTAAGCCACAGGTGTCAGAACAGAATACAGCAGCCTATTGGAGAAAGAAAGAGAGACAGACAATGCTTTAAACCAAAATGACTTGGTTCTAACTGATGTGGACTATGAGGACAGTTTCGTGTCCTAGAGCAGAAAATAAAACTTCAAAATGAAGATGCTGTGGTTCTGGCTCGGAAGGTATTGGACAAAACTTGTGCTATGTGCGAAAAAGGGAAACAGAAAGAATGTAAAAGAATGCGAGAGCTGATTATCAGACATCGACATAATCTCAACAAGATTCTTAAAGAAGCAAAACAGAACCATAATCCTGTATTTAAACAGGAAAGACACACGAGGTTCAAAACAAAAACAGAATTACCTGGAAAAACATAGCAGGTCTGGCAGCATCGGCGGAGAAGAAAAGAGTTGACGTTTTGAGTCCTCATGACCCTTCAACAGAACTGAGTGAATTTAAGGAGAGGGGTGAAATATAAGCTGGTTTAAGGTGGGGGTGGGGTGGGGGGAGAGAAGTGGTTGTAGGGACAAGCAAGCAGTGATAGGAGCAGATAATCAAAAGATGTCACAGACAAAGGAACAAAGAGGTGTTGAAGGTGGTGATATTATCTAAACGAATGTGCTAATTAAGAATGGATGGTAGGGCATTCAAGGTACAGCTCTAGTGGGGGTGGGGTGGAAAGACTAACAGGGCATACAAGATTTAAAAATAATGGAAATAGGTGGGAAAAGAAAAATCTATATAAATTATTGGAAAAAAACAAAAGGAAGGGGGAAGAGACAGAAAGGGGGGTGAGGATGGAGGAGGGAGTTCAAGATCTAAAGTTGTTGAATTCAATATTCAGTCTGGAAGGCTGTAAAGTGCCTAGTCGGAAGATGAGGTGCTGTTCCTCCAGTTTGCGTTGGGCTTCACTGGAACAATGCAACAAGCCAAGGACAGACATGTGGGCAAGAGAGCAGGGTGGAGTGTTAAAATGGCAAGCGACAGGGAGGTTTGGGTCTTTCTTGCGGACAGACCGCAGGTGTTCTGCAAAGTGGTCACCCAGTTTACGTTTGGTCTCTCCAATGTAGAGGACACCGCATTGGGAGCTACAAACGCAGTAGACTAAGTTGGGGGAAATGCAAGTGAAATGCTGCTTCACTTGAAAGGAGTGTTTGGGCCCTTGGACAGTGAGGAGATAGGAAATGAAGGAGCAGGTGTTGCATCTTTTGCGTGGGCATGGGGAGGTGCCATAGGTAGGGGTTGAGGAGTAGGGAGTGATGGAGGAGTGGACCAGGGTGTCCCAGAGGGAACGATCCCTACGGAATGCCGCCAGGGGGGGTGAAGGGAAGATGTGTTTGGTGGTAGCATCATGCTGGAGTTGGCGGAAATGGCGGAGGATGATCCTTTGAATGCGGAGGCTGGTGGGGTGATAAGTGAGGACAAGGGGGACCCTATCATGTTTCTGGGAGGGAAGAGAAGGCGTGAGGGCGGATGCGTGGGAGATGGGCCGGACACGTTTTTTTTTATGTAAGAGACACGAGGTTTTTGGTTGGCTAGCTGAGGCTTTTTAATATGGACATTAAAGAACCTATAGCTCTGAAAGAGAATGGAGATCATAAGGTAGAATCTGAACAGTGCGATCCAAAGACTGAGTTAAAAATTCAACACCCTGGTGACAGTGCAAGGCCTGATTTTAAAGAAGAAACAAAGGAAATGCTGGGTCCGAAGGGTAAAAAGCATTATGACAGAGAATTTCCTCTAGGTCTATAATTTGCAGCCACTAACATTCAAAAGCCAGAAGGACACCCAGAAGTCAGCAATGTTGTTTTTGACAAGGCTAACCAAAGCAAACCAACTGTCTAACCAGGAACATGGACTAATACATGGAAACAATGTGAACTTTGTCAGGAGAAAGGACACATTATGGCGCATCTCAGAAGGTGAAGCCATGAGCAATGAAACAAAGTTACACAAAGCTCATGGTAGCAGCAAAGCTTAAGTAGTCTATGCCTGTTCTCATTTATCTTTTCACACTCCATGATGTCTGATACAGGAGGGCCATGGCTCAGGGCAACACCCACTCTTGCGTTAAAATCCCCAAGTAGGTAAAGATGTTCCGACTTGGGGATTCTGCTGACAGCAGTGTCAAGCTTTTCATTGAACTGGTCTTTCACCTCTGTAGTGGAGCACAGCATTGGATCATGGGTACTCAGCAGACTAACTGGCACTGTTTGAGTTGAGAGGTGGATGGAGAGAACATGTTCTGAACCATTTGTTGAGGGTTCTATCATCGAGAGCAGCGATTTTTTTACAGAGTAACAAATAAAGTTATGGCAGGGAAACTGGTAGAATGCTCATCCTGTATAATCTGGAAACTCTTGGATGCTTGTTGTGCCTGGACAAGCACATGTGCAGGAAGAGTCATTGGGACTAGTTCAAGCTCCTACAGTGCATTCATGATGCTGAGGGCAAGTCAATACCATGTAGTCACCCTGCAGCTTAACGGTGTGCCGGCAGAGAGGAACGGGTGATTGCCAAACAGTCAAGGAGGAACAAGCATGAAGTGCAGGAGTCCCAAGTTCATATAGCGATGAATCATAAAACGATTAATGACACAGGAGATGACCATTCACCCATCAAGTCCATGCCAGCTCTTCACCTCACTCTCCAACTAGCATTCAGTTCTAAATACTGGTGAGGCTATGATTTCTCTGGGGAGTGTAGCCAGAGCTAGGTTCACTGCACCATAGGTGACTCAGCTGTCGAGGGCTGGAGTGGAGCATGTTTTGAAAAGCAATATTTTAAAATTTTATTCTTTCATAAGGTGTAGACATCGCTGGCTAGGCCAGCATTGACTGTCCACCCCCTAATTGCCCTCGAGAAGGTGGTGGTGAGCTGCACCCGTGTGTTGTAGGAACACCCACAGTGCTGTAGGAAGGGAGTTCCAGGATTTTGATCTAGTGACAGTGAAGGAATGGTGATACAGCTCCAAGTCAGGATGGTGTGTGGCCTAGAGGGGAACTTGCAGATGGTGGTATTCCCATGCATCTGCTGCCCTCGTCTTTCTAGTAGGTAGAGATCACGAGTTTGGAAGGTACTGACAAAGGAGCCTTGGTGAGTTGCCGCAGTGCATTTTGGAGATGCAGCCACTGTGCGTTGGTGGTGCAGGGAGTGAATGTTGAAGGTGGTAGATGGGGTGCCAGTTACGCATGCTGCTTTGTACTGGATGGTGTAGAACTTCTTGAATGTTGTTGGATTTGAACTTGTCCAGGCAAGTGGAGGGTATTCCATCACACTCCTGGCTTGTGCCTTGTAGATGGTAGACAGACTTTGGGGGAGTCAGGAGGTGAGCTACTCTCTGCAGAATTCCCAGTCTCCGACCTGCTCTTGTGGCCACAGCATTTAAATGGCTGGGTCCAGTTCATTTTCTGATCAATAATAACCCCCAGGATGTTAATAGTGGGGGATTCAGCGGTGGAATGCCATTAAATGTCCTGGGGAGATGATCAGATTCTGTGTTGTTGAAGATGGTCATTGCTTGGCACTTGTGTGGTGCGAATGTTACTTGCCACTCAGCCCAAGCCTGAATATTGTCCAGGTCTTGCTGCATTTGGACATGGGCTGCTTCAGTACCTGAGGAGTTGCGAATGATGCTGAACATTGTGCAATCATCAGCAAACATCCCCACTTCTGACCTCATATTGGAGGGAAAGTCATTGATGAAGCAGCTGAAGATGGTTGGGCCTAGGACACTACCCTAAGGAACTCCTGCAGTGATGTCCTGAGACTGAGATGATTGAACTCCAACAACTACAACCATCTTCCTCTGTGTAATGTAAGATTCCAAGCAGTGGAGAGTTTTCCCCCCCGATTCCCATTGGTTCCAGATTTGCAAAGGCGCCTTGATGCCACACCCAGTCAAGTGTTGCCTTGATGTCAAGGGAAGACACTCTCACCTCACCTCTTGATTTCATCTGTTTTGTCCACATTTGGACCAAGGCTGTAATGAGGTCAGGAGTGAGTGGCCCTGGTGGAACCCAAACTGGGTGTCAGTGGTTATTGCTGTGTAAGTGTTGCTTGATAGCGCTGTTGATGATCCCTTCCATCAATTTGCTGAGATTGAGAGTAGACTGATGAGGCAGTAATTGGCCAGTTTGGATTTGTCCTGCTTTTTGTGGACAGGATATACCTGGGCAATCTTCCACATCGCCAGGTAGATGCCAGTGTTGTAGCTGTACTGGAACAGCTTGTCTGTTCTATAGTTATTGGAACAGATAGGCATTTCTGCAGCTGTAGGCATGATTCCAGGATGGTATGTTGCCTTCCCGTGTCAGGGTCAAGGATGTCACTGAGCATCTACATAAGATTCTGATGGGGGGAGGGTGAACAGCCATAGTTTTTGATCCATATCAATCCCAAAAAGGTAGCTAGAAAGAGGGATGAGGTCCTGCAGGCAGATTTTAGTAAGCAAGGAAAGAAACTAAGCAGAACCTCAAAGGTAACAATCTCTGGTTTAAGTCAGATGCCACATGCTAGTGAGTACAGAAATTGGAGGATAGTATAGTTGAATGAGTAGCTGGAAAGACTGTGTGGGAGGAAGTGCTTTAAATCCCTGAGACATTGGGACCAGTTCTGGGAGAGGTGGGACTTATACAGACTGGTTAGGTTGCACCTCAACAGGGCTGGGACCAATGTCCTCACAGGGCAGTTGGTCAGCGCTGGGAGAGGGGGTTTGAACCAGCTTGAAAGGGGGATGGGAACCAGAATGTCACATTAATAAGGAGAAAAAAGGTGCACAAATGACTGGGAGAGACAAATGGTACTAAAGTAAGAAATAGTAAGGCATTACATGGAGTCAGAGTAAGAGGAAATAACTAAGATCTAATTCAGGTTTACAGTGCAAGAATTTAAATACACTCAGCATGATGAAGAGGGTTGGGGAGCTGCAGATGTAAATATAGATATATGGAATACGATGTTGTGGTGATAATGGCAATATGGCTCAAAAAAGAGCAGGATTGGGGGCTAAATATTCATGGATAGAAGGTGCTCGGGAAAGACAGGAAAGGAAAGAATCGAGGACGGGTGGCAGTATTGGTTAAGGAAAATATTACAGTGCTGGAGAGAGAGGATCTCCTGGAGGGGTCAAGAACAGATATATTTAAGAATCTGGTTAAGAAACAATAGAGGTGCCATTATACTCCAGGGTATATTCCATATGTTACCAATTAGTGTGAAAGATGTAGAGGAGCAAATTTGCAGAGGAATTACAGAAAAAGGCAAGTATTATAGAACGCTAATGGGAGACTATAACTATTCTAACACAGATTGGGATAATAATTACGTAAAAGCCAGAGAGGAAGAATTTCTGAAGTGTCTTCAGGAGAATTTTCTTGATCAGCACTTTTACAACTCAAAGAGGAAGGCGGCGTTGCTGGATCTGTTTCTGGGGAATGAGGTGGGTCAAATGGATCAGGTGTCAGTAGGGGAACATTTAGGGAACACTATTTTTATATCAAAAACAAAAACAGAATTACCTGGAAAAACTCAGCAGGTCTGGCAGCATCGGCGGTGAAGAAAAGAGTTGATGTTTCGATTCCTCATCACCCTTCCACAGAACTATTTTTATATCTTTAGATTAGTTATGGAAAAGGATAAGGAGCAATCTAGATAAAAAATAGTTAGTTGGAGAAGGGCCAATTTCAGTGGGTTGAGAGCAAACCAGTCCCAGGTAAATTGGAATGGCAGATTAGCAGGGAAAACGGCAACAGAACAATGGGTTGCCTTTAAGGAGGAGTTGGTTCAGGTACATTCAAAGCGCATTCCCACAAGGGGGAAAGGTAGGGTAAGAAAAGCCAGAGCTGGATGATAAAAGAGATATAGAGTAAGATGAAGCAGTAAAGGGTGCATATAAAGATGACAGGTTGACAATACAAACAGGAATCAGGCTGAACATGGAAAGTTCAGAGGAGAAATGAAAAAGGAAATAAGAGAGACAAAAATAAAGTATGAGAAGAAAATGGCAGCTAACATGAAGAGGAATCCAAAAATCTTCTATTGACATCTACATCATAACTGGGTAGCAAGAGGTAGGACCGATGAAGTAAAGGCTTTAGAGGGTATGAAGAAAAGATTTGTGAGAACAATTCCATGGATCAGGGGCTTCAGTTACCTGGATTGATTAGAGAAACTGTAGTTGTTCTCCTTCGGGGAGAGGAGATTTGATCGAGGGGTCTAAACAGAACAGATAAGGAGAAAGTATTCCCGTTGGCAGAGGGTTTGGAACCAGAGGACACCGACTTACAGCGATTGACAAAAGAAATAACAGCGACATAAGGAAAAACTTGTGTTTCACAGTTAGTGATTAAGGTCTGGAATGCACTGCCTGAGAGGGTGGTGGAGGCAGGTTCAATCATGGCTTTTAAAAGAGAATTGGATAAGCAGCTAAAGAAAAAAAATGGCAAGGCTATGGGGAAAGGGCAGGGAGAGTAGGATTAATTGAGATGCTCTTGCAGAAAGCTGATATGGACTGGGTGGTCTGAATGGCCCCTTCTATGCTATAACTATTGTATTATTCTATTTTATCATTTTATACCATGTCCAAGCCCCTCAAGCATTTTATATGTTTCAATTAAATCACCTTTCATTCTTTTAAACTCAACAACTGCTCATAGGTCCCATCATCCCAGAATCCAGTCCAGTCAACCTTTCTTACATCCCCTCTAGATTCATTATGTCTTTCCTTAAGTGAGGAGATCAAAACTGCACACAGTACTTCGGGTGTGGCCTCACCAATACTTGTATTGCATAATTATAGTAAGACTTCTTTACGCTTATGCTGTACTCCAATCTCTTTATAACAAAAGCAAACATACTATTTATATAAAAGCAAAATACTGTGGATGCTGGAAATCTGAAACAAAAACAAAAATTGCTGGAAAAACTCAGCAGGGCTGATAGCATTTATATGGAAAGGAAGACAGAGTTAACGTTTCAAGTCTGTATGAGTCTTCATCAGAACTAAAGAGGAATAAGAAATGTGGTGAAATATAAGCTGTTTAAGTGTTGGGGGGACAGGTGGAGCTGGATAGAGGGCCAGTGATAGGTAGAGGCAAAGGAGTGATTGCCAAAGATGTCATAAACAAAAGGTCAAATGGGTACTGACAGTGGTGATATTAGCTAAAGGACGTGCTAATGGTGACATTAAGGGTAGAAAGCAGGATGAGCAAGTGACAGATGGCCCTAGTGGGGTGGGGGGAAGGGATCGAAATAGGCCAAAAGGTGGAGATAAAACAATGGATGGAAATAAATTTTAAAAATAACAATAGAAATAGGTAGGAAAAGAAAAATATATATATAAAAAAAATAATTATTAGAAAAAAAGGATCAAAAAGGGGGTGAGAATGGAGGAGAGAGTTCATGATCTGAACTTAATGTTGAACTTAATGTTGAGTCCGGAAGGCTGTAAAGTGCCTAATTGAAAGATGAGGTGCTGTTCCTCCAGTTTGCGTTCAAATTCACTGGAACAATGCAGCAGGCCAAGGGCGGAAACGTGGGCATGAGAGCAGAGCAGTGTGTTGAAATGGCAAGCGACAGGAAGGTCTGGATCATGCTTGCGGACAGACCGAAGGCGTTCTGCAAAGCGGTCACCCAGTCTGCATTTGGTCTCTCCAGTGTAGAGGAGACTGCATACTATTTGCCTAATTACTTGCTATACCTGTATGTTAACTTTGTGTGATTCATCAATAAGTAACCCGAGTCTCTCATCATTCAAAAAAAATCCTTTATTTTTCCTACCAAAATGGATAACTTCAAACTTGCCATTTTGTGTTCCAGCTGCCATATTCTTGCCCACTCATCAAACTTGTCTACATTTGGCTTCAGCTTCTTTGCATCCTCCTCACCATTTACTTTCCCACTTAACTTTGTACTGTCAGCAAACTTGGATATGTTACATTTTTGGCCCTTTCCTTTGACTAACAGTAATAAAAACAGAAAATGCTGGAAATACTCAGCAGACTATGGCAGCATCTGTGGAGAGAAACATTTAATGGCCAGGATTTTCAGGCTCCATTGCGGTGGATTTCCCTCTGGCAGATGCAATGAGCCATTCAAATCCTCAATAACTTTTGCAGGACCGGAAGATCCTGCCAGCAGGAGGGGCCGGAAAATCCATCCAACGTTTCAGGTCTGTGGCCTTTCATTAGAACTGGGAAATGTTAGATATGTGATGGGTTTTGAGCAAGGGATGGAATGGGACAAGGGCAAAAGGAAGGTCTGTGATAGGGTGGAAGTCACGAGTGATTGAATGACAGATTAGTTGTCTTCATGATTTATGTGTACATCTTTCAATCTAGTGTGCTGTATTTGCTGCCCAAAATGTGATCTCCTCTACACTGGGGAAACCAAATGCCAATTGGGTGACTGCTTTACAGAACATTTCTGTTCAGTCTGCAAGAATGATCCTGAGCTTCTGTTGGCCTGTCATCTTAGTTCTTGCTTTCATGACAATATTTCTGTCCTTGGCCTACTGCACTGTTCCAGTGAAGCTTAATGTGAGCTTGAGGAACAGCACCTCATCTTTCAAATGGCGCTTTACAGTCTTCTGGACTCTGCATTGATTTCAAGAGTTTCAGACCATAATTTGTGCTCCATTTTGTTTTCTTTGCTTGTTTTGTTTTTTCTTTCAGTCAGCAACAGACCTTCTGTAGGCACATCTTTTGTGTCTTTGTTTCTTTTTTGCCCCATTTCTATCCTCCTTGGCAAAAACAGAATTACCTGGAAAGACTCAGCAGGTCTGGCAGCATCAGTGGAGACGAAAAGAGTTGACATTTCGAGTCCTCATGATCCTTCAACAGAACTGAGTGAATTTAAGGAGGGGGGTGAAATATAAGCTGGTTTAAGGTGGGGGGGGGGAGTTGAGTTGGGGGAGATAAGTGGTGGGGGGGGGGTAGTGTGGTTGTAGGGACAAGCAAGCAGTGATAGGAGCAGATAATCAAAAGATGTCACAGACAAAAGAACACAGGCTTTGAAGGTGGTGATATTATCTAAACGAATGTGCTAATTAAGAATGGATGGTAGGGCACTCAAGGTATAGCTCTAGTGGGGGTGGGGGGAGCATAAAAGATTTTAAATTATTTAAAAATAATGGAAATAGGTGGGAAAAGAAAAATCTATATAAATTATTGGAAAAAACAAAAGGAAGGGGGAAGAGAGAGAAAGGGGGTGGGGATGGAGGAGGGAGTTCAAGATCTAAAGTTGTTGAATTCAATATTCAGTCGAGAAGGCTGTAAAGTGCCTAGTCGGAAGATGAGGTGCTGTTCCTCCAGTTTGCGTTGGGCTTCACTGGAACAATGCAGCAAGCCAAGGACAGACATGTGGGCAAGAGAGCAGGGTGGAGTGTTAAAATGGCAAGCGACAGGGAGGTTTGGGTCTTTCTTGCGGACAGACCGCAGGTGTTCTGCAAAGTGGTCACCCAGTTTACGTTTGGTCTCTCCAATGTAGAGGACACCGCATTGGGAGCAACGAATGCAGTAGACTAAGTTGGGGGAAATGCAAGTGAAATGCTGCTTCACTTGAAAGGAGTGTTTGGGCCCTTGGACAGTGAGGAGATAGGAAATGAAGGAGCAGGTGTTGCATCTTTTGCGTGGGCATGGGGAGGTGCCATAGGTGGGGGTTGAGGAGTAGGGGGTGATGGAGGAATGGACCAGGGTGTCCCGGAGGGAACAATCCCCATGGAATGCCGCCGGTGGGGGGGGGATGTGTGTGTGTGTGTGTGTGTGTGTGTGTGTGTGTGAAGGGAAGATGTGTTTGGTGGTGGCATCATGCTGGAGTTGGCGGAAATGGCGGAGGATGATCCTTTGAATGCGGAGGCTGGTGGGGTGATAAGTGAGGACAAGGGGGACCCTATCATGTTTCTGGGAGGGAGGAGAAGACATGAGGGCAGACGCGCGGGAGATGGGCCAGACACGGCTGAGGGCCCTGTCAACTACCTATAGCCGCACCACCCCCTCCCACTTCTCCCCGCCCCACCTTAAACCAGCTTATATTTCACCCCTCTCCTTAAATTCACTCAGTTCTGTTGAAGGGTCATGAGGACTCGAATCGTCAACCCTTTTCTTCTCCACCAATGCTGCCTGACCTGCTGAGTTTTTCCAGGTAATTCTGTTTTTGTTTTGGATTTCCAGCATCTGTAGTTTTTTGTTTTTATCCTCTTTGGTCCTGGAAGAGTAACTCTTCCATCATTCAATCTCTCCCTGTCACAGATCTTCTTTTGTCCTTGTCCCACCCACTCCGTGCTCAGAATCTCTTAAATTTCTAACAGTTCCCAGTTTTGATGAAAGGTCACAGACCTGAAATGCTAACTCTGTTTCTCTCCACTGATGCTGCCATAACCTGCTGAGTATTTCCAGCATTTTCTTTTTATTTCAGCATTGTTTTTATTTCAGATACCCAGCATCCACAGTATTCTGCTTTTTGATTACTATATTTAAATTCTTTTGCCAGCCACGGTTGGACTATATTTTCTGGTGCCAGTGACCCATGAAGCGAAACGCCTCTCCTACACCACTCATTTCACCTTCTAATCTGTTCACCCCCGTGCCAGTTGGCCTGTGGCTCAGGAAACAATCCAGAGATTACTTCTGAGGTTCTGATTTTTAATTCAGACCCTAACTCCTCAAACTCTCGGCAGAACATCATTCCCAAGTTCTGCCTATGTGATTGGTTCTTACTTGGAGAGTGACAAGTGGATCATCCCCTCCAAGTTTGTCTCCAGCTGTAAGGAGATGGCTTTAACCTTGGCATCATGCAGGCAACACAACCTTTGAACTCTTGATCATAGCTGGACAGAACAGTATCTGTTCCTTGAATATACTGCCCCAATAACTGCTATACTCTTTTTCACTCCCCGTACTTGAACTGACTTCTGTACCAGGGTGCTGTGGTCAGTCCATCCACCCGCAATCTTTATTCTGATCCAGACAGGTAGCAAGTACTTGGGATACACTAGAAACACTGGAAGTGAATGGATGGGCATGGGGAGTGGGGGTCGCTGGCAAGGCCAGCATTTGTTGTCCATCCCTAATTACCATTGCGGAGGGCAGTTAAGAGTCAACCACATTGCTGTGGGCCTAGAGTCACATGTAGGCCAGACCAGGTAAGAATGACAGATTTCTTTCCTGAATAATGATCCAGATGGGTTTTTACAACCATCATCAATGGTTTCATGGTCACCAGTAATGACTAGTTTTCCAAGTCCTGATTCTTACTTAAATTTAAATTCCACCAGCTGCCATGGTGGGATTTGAACCCTTATCCCCAGAAAATTAGCCTGTGTCTCTGAGTTACTAGTCTAGTGATTACACCAGCATTTCCCCCGTGAGCAACATGAGAAAGCAATGACATGGGTTTATGGTACATTGTCTCTAAAATGCTACATCTGGCCTAATATTCATCAAAATAATTATCTGTACAAATGAACAATTTTACAGTACAAAAATAGTACTACGTAACTTTATCACCTCACTAATGGGTTAATGTAAGGTAAAAAGTTTATAAGTAGCAAGATATAGGGTAGATTATTATTACTAATTTAAACTTTCAGGTGTGCAGTCTGCTGAAATTAAACAGAAAAATGGAAGGTATTTCATTTTTTTTGGATAGCAATTTTTTAAATCTCCCAACATTTAAAATGTATGCAGGATCTCTCAGGGAGCTTTTTCTTAAAAAAAAGCTAGATTCATGTATTACCACTCTTACACAATCACACCTGTTGACTTTTATTGCTGTCAAAATGTAACATTTATTGCAGCCCCCCCCCCCCCCCCCCCCACCCCCCAGTGGCGAGTTTAGAGGCAGGGTGGGTATTTAATCAGGCGGGAGAGTGCCGCCTCCACTCAATTAAGTCCAGGGCAGGAAGGCTCGTGGATGGTCTTCCAACCCGAACATTAACTGAGGCTCTCAAGCGGTCAATTAATGCCCACTTAAGGACCTCATCCCGCCGCGCTGGTGTTCAACCTGCAACGGGTGTGGGAATCACCACATAGGAAGCCCAAAAAATAGGGAAGTCCCTCAGTCAAAAGCACTCAATGCCTGAATAAAGGAACATAGCAATGGGAAGTGGGAGAGAGGGAGTGGGGAGCACCTGCTGAAAACCAGCCCCTGCTCATCTCTGATCCCCACTCCCATATCCCCACCCTGTGACATTCGTCCAGTCCTCACTCACCTTTGGCCTCGGGTCCCTCACTGACCTGAACCTCTGGTGGGTGCACTACTGGTAGCTGACACCACTTGCTGCCTACAATGGAGAGTTGCCAACCTCTGATTGGCTGGCTGCTTTCAGGCGGTGAGTCAGAATTTCTGCACCCCCCCCCCCCCCCCCCCCCCCCCAACCCCGGGTCCTTTATTCTAGGAAAGGCCTGCCAGTGTTCATTTAATTGCCTGATAGCGCACTTAATACGGTGGGCCTTTCCTAATGGATTTGAAGCTATGCTGTTGCTGGGATGAGACCCCCGTCACCTGGATTAAATACAGCCCATGATCTCAAATCGGATTTGTTCAGTATTCAAATAGCAAGGTCAAGGAATCAGTGAACAAAATTCTGAAAAGTAGCTGAACTATTCATAATTGAGCACAGAAAATGCCACTGTCACTAACAATCATGGAGTCACTAAACAAATGTACAAATTTTGTGGCACACATTAGTCTTAATGTTTATTTAATGTAAACAGCAAAAATTGTTAAATTATTTATTGATTTGTTGAAACAAAATATCAGATAGATGTGAATGTGCTGCAATAAACTATTTATTGTATTATGCGGACAAAATTCAAATTAGTTTGGGAACAACATCATTATCGATGTAACATAAATAGGTCCAATGTGAACGTTATTCTTTTGTGCCAATGTTTTCTTACCCAAGCAGAAATTTTAAGAATTCTTCACTTCTCATTCCAAAAACCCTTACAAACAATTTCTAATTATGGATATAATAGCTTAAAATGAAATACAAAAAGGTGTCCTCGTGTTGCCTGTTAGCGTACAGCTCAATTGGAAAACATCTATAAATTGTGAGATAAAGAAGCAAAACCTAGGGTTCCCTATGCAAAGGAAACTTCAATGCCACATTGCATTGGTTCAAGAAGGCAACTCACCTTCTCAAGGGCAATTAGGGATGGGCAATATGTGCTCGCCTAGCCATCGATGCCCACATCCCATGAATGGATTAAAAAAAAGACTCAGTACAATGCAGGTATTAAACTGAGGACTTGAAACAGTACATAGAACAAAAGCAAATAGAAATGGAGGAAGGAATAGGAGGAGGTAGATAAAGAAAAGAAACTCCATCAGCAGTGTCCAGTTGTCCTTGAAATACTGATGATGCAGAACAGGTAGCTGGGATATTATTACAAGGTTTTAACATAATTAATGGGTTTTGATAAAGTCATCAGAATACACTTCTATTTCCTAGACCTCAGAATGAATGCCAAATTTGGTGTGAGAGAAATTGTGATTGACATGGATATGATAAGCTGAATGGTCACCTTTTGGTTTTAAATTTTCTATGATTCCAAAGAAGTGAGTCAGTTTCAAAAGGGTCATGAAAAAAAAGCATCAAGTTTAACTGAAGCAGGAGAAGAATTCCATGTTGCATTAAAAGTAACAGGAGGAGAAAGGTAAAAGGGAGAAAAATACCAGCATGAGCGAGGCTCGTGAGGAAAGGAGAAAATGAAGGCATTTTCAAACTATACTTTGCCCTGATTATGTTGGGAAATGGAGGAACCACCAGCGGTAAACTAAAAAAATCTCTACCTCTTGACCACATGATGTGGTTTTCAGGTAAGCCTGCAAAATAATTGCCAGCACTGTCACCTAAAATAAACTAATTTGACTATCCAGATAGGAGTCCAATATTTAGTATCCCAATGCAAAAGGAGGGGACTGCGCAATGGTATTAGGTCTCAAGTGCGCTAGTAAATGGCACCTCAAAGGGACTTAATGAAGTTGCTCACAAAACAGCCACAAAAGATGTTTCTGCAAGTTTTTGAGAGACCAAGAGGAGCAGAATGATTTGCCTAGCGATATTAACTCTGGTATTCCTTGACCCCATCCTCTTTCTCAGCTGCATGCTGCCCCTAGGCGCAAGCAAATAGTCAGCTTCCATACATACATTGATGATACTCATCACTCCACCATTTCTCTCAACCCCTTCATCTTGTCAGACTGTTGTCCAACATGAATTCATAGATGACAATTAAGTCCTTTCAGCAGAACATCAGGAAGACTGGAGGCCATCGTTTTCTGTCACTGCTATGAACTAATTGCCCAGATAGTGCTAACTTAAATTCTATTGGCCTGGATTTTCCATTAAGAATAATGGTGAAGCTATCAATGCTCACTGTTAATACAAAGTAAATTGAACAGCAACGTCTAGTATTTGTACTTGTGCTGTTCAAAAAAAATCAAGAAGCTGCAGTCCAAGTTTCTCTGCTCTTCTAGAAGCTTCACAGTAACAATATCTCACTGAGAGACTCAGCATGCAAATAAATGCAATGGCTTGAAGTTGGGGTACTTACCCAATAGATACCCATTAAACATGCCAGAAAAGGATAGCAACTGTCCATTCAAATTTAAGCAAGTGTTAGTTACTTTAAAACAACCTCTCTGGCCCTGAAAATTATCTTTTAAAAGTTCAAATCTCATTCCTTCAAATTTTAATCATTGTTGAAGATTTTAAGAAATAATATTTTTAAAAATATTTGTCTCTTTTATCTTTCAATCTTAATTTCTTTTCCTGTCTCTATTTTGCTTTATGTACATAATTTTACATTGAGTTAAATATTCTAATTTGAGTTTTCCTAGTTTAGACCCTGTATGCTTCAGCAAGAATTCCTCAATCTAACAGAGGAGACAGAAGTGTTCATAGAGGTTCCAGGTTCCCTGCAGAGGATGCTGCACTGTTCCAGCTCAAATTACCATAAATCGTAATGCAAAAGCCCACAGATAGTCTGTATCATTCATTCACAACTGACTGCAAAATCTGGACCATTATGGCTGCTTTTGCCCAAGGATGTCACTATTTCCAGTGTGGTGCTTGGATCACTTCAACAACAACTTGTATTCATATAGCATCTTTATTCATGTATTCATATGTATTCATATAGCATCCCAAGGCACTTCATTAGAGTATTAACAAACAAAATCTGACACCAAGCCTCATAAGGACTTATTAGAGCAGTTGACCAAAAGCTTGGTCAAAGAGGTAGGTTTTAAGAAGTATCTTAAGGGGAGGAAAGAGAGGTAGGGGGCAAAGATATTGAGGCAGGGAATTTCAGAGCTTAGGGTCTTGGCAACCGAATGTATAGCCAACAATGTTGGAACAATTAAAAATGAGGGATGCTCAAGAGGCCAGAATTGGACAGCTCAGATACAGAGATAGAGAAGGGCAAGACAACAGAGGAACTTGAAAATAGAGAGCAGAATTGTAAAGTTGAGGCATTACTGTCCCACGAACTAATATAGTTCAGCAAGCACAGGGGTGAAGGATGAAGGGAGATTGGTTCAAGTTAGGACATGGGCAACAGAGTTTTGGATGATCTCAAGTTTACAGAGAATAGAACAAAAAGTCAGCCAGGTGTGCATTGGAATTGTCGAGCCTACTGGTAACAATGGCATAGATGAGGGTTTCAATGGCAGATGAGCTGAGCAGGGCTGCAGCCAGGCAATGTCGTAGATGTGAAATTAGGTGTCATGATCGCATGAATGTAGTTCACCTCAGGGTCAAATCTGACACCAAGGTTGCGAAGAGTTTGCTTCCACCTCAGACATTTGCCTGCGATAGGCAATTATTTAATTCGTTCATGGGATGTGGGCATCACTGGCCAGGCCAACATTTATTACCCATCTGAGTTCCCTAGTTTAGGGAGCATTTAACAGTCAACCACATTGCTGTGGATCTGGAGTCACATGTAGGTCAGACCAGGTAAGGACTGCAGATTTCCTTCCCTAAAGGGGATTAGCGAACCAGATGGGTTTTTCCACAATTGACATTAATTCCATGGTCATCTTTAGACTTTCTAATTCCAGATTTTTATTGAATTCAAATTCCACCATTTGCCTTGGCAGGATTCAAACCCAGGGTCTCTGGATTACTAGTCCAGCGACAATGCCACTACGCCATTGCCTCCCCCAGTGAGGCAAGGGAACAACGTTTATGGCAGACACCAAAGAAGACAATGGCATCAATCCTCCCTATATTTAGTTGAAAGAAATTTCTGCTTATCCAATACAGCAGTGGTTCCCAAAGTGGAGTACATGTACCCCTGCAGGTAAGGCAGATGTCTCTAGGGGATACTTTTCTCTTAATTGTGTAATGCAGATTTTCAGGGATGAGAATATTTTTCCGATCTCCAACGATTCCAAAATTGAAGTGTCTTTAGTACTCAGGCTCATGTGCCGCCACTCACCTCCCGCTGCTCACTGCTCCTCCAATCACAGGTTGTTTCTCTCCACATTTGCTGCTAACAGGCTCACTGGTGAGATACAGTTGTGCCTATTAGCAGCAAGCATGGGACAGAAACAACCTCAGATTGGAGGAGCAGCAAACAACAGGAAGATGAGTGTCAGCAACGAGCCTGAGCATCGACATGGCAGTGGTGCAAGAATAGCAGCTGCTGGATGAAATACTGTTCGGGTGGGAGAGGCGGCTGCTTGACATGCAGGTCAGTGAACTGCTGCGCAGACACAACCTGCCTGGTTAAGCTGTCTCTCCAGTTTACAAAGCAATGAGTGGGGTTAGGGAGTCTGGAAAGATGGGCAGCTGAGTGAGTGGGTTGGGGGAGGGGGATAGGTAAGAGGGGCTGCTGAGCCAATGTGTAGAGGAGAGGAGGCATTGGGAAAAGGGGCTGCTGATTTAGTTATTTTATAAGGAGAAGGGGCTTCACCGATATATCTAATGTATTGGCTAGCAAATGTTTTCACAACACGCTGGTCAAACTTTTGCAATTAGTTAGCTTCTTTGTCGTATTGTTAAAAAATGTAGCTAAAGTATTTAAATTATTTTCAATAAGAGTATAGCAAGTGTAGAAAAAAAAGTATGTGCAGTGTTTGCATCCAATGATCATACAGCATGGCGTCAAACTGTTTGCCCCGATTAGAGCCTTTTGGTTGTAACATTTCCAAAATGTGTGATGATTAGAGCGGTAGTTAAAAAAGAAACTACCTGTAGGGATATGTAAAAGGTTGGTAAATGCCCCCAAAAAATTGGGAACCACTGCAGTACTGGATTCGCCAATCAGTCTGATAATTTAAAGACAATGGAGGGGTTGAGAGAGATGGTGGTGAAGCAGAGTTGGGTGTTGTCAGTGTACATATGGAAACTGGTGCCATGTTTTTGGATGATGTCATCAAGGGGCAGCACACAGATGAAAAATAGGAGCAGGCCAAGGATAGATCCTTAGGAAAAACCAGAGGCAACTTCCCCTGGGCAGGAAGAGAAGCCATTTAAGGTGATACTCTGGCTACAACCGGATAGATAAGAATGGAACCAGCTAAGCGCAGTTTCACCAGCTGGATGACGTTGGCGGGACAATGGAGTGGAGTGCTCAACCCTGTTAAAGGCTGCAGACAGGTTGAGAAGGACAAGGAAGGATGGCTTACCTTTGTCATAGTCCCATTGCTTGTTATTACCAGGTTGACATGCAAGTTATGCCTCATGGTATCCCTAATGCGCTGGACTAATCATAAATGAGGTTAACTGGTTTGAGATTTAAGATGCTAGATCATTCCCAATTTTAGCTTGATTCCACTTAAGGAATCAAAAATAATTAATACAAACAATGTGACTGGTATCCTTAAGCAACAAAGATAAAAACAACTGTCAATAAGGGGTGAAAGCAAGGAAGGACAAAAACTTTTGAAAATATTACTTCAAAATATGTACAGATATTGAGCTGTATGATTGAACAGGTAATTTTGAAGATTACCCATCATACAAAAATTAAAAATGAAAGACATATAAAGTGGTGTGAAGTGCTGTATCATAAAAAAATGGATATAAGAACGTTATCACTATATTAAAGTCAACGCCACATCCAATCTTGGCTAAAGTAAATGAAAACACTGCATCAATAATATTTTCAGCGACTTGACAACTGAAGTGGCAATTAATTTCAACTTTGGTTTGAAAATAAGGTATATTGTTCTTATGCAATAGATTTGCAGACTGTGGGATAAAAACAAAACCTCATAATCAAAGTTCCAGAGGAAGGGAATAACTTTTCAGTAGCTGCAATTGTTCAGTAACCAATTGTGACTTTGCTTATATTGAATCATATTATTTCAGCACTTATTGTAAAATGTCTGTTGACCTAGACTTTGGTCACTAAACTATTGTACCCCAGCCCAGTATTCACACGCACATTAAATTATTCTCCCCTGCTATAAGCAGTGTTCTCTTTATTCAAAAGAGCTGTCAATGCCCATTCTTAAGAAACTCCAAACCAGAAATAGGGGGTAACCAAGGGGCTAATAAGAGTGAGGAACTTAAGGTCATTAATATTATATAATATCATGTTATTAGTATTTTAAGGGATTAAAATTCCCAGGACCTGATGGCCTACATCCTAGGGTTCTAAAAGTTGTAACTACCAAGATAGTGGATACGCTGTTTCTGATTTTAAAAAAATCCTTAGATTCTGGAACTGTCCCAGCAGATTGAACATTTGCAAAGGTAACAACGCTCTTCACGAAAGTAGGGAGAGAGAAAGCAGGGAATTACAGGCCAGGTAGCCATATAATCATTGGGAAAATGCTGGAATCTATTATTAAGGATGTCTTAACAATGCACTTGGAAAATCATAATACACTGAGACAAAGTCAACATGGTGTTACAAAAGAGAAATCATGTTAGATAAATATATTAATTTTTTTTGAGAATGTAGGGTAGCTAAAGGAGAATTAGTAAATGTAGTACACCTGGATTTCCAAAAGGCATTTAATAAGGTGCCACAAAAATATTCATGCACAAGATAAGGGGAGTTGCAGGGGAGGGAGGTAATTTATCAGCATGGATAGAGGATTAGTTTACAGACAGGAAGCAAAGAGGAGGGAGAAATGGGGCATTTCAAGTTGGCAGGCTGTGACTAGTGCAGTGCCACAGGGTCAGTGCCAGGGTCTCAGCAATTTACAATATTAATGATTTAGACAAAAGAGATAGATATTAATAAATCTAAGTTTGCTGACGACACAAAGCTAGGTGGAAATGCAAGCTGTGAGGACAAAAAGAGGCTGCAAGAGATATAGGCAGGTTAAAGGAGTGGGCAACAAGATGGTGAATGGAATATAAGTGGGGAAGTAGGAAATTATGCATCCTAGTAATAAGAATAGAAAAGCAGAGTATTTTCTGAAATGCGTGAAACTTGTAAATGTGGTTGTTCAAAGGAACATGTGTATATTCGTACAAGGAACATAAAGTTAACATAAAGTTAAGCAATTAGGAAAACAAATGGCATATTTGCCTTTATTGCTATGGGAATTGGAATGCAGGAATAAAGAAGTCAGGCTACAATTGTACAGGGCTTTGGTGAGACCACATCTAGAGAACTATGTGCAATTTTGGTGTCCATTTTCAAACAGGATATACATTGAAGGCAGTACAGCGAGGGTTCAGTAGATTGGTACCCAGGATGAGATGGCTGTTCAATGATGAGAGACTGAGTAAATTAAGTCTGTACTCTCTGGAGTTTAGAAAAATAAGAGGTGATCTCAGTGAAACATACAAGATTCTGCAGGGACTTGAGCAGTTAGACGCTGAAAGGTTGTTTCCCCTGGCTGGGGAATCTAGAACAAGTATCAGGCTAAGGGACTAGTCACTTAGGACTGAGATAAGGAGATACTTTTTTAGTCAAAAGGTTTGAATCTTTGGAATTCTCTACCCCTGAGGATTGTAGATGCTTCATCATTGAATATATTTAAGGCTGAAATAGAAAGATGTTTGATCTTTCAGGGAATCAAGGGATATGGGGAGTGGGTGGGAAAGTGGCATTGAGGTGGGTATGATCAGCCTCAATCTACATGGGAACATAAAAGCAGGAATAGGCCATTCAGCCCATCGAGCTTGCTCCACCATTCAATTAGATCATGGCTGATCATCTACCTGAACACCACTTTCCTGTGCTATCTCCATATCCTTTGATATCATGAGTCTCCAGAAACATATCAATTTCTGTTTTGAACATGCTCAATGATTGAGCTTCCACAACCCTCTGGGGTAGAGGATTCCAAAAATTCACCACACTGAGTGAAGAAATTCCTCCTCATCTGTCTTAAATGGCCTATTCCTTATCCTGAGATAATGTCTCCTGGTTTTAGACTCACCAGCTACAGACAGCATCTTATCTACATCCACCCTGTCACACCCGTAAGAATTTTCTAAGTTTCAATGAGGTCACTCCTCATTCTTCGAAACTCAAGGGAATGCAGACCCAGTCTCTCCAATCTCTCCTCATGAAAAAATCCTGCCATCCCAGGGATTAATCTGGTGAACCTTCGTTGCACACCTGCTATGGCAAATATATCCTTCCTTAGATAAGGGGACCAAAACTGTACACAATGCTCCAAGTGAGGTCTCACCAAGGCTCTATGTAACTGCAGCAAGACATCCTTACTCATGTACTCAAATCTTCTTGCAATGAAGGCCAATATGCCATTTATCTTCCTAATTGCTTGCTGCACCTGCATGCTAACTTTTAGTGACTCATGAACAAGGACACCCAGGTCCCTTTGGACACCTGCATTTCCCAACCTCTCACCATTTAAGAAATATTCTGTCTTTCGGTTTATCCTACCAAAGTGAATAAGTTCACACTTATTCACATTATATTCCATCTGCCATGTTCTAGTCCATTCACTTAGCCTGTGCACGTCCTCTTGAAGCCTCCTTGCATCCTCCTCACAACATACATTCCCACCCAGTTTGGTGTCATCAGCAAATTTGGAAATATTCCAATTGGTCCCCACATCCAAATCATGTATATAAATTGTGAACAGCTGTGGATTTAGCACTAGTAACAGCCTGTCACCCTGAGAAAGATCCATTTATTCCTACTCTCTGCTTTCTGCCTGTTAACCAATTCTTAATTCATACTAGTATATTTCCTCCATTCAAATGCGTTCTAATTTTATTTACTAACCTCCTGTGTGGAATCTTATCAAAAGCATTCTGAAAATTCAAATACACCACATCCACTGGTTCTCCTTTATCAATGCTACAAGTAATAACCTCAAAAACTCCAACAAGTTTATCAAACTTGATTTCCCTTTCATAAATCCATGTTGACTCTGCCCAATTTTACTTTTTTTTTCTAAATGTCCAGTTTTCACATCCTTTATAATAGATTCTAATATTTTCGCTATTACTGAAGTCAAACTAACAGGTGTAAAGGAACTATTGTATTTTTTCTGATACTACTGTGGAATACTTTAAAGCAGGCTTATGGTTGTATATTTGTGTGGGTGTGTGTGTGTGCACGTGCATGTTTCTGTGTTTGTTAATAATTTAAGTAAACTGCAGACTGTTAGACTGCAAGGTTTGAATCATCAAAGGGGTTAAGTGTAAAAAGCAGGTATTTGAAATCCTAATTGACGAGCTAAGTAAAATGGAATTTGCATTTTTAGATAAGGGGAGAGATTGTTGGCTTTTCAAAGGGACATGCTAAGATGTTTACAACTGGCAAGATAAATAAGGCAAAGTTATGATATTTATTTTTCCCAAAAGTGCTGGCCATAATGACAACATGAAAGATTTTTATATTCTGGGAAAAATAACTTCCAAAGACAAATCAAAAAGGAGGAAATATATTTAAAGAAAGATGGGAAGCTGTACGGGATGTGGCTGTGTGAGATCTTGCAAGGCGCACTGTGTGAAACAGACTTGCGGAAAAAGCCTCCAGCTACCCTGCAGAAGTTTGCTGTTCCAGTAACCAAGGTTGTGTTAAAAGCCCTTGGAGTTTCACTGTCATGTGAGAAGGAGAAAGAAGCTGTGAAATACCTCCCTTATAGAAATAGTGGGTGCTTGTGATAATCTTACTGGATACTTTATAGATCAATAATCTATTTTGGATGTTGCCTGAAAAGATTGTGTAACTCGGAGTCTAGTTAAGTATAAATTTTGTGGGAACTGTGATAAAACTAAATGTAACTGAAATCTTGTGTGTTTAAGTTTCTTTTCTTTTGCTAATAAACGTTTTAATTTAATCTTTAAAATCTCTAAAGGGAGTAGTGGACTCATTACTTCTGATTTCAATGCATAAACCTCCTTGTAATAAATACAAATTGCAAAATCATTGTGATAGCCTGGCCAGGTTTCCCTCTGCGATTTGGTCAGCGTGGCAAATACCACCTGCAATATCATAACACAGGTCTGTAATTCTCCATTCTCCCTCTTCCTCCCTTCTTAAATAGTGGAGTTACATTTGCTGTGGGGTTAAATTTGTGCTTCAGCCTTTTTGCGAATGCTATGTGCATTCAGATTGAGTATCTTTAATTCTGTTTTTTTAATATTATTCTATATTCTGATCCTTCTTAATGCTTGCCAATGCTTTGCCTGTCTTCTGCTTTCTACTTTTATTCCTCCTTTTACCAGTTTTGCTTCCCTCGAATCTGAGCCCCTTTTCAGGTTCCCATCCACCTGCCAATCTAGTTTAAACCCTTCCCAACAGCACTAGCGAATCTCCCTGCGAGGATGTTAGTCCAGGTCCTGCTAACATGCAGCCTTTCCATCTTGTACAGGTCTCATCTGCCCCAGAACCAATCCCAATGCCTCAGAAATCTGATGTCCTCCCTCCTACTCGCCACGTGTTCAACCACTCAATTCTCCTATTTCTATGTTAACATTTCAAGTCCATGTGACTCTTCTTCAGAGCTGAAGAAGAGTCATTGGGACTTGAAACGTTAACTCTATTTTTCTCTCCATAGATGCTGTTAGACCTGCTGAGTTCTCCCAGCATTTTCTGTTTTTGTTTCAGATTTCCAGTATCCGCAGTATTTTGCTTTTATCTCCTATTTCTATGTTCACTAGCACATGGGACTGGAAGTGATCCTGAGATTACTGCTTTAGAGGTCCTGCTTTTCAAGCTCCTTCCTAGCTACCTGAAATCTGCTTTCAGGACCTCATCCCCCTTCCTAATTGAATGGTGAAGCAGGCTCAATGGGTCGAACGGCTTACTCCTACTCCTATATTCCTAAAATGAATCAGCAATCACAGAATCCCCCATCTAAAGTATAATACTATATAATGCTCATAATATGAAAATGCTACATGTGAAAACTGTTTTAATAATGCTCTTAAGAAACAGGTATTTCTTTCAGTTTAAGTATGGGGTATTTCAATATTTTTAAATAGCCTCCCCTCTCTTGAACAAAGCACCAGCCACTGGCTTTGGTAACTGTAGGTCTACCTGATGATCTTCGTGTTGCTCTCAGCACTCTGCATGCTTCCCTCCAAGGTGAGGCAACCAGCCCACTTCCCACTGCATATGTGGCAGCTGCACTCTGCTTCCACCTCCCAGCTCACACCAAACCCACCTCGGTAAGCACTTTCACATTATGTTGCAAAACTCCTGAAAAGTCTCTTTGGATCCCAGTTTGTGATCCACTGCCATACAACACATCACTGCTGCTGAAACTCAAAGCCTTGGTCACCTTTAAGCTCCATTTCACCGATCTTGTCCTCACTTGGCTTCCCCAGCGACGTACTATAAAACCTTTTTTTAAATTCATTGGTTGGATGTGAGCGTTGCTGGTAAGACTAGCATTCATTGCCTATCCCTGACTGCCCTCGAGAAGGCGGTGGTGAGCCGCTTTGTTGGACCGCAACTGTTCATGTGGTGTAGGTAAACCCACAGTGTTGCCAGAGGCGAAGTTTCAGGATTTTGACCCAGTGAGAGTGAAGTAATGGCAATATATTTCCAAGTCAGGATGGCATGTAACTTGGAAGGAAACTTGCAGATAGTGGTGTTCTCACGTGCCCTTGTTCTTCTGGCTAGTAGAGAAGGGGCTGTTGAAAGAGACTTGACGAGATGTTGCAGTGCCTCTTCTAGATAGTACATGCTGCAGTCATAGACAGAGAGGGTGAATATTTAAAGCAGTGGATGGGTGCACATCAGGCATTTTTGTGGTGTCCATCATCCTGAGTGTTGTTGGAGTTACACTTACCCATCACACCTTTGATGTGGATGGTGCAGGCTTTGGGGAATAAGGAGGTGAGTTACTAACTGCAAAATTCCCAGTCTCTGACCTGCTCTTGCAGCCACAGTATTTATGCGGCTGGTACAGTTAAGTTTCTGGTCAGGATGCTGATGGTGGGGGATTCAGCAATGGTAATGCCATTGAATGTCAAGGAGAAGTAATTAAATTTTCTCTTGACTCTCTTGGAGTCATTATCTGGTCCTTGTGTAGCTTGAATGTTACTTGTCACTTATCAGCCTAGGCTTGAATATTGTCATGTCTTGCTGCATGCAGATGTGAACTGCTTCAGTATCTAAGGAGTTGTGAATGGAACTGAATGCTGTGCAAACGTCAGTGAACATCACCACTTCTAACCTTAATATGAAAGGAAGCCAGGTTAGCCAAAACTCTAGAAGCTATATCTTACCTCATACGTGCGCATAATCGTTCTCTGCACACCACTGGGGCTGTTACGTCAGCCATGGCACTACTGCACTCTTAGAATTTGGTTTCTACATCTATTTTCTAGTAATAGTTCCCTTCCCCCTCAAAGGCCACCTCAAATTCATTAACTGAATCGTACTTTAGTTACTTCCAGAACTTGCCTCCAGTTTCAATCTATGCCTTTTTCCACTGTATTGCATTGTTTCGCTGTATTAAATGTGCAGAAGTGAAGATTGCTGTTGTGATATTACAAATATCTTTGAAATAACTATTCAAGAATTATTTCACATTGATGTTTAAATGAAAGTAGCTATACAACAAAATCAACTGCACAGATCACTCCTCTTTCACCTCTGTAAATTCTGCCCAGAAAATGAGGTTAAATCCAAACTATTCAACATAAATATGGTCAATCTTAATCATACTATCCAATCACTGGTGTTTCACGCTGACCATCAGTATCTGGGGGCCTGGTTCCTATGTCAATGTTTGCTGACAAAAATCAGCATCTGATGATCAATGTTGTCAAATTTCTGGCCTGTTAGCTTTTTTTGGAGCTTACATCAGGTTTACAGCAAAGAAAGATAATTTGGTCTAACTGGTCAATGGACACATTTCAATTATTTCCCTCTAAAAAAGAACTTGGTTTGCATTTTTATTAGTGGTCTCATTAACCTGCGTTAATAGCTCAGCTTGCTGATTTTGGCTGTTGGCATAGTACACCTGTAAATACAAATCACATCAAAGCTTAGTTCTAAATTGATCTTTTTAATTTTAATTATGTTCACAAAACTAGAGAACACAGATTCAAGATAGTCATGACTCAATTAAATTTGAAGGTTTCCAAGAATTTTCTTCTTGTAGATTGATTGGCATGTGCAATGGCGGCCAGCCGAATTAGTTGCGCTAATTCAGTGAATCCTTTAAAATAAAGATTTAGGATTGAAGGTTATAGGGATATATTTAGGCACTGATGATTAATTATGTAACACAGTACATGACGAAAATATTTAGAAAATCTCTTAACCTTTTCACAAGTTTCACCTAATTTAAAACTGCTTTCCTCAAATTTGTGCAGTGATTGAGGTGGAAGCCACTGTAATGTAATTACTTGAGGAATGGGCTTGATGGGCAAACGTTGTTTTCCCATCTCATAATTTCTTATGTCTCCTTTCAACAAGACACACAGTTGGCTGGTGTGGAAAATGAAAATGTCATATTGACGCAGCCAGGCATTAGAGTTTACGCAGTGCAGCAAGAGCTTATCTCGTGTCCAGCACTACCAAACTTGCACTTAATCCAAGAGTTTAATTCCAAAAGAAATAGTCCTAACAATGATAAAGAACAAGTATGAGATCAAATGTATGTAATGGTAAATGAGAAATCAATGAAGTAACATGTCCGTACTCCTCTGGTCACTTCAGGTTATAGAGAACTTGCTCCTCCAATCCAAGCACCAAAACAAATCATCAAATTAAATTTGGCATCTGATGTCATTCAATGGAATTCCTAAATCATGAATCCATGAAACGTATTTGCTGTCTCTCCAAAACCTAAAAAGATTCTTGAGATGTGTTTTATCTCCTAAGTTCCACCAATTTCAGCATTATTGATAATTTACCTTGTGGCCATTTTCCTCTTTAAATTTAATGTTTGGCGTAAAAGTTTGCCTTAAAATGCAGCAGTAGAAGAAATTAAGTAGATTTTGGAAAACTCTTAAATTATAAAAAATAATTTATAAGAATTTACTTGAAAGAGTGAAAAGGATCTAATTTAAACCGTTTGAAAATAAAGAGATGGGGTCATACAATGATGCATTATGTAGTTATAACTTAGCATTCTCCCTCACTGATCATGAAGAGTCACCATTCTCTAGTAACCTAGTGAGGACAGTAAAATAAGAAAATCACAGGCATAAACTCAACTATGATTCCTTTCTTTGCCAATCTTGGCTGGATTACTAGCAAAAGATATTAATATTCTTCTGCTTTTTTTCACCATTACCAGATGTGCAAAGTAACTAAACTAAACTACCTCCAAAGTGTTAATTATAGTACATGACTGCATAAGCCTAGGATCACACAAAATAAACACAAAACAGTAAATATAAAAACAAAGAAAAACAAATGTTGGAAATATACAATGTGTCTAGTAGCATCAGAAGACACAAGTTAATATTTCAGGTATGAAGTCTTCCATCAAAATTAAGCTTTGCTGAAGAGTCTGTACCCAAAATGTTAATCTTAGCTTACTTCTATTTTCTTTTGTGATACTAATGTATTTTTCTTCACTTGTTTTTGGGATGTGAGCCTTGCTGGCAAGGCCAGCATTCATTGCCCATTCCTAATTGCTCTTGAGCAGGTGATGTTAAGCCACGTTCCTGAACTGTTGCAGTTCATGTGGTGTAGATACACCCATAGAGCTTTTCCACAAATGCATTTTCATTTCTGACACAAAGTCACATGGTACCACAAAAATGTTCAACTATTTTATCCCTTTTATTGATCAGAAGGTTTGCTCTGAGGGTTTAGGGGATTTGAATTCCATGATCTAATTATTGCATTGTAACTACTCACAAATAATCATTAATGTCTACATCTTGTTTCCATATTTTACTGCAGCAAAAATAAACCAGCATTACTAGTGTACTGGTTCTGTGATCCAATTTAATACAGTTCCTATATCACTAACATTTTATAACACTTCCATCTACATCATGTAGCTTCCATCTCGTTCAGCACTCAGTACTTAATGGTTTCAAAACGCCTAATAAAGCAAATGTCTGGCAAAGAGTTTAAAGTTGTAACTCAATCTCTTGGTTCTACTGTGGTTTACAACCCAGTCAAGCCTCAGTATGCTGGATTCTGACATCCTCAAAACTGCCAACTTGAACTGTTTTCTTGTAACTCATTACCAGCCACCATATAAAGACTGGCAGGCAATGAGTATTTGGATGCTTCAGGGATTTTTTAATATATTATTTATTTACGGGATGTGGGCTTCACTGGCTAAGGCAGCATTTATTGTCCATCTTTAATTATCCTTGAAGGTGGTGATGAGCTGCCCTCTTGAACCGCTGCTTTCCTGTGGTGTATGCACACCCACAATGCTGTTAGGGAGTTTCAGGGTATTGAACCAGCGACAGTGATGGAATGGCAATATATTTCCAAGTCGGGATGGTGAGTAGCTTGGAGGGAACTTCCAGGTGGTGGTGTTCCTATGTATCTGCTGCCCTTGTCCTTCTAGATGGTAGTGGTCATGGGTTTGGAAGGTGATGCCTAAGATGCCCTGGTGAATTTCTGCAGTGCATCTTGTAGATGGTACACATTGGTGCCACTGCGTGTCGGTGGTGGGGGGGAGTGAATGTTTGTGGAAGGGGCACGAATCAAGGTGGCTGCTTTGACCTGGATGGTGTCAAGCTTCTTGAGTATTGTGGGAGCTGCACTCATTCAGGTAAGTGGAGAGCGTTCCATCACACTCCTGTTTTGTGCGTTGTTGATGGTGGACAAGCTTCGTCAGGTGGTGAGTTACTCACCACAGGATTCCTAGCCTCTGACCTGCTCTTGTAGCCACAGTATTTTATACAACTAGTCATGATCCGCTTCTGGTCACTTGTAACCCCCAGGATGTTGAAAGTAGGGGATTCAGTGATGGTAATGCCATTGAATGTCAAGGGGCGATAGTTAGATTCTCTCTTGTTGGAACTGGTCAATGCCTGGCACTTACGTACCACGAATGTTACTGGCCACTTGTCAGCCCAAGCCTGGATATTGTCAAGGTCTTGCTGCATTTGGACATGGACTGTTTCAGTATCTGAGGAGCTGCAGATGGTGCTGAACATTGTGCAATCATCAGCGAACCTCCCCACTTCTGACCTTATGATGCAAGGAAGGTCATTGATGAAGCAACTGAAGACGGTTAGGCCTAGGACATTACCCTGAGGAACTCTTGCAATGACGTCCTGGAACAGAGACGATTGACCTCCAATAACCACAACCACCTTCCTTTGTGCTAGGTATGACTCCAACCAGCAGGGTGTTTTCCCCCTAATTCCCATTGACTCCAGTTTTGCGAGGGCTCCTTGATGCCACAGTCGGTCAAATGCTGCCTTGATGTCAAGGGCAGTCACTTTTGTTCTACGCATCAATACGATTCAGCCACAAAAAGATGGATCTCAAAGTTTGTTCATGTTACCAAATAGTGAATAACAACTGGTACTAAATAAGGGCATACTGGACTAAGAAAAATGAGCATAAGAATGAAAGATGCGGTTTTATATAGCAAAATGTGACATAGGACAGAGAGATAAAAATATAATAGTGTCAATTCCTCAATGCAATACAGGAGGAAAGAGATCATTTTACAGATTCATATACAGATTTTTTTTAAAACATTACATTAAAGACATTTACAATGTAGGGTTTATATTGGTTTGGATTGAATAAAACAGCAAAATAATCACAATAATCTTTTACAAAACTCTTGGCCATAACTGACTTCTGTACAGTTTATTACAGCCAGATAAAATGGCCCTAGAGAAAGTGCTATGCAAATTTGCCAGGAAAGTTAAGAGAAACAAGTGGAATGACTAATATTAAGGTCTTCTAAACCGTGAAGACAAAGGGAGATTTGTTTAAGGTATTCAATTTTTTTTAATATTAATTCACGGGATATGGGCTTCGCTGGCTGGGCCAGCATTTGTTGCTCATCCCTAGTTGCCCTTGAGAGGGTGGTGGTGAACTGTCTTCTTGAACTGCTGCAGTCCATGTGGTGTAAATACACCCACAGTGCTGTTAGGAAGGGAGTTCCAGGATTTTGACCCAGCAACAGTGAAGGAACAACAGTATATTTCCAAGTCAGGATTGTTAGTGACTTGGAGAGGATGGGAGTCTCAGGATGTGGTAGCAATGGACCAGGTATCTTCTGGAATCTAAAGCACTGCAAACGCGATCAAAGAGATTGTGAGCAATGACAGAAAGTCCCTGGATCTGGAAGGTGTGGGAAGGAGTGGGTAAGTCTGGATCTCAGTTAAACTATGGAGGGGAATTTTGCAGAACTGGGATTGAGAGGTTTGGTGGTTGACAGGGTCTGGGAGGATTGTGGAGAGTTGGGTTATTTAACCTTGGCGCGAGAATTGATCCAGGAAAATGAGACCCAAATTACATTCGCCCCTTTTGGGTTACCAGGCATCATCCCTCTTCTCCTTCATAACATCAAGTACTTTTCCCATCTTTACTTTCCAGCTCTAAAATAGCTAAAGGTAAATAGTTCTGGGGCAGGGATTGCACAATTTCCCTATTGCAGCCAACAGCAACAAAACAGAAAGTATATTCTTTAGTGTACTATTAGTGAGTTCACAGTTTTTAAACAAAATACTTATACAAAGGTTCGAAAGTTTTGTTTGCACGTAATATTTAGGGGAAAAAGGCATCAAAATGGCTTAAATCTTTTAAGAAAAGTGAAAAATGAAAAGGCGATTTCTAAAATGTACATGCTCAGTTTCTTTTACCAACAAAGAAAGCACATCTGCTCCAATCAGGTGTTGTCTGTGAGCAGTTGAGAATTTAAAAACATGACAAATTTGCATGAAATAAAGCTCTAAGAATTCAACTTCCAGTTTGTTTCAAAGTTTTTTTTGAAAAAAACATAAGGAAACCCTCAATCACCACAAAATAAGGGATCACACCCTTCTGTAATCACTCATGTTGATTTACTGGTGCACTGATTGTATATACTGGGAAATTCTGAAAACTACATGTGTAAGAATCCATGAACATTGTTCTAAGCTCTGTGCAACTATTGTGAAATTTCTTTAAAAATGTGCAATTGACACCCAAAATTTTCAAACAGACTGAGATCTTTGAATAAAAACTTTCATGCAAGTATTAAAAGAGGCAAAAAGACAGTTCCATAAATAAATTTAATCAGATTATTTTATTTGAAACTTTGAACATTCAAAATTTCAATTACTGGGAAAAATAGGATTTGTTTTGCAAAACAAATTGAATGTAATTCTATTGATTCATATGTAAAGAGTGATGGTGAATCATCAACATGTTGATGCAGCGCTTCCCTGTTATAAATGGTTACATTGAGTTTTTCATTGAGATCTTGACAAATGACTCCTTTATAAAAAGCAGAACATTGAAAGTAAACTTAATGTGTACATGAAATGCATGCCACCCACAAATCTTTTTCAAACACAGTGATTAAAAACAAAGTGAAATCACAGGAAAACAAATTACTAATGTCAGACAATTACAGTATTTTAAGTTCAGGGGCTAATGCTATACATTCAATGATGGAGCAAATTGTGAGATGGGGCTCAGCTCCATGTGGTGGGAGTTGAAGATCACCCAAGGCAGTATCAAAATATACAGGCACAATCTGAACAAACTCAGTTTAGGAATAAAAAAAATCCCAACTCTAGCTTAATGACAAACGCACAAGAAATTCCCAACACAGGAATTTACAAATAACGCAAAAGTTACTAGTATCAGCATTAACGTTGTTGATAGATTTGACTATGGTAAAGAACTCCGAGTAAAAATAACTTTTAAATATTTGTTTTTCTAAATTTAAAACACACATATACATTTCCTCCACAAAGAACACCCCCTCCCCTCACTCAACAGAAATTTGGATTTCACAAGTGAAAAAGTAAGATTTAATAAAAAAAACACTTCAAGTTGTAATGGGGGCAATAAAACTATACTCCTTACCAACCAAGAATGGGCACGTGTCATTTAAACGTTGAATGATTTATTAATTTTGTCGCTAAATTATAATTGTGTGGGGGTCGGTTAGCTCGCTGACTACCACAGTGTGGTGCAGAATAATGCCAATAACGCGGGTTCAGGCTGTGCTAGCTCATGGAAGTGTGCCACCTTGCCTTGCCCCATGCTTGACGCTGTCCCCTTAAGCTATATAACCACCTGTCTCTAACAGGACGATGCCTACGGTCCCTGGTGGACTATGGTTAATTACCCTAAACTATAAATTCTGAAATGTTCAGCGGGCACAAAGTTTACTGCATTGAAAAGTAGTTTCGTTTCACAGGGTTAAACAAATCTAGCACACGTCACTGTCCATAAGTGATAGTAAGCTAAAGAGGAAACTCCCCTACCAGCGATAATTCCTGATGAAGTAATACAATATCAAAAAGATCACCCTCAAAGAATGATCAAGGGAAATATATAACTGTCGAGAACCTCCACAAACTATCCAGCCCACTTCATGAGGGCCTGGACACAGGAAAAGTGGTTCTTACATATCTAATTGCAAGTTTATTATTGTTGAAGCCTCCGCTTTTTTTTTTATAAACACATAGCCCGTTGCTCGTCCCTTGACCTGAAATGACCCAAGCACCAAGCGTTCCCTAAGCTAAAAACAAACCAACAATAAACTCAAAGCGGCCCACAGCCGTACTCACCCTATCCTGCTTGCCGCGAAGCCTTCCTTTGACCTGATTCATTATTGGCACCTCCGACAGCCAATCGGCGTTCACGCTGGCACCGGAGGAACGAAGAAACAACCGATAGGATTTGCGGAGGCGGGGCTTACGCTCCGCTTGCTTTTCAAACGGTCGCCAGCAGGTTTGGTTGAGAGTGGGTTAAAATGGCGGCGCTGCTGTTTGGGACGGTCGAGCTGTCACTCTGGGAGTTGTAGTCCGACAGTGAGCAGCGGCCCCGGGCTCCGTGACCAGGACACTCACAACTTCCCAATTCATTCAGACACATCTGACTTCCCAACTCAGAAACTGTTCGCACCATGGATGAGCATCACAAAGTCTTCGGTCGCCCCTTTTATTAAACGCATCTGTTAGTTTCCTTTTTAATTGATACTTGAAACAGTTTTTGGCATACTTTTGACTTTTGATAGTTCATCCAATTTCTTAAAAAAGATGATTCCGGAAATGAATTTAATAAAATCTTTATGGCATTGCCTTGAAGTAAATAAGTACCCAGTCCGTAAATGTTAATAATAGTAAATCACAACCTGTAACTATCGCGCTCTCTCTATCTGTGTGTTGTAAAATGTGATGTTATGAGTGCATCAAGTTTCACATTAATTTGAAAAGACTACAGATGCGGAACGCCTTATACTCTGATACCTTTTCAGTAGCTGAGATTCTTATGCTCAGAGTTCTGGGAGTTGTAGTCTTATTGTCGACGCCCCATTCGACAGGCGTACAGAAACGGTGAACTGCAAGGTATTGCTTTGAGTTTGCTGTATGATGCCGCGAATTTACAAATCATTTAAAATATCAAATCATTTAAAATATATTGCCATTTATCAATCACGTTTAGAACGAAGTTTTAATTAATTTCAAAGTTGTGCATGGCGATTTGATAAGTTTAAAACTTTATTATCTCGTCAGTCAAAAAATTACAATCTCTATCAATTATTTATGCAATTAATGATAAAGTTTAATTAGTAGAGAATTACCATATTAACAAAATTACTTTATCGCTTATTTTCTAAAGTTTGACTGAATCTATTACAATATAATTATCTGATAATACGCTGCAATTTACCCCGAAATAACTCAAATATAAAAATACGCCGCCTTTCACGCGGTGATAATAGCACCGAGACATCTGGGTGCTAAAGGGGTTACATTATTTTTCTTTTGCAACTACCAGCTTATGCATCGATTTTTTTAATTGGTTGGGGTAAATCTAAGTGTATATTTTGTTGTATGCTGTAATACATTTGTACTGTCAGCTAGTTCTTTCTCCAAGCTCCTTGGTACTGTTAAGCTGTTCACGTTCAGTGGGAAGCTGAGATAATTAATAATGTTAGGTATTGATTTTTTGGTGTTTGTTGAAATAAAGGCTTATATAGGCCATCAAAAGGGTTAGTGCAACATTAATAGATACACCCACTGTGCAAATTTATCAATCTCAGTATCACTTTATTTTACTTTTTATATTTTTGTACAATTAGTTGATTGATTTTGGAAATTATGTTTCTCATCATGTCTTTTCAGGCCCTGCCTCTTTTGCTGAGGAACCCAGTCCGGAACTTAGAGAAGGAACTTTAATCACAGAACTTTAGAATTCCTTTTTAAAGAATTTTATTATTGAAATCTTCCCCTTCACGCCTTCCCAATCTACATTATTCGGTTGGATTGAGTATTGTAGTTTGCAGGAGCGTTTATGGCAAAGAAAATAAATTCTCAAGGTGACTGGAAATGGCAGACTAGGAAGTTAAGGTCGGAACAGGAATTTTCCTTTTAGGAATAAAGCAAACGAAACGATAAAGAGCGGGTAGGTGAAGCAAAAGAAGGCAGATGAAGCACAAAACATGAAATCAATGAAACAGAGTACATAAGAAAAACGGAGTGAATTGGAGCCCAGAATAATCAAAAACAGGTGCATGAATGCACAGGATGCATCAGGCAAAGAAAAAGGGGGAATTCAGAAATCCGGGCAAGAGGCAAGGAGGAAAAACATTTGAACAGATGACGTCGAAATTCTGCACGCACGGCAAAGAAAGTGGGAAGGTTGTATAGAAAGGGATGAAGAAACGACCATAAAACAAAAAAAAATCAAGTAGAGAAGCAAAAGGAGACAAAATCAACAGTTCCAGATAAAGAGTGGGCATGCTTAGAGGAGAATAGAAGTTAAAACAAAAGTCAGGAATCTTTATATGTTGTAAAGCAAAAAAAATGAAGATGAGAAAGTAATACCAAAGAGGTAAGAACAAAAAAACTCCGTAGAATGACAAAGAAAAGAACGCGAAAGGAAATAAAAATGGGACAGTACGCAATGTAAAAGAAGATAGTGAAAAAGAAAGACTAAATATACGTCGGGCAGAAGGACCGAGGAGTTATATACTTTTAACAAGTAAAAACAATTTAAAATAGGAAATGTTAAACACGCGGACCATAGAAAGAAAGAATAGCAGAATGATAGATTTTTAAGCAAATACGAAAGATGTCTAAACATAAAAACTACATGTCAAGTAAAAAAGGGAAGATTGAATCCACGAACCGGAAACTGGAAAAAAAGGTGAAAAGTAAGAGGATACATGGAGCTAAACAATTAAACGCAAAGAGAGAAGAAAGAAGAGTAAAGAAGGAAGGCGAAGAGCGGGAGATAAAGCGATGAATGAGAACTACAATTCCCAGGTGCCAGTGTGAGGGCAATGCGGCTGCGCAGTAGACTGTCTGTGGCTGCGCTGCTATATTGCTGTCCCGGTGAGTGAGTTCTGAAATTGACACACATATACACACACACACACACACATACACACACAGGCACACTGAGCCAAGCGGAGCAGCAGCAGCGCAACATTCCTCCTCTGATCGGACTCGGGATAGGGATCCCTCTGTGCATGTAATCAACACCATCCTCCAACAGGAGACTTCATTCACACACACACGCACCGTATTTCCAGACTTCCACTCCACAGCCCTTGTATACTAAGGGAGAGTTTTACCAAAAGAAATAAATCCTTTTATTTTCGCGTATATATGTTCTATTATAAAAAGTGAAAGCATCCTTGGGAATTAAAGTAAGTACAGTAATGCAGAAATGTGTCTGTGATGTCTTGTCTCCAACTTTGTGCGGAAGTCATTGTTTACATGCTTCACGGTCTATATGTGTTGGTGCGTGCACCTTGCAATAAAAAACATACTCGAGTAAAAAGTAGCTTAGTCCAGACAGTTTGCGTTCATTGCTTGCATTATAACCTACCGCTTTAACTATTTAAAGCCTTATTGATAATAAATTGCGCTCTGCTGAACTGAACGTGCGAATTGTATTCACTTATCTAATATGCATCTATATAGTGATATCTGTGCTATTGTTAATTTCATATGGCATAACCGTTTAGCTTTTCGTGTTGTTATCTATTTCTAGGTGATCGCTACTAAATATCATTAAATTAGCTGTTTAATTGGCCTCAGTTTCAAAGTTGCAATTAATTATCCGGAGCTGGGTGTTATTAATCTTGATAGTTGTAACAAAAGTAGCAACTGGGTTTTCGGTGTCTTGATGTCTGACGACTGGAAAAGTATGAGATGATTTAGTGTCGGTACATTTCGATTTTTGGCTGGAGTCCTGCTTTCTCTCTTTTTTACCAGCGCTGTCATTCGTTATTAGTTACTATTGATCGCTTTGCAAAGTGATAACTGAACTAAAATTAATGTCAATTCTACCGCGTAAATCAATACCGTTGTTATTTTAATCTTTATTTTTGAACCATGTGACAAATTAAAAATCAAAAAGGTAAATATATTTGTCTGAAAAAGAAAACCTAAAAAGCGACTACTTTCATTTTTTGGTGGGCAGGATTTTGGGAGCAAAAATTGCTTAATCAGTAGCCGCCTCCTGTGATTTCGCAGCAATAAATGCATTTTTGATCACAGGGCTGCAGAGGTTCTGTTATTTGGGGTCAGTCTTTAAGCCCGTGACACTTTGACACCAGAGTGTATTAAGTATAGATTTTCATAATTACTGTGGTCAAATAGTACCTAATCTATACAAGCGTCAGAATGCTTGTAATGGGGTATATACATGTGTGTATATATAGAGATGGAGAGAAGAGAGTGTGTGTATGTGAATATTTATTTTTGTCCTCTCTATTAATACAGGGTCTATCAAGCTGTGGTGGTAATGATGTCACCTTGCTCTTTATAAAGCCAGCCTTGCCTGCATTTGAGAAGGTCATTATATAATTCTGGTACCAACGAGCAAAGAGTTTCCAATGGACTTGCACAGAACAGCTTTCAAGATGGAGAATTCTTCCTACCTCCCTAATCCCCTTGCATCACCAGCTTTGATGGTCCTTGCCTCTACAGCAGAGGCTAGCCGAGATGCCTCCATCTCCTGCCAGCAGCCTCGACCCTTTGGAGTACCTGTCTCTGTGGACAAAGATGTCCACATTCCCTTCACTAATGGTTCCTATACCTTTGCCTCAATGTACCATCGTCAGGGCGGGGTGCCAGGGGCCTTCCCGAACCGGGATTTTCCCCCTCAGCTCTTGCACCTGCATCATCAATTTGCACCTCCAAATCTGGACTGTACCCCAATCAGCATGCTGAACCATAGTGGTGTTGGGGCATTCCGACCTTTTGCCTCCGCTGAAGACAGAGACAGTTACCAATCTGCCTTTACACCTGCCAAAAGACTAAAGAACTGCCATGAAACTGAATCCCCCCATTTGAGGTTTTCGGACTCTGAGGGCAAGGAGTATGAGTTCACAACCCAGCTCCCATCCAGTTCCCCCAGTTCACTGAAGCTAGATGACACTGGAAAAAAGGTCTTTGCTGTGTCAGGTCTCATCTCCGACCGAGAAAACTCAGCAAGCCCTGAAGAAAGTCGAAATGAGAGATGTAAGTGTTTGCCCTTTCACTTGGGCGCTTTATATTGTCCAGATTTAAATTTTCAGCATGCACCCGGAACTTGTGACATCAATTAAAAATGCTCAGTTTATTTCATTATGTTTAGACTTTCTTGAATAATGTTTCATATTTTAGTGTGTTAGCTTGCTAAGTTAATTTTGTGTCTGAAAGAACATGTTATTGAATATTAGTACATGTATATTGCTAATTTAAAATTGAAGTGACAAACTTTGAGAACAGTTGTCATTTTTCAATGAAACCAAAGGCTGAAATATGTGTGCAACATCTAAAGTTACTGTTTTTTGTCTATCACATTTCATCTTGTGTGCTCTAATTTCATTTGGGGATATATGTTTTTCAGGATGCAGATATTTGTTTGCTAGAAAGTGTATTTTTTTTACTGGCCTACAGTTTGAGATAAAAATAAGTAAAAACAAACAGAATTCTATCTTCCAGTAACTAAAAGCCTCCAAAAGAATCAAGTGATGATCATGTCTTCTGTGTGAAGCTGATGGTTTAAATATTCATTTAAAGAAAGATTTGTTATCATTGACAATTTTCACCTTGCCCCACCCCACAACCTGAATAACTCCTGGGGAAAAAAGACACTGTAACAGAGAGAAAACAATTCAATGCATCTATATTGTGATATTTATTGAGTTAAATTGCGATTCTAGAAGTTTGTGGGGGCTCACCAGCAGTCTGAGAAGAAAGGTGGTGCTTAGAGGATGAGGTGATAATGGGTGATAAGTTAACAAGCTTCAGCTGTGGGAAGCTACTGACTTTTGTTACTGTTTGTTTTGGTTGAAGAAAGAGTAAGAGGCGGTGAGGGAAACAAGAAAAAAAAGTGAGAATAATAATAGAATTGAAAAAGACAGGCAGAAAGTGAAAGGAAAGTGTAACAATGTGAGTAACAAGCAATTGAACTACAAGGTTGTTGGAGAGATGGATGAAAATACAAAAAGATGCATAAAGCTGATTTTAAAAGTTTAGACTGTAGCAAGTAACTCAGTAGGGCTACATTATGGTAAAGAATGAGTGATTAATCTGAACTCGTTGAGTCAGAATCCAGGCCCCTATCTTCCTTCCTGAGCAGTTAACAAAAAAACCCTTAAAACAACAAAACATGGATGTCTTTGCTTCCTTCCTGACAGGACCAACCTGGTTGCTTTTCTTCTTCATAAATTTCTTTTGATTTATTGGGCAAACAAATTGGAGCAAGGGTATATGGGATGACAAATGATATGGGAAGTGGCACAGATTGAAATATATGGTAATATTCTTTTCTTGCTGCAAATAAACTTTAGCAAGGACGTTCTTCATAATCATATGGACAACGGGGTGTTTTGCAGTACTTAACCAGATGTGAAAAGGCTGATCTTTTCAGTTCTCCCCACTGGTTTTCAACTGGCATCCCTTTCACATTTCTTTAAGTGTTTCCCTCCCCTCTTTTCCTCTACCTCTTCTTATGGTAATGACAGCCACTAATATGGAAAAATCGAGAGGAAGAAGGCAGTAGTGGTTCGGCTTTGAGCATTTGCTGAGAGCCGGTATTATACAGCCCCAGTCTTTAAGCCTGTGGTGTAGCAAAAAGGATTTGAAGGTTGTTGGAATGAATGTTGAGGTGCGAAGGAGATAAGAGAAAAGACAATTGGCCTTTAACACTATGCCATTTGTTATAAGGCTGAGGTGTGAGTTGACACAGTAAAAAACACTACCTCACCCTATGCTGTGTATTAAATTGCATGCAGCTGGATTAAGGACGTCTTTCAAGCAGATACATATGCATTGGCAGCTTTATATGATTGTAAATAAGAATGCACAGGAAAAAAATGATGGTTGAGGAAATGGTTACAATAGCCCTCAAATAGCTCACTTTTATCCAAGATATATACGTTATTTTAAAACTGATTTTATAGATGCTGACTTGCTTGACATCTGTAAAGTGTATCCAGCCAAAAACACGCCCAAAGCCGTTGCTTCATATAAAAGCAACATTAAACCTCTTCTTCGATATTCCAAACCATCTGCTTTAGTTTTAGGAATTCTTTTGATCTTTCAACCAAGATGAGAGACTAAATGTGTCCATTTTGTGGATGATTTAAAAAAAACAATTGCATTAAAAATTACAAGCCTGATTTGTTACAAGTAACTTTGCTGAAACTTATATCACCGTTTTTCTGGAAAATTCAAGCAGCAATTTAGCTTACTTACAAGTCAAATTTAACCAGACATTCCTTTACTTGTCCAGTTTTAAGGGAGTGATTAATAATATCTGCATTATAATTTTAGTTTAAGAATAGCAATCGCACGTGAATGCTTAATGTGGGTCATTTATCGATATTCTTCTAAAAATGCTATTTGATTTTTAAAAATTAACAGTAATGTGACACTTCTTCAACTATATTTGTTATTAAAATTGTTAATGATGTCAGTTAAACAATCTATACATTTATAGCTTTATCTATTCAACTGTCTCAGTATTACTATTTATTGCTATAGCTACTTTTAGTTAACACTGATTGCATTGCACGACTGTGTAGGATAAATGGTTGAATTACAAAGTGGAGTTTCATTACGAGGGCTGTAGTCTGAAATATTGCAGCTAAATGGTAATATGTATGGAATTTTTGGGGGCTGCCAGAGGCTTAGTACGCAGATCTGTCACTTTCCTTGAGCAACAACCCTGACGACCTCTATTCAAAGTGCCATCGATTTCCTTTCTTTTTTTCTTCCCAAAAAATCTGTTACAAGACTGCTGCCAAGGGAGTACCTGCTCACTTGCAGCATAACATTTCCCCTCTTTTAAATACCATTCCTCAAAAATAAAAATGCTACCTATACAAACTTTGAAAATTTTTCTTCAAAATAAAAAAATTCTCAGTGTATGGTGAAATGCTACAGATTTCCAGTTCCCTGTTATTTTAAGAGGTTTAGACATTATCTGTCTTTTCTTTAATTAAAAAAGCCTGGTTTAAAGCTTTCTGATTAGCAAAATGTTCCAAGACAAATGCTGAGAGTCAGAATTTCCATTTGTTAAAAACGGTTTGTATTGTGTATGAGTCAGGGTTTGAGCAAATGTTTTAAAGTGAAAAGAAGCTCATGGTAGCCTGCATGTAGCCAATTTTCTGTTTAATTTTGGTTATTTTTGAATTTTCATAGTTTAGCAAAATATTTGTCTTTAATATTTCAGTACAGCTTAGGACGTTACAAAAGGGCCAATAAAATAGTCAACATATTACTAAAGAGTAAAACAACCCTGAGCTAAGGAGAGAAGGCTTTGAATAAATAAAACTATAACGAGAAGGAAACCATTTTTTTATAAGTGGAAAAGTTAGGAAATCTGAAGTTATTTGTTTTGATCTAATGACTTATCTTAAGATTTTATTTGACCTTTCACACAATCATTCACATTCAACTTGCTACTTTCACTGCAACATAGAATAAAAACTTTGTGTACTCTTGTACATAATGAATGGCTTTTGAACACAGACTCAGCACCATGTGAACAAGTCCAACATTTGTTTAACTAAAAGTTGGGGGGGTGGGGGGCAGGCATTTCAGGAATTGTTTCGTTTCTGAGCAATCAGTGATCACTATTGCTGAATACGATGGAGGGGCTGAGGGGTGGGGTGACAGATATTTTCTCAAACCCATAGTCTGTGTAAAGCTATGCGTGTAGTCTTGGCTTTGGGATAAAAACAAACGGCTCCTCTGATGCTAACAATCGATGGCAATGTTGCTGTACTACATTTTGTTACTCCCTGTGCAGTGTTGTTTCATGTTTTTACCTTTATTTTTCATTTCAAAGTGTTCTGTTCACAGTTAGTGGCCCAATTTAAATTTTTGTTGCAGAATTCATGGCAAAGTAGGGCGCCTATCTTGTCTGGTCCATGTTTTATTTGTAAATGCCTCATTTCTCTGTAGGGGTACTATCTCTGTCTGGCAAAACATCTTTATTCTCATCAATTACTGCTCATTTGCCCTCTGTCTACATTTGTGCAATGTGTCTGGTCTACAGAGGCTGAAGGAGAGCTTGATGTTCAGTCAGTAAACCCACCAGGGAGACTTGGTCAGTATCCTCAGCTCTCTCCGACAGCATGATAACGCATACAATGAAGCAGACTACTGTCAGAAAGCAAGCTAGCATTACACCACACAGTTGTAATCACTTTTGCCACTCAAATCCAAATAATTTTCATTGTCAGAATGCTTCTTACAAATTATATATTGATATATTTCCACTGTTTAAAAATCCTGGCTAGCTTGTGTCTACATTTCGTATTTTCCAAATGACAGCCACAATTACTGTAGTCTTAAGCACTTCTCTCACAGTAATATGATAATTCTTTCATGTTTTGCTAAATAAAAAATAAAAACCATAATGATTGTTCATTATTTATGAATGAAGTAACCTTAATATATTTTCTGCAAATGATGGATAAACCATTTTACCACATGTGTTTTAAAAATTCTGAATTGCATAATATATTTTTACACCAAGTTGAAAATATTAAAATGGAAAATGAAATTGGACCGAAAATTTCAAGGTAAAGAATATCTTAGCATTGTTTTCAACTGTTGCTCCTTATATTGGCATCATACAAACAATGAAACTGGGAAAATAATTTTTGCTATTCTTTGCCATAAAAACAATTTGTCCTTGTTGCCATTATAGATTTTCACACAAATGTTTGATCATTGGTTGGCACAAAATGCATTTTTGTATATTGAGAAAAGATAAGTTTTTATATCTTTCAAAAATGAACACCATACTAGCATTTCTAAGCTAGTCATTGATAAACCCCTTAAATGTAAGTCGTTTCCAAGCAAAATGACCGTGTCAGAGTGTAAATATGGCATATGCAAAAAAAGGGGGAAGAGAAACATATCAAATCCTGCCTGTTAGTGGCTAGTTGAAGGAAAAGCATATTTACAGTATTTTAATGAGAGTTCATCAATAAACTGAAAAATGCTCATCTTGGTCTCTAAAAGAATAAATTAAGTAATGAGCACTATAATCTTTTAAGTGTTAATAAATATAACATATTTTCAAAAGCCACAGATCTTCGCAACAGGTTTGCCTGTTGCTTGCCAGTTAGTTTTTTTTAAAATTCAGCAAGTATCTTGTCCTTTTTTTGTGAAAAATGGGTAGCAGCTGCTCTGGTGGGCTGTGTATCGTGAGTATAATTCAGTGGCTCGATTGTGTCTCTCTGCTTGTGTGCGAGAGGGAGAGAAAGAGCCATCCCTTTGTTTCCTTTGTGAGAGCCAGGTGACAGAGCCAGTGTTGAGAGGGCAGAAAAATAGCAACCGGCAGTTCTCTGGCAGCCGAGATCAAAGATGAAGGCAGGAGGTCTTTTCAAATTGGGGGCCCTGGTGTTGAAGCTATAATCACAGCTTACAGCCAGCCAGTTTCTGAAAGATACTAGCCTGGAAAAGAGAAAAAAAACTTTCCAGGAGCTAAGATAGTTAATTAAAACCAGCAAACAGGTGCCCTAACAGCAGCAGTGAATCAAATCATAAAGTTTTACAATGGAACAGTTTCTTTAAAGATACTGGCGGAAAAAAAGCAAAAGAATTGGCTTCACCTAGCATGTGGCACATGCCATTTACAAGCTCGGAGGCTTTTGGGAAGAATATAAACACTTACAGTTTGTTCACAGAGTCTTGCAGATTTAATATATTAAAATGTCCCTTTCACTTCTGCTGCAAATCAAGCAGCTGTTTTAGTTTATTCAAAAAAAAAGACCGTGGTTAATGCAAAATCAGCAGTGGCGCAGGGCTTATAAGAAAAAGATCAATCATGGAGTGGGGTGATAAATTAGACACATCAGCGAAAGAGAACACCTTAAATCGAGCTGGCTAGGTGACGGGGGAATGCGTGTTGAAGGATGGTGGCTGCTTGTGTTTTTCAATAAATAGAAACATCACATTGAATGGAGCAAAGCAGCCATTTGAGTTTAGAATCTGGTAAATTTCTTTGTCCCCAAGTTTTAATAGTATTTTATACAATTTCATCATTGTACTGTACTAAGAAATAATTACTGAAAATGCCAAATTTTTTTTGCAACTTGGCCAAAAGTAGATGTAAAGTAAAAGTAAATTATTTTATTAAAAAAAGTTAATCTTTTGAGGTAAATCATTTTTATTTGTTATAATTTAAGAAATAATACATTGGGCTTCATTCTTTGTACTTTAATTCATGAGCTCCAAATCAAATTTAATGAGGGAGTTTAAAAAAAATGGCATTCTTGTTGATAATTATGTAAAGTGCAAATTTAAAAGTAATTAGACCAAGGACAACAGGTCACTGAGTTGTTAATCACACAAGAAACCCAGTGAATTCACCCCAGCTAAAATGCACTCATTCATTTCCCTCAGGAAGACAGCTCATCATTTACATTTCTGATAGACAAGATTTTTAGTCCTCTTCAGCCCAACTGCGGAACAAACACAAGAAAAGTTGGCATTCATATTAACCAGGCTGTCTGTTCACCCCCAAACAGATTGCCGTTTGGAGTATTGATTGAGATAGTGAGAGCTTCAGGTTCTAAACGGATGAGGGAGATGAGGTTGGGGGTGGGGAAGAAATAAAAACTAAATATTAGCAAAAAATGCCCTCTTCCTTTTTTCTGCCTCATTGCAGTCAATGAAATAAAATAAACGGTTCCTCCATTATAATATAGGTTGAATCACAACATCTTTTTAAGAAATTAAGGAAACAGTGAATAGCTCACTTATTTATTAATGAATTTTTGTGCTCAAATAGCTAAGCAAATCATTCCTTGCTTTTGTCCTACAGCTTTATAGTTCTAATTATTGAACTGCCCTTATGACCAGGAATTAATTTCTGTGTGGCCTAAAGTATTTTTTAAATTTATTTCCATAACAATTTTAAATAGACTGAAAAAATGCAGTTGAGGGAAGGCGATAGGAGGTTACCAGTCTCTGATGTCATTGTATTAATCCCAATAGTTGTGTTCTTGTCAAATTAATGGATCACATTTTCTTGGTTACCTCCCTATGATAAATTAATTGTAATGATGGCTAGCTTTATTATGAGGTCTATGCTGTTGCTTGTAATCTGGGCGACAGTTTTAGGCTTTTTTTCTGTTTCTTTTTCCTTGTTTCATTTAAAGTGCCCTGTAATTACAGGGGTGTTAGCATATGCAGGGAGGGTGATATGATTTATCCTGCACAGACAGCCATGACACAGCTGTTTGGAAGATAAAATAGTACAACCGTGTAGCTACAAAATGCTCTCCTTATTATACCTCATTAAAAGCAGGCTGCGATAAGTCAGCCAAGCCATGAATAAAATCTATTGCCTATGTAGAAAACAGATATCTAAGTACCTTCAGAGCTTTTTGTGTATGTGTGTGTGTGTTTATGACATGATAATAGCTTGGCGAAGAAAAATTATGTCTTGTTTTCTTCTTTTTCCCTTCTGCCTGTGAGTGAAAGCAGATAGCATGTAGTGCTTCTCAGTAATTAGTAAATCTTTCAAGACTGACAGAAAGGAATATTTGATTTCAAGGATTGTTCTAAGTACTGTCATGATGTATCAATTTGACCTTTAGTTATCTGACTACCTTAAAATCATAGTCTCATTGTTCCCTCTTTCCATTATCATCAATAGACCACATTTAAATCTGGAACATCAGAAAAATTATTTAGCTCTGATTGACTTTCGTGTCATGGTTTCGCCTTGATTTTTTTCTGTTTCAATATTACAATAATCCAGCTTAGAAGACAAAGGTGCCTACATTGTTCATTTTAAAAATAGGTGAAACTTGTGTGAAATTTTTATATCGGATCATTGGGGCTTTAAGAATTGGAAAATCTTCTATTTACTTTTTCAAGATATACATGTTAGGTTATGACTTTTCAATTTGTACCTGCCAACTGTAGTCACGTTTGTCATAATAACCTAGTTAGGTAATAATTCCATTGCGCAATGATTTTGTCATGCATGGGATACTAGAATTTTTGTCAGTGCATATCAGAGTGACTGTCTTCCTGCCATGTTATGGTATTTATTTGTGCAAGTATATACAAAATAAATATGGATACCAATCTAAGCATGGGGAATAGGTAATTTTTACACTTTTTTTAATAGAAGGGAAGTAGAACCTCTTGTTGTTACACTTGGAAGATGAACATTTTTACTAAAAGGATACTTGATGAATAAGCACATTCGGTGTGAGTAAAAGCTACATGGAATAAATAAATATATATAAACTAAGTTAGGAAATTTGTGTGCACAAAGCTACTCAGCATGAATAAGAATGAATGGGGATATTTGAAGTAGATAAGAATGAGAAAGGAGTAAAGATGTTTGGCATAAATAAAGATACATTGAATAATGGCATCGAATAGAAAAGAAAGTAGAGAGTAAGGACGCATTCAATGAATAAGGATGCATGGGGTAAGAATGCACAAAGTAACTAAAAATGTATGAGGCATTAATGTGGATAGTGACCAAGGCTGTGTTAAGTATGGGTGAGCACGTAAAAATACACAGAACTTACAACATGGAAACAGGCCACTCGGCCCAACCAGTCTGTATTGGCATTGACCCTCCCACAAGCAAATACTTCTAATCACATTTACTCACCCTGCTTGCCTATATCTACTCTCTCTTTGTTCATCCACCTATCTAATATAATCTTGAATGTTGACATGGTATCTGACTTAACAAATGACCCTGGAAGTGAATTTCACAGCCCCACAACTCTATGTAAAGAAGTTTCTCCAGCCCTTTGTTCTTAATCTTGTATCTGCAGTTCTTAATCGTTGATCCCTCAACCACTAAAAGCAATGTACCTCTATCTACCCTGTCACACACTTCGATAATTTTAAACAGAACTATATCTTTAACTCCAAATTCTGCTTTGCTCTAATGAAGTATCAAATTTTCCAATGTTTTCTTTGTATTTGTATTTCCTCCTACAAAGCTGCATCCTAGCGAATCTGCATCAGATAAGCAGGCTAAAGCTTCACTATGCTCCCTAAAAAATGGACTCCAGTACCGTACCAATAATCTAATTGAGGTCATATTAAGGTTTTATATAGGGTAGCATTACCTCTTGACTTTGATATTCAATACGTCTGTGATATAACCTGGAATTACATTAATTTTGTTTTTAATAGCCTTATCAACCTGAGATGGTGCCTTTAATGTTCTGTGAACTTGTCTCCCCACAGCCCTCATCCCAAGTCCCTCTGTTCTTCCTTGGTGCTGAGTCTAGTTCAATTCAGCGTCCAATTACTGCTTTTATTTTTTTAAACCAAACTTCATCACCTCACTTACTGACATGGAATCCCACCTGCCAGAGTTTAGCCTAATCATCTATCTCATCATTAAACCATTGCAGCCTAATTTATCCTTCAAAATAATTAATCATATCCTCTAATTTGATATTCTCTGCAAATTTTGGTACTATTCTTTCTAGGTCTATATCCAAATCATTGATATGCACAGTGAACAGATGTGGCCCCAGAACTGAACCTTGTGGGATACCACTATTGACTTCCAACCATTCTGAAAGACAGTGGCAAAGGAAGCCTGAAATAGGGTGTGCACGGTGAATAAAGATTTATAGAGGAAGGAGTAAGGCTGTGTGAAACATAGAATAAGAATATATGGAATAAATGCACAAAGTAAATTGCAATGTTTGGCATGTTAAAACGCACTGCGAATATGGATATATGGATATGAGTATGCACAGTGAATAAAGGTGTAGAGTATTGGCGTGCATAGTGATTAAGGACATAAAAGGGCTGATTTTCTTCCCTAACATAACTTGGGGATGTTAAGTGCAATGGAGAAGACATGATAGAGACTTAATACATTAGATCATCACTTCCTTTTCATTGCCCTGGATTATCCAGCATCTCTATGGTTATGAGGCAGACAGAGACATCCTCAATATGGCTATCCCCATTACCTGAAAATGTGTCAATAAAATACCTATACACGGGTAGTGGAGGTTGCACCCAGGCCCTTCTCAGATCACAGTAGCTAAAACTGTAGCTTTCTGGCTTGCAGCTGCACTTTTGCTTCTGCCCCTCATTTCCCAGCACAAAAACTTGCCAGGAAAAATCAAATGGGGTAAAAAGAAGCCTTGACAAGCACAGTACCCTTCACGTGCACTGCACTTGTCCAGTGTCTGGGTAAGAGGAAAGGAGGATGCAAAGTCATCCCTATCAAGTTGCAGTGTGCACAATGACTAAAACTGTGTGGAGTAAAGCTACACACACTGACTAAGGGTGTGCCTTTGTAAAAGTTTGCATATTCAGTGTCGTTCTCAGAGCTAGTACCGCTGAAACCCTTGCATGCTTTTGTTAGCTCCAGACTCCCCTTTTCTATTGCCTTCCTTGTTGGCTTCACTAACTTCAGCCTCTTAAAAGTATGGCTTGCCCAAAATTCTATTAGCTGTTACCTGTCTCATACAAAGTTATACTTGCTCATCCCTTATGGCCTTGCTGACATCCATGGATATGTTTTGAAATCAAAGCCTTTGTTGTCATCTACAAATCCCTCAAATGATGTTACCCCGCCATGCCATTATACCCTTCTCCAATGTTACGATCTAGACCTTCAGTGCTCCAATTCTAATGTCCCGTGCACCTCCTTCCCTCTTTGCTCTGAAAAGTCTCCAGTTTATTTTAGGCCTGTTCTCAGGACATTCTCTGCCTTCCTGTCTCTCTCCTCACTTTTAAAAATCTGCTTAAAACCTATCTGTTTGATTGCACTTTTGGTCACATGTTGTAACTCACCCACTATTGCTTAATAACTTCTGTCCTACATGAAGACCCTGAGCTTGTTTTCTGCATTAGTGCTATATAAATGAAAGTTGGTGATGTATAGATTGACTGTGCACAGTGGCTGATGACATGTGCAGTGAAGTTGTGCACGATAAATGGGAATAATGAAATAAAGATATCCTGAATAAATAAGTGTATGGAGTGAGGTTGCATACAGGGAATGAGAATGTCTAGAGTGTGGGTGTGTTTAGTGAATGAGGAATTTTAATTTAATAGTGTATAGTGTAAATAAAGATTCAGAAGGTTTTTATAATGCATACCATATCAGATTATATACTTAAGTTGCGAAGAGTCAACAATAAAATTTCAATTTCATAACATGAATTTTTTTGATACTGTTACAATTAAACATAGAATAGTTTTAATATATCATGGACATCTGTTGCTATCTATATAATGATTCCATATTTGTATTTTTAATTGTTTTACTTTAATAAAATTTTAAGATACTTCTAAATGGATGTACTCTACTATGTCTTTTGCAGATTACTTATTCAACATCACAGTCTGACTTTTTCCAAATTGCAAAATGACCTTGCTGTACATTACCACTGAGGAGTGAAAACAGATATTAGAAAAACTAAGTGCCACGAACAGTGACTAAGGGTTAAACCAATCAACCTTGGGTTTGGTGTATCACAGGAGTAACGAGAACAAATCAAGTATTGACTGTTTGCGCAAATTCACCTTTGTTCAGTAGATTAGCGTACTGCAGTCCAGTAAGTAATGAGAGTTCCTGTTTCCAAATAAATATAGCTTTGCTGGGTGGATGGTTGACTGTGCACTCTCTGAGATTGATAATTTGATGAAATTAAAACTTAATCAAGCATAGTTGTGTTCTACCTTTGAATAATTTAATAGTCCCTAAGAACTATAGCCCAGCAATGCAGACAAGACTGATGTTGATTCAGCTGATCATTTTGAACCTTTACTCTATCAAGTGCTACAACCTTAGTTTATATTTTTTTTTAAAAAAAGCTTTTAAAAGGTTTTCTCTTAAAAGGTTTGTCATTGAGAAAAAGGTTTAGAGATGAGATTTAAATAGACAAAACACATCTTTTTCTCAGAACTGCATCAAGTTGCATTGAATACACCCTCTGTAGTTGGAATTAGTCTGCAGTAGTGTGCGAACCTTTGTCCCTAGCTGTAAGTCTGTGGTTTTATGAACTCTGTTTGGAGAGTGTCAGAAGAGTTTTAAAGACATTCCACTGAATTTAAATTAGTTTTAACACCACAAGTCATACAGTAGCAACATTATAGTGTGCTGCGGCACTAAATGTGATAGAGTTGTTCGGCCAAAATCAAGTTTTAAAAATTCTTCAACAAAAAGTGAAAGAAAACTAATGTTAAAGGTTAAAAGCTGTCCATATTCTCCTATTTCAGTTGGTATTGATAAGCATGTTTAGTGTTTCTAATGATTTCTGAGTAATCTGTTCTACTTGTGTCTGTTACAGAATAAACCTCAGAAATTTAGCACTTTGAATACTAAGTACTGCATTTTCATGGACACTTACATTTTCAGTGCATTCTGTTAAATGCAAAAGCATGTAAATAACCTTTCTGACAAGCCACACTTTTGCATCTCTAGTATGCTGCAGAGTTACATAACGGGCATTTTCTTAGAATAAACCATTTACAGATAGAGTTTTTACTGAGTACTTTTAAATCGATTTATAATTGCTTGCATTTTTAACAAAAATTCAATAAATTTTATATTTGCTACCCCCTTAGCCCTCTAGATTGGATTGTTTCATTTGTATGTACCCAGAAAAGTCAAGGTTTTATCATTCAGTATTCACAAGTACTGATTTAATTCTGATGTTTGTTTCCCAAATTATTACCATTTTTGTAATATCAGCCCATTGAAATCAAAAAATAGTTGCATGTGGATTGTAAATGAAAATTCTGATGTGCTTCGACTAAACTCAATGTAACTATTTTTTCAGGTGGCCATCAATGGTGATATTTTTGACTGTTATTTAGTAAGAGTTCCAGCTCTGGGGAATTTGTCCAAAAAGAACCAAATTACTAAAATGTTGATGTTGTATTCTAATTAACTGATTAGGAGTCTGAATACAAGCTGAATATATTACATGTCCTAATTAGCTCTCTTTTCTCCATAAACACAATATACCAGACTTGGTGTGGTATTTTTTTGGAAGAATGGTATAAACTGAGGGCTCCCAGATTTCTTCAAAAAATCAAATAAGTAATTCCTTTCTATTTCACACGCTTTACTTTGTAATGAAGACCATGCAAGATTAAAGGTAATAACAGTATTAAAGCTAAAATCAGGTTTACAAAATTAATGGAGTTTTCAAAATGGTTGTCAGCTTGCATGTCTCACATACAGGAAATGACACCATTGAATTCATGATCAGCTCACTATGTCATAACTATAATATCCTGTGTTTTCCAATTGGAATAGTTTTCTGCTTAAACCGGATGTAAATTAAGAACTGAAACTTTAGAAGAATAATTCAGAATGATCTCCTACCATAATTTTGCTCTGAAGAATGGCTGTGAGGAGGAATTTCTTCATTCAGAGGGTGGTGAATCTTTGGAATTCTCTAAACGGGGTGGGGGGCTTGTGGAAGCTTAATTATTGAGCGTGTTCAAAACAAAAGCTGATAGATTTCTGGATGCTGATAACATTAAGGGTAATGGGGATAGTGGGAAAAAATGGCATAGAAGTAGATGATCAGCCATGATCTGTTTGAATGGCAAAGCAGGTTTGACAGGCCAAATGGCCTACTCCTATGTTCCTAAGAATTCCTGTGAAAAGAACCATATCCATGTGTCATATTTTCAAACACTCTGTTAAAATGCTAGGCAAACTTACAATGATGTGGTTTGGCCTCCCATTCAGAACCAACGCCTTCACTATGTTTCTTCTCCATGCATTGATATTTGAGATGTCTTCTATGACCTCCAGATTGGAGCTCTTCCTGCTACTCAGTGTGGGGGTGTAGGTGGGGTTAAGAAAATTGTTGTACCTGAAGTGAGGCAGAGATGCAACATAATTCAAGATCTGGATTTAAAATATTGGGAAGGTGGTGACTCGGAAAATCAGCCACCTCAGGAAATCTTTCAGCAATTAATTAAAATATATTTGCCTGATCAAAGGATTTTTATTTGAATAAACATTTGTTTGTCAAATGGACCATATGTAAAAGAGCTTGTTCTATACAAAAAAACTGTATATAAAGTATCCTTTCTGCAAAATTAATTAAATTTAATGTTCATTTTGCTGTGTTTCTTGTTGGTTATTAAAAAGTTTTAATTGGTAATCAAACCCAGCATAATATCTGATACTCAAAGGCAACTATGCTGCCAGTTAAGCAATGAAAAATTTAGCAGTTTTGTTCAGGATATAAATAAAGTAAAATATTGGTCAGCCAAGTTACATGATGAAAATGGTGAAAATAATAAAATTGATCAGATTTTGTCTTAGTCTGCGAGACTGCCGAATGTTGGAAAGCATAAGGTATTGGATAACAGCCTCCTCTTTTGTAAATTACATGAGGATTCAAGAGGCTAAAAATGACATGTTGTGTCTGTGCTGTGAATCTGAGATGTTGGCTTATGAAGCCCACTTCTCGTCTCTTGGAGCATAGAGAAAGAGGGAGAAACCTTGAAGTTCTACTAATTTCTTGCTCATTTGACAGATTGCAGAGCAGTGAAATGGTGGGACGGACTCCCACCGAGACAACACAGCTATAACCAGGGGATAGTTTGTGTAGCAATTGTTTGCTCTGACCCTCAAAAGCTCCTGATCTGTAACCGTGAAATCTCTAATCTCACGGTGGCAGGAGGGAGGAGTAGAAATCACACATTCCACCAACACAAAAATATTCGAATCGTGGCTTATCTTGTCTAATCATATGCTTTCATCTGCATCGAATACTTCGTGTATCATGGATTTGTTCTTGGTTTATCTTCAACATATTCTATGAATATATTCAAAAATCCAATACAAGTTAAGTAAATTTTGAGTTTACTAAAACCTTACCATTATCTTTAAACAAAAGTTTAGAATAAAAACATTGCTATTCAACATGTATTGAAAGTGTGAGAATGCAGAAAGAAACCTTAACTGGATACAATCATTCAGGAGCAAAATAATAATGATTTTGTTTAATGGCTCCTGAAAGATGAAGTTATTTGTCTTTTTTTAAATGTATTTTGATCAAAACATAAAATGTACAAATATAACACTACACATCTTTTTGGGTAATGATTTAAAGACCAAAGTTGCGTTTCAAGTTTGGAAAATTATTCAGCAATAAAATGATTTTAAACTTAAATGGTTTAAAAATAACTAAAGTTTACACCCTTTGAATTCATCAGCTGGCTGCACTGTATCAAAACATTAAATTTCTGTTTTCTTTAGATTTGTTTCTGTTAAACCATTTTACATAAGATCCCCCACCCCCCCACCCCCACTCTGTTGTCTGAACAAATGTTTGAACTGTTGGGTGGAAAAAAAAGGGAAAGAGGGAAAAAAAGCTGTGTGCAGATGGTGTAGTGTTTTCGCTGGCCTTCATGCAACCAAGGGTTGTTTTCCCTTCTTTTCCTCTATTATGCAGAAGTTTCTTGAGTGGGTGTGAACGTTCTCCCCTCTGTCTCATTTTGTCTTTTTCTCCTCAATGCACACTTTCAAGCCTTTCCCCTTGTTAAGTCCAATGTGCAGTGCCGTGAATTAAAAATGAGTAGGGAGAGACGCTATAAAATAAACTCACTGGAATTGTGGGTGGCCATCAGGAACCCAGACAAAGCTAAACCTGAGAAACAAGGCACAGGCAAAACATAGTTTATAAGAGGAAGAAATCTATCTGAAATGTTTTTTGTTTGCAGATAGTGATTTTTTTTTCAAGAATTTTCAATATTATTCCGACATTAAAATGCGATATGCCATGGACTGAGCATCAAAAGGTTTTTAAGCACAGAATTTCAGTGGGTGTTTTGTGTGCGTCTGCAGCATAAATAATGGTAACTTTATGGTTATTAGATGCAAGTGAAGACACAGTGGCATACAAGCAAAGAACACCAGCTCTCCTTCAAAAGAAACAGCCTGGCATAAAATGTTCTGATAATTGCATTACTGTGGGGTTTAGTCTTTTTTTGTGTCTGATTTGTCCCTTAAGCCAGCGTAACGCTTCTGCTGCTGAAGGAGAATGTGAACTGCAAATCGTAGGCAGAGCGTGAATGACACTACATGGTACACTGCTGCTTTTCTTAAAAAAAATCTCTCTCTGACTCCTCTGCCACTGTGATTCAACTACATCCCTTTCCCACTCCCCAACTCTGTCCTGCTCTCTCCAAATATGTGTGGGTGTCTGCACAAACAAATGGCAAAATAAGAAGCTTCACAAACTCGGTTTGTGTGATTCCTCAGCGTCAAGTTGAACTTGTGTACTGCAGTTGGCAGCTATCTCCACCTCAAGGAGAGATTGTATCGCTCATGTGAAGAGGGTTCCTTGGATGTGAAGTATTGGTTTTGGGATAGGTTAAGAGGGGCCACATCAGCATGAGGATTTCAAGCCACATATCCATCTGTATTCTGACAAGATGTTGCTTTTTTTACAGCCCCTGAGAGTTTGCTCGAGGAAGATTTTCTTTTTTTTCTTGCTGTAGAAGAATAAAAACAAACATTTTTTGCCTAGGTTATAAGTGTGCACATCATTTCTCAGTATTGCCATTCTTATTAAAAGGAAGCTTGTGAGTTTGGTAGTTTTATCTCCAAGTAGGGTATTGATATTCAGATTTTGGTAAAATTGCTGCCTAATAATTTTTAATTTTACTGAATCAGTTATACGCTTCTCAAAGTGAAAATAGACAAACAGAAAATTGGTAAATATTAAGCGTAAAATATTTTCTTTAAGAAATGTCCCAAGAAGAACAGCATTTAATAATCTATCATTGCATCCCTCTATTTTCCCCTATTTTCAATGCTATTGCTGCAACTTCTGGGGTAGCTGGGATCTACACATATCAGAAAGGTCCCAATTTCAATCCTGATCACGAGAGGATCACAAATAATGAATAGCCACTCTTCAGCAGAAGCTGCCTGCATCAGTGGAACAGTAGCCCAGAATGAGTGTACACCTTTAGAACACAGGAAGAAAAGCAATGTAAACGTTTTTACTGTCAGTAAGTCTTGCTATGATTCAACTTACTTTCTTTGCCCATGGCATGCTTTAGATTTGCTATAAGGGTGATGGAAATGGTTGGTATCAAGAGCAGTGGACACAAAATAATCAATTAGATGAGACCAATTAAAACTTCTCCAACATTTAGAAACGTTTCCCAGTGCTCAGCTTTCTTCTTTGGGCTTCTAGCTGTATTTGCTTTATCTTCAGCCATCGATTTCTGCAGGTTAACATGTTGATGTAAACTGTTAGAGTGAGACATTACCCACTACTCAGCCAGCACCACTGCAGAGATACACGGGTAGTAATGTGTCATTCATTCCATTTAAATGTATTTCACGCCTGTATGATTAGCAAAATGTAGTGGATTACTTCCAGATGCTTGCCAGACTTTGAGAAAGCTGTTAGCATTTTTCTTTTTGCTAATATGAAAAGTAATTCAGTATCAACTCAGTTTGGTACAGACAGCCATAAAACACATCCTTAAAAATTGCATTTCATTTATTCTTAAAAATGTTATAATTTTCACTTGAACTATATCTCATTCTGTTTCTAATTTACTAATGACATAACTATTAAAATAATTGAGCAGTTAAAATAATAAGACAAAGAAGACATATAGAATATATGTGAGTGTGTTGGTTATGTGTTTCTCTAATCCCATTTGCTGTCATTAGTCTTGTTTGGGAAACTGACTTTCATTTTTTTATAAAGTCATGTTTGAAAAGGGAATGGTAGCAACATGCCAGGTTCATGTGTGTTTAAGGTTAACATGGCCTATAATCAGAGTAGATCTAAGCTTATCAAGCTGGGGAGTGTTGAAATGCCACCAAAGTTTTCTGCCAAAGTGGCCATCACGCCTTGACAGTCATAATGTGGCCTGTCTTCTGACCCTTAAATGCACTCAAAAGGATCAGGTTTTTCTGTATTATCCAAGAGCTTGAAAAGGACCAAGTAAAATAGGGCTTTTGTTAATTCTCTCTCTCTTTCTCTCTCTCTTTTAAAAAAAATCTAGTGATGACTGCTGTTTTTTATTGGTACGGAGACAGTGGTGACTGACTGTTAGCAAGCCATCTGTGCCAGCATTTAGGTCGGTGCATGTAAAAACTGTACAGCACTTGGAAGAGAAATCTTTTTACCGGCAATATTCACTGCATTAACTCTTTTGTTAGCTCTTTGCCTTTAGTGGATAAAATACGACTGAACACTAAATTTAAGCTTATGTCAAATGACGCTTAGAATTCATTTGCACTTGTTCTTCCAGATTTTTTTGTTTGTTTCATTCTCCCGCTCTTTTTCTCCTCTTTTAATTGCCCTTGCAGACCATTCACCAAACCATATGCTCTGCCAGTTCGCAGGATTGAGTGTTTTAGATATGCTAACTTCTCCATGACTGGTTTAATTTACAGTGCTCTACCCTATTGGTTAGCCAGTGAGATGGATAACAAGGAACATTACTTTTGCTTATTCCACCACCCCCCCACCCCTAAACATACAGACTCCATCCAGTGGACCAATAAACGTTGATAAAACTTACCTGATTAGAGGGGAGGTATTGCTCTATGGAATGTTAACTCAATTGTTTTGGTTGGAAGTCAGATGAATCAAGTAATCTTAAATCCCTTCATTTGTGTTGAATCCAGAATACCTAGGTACACCATGCTATTTTGTTATACAGCTGGAGTCAGATCACGACTTGAAGCAAAACTTAGAATTGTCGTAGCTGATGAGTCATATCATTGCTGAAAAAGAGACATGCTATTGAAGCTTTTTGTCCTGCTCTCATCAGGACAGATGCAAGAATGCCAAATTTCAAAGGGAGCAACAATTTATACTGCCTGAGAAAAGGGTGCTAATTGGTTATCAAATCAATTCTAGTCAAGGCATTGTCATGGAGAATGCACCAGGGAATTATTGTCCCTCCTGCTTTTTTTGTTTAATTCAAAAAAAGGTACAATGCATGGACATGTTCCTTTTGCCTACAGATTTGGGAGATGCTTTGAAGAAACCTAAGCAATGTGCTGCACTGCATGCTGCAAAAAGTACACACTACAACCACGGAATGCCAATGATGGAGGGAGTGAATGTTTAAGTCTGTACTACCAGATCACCTTCCCGTAGGATTATTTTCTTTTCCCTTTTTTCTCAAGGTGGTGACAAGCCTTGGAGGTATTGAATTAGAGGTGCTGACCACTCTCTTGACCAAATTACCATTCTTCATATGTAAGCCTATACATTGATTGACTATTCAACTATGCAGGGTGCCACAGCTGAACCTGAACCTATACTCACTCAATATCCACACTTGTTTATTTTTCAGCAGAAACCGCTGGCTAATTGTCAGGAATGGGAGCTGAGGCTTTTTTTTTCTTCTCCAGCCTAAAGTACCAAACCCATTTTCTCCATCACTACATTTCAGGCCCAATGACAAATGAGGCATTGCTGGATCTGGTTCTGGGGATTGAGATGGGTGAAGTGGCAGTTGAGGAACATTCAAAGAACAGTGATCATTGTACCATAAGTTTTAGATTTGTTATGGCAAAGGGCAAGGAGCAACCTAAAGAAAAAATATTTAATTGGGGGAGGGCCAGTTTCAGTTGGTGAGAATGGATCTGTGCCTGATAAATTGGAATTAAAGATTTGCTGGCAAAACTGTTAGGTTAAACCCACCAACTACAGACCTATCAGTTTGTCTTCAGTTGTGGGGAAAGTCTTAGAAACGATAATTTAGACAAAAATAATTGTCACTTAGACAAGTGTGGATTAATCAAAAGTTAAAGGCAAATTGTGGTTGATCAGTTTGATTGAGTCTTTTGATGGGCTATGAAAGAGGGTTGATGAGGATAATATGGTTGATGTGGTATATATGGACTCCCAAAAGGCATTTGATAAATTGCCACATAAGAAGCTTGCCAGCGAGGTTGAAATCTATGGAATAAAAGGGACAGTGGTAGCATTGCTATGAAGTTGGCTGAATCACAGGAAAAGACAAGTAATGGTGAACAGTTGTTTTTCAAACTGGAGGAAGGTATACAATAAGGTTCAGGCGTTGGTTCTAGGACCACTGCATGTCTTGATCTATATTAATGACTTGTAAAAGAAAAGTCCATAACAGTGCTAAGCACAATCTCCAGTGTGCTTTAAGAGAAATGTAGAATGACTGGTAGAATGCAAAAGTTGATGAACTGCAATATCTAGCTGAGTGGCATGATCCATATTCTTAGTGTGGTGAAGACTGTATATGGCCCACTGACCACTATCTTTGCTCCTATCCTAACATCTGATGGAAATGAACTAATCACTGATAAGACAGCTATAATGCAAAGGTAGCGTGAGCATCAAATTGAGCAATTGCTTAAGAAAGATTGCCTGTCTCTTCCTCCTTCCATTGAAGAGGTGATAAAGGCAATCAAACAACCAGAGATAAAACCCCTGGACCAGACGGCTTTCCACAGTGATTTGGATGTGTGAGTACAAAGCTTACAGCTATCTTCAAGAGTATTTGGGATCAGAAAAAAATCCACAGAACCTCAAGGATGCTAACAAAATCCGCACTTGGAAACAGGAACAAATCAAAAATGTATGCAGCAACTATCAAGGAATAAATCTTCTCTTAATCACAGGAAAGATCCTCATGAGGGTCCTATTAAACCATATGTGAAACAGCCTTGTAGACAATGTCCTCCTGGAATCACAGTGTGGTTTTAGGGCTAACTGTGGGACAGCTGATATGGTGTTTATAGCAAGATGACTTACAAGAATGTGTAGAGAGCAACATCATATATATATTAAAAGCAAAATACTGCAGATACTGGAAATCTGAAAGAAAAACAAAAATAGCTGGAAAAACTCAGCAGGTCTGACAGCATCTGCGGAGAGGAACACAGTTAAAGTTTCGAGTCCGAATGACTCTTCATCATATATATACTGTTCATAGCCCTAATAAAAGCCTCTGGCAAAGTGAGTCAACCTGGTCTATGTCTCCAAGCTAAGATGTCCGAACAAGTTGGTTAAAATTCTGCACCAACTGCATGATGGCATGGTTTTTGCGTTTTATGCCTGTGTGAGATGTCTGATACTTTACAGTAACTAGCGCCATTAAAGTAAGGATGTGTTGCGGTTTCCAACTCTTCAATCTCCTCTAGGCTGCACTGCTTAAGGAAGCTACCAGAAACATGCCTGCAGTCATCAACATTAGGTTCTGTTCAGCGAAGCTCTTCAATCTCTCCAGACTACATTCCTCCATCAAAGTCACAGAGGCAGCAATTAGAGAACTTCTGTATGAAGATGACTGTGCCCTAGTTGCCCACATCAAGCAAGATATCCAGACAATGGCAAATAATTTCTCGATTCCTGCCAAAATCTTGGGTCTCCAAATCAGTGTCTCGAAGACTGAGGTTATGATTCAACCAGCATCAGACACACACTATTTAGCACCAGCCAAACTGTTGGCACCAGTTTCAAGGCGGTAGAAAAATTCTACCTTGGTAGTGTGCTTGCTAGGGTTGCTACTAATGATGAAGACATCCATGCACGTATCCAGAAAGCAACTTCTGCCTATGGTTGACTTCATGATTATGTCTGGAAGTAGCTTGGCATTAAGTTGAAGTCTAAAATTAAACTCTACCAGGCAATTGTTTGAATCACCCTGCTGTATGACACGGAATCCAGGGTCCGCTATAGGTGCAACATCAAAGCTCTTGAACATTTCCACCGAAGACACCTGAGGTCCATCATGAAAATTCAGTGGCAGGACACAATCATAAACAATGAGATCCTCCATTGTACTGTCCTCAACAGTAGAGACCACCCTCCAGAAAATTCAACCTGGATGGGCAGGCCATGTCTCCCACATGGATGATTACAGAATCCCAGGCAGATCTTCTATGGAGAACTGTCTTGAGGCAAATTACATAAAGATGGTCAGTAAAAACAGTATAAGGTCACCCTAAAAAAGAGCCTTACAAACTACTGCATTGCAGATTACTTCTCTTGGGAAAACACTGCAGCCGACCAGCCTACGTTGAAGCAGGCGCTAAAAGTTGGTTCAGCAAATTTCGAGGACCATTTACAACTAGACCAAACTCGCAACATCCAAAGTGCCCAGAGGAAAGCCAGAGGTAGCGCAGCTGCAGAGATTTCCCCAGGCACCAACAATGACGATATGAACTGCCAGTTCTGTGAACATCCATGCTGATCCCGCAGTGGACTCTTCAATCATGAATGGACATACAGAATATGATGAAATCATTTGCAGCTTGGACATACTTGAACAACAAGGAGCTTACCATGATTAATGACTGGACATTGGTGTACAGGGCACAATTTTAAAATTTGCAGATTACATAAAGCTTAGAAGAATGGTGAACTGTGAGGAGGATAATGATAGACTTCAAAAAGGTATGGACTGTCTAGTGGAACAGGTAGAGATGATGGTAGATGTGCTTTGTACTTCTGCATTAAGTTATTAGAGTTGGGAAGGAAGAATAAAGAATGGCAATGTAAACTAAAAGGTACTATTCTAAGGGGTTGTAGGAGCAGAAAGACCTGTGAGGATATGTGCACCAATTGTTGAAGGTACAGGGTAGTTTCAGAATTTGTTTAAAAAGGCATATAGGATCCTGAGCTTTATAAATAGAAGCATTGAGGATAAAAGCAAGGAAGTTGTGATGAATCTTTATGAAACATTGTTTGGCCTCAGCTGGAGTATTGCGTCCAAATCTGGACATCATACTTTAGGAAGGATGAGAAGATTTTAGAGTGTGCAGAAAAGATTCACAAGAATGGTTCCTGGGATGAGGAACTTCAATTATGTGGATAAATTAGAGAAGTGGGGTATGTTCTCCTTGGAGAAAAGAAGGCTGAGAGGAGATTTGGTAGAGGTATTCAAAATCTTGAGGGTCTGGACAGAATAAATAGAGAGAAACTGTTAACATTGGCAGGAGAAAAGAACCAGAGGACGCAGACGTTAAGTGATTGGGGAAAAAAACCAAAAAGTGACATGGGGAAATGCTTTTTTATATAGTGAGTGGTTAGGATATGGATTGCACTGTCTGAGAGGGTGGAGAAAGCAGATTCAATCATGGCTTCCAAAAGAAAATTCGATAAGCATCTGAAAGGAAAAATAAATTGCAGAGCTAGTGAGAGAATGGGATGTGCTAAATTGCTCTTCCAAAGAGCCAGCAATGACTCGACGGGCTGAATGGCCTCCTTCTGTGCTATAATAATTCTATGACAAAGCCCCAAATGTTTTCTAGGGTCACATAAGATAACTTACCTTTGACTGATAATCAAAACTGAAACCTTCTGTTTGGCTTAGTTCTGTGTTGGGTAATTCCATTTAAGCCGAAGAAGAATCCTATAAGATTCTATGTTTGAGTGTCACAGACTGAATTTGTGTTTTTTTACTGTCTCTGATCAACATGTTTTGTATATGAGGGGTATTTTCTTTGTATTTTCTTACCCTAAGAATGGTTGTACCAATTTAAGTATATCCAGCAGCAATCTTTTTGTGAGTTTAAAAATAAAGGTTATTTATTATCCCACACTTGGCCCAGAAGTTTAAAATGAATGTCTAAAACACACTTGCACAAAGATTAGATACAAATGAAAGAAAAAAGTAAAATTACAAAGTATAATTGTCTCAGTCTCCCTTTCATGGCAGGCCTGTGGTTTCTTAGATGAGCTAATGCTTTTAGTTGAAGTTAAAGGTCTTGTAAGCAGAGGATTCTCAGTAAGCTGCAAGGCATCTTGTAGTTGAATTTCCAGGAGGTTGACTTTCATGTGAACTTTAAGTCGGATCAAGTTGGGGAGAGTCCTTCTACCATTTTCAAGGTTTTGCTGTTTATTACCTTGGCTGCTTAGTTGATTGCAGCTGATTTGATGGCTTTCTGATGGTCCCTGTCTCTGTACAGCTGACTCTTGCTGTTATCAAAGCAGGCAACAAACATGGCTATCTCACCCTTGTGACCTGTTAGAAATCCAAAGTCCTTTTTCCAAATTAGGTGGATGCCCAGGTCAATTATACATCCAGGTGTGATGATGTTCACACCTGGAGAGTTTGAGACGGCTGGTTTATTTTTAATTGAATGACCCATTCAATTTGAAGTTACCCTTTTGAATTAGTTTCAGGGACAAGGCATTGCATCAACATCAGTCTGGAAAATTCCTTTTGTTCCCTCTTGAGACAGGGGGTGTTTCAATTCACAAGAGAAGTCAGATGATCCTAGGGAAGCCATCTTTCTGTAGCCTTTTGTGGTTTTTAAAAATATAAAGTATTGACTGGGAGTTCATAATATACTGGAACATGACACTGAGGCAAACACTGAACAGTTTTCTCATTTGATTGCAATTCAGCAATGGCTGACAACATGTGAGAGGGTAAATCTACAAATATAAATAGTTTTAATCAGTATGCAATGTCACTATATAGAGGATAATAACTTGTAGTGATTCAAATAGTAGTAATTCAAGTGGTTCTCATAAGCAAAGCTGGAGTGGTTTATGAACACAAATAAACAATTGAAATTGAATCACTGACTCAACTCTATCAACATGTAGGATATAGCATTTAACAGTTATGGCATTTTATGGGCTTTTTCTTTAAAAGTAGACAGAGAAAATGAAAGTATACACTTTAAGTATAAATTTGTGAGTCTCCAATGTGGGCATGGGGCCTTACAGGCAGCAGTGAGGGTCAGAAACTCAACATCGATCATGTGTGACTGATTTGCAGGGCACTGGAATTCCTAATGAAAAATTTGGGACAAAAACTAAGGCTACATTACCTGCATCTGCAGGCTTAATTTTATATCAATATCGCTTCATTAGTGGTCCTGTGCCAAATTTCACATCTTCAGGCAAGCCACAATTCAAATATACGCAAGTCCATTTTATACTACGGTCATTTTTCTTTCCTGTTGAAGTCAATTTAAAAGAAAATCCACTGCGGCATAAAAAGAGCTGCCAATTTGCTAAAATTTGTTAAACTAACATTTTCAAACAAAGACTTAAAATCTACAGAATGCTTTATACAATTATAACCAGAATAAAATGGCAAGTAACTTGCATTTGCTAAATTTGAAAATATTAATATTGTAGATTGACTCTTTACTTGTATTGAACATTGAGCCAGATTTCATGCAAATAATTTCAGGTGGCAGACAATGGAACCAGGCTGGCAGGTCTTGAAGCCCTCCCTGCTGCTTGGGTGCAGCAGCAGCCACAGGCTGCCCTGTTGAGATAGTTTTCTTCCTTTTTATCAATGGTGATCTGGCTGCAAAAGTCATTTTTTAGTTTATATTTTTAAAAAGTTAGAGAAAGGGCGCCTTGATTTAAATGCCCTCTCCCTCCCTATCCTTCCACTACATCCAGCTGCTGCTTTCAAGCTGGATGGCCTTTGATTGGCCCTCCAGCTTCAAGAGCCCATCAGTCCTTAATTCAATGATGAGCCCACCCTCTGGTCATTAATTGGCAACCCTCGGGAAAATCACAATGAGTGACTGTTTCCCCTACAGTGCAGGCTGCTGACCCACATTTCAGCCCGATGGGGCTCTGAAACCCACAGGGAAAATCCAGCCTCTAAACTCAGGGTTTCCAATTTACTTCAAGCTGGCTTCAGAGTGCCTCTATTAATCCTTTTGTCTGTTCTTTAAGTCCTGACAAGAGAGAGTGGGGAGATATCTGGTGAGTTGGCACAGGGATTTGAGCCAATAGCACAAGATGCAGACAACATTACAATACAGATAACTCTTTTGCGGACTAGGCCCTTCCTGGCTGTCTAGCTTACTATAACATCGAGATAACTGTCTCCCTATATTAAGGTATCCTGAGTAGGATATCAATACAAAGTGAAAAACTAATTTTGTGCAAAAAATTTAGAGATGTTATACAATTAAATTGTATAGCTCCAGTAGGCTATTTCTGGAATAATGGTAAATGCTACAAGCAAGTTTTATATAAAGGCAAGGCTGAATGTGAAATGACACATTGTTATTTAGTAATTGCATTTCAGTTTTGATTTCAGCACTTGACAAATAGTGACAAACTTTTGTATTGTTGAACAATGATGCATTTACTGGGGTTGTGTAGCATTGCATTTTCCATGTTGGCAATAAAAGACATCTTTTATAACTGCTTGATTAAACACAAGAAAATAATTACTGAAAATCATCTATACACTGATTTTATTAAACATCTTTTGGAAAAACAAAAAAGAGTATTACTATTCATTTTTTAAAAGTGCGCAATTAATAATGCGATGCCAGTGCTTTCTTGAATTTTTTTTGCAATAACCTTGCAAAAAGTTTGTTGAAAAAAGACATTCAGGGAAAACAACCTGCCTAACCAAAGAGAATGTCAGTATCCAGAGGGTTAATTCTTTACTAAAGAAGGCTTTCTTCATTTTAGTATTCTGAGTCATTCTTTTGCATTTGATGGCACCAGACTTAAGTTTTACAATTCAGCTGTTTTTTTTTAACATGATGGACTGAAAGTGGGTGTAGATTATAGCTCTCACACTCCTGGCTATCAGACAGTCAGTAATGGAGGCCTAGCCACTGGCATGATGTGAAACTAATGGTCATAATTGCCCTCAGTGTTTGACAGGGCCGCTATCACAGCTCTTGAAAACTCTATGTTTAAAGCAAGATTTACAGTAAATTACACCATAATGGTGAAACGAGCAGTGTATCCACACACACATACAAACAGTCTTCCTACTTCACTCTAATCATATCCACTGCAGAATTTGGCTATATACCTAAGTGACATCTAGGTACGTTGTTTGACAGTTATTAGATTGTTAAATGCTGGAGTGCATTTTCACCTCTTACAGTGCAGAAAGGTAGCTGATAACTAGAACATGTAATAGAATTGGAGTTCTGGAGATAAGAAGATAAAGTTATGCTACCATGTGAATGCAACCATCTTTAAATATTACCTAGAGAAAATGTCAAGTGCCTGGAAGATGATTGACAATAAATAAGGTTGTAAAGCAAATAGGCAACTATGGGCCCATTTATCTTTCTTCCACTCCATGTAAAATACTGGAATCAATTATCAGGAATAAACTTGAGGACCATCTGTGCAACAATAACTTAGTTAACAGCAGCACATAGATCCGGAGTGGGACAATCCTGTCCAATCAACCAGCTCCTTTGCGAAAGTGACAATTGACATAATTTGTTGTAAGCATGTATGGCAAAATTGACTTCCAAAGGTTTTTGATAAAGTCCCACACAAAAAGGATATTAATTCAAGTCAAAATCTTGGGTATTTAAATTAAGCCCTGAGAATGGATATTTCTGAAACATAGGAAACATTAAGTATTTTATTGAAGGATTTGGGCAGGATTTTTGTTGCGGGATCCCAAACTTAATGTCAAGGTGAATTCTGGGTCAGGTAACCCGGAGATGCTGGCAATGGGACCCTGACAGCGATTTTGGAGGATGCTGCCAATTAAGTGGCTGCCTCTGGGAGGACTATCCATTTAAGGATGGTGTGCAGGCTCCAGCCGGCAGGAAGTCTTCCAGCATCAAAAGTTCAACAGTTCCCATCTCTGACGGTGGGGCTGGCAAAGGAGGCAGGAGAAAGATGGAGGTACCCTCTGAAGACCTTTTCACAAGTTTATAAATGCAAAGAGGCCACAACTACCAGGCTGTTGTTGTGGAGGGTAAGCCCACCAGAGCACAGCCAGCAGCCACAACTGTGGCCTTTTGGCTATGGTCGATGCAGGATGGAGTGCTAGCCCCCAGCCTGCCACTGGGAGGCTGACTCCATCCCTTGGCCATGTTTTGGCATCATTGATATACCGACTGGAGAATTCCAGTTAGCAGCGACAGAGTGGCTTTAATTGGTCCTTTAAGTGGCCTAATGGACTATCCACCCCTTGGAGGCGGGGATCACCACCCCTCCCCCTCTCCCCAGCCATCTGCTCAGTTCCAAAATGGCCTGAAGGCAGGAACATGCCAGTAAACTGGCACAGTGGCTGGTAGCAGGAGATTGCCAGCCCGCCCACCTCCATTGCTGCCTCTGCAGTCGAATGAAAATTTAGCCTGTTTTGTCGGATTCTGAGGAAATGCAAGTGCCTCAAGGCTTAGCAATGGGGCCACTAATATTTCTAATTAATATGGTGACCTGAATTCAGAAACTCGATGCAAATTGTTTATATTTGCAGATTATTCTAAACTAGAAAGGGGAGTGAAAGCAAAAGAGGCTGCTCAAAAGTTGCAGAATGAATTGGACAAGATGTGTAAGTAGCAGAACAATGCAGAATAAATACAGTACAGATAATTATAAAATGCTACACGTAGGAAGAATTTGTATCTTTCAATGAAATCACATCTCATTCTTCTAGGGAATATAGTCCTAGTCAACTCAATATTTCCTAATAGGACAATCCCCTCATCCCATCAGTCTAGTGAACCTTTGTTGCAGTCCCCCTAAGACCTTAGGTAAATCCTTAGGTAAGGAGACCAAAACTGTACAATCGATGTAGACTCAAGGCCCTATGTAATTGCAGTAAGACTTCTTTACTCTTATATTCCAATTCCTTTATAACAAAAGCTAACATCCCATTTGTCTCTGAATTACTTGCTGTTAACTGTGATTTGTGTATAAGGGCACCCAGGCTCCTTTGACTACCAATATTGTCCAGTCCCTCACCATTTCAAAAATATTCTGCTTTTATATTTTATCCTACTAAAGTGGATAACTTCACACTCCTCCACATTATATTTCATCTGCCATGTCCTTGCCCACTCACTTATCACTTTGAAGCCTCTTTGTAACCTCGTTGCAACTTAGTATCGTCAGTATAGTAGGGTCATTATACTCAGCCCCTTCATTTATGTCATTAATATAGATTGTAAATAGCTGAGGCCGAAGCACCAACCCTTGCTATACCCCGGCAGTTGCAGTTTGTCAACCTGAAAATGACACATTTATTCCCACTCTCCATTTCCTGTCAAATTACTTTTGGCCACACTCCAAATTTTCCTCTCCCGCCCGCAATGATGCCCATCACTGATGGGACTGTAAAATCCTGAGAATGGGATTTGTCAACTTTTAGCCCCATTAATTTTTACAGTAGTATTTCTTTACTATTACAATTCCTTTCATTACTTCTTGCCTAGACCAATGGTTCCCCATTATTTCTGGAATTTTTTTGTCTTCGACAGTGAAGACTGTGAAGACAGATACAAAGTATTTGTTTAATGTCTCTACCATTTGCTTCTTCCCAATTATAATTTTCCCCCATCTCTGTTTCTAAGGGACACACATTTACTTTTGCTAATTTCTTTCTTTTTACACACCTGTTGAAGGATCTTACAGTCAGTTTTCATGTCACTTTCTAGTTTACTCTCATATTCTCTCTCTCTTTATCAATTCCTTTGTCATCCTTTGCTGAACTCTAAAATCCTTCCAATCTTTGACAATACTACTTTTTTTTTGTCAAAAATAAAAACTTTTTTTAATCTAGACTATCCTAACTTCTATTGTTAGCTGTGGTTGGACCACTTTCCCCATGGGTTTTTTTATTTCTTAAGGGAATATATATTATTAAAAGCTATTAATTAATTCTTTAAAATGTTTGCCATTGCTCATCTATCATCATATCTTTTAACGTGGTTTCCTAATTTATCTTACTCACCCCATAGACCTGCAAAGTTTGCTTTTTTTCAGATTTAAGATGCTAGTTTGAAACTTAACTAAATCTCTCTCAAATGCAATATAAAATCCTGTCATATTATCACATTTCCCCAGAGGATCATTTACTACCAGGTTATTAATTAAGCCTTTCTCATTGCGCAATACTAGATTTTGAAATAAATCTAGTTCCGTAGTTGGTCCATTGACATACAGATCACAAACTATCTTGAACACATTACATGGACTTGCCCTTCACAACTACTGCAAATTTGATTTGCCCAATCTATATAAAAATTGAAACATCCCATGATTGCTGTATTATCCTTTTTACATACAACTCCAATTTCACAATTTATACTCAACCTGATACAACAACTACTGTTAGAGGCCTGTAAACTATTCCCACCAGTATTTTCTGCCCATTGTTGCTCCACTGAAACTGATTCTATATTTTGATTTTCTGAACTAAGACCACTTCTCTCTACCTCATTTATCCCATCCTTTACTAACATGTGCAACCCTACACCCCACCCAACTCTGTCCGGTCCTTTTTCATTTTGCCTATCTCTCTAAAATTCAAGTATCCTGGAATATTGAGTTCTCAACCTTGGTCACGCTGCAACTGCATCAATTTTGTTGCAAATGCTTCATGCATTCAAATGTAATGCCTTTAGCTTTAGGTTTTTTTCTACTTTTCCCTGATGTCACCTCTCTCATGCCCTATACCTTTGCTAAACTCCCTGTTTCCTGCTGACTTTACTGCTTATTTTTGCCCAAATCACTACTCTGCGCTTTGGCCTTGACGTTTTCCTTAATGCTTTTAAAAGTACCCTTCCCTGAATCCTCTCACATTTCTCCCCCCACCCCCCAACACCACCCCGTCAACTTCATTTATTTAAAGCCCTATCTACCCCACTTAGTTATTCAATTGACCAGACACTGGTGCCAACCCGATTTAAGTGGAGCCTCTCCCAGCAGAATGGCCCCCTCTTTCCTCAGTACTAGTGCCCATGTCCCGTGGATCAAAATCCCTGCCTCTCACACCACACTTTCATCCACACATTTAACCTTCCAATCTGTTTGTCGCTTTGCTAGTTTGCACGTGGCTCAAGTAATAATCTAAAGATTATTAGCTTGAGTTTCTGCTTTTTAATTTCGTTCCTAGCTCCTCAAACTCTCCCAGCAGAACCTCATTCCCAGTTATACCTATGTTGTTGGTTCCTACACAGACCAGGGCAACTGGATCATCTCTCTGCCATCCAATTTCTTTTCCAGGTGTCAGGAGATATCCTTAACCCTGGCACTGGGTAGATAACTCAACCTTCAGAACTCCTGGCCTCAACTGCAACCACACTATCACATTCCTTTTTAATCTGCACAACTGGAATGGCCTTGAATAATTAGTTTGCTCATCCACTTGTAGATGTTTCTTTCATGTTGGCCATGGCTCATTTGGGAGCCCTCTCACCTCTGAGTCAGAAGGTTGAGAATTAAAGTCTTACTCTAGAACTTGAGTACAATCTAGGCTAACATTCCAGTGTGAGGGAGTGCTGCACTGTCAGATGTGTCTTTTTTCTGATGAGATATTAAATCAAGGCCCGCACCTACCTACTAGCTCCCATGGCACGATTTCAGAGAAGTACAGGGTAGTTATCCCTGGTTTCCTGGCTAATATTTATCTCTCAATCGTGATCACCAAAAATATTATTATTTGGTCTTTATTGCATTGCTGTTTGTGGGAGTTTGTTGTGTGAAAATTAGCTGCTGCGTTTCCTGCATTACAACAATAACTGCACTTCAAAAGTACTTCATTCATTGTAAAGTGCTTTGGGATGCCTGGTGGTCATGAAAGCCATTATGTAAATGCAAATCTTTCTTGTATTCTTTCTTCATTCACAAGAATCTAGTACCTGTCGGATAAAGGCCAAGGTTTCCATTGCACTGCACCCCAAGCCCCTTACCTGTCTGGCACACTGTCATCCCATCCTGTGTTTGAACATGCACCAACACCTAATCTAAGGGGTGCCTGGTGGATCAGGGTGCCCAGGTAACTTTCTCCCTTCTTGATGCCCTGTCCGTCTGCACCTTAGACTCCAGCTCAACAACTCAGAACTTAAGTTCCTCAAGATGTGGATTCTTACCGCAGAGGTGGTTGTGCAGGATCATGATGTTCTCCACAAATTCCCCCATTGTGTTGAAGAGGCACAGCACCTGCACTGCCCATTCCTATATAACTTTGTTTTATTTACTTCTTTAAAGTATATACATTTAATCATAACTTTGCTAACTTAACCTCTCCATCTTTAACCCTGTGAAACTGACAGCTACCTTTGATTACCATACATATGCTGTTATATGTGGAGATCCAGAAGTTGTGGTTGTTAGTGATTCCCTCTCCTTAATAGGGGATGTTCAACTTCAAATTCACTGCTGAAGTCCCCACAGATGGCAATCTTTAGACATCACTGAACTGACAAGAATTTCCCCTTAATATTGTAATATTACTCTTAAAACTCCTCAAATGATGGGAATGCAACCACATCAAAGGACAGGGCAGTTGCATCATTTTTAATAAAAGCAAAATACTGCAGATGCTGGAGAACGAAATAAAAACAAAGCGCAGGAGAAACTCAGCAGGTCTGGCAGCATCTGTGCAGAGAGAAACAGACTTAATGTTTTGAACCGAATAATGACTCTTTGGAATAGAGAAGATTCAAAAGAAGAATCATATTGGACTTGAAGTATTGACTCTGTTTCACTCTCCGTAGATGCTGCCAGACCTGCTGAGTTTTTCCAGCACTTTCTGTTTTTATTTCAGATCTCCAGCATTTGCAGTATTTTGCTTTTATGATTGGAAATGTTACACCTTATTAATGAGGTGTAATGGGGTAGTGAGTCATAACTAATGCTGAAGAACTTCTCTGTTCCTGGAAAACTAATTTAATATTTGTAAAGTCAAACTTTTCCATTAAGATAATTTTGTAGTTTTTAAAATGTTTTTAGCATTGGTTCCTGATATTTTAGCCTCTAATGTGTATGTGCCAATCTTTATTTCATTCCTCAAATTTACAAAAAGGACAATCCTACACCTATTTCCTGTTCTGATGTCTGTGAGAATTTTTCAATATGATTGGCTGCTTAATCTACGTGTTGCATGATGCCTTGAGATCTCCTTGACACCAGGTTCAAATTAACATCTGGAAAGGTGAAATCCACTAGATCTTTGTAAGCAGCTTTCTTTGATTGCAAAATCTGGGCCATAGTGTTTTAGTCAGATTCCATCTTGAATGTTGTGTTAGTTCTGCTCAGCAAAAAACAAGAGAGACATTCAAGCATTGCACGAATTGCAGAGAAGTGCCATGCGATGGATCGCAGGTATCAAGTGTGAGATATGAAGAGAGATTGGAGAAACATTGGCTTTTCAGCAGAAGATCAAGGTGTCTGAGAGGCATTCTTATAAAGATACATAAAATTGTTAAGAACATAGTTAAAATTAACCTAGAGTAATATGTTACATTTAAACCACAAGTATAGTACTATGGGACACAGATGCAAACTAGTAAGTGGTAATTGTAGGGCTGATATCAGGAATTTGAGCAATTAACCTGGTGAGATTTTATTTAGAAGGCAACTCAAAACAATTAAAAAAATGAATTGTCAACATTTTCTGGTCTAAATTTAAGTTCAACAGCAAACCAATATGGCTTTAAATCCCACAACTGTGCAAGTTTAGCCACCATGTAGTCAGAATGCTGTTTCAGCATGCTAGCAAAATATGCTGTGTACCTAAGTAACCAGTGTCCTATGTGCAGAATCATTTCACACAATGTACTTCACCGAACATCCTAATTCTGGAACCTTCAAGGATATGAGACCAAAAATAGCACACCCTCTCTCCCCTGTCTAGGCAGAGTCTGACCGGTTGGTCATCCTCTCATAGAGTAGACCGGCAGCTTTGTTTAGTTAATACAGATCCCTGGCTCATGAGAATGTTTAGTCTGAATGACTTCAGTGACTCTGACATCCTGTGCATCATGAACATCTGTAGAACTCATTTCTTCTTACAAAGGCCCCAGAATATTTGTAACTAAAAGTAAATCTTGGTACCCCATACAATGTGACTTGCGTTGTTAACTGCTATGACACAGAATGTAAAATCAATAAATGCCAGAGGTGCGGAAGCAGGTTGTTGTTGATACATTTGTGATATTCAGGTATGTTTCCTATGTTGCATTCAAAAATTGGTGACTGCATTAAATTAAAATTGGCCCAAGTACTGTAGGTAAAATGCAACCAACTTTTAAATGAAGAAAAAATGGCTGCATCAAAATAATTCTCAAACTGAAAGGGGTTGACAATTTATTTTTGGGGAGCAGTAAATTGCTCTCCTGCTTTCTTTCCTGTCTTGTCTTCTCTTCCAATTACATGCATACATAAAATATTATTACCTTGCTAGAGAACATCCACACACATCTCCTGATTTCAGAATTATCATTAAAAATTTAAAATATAGAAGGAAGTCATTTGCCTATTATGCCGATGTCAACTCTTTACAGGAGCAATCCAAAGCCAATCCCACTGCCTTGCGCTCTCTCCATAATCTTCTATAGAACCAATATGACACAATATGAGTGAGGACAAATATATTGGACTGTGGTAGAATTCTGTTTCTCGTTGCATACCAAATGAAGTTGGGAATGAAAACATCTAGAATATGTATTGATTTGACACAGAATTATTTGGAAGAGTTAAGATTATGAACAGTTGTAGGCTAAAGGTTATACTCCTGACCCTTCAGAAAGGTATAGATATGCATTGTGGAAATTTCTTCTATGTTTGTACCTGTGCAGGCAATTTTGGAGGCATTTGTGCAATCATTTTTCACTGAATTCGCATGTTGGTGGCTTTCAGTTGCATTTATCTGTAATGACATTTGAAGTGCCCTTTCCAGGGTGACCTGAAAAGTCCCCAGAATGCATTTTGAAGAGTTCGTTGTACAGGTGTTTCTTTAAGAAGGTGAAAAGGGTGCTGGCATCCAGAGTGGGCCTTCCCTGGTGAGATCATTGAACTTCTTGAGGCACTAATTCAATTCTGAAGTTTGAGAGAGCTGGCTCTCAGCATGAGTGTTGCATCCCCTTAGATGGCATAGATGAGCTTCCTGGCAAATTTGTTGTTGCAGAAATACAGCAGAATGTATCTGTACTTTACTTGCCACCAAGATAGCTCATAGGTCGAACTCTGGGTGGTTCTTCTGTTACTGGTTGCTATATCCTCATGCCTTTTTTGGCTGCTGGTTCCAGAGGATCCTGCTGTAGACATTCTTGAAAAGTACAAGGAAACGGTTTTTGATATATGCAGTAAAGTTATCTGTCACATGAGTAAGCCGAGCATTGTTCCTTTCTTAGCTGGTTGTCCTCCAGTCTGCTGTTCAGGTATTCAACCAAAACTGTTGTCTTAAAGGTAATCAGTTGAACTGTATAAAAATTAGATGTTTTCTACGTTGGATTTATGCTAATCATTACTGTAATGGATATGCAAGTAAGTTGGCCCTGGAAATCCTCATGGAAATACTTCTCCTGAACTCCAGTGAGTTCAACTCGTTTTCCATTGGCATAACTGCGGCGCAGATCACAGCAAGGAAATTCATCAACTACTCTCTCATTCTATTTCCCTTCCCTTCTGCGTTTTTTAATTCTTCCTTTTAAAATCCTTATTTGATTCAATTCGAAATGATGTAATGATTCACCAACAAGTCTAAACAATCTTATTACTATTTATCCTTTCAAAAATAATACTTTGAATACCATGATTACATCATCCCCTAACCATCTTTGTTCCACAGAAAGGTAAACTTGGAGTTAGGGTCAGAGGTATGCTTGGAGACATATCTGGCAAATGATGGGAAGGGTAACATAAGTACTAGCAGGTGAGCGATGCAACATCTGGTAGGGATTAAAGTTGGTTTTGATTATAAATGTCAAACAAAATGTAACGGGGGAAATTATTTATCAAAAGCAAGAATTTGAGGAGAAAGCAACTTGCATTTATATAATATAAAATAAGAATAGAAAGTGTCGGAAATACTCAGCAGCTCTGGAGCATCTGTGGAGAGAGAAACAAAGTTAATGAAAAGAACTTACCATCCTTCAGGTGGTGTGAATGGGGGTGGTGGGACAGGTAAAATGGCAGGGAGCTGATGTTGGGATGGTTTTCCAGTGGCAGGTTGTGAGGCAGGTAAGCTGTCCACTCCAAGGAAGCAGTCTTCCAATTTTCATAGTGAAAGGCCCTCTTAAGGACCATTTTATGGGGCTGCCAGCACTTTGCCGTTGGCAGGGTGAGCCCCTGCTGCATGGGAGGCTGCCAGCTTCATGGAGAAAATCTTCCTGTGGTAGTCCAGGGAAATATTGAAGCCTGAGACTCCATGCCCCAAAGTGAAGGCCATGGGCAATGAAGGCAGACCCCACAGGGTCCCAACAATCACCACGAAGGGGTTTTCCCTGTAATTGGTGCACCCTTGGCTATCCTGAATATTCATTTGTACCTAACTCTACCAGAGTGCCTTCATCTTGATGCCCTGACCAACGTCCATGTTGAAGCATCCTCTCTGCTACATACCCTCTACTGCAGTTTACTGCTTAACTGGACAGGAAACCTGTCTCTGTACAGATGAAAACTAAAGTAGATAGATTCTTGACTAGCAAAGAAGTCAAATGTTTTTGGAGGTAGGCAGAATGTGGAATTGAGGCCACAGTCAGATCAGCCATGATCTTATTGAATGCCGGAGCAGGCTCAAGGTTTCCGAATGGCCTACTCCTGCTCCTAATTAGTATGTTTGAATACCAATTAAGGGGGTACCTCTATAAAAATCTGAGTGACTTTTTCCAATGGGTGTGGATTCGGGACACAGAAACAGTCCTGAGGTCTTGTGGCATGGCACCTTTGAGCCAGAAGCTCTGGGTTCAAGTCCCACTCCAGTACTTAATGGTCAAGGATGGTGCATTCATATAGTGGTCAAACAGCTTTCAACTTGTAAACCTTCCAACATATGCCAATGGCAGGCAGAAGGAGTGAGAGAGATTCTTGGTCAGCCATGTGATGGAAAGAAATTGAATCCTCTGCCATCACTATCCATAACTCTGAGTTACAACATGCATGTAAAAGTGCATGTTGCCACAGCAACTCTGACTCCCTGGGGGACCATTTGGCTGGACCACTGTTGTAGATCAGATTGGTGCCAACAATCTGGGTTTGTGCCCCATTCTGGCTGGGTTGGATTTGAGACTTTCCTCCTTGTCCTATCCTTGCTGGAGGTTGTGGTGTGAGAGTCATAGAAGAGGTTGCAGAGAACTCAAGAAGAACAATCACAATTACAGTCATCAGTTGTGACTCAAACCTCCAGCCGGTCTCCAAGCTCACCAACGCAGATTGAAAATGACACAATTTCTCCAATTCTATAATGCTCATCAAAAATCTTGATTACTTTTATGAGGATATCGTCTTTTTGAAAATTGCGATCGTAAATGCGAGTTCAAAATCCGTCCAAGGCCACACCCATCCCTATCTCTGCAGTCTCCTCCACAACCCTTCAACATATATGTTCATCTTATTCTGGTCTCATGAACATCCCTGATTTTAATTGCTGCATGTCTTTAGCTCCCTAAGGCCTGGACCTCCCTCTCTAAAATGCTCTGCCTCACTACCTTTGTTTCATTCATTTACAGCGCTCTTTAAAATCTACCTCTTTGACCAAGCTTTTGGTCATTTGCCCTAATATGTGGCTCATTGTCAAATTTTATTTTATAATGCTCCTGTGCAGTGGCTTGGGATGTTTTCGTACATTAAGGGCAGTATATAATTACAAGTTACTGTCGTGTTGTAATTGGAACAGGTAATCATTCAACCTGTACACTAGATGGTGCTGTTTTAGGTATAGATATAGATATAAATATAGTTACCTATATTTATCTATCTATTGACTGTCAGTTGCCTCAGCAATTCACCTTGCTGCAGTAATTTCCTCTTTGAAACTACCATCTGCTCTTCCTTTCCATTTATCTTCTTGAACATTCAAGTCTTAGTTCACAGCAGAGTGCTCAAAGATACTCTCAAGCTCTTCCTATTTTCTGCCACTGTCCCCAATCCATTCAAAATTTCTGTTGTACCTTTTCAAATGGCATATTAAACCATCATTTCTAACTTGCCCTTGGTCTTCATTGTCCAAAACTCCCACCACTACCCCTACTTTTTCCTCTTTGACTAAACCCGCTCAAGCTGTATCCTGAGATAAAAGCAAAATACTGCAGAAGCTGGAAATCTGAAACAAAAACAGAAAATGCTGGAAAAACTCAGCAGGTCTGACAGCATCTGCGGAGAGAGAAAAGCAAAGTTAACGTTTTGAGTCAGAGCTGAAGAATGGTCTTACAGACTTGAAACGTCAACTTTGTTTTTCTCTCTGCACAGATGCTGTCAGGCTTGCTGAGTTTTTCCAGCATTTTCTGTTTTTGTTTCAAGCTGCATCCTGTATCCTCTCTTCCCCGTTGTTGACTTTATGTCGTCCCAATCTGGGTTGTTATTTTCTCACAGTCACTTTGAATAAAACAGTCTTAGTGTTAACAATACCCTGTGTGACTGTGACTTGACTCATTATCCATCTTTAATTTTTCTGCTGTCATTGACACTCTTGCCCAGTTTATTCTATTGTCTCTATTTCTAGCAACTCCCAGGCTGTTACTATCCCACCTCAGGTGGATACCGGATTTTGAGTAATGCTAAATTTCTTTTGGCTCAATACTGTAAAACAACACCTTTTTCAGCTCTTGCAAATACCCTTGTGCTTTTGGCTCCACTTCATTAGTCTCTGCCCAGCTGCTCGGGTTATCCTTGAGTCATTACACCCCTGCTCTTGGAATTCTTCCTCAAACAGCTTCAATTTTCTACTTCGCTCCCTTCCTTCAGAGATCTCTTTAAAAATGTACCTTTTCAATAATGCCTTTGTCTGTCTGCAATTCTTGCCTCCTATTTGATGTCCTCGTTTTACCCCTTAAATTGTCCTGAGACTTTCTAGTGATGGTTGCTATATGTCAGCTTGCCTTAATTGGTAGTGCTGTTCATTCTGAGTCAGAGGGGGACATTTTACATCCCTCTGCCCATTGGAAACAGGGTAGTAACTAAACCAAAATGGAGGTGATGGACTTATCACCTCATCCCCATTTGACTTTGTTTTTCTTTGGGGCCTCCTAATGTATAGTTGAGGTATCTGCTTAGATCTGGCGGAAGCCTCATTATTTATGCAAATAAGGGTGCTACAATTACCTAGGATACTGATGCAACTGTAACATACTAATGGGCAGACTGAGCATCTTTGGCTCTACTCTCAGTGAAACCTGGCAGTTCGGCAGGATAGGCCCAAAAAGGTAAGCTTTTTAATATTGTTGTGGGGCCAGGAGGATGGTATGCTCATCAGCTTCCATAAAAACAATGAGTTGATGCCATCTTGGGCTCACGGACACAATGTGATTGCACACACACAGATACACTTACTCTTATGCTGAGTGGTTTGGCCTTCGGGTTGCTCAATATGGTACCAACCTGGAGTGAAAAGCAGAAGTGGACGACCTGGCAATATTGGGCAGCTGACCAACATGCTCCATTAGTCAGCCACCCAACAGTTAAAATTTCTACCAGTGTTCAGGCTTAACTGTACCCTCCAGGCTTAGATACACATTCTCAACTAACAATTCAATTCAGTATTGAGTGTGTGCTGCAATATTGGAGTTGCTATCCTTTGGATGAGACAATGGAACTGAGGTTCTGTCTGCTGATTTCTATGATTCAGTTGATATTGAAGATCCCATCGCATGATTCCAAGAAGAATTGAAATCCTTCCCACTTCCTGGCCAACATTCCTCCTTCAGCAAATATCACTAAAATTACATTAACTGGCCATTCTACCCATTACTTTTTAGGGAATCTTTTTGTGTGCAAAATGGTGACCACCTTCGCCTATACAATAACAGTAACTACATTCAAAGTAGTCCATTGTACATGAAGTACTTTGAGACATTTCCAAGAGACACGAACTCTACATAAATTCATGTCTTTTCTTTTATATAAATGTAAGCCTTTGAAGCTCGATGCTTGGTATGAACTAAATTAACTGATCTCAGCCAATTGGTAGCAAGGATGCTGCAATTAACCTTACCTATCCCCTGGTAGAAAGGAGGGAACAAAAATCATACAGGTTTCTACTCCTCATTGTTAACTATTAATAACTGCTGGAAAGAGAACATGTGGATATTCAGTGAGGAATGGATTGGGCTCAACTGTGGTTCAACTCCATGGTTGAATAGCTTGCTGACACTCTGACCTAACTTTTCCAATTGGCATTATTTAAATCCATGCTATATTTTCAATATCGCGAGAGCACATCAGATTGCCTGGTTTTGGATGAAATAAATAGGCCAAAATTTAACAAATAGTCAGGAAGCATATAGGAGCGTGTGTTTGATCTACATTGACAAAAAAAGTCTAAAAATGAAGAATAAAGTGCCAACTCTTCAGGGACATAGTTGAAAGTAATTAACTATGGGCGGGCGTCTCGACGTCACCGCGTGTCATTTAGATTTTCAGTTTGGCGGGCACACAGCCGAGTCGGCTAAGTGCCCGCTGAACTGTCAAAGGCTGTTAAAAACTAATTAAGATAATTAAATGAGCTGCGCATCCAACCTTAAGGTTGGTGGGCAGGCGAAGAACCCAGACGGCCTTTGCATTTTTCATGAAACCTCATCCACGGGCGGGATGAGGTTTTATGAAGTTTTTATAAATTAAATAAAGTTTTCCATTAATGTTCCTTGACATGTCCCAACTCGTGTCACTGTCACATGAGGGGACATGTCTTATAATATTTTCTTTTCTGTATTTAGCTTTTAAAAACTTTAACTAATCTCCCGTGCCTCAGGGAGATTTTTGCGCTCTTTCGCGCATCTACACGAAAGACCGTAGGTCCCAACTCGGGAAATCCCCCGCACAGGGCATGCTTGGCGCTTTCAGGCGAGCAATGTGCTGGGCGGGCCTTAATTGGCCTGCCCATGTAAAATGGCAGTGTGCACCTGATCGGGGGCGCTGACTAAGTTCGCACTCACTCCCACCCACCCCCGCACAACCCTCCCCAACAGGTGGAAAATTCAGCCCTATATGTCTATATTTTGCTCATATTTTGCTTTAATTAGAGGCTGACTATGTTTCACAAATTAAGTGTGAATCCATATCCTTCAGCTTCCTTGTTATACAAACCCTAACTGTCCTCTTCATTTGTGGGCAGCCTGGGACAGCATATTAATTACATTTGCAAAATCCTCAAAGAAAGTGTTGTACGAAAAAAAGACATTTAAGTAGTGGATGTTTGACTTGGAGGCACAGATTTTAACTTATGTCTTCATATAATATATGTGTATAAGGTTTAGGGGGAGGAAGGGAATTATTAAAGTAATTATTCTAAATATTTGGCAATGATAATCAAAGATCAAGTAAGCTGTTCTGGGTGAGGACGTTTTTATAAAGAACGTGCAAAAATGAATTTGGGCAGTTTAACCTATTTTTCCTTTGCAAATTAAAATGTGTCTTTTGAGCTTAGTGACAATCTATAAGTGTCTGTTTTACATCTGTGGCTAAGACAGTCATGGCACAAAATTCAGATTAATAGCACTTGTTTGGGTGCCATGAGTGCTGCTCGGGGTCCAAAATGGCATCCTCTGTGCACACACAGTTTTGGGTGAGTTGCTCTGGATGTTATATTAGTGAGGGGATTAGTGCACACAATGAGCAGCTGTTGGAAATATGCAGAGCAGCAGATCATGACGTCAATCAGAATGCCATGCTGATTTGATGCCAGCAGTGCCATTTGGAGGTCAATGCTCTAGCTAACACCCTCTTTTAATGTGCAGAATTGAACATGCAGTAAGGAGCCCTACCAGTGTTATTTTAAAGGATTGTCAACTGCTTGCAGATTAGTTGCTGGTTGATTTCTTATGGCTGTTGATTTGATTCCACAAGCATTTGGTTGATAGCCTACAGGGAGTGAGGTGGCAGGTGCTCAGGGAATTTTTGCTGACTTTAAAGCTTTGACACAAATCAGTTGCTCCCAGACACTGGTGTCCATTGGAATATAGTGCAACTTGGAAAATAAACAAAGGCCACACAGACCATGGCAATCTACTGGATGAAGGAGAGGGAGAAAGGATTCTAAGCAGGGGGCCTCATTCGTCTGTGGTGTTCATGGAGCAATTTCCTGACCTCATTCGTATATGGTGTTCAAGGAGCAATTTTCCGACCTGAATCTCAGCGAGCAACAACATGTATGACACATGTGCTTCACTAAGGAAGTTCTCACTGAAATCTGTCACCTGCTGCAACCCATTAACCTATTAGGCTGGCCAGCTGACAGGCAACAGCAAGAGCAATAATGGATTAGCTGGAGTGGGAGGAAGAATGCTGTCCTCCTGAGAGAGGGCAGCAGGTTATGTTTTGTGAAGCTACTGCCAATGCCCTGTGGTGATGCCCCAGCAGTCCTAGTTATCTGTTAGTGAACAGATTGCTGAACTGCTGTGATACCCTGCAAGCCCCTTTGTTTTCATCATGACTGTGGAATGTGCAATCTGACATTGCATGGCAGCAAGCTGACCTTGCGTGACCTCATCCTGAACTTCAAATGCAGCACTCAGATGTTATGAAAACCAAGATATCAGCCACCCTATATTGAAACATAATTGCGTCCACAGGTCTACTGATAGACTTGAAAGGATGGGCTCCAAGGTCTGCGCAGAGCCCAGAGCCACGTTGCTGCTAGACTACACTGTGCTCCTTTACATTAAAAGCAGGCTTTCGGGCAGACCTCACAATGCATTAGGGACTCTGTTGTACATATCCATCAACTTTCTATTGTAGGTTGCCCTATCGAAGTGCTCACCTGAGTTCTGTGCAGCAGAATTTGTGTGTGACCTTGACGGCAGTGAGCCGGCACTTGTGCTATCCTTACATTTATCCTGGTTTCACGCCGCTACTGACCTGTGTCTCATCACATGAAAAGCCCACATCTATGCTTTCCTCTAAAGGACACACAGTATCATACATGGTGGCTGAGAGTGAGAAATCAAGTTGTGTCTTCTTGCTATTCCTCCAATGCCTGACCAGTTTGCACTTCTTGGGTATCTGAAAGGAGAAAGTACCACTACAGACCAAGCTGGTCAAGTCCTAAAGCATATAGTGCTAGACTGGGTCTGTGGCAGATGGAAAGGAAAAACATACTTGACCTTATTCTTACCAACCTGCATGTCACAGATGCATCTGTCCCTGACAATATCGGTCTGAGTGACCACCACACAGATCTAGCAACTCAAGGCAGGACATCCATGAGGCGCTGTGGGCCATCAGCAGCAGCAGAATTGTACTCGAACACAACCTGTAACCTAATGGCCCAGCATATTCCCCACTCTGCCATTACCACCAAGCCAGGGGATCAACCCTGGTTCAAGGAAGAGGGGAGGTGCACCAGACAAACCTAAAAATGAGATTTCAACCTGGTGAAGCTACAACACAGCAATACATGCATGCCAAACAGTGTAAACAACATGCGATTGACAGAGCTAAGTGATCCCATAACCAACAGATCAGGTCTAAGCTCTTGGCACAGTCGTGAATGGTGGCGGACAATTAACCAATTCACTGGAAGAAGAGGCTGCACAAATATCCCTATCCTCAATAGGATGGGGGAGCCCAGCACATCAATGCAAAAGATAAGGCTGAAGCATTTGCAACAAAAGTGGATGATCCATCTTGGCCTCCTCTGGAGGTGCCCAGCATCACAGATGCCAGTCTTCAGCCAATTCAGTTCACTCCACATGATATCAAGAAACAGTTGAAGGCACTGGATACTGTAAAGGCTATGGGCCCTGACAATTTTCCGGCAATAGCACTGAAGACTTGTGCTCCAGAACTTGCCATGCCCCTAGCCAACCTGTTCCAGCACAGCTACGACATTGGCATCTACCTGGCAATGTGGAAAATTGCCCAGGTATGTATGGCATACAAGATGCAGGACAAATCCAACCTGGTCAATTACTGCCCCATCAGTCTACTTTCGATCATCAGTAAAGTGATGGAAGGGTTTATCAATAGTGCTATCAAGCGGCACTTGCTTAGCAAAACCTGTTCACTGACACTCAGTTTGGGCTCCGCCAAGGTCACTCAGCTCCTGACGTCATTACAGCCTTGGTTCAAATATGGACAAAAGAGCTGAGGTGAGGTGAGAGTGACTGCTTTTGACATCAAGACAGCATTTGACTGAGTAAGGCATCAAGGAACCCTAGCAAAACTAAAGTCAATGGGAATCAGGGGGAAAACTCTGCACTGATTGGAGTCACACCTCGCACGGAGGAAGATGGTTGTGGTTGTTGGAGATCAATGATCTCAGTTCCAGGGCCTCACTGCAGGAGTTCCTCAGTTTAGTATCATAGGCTCAACCATCTTCAGCTGCTTCATCAGTGACCTTCCATCCATCATAAGGCCAGAAGGGGGGAAGTTCGCTGATGATTGTTTAGCACCATTCCCAATTCCTCAGATCTCAGATACTGAAGCTGTCCAAATGCAGCAAGACCTGTAAACATCCAGTCTTCGGCTGACAAGTGGCAAGTAACATTCGCACCACACAAGCGCCAGGCATTGATCATCTCCAACAAGAGAGTGTCTAACTATCGCTCCTTGACAGTCAATGAATGGCATTACCATCACTGAATCCCCCACTATTAACATCCTGGGGATTACTATTGACCGGGGATTACCATTGACCAGGAGTTGACCTGGACTAGCCATACAAATACTGCGGTTACAAGCACAGGTCAGAGGCTAGGAAACCTTCGGCAATTAATTGACCTCCCGACTCCCCAAAGCTTGTCCACCATCTACAAGGCACAAGTCAGGAGTGCGATGGAATACTCTCCACTTGCCTGGATAAGTGCAACTCCAACAACGCTCATGAAGCTCAACATTAACCAGGACAAAGTAGTCTGCTTGATTGGCACCCCTTCCTCAAACATTCACTCCCACCACCACTGTTGCACAGTGGTAGCAGTCTGTACCATCTACAAGATGCATTGCAGGAACTCACCAAGGTTCCTTAGAAAGCTCCTTCCAAACGCACGACTGCTACTATCTAGACGGACAAGGGCAGCAGATGCATGGGAACACCACCATCTTCAAGTTCCCCTCCAAGTCACTCACCGGACTTAGGGATTTATTGCTGTCCCTTCACTGTCGCTGGGTCAAAATCCTGGAACTCCCTCGCTAACAGCACAGCTGTGTACCGACGCCACATGGAGTGAAGCAGCTCAAGAAGGCAGCTCACCACCACCACCACCTCAAGAGCAATTAGGGATGGGCAATAAATGCTGGCCTAACCAATAAAATCCAGATGCCATGAATGAATTTAAAAAAAAGCGCAAAAGTAAGGTTGTGGTGGGGGGAGACTAAGAAGTGTGGGATGAGGGGTAAGTGGGATGTGAGAAGAATTCAGTTTGAGGATACCATCATCTTCTGATTTCAGCTGGTCTGCTGGCCACAACCACAGCAATGGACATCTCTATGATGGTCAGCACCACCTCCTCCATGGGGGCAGGATCTGCAGGTGTGTCTGTGCCCCGTCTTGTTAACTCCTGGTTGCTCCGGTTGTGTGCCTCCTCCTCCTGCAAGAAAGTGGGAAGTGCGTTAGTGAGTCTCATGCAATGTGTTTAAGTATTATTTTATGATTAAATAGCCTCGCTGTGTGGAAACTGTGAACTATTGGTGTTGGGCTTATGATGGTGCTAAGCATGTGAGGATGCGGTGGAGCATAAAAATGTTGAGTATGGGTCCCTATTAATCAAGATTCCTGGTAAGCGTTTTGATTATTGTCTAAGGCTAGAGGTGCAACTGGAAGGATATGACATTTAAAGATGCATTCACTGACCTTGATCATTCACGTGAGGTCAGCGAACATCTTATGGCACTATACCCAGGTCCTTGGGGCTTTACTTCTAGCATTCTTGCATCCGCTGCATTCCCAACCTGTGGCTGGAATCTCTGTGCATGCAGGACATCTTTCCTCCTTGCTGTATCCTTAACCAAAGTCTCCGTGCAATGTATAAAAACCTTGGAGCCTGTTCTCACTCAAGTTGTGATATTATTAAATGCTTCACAGGTCAGATGCAATTCCTGCATGACTACCAGCATGTGTTACCGATACAATGTGCCTCCCCTTTAAGAGTTGCAAGCTAACTTTAATTGGTGATTGCCACTCTTGATATAAACATCGTTGCTCAGGCATTCAGCCAATCGACAGTGCAGTCTGCACTGACTGGACGCTGAAAGGATTTTAAACACTGTTGCAATTAACACGTGTGGGTTAATTGTATATGAAACTTGGAGGCTTAGGTCCATATGTTTGCCATAATGGAGAGCATCCATTGTGACGAAAATAGTGGAACTGCCTGAAAATCGTAAGTCCTGCCCCCAAACACAGCATACCTCATTTTTGCGGGGTAAGAATAAAAACGTGTTTCGCCTATGCGCATTTTCTGGAGGCAGCTGGCCATTTAAATCAGCAGCTGCCTTCACTCTAGTCTGATTTTGGTAGCCCAGAGTGTGAAACCCGAAGTGTGCAAAGTAGACCTGGTCAGAGCAGGTCTGAACTTGACATATTTCTTTGGATAGCCAGGGGACCGCTTTGGAGAGGTAGGATACCCCATGTGGAGTTTGCTTTAAAATTTTATTCACCTGCTCCAGAAGTGGCACAAAACAAATTCCATCTGTCTTCCCTTAACCCAAGGGAGAAGAAGGGTGGGCTCCTGGTCTTGCAGGGCAATTATTATTGCCCCTACTGACTCGTGCACCCAGGTGGCAAGAAGAACTTTGTGCTGGAGAAAGGTGCATAGCGCTTCATGCGAAGGAAGATAAACAATTGGCAAGGCACTCTCACACATGCAAGCCATAGAAGCCAGTCACTCTGAACAGCCAGAGGGAGGGTACAAGGTCAGGAGAGAGAGGCTGCTGCCTGTGCATCGGGAAGGAAGATAGAGAGAGGCAGGACAACTAGATATTATCCTGTGGGAAGGGTGTACAGACATACAACATCCTCCCTCGATATGACGGAGAACCGATATCAAAGGCAATTTGAGGCTAAGCTGTGAAGTGATGACATAGTTATGTCGCAAACTCCAGCAGCAACTCGAGCCACGATCCATCAATCCACCCATGCCCTGCCAGTGGCTGTGAAGACAACCATCGCTCTCAACTTGTATGCCTCAGGATCTTTCCAGGTATCATCAGGAGACCTGTCTGGTATATCCCAGTCAGCAGCACAAAGCTGCATTAAGGCTGTAACCGATGCCCTGTTTGCTCTCGTGGGGAATCACATCAATTTCCTGATAGATTTGGCATCTTGGGCACAGAGAGTCATGGCCTTTGCCCAGTTAGCAGGCATCCCTCAGGAACACTTTGGGTTTCACACCCTGGGCTACCAAAATGCACCCATGTTATCATAAAGGCCCCAACTCAAAATGTGGACACCTTGTCAACCATTCAATCAATGTACAGGTGGTTTGTGACCATAACAAGGTCTTCATTCATGTGTGTGCAAGTTTCCCTTCATACTGAGGAGTTCCCAACACCCTCAGCTATTTCAGCCACCAGTGCAGATCCATGGTTGGCTTCTAGGGAACAAGGGCTACCCCTTATCACTAATGACTCCCTTCAGGTGCCACAAATGGAGGCAGAGTGCAACTACAACAGCAGTCATGTTGTCACAGGGAGAACCATCCAGCAGGCATTTGGCAATTTAAAGATGTGCTCCAGGTGCCTTGATCGCTCAGGTGAAACTTTGCAATGTGCCCCAGGAGGGGTTTCAAGAATAGTATTGGTGTGCTGCATGCTATGCAACATGGTGCAGCAGAGGGGCTTAGAAATTGATGATGTTGATGCCATGGACAGAGCTCCAACCTCTGAGGGGGAGGAAGATGGTGATGAGAAGGAGGAAACCCCTGTCCATTCAGGAGACTCTGAAGCGGATGGGTTTATGGAGGTTGCCAATGTAAGAGCAATTGGAAGGCATGATCATGTAGCCAGGGCTGACACTGTGCAGGAGGGCTTCATTGCCAGATGGGTCCTTGTGTCAAATAGATTCTCATAAGATCCTCCCATATCACAATTGCCATCAGCAAGTCCCTGGTGACACACTTCCACCTAAAGAATCTTGTACATTGACTTCACAATTTGTCAAGGTACTGCCTATCCCTCGAAAGGGAGACAATAAAAAGCACCGAGTTTACATTCATATGGCTCAAAACTCACCATCATAACCCGGGCCGCCTCATATTGCAAACAAATCTGGTAATAAGTCATTCATAATCTGGCTCTCTCACATGAATGCCAATGACTGTAAATGAGGGGCTCATGCAACCAAGTTGTCCATAATCAAACCATGCCCACAATGCTGAGAGTGATACAATGTCAGAATTCAAACTCTATAAATGCTGATAGGATTGTATTTTGTATTATACATGCAGGTAATCATCTCATACATGAGGCCTGATAACTGTGCAACAACAGCTCTTTGAAAGAACTTGCACACCATCAATTCCGGCCAATGGTCCAGTTTCTGACGTGGATGCCTCTGTGACACCTGCAATGCAAATGCAGCCAAAGTAGTGGGCACAGTAGACAACCAATATTACCTTCATGATACATGCCCTCTGGAGCTGTGATTCCTGCAATGTGTAACACTGCAGTGCAGATGAATGCCTTGAACCCAGCACTCATGCTTGAGATTTATCTCCTGCCCAGTTCTGTTCATGGAGTCTGATCATTGAGCCTCCCTTAAAGTCAAACTTGGATGGACAATGAAAGGTACAAACAACATCTCGGTGCTCGAGCCTTTGAATACTGAAATCGTATTTAATACAGCAGAGAAGGAAGAAATCCTCCGTAGCATCACATATCAGCCAACAACCTTGATCTGGCTGAAGGCATGTCGAGCTGGACGTCAGCATTGCAAATGATGGACCTCAGCCCAACGAGGGCTCTGGCAGAGGGGGTGATGGGGTGGAGGAAGATGAAGTTGCTGAAGAGCTCTCAGCAATATCACCCTTCTTTGCGACCTGCACAACCCTGGGTTGACCTTCAGGTGGGATTGATGTTAGTGCACAGCAGTCATCCATTCCAGCAACTGCTGTGCCAACAGTGTGACTATCCTGGCAGCTCCTCCATGTATTACATGATGTCAGTGCTCCTACTCCGAATGCACTGATTCAGGCTACTGCAGAAGGGTTGCACCCTTGCCTGACTGAAGTGCTGCTTCCATCTACTCTGAGTGTTGCTGCATGTGCCTCTCCATGAGGTTGGCCAATTTTTTATGGTCAGAGCTCATGCATCTGAGTTCCTAGGATAATGTGGAGCGATGGACTCCTCCACTCACAGTCCAAGAGCTCTCACTGCCTAAGGGAACTCTGCCTGATGTCCACATATCTGCTGATTTATCTAAATACTGTGCCCCAAAAGATGACTCTTGAGACTCCACATTCCTGCCCACTTGAGCATCATTGCAACTTTACTCCCTCCTTTGAGGTTGACTGTGCACAGATGTCTGACTCTGACATCTTCTCCTGCACTCCAGTGTGATGATTTTCACCCTGTATCACTGATTCTACACACGTGCTGCATCCCTCCGAAGTGCTTGTATCTGATTTGGTGGAGTGTGGGCTAGTCACATTTGACACTGCCTCAACGGACATTTCTTCCTCCTCTTAATGCCTGAGTGACAGTCTGCCTGGAGAGAGGAGGGAGCAGAGATGGGATCTGTGTAAGACATAAAATGAGTTACTTAGGTATAGCCCTTCTCATTGTGAATGCATGCTCTGATGTATGCCATTACCTTGACTGTGCTCGCACTGCCCTCATGATGCAACCTCTTCCTTCTAACTCGCTGTCATGCAAAAGACAAGGCTGAAGTATTTGCAACCATCTTCAGGCAGAAGTGCCACATGGATGATCCATCTCAGTCTCCTGAAGCCCCCAGCATCACAGTGCCAGTTTTCAGCCACTTCAGTTCACTCCATTCCACATGATAGCAAAAAATGGCTGAAGGAACTGGATACTGCAAAGACTATGAATATTCCAGCAATAGGACTGAAGACTTTTGCACCAGAACTAGCCGCACTTCTAGCCAAACTGTTCCATATAGCTACAACACTGGCATCTACCTGACAATGTGGAAAATTTCCCAGGTATTTCCTGTCCACAAAAAGCAGGACAAATCCAATCTGGCCAATTACTGCCCCATTAGTCTACTCTCGATCATCAGCAAAATGATGGAAGGTGTCGTTGACAGTGCTATCAAGTGGCACTTACAAGGCAATAACCTGCTCACAGATACTCAGTTTGGGTTCCGACTTGGCTTTTGACCTCATTACAGCCTTGGTTCAGACATGGACAAAAGAGCTGCCAAGATGATATGAGAGTGTCTACTCTTGACATCAGTGCAGCATTTGACCAAGTGTGGCACCAAGGAGCCCTAGCAAAACTGGAGTCGATGGGAATCAGGGGGAAAACTCTCCACTGGTTGGAATCATACCTAGCACAAGGGAAGATTGTTGCGATTGTTAAAGGTCACCCACCTCAGACTTGGGACAGCACTGCAGGAGTTTCTTAGGGTAGTGTCCTAGCCCAACTGTCTTCAACAGCTTCATCAATGATCATTCTTTGATCATAAGGACAGAAGTGGGGATGTTCACTGCTAATGATTGCACAATGTTCAGCACCATTTGCAACTCCTCAGAAACTGAAGCAGTCAGTGTCCATATGTAGCAAGACCTGGAAAATATTCAGGCTTGGGCTGATAAATGGCAAGTAACATTCGTGCCACACATGTGCCAGGCAATGACCATCTTCAAGAGAAATCTAACCATCTCCCCTTGCCATTCAATGGCATTACCATTGCTGAATCCCCACTATAAACATCCTGGTGTTACCATTGACCGAAACCGAACTGGACCAACCATATAAATACTGTGACTCTAATAGCAAGCCTACTCCCCTCCTGACTCTCCAAAGTCTGTCCACCATCAACAAGGCACAAGTCAGGAGTGTGGTAGAATACCCTTCACTTGCTTGGATGATGTAGCTCCAACAGCACTTAAGAAACTTGACACCATCCAGGACAAAGCAGCCCACTTGATTGGCACCACATCCACCACTTTCAGCATTCACTCCCTGCACCACCAACACACAGTGGCAGCAGTGTGTACCATATGCAGCGCAGCTTCTGACCAAGGCTCTTTAAACCGTACCTTTCAAACTCGCGACCTCTACCATTCAGAAGGACAAGGGCAACAAGTGTATGGGAACACCACCACCTTCAAGTTCCCCTCCAAATCACACAACATCCTGACTTGGAACTATATTGCTGTTCCCTCACTGTTGCTCAGTCAAAGTCCTGGAACTTCCTTCCTAACAGCACTGCGGGTTTTCCTACAAAACAGACTGCAGTGGTTCAAAAAGGCAGCTCACCACCATCTTCTCAAGAGCAATTAGGGATGGGCAATAAATGCTGTTCTAGCCAGCGACACCCACATCCCATGAACAAATAAATAAGAAAATGTGTTAAGGTGGTTTCAGCACTGGCTTTATCACCTGGTAACAGAGATTCACCATCATCAACAGACAGCTGATCAGTACTCTGGCAATCTCCATGGCCATCTGTTTCACTGGTCTAATGGGTTTCAGCCAGGTTGAATACCCCCCCCCCCCCCCCCCCAACGGTCTGGGGCATCTCAGTCCATTCTTCGGCCTTTTTGACTGCAAAGACAATATGAATTTATGTTAGCCTGAGATATTATGCACGATCTTCACTGTGCCTGTGTATTGCACTGCTCATTCACATGTAGGTGTACACAGAACACATGAGTTGTGTACACATATAAGCCTCGATGCTGAAGCAGAGGTATGTGCCATTTCTCGCACCTCAGCATGCAGATATGACCCTTCCTTTGGATCTCTGTGAAAATGAGCCAAGCTACCTTGCTGGAACACAGCAGGGCATTTACCCTTTTCATCAATGACTACTGGTAAGGTTTGGTGGAGAAAATAGCTTTGTGCAAAGGCCTGATGCCACATAAGTTGCAACTATGTCTCCCATGTTCTATGCGACCACTGACAGCCTTACTGGTTTACTCCCTCTTAGTCACACTGGTGTGCTATGACAGTGTGCAGATGTGAGGGACCTGGACTCATGCTGATAGATGGGCAAGTGGATAGTGTTCAACATTCATCCACCCACTGAGTCAAGGTAGCTAACTACATGACTGCATAATATATGCGCCAGGTAGTGGTACCAAGATGATGCCATCTCCATGGCAGTGTCTTGTGAATCAACACCATACTTTCAGTGGTTCAATAGAGTAGACTATGATTAGGCAGCAATAATGATTGGGAGCGCTGGGCTTATTTTCATTGGAATTTAGAAGAGTGAGGGGTAACTTGATTGAAGTATATAAGATCCTGAATAGTCTTGACAAGGTGAACACGGAAAGAATGTTTCCTCTTGTGGGTGAGTCTAGAATTGGGGGACACTGTTTTAAAATTAGAGGTCACCCTTATAGGATAGAGTTGAGGAGAAATTTTTTTTCTCTGAAGGTTTTGTGACTTTGGAACTCTCTGCCTCAGAAGGCAGTGGAAGTGGTGTCATTGTATATTGTTAAGGCAGAAGTAGATAGATTCTTGTTAGGCAAGGGAATCAAAGGTTATGGGAGATAGATGGGAATGTGGAACTTGAAACATAGGTAGATCAGCCATGATCTTATTGAATGGTACAGCAGGCTTGAAGAGTCAAATGGCATACTTCTGCTCCTATTTTGTGTATTCGTAATGACATTTCTCCCATAGGGAAAGCCCATGATGGGCCATCTTTTCCAGCAGCAGCTAACAGTTGGGCAATATTTACAGCTTGGACACTCACCTGGTGAGGAAACGCCATCTCCTCTGAGGCACAGGGACTTCAGCATTGACAACCAGCATCTCAAATGGATCTTTTCTGAAGCCTCGCCTTTTAACTGTGCCTGAGTCACCAACCCATGCCGGGCCTGCCTTTGACCTCTGACTGCGTCTGGCATTTCCTGCCTGTCTCCTATTCTAGCCTACCTCTCCTGGACTGAAAGTCAGAAGCTCGGGCAGACATTTTCATGGTCTGGTTCACAGAGCAGGGAATTCTCTCCGTATCCGATCCAGGAGCGAAATTCTAGGTCATCGTAAATTTTAGCTTTGTGTGTATCACAGTTTTTGGGGGAGTTCTCGCAAATCTTTCATATATTTATAAATGCATTAAAGTAAGTGTGGTAGAGTGATGGTTATGCTACTGGACTCGTAATCCAAAAGCCTGCACAAATAATCCCCACCATGGCAATTGGAAGATTGGAATTCAGTTTTTAAAAAGTTGGTATCAGCAAACGTGGCTATGAATCTGTTGTATTGTCACAAGAATTGGTTCACTAATGTCTTTTAGGGAACAAAACCTGATGTCATTACAAGGTCTGGCCTATTCATCACTCCAGTCCTATATCATTGTGGTTGACTATTGAAAGTGATTTTACCTCTTTCCTAAGGTTGGAGACTGAGGGTTACAATTGACACAATCTCATACTAAATTGAAAACCTTTATTGAAAATTGTAAACAAAATAGTTTCAAATAAATCATACAGTTACCCCTCAGGTGATCAATCTTAGATGGCTGTCGGTCGCTTAGGAGTGATCATTGACTGAGATCTTCCTGCCTGGTTCACCAGGACTCAACTCGTGGATACATATTTTCTCTCCCTTCTCAATTAAATCATAGAGTTAGTGTAACATGTCTGAAAAATTTTTGGGATTATATAATTGCCAGTACTTTGCTGTGAGTAGCTAATAGAGCTTTCTGAAATGTGTTATGAGGTAGGTTTTGAAAAAAGACAGGGCAATTTACTTGGATAACTTCTTCATATGAAGCCTCTTTGCTCTACATCTTGCTTGGCTGAGGTTAAAAATCTGTTCCCAGCTTTCTTAGTGCAAGTCACTAGGAGAATATGCATGATAGTACCTGGGAGTGATCCTACCTCCAATTTACCCTCTCCCTCGTGCCAGGTGGAGCAATGTCTGATCTCCATGGGATACTTCCATACAGTGACAAAGGTAATACAGGATTCTCACGGCACAGAGGTCTAAGGATGTGAACATGCATCTCACCACCCTGTGGCACAGCTCAGTATTCATTTATAACACTGTGATGCATTATTTTCATGTGGCGGTAACATCAATTTTGAAATAGCACTTTTTGGAAAATGTATGCTATTGTGGTTTCAATAGCATTGATTTCTTTTGACGCCATTCACACCATCACTTATGCCCAGTGACAACTGTTTGGAAGCAATGCCACTGCATGCCATGTCGAAAGGTGTGCAGTCAAATTTAAAGAGATGAAACTACATACAGCATGACTTTGAAAAGGTGGACAGATAGTTGTGACAAACAACCTGAGCATAAAAAGGGGAGCTTTGTTGAATGGTGAATATGTGTTAAAGTGAAGGGAGTTATTTTATAAAGTAGGTGCTGAAGTGTTAAGCCTCAAATTTTCTCTGGGTGTTGACATTTAAGAACAGTAAGAGGGCTGTCCTGTCGTGCTTCTAGCTTTCCATCTGATTTTTAAAATGAGGACTGGATTCTTTCACAGAGATATAATTGAATTTGTCTGTTTCCACAGCTTCCTCGATCAAGTGATAGTATATTGAGTCCCTTAACAAATGGCATCACTTTATATACATTGAAAACATTTCTCATAACTACAGTAACACATTCCCTTCTCAAAAAAATAGGCAAGGACATTTAAAAGCAACAAGTACATTTCCTTTTCAACGTAATGTTCAATCTTGACAAATTTTATTGATTTTTATTATACTAGTTTGTGTTGTTGCAGTTTCAAATGCCTTTTGTACCAAGCACAGATAATTTTTCCTTTCTGCAACCTCATTTTCCAGAATTCAAACAATCAACTTTCTTGATGCTGAGGGCTGTCAGCCAGTCAGGACACTCTGGTCAGTTACTGGTTATTATGCCATAGCACATTACAAGGCAAGCATAAGCATGTGGCAGATAATCACAATACGTGACATAAGAAACAGGAGCAGGCTATATAGCCCCTTAAGCCTGCTCCATCATTTGATAATATTCTGGTCGATCTTAAACCCAACTCAACTGTTCCACCCTATTCCCATAACCCTTGAATCCCTTAAAGTCTGAAAATCGATCTCGACCTTGAATTTACACAATGGCTGGAAATCCACAGCCCTCTGAGGTAGAGAATTCCAAGGTTCGCAGCCCTTTGAGTGAAGCTTTTTACTCATTTCAGTCCTAAATGTCTGCCTTCTTTTCCTGAGACTATAAGCCAGATTTTGGCTACTAAGGCAGGTAGCAGAAGGTTTCCCGACTCACTGGACCCTCCTTGGTAAAAAGTACTCTGTGAAACATGCAGGTGAAGCAGAGTATAGGTGGTTATAGGGGCAAGGTGGGCTGGTTAGAAGGCCTGTCTTGGATCTCTGGGAGTTGTTAGGTTTTTTAGCCCTCACACCTCACACCACCATCCAACCCAACGGCCCCTCATACCCTCCATGTGAACTCAATGCCAACTCATGACACCCACCCACTCATGACCCATCATGCTCTTCATGCTACCTTCATAGCCACTGACCCAGTATCCAATAAGGGCAGAGCTTAGAAGCCATGTACAGATGAAAAAATACTTATATCAATCAAATACAGCTCTCACTGCTACACACTTGAAAGTGAAAAACTCCCATTTGTAAAATCTATTCAAAGCTTTTAAATCTCCTCAAGCAGTTAATCTCTTATAAAAACGGACTTCTATTCAGACCCAATATCAAAGACAGCTAATCCTTTAATAGCCTCATTAACTGTCACTCAAACTATGAATTCAGAACACCCTGCTGAGATATGTGTAGCTTTTGAAACTCAGCCAAATAGTCATAATGGCATAATGCTAGCCCTTGGGGAAACATCAACAAAGCGCCCCAATGAAACTACACGACCACATTTTTGTCCCTAGCCTATGTCTGTCAATCAAAGCTGTCAAGCAGAGGGTTTTCCTTTAACTTTCACACTCAGAGCTGCAGCCTGATTTTTTTTACATGTCTAAAGAGTGGGGAATTCAAAAAGCATAAGGTCAAAACAGACTTTATCCTCCCCTCCAAGAGCATTTACATCTACTTTATCAATTCATGACTCCCGCACTGCAGGTTAAGGCCCTTAGACCAGACAAAATGGGATCTGTTTGAACTCAGCACTGAGTTATGGTTTCCCGCCTGTGTGATCTATGCTCCACCCCCTTTACCCGATCAGCAAAAATTGGATCTGTCAGAAATAGGGCGGGACTTCTGCATAAAAGTCCAGGACATCTTCCTGATTCTGTGAAAATCCAGCCCTATGCCCCCAAGTTCTGGACTCTCTAGCCAGGGGAATCAATCTTTCAGTGTCTACCCTGTCAAGCCCAATAAGAATAATACATTTCAATTAGATTATCTATCATTCCTCTAAACTCATGAGTATATAGGCCCGTTCTGCTCTCTTCGTAGGACAACCCTCTTAATCTTATTATGACATTAATACTCTGCAATTACATTGTCAAGTCAGCTTATTTATTGTCAAACATTACTTGTAAGAATAAACAGCGTAAGACTTTCAAGTAAAATTCAAAGAAGCTTTGACATCAAAAATATACAGCACATTTTTATCTTCTTCCACTGTAGTGTCTTAGTAATTGGTGTTTACTCTTCAACCTTGGGGAAACTGTTGCAACACCATGTAATTGATTGTGCCTATAATTCAAATAATCTGATGCCTTATTGCTAAATAGAATTCTATAATGCCCTTAAATTGTGCTATTGAATCAGGGACCCACCATTTCACAAATGTTTGTAATGTACATTTAATGTCTCATCTTTCTAGTAGGAAACAAAATACCATGTCAAACAACCTTAAATCAGTGTCTGCATAATTTAAAAGTTATACTGTTAAAAACAGAAGTTCTGTCTATTATGTTAGAAATGCATCAATAACAATGGTTACCCTCTAAGAGTTCACATCATAAGTATAAAAACCACAAGATTCATGTGGTTTATGACATCACCTGGACCTTAATTATGTAATTGCCTTGCTACTCACTTCCAATCATTTGTTATCACTGCAGCTTGTGGTCACATTTCCTAAATGAGGCATGTTTCTATTTTCTCAGATAAAGATGCTCTTGAAATTACTGACATTTATCAAAAGCAAAGGAAGTACTATTTTTATATTTTTTAAATGCTCCTATGTTTTGAAAAAATCAGCTTTAAAGGTTTTATTCCAAAAAAAAGTTTGCACACGTCGAGTTGCAGATTTTAACCTTGATGGTATCATGGTAAATGGGGTGTTTCCCTGCAGGGAAGTGATTATGCAGTCAAGATAGCTCAAGCTCATTTCAAGCCACCAATAACTGGCTGGTTAGTGATACCTGTGATTTACTAGGTGCTTTACTGGTCTATGCTTCCTTATTCCTAACTGCTTCTTACAGAGGCACATAGGCACATTTCAGCACTGCCTCTTAGAACTGGTTCTAGCTGGATCAATTCTTAACAAAACATGCAGCTGACCTATTTTGCAGCTGGACACAATATAACAACTTCAGAGCATAATGATTTCTATCCTGTGCATTACACAAATATTGTTATAGTTACAGAGAGTTCAGGATTGGATGTATGTATTTATGCTCTCTCTTGGTTGGGAAATGCTAGATGGAACAGGAGAACCAAACAGGTAAAAACTGAGAGAAAGGTTAGTTAGCAGAGTGCACGAAAGAAACAAGCTGAGGGGAAAAAAAATAAAGGAAAAAAGAAATAAATTAGAAATACTTTTAACTCTGCAAAATTTTGAATCACCCTTGCACCAAAATTAGATATTGTATGTATTAAATGAATATTTTGAATTATATGTTTTCTTAATTTTACTTTCTAACCTTCACCTTAATATACAGAAAATTACACATGAATGGAAATGCAGTGCCACTTTGAAAGTGGCAGAGGATGTCCAGCAGTGCAAGAGTTAACAATAGCCTAAGGATTGTTATTCACAGTTCCATGTACAATACAAAGCATTTAAAGTAAGTGTCATGACCAGAATTCCTTTTTCATCAGGCCCACCATCAGACTGGAGATTTGTATTTGACTTCCTGCATATTGTGAGCTTGAGGGGTGTGGAAGTCCATCCCACTGTCTCCTTAGTTACCAAGAGTTATTTTGCTGTGTTATTCAAGTCATTTGTGGAGTGTGAATCTATTCACCTCGCAAATGTGGGAAATAAAAACAGGCCCAAGTTTTATTGTGAGTTTATCACCATCCCGGCTGCTTTCAACATTGATTTCCTTTGACACAAAGCTCTGTTTCCTCATTCAGCCTAAGCAGCAATGTTCGATATTTCATTTGAGGGTGTTAATCGCATTACCATCCTTGACGTTTTACAGATATCATATTATAGGTGCAAATTTGGCAAATTATTGCAGGCATCATGTATAGCTTGTCATCGGCATTCAGAATTCAAGAGCCACTGGCTTATCAGGAAAAGCAGTGAGTTGGGTTGCTCTTCAGATGCAGTGAAAGTTGTAAAGGAGCTTCTGACTGGCTTTTCATCAGTGCAGTACAGGACTGATAAAGAGTTACATTTTCCCAATCTGCCTTTAGGTTGAGCAAGAGGTCAGGAAGCAGCAAGCAGTATTTCAAATCAAGCTAATGCTGGGTATTAAATTGGGTCTATCTGTGTAAAGGTGCACATAGGCGATTCAGTGTTGTTTAAACTTCACACGATTAAATTTAAGAATCTAACAGCCAGGTCTCAAAGATATGCTGGGTAGAGTTTCTCTTAAGGAAATGTAATTAATTGTTCTGAAGCATAAAGGATTTCCCGTAAATAAATATCAATGTGTTTATTGTAAATAATAATTGAAGAAAATTTAAAAATGCAAAAAATGACTGAAAATTTCTGGTGTTATGAATATAGTATTTACGTTCCAGCATTTTGGTGATGCTCAAATTAATCCCCTCGCATTGTAAACCTCTGCCCTTTGGGTAATCAGGATCTTAGAATATTTACAGCTTTGATCATACAACATTGTCATGTTCCATGTGGTAGACATATTGCATGTGCTTCTGTCAACAAAACCATAGCCAATTGAAAATGGTAATGTAACCGGTATGATAGTATAGAATGCTGAAGCTCCATCACATTGTACTACATTGTGGTAAGATTCAGGTTACCCATTATTCCCACCAGTCCTCACAATGTGAGTTCCTGATCTCAAACATACTGTTGGAATTGATGGAGGGGAGAAGGCGCAGAAGAAAGATATTTTCCCACAGACATTAACAGGAAAATAAACAAAAGATGGAGAGGCACCATCTTCATCCTATTCTTGACTGGTATCAGGCAACAGTTTTGGCCAGACCCCATCTGGAGTACTGCGTTCACCCCTGGCTGTCATACCTTAGGAAAGGTACATTGTCCATGAAGGATTCACCAAGGGATTCACCAGAAAGAGTTAAATTATGAGAGATTGCATAAACTTGTTTTGTATTTCCTTGAGCTTAGATAGTGAGATGTATAATAAAAGTATTTAAAATGGCATATCATGGCACTTGATAGAGCAGATACAAAGAAACTAGTTCGCTGGTGGGGGAATCTAGAACAAGGGATACAATCTTTAAATTAGAGCTAGGCTTTTCAGAGATGAAATCAGGATGCACTTTTTCACACAAAGGCTAGGAGAATGTGGAACTTTCTTTCCCAAAGACTGTGGATGCTAGTTTAATTATAATTGTCAAAAATGCGATTTGTAGAATTTTTTGGGCAAAGGTATCACTGGATGTGGACCAAAGATGGGTAAATGGAGCTGAGGTACAGGTCAGCCAAGATCTAACTCAGTGAAAAAGAGTTGAGGGGCTGAATGGCATACTTGAATTCCTATGTTCCTCTGATAATTTGATTCGCAATGGCATAGGGTATCAAGCAGGAGTAGAGGAAGGGGATGAAAAAATTAAATGAATTAAGGGAAGAAATATTAAATAGTTTACCCATTCTAATATTTTCCCTAACACTGCATTTATAATAGACATTTTGTTGTTACTCCTTGCAGCTGTTTCACAGGGAAGTCCTGTCAGGAACATGTTCCTGAGAAATTATCAAAGTTCTGTGACGAACAGGTTATTCACCCAACAGGAAAAGATTACGGATGTTTTTGGTCCGGAAACATCTGACTTATGAGACATTACCTTCATTTGGATTTCTTTTTAATTTAAAAGGCTGTTGTTGACCCATTTTGGAAAATGAAAGAGTTGCCCTAATTGCAGACAATAACAGTAGCAATTAACATGCAGTTGAACCTCAAGCTCTTTACTATATTTTCAATGATTCTTTTTTATAAAGAGAATTTAAACAATCCAACCTTTATTCAGTAGGGTGGACTGTTTGAAAATGAGAGGTACTGTGACTGACCAAGCAATCACCTGTTTTTGTTCACTGACTGCCATTCAGGCCATTCAGATTTAAAGTTTTAATTGCTATCAGCATTGTGAGCATTTTGTTTTATTCTAGGAGTGAGATTAAAGGAAAAACATTAAGTTGAAATAATAAAATGTAAGGATGAATAACGATTTTAAGGACCCTAGTTGAAATTGTTATTAATTGAATATTTAGGTAGCTGCACTTTACATTTTCCATTTTAAAAAGCATTTGCTCCTTATTCTTAACATAGATAAAATGTTTTCAGAATTAAAAGGTCGTGTAACAATGGCCAGTGTAAGTAGCAATGTTCTATTAGTGACCATTCATCTTCCATTGTTCAATTCGAAATAGCACCCTAAATCATTAGGGTCAGAGAATGAGTCAAGCACAGGTGTTAGGGGCTCTGACAAGTCAACTTAGACGATTCTCTTGCACTACCTGGCAGCAAATTATAGAATGGTGAGATCAATATCATGGGAACAGGTTGCCTGACTGTTCTCCCAGTTAGGGAATTGTCTGTGGCATTTGGGAAAGAATCATGAGGAAAAGAGAAAATAAATGTTATGGATGGCTTGCATTTTAAAAATTCCAAACTAGCTCCTATTGCATTGGTAACAAAGTAAAACATTCTGAGACAACATTGGAGCGAGACTTAGAAATCCCATTGCCTTTGAGGAATTGTCTTTTTAATCAGTTACAAAAAATCTGATATTGTTCCACCCCCAAGTCTGAGACTACATATGCACTCTTATCCATTTTAATCCCTCTGTTTGAAAGCAGTATATTAGAATGGTTTTAAGATCAATTGAACCCACAAGGATTTAAAATCTTTTCTCTAAGTAGTGGCAAGTAGCGTTTGCTCCTTTTCATTTTCATGGAAATGTGCCTGCAGTTTGTAAACGATGAACTACTCGGAGAGTGAGTGAGCGAGAGAGAGGATTGTGTAACTTGAATTCACTCCCTGCTGATTGGAGAATTGATATCATACCCTTCATTATATTGTTAGGCAGAGGAGTGCTCCCGCTGTGCATCATCAATTGCGACAGCTGAGATCAGTGGAATCCATAAAATCTGACTCCAAATTTTCCTTCTGACGAGTGCTACTTGACAGGCTACAAGCGGCAAGTCTCTTCCCCTCCCCTGCACCAATCTCCCCACACTACGCCCCCTACCCCCAAAGCTACACAGGGGGCCATGTAGTCACTTCAGTAATAAATATGCCTTGAGATAATTGGTATGAAAACAACACTTGTGCAGTATATAACGTTTTATGGCTGTTTCATGTACTTTATTATAATACTAATGAGAGGTTGTATATCAAAGTTAACTACATGCAAGATTAGCTTGTTAGAGGGATCAAGCTCTGTATGTCGATAGACAGCTTTCCCTTCATTTGCACTTGGTAATTAGTATGCAAATTACACAGAGGACCACACAAGTTCTAGTATATTACAACAGCTTTATTATGCTTCTGTGAAGATGAGACACAAACAAGCTATGACAGCATTTATATGGACACTTTCCCCACAGCAAATGCTGGTATGCTGAGGTGTGCTGAGCAGAAGCTTTCTTTTGAACAGGCCCCTGAATCACTTTTAAATGCAGCCAGACAGCAGGATTCATACAAAAGGCTTAAATGCACATTTTTATGTTCTTCACACCCCAACCCTGGCATGTTTGGGAAGGATGCCTATTTGTCATGTATATGTAAAATAAAAAATCATTTTTTCTCAGTGCAACAATTTGAAATAATTATTAAACAATTATTTATGTCCCTTTCTCGAGTTAAGCAGCATCATATAATAATTAATGCCAGCTACTTAAGTTTTCTCACTTAATTTGGACATGAAAAAAATCAAGTTAATGTATTATTTGGATTTTCTTGTGTGCCCACCATATTTCCTGGTCCTATAACAGAATATCTTTTCTTCAGCATTTTATCTATCTTTCCTCATTATAGTTTCCTTTTGTGATTTTGTTTAATTTTAGTTAAACTTCATAACAGCAAGAAGCCAATGGGAAAAAGAGACCATAAACTATCTGCCAAAGAGGAATAAGTAAGCATTAAAATAGCTGAATGCCAGGCAGTTTTAGTAAAGTGTTCCTAGCTGCTACAGATCACTGCATCACAAGCCTGATGTCAGCTCCAAAATGTACCACAGGAGACTCATTATGAAAAGCAAATATTATTTCACAGAGAAATGATTTATAACAGAGCAAGATTTTTTTCTGCTTTTTGTACAAGTGTTATTTACAATCTAGGCATACAGCAAGTTGTGGTGATGAAGCATAGCCAAAAGGCTCCTGATTCTGTCTGTGTGTTTCTCTGTCTCTTTCATGTCAGAAGCTCTGTCTCTTACTTTTATTGCAGAATGAATACAGTATGGGCTGAGTCCTGGAATGCAATATAATGCAGGTTTTACAATGGAAAACTCCAAGATAAAAGCATTTGCACTGAGCCATAGTTCTATCCCAGTTTCACCATAGCACAGTGTTGTAACACTGCACCCTGCAATTATTTGCCACTACATCCCACTAACCTATTGCTCTTTTCCTCGCCAACAACATTGAACTCAAAATCGTCATCATCATTTTCAAATCCCTCCATAGCCTCATCAGCCCCTATCTCAGCAATCTCCTTCAGCCTACATGTTAGCAAGTGGTTCTGCTCTTCATATTCTGGCCTTCTCTGCATTTCTGACCTCTTCCAGTTTTATCATTGGTGGCAGAGCTTTTAACCATCTAGGTTTGACATTCTGGAATTCTTTCCTTAAACCCGCTGACCTTGCTACTTCACTTTCACCTTCAAATACCTGCTTAAAATCTGCTTGTGTGTGTGACTGTACTTATGCACATGTGTCCAGTGGAAAATGTCAAGGGCAAATTAGCATCCTACTTTTAGTGACATAATTAAAGCAACAATGTGCTGAACGTTTTGTTTTTGTTTAGCACAGGGATTGTCCAATAAAAATTAAAAGTCTTTTTATAGTTTCTTTCACCCTTCCAATCCATTTTTCTAAAATCCCCTCCCATCGTTTTCTATCTCATTCATTCATGGAAACAATCAACAATTTCAAAAGGAAATTGGATAAACACTTGAAGGAAACAAACTGACAAGGTTTTGGGAATAGAGCAAGGGAATGGGACTGATTGGATTGCTCTATAGAGAGCCAGCATGAACACGATGAATGAAATGGCCTCCTTCTGTCCCATTATGACTCTGTGATATTCTCCAAAACAGAAGCCCAGATTGGCAAAATTTAAGTAAATTAGAACAGGTCCATTTTTATAATCTGATCATTTGCATTGTCCCCACTTCCATTAAGGCTCTGTAAAATGCAACATTGTTCAATTTAGAAAGCTAGTTAAGGGATTCTTATCCCAACCCTGTGGGCAGGGCTTTGACTCCAAGGAGTTGCAGATTCTGAAATTTGCCAACAACGCTTGAGATTCATTTTATGGCTAAGTCATTAATGCTGTGGGAACACATTGCATTGTTTGTCATTCCGACCACTTCAAAGATTAATGAATGAAATCTGAATTTCCCATACCCAGACTATGACAGCTTACATTTTTATAAGTACCTTTAACATTAAGAAATGTCCCAAAGTGCATCAGAAAGAGGATTGAGGAAAATGGATGCAGAATTAAGAAGCAACAGATGAAAGAAGATACTTGGAAGCTTAGTTGAAGAGATGAATCTTGAGAACCTTTTAATAAAGAAAGATTGGCAGAAAATCGTGAGGGTGTTCCAAAACATAGGAGCAAAATGACTGAAGGGCCTGCCATAAATCACGGGTTGAAGGGAAGACAGGATGCCCAGAAGACTAGAAATGGAGGAATGGAACATTTGGGATTGCTTGAGGAGATTGCATAGATAGATAGATTGGTGCAAGGTCATAAGGTGACTTACAGATGAGGATAAAAATTAGGAATTTAATGTGGGTGACAGAGACATGGTGTAGATCAGCAAGGATGGGTGATGGACATGTAGCACCTAGTATGGAAAACAATACGCATATCTCTGGTGGAATTTCAGACAATTTGGGGATTAAGAAAGGAGTTAGATGGAGGCCTTGAAGGAAAGTGTCAGAGTAGTTGAGTTAGGGTTGCCAACCCTCCAGGATTGGCCTGGGGTCTCCAGGAATTAAAGATCAATCTCCATTACACTGCTGTGTACAACTCTGGAGGAAAATCATCGGGACATTAAAACTTTTTTTTTGTCATTTTCTTTGAGTACTTCTCTTTACCAGATATAAAAATATTGATAATGGTGAAGGTGTTTGGGTGGCGGGGGGAGGAGGTGAAGGCTGTTTGGATGAGAGTCACAGATCATCCAATTGGGAAATTAGTCTTTTTGCTTTCCGATTGGTGTAGGAAGGCAGTGTGTCACCAGGATGAATGTGTTGGCTGACTAATGGCTAGAGTGTGGAGGCAGGTCATATGATGAAATCTCCAGGACTATATTTAGTCACAGTTGGTAACCCTAAGTTGAAACTGGAGATAACAATGGATTTCCGGAGTGGAGTAGCTAAGGTAGATTGTGGAAGTTGGCAACACAGAGCAGGTAGAAATAAACGGTCTTGGTGATGTGGACTTAAAGCCCAGCTCAGAGTTGAATAAAACACCCAGATTGTCAGTGGTCTGCTTCAGCTTGAGAGAATGCACATTGAGGGGGATGAAATCAGTCTCAAGAGAGTAAGGTTTGTGGATGGGCCAGTGAAGATGGTTTTCATTTTGCTGATGTAGATTATAAATGCATGAAGTGTTGCACTGTCATTTCCAAGCTGATATCTATCATGCTCTTTGTAGGAAGACTTTTTAAATACTGTTCAAATTGTTAAGATAATGTACTTATTTTCCCTTTATAAACATAGAAACCTGAAAATATTCTTTAATCAACATGCACAAAACATATTGCATTTTGAAATATGAATCCACATTATAACTACATGGTCTGTGATGTGGGAATAGAGTTGACTTTTCAATTGATAACGATATAGGTCTAATTAGACTATTAACATAATACTGTTCTTGTTAAATGTACCCTACAACAGCAACGACAACTTGTATTTATATAGCATCTTTGACATAGTAAAATATCCCAAGGCATTTCACAGGAGCATTATCAAACAAAATTTGACACCGAGTCACATAGGGGGATACTAGGGTCGATACCCAAAAGCTTAGCTAATGAGTTAGTTTTTAAATAACTTTTTAAAGAATGTAATATAGGTAGAGAGATGGAGAAGTTTAGGGAGGGAATCCAGAGCTTTGGGCCTTGACAGCTGAAGGCACGACAGCCAATGGTAGAGTGAGTAAAGAAGCCCGAATTGGAGGAGCACAGATATCTCTGAGCAAAGGTAGTAAGCAAAGCCAGCAAAGAAAGTTATTTTCACTTTCCATGCAATACCTGTGAAATTTAGGCTATCTAGATTAATTTTTTTGAAATAAACTGTTTAACAAAGATGCTCATTATTACTGTTTTGTCCCCCTTCTGTTAAAATTAAAATGATCTTTGGCATACCAAGGAAACATGTCTGCTGAAGATGGAGAAAAAAGGAATTTTAAATTGGTTTTATATTGATAACTTAAGCTAAAAGGCTTTGAGAGATCCCAGTGAGATGAGATGATATATTTGACTATCCCTCTCTTCACAGTTCCTTTTCAAAGTGTAGAGCCTGCTCCCATTTGCAATCCTGTGTAGGTTTCTATGGAGTTTGTAGTTAGGCATGGGTTAATGTCCTCTGACACCTGCAGTGAGGATCGTTGGTGGTGCTATTGTCAGTTTTCCCAAGGACTATAGGGTGTTCTTTGTGTTGCTAGCAAATAAATGAAGAGAAAGTGGTTCTTCCCTATCAGTTACGGCAGGAGGGTCAACATCTGTATGTGACATGACAAATTGTGCCTCTTTGGCAATGATGGCAAGGAGGGAAGCTGAGGGTTGTGTGGGTGGGAGACAGATGGAGGAAAGAGAGGCTAGAGAAAGCTGAAAGATTGGTGGATGATTTGAACTGTACTGCTGACTTGAAAAGCATAATTGTACTAATTACTGCACAGTTTCCAAAGGGGTAATGAACTGTCATTGCTTTTTCTCAGATATGTGTGTGCATATTGTGGGGAGAAGCTGGAACAGTTTCTTTGGTAAATGGGAAAAGGTATGAACCACAGAGCAGCGGCAATGCTTTGTTCCACCTTGTGTAGTATTCTTTGTAGCTGTTTACTATACTTGTTTGTTCAGCAGTGATTGTGATGTTTAGACAAACACCATGCCAAACAATTAATCAAGGCTTATAGGAGCATTTTCACAGCAGCTGGTGAAAAGAACCAATAATTACTGGGAAAAGGGAAAGCATGAAAGAAACTCAGGGAAAAAGAGATAGTAGTCTAAAGAGTCTTCTCTCTGTCTCTGACAGCATGCTTGCTGCAGCTCTCTAATTTTGACCATTATTTACCTAGAAATAATTGGTGATCTAGTTCTTTTTACCCCATTGGCCTGTCAAAACAAAGATTTTATACACTCTTCATACCATGAAAAATTGGTGGAAACGTATTGATTTTTGTCAGCCCACCTCCGGACTCCGAGCTGATGACCTGACAGCTGACTTAATGCTTAAACATACTACCTCTAGAGTGGCAGCCACTGACTGGCAGAGCATGACGCCTCACTGAGAGGCAGATCCCAGCTCCTTGCGTACTGCCATCACTGAGGTGCAGTTTACAGCTACTTTCTGACACTGCAAATTAGCTGCGAGTTCCAATTTGCTGTCTGATCTATAACATGCTGTCGAGAAAAATCCAAAAGGCAGCTACTCAGGCTCTGGGTTTTTTATTGGCAGAGTTGTTTTTTCTTGCCTCTGCTACTGGGAAGGACTAGAAATTCTTCTCCTGCTTCATTCGGTTATCTATTTATTCAGCTTGAGCAGCCTGCATACTGTCATTTTTGTATCACTCTGGGAACTATAAACTTAGCTGAGAATATTTTTTTCATACTGAAAGCTTTCATCTGTCTGGCCTTGTTTAGCTTGCCAACAACAAGCAAGGAGAACATAAAGATGAAAAGGAAGTTTATTTGTGATTAAGTTTTCTTTGGTAATGTTTTCACCATTATCCTTCTCAGAGTTTGGTTCTCAACAACTATGTTATTTCCTTTGACTGGAAAGTTAAGTGAATAATCTACAGGCATTCCAACAATTTTGCTACTGGTCTCTGCACCACTAAAAAGAGGCACCTTTATTGTTATAGGACTAGCGATTCCAAACCAAGTCTTCTGTTTTTTTCAGTTTTCTGTCCACCAAGTATTTTGACTCCTGCTGGGGTATATTTCCATGTGTACCAGGCACTCAAGTGGCCCATTTCCATAAATTAGCACAAACAGTGAATTTTCCAATGTAATTGTACTGTGGGAGCAGTGATTTGAGACCTAGAGTTTGGGGAATTGGAGGCCTGGGAGGGAGAGGGAACCAGAGGCCTGGCTGGGGGAGGTAGTTAGAGGCCTGGGGGAGATTGAAGGCCTAGAGTTGCAGGATTTAAGGCCGTGGCATCAATCCGCTTCTGATATCCCTCCCCTCCTAAACCTCCAATTCCAGCCCCTTGCTCCCCCCCATCCTCATCTAGGCTTCAAATCACCCCTTCCCACCCCGCCCAAGACCCTGGGTTCTGACCTCCTGACCACCTTATATATGTTGAAAGAGAGACTCTGGGATATGTTGAATACTTCCTAGCCACCTCTCATCAAACGCCATCGTTGACAAGGGGATCCAAAACTGGATCAGCTGTACAAACTACAGCGGCAAGTGTTTGACAACAAAGACCTCTGCAAGTCAACAAAAATCCCAGAATACAAAACAGTTGTTGGCACAACATTCCTGTAGTGCATCTAGACCTGGACTGTGTAAGAACACAAGAGAAATTTCATCAGCAATGCCTCTGCCGCATCCCCCGGTTTCAATGGGAGGATTGTTAAACAAACGCGAGTGTCCTTCTTGAAGCCAGAACCATGAGCATGCATGCAAAACTCCTGCAAATTCAACTTTGATGGACTGGGTGCTGTGTCCGGATGGTGGAAAACCGTCTCCTGTTCTCTCAACTCTCAAATGGCCAAGTCCTGGAGGAGGACAAAGAAAATTCTTCAAAGACATCCTGAAACTGCTCTTGAAGCATGGTGGCATTGATTTTAATGACCAGGGGGGAAGCTTGCTACCAGTTGTTGCAAGTGGTGTCAACTTGCTCATCATTATGATTCACATTTCGAGTCCAAACTCCTGATTGATGAGGCAAAGAAGCAGCAGAGAAGGAAAGAAAAGGAAGAAAATCCTGCACTCTGGATCTCACTCCCTTGTGGGAAATTTTACCCCATGTGCCCAAAGATCTGAGGATTGAGAATTGGCCTGTTCAGTCACATGAAGACTTATCACAGAAACTCGTAAGACTGAGTAGATATCATCCTTGGATCAAGGGACAGCCGTTGATGATGACGACAACAGGCCTCCCCACTACCTCCCAGGGGCAGGAACATACTTCCACTGAACTGCTTCCTGGCCGACTGGAAGCCAAACCCGTCAATCAGACTGGCTTCCAATTGGGGAACCTGCTGGTAACATCATACGCAAGTTTAAAATTTCACATGGTGTCTTACGCCCAACCATCTTCAGCTGCTTCACCAATGGCCATCCCACCACCATATGGTCAGTAGGGGGAGTCTTCGCTGATGATTGCATAATGTTCAGCACCATTCACAACTCCTCAGTTACTAAAGCAGCCTGTGTCCACATTCAATAAGACCTGGACAACATTCAGGCTTGGGTTGATAAATGGCAAGATACATGTGTGCCACGCAAGTGCCAGGCCATGACCATCTCTAAGAGAAAATCAAACCATCTTCCCATGACATTCAACGACATTACTATTGCTGAGTCCCACACCATCAACATCCTGAAGGTTACCATTGACCAGATACTTAACTGGACTAGCCATATAATACTGTGACTGCAAGAGCTGGTCAGAAGTTGGGACTTCTGTGGGGAGTAGTTCACCTTCTGACTCCCCAGAGTCTGTCCACTATCTACAAGCTACAAGTTAGGAGTGGGATGGGAATCTCTCCAGTTGCCTGGATGAGTGTGGCTCCAACAACACTCAAGAAACTCCTCACCACCCAAAATAAAGCAGCCCACCTGATCAGTATCTATTCCACCAACCGAAGGTAGTTTTAAATCAATTTCAGCATTTCAATATTCTAAATTCAGAAAATGTAAAAACACATAGGACCTCCTGATGGCTTAGCTGGTTTAACCAATAAGTAGCTCAGTTGTATAAAGCTAAGAAGGTCCCAGGTTTAATTCCAAATGAATTTGCCCAAGCACTGTCCACTGACCACTCCTCAAGGTGCAGATGTCAGTGGGCATTGGATGAGGACAAGATAACCCACTATGGCTGAATAGCCTGACAATACATGTTATCTAAGTTCTAATATAAATATGGTTCCTTAATTGACATTCGAAGTGCCTACTGCTTGCAAAAACATACCTAATAAGTAGGGGAGAAATTGTTTGAAAATAAAATGCAATTTACACTAGGTATGGCATTGAATGGAGGTCTTGTGGCGCAGTGAGTAGTGTCCCTGCCTCTGACCCAGAAGCTTCATGTTCAAGTCCGGCCCCATGACTTGATGGCCCAGGAAGGCGCATTCGTAACATGGCCAAACAATTTGAGTATCAACTTGTAAATCCTTCCAACATATGCCAATGGCAGGCAGTAAAAGCAGGAGAAATTCCTGGTCAGCCATGACATGGAAAGAAATTGGAGCCTCCACCATCACTATCCATAGCTCCAGGCTACAACATGCGTTTAAAATTATATGTTGACACAGCAAACCGCATTCCTTTGGTGGGTGGGGTTGTGGGGAGTCAGTTGGCTGAATGGCTGGTGTGGACCAGATTGGTGTCAACAGCATGGGGTTTCATCCCTGGTCCAGCTGGCATGGATTTGGGACCTGCCTCCTTGGCCTACCCTTGGTGGAGGACATGATGCTGTGGGTTGGACTGCATTCAGACAGAGAACTCAAGAAGAAGATTGCATTGAATCAGCTGTAAATGTAAAATAAAGCAGAGACTATTTGATGGTGACTTTATCTGTTGTGCTGTCAGATAGCTATTTGTACTGTGTTTGTTCAATCAGGTATTTGGTAATACCCATTCTTCACTGTGGCACAGTGAAGCATGACTTGAAGAGCCCCCTCTCCCTGAGAGAGGGGCTGTTTTAAAGTATCACATTTTTTAATCTTTCAGCTCAATCATCTGGTTTCAACAGGGTGGTCTCAGAGTTCATTCTGTGGTTATAGCCATCGACTTGGGAAAGGGAAACTGTGCTGCAGCAATGATCTAGTCATTTTTTAAATGGCTTTATTGTAAAACAAAGTATTGATTGAGTAACATGACACATATGCTGCATGCGGCACACGGGGCAACCAGATATCACCCTCCCACATGTGTTTTTCTCTTTAGAACTCTCTTTTCTCTCTTAAAGAAAACCTTTTGAACTTTTTTTTACATGTGGGGAAACTATGAGTAAATAAATTCAAGCAGAAAAAATAAACACTTCAACACAGCTTGATGTAGGAACTGTTTATAAATGGAGCTGGGGCATAGATGAATTTTTGGCTGATTCGCCTGCCTTGGCGATGAACATTCTCACCTATTTTGGGACTGTGTTTTTCCAACCTGGTGAGCACATGGGATTTGGGTTGCAGTGTTTATTTTATATTGGATATCTTGCTGTTCACCTTGTTGGAAACCCCTTTCGGATCTCCCGTTAATTTCTTTCTTGAAAGTTTCAGGTCCTCGATCATCTACTTTATTTCACTTTGCTTCTTTACATAACTTACCTTCTGTGCAGCATGAACTTCATCTGGGTGCCTGCATGACCAACAAAGGTGAGGGTCTAGTTCAGGGAGCTAATTTTTCAGCTGGGATTTTGCATTGTAAATAAATATTTTTGTACAAATGCATTTGGGTTCCAGCTTACTACACTGGAGCTTATGTATTGGTGGGGAGTAGCATTCAGAGCAGTGAATCATACTGGAGGAAATCCTGATGTATCTTGTGCTGTTGGTGATATTGGTGCAAGGGGGAAGGAACCATTCAGCGAAAGTGAGTAATTTCGCTATTGAGACAGAATGAGAAACATTATTGGATAAGTCACCCTTTTGTCTCTCATGCCCTCTAAATAACTGGCGCATCATATAGGGAGAGGGGAGAATGAACCAATGTTTAGTCAATAACATAACTTTTATCTATTGTTCATTGCATGTGCAGATATCACATTGTACTTCCGCAGGTAGCACATTTTCAGTGATTTGTGGTGGCACAGAATTTTTTTATTTGGGAGCATAGCAGCATTGCCTGTGGCAATGGGATGAGAAGGCCTTGGGTGAGCATATGGTTCTGATGCTGTGAGAAAGGGCATTTTCTGGGAAATGACTTCAGTGAATGGAAATGGGTGAAACTAGACGAAACAGAAGGCTTGCGGACCAGACCAATGAGGAACAGATCTTTTAGGCCTGGAAGTTATGTTTTGTGATGTTATTGAACAAGAATTTAACATACTTACATTAAATCCCTCTGTTCGTTATTTTAACAATGCAGTTGTGTGTTTAAAAAATACTGCACAATGTTGTTACTAAGCTTTAGTTTCACACTTTCTTGTCCATTCTTGAATCATTTGATTTGTTTCTAAAAATAAATTTACTCAACAGTTAAGATTTATTCTGATTTTTAACAGAATGGGGATTTAAAACAATCACGTACATATATTCAATTTTTAAAATTGCAATTGAATTTTTCCTCAGTTTATTTTTTCAACAAGTGGCATAATGTCAAGTTCAAAAGGCACATTCACCAATCGAATCCTTCCAGTTAAGGGCCATGCTTGAATAAAACTTTGATTGGAGAGAAGGATACAATATTGTAGTGCTGATTCTCTGATCCATACTCCCTTTGAGTGCAGCTCCCCAAATACAAGATAGGCAAATGTCACAAGGAGTCCTCTGATCACAAAGCCAATATTATAAACAAAGGCCCTAACATTGTACTGTGGGATATTAACATGCAAACTCTCGATGTAATTTTTTGAATTCACTCTCTGCTATCTTAGTGGAAGTGTAAACCCATTCAAAATAAATCTCTGCGGAAATAGGCAGGGAGCAAGTTCAAACAACTGCATCAAGTATTTGTAGGTTAGTACCCTATAGTTTTTTTCAGGGTCAAGTTGTTATTATAAATGTTGTATAATAGCAAACTGTTATTCCATGAACCTTGCATTAGAACTCTTGTTAAAAGCCTTCTTTTGTAAACTCTTACAATAAACCCTTATTGCAAGTCTTGTATTATTGTTTGTTTTTACAAATGTTGCTACATACAAAATACCATTAGAACAAACTATTAGCAAAAAGCTCATTTTAATTGTTGTTGCAAAGCTTGTGTGACCACAACTTTGTTGGAACTAACCTTGCATTATTATAAAAAATTGTCATAAATTTTACTTTTTAAAAATCGTGTTATCACAGACCTGACTCAGTAAGTGAGTGTGTAATAGGGGGAAAAAGGACAAGTAAGCAATTCTTTGTACAGTACTATACAAAGCACATGGTATTACTTAATTGATATATTATGGTAAACTCAGTAAGATAATAGCCCAGAGCATTTTAATAAGTTCAAATGACATAAAACCATTACTTTTTACTGCCACACTTTGAGAGAGTCAATCCCACACCCACCACTACCCCCACCACCACCCCCCACTCCCACCATTTCCCTGGGTTAAGTTGTGGAGGATAATACCTGCATTAAAAATAATGGGCTAACATGCATCATTTTTGTACTGCGCAGAGAACTCCTTCAGCGGTAGATGGTCACTTTGATCTTGGAAATCCTCCTTTTGTGAGACATAGACTAGTAAAAGCTTGATTTGCTGCACAGCAATTTTACAACATTGTGCTGCATGCATTTATTACTGATTATTTAAACTTAATGTGGGTTATTTTGGCCAAAGAATGAAAATAGGGGCTCTAAATAGGTGCTTCGTTAGTAAGAAATACTTGTTTAAAAGTCTGGTTTTAGCATGCAATTTTCAAGCTAATTAATGATTTGAATGTAACCAGAAACCTGCAGGCTTTGCATTCAAATGCTGATTAAATTGTAATAGGGCTCCTTGCACCCACTTCCACTGAAGGTGTGGAGTGCTCTGGCTAGCTAGCATACAGCAGCATTTGCAGGATCTCTTGGGTGCACAGGCTATCAGATATGGCACTTGAGGCCCTGGTAGAGGCAGTCCAGAGGAAGAGGAATATCCTATACAGCAGAGGGCTGGATGCCACCTCACCCCCACCTTCTCTACCTGGCCTCGAAATCGCCTCTTATTTCTCATCCAGATCCACGAAGATCCCTTGTAAGATGCTGAAGATCAACCACTTCCTTTGACCTGGTTACTTAGGGTGCAGTAGCACTGCACGTACTCTTTTTAGATGAACTCCTTAGAGAATTTCTGGAATAAATGCTTCTGGAGTATTGGTGAAGGCTTTGCAAAGTGTCCTAGTGTTATGGTCGCAGCCAATGTTATTCGCTGAGCAAGCCAAATCCCAGAAACTTGTCTTACTGATAATAACCTTTTTTTTATTGTACTTTGAAAGTGAGGAGAAAACTGCTGATCACAGAAACATAGAATCCAAGTCAAAATTTTAGGATTTTAAAACTAAAAGATTTATTAACAAGAAGAAAAAAAAAACATAGAAAGCCATTGTAATATCATATTACTGGCTTTCTAAGATATCCCGGAAACTGACAGACATAAGCCAATCTGCAGCCATCTGAAAGACAGAGGATAGGTGATGGAGGCAGCTAGTCCTGCCCCTGAAACAGAGAAAATGCTGACCCTATTGTTTGCCATGCAGAATGTAGATGGCAGCTCGTGCTCAGATTGAAGAGACAGAGTTAATGAGAATTTAATGGAAGATTTGCCTAGCTTGGGCCAGAGGGGAGGAATCTCCAGTGTAACTCTCACACTGAAAGTCAGTTCTGGGATTGGCAGTTGCCCAACTGGGAAAGGGAAAAGGAAGCAAGCCATCGAGAGTGACAAATAGCTTTGGACTGGTTCTAGGGGAATGAAATGGGTGCTTAAGGGATAGTGTATGATTGTTTTAAAAGTCAAATGAGGAAACCTTTTTGTAGTTTAGAACATAAGTTGCCTACAAAAATTGTGTTTAGTCAATGTTGCTTTTAGTTTAACTCCCAGCCTTAAAACTTGAAATCTTGCGTGACCCTTTTAGTCAGTCACTGGAATTCAAATATTGTTTTCAAAGTTATTGATTTCTGTGGGCATTGTAACACTACCAATGTGTTTCAGAGTTCTCCTTGACAGGTCCAAAAAAAACCCAATAAAATGGTGAACATCTCTTTAAAGAGCGCATGAAATTAACTTCAATTCTGCATTTACTCCCAAACAGCTGGGTGCTATTAGGAGTGGGGATACTTGAAGCTCTAGCTGCCAAAATGCCATGTAACCTCTTCAATGATCATTAGCAGGTATTGTAAATGGCATTCAACTGTTGAGCTGGTCTCAGGCAGCCGCTTCTAGAGCTGGCTTCAGTTCCTTTATCAAGATGGCATCTTGTGCTGAATGCAGGCTAAGCTGGATTTCAGTTTAAGACCTCACCTTGACCACCTTTTTTACCCCTTTGGGGTCTGAAGTGTTTGGTAAAAATCACCCATGCCAGGCCTGGCATGAATATTTGTTATGCTGGGAAAGAGCTGTGCAGAAGTCTGCTTATAGAATGCTCTGAGAACAAGAAGTGCTACATCAGAAAGTAATAGGTGGTATACTGTTAAAACAGAGGTCAAAACACATGTTCTGAAAAAAGAAATGTAAGATGTATCCTGAAATATCTTCATTATCCTTTGAGGGGGTGCATAGCCTAAATGTTTCGAGGGCTGGAGAAATCTTTGTATTAGGCTAATATAAACAGAGATGAATATTTGAAATTTTTTCAATTCCCCTTTCATGTTTTTTTTGCTCCTCTAAAGTTATGTCTGAAGTAAAGGAAGTAGGCTAGTCAGGATTAGTTGTCTGCCTTGTACAGGCAATTTCAAAATAAGAGCTCTTATTATGGTGACAACTGCAGTTAGTAATAGCTTGTGATGAAGTCGATTAGAAAAGACCTCAAAGATTGAGGTACTGTTGAGAAATGAGGGTGGCCAATCTGTTAAATTATATGTGCCTGCTATTGTTCTCACTGGAAGGAAATCACGGACACACACTCATAGTGACAAGAATGATGTATAGTGTGCATGGCAAGAGGTGATCCAAAAGAAGCAAAAAATGAAAAGGAATGAAAAATATTGTAATGAATAAGTAAACAGGTGTGTTTTGGCAAAGTGTATTGTTGATAAACTGTGGTAATCTGAGGTGTAATACATCTTTAAGAGAATGTGAGCAGATTGACCACTTGACTGTAAGATCCAGTAGCTGTGTAGTGCAAGCTACCATGTTAATGTTAGTCTAGAATAGGGTCTGGTTGTAGAAGCACACATCATGTTAGTGCTCTGTTGTTTGTGTAAATGAATAGTATATGCTTCATTTCATATTGGTCTCTGCATCTGCAGTATATTGTAATCGACTCACCTGCCAACAGATAAGCATGCAATCGGTTCATGAGCAAAGCAGCCTATAGTCAAAACATAACATAAACCAACTTACATAAGCTATGTATTCTATATATGAAAGAGGAGAGAGGACAATTGGGTTTGGGATAGATTTTCAAAGCTTTATATTTTGAGTTCAGGCACAACCCTGTCATGCAAACACCTAGTCCCTTTATCATCCACTGTCTGGTGATTCATCAATATGTAAATCTCATTCGACTGATATTTGTGACATGTTTGCACTTCATTTCACATCCCTAGTGTGCTGGAGTCAAGTATTGGTCGCTCACCTAGGATGTGTAAGAAAGGTGCAGAATCCTTATCTAACCAAACTGAAGTTGCACAATTTAACCTATTATGGGTTCCCTCAGAGGACATTGTTCAGTTTGATGATCCCTCAGTTTTATAGCCAATTAATACTAGATAGTCATGTTCACCTATGAGGGTGTGAACCAGTCATGGCAATTGTAACAGCTTATAGTCACCCAATTTGTTACTGTAGGAACAATATCGATAAAACTTCAAATCAACCTTGATCTTTGTAACAGTGCCTCAGCAAACTATCATCCAAAAAAATATGAAGTGTAGTCACACTACATTGGTGACATCATCAACTCTGAATGATATGCTTTATGGTATTTTTAGTCATTAAAATTATGAAGTTTTAAAGATCAATGTAAATGAAGGACCTGGCAGGGAAGTAATCTAGGTTGTATGTATTCATAGGGCAACCACTGTAGATTACCAAAGGAGCATAAATGATAAATACACTTCCAAACTCTAACCCCCCACCCTGCAAGATCCCCCAAAAATTGCATAACTACTAACTATCAGCTGTCCTCAGTAACACTTCACACACTTTACTGAATCCTACAAACAAGGTGCAGGAGTAGGCCATTCAACTCCTCGAGTCTGCTCTGCCATTTAATAAGTTCATGGCTGATCTGATAGTAACCTGAAATCTGTATTCCACCTATGTCTGATAACCTTTCACCCCCTTGCTTACCAAGACTCTATCCACCTCTGCCTTAAAAATATTCAAAGACTCTGCTTCCGCCACTTTTCAGGAAGACAGTTCCAAAGACTCATGACCCTCTGAGTGAAAAAAAATCACCTTATCTCTGTTTTAAATGGGCAACCCCTAGTTCTAGATTCTCCCACAAGAGGAAACATCCTTTCCACATCCACCCTGTCAATTCCCCTCAGAATCTTATATTTTTCAAACACGTCCCCTATTGCTTTTCTAAACTCCTACAGATACAAGCATAGCCTTTCCAATCATTCCTCATGAGACAACCTGCCCTTTCCAGGTATTAGCCTGGTAAACTGCTTCCAATGCATTTACATCCTTTGTTAAATAAGGTGACTCATACTGTACCCAGTAACTGAAATGTAGTCTCATTAGTGCCCTGTACAATTGAAGCATAACCTCCCTACTTTTGTATTCAATTCCCCTTGCAATAACTGATAACATTCTATTAGCTTTCTTAATTACTTGCTGTAACTGCATAATAGCCTGTTGTGATTCATGCACCAGGACACCCAGATCCCTCTGTACCTCAGAGCTCTGCAAACTCTCACCATTTAGATAATATGCTTCTCCTTTATTCTTTCTGCCAAAATGGGCAATTTCACATTTTCCCACTTATACGCCATTTGCCAGATCTTTGCCCACTCACTTAACCTACCTATGTCTTTTTTTAGCTTCCATATGTCCTCTTCACAATTTACTTTCCAACCTATCTTTGTGCTATCAGCAAATCCCTTCAATTCTTTCTTCCAAGTCATTTATACGAATTGTAAACAGTTGAGGTCCCAGCACTGATCCCTATGGCACACCACTTGTTATATCTTGCCAATCTGAAAAAAGAACCATTTATGCCTATTCTCTGCTTCCTGTCAGCCAGCCAATCTTCTATCCATGCCAATATGTTACCCCCATTCTATGAGCTTTTATTTTACGCAATAACCTTTAATGTGGTACTTTATCAAAGTGCCATCTGGAAATTTAAATGCAGTACTTCCACTGGTTCCCCTTTATCTACAGAGCACGTTACTTCCTCAATCATAAATTGGTTAAACACGATTTCCCTTTCGCAAAATCATGTTGACTCTGATGACTTTGAGTTTATCCTAGTGCTCTGCTATAACTTATTCAACAATAGCTCCTTACATTTGTCCCTACGACAGACGTTAAGCTCACTGGCCTGTAGTTTCCCGCTTTCTGTCTCCCTCCTTTTTTGAATAATGGAGTTACTTTTGCTATCTTCTTTTCTAATGGGTCCTTCCCTGAATCGAGGGAGTTTTGGAAAATTAAAAATAATGCATCAACTATCTCATTAGACACTTCTTTTAAGATCCTAGGATGAAGTCCATCAAAACCTGGGCTCTGGTCAGCCTGCAGCTCCAACAGTTTGCTCATCACCACTTCTCTGGTGACTGTAATTTTCCTGACTTCCTCTCCCACTTCCATTTCTTGGTTAATAGCTGCTTCTGGGGTGTTACTTGTATCCTCTATAGTAAAAACTGATGCAAAATACCTGTTCAATTCATCTGCCATTTCCTTGTTTTCCATTATCAATTCTCCAAACTCACTTTCTATAGGACCAGTGCTCACTTTGTTAACTCTTTTTTCTTTTTGAAATATTTTCAAAAACTCTTACTATGTTTTTATATTTCTGGCTAGCTTTCTGTCGTATTCTAATTTTTTCCCTCCGTATTAGTCTTTTAGTCATTCTTTGCTGTTCCTTACGTTGTGACCAATCTCCTGACCTGCCACCAAATTAAAAATTTGAGGAAAAGCACACATAGGAAAAGTTAAAACATTCTGCTAAACAAGAAATGCTGTTCACAATTATATGCTTTTTCTTTAAGTTTGTTGCTATCTTTAACCTTTCTATTTAACCACAGATGGTGTGTCTGTCCCTTGGACTTCTTACTGGTTGGAATGTATCTATCCTGTGCAAACTCCTGTTACAAAAACCATAGCAGATTTGAAGCTGCAGTTATATTTTTAATTGTGCCTGCTTTGTTTCTAAACTGGAGCTTTTTTCTTACAAGCAAAAAATGAGAACATACAGCCTTAATCCTTGCTAACTATACATTGCATGATCTTGATTAAAGGCAGTTTTCTTGAAGACCGTCCATTGGGTGCAATTACTAGCTAATGCTAATTTTTCAAAACAATTATTTTTTGCTCTGCATGTGAACCAATGTGTTTGTGCAGTGCCTATCAGGCTCAGTGTTGGGCCTACATCACTGGAAATATGCAAGTCTGTTTGAAATAATTTATTTTTACTTGAAGTCCTTCCTTGTTAGGGTCAACAGGGAGGCTTTGTTTTGATTACTGGTCCTATCAGTAGTGTTAGGCTTATCCAGCTGACTGCTCTCACAGCATCGTGTGGCTAGCTCCCACATCTGCTGTTCAATGATACAGATATTGTTTTTCCCTCCACGGTGGTTACTCTGAGGTAATGACTATTGACCTTTGACCTCTCAAGTCGAGCTCTAATCTTGTTGTGACTGCATAGCAGGTGCCTAAAGCAAAAGGGCGGGGGGAAGTGCATGTTACAGATTAGTGAGGAGGTGAGCTTTTGGCTTGGAGGAGACATGTGTGAGCGTGTGTGCATGTGTGCTCAGTGGGAGTATAGGAGGCTGGAATGGTCACTCTACAAGAACAATGGTTGCTATTTTATTGAAGCTGTCATTTCATGAAGCATTTTTCCAGTCAGGCAGAAAGAAGCTAAGTAACATCAATGCATGGTATGTCAAATAATCAAAAAAATACCATTTCTTCTTTTTCTCTGCACTAAAAACAAGCTGTGTGTAGTCAGCAGTAAGGAAAGAGGTTTTTAGTTAAGTCAGTGACACGGAATAATAAATAATTTGAATAGTTTTCTGCTTCTGTTCTTATTTTTAGCTCGCACGACAGTCTCCAAGTTAACTGTGTTGCAAATAACCCTGTTTGCATTAGTTTTCTGTTAAGGAGGCTGTGGTTCGAGGTTTTTGTTCCTTTAGTAAGACTGACCTTCTATCATTCCAAATCAATGAGCTAGGAAGAGAGGCTAAAGAAGCTCAACCTGTTCTCCTTGTTCTCCTTGCATTGGTAGTGGACAATGGGCAGAAGGTTGGCAGGGAAAAGGTGGTTGGGGTGATTTCTCATTTGTCTCCTCTCTTAGACATTTACAGCACAGAAGGAGGCCATTTGGCCCATTGTGTCTGCACTGGTCAACAAAGATCTGACTACACTACTCCCACTTTCCAGCACTTGGCCTATAGCCCTGGAGGCTATGACAATACAAGTGAATATCTAAATAAATGTTATGAGGGTTTCTGACTCAACCACCCTTTCAGGCAGTTCCAGACACTCATCTCTCTCTGGGCGAAAAAAATTTCTTCTCAACAACCCTCTTAGCCTTCTCCCCCTTACCTTAAATCTATGACCCCTGGTTATTAACCCCTCTACTAATGGAAAAGTTATCTTCCTTTTGTGCTGAAGGTGCTGGGTTTCCATTGGTGCTGGCGGCTTTCTAGTTACATGCCATTCTGTTGACAGGCTGTTCAACCAGACCTGATTCTATCTCACCAATACGACCAAACCAGATCCTGTTTTCCTTAAATGACCCTATACTGGATCATCCATCAGGAGTAGGAAGTTTTCAGGGGCAGATAGATTAAGCTCACTTGTGGTGCCTCAACTGCTGGCATGGCTGAGATCAGCAAATTCAGCATGGACTGGAAGTCAAACATGTGTTCTGACAAAAGATCATCGATTTGAAATGTTAATTCTGTTTCTCTTCTCACAGATGTTACCTGAGCTGCTGAGTAATTCCAACACGTTCTCTTTTTATTATGGGATCTTCCTGGTGTGACCAGTTCTACTGTACACAAATTTTCCAATTCAGTCAATATGAAGGGAATGAGGAGAGGGAGAAGATGGGGGGGAAATGCCAGCTGAAGAATCTGAACGCTAAATATAATTTCAAACTGCAACTACTTCGTGTGTTATTTTTAGCTTCCAGTTAATATAATGAATCTTAAAATTTCAAGTGCAAAAGAAAGCTAATTGGCCTATAGATGCCTGTATTGGTGCATGCTCTTCACTGGAGATGTCCATTTCTCTACCTATGAACCATATTATTTTTTCCCTATCTTCTTCCTATTCAAAATGCTTATCTAATTCCCTTTAAATACAGCTGTGGTCACTTATGAAACCATACTCCACTGTTTGAAAGATAATGGTCTGTGTGAAATGAATGCAGACATATAAAGGAAAGGGACAAGCTCCTAAGCATCAAGGAATAGCAGAATGTGTGCTTGTTGCACAAAAGAAAAGAATGTTGATTCTGCAAAGGGGTGAATTAGCATGAGCTAGAACAGCTAATGGGCCTTTTCTAGGTTCTGTTTTCATATTGTTAAAGGACAAATGTCAAAAAAATTACCGAAATTCTTCTCATTTTATGCTAGTTGTTCCACCGCAAATTTTAAAAGTTGCTTTTCTGGCACACTTTGAACTCCATCTCCTGTTACAAGCACTATAACATTACTGATAAATTAATTCCATGAGCAGAATTTTCAGTTCGGCAGGTAGGCATGGTTGTCGGGTCCGGGATCGGCCAGAGAATGGACTGTCGACCGCGATCAGCGCTCGACCACGAATTCACGCTGGCTGGTCAATTAACAGCCAGCCAGTGTGCAGCGCGCGCTGAAATGCTCAGCGCTGCCGGGGTGGGGGCGGGAGGAGGTTGAGCGCTGAAGTCAGCACAGGCAAGGGCAAGCACTCACAGAAAGCTTCCTGAAGGTAGAGAGCTGCTTCAGGGAGCTGAAGACCTGAACATCTTAAAGTAAAGGTCACAAAAACCAGAAAAAAGTGTCCAAGCTTCATAATCAGTCACCTGAAAATGTAGGAAATGAAAATGCTGTCCATAGAAATTTATTTTTATTTTATCATGGAAACCTCATCCCGCCCGTGAATAAAGTTTCCTGAAAAATGCAAAGGCTGCCTGATTCGTCCGCCTGCCAACTGTAATGCTGGATGGGCAACAAAAAATCTCTGATAATTGTGATATTAATGGGTTTAATTGCCCTTGTAATTGTTGGCAGGCGTGCTTCCAAGTTTAGCGCGCGCCTGCGAACGAAATATCGCACAAGTGGGCCAATTGAGGCTTGAGCAGGTCGGGAGCGCACCCACCTGCTCAGTGAAAAATTCTGCCCCATGCATTTCTCCCTGACAATCAGTCTTCAGGCTAACAATCTCCTGAATTCTCAAATCCTTGAAAACCTTAAAGCTAAATTTTAAAAATTACGCATAAACACCTCCTCCTCCTGCTTCAGGTAACATGTCCTGAGAGGGCATTGGTGACCATGGACTTCCGTTGGACTGGTCCAAAATTATACTTGGCAAAGTGCTGCAGTGGTTTGCAGTATGGCTGACCAGGAAACCTTCCTGCTCTTACCGCTTGCCATCAGGCATATTGGAAGGATTTATAGGCTGATAATCAACCCCTTTTGGCCACATTATGAACCCACTTTCTGTGGTCAACAAGTCCCAAAGTGGAACTTGAACCTGAAGCTTCTGGCCCACAGGTATAGGAGCTTCCCTACACATAAGCACACATTTACCATGACCAAGCACAAGTGTAAAAATAACGTAAAAAAAAACTTGAAGCATTCTGATGAACGAAAACACAGTGAAAATATGAACTGGGTTTTATTAAGGATATTGATTGACCCTGCTGTATATTTCCAGCATTTTTTCCTTTTATTTTGTATGTGCGCCACTTGTATCTTTTTCTTTCACTGGAACATCCACAATGTACATAAAATAATTTGGTGATATTGGTTAGCAATAGTAATGTAAAACAGGCTGTTAGTGAATTAGCTACATGGTTTACACTGCACTTGATATTCTTTTCCATGGGCCAGGAATAAACAATTAACCATGGTGTAAAATGGCCTGCTGATTTGTTCTCGGGCTGTTTGGGGTTACTGACATTGACTAATTTCATCCTCCTGCGTTTTCTGCAACTCAGTTATAACTGTGTCCACAAGATCTGTGTCCTAAAGTCTAGTCATACAAATCCAAGAAACACATTTTGAAAAGTAGAAATTTACCAATCTGTTAAGAGAATTTTATAGACAGTTTTCTGTAGTTGGGAGCCAAAGATACAATAAATGGACTATTGAACCAAGAAGTGCACATATCATAGTTGCAATAATAATTTTTTGCTTTTTATTTTGTGCCAGCAGATCCAGCGAAGGCTTGCATACCCTTGAATCAAATATTTGTGGTTTCAGCCCTACTCCAGGGACTCAAACACAACCTAGGCTGACATCTCTTGCTGCCTTGTTGGAGGTGCTGTCCTTTGATGAAGTGTAAAATTGAAGTTGTGCCTGCCTTGGTGCTCTTTGAAGAACAGAAGGGAAATTCTCCCAGTGTTTTGGCCAATATTTATTCCTCAATCAACGACATAAAAATAAATGAACTGGTTAACAGATACCGGTATTTATCTAAACTGCTGTTGGATAAATTGCTGAGTCCAAATTGGCTCCTGCATATGTCGACAAAACAACAGCCAAATTGGCTGCTGTATATGTCGACATAATAACATTGATTTCCCTTCTAAAGCAATTAATTAAAGCACTTTTGAACAATCCTGAAGACATGAAAGGTGCTATATAAATGAAAGACCTTTCTATATTTCATCCTGTTTTGAAATCATTTAGTCCTTCTTTGACAGTCTCTCCTTTGTAGCTCCTTGAACAAAGAACAGGTGATTAGGGCCCTGATATAAGGCCACCATTAGAGATATGCAAAAGCCCTAGCAATCTTTATTTCCTCCCTGAAGGAATACACCTGCTCTGCACCTACACCTAACCCTCCTGATCATTGACCTGACCTAGACTGGAAATTTGCAGTTTGGAGACTTGTAAAGATAAATTTGTCACCCTACCACACACCCCATTAAATAGTTATTAGATTAAAAAAGCAGAGCATTTGTTTGAAATGGTTTGCTTTTTGGTTGGTTATTGAGTGATAATGCAGCTTATGCAGAGTTAGCACCCAACAGTTGATCACAAAAGATTGAATTACTTTACATAGTCCAGGGTTAATACATATTGGCAGAGGTTATTTTACATGCTGCAGAACAAGCTTCAAACGTTTAGCTTTTCAGGAACTCCATATCTTTGGAAAATTTGATCCTTTATTGAATGGCCCACATTAAACCCAGTGGTAACTGTAAAAATAATTATCAAAATAATCTCTGTAAAAATCTTTCCTCATGTACTTTAAGCTTTTACCTGCCTATCTAATGATCCATCACCCACATGGCAACATCTTAGAGTGTTTCATCTCTTGCTAAGTCTAAACCTGTATTTTTTTCTTTTTTTTTGTGAATCCATGCTGGTGCTTTGGTGTTTTGTTCACATCGAGATGTCAAGATTGTTCTACCGGGTTTATTAGGTGTCTGCTGTCACACCGTTTGCTTTCCACTTCATTAAACCTGTAGCAGAGTCTGATAGAGTTGTTGCAGGTGGGGTAGGGAGCTGTGTGCTCTGCAGGATATCAGCTCAACAGTTCAGCACATTGTATGGAGCCCACTTTCAAGTCAGCGTTTGTTTAATCTGAAAGGTTTAACTCTTCAGTGGGCCACTTCAGTGGCAGACATTTAGCACCACATTTCAAAGTAAGCAATACAGGTATCTGTCAGATAATCAGGTTGTAGGCCTGCTTAAATGCTAAACAGTGAAGAGAATTGTATGTGTAGATCTTATTGTTTTTTAATATGATTTTTAAATTAATATTTAGGTGTGGAGCTTCCAGTTAGAGTTGCAGAGAAATCTCACAAGCCGTTCTGAAGAAAGGTTCCAGTTATGAGACTATTGCTGACACTGATTCAGGCCTTGTTTACAGTGGCACTGATCTGAGCCTGTAGTCCTGACAGCTTATTGGAGGAAATGGAAGTCAGATTTGTTGAGTTCATCCTCTTTTGTACCCCCATAAATGGGATATAACTGAAAGGTCCAGATGATGTCATAAACTACAATAGTAAAGCTTGAGCAATTTATACTTGTCACCTTAAGCCCAGAGACAGATTACAATCTCTGTTATTGTCCCAACTCTCTATTTAAAATACAATAAAATTAGGAATCTAAATTATTCCTTGTTTGAGGTGCTCTTTGTGCATAGGCAAGTGTCTGCAGGTTGCTTGTCCTCATCCATGTTCCGAAAATGGTATTAATGTCTTGTGATATCGACAAAAGGGTATTAACGAGAATTATTGTGCAGTGGTTTACCAGGATTTAGCCTACTCAGTGTATCTTATAATGAAAGAACTGCTAGCTTATAAGAACAGTTTAGTGGGGAGTTGCAGCATTAAAGACACAGTTCTTGGTTCGTGCTGCAACTGATCTATTATAGGATTAGCAGACCTAAGTGCTTTAACGAAAAGCAGTAGTCTCATTTGCATGTAGTTAACCAAGTAGTGTGACCCTCTGTGATGAGAGCTGATTAGATTTTCTATAAACAGATAAAGTGTAACTTGTATGAACACATTAGTTTTGCACGAATGTCCTGCTATTGATGTTCAATAAACCCATATGTATGGATTTTGCTAAATCAGTTTTATACCTTTTCTGAGTAGACTAAGTTGAAACTTGGATTATGAATTTGATTGCCAAGTAATTTCAGGTAATGCCGGTGGCATCAGATTAATCTGTTAAAGTTGTGCTAGCAATAGTACCACATTCAAAAACATCATTGTTACAAAGAATACAAAGAGTAGTTATTGAATTTAAGTTTCTTTTTGTTATTAGTTTCTCATTTTTATTGTATTCTTAGATAAACAATGACTAATGAACATTGAAAATCACATCAGGGTAAATAGCTTAGAATTCACTGAACCACTGGACAGCAGGATCAGGAGATGACAAAAGTCAAACCACTGGTCTGCTAACATATGTTACTGTTCCTTCATTGTAAGTGGGTCAATATTCTGAAATTCTTATCTAATACCAATGTGGAGCACTATTACTACAAGGATTGAAATGCTTCAGACAGTAGGTCTACCATCAGTTTCTTAGGACAGTTAGGGATAAGCAATAAATGCAAAATTTTCAACTTCAGCCACATCCAGGAAAACATATTTTAAAAAGGCTAATTTAAAACAACTTTTAAAAGTAGCCCTATTAGGAGGTACCAAGAACACACCAAATTATTCTTTCCAGGAGGCGTGCCACCATCACCTTCTCTCCCTCACACACACACACATACAGAAGTCTTCATCTGGGGCTTTCTGGCTCTTTGGGTATGTAGATGCTCTAAATGCATCTGTATTGCCATGGGCACTCACCATTGGAAACCAAATTAGGGAAATTTCCCTTCATCCTGGAAAGTCACTCAGGATTAGATAGAGGATCATGACAGATGTGCTTTGGACCTTAAATCGAGATGCACTTCACATGAATTTTCAGGATTGTCTTTGCTGCTTGGTTTTGAAGAATGATACTGTACTGAGTTGCTACTTTACAGCTACCACTGGAGTATCATGAACTAAAGTTGATATACTGACATCATGAAAGAAATTTTTCAATTTTTGAAAAGTTCATTCTTTCCTGCAGTTGACTTCACATTTAAGTGCAAGCCTTTAAAGTGAGTCATATTTAATTTGATTATTCACATCTATTTCTAAGAAAATGGCTCTCTTCTCTCCCCTGGCCACAAGACACCTTGGAGACCTCATTCTTTCCTGCCTGGGAAATCTTCCCTGCCCAATCCCTATGATATTTGTAGACTGGATTACTCATTCCTTCCTCTTCATTTCCATTTGTTCCCCATTCCTTCCTCTTCATCTAAGACTGATCTTTTCAGTCAAATGCCTCTGCTGTCCTGAAACTTTTACCAGAACTGCTTTGTCTTATTATCTTCTTGCCTTTAAAATTCTTTTTTTTTTTGCTGACTTGCTTTTGTCACCCACGTTCTAAATGACCTAATTTTTACTGCTTGGTGTCCACTCTAAGATGATTTATTTTATACGAGGATTTCCTTATAAGTACAAGTTATAACGTTGAGCTTGGTGCAGTAAGCGTGAGTCAACTACATTGTCACTCACTTTCTTTTTCTTTCTCTCCTTCAACTGGCATACCATTTGGGGAACTCATGATATGATATACAATTTCTCACCTCAGGGAAGAGAGTGTCACCACTGAGTTATTTGCTTTTTTATTTGTGAGGTTAATTCATGCACCTTAAACAAAATTCTGGCTGGGTAATTCCTCGGAGCTGCTCCCCCTCAGTTGGTATTAGTTCACTGAAAGTGAAACAGAGACCATTTAACATGGACAACCAAGGTTTCTGCTGCACTTACGTGAAAATAGAGCGGGAACTCTGATGAATTTCCAGCTTATGTAGTCTTTTATATGGTGCTTTAATACTTCTAAAAATATTAGTATAATGTATACAATAAAGCAATTAATCTATATATTTATATAATAGATGTGTATAATTTTTAATATAAGGTATGTATATTTTATATGTATTTATATCTACAAGTAGGGGTATTTAAGTATTGAATTGTTGTGAATGTCAGATTAGTTAGTTGTCCACATGTTTCCTGTTGATATGACGTCATTATGCATAGTGTGGCAATATGCGGATTCTTAATTACATACATTGATTTTGTCATTTTAAGTTTATAGATGTTTTAGTACTACAGTTTTTTGTATTGCAATGGTATTGTGATATCCTTATAGATGAGGATATTGTGTTATGAAAAGGTTGCTGTTAATTCCAACACATTCATGCCCTCTCTTGTACTCATTTTCAAACCTCATGCTTGGTGATAGTCATAGTATAGCAGATCAGGCTTGAAATTAACACTGGTCTGCTAGAGCAAGACCAGCAATGTTTAGCAATGGATGAGTGCAACTGGCCTGCTGGACCATGAGTGCAATGCAACGGCAGTGCAAGCTCAGACAACATTTTATGCAAGTGTTTGCACTACCTTTCACAAATCTCTATGTTACGGCCAGTGCACTTTTAGTTTCTAATATATTGGTGGACCAGCAGTTCATGTTTTTTTTATCATCTGCTAATCCTGCTGTCTACTGGTTCCACAATCTAAACTTTCAGTAGAGGGAGAGAAGCAAGTTACACCATTCGAACATCTTATTGTAAAAAAGAGAATCGGTTGACACAACTCTGCTGTCTCTTAATTTATTAAATTTTATTTAAGCAGTGAGTGGTGAACAGGAGCATTAGTTTGGAAGAGTTCTTGAAAGAGCCATCAGTGTGGGGGAGATAAATTATCATCATTCAAAATAAAATTATAAACTCAAAATGCTTCCATAACTATGCCACTTTAGCTTAGGCTATTGGCAATGATAAGCTCAGCAGCTTCTCCCACGAATTACCTTTGATGAGATCCACAAACTTAAACTTATTGGCAGAAACTTTTCCTTGGATGGAAGCACAGTTATTTGGATAAAAACAAAAGAATGATAGAATTAATATTTTTTGTGACCATCTTTAACAGACTCAGTGCAAAACTAATTTCTTCTGTTTTGTGCTTTCCTCTCCTCTCTATCTAAGGGAATATCCAGGACTAGGAATTCAATCTGCTCCCAGTACCCTACCCAAGTGGCCATTATTCCTGTTTGAAATGAGATAGAGATTGCCTATATTATTAAACCATATAGGACATCACACACAAGCCCAGTCAATCACCAACCAATGCCACACTTCCTAATAGTGGGCATTTGGTAGTAATGAGCACTGTGAATGTTGGTTAATCTTCTACATGTCTAGCTTGGGCACTGAAGCTAATTGTAGCTTCACTATTGATGTCATGGGTGAAATCAACTAACTCAGAACAGAATGAAGTTTAAAGCCAAGGATTTTGGTGCTGGTGTGACTCAGTACTTCACTGGTTAGTGTAGTGACCCAGCTAATGGGAGTCAGAGGAAAACTTAATTTCATATGGCTGATGCAAAGAAATTAAAAATATATATCACCTCATTTCATTAAAATTGCAAATGCAAAATGATTTTTTACATTTGAAATAGCTAATTTTAAACAGAAAATTTTGATACCAAATTTGCTCGAGCTGCCAGAGCTGCGGTGCCACCTTCATTTACAAACTTTTTGTGTGAATTCAGTTGCAGTTGCAGTGGTTGATCGGGACAATCCTGAGAAAATCCCAGTGACCCTCAGGAAAATCTCCAGCAGCAAGGATAAAAAGATGACAATTATAATTGTTGTGTTATTGTGATAATTATTAGTGTCCAAAACACTGTAAATTTTAGTTGAGAACGGAAGAGGATTTTTTTCTTTCCTGAATAATACACAATCAGAGCTTGTTTGCTGTAACTAATAGAATATGTTTTAGTCAAACATGAATAATTCTCTGCAACATATTTCTTGGTGCAGTCCATTTCCTATAGTCAAGCTTGTGTGAACTTATTTCTAGGTTATTTGAAAATCTTGGACAGGCTTCTTATCAGCTAAGCAAAATTGCCTGGATCAGTAAAGTGCATTCCTTTTTTTTTAAGTGATATATATTTTAACTTTCTTTGCATCAGTTGTGTGCTTGTCTAACTTTGCTGATGTTCAGCGAAGGAGTTGTAGTACATGTTGTGACTCATGACAATTCTTCCAATTTGCTCCGTTTGGTGAACAGCCGAGAAGCGATTGATATTTCTTCCTTTAAGTTATTGAACCCCCGACTTCTTTTACACTCTCGGAGGACCTTCTCTGACGCTGAGTGTAACAGCCATTGACTGCTGATGCTAAAAATGTGAAGTGGAAATTGATCAACCTTCTCATATTTAACATGGTTACTGAATAATATTTTTACATCAGTTTCTCACAGAATTTTTTCCGGGCTAGGCTAATTGATTTGCTTACTGAAAATGGAGGAAGCAGTACCATGTTACTCTCTCTCTCTAGATCAGATACATTCCATTAAATTGATCAATACACAAAACGCAAAACCTTGAGTGTTGACAAAACTAAATAAATAAAGATGAGCAAGAGAAAAGAAATTAGATTTATGTCAAAGAATCCTGGCAAAACACATTTAACCCTTTCACCTTTACAGTGTATGTTCATATGCCTTATGGGAAGAGGTGAGGATTGGGGCAGACAATATGGTGTAGACATGGAGAGCGTTTAATACTTTCTTATGTCCATGGTAGCCAATTCTAAGAATAAACCTTTGGAGTGCAGTGACTGAATAAATGATGATTAGGAATAGTGCTTGATTTTGAAGCAAAAATCGGAGGCAAATTTAAATAGAAAATTCAGCAGCGCTGCTGCACTTTCAGACTCCCAGCTGCCTCAAAATTTTCATTGCTCGATAATATTTGTGCAACTGTTGATCTGTTCAAGCACACTATCACCTCCACTTTTTTCCCTAGTCTCCAATAGAACTCCAACTCTCTCACTTCCCAGTCATCCCCTGGTATGGCCTCTATCTTTGCTCTCTCGAGTTCAAAAGGTAAGATCTAGTGCACAGTTGATGTAGCCAATTATCATCAGATCTGGCTGGACCACATCTGGCTTCACTCTCCTTTGCCACAATGGCCCATTACTTCAGGATCGTCCTGCTGAGCAAAGATAGCTTTCAGCCACCTTAGCTCTCAGCTCTAGGAGTTTCCTTAAACCCTTCCCTCTCCTCCTTTAAGATCCTCCATAAAGCCCATCTCTTTGACCAAGTGTCCCCTCCAGCCATCACCTCCTTTAACTAGATGTCCATCTTTGTCTGACTAGATATCCATAAAGCACCCTGGGATATCTTTCTTTATTAAATGTGTTATATAATTCCAAGTTGTTGTTGTCATCAAATCGGTCTGATTCAACTACAATTTTCCTTAACACTTGTCCAAATTTTCACTCTTGAGTCAGGAGCGTAAAGTTGGGAAAATTCCTGACTCTGCAAACCTGACTTGGGAGAAAGTGCAACTCGGATATTCAGATTTTCGTTCCGGGGATGGGATGGGGCATGGTTGCAGATGTTAATGAGAGTCGGGCCCACTGCTCCAGAAGCAGTGGAGGCAGGCTGGTTAAAAAACCTGCCTCAGTGCTCCGGGACTTCATCCCCACTGGAAAAAAAGCAATAACATCAAAACAGCCTTCAACCCTTCACCCTCATACACTCTAAATACCCCATCTATGCCAACTTATTCTACCCCATATACCATCACCCAACATCCTTTGCCCTTATACCCTTCATGCTAAATCACCTAATATCCACCATGGGTATAACTCAGGATCTATGGTAAAATAAAGTTCTAAGTGCCTATTGATAACTTTGCAATTTAAAAAATATCTAATTTTATTAAAAACCCATTCAATACACTTAAATTCCTTCAACTACATAATCCCATATAAAACAAACATTCCCTTCAAGTACCCAATCCCAATCCCAATACTCAAACATTTGTATTCATAGTCTTGCATCAAAGACTTTATAACCGCTTGGAACTCAAACTCAATTTATAGGCCTATGTATGTGATAATGCTAGACTGTGGAATCAGTCATGCAGCACTAATCCAATAACAATAACCCTCAGGCTAATGACAACAGACAGCTAGTGAAATTGCAAGAATTGATTTTTTTTTCAACTGCAGGCTGGTTTTTCTTTCAACAAGTTAAAGAGCTTGGGGGTTTAAATGCCTTAAAAGCTTGACAATTTTATTAAATTTATCCGCATTTACATACATTCATGTCTAATTTTAACAACCACAAAGGATGCCTGACCTCTCTCAAAGGGCACCTGACCTTTCCCAAAGCAGTGATTTACTCTCACAAAGGAGCACCTCACCTCTCCAAAAGGATACATACCTCTCCAACAGGGTACCCTATCTCTTCAAATAACTCAGGCAGCCTCAGACCTTTTGCTGAAATGTCTAAAGCCCCCCGGTCTTGTTCTAGATATCCGAAAAATGCAAATTGCAGCTGTTTGAAAGCAGCTGCACTTTGACATGTGCAGTAGCCTCCGTGAACCACAGATGTGCAAATTCAACTGCCTCCCGCCCACCCCTGGTGAAAATGGTGGTTGCCGGGTTCAGGGGCAGGGCTTCTGGAATTGGGGCTCTGCCGCCAAACTGGTGGTGGAGCCCTTCCCTCATTGCAAAAATTCAAGCCTCAGATTCGGATTCATCTGTTTCAAGTACAGGCAATGTCAATTTCAGTTGATAACATTTGTACTCAGCAAGATTTAAAAGGGGAATTAAAAAGAAACATATAAGGGGCGAATCTTCCGAAGAATGGTAATTACCATCGGATTGCCACTTTGCTCCTATTTCCTTACTTTGCACCAGAGCTTCAAATTTCTCACCCGGACTTGTGAACCAGGCCTCCTGAGATAAATGGGAGTTTGAGAATGCTTCCATCATAGTGCAGGATTGTCAGGAAGCCAAACCATATTCTTGTAAGTTTAAATGTTCCAAAGCCACTTTGACAAGCTAAGGAGAGAAGGTGAGTGTGTAAGGTAAGTGGGTGAGGGGATAGGGTGGCAAATAAGTGGGTGAGGAGGTCGGGAGGCATGGGGGGTAGTCGAGTGGTTGGGGGGTGGTGGAGGAGGGGGGGGTGGGGCCGAGTGGGAATTTGGAGGGTCAGTACGATAGTTACTCAGGAGATAGAACTGTTTTAAATTCTCCTAACCTTTCCTGGGTAACTAATCTGCGAAGTAAATTGAAACTATCTGGTCTCCAAGTTTAACTCAGAGTTTCGTAGGGTTGCAGACATAGGGTAGTTGCCCATTGGAAGTCCAAACTTCCCATGCAATTCCTGTTTAGTCACTGCACAGGGACTTTGGAGGGGTTCCCCAGCACATCTTGCGGGGTACCTCCAAGACATGACCATCCAGAGATCAGAAGTTCTGGGCCAATGTTCACGAGGACATTTTACTCTGAGCTATAGTTAGAAATGTAGCCAAATAACTGACACCCTTGTGATGGGTAAAGCATCTAATGTGAGTGATATGGATTTGATACCTGATAGACTATAAGTTCTCCTGATCCCACACCTTCCAGTTTTGAGTTAGATTTGAAGTGAATAGATTATTTATGGTGTCAGACTAAAAAAACACACACATTTGTGATACAGGGTACTGGAATCCAAATCTCATTGGAAGTATTTATTTTACATAGTTATCTCACACATGTGGAAATGTACATAACCTTTCCCCAGTGAATTTAATGGTTCAATTTGTTTGTTTCTGCCTCATCTGATACTTTAGTTTGAAGAAGATATTGGCAAATGTACAGGTGCTACATCTGGAAATAAAAACATCCTATATCATTCTGTCCATTCTTGTTAGCTAATTGAGTTAAGCTGTAAATTTATACTGAACACATGTATATATGGTAATAGATGGCTGGCAGTAAGCTGGAAGGCAGTAATTCAAATTAGAGAGTCCGATGCTGTTCGAAAAACTCGAACTTGGCTTTTGTGGTTTATGAATGTCAACAAAACCAAGAGATTGAATCCCCAATGTCTTACATATGTTGTGCTTATGATATTCTTGGTGTTATATAGTCTAAGTAGAAACTGAAATTTAAATTTTTACTATTTTTCTATTCATTCATGCGATGTAGGTGTCACAGGCTTGGCCAGGATTTATTGCTCAACACTATTTTCCCTTGAGAAGGGATGGTGAGCCACCTTCTTGTATTGCTGCATTCAGTGTGGTATAGGTACCCCCATGCACTGTCAGGGGGAAGTTCCAGGATTTTGACCCAGCGACAGTGAAGGAACGTTTATATATTTCTAAGTCAGGATAGTGTGTCATTGGAGAGAAATTTGCAGGTGGTGCTGTTCCCAAGTGTCTGCTATGCACTTGTTCTTCTAGCCAGTAAAAGTCACGTGTTTGGAAGTGCTGTCAAAGACTAAAAGTGTTGCAATGGTTGACAATTATATGGACAATTACATAACTGACAAAATAATAATGACTTGGGATAAGAGCAAGTAATGAGGTACATAAAGAGAATATTTATTTAAGGGCTATCAAATATATTAAGAGGAAGGGAGTGATAAAGGGATTGTGGGCTCTTCAAAGACTGATGCAAATGAGATGACAATTAACAAGAAAATGGCAGAATTGAATCAGCGTCTTCTATCCATTTTCACAGTGAAGGAAAAGGACAAAACACTAGTAGTATGAAGAATCTGAAAGTAAGTCAAGGATGAAACTCAATGGATTTAACATACAAAAAAGCCCCGAAAATATTGGGACTTGAGATGGACAAATGTCTGGGATCAAATGGCTTCTACCCTGGTGTATTATTTTTAAAAAAGTAGGTGAGGAAATTGCAGATGTGTTCATTTTTACAAAGCTCCGTTATTTACCTTAAATTAAATTGGTAGTCAGAAGCTAGGAGCAGGCCGCAGGACTGGGAAAGGACTAAGAAAGGGCCGCACAGAAGAAAAGGAAGGAAAAATGTGAAACAGTGCGCAAAGCAGTTCAGGTGACCCGGAACCAGGAGTAAGGTGTCCCAGGGAGCAGCACATGGGGAGGGGGACAGGGAGAAGATCCCAAACCAAAGAGTGGGACAGAAAGAGTTCACAGGAGAAAGCCCCATGCATGGATGAAGACAAGGATCAGAGATAGATTCCACTAAATCAAGATAAATAACAGGAGCAGAGAAAAAGGTTCCAAGTTAAAGAAAGAGCTGTGGGGAGCAGCCTTGAAGTGAAGCAGGCTTGAAAGAACCCCTAAAGACCCAAGGAGGCAACCAAAGTTTGGTGACCCATTACTGTGGGCCTTTTGGAGCATTGGTGTTCTGCTTGACGTGGCTGAAGATCTGAAAGTGTGCTTGGAAGGTGAAACTCCAGTGTATGTGAAAGCCCAGAGGAAAGGAATCTTGGAAGGCGCAGTTGAAACCTTGGAGGCGGATCCTTGTTGATGCTGTCCGAGTGGGAGCGACGTTTAGAGAGAATTCCAAGGCAAGTTTCTTCAGATTTGCAGATTGGAAACCCTCGTGAGAAAGACAGAGTTTCAGTGAGACCGGGTGGCTCCCTGTGTGACAGGCATCTGGGTGGGTTGTTGAAAAATCCATAGAATTTGCTTTGCTCACATCTGTCATTTCATTTGGAGTGTGGTGTGTCTGACCACAGATTGCCAGTTGGTTCACATGCATTGCGTACTTACCCTGAATATTAGAGTATAAGTAGATATGGTAAATTGTTTTATCTTTCCGAATTTGTATGTGTCTGTAATGATATAGCTGGGGTGAAAGAATAGTGAATATTTGAATCATTTTCTTGTGGTTGTGTTGAGATCTTTCCAACCTTTTTGTCTGGTATAATATAGTTCATTTTTTTTCTTGTTTAACACATGCTTTTTTCCTTGTGTTAAAAGTTCATCAGCAGTCTCCTGTGTATTCGTTAAGTGACTTTCCTCCATAGTCTCAAAGAAAACAACAGAAGTTAGAATCTATCAAGCCAGGTTTCACTCTGGGATCTGACTTGTCCAGGATTAACACCAGCTGGGATTGGAACGTAATCATAATTTTACATAATGCTCTAGATTCAGGAATTGTGCCTTTTGGATTGGAAAGCTATGTAATAGAGGGAAGGAGAAGCCAGGCAAATTCCTACCTGTCAGTTTTTAAACGATCAATTTTGGGGAAGAAACTGGAATCTATCAGCAGAAATAGGATAGAAGGAGCATGGAAAAGAGGCCTATCTCTGGACAGCAGCAACCTCACTCCTCCTGGCTTCACATCAAGCTTTTTTTTTAAAATGACCTTATTAGTGGTGGCTGCTTGTTAGACTGCATCTATGCCATGGAAGTCTCAGCAGACCATTTGTGCTATTCATTTCCAGTTTCCCAGTGGGATCTTAAGTAGATATTAGGCTCCTCATTAACATACATAAGGAATCTAGCACCAATTTTAGGTGGACACTGAGGATGTCTGAAAAATCACCCTACTCAATATGCTGTTAAATGGAATCAGGTGTCCTTGGGGCATACTCTTGGCTCCCTTAGGGCACAATTTTAGTTCTGGACACTGAACCCCGACGGTGGGGCCATTTCTGGGTCCTGATCAACCCTGTGTTGGATCCACCCTGAGTTGGATCCACCCTGAGACGCCTGACGCAATTTCAAGAAGATGGCCAGTTAGTGGCCAGATGGCGTACTTGCTGTCCAATTAAAGACAAGCGGCAGGCTCCAGAGGCCATAGGCTAATAGGCCCTCCAGCACTGAAAGATCGGCAGCTCCTCCATCAGAGCTGAGCGTCGCTGATAAGAGAAAGAAAGGGCACCTCAAACTGGAGGCATCCTCTGAAGAAAATTGTAAAATAAAAAGAGGCCTCAGCTGCCAGACCTCCATTATGGAGTCAGTCGGCATCGGGAGAGTGGCCTTAAAAGGCCCTTTAATTGACTTATTTGGCTACCTGCTGCTTGTGGGAAGGTAGCTGTTAGCTCCCCAAAGTAGCTTGTTCTAAAATTGCTTGGCTACGCGAACATACCAGCAAACAGGCATGGTGGCCGGTAGTGGGAAATTGCTGAGGCGCCTGCCTCTGGTCCTGTCTCTGTGGCCGAATGAAAATTCAGTGCTTTTTTGCCGAAAGAAGAAGGAAACAGCAATGTTCAATTTCTGCGTAAGTGCAATCCAACAAATTGCAAGCCAGAAAGCTAACACAAGGCACTTTACAGAAGTGCGATTAGAAAAGAGTGTTGACCTAAATTTTGGAGAGATTAGGCAGTATCAAAAAGCTTTGTCAAAGGAGTGGACTTTAATACAGGATGGAAGGGTGGATACATGGAGGAGTTTGAGGAGAAAATTCCAGGGAGTTGGATCTAGGAGCACAGTAGCCAATAGTGGGACAAAGGAAGGGAACAATGTACTGCAGATGGGACCAGGGGATTTTGGTGGAGGGGAGGGTTGCAGCACTAGAGGAGGCTGCAGCGAGTGGGAGGGAGGAGGCCAGGGAAAGATTCAAACATAACAATGAGAATTTATTATATAAAGTTAATGACAGACAAGGAGTCAATGTTGGCCAGCTAGGATAAGGCCAATGCATAATTGGCATTAGGTCTAGGATAGGATATGCATTTTGAATGGGAGTCTGAAGTGATCAGGCCAGGACCAGGTATATAATGAGGGCAGTGGTTTTTGGGACAAGTTTGGTTTGGTGGACAAGGAAGAAGGGAGAAAACAGTTGGGTCATCGGAATGTATAGTGCCTACCTTGAGATGAAGAAATCCAGTGGGAGATGGAGAGCGCAGGAATTTAATGAGGCAGTTAGCAATAGAGAAAAGGCACCTCGTGTTGCCTTGCTGTCAGTAAAGTCATGGAAGATCTGGTAGTACAACATAATTACATTGTTATGAGCAAATGAGGAGGGATCGAATGGTTCCCCTCTTTGCCATCTCCTTGTGTGACTGCAGCAGGTTGGATTTGTTTGAAAAGGATATACTTGCCAATTTAGTGAGTACTTAACTGTTATGTGCTGTGATCACAAAAGAACCAATATGACAGGTTTTCTTAATGAAGTTTAATAAAGAAAGAAGTTAGCTTTATGAAACATAAACTGATCTAAGTAAACTATTAAAACATGCACTGACTTTCGCATTCACACACACATAAATACAAATTACAGAGCGGGGGATGACAGCTTGGCCAAATTAGAGTCCATAAAAAAAAGTAAAAGATTATACAGGGTCTGTAGTTTGGTGACTCAGCTGGCTTCAGGCTGAATTTGATGTTCTCGATGCTTCCGACTTAAAGATGTAGACAACTGAATTGGCTATTCTTCTGGTAGAGCTGGGTTGGACTCTTTGAAGAAATCTCTATCTTCAGCATGGCACCTTTGGATGATCATGGTCAGCAAACATGACTTGAAGCTTCGATAAAACGGCTTCCTGTACATTGGGGAGCCAAACGCAGACTGGGTGACCGCTTTGTGGAACACCTTCGGTCTGTCTTAAGCATGACCCAGACCTTCCTGTCGCTCAGCATTTCAACACAACATCCTGCTCTCATGCCCACATGTCCGTCCTTGGCCTGCTGCATTGTTCCAGTGAAGCTCAACACAAACTGGAGGAACAGCACCTCATCTTCCGACTAGGCACTTTACAGCCTTCTGGAGTTAACATTGAGTTCAACAACTTCAGACAATGAACATTCTCCTCTATCTTCACCCATTTTTATATCCCGTTTTTCAAAATTCATTTTTATTTTTTATCTATTTATTTTTATTCATTGTTTATCCCCTTTTTCATCCCCCCCTTTATTCCATTTTTGATCCCTTTTTTCCCCCAACACCACCCCTCCCCCACCCCATCCCCACAAGGGCCATCTGTTACTTGTTCATGTTGTTCTTTTCATAGTGCTTACCCTTGTCTTGTTATTATCACATCCTGCTTTCTTACCTTTGCCATTATCAGCACCTTTTTTTCACATTTCTACTTCTCTGTAGCTCTGAAGAAAGGTCATACGGACTTGATATGTCAACTCTGTTTCTCACTCCACAGATGCTGTCAGACCTGCTGAGCTTTTCCAGCATTTTCTGTTTCTGTTTCAGGACTTGAAGCTTGCTATGTGGATTGGAGAAAAAAGGAGACAGGAGGACCCAGTTCTTCTCCCTAAGTTTTTTGTTCTTAGTTCTGCAGAGAAAACATGTGCTTAAAACACAAGGTTGGCCTGTCCTTCCTTCTCCAACTGCCAGGGATTACAAAAGACATAGAACATGTAGTAACTATTTGGCCTTTTGAGCCTGCTCCACCATTCGATATGGTCATGGCTGATCCTCTATCTCAATGCCATATTCGTGCTTTCTCTCCATACCCCTTGATGCCTCCAAGATCCAAATATTTATCAATTTCTTTCTATCTGAATATACTAAGTGACCTGGCCTCCACAGCCTTCTATGGTAGAGATTTCCACAGGTTGACCACCCTCTGAGTGAAGAAATATTTCCCCATCTCAGTCCTAAATGGCCTGCTCTGTATCCTGAGGCTGTGGCCCCTAGTTCTAGACTCCCCAACCAGAGGAAACATCCTCCCTACGTCAAGTCTGTCTAGCCCTGTTAGAATTTTATACGTTTCAATTAGATCCCCTTTCATTCTTCTAAAGTCTAGTGAATACAGGCCTAGTCGAACCAATCTTTCCTCACATGACAATCCTACCATCCCTGGTCATGGAGTCATAGAGGTGTACAGCACAGAAAAAGGTCCTTCAGCCCATCGAGTCTGCTATTCTAGCTATTCTAATCCCATTTTCCAGCACTAGGCCCACAGCCTTGTTAGCCATGGCATCACAAGTGCACATCCAAATACTACTTAAATGTTATGAGGGTTTCTGCTTCTTCCACCCTCTCAGGCAGTGGTATCAGCCTAGTGGACCTTTGCTGCACTCCCTCTACGGCAAGTACATCCTTTCTTAGGTAGGGAGACCAAAACTGTATACGATACTCCAGGTGTGATCTCACCAAGGCCCTGTATAACTGCAGTAAGACATCCCTACTTCTGAACTCAAATCGTCTTGCAATGAAGGCCAACATACCATTTCCTTCCTAATTGCTTGCTGCACCTGCCTATTTACTTTCATTGACTGGTGTACAAGGACACCCAGATCCCTTTGTACATCCACATTTCCCATTATATCGCCATTTGAATAATAATATACCTCTCTGTTTTTCACACTGAAGCATATAACTTCACATTTATCACATTATACTGCATCTGTCGCGTATATGCCCACACACACCATTTGTCTAAATTGCCCTCACAACTCCGCTCAGTTTTGTTTCATCAGCAAACTTGGAAATATTGCATTTGGGTCCCTCAGCCAAGTCATTTATATATTTTATATATATATATATATATATATATATATATCTCTAGCTGGGGCCCAAGCACTGATACCTGTGGTACACCACCAGTCGCTGCCTGACACCCGGAAAAAGACCCATTTATACCCACTCTGTTTCCAGTCTGTCAACCAATTCTCAATCCATTATCCACATATTCCAAGTGTGATTTGATTAACTCATGTCTGGAAGCTAATTTAGCCAGGATCCCATTGTCCAAGCGATTAGTCTTAATGGCCCATCTCCAACAGTTAAATACCTCAAGTGATTGTCATAGATGCCTTGCTAATGAGACAGGAGATGTGAGTCCTTTACACTCCACTGAAATCTTTGTCTTTGGTTTTTGCAGACACTTACTCTACTCCAATGATTTGCAATGTGGAACATAAAGTAATGCAATTTGGGGTTAGCCATCTTGAGCTGTGAGTTCAAATCATTTTAGTCTCTTTTTTTTTAAAAGTTTGATTTTGAAAGTTCAATTCAAGTTTCTAGCTGGTGAATTAAAAAATCAGTATTTGACTTAAAGCACATCTTCATGACAACATATGGTCTTTCTAATCTTGTTGAGAACACATATTTTGGTGTTTTGACAAATCAATTTGCGACAGTTGCATTTTACCAAACCTTTAAAAAGACCATTGCATCTTGCACCTTTCTGCTTTGTATTACAGTTTCACATTATCAAGCAAATCTTGTTTTTGAAATTTTTCCTTGCTATTAGAAAAGAAACCCAGAGATTTTACTATCAAATACATATGTCAATCCCTCTGAAGTATATATTCTTCATAATTAGTTACAGTTTTGTGGTAAACAGCCTATTTAATTACAAAGAGCCGACGCTACCTTTTCTTTTAAAAGCCTATAAAAATGTTAGCCAGCCCTTGCAATTTTGTTTTAATATTGAGTGGAGACTAATATCAAGGACATTATCAATGGGACCATGTTCTGCTTGGAATTGCCTCATCCGCCGGCAGGATGGGCTGACAAAATGAATGCTTTTTTTTCGTATTTTGAGAAATGTATCATTATTTTTCTTGTTTGAGGATATGGGAATTAGGATGAAATTGAGAAAACAGAGTCTGGAATGTAGATGTTTTTGAGCAGAATTTGGCTGCGGACTCTAACGTCTGTTACACACATGGCCGTCTCAACACGGCAGGTGGCTCAGTACAAATGCTTCCTAGACTGGGCACTACTAACTTGGCTTCTGTCTCTGAGAACCTAACATGGATTAACCCTCTAGTGTCTTCTCCTTCCCCTAGTTCCATTCATTAACACAGCAGCAACACTAGGCATTTTAGCAACATCTGGCCAGTCTGTAACTTCAGAACTCATACGTTAGCTTAGGCCCAGGAACACATGACTAAAGGCAGAACTGATGCTTCTGTGAGTGGTTGTTCATGAAATACAAAACTTAAAGTCAATTATGAACATGGGGATGATCAAAAAGATATCCAGTCAGTCATCATCTCCTCTTTAAAGTTATTTTTGACTGTTTATAATTTGTTTTTTTTTGTTTTATGCTCTTTTTGACGTAAAATTAATGACATTTGCATTAAACACAATTAGAAGTGAACTTTAAGTAAGACAAAAGGTTTTTCGAATGATTTTTTGGGTTTTAAGTAAAATAAGATTGAGCTTCAATTCAGTTCATAGTTCCTTTCAGTCCTCAGCCTGTAATTTGGCACAAAATAGGTGCTAATGTAGAATTGCAGTCTGGAAGCTGGGTGTGGGAAACAGCAATGTCAACTGATACAATAGAAGATGCTTTTATGAAGATAAAGGATGTCAAGGTACCATAAAAGCAACTTTACATTGTGTATGTGCTACTTGTAATGCAGCAATGGTTGAAGGTGACATTGGATGCCAAAAGTGGAAGTGTTACATTCTTCCAAGTTGACATATCTTATTTTAACAAGCAAAAATAAGAATTTCAAACCTGCAGTAATGAAGGATGTTGATAGGTTGAATAGGAAAAGGCTATTTTTTTTCTGGTTGTGTAGTCAGAACATCAATTTAAAATTGGCACTAAATGAATGAGGAAAAAGTTTAGGAAAAATGTCTTTACACATAGGGTTTACAGCCACTTACTAGTACACAACTTGAATATTGCTGAAAAGAGGCATTTTGCCAAAGCTTATTGTCTTGGTCTCATCAGGACAAATACAAGAATGCCAAATTTCAAATCATGACAGCAATTTATACTTCAGGAGAAAAGGGTGCTGATTGGTTGGCTAGTCAACTGGCCAATCAATCAGTACCCTTTTCTATAGTAAATTGTAGTGATCATTTGAAATTTGGCATTCTTGCATTTGCGCTGATGAGTGTAAGACAGAAAGCTTCGACAGCATGTTTCTCTTTTCAGTAGCGCACTGTAATGATTATAAGTTAAACCATTTCTTACTGTTATGGGGATTATGTGACTATAGATGAATCAGCCCTAAGCACGGGGAATCTTAGGGGTGGTGCTTTTAGCCTTGGTCTTGGAACAAGTGTGTAGCCTCACCAGGAGTCTATAAATAAAGTTTATTGTTTCTTCCAAGAAACTAACCGTGTATTCCACGTTCGTTACAATTGGCGATGACGATAAATGGCGCTGATGCAACACCTCGCCCTGCAACTGTGAGTATTCTGATATTTTAAGGGAAGAAAGAAAAGAAATATACTCACCAGCAGTGCCTCTCTTTGGCAGAATTGACTCATCCATTGAGGACTGGAGTCAGTATATTGTGCGATTATGTTTCTACTTTGTAGCCAATGAAGGAACAAAAGGCAATTCTCCTAAGTGTCTGTGGGAGCAAAACATACAACCTAATCTGTAGCTTGACTGCTCCAAACGCACCAAATTCCAGATCCTTCGCTGAGCTAGTAGACCTCGTGAAAGGACATTTTCAGCCTAAACCCTCCGTGATTATGCAAAGATTCAAGTTTAACTCTCGAATAAGGGCCCTCGGTGAGTCGATCGCAATGTACATCGCGAAGTTAAAACAGTTAATGGAGCACTGTGACTTTGGTGATGCTTTGAATGACATGTTGCAAGATCGTTTGGTTTGCGGCACAAACAACAACACCATTCAACGCCGTTTATTTACAGAAGTTGAAATCGACCTGAAGCACACTATGGAGATAGTGCTAGCAGTGGAGAGTGCTGAGAGGGATTCGCATACTTTTTAGAGTGTGCAACATGGTGCTGTTCTGCAGCTAGGATGGGAACCTGCCGCCGGGCATGGTGCAAAGGTCAGGGGTGCAGGACATGGTGCCTACCACTAGAAAAACAAAAAGAAATACCGAAAGCCGTTCACCAGTGACCCAGAAGTTAAAGTACTACCGTTGTGGGGGAAATTGTGCACCCAAAGTCTGTAGGTTAAAAGAGGCAGAATGCCACCACTGCCACAAAAAAAGGCATGTTGTTAAACAGTGCAAGGCTAGATCAAGACAGCCATTTAGACAGCAGGTCAAGTTAAATGAAATGCACAATATAGATGAGCCAGAAGTTACTGAGGCTGATGTTTATTCCCTACACAATCTGAAGGCCAGGAAAACTGAACCAATCACTGTTACGCTTCAAATAAATGGAAAGCCTCTGCTCATGGAGGTTGACACAGGAGCATCGACCACAGCGGTGGGCGAACACATCTTTAAATTCCTCAGAGAAGGTACCCAGCCATTGAGTTTGGAGAAAATTGCTGCTCAGTTTAAAACATATACAGGAGAAGCAATAGAGTTGAAAGGCATTGCCTCTTTACCTCTATCATACAGGCAGCAGACAGTTCAGCTGCCAATAATTGTTGTAACTGGAGAAGGACCAAGCCTTCTGGGCTGCAGTTGGTCTTTTGGAATGAGATAGAAAAACCAAATGACCTTCACAGGAAGCAAGGATCTCTCTGGTCAGAGTTGGTTCCATGGGAAAATCATGAAAAGAGGCTAAATGAATACAGTGCCACTCTGAACCAACTGAAGAAACAGTTGGAAGAAAAAAGTCAACTATGTTCAGTGTTCCAAGAGGAAGCCAAAAGATACAAATGAGAGACAGAAGAATTGAGGAATCAGTTGATTGAGACCAAAAGAGGCAACAGAAGGATAAGTCATGGAACTTTCCAAGATGCGAATGGGTAACTCAACCCCCAATTTGACCAAGTTAAGAGCTCACCAGAGAGAAATTTGGTTGACTGTGAAATCAAAATGAAGGATGTTACAAAACCCTTGTGGCAAACACAAAAAGAAGAAACAGAAACCAAATCTGAAAAGCCAATAACCACTGTTAGGATTGTTTAGTGAAGGTAAGGTGACCTCACTGATATCCTCTGCTAGAATTCAAAGATGGGCTTTAATTTTGTTGGCATACGAGTTCACTTTTTTATGTGCCATCCAAGTGTGCATATAGCAAATGCAGATGCCCTTAGTTGTTTCCCTTTGCCAGATAGTATTACTTGTGTTGAATTTCCTGAACTCCTCACCAATCTGTGCGAGACAGATAAAGAATTGGACAAATCAGGATCCAATTTTAACAAGAGTCCATGAAGAAGTATTACAAAAATGGTCAAATGCACAAGTCTCTGAAGAATTAAAACTATTTTTTGTATGTAGATCTGAACTGAGTTGTCAAGATGCTATCTTGTTTTGGGGAGCAAGAGTCATTATCCCTGTGCAAGAAAGAGAATCATTATTGGAAGAACTTCATAGTGTGCATCCTGGTATTTCAAAAATGAAGTTATATCTGGTGGCCAGGTATCAACAGTGATATGGAAAAAATGATGAAACAGTCTCCAGTGACAGCAACAGTAGAAGTTGCCCGTTTCAGTTCCACTGCATCCATGGGAGTGGCCTGGTTGACTCTGGGTTAGACTATATATAGAATATGTAAGTCCATTTTTAGGTACCATGTTTCTGGTGATTTTCGATGCACATTCAAAGTGGATGGACATGTTTGAAATGAGATCATCTACGTTGTCGGCAATCATTGAAAAACTGCACCAGAGTTTGTGTTAATGGTTTACCTGAAGTTATTGTGTCAGATAATGGTATGGCTTTCACTAGCACTGAATTCCAAAGGTTTGTGAACCTAAATGGGATTAAACATGTCAGAACAGCATTGTATCATCCCTTGTCCAATGAGTTAGCAGAAAGAGCAGTACAAACCTTTAAAACAGGCATGAGGAAACTATCAGAGGAAATGTTAGAAACACATATTTCAAGATTTCTGCTCAGCTATCACACAACTCCTCATGCGACCACTGATTTAACACCTTCAGAATTGTTAATGAAGCACCGACTTCATACGAGATTGAATCTGGTATTTCCTAATTTAGAGAGGAATGTGGAGAGAAACCAGAGCAGTCAGAAAGTGAATTGTGACGTTCACAGTAAAGGCCAAGAGTTTACTGTGGGAAAGACAGTTTTTAAACGGAATTTTGCAGTTGGACCGAGATGGGTCACTGACAGAATCGTCTCTGAAGCAGGACCTTCGACTTGATAAGATAAAGTGGAAAACAGGATTGTTAGGAAACGTGAATCATCTGAGAAGTCGAGAAACCCTCCAACAACCAGTTAATCCACCTGAAATCAAAGTTGAAACTTCAACTCCTGAGGTACCAGATCAACAAAGAATAGACATACCTGATGTCTCTGTTGAAGTAAGTAATTTTTCTGAACTGCCATTGTCTAAGGACGTCACTGATGCTGTAGTTTCTGTGCAAATCAATCCAATGGAAGAATAGTAGAAGTGGAGTTGCGTCGCTCTACCTGAATCCAAAAACTACCTCAAAGACTAAATTTATAATGGCATGAGCTATATATAATTGTTTATGGGTTAAGATGTTTTTGTAAATAAGAGGGTAAAACAAAATTAATGGGGGAGGAATGTAATGATTGTAAGTTGAACCATTTCTTACTGTTACGGGAATCATGTGACTGTATAAGACGAATCAGCCCTAAGCACGGGGAATCTTGGGGATGGAGCTATTAGTCTTGGTCCAGGAACAAGCATGTAGCCTCATCAGGAGCCTGTAAATAACATTTACTGTTTCTTACAAGAAACTAACCCTGCATTCCAAGTTTATCATATGCACATAGGGTTGTTAGAACACAGAATGCTTTGCCACATGTAATTATTGAGGCCAAATGCCATTGCATATTTTCAGGGAAGTTTGGATAAATATTTGAAAGAAAGAAAGGTACATGGAGCAAGTCTGGAAATGGAATTGTTTTGGATTGCTGTCAGAAAGAGACTTCAGAGACTTAAAGGGCTGAGTGGCTATTTTTGCGCTGTGAACATGAATGATTAGAGAGCTGTTAACATTAACTTTACAATAGTAATACTAGGCATGGTGCAGTATGAACCGTACAGTAATATTAGTCACAGTATTAGGAACATTTCAAGGGGATGACCTTAGCTAATTTGTTTGTTCCAATGTTTAACAGCTAAACTCAAGGTTATATGCTCCTCAGAGGAATCCTACAAATTGAATTATTTTATAAATGAATTAGCCTTCCTGTGAATTTGTTTTTAGTTGAACTAGTGGTGTAAATACATGTAATTAAAATTCATGTACTCAGCTTTGCTAGTACTTCAGAACTTTTATTTCTAGCGCTTACATAACACTTAATGTGGTGAATTCCGCCCCCCCCCCCCCCCCCCCACCGAGGGAATCTAGCAGGCACAAGTTGGACCGCCAGTAATCATGCCAAGAGGCCTGGTCCATTTTGAGGACTGAGCTCCATATGCAACAGGATGGCAGGATGAGGCTAGAAACTGAGCGTACCAGTGCCTTCTGCGGTTCCAAGTCATCACAGTATAAGTTGATCCAGCTGGCCATCAGACCAGCGAAAGGTACCGATTATTAGTGGGGTAGATCTTGCCTTTGTGTGATTTGTAAAATGGGTAATAGCCATTCAATGGTCCGTTTTACATCTCTACCAATTGAAAAGCCATCAAATTGCACTCATGATTTCTATGAGTGAAGCTGGTTTTAACACCTTGTGTCCTGGCAAAATGAAAGAACATCATTAAGCTAAGTATTGCTAAAAGTAATCCTTTTTTGCTACTTATTATTTCCCGCATCATTTGCTTCAACAGATAATGATTCTTGCCGTTATACATACAGCAAATGGTATTCCACATCAAATAATTTTTACAAGAGAAATAGCTTAAGCTTTTGTTTACGGTACAACTGAACGACTCACTGCTTATGTTTTTTTTGTGTGGAAAAACACATTCCAGCATACTTAAAACAAAATCCAATAATTGTAATCTTTTAAAATAAAACAATAAAGACAACGGATGACTCGTATATAGGTGTGATTAATGCACAGGATTTAACAGTAATCTTTTCATACTGCTGCCTTAGTTTAAATCAATACATCTTTGTATTTGTCACATGCTCTGAATGAAATGCTCATTCAAATGCAATTCAATAAAAATGTTTAAGTACTGTACCAAATAATCAGCCTGAAATGTGAATTTCAGATGTAGCTTTGGGGTATTAGAACATGGGGCCACAACAAACTGGAGTTTAGGTGGTCTTATTATGTACCTGTTTGTTTTTTATTACTATTGCCCAATGATATTAATATACCTGCACTTTACAAAAAGAGTTTTTGATAATCAGAACTTCTTCCCTTCTATTACTTTGAAATTTATAAGCATGATTATCATGTACATATTGAGCAGACCTTCAGCTTCCCTTTCATCACATTAAAAATTGTCAGCTTTGAGTCCTGATAACAAGAGATTTCTAGAATCAGAAAGAGCAGGGGAAGTATTTTTAACCAATCCTTCGCTTCTGGCTTCATCTGAACCATTGTAAATTGGTGAATCTGAAAGGATATAAAATGCACAGTTGAGTGCTTTTTGGAGATATTTTACAACAGAGAATAAGATACAGTATGTTGCAGATGTTATGGGCTACTGGAGGAGTAAGTTTAACAGTGCATCTGAGAGCCTTAACAATTTTACAGAGTCCTTTTTACTTACTTCACATAACATGTCTTTTGAAATTTTCTTATGCTTTTGTATAGGTCTGTATGATCATATTACCTTCAGTTCTTGATCCATTAAAAAAAATCTTCCCAGTTAATGCTCAATAAGGGTCGCTTCACTTCGGAAGGGATTCTTCCTGACTGCCGTCAATGCTACTACTTGATTGATTCAGCCACTCAGGCTGAGGGAACTGAGTGTGTCAGCTTTCCTATTTCTCTTTCTGCGCCAAAATACCCAGCCAGAGTAAATCAGTGATGCTTCAACAATGGGTTGATAAAATTCACTTTCGATGCTCACAGTCAACCTTGAATGTCAGGAAGCACTTGGCTTCAAGGTCATGATTGTCCACGTAAGATTTAAGCACATTCTCGCTTCAGGTGACCAGTTGCTGATATATCTGGAAGACAGGTTCCTTACAGGCTTTTCCAAATTCATGGGTAGGCAGAACCTGAGAACGGAATATATTTTGGGGACCGGTACATGCATGCTTAATTTCAAGATGACTATGGGTGGTCAGTCTGCTGCCAGTTGTGCTGCAAGCCCATCCATTGTAATTTTCAATCTAGCCTTGAAGGGAAATTAGAGAAGGCTTGCCAATGGACATTGTTTTACTTTTTAGTTTGGTGCTAGAAGTCACTAACCAGACCTATTACTGTTATCTTGAATTGGAAACTCTGCTGGATAACATTTCACACCAATATACTTTAGTAGGGAGAATTTTTTTACACAAAGTTGTTTTAAAAGTATCCCAGAAGAACGGTGTTTTACTGACATGTTTAGAAATGTGCCTTGTCTTTCTAATTTAGCTGTTTGTCAAGTGAGAATATCTGGTGTTTCTCTTTGTTTTCTTGAAAATAATATCAGGCAGTACCTCCGATGGCTCTGTAGGTGCATCCAATGAGTAGCTGACTGAGTGTCCTAGGTTTCAGAGCCATCTGTGCTGTGAAAGCTCAGCCAGGAGGATGGTAAGGGTGCTCAAATTGCCATCAGGGATAGGACATGAGCCAACAATATTTTCATGGAAGAACACCTCAGGGTTAGTGATAGTTACAAAGTTAGAAGAAAACAAAAAGAAAAGTGGGGAAGACCAGAGCCACAATAGAGGAGATTTCTAGCAGATATTTAAAGCCAGGCAGAAAGGAAAATAGTGGTTTAGGCAGAGAATCCCAGAAACCTGGACATATTGACAGAATGATCAGTCTTCACTTGCAGAGTGATGAAATAGAGAACAAATAGTAATCTGGTGTTAGGGGAACAGAGGGTGCAGGCTACAACATATAGTTGAAGATATTGCTCAGAAAAGGGGAGAAAGGCTGTGGGGGGATTTGATGGGCGAGGATTATGAAATTGATTTTCTGGACCACATGGAGTCAATCAATGAAGCTTTACAGGATGGAATGATGGATTTGCAGGATTTTATGCAGGAGAGGACACAAAATTAGAGTTCTAGGTTAGCTTTTGTAAAGCACAGGTGGGAAATTCAGAAACCAATCCTTGAGATGTTGTAGGGATGGATTAGGGATACAGTGGCAGTAGGAGGAAGATAGAGATGTATGCTGGCAATATTTCAGAGGTGAAAGTATGCAATCTTGGTGACAGACAGGATATGAGGTTAGAAAATCAGTTCATGATCAAACACAATACTGGGCTGTGCACCTTGATTTCAGTACGAGTGAACAGCCTTGGAGGTTGATGGAATCAGAGCAATGTTGATAGGAGCCAAGAAAGGTGGCTTTGCTTTTGTTAACATTGAGTTAAAGGAAATTGCAACTCAATCAGGACTTGAAGGTAGACAGGTAGTTGTATAGAATAGTTGCAGCCTTGGAATTGATACTGCTGGTGAGGCAGAGTTGGTTGTTCTTGATGCAGAAGCTGACCCTGTTGAAGCAAGTCTATGAAGGATAGCATGTAAATGAGAAAGGCCAAAATGATCCAAGAACTGAACATACGAATTAGGAGCACTGTGTGTCGGTGGTGGAGAGAGAGAATGTTTGTGGGTGTGGTTCCAATCAAGGAGGCTACTTTGTCCTGGATGGTGAGAAGCTTCTTAAAGGGCACTCGGTTCTTTAAGCCTGCTCCGCCATTCAACAAGATTATGACTGATTTGACTGCAACCTCTTGCCTACTCCTGATAACATTTCACTCCCTTGTTCATCAAGAATCCATCCTGCTCTGCTTTGAAAACATTCAAAGGAACTTGGGAGTAAATTTGAGGAACAGATAGAGAATCAGAGGTAATATAGTGGCTATGTTGGCATAGGCGGGAGTGGAACCAAGGAACAGTGATGCTGTGGAAGTGGACCATTGTAGAGCGTTAAATGTGGCAGAGATGTGGAGAGTAATGAAGGAACAATGAAACCTGTTGGAAATATGATTGTGGACATTGGTCAGGGACAGCATCAAGCTGTGATCCCACTCCTTCACATGATACAATAACCTATCAGCATTAATTGTCAAGACACACACATTAATGAATGAGCTCTTGCACAAGGTATGACAGCAAAATCATCAAAATGTGTCCAGTGCGGAATCAATGGTGTAGATTTTCAAATTACCACCCAGGCATAAAACTGGGTTTGCAGATTCAAAATCCGTTACAGTAACAACTCAATTTCCATTCCATTTACTCCATTCCATTTAAATCAATGGAAATTAAACTCCAACTGGTTTTTATAATATGCTGCCCATCCATAATACCAAATTCATGCCCAGATGATAAATTGAAAATCTAATCCAATGACCTCAAGAGAGGAGGGGATAAAATTTGGAGGAGAAAGAAAAAAATTCAGTCCTACGCAAGAAATTAAAAGGATAAGCAAAAATAGATATAGATATAGAAATAAAAAGGTAATTGATGAATATTCTGCAGATTTAGACAGAAGTATATGAAGATACCCTTTTTTTTTATTCATTCATGGGATGTGGGCTTCACTGGTTGTGCCAGCATTTATTGCCCATCCCTAGTTGCCTTAAAGAAGCTGGTGGTGAGCTGCTTTGTTGAACTGCTGGAGTCCATGTGATATAAGTATACCCACAGTGCGGTTAGGAAGGGAGTTCCAGGATTTTGACCCAGCAACAGTGAAGGAACGGCGATATATTTCCAAGTCAGGATGGTGAGTGACTTGGAGGGGAACTTCCAGGTGGTGGTGTTCCCATTGATCTGCTGCCCTTGTCCTTCTAGATGGTAGTGGTCGTAGGTTTGGAAGGTGCTGTCCAAGGAGCCTTGGTGAATTCTGCAGTGCATCTTGTAGATGGTACACACTGCTGCTACTGTGTGTCGGTGGTGGAGAGAGAGAATGTTTGTGGATGTGGTGCCAGTCAAGGATGCTACTTTGTCCTGGATGATGTGAAGCTTCTTGTGTGTTGTGGGAGTTGCACTCATCCAGGCAAGTGGGGAGTATTCCATCACACTCCTGATTTGTGTCTTGTAGGTGGTGGACATGCTTTGGAGAGTCAGGAGGTGAGTTACTCATTGCACGATTCCTAGCCTCTGACCTGCTCTTGTAGCCATGGTATTTATATGGCTTGTCCAGTTCAGTTTCTGGTCAATGGTAACCCCCAGGATGTTGATAGTGGGGGATTCAGTGATGATAATGCCATTGATCTTCAAGGTGCAATGGTTAGATACTCTCTTGTTGGAGAGGGTCATTGCCTGGCACTTGTATGGCACAAATGTTACTTGCCACTTGTCAGCCCAAGCCTGGATATTGTCCAGGTCTTGCTGCATTTGGACATCGACTGTTTAAGTATCTGAGGAGTCAGAAATGGTACTGAACATTGTGCAATCATCAGCGAACATCCCCACTCTTGGCCTTATGTTGGAAGGAAGGTCATTGATGAAGCAGCTAAAGATGGTTGGGCTGAGGACACTATCCTGAAGAACTCCTGCAGTGATGTCCTGGAAGTGAGATGACTGACTTCCAACAACCACAACCATTTTGCTTTGTACTAGGTATGACTCCAACCAGTGGAGAGTTTTCTCCCTGATTCCCATTGACTCCAGTTTTACTGGGGCCCCTTGATGCCACACTCAGTCAAATGCAGCCTTGATATCAAGGGCAGTCACTCTAACCTCACCTCGGGAGTTCAGCTCCTTTGTCCATGTTTGAACCAAGGCTGTAATGAGGTCAGGAGCTGGGCATCAGTGAGCAGGTTATTGCTTGGCAAGTGCCAGTTGATAACACTGTTAATGACTCCTTCCTTTACTGATGGGGCAGTAATTGACCGGATTGCATTTGTCCTGCTTTTTATGTACAGGACATACTTGGGCAATTTTCCACGTAGCTGGGTAGATGTCAATCTTGTAGCTGTTGGCTCGGGGCGCGGCAAGTTCTGGAGCACAAGTCTTCGGTACTATTACCAGAATATTGTCAGGGCCTATAGCCTTTGCGGTATCCAGTGCCTGCAGCCATTTCTTGATATCACGTGGAGTGAATCGAATTGGCTGAAGACTGGCATCTGTGATGCTGGAGACCTCTGGAGGAGGCCAAGATAGATCATCCACTTGACCCTTCTGGCTGAAGATTGTAGCAGACGCATCAGCCTTATCTTTTTCACTGATGTGCTGGGCTCCTCCATCATTAAGGATGGGGATATTTGTGGAGCCTCCCCCTCCAGTGAGTTGTTTAATTGTCCACTACCATTCATGACTGGATGTGGCAGGACCGCAGATCTTAGATCTGATCTGTTGGTTGATTTCTTCTGGCTGTTGCTTCACTTTCACATGTGCTTGTAGTTGTTTAAAGTTGTAAACATTATAGGAAATATATGTGCTGTAGGACTTTTCGCTGACTTCAAGGTCTTTGCACAAACCAATTGCTCCCAGACAAGAGTGCATAAGTAGCAATTCCTTTTGGAATACAGTATCACTTGAAGAATGAACAGAGGTCATGCAGAGCAGGATAAGCTGCTGGAAGAGGGAAGAGTAGAAGATGGGGAAGGACTCTCAGCAGGAGGCCATATCTGCTCAGATTGTTCAGAGAACAATTCTTCGACCTGAAGTTCAGTGGAGAAAAATTTGAATGTGCCTGTGCTTGAGTATGGAGGTCCTCTGAAATCTGCCAACTGATGCACTCAACACTGCAACCTCAGCAGGGCAAGGATAGCATTGCCAATGGTTGTGGAAATGACTGTGGCAAGAAAGTTTTATGTGTCTGGCTCCTTTCATGCTCTGTAGCTTTTCCTAAAGGAGATCACTGACATTCTGCATTCATTAAGAAGTAATTACCAGAGACAAGCAGGTGCTGCAAGCATGTGGCTTCACTGGGATTGCAGCCTACCCTATGGTATTGGGTATATTGACTGCATGCACATTGTTTTGCGAATGTAGCATGTCAATTCTGCTTTAAATTGGAACCACTCCTTCAATGTACAGCCAGTGTGTCACCACGGGCTATGAACCATGTAGGTCAATGCCCGTATCCTGGCTGCAGTCATGTTTTCATTCTGTGGCAGTCCACTGTGCACCTGTATTTGAACCACCATGGCAAATTAGAGGGTAGCTACTGGGTGACCAGGCCAATATGGCTGATGACTCTGATGCACAATGCAGGCAGACATGTGCAGCATGCATACATTGAAATCTATATTGCCACATGAAATGTGATAGATTTACTTAGCTTGCTGACCATTGCAACATCCATTTTGGCACAAAGCAAAAAAAAAGCCTCCAAAACTAAATATTGCAAACCAAATTTATAAATAAAATTATCCACATTGTGTACAAAACTCAACTAATCACCCTTGTGCATTCCCTTAATTCCTGATCTCCATATACCTATGAAGTCCTAGTGTTCCTATGAAGAATCACCCCGTTGACTGCAGTATAGCTGGTGGAAGGCTTCTGATTTTCAGTGATGAGACAGCATATGGTCTTGCTGGATGTTCTTGAACAGTTCTGGGCCTATTAAACCTGTTTTCAGACTGCACCGTCTCATCATGGGTGTCAGCAGTCTGGACTGCTGGCTGCCAGGCAGCAGAAAGGCACGCGTGCAGTGGCAGTGGTGGGAGGAGGATTGCTGCCTTCCTCAGACAAAGCAATAACACTCCCACTGGGCAGCAGTTGAGCAATCCTAGTAATCCACTGGAGATCAGATTGGTGGACTGCAAGCCCCTGTGGATAGTACGCCACAGCCATGATGGCAGCAACCTGAGCTTGCATGGTTTTGGTTTGAGCTCCCGCTGTAACACTCAGTTCCTAGTGGAAGCTACTTGTGCTTCAGGGGAAACTGAGATATTTGTCATCAGATGCTCTATCATGCTTGGGTCCAAAAATGTGCTGATGAAGCTGGCTGTCACATACATGCTGGAAAGGATGGACACCTAGCTCTGTGCAAAACCCTGTGTCAAGTTGGTGCTCCATGCTACTGATGTTGACTGCAGGTTCTCTGGCAGGCGTATCCATGGGGGTTAGGACATGCCGGCCTGCCTGTCCCCCTCTGGTTAGCTTCTGCTGCCTCTGCGCCACCTTGTCCTGCAAGTGTTATGATCCCCTTGGAGACCAACAAACCGAAAGTTTTGAATTTACCAAATGACCCCGATGAAAAGCCAGTTGACATGAGTTCACTTTATATAACTTATATCTTAACAATTTAACCAAAATCATCGTATATTAAACATGAATTATTGCAAATCGCAGTCAATTTATATTATAAAATACACCTTAAGTAGCAGATAAATAAAAATAGACCTCACAGGCTTACTGGGAAGTCCACTGAGCATATCTGGCACCAGTTCCAGCCACAAGATCCTTCAAAGCTCTGAACATGTTCAGGTAAAATTCCAATCTTTTTCTTCAAGGGGTTAGCCACCACTTCTCACCTGACAGCAGCTTTCCTCCTCCTGAGTTCCATGGGGCTGCTCTTCACCAAAATGGCTCTTTTTCTTCTGCTACTCCTCTTCCTTTCTCCCTCCTGCCCCTCCCCCTCCTTCCTCTTCATCGTCAGACCTGGCCACCTGACCCATTAACATTGCACTCCCGGTCATGTGGTTGCGGGTTTTTGTGCTGTATTAAATAAAATGCTCTGCCTCCTTCGATGTGCTTCGCTGTACTTCAGTTGCTGCCTGGCTGACGTCTTACCCCAGAGGCATCTAAATCTTGTTTCCTCTGGAAATGAACTTGAATAAAGCTCAAGAGTGAACCCTGGTATAAAGATTTGATACTAATACCCTATATTAAAAAATGTTTTGGTTCCTTGCAATGACCTACCATCAGAGGATGAGGGATGTAATTATTCTTATTGTATTAAATGATCGTTAATGTTTTTACCTATTTTTGTAACATTTGAAAAGAATTACCAACTTTAATCTGTGCATTTTCTGGAATCCTGTGTGCATTAGATAAAGTACCTACAAAATTGCTGCTTAATCAATTAAAGAGTCACTTGAATTACATAAATCGTGAATTGTAGGCCTTTGCAGGTATGAAATGTGTGAAATTTCTGTCAAAAATGGAGGGGAGCACACATTATGTAAAAGAAGGTTTATATATTGGCATAATGTCAATGGAGATGATGGAAAGCACATGGTGAAGTGTCATCTACAATGTGAAGGAATAAGCTATCAAAATCCACAGTGTGTAGCAAGCTATCACCCAGGACATCAACATTGACTTGCGGATGAGGGGAATCCGGATGCCGGAAAGGCATCTGGAGCACTTAAGGAAAAGTGCCAAGGTGAGAGATTACAATAAGGATGCATAAATATTCCTGTCATCTATGGAGACCTCGACATGCATAGATAGCTGGTAACGATAGTCAGAATAGATGTTAGATGAGTTTGCTTGTGTACTTAAACTGAATTGATTCAATAATTTCCTGCAAAAGCTACAGAAAGGTAAATAAAGAATGTGGCTCAGATCGGTAAGAACAGTCAAATAACAAGACTTGAGCTGAAGTCTGACCATAGTTATTCACACATATAGCTTACGATTATAATATACTAAGTTAATTCTCAATAGCTACAGTTAAACTGATGCTTGTTTAGTTCAGAGAACATAGAATCAATTTACTCAGCCTCTCATCATAGGACACCCCTTTCATCCCAGTGGCCAATTTCGTTCATCTTCACCGTACTGCCTCCAATGCAAGTATAGCCTTCCTTAAAAATGGAGAACAAAAATGCAAACAGTATTCTTAATGTGGCATAACCAAAGCCTTGTTCAACTGTAGCAAGATTTCTTTATTCTTGTATTCCAATCTCCTTGCAATAAAGGCCAATATTCCATTTGCTTTCCTAATTGCTTGCAGTACCTGCATGCAAAGTTTTTGTGTCCCTTATACGAGCATACCCAAGTCCCTCTGAACATCAACATTTACAAGTTTCACACCTTTGAAAAAAATTTTGTTTTTGTATTCTTACAACTAATGTGAATAGCCTCCCACTTCCTCACATTTATATTCCATCTGCCACCTTGTTGCCCACTCACTCAACCTGTCTATATCTCTCTTTATATTTTTGTCTATAATCCATTTGACCCTACTCTCTGCTTTCTGTCCATTAGCCAATCCTCTATCCATGCTAATATATTACCCCCAACTCCATGAGCCCTTACCTTATATATTAACCTTTTGTGTGGCACCTTATTGAATGCCTTTTACATCTACTTGTTCTCCTTTATATATCCTACTAGTTACATCTTCAAGCTAATAAATTTGTTAAACAGCATTTACCTTTGGTAAAACCATGTTGATTAGTTCTAATAGTACTACGCTTTTCTAGCTGCATTGTTAAGACTTCCTTAATAATAGATTCCAGCACTTTCTTGATGACTGATGTCAGACTAACTGGCCTGTAGTCCCCTGTTTTCTCTCTTTCTCCTTTCTTGAATAGTGGTGTTACATTTGCTAACTTCCAATTTGTTGGGATCATTCCAGAATCTAGGGAATTTTGGAAATTGCAGTGCATTCACTATCTCTGCAGCTATCTCTTTTAGAACCCTAGGGTGTAGGCAACAGTTCTTGGGGATTTTTCAGATTTTAGTCTCTTGAGTCGCTCCAGTACTTTTTTCTTTGCTGATATCAATTACCTTAATTTCCTCACTCTTATTAGCCCCTAGGTTTTCCTGTATTTCTGAGATGTAACTTGTATCTTCTATTGTGAAGACAGACACAAAATATTTGTTCAATGTCTCTGCCATTTCCTCATTCACCATGATAAATTTCTTCTGTCTGTGCTTCCAAAGGACTACTTTGCTATTCCCTTCCTTTTTATATACTTGTTAAAGTTCTTACATTCTGTTTTTATATTCTTGGCTAGTTTATTCTCATACTGTTTTTTCCCTTGTTATCAAATTTTTGGTGGCCTTTTGCTGGTTTCTAAAACACTGCCAATCCTCAGCCTTACTATTATTCTTTGCAACATTATAAGCCTCTTCTTTTAATCTATTATTGTCCTTAACCTCCTTAGTAAGCCACAGATAGATCTTCCTTGCTGAGTTTTTGTCTTTCAATGGAATGCATTTTTGTTGAAAATTTTGAATTGTTTCTTTCAATGTTTCCCATTGTTTATTTACCACAACTATTGGTCTATTTGCCCAATCAATCTCAGCCAGTTGTCCCTTCATACCTACGTAATTGGCTTTGTTTAAGTTTAAGATTCATTTTTATGATTGGAGTATGTTGTTTTCAAACTTAATTTGGAATTCAGTTGTATTATGATCACTATTTCCCAGTGGATCGTTTACTATAACATTACTAATTAACTCTGCCTAATTGCACAACACTAGATCTAAAATAGTTTTATCCCTAGTTAGTTCCACAACCTATTCCTCCAAGAAACTGTCATGAAAGCATTCTACAAATTCATCCTCCAGACCACCTTTATCGCTTTGATTGGTCCAGTCTACATGAAGGTTAAAGTCACCCACAACATTACATTTCCTTTGTTACAAGATCTAATAGTTTATTGTTTTATTCTAAGGGTAAAACTACTGTTATGGGGCCTATAAACTACTCCCATTAGTGTTTGCTGACCCTTGCTATTCCTTATTTCTACCCTTACTGATTCTACTTCCTGATTTTTTTGAGCCAAGATCCTTTCTCCCTAATGTCTTTATGTCATCCTTTATTATCAGGGCTCCCCCTCATCCTTTTCTGTTCTGCCTGCCTTTTTGAAATGTTGTGTACCCTGTAATATTTTTCAACCTTAGTCACCTTGTAACCATGTTGCTGTAATGACAATTAGATCTAAACCACTTATCTCTATTTGTGCCAGTAGTTCATTTATCTTATTTCGGATGCTCTGCTCCAGCAGATTAAGTGACTTCAATTTTATTTCTTTAACTACTGTTCCCTGCATTTACCTTATTCTCTGCACTATTACTGTTAAACTCTCTGTCCCTTCCTGTCCCACTCAGCTTGCCTTTATCCACATCGATATTCTTTTATATTGCTTCAACTTTTATCTTTGGATTTCTAAATTCCCCTTCACCAGAACCCTCCTCCCAATTTGTTAGTTGAAAGTCATTTTCCCCTACTCTGACCATGGCCATGATTTTCCGTGCCCATCGGCATCGGGCATGTTTGAAGGCACGAGTGGATAATATGGCGTGATCGGTTTCATGACGTCGTGAAACCAGTTTGCGATTGTCCGCTCAGCCCGCTGATGGCAGACCACATTCTCTGCCATTGGACGTCAGGAACTTCATTGTAATACATCAGCATATCATTGTTGGGCCACCCTGTCGGAATCATTCTGCCCCTGCTGGGTCATTCACCCACATTAGTGGGAAGACAGGCTGGTGGACAAAAGTCTTGACAACTGTGATGTGCAGAAGTCGGGACTTACCACCAGGGCCTCGTTGACATCGTGGACATCCGAAGAGCAGACGATGCTGGAGCCAGACACCGAGGGCACACTGGAGGAACATTCATGGCATGCTGATTGGACTCTCATGCACATGGCTCTGCTGTGAAGCAGCGCACGGATGTTGGATAGTCACCGTTGATGCTCACAACGGATGATGGTCGAGGGAGTGGGAGAGGAAGGTCTAGGATCGGCTGGGAGAGGAAGATGTATCGAATGGGTGAGGTTTGGAGGGGGGAATGAAGGTGTCTGGGTGGGAGAGGTTGGGAGTGGGGGATGAAGGTGTGGGGGGATGAAGTTGGGAGGGGTGAATGGTTGGGAGGGGGGAATGAAGGTGTTTGGAGGGTGGTTGTGGGGGAAGGAGGGGGTAACAGGGAGAAGACGGCAACTGGGGAAGTAGGTGTAAGGGCAGTGGAAGGTGTAAGGGAAGGAGTGCGGAGAGGGGAGGAAGGGTGGAGGAAGAAGTGTGGCTGGAGGAAGGAGTCAGGAGGGGGGAGCAGACTAAGGGTGGAGGAAGAGGTAAGCGTGGAGGAAAGAGTCAAGAAGAGGGAGGGACTAAGTAGGGCTGGAACCTGGATGGGGAAGGGTTCCAGGGGGCAAGGGGTGCAGATGGGGGAAGGGGTGCAGAGGGCGGAAGTGCCAGGTGAACATGCACAGGAGGGGTCGGATAGGATCATGTCTGCCTCCTGGGGAGTGGACTGAAGGTGGGAGTGGTATGGAGGAATGCTAAGAATGACCGAGGGCAGAGTGAAGCGGTAGGGTGGGAGGGTGAGGGTTCGATGGTATTGGTAGAAGGGATGGCAAGGGTGGTTGGTGGGTACCTGGAAGCAACCAGGGGGTGGGAAGGAGGAGGTCAGGGAGATGAATGTGGACGGGGCTGGGATTCTCGGGAAGGAAGGGAATGTGCACATTCACCTGGACATGTCTGAAGGAAAAAGATTGTGGCTGGTCGGTCATGGAGGGGAGGTGGAAGGTGATATCCGGTGGGTCAAATATGATGGGGGAAAGGAAATGGGTGGCTGGGGGAGGGTAAAAGATGGCGGAGCTGATGATAAAGTAAATCCAGACCATGCTGTCCAAATTGAAAGAGAAATGAGAGTCGTGGTGGGTGAGATCACGTGCTGCATGGGGCTGTAATCATTGGGTGTGTGGAGATGCAGGTCAGTTCAGATGGACAACTGAAAGCGAACCCCAGCAGGCAGCATTGAAAATGCTCAGGACATTGAGGTGAGTGTGATATGTGAAGGATCCATGTGCATAGGAGAGTGCTTGCATGAAGCTTCAAAAGTCCCTGCCACACACACACATTTTTCCCTCCAGAATCACTTGTGGGCCAGCTGCTCCATCTGCAGTGATAGAGGTTGAGGGGTCACAGGCAAAGGGGACTCAGAGGGAGAGGACGGCCTCTGAGATTCCTGAATGGATGATCCTGGGGTGTCCAGTGTCGCTCCTCCTCCCCTTGGGTGTCCGAGGGTCTCAGACTGACCCCTTAACTGGAAGAAGCACCTGGAGGGACACCGAGGTGCCCCATTTCCCTCGTGCTGCCAATGCAGTTACTCGTCCATGACTACCACAGTGGAGTGCAGATCTGCATGCATCTCTGCGTTCTTCTGGACCAGGGTCTCCAAGTTGTCCACTATCCTCTCCATGGAGACCTCCATACACTCAAATGTGAACACTACTGCATCAAAGAGCAGGCGGACGCACTCCTCTGATTTGCATTCAACACTGTTGATGGCTTTCAACAACCCTGTATGAAGTTGCCCTGCCTTCCCTGACTCTCCAGGATGAGTTGGAAGGCCAAATTCAGAGGTTCATCATTTGACTCCTACCTCACAGATGCCTCCTCCTCAGCAGTCCTCCAAGTGCCGGGGAGCTCGGCTGAACCTGCCTCCTGCTGAGGACACGTGTCCGTGCAGTGACCACCAGATTGTGAACCTGAGCATGCTCTAGATCTAGGCCCCACTGAGGTGTGTTTTTTCTGGGCTGGTGGAGAGTGTGGTTAAGTGCTGTGACAGGTATTCTGGGCTGCTTATTTGCACCTCTTTGCTGGAGGAGGTGTCCTCTTGGCTGCAGATGAGGACATGGATGGAGCTGAGGGTGTTGGTCCCTTGGCAGAGCTCCCTGTAAACCAACGTAGAGATCATTAGTGCATGGCAGCAGAGTCAAAAGCAGGAGAGAGAGCACTCACAGTTGAGTTGAGGGAGGGATGATGTGGTAAAGGATCCTCAGATTTGCCGCTGACCTCACAGTTACCACTGGCAGGGTCCACATCCTCACCAGTCAACACGATGGCATGCTCCTCAAAGTGAGTGAGGGGCCTAATGCGGGCCACACCACCCCCAGTCTGTAATCTCTCCCTACTGATCTCAGCAGGCTTCTCCTACATGAAAACAGATGGAGAGAGGGATGTGAGCAGGACACATGGCACTGAATGGAATGTTTGTGTGGTGAGTGGCTCCCCAGGACACTGGTCCTAGTGCAGCTCAGGTGAAGACCACCTCAACGGTACAGCTCCCTCTTTCCCCACTAGTGGTGTCAGTGGTCCATCAATTGAAACCCATTTCCCCTGCACCAATCTTTCAGCCGTGCATTCATCACTCCGACCTTATTTACCCTATACCAATTTGCTTGTGGCTCAGGTAGTAATCCAGAAATGATTACCTTTTTAATTTAACCATAGTTGCGCATACTCCTTCAGCAGAATCTTTTTCTTAGTCCTACTCATGTCATTAATACCCAATTGCCTCTCTAGTCACAACCAGACTCCTATCTATAGCTGCACCTCAACAACTGACTGGAGATACCTCTGGAAGCAAGTATATATCTGCAGCCTGAACAGGCTACTCCTGGCACACAGAACAAACTGGATCTACGACACCTTGAAATAGATGGCCAGCTGAATCATAAACATCTTCATAGTAGTCCCATAAGAAAGCATCCATGTCTAATCCAGAAGGACCTAAAGTAGCAGAGTAAATCTTTTGTGCACACTCATGTCTTTTTTCTATCTTCATCTCCATTAGGAAGTATAATTAGTTCTGTTGACGGGTCATTTGGACTCGAAACGTTAACTGTGTTCCTCTCCACAGATGCTGCCAGACCTGCTGAGTTTCTCCAGGTATTTTTGCTTTTGTTTTGGATTTCCAGCATCTGCAGTTATTTGCTTTTATTTTATAAAATAATTAACTTGTTCTGGTGGCTTTGGAGACAACTTTTCATGAGTCTTGTGAATTCAAACTGATTTCTTCAGCTGCTGTTCTGCCTGATGTCTGATAAAGAAAGTAGCAGCCAGGTGTATTGTAAAAGTTGGGGAGAGTGTTCAACAGTCAATACAATACTGTTTTCAAGAAATCAGAACTTCAAAGTAAAGCGATGTAAATACCATAGCACACTAATTCACGTGAGGCAAAGTGTGGCACAGGAGTACATTGTATTAACACACTCTTTACCTTCACTATTTTCAACAAAGACAGAATACACTGCATTAAATTTTGCTTTCAATGTGTACTTTCACAACTCAGGAATGTTCAATGATACATAACAGTTTTCCTGAATGAAAGTAGCTGAAATGTGTGCTGCCTCCTGCAGCGGCTGCTGAGCCTCTGTTACCTCCTCATTTTTCTTTTGATCCTCCACCTTTTTCTCCCTCTCTTATCCCATGATGTGGCTTATCATCTTCCAGAAACATGCCTTTTTCAATAACTTTTTTATGCACATCACTACCATTCTGGCAACTCTCAGGTGAGATTGTAAAGTATCCCTGGTACAGTCCAAACATTTGAATGATTGAGCTTGCAAAATCCCATAGCTTTTAACAATATACTGTCTTTCAAGTGTGCAATGAGCAGTGTTTATAGTCTTTGATGGGGGCAAAGATGGGTGTATCTGGGTGTCAGAACAATGTAGGTTTCAAAGGATCTAACCTTCCATTTGTCTTCGCCTTAGGATAAGTAGAAAGCTGACAATTCTCATAAGATATCAAGACCATTGGCAGTCCCTACAAACTATGCATTCACATGCATAACGATTTAGTGGCACCTGATTATTTATCAACTCTTACCTGTTTTTGTTGATGAACATCACCTGTTGCACAGGTGCTCAAGTGGGTCCGTGGGTGCAGTCAGCGCAGTCCTAAGTCCTGAGCAGACTACCAAATCCAGAAGAAACTTGCCACCCTTTGCTGCTGTTGTTGCATGTTGGAATCAACTTTAACATATTCACCAGCATGTCGAAATAAGGTGGTTGTAATGCAGTGATGAGCAGCAAACTGATTCTTTCTATGGTCCCTACCATCGTCTGGAACTGACTGTGCAAATAAGCTCCAGGTACTGTAGCGCAGTGGTCATGATAAAGGAGTAATAATCCAGAGGCAAGTTCGATTCCCACCATTCTTATTCATACATGGGTTTTGGGTGTTGTTGGCAAGGCCAGCATTTATTGCCCATTCAGCTAAATGTTTGCATTCAGCTAATTAAATAAGAAGTAAATCTGAAATAAAAAGCTGGTATCAATATTGGTGACCATGCAGCTATCAGATTGTCATAAAAACTGAACTAGTTCACCAATGTCCTTTAGGGGAGAAAGCCTGCCATCTTTATCCAGGCTGTCTATATGTGACACCAGGTCCACAACAATGTCAAAACCACTGCGGTAAATGACTCACCTCCTGAATCCCCAAAGCCTTCTACCACCTACATGGCACATGCCAGGATTGTGATGGGATATGCTCCACTTGCTTGGATGAATGCAGCTCCAATAAAATTCAAGAAGCTCAACACCACCCATTCATAAAGCAGTTTACTTGATTCCATCCACTATCTTAAACATTCACTCCCATCACCACCGATGAAAACACTGCAGTAATTCACCAAGGTTTCTCTGACAACATGCCCCCAATCCTCAACCCTCACCATGAGGCAGGCACATGGGGACAGCATCACTTCCAAGTTTCACTCCAAGTCACACATCATTCTGATTTGGAATGATATCTCCTTTCCTTCATTGTGGATGGATCCAAATCCTGGAACTCCCTGCTTAATAATTTTGTGGGAGTTTGTCTACTGCACAGACTGCAGCAGTTGAAGGCAGCAGTGCTCCATCACCATGAGGGCAATTGGGGATGGGCAACAATTGCTGGCCTTGTCAGTGATGCCCACATCCCATCAAGCAATGTTAAAAAAAGGTTGAGCACCCTGATTGTTTCTGATAGCATGGTAACTGATTTTTTTTGTTATTCATTCATGGGATTTGCTCTTCGGTTGCTGGCCTGGCTCCTGAATATCGTATAATTCGTGTGTGGTATCCTTGCTAAGGTGCAATCCTCACACTTTGCTGCACTGTGAGGTCATGCTAAGTTTGCTGCCACTGGTTGACTGACTGCTAACATATTTATGGATTCTGATGATCATCTTAAAGTGATCTCAGATTGCCATGGTTTTTTTTGACACTTATCCTTCTCACTCTTTTCCTCTATGTGATTTGGTATACTTTGTTTCGGCTTTGCAACTGTTTTGTTGTCCAGTGAAATATTTTATTAAAAAGTCTACAAGGTTTTCAGAGAGCTGAACAGAATTGAACACCATTACTTCATACATTTACACCTATCCCAATAGAATGTTAGGCTTTTAAGTTTAAAGTCTGAAACAAAGTGGGGAGGATATGAAGGTGGGAGGATGTAGGCCTAGAAGTTACATTGCTCAGCACCCTTTATTTGGGTGGTAAACAGGCACTGAAGAATCCAATATAACAAATGGAGCTGTAACTTCCAAGCTCCATAGCGTCGTATTGGGGGTACCCCAAAGATGCACTGCAGAGACTCTTTCAGAAGTTTCTAGGTGAGGTCTGCATGGCAATTGCCCAGAAGTGCTAACTTCCCCTGGGTAATTGCTCTGCATTGGGAACCACCGAAAATGCGATTAAAATCACAAACTTCAGATGGTTCTGACTGGGTTATGCCAACAGTTATCCAGAAAAGATTGGAAAGATTAAAAACACTTCTAAATTTTGTGTAGCTATTGTACAGACCCAGACCGACACACTCTCCACCCACTCCCCCAACATGGTACTCCTCCCACACCCCTGACACCCCAAGGGGACTCCCCCCACCTTCCAACTATCTCATCCATAGGATCCCACCCATGGGGTACCCCCACCTGCACAGGACTCCTTTCTGCCCTGGTGGGCCCGACTCTCAACCCTCTAACTCTGAAGCATGACACCTTCCCTCTCACCCCTCTCCACTGAGGCCCAGCCTGAGGCCTGACACCCATGGGCTGACACCCACCCACACCCCCATCATCTCCCCAGGCCTGACACCCTCCCCCCATATTCCCCAAGGCCTCACCTTCACCCAGCTCCCAAGACCCGACACCCCCCCCAACACCTGCCGGATGCAGGACCAACTCTACCCAACCCAAGGCCCAACCAGCCCCCCTGAGGCGGGACCCGCACCCCCCTGAGGCCTGGCACTCTCCCCCACAACCCCACCCCTCCCATAGCCCAACACCCACCCACCCCCAGGCCTGGCCCGGTCTGACCTGACCAGAGGCCCAACCTTCCCCCCCACCCAAGGCCCAACACCTTCCCTCGACTTCTGATTCCTCCTCCCCGAGGCCTGACACCCCTTGCCAACCTCTGCTAGCCTCCCGGACGTCCAATTTATACACCACCTCTCCCCCTCCCCACCACCACCCCTAAATCCTCTCCACTTACCTTAGACACTTCCTTTCTCCCTGGCCTGTCAAGGACCTTTAAATTTCACTGGACCTTTAAACTTACCTGGTTTATGGCAGTTAGTGCTGTAATAAAAGGTGAGTGTCCTCCTTCCCTTCGACTCTGCTACATTTCAACACCGGGCTCCAGGGATACGCTGCATTGCTTGGATCTCGCACGGGTTGAGTCGGAAGGTCGGACGAGATAGGATTGAAAAAAATTGATTTATGTAGTTGAGCACAGAATGGCAATCTGATGCCGATTGCCATTCCAAGGAAGTTCAGGCCTATGGCGCATGCACACTCGTTTCATGCTGGTAGAATGTCACAAGATGAACTGGCAAGGGTGTATGCTATGGTCAGTTTTTTCAGAAGTAAAATGACCGAATGGCTAGAGGTGACCACAAAAAAGATTATTTTCAAAAATTGCTTTTCCGCAGGTGGAGCCAGGAGGAGCCCCTGGATTCACTTTGTAACTGCAATGCTAGTCACCTCTCGCGTCCATTCTGATCATCTGCCACCCAACCGAGACTCTGCGTGACTGCCCTGGTGCAGATGTTACTGCTGGTGATCTTCTGCCTCTTCATGCCCACTGCAGTGCCTCCCAGCAGGCTACTCTCAAACTCATGACTGAACAAGACCAATTTTGTGTGGTCCTGATACAAATCAATTTTGACGTAATGGTTGCTGCCACTGCTGGGTTCATGTTCGAAGACAGGTACAAAGTAGTTTCTCGGCCATTGTATCTGGTGGCTTTCAGTTAATGTTTTGGAAGTGGATTCTTCCGAATTGGGCTGAGCCTTCCTGTGGTCATTAAGAATTTTTGCCCTTCAAACAAGATAATTCTTATCCAAATACAAATTCATGAGTGGTTGTCAGTGCACATCAAGAACAGATGGCTGTGCACAGATTTATAAACAGGAGGCTCCACATGGCAAAATATATAGCTTTTGAACCTGAACAAAATCATGTTTATTGTAGAACTACATGCATGGGATTGAGGAATGCAGAATGGAAATCTCTACATCACCATTTTTGCTGATATTACAATAAGACGGTTTTGTTACCAGCTGGTCATGCTGTATCAGTGCATCTCAGCAGTAACATCTTGTTTTCAAGCCAAGAATTCCTGACAACACACAGAAGCTTTAAATGGCTACTCATGTTGCTGCATGGTATAATCCAAATGAATTTTACTCTGTCAATAGTCTGGAGGTTAACTTCCAGCAACCTTGACATCTAATCCTGCAAAGTGACTGATACTAAGGAAATTCTGAAACAAGCACAACTGCTATCGGGAAAAAATTTGAATTTCAAGCTGTATGCAAGCTGGTTCCAACTTTCTCACTGACCAGAATGCTTAAGAAGGTACACTCTTGCAAGCCTTTCCCTTTGGCAAGAGAAGCTGTGACAGCTGAAATGCTGAAGGAATAAAGTTTAATGTTGTGTGGAAGGGTTTTTCTTTGGTGGTAATGCACAAAAGGTAATTGAGAGTGGCTATTCTGGTGTAATGTACAGCTCGGGGCTGCAGGGGTTGTATCGCCACAAAGGGTCTCCATTGTACTCCGTCTGCAGTTGCTCAGGTTACTGGCTGCATTGTTCCTGCAATTTGTTCAAACAGTGTCTTAAAGGAATCTGATAGACCGAGTCATGACACCACACTTAGGAAAGCTGTCAGCTGCCAGAAAAGAGTGATGATTTACTGGCTATGAGGAGGATCATTCATAGGACTGCCTCACACTGATTGCAGCATTGTGACTGGGAAACAAAACCAGGAAAAAGAGAGTTTTAGAAAGAGAGAGAGAAAATGAATGACTGAATGAATGACAGGAGAACTAGAGAAATGCAAAAAGGTGAGAGTGTTCGGGAAGTATTCTATGCAACTTTGATGATCAGGAGAGAAATGGAAATCTATTCAATGTCTTGTTCTAAAAGGGATTTTGGACAGTACTATAGAATCCTTCGAGTGGATAAGAACAAGGTATTGAAGGATAGAGTAAAATAAAACGGTGCTCAAAAATATTCAACCTTTAGTCTTTTATAGTAAAAGCTAAAGGATCTTGTCAGAAGTCAGAATTAGAAAATGATAAAGATGGATGCTACAAAAGTGGGGTAGTCAAATAATTCACAATTGTCTATGAATTATGTTCAGTGTAATGAGTGCAGGTACTTTTCAGATCTTAATTCGGTCCAGTACATATTCTGTTGGTCACACATGCTTCAGATATTATTGTAAAATGCATTAACATTTTTATAACATCACAAATATAAGGTATAAAAAATATCTCCACAGGTTCCAGGCGAGAAGTATATTAGACTGCCTAACAACAGTAGTAAGAAACTGGGTATGAGTGCTTCAACGTGATGTATGTAAGGTGTGAGCTGCAGTTATCATTCCAAAAAGGTTATATGATCTTGGGAGGGTGGGGTTGGCGAAGGGCATGATTCATCTTTTTCTCCCTTTCCCAATCGTGAAAGTGACATCCATGGAATCTACCAATGCACTTCACTGTGGAAATAAAAACCGTAACATTCAGAACTCCATGAACCATTCAGATCCAGAGCAGCAGTGGCAAAGGCTTAAAAGCAGGTGAGTGTTCTACATCCTTGGCCAAACATAGTCTGTCGAAAGACTTAAAAGAAATTTGAAGAAAACAAAATAAAATAAATCAAAGAACAAAAAAAAATCAAAGTTTAAGTAATATTGATTAGCTTTTTACAAGTATTTGTTGGATGCTTACTGATATAAGCCATGCCGCATCAATCTAACAGACTGAAAGGAAAATGGTTCATGGAGTTCTATATGTTATGATTTTTATCTTCACAGTGAAGTGGTCGTACAACTAACAAGGGAGCAGGCTGGAAGTGAGTTATTTTCAGCCTCATGAGTGGAAATAAAAAATAAGATATCAAGCAATGGCCTTCATGAAGAATTCCGTGCCTAAAGTTGATGTTATGCATTTCACTTAAAAAATGAAAAATGCTTTTAATGTGTTTCAACAGTTCTTTTTAATTTAGGAAATAGGGAGGAAACTGTGACTTTATAATGACACATTGGGGGATGTTTTCCTCTGTATGCTGTGTATTTAATGAAATCGTAAGCTTGTTTCTAACGAACAGGGTAATAATTTAGTGACATGTTGCTCACAGATGAAAGCAGTCTCCCAAAAAGTATTGGAATATGATTTTTGTTTTTATAGTTTTGGAGCTGCAGACATGTTGTAAATAAATGAAATATAACAGTCAGCAGTATGATAAATTGCCACAAATGAGATGACCAAATAATTCGCAAGCAACAATTTGACAAGTGGATTACTGTTAGTCTCACAAGTGAGGATATTTATCATATCACACCAACACATTCTATTTATAACATTTACTGTACATTTTCAGATGGGAAATAGAAATTCATTTTAATGAGCATTTTGGCCATTTTGATTAATCCAAGAAAATTGTCTGGCAATGTCATTTTGCCAGTGAAATCTGAGTGCTATAGGTTGCTGGAAACTGTAAATCCCATTATTAGCAAAAAGAGATACAGAGAGGAACCAAAAAAGACATAACAAGTGACTGATACATTCACAGAGAGTGAAGGAGAAGTAATCTGAGAAGCAAGCAAAAGAAAAAGAAAATTGACAAGACAGACTTGGATAGATGGCATATTGCAAGTGAAATCTGACAAACAGAAGAAACTAAATAAACAAGAACCTTTTGAAAGGCATCTAAGAAAGAAACCACAAATAGGTAAGTATTTAAATACATTGAGATAGAATCTCCTAGGTTTCAGGTGTGAAAGCAGCAACATGGTCATGACGTGTGCCCGAACTGGCAGGACTGAGGCCGGCCAGGTACTGGGCCTCGGGCCTCATTTAATAATTTTGGTGATCTGCTGGTGCCTCTGCAGGCATATCGCCTAATGAATAAATTAATATTTCTGCTTGCTTCACTGGCAGCGACCTGAAGGTAAGGCCAGGTGAATGGGGCTGGAACAACAATGGTCATAGGTGGTGATTGTGATTTGTTGCGGCAGTGGAACATTCCTGTGCTTCCTGGTGCCTTAGGAATATTTTAATTTTTTTTTCAAAATGTTATATTTTGGTGACAGTAAGGATCCCAAATGGAGCAGGACTGGCATATCCATTGTAGCTGAGGACATATCCAATGTAGCCAAGGAGGGTAAAATAGGCATTGAGCCCCTTATTTACATACATAAACTGCCTAATGTCTGTTTTAGACGGGTGGTAGCAATGCCTGAAAAATAGCCCAACATAATATATCGATTTGGGTGACCTTTGGGCATGAGATAACGATCCTCATTATTGGCCCTTCACTAGCACATTCTATACTTGTAAAATGGGTGAAATAGTGTCCATTTTCAACTGCATTGCTTCTATATTTCCACCTGTGAAAAAACACCTAAAAGTTCACTAAATTCTAACGAAATCTGTTTATTTAAAAAATACAGCAACATTTAATGGGTGATTAGTTTTTTTGAGTACAGGCAGAAGACAATGAGTCTTCTGTAGCCAGTGATTTTACTGTTAATTGGTAGCAAAGCAGCCGAGAAAAATGCTATTAATGTTCAGTAATCACTGGGCCAAGTAATAGTAATCGCTGTTTAGGGGCAATCTTATTACTATGTAACTGAGGGCCTGATTACTCTATTAGCCTCTTCTACCCATTCTCCTAAAGCTTGCACAAAAATCAAATTATGACATGAATGACAATGTAAATCATTCGCCTCTACCATAATGGACATAAAAAATTTGCCAAAGGGTCATGCAAAGTTCACACCAGTTAATGAAAGTGGCACTGAGGTAATAGCTTCAACAGGGGGGTGCGATTGGAGCCCAGTGTCTCAGCATCTGTGCTTGTTAAGGCCTCAGCTGTCTAGTCACTTGATTGACTGCATATTCAATATCTACTCATCTTTATGTGTCATACTGCAGATTCACCAAATAATGTATCTCATAAAAGAAGGTGAATGCTTCCCCAAACCTATGGAAGAGACAGGGGAGAGATTTTAATCAGTGTCACTCGTTTGACGACAGTGTCTCTCCGAGTTGACTCTTGCAGGGCCATCGTGCACAGTGTATTAAGCAGCAAGGGAAAGGGCTTTTTTTTCTTTATTCTTCCAATTCAGCCTTTCATTTATTTAGTTCCTTTTGCATTTTCATCTTTTGGCTGAGACGGGGAAGGCTTGCTGAAAGACGTAGATAGCTCTAGACAGCTTGCGGCATCCTGTTTTTAACATGACAAATTACCTCAGGAAAAAATTCAACAAGCTTTATTCTTTGCTCCCCCCACCATCCCCACCGCCACCATCCCACTCAATCCCTGCCATAAATTTGATTTTTGATTTGTTTTCTCTCCTCCTTTGTGAAAGCAAGTTTCTATTACTGTTTCTCATGCTGGGTCAGTACTGAATTACCAAGCAAGGTAAGGTTTACATATTACATGTAACAAGGTGAAATATCAATAAAGAGATTCTTTAAACAAATGTCACCTGCATGTGAACACAATTTCATCATAGCTCAATTAATATTCCACGTTCTGCAGTGAACTTAGAGTCCTTTTGTAATGTTAAAGAGAGAAGATGCACTTTGGTCATGCCTGAAAGAGAATCAGGCTTCCTGCTTTAGATATCAGCAGTTGGTCACCTTTTACTGTGTCAGAAAATGGTTTTGCACTCATTAAAAACAACGCAGAGCTGATTACAAAGGTGGTTACTTGATATCGACCTGTTCAGCACTGGCTCTGATATTGCCCCAGTTCTTTATTTGTGACTCTGGATTTCAGAATGAATTTTATTCCATGTAGCGAGTGAGGCACAGTATCCAAATAAACCTTTGGATAGTTAAAAAAATAAGTTCACCTAATTTGATAAAAAATTGTAATATCCATTGCTGATCTTCGAATGTTTTTTAAATTGCAATAGGTTTATTTATTTGTTAAACATTGAGAGGCTTGAATTGTGCATGGGATGCAGACTTCGTGACAGCAGCTTTCCTGATGTGGGGAGTTGCAAGAAAATATATTCCATTTTATTGATAATTATCTAAAAATAATATGCCATCTGTTGCACAGCAGTGAAAACTGGGAGATCGTGTGGATGGATTTGAATGATATATTTCAACAACAATATTTATGGGCTCAGAGGCAAGATTGCTGTCACTGAGCCAAGCCTGACACCTTACTGAAACTATACTGGGAAACAAGGTGTTGAAGGAGGTTGGGGGTGAAATTTTAACCTAACCCGTCCATCAGGGTATTCACTGGATTAGGGGCAGCACTGGAGTCATTAGAGATTAAGATCATAGCTAATAGCTACACTAACAACCAATTTAAGATAATCAGTCAAGCTCATAATATGGCTCATTTAAGCTTGCTAAAAGAGACAAACATTTTCATAAAATGTTCTCTGCAAACAAAAGGAATATGTTCAAGCCTTGTGCCTTTTTTGAATTTCCCAGAAACATTGGGAGCCCATAATTACTTGCTGCTTTCTCCGTGGCAACGCCTCGGCCAACCACAGTTGACTTGCCAACAGATCAGCACTCCTTTTCTCTTGTAGTATAAATTGTTGCGATCATTTGAAACTTGACATCTTTCTGTTTGTCCCGATGAGTACAAGTGAAAAGCTTCAGCAAGGTATAACATGCAGCAACTTTTCAGAAACATTCAGGTTAAAATCAAGTTGGGTCAACTCTGATCCTGTGGGTTTCCTGCTTGGTCAGGTAAGTTAAAATCATCCCCATTTTACCTGCGTTTGCATGCAGGAATTTGACATTAGATATTTTTACAAAATTTTGATTTATATATAACTTACTATATGTATAATATGCGTGCGTATGCATTTTATAAAATCATTAAAGATATATGGCATCACAATTGTTATGAATGCCAGCTTGGTACAGTGGTAGGATTCTTGCCTGAGAAGATCCATTCAAGCTCCATTCCAAGACTCGAACATATAATCGAGGCTGACACTTCAATGCAGTATTGAGGGACTACTACACTGTCAGAGTTGCCATCTTTTGGATCACACCATAAATTTGAGGCTGTCTGCCTGATCACATGAATATAAATGATGCCATGGCGCTCTTTGAAGAAGAGCAGGGGAGCTTTCCCTGTTTTTTAGAAAACATTTGTCCCTTAACCATTACCATCAAAACAGATTACCTGGCCATTTATATAAAAGCAAAATACTGTAGGTGCGGGAAATCTGAAATTAAAAGAGAAAATGCTGGAAATACTGAGTCAGACAAACATTACCAATAGAGGAGATGCTGCCAGATCTTCTGAGTATTTCCAGCATTTTCTGGTTTTAGTTGACCATTGGTTGTTTACATAATTAGCTCTTTGCAGGACCCTGTTATAATTAATTGGATATGAAGCATATTGGAACTTTCTTAGAACATTTGATCAGTGCTATATAAAAATATACAATAGCATTCCCAGCTTTTGAAGCAGATTGTGGTCAAATATACAGAATATATATGTTATGGAAAATGTAGTACCATATATGGTAGTCATATATGCATTGGAGGTGTCGGTAAAGCAATGCACGTTATTATTATCAGAAAAAAGTGTCTGAAAATATTGGCTAAATGGCTCAGTAGTAGTTTGTTATTGCAGCAGATTAGCTACAAAAGGAGACTTACAATCCTCATAGCCACTCAAGACCACCAGTTAGCTAGCATTGCATAATTTCTATGAATTTGTTATTTTGTAATGTTGCAGCTCATTAATGAATCCCTACCAGTTTGTACATACTTTCCACATTGTTTGGTGTAGTGTTATGTGAGCCTATGACCCTGACACCTCTCCTTATAGACCTCTGACCCTTAGCTGTGTTCTGGAAGCTGCTGTGCTCCTTTTCATACTTCTGTTAGTGTTCTGGTTGCGTGCAGCATGATGTAAATGTTTTTGGTTCTTTGCACCCACCTATTCTTACTTCAGCATTCTGGTGATGAGGGAAACCAACCAGCTGGACCAACTCTTGACAGCTGGACACCAGGAAGTGACGCTTTCATTTAATTCAACTCTCCTAGGCCTTGCAAAAAAAGAAACACATTCTATTTTGGAGATGAATGCTGCAGAAGCTGATCAGGTGATTAGCAATAAAAAATTTAACAGGGATTCGTATGTGCATATTTCTGTCATTTTTATGAGGTCATTTACTCAAGTAGACACTGAAAGCCTCAGTAAATCCTCTGGGGCTTACAGTATTTTTTTACACCCAATCTTGTGGAGATATGATAGGCCATATTTTAGCCGTACTGTAGTGAAAGCCTGTCCCCCATTGTTCTACTGTAATGGAGCGTAGACAATGATGTACACTGAAATGACTAGCTTCAGAGCCATTTAAACTCTCAGTATCAAAATTGAAGTTTGTGGCCGCCACATTCAGCCTTTTATTTCTCTTCTAAAATGTGCTCCTATAAATTGAATCATTTGGGTGCATTTACAAGGGTTTTCTCCAAGACTCGTGCTCAGTACGAATTATAACTTCTTTTCCAAATGCATATTGTTCAAACCATCAGGATGAGACATGTATGGTTCTTTCCTATTAAAATGAGTGACTGGCTGTCTTATTTTACATCAAGGCTGATTCTGATGTGTCACAGTAATGTGACCTCTTTCTCATTATGGTTCCTAAGAACTGGGTGTTCCGTGATTAGCTTTTTCCTTTACTTCATTTATAATGTGGCAATAGATATTTAATGTGTGCTGTTCCAAATTATACTTTGAGATCCCTCAAGTTTAGTTTCAGTCAACAAATGTAGCAGCAACTTTACAAGTTAGCAAAGGGGTACTTGAGTAGATTACATCAAAATTACTTTTAAGATCAGACTTATGACATTTCTTTAGAAATGCTGGGTGCCGATGCTTATCCTTATATTATTTTCTACAATCAGTTCATCTGCTATAAGCTTTGAAATTCTAATTGCTGTGACTCCCGCCAAGTAGTTTTTGGAAAATTCCCTTTTTGCCATACAATACACAGCTTCATCATTCCTGCAGGTGTTTCACTTGTCATTGAGTAACTTTATCTGTCATCACCATGCTTAGGTTTTGAGGCTTCATTTTATCAATAAACTTCTTCTCTTTCTCTTATTGACAATCTTCACAGCAAATAATTTTATGATGAGTCAGTGATTTCTTCAATTCACCAAAACTGATTGTGTCTAAAGGCTCTTTGATGCCTTGACATAGCAATCAATTGTTTGCACTCATTTGATTTCTTGAACTCGTATCTATACCATGCTGCCTTGGCCAACAATATTTCTCAAGCTTTTCTGTAGTATTCTGTATTTTCTTTTCATAGTTCCCATGTAAAAGTGCTTTATACATTAATATCTTCATTGCCAATCATTGTAAGAAGCATTGCAAGGCTTAAACCTTTCTTTGAAACATCTGTAGTTGTCTCCTAATTCAATTAGCTTTTCTCAATGTCCTTCAGTTGGAACTGCTGTTATTCAAATAAAAATAATCTTTGCATATCCATCTTAACATGTTTTACCTTCTAAGAGACACAACAATTTTGGTGGCTTGGATTGATGTATCCAATTCACGGCATACTCAGTACATACACAGCTCTACCAGTAGCATTTTTTTATTTTGCCAAAGACAAATGAATAACCTTTGTTACATGTCCCTGATAACTGGTTTAATGCAGTTGTATGTTTAATTATATATGGTGACCCCCTTGAGCTTTAATGACTAGAAACATAATGTTAACAGCTGTCAGTCTACCATAGTCTGTATTATGCAAATATAATTACTTCTACTGCCTATGCTTCTTAACTATTAGAGGTGTGAGGATTCTGTATTCGCTGTTGCTGTCTGTTTTTATAGAATATACAAAGCCACCAATCTATATACATTAGTACTCTCTCAGTGCCAATAATAAAATTTGTACTGAGATTGGTAGTAGTGTATCACTAATAAAACCCTTAACTTAAGTGTTGCCAGAAAACTCAGTTAAGTCAATAAAGCAATCCATCTGTACTGCATGAATTGTAGAATGTCCTATGTAGTGGTTTTCGGTGTACCTGACGGAAAGAATCTAATTTCTCCCTGAGAAGGCAGATTCATGAATTATTACAAATTACAGATTTGACCTTTATTTCAATAACAAATGTGTCTCACACTTAGTATTATACATAGTGATCAATGTCTGTTTAATGACATCTGTTTTATTGTACAGTAACTCTGCTAATAATTATCGTATGTGAAATCAGTGGTAAGCCTTAAAGGATTATAACATTCGAATGGGAAATCCGATAGTGATGATTCAAAAAAATGACTTGAGGATTATGCCATTAGGGTGGTTATTTTATATAAATTTAAATTGGCAACAACAGACTTATTACATAATTTAATAATATTTACTTTCCTTTTGCCAAAGACTTGAACAAAAGCAGTTACAGAAATATCACAAGCAATCACTATTCGGCTTACGTTTTGGAATATTTACCTCCATTGCACAGTGCAGTATATGTTGTAGAGGTCAAAAAGGCAGGGTTTCACCAAAGGGTGAATTAGCACTGGGACCAATATCTTAGGGTCAAACCTCTAACAACTAAAGTAACAGAGTTAGTGCCTCGCTTCAGAGGTCTGTGCAAACAGCACTAACTAAACCAATTAATGCCACCTAATCATCTCTGATAGACGGTGGCAAGTCCTTAATATTTTGTCAGGCAGTGTGGCCTCGCCAGTAGGTTATTCTTCAAATGGCTAATGCTATAGTCCTAACTAAATTAACCTCAGCCTGAATGGGGTGAGAGGGAGGTTGTTTGCTGGGTGACTGCACCTTAGGCCGAAGGAGAGAAAATAACATTGGGCTCAAATTTGATCAGGGACCATTGTGTGTGCCCAAATGTGTGTGCACACAGGCAGGCACAAAATATTGTCCAGCTTCTCAGAAGTGTAAGTCATTCAATCCTTTATATAAAAAAAAACACTTTCTCTTGTTTCAGAATTGAAAATAGAAATGAAAATATGAATGATCTGTAAAATTAGGAAAAAATTATTTGTGGACCTAGGTAGATTGTGGGGGGGAAAAAGCTGATAGACACATTGGACACAACGGGGTTGATTTTGACACTTGGGTGGCTGACTGGTAAAGTGCATTGATCAGCCACCCATTCTAGCCCCACTGGATATTGAGACTGCAGCCTAATTTAAATTTGGCAGATGATCTACAGGGCTAGGTCAGCATTTATTACCTATCCCTAATTGCCCTTGAGATGGTGGTGGTGAGCTGCTTTCTTGAGCTGCTGCAGTCCCTGTGGTGTAGGTATATTCACAGTGCTGTTAGCGAAGGAGTCCCAGGATTTTGACACAGCGACTGTGAAGGAACGGTAATATATTTCCAAGTCAGGATGGTGAGTGGCTTGGGGGGGAACTTTCAGGTGGTGGTGTTCCCATGTGTCTGCTGCCCTTGTTCTTCTAAATGGTAGCAGCCGTGGGTTTGGAGGCTGCTGTCTAAGGAGCCTTGATGAGTTTCTGCAGTGCGTCTTGTAGATGGTACACACTGCTGCCATTGTGTGTCGGTGGTGGAGGGAGTGATGTTTGTGGAAGGGGTGCCAATCAAGCAGGCTGCTTTGTCCTGGATGGTATCCTGGAGTGTTGTTGGAGAAGCATTCATCCAGGCAAGTGGAGAGTATTCCATCACACTCTTGAATTGTTACTTGTAGATGGTGGACAGGCTTGTTCCTTGTTGCAGGATTCATAGGCTCTGACCTGTTCTTGTAGCCACAGTATTTATATGGCTATTTCAGTTCAGTTTCTGGTCAATGGTAACCCCTAAGATGTTGATAGTGCGGGATTCAGTGATGGTAATGCCATTGAATGTCTAGGGGTGATTGTTAAATTCTCTCTCGTTGGAGATGGCCATTGCCTGGCATTTGTGTGGTGTGAATGTTACTTGCCACTTGTCAGCCCAAGCCTGGATATTGTCCAGGGCTTGCTGCTTTTGGACATGGACTGCTTCAGTATCTGAGGAGTCGAAAATGGTGCTGAATATTGTGCAATCATCAGCGAACACCCCCACTTCTGACCTTATGATTGAAGGGAGGTCATTTATGAAGCAGCTGGAGATGGCTGGGCCGAGGACACTACCCTGAGGAACTCCTGATGCAGCTTTTTCGGTTGAAGCCTGAAAATTGGGTCGGAGCTGGCACGAACAAGGTAAGTTGAACGTCAGATTGGGTGCTAGGGGTGCCGGGGTGAAATGTGTGGTGTCCCAGAGAGGCAGTGATCCAAATTATTTTTCAGGACTCTGGAGATGCTCCTTCAAGGCCCACAAAAATAATTCAAGTTTTTCCTTTGCTGTATCTGTTCTCCTTCATCACTCATGGAAATGATTGGACCCTGTTGCCACTGGTTGTCCATCGTCCCCCTCCACCAACCCAACTCCACTGGTATCTATGTTCTGGTCCTCTTCTCTGGCATGATTACTGGGAACACTCATTAGGTGTCCACAGTTTGTTACTGCAATGATAATAGGGCCCAATATTATGTGTGCCTCAAGGTGATCCATTTTGGTGCGGGGGCTTACCGCCTGTGGCCACTCCATGCCTATTTTTGGGTGTGCATGAAATTCTTGGCCATGGTCTGTTCTAAGTTAAACATTTTTTTAGAAGTCCTCTTGTGGGGTAGGGTTTATGATATTTTCTGAGGCAGACTAAAAAGTACTTTACGCAGTATTTGGTTGTACTCCATCTGAATAGGAGTATTTAATGTTTGTGCTTTTGCTTTTTTGACTCTTGGCTGCTTAACAATTGATAAGTTTGGGACTGCGGGGAGATCCACAGGTTTGGACCTTTATTCTCTTGATCAAAAAGACTAGTATATGGATATACAAAGTTAACTTGAGTTGTTAGGATGGAGAGCAGAACATCATATCAATTGAGCTTTGGGTTGGAAATTATTAAAGGGAGTTTCCTGACTGCATGTTTCTGAGAGTGAGAGTGCTGTATATAACTTTTCCATTGTAGACTCCCATGAGTCTACAATGCTACCTGGGAAGCCGTCCGTCTATTTACAATGTCTTTTTTTTTAAAATTAAAACCCTCCTCCTCAAAAGGGCCTGATTCACATGGCTATACTTGTGCCTTGAATAAATTTGAAATTTTTTTCTTATTGCCAAGGCCTAGGGAGGTCAAGTTAACCCAGATCAATTTGAAATGAAGTAGTTTTCAAAAGAAAATGGGGTCTAAATAGGAAGAGGCAATTCAACAAAACAATTCAAATTGATTCAAGACGGAAGACCGCAGCGGCCCATGTGTTTTATGTCTGTTTTGTTAAGCACTCACCAAAACCCACTAAGAAGCATTTTCCTCACTGCTGTAATTATGTGGATATCAAAAGCTTTTTTGGGAATGTAGTAAAACAAACTTGTAGAACTATTGTGGGAAGTGGTGGAAGAATATTGGTTATGCGTGTACAGTTCATGTAAATTTTATTTTGTAAATGTAATTAAACTATTCTTTATCTTCAAGTGTGGTCATTTTATACCTATTGTTTCACCACATGGCTAACTTTTTAAAATTTATTCATGGGATCTGGGTGTTGCTGGCTCAGCCAACATTTACTGCCCATCCCTATTGTTTGTGGATAGGCTGCCAATCAAGCTTTTTCCTGGATGATGTGAAGCTTCTTGAGTGTTGTTGGAGCTGCACTCTTCCAGGCAAGTGGAGAGTATTCCATCTCACTCCTGAATTGTTACTTGTAGATGATGGACAGGTTTTGGAGAGTCAGGACGTGAGTTACTCGCCGCAAGATTCTTAGCCTCTTACCTGCTCTTGTAGCCACACTATTTATATGGCTATTCCAGTTCAGTTTCTGGTCAATGGTAACCCCAGAATGTTGATAGTGGGGAATTCAACAATCGTAATGCCATTGAATGTCAAGGGGCGATTATTAGATTCTCTCTTGTTGGAGATAGTCTTTGACTAACACTTGGGTGGCACAAATGTTACTTGCCACTTGTCAGCCCAAGTCTGGATATTGTCCAGGTCTTGCTGTATTTGGACATTTCTGACTTTATGATGGAAGGAAGGTCATTGATGAAGCATTAATGATGGTTGGATATTACCTTGAGGAACTCCTGCAGTGATGTCCTGGAACTGAGATGATTGACCTCCAGCAACCACAACCATTTTCAGTAGTGTTAGTGTAAATGTAATTAAACTATTCTTTATCTTCAAGTGTGGTCATTTTATACCTATTGTTTCACCACATGGCTAACTTTTTAAAATTTATTCATGGGATCTGGGTGTTGCTAACCAGTGGAGAGTTTTCCCCCTGATTCCCATTGACTTCAGTTTTGCTGGGGCTCCTTGATACCACACTCAGTCAAATGCTGTCTTGTCAAGGGCAGTCACTCTCACGTCACATCTGGAGTTCAGCTCTTTTACCCATGTTTGAACCAAGACTGTAATGAGGTCAGGAGCTGAGTGACCTTGGTGGAACCCAAACTGGGCATCAAAGAGCAGGTTATTGCTAAGCAAGCGCTTCTTGATAGCACTGCTGATGACCCCTTCCATCACTTTACTGATAATCAAGAGTAGACTGATGGGGCAGTGATTGGATGGGTTGGATTTGTCTCGTTTTTATGTACAGGACATACCTGGGCAATTTTCCATATAGCCAGGTCGATGGCAGTGTTGTAGCTATCCTGGACCAGCTTGGCTATGGGTAGGGCAAGTTCTAGAGAACAAGCCTTCAGTGCAATTGTTGGATGTATAGTCAGGGCCCTTAGCCTTTGCAGTAGCCAGTGCCTTCAGCCATTTCTTGATATCGCATGGAGTAAATTGAATCGGCTGAAGACTGACATCTGTGATGCTGGGGACCTCCGGAGGAGGCCGAGACGGATCATCCACTCAGCACTTCTAGCTGACGATTGTTACCAACGATTCAGACTCATCTTTTGCACTGGTATGCTGGGCTCCCCCATCATTGAGGATGGGGATGATTATGGAGCCTCCTCCTCCAGTGAGTTGTTTAATTATCCACCAGCATTCATGACTGGATGTGGCAGGACTGCAGAACTTAGATCTGATCTGTTGATTGTGTTATCGCTCTGTCTATCGCTTGCTGCTTATGCTGCTTGGCACACAAGTAATCCTGAGTTGTAGCTTCACCAGGTTGATGCCTCATTTTTAGGTATGCCCGGTGCTGCTTCTGGCAGGCTCTCCTGCACTCTTCATTGAACTAGGGTTGATCCCCTGGCTTAGTGGTAATGGTAGAGTGGGGGATATACCGGGCCATGAGGTTACAGTTTTGGTTAACAACAGTTCTGCTGCACTAATGGCCCACAGTGCCTCATGATTGCCCAGTTTTTAGTTGCTAGATCTGTAGTTGAGCTGCACAACATGATGGAGGGTATCATCAATGTGAAGACTGGACTTCGTCTCAACAAGGATTGTGCAGTGGTCATTCCTTCTGATACTGTCATGGACAGATGCATCTGCGGCAGACTGGTTGGTGAGGATTAGGTCAAATATGTTTTTCCCTCTTGTTGGTTCCCTCAACACCTGCCACAGACCTAGTCTAGCAGCTATGTCCTTTAGGACTTGGCCAGCTCAGTCAGTAGTGGTGCTACCAAGCCACTCTTGGTGATGAAGTTCCCCTCCCAAAGTATATTCTGCACCCTGGCCACACTCAGTGCTTCCTCCAAGTGGTGCTCAACATGGGGGAGTACTGATTCATCAGCTGAGGCAGGACGGTACGTGGTAATCAGCAGGAGGTTTCGCTGCCCATGTTTGAACTGATGCCATGAGACTTCATGTGGTCTAGAGTTGATATTGAAGACTTCTAGGGCAACTCCCTCCCAACTGTATAGCACTGTGCTGCCACCTCAGCCGGGTATGTCCTGCTTCAGTGACAGGACATACACAAGGTTGGTGATGGTGGTGTCTGGGACACACTCACTGAATCATACCTGACAATGTCAGGCTGTTGTTTGACTAGTTTGTGGGACAGCTCTTCCAATTTTTGCACAAGTCCCCAGATGTTAGTAAGGAGGACTTTGCAGGGTCAACAGGGCTCAGTTTGCCATTGTCATTTCTGGTGCCTAGGTTGATTTTGGGTGGTCATCCACTTGTATTCCTTATTGACTTTCTAATGGTTTGATATAACTGAATGGCTTGAGGGTTGGATTTTCAGTCCCCACCCACCACTGGGATTGTCAGCTCCGCTCTATCCAAATTTCCCAGGGAAATCTGGACCAAAGAGTCAAGCACATTGCTGTGGACCTGGAGCCACATGTAGGCCAGACCAAATACAGACATTAGTGAACCAGATTATGGGTTTTTGCGACAATGTTTTCAATTTTTATTGATTGAATTCAAATTCCACATTTTGCCATGGTGAGATTCAAACCTGGTTCACAGAGCATTACCCTGGGTCTCTGGATTACTAGTTCGGTGACAATACCACAATGCCACCGCCTGCACCTACTGAACTGGTGTAACTAGGCAATATTATTTTGTGGATTTTGTAGAGGATACAGAATTTGAATCATGCTGGATTATGAGACATTGTTACTGTAGTCTCTCATTCATCAATCAGATATTTACCTTGCCTTACATCTTTCTGTTTTCTTTTCAGCAAATCCTATGGAAATATTTTTGGCCACATTTCTATTGCATGCTAGATAGTTTCCACCTTGTGATACCATGGGGCTTAGTCAGCAGTAACTGAGTCACAGAGCAAAATGTTTTAACTTTTTGAACAAGTTTTATTGAAGCACTGTTGTTGAAGCTTGATTAGTCTTTTTTGTTGACATGCAAATAACTCGCTTATCCCTAGAAGAGGGGGGCAAGAGTTAAGCTCAGTGCAGTATGAAGAATCTTATCTAGTAACGTGTGGCATAATGTATCATCCATGGACACAGCGCAACTGATGGTATTAAACTACTGTTAAAACACACCTATAGAAGCAACCTTACATTGCCTGCAGTTTTCTGCCTCCATTATGAGCTTGCAGGTTTGAATTAAAGTCTTGCATCACCTCTGCTTATTTTCTATATTGATGTTGTACTATTGTGGTGCATAAACAGAAGAGGAATTTTCATGATAAAGAAATTATGTTATATTGTCATCTCATGTGAGAAGATTCATTTTACTCAATACTGTATTATGTTTTACTCGGGTATTCTTAAAAATTAGAGTACATTGTATTTTGTCAGGATATTCACTAGCCAATATATAAAGTATAATCAGTGTGCTTTATTATGGTATTCACTAGCCTGTAAAACATTATAATAGATGGTATTTTATCAGCATATTTTAGCCAGTTTATGTTATAATTCTGAAGCTTGATTAAATATTCATTTTATATAATAGTATTTTATTGAGATTTACTAGCCTTAATTGGGACACTGACTAATGTGTGTGTATTTTTATATATCTGTGTGTCAAAATGATATATGCAGTTAACTTCTGTGTCATTCACACATCAGCTATTGCAGTCACATGCATTTTTTTAAAAAAGGTAAAAAGCTTAGTTTGACCTCTAATTTAGCTGATCATCTGTGAACACCAATCAGCCTTGAATTGATCTGAGGATAATGCAGAAAATACTTCTGGTTGCCTGCAGGATTTACTCTTTGAAAGGATTTACACTTTAAAAAATGTTTAAAGAATGCTAATCTTATCTCTAATTGACCTGAGGATCTACTAAGACCAATCGGTCTCTAAATGAGTTAAACTTGGGAAAGGTATTTCACTTTGTTGTATCAATGTGCATTGTGTATTACATGATCTAGTGCTCTCATCGTTATAAATCAACACAATCCCTACTATATTTACATAAAAGCAAGCTTTACTATGATATTCAATAGCTGGATAAGGGATAGCACTACTTATTACATACTTTGTAGCAAAGGAAAATGGTGTGATATAAACGTTAAAGATTTTAAAAATCCATGCCGATGACTAGTGAAAGCCACAACTGATAGACCAATGCCAGATCTCCAGCATGTGGCGCCAAGTTATGTGTGAGTCATATACCGAGGAATAAAATTGCCATTGGTCATAAGCTGTCTCTTGTTACAGAGGGCAAGGGACATACATCAGACGTACGAGTGCACAGTGTTACGTTTAACTGCAAGAGCTGTTTGCAGAAACAAACATCACTGCTGGCAAACCTCTGACTGTAACAAAAAGTATTTGAAATTAAATGAAGATTAACAGGGTAAATATGTGAGTGACTAAAGGGGACCTTTAATGTGTGAGTATTAACATGGAGACTCATTGTCTGCTTGTACGGGAGTGATTTAGGCTGAATGCTTCAGATGCTAAAGAGATGGCCAAGATAGGGTTTAAAGCTGGGATGCCAGTTTAGCTGCATCACAAAGTCTGTCATAAGGAGTTAAGACCAGTGCTAGGAAAGGCCACCCAAAGGCTTGAGTGTCACTTAAAATCCCTGCTGGTGCTCAATAAAGAGGTTGTATGGCATTTTGGTGGCTAATGCTTCAATTAAGGCCTTCTCTTAAGAGCGATCAGCTGTTTGGGTACAAACACAGTACTGATGCCAATTTCAAATGCTACTTAAATTTCGCTTGCTTCTGGAGCTGTGAAGAGCACCTCTGAATCACATTGGGAGACTTTTTGGACCATTTTGTCAAGACTCCGCTAACAGTTGAGCAACATTTACATTGCAAGTTCTCTGAGGACTTCAAAAAGAATAAAACCTCTACTCCACTTTATTGAACATCTTATAGACATCACCAGGAGAAAGGGAATGCATGCTCATGGGGTTCTTGCTAATGCATCCTCTTGGTTTGGATGGGGAAATGGGAAGAGGACATGAGACAGAGCAGCACCAGATGCTGCAAGATAGAGACATGAGTGCTAGGTGGTGTTCTTTCCCCGTGAGGGCACAGGAAATCCTTCCTTCTCCGGGCCACCTCCACTAAGACCTCCAGTGCCACATCCGAGAACTACGCTGTTGGGGGTAATATATTAGCATGGATAGAAGATTGACTGTCTGGCAGAAAACAGAATACATAAATAGGTCTTTTTCTGGATGTGATGAGTGGAGTCCCGCATGGGTCTGTGCTGGGTCTGTAAAAAGTTGGTAAGCAGGAATTAGGATCAAAATTGCATGCTAAAACCAGACTTTCAAACAGGTGTTTCTTATTAGGATCTATTTAGCACCTGTTTTCACCCTTTGGTCAAAATAACCCCCTAAGAACCAAAAATTCCACTGGTTATTTGGGTCAGGGCTACATCTCTAATCCTCCTACATGGAAGAGAAATGATTATGTATTTTTTTCTCCTCTCAATTATATAGACTAAAAACCAGAACCAGTAGCTCTGTTAAATAATTTCAAATTATAAAGGGGAACAGATAGGGTTGATTGGGAGCAATGTCCATTTAATTTTTTATTGGTTGTATTGGCAGCTAATTTGTTTAAGTGCCTAGTACCTATAAATTTTTTGCTCGCCCATGGTGTACAGAATCTTAAAGGGAGCAACTTGCATGTGGGCTGCATGGTAACTGTTGTGTTGTTGTGCAGCTGTGCCCGTGCGCAGTTTCTGGGAACGTTGATAGGGAGAAACTATTTCTGCTGTTCAGGGAGTTCAGAACAGGGGGCATAGTCAAAAAATTAGAGCCTGACCATTTAGGAGTGAAATTAGGAACCAATTCTATGTGTAAAGGATGCTAGAAGTTTGGAACTCTCTTCTGCAAATGACAATTTTTGTCTGCTCAATTGTTAATTTTAAGATTGAGCTGGATAGATTTTTGTTAACTAAAGTTGTTAAGGGATATCAGCTATCATCTCATTGAATGGCAGAACAGGCATGAGGGGCCTACCCCTGTTCTTATGTTTCTCTCGAATTGATGGGTCCTGGTGATTTGGTGATTTTTTTTTGATTAAAAAGCCTTCTCTGAGTAATATCAGTATGACTAATTCTATTTTTTGAAAAAAGTACAAACTTAGCAATCAAAAGTGTATCATATCCCTGGCATCATATCTGAATTACTCACTTGATTTTTAACATAATACAAGAAATCTTGGATTGAACAAAAAGCAAGTTTAGCTCAAAGCCACTCCTTTCACAGATATCTTACATCTGGCCTGTTGTGGACTTAGTCCCACTTAATCACCTGACGGAAAGTTATGCAAAGATAAGCAAGCACAACTTTACACCTTTACTCAGCCCTATCTACCAGAACTGGAATGTGGTTTTAAGATGAATATTCCAAAGTAAAGCTATCATTCTGAAGTAGTCCTTTTATTATAAGAGCTCTTAGAAGTTGAATTGATTCCTTGTATTTGATTCTATAATCCGATTTGTGAATGTGAATGAGAAACTTTCCACTTTGGGTCATAAACAGTGGAGATTTGTGACTAAGATCTCTGCCGACTTTGCACTGTGAAGAGAAAGCAAGAACAGGAGGCTCCTTTCTTGTGGGATCTTCACATTTTAAAATTTATTTGTGAAATGTAGGTAGCACTGGCAAGGTCAGCATCTATCGCCGATCTCTATACAACTCAGTGGCTTGCTAGACCATTTCAGAGGGCAGTTAAGAATTAGCCACAATGGGTTTGGAGTCATCCATAGGCCAGACCAGATAAGGGCAGTCAATTTCCTTCCCTAAAAAAGCACCAGTGAACTTGGTAGGCTTTTTCTTTACAATACATAGGACAAATACACTTATAATTTGTACAGCTGTTAGAGATACAGTAGGAAACTTTCATTCCATTCATTTATAGAGCAAAGAAAACTGAGTTGATGCACATCACCATTTTGTTGCCTGTATATTCTGTGCAAATTAGAATTTACAATGGACAGCCACAGTGCAATACAAAAAGTCACATCCTGAGAGCTGTATAAACAAATGATGTTAATTGGTCAGCTGAATGCCTGAAATGTACAGAGGCCTTGAAATATTTGTGCTTTGTTTTATAATATAGACACTTATTTAAAAAAACCTGTCTGCTAAATACATTTCAAGGCATCAGGACTGCATAGCATATTTCAAAATGTTCTGATTAGTACATTATGAAATGCTTTGAGTTTGCTACATGACTTAAAGTAGTATGGCAGTACATGATCAGAACTAGAGTGAAAGATTCCAGCTTAACTAAAATTGCAGCAGTATGGACCTTTGTGTCTGACTAGAAAACAGGACACCTTTCTTATATCATATTCTGATTTAGGCTCTACATTATAATAATTGCAAACTGTCAAAATTCACAAATAAAGGGAAAAGCTTTGAATTAGTCTCTACTTGCTCCTTACAAGGCCAGTGATACAGAGAGAACAGGATTGGGGCTGAGACTCTGAATAAAGGAATTCTGGCATTCCAACTCACAACCAGCATGGGCTCTGGATTGGTACAGATGTGCCGGGTGATCCATAAGCACATATGAGGACCACAGGGGCCTAGACCAAGATCAGAATCTATGCTCTGAAAATTAAGGTGACAAGATTCGTTTTTAAACAGTTTTCTTTGTAATGGACAGGGAGATTCTTTTTTCTGGAAAGGGAGACCTAGCAAGCTTCTGCTGGTATTTCCAGAGTCTTCTGGAAGGGGTGCCACAGATGCACCCCACCATCCCCCCTCCTAAAGACCTGATCCTCCTCCTCGACCTTCCCTTTGACCTTGCCAACATAGATAGGGTCAATAGTAGAGTTCAGCCTGTGGATTTTCAAGAAAGCCAAAGGAAAATCACAGGATCAAGTTAGATTTTGGATTTTCTTTTAAGCATGTGGTATTTTCTACGTCTGATTGAATTACTCACCAAGGCACTTGACTAATAAACACGTGCAAGACTCATCCTTATTAATTGAAGATCTTGTCATAGGGAAACAATTGGCCCAGGAGCCTCAACAACAACTTGCATTTATATAACACCTTTAAGGCAGTAAAATATCTCAAGGTGTTATCAAACCAAATTTACGACCGAAGCACATAAGGAGATATTAGAGGAGGTGACCAAAAATGTGGTCAAAGGGGCAGATTTTAAGGAGCATCTTAAAGAGGGGGGAAAATCGTAGTGATATTTTCTTTACTCTCAGTAGCATTCTCTTCATTTTTTTGTCTGGCATTTGAGAATTCAGGTATCCCGTGAATTTGGGTGGTTTGCAAGTAAGTGAGGTTTCTCTTCTTTGTAAGTCCAAGGACAGCCTATCTTATTTTCTGCAGTCATTATGTTATCTATGTTGAACTCTGAAGTGAGGATTTGTTCTATTTCAGCATTTTCAAAACTCTTGACATCACTCCTAAATAGATGACATTCTACAGTGTATAATGTGCATTGACTGTTTGATGCTATTAGAATCACTAGTTATCTGTTATATCACAAAGATATGTTATACATTGATAACAGCTGCATTGAAATCTATTGACTGCAAAAGTCAATGAAAAGCAGAATAAAACAGCCAATATAATATTAAATCAGTATACGATTTAATTTCCATTGCCAGCAGTCTGTCCAATTTTGTGTGACAAAGACCTAAGTGAGGGTTGCATTACTAGCAACAATTCCAACCTTCCCCCAAAAAATCATCCTCATAAACCAAATTTAATCTTTATTTAGCTATGTTATTTTTATTGTAGTTACCTTCATTCCCATTCCCAAAGGAATGCCATATTATGCATTGTGATATCAAAATTTGGGCACTCTCGATTATTTGCCAACTTCCATTGTCCGCCAGGGGGCCCCTTCCATTATTACAGATAATGGAGGTTCCAATGATATAAATAATAACAAATACCAAGGGAGCAGTTTAAAGGCAGTAATCTAATCTGGGATATTTGGATAACAGTTACAAACCTCTTGAGCTTCACTCACATAGCTGATGACATCATCCAAACCTCACGATTAGATTACTGCCTTTTATAATCACTCCTAGTTACCCATTATTCTCTGTATATTGTGATAATTTTAAAATGGTAAGAGCATCAGAAAACGCGCATTGTGTAACCTCCTGAAGATTAATGTGGTCAGCAAATATTAGCTGTAAATTCTTCTCTCATGACACAACTGCATTCTCAAGTTACTATTACCAGTTTGCTTCAGCTGTCAGCCACAACTTAATGAAAAAAAACACAAAGTTGTTATTTATGCTCTTAGCTTGATTCAATTACGGCAATTATTTATACGGTCAGGTTACTCAGCCAGGCTCCCATTACAACTGGACAAGGTAAAAATTACCGAGAAAAATGTGAATGTTGGCTCCAGTCGGGTGCTGATAGCAATCACTGATGATCAGATAAATTGTTTCTGAGGTATTTGATTACAATACGATGCACCCATTTACTAATCTCTTCATCTCTGGTCAGCCACATTACACATCACATGGGAAGATGGATATCTTCTTTAGGGTCTGTGAGTGTTTCATGCCATTTCACAGGAATTTATTTTCTGACTACCACACTTAACTCTTCTTAAACCTAAATTCCAAATGTTTTTGAATGGGATCAGGTATGGTTGGCAATGTTTCTTCATCTCTAAAGCTCACCATTCATTGACACAATATTTGCATAACCATGTAGGAAGAATTGAATGAATGGGATACCAGAAATGTAAACTTTTTAAAAATTATGTATTTTTCCATTTTTGGATGTGATGTCTCAGATTGGCCTTAACTCTTGTACCATAGATGGGATGCATTTGCTTAAAATGAAAATAATTTGGTTATAAACACTGTTATAGACTCTAGCTCCTCCAGGTTTTGGTCTTTGGACCACTCCAGAATGCTAGTGCAGACCTGTGATAGGTTGTCAAACAGAGCACCAAGTAGAAGTGGTAAATCACTGAGCCTGAATGAGGACAAGTCAGGAGGAGAAGCCTGGACAAACAATTATGCTGCCTCTTAGGAAGTGAACTAAGAGTAATGGAAACGGTGTTTGTAGAGATGGATGTCATGGCCATGGAGGATCATCTGAATGCTAAAGAAACAACTGAATAAATATAGTTTAATGCCTCAGTGTCAGCCTCAGAGAAGCAAAAACACATTAATAAAAATGAAAAAAAAAACATTTTTAATTTGTGAATTGTTGATGGCTGAATTAAAGCATTATTGACGCTACTGTCAACATCTACAATTAGGGAATAGTTGTCCTTTAATGAGACCAATGAGATAAAAGGAACATTTTTCCCACTGCAGGCATGCTCCCATTAAAAACCATCTTCTGTGTTTGTTCAATAAACGGAGGCACTTCGAGACATTACATTAAAACAATAATCGACTGAGAGGATGCACTATTGATGAACAATGCATTTCAGAATTTAATTAGAGTCAACCACTTTTCCCAAACTGTTATCTCTTGTGGTGTTGTTTGAATGAGAGTGCTAAACAGAATATAGGTCATTTCACAGAATGAGACATAAAAGCTAAGCATTGTCAAAATGTTATATTTTAATTTTTTTCTTTATCTATCCTCATTTCTGAATATGCTTCTCATTTTATTAATGTAGATAAAAAGAATGTATAGTTACTTTAATGGACAATGGCTGTGAAATTCAATAAGACCGGAAAGCAGGCAGGGGATTGCAATGAGCAATTAACCTGCACTCATTGTTACCAATGCAGGCATCATGCAAACTAGGTGCTGCCTGCTCATTTTGATGATTGCAGCATACAGCGTTAAGCATGTTGTTGAGTGGCTGCACACCTTAGCAGGGGACACAAAATCACAAGTGGGCTCCAAGGCCTTGGTTGAAGAGGTGCAGATGATTTATCCTCAAGGGGCCAGGAGCCCATCCAAACAAGCTCTCAGAGGGCAGTGGGATCAGATAGCCATGGTGGTCAGTGCTGGGAGTCTGGCCTTCAGGGCCTGGATACAGTGCTGCAAGATGTTCACGAGTGGTCAAAGTCAGTAAATGCATCTTCTAATGCCATATCCACCAAATGCATCATTAGACCCAGTCACTGCTTAATGCAGCACACCCCATCGCACAACCACCAAAAATCTCTAACAATTGCAACACATACCTAACATTTACACATCCGCACACAATTAGCACTGCTGCAACCTCACACCCGTATTTCACAACTTGCCAATTATTCAAGCATGACAGCCACATCAACTGAACAGATTGCACAGACACACTGATATGTTTTCATCTCTTGCAGGGCAAGGTTGTGCATGATCGGAAGCAGCAGCATCCATCTGTTGGGAAGTAGGCACGACTACATGTTCTTCCTCTTATGGAAATGATGGTGCTTGCTGACATTGGGGCAGCCAAGGCTGTGGCTGGTGGTTTGACTGAAACCATCCAAGAGGATGGTGTGCTCATAGATTACCCTCCTCCATTCCACTTCCCCCTCATCTCAATCTTTTCTGATTTATAAGCTTCAGATGGTGTAAGCATCTTGTTTTCCCCACCATCCTCACCCTAACCCCACCCTCAGCACAACCCTGCCCTTGTGCCTTTCTCCTTCCTGATGCCCAAGAACAGCAACCTGACCGAGCAGTGGTGAAAGAGATGGGAGGTGGAAGAGCACGGAGATGGTCATGATAATGAAGCACTATCACTTGCTCTCACATTCACAGCCACCAGCTTAAATACTGGCATTGGACATACTTCAGAGCTGAGAGGTGGAATCTGCACTGGTGAGACATTGGGCTTGAGTGACCTGCAGCCAAAGCAGTGGACAAGGATAGCGCAGTGCCAGCTGTCCAGAAGACGAGGTTGCACGTGGATTCCGCTGCAGAGGGCTTGGATGAGGACTTTAGTGGGCAATGTATAGAAGAGTCATATTTGACTCAATGTTAACTATGTTTCTCTCTCCACAGAAGCCAGACCTGCTGAATATTTCCAGCATTTTCTGTTTTTATTACAGAAGGAGGTTAATGGGTATGCACGCTGAAATGCTTGGCATATTGTCAGGCCTGCCAGAAAGCTGCAGTCAATGTCAAGGAGCACGGAGGATTCTGGCACCAACTTGGCGCAGGGCTTTGCGCAGAGCTTGGAATCCATCCTTTCTAATGTGGAAGTGGTAGCCAACTCCATTAGCACACTTGCAGATCCAATCAGGTTGAAATGTCTGATAGCTGATGTCTCGACTTCTATTGCAGCACAAACAGAAGCTTCCCAAAGTCTGGTTGCTCAGATGAAGCTCAGTTCGGCTTGCTACCGTGAAGGCTTACCATAATAGTTGTGGATGCTATTATTCAAAGGGGCTTTCAGGGTGTCACAGTCATCCAGCAATCTTGCCTCTAACACATTGCTAGCGTTGATGAAGTGCCCCTCTGGAAAGTGGCAGTGGCTCTATGGACCACGGCTTAGGATGACAGCATTGGTGCTCCGTGCTGCTGCCACTCCACCAGTGATCTTATTGTTGCCTGTCAGTGTGCCAGCCCAGACTACTGCTGCCCCTGCCAAGGTGATGCAGTCCAAATCTGGGCTCTCAATGGCCAGGGCTGTTTGTGGTCAACCTACAAGGCCATCTGCAGTAACTGCCGCTAGTAGTCAGCAGCATTCCACCATCCAAGCTGCATTCAGTAGAGTAGCAATGGGTAGAAACACTAGGACGGGCAGAGACGCACAAAAGATGGGCATTAAAGCGAAGCACAAGGGTAGTTAACTCTTGTATGCAATGTGGCAATGTTTGATTTATAAATTTGTTTGGGAATGCTTATTTTGTGTTGGCTTTTATTTTAGCATTGTGGCCAAGAAGGCAGTTTGATGATCAATGATTCAGGGAAGGTAATGTGAATGGGGAATTGGGGTTGCTTGCACTGGTAGTGCAGATGGATTAGTCAGTCATGGACAGCAAAAGGCTGTTTGTTGCTTCCACCTCCTCTTCCACTTCAGCTGGTTGTTGTACAGCTCGGGCAAGGGCTGTACCCTAACGCTGGCGAGGTTGTGCAGCACGCAGCAGACCACAATGAATTTTGACATGTGCTCTGCTGACTGTTGCAGGGCTCCTCCAGAGTGCCCAGGCCCTGAAAGCATTCCAATGGTCTACTCTGCCATATCTTGTATGGCAGCATGGCTTTTGCTACATGCATCCTGCTGACATGTGTGTTGTTTGCATAACCGAGCCATCAATAACGTGGTCAGTAAATCGCCCTTGTCATCCATCTCTGGTTTGTCATGCTGATTGAAATGCGGCTGATGTAGGGAGTGGACTACTACAGAATGAAATCATCATGACTACTGCCTGGATACTATGAATTGACCTGCATGACTTGCTGTTTACGGTTACAGACCAGTTCGGTGTTGAGTGAGCCAAACCCCTTTCAGTGCATGCAGTCAGTGGCATTCTGCGTCATGGGATGCTTAAAATCCTCGCAAAGCTACATGCTTGCTCCAACTACTTCTCTCTGGCAAGAGAGAATAATGGCATAGGTGGTGGCATAGAGGTAATTTCACTGAGCTAGTAATCCAGCGGCCCAGGCTAATGCTCTGGGGATAGACCTATCATGGCAGCTTATAAAATTTAAGTTCCAGTTAATAAACCTGGAATAAAGGCTAGTCTCAGTAATGATGACCATGAAACCATCACAACATTTTGTTCTTTAGGGAAGGAAATCTGCCATCTTAACCCTGTCTGGCCTACATGTGACTCCAAACCCAGAGCAATGTGGCTGACTCTTAACTGCCCTCTGAAATGGCCTAGTAAGCTACTCAGTTCAAGGTCATTTGGGGATGGGAAACCAATGCTGGCCTTGCCAGTGACACCCACATCCCAAGAAAAAATAAAGAAAAAACATTCAGTTCTCTTGAAATGCAGAGCCTCAGTGATTTCTCTTCTACAGCAGAAGGCAGTGAACTGGGAGATGTTGCAAATATTGGCTGCTCCAGCCTGGAAAGAGACAAGTTCATGGTTGTATTTGGCTTCGCTTCCACTGGCAGTGCTATCCTCTCCCTGCTCTGAGGTTGGAGGTGTCGCTGGGGCAGGTGCCAGATTTCAATGAAGACACTCTTTACAAAATGAAGATATCTAACCCACTGTCCTTTGCTGAGGTAGGAGAAATTTTTATTGTTTATCTTTTCATGAGATGTGGGCATGGCTGGCTGCGCCAGCACTTTTATTGCCCATTCCTAACTGCCCTTGAGAAAGTGGTGCATCCACACTGCTGTGAAGAAGGGAGTTCCAAGATTTTGACTCGGCAACAGTGAAGGAACGGCAATATGGTTCCAAGTCAGGATGCTGATGGTTTGGAGGGGAACTTGCAGGTGGTGGTGTTCCCATGCATCCCATGCTGTCCTTGTCCTTCTAGATGGTAGAAGCCATGAGTTTGGAAGGTGCTGTTGAAGGAGTTCCCTGAACCCCATGTGCTCCTGCTGACAGCCCTTCTCCTTTTCCTCTTCCCTTGTCTAGCATCTTCTCCTGCTCCGTGTGTCGTCTCTGCTCATTCTCCCTATCATGCTGTAGACCAATAGCTACTGCACTCATGTTTGAAAGCAAGTGGTCTGTGCAGAATCCCTGAAGTCAGGACAAAACCCTACAGCATGTGTTGCAACTGCGCTCCCTGTAGACATGAGCAACTTTAACCAAGTCTGGAAACCACCAAATACTTCTATAACTGCAGCAAGAACTATTAGAAATCAATCATCAGCTGAGCTGAAAAATGGTCGATAAGCTCCTTAACTTAAAAATAAACTTGTTGAAGTCAAACCAAGAGAGGGAAAAGAGGGGAGCCATTCAACCCCTCCTCACCTGATCATTAGCAAAACATCCAGACAATCACTTGAGTACTCAACTGAGTGGAGACAAACCATTAGACTAATCATTTGGAGAATAGGAGCTAGCCAAGGAGGAATTCCCAGCCATGATCTAATCAAACAGCAGGACCACTGAATTCAGCCCGAAGCAAACAAAGTCACTAACCTTCAAGATCCATATATACCTTTAATTTTACTGGACTCTAAATTGCTTAATGTATCCTTCTACTTTGTAATCTATTTGTGTGTGTTTGTGAATTTTGTGTGTGTGTGTATATGAAGGTTGGAGATTTTTTTTAATCATTTTACTTAGGCCAGGTAAAGTACAATCCAAACTACCCTATTCTTTTTAAAATCTCAAGAAAACCTGTATGATCATGTATTTTATGATCATAGCACGTAAACAGTTAAACACCCATGAATTGTCAAGAATATCCTTTTTTAAAAATAAACTTGTTGAAGTCAAACCAGAAGAGGGAAAAGAGAGGAGCCATTCAACCCCTTCTCACCTGATCATTAGCAATCCCAAGAGCAAGTGCAGTTATTTGACAATCTAAAGAGTATAAGCGAGGCAATAACTCTCCATAATGTTGAGGTGCAATTTTTCTTGCATTCTTGTGCCCCAATTGTTCTGAATGGAGGGTTGCAGATGAATGCATGATAATGCAATTTGAGTTTTATTTTACTTGTCACAAAGATTTACTGGTGCAATTTTCCTCACTCATAAAAATAATAATACAGATTCCGCCGGCTGATATGTGATATCCTGTTAACAAAGAGTATAATTGGCATATTGTATATGTGATCCTGGGCTTATCAAAAAGGGTAAATTGTTTCATTTAACACTTTAGAGATAAAACTTCATATCTAGGACACCAGGAAGATGAAGTACTTATAACATAAGATTAATAAGCAGTTGGGGATGGGAGGATAGTAAATAGATAAGTATTTCAGCTCTTAAAATGCTGTTCATTGCTGGCTGTTTAAATGCGCCTGTTTTTTCAGGACAATAAGAGTTAATAAAGTTTGAAGCTGTGATAGGACACACTTGCAGGTTCAAATTCATTTTATGTAAGACTTGTGACAAGACAATTGAATGACTACCGAACAGCTTTCCAGGTGCCAGTGGTAGAGTCAGGTGCATCACTCTGCTCATATCACCCATAGAATTCTATTGTTACAGTGCACTCTCAGAGCTTTCATTTTGCCTCACTACTATTCTATTGCAAAAAGAGAGAATAAGTACAGCCAGTCATCGGTATGGGTTGTATTATTTTATGAATAAAAAAACAACGATTAGTGAAAAGGTGCCCGGTGAAAGCCACAGACTTTGAAATCTGGCTGGCTTGTAAATGAAAGCAGCTGGATTCAGCAGGGAGCTGTGTCTCACATGTGGTGGAGCAAAAGGATAAAGCAGACGGCTGTTAAAAATAACACACTAATGATTACATTTTTTTTCCTTGCTGGGGAAAAAATTATTAGAAAGAATTATTACCATCAGGGATACTTTTCCAGTAAAAAGAAGAAAAGCATTCATTCATAATTTATACCCTCAATTACTATTAATAAAAAAATTTCAATGGGGAATCATATGAAATTACATATAATGTTGCATTAACTTTTGGTTCAACATTTCCTTCCCGTTTATTATAAAATTAATAGAGATATGTAGTGCTGACTTTTTCATGACAATATGATGTGAATATAATATTCTAATTGTACATTTTGCATATTAGCATAATATGCAAGTCAGGATGCAGACATAATAAGATTAGAATTTATTCGAGAGAATAATATTGACTAAGAAATGTCTGCCTGCTTCTACAGTTCATGGACATTCAACTCTGCAATCTAGAAGGTAATAGAGGGTGAGAGAGGCTGTACAGTACTCCACAAGGACGCAGTTCACTGTTGACCCATAGATTAGGCAACAGGAGTCAGGGATTCAGTGGTGAAAGGAAATCTAAATATCTTTCTTCGCAGAATCTCTTCCCCCCAGCCCAGTCCCACCCCTCCTCCACTCACACAGCAGGATGTGTAGGAAATGTTTGCTTTGGTTAAAAGAAAACTGGTGGATTGTGGTGGTGTCAGGATACAGCATTTTTTTAATTGTACCTCAGGTTTACACAGGGCCACCTGCACTTATGTGCAGTGAGCAGCTGTGTGTGGAGCCCAGTGGGGATGGGTGATGTAATCACATTCTAATACACCTGTGTGTCTAACATCCCCATTCCTCTCTGTGGCAGAATTCACAAGCATCCCTCAATCCCTCATAACATTTTATGGACCTAATTCCCACCACCCCCACATCCCACTCCCATCCCCACTTCCCATCACTACTTCATCCTCTGTGAGAATATTAGAATCCTCAATATTCATTCATTGATCACAAATAATGTGAAGGATATATGACATAATTTGGGTTACTCATTGGACCTATGAATTTAATAATCCTCTTGAAGTAAGATTTTAATATAATACAAAGTATTTACAGCACAGAATCAGGTAATTTGCTCCAACAAGTCCATGTCAGTGTTTGTGCCCCTGATGAGCCTCCTCACCTAACCTATGACCCTCTGCACCTAACCTATTTTAAACAATGGTGATCAGACACTTGTATGAAAAAAAATCATTTTCTTTTTAAAAAAATGTCTCCTTACAACTGTACCAATATATTAAATAAAACATTGGATCAGTAGCAATGCATTCCTCGGCTAAAGTTATGCTGTGAAAAAGATTTCATAATTCATTTATGTGAAAAATGGAAGCTAATATACAAGAAATAGACACTGGCCACTACTTCAAAATCAGAGGTTGTTGAGGCAGAAGACCAAGCTTGAGATTAGTTTATGAGCAATGGAGACAAGCACAAAACTCAGGCAAGCCCACAAAAGTGCAGGCTGGCCTACTACATCTAAGAAACTCTTCCATATTAGAAATACGACTGCATCTATGGATTATCTTTTGCAATAAAATGTTTCAGTAGATTCACTGAATCACATGCAGGTGACAATGATACACATGTCATCATAACATCATAATATAAGTTTTACAAGTCGGTAATGGGTTACAGTAATACTTATACAGTAAAGGTGTTGAAATTTAACAACACTTTCATTGTATATTATAGATTTCTGCTTTAGCTGCACTGTAAATACTTCCCTGTACAGAGGCAGATTGATGCACCACACAATTTAGCAATGCAATATGGAGTATGAATGAATGAATCAAATTTGTAATGGTTGGTATTTAAAATAAAATCTTAACTGAACAGTAAGGTCCCGGATTTGATTCTAAGTCTTTGCTGATTTAAGGTGCATTTTCATTTAAAAAATGCAGCTGATGGACAACATACAGTTCTCTGAGCTTAAAGGTACCTCCACGACCACCATACTAAGTGGGATAGACAAATGACAATTTGAGCAAAAGTGGACATCCTTGAGGCGCTGTAGGCTATCAGCAACAACAGAACTGTATACTATCAGAATCTGTAACTTCATGGGCCAGCACATTCCTCACTCCATGATCATCATCAAGCTGGGAGGCTGATCATGGTTCCATGTGGAATGTAGAAGAGTAGTGAGGCTACTACACTGGCCCGCCTAAACGCCAAAAGCTGCAAGTTATATAATGTCAATAACAAATTTCATTTATGTGCCTTTAACATAGAAAAAACATCCCAAGGCACTTCACAGGAGCATAATCAGCCAAAAAGTTGACACCAAGCCAAAGAAGGAGGCATTGCAAGGATGACAAAAAGCTTGATCAAAAAGGTAAAATGGAGAAACAGGTCTAGGGGCAGAAAGGTTTAAGGAGGAAATTTCAGAGCTTCAGCCCGAGGTGACGAAAGCACAGTTACAAATTATAGGAGGCAGGTAGTAGAAGATGCAGAAGATACCAGAGTTGGAAAAATGCAGAGTTCCCAGAGGGTTGTAGGATTGGAGGAGGTATGAAGAGGTGAGGCCATGAGAGAATTTCAACATGAAGATGAGAATTTTATTTTGAGGCATTGGGGATCAGGAATCAATGAAGGTCAGTGAGCACAAATGTAATAAATAAGTGGGACTTGATATGGTTAGGATGTGGGCAGCAGAGTTTTAGATGTCCTGGTGAATATTTTTTTCTGGGGCAGACACATAAGGTAGTGGGGTTGGAAGCAAATAGGGGGATGTGAGAGTTCAGGGTTCAAGGAAATAGTCGAAGATGGTGCCAGTGGAAGTAGAAAGGTCACATGAGATGGAAAGGTTGGTGGTATGAGAGAGTTCAAAAGAAAGGGAGAATTTAAGGCGGTGAGAAGGGCAATGAAATCAGAGGAGAGTGGGGAAAGTTAGGTTGACATAAAAAATTGAAATCACGCACAATAATGGAGGAAAGGAACGATGAAATCTTGGTGTGAAAATTGGGGCAGTAGAGAATGAGGATTTTACTGGAGAAACAAGAGGAGTTCAAGATGCCGTGTTTGAAGCAGGAGAAGGTGATAAAGGAGTGGAGGAAGAGATCAAGGCATGATTTAATCATAAAGGTCTCATTGTAGTTTGGGTGGGGCAGGTGTGGAAAGTACAGTCAGGATGCGAGCTTTCAGTAAGGGGCAAGGGTTCACTAAAAAATGCTCTTGTTATGTATGTTGCCTTAAATTTTAAGATGTGATTTTCCAAACAATTCATTAACGTTTTAGGGACTCTTTGTTATTTCCAAAGGTTAATGTCTTCCACATATCAAAGTTGTCAGATGTGAAGTTTCATCATTAAGTCCTGGCTCATAGGGGAGAGAGGGCTTGGTCTGTTTTTACACTCCCGCAGAAAATATCAAAGGAATACATTTGTGTTGGGCCACACTAACATCTCGCAGTAACTCTGCACTCTTTACTTTGAACACAGTTTGATATCAAATGATTGAAACAGGAGAGACTATTATACCGTGGATGCTGGTGCTACTGTAATCACTTTCATGTACAAAAAAACACCTTGTAAGCCAATGAATTCACTTTTTATTCAGCACATAAAGCAAGCAGTGACTAATTTTATTTTTGCAACTTCACTCTGTTATCGAGATAATTCAGTAATTAGGGTAGTGTGGAAGATAGATCTAGCATAAAGAAGAGGCTTACAGAGCACAAAGCTGAAGTCTCTAGACAACCTCAGCAGCACGCAGGTTAAGTGTGTGTCCCAGTCACAGTAGAATATAAGTTGTATGAATACGGTCATTTCACTAGATTTTAATCTTCCTATCACTTAAACACACTTCTCTCTTCTATTCTGTTCTGTCTGTCTATCTGTCATATTAATGTTATTGCAGCATGGATACCTGGGGTGACTTTCTGGCAACAATCCAGAATGGAAGTTATTCAAATCTGAACAGTGGCCTCCATGTGCAATCACCACATTCCAAATACGAAATGTAGACATCCTGTGTCAGATTTAAATCACTTAATCCCATTTTGGCTTTTCTAAGCACCCAAAGGACAACTAAGGCCTAAAACAGTTGGATGTTACATTTATGTTTTTTTAAAGTGAACACTGGGAAAACCTAACTTTAAAAAAAGAGCACCAGGTTCCAATTTTGTAATTTACTAACTATAACAACTGCAACTGAACAAATATTTTGTGGTTGGAAAGTCTCGTCTGGTTGTGCCTAACAGTCATTCTCAGCATTGTTTTAATGCTACCAATCATTCTCAGCATTATTCTTTAAACAACCATGTCTGCTGAAAAAAAAACCTTGAGGTGCTATGCTAGCTACTAGCACATGTTTAGGAGTGCTTTGTAGCTGCTACAACTCTGAATGTAGTTTCCAGACATTGGATGAGCCTTCATTAAACCTTTGTCTTAGCAATATTGTTGTCTTTTACAATGTGATCCAGTTTTAAAGCTCAAGGAAAATTCTGTCTTTCTGTACAGTTGATGGGATTCTGCAATTTCTCATTTTTCCAAGTGATTGATGAATGTTTAAATCTATGTGGCACTCAAGAAGGAACCTGAATTTGAAGCAAATGAGATTCTGTTAAATATTTATGCAAATTGAAAAAAAATTAAACATTTGGATAACAAAACCAAATTAAGGCACACCTTTGTAATAGCTATCATTTACTTCTGGAGTTGAAACCATCCAATATGTCAAGCTGATACAGTAGATCATCAAATCAATATCAACAATACATTTCACATTTTCTGTTTCATTGGTTCCTTTAAATAACTCAGTGTTTGATTGTATCAGTGCTATTTCTTTGTACAGGTGAAGGAACTGGAGAGTGCATATTAACTAAAATATCTTCAGTGACTTTTGAAGTGACATCCTCGGTACAGTGCCCTTCATTAATTGGTTAAAAGTATTAAAAATGCACTTTGAAGGAAAATATACATCATGATGGGACAGTGTGATGCAATGGTTTCTATTTTATTCAGGCAACGAAACACAATATTACACTGTCTCAGTATGATTTGGTAACATATAATTATTGAGCTCTTTTTTTCTTTCAAAATGTGTTTTTAATTTCTTTAATTACCAATTTTTCCACGTCCCTTCTTTCTTGAAACTGTTGACTCTTCTCTGAGATGCATTTCCTACTTCAGGACTTGAACACAAAAAACAAAGCTGAAACTCCAGGGCAGTACTAAGGGACCTATCCACTGTTGAAAGTGCTGCCTTTTAGATAAGATGTTAACTGAAGTTTGATCTATCCTCCCAGGTGGACAATAATCCAGAGACATGTGTTTAAATCATGGCAACTGGGAGAATTTAAATTCAATTAATTAATAAATCTGGAATGAAAACCTAGTCTCAGTAATGATGATCATGAAAATGTTGGATTTTCAGAAAACCCCATCTGGTTCACAAGTGTTCTTCAGGGAAGCAAATCTGCTGTCCTTACCCGGTCTGGTCCATATGTGACTCCAGACCCACAGTAATATGGTTGACTTTAAACTGCACTCTTAAATGGCCAAGCAAACCACTCAATTGTAATAAACCACCGCAGAAAAGTCAAGTAAGAATAAAACCACCCAGCGCTGACCTAGGTACCAGGAATGACAAAGGCACACCTTGCCCAGTCGACCCTGCAAAGTTCTCCTCTCTAACATCTGGGAGTTCGTGCCAACATTGGGAGAGCTGCCCCACGGGCTAGTCAAGCAACAGCCTGAAATAGTCTTACTCACTGAATTGTACCTTACAGCCACTGTCCCTGTCATAAAGTTTCATAGCATCAGGTGTAACATGGGAAAAGAAAACCTCCTGCTGACTACCACCTACCACCTCCCTCAGCTGATGAACCAATAGTCCTCCATGTTGAACGGCACTTGTAAGAAACACTGAGGGTAGCAAGGGCACGGAATGTACTCTTGGGTGGGGAAGTTGAATGCTTGGTAGCACCACCATTGACTGAGTTGGCCAAGTGCTGAAGGACAGATCTGCCAGACTATGCCTGTGACAGGTGATGAGAAAAACAATATGAGAGAAAAATTTGCTTGGCTTAGTCCTCACCAATCTACCTATGGCAGATGCATCTGTCCTTGACAATATTGGTAGGAGTGAATACTGCATAGTCCTTGTGGAGAACAAGTTGTGCCTTCACACTGAGAACACCCTGAACCATGTTGTGTGACACTATCATCGAGCTAAGTGGGATAGATTCAGAACAGCTCAAATATGGGCACCCATGAGGCACTATGGACCATCGGTAGCAGCAGAATTGTGCTCAACCACAATCTATAACCTCATGGCCTGGGAAAGTCCTCACTGAACCATTACCAGTAGGGCATGCTAGGAGCAGCACCAGGCATATCAAAAAATGAGGCATCAATCTGGTGAAGCTACAACACAGTCTACTTGTGTGCCAAGCAGCATAAGCAGTAAGTGATAGACAGAGCTAAGCGAATCCACAACCAATGGGTCAGATCTAAGCTCTGCAGCCCTACCGCATCCAGTCGTGAATGGCAGTGGACAATCAAACAACTCACTGGAGGAGGAGGCTCCTCAAATATCCCCAACCTCAATGATGGAGGAACCCAGCACATCACAGCAAAAGATAAGACTGAAGCATTCCAACCTCTTGAGTGGATGATCCATCTCGACCCTCTTTGGAGGTGCTCAGCATCACAGATGTCAGTTTTCAGCCAATCTGATTCAGTCTATGTGATATCAAGAAACGGCCGAAGGCACTGGCTGTGGGCCATGACAATATTCCGGCAATAGTACTGAAGACTTGTGCTCCAGAATTTGCTGCGCCCCTAGCTAAGCTGTCCCAGTGCAGCTACACTGGCATCTACCCGGCAATGTGAAAAATTGCCCAGGTATATCCTGTACACAAAAAACAGGACAAATCAAACCTGGCCAATTATCGCCCCGTCAGTCTATTCTTGATCATCAGTAAAGTGATGGAAGGGGCCATCAACAGTGCTATTAAACGACACTTGCTTAACAATGACCTGCTCACTGACGCTCAGTTTGGGTTCCACCAGGGCCACTCAGCTCCTGACCTCATTACAGCCTTGGTTCAAATATGGACAAAGGAGCTGAACTCCCGAGGTGAGGTGAGAGTGACTGCCCTTGATATCAAGGCTGCATTTGACTGAATGTGGCATCAAGGAGCCCTAGCAAAACTGGAGTCAGTGGGAATCAGGGGGAAAACTCTCAACTGGTTGGAGTCATATGTAGTACAAAGGAAGATGGTTGTGGTAGATGGAGGTCAGCTCCAGGACATTACTGCAGGAGCTCCTCAGGGTAGTGCCCAACCATCTTCAGCTGCAGTGTCAAGTAATATTCGCAGCACACAAATGCCAGGCAATGACCTTCTCATTCAAGAGAGACAATCTAACCATCGCCCCTTGATATTCAATGGCATTACCATCGCTGAATCCCTCCTTTCAACATCCTGAGGGTTACCGTTGACCAGAAACTGAACTGGACTAGCCACATAAATACTGTGGCTACAAGGGCAGGGTAGAGGCTAGGAATCCTGTGGCGAGTAATTCACCTCCTGACTCAAAGCCTGCCCACCATCTATAAGGCACAATTCAGGAATGGGATAGAATGCTGTCCACTTGCCTGGATGAGTGCAGCTCCCACAACACTCAAGAAGCTTAACAGAATCCAGGACAAGCTGCCCACTTTATTGGCACCCCTTCCACAAACATTTACTCCCTCCACCACCAACGAACAGTGGCAGCAGTGTGTACCATTTACAAGATGCATTGCAGAAACTCACAAAGGCTCCTTAGACAGCATCTTCCAAACCCATGACTGCTACCATCTAGAAGGACAAGGGCAGCAGATGCATAGGAACACCACACCTGGAAGTCCCCCTCCAAGCCAATCACCATCCTGACTTGGAAATATATCACTGTTCTTTCACTATCGCTAGGTCAAAATCCTTGAACTCCCTCCCTAACAGCACTGTGGGTGTACCGACACCACATGGATGCAGCAGTTCAAGAAAACAGCTCACCACCATCTTCTTGAGGGCAATTAGGAATGGAGAAATGCTGGCCTAGACTGCAATGTCCATAACCTGTAAATGAATTAAAAAACCCATCAAGCCAATGGATCAACATGATTCAATGAGAAGTGAAGGAGGGCATGTCAGGAACAGCAAGGGGCATGCCTAAAAATGAGCTGCAACACATGACTAAATGCATGCTATACAGCAGAAGCAGCATGCTATAGACAGAGCTAAAAAATCCCACAACCAATGAATTAAATTAAAATTCTGCAGTCTTGCTGCGTTCTTTCATGAATGGTGGTGACAATTAAACAATTAACGGGAGGAGGAGACTCCACAAACATCCCCATCCTCAATGATGGTGGTGTTCAGCACATCAGTTCAAATGACAAGGCTGAAGCATTTGCAACCACCTTCAGCCAGGAGTGCTGGATGGATGATCCAACTCTGCCTCTTCCTTGGGCATTCAGCATTAGAGGTTCAAGGCTTCAGTCAATTCAGTTCACTCCACGTGAGATCAAGAAGCAGCTGAAGGCGTTGCAGCAAAGGCTATGGCACCTGGCAATTTTAGCTTGAGGGGCCTAATACAGGCATTAGACTTCTGATTTTTCATGCTTTGGATGCTGACTGAGGATGGACCAGTTGCACCACTAGCCTCACACACTGCTTAATGCATCCCACCCCATTCACTCACCTACCACCAGTCTCTATCAGTCACAACTCATTCTGAACATTCACCCTCACACACTTAGCACCGCTGCAAGCCTCATACTCACAGCTTGCAAATGCTGTTGGCTAATTAGCCCTGGCATACACATGACTTAAACACATTTCCCCATACTCTCCCACTTTCCTTTCTTGCAGGACAAAGATATATATAATTGGAGGTAGTAAGTAGCACTTAACAAGTTAGCTATAGGCACAGCTGCATGTCCATGGAGGGTACAATGTTCACCATAATTAGAATAGTCATGATGGAAGCCATGGCCAGTGGAGGGACTGAAACCATCAAAGATGACCATATGCTTTTACCTTATCCTCCTCCTTATATCCCACTTCCCCTTCATCCCACAATCTCTTCTAATTAACAGCCTGCAGATGGTGTAAGTATCCTGCTTTCCACTCTTCCCCATCTGCAAGTGATGTAACACCAGCCAGATGAGCTGTAACTAGGCCAGGGGACCAGGGTAGACAGTCACCAGTTTGCCAGAGAATAAGCTCACATATGAATTCTTTCCAAAATAGAAGTGATGACCAAATCCATGGTACGCTCCAGACCCAAACATGATGCAAAGTCCAATGGCCGATGTCTCAGCTTCCATTGCAGCACAAGCTAGGGGAAGCTGTGCAATAAAGGTATTATCACTGGATGAATATTCCAGAGACCCAGGGTAATGCTCTGGGGACCATGGAAGATGGTGCAATTTGAATTCAATAAAAATCTGGAATTAAAATCCTGATGATGACCACGAAACCTTTGCCGATTGTCATAAAACCCATCTTGTCTAATGTTCTTTAGGGAAGGAAATCTGCCATCCTAACCTGGTTTTGCTTACATTTGCCTCCAGACACACAGCAACGTGGTTGACTCTTAAATGCCCTCTGAACAAGGGCAATTGGGGATGGGCAATAAATGATGGCTGGCGACATCTCATGAACGAATAATAAAAAAAAGACACCCATTGTCCATCCTAGCACTTGCATTCTGCTAGTGCCCTTGCTGTCAGTCAGACTGCCCAGATTGCTGCCATCCATGCCAAGATGGTGCAGTCTGGACCTGGGCCTTCCAGGAAGAGACACTGTGGGGATAGAGAAGGGTGATTAGTTGACATTTGTATGCAGTACAACATGATTTCATTTATGAAGTTGCTTTGGAATGTTTATTTTGTGGTGGCTTTTATTTTTGCATAGTGGCCAAGCATACAGTGTAATGGTCACTAACAGGGAAAAGTGCAGGTTTTAGACTGTGTTATGGGGAATTGGGATTGCCCTTACTGATACTCTCTGAACTTGTGTTTGTCTCCTTCCTCCTCCTCCTCAGCTGGTCCCCATTTGGCGGTGGTTGGTTCTATGTCCTCGTGATGGTCAGTTTGTGGAGCATGTAGCAGAAATCTTGACATACCCTGCCAAGTATTGCAAGCCTTCTCCAGAGCAGTCCAGGCAGCAAAGTGTTGTTTAAGCACTCCAATGATCTTCTCTGCCACATTTTGTATGGCAGCATGGCTTTCATTGTATGCCTGCATCCCTCAGTTATGTGGGTTGTGTGTCAAAGTCAGAACTATGCGGTTAAAGAAGATAGCCCTTGTTAACCAGTAGCATTTTCTGGTTTGTTGTGACTGAAATGCAGGTGGCACCAAGGACTGCTGCAAAATGAATGCATTACGACCGCTGCCAGGATATCCGGCAGTAACTAACTTGATGGTTACACACCAGCTGGATGTTGAAAGAGTGGAACTCTTTCAGTTGCAGTACAGAATCAGTTCTGTTGAAGGGTCATGAGGACTCGAAACATCAATTTTGCTCTTCTCTGCCGATGCTGCCAGACCTGCTGAGTTTTTCCAGGTATTTCTGTTTTTGTTTCAGAATTGATGTGCATTGCCTGTGTGCACTCAGTGGCATCCTGCATTGTTGGAAAGTCTGCAATCCTTGTGAAAGCGCATGCTCACTATGCTTGCACCTCTCTGGCCAGAAAAAAAGAAATTTAGTTCTTGGAACACAGCATATCTCTTTTGCAACAGTGGATGGCAAACTTCAAGATGTAAATACCTGGAAAAACTCAGCAGGTCTGGCAGCATCTGCAGAGAGGAACACAGTTAACGTTTTGAGTCCGAATGACCCTTCAATAGAACTAAGTAAAAATAGAAGAGAGGTGAAATATAAGCTGGTTTAAGTGGGGGGCGTGGGGGGGGATAAGTAGAACTGGATAGAGGGCCAGTGATAGGTGGAGATAACCAAAAGATGTCACAGACAAAAGGACAAAGAGATGTTGAAAGTGTTGAAGGGGACGGGTGGCTGCAAGTGGGAGGAGAGGACGGGACAAGTAGGGGCAATGATTACCATTTGGTGGGGTGGCATCCATTGGGCACAGGCTACCTGAACAGGAGCCCCCCCCCCCCACCCACCTCCAGGACCACAGCCAGGCTGCCAGGATTTACCTGACTGTCTTGCTACATGGAGCGGGCACATTCTGACGCTGGTAAAACACTGTTCAACCCAGGCCTTTCATGAGTGAAAATAGGAAACACTTCTACACACAAAGGGTGGCGGAAGTGTGGAGCGCTCTTCAGCAAATAGCAATTGAGATCAATTGTTAATTTTAAAACTCCAAATGGTCGATTTTTGTTAACCAAAGGTCTTAGGCATATGGGACAAAGGAAGCTATTTGAAGTTAGGTCGCAGATCAACTATGATCTTATTGACTGGCACAACAGACTTGTAGGCTAAATGGCCTACTCTTGTTCGTATATTCTTCTGCATGGTGTTCCCTGCAGACTTGTTAATGCCCTCACGAAAATGGTGTCCGACTCAGCCAGTACCTGAAGTGTGAACGCTACTTGTAGCGCTGGGAAACCAGTGCTAAGGAGCCACATTTTGCGGTTACTGAATTTACATGGTTTGTCCCTTTAAGACCATTGCACAGCTACTTCAAATGGTGTAAATAAGTCACGAGGTCTGTAGTGCTGATCGATCTTCTTGAAAATTTATATAAAGTCTAGGGACGTAACATGTTGTGATATAGCTATTCTGCAACCAAAGAAGCAAGCATTCACTGTGGAAGCATTAACATAGTCACTAATAGTTAACATAAATTCTTTGTTTATTTTCCAATTCTTGTCTTGTGAGACCTGAAGTGCATCTGCCTCACTTAAAAACTGCATTTTCTGCAGGTCAGTACTGCTTGTGACTTTGGGCAACCTACCTAATTAGTACTTGAAATCAAAGAATTCAGAGTGCAGTTCAGAAATCCCATGGATGCCAGACTTTCTCTTTAATATCAGAGAGTCTGAGACAAGTTAGGATGAGAGGTAGAGCCCGGATATTCAAATGTAGGCCTCTAGTGTCAACAGGATGCGTTTTGTAAACAGGCCACAGATGGAATAAATTTAGAAGCAGAGCTCTGTGGGGTTCCAGGACAGAAATTTTGGCGAAAGCTGAATAAACAAACAAGACTCTTTCCCTTTTTTAATCTGTGGCTGAAAAATGTTATTCTAACCACAGACCTCATCCTTGGATGACTGGCTTTGCTCACAATTGTGTTCGTTAAGAAAGCCACGATAATTAGAGATTTAAAGATGTTTTTGGTGCATCTTCCCACGAGAATTTTGCATTACTGGGGGCTTCTTTATACATCATTGTGCAACTGCTGATGAGCTTTATTTCTTATTATGTGAAAGGTAGGATGATAATATTCATCCAATGCTAAGGTAGAGCACCTGACCCAAGATATGTGACATGAGGCCCAGAGTATATTATGAGATACTATACTGTAAAATTGGAATTTTTCCAAATAAGTCATAAACTCTGAGTGAATCAGTTAATATATGGATATAGAGTTTGATCAAAAGAAAATGCAATGCAATGTGCAATTAGATGTAGAGAAAATATGACATTTGCCCAGATCGAACCATTAACCAACAAATTGTGTGCATTGAAAATTATTGTCAATTTGTGTAAGTATGATATTTGTGCAGGAAAGCAGCCACTCCCTATTTTGGTCTTAATTCTACTGCCATTTTGTTCAGGAAGGAAACCAGATGGCAGAGTGCATAAAGTACTACTCTGCATTGATGTCACCCAGTAGATTCTCTTCATAAAAGAACCATTTTTTTTTCAATGATGATTTTAGGGGAAGTTTATGGGGAAAGGTCAGGGGAATGGACTAATTGGAATACCTTTCAAAGAGCAGGCACATGCCTGATGAGCCAAATGACCTCCTTCTGTATTAGTCCGTGATTCTATTTAGTAAGAGTATTTGTTTTGCCTGATGGTAAGTTTATGACTATAGCCACTTTTTTTTTTAAGAGTCTGAATCCAAATCTACACATGTAAACAGGTTTCTGCCAAACTTCCTCCAACGTTACAATGGCTGAGTGGGAAAATCCCGAAGGGGATTTCTGACCAAATAATCTCCAGCTAAATTTTCACAAACACAAATGAAAACTGAACAGAAGACTGGGTTTCTATTAGCTTTGAATTTTGAATATGATAGAAGTGGGGTGAAACCTCAGGGTATATCAGTAATGTCTGAGGCAAGTAATATATTTGAGTCTCACTAAGTACGTGAGTAGGAAAACATGCAGTGGACAGAAGTCCTGAGGAAGCACTGCAGAGCCTCAGATGACATTTAACTCCTTTGCAGTCACTGGCTAAATGACTATTGTCATTTAGCAGCAATTTGATAATGTATCTGCTGTAACACTGGGTTGTTGTAAGCTGACAGTTTTAACGTTGATGGCTATATTATAGAGATTAATAAAGAGTCATAGCTGTTGTTTATGTAGTTTAATGTGTTCCCTCCTAGAAATAAAACAAAAGTTCTGAGTATTTATAGAGCTTGCTCAGTAGTTAATAAATTGCAATATTATAGCAATACGAGAAGATAGGGATCTTATCTTTGAAATTCCGAACGCATATTAAAAAATAATTTTTTTAACTGGTTAACGTATAACAATTGTGCCAGAGGAATGGGAACTTGAGAAATACAAAGAAAGTGTAGAATGGCTTTAAAAAAAATCCACAGATTTGTATCTATAGCTTAGAACTGGATGAACAGCTTTAATTTTATAATTTGATGTTCTGCGCAGCGTTCTCAAGATGGTAATATTTTTAATCCAATTCAATCTAACCAGCCTTCGAAACAAACAGTGATCTTTGTGCTCATTATAGTGAAAAAAGTGAGGCGTTGGAAATGAATGAAACACTTCTAACATTTTGTCCATTCAGTTTCTGCTTCAAAATATCTCACAACAGGCACAACAAAACAAGATGCAAAGCTCTGTACCCTGCTCCAACAGCAACGACAATGCACCATGTCTCAGTGACAGAAAGAAAATCCCACTGTGACATTTCTGTTTCTAACACCAAAGACGGAATCTTCCCAGATTTCCACAAAGTGCAGTAACAGGCGGAAAAAAGGACATTTTACCTGTCAGCCTCAATGGTGGGTTTTCACGCCTTATTGTCCCATTGCTTACACATCCCACCTCCATTAATAATGCATTCCTGGCATACAAGCCGGAATGCTGGTGGGGCGGCCTCTGGTTCACCCACCCCGCCGTCACCTCAGGCCTTCAGTAATCTGGGCTCCATATTTAATGGGTATTCCTGTACAGAGCCAGCACTCTCCAAGGGATAGTCTGCAAAATCGTGGCTGCTAAAGGGAAGAAACATGCTGGCCCCAAATTTAGCAATGCCTCCCTCAGGCACCTACTGGACGCAGCGAAGGCCCACCATTAAGTCTTCTACCCCGACTCTGGGTGAAGACCAGCAACCAAGGTCACCAATCCAGCATGGGAGGTAATGGTGGTCAGTGCCAATGCCCTGAAAAAGAGGACAGCCACCCAGTATCGAAAGCGGATGAATCCTTTCCTCCTTTCCACCAGGGTAAATCACTCTTCTCATCAGTCTCAATTCACACATTCACAAACCCATCACACATCCACAGGGATATCGCTCACTGCCAGTTCAAGGGACACCACCATTCACTCTTTCACACACACTTTCATCTGCTCTACGAATTGTGTCCTCATCCCATCCACAGCACCACTCACCACCCGCACATGCCAGCAATCCTTCCTGTCTGGCCTGGCAGGCGTCCTGCTTACACCCTCTCCATCTGTCTTCATGCAGGACAAGCTGGCACACAATAAAAGGGAGGGGTCGTAGACTGGCAGAGGAATCCCTGACATCAAGGTCCTCACAGACTTTGAAGATAGAACCATCCAATTGGCCAGTGATGATCTGGACCATTCCTGTGCTGGTGAGGTCAGCAGTGCTCAACCAAGTGAGGATCCAGCAGTGCAACATTGATCAGACATCAGCTCCCCTGTTCTGCAGTCCCCTGCAATGCACTAATTATCTCTCCTTGCTTTCGCAGGCACACCTGAGAAGCAGCCAAGGGGGTCTACGTGCCAGGTCCTCAAGCCCCGAAGACACCTCAGAAGAAGAATCTGATGACACCCAAATTAAAGACCCATCACAGCGCTCACTCACACCCTCCACCAGGCACAGAGATATACACCTCAGTGGGACTTAGTTCTATAGTAGCCTTAGGGTCACAATCTGGTGAGTACATCACACTGTCTAATCCACAGCAGGTGGCAGCAGGGTCTTCCCAGGTCATACCTCAGTTACTGGAGCTGCAAAGGCAAGCTTGGGAACATCAGGAAGGGACGTCTGCTGCACTCCTCAGATTGAAAGGCACGATAGAGGAGTCCATCTGCCTTCAGTTTGAGGTGATAGCACCGGCATGCCAACACACCAGAATCAACACTGGCAGGATGGCAGCCACCATGGAAACCTTTGTCCATGACATCGGTCCTGCACTGCAGCACGGGCAGAACTCCATCACTGGTGCCATAGTTGGCTTCCAACAGTGTCAACTTGAGAGGGATGTGGGGCAGCTCGATCTCACTCCAGCTTCCCCTTCTCCTCAAGAAGTCAGCCAGGGGCCCCAGAGGGAGGAGGATCAGTAGGTGCACACCTCAGAGCAATCCACCTAGGACACTCCAGGAGTGTCCGGCTCATCCGAAGCCCTCTTACTGTGACTCCAGCAGCTCCAGCTCCACAGGCCGAGGAGGATGCCACACGGCAGGACCCTGAAAGCTGGTTTTAGCCCTCCAGAGGATGCCTGCCAAGGTCATCATAGACAGGGTTTTGCAGTCAGCAGGCTGCTTCCACCTCCCCTGTGGATGTCGGGTGCTCCAAGGCAGGGTTAGGAACGCTAAGAAAGTGTAGTTGTACAGCCTGACCACTAGTATTAATTACTTGTACTGAATGTTCACTATTGTAAATATACCCCCAAGAATGTCTCCTTGCCTATGGCTCCTTGTCATGATGAGCAGTATTCGTGTCACTCAGATGTGAAACCTTGGTTCCTGCACAAGATAAAGGCAGGTTTCTAAGTCCAGGGTCACTTCCCTTTGCAGTGTGTAACATTCAGACCAAAGTGATAGTCCAGCTTCACACTCATTGGAAACATTAATGATGCCTGCACTTCGATGATGCTTGTCATTGCTGCTGCCAGAATGACGTGGGCAGACATCACAGAGTTCCATCATTCTCTCCTTGAGGTGGGGCTGGTTCCCCATTTCTTCAGCATCTGTGACACTGTGCTCCTGAAGGGGTCAGGTGCTGAAGGCTGGCAAAGGATCAGTTGCATTTAAAATTTCACAGCTGCTCCTCCATGATATGACACTAATCACAGAGCACAAGTGAGCTACCCTCGGCCAGACAGGAGTCAGACATTCACAGAGGCAATGTGAAGGTCTGTGGAGTGTCCTCACTGCATGTCATCATCATCCTCTGGAATCTAGCGACTATTTGGACCTCCGCTGTGTTTCCATCAGCCACAAAGGAGTCAAACATTCGCAGATGCAGAGTGAGGATGTCAGGACTGTCCTCACTGCATTTTGTCATCATCCTCCAAGAAGCTTGCAGCTCTGAGGGCCTCTCAAGTGCACCTGCCTCATCTGGCCAGTGCAATGGCCTCAACGCTAGCATCCTTGCCTTCGAGGACCTCATAGTCATCAGCCCCTTCAAAGTCCTCCTCATTGGATGTGCAGCTCCTCCATCCACCTCTCAGCCAGGTGGGTAGCCCTTGACCCAAGGATCCAACCTTGCAGCCTTTCTAGACCCTGGGAGATATCAGGGATCTGAGACCTGCTAAGGGTGTAAGAGTCATGGATGCTCCCTGGGAATCATGCATAGACCTGTAGGATGTGTTTGAGTTGGTTGCTACGGAGAACTTGAGTGCAGTCAATGGCACCCTGCACTTGTGGAAAATCAGAGATCTGTGTAAAGCCAGCTCTTGCTTCCTGGTTTTCCTGATCCCAGGCAAAGCACAAAGTTCTGTGCCTTCGCAAAGATGGCGTCTGTGACCTCCTGGGTGTGCGTGAAGGCTTGTGAAATCCTGCACAGGTTATCCGTGGAGCCCTGGAAGGAGGTACTGGTGTAAAAATTTAGTGCCATGGTCACTTTCATGGCCACTGGCAGTGAATGCACTCCATGCCCCTGTGGCATCAAATCCTGCAGCAGGTAGAATATGTGACTGACCAGTTCCCTAGATGTGCGCAGTCTTCAGCGGCACTGGTTCTCGGTCATCTGCAGGAATGAGAGGCGCCGTCTAGAGACCCTAGGTCTAGCAAGGCACCAATTAATGATGGCCCACTGTGGATCTTCAGCTGCGTGCGCAGCAGGCCCTGCTGCCCCTTCATCTTGAGGGAGGTGCTCCTCCTTTTCCCAAGCCAGGTGCCTCTGTCGCTGTCGTCTTCTTCTCTGCTCCATATAAGCCATGAGGTACACTGCTAAATCACCATGCTCCATAATCCTGATGTTCTCCTCCTACAGGATCAAAAAGAGAGATCATGGGTTAGCATTGATATACTAAAAACCTTTTGGTTAATTTTGAAGGCCCCTTTACCCATGCAGGAGAGTGCTGGCCATTATTGGATAGCCAGTGTGTTGTGCGCTCATTGGCTGTCCGAAACCCCACCCACCTCTGCCCATTCCACTTGACCAGTCGGCAGCAGCTTCAGCCGACTCAGCTGTGCGCCCACCAAACCGTCAAAGGCCTATTAAGCCCATTTAAATATCAATTAAACAAATAAACTGAGCTGTCTGTCCAACCTTAAGGTTGGCGGGCAGGCGAAGAGCCCAGGCAGCCTTCGCATTTTTCATGGAGCTTCAGCCACCATTTTTCATGGAACCTCATGAAGTGTTTATAAATTGAATAAAATTTTTTATAAAAATCCATTGACATATGTTCCAGCTCATGTGACACTATCAGGGGACATGTCTTAAATTTTTTTCATTTCTTTATTCAAATTTTGGGAACTTAAACTAATCTCCCTAAGGCAGCTCTGTACCTCAGGAGATTTCTGTGCTCTTTTGCGCACATGCGCAAAAGAGCACAGGCCCCAACTCAGGGAACCCTCCCCCGCCCGCACAGGGAGCGCTCAGCACTTCCAGGCGCACGTCACATTGGGCGGGCCTTAATTGGCCCGCCCACGTAAAATGGCGGCATAGAGCCGATCAGGAGCGCCAATCAGGTCCGTGCCCACCCCTGCCCACCGTGCCCACCCTGGGAAAAAGCTTCTGACTATCTACTCTGTCCATGCCACTCATAATTTTGTAAACTTCTATCAAGTCGCCCCTCAATCTCCGTCGCTCTAGTGAGAACAATCCGAGTTTCTCCAACCTCTCCTCATAGCTAATAACCTCCAGACCAGGCAGCATCCTGGTAAACCTCCTCTGCACCCTCTCCAACGCCTCCATATCCTTCTGGTGATGTGGCGTCCAGAATTGCATGCAATATTCCAAGTGTGGCCTAACTAAGGTTCTATACAGCTGCAGCATGACTTCTCAGCTTTTATACTCAGTACCCCTGCCAATGAAGGCAAGCATGCCATATGCCTTCCTGACTACCTTATCCACCTGCGTTGCCACTTTCAGTGACCTGTGGACCTGTACACCCAGATCCCTCTGCCCATTGATGCACTTAAGGGTTCTGCCATTTTATGTATAATTCCTGCCTGTATTAGACCTTCCAAAATACTTTACCTCGCATTTGTCTGGATTAAACTCTGCCCAAGTCTCCAACCAATCTATAACGCGTTGTATCCTTTGACAATCCTCTTCACTATCTGCAACTCCTCCAACCTTAGTGTCGTCTGCAAACTTATTAATTAGCTCAGTTACATTTTCCTCCAAATCATTTATGCTTCAAACTATCCATCATTTCTCTACAGCCCAAAGGGTCATTGAGCAAACAACGTAATATTAAACCACCCTTGCAATTATTCAATTCTAACCAAATGGTTCCGTTGCATTGTATATGGTGTTTGGCCATTTATATCTATTCTCTTAATATGCTTTAGTCCTATTCTTTTACACATATTTATTCAGCTCTTAGGAACTTGGCCATTAATCAGAGTCACAGAATTGTTACAACATAGAAGGAGGCCATTTGGCCCACTGTGTCTGTACCAGCCCTCTGAATGAGCAATTCACCTAGTGCTATTGCCCTGTCTTCTCCCCATAACCCTGCACATCCTGCCTTTTCAGATAACAGTCAAATTCCTTTTGAATGCTCATTAGAGACCCCAGTGAAGCAGAAGAGTTTATTTCCCAAGCAGATCAACAAATTTTGGGAAGCGTTGTACAATAGGCCCGTATTCAGCTGGAACATTCAGTGAATAGCCACCCTTCTTTCAAATGAAACACTTGCAGGCAATCAGAGAGAGGGGACACCTCCCATCAGTCTAAAGTGGATTCAAATTCAGGTCCCAGAAATGCTTCTAATCCAGTATGCTACCTAGTCCTATTAGTTCAGACACTTTAAATGTCACACATTAAATTCACAAACCTGTTTAAAAGTGTCCTCTTACTGTAATGATAAAATTGCGTTTTTCCAATAAATCAGCTTTGTCCTACGCTTATAGTATATTTTTACTCCTGGTCAGTGTTTGAAAAACTATGCAAACACCAGTACACAATTTTAACAAGAGTGAACTGAAGGTCATGATTCAAACATATATTAGTGAGACTCAAAGAAGTTGTACAATCTAGTTTGGCTGACATTGCTTATAAAAAGCATTTTATTAATGCATTGTATCAGTGATAAGCCCATAGTTAGATGTTACAAGATCTTTTCTCACAAAATCTTTAAATTTTATCTACTTTTTTAAGTTAGTTAAGTGTTGTGCACTTTTATCTTTTTATATAAAATCATGTGATGTTTGGCTGTGATTGTTTTTGTTATCAAGTATCAGGCTTTGACGTCATGCTATACCTGACCTGGAAATACTTGGTGTTGACATGAAAAGTTAAAAAAGCATAAAATCACTGTTCCACAATCAGAGGCATCTAGCAGAAAATTACCACACCCTTGGCCCCCTCAAAAATGGCAGTGCAATAATTAGTATATTGGGACTCCGATGTATTACATTATGGATTGTTATACCCCAAATTCCATGTACATATTCTTTCCATTGGGCTAGGCCTACTGTCTTTTCACAAAATGGCATTGTACAAGAGCAATTCAAATAATTGTTCTTTTGGCTGAGGGGGCTGGTGGGGCAGGGACAGGGTGCAATGGGGGGATAATAAAACAACTTAAAATGTTAATGCTTTGTAGATGCAATCTGGCAGAATCATAGAGTAGAGATTCCTAAAGCTCTGATGTGATTTTTTTTTGATGAAAGATCTTAGCAGTAAATTATTGGAAAGTGAAGCAAATAAAAATCCACCATCACTGGTCAGACTTACTGTGAAATGTTACATAATGATCTGTGTCAGTCTGTGGGAAGCTTAGACATACAACAGTCATAACCAAGAGGGGACAGTGGTTTCCGAGGCTTTAACGGCTGAAGGTCAGAGGAAGTGGTGGCAGGTTTTTGAAGTATTTGGAAGATTTGTTGCATAACCAGCTTCTATCTAAATTTTTACATTCCAACTGTAAAGCTATGCTTTGACAGTGGATGGAAATTTCTTCACACATGTTTATTATTGAACAGAATCCCATGTACAGGAATGGAGTTCCTTTGTAACCTTGGTTTGACTGAAAGCAGACCTATTGCTAGAACTTTTCAAAGGCCTGTTCAGAAATGCAAGCCCTATTGCTATTGGTTTAACTTTACTGTTGGCATGGATGAAATAATGTGGATCAGTGAATGAGGGTCTGTCAATTCGCAGTCAAATTGAATGTAAATCCAAGCCAAATTTAAAGAGAGGTTAACAATTTGCTGTGGGTCACAACAAAGATATAACTTGGATTGGCTGCTTATTTTCACTTTGTCAAATGGTTGCCTGGAACAATATTGAATCACACACAAACAGTTACAACTACGTTACAATTTTACCCACATACTTAGGAAACATTGTCTCCTTAACTTAACTCCGCAATTATTTGTGAGTTTTGCTATTTCTGTATCTGCATACCCTCTGCCCCTCCCCAATTATAAACATAGATTGACAATGACATTAATTCCAACATTATTTTACATATGAACGAGGAGGAGGACTAGGCCATGCAGCCCCTCGAGCCTGCTCTGTCATTCAATAAGATCATGGCTGATCTGATAGTAACCTGAAATCTGCATCCCACCTACCTATGATAACCTATCACCCCCTTACTTACCAAGGATCTTTGGTTCTGAAGAAGAGTCATCTGGACTTGAAACGTTAGCTCTGTCTTTCTCTCCACAGATGCTATTAGACCTGCTGAGTTTTTCCAGCAATTTTTGTTTTTGTTTAAGAATCTATCCACCACTGCCTTAAAATTATTCAAAGACTCTGCTTCCACTACCTTTTGAGAAAGAGAGTTCCAAAGATTCACAATCCTCTAAGAAAAAAAAAATTCGCATCACCTGTTTTATATGGGCAACCCCTTATTTTTAAACAGTGATCCCTAGTTCTAGATTCTCCCACAAGAGGAAACATCCTCTCCACACCCACCCTTTCTAGACTCCTCAGGATCTTATATTTACATTTACATTTTGCATGTAAAGATTATAAAGGTATCTCATCAGAAAACATTGGTCCAGATTTTGTGGTCAATATTGGTGAAGGACCAACACGTACCATTCACCTCATTCACAGCTGCCTCCAAAGTTTTTGCAGTCTTTTGAATAGAAACCTGTTCGAATCTGACTTGTCATCCAGCAAAGTACCCTCTACAGGGGATCTGTGGCTTGGGTGAATTAAGAAAGGGAGATTTTTCAACCAATCATATTGAAGAATCCCTGCTGAGGCTCACAGAGTCTAAACCAGGAAGTAAAAAACAGGAAATAAATTAGATTTAAATTATGTGCAGAAAGTTAAATAAGGAGGAGACAAAAGTTGTGATTAAGAGAGAGAGAGATAAGAGTCAAACAGAAAAGTAAAGCTAGTATATATAAAATCTCCAACAATAATTAACTTCAGAAGGAATGTGACTCCACACTTGTAAAATTAAATTTTCGAAGGCGGAGAAGTAGTTTGTCAATAATTATCACTTATCACACCAGTAAAAAGTATCTTACTGCTGAATGCACTAGGCTTTAATTTTTATGACATCCTCATTGGGAAGTTAGTAGTCAAGTATACCAACTTCATGCCACTGCATGGATTTCAGTGCCATGACTATCAAAGAGGACTGTTACAGCAAACCTTGTGTATCAGCAGTGTATCTCTGAAGGGAGTTTTTGGATTTCTGCATTCAACTGCACGAATGCAGATGCCAGACCCTACTGTCCAATTTAACTTGTTATAATGGGTAAGTGCTGTTGCCTCACTGATATTATACACACAAAATCCAGGCCATTATTTAGTCTATTACACCAGACATCAGCTATACTGACCATCGGGGCCATTGCAAGGATTTCATTTGCCTTTCCACAATGTTCGTTGGTCCAACAAATTGCCACCTATAGAATGTCATTGCTGAACTAGTTGGCTTGGTGTTTCAACAAAATACCTGTGTTGCTCAACACCAATTAAATGGCAGTGTTCTTTCTGCTAGACTAGCTGACTAGCTTCATTTACGTCTGCATACTAAAGATCATCAAACAAAGCTACAGTATAAATTACAGCACCTTGCGATGTGTAATGCCACCTGATAAAGGGGTCTATTATGATTTCAAAAAGCCCCCATATACATCTGTTAGTCTGTTGAATGGTATTAAATTTTCTGCTGTTTAAACATGATGATTCACTGGCCCTTGTTTTTAAATGATAAACAGCTCTGAATTCACAGCGCAGTGCGAGCTGTTGTTAGAAACAGTTAACCTTGCCTGCCATTAGGGAACTGTCAGTGTTAGCAGCCCTTTTCAAAATGGGTTATGTGATGCTTATTTCATGACAAGAGACCAATGTGCATTGCAAAGCTGGGAGCACTTGATACAACAACTGATAACCACCACAGCTCATTGTAGTGCCTGAGTACTGTTATCAAATACCCCTAGATTCCTGTTTTCATCCACAGTTTGGGAATTAGTAAACCACTCAAATACATTTCATGTCAAAGTCATTTTATCAGGGAGCTGTGGCTAAGCTAACCTCACACAGTATTTCTTGAGAATTCTATTGTGGTAATGGAGAATAAGTACTCAGGGATAATCAGAATTTGACGTTCGGCTTGAAGTGGAAGCATTAACTCAATTAGTTTAAATTGTTACTTTTTTTGTTTATTTGCTCCTGTCTTTTACATCATTTTTCCTAGACACAATATACATCATTGCCCAGATGAAATGACTTTATGTTGTCTGCTCCATGCTTCTGCCTTTGCTACACTATAACAAGCTATTAGAAAATGCATGAGTGACAATGTCTACTTTATCCCTGCTTCCCGCTTGCCCCTACCGCACCCTCCCCATAAGCTTTGTACCTATACTTGGCACCTGTCGTCCTGCTGAGGAACTCCCTTTTCCTTGATATGTTAACTGAGATGGAGAACTCACTATGGACAAGTCCAACCTTGCGTCTTACCATTCGGTGCTAAACTCCGCTTAAAACTTGCAGTTTTTAAAAAAAGAGTTCTTGACTTTTCCTCAAACTTTCGAACTTACTATCCCATGGTTGGGGATGGCGAGATTAAAAAGAAGTGGAAGTTAGATGTTTCCCTATGAGATGGGAGGGAAAATTGGTGTGTGAGCTACAAAAGCTACTCTTTCACGGATTTCTTTAAGGGGCATCCTTGGAATAATTTTTGCAGAGGCCTGGGAACAGGTTACTGCTCCCTGCCTGCCTAGGAAATGTGTGCAGAATGCTGGTGAGAGGAAAAAATAACTGGAAGGATCTTACTTTTTTATGGTAAATTAAATCTTTGTTGGATCTTGCCGCAACATTCTCTAAGCAGAAACAAAGCCAATAGCTAATAGCTGTTTGAATATGAAAATGATATCAGGATGTTTGGTTAAATTAATTTTAAACAATGAAATGACTTGTCAGATAATTTTTTTATGTATTTTAAGAAAAACAGGAATCCAATGAACCAACAGATGCTAATTGCTCTTTCAGCCCATATCAGACTGTGATCCTGTTGGTATTTTGTTTGTTTTTCTACATTAAACGGGCCCAAATATTTGTTAAGTGACTACAAAGAATGTTGTGGATGTGAAAGGCTTATAACTACACCACAATAAAAACAATAATTGCATAAAAATAAAACCCATTGTAACTGTCATCTGTTTAGCAGCCTGTTTGTTGTCCGGTGCTATTTTTATTGGTGTTGCTGTGAAGTGCATTCAGAATGAAACTGTAAAATCTTTTTTCAGACATGTCCCAGCACTTAGAGGGTTAATTATAAGCAGTGTGCAGAATGGGTGTTGGTGCCAGGAAAGTGGGTGACTGTTACCAGTTAATAACTTTATAGCTTAAAAGCAAGACATTCATCATAATGAAGTTTGTTTATCCAGTAGTAATGTTGGATAGTACCAGGCATAAGTTTATTTGATAAATTGTAGTTGTCAAGGCAGGCTGGTAGGGCAAGTCTCTAAGCCTAAAAGTAGCTTTCCTCTATCCAGGCAATGTAAGTCATGGCTATTTTTTCAAAAGCTGTGACAGGAAAGGTATTAAACCTGTAGGTTTTACTGTTGGCTTTCTCCACCCGAGCGCTTTATGTGACAAGGGTAACTTTTTATCTTATAGGAAACTATTAACCTTCTGAATCTAAATGCTGTCTCAACACTCAGTTCCTGTAGAGGATGCAATTAAAGATACAAGACTGGAAATTCCTGTTCACACGCAAATCTGGGGTAAACGGTGCGATACGAGCTTTTCCAATGACTGCATTCCCATAGTTGTACACCTCCAGTGTTTAGAATTAGCATATTTCATCTATTCATTGCAAATTCCTGATCACGTAATGGGCTGCCTAATTGAGCACTTCCATGAGGGCAATAACCGCGGCTCATTTAAAGGGCGCCAGCAGCCATGTAAACAGCCACAAAATCACCTCAACACAGAAAAAGGATTTGGAGCTACTGAATTTTTGGGCAATGGAGGCTTCACAAATATACAACGCATGCAATTTACTGATCCTGTAGTGGATATTATGCCTCAGGAAATGAGAGAGAGGGCTGTGCTCTTTGTCCCTGAAGGGCAACCTCACAGAAACAATTGGTGCATCAATCCTAGCAACAGATCACTAATGGAATAAATGGTGTTACAAACACCCAAAAGAGCTGCCTGAAAATCAGACATTAGCCTGCTGGTCAATGATGGAGTAGAACTCTTCTATTCTTCTAGGCTATTGTGTTCTGTTGTGGGACCTAGCAGTAGAGTAAAAATTGTCAACCAGGGATTGAGTACAGTTACTGTTTAAGGAGGTGAAGTTGTTGGGCCTGCTAAATAAAGAATTAGTTACCTGTTTGTGGACAGCAAAATGGCTCCTGCTGTTGTCCCATTTGCTAATCTGGAAGGAGCCAAATGCAATCTTGGCTCCAGCTGGCAGTGCAATCTTTATAATGGAGAATGGCTTCTTGAAGCAGATGATACAGCTCCGAAACTGACTTCCTGCTGAAATTATGCTTATAAAGACAGTGTATTGCATGCTTTTTAATTCCTAGGTAGCTGTGGAATCTGTAGATATGGTGGGTGACATGTTTGCTAGGTAAAACAGGCTGCTTCTGATGCCACCTGAGATCCCTGGAATCCCTTTTTTTGTTCCTTTTTTGTCTCATTCCATGAAATTAGACTAAAGGAATACTAAAAGTGATTGTTTATTACTCAGTGGCTGAAAAAAGAAATGGACGCTGCTGCTGTGTTTCATTTCCCCTGTATGTGTAAACTTGACTGGCCTCAAACTTGCCCTAAACCTGTACACTATACAGGTGTTGCATAAAAACAGGAAAATTGAAGGCTCCCCCATTAAATAGTATTCAGTAGAAGATTTGTATTTCCAGTGAAGCATCACACAGTCATGTGAGAGTACCCACTACTCGTGGAGAAGAGATTTAAAGAGCAGTGCTCAGTGGCTAGAGAGGAAATGAGTTCAGGAACTTGCTGACCCCCACCTGCGCAATCCCATCAAATGGAATTGCCAGCGTGTAGTTTCTCCAATCTTGGAAATTTTTCATCAATGGTGTTGATTCAGATCAGCTGCTTCACTTCTGGATGCTGCTTGATTTTGCAAAGAGGGGGACACATATTAATAATATCAATAAAAATTCAAATTTAGAACCAGAGAACAGCTTCGGTACAGAAAGAAACCATTCAGCCCATCGTGTCTGCGCTAGCCAAAAAGAGAAAAAAGAAACTAGCCACCCATTTTAATCCCACTTTCCAGCACTTGGTCTATAGCCTTGCAGGTTACAGCACTTCAAATGCAGATCCAGGTACCTTTTAAATGGGCTGAGCGTTTCAGCCTCAACCACAAACTTAGGCAGCGAATTCCAGGTGCCAACCATCCTTTGTGTGAAAACGTTTTCCCTTATGTCCCCTCAATCCTTATACCAATCACCTTAAATCTATGGCCCCTGGTAATTGCTCAGCTAGGGGACACAAGTCTTTCCTGTCTACCCTATCTAGACCCTTCATAATTTTGGACACCACAATTAGGTAACCCCTTAGTTTCCTCTGTTCCAAGGAAAGCAACCCAAGGTTATCCAACCTCTCCTCAAAGCTGCAGTTTTCAAGCCCTGGCAACATGGATACAATCCATCTGGCTCTGGGGATTTATCCACCTTCAAGGCTGCCAGACCCTCCAGTACTTCCTTTCTCACTATGCTTATTGTATCTAATATTTCACACTCCTCCCCCTTTAACTAGAATGTCTGCATCATCCCCCTCCTTAGTGAAGACAGAGACAAAGTACTCATTGAGAACCCTGCCCACATCTTCTGCATCAAACTGCAAGTTACCATGTACACCTCTGATAGGCCCTACCTTTTCCTTAGTTTATCTCTTGCTCTTAATATACTGGTAAAACATCCTAGGATTTTTTGATTTTACCTGCCAATATTTTTTGTATCCTCTCTTTGCTTTCCTAATTTCCATTTTTACTTCACCCCTACTTTCACTTAAAATGATTTCTTTCATGCTGCAGGACAAAGCGCATTCCCCAAGTCTAATGTCAGGATCTGCTCAGTGTCAGTTTGTGAGCAACCAGTAAGAGAGGCGGATAGTGGCACTTCCTTGGTGCACCTTCCCCATAACAGTGTGATTAAGCTTTGGAATTCACGACAAGGGAATTAGTGAATCTTACATGGGGAGGAAGATGAGATTAAATAAGAAGGAAAATGTTGTAAATGGTAAAGCGACTTGCATATTACTCTACCATATTTGGAATCAGATCAAGAAATACTCTTAGTACATTCCATCATTAAACTTTCCTTTGCTAAAAATAATTTTCCTGAGTTTTAAAGCACTAAGAATGATGTCTAGCCAAAAGTTCCCCAAAGCCTCTTATAACAAAAGTTTGAGTTGCTCTCAATCATTTTTTTTCTCTTAATATGTACTGTTTCTTTAAACATCTACCTGGCATGTACTAACTGCTGAACCTGGTTAGAGTAGCGCCACCATGTCAGGTGAGCTTTCAGGAAGACTCAGTAACAGGAACAGCCGCAGAAGAACATGCTTCAATTTGTTCCCGATACTACAACTGAACAAAATTTCAGCGCAGGTGGTGCTGGTTCAGCCACAGTACAAACCTTGTGAGACAGCTTTTATTTTAGAATGTTTGATTTAAAATGCATTCATGAATGTTTTGGAAAAAAAATGGGAAAATATGGTAATTTGTATAGTATTGCATTATCAGATGTATGATTGCAGCTTTACAATTTCACCAGATGACTGGAGCAAATTATTTGGTAAATCTTGTAGGCAGTCACGAGCTGTACTTTTTCTGCAGTTCAGAGTTTTTTTTCCCCTGAGCAACACTTTATTTTCAATTAGCAGTACATTTCAAGTGCTGCTATTTTGCTATCTCAGCCCACCTAATAATGAACGAGATTTTGACCTGCTTACTGTACTAGCTGCAGTACAGTCAGCATGTCCTTGTCTCATCAGCACTGTAAAAATTGGAATCTGAATCAGGCTGTCAGTAAGCAGTGTCTGTCACTGTACAATCATCTATTACATTAACCAGCCATTCTTAGGTGCTCTGAGATGAGCACACCGCCATTTTAAAAAAACACATCACTGATTAAAATTAAAATGCTAAAAAACTGATAGGGAAAGTTGTTCTGTAGGATTGAATTACAAAACTTGTCTTAAACCAAAGTTGATTTATAAAGAAATATCCACCTAAGAGGATCTGAAAAGGGATATGGTTTTAAGTAGTGAGTGGTTTATTGAACAAGTTGCATTGTCATGACTCATTTCTTAAAATTTAAACAGATCCAAGGAATTTTCTGTTAACTTTCAAAGCTTTATTTTTATCTTTCATGCTGTTACTATAATTAATTTGGCAATGAGTGCTAATAATATCAGGGAAAATGACTCGAATTATAAAGTTTGTTGTACATGTGACACATATACAATTGGAACTGAAGCTGCTCCAGCTTAATGACTTTATTCCCACTTATTTCATTCCAATGCAATATTGAGCAAAATAGCAAAGCGAATTCCCTCCCCAGTAGTGTCACCCATACACGCTACGCAAGATTAAATATAAACAGTGAAACTAATTAACCATCTTTAATGGTAACTTTTCATAAATAATGTTTTAGAAGTTTGAGCTCTGCAGTCTCATCCAGTAATGGATGATAACCCATTCCCTGATAATTCAATTACCTGGTAAAAGGCCCTGCACAAAACAGTGTGGCCAGGACTGACTGGTGGGAGTACACCTTGCGTAAATGACATGCTGTTGTTCAGCTAATCCTCACTCTAATAGATGGTGTAAGGGGATTGCCATGCTCTGTAATTGCTGAACGGTATCGGAAAAATAAAACTGTAAACTCAGTCAGGAGTCAGAGGTTTGAAAAGTTTATTGCTCAAGGTCACCTCCATAAATCATGGTTAGGAGGCAGGCACTCTGGTGATACCCTTTTGCTCAGGCTCTGAGCACATTCAGGTGTTGTTCTGCAAGGCGGCTTGTGATTAAGGTGAGCCTCTGATGGCGGTTAACCCTCAGAGGCCTGAAGCAGCATTTTCACAGGTACCTCAGGGAATGAAGTTTCCCCCCACAGATTTATTATTTCCTAATGCAGTTTGAAAATGCCTTAATGCAAGGCTGTGAGCTTTGAGGCAAGTATGTGGTGGAGGGTTGGGGAGGGGTCATACACATCTTTAAACATTCTCTGAAAGATGTGAATGCTTCATTGACATTAGGGAAAGATGAATGAAAGGGGTTGAACTGAAAATGTTTCGTCCAAAATTGGATCTTGCAGTACTACGTTTTAAAGTTGCTGTGGGGAGTTTGGGGAGGTTGGGGACGGGGGCATGGTGGGGGCACAATACAAGAGAAAATAACATCAGTACACTTTTTCAAAAAATGTAAAAAATAATAAATGAGCCATACATTTTATAGCTGCAAGCCCTTTCCAAGTCAACCCCCAGTTTTACTTGTCAAGCTGATATTTATTACTGGGGAAAGGAGAAAACATTAGTAGTTGCAGGCAGTCAAAATAAATTGCTAACTATTTTTAAATTCTTTATTTCATAAGTTGGCAGAGTAAGATTTTCTCCTTTGAAATATTTTATCCTTTCACATTTCTTGAGTCATTTGATTGCATTGGTTAGAATTGGTGAAGTTGACTGCTTATAAACTTTTTAATGTATCCCATTCCCACAACTGTAAATCACTTGTACCTTAACTTCGTCAATCAGAACTTCTACCTTTACATGCCCTCTCTGTCCATGAGGCATGGAGGATAACCTGCTCCTAAACAATGCTGCTTTAGCTCAGTCAACTTAAGGGTCAAGATTGTGTTTTGTATGATCCTGATCTGATTTTTCTTCTGTCTCTGGCTTAGTAACTTACTTCCATTGAGTGCCTCCTCACATCAATATGACATAGATTAGTAACTGAGTATGTTGATGATCATGGTCATGAATTCAAGTACTAGCATTCCACAGCATGATACATTAGGACTCAGAATCCCTACTCCACTACACCCATAACATCTTATTTTCACATCTTTAGTTACAGAAAGGCAGCTGAAGTGAAAATGGTAAATCTGTTAATTACAGAGGATCAAGCTAAAAGTTTCCTATTTGCTGTATGGCAATAGCTGTATTTGGGAGTTTTTGGACCAGAGCACATCCAAGAACACATCTTTGAAAACTCTGCTGTAGGGTTGCAAGTCTGGATGTTACAGAATGTATCTACTGCAGCAAATTTCATGTCTTCTTCAATGACTTGTTCATGTTCAATTTGAATAAAACAAATTCTGAATGTGTAGCAACAGAACAACTTGTGACATCATGATATCATAGTGTTTGAGGTTATTGCAACCTCATCTGTGTATAGAAATTGCAAATTACCATTACACAGCAATTTACCATGGCCACATACTTTGCAGTTGTAAGTTATTCAACCCATAGCTTCAGTGATGAATTAAAGAAACTGATGTTTTTTTTCCCTTTCTCAATTTCTCCACATACTGGGTGGAATTTTACGGCCTTGTCGTATCAGAGGACAGGGCTGGAAAATGCAGTGAGCCGCTCAAAGTCCATTGACTTTGGCAGGATGGGAAAATCCCGCCGGTGGAGAGGCCATAAAATTCCGCCCAGTGGACTGTCTTAAAGGTTTTTTTATGAGAGTCTGGACTCGAGTATTATTCCCCCTTTTGTGGCTGTCACACTTCAGCCAGTTCTTCTCTATTCTGTAACATGTACACACTTCCAGTAGGAATCACTGGATATTGTTTAGCAGCAAGAACCATGAACAGAATTTTACATTTGGCATGCCGGTGCACACCCAACATGCCCGAGCTTGCATGCCTGACGTCATTACTTGCTCGATGTTTCATTTGGCGGGCGTGCGTTGGAGTCGGCTGCGTGCCCGCCAATAATTGAAAGGCCTATTACAAGCTAATTAAAATCAAATTAACGCTACCCGTCCAACCTAACGGTGGGCCAGCAGGCAAAAAGGCCAAGCCGCCTTTACATTTTTTAGGAAACCTCATCCACGAGCGGGATGAGATTTCCTAAAGCAAATAAACATTAATTAAAAACTTTATTTTTGAATTAAAAATGTGTCCCAGCTCATGTGACAGAGTCATATGAGGGGACATGTTTTTAAAACTTTTACTGTCTTTATTTTTTAAAAAAGCGCTCCAATCACCCTGAGGCAGCTCAGTGCCTCAGGGAGATTGAAGCGCTCTTTCACGCGTGTTGCATGCCAGGCCCGCTCTCCCTCCTGCCTCTGCCCACACAGGTGGTGCAGAGCACTGCTGCTTACGAGCCACGCAGGGTGGACCTTAATTGGCCCGCCCGTGTGAAATTGTGGCGTGGAGCCGATCGCGGGCGGCTTCACAACCGCCCCTGCCCGCTCCAGTCGAGACGCCTGGTGAGGGAAAAATCCTGGCCCATGGCTACTTTCAGAGTGAGATGTTCTAAGGCCAGAGCCCTTTACGAAAAATCCATACAACACAGTGATGCTGTTTATTTAAGTGAAAGTGGATTTTTTTGTGCTATATAATGAATCTGTCAGTGGTCCAAATATTAGAGCTGAGTGAAGCTTATTTGGGATAAACCAATTGTTTTGTTCAAGCCTGAACCACATTCTATTGATGTAATGAAGAAAGCAAGATCATTTTCCCTTGTAACTAAGTGAGAAAGATCAAATGAACCTTGAAATCAAGTCCTGGAAATTTTGCAAACACATTCAGACTGATGAAAGTGCGACTGGCAGAGTTCCTAGGGGATCCAAGGAACACCCCAGAATTCCCCAAAATTAAGTGGGGCGGACAGAAATTGTGGGAAAGCTTACATAGGGTGTAAACCTGGTGACTTGGATTCCAGGCCACATTCCAAACTATCCCCTCAACTCTACCTGAACCCTTGTCCTCCTGCTCCCTGACCTCCATCTGAACTCTATTTACCCTGCCCAAACATCTCTGTCTGAATCCTATCCTTCCCAATCCCTCAACTTCACCTGAATCTTATTCTCCCCATCCCCTTGGATGAGTGGTATTACTGGGCTCAAGCCTCTTCAAAAAAAGAATAATTTCAAACGTACTAAAAACTAATTAAGTCAAATTGGGCAAATTTTAGTCTTGCTCGCTGGGTGTGAACAGGGTGGTAGCTGGGCAAAAATTATGAAAAAAATCATGCTGACTTATCGCTAGAATTTTAATTTTTGGACAGACCTCAATCTTGGAGGCCAGTGCACCAGTTTTAAAATGGACTTTAAAATATTGAAGTGGGGTCAACGAACTATTTTCATATTAATCAACCCCTTCACCATGGAGTCATCAACCCACTGCAAGTCAAAGCCTCTACAGGTCAGGAGTCAGCCATTTACAATGCAATTTAAAGGGATCCTTAGCTGCAACCAGGGAAAGCTGGAAGCAGGTATGGCACTCATTTTCATGATTCCTTTGGGAGTATTGAGCTTTAAATGGTTCCTTAAGACCAAGTCTTTGCTCCAGGGCATGCTCATTAAATTTCCCTGATGCTGAAATATGCTGCTGCATTTCACCCCCAATGTTTCCAGCTCTCCCGTTTAACAGGCTGCTACAGAATTATGATGAGCAGCTGCCCCGCCAGATTTCCTACCCTCCCAAATGGTGAGCTGCCAATAAGTAGTACGATTAACACTGGCAGCTCGCTATTCATTGCAACTGAGCCCAATCATGTAAATTAATTGGGCGTCCCACTGATATTATCGGACTGGTAAGGTCATCAAGCAGGTAGAGTGGTCACATTGCCCTCCTGATCTGTGCCCAATGTCAGAATTGACCCAATTGACTCTGTAAATCAAATTTACATTTAATCTGATTTCTACCTTGAGTGTGCATTCAGTTTCAGGTGAGTAAAATGTGTATTGCTGAAAAAGGAGACATGTCGAAGCTTTTCGTCTTGCGCTCACCAGGATACTTCGCAGTAGTAAAATGTGTTTTAAAATCCATTAACATGGATGCACTTATACGCATAGATCTCATGTCTATTGTGGAAATCAGTATAGATAGATCTCCTATCTGAAGTCACCAGTAGCATAGAGAGGTTAACAGTCCGTAGATCATACCAATGTCAAGAAAACTGTTTTTATCAGGGCATACATACAGAGCTGCCTGTGGTAACTAGTTAATGTTTATCCCCACCACAAAGCAAAGAATCAGTTTTTGTACATGCATTATGAAACTGCCTAACTATATAGACTACTTGAAGTCAATCTCAGAAGTTGTTTGTGATAAGTAGTTTTTATTACCTTACTGATTGTTGCAAATATTTGGCATAAAATAATGAATGTTAAAAGAAATCCTCTAGCTTATGAGTCAAGAATGAAGAAATAAGAGAGGTTATTGTTTAATAATGTAAATATTGGGATTGGGCTGTTATTAGTCATACTGTAAATGGTCTTGCTGTTTGCTTTGTTGTAATTCCAAACTCTCAGGCAAAGTTCCTCACTGTCTTCTTTAATAAATCTTTTAATAAAGGCTTTGGAATAGGCCTTTGTGGAGCCCATTGCATCCAGTAAGACAGAAAAAACCCAGTTCTGAGTCCATTCCTTTCTCAGAAGCTGCCCTCATAGGCATGTCCTATGAATAAGGACTACGCGGGAGGTTGGTCTCCAAATATTTTGATATGCTGTTGAGAATGGTGTTCAGCTGTATTTTCTTGGAATACTCCTGGTAATTTCCGCAAAAATGTAGCTACTTGCATACACACGAATGATATTCCTTTACCAACCTTGATAGGGTGAAAGGCTGAGTGGACTTCAGTGGAATTTAAAAATGCAACCTTTTAACTATAAACCTATACTAATTAAATTATGTTCCTTATCTAGGTTAGTGGAGTGGGAGAACTTCAAGTAATCCATACAGTAGGATATCTAAACTTGAACATTGCAGAAAGGACACATGTTGCTGAAGTTTTTTGTCTTGCACTCATCAGGGCAATTGCAAGAATGCAAATTTCAAATGATCGCAACATTGCTACAACAGGTAGGTCAGCAATACATCCCAATGATTGGCTGGTCGAATCCAGCAGTGTGTTCCTTTGGTTGTTTGTAATGGGCAGAGTATAGACCATACTCAACCAGCCTATGCTTGCAATACCCAAAACAGAATCTCTACTTTTAGATATGATTCCGCAATTGGGCAGCAATTGCTGAACAATCCTGAGTGTGCTAATAGTTACACTGGTGATCAACTTAAGATAACCAGTCAAGCTTGTAATGTGGCTCATTTATGCTCATTAAAAGTGACATACGTTCATATGCAGGAACCCATTCTCTGCAAACAAAAGGAATGTGTTCAAGCCTTGCACCTTTTTGAATTACCTGGGAGCTTGTGGAGCCTGCCATTCCCTGCTGCGTTCTTCATGGAAATGCCTCATCCAAAGTCGACTTGCCAACTAAGTCACATCCTTTTTTCCTGTAGGATAAATTATTTTGATCATTTGAAATTTGGCATCCATGTGTTTGTCCTGATGACTGCAAGATGAAAAGCTTCGACAAAATGTCTCTCTTTTCAGCAGTATCTAAACTGCCCATATATATATTATATTATATATATGAGTGCGTATGGGTGTGTACCTGGGTATATGTGTGTGATGTGTGCATCTGTGTGTGTGTTTTGCATGTGTCTGTATGTGTGTTTTGCATGTGTCTATATGTGTGTTTTGCATGTGTCTATATGTGTGTATGTGTGCCCAATTGCACATGCTAAGTGGCCAGTCATTTAGCAAGAAATCTTCGATATAATTCAACAAACCACTTATAGAGTTTAGCTTCAATTCATTCTTGAATTTATTCCATTTTCAAAAATGAGAACTGTATAAATGCAAGCAAGAATATTTATTACTCCTTAGGGAATCAATTTGAGGAGAAAAGTTGATTCTTCTCACAAAAGGACAAAAATACTCTTTCATAGCAAGAAAAGATACTATTGCTAGGCGCTGAATATTTAACAAACAGAGGCACTTATAGTGTTCTCCCGTGGTATATAAATGCCTGACTGTATTTTGTTTCGGCAACACTCATTGTAATTGGAAGCCTGAGCTTTGTGCTTTGTACTGTGTTACATTCTCTAATAGAAAAAAAACACAACTGAAAGCGTCTGCTGAATGAAACAGTATCCAGCATGTCTCACAGCATGCAAGCAGAGAAATAACAAATACTATAAGTGGTACCACTTTGTGCCAGGACCTGGGTACAACAAGGGCTAAGCTTCTGTTTCATTTTACAGTGGTTACTGGTTCAGCCTCTCTCCTTCTATGTCTCTTTCTGTTTCTCACTGCCACAATAAAAATCAGCTGGCCCACATTCTGTACCAGCAAAAACCTTCCACTTTACAAAGGGACTCGTATAGTTCTCATGCTATTGATGGTAGCAAATTTAATGTACTACCTAGTGCCTCGATAACTTAACACTACATTAGGCTGTAAGACAGAGTTTAATACTTGGATACAAATACACATTTTGGCTTTCACACTGCACTGTACTATTATATTCTTAGGATAACATTTTATTTTAATGATTACAGGAGCAGCTAAATGAATGCTCCACGCTGTTATTTCAGATGAAAGGACGGTGTCATAAAAGACTGGAATATGCTGTTTACTTACTTTTGCACCTTTCTCCCTGGGGAGTTTCTATTGGAGTTTACTGAAATAATTCTGCAATCAATGTTCCAAAGAAGGAGGTCCCTTCACAGGGGAGAGGTTGGAGGGTATAATCAGAGGCATAATTGAAGTGTGGCATCATAGTATTAGCCCTCTTATTCTCAGTTCCCCCATGTGCATAGTGGTTACAGGGCTATAATCCAAAAGCACTTTTGAATTCTTTCTCATCGGAGAGAGGAGGCAATGGCCTGTGCCCTCTGCTAACACCCCCCAATTAAAACTCTGCCTATGATTTTATGAAATCAACCCTTCCAGCTGTTGTAATCAATATTTTTCATAAAACTTTTGAAAGCAACGATATTTGTTTAAAATGCTGCATTTATTGCTGTGACCACAAAGAAACGGTAACATAAATAATTAATATCTAAATGTGTTTGAGATTGAAAGAAAATGGAGTGATAGTTTCATAATACTAACATATTACAAAGTCAACACCTTTGTTTATATTCTCAGAATACAGTTTTACAGACAAAATACTCATGCTATATTTTTAAAAAGTTACTGCACTCCTGCATGTTTCAGCATACAAATAATTGAATAATGCATTGTTGCCGAACAACACAAGCAGTTTGAAAACAGTGTAATTGTTGACAACCAACCTAGAATAACTATTTCCTATCATTTAAAACACATTGCTAATATTTGTAACAATGATGCATTATTATGAAGAAATACAATATGTTTATTGTCATATTAAACAACAATGAGATATGTGGTTGCTTGAAAAGTCTGAGTGAATTGAATTTAAAAGTGCTCGCATGCATATTCACATTTGTATTTTTTGGATCAATTCTGACTTCCAATGACACGCACTGGCTGTAACAGGTAAGTGCAGCTTCAGGATTTTTTTTAAGCACAGGTGTTGCAGCTTTATCTACCTCAAAAATAATACTGTGCTGTTGAAAGTTGGCTTTGAATTTCCTGGCTGTGTGATCTCAAGCTGCTTTAAATTAAAGTGTTCACTATGGAATACCATTAATGGAAAGGTGGCAGCACTGTGGGAAATCGACCATTTATGCCAACAAGAGTCTTAGTAATAATAAATTGATGGTTTTAATATTTTGCATTGTTACATTAAATTGCCATTAGCAGATCTAAGACAAAAGACGTTGTTTAAGTAAAAATATAATCAGCAGTATCACTACAAAGTGAACTAGACCTCCAATGTAATGTGCCACACAATGTCAGGAGACAAGACCAACCTGATAGTCCTCAATAAGAATATAAGAAACCAGAGCAGGTGCAGACCATACATCCCCTCAAGCCTGCTCTGTCATTCAATACAACGATGGCTGATCTTCTAGCTCAACTCCACCTTGCTGCTCAGTCCCCATATCCCTTGATTCCCTGAGAGATCAAAATCAATGCACCCTATCAGTCTCAAATATACTCGGTAGCTGAGGGCCCATCTCAGCAACACAACCTAGATAGCTAATTGGTGAAGAGCCTAACCCTTACACACTAACTAGCTTTTATTTACAAAGGTTCATTACATATTGTACCACTCCAATCCAACCACCACAGTTTCACCCTGCTCCTATGTATAAACAGATGAATTCCTAGTTAATATCCACCACCTGAATGGAATCAAACACTCAATTAATATACAATTAACAGTGGAAGATACTGAGTGGAGATCATGAAGCTCGTTGGGTTATCCTGAGGATGTGAAGGCTGATGCATACATGGAATTTCTTTCTATTCCCATGGGAAGATAGCAGAAACTCATTAAGTAGCATTGGCAGTGATCTGGAAATGGGTTGTAGACCTGACCTCTACCAGTGATGGTCCCTGGTGCAGGAAGAGGAAAGAAAGTAACTCAAAGAGTGAGTGTCACAAGTTGAACAGAAAAACATTGGTTTTCCCCCCCATCCCCACTCTCTCAACGAAGAACTGAAGGTGAAGAAAATGACAACAGCCCCACCCACTTGTTACAGTCAAGGTATGTTTCATATATTTAGTCATATTTAGTACAATGAAACACTGGTGCAGAACAAGGACCGTATAATGGTGTTAGGTGTTTTTTTATTTGTTAAAAAGCTACAATAAGACTTCAATGTTCTTGTGCATGAAACAAAATGTTACTTGTTTCTCAGACTGTTAAACATTGCAACAGAGCGATGAGCATATCATTCTTATGAAATTATTGATGGTCAATAAAGCACAAAATGAGAGACATCAACCAGGTAATTTTTCTATGAGAAAACTAAAGATTGTGTACCTGAGCTCTGTGGAGAGGCACAGGTTACCCAGCTAAAATGTTACACTAATAAGTTTGTAATGTTACTCTGGAACATGAAGTACTGGTACTCGGGGGAACATTTACATCAATTTGTGTTTTAAAGCTGAAAACTGCAACTGTATTATTCGGTTGAATAATTATTCCAAGATTAAATCCTTAATTGCAAAAGTTAAGCCTGGTTCCCTTGATGCTGACCCAGTGAATAATTGAGTTGTATCTGGAAAGTTAATAACTACAGGCCTGTAAAAGCTATAAGATAGTATTCATTTAATACATTTTTAACTGACATTCTAGGTTATATCATCAATTTGTATTGAATTGTGATTCTGACATTTGACCTCAGTGCCTCTGGCTTAGAGAGGAGAAACTTCGCTCAGGCTCCCATTCCTCTGCTGGTAGTCCACGTGGATCAACACAAGATTGAGCTCAGCTGTAATGTCTTAGTGGTTGAATTTCCTGCTGACAATAGTTATCAAGGCATCATCATTGTGAATAATGGACACTTGGTAATAGAGGAAGGCCCAATGCTTGTGGAAACATACTTCTCAATGTCAATAGTTTGAGAAGAGGGGAGGAAAACTGTGGGGATAACGCTCCACCTGCTCTCATTATATTATATCAAATCAACAGATTTTAATCTCAGTAACAAAATTTTTAAGTGAGTGTTTATCCCTAGTTTTTACAGCTCTCTTATAGGACACAAAGACATGTGATAAATAAAGACTATTAGATGGATTAGAAGTTACAAGGTATTAAAACAGTCCAAGTGTTCAAATGACAAAAGCCATGTGTGAATCTTGATGGCTTTTCTTCCCAAATGTCATCGGAGCCCTGGAACTGCAGTACTATATTTAATTACACATGAACTCACCAATACTTTAATACAAAATAAACAATTCTTATTAATCAAGGACATGTTAAAGTCCTAATGACTCACTAGTATTTTTGACCAATTATTTTTAATAAAACCATAAAAGACATAAAATATGTGCTCAGATAAGTGAATGCTTCTGCAACTATACAATTTGAAAAATGCATTGCATGGATAATTTTTGCAGAGAAATACCCACACATATATATTAAAAAAAAATGTCAGGGCATGTCTTTTTGACAGAAAATGTAATCTCCACAGGATACCTTTTTTTTTTTTTGCTCTCTTTTTGTAGTGGAAAAACATCTACCACATGTTTTATGTTCAAAGGAGGGAAAAAAACTGAAAACACACCATCACTTTCTCTGACCCTTGTCCTCCATCCCATAAGCCCTCACTGTGGAGCGCCAAGTCTTTTAATCAATCTCAGCCTAGAATGATAAGTGTCTCTTATCTCCATTGTCATTGTAATAGCTTCCAACATTTTAAGATTGAAATACGGAGCCAGGCAAACCTCAGTTATCAGCAGATGGGACCACTGCACATCAAACGGCACTGGCAATAAAGTCAAGTATAAATTGCTCTGAGACTTGGGTCTCTCGCTGCATTGGCAACCTGAAAATCCTATCTCTTTCCTGCTTCTGATTTTCTCCACTGCTCATGCTGCCGACCTGGGGCTCAATGCTCCTGTAAGTGCCCCTAATAACTTTGCTGTCCATGTATTCCGGTTGTATTTACAAACCTGAGGGCATCTTGTATAATGCCTGGGGGATACGTTCATCCCTTCTGTATCTCCACAAGGAAAAAAAGAGAAAGGCAACCTTGCTGAAATGTGTCAGCGGGTAGTTTTATTAATTTTTATTTCCTTTTGACTTTGACAGCTGTTCTGTTAACATCCTGGCAAGTGAGAATTGTGTCACTGCAGCAGGGAGCTTAGGCTTTAAATGGTAAGAGAGGAGAAGGTGATAACACTGTCAACAGTTAAAAGCCCTACAGCAGCTGAAAAGCAAACAAGACAGTTGGGCTTGGGAGGAAGAAAGAGAAATCTTACAGATAAAGAACAGGCAGGGCAGGGGACCCAATCTCAAGAAGAAGCACAGGAATCATTTTTAATCAATAAAAAAAAATGTATGTATTCCTGCATCCCCCACCCATGTCATGATGCTTAGAGGAAAGGAAATGAAAATTAGATGGCCCCCAACATTTGCAGCTTTATTAAGAATGAGTATGTTGTGAATAATTAGCTTGATTTTGAACAAAAGTGAAGGCAGGTGCTAAGGTCTTTCTTCCTGGTTTTTTAATTCAAATTTCTAAATGATAGTTTGCTCGCTGGCTTTGCTTTCTCTTTGTCATTTTAAAAATTATTTATATCTGAAAGAAAAGTACACGCTTGCACCTTATAAAGTCAGACTGCATTTTATGATGATGCTGGGGTACGCTTGGCACATTGGAGTAGTCAGCGCATTATTTCAGGGTCTGCACAATGTGGTGCTTGAGGAATCGAGATAATTTGGTGTTGGTCCCTGGGATTTGGTTAGTCAGAGGTAGCAAGGGCCTTAGAAATGTGACAGTGTATTTATGGAGCTTGCATATTGCACATTGTCAAGTAAGAGAAAGAGGTTGTTAGCTCGTGGCTTCACTCTAACTTTCTTGGGGATGGTCTGCACCTGTGTGGGAGGAGCCCAGGCCATGTGGGCTTCAGGGAATGGGTTCCAGAGGGCTTCATATTTCCTGAGTTCCAGGAAAAGTGCATACGTTATCCTTTCTAACTAGCACATGTCCCACAGATAGCTCACCCATATGTCTGATGTGCAGAAGTTTGTGCTCCACACACCACTATGGGAGTATATATCATCTTTCAGTCAGCAATGACAGTTGTGCTAGATTACTTCAGAGGGAATTTCCTTCTTTGTGGATGGCCTAACAGATAATAGCTCAGATTAACTACAATTAAGAAACTTGTTGTGTTAGAATAATTACCCAGAAAGATTGAATGAAGGGCAAGGCCAGACTGTACCTAGTTCTTTGCCCTCTGCAGCCTCTTTAGCTTTCATGTGCCTCACCCCACCCCATAAAGGAATAGAATTTGTGGTTTAGATTGGGTGTATGTAAAGCTTCACTATGTTGACCTGGACCTCATTCATTTCCTGTAGGTGCTGGTTGTGAAGGTCTGCTTTCGTACTGCTCCTGTTTTCTGGTGAAGTGTTTGCTTTGATCACCTAGTATTGTGTTTACTATTGCACTTTTTTATTAATTTTAAATTGTCACATTTATTTAACCAGGAAGTTGTTAGGGCAAGGAATTTGTATTCACAGAGGAAAGTTGCAACAGCAACTTATATAGCATCTCTAGCATAATATAATGTCCCAAGGGGCTTCACAGGAACATTATAAAACCAAGTATGGCACTGAACCACATTTGAAGATATTAGGTCAGATGACCAAAAGCTTGGTCAGAGAGGCAGTTTGTAAGGAGTGTCTTAAAGGAGGAAAGTGAGACACAGAGGTGTAGAGAGCGAATTCCAGAGCTTGGGGCTTAGGCATCTGAAAGCATGGCCACCAATGGTGGAACAAGTAAAATTGGGGCTGCACAAGAGGCCAGAATATGCAGATATCTCGGAGGGTTGTAGGGCTGGAGGAGATTACAGAGATAGGAAGGGGTAAGGCCATGAAGGGATTTGAAAACAAGGATTAGAATTTTAAAATAAAGATGTTGCATGACCAGGAGCCAATGTAGATCAGCAAGCATAGGGGTGATTGGTTACAGGACTTTCTGTGCATTAAGACATGGGCAGCAGAGTTTTGGACCACCTCGGGTTTTAGGAAGGTAGAATTAATCAAGAGCGATTTTAGCATCTTTGAAGGGAAATTGAATAAATATTTGAAGGAGGGGGAGATAAACGATGATGGAGTGAGAGCAGGACAGTGGGATAAGTTTTGGATTGCTCTAACAAAGAGTCATCACAGATGCAAAGTGTTCAGTACCATTTGCAATTCCTCCAAAACTGAAGCAGTTTCTGTCCATATGCAGTAAGACTGGGACAACATTCAGGCTTGGGCTGATAATTGGCAAGTAACATTCACACCACACAAGTGCCAGGCAATGACCATTTCCAACAAGAGAGAATCTAACCATCTCTCAATGGCACTACCATCACTGAATCCCCCACCACCTACATCCTGAGGATTACCATTGACCAGAAACTTAACTGGAACAGCTATATACAACATCCTAACTTGGAACTATATTGCTGTTCCTTCACTGTTTATTGGGTCAAAATCTTGGAACTCCCATCTTAATAGCACTATGGTTGTACCTATACCACATGGACTGCAATGGTTCAAGAAGGTAGCTCAATCTCCTGGGAAATTAGGGATGGGCAACAAATGCAAGCCTTGCCAGCGATGCTCACGTCCCATAAATGAATTTTTTAAAATGAAGCCTTATTTTGTATAAGACAATAGTTCAGCCTCATCTGGAGCATTGTGCCAGTTCTGGATGCCATACTTGAGGAAAGATGTGAAGGCATTGGAGAGAGTGCAGAGGAGATTGATGCACGAGGATGATTCCTGGGATGAAGAAATGTAGCTATGAGGATAGATTGGAGAGATTGGGACTGTGTTCCTTGGAGAAAAGAAGGCTGAGAGGAGACTTGATAGAGATATTCAAGATCCTGAGAGGTGTGGACGGGATAAATAATGAGAAACTGTTCCCACTCAAGAGAACATAGAAAACTAGAGAGCACAGATTCAAAATAATTGGCAAAAGGAGTAAATGTGAGGAAAAATTTTTGCACCCAGAGGGTGGTTCGTGTCCGGAATGAATTTCCTGAAAGTGTAGTGGAGGCAGGTTCAATCGTGATATTCAGAAGGGAATTGGATTGCTACCTGAAAAGGGAGAATATGCAATGTTATGGCGATAAGGCAGGGGAGTGGGACTAGATGGAATACTTTTTCAGAGAGCCAGTGCAGAATCAATGGGTCGAATAGCCTCCTTCTGCATCATAGAGAAACTGTGATACATGATAGGCTGAAAGCTTTCTTCTGTACTGTAAATTCCTATAATATTTCTCCTTGTATTATATGAAATAGTATCTTTGAGTTTAGGATGGTAAGAGTTGTACAAAATTACATTAGTTATATATAGAATTAAATGAAAATTGCGACACAAAATAGACTCTTTGGCCCAAACAGTCTCTATTGCCGTTTATTCTCCATACAATCACGTCTTAGTACCCTGAAACTGCCTTGGCCCCATATCCCTTTATTCCCTTTCTTTCAACCACTTCTCTAATGTATTTTTTAAACATTTGCTGGTCTCTGCTTCAGTCACTAATATGAACAGTACATTGCACATCCTAACAGCCCTCTGTAAGCATAAGTTTTTCCACCTTTATATTTAAATGTTTAAATCTTTTCTAAATATCTTACAAATAACCTTATATTCAAGTACCTTCTGTGTGCCACTGAGAAGCTGCCTTCAAGCTGTTAAACTAGCCCCAGCTGCCTGCGGGGACCTGGAGGACCTTGAAAGGCCCTTAACAAGCTGTATCATCTACCCTTGCCCTACCTCCACGAAAGTAGCCCAAGGTGGAAGGGAACTGGGAATTGGCATGCACCCACCAGCCTCCAATCCCAGGCCCAGCCTAGGTGGGACCTAAAACTCAAGCCCTCTGTTTCTACCTACCCTGCACTGTCCCTCCATTATTTTAAATAATCATATCAATTCACCCCTTTTATTTCTTCTTAATTAAAACAGCCACAACTTTTCTATTCGTATTGCCTTATGCTAGGCAGCAACCGAGTGAATCTGCATGAACTCTCTCTCTTGTCTCAATATCTTTCCTGTAATGTGGAACCCAAAACTGCACATTATGGTCTTATAAGGTTAAATATATATTCATCAGTACATCTTCCCTCATACATTTTATATTTCTTGCTATAAAATCCAGTATTCCATTAGCTTTCTTATTCACTTGAGATGCAGCATTTTAATATTTTGTGAATCTTATCCCTTCTGCTCTTCCATATTACCCAGCTTTCCCCTATTTTAGGGCTATATTTTATAGGGGTGGGATGTGTGAGGGAGGTGATGTATTGCTCATTCCCCCTGTTAGGAATTCGGCAGCGAACCAACCAACTTTTTAAAAAAAAAATAAAGGCTGCCCCGCAGCAATAGTATATTATGGGCAGACGAAGCAAGCAGAACGGGTCTTCCGCCTCTCAGTGGGAGGAGGTCTCACCCTATAGCAGTCCCAAAAGTGCCAGAACGCAGTAGTGGATGATGCTGGGACTGCATTTCCACGATGAAGAAAGCAATGATCCCAGACTCTGGTAAGTCCAGGATTTTAGGGCGGGGAGGGATCGGGGAGCGACGGAGGTGGGAGGGTGGGTGTTGGAGGCCGATTAGGGAGGCACAAAGGTGAGGTATCATTTTGGGGGTTGCCCCCAATAAGCACATCATTGGGGGCACAAGGATGTATACCACGACTCCTTCATGGTGAAAAAGCGGACTCCTGACTCTCACCTGCCTGCCCACACCAACTGCATTGTGCATATTCAGGTCAATTGGCTTTTAACAAGCTCAATTGCCCGTTAATGATTTTCCTTTAAGTGGAGAGCAGGCTACCAACTTTGGCCCCTGCCCACCGTATTGTGGGAAACCGGCCTGTTGACATTGGGTTCATGACCTGATGTCATCACACTGGATTTTATGCATGCGTGGGATGGCAGCAGTCCTGATTTGCAAACGTAAAATCCCAGCCTAATTATAACTATTACTTTTATTTTTCAATAAAGTGTACCAACTCACACTTACTGACGTGGAATTCCACCTGTTGTTTTTGCCCATTTAATCATTTTATCAATATCCTCCTGTAGCTGTCTTTGGTCTTCAGAATTAGTTATAATGCCTTTTTAAAAAAATATATATTTTCAAATTTGAAAACTCCTTCCCCTTTCCCTATATTCAAAGCAATGATATATACAATGAATACAGTGCAATCTGACATAAACAAAATGAAGATTTTGAAACCTGAAATATTCACTGCTGGAAAGGAGCACAAATGCATTGACGAGAATCAGACATGATCAGAAATTGACGAACAAGGCATGCATTTTGTATACTGTTACAGCTTCCTTATGTTATCCGTCAGCCTGATCAGCTAGCTGCTAGTTTGAAATCACAGGCCGTCCCATACATTTACCTAACACTAATGAGACTTATTGATTGGAAGTATGGGATTTGTAAAGGTTACAGGGTTAAAGTACATAAAACTGCCATTTCTGTTGCAGCAGTTTTTTGCAATATCAGTTTTGATTGGTCAGTAGGGAGAGATTAAAGTCTTCCATGTACGAAGACATGGGGCAAGACACAGTCTGATTTAGATTGTCGATATGCTACCTGCCCTACTGGAGTACTGTTGTATTGTATACAAGGTTTCTTCAGGCAGCATGAAATTAAATATTATTGTCAATGAACATCCTTTTGGATTTTAAATAATTCTTTTAATTTCTCAAAAATTCAAATTGCACCTTATTTGAGCAACTCAAACAATCACGCCAGTAAGTGAGTTGATGTGATGGTGTCATCACGTCATTAGCTTATTTCCTTTGGAAGTGTTGAGAGTCAACTTCAAAATGACACTAGTAATTGGCCACAAAGTGCTCAGATAGTTTTACTGAAAGGTCATTGACAGGGCTCCAACCAGCTTTGATACATGATGCCAGAGTATTAGACCTGGAGGTGGTCCATTACAAAGTGTCAGTGCTTCTTGTCCAAAAATAAAATAAAATGATGCTGCCCAGTCTTTAGGAATTTGATTCCAAATTAGGAGTTCAGAGATTTTTAGATTCTTGCAAGTGGATGTGATTTGTGTCACACCTTACAGCTTAACTGTTTACTTACAGAATGGACACGCATAAACCTGTTTGATAATCATGGTAACAGCCAGCATTGAGAACTAATGAAAAACACCCAAAATATAACCCTAAGACTATTCTCTAATCCTAAAGTACTAAGCCCAAAATAATTTTGAAACTCCTTTCTCGACCCACCAGTGACTACAAGCAATGCAGACCAGATAGGTGCCAGGCTTGATCATTAATCTGTGCTAATTTGCTCATATTAACTGAGTGGACACAACTGCAAATGACCACAGTGCCCCCTTTTGAAAGTGCATGTGTGTGAGCATCAGATGCCAATAGAGTGCATTCCATGGCTGAATAGCTGCCATCACTTGGTGTTGGGGTACAATCCTGAGTAATGGCCATTTGAGCAAGATGATGGTGAGTGCCTGTTTGTTTATTGTGTGTTTATGAAAGCCAGAAATTTAGTATCAAACATTGAAAAATATACTATGAAAAAGCAGTCCTTCATATTTTCCAGTAGACTGCTATACTTGTCCTGAATGTTGATAAACCATGGAAACTATTCACTGACAAATGGTCTGATTATGGAGACATATAGTTGTATGGTTTTCAAGCTTTTTTACAGATCTTTAATTCCAAATGAAAGAAATGTTATGAAGCCCAGAATAGTCTTGTTCCTAAAAATGTGGAGGCTGTTCCACCACACTTTCACAGATATGGAAGGATGGAAGAAAAAAGATATAATTTCCCTTTCATTCTCTATTCTCCCATTTCTTTCATGTTTCCATTTGCAGTTTCTTTGTACCTCTATTATATTGACACTAATAAGGATTGAATATTCTCCCCCATTCCTTCCAGCTTAAAATGCATGCATTCCTCCTCCCCGGATCGTTGGCATAGAAATCAAAATTCATTGTTTAGTCTACTCCTCACACTTCTCTTAAAATTGGAGAACTACAAAATCTAAGCATTGAATTACATAATCTATCTTTTTGATTTTCCTTCTCTTTTTCCATTGATGATATTGTCACCCTTCACCTTGATTTCTCAATAATAAAGAAAATATGTTCCCGAGTCCATGATGGAAGTTAAGCAGTATGATAGTTATTTTATGTAAATAAAGGAAGATGACTACAGGCACTGATAATCCAATTATTACAGTTTAATTATGGTAATTTAAACAGGTGACAGGAACAAATAATGCAGAATCCAACACTGAAGCATCTAGCTCTACATTAGAAGGCATTACGATAGTTTAATTGCTCATCACCCTAACTAATTTATATTATTATGTTTTTAAAAAAAGTTATTAAACATTCCCAGTTGTCTTCATTCATTAATAATTAATTCTGTTTTCTCACATCTTTTTTCCATCCGTGTCCTCTCCTGAAAATCATGAATCTTTGCTCGGGCATTCTGCCACACATCCTGAATGCTCACTGGTACTGCACCAGAGTGATCATTGCTAATATGTGATCCTTGATTGTGACTATTTTTGACCTTTTGGACTACAGGGTGCATTGCCGCTGATCCTGATCCATTCTTCACATATTGTTCACCTTCATGTACTTATGGTATGGGTTACTAGAAATCCTCTCCCTAACACAAAGGTGCTAAGGAGACTACTCACCACGTGAGATAGGCAAACTCAGCACAGACCAGGGATCAAGGTTTTTGCATTTGCAGTTATTTTTCCAACCCCTCTATATTTGGTTGGCTTGCACCGCATGCAACTCGAGCAATAAGAAAGCAAAGTAGTGTGGATATTATAAGTGTGAAATATAAACAGAAAATGCTGAAAAAATGCAACTGGTCAGTCAGCATCTGTGGGAGAGAACAAACAAGTTTAACTTTTCTGGTGTTCCCCTTTGTTAGCTTGTTTGTTCATCGCCTGACCAGCTAAGAATTTATGTTTGTTTCAGCAACTCTATTGTTGGCAATTTAAGTTCATGGAAAATATTGATTCAGACAATATTTGAACCCTTTTTAACACCTAAGAATGTCAAAAATGGCCCTTATTGTTCTATGGGGGATTGTGCACTCGGCTTTGACTTGGGTCATGCAGTTAAGTTTTATTTTAAAATATTTTTATTCCTCTACATTCCATTTAGGTCTCATTCGGTATGCTCAGCATTCACCAGGTAATGCTTGGGTCTTCAACTTGCACCCAGGCGTTTTGTAGGGCATCGCTTAAACTAATTGATGTGAGTTAGCAGCCACTGCGCAGAAAGTGCTTGTCAACTTCCACATTGACCAAAAATAGAACTCTTCTTCCGCGAGATTCATGCAGTGGAACTAACTTTGTTCCATCATAGTATCGTAAAATGGTTACAGACAGGAAGAGAACATTTGGTCCATCATGTCTGTGCCAGGTCTCTGCAGGAGCAACTGTGCTAGTCCTATTCCCCCATTGTTTCTCCATTGCTCTGCAAATGTTTTCTCTGGTGCTGGCCAAATTCCCTTTTGAAAGCCTTGATTGAATAGGCCTCCACCAGACTCTCAGTGCGTTCCAGATCCTAGCCACTTGCAGTGTAAATTTTTTTTTTTCTCATTTTGTCTTTGTTTCTTTTGCCAATCACCTTTAAATCAGCTTCCTCGGGTTCTCGACCTTTCTGTCAAAGGAAATAGTTTCTCTTTATCTACTATGCCCAGACCCCTTGTGATTTTGAAAACCGTATCAAATCTCCTCTCAACTTTCTTTTCTCTAAGGAGAACAACCCAGTTTCTAGGGTTCATAGGATTACTATGCATTTATGTGAACTCTGAGTATAGTGATTAAGGTTGGGGAGTTACAGGCACAGATTGCCATGTGGAAATATGGTGTTGTGGCAATAACAGAGACCTGGCTCACAGGAGGGCAGAACTGGGTGTGAAATATTCCTGGGTGCAAGGAGTTCAGAAAAGATAGGAAAGGAGGAGGGGTGGTGGTATTAGTTAAGGAGAGCATTGCAGTGCTGGAGAAAGAGGATGTCCCAGAGGGTTTAAGGACAGAATCAATTGGCTAGAGCTAAGGAACAAAATGGGTACAATTACATTGCTCAGTGTAGTCTATACACCACCAACTAGTGAGAAAGATGTAGAAGAACAAATCGGCAGGGAAATTGCAGAGAGATGCAGATATAATGTGTAGTTATAATGGGGGACTTTAATTACCTGAATGTAGAATGGGACAGTGGTAGTTTAAAGGGCGGAAAGGGACAAAAGTTCCTAGATTGTGTTCAGGAAAATTTTCTGCAGCAGTACGTGTCCACTCCTACCAGAAATGATGCACTGTTGGACCTGGTTCTTGGAAATGAGGTGGGCCAAGTTGGTCAAGTGTCAGTGGGGGAACATTTAGGAGATGGTGATCATTCTATTGTTTTAGGATGATGGTAGAAAAGGACGATAGACAATCCAGTGTAAGAAAAATTAACTGGACGAGAGCCGACTTCGATGGGGCAAGAACGGAACTGGGCCAGATAGACTGGAATGAAAAATTGGCAGGAAAACTGCAGCTGAAAAACTGGGCTACCTTCAAAAAAGAATTGGTTTGGGCATGGTCAAGGTATATTCCATCAAAATGGAAAGGTAGGGCAAATAAATCCAGAGATCCCGGGATGAAAAAGGAGATAGAAATTAAGAGAAAGAAGGAAAAAGTGTGCTTATGACAGGTGTCAGGTAGAAAATACAATTGAGAACCAAGGGGAATACAGAAGGTTCAGAGGGGAGGTGAAAAAGCATATTAGAGAAGCAAAGAGGGTTTTTGAGAAAAGACTGGCAGCCAACATAAAGGGGGATCCCAAAGTCTTCTGTAGGCGTATAAATAGTAAAAGGGTGGTAAAAGGAAGAGTAGGGCCGATTAGGGAATTTACACATGGATGAAGCGGCTATGGCTGAGGTATTAAATGAATACTTTGCATCTGTCATTACAAAGGAGGCAGATACTACCCAGGCACAGTGACAGATGAGGAAACTCTGTCACTAGAAGAGTGCAAAACTGATAAGGAGGAAATGTTGAATAGACTGCCGGTACTTAAAGTTAACCAGGCACTGGAACCGGATGAGATGCATCCAAGGATATTGAAAGAAGTGAGGGTAGAAATTGCAGGGGCACTGGCTATAATTTTTCAGTCTTCCCTAGACTCGGGGGAAGTGCCAGAGGACTGGGGAATTGCAAACATTATACTCTTGTTCAAAAAAGGTTGTAAGGATAAGTCCAGCAATGACAGACCTGTCAATTTAAATTTAGTGGTGGGCAAGATTCTAGAAACAATTATTCGGGATAGAATTAATAGTCACGTGGAAAAATATGGATTGATGAGGAAGAGTCAGCATGGATTTCTAAAGGGGAAACCATGTTTAACTAACTTGCTGGAGTTTTTTTGAATAGAAAAGGTCAATAAGGGTAATGCTGTTGATGTGGTGTACATGGACTTTCAAAAGGCATTTGACACATTGCCACACAACAGACTTGTGAGAAAAGTTATTGCTCATAGAATAAAAGGGACAATAGCAACATGGATACAAAATTGGCTGAAAAGCAGGAAACAGAGTAACGGTCAATGGATATTTTTTGGGCTGGAGGAAGGTTTGTAGTGGAGATCCCCAGGGGTTGGTATTGAGACCTTAGCTTTTCTTTATATATTAATGATCTAGATCTTGGTGTACAGGGGACTTTTTCAAAGTTTGCAGATGATACAAAGCTTGGGAGTGTTATAAACTGAGGAGGACAGTGTAGAACCTCAGAAGAACATAGACAAGTTGGTGGAGTGGGCAGATAGGTGGCAGATAAAGTTCAATGTGGAGAAGTGAGAGGTGATGCATTTTGGTAGGAAGAACATGGACAGACAATGTAAAATAAGGGCTGAAATTTTGAATGGGGTGCAGGAACAGAAAGACCTGGGTGTATATGTGCATAGATCATTGAAGGTGGCAGGACAGGTGGAGAGAGCAGTTAACAAAGCATATAGTATCCTGGGCTTGTATAAATTCAGCATAACCTCCTTGCTCTTGTATTCTATGCCCCTATTAATAAGACACTCGTTAGGCCTCAGCTGGAATACTGTGTACAGTTTTGGGCGCCACATTATAGAAAGAATGTGAACACATTGGAGAGAGTGCAGAAGAGGTTTACAACAATGGTTCCAGGGATGAGCAACTTCAGTTATGAAGATAGATTGGAGAAGTTGGGACTGTTTTCCTTGGAGAGAAGAAGGCTAAGAGGAGATTTGCTAGAGATGCTCAGATTTATCAGGGGGCTGGACAGTAGATAGGGAGAAGCCGTTCCCACTCGTGAAAGGGCACAGATTTAAAGTGATTTGCAAAAGAAGCAAATGTGACATGAGAAGAAACCTTTTCACACAACGAGTAGTTCAGGTCTGGAATGCACTGGCTGGAAGTGTGGTGGAGGCAGGTTCAATCGAAGCATTCAAGAGGGCATTAGATGCTTATTTGAATAGAAACAATGTGCAGGGGTACGGGGAGAAGGCAGGGCAAAGGCAATAGGTCATAATGCTCATTTGGAGAGCTAGTGCAGACACAATGGGCCAAATGGCCTCTTTCTGTGCCATTTAAAATTCTGTGATTCTCCACTTTATCCCTGCACTACAGGTACTACATCCCTGGAACCATTCTTATAAATCTTTTCTGCACCCTCGCTAAAGTCGTCATCTTCTTCCTAAGTTGGGTACAATATTCCAAGGTCAAACCAGTGTTTTATAAAGTTTCACCATAACTTCCTTGCTTTTGTACTCTGTTCCTCTATTTATAAAGCCCAAGATCCTGGAGGCCTTTTTGACTTTTTTTCAACCCGCCCTGCCACCTTCAATGACTCATGCACATATAATCCCCAGGTCTCTCTCCCATAGAATTGTATTCTTTATTTCATATTGGCATTCCTCATTCTTCCAACCAAGATGTATTACTTCACACATCTCGGCATTAAATTTCATGTCACATATCCACCCATTCCAGCCCATCTATGTCCTCTTGAAGTCTCTTACTATCCTCCTCACAGTTCATTGTACTTCCAAGTTTTGTGTCATTTGTAAATTTTGAAATTATGCCCATTACACCTAAGTCTAGGTCAATATGTATCAAGAAAAGCAGTGGTCCTAGTACCGATCTCTGGGGAACTCCATTGTATTCCTTCCTCCAATCTGAACAACAACCATTCACCACTACAGTCTGTTTCCTGTCACTCAGCCAACCTTATATCCATGCTGTCATGGATTTATTCCACAGATTTTGCTGGCAAGTCTTTTTTGTGGCACTTTATCAACTCCTTTTGGAAGTTCAGATACACCACATAAGCCACATTACCCTCATCAACCCTATTTGATAACTTATCAAAAAACTCAATCAATTTGCCTTTAACAAGTGATTGTTTGGTTATTTTGTGCCAGATTATAATTTCAAAAAGCGTTCCCGCCACTGAAGTTAAACTGACTGGCCTTTGGTGCTGGGTTTATCCTTACACATGTTTTTGAGCAAAGATGTAAAGAACTGCAATTCCCCAGTCCTCTGACACCATGCCTGTATCTAAGGAGGATAGGAAGGTTATGGCCAGTACCTCCCCAATTTTCTCCCTTGCTTCCCTTAGCATCCTCAGATGCATCCATCTAGTCCTGGTGATTTATTAACTTTAAGTACAGGTGAGCCTTTCCATTACTTCCTCTTGACCAATTTTTAGCCCATCTAATATCTCTCAAACTTCTTTCACTATGACTTTCACAGCATCTTCCTTGGTAAAGATGTGCAAATAAGTGCCTTGTATCCCTCAGCCATGTCCTCTGCCTTCACCCTTTTTGGTCCCCAATCAGCCCTACCCCTTCTTTTATTATCCTTTTACCATTTATATGCCTATGGAAGACTTTTGATTCACTTTTATATTGGTTGTCGATCTCTTCTCATACTCTCTCTTTGCCTCTCTTATTTCCTTTATCACCTCTGAACTTTGTATATTCAGCCTGGTTCTTTTATTGTTCTTTTATTGTTTCATCTTATTCTCTAAACCTTTCATTATCCAGGAAGCTCTGGCTTACCCTACCTTTTCACCTAGTGAAACATGCCTCAACTGTACCCTTACAATCTCCTCTTTTTAAAGGCTATTGTTTTATTACAGTGTTGCCTGCAAATCATTGATTCTAATTTACTATTATACTAGGAATTTAAATTCAAACTATTGCAGAATTAATCTATTAAAAACTATTTACCATTAGCAGCACAGGACAGTCATGTTCCACTCCTCTATGGAGTAGAGCATAACTAGTGGGCAAAATAGAGAGAAACAAATTTGAAATTGGCCCTCTTCCAATTAAGTATCTTTTATTATAGGTTGCTCCTTGTCCTTTCTCCTGGTTAACTCACCTAAATGTTCCCTTATTGACGCTTGAATGCAATTATCCTACCTCCTTCCCCAGAAGCAGATTCAGCAATGCATCCTTTCTCATTGGGCCGGAAACATACTGATCAAGAAAATTCTTCTGAACACATTTCAGAAACTCTTCCCCCTCTCTTCCCTTTACACTATTACTATCCCAGTCTAAGTTAGGATAATTAAAGCAATTAATTAATTAAAGTCCACTACAGTTCTTGCACCTCTGTAATTTCCGTGCAAATTTGCTCCTCTATATCTTTCTCACGAGTTATGCTCTACTTTTTTGTGGGACTGGAACACGACTGTCCTAATCTGCTAATGGTAGTGGTTTTTTAATTAATTCTGCAACAGTTTGAGTTTAAATTCCTCTTTTAATGGAGCCTCTGTATGTACAGTATCTCCAGTATAACTTAGCTCTGAAGTACTGACTCACACAATGCTGTTGGGAGTCCTGTCACCTGTCCCCTCAGCTTGGCGAATGGTCTGAAGTGAGGACCTGAGAAAGGGGTGAAAAAATGTTTAGTGGAAAAATCTTTAAAAAAGAACTTTGAAAAATACATTACGTTTCACTCTTTCTTCTTATTTCCCGGACAAGTGATCAACGTGTCTATTCAAACATGAAAAGCTTGAAGTGTCAGGGCTGTAATGCAGGGTGAGCAGTATGCTGTGCTTTTGACAGTGTGTTACAGGAGTAAGCCCTCAGTACTTCACAACATATCCAATAATCAAAGGGTGAGGATTAGGCTGATACCAGCGTGAGCTTCCAAATGCTTGGCAGACGTTAGCCAGAAACCTGTCAATTAGGACCGGTTCTACTTTTAGGGACCCAAAGGATTTTATAGGTACCACAGTCATTTTTAAAAATCTAAACACACAGTGCTTTTGCATATTTGGCAGGTTTTTTTTGGATCCTCCTCTTTTAAAGAAAGTTTCTGATGAAAATAAATAATCTTCTTAGTATAATAATTCTTCACAATATATTGTAGTGCCCCATAATGTTAATCTTTTGATCTAATTCCTGTATGCTAAGTGTTGTATTATATCAAAGTACATTTTTACTTAATTAAATTGGGTATATTTTAATGTTTCTAATTTAAAAAAAAAAATTATACTGTCTAAAGTATAAACACAATCAGTTAGCACTTCAGTGATTAGATAATTGCATTGGTAATTCCTACTGCTGTTACTGTGCTTTCTTGGTACTGTTTTCCCCAATGCTGTTGAAACAAAACCAGCTTTCCAGACACCAATAAAACATTCTAATTGAGTGCTAATGACATCATCACATCGTCAGCATTTGACACAGCAAATACTCAGCTGAGACTAAGGGGAAACACAGCCGCAGCAGGCCCATGGTCCGCCTATGTTCAGACCAGTCTTACTGTTGCTTATCTGATGGAGATATAGTTCAAAGTGAATCCCTGAACTGACTTTGGCCTAGCATTCTGCTCCAGTGTTTTGAAACGAGTGATATGTATTTGGGTGAATAGTGGGTTAAATATAAAATGTCGAGCTCTGGAAATATGATTATTTTGGAAAGTAAATCTTTCAAATTGTACCGTTAAGTAGTGTCGTTGATCGAATCCGTCTGCAAGGTTTCTCCCTCCTTAGTGTTAAAATCAATTTTCTGACTTAATGCTTATTTTCTGAGGGAAAGCAATAATTTTTTCGACAATAAGTGCTGATGCCATCATAGAAGGTACTATGTGAGAGGATTTGCTGAGTATGCCAGCATGAAGGAACTGAAATAATGGAACATTTAAGCAATCCAACATAAGGCACCTCAACGTTCTTATCCCTTTTAACATCACTTGACTTCACCCCTGTCTCAGTTTATCTGCTGCTGAAACCCTCATCCATACCTTTTATTACGTCTGGACTCAACTATTCCATTGCACTCCTGACTGATTCTACCCTCTGTAAACTTGAGGTCATCCAAAACTCTGCTGCCTATGTCTTAACTTGCAGCAAGTCCTATCAGCCCTATGTTTGCTGACCTCTATTGGCTCCCGGTAAAGCAACGTCTTGACTTTAATATTTTTATCTTTGTTTTCAAATCCCTCCATGGCCTTGCCCCTCCCTAAATCTGTAATCTCCTTGAGTCCCACAACCCTCCAAGACATCTGCACTTCTCTAATTCTGGCTTTTTGTGCACCCCCGATTTTAATCATTCCACCATTGGTGGCTGTGCCTTCAGTTGCTTAGACCGCAAGCTCTGGATTTCTCTCCATACACCTGTCCACCTCTCGACTTCGCTTTCCTTCTTTAAGACACCAAAAGCTATGACTTTGAACAGCTTTTGGTCATCTGACCTAATATCTCCATATGTTGCTTGGTGTTATACTTTGTCTTACAAGCTCCTGTGTAGGACCTTGGGATATTTTATTACATTAAAGGCACTCTATATAAATCTAAGTTATTTTTTCTTGCAAATTCATGTTTGTATCTCTCCAATCAGATTTGTATCTCTCCAATCAGATTTCCACCACTGAACTCACAAATAGCATTACCGGTCTCTATGACCATGGTGTATGATCTCTCCTTGTCCTTCTCAGTATGCAGCCATTGACATGGTCACCACATTAACCTTTTCCAATGCCTTTCCTCAATTATACAGATCACTGGGATTGCCCTCAGTTGGTTTCACCCTTAGCTATCCAATCAAAACCAGAGCATATCCAACAATGGTTATTCTTCCCACACCCCCTAACATTACCTCTGGAACCCCCTAAGGATCTATCCTGGCGATTCTTTATTTCCTCATGTGTATGCTTCCCTTAGACAACATCATCCACAGACATGGGAAAGACTGAAGCAAACCATTTTGGCCCCAATCACAAATTCTGTACCTTTGTTACTGATTACATCCCCAACCCCCACAATTGATTGTGTCAGACTAAACCAGACTGTACTCAATCTCTGTGTCCTATTTGACCCTGAGCTGGTTGAGTGCCAGGAAAACAGCGGAGAGCCACATCGGCTTCTGCGATACATTTCCACCTCCGGGCACTTTCCCAGGGGTGGACTGGGAACTGAGTCTCTTGCCTGTGGAGGTGGGCAGATAATTAATACACTGAGGGGCGGTTTTGGGTCAATGCCAGTATGTTACTGATGTGACAGCAGAGCAGCCCTCCGCACCATATGCTGAGGCTGCTGGCTCAATCAAAGTTTATCAGCTGCTCATAATGCCCACCACAGGCCATTACAACAACAGCCCTTATACCTCAGTCATCAAATTTGAATTTTAAGTACCAACTATTCAAAACACCTCCAACAATACAGTCGATTATTTTCACAAACACAACCTAAGCAGAATTGATTTAAATAGCGCTAGTGTGATCAGCACAGCCAATCATTGCATGTGTACAGGCTAAGTCCCTGAACCTGTTCTCAAATCAGCTGCAAGGGCTGCTTGATATTATGGTGGCATCAAACCTGCTGCTTCCGGCACTTGCATGGCATTCCCACGCTACTGCCGGCTATGCCAGAAACGCATGTGGCACTATTTTCTTATTTCAGGGCTTTCATAGCACTGGCACCAGTAGCAGTGTGGAGACCAATTTTTGCCAGAGATCTTTTGGTACTGAAGACACACCTAATTTCAATTGCCCTGTCAGAAGTTGCTGGCTTTACAACTTTCATTTTTTCTTTTGCCAATAAACTTGCATAAATGATGTGACATACTCACCAAAGCGTGGGTTAATAACCATGCTTGTTAATATTAATCCAGCTCATTCACACTTTCAAGTTAGTTATGCCATCCATGTCAGTTCCCTCACGAATATTATCAATAACCATTGTTTATGTTAATAATGCTCACAAATCATAAATGAAAAAAATAGTAATTCCTGTCTTTAAATACCCAAATTTAATGGGATATTCAGCTGATGAACTGGAGAGCTTTAAAGGAGCTCCTATTGCTGAAAAGGCTGTTTCCTGAGGGGATCTTAAATTAAAATGTCTTTTGGACAGAGCCCTAAGTATGAGACTCCATCATTAAAAATAGTCTCGATGTTGAGATCCTCTTAAGGGATCCTTGATTGTGAGATTTTATCTTTAAAAATATGGTTCAAATGTTGAGCCTTCATATTAGTTTTAAAATCAGAGTAGTGGAGCATCCCAAATTAAAACAAATATTAACCAATAACAGAAGGTCTAGTCCCTTACGTTTCTAAAATCTTTATTCATTGTATGGGATGAAAAAAAAACTGATCACTCAACCCCCTGACTAAAAGCCTAAAAACATTGAAGTAATTGTTTTTATTTTAATGGGAGATACATCTGGTGTTTTATTCCAGGCACAAGGGACAGCAATGATGTTGTGATGCTTGGAAAGAATTTAGAAATAATATATATTTGAAATATTTAGAATGAAAGATCATCATAGATCAGGCTTGGAACATGCTTAGCTATTTTCAAATTAGAAATCTTTCCGATTTGAGGGTAAGAATGCCGTGGTGCAGTGCAGGTCTGCTGAAACTTTAAAAGCCATGTGGTTTTGTTGCTCTTTAAATCAAAGCCTGTATCACAGACAGCAGTACAATTAGAAAGATACATTAACTCTTTCACCAATAATATACAAGTTCCATGTGATTTATACACTGGATTGAGGTATGAATTTCCATGCTTGTCACTATCTTTCTTATAGAGATCAATAATTGCAACTATACATTATTTTGCTACTTAAATATATGCAATTCGTTAAAGATTTTGGTTACTTTTTTTTTACAAAATGCAGTAATTGAAGAACCATTTATACTCTTAACTTTTTCCCAGTTAAGATGACAGACAACTTTTGGCAAAGACCTGTCAAAGGTCCCCTTAATGCACTGGGAGGTGAAGGAGATAATTGTGTTTTACCTCATACTGAAAAAGAACAGATAATGAACAAGGGAATCCTAAAAGGAGACCTTTTTGCTATTTAGAAAAGGTATAATTTTCAGTGATTCATCAATAAACACAATCCTCTGCAACATTTGCAATATCCAGTTTAAGAACATCTGTAAAGCTATGTTGGAATGAACTCAACAAGTAAAAACTGAAACAAAAACAGAATTACCTGGAAAAACTCAGCAGGTCTGGCAGCATCGGCGGAGAAGAAAAGAGTTGACGTTTCGAGTCCTCATGACCCTTCGACAGAACTGACAAAAACTGAGCCTTACTAAACGTTCTCTTTGTTCATAATAGCTAACAGAACAATAAGGTGCTTCTAGAAGTAAATGTAATAAGGACAGATGTCTCACATCACAAGTCTCATCCTGGGCAGGGAGCAAAAAAAGATTGAAGACATTTGAGGTTAAACAATATGCAAATCACTTATCTGTCATAAATACATGCTTTATCATTGTTGTTCAGCAACTGATAGGTACGTTTACATTCAAGATGCAAGGTTGAGCAGGCAGTGTGAGGATTATTGCATCTCAATATGTTAAATACCATGTACCATATTCTTCTGGCCCGTAGAGACAGTTAATTATATCTTGGGACTAATGTGGGACTCTTCAGACTGACGTGATAGCAGAACAAGGAGTAAGTAGACCTGCTGGTGCTATTATATGTAGAAACTATTGTCGTTTAAAAGTGTCCCAATAGGGAAAATTATGTCACCATATCCCTAATTCAGACTTTATCACAGTCATCTATGCACATTCATCAAATGTCACTCCTGAAGACATTTGTGCTTCATGATTTGTTAAAAACCCTCTCAAATAACTTTGTCTCTCGGTAGTCTTTAGCCTAGTACCATCCAAACGGTATCAGAGGAGGTGGAGGGATATGTAATTTCAGTTGACATGACTCGCATCCAATGCTGATACAGGTCTAGACTGAAATGTACTTGTGACAAAAAGAAGGCTGAATGCAGCCAAACAATTTTAGCTGAGCAACATGTGCTCTGATAATACTTTGAAAGAATTACATCTGTATAGTACTAAAACTTTCATCCGCTCTGTTGCTGAGTTTTGCCAACAGTGCAGGTTTATGAGGGGAAAAGCAGTCAGGCACATTGCAGACTCGTTGGAATGAATAGAACTCTGCTTATTTTTTACATTTTTAAGTAATACATACAGAAATGGGTTTCAAATTTGCCCCACACCCAGGGCACAGTAGGAGCTTGCAAGTTTCACCTGAGGAGTCTAAATCCAGCGTGAAAAAATAACATTGAATCCTCTCTCTTTTGCCTGATATGTATGATGAGTTTGATCAGACCCAATTTCGTACCTCGCAGACAACACAGAAATGCTCATAATTCACTATTGGTTGGAAATTTTATTCAAATTCACTGACACAGTAGAAATTTTCTCACTAAACTGATCAAAATACATAAGTTATAAATACAACATTTCATGAATCATGAAATGCTTCTAGATGTTTTGATCATAATACACACATACTTTCGCTAGCTAAAGCTTAAAATATTAATTAATCAATTGTAAAGAGCAGCAACAGTTATTCAGAGGTTGGCTGGTAAACCAACAATGAATAGACTAAAAATACTTAGTGCATCTCATTCTTTATCATTATCAGGTACAACTTTTAAAATTGTACAAATAGATCTGATTAGCTTTGCCATCCTTATTTTTTTATTTAAAAAAAAAGTGCTGGAAAAACTCAGTGGATCTGGCAGCATCTGTGAAGAGAGAAACAAGAGTTAATATTTTGAGTGCAATATGACTCTTTGTACTATCTCATACTTTTCATAGTGTCAAGACAGATTCTCTCTCCACAGATGCTGCCAGAGTTTTTTTTCCAACACTTTATTATTTCAGATCTCCAGCATCCACGGTATTTTTCTACTATTATTTTTCTTTGTATTGTTTATTTACTGAGTTCTTTAAGTCCTAGCCAACTCATTACATTTCACAGTAAACCATTATTTTTATACAAAACAGTTTTATCAATATTTAGAAAATTTAGAATACCGTATAAATAAATATACCAGTGTAATCTGTAATTTGTATCTCCGGTGAGTTCCTGAGTTCAGCAGGCTAACTCACAGAGCTGCCTTCACCATGAGAACAAGAGGACCATCAACAGATGAATTGGTACAAGGGTCATCACTTGCATATTTTTTAACAGCCAGTTGTACATCAACAGAAGAGGTTTCTTCCCTGTCCTTGCAACTGATAAATAGGCTGAAAATCCATCAACCTTCTGACGCTCCACCGCCTTAACTGCAGTGGCATGCGGCAAAAGACCTGGTAAATTAGGCTGGGACCTGGATATGCCAAGTCCCAGCCTATCCATTGGACCTTCTTTGCCAGCAATATAAGAGGGAACATGGCTCAGGTGTAGACGTCCTGGCCAATGTATCTTCTTGGAGTGCAATGCTCAGAATTGAACACAATACTTCAGATGCAGTCTAACCAGAGATCTATACAACTGTGGTATTACTTCCACCAATTCCAAATCTGTTAAGATAAAGGCAAACATTCCATTAGCCTTCAAATCTATCTTGTGTCTATCCATTTGTTTTTAGTGATTTCTGTAGGTGGAACCCTAAATCTCTCGATGCTGCCACAGTTCCTAGCTTACCATTTAGAAAGTACTCTGTTCTATCTTTCTTAAATCCACAGTGGATAGCTTCACTCTTCCTCACATTGGGCGAAACTGTGGCAGATGGAGTTCAATCACTTAATCTGTCAATATCCCTTTGCAACTTTCTGCTCCCACTTCATTATTTACTCTGCTGCTGTGTCATCAACAAATGATGCTGGTTTACCTGCTGTGTGTTTACAGCATTAACTGTTTTGTTTCATTAAAATCACTAATTAGTCACGGGCAGTTGGATTATAGTTCAATAGCTTTTCTGTGAAAATCTTACCAACAGTTGTATTACATTTTTAAAAAGCAAGCAAGGAATCAATAGGAGTGGAGTGTGAGGAAGGGCTGAGCTTTCTGAAGAGAGCCATACTTGCCTTTTCCCATTCTCTCTCATGCTTGGGTGGCGAGATTAATTACCAGAGTCAATTTGATGTTGAAACTGTGATGTTTTAACTAATTACCTCTAAAGACAGACAACAGTGCCTAATCTTGTTAATTTAATTCCTACAACAACCTCATTAAGCTCTGTGGGAGTTTAGCAGTAAGTTTCAGTATATAGTCATACACAATACTTGTTTCTTAAATTGTCAAAGTAGCTTTGTACCACATTAAGCCTCCAATTAATATGTATTATAGGAACACTCCATCAAAATTTTAAAAAATACGTTTTAGCAAATTTAAAGAGAAACTGCATGATTCCAATTTGTCTATATTTAATCAATTCTTTAAATTTTAAGTCATTTCAATAGCATGTTAATAGCATTTTGTTCTATAATACTCCTGTGAAATGCCTTGGAACATTTCATGTTAAAGGCACTATATAAATATGTTGTTGTCATCTTGATTTTAAAATCTTTTCCATGTTCACAAATCCCTCTGGCCTAGCTGCTCCCTATCTCGGTAATCTCCACCAGCTCCACAATCCTCCAAGATGCCTGTACTCGTCTATTATGGCCTCTTATCCTTGTTGGAGGACAGATTGCTGGACTGATACATGGAAAGGATGGGCTCCAAGCTCTCTGAAATGCCCTGTGCCTCATTGGACCCTGATTGCTCCATTCTCCTGCACAGTGACAGGAAGCTATCTGACAGGCCTGCTAATACATATTATACATATGGATGTATAGTGTTTTCCTATACAGTGCCCCTCAAAGTCTTCATCTGAGCCCCAGGAAGCAGAACTCATCTGCGATCTAGTCCTCATGGGATTGGACTCTCAAACCATTCTATTCCCCTGTCCTGGCTGCAGCCCACTCATACCCAGTGACTCACCATGCAAATATCCCAACTCCATTCTACTCAGAGGTACATGAAGTGCCAGTATCTGAGCTGATGCTTGCAAGGTGGTGATGTCCCCATCTATCTGCGGCCCTTGTCCTCCTATTTGGTAGCGGTTGTGGGTTTGAAAGGTGCTGTCTAAGGACCCTTGGGGAGCTTCTGCAGTGCATCATGTAGATGGTACACACTGCTGCTATTGTGCGTGGTGGCGGAGGAAGTAAATGTTTGTGGATGTGGTGCCAATCGAGCGAGCTGCTTTGGCCTGGATGGTGTGAAGCTTCTTGAGTGTTGTGGAAGCTGCACTCATCCAGGCAAGTGGGGAGTATTCCATCACACTCCTGACTTGTGCCTTGTAGATGGTGGACAGGATTTGGAGAGTCAGGAGGTGAGTTACTTATCGCAGGATTCCTAGCCTCTGAACTGCTCATGCAGCCATGGTATTTATATGGCTAGTCCAGTTCAGCTTCTGGTCAATGGTAATCCCCAGGATGTTGATAGTGGGGGATTCAGTGATGGTAATGCCATTGAACTTCAGGGGGCAATGGTTAGATTCTCTCTTTTTGGAGATGGTCATTGCCTGACACTTGTTGGCATGAATGTTACTTGCCACTTGTCAGCTCAAGCCTGGATATTGTTCCAATCTTGCTGCATTTGGACATGGACTGCTTCAGTATCTGAGGAGTCACGAATGGTGCTGAACATTGTGCAGTCATCAATGAACATCCCCATTTCTGACCTTTATAAGACATAAGACCATAAGACATAGGAGCAGAAATTAGGCCATTTGGCCCATCAAGTATGTGGAAGGAAGGTCATTGATGAAGCAGCTGAAGATCGTTGGGCCTAGGACACTACCCTGAGGAACTCCTGCAGTGATGTCCTGGAGCTAAGATGACTGACCTCCAACAACCACAACCATTTTCGTTAGTGCTAGGTATGACTCCAACCAGTGGAGAATTTTTCCCCTGAATTCCCATTTACTCTAATTTTGCTAGGGCTCCTTGATGCCACAATCGGCCATATGTGGCCTTGATGTCAAGGGCAGTCACTCTAACCTCACCTCTGGAGTTCAGCCCTTTTGTCGATGTTTGAACCAAGGCTGTAATTAGGTCAGGAGCTGAGTGGCCCCGGCAGAACCCAAACTGGGCATCAGTGAGCAGGTTATTGCAAAGCAAGTGCCGCTTGACAGCATTATTGATGGCCCCTTCCATTACTGATTACAGAGTAGACTGATGGGGCAGTAATTGGCCTGGTTGGACTTGTCCTGCTTTTTGTGTACAGGACAGACATGGGCAATTTTCTACATAGCCAGGTAGATGCCAGTGTTGTAGCTGTACTGGAACAGCTTGGCTACGGGCGCGACAAGTTCTGGAGCACAAGTCTTCAGTACTTTTGCCAGAATATTGTCAGGGCCCATAGTCTTTTCAGTATCCAGTGCCTTAAGCCGTTTCTTGATATCATGTGGAGTGAATCGAATTGGCTGAAGACTGACATCTGTGATGCTGGGGACCTCCAGAGGAGGCCGAGATGGATTATCCACTCGGCATTTCTGGCTGAAGATTATAGCAAATGCATTATCTTTTACGCTGATGTGTTGGGCTCCCCCATCATTGAGGATGGGGATATTTGTGGAGCCTCCTCTTCCACTGAGTTGTTCAATTGTCCATTGCCATTCACGACTGGATGTGGTAGGACTGCAGAGCTTGGATTTGATCTGTTGGTTGTGGGATCACTTAGCTCTGTCTATCACTTAAGGCCACTTGCGTGCCAAACAGCATGTGTTATAGCTTCACCAGGTTAACACATCATTTTTGCCTGATGCTGCTCTTGGCATGCCCTCCTGCATTCTTCATTGAACCAGGGTTGATCCCCTGGCTTGATGGTAATGGTAGAGTGGGGGATATGCTGGGCCACGAGGTTACAGATTGTTTGAGTACAATTCTGCTGCTGCTGATGGCCCACAGCATCTCATGGATGTCCAGTGTCGAGTTGCTAGATCTATTTGAAATCTATCCCATTTAGCATGGTGGTAGTGCCACACCATATGATGGAGGGTATCCTGAATGCAAAGGTGGGACTTCATCTCCACAACGACTATGCGGTGGTCATTCCTACCAATAACTGTCATGGATGCATCTGCGGCAGGCAGGTTAGGATGAGGTTAAGTATGTTTTTCCCTCTTGTTGGTTCCCTCACCACCTGCTGCAGTCCCTTTAGGACACACCCAGCTCAGTCAGTAGTGGTGCTACTGAGCCACTCTTGGTGATGGACATTGAAGTCCCCCACCCAGAGTATATTCTACGCCCTTGCCACCCTCAGTGCCTCCTCCAAGTGGTGTTCAACATGGAGGAGCACTGATTCATCAGCTGAGGGAGGGCGGTACATGGTAATCAGCAGGAGGTCTCCTTGCCCATGTTTGACCTGATGCCATGAGACATCATGCGGTCCAGAGTCGATGCTGAGGACTCCCAAGGCAACTCTCTCCCGACTGTATACCACTGTGCTGCCACCTTTGCTAAGTCTGTCTGCCAGTGAGACGGCATACCAAGGGATGGTGATGATGGTGTCTGGGACATTATCTGTAAGATATAATTCCGTGAGGATCACTATGTCAGGCTGTTGCTTGACTAGTCTGTGGCTTTTCAGGGTTGACAGGACTGAGTTTGCCACTGTCATTACCGGTGCCTAGGTAGTCAGGACAGTTTCATTCCTTTTTTTGAGACTTTGTTGCTGTTTGATACAATTGAGTGGCTTGCTAGGCCATTTAAGAGTCAACCATAATGCTGTGGATCTGGAGCCACATGTAGGCCAGACCAGGTAAGGACAGCAGATTTCCTTCTCTAAATGGCATTAGTGAACCAGAAGGGTATTTACGACAATCGACAATGGTTTCATCATTAGACTTTTAATTATCCTGCCGTGACTAGATTCGAACCTGGGTCCCCAGAGCATTACTCGGGGCCTCTGGATTATTTGTCCAGTGACAATACCACATTGCCTCCCCCTATCATAATTAGAAGGAGGAGGGGGTAGGGAGAAAAGCAAAATGTCAATGGTCACATCATCTGCAGCTTGTACACCATGCCACCAGATAGCAGGATGAGCTTGAGCTGCGAGTTGAGAATGGGCATAAGGCATAACATAGCATCATGGTCTCCATGATACTGGATGCGACAGCTCTGTCACAGTTGGCCCCATGTGACAGAGCACCATCTTTCCCATCAAATTCAGTGGATGAAAGCGTACTTTCTCTTCCTCATTTTCTGCTGTTCCTTCCATTTCTGGGACACCTTGTCCTGCTTGGCAGAGGGAAGAGTGTCAGCCATGATGTTGCACTGTGTTTCGGTGATGTGTCTGCAATAACTGAATAGCTATGGGCATTTGGAGGCTGTGAGAGGTGGCTGTGAGGCTGGAACAGCTGTATGTGGGAAGGTGAGGTGGAGGATCTGAATGTTAGGCCTGAGTCTTGCTTGCTAAGGACTGCTGCTGGGTGAGTGAGTGCTACGCTGTGGAGCATGAGAGGCTGGTGCTTTGGTGGGTGGAAGATGCCATGCGAAAATGCATTCACTGACATTGAGCACCTGTGTGAGACCTTCTGGCACTGCTGCCATGCCCTCAGTATTACAACTTAGATAGCCAGGTGGTGAAGGATAGAACTTGAGACTAGTTTTTATTTAATTATGTGCTTTTATTAACAGAGACACATTACATAATCATGTACCTCCCGCCAACAGCCGCACTTTCAGTCTGCTCCTATGCGTGTGAGCACTGGTGAATCCCCAATTAATGCCCATCAACTGAATACAATTAACCCCTAATTGATATACAATTAACACCCAGAGCCAGACTCCAGGCAATGACCTCCTTTGCCACATGCTCCGATTTCCTTTAAAGCGTCTGTCTTAAGGGATTCACGGGACCCCGTGGGAACAAGGACCCGCTCCTTCTGTCCACCTCCATGACTAGCATCTTCAGCACTGCATTATTAAACCTGGAGCCTTCTCTCTGCCCTGGTGTATTGAATAGTAGCAATAGCATTCCATAGCAGCCTCCTGTGATTTGGTGCAGTTTCCCTTTAAGAGGGACAGACTGTACTGAAGAGCTGAACTCTAGCTGCAACATGTTCTTGCCTTGCATGTTGTGTATGAAGCTAGCCAGCAGCATGTGTCGCACTCAGCTTCATGTTGAAATCGCGCAAATAAGGAGGCAGTGTGAAGTTTACTTGCTTCACTCAACAGGAACATTTGCGGGCATGTCGTGAACTGCAGAGGAAATTTTAGCCCCTGTTGTACCGGAAGAGGTACATTCTAAACGGATAAACATTAGTTGCCAGAATTTCAGTGAAATGTGTTCATTAGTCACAACATTGAACCCAGTACAAGTACTCAGTTAGAGAAAACCAAATACCTGTATGAAGAAAATCTCCACTGATTAAATGCTTCCTTTTAACAACATTTGGGTCACTCTGTGAAGTTAATCCTCCTTCCATTGATTCTGTGAATGTAATGTACAGTTATCAAACTCGGAGCCTTACAAACCACAAGACTCTAATAGCTAGAGCAATGGGCATCTTTTTTTAACTAAAGTTCTGAGCCACATAACAGTGTACTTCAAAAATAATTCATAATGCTGAGCACTTTGAAGTGTTTCAATATGATAGAGAATTACATAAAAGTATAAAGAGCAGGTCAATGTGTTTATAGTTTAGCATCCATCCTCAGATGTACAGTTACTTCTGACAAGTTTAAAAAATTTCCCAGCCTGCAAACCAGTTATGTCCAAACTCTGCAGTGTTTTTACAACCTCCTGACTTGTAACATCAAACAGTAATGACAACAGGGATAGGATATCTTCAGGTCTTAAGCTTTGCCTTAAGTTTAAACATTTTTCCCAACCTCAGTCTTACAGTTCACAATGCCCTGCCTAATTATTGAGCTGGAATCATCCCAGATTTGCACTGTTTGGTAGCGGGTGGGTAAAACCACTGGTTGCAATGGTGGCTTTTTACACTGTATCATCTCAAAGCCGCCGTATTAAGTATTCATTCCTGGGAGACACGCCATTACCATGGTGGGCAGCCTCTCATTCGCCCGCCACACCATCACCTCACCGCTTCATCACGCCAGGTGCCATATTGAAAGTCCAGCCAAAAGTGTGCACCTGTCTGTGTTTCCAACCCACAACTGCTGCACGGAAGACTGGATGGCCCTGAAAGACTGCAGCCCAAAGGTTTACTGACGCATCCCTCGTGCACTTTTTTGAAGCCGTGGAAGCCCGCCCTGATGTCCTCTACCACTACTCTGGCCGCAGGAGGGACAGCGGCATCACTAATCCATCACGGGAGGCAGTGGCAGCGGTGGTCAGCACCAATGCCCTACAAAAGAGGACAGCCACCCAGTGTTGTTACAGGATGAATGGTCTCATCCGTTCCGCCGGGGCAACTCACTCTTCTCATTAATCTCAACTCACACACACTCAAATCGCACATCCACAGTGATCATCTTCCTCAAGGGACAACACCATTAACTCTCTCACACGCCCTCACATCTCCATCAGGCTCATATCCTCTGGAGCTCACGTCCTCATCCTGTCCATGGCTCTGCTCACCACATAAACATTCCACAGAGTGCCATGTGTCCTGCTCACACACTCTCCATATGTTTTTATGAAGGAGAAGCTGGCTCACAGCAGGGAGACTGCCCAGACCTGGGGTGGAGTGGATCACATTAGGCCCCTCACTCACTTTGTGGAGTGTGCCATTGTGCTGATTGGTGAGCAGATGGATCCTGCCTGTGGTGTCGGTGAGATTGGCAGCGAACACCCACATGACAATCCTGCACCACATCATCCCTCTCTCGACAAAACCGTGAATGCTCTCTCTCCTACTTTCGACTCTGTTGACATGCACTAAGTATCTCTATTTCGGTTCACAGGGAGCCCTGCCAAGCCACTGACACCTTCAGCCAGCCAGTCCCTCAACTCCATCCACGTCCTCACTTCCAACCAAGAGGACACCTTCTCCATTGAAGAGCTGGAAATAAGCGGCTTGGAAGACCCGTCACAGTGCTTACCCACACCCTTCACCAGCACAGAGACGCATAGCTCGGTGAGATCTAGAGCAGGCTCGGGTTCACAATCTGGTGGTCACCGTACGGATACACATCTGTAGCAGGAGGAGGCAGGTTCAGCCAAGCTCTCCAGCACTTGGAGGACTGCCAGGGATCGGGCATCTGTGAGGTCTGAGTCAGATGAACCGCCTCCGGATTTGGCCTTCCAACTCATCTTGGAGAGTTAACAGAAGGTGTGGGAATATCACGCACAGCTGTTGGAAGCCCTCAACAGAGTGGCACGTGAGTCAGAGGAGTGCGTCCACCTGGTCTCTGATGAAGTGGTGCCCACATGTGTGTATGGAGGCCTCCATGGGGATGATGGCAGATGCCATGGAAATCCTGATCCAACAGAACGTGGAGATGTGTGCCAACCTGCACTCCATCGCAGGAGCCATGGGTCGATTCCTGTAGTTGGAACGCGAGAGGGAAACAGGACACCTTGACATCCCTCCAGGTGCTCCTTCCTCTCGAGGAGTTAGGCTGGGGTCCCCAGGCACCCGAAGGGAAGAGGAGCGGCAGCTGGACATCCCTGGATCATCCACTGAGGAATCTGAGGCTGTCTTCTCCCTCCGCGTCCCCTTTGCCTGTGAGCCCCTTAACCTCATCCCCTGTCACTGCAGAGGGAGCAGCTGGCCAGTGAGTGATCCTAGAGAGAGAAGTGTGTGTGGCAGGGCCTTTCGCAGTCTCGTGCAAGCACTCTCCCATGCAAATGGATCCTTCACGTATCACACTCACCTCAGCATTTTGCTGCCTGCTGGGACGCCCTTTCAGTTGTCCATCTGAGCTGACCTGCATCTCCGCCCACCCACTGATCACACTTTCATTGCAGCATCTGATCTCGCCCACCACAACTTTCATTTCACTTTTGATTTGGACAACATGGTCTGGATTCGATTCTTCATGCACTTCCTCATCTTTTCACCCTCTTTTCCCCCCCCCAGTCATCCATTTCCTTTCCTCCATCATAGTTGACCCCCCTGGCATCACCTTCCCCCTCCCCTCCATGACCTACCAGCCGCAGCCCTTTTCCTTCGGGGGATGTCCAGGTGAACGTACACATTTCCTCCCTTCCCACCCCCAGGGTCCGTGTCTGCCTCTGAGTCCCCACTAACCACCCTCACCGACCTTCTATCGCTACCGTTGAACTCTCACCCTCCCACCCTATCGTCTCACTCTGCCCTCAGTCATTCTCACCATTTCCTCCATACCACATGCACCCTCATGTCGTTCCCCAGAAGGCAGTCGTGGACCCATTAGATCCTTCCTTTGCACATTCACCCAGTTATCCCCCTCACCATCTGGGCCCCTTCCCTCCTCCCTAACTTAGTCTCTCCCCTTTCCTGGCTCCCACAGGCACCCTTACTACTTCCGCCACCCTTAGTCTCCTCCTCCTCCTCCTCCCCCCCCGCCGATTCCTTCCTCCAGCCTTGCTTCTTCCTCCATCTTTTTACTCCCTCCACTCCCTCCCCACCGCACCCTTCCACCCCTGGACTCCCTCTGCTCTCCGCACTCTTTCGCCCCCCTCCAAACTCCTTCCCTTACACCTTTTCAACCCCTTACACCTACCTCCCCTGTTGCCATCGCCGTCACCCCCCCCCCACACAACCTCATATCCCCGACACTATTACTTCCTCTCCCAGTCGATCCAAGACCTTCCTCTCCAAACCCCTCGCACATCATCGAGCACCAACGGTGACTATCCAACATTCATGCGCTGCTTTGCAGCAGAGCCATCTCCATGAAAATTTACCCAGCATGCCATGGATGTTCCTCCAGTGTGCCGTTGCTGTCGGGCATCAGCATCTTCAGCTCCTCAGATGTCTGTGATGTGAGCAGGGCTCTAATGGTAAGTCCCGACTTCTGCCCATCACAGTTGTCAAGACGTTCTGCATCGGTATGTTTTCCCACCTAATGTGGGTGGACGATCCAATGAGCTCGGTAGGCTGGCCTTTTAATGATATGCTGATGCAATATAAAGAGGATCCCGACATCTGATGGCGGGGAACGTGGCCTGCCATCGATGGGCTGAGTGGGCAATTGCAAACTGGTTTCACAACGGTGTGAAACCGATTTTTAGCCTTCTCTCCATATTGCCTGCTCACGCCACCGAGCAGGCACGGATGACTCTGCGATTAAAAACAAAAAAACTGCGGATGCTGGAAATCCAAAACAAAAACAGAATTACGTGAAAAAACTCAGCAGGTCTGGCAGCATCGGCGGAGAAGAAAAAGTTGACGTTTCGAGTCCTCATGACCCTTCAGCAGAACTCCAGTTCTGCTGAAGGGTCATGAGGACTCGAAACGTCAACTCTTTTTTTTCTTCTCTGCTGATGCTGCCAGACCTGCTAGACCTGCTGAGTTTTTCCACGGATGACTCTGCCCTTGGTGTTGGTTTCCAGTCTATTTTTCAGCACCTCACGTAGCACAAGATCTCTTGTTGTTGACCCACTGTCTTTTTGAGTGACTTGCAGACGACAGGATATAGCCTAACTTAACGCAAGGATTGCAGTTGTAACCTTTTTATTCTGAGCACATTATCCCTTATGCAATAAATCCATCGCGCAGACAGAAGAAAAGTATTACTGACAATTGTGCTTGAAAATATACATCACATGTAAGAGAACACAAGATTGGAGAATCTGCCTACATATGTTACCAGACACACACTTTTGCTCACTGATAATTGGGTTTTGCTGCAATTCTACTGCAATCCTGCAGTTTTTAATGTTTGTGGCTTGAGGAACCCACAATGGCACATTTCTGTAATGTGACCCCATAGTTTCCTAGGCAATGTGTTGTACATGGTACAGACGTAATTGGCTCCTGACCAAATTGGCCACAGTATCTGACCCATGAAGATAGGAGCATGGAATCAGGCAGGACTGCTTGGGTTGACATTGTGTTTGCTATTAAACTTTCCCAATTTATTCAAATCTTCTTTTAAAAAAATCAAATACCCTGAGGGACATAGAAGGGTTGGAATGAGAGGAGGCGAGATCATGCCCGATTCCACAGATGTTACATTTGCACTTTGATGTCCAGTAGCTAAGTGCAGAGTGGAGTCTGACCATTTCTCTCATAGGAAGGAGGACAGAGGGGCAACCAGAGCAATAATCACTCTGAGCTGCCCCTGTGTTTTGCATAGCAGCTGGTTACAGGGGTGGTATCGGTAGAGACCTGGGAGCAGGATGTCTGTCTGGCCTCTTAGGCAGGAATGGTGTGGACGGGCCAGTGAGACCTAAGGAGAGGAAATGGGAAAACCATATTCTGTAGCATAGCAAAAAAATCTTCAACAAAGATAAGGGAAGTGTAAGTCCTTTTTTTTAAAAGGGAGAAGATGAAAACACCCCACTTTAAATGCATTGGCACAGGGTAAGCATCCCAAAACTGAGGTTCTAGTGAAGTTTGCTTTATTTTTATTTCAAGTTTTTTTTATATATTTTAAAAAGAAAAGGGGGAAAGGATGTGGTGACTTAATTCTCCTCCCCCTGCAGCTACTGGTTAAGGTGAATGTGTGAATAGCTAACCCGGCTAGGCACCTTCATTTTGTGGGTCACTGCTTGGGTAATGGTCTATTAATTTGCTCTATTTTCCCATGTGAGACAAACTCAATTTCTTGGGTGGATTGTGAGCTAACTGTTGACACTGTGATTGATTGGTTGAACAGATGTTGCTCCCCCCGCCGGCCCTGAAAAAAACACTAACGGGCAGTATTTGCTACATGCTAGAGTATCTGCCTCACACCATGAAAAATGACAAAAATATTGTACAATAAATAGGGTTTACAAACCCAATTTAAAATTATTATGGAAGGCTGTGTTACAGATGGGACTGCTTGATACTCATCTCAAATAAAATAGAATTTTCCTATCATCGTATTTTAGGGCGTTATCAAGCACAGTAATGCATTTATAAATTCAATTTTTGCTGAAAGATTCTGTTGTTTGCAGTTGAATGTTGCGTGACAATGTAAACACTGGATGCCTGTCAAAAATTAATTTCCCCAACTTGGGCCAAAAGGAGAGTCCGATCTGAATTTGTCAAGGGCAAAATATGTCACTGACTACAAGTCTAGTGGAGGATGGCAAAGTAAATTAGAAACTTTTCATTCTTTGTTTCTTCTTGCCATTATCTTACTCTTTATGTTTTGCAGAAGTTTGTTTTGAATCATATCACCTGTTTCTTCTTTTTGTGCCTCCCCAAGCCACCCTACCTAGGAAGAGGGTGATCAGACAAGCTGTTCACAGCCCTCTTCAAATATCCTTTTCACTTAGCTGTCAGCTGCACAAATGAACTTCTAATTTTCTTTGTCTCCTTCCTTGAGATAGGGGGCAAGAGGGACCATAAGAGAGAGGGAGGGAGGGAGAGAGAGAGGGGAATCATATAATTAGTTACCTGGTTAGTGTTACGATCCCCATAGAGATGGATAACTTTTTTAAAAAGAAATTCAAACTTCCATGGATTCTCCTGTCGCTTTGGTAAATGAGAGTTGAGCAAAAAAAAGAAAGGGTTACAGTCTACTTTGATGCCGTCTGATGTGTGACTTTAGACCAGGTCTCGATTTGTGTAACCGATTGCAAATATTGCATATGAAGTCAGTGCTTTAAGGATAGATGGAGGCATTGGCTTTGCACCACACTCTCTCTTTCCCTAAAGGCACTTGACTGTTCTCAAATGTTGAAATCATTTGATGACAGGGACTTCTCCATTTGGGTCTGTCCAATGTTTTTTTTCCCCATGTATTGGGGTCCAGTTTGCAAGCTCTAAGCTTGGCTTTCAAATTGTCTTGATATCTAAGTTTGGGGTGTCCTGCAGTGTGGTTTGTGTGTTCAGCTGGCCTTTGGTATATGTGAACCACGTGACCGACCCAGTGAAGCTGAACTCTGATGACCATGCACTCGATACCAGGTATGCAGCACTTTACAAGGACCTCAGTGTTGCAGATTGTGTCCTGCCACCTGATTTGCAAGTAGATCTCAGACATTGAAGATAGAATGTGTCTAGTTGCTTTTTTGATGCTGGTAGGGTGCCAGAGTCTTGCACCCATAAAGAGGTTATGTAAGAACCACTGCTTGGTAGATGTTAATCTTTACCCTGAGACAAACTCCATGCTCCTTCCAAAGTCTGAGAGTGAGCCTGCCAAATGCTGAGCTTGCTTATTCCAGGCGATGGTTGATTTTGTCATCCAGCATAGTGTTATTGCTCCTAGGATAGCAAACTTTCTGTACTGATCAGAGGGGTGTATTATTGACAGTGACTGTGGGAGTACTTGGCCAGGGGTGGGCTGATAAAAGATCTGTCTTCTTCAGACTTATCGTCAGGCCAAAGTGTCCTGAGGCTAGGGCAAAGTGATCAACAAGCAGCTTAATGTCCTCCAGAGTATGTGCTATGAGAGCGCAGTCATCCACAAGCAGTAGTTCACTCAACAGCTGTTCAGTAACCTTTTGTGTAAGCCTTGAGCCTTTGCAAGTTGAAGAGGTTGCTGTCTGTCTTGAATTGAACGTATACTTCTGTGTCCAGGTCTTTGACTGCGTACTGGAGCATGGCTGAGAAGTATATGGCAGACAGAGCCTTGCTTGGTGCTATTGGTGATAGGAAAGGCATCTGATGAGAAACGACTTTGTATCACGTTGGCTATCATGAAATGAACGAAAGACACTGGTCATCTTTTCAAGGCTGCCATATTTGTGCAGAACCTTCCATAGGCCTTTCTGGTTTGCTGGTCAAAAGCCATGTCAGGTCACAAACACTATGTAAAGTCCTTATTCTGTTTGCGGGACTTGTTTTGAATTTGATGTGCTACAAAGGTTATGCCTACTGTTCCCCACCCTGCACAGAAATCACACTGATTCTGGGTACACAAAGTCAATGAGATGAGTGACAATCATTTAAGAATAAACTTTGCAAAAATTTTTCCAACTGTTGAAAAAATTAAGTGATATTCCACGATGATTGTCACAGATGGACTTGCACCCTTTCCTTTGTAGAGATGAGTTATGGAGACGTCCTTGTAGTCTTGGGTCACAGTGTTCAGGTTTCACATTAGGCAGAAGAGACTAGTGAGGTTCCTAGCCATGTGAGTTCCTCCATACTTGAATACCTCAGGTGGGATGCCTCTTGCCCATAGAAAACTGCTTTATGTCTTTGCTCTTGATCCTTCTCAAGCAAGAGTCACAAACTTCTAGAGTATGGTGCTGTGGAAGTGACTCAAAGGTATCATTGTACACTATAGCTTGTTGATTTAGGAGATTGTTGAAGTGCTCTTCTGAACAAGAGAGAACCTCATGCCTATTTGTCAGGAGCTGATCTGCTGAGAGGATGGGTGCCACACCTTTGGTTTTAGGGCCATAGACTGATTGATTGCAATCCTTTGTTCTTTGTGTAGAATCTTCAAACAGCTGTTTGAAGCTCACCAGCCTTGTTTTCCCATCATTGGTTCTTCATCTCTCTTATGCAATGGTTGCTGGCATTCCATGCTGGTGGTTTCTTGTCAGATATGTAGGATCTAATGAACGTCGTGCATTTGGTCCAGAAGCTTGTCTGTGTTAAAAGCAAAATACTGCGGATGCTGGAAATCTGAAACAAAAACAGAAAATACTGGTAAAACTCAGCAGGTCTGACAGCATCTGTGGAGCGAGAAAGAGTTAACGTTTCAAGTCTGTATGACCTTTCTTCAGAACAAGATTTCCATTTGTCCCTTTCACCCTGTTCACCTTCATAATCTTGGTTGCTGTTTTCGAACCTGTCTTGGTGCTTCCATATAACGAATCCTAGGCTTCAGCTGCCATGCTGTAAATAACAAGCTTTAACTTTTTTTCCAAGAATGGTCAATGACAATATTGTCGTCTGGATATCAGCAATTCCTGGGCCTAGCTTATGTTCCAGTTCTTGTCTCTTGGCCATGTTTTTAAAAACAGTTACATCAAACTTCCTTTGTGGCTTGATTCTGTGCCGAAGGTCTTAGATTTTATCTTCAAAGACGTAATACTCCTGACAACCTGATGGTTAGACCAGCATTCTGGACCTCTAAGGAAGCAGATAGAGTGCACTTCTTTAAGATCTCTCTTGTCACACAAATAACGTGGTCCAACATATGCCAGTGTTAGCACCTTGGGTGCATCCACGTTGCTTTCAGTTTGTCTGCTTGTTGGAAGACTCTGTTTGTGATAGTTGGTCAAATTCACTGCACATAGAGAGAAGGAGCTGGCTGTTGGAGTTTGCTCTGCCAACTATGGTGTCCTAGTACTCCTTTCCATGTATTCCATGTCTATGCCCACTTGGGCATTAAAATCACTAAGAATAATGAGTTTTTCCTCTTAGGATACTCCTCTAATTATCTTGCTGAGGCCAACATAGAATGCTTCTTTGACATCGTCTATATGTGTCATTGTTGGAGCATAGGCGCTAGTGAGTGTTCCTTGCTGGTTACTGGAAAAGAAGAACTATGAGTTGATCGCTGATCCTGCAGGAAGTGACTCAAACTTACATGCCAGTTCAGATCAATTGGCAAAGCTGACATTGAGCATAGTCCATGTACTTACCAGCCAAGTAGAATGTAAAGCCTGCACCAATCTCTTCAGTGAGCCTTTCTTCACTTAAGGGGGCTATGTCAATTTTGTACCTGCCCAGCACTCCAACTACGAGGGCTGTTTTGCGCTCTGGTCTTGTATTGTTGTCTAGAAGTGTTCTGACACCCCATGGACCAAACTTCATACGATGACCATTAGTCTTGTTCTTTTATATTTCGACCAAGGTGAATGGATGACCAGCCAGGAGCAGTAATCTCGCAGGTGCAGGGAGAGTGGGCGGTTTTTAAGGCTTCCTCATCTTTCCCTTACCTGGATTGGGGAGAAGGGTGCTGTACCTGGAAAGGTCTGCTCTGTTGCCTCATGAAGATATGAAATCCACATTGGTCCTGATCTGTGGAGATTGGCCATTACCCTGAGGTCACCTGTATACACAGTTATGACCAAAGGCTACCAGTAGCATCCTCTGCCTGCTCCCATCATCACCTGCCCATTGCCACAGGGTTTGGGATGTCTGATCTCTTGGTTCATGACTTGCAGAATAACTGCACGCTGAGTATATTTAAGTGGGTGGGGTTTGTGCTGAGCCTCTCCCACTCCCTCGTCCAAGGCAGCTAATACTACACTGATGCACTGTGCATCAGAAGTGTAGCAGCTGAAGGGATGCAGGTTTGATTTTGGAGTTTCCCTTCTCTTATATGAGCTTCTGAACAGGCTGAAAAACCTCACCTACCCTTGACATTGCCATCTAGTTTGGTGCACTATTTGTGATCTTCCATACTGTCAGCTGACATACCTTACTGGTTAACCCATAGCTGGGGGTTTTGAAATCAGAATTATCTTCTAGGTAGACTTCCAATTAAGGATGATGTGCTGTCACAACCCAGAGCTGTCTGATTTAGAGGCACCAAACACCCACCTTCACATCTCTGCCTGAGGTTCTAAACAGGGATTCTCACACAGAACCATAGAAAAGTTACAGCACAGAAGGAGGCCACTTGGCTCATCTCGTCCATGCCAGCCCGAGGACACCCAGGTGCCCTTTCTAATCCCACCTTCCTGCACCCGGCCCAATGCTCTGCAGCTTTAGGTGCAGATCCAGGTACTTTTTTTAAAGAGTTTAAAGTTTCTCCCTCTACCACCAACTTGGGCAGTGAATTCCAGACACCCACCACCCTGTGTATTTAAAAAAAAAGTTCTTCCTCATGTCCCCCCCCCCTACACCTTCTGCCACTTATCTTGAATCTATGTCCCCTGGTTCTAGAATTCTCCACCAAGGGAAACAATTTTATCCTGTCCACTCGATCTATTCCCCTCATAATTTTGTACACCTCAATCAAGTCACCTCTCAGCCTTCTTTGTTCTAAGGAAAATTAATCCCAACCTATCCAACATCTCCTCGTTGCTACACTTTTCTAACCCTGGCAACATTCTTGTAAACCACCTCTACGCTCTCTCCAGAGCTATTACTTCCTGTAATGTGGTGACCAGAACTGCACACAATACTCCAGTTGTGGCCTCACCAGTGTTTTATACAATTCCAACATTATATCCTTACTTTTATATTCTATACCTCTGCCAATGAAGGAGAGCATTCCATATGCCTTCTTTGCAACCTTGTCTACTTTAACTGCTGCCTTCAGGGACCTGTGTACTTGTGAATGAAGCTGGGCAGTGGGAGTTTGATTAGGAGAGGATATTTGAGATGCTGACCATGGGGGACTACTTGCGGATGAAAAGCATCTTAACTCTCTTTACCATTCCAGTCCTTCTTAACCCTTTGATCCTCATAGTTTATTCAGTTAAAAGCGGAAAGGATAATGTGGCAAGATTTCATGTTTTAAGACTGTTAATGTAAGAACAGACTCAAAGCACCATGGACTAAACACTACTTTTGGAGGCAACCTATATTTTAAACCACAGAACAGAACTTTTTCCCTTTTTTCCTTTAAGCACAACTGAAAAAACACTTCACAGGTATACTTTACGCTGTCTTTTTAAGAAGACATTCAACTCTTCCAGAATCAGTCCAAAATGGTTCTTAGCCCCCAAGGGTTTACTACTGTTCTTTTCATTAGCCTGGTAACTTTTAACCCCAGAACTTTGCTTCACTGTGAGAGTATCACTAGAGATCCTCCCTCTAGCGCAAGCTAGGCAATCTACTAGCTTTGCTTTAACTCCTCATAAGTTTGGTCTTTTTCAGTCTGAACGTGAACTTCCACCTGCACTCCGGCATGGTGAACCATGGAGACTTTTGGCCTCTAGCTGCTCTCTCCCTCTCCCCTGGAGCCTAGCAGGCTAACCCACCTGTCTGTGATATTCAGTGACATTTTAAGAAGCTGGTAACCTGATCTTTACAATGACTTCCTCTCCACCTTCCCCATGACAATGTGAATCACAAGGGCCTTGTGTCCAAGCAGACATGCTGATTGACTGTTCTTTTGACCCCAACTCTATCCCATCCTGGAATCAAATGGACAATTAAAAGCATACCCTTTTACAACCTGACATTTTTAACACTTCACTGGGATTTGGAGACCCAACAATTTATCCATTGGCATCACGGCTGCCTTTGCCATTCAGTAAGTACTGAAACAGACTTCAGGTCACATGAATCCCTTCATTTTACCCTACCTTTAAAGACACAGTCCCAAAAAATCATAACCTTATGAACCTCAGAATTGCAACATTAGAAAGAATCCACTAGCCAGTTTACAATTCCTTAATTTGTTTCCAAATTATCTGGACCTTTCCGATTTCAGTTGCTGGAAACGGTAGTAGAAAATTTAAATTCATTTCTCACTGGTTTGTTATTTTTGCTTAACACTTTATCACAGCACCTTTCAAGAATAAACGTCAAACTGGTTCAGAGTAGTCTGTGTTGCAGTGTGACTCAAAATTGAAAGAGCAAGAGCCAGAAACTATAGAAAGGAAGAAAATAAAGCAACAAGAGACTGACCTTGGGGCAGAACAAAATGCTTCTTGGCCAATGAAATACCTTTTGTAATGTTATCACAGTTGTAATGTAGAAAAAGGTGGCAAGGTCCCACAAACAACAATGAGATAATAGCCAGATAATTTGTTTTCATGATGTTGGTTAAGAGGTAAATATTGGCCAGGACACTGGGGAGAACAACCCTAATCTTTTTCAGATAGTACTATGGGATCTTTTATGTCCACCTGAGAGGGCAGAAAGGGTTGTGATTTATCGTCTTATCTGACAGTGTAGCACTCCTTCGATAATACACTGGAGTGTCAGATTGTATTATGTACTCAACTCTTTGGAGTAGGACTTGAACCTACAACCTTTCTAACTTAGAGACTAGAGTGCTACTACTGAGTATAGGCTGACACCAATAGGACTGACATAAGCAATGCAAATTGCTGCTTTGGTACTTAAGTTTCTTAAAAGAATAAAAAAACTTTAAATCCCTCAATTTCTGGATGTTAGCTGTATTTAAAGAAATAGGTTTGAAATATACAGGGGCTGATCCATCTTTAATTCCCAAGATATAACATTTTAGAGGTCTGCAGATAGGGGACTCCAGATATACCATCCTACCATTGCAAGGCCACGTATTATTACAATGCTCATCCCTCAGGTTACTCAACCAAGTACCGGCCGAATGTATTGCACTTATGGCAGGCAGCTTTTTTAATGTATCGCCTTGCTTTACATGTGCAAATTGAGGACATTTTATGGGATCATGACCAGAAGCCAGAGAGTGAGGTTGGCAAGCTGGAGACAGGAAAAAAAGCGAGAGGCCAGACTATCTTATTGCGACTTGGTTTTTAAGTTATTTTTAAAAGACAATGTCCAAATTCCTCTGCCAAGGAAAAGTTCAAGAGCCCCCATTAATTCAAAACTAAAATGACGAATTCATCTTCTGATGACAATTAAATGAAGTACGTTTGTAATTGATATTAATTGATCCATGGAGAGCCATTTCATATTTTACAGTCTGCACTAAAAACTGCTAACGCAGCATTTTTTTTGGTCAGCAGCGAGATTTGTTCAGTCAAGCTGCCAAAGGTTTATGGGACACAGCAGTTCTAAAAAAAAAAATGCGACACGTGTATAATTAGTTAAAAATTTATATCAGTGCCAGTTCCTGACACGAGGGTGCCTACTGAGCTTTTCTGATCTCTACAGGTACTCATTTCCACATCAAAAGGGGACCCCCCTTTAAATCAGCTCTTTTATAAATTTCATTTGGAACACAGGTAACTGACAATTTACATTTGTTAACAAAAATTTACAGTCTTCATCTGGATGTGGTTTTCTCCACATCATTTTCCAATCAAACATCAACCGTTTGGTGCTAAAATACAGCCCTCTTTCCAACTATGACAATGTTAGCACATTTACTTGATTTAGGTGATTTTTTTCTCTAATGAGGTGCTTTGTTGCTGTTTCGGGGCAGGCACTGTATGCTGCAGTATAATGAAGCTAATGACGTAAGACATTTGTGCCACTTTGGGGAAGAATAAAAGAAACGGGCATTTTTTTTTTTAAATGTTTGAGATCTTGAAGATTTTTGACTCATGTTGTTCTTCCTCCAGTTCCTTTTACCACCAAGCTTTTTTGTTGTTGTGGGGAGGTGGTGATGTGTGGGGGTGGGGTGCATTGGGAGGGAGGGTGATGCTGGGTGGCAGAAATTGCTGTCTGCACAATGGATACACTCACTATTCTAATAGAGTAAATGATGATTTTGCAAAGAATGAAAAGCATGATAATATTGACCAATCAAATTGTTAATTCATTAACATGAAGGATGTTGAAAAGAGTCTCACCAAAATGATTTTCATAATTCATCACAGCTATTTGATCTTTATGATGGTTTTAATGTCATTTGTTCCTTGGCTATCATTTTGTTTTTCTTTAAAAACATATCTTTGTTTAAACATTGGATGCTGGTAACATTAAGAGGGGAACTAGCTCAGAAAGGTTATTGAAACAAGCTGCATTAACGTTATTGGAAATTTTTTATCTACGGTGGTCAGTGATTGTGTCTTTTTAACCCAGTGTGCAGACCTGCTGCATGTGACATAACCACCTCAATCTCAATTCCTTGTGTGAGGAAGCTTACCCTTACCATGGATCCAGACTTGCAGCAAAGGCATGCAACATTAACACTGGGTTGACATTGGTCCTCTTTTTATGACACAGGATATACAGCACCTTCCATGCACTGGATGGAGTCTTGAAGGGAATAATCAGGTAGCTACTTGCCACTCTGTTATTGAGGTCACATGTGCTTGTGCTTTCATTTCCTTTAGCTACGTCATGTTGCAGCTGTCCCTCAATTCGAGGATGATGCCTACTCACGGTCGCGAGCATCTGCCATGGGTCCTCGTGATGGAACAGGCCAATTCTTGACCAGCAGATCTTTGGCACATGGGGCAGGGCATCCCACAAGGTCCAAAGTGCAGAATTTGCTTCCTTTTCTTCCCTCCTCTGCTGGCACTCTGCCTCATCATTAAGACATTGTGACTCAAAGCAGCTTGATGGATAATTTGTTGCCATTTTGAATGATTGGTGACAAGCTCTTCCCAGTCATTACTGTCAATGTTGTCACACTTCAAGGAGAGCTTCCGAGTGTCTTTGAAGTGGTTTCTTTGTCCTCCCTAGAACATTGGCCATTTGCGAATTGAGAGAATCAGCACCTCACGGGGGAGGTGGTTTTCCAGACAGTGTCCAATACATTAAAGTTGATTTTGCAGGGGTTTTGCCTGAATGCTTATTGCTGTGGCTTCAAGAAGAACACTAGCATTTGTTTGATGGTCCTCCATTGCATGTGGAGGATGCAGCAGAGGCATCGTTGATGGAATTTCTCTAGTGCTCTTATGTGTCTCTGATACACAGTCCAGATCTCAAGGCAGTACAGGAGCGAAGGCAGTTTTTCTTTACACTAGGACTTTGGTTGACTTGCGAAGCTCTTTGTTGTCAAACACTTGCTGCAGTAGTTTGTAGAAGGTTGAGCTGGCACAGCTGATGCAGTATTGGATCTCCTCATCAATAGTGATCTTCTGAGAGAGGTGACTACCAAGGTACAGGAAGTGTTTAACATATTCCAGAGTGTCTCCTTCAACATATATGGGAGGTGGAATATTTGACTGACCAGGTGTTGGTAGGATATGAGTTTTATTTTGGCAACATTCAAGGACAGGCCAAGTTTCTTGTATGCAGAATTGAAGAATTAGAGATTGGCATGCAAATCTGTTGCAGAGTGGGCAACAACACCAGTCATGTGCAAACTGTAGATCATATCTGTCTATGGCATAGTTTAGTTTTCGTAGGGAGGCGACTGAGGTCAGAGTTTTCCATCTAGATGATATTTAATATTACATTAGAGGGCAGTTGATCTTTGATAAGGTGAATAGCCACTATCAGGTAGAATTTCAATAGTATGGTGGCACTCACACAGCCTTACTCGATACTGGTCCAGATTTTGAAGCCGACTGTCTCAGATCTCCCACTAAAGACAGTTGCAGTCATATCATCATGAAGCAGTTGCAGGATTATGATGAAGTTTCTTGGTGCACAAATCCTTGGAGCACAATCCACAGAACCTCACAATTTACTGAGTCAAATAAATTGAAGAGTTCCTGGTGGTGTTCTTGATATTTTTCTTGGATTTGCTGGCAATAAAGACCATGTCAGAGGTTCCTCTGGAAGGTTTAAAGCCACAGTGTCTCTGGGAGGCCGCAGCCACAGGAAGGAGGCGATTCAGGGGAATGCCATCAGGATTTTCCCTGCTACGGACATGAGGGAAATACTTTGATAGCGTCCACAGCATGATTTAACTTGGAATGTTAGAACACCTCATGTATAAACTGCAATCGTACCATGTGAGCTATCAAGGCTCCAAATTGACATCACAGCTTTCAGTGAGACCAGGCTTCCTGGGAGGGGCAACTGAAAGAACAACCATGGGGATGTACCTTCTACTGGAAAGGAAAGGCTGACAGTGACCCTCATGTCCATGGAGTTGGTTTTGCCTTCTGGAATGGGAACTTGGATGCAATACCAGAACTTCCTAATTGTATAAATGCAAGGCTCATGACATTCCACCTACAGCTCAACTATAATCAATATATCACCATTATCAGCACTTATGCCTCGACCCTTGACTCTGATGAAGATGCTAAGAAAAGGTTCTATTCTGATCTTGATGAAGTCCTCATTGTCGTATGAAAAAAAAGATTATTCTTGGGCATTTTTAATGCCAGGGTTCGGGCCATGATTCCAATGTCTGGAGAGGAACATTGGGGGAAAATGTTGTTGGAAAAGCCAATGTAAATGATGTCCTTTTGCTGACCAAATGTGCTTGCAGGGCCTCATTATACCAAACACCCTTTAGCTACAAGCCTGGGCTAGCACCCATGTGGCTGTTCAAACATGCAAGGGCTATTGCGTTAACAGAAGTAAGTTGTATGTATATGAAAGTCCAATGTCCTGTGAGCACCAGTGGATACCATTGATGTCAGTTGCTGTATTATGCTGCACTTTGGGAGTGAGATTAGCAGCATCCTTTTAGGGTTGAGGTGTTTCCAAGATGACATGCCTGCTGATAGAAGCTTTCCATGGTAGATTGAAAGGGGGAGAAATTCAACTTGCATGGTTTCCAGCATGAAATGGGCAGCATAATTGGAATGCCATCCCAGAGATGTCATCATGAAGCTTAATTAAAATTGCACTTTGAAGAATCACTTGCAATGAACAAGCAAGCCACAGATGTCAATTGGGTATTCAGCTTGCCAATTGGGGCCTGTTTCTTTCTTGCCAGCTGGCAGGTATGTCCTGGGAGGAGAACTGGAATGGGTGTTCGGTCCTGTAGTGGCCCGCAATATTTTGTTGAATTTCTTCCCCAATAATCTGACACCTGAACTGGGCGGATCCTCCTTACTCAGCATTGTTAATGAATGACCAGCCACCCTGCTTAGCTACTGGAATCTAGAGCTGTAATCTTGTCACATGGGCTGAAGTCCTTCCTGCTAATTTCCAGAAAACCCTACAAACTAATACTGCAACAAGGAGAGTGTCCGAGCTTAATCGCTCAGGAAGCTTACCAGTGCCCTACAGCAGTTAGCTGTGCAGTTTTAGCTTGTTTAAAATATCAGCAGGACTCCTGTGCGTACTTTCTTACGCCTTGGTTTTGTCAACCTGTACTTTAGCTCTTTGCCTTGGACAAGTAGGATACACACACATTGCAGGAAAGTGTGCACTCCATATTGCACAAGCAGAAACCCTATTTCACTAGTTCGGGTTTCTGTATACGTCAGTCGTCTTGTTGACCTTAAAAAAAAAGGGATCTTGTATATCAGATAATCATTGCTCCATGATAATGCACAGCTTAGTTGAAGAATTGGCAACATTGCCCTGACTAGCTTGCATCAAGCTCTGCGAGGAGATAAATGGCTGGATGATCTGCTCATGAAATATCCTTCATTTCATTGTTGGGCCCCCCATGAGGTCAGAATCATGAAACATTGCAGCGAGGCTACTACTGAATAGCAGCCAACCCTTTACCTACCACCTCTGCTTCTTCCACACCTGTGATGAATGTCTCACCCTGTGTTCCTTCCTGTAAATTGCTGAAACTATCTGACCTAGTCACATCCGAGACAATGCCTGCTTCATATTATGCCGGTGTTAGAGTGCAATGCTGAAGCAAATGTTGCTGGAATTCAGGCAACTCTACAGAAAGACAAAATGGCATATGATGCATGCACATAATCCTTGTTGAGCTATGCAAACCCTATATTTTTTGCAACACAACCTAATCCTTTAAAGCCCCTGAAAATTATACTCACTGGCACAGTTAAAGTACGTGTGTAAAAACAATTTTAATCTTGACTTTTGTTGCATCTTCTGCTCCACTGGTTGCCTGCCCAGTTATCCGTAGAAAATTGCAACGAGGGTCTTATGCACATCACAGGACCCTGACATTAATACTGAAAGGCTCTACAACCTGAAATACAATGGTGCCTGGGCTGACCAGCAGGCCGCCACTGAGTAACGCTACCTCTACTCCTTCTACACATGTGACCAATGTCTCCGCTCTGAAACCTCAGTAGTGCCAATGGGGGAGGTGGGTACTGCTGAGGTAGGTCAGGGATCTTAGAGTGCCTCCAAATGGAGGTGCCCTCAGGTGGATGTGGCGGGCGAGCCTGGGAGCGGCCGCTAAGCCGACTGCCGCCCGCGATTGGGCCCCGAAGTGGAATTCACGCTGGTTAGCCAATTAACTGCCAGCCAGTGTGAAACACACTGCAACGCTTAGCGCTGTGGGGTGGGGGCAGGAGGAGCGCGAGCACTGAAGTTTGCGCGTGCTCAGTAAAAGCTCCCTCAGGCGTGGAACTGCCTCAGGGAGCTGAGGGTTTTTAACAATAAAAACAAACATGTTTAAAAATAATGGAAACATGTCCCATAATGTGACTCTGTCACATGAGCAGGGACATGTTAAGTACAAGTGTTAAAAGTTTTAAATTTTTAAAAAATCATTGGTCAAAACCTCATCACACCCATGGATGAGGTTTTGCTAAACTGCAAAGGCCACTTGGCCTTTTTGCTCACCCGCCAACTGAACGGTTGGACAGGCAGTGAAAAATTGAAGTCACTTGGGTTCTTACGGGTTTTAACAGGCCACTTAATTTATGGTGGGTACGGCTCCGACTCCTGCACATGCCTGCCGACCAACATATCATGCGAGTGCGCGATGATGTTAGGACACTTGCCCAGTGTCATCGCGCATCATTTTACATTCATTCGGGTCGGGCACGTGCCTGCCCGACGAGCGAAAAGTTCTGGCCTAAAGCTTAGGAGGCCAAGGGTGGTTGGCACCACTAGACTGAAGGGAAAATCCTTTGGGGAATTGTTGGGACCCGAGGGCTGCTTTCGTCCTTGTGTCCCCCTCTTTGAGCCATGGAACCTCTGGTTCCGCTGACCTCCTGGACTGGCGGAGGGAGGCTGCCTCCATGAAGCTGGTGGCTTCCATATACAGCTGGGGACCGCGGACCACCCTGTCCTAGGCAAAAGGTTAGCAGTGGCGTAAAATGGCTCTTAATAGGGAGTGGCAGCCAATCCGCTTCACATCCTGTTACTGGGCAACTTCCCCAAAAACATTAAACTTTTTCCTGTTACCTGTCAATGTTATTCAGTTGCTGATCCACCCCCACCCCCAACTGTCTCTGTTCCTGCCGCCCTGAGGTTGGTAACGTTCAACCTGAATTTTCAGTGAGACAATTCAAGTTTGGATCCTGGCTGAGATTTCATGCAAGAATATATTTTGCTCTCTTAATGAGAAAAGATGGAGAAACTTGGGCTAGCCTTATTTGAACTGAAACTCCTATAGTCTGATTACAGGGCAATATTGATTACTCTTGTGCAGATATCATTGTTGTATCCCAGCTAGAGGGTTGTAAAACCAGTGGGTAAATGTTGCCAGATGAGACAAATGCATTTTTACATTTAGTGAATCTTTGAAATATTGACTTGTATTTGAAATATTTACGGTATCACATACATATGTTTTAGGAACACGGGATTAGAACAGGAGTAGGCCATTCGGCCCCTTGCATCTAATTTGCCATTCAACCAGATCATGACTGATCTTCTACCTCAATGCCATTTTTCTGCACTAACCCCCCACCCCCGTACTCCTTGATGTCTTTGACACCTAGAAATCTATCCAACTCTGCCTTGAACACAGATCTCTGTCTTTTGTTAATGAACTTATGGCCAGATGGGGAGGGATAAAAATGATTCCCCTATTGTATCTCTCCAAGTCTGACTGTAACAGGTTTTTTGTTGTAAATTTGCAAGGATGAAGGTATTTACTCAATGTCTTGTGCTTAACCATTTATATGCTGATTGTAAAGAAGCTAGTCTGGCAGGCTTTCTTGAATTTAAACCAGAAGTGGTTAGTTTTTATTGAGTTAAAAAGCCCACCGAAGTAAAAATATAAAAAATGCTTTAAGGTAAATGTGTGTCCGACCTGCACAACACGTACATGGCCTGAATTTCACTTTTGGCAGGCGCACGCGATCGGCAGGCCAGGGAGCGGTTGGGAAACTGGCCCCTGACTGTGATTTCACCCAACTAATGGTCAGAAAGCATGAAGTGTGCTTAAAAGCTCAGTGCTGCTGAGGTGGGGGCAGGAAGAGGGCAGACGATGATGTTTCCGCGGACGCAGGTGAGTGTTGCGAGAAAGCTCCCTGAAGGCAGACAGCTGCCTCAGGGAGCTGCGGACCTAAAAATGCTCAAATAAAGGTTTAAAGAGCTGCAAGAAAAAATGCATCACAATTAATCCCCTGAAAATATAGCTGATAAAAATGCTGTTCACATATATTTATTTTTATTTCATAACAGAAATTTCATCCTGCCCTTGGATGAGGTTTGATGACAAATGCATAGGCCGCCTGGCTGATTTGCCTGCCCACCAACTGTAAAGTTGGACAGGCCATGAAAAATCAGGGACAACTGCGCCGTTAATGGGCTTAATTGTTCTTTTAATTGTCGACTGACCTTTGCACCCGTCGAGCGAAATATCACGCGAGTGTGCGGTGACGTTGGTATGCTCGCCCAATGTCTTCTCATGCGATTTTACACCCGATCGGGTTGGGCATGTGCCCGATCACAGGGCATAAAATTCAGCCCATATACACACAAGAATTACAAGATACACAACAGGAAGTTGCTTTCTTAGCCAAATCAAAGTTCAATGCTAAAAGGTAAGAAAAAATGTGTCACTGTTTTGAGTCCTTTACTGGTTATCTGTGGCTGTGGCAGATTTTTCTCCATGGTGATCTTGAAGTTCCAGGATTGTAATTGCTGGAGATAATTTTTTAAAAAAAAAATGTAATCTGGGTTTTCCAGAAGTTGATTATTTTTGCACCCGAGGTTCCTTTCGATGGAAATTCTTTATCCCTGTGCTGAGTGTTTAACTTTACTGGAGATAGGGTCCTGAACCTGAGGGAGAAGAGAAGGGGGCTTCATTGGCAGCCTTTCCAGATTACTGTTTTAGCAGTTTTTGTGCTGTATTAAAAGATTTCAAAAATGGCTACTCCAATCACATGACCTCTCTCCCCAAAATGATTTTAGGAGGTATTTGTTGAGCTGATGTCTGAACTGATTGTGGCTATTGTCCATGGCCTATAATGTCCCAGCCATTAGCTTTTGAATGATTCATTATCTATTTTGATGAGATAGGAAGAACACCTTTCCATGTAGCTATTGTCCAATAGGTAGCTTGAGAGGTAGCCTTATAGAAATGCAATGAGAGTTTCAGTAAATCTTTTGAACTAGTTCTTGATATTAGTGGATATGAAATTCAATGAGGGTGCCTGGGCATATCTTAATTGTATTCCATACTGGAACCTTCCAGATAACTGAGCTTGCAATGCCCAATGTCAGGTGATATGTGGTAGCCATCTTAAGTCAATGCCTTTGCTTGTTTTTTAAATGTCCTTTTCAAACCGTTCAATATATGTTTGATCAGCCGATGAAAGTAAAGATTAATACCATTCATGCACAAGTCACATCGTTATGACAAATTTAGGTTTATAAAAAAATAAAAATGCAGAGGAAAGTGGTGTGGGATGTAATGGGAGGTAATTTTCCCCCCCAAAAAAGGGTTTTGATAAAACATTACATGACATGTGTTTAGAATGGCTGGGAAGGGGCTAGAAGGCAGATTAATGTGGTTTTCTCTCTACAGGAATCACAGGGTTTGATACTGACATCGACATAAGCAATGATCCTTTTTCCCTTTTGTAAAATGGGCCTATAACCACTCGTGGAGTCAATATTTATACAGTATTTAAAATTCATTGGAGCACCTGTGCTGCAGATCCAGTAAGTGCTTCCATCTGGGTCTGTGTGTGTGTAGTTAGAACCTTATCAACTCTTTATCCTGACAAATTATGACGCACAGAAACGTAGTAAAACTAATTTATCATATGTGAACATTACACTGTGGAAACATAACAGAAGGACTAGGCTTAAGCAGGTGTATTACACGGATAATGTATTTGACATATTAATAAACTGCTGCATAGCTCAATATCACAGATGTAGGATGCCGATAAAGTGTGACAGATTGCTTATTGATGAAATACATATGTTTTGAATCATCAGCTTTGGCTTCCCATACAGAATGAGGTAGATCATTACATAGTTTAGTGTAGTGGGACTAAAATTGCATTCTGTGATGAAAGAAACTGCCTGTGTTCTGGAGTCTAAGTAGTGGAACTGTAGGGAGACCTTAAAGACTTCACAATGTTAAAGGGGGAAGGTTTTGGTCATGATAAGCTGGTCAGCATAACCAGGTTGATCGTGACGCAACTGGTAACATGGAAGTGACATTATATCAAAAGTCAGCTCTGCTGCAATGAATTTATTTTTTCTTCATTTTATTGCAAGACACTAAATTTTTTTAAAAGAGGAATTGTACAATTTCTCAAACTATGAACATTCATGCTGATATAATAACTGCAGCAAAACTGTACAAAAAGAGCTTGGCCCAACTGTAGCTACCACTGAAGTAACAAAATCTCGTTTTAGAATGATGGGGGAATGTAAGGGTGGTGGGAGTCATTGATTAGATTCAGTCACTGAAATAGTCTGGAGCAAATCTAGGTGAAAGTCCACCCTAAATGGCACTGTCAATGCATTCTTTGATGAAAAAGACACTGGAGTTGGAAGCTTTCCTTTAATAATAATCTTGTTCTTCGAAATGTAATTGAATTTGAAGAATTGTTTTAATGGGTTTTCTGACTGCATATAGTTGACACTGCTGTGTACCAACATGTTTTCATGCATTTGCAAAAGCACCTTTTTCTCTTGAAATAAACACGTTTTATCATATGATAGATTGCTCATTGCACGGAATTCTAAGTGAATTCAACATCATTGTGTTTGTTTTCTTTCTGTTTGCTTCTGTTTTTCAATATCTTTTTGAACTCGTCAGACCTCAGTAATTATAAATTTTGATAGAATCCTGTAACCTTTAGTTGAAAGTCAATGAATTCTGTAATAATACAGCGTGAATGAAATTTATGCTTCTCATGTATCATTTGGAAGAATCTCCAGTGTCAAACGTTCAAGCGATTCTTGTGCCTTCCTTTTAGTAATAAATGGGAGCTGAGGTGACACATTATTTGGCTCTTCTTTTCCATTATAAATAGCACAAACCATAAAACTCCAGTTGTTGAGAATCTCCTCTTTCTGGTAGGTTTCTCAAAGTTGAAGGCACCCCATAGCTACATTTCAAAGCTTCTCATTGTTATGTGAAAGGCTTTGGCTTGTTTCTGACATGATAAGGAATACATAAATGCATGTCCTCTGAAATCAGTCATAGCTTCAAACTTCACTTTCCTGCTCCTATGAATAGCGATGTCAAAAATTAAATTATTGAAGGCCAAGTAGCATGACTGTTGCCTACCCTCCTCCTCTGCTGGAAAACCATTACGCTCATGTATGGAGATGTCTTGAGATTACTTTGGGTGGTCACTGCCAATCCTTTGAAATTTACTGTCAATTTTGTATTCGAAAGATCTCATGAAGCTGTACTAGATTAGGGATTCTGGGTGCTTACCAGCACAGGTATTTCATAATCTGTATACCAGTGGACATTTTGGAATTAAGCTTCAACATTAAAGGAAGATAGCATCAAGAGGAGAACTGAACAGCAGGAAAGAGCTGAATTCATGCTTGTGAACTTCATTCAACTTCTATTGGTATTAACATAGCATGCCTTTCACTATTGATCTGAATAAATATTCCATAGTCCTGTATTCCCCACATCGACAAGTTATGACACATACTTATATCCAATGGGAACTGATCACATGTGCAACTGGTGGTGGTTGTCACCTGTATTTCTAATCAGACGATTTTCTTTATAAGTCTATGCAGCAGTATAGTTAATGGCAAAACCCACTTGATTGGAACCACATTCACAAACATTCACTCCTTCTACCACCGATGCACAGGAGCAGCAGTGTGTACCATCTACAAGATGCACTGCAAGAACTCGCCAAGGCTCCTTAGACAGCACCTTCCAAACCCATAACCACTATCATCTAGAAGGGCAAGTGCAGCAGATAGATGGGAACACTACCACCTGGAAGTTCCCCTCCAAATCACTCACCATCCTGACTTGGAAATATATCGCCGTTCCTTCACTGTCGCTGGGTCAAAATCCTTGAACTCCCTTCCTAACAGCACTATGGGTGTACCTACACCATATGGACTGCAGCAGTTCAAGAAGGCAGCTCACCACTACCTGCTCAAGGGCAAGTAGGCATAGGCAATAAAATGCTGGCCCATCCAGCGAAGCCCACACCCGGTGAATGAATAAAAAAAGGTTGACTGTTCAAGCCTTAATTGTGTTAGTTGGTGGGTGTATGGGGGAGGAGCAAGTGATGGTGGTCGTGAGAGTCCTTAATACAAGTCACTTCAAAATATTTGCTGTAGGTTTTGCAAATTCAAAGCAGGATGGTGGGGGAACATTTATGGGATCCTCAAAGGAGCTTTGTAAATATATTGGTTTTTTTTAAAAAATTGTATTTTTTAAATCAAAATAGTTACTTGGAGGCGACCTGTAATTACTGCTCCAGAGTTACTTTCTCCCTTCCTTTGCCTGAATGCTTCAGTTTACGTTTTTTACCATCTATCAGATTTATACAGTTTTTACTGTTAGTGGAAACATAGTCATCATATTGATCAGATTATGTCTGTATTAAGCTAAACCCACCAATACTGATTCAAGTGCTGAGAATCAATTGGTGCCTGAAAAGTGGAAGAATGCCCCAATTAACTGGCGTCAACGATATTTTGAGCATGGAGGTTCCTAAGTGCAGGACTGTGAGATTATTGTAGCCTTGATCGAAAGTATCTTCCTGTCGGTGCTGGTTTCCAGCTTTATGATAGTTTCCCTGGTGTCTAACCCCGACCGATCTGTAATAAAGATAATTGCACCGAAAGCAGCTGGAACATTAATTTCTGCTATCCAAGGTTTTCAGATTGAGGTATAGGAATCTCATGAACATCTAAAACCTCCCTCAGTTTCATACTTATTGAGAGCAGATACCAATTCATACACAGTTCATCCATATTTTGCTCACCAAAATACTGTATATCTTTGCATGCCAAGTAGTCCCAGTCCCTGTGTCCAAGAAACCGCATGCTAAAATCATAAAATGCTCTGTCTCCTATACTCAGAAAATGTTTCAACTCCTTTTCCTTTTGGAAATCATTTTTGACTTGGAGCTGTCAAGCCAATCTATTAGTATGTTGTTTGCAGTATCCGCTCACTATATTGCATCTACACCTGTTAGATGTAAATATATATACCCTTTATGTATAAAGAAAAACCTGTCAGGTTTCAAGTGCTAGATGTTGCCTGCGATCTATAAGGGCTCACATAGGAGCACTCTTGTTTGAGTTGATCTGAGCTGCCTCTCTCCTCAAGGGGAAACTCATGTCACTTTATGTTAGTCCATACAGCCGCTGGCTGTTAACTCAAACTGCACTTAGCAGGAGCAGACTGAAAAAGATCGAAACTCGTGAGGGTCGGACCGTTCATAAGTGTGGTGCCTGAGAGTTGGGAGGCAGAGGGGGTGAAAGAAATGTTGGCAGCATGTGCCCAATGAGCAGAAATTACTGAAATGGTAATAAATGTAGATGGTCCGGACAAAATGAAACGATCCATCTCAGTGCATAAGCAGCACTTGAGCTGCATTCAATCAGCCTGTCATACTTATTGCCTGGCATTTTTGTGAAGAATCTGTCCACTAAAATTTTTTGTCATTCCTATTTCCTTGTTATCAGTCCGCTCCTCAATGGCGACCGGAGATTAACAACAATTCATAGAGCACATCCATTTCTGATAAACCTTATCCATTACTTCACGATCCGCGGGTCCATCCCATTTCACCTCAACCATTTATCATCTTTAACGCTGACAGCTAAACAGAGTGCTTTAAAATTTATCTCGGTGTGTCGACAGGGCGGATCTATTCGTCAACCTGTAGAGGTGCAGCTTAGCCTCTTCCTCCTCTTATCAGGATTCCACAGTAAAAGATTTGGCAGAGATGCCCGATTAATCATTGGCCGCATCAATTTGCTTGATTTACTCTCTTGTGGGAAAAGGGTGTAAACACAGCGTACTGAGGCAGCGCGAAACATAATGTGTCTGTCTATAGGAAAAACATTAGCAGATCATCCTGTCTTGTGATTGATGGAGAAGTGAAAGGCACGACTGCAGCGGGCTTGAATCTCATAGAGGACAATAAAAAGGTGAAGGTGTTTTTAAAAATAATCATACCAACAGTTTAACGCGTGTCACCTCAATGTGAACTTTGATGTTTTAATTTGCGTTTATAAATATAAAACACTTTTACAAAATTTTTCTTTGCCTAAGAGGAAAGAAAATGCTCATTATCCTCGTCCCTAACTGAAAAATTCATGCTCTTAATTTTTCTTAGCATTTTAATGCAAAAAGCCTCCAAGCTTTAGCAGCATTCAGTGAAAAAAGGGTTAAGCAGAAAATAGCAGAGTTTCAATGGTGGGTCAATACTGAGTCTTGGTTTGAACAAAGATTTCATCAAGATTTAATTTTTGAGTTTCTTTTTCACACTTTGCCTGTGTGTCTCTCTCACCCTACCTCTCCCCCGCACTCAATGTCCTCGTACTGAAGTTTTTTAGTTCAAACTTAAATGTAAAAAAAAAGAAATGTATCCCAGTATAAACCTGTCATCTATCAGGGCAGTGACAGATGGCTTTCTGGATTGTGTTTCATTATAAAACATTGCAGGAGTCACTCAGATTCATACTGACACGCACTCTGAAAAATTCTGAAGAAATTGGCAGCCAACCTATTAGGGAGGAGACCAGCTTAGAAATTAGAGCAGAGCATGCACAGTTTTTCAATGCTTGAATAAATGCCATTCATAATCAACTGTTTGTACATAATGGGATTAAATTCTTATCTTTAGCCCGTTGTTCCTTTTCTTTTCGACCAGTCTACCTGGTAATTCTGATTTTACATACTGGCATGGTATTATCTGTGCTTCAGTGTAACATTTCCCATTGTATATTTATTTTGTTAGTTAGTAATACCATTTGTAAAACATTGATATTTTTGTGTGAGGTAGTTTGATCTGGTGCCTGGATATATGTAGCCTATTTTCTCAAGGGTGACACAGCATTCTTGTCTTCATCGAGATGGAAATGTCCTCTGTGATTGAGCACCTGGCTTTAGGAGAACATTGAGATCGAAGGAGCAACTGATCTTACCTGAGCACTAATGCTAATCCAAACAGTCATTGCGAGTTAGGGATAGGGGAATGACAAGTATTACAGTACTGTAGCACTTCAACCTCACATCTCAATAGAAGTAGAGTTACAATCAATGAATGATGCCTTCATCTTCCTGCACCAAGACTGCTAAGATAATGTTAGTTTTTTTTCTAGTAAAAGTGAAGTTTGGCCAAAGGAGGGAATTAATCATTGTGCTAGGATCAACTCCATCCTGGATCTTTAATGCATGCCTTCTGCCACTGCAATGCCTAGTTTTCCTGAGGTAACCAGGATTGCCCTATGACTACCATAGAGCAAACCAATCTTGCAGTGAGGGACTCAAACAGATGTTAGGCCCCTCATTTTGAATATAATGCCTGTTTCAGATGTGGGCACTGCACGCTGATTTATTTGACCTTTTCTCAGTACAGCAGGTGGCACACTTCAGGCTCATTGAGTGTGCTTCCTACTTGTCCTATTAGAGGCTTAGGAGATGGCTCAATACCTGAAAAATGGGCGATGCGCAGACAAATTTCTAGGTCAGTGAGTTTTGGCAGGCCACTTAACCAAGCATGAGACATCACAGCCTCCTTTTTTTCCTCTTTTGGAAAGTAAATCACCCATGCTTACTATCGGAGCACTGATATCAATTGTGTTCCACCTAATGCTTCCCAAGATCAGATTAACTTTGATCCCACATTTGAAGGAGAAAGCATTCAAAGTTTACCAACACTATCATTCTAAAAATTTTGGGGTAGCCACAAACTTAATGTTTTAAAGCCATTGTAGGTAAAAGACAAAGTAAGATTCCACATCATGGAGAAACAGAAGAGGAATATAGGAACAAGAGTATGCCATTTTGCTCCTTGTGCCTGTTTCGCTATTCATCGAGATCATGGCTAATCTACCTCAATGCCATCTTTCTGCACTTTCTCTGTATCCCTGAAGTGAATGAGGGTCCTCTAGAGATTGACAGTGGGGAGGTAATAGTAGATAATAAGGAAATGGCAGAAGAAATGAACAAATATTTTGCTTCTGTATTCACTATAGAAGATACAAAAAAAATTCCAGTAATAGCTACAAATCAGGAGGTGAATGGGAGAAAGGAACTTGGTGAACTTGAAATCATTAGGGAAATGGTACTTATCAAATTGATGGAGCTGTGGGCTGTTAAGTCTCCAGGTCCTGATGGACTGCATCCTATGGTTTTAAAAGAGGTGGCTAATGAGGTGGTTGATGCGCCAGTGTTAATTTTCCAAAATTTGCTAGTTTCTGGAAAGGTTCCATCAGACTGGAAAGTAGCAAATATAACCCCTCCATTCAAGAAGGGAGGGAGGCAGGAAACTATAGGCCAGTTAGTTTGATGTCTGTCTTGGGCAAGTTATTAGAATCGATCATTAAGGAGGTTATAGCTGGGCACTTAGAAGATCTCAAGGCAATTGGGAAGAGTCAGCATGGTTTTGTGAAAGGAAAATCATGTTTAACCAATTTATTTGAGTTTTTGGAAGGAGTAACATGTGCAGTGGATAAAAGGGAGCCTGTAGCCGTACGGTACTTCAATTTCCAGAAGGCATTTGATAAAGTGCCACATCAAAGATTATTATGGAACATAAAAGCGCACGGTGTAGGGGGTAACATACTAGTATGGATAGAAGATTGGCTGGCAGAAATTAGAGCATGCATAAATGGGTCTTTTTCTGATTGACAGCATGTGGAGTCCCACAGGGTGCTGTACTGGTGTCTCAAGTTTTTACGATTTACTTCAATGACTTCGATGAGGGGAGTGTAGACATAGTAGCTAAATTTGCAGATGACACAAAGATAGGTAGGAAAGTATGTTGTGAAGAGGATATGAGGTTGCAAATGGATATAGATAGGTTGAAGAGTGGGCAAAGATCTGGCAAATGGAGTTTAATGTGGGAAAATGAAGTTCTTCACTTTGGCAGGAAGAACAAAAAAATCAGAGTATTACTTAAATGGAGAAAGGTTGCATAATTCAGAGGTGCAGAGGGATCTAGGTGTTCTTGTACATGAGTGACAAAAGTTAGTATGCAGGTACAGCACGTAATTAAGAAGGCTAATGGAATGCTATCCTTTGAGAGGGATTGAATGTAAAAGTAAGGATGTTATACTTCAGTTGTACTTGGCATTGGTGAGACCACACGTCAAATACTGTATGCAGTTTTGGTCTCCTTATTTAAGGAAGGATGCAAGTGCATTGGAGGCGGTTCAAAGGAGGTTTACTAAATTGATACCCGGAATGAGTGGGTTGTCTTATGAAGAAAGGTTGGACAGACTGGGCCTGTTTCCACTGGAGTTTAGAAGAGTGAGGAGTGATTTGATTGAGGTATACAAGATTCTGAATGGCCTTGACAAGGTGGATGTCAAAAGGATGTTTCCTCTTGTGGGTGAATCCAGAACTAGGGGGTCACTGTTTTAAAATTAGGGGTCACCCTTTTTGGACAGAGATGAGAATATTTTTGAGGGTTTGGCTACTTTGGAACTCTGCCTCAGAAGGTGGTGGAGGCAGGGTCATTGAATATTTTTAAGGCAGAGGTAGATTGTTTCTTGTTAGGCAGGAGAATCAAAGGTTATCGGGGTTAGATGGGAATGTGGAAATTGAAACACAAGAAGATCAGCCATGATCATTTTGAATGGTGCAACAGGTTAGAGGGGCCAAATGACTCCTGTTCCTGTTTTTTAATGTTCTTGCTGGCATTTCCATCTAGAAATCTATCAACCTCTGCTTTGAACATACTCAATGACTGAGCCTCCACTGCCCTTTGTGGTAGGGAATTCCAAAGGTTCACCACCTCTAGACTGAAGAAATTCCCTCATCTGTCCTAAATAGCCTACCTCTTATTCTGAGACTGTCCCCTGGTTCTAAACTGCAGCCAGAGGAAACATCCTTCCTACATCCACCCTGTCAAGTCCTGTGAAAATTTTGTGCGCTTTGATGAGGTCACCACTCATTCATCTGAACTCTAGAGAATATGGACCTAGTCTCCACAATCCTTTCTCATAGGACAATCACGCCATCCCAGGAATTTGTCTACTGAACCTTTTGTTGCACTCCCTCCAATGCCAGTATATCCTTCCTTAGGTAAGAGGTGTGCTCTCACCAAAGGTCTACAACTGCAGCAACACTTGCTTATTCCTGTACTCAAATCCCCTTGCAATAAAAGCTAACATATCATTTGACGACCCAATTGCTTGTTGCACCTGCATGTTAGCTTTCAGTGACTTATGAACAAGAATACCCAGGACACTTTGGAGATCAAAACTTTCTTATCTCTCACCATTTAAGAAATACTCTCCATTTCTGTTTTTTCCCCTAACAAAGTGGATAATCACACATTTTTCCACATTATATTCTACCTGCCATGTTCTTGCCCACTTACCTAGGTCATCTAAATCTCCTTGAAGCCTCTTTGCATCCTCCTCACAACTCACATTCCCATCAAGTTTTGTGTCATTAACAAACTTGGAAATGTTACATTTGGCCCCCACATCCAAACCATTAATACAGATCGTGGATAGCTTCTAAGAATAGAAGAGTCCTGTAATGCCATATGTTATCTCATTGACATGTTTATTTAACATCATAAACTTTGTGGCCTGGAGTTTCTGCTGAGTTATGCTGATTTTGGGTGAACTGCGCTTTAAAAAAAAAATCAGTCAAACCAGTGCAAAAGATTGCAGAATTTCAAGTGCAAATTATATCTAATGCAAGTTGCATCCAGTGCATCTTTTGCAAACATCGAGCTAGAGCTGACCCTGCCCATAAACCCAGCCGTGCCCCAGATTGAATTAATCACCATTGCAAGCGTCCACTAATTGTGCCCATTTGGAGCCTTGAAGGAGGCTCTTAAAATTAAGCTGGTTCTTTTGTATCAGGAAACAAATAGGTGTGTTTTCAACCCTTTTAATTAAAAAAATTACTAAGAAACTGACCACTAGCAACTTGTACTTTTTAAAAAAAAAAGTTTTTGAATTATTTAAAATTGGGTTACTCACAAGTAGTGGATTAGACTCTGATTAAAAGTGCTTTTTTTGTGATAAACTCATTTTCAGCTGCATTAATCAAACGGCACTAAATGACCAATTTTTTTTTTGGTTACATTCTAAAACACTGCCCGATTGCATCTGTTCATGGTGGATTTTACATTTGGCAACACGCAAGTGACTTTTTGAGCAGAAACTTGAGGGACAAAGACACTTCTCAAATTGAGTGTGATTTTGGGCACAATTTGCGCCTGGATTGCTGATTTTGCCCTCAGCGGAATATTTACCGCTATATATTGTTAAAGGAAGAATGTTACAGAATACAGATCTTGACATAATTGTGTCACTGATCACAGCTGCCGCTATTCATTTTTCATCTTTATATAAACAAAGGTAAAGGTTCCTTTTTTTTAAAAAAAAAACATATTGACTGACATTTACCACAATACTGCTGTTCTACTGTCACATATATGGAGCTAAGCAGTGGAATTTTGGAGAAGACCATCTGAGGCATTGATGCCACTTTAATTCCTTTTCAAATTAATGATGGGAAAGAAATCAAGATTTTTAAAAAAATGCATTTTTAGGCAGTAAAATTAATGTAAAATACTATTGGATTTATTGCATCATTAAAACTAAAAGTAACTATCATATTTCCTGGATTTCTAAAGTGATCCTTCAGGTTATCTGCACATTTTTCAAAAAGAAAACTGCTAACAGTTTCCTTACTAAGAGCCTAGCCTCAGATCTTTTAGTTAGCTTAATCTAGTACAATGTCATTAACTTAAAACCAGAAGAGCAGTCTTTGTCTAGGCAGTTGAAAGGTAGACTTTATGGATGTAAATAGAGAGGGCAAAATGGACCATTTGACTAGATGATGTTGTAAACTGATGGAACAGTACAAAAGGCATGGTGAGGTTCAATTTATGTTATCGTTAATAGAAAAGGAAAGGAAAATAGCATGTTTGAAAATAGAATTTAAAGCATCAAGTTTTTTTTATATTTTTGATTATAAATTGGCAAGGGACCTTTCAGCTTTCAGATTTGTTATTTTGGTGCTGTTATTCATAGACTGGAGTCTTCCCTTCATGTTGAGTTCTATATTTCTGCCTTCTCTTCCTTTTTTTAACCCTTTGTGCTTTAATTTCATCTAAAAGCAATTATGGCAGGGTCTGTGTACATGGATGTATTAAAAAATGGCTTCAGTCATATTGAATTGCTTGTTGCCATAATTTACCTGATTCAGGTGATTAATTTGCAGATTCTGTTTTTGATGGTGCCATGAATGCTGGAATTATTTGCAAGTGATGTGGCGAAGGCGATTAATTATAGAACATCATTCAACCAGGGGTGACATTATCACAAATTAATTAAGCAAATAATCAGACCCGCCCCCCACCCCCCCAAAAAAAATAGATTGGAAAAGAGTGTAGATGCTACTAGTGATGATTCTTCTTGAGCCATTTCAAATCACAACAATGCACACTTGACGTGGCATTTTTCAGGATTATCTGGTATGTCAACTTAATTTGACTCAATTTGGCAAATGAGAGATATTTGCAAGGAGAATATTTTACACAATAAAAAGAGATGGCCATTAAGGCCCATTAAGACACTTCACCTTATTGATCATGGGAATGGAACTTGGATCCCAGCATCATGTTATTAATTGTGTCTGTCATTACTGATCTTTTGATTGCAATAAAAATGAAGATTTAAAAGAATAATGGAAAAAAAAGTCACACTGTGGCAGCTCTGGGTTTCCACAGTGGGCTATTCCTGGAATCAACAGAAGCAGTCAACTTCAAAAGGTCCTGGACAAGGTGACAACACCCCTTTAATAGATGATTCCGTGGGATGGTGAAACAGTGTTGGTGACTTTTGGAAAATCTATTGCTAAAATGTTTCCCTGCAAGGAAATGGTGGGCTTCCTGGATAAAAGAAAAGGTGACTAGCAGATTGCCACTAAGGCTTTCATGAACTTAAAACCAGTGTTTGTTTGCTGAGAACTTCGAGCAGACCTGCACCTGTAAGAGGCTCATTCATTTACATTCTGTTCTGGATAAAATTCAAATTAGACCAGATTTTCGATTTACATCAGATTTTCTATATTTGAGAGTAGATTTAGACGAACAGGCTCTCAGAGGGGAACTGGTGAAAGCTGAATCATCAGACAGTAAGTACACAGAAATGGGGATGACCTCTTCAAGGGGCAGGCTACCATATTTGAATCATAGAAAATCAAATCAAATGTTGAAATTAAAACTAATTTTGGGCCTTATTCTTTAATGACAATAACGCTTTTCACAAATTATTGTAGAAGTAGATTTTCATAGCTCCACTGAACTGGGTCAAAGTGATTAAATTCAGCATTTCTCATGTTCGATTATGGAACAATCATTCTGGAAGATTCCATACAAGACGAGAAAAAGATGGTCTGGTGGTGATGGACCTATTTACACAAAGGTTTATATTTTATCTCCTCATTAGTACCTAAACCCGTTAGAGATAAATGGATCATTTTTGGGTTGGCAAGCTGTTACTTGCCAATAAGCCGGCACAGCGATCAGTGCTGGGGCCTCAACTATTTACGATCCATATCAACAACTTGGATGAAAGGACTGAATGTATGGTAGTTAAATTTGCTGATGACACAAAGATAGGTAGGAAAGTTAGTTGTCAAGAGGACATAAAGAGCTTACAAAGGGATTTAGATGGGTTAAATGAGTGGGCAAAAAATTGGCAGAGGTGTATAATGTGGGAAAATGTGAACTTGTCCACTTTGGCAGGAAGAGTAGAAAAGTACTATATTATTTGAATGGCGAGAGATTACAGAACTCTATGGTACAGAGGGATCTGGGTGTCCTGGGACCTGAATCACAAAATGTTAGCACACAGGCACAACAAGTGATTAGGAAATCAAATGAAATGTTGGTATTTATTGCAAGGGGAATTGAGTATAAAAGTAGGGAAATATTGCTACTGCTGTACAGGGCCTTGGTGAGACTGCATCTGGAGCACTGTTTACAGTTTTGGTCCCCTTACTAAAGAAAGGATATAATTTCATTAGAAGCAGTTCAAGGAAGGGTCACTTGACTGATTCCTGGGATGAAGGGGTTCACTTAAGAAGAAATGTTGAGCAGGTTGGACCTATACCCATTAGAATTTGGAAGAATGAGACCTGATTTATTGAAACATCTAAGATCCTGAAGGGACTTGACAGAGGATGATGAGAGGACGTTTCACCTTGTGGGGAGCCTAGAACTAGGGGATGCAGTTTAAATATTAGGGGTCTCCTATTTAAGACTGAGATGAGGAGAAATGTTTTCTCTCAGAGCGTTGTTAGTCTGTGGAATTCTCTTCCTCAGGAGCAGTGGAGGCTGGGTCACTGAATATATTCAAGGCTGAATTAGATAGATTTTTGGTTTACAAGGGACTTGGGGGTTATGGGCGGGTGGGGTGGGGGGGGGCGGGGCGGGGGGGTGCAGACAGGAAAGTGGAGTTGAGGCCACAATCGGATCAGCCATGATTTTATTGAATGGAGGAGTAGGCTCGGGACTGAATGGCCTACTCCTGCTTCTAATTCTTATGCTCTTGCATCTTGTGAAATGGCAAGCTAAATGTAAACTTCAGGAATACGTAGGTCAGCTGAAGGAGTATCTAATTTTAACTGAAGGAATACACTGTCTTCTCGTGCAGAGAAAGTGGACTTGATTGAAAACTTCAGAAAAGAAATGAACAGATTCTCAATTCAACTGAAGCAGAGGCAGAGGGGTCTAATACTATATTCTTGACTAAACTGTTCTACTGTGTTATAACTTTACAACCCATTCTCAACCATTCTTAACTGCTGTTAGAGAGAGAGCACAGTTCATTGCTCATTTCACAAATTGCAGAAAGGGTACAAACTCTTGTTGAAAAATAAAGAAGGATACTTACTAGGAATCTTTTCAAAATAATTACCTTTTTTAAATTAAACGTTACAAGAGTGCTCAGATATTTTAAAGGAAAGAATTGGAACACGTTAAGGTTAAAAAATTCAGAAATGCGACTACTGCTCCAGTTCTGCTTAATTTCCACTTTTAATGTTTTCTTAATTGTCTGATATCCTGAGGAGCTGAGGGGAAGGTCACACATCACCAAGTACTCACAAGCAACCTCAAGGTTGTGGCTTAAGAAGGTGTTGTTAAAAACCTGTATCAACAGTGCCTCAAGTGGAATTGCCTGGGCCCTGCCTATTCATTAGTGGTCACAGCTGTGCAGCCGTTCAATTACTTGGAAATAATAAGTACATTTAGTAGTGAATTAAATATTAATTAGTCTTCAGTGAGTTCCTTTTTAGCATTGGGAGCCAGAAATAGGATGTCTGGAGCATGGAGTTCCTGGTGCCAGAATGAGGAGAGACAGAGAAGTGTGCAAATATCTTTTATTTGTTCTTACTCTCTCTCTGTTCCTCTTTTTATTTTCTTTCTCTCTCACTCATCCCAAGGTGAAAGGAAGGCAGGCTAGAAAGGAGAGGACTGGCATGATCTTGTGATTAAACAAAAGGATTCAGCCAACATGTGTAAAATTAAGTGATCAAGAGTTGATTACAGAGTATATTGATTGTGTACTGATGGATTAAATAGAGTCGTGATCTGGGTGAGATTCGAGGAAGAGAGAATTTACTAGTTAGCAAGGAGCTGCCGGCCCAGCCACAGTTCTTCATACATTTTTGGAATAAATCTGTGAAGAATGCACGGAATTATAATCGATTATCCATTTCTCAAAGTCACTTAAGGGGCCAGAGCAACGAGCTAAGTGCGTGGGGCGACAATTCCTAGTCCATATGCATCGTCATGTGTGTGTGCTGGAGGGGTGGAAACAGCAATGACCCTGCGTGCTGCAAGCTGATGAATCCATTTTCTTGTAGGAAATAGTTTTGACAATCCAATATCTGTGTTTCGATATGTGCCCCCCAGGGAAAAGACACTGCCCCAGTCGCCCTTTCAAATTATAGGCATATCAGTATATCACTATCCTAACAGGCTGCCCTCCAAGTCAAGGACATAGGCGCTTAACTGTGGTGTGAATAATTTTTTTTATTATTATTTTTAAAGAGACCTTCTCTTAGCAAAACATCTTACAGGATTTTGAAATTGCCCTACAGGATCAAATTAGATCTTGTAAGACATAAGTCGAAAAAATGCTGCAAGAGTTATAGTCTGTCTTATGGAACCCTACAGGATTTATCCTACAGAATATTCAAAATCCTATATAGGATTCGCATCAATGCACTGTAGGGTATTATTTGTAAGATTATCTATTTTCTTAAAATACCCTAATGATTTGAATGGACAAAATTGTCATTAGGAAATTTCTAGCTTCCAAGTGATAGTTACTGCTTGGAAGCAGCACAGACATGTTCAGGAGACTGAAGGATGGCTTTAGATATAAAAACCTGCTTTTTCACAATGTTGATTTTTTTCATTGTTTGGGTTCAGCTTTGGAAAAACTTTATTCCTGATGGCCTAGGGTGAGGGGAGCACATTGTAATGACGTGTTAAGTTATGAACTGGGAGGAATGCATGTTCAGTTTGTGATCTTCCCCCATTTGTTTAATTTAACCGCAGCTTGTGCCTGACTTGTTGTGACTTAGGGGCAAACCAGTTCTCCAGGAGCATGGAAAGAAGGCCTGTGTCACTCTTTGCTATTCAGTCATAGAGTCATAGTTTTACAGCACAGAAAGAGGCCCTTTGGCCTACCGTGTCCGTGCCGGTCTTACTCTTGTTAATGCTCTAACAGTTAGAGGATGACTTGAGCAGAGGCTTAGAGCAAAGCTTTTTCCCCAACCACCTAAAATGTATAATATGGTATGGCAAGGGTGGGTTACAGTCTTAATCGAGAGAAAGATTTATTTAGAAAATATTTTGAAGGAAGAGAAATGTTAGATAAAAATTGGGACAATACCGTTCAGCTTTATATACAAATTGTAGCAGTATAATAATGCAGCTCTCCTGTGGCATTGCTCATGGTGAGTAGAGTGGAATACTAGTATCATGGGTCATTAAAAGTGATCCAAAGGTTGGCTGTGCAAAGGAATCCAAAAGCTTGGAAGGGAAGGCACGTAAATGTAATATTGAGTTGCAGCAGTAATGAAGTGTTGGAAGTTGAATAGGAGCTTTTAAAATGGGAACTGAAGCTACTGAGAAATGAGAATGACTAGGAGATGAAAGTTGGTGAACGTAAAATGCGATGGTTAACTCAAATTATAACTTTTACATTAGTTTTACAAGATCTTGAATTTTGTATGAACTAATTATTGTGTTACAGGAATGGTACATGTAGGTGGCAGAGTAGGTGAAGAAGTAATGTGGTTGTTGATAGATTTTGCTACTAGACTAGCAGAGATAGGATAGTTCAGTCAATGAGGAGGATATCGCATTTAAAGTGGGTTTGTGGTGCCGCACACAAGACTTTTAACCATATATCAATAACACTTACCTCTGGCATTACTTGTGATTTTAATGCTACATTAATGAAATAAAATTATTGCTTCAGGACACCAAGATTATTATGAGGTACTTACATGAACAGTTACTGGATATATCACAGGAAAGGAAGGTGGAATATTTTACGCAGCTATGATGAAAGCATGCTTAATAATGTCATGTGACAGAAAGGAGTGGTGTTAAAGAGAAATAATGCATTGCAAAGTGACAAGAATTTTACCTTTTTAAGGAAATATATTCCCAAACTGTGATTACTGCAAAGAACTAGTTGTTGTGACATTTCATCTGAAGTTCACTTTCACTCGATACTTAAAAAGTATCAATATTGATGATATCTGTTCCATTTTTATTAGCCTACACATATTTTCTTGTTCTGTGTAAGTGCAGTGTTCCATTAGCTGTAAAAGAGCTGGAAGTTTGTGCTGCCGACCAAGATATAGGCTAATGTGGTTATTGTTGAATGTGAATATGTTTGGTGTATAGAGTACTTCAATGTGAGATCCCAAATTCATCTCCGACTTCTTCCATAGATTTCCAGAGACACAGTATTTGGTGGTAGTAGTAGCTAAACTCAGTAATGGGCACCCAGTGAAAAGGTACGTGTAGGAGAGAGAGTCTGAGAGCAAGAGGGACATCTAAGTCGGGGGTGGGAATACTACTTATTTCTAATCGAGGGCCAAAGTTTCTGTGTATGAAAGATTCATATCAGTGACAGACTTTAGCCTGATGCACATGTGAATCCGCGCTTCCCTTCATAAATTATAGTGCTGCCATGCTATACTTCAGTAAAGACAAAAAATTGCACTCCATCACCGTCTTGCCTGGCTTTTAGCGGTATTGATCATGCTGGTACCTAGTTTACTGAGGCAGTTAAGTGTGGCATCTTATTTTGCGCTGGGATAAATGAAAAGAATATTAGTACGCTGACTTTTCATCCAGTTTTATTGAATCTTTTGAGCAGCTGCCCTTTCGTGTAATGACATCGCTGACAGGGTCCTCATTAAGGCCCAGACAGTAATTGTGATGCATCTACTGTCCGACATTTTCATTGAGTTTTAGATCTATGGAGCGGTAGGATGTATGGATTCGCTCAGTTTCTCAAATTAATACACAACTCGATCCATCAGAGCCCCTTCCATGCTCTTTCATCTTCCCTGTCCCCAGAGGTCCATACGCGGTAATGTGGAGCATCATTCTCCCAGACAACTACACAATGTCTCTTTTCTCCTGCTCCTTATTTATTCAATGTTTCTGAGCAAACACGCCAGATAAAGTTGTCAGGCTTTATTAAAGAGGTCCCTGATGAAGTATTTATGAAAATCTTAATCAGCTACATCCAGTCCAAAGGGGAAAAAAGGCAAGGGAGTGTGCTTTGAAAGAAGAACTTAAAGACAACAAAAACATTAATATAAAATTGCATTGATTTCTGAGATCTTAAAAAACCCTTTACATTCCCTGCTTAGGATTTCAGTTCAAACATTTATGCTGCTTTAAATTACATTGCATTGAGCTTGTTTCTCCTTTATTATGTGAGCTGGACGTGGGTTATCCAGAAATGTTCAGATTTAAATATTTAAAGCTGAAAAACATCTTAAGATTTGTAAGCATTTTAACACATTTAAATTAGTGAAATGCAAATCATCAAAACACATGCTCATTCTTTTTCAAACAACATTTTAGACAATGGTTTCTGTATATTTTATTAAAGGGGATCCAAACCATCAAAATATCTTTTTCTAAGTCAAATACCTGTAAATCATTACTGGTACACAAAATCAAATACATACAAATCATTCTGTTTACTTCAGTTGGCTTTTTTGGCTCATGGAATATTTTTATTTAATTACTAAGTGCTATAATTAAGTGACATCACCAGAAATAATGATTGGGAGGAGTTACTTTTTGACAATATTTTGAAAAAAAAGTGAACTAACAAATGCATGGTTGAAGCTGAATTACTCCTGGGTTAATGACTACCTCATCTGATTTTAATTTACCGTCTTCACAAAGACATGCTCAATAACTCTTGTAAGACAGATTCGCCCTAAAATCTCGTGATGTTACCTGTACCCACTGGGCATGACTTCCATGTGCCTACCATTCCATTCGCTCTGTAAAAAGGATGGTAGGCAGGTGACGGTTTATTCTAAAATGTTCTTCCACCCATTCACCCACCGCCAGAGGCCACCTTGATTATCAAGTGCACCACAAAAAGGTCAGCCAGCGCTCTTCCCTAGAGCAGGTGGGTGTCTGATTTAAATTGGGATCCTACTGACTGTAGGGTCTTGATGCAATTTGGTCTGCCTGAGACTTGTCAGTTGTGGTAATCTGAAGTGTTATATACCTTTAAGAAGAATGTTCTAATGGAAGATCACATGATCTTAGTATCCAATAGCAGAGTAGCGCGGGCTACCTTAGTAGTCAGTAGTGAGCAGTCTAGAGTTAGTCTGTAACGTAGAGACCGGGTTTGAGTTGTAAGCACACAAGTGTAACTGCTGAGTTCCTTTGTAAATAAATAGAATATGTTCTTCGAAAGAACTGTCTGCTGATCTGCTCTGTCCATGGTGCCAACTTGGTCATCCCAAAACAAGCATGCAATCCAGATCCATTAGTCCAACTAAACTAGTGACTAGTATCTAACATTGGTCTTCCAGTGCAAAGAGTTGTCCATGACTGAGTTTGCTGACTGACACATTCCTAGGTCTGTGATTATGTGCTGAGGGATGCACTAAAGCTTGGGGTTGCTGCCGCAAATGCGCAGTGGGAATAGGCTGCAGTCTTAAGGCATGGTATACCAAGGGGCTGAAAACTGTGAAGAACCCTTTCGGCTATATGACATGTAATGAACATTGTAAAAATTGACTGTAATTTTAAATGTAGTAAGTAACAGTGTTGAAAGGAACAGAGTTGTTTATCACTTCATGTAATGTCAGTGTTGAATGGTCACGTAATGTACTTCTATAAATTTTATGAATAAAGTATATTTTTGGAAAAATAAGGTAGGGCCTCAGTGCAATTTTCCAGTATCAATGGAGAGAGTAGCAGGCCTCTCCAAAAATGGAGCAGAATCCTTGGTGACACTGATTTTTGTGGAGCCTTTAATAAAAGTATTTAATTAACAAAATAAAAAGTTAACCCTGCCCCATTAAAGTTTAGTTCCTGACTCAGCTCCACACAGGGGCAGTTGGGTTCCTTCAATTGCCCCAGTCTCCTAATTGGCAAGCTGCCTGTCAGTGCTCAGTGAGTACTTGCAACTCTCAGAACAAATTTAAATATGAACTGACCATGAAGAGGTTTCAGGATGATGCCATTGGGCACAATCACTGCTCGTCTGTAATTGAAAACCAGCCCCGTTGTTTTGAAAATTCACCAACACCACGTTAAATTCTTGAGAATTTTGCTGTGGGACACTATCATACAAAGGCTCCTACTTTGGGAGTGGCGTTAATCCTGTTATTTTAAGATAAGAGAGAGAGATTTCGAACAAATTGCATTAAATGTTTGGTTGGTTATATCTCCTGGCATACTTTCAAGGCCCATGTCTTTGTAAGTATGTATTGAAACAGTTCCAGTTATTAAAACTTCCCTCTTTAATAAAATGTCAATAGATAAAAGTGAAAAACTGCTGGACATTTCATTAGTTTCTATAGAGGTAGGTTTTACAGGTTTCAATTTAAAGAATGCAAAATAGGAACTGCTGAGAACTGAAGCTGAGTGCCAGAGGACTATATGTCCATACCCCAACTGTAGAGGCTCCAGAAAGATGGTCATCCTGATTTCCAGGACAGCCAACTCACGGTGAGTTTATTTTCATTAATTGAACATGGGCATATATTTTTTAAACTATTAATTGGAAGTAAAAAAGAGGCATAGTCACTTCTGGATTTTGAGTACTCTACTTGGATCTCATACTGAAGTGGTTTGATTCAATATGTATATGCATGTTTACACACATACATTGATACACTATACATCTACACACACATCTATGTACATAAATTGTGATTATTATATATGGATTAAAGATATCAGGAATGCACTTATCAACTCTATCTCTTTCACAAAAATTAAATATGGAATATCATCTGACAATGTTCTGAACAGGCTGCACTGAGAGCAATTTATTCAGTTTTAGTAACAATGCCATAAAAGATGACATACATACATTGGAAAGGAAGGAAAAGAGTAACATTATTGATCTAAAGTGTAAAGGAGAAAGCAATGAAGAAAGATAAGAAATTAAGCTTTACCATCTAGGATGAAAATGATGAAGGGTAAAAAAATCATCAAAATATTTGTTTAAAATATTATAGATAAAATAAGCTCCAATTATTACTTTTCAAAGTAAGTCAAGGAATAAGGCCAGAGATATAAATTTGAAATAGTGAAAAATAAATTTAAAACAGATGTCAAAAAACAATTTTTTCTCAAATAAAGCTAATTGTCTAGCAGGGAAGGAGAAGCACATATTGTGGACTGGTTAGGATGTTATTGCAGGGGAGTTGGGCTACTATAAGGAGGAATTTTGATGGGCCAAATGATCTTTTTGCATTGCTGCATTTTTTTTGGGTATCTTTGCACTGTCTTCCTGGAATAGATCACTTCATCGTGGATTTATAGTGTCCATATAATTTTTTTTAATTAAAATTGAGATGTAAGAAAAAAATAATAAAAACAAAAGCTGGGTTCTTGAAGGAGTTGATCCCTCTGCAAAGCAGGGTATGTGGGAGATGATGTACTGCTAGGTGGGATTATGCTAAAGGTTGCAAAAGTAGCAGATGGTGATCTGGTGAATAAAGAGGCTGATGGAATGAAAGATGAGGACAAGCATGACCTGGCTGTTCTAAGAAGAGAAATGGGGATGACAGCAGGAAATTAGGAAGATACTTTCAAAGGTCCTATTGACCACTCTTGGGAAGAAATGCCAGGTGAGAGAAAAGGAAGACGTTTTAGAACTTCCGGAGTAGGAGGTGGAGTCATTGGGGAACAAATGTAATGGATCTGAGAAACTGAAAGGAAAAGATGTCAGTAAAATAAAAAGTTTCTTGTGGGTAGTCGTGGGAGAGAGTGGACTTGTAATAGATACCTTTCCCCATCATTGGAGATAAAGAAAGTAAACTAGGAAGAAAAGGAAGGGTCAGAAATGAGTTAAGTGAACGTGGATGAAAATTTGACTATAGTTAATGAAATTCTCAAGGTCAGAGTGAAAACAGAAAGCAGCGCAAACATAGTCATCAATGAAATGGAAACAAGGTCAGAGATGGTGTTTGAGTAGGACTGGAACAAATTATTCCACAAGTTCTACAAAAAGACAGGCAAAGCTGCAGTCCATGCAGATTCCTGTAATAACTAGCTGGACAATGTGACAAGTTGAGAGAGAAGATTTTTAAGGTGTGAGAACAAGTTAAGCCCGATAGAGGTGATGTTGTTGGAACAGGTTGAACCACTTTTTAAGTGGAGGACCTAGACATTGTCATGGGGAGGGATGTTAGTGTAGTGGGATTGTACATCCATGGTTAGAAGAATATATCTGGGGCTGGGAAACCTATAATAGTCAAAGTGGCAGAGGACATTACAGGAATCGCTGTTGGTGAATGGAGACTACACAAGTGAAAAAATAGTCAAGAAAAGGGAAAATTAGATCAGTGAGGCAGGAGCAGAACATCTTATAAAAATGCTTACTAATAAAAATATTCTTGAGCTACCAGTCAGTTAGGTAGTGATGTCATCCAGCTGTTAATCATGTCATTGAGCTCACCTTGGTTTATAATATTTTAAATTTTATTCAATCACTGGATGTGTGTCACTGGCAGGGCCAACATTTATTGCTCATCCTTAATTTCCCTTGAGATACTGGTGGTGGGCTGCCTTCTTGAACTGCTGCAGTTGGTGTGGTAAAAGTACTGCACAATACTTTTTATGGAATGAGTTTGGGATTTAACACAATGGCGATGCAGGAACGACAATATATTTCTAACTTAGCAGGGTGTGTGACTTTGAGGAGAACTTGCAGATGATGTTCCCATGCACTTACTGCCCTTGTCCTTCATTTAGTTTGTCATCAGTTTAGAAGGTGCTGTCGAAGCAGCCATCAAAGGTTACTGCAGATCATCTTGTATATAGAACACGTTGGAGCCACTGTACTTCAGAGGTGGAGGGGGTGAATGTGTAAGGTGGTGGATGGGTTGCCAATCAAGTGGTTAACTTGATTGGCAACCCACCCTGGATGGGCTCCTGAATTCTGTTGGAGAATGCTTTATCCAGACAAGGGAGGAGTAGTGCATCACAGTCCTAACTGGAGCCTTGAAGATTGTGGAAAGGCTATGGGGAGTCATGAGGGAGTCACTTGCCACAGAATACCAGCCTCTGATCTGCTTTTGTAGCCACAAAATTTATTTTGTGTCATAAGGATTCAGAACGTTAACTCTGTTTCTCTCTCACAGATGCTGCCAGACCTGTTGAGTTTTTCCAGCATTTTTTGTTTTTATTTCAGATTTACAGCTTTCACAGTATTTTGCTTTCAACAAAATTTATATGGCTGGTTCAGTTAAATTTATGGTCAATGGTATTGATAGTGGGGGATCTGGTAATGGTGTTGCTGTAGGCTGTCAAGGGGATATGGTTAGATCTTCATGTTATGGATGGTCATTGCCTGGCACTTGTGTGCCACGAATGTTACTTCCACAGATCAGTCCAAGTCTAGATGTTTTCCAGGTCTTGTTGCATACACGCATGGACTGCTTCATTATCTAAGGTGTTGAGTGGTTCTGTACACTGTGCAATCATCAAGCAAACCACTTCTGATCTTATGTTGTAAGGAAGGGCATTGTTGAAGCAGCTGAAGATCATTGGGCCTAGGACACTATCCTGAGGAACTAGTGCAACAATGTCCTGGAACTGAGATGATTGGCCTTCAACAATCTCAACCATCTTCCTTTATGCTAGGTATGATTCCAACCAATGGACAAAATCCCCCTGATTCTCCATTGATTTCAATTTTGCTCTGGCTCCTTAGTGGCACACTTGGTCAAATTCTGCCTTACTGTCTCATCTCACCTCTGGAATTCAGCTTCTTAGTCCATGTTTGGACCAAGACTGTAATGAAGTCCCGGAGCTACATAGTCCTGGAGAAGCCCAAACTGAACGCCATTGAGAAGGTTATTGGTGAGTAAGTGTCACTTAAAAGCACTGTTGATGACACCTTCCACCATTCTGCTGATGAATTAGAATATACTGATTAGGTGGCAGTTGGCTGGATTGGATTTGTCTTGTTTTTTGTGGATAGGGCATACCTTGGTGATTTTCCACTTTGTGGGGTAAATGCTTGTGTTGTAGCTGTACAGCTTGGTTAAAGGTGCTGCTGTTTTTGAAACAATAGTATTTGGCACTACAGTTGGGATGTCTTATCCTATAGACTTTACTGTATTCAGCGCACTCAGCCGTTTCTTTATATCGCATGGAGTGAATTGAATTTGCTGAATGGTGGGGATCACAGGAGGAAGTTGAGATGTATCATCCACTTTGCACTTCTGGTTGAAGATGGCTGAAAAAGCTTGAGCCTTGTCTTTTACATTCATCTACTGGGTCTCCCATCATTTGAGGATTGGGATATTCAGGGAACCTCTTGCTTTCCTTCAGTGGTCCACCACCATTCATGACTGGATGTGGCAGGGCAGATTGTTGATTGTGAGCTCACATAGCCTTCTGTATATCGTGTTGCTTGCACTGTTTAGAATGCATATTGTCTGTGATGTAGCTTCATTTTTAGGTACACCTAGTGCCGCTCCTTTCCTCATTGAACTAGGATTTGTTCACTAGCTTGGTGATAATGGCAGAGTGATGCACAGTGCTCCATGGACACCCAGTTTTGAGCTGCCAGATCAATTGTGAATCTGTCCCACTTAACATAGTGGTTGTGTCACACAAGACAATGGATGGTTCCCTCCTGGGTGAAGATCAGATTTCATCTGCAAACAATAGGCGACTGCTATTACTCCTGTCAACATTCATCTGTAACAGGTAGATTGGTGACAACAAGGTTAATTACACTTTTCCCTGGTGTTGGTTCTCTCGACACCCACTACAAGCCCTGTCTGGCAGCTGTGACCTTCAGGCTAGTGGTGCTATTGAGCCATCCTGCTCTGTGTTTCTGCCAATTGGTGATCAACAGGGAGATGTATTCATTCATCAATTGAGGAGGGCTGTAGGTGACAGTCAACAGGAAGTTTCCTTTCCCATGTTTGACCTGAAGCCATAACACTACATGGGGTCCAATGTTAAGGACTCCAAGGGCCACTCCCTGCTGAATGTTTACCATGGTCCCATCACCTCTGGTGGAACTGTCATGCCACTGGGACAGGACAATCCAGAGATGGCAATGGAAGAATCTGAAATGCTGGCTGAAAGGTTAGATACTGTATAACTATGTCAGGCTATTGCTCAACTAGTCTGTGGGGCAGCTCTCCCAATTTTGGCACAGGTCTCCAGATATGGAATTAAGGTAGAAGATCAGCCGTGATTGTATTGACTGGTTGAGCAGACTCGAAGCGCTGAATGTCCTGTTCCTGCTCCTATTTCTTGTGTTTTAATGGTGGTGAGAAGAACTTTACAAGGTTGACTGGGCTGGGTGTGCTTTTATGCCCTCAGTTGATGTCAGGTGGCGCATCTTGTTTTATTCTTGTATCAAACTGCTATGAAAAACAACATGTCTATGGCTTGCTTGGCAATTCAGAAGGTAGTTCAGTGTCAACCACATTTTTATGGGTCACATATATATCAGATCAAATAAGGATGGTAGATTTCCTTCCCTAAAGGACATTTGTGAACAGGATGGGTTTATACAACAATGGTCACCATCACCGTTGATGCTAGCTTTTCATTCCAGATTTATTTAATTAACTGAATTTAAATCCTCATAGTGGGATTTGAATTTGTGTCTCCAGGATCATTAGTCCAAGCTTCTAGATTACTAGTCTAGAAACAAACACTGTGCTAGCATATCCACATAAGTAAGGTAAATTCATCTTGAGACATTTTGGTTTTGAGATCCAACCCTACCAATTTAATTTACAAACATTACCATTGACTTACCATATTTATAATGTATTGCCTCACCTCTTAATAATTTTAATTTTCAGTTTATAATAAGATTTCGGTTTGTGGGCCTTGGATGTCTACAATGGTCTCTTTGTACAGATTTTTTTCTCAGAGCGGAAAATATCACAATACCAAAACTCTGTACTTATTTTAGCATCCTATAGATCAAATTTCAAATTTACCAGCAACATTACAGCATTAAAAAAAAAAAATCCATGTCTGAACATTGTGATTGCAGTTGGACTTTAAAGAAACTCAATTTAAGCCATTACTTTGAGGTGCCGGCTTGTCTTCTCCTTTCTCCATCTGATTTGCTCAGTAACAATTGCACTGACCAATTCCATTAACCAGAGCTGTGCAATTCATTGTACAGTACTGTCCTTGATGTACCAGAACAATTCTGTTCGGTGCATGGTGGGGGAGGGAAGGGGAGAAGAGCGAAAAAGTGAAAGAATAGTTAACTATACAGTTGTCCACTGAGGGAATTACTTGATCCCTGTGGAATGATCATCAATCACTTAACTAAGTATTAATGAGGAATAGTGCCTTGTCTATAATTTGCCAGATCTCTTGAACATCCACAGTCCTTGGGAGCAGAATGTTGTCCTTTCAGTTTTATGAAATGAAATTTCAAGTTAGAGTTCAGAATGGGGGTTGAGCTTTGAGGATTAAATGGTCTTTCACGTGGTTATTTGTTAGTTGTAGAAGCACTGCAATGAGATGTGATGGATTGATTAAATGTTCAGAAATAGACTTAACCCTTTTACAGCTGTATACTCGACTGAATGTCTCCAGGGTGATGTCCAAGAATCTCCTCCCCTCTATTTTGTCTGTTTTCCTGGTGGCAGCAGACAAAGGAGAATGTGATTATCTGAATGCTGGTTTACTTGCAGCACAAATCTAGCAGGCATCATGTCCAGCTGATCAATGACTATTTATTTGGCATAAGCCAACTCAGTTGGTTTGTAGTTATCTGTACAAAAAAAGTAAACTATAGTTTCAGAAGCTACATGCAAAAGTATAAAACATTCCACTACTTTTTCAAAATCATCATAACTACTTCTAGACCAAGAAGACAATATAAGGCCTCAGGGGTTCACCTTGCAAATTATGGAAGGCAGAAATTTGGTAGGTGAGGGGAAGGGAATTATCTAATTAGAGATCACCTAATTTTGGTGGAGATCACCTTAATTTTCATAATAAAAACATTTTTCATGAGTTTCAGAGAGGAAGTTTCACATTACTCACCCTTAACGAGTGTGACTATATCAACAAAATGCATGCTGTTCGTAATGATGGGTCCAAATTCATATCCATCGGACCTACCACTAAGCATGACCACACAGCTTTGCTCAAAAGCAAGTTACAAAAACGCTTGTTGGATTTGTGCAGGAGTAATAAGCTGCCTGGTGGTATATATGATAGGGTTCATCCTCACGGCTTACTGCATCCATATAGGAATGGGCTGCCCATTACACACACAAGTAAAAAAACAAAAAAACTGTGGATGCTGGAAATCCAAAACAAAAATAGAATTACCTGGAAAAACTCAGCAGGTCTGGCAGCATCGGCGGAGAAGAAAAGAGTTGACGTTTCGAGTCCTCATGACCCTTCGACAGAACTAGGTGAATCCCAGGAAGGGGTGAAATATAAGCTTATATTTCACCGCTTCCTGGGATTCACCCAGTTCTGTCGAAGGGTCATGAGGACTCGAAATGTCAACTCTTCTTCTCCGCCGATGCTGCCAGACCTGCTGAGTTTTTCCAGGTAATTCTGCTTTTGTTTCACACAAAAGTAATGTCCCTTTATGCCCTATCTTATCTGCACAACATAAATTGAACAAATAGTTGAGCGAGTTTTCCACATACACGGTTGAAGATGTCTTCACCTTTGTGAAAACCATACAGGACTTGCATATCGTTAGCGATGCTGTGGCCATGTGCTCGTTTGACATTGCTAGTTTATTCTCAAATGTACCACTCAAGGAAACCTTAGGCATTTTCACTATGTCACTATATTCCTAGCAATCTAGACATGCTGCCGTTGCCTGAATCTGTATTCATTGAACTTATGAACTCAGCAACTTGCGCAGTTAAGTTCAGCTTTAATGAGACCATGTATCCCCAAATAGATAGTGTTGCCATGGGGTCCCCTGTATGCCCAGCTCTTGACGATATCTTTGTCGGTTTCTAAGAATAACATGTCTTCAGTGGAATGACACCTAGCCTCCTACCCCATGCTCACCATGTAAGCTTGATGCCAAAATAGGGCACAACAAAGCTACCCTGCAGGATAATGGCTACCCTGATCAGATCGTTGCTCACCTTATATCGCACAAACTCACGAATGGGTCTAAGGCTGCCACTTTCAGTTCCAAAAAGTGCCGAGTCTACCTCTGATTACCCTGGAAGGGTAAGCGGTCTCAAAAATTTGAGCAACAGGTTGCAGTAGCAACATGAATGGTATTCTCCACCAACAGGATGCGGCCATCAAGCCAAAAAGACTTTCTGCCTACCACTCAAATGAGTAATGTGGTATATGAGTTTCCTTGCTGATGTGACACCAGGTACGTAAGCTATACGTCCAACGATTGGGGGATTTTATCAAACAGCATGTCCCTTCAGCTGTTTAGGCAAAGTACTGACCATATTCAACCAGCCTATGCTTGCAAAACTCAGAACAGAGTGTTCAACATTAGATGCGATTCTGCAACTGGACAACACTTGCTGAACAATCCTGATTGTGTGCTAAGAATTACCCTGACAACCAATTTAAGATTATCAGTCGGGTTTGCAGTATGGCTCACTTACAAATGCTGGAAGCTACATATATTCACACGCACGGCCCTGGCCTTTGCAAACAGAAAGAACATGTCCTTACATTTCACCTTTTTCAACTAAACAAAACCTTGAGGGGCAGCCACTCCCATTTCCTGTGGCAATGCTTTGACCAGTGTTGACCTGCCTGGTTTGAATTTAAACAAAAGCTTGGCAGCTAGCTGTTCCCTAGTGCATTGTCCATGGCAACACTACTACCAATCAGTCTGTTTGCCAACCAATTAGCACACTCCTTATGCAATATAAATTGTTGTTCCCTTTGAGACTTGAAGTGAAATTTTCCATTCTAAAGTCTAAGCTTGGTGGCAGGAGCAGAGTGTTTCTGCTGGGGGATGGGATGGATGACCACGTGTGATCTTGCACTGGTCAGCTCATTAGCCATACTCCGCATAGATGCATAAGTAATCTTGTGATGGCACAGGCAGGAAGTCACCCTCCCCATCATTACCTCATGGGGACGAAGGTTTGGGCACCACATTTAAAGGGCATCCAGACAGCACCCCCCCCCTCCCTTTTCCCCCCACTTCGTCTGCCTCCCCAGTCCAGCCTTCACTCCACCCTTCCACCCTGCTGTGCCCTTCCAGCCTTCATGCAGTTTGGGCTACCGGCACCCGATGTGAGTCAAATTGTGAACGGTCCCCAAGAAAGCAAAAGCAGTGTGTACCCACCTCACAGTCATGGAAGAAGTCAAGCTCACCAGGTGCACACCACTTAGATGCACTCGTAAATATGAATGTTCCAATTTCTCACTAGTGGGGAACTTAATTTGGAGGTGGAATTTAATTTCAGTGAGATGGCCTTTTAACGAGCATGCATGACATGCTGATGCCTGCAAAAGAGCTTCCCGCCATTGCTCGTCAGGCAGCTCAACCCACCTTTAAAGTCCCGAGAACAGAATTCCTACAGTTCATCCTGCTGTTGGGAAAGTGGTGTCTGGGCGCCTGCCACACTTCCTGCTGCTAGCAGGACCGGAAGATTCCACATTTGGTATTCTTGCAAATCTGTCCTGATAAGTGCAAGACATAAAGCTTAAACGGCATGTCTCTCTTTTTTTCAGTGATACTCAAGTTCTGTACTACCAAGCAACTGTTTAAAAACAAATATAACTAACTAATCAAACAATGATTGTCATTCCTGGTGACAATCCTATATTTTGACCAGTCGCTAATGCTGTTTCAAAAACATGATTTGGAATACCTTGAAACGATGAGAAATACTCTGTTCAGACAGAGGAGTCACAATTTTAATTTGAGGCATATTTGGGCAAGGAGGATGTGTTGTTGCAGGAGGAAAATCAAGGACCCCTCAGTATGAAGCAGAGTTCTCTTAACTTGTGGGCCTCATGTAAGTAGCTGTACTCTGTCTCTTGCTAAAAATCAGTCATTAAGGGGCTTTGGCTGGTGGTGGACTGCAAAAAAAATCAAGCAGAAGTCAGGGACCAAAGGATAAAGTCCCCTGCAAGATAAATTAAGCAGCTGTGGGGAGCCAGGCCAAATGCAGGCAGAGAAGTTTTGAAGCAGGAGTCAGGGGAGGTAGGCCCAAAATATCCTTCTCGGGCTAGAAGGAATGCTGCTGCTTCTCTGACCGAGAAGGAACCTTTCCAAAATTAAAAAGCACTTAATCTGGACCTCTTCTGGCCCGGAGCCACAAAATCTGTCGGATAGGTAAGCATGGCCTCTCATTGAAGGAGAATGAAGAAATGGAGTGTTCAGCTTCTCTTTTTGATGGCTCTGGCACAATTGGAGTTGAAGTTAAAACATTTTCATTGCACTTGAAAACTGTATGGTCTATAGACTCTATCTAAATCTAGTCCATATGCTAAATCTATAGTTCAAATTTGAAAATTTAAAATTGCAGTAATTTTTCTGATACTTTTTAGGTATTATCTGCTATGATTTACTGCTGAGTATAGGCAAAGGAGCCCTTCAAATTCAGAAATTCTTAGTGTTGGGTTACTGCTTAAAAAAAAAGAAATAAATCAGAATAAAGCCCAGTTTAGATTAACTCAAATTCCAGTGAAGCTTTGAAAATCATTGTAATGGAACCTGGAAAAACAATCTCAATATGAATAAGCTGAATTGAATTGAATTCAATTTCAATTTGAATAAAGTTTAAATTAAGCTGAACACTTATCCAAACTGATGAAAAAATTAATTGAACTTTGCTCCAGTTTGTTATAAAATATTTAAAATCATTTTTAAGATACTTGATTTTCCTTTCTCTTTAGTAACTTACCCTAACACCACCCTCATTCCCACCACCCACCGCCGCACCCCCCGCCCCCCCCCCCCCAACCCACTTCCCATTGACTAAGATGGCAAGCAAGCAACCTCTTCCTAGACCTGACAATGCTATTCTTGGTATAATGCATTTTGTTGTCTCACTGGCTGATTGTTTCTCCTTCCCTCTTTCCTTATGGGAAGCATCTGGTTTTTGCTCGATGCCTTTACTCGGATACAATGGCCAGGATCAGGAACTCACAAGGTGGAAAATCTCAGAAATGTATCTGTACCTCAGCTTATCATATTGAACACTGCCCCAGCTGCCTTCCTCTCGTACATTTTTGATTTAAGTTTTTATTAGTCACTCAACTGACTAAAATTGTATAGTGAGACCCTATCTGACGGATCAGAGCTTTCTAAAGATTTTGGCTCCAAATTTATCTCTGGAAGGTCGCAGATTTTTTGTTTAATTTTATTTGCGTATCCTAGTGATTAGAAGAAATCCTTTGTCAATAAACACCAGTGTGCGGCCAAGCTGCAGTGAATATAAGCGTCTGCCATGTGATCAGTAGGTGTCAGGATACTTAGCTTGTTAATTGCTGACCTATTAATAAATGAGTCTTTAATACAGTACAACTAGAGGCACGGGATGAGGCCAAGGGTGGAGACAGCTGTTTACGTGACATCTGTTTGTGCTGGTGCATGGCCGTAACAGGATTTCCCTGCTGGAAATATGTATGCTTTTTTTGGGAAGCAGTCACTGTAATTTGTATTGTTTGTGGAAAGTCTGGTGACAAAATTAGAAGCAAAAGCAATTTCTGGCTGAGATCTGTTTTCAGCTCTCTCAAGTCCTCTTTTCAAAATTAGACAAAGTAGTTTCTGACTGTAAATATTGTCAGTTATTTTTATAAGTAAATTTATTGCTATTGTCTGCAAACTCTTCAGTATACCTTATCAGGGATGGAAAAGAAAGTGATAGAATCATGTTCACACATTTCACCCCCCCCCCCCCCCCCCCCCCCACCCCTCCTTTCAATAAAATATGAAAGGCCTGTGTACTGTAAAATTCCTGTCCCTCTGCTCTTTTAATTGTACAATCCTGGCTATAATTGAGTGGCTTATAGCTATTGATACCTTACTGTAATGCCAGATATTTGGTGACTCATTAGACAATGAGAGCTGAATGGAAAGTTTAATTACCAAAATTTGGGAACTATCAGCATCAGACCTTTCGGAGTTCACTGGCTGAGCAGCACTGATACATTTATTAAAATGAGACAGTCAACTTAGATTTAAGCCTGGAAAAACTCAGCAGGTCTGGCAGCATCGGCGGAGAAGAAAAGAGTTGACGTTTCGAGTCCTCATGACCCTTCGACCAGTTCGGTCAAAGGGTCATGAGGACTCGAAACGTCAACTCTTTTCTTCTCTGCCGATGCTGCCAGACCTGCTGAGTTTTTCAAGGTAATTCTGTTTTTGTTTTGGATTTCCAGCATCCGCAGTTTTTTTGCTATATTTTTAGATTTAAGCCTCTTTGCCTGACGTTTTATCTTCTATGATGATGTTAGCTCATCTATTCAGCATCCTCCTTCAGAACACACAAGCTTTTGGATTTCTCCATGTCATGGAATCTTGTGCCATGCTGATGGGAAGCACTCCTCTTGCTAGTGATGCCATTCTTTTCCTCCTTTCTCTGATTTTGACTTCCTTTACTGCTTCAGCACCTAAATGAACAGTAGTCTATCAACTCTACATGCCCCTCTCAGTCAGCAAAATGAGATATCCAGGTTGCATCACAGAGGTTCCGGTTAAAATCCACAAACATAATTTAAATCATTTGTTCCAGTGCAGTAACATGAATTGCTTTGAAATAATGTCAATTGGAATGGAAATCTGGTTTTGTCATTGGATGAAAGGACACTTCGACGATTTCTTTGCAAACTGATCATGCCTTCCCTCAATCCAAGTGCTCGGCTGACCCCAAGATACCTTTGGGAATTATTGCATCTTATTACTCCGATGACCCTGAACAGCCCCATACTTCTTAAATTTTTGGTGCATTTATTCATTGAAATGCTATTTTTTGTGTATTTTGTTATTTCAGTAAGGATTGTAATAACAGTTTACTTAGAGCCATAAATGTATATTGGTAACAATAACTAAGCTGGAAAAGTAAAATTCTTAATTGACCAGCATAAGATAATCATTTATTAGCCACTGACTGCCAAAATGAAATGTATTAGGCAAATAGTTATTAAAGGAAATGTGTGCTTTTTTGAACTGATGCATTGTTCTAGAAGTTACAAAGGAAATATCTATTTCCTACCAGCATTTTTTAGTGACTCCTTGTTGCTCCTTGAAACTCCTGATTAGCGTGTGCCCTTACAGTATGTGTGGAATGCTACTGTATAAATGGATAGCATGAGTTCCAACCTCCCTTCTCCATTCACAATCCTGCTGCAGATCTTCATGATGCTCCATTTCAAAGGCCCAGTATCTCCTCTTTGCACCAGAATGGTGTCAGGACAGGACTTCTAATCAGTGCCACAACCTTGCCATGACTCTTGCCCATTTTCCTGGCTTTAGGATCATTCTGTAACCATAGCAGTCTTTGGGCAGTATTTCACCAGCAAACAAACTGCTGTTCCAGACGAGGAAAATTCCAGTGGCGCTGCAATGAAATTGCTGCTACAGAACCAGAAGAAGCAGGTGAAGAGTTAAAAAGGCAGTAAGGCCCTGGAGATCTGACTTATGTTTGCTGTTAGCCTTTGGTTCAGGAACACAGCTTTATGTGAAGTTCAGTGTCCACTGCAAGATTGTCTTCCCTCATAATTAGCTACAGGGTGCATCAGAGGTTACTGCCACCCCTCTTTGTGATGGCTAGTGCCTATTTTTACCACTGATATGAGTGTGATTATGGAGGAAAGTCCAGTTTGATGTGGGCTTCACTGGCTAGGCCAGCATTTATTGCCCATCCCTAATTGCCCTTGAGAAGGTGGTGGTGAGCTGTCTTCTTGAATAAAGTATTGGCCCATTCAGTTCAAATGCAAAAAAAAGCTTGACAAGTAAATTGGTGCGGTAAACTTAGCCTAGTTTTGTTTTAAAAAAGGGGAGGATGGAGAAGCAATTAAATTCTCAATTAGTGACTTCTAATGTGGTATATTTGTAATAATTTTTGTGTTCTTCTAACCAGGTAAGAAGAAAGCGACCCTGTATGATACTCAAGCCCCAATATGCCCCATCTGTCAGGTACTGCTCCGTCCAAGTGAACTGCAAGATCATATGGAACAGGAACTGGAAAAACTCACTCAGAGCAACACATGGTATGACATCTTTACCTTTTTACTGGTGGCAAGGGCACAACATTAAAGAAACTACACATACACACAGGGAATAAAAAAATTATAGTGAACTATCATGGAAGCAGGCAAGCTGATAAGATTTACACACAGATTATCTGTGTTGTCACTGGTGATGGAGTGCACATGCACCCAGTCACTCAGGCTGTGTTGGGGTTGAAATGAACATCTATTACAGATGAGTTAAAGACTTGGCTTCGATGTGCTCCTTTCAACGCCATTTATTGCCTGCATTTTTTTTGGTTCACTTGTTATTTTTTGTATTTCCTTACTGATTTGTTTGGGTTAAATAAAACTTATAATTTATGGGATGGAATGGAAGTGTTCCACCATTTTTATTTTGCATACTATGGTGTACAGAACACAAACCACTTATTTGCATGAAATGGCTGTCTGCTGACAAATTTGTTAATGGCTAGTTTTAGTGTTTTAACTACTTGATTTGGTGTAGAGAACAGAATGACATAAAGTGATATATTTGCTGCTGAGCTGGAGAACTGGCTGCGATTCAGAATATGAGCCTATAGCATAGTTGTGCAGATTTGTTTTCAGAGGTTACTTGTGTTTACATTCCATTGACAGTCTGAGAAAATAGATTTTAAATTGATCAACAAATTCTGTTTGCTACAGACATAAATTGTGAAAATCTAGACATCCAACTGGCTAGCTTAAATTCACGTAGGCAATGAAACTGTCCAACCAAACATGCCTCTATTGCCAGGGCAATCTGGTGCAAGATATAAATTTTATTTATTACATGTCTATTAAAAAGACAGCTGTATTGAATCAGAACACCAATATCTTTTATTGTGTTATATAGGAATTAATGCTGAAGTTATCCCATAGCTACCTATCTCAAACTAGTAACTGAAAAATGTGTTCTGACCAATATCCTATTTGGCCAAAACTCCAGTTGTTAAGCTCTAGAGAAAGCTTTATGAATGCTTGCACAAAGTCCATTACCCAGCGGTTAAAGTTTAAATGTTTTGAGATCATGCTTGAATTGACTAAGCATTTAAATTAATGTTGAGTTGGTTTAAAGAGTGCTCAGGAGGTCCAAGGGAACCCCTTGGGCATTTTTAAACCTGGCTTGACATCTTGCTGTATTTACATTCCCTTTGGTATCAAACTGAAACTGGTTGAGATTATCTTCTCCAGAAAGTCTCACAGCACCTCTCTTTGGTTTTGACCAAGATCTACTCTGTAACTTTAGTTTTGATCCAAAGTGGAAGGTTTTTTCAAAAATAGAAATGATTATAAAAATCTAATAAAAAAGCCAGGCGAGACTTTTAGTCGAATAAATGTTTTTACAAAACAGCAGTTTAACTTTAAGAACCATTTCTGTTAGAAAATATCTACTTAATTCTGATTAACATTATTTGAAAGAAATTAGAAGATATGTCAATTAAACCAGGTGTTGTACTGCTTTTTGTTTGGGTTCTTTTCAAAACTTCTAACCTAAGATAGTTCTAGCTGTCATATCTTAGATCAGCCTCACAAGTTAATCCCAACTTCCCGTATATACAATGAAAGAAAATAGAATTTAAATTTATACAGCACCTGTCATATTCTCCAGACATCCCAGAGCTCTTCACAGTCTTATGTTTGCAAATATGGCAGCCAACATATGCTCAGCAAGGTTCTCTCAACATCTCCATTTATATTATTAAAAAAAGGTTTGTGAAGAACAAAGGTCCTAACACCAATCCCTGCAGGATTCCATTGGTAATGAATGTGCACCCATAACCACTATCATTAATAATACTCTTCTACCTATAAGAATTCAACCAATTCCTTATCCAACCCAACATCTGCCTGCCACTCCCATTGGACTCTGTTTATTCAGTGGTCTACTTTGTGGCACATTTCAAAAGTCTATGAAAAATCTAGGTAAATGCTATCAGGCCTGGGTTACCTACATCGAACATCCAAGTGACTTCCTCAAAATAGTCAACCAGGTTGGTCAGACATGACCTTTTTGTTGCGTGTCTAGTTACCCCTTCTCTATCCAGTACGTGCAGAGCAAATCTAATGATCCCTTATAGAAACTTGCCAATAACCAAAATCAAGCAACCAATGGATCGGATCAAAGCTCTGCAATAGTGCCACAACCAGTTATGAGTGGTATTGGATAATTAAGCAACTAACAGGAAAAGGAGTCTCCATGAACATCCCCATCCTCAATGATGGCCGACCCATGAGGGCAAAAGACGAGGTTGAATCATTTGCAACTATTTTTGACCAGAAGTGCTGAGTGGATGGTCCATCTCGGCCTCTTCCAGAGGTCCCCACCATCACAGAAGCCAGCCTTCAGCTAATACAATTCATTCCATGTGATATCAAGAAACGGCTGAGTGCAGTGGATACAGCAGCATCCAAGATGACAACATCCTGGCTGTAGTGCTGAAGACTTTTGCTCCAGAACTCCAGCCAAGCTGTTCCAGTACAGCTACAACACTGGCATCAACCTGACAAAGTAGGTAATTGCCCTGGCATATCCTGTCCATAAAAAAGACATTCAATCCGACCAATTAGCGCTCCTTCAGTCTACTCTCAATCATCAGTGAAATGATGTAAGGTGTCATTGACAGTGCTATCAAGTGACATTTACCCACCAATCATCTGCTCAACAATGCTCAGTTTGGGTTCTGCCATGATGTGTTGACTCGATGTCATTAAACAGCCTTGGCCCAAGCATGAACAAAAATGTTGAATTTCAAAGATTCAGTGACATCAAGACAGCATTGGACTGAGTGTGGCATCAAGGAGCTCTAGCAAAATTAAAGTTAGTAAAAGCCAAGGGAAAAACTCTGATCTGGTTGGAGTCATACCCGGCACTAAGGAAGGTGGTTGTAGTTGTTGCAGGCCAACCATCCTAAACTGCAGGAGTTCCTCAGGTTAGTGGCCTGGCCCAACCAGCTTTAGCTACTTCATTAATGATCTTCCCTCCATCACAAGGTCATAAGTGGGGATGTTCTCAGATGATTGCACAGTGTCCAGCCCCATTCATAACTGCTTAGATAATGAAGCAGTCCATATCTGCATGCACCAAGACCTAGACAATGTTTAGACTTGGACTATGAAATGGCAAGTAATTGTTTTATTATTCATTCATGAAATGTGGGTATTGCTGGCTAAGCCAGCATTTATTGCTCATTTATTGGCACCACACAAGTGCCAGGCAATGATGACCATCTACAACAAGAGTCTCCTTGACATTCAATGGTATTACTGTTGCCAAATCCCCTGTTGCCAAATCCCCTACCATCAACATTCTAGGGGTTACCATTGACCAGAAGTTTAACTGGACCAACCATACAAATGCTGTGGCTACAGGAGTAGGTCAGAGATTGGGTGTTCTGTTGTGAGTGACTCACCTCCTTGACTCCCCAAAGACTTTCTGCTGTCTACAAGTCACAAGTCAGGAGTGTGATGGAATACTCTCCACTTGCCTGGATGAGTGCAGCTCCAACAACACTCGAAGTTGAATGCCATCCAAGACTAAGCACTCTGACTGACACCCCATCCACCATCTTACATGTTTACTCACTTCATTACCGGTGCTCCGTGATAACTGTTTGTATCATCTGCAAGACACACTGCAGCAACTCACCAGGGCTGCTTCAAATGCCTTCAACCGCTACTGCCTAGAGGAACGAGGGTAGTAGGTGAATGGGAATGCCACCATCTACAAGTCCTTCAAGTTACACACCGTCCTAACTTAGAAATATATTGCTGTTCCTTCACTATTGCTGGGTCAAGATCCTGGAACATCGCCCCCACCCCATCCCAAACCCCCGATAGCAGTGGTTCAAGAAGGTGGCTCCTCATCACCTGTCAAGGGCAATTAGGGACGGACCATTAATGCTGACTTTGCCAGGAACACCCATATCCCATGAGCAAATGTCTTTTTTTAAAAAAAAAAGCCATTGGCTCTATATTTTCTAGCTCTAACCTGGATATTGATACCATGTTGTCTTTTGCCAGTCCATGGGAATAATTCCATATCCTAGCAACCTGTTAAATGGCTAAGCAAGGTGCTTATTGACCACCTCACCCCATTTATTTAAGCACCCTCGGTTAGATGCCATTCAGAGTCTGTAGCCCAATATATTTTAAAACCCTTTATTATATTCAGGGTTATATCCACATCCACTTTCACCCTTATGACTTTACAGTCAATTGTACACTGCATTATTGGGAACTGCGCATCACCTATTTGAGTGAAGACAGGTACAGAATACCCATTTGCAACTTCTGCTATATTGTGCAAGTTTACCTGAATCTGCTGTGAGAAGTCTTTTAATGGCCCTCCGACATCAAATGCAGTAAATGTTTTTGACTGTTTGGGAGAACGAATGTGGACCAGGCTGATGGGATGAATGTCTCCTTTCTTTGCCAGCTGTAAATGAAAAGGGGTTGGAAAGTCTTAACCTGTAGCAGAAAATTGGTTCATAACTCAGCACTAAATTGCACTTCATCATCATTTTCACTCAAAAAGGCCAAAAGGATGGCTACTTAGGGAAATAGAAATATTCACACTAGTGCAATGGTCAAAGTGCTGAGAAAGCACATTGTTGGTGCAGAATAGGGAGAACTTTATTTAGCATCTAACTTGACATCGGAGCCTTTGATGTTGATTGATATTACAATTCCACAGTACATTAGGTTACATTATATTACAGAACATGTACATTACATTATATTTAAGCTCGTGCACAGTACATTATGTTACAGTACATGTTCATTACTTTTTATTACTGTACTTATCCAATATGTTACTATGCATTACACAGTGAAGTGAAAAGCCTCATGAATATAATGATCCCAAATATGTGTAGTCGAGCTGGCAGACACCTGCCATAGGTTTGGCAGGAATATGACAGATGGCTGCAAACTGCATTACTGCCAGGATTGTACCCCAGTGGAATATCTTGGCCTATGTTTAGAGCTGCTGTTTGTCCAAATTTCGATCTGGTAACAGATTACAGATGTTGTATTCTCTTTCATACTTTAGTCTGTTTTATTTTCTATTTTCCAAACCAGTGAGTGGAAGTGTTTCATACAATCATAGAAGTTACAACACAGAAGGAGGCCATTCAGCCCATTGTGCCTATACTGGTGCTCACTGTTCAGTTGAAGCTCTATGGTCTAACATACAAAGTTAGTGATAGAAAGTTAACCCCCAAAAGTGGATGGGAAGTTAAAACGTAAAAAATCTCAACTGTTAATTCAATCTGTCTCCAACCCACCAACTTCTGGCTTTAACAGGGTTGGGGATGGATGGGCGTGGAGAGCAAGTGGTCAACCTGCTCCCAGGAAGTTTGCTCATCTAACTGTTTTAATGAGACTGCATACCTTAGATTTTATCTTTTTCTCAGCTTTTAATGCTGGCCCCTGGGTTTCCCAGACTTTAGGAAACCCAGCAGTTAAATGAAGGTAAGGACTGCTACACGTAAGAAGTAAGTACCTTTTACAAACTGTTTGAGGGTCAGGAGGAGCAGGAGTGCTTCCTCCCAGCACCCCACCCAGGATTGGATTCCCTCCCCGCAATCATTGATTCCCCTGCCCTTGTATTCATCAACACCCTCACAATCGCCAACCACCTCCACGATCACCAACTATCCCCAACCCAACACACCGCTCTGAACTTTCACTTTGGTGTCAAGAAACAGGGGTTGGGACTGTTTCCAGGTCCTGAACCTACCTCTGGTAGAAAACAGTCACTCATTGGGATTTTGACTGGGATCCTTAATTGACATAAAGATGGGTTCTCTAAATAGAGAGGATGATGAGAAGGTCATCCTTCTGACATTCCTCTTTAGTCGTCAGATTTCCTCCCACAGCAGAAGTGTCATTGAAGATAACCATGTGATATAGATAAACTTACGCATATACTATTGGAGGCAATGAATGGGATTTCACTCATTGGGTATAATCTTTAGGTGTCTCTGGAATTGGAGGCAGGTGGGAGCTGATAATAACCCCACTGACTTGTGGTGTGTTTCCCTGGTTCCAAGCTGTGCCCGGCCATTATTGCAGAGGCAGGATTTAAGTCTGTGTCGGGGCCACAGGGCTACCCACCCACACTCTGTGGGTAACCAACAGGCCTTGTTAAGGGACACTTTAGGACAATAAGACAATTAAAAGAGGCAAACTGTAGTATAAAGATCTGGCACATATAGGCCTGAAGTTTTCTGTCGGTGAGTTGGGGACGGGGCCCACTCGCCAACATAAAAATAACACTGGATGATGTCGGGCAGAATCCCCGACGTCATCCGCCCCATTTAAATAGTCAGGAAGGCGGGTGGACAGCGAAATCAGCTGTCCGCCCGCCGACCTGTCAATGGCCAATTGAGACCATTGACAGGGTATTGACAGGATATTTAAGCCAATTAAAGGCCCAGCCCGTCCAACCTTAAGGCTTCTGAAAAAACATGAAACCTCATCCACTGGCGGGATGAGGTTTCATGTCTGTTTTTAAAAAGTTTAATAAAGTTTTAGTCAGTTTTATTAACATGTCCCATCTCGTGTGACATTGTCACATGAGGGGGACATGTTAATTTTTTGATTTTTCTATTTTTGATATTTTAAAATGCTGTCAGTGATCTCCCTGAGACAGCACTTAGTCTCAGGGAGCAGTGTGCTCTTTTCCGCGCATGCACAAAAAAGTGCACTTTGACAGTTGGGGCATATCACCGCCCCCCCACCCCGCCCCCGACCCCCTGCACAGTGCATAGTGCTTCCTGTTAGGCAGCCTGCCCAATGGTAGCGGGGCCCATTTTGGCAGTGGTGACCGGCTGCCAAGCCAGTAGGGCCCGCCAACCCATCAAGGGCAAAATTCTGCCTATAGGGTTTATGTGGGACTGAGTCCAGTACTGCCCACAGAATGATGTAAGAGAACATATGACCTGCACCCTGGGTCATTCTAGGGTTGGACAGAGCCGTGTGTACCAGCAAGCATGGAGACAGCTCCGAGCTTGTACCCTTTACTGTATGTTTATAACTAGTTCTAAGAGTTAATAAATACTTACAGTAAACCTACTTATGACTACAAAGACTTCTTCAGACCTACCGAACCATATCCAACACCTTACAACACAAACTAGGATTTTGTAGTCTGTCTCTGAGTTCCTGCAAGTGCCTGCAGGTGGCTTCTCAGCAGCAGACTGGGTGTGCCAGTACTCCAGGCAAACTTTTCGCAGATTTTTGCTCCCAGGTCGGGTGTGCAGAGTTGAGAGAAATCTCGGCTCTGCGATCCTGACCTTTTAAAAATGACTGCCCTGATGTTGGATTTTTGGTCAGATGAAGCGGGCTAGATTAGAAGTCGGTGCGGGCAATCCAGAGCGTACTGAGGAGGATGCTGTGTGCGAAGGCAGGCAGGGCGGAAGGCATACCTCTGAGCTCTGGCGCTGTGTCCAAAGTTTAAACATAAAGATTAAAACAAGAAACAGCCCAGACCCCTCACCCCCTCCCCCACACACTCCCCTGCCAACCCATACCATCTCATGCCCCCACCCACTCCATAACCCCTCATACCACACCTTGCCAAACAATGCCCTTCCACCCACCTTCCATGGCCCTTCATAGCCCCTATGCCAACTTAGTGCCAATTTTTGCCAACTCATGTCACCCCACCAACACCCTTAGCCCTTATACCTACCGTGCCAACTCACCTAGTATCCACCATGGACAGACCTCAGGACCCATGCAGAGATAAGATAAAGTTCAATAAAATGAATGCGTCTATTGCAGACTTTACTATATTGAAAAAATCTCTCATTCATAAAAACCCATTTACCACATTTATATTCTTTATGTTAAATAAAGCCTTATGCCCAGTCTAACACTCTGGGGACATGGGTTCAAATCCCACCTTGGCAGCTGGTGGAATTTAAATTTAATCAATAAATCTGGAACTAGAAGCTAATTTCAGTTATGTTGACCTCGAAACCATTATCAATGGTCTAAAAAGCCATCTGGTTCACTAGTGCCCTTTAGGGAAGGAAATCTGCCATCCTTAACTGGTTTGGCTTATATGTGACTACAGACCTAGAGCAACTTTGTTGACTCTTAACTGCCCTCTGAAATGGCCTAGCAAACTACTCAGTTGTATCAAACCACTACAAAGCCTAAAAAAGAGAATTAAATTGGATGGACCACCCAGCATCGTCCTAGGCACCGGAAACGACAATGGCAAATCTAGTAATATTGACGCTGCAAAGTTGTCCTTGCTAACATCTTAGAACTTGTGCCAGGATTGGGAGACCTGTCCCACAGACTACTCAAGCAACAGCCTGACATACATAGTCATACTCACCGAATCATAACCTTACAGACAACGTCCCACACACCACCATCATCATCCCTGAGTATGTCCTGCTCCACCAGCAGGACAGACCCACAGAGGTGGTAGCCACAGTGGTATACAACCATGAGGGAGTTGCTCTGGGAGTCCTCAACATTGACTGTGAACCCCGAGAAGTCTGATGGCACTAGCTCAAACATGAGCAAGGAAACCTCCTGCTGATTACCACTTACCGCCTCCCCCACCCCCACACACCGCTGCGCCCCCCCCCCCCCCCCCCCCCCACCCACCCCCCCCCCCCCCCCCCCCCCCCCCCCCCCCCAATCCTCAGCTGATGAATCAGTACTCTTCCATGTTGAACACCAATTGGGAAAAAGCACTGAAGGTGGCAAGCACACAGAATGGAGGATGCGGGGCTTCAGTGTCCATCACCAAGTGTGGCTCGGTAGCACCACCACTGACCGAGCCAGCCAAGTCCTAAAGACACAGCTGCTGGACTGGGTCTATCTGACCTCATCCTCACCAATCTACCTGTTGCAGATGCACCTGTCTATGATAGTATTGGTAGGAGTGACCACTGCACAGTCCTTGTGGAGATGATGTCCTGTCTTCACTTACCTTCCACCATGCTAAATGGGCTAGATTTAGAACAGATCTAGCAACTCAAAACTGGCCATCCATGAGGCACTGTGGACTATCAGCAGCAGCAGAATTGTATGCAACTACAATATGTAATCTCATGGCCTGGCTTATTTCCCCACTCTACCATTACCATCAAGACAGGGGATCAATCCTGGTTTGATGAAGAGTGAAGGAGGGCATGCCAGGAGAAGCACTAGGCATACCAAAATATGAGGTGTCAACCTGGTGAAGTTACAATGCAGGACCACTTTCATGTCAAACAGCAGAAGCAGCATGCGATAGACTAAGCTAAGCGAGTCCACAGCCAACAGATCAGGCCTAAGCTCTGCAGTCCTGCTATACCAAATTTTGAATGATGTGGACAATTAAACAACAAATGGGAGGTGGAGGAGCCCAGTATATCAGTGCAAGAGACGAGGCTGAAGCATTTGTAACAATCTTCAGCCCTGATCCATCTAGGCCCCTTCCAGAGGTCTCCAGCATCACAGATGCCAGTCTTCAGCCAATTCGATTCACTCTATACGTGCTATTAAGAAACAGCTGAAGGCACTGTATAGTGCAAAGACTATGGACCCTGACAACATTCTGGCAACAGTACTGAAGACTTGCGCTCCAGAACTAGCTTGCACCCTTAGCCAAACTGTTCTAGTACAGCTACAAAACTTGCATCTACCCAACAATGTGGAAAATTACCCAGGTATGTCCTGTCCACAAAAAGCAGGACAACCTAATCCAGCCAGTTACCATCCCATCAGTCTGCTCTCAATCATCAGCAAAGTAATGTAAGGTGTCCTTGACAGTGCTGTCGAGCGGCACTTGGTTAGCAATAACCTCCTTGACAGTAATGAGTTTATGCAGTTCTTACGCACATTTATGTCTAATTTTAACAATTCCAAAGGGCACCTGACCTACATCAAAGAGCACCATAACCGATGCCCCCACCCAAAGGTATTTCAGGACCAGATCCAAAGGTGTATCTTACCTCTCCAAAGGGTATCCTTTTGTGCCTGGCTATCCAAATGAATCCACAAAGTTCAGACTTGCTCTTACTTGTTCTAATCTGCACGCTTCTTGTTTTACACTCCAGACCTACCAAAATCTCACTTCAGTGGAAGCAACTGATGATTTAAATGGCTAGCTACCTCTATAAACCGTGCATGCATGAAAAACCCCAATCCAGCCGCCACGAAAATGTGAAGTACCATTTTCGGGGATGGGACCTACATTTTTTGGGCACTTCTATTTTCACCATGTCAGAGAGCCTCTCCATCGTGGTGAAAATCTGGGCCAAAGGAAGGTCTGTGGCTAGACTGACAAAGCGACAAATCTGGTTTTGCACCCATTCCTAGTTGAATTTGGTGAAAGATATTTATCGTTATGGTATCCTAATGGTGAAAATATGTTTTGAATCGCACAAGCATGAATAATGTAATTTTTTTTTAACAGCGTAAATTGTGATTTTTTTTGCTTGCAGGCAAACAGATTTACTGTCAAAATACAGGGCCTGGCCTTGACTAGGATCACCTTGGCATACCTGCAAGAAATTATCTATAGCAATATAACTGGGTACAAATGCACACATGCTTGTTTCTTCATTATTATCATCTCTGCATGTGATACTCTAGTGATTAAATAAAATAGAAATACTTTTCATTCTGAATAATAAATTCAAGGGATAGTTACAGGCCAATATTTGCTATATCCAAAATCATAATTATGATCAACCAAAGAGTTTTCCATTTTCTGATGATGTCTTCAGTGTTGCTGCTGCTATAACATGCTAATGAAGGTGAAGCACATTTGAACAATAGAATAACTTATTCACAGCTCAGTGCAAACATTCTGCTTTGTTTTGATCTTCAGATTGCCAATGAGTATGTGAAGTGGAAACCAGATCACTCAGCAGCTCATATAACCTATCCTACACTAGGTCCCATAGCCCTGCCGACCCTCTCAACCAGCTTTCAGTCTCTGTTCCTAATTCACCTACAAATTTCTCCAGGTGCCTGGCCTTTGCTTATCCCTGTGGCCTTTCCAGCCTATATATGAATACACACCCTCTGCTTTTCTGACATGTGCCACCTTTGGCAACCTCCTCCCTCTTTTAACTCAGCCAAGGCGTTGGGTTTGTTCTAGTAGGCAGTGGAAGGTAGCTTCTCCTGATTTTCTCCTTCATTTCCATAGTTACCCTTTACTTATACCAGCAACCCCCAGACACCCAACACAGGTCTGAGGCATAGATGAGAAAAACCTGGGTTAACAATGTTCGAAGCTAAAGGTATAAAACAATCAATGCAGGTGGCAGCTATGGACTGAAGGTTACAGATACAAAAATAAATTCATTAATCCTGTGCCTTTGGTTGGGACTGGGGAGTTTGTGGTTGAAGGAACCATGGCACGACTGTGTTGTAACCTGATATCTGGCCCATGTTTTCTTTGATTGCTCACTGGAAATACAGGATAGGCATATTTAAGCCCCAGTGTCTAATGATACCCTTAGTCTTCAATTTTGTTCACTGCAATACATTGTTAGTTACCTCTGGAACCCTCAAGTATTAGGTTCCTGTTATAGCTTTCAACTGCATCAATAGTTGTACAGTATATGCACGTCAATAGAATCCAAAAGCTCCTTTTAATTTACTCAACCTTTATAGCATTTAAATTGTAACATTCCTTCGAGAAGTTTGTGGTAATCAGTTCAAGTAGAAAAGTGTACCTTAAAGCAAGATCAGCTGGCATTATTTTAATCAATATAGTATGGATTCAAAATCACAAGAACCAAGAAGGGTTAAAGAGGGCAGGGAGCATGTTCAGGGACTCATTGTGTTAAAGATTAGCCAGTGTTGCCTGAATAACTGAATAGATTGAATGTTATCTATCACTGTACAAAGGGAGCCATTATTTAATAATTAATACTGAGGCCTTATTCTTCTGCTACTTGTGTAAGGATGAGTGTATCAGGAGACGAGACTTGTCTTTTATTCGATAGCAACTATTATTTAGGCAAAGGCGTCATTCCTTTTCATTTGTCATGAGTAGACAACAGTGTCAGCAGAGTTTATGATTTAGCTTTTTTTCTCTAGCTGATCGACCTGTAACTTTAACTCCTTGCAGTCTGTGGCATTCAATGTGATCTGAATGGAGTAAAAGTAAGAGAGGAATAATTGTGCTTTTCCGCTGGTTTGCAACTAACAGTTACAAATGAGGTGTTCAGTGGTTTTTACCCCACAACCTCCTCCCCTCCCACCTCCCCCAGCACTCCCCACACCATATCAGTGGACATGTCTGGCTTCCATTTGTTTCCTTTGATGACATGACTAAGATTGGGAAAGTTTCAGTGTAAAGATAAACACACAAAATAGGAAAGAAACAAAAAATGAGCATTTTTTTTCCATACATTGCATGTCATAATATGATGGAGGAGAACTTTTCCTATGGTGGGTGGGCGGGAGCTGGCATGGAGCCGATGCCGCCCACGATCAGTTGCGCACCGCCATTTTATGTGGGTGGGCCAATTAAGGCGGGTTGGGGGGGAGGAGGGAGAGTCGGGGCCTCTGCTGCCCCGGAGATTAATTCAATAATAAAACTCTTTAATAAATAAAATAAACTATTTAAACACGTCCTGTCATGTGACAGTGTCACATGAGCTGGAACATGTTCGTAAATGTTGCAAAATTTATTTAATTATTTTATATTACCTTCAGGAAACCTCATCCCGGCCGTGGATGAGTTTCCTGAAAATCGTGAAGGCCTTAAGGTTGGACGGGCAGCATTGTTAACAACTTCAATTACTTTGTTAATGGCCTTAATAGGCCATTGGCAGTTCGGCCAGCATGCAACCGCCTCTGGCATGCACCCGCCGAATGAAATATCAAAATGACGCGCAATGACGGGACGCACGCCCAATGTCATCACACTTCGTTTTACATGTCGGCGTGTCGGGCCCACCCCTGCACGCCAACGGCAATATTGTGCCCGTGATATAAAAGTCCTGCCCTTATAAAGCAGCGTAACCTTCAAGCCACAAAAATCACTATTCTGGAGCCCTATGGCTACAGAAGTAATAAAAGCTGAGGCTGAGTGCTGAGCTGTGTACGTTGTGCTAAGCTAGCTACTGCATGGTTGAGAAGTTTTTTTCTGTGCATAATGAGATAGGATGAAGTGTTTTACCATATTCTGCTTCTATCAGTAGTATCATGTGGTCAGCAGAAAAAAAGGTTTGGCTGAGAAATTATACACCATTTTATTATTCATATTGCTGTGTAGAAAATCATGAATGAATGGCGGGATTCCTATTGAGGGGTTATGAAATAATGTTACAACTCATAGGTTTGTGACCTTCATTTGACCCCTTTATTGAGATACCGTGTAGCTATGATCTTATTTCAAATAATCTATTCTGTGAAACTCATAAGGGTCTTTTGTCCCACTTTGTTTGCTGAGGGCAGAGCTCTCAGCAGCTGCTGTCACAACAGCATCCTACATGTAGTGGATGGGCAATGGAATTCTTACGAGGATTATGAATGTTGGAAGATTATCACAAGATTGATTGATAATCAACCCTTGTTATTGGAAATGGTACATATAATAAATTAATACTTTTAGGAATATTTCACAACTCAAATGACTGACATATCTTTCCTCAGTGGGTCTTAATGAGAATATTACTGCTCAGTGACAGAGAATTCAGTGCAGTGAAATCAAACGTGATAACTCACTGCCGTGGTTGATAACTCAGCAAACTGATTCCATAATGCATTAAAACTTAAGAACAAATCATCTGTGGAATAGAATCTCACACCAGTGAAGGAGTGTCATTGTCATTGTTTCACTCATTGGAAAGACCTCCATAACTCATTCACAACCTATGGTGCTATTTAGTTCGTGATCAAGCAAAGTTGCAACAGAAATTTTGGAATGCGCTCTTGCCATTTCTTAAAGCTGCAAAATATTCAAATCCGTATTAAGCAGAAATTTAGTGGCTCCTTGTTAAAAATCCAGCCCTCACCTTGCCTCTACACCTTACCCTGGAGAGATCTCTAGCAAAAGGGGATAAAATAATAGAGCATTGCAAAGGCAAAATAGGGTCAAACTTTTATCAAGAATTATGGTTATGAAACACTTATTTCTGTCTTTTTTAAAAAAAACTATTTCGACACTTCAATACTTATGAGAGAATTTTAAGCAACAACCAGGTCTGTGTGCAACAGAAAAAAGCAAAGTACAGCGGATGCTGGAAATCTGAAATAAGAACACATTTTGATGAAAGGTCACAAACCTGAAATGTTAATTCTTGTTCCCCTCTTACAGATACTGTCAGATCTGCTGAGTGTTTCCAGAAATTTTTGTATCTTATTATGATAGTGTGTCAGAGTTGAATTAGCCTGACCAGAGAAAACAAATGCACTGTATAATTTGACTTTCTTATGCTGGAGGTAAAATTCCTCATGCCAAAATGTTTTAATGAAATGTTGGCACCATTATAAAACTTGATTTTTCATTTTATGCTCGCACCAACTCTTTTGCTTGAATTATAAATGGAAGGTACACTGGTGAGCTCAGTAACTTCTAGAAAGGTCAGTTTTGCTTTGCATTGGTAGCACTCTTACCACTGAAACAGAAGGCAATGGGTTCAAAACTCACTCACATAAACACCCTCATGGACGGTTTGCAGGGAATGCCATGGGCACTGTTCCCAGTACCTACCCTCCCATCCCTGTCACAATTTTATATGTGGTGGGGGAGGTGTCTTGCAGCTTGCCTGCTTTGGGGGTTTTATTTGGCCGCTTAAAGTCCTCTTTCTGTCCCCCGCTGCAATTTTTCCTGCGTCAGGTGGAGGTCAGTGCCAAGTGAGAAGCCCGGCAGCTTTCGCTGCTTGTGGTGCTGCTGGAACTGGCAGCTATCAGAGGCGGAACTTCCTCCCCAGACAGGGGTGGAAGGCCCAGTTCAAGCCAATCAAGGGTCTACCATTAAATTACTATGGGGCAAGTTGCAGGAGTGGGGACAGGTTTGCTCCTGACATTTCTGCCGGTGGTGGGGTAGGGGGAATGGGACCTCAGCACAGTGTAAAATTCCACCCATAATCCAGGCACACTACTGGTAGAGTACTTCACTGTCAGATCTGCAATTTGCAAAACTTATTTGTTACAGTGATGCCGGATGACATTAAAGATCAAGTGGCATGATTCAAAAAAGAACATTCCTTCCTCAACCATCATTACTAAAGAGAGATTAACTAGTTATTCATTTCATTGTTGTTTGCAGGATTATGCTATGCTCAAAGTGGCTAATGTATTTGACTATGTAAATATTATTAACTATTTATAATTTTAATAACAGTTGTCTCACCAGGTACAGTTCCCTCTTCTTTCAACTCTGGCGTCATCACCCTTCTCCTCAAAAAAACCCCCTTGGCCCCTTATAAACTACTGCCCCATCTCCAATCTCCCTTTCCTCTCCTCTTGAAATTCCTTGAATATGTTGTCACCTCCCAAATCCATATGCATCTTCCTCGGAACCTAATGTTCAAATCCCTCTAATCAGTTTTCTGCCCCTGCCATAGTACTCAAATGGCTCTTACCAAAATCACAAATGACACCCTTGCTGCTTGTGACAAAATAAACTACCCCTCTTTATCCTTCTCAACCTGGCTACAGCCTTTTACACAGTTCACCACAAAATTCTGCTTTCAACAACCCTTCACCGACATCCAGTTGGGTGGGCATACACTCACCTGGTTCTGTTCTTACCTGCCCAGTCACAGCAAAAACTCACCTGAACTAGTTCCTTTTCCTCCTCCTGCACTATTACCTCCAGTGATCCCAAGAACTTATCCTTGCCGCCCTCCTATTTCTGCATGCTATGCCTTGGTGATATCATGTGAAAATCCAGCACCAATTTTCACATGTACACTGATGATATCTAGCTCAATTCCAGCACTCTTCACACCCCCAACTCCCCATCCCCCACTGGCTGTTTCAAAATTATCACACTGCTTTACTGCCATCTGGTACTGGATGAGCAGAAATTTCTTCTAATTAAACAGTGGGAAGATGGAAGCTATTTCATTGGTTTCCGTCACAAACTCCGTTTTCTAGCCCAAACTCCATCTCTTTCCCAGCATCTGCCTGAGAGCTGAACCAGATTGTTCTCAATTTTGGTGTTATATTTGGCCTGGGATGAGCTTCCTAGCCCCTATCTGCACGATTGCCATGACTGCCTATTTCCCACTCTGTTACGTCACTTGATACCTGACATCACCCTTGCTTCAGCTTTCAACACTCATTGTTAATTCCAGGCTTGAGAAGCCCAATGCCCTCAAGGCCAACCTCCATAGTACTACCCTCTAGAAACATGACGTCATTCAAAGATCTGCTGCCTGTGTCCGAACTTGCATCAAGTCCTGCTCATGCATACCTCTTCTCAGCTCCCAGTTAACCAATGCCTCTATTTCAGTATTTTCATGCTTGTATTCAAATCCCTCTATGGCTTCACCCTTTCCCTAGGATGATCTCCTTCAATCTTACAGCTCCCTGAGATCTCTGTGCTCCACCAATTCTGACTTCTGACTGAGCAATTCCTGCTTTTAATGGTCCCACCATTGGTAGTCATGCCTTTAGCTACTTAGGCCCTCAGCTCTATAAATTCCTTCCTAAATCTCTCCACCTTTCCACTTTTCTTCTTTAAGATGCTCTTTAAAACCTAACTCTTTGACCAAGCTTTCTGTCTTTAGGCCTAATATCTCTTTCTGTGACTGTGTCAAGTTTTGGTTGTTTTACAAGCATTTATTGTTTATCATATTAAAGTGTTTATTCTGTTAATTACATTATTATGTTTATTATGATAAATGCTCTACATAAATGCAAGTTGCTGTTGTTGCAACAAATTTAAAGTATGTTAAAGTTCCTAATTTGTGAACTCCTTTGACATATTTCTGAGGGCTGTGATGAGGCACAAATATAAATGCAATGATCTTTATTATATGCCTCAACTTCTTAATGTCACATGAGTTCACAACCCATTACTGCTGCCTTACTATAGGGTAGATTTTCAATATGCTGTCTGAGTGTAAAAACTGATGTTGTGATTGGATACCCAGTATAGAAACTGCCTGATTTTATTGCCATTTCAATGAAATAAAAAGCGGTGTGCTTCTTTAATGGGTGGCTGACCTGCAATATGCAGGGCAGCAGGATGAAAATCTACCCCTATGTGACTCATTGCAGCCGCTTCACAATGTGACTCATGAGTGAGGCTCCAGCTGCTCATTTGCAGGACCCAAATCCCCCTCGGTTTAAGGCTGTGTGAAGGCAGGAGGAGACAAGGAAAATCTACAACAAAATGGGACTTTGTAGGATGGGGGAAATAGTCAAGATGAAAGGTCTAACACAAATTGATTGCCATGGGTAGGAATGGCATCATATAGTTAAATTTCAAAAGCGGTAACAGGTCATCAGACAAAGAGTTCTCTCTCTCCCAGCATTTGTATAGTCAGTCAGTATGGAAGTGTGCTTCCTATAGGCAAGTGTTACCACAGAAATATGGTCTGGCTCACTATGGACGGCTATGACCCTTCTGATAGAAATCAGTTCTACTTGTGTTATTATTAGCACCATATACTGCTTGGAAAAATGTAATGTAATTCCTGCTATGGCAATTATTGAGTAAATATGGCAGAGCTCAGACATGCCTCTGTAGGTGCTGACAGGGTAATGGACAGTGAAGCGATACATATATTCATTTCTCATGAGTGACAACACTGGTATTAAGAACTGTGACAATTTTGAAGTTGGAACAGCTGAGTCATGTGCTTATGGCTGTTTTCTCTGCCAAACTGAGAGAAATTGAGGCCATCAAATGAAAATGAGAGAAGATAGCCACTTTTAAGTGAAAACAACATCTGCCTCAGTGCAGATACTGGGCTGATTTCCTGCTGCACTGTAAGTGCTGCACAACATCCAACCAATCAGGTATTTCCTTGATTTTGAGAACAGTCCCTTTATTTGTGGAGTGCCCCTGACTTGTGCATGCAGGTTTTTGGTAAGCTTTGAGTTCATCGCTCTGACCTATCTGCGCTTCTCTAATTCTGGCTTCCTGCGTATCTCTAATTTTATTGCACTACTGTTGGCAGCTGTGCTTTCAGCTACCCACGTGTTAAGTTTTGGAGTTCCTTCCCTGCACCTCTCCACCTCTTTACCTCTCTCTCATCCTTAAACGCTTCTCAAAACCTCCTTCTTTGATAAAGCTTTCAGTCATCTGTCCTAATGGTGCAGATTTTCTAGACAGCAGTGAAGGGACAGTGCTTGCTATTTATCCCTAAGACAGCTGCCTACAAAGATCATGTAATCTCTGTGCTGTGAATTTCACCTTTCCCTTAAAATGCTCCAGGCGGCCTTCCCGCTGCCCTCCCACCCATGCCCGTCCTGTCCACAGTTTTATTTGGGACAGGAAAGGCCTAGGGGTGGCCCACCTGCCCTTGCCCCAATTAAGGCCCTTAATTGGCCAGTTTTGAGGCTAGCAGGAGGCATTCAGGGGCAGGGGGCAAGCCCAGCAAGTTGCCCTGCTTGGGCTTTGAAACTGACAGCAAGTCAGATTTTATTTATTCGTTCATGGGACGTGGGTATTGTTGGCTAGGCCAGCATTTATTGCCCATCCCTAATTGCCCATGTTCAGAGGGCATTTAAGAGTCAACCACATTGCTGTTGGTCTGGAGTCACATGTAGGCCAGTTGAGGTAAAGATGCCAGATTTCCTTTGCTAAAGGACATTAGTGAACCAGATGGGTTTTTACGACAATCTGCAATGGTTTTGTGGTCATCAACAGACTTTTAATTCCAGAATTTTATTGAATTCAAATTTCACCATCTGCCATGGTGGGATTTGAACTCAGGCCCCTTAGGGTCTCCGGAATACTAGTCCAGTGACAAAACCACTATACCTCTACCACCCCCAGTTTCAGGAAGGGTGGAGTGTCTCCCTCAAGGGCCCCTGTTCAACAACAGGTGCCCCTCTTCCAAAGCCTGCCCCAATGGATGTTCCTCACCCCTGGGCTCTCCATCAAGACCTCACCTTCCTGGGTCTCACCTCCCTTCCCTGTGTGAGACACACTGCATGCACTTGGTCTTGGGCCTGAATTTTTCGTTCTTCAGGTGCACGCGATCAACGGGCCTGGAATGGAAAAGGAAATGGGCCTCCGGCCATGATCGACCCCCGACCAATACTTCATGCTGGCTGGCCAATTGAATGCCAGCCAACCTAACTTCTGACCTAACTGAGGATGCGGGTGAGTTCTTCTAGAGAGCTCCCTGAAGCCAGACAGCTACCCAGGGAACTGCAGACCTCCACAGACTAAAGGAAATAACAAAATTGCTGCAAAATATGTCCAAGCAGCACAATCAAGCACCTGAAAGCATGCCTCATTTAAAAAAAAAACAGTCCCCAGTCCTCTTTATTTTATTTCCCCACGGAGTTTTCACCCCGCCCTGGATCGAGGTCTAAGCAAAAATGTGAATGCTACCTGGGAGAATGGCCTGTCTGCCAACCATAAATGTGGATGGGCTGTGTAAAATTGCTGTTAATTTCATTGTTAATGGGCTTAATTGCTGGCTTAATTGTTGAGGGTGCGCTCCCAACTGCCGTGCGGCCCACTGAGCGGAATATCTCCTGAGTGCACGATGATGTTGGGATGCTCGCCCGACGTCATCTCACGCTATTTCACGTCCGTTCGGGTCGAACGAATGCCCATGCACAGTATGTAAAATTCTGGCCTTGGACTTCTGGACACGAGTGTGGGGACTGCTTGTAGTCCCAGTCTTGGCCACTAATGCCACTAGTGCTTCTGGCACTACAAAGCTGCTAGGCAGTCTGATTGGCTGGCAGCTCTCTGAAGCGGGGTTCTTCCTGAGTGAGGGCTGAAGTCCCGCCTCCAGCCAGTTAATAAATGGCTGTGGGCCTGTGTGGATTGGGGCAGGAAACCCCACAACCCAAAAATATCGCCCATAAATTTATTTTTCTGGGGCCAGAGAGGTTATTCAGTAGTTATGGATTGGTATTCTATTAAGATCACAGCTACACTGCATTAACAAGATGTAACTTTTTAGGGTTTTTAAGTGTTATTATAGGATGGAAGGGAAAGACCGCGTCAGTTCAGTGACTTCTAAAGATTGCTGTCAGCTGGACTTCAACAGGGAATCATTGAACTGGAATTTCTGAATTTCCGTGTTAACATACACGCATGGATGCCAAAAATTGCTGTCAGTTTCAAAGTTATAACGACAGTGATCATTGACAGTTTTGCTGTCATTCTTCTTCAGGTATTATTCTCAATTATTTGAGGGTCGCCAATCCACATCTTATGCCATGATTTTACTATGGGGCATGGTGAGATGGCAGCTGAGGGACCCATTATAACCAATTTTCCACCCAACAGTATAGTAGGGAGCCCAAAATCCAAATGTCAAGCTGATCACGCTTGGGGTAATTTTCACTTGCACTGTTTATGTAGTAAAGTGGAAAATAGATTGCCTACCTGTTATAGAGCTTTTAACATTTTACAGTGGGCTCTGTAATTGGTAGATGATCTCTCTTCCAGTTTATCACCCAAGCAGCGAAGGTGAAGATTACTGCTGCAGTATTTTTTTCAGTTAGGAGAAAACGGAATTTAGATTCAGAAATATGATACCTGTTCCATTGTAAAAAGTGATAGCATCTTTGATCAGATTTACAATATCCATGATGAATGCTACTTTAATTGCTGCTCATTGTGTATTCTGCCCCATTGTAATTTGTGGGTTGGTGTGCATAGTTATAAGAACAGGAGGAGGCCATTCAGCCTCAAGTCAATCGGATGATCTCTGATCTATTTTTTAAATCCCTCCATCCCCAACAATGGCTGTGATTTGCTTCTATTCCTTGTTTTAATATTCATGTTATTTTCTTATTGTCTTATATGGGTATGTGTCCTTCAAAACTGGCGGTGTAGAAATGCAATTTTGTTTATTTACATCACTTCACTCATAATGAATACAGCCCTCAGGTGATGACTACATTCATTCTGGAATGGCCTAATTGTGGGTATGTGCCCAATTTCTGGGCTTACAAGTGGAATCGAGCACCCTCGTCCATTGCGAGTTTAGTGGAGGCTGGTGGGTGGTGACTCTGCTACCATCCCATCTCATCCCAACTAAGTCCAGGGCGAGAAGGCCCTTGGATGGCCTTCTTGCCCTGCTGCCAATTGAAGCCCTTAATTGGCCAATTAATGTCCACTTAAGGGCCTCATCCCGCCGCCACTGGTATTAACCCAGCGGCGGGCGGGGAGTTGGCCATGCCGGGAGCATGATAAGGAAACCCTGGCATGTTTGATTGCGGGTGCCTTTAGGGGGGAGGGGGGGTCTCTCGTTCAAGGCACTTGGTACCTGATCGAGGGACCCATCATCAGGAAAGGTGGATCCGCTGAGAGCCACCCCCATGCCCTAGCTGCCAAAGCCTGCACCCCGCAATCCTGCTCTCTCCATCAGTTAGCTCTGTATGGGTCCCTCCTCGATCCTAGGCCAGGGCTGGATGGAAATTACATTGGAGCCACAGATTTCAGCATGGAAAGTAAATCAAGAAGAGCTGGGTATTTAGCCGTCTGAGTGTCCATGCCAGTAAATTCTATCATCACTTGATTGTGAAAATAGATAAAAATGAAAGAAACTTTATTAGAATTAAAATATGAGGACTAAAATTACAAAAATGTAAGAGAAAAATAAAGTATATATTAAAAAGTGTTTAAAAAATGAGTTAAAAATTAGAGGCCATGATGAATAACATTAATTGTCCATGAAGATTTGTAAAATCTCCAGCGGCCAGTGCCTCCCTGGTGGCGCTGTTGAGTACAGAAGAGCTGCTGGCCTTTGATTGGCTGACAGCTCTCAGTGGGTGGGAGGGGAGAGAGTGGTGGGGGTGGTAATCTCCTGCCCCTGTGATCCTTGATCCCAGGGGAAGGCCCGCTGTGGCTCATTAGGTGCCTGAGTGGCACAAGATGCAGCGGTCCTTTTTGAAAAGAGGCCAATACCTCTGTCACCTGCACAAGATTCCAGCCACGGGTATGATTGCATTGAACCTCTACTGATTTTGATATTTGTAAATTTTACTCATCTAATGGCAATATACATGTGAATCCTTTTGCAGACTCGGTAAATGATGGGAGAGGCGAGGGCACTAATCACTTTATTTGAATTTCAAATTTTGCAGAAACAAATTTTGGCACTTCTGAATCCATATTCTTATCCCTGACCCATGGTTTAACATAAAGCACATTCTTCAACATGGTATTCATATGATATTCATTCATAAATCATCTTTTGTAATTCCATATAAAGTCAGCCCAGCAGCATGCTGTGAATGTAAATTTTTAAAGAGTTTCATTGAAGATGACATTTTAAATTTGACCAATTTCTATAAAATCTTGCTTTAATGATAGTGTGTCATATTGGCAAAATAAGAACAGAATGAATGTGAAATGGGGAAAAAAATGAAGCAGTGTGCTTGAAATTTAACACTGGGCTACATTTTCCTCTGTGATAAAGATAAAAAGTAGATGTGAATAAGTTGGTGAGTAAGATTCATAATGTAGTTTACTCTTAACATTAATATTTCTCTCCTAAGGTTCTGGTGCTATGCAAAAATATATGTAAAATAGCCCAAGGGAAAAAAGATTGCTTGTTAATTAACTTTAAGTCTTTGTTACAGGACAATCAAAACAAGCTTAAACAGTTTTGCTCATCATAAGATAAAAACACAGACTGGACTTGTTACTCAGTTATACTTGAGTTGGCTTTGTTAGTGAAAGGAAAGGTTTCAAAAATTTACCAGAGTACAGCAGAAGCGGATATTATGCAGCCTCCGTGTCCCCAGTGTGGGTGTTATTGTTGCCAGTTATTTCATAATGCAACAGGAGAGGGAACACAAGAAACAAAAAATGCCACACTACTGACAGAACAACAATCCCAGTGGGGAGGCTTATCAAAACAGGCACAGATCCTTGGATTTCCAGAAGACTATATATGATTATTATATTCCAAAGCAATCAAATCTACTGCAGCTTTTTGACATAGAAGGAAAGTTAGGAGTGCTGCTTTTTGGGGGGGAAAAAAGGAGCATTGGATGCAAATATATTTAATACCTTTGCATAACCTATATACCTTAGTAGAGACCAGATGTACAAACTAAGACTCTGATAGAGCAAGCATTTAGGGTGCAAACAAATGCTTGTAGGGGCTAACTCATCCAAGGGGCCTTAGATGAGTTTGCACAGCTGTAAGTACAAGTTTAAGAACATTCCAGCCCAGAATGCAACATGTGGTGTATTTGCTGTCATATAAATGTATATGGTGCCTGTGCTCCACCAGGGATATATGGGACTTTAAGGACTGTTGTTTTCAGCCCCAGTCCATGTAACTGATTTGGATGCTTCATCTAGTATCTCCCACATTGTTCTGAAAATGTCCTGCTATTACTACCTTGAAGCTTTATGATGTTAAGGTAAGTGAAATACTTCAGAAAAGATGGTTGTAAAATTGTTTTTCTATTGGAGACATTTAGTAGGTTAAATATCCAACACGGACCGTCATTTACAGGAGATTCATGAGGCCATGGGCTGTTCAGATATACAGAGTTTGTAACATAGCTGCTAAATGCACTAGCTAGTATTTTACTTTGTGCAAACTACATCTTGATCTGTATGACTATGTTTCAAGTTGAGAGAACTTCCAGCCACAGTACCATGATAAAGGTCCCCAGCTTTTGTACATTAATTTTCCTTTAAATTTGAATATAGATTGTACACATAAATATGGAGATTATGGGACAATTTGATGGCTGCTATTTAAGATGATGAAGGGTTGGAACAGAGTTGATAGAAAAATTCAGCAGCGCTGAGGACTTGAAAACCGAGGGACAGAATTAATTTTAAATATAGAATGAAAGCAGGAGAAACATTTTACACAGAGGGATATGAGACTGTGGAATGTACTACTGAGGTTAGTAATTAAATTAAAGATCATGTCAACTTTTAAGAATAGGTTAAATAGGCAGTTAACAGAGAAGGGATAAAGGGATATGGGTGCAGGATTGGAACAGGGGATTGCATACTGGTTGGGTGAAATGGTCTGTTGTAATTTATGTGTTTGAAGGCCAATGAACTCTATATTTCCAAGTAAAGCTAGAGTATATGAACAGTCTTATTAGCATCAAAAAAACTCTATGTGATGCTCCAGGATCAGCATCTCCAGCAGAAGCAAGGGTGCATGTAGGCAGGAGCAGAGAAGAGGCTGTGTGAAAGATTTGCTTTCTCCTCTAGTAAAGTCCCATCTTGTACTGTGAATTGAAAAATGTAATTGTATTAATGATAGAGGGAAGCACAAATCAGGCAAAGGCAAGGCTCAAAAACCCATGACGGTGCCTTCAAGTGAACAGTTTTGTTATTAATCAAATGCGTCTGCTATATAATACAATACTATACTTGCAATGACCGGTTGTGCTCTTGTCATCTAGAGATACATTCTCCAATTGAAAAAGAGCATGAGCTGAGGAACTACAGTGTTAGGGAGATGTGGAGGGAGGAGATTACCTTGTGATGTTTTGGTCATCCTTTTCTGCGTGAGGCTAAGGGCAGAACTTTCTCAGAATCGCACTAAGTGCGGGTAAAATGAAGTCTTACCTGCTGATGAAAATGGCAGGTTTTCACGCCGTATCTTCTCGAGCCCCCTCATTAAATATAAACACGCCATTTCCATGGTGGGTGGGCTCTCATTCGCCTGCTCGCCATCACCCCGCTGTTGCATCGTGCTGTCCCCCCCCCCCCCCGCCAAAGCCCCTGTTTTAACGACGAGTCCCTCGAGCGACTGCTGGATGCTATGGAGGCCCGCTGGATGTGCTCTACCCCCACTCTGGCCACAGGATGGGTAGCAATGTCACCAACCTGGCTTGGGAGGCAGTGGCAGAAATGGTCAATGCAACACCTGCAGAAGAGGACAGCCACCCAGTGCTGCAAAAGGATGAATGATCTGCTCTGTCCTGCCAGGGTAAGTCACTCTTTTCATCACTCCCAACACTCTCACTCTCAAACCCATCACACATCCACAGGGCCCTCATTCCCTGCCAGTGCAAAGGACATCACCATTCACACTTTCACACACATGGTCATTGTCCTCATCCATGGGACCGCTCACCACCCACACAGGTCAGGCATACCTATCATCTGGCCTGGCAGGCGTCCTGATACACTCTTCCCATCTCTATCCATGCAGGACAAACTGGCTCACAACAGGAGGGAAAGGTCGCAGACAAGTGGAGGGATGTTGGAGATCAAAGTTCTGACAGAATTTGAAACAGTTATCCAGCTGGCCGGCGATGACCTATGCTGTGCACAGTCCTGTGCTGAAGGTGAGGTTGGCGCTGCTGTACTAAATGAGGGTCCAGCAGTGCAACATACATCAGACAGCCATGCCGTGAGTGATGTGTCCTCTTTCACAGGCCACTTCCATGCACTAATTATCTCCCCTTGCTTTCACAGGCACATCTGCAAAACAGCCGATAGAGTCCATGACCCGGGGCCTCCAATCAAGCCTCGAAGAAATCTCTGAAGAGGAATCTGAAGGCACCCTCCCTGAAGTCCTGTCACAGCACTCACCCATACCCTCCACCAGCGCAGAGACAGACGTCTTGGTGGGACCTAGCTTTAGAGTAGTTTTGGGATCACAATCTGGTGAGCACATCGTACTTTCTGATCCACAGCAGGCAGAGGCAGGGACTTCCCAGGTCCCCGGTACTCGGAAGGCTGCTAGAGGCCAGAGCATTGCTGAGTCCGAGTCAGAAGACAAGCCTCTGGACTTGGTCATGTCACAGTTGCTGGAGCTGCAAAGGCAAGCTAGGGAACAACAGGAAGGATGTCCGCTGCACTCCTCAGATTGCACGATGGAGGAGTCCGTCCATCTTCAGGCTGAGGTGATAGCGCCGGCATTGCAAAGCACCGAGGTCAACACTGACAGGATGGCGGCTGCCTTGGAGACCTTGGTCCAGAACATCACTCCTGCACTGCTGCGCAGGCTTAACTCCATAGCTGACGCCTGCCAGATTTATGAGGATGGCCTCCAACAGTGTGTACGTGAGAGGGGTGCTGGGCAGCTCCATCTCACTCTAGCTACCCCTTCCGCTCATGGAGTCAGCCAGGGGCCCTCAGGCACCCATAGGGAGGAGGATCAGCAGGTGTACACCCCAGGGCCATCCATCCAGGTGACTCTGGGAGTCACTGGCCCATCCAAATCCCCCCTTCCTGTGACCTCTATAGATCCAGTTTCACAGCTGAGGAGGGTGCCACTGCCACACAACAGCACCCCAAAAGCAAGCCGGGGCCCTCTGTCTCGGCCCTCCAAAGGACACCCACCAAAGTCATCACAGACAGGGCATCACAGTCACAGGCTGCCTCCAACTCTGCTGTAGGCGTCCGGTGAGCAGGGGAAAGTTAGGTAAAAGTAGTTGCACAGCCTGGCCACGGGTGTTGATTACTTGTACATGCTGCTCACTATTGTCAATAAACTCCTAAGAATGCCTCCCTGCCTATGGCTTCTTATTCTGATGAGCAGTGTTCTTGATACTCAGATGTGAAAACTTTCTGCACAAGATAAAAGGCAGGTGTCTTAGTCCAGGGCCTCCTCCCTGTACTCTGTGCGGCCTTCAGACCACAGTGATGGTCCAGCCTGGAAACATTACCGATGCCTGCACCTCGGCAGTGCTGGTCATTGCTGCCAGAATGTAGTGGGCAGGCGCCACAGAGTTCTGTCATTCTCTCTGTGTGCTCTCAGCACCTTTTTAAGGTGGGACTGCCCCTATTGCACCAGCATCTGTGACCAGTGATGCTGTGCACCAGCTCCTGAAGGGCTGAGGTGCTGAAGGCAGACACAGCATCAGATGTGTCTAAAGTTTCATGGCTGCGTCTTTGTGATGGCCCTGATCTTGGAGCACAAGCGAGCTGCTCTCGGCCATACAGGAATCAGACATTCTCAAAGGCGATGTGAAGATCTATGGAGTGTCCTCGCTGCATGTTGTTGTCATCCTGCAACTGAGTGACTATTAGGGCCTCCACTACATCTCCATGACAGGAGCATTCTCAGAGGGTATAGTGTTTCAATAAGCCAGACTGGAGTCAAACATTCACAACTGCATTGTGAGGATCTACGGGGACACCTCACTGCATGTCATCATCATCGTCCACAAATCTGACAGCTATGAGGGCCTCCTGACTGCGCCTGCCTTGTCTAGCCAGTGCGAGAGCCTCATCCCCATTGTCGTCACCACCGAGAACCTCCTCATCCCCATCAGTGTCATCCTCATCGGAGGAGGCATGCAGCTCCTCCATCTCCTCCCCAGCCAGCTCCTCACCCACTTGCAGTGCCAGATTGTAAAGGGCACAGCAGACGATGATGATCCGTGACACCCTCTGCGTCTGTATTGCAGGGCTCCATCCAGGCACCAGAACCGCATCTTCAGCATCCCAGTCTGCTCCACCAATTTGCGAGCTGCTGCATGAGCCTCATTACTGCTCTGCTGCAGTCTGAGGCCGCCGCACCAGTGTCATCAGCCACGGTCTCTGTGGTAGCCCTTGTACCCAAGGAGCCAACCCTGCAGCCTCTGTGGACCCTGGAAGAATGCAGGGATCTGCGAGCAACTCAGGATGTAGGCATTGTGCACATTCCATGAAAATTGTGTGCCTACCTGCAGGATGCATTTCTGGTGGTCGCATACCAGCTGCACGTTCAGTGAGTGGGAGCCCTTGTGGTTGATGAACTCCACTGAATGTAGTGATGGAGGCTTGAACGCTACATGAGTGCAGCCAATCGCACCCTGCACCTGTGGGAATCCCAAGATGAGGGCAAATCTAATGGCCCTTGCATCCTGGCTGTTCCAGTCCCAGGCAAAATGCACAAAGCTGTGTGCCACGGAGAAGATGGCATCCGTAACCCCACGATGCATTTGTGGGTGGCGGATTGTGAAAACCCACAGAGGTCACCTGTGGACACCTGGAAAGAAGCCACTGGCATAGAAATTGAGCGCCATGGTCACTGTCACAGCCATTGGCAGTGGATACCCTGTGTGCCCCCTTGGCACCAAGTCCTGCAGTAAGTGGCAGGTGTGAGCCACCAGATTGCTAGACATGCGCAGTCATCGGCAACACTGGTTCTCAGTCATCTGCAGTAATGGCAGGCGCTAGTGGGTAGTTAGGCACTGACCAGCCACGGCTCACTGTCGCCCCTGGGCAGTGTGTGCAGGAGCCCCTGCTGCCCCTTCTTCCTGAGGTTGCTGCTCCTGCCTTTGTGCAACCAGGAGCCTCAGCTGCTTTCTCCTCCATCTTCTGTGGTCTCTGTAGGCCATCAGGCATACAGCTAGGTCACCAGGATCCATGATCATGATGTGGTCCTCCTGCAGCATGAAAGAAGACGTGTTTATCATGGCTGTAGTTAGTACCTTTCCTGACCCTGTGTGACTGCCCCTTAACTCTTCCCGGAGCATGATGGTCACCCCTCGGATGGCCAGTCGCCTCTGAGGCTAGCCAGCACTTGCCCCCAGACATCCCCCACCCCCCTCCTTGGCAGTCGCCTCCGTGGCCAGGCATCAGTTTTCCCTCGCCCCCCCCAGCACCCCTGAGGCCTGTAAACAACGGGGTGAGCTGTGGAGAACACTGCTGCTCACTCGTCTCAGTTCCCCCAAAGTGAAGGCCGCCAAGTGCTGTAATGAAACACGTCGGCCTGCTTTCCCGCCAATGTGGACAGACGATACAGTGGGGTTCTGAGAGCCTGATGGCATGGCCTTATAATTATATGCTAATATATTACAATTAGCTCCCCGCTGACCGATGACGGAAAACGTGGCCCACCATCGGTGGGCTGAGCGGATAATCGCGACCTGCCTTCAAGCTGTCGTGAAGTGGGTCCTGCCATATTTTCCGCGCACACCACCTACCACACCTGCCGTTAGCGGGCTCGGAAAATTCCACCCTAAAAGTTGAAATTGGGCATTTTGATTTTGGAGCGTACAGTTACTGAGCCTACATGTTGCACATTGAATCATTGTCTTAAAAGAACAATATCAACCATCAATCTCATAAATGTGTCTTAAATTCATTTTATCTCAAAACAAATAAATGAATTATTATGTTTGTAACAGGACGAGGACAGATTGTCCAGTTTGTTGTGTCTCTGTTCCTGCACTTTGCTTGTCAGCTTTGCAGCCAGCTCATTTCAATTTGCCCCAAGGCCCTGCTGACACTGTGTGTATGCACAGAAAGTTAAATTCTCCTCTGATCAATAAAGAAGAAGTGTTCCTCCTGCCCAGTCGATATTTTTTTTATCTGTCTTCTGCCCCGTTCTGCTGATGGCAGCTTTTGTGAGGAAAGTCACTCAAGGGCACCAGGCAAGGCTCAGCTACTTTTTTTTTTCCCCTGCTAAAAGTTAACAGATTTGGCCTTTTGCTAATAACAGCTTTATGATTTATCTCTATTTTAATTGGAAAATTTGTGAATTAATTGATTTTTCTTACTTTCCAATTAACATTGTAATTGACTGTGTAATAAATTCTTTGGCACCCTACAAATGAGGGTTGACATAAAGATTGAGGGGGACATGGGAAGGCTGCGTGACACACCCTATGATCTAAAAACACTAATAAAGTATGTTATTTTAACATATCCCTGGGTGAGCTTCCAGGCATAAATTCACAGCTGTGAGGTTACAGGAACTGACACTATTAAGTGCTTTGACAGAAAGTTCTGACAGGCCTCCTCATGGGCTGACCTGATTGATCTATAGCTCTGTCCATTGACAGCCTCAGGAAAGCCAAGCCAAGAGGGAGAAGAGATCAGCTTCCTGGTGCAGGAACTGACTTGCAAGGACTTGGGGCAGCTGTAAACAAGTGACAGGGCAGAACAGGACTACACTGTGAGTGTAAAGTACAGGGCTGTGTGTGTCCTTATCTAACACATTATGGCCATTTATTAGAAAATTGTCAGGACAGTGTTGTTTTAACTTTCCTAAAATTTTCTAAAATTTAAAATTCCTAAAATTCAAAATAAATTTGTTTTCATTGCCTGGTTTTGTTTTTAGAATTTATTTTTTTCTTGGTGTTATCAGATTAATCCTTTTCGAATGGAAACAAAATTCTCAGTAAGATCATTTTTGAATTTTTTGAATTATAAGTGAAGTTAAATGTACATGGTATATTAAACTGTGAAATACTTTGAATCCACAAAGTAATGAACAACATATTCTGGACAGTGTTATGTTCAGACTCTGATCATATTAAAAACATCAAATGACTTTAATATATTTGGTTTACACTTTCAGAATGTTGAGCACTATTCACGACAGCTCTGATATTGAAGCAGTCCATGTCCAAACGCAGCAAGACCTGGACAATATCCAGGCTTGGGCTGACAAGTGGCAAATGACATCCGTGCCACACAAATGCCAGGCAATGACCATCTCCAACAAGAGAGAATCTAACCATCGCCCCTTGACTTCAATGTCATTACCATTGCTGAATCCCCCACTATCAACATCCTGGGGGTTACTATTGACCAGAAACTGAACTGGACTAGCCATATAAATACTGTGGCTACAAGAGCAGGTCAGAGGCTAGGAATCTTGTGTCGAGTAACTCACCTCCTGACTCCACAAAGCCTGTCCAACATCTACAAGGCACAAGTTAAGAGTGTGATGGAATACTCTCCACCTGCCTGAATAAGTGCAGCCCCAACAATGCTCAAGAACCTTGATACCATCCAGGACAAAGCAGCCCACTTGAATGGCACCCCTTCCACAAACATTCACACCCTCCACCATTGGCACACAGTAGCAGCAGCGTGTGTACCATCTACAAGATGCACTGCACACCAAGACTCCTTAGGCAGCACCTTCTAAACCCACGACTACTACAATCTACAAGGACAAGGGCAACAGATTCATGGGAACACCACCACTTGGAAGTTCCCCTCCAAGCCACTCACCATCCTCACTTGGAAATATATCACTGTTCCTTCACTGTCGCTGGGTCAAAATCCTTGAAGTCCCTCCCTAACAGCACTGTGGGTGTATCTATACCACAGGGACTGCAACAGTTTAAGAAGGCAGCTCACCACCACCTTCTCAAGGGCAATTAGGTTTAAGTAATAATCGCTGGCCTAGTCAGCGATGCCCACATCCCGTAAATGGGAAAAAAAGATATTTCTCGTATTTCCTGCATTGTTTTATAAAGAATATTTCCCATTCTATGCATTTGCTTACACAAAATTGAAGAGCACACATTTTAGATATAAAATTCAATTTCTGTTTAATAACCCCATTACTTCCTGTTTTCAAGTGTTAAGGTGTCTTTTTAAAAACTTAGAGCCTTTTAAGCCGATTCTTTGTAGATTATGTCGCATTTCAAATGATATTGGTGGAAATGTTACTGGCAGTGTTGGAAGCATTTCTGATGATATTATCATAATGCTTATGCTGACTTACATCAGCAACTTATACTGCACAATTAGCAAAGAGAAAACTTTAAATTTTGGATTTGGATGATTACACTTGAATTTCTTTGAATAATTCTAAACTGAAGGAATATTCCTAATGTCTGCATATGACTTCACAGTAAAACACTAAAATAACAAGAGGTATCTAAATATATTATGATTTATGAATCAAATTACTCTTTTTATAAGACTCAGAAATAACATTTGAAAACATGAATAGGGACATAAAATATATTAGTGTTATTTTCTGGGTTTGGTGCTGTAAATTTCATCAGCTTTATGGCTTTTGACTTGCACCCCAGCCTAAACATGAGTTAGCTTCGCTTTAGATATTATACATTGAATTATGTTCCGCACATTTTTTTTGCATTTATGAAGGATCCAGGCAAGCTATGAAAATGTAATTGCAATTTGACACCATTAGTTTTTTAAATTCCTAAACTGCAATTATCTTCTAACGTGAGATGTAGTGCCCCCTGATGCATGTGTTTGTAAGAAAGGTTAGAGTTTCTAACACATTCTTCTCTCCCCACATTATTCCATTGATTAACAAGTAATGAGCGAGAGGGCAAGAAAATGCAACTTGGTGACTGGATGATTTTCCCTCCAGGCTTCATATGTTCTATAACCATTCCCAAAAAGCTGTTGATATTCAGTAAGAAGTGTGATACCAGTGCCTGATGATTAATTCAATTTGATCAGCACTGCATTCTATAAGCTATTCTGATTTAGAGCCATCATCATGTTTTAGCTTTAATAGAAATTACACAGGTATAGAATGATCAGCAAAATAATAATTGATTTTAATTGATACTTAGGAATTAAGGCCAGATTGGAGATATTCATAAAGTCCATGTGTTATCTATCTGCCCAGGTTTCCAAAAGTGTGTCTTAATTATCACAGCACATCCTGTTTTCATTAATCTAAATTTAAGCTGTAACTTATGTTTCTTTTTAAGTATGCAGTAAGAGTAATTTTGGAACAAAAACAGAAAACACTGGAAAAACTCAGGTCGAACAGCATCTGTGGAGAGAAAGACAGAGTTAACATTTTGAGTCCATGTGATTCTTCTTTAGGACTAAAGCAAAGTAAAAATGTGATGAAATTCATTCTATTAATATGTATATGTATAAATGTAGGAAGTGTAACTCTGAAAAAGAGTCATATGGACTCAAATGTTAACTGTCTTTCTCTCCGCAAATGCTGTTAGACCTGCTGGGTTTTTCCAACATTTTCTGTTTTTGTTTCAGATTTCCAGCATCCAGTGTTTTGCTTTTATCTAAGGGTAATTTTGATTTGGTTTAGGGATTTGCTTATGTAGGGAGACTCCCAGTGATGTGATGTGAAATTTGAATATGAAAGTTAAACTATGAAAAATGGACGATTTTTCCTACTTTTGGCCTATTTTTTATTGATATTATCACAGAGAAATTGGTTTCGTAATTTTGGCATGCTTATTTTTGGGTGCCTTAACCAAACCATGTTAATAACCCATGGTCAAATGAGGAGGTCTGAGAAGCCTTGAATTATGGACTTTAGACCCAATCAGAGTTAAGATGGCATTTACGTAGGAGCCTGGAGCTCTGGAAGTGGAACAGATGGATGTCGGGGTTCGTGGTTGGGGCTCAGTGAGGGATTAATTAGGAAGATTGCAGACTTTGAGAGCCGGGAGTGCAGGCAGAGTCATTGAGATCAGAGATCTTGGGACCTGGAGCGGCAGTGATTATGGTAAATGTTTGAGTAAAATACTGCAGATGCTGGAAATTTGAAATAAGATAGAAAATGCTGTAGATACTCAGCATGAGTGGAGAGAGAAACAAAGTTTATAGGCAGAATTTTGTTATGGCATTGGGGGTCTCACCTGCCAGCTGCAGAGCTGCTGAGAAATCTGTGGTCTCCTTTTGGGAAGGCCCGCTGAACCACAGGCCAATCAGAAAGTGGCAAGGACAGCGGCAGGCCTTCCCTTGGAATCAAGACCCCGTGGGGTGGAAGTCAGAGCTGTTGCGCTTATTAGCACCACTGAGGAGGCCGTGGCTGTGGCCACAGACTCCTAGTATCGCAGAGGGCCCAGGTTACAGGTAATTAATGTGGGGGAGGGGGTGGTTTGTTGGACGGGGTGCTGTGGGGATGGCGGGGGGGGTAGGGGGATTGAAAGGTCGACTGTGGGCCATCCCATCCAGAACCTAACTCTGGTGGAAGTGGAAAGGTGGTGGGGTTCAGATATGCCACCACCCTCCCTAAGTAAATGCCCTTCCTGCCTGCAAGATCTCCACCAGTGAGAGCAGACAATTCTGTTCAATGTTTCAGGTTAATGGCCACCTATCAAAACTTTTGACGGAAGGCTATCAACCTGAAACATTTACCACATTTCTCCCTCCATAGATGCAGCCTGACCTGCTGAATATTTCCAGCATTTTCTGTTTTTATTATGTAAGTACTTGCCTTTTTTACTCGCATAGTGTTTAGTACTTGACGCAAAATTGGGAATGGTAGCGCACTGGTGCTGGCTGCCTCAGGGAAAACCAAAGTTGTAACAGAGTATTAAAGCAGGTATTAAACCCCTCATTTGCAAATGGACTAATGCCTATTTCAGATGTGGGTAAACGACGCTTCTTGATTGTCCTTTATCAAGTTAGCAGCGGGTGTGATTTGTGGCGGAAGTGTGCATGTGTGCACGTGCATTGGATACCGTATTGGTTCCAAACACCGGTATTGATCCCAAATTTGCACCCTTATGACTTGCCCACTAAAATAAAAACAGATACTTACTGGATAGACCTGTCGCTGTCTCTAAAGTGACACACCTCATTGAAGAAAACTTGGTGTAGCCACTCTAGGTTTGTCTTCATTCTTTCATTGGATGTGGGGATTGCTGGCAAGGTCAGCATTTGTTGCCCATCCCTAATTGCCGTTGAACCGTGTGGTTTGCCAGGCCATTTCAGAGGGCGGTTAAGAGTCAACCACATTGCTGTGGGTCTGGAGTCAAATGTAGGCCATTCTGGGTAAGGATGGCAGATTTCTTTCCTTAAAGGGCATTAGTGAACCAGATGGGTTTTTACGACAATAGATGATGAGCAGCATCATTGAAACTAGTTTTATATTCCAGATTTATTAATTGTATTCAAATTTCACCATTTTAATACCTGTCCCCAGGGCATTAGCCCGAGCCTGTGGATTACTAGTCCAGTGATATTACCACTGTGCCACCATCTGCCCCCAACTGGTTTGTCCCTACAATTCTCCAGTTGGTGATCAATTGATTTTGTTATTTAGGGAAGGGAGATACTGGAAGTCAGAGATTGCACCAACTCTCCCCTTTTGAACTACAATTGACAGAAGTCCAAGTGAAAGTTTCTGACTTGGTCTTTGGGCTGGGCTATGGTACATTGTGCTGATGAGTAATAATAACACTTTAAAGGAGAGGAAATAAGGACAATCCAAATAAGTCAGAGGATAGTGTTTTATTAGGAGGCATAATAGGACCAGCATAGAACATAAATCCCAGGGAATTTCAAGCATGCAAAGAAATAGACATATTTCTGTGAGTAGGGAGTAGAAAGGTAAGCACAGGTGATGAGGTCTGAACAAGTGTATTCCTTGGGCTTAACGCGAGAGATGTGAATAAATTGCACAGCGCTACTCTTTCGTATCTTCCTATAAAGGATTAACAAAACGGTATTATACAAACCTTAACAGAGTATGATCCTCAAAAATATATTAAAAAATCCTTTAGTGCGAGACAGCATTATTAGATTAAAGCATTTGTGTACTGTGCAACAGCAAATAATGGCAAATAAGCTTTCATGTGATTTTCTTATCGTGAGTTGAAGAGGATGAAACGTATAAAGCTAATAGCAGCCGTATGTTTGTGAGAGGAAAGGTGGTATTGCTGCATTTAGCTGGTAAATTTCATGTGAGCTAACACTTCTGATAGGTTTTAGATGAGTGTTTCATTATTGAACATTTAGCTCTGAGCATTCCCATCTCTATAACGATGATATATTATAAACTTTGTTTGTGTTTAGCTTTGTTTATGGGTCCCTAACTAACAAGAACCCTATCAAACAGCCAGTCTCTCCTACACCCCCTTATATATCATGACACAAGGAATAAAGTGCATTGATTGAGTCCTCACTACACAGAAATGTATAAAATGTCTCCTCTTTGTACCAATTTTGGATATACTATGACCTCTGATATAACACCAATATTTCTATTAACCGCTTCATGTGAAAGAACAGCATTATATTTGCAAATAAGAAAATTAATTGTGAAGGGAAAAGGTAGCGATAGAAAAGAGATTAGTTGAGGTTTCCCCCTGCCCCTTACATGTCTTAAATAGGTCCATATCTCTGCTTAAATAGTGCACAAAGGGATCCATACAAACACATGAAGCATTTATACAACTGTATTCATGGAGATAAAAACAAAAAAACTGCGGATGCTGGAAATCCAAAACAAAAACAGAATTACCTGGAAAAACTCAGCAGGTCTGGCAGCATCGGCGGAGAAGAAAAGAGTTGACGTTTCGAGTCCTCATGACCCTTCGACAGAACTTGAGTTCGAGTCCAAGAAAGAGTTGAAATATAAGCTAGTTTAAGGTGTGTGTGTGGGGGGCGGAGAGATAGAGAGAGAGGTGGGGGGGGGTGTGGTTGTAGGGACAAACAAGCAGTGATAGAAGCAGATCATCAAAAGATGTCAACAACAATAGTACAATAGAACACATAGGTGTTAAAGTTAAAGTTGGTGATATCTAAACGAATGTGCTAATTAAGAATGGATGGTAGGGCACTCAAGGTATAGCTCTAGTGGGGTTTTTTATTTTTATGGAAATAGGTGGGAAAAGGTGAGCTCCCTCCCCCATCCCCACCCCCTTTCTGTTTCCCCCTTCCTTTTTTTTCCAATAAATTATAAAGATTTTCCTTTTCCCACCTATTTCCATTATATAAAAAAAAAACCCCACTAGAGCTATACCTTGAGTGCCCTACCATCCATTCTTAATTAGCACATTCGTTTAGATAATATCACCAACTTTAACTTTAACACCTATGTGTTCTATTGTACTATTGTCGTTGACATCTTTTGATGATCTGCTTCTATCACTGCTTGTTTGTCCCTACAATCACACCCCCCCTCCACCTCTCTCTCTCTCTCTATCTCTCCGCCCCCCACACACACACCTTAAACCAGCTTATATTTCAACTCTTTCTTGGACTCGAACTCAAGTTCTGTCGAAGGGTCATGAGGACTCGAAACGTCAACTCTTTTCTTCTCCGCCGATGCTGCCAGACCTGCTGAGTTTTTCCAGGTAATTCTGTTTTTGTTTTGGATTCATGGACATCGTTTCAGTAGTCCAGTTCTTAACATACTCTTGCAAACATTTATTTTATATAAGTCATATTGTGTGTAGCTTTTTACATATGGCCCTAAAATGTCATTTCCTTAACACATATTTTGAATGAAACTCAGTTATAATTTTGAATGCAAAAAAGGTTAACTTTTTCAAGAATTTAGATGATTTTGTAAAATGTTTTGAAATCAAGTCAGTGGCCTGCTGTTACCCTGCCTCTCTGGAGTCAGCTGAAAGGGTTAAAAAAAAGCCAAATAGCACGGTCATTGTTGGAGCTAACATAGACTGAGGTATATTTGAGGGATTGTGGAGTGAGTTTGTGGATCTAGGCACTAGGTTGGAAAACACCCTTGCAGTTTGGATAATATCCAGGTTGCTTTCTGTGCCACATGCTGGACAAGTTACAAGGAATAAAATTAGGGAGGTCAATATGCAGCTACAGTGGATATAAGTTGATACTCCTATGGCACAGAAGAGATTTCTAGAATGGGAGAAGGCTATAGTAAAGAAGGATGTTCATCTGAATTGAAATCTCACTCATGTCCATAGAGCAGTGGTGGGCAGATTTAAAGTAATATGGTAGTGGACTGGAGAAAGTGTAGTTTTGAAACTAAGGGCAGAATTTTACGCTCAGTGTGCAGGCGCGTGCCCGACACACCTGAGTGTAAAATGAAGTGTGATCACGTCGGCTGCGCACCTGCTGATAATTTAAAGGTCTATTAAGGCCATTAACAAGCTAATTAAATTCAAATTTATGCTGCCTGTCCAACCTTATGGTTGTTGGGCAGGCAAAAAGGCCAAGCAGCCTTTATATTTTTTTAGGAAACCTCATCCACGAGCGGGATGAGGTTTCCTGAAGCAAATAAATATTAAATAAAAACTTTATTTTTGAATTAAAAACATGCCCCCATCTCATGTGATAGTCATGTAAGGGGACATGTTTTATTACATTTTTACTGTCTTTATTAATTTTTTTAAAAAAGCACTTCAATCTCCCTGAGGCAGCTCCCTGCGCGTGCGAAATGCGCGCTAGGCCCGGCTCTCCCCCCTCCAGCTCAGTGCCGTTGCTCACGATCCACGCAGGGCAGGCCTTAATTGGCCCACCCGCGTGAAATCACATAGCGGAGCCGATCGTGGGCGGTGGTCGGCTGCCCAACCGCCCTCGCTGAGCACCACCACCAAGGGCAAAATCCTGCCCTAAAGAGGGATGGCAGTATTATTAAAACTATTGGAATAGAAGCAGAAAGGCTGTTTGAAATTAGTAGTGAGAAAGTACAACCAATTTGAGAAATAAAATAAATATAGAGATAGTAAGGGGTATGTAGACTGCTGTAAAAGGGACAATTTATATTAAAAATTTAATTGCAAAAATAAAGGATCAAAGTTTCAAAAACAATGGAGCCAGAATTGAGTGGTAAGTCTGTAAATGCAAAAATCATTCAAAACAAATTAGTGTTAAAAGCACTAATAACCATGGAGCAATGTGATATCGTAGCTATAACTAAGCCAAAGCAGGGAGAGCTTTTTATAATACATTCAGGACTACTTCCTAGATCAGGATGTTATAGGGAAAAAAGCATCGCTTGATTTAGTCCTGGAAAATGAACTGGCATAAATAATTGATGTGAAGAACAATTGATGTGAGGAGAACAATTACTATGTAATGAGCCCAACATATTTAGATGCTGTTACAGATAAGAGTAGGAAATAATCTGATTCTGAAAATATGAGCAGGGATCAAGATGGTTAAGTCACTGGGCTTTGATTGCATGCTTACTTGACTGTTAAAAGAACTCAGAAAGAAAATAGGGGCATTGGCCACAATTTTTTCAATCCTCCTCAAATATACAATTGGTGCCATGGGACAGGAGGAAACTGATAGAATACCTTGGTTCAAGTTGGGAGATTAGGATAATCTGGGTAATTATAGATTAGCCATTCTAATATTAGTTTGGACAAACACTTAAATCAATTCTGAGATAATTTGGGAAAGCATTAGATGTAATACACAAAGTTTTAGAAAGCTTTCAGCTGCCTTATTAGAACATTTCAGACATGTGGAATAAAACAAAATGTAGCAATATGGATAGAAAGTTGGTTGACGGACAGGAAACAAGGAATTGGGTGTTGTACAGACTGGAGAGTGTACTCCAAGAGTGGGTGCTGGGTCTACATTTTCTATCAACATATATGTAAATTATTTTGCTTTGGGTTTTGGGATCACAGTCTTGTCTTTTGCTGTTGACATAAAAGGGTTTAGTAAAAAAATCTCCAGGAAGACATATAAAGTTTAGTGGATTAGATAGATAGGTGGCAGATGGGGAGAGAACAAGGCAGAGGAACTGGTTTTGAATTACTCCAGCAAAATGCCAGCAGAGAAACAATTGTCCAACTGGCCTCCTCCTGTGCTTCTAATGGTCTTGAGGAAGGTAGTGGTGCTGTAATGTCGTCAGTGAGTGAATATTATGGAATGTGTGCACCTTCTGGTCTTATATGGTCTCTTAGTCACAGAGATCCCAGGGCAGCTTACTCTGAATGTGTAAAATTGACTGGAAAGTTAATTATATTGACCATCAGAAAGGGGACACTGCAGTATTGTTATACAACAAAAGTGGGCTCGAAGCTTGTTGAATACACCAGGGACTTAAAAAACACTTGAAATCAAGCTATGTTCCTGGGGCTGTGGCCTCACTTCACACTTAGAGAAAAGGACAATAAAGAAAATAATTTAAACAAAGTGGCTGAAAGTGCTGCTCTTCACCCCACTCCTATGTTATAAGTAGAATCACAGTGGAGAATCGCTGAATATGAAACTTTCAGTTCAAAATCCAATTACTCAATTGGTTACGCATTGAACATTTGTGGTTTTCAATTAATCATTTCTTCTTCACTTGACAGTGCTAAAAGCAAGTCAATAATTTCCCTGAGAAAATAAAAACTTAACTAAAAACAGGATTTTTTTTCTTCTTTTTCAAAGAAATTATTAACTTTGTTGAATGTTAGTTTGTGAGAGCTGATCAGCACCCAAAAGTTAAAGAAGCCCTTTATCATTTTTAATTGGTTTAACTTTGATCTATTTTACGCAAAGTATCAATGACATTATTAGACAAAATGCATAACAGGCTTTTACAGATGTTTTCGAAAAGCTGAATCCTGACAACTAGCACAATCTGTTCCTCTGTTTTCAGTGGACTAATTATCAGAAGAGTTGACATCACCTCCCAGACAGCATAAAACTTTCTTTTTATTCTGTTTTTCAACTATACAGTCCTCTGGGTTTCACAACAACTCTATAGAAAAACAGATAATCTGCCTTTTCTATTTGTTCCACTTTGTACCTTTCCTTTTCTTTCCCTTTTTTGGTAAAACTGTTAGTCTCTTTTGACTTCTTCGTATTGTAACTGGCATATTGTAAACCCTCTGCTGCCTTAGAAATGTGTGGATTTGGGATTTTATTTCCTTAAATCCAGCAAAATGGATTATAAGAAAGACAAAAAACAAAACTCCTGTGGGCCGCATTATATTCATGATGAAAAGCAAGATTGCATGACTGGGGAGTGGAAAGGCAAAGAATTCCAAATCCACTTTATTTCTGTGCATCCTCCTACTTTTTCTTTTCTCTCTGTCTCTCTCTCTCTCTCTCTCTCTCAATAACACTCTCCATTTCCATAATGCATTTATTGCATTAGTCTTGCCTTATATCAGAAGCTTCTTTCTGTCTCTCTGGTTTGTATGCTGCTTTAAAACAAAATATCCTGGAGGAGCTTAGCACCCCATGTCTTCAAGAAGCACCTTCAATGCTCATTTCAAGGCATCCGGCCATCTGCCAAATGAAGGTGGATTTAATCTTGTAAAATTAAATTTCGCTCCGCTGACATACTCGTAGGCATCTGCAGCTGAGCGCTGCGGACAAACTGAACATGACAGGAGCATTGTTTTTTGTCACATCTACTGTGTTGATCTTTTCAAAGTCTCATAAAAATTTATTGATGTCCCTGTTTGCAGCCTAGGATATTAGTGTCTGTAGCACAGATATGATTTGATCTGTCTTCCCTTATTGGCGACCAGTGCTTAGCAATGCTTTTTAATACTTGCTGTCTTATAATCAGTCATTCCCAAAGTTGCGAGGCAGATGCAGTTAAGATCTGGCCTTTATAGTAAGCTGGTGTTCCCCCCCCCCCCCCCGGAGGCTGATGGCATTGGTGCTATAAGTATGTAATCTTTGTACAATACATTCTCAAGTAGTTGGATGTACGTTATAGCATTTACATCTTTCAACAGTTAAGTGTGATGAGGAAAGGAAGAGAAAACAGTTACAAATTTGGTGTGACAAAAAAAATCATTATTTCTCAGTGCTGTTTTCGTTTGTAAAAGAATAATGTATGTCTGCCATTGCATAATTACTTTAATAAAAAATTTATTTCCAACTCATTTTCTAAAGCTGTATAATTGTTTCAAATTGAACTTGTCTAAAAGGGGAAATTTCATAAGGGATTAGATTGAAACTTCAATAATTTAAATGTATAATTGAAGAGTTTTACTTCAGGGTAATTAATAAGAAAATTCTTCCTGGCTAGAATACAGATTAACACGTTCTAAAGGTTAGTAATCTGTTTTATAAAAAACTAATAAAAAAGAATGTTCCCAGAACAGCTCCAAATATGTTTTGTCACAATCTATCTCACATGTCTGTCCATTTGTCATTATTACTCTGCCAGTATTTTGCATGCATTTCTTTGGTGTGTTGATTGCATGGTGCTTTACAATATAAAAGTTCTTAGCTGGGTGATTATGTGAAACTTTCTCCAGAAGCTGGTAAAAAGGATTGAACTCTTATTTTGGAAGACAGCTTTCAGAGAGTCCTAATAGTATTCACCTCCCTGATAATAGTCCCCTGTAAAATCGCATCTACACTTTTCCACAGTGAGGCATTTCTGGGGGAATATCTGTGAAGTAGATTTTCTAGGAGGCATGAAGAGAGACCAGGTGCTTGTCAAAGAGAAAGAGAGATTGGTAGAAATAGAAATGACCTGTTGAGATTTCCTTTGCAAGCCTAATGGGTAACCTATCATGGAACGAGATTGGCAGAGGTCCCCTGCATATTCGATTTTTGGGTATGTGTATAGCATGAGAAGAGAAAGTGGAAAACTTTAAATTATCTTAAGGAAAAGCTGTTACCATGCCTAAACCAAGGATGCACTGAACCACGAAATACAAAGTCACAGGTTCACCATGTGATCTCAGCCATCACCCATACCCTTGACACACGCACACCCAGCCATGTGGTATAGATGTTCTAAATGAAAGCCAACCCTTGCCCCACAGTGAAAAATGGAAGCCATTCTCTCAAACATTGGGAGACTTGCTATCAAGTCACATGATTACCCTCTCAACAGCCTTGGTTTGCAGTGCATTTGGACCAAGGAGCAGAGAAGAAAATAATCATCTAATTATCACGTCTTAAAAACAACATAGGCCTGAATTTTTCAGTTGGCGGGCTCGGCAGGAGCAGGTGGGGGAGGTTGTGGAGTCAAACGCTGCCCATGATCGGCTCTGCACCGCCGTCGTACGCAGATGGGCCAATTAAGGCCCGCCAAGTGTAAGATGCAAGCTGTAGTACTCAGCACTAACTGGGCGTGGCGAGGAGGGAGAGTCGGGGCCAGCACTCTTTCACGCGTGCGCGAGAAAGAGCGATTCAATCTTCGAGGCACGGAGCTTAACCTTAAGGTTGGATGGGCAGCGTTAACAATGACACTAATTAATTCATTAAAGGCCTATTAAGGCCAATCAGTTTTTGGCAGGCGTGCAGACGACTCTGCCACGCGCCCGCCGAACGAAACATCGTGAGACAGCACGATGACATTAGGCCGCATGCCCGACATCGTGCATCATTTTACGCACCAGCGTGTTGGGTCTGCCCCCGCACGCCGACTGAAAAATTCAGGCCATATAGAAGTATATTTTACCAGTATGTTGATATTGAGAGAAAGTAAAATATCTTGTTGCAGGTTTTATCTTTGTAATGCATGAAATATAATAGTCAAAAACTGCCAGCAATTTAGAGCATTGCAAGTTCTGTAATTATTATTACTGTCATGATATATGTGATTACCTGATAAATGAATGCCATTATTGTCCTAAATGAGCGGAAATTGAAAATCCCAAACTCCCTTTGCTCTGCAGTCTATTAGCTGAATTATTTTAGCTGTTTACGTTTATTAATTAAATTCATTTTTGCCAGGTTACACATTTCTTAACAGTTGTCCAGACCAAATGACAATTGCATTGAGTAAAACAGTCATCACTTCTGCTATTTGCACTGTCTTTCTATTGGCAGCAACTTAACTATAATAATAAAGGATGATGCGATTGAAGAATGTGGCCACAGTCTATCTAACAGGCTGCACCATGGAATGAGAGGAAATGGTTTTATTCTTTTAATTCCTGACAGGACAACTTTCCCATCTTGGCCATGCTACTTGGTGCAATCCCTGAGCATAGGTCAAGATCTCCAACAGAGGGAAGGAAGGAAATTCAGTTGACCTGTGCACCTTCCCGCAGATGGCTTAAGGGTAAAACTGGAGGCATGATAGCAGGTCATCAGCTCAGCCCTGCAGTTTCAGAAGATGAAGCCAAAATAAAATATTTTAACATTGGGATAGTTTAAAAAAAAATGAAGTTGTTTATAGCTTTTGATAAATACAATCATATGATTGAAAATATATAACTTTTGAATGATAATATTAAAGTGTAGATTCCTCATAAGTGAATACTTGTGACAAATTAAACATTCTGGAAAGGAGCAACTTGCTTAGCATCTCCCTGGAAATTAGTATAGTTTTAAAAAATATATTTATCATGTTTGATAACTCCGTGATCTCCCTGAGGTAGACCTGTCTCTCTCCATTTAACCTGATAGCGATCAATATGATAGTGTGCCTTTATAACCATGTGTTCCCCAGGAACATTGGGGCAAACTGTAGATAAATGAGAGTGACCAGCTGCAGTTTGCACAGCAATGTGCATCAATGGGTAAAATGTTAATTGTATGTGGGGGGTTTGAGGCAAGGGGTAGTGAAAGATTGTAAAGGGATACTCTTGAAAAATGACAATTTTTTATGAACAAAAAGTGGCTTTTTCATTTGCTCTTTGGTGTGGGAATTGCTGGCAAGGTCAGCATTTATTGCTTACCCCTAAATACCCTTGAGTTAGTGGCAGTGAACGCCCGTCTTGGACCACTGCAAGTGTAAAAGTTTGGTACAGCTGTGTGGGTTTTTAGATCATTTCATAGGCCAGTTAAGAGTCAACACATTGCTGTGGACCTGAAATCACATAGGCCAGACCAGGTAAGGATGACAGATTTTTTTCCCTAAAGGACATTAGTAAACCAGATGGGTTTTAACAATAATCTAGTAGTTTTATGGCCACCATTACTAATGCTAACTTTTTATTCCAGATTTATTTAATTAATTGAATTTAAATTCCCCTGCCATTGTGGTGGGATTTGGATTCAGGCCTTTAGGTAACTAGTCCAAAACATAATTACTGTGTTACTGTACCTATTTTTAAAAATAAACCTTCATCCAACTTCATTCATTTAGTTTTTGACTGATTATTCAAACAATTTTGAAAGGCTAATAGAATCTCTATCAATGATCACTTAAGGGTAAGGACCAAGGGGGTGTAAGGAGCAGAGCTGTTAACAGCTGATTGAAGAATGGCACAGGTAAACGCTCAGGAAACAGGTGAACTGTCTTCCCTGTTTGATTGTGAAAAGAATTGCAATCTGCCACAGATTGGTAACTGCCTTTCTTCCTTGTGAAGAAGCAACTGATTTTTTTCCATGCATCTCTCCCAGCTCAGGAATTCTCTTTGTGAGGAATCATAGGCACAAACCATTTATGTTAAGCAGATTATATATTTTTCCTTGAATCGCTTTTAGTTAGATCCCAGAGGTGGCAATAGAAAGGATGCTATCTCTTTTAATGTGCTATCAAATGACTCAAAGTAATATTGCACAGACCTCTAAATCAATGTGATAACTGACCTTTATAATGCAACTCTCAACTTTGTCTCCTAAATCTATTTAAACCATCTTGGAATTTTGGTACATGTGTAAAAATGCTGTGTAGCTCAGGTTGTTGATAATCTTGAAATCCAATTTTTTCTCTTTTTCTTGTGCTAAACAGAAGTAATGTCACTTTGACATGTGTGCATTTGGACAGCTGATGTGCTTTCAGATGAGATGCAATTTATTGTGTGATATGTTATACGGAAACTGCCAAAACGCACATTTGATTATTTCACACTACATATAAATAATTAATTATAACTTCGCAACAGTTTGTGCAGGGAAATTTTTGGTAGAAAATACTGGGTAATATTATGAGTAACAAAAATCATTAGCATGTTGTAATCGTGCTTAGGCAGAAAGTTATCTGGAACTGTGGGAAGACATGAACTGCAATAAAGTAAAATAATTATTTCCTGTTTCTTCAACAGTAAGCATTCCATGTTGAAGGACAGCACAATCCAGGGGTCTGTGAAGGTAAGTGAGCCTGAGTAAATGTTAAAAATAAGAAAGACATGTCAGAGATGGGTGAAAGAGAGTGGAAATAAGCAAGAAGGAAAACAGAATGGAGAAGGAAAGAAAGGGGAGAGACAGGATAAAAAGAGGAAAAAATGAAATCTGCATGCAAGAAATGAGCAAGGTACAAAGGAAAACGAAGCCTGAGAAACTAAAAATGATATAGCATTTGAAATGAGAGAATGAAAGACAGAGATATAACAGTACAAAAAGCTCAATGAAATTGAGAGAACTAGAAAGAGAGATTGGGGGACAGAGCCTTTTAACTGGCATGAGAACAGTCTAGTCCCTGGAGCGTCTCATTTCAAGTTAAGTTAGAATTAAGTCCTTGTTAAACAAGCGCTCTTCAAGGACTTTCAGCTGCCTTAGAGTGGGATTAAGGAGCAGAAAATATCGCAGAACCCCGTCAATCCTGAGTAAGAATAAGCTGTTAAAAGGCAGCACCGTCAGATGACTAACTTCTGGCAGCTACTGTAGCTTTTATTGCAGAGACCTTTCCCTGAATTTGTTGATGCTGTGAGAATATTAATGTTAAGGACCTTTAAAAAGAAAATTTACAAGGCCACTTTCTTTTTTTTCAAACATGCCTTCCTTTGGAGTCAAAGCTTTCTCCCTTTAACTCATGGACTGTTTTATGCCTATGTAACTGGAATAAAATTAGATTTGAATAAAGGGTATCAATAAAACTTAGAAACATCTATCTACTATTTTGTGTATTAAAATAAATAATGATCTGAAAGCCTCTCTGCAGTTCTTTAACCACTGGGTTACACAAAATTGAATCATAGAATGACGCCATTCAGCCCTTTGTGACCTCTCTGCAAGAGTAACTCAGCTAGTTTCTTTCCCATGTCCTTTCCCTGCAACCTTACAGAATTTTTCTCCAATAATTATCCAATTCCTTTGAAACCCACGATTGAATCTGCCTCCACCACACTCTCAAACGTCACATTCCAGTTCCTAACTACTTGCTACCTGTAAGAAGGTTATTCCACATGTCGCTGTTGGTTCTTTTGCCATTCACCTTTCTGCCTATGGGAATAGTTTCTTTCTATCTACTCTGTCCAGACCCCTTATGATGGGAACACCTCTATTAAATCTCCTCACAGCCTCTGTTCTCTAAGGAGAATAGCCTCAGCTTTACCAATCTATCTCCATAACTGAAGTCATTCATCCCTGGGTGCATTCTCGAAAATCTTTTCTACACCCCCTTCAATGCCTTCATATCCTTTCTAAAGTGTGGTACTAGAATTAGATACACTATTCCATTTGTGGCCAAACCAGTGTTTTGTAAAGATTCACCATAACTTCCTTTCTATTGTACTCTCTGTCCCTATTTAGTAAAGTCCAGTGTCCTGTGGGCCTTATGAACCACTTTCTCAACCTGCCTTGCCATCTTCAATGACTTGTCCACATATACCCCAGGTCCCTCTGCTCCTGAACCCCTTTTAGAATTGTATCCTTTATTTTGTATTGCCTCTTCTTATTTTTATTACCAAACCTGTAGAATCATAACATGGTTATAGCACAGAAGTGGCCAAAAGCCCACCATTGTGCCCATGCCAGCTCTCTGCAAGACAAACTCAACTATTCCCATCCTCAGGTCTTTCCCTGCAGCCCTGCATTTTTTTTTCCTCTTCAGGCAATTGTCTAAGTCCCATTTGAAAGCTGTAATTGAATCTGCCTCCACCACATTGTCAGGCAATGCATTCCAAATCACAACCACTCACTGCATGAAATAGATCTTCCTCATGCCTCCTTTGATTTTTTGCCATTCACCTTAAATCTGGTTCTCTACCTTTATGCTGGACCTCCCCCCTCCTCACTCTGCTTTTTCAGTGATTTTAAAATTCTGCTACTTCATGGGGAAAGTGTTTCTTGCATCAAACCTCTTTTGGAGTGGATGAAAGGAAAGAGGCAGAGCTGGAAGGACAGCATCATCTGTCAGGATTCCCACCAGTTTTGCCTCATTTGCTCCCAAGGCAATATACATCTACATGAAGCAGCCATAATTGTTTGCCAAGATCTGATTCTGTCAGAAGTTGGACACTGAAAATATCAAAGATCAGTTGAAAAAGCAACAAGTTTAAAATCTGGGCATTTTAACAAGCCCCTAAAGATCTGCAATAAAAACAGAAAATGTTGGAACTACTCATCAGATCAGGCAGCATCTGTGCAGGGAGAAACAGAGTTAATGTTTATCACCTGAACTTTCAGCATGAAAGATTATCACCATCTGTAGATGATGACTGAGAATTTGAATTTGTTAGCACTGTTTTTGGGCTCTTCGAGTGCCCTATGAGCTCCAAAATGGTGTCCTTGGAACTTGTGCACACTTTTCGGGTGAATCGTATGGGATTTGACATTGCTGAAGGTGTTAGCATGCAGTAAATGCCCAGCTGAAGTATGCAGAGTAGGTACATCATGATGTCAATCGCTGTTCAACAGTGATTTAGCAATATTGGGCTATTTTGAAGTTAAACACTCCAGCTAATACCCTCCCTTAACCACTCTCAGCAGAACATGTGTTCAGCAGGAGGAAGAATCTCAACTAGATGGATCAACTACTTATAGGCTAGTTGCAGGTTGATTTCTTCTGGTTGTTGCTTTATTCTACAAGTGTTTGATGCTTTCTATATTTAAGTCAGAAACGTGTACAGGGGGTGGGTGGGGTAGGTGCTGCAGCAATTTTTTTGCTGACCTCAAAGCTTCTGCACAAACCAGTTGCTCCCAGATATGGTTCCATTAGTCAGCATTTCTCTAGGAATACGGTACAACTTGAAGAATGGATAGAGGTCACGCAGAGCAAGACAAGCTGCTGGAACAGGAAGGAGGAGAAAGCGGAGATGGGCTCACAGTTGGAGATTATAGCTGCCCGGGGGTTTCAGGGACCAATTCTCCTACCTAAGCCTTAGTGGGGAACAGTGTGTCAAATGTCCCTGCTTCAGTAATGAAGTCCTCATTGAAATATTCCACCTATTGCAGCCTCAACAACAACCTCAGAGCAGGACGAGGACCACATTGTCAGTGGCTGTGAAGGTGACTGGGATGATGAAGTTTTATGCATGTGGCTCCTTGCAAGCTGGAGCTGGAGATATTTTCAATATTTTGCAGCTTGCTATCCTGCGTTGCATAAGGCTGCCTACTTAAGGTCAGCTAACTACATTTCATTCTCTTCTGCCAGAGAGGAACAGTTAAAACAAATGCCCTTTGCTAGGATTGTAGGCTTCCCTGTGATGCAAGGTGCCACATGTCAATACTTCCCTATACTGGAACCAAAGTGGTTTAGACTTTCTTAATGTGCAGCTGGTGTATGACCATTGACAGAGAATCATGCAGGTTAATGCCTGGTATCCTGGTACCAGGTCATGATGCCTTCTTTTTGGGGCAGTCCACTGATGCAGCTTCATTTGAGCCACCATAGCAGACCAGAGGGTGGCTATTAAGTGACGGGAGATGGCATATGGCTAATGAGTCTGTTTTCAACCGAAGCATACATGTGCAACAAGCATTCAATGAAAGGCATGCTGCCACATGAAATGTATTGATTCTTCCACTGCCTGGAGGCTCTGGACGAGCCCTGCAGTATTCAGTAGAGCATGTGTCAAGATTCTCGGTGGTTAGTGTATGGCACACAACCTCACCTTCATGAGGGCACAGCCCTCTGAGCAGCTGAGGAGCAGGCACATTAAGAGCATGAGGAGAAGGAAGGGACCATCCTTAGTTTAAATTTTTTAAGTCATTAGACTCGAAGGATAGAAATTTGTTTTTTCATCTGAACCAGGAGGTCCAAGGTTTAACAGGGCCTCAGGCATCATATTAATAATAGCGGCAAATTGCTGGGCCTGTTACACCTTCGGAGGCATGTCATTGCTTTCCAGGGATCCGGTTTGGGTTGACCCCCTCAATGGCAGCGACCTGCAGGTAAGTCTAGGGAAAAGGGGGAGGCAAACAGGAGAGAGGTTAGTGTGAGCTGGTAGTAGCTCACACATTAATGTGGAGGTGAGAGGAGCCCTGAGCACAGTAAGCTCCTCCTGAGCCACCAATAGCTGCAGCTGCATGTTTTGTTTTGTGTACCTTACTGAGTGCATTGCCCTTTACTTCACTCTGTAAACACCCTGGGCTTTAGCATCTGAGCTGGTGCTTGGAAGTGAGAGAGTGTGTGGTTAAGTGCTGGCCTGGCTGGATACAGTGGGCACTGATTCACCATTATCTAACACATTTAGAGAAAGACAAGTTACAATGATCTCCAGATGAGCAGCTTGGATATAGAGCTTTCAAAAGAAGTGCCTCTATGAAGAGCCTCAGGTTATGTTTGCTAGCATTTAGTGAAACAGAAAAGGAACATACTTGAAAAGAACACATTTTCTGAACTATGGAGAAGAGGGGAGTGGGACTAGCTCTTTCAGAGAGCTGACATAGGCACAATGCGGTGAATATCTTCCTCCTGCACTGTATTCTTCTATGATTCTAAAAGAGGCAGAAGTTGGTACTGAATCTTGAACCTTCCACTTTCCAATCCTTTATGGCCTCCCATCCAATTAATTTGGAGAGCTCCTTCTCAGATAGGGAATGAAATCTTATGTTAGGGGCCCTTCTGTGATCTCTCATAGTTGTTAGGGGAAGTCTTCTGCAAAAACCATATGAGAAGTGAGAAGTTGCAGTTGTCAAGATGAGATGCAGCAATGGCCAAATGGTAGCATATGGATGACAGATTTATACAACATCCAGCCAGGTATAATTATAAATTAGATCTGGTTTGCAAGCATGGCTGAGCTCCGTGAGTTACGTTGAGATTAGAAGTTCCTTACAATGAACCTGAAAGCCTTGAGTTTGGCAGATTAAATTTCAATGCTTGGATCAAATATGTTTTTACCTGGAACCTTTTGTGTTATCAAATAGTTTCAATGTTGCAGTTTGACTTTTAACATAGATAACATGTGCCCACGAAGCCTATGCTATGTATTAGTGTCTGCCATGGATAAACCACTTAGGTTTAGTGACGTAAGGAGTCAATCTATCTACATTGAGAATCACCACTTTGCTGACCATCTAATGCCTATCGAGTTCACATGGTTTGCACAACTCTGTTTCTAAAAGGCCAGCGATGTTTGATTTGTGGCCTACATCACCACTTTTCAACATCAGAGTTCATTCTCTTTAGATTTCCGCTTGGTTGATCCCTTTGACCTAGACAGGGATGGGCTGAGAATTGACTTGCTGAGCGGTCGGTCTGTGGGACAATATTTGGCCAGTTTCCCCTGCGAAGAACTTCCTGCACTTGGAAGGGAGTATAAAGATTAGTGCGCGTACTTTTCAACAGTAATCAACTAATCAGATTCTTAAATTGTCTGGAATTATAGCCGGAATTTTCCGCTCCTGTTGGTGGCAGGCAACGTGGCGGGTGTGAGCAGACAATATGGCGAGAAGGCCAAAAATTGCTTTTATGCCGTCGTGAAACCAGTTTGAGATTGTCCGCTCCACCGATCAATGGTGGGCTGCGTTTCCCGCCACCGCATGTCAGGAACCTATTTTCAATACTTTAGCATCTCATTATAAGCCCTGCTCGCACACTGGATTATCCAGCCACATCGGTATTTCACATACATAAGTGACATGCACCTAGCGAGCTACACCTTGCTCAAGACTTCGAGGTTTGTTTGCCTACCTTGCTTCGGGCAGCACTCACAGTCATCAGCACTAGGCTTCACAGGCAGCACCACATCACTTTTAGGAAGGCTCACGGGCAGGCCTCTACGTACCAGACCAGCCGTAAAGTGGGGGTGGCTTTTCAATGGCTACAGGGCTAGGGCTTGCTTGGGGAAGGGGGAGAAGTGGCCTCAGGCAAGGGAAGAGGCTGCAGGACGAGGGCTGTACTGGGAAAGGAGGGTATCCAAGGGTGTGTGCGGAGGCACATGTTGATCTGTGAAAGTTATGTTGCCGGAGGTCACCGGTAACAGTTATTGGCTTAGCACAAAGAGGAGAAGAGTCAACTCTCTCTTAACACTCAATTTGCTTTATTCACGTTGTTAGATCATCTTAACACCCAATTTGCTTTATTCACGTTGTTAGATCATCTATTTATAGCTTAATCGTCTGGTTAAATATAGACATGCAATTTACAGCAGGTTATACAGTTTTATACCCAAAACTAGGATCTGAACGCACACCCATTAGGTTTCTCTGACACTCCCTGAGTGGTCACAGAATATAAAAGCTAATACCTGAAAAGAAGAGCTGACGCTGGCCAGGCATTCCGTTCTCTTTCTCTTGCGTCTCTACGTTGCTGACGTAGGTTCTTCTGCTTCTGCGATGGTTGGTCTCTGGAGTTCTCGCTGGCTCCACACCTGAAATTCTCCATTCCTATACCGAATCTCAAGCTGTACTGTCTCTCTCCCGTTGGTTTAGGCCTGCTTGCCTGGTCTGTGGCATATTCTCATTGACTCTGTTCCAAAACTTAGGTAGCATTAACCTCATTACTCCTTTTCTAAGTAAAGCCTTGTGTTTCATCACATTTCCTTTGCCTTTGCTAATTCAAACCGGTTCCAGCCAGCTCAGGCCAGTGACTGAGCTCAGATTTCAAAAGTTGCTCAGGCCAGTGACTGAGCTCAGGTTACTTCAGGTCAAAAGTTGCTTTTGCCTGTGTCAGCAGGTCGGATGCAGCCCCTGACCAACAGTTGCCTCAAGACGGTGAAGGCTGAGAAGGCAGTCTACAAAGGAAATGAGGCCAGATAGAGACGTGAGGGTGTGTGTGAGAGAGTGAGTGGTGATGTCTCTTGAACTGGCAGTAAGATACCAGTGAAGGTGTAATGGTCTTGTGAATGTGAGAGTTTAGAGTGATGAGATGGTTGCCTTACCCTGGTAGCATGGATGAGATCATTCACCTTCTTTCTGCATTGGATGGCCGACCTCTTCTGTGCAGCTTTGGCACTGACCACCACTGCCATCGCCTACCAAACTGGAGTGGTGAGATTGCTGGACCTCCTGCAGCCAGAGTCAGGGTCGAGAACATCACAATGGGCCTCCAAAAGACATTCAGGTCGTTGAACTCTTCTTGGCTTTCAGGGCCATGTCTTCACAGGAGCAGTCCTGAGCTGCAAGCATTGAGAACTCTGTGTGTGGCTGCAGTTTAGATATGGCACCTGGAGTGAGGAAACGGCGAGGCAACAATGTGGCAGGGAATTCAGAGGCTGCCCACCAGCGACCCGGCGTGTTTCCTGTGGCTGCATAATCAATGAGGTGGGAAGTGGACAATACAGCGTGAAAATGTCTTTTTTTGCGTCTGCTACTGGACTTAGTGCAAATCTGGGACGATTCCGCCCTATGCCTAGAAATGAATTTCTTACCAGTAAATAGCAAAATACTTTGTAATCTGTTAACTTTGTAGTCTATAGTCTCTTTACTTTCTACTTATATCTACCAAGTGTCTTCAATCCAAACAATCATTTTCTGTTCTATACTGTTTGGATACAGTCTGGTTTTGTACCATCTTTCTCTAGCTTCTCTCCTATCTCCCCTCATGCCCTCTCCAAGCTCATCCATGAGAATCACTTTCTGCTCTCTTAATTATATTTCCAGTAAACTGCTGACCACCTAACTTCCTTTCCTGGCTCCCATGTTAGCAGATATTATAAGCAGTTCTCCCTCCACAAGTACTATCCTTCTCACCTTCAAATCTGCCATTATCACACTTTCCCAAAAAAAAATCTTGACCGCCTCAGCCTTGCAAACCACTGCCCCATCTGCACTCTCCACTGTCCTTGAACGTGTTGTTGCCTCCCAATTCCATGTGCATCTTTCCCAGAACCAAGCTTGAATTTGTCCACCAGGTTTCCGCCCCTGTCACGTTATTGAAATGACTCCTGTCAAAGTTACAAATGACATCCTATGTTGTGCTGTGAAAAAAGTAAAATATTCCCTCTTGTCCTTTTTGACATGTTTGCAGGCTTTGACACTGTTGACCACAACATGCTCCTGCAACAACTCGCTGGGAGGGAGTGCACTTGTCCAGCTCCATTCTTATCTGTTCAGTCAAGGCAAGAAAATCACTTGCAGTTGTTTCTCTTCCCATGTCTGCACCGCTACCTCTGGTGTCCCCTAAGGGCTTGTGGCACTTTCCTATTCCCCATCTACATGCTGCCTGTCAGCCACATTATCCTAAAACACAGTGTCAGTGTCAACATTTGTGCTGGCGACACCCGGCTGTAGCTCACCAGCAACTATTTGACCCATCCACAGCCTCAGGTTGCTTTTCTGGCATTCGGTTTTGGATGCGCAAAATGTCCTCCAAGTAAATATTAGGAAAACCAAAGCTATTTGGGTGGAATTTACTGCTCTGGGATTAAGTCCTCTGGCGAGGGCCGGATGTTGGAGGGACGCTCACCACACTTAAACCTGCTGAATCACTCAATGTTCATCTCATTAATTATGCAGGCACGAGGTTCACGTCCAATCTTGTGGGCTGGGCAGGACGTCAGCCGCCCCACCGTCATGTCCAAGCACCATATTTAAAAGGCACCCAGACCTCCATTTGCAGAAATACCCTTCCCCGGACACCTGCCTCTTGCAGAGTTGCCCTTCTCTGCATATCCACCCCTTTGCAGAGTTGTCCTTACATGGTTCTCCCCCTTGAATTTTGCCTCCTGTCTACCCCCTCACTTTCTTCTTGTCTTTCAAAACCCCCACTTCCTTCATGTGCATGCCATCTGCTGTGCAATACACTGACAGTGCCTAGGAGAAGAGCGGTGCAAATGGCAAAGGCAGCTTCTAGTGGCACATAAGAGAAAGAGATTTCCCACGCGGTGCATGCCATGTTTGTAGACTGGGAAACAGAATGATTTGGTTTCCTGAGATCTGTAGAGAAAATATGATAGTACTGGAGAATAGGATTCCTGTTTTACATTACACATTTTGTGACAACATGGGTCTGCTTCAGGACTTCAGTGTCTTGACCATGGTCTGTTACGGATGATCGGCAAGGAGGTGGAGAGGACATCTAGCTGTGAGTGGGAGAGGAAGATGTATTGGGTGGGTGGGAGAGGAAGGTCTAGGTTTGACTGGGAGAGATGGGTGTACTGGCCAGGGGGTTGGGAGTTGCGGGGTAAGGTTGGGAGGAGGGTGTGATGGGGGAGATTGTGACAACTGAGGAAGTAGGTGTAAGGGGGAAGGAAGGTGGAAGGGAAGAAAGGAGTTCAGACAGGAGAAGGAGTCCAAGGGGAGGAAGGAGTCGGGTGGGGGGAGGAAGGAGCCGAACATCAACATGAGAGCTGAATTCCCGTGGTGAAGTGAGAGTGACTGCTTTTGACATCAAGGCCACATTTGACTGAGTGTGGCACAAGGAGCCCTGGCAAAACTGGACTCAATGGGAATCAGGAGGGAAACTCTCCACTGGTTGAAGTCATACCTAGCACAAAGGAAGTTGGTTGTGGTTGTTGGGTGTCAGTCATCTCAGCTCCAGGACATCACTGCAGGTTAGTTCCTCAAGGTAATGTCCTTGGCCCATCTTGAGCTGCTTCATCAATGACCTTCCTTCCACCATAAGGTCAAGTGGGGATGTTCGCTGATGATTGCACAATGTTCACCATTCACAACTCCTCAGATACTGAAGCTATCCATGTCCAAATGCAGCAGGTCCTGTACAATATCAGGGCTTGGGCTGACAAGTGGCAAGTAACATTTGGACCACACAAATGTCAGGCAATGACCTCCAACAAGAGAGAATCTAACCATCGCCCCTTGATGTTCAGTGGCATTACCATCACTGAATTCCACACTATCAACATCCTGGGAGTTACCATTGACCAGGAACTGAACTGGATGAGCCATATAATTACTGTGGCTACAAGAGCAGGTCAGAGGCTAGGAATCCTGTGATGAGTAACTCTCCTCCTGGCTCCCTAAAGCCTGTCCAGCCTCTACAAGGCATAAGTCAGGAGTGTGATAGAATACCCCCCCCACTTGCCTGGATAAGCGCAGCTCCCACAACACTCAAGAAGTTTGACACTGTCCAGGACAAAGCAGCCAGCTTGATTGGCACCACATCCACAAATATTCACTCCCTCCACCACCGACACACAGAAGCAGCAGTGTGTACCAACTAAAAGTTGCACTGCAGAAACTCACCAAGGCTCCTTCGACAGCACCTTCCAAACCCACAACTGCTACCATCTAGAAGGACGAGGGCAGCAGATAGATGGGAACACCAACACCTGGAAGTTCCCCTCCAAGCCACTCACCATACTGACTTGGAAATATATCGCCGTTCCTTCACTGTCGCTGGGTCATAATCCTGGAACTCCCTCCCCAACAGCACTGTGTGTGTACCTTCACCACAGGGACTGCTGCAGTTCAAGAAGGCAGGTTACTACCAGCTTCTCAAATGCAACTAGCAATGGGCAATAAATGCTAGCCCAGACCGCGAAGCCCACATCCCATGAATGAATAAAAAACAATGGTGGGTTTTTGGTCTGCACCGCCCCAATCCCACCTCATTAATCATGCATTCTTGGCAAACATGCTGGGTTGCTGGCGGGGCGGCCTCTGATTCGTCCACCCCACCATCACCTCAGTCCTTCAGTAAACCAGGTGCCATATTTAATGGCTGCCCCTGTACGGAGCTAGCACACGTCAAGGGACAGGACGCTGCTGCGAACTGATGGCTGCCAAATGGAGGAAACATTCTGCCCCCCGATTTAGTGATGCCTCTCAAGCACCTACTGGATGCGGTGAAGGCCCATTGCGATGTCTTCTACCCCACTCTGAGCGAAGGACTGCAAGCAATTTCACCAATCTAGTATGAGAGGTGGTGACAGTGGTGGTCAATGCCAACGCCATGCCAAAGAGGAAGAGCATGAATGGTCTCATCCGTTCCACCAGGGTAAGTCACTCTTTTCATCACTCTCAACTCTCATACTCACAAACCTGTCACACATCCACAGGGATCTCACACTTTAAGGGACAATATCACTAATTCTCACACACACCCTCACATCTCCATCAGGCTCATAACCTCTGGAGCTCGCATCCTTATCCTGTCCATGGCTCCACTCGCCACACAAACATTCCATGCAGTGCCATGCATCTGCTCACACACTCTCCATGTGTTATTATGCAAGAGAAGCTGGCTAACATCGTAGGGAGAGCTCCCAGAATTGGGGTGGGGGGGCGGTGGAGTGGCCCACATTAGGGCCCTCACTCACTTTGAGGAGTGTGCCATCATGTTGATTTGGTGAGGACGTGGACTGTGCCTGCAGCGACAGTGAGGTTGGCAGCAAACACCCATGTGATGATCCTGTACCCTGTCATCACTCTCAACACAAATGTGAGTGCTCTCTCTCCTGCTTTTGACTCTGCTGCCATGCACTAATTATCTCTATTTTAGTTTACAGGGAGCTCTACCAAGCAACCGACACCCTCAGTCAGCCAGTCCCTCAGCTCTATCCAGGCCCTCACCTCCAATGAAGAAGATACTTCCTCCATTGAAGAGCTGGAAATAAGAAACCTGGAAGACCCGTCACAGCGCTTATCCACACCCTCCACCAGCACAGAGACACACACCTCGGTGGGAGCTAGATCTAGAGCAGGCTGAGGTTCACAATCTGGTGGTCACTGCACAGACATGTATCTGCAGCAGGAGGAGGCAGGTTCAGCCAACCTCCCCAGCACTGGGGAAGAGGCATCTGTGAGGTCTGAGTCAGATGACAAGCTTCAGGATTCGGCCTTCCAACTCACCGTGGAGAGTCAGCAGAAGGTGGGGGAACATCATGCAGAACTGTTGGAAGCCCTCAACGGAGTGGCATGTGAGTTGGAGGAGTGCGTCCGCCTGATCTCTGCTGAAGTAGTGCCCACATGTGTGCATATGGCAGATGCCATAGACACCCTGATCCAGCAGAACACAGAGATGCGCGCAGACCTGCACTCCAGTGCGGTAGCCATGGGTGAGTTTCCTGCAGTAGGAATGCAAGAGGGAAACCGGGCATCTTCATGTTCCCACAGGTGCTTCTTCCCCTCAAGGAACCAGGCCGGGGCCTTTGGTCACCCAAAGGGAGGAGGAGCGCCAGCTGGACACCTCTGGGTTATCCCTCAGCAATCTCAAAGGCTGTCCGCTCCCTTCAACTCCCCTTTGTCTGTGACACCCCCCCCCCCCCCCCCCCCCCCCCCCCAACCACCGCCACTTAACCACCTCCTCTGTCACTGCAGAGGGAGCAGCTGGCCCATAGGGGTGCAACCTGGGCTCCTTCCTCCCCTCCTGGGCTCCTTCCTCCCCTCCTGGGCTCCTTCCTCCCCTCCTGGGCTCCTTCCTCCCCTCCTGGGCTCCTTCCTCCCCTCCTGGGCTCCTTCCTCCCCTCCTGGGCTCCTTCCTCCCCTCCTGGGCTCCTTCCTCCCCTCCTGGGCTCCTTCCACCTTCTGTAATGAGGTCAGGAGCTGAGTGGCCCTGGCAAAACCCAAACCGGGCAGCAGTAAGCAGGTTATTGCTAAGCAAGTGCTGCTTCCATTATTTTACTGATAATCAAGAATGGACTGATAGGACGGTAATTGGCTGGGTTGGATTTGTCCTGTTTTTTGTGCACAGGACATACTGGGCAATTTTCTATATCGCTGGGTTGATGCCTGTGTTATAGCTGTACTGGAACAGCTTGGCTAGGGGTGCGGCAAGTTCTGGAGCACAAGTTTTCAGTTCAATTGTCAGGGCCCATAGCCTTTGCAGTATCCAATGCCTTCAGCCATTTCTTGATATCACATGGAGTGAATCAAATTATTTAAGACTGGCATCTGTGATGCTGGGGACCTCTGGAGGAGGCTGAGATGGATCATCCATTTGGCACTTCTGGCTGAAAATTGTAGCAAATGCTTCAGCCTTAACTTTTGCACTGATGTGCTGGACTCCTCCATCATTCTAGATGGAAATATTTGTGGAGCTGCCTCCTCCGGTGAGTTGTTTAATTGCCCACCACCATTCACGGCTGGATGTGGCAGGACTGCAGAGTTTAGATCTGATCTGTTGATTATGGGATCGCTCTGTCTCTCACTTGCTGCTTATGCTGTTGGGCACACAAGTCTTCCTGTGCTATAGCTTCACCAGGTTTACACCTCATTTCTAGGTGTGCCTGGTGCTGCTCCTGGCATGCCCTCCTGCCACTGTTCATTGAGCCAGGCTTGATCCCCTGGCTTGATGGCAACGGTAGAATGGGGAATATGCTTGACCATGAGGTTACAGATTGTATAATTAAAAGCAAAATACTGTGGACGCTGGAAATCTGGAATAAACACAGAAAATGCTGGAAAAACTCAGCAGGTCTGACAGCATCTGTGGAGAGAAAAACGGAGTTAACCTTTCAAGTCTGTATGACTCTTCAGAGCTAAAGAGAAGTAGAAATGTGATGAAATTTATACTGTTTAAGGGGGGTGGAGCAGGTGAACCTGGGTGGAAAGCCAGCCGTAGGGCTAAGGAAAGATTGACAAAGATGTCATGGACAAAAAGACAAAGGGAGTGTTATGGTAGTGGTAAGGCTAAAGAAGGTGCTGAGAGTGGTGTAAAGTTAAGAAAGTAAAATGTGTTAGTAGCAGAACAAGAGTCAGCACTCTGTGAAAGAACAACATGGAACAAGCAACAGATGGCCCTTTGGGGGTCGGGGAGCGGGAGGGGGCGGTGGTTGGGGGAAAGGATCGATAAAAAGATAAGGGGATAAAACAATGAATAAAAATAAAAATAAGTGGATAAAAAATAAAAAATAATTTCAAAAAAAGGAGACCTAACAGACTCAATGTTAACTCTGTTTCTTTCTCCACAGATGCTGTCAGACCTCCTGAGTTTTTCCAGCATTTTCTGTTTTTATTTCAGGTTACAGATTGTGTGTGAGTATAATTCTGCTGCTGATGGCCCACAGCACCTCATGGATGATAATCTGGTCGAAACCTATCCCAGTTAGCATGGTGGTTGTGCCACACAACATGATGGAGGTTATCCTCAATGTGAAGGCAGGACTTCATCTCCGCAACAACTGTGCAGTGGTCTCTCCTACTGATACTCTCATGGACAGATGCATCTGTAGCAGGCACGTTGGCGAGGATGAGGTCAAGCATGTTTTTCCCTCTTGCTGGTTCCCACACCACCTGCCGCAGACCCTGTCGAACAGCTATGTCCTTTTAGGACTCAGGCAGTGCAGTCAGTAGTGGTGCTACCGAACCACTCTTGGTGATGGAAAATGAAGGCCCCCACCCAGAGTACATTCTGTGCCCTTGCCAGCCTCAGTGTTTCCTCTAAGTGGTGTTCAACATGGAGGAGCACTAATTCATCAGCTGAGGGAGGATGGTACCTAGTAATCAACAGGAAGTTCCTTTGCCCATAATTGACGTTATGCCATGAGACGTCATGGGGTCCGGAGTTGATGTTTGAGGACTCCCAAGGCAACTCCCTCCTGACGGTATCCCACTGTGCATGCCACCTCTGCTGGGCCTGTCCTGCCAGTGGGACAGGACATACCCAGGGATGATGATGCTGGTGTTTGGGACATTATCTGTAAGATATGATTCCATGAGGATGTCTGTCAGGTTGTTGCTTGACTAGTTTGTGAGACAGCTCTCCCAATTTTGGGCACTAGTCCCTGGGTGTTAATAAGGAGGGCATTGTAGGGTCAACAGGGCTGAGTTTGTCGTTGTTTCCGGTGCCTAGGTTGATGCCGGGTGGTCAGTCCAGTTTCATTCCTTTTTTGAGACTTTGTAGCAGTTTGATGCAACTGGATGGCTTGCTAGGTCATTTCAGAGGGCACTTAAGAGTCAACCACGTTGCTGTGGGCCTGGAGTCAAGTGTAGGCCAGACCAGGTAATGACGGCAGATTTCCTTCCATAAAGGGTGGGTTTTTACGACAATCGACAATGGTTTCATGGTCATCGTTAGACTTTTAATTTCATATTTTTATTGAATTCAAATGCCTCCATCTCCCGTGGCAGGATTTGAACCCGGGTCCCCAAGGCACTACCCTGAATTTACACTTTTACAACAGCACAATTCCATTGCCTCCCACATGCGGCCAGTGGGACCATTCTGGGACGATTCTGCTCATTGTCTACCTTTCACATCAGCTAGGGCACAAGTCATGTTGAGTACAATGTCCCCCTACTACTGTTTTAACAATGTACTTCAATTCCCAGACAGTGAAGAACATTCTGCAAAATTCTGATGTTTCATTTCTGCATTCACTGCCTTCTGTGCCTTTGTATTTGAATTAGTGGCAAGATGAGTTGGATTTAAAGAACAGAGGAGCTAAAGGCCCTACAAATTGTATCCTTGCAACCCCACAGATACTATGCATTAGTTACATATCTTTAATTTAATTCACTAGCATCATTGCAGCCTGTTTTGCCAAACTCCTGACTTTGTGCTTTTCTCCCCTGTACTGCGGAACAAAATTAAAAGTGAACAAAATTACATTTCCCATCTTATGAGTCAAGATCTTCCATACTTTGTTACCATCAGAATCTGGTTTGAACAATGCCGGCCAATCCCTTCCCAAGAAGATGAAAGCCTATTTTAATTTACTCATCATTTCACACAGCAACAATTTTTGATTCCACAAGTTCCACAGCTTGGTTCCAGGAATGAGGAACTTCAGCTATGAAGTAAGATTGGATAAGTTGGAATTCTTTTCCTTGGAGAAAAGAAGGCTGAGAGGAGATTTGATAGTTATTCAAAATCATGAGGGATCGGGACAGAGTAGATAGGGAGAAACTGTTCCCACTTGTGAAAGGATCGAGAATGAGGGTACAAATTTCCAGTAATTGGGAAAAGAAGCAAAAGTGATATGAAAAACAAATTTTCACACAGCAAGTGTATAGAATGCACTGCCTGAGTATGGTGAAGGCAGGTTTGATTGAGGCATTCAAGAGAGAATTAAATGATTATTTGAAAAGAAACAATCTGCAGGTTATGGGGAGAAGACAGGAAAATGGCACTAGGTGAAACGCTCATTCGAAAAGCCGATGCAATCAGGATGGGCCAAATGGCCTCCTGCACTGCAACAATTCTGTGAAATTGGAACAATTGGACATCTCACAGTGGTGTAGTAGAGAACACTCTTCTCAAGTGAATAGTTGGTACACTCTTGTGGTAATGTAACATGATCCTTAACCCTGCATTTATTCAGTGATTGTGGGAATGTGGGAATCAATGGAAAATTCAAAATAAAATTTATAGCACCGGAGAGTTTGGCACATAAGTTTTAAATTGTAACTGGTTTAAGGGCTAAAGTACTTGTCCAAGCAAAGGAAAAAAAATATAGAACTGAGGAATTAGCTTCATATAGAGCTGTGGTTTTTTAAAAAAAATCATTCCAGTGGCAGGAAAAAGAGATCGGGACAGAGAGACTCCCAGATTTTTACTTTCAGCCATCTGTAAATGAGGGGATAGCACTTAATAGTCTCAAATGGCTGCCTTAAAGGGAATTCAGTTAACAAAATGTCAGAGGGAAATGCACTTCCATTCACTTTATGACACATGATCCTGCATGCGTAGGGAAACAATATTTACAATGTGCTGGCAATTTCAATTCATTTTGGAGATGTACGACGAAGATTAATTTGTGGGATAGAAAATAGCAAGGGAAAGATGTCTAATGCTTCTCTCTAAAAAGGAGCTGTCTTGAAGTCAGAGGTGTTGGAGCCACCAGGCTTGCAAAGATTAATTGCCTTGCTGCTATTAAACCTAAAATTAGCTGGTGGGGGAACATCATGTAAAAGGTTGAAAAGCCATGAATTATTATTTTTAAGCTCTTACCTTTTGAAGATACTTTTCCCTCTTGCAAATGTCACTTGTGCTGAGCTAGGCGGTTGTGTAAAAGTTATGTTTTTTAATCATGCTGGACAAATTATTTTTTTGATTAATTTTTCCTCGCTTTTATCGTTTCTCAGTCTCTCAGCACAACTGCTGACCTGCACACCATCCTTTCTTCAAACACAGAATGAAATAAAGAAGGGAGAGGACAGGTGGATGAGTCGCAGGAGCCCCTTGATTTTGTGCTTGCTATAGAGCCCAGTGTAGCAGAAACATATCAAAGCATTGAGTATTCTGGTAACATACTGCAAAAGGCATTGCCCTTTACTCTCACTTGGTGCTGTATCATTACGAATACTTCCATCAAAATGCTTTTAACATCCTCTTTCCTTTCACATGGTGTAAACACTATAATGGAGGGTACTGCTGATGATCTGATTTTTGAATAAAACTGCATTTTAAAATGTTCTTTTTCAAGATAACACAAGATTTCCCCCATCCCCCAAATTTTTGACTGTTTTTGGAGTCCTCCCAACCTTCAGTAGCTTATCCAAGTGGCTAATCGTTACATTTGAATCTACATGGCCATGAGTGTTAGCAACCTGTTTCACTGGGGAATATCACTGTTAAGCCCAATTCTACTCTCCCTCAATATCCACATTTGCAGTTTTCAACATGGGCCAAATGGATATTGACCAGGAAGGGACCATGACTGATTTGTACATGCCAATTGTACAAGTTTCACATATATGATCTGAAGTTTCAATGCAGAGTCCACAGTTGAAAATCCGTGTTCCAGCCAATGCTGGTGAGGAGGGAGAGGCCTGCCCTTGCCTGCTACCTTAGTTTTTTCTTTGCTTTACCATGAGATGGCAAGTGTGGGGTGTCTGACAAAGGGCCTCTCCCTTGAACCCTCTGAGGTAAGTAATAAATTTTGTTTTTGGAGTTTTCTACAATTATTAATTTTTGAGTCTCTTCAGCTCTGATGTATATTCAGCCCATGCAAATGGCATACGTCAGGAAAACTCTGGGCAGTCCACTCAAATGCACAGTGCATATCTGGTACATTGGGCCTACTGTGTACCAAGTAGGGACCTGGAGAGCATAATTGTCCCTAATTTTTCCCACAAGAATTAGGAAAAAGCCTCACATCTTTTGCTACAATAGTCTATTATGCAAATGATGAAAATAGTGAGTATGTCTGCAACTGTATTCATGACAAGCCTGCTCTTTCACTGTGGCCACATGTCATAGATTCATACTCAGGGCTGTTTCTAGATGGTCAACTTTTTTTGAGGCTGTCAGCTTTTCCTAGTTTTGTGAGGTATGTAGTGCAACTTTGACAATAGTTTTGATAGAGGGCTTTCACTACTGCTATGGATGCTGGGATAGCTGCACTTCCATATAATTTTTCTTCTACTAGAGAATACAAGAGAAATGTAATGATTTACAGACACAATCCTTCACAATTCCAAGGTGTGGAAGGTAGAAGATCATAATCTGCTAAATGCAGGAGTGTTAGCAGTCTTGAAATTATTGTTAAATTGGGTTTAAAAAAAAATAGGTGGTCTTCCACTTTTGGTATATACTCAACTCTGTTTTACCAAATCCCATTTTTTGAAGCTCCTCTTCATCAAATAGAGAGGCAAAATGGAAGGCCTGCTAATTGATGTCACAAGGTTAAACATTTTTCCCCCTTAGTCTTTACTCTTTAAAAAAAGCTTTAAAGTTCAGCATTGTATATGGAAGGTGTAATATTAGCCAGTTAATAACAATCTAAGGTAATATATTTTGTTAGCATTCTTGGATTTTCCTTCATATCATTTAAATTTACACGGTTACTATTATACATGAATTTCAGACAGCTCAAGGTTGCACTTCTGGGTGGTTGTTTCTATCTGAACCTCAAAAGATTGGGCTAAATTTAAACCGTGGCACCATGAGGGAACAGGAAGTGGGCACCACTTCCACTCCCTTGCCTTTTGCTGGTTCCTACACGATTCCAGTTAACATTTAAAGTGCCTGCGGCATGCACGTGCGATCACACAGCGGAGGAAGCTTTATAGTGGTGAAACCCGCTGTCAGCTGACAATTCAGATATGGGAAGGCTACAAAAGAGCCTCCTGGACAAACAAGGAGGCTCTTCATCATGGCCACAACTTCCCTGTCCAACTTCATTGCCATTAACGTAAGACTTATTGAGAGCACAAAGGTGTCATGATGTTTTTCAAATTTAAGTTTCATTTGTAAATATTTCACATTACGTTGGTTTCACTTTATTCATGTGTGTATCATTGTTATTTATTGAGACCAGCTTGGTCAGAGAGATAAATGTACTGGCACGCCTTGTGGTTATCAAGCATTGATGGTTACAGGGGGATTAGAGACATTTCTTTATTGTGGAAGAAACAATGTTGTGTTTTTGCATTTAATCTTTATTGAATGCTCATGGTCATGTCCAGTGTTGTACTTGCCACTCTGTGGGAAATGACTGAACTTGCAGGCTCAGCTGACCTTTCTTTCTATGCATTGTAAAGAACATTGTCCAAAATCACTCGGGACAATTGAAGTGTTATAGGTGAACTCAAATCTCTATAAGGAGTCTGCCAACCAATACCCTAAGATGGACTTACATGTGGGTAGTACTGACACCACCCTTTAGGCCCCTTATTTTCTTACCTTGACCTACCGTTCCCACCACCTCCTAACACACTCAGGGTGACAGGCCTTTCCCACTTCACTCTTCCATGCCCCCAACCCCGCCCCACTCAATAACCTCTCTTGGATCCCTCTATCATTCCTCCATGTGCTGGCCCCACTTCCACCTCCCTCCAAACCCCACCATTGACCTGCCCTTGCAGGTCCCAAGCCTCCAAACAAGCTGCAATTCTCTTGCTCCCCTCCCTTGTGCCACAGAGTTACAAGGAAAACCGCTAACCTCAGACACGACTGTACAAAGCTGACTGTTGCATGCTGCCTTTAAATGAACAAGAGCTGGGTGACGTGAGATTCCTGGATGCCGCTGCTTTTATCAGGAAGGTAGGACATAATTACAAATGTATTACAAGAAGGAACTCGCCACGGGATGTCGTGAGGCCCGACCCACCACACACCTGCCACTTGAGTTAATCTGTAACTTTGAACCCGCCGCTGGGAAAGCTAAATTTCAGCTCCTGCCTAATTAAGCCCATCGCATTTCCTGTTCTTGCAGGCACTATGAAATCTCCCCATTCAATCTGGAAAGTATACTGTTCCCATTCCAGCAGGATAACAACCAGGACATTTTTGTAATAGCTTAACTCTCAATCATTTATTGTATAGACAAATAAGAAATTTAGTCACCACAGCACCAAATTGTTGGAATTAAGATTGCAAACAATTATTGTAAAACTAGCACTGGCAGAATTAGTTCTTCATATCAAGGGCTTTAATTGGCTTTAATGTAGCTTCTGGTAAGATTTATGAAAATATTCCAGCAGAAGTTTGTAGTAACAAAGTTACAATGCTTCTCATTAATTTTAAGTGGTTGAGAGTCACATTGATTTCTCCTTAAGTCCAACTTTTATTAGCGGAGCATGTATTTAAATAAAATAAAAATATTTTTTCCATCTTGAAGGCTGTTCGACACTATGCATTTTCCTCCATTTGATTGCCAACCTTTTCATAATATGCTACTAATGCCCTTTGCATTATCCAGAAGGAAGTATGATTTATGGGACGGGGTAGTCACAAGTTGCCGGATGAAAGAGGTTGTTATTGTCCAGCATTCTACACAGCTGAGAAATGAAGGTCATCCAAAGTGAATTGCGCAAGTTCAAGAGACAGGCAACACCTGGGACTTGAACATGTGCCCCAGTTGGGAGCAAAACTCTCAACCACGTATTCATGTATGTCAGTCATTAATGAACAATCTACGTTCTGTGCTCATCACTAAAATATCTGATTCTCTGGTGTCAGATTGAACTGTGTATGCCTAGTGAACACCTGATATTGGACATGATAGGATTTAAAGGCCAAACCAGCTTCTGAATATTAAAGATATTTTGCAGTCGGTATCACTATATAGTTTGATAAGTGATCAAGGATTAATATTTTACCACTAGGTGACTGCACTACATTTTGTAAATATATTTTATTTACAAGGCACGTACTAAAGACAAAATTGCAGCTGCATAAAATTGTACTAACTGTTCCTCCACTTCCACTCCTTCAGTCCAGTTTTAGGCTTTTGAATGTTCGACTTTGGCGTGAGTGAATACTGTTAATTCCTATACTATTCCAGTGGGGCACGACCCATCAGCTATGTATTCATCTAGCTGAGTACCACAACTGGCAACTCCAACTGTTGGCTCTCATGAAAAATGGCATATGTTTTACAGTGTTGGATGATTGATAGTGTCTCATTTCTGCATTTCAGTTTAAAATAACAGTACTTATCATTAAAAAAGTAAAATGTTGAAATTGTAACAGCTTCCTTTCTGTCATCATCAAATAATTAATTATTCACCCAGAAAACCCACGACTGTTTGGCATTAAAAGATCTATTATTTGTGACACTCCTATAATACACTACAGCTCGAGAAGGACAGTATTATTTCGTATCAATGGCTCTGCACTATCACTTACACATGCAAGGGAGGTGTTTGGAAGTGAGCAGCTCCACAGTATTTAAGAATAGTTTATTAAGCTGAACTGTAAGCTGTATGTAGAAGAGGGCTTGAGATTGACATGTTTGGGATTAGTTCGGCCCTACATTTTTCAGAGGTCGTCTCCATGGATCTCGGAGGCTGTGAAATAAATGGGCCTTGCTTTAGCAGCTGGCCAAAAGTATGAAACCAATACATAACGTTTAATTCCACTGTCTGCATAGGGAGAACACAGATTATTCAGTTCTTTGATTAATACAGGAATGAGCTTCTACTTGACTAAAACTATTGTGCTCTATTAATCATTTGACCTCTATTTAGAATAAAAGGTTTTGGAAGGGAAAAGAGAATAATTTACATTACAAAAATACTGTCTCAGTACATCCTGGACATCAGACCAGCCATAGGACTAGAGAAGAAGGAAATGATAAATCAGTGGTTAAAGAAGAAGTCTCCCTGTCGAGACGTCTTTTATAAATTAAACATTTACAAAGAATTAGGATTCCCCTTAGCATACTTTTCTTCCTGTTTGTTTCTGCTGATTAAAATATGTACATATATTTTTGTTTAATTAGTGAGAGTTCACTGGTCTCATGGGGATTGTGGGATAGAGGCAGCATTTGACAAGGAGCAGCTATTGGGTTTGACCATTGCATAAGAAATTAACTATCAGACACTCTGGATTAATATGTTTGGTGAATCCTGGGTTACTGAATAAACCTCTGATGTTGTTAATTCAGCTGTTTCACACTGTCAGCCTTAATACCTCCTCTCCACCAGTTTCCCTTATGATGTCATCATCATTTAAAACAAAATAGTGGATAAATCGACAGCAGAAATAACCAATCAATACTAATTACATTTCTTACTAATAATTTGTTTTCTTTTATAGTAGATTGTGGATGTGTTACCCTTTAAATACTAGATGCAGAGCTGTGCCAATCCTGTTTCCCATGCCTGAGTTACTGACTCTCTGATATCACAATGGTTTTATGTGAATGATTGGGAACAGAGTGACAGGGATGATTCTAACACTCGGTGCTATGTAATGAGGATAGACTGACAGAATCTGCCTTGTTGACGTTGGGGAAAAAAAAGATATGGCGTGATTCGGGTTTTTAAAATGCCGCAAGGTAGGGATAACGTCGATGCAAGCAGGTTATTTAACTTAAAATTTGATTGTAGGACTAGAGCACACGAGTACAAAATTGACAAGCCTCAAGCAAGACTAGAGATTAGAAAAAATTGCTTTTTCCCCATAGAGTTGTAGATATGTAGAACAGATTCCTATCAAAACTAGTGAACATTATGTTGATTAAATCCTTTTAAAAAGACCAGGACAAAATATCTAATTGTGAAAGAGATTGAATTTACAAGAATATGTATAGGATCAGATAATAACAATTCTTGGAATTGTTGTATAATGGGTCATGTTTTCTTGGGACTAACGGAGCAGGTTAGGGCACATGAATGGTAGTTGGATATCCTGGAGTTCTGCTCAACAGCCTTTGGACTCAAATAAAGGTTACACTGAATTTTCTTTTCATGGAAATGCTCTGAGTGGTTATTTGGCTCTCACAGCAGATTGAATAACTTGAGAATGCGTAACTGTATAAGTCATTTCTGCCCCATTGGAAAGAGTGGGCTTAATGGAGCATGTGGGCTTTTTCATACATGCTCCTCACTTTTATTATGATTCTCATCCTAAGTGCTTTATTGATATATAATAGAACTGCCACTGCAATGTTATTACTTTGTATATGTTAACATAACATTGCATGCAGCTAACGAGTTTGTTTCTGGTATAACTCTGGCCCAAGCCAAGGTTTTCAATGTTACAACACTATTGCCGAGTTACTATTACTGTATTAAACAGAACTGCTGACTCATTTGAATGTACAGTGTAACAGTTCATGCTTTAAGTGTCTGACACATTAAATGTTGCCCCTTCAGCTTAATTCCAACTGAGGCAAGTTAGAAATGCAACATTTATCCCTTAGTCCTTTCTAGAGAAATCGTACTTATCTCAGTTTAGTTGCAGAATGTATGATAAAAGTAATCAAAGTATGAAGGAGTACTTTTACTATGTTAAAAGCACAATATAAATTTATATAGAAAATACATATAAAGCACTTCATATTTAAATGCAAGTTGATTTGTTATACTTCATGTAGTGGCAAACCAAGAGGATGCAAGACTATCCTTTTCAGGGAGTTTCACGTTGCTTCTCTCTGGGTTCTATTTATGGTCTGGATCCCAAGGTTTATTCTGCAACTCGATCATCACTACAATGCAGCAACTGCTTTGTCATAATTCTTAGCTAACAGTGTAAGCACACATGTAGTTGAACGTTTTACAATCCATTCAAGCTCTAGAAAGACACTGTTAAGGTTCACTAACCCTCTGCTGTGATACAGATTTGCAATGTATGAATTTGCCCCCATGATTTTCAGTCACACTGGCACTATCAATAAGATGGGTAGAAAGGAAAAAACATTTATGTAGACTAGGAGATAAACTAGGATAGCGAAACATGTTTGTTATCTTGGCATTATAACTGATAACCTGAGCGTATTTATAATGGTTGTGATTGCATTGTTTCATTTCTCATGAAAACACAGAAATATTGGTAGTAAGAAATAAAGAAGAATGACTCTGAGGAAGAGAAGCAGGTAGCCAGCACAGGCTTTCAGTTGGTGAGAAGAGCCTGTGCTCTGATCCACTACCAGGTTTCTGTGGTCCTTGTTGCATCGGTATGTGTGCTCCTTTAACAACATGAATTGTAATCCTATTTCAACAAGTTTAATATTTTCCAATGTCTGACATGGGGTTTTTCATATTCACTACTCATGGAATGTTGTATTGCAAATGATGCTTCTTTGATGGATTTTTTTTCTTTTTCTGCAGTCTGTTCTGCTATCAGCACCAATTAAAAGGGAAGGGGAATCTCCTACAGCGTCGCCTCTCTCTGCAGATGACACTCATCATTCAGACAGATACCAGGTGGGATTGGGGATAGAACAGTATCCATTGCCTGTTGTAAGAACCCAGAATTCTTATGCATATGTGGGCAATGTTCCAACTATTTTGATTTTTTTTTAGGGGGAAGAGATGTCACTATCAGGAAATCTTTTTAAAAAGAACCTCATCAACAAGACTCAATTTATATTGTGTGTCACCAATAGGATTCACTTTACAATAATTTAAATGGGAAGTCTCATCATCAAGGCCCGTTTTAAGTAAGAATTTTCAGAAGTGTGATCCCTTTTAAAAATCAAAGCCTGACAGTGAGTGATGATGAAAGTAGAAAGTGATCCCAGAGTGAGTATTCTGGGCAATGACCTCAACATGCAATTATTATGTAAAAAAAATCAAAATAATGTGATTTGTCCTGAAATGTTGCACAAACTTCATTGCGTTAGTCAAACAACACCTTTGAAGAATCACTGGTAACAAGTGATTGGTTTGACATTAAATCAGTCTGAAGGGCATTCTTTTCCACTTTCCAGGAGCTTTTACTTAAGTGATAGGCCATTAAAAAATAACGGTTTTTTTTGTGGTAGAATTCCATTATTAGATAAATATATCCTAGCCAAAATGTTTGAGAAATTGTTAATAATGCCATCTCCCCCAAAGAACGAACAACACAAGTTTTAAGTTGTGTGAGCTCGAGGCAAAGGACATCACGTTATCAGCTTCAGTTGCTTGTTTGATCTTTTTTGAAGAGCTGGTGATGGTAACCTTTTCAGAGTTGTTCTGCAAGAGTATAAGCGTCAATGATCACAGACTCACTCCGTGAAAAAGATAGCTGGAAGAGAAACGGGCAGCTCCATGGGATCATTCATTTTGATGCCTCGACATGATGTGCCATGGCACAGTTGGAATTTAATTTGTACTCATGATTTCACTTGTAGTTAGGTTATCAGTTGGCCCGTACCATCATATGCAAGGGTTGGGGTAAAGTAGTATCCATTACATCAAGCATCCTGTGCTGTTTTGAACCAAATTCTTATGGTTAAACTGATAGCAACATTGAGGAGTTGGGAATGGGTTTCCTTGGACACTCCCAGTGGCGGGATCAAAAGCAAAAAAAAAAGAGGTTTGCAGTCGAGGAAAGATTCTTTTAACTGAGGAATTGCAGGAATGCTTACACGTACCACATTTTCTATTTTTTTTGTAACTAGTAAAACAATAAAAAAAAAGTTATTCTAAGAAAGGCATTATGGAAAATTCCAGTTGAGCTAAAAAGCCCTAATAAGCTTAAGAAAACTAGGTCAATAAAAATAACTATTATAATTAAAACAAAGTGCTTTAACATAGGTTGGCTCTGAACAGCAAATGACCAAAGTTTTCTTGATTTTTAATTATAGCATATAGTTTAAAAATAAACAAAAAAATCTTTAAACATTTATTTTCCAATTTCTCTTCTAACTCAAAAGCTTTAACTTGTGCTGATATGTTGTTCCTCAGACATGGATAGCTCCTCTTTACCCTTGAACAAGCAACCATTCATTTGTTAACTTGGGTGGTGAGTTTTGGCAAGCTATTCAATCACAGGGACCATCATAGCCAAATCTGATTTCAGCTGGAGTTTACACACACATGCTTGGATAATGACCAAAATCAGGTTGATTTATTCTTCCAAAGAAAAAAAGTAATAACAATTAGAGCAAATAACAATGATGATAAAGTGATTATTTTGGTGGGGACAGAAATTGTTCCACTTGTCTAACTTTAGTGTGTCTACAAAATGTATGAACTAAGCACAGAATTATGACATTTTTATCTGAACAGTTTTAACTGTCAAATAAAAATAAGAAAATGCCTCATCATTTGAGGCATCACTATCACTAAAATAATGTTAATTTTCCTGTTTGATTTGAAAAATAATGATTGTTCAAGTAAATTTAACACACTTTGCCCATTTTTTGCAATTAAAATTTTGAGTAAATGTTTAATCTCTACCCCTTGCGTAATGATTTATTTGTTCCTGTTGCATGTCATGAATGCTTTTAAAAGAAATGAATCAATGTTACTAAGAAGTGTTTTCTCCTTTTGCCATTGCCTAATCTGTGCGAAAACCTGTGTTTGAGTCTCCAATCCATGCTGCTGAAAATTGCACAAGGCTATAAGCTTACATTTTTCTTACCTCAAGTGCACATCAGATTCAACTTATACCTCAGATCAAATGTTTTAGGTAAAGATTGGTAGCGCCAAAGATGAGAGACCCCTAAGTATTTACATGGGTAATGCTGCAGTTTAACCAGCTAAGGCTCATACAGCCTACCAGCACACACATTAGTAAGCTTCCTGCTACTTCACCATTGAACAGCAGCTTAAAAAATTATGTGGAGCTGAGTGAAAAGAATCCCTGCCCCACATATCTACCTCTCCAAGTTCCATTGATGAGCTGGACTGGCTGGTCAATTATCAACTGCCCTGAAGCCTGCCAGGTTTAGCATCAATCTTACTGTGTGTGCCCAAGGGTTTAATTTGGTTCCAAACTTCCATTGCTGGATAAAACATCTGGGAGATACCTCAACACCAAAGAGATCTCACCATGCAGCCATCTTTACCCAAAAGCAACCCCATTTACCCCTGCGATCCCCTCCCCATCCAAAGGAGGACAATCTGCGTAAGCAGACTAACTTTCTATTGTATTGCCTAATTAGAGTAATTTAGAATATGATCCTGCAAAATTGTGTTTTTATTTATTTCTGTTGTTGCACTTGCCTTCTTCCATGATTGTAAATTCAACGAAGTGTTAATCTCTTAAAGTCGAATCATTTTGCTTTGCTTTTATTGATATTTTATATAAAAATATTTGTTGCAGTGCATTGTAAATGTGTAACAAATAATAGATGTAATTAATACTGAAACTGTTATTCATCACTGAAATCACACCTTGGGTGAGATTACACTGTTTTAGAGATATATAGAATGTCACATATATTGCCAGTGAAGAAAAAACTGAATGACAATTCTATTCCAGAGCAATCACACATACAACAAGTGAAGAGGGCACTTTGTAGAGCTTATACCTCTGCCACGTTGATAACTCAATGTTATTACAATTATGTAGCTCTTCCTCAAGGCTTTTCCCTGCCAGGTTGATGCTGTGCAACCACAAAGCTGAAAAAGAAAATATGTTTTAAAGAGCTTCAGTATCACTGAGGAGGCTTCAGGCCAATCCACATCCAACAACCTGCTCTGAAAACTCTGCCCACATTTTGACAGCTGTGACAAATTCCACCACAGCAGCTAAGACGATCAACAATATTCCAAATAAAACAACCTGCAGCATTAAAAAAAAAACAGTCAATTTGCCTTATCCCTCACTGTAAATGGACCCTTATGGAAATTCCAAGATCTGGATCCAGATCTGCATGTTTGCCAAAAACTAATCAGTTCTTCTTTGGGTTGTAGCCTATTTGTGTACCAATTTTAATTGAAATCCATCCTTTAATTTTTGACAGACAAGCAGACTAACAGTGAAAACATTACCTCCACCTAGAGAGGCAATAATTGGCAAAAGACTAGATGAAAAATTATTAGAATTTGTTTTGCATGATGAGTAGTTGTTATATTTCAGAAAGCTAGCTGGTAAAGGACAGAAATGAAACCAGAGTTACACATTACAAATATATATATATCTTAACCCAACAACCAGAATTTCAATTTGTTCTGTTTTCTAGGGGCACAAGTGAATATCCCAGTTAACGGCCATTGCTTGCTTACCATTAATTACAATTAATATACAATTAACTGTGATTTGGAAGGTACTGCTTGAAAGGGTGGTGGAAATAGATTCAATAGTAATTTTCAAAAGGAATAGAATTGAAGGGTTTTAAGGAAAAATCAGGGGAGTGGGACTCATGGATAGCTCTTTCAAAGGCCAGGCACAGACATGATGGGTTGAATGGCCTCCTTTGGTCCAGTATGCTCTGATTCTCTTCCTACACAGAGAAAGAAAAAACCTTGTGTGCATGAATTAATTGGTGTTTGAGTATCTCAGCAAGTGAATTATTGGATCCTCACCTCTTCTAATTATAAATAGTTTGGATAATTGACATTCTCCTGTAGTTGATGAAAATGTGTGTTTTACTGTGTTGTGCTACCATTAACCTCTCATGCAGAAGGGTCAAAATATCTAAGAATCTTCTCTCCATGAGACTCTCTTTCACCTGTTGTCTTCCATCTCATTTCTGTTTGCTTTTAACAAGTTTTTTTCCCTTCAGGTTTTTCCAACATGAGTTCACTATCAGGGAAAAATAATTACTTGTTGCTCAGTTGTTATTAAGAAGCCTTAACACCTTCTCAGAGCAACTTGAGATGGTCACTAAATGTGGCCTTGCCAACATTTTGAGGACAAACAAAAAGGTATTGATGCTTATGGGTATTCTCTCTCTGCACCCATGGGCACATGATGCTGAAGTTGTGATTTTTACAGGTATGCCTGCAAAATAGTTGCAATAATTTATGCCAAGTAGTGTATAACATGCAAGCTATTCCCACTCTTGGAATACCACACTGCCGTTGTTGTAATTATCCTTCATATTTTAGGGCATGATAAGTGCTGCACCCTCTGTTCGACATTACATCATCACAACGTTGCACTTTGCTGGAGTGCCTACCCACAAAAAGATTAATTTAAAAAATTAGTATGGTATATGTTGCTATCAAAAATGATTTAGAAAACTGTTGCAGTCCACTGGAGCAGTGTGCAACATCATCTAAACTTCATCTAAAGTTCCTCAATTGAATCTTGTAATTTACTCAGATTAATATCAGTTGATCTGTAAAACAAATTGAAAACGAGTTCATTTTTCTTTCCATTTAAAAAAAAAGTCACATCATTTTAAAAGCTACTTATTGCCCACTGACAAATCTGAGCTACCCTTTTACCAGTTCCAATGACTGGGTATCAGTACAGTGAAGAATTTTCAAACCAAGGCACTCCTTTAACAAGTTGCAGTGTTTTTTTTTCACTTATTTCTAAATCTGATCAAAAATTGATTTTGTTTGCTACGTGTTTTCAATGCAGAAAATATTCTAAATCAATTCTGTGCAATGATTTGACAAATGAATGATCTGGTACAAAAATCAGCCACTGATTCATAAGCTTTGGTTCGAAAAGCAGACTGCGATGACGGGGTTGAAATCCAGACACTTCGCGCTTCAATGCTAGTTTGCTGCCACCTATCGGCCGATGGGCCGCACGTGCGCCTCGTACTTTGCACTTTCACCTTTCGCTCTCCGGTCACGTGACCCAGCTGTTTCCAAGGCCTGGTGTAAGCTGAGCAAGATGCCGCCTCTTGGTTTGAATCTAATGACATCCTCTCTGTTTCTGTGATCTGCCCGGATCGGATTATAAAGTTGCAAAGTTTCCTGGTGCTACATTCATGCCAAGTAATATTAACAGGTTATCCCACTTTAATCCTGCTATGGACCCAGCAGTAATGGAGGATACAGAACAGACCAATGGCAAGGAGGAAGTAGGTTTTGTTTACATCCTGTACAGTTAGGCATTAAGAGAATCCACTGCAATCTATCTGCTTCAGGCATATTTTTCACAGATATTCAAACATAATCTGACAGTTTAAGTGCCTCTTGTTTATTTTTCACCTTTCTTTTCTATTTCTCTTTAGACATTTTTGCGAGTAAGGTCCAACAGGCAAGCAAGGCTGAATGGTAAGGTTATGTTGACTGGTAACGCAACTTTCAAAATATTGATTTGGAAAGAGGGAGGGGGGGTTGGAATCAAAGTGACATTTAGGGAAAAAAATCCAGATATATGTTTGACAGTGTTTTCCATATTCCTGAACTTTCTGTCATAAGCGCCTAATAATCAAACTTATTAAGTAACTTTTTGTCTATTTGTTCTGAGTGGGAGGAAGCAACGCACGACAAGTTGCAGTACTAGTACCTAATAATGTAAAGTTTCAATATCAGCACCTTTTTATACATAACATTTCTTCTAACCTTCGTTCTGCTGTTATATTTACTTTTATTTGTATTTTGTTATTTTTAAACATATCGATAAACAAAATCTTGCATTTAAGTAGCACCTTTGATGTGACGAAATGTCCCAAGGTGCTTCACAGGGACATTAGTAAAGAAAATTTTGACAGCAAACCACAGGAGATACGAGGGCTAATGACCAAAAGTTTGATCAAAGAGGTAGATTTTAAGGAACTTTTTAAAGGATGAAAATGAGATGGAGAGGTTGTAGGGAGGGAATTCTAATAAATCATGTCGTTTCCTTGTAATTATCTCTGCAGCGTGCTTTTGGCATTGATACCTATGCTGTTAACAAGGGCTATCCCAAAACAGAATACAAGCACCATCATCAAACTCTCAGTGCATACTTTAAAATTGCCAAAACAACACCTTGGCTATTGTGGAAAGATATCAGTGAAATCTCTTAGGATTTAGGTAACAGTTATAAATGAGCTGGGCTTTGCCCTTCTGGTGTATGAGCCTGTTGATTGGATCATTGTTTTATAATCACTCACAGCAACACCGTCTCATTTCTAGTTTTTCTGACCTACCTTCTGTAGTGGGTACTAGGGCTGTGAATTAATTACAGTTACCTTCCGCAGTTTAAGGGTCTCTTAGGGTTTTTTGGAGTTCATTGTTTTTAACAAGTGAATAAGGCTGCATGCACCATTCACTCTGGTCAGAACAGTCTGAGTTCATGCTTGCACCCCCGTCATGTCCTAAGTAGGTGCCCCTACCCTCCTCTCCTTTCATGACTTGAGTTGATGCCCCCCTCCTGCCACAACCTGTGTTGGTGCCTACCCCACCCCTGTCACATCCAGAACCGGTGCCCACCCCTCACCACTCCTCCCACCCCTGTCATGTCCTGAATCGATGCCTCCCTCACCAATCCCTCCCCCACCCCCCCCACCACCGCTGTCATGTTCCGGCTCGGTGCCTCCCTCTCCGCCCCTATCATGTCCCAAGTTAGCGCTTCCTCCCCCCACTCCCCACTCTTGTCGCGTCCTGGGTCGGCGCCCCCCTCGGCCCTGTCGCGTCCCGGGTCGGCGCCCCCTGATTAGAGAATTTCCTGAACAAGCTCCGTTTATTCTTATATTGCTTTTCCAGGTTTGGGAAAATAGGAATAAAAGGATTTTATAGTCTGGATTGGTTTTTCTGGATGATGATATCAGCAATATAACACAACTTGAATCAGTTAGATGTTGTAATTGTATTTATTAAATATTTGATTTAAATAGTTGCTTGGTAGTACAGAACTTGAGTATTGCTGAAAAAAGACACGTTGAAGCTTTTCATCTTGCACTCATCAGGTTTCTTGCCAAGCGTCCTGATGAATGCAAGATGAAAAGCTTTGACATGTCTCTTTTTTCTGCAATATTTGAATTAAGCCAGGATTAGCAGCTTAAAAGTTTTAATTGTGAGATTTAATTGCTTTGATTTTTTTTACTGCCCTCCAACCCTTGTGGCTATTAATGCTTAATGAGGAACTTGAAAGACAGTTTGCTATATTCTTTTATTTACTATATCTGTTCAAGTTTAAATTTCTCATTGAATATTGTGGTCAGATATGTAGAGAATAAGATACCTACACGTGAACAGAAAACAGTAAATTCATTGAGAGATTGAAGCAATATCATAATCTGTGAACCAATTTGGAGTAGTTAATAACAGGCAGTGAAATGTTTTTGATACTTGAAAAGAATCATGAACAGTTTATGTACATTCGTTCTTTAATTTTCTCTGTCAAGTATTTGATTGTTGAAGTGGTTTTTGGGGGGAGTGGTTGTCAATACTGCAGGCCACTGGACCTTTTATGATTGTTACTGAGAATTGAGGGTGAAGAGCCACATGAAAGAAAAAAATGAGGCACAAAATTTTCCTGCCAGCTAAAATAATGTTGGTTAGTCGACACAATGGGCCGAATGGCCTTCCCTGTGCTGTAAATCTTTCTATATTTACTCCACTGACACAAACAGCAAAAGTAGCATTGGAATGGTAAAAGAGCAAAGAATTGACAAAGATAGCCCCTTTTGAGTGACACTTAGTTGTAAACAAGACAGCTCTGATTCACGCGGTCTGTTATGATGTACAGGATTCTGCAAGAGGCTTTCATGTAATTGACGTCCATATTGAATGATTATTAATAATTAAACTGCATGTTCCACCTGCAATAATCTGTAGTTGGCTGTTGGAGATAATCCGGTCTGTCTGTCTTATTTAATATATATATTTCCATCATTAACTTTCATTCTCCCCAATTGTAACTATAAAAGTGCTACGTTTTGAACTGACAAAGTTAAGAATAATGTGAATTTAACTCCACAACTAACAAATTTCAAATATATTCCAGGTATTGAATTTTTGTTTCATTCATATGCATTTAGTTTCATGTTTCTTCATTCCTCTGTAGAGTACCGGAATTAGACAGCACCACTGCCGACAACCCCCTCACCCCTTCTCCCCCCCACCCCCCATCAAAATCAGGATAACTGTCACTGCTCTACCAGTGTAATGGAATTGCAGAATTTGCATAGGGAGGTTAAGGGTTGCAGGAAATTTGCAAAAGCCACTGTAGGAAGCACCTTGCACACTGCTGTGGAGTGGACGAAGTGTACTTGCACACTTATTTGGGGTCATTCATGACTTCATCTCAGCAGTCAGTTCGCAAGTAGTGTACCCATATTACCTAGATGTCCTGTATTACTTGAAAAATGAGGTAGTACAGGGAAGCGTGAGCTGATGTGAGAACCTACTGTTTCCCAACAGTTCAAACCTTGGAAGAGTGTAGGAGAGACTGAGACGAGTGGAACCTTCTCAGAAAATGCATCTTCCTGCTACTGAAACTACCTGTATGGAGCTGAATAGTAAAAGGCTGTTTTTGAATTGATTTATAGGGCAGAATTTAAATATTGTGATGGGGGTCTCGCCTGCTGGCTGGAGAACCAGCGGAAACCCAAAATCGCCTCTATTTGGAAGGCTTGCCAGTTTTAAGTGTTCCTCAGGCACTTAAGTGGCTAGTGTCAGTATCCCCTGGATTAAGGATCCTGGGGGCAGAAATCAGAGATCAGAGGCTGTTAGCTCTCCATTGCCATCAGTGCCACTGGGAGTGGTGGCAACAGCCAGTAATATACTCACCAGAGGCCCAGGATCAATGAGGGATCCCAGGCCAAAGGTGAGTGAGGGTGCTAAGGGAGGGAGATCACTTTCACGGCGCCCCCTTGCCACTCCCCACACACACACACACACACACACACACACACACACACACACACACACACACACCCCACCCCCCCCACCCCATTGGTGGGTTTGTCGATCGGGCACTGAGTGGAAGCCTGCAAGCTAACTTGAAATGGTTTTCTTTTCGGGCTTCCAGCTTGGTGACATGCCTGCCTGCACCTGGTTGAATACCAGCGGCTGTGGATTGAGGCCCTTAAGTCAGCATTTATTGTCCATTTATGGGCCTCAATTAGCATCTGGGAAGAACGTCCATAAACCTTTTTACCCCGGACTTAATCAGACGAAAGTGAAAAGGTAGTAGGGTCCCCAGCCCATCCCCTCTAGCCCAATTAAATGCCCCACCCAGCCTCCAAACACAATGCCCATCATTAAATTCTGCCCATAGTTGCTCTACCTGTTAGAAGGGTTTCATTTTGGGTACCAGAGTATTTGCAAAAAGTAACTGAATATATATATATCATGCTGGAACGTGCTTTATGTTTTAAATGGTGCATTTATGCCCATAATTTTTCCATGGGTGTTGAGTTTATAAGTAAGTTCTAGCTTTTTAATATCTTCATTAGCAAAATGAGCATAGAGCAGTCTTGGAACTGAAGCTCAGAATCAATACTAGTGCAGATATTAAATTCGGCTGTGTTTTTAACTACAAATCATATGTAATAATATATAGAAATGTGTTATTTTCTTAAACATTTTCAGTAATGCTCTGTAATTAATCTCATAGCATGAGTATTGTTATAAGTCAATGATGCAAAATTGACTGGATTTCTTAGCAATTTTGACAGGAAGTGGTAACATTAAAATGAACTTGATCATGAAGAATATCCCCACCAGATAAGATTAAAACAATATAGTTTGAAAAATAGGAAATGCCCTATAATGATTACATAATATGCTAACACAGTGGCTGAAGCCTGTTATGAGGTATGTGGTAACATAATCAAGGGCACAGTTGATGTCCAGACAATGAAGCAGGAATGGTTCATTAATCTCATTTTAACCTGTGTTGCATCATTGAAAGGTCTCTGGCCAGTAAGTGTATTGAATAAAATCAAAATACATTAGTTGCTGGAAATCTGAAATAAAAAAGAGAAAAAGCAGGAAGCACTCAGTAGATCAGGTGGCATCTTCAGAGAGAGGAAGGTAAAGTTAATGTCTCATGCATGGTTATTAATCTAAAATACTAACCTTCCTCTCTCCACAGATGCTACCTGAGTTACTGAGTGTTTCAAGCATTTTCTGTGTTCATTGCAGTTTATGGAATAGTTGTATTTCCTGCCCATTTTGAGTGTTTTGGCCGATTGTGCCCAATGGCAGACTTATCCCATTGAGTTATATGATTTAAACTGAAGTGCCATTGCATTGTTTTAGTTTGATGAAGCAGTCACTGAAAACAACACAAGTGCCACCTCCTCCTTTGCATTATTCAGTTGGATCATTGGCTGCAGGAAAATTGTGTGGCTCTGATGTCCATTCTATAATGTGAAACAAATGCTAAGGAGAATTACCTAAATTTCTTTTCATTCTGAGATGGTTTTCACTTTAAACAGGCAGACTTCTGTAAAGGTCTGGGTTGTCAATGTGAAGTGCATTTTCCTTTATGTACCCAAGTGCTTACTTTATATTCATTAGATCTTGGAATCATCCCTCTTCAAAGTATATGCCTTTTTGCAACACCAGTCTGGCATATGTGGGGGAAGGGCAGTCCTTGCCTACCATGCATGGTAGCAGCCACTGTTAGATGATGCTTGCTTCTTAATGTAAAGAATCTCTTGTCAAGTTGTTGTAACTAAATAATTGGCTGTGTGGATATCAGGCTTTCACTCAGATGCCCAGATTTTTATTCTGTCTCAAACCTTCCGCTCCGCTGCCAGAATAAGTTACAGGATCTGACAATTGCTAGCGTACTAAGGGCATCTACTGGTAATTGAAGCTGATTGATGCCCCTGGTATGGGCTGTACTATTAACAGTTCATATGTCCTTGGATGGTGATACCTATCTCTTTCTCTTTTGCATCAAGCAATCTATATAATAAAGAAACTGGTACAGTTGTGTGCACTTTGTCATGAAAATCACATTTGGCATGGACTTAGGAAATGTAAATGGATGCATTCTAGGTTGATCTCTTGGTAGTCATTGCAATGCACAACAAACAAAAAAATCAGAAAACAAAGCCACACTTTCTGCAGACCCATAATTCACCTTCCCACAAATCAAATAGGGTTCTGATTTCTAGCTTTTAATAGCAGTTATTCCTTTAGTGAACTTAACCAATGTTTACTTAATATCAGATCAGTTTAGTAGCTTTAAAAGGGCATATTTACCCTTACTGTAGAATATGGACTGTGGATTACCTTGAGGGATATTTTGAGGCTTTTCACCTAGTAGGACCAGGGCATTGGTGTCCCAAAAATGGCAGAGAATGACCTAAGAGCCAACGATTGTGGACTTTGTTTGAAATCATAGAAATTTACAGCATGGTCCATTGTGTTCATGTTGGCTGACAAGTAGCCAAGCAGCATCATTCCACTTCCCAGCTCTTTGTCTATAGCCTTGTAGGTTATGGCACTTCAGGTGCATATTAAATCCTTTTTTAATGGTATAAGGATTTCTGCCTCTACCCTTCTTTCAGGCAGAGTGTTCTAGATCCTCACTATCCTTGGATAAAAGAATATTTCCTCAAATCCTCTCTAAATCTCCTATTCTTACCCTAACCCTATGCCCCTTGGATTATGGACCCCTCAACAAGGGGAATAGGGCTTTTCTATCCACTCTACTTAGATCCCTCATTATTTTATACACTTCACTTAGGTCTCCTTTGAGCTTCTTCTGTTCCAAAGGAACAAACCCGGCCTATCCAATCTTTCCTCATAGCTAAAATTCTCTGGTCTAGGCAACATCCTCGTAAATCTCTGTACCCTCTCCAGTGAAATCACATCATTCCTATGGTGCGGTGATCAGAAGTACACACAGTATTCCAGCTATGGCTTAACAAATGTTTTGTACAGTTCCAGCGTAACCTCCAAGATCTTATATATTCTGTACCTCAGCTGATGAAAGCAGGTATCTCGTATGCTTTCTTGACCACCTTATCTACTCCTCCAGCCACCTTCAGGAATTTGTGAAAATGCACTTCAAGGTCTCTCTATTCCTCCCAACTTCTCAGTGTCCTGCCATTTATTGTGCATTCCTTATTTTGTTAGCCTTACCCATGTGCATTCTCTCAATTCTCACGATTGAGCTCCATTTGCTTAATCCAAAACATTACGCCTCCAGCAGTGCTATGCTCCTGCAGTACTGGACTGAGGTATCAGCCTTTGTTATTTGCAGTTGAACCCATGATCTTTTAGTTCGGAGGTGCTGTCACTGAAGCAAAGCTGATAGTTATGTTGGCTCACCTTTGCCTTTAGCTTTGGTAACAAGGAAAACTTCAATTCTAATACTGCTGACTTATTGCTCTCTGTTGTGTTGCTATGGAAGTGTTGAGCACAGGGCAAGTGGCTTTCCAGGGAAAAGGAGAGAAAGTTCCCTGGGGGTTGGCGTTGGGACCCTTTCTCTTCCTCAGATATATCAATTATCTAGACTTTGGTGTACAGAACACAATTTCAAAATTTGTGGATGATACAAAACTTGGAAGCATTGTGAACTGTGAGGAAGATAAGGTAGAACTTCAAAAGGACGTTGACAAGTTGATGGAATAGGTGGACAAGTGGCAGATGAAATTCACTGCAGAGAGGGGTGAAGTGATTTGTTTGGGTAGTAAGGATGTGGAGCGACACTGTAAAATAAAGTGTACAGTTTTAACGGGGGTGCAGGAACATGTTAAATGGGTCCAAGCCAGATAGTGAAGTACAAAACAGGACTCCGATTGTTTCCTTGTTAGTGGATTTATTCACAGGATGCAACATTAGAGCTCTGCCTCCAAACTACCAACACAGCTTTCCAGTTGACTTTCTTTATATTCTTTTGTGTAAACTAAAACCAAATAAACAAATTAATTAACAACCCATTTAAAGGGACACTGTAACCAAAAATAAAGCACAAAGGAACCTTATCAAATTAAAATAATGTTACCAGGGCTAACAGTGTTCTCCAGCCCCTGCAGCAGAAGGCCTGAAGCCTCAACACCATGTGCTGACTCTTTTATATGTGCTCTCCATCCTTAATCAAACAATGCCCATCACCTGTGTATCTTTTAACAACAGAATCAACCAACCAGTAACAGAGCAGAATAGGTGTATATCTGCATAAGTCATTGAAAGTGGCAGGACAGGTTGAGAGAGTGGTTAATAAAGCATATATTATCCTAGACTTTATTAACAGGGGCATAGAGTACAAGAGCAAGGAGGTTATGCTAACGTTGTTTAAAACACTGGTATGCCCTCAACAGGAGTATTGCGTCCAGTTCTGGGCGCTGCATTTTAGGAAGAATTTGAAGGTATTGGAAAAAGTGCAGAAAAGATTCACAAGAATGGGTTTCCAGAATGAGGAACTTCATTTATGTGGATAGATTGGAGAGGTTGGGACTGTTCCCATTGGGGAACAGAGAAGGCTGAGAGATTTGATAAAGATATTCAAAATTATGATGGGCCTAGACAAAGTAGGTAGGGAGAAACTGTTCCATTGGTGAAAAGATTGAGAATGAAAGAATGCAGATTTAAGGTAATTGGCAAAAGAAGTAATAGAGACATGAGAAAATTTTTCATGCAGCGAGTGGTTAAGATATGGACTCCACTGCCTGATAGTGTGGCGGAGGTAGGTTTAATTGAGGCACTCTAGAGGGAATTGGATTATAATCTGAAAAGGAAGAATGTACAGGTTTACGGGGAGACGGCGGGGGAATGGCACTAGGTGAATTTCTCAGAGTCGGTACAGACACTACAGGCTGAATGGTCTTCCCCCATGCTTTGGCAGTTCTGGTCATTCTGTGAGGCAGGTGGAAAAGTGTGTAATTATGTATCCTAAGAAAGTGGAAATCTGCTTATGCAAGTGTGTTGCAGTCTCAGTTGATGTGATGTTCATAAACTGAATTTCGCTTTCTTAGATATAGCATATCACCTGACAGGTGATTCTTGCTAGCTGGTATCACAGAAATGATCAGAATGGCAGTGGCGGAGTTCTTGATGTCAGGGCACCTAGCTGCCATCTTGGCTGCAGATAATTTGCAGACTGATCAATCTTCAGTGCCTTTTTAGCATTTTCTCACCATTTTCACAGTTTGGCTCACACTGATTACATCTTGCGACTGTCATGGGTTGCAAGGTTGACGAGGGGTAACCTTCTTGCCATCTATAAATATGTCGATAGACAAGATCCTGTCTGCATCTTGTCATTCCTTTTGGTTCACATCAATAACAGGTTTCCTAATTAACCACAAAGAGTATTTCAGTTTGTTTGTGCAGATATCCCTTGAGACTAATGGATTCTCTAAGAGAGAATGCTCTGAAAACAGAACTGCTTTCCAATATCCCAATGGTGGTATGGAGAGGGTCACTGGGGGATCACAGGTGTAGCTGGTGTAACATTACAGCTGCGAATATAGAAATCCCACAATAATGGTAGTGCTGTTGCAAACCATTTGAAACTCATGATGGGCAACAGACCTCTGCTCCTCTGTTTGTATACTTGTAACATGCTTCTGCCCTTGCTTTTGTTTGCAGACAAGTAATGCAGTGGAATTGTTTGGGTTGGATTGCAATATTCCTGAGAGCTTCACTTGCTTGCTGTGTGGAGTAGTGTTTCTTCAGTATGTGATTCCTGCTGTTATTGGACTTTGTATTAAAGTTCCACTGTGGGATTGATCTGTTTCTGCCTTGTGGAATGAAACTTGTAGTTTAAAGTGTGAGTCTTGCTATTTAGATTCCTTTCAAATATTTAAGTGTTACAAAGAATCCAGATTAATTAATATAATTTCACTTCAGTCTCTGCTTGTTTATCTTTTGAATATTTTTGTTTAAATGTTGGTTACTAATGAAAGCATTGGCCAACTGACTTTGAGGAGTTTGTGTAAGGAGTATTGTCCATCAAGAAGTTTCACCAACTGTGTATTTCAGTCATATCCGCTTGTGTTGTTCTTAGAGTCATAGAATTATTTAGCCATCGACTCCATGTAGCTCTCTGTAGAGCAATCCAGTTAGACCCATTCCCCAGCTCTATCCCTGTATATTAGCTCCAACTCTGACTAGTGCATCAACAAGCTACTATCAGTTTACTTTTTTTTTTAAAGTACCAATCAATTGTGACCCTGCACTGTTAATCCTTTTTAGGGAATCTAGGAACTGTTGTTCAATGATCTTTGCATTGCCCCTTGTCCAATACCAAGTTGCCCAATTGTAACAATAGCGATAAGGTTTCTCAGGTGAGGAATATGTGATTAAAGCTATATGAAATTGACACAATATTTATATTTTTCATCTTAAAAGTAAAGAATTCGGTATTGACTTAAGACAATGGGGATTTATTATACGGGTGTAACTGGTGGAAAATGTTTTAGAAACCTGTTCAGCGTTTGAAGGTCAGAATCATCTGAGATGAATAATGGAGAGCTGTAAAGTTGCATAACATGGAATTCCTATGACTTTCCCAACTTTCTAGAGGACTATAGGCCAGCAAAAGAACTAATCCACCTGAGAGAGTCTTGAATTACTGACTCATCTGAAAGATGGCACTTACAACTGTGTAGCATTTGCTCAATGCTGTGCTGAAGTGTCAGCCTAGATTATCTGCTCAATGGCTGGATTTTATGGGCCACCTGCAGGCAGGAAAGGAGGCAGGTGGAGCCGTAAAATAGGGTGCCATGTGCTGCCGCCTGCCAGTCCACCATGCTGTGATATTACAAGCAGCAGGGGAAGTGTTGGGAAGGCTACCTGCCTATGGCCCAATTGAGGCCCTTAAGTGGAAATTAATACCTAGTTAAGCACCTCATTCGGCCATTCAAATTTTTCAGGCAGCAGGACAGGCATGTACCTAAAATGCAGCCCAGCAGGTGGCCAATCAAAGGGAGGGTCGAGATCTTTGTTCCCTGCACTGCACTGTGATGCCAATCGGAGGCCCACTCAGTTTTCCCTCCCTCTAACCTATCCAACATGAGACCCCACCCCCTCATCAGGTCCTGTTAAACGGCCCTGGTGAGATCCTGGACTTGCCTGGATTTTGGGGCATCCATGGTTATTCTTCCTTCTCGCATCCCGAATTCCTTGCAGCACTGCAGTACCAGCAGTGACCACTCTTCCTAGTGGTGCTGCCAGTCTCCGATTGGCCTGCAACACTATAAGGCAGGACTGACTTCTGGAGAAGAGCCTCATAATAATTAAAGCCCAGTATTCTGAAAAATTAAAGCCAGACAAGCTGGCAAAGCAGAGGTGGGCTTTCCCCTGGCATTCGTGCTGGGTTGTGGGGAGACCACCCTCTGGGTATAACCTAATCCCAAGTCTCTGTCGTGGAATTTGAACCCATGACTCTCAGAGAGTGCAATCACTGAGCCAGTCCCGTGATACTGTTTAAAGAAGAGATGGGTAGTTCTCCCTATGTCTTGGACAATATTTATCCCTTAACTAACCAACTAACTAAAAACCAATTATCCAGTGATGCCTCTTATGCTTTCAGTGGGACCATGTGTACAAATTGACTGCTGCATTTCCCCCTACATAATAAAAATGACTACACTTCAGAAGTACCTCGTTGGTTGTAAAGCAGTTTTGGATGCTTTGGGATCATGAAGGCCTGTCCTTTAATTGCTGGATCTAAGACAGTTTTTAATGAACATTGAGTGTGTGCATGTGTGATAAATATGTAATTATATGCCTAAAGTAGGTGGGAATCCATTGTGCAAATGTGGTGCAGTTTCAGAATTGATGTGTTGCTCATAAACTGAGCTTTGCTCCCCTAGGTTTATCATGTTACCTGAGCCCCTGAAACTGAGCTTGCCGTTTATGCATTTATAACCAAACAGGAAAGCATTGTACTTAATGTGATTGAAAGCCTCATGAAGCTTTTTCTATTTGAATGTTCAGTGGCTAATTGCATCCACTGAGGGCTGTTTGCAAACAAACCTCTGGCAAATGGTATACTTAGCCATTTACCTGTGTGACCTTTCACTGCAACCTCTCAGTTGTTGTAGTTTTCTCTCTACATGTATTAACTTCCCTCACTCATTCCAAGGAGATTAGCAGATGAGACCTCTTATCCTTCATCTGAAGACAAAGTGACTTTGTCAGTCTGTATATTTTGCATATTAAAAGGCCATTTTCTGTGTTCAGTCAGGTGGGTCAATATGGAATCTCTGTTGTGGTTATTAACTTGACCCTAATCAGGATTTATCCAATTAAATGCAACAGTATCTTTCACTTGGGATTGCTGAGCAATGCCTCCAATAGCTTGAGATGCATACATGTATGTTGTTTAAAAATCAATGAGCCGCTTCATATTTGGTGATTATAGGGTAGATTTTTTTTCTCTTAAATTCTTTGAATATTGTTCTTCATAGAATATGGTGCTGACATGATCCCAGTTTAAGCTAATGATAACTATAAGTAAAATATGCCAAACCAGTTTGATTTCAATATTGTAGTTTTACAGTTCACCTGAACAAATTTGTACTGTTAACCATAAACAAGGATTCTTGATTCAAATTCATTGTGAAATTTACCAACTAGTTAAAAGTTAGTGTACTTGACATTACCAAGTTTGAGCATTAATGTGAAACCAGTTTGCACCAGTATAATTGTAATGTAAATTGGTTAGTAAGATGTGAACTGATGGTAGGGTAAGGTTTGCTGCCACAGTTGTAGTGTAACTGTGCCTGAAGATGGTTTGTTTCCATTTGGGTGTGCAAAGCTGATTTATTGCAAAGAGATGATTCCACACCATGAGGAATGTGCAAGTTCATCCCTGACATAGCCAAATAATTATACTTTTGTGGTAGGAAAATGTGCAATGCAAAGGCCACCCTTATGTCCCTAGGTTAAACAAACTGGCAACATTTTTGTGAAACGTTCAAAATTTTATTCAGACATCATAGAATAATTTATAATAGTTTTAAAGAAGTTCTTCCCACTAGCAAATGTCTGTTACATTTTTTGTAATTGTTGGGGAAATGGTGTTGACATAACGCGTCCCTTAAAGTTAAGTTGTGAATTTCATTTAATGCACAGGATCCCAGTTAAGCCTGAAAATGTCTTTACACTTTCTGCCTAAGGGCAGTTGATATACAACATAGAACAGAAGATATTGGTGAAGTACAGGTAATGGATCCAATGGCATTTATTATTTCAACCATTTCATACAATAAATCCAGGTTATAAATTGTGCCTTTGTGTTAGTTCAGAAATTCTGTTAACGTGGTTCTCATGATTGCAGGACTATTCCAACCTCTAAAAAAAAAATCTCATACTTGTGAAATTTTAGCAAGAGGGTAAGAGAGAACTGCATGGAGTTAAGCCCTTTGATCCATATCCTCACCAGTTCTATCAAGCAAGAGCTTGTTTACTGTAGTTGACGGAAAAGGCTTCAGTAGACTCCTGGATGTCTCCAGGCTGGATGTCTGAGAGTATAAGTCAAGAATTTCAATTTGTTTTTTGCAAAATTGTTAGTTACCAGAAGTGAAGTCAAATTCTTAGTTTTTAGCTAGTAACTGAGTTACTCACAATAGCTTTAACTTGCACTTTTCCATAAATCACCCTGTTACAAAGCTTAAAATGGATATCAGTGCACACTGTTAGATGTAAGTAAATATAACTCACCTATTTTAGAGTGACATTTCTGGTTGAAAGTGCATCACTTGTGTTGTGAGTGTTTAAGACTGAAATACCAATTTTATGGAAAGTCTAATCCACCCTGTGAAAGGCGTGAGCTTAGGTTCTGGCAGTTTCCAGGGCAAATGGAAGTCAGCAATAGAAAATTGCCTTTTCCCAAACTCTGTTGTAATCTGCAATAGATCAGTTTTGGACTTTCTTTTACTGTTAGACTTTTCAGAGCTCTCTGCAGCATTCAGCAGTATAGTTACTTGCTGTCATGTCTCTTCATGCTCCGTAATCAGGCCCTCAGAGGTGTGTGAATGAATGCTTCCTGAATTCACCTACTGTCTTCTTGCATTGTGGTGGTATTAATACCATTCTGCACACCAAAAACAAAAATACCTGGAAAAACTCAGCAGGTCTGGCAGCATCTGCAAGTAGGAGCACAGTTAACGTTTCGAGTCTGAATGACCCTTCAACAGAATGTCATTCCGCATGTTGGCCTTTCTTGCCTGTCTATGCCTGGAGGCTAAAGGTGCAGAAGCCCTAGTTATGTAAATGCTGTAAAACAGTCAGAACTGCAGCCAAATTAGAGGGGTTTTGGTAGAAATGATCGTATAAATATCCCTTATTGTGTGAATTTCGTGATCACGTGGCAGTTCTGTGACAAACCAGAATGAAAACCTGTTTCAGAATCAACAATTTACTCTTACGTTCTTCTTCCAATTAAAACTTGGTTCAGATTTCCAATTGAAATTTGAACATGATGGTTAATTTGCAAGCATTATTGCTGATTTAGTTGCATAATACATTCTACCCAACCTGAGGCCCCCATCCAAAAGTACCACTATAAAGCTGATATTATTGTAAATTATAGGGAGATGGTAGCATGGTAGTTATGTTACTGGACTGGTAACCACTGACCTGTACTAATGATTTGGAGACAAGTTCAAATAATTTCATGGTAACTGAGAATTTAAATTCAATTAACTAAATCCTGGAATAAAAATCTATCGAGCTCACTAATATCATTTTGTGAAGCAAATGTGCTGTCTGCCATCTCTGGCCTATATGTGACTCCACATCCAAGTAGTATGATTGACTCTTAACTGCTCTCTAAAGCACCCAAACAAGTCACTTGGTTGCAGTCAAGAAGGCAGCTAATAACATCTCCTTGAGAGTAGTTATGGATGGAAAATAAATGGTAGCGTTGTCAGTGACACCAAATCCTGTGAATGAATTTTTAAAAAGTTTATTGGAAAAATTGAGGCTGCTTAGTTTATTGTTGGGATAACCTGTTGCAGGGTATTGAAAGGTAATTCAACAGGTGTATTAGGAAATTAAGGTGGCGGTGAAAGTAGATAACACTCAAGATAGCACATTCTGACGCAAGAACACAAGTAAAGTACTGTGAATACTGGAAATCTGAAATAAGAACTGAAAATGTTGGAAGTACTGGACTCGGCTCTGGCAACATCTATGGAGAGAGAAACAGAGTTAATGTTTCAGGTCAATGACCTTGCATCAGAATTGAGAAAAAGTAGAGATGAACAGGTTTTAAGTAAGTGAAAGCAAGGAGGGTGGGAAGAAGAACAAAGGGAAGTTCTGTGATACGGTGGAGGGCAGGAGAGATTAAATGTTTGTGCAAGGCCAAAGGGAGTGATAATGGTACAAGTTAGGAAACAAAAGATGTGTCTAGAGGAAGTGTGAATGGCAGAATGATGAACAGGTGTGTCTGAAGCATAAAAGGGAAGAGGTGGGGATAAAACAGTAAAGAAAAAGGAAACAAAATGGGATAGAGGTTAGGATGTAAAATTGTTGAATTCGTTTTTAAATCTAGAAGGATGTAAAGTGCCCAGTCAAAAGATGAGCTGACATGGATTTCTTAAGGGAAAATCATGTTTAACTAACTTGCTGGAGTTTTTTGGAAGAGGTAACAGAGGATTGATGAGGATAATGCTGTTGATGTGGTGTACATGGACTTTTGATACAGTGCCACACAACAGATTTGTGAGAAAAGTTCTAGCTCATGGAATAAAAGGGACAACAGCAACGTGGATATAAAATTAAAAGCAAAAAACTGCAGATGCTGGAAATCCAAAACAAAAATAAAAATACCTGGAAAAACTCAGCAGGTCTGGCAGCATCTGCGGAAAGGAACACAGTTAACGTTTCGAGTCTGTATGACTCTTCAACAGAACTGTGGATGTAAAATTGGCTGAGTAATAGAAAACTATGGATATTTTTTGAGCTGTAGGAAGGTTTGTAATGGAGTTCCCTGGGGGGGTCAGCATTGGGACCCTTGCTTTTCCTGATATATGTCAATGATCTAGATCTTGGTGTGCAGGGGACAATTTCAAAGTTTGTGGATGATACAAAACACGGAAGCATTGTAAACTGTGAGGAGGGCAATATAGGATTTCAAAAGGACATAGACAAGTTGGTGGAGTGGGCAGATAGGTTGTAGATGAAGTTCAGTGCAGAGAAGTGTGAGGTGATTCATTTTGTTGGAAGAACATGGACAGACGATATAAAATAAGGAGTGAAATTTTGAAAGGTGTGCAGGAGCGGAGGGACTGGGATGTATATGTGCATAGATCATTGAAGGTGGCAGGACAGTTGGAGAGAGCAATTAGTAAAGCATACGATATCCTGGGCTTTATTAATGGGGGCATAGAGTACAAGAGCAAGGCAATTATGCTGAACTTGTATAGCACACTAGTTAGATCTCAGCTGGAGTATTGTCTACGATTCTGAGCGCCACACTTTAGGAAGGATGTAAATGCATTGGAGAGAATGCAGAAGAGGTTTACAAAAATGGCTCCAGGGATGAGAAACTTCAGTTATGAAGATAGATTACAGAAGTTGGGACCGTTCTCCATGAAAAGATGGCTAAGTGGAGATTTGATAAAGGTGTTCAAAATCATGAGGGAGCTGGACTGAGTAGACAGGGAGAAACTGCTTCTGCTCATAAAATAATCAAGAACATGTGGGCACAAATTTAAAATGATTCGCAAAAATGCGATGAGAGAAAAATCTTTTTCACACAGCGAGTGGTTCGAGTCTGGAATGCACTGCCTGGAAGTGTGACGGAGGCAGGTTCAATCAAGGAATTCAAGAGGGCATTAGATGATTGTTTCAATTGAAATAATGTGCGGGGTTATAGGGAAAAGGCAGCAGAATGGCCCTGAGTCATAATGCTCATTCGGAGAGCTGGAGCAGACACGATGGGGCGAATGGCCTCCAACTGCAATGTAATGATTCTGTTCCTCGAGCTTGTGTTGAGCTTTATTGGAATACTGCAGTAGACCAAAGACAGAGATATCAAGGTGACAGCAAGGTGGAGAATTTAAATGACATGCAGCTGGAAGCTCGGCGGCACGCTTCCAGACTGAACAGAGGTGTTCCACAAATCGGTTATCCGTTCTGCGTTTGGCCTCCCCAATGATAGAGGAAATCATATGGTGAGCAGAGAATACAATATGCTAAATTGAAAGAGGTACAGGTAAATTGCTGTTTTACCTGGAAGGAGTGTTTGGAGCCTTGAATGATGAGAAGTGAGGAGGTAGATTTCCTTTTCCTCCTAAAGAGGAATCTACCTGTCACTATCATCCCTTTTTAAAAAGAAACCTGTTCAAGCGAATTCTGATTAAATCTCATTAGCATCATTTTTTTTATTGCAGTAGGATTGTGGGCTCTGTATTGGTAGCATGTGGTTTAGTGCCTGTGATTCCTGGCGGACTGATTTCTTAATTTCAGCAGTGTAATCTAGGATAAAAGCCACCAGGTGGAAGGTGAAAGATCAGATAGACAGTTCTCTTGGATATAGCTGTTTTGGCTTTTCTTCTTCTCAGATACTAAGCAGTTTAATAACAAAGTTAATTTAAAGATTGAAAAACTGTAACTAAAGATCTTCTTCAAACTTATCAGTGTTATGATTCTGCTTGATGCTGTTCAATGGGGGAGGAAGCAGACCGTGAAAATCAGAATTGAAATTTTACAGTGTTCCGAATATATTAGAATTGCAATGGGAATTACCTGCCTTTTGATATTCTGTTGATTCCTTGAAAATTGCACTGTTATGCATAAGTACCACTTCTCACTGTATCTGTTTTTTTGCCACCTCCATTGGCCTGGGTTTTGCTGTTTTTTTTTTAAAAAAAATAGCAATGAAGCTATCAGTGCTCACCATTAATAAAGAGTAAGTTGGACAGCAACATCTGGTGACTACTCATGCACAGTTAAACATGGAAATCAGGAAGTTGCACCGTTCCTCCCTGAAGTTGTGGCATAACAGTATCTCTCCTCAGTATCTCTACTTTGGCCCATCGAGTCTGCATTGGCTCTCTGGAAGAGCATGCCATTTAGTCCCTTTCCCTTGCCTTATCCCTGTAACCTTGCACATTCTTTCTTTTCAGATAGCAGTCCAATTCCCTTTTGAATACCTTGATCGAACCTGCCTCTACCATCCTTTCAGGTAGTTTGTTCCAGACTCCAACCACCCTCTGGGTGAAAAAAATTTTCCTCAATCACATTTACTCCTGTTGCCAATTATTTTGAATCTGTGCCCTCTAATTCTTGATGTCCTCTTGAGTGGGAATGGTTTCTCACTATTTACCCAGTCCATACCCCTCAGGATTTTGAATACCTCTATCAAGTCTCCTCTCAGCCTTCTTTTCTCTAAGGAAAAGAGTCCCAATCTCTCCCACCTATCCTCATATATCTATAGTTCTTTATCGCTGGAATCATTCTTGTGAATCTCCTCTGTGCTCTATTTAAAGCTTTCACATCATTTCTCAAGTATTGCACCCAGAACTGGATGCAGTACTTTAGATGAGGCCTAACTAGTGTCTTATACAAGTTCAACATGACCACCTTACTCTTGCACTCAATGCCCCTATTAAAAAAGCCTAAGATACTATATGCTTTATTAACTGCTCTCTCAACATGTCCTGCCATCTTCAATGACCTATGTACCTATACATTGAGGTCTGTTCCTCTGTTCCTGCACCTCCTTTAGAGGCTCTCCCTTTATCTTGTATTGTCTCACCATGTTTTTTCTGACAAAATGAATCACCTCTCACTTCTCTGCATTAAACTTCATTTGCTACTTGTCTGCCCAATCCACTAACATGTCTATGTCCTTTTGATGTTCAAGACTATCCCCATCACAGTTGACAACATTTCCAAACGTATTATCTTCAAATTTTGAAATCATGCCCTGCACACCACAGTCTAGGTCATTAATATATATCAGGACGAGCAAGAGTCCCAACACTGACCCCTAGGGAACTCCACTACAAACCTTCCTCCAATTTGAAAAACAACTATTTATCACTACAAGAAAAACAGAAAATGCTAGAAAAACTCAGCAGGTCTGACAGCATCTGTGGAGAGAGAAACAGTTAACTTTTCAAGGTGGGTGGGAGGGTGAGCGGTGAGGAGGATGCAGGGTAATTTGGACAAGCTGAGTGAGTGGGCAAATGCATGGAAGATGCAGTGTAATGTAGATAAATGTGAGGTTATCCGTTTTGGTAGCAAAAACAAGAAGGCAGATTATTATCTGAATGGCTATAAATTGAGAGGGGGGAATGTGCAACGAGACCTGGGTGTCCTTGTACACCAGTCACTGAAGGTAAGCATGCAGGTGCAGCAGGTGGTAAAGAAGGCAAATTAGCCTTCATAGCCAGAGGATTCGAGTACAGGAACACGGATGTCTTGCTGCAATTGTACAGGGCCTTGCTGAGACCACACCTGGAATGTTGTGAGCAGTTTTGGTCTCCTTATCTGAGGAAGGATGTATTTGCTATAGAGGGCGAGTGCAGCAAAGGTTTACCTGACTAATTCCTGGGATGGTGGGACTGACATATGAGAGATTCAGTCGATTAGGATTATATTCGCTGGAGTTCAGAAGAATGAGGGGAGATCTCATAGAAACCTATAAAATTCTAACAGGATTAGACAGGATAGATGCAGGAAGGATGTTCCCGATGGTGGGGGAATCCAGAACCAGGGGTCACAGTCTGAGGTTATGGGGTAGACCATTTAGGACTGGGGTGAGAAGAAATTTGTTCACCCAGAGAGTGGTGAGCCTGCAGAATTCATTAGCACAGAAAGTCGTTGAGACCAAAACATTGTATGTTTTCATGAAGGAGTTGGATATAGCTTTTGGGGCAAAAGGATATGGGGAGGAAGCGGGAGCAGGCTATTGAGTTGGATGATCAGCCATGATCAGCAGGCTCGAAGGGCTGAGTGGCCTATTCCTACTCCTAGTTTCTATGTAAGTCCGTATGATCCTTCTTCAGACCCTCTTTGTTTCCTGTTGCTCAGCCAATTTCTTATCCAAGTGCCCACTTTCTCTTTTATTCCATGACCCAAAATTTTGCTCAAGTCTGTTGTGTGGCACTGTATCAAATGCCTTTTGAAAATCCACTTACACCCCATCAACAGTGTTTCCCTTATTAACCTCCTCTGTTATCTCCTCAAGAAACTCCAGCAAGCTAGTTAAACATGATTTCTCCTTCATGAATCCATGCTGGCTTTCCTTAATTATCCTGCACTTGTCTAAGTGACTATTGATTTTACCCCATACTATAATGTCCAGAAGTTTCCCTACCACTGAGGTCAAACTGACTAGTCTATCGTTGCCAGCTTTATCCTTGCATCTCTGAGAGACTTGGCATTAAAATACATGTAATGGCGTGGAGTTGCTGTGCTTAAGTGATAGACATCCATTAAGCTCACCAGAATAAGTTAGCACTTGTCCATTAGGAGCACTGTAATTTCAGGCGATGTTTTGAGATACTGCTGACAGCCTGGATTAGCTGTCACGGAAATGTGCAAGATCTTTTTCTGTGAACCCACAACAGACTTTGGAACTTATTTTTATGTTTTTAAATCTGCCTTTAATTTTTTGCAATTTCTCTTCTTGATTTTACTTGGCCCCTCATCAGTTAGGGCAAAATAACAGCTGTTTATGTGAAATATTTAAGAAATTGACTGTACCTAAGACAAGATTTAACCTTGTCACAGATGCATCTTTTCCTGACAAGATTGGCAGCAGTGACCATTGCACAGTCTTTGTGGAGCCCGAATCTCATCTTTGCAACGGAGAATAACCTCATTGTGTTGTGTGGCACTACCACAGTGCAAAATGGGATGGATTCTGAAAAAATCTAGCAGCTCAAAATTGAGCATCCACGAGTTGCTGTGGGCCATCAGCAGCAGCAGAATTGTGTTTCACTACAATCTGTAATCTCATGGCCTGGCATACCTTTCACTCATCCATTACCATCAGATTCAGAGAACAACTCTAATTCAATGGGGAGTTTAGAAGACCATGCAGGTACGGCAAAAAGCTGTCTAAAACTGAAGTGCTAACCTGTTGAAGCTACAACACAGGATTATATGCATTCGAAACAATGGAAGCGGTAAGCTATACACTGAAATAAGCACATTTCACACCAATGCATTAATTGAAAACTCTGCAATCCTGCCACATCCAGTCGTGATTGGTGGTTGACAGACAATTATGGAAGGTCTTCAAGTTCAATCCCCTCCACCGTAAATGATGGTGGAGCCCAGCCATACGAGTACAAAGAACAAGACTGAAGCACTTAATCCAGAAGTTCCAAGTAGATGACCCAGCTTGGCCTTCTCATCAGGTCCCCACTATCACAGATTCAATTCATTCCATGTAATATCAAGAAACGGCTAAGTGCTGTCAATACAATAAAGGCTATAGGCCTAGAAAGCATTCCAGCTATAATGATGAAGACATGTGCTCCAGAACTAGCTGTGCCTCTAGCCAAGCTATCCAGTACAGCTACTACACTGGCATCTATCGGACAAAGTGGAAAAATGCCCAGGTATGTCCTGCGCGCACACACAACCGGACACATTCAGTTTGACCAATTACTCCCTCATCAGCCTACTCTCAATTAATAGCAAGTGATGGAAGAGGCCATTGATAGTGCTATAAAGAGGTGCTTTCTCACCAATAACCTACTGACCAATACTCTGTTTGGGTTCCAATAGGCTTCAGACCTCATTACAGTCTTGGTACAAACAAGGACAAGAAGAGCCGACTTCCAGAGGTGTGTTCAGAGTGACTGTCTTTGACATAAAGGCAGAATTTGACTGAGTGTGGCACCAAGAAATCCGAGCAAACTTAAAGTCAGTGGGAATCAGGGGAAAACTCTTCATTGATTGGAGTCATATCTAGCACAAAGGAAGATGGTTGCGATTGTTGAAGGCCAAACATGTCAACCATAAGATAATACTGCAGGAGTTCCTGAGGGTAGTGTCCTGATCCAACCATCTTCAGCTGCTTCATCAATGACCATCCCTACCTCATATGGTCAAAAGAAGGATGTTTGCTGATGATTGCACAGTTCTTATTCCCATTCATATTTCCTTGAATAGGAAGCAGTCTGTGCCAGCAGAACCTGGGCAGCATTCATTCAGCTCTGAAGAAGTCATACAGACTTGAAACGTTAACTCTGTTTCTCTCTCCAAATATGTTGCCAGACCTGCTCAATTTTTCCAACATCTTTTGTTTTTATTTTAGATTTCCAGCACCTTCAGTATTTTGCTTTTATCTGGGCAGCATTCATATTTGTGCTTATAAGAGGCAAATAACATTCATGGCATGCAAGTGCCAGGTAATGACTGTCTCCAGCAAAAGAGAGTCTAACCACCAAGGTAACTGGTCCACCTTAAACCTTTTACTCTCTCCACCACTGATGTACTGTGGAGGTAGTGTGTACCATCAAAGATGCACTGCAGCACCTCCCAAACATGTGACTTCTATCCACCTAGAAAGATAAGGGTAGCAGGCACATGGGAACACCAACACCTGCAAGTTTCAACCCCCCCAAGTCACACACCACCCTGATTTGGAAATATATCACCATTCCTTCATTATTGGATCAAATTCCTAGAACTCCCACTCTATCAGCACTATAGGTGTACCTTCATCACCTGAACTGTAGTGGTTCAAGAAGGCACCACCTTTTTGAGTGATATTCAGGATGGAAATATATACTGACCTTGCCAGTGATGCTCGTATCCCATGAATGAATTAAAAATAAGAAACTTCCCAGCATAGACTTTCTTCGTTTCCATTTGTTTTAAATTAATTTTCATTCAATGAACATAAAATGTTTGCGTCTTGGAACGTTTTGGCCTATTGCCTCCAAAAGGCATTGTCGCTGCAAGGCGAGACTATCTGATGTAGTCGCTTACCTCCAGTGAAAGCCAACTTCAGCCAGGATGGAAACCTGTAGGGATGAATAACCCTTAGCAACCTGGTCTTTCCTGATTAGAGGATGTTGCCTGATGCTGAACTTTCTTATGGAAATGGAAAATAATAGGAAAACATTGGAAGGATAATCACAGTGAATCAGGCACAGTGAAGACAATATAAAGAGAAAATGGAATTAATCTGTGTTCAGGTTGTAGAAAATTAGAACTGCCCTTTCTGTTGTCTTTGGCAATGTCGCTCAAATGCCACTGTCATCTTCTAGAGGGGCAACAATGTGGTCTTTTGATTTAGTTTAGATCCAGGCTGTAGTTTACAATATTATATGAACCAGAAACATCATGTTGAATCAGTTTGAATGAATAGCCTAACTCACGGACAGGCACCGATTGGGGCTAGATTCTGTCAGTGCAACACAGATGTTAAAGTACACGGGAGTGTGATTACCAGATAATTAATTAATGATGATAGTGTAATCACTTCTAATTAATTCAGTCTTAACTGTTTTGGACGCAACATTCCTGGAAGTACTATATACTAAGGGTGTCAGGTAAGTAAAGTTCAACCTCCTTTTATTAGTTTGCTGTCCGCTTAATCACGGACCCGACAATTTCACTCTTATTGCCATTGGGATTAAGATCAGCTTCCAAGCAGCTACTCAGCTGTGGTGATAACAATCTGCTTGTAACAGGGCCATATATGAATATTAATGAGTAGTGGGAGAGGATTCAGGCTATATTTTAAATTCCAGGAGAAGAACTGAAGTGATTTTCCCATCTTATCTGAAGCCTCAATTGCATTGCTATCTTTTAATGTAACATTTGTACTGAGTTCCATTGGGTTCAGTACTTATATATGAACTGTTAGATGATTAAATGTTTTTATGTATCAGTATTAGTTTAGATTTATGGTACTTGATCTATTTGTTTCTGCAAATAAAATAAATTTTGGAAGATACTGCCAAATGAAGAATTTTCTAACTTTTTAAATTCCTTCATGGGATGCGCATGTTACTGGCTAGGCCAGCATTTATTGCCCAACCCTTATTGTCCTTGAGAAGGTGGAGCCACCTCCTTGAACTGCTGCAGTCCATGTGGTATAGGTCATCCACAGTGCTGTTGGGAAGTGAGCTTCAGGATATTGACCCAGCGACAGTGAAGGAATGACAGTATAGTTCCAAATCAGGACATTGAATGACTTGGGGAATTTGCAGGTGGTAGTGATCCATACGTCTGCTGCCCTTGTCCTTCTTGGTGGTAGAGGTTGTGGGTTTGAAAGGTGCTGTTGAAGGAGCCTTGGTGAATTCCTGAGTGCATCTTGTAGATGGTACACTCCTCCCACTGTGCATTGGTATTGGAGGGAGTGAATGTTGAAGGTGGTGGATGGGGTGCCAATCAAGTGGGCTATTTTTTCCTGGGTGTTGTCGAGCTTCTTGAGTGTTGTTGGAGCTGCACTCATCCAGGCAAGTGGAAAGTATTCCATCACACTCCTGAATTGTGTCCTTTAGATAGTGGACAGACTTTTGAGACTCAACTGGTGAGTTACTCTCCACAGAATTCCCAGACTCTGACCTGTTCTTGTAGCCCCAGTGTTTATATGGCTGGTCCAGTTTGGTTTCTGGTCAGTGGTAACCCCCAGGATGTTGATAGTGAGGAATTCAGTGGTGGTAATGCCATTGAATGTCAAGGAGAGCTGGTTGGATTCTCTCTTGCTGGGGATGATCATTTCCTGGCACTTGTGTGGCACTAATGTTACTTGCCACTTATCAGCCCAACCCTGAATGTTGTCCAGGTTTTGCTGCATATAGGCACAGACTGCTTCAGTGTAAGAGTAGTCACAAATGTTGCTGAACATTGTGCAATCATCAGCGGACATTCGCGAACATCCCCACTTCTGACCTTATGACGGAGGGAAAGCCATTGATGAAGCAGCTGAAGATGGCTGGGCCTAGGTCACTACCCTGCTGTAATGCCCTGGAACTGAGATGATTGACCTCCAACAACCACAACCATTTTCCTTTGTGCCTCCAACCAGTGAAGCGTTTTCCCCCTGATGCCCATTGACTCCAGTTTTGCTCGGAGTCTTTGATATCACACTGGGTCAAATACTGCCTTGATGTCACTCTTATCTCACCTCACAATAGTGGAGGTGGCAAGGTTGGAGATGGTCAACAAAAGAGACCCCAATCTTCGAGATCCTCTCACAATAAGCACCAAAGAGATGGTTGGAAATTGGATTGAAGGTTTTTAGCCCTTTCTTTCTTTTAGTTTGGTGGCAAGTTCTGAGTTTGAAACTGTCAGACTATTATTGGCTGAATAGGTTCTATTCACAGAGCTAAAGACAAAATGAAAACCCAAAGCTGAGGCATTCCCTCATAATTCAAGCTCAACAAATGGCAGTTAAACCTGCCTGGACCATTTTCAATTTTGTATCTCAAATCAGTCTCTCCTGATATAGGAAATCACACCTGTGGTAAATAAATTAGTTTCTCTTCCACTGTCTGTTATTAATGATCCTTTGCGTAGAAGAAAAAAGTCTTTGTCCCCTTTTGAGAGTTGACAACCCTTTGCATGTGTTCCACAGAAATCAGCAGAGGGAGGAAAGGGTCAACATATGCACTGAAGAGCTTGCAGTTTCTGATGAGCCTAATTCACTTGCTTTCTGTGTTATATTGTATGACGACTTAGGAACAGAAAATGAAAGGCATATCTTAATGTGAAGTTAATTTTTGTTTTTTTTTGAAGAAAGTGTCAACCTCTCTGATGTATTCAAAAAGTTTAGTTTTATATTGGACTTTCCATCACCTGCTCTGCCACCATGGGTTCAAAGCTAATCCTGGGTCATAATATCACCCTGCTTCAGTAATGTGCTATCAGGTTTGCCCTCTGAGGAAGACAGTAGAAGAATTGCATTTCTCTGGAGCCTGGATATTAAGAATTCAGCAGTAGTTACACTAGTGGGCCCTGCGTAATTGAGCTGGGTTTTTCTATTTAGCCGAGCCTTTCAAAAGTACATTCTCGATTAGAGCAGAGATTATTCATTTAGTATTTAGCTAGAGACAGCTGAATAATCTGCATATAGCCATGGATAGCTTTCTCACCACCCCCCCCGCACCACCACTTTACATTTGATATTACTTGTACCTAAAAATTAATGTGGCGGCACTCAATATGCAGTTAAGAAAGAACAAAGAATTACAATGTAATAGGTAGTGTTCTGCAGCGTTAAATTTCTAATTACGTGCAGGACAGTTTTTAAAGAAAAGGATAAGGGAAGGAAATGCATAAATTTGTACAATGAGCACTGGGGATTGGGAGTAGATTGAGATCAGTTTTGGAGTGAGACTGTCGAGTGAAATGGACTCACGGAATAGCCTAGTTTTCCTACCACGACACGTTTAATCTGCTGTCTGATTGCTATTTAAATTAAAACCTTAATTGTCATGATAAATTATTTCTTCTATGAATTTTCATACAGGCAAGAACAGACTCCTTGAGATTTATTGCTTTTTTTTAATTTGATCTGTCCCCTTTGATGTTTGATTCAATGAACTTGTTCTCTACCTTGAAACTAAGAAAATGTCTGCTTATATGGTGGCGTGGGGTGCAGAAATTGATTTTTTTTTTCTCCAGTGGATGTCCTGAATTCCTTAATATCCAGTCCGTAAAACTACAGAGCAGTGTGAACCACCCTGATAACTAATGTTACAATCAGATGAAGAAGGATTGATTGGCTTCCCTCTCCTCGTTTGACCATGACAGATATTTTTTGTTAAAATAGATATTCTTGTCAATTCAACAAGTGTTTAACTGTTTACATGCTGTGATCATAAAATACACAATTAGACAGGTTTTCTCGAGTTTCAATAAAGAAAACAGGATTTTATTGTGCTTAACCTGACCTAAATAAAAAATAATAAAATAGGCTCTGACTTTCGTGTGTACATATACTCAAAGTTCACATATGCAAAAAAGGGTTACAGCATTGGGAAAGATAGATTAAGCAAGTGTCCAGTAAAATTAAGGGGATATACAGTTTGTGAAGATTGGTAACTTGGCTGGCTGCAGGCAGAATTTGGTGTTAATGCTGCTGTTACTAGGTGGACCTGATGCTTCCGGCTCGAGTTGATTTGAAGACGAAGACGGACGGTTTATCTGTTGTGACTGGACTGCTGGGTTGACTTTTTCAAAAAGCTCTGTCTGCAGCAGCTGGATTAGTCGCAGTCAGCAGACAGGTTCAAAAGCTTCTAAGTTGGAGAGAGAGGGAGGAAGGAACCAACTCTTGTTCCTTCAGCATTGCTGCTGCATGTCCTGTCTTGCAGAGAATGCAGATGCTTAAAATGCACAAAAGGTTGAGTTGTCACATGACTTTCCCTCTCCAACTGTCCAAGGATCCAAATAAGACCATGGCCAGTGTATTCCAATTATAAACTGATTAGTTCAAGTCTGGGAATCCATCTCCCAGCCAGGCTCCCATTGTCCAAGTGGTTAAATTTAATGGTTTGTCTCTACCCAGATGAGTATCTGGATGCCGAATGAATAGAATAGGGGTTGAGATTCATTCACAATCCCCTGAGGTCACTGTCTTTGCTTGATTTTTGCTGATAGGTAGACTCCATTTCAATGGCGTTTGAATGTGGAGGGTAGTGTGATGCAAATTGTGTCACTGGAATACGGTTTTGGTCTTATTAAAAAATTCAGTTAGGGATTTCTAACTGGTGGATTCAAAAGTCATTTTTTGATAAAGCATGTTTCATGACGCTAAGAATGGCGATTTCTCTTATATAACTTCACCGTACATGAGAAGCTCCCTGAACTTGCTGGAAGTGTGTAAAACAATTTACTTTTTGCACTGATGCTCAACTTCGCTGACTGACTGCAGAGTAAATCTGAGCAAAGCATCTTGAGGGCTGTAGCCTTGCACTTTTTAAAGCCAGCATGCTGTTAAACCTGGTTTGCAACAGATCTCTTGGAAACTTTTTTGAAGCCTCCCTTTCCTGAATTTAAATGTTTTGCGAGTCTGGTTTTCCCCTCTCCACTCTCCAAATGTTTAAATTTCCAACTGTTGGAAGAGACCCCTGCAAGTACTACCATACAGGCATACACAGAACATTCTCTTAAAAGAGACAATGAAAGTTCCAGCCAGCTACAATCCAAATAGCATAAACCAAGTTCTGCATAGCTGGAATCTGAATTGCACCTCCCAGTCTTTGATTGTTAATTACTATAATAAAATGCAAAAAGAATAGAAACTGAGGTAAGTCAATGGTTCTGAAAGTGTGATCCACAAACTGGTCCAAGAAGCAAATCATTAATGTGCAATGCCACTGCAGAGGCAAGCTGAGAGAACAGGTGAGAACTCACACCTCCACTACTAGTATGAAGTCACACAACCAGACCAGCACCTGCATGCACAGCATGGTAACCATAAGGGCAAGCAACAGCAATGTAGTTTTATAAGCAAAATTTGTGTTACTGTTGATCATGTTTGATTATTATGGATGTAAGGTAAGTACATTATTAGTTTCTCATAAGATTGTGATTTTCTAACATTTGAAAGTTTCAAATAAGTGTGTTCTTTATAATTTTCTTTATATTTATAATATGAAATGTCTATACTTTTGTTTCTGGCATGAATTAATAACGTGATATTTAATAAAGTTAATGCAGATAAATTATTAGGTTTAGTAGGGAAAAAGCAACAAAATATTTAAAGGTTCAAGAAGTTCCACTTAATTCTGATGGTTGTTTTTGGTGGTGGCAAGCAAAAGTGGGTGGGGTAGGATCAGTAGATGGTTTGAGGTGTCTTTTGCCCCAACTATGTGGATTGTGGACGAAAAGGTTTGAAGACCATTTGTTCAAGTAAACTGCAGATGTTGCGGTTATCTAACAGCTCCAACTATATTTCCCATTTATTTTTGTGAGCTTTCCCTTTGACATCGTTGCAGTTTTTCAATAAAGCTATTTTAAACTTATTATGTTATCAAACTCTCATGCATTCACCCTGTTTTTGTTGGATTTTAAGAACGAAAAACTGTATTTATACAGCAAGTTTCACAACCACAGGATGTCTCAAAGTGCTTTAGCACCATCAAAGTGTAGTCACTGTTGTTATGCAGCAAGTCCTACAAATAGAAATATAATGATGGCTAAATAATCTATTTGTGATATTGGTTGAGGTTTTAATATTGGTCAGGATACCAAGGAGATGCCCCGATCATCGTTGAATAATCATGCCACAGAATGTTGTACTTTCACTTGAGAAGGCAGATGAGGACTTAGTATAAAGATTCATCCAAAAGGTGGTACCTCCAACAAAGCAGCACTCATCAGTACTGCATTTGTGTATTATCAGCCGACCATTGCCTTATTTTCCAGAATTTGTCTAATGCTTTTTTGAAGAACTTCAGCACTAATTTCTAGAGTATTGTTTCACAAAGTGTTCGCTGTCTGAGGAAATACTTGCAGAAATACAACTAACTGGTTTTCTGTGTGTGTGAGTGGTCCTTAGTTCAACTTGGTCCGCTCATTTGAAGCACTCTTATCTGCTTGAACATTGTCATTGCCTCATCAGAACCCTCCAACTTTACTTCTTTCCGATGAATGCAAACTTTGATTGTCAAGATATCAGCTTACTCCACATCCAACCTGGAACTTTCATAGTCTGGTAGCTCAGTCACTGAACATAACTGAGTGAAGCCATCAAAGGGAAACACAATTTTCATAGTTCCATGAAAAGAATGACATGGGATGGGAACTGGGCAGAAAGACTTTGGAGGATTTTTATTCTGTCTTTTCGATATAATACTCTAGCATAGTAACTTTGATAAAGCAAAAGGAAATGGTTCAGACGATAAGAAAACTAATAGTTGCCCTGACATTAAGATGATGTTTGCTGTAATATGCATTAGTTAAGTAGAACCCTTCATTTTTGTGATCAATAGGTCATTGTGTAGTTTTAAAATAAAAAAAGACTTTTTGTATTGTTAAAAAGCATTATAGTGCTGCTACCTGCCATCAGCCTGCAAAATGATGAGGCATGGTGTCTCATTGATTTTACTCAGGAAAGGGAGCTTCTACATAAATTAAACCTTCCTACTTTGTTTGGGCACTGTTTTGAAACTTTTATTTATTTATTTTTGGTGTCTAGACATGAGAGAGTCTTAAACCATGTTTGACTTGCAATACATTAAACCGGGCAGCAATGTATTACTAACTGTATGGCCTAATTGAGTTTCCTTGTTCAACTACTCCACATCTCTCTAATTTAGGGTTCGAAAGAGGGTGCTATTACTGATATACCGACAATTTGCTGCCATTTAACTTTTGTTCTTGAATTTTTATTTTTATCTTTTTATTAAATAGTAATGAATGTCAAATTTCCATTTTTTTCTTTTACCAAATTGCTGATGGGATTGCTTTTGGCTTGGGGTGTTTAAGAGGTTAACAAATCTCCTGTTAACCTATGTTGTACTGAGGCATAAGAAAGAACTTGTTTTTATACAGAATGCCATCGTGTCCTCAGGATGCTCCAAAGCACTTTACAATTATTTTTTTTGCAACGCATCCGCTGTTGAGCAGGCTAACCAGCCATTCCAATATTTGCACAGAAGCTCACATTAATGACCAATACGTTTTTATAATGGTGCTGCTTGAGAGAGAATTGGTACCCAGGATACGAGGAGAACTCCATGCTCTCCATTGAACAGTCCCATGGAACCTATATGTCCATGTGAGCAAGCAGACTGGATTTAACTTCCCATCCAAGAGGCAGCATCTCTGAGAGTTGGCACTTACATAAGCAGTGCCACTTTTTGCAATGATCGCAGCAGCCATTATATCCCAATGGCTAAAGAAATTTTTATTTTCAGTGGGAAAAGTACATGGAACAGGCTTTGATTCATAGACATTTTTCAGAAGAGGCTGAGTGTGCCTTTTCGAATTTTTTAACTGCGTTATCAGCATGAATGATATGAAATGAAAATATTTTTGGTTAGACTAAATGAATATATGTATTCCAAGAAAACATGCTTGCTTGCCTGTCAGCTGGGTTATTCTCTATGGTACCTTGCTGCAGAGTACAAATAGATCAAAAATGCATTCATCCATAGAGCTAACATTAGCTGCAGAAACCCTCATATAGCAACCCTCACTGGTTGTGAAGAAGATAATAGAATCTAGTACATTGTTTATTAGAGGCAGTATGTAGAAAGGTAGTAGGGGAAGTGTCATGACAGTGTAATGTAGTGAGGGTTGGGGGTGGAATGTTTTTATCAGTCGGATTCTCGCTGGACTGGTAAATGTACTGGTCATCATCTATCAGACTAGCTAAATGTACTGCTATTCATCTGTACCTGTTCATGCTTGGTATTGCTTCATTGTTAAGTTGAAATTCAAATCATTATAGATTAATATTGTACACTTTTATTTAAAGTTCACCTCCTATAAAGAGTTAAAACATTGTTAAATTAAATTAGAGTTTTGGAAGTTTTTAATGAAAGAATATTGACAGTAAAACCTTGTTTCTTTCTTGCTTTCTAGCACGGATAGGGAAAAACAAGAGGAAGAAGGCCTCAGAGGATGGCCAGGTATGTCCGCTATGCAATGAGACGCTCTCTGGATCTGTGGAGGAGATGAGTAGACACGTGGAAGCCTGTCTGGACAAGGTAGTTGATGGGCATGTTGGACCACCAACAAGTCTTTTTTTCTCTCTCGGACCTTATCAGAAGCCTGGTTAAGGATATTGATTTATTTCTGTTATTCCAGATGCCAAACACACCTTCCTAGTGCTCCCACAGTTACAGTGCTCTTTTCATTGGTAATTTTGTCAATATCCTTCTCCCAGTATTATTACATCTGATTAACATCCTCTCCATGCTGCCAGACTTGTCATCTTTATCCTAGTGCTCCCTCAAGGTCACACTTGCACCACTATCACCCTGCTTCCCCCCATCACTTCCATTTTGTTAGTGACTTCCAGATCCTCTTGCCTCTGCTTTCCACTTCTACTTCTGCCTCTTGATTTTCATGATCTATTCCTTTACTTATACCCTTGCCCATTCTGAGCACTGCTGGCACTTCAGCAGTCCCAACCCCATTATGAGAAGTGTCATGATGTCACATTTGAACCATGAAAAAATGTGGCCAGTAGTTCCATATCCAGATACCCATTCTAATGCTCTCAGGATCACGACAGTCTATTAGCTGCTCCTAAAATAGAACACTTTACCTCCCAGTGCTCCAAAAATGTTCGTTGAATGCACACAGACACCATGACCCCACATCTCACTGCTCTCACCTCCTGGGAGACCCTTCCCGTATACCCAAGAGCATACCCAGTGGGAAATCTCCTTGCTTGCAGATCCTGGAGCACTGCTTTCTCTCCCCAGAAAATCCACACTGCAACATTATTTTACTTCTCTCACCCCACCAGACTCCCAACTACTATTAGACCCCAAAACTCCTCTCTTTACAACACCAAACCACATGCCCCCCAACACCAATATTTCTACATTACCTCCTACCTATCTTGGACATGAATAACTTCCCTACCATCTTCATGTGTATCCTGGACTTCAAAATAAGGTAAGACATAAAATTGAGCACATAACTAAACATGCATAATAATCAAGTTCACTGATTTACAGATTCCATGAAAATATGGACAAAATTTGAGGCAGAAAAGACCTATAAGTGTGTCATAAAAACACTTTCTTTAATCCAATCTTCATAACTCAGTGGCCCTGATAGATTTTGCATGGCATAAAGCAGCATATCTTCTGACTCAATGTTTTGTTATTAATATAATATGCTTCCATATTTGAACCTTTTGAGTCCATCATAATTCAGATGCCACGTGCTGTCTGATGCAAACTTCTCTCCACACTTAAAAGAATGAAAATGACTGCTTTTGTTTCTTTAAACAATGTGTCGGATCACTTTCCATGAGCGAAACGTATCCAAATCAAATTGCTACAGAATCTTAATTGACAGTCTCACAAACAAAGCCAGGGTACGTACTTCAAGCTTGAGTAGCAGTTAATGCTGGATTGAACTCACCCAATGTTTAATTAACATCAGTTAGACAATGTAACCTTAAAGGAACACATGCCTACACTTCAGCTGTTAAATGATGTATTGTGTTTTATGTGGTCATTGTACCTGTAGTTAGGAAAGAGTATATCCTGTGATTTACTCTGCGAGGTGAGATTAGGCCAAGCAGTTTTCTCTCAATTTTGCTGCTGTTTGCAGTTCACTCGAGTTCTTGGATTTATAGTTTTTTAAGAATGACTTTATTTTATTTTAACTCCTTGCCTGCTATCCCATTTTTTGTGCAGTCCAAAGTATTCATACAATGCAGAAGACGGATCTATTGGAAAAGGAAATGTGTAACTTTTAAGGGTTGTTATAATGCAACATTGATATAGACCCCATTATAAAGCTAATATGGAGGGCAAAAACGAAGGCTGTTTTAAAGTGAGGACAGAACAGATCCTTGAAGTGGATGGTAATTCCTGGGACATGGTGGCCTGGCCGACTTAAGTGGCTTGTCCTAATTTAAAGGATTTTTTTCTGGAGTCGTATCTGAACCAGAGCAGATTCAATACCAGGCTAGCGTTCGGGAGCAGGAGTTTAGTAGCAGAAGGTCACAGTTGGAGACCCATGGGAATGATGCTAGTCATTGAGCTAATTGAAGCTTTTTGGAATGCACTTTCTGGCTGCAGTCAGGAGGGCAGTGGGGAAAGAGGCCTGAGACTTCGTTGTAAGGCTTGGACAAGTACTTCTGTCCCTCCTGTACCATGTGGATACCTAATTTTTTTTCAAACTGCTGTCCCTTGACCTCTCACCTGGTAGGCCTGGCCTGACAGAGAAGCCATCATTGCTCCCCTGCTCAGCCCTCCAACTAATATTACAGATAGCATAATTGAGAAACTGACCTGCATATTAAATAGGACCCCATTCCTTTCCTGCAGGTGCCTTGCTCATCTGCTCAAAAGAGCAGGTTAGGTTTGGGACATGGTAAGAAAGCAACGGGATTAGAAGGGAGAAAACTTAAAGTCAGATCTAAATCTTTTCTTGCTGAGCTTTTCGAATGCATGGCTTTTGGATTTTGTTAACCATGTGATTCAGGATTCAGAAATGTAGGTGTAACATACTGACATACGTAGAAAATTGTGGGACAGGAAAAGACCAGCTTGCCCATCCAGCCATACAGTTGTGATGCCTTGTGCATCATGATACAAACACTTCTTACCTACTTGGAACCATGTAGCCTCCTGAGCGAGGCAAAAACAGATAGAAACCCAGGCAGTCAGATGTTTAAAAGCATGGAGACTTTCTTCCTGCCCCCTTTCCGTGAGCAGAACTAGTCTGGGGATACTACATCGACCCTGACTTGTATTACACGTTGCCTGTCTTTTGTATGGCAAAATGTACACTCCAGACAGAAACAGGTCCAGCTCTCCTAAAGGTGTACAACAAATCAATGTTTACTGCATCAATTGGCAACCTGTTCTCCAGATCTACTATTCTCTGAGAAAAGAAGTGCCACCTAACAGCGAACCTAGTTCTGCCGATCCATAATTTCTAAGCCCATTATTAATCCATTGCACGAGTTCTACCAGAGGTGCTTCTTGTTAATTAGCATCTCAATTTCTTTCTGAAAGTCCGGGTAGATGATGTTTACTGCATTTACCTCATTAACTAGCCTAGTAACTTCTTTAGAATATTTTATCCAGTTATAAGATACAACCTACTTTTCCAGCAACTGTGTTGAGTGCCTCTTATGATGCTTTCTCTATCACCAGCTGACTTCTCAAAGCCTGTCCACCATCGACAAGGCACAAGTCAGGAGTGTGATGGAATATTCTCCACTTGCCTGGATGACTGCAGCTCCAACAACACTCAAGCTCAACACCATCCAAGACAAAGCAGCGCGCTTGATTGGCACCCCATCCACCACCTTCAATATTCACTCCTTTCACCACCAGCACCTGGTGGCAGTAGTGTGTACCATCTACACCATGCACTGCAGCAACTTACTGTGGCTCCTTCAACAGCACCTTCAAACGTGTGACCTCTACCACTTAGGAGGATAAGGGCAGCAGATGCATGGGAACGCCACCACCTCCAAGTTCCACTCCAAGCCACACACCACCAGACTTCTAACTATATCACTGTTCCTTCACTCTCGTTAGGTCAATATCTGGAACTCCCTTCCTAACAGCACTGTGGGTATTCCTACAATACATGGACTGAGGTGGTTCAAGATGGTGTCTCACTACCACCATCTCGAGGGCAATTAGGGACGGGCAATAAATGCTGGTCCAGCCAGCGATGCCTGCATCTCATGAACAAATAAAAAAGTCAGGTAGCAGATGTCTCTTGTGATACCTTCAGCCTCTTGCCTATTATTGAAGGCAGACTAATGGACCTATAGTTAACTGGCTCTGCCTTATCAACCTTTTGAAAAATTGGATATATGTTAGCATCCTTTCAATCCGAAGAAATAGTCCTAATTCTTGTGAGCTAGTAAAGATAGAAAGGGGATCACATATCATACTTGTTTAAGAGCTCTAGTTCCTTATTCTGTCTAACACGGCATCTTGATGCTTTTTAATATCAACCATCATACAATTGACATCGCAATTTATTGCTGCTAGTTGAACATCTTTAAGAACAACACTGATGCAAAGAACTCACTTACTATCTTTGCCATTCCTTGAGAGTCCTTTCCAATCTTGCTAGAAATTTTTTGACCAATGTTAGTAGTTCATATGGCACAAGAGATTGCAGTCCTAGTCTTGCCCACATAGGTAAATAATTGCCCAAAAGGTAATGAAATGCAACAGATATTGAATTGTAGAGCAAAATATCCCACATATGACCTTTGTACATCTCCAGACCAAAAAAAACATTATCAGTGCCATTATCCATTAATTTACTTGTCAGAAATTTGGTTTAAAATGATGTCAGAATTTTGCCATTTTTCCTTAGAGCATATCTGTCCACATCTGGATATCTTTTGCTCCACTGTACCTCAGTCATCAAGTGAAATTAGGCATTAATTACTTCAAAAATTTATGGAGAATTAAAGACAGATACTTATGGGTAATATTTGCTCCTCTCGTGCTACAATGCACAGCATTCCCAAGCTGGGGTAAAGGAACCAGTACCTGCCAGTGCTATTTAATAAACAGCTTCTATGTATTTAAAAGAAAACCTACTTAGTACATAAAAATATGCTGATTAAAAAATATCCAGACATATTGTAAGGATGTAAACGTTCGCAACTACTAATAGGAAAATGATAACATTCTCAACCACATTTTAAACCAACTTCTGTATTTCATCCTTTATGACATATTGTAATGTAATAATATTGCCAAATTGCATATTAGTTGAATCAGTCTGCTGAAATCAGGTGCAGTTGTTATTTGCATTAATTTACAGTTAATTTAGTATCATTAGTTTGAATTTGAACTCTATTTTAGGAATTATCACAAATCTCAGTGAATTTGAACTATGCATGCAGTCCTACATTACTATTTCCTACTTCTAATAAAAATACTTATTTTTTCACTTCATTTGAAAAATTGGAAACAAGTAGAGACAATCCATAAAATCGCCCTTCAAGGCGTACAAATTTCTAATGTATTTTGTTATCACTAAGAGCATAAGTCTGTGGTTGAACTTTCTACAGGAATTGGGGTGAAAGCAACAGAAAGGATATGGAAAAAAAATAGATGAGAAGCAAGTTTTTTTTGTGAAAAGCAGGAAACAGCAAAAGATTCTTTTGGCTGTAATTTGCATATTGGCCTAATTTGTTGCTTTGCTGAAATGTAGCACTCCTTCGGTATTGCATTGTAAGTATCAGCCCAGTCTAATGTCTATTAGTGACTGAGATGAAAGCATCTGAAAGTATTAGGCATACCTGTTAAATAGATCTCCATCATGTTTTTGTTCCTAAAGTAATGATAATTTTAAAAATGTTGGCAAGGTGTGCTGTTCATTTGGGGAAACCATGATCAGGAAAATTATAGCATTTCAAGTTGAGTAAATACATTAATCTAGTAAAGTAATGGAAGGGGTCATCAACAGTGCTATGAAGCAGCACTTGCTTAGCAATAACCTGCTCACTGACGCCTAGTTTGGGTTCTGCCAGGGCCACTCAGCTCCTCACCTCATTACAGCCTTGGTTCAAACATGGACAAAAGAACTGAACTCCTGAGGTGAGGTAAGAGTGACTGCCCTTGACGCTGCGACAGCATTTGACAAAGTATGGCATTAAGGAGCCCTAGCAAAACTGGAGTCAATGGGAATCGGGGAAAGCTCTGCACTGGTTGGAGTCATACCTAGCACAAAGGAAGATCGTTGTGGTTGTTGGGAGGTCAGTCACCTCAGCTCCAGGACATCACTGCAGGAGTTCCTCGGGCTAGTGTCCTCATCCCAACCATCTTGAGCTGCTTCATCAATGACCTTCCTTTCTTCATAAGGACAGTAGTGGGGATGTTCGCTGATGATTGCACAATATTCAGCACCACTTGGACTGCTTCAGTATCTGAGGAGTTGCATGTCTAAATGCAGCAAGACCTGGACAATATCCAGACTTGGGCAGACAAGTGACAAGTAACGTTCACACCACACAAGTGTCAGGCGATGACCATCTCCAACAAGAGAGAATCCAACCATCGCCCTTTGATGTTCAATGGCATTACCATCAGTGAATCTCTCACTGTCAACATCCTGAGGGTTACTATTGACCAGAAACTGAACTGGACGAGCCATATAAATACAGTGGCTACAAGAGCAGATCAGAGGCTAGGAAGCCTGAGACGAATAACTCACCTCCTGACTCTCCAAAGCCTGTCCACCATGTACAAGGCACAAGTCAGGAGTGTGATTGAATACTCCCCACTTGCCTGGATGAGTGCAACTCCTACATCACTCAAGAAGCTTGACACCATCCAGAACAAAACAGCCTGCTTAATTGGCACAACATCCACAAACATTCACCCCCTACACCACTGACGCACAGTTGCAGCAGTGTGTACCATCTACAAAATGCACTGTAGGAATTCATCAAGGCTGCTTCGACAGCACCTTCCAAACCCATGACCACTGCAATCTAGAAGGACATATTAGCAGCAGATAGATGGGAACACCAGCACCTGGAATTTCCCCTCCAAGTCACACTATCCTGATTTGAAAATATATCACCGTTCCTTCACTGTTGCTGGGGTTAAAATCCTGGAACTCCCTCCCTAACAACACTGTGTTAGGGTGCACCTACACCACATGGACTGCAGCGGTTCAAGAAGGCAGCTTGCCACCACCTTCTCAAGGACAGTTAGGGATGGGTAATAAATGCTGGTGAGCCAGCAAAGCTTACACCCTGTGAATGAATAAAAGAAGGCATACATATTGAACTGATTGTAGTTTGTTTCAGAAAAGGCCAGGAAAAGAGTAAAATTGAAACAGTTTAATATGATTTGCTGAAGATGGAAGTTAGTCTTTAGCTGAATGAAAGGAATTGCGGCATCAGTTTTGCTTGTTTGAAAAACAACAATCGTTCTTGAGTATTGTTCTCATTGTGTTACTCCTGCTTTTGAAATATTTTTGTTGAGTAATTTCATCAGGTTAACTGGATAGAGAGAAATACTTTCCTTTTGCAGTAATTGCTCTTAAATAAAAAAAACTGAAAAGATGTTAATTATATGAAATTTAAAAGTGGTTGAACTAGTTTAAAAGATTCATTTACTAAAACAGTTTATTTTAATCCACAGAGAGATGGCTCTTACACAAATGATGATGAGTCAGTGGACATAGAAAATGAGAGTGGAAGTGGGAACAGATTTGAAGAATACGAATGGTGTGGACAGAAGAGAATACGAGCTACAACCTTATTAGAAGGTGGCTTTCGAGGTATGCAATATTATGAAGGTTTTGTACACTGTTACTGTTAACTTTTAACAGTACTTAACAGTACTTTAACAGAACTTTTATCCTTGCAGAAGTATTTTTCTCAACATCTTTAAAATCAAATCCTTGGTATAAATTGTTTGTCATAAGGCATTTTTAAATCATTTTAAGCTTCTAATTCTACTTAAGAGTACAGTTGATTGTTGTCATCTGTCTGGCCTGTGTCTAGAATCGCCACTTTTGGTCCAGTACAAACCTAGATGGGGTAAAGGTTTGGTTGGAGTCAAGGCATTTGGAAGCTTAAGTAAAAATATGTGGATGTTTTCTGGACTTCGTTATGTAAAAATGATGTCAGGCCTAATTTGTTCAGGAAGGAAATAAAGTAAATAAGGAGATTATAATTAAGGAACACTTATGACTTTCTCAGGACAAATTGGAGGGGATCACAGTCATTGAATTACACTTGAAGTGCAATCACTTTGCATATCGCAGGGTGCACAGCCAGCAAATGAGTGAAGTTACCAGCTAATTTTTCTTTTGCTGGTGTTGGCTGAGGGAACAATGTCGACGAGGCCACGAGGAGAATTCTGTTTTTGTTTTGAAAAGTGACACGGTGCCCTTTACATTCACCTGAAGAAGCATCTCATCAGGAAGGGAACACCTTTGAGAATGCAGCACTCCCTCAGTATTACATCGAGTTGTCAGTCTGGTCTAATGTGTAAATGTGTAAAAATGACTGAAATTAAAGCATCTGAGAATATTAACTATTTCATTGATCTGTTATGTATATATTTCTAAGTAATGGTTACAATTGTAAAGAATTGAATTGATAGCATTTCCTAACTCCCCAATGCTTCTGAAACAGATCCCCTGAAACTGAAGGGTAAAAAAGCAAACAATCTTTTTTCTCTGCAGCAAAACAGTGCTCCCAAAACCATTTTTTTCCATTTCTCTCTGTATTGCCCCTCAGCTGCCCTACTATCTCTCACTTTTTTCTATCATTTGCTTTATTACCTGTAACCCTATCCCGTCCCTCTTGAATCGCTTTTACAGTCACTGTCCCAAGATTGATCTTTAACGTTGAATACTTCTGAGCCCCAGCTGAGAATGTTGGCAAACATAAAAAGTTCTCAATTTTAAAACTATTGTTTTTTTTTAAAAAAAAGAACTTTTAATGACTGTTTTTCAGTTGGAAAAGTTAATAACTGGCCTGAATCTAATTTTCTTTTGGTTCAAACTGTATGGTAGATCACTATAAACAAGACAGTGGTATTCTGTTCAGAGGTTTTAGTGCAACCTGAGACTTAAAGGAGTACTCCAGGATAGTCTCAAAATGTTTTTGTTCCCAACTTAAAAATAAAATAATCTTCCTAAAATAGTTGGAGGTTCTCCTACTGGCTGGTTTGTTTTGTCACCTGAACCATGATTTTCTTCTCAATCCCTTCTTTCATGCAGTGTTGGGTGCTCCAACATGGTGTTCAATCCAAGCTAGGCTTTCTTTACAAATAAAGTAGTCATAGTTATTTTAAAGAAATTTTGGGAGTGGAAAATAAAAAAATCTCTTCATTTCTTAGAATCTCAACATGCCTTTTCTGTGAAATTCAGTTTGAGAATTGCACCTAGACTTACACCAATATGGTGTTTGCGTGACTACTCAACTTGAGAGAAGTCATGGCTAGTGACACTCAAGATTAACAAAATTGTGTTAATTACAGAATAATGCATAGTAATTTTTTGATTGGGGAATTGGGAGTCAGGTTTGGTTAGTACTGATGGCTTTTTTTGTTGAAAACTTGAAAAATGCAATTTAATGTTTTGGATAATCACTCTGAGAGCAGCACTCTATCTAGTGAGATGATGGTTTGTGCTGTGGTGGTCAACACTGTGTTAAGCATTGCCGGGTGTGGCTCAGGAGCTCTACTTTGGCATGACAGATGCTGCTGCGTTTGTGACAGAGGAAGAGAATAGACTTTGAAGATGCAGGATCCACTGGCCTGTTTTCTCTGGGCCCTCTTCTTGGCCAGCTGAACTTTTTGTTTCTGCTCAGCTCTCGTCATCGAGTCATAATGGCACACGAGGCTGTTTGGGCCATCAAGTCCATTTTGGTTCGCTGTAGAGCTATTCAGTCAGTCCCATTCCTGCAATCTATCCCCATGGCCCTGCAAGTTCATGGTCTGAAGTTGTTGAACTCAATGTTGAGTCCAGAAGGCAGTAAAGTGCATAATCGGAAGGTGAGGTGCTCTGTCTTGAGCTTAAGTTGAGCTTTATAGAAACAGTATAGAGGGCCTATGGCAGTGAGGCATTTTGTTTTTATTTCAGTCTTCCAGCATCCGCAATTTTACAATTTTGTACATTCCATTGCTGTATTGACAGTTTGTGATTAGAACCCCCCACAAATGGTTCACTGTGTTCTTGCCATCCATCTCTCAACACAAACAGGACCAGTTAACTCATGAATACCTGATGATGACCGTGAAACCATTGTCGATGTAGTTCACTAATGTCCTTACGAAATATGCCGTCCTTACCTGGCCTGGCCTACATGTGACTTCCACAATGAGGTTGACTATTAAATGTCCTCTAAAATGGTGTAGTAAGCCACTCAGTTGTATCAAACTGCTATAAAGTCAATAAGGAATGAAACTGGACGGGCCACTCAGCATTGACCTAGGCACCAGAAACGACCTGTAAAGTCCTTCTTACTAACAAGATTGGAACAGCTGTCACACAGACCAGTCAAGCAAAAGCCTGACATAGTCATACTCTTGGAATCATACCTTACAGCCAGTGTCCCAAATATCACTGTCACCATCCCTGTCCCACTGGCAGGACAGACCCAGCAGAGGTTGCGGCACAGTGGTATACAGTTGGGAGGGAGTTGCCCTGGCAGTCCTCATCATTGACTCCAGACCCCATGAAGTCTTATGGCAACAGGCCAAACGTGCAAGGAAACCTCCTGCTGATTACCATGTACCCCCCTCAGCTGATGAATCAGTATTCCTCCATGTTGACTATCACTTGGAGGAAGCACTGAGGGTGGCAAGGGTGCAGAATGTACCCTGGGTGGGGGACTTCAATGTCCATGTCAGACCAGAATCGGTAGCACCACTATGGACCGAGCTGGCCGAGTCCTGAAGGACATAGCTGCTAAATTCGATCTGCGGCAGGTGGTCCAAGGACTAAGGAGAGATGATACTTGACCTCATCCTCACCAATATGCCTGCCTCAGATGCATCTATCCATGGCAGTGGTATTGGTAGGAGTGACCACTGCACAGTCCTTGTGGAGACGACGCCCTGTCTTCACATTGAGGATACCTGCCATCATGTTGTGTGGCACTATCACCATGCTAATTGGGATTGATTTCAAACAGATCTAGCAACTCAAGACTGGGCATCCATATGGCACTGTGGGCCATCAGTAGCTGCAGAATTGTACTCAACCACAATCTGGAAACTCATGGTCCGGCATATCCCCCACTGTACCATTATCACCAAGCCAGGGGATCAGCCCTGGTTCAGTAAAAAGTGCAGGAAAGCATAGTTGAAACAGCACCAGGAGGCTCCACAAATATCCCCATCCTCAATGATGGGGAAGCCCAGCACATCAGTGCAAAAGATAAGGCTGAAGCATTTGCAACAATCTTCAGCCAGAAGTGCTGAGTCGATAATCCGTCTCCGCCTCCTCCTCCTCGGCATCACAGATGCCAGTCTTCAGCCAAATCGATTCATTCCACGTGATATGAAGAAGGCACTGGATACTGCAAAAGCTATGGGCCCTGATGATATTATGGCTAAAGTACTGAAATCTTGTGCTCCAGAACTTGCTGCACCCCTAGCCAAGCTGTTCAGTACAGCTACAACACTGGCATCTATCTGTCAATGTAGAAAATTGCTGAGATATGTCCTGTACATAACAAGCAGGACAAATCCAACCTGGCCAATTACCACCTGGATCATCAGTAAAGTGATGGAAGGGGCCATCAACAGTGCTATCAGGTGGCACTTGCTTAGCACTAACCTGCTCTGATGCTCAGTTGGGTTCCGCCAGAGCCACTAAGTTCCTGACCTCATTACAGCCTTTGTTCAAACATAGACAAAAGAGCTGAACTCCAGGGATGAGGTGAGAGGGACTGTCCTTGACATCGAGGCAGCATTTGACTGAATGTGGTATTAAGGAGCCCTAGTAAAACTGGAGTCAATGGGAATCGGGGGGGAAACCTCTTCACTGGTTGGAGTCATGTGTAGCACAAAGGAAGATGGTTGTGGTTGTCGGAGGTCAATCATCTCAGTTCTAGGACATCGCTGCAGGAGTTCCTCAGGGTAGCGTCCTAGTCCTAACCATCTTCAGCTGCTTCATCAATGACCTTCCTTCCATCATAAGGTCAGAAGTGGGGATGTTTGCTGATGATTGCAGAATGTTCAGCACCATTTGTGGACACTGAAACAGTCCATGTTTATATGCAGCAAGACCTGGACAATATCCAGGTTGGGCTGACAAGTGGCAAGGAACATTTGCGCCACACAAGTGCCAGGCAGTGACCATCTCCAAAAGTAGACAATCTAACCATCGCCCCATGACATTCAGCGGTATTACCATTGCAGAATCTCCTACTATCAACATCCTGGTGGTTACCATTGACCAGAAACTGGACTGGACTAGCCATATAAATACTGTGGCTACAAGAGCAGGTCGGAGGCTAGTATCGTATGACAAGTAAATCGCCTCCTGACTCCCCAAAGCCTATCTATCACCTACAAGGCATAAGTCAGCTCTGTGCTGGAATACTCTCCAATTGCCTGGATGAGTTTAGCCCCAACAACAGTCTAGAAGCTTGACACCATCCAAGACCAAGCAACCAGCTTGATTTGCAGCCACAAACATTCACTCCCTCCACCACTGACGCACAGTAGCAGCAGTGTGTACCATCTACAAGATGCATTGCAGAAACTCACTAAGCTTCCTTAGACAGCACCTTCCAAACCCATGACACCTACCATCTAGAGTGACAAGGATATTAGTCACTTGGGAACATCACCACCTGGAAGTTCCCCTCCAAGCCACTGACTATCTTGACTTGGAAATACATCACCGTTCCTTCGCTGTCACTGGGTCAAAATTCTGGAACTCTCTCCTTAACAGCACTGTGGATGTATCTACACCACATAGACTGCGGTGGTTCAAGAAGGCAGCTCACCCCCACCTCCTGAAGGGAAATTAGGGATGGGCAATAAATGCTAGCCTAGCCAGTGACGCCCACATCCCATGAATGAATTTAAAAAAAAAAAAGAGCAGGCAAGACCTTTCTGGCTTGGATATCATGGCCTGGGAAAGGTGACTGGACAGAGACCGCTTGAGCTTTGCTGCTATCACAAGCTTTGGGTAGCTAACAACTTGGCCAGGATTTTCCAGTTGTCGGGTGGGCTTGGCAGGAGTGGGCGGGGGCAGTTGCAGAGTTGACCGCCGCCTGCGATTGGCTCCGCACTGTGATTTCACGTGGGCGGGCCAATTAAGGCCCATCCTGTGTGGATCATGAGCGGTAGTGCTGAGCACTACCTGTATGGGAGGAGGGAGTGTCAGGTCCAGCGCGCAGTTCACGCATGCATGCAAAAGAGCGCTTCAATCTCCTTGAGGCATGGAACTGTCTCAGAGATTGAAGCGCTTTTTTAAAAAAATAATTAAAAACAATAAAATTTAAAGAAACGTCCCCTCATGACTGTGTCACATGAGATGGGACATGTTTTTATTTTCAAAAGAAAGTTTTTATTAGCATTAGCTTTAGGAAGCCTCACCCCGCTTGTGAATGAGGTTTCCTGAAAAACGTAAAGGCCGCTTGGTTTTTTCACCTGCCCACCAACTGTAATGTTGGACGGGCAGCGTAAAATTCAAATCAGTTACCTTGTTAATGGCCTTAATAGGCCTTTCAATTATCGGCGGGTGCGCAGCTGACTCCGATGCACGCCTGCCAAACAAAATATCGTGTGAGTTCGCAATGATGTCAGAACACAGGCCCAATGTCATCGTGCGTCATTTTACATTCTGGCATGTCGGATGCGCACCCGCACGCCGAGTGTAAAATTCTGCCCCTTCTTTCAGAACAAATCATGCCACTGGAGCTTGCTGCCTATGAGGGTAGGGCAAATGGAGACAATGATTTCAAAAGGAAATTGGATGGGCACTTGAAGGAAATTAATTTGTAGGGCTATGGGGATAGAGTGGTGGAATTGCACTGACTAGATTGCTCAACAGTGTCAGAATAGACTTGATGGGCTGAATGGCCTCCTTCTGAGCCATTATGACTTGATGATGAGAGGCGAGCATAAATGAAAATCTCAGCTGATCGAGAAGAGAGCCAGAGAAAATGGAGACCAACGAACAGAGGCCACTCTAATTAGAGTGAAGAATTAAAATGACAAGTGACCAGAAGTTAGGATTCATGCTTGCAGACTGAATGGAGGCGTTCACAAATCAGTCATCCAAACTGCATTTGGCCTCTCCAGTGTAAAGAAGAATGTCTTGTGAGCAATGATTACAGTATACTACACTGAAAGAAGTACGACAAAATCGTTGTTTCACCTGGAAGGAGTTTTGGGGTCCTGGATGATGGGAAGAGAGGAGGAAGTATTTGCTATGCTTGCATGGGAAGGTGCTTGGGAAGGGGAGAGGGTGTTTTGGGTGATTGATTGAGGTTTGGACCAGGGTGTCGCCGAAGGATTGCCCCCTTTGGAATGCTAGAAGGGGAGGGAAAGAAGCTCTGGGTGGAATCATCAGCAGAGGATCATTTGTGGAATGTGGATGCTGGTGAGGTAGAAGTTGAGGACAAGGGAAGCCTTTTCATGCTGGGAAGCAGAGGAATGGATGAGAGTGCAAGCTAGGAAATGGAACAGACACGTCAAGATCAACTATGGGGCAGGAGAATCCTTGGTTGAAGAAAAAGGAAGTCTTAATGGAAGTACTGGTATAGAAGATGGCATCGTCCAGAACAAGTGTGATGGAGAAACTGGGAGAATGTAATAGAAGATAAAGGCAAAATACTGCGGATGCTGGAAATCTGAAACAAAAACAAAAAATGCTGGAAAAACTCAGGTCTGACAGCACCTGTGAAGAGAGAAACAGAGTTAACGTTTCGAGTCTGGACTTGATGCTGTCAGACCTGCTGAGTTTGTCCAGCATTTTTTGTTTTTTTTTCCCGGAATGTAATAGAACCCTTACAGGAAGCTGAATGGGAGGAAGTGTAGTCAAGGTAGCTCTGGGGGTCGATGGACCTATGGTGACGTGTAATTATTTCCCTACATTTAAGAAATATATTGCGTGTCTATAGTGTGCATTTATTTCTTTCTTTATCCAAAGGTCAATTGGACTTAAACAAGCTACTTAATGTTTTTGTAGATACTGCAAAACTGTAAGGTTTTAGTCTGTAGAAAGCTGGGCGAAAGACTAAAAAGCTGATGGTAAATTCCCTTTAAGGAAATCTGTCAAATCTAAGCCATTTGCTCATCGCTAATATTTGACCTTTACTTGACCAGTCCTGGGGAATGTAATTTTAGCAGGGCTTTGCTTCTAGCTCACTGAGGGCAGAAGAGCTGAAAAATGAGAGCTTGTCAAACAAAATTCCCCGTTATCTCCCTTGTTTTACCTAAATGAGGTAGGGCAAGGAGCACAGTGTCTCATTTCAAAAGTTATAAAATATTGAAAAAGCTGTGTCTAGTGGGAGCTGCCGGGGGGATTGCAGGTACAAGGGCTGTGATCAATTTGTACCGTTTTTCTAATGAAAGCTTCAGAGTTTCTGTCAGCTGTGCTTCACAGCTGGGCCTGTCATGTCAGTTGAAGAACAAGTCTGTGTTCGTACTAGCTTGAAAGGGAGAGAATATTCGCTTCGCAAAATCTTCAAGGAACTACTTCATAGTGTTCACTGTTAAAATGTATTAGTTTCTTTCAAGGGCGTAATAAATGTGGAACCAGAACATTTTAATCCTTTTGAATATATATTTTTTATTTCATTCATTCATGATATGTGGGTGTCACTGGCTAGGCTAGCATTTATTGCCCATCCCTGTTTGCCTTTGAGAAGGTGGTGGTGAGCTGCCTTCTTGAACCACTGCAGTCCCTGTGGCGTGGATATACCCACAGTGCAGTTAGGAAGGGAGTTCCAGGATTTTGACCCAGTGACAATGAAGGAATGCTGATATATTTCCAAGTCAGGATGGCGAGTGGCTTGGAGGGGAACTTCCAGTTGGCGGTGTTCCCATGTGCCTGCTGCCCTTATCCTCCCAGATGGAAGTGGCTCTGGGTTTGAAAGGTGCTGTCTAGGAGCCTTGGTGAGTTCCATGAAAATTGTCCATATTCCATGTAACATTGTTTTGTAACCTGTTCGAGAAATGAAGCTACATAATCTTATGGTCAATCCCAGTGGCACCCCTGTATGCTATGTTTGGAATTTTGAGTTTGTGATTGCACTTTAGGACTTTAGTGTGAGCTCTCCCTTTGAGGAATGGCGGAGGTTTTGAGTGAGGGAGTTTCACAGAAAATATTTGTATGGATCTTTGATCACAATTCAGCACCCTTTTTAGGGTTGCTTACATAGTACCAATGACAACAGCCCTCTGTTGCTCGTTATTGATTCTGCTTTAAGTACAAAGAACAAAATCCATCAGCTTGTGATTGGAAGAAAAGTGCATCAAAGCTAGCTCTTCTGAATTTTAATTTAGTTTGGAACTAAATTCACTGACTTTTGTTTTCACTCCACCTTTACTTAAGGCATTAACTGCCTACTAGACCTGGTTCCACAAGCAGCTTTTAAAATTCCACAGCCAAGTGGTTATTCTTCATATGAGAGGCTGAACAGTTTTTGACAAAAAGTAACATTGAAGGGAGTAAGAGAGATGATGTGGTGTTGCATTTTTTTTCAGTTATGATTTAGGTATGTGGACTGATCAGCATTTCTTGGTCTTGGTCATGTACCATTCCATTATTCTCTTTTTGTATAGTTTTTAATAAAATTGTAGTTTTGAGACCATCGAGGCACTTAGTAAATATCAATAATTTATAACAGAAGTGAAATCCCAAATCTTTGTCTTCGTTTACAAAGTCTTTTCATAAAAACTGTTTTTATTTGGTATATCATGAACCTTAGTAAAAATAAATAAATCCATTAACCTAAAAATTGAATTGGTTCAGCCTAAACCACTATCATCTTTAAATGATTCACAGCAGTTTAAGGAAAGTGACTTTGAACAGTAACTAACTGAGGCTGCTCACAGATAGCAGACTATTGACACGCTGTAGATGAAGCTATAGTAACTGTGGAATGAGCAAGGAGATAAGAAAGTAATGATGGCATCAGAAAATGTTTGAAACTGTGCTTTCATACCTGCTTTGTAATGTGACTTCAAAGCTGAGGGGAGGGGGGCTTGTTCTGCCTGAGCAAGTCCCAACTCGCTGCAAACCACTGACTGAGGAAATCTTCGGTTGTTATTTCGGCCTGAGCAGATGGGACTAAGTAGATTAGGTAGCGATAGGTCAGAGGCGGCCAGTTGTTCCCTTCTGTTCAGTTCCATTTAGGGATTTCGGGTCGATTGGCATCATGTGTCATTCCTCTAGTGATATCGCTCAGGTATTGATCCAGTCTAGACAAGAGCTGGAGGCATCGCAGAGAACGCGTGCTGCACCATGCATAATGTGATTGAAAGGCAGTTAAAATGGCACTGACCTTTTCAGGGAGGATTAGATTGCCTGCCAAGTCTGTTTAAAGCAAGTGATAACGCGAGGTAAGGAAAACTGTCCGGACAACTTCAGAGAGAGATAGAAAGGGGTTGGCGGTTGGGGGGGAGGGGGTGGTGGCTAGTGGGTGGTGGTGAGGTTGGGCAAGAATGTTGTACAGATCTCTGCTGGGCATTTTGAAATAGTGCTACTCCATTGTGCAGATTTGAAAATGGTTGAAGTTTATAAGGAAATTGCTTCAAATTTCATGTTCAGAACAAAATGGAAAAACTTGCTGAAGCCCCATAAAATAGACCAGTGACTTGCAGTTTACAAGCTGAATGTTAACCCCTGAATACAGGATAGCAATTATTTTAACAGTCAAGGTTTGAGCAGGCCTATGTTTATTCTAACATTCAGTTTTAAAATTGAAACTTAAAAGGCTGAACATAATTTTGACTTTGCTTAGTTTGCTTCCTTCACTGTGTGTGGTTTAATATTGAAAGTGTAAAGTACATAAATGATGTTAAGTGGCTTCTGTGGTTGACTAGGTAACACCATAATCTATTAGAATTGTTTTAGAAGCCTCCTGCTGATGGTTTGAGATTTCCCATATGCAGGTTTGTTGGGGTGGGGGTGTGATGGAGGGAGGGAGATTTTGATGTAATCATAATGGGAAGATTTCTTATTGTCATTTCTAATTAAATTGTAAATTAAAACACTTTGATTGCTTTTGCTGAAATAGCATAAGTAGAGAATCTTTATGATATAGTTAGTGTTGTAAATAGCAGGCAGAGTAAATCTTCCATGTTGAGGTGTATTGACTCTTGCTTGTGCTGCTAGTTGAGAAAACCTGAGCTGTGTAGATTGAGTTAGAAGAAAAATGACACATTATGCATCAGTGCAAAGTCCAGTTCCTTTTATGAAATAGTGGGCAGAGTGCTAAAATTGAAGTCTTGACAATGCCTTGCTATCTCTTGTTGCTTTGATTTCAGTGGGTGATTTTGAAGCATGGAGCTCAGAGTGAGCTAATGTAGAGTCAGTACTGAATTATTGAGTGATACATGTGCAAAGGGAGAGAGAAACCAGGAATCTTTTCAGATACACATTAAAGGTTCCAGATATCTGCAAGAGAAAGACAGGCTAAATGCAAAATTCCCGGTGTAATGTATAATGCAAAATAATTGAATGGGATGATGGATACTAGGAGCCTATACTTGGACCTGCCTACTATAAATTATTAAAATTTTTAACGTGCAATTTTTTCTGTTTACTTGACTTCATGAGAGCAGCTTAAGATGGACTATTTATGTTTAGCCACAGTAGAACAGTATTGCTCACTTTATTTGGCAGAATTCAAAAGTTTGCTGGTTTAAGACTTATTCTAGAACTTGAGCACATGAACTAGGACACCACTTTCACTGCAGTCCTGAGAGAGCAATGCATTGCTGGAGGTGCTATCCTTCAGCTTAGATAGGAATGGAGTTTTACAAAAATCCTTCGTAGATGTTAGGGATCCTATGATGATTCAAAGAAAAACAGGCTTTTCTTTTGGTACGCTGGCTAACTTTTTTTCCCTCCTCATTGCCCTTTGTGAAATCCAGGTCTGCAGTATTTTGCATTTGGCTACTTAACGTTCTTGGTAATCTCTTTCTGCATGAAGTGCTTTGTGATGAAAGATGTGAAAAGTGCTTTATACATGCAAGGCTGAGAACTTGGCAGTGCAATGAGTTAGACATTGAACTTCCAACCCTTGGGTAGGAGCATAGGAACAGGAGTTGGCCATTCAGCACCTGGAGCTTGTTCTGCCATTTAGTTGAATCTTCGCTGATCTTTATTGTAGCTTCATCTACCCCTTGGTTCCATAACCTTTAATACATTTGCCTGTAAGGGTTCTGTGTCTCACAAGTTTGGGTAATCTGAATCCAGTTCCATGTGGGGGTGGGCTTACAGACAAAGTTGCCTCTATTCTGCTTTAATGTATAATGTCACTGACGGGCTTAAGACTGGTGAGGAAAATGGGGGCAAAATGGGTCACTGGTACTGCAGAGGATTCTGAGGTTGGGGCCGCTTGACATGCTTGGGGCAGAGTAGAGGATGGTTTAGTCTGCATCTGGGGCAGTGCTCCATGATGACAGTAAGTGCTTGAAATAGAAAGTGTTCCAATCCCTAATATTACCACCCCTCACTTCACTGAACACAAAACTGTTAAATACAAGCCTTCAAACTCGATTTGAGTGATACTTCTCAGTGGGTAAAATGTAAGTTGGTTGATTGAACCCTATCTCCAGATCAACAACAAGAACTCCGATTCATCCAGTTCCTTTAATGTAATAAAACGCCCTGAAGCACTTCACAGGAGCGTTATGACCAAAGTATTGGCACTGAGCCACATAAGGATATATTAAATCAGATGGCTAAAAGCTTGATCAAAGAGAAAGGTTTTAAGTAGCTTCTTAAAGAAGAAAAGCAAGGTAATGAGGCAGAGGCGTTTAGGGAGCGTATTCCAGAGTTTGGGGCCTAGGCAACTGATGGTACGGCCACCATTGGTGCAGTGATTGAAATTGGAGGTGCACTAGAGGCCAGAATTAGAGGAATACAGGTGGGTTCTGGGGCTGGAGGAGATTACAGAGATGGGGAAGGGTGAGGGATTTGAAAACAAGGATGGGAATTTTAACATCAAGACATTGCATGACCAGGAGCCAGTGAAGGTCAGTGGACATGAGTGTTAGTGGAATGGAACTCACCGTACGTCACCAGTTTAAATCGAAGTTTAGTTGTAGCGCTTAAAATTAAATTATACAGATATACAGATGTTGATTGACAATCTTTCCTCCTTCCTTAAACATTACTTAAATAATGCTTTATTTAGGCTTATTTCCATTTCTTAGCATGGATGCCACATTTTAATTGGACTGAAAACTAGAGCTGATACTTTGGATGATTTTCCAACATTGGCCCAGAACTTCTCTTCTCTGGATGACCATACCGCACAAGATGCGCTGGGGGACCCCTTAGAAGTTCCCATACGCTGACTACATGGGAATTGTCCCGGAAGTTTGGACTTCGAAGGGCAATTACCTGCTGTGTCAGGAACCCTCCAAAACTGAGTTGAAGTCAGAGACTTCGGATGGTTTCGATTTACTTAGTAGAATAGTTTTCCAGGAAAAGGTAGAAGGATTTAAAACCAATTCTAACTCCTGGGTACCTATACTACTGACCACCCAGCTCCCCACTGAAACCCCCCCGGACTACCCCCTATTACCCCTTCCAACCGATTACAACTCCTGACACTGCCCCCCCCACCTCACTACACCCCTGACACACCCTATCCCCTCACCAGCTTATTTTACCCACTTCTTTCCATAGCTGGTCAAAATGGCCTTGACGTTTAAACTTAATGAAATATGGCGACTAGTGCTGTAAAAAAAGGGGCGTGCTTGGTTTTCCCCGACACTCCTATACTATGAACCGAGGACTCCCGAATAGAGTACGCTCCACATTTCTGAGGAGGCCTGGTTTGGAAGTTCGTGCAAGAGATGTCAAGCTCCAGTACAAGACAAGTAATTAGGAATTCTGGTTCAATGCGGAGTGTAGGAGAGCATGCCAGGAGCAGGACCAGGCATATCTAAAAGTGAGGCACCAACCTGATGATGTGGATGCCAAAGAATAGAAGCAGCATGAAGCATACAGAGCTAATCAATCCCACAACCAACAGATCAGATCAAAGCTCTACAATCCTGTCACATCAGTCATGAATGGTGGTGGACATTTAAACAGCTATCTGGAGGAGGATGGTGATTCGGCCCATTGTTATTGTTCCAAGTAAAAATGGCTATATTTATAAGTGGTGCAACGATACTTTTTCAGCTTTGGGCTGCAATTAATAAATCTGTATTTAGGCACAGATAAAATAGTCCTTGGGTTGCTGTGGAATAGCTTATGGAATACAGTTCCTCCAAGTGTTCTTGGAATCATGAATATTATTTGAAGAATGGATCGGGTTGGGTTTGAATAAAAATTATAATTTTACCTGATCATGAGGTTATTCCTTAACTAAATTGACTTAAAAAGTTTGGGTGGAATTTCAAAGTTTTCATTGAGATCTTACCTGAGATATTTACTCCTACAGGAGAATCAGTGAATTTAGAACCATTCACATTGAATGCTGGAAGAAGCAGATTCAGTGGGTGGACTGAGTAGCTTTTTATTTTTCTTGAAGCTCAGGTATACTGCAGTGGCCTGGAACAGTGAACCATTTGTATATTACTTTACAGATTAGTTTCAAGATATGATATCTTTATTGATGTAAAACCCCACCGACCCTCACTCTGTTCCCTCGCCTTGTGGTTTTGTGACTGTGGCGGACAGTAGTCACGAGCAACTAAGATCACAAATTCTGTGCTACTGATAATCATCCTTGCTGTGAGAATGATTTTGGAGCACTTGAACGTAGAAATGATCCTTTTGTGTTGCCCAGCTCGATAGCATCGCTACTGACAGCTGGCAGAGTCTTAAAGGATATACCTGCTGGATAAGGCCTGCAGCAGGTGGGGAGAGAAGCAACAAAAAGGAAAAACTCTACCTAGTCCTCCCCAATCAACTTGTCGCAGATGCATCTGTCCACGACAGTAATGGTAAGAGTGACCACTGTACAGTCTTTCAAGAGAGAAAGTTCTATCTTCACACTGAGGATATCGTCCATCGTATTGTGTGACACTACATGGTGCTAAATTAATTCGATTCAGAACAGATCCAGCAGCTGAATGCTGAGCAACCATGAGGTGCTGTGGGCCACCAGCAGCAGAATTGTACTCAACCCTCATCTGTACCCTTGTGGCCTCTATCATTAAGATCCAGCCAGGGGACCAACTCTGGCTCAAATGAGGAGTGTAGGGAAGCGTATCTGAAGCAGGACCAGACATACCTAAAAATGAGGTGCCAGCGTGGTGAAGCTACAGCATAGGACGACAAGGATGCCAAAGAGTGGAAGCAGCATGCTGTAGACAGAGCTTAGTGATCCCATAAACAACAGATCAGATCAAAGCTCTGCAGTCCCATCACATCCAGTCATGAATGGTGGTAGACAATTAAACGACTACTTGGGGAGGACGCTTCACAAACATTCCCACCCATGATGGGGTAGCCAGAGTGTTAGTGCAAATAACAAGGCGCAAGTATTTGCAACCACATTCAGCTAGATATGGCAGCATGGTTATGAAGTTGGCTGAGTGACAGAAAACAAAACATAGTGAAAGTCTGTTTTTCAGACTAGAGGAAGGTATATCGTGGAATTCCCAGGGATCCATATTAGGACCACTGCTTTTTTTGATCTATATTAATGGCCTAGATTTGGATGTGCAGCATGTAATTTCAAAATTTGCGGATGACACAAAACGTGAAAGTATTGTGAACTGTAAAGAGGATAGTGATAGACTTCAAGAACCTAGGGCTGTTTAAGAGCAAAGAAGAGAGGAGATTTGATACAGGTGCTCAAAATCATGGGCGGTCTGGACAATGTAGATAGGGAAAAACTGTTCCAATTGGCGGAAAGGTTGAGAATGAAAAGACACTGTTTTAAGGTGAATAGCAAAAGAACCAAAGGCAACATGAGGAAAAGTGTTTACGCGGTGAGTGGTAAGCATTTGGAATGCCCCGCCTGAAAGTGTAGTGGAGGCAGATTAAATTGTGGTTGCTAAAAACCTATTGGATAATTATCTAAAGAGAAAAGAATTGCAGGGTTACAGGGAAAGGCGGGGGAAGTGGAGCTAATTGAGTAGCTTTTGCAGAGAGCTGGCATGGGCATGATGGGCCAAATGGCCTCTTTCTGTTCTGTAATCATTCTATGATTCTGTAAGTGCCGAGTGGATGATCCATCTATACTGCTCCTGAGGTTCCTAGCATCACCTATGTCAATTTTCAACTAATTCAATTCACTCTGCGATATCAAGAAACAGCTGAAGGTACTGAATACAGCAAATACTATGGCCCTGACGATACCCTGACTGTAGCACTGATGGCTTGTGCTCTACAACAAGCTGTGACCCTAAGTTGTTTCCAAAACAACTACAACACTGGCATCTACCCAACAATGTGGAAAATTGTCTAGGCCCACAAAAAACAGGGCAAACTCAATCTAACCAATTACTGCCCCATCAATTTAGACACAGTCATCAGCAAAATGATAGAAGGTGTCATTGACGAAGTCATCAATCAGCAATTATTCGGCATAACCTTCTCACCAGTGCTCAGTTTGGGTTCTGCCAGGGCCATTTGGCTGCAGACCTCATTACAGCCTTGGTGCAAACATGGAGAAAAGAGCTACATTCCAGAGGTGAAATTGGAGTGATTGCCCTTGGCATCAAGGCAGCTTTGACTTAAGGAGCATTAGCAAAATTGAAGTCAATGGGAATTGGGGGATAAACTCTCCAGTGGCTGGTATCATTTCGAACACAAAGGAAGATGCTTGTGGTTGTTGAATGCCACTCAACTCAGCCCAGGATATCATTGCAGGAGTTCCTCAGGGCAGTGTCCTAGGGCCAACCATGCTTCATCAATGACCTTCCCTCCAGCATAAGGTAAAAGTGGGGGTATTTGCTGATGATGCCACAGTGTTCAGACCCATTCGTGACTCTTCGTATACTGAAGCATTCCATACCTCCATGCAGCAAGACATGGACAACATTCAGGTTTGGGCTGATGAGTGACAAGTAACATTTGCAATACACAAGTGCCAGGCAATGACCATCTCCAACAAGGGAGAATCTAACAGTCTCCCCCTGATGTTCAACAGTGTTACTGTCGCTGATTCCCCCACAATCAACATCACTATTGACTAGAACCTTAATTGGACCAGTCAGACACCATCCAAGCCAAAGCAGTCTGCTTAATCGGCACACCATCTAGTACCTTAAATATTCATTCCCTTTACCATTGGCACAATGTGTGCTGCAGCAACTCGCCAAGGCTCCTTTGAAAGCATCTTCCAAACCCGTGACCTTTACCACCTGAGGAGAACAAGGGCAGCAGTCACATAGGCATACCACCACGTGCAGATTCCCATCCAAGTCATGCATCATCCTGACTTGGAAATACCTCATCGTTCCTGCACTGTCACAGGGTAAAATCATGGAACTCCCGCCCTTATAGCACTGTGGGCATACCTACACCACATGGTCAGCAGCAGTTTAAGAAGGTGTCTCATCACCTTGGGGGCATTTATGGATGGGCGATAAATGCTGGCCTTCCCAGTGATGCTCACATCCCATGAATAAAGAAAAGAAACCTCAGCGGCTTTCATTTTTGTTGCACTGCTCCATAAGTAAGTAGATTTTTGAAATAAGAACAGAAAATGCTGGAGATATTCAGCAAGCCAGTCAGATCTGTGGAGAGAGAAACAGAGTTAATGTTTCAAGTTAATGACCTTTCATCAAAGCTGTGATCACTGTAGTGCATACCCTTGCTAATACAGGCTTCAATAATTATCAACACAAGAAGGGATGGATAATGGATGCTCAGTCATTAAATAATTTCAAGTGTTGAAATTCGGCCTTTATAAATACTGATTTCCTTCCAGTCCAAATATGATTGGCTATGACCTTATTGTCTTTTTTTTCAAATTTTATGTTATCTATCCTTAGCCCGAATGGCCTTGCCTAAACTTTCTCCTAACATTGTCTCTTTCAGACATCTCTGTATTCTAGTTTGAAAGTAAATGGCATCGTGTAGATCTCGCAAAACACGCAGCTTGCATGCATATAAATACACACATTTTATGGGCCTTTTGAGCAGCATCTGATGGCGGCTAACTGTATTTGACACACGCAACTTCTTACCTCCACACCAGATAATTGCATTGTCAACTATTCAGCAAAGTGGCAGGTGACATCTGAGGCGATTGACTAGCTGAGTTGTTCGTGTTGGACTGTCAGCTGTTCAATCAATAGAGTTTACAGAAGACACCCTGATTGCATCTGTAACTAATTTAACTTTGAAACCCCTAGCTCCCCTTTGCACAAAGTTGCAATTCTATTCAGGATGTGCACTGAGTGGCAGGTGGAAAAATCAATGACAGCTTTCTGCGGTCGTGCAATCGTGGGTTTTTGCTCTGCATGGTTAACTAGCCATCTTGACTTCAAATCAATGGACTGATCAATTGATTAAATTAACAGTGATTTTCTTTTGGGTTAGCAGTCAGGGCCTTACATTATTAGTTGTGTTGTCTTTTGGGGTAACTCACATTTATAAAATTTAAGGCTTATTAACAACTCAGCACTTGGAAATTCCATTTTCCCCTCTCTTTCAACACTTAATGTTAATTAGTTGGGCTGAAGCCTTGGCCTACTGGGATTTGGGATATATTTGACGGGACTGGATTGGGTTACTGCAGCATAGGCCTTTTGCTTCCTCTCAGCAGTTCAGAAGCTGGTTAAGTAGTCCTGATAGGTAGAGCGTGATTGATGGGGAAGTTTGTCTCCGGTAGTGTCAGGGACTTATAGAGGTGTCAGTCAAGATCGGCGCCTGAATTACTTGTCACATTCTGTGAAAGAATGTCGAAGAAACAAGGAACTGCTGCATTACTTTGTTTTTTTTCACTAAATGACCCGTGTCTTAGCTGTTTGCTATTTGTGGTGGTTGAAGGTTAAAAAGACAGGTTTAAATAGACTGCATTTAAAAGGTCAGAAATTAAATCTGCAAGAATTTTATTCAATTGGGCATCTGAACAAAATGAAGAAATTGTTTTTTTGTTTTAGAGAGTTTCTCATGGCACATCCTTTATGGCTGAAGTGGGAAGTCTGTAATTTGGAATTCAGGAGCTGCATATGTACGAACACTAAGCCTACGCATGTCCATACATATCTAGATATTTTGCAAAAAATTCCAAGGCAAATTGAAGTTTGAAATAAAGGGATAAATAAAGAGGATAATGAAGGAAAGGGTAGGGCCTGTCAGCAATGTACATGGTAACTTGGGCTGAAGATGTCGGCAGGGTTCTCAATGAGTACTGTGTCTCTGTCTTCATTAAGGAGAGGGATGATGCAGACATTCTAGGTAAAGAGGAAGAGTGTGAAATATTACATACAATAAGCATAATGAGAGAGGAAGTACTGGAGGGACTGGCATCCTTGAAGGTGGATAAATCATCAGTGCCAAATGGATTGTATCCCAGGCTGTTGAAGGAAGCCAGGGAGGAAATAGCGGATATTCTGGGGATCATTTTCCAATACTCAGTAGGTACAGGCGAGGTACCAGAGAATTGGAGGTCTGCGAACATTGTACCAATATTTAAAAAGGGTGCGAGAGTTATAGGCAGGTCAGTCTGACTTCAGTGGTAGGCAAATTATTGTAATCAATTCTGAGAGACAGGATGAACTGTCACTTAGAAAGGCACTGATTGATCAGGGATAGTCAGCATGGTTTTGTTAGAGGAAGATCATGCCTTACTAACACAATAGAATGTTTTGAGGAAGTAACGGGTGGATTGATGGTATTGCAGTGGATGTTGTCTACATGGATTTCAGTAAGGCACTTGCCAAGGTCCCAGATGGCACACTGGTCAGGAAAGTGAAATTCCATGAGATGCAGGGGAAGGTGGCGAGTTGGATCCAAAATTGGCTGTTTATGCGAGTGGAAAGCAGTTTCCACTGGTGTCACAGGGCTCAGTGTTGGGGCCTTTGCTGTTTGCCGTATATGTTAATGATTTGGATTTAAATGTGGGAGACATAATTGGGTAATTTGCAGACAACACAAAAATTGGCCACATAGTTGATTGTGAAGAGCTTAGCTGTTGCCTCCAGAATGATATCAATGGTTTGGTTGATGGGTGGAAAAGTGGCAAATGGAATTCAATCCAGAGAAGTGTGAAATAATGCATTTGGGGAGGGCAAACAAAGCTAGGCAACACTCAATAAATGGGAAGATAGGTAGAGGAAGTGAAAAACCTTGGAGTGCATGTCCACAAGCCCCCTGAAGGGGGCAGGACAGGTGGATAAGGTGGTCAAGAAAGCATATAGAATGCTTTCCTTTATTGGATGAGGTATTGAATACAAAAAGAGGGATGTAATGCTGTAACTGTATAAAATGCTGGTTAGGCCACAGCTGGAATATTGTGTACAGTTCTGGTCACCATATTACAGGAAGGACCTAATTGCTCTGGAGAGAGTGCAGAGGAGACTTACAAGAATGTTGCCAGGACTTGAAAATTGCAGCTATGAAGGAAAATTGGATAGGCTCGGGTTGTTTTCCTTATAACAGAGAAGGCTGCAGGTGACCTAATTGAGGTGTACAAAATCATGAGGGGCCCAGATAGGGTAGACAGGAAAGACTTGTTTCCCTGAGCTAAGGGGTCAATTACCAGAGGGCCTAGATTTAAGGTGATTGGTAGAAGGATTAGAGGGGACACGAGGAAAAACATTTTCACCCAGAGGGTGGCGTCTCAAATTCACGGCCTAAGTTAGTGGTTGAGGCTGAAATGCTCAGCTCATTTAAAAGGCACCTGAAGTGCTGTAACCTGCACGGCTATGGACCAGGTGCTCGAAAGTGGGATTAAAAATGAGTGACCAGTTTATTTTTTTCTTTTTATGGCTGGTGCAGACACAATGGGCTGAATGGCCTCTTTCTGTGCCATAACTTTTCTATGGTTCTATAAGACCCTTGTTTGTTTCAATGAGAATAATGCAGAATTTCAGGGTTAACTATGCATCATTGAAATTCAGGAGAAGCAGTTGCTTCAGATCCAGATCAATTCTGAAGCATATGTAGTCTTGCCAGTAAAAACAAGCTGACAGATTCCACCACTGCATACTTGGTACCACAACAACATGCCAGCACCTGCGGCTGTTCTTTCATTTTTATCTTGCCTTCTCTCATAGCAGTTCTTATCTCTACCCCATTTCAAACTTAACTGGGCCACTGTTCTTGGTTATATGCTTAAAAAGTCTTAAGAAAGTAATGTGGATAGAATGAAAAATGTTTCTATTTCTTTTTTTTAAATTGTGAGGGAGAATGAATTAAGTGCAAGAAGATGGAAATTAAAGGATTTTTAATGACAAGCTTTTTTCTCCTTTTCAACATAGGATCTGGCTTTGTCACCTGCAGCAGTAAAGAGAATCACGACAGTGATGCAGATCTTGATGTGGATGGAGATGACACCCTGGAATATGGGAAACCACAGCATCCTTTTTTGATTAATAACTGCGTGATTTGATTCTTTTGTTCTGTCAGATAATCATGGGTTTGCAGTGATTTCAGATAGTCTCCTTTTGCTAACTGCTTTCTGAAGAATCTCTTTTTTCAAAAGTATATTCATGTTTAAATAAGTAATCAATAATACTTCAGCTAATAGTGTGGTGCACCTGCATGTTATCACAATACCTAATATTGAGTAGAGAGCCTCAGATGCTCCTGTCTAGTGATATTTAAGTACCAGCTCAAAAGGGCATGGTGACCAACTTGGGGGCTGAAAATGTTGATGCGTAATGTAAATGCCAACATATTCCAGTAAATTATCTATTGTAGTTGAAATTGAAATGACAGATCTGAAAATAATTTCATGTTGAACTGAATTGTTGCTTTTCCAAGTCGCCATCAATCTTATCTTTGCTGCTGTAACCATGACTGCAGGATTTGTGTTACGATCATAACTCAGAAAGCATTGACATGAAATATACTTCCCAGAGATAGAACCAAATAAATACCAGCTTACCAAGGCTAATTTTGAGGGTAACAGGGAGGTTTCTCTGTATGGAGATGAAATATAATCGAGTTCAGTTGATTTCCTTTTGTAGCTTGGTTATTTCCTTAACTGTATTAACAGGTACACAGAGGCAGACATTATACCTTGCACTGGAGAAGAACCAGGGGAGGCCAAAGAGAGGGAGGCACTTCGAGGTGCTGTGCTAAAGTAAGTAGAAACTTATTGCAGCACTTGCCTTGTTTCTTTACAGTATAAATCTGGTCATGTAATCCTCTTTAAGGTCTGTATTAGTGATTTTTGGCTCAAAAATGCTATTTTTCCCCATTCCAATTATTTTTTAAAATAATCTGAATTTTTGGTGCTGGAAGCATAGTCAAAATGCCTAACCTTTTACTTCTGTGGCATTAGGCTTGATGCAGAACAGACAGAATGAGCACCACCTCTGTCTGGGTCTCGTGAAATGAATTTGGTGTAGTCTCAGTTCAGTTCTTAATAGGTGTGCTTGTAATTCACTATTAATCAATGCTATATTATTGTTCTCAGTCAGAAACCATAGGAAGAATTAGTATGTGAAATGGAAGTAATGCATCGTTCAGAATTCCTCATCTGAGGTTTGAGTTTAAAATGAAACTAAGATGCTACTTTTAAATATATGAAAACGAGAAGGGAATATCTTGCTGTGTGGAGGATATCTTTTATTCTTGACCTCTGTGATTAAGACTCACCATTTCATGTAATTTGGGTTTTTATTGAACTATTAACTCTCACCAAATTGCTAGTAATTTTAATAAGTTTACTGAGTTCCTTGTGATTCAGAAACTGTATTTTTGATTGTTAATTCGATCTTTGCATTGCTGCCTCCAGGATCTATTTTTCCATTGATTGGGTTTGTGTATTGGGAGGTCTTGGACTATTTTCATTTCCCAGAATCTTTGCTAATTCTCTGTTAATGTGGTAATCTGTCCATTTCCTTTTTGAGTGCTTTAACTGAGCTACATTGATTAAACAGTTTATTCCTCACATTCTGGTTCCCCAGTTTATAGTCAACTTTCTATTCTTCACAATGATTGCATTGAAATCCTTCATTAATCAAAAACTTGTATTGTGCCCTCACTCCTGCAGCAGTTTATCTTGTGAGAAGTGAATCAGCTCCTTCACTCTTTCCCTAGCTCCTCAAGATTTGTTAATGTGTTAGCTGCATTGCTTTGAATCCTTCACAATCTTCCTCTGGCACAAAATAATTGTTCCATGTGTGAATTTTGGATTCTTAATTGCAGTGGTAATCTACATTTCTAAACAAAATACAGTGCTGTTAATAAATATGATTCTAACCAGGATGTATTATTACTTTTGCAGTGGTGGAACCCCGAGCAACAGAATAACACCAGAATTTTCCAAATGGGCGAGTGATGGTAGGTAGTTAGACAAGGTGAAGATTCAATTTCAGTAGGAATTATATAGTGCATGATATATCCCCATTTAGCTATGTGTGTAAGTGAGCCACCAGAATATGAGACCTGAATGTTTAATTTACTTGTGGCACCCTTGATCTTACTCCAGAAATTGTTATTTGACATGTTGGGTTGATGTTGGTAACTGGGGAGAGATTTCTCTGTTAATATGAATTAGGAATTTTGGAGAAAGAAAGCCTGGGTGAAGAAGAGCGAACTTGAACTTATTAGCACGTTTTTCTGTCTTTATGAGGTCCTTAAGTACTCATTGCATTTTGGAATTTTTATTGACCCTTTTGCCACAAAAAAGATTTTAAAAATAAGTTATATTTAGGGTTGTGTTTTAAAGCAAAGTATATTCATACAAGTTTAAACAAAGGGACTGAAGTAGTTATGTCTGGTCAGTAGTGGATTATGGATATGAAGCTTGGAGCTTTGGGAAAGAGGAAGACAAGAAAATCAACAGCTTTGAAATGTGCTTAAGAAGGATCCTCAAGGTAAGCTGGGTGGAGAAAAGAATGAATGAAGAACTACTGAATGAGGCTGGAAGAACAAGAGCACTCTTAAATAATATTAAAAGAAGACAAATGGAGTTCTTCAGACTTGTCATCTCTGCAGAAGGGGTGGATTGTCTAATCACCGCCGGAAGGCTTAACGAAAGAAGAGCAATAGACCGACAGCAAATGAAGCAGCTAGACAACATTAAAGACTGGTTTAACCAGAACTTCTCCAATAAGATCATGCGCTGCTGCAGTGATCGGAAAGTTTGGAAGAACATAGTCGCCTATGCCACCCAGCATGGCACTTAGACGACTTCGGTGCTTAAAATTGCTAATATGAAGGACTTTGATATGGTTTTCCGTCAAGACTGCAAATAATCAGGAATTGCTACACACCTACATGCATTATGTTGTAAAGTTCTGACCCTAGGTGTTTGGCAGGTGTTGTCTAGCTTAAGGTCTCCCATTTGATTGGGAGTGTAAAATAGCAATGGTAGAGACACAGTCAGCTGATCAGGTCTTTAAATAGAAACCTGCGAGGGCAAGCTTTTGTTGTGTTTTAGAAGGAGAATGTTGGAGGTAATTAGGAATTATTTTGTTTAAGCCAAGCAAGATGACCCACCGATGTAGTTTTGTATTATGTGACATAAAGCAGCTTTACAATTTCCATTTGGCTTAACCTTTACCAGGTGTTTTCTTGGTCAGCCTTTCAAAGATTGGAGAGGCACATGGGACCACATGCAAAAGGCACGAATATCCATTTTAGACCATTAAGGGGTATTCTTATGCTCCTGTCATATATTTAGATTTAGGGCAGGGAAACATTTACAGGAGTGACTGATGCCTTTGAACCCAAGAGGGTGAGTAAGACTGGAATTTGTAACAGTGCTTCATAGCAAAGGAATTAGCCTTTGATGTGTAGTTGCTATTGCTTTGTCGGGAAAACAGTTTTGCAGACAAATAGCAAGTTAAATAATCCGTAGATAATCTACTTTGGTGTTGGCTCAGTATATTCATAACGTGGCACTTTCTTGATGCTGTATTGAAATGTTAGTTTATGTTTTCAAGTCTTGAAATGGGGCTTGAACGTCAACTTTCTGACTTGGGAGAGGTTGCTACCACCTGAGCCAAGTTAAAATTACAGCATTTTAAAAAATAATCTACTGTGATATCGCACTTTAATATTTTATCCCTTTATATAATATGTAACAAAGTATGCTACCTTTACATGGTACAGTACTTGGTAACTTTTTTTCATGAACTGAATATTATGGAGGGAAAAGAGTGGGCAAAAAAATTGTCCTTTTCAGCCCTTAGACTCAAATGCAAATCCAGCAAGGAATATGGGCTGAAATTCTCTTCGTTGGCTTTAAAGGTTCTAACTAAAATTACTTTTGGCTATTTTCAACTCACTTCTTATTTGGAGTACAATGTATAAAACCCCTGATAGTATAAATACCCTGTCTCAGGTGGTTAGATTTGTGATTTTGAAAAAATATAGATTTAGTCCTTATGAAAGTGAATTCTCTGAATCCACTGAAATATCTGATTCTTTACAGAAATGCCCTCAACAAGTAATGGGGAGAGTGGTAAACTAGAGGTGCAGACACAGAAGACGTGTAAAAACAGCGAGATTGAGAAGTAAGTGCTTGTGCATTAACGGGATGGATCAAGACAGTTTCTGTCCTGATTGACTCTCAAAATAGAAGGATTGCATTTCCATTATCTGCAACAACTGATGTTGTTTAGTATCAGTGCATTTTCAGGATAGAGTGGAGCAGTTGCATTGCAATTTTTTGTAACCTATTAAGTGTGCATTCTGTGGCAGTTAATTAGAATGATGTTTGAAAGGGGCTGTAGCATTTTGCTGTAATTTTTTTATACAGAAATCCTATAAAACCCTATTTCCTGTGTGTCCCAGATTGCTATTGTACAGCTAAGTGCTCTATAACTTGGGAGTTGCACAACTCTAAAGTCTCAAAAAGAAAATAGTAGGTAGTGAGTGAGACCTACCCAGATATTTCTGCTGTTGAAGGATCTACCAGGCATGTTGGAAGTTTTATGCTGTATGTTATAATGTTTGGTATAGCAATTTCTAAGAGCAGTAGATCTTTCTTTTGGGAAAATTTCTCTCAAAGAATTGCCATTGCACTGTTAAGTGACCTTTGATTTGCGTGGCATTAACTAATTGATTATTTTCTCTACAATTTTCTTCATATAAATGCACAATATCCTTTGTTAGCCCTACTGTGTAGCATTCTTTCTTGAGCTGTATTGGTTAATAAATTGCTTACTTTTCAGAAATCATTGGCCTTTTCATAAAAAAAATCTACTATGCTTGTCCAAATAACAAGATAGTTTTCTACTGCTGGGTTTCTTTAGATCATTGTTATGATCCCCATGGGGGAACCATAAGCCAAATTTACCAAATTACCCCCAAATGAAGAAATTATCAACGCAATTTCACTTTTTGTAACTTAAACATGAATCAGAACCAATGCAAATTAAACATGAATTTACAGGCAAATGGTACTGCAAATAAAAAGGTAAATTTCACTTTAAATAGTTGGTAAAACAACAAAGATACATCTTATGCAACCACAAGCACCTGCATCACTCCTTGTACAGTTCCAAAGTCCTTTAACTGGGCCTTTGGTATGTAGGATCTCTCACTTTCCCATTCAATTGATTAGGTGTTGGGGTTTTTGGCAGCTGTATTCCATCTGAGATTCCTGGAGACGGTCATCACCCAACTGGTATACTCCTGCAGAACCTCCTTTAGGCTCATGACAATCTTAATGGTACAGATCCCCCAGAGACACTTTATCTGAACCCTTTAATAAATCTCATTAAACAGTTTGGTTGCTTTGGCAAAACATGCAGCTGTAAAATTGCCCATTTCACGAGCCCTGCACTAGCCCTATCTTCAGCTTTTTGACCTGTTAAACTGTACTGCACATGCACACAGTTCCTTGTGAATGTGCCTTCTTTGTTTTACCCTCTGCTGCAGCTCCTTTTTTGTGTCTGGCTACATGGCTTTCATATATTAACTTCCGTCAAGTTGGTATATCCAGGTTTAGAATCACAGGCCACATGGACCACTATTATTCCTTCAAGAAAATTACAATTGATCTCTTTACAATTGATACAAGCTCTTAAAGTCCTTTTCAAACATTCCTAGAAAGAATTGCAAATTCCACAGCCATTTTAAATAAATTACAAATTTTCCTTATTGTACTGCTTCTGGTGAAAGGTCCTTACACCATGGAAATATGAAAAGTAAAGCATGAATCAGGAAAAAAATGGTAGGAAAATAAAAATAAGCATTGCCTAGTTTTTATTGGTGTAACTGATTTCCACATCCATCAGTTAGCTGGAATATAGAGGGTAGAATTTTGGAAGAGATGGTAGCTGATAGCAGAATCTTCAGAGTGCAAAGGCAGGATAGTGATAGGTTAATATTTGGAGAGGAATGATTGGTTTGGAGTCTATTTTTGAAAGATTTTTGACTACAGTTTTAAAATGAAGAAAGATGGTGCCTGAGACAAATAAGACATTTGCAATGCTCACAAGAACGAGGCAAAGAAGAGTAGTTGAATGCCTGAGTGAAGGATCAGGCGATTCATCTCTTCCACAAGAAAAGTTGGAGAGGGCAGTAGGGAAAAGATGAGAGGGAAATTTCACTTTGATCAGGACTTGGAAATATTTTGAGTGGTAGTTGAAATCACCAAGAATGAAGAATTGCTCAATGTAGACGCAATGAAGAAAGAATAGGAATATAGTTTAGGATACCATACCATTGGGTGGGAGGGTGTAATTACAGCATGGCATGACCTATTTACAGCACAGTTTCCATTATAACCATAGATGTAGGAATTTATACTGGGGAAATGTTTATAGCAGAAACTAAGATTTTATAGCTAGGAAGTGTGTGTACACATATTGAGTAATCTTGAGTTCACAGAACATGTAAAACTGGAAATTTACTTGTCCTCTGACGTGAAAAATGAAATAAATGTTACTGATGTCATTAGTTAGACTTTTGTATGATGTTTTGTCTTTGAACAGTTTGTTACGGCACTGCATAGAGTTAGCATATTTTAAGACTGCATACTGGGCCTTGATAACTTTGTAGAGAAGATTTTAACAAAAACAATTTAAATTTCTACAGTCTTCCTTTCATGACAGAAAGGGATGAAATGACATCTTGTGCGAGAAGAATCTTCTAAAATTATTTCTGTTATGATTTCCTAATATGCTTTTTGTGATAGTCCTGCAAATTTCTTGTAAGCAACAGATATGTGGCTAAATGGTCACAATCAATAGATCAATTATCAGGGCCTGCAATGTAAATAAATGCAGTCATGTTTTATTATTGCAATCAGTCATTTCTAAAATGGAATGGATTTTTTATCCTTTTAAAGCACCTCATTATTTTATCTTTTACAAAGATTACTGATAGGAATAATAATTGTGTCAAACAGTTTTAAAGGGTCTCAAAAATATTCCATCAGTTAAATGTGTTTTTAATGCAAATATATATGGAGTGTTTAATTTCACTGTGGTTATTTTTGAACAGTAAAATTGATAATTTGATGCAGGACCACATTGATATTGACTGTTGTAATTGGATTATTTATCGGCCAATTTTGCTGAATTTTAGTTCATGCTTAGTTACTATATGTCCATTTGGGTGACTTGAGGGAAAGAAAAAAGAATGGATATACAGCAGTCAGATGTCTGGATAGAGAGGGTGAATCTTAAGTTATATTTGGTGCCCTATTGTAATGTGTTGACTGCCGAACTTTGTGGTGGATTAAACACTGTTTACTTAATTTTGTGTGGAAAATGTCAGCTGTATTGGGAGCTAGTAATTTGATCATGAGGGATGGGGGGGGAGTGCAAATTGTAGTTACAGGGATACAGGGGTACTTACAGCAACAGGTCAAGAATAGATACTTGGTTCCTGTCAAGTTATTGGAGATGAGCAGGTTATTTACAAGACTGTAATATATCTAAAATGCTCAGAAGGTGCTGTTATGCTCATGGGTGTGAATTCAAGTTTGCAAGACTTTTTTAAGTCATATTAATTGATTGGCCTTTTCTTGCATTTTTTCCTTTTCTGCTTCAAGTTATCCATCGTTGTAATTTGCCTCAAGAGAAAATGAGCTTTTATATTTTTATACATTAAATCAGGTAATGTATTCTTTAAAAAAAATGAAAACACCACTGTGTATAATGGGGTTGAAACATCACAACCCTGGCTTCCAAATGGTTGTTCTAATTTTTTTTCAATTCCCTTTTCTCATCATGTGATGTGAAATAAACTATTGCAAGCTATAAACATGATATGGTAATAGAACATCATGTACTTAGAGACTAACAAAAGTTCAGAAAGTTTCAGGAATTCACTCCTATGTATAATGCATATGTCTAAGTTATTCTTTTTTCTCTTTACTAATATGCACACTTTTATTTCCCCCTGCATTGTGCTCAAATCTCTGGGTGAAAAAGGACAGGCAACCATCCCCCAAGCCTCCAGAAGTGAGCTGAGGAGGCACATGTTTACTGATCTTGAGGTTGTTTCCCACTGGCTCCATGTGGGAGAAAAGTGGCTTTGCTCAATCCCTCCCTCTGAATTTGCAGCTGAAATTAAGTTTGTTTTTTGTAGGTTAAGTCTACCCATTCCCCAAATTCTGTAGTATTGTGAATATGCACACTAATACATTCTCTCACTAGCACATCTATTTCTTCCCACCACCACCACCCCCCCAACTCCCCAGCATCCATAAATCATTTGTCTGCATAATTATATTCATTTAACAGTAATTTGTACATAAAGGGGATTTCCATTGTGCGATTCATAATGTATGAGTGGCCTGTGGCAAATTTTGCTGGTGGAATTTTATTTCTGTTCAAGAAAACATATAAATTAAGTACATAATCTTTTCAGCTTCATACTTGCTGTGTTTTGGTGCAAAGTCAAATGATAATGAATGCAATAGTTCAGTGTAATCTGTGCATTGTAGAAAGGGCAATCTGTGGAACACATCACTTGTAACAAGAATTTACAGCTGAAAGTTTATTTAAGTTAACCAGAGTAAACACAATATATTTTTGTCATTTCTATTCTCAGAACAGAAACATTAATCAGAAATATCAAGTGGAATCAACTGTATCATTAATATGAACATGATCTGTCAGTGTTTGATATGAGTCAACTAAAACAAGAGCATTCTCTATTTCTAGTAATGCTTTCAGGGAACCTTGAAAATTATAGTCTGATTTTTATCGACACTGGCAGCCCTTCCTCCATACCTTTCATCTTCCTTCTCTTCTTTGACCACCTCCTCCCACAACCTAAACCACAAATACCCAGTGTACCTGTGCATTTCTAGACAAGCAGTTCTGTTAAATACTTTGTCAGAACCTGCAGAAGTTTGGACTGACTGATGACCTAGGGCTGGTTTGGATGGTCTAAATTAATATTAGGGTCATACTTTGGAGGCCCTGGTCCTGGAACAAGTGGCATCTGACTTGAAAAAAAAAGGGTGATGATGTATGCCTAATGTGGCAGCAAGAGGCCTTCCTTTGAGATTGATTCATCCTGGGCCAACACAGGCACTCTGAAAACTGGGAGACTACTGCTGGCATGATGTATGACACTAAGTGTTTTAGCAAGTCGAGGCATGAATCATTCAAGATGCTGCGTGTCAGAGTTAAAGCAAACAGTTGCTGGCGCTTGAATTCCTATTGGAGTCAGTTGCATTATGAGGAGTGTATGAAACAGACATGACGTATGAATGTTTATTTAATAATTCTCTAATATTTCCAGTGTGGCTTAGGCTTGTCCAGCGGGGAGTTATAAATCAGGAATAGAAGGCCATTAATCAGGGGGAATAAAATGGAGCGACACGCTTGCAGCTGCTACGATTGCAGGGGTTTTAATATTCATCTCCTAGCCTTGAATGAGGCTGGCTTATGTACCCCAGGAAGATAAATGGGACCTACAAGGCCGCCAATCTGATTGTTGCCAAATTTCAAGCTTGCTTGAAACAAAAGAAGAAATTTCCGTGTAGTTGTGGTAATTTAATCTGTCTTCCAATTCATACATACTGTCGCATTGGCTCTGTGATAGTTGAGTGCAGAACATCTTTTATGATATGCTTCTCTTAAATTTAGGGGGGGGGTGGTATTTGATATCTGTTTTTTGCTTGCATTCTCTTCTGTCACTTGTAACTGTTAGTAGTGGCATAAATGTTGAAGCAACAAAGTACCACTGCATTTCTGCAGTAATATTTAAATGCCATGCATTTCCATGTTTACTGTAATATTTTCATTGCTTTTTTATTGAAAATACAAAATGTAAATAATGCCAAAGTTTTGCATAATGGGAGAGGAAACAAAGCTCAAATTACGGAGCTCACCTATGAAGAAATCAAAGTTACATATTGGATTTTGAGTCTTCTTAAGAAGTTGAACTTGTTATTTTTGTAAGACATTGTTTGAACTTCAGCTTTCAGGTTTATTGAAAATCCGCTGAGGGTTTGTCTCATTTGAGATAGAAATGTGAAATTTACTGCATGACATTTCATTTTATTGTGTGTTCTATCAATTTCATGTTTTATTTCATGGTAATCTCTTTGTATTATCCTTAAAAAAAAAAAGGCCCAGCACATATTCCACACTTTTTTTTGGGTGGTATGTCTAGGTATTTTGTGACGCTAAACTCTCAAAACACACAATTCCTCTCGCAATAAACAATAACATTCTATAGCTTTCCTAATTACTTGCTGTACCTGCATACTAGCCTTTTGTGATTCACTCACTAGAACCCATATCCTTCTGAATCTCAAAGTTCTGCAATCTCTCATCATTTAGATAACATGCTTATTTTTTATTTTTCCTTTCAAAATGAACAATTTCACATGTGCCCACATTATGCTCTATTTGCCAGGTCTTTGCCCATCTTTCTGTGTCACTTTGTAGTCTCCTTATGTCCTCTTCACAACTTACTATCCTCCCTATTTTTGTGCCGTCAGCAAATTGAGCAACCATTCCATCTGTCTGTTCATCCAAGTCATTGATTTAAAAAGAGGCCCCAGCACTGATCCCTGTGGCACACCACTTATTACATCCCACCAACCAGAAAAAGACCCATTTATGGCTACTCCATGGCTAGTGTTTCCTGTTATTAGCATGGACATTGGCTACCTATGTTACCCCCTACACCATGAGCTTTTATTTTCTACAATAACCTTTGATGTGGCACCTTATTTGTTTGCCTCCTGGAAACCTAAGTGCAATACATCCACCCTTTATCCACAGCACATATGACTTCTTCAGAGAACTCCAGTAAATTGGATAATCATGATTTCCCTTTCTCAAAATCACGCTCTGCCTGATTGCCTTGAATTTTTCTAAGTGCCCTGCTATGACATATTTGAAAATAGCTTCTAACATTTTCTCTATCACAGATGTTAAGCTAACTGGCCTGTAGTTTCCTACTTTCTGTCTTTCTCCCTCCCTTTTTGATTAAAGTTACATATGCTATTTTTGAATCTAATGGAACCTTCCCCAAACCGAGGAAATTTTGGACAATTTAAACCAACGCATCAACTATCTCACTAGCCACTTCTTTCAAGACCTTAGGATGAAGTCCATCAGGACCTGGGGATTTGTCAGCCCACAACTCCAACAGTTTGCTCAATGCCACTTCTCCAGTGATTATAATTTCCTGAGTTCCTCCCTCCCTTTCCTGATTTGCAGCAATTTCTGCGATGTTACTTGTATCCTCTATAGTGAAGACCAATGCAATATACCTGTTCAATTCATCTACCTTCTCCTTTCCATTATTAATTCCCCAAACTCATTTTCTATAGGACCAACACTCACTTTGTTAACTCTTTCCTTATTTCAATGTTATAGAAACTCTTACTATTTGCCTTTATATTTCCAGCTAGCTTTCTCTCGTACTCTAACTTTTCCCTCTATATTAATTTTTTTGTTATTCTTTGCTGTTCTTTATATTCTGTCTGGCCTTCTGTCTTCTGACCTGCCACCCATCTTTGCACAATTATATGCTTTTTCTTTAAGCTAGCTATTATCTTTAACTTTTTTAGTTAACCATGGATGGTGGGTTCTCTCCTTGAAAGTTTTCTTTCTCATTGGAATGTATCTATTCTGTGTGTTCTTAAATATCCCTTAAAAAAACAGTCACGGCATCTCTATGGACCCATCCCTGAACCTTATTTGCCAGTTTAGCTAGCTCATGTCCTCATCAATGCCCTTATTTGAGTTTAAAATACTAGCTTTGGACCCACTCTTCTCTTCCTCAAACTGAATGTAAAATTCAATCATATTATGGTTGCTGCTGCCTAGGGGTGCCTTCACTATGAGGTTGTCAATTAATCCCATCTTGTTGCACAGAACCAGGTTTTGTATAGCCTGCTCTCTGGTTGGCTCCAGAATGTGCTGTTCCAAGAAACTATGCCAAAAACATTCTATGAACAACTCATCTAGGCTGCCTTTGCCCATCTGAATTTTCCAGTCTACTTGCAAATTAAAATCCCCCTTGATTATTGCTGTACCTTTCTGACAAGCCCCTATTATTTCTTGCTTTATATTCTGTCCTACCATTTAATTACAATTAGGGGGCCTGTACACCACTCCCTCAAGTGATTTTTTGCCTTTATCATTTTTCAACACAACCCAAACTGTTTCTACATTCTGGTTTCTTGAACTTAGGTCATCCCTCTCTAATGCGCTAATACCATCATTAATTAACAGAACCACCTCTCCACCTTTTTCTATCTTCCTGTCCTTTCTAAATGTCATGTGCCCTTCGACATTCAGATCCCAATCTATGTCATCCTGCAGCCATGTCTCTGCAATGGCAATCAGATTTTACTGATTTACTTCTATATGTGCTCTCAGTTCATCTGTTTTGTTTCAAATGCTATGTGCATTTAGATACAGAGCCTTTAATTTTGTCCTTTTATTATTTTTGTAATGTCTTGCATTATCTGTTGATTTACTCCCAGATTTGTACTCTGTCATTTCCTGTCACAGTCTGTTTATCATTTCCCTTATTAGTACCTTTCCTGCCTTGTCTCTACTCTTTGGTTTACTACATGTTCCCAAATTTGACCCCTTGCCCCCACTATTTAGTCTAAAGCCCTCTCTGCTTCCCTAGTTATGCGGCTGGCATTGTCTGGCAGGCTGATGACCATCTTTTAGGCCTCAGCCAGTGTCAATATAAATATTGTGATTTATAATGAAAATAATACATTTCAAAAACTAAGGTGAGATGGTATTATTGCCTTCAGGCAGATATGAAAATTCACAACGGTATATTATGTATATTTAGTGTGATTGTATCAGAAAATTGTTTCATATAATCTGTTATTTATCATACTTTAAAATTAGTTTTAAAAATGCCATTAAAGTTTAGAAAATAGGCAACCATTGCAAGGTATCTACTGAAGACATGAAATTACTGCCCTACAATGATTCTATTTCATTCCATTTAAACTTTCAATAATCTTCAATTTCAAATATTAAATGTATCCTTCCTGTCCTCCCCAATCCACAATATATTTTTAAAAATATTTGTTTCTGGGATGGAAGTGTTGATGGCTCAGCTAGCATTTATTGCCCGTCCCTAATTGCCTTTGAGAAAGTGATGGTGAGCTGTCACCTTGAACTGCTTTGCAGACCATGTGGTGTAGGTGCACCCAAAGTGCTGTTAGAGCGGGAATTCCAGAATTTTGATCTAGTGACAGAGAAGGAATGATGATATAGTACCAAGTCAGGATAGTGTGTGACCTGGAGGGGAACTTGCAGGTGGTGGTGTTCCAATGTGTCTGCTGCCCTTGTTTTTCTAGCTAGTAGATGTCATGGATTTGGAATGTACTGTTGGACAAGCCTTGGCCAGTTGTCACAGTACATTTTGTAGATGGTGTACACTGCTGCTACTGTCAGTTTGTGGGTAGACGGAATGAATGTTTAAGGTGATTGATGAGGTGATGATAAAGTAGGCTGCTTTGTCCTGGATAGTCTTCAGCTTCATGAATTGGAGCTGCACTCTTTTCAGATAGTGAAGAGCATTCAATCACACTCCTAGGTTTTGCCTTGCAGATGGTGGACAAGCTTTGGGAAATCAGGAGTTGAGTTACTCGCTGCAGAATTTTCCATCCCTTGACCTGCTCTTGGCTAGTCCAATTAAGTTACTAATCAATGATAAACCCAAAAATATTGATGGTGAGGGATTCAGTGATGGTAATACCATGGAATGTCAGGAGGAGATGATTGGATTCTCCCTTGATGGAGATTGTCATTGCCTGGCACTTTTGTGTCATGCATGTTACTTGCCTCTGATCAGACCAAGTCTGACTGTTGTCCAGGTCTTGCTGCCTGTGAGCAAGGACTGCTTCAGTATCTGAGGATTTGTGTATGGTACTGAGCACTGCAATCATTGGCAAACATAGAACCATAGAAAAGTTACAGTACAGAAGGAGGCCATTTGGCCCATCTTGTCCATGCCCACCCGAGGACACCCAGGTGCCCTTTCTAATCCCACCTTCCTGCACCCGGCCCATGGCCCTGCAGCTTACAGCACTTTAGGTGCAGATTCAGGTACTTTTTAAAAGCGTTTAAAGTTTCTCCCTCTACCACCAACTTGGGCAACCCATCACCCTCTGCATAAAAATGTTCTTCCTCATGTCCCCCCTACACCTTCTGCCACTTATCTTGAATCTATGTCCCCTGGTTCTAGAATTTTCCATGAAGGGAAACAATTTTATCCTGTCCACTCTATCTATTTCCCTCATAATTGTGTACACCTCAATCAAGTCACCTCTCAGCCTTCTTTGTCCTAAGGAAAATAATCCCAACCTATCCAATCCCTCCTCGTAGCTACACTTTTCTAACCCTGGCAACATTCTTGTAAACTTCCTCTTCACTCTCTGCAGAGCTATTTTGTCCTTCCTTCCAGTGACCAGAACTGCACACAATATTCCAGTTGTGGCCTCACCAGTGTTTTATACAATTCCAACATTATATCCTTACTTTTATATTCTATACCTCTGCCATTGAAGGAGACCATTCCATATGCCTTCTTTACAACCTTGTCTACTTGAACTGCTGCCTTCAGGGACCTTTGTACTTGTACGCCAAAATATCTCACTTCCATCTACCTCTCTTAGAGATTACACAATAAATGGGAGTATACTAGCTGTTCGACGTCTCTAAAAGTATGACCTCTCACTTCTCTATATTAAAATCCACCTGCCACTTTACCGCCCACTCCACCAACCCATCTATATCATTTTGAAGATTATGGCTATCCTCTACACTATCCACTGCTAGGCCAATCTTTGTGTCATCTGCAAATTTCCCAATCGTGGCCCCCATGTTCACGTCCAAATCGTTAATATATAATACAAACAGCAAGGGTCCCAACACAGAGCCCTGTGGAACACCACTTGAGACAACTTTCCATTCGCAAGGGCATCCATCGACCATTATCCTTTGTTTCCTGTTACAAAGCCAACCTTTTATCCAGTTTGCCACATTATCCTGAATCCCACAGGCTGTTACTTTCCTGACCAATCTGCCATGTGGGACCTTGTCAAATGCCTTGCTAAAATCCGTGTACACAACATCCACTGCACTACCTTCATCAACCCTTCTTGTCACTTCCTCAAAGAATTCAGTTAAATTTGTGAGGCAATACCTTCCTTTAACAAACCCATGCTGACCATCCCTGACTAGTCCATGCCTTTCCACATGACAGTTAATCTTATCTCTCAGGATTGATTCTACTAATTTGTTCATCACTGATGTAAGACTAACTGGCCTATAATTGTTTGGCATTTTCTTTGATCCCTTTTTAAACAATGGAACTACATTTGCATTTCTCCTGTCCTCCGGTACCTCCCCTGTAGCTAGTGAAGATTGGAAAATCATCCTCAGAGCATCTTCTATCTCCTCCCTGATTTCCTTCAGCAGCCTCAGAAACAATCCATCTGGCCCTGGTGACTTATCAACTTTCAAGGTTTTCAACCTTTCGAGTACTTCCTCTCTCTTTATGACTATCCCGTCCAATATCTCGCAGTGTTCTTCCTGGACTACTATATCTACATCCTCCCTTTCCTTTGTAAACATGGAGACAAAATATTCATTCAAAACCCTTCCCACAGCCTCTGCATCTACACACAAGTTTCCATCTTCATCTCTGATAGGTCTCACTTTTTCCTTAACTAACCTTTTAGCGTTAATGTATTGGTAAAACATCCTTGGGTTATCTTTAACTTTACTTGCTAATCTTTTTTTCTTGCCCTCTCTTTGATTTCCTTATTTCCTTTTTTACTTCGTCCCTGCATTTCCTATATTCGTGTAGGCTATCAGCAGTGCTTAGTTCTTTGTGCCTATTGTACACTTTTTCTGTTTGATCTTCCCCTGTATTCCTTTAGACTACCAGGGAGGTCTAGATTTGGCAGTACCACTCTTATTTTTGTAGGAGACATGTCTCCTTTGTACAATTAGGATCTCGCTTTTTAGTGCTTCCCACTGGTTTTCCACTGTTTTATCCTCCAGCAGTGCTGTCCAGTCCACCTCAGCCAAGTCCCTTCCCATTTCTGCAAAATTTGCCTTCCCCCAGTTCAAGACTTTTACTCCTGCCTTATCTCTCTCTTTTTCCATGGTAGTGCTAAATCTAACTGAATTGTGATCACTGTCCCCGATATGGTCACCAACTGTCACTTCACCCACTTGCTGTTCTTTATTCCCCAAGACTAGATCTAGAATTGCATCTCTTGTTGGGTTTGTCACTAACTGGTTAAAACAAATTTCCTGGACACACTGCATGAATTTTACTCCTTCAGTGCCCCTTATATTGTTTGAATCCCAGTTGATATTAGGATAGTTGAAGTCTCCTACTATTATTGCCCTCTTGTTCTTACAAGCAGAAATTTGCCCACATTCTTGTTGTTCTATCTCCCTTTCACTATTTGGGGGTCTGTAGTATACTTCCAGTAGTGTGATGGCCCCTTCTTTATTTCTAAGCTCAATCCATAAAGCCTCGTTTGTTGACCCATTTAGTATATCATCTCTTCTCACAACTGGAATTGATTCTTTAACCATTAGTGCTACCCCCCCCTCCTTTTTTTATCTCCTACTCTATCATATCTGAAGACTCTATAACCAGGGATATTTAGCTGCCAGTTTTGTCCTTCCTTTAGCCAGGCCTACGTTATAGCAATGACATCCTGCTGCCATGTGTCTACCTGTGCCCTTAACTCATCTACCTTGTTTGTAATACTCCTTGCATTGAAGTATAAACAGATTAACCCCGTCAAGTTCCCTTGCTGGACACTTTTTAAACTTTGTTTCTCCTGTAACTCCCTGTCTATCACAACGTCCCTAGCTAATGTTCTACCGCAGTTTTTCTGATCTGAATCTGACCTATCTGATCCTACTCCTGGGATCCCATCCCCCTGCCACACTACTTTAAATACTCTCCAACATAACTAGCAAAAGCCCCCGCAAGGACAGTGGTCCCAGCTCTGCCTGGGTGCAGCCTGTCCGATTTGTACAGGTCCCATCTTCCCCAGAACCGGTTCCAGTGCCTCAAGAACCTGAATCCCTCCCGGCCACACCATCTCTCCAGCCACGTGTTCATTTGGTCTATCCTCTTGTTCCTGCTCTCGCTGGCACGTGGAACTGGGAGTAATCCTGAGATTACTACATTTGAGGTCCTGCATTTTAATTTATCTTCTAACTCCCTGTACTGAGCTTGCAGGTCCTCATCCTTTAGTTTACCTATGTTGTTGGTAACAATGTGTACCACGACCAATGTGTACTTCCCTCCCCAGAATGTCCTGCAGCCACTCCATGGCACCAGGGAGGCAATATACCATCCTTGATTCATGTTTGCGGCCACAGAAGCGTCTGTCTATGCTCCTAACTATTGAATCCCCTGTCACTATAGCCCTGCCACTTGTTTTCCTCCCGCCCCTCTGAGCAGCAGAGCCATCCATGGTGCCGTTAACTTGGCTGTTGCTGCTTTCCGCTGAGAGGCCATCCCCCCAACAGTATCCAAAGTGGTATATCTGTTAAGAGAGGGGGGATGACCTGAGGGGACTCCTGCACTACCTTCCTGAGTCTTTTACTGTTCCTGATGGTCACCCATTCCCTTTCTGCGTGTGTAATCTTCACCTGCGGTGTGACCACCTCGCTAAACGTGCTATCCACGACTTGCTCAGCATTCCCACCTATGACCTTGTGTTGGAGGGAAGATCATTAATGAAGCAGTTGAAGATGGTTGGGCCTAGGAAACGATCCTGAGGAGCACCTGCAATACTGTCCTGGGGCTGAAATGACTGGCCTTCAACAGCTACAACCATTTTCCTTTGCTCTAGATATGACTGTAACTAGTGCAGAGTTTTCCCCTGATTCTTATTGATTTCAATTTTGCTCTGACTCCTTGAGTCCACACTGTAACAAATGCTGCCTTGCTGTAAATCACTCTCATCCCATGGTAACTTGAACTGTAACACAGTTATAAGGTTACTGGAACAATGATCCAGAAGTCCAGACTAATGCTCCGGAGACATGAGTCCAGATTCCACCATGGCAGCTGGTGGAATTTAAATTCAATTAATAAATCTAGAATTAAAAAGCCAGTCACAATGATGGTAATCATGAAACTACTAGATTCTAGTAAAAACTCATCTGCTTCACTATTGTCCTTTGGAGAAGGAATTCTGCTGTCCTTACTTGATTTGGCCTACCTGACTGCAAACTGACAGCAATGTGGTTTACTCTTAATTGTCCTCTGAAATGGCCCAGCAAGTCACTCAGTTGTATCAAACTGCTGCAGAAAAGCTAAATGAAAACAAAACCGGATGGACCACCTGGCATCAACCTAGACACTGGAAACGACAAAGTGGTTTGTTATTTGGAAATGACAAACCCTTCACTGTTGACCTTGCTAAATCATCCTCACTAACATCTGGAAGCTTGTGCCAACATTGGGAAAGCTGTCTCACAGACTAATCAGGCAACAGCGTGACATCGTCAGACTCCCGAAATCAAACCTTAAAGCTAATGTGAAAGAAGTGGGGATGTTCACTGATAATTGTACAGCATTCAGTGCCATTTGCAATCTTAAGATACTGGAATAGTCCAAGCCGATAAATAGCAACATCCCCACCATCACCATCCTTGGGGTGCCTTGGACCAGAAACTAGATCAGGCACATATGCACTGCACAATCTTGGAGTATTTAACACCTCCTGACTTCCCAAAGCCTGCCCACCTTTTGCAAGACACAAGTCAGGCGGAGTCTGATGGAATACACCCAACTTGGCTGGATGAGTGCAGCCCCAACAATGCTAAAGAAGTTCGATCTTCCAGGACAAAGTAGCCTGTTTGATCGACACCCCATTCACCACCTTTAAACATTTGCTCCCTGCATTACCGATACACATTGGCAGCAGTTTGTATCATCTAAAAGATGCACTGCAGCGTTTCGCCAAGGGTTCTTAACCGTACCTTCGAAGCAACCCGCATCCTCTGCCATCTAGAAAGACATGTGCAGCATGTCATCAAGTTCCCCTCCAAGCCAAACCACCCTGACTTGGAGTTATATCAGCACTCCTTCATTGTTGCTGGGTCAAAAACCTGGAACTTCCATCCTAACACCACTTTGGTTGTACCTATGCCATATGGACTGTAGCAGTTCTAGAAGGCAGCTCACCATCACCTTGGAGGAAGCACTGAGGGTGGCAAGGGCACAGAAGGTACTCTGGGTAGGGACTTCAATGTCCATCATCAAGAGTGGCTCCGTTGACCAAGCTGGCCAAGCCCTAAAGGACATACATACTGGACTGTGTCTGTGGCAGGTAGTGAAGAACCAACAGGAGAAAAAAATACTTGTGACCTCATCCTTGCCAACCTGCCTGCTGCAGATGCATCTGTCCATGACAGCATTGGTAGGAGTGACCACCACACATTCCTCAGGAATCCAACATGGACAAAAGAGCTGAACTCGAGAGGTGAGGTGAGAATGACTGCCCTTGACATCAAGGCAGCATTGACTGAGTGTGGCATCAAGGAGTCCTAGCAAAACTGGAGCCAATGGGAATCAGAGGGCAAAGTCCCGTCTTCACATTGAGGATACCCTCCATCATTTTGTGTACTAAATCATTTTTAGTACCACTGTACTAAATGGGATAGATTTTGAACAGATCTAGCAACTCTAGATTGGACAACCATGAGGCACTGTCGGCCAGCTGCAGCAGCAGAATTGTGCTTGACCACAATCTGTAACCTCATGGCCCAGCATATCCTCCACTCCTACTATTGCCACTAAGCCAGGGGAACAACCCTGGTTCAATGAAGAGTGCAGGAGGGCATACCAAGAGCAGCACCAGGCATACCTAAAAATGAGGTGTCAACCTGGTGAAGCTGCAGCACAGGACTACTTGCATGCCAAACAGCATAAGCAACAAGTGATAGAGCTAAGTGATCCTAAAACCAATGAATCAGATCTAAGATCTGCAGTGGTGCCACATCCTGTCGTGAATGGTGGTGGACAATTAAATAATTAACTGAAGGCGGAGGCTCCACAAATGTCCCCATCCTCAATGATGAGGGAGCCCAACTCATCAGTGCAAAAGATACGGCTGAAGCGTTCGCAGCAATCTTCGGCCAAAAATGCTGAGTGGATAATCCATTTTTGCCTCTTCCGGAGGTCCCTAGTATTATCACAGATACCAGTCTCTAGCCAATTAAGTTCACTTCACATGAAATCAAGAAGTGGCTGAAGGCACTGGACACTGCAAAGGCTATGGCCGCTGACAACATTTCAGCAAAAGTACTCGATTTGTGCTCCAAAACTTGCCGTGTCTGTAGCCAAGCTGTTCCAGTACGGCTACAACACTGACATCTACCCAGCAATGTGGAAAATTGCCCAGGTCTATGTTGTACACGTACAGCAGGACAAATCTGACCTGGCCAAACACTAGTCCATCAGTCTACTCTCCGTTATCAGTAAACTGATGGAAGGGGACGTCACCATTGCTATCAAGCAGCACTTGCTTAACAACAACCTGCTCACTGTTGTTTTCCACCAGGGTCATTCAGCTCCTGACCTCAGGAGTCCAACATGGACAAAAGAGCTGAACTCGAGAGGTGAGGTGAGAATGACTGCCCTTGACATCAAGGCAGCATTGACTGATTGTGGCATCAAGGAGTCCTAGCAAAACTGGAGCCAATGGGAATCGGAGGGCAAACTCTCTGCTGGTTGGAGTCATACTTGGCACAAAGGAAGATGATTGTGGTTGTTGTAGGTCAATTGTGTCTCAGCTTCAGGACATCACTGCAGGAGATCCTCAGGGTGATGTCCTGGGCCCAACCATCTTCAGCTGCTTCATCAATAACCTTCCTTGCATCATAAGATCAGAAGTGGAGATGCTTGCTGATGATTGCACAATGTTCAGCGCTATTTGCGACTCCTCAGACACTGAGATAGTCTTTGTCCAAATGCAACAAGACCTGGATAATATCCAGTCTTTAGCTGACAAGTGGCAAGTAACATTTGTGCCACACAAGTGCCAGACAATGACCATCTTCAACAATAGAGAATCTAATCATCACCCCTTGACACTCAATGGCATTGCCATCACTGGATCCCCCACTATCAACATCCTGGGGGTTACTATTGACCAGAAACTGAACTGGACTAGCCATATAAATACAGTGGCTACAAGAGCACATTAAAGGCTAGGAATCCTGTGGTGAGTAACTCACTTCCTGACTCCCCAAAGGCTATCTACTATCTACAAGGCACAATTCAGGAGTGTGATGGAATACTCTCCATGTGCCTGGATGAGTGCAACTCCAACAACAGTCAAGAAGCGTGACACCATCCAGGACAAAGCTCGCTTGATTGGCACCCCATCAACAAACATTCACTCCCTCCAGTACCAACGCACAGTGGCAGCAGTGTGTACCATCTACCAGATGAATTGCAGGAACTTACCAAGGCTCCTTAGGCAGCACCTTAAAAACCCACAACCACTACCATCTAGAAGGACAGGGGCAGCAGACGCATGGGAGCACCACCACCTGGGAGATCCACTGCAAGCCACTCCAATCCTGACTTGGAAATATATTCATTGTTGATGGCTCAGTACCCTGGAACTCCCTCTCTAACAGCACTGTGGGTGCACCCACACTACGTGGACTGTAGCGGTTGCGGAAGACAGTTCACACCACTTCAAGGGCAATTAGGGATATGTAATAAATGCTGGCCTAGCCAGCAATGCCCTCATTCCATGAATGAATAAAAAGTTGTTTTTGCCAGTATTGCTCACATCCCATAATTGAATAAAAAAAGAACCTCTGGAATTCAGTTATTTTGTCCATGCTAAGATCAGGCTGTACTGAGGTCTAGAGCTAAGTGGCTTTGACGGAACTCAAACTGAGCATTGGGGAACAGGTTATTGCTGAGTAAGTTTTCAACATTTTCTGATGATTGAGAGTTGACTGATGTGTGGTAATTGGCGGTAATTGATAGGCTTAATAACCTGGTTGGGCTGTTCTGCAGTACTTCATTACACTGACCAGAAATCTCAGCTCATTAATGGGTTGTTTAGAAGCAGACATGTAGGACGGAATCATCCCAGATTTGCACTAAGTATGGTAGGGAGTGGTTAAAATGATGTTTTACCCATTGACCACAATGGCAGCTTTTCACACTGTATAGTCCCAAACCCTCCGCATCACTTATGCATTCCCGGCATACATGCCATTTTGATGGCGGGCGGGCTCCAATTTGCCTCGCCACTTCACCACTCGTTATCACATTTAAGGTACAGCTGCGCTCAGTGTTTCCAGCCCAGGACTGCAGCAAAGAAGACATGGCCCCGAAAGGCAAGAAGACTGCAGCCTTCGAGTGCTTTCTGCACGCTGTGGAGGCCTGCTGTGATGTCCACTAACCCTGCTCTGGTCATAGGAGGGGCAGCCACATTATCACTCAAGTAATGGCAGTGGTGATCAGTGCCAATGTTGCACAGAAGATGCATCCAATGCAGAAAGAGGATAAATGATCTCATCTGTGCAGCCATGGTATGGCAACCATCTCATCACTCTAAACTCACACTCAAGCCCATCACACGTTCATTGGCATCTCAATCACTGCCAGCTCAAGGGACATCACCACTCATTCTAACAGACATACCCTCACATGTCTACCTGGCCTCATCTCTTCTGAAGACTGCCTCCTCAGCCCTCACCATCTTAAGGCCCTACACACATCAACATGTGCCATCACGCACACCCTGGGATACCCTCCTTCCCCAGTACAGCTCTTGCCCTGCAGCCTCTTTCTTTGCCTGAGGCTACTTCTCCTTCCCCAAGCAAGACCTTGCCCTGCAGCCATTGAAAAGCCTCCCACATATGTTATGGCACAGCCGATGGTAAATGCTGAGTTGTTCAAATCTCAAAGGGAAACTTGAAACAACTGCCACAACTTGTTTTGCAATTGGTATAAATTTTGAGATGCGTGCCTTGAATTCAGTAGTAATAAGACCACTAGGTTTCATAGGTTTTTACAAAACTAGATTAATTATGTATTAACAAGAAAAATCATTTTTAAGCACATACCTATGTCTACAAATTCCTGCTATAATAACTTCTAAACCCCCTACTTAATCTGACTCCTAGTTACACTTTTGTTAAGGCAACAGTAAGACACACAGGGCAGAATTTTGCCATCGGCGAGCAGGGGGCGGGGCCTGTTCGCCGACACGTAAAATGACACGGGATGACGTTGGGCGGAACCCTTGACGTTACCCTGTCCCATTTAAATTTTCAGGTAGGTGGGGGCGCAGCAAATTCAGCTGCGGGCCCGCTGACCTGTCAATGGCCACTTGAGGCCATTGACAGGATTGTTTAAGCAATTAAAGGACCTGCCCGTCCAACCTTAAGGTTGGCGGGTCGGCCAAGAGCCCCGGCGGCAAATAGAGAAAACGTGAAACCTCATCCAGCGACAGGATGAGGTTTCATGCAGGGTTTTAAAAATTGTAATAAAGTTGTTCTGTAAATTATGAACATGTCCCAACTCGTTGTCACATGAGGGGAAATATACGGGATTTTTATTTTCTCTACTTTTAATGGTTTTAAAAGTAGAAGCGATCTCCCTAAGGCTGCACTTAACTTCAGGGAGATGTGCACTCTTTTGCGCGCACTCCCGCTTTTAGGGATTCACCCCGCCCGCACAGGGAGCGCATAGCGCTTCCTGGTGGACGTCACGTTGGGCGGGCCTTAATTGGCCCGCCCACTTAAAATGGCGGTGCAGCCTGCTTTGCTGGCAGCGATCGGCTCCGCGCCCGCCAGCTATTTGGTCGGGCCCGCCCACCTGACAGGCAGTAAATTCTGCCCACAGATTTTAAAAGACCCAGGCAAGGTGATACACAATACCCTGAACCAGTCGAACTCAAAGTGAGTTTTCTGAACTTCAGTCCTTTGAAGACAGCAGCTTAAGGCTTAGTTGTAGAAGGCTTGCCACACTTGTTAGGTCTTAAAAATGCCTACCTTTACACATAGCCTTCGCTCCTTTATATATATTTTCCCCTTTGAAAGCAAATTCCCATTGTCTCAGTATGTCTTTGGGCGTTTATCTTTCTGATAATCTCTCATATCACTAATTTTTACCAGTAATCTTTGGGAAAAATATACACACTGTTCTAAACTGCCTGGCTAGGTGACCCATTTCACCCCTCCTTTGAAAACAGTTAAGTCTGGTTTATTTAAAAATGCAATGTCCTTTTACATTCTAAACTTCCTCCATGTTTATATCAAAGCCTTCAGACCTGCTGTCTTTAACCCAATTAAGTCACTCACTCACTCACTCACTCACTCACACACACACATACATGCCACAACTTTACAATAAATTCCCATAACATTGTTATGTTTTCCTGACAATATGGCTGATCTGGTAGGTAGAGATCTGCCAGTGATTCCCCCATAAAAGTGGTGTGGTGCTGTCTGTGAAGCCTGGCACTGATAACTGAGTGCTGACTGAAGCAAGGTAGGCAAACAAACCTTGAAGTCCCAAGCAAAGTGCAGCCCACCAAGTGCGCACCTACATATGCTGTTGTGAAACACTTTGGCGTGCTTTCCCGCTGACGTGGGTGGACGATCCACTGGCGAGGCGTGAGTCCAGCAGGCTGGCCTTATAATATGCTTATGTATTACAGTGAGGTTCCTGACGTCCGAGGTGAGGAATGTGACCTGCCATCGGCAGGCTGAGTGGACGATCACAAACTGGTTTCACGACGTTGCAAAACCGATTTTTGGCCTTGCCATATTGTCCACTCACTCCACTGAACACGCCGGAAGCTGGCGGGCACGGAAAATCCCAGCTGTAATTTCCGGCTGGAAATTTCACCAGTTAGTGCCACCTTTATAGGTGTAGTGCTCTAAAGGGTGCACAGACAACAGGAACTGGTGTTCTCTGATAGTAAGCAATGTAATTTTTGTTGGTTAAACCCCAACAATAGCCCTGCAGTTTTGGTTCCTAAACTTTGGCCGGTGCCAACCTGCAGTTAAACTCTCTGGACCTGAAATGTGAGTGGGCTCCAAATCAGGAGAACAGAAAGCCTGATAATGAATTCATTACATGCCAGAAACCTGGCTAGACAAAAAAAAACTTGACTTTTGTTTTGAAACTTCTTTTTGTTATTCTCAAGTTTCTCTGGTGAATTGTTGTTTTCCTGAACAGCCTCACCTGATACCAGTACTGGAGAATAGAATATTTTCCATTTCTTGCAACCAGACCCTCCACTTTGGTTAGGAATAGAACAGGCTAGATCTGATTTTTTTTTCTGTTTGTGGGCTATTCAGTTGTTTACCCATGTGTCCTGTTTCCATAAATATAAAATCACAGTAAAAAAATGATCAACTTGAAGTTTACTTTATTGAAGATAATGGCATCATGTTCTTCACTAGAAGCTGCTAAAATAAAACTGAAGTATTCTGTTCCTATTTTTATAGGGTTTGTGGGCTATAGTTTACACACACATTGTCTAAAAATGCCAAGTTTGCCTACATGACAACAGTTACTACACTTCTAGAATAATTCAATCACTGAAGTGTTCTAGGTGCCCCAAGGTTGTGAAAGGAACAAAATAAATACAAGTTTGTTCTTTCTGAGGGCCGATATACTCCTGTTTTTTTCCTAACAAGATAAAAAAAAATGCCTTCTGTCTCTTTACAGTTTCATAAAGCTGCTGCTTGTATCTACTGAATCATGAAACGATGGTAGGAAGACACTAGATTGCGGTAGGAAGAATCTGAAGGTTACAGTTACAAGTATTTCAAACTTGTAATGAGTGCATGTTTGCCCAAGTGAAATATAACTGGTACGCTAAGTTAATTAACTGAAGTGGGTAAATATAATCTGATCTGTGCCCTGATAAATTTGCAGGATCTTAATTTACTTTTCTACTTATTGAGTAGGTGTTGAGTATTTCAGTTCAGTTATTGATTGAGGATTGCAGGTGGTCAGTTAGAAAAAGTTGTTTTGATTTTTCTGAGATGGGTGATTTGGCTCCCGGAATGGGTGTATTACTTAAGCCTAAGCCTATGGCAAGCGTTAAAATGGGGAGAAAAAATTAAATTACTGAGAGTACATGATAAATGAGGACCCTGACAGTGCTGGATTTATCTGATATCTGATTCAACTTATTGAATAGATTTTTTTTGAAGAAAATTAGTTAATCACTCTAATTAATATATTGTCCCATGTGAAATATGGCATTTATTTCAGTTAATTTCTTCAAATCTCTCTTGGTCAAATATGTCAGCAGTTTCTGTGGTACTGCCTGATCAGAGATTCGAAATAGAGAAACAAAAATTAACTGGGGTGCCTGCTTTGCATTGTCAACTAATGAATGCTATTGGAAGCATTTATGTGCTGATGTTTACTTTGCCTGACCCTTGCAACGTCAAACTAACGTATTACCACTTAGTGTTTGGGGTCAGGTGAGAAGAGTCAGTGCATGGGTGAGGCTATAGTTGCCAGTGGAACAATATTCCAGCATGAGCTACCATCCACGAGAGGTAAGGAAGGAACATTAGGAGGCAGAAGCTTAGTAGCTAGACTCACTGATCAAAATAATTTAAGACCAACCATTTAAACATACTGGATAAGAATGCTGCATTTCTCCAAAAATATACCAGGCTTTCATCGTCAAAACTACATCCTGTACTGCTATTTCTGTTTCCTACATCCTGTATCCTGTTAGACCACATATGGTTTTATATTCAGGTTAGAACTGGATAGAAACTGGCACTGTCACATTTTTGGTCTAGGACTCTTCAGAGTTTTAAAGGTTTTTCAGTGCATCTATCTGATCCAAAATCATAGAATGGTTACAACACAGGAGGCCATTCGGCTCATCGTGTCCATGCTGGCACTCTGCAAGAGCAGTTCACCTGGCCTCTCTCACCTTTTCCCCCATAGCCCTGCAAATCTTTTCTCTTTAGATAATGATCCACTTCTCTTTAGAAAGTCATGATTGAATCTGCCTCCACCATATGCTCAGGCAGTGTGTGTTAACATTAAACCCAGCACAGTCACTGAGGCTCGCTTCAGTCAAGTAGAAAGCCGCAGTTATGTACCTCCCAACGAACTACTCTAGGAAAAGCATGACAGTCACAAAGATGTGAACTTTAATTCAGAGTAACTCAGAGGCATCAGCCTTGGCTCAGTTGTAGTAGCATTCTTGACTTAGAGCCAGAAGGTTGTGAGCTCAAAATTTCCACTTCAGAGACTTGAGCATGTTATTTAGCTTGACATGCTGGTACAGTACTGAGGGAGTGCTGCAATGTAAGAGATGCTGCCTTTCGTTAGAGATTTTAAATTTAGGCTAACTACTCTCTTTGGTGGACCTAGAAGATCCTGTGTTGAAGGAAGATGTCCTAGCCTACATTTATCCCTCAGCCAACATCACTTGAAGTGGATTATTTGGTCATTTCTCTCATTGCTGCTTGTGGGACTTCATTATACAGAAACTGGCTACCACGTTGCCCTACATTAAAACAATGATTGCACTTCATAAGTGTGGATCCAAAGATGAAATGGGAGTTTTATTGATTCATTATGCAGAACTGGCCTAAACCCCTCTCTGTTCATGCTATGCCAATTTTGTTTTAACAGGGAACATATTTAGATGGTAAAATAGTTGACATCAAACCAGTGCACATCTTTTTTCTGGTTATGACCTATCATTAAAGCACTACCCTTTTGAGTTTAAATACAATAGAAGCAGCCATCCAAATATTTCTGGCTTCTGAGAATGTGTAAACTAATATGATTTAATTAATGGATTGCATAGTGAAGCCATCTGAGATGTTAATTTGGGAATTCCACTGTTTAATTTGAGGAGCAAAGAGCACACGTGTGCACTAATGTTTGACAAATGACCTGCTCTATCTGATAGACCTAGCTGGGTCCATTGAGACTCTCCACCGTGATCATTATTTGCTAATGAAGTTAATGGATTCCGTTAGAGGCTGCATTGTTGCCTAGGCAGAGACATGATATAAGATAATTAATTCAGCGTCTGAGTTACTGGGACTAGTGGGAGAACATGCCATTGAATAGGGTAAATTCAGATTTCTGAAGAATCGTCATAATAGCAAAATTTTTTTATATTTTTATGACTTTGATTATTTTGCGAGCTAACTGTTTCAATACCATGTAGTTTATAAAATAAGTCTGCACATAAATGGTTTGATGTGCAACCGTTCTAAGCCACAGATTTTCATAAATTAGCATTAAAAGTTAGGAATTAAACATTGATTTATTGTTTGATGACCAAAATGACTTATCTAGGATCTGTGACTACATATGTAACCTATAAATGCTGATATTTGATATAACAATGTTCTTTTTTGAAAGTGTTAACTTATGCAGAGATATTGTCACACCAACATTGATATTCGTCCGGCACCTTGCCCTAATAGCTATTCCTCATGTGAACTTGGAGGTTATCAAAAGCTTACAGATCACTGCCAGGTCTGATCCTACCCTTACTCAAAAACTAGAAATGCACAACTTCCATCAGGAGTCATTACACACAAACAGGAACCCTGGCTGTTGTTTCTCTTCTTACTCATTTGAGCATGGGGAGAGTATAATTTTTTTTTAAAAATAAGAGGGGTTTCAGAAATAGGTTTAGAATAAGCACATGGAATGTAGTCTAATAGGTAACCACAATCTTACCACTGTACATGTAAACAAGTTTGTTTTGTGTGCATCCACAAATGAAATAGTAATACTTTCAGTCAAAACAGATAGCAACTTGCATTTTGAAAACCATGGATCCTTGTAAACCTAGGTGAAATGCACCAAAATTAAATGGGTAATGAGCACAGCCCACTTAATAAATGTGATTTTAACAAGGTCTGGAGCATATGATCCTACAATAACTAAATCAATATTCTCTCTATTGATTGTGCAGTATTCACATATTGCACTGGTCTTTAGGTGGCACAGCAATTTTTTACAACTAAATCAGGACTTGATGTAGCCTACTCATTGATTACTGGCTACATCACACCTGCTACTTGGCTTCTTCTGGACACATTTCTAAGAATTATTTTGTCTGCCCATTTGTTATTTAGATGATCCACAAAACATTTTTTGATTACGAAAATTGCCTGGTGAGCTTGCCTAAGGCCTGTGACATTGCTTTCTGTACAACTAACCATTTGGGGTGCACAAGATTGGTACAGGTTGCATGCTTCTCCCCCTGCTTTCAGACAAAATCAGTGCTTAGCATAGGGAAGGTATCCTTTCTACACTGTGTAAAGAAACATAAACTGTTGAAATAGAATGGATTTAAATTTTTATTGCACAGAGCAAAATCAAGAAATTCCTCCAAAGCAAGTAATTAACAGGGACCACCTGCAATCTTTAATACATTCAATTCCAGAGCTATCCCTTCTTTAACCAAATAACTTGTGGTTTTTTCACGATACTTGAATGGCTGTGTATAGATCTTTTTACGCATTTTTCCTCCCTGCTCATACTTTGCAACATAAACTTGTTACACATACTTGCAGCGCGTTTGTGTTTTGGCAGAAAAATGCACAGCTGTCCTTCAAAGATTTGTAGAGTTGCTGTTGCAAACTTCCTAAATTGCAAAATCAATGTGTGACTGCCAACGTGTGAAATTCGCCCAGATCTCCTGAGTGCAGTGAATAAATGTACCCGGGCTAATTTGAGCAGCACTAAATTGCCAGGAAACAAATGCCTTTTCAATGTTTGACACTGAGGCTTGCTTACTTGCACAGTAGATGTGGTTTATAGGGCCCTTGTGCAATGATAAACGACTGCTAGTTACACTGTTGCATAAAGTGATCCTTTTGGTCTTTTGAAAGTTCCTGCTGTGATTTGAGGATGTTTATCAAATCTGAAGTATTTCTCACTTGTTTTAGATCCATGAATTAGTTAGTAAGTGCACCACAAGAAGGTCTGTGTCATACACTGCTGTTTGTTGGTGAAAAGCTGCCTACTGTTTGGTGAATAAGATAAAATTCTTCCTTCTTGCCTCCCCTTTATCTCCTCTCTCCCTCAACGGGATAATTTATAACTTCCGTCGTTCTCTTCTGGGTTTAGAAGGTGGGTAGAGCATCTCCTGTGTAGTTCTCTGCTCTTAGATCTACAGGGAGTGCAACTTATGCCAAGATTTCACCTTTATCACTCCCACCAAATTATCTGCTATTGTGTAACTGGTATAGTATCACCATGTTATTCTTTTTGGTTACACAATATATTGAAGCTATTAGTGTCCTGATGTTTTTCGAGATCTTAGTTGCTGTGTGACATAGTTTCTGAAAGGCTGGAGCTGATTTCTGGAACAGTTCAGTTTGTGATGGAAGTGTTAAGGTTTTGGTGCAAATTGCTTCAGTGCAGTAAATCAAACCTTTCCACAATGACTACCACCTCCCGTGGCCACCAATGGCTTCACTGCCCAGGGTCTCTCTGACTGTCTGTAAACAAGCTGACAGTGGGCTTTAAATCAATTAGACTGTGCAAATTGCTGCTTCAGCACTATGTATTTCTGCCTAGAATATGTTGTTATATGTTAAGAAAATTACATTTGCCGAACCATTTCAGCAAATCTGATGAAAAGTCACAGACCTGAACATTAACACTTTCTCTCTCCACAGTTGCAGCCAGACCTGCTGAGCATTTCCAGCAATTTGTATTTTCATTTCAACAGTATGGTTTAAGTAAAATAGAACATTTGCCTTCTGCTACCAAAGACAAATGATGAATTATATTATCAACTTGATGTATGACACATTATTTCCTTAAGACTGTTCAAATCAATTTGTACTTGGTGTCCCCTCCCTTGTATAGTCTCCCTTGTTCACATGTCTCTGAGAGTACTTGGGAGCACAGACCAAAGGCAATGTTGTGTTGACATTTTGTTTTATAGGAACAGGTGTAGACCATTCATCCCCTCAACCCTGCTCCACCTTTCAGTTTGGTTAGGGCTGATCTGTTCCTTAACTCCATTTACCAACCTTTGCTCTAAATTCCTTAATGCTTAACAAAAAAAAAATCAATCTGTGTTTAGAAAACTTCAATTAGCCCAGCATCTGTATTCTTTTGGAAGTGAGGGTTCCTGATTTCTAAAACCAATTGTGTGAAAAAGTGCTTCCTGATTACATTTCTAAATGTGCCCCATTGTTCTGGATTCCCCCACCAGAGGATGTAATTTCTCTGTATCTACCTCATCAAATCCCTTTATCATTTTAAAGACCTTGATTAAATCCTTCTAAACTCAAAGGAACACAAGTTTATGCAACCTGTTCTAGTGGTTTAACTCTTTAAGCCTGGTATCATTTTTTTGTTGAATCTGCACTGTAACCCTCCAAGGTCAATATAATGTTCCTGATATCCAGTGCCCAAAACTGAATGGCCCTCCTCTAGATGGAACTGACTGAGTACAGCTGCTTCATTAGTTCCTGACTTTTGTATTCCAACTCCATTAGATAAAGAGCAACGTCCACTTCACCTTTTAGATTACATTTTACATGCAAATATCTTTGCTCTCTATTAAGGAGATATTCCAATTTATTTATCTTGAAGCTAAAGTGTATAACCTCACATTTCCCCACATTTGATTCCACCTGCTCTACTTTTGTCCACTCATTAAATTTACGTTCCTTTCTAATTGACGTCCATAGAGACTTATTGTACCACCTAACATAGTGTAATCTGCAAACTTAGATATACAACTCACTGTTCCTTTGTCCACTTTATTAAAGTATATGGCGACCCAGTACAGATGCTTGTATTGGGCGTTACTGAATAGAAAGTAGTGTAGAGATTCATCACACTGGCTCCCTGACTACTTTGCATGCCATGTGCATTTCCAGTGAGGGAATTCTCAAGGGGAGGAATCTCTTGCCTGAAACAGACGGATGCTTTGTTTTAATATTCTGAAGTTCCAATGATCCCACTTTAACATTTCAACATCAGTGACAACAACCTTATAATTAGCACCATTAACATAATAATATATCCCAAGGCATTTCACAGGAGCATTATAAAATAAAACTAGTCGTCAAGCCACATCAGGGAATATTAGGGCAGGTAGCCAAAATTTTGGTAGAAGATGCAGGTTTTAAAGAGAATCTTAAAGGAAGAGAGTCTTAGAGAGTTGGAGAGGTTTAGAGAATGAATTCCTGAGCTTGCGGCATGGCAGCCAAAGGCACATGGTGGCATAATTAAAATTAGAGATGCTCAAGAGGCCAAAATTAGATGAGTTAAAAATAAATCTGAGCGTTGTGGGCTTGAGGTATTTACAGAGATAGGGAGGGAACAAGGCCATGGAGGGACTTGAAAACCAGGATGAGCTTCATTAAATTTTCTGATATTCTTGGATTCATTATAATGAATGATCATGGGAACTGAGACTCCAATTTAAGTGTCTTCAGCTGTTCATTTGAAAAGTTCCAGAAGAACACTCTTTGAACAATTTACAGGATGTTTTTGTGTCACTTTTGTTTTTGCTGCAGTGCGTTTGAACATTTTTGGCAGCCTTTTTTCTCCCAACACCATCATAGAAAATCCTTATGGGGATAAGCCCTTTTCACGACATTTTATTGAAAATATTCAGGAGACCTGAGCTAGTAATTTAAGGAACAACAACTTAGGAAAACAATTTCTATTTGTATAGTATCTTTAACATAATGAAACATTCCCAAGGCGGTTCATAGGAGCATTATGAAACAAAGTATGACACTGAGCCACACAAGAAGCTATTGGGTCAGAAGCCCAAAAGCTAGTTGAAAGAGGTACATGTTAAGGAGTTTCTTAAAGGAGAAAAGCAAGGTAGAATGGCAGAGAGGTGTAGTGAGGGAGTGCCAGAGCTTGAGATCTAGGCAACTGTAGGCCCGACCACCAATTGTGGAGCAAATATGATTGGAATATGCAAAAGGCCCAGAAGTAGATGAGCAAAGATATTTCAGAGGGTCGTGGAGGAAATTACAGAGATAGGGAGGGGCGAGGCCACGGAGGGATTTGAAAACAAGGATGAGTATTTTAAAATTAAGGCGTTGCTTGACTAGGAGCCGATGTATATCAGTGAGCACAGGGATGATAGAGGAATGGGATTTTCCATGATTTAAGATACTGGCAGCAGAGTTTTGCATGACCCTAAGTTTATGGAGGTAGAATGTGGGAGACCAATCAGAAGTACGTTGGAATAATTGAGCCTAGAGATAACAAAGGCATGGATGAGGGTTTCAGCAGCAGATGACCTGAGATGGGCAAAGTCAGGCGCTGTTACGGAGGTGGAAATAGGAGGTCATAATGATGGTACAAATATGAGGTTGGAAGCTCAACTTGGGATCAGATGTGACACCAAGGTTGTATAAAGACTGCCTTAATTTCAAACTCTTGCCAGGGAGAGGGATGGAGTGCATATCTAGGGAGCAGACTTCCTAGCTCAGCATGACGCTGAGAAGCTGAATTTATTCTAAAATGACTGAAAATAAAAAGTTGATATCAGGTAAAGTAACCACTTTAACTATCGGATTGTTGTAAAAACTCAGTTGGTCACCAACGTTCTTTAGGTAAGAAACCCTGCCATTTTTACCTGGTCTGGCCTCTGTGTAGTTGACTTTTAATTGCCCGCTGAAATGGCCTAGCTAGCCATTCAGTTGTATAAATTCAGAGATAATCAATTAATGATGGCCTTGTCAACAACACCTGAGAATGAATCATTTTTTGAAGAGGGCCAATGGAGGGATGCCAGGGAGACCAGACTCTATTAATGGAATTCTGCACTGACTAGAATCTATTAGCATATGTAATATCACTCATCAAAGGAACAGTATCTACGAAAGATTTGGCTTACAAGGAATTCCATAACTTGAGTTTTATCACATGCTTCCAACAGACCTGCAGTGAACTTCCACCACATAGCTTGACATTGCTGACTTTTATGGTTTGCGATTATTTCAATGGCCACTGGAATCATCAGTAGCAGAAATCAGTTAGTGATCAATAAGCGTGCAAAGTGACCAATGCTTTATTTACTTGATTAAGAAAGTTAATCTCCTTTGCCACACCAGACTCCCCAACAGCAGAATCAGAGGGCTATATAAACTTTCAGGAGACCAAGAGCATTATAGCGTACATTCATGTGGTCCTATACAATGCCACTATTTATAGGAATAGAAAATATTTGACATTCTCATTGTATTTTGCAACCATCACCACTGGATTGTACATGTCAGTACAGCTCCCACAATTCCTTTTTTAAGGCAGTCCACCTCTGTTAACTCAAAGAAACAGTCTTGGGTGACTTTCTGATCAAGATTCCTAATGGATCCATGTTTGATGACACATCTGTATCTGTGAGCATCAGCTGAGCACAGGTATAAAGAGGCGCTTGAGACTACTAGATTGATCACTGAGCACATCATTGACATATTGAAGCAGTACTTCAAGTTCCTGATTAGATCCGGGGGTCATCCAGATACAATAGTCTGGCTAAAGTTTTGATATGCTTTCAGGTGCTGCATGCTGCATAGCCTCACCTTGCAAAGAAGCAGCGTTATGGCGGTCTCTAAGGAGGAAGGCTAACAAGCATTTCAAAGGGAACACAAAAAGGAGCAGAAAAACTGAACATACTGAAGAAACAGAACTTGATACTGGTCACTGAAACCATTTGTTGAGCTGTCATACAGACTCATTATACTCAGCGCGGCCCCATCTGCCCTCTCAGGTGGAAGTAAAAAATCCCATGGTACTATTTCGAAGATAGCAGGGGAGTTATCCCTGGTGTCCTGGCCAACATTTATCCCACAATCAACATCAGAAAACAGATTATCTGTTCATTATCACATTGCTGATTGTGGGAGCTTGATGTTTGGGAATTGGCTGCTGTGTTTTCTACATTACAGCAATGACGACACTTGAAAAACTACTGCACAAGAATACAGGAGGTAGGAGTAGACCAAACGGCCAGTCGAGCCTGCACTACCATTCAGTATAATCATGGCTGATCTTGGACTTCAACTGCATGTTCCCAACCGCTTCGCATATCCTTTGATTACATGAGACCAAAAATCTGTCTGTCTCACCCTTAAATATATTCATTGATGGAGCATCCACAACCCTCTGAAGTAGAGATTTCCAAGGATTCACAATCCTTTGAGTGAAGAAATTTCTCTTCATCTCAGTCCTAAATGATTGTCTCCTTATCTTGGGACCATGCCCCTGTACTTTAGATTCCCCAGTTGGTGGAAACAGCATCTGTGTCTACCCTATCAAGCCCCTTCAGAATTTTGTAGGTTTCACTGAGATCATCTCTTATTCTTCTAAACTCCAGAGAAAATAGAGCCAATTTACTCAATCTCTCATCATAGGACAACCCTGACACCAAGGGGACCAATCTAGTAATCCTTTGCTGTATTGCCTCCAATGTAAGTATATAGGTCCTTAAATATGGAGACCAAAATTGCACACAGTATTCCAGGCATGGTCTTACAAAAGCCCTGTACAACTGTAGCAAGTCTTCTTTATTCCCGTACTCCAATCCCCTTTCATTTGCCTTTCTAATTGCTTGTTTTTGCATGCTGTGTTCCTTTTACGAGCAAACTGAAGTCTCGGAACATCAACGTTTGTAAGTTTCATGCCTTTTTAAAAATATTCTGCTTTTCTGTTCTTACGACCAAAGTGAATAACCTCACACTTCCCCACATTATATTCCATCTACTATCTTGTTGCCCATTCACTTAACCTGTCCATATCTCTTTGTAGTCTATCAGTATCCTCCTTACAGCTTACATTTCTATTTAGTTTTGTATTGTCAGCAAACCTAGAATCTTTACTCTCTGTCTCTTCGTCTAAGTCATTAATATAGATTGTGAATAACTGAGGCCCCCGCACCGATCATTGTGGCACTCCATTAGTCACAGCCTGCCAAGTTGAAAAAGCCACATTTATGCCTTACTTTTTGCTTCCTGTCTGTTAACCAATCCTCTAACCGTGCTAATATATTACCCCCAACTCCATGAGCCCTTATTTTGCCCATTAGCCATTTGTATGGCACCTTATTGAGTGTCTTTTGGAAATCCAGTTATACTACATCTATTGCTTTTCCTTTACCACACTAGTCAGATCCTCAAAAAACTCATAATACATTTGTCAAACACAATTTTCCTTTCGTAAAACCATGTTGACATTGTCTGATCCTATTATGATTTTCTAAGTGCATTTTTAAGACTTCCTTAATAATAGATTCCAACAATTTCCCAATGACTGATGTCAGGCCAACTGGCCTACGGTTCCCTGTTTTCTCTCTCTCTCCTTTCTTGAATAGTAGCGTTACATTTGCTAACTTCCAATCTGTTGGGACCAAACCAGAATCTAGGGAATTTTGGAAAATCGTAGCCAGCACATCCACTCTCTGCAGCTAACTCTTTTAAAATCCTAGGATTAGGCAATCATGATCCTGGTGATTTGTTGGATTTTAGCCCCTTAAATTTCTCCAGTTCTTTTTCTCTGCTGATATTAATTATCTTAATTTCCTCACTTTTTAGCACCTAGTACCCTGTATTTCTGGTATGCAGCTTATGTTTTCTACTTTGAAGGCAAACACAAAATATTAAATCTGTCTCTGCCATTCCCTTACTCTCTGCAATAATTTCCCCTGTCTGCTTCTAAGGGACCACTGTTGACTTTAGCTACTCTTTTCCTTTTAATATATGTGTAAAAGCTCTTAAAATCTGCTTATATATTCCTGGTTCATATACTATCATATTCTAGTTTTCCCCTTGTCAACCTTTTGGTCCAGTCTATATGAAGACTAAAGTCCCCATGGTTATTACATTGCCTTTGTTACATGCTCCAATAATTTGTTTAATTCTTTGTCCAATTGTATAACTACTGTTAGCTGGCCTATAAATTACTCTCAGCAGCATTTTCTGACAGTCACTCCTAATTTTCACCCATATTGATTCTACTTTATGATCTGAGCAGAGATTCTTCATCGCTAATGTCCTTGTGTCAGCTTTTACTATCGGGACACCCCTCCTGCTTTGCCATTCTGTCTCTCTTTGGTGCATTGAATGTAAAGCACTTTGGGGTGCTTTACGAAAGATCACTTTTTGCTAGGCAGAGGTGACTAATCATACAAATGATGTATTGCACTATGTGATTATGTTCAGTTTCTACAGAAAGGTTATTGTGATTTGATGTCTTACGAAAAATGTTTACAAGTTTGTCTTGAAGTGTCATTGATAAACTTTGTGGCTCCAAACAGGACAATATTTTATGAGGGATTTTGAAGTGTGTAAAATTGAGTTTTGAAGTATTTTTAAATGGAAGAGATTGATGATATTGAATTTTCATTGGCTGCGCATTGTGATGAAATTATTATATACTAGTTGATTGTTTCCAGGTAATTAATTTTAGAAATTCTTATTGGTAAATACTTACTACTATAGACACATTTTGGTCTTCTCAATACTTAGCGTCTAGGAAAGGATAGTGATGTGGAAGAGTTTGTACTTTCTCATGCACAATGGTAACATCATAATGGTCTCCATATGAATTGAAACATTTTTCCATTCAGCTATTCAAAGCAAAATGGTTGAACCAGTATCTGTAGCACTCCTGGGTAATTTTTTCCATTCATTTTGAATCCATAATAATAGCCTTTCCAAGGAAAACTTTGGGCTGAATTTTCCCAGGCCTTTGGAAGTGGGGGAGTGAGTTTTTGGGGACAAGCAAATTCTGAAAAAAAGGGTGTTGGGCCGGTTTACTGACACGTTCTCATCTCCAGCTGATTTTCCCAAGAGTAGCCTGGGTCCAGTGCCTGCAAACTGGTCTTTGTGGTGAAATAGCAATCAATGTTATCAAATGACTAATTATCGGCACAGCTGGCATCACCTGTGCCCCCGTTATGTTAGCACCCTGGCAGCGAAGAGGAGGCAAGTTCACACAGGGCGGTTGGAGCTATGAGAGAACTGAAGGAGACTTAATGGTTACCATCAGAAAATGGCAAGACTGCTGTCTTCCCAAGTCCAAAGCTGTATTATTGAGTGAGGATTTCATGGAGATGGATGGCCCCGGCTGTCATGGGACTAACACAGTGGCAATCATTCCACTGATATTAATGGCACCTCCATTACTTCCTGCCCCTCCTGCTTAGCCTTCAACAGCATTCTCACTGGTGACACAGTGAGGGCTGCTGGCCTCCCTTGCAGTGAATTGTGCTGTGTTCACCTTCCACCTCCAGAACTTACCCACTGTATCTAATTGGATGGTGATTCTGGAGGAAGCCTACTAATTGGCCACCTCTTGTAAAATTAAGCTGGCAGGCATGTTGCAGCAGTAAGCGGCATTTGATGTGGAAATGATTCTGCCTACCTAATATTTTCAAAGTTGGGAAAATTTCAGCCCTTTGTCTCTCCGTTGGTCCAATTATTCATACCTTTATATTAGCAGTGTTACCAATGACCACATGCTTTTATATAGCACTTTTACTGAGTCACGTATCCTCACATTTAAAGTATTTTTGTGCTTTTCCAATTCTTTGTTGTGCAGGGGAAGAGATAGATCTAGTCAGATGCATCTAGCCTCTTGTGTGCTTTCTTTTAATGTCGCCTCTGATGCATATATCTCTGTGGCCAGCATGACAGCATAATTATTCTTAATTTGATTCTCAGTTTGACATCCTCTCTTTGCTGTATTACCCATTTAGTGACCTGACAAGAGTGGCAATATAAAGATGAGGCTGCCACTTAGCATGATAGCACTTAAATTTGGGTTCTTTCCAGAGGTACTTTAAAACTATAGTCTACTTTTCAGTGATGCACTTGCTGATCATTCATCAGTTTATCTAAGGACAATCCTGTTGGTCTAATTCTTTTTAACGTCCCTTCCCCTCCAGCCTCTGCACCCTACTCCATCCTTTCCACTGCCCTTTCCATAGTCATTTGCCTTGCTGTTCTTATCTCATCTGAATTATTGCTCATATTTGCTTAATATTTTTAAATGTATTGAATTTGTTGCTATGCCTATTCCAGATCTGTAAACTAAGGGATGATGAGATCAAGGGACTGATGTGGCTAATTGAAATAGGGGAAAGGCAAGAAAGATAATAGACAAATATACATCATAGCGGTCAATGTATTGTGCAGAATATTTATGTACAAGTTTGAAAGCACTTGGTACTGTTTTACAGTGACACTTCCACGTTAACTTTGAAACCATGGCAATCTAGTGTGAATTTTTGTAACCATTGTGAGTTCAAACCTTATCTATTTTATTCAAGAATATTGTTAAGTACTTAATGTTGTTTATAGTTTTCCAATTATGGGAGGGTGTATGCTTTAAAAAATTGGGGCTCAACAACTGCTATTTCAAATGTGTTTTAACTAAACTAGTGAATCTCCAATCTAATTTGTTTTTCTTGTATCTGCAGGATATCTGAAGATGCAACTGTAACGACAATTGAAGCACTGAAAGCCCGCATCCGTGAATTGGAACGACAGCTGTCCCGTGGGGATCGGTATAAATGTCTTATTTGCATGGTAGGCATCGTTTTAGTTCCAGTGTGAAAGTCCTGCTGTCTGTGTTGTTAACAATCATAATTAGCCTGAGGATTTAATTCTTTAACACACAATTTTGGAAGTAGCATTTCAAATTGAAGACAGTTGTGATCAACAGACATTTTCAGCTGCATTTGGGAGAATCAACAAGAACTGATATTAATGTAGCATCTTTAATGTATTGAAACGTCCCAAGGTGCTTAACAGGAGCATTATAAAACAAAATATGATACAGCCACATAAGAAGTCATTAGTTCATATGACCAAAAGCTTGATCAAAGAGGTAGGTTTTAAGGACCCTCTTAATGGAGGAAAAAGAGGTAAAGGTACGTGAGGTATAAGAAAGGTGTTCCAGAGCTTGAGACCGTAGGCAACTGGAGGGGCAATTAAAAATGGAGAGACATAAGAGACCAGAATTATAGGAGCGCAGATATCTTGGAGGTTTATGGGGCTAGAGGAATTTATAGAGATAGGGAGCAGCTAGGCCATGGAGGGACTTGTAAACAAGGATGAGAATTTTAAAATCAAGCTGTTGCTTGACCGGAAGCCATTTAGGTCAGTGAGCACGGGCGATGGGTGAGTGGGGCATGCTTGAGAGTTAAAACATGGGCAGCAGAGTTTGAATGCCTCAAGTTTACAGAGGGTAGGATGTAGGAGTCAGGCCAGAAGCACATTAGAATAGTTGAGTCTAGAATGAGCAAAGCTGTGGAAGAGTTTCAGCAGGAAATGAGCTGAGAAAGGGGCAAAGTTGGACAATGTTACTGAGGTGGAAACAGGTGGTCTTTGATGGCAAATTATGACGAATATGATGACGGAAGTTCATCTTGGGAATCATGTGACACAAAGGTTGTGTACAGACAGTTTAATCTCAGACTGTTGCCAGTAAGAGGGATGGAGTTAGTAGGTAGGGAACGTAGTTTGGAGCAGGTACCATAAACAGTGGCTTCAGTCTTCCCAGTATTTATTTGGAGGAAATTTCTGCTCATCTGGTATTCGATGTCTGATAAGCAGTCTGGTAATTTAGCAATACTGGAGAAGTCAAGAGAGGTGGTGGTGAGATTGAGTTGAATGTCTACACATAGGTGTAAAAGCTTATGTGGCACCTTTGGATGATGTTGTGGAGGGGCTGAGAAGTAGGAGGAGGCCAAGGATTGATTTTTGGTGGACACTGGGGGAACGGTGCAGGTGGAGGAAGAGAAGCCATTGCAATTGATTTTGATTAAACAGATTAGAAAGAACCAGGTGAGAACAGTCCCACCCAGCTGGACGACAGTGGGGAGGCAGTGGTGTGGTCAACCATGTCAAAAGCTGCAGACAGATCGAGAGGAGAATATTTACCTTTTGTCACAGTCACATTGGATGTCATTTGTGACTTTGATAAGAGCTGTTTCAGAATTGTGGCAGTATACGAGCCGTGATGCCTGCTGTCAAGGTCATTTCACCACTTGAATCATTTTAACAACATGGCCTCAGATTATGGTACAACTGTTCTGGTTTATTGAGCACTGTGGAAAATCAGGAACTGCAAAACAGAGTTATAGATTACAATAAATAAAGCACTGAGTGACATGACGCTCATACCTTGCAATCTCACCATGATTGGTTGGTTTCTTTAAGCCACTTTCAGTTGTTTGTTTACACTGTCTTTTCTTTCTTTAAATTGTTGGTTTTTAAGTAGGATGTCTCTGCTCTGATACTAGGTGACACTGGATTTCTGGAAGAAATGGATTCAAATTTGTTTGTGTTGAGTCAGCTTCCTATACTCTCATGCATGATTGAGACTGGTAATTTGCCTTGTTTGCAGGACACCACTGAAATTTAGCTGCCCACTAAAATGTCTGTTGTGTTTTCAATTTTGCTGGTAAGCTTTAGAAATTGCTAGTTTAAAAAACTAAATTGCATACAAACCATGATACCTGCTGTCATGGTGCCAGTAATCCATTACCACATCAAGGTCATTCCATCACTTGAAAACTGCTATTCCTGCACATGAACAGTGAGAAACACTGTACTTGACGTGTACTTAGTCTGATTTGACTTTTCTCCAAATATGTTGCTTCTCATATAGGTGTTCCATAATTCTGCGTTATGTCCCTGCTCCACCCCTATTTATTGTCTAATGTGCAGAATAAGTTGTTCTGTTGCATAATAAACAGAGTGCTGTACTTCATTTGCAGCTTGGTACTTCAAAAATATATTAGCATGGATTTTGCAGTCAATGGCAAATGATCAACACTCACTGTGCCTTGCAGCTACACTCATCCATAGACTTATGAGGGACTTTACACTGCAAAATGTAGTTATTACAGAGTTGAAACAATGCAACATACTTTACAGGGGATTGGAGATTTGTGTGAACAGGGAAAGCATTGGCATGCCTCCTTAACCAGTCAGATTGAAGAATACTTACTGGGAGATGCAGAGCAGGCTCATTAGTGCCTATAGAGCTCCAAAATGGTGTTTGCAGCACTTGAAGGGTAAATTATGCCAGACATCATATTAGTGCAGGAGTGTGAAGAATGAACATCCACTGGAAGTATGCATACATGTAGATCAGGACGTCAGTCATCATGCAACGCTGATTTGACATCAGTGATACCATTTTGGAGTTCAGTGTTGCAGCCAACTCCCTCTATTAACCTTGTGCAGCTGAACCCCTGTGTTGAGCAGCAGGAATGACCTTCAATCAGTGCTATTTAAAGCGATCATCAACTACATGCAGCTTGGGCTTGGCCTAAATAGCCAAGTGGTTATGGTACTGGGTTTGTAACCCCAAGATCAAGAGTTCAAATCTCACAATGGCAAACTATGAAAACAATGTAACTTCATCTGAAAACAGATGGAAACGGGTTTGTACTCGAAAGAGTTACCCTGAATATTAGAGTATCAAGAGTTCAAGTCTCACAATGGCAAACTATGAAACAATGTAACTTCATCTGAATAGGAACAGATGGAAACGTGTTTGTACTCAAAAGAGTTACAAAGGCTTGGCCTAAATAGCCAAGTGGTTATGGTACTGGGTTTGTAACCCCAAGATCAAGAGTTCAAATCTCACAATGGCAAACTATGAAACAATGTAACTTCATCTGAAACAGATGGAAACGGGTTTGTACTCGCAAGAGTTTGGCCTAAATAGCCAAGTGGTTATGGTACTAGGTTTGTAACCCCAAGATCAAGAGTTCAAATCTCACAATGGCAAAACTATCAAGAGTTCACTGCCCTCTTGCATGAGAGCTGATTGGTTGATGCTGACAATCTTCAACTCTGTCAGAAAAGTCATTAATTCACTCCAAAGAGTTACTTGTTGCTTGGCCTAAATAGCCAAGTGGTTATGGTACTGGGTTTTAACCCCAAGATCGAGAGTTCAAATCTCACAATGGCAAACTATGAAACAATGTAACTTCATCTGAAAACAGATGGAAACGGGTTTGTACTCGAAAGAGTTACTTGTTATTTTTTTTTCTCTGGCTCTTGCTACCATTCCAGAAGTTGCTAGGATTGCAGGCTTCCTCATGGTGCAGGGCGCTATTAACTGCACGCACGTCACTTTGCAGGTGCTGCATGTCAACTTTGCCTTATACCAGAACTGGAAGGAATTCCATTTCCCTCAGTGCCCAGCTGGTGTATGATCATTGTAATAGTCACGTCATGCCTACAAATCTTATTGGGGGGTGGGCACTTTACTTTAAAGAAAACATGAAATATGGACACTTTACCTTCATAAAATGGACTGTGGAAAGTCAGGTGACTTCCAATGTGGCTTCTGGACACATAGAGACAATGGGCGGAATTCTTGCATCCGGTGGGTTTCGCGGCCGGCAGGAGCAGAGAATCTAGCGGGAGGCAAAAAATCGAAAACCTGTTGTTGTAAAACCAGGTCCCAATTCTCCCAACGTTTTTATGGCGGGTCAGTTATCCTGCTGACTTGTGGCATGAATGTCATTTGCATTCATTAGCATGTCATGAATGCTCATTAAAACAGCTGCTTGCCAGAACCTTGTCACACTTTCCAATCTTCTGTCATGCCAGTGGGAAATTATGTCAGCATCAAACCCGTTTGAAAAGGGGTAGCGTGCAGAAGTTGGATCTCGGTTCGCTGGTAACTTCAAGGTGAGTGATACATACCTGCCATCGCATTGTGCCAGCCTTGTTGCGATGAATGCCACTTTGCTGGGGCTGTAGGTTTGGACGACTACTCTTTGCGTTCATTGCCCCGAGGCACACAGCTGTGCTGTGGTACTCAGCAGGCCTCCACTTTTAGAGACAAACACTTCAACCAGGGGTGGGCTGTGAGGCGAGGGATTGGGCTGACAAACACAAGGGGGTCAATGGGGAGGGAACGCTGTGGAATAGCAGCCGGGGGGAAGGGCGAACACGAGAGGGGCCTTTCTGGGGTCACCCTCTAACCTTGTGTTGCCACCAGAGTGAGCAGGAGTCTACTTAGAGAGAAAAGAGGAAGACCTCCTTGCAATGAAAGCAATTTCAAACCAATGGCTTCATTAGCACTGTTAAACAGCTACTCAGAACTCAGTGGCTACACATAACAGTCACTGCATCTCAAGTGTAACACATAGGAATGTAGAATTTAGGAATGCAGGCTATAGTGAAGGAGGCAGAGCTGTATCATATATGGCATTCCATCAATGAAGGCCTGTCGCGTGTTTACCAGATGTGACACCCCTAATGGGCCAAAGGGCATCCACTCATTTACCATGAGCAACTGATTGGTCATTAATTTGCCGCATCAGAGATTGGAGTACAGAGCTAGGTTGGGTCAATCGTCTCACTTAAACTTTAGTATTCCACACAGGGCTCAAGAAGTTACATATCTGTAATTCCAACTTGGTCACCTTGATGTGTATGAGAGTGTCTGTCTCAGGGCAAGGTGATATCAGCCATCATGCAGGCAGGGCAGGAAAAACTATGGACCCTGATAGTCTCCAAACGTGTCATCCTCTGAGCTTCACTTGCCAGACCTAGGGTTTATCATCCAAGAGTCTCCTATTTACAGATTAGCAAGAGGCAGTGCCGTGCACGTCTGTGCTTGTCCCGAGATCTGGTACATCACATATGCCATATTCTTTGTGAAGACCTGATGCCACGTGGAGTTGGGGGGTATTCTTTCCAGTGGCTTTGAAGGTGACCACTGCAATCAATTTTCTTGGCCACTGGTTCTTTCCAAGGATCAACAGGTGACCTGTGCAGCATATCTCAGTTCCCAACACATTGATGGATAAAGGAGGTCACAGATGCCCTTTACAAGAAGGCCCATAATTATCTCAGGTTTTCTCTGGACGAAGATAGCCAGGCTGCGAGATTAACCGGCTACACCACCATCTCAGGTTTCCCTAGAATGAAGGCTGCAATAGATTTCACACCTGTGGCTATATGGGCTGCGTGGCAGCAGGCCCTAATGTTTATAAACCGCAAAGGCCATCACTCCTTCAATGTGCAACTGGTGTGTGATCGCTGGAAGCACATACTGCACGTTTGTGCATGGTACTCTGGGCATTGCCATGACTCACTCCAGGCACCTGAGATTTTCGAGGGGCCATTACGTCTGCAGGGATGGCTGCTTGAGGATAAGAGGTACCCACTGAAATGATGGCTGATGACACCGGTACGTCACCCACAGAGACCTTCCGGTGAGAGGTACAATGCTGCTCGCAGCTCCACACGCTCCCTTACAGAGCAGCCCATAGGGCTTCTGAAGATGTGCTTCAGATGCTTGGACCGCTCACTCCAAATCACTCCCATCAGGGTTTCCTGCATCATTGTAGTGTGTTGCACCTTTCACAATCTGGCTATGCAAAGAGGATGACCTGGAGGAGGATGAGAACCCATCAGAGGATGAAGATTTGGAGGCTCAGGAGCTTTAGGAGGCTGCTGAGAGTCCATATGAGCGCGATCACACCATGGAAGAAGGAAGACATGGGAGACATGCCCGTGATACGTTAATCGCTGACAGGTCCCAAGAAGAGTAAAGTCAAGTAAGGGAATATGGCCACATCTCTCTCAGCCCTCAATGCAATCTTCTTTCAACTCAGGGGATATCCACCCACTTGCAGTGAGAATGAGTCCCGCATTCGCACTTGCCTCATGAATCACCAGGCCATGATCTTTGCTTTGGTCCATGGGGTCCTGTGTGTGAGCTTACTCTGGGAGCTGAGAAGCCCACTTAGGAACAAGATTGATGCGAGAGAAGATTTCGCTGCCATCCAATGATGTTAGCACTGCTGCAACTAAGGTGGGGATATGCACAGGGATCTCCTCCTCCCGTGCATGTCTTTTCTTCTGCACCTACCACTGAAGAGACACACATGCTGCTAGATTATCAATGCTAATAAGCTTCCCTCAATCAAGGATGTTCTTTGAGGAAGAAGGGTGAGGAATGCTTACATCACACTTTCAATAAAGATTTAAACACATCTCCCTGACATCACACAAGGGGTGCAGATACTAGTTCAGCTGAGTTTGACATCACAGGAATATTAATATCACAGTGGGACACTATAACTGAGTGAAAGGAAAGCTAAACCTTGAAATAAGAAGACTCCAAAGTACAAAATCATGTCTTCAGTTGACAGGAACATTCACATAATCATCGAATGCATTAACAAAAGTGCAATGTAGTTACATGTCTAGCACACCCATGACCCAAAAGTGACATCAATTTTTCTTCAGTTTCCTAACTCTACTGCTAGACTTGGGTGCAGCTCCAACATCTGCAGCAGAGGTGGAGGCAGACTGCTACATCCTGATGTCTGTGATGATCTTGGCAGTTGTCCTGTGGTGGCCCTAGGTGGCCTGAGAAGCTGGACTGGATGGGGCCATAGGCAGAGGGGGCTGTGAGCAGCTACATACCCTTGGGAGTGTCCTGAAAAGAAGCCACCAGGGTGTCCAGCTGACTCCTATCCTCCCTGTGGTGCCCGAGGGCTCTGCCCTGACTCCTGCAGAAGATGATGCGCCTGGACGGGGGGTCAGGGTGCCTCGTCGCCATGTTCCCTACATCCTGATGGTGCCCACCAAGGTATATGGCCATGGTGTGCAGGGCCGAGCACAAATATGGCAAGTCCTGCTGGGCCAAGGCCTCCATGGTGGTCGCCAGCCTTCCCATGGTGACCTTGAGGTGCTCGCATGGCAGAGCCACGAAATTGGACAATGTGGATGGACACCTTCATCGTTCGCCCTTGTCTGCTGAGTGACTGCGAAATCTTTGCCTGATGTTCCGCTGCCTGTTGTTGTATTTCCTGCAGAGAATTAGCTGCTGCTTCCAGAAGCTCATCGTCTGACTCGGACCGAGCGAGTGTCTGGTCTCCGGCAACCCTCCGAGAGCTGGAGACCTTGGCTGCCCCTGCTTTCAACTGCTGCGGGGACTTGTCAGTGAGATGTTCCCCTGAAAGTGAGCCCGAGCCTAATCTACATCTGTGCTCCAGTGTCTCTGAGCTGGTGGAGGGTGCGATTGAGCACCGTGAAGGTTCTTCTGGAGCTTCGTCCTTGGATGAGGTCAGCGGGCTCACACTGGTGATGCTGGAATGGCTTGGGGGCCTCGATGTGCTTGTGCCTAGAAAATAGAAAAGAGAGTTTCAGTTAGTAAGCTTGAGCTAGATAAGACTGCACACGACTCACTGTGAATGTCAGGATTTGATGAGGTGCTGGAACTGTGATCCATACTAAGTTGGTTGGAGCGATCCGTGTCGTCTCCAGACAGCTCGGCTGCAGTCTCCTTGAATTAACTGAGGGTGAGGACGTCGGACGTCCCTCCCCCAGTCTGTGCTCTTTCACGCTTGTTGTGCACCAGCTTGGCCTGTGTGAAGAAGGAAGGAAGAAAGGCATGTGATGAGAAGGAATGGAGCAGAAGTTGGGTGAGCTGCATGTCTCTGAGTGTGGTGAGCCCTCCCCAGAAGGGCCAGAGGGTGGACTGTGAGCAACATGATAGATGGGATTGTGGTGACGTGAACGTCTTGGTGAGAGAGCTAGTGTTGATATGTATCCCCGTGCTAACAGTTGTGTGAAATCCCTGAAGAGAGTAGCCGTTTGAGTGCATGATGCCATGATGAGAGGTTGATATTGGAGGGTATTGAAGGATGACTTACCCTGGCAGAGATGATGAGATCATTCATCCTCTTACTGCACTGAGTGGCACTTTGGATGCGCTCTGCTGCAGTGTCCCAGGCTCGAGAGCTGCGGCTGCTGTGCTTCCTGCAGCCATCCGTGGGTTGGAGCATGTGCCATTGTTCCTGCATCCCTCTGACCAAGGCCTGGAAAGCCTGGTGGGTGAAGCGGGGTGCAGACTTTGTCATTTGGCTCTTGGCCTTTCTTTTACGGGTTGCAGGTGTCTCTGGTGGGCTGGTGAAGTTGAGATTGTGTTGGACTGGCGTTTAAATATGGCATCCAGACCTTCCAACCCGCCGGCTGAAGGCTGGTGGACGAATCAACTCCCAACCCGCCAGGTGATTTGGAGCAAAATGTGCCTCTGCATAATTAATGAGGCCTCAAACACAAAATTGAGTGCAAGTTGCCGCCATGACAGACGGTGGGCCGGGCACTGCCAAAACCGCCCACCACCATACTTAGTTTCACTTTGGGAGAATTCCACCCAGTGTGTCTGGGAAGTTACTCAAAATGCAAATGGCTTTCCCAGGTGTTAATTGACTACACCTCACCATTTCAATGGAAGAACATTAACATGACAATGTCTGCTTGACCTGCCTGCCCCATGATGATGGGATTTCAAATAAAGTCTTTCAGTGAGATGATCATAGCTGGACTGTTGATATGATGTCAAACCTATTCCCATTGTCAATTACATCGGCTTCAACCCTCTGTGCAGACAATGGAATACATCAATACTGCCATCACATGACTGAAACTGACTGAAGAAGAAGTTGATACCTTATTAATCCACAGAGCAGCCCAGCAAGACAGCCTGGGACCAGTGCCTCAGAGGGAGAGATCACACCCAGCAAAAGGAAAGAACACTGCCTCATCTCAAGCAGTGAAAGGAGGCTAATTTGATTCACCTGCAGGATTACATTTTTTCATTAAGGAGCTCGGCCATAATTTTGTCTGAAACGGCCAGAAACATCCAACCTCCATTTGCCTTCAAGAAACCAAGCAAAATCCTTCAGGTCTATGTTTTAAACTACCATCTTAAGAACTGTAACCAAACTGTAACCTGTTTCTTGTTAACACTGTTAGTAATCTAAGTGCATGTTATGTCTCTAGAAACCATCTTTCTGTGTGTGTGTGTGTGTGTGTGTGTGTGTGTGTGTGTGTGTGTGTGAATGACTGTGTGGCAAGGTGTTTGATGTGTTTATATAGGTGTTGTGAAAATAAGTGTTTATCCTTTCTTTTGATTTAAACACAGCACTCAAAAGTATTAAATACTCCTTCTCAAAAATACATCTTGTTGCGATCAGCCGCAAGGTGGGAAAGTGGGAAAATTGTCCCACACCCACCCTACTCCATAACCCCATAGGCAGCAAATCGTGCAGCATTCTGGCAGCAGTAATGATGCCTTCATTCTGTGGCAGAGCATTGTACCAACCATTGTGGCAAATGAAAAGAAGATTTCTGGGTGATGAGCTATAGCTGATGACATAGCTGATGAGTGCCATGGGTAACCCACCATCACGTGCAGATCATGTGTACATCGAAAGCCATGCTGACGCACCAAATGTGATAAAGCAGACCACTGATGTACTGAAACAATGCTTCCCGTGCCTAAACCACTCTGGAGACATCCTCCTATACTCAGCAGAGCAGGTGCCAAAATTTATGGGGTCTGCTGGATGCCTCTCCATCATGAGGGTACACCCCTTGCCACCAGCTGTATGATGAGCAGCTGAGGACAGGAAGTAGAAAGAGGTGGCAACTTGGAAAACCCCTTTCTGCCCTTGAACAACTCATCTGACTATGATATGAGTAAACACAACCCTAATTCCCAATCCACCAACAGTCCTACACTTTAGCTGTGCAGTTACTGACCATCACAGTGTCCACTTTGCACAAAGCAAAAATAAAATTAAATCCAAATTTATATATCAAACTCTGTCACATTGCATACAAACTAATCACCCTTGTGCACTCCTTTAGTGCCAGTCTTCATGTGCCTTTGCTTGGTGCTGCTACGCAGTGCTACTCCAGTGGCTGGAACATGTTTGGTGAAAGCCTGCCTACTTTCAGTGGGGAAGACTGCAGATGGCCTTGAAAGGTGACCTCAACAGCTCTGGCTCAAGAAGGTCTGTCTTCAGACTACACCACCTCGAAATGGGCAGCAGCAATCTGGACTGCTGTCGTCCTAGTTCATGCTCCATGGAGCCACTACCACTCCCCCAGAGTAGCGTCTCAACAATCCTAGTAGTCTGTTGGAAGACAGATTGCAGTATTCCTTAGAGATCCTCCAAGCTGCTTTGAACACTAGAATCTGCAGCCACGATGGCAGCGAGGTGTGCTTGTGTGACTATAGTCTAAACTTTCCAAACGTTAGATGGCTTCGGCTTGTGCTGCATTGGAAGCTGAGATATTGATCAGCAGATGCTGCATCATGGTTGGGTCCACAAGTGTGCTAATAGAGGTGCTTAAAAAAAGCCCTAAGTAAAGTTGGTTCCAGACTCCTTCATGCTTCCTGCATGCTGGGCCTGACAACGCAGTGAGTATCTTATTGTGCATCCCCTAAATCAGTAGAGATTGTGGGATGAGGAGGAAGTGGGATTTAAGAAAGAAGCATTAGGTAAGAGGATACAATCATCATCTACGGCTTCTTCTCTCGCCCCTCCCCAACCCCCGTGCTGCACTCTGATTCCTGGCTAGCTCAATGATGGCAAGCATTGTCTCCTCCATTGGGATAAGGACATGTAGCTGTGCTTGTCTCCCACCAGTTGGATGCTGCTGTCTCTGGGTAAATGCAACCTTGTCCAGCAAGCAAGAGGGAAGAGTCTCTGAGTGTGGTTCACTGTGTTGTGTTGGCTATGAAGGTTGAATAGTGTGTACAACCTGTGATATGTAAATTTGAAGCTTGCAACTGCGTTAAGTGAGTGAGATGAGGTATATGAATCTTAGGTATGCGGCCTGGTTGATAGAGATTGTCAGTGGGTGACTGATGTGGAGATGTAGCGATTTGAGCAGTGGCTGCAACTACTGGTGCAATTGCTTTTGATGATACATTGCTGATGGACCTTGATCACTCATGAAGTAATTGAATTCCTTGTGGCACTGATCCAAGTCCTCAAGATTTGACTCCTGCCATTAACCTCCATGGCTGTTTGCTCTCACTACTTTTTGACCATCTGTCTGGAAGGCCTCCTGGCCCCCTACAAATATACAGCATCTCTCCTCCTTTCCACCTCCTCTGTCAAGACCTGCAGTGCATTGCCTGAAAACCTTGTAGCCTGCTCTCATCCCTGTTATACCATTTGTTGCGCTTTCCCAGGTGAGAATCTCTTCATCTATGACAGCCAGCACATGCTTCAGCCACAATGCACGTTCCCTTTAAGAGGTGCAAACTGGCTTTAAGTAGTGTAAGCTATCTTTAATTGATGCTAGCCACCCACGATATAGGCCCATTGTTGATGCATTCAGCCAAAAAATGGTGTAGTTAATGCTGGCTGAGTAGAGATCATTCAAATGAGCAGGCAGAATGAAATTGGTGTGTTGCAAAGTAAACATGGATTGTGATCCCCATGCCCATTTTTGGGGCTATCCCATTAAGCCCCTACAGAGTATGAACCAGGAGGTGTAAGTTAGAATATTTAATTCAGTGTAAAATCTTGTACTGAAAGTGAAATAAGGAGGGAAAGAAATATGGGTTTAAGAGAGAGGTAAAAGAGGCAGGAAGAAAAAGTAAAAATGTTACTTTTTAAATTTTCAGCAATAATTAAAATCTGAAGGAATGAGGCTGCACGCTTGTAACAGTTTTTATTGCAGCAGTTCAAGAAGGTAGCTCACTGCCACCTTCTCAAGGGCAACTAGGGATGGGCAATAAATGCTGGCCCAGCCAGCAAAGCCCACGTCCCATGAGTGAATTTAAAAAATAGTAACCATAATCAGACAAATTGACAGAGGCCAAGAAGGAGATATTGGGGCAGTTGACTAAAGGCTGGGTTGAAAGGGCAAGTTTAAGGAGTGCCTTAAAGGAGGAGAGAGTGGTGGAAAGAATTAGGGAATGAATTCCAGAACTTAGGGCTTGGACAACTGAAGGGATGGCTGCTAATTGGTGAACAAAAGAAGTGGGTATTGTGTAAAAGCCTAGAGTTGGAGGATTGTAGATTTCTCAGATGGTTATAATCCTAGAGGAGGGTACAGAGCTAGGGAGGGGTGAAGTCATGGAGGGAATTGAACATAAGGATCAGAATTTTAAACTGGAGGCATTGGACTGGGAGCCAGTGTAGGTCAGCGAACACAGGTGAATATTAGTGACTACAGGGCACTTTTTGAAGAAAAAAAGGGAATTTCTCCTATGCCCTAAAGTATCGTGTTAATTATCCAAACCATCCAGTCTCTAGATCATCGGAGAGGCGCATCTGGACTCGTGCAAGTCCTGACACACTGATCTATGTGGAAGTTTCAACTTCTGATGGGGAACTCCCCTGCTCCCCAGGACCATTCTTGAAAGCCTCCGACTGAGTCCTTCCCTGAATATTTACCCAGGAAATGTTAGACAGATTAAAACCTAGTCTAACTACTGGGTAACTACAGAACTGACTCCCAATCACACACTGCCCCCTCTGACTACCCACCCCCAACCACATGACTACATCCCTGACCTAACCCAGATAGCCCCCCTGCCCCTGCCAGCTGACTACCCTTCCGACCACAGCCACACCACCAACCACCTGGCTATCCCCCCCCAATTCCCTGACTACCCCCCTGACCTGATCTGACTACACCCGCATTGACTACCTGACTACTCCCCACAGCTGGTTGTCACCGTACCCACCTGACACCCTACCCACCTGCCACCCTGTGTACCCTATGCACCTCACCCACCCATCCTATCCACTTACCTCACTGACCTACTCAGCTCACCCAGCAATCCATCCTACCCACCTCAATCACTCATTCATCCGCTCATTCATTCACTAGCATTCAAACTTGACCATTAAACTTACCATATTGTAGCTAGTGCTGTAAAAATGGGGCATGTCCTGGCTTTACCCCACCCCCATGACTCATTGCTCTGGTGGAGCTCTTCGAGGAGCGCAGTTCTGCACATTTCTGAGAAAGCCAGGCCCCAGAAGAAATGCGAAGCAACATCAAGTCGGGGGAATGTTTGAGCAGAGCAGCAATCCTACGATGATTGCTGCTCCTTTGAAGACCCAGGCTATTATCTCATCACTGTATGACCCTGCAGTGCACAAATTGGCTGCTCTATCTACCCACGTTATTACAGTGATTACGTTTCGGCAATACTTCACTGACGGTTAGGATGAGGACGTGAAAGACACTATATACGTGCGAATCCTTTTGCACTTTATTTAAACTTCAGACATTTAAACCACCTCTGATTAGGTTTTAGATTTAGGAGATCCACTGTGTTCCCTGATCACCTTTTAAATCAGTTTTTTAAAAAAAATGTATTATTTCACAGGGATTGGGCATCATTGGCTAGGCCAGCATTTTTATTGCCCATCCCTAGTTGCCCTTGGGAAGGTGGTGGTGAGCCGCCTTCTTAAACCATTGTAGTCCACGTGGTGTTGGTACACCCAACAGTGCTGTTAGAGAAGGTGTTCCAGGATTTTGACCCTGTGACAGTGAAGGAAAGGCGATACCGTTCCAAGTCAGGATGTCAGCTTGGAGGGGAACTTGAAGATGGTGGGAGTTCACATGCATCTGCTGCCCTTGGCCTTCTTGGTGGTAGAGGTTATGGGTTTGGAAGATGCTATTGAAAGAACCTTAGTGTGTTGCTGCAATACATCTTGTAGATGGTGCATAATGCAGCTATTGTGCATTGGTGGTGGAGGAAGCTACTGTTTAAGGTGATGGATGGGGTGCATATCAAATGGGGTGCTTTGCCCTGGATGGTGTCGAAGTCTTGAATGTTGTTGGAGCTGTACTCATCCAGGCAAATGGAGAGTATTCCTTCGCATATCTAGCTTGTGCCTTGGAGAAGAACATTGGGGAGCCAGAAGGTGAGTTACTCTCCACAGAATTTCTAGCCTCTGACCTGCTGTTGTGGTCCCAGTATTTATATTCTGGTCCAGTTAAGTTTCTAATCAATAGTAACCCTAGAAGTTAATAGTTGGGATTCCAAGATGGTAATGCTATTGATATAGCATTTAAGTTGTATTCCATGGCAATTTTGGACATAAGTGCGATGTTACCTGTTTTGAGTGGGCTGGGGAGAGGTTTCACTGTTGTGCTTTATATAGGTTTGGTTCAGAAATTGACCCTGTAGTGATACTGTAACTTCATCATTGCTGCAATGTGAAACTGCTTTACATCAGTGCTAAGTGTGAACATTTCCCAAGAAAATAAGTGAAAGATTTTTTAAGCTGTTGCTCTTTTCTCTAGAAAAGAGCAAGCTGAAGGTTACCTAATAGAGGTCTTTAAGATAACAAAAGAAGTTGATAAGGTGGAAGTAGAGAAAATGCTTCCACTTGAGTCTAAAACTAGAAGCCATAAATATAAAATAGTCGCTAATAAACCCAATGGGGAATTCAGGGCTAAATTCTTTATCCAAGGAATGTCAAGAACGTGAAACTCGCTACCACGAGTAGATATGAATCACATAGTTGCATTTAATTGGAAGCTAGGTAAGCACGAGTGAGAAAGGAATAGAAGGGGTCTAATCGGGTTAGATGAAGAAATCTTAAATGCTGGCATAGTTACAAGATGTTCAGGAAGGATAGAAAGTACAGGTAGCTTTATGTATTCCAAAAAAAAATAGAAATTAGGGAAGCTGAATTGATATCATTGGAAAGAAAGAACAATGGTTTGGCACAAGTTAACAAGCAGACATAGGAGAACTTGGAACAGTGAATTTGGCTATAGATGTTTGAGCAGAATAATAACGTTTAAGACATAGTGGGCTATAACTTCTGAGCTCCAGGGCAAAGATGCACTGGGGAACCAGCGACCACCCCCCACCCTATGGGACCCACCCTGCACCCAGGAACTCCCCCCAAGTAACCCGTGTTCCCCCCCCCCGGCTATCATGGGGACTCCCTACCCCCACGGGGTTCCCTCAACTCCATGGAACTCTCCCCGACATCCCTCAACCCCACCCCCACCATGAGGACTCTTTATTCTCCCCCTCCCTGCCCACAAAGCCTGACTCCCGACTCTCACCCCTGACCTGAGCTGGGTCACCCCCCAACCCCAATCCTACCCTCTTATCTTCTCACTGGCCTGTCAAATGCCTTTAAGCATGGACCTTTAACTTATCTCGTTTACAGCATCTAGTGCCACAAAAAAATGGGCATGGCCTCCTTACCTCCGACTCTACAGCACTCAACTGAAGACCTCAGGAGCATGCTGCACTGCATAGATTTCGCCTGGTCTGAGTCAGAATGTTGAGCAAGATATGATCAAAAAAATTTCAGTTAAAAAGGTGGGAACAGAGTGGCAATCCAACTCCTCCACTCTGTGGAAGTTCAGGCCCAATGTATGAGGAGATACAACTGGTACCAGAACCTGGCCATACAATTTTAAAAGGAATTTTAAGGGAATGTGAGAAGAGCTGAAAAAATTGATTGAGGGAAGCATTCGGGAAACCTCAGTTGATGCTGAATGAATGTATTTTTAAGGCATCCTGTGAGCATGGAAAATAAATAAATACATTCCAGGCACTACTAAGTGCCAACTAAACAAATGGGAGTACAAATGGATTAACATGACACCATTATGTGAAGTAAATAAGAAAAGCAAATTCACAAAGTCTGTAAGGTCCAAAATAAGAGAGAATGCTAAGAAAAGTGCAAAAATCATCAAAAAAAAAACTGCCAAGGGTCTGGAATGATCAAATTTGATATAAATTATAATAGTAGGAAGGTTCTCAGTGAAGAAGTGATGTAGGCAGAATGCAGATAGAATTTAAACTGAAATTGAACCAAAAATATGTAACACACTGAATCGTTGAAATGGGCACTGGAGAAGACACTTGTTGTATGCCACCCATCACAGGAGGTTCTACATATAAACTTAATTTTGACATCATCAGGTGCAGTTAGATAGACACAAAACCAATAAATCTTCAGGACAACTAGTAAATACTCAAGCTCTTTAGTGACAAAATCTACCTAAAGTACTGACAATCGCCATGAAGAAATCGGTGAACACAGGAAGTCTCACTAGATTAGAAATGAGATAACATGACACCTTTCTCCATAATAAAAGTTGGGAAAACAAACAGTAATTACAGACTCATTAATCTTACAGTAGTAACTGCTAATCGTCAGGAATAAACTTGTGGATTGTTAGATGCAAGCAACCTAATCAAATGTCAGTTAACACAGTTTCAGAAGGGGGAATATATTGCCTGAGCTTTCCTCGTTGAAAATGCTGAAGAAGTCACCAGCCAAGTTAACATTGGGAAAGTTAAGCATTACAGAGTTTCACACAGAATTAAAACTGTATGTATCTGTAGTTAAACCTGAATAAGCTGAGAGTTTTAGTAGAGGAGTGATGTCAGACTGCAAAGGTGAACTGAGGGATTGGTGTACAAGCCCCTTACTTTTCCTAATCTACCTAAACAACCTGAATTTAGAAACAATATTCTCATTTGATACTATATTGTGGGGAAGGAAGAGAAGTTTGCAGGCTGAGGGGGCAGCAAAGAAGTACAGAAGAACTTTGACAAATGTTCTAAGTAGCTCGAACAATTGTAGGTGAAGTTCAGTAAGGTATCACTCGAGGAACAAATGGGAGATGCACTTGAATTTCTGAACTGACTAGCAGACAGATTGTGACACAGTGATCAACAAACCCAACAGAGTACAGAGTCATGTCAAATTATTGGAGTACAAGTCTGTCATCCAGAAACTGCAAACTTCGCATTCAAGAGATAGATTAGGGAACACCATAGATTTCTATGGAAGGGTGAGCTGGACAGACGAAAAGACCTCCATTACCTGTGTTTAGTTTTATGATCTTTGTTTGCGCAGAGGAATCAGTTATAATAATGCTTGCCTTCAATCGAGTATTAATTGTGAATACCTAAATGGAAGTGTGGCAGAATCAGAGTTGATGAACTTGGTCCATTGTGGTAATCTAGAAGTAGAGAATGTTTTCCCAACATGTTATGAAACCCACTAGGAGCAATCTGCGTCGAGGTCAAGTTCTTACGAGTGACAAGGATAGCATGCACAATATAGTAGTAGTGAAGCCTTAGGGAACCAGTAATCACATCATGATTAAATTTTGGTTTATTTGGCAGCCAGCACCAGAAAGGATCAGGACAGCCTGTAAACAAATTTCAGAGAGATGAGGGATGATTGAGGAGAAATTTAACTGGGTTATATCTCTGAAGAATATTACCAGAAGAGAAGTAGAACACTTTTAAAACAATAATGTTCAACTTAGAAGATAACAACATACGAAAGGAAAACAAATGCAACCTAAATAGTCTGCAACTGGATGAATAGGAAAGAAAAGAACAAAAATTCCCTAAATGTTTAACAAAGCATAATGAAAAATGGATGCAGAACCTGAGGAAAAGTTAGGAGGGGTGACCTAAAGCTTGCTCAAGAGTTCTTAGTTCTTAGAAGAGCCTTCAAGGATGATAAAAATTTGGATATCTTGAGGGAAGATCCAGATGCCTAGAAGTATGCTACCTGTGGTGGGGTGAAGGAAGTGTGGAGGAGGGACGCATAGAGTTTGAGTGGAATAGAGAATGGGATGTCCTTGAGAAGACATTTACTGTTTCATTGGGCTGAAGGAAGTCACAAAGCTAGGAAAGGATCAGATGATGGAGGGACTTAAACGTAGCAATTTTAAATTTGAGGTGTTTGAGGACTCGAATCCAGTGTAGGTCAGCGAGGATTGGGGTGTTGGACCCACAAATCTTGGTATACGTTAGGATGATTTGAGGTTTACAGAGGATAGAGGATTGAAGGCAGGCCAGTAGAGTGAAGGTGTAATCACATCTGAAGATGAGGTTTCTCCAGGAGGTGGGCTATGTCGATGTGCTTGTTACAGACGTAGACACCTGTAGTCTTTGTGATTGGGAGGATATGGAGCCAAAAGTTTAGCTCAGGATTGAACAGGTTGCTGATTAGGAGACAATCTGGTTCATTCTGAGACATTGGCCAAAGAAGATAATAGTATTGCAGCAAAAAGACAGAGATCATGCTGTGAGGCAAAGACAATGTGTGTTTGTGCATTCAAATCCATGGCCATCTTTTCCACAACTTCATGTTTGAATCTCTCCAATCAGGTTTCTGCCCCTAGCACAAACTGAAGTGGTCCTAATCAATCTCACAAATGAAAACCTCTGTGGCTGTGACCGTGGTGCCTTTTTCTTCTCTGCAACCTTTGCTATGGAATAACCATTCCATCATCCTCCAATGCCTCTCTGTTGTTGTCTGGCTGTGTGACAATGCCCTTGTTTGGTTCCACTCTTGACTATCCAATCATAGCCAGCGCATCTTCAGCAATGGCTTCTCTTCTGCAACTCCACCGTAACACTTGCATCTCCTAAGTATCTGTCCTTAGACCCAGTCCAACATCATTCAATATCATGACTTCCAGAATCAAAGTAAAATTAGGCGATTGAATCTAAATTTGGCTGTTAAATCCTTAGAAAACAGGCAGTTTCCATCAGATGAGTAATGATAAGATTTGGGAGAGTAGCATGTGGGGTACTGCAGGTGGCTATAACTAATATTGTTTCTAATCCAGATTAATGACTCAGGTATCAAAAATAAATGTACGCTTTTTGATGACATAAAAAAAGGAGATTGAAAGTTTACAGAAAAAACTTACTGGATGATTTAGATCACCTTTACAATTGGGTAAAGCAATGTCGGATAAAATCTCACAGAGAAAAAGAACTATTCCATGTTGGCCCCAAGAATAAACATCAGACGTATATGATAATTAGGATTAAATTGGCAGAAGAGCAATTAGGTCGACCCATTTCAATACCAACATTATGGTGAAGCGCTTAAAAAAACAAATAGAATGCTGCAGTATATACCCTGAGTAGAAAAGTATGAGTCTTTGGAAATTGTGTTGGGGGTTTACACTTTATTGGCTAGCCCTCAATTGGAGCATTATTTTGTTCTGGTTGCCACAGCACATAAACGAATACTAGGAGAGGGAGCAAAGAGCCACAAAATTGACTGTGGATGAGCGTTTGAAAAAATTAAGTAAGAATGAGAATGGAGAGAAGTTTAAATGGTTAATTTTGTTGGATGTTGAATTCAGTTCAAGAGTAAACCATGAAGTGAGAACAAAATGCTATGAATTTAAATTAATGAAAATAGTATTAAGACTAATAAAGGGAAAACTTGGCGAGATTTATCTCAAAATTGAAAAATGGAAGGACATTAAACACAGTTCTATAGGAAGAAACTGGAATTTCTTCCAGTAACAGGCAGAATGATGTGATAGAATGAAAAAATGAACTTCAGTGGACTGATTTCTTACTCACTACTTGTTGGTATACATCCTCCACTTGTGGGCACAAGGTGTTAATGTATGCACTAACCTGTGGCTGGCTTCCCTTGCTGAGTAGATGCTCACTTGGAGAGAGTCTGGAAATGGGATGTTAACAAACTGGCACTCTGAGCAGCTTCACAACTGCTGTGAAGTTGCAGTTCATCAACAGCACCATGGTCAATTGCATCTTTATTTTAAAACTAACAAGTACAAAGTGCTGTGTCATATATCCCAGTATAAGTGGGAATCTGTTAGGAATGTCTCCAATATAATGCCTAAATCTTTACCAAAGTTTCACTTAAACACATTCATGATTGAGAGCACAGTTTGAATGTTAAATGTTCAGTGTCTGTTGCTCACTGAATTTCACCAAGAGCATCAGAAATTATGCCATTTTCTGCCTACTTAATGAAAGCATGGTGTATTATGTAGCCTATTTAAGAAGTCTTGAAAATGATATTTGTGTAGTTTCATGAGTGATTAGGGTGATAGTGCCAGAAGAAAATAGACATTTCTATCTGCAATGCCTTTGGGTGTATGTATAAGTGTAGATTACAGCCCATAGGAGAGATTAATTTTCATCAGCATCTTTTTTATTTGGTAGCTAGACCATGAATGCATATAAGGTGGATTAAAGGGCTCTCTTGCAGAATCTGTGGACTTGGTATGTTCTGCAAACTTAGAAAATTTTAGAAAAACACCCAACGTGTTTTCCATTAAAAGAAGTTTTTCATTCTGGTAGTGGAAAGGTTTCCCATTAAATATTAGTGTTTCTCCTGAGCTGTTAGGAGACTCAATAGCCTTATTTAGAGAGGCAACTGTTAGGTTAAATTAGGCTCAGCACACAATTTCCTATGATGAAAATGCTTCTGGTCAGCCTCGATACAATTATGGAGGTAAAATAATACTGTCCTTTCCATGGACACTTTGTTATCCAAGAGATAATCAGCTTGCAGAAAGGTAACTTGGACAAACCCATTTCTAATTGGTACTTTAGCTCCTCCTAGTGGTAATCTAATCCATTTGCAGAGCTGTTAGCTTTTCTACAGTGTAAGAAACTTCAATTTGAAATAATTTAAAGTATTAAAACATAATTGCATTTTTGTGGAAAGAACATTGGAACAAAAAGAAGAATCTCCTTTAAAAAACCTGTCTATCAGTATATCATTCAAAGTCTAAATATTTCAGAGATGTTATTCAAGAGAGCTGTAAAGATGGTAATTTTAAAAAAAATCCTAGTAAGATTTTCTTTTGCTTTTCCTTCTCAAGATGTTGAATTGTTGTTGTAGTATGGTTTGAAGCATTCCAGGTGAATTTCAAAAGTGGCTATTCGTGCTTGAACCTTGACATTGAACGTCAGTCAGCCTTGAAGCCAATCCTCTTCATATTTGATACCCACACAACAAATCTTTTTAATATTGTTTCATGGGATGTGGATGTTGTTGGCTAGGCCAACATTTGTTGCTTGTCCATAATTGCCCTTGGGAAAGTAGCGGTGAGCTGACTCCTTGAATTGCTGCTGGCCATCTGGGGTAGGTACACCCACAGTGCTGTTAGGAAGGATGTTCCAGGATTTTGATCCAGCGACAGTGAAGGAGCAGCGATATAGTTCCAAGTGAGGATGGTGTGTGGCTTGGAGGAGATCTTGCAAGTGGTGATTTACCATGTATCTGCTGCCCTTGTGGTAGAGGTAGAGGGTTTGGAAGGCGCTGCCCTGGTGAGTTGCTACAGTGCATCTTGTAGATGGTACACACTGTTCCTACTGTGTGTCACTGGTAGAGAAAGTGAACGTTTAACGTGATGGCTGGGGTGCCAATCAAGCAGGCTGCATTGTCCTGTATGGTGTCAAGCTTCTTGTGTTGTTGGAGCTGCACTTATCCAAGCATGTGGAGAGTATTCCATCACACTCTTGACTTGTGCCTTGTAGACAGTCTTTAGAGTGTCAGGAGGTGAGTTGCTTCCTGCAGAATTCCCAGTCTCTTACATGCTCTTGTAGCTGCAGTATTTATATGGCTGGCCCAGTTCAATTTCTGGTCAATGGTAACTCCCAAGAAATTGATAGTGGAGGATTCAGCGATGGTAATGCCATTGAATGTCAAGAACACAAAAAATAGGATCAGGAGTGGACCGTATGGCCCATCAAGCCTGCTCCACCATTCAATACAATCATGCCTGATCTTTGGATTTTATGGTTCCTCATATGCCTTAAATGTATTCAATGTTTGAGCATCCACAACGCTTTGGGGTGAAGAATTCCCAGAATTCATAACCCTTTGAGTGAAGTAATTTCTCCTCATCTAGTCCTAAGTGATTGGCCCCTTATCATGAGACTGTCCCCCAGTGTTTTAGATTCCCCAACCAACGGAAACAATCCCCTAGCACCTAATCTATCAAACTCCTTCAGAGTTTTGTATGTTTCAATGAGATCGCCTCTCATGCTTCTAAACTCCAGAGAATATAAGCCCAATTTACTTGGCCTCTCATCATAAGACAGCTTTCTTATCCCAGGGACCAATTTAGTGAATCTTTGATGTACCGCCTCCAATGCGAGTATATCAAAGTGGAGACCAAAACTGCACACAATGCAATGTTGCAGATGCAGTTTTATTAAAACTCTGTACAATCGCAGCAACACTTCTTCAGTCTTGTACTTCAATCCCCTTCCAATAAAGGCTGACATGCCATTTGCCTTCCTAATTGCTTGCTGTACCTCCTTGCTAACTTTCTGCATTCCTTGTACAAGCACATATGAGTCTCTTTGAACATCAGCATTTACAAGTTTTGCACCTTTTAAGAAATATTCTGCTTTTCTATTGTTATGATCAACGTGAATAACTTCACACTTCCCTGCATTATACTGCAGCTGCTGTCTTGTTGCCCACTCACCTAACCTGTTCATTTCTCTTTCAGTCTCTGTGCTCTCCCTACAGCTTACCTTCCCACCTAGCTTGGTATCATCAGCCAACTTTGGTACATTACACTCTGTCTCTTCATCTAAGTCATCAATATAGATTGTAAATAGCTGAGGCCCAAGCACTGATCCTTGTGGCATCCCACTATTTACTGCCTGCCAACTTGAAAATCACCATTTATGCCTGTTTTCCATCTGTTAACCAATCCTCTATACATGCTAAAATATTGCCCCCAACTCCATGAGCCCATATCTAGACTATTAATCTTTTGTCTGGCCTTATTGAATGCCTTTTGGAAATCCAAGAACACTAATCTACTGGTTCCCCTTTATTTACCCTACATCATCAAAAAACTGTAATAAATTTATCAAATAGTCTTTATCTTGTGTAACATCACGTAAACTTGTTCTAATCATACTATGCTTTTCTAAGTACATTGTTAAGACTTCCTTAATAATAGATTCCAGCATTTTCCTGTCAACCGATGTTAGGCTAACTGGCCTACAGTTCCGTGTTTTCTCTCTTTCTACTTTTTTGAAAAACAATGTAACATTTGTCAACTTCCAATCTAGCGGGGCCATTTCTGAATCTAAGGAATTTTGGAAAATCATAGCCAGCACATCCACTAAATCTGCAGTGACAGCTTTTAGAGCCCTGGGTTGTAGGCCATCAGGCCCTGGGGAATTATCTGATTTTAGTCCCGTAAATTTCTCCAATACTTTTTCTCTGATTATTAATACCTCACTTTTTTTAGCTCCGAGGTTACCGTCATATTTCTGGTATGAAACTTGTGTCTTCTATTGTGAAGACAGACTCGATATATTTGTTCAATGCCTCTGCTATTTCCTCATTACCATGATAATTTCTTCTGTCTCTGCATCTAAGGGACCAATGTTTACTTCAGCTACTCTTTTCCTTTTTATATCTGATAAAAGCTCTTACAATTGGTTTTTATACTTCTGGTTAGTTTACTTTCATATTCTATTTTTTTCCCCCTTTTTATCAACTTTTTGGTGGCCCTCTGCTGGTTTCGAAAACACTCCCAATCCTCAGACTTATTAATTTCTTTGCAACATTGTAAGCCCCTCCTTTTAATACTATTCTTAATTTCCTGAGTGTGCCATAGATCGGTCGGTCTTGGTGAGTTTTTCTTTTTCAGTGAAATGTATTTTTGTTGAACGTTTTGAATTGTTTTTCAAATGTTTCCCACTGTTCATTCATCTCTATACCTTTACGTCTCTTTACCCAATTAACCGTAGCCAGTGCTCCCCTCATACCTTTGTAATTGGCTTTGTTTAAGTTTAAGATTCTTGTTTGCAATTGGAGTATGTCATTTTTAAAACTTAACATGGAATTGAATGGTGTTATGATCTCCATTATAGAGGATGTAGTAGCAGAGCATTTAGAAATGCATAATATAATCAAGCAGAGTCAGCATGGCTTCATGAAGGGGAAATCATGCCTGACAAATTTATTAGAATTCTTTGAGGAGGTAGCAAGCAGGATAGATAAAGGGGAACCAGCAGATGTAATATATTTGGATTTCCGAAAGGCGTTCGATACGATACCGTATATAAGGCTATTTGATAAGAGCCCATGGTATTGAGGGTAGTATATTAGCATGGGTAGAGGATTGGCTAACTAATAGAAGACGAGAGAGTTGAGATACAGGGCATTTTCAGGATGGCAATCTGTAACTAGTGGAGTGTCACAGGGTTCAGTGCTGGGGCCACAATTATTTACAATATATATTTATGATTTGGATGAGGGAAATGAATATACTATCGCCAACTTTGCAGATGACACAAAAATAGGTGGGAAGGCAAGTGACGAGGATGACAGAAAGAGTCTACAGAGGGATATAGACAGGTTAAGTGAGTGGACAAAAACTTGGCAGATGGAATATAATGTGGGAAAATGTGAGGTCATGCACTTTGGCAGGAAGAATAGAGGAGCTGAATATTAATTAAATGGAGAAAGACTGAAGAAAGCTGCAGCACAGAGGGATTTGGGGGTCCTTGTGCATGAATCCCAAAAAGCTAGCATACAAGTTCAACAGGTAATAGGAAAAGCAAATGGAATGTTGGTCTTTATTTCAAAGGGAATGGAGTATAAAAATAGGGAAGTCTTGCTAAAACTATACAAAGCACTAGTTAGACCATAACTAGAATACCATGAACAATTTTGGTCCCCTTATCTAAGGAAAGATGCACTGGCATTGGATGCAGTCCAGAGAAGGTTCACTAAGTTGATCCCAGCTGTGGAAGGATGATATGTGGAGCGGTTGAATAGGTTGTGTCTGTACTCATTGGAGTTTAGAAGAATGAGAGGTGACCCTATTGAAACACACAAGATTCTTAGGGGGCTTGACAGGGTAGAAGCTGAGAGGTTGTTTGCCCATGTGGGAGAGTCTAGGACCAAAGGGCTTAATGTCAGAGTAAGGGAGCGCCCATTTAAAACAGAGATGAGAAGGAATTTCTTCTCTGAGGGTGGTTAATCTGTGGAATTATTTACAAGAGGGCTGTAGAGGCTGGGCCGCTGAGTATATCGAAGGCTGGGATAGACAGATTTTTAATCAGTAAGGGAATTGAGGGTTATGGGGAAATGGCAGGAAAATGGAGTTGAGGATTATCAGATCAGCCATGATCTCATTGAATGGCGGAGCAGACTTACTGGGCCGAATGTCCTACATCTCATGGTCTTGTGGTCTATTTCGCAGTGGATCTTTTACTGTGACATTATTAATAAACCCTGCTTTATTACACAATGCTAGACCTAAGATATCCCTTGTCAATTCCATAACGTATTGTTCCAAGAAAATGTCGCAAAAACATTCTACAAACTCATCTTCCAGAACCACTCTTGCCAATTTGATTGTTCCAGTTTATATGAAGACTAAATTCCTCACAATTATTACATTTCCTTTGTTACAAGCTCCAATAGTTTCTTGTTTATGCTATGCCCAACGGTACAACTACTGTTAGGGGGCCTGTAGTCTACTCCCACCACCGTTTTCTGACTCTTGCTATTCCTAATTTCCACCCGTTCTGATTCTACTTCATGATCTTCAGAGGCCAGATCCTTCTCACGTATGCCCTTATGGCATCCTTTGCTATCAGGGCTACCCCTCCTCATTTGCCATTCTATCTGTCTTTCCGAAATATTGTGTACCCTAGAATATTTATTTCCCAACTTTTATCACCTTGTAACCATTTCTCTGTAATAAAATGATCTAAATCATTTACTTCTACTTGTGCCACTTGTTCACCTATCTTATTGTAGATCCTCCATGCATTCATCTTTAATTTCATTTTGATTTACTTCTACTCGCTGCAATAACTTTAGTCACTGGTGTATAATTTTTATTAAACTTTCTGTCCCACTCTGCTGGTCTTTACCCCCACTGTTATACTGTCCTGATGCCTCGACCAGCTGACAAACTGAGTGAAGACTTGGAGTTTGGTGAGAGGGGAGTTTTAAGTGTTAATTTTGTACTTAAATTTTTCCTCTTAACATCTAATCTAGCCTGTAATTAGCAGTAACTGGAAAGTATTGTGTAAGCAGGCTAAGTTCTTTCTTGCAGTTTAGACAGGGTAAACTCGCTCTCATTTGTAGGAGCTGAGTACTTAATTAGCTAACTAGTTGAATCTAGTTACTGTTGCCCCAGTTCAGTTTACTTATAAATTCAGGGTTTTTTTACTGCAGCCATGGCAAACAGAATTCAGCTGACTAACTGAGTGGAGACTTGGATTTTGATGAGAGGGGAGTTGGGAGAAGGTAGGGAGAAGGAATTGTTCATTTCCTCTTTGTACCTTTGTCATCCCATAGAAATTGGTTCTTGCTCTACTCCAGGGAAAGGAGCTAGGTGTTTGGTGAGTATCTGGTAAGTGGTTAAGTTCTATTCTATTCCTAAGGTTTAAAATAGTGCATAATTTGGTGGTAAAGTTAATCAAATATATAAGAAAGTAACATTAAATAATTGATATAATTAAGTAATTATTTAAAACACATTAAGAATGGCAGGACAGGTGATGTGCCATGGCAGCGCACGTGGGAGCTCCTGGATGCCAGTGTGAGCCAGGGCAAACCCGTCTGCAGTAAGTGTTTGCGGCTTGAGTAGCTTCAGCTCAAGAGTCGTTGAGCTGGAGGCTGAGCTGCAGACTCTGCAACAGATCAGGGAGAGAGAAAGTTACCTGGATGCTTTATACCATGAGGCAGTCACACCACTTAGGATAGTGTCTTCTGATTTGGTTAGTGGTCAGGGGCAGGAGGGTTTGTCTGTGAGTGAGACAAGTAAGGAGACCCAGAGGGCAGGAGCTTCTGCAATTGTCCAACAGGTTTGAGGTTCTCTTAGCTTGATTGGATAAGAGTGGGGGCTGCAGTGTGGATGAGCAAACTGACCTTGGCACTGTGGTACAGGAAGCCATCCAAGTGAGGGGAGTAAAAAGGAAGATAGTGCAAGTAGGGGACAGTATAGTAAGGGGGATTGACATTGTTCTCTGTAGCAAAGAGGTGGCTTTGCTGCCTGTCTGGTGCCAGGGTTCGGGACATCTGGTCAGTGCTGGGGAGGAACTTGCAGTGGGAGGGGGAGGATCCAATGGTCATGGTAAGACTAGAGAAATGAATATGTGGCTTAAAGACTGGTGTGGGGGAGGTGGGTTCTGGTTTGTGGGGCAATGGCATCAGTATTGAGGAAAGTGGGATCTGTGCCATTGGGACAGTCTACACTTGAACTGTGCTGGGGCTGGTGTCCCTGCAAACCTCCTAACTAGGGAAATAGGGTTTTAAACTGAACAGTGGGGCAAGGGATCAAATTTGGGAACATGTCAGCCAGAGAGTAGAGACAAGAGAGACAGGTATTAATATGGGAAATGATAAACACACCGTAACAGGAAGGACAGAGAATACAATTCTAAGAATAAATCAGGTAAGGCTAGATGCTACAAAAATAATAAAAGGACAAAACTAAAGGCCCTGTATCTAAGCGCATGTAGCATTGAAAACAAAGCAGATGAACTGAGAATGCAATTAGAAATAAATAAGTATGACCTGATAGCCATTGCACAGACATGGCTACAGGATTACATAGATTAGGACCTCAATATTGAAGGGTACATGACATTTAGGAAGGACATGAAGTTAGGAAAAATTGGAGGTGTGGTTCTGTTAATTAATGATGGTGTTAACACATTAGAGAGGGATAACCTAAATTCAGGAAACCAGGATGTAGAGGTGGTTTGGGTTGAAATGAATACAAAAGGCAAGAAGTAACTTGTGGCAGTGGTGTACAGGCGTCCTAATTGTAATTTCACAGTGGAACAGAGTATAAAAGAAGAAATAATGGGAGCTTGCCAGAATGGTACAGCAATAATAATGGGGTGTTTAATCTACATATAGACTGGAAAAATCAATTGGTCAAATGTAGTGTAGATGAGGAGTTCATAGAATGTTTTTGTGATAGTTTCTTAGAACAGCATGTTCTGGAGCCATCAGACAGCAGGCTATAGACCTGGTACTGAGCAATGAGATAGGATTAATGCCTTTTGAAGGCACCCCTAGGTAGCAGCAATCATAATAAGTATCAAACTTAACGAAAAAGCATATAATTATGCAAACTGGGTGGCAGGTGAGAAGTTTGGAAAGAATGTAAAGAACAGCAAAGAATGACAAAAAGATTAATATGGAGAGAAAAATTAGAGTGAGAGATAGCTAGCTAGTAATATAAAGATGGATAATAAGAGTTTCTATAGATATTTAAATAAGAAAAGTTAACAAAGTGAGCGATGGCCCTACAGAGTATGTGGTCTTGCAAATTAATAATGGAAATTAGGGAGATGGTGGATGAATTCAACAGGTATTTTGCTTCGGCCTTCACTATAGAGGACAGAAGTAACATCCTGGAAATAGCTGTAAACCAGGAAGTGGAAGGGAGGGAGTAACTCGGGAAAATTACAAGCACCAGGGAGGTGGTATTGAGCAAATTGTTGGGGCTGCGGCTGACAAATCCCCAGATCCAGATGAACTTATCCCTAAGGTCTTAAAAGAAGTGGGTAGTGAGATAGTTGATGCACTGGTTTTAATGCTTGAAAATTCCCAGGATTCGGGGAAGGTTTCATTAGATTGGAAAATAGGAATATAACTCGTTTATTCAAAAAGGGAGGGAGACAGAAAACGGGAAGCTATTGGCCAGATAGCCTAACATCTGTCATAGCGAAAATGTTAGATGCTATTATTAAATATATTGTATCAGGGCACTTAGAAAAATTTCAAAGCAATCAGGCAGAGCCAACATGGTTTTGTAAAAGGGAAATCATATTTAACCAATTTTTTGGAGTTCTTTGAAGGAGTCACGTGCTGTGGATAAAGGGGATGCACTGTACCTAGATTTCCAAAAGGATTTGATAAAGTGCCACATTAAAGGTTACCGAAGGAACAGTGGCTAAATTTACTGACGACATAAAGATAGGTAGGAAAGTAAATTGCGAAGAGGAGGTTGCAAGGTGACATGGATAGGTAAAATGAGTGGGCAAAGATCTGGAAAATGGAGTATAGTGTGGGGAAAATGTGAAATTGTTCATTTTGGCAGGAAGAATAAAAAAGCTTATTATCTAAATGGTGAGAGATGGCAGAGCTCTGAGATTCAGAGGGATCTGGGTGTCCCATTGCATGAATCTCAAAAGGTTAATATGCAGATTCAGCAAGTAATCAGGAAAGCTAATAGAAAGTTTTCACTTATTGTGAGGGGCATTGATTGCAAAAGTAGGGAGGTTATGCTTCAGTTGTACAGGGCAATGGTGAGACCAAATCCGGAGTATTGTGTACAGCACTGGTCTCCTCATTTAAAGAAAGATGTAAAAATGTTAGAAGCAGTTCAGAGAAGGTTTACTAGACTAATACCAGGAATGGGTGGGTTGTCTTATGAAGCAAGGTTGGACAGGTTAGGCTTGTATCCATAGGAATTTAGAAGAGTAAGAGGCAACTTGATTGAAGCCTTTAAGATCTTGAGGTGTCTTGACAGGGTGGATGTGGAGAGAATGTTTCCTGTTGCGGGAGAATCTAGAACAAGGGTCAATGTTTAAAAATAAGGGGTTGCTTGTTTGAGACAGAGATGAGAAATTTTTTCTCTGAGGGTTGTGAGCTTTTGGAACTCTTCCTCAAAAGGCAGTGGAAACAGGGTCTTTGAATATTTTTAAGGCAGAACTAGATAGATTTTTGATTAACAAGGGGGTGAAAGGTTATTGGGGGTAGGTATATACATGGGGTTGAGGTTACATTCAGATCAGCCATGATCTTATTGAATGGCGGAGCATGCTTGAGGGGCCGAGTGGCCTACTCCTCCTCATTCGTATGTTGTATGGATTTTGAAATCTCCCTTCACCTGAACCTTCCTGGGTCAGGACACTGGTACCAGTCTGGTTCAAGCAGAGCCCATCCCAACGGAATAGTTCACTCTTCCCTGAATACTGATGCCAATGCCTGATGAATCAAAGCCCCTTCTTCCTACACCAAAGTTTGAGCCATGCATTTAATTCTCTCATCTGCTTGATCCTATGCCAATTGGCACATGATTCAGGTAACAATCCAAAGATGATTACCTTTGGTGTTCTGCTTTTTAATTTGTACTCTAACTCAAATTTGTTCAGCAGAACATCATTTCTGGTTCTACATATGTCGTCAGTTCCCAAATGGACCATGACAACTGAATCCCCCCCTTCCCATTCCCAAGTTCCTCGCCAGTGGGAAGAGATGTCCTTAACCCTGGCACTGTGCAGACAATACAATCTTCAGAGATCCTGGTCGCGGCTGCAGAGAACAGTATCTGTCCCCCTGACTATACTGTCTTCTATCGCACCCACATTCCTCTTGGCTCCCCCCACTTGAATGGCATCCGTCACCATGGTGCCAGGCTAGTCCGCTCATCCACCTTGCAGTCCTTCTCCTCATCCGCACAGGTCGGAAGCAACTTGAGTTTGTTAGACAAAGTCAGGGGCTGAGGCCCCTCCATCACTACATGCTGATTCCCCTTATCTGCCTGGCTCTCAATTACATCCTCCTTTCCTTGACAATTGACCAATTCTAAATGTTCTGCCTAACCTAAGGGGTGTGACGTCCTTCTGGCTAGGGGCATGGCTAGTCCTGAAGCAGAAGTCTTCAGTACTATTGCCAGAATATAGTCAGGGCATATAGCTTTTACTTGGTTTAAATTTCAAACAGTGCTTGGCAGTTATCGGTCAGTCACCGTCAACATTCTTCATGGCAGCACCTCTTGATCACATGGTGTGAATTGAATTGAGCTGCCACGTGATATATATGACAGGGTTAGTCCTCGAGGCTTGCTGCGTCCACATACCATGGGCTGCCCAGACACACAAGTGATGTCCCTTTACACCCTATCTGATCTATGACCGGTTCTGTATCTGCTTCAGGTTAACGAAGTGAGTGATAGCCGTTTGCTGACTCATTCCTCAGGGCAACGTCTTGACCGATCAGAGTTAAGTTGCCTGGTTTAAATTTTGAACAGTGCTTGGCAGTTAACTGTCAGTAACCTTCAATTGGTGCAATCTCCATGGCAATACAGCTACCAATCAGAATACACTTGACAACTAATCAGTACTCTCTTCTCATACAATATAATTGTTGTTTTCCCCTTGTATTGGTATTCTTGCGAAGTGTCCTGATGACTGTAAGATGCAAAGCTTTGACATGTCTTTTTTTTTTCAGCAATGCTCAAATTCTGTACTACAAAACGACTATATGGGGATATTTATGGAGCCTCCTCCATTAGTTGTTTAATTGTCCACTACCATTCACAACAGGACTGCAGACCTTAGATTTCATCCGTTGGTTGTGGGATCGCTTAACTATGTCTATCGTATGCTGCTTCCGCTGTTTGGCACGCAAGAAGTCTTGTGTTGTAACTTCAGCAGGTTGACACCTCATTTTTAGGTATGCCTAGTGTTGCTCCTGATATGCCTTCCTGCACTCTTCATTGAGCCAGGGTTGATCCCGTGGCTTGATGGTAAAGGTAGCATGAGGGATATGCCAGGCTATGAGGTTACAGATTGTGCTTGAATATAATTCTACCGCTATAGGTTTGGAGTTACATGTAGGTTAGACCAGGTAAGAATGGCAGATTTCCTTACCTAAAGTCGCCAGCTGACGTGGTGGGATTTGAACCCATGCCCACAGAGCATTAGCCCCAACCTTGGATTACCGGTCTAGTGATATTACCACTACGCCACTGCCTCTCCATATTGTAAACGCTGCTGCTGTGTGCCTGTGGTGGGGGGAGTGAATGATTAAGTTGGTGGATGAGGTGCTGACCTTGCAGGCTGCTTTGTCCTGATGGTGTTTAGCTTCTTGAGTGTTGTTCGAGCCACACTCATCCAAGCAAATGGAAAGCATTCTATCACACTCCTGATTTGTGCCTTGTAAATGGTGGACAGGCTTTGGGGAGTCAGGAGGTGAGTTACTCTCTGCAGAATTCCCAGCCTATGACCTGCTGCTCTGGCCACAGTATTTATATGGCTGGTCCAGTTCAGTTTCTGGTCAATGATAATCCCAGGATGTTGATAGTGGGGGATTCAGCTATAGTAATGTCATTGGATATCAAGTGGATATGATTAGATTCTCTCTTGTTGGAGATGGTCATTGCCTGGCACTTGTGTGGCGTGACTGTTACTCAACACTTAACAGCCCAAACCTGAATGCCGTCCAGGTCTTGCTGCATATGGACACAGACTGCTTCAGTATCTGAAGGGTTGCAAATGGTTGTGGATAGTGATTGTGAATGGCACTTGCAGCAGGGATTGCTGGTTGGTAATCAGTGGTTGTTTCCTCATGAGGGGGCTGGACAGAGTAGATAGGGAGAAGTTGTTCTTGCTAATAAAAGGATCAAGAATAAGAGGGCACAGATTTAAAGTGATTAGCAAAAGAAGCAAAAAAAACTTTTTCACACATTGAGTGGTTCGGGCATGGGATCTACTGGAAGTGTGGTGGAGGCAGGTTCAATCGAGGCATTCAAGAGGGTATTAAATGATTATTTGAATAGAAACAATGTGCAGAGGTACAGGGCAATGGCACTAGGTCATAATGCTCAATTGGAGAGCTGGTGCAGACACGATGGGCTGAGTGGCCTCCTGTGAAGTTGAAATTCTGTGATTCAGATTCACCCTCTCTATAAAGTGTTATATGTGTCAAAACTGGAAATGTTCCATTCTTCACAACTGAACCTGCATCTGGATGAGAATGGAAGTTGTGACATTGTCTTTAGAATTTGTTGCACACACGTTTCTTAGGTAGTGAAAAACAGGGTAGCCATCAGCCCTCTGAAGTTGCTGCACAGTCAGTGTTCCTGAATACAAGTCTTTTCAACCAGTTCTTTCAAGAACGATAATGTTGAATTGACTTGTTGTTCTGTGATCCTCCATTGCAAATGGGTGGCATTTAGACTAAGTAGAAAAGAACTTCCTTAATTTTTTTTCTTTCATGTTTGCATGTGTAATTTATTAAGGAAAGAGAAAGCATTTTATTAACATGGGCATTTCCCCATTAATACTTGTTAGGTCTCAGTCTGAAATTCTAGAAATTTGCCAGTATTCCATGAAAAGTTGTTTGATAAGAACAGAGATTTTGAGTCACCCGTAACAATAATGATGCTAGTAGTAGTAAAATATAGAAAACAGATTAGCCAAAAGCTTTTAGACAATTTGGTGATCTGTATGAATTAGAAGGCATCACAGTTTATTTCAAGTCAGAAATGCCCCCTCCAGCTTTTAAAATGTTTACATTTGTAAGTATGACAACCAAAGAGTTCTTACCTACAAATATTCTATATTTTTGCTGTTTTATATTGTTTCACAATTTAATTTTATACTTAGCAACGAGTTTAAATACTGTCTTTTCTGAAAACAGAATATAATAAGACTTTATTGGAGAGGCCTCAACATTTGTTTTGTGTCAGGATACCAGCAATGTCCAAATGTGCAAATTAAAAGAAAGGATGTGAAATGCTGTAAATCTGAAACAGAGAGATATACAATGGGTCAGTCAGAAGCAGTAAAGGGAAAAGGCAGGTTAACATCTCGAGTGTCAGCCTTTGCAATGTCAATTTCAAAGTTACCATGTGTTAATTGCAACATTTATTTTGCATGGACACAGCTGTGTTCACTCACTAGTTTGTAGATTTCACTTCCCTTAGGCTTCCATTTCTTCTACAATTTAAAATTCAGATTTAATATCACAGAAATATGTTCCAAGGCCATATCCAAAATGCTGTTGGTCGAAGGAAGTGAGCTACAAAACAGCACCTCCTTAATGTACTGGCCTTATAAACAGTTGTGATGAAACTTCAGCTACATTAGTAATGAACCCTTGGATCAGGTCACTGCTGCTAACTCTGCTGCCCAGCCAGTAAATACTGTGTTATATGAAATATATTTTGAATCTCTGATACTGCTGCTTTATTTTTTAATTTCATTAATAATACTATATTATACTAGTTGGTATGTATAGCAGGCAAATGATGTTTGCATGAGCAAACCCGCTATAAGCGGTGGGGTCTGTATATGCTTGTAATGGAGCCTAATGATTTTCTATTTCACCTGTGTGGATAAAATCTGGAAAAGTACTAAATCATGACAAAAATGATGTCATACTAAATGTTAAGCTACTTCAGCGTGGAAAATCTGTAGTTGAGTGGTACGTAAGTAGGATGTGCCGCAAAAAACGCAAAGGACTGTAAAAGATATCAGAAAGACAAGCACAGGTTAGTTGAATGGGCAGATGCAGTTTCTCCTTATTCTTAGGCAGGTCCCTCAGGACCTGCTTCCACTCCTGCTTGGGTTCCAAAATGGCTGATAAGTGTAGTGCACGATCTACAGACTCTACCACAAGCGGGTAGGTAGTGCTTGAAGGGTCGGGTAGGTGAGATGTTTGGAGGTTGATGCGCTCTCTGACACCTCGACTTTGCCTCTGCATGCTTCTTCACTTATGTGCGGTGCCTTCCTGAATAAACATCTTCCAGTTTGGTTGGGGGCAAACAAGGGACTTCCATGAGTCAGTGGGGAAGTTTGTTCTCTTCGGGGATGCTTTGAAGACATCCCCAAAGTGTTTCTGCTGTCATCCCGGAAGTCTCCAGCCTCACTGAGTTCCGAATAGAGCAGTTGCTTCGGGAGTCTGGTGTCAGGCATATGAATGACATGTCCCGCACGCTGGAGCTGTTCTGAGTGATTAATGCTTTAATGCTGAGCATGTTGGCTTGGGTGAGGCTTTCTGTTGGCCCATCTTTCCTGGCACTGGACTTGGAGAATTTTGCAAAGGTACCACTGATGGTACTTCTCCAGTGCTTTGAGGTGTCAGGAAAGGTGGCTGAAGCATATAGGACTGCGGATATCAATGCTGCCTAGTAAACCATGACTTTTTAGCCTTAGAAATGCAATTTAATGTAGGTAATGCGGGCTAATATATTTTGAAATAAAAAAAAATGTTGGCATATATACTTAATGGGGGAAGGCACTGAAGGATATAATTAAACAAAGAAATCTAGGAGTTCAAATACATAATTTCTTGAAAGTGTGCGTGGTGATAAATAAATCATTAACGAAGGCCATGAGAATTTTAGGTTTGATAGAGGCGTAATGGCAAGAGTAAAAGAATAACGATGAATTGATATGTAACATTGATTAGCCATATTTAGAATACTGTGTGCAGCTTTGTTTTCCCCATTATAAAGAGGACATTAAATACCTAGAGCAGCAGGATGATGTCAGGAAAAAGAAACTATAGCTGTAAAGTGAGATTTTTGATACTGGGACATTTTCCACTTGAGCAGTGAAGACTAAGCTGAAAATTAATATAACTTGAAAAGAAAATTATGAAGGGTTTTGAGAGCAAATAGGGCAGGTTTATTTGGTTGGGGAGTCATTGAAGAAGGATCAAATTTAAAATTGTTAATGAGACTGAGAAAAAGAGATTAGGGGTTATTTCTTTACATAGGGGGCTGCTGAGGTATGCAGTGCTTTGCCATAGGAAGCTTTGGGACAGAGATCGTTGCATCTTTTAAGGAGCAGTAAAAAAAATATTTGAAACAGAGGTAAATGGTGAGCAGCAATTGCCTCCAACTAAATTGTAGGAAGACTGAAAACATCATTTTCAGTCCCCGTCTGTTCTCTAACCACTGACTATCCCCCTCTCTCCGGCAACTATCTGAGGCTGAACCATACTGTTTGCAACTTTGGTGTCACAGTGGACCTTTGGATGAACTTCTGACCACATATTTGTATCATTGCTAAGACCACCTCCTTCCATCTCCATTACATTGCCCAAATCTGCCCCTGTCTCAACTCATCAGCTGCTGAAACCCTCATACATGCCTTTGTTACCTCTAGACTTCATTATTCCAATACAATTCTTGCAATCCTCCCACATTCTATCTTTCATAAGCTTGAGGTCATCCAATATTCTGCTGCCTATGTCCTAAGTGGCACCAGGTTCCATTCCCCTTGTATTTACTGACTTCATTGACCCCCCGGTTTAACAATACCTTGATTTTAAATTCTTACCCTTGTTTTCAAATGGCCTTGTTCCTTACGATCTCTGTAATTTCTTCTGGACCCTACAACCTTCCAAGATACCTGTGCTTCTCCCAATTCTGGCCTCTTGAGCATCCCCGATTTTAATTGCTGTACCATTAGTGACTGTGCCTTCAGCTGCCAAGGCCCTAAACTCTGGAATTTCCTCCGTAAACTGCTCTGCCTCTCTATCTTTCTTTAAGATGCTCCTTAAAACTTACCTCTTTGACCAAGCCTTTGCTCATCTGCCATAATATCTTCTTATGTGGCTCAGTGTCAAATTTTGTTTGATAACATACCTATGAAGCACCTTTGAACATTTTACTACATCAAAGGCCTATATAAATGCAAGTTGTTATTGTGGTTGATACAAGGCTATGGGGAGAAAGCAAGTCATTGGGATTAGTTTTAGTTTGCTCTAGTAAGGACCTAGCTAGACACAATGAGCCAAATAGCCCCATTCTATCTTATAAACTTCTATGGTTCTACAATTCTGGAGGGTGAGCAGAAAGGAGGAAAGTGGGTATTATTGCATTGCGCTGATTATAACACAATATGAGTGGTGGTTGCTATCTTGCCCACATTTTGCATCCTTCTGCATAACACTAATTACAAGAAAACCCTTGGTTACCTTGTTTGTTGAACACAATTTAGAGGATCCCAAGCCCAAAACAAAGACATTTAAATTGTATGAAAATTTGTGACTAAATAAGGATGATATCTGAACTGTAGATACTTCTCCTATTTTTCTTAAAACCATTCTTCAAAATTAGTAGGTTTATTTTTTATTTTATGCAGGACTCCTACTCGATGCCCCTCACCTCAATCCAGTGTTGGCATGTTCATTGTGAGGAATGCTGGCTCAGAACACTGGTAAGAATATCCTTCCATTTCTTCATGTTGTTTCTTTTCTTTCTGTCGTTCTGCCCTAGTGCCTTCAGGGAAAAGTGTTATAATCCGTTCAAACATTGCAGTACAGAAGGAAGCAATTAATAAGAAAATGCTCATCTGTTTCGCAGCCAGCCTTTTCCAATACACAATTTATTATATAAACACTTTCACGACGTCCTTTAAAATTTGCTTGCTGTGGCGGCTTGTTACTAATGTTACCATTAAACCATACCCTGAAGACAGCAATAAAGTTGGAATGCTAGGCCCTTGCATCTTTAATCAAAGTGAATGCTTGTAATCTTGTTACTGCTGCCTTTTTTTTATGAAACTGGGCAGTACATAGCAAACTGTGTTTGTGTGTACGTGTGCATGTAAATATGTAATAATCATTCATTATTCTCATTAACTTAGCTTTATTTAAACAGATTTTTTGTAATAAGGAAATAAAGGTGGAACAATATGATTTTCCTACATACATCATACATGTAACAAATAAAACATTTCCAGTGCTGTAACCACAATTAGTGCAATAAAAGATTGGAGGGATGGGGGTTTTCTTCTCTCAAAATGCCTGACTACAGTGGCACATTGCTGCAGTGCTAATGAGGGTTTGAAGTATAAAACACTAATGAACTAAAAAGGAAAACATTTATTGTTGAGTTTAGCACATCATGGTTGAGGTAAGTTCATTACCACAATTAAGGTAGTCCTTTAGATTTTGATTCAACACTTCCTAACTTATAATCATTGCTAATAGTTTAATGTTTCTTTATTCATCATATCCCCCACAAGGGAAGGAGGTATGGTGATTTTCTTACATTTCATTGCTCCAAATGCAGTTTTCTAGATTTGATTACAATGCATGTTGGTTAGTCTTCAGATTTCTCACATGCCCCACTTCGCACCACTAGCTTAGAAGCTGAAAGGCTTGGTTTACACTATTTTATTTCAGGTTTGATGTCACAGTAAAGCGTAACATCTCATTTCATTCTTCTAGTCATTGGGTGATATTGATTGTTGGTGTGAGAGCCAAGAGATCATACTTTGGGGCCATTATAATACTTGGACTTGGGGTACCATGCATTGACTACTAAGCTCATGCTAAAGTAGCACATGTGTTCAGTATCAGGTGTTCCAGCATTAATTCCAGCAGTTCTACCTCCCATTACAGATTGCCTGGCAGCAGAGACACAAGACTTGGCACTGGAATTGTAGACAGGGGCAATGTGGCACTAGAGCTCTTCCATACAGCGCCATGGTGTGGAAACAAATTGATTTGGTACTGTGTATATGTGACAAAAATGAAACATTTTGGTCTTTTAAGATTTTTTTATACTGTTGTCCACACTGTATACAGAGGATAAAGATCGGTAATTTTTGTTTTCTGCAAGCTAGAGGGAATTTATGTTAGTTAGCCTAATAGTCACACCTCAGGACAGAGTGAGGACATGTGTAGTCATAAAAATTTCTTGCTATTGCATGGTTTGATTGCTGCCATTGTACGTGAATGGGAACACAGACAATTTGCTGGAATGGGTATCAATGGGGGAAATATGTATGTTTTATTAATTGATCTCTGTTGAAACAAGAGGAGTTATTATATTTGAATGTAGGGTTATTGGGTTATACCTATTTTAAAGTATCTTTGATTCTGGATAAACATGAACTATATGCATTTATGTAGCAACTTTAATGTAGAAACATACCCCAAAACACTTGAGAGATGTAATCAGTCAATATGGACACCAAATCGAGAAAGGAAATATTAAAAAGTGTGACCAAAAGCTTCGTCAAAGAGGTGGGTTTTAAGGAATTCCAGTACATGGGGGACAGATGACTGAAGACATGGCCACCGATAGTGGGATGAAAGGACAGGAGGAATGCGCAAGCTGTCAATAGTTAGAGGAATGTAGAGTTTTGAGCGTATTGGAAGAGATTACAGAGATAGAGAGGGGCAAGGTCATGAAGGGATTTAAACTTTGAGGATGAGCATTTTAAATTGTAGTTTAGGAGTCAATCTAAGTCAACAGGGGTCACAATTTAAAAATAAGGGATCGCTCATTTAAGAGATGAGAAATTTTTTCTGAGTTGAGTCTTTGAAACTCTCTTCCTCAAAAGGTGGTGGAAGCAAAGTCCTTGAATATTTTTAAGGCAGAGCTAGATAAATTCTTGATTAACAAGGAAGTGAAAGGTTATCGGAGGTAGGCAGGAATATGGAGTTGAGGTTACATTCGGATCAACCATGATCTTATTGAATGGCGGAGCAGGCTTGAGGGGCTGAGTGGCCTACTCCTCCTAATTCTTATGTTTGTGTGTAACGAGCAGGAGTGATGGCTGGCTAGGTATCAGTGCAGGTTAGGATATGGCAGCAGAACCTTGAATGAGCTGGAGCTTACAGAGCCTGGAGGCTGGCACTCCTGCCAGATGAACATTGGATTAGTTGTGTTTAGAAATACCAAAGGCATAGATGAGATTTTCAACAGGAGGGGCAAAAGTGGAAAGTGTTTCAGAGGTGGAAGTAGCCTGTTCTTGTGACAGTGAGGATATGGGGCCAGAAACTCAGCTCAGGACTGAATAAGCCTCCAAGGTTACAGGCATCTTGCTTCACCCTGCGATGGTGACCTGGGACTAGTATGGGATCAGTGCGAGAGTACATAATTTGTGGCAGGTGCTGTTTAATTGTCAAAGAATGGAGCTAGCTTTTTTATGTGATTTAAGAAAATTTACATTTTGTGAATGGGCTTGTTTCAGTGCATAATCAAAGGATTTGAAATGACAGTTCAGTGGCTGAACTTACCTCAGAAGTCAGAAGTCTGTAGCCAGCAAAGAAACTGACTCTTGCAGCCTTTCACCACAGAAGAAGTGAATGCACATTTTCATGGATCAATGTATATTGAGAGATAGCTCAAGGGAAGGATCTTTATTATTCTGATATATTGTGGAGGGTAATAACGTTTGTAAATTATGATAAATACACTCTTTTGCAGTGAATCCTGCATTCATTTATCTGTTAATGTTAAATAAAACATCAGTTGCTTTATAGCCTCAGTCTGGCCTGACAGACTATAAGTTCAATCTTTTCCTGTCCTTTTTTGTATGTTCATAATCCATCTAACGAGGACAAAGGGAATCGTGGTGACATGTGAAACATTTTAGTAAGCCAGTTTACAGTAGCAAAGTTCTTTGATCAACCCCTGAGCCTTGCTATCACTTACCTAAATATTGGGCAGGTAGCATTCCTCTTAGGGAATGGGAAGCCCTCTCATGAAATGCTTGCTGCTGGTAAATCTAAAAGGAATATCTTACGAGAAACACAAAAATGTAAGTGCAAAAGATGTTTGTGGTACTGCTTGTGGGTTTTTGATAGCTGTTGATGCTACTTTTATTCATAAATATCAGATTAATTGGTCGTATGTGGTCAGATGTTGGATCTTGCTCTGTGGTATTTGCATATATAAATTAATTCACCAGAGTAATTCTTTATATATGAAACACTATCTGACGTTTCTAAAAGGTATGAGAAGGGACTAAATAAATGCATTTTTAAAAATTTATTTTTAGACATGCAACTGCAGTTTCCAAATTGTTGGTGCACATATCCAAGATTTCTTTAGTGACACTGGATTAGAATGTCTCAGGAAAGTGAGGCAGTAAATCTTTCCTTTATTCTTTCAAAGCTTAAGTTTTATCATAGACAATAGTACAAGGCTCAACTGTACTGGCAATAAGCTTACTTTGTACTTGCAGTAAAATATTTTAACTTTTTTTTGTTTGGGGTGGTGGGGGAACTTGTTATATTATAGTCCTTTTACTCCCCAGTAAGAATTGGCCCACTGCTACTAAAACTTCACAGTTGGATACAATACGTTAACACTGAGGTGTGGGGAATCATTGATTCCACAGCTGCGTAGTGACGTCATCAAAGATTTTGAATTGATCAAAGTAACTATTCAGTCAGCCTTTTGAATTCAGGACTAGCATTTTTTTCACCCAGAAAGAAAACTCCATGGCCTGGAGTTTCTGTTTTTTCACCATCCTGTCTTAGAAATGTATAGCTGATCTTTCATCGTTCCTGGGTCAAAATCCTGGAACTCCAGTGTGTGTCTACTTACACCATATGGACTCTAGCAATTCAAGAAGATGGCTCACCACCACCACCTCGAGGGCAGTTAAGGATGGACAATAAATGGTGCTCTTGCCAACGATGCCCACATCCCATGAATGAATATTAAAAAAAGTTAGGCTTGTCACCCTTAGAGATACTTTGACCTGCTTACCTTTCTCCATCTGTCTTTCAAAGTGGATACTCATTAGTTGGTCATTGGACATCTGACACATGGAAGTTTGAGTCCTCAGTAGGTGGATGGGCAAGTACCAGGAGCTTTTCACAAGCAACACAACTGACCATGAAATGTTTGCATTTCCAATTATCATATCTTCTTGAACGGTTCCACCAGGTGCAGAACTTCAGTAGAAGCTGCTTGCCTTTCTGTAATCCAGTTATGATAGGTACTAGGCTCTGGATATGAGAGTAAGTTTTCTTATACCTAGCCTACAAATAAGAAACCACCTCAGGACTCATATACAATGAACATTTGTTTTCATTGTAGTGAAGGACCTGTTGAGGCATGTGCTTGTGACATATGAGTTTAATACCACTAGCAGCCTTTTGTAGTTCAATATCTGCATCCCTGAGAGAGCAGGGTAGGATTTCAAAGTATGCAAAGGGCTACTACTAGATTTTAACAAACCAGCACTGTGCAGCTTAACTTCCTTCCTTGCAACCTCTTTGCCTCTTTTTCCATAATTACTTTGCAGCTTGTTTTTAGATTTTGCTCGTGGCCTAGAAAAAATCATTCTGTTCTGAACCATGAACTAGGACCATTTGGTTATATGCTCTGTATTCCATAAGCTGCATTGAGGTTTTGCTGTCATTTAAGGAAGAGGCCAAGACGTCCTATGTTCCTTTTCAGTATGATAGCAAAAGGCTGCATCCAGGCTGAAAGTGTCAGCATTAGGACCTCTTGATAGTAAAGACAGTGGTTGCTACACTAGTGTATGCAGTATTAATGACTTGTCAGGAATGGCATCTTGCTGGTTGGTTCTTAGTTTGAAATGCTTCCATACATTTTTTTTAATCCAATGCTTAAATATTTACGAATAGATTTTGGTCTACTTGGTATGATACTAACCCTACACATATTATGTGAACTTCAAGCACTATGTGGTATTCAAAGGGTTAAATGATAAATGGAATTTCTTTCCTTGTGCTGGTAGTCCTCTTTACAGCTGCCCTTGTAATAAATAGTGAGAATGAAAGAATTCTGAGCTCATTTAAGTGAAGTTTATATTAGCAGTTTGTCATTTATTGCTGTTCTGTTGTTTTGTTTATTCTTTCCATTTTTATTTTTACATGCTCACTTTCTACAGTTTTACCCAAGGCTGAGTTTTCATAAGTTTTTGTTAAACTATTTGATCTGAAGATTAAAATCAAACAGCGCTATAACATTGCACTCCTGTTGATAGTGGTTGCCAACTGGTTAGGAATTTACAGTTTTCAGCAAGCAAGATAGTCCCTCGCGGTTGGACTAGGAATGGATGCCAATGTTGGATTCCTGTATTCCTGTATCAGAAAACAGTGCATTGTTCAGTTTGCTTGCTGTGATTCACGAAGTGACATTCCCTGCTATAGTGCAAAATGCTAAAGGAGCGCAGTCAGCTTTTAGATGTATCCTATTACTGACTTTTTGATAAAATCCTCATGACAAAATAAATCCAAAGACCATAAATCCATCTGGACTCTTAGTAAAACTTGATTCTTCACTTGTGAAAAGAGCGTCCACAAGGAAAGCACGTTTGCTATGCAGGGATAGTTGTATTTTGTAAACTTGTGATTTATTAGTAAATGAACAGCCAGGTTTTCCCTAGTGAGTTGTTCTGTGTTCGTTATGGGAAGCCCAGTGAGTGCCTAATCCTCCCCCCTGCCGTAACTTATTCAATATTGCTGTGCCGCAGAGTGGCTTGACTATAATAGTTTAGATTAAAGATGGAAAAAGTGAAGGCACATAACTTGAACTTGCATTCTTCCAGCTATTTACTTCTCTCTTTCGTCAATAATGGAAACCTACAGTACTGTACAATAGCAAATATTAGAACTTTTGAAGCTGAGCTCACATTTTTATCAGGTTGCATGAGAGTACTCTTAATCTATCCACAAGCTTTTACCAGTCCAAATATTAATCTTATTGTTATGAGATATGCAACAGAGAGCTTGTTTTGTTTCTGGGGGAGTGGCTTAACTCACGGTACTGGGAACAAAGGATGCAAACCCATCCACCTCCTACCAATTTGTGTCTTTTCCCACACTGCTAAAGCACAGCTGTCGGTTAGTTGACCGAATATAGCACTAACTACATGCATGGAGATGTATGTTTGCAACTGGGGAGCATTATTTGGGAAGGCTGAACAGAAAATGGGGAATAAAACTGTCTGCTTTTTTTGTATCCTGCAATGATCTCGAGACATTTTAATATCAAACAACCCTTGGGATATGTTTATATGGATTCAGGCAAAAATATGTTTCCGTACAAATAAAGTTCTTAAATTTGTCTTTTTTTTCTGTCAGAATAGCACCATTAAGAGAGTTAGCAGTGTGATGGCTATTGAGAACACACAGGATTAACAAGCTTGGTTGGCAAGTGAACCCAAGCTCCTCAGTTATCCGATTGATTATTCTGTTAATATGGAGCTTTGGCATTGCAATTAGTGGTTATCATTCTTGCATTATCTCCCTTTACCACTCCAGTTTCTGATAGTAGTTAGAGGTAACCACTCATTCTAATGACTGTTCACACCTTTTTGCTGTCACTTCCTTTGACACATGACATAATGGTAGTAGATCATTTACCTGTTTTTGTAGACATTTGTTCCTTGTTATCAATACGAAAAGAAGCAAGGCCTTTGTGGGTCATTGATATCTTTGAGTATCTTGACTGCTAATACTTCAAGATTAATGTTTGGAGGTCTATATTAGCTGTTAACAAAAATGCACAACTTTTCAGCAAATTGAGCCCAGTAGCTGCAAATTAGGCTTTCTTCTCAATATCCAGCAGCTTTGATTTTAAAAAGGACACTGCGATAGGATAAATTTGTCTTATAGTTCAGGCTGCAGGGATGTATTGAAAGATCCATTGATGAAAATTTGAAACTAAAAAAATGCATTTAATTGCTTACAGGAATATTAAAGCAACTCAGGACAAATATAAAGAATATTGAAAAAGTATAAAAAGGTTAGAAAGTCTAAGGGTGTGTTTGGGCAGCAAAATGACATTTGATGTGCACGTGCACATTTCTGCCACACTTGTGGCGACTATTGAAGATTCTTTTCCTGACTTTAAGGCTTCTGAGCAAACCAGTTGCCGCCAGAGATGGATGCACTAATATACCTCTCCCTTGGAAGAGAGCATGACTCGTAGCACAGGGCACACAGAAAAGGGCAACAGCTATAGTGAATGGAGGAGGAACAAAAGGAAGGGAGGTGTCAATATTCTCTTTCTAACCAGGCTGTATGTAAAGAACTACTTTGAGTGAGATGCCAGAACCCTAATTTCCCTATTCAGCAGAAGACCCACTCTCCTGGTTTCTCTCTGTTACTGATCATCACGTCATCATCTTGGCTAACATGCAAAAATAATAAAAATATCCAGTGCTATCCCAGTGGTTGCAGCATGGCTGGCAGAAACCTACTGATTTCAATGGTAGAGACTGTCCATGTCCTTTCAGGGTGACCTTGAGCAGCTGTGGGCCTAGAAGACCCAGCTTCAGACTGTACCAACTTGGCATGGGCAGCAGCTGTCAGAGCTGGCTAGCTGACAAACGTGAAAGGGTTGAGAGGATGAACTGTCACCCTGAGAAAGGACAGCAGGTTTGTACTGGATGGAGCCACTGCCACTCCCCTGGTGTGGTGCCTCAGCAATCCTAGTAATCCCTATTTGTGTTGGAGGACAAATTGCTGGAATGTTTTTTCATGCTACAAGCCCCTTTGAGCACTGGTATCTGCAGCAGTGATTTCACGGTCTGAATTTGCATGGCTTCAGTCTGAGTTTCTATTGCAGTAGGATTTACAAATGTGCCAATGAAGTTGGCTACCACCTCCAAGCTGGGAATGATGGACACCCAGCTGCGCATAAAGCAATGCAAAGTTGGTGCCAGACTCCCCTAAGGTCCTTGGCATTGAACATAGGCTTTTTGGCAGGTTTCCTCAATGTACCAAGCATTTCATTGAGCATACCAATCAGCCTTCTGTAGGCTTCCCTATCAGAGTCTTCATCTGAGTCCTCTGCAGCAGAATTTGTGCATGACTTGGTCTTCCAGCGAGCCTCTGCTATCCTTGCCCACTGACTTGGCTGCAGGCTGCTGTGCATAAAATAAAAACCACTGCAAAATAAACATTCCACACATGTCCAATGTCTGAGCTTGCCCAGGCTGTACCTCTACGATCTGACGTAAACGTACTGGATCTTTAGCATCTAAACCCTTTAAATTACACAGTGTCACTGTTTTAACTGGTGGCTGCGAGTGAAATCAAGTGACGGTTTTCTTCTTCATCACTGTCTTCCTGCTGTTCCTCCTCTGCCTGGTCAGGCCTCACATCTTGTATATCTGAAAGGAGAAAGGCACTAAGGTACAGTTGCAGAAGGAAGAGGTGCAATCTTACACCATCCGCAATTTGTAAATCAGAAGGGATTCTGGAATGAGGGGCAAATGGAATGTGAGATGGAGATTAGGTATGAGAAGGATGTCATTTTCAACTGATTCATCTCCATGGCTGGTCTGGGATCAACAATTGCCATTCCAGTAACTGCCATCAGTGTCTCCCTCATGGGAGTTAGGGCATCCAGGCTTGCTAGTCTCTTCCGGTTAGCTCCGGCTACCTCCAGTCATGGGTGACCTTATCAAGCAAAAGAGAGGAAGGTGTGTCAGTGAGTATGATTCAATCTGTTTGTGATTTGGGATGTAATGGTTGAAAAGCTGACGGTGTGTGCAAGCTCTGATATGTGGGTATTAAGCTTGTAGCAGTATTCAGTGTGAGTGTGCAGTGGAGCATATGAATGTTAGGTTTGAGTCCTGATTGGTGGACTTGATGGCCTTGACCACTTGTGTGAGGACATTGAACTTCTAGGTCCTTGAGGCTTGAGTCCTGACATTGACCTCAATGGCTATCTGCTACCAATCCATTTTGAGCTGGCTGAGCTCCTGGCTCCCTGAGAATATAGGACATCTGTCCTCTTGTCCATCTTTATTTTATTTGTTCATGGGATATGAGCATCACTGTTAAGGCCAGCATGTTGCCATTCCCTAATTGCCTGTGAGACAGCTGTGGTTAGCTGTCTTCTTGAACCACTACAGTCCATGTGGTGATGTTAGGGAGAGAGTTCCATGTTTTTGACCCAGGGAGAGTGAAGGAGCAGCAATGTCCACCACCTCCACCAAGCCTTCCAGTGCAGTGTCTGAAAACCTTGAAACCCTATGTCTCCTATGTTGTGCCATTCTTCACTATTTCACTTGCTGCATGACTACTGGCAACTACTCCACTCTCTGCACCTTCCCTTTAAGAGGTTCAGGCTAGTTTTAAGATATGCTAGGAAGTTATGATTTTTGGCTCCCACTGATGCCAATAAACAGTGCACTTAGTGCTGGCTGCACACAGCAATCATTCCAATAAACACAGCACGAAGTTGACCTGCTGCCTGGATTTCAGTCAACAGGCAAAGGTTAATCATGCATCACGATCCCTGTGCCTGGTTTAGAGGGCTGTCCAATTTAGCTTCCTAATAATATGAGAGGGCAATAAATAGGCTTTCTATAGGCAAATCACTGGTAAGTTGATAATCATTGTATATTAAGAAAAGGGAACTGGGTTTTAGCAGACTAGGAGGAGCTGATAGAGATACTAAATAAGTATTTTAACTTTAGTTTTTACAGATCAAGTGGATGTTGAAATTATAGATTCGCCAGAGGTCAGTATGCAACTGTTAGCAGATGATGTCAGTTTTATAGATGTGATACTGAAGAAGTTCTTCAAACATAAAGGTAGACAGAGCCCTGGAATTTATGCTAGGATCTATAATATGGTGGGGAGCCGGTTAGCTCAGTTGGCTAAATGGTTAGTGTGTGGTTCAGAATAACACCAGCACCAACAGCGCGGGTTCAATTCCCATTCTGGATGAGGTAGACTTGGAGCCTGCCTCCTTGCCTTTCCCCTGAGAGTGGCAAACCACCATTGACACAAAGTACGAAGAAAACAGTTCAGGTTGAAGTAGCTGCAGACAATGAGCTAAGGACCTGCCTTCAGGCAAAGCACACATGGCATGACGTAACATGATATGAAATTGCTAAAGCACTTAGACAAGCATAACCTGTTAATGGTTGGTCAGCATATGTATCTAAAATGCAGGCCATGCTTGATCAACCTTCTTCTTTGGAGAAATTACAAAGTTGATGGATAAATGAAATGCAGTAGATTTGATTTCTATGGATTTTCAAAAAAATGACATTTGATAAGGTCATAAGAGATTTATAGAAAAAATAATGGCACATGGAATTAAGGGGAATGTGGTCAAATAGATAAACAGCTGGCTGGTGGATAAAAAGCCAAAAGGATAAAAGGAAGTTTCTCAGACTGAAAGGATATGGTAGGTGATTTTCCGCAGGAGTCCATGTAGGGGCCAATCTCATGTTTTATATTCATAAATGTTCTGGAATTATGGAAAGAATATCTACATTTTGCTGATGATGCTAAATTGGATTTTTGACAAATTATAAATTGCAAAAACATGCTTTAGGGTGAAATAGGAATGATGATAGGATAGACAGATAGTGCTAAATGAAAAAATACATTGGGAGGAAAAAATGGTAAGGTTTTAAATGGAGCAGAGGGATCTTGATGTGCAAAAGGTGGCTACAAAAGTAAATAAGACCATAAGAGAGGCAAACAAAACCCTTGATTTTACATCTAGAAACATAGAATACAAAACAGTGAGATGATATTGAATTTGTACAAGGCCAGGCTACAATTGAAATATTGATTTGCAGTTTTGAACAGCCCATTATATGGGTTTTGGGTGTGCAATGGTTGTACCTAATTTCAAGCAAAGCCATGGGAATATTTTTCATTTAGAATTGTACCAAATTTTAATTTGTCCTCATAGATTATAAATGGAAAAATGTTTCATTGGTCTCTATTTTGAATATGTATACAGGGTGAAGACAGCAGGAAACTCTCATTTTCTGGCATCTATAAACTGCAGATCAGATAAATGGTATCTAGCACTAGAATTTGTTTAATTAAAAATTGATCAGTGGCTAACTGAATGGATTTATCAGCTTTTAAAAACTGATAAAATTCCGTTTTCGGCAACCCTAATATTTACTATGCTCCGACACAAATTGTTATTGCAATCTCTGTATAATGAGCTTGCCACATTTTGTCTGCTGTTACAATGCATCAGCTCTGAGCATTCCAATGTCATGTTGCATACATAGTCATTAACCATATCACTTTAGATTAGTGTAAATCAGAGCAAAATTGCATTTTATCTGGTTTAGTTGCTTGGTTTATGAGAGACTTGTACTTTTCATTTTATCTTATTACGTTCTTTTATTCTAAAGTGTTTTTGAGACAACTCCTTTATTAGCCTATTTCACACCCCTTTTAAATTGTCACAGTGGTTGAGATGACTACCAGGGGTTTTTGTATTAATAATCTGGCTGGTCAGATTTATAGGATTCCTTTTTTAAAATGGCACAAACCAGTTTTGGTTGATCTGTTTTTGGCTTCATTGGAGTAAACACAAAAATGAATTAAACCAAGACACTATAGCCTATTCGACATAAGTGTAAAATGGTTTCAGCATTTTCACTGCTTATGTTGGAGCTTTGTATCAGGTGCATTTCATCATAGAACAAAAATAATAAAAAGGCTGCTTTACTGATAATTTAGATTAGACAATATGTCCACCAATTAAGCTCTAGGACATGAATGAAGTATTTGCTGATTAGCATCTGCAGTAGAGAGAGAATGACTTGAAAAAATACATTTTCACTAGTAGGCAATGTGAATTGTTAAAAAGTGTGTGTATAGGGAGAATAGCCATTGAAAATAACACTCTTAAAATGGAATATTACTGCAGTCAGTAAAAGTACATTGCGATAAATAATAACAATTCTTGGCTACATCTAAAATATGCAAACCATACAGCTTTATTTTAACTTTGATAGAACCTCTGAGAAACATTGTACTTAAAAGGGAAGGAAATAATGTTTGTTCGAAATAACACCACCCTCCACCCCCTCCAGCGTGTATTTAAAATTAGTAATGTTGCCAGGAGTTTTTTGTAGGGAAATTGTTATCCTCAACAGAGACCTACTTCGATAGTGATCCTATTCTCCTGGCAACCCCAGTGATACCACTGGCTGAGGAGAAGAATAGGCATTCTGGGATAGTTCCACTGATAGCAATGGGGATAGCAACATAGGCTGTGACTTTGAAGTGGCATAGAAGCCACTTGATCCTAGGATAACTTGCTGCGTGAAAAGGATTTGCTAAACAGAGGTGAGGTACTTACACCCAAAGGAAAATCAAAAGTTCAGTCACCTTCAATTGTCGAGCCACACCTAACGGTTGGAGAAAAGTATTACAAAAGGCATGGGTTTTAGTTGAGGAAATGGTATAAAGTGCAGAATAACATCAAGGAGAGATTATTTTTAATGGTCTGTGAAGAGATATGGAAATATTAAAGTTAAAACACCTGCCTTAGAAAATATAAGTCCAAATTGAAGCAATTTTGTACATTTCTAATAATTATAGAGTTGGAGAAATGTTCAAAATCGTAGCCTTTCACTGTTCTGAGAATCTGGGAATAAGTATCTAAAAATATGAAATAGTGTTGTAAGAAATTATGCTTTAACTGTGGAGAGTTAAATGGGCAATAATAATCTACCTTTTCCACATTAATATCTGAAAGAAGGTGAACATGCTATTGCCAATCGCTGACCTTTTCTGGTGTTTAATTGAATTTTTCTTATTTTTCAGGGGGCCAAAAAGCTCTGTCCACAGTGCAACACCATCACATCCCCTGGAGACCTTAGACGTGTGTATTTGTGAAGGAGTAGGATGTGGGGAAAAAGGCCACAGTTAACCTGAGGCCAAGTTAATCACAATGCCTCACAACAGAAAGAGGACCATGAACAATTGTGGGGTGGCACCAAAAAAATGTACAAATATCCCATTTTTGTTTTTCTCTTAAGTGCGTGGAAGGAGAGAAGCCGCCCATCCAAGAGGACAACTTGTTAATGCTGTTTGTTGTATTAATAAAAAAGGAACCCCTGTCCCCCATCCGAGTTTTATCAGATGATTGATGCCCAGAACATACACACAAACTCCTCCATAAACCCTGTTGACTGGAGCTACGTTTACCAGAAGACATTCTGGGCTGTGCATTGTGAATGGACCTGTACTGTGTTCTATTGTGGTGTTATAGTGACAAAATAAACAAAAGATGAAGCACATGTAATATAAATTATGTATGTTTACACCATTGATTGTGTATAAATGGAATAGACTTATGAACAGTGCATACTAATAAGTCCTTAATCATTTTGAGAGAAAAAAGAGAAGATGCATTAAATCTACCGTATTTTTTACCCAGGCTGCCTAAGATTTAAATATCTTGAGCGGTTGGTTAAAAAAGAACCTGGTTTAATGAATAATTTTGTGGTGTATATTTCTCATTCAGATTAAAGGAACAGCTTCAGTAATGGCTGTAATAATACCCATAACTTAAATACTAAAGGATGTAGACAAGTTGGCTTGTCTTAGTTGTAACAAATGGGCTACTTGTACTAGAGCCTGACCCATTTAAAATATCAGGCTGCCGCAGCAGCAGACCCCTGAGGGAGAACCAGACTGACCCCTATGTAGAGGCTACAGCCCATTCCCTAAGGTGGAAGCTGCGTTAGTTCTTGTGGACCAGCGTTGTGCTGTGTGTCTCAGTTGTACCAGAATATGTAACCAGTTATAATGTTTGTTATTCATGTGAAAAGTCCTGGAATAGACTGAAGAACTTGAAGGTAGATTTTGAGCGGAATGCAGATATTCTGTGATTACCAGTTGCCCATAACAGTTGGCAACCCTGCCCTCTCACAAAATGATAACTAAATTGGCTTCATTTACTGTTCCTGAAAATCTTTCGAATGTTGCCAGTTGTTAAAGTTTGTATAGCCCATCATTATAGGTCTCACAGTTTTAGTGTTGTCTTGTTAATAAGGTGGTTGGACCTTGGTTGCTGATTCTCTTTTGTATTACATTTATGCTACATTCTGGGACAGTCACTAAAATGTGCAGCTCATGATAGCATGTAAAATGCTTGGCTCCCAAGGAATAGATTATAAAGGGAGTAGAAAAATTAAAATTCCACTTTGTTCTTTACAAAACACATGTGGGCCATGACACACACAGGTCTAAAAAGAAATACAAATGATATGAATTTATTGTAGTAATTGACCATTGATGTAAAAAAAAATCTCCTGGCCAAAGCAAGCTATATGATGACCTTTCAACATACCCTTTTGATGTTGGTTGGACATAGTTGCAACTCCTTACAATTTTATTTCCTTTTTTTCTCTTTAATAGCCAGTTGCTGTTTTGATGTTTCCGATCATCCCTTGAGCACTATATTTTTAAAAACAAATGTTGCCACAGTTCATGTAATATGGCTTTAATGGACAAAGCTTGAGATATCCATTAACACACTGGCATTTGCTAATAAAAAGTTCAAAGTCCTTGCAGAATAAACTGTGGTTGTCTGTGCTAGTACAGAACCAAATGATTTCATTGTAAGCCATCTCTCAATTTGCTCTTTGCATGTTGCTTATTATTCTAGGGTATTGCTTTTGAAAATAGACTTACATGGCTTATTCTCTGGCACAAGTATAGCAGTGCAAATGGGTTCTGGATTATTATTCAGATAGAAATGCTAACAGTAGTGTCAGCCCAGTTGGAAACCAAAGCAAGCCAAAAAGAAAAGGCAAAAAAAAATTGAAAATATTTCCTCCTTGTTGACTTGGCATGGTGCACATTCGCAGCAATCTCCTTTTATCTTTGGGTGATGGTTTGAATCAATCAATGTAATAACTTCTTCCTATTGATTGTTAAGGATCCAGAATCAAATGATTCCAGTAGTCTTAAGCTAATATATCCATGAAAGCTTGGCCTTAAATATGGTACTAATTTACAACCTTCCAGATAACCCACCTAACCATAATTGAGCAAAGGCCAATGATCTTAAATTCTGGAAGAAGGAAAGAATACAAACTTCACAGTTGGGCAGTGATGCCATTTGTGCTGTGAAACTTATAGGTCATGTACTAAGTTAATCAGTTATTATTACATATCCTGATATTGAGCCATAATAATGACATTTGCGGTAAATTTTTAATTAATAAGTTACTCATTCTGTGTATAAGTGCATTGTAGGGGCTGTACACCATGGATGGAAGCAATTTCCCATTTGAATGTGTTGACCTCTAATGGCAATACTAACTGGGAAGAGCTGTTAGATATGTAACACCAGATGATAAATAGCCACTTTCAGTTAGGTTCCTGGTATGTGTTTGGCCCTTTAGCTTAAATGTTTTGCTTTTTTCACCTTAAAATGGGAATGGCTCCACATAATGTTTTTTCATTCTATTTAATGAGGCACTACCAATTAGGGCATTTCTTTGAGACCAATCACATCACAATAGGAAATACTGCTGTTCACATCCTCCATTGAGTTTCTCTTGTGGAAATCTCATTCGTTTGTGGTTCTCATTAACTGTATTGGGCAGGTTAACTGAATGACATACTGACCCAAATTGTGACTGGGTGCTTGAATATTTTTTTCCACTTTTCTATCCTGTGTGATTCTTTGTAAGGATCTCTGAGAAGATATGTGAAAGTAAGACAGTGTAACTCATACTACAGTTTCTCCTCCATCCCTGTATTGAGGAAACTGTTCCATTCTTTTCGGTGCCTATTCTTGCCAACCCAGCTCAGATCAAGAACTTACCATGTGAGGAATTTCAAGCTGCTTGAGTCTAGTTGTTCTTTACATCCCCTTCCAAAAAGAAAAAGCAGAAGTAGTTCTTGTGTAATTGTATCAAAATGTATTTTGTTTTGGCATTTTTCAATTTGTTGAGAGCAGATTGCAGTTGACACCTAATGTGATTGGCTTTAAATTTTTGTGGTTTTCCAATCCCAGAATGTGCATTGTGAGCATCCAGGAGGCAATTTGATCTTCTAGTGTTCAGTGCATACAAGATATTTCTTGTATTCAATCCTCAGGAGCTACTCTGACATTATGTAATATCCTGCTTGAATTCTTTAATGTAGAAAAGGGGGTATAAGTTGGATAATAGTGTATGTGTAAGAAGAATGCATTCACTAACAAAAGTCACATAATTTTGTATATCTTATGTTGTTCCTTTCACATTTTTATTCTCTATTACATTTTTGTTTACTTAGCAAGTGTTCCTGTCCACCTTTTGTAAATGTGCACCTGATTAATATTATGTATGGTGACACTGCTAACAAAATCCCACTGAACCCAGTACTACTTAGGTAGAGATATTTTGCAATTTCTTAAGACGTTCATGTAAAACATCCAGTTCAACCCTCGAATTTAAAATCACAGCTGGAGGATTTTGTGCACCAAGCATCTTTCCTAGCCAGATGGGATGTGATGGTGGTGTTTGTAGCATATCTTTCATAATTCTTTCCACTGGTGGTCTGTAATCAGTATTCTAAAGGCTTGATTCAATTGAGCAAAGAAAAGGGATTTGACCGTATTAGTTCCTCATTAGCATCATATTTCTGAAGAACTGCTTAAATTCTCTATAATGCCCTATTCACTGCCAGACTTGTAATCAACCAACTGAAGCGAGTGATTTTAAGAGGCAGGCATCCCTTGTAGTTAAAGTGATAAACCTGGTTGGGGGTTAAGTGTTCACTTGCTCAGGGTATTGACCTACCTTGATCTGAATTCACAGCTGTTTCTTCGCTTTTCACTCTCCACCACCCCCTCTTCCCCCCTCAAAAAAAAAGTTTCCTCATTGAAATAGCAACATAGTTTACAGGTTGTGTACAACTGTTTTGGACAAAGTGAAATAAGCTCATTCCTTAAACCCCTGATGTTTGTGCCAATTGCACAATAGAAGGTCTTTGAATCAAAATCCCAGCCAGTACAGATGGAGAATAAAAACAAATTGACACCACCACCCAGACATTCTTTGTTGCCTGGATGCGCATGATGTTTATCAAAGACAGATTAATGTGGAGCTCTGTTTCATACTACTCATCCCTGCAGCTCCTCCAGTGAAACTGAAGCTGGTGACAATGGTGTACGAACACACAACATTTTACTCTACAGTTGACTTATGAATTATATAATAAAAATAGAAAATGCTGGAAATACGCAGCAGGTCAGGCAACAGCTGTGGAGAGAGAAACGGCTAACCTTTCAGGCCGATGAGTTTTTGTTAGAACTGGAATATTAGAAATGAAACAGGTTTTAAACAAGTACAGAGGTAGGGGAAGGACAAAAGGGGAGGTCTGTGATACTGTAGAAAGCAGGAGTGATTAAATGACAAAAGGTGCAAGGCAAAAGAAATGGGAATATTAGACAAGTAAACAAAAGATGAATTTAAAGGCGATATAAATGCAAAAAGAATCATTGCTGAAAATAGGGGCAGTGGTTATGATTTGAAATCAAATCTAAATTTCAATTTTGTACATTATTTATTGCCCATGATGTGGTGTCTACAATGGGGAGATAAGACACAAATTTAGTGACTATTTTGTAGAACACCTCCTTAGACTCCACAAGCATGGTCCAGAACTTATGGTCATCTGTCATTTTAACCCTTCGCCACATTCCCATTCTGACCTCTAGGTCTCCTAGGCTGTTCCAGTGAGGTTCAACTGAAGTTTGAGAAACAGCACCTCACCTTTCAATTAAGCACTTTACTAATTCTAGTCCTAACATTGAGTTAAACAATTTCAGATCATATCCACTGTCCCAATTTTTTCAGGTGGCAGCTGTTGGTGATGGTTCTCCTATTCCCATTTATACCTCCTCTAGATCCATCTTTTGTCTTTTATCATCACTGTTTGTCTTGCACCATCAATCCTTTTGCTACTTAATCTTTCCACTCTGCCACAGACATTGCCATTTGTGCTTTCCCCACCGTTGTCTGCCTCTTGTTTAAAACTAGTTACACCTCTAACTTTTTCCAGTGCTGACAAAGGTTAACTGTTTCTCCCCACAGATGCCTGCCTGAGCTGAGTATTTTTCTTTGTTTTGTATTACCAGCATTTGCAGTATTTTGTCGTATTATGAGCTCTGAATTTTGAATTTTGGAATGAAAGTTGATGTACAATGAAAAGGATTTGGAATTTATGGCAAATGAATTTTAATTGGATTCTGCTATGCCTGTCTTGGTTTGAATTAACTATTTTAATGGATGTATAGGTTGTAGGCAATTTATGCTCCTATTTGCCCTTTTAAATCTTTGAAAGGATATGAATGCCTCTATTATAGTTTTTTCTTTCTTGCAGCATCCTCAGCTTTGATCACAATTGTCTTGTAATTTGGTTTACAGAAAGCCCACTTACTATAAGGAAAAATGGATAGCATTCTAATCTTTCCTGCCACTATTCTAATAAGGCAACATATTGCCAAGATTAACCAGGAGGAGAATTATTCAAAGTAAATGAATAGGGTCTCAAAGGTGGAAAATTTCTGTCACAAAAGCTGTGCCACCCAATGTGGAATGATTTTCTGCCCCCCCCCCCCCCCAAAGTTTCTTGCTTTTTCGGATCCTCCAAGCATCATTCCATGGCAGAAGGGCAAGCCAAATATCCTTCAAACTATAACTTGCCTTGCTATCCCAATTTTCTCTTTACATGGAGAAGGCGCTCTTCTCTATACCATCTTTCCCCCACTCCTTGAAAGAGATGGGGATGGGGGGTTGAGGGGCAGGTGCTAGTTATAAGGGCCTCATTGGCGTTGTCTATCTACCTTCATTATATGATGCTCCAATGTGTTATGTTACTGGTTTGCCTCAGCGATAATGATTTTGATTTGATTCATGCTTAATATTGAAAATTTGCTTAATTTAGCTAATTTTCTAATTAAATTCTGGAACATCAGCCAGTGGTGACTTCATACAGCTCACGATGTAGCAGCCTATAAATGAGGATTCTGAAGACCTAACAATAAAAGTAAACCGTGGAATGAACAAAATAAGGCCAAAGATGTAACAAGTTAAAACTGCATTTTTATGAGTGTGCTTCCTACCCCCACTGAACATTTAAACAGCAGGACTGCATTGTGGGTAAGAAAAGGATACTGTAAGGTTGAGTGATTTAACCACCTTCTGTCTGGTTTGCAATGTAAAGTTGATGCATTCTGTGCTTGACGTTGGCATAGACCGAAAGCCTTTTATTGTAGAATTTGCGCTTTGTGTCTCCGTGTGAAGCCTGTACCTTAAAGTATTGGATTTCTGAGTCTTGCTGTTGAAATACTTGTAAAGAAAATAATAAATTTTTTGTAACTCACCATATATAAGACTAATGAGCTATTCTTTATGATGTAAATACAGTACAGAACATTGACTTGTGTTTGCTAATCAGCAATAAGTGAATAGTATTTAAGTCTATTTATCATTAATAGGTAGTGTAAAATGGGATACAATGGGAAACTTAATTCTGCCATGTGCTTCGGGATTGCCCCTTATATCTGGGTTGAAATCTACATCAGAAAGCAAGGGTAAAGGCATCTGAATTTGCTGTCTGCATCAGTTTTCAGTGGTTAAAAACTACAGGGATCGTTTACATATTCACAGGGTTCTATCCTGCAGATCAGGTATGGGAATTTTAGATAACTGAGTAAAGTTTTACAGTCTACAATAATAATTTGCATCCCTTTAAAGTAGTAAAATGTTCCACAGTAGTTCAATCAGACAAAAATGGACACCAAGCCAAATAAGGACAGCTTAGGACAGGTACGCAATAGCTTAGTTAGAGAAGTAGAATTTATATGTCTTAGAGGCAGGAAGGGCTAGGGAGGGAATCCCAGAGCTTAGGGCTCATACAACTGAAGGCCTGGCTGCCAGTGGTAGGACATAAGAAGTCATGTGCATAAGAGGCCAGAATTGGAGGAATACAGAAACTTCAGAAAGTTGTAGGGCTGGAGAAGGTTACAGGGATAAAGAAGGTTGGGGCCATGGAGGGATTTGAATAAAAATTTTAGATTCGAGGGGTAGGATTAAAAATGATTACCCTTCAGAATACTAGAGCTGAAGGAGTTAAACAAACCAATCATTCTGAAACTGCTCTGAAATAATCCACTACTTGTGTATTTGATAGTGCTGTCAGCTGCCAATTCATTCATGATTGTGCATCAGCATGCAGTCATTTACAGACCACCTGTTTACTGAATGAATGGACTCAGCCAACTGTCCACTTCATCCTGTGAGAAACTTTAGCTAAGCACAAACGGTGGCTATTTTGGAATAAAGATCACACCAACTTCAGATTGCCCTTCCAGATTGCAGTCATACATTGGCTGTTATAGCAATAATGCTTCATTATCTTTTTAATCAATTAGGAATGCTCAAATTTAAAACTACTTTCTTTTCCTTGTGCAACAGATGTATGATTTCAAAATTTATAAAGCTGCGAAGCTTTCATTTTACTGTTAGATATTAATTAGTAGACCCTTCTGGGTCAACACACTGTGGACATCATGTAATGGTCCCTTTGTCACACTACAAAATTGCTTTTCAACTTGGCTGTTTACCTGGCTTAATTGTGGCACACATCTGAGTCATAGCAAACTAGTGAAGGGGGTCATTTTAATTCAAAATCAATATGGATTCAGTGACCCACATTATTTACATGTTGTCTTTTTTATTATAATCGCTTGAAAATTTGACTTTTCCCACCAGCACTCAATGCAAGTAGAAATGCATATTCCTCAAGCCAAGAATGAAGTTCAAAAATGTAGCTGCTTTGCTGTGGTCATGGAAAAAAAGACAAAAGGGGAAAATATAAGACTAAAAGTACAGACACAAAGGGAAAGGAAGGCAAGGTTTTCTTGCCACCTGTTGGCCATGCAAGTCATAGCAGACACAGTACAGCAACTTTTAACTACTTGCTCTAAGAACTGAGAAACATAGGATTATAAATTTGTAGCTTTGCAAGAAAAGTTATATTGCAATGATGGAATGTTTTTCTGAAATAACTTCTCATGGCCTAGCATATTGTTCAATACCACAATTTTTTTGTTTCCATGAACACTAAAAAGCTCCACATAAAAAGCCATATCATTGATCATGTCATTGTGCAGAACTTTGTACCCATTGCTCACACAAGATCTCAATGAATGACTAAGCTAAATGCATTCAAGTCTCAATGTTTAGGATTATGGAATCATAGAATAGTTGCAGCACAGAAGGAGGTCATTTGGGCCTCCACGCCCATGCCAGTTCTCTGCTGGAGCAACTCAGTCCCACTTCCTGGTCCTTTCCCTTTTGTCCTGCAATGTTTTTTCTCTTCTTGTGCTTATCAAATTCCTTTTTAAAAGTGACGATTGAATTTGTCTCCACAACACTCATGTGGTGTACTCCAGATGCTAATCGCTTTCTGCATAAAAATGTTTTTCCTAATGTCACCATTGGTTCTTTGGCCAATCACCTCAAATTTTCTATTCATCAACCCTTCTGCCAATGGGAACAGTTCCTCTCTATTTACTTTGTCTAGACGCTGTGATGATTTTGAACATCTCTACCAAATCTCCTCTTGGCCTTGTCTTCTCTAAGGAGAGCAATGCCAGATTCTCCTATCTATTCACTTGTCTGAAGCTCCTCATTCCCTTTTGTGCACGCTCTCTAAAGCCTTCACATCCTTCCTAAAGTGTGATGCTTAGAATTGGACACAATTCTCCAGTTGAGGCTGAATCAGCATTTTATAAAGAATTAAGAAAACAACAATGGGAACTTTACCAGAAAAATAACAGAGCATGGAAGATGGCAAGTAATGTTTTTGAAACAAGCAATGAAGCAGTTGATAGTAGCAGGGTAGAGGGACAAAGGTGAGGGAGTTTGAAATTGAATCTGTTGGAGGTTCAGATGAGAGATTTTCCAAGGCTGGGTGCTGAGTGCAGTGAGAAAGGAGGAATGCAGAATTTTAAGGGTAGTGAGTGAGATGATGATGTCAGAAGTAATCTTAGTGGTAATCAATACCTTGGTAGTGGATAAGTGTTGGGACTAGCAGTGTGTGCGGGAGAACAAAAACCTGGGTGTGTGCGGGAGACTTTATTTGAAGTGTGCATTATACGAGGACAGCAAGGTTGAGATCCCATTTAGGTCTGTGAGCCTAACACTGAATGAGTCAAATTCTTATTTTCCTACCTTCTCTCGGTATATAATTATATGAAAATTGTTATGATACTATAAATGTGAAAAAAGGTCAAGTGCAAAAATTGACCTCATTACTTTTTGAAGCCCGGTCATATTAAAAGGGCATTGTGAGCACTTCAGGAAGTTTAGACAGAAACAGTTTCTGGAAACCCAATTTCACACTGTAATGATCCCTGTAGAGACTGATAACTTTAAAAAATGAAATTTGAACTTACAGTTAACTGAAAGAATGACACAACCAGAGTTCATGTTTTAAGGCTTTTACTGCAATAGACTAAAAACACTATTGACTAAACATTATTTTTGTAGCCAACTTATACTTTAAACTGCAGAACAGAACTCCTTTTAACACACCCAAAAAACCCACTTCACAAGTCTACTTTACACTGTCCCTTAAGTAGTCATCTGATTTTCCTGGAACCAGACCAAAGTGATTCTCAGCTTCTGAGGGTTTGCTTCCATTCTTTTCCTTTCCCATCCAATTAACTCTTAATCCCAGAACTGTCTTTCATGGTGTGGGTTTTTCCTGGTGATTCTCCATCTGGTGCAAGCTACCCAAATCCTGGCAGACTAACTTGTCTGAGAGTTTCAGAGGTATCTTAGAAACCCTTCCCCTCTCAAAGCCCATCTCCATGGCACTGTGAATCACATGGGCCTTGTATCCAGGTAGGAATTAGCTACGATTTAGACCTCAGTTCTCTTCTATTTTGGAATTGAATGGACAGTTTAAATCACAACCTGACATTCTAACATTCCTGGGACTTTGGAGGCTATCAGCAACTCATCAAGCCTCCTTCGACAGCATCTTCCAAACCAATGATCTCTACTGTCTAGAAGGACAAGGCAAGTTTCCCTTAAAACCACACACCTAATTTGGAACTATATTGCCATTCCTTCACTGTTGCTGGGTCAAAATCCTGGAATTCCCTTTCTAACTGTGTGTTGGGTACACCTACACCACTTGGACTGCGGCAGTTCAAGAAGATGGCTCATCACCACCTTCTCAAGGGCAATGATGGATGTACCAACAAATGCTGGCCTAGCACCCACATCCTGTGAAAAATGAAAAAACAGTCTAACCACTGTAAATACAGATGCTGTTTCCATAGTCTCCAAGTGTGAATGCCTTATACCATTTCAGCAAAACAATCTGGGCCTTTCCTTAATCTTTAACAGTCACTTTACACAGGCTTGCTGTCAGATGGACTTCAGAATGTGAGACAGGACCTCTTTCATTTCACCTTAAGTTAAAGTCACAGTCCCAAAACATAACTCTTATAAACCTCATATTTGTAACACCACTTGTTTCAAAGGTTTTGCTTTAGTAGTTTCTGCTGCTGCCACATTCTATTATAAGAGGTACGACTGATTTGGAATAAAAACAGAAAATGCTGGAAATAGATTAGGCAGCATCTGTGGATAGAGAAATAGGGGTAACATTTCATGTCAGTTCTAACAAAATTCTGGCAGGTAGGTCATTGACCTTATATGCCAACTCTGTTTTTCTCTCTCTACAGATGCTGCCTGACTTGCTGAGTATTTCCAGCATTTCTTTATTCATTACAGATTTCCAGAATCTATTGTATTTTGCTTTTGTATCATTGATATGGAACCATTAATGCTTGAAGTAAATTATGTATTTTGTGAGAATATAAACCCCATTTTAATATCTGCAGGAAGTTGCTTGTGGAGAGTGGTATACAAGAATTTCAGCAAAGATAGTCTACAATCATTGAACAGATTTTATTTTTGTCTTCCAACCACCAAAGAGAGATATTTACTTATTGGATATTTAATTAACTGGAATCAATTGTGCAATTACACAGTTAATAAACTGTGAGGATTTTGATTGAAAGTACAAATGAACATTTGGATAAAAATGTCGTCTTCTTAGTCACACACTGGGGAAACATATTGACTTCCGTCATTCAGTAGCAACAGCTGTTTACAGGCACTAAACATTCTAACACATCCTTTAATTTGATTCGTTTCCCTAAGAGAGAGAAACATCAGAGAAGGGTGAGTAGTGTAGAATATAGGTTGGTTAGGCATTTGAGTTTTGTTTGATCAACCTTTGGGAATCAGGGAGAAACTTTGCAGAACTTAACTTCAGGAGATTAAAACTTATAGCGAATTCCTCACATCTCACTGCGCTTGACATAAAGATCAACACTGGACAGAACTGAAAAAAGCCAGTGGGAGAAACGAGTTGAAAGCTTTTAAGGAGAATTTTGAAAGACAAGGGTGAGATGTTGAAGAGGAGGGCCTTTGGGAAGGAATTATAGAGTAGGAGAACATAATGGTGGAAGATATAGAAAATGCTGATGAGGTGCAGGGAGTAGGGTTTAAGGAGTAGATTAGAATCTAAGGAGCAGAGAGTACATACATGAATGTATGGCAGAGGCGATAACAGAGAGGATAAGAAGGGTTCACAAAGGGATATGAACAGAGGACAACTTTCTTATGATTGGTATTTTGGTGTAGAGGGATCCAGTGGAACCAGGCGAGAATGGGTATTTTGGTGAAGTGCGATTTTGTTTATGCAAGGAAATGGAACTGGGGAGTTTTGGACAAGTTATAACTTCTAGAGTGTGGCAAAGGAGAACACTCGAGAAGCCAATGAAGACATGGATTAGTGTATTGGGAGAAAGGTGAGCAATATTTTAGAGGAAGAAAATGGTCTGGATGATGGATCAAACAGAGAGAAGAAAGCTGAACTCTGGGTCAAAGAAAATGCTGAATTCTCAGACTACAGAAATTTATGACATCCAGCGCAGCACCGCAGATAGGCTTTTAAGAACCAAAATAGGTGACTTTGGTTTTATCAACATTAAACTCGAGAGAAACTATGACTCATTGAATACTTAATGTGTATCGCTTCTCCAGAAACAGATTAATCAAACAGGTATGAAGGGTTGGGACTTGTTCTTGGGATTGATTTTAACTAATCTATCAGTTGGGAGATTGACGTGATTGGGTGCAACGAAGAGTATACAACGCATCCATTGAAGTCACTAGTGAGTAATATTGGGCAAACAATAAACCAATACTCCAATAGATTCTGAGTTCCTGATACTAAGAGTAGGTAGTTCTGATGAAGAGTCATATTAGACTAGAAACTTTAACTCTGTTTTTCTCTCCACAGATGCTGCCAGACCTGCTGAGTTTTTCAAGCATTTTCTGTTATTATTTCAAATTTCCAGCATCTGCAGTATTTTGCTTTTATTCCAATAGATCTGATGGATTTCTTGCTGGAGAGTTAGGTGAAAATTATCCCATCAAAGTTGTATTCAGACTTTGATTCATTATGGGTGCAATTTTATTTTCTGCAACTGTAGGAGTGTTAGAGGGTGTGACTAAAGTAGAGGTTTTGAAATTCATAATGTCGTTAGTTGTTAGGCTTATTCTCATTGCAGAATCATTTACACTCAACATTTATTGGCAATAAGGGGACAAAAAAAATTATCTGTTCATTACATTCATCCCACACAAAGCCTTTTACAAACTATAGCTTTGCCTATTTGAACAAATAATGAACAAAAGATTTTTTTCTTCCTTCCGCATGATACAGTTAGTTTGGAGACCAGATTAAGAAACAGTAATTGGAATTTCTCTGTTGATGTTATTTTGGAGGTTACAAAGCTTTATATTACTACTATGATAATAGTCATCTAGACAAGGTAACAATAGACTTGGGGTTTTTCCAGAGAACTATTGTCAAGGTAATAATATAAAGCTTTGCAGAAGTCTCCATTCTGAATGTTTATACCATTGATTATAAATACATATAGATTTAATTAATTAAAAATTATGCTCTCTTGTTCCTTTTTTATTAGAAATCTCCATCTGTCACTTTTTCAGTTCCAAACTTGCTGCAATCATAAAAATGCAGCTTGTTATTAATTCACTAAAATCCCTAATTTCATTTTAGTGCAGACCCAGCTTGTCAGTCTCCGTCTGCTAAAAGCATTCATGCTGGGGAATGTCTGTATTGTAACCCTAAATCATGGCTAAATGCTATCTCAATAGAACATTTCTCTTACGCTCTGAAATACATTATATGTCAATGTTCTGTATGTGTAATATGAGTTATTCCTGTCACTATTTCATCAGAACTTTACAATGCAACAACACTACAAATAATCAGTATCTTATTACCTGGGCTGTCCTCACAATGCAGAATATTTGCTTATATTTATTCATTCATGGGATGTGGGTGTCACTGGAAAGGTCAGTGTTTATTGGCCATCCCTAATCATCTTTGAGAAGGTGATGAGCTGCTTTATTGAACTGTTGCAGTCCATGTGTGTACGTAGTGTGCTGTTATACAGAGAGTTCCAGAATGTTGGCCCAGTGATAATGAAAGAGCAGTGATACATTTCCAAGTTAGGATGACTAGAAGCTTTAACTTTGTTTTTCTCTCCACAGATGCTGCCAGACCTGCTGAGTTTTTCAAGCATTTTCTGTTTTTATTTCAGATTTCCAACATCTGCAGTATTTTGCTTTTATTCCAATAGATCTGATGGATTTCTTGCTGGAGAGTTAGGTGAAAATTATCCCATCAAAGTTGTATTCAGACTTTGATTCATTATGGGTGCAATTTTATTTTCTGCACCTGTAGGAGTGTTAGAGGGTGTGACTAAAGTAGAAGTTTTGAAATTCGTAATGTTGTTAGTTGTAAGGCTTATTCTCATTGCAGAATCATTTACACTCAACATTTATTGTCAATAAGTGGCTTCAAGAGGAACTTGGAGCAGTGGTGTTCCCACGTGCCTGTTGCCCTTGTTCTTCTAAGTGGTAGAGGTCACCGGTTTAGAAGGTGCTGGCAGAGTCTTGGCAAGTTGCTGTACCATCTTTTGGATAGTACACACTGCTGCCATTGAGTGCCAGCAATGTGAGGAGTGGATGTTTAAAGTGGTGTATGGGGTGCTGATCAAGTACAGCCCGTGGAAATAGCTTGTGCAGGAGGTCAATGTTGTGCTGCAGCTACCACAGAGTTCTGCAGACCAGGAAACTCTCCCACTCTTACTGCCTGCTATAGAAGTAGCAGAGGAATTTAGAGATTGATAAGCAACCCATCAGACTGCGTTATGAATGCGCCTTCCATAGCCATCAGGTCCTAGGGTGGGCCCCAAACCTGGAGCTTCTGTCTCAGAGGTAGAGACTCTGCCCACTGCACCATTAGTCCTCAGAACATGCTACTATAATAATAAGAAAATGAACTGAAAAGAAATTTCACTACAATGACCATATTTACTCAAGAATGGACACTTCCCTGGAAATTAGAACAATGGCCTGATTTGTTCCCTTGTCAGGCACATGCAATCGGCGGGCCTGAGAGTGGTCAGAGAAAATGCCCCTGAGCGCGGTCAGCCCACGACAGTGATTTCATGCTGGCTGGCCAATTAAGGTGGGCAGGAATCAAGATGCAGCACTCGTAAACATAAGTTTAAGGCACCATGAGCACAAGAGGGACTGTTCATGGGTCATCTTCTGTTCTGCCATGTTTAGCTTCTATGTTTACTGGTGTGGCCATTAACATCAGATATGGTAATGCTCATTTGTTGTGAGTATCAAAATGATATAAATTTTGCTTTTGTCTTAATGGCCTGAGTATGCTTCACCTTTTTTTTGGTGTGGGCTACGCCAGTATCTAATGCTGGGTGTGAGTGGCTCTAAACTTTATTGCACTGGCACTAAGTGGATTCTGGGATCAAATGAAAGGGTCATTTCAGACATCCGGGATGGAGGCGGCCGTCCTGGCATGAGGTGGAAGCAGATCGTTGGCGGCCTAGCTGAAGGATCATTGGATCAAGGCATCCCTGGTGTCCCTGCCTCTCTGAAGGATACAGAGGTCTGCCTCCTCGCTCTGTGTTCTCCTCACTGTGCTCCTCTTCTGACTCACTACTGGATTCATCGTCTGTGGCCTGCAGAGCTGCCTCAAGATCCTTTTCCTCCACTGGGCACCCCCCTTGCCAGTGCCAGATTGTGGAGAGCGCAGCATGCAACCACTGTCAGTGACACCCGCTCTGTAGAGTATTGTGCTCCCCCTGAAAGGTCCAGGCATCAGAAGTGCATCTTCAAAAGACCTATAGTCCTCTCTATCACTGCCCTTGTGGAGGCATGATTCCTATTATAACGCCGCTTTGTCTCTGTTCTTGGGTAATGGAGAGGTGTCATGAGCCACCTTTTCAAGGGATAGCCCTTGTCACCCAGCAGCCATCCATCCAGTCGGTCTGGAGCATTGAATAGCCTCGGCACCTGGGAGTGTCTCAGGATATAAGCATAATGGGAGCTGCCAGGGTAAATTGCACAGACTTGCAGAATCTGCATCCTGTGGTCACACACTATCTGGATGTTCATGGAGTGGAATCCCTTCCTGTTGACGAAGGCACTTGGCTGACCCGCTGGCGCCTTGATGGCCACATGTGTGCTGTCGATTGCACCCTGGCCACGGGGGAACCCAGCAATCGCTGCAAAGCCTCTGGTTTGCTTAGCCTGGCTGGTTTCATCCGTACGGAAACGAATAAATGTCATTATCCACCTGAACAGATCTTCTGTCACCAGCTTGATGCAACTGTGGACAGCTGATTGGGACACTCCACAAAGATCCCCTACTGACTCCTGGATAAAGCCAGAAGGATAGAAGTTGAGGCCCACTGTGGCCTTCAGAGAAACTCGCATGTGGTGTCCACCTACACAGTTGGAGGTGATCTCAGGCCCAATCACCTGACAAATGGAGGTCACAGTCTCCCTGGAGAGGCGGAGCCTCCTTCGGCATTGCACCTTGGACATATTGAGGTAGCTGCATCGCTGTCTGTAAACCCTGGCAGCAGGATAGTGGTCTCTTCTGCGGCCCCTTCCACCTGGACTACCTGCTGGCCCTGCGCCCCTTGTGCCTGCGCCTCTCCTCCCACAGGTCGCTCCCCTGAAGCTGCATTGGGACACCTGGCCTCCTCCCCCTCCTGCTCCTCTCATCCTCCTCAGTGGAGGTGCTACCAGCGGAGACCACAATCTCCATTACCAGGGTAACAGAAGGCTGTTTGATACCCGGATGGGTCCACACGGTCAAAATTCTCTGGGGACCTTGGAGATACAATGAGTCCTGAAATGAAGCCTGGAAATGCTAAGAATGAAGCTCGGAACAGAGATGAAGCTGTCAAGTTCAAATAAGCAACCAGCAGCAAGCTATATCCTAAACTCCTCACTACTCACACTGGCAATGCTGCAGACCCTTTTTATCTTGTCCTTGGATGAGACTTTGCAAAAAGTGCCTGCCCGCTTGTCCATTTTGCCTGTGCAAAGAGCGCAAAATCGCACGGGCAATGTAAAATCGGGAGCAATTGCCTTTTTCATGGCTTTAAGTGCCCTTTTAATTGATGGCGGGCGTGGTTCTGACACCAGTGCACACCTGCCGACCTGAAGGTTGCTTGTGTGCGGGATGTCATTGGGACACTAGCCTGATGTCATCTTGCGCGATTTTATGCCTGATTGGGTTGGGTGCGTGCCTACCCGTGAGGCATAGAATTCTGCCCAATGATCGAGTCACTTCACTCTTGCAGGTAATCAAAGTTTTGTAACTCACCAAAACGAATTCTATTCTATGATAAGTATTACAGGGAGCTGTATTTCCAGTTATCAACAATTTTGTTTTCAATAACTTCACTGGCTCCTTGTCTGACTATGTTATTCTCTCATTACTTGCTTTAAAGTTCACTAAGCTTTGCTGCTTCTCCCAAGAAGAGCAGTGGGGAGAATTTTCTGCATGTCGGGTTGGGAATGGGTGCTGGAGGGCTTAGAGCCGAGTGCCACCCGCGATCAGCTGTGTGCCGCCATTTTATGTGGGCAGGCCAATTAAGGCCCACCCAGTGTGATGCATGGTCGGTCAGCGCTACCTGTGTGGGCGGGGGGAAGTGGGAGAGTCGGGGCCTGCGCTCTTTCGTGCATGCGCATGAAAGAGCACAGAAGTGATTAAGTACATAATAAAAATTCATAAATAATAAAGTGAAAAATTATTTAGACATGCCTGGGATATGTTTATGAAGTGCGGAAAAATTATTTATTTATTAAAGCCTTCAGGAAACCTCATCCCGCCTGTGGGTAGCATTGATAACTACTTTAATTGATTTTTTAATGGCCTTAACAGGCTGTCAACAGTTCGGCCGGCATGCAGCCACCTTCGGCATGCGCCCGCCAAGCATAACATTTAAATGATGCGTGCTGATGTCGGGACGCACGTGCGACATCATTTTACGCATCGGCATGCTGGGCCCGCTCCCACACGCTGGCATCAAAATACTGGTCAGTGTTATTATCCTCACTAATGTCTCGATCACTCCCCTCATCAGATATTGATCTAGTTTTTTTTAGAAGTGTTAAGTGACTGTATCAACAACATTCTCATGTCCACTCTCCTTGCTTGAGGTTTGTGAACATTGCCCCTGATTTTCGGATGCAAAGTGCCTAATGTCTGTCTCAGGTCTGGGCACTGGATGCCTCTTCTGATGCCCATGCAAATATGATGGGTGGCACATTGCAGACTCAGAATCTGCACATGCTCGCCACCTGCTATTATGGATGCTTTGGTGCTCATTTTACACCTCATTAAATTTCTTGGCAGTATTGTCCAGACATTACCACACAGGAAGACATTTTCAGTCTTTCTGGCCTGTTAACATGCATTTCCTAATGATCAGCAAAACAATCTTAGGTCAGGTAGCAAATCTCCAGCCTCCTCTTGTTGGCTAAAGATTGTGTGTGGCACAGGTCATGAGGAAGAAGAGAAAGTTAACATCAGTTTGAATCATGTAACATATATTGTTTATTACTTTGTTTAATTGTTGATCATTTATTTACTCTATTATTTGTCAATTCTTTCAGTTTTAATAGCTTACACATTATTGTTTAGGACCATAAGAACTTTTTTTCTTCACCAATTTTTCCCTTCCTTCTTTCCCTGAGTCAATGCCTCTGTGCTGAGCTAAGGTTCCTCAGGTATTGGTCACTTGCCCTTAATAGTGAGCATAGGCTACACAATTCACAGGACGAACACATTTGATCCCTATCCTGTTCTCACCCAGCATCCAAACATTTATAATTCCAGCAGAGGTAGCTGGACAGCAATCTGGCTGATTTTCCTCTCCTTAACCTAGGAGCAATGTGGCACCCTGCTATTGCCTCTGCTGCAATCAGATAACTCACCACAGACAGGAGATCAAACCCAACACATTGTTGACCTGCATGGGTGAACTACAGACTTAATTAATCAGTTCAGTCATCAGAAGAGCCCACTTTTACAGTTGATATTGCAGATTGTAGTAAACCCATTTCTTCTTGAAGTTTATTGGTCACTTCTCTTAACCTCTTCCGTTCTGGCTCAGCATTTCTTTTCCTTCATCACTACCTATGAAATGATGGACCATTCGCTACTTTAATAGGACTGTACCAATGCACGTTATTGTGATGATGTTAGTACCTGTAACTCAGTGAATATAAATTAATTATTGACAGTGGTTAGGCTACAACTAGACTATTGCGTCCAATTCTGGTCACCACACTTTAGAAAGGTTGCGGACATCCTTGATAGTGAGGATGAGATTTACCAGAATGGCCGGTGGTGAGGGATTTTAGCTATGTGGTTAGGTTGGAGAAGTTGCGATTGTTCTCCTTGGAGTAAAGGGAGACAATCAAGATTATGACACATTTAGATAAGGTAGACAAAGAAAAGCTGTTCCCATTAGCTGATGGTAAAAGGACTTGGGGACACAGATTTAAGATTTTGGACAAGAAGAGCAGGGGGGATGCGTGGAAGAACTTTTTTTCCACAACAAGTGATAATGACCTGGAACTCACTGTCTACAAGGCTGGGAGAGGTGGAGGCAATGAATGATTACAAAAGGGAGTGGATGGAAACTTGAGGGAAATAAACTTTCAGGGCTATGGGGATAGAGCAGGGGAATGAATGAGATTGATTGGTTTGTTCTCCAGTGAACTGGAATGGACATAATGGGTTGAATGGCCTCCTTCTGTGTCACTCTATGACTCAATGGGTTTTTTTTTACTGTACACTAAATTGTGATTAACTTATAAAGAGAGTAACTCAGAAAAAAGCTCTAGTAAATGTAGAACTGAGGCAGCTCCTCTGAATTTTATTATTTAATCCTGCAGATGGTGGAAGCTGAATTTCCCAATATCACAGCAACACTATTTGACGAATGATTTTTTTCCTTTATCCGTTAAATTCTCTTTATTCAATAAAAAATACAGTACATATACATTTAAGGTGCAACATTTTCCAAGAGAGGAGAATAAAACACAGTAATCTGGTAAAATAGGAGTTTGCAAATGTATACAATAAAGAGCCTTGATATGACATGACAAGAAAAGCATAATTCCATTAGCAAGATAACAGAGCCTGCAATTTTAACACATAGTTTTCACTATTGCTGTGGATGCCGGGATAGCTCACCTTTATAACATTCCACAGCAAGACAAAACTGCGAAGAGAGAAAGAGGTAAAGGAAGGTAAAGGAAAATGCAAAAACAATAAATTCAGAAAGGCCAGAAGAGGAGACAGTGTCATAGAAATGTCACTTTCCATTGCTTGAGGTTCATATTATAGATGCAACTTGCTGCTTCTATCAATTTATATTGTTGAGGTGGTTTTGCTCCTTGTGTGCATAAATGAAGACTCATAGTTAGGATTTGTCCAATGTTGATAACTAATAAACATTTAGCCAGGAAAGTGGGCAGGATTTAAGACATGTTCCTATGCTCCTATGACGTGCACCCATGTAAACTTGCCCTCTGGTCTCCCTTCCCTATTGAGAAGTCTCCTGTAAGTTTGGTAGCCATGTAGGTGTCTTAAAATATTTTCTCCAACTATGCCACTGAATAACTCTTTCTCAGTGTTTTAATTTTCATGATAGTTGTTCTGGCAATGCAGTACATTTAAATATCCAATACTGGGAGAGCATTTATTTGCATCTTTTTTTTATTCATTCATGGGATGTAGGCTTCGCCGGCTGGGCCAGCATTTATTGCCCATCCCTAGTTGCCCTTGAGAAGGTGATGGTGAGTTGCCTTCTTGAACCACTTCAGTCCGTGTGGTGTAGGTGCACCCACAGTGCTGTTAGGAAGGGAGTTCCAGGATTTTAATCCAGCGACAGTGAAGGAACGGTGATATATTTCCAAGTCAGGATGGTGAATGACTTGGAGGGGAACTTCCAGGTGGTGGTGTTCCCATCTATCTGCTGCCCTTGTCTTTCTAGGTGGTAGCAGTTGTGGGTTTGGAGCCTTGGTGAATTCCTGCAGCGCATCTTGTAGATGGTACACACTGCTGCCACTGTGCGTCGATGGTGGAGGGAGTGAATGTTTGTGGATGTGGTGCCAATCAAGCAGACTGCTTTGCCCTGGGCTGTGTCCAGCTTCTTCAGTGTTGTGGGAGCTGCACTCAGCTAGTCAAATGGGGAGTATTCCATTACACTCCTGACTTGTGCCTTGTAGATGATGGACAGGCTTTGGGGAGTCACGAGGTGAGTTACTAGTCACATGATTCCTAGCCTATGACCTGCTCTTATAGCCACAATAGTTCAGTTTGTGTTCAATGGTAGTCCCCAGGATGTTGATAGTGTGGGATTCAGTGATGGTAATGCCATTGGACATCAAGGGGCGATGGTTGGATTCTCTTTTGTTGGACATGGTCATTGCCTGACATTTGTGTGGCATGAATGTTACTTGCCACTTGTCAGCCCAAGCCTGGGTATTGTTCAGGTCTTGTTTCATTTGGACATGGACTGCTTCAGTATCTGAGGAGTCGTGAAAGGTGCTGAATATTGTGTAATCATCAGCGAACATCCCCACTTCTGACCTTATGATGGAAGGAAGGTCATTGATGAAACGGCTGAAGATGGTTGGGCCTAGGACACTACCCTGAGGAACTCCTGCAGTGATGTCCTGGAGCTGAGATGACTGACCTCCAACAACCATAACCATCTTCCTTTGTGCTAGGTATGACTCCAACTGACGGAGAGGTTTCCCCAATTCCCATTGACTCCAGTTTTGCTAGGGCTCCTTGATGCTACACTCGGTCAAATGCTACCTTGATGTCAAGGGCAGTCACTCTCACCTCATCTCAGGAGTTCAGCTCTTTTGTCCATGTTTGAACCAAGGCTGTAATGAGGTCAGGAGCTGAGTGGCTCTGGCGGAACCCAAACTGGCCGTCAGTCAGCAGGTTATTGCTAAGCAAGTGCCACTTGATAACACTGTTGGTGACCCCTACTATTACTTGACTGATGATTGAGAGTAGACTGATGGGAGGGTAATTGGCTGGGTTGTATTTGTCCTTCTTTTTGTGTACAGGACATACCTGGGCAATTTTCCACAAAGCCAGGTAGATGCCAGTGTTGTAGCTGTACTGGAACAGCTTGGCTAGGGGTGTGGCAAGTTCTGGAGCACAAGTCCTCAGTACAATTGCTGGAATATTGTTAGGGCCCATACCTTCACAGTATCCAGTACTTTCAACATTTTTTTTATATCACGTGGAGTGTATCGAATTGGCTAAAGACTGGCATCTGTGATGCTGGGGACCTCTGGAGGAGGCTGAGATGGATCATCCACTTGGCACTCCTGGCTGAAGATTGTAGCAAATGCTTCAGCCTTATCTTTTGTACTGATGTGCTGGGCTTCCCCATCATTGAGGATGGGGATATTTGTGCAGCATCCTCCTCCAGGGAGCTGTTTAATTGTCCACCACCATTCACGACTGGGTGTGGCAGGACTGCAGAGCTTAGATCTGATCCGTTGCTTGTAGGATCGCTTAGCTCTGTCTATCATTTGCTGCTTGTGCTGTTTGGCACACAAGTAGTCCTGTGTTATTGCTTCACCAGGTTGACATATTTTTAGGTATGCCTGGTGCTGCTCCTGGCATACTCTTCTGCACTCTTTATTGAACCAGGGTTGATCCCCTGGCTTGATGGTAATGGTAGAGTGGGGGATGTGCCAGGCCATGAGGTTACAGATCGTATTTGAGTACAATTCTGTTGCTGATGATAGCACACAGCACCTCATGGATTCCCAGTCTTGAGTTGCCAGATCTGTTCAAAATCTATCCCAGTTAGCATGGTGGTATTGCCACACAACTCGATGGGGTGTATCCTCAATGTGAAGGCGGGACTTTGTCTCCACAATGACCGTGCTGTGGCCACTCCTACCGATACTGTCATGGACAGATGCATCTGTGGCAGGCGTCTACAGGTGGGAGGCAGCGGGGTGGTGGATGATTATTTATTTGGCATTTGCAGAAATCATTGGTGAGAAACCATTAGCAGAATGAACCATCATATATCCACAGAGTGGAAGATATGCCTTTGCTAAGAAGGACATTTCTAAATCCATAAGCACTAGCTAAAACTGACAGCACCTATCCTATATGTTAATCTTTTACTGTACTGTTAGCTCTCATACACTGCCACAGTATAATGGCCATCAGAATGAAAACATAAAGCTAAACTTCACAAGTCTGATAACATAAAAAGAAAGTTAATGATGAATTGAAGATCTCATTGTTTTAATAAGATTCTGCTCATATGCATATTACGGGGTATGTGCACTTTTACATCACTCACTAAGATGTGAAACCATTCAGGCCAGCTACCCAACCATGTTAAAAGTACAAGGGGAATGCGTAAATGTTTTACAGCTTTGGAGATCCTGCAGAATCCCAAGTGTGATATGAAAAACCCATTTAAAATTGACTGCTGTGTGATTTCCACATTTGTATGCCCTTTATCCTGTCTCGATGGCTTTGAAGAGGTCAAAGGGTTAAAGTTACATGAAGAGTGAGGGTGGTGGCTGCTTTGTAAATCAAACACTAATGAAGTAGAAGCTACATTATTCTGCAATCTTCTCCAAGAATTTTTTTTTGTGCATGCGTGTGTGGAGCCAAACTGGATCTATAAATTGCACATTAATGGGACATGTTTTAGTTCATTATCAGTGTCAGGTTACACCTAAGCCCAGGCTTCGAGTCTTTTTGCACCTGAGATAGTGTTAGAAGCAGGTACCAATCTATACAAATTGGCTTTAGAGGTCAGTGGCATTGCTGACAGGGGACTAGAGAGTGCCGGCGCCATTATTGCTAGTTTACAAACATTTCTAGACCAATCAATAAGAAAGTCTTTCTGTTCTGTGTAGCCTAATTCCCCCATTACATTTTCTGTCTGTTATATTGGTAATTCACACCTTGTGTGGGAATTTCTATATTGTTTTTAAAGACTGACTCTCTCTTTCCTCCAAACCCTTTCCATTATCCATAGTCTGGACCTTCCATTTACAAGACCAACCATTAGGGCTTCTTCCTTTCCATGTAACTGTAGTAGAATTGGAAACACTTTAAAACTATGATCAACCTTACTATCTGACTTCATGTCATTTACTATGAAACAAAGAAGAAAATTACTTAATCACTCTGATATATGTTACTTGTAGAATATACACTACAAATAGATTTGTTCAAAACATATCAACTAAAGATCCAAGGGATGCTTTGCAAGCAACTTTGGTATTTTTATACACACATTTTCATTGGAATGATTAGGAATTATGCAATACTGATTGCTTTTCTGCAAGGTATTTATATTTTACAACAGTAATATAGAAATAACCTGAACCACAATACATAAAAATACAGGTGTTCTTGTTTGCTGAATGTTTCACTAAAATAAATGAGCCAAGTTAAAGGACTCATTATACAGTGGGTTGCAATGCCATCTTTTTACCTCTGGGAACATAATCAATCCCAGCTCAGACTGGTTACAGATTCATGGCTGACAGCTTAGTGGAATGAGTAAATGTATTTTTTTATTCTTTCATGGGATGTGGGCATCGCTGGCAAAGCCAGCATTTATTGCCCATCCCTAATTGCTTGAGAAGGTGGTGGTGAGCAGCCTTATTGAACCACTGCAGTCCATGTGGTGTGTACTCCCACAGTGCTGTTAGGAAGGGAGTTCCAGGATTTTGACCCAATGACAGTGAAGGAACAATGATATAGTTCCAAGTCAGGACAGTGTGTGACTTGGAAGGGAACTCGCAGTTGGTGGTGTTCCCATCCATCTGCTGCCCATATCCTTTGAGGTGATAGAGGTCGCAGGTTTGGAAGGTGCTGTCAAAGGAGGCTTGATAAATTGCTCCAGTGCATCTTGTAGATGGTACACACTGCTACCACTGTGCATTTGTGGTGGAGGGAGTGAATGTTGAAGGTGGCATATGGGATGTCAATCTTGCGGGCTGCTTTGTCCTGGAAAGTGTCAACCTTATTGAGTGTTGTTGGAGCTGAACTCATCCAGGCAAGTGGAGAGTATTCTATCACAGTCCTGATTTGCAGAAAGGCTTTTCTCTCTCGTTGGAGATGGTCAATACCTGGCACTTGTGTGGTGGAAATGCTACTTTCACTTATCAGTCCAAGCCTGAATGTTGTCCAAGTCTTGCTGCATGTGGACGGACACAGACTGCTTCAGTATCTGAGGAGTCGTAGGTGGTGCTGAACACTGTGCACTCATCAGCAAACATCCCCAATTTTGATCTATGATGAGGGGAAGTTGTTGATGAAGCAGCTGAAGATGGTTGGACCTGGGAAACTAACTTAAGGAACTTCTGCAGCATTATCCTGGGAATGAGATGATTGAACCCCAACAACCATGACCATCTTTGTTTGTGCTAGGTGTGAATCCAACCCATGGAGAGTTTTCCCCTTGATTCCCATTGACTTCAGTTTTGCCAGGGCTCCTCGGTGCTACACTTGGTCAAATGCTGAATTAGTGTCAAGAGTAGTCACTCTCACCTTACCTCTTGAGTTCAGCTCTTTTGTCCATTTTTTGCCAAACTAAGCATCAGTGAGCAGGTTATTGCTGAATAATCTGTTGTTGTTCAGTCATCTTGGAAGATTTTGGGTGTCTTACTTTTAGCAAGAGATCTGGTTGGAGTCATAGTAATCTTACATACTCAACTATGTGCAGGATTAAAAAGCATTAGGACAGAACCACTGCTCATCTCTTACATTCTCCTCATTCTGTGCTGTGTGGCATCATTATTACGTAGCTCCTCACACACGTGCTCAGTATCTATTGTTAGAGTAGTGTTACTCACGTGCATTTACTCCACAAGTAAGTGCCACTTGATAGCACTGTCAATGATCCAGGAGCTGAGTGATCTTGGGGGAACCCAAACTGAACATTATTGAGCAGGTTATTTCTAAGTAGATGCGTTGGTGTTAATTTTCCAAAATTTGCTAGATTCTGGAAAGGTTCCATCAAACTGGAAAGTAGCAAATATAGCCCCTCTATTCAAGAAGGTAGGGAGGCAGAAAACAGGAAACTATAGGCCCAGTTAGCTTGATGTCTGTTGTGGGAAGATGTTAGAATCAATCATTAAGGAGATCGTAGCTGGACACTTAGAGAAACTCAAGGTAATTGGGAAGAATCAGCATGGTTTTGTGAAGGGAAAATCATGTTTAACTAATTTATTGGAGTTCTTTGAAGAAGTAACATATGCAATGGATAAACGGGAGCCTGTAGTTGTGCTGTCCTCAGATTTCCAGAAGGCATTTGATAAGGTGCCATATCAAAGCAGAAAATAAAAGCTCATGGTGTAGGGGGTAACATATTAACATGGATAAAAGATTGGCTGACTGGCAGAAAGCAGTGAGTATGCATAAATGGGTATTTTTATGATTGGCAGGATGTGATGAGTAGAATCCCACAGGGGTCTGTGCTGGGGTCTCAATCTTTTATAATTTGTATTAATGACTTAGATGAGAGGAATGGGGGCATGGTAGCTAAATTTGTAGATGACACAAAGATGGGTAGGAAAGTAGAATTACCTGGAAAAACTCAGCAGGTCTGGCAGCATCGGCGGAGAAGAAAAGAGTTGACATTTCGAGTCCTCATGACCCTTCGACCGAACTGCCATGAGCACTCGGTCATGAGGACTCAACGTCAACTCTTTTCTTCTCCACTGTTGCTGCCAGACCTGCTGAGTTTTTCCAGGTAATTCTGTTTTTGTTTTGGATTTCCAGCATCCGCAGTTCTTTTGTTTTTATTTTTTTGTTTTTATCTGGGTAGGAAAGTATGTTGTGAGGAGGACATAAGGAGGTTGAATGAGTGTGCAAAAATCTGGCAGATAGAATATAAATTAGGAAATTGTGAAGTTGTCTGCTTTAGCAGGAAGAATAAAAAAAGCAGAGTATTACTTAAACAGAGAGTGGTTGCAGAATTCCGAGGTGCGGAGAGATCTAAATGTTCTAATGCATGGGCAGAATTTTGGCCTTGTCTGGTGGGCGTAGCCAGACGGGCCCAGCAGTGGCTGGGAAACTGACTGCTGCCTGCGATCAGGCCCTGACCACGATTTCACACTGGATGGTCAGCATGAAATGCACGCTGAAGTGCTCAGCGCTGCTAGGGTGGGGACGGGAGGAGCGTGAATGCTGAAATTTGCACATGCACGTGGGTGCGTGCAGTAAAAGCTCCTTCAGGCACAGAGCTGCCTCAGGGAGCTGAAGATATCAATAGAAATAAGGATTTTTAAAAATAATGAAAACATGTCCCTTTCCTGTGAGTTTGTCGCATGAGCAGGGACATGTTAAATATGAGTGTAAAAATGTTTATTTTCGTTTAATCACTGGTTGAAACCTCATTCTGCCTGTGGATAAGGTTTTGCCAAAAATGCAAAGCCACTTGGCCTTTTTGCCTGCCCACCAACTGAACGGTTGGACATACCTGGTCAGTTTTCACATTGCTGGGTAGATGCCAGTGTTGTAGCTGTATTGGAACAGCTTGGCTTGGGGTGCAGCTAGTTCTACAGCACAAGTCTTCAGTACCGTTGCCAGTATGTAGTCCAACCTATAGCCTTTGCAGTATCCAGTGCCTTCAGCTAGCTCTTGATATTATGCGGAGTGAATCGAATTGGCTGAAGACTCATCTGTGATGCTGGAGACTTCCAGAGGATGCTGAGGTGGATCATCCACTCAGCACTTCTGGCTGAAGATGGCTGCAATGCTTCAGCCTTGTCTTATGCATTTTTGTATTTTTGTCTTTTGTGTTGGGCTCCCCAATCATTGAGGATGGGGATATTTGTGGAACCTTCTCCTCATGTTAGTTGTTTAATTGTTCAAGACTGGATATGGCAGGACTGCAGAGCTTAGGCCTGATCTGCTGTTGTGGGAATGTTTAGTTCTGTCTATCACTTGCTGCTTCCACTGTTTGGCATGCAATTAGTCCTGTGTTGTATTTTCACCAGGATGCACCTCATTTTTAAGTATGCCTGGTGCTGCTCCTGGCATGCCCTCCTGCAATCTTCATTGAACCAGAGTTGATCCCCCTGGGGAAATATGTTGAACCATGGGGTTACAGATTGTGCTTGAATACAGTTTTGCTGCTGCTGATGGCCCACAGCATTTCATTGATGCCCAACTTTGAGTTGCTAAATCTGTTTGAAATCTATTCAATTTAGCATGTTGCTAGTGCCATACAACACGATGGAGGGTATCCTCAATGTGAAGATGGGACTTCATCTCCACAAGGACTGTGGTGGTGGCTCCTGCCAACACTATCATGGATTGATGGAACTGCGACAGGTAGATTGGTGAGGATGAGTTCAGTAGGTTTTTCTCTCTTGTTGGTTCCCTCGCCATCTGCAGCAGACCCACTCAAGCAGCAATGCCCTTTAGGACTTGGCTAACACAGTCAGCTACTGTGCCACTCTAGGTGATAGACCTTGATGTCCTCCACCCAGAGTACATTCTGTACCCTTGCTACTCTCTCTGCTTCTTTCAAGTGGCATTCATGGAAGAGTACTGATTCATCAGCTGAGGGGATGGGGGGTGGGTAGGTGGTAATCAGCAGGAGGTTTTCTTGCCCATGTTTGACCTGATGCCATGAGACTTCATGGGGTCTTGAGTCAATGTGGAGGACTCCCAGGACAACTCCCTTCTGAATGCATACCACTGTGCCACCACCTCTGGTGGGTCTATCCTGCTGGTGAGACAAGTCAAACCAAGGAATGGTGATGGTTGTGTCTGGGATATTGGCTATAAGGTATGTTTCCATGAATATTACTATGTCAGGTTGTTGTTTGGCTAGTCAGTGGGACAACTCTCACAATTTTAGTACAAGCCCCAGGATGTTAGTAAGGAGGACTTTGCAGGGTTGAGAGGGCTGGATTTGCCATTGTCGTTTTCATTGCCTAGATCGATGCTGGGTGGTTTCATTTCTTATCAGCTTTTCTGTATAGTGGTTTGATACAACTGAGTGGCTTGCTAAGCCACTTCAGAAAGCATTTTAAGAGTCAACCACATTGCTGTGGGTCTGGAGTCACATGTAAGGGTAAGGACGACAGATCTTCCTTAAAGGGCCAGATGGGTTTTTACAGCAGTCAACAATGTTTTCATGGTCACTGTTTTTGAGACTAGCTTTTAATTCCAGAATTATTTATTGAATTTAAATTCCACCAGGTGCCATGGCATCATTTGAGCCCATGTCCCCAGAGCATTAGTCTAGGGCTCTGGATTATTAGCCCAGTGACATTAGCACTATGCCACTGTTTCTCCTGAATACAATACAGATGTCAGCAAACATATGCAAGAACAAGCAGAATAAAATGTACAGTATATATTATTTAGAGAATAGTGAACAGGGAATACCAAAAGTATGTATTATACAGAGGAGAATACAGATAATTGCTTATATATAGAACAACGATGGATTAAGTGTGAATCACATGACCTTAGTTGGTCTGGCCCTTCTTCCAATCGTGTTGTATAGCAATTTAATAAGTGATCTTGTGCAGGTTTAGAATATGTAATTGTGCGACTAAACCATGGGAAGAATAAGACATCCAAATAATATCAAGTAACACTGTCCTTGTCTAACTCCTCCACATCGCACTACATTTAGTGATTATGATCCATTTTGGAAATGGTTAAGTTTTTAGAATTCTTAAAGCATGCATTAAATTGCAAAACCATAGTAATTACATTACAGGAGAAAGAAAATCGGCCCATTATATCTGTGGTGGTGCTAGCTTTTCAACTAGAACTATTCTGTGCGTGTGATTTAAGAATTAAAGCTTTATCTTTTAGTTAAATTTGCTCCTACTTTTGGTAGAGCTGCTTTGTTTTACTAATTTTTTTTCTTTAAAGTACGAGATACAATTTGCACCTTAACAGCTGTCATCCGCTATAGTAGAGGTTAGTCTCCATACATTGGACAGAAGAGAGGCAACAATAAACAGAAGCACAAACACAGATTAATACCTAAGCTTATGAGCAGAATCATTGCCTACTTTGAGGGATTATGATTTCATATGAAGAAAAGGAACTAAGGAGCAAAGTGATGGATTATGGTTCCATGGGGATCAGGGTGCCTTTGGGTACTGTTCTGCAACCTTTCATCACCGTGGGCCCAGATACTGTGTGCTGGCAAGATATTAGGCTGTGGTAGTCCTCGCTACCAAGCTTAATTATATATTCATCCAAAATTCACACACACTGGGCGGGAGACAACAGGAGTCTCGGCCGCCGGCTAGACAGCCAGTGAGTTTCCCGTGTGTTATGACACAGCAGTTGGTAAAGCAGAGTTATTTAAAAATCCCAGAGGGAAACTTTAAACAACTGTCATAACCTTGCGTTCTGATGAAGAGCCACACGAACTCGAAACGTTAACTCTGTCTTCCTCTTTCACAGATGTGTCAGACCTGCTGAGTTTTTCTAGCAACTTTCGTTTTTGTATCATAATCTATACTTTAAGTGGTATGTTTGAGATGTAGCTCTAAATTCAGGAATCAGACCACCAGTTCTTGAGAGGTTTTTATATCAAATTACATGAGACATTTATTAATTTACACAAGTTAAACATGGCTACAAATTACTACTGTCATAACTTTTAACAAACTCCCTAACTAATCTCCATTAAGCCAACAGCAACCCATAAACTTTAAGCAGACACCAAGCAAAGCATTTTCTCCTTACAACTTCAAAATTAGGTTCCTTTCACTTTGGTTCCTTTGCAGACACAGTCGTAGACTTACAGGCTTTGATCTTACATTGTCTCTGCCCTGCACACCCGAAAACTGCTATTGGTTATACCCAGCGTATCTCATTGAATGTAAATTCTCAATGTATCACCAGCCCTTTTGAACTCCACCTCTTCTAATGGTAAAACCCCTTTCATAGTACCAATTTTATTAGTAATATAAACATTGCTTGGTTTCTGCTAGCTAGGTGCCAGATTTCACTCCCTTTATTGAATGCTCTATTCAACAATATGCAAATGTACTTCTGCTTCTCTGGTTACATCTTAAAACTAGTGTACATCAAAGCACGCAGACTAACTGGCTTTAATTGAATTAAGACACACCCACAGACTAACCCTCTATTTTAAAAAAATAATTTCCAATGATAGTATATACATTAATAGTTTCATGACACCACGTCACTCTTTTTGGGAAGGCCTGTCACATCATGTGTCAATCAGGCACTTGACAGGGAAGGGGTCAGCAGCAAGGATAGGGGATGGGTGTCAGCAGGAACCCTCTTCCTGATGCAGGGTCCCTCGATCAGACTCTTTGAACAAAGGACCCCGCCACCCCACCCAAATCCAAGAGCCCACAAGCAAGCATGTTAGGGTTTGCTTGTCATGCTCTCCCTTGATGGCGAGTCCTCTGCCCATGGTTAATATCAGCAAAGGCAGGGTGAAGCCCTTAATAGGGTATTAATTGCCCACTTAAGGGCCTCAGCTGGTGATGGGGTGGGGTGGCCGTCCATTAGCTTTCCCACCACAGAATTATTCGGGGCGGTCCACACCTGCAACCCTTCCCACCTGATTAAATGCCTCCCTACCACCAAACTTGCCAGGGGGGAAGCCTCACATCCCACCTGACAGCTTGTACACACTACCAGCTATTCAACCAACAGCTTTTATTTTATTTATTCTTTTATGGGATCTGAGCATCCCTGGCTCCGGCCGGGGTGTGAATCCTTGGAGGAGAGTAGAGGATGCCCGCTCCTTGGAGGAGAGTAGAGGATTTAAATTCCTAGGGCCCCAATTAGGGGCAATTTTTTAGGCTGGTCAGCATTTTGCCAATGGTGAACTGCGCTCATTGCTCCCCACCCCAACCCCTGATGCATGTGGAGGCCACAGGCTCAATGGAGGCAGCCTCCCTCCAGCATGCTTGGGGTGTGAGAGGATTATAGGGAGGAAAGGTCATTCCTGCAGTCCCAACAGTACCTGAAGAACTCCCCCCTTCAGAGACCGGGAGCTTGCTGCCATTTCCACTTTGCATTATCTGAGCCTGCAGCAAAAGGAGCCTCGCCACAATCCTTAATAGAACAGCAAGCAAGGTGGTGACCAATTCGGAGGTTACTCTCCAGGAATATTGCATTGCAGGTCCTGCTGCTGGCAAGTACAGGCTCGGAAGCCCCATTTGGTTCTGATGTTGGGCTCCCGAATCCCGCAGAAAAACCCTGCCCTGTGTGTCTTCATCATCAAATCACCTCTTGGTGTTCCACCACTGCAGTGGTCACATTGCACACTTTGGATAGCTGGATGATGAAAGGCTCGAGTAAGGTTCTAATGAGGGAGGGGGGTGTAAACAACTGGTGCATGATTGCGACATCTGCAGCTTGTAAATCAGAAGAGATGGTGGGACGAGTGGTAAATTGGGTGAAAGGAGGAAGATTAGGTACGGGGATATCATCATTTACAAATTTCAGCCCCACTTCATGGCCATTCTAAGAATGGGTTTAACCCATGTGTTCAAGTAATGCAGGCATACCTACTAGTTCCTGTTGCTCCCTGTTATTTACCACCTTGTCCTGTAAGAGTGAAGGAAGGATGTATCAACATCCTGGGGTTTATCATTTTCCAGAAACTGAACTGGACCAGCCATATAAATACGGTGGCTACAAGAGCAGGTCAGAGGCTAGGGATAGTGTGACGAGTAGCTCACCTCCTGAATCCCAAGTCTACCATCTGCAAGGCACAAATCAAGGGTGTGATGGAATACTCTCCACTTGCCTGGATGAGTGCAACTCCAATGACACCAAAAAGCTTAAAACCATCCAGGGCAAAGCATCCTGCTTGATTGGCACCCCATCCATCACCTCAAACATTCATTCCCTCCACCACCAACGCACGGTGGCAGCAGTGTGCACATTTACAAGATGCATTGCACTCACCAAGGCTCCTTTGACAGCACCTTCCAAACTCATGACTTCCACCATCTCGAAGGGCAAGGGCAGCAGATTCATGGGAACACCACCACCTTCAAGTTCCCCTGCAAGACACTCACCATCCTGACTTGGGAATATATCGCCGTTCCTTCACTGTCACTGAGTCAAAACCCTGGAACTGCCTTCCTAATAGCACTGTGGGTCTACATACACCACATGGACTGCAGTGGTTCAAGAAGGCAGTTCATCACCACCTTCTCGAGGGCAATTAGGGATGGGTAATAAATGCTGGCTTAGCCAGGGATGCTCAGATCCCATAAAAGAATAAATAAAATAAAAGCTGTTGGTTGAATAGCTGGTAGTGTGTACAAGCTGTCAGGTGGGATGTGAGGCTTGCATCAATGCTAAGTATGTGAGGGTGCTGTGGGGTATGGGAATATTAGGTATGAGCCCTGATTGATAGAAACCATTGGCAAGTGAGTGATGAAGTTGATGAGGCAAGCAGTACAGTTGTAGAAAATGGCATTTGAAGAAGCATTAATTGACCTTGACCATTAATGTGAGTTAGTTCACTTCTTGCAGCATTGCATCTAGATCTTTTGGGCTAGGTAGATGGCATTGACCTCCAAGGCTACCTGCTCCCAATGCCTTTTGAGCATATGACAGCAGGGCGTCCAGATCCCTGCAGACACAGAAGGTTTCTCCTCCTTTCCACGTACGACACCAAGGAGTGCAGCATCAACAAACCTTGGAGCCTAGTCTCTCCCATTGCCCAATGTTTCCCAGGTCAGATTCACTTCCTTCATCACTGCCAGCACCTGCTGCAGTCACAATCCACACTGCACCCCTGCGATGGATATTAATAAAGTTGTGGTTTCAAAATGTGAAAATTCGGCAGCCATTTGGGCTTAAATTTAAAATGACTGAGCATTTTGGAAATAATAGGTTTTCCGAATTTTACCTTTTCAAAACCTTGGCATATTAATATTCACAGGATGTAACACACAAGCTTCCATTTTAGCTGCACACTTTGGTAAAGAGAGACCCATCAATTTTATTTACCATCTGTCACTTTGGATATCACAGTTAAATCCTGATGAACAGATAACTTGTTTGCCAAGAAATGTTATGATTCAACTTGGATTAATTTAGGCTTTCTAGCTTTGAATAAAACAGCTAATTAGAAAAAACTTTGCATCGAAGAGTATTTAGTAATCAGTTAACATTCATTGTAAACAATATTGAAAACACAAAACTAGGTAAGCTTTGACTGTTGAATGCATCATTATTGATCAAAGTGTTAAGGTTTTTTTAAGAACTTGTTTTGTTGCCTGGATTAGGGGACAGCTCAACAAAGGCGTCAAGAATTACAATGGTATTCTGTAATGTTGCGCAATTCTTCAGTTAGGAAAGGATTGGTCTTTGCATCTGCAGAAGATGAAGTGGAAGAAGGTGGAACCCATCAATCCCCTGATCAAAGTGCACCCAGGAGATAGAGGAGGTGACACAGGACGATCTGTTGTCAGCAGCACATGAGATTTGACAGAAAATTATAACAACTTTTTCCAGATGAAAGAATGTGCCCCACCATCTCTCTCCAGAGCCCATAATGTCTTTGAGAAACATTTGCAATGCTCATAAATAACAAGAACTCAAATCTGTTATACATTTCTCATCCATTTGAGCAAAAGGCTGCTTTTTAACCTTTACCAACAAATATAAAGAAAAATAAAAAACTACATAAAAATGATTAACAAATACATCAATTGCCAAATATATCCACATTTACTGCTTGTCTCTTCATTATATCCTATTACTATTTCCAATCACCATGCCTACTTCTTGTACCCAAAGCTCTTTTCACACATTGACCTATTTGCTGGCTCCTAAATCCCGGGTCCTCAATATTAGAAGGTCACAGGGACCAAGGAGTTCTCATGAGTGAGGTAGTGCTTGTCTGAGTGATGCTGATGTCCTTGCAGGTCCTTCTTCTGGCATCATGTCTCTTGTGCATTTACACTTTACCTGTCCAGACTAGAAGTTCCCACCTGTGCTGAAATCAAAAAGAGCTGAATTGATGCAGCCACTGTTACAATCATGAGAAAAAGCAAATTGTGCGATCCATCTGAACTTTTTTTATTAAAACATTTAGTTAAAAAGCTTCACTCTTAAGTTTTCTGGTCAGTTTTATACTTATCATGGGTCATGGCTCAAGGTGACATATCCTCTCACCTCCAGGACCTGGATTTGAATTAAAATTCAGCTTGGTGATTAAACTTTCCTCTATTTGTTAAGATCTTGTAGTGAACTTGGAACCACCACCTGGAAGTTCCCCTCCAAGCCACTCACCATCCTGACTTGGAAATATATTGCCGTTCCTTCACTGTTGCTGGGTCAAAATCCTGGAACTCCCTTCCCAAAGCACTGTGGGTGTACCTACACCACATGGACTGCAGTGGTTCAAGAAGGCAGCTCACTACCACCTTTTCATGGGCAACTAGGGATGGGCAAAAATGCTGGACCAGCCAGCGAAGCCCAAATCCCATGGATGAATTTTTAAAAAGAAATAAATTGGGTCAGTTTTAATCCAGCTCCAAGTGGGTGTGAGATCACGCAGCATGGCTGAGCCAGAATTATCAATCAGAGAGGCCACAAGCATGGCTAATTTAGAAAATGGTATATTACTCTGGTCAATAGGGTATAGTGTTTAGGGGCTGTGATCAAAGTATAAAGTTAGCACAGAGAAGTGGAAGCTTTCCCTCTAACCAGGACATTTGATTCTAGACTGACCTGCATAAAAGAAAGTTTGCAATCCTGAAACATTTAAGATAAATTAATACAGTCACATAAACTGTGATTCCAAAATATACATACTAGTTTTCAATAATCAATTTTAATTGCTTCAATGTGCCAGAAGAATCTTGAATTTTTGCTAGAAAAAATGAGAAGAAAATTAACTATTGAATGTATTGAAAAAATGCTAATGTGTAATTGTTACCCTTGTGGGGCTCATTTGTCAAAGCAAATGTAGTTGTTTAGTAATCCATATCCAATTAAGCAATAATGTACGAGTCTGTGTACATTAGGTCAGAGTGGGCCTTAGTTATTGAAATGAGTATGAGACACCAAGCAGACACTTAATTAAAAGGAACTTTACTGAAAAAAAACGAGTAATGAAAAGTGTTTTAGGAGTTGTGTCAGTGACCTCAGTGTATGACAACACAGAGAATTATGAGAATCCAACCATGTTTGCCACTTTCAGCAATTACTTCATTGTGCCAATCTAAAAAGGGTGTATACATTTTTGGGAGGGCAAATTTGAATTTAAGTTTCTCCTTTCCTTATTTAACTTTTGCTTCCCTTCCACCCCTAGGAGTCCATGACCTATTTCTGGGACAAGCTGCAAGACCCTTACAAAGGTCACTCTTTGGTTGGCTTGGTGATAAAGTATCTGTGAAATTCCTATTTAAATATCTGATAATATTTTGTTTGTTACCTGACATAACCATCCCTATTGACATAAAATAGTGTCTCCTCTGACCCAGATTGAGCAACGCTATGGGAGTTTTGCTAGTAAATTATTGAAAATAAAGCCTTACATTCCCACCTTTTTGTAGTATGTGTTGTTCAGCAATGAAGGAAGATTATCTCTTCCATTTTGCATTAGAGTGAAGAGGCCAGTGATGATATTTTATTTCAGCATTCGGTATGGATCATGGTTATATAATCTGCCTGATGAACTGTAACTCACTGGCAGCTTTGAGTTGGCTTGCCTTCTGCAATGTAAAGCCTGGATGAGAAAAAAGATGTTTGTTCCTACCTCTCTGGTCATAGGCTTGTGTATCAGCACTGATATTAGCCTAGCGCTAAAAATTTCTAATCATCAATTCGTTGAATTATTGATCAGCTATGGCAAACTGAAAAAAGTAGGCAAAGAGTTTTCCAGTTGTCTCTGATCTCGCCCTGTCTCTTGCCTGATGTAACTGTTTCTTTCCTCATTTCCCTCATAGGATTCATGATTCTTGTTGTGACAGTGAAAATTTCCCTAATGTAAAAAAGATTCTCTGCTTGTGGTGTTACTTTAAAAGCCAAGTCAATCACAACACTAAGAAAGGAACATGGATAAACACCTAAAAAGAAAATTATTAAAGGCTACAGAGAAAGATCAGGGCAACAGGGCCAGAGTAAATGGTCCTGATCTGGTTCTTGAGCTAACACAGACATGATTGGCTGAATGGCTTTCTGTTGTCTCAAAACTTCAATCTAGTACTATCGTCATTTGTTGAAGTAATGTTTGGCAATCCTTGATATTTGTTTGGGCACCTACACAAACTGGTATGATCCTTTTGATGTGATCACATACAAGCTGTGCATTAACCGAGTGAAAGCCCTTTCTGGTTTGTGGAGCTCCTGGTGCGTTTTGTGGCAGTGTGAGTGCAGTCAGTAGTTTTGTGCAATTAAAACAGCTGATGCTGCAAGGAGGTTGTCTCAATTTGGCTGTTACCACCGATCTAAAAAAGCAAATATCTGCCCTGGCAAATTGTGCACTGGTCACTTCCTCACCATAATTGTGAACTGCCAACTGTGAGATGGATCAGATGTCCCTGGTAACAATATAGAAGGTTTCTGAGCTAAAGGAGTTCAGAATGGTGGTCAACTTTATAGCTACTGGAATGACCCTCTGCCCCATCAGGCAGCAAATCTCCCTATAGGAGGCTGTAGAGATCAGCACCAACCTCCCTTGAGAAACATAGTCTTCTCATGGATTGTTGCCATGTAGACCAGTCATTCACCTTTAGCTTACAGACTTTGTTAGGTTATAACAACTTCTGTGAACAGGCCAATTCACTTGCCACCTTTACAGTGCCAAAATAAAAAGAAGGCCTTGCATTTATGTAGCGACTTTCCTGACCTCAGGACATCCCAAAGTCTTGAGTGAAATGACATGAGTGAAATATTTTTGAATTGTAGTTATTGTTGTTAAACAGGAAATGCATCAGCAAATTTGTGCACAGCAAGGCCCCAAACCAATGTGACTATAAGCAGATAATTTGTTTTTGTTGATTGGGAGTTAAATATTGGCCAAGACACCGGGGATAACTCTCCTGCTCTTCTTTAAAATAGTGCCTTGGGATCTTTTATATCCACCTGAGAAGGCAGGCAGGGCCTCAGCTTAATACCTCAACTGAAAATGGCACTTTTGACAGGGCAGCACACTTCCTCAGTGCTATTGTCAGCCTAGATTTTTTTGTTCCAGTACTGCACGTGACACTTGAACCCACAAGCCGACTGACTAAGAGGAAAGCGTGCTACCAACTGAGCCACAGCTGTTCCTTTGTCTGGCTATTCAGGCCCCTGCTGCTTCTGCTGTTATTTTTGCTACTTTGCTTTTCATCTTTTACTCCACCAGTACAATGTGACATGAGTGACAGCCATTAGAAGCTCTCATTGCTTACTGAGGGTGGGTGAACAAAATAAAGTATGACAAAGAAACAACATTCAAAATGTCAAAGCACCCAACAAGCTCAGTAACACACAGATATCACTAGTCTGAGCACCTGGAGCTCACTTAAAGTGCTGCTGCTTCAGTGACCAATCTTGCCTGGTTTCACCTCATTTGATGCAACTTCTCTCTTTCGCTGCTCAGGTTGCATTGCTGTTTTAATGAATTGGTCTGATTTGTAAGCCATTATGAGACTCCTGCCTGCCAATAGCAGGACACTCAGCCAACTGGATAGTGTTAAAATGGCACCAGGTTTACAGTAAGCAGTCAGTGAGTACATCTGCCCAGCTTTTACCCCTCACATGTCCCATGCCTTCCTGCCTCGAGTTGGGTTTAAAAGTTCCCGAGTTGTTTCATTATGTGAGCATCTGCACATGCTCATTGTGATGATAATAATGCACAGCCATTCTGGCTCTTTTCCATTCCCATGACTAAGACAGTGCCTTTTGAAAGCATTCTTTCTCCATGACTGACTGCGATTCAGGTCTATGCTGCAGCTTCTAAACAGATAATAGCACGTCTTGAAGAACAGAAAGCCCTAGCTTACAAGGGAGACTTTTTTGCAAAGTAGTGAGAGTGACCCATATCAAAGGATATGCAAACAAACCAATTTTTAAAGTTTAGAAATTCTGCACAGGGCCAAAGTTTAATGCCTCACCTGAAAGATGGCACCTCTAACAATGCAGCACTTCCTCAGTACTGCACTGGACTGTCAGCTAGATTTTTGTGCTTAAAGTAGGAGGAATGAGGAGAGGCTATATAAAATGAGCGGTATAGCTCTATCGTGGGTGCAGGAACAGGGCAGGCTGAGAAAGTGCGCAGAAAGCATAGCAGGGCAGGTTGAGAAAGTGGTTTAATAAAGCATACAGGATCCCAAGCTTTATAAATTGGGCACAGAATACAAAAGCAAAAATGTTATAATAAACCTGTCAACAACACTGGTTTGGCCTTAACTGGGGCATGGCATCCACTTTTGGGCACCACGCTTCAGGAAGGCATTAGAGATGATGCTGGGAAAATTCTCCAGAATGCTTCCCAAGATGAGGAACTTCAGTTACATGGACAGGCTGAAGAGCTGAGCCTTTTCTTTTTGTTGTTGAGAAGATTAAGAGGAGATTTAATAAAGGTATCCAAAATCATGAGGGGTCTGGGCAGAGTAGATAGGGAGGAATAGATATGAATGTTCCCACTGGCATTGAAAGAAGGATTGAAAATCATGCAGAGGGCACCATGCATAAGGTTCTTGTAAAAAGAAGCAACAACAAAATGAGTAAAAGCTTTTTACACAGTGAGTGGTTTGGTTCTGAAATGTGCTGCCTGAGAATTTGTTGAAGGACGATTCAAACGATGCCTTAGTGCCAAGCAATGACCATCTCCAACAAGAGAGAATCTAACCATAGCCGCTTGACATTCATTGTCATTACCATTGCTGAATCCCCCACTATTAACATCCTGGGGGTTACCAATCACCAGAAACTGAACTGGACTAGCCATACAAATATTGTGGCTATAAGAGCAGGTCAGAGGCCAGGAATCCTGTGGCAAGTAACTCACTTTCTGACTCCCCAAAGCCTGTCCACTATCCACAAGGCACAAGTCAAGAGTGTGATGGAATACTGCCCACTTGCCTGGATGAGTGCAACTTCAACCACACTCAAGAAGCCCCACACCATCCAGGACAAACCAATCCGCTTGATTGGCACCCCATCCACAAATATTCACTCCCTCCACCACTGGCACACAGTGGCAGCAATGTGTACCATCTAAAAAATGCACTGCAAGACCACACCAAGGCTCCTTAGGCAGTACCTTCCATATCCATGGCCTCTACAATCTGGAAGGACAAGGGCAGCAGACACGTGGGAACACCACCACCTGAAAGTTCCCCTCCAAGCCACTCACCATCCTGACTTGGAACTATATTGCCGTTCCTTCACTATTGCTGGGTCAAAATCCTGAAAACCCTCCCTAACAGCACTGCGGGTGTAGCTACACAGTGGATGTAGCTACACCACATGGACTGCAGCAATTCAAGAAGGCAGTTCACCACTACCTTCTCAACGGCAATGAGGGATGGGCAATAAATGTTGGCCTAGCCAGTGACGCCCACATCCTGCCAATGAATTAACAAAAAGAGAATTGGCTCATTATCTGAAGAGGAAAAAAATGTAGGGGAGAATTTTGCCCATGTCGGGCAGGCTGCCTGCAATCGGAACTGCGCCACCATTTTACATGGGCTGGCCAATTAAGGCCCACACAGCATACTTCACGGCTCCTGTGCATAGCGGAAAGGCTGCTCGCAATGGATGGGTGAAGGGTTCTGCAGAGGGGTAATGTTGGTCCAGAGAGTTGGCCATTGGGGCAGGCCAGGACGGAGGGTAGGCCAGCACGGCAGTGTGCCCCTCATTTTTCAGACAAGTGCCTAGTGCCCTCCTGGGGGAGGTGGCAGCACGGTGGGAGGTCCTTCTTCCAAGGGACAGGAGGAGGAGGCCCCCCCACCTGACCAAACATGCCTGAGAGGAGTTGGCTAAAAGTGTTAGACCCCATGATATGGTGCGGCGTACATGACTCCAGTACCGCAAAAGGTTCAATGATCTCTTGTGCTCGGGAAGGGTGAGTACCATGTTGTCTCAAGTTACTTAATGCAGCCGTCACCCTTTCCCCCAGCAGAGATTGCCTATGCCCAGTTCACCCTGAGAGGATTGAGCTAGGGTGTATTCGGCATCTGCAGCATGTGTGATACTGACACCCAGAGTACAGAATGGGATTGAAAGTCAAGGGTCTGCATCTAGGCAGAGTGCTGGAACTGCAAAGCATGTCAAAGTCAGGGTGCTAACATGATAGGAGGGGAGCTTCCAGCTGGCAGAGCGCCAATCCATCTTCTGGTGTTGGCATTCCACGTGCTTGTGCTACCTTGTGGTGCCACATGTGAAGGAGGCAGCATTTGGGCAATGGGGATGGGGGTCGACCCTGGCTTGTTTGGGTGAGAGTGCGGCAGCTGCAGGGTGACGAAGAACTGGAGCCCTGCAATGTCCCACCCTGGTGGGGTGGCAGGGATGCAATGGAAATTCAGGTGCAGGCTGGACTAATCAATGCTCCTCTCTCCTTTTCAGGAAAGGACTGCGCACAATGTGTCAGAACGAATGCGGACTCGTGGAGGGCAGGCCCAGTCGGCTATCCTTACGGCTTTTGAGCAGCAGGCCGTGGATCTTGAGAGGCGCCATGCCCCCAGGTCCACCGGTGGAAGTGAGGCTGGGGTGCCACAGGGAGATATGTTTGGTGAGCACTCAGGTCACCATGTGTATCACAGAAGCCATGGCACTGCTGAATGCTCTGTGATTGAAGTTAGCAACAGGGGTTTACCCTTGATTTTGGAAGGGTGAACACATAATGATCCGGGGGAGCGGCATGCAAGTTGACATTGTCTGCACTGTAACTATTCAAAATTTCCTTTTACTTCCTTTCAGCATCACTGGAGCAGGGCCAGGAGGAGGAGACAGAGGGCCCACCTCTGACCCCTGAAGCCCCCGAGCAAATGCACTCTCCAGCCTCACACCATCTCAGCCAGGCAAGCACCAGTGCAGATACTAGCACCTTGGTGGGAATTAGATATTCGGTTAGTGTCCTGGGGCACGGTGGTGAGGGCACTTCACACTCGGTTGAGGTGTGGGCAGAGACAGAGTGCACCCAGGGCGCCGGCAGTCGGAGGACTGCTGGGGATCAGGTACATGCTTGGTTGGTGGCCGATGATGTGCCATTGGAGTCATCCGTGAGGCAGCGAATGCTGGAAGTACAGCAAGTGCTTTGGATCTGGAATGCACTGCCTTAGTGTGTGGTGGAGATTCATTTGCAGTTTTCAAAAGGGAACTGGGTAATTATTTGAAGAGAAAAGACCTTACAAGGGAAATGGTGGAGCAGTGAGACTAGCTGAGTTGCTGTTGCAGGGTACTGACACAGAGACAATGTACTGAATGGCTTCTTTCTGTGCTGTAATCATTCTATGATTCTAGAATAGATACATTCAAGGAAATTGATAAACACATGAGAAAGAAAGAAGCTGAAGGTTACCCTGATAGTGTGATCATGAAAGGTGGGAGCAGGCTTGTGTGGAACATAAAACACCAACATAGATGAAGTGGGCCAAATGGCCTGTTTCTGTGATGTAAATTCCACGTAAAGCTACCAGCAGGGAATACAAACATGATACTGCGTTTCACATCCTCAGGCTGAAACAGCTAAGGAATCAGTGGGCAAACGCAGCAGGATGTTTGGGGATATTGAAGCTGCTTTAGATCCTGTGAACCTTGAGTCTCAAAGACCCTGAAATGCCAGTTTATGAGCAAGCTATGTGCAAGGAGTTGTAAAGTCTGTTTTTTTTTACAGCCAGGGAGCTGTACAGGAGGGTTACTGCTGCTGCTGTCGCTACTGCATATTGACTCAAAGACATTCAGCAGCAGCAGCGTGAGCCTGGAACTCTAGGCCCAGCCTTCTTCCCCCAACCTCTTAACCTATCCAGGCTCCAGATTAACAACCACACAATGAACTCTGGACATTAGTCAACTCTTACCATCCGGCCTGAACTTAAACTCCAGGAACTTGTGGCCAAGCTTGCCCAACGTAATAATGCACACAGAATTCACTTGACATGGTCCCCGTGCTGGCCGCCTCTGTGTCTCAAGTCATTCAGCCCCATGTGGTTGCGAGAGGATTTCCCTCTAGTTTTGACTGTTGCCATCAATGAGCCAAATCGCCCTGCATGTGTTACTCCCGGAAACAAGTAGCTTCAATATTGGAGGATTAAAATCAGCACCAATTAATGGAGTGGATTCCTCTGAGATTAGTAGAAAAGAAAATCAAGTGGAGAGTATAACAGATGGCCAGTCAGCAAAGGAGAGTTAACCGTCAGTGGTGAATGTTAAAGCCTTTAAATAGGAGGTGCCAGAGTCGTGCCTGGATGTGCTCTAGCAGTATTACGCTTCTGCTGCCAACCCCCGCACCACCACCCCCCCACTCCCCCGGAAAAAAAACATCCCCCTCCCCAACTTCCAACCTCTCCAGCAGCAGTGCAGCAATGACAACCAACCTCAAAAAAAAAATCAGAGCCTGAAAGCTCTGATTTTTTTTTTAAAGCCTGTCTGTCAGGTTCTGAGCTCTGGTTGCTCAGTGTTGATGACGAGAACTCAGTTTAAAACACCAAGTTCAGGGCCCCCTGGGCCCTGGTGTTTGGACCATCTCCTGAGCCCTGGTTGGAGGTGCTGGACCGGTGCTTTGGTGCACTCCAGCAGCACTACACCTCTGGCTGAGACTATTCTATGATTCTAGGTCTTGGGAGTGGGACTTGAACCAACAAATCTTCCAACTCAGAGGTGAGATTATTATCGATTGAGCAAAGGGGAGTGTGATATCACAGAGGAAGGAGAGCATTGTGGTGTTACAAAGCCAAGTGCCAGCTTTGAATGACTATACCAGAACATGGTGACATGTGTATCTTCCTTCAGACAACTGCGTATGATGTGGTTCCTGGGAGGAAAATTAATGAAAAATATTAACAGCACCACCTGCTGTGATTTAGGAAAAAACGCATAGATATAAAAATGTATATGGAACCTACTGAATTGCCAAATAATTCTAACAGATAGAGTAAGCCATATGTTCACAATTCTAGATATCTCTGAATCATCCTTTGCAAGCAGAATTGAGGTGGAGAGATTAAAAGGTGTGTGAAATGAACTATTATTACGATTCTAAAGTGGCTTTGAAATTACCAGAGCTCTGAAGCTCAAAGGGTCTTGACTGCTCAATGCTGTTGGTTTTTTTCCCTCTTTCTGTCATAAATCAGCTTGTCGTGCTCCTGGCCATTTGATACTGTGTATTTCCTTTAATTTACAACACTCAGAATCTATTGACAATGAATCCATAGGGGTTGGAGGTTAATTTCTTATCAATATGGCATCAGCAGGCCATTAGTCATAGAGTGAAGGCAGTAAGAGCAAAAAGAAACAAGGATAGATCCCCTTCTACCAGACACTGTGGGGATGCAGTGCTCATTTTATTAGGCTATCACCACTCTAAAGCACATTTCACCTAAGTGTGTTCATACTAGATAAGGGTACAATTTGTTTAAGTGGATAAAATTTTGAAAGCAAAGCTCATTTCCTGTCTAAATTAATTATATTCCTATTGTTGTAGTATATATTGTCTGTAACATTTGTGTTTTAAATGTACTTCAATAAACTTTTCCCCTTTTTTATTGCTTTAAAAATGTAGGTCCCCCCCCCCCACCCAACAGAGTTATAGGAAATAACCACTGCTGTTACACTTAACTATTATTATTGGAGTTATGCTGACATCTGCTGAACTCTAGTGTCAAAGTGAAGTGTACAGCTGCAGTGGTGTTTCAATCTCCTTCATGCTGGCAAAGAAGAGACCGCTGCTAAGTGCTGATTTTATCAGTCTCCCATTGTGCCAGCTGCAACATAACTGCTTGGAAGCAGATTTTAGAAAACAATTAAACTTACCAATATTTTAAGGGAAGAAATGGAGAATTTAAAAAAAAAAGCCCTTGGATATAACCAAGATTCTGTTGTAAGCGTTGGTTCTCACTCTGGCTCAGACATTTTACACACTGATGGAAGATGAGTTGCACTTAGCAATGCTCTAGATTGGTATTCACACCAAACATTTTTGGGTAAGCATATTTGAATGTCCATTGGAGTATTGTTAAGCATCAAAATCCGTGTTCCTTGTAAAATAGGAGTGATGAATTGGGTGCATAAAAGATAGCAGCATTAACAAAGTTAGTTCTGGAGTGAACAGACATTCTGGGGCGAAATGCAGAGATGATGCTGGTGAACTGGCAAGTGACTTCAAGGGGTCAGTGGTGGTTTTGGGGAGTGAGATTGGAAGGAGAAAAAAGATCAGGGAAGAAATTGAGTGCTGTACGTTAATGGCAGATAACCTACCAAAAAAGTGACTAATGCCTTGTGAATGTAGGAGACACAGGCACTAATGCTAACACTCTCAGTCCCAGGATTGTGGAGCAGTGCTGCAACGAGTTCAATGGCCTGACACATGAGTTTCAGCATACTGCAGAGCCTGTCCCCATTTCTCTTGGTAGCACATATATTCCTAAAAGACCCTGATGGTTCTCTTGATGACCATTCTTGTAGATGCATGTGCCTCACTGCAGCATTCCTCTGCTGTTGTGCAGGCCACTCTCACTGGAGTCGAACAGTACACTTTTCACCCACAAGTCATCTGGTGATATGATTTTCTTTCCTAAGGAGATCAAAGCAGGTGTCAGATTTTTGATTAGATTGAGGTTTTGGGAGGTATAACTTGTACACCTGAATCTAATCTTAAATCAATTTACCAATCGTTATCTTAAAGTTCTTTTTCGAGGTTTTAAGCATAATAGGTTGATCATGAGACCTCAGTGGTGAAATTAGAAGGTTTATTTGAAGATGGAATAATAAAGTAATACATAAGGCTACTGATACAAAAGTTATAGACTGAATAAATTCTAATTAAGGAATATAGTATAGAAGGTGAAGTTTAAATATTTAACTAACTCAATTCTTTCCAACTCACAAATGACACAATCTGCAGATTTAAGCGAACATTAGAGAGATCAGCTCTTTGAATTTGCCACCCTTCCCCGATAGATGCCATATAAGGACATGTCTACATGACACTGGCTAACAAAGACATCTCTCGGAACCTCCACTTTTAACCTTTAAATTGCCATTACCTCATCTCAAATTGGGCCTGTTATAACTTGACAATTGGTCAATTTGAATACTGAATTATTCTCATTGGATTTAGCCACCTATGTAAATTGTCCCATTAGAAGACACAATGGAACAGTTCACAGTGTTTCCTCTATCTGATTCTGTACAAGTCCCCATTCATTAATGGGTTCTTTTCTAAACTTTACCCAGGGGGCCGTGGAGGTTCCTGCTAGCACAACATCTAATTGCACGTTCTTTCCCACGAACAGAAATCACAATGGCTAATTAATACATTTTAAAGCAAGCCTATAGACCTTTGAATATAACCTAACCTTATTATTACAACAAAAACAAAAATACCTGGAAAAACTCAGCAGGTCTGACAGCATTTGTGTAGAGGGATACAGTTGACGTTTTGAGTCCATATGACCTTTCATCAGAACTAAAAGATATAGAAATGAGATGAAATATAAGCTGGTAGAGGGGGGTGGGACAGGTAGAGCTCAATAGGGGCCTAGTGATAGGTGGAGGCCAAGAAGAGACTGCCAAAGATGTCATAGACAAAAGGACAAAAGGGAGTTGATGGTGGTGATATTATCTAAAAGAAATACAACTACTAATACTAATAATTAAGACAACTAATTAATTATCAATTCTTCAATTATAGCTTAATTGAGGCACACAACTTAGTCAATCAACTGTTTCTGAAAAAAATCATATGGACTCGAAACATTAACTCTTGTTTCTCATTCCACAGAGGCTGCCAGACCTGAGTTTTTCCAGCATTTTCTGTTTTTGTTTCAGATTTCCAGCATCCACAGTATTTTGCTTTTATCTAATTGTTTCTGTTATGCAGTAATTCTTGATTAATGAATTTGAGTAATTGTGAAGTACAGAATACAAAACAGCTCCTTTAGCCCAATGTTAGTCTCAAAATGTCTTCTTGACCTTAGTTTGCTACAGTGGGTATAATATGAAAATAATCTAAAAATGGTCAAGTTACACTAAAAATCTAAATGCCCAGGTCTACTTACACAGGTTAAGTTTTGAAGTAAGAATTCATTTGTGACTATTTGCAGCACATGTGTTGTGCTCTACTTAACTCACAATCTGTACATTTCTATTGAGAAGGTTAAGGGGTTTTCTGAGGAGCTTACAGACTATTTTAGATATCTATTGCATTTCTATGACTTGGGAATGCCCATATCACTGGCCCTATTTCACTGCTGCCTAGCTCTGATATTAAAGGTGACAAATTCTCCAGCTCTCCAGTAAATTGTGCCAATGACCCAATGAATGCTTACTCATACCGCAGCCTGGCTGGTATTACATGTGTCCACTCTAGCTGCCTGAAATGAGCTTATACCATGAAAATTGAACATGGCTGTCACCTGCATAGCCACAGAGACAGCAATGTGGACAGATGACGGTGACTGCAGTTCCTCAGGCAGCAGCTTGTGGAGCTGCTTCATAGCCGCTTTAGGGGAGCGTGTTGTTCTTAAACACACTGCCTCACTAAGATCCTATATTACCTGTAAAGCATATATATTTGGGAGATCAGGGGGAGTAAAATGCGGTGCGGTCCAATTCCCTTAATTATCACCTGAATCGCCTTAGTTCCATCATGTGCTGCTCCCATTCCTTTTCCATGGTATTGGCACACTAGGGTAAGACCATAAGGAGTACCTGAGATATCTCAACATGGGTTGGGGGGAGGAGATGAGAGGGTGGGACATAGGTTAAAAATCTCCTCCTGGTCTCACACAAGCAAGGGCAGGTCACTGTAGACAGAATGCCAAAATAACCCATTCAATTATCAGCTGCAGAAATCACCAGTGAAACTCTCCACATTGTTCAAACTCAAAGTGCCTCATTTTGAGCTCTCCTGGCTGATCCTGGCAACAGCTGTGTCTTATCATTCTCAGTTTAATATAGTGCAAGGACAGTTTGAGTGTTAAAATGGGAAACTCAAAACTGCAATACTGCAGGCCCTCACGATATGTAAATTAGCTCACTGGGGTCTCTGCCTGCAGATCACAAGAATGACCATGAAGCATGAAAGGTGGATCTTGGGGTTGAAATCCAGTGTAAGTGGCTTCCATCCAGTTTTACAACAACAACTTATATTTATTTAACACCTCTAATGTAATAAAACATCCCAAGGCATTTCACAAGAGCGCTATCAAACAAAATATGATACCAAGCCACATAAGGGGATATTAGGTCAGATGACCAAAAGCTTACCAAAGAGGTAGGTTTTAAGGAGTGTCATAGAGGAGGAAAGTGAGGTGGAGAGGTATAGAGAAGGAATGCCAAAGGTTGGGACCTATACAACTGAAGGCACGGCTATCAATGGTGGAGCAATTATAATTGTGATTACACAATGCTAGAATTAGAGGAGCGCAGATATCTTGGTGGATTGTAAGGCTGGAGGAGATTACAGAGATAGGGGTGGGCGAGGCCATGGAGGGATTTGAAAACAGGGATGAGAATTTGAAAGACAACTTGTTGCCTGACCACGATCCTACATAGGTCCACAAGCATAGGGGTGAGAGGGAGGTGGTGGCATAGTGGGATTGTTGCTGGGCTAGTAACTCAGAGACCCAGGGAAATTCTCTGGGGGCCTGGATTCAAATCCCACCATGGCAGATGGTGAAATTTGAATTCAATTAAAATCTGGAACTAAAAATCTAATGATGACCATGAAACCATAGTTGATTGTTGTAAAAGCCCATCTGGTTCACTAATGTCCTTTAGGGAAGGAAATCTGCTGTTCTGTGACTCCAGACCCATAGCACTGTAGCTGACTCTTAACTGCCAAGCTACTCAGTTATATTAATCTGCTAAAAAGTCTCAAAGGAATGGAACTGGATGCACCTTGGCATCGACCTAGGCACTGGAAAAGGCCACGTTAAACTCAGCCCTGTCAACCCTGCAAAGTCCTCCTTATTGGGTCTAGTGCTAAAATTGGGAGAGCTGTCTCACAGACTAATGAAGCAACAGCCTGACATAGTCATGCTCATGGAAACTTACAGCCAATGTCTCAGACACCACCATCACCATCCAGTGAGGTATGGCATGTGTATACCATCACAGATGGTAAAGCACACCAGGTCATTTGAAGGAATGCTCAGCTAAGATGGCAGAGATTTCAGTGCTGCTTCTCATCAATGTTGGTGCAAATATTGAGCAACAAACCCTATCAATGGAATTTTTTGCAACTTTCTTCCACTCCTGAGACAATATCAAGCTTACAACAGCTCGATTATTCCATTTTGGGAATGATCACAGTTCCAGTGCACTACAAAAATCTCACCCTTGACAGGTTTACTTTCTATGTAGCTAAAGGCAAAAACCTCATGGAGGTAAATACTTTCGACAGGCTTGACCCCACCAGAGCACATATTAATGTGATTGATAACACTGATAATGTACAATGGTATCCTTTCTTATTTGCCAGATTTGGGGAGATTAAGGGGTACAATCATGCTCCTCACGTCAGCACATCAGTTCTGCCATTTTCACAAAATTTGAGATGGTAGCCATTTGCATTTTGTGCCATAGTATCACAGGAGCTGAAAAAACTTGAAGCAGACGGTCCTCTCCCTGGCTGGATTGAAGAAACAGTGAAAAAAATCAACGAAGGGTGATGTCAGAGGAAACTCATAAGTTGATTGGTCAGCAAGTCCTTAGGGCAAGAGACTGTGTATAAATAGTCGGGTTAGTTCACTAGTTTGAAGAAAGGTCTATAAACTTCTGAAAAAGAAAGAAAAAGTAAAACTTTAAACTTCACAACTCAGGTAATTGTACAGTATTATTATTACTGGTAAGGTTCATTGGCAGTAATAAAGCTTATCGGGAGCTGTAACTCTTTTGAGTACAAACCTGTTTCCATCTGTTTCAGATGAAGTTATATTGTTTCAGAGTTTGCCATTGTGAGATTTGAACTCTTGATCTTGGGGTTACAAACCCAGTACTGTAACCACTTGGCTATTTAGGCCAAGCCTATTGGGAGCTGTAAGAGTTACAAATTATAAATTAACTAATTAGAAACAATTAATTAAACAATTTTAATGTGTTTGCTTAACTTCCGATGTTGTTAGGAGAGTTTAAACTAGAATGGCAGGGGGATGAGAAGTTGTGGGCAGATTCAGACAGGACAAACCCAGAGCAGGGAGCAGGAGATGGAAAACTACTGAGTGACTCGGCAAGATAGAAGAAATAAAGGTTAAAAAGTGTACAGCACAGGAATTTGGTAGTGTTGAAAGGTATAAGCTTAAATGTAATGAGTATAGCAAACAAAGCCGATGAACTGAGGGTACAGATAGACATGAGGCAGCATGAAATCGTTGCTATATGGAAACTTGGCTTAAAGAAGGGCAAAATTGGCAGTTCAACATCTCTGGATATAGGGTGTTCAGAGAGGATAGCAAGGGGGCTAAAAAAGGTGAAGGTATAGCATTATTGGTTAAAGAATCAATCAGGACATTCTTTTGGGGAAGGGTGAACAGCCAGAGACCATGGTCCATAGTGGGATCAATGACATATGTAAGAAAAGGGATGAGGTCCTGAAAGCTGATTTTAAGGAGTTAGGAAACAAGTTTAAAAAGCAGGACTTCAAGAGTAGTAATCTCAGGACTACTCCCAGTGCCACATGCTAGTGAGCATAAGAATAGGAAGATTGAGCAGTTCAACATGTGGCTGGAGAAATAAAGTAGGAGGGAGGGCTTGAGATTTCTGAAGCATTTGGACCAGTTCTGGAGCAGGTGAGATCAGTACAAAAAGGATGGGTTACACCTTAACAGGACTGGGACTTATGTCCTCACGGGGAGGTTTGCTGGTGCTTTTGGGGAGGGTTTAAACTAGATTGGCAGGGGGGTGGGAACTTGAATGGAAATTCAGAGTGCAGAGGAGGAAGCTGGCAGTGGGAAGTAGAGAAGTATTAACTGATCTGGGGGATATATCAGAGAGTATTGTCATGATAAATAGTGTACTTGGAGAGCTTGATAGAATTAGAGTAGGCAATAGTAAGTCATTAGATGGGGTCAGAGTAAGGGAGAAAGTAAAAAAGCCTAAATCAGGGTTTATGTGAATGCATGGAGTGCGGTTAATAAGATTGGAGAACTAGAGGCACAGGTTGACATGTGGAATTATATTATTGCTACAACAGAGACCTGGCTCAAAGAAGGACAGGACTGGTCATTAATATTCCTGGGTACAAGGTGTATAGAAGAGACAGGAAAGGAAGAAAAGGTGGTTAGGAGTTTTTTTGGTGGGGTGGGGGTGGGGGGGGGGGTGTTGAGGGGGGCGGTGTGGGTGGTAGTGGCAGTATTGATTAAAGATGGCATTACAGTAATGGAGAGAGAGGATGTTCCAGATGGGCCAAGGACGGAATCTCTCTGGCTAGAGGCAAGGAATGAAAAAGGTGCAATAACATTGATCGGTCTAGTATATAGACCACCAATTAGTGGAAGGGGGGTAGGGAAACAAATTTGCAAAGAAATTACAGAGAGGTGCAAGAATTATAGAGTAATGGGGGACTTCAATTATCCAAGTATAGGAATAGTGCAGAGGGATAAGAGGGGCGAGAGTTCTTGAAACCTGGAATGCATTCAAGATAATCTTCTGCAGCAATATGTTTCTGGTCCAATGAGAGGGCAGGCACTCTGAGTTCTGGGGAATGAGTTGGCCCAAGTGGATCAAATATCAGTGGGAGAGCATTTAGAGGACAGTGATCATTGTATCATAAGGTTTAGGTTGGAAAAGGACAAGGAACAATCCAAAGCAGGGATAATTAATTGGGGGAAAGCCAACTTCAATGAGATGAGAATGCACCTAAGTCAAGTGAGTTAGAATCAAATGTTGGCAGAAAAGACACTGGCTGAATAATGGGCCACCCTCACAGAAACAGTATTGCAGGCGATGTCAAGGTATATTCCCTTGAAAGGGAAGGGTAGGACAAATAAATCCAGAGCGTCTTGGAAGACAAGAGAGATAGAGGTGAGGGTGCAAAGGAAGAAGTGCACGTATGACAGATGTCAGGTAGAAAATACAATGGGCAATCAGGCTGAATACAAATGGACCAGAGGGGAAGTGAAAAAACTAATAAGAAAAGCAAGGAGGGAACATGAAAAGAGACTGGCAGCTCACATAAAATACAATCCCGAGGTTTTCTTGTAATGATTTGACAGAGCAGACAGGTTTCAACATGAAACAGATAAACTTTATTACAGAAAGCTTTTCAGGTGCTGCATACTCAATCAGGACTTATGTCTGGAAGCCCCGTCCCCTTGGATTGCCCACATTTAGGGCTCATTGGTTGGCGCCTCCAAGAACATGGAGATAGACAGCAGGAGAGGCTATACCTTCAGGTACTACATTTCCTCCCCCTTTGGATTTTTTTACAATTTCTATTTACAGAGGATATTTGAATATCCAACAACATATACAAATATGCAACTTCAGATGATTATCATGAAGCTATTAATATTTTGGAATATTATATTCCAAATTATATAATATTAAATTATATAATATTATATAATTATATTATATAATATAATGGAATTATATAATATTTTGGAAAATAATTTTCTTTTACAACAGAGGTTTAGTCTGTGGGTCTGTCTTAATTGGATTAAAGCCAGATAGTCTGGGTGCTTTAATATGTACTAGTTTTGGTATGTAAGAGAGATAGAGTGTATTTGCATTTTTTTTCGAATAGCGCATTCAAGAAGTGGGGTGAAAATTGATGCCTTTCAAGCAACTACCAAGCAATATGTTTATATTACTAATAAAATTGGTTATTATGAAAGGGGTTTAATTGTTAAAAAGTGAAGTTCAAAGAAGTTATTGGTACAATGAGAATTAACATTCAATGGGGCCGGTAAGTATAACTTCAGTAGTTTTCAGGTGAGCAGGCAGAGACAATGTAAGATCAAAAGGCAGCTGTAAGCCTCCAACTAGTTCAACTAGCTCCATATTGAAAAGAACCTCGTTTTGAATTCATAAGGGGAAAATGCTTTGCCTGGTGTTTGGTTAAGCCTATGGGTTGCTGTTGCCTTAATGGAGATTAGTTTGGGAATTTGTTAAAAGCTATGATAGTAGTAATTTGTAGCCAAGTGTACATATATATTTAACCTGTGTAAATTAATAAAATGTTTCATTTATTTTAAAGTAAAACCTTGGCAACTAGTGGTCTGATACCTGAGTTTAGAGTTGCATCTCAGACATAACACTTAAAATTATTGGTTATGACAGTTGTTTAATGTTGTTCTCTGGGATTTTTAAAAATAACTCCCTTTTACCAACTGTATTAGTCATAATATGATTAAAGATTAAATCTCTGAAGTGCTCTCCTTATTCGGTTAGAGGTGTGTAGCTCTACCACTTGAGTTTCCTCCATGGGATTGACATGATCAGGAACTGCAGCATGAGATACGTCATTAGGAAATGGCAGTTCTGGGTTTGGCAACTCTACAGAGACATCGGAAATGCCTACTCTAGGGTGATCTGTCACTTCAGGGTTTGATGGTTCGATGTTAATCACAGGCGGAATAGTTGGTTGTTGGAATGTCTCTATCATAAATATGGTCCATGTGTTTTCGAACAATTCTGTCTTCTACTTCCACCTGAAAAGATAAGGGGCCAATCTCTAAGTCAATGGTTACAGGAACCTGCAAGGGTTTCCACTTCTGAAATTTTGCATGAATACAGTATCTCCTATACTGAATGTGAAAGCCTTGCTGCAAATATCGTTATTCAATTTTTGATTATGCTGATTCCTCTCTACCTTCCTCTCTAAGCTTGGAAAGGCCAGACTTAACCTTGTACATAGGCGGCATTTCATCAATAATTCAGTCGGTGTTGGACCCATAGTCGAATGTGATGTTTATGATAACTGAGAAGAAAGCGGGAAAGTCAAGATTCTAGAGTACCTTCTGATAACCGCTTCATACCGGACTTGAAAGTTTGCGCTAGGCTAAACCATTTGATGAGGGTTGATAAGCGGCTGTTTTAATATGTCTGATTCCATTAAGTTCATGAATCTCTGAAACGCTCTACTGGTAAAGACTGTACCGTTATCAGAAACAAAGATTTCTGGTAGGCCATGTATGTTAAAACAATGACACAGCTTCTCAATTGCTGTACTCAATGTTGGCGATTTTACTACTCATACAACCATCCATTTAGAATGTGCATCTATGATCAGCAAAAACATGGTACCTAAGAATGGTTCCACATGCTCAATATGTTACCCAACCCAGGGTTGACCAGGCCACTCCCACGGATGCAGTGGCACTAAAACAGGCAACTTTTGTTGTTGCTGACAATAGAGACAGTGCTTGACCATGCTTTCAATGTCACTGTCAATGCCTGGCCACCAGACATAGCTTCGCGTAAGCATTTTCACCTTTGATATGCCTGGATGTGCACTGTGAAGCTCTGAAAAGAATGGCTCTCTTCCTTGCGAAGGGATGACAACTCTTGATTCCCACAACAGAATTCTATCTTGACAACTTAACTCTGTTTTTCTGGCATGGAATGACCTCATCTCTTCAGATACAGGGGAATTTGACCACCCTTGCAAAACATGGTGTTTAACTTTCGACAAAATTGTATCTCTGTTCATCCAATTTCTAATTTCCTTCTCACACACAGGTGAAGAATCCAAGAAATTCAATATGAGTACAACTGCTTGTGGCAAAAGAGAATGTACAATGCTATCTGGTAATGGGAGACAACTAAGTACACCACATTTGCAATATGTAAGCCAGGACAGTACATAAAAGTATACTCATATGCAGATAATATCAGAGCCCAACGTTGTATTCTTGCTGAGGTTATTGGTGGAATGGCCTTATCCTCACTGAATAAACCCATTACTGGTTTATGGCTTGACACAATGATGAAATGTTGTCCACGTAGGCACTGGTGGAATGTCTTCACTCCGAATACCACCAATAGACTTTGCTTTTCTAGCTGGGAATAACCCTTCTCGGCTCTGGAGAGGGCTCTTGAGACGTAGCCAATGGGCCTCTCTGGTCCATTTTCCATTCTATGTGACAACACAGCTCCTACACCATAAGGAGAAGCATTACATGTTAATACCATTTCTTTCGTTGGGCCATAGTGTACCAATGTACATGACAAATGCAACAGTTTCTTTACTTTCACAAAGGCTTCTTTCTGTTGTGATTCCAATGCTGATTCTTTTTTAACAACAAGTGTAATGGTGCCAACACAGTTGGTAAGTTAGGCAAAAAGCGGCTACAGTAGTTGTTCATAACCAGGAAGGACTTGAGTTTGGTTACATTGGATGGTGAGGGTCCAACTTCAGACATCTCGATCCACCCCACACACTCTGGCTGGAAATATACTGGCCAAAATTATGACTGACTGTAACTTTTGCATGCCTCTGACCATTCTTAAGTTGTCACCACCATCCAACAAGAATGTCAGATGAAAGCAGACGAAATCACCAAGCAACAAAGTAAAGCAAAAACGTACTTTGATGAGTGAACATTTGCAAGGAAAACACAATTTGAAGTTGGAGATGAAGTTCACATCAAACGGCCAAATTGCGATCATAAACTTGCATCATCTCTACTAGGACCAAAGTGATCAAATGGTTGCTTGGTAACAATGTTTATCTGTTGGATGACAACGCCAAGTGGAACATGAGATGCTTGATAGCAAGCAGATCAGGATATTTTGAGGACAGAGATTATGGGGACACATTTCCTTTTCTGATGAGTGACTGTGATGTTGATCATCCACCTCACTGAGCTGATCATGCAGGACCACAGCCTCAAATTCGTAGATCTCATTGCCATCAATAACAACCTTCATATTTCAAAGACTATTTCTGTACTTAGAGAAAATTGACACTCTGAACTCTAAGAAGTAACTCAATATACATATGATAGTTTAATTTAAAATAAAGTCTTTTAGTGCTACAAGGAGGAAAGATGAAGTATTCAATTGTTCAGTGTTTGATTATGTGTGTCCGTTGACTCTTCTCTGTTATGTGTGCTGTTAGTTAAGCTTGGGTGTGGTGACTGAGAAAGAGAAACTGAAACGAAACTGAAAGCAAGAAGCTGTAGGCATTAGAACAGACATTTTAGAAGCAGTAAATAAAATTCATTTTCAGACATACAATGTGGTGCATCATCTCTGCATATGTCTGAATAATAAAACAGAACAGAAGGGTTTTGAGAGGAAACTCGAGGTCAGAGCCTAGGCAGCTGAAGGCATGGTTGGCAATGGTGGAGTGATTAAAATCTTGGATGCATAAAGGGCAGGGTTGTAGCATACCTGCTCCTCCTTCAGCCTCTCAACCAGGGTCCTTGCTGGTCCCACTCAAACCACCCCAGCTGAAGTGCAGTGCAAGAAAGCAGCAGCCAGGTTCCTCATTGGCCCCATTTCCTTGAGGCCATTCATCATGGCCATCTTATGCCCTCAGTGTCCTTCCATGCCTACCAAGCTATATTTACTGGGGAAGCACCTTGTGGAAGCACTAAAATAGCTATATGAATACGTAAGACAGGGCCTAGTGTTTGCACAATACTTATTTGTAGATATGGCAATTATATAACTAGTCAAATTAAGAATGGAGTCTATTGGAGTAGTGAAATGAATGTTATAGTTTTCACATTGCTGATGGTCTTCATAATGTGATAGGAACACCCATGAGGTTGCACTGTTTTGAGGGCATTGATATGGTGTGTGTTAAGACTGGGACACATAGAAGGAGGAATTGTTTGTGCTATGGATAGGAGAGGGATGGTTTCAGAGAATCTCCCCTCAATAATTTTCTGCCTTACAGATCTGGCAGGTCATGAAACTGGGCCTCTGCATCCCGTTCCTCTCCACTTCTACATCTTCCTCACTTCTTCCACCTCGGGAATGTCTAAGGCAAGTTCACATTATATTTTAAGGCCATGGAATATTTGCTCTGGGTTGTACTGAAGGACTCTTTTTAATCTGTCCGGACAGTGGAATCATTGTTTCAAGATGAAAATGGTTTGCTCAAACAGAATCCTTATTGTTACATGGCACTAATTATTTTGCGTTGCAAATAGGGATCATGAGCCAACTGGTGAGTGGATATCAGGCTGTAAAGACAGAAATCTACCTCAATGGAGCAGAAAAAGTTAATGATGAAATAAGATACTCTTTGGGTTTTGGAAATGAAATCTTTGCTAAGTGTACTACCTGGCTCTCCATAGTCATGTGACTCTGCCATGAGGCAAGCTGGCTGTAGGCTGCCACTTCTCTGCAGTTCAATAAAGCCTCTCATAGAGAATACACTGAGGAATACAGCTGCTCCTATATATGAAACATGGGTCAGAATTTTACAGCCCCATTGTGGCAGGGACAGGCCATTAAATGTGGCAAGCCATTCTAAACTCCATTGATTTTGGCGGGACCGTAAAATCCTGCTGGCATAAAATTCCACCATGGTGTCAAAAGTGGTGCAAAATAATTTTGAATCCTGGAGCTGGCTGTAGAGAAGACACAGCTCAGAAAGGCACACACAAATATTCAAATTTGCAGAAAGCTACTGAACAAAGACAAAGGAGCAGCATACACATAAAGACAAAAGGGAAGCAAACAATGGCTGCAAGAACAACACTGAGTGAGTACAATGGCTGCAGTAAATTTTGCAATCCCATCTCTAGTAAAATTGAATGGCAATATGTGGCAGAATTGGCAACTTTTCCACTTATAATGGCAAAACTATGAGATTGCAACAGATTTAATTAACAAGCCAGAACTGCTAAAAGTAGCCACACTCCTAACACTGCTGGGGAGGTACTGCTGCAAAGTACATACCACCCTAAATCCAACTGACAAACAAAGAAAAAAGATGATTGAGATTTTGAAAACCCTTAATGAATATTTTGAACCCCTGAGTGCATGTTTCATATGAATGCTATGTCTTCAACACTACAGCTCAGGGTGAAAAGGAGACCATTGAATAGTACATGGCAGCAGTAACACAGCTTGCAGAATCATGTGAATTTGGACAGCTAAAAGATGGCCTGATTAAGGATAGATTAGTCTTAGGCATGTGAGACCCCTCGGTGAGAACAAGTCTACGGAAAGATGATGAACTGACGCTAAAGAAAGCGATAGGCATGTGTCAAAATGCAGAAGTTGTGAAATGCCAACCAGAGCATGTGAATGGCAGAACAGAACAGGAGATACGTTATGTTGAGAGACATTCCAGGCCAAAAAAGCAGAGCAATCACAACAAAGGGCAGGATGCAAACGCTGCAGAGGGCAGCATACACAGGAAAAGCAGGATTACCCAGCATGGTGAAAGCAGTCTTTTAACAGCAAGAATCAGCATCATTTTGCAGACATGTGCTTGGCTAGAAAAAAGCAAAAGAAGCCTATACAGATGGCCACTGGAGAGATATCAGCAGAAGAGTCTGATGAAGAATGACATACCATACAGGTTAGTTCAGTCAAGGCGATAGGAGATAAATGTGATTATTACAATGATGACCCAAGAAGGAGAATATCAAGCAATCAAGAGGTGTCAGATAGACTCTGGTGCATCAAGCAACATAATGACCTTCACAGCCCTGTGCGAAGTAGTTCTACATGGCGATCCAAAAATGAAGCCCTTGAAAGTAAGATTGAGGCTCTATGATGGCCTAAAACTCATATCAAGAGGACAAATTAGCCTGATAGCCCAGTGCAATGGCAAGAAGGAGGGCCTCAAGTTCCAGATCATGGATGGGACATAATGGCCACTCATCTCAGCTGAAGCCAGTTTAAAGCTTGGACAGGTAACCCTGAATGTGCCAATGGAGGTTTACAACATGTCAAAACACACAAAACCAGTAACGGCAGAACAGATCCTAGAGGAATACAAAGATATGTTTACAGGGTTGGGATGTCTACCAGGAGAAAATCATTTAGAAATAGATGAGAGTGCAAGATCAATTCAGCATCTGCTGAGAAGAGACCCAGCTGCCCGCAAGTTAAGCCTAACAGACAAGACAGAAGAGCTGGAAAGGGGAGTAATCAAGAAAGTGACAACTCCAAAAGATTGGATTAGCAGCATGATAGCAGTTAAACAAGCTGGAAAAATGAGAGTATGTTTAGACCTAACAGATCCAAATGAAGTGCTGAAGAGATCTCACTGCCCCATGCCAACCATCGAAGGAATTTTAATGCAACTTACCAAGGCAAAGATATTCACTACCCTAGGTGCGAAGGATATTACTGGCAAGTGAAGCCGGATGAAATTGGCAGCTTTCTAACGGCATTCTGGATGCCGTTTGGGAGATATGGATGATTGCGCATGCCATTTGGCATTTCTATGGCTCCAGAAGAGTATCAATACAGACAGCATGAAATAATGACCATCCTGGAGTGGAAGCCACAGTGGATGATCTACTAGTCTATGGATGTGGAGACACAATGGAAGAAGCCATAGCTGACCACGATCAGAATTTAATATGACTGTTGGATAGAGCTCACCAGATGAGTCTGAAGCTGAACAAAAAAAAGTTGCAACTGCGGATGCCTGAAGTCAAGCACATAGGTCATGTATTGACAGCAAAAGGACTTCACCCAGATCCTGACAAGGAGAGAGCTGGGTTAGCTTGGGTGTTCTAAGAACCTCTCTTGGTTAATTCTGAAGGCCCCTTAACACATCCTGGAGATTGATGGCGACCACTTGGATGTCCAGAGTTTAGTGCGCTGCATGGCTGCCTGAGACCGCACCCACCTTTGCCCCACTCCACCTGACTGATTGGCGGCAGGTTTGCGCATTGGACTGCATGCTGTGCTCTCAGCTCAGGCACAGGCATTCTCCAACCTGTGCTGCAAGGCTGCACTGTTAGCTTGAACCATGAGGAAGACTGGTCCAAACCTGAATGAAGACATTGCAAGTGGCTGTGAGCGCCTCCACCTGTGACTGCTCCGTGGCCAGTTTTTGCAAGGAGATTGTACAACTTGTCTGGTTGCCCAGTTGTTCTGCAGCCCCCTGAAACACTTAATAATTTGCAGTCTGCACCCGAGATTGAAAGGTTAAGGAGCATTTGGTGGCACTTTCATGCCTCTGCGTTGCTTGAGTGGGCAGAAAAGCTCGACGCCCAACTCCACGCATGTCAATGTAGCAGTGCCTGAACTGTCTCAGCTGCAGAAGAATGTTCACTTTATACAAGGTCTCTCTAACACATGGCTGTTTCCATTCACCCCCCACCTGTACTTGTGCACTACCATCAGACCGTGCTGCCTTGCCTGCCCGCCCCCACTCACCCCAACCACAGTGCAGCCCTTGCCTTGGCACCGCACTGTCAGCCAGCCAGGAAAAAGTGACTTGCCAGTCCCCTCACCTGAATGCCTCTTCCTTGAAGTTGAATGGGCAACCCTCACAAGTGCTGCACAACGTTAGTGTGCACCCACCTCTGAGTTCCCCTTGAAGTTCATCTCACCAGGTGCATGCTGTTGTGAATCGCATCATTCTGAAGTCACGCCGACTTGGAAGGTAAATTCGATGTGTGGGGATGATTCTGGGCGGCAAATAAGGTGATGAGATGCAAATGAAGTTATGTTCCCGATGTTGGATGGTGGGAAAGTTGGCCCTCCATTGACAGGCAGAGTGGATGATGGTTAACTGGTTTCATGATGACGTGAAACCAATTTTTGGCCATACTGCCATATTGTCTCCCACTGCCTGCCATGATGCTTGCTGCCAACGGAGGTGGATGATTCCGCCCTACGTGTGTGATACATGTGCAGAGACTGACTAGTAGAACAAATAGCTGTTAATGCATGAGAACAATGGGTAACTCAGAATCACACAGGATCATGCATGCAAATTTATCTTTTTTGTTGCTAGGAAAAAGGGGGTGCTTGTATCTTTTGTTTGATATGAAAATGGGGGTGTTTGAGTTTTGGAAATGCAATGTTTACAAAGTGTACTACCTGGCTTGCTATAGTCATGTGACTCTGTCATGAGGCAAACTGACCATAGACTGCCATTTCATCTCAGTTCAATAAAGCCTCTCATAGAGAATACACTGAAGAAGTACAGCTGTCCTTATACATTTAATACTCTCTATCTAGATGGTTGTAAAGTTCTCTGTTTCACGTTGAGATTTATGTGGTGTTCATGTAAAGGGTCAAAGCACATAAAATTAAATTCTTAGTAAAGTGTATATTAAACAAGCAGCTAATGTAGTAAGTGTATAATGAAAACCTGTCAATGTCCATTATTTTAGTGCTCAACTCCACTTAGAAAGGAGTGATTTTTTTTTGTTTCCTATTCATCAAGTTTCTTCTCAAACAAAACTTCTACCGTTTGTTTTGAACAATATACCACTGCTAAGGATATCATTTCTTCCACTTCCTGCTTTCATTATATTCAGTCTGCATTGGAACTTATCTTAAAGCTACGAGATTGTTGGCTTTCTATTGAGAATTTTAGCGAGATTTCCAATGCCTAAAATTTCCTGTTTTCCTTCATTGTACATATAGTATAATTTAGGTTGTCTCAATAGCTTTTCATCTTTATGCTTCAAGCTGCATTTTTTTCCCAAGAGGCACTTGCCTGCAGTATTGGGAATCACTGTTGTACAAGGCCTATCAAGCAAGGGGAGAGGATGTGAATCTTTATGTATTCCGATCGCTATGAATGCTATGAAGGAATAGGATGAATTCATAATTACATATCATCTTCAGGTGCAAACGTATCTCAGAGCTATGTGTGATCTTAGCAATACCACAGGACATGAATACAGAGAACACACCAGTTCTACAGATGCCTGCCTCTGTCACCACTGGATGGTCCATTTCAGAAACTGCTCCTTAATGGAAACTTGTTCCTGCTATAACCTCGATGCTGGGCTTCCCAACTGGATGCTCTGTGACTTACGGTAGAATAGTCTGTAGGGTTGGTTTAATGTTGGTCAAGCCAGTCATCAATGCTTTTTCTCAATTGATCTCTTGATGAGACACTCCTGTGAAGTGAATTCCAATGCCTCAATGGCTACTGTCCCAACGTCTTGTCAGAATTCTGTTTTGTGATTGCTCCCTCACTACCTTGAGTTTTTCTCTGAAAAGAAGCACAAAAATGCCACTCAGTTCATCTCCACCACAATTGAGTGACCCCTCCTTGCAGGAATGTCAGGAGTGCAGAGGTCCCCACAGGCTGCTCAAGCCGGTGACTCAACTGATACGGAAATATTTCCTGCCCCTGCATCAGCTCTTGTCTGAAGGAAGGCCCAGTAGGGTGACAATCTCTTTCCAATACAGTTGTCAAACTCTGTTTGGATCAAAGCCTGGTAAAATCTATCCTCTTCCTCTCCTGCGACATCACTTGCTCACATGTGGCTGTGCTTCATCACGTGGCTATTCCTCCAATACACCGACTATATTCTCCAGTGTGCTGTTGACAATTGGGGCAAGTTGGATGTTTAATGTAACTTGCTGTGAAGTGCCTGACACTCTTGTGCCACTTCTGGGATCCTCCTTTAGGAAAAGTAAGGTTAAGATTTACAACATGTCATTCAGACATTGTTTCCAAAACAGGTAAAGTTATAAATCTCAATGGGCTACGCAGCTGTTGAGTACTGTATCTAGCCTGCTATGAGGGTTTAAGGCAGGGGTCACAATGTGAATGATCATGGTAACTGGAGGACATCTGATAGGTGGTGGCAGCATAACTCCAAATTCCCCATTGTCTTCTATTGGTTCTTGCCCAAATGCTGTTTGTCCACCTCTTATCATGGTCGATCCCTGATGGTTGTGGGCAGCCTAGGCCTGTAATGAGAGCACAGTTATGAAGATGTCAGCAAGTGGCCCTGTCCCTTCTTGGCAAAGATCTTTCCCATTAGATCACAAGCATGTTTCATGCCTTAACTGTTTTGTGAATGACTCTTGAATAGTTCTGCGGATGGAACTATTGTTCCTCCATTGGGGCTCAGTGGTGTAGTGGTGATGTCCACTGGGCTAGTAACCTGCAGGACCAGGCTAATATTTTTGGGCACAGGTTCAAATCCTGTCATGGTGGCTGGTTGAATTTAACTATAATTAATGAACCTGGAATTGAAAGCTAGCATCTGTAATGATGACCATGAAATCATTGAATTTTGTTAAAAGCCATCTGGTTCACTAATGTCCTTTAGGAAAGAAAATCTGCAATCCTTAACTGGCCTGGCCTATATAAATGTGGTTGGTTCTTAACTGCCTCAGAAATAGCCTAGCAAGCGACTCAGTTCATGGGCAATTATGGATAGACAACAAAATGCTAGCCTTGCCAGCGATATCCACATCCCATGAAAGAATAAAAAAAATGCTGCCAGTTGTTAGCCAGTGGTTCAGTTTGTAGCACTTTTGCCTCTGGGCTCCAAGATTGTGGGCTCAAGTCCCACTCCAGAGAATGAGCAGAAAATCTAGGTTGACATGTCAGTGCACTACTCAGTGTGTAAGCCATTGGCAGTGCTGTCTTGCTGATGAGATGTTAAATGAAAGCCCTGTTTTCCCTCTGAAGTAACAAGCTAGAAATTCCAGATGAGAATAACCAGCAAGCATATGTTATGCCTTTGTGGTTTTAGTTGAAAACTAGTCCCTTTAGGCTTTCAGCAACAAGCTAGCCCAACCATGCTGTAATGTCAGACCATTGGTTTCATTTAAAATGTTTACTGTAGGATGGGGAATTAAACTGGCTTCATAAAACATTTTATTTCACTACTGCTGCAGTTAGAAAAAAAGAAAAACACAATGAATTAGACTTTTCTGTAATTGCTCTGGGACTCCATTATTAGCAACTTCTACTATCATTTAAAATTAGCAATGAAGGATTTTAACAGCAATAAAGCAATTGTTCAATAGCGGTTAATTATTTATTTTTTAATATGGGAAAACAACAATTCACTGACTAAAATATCTGGAATCCTACAACAAGAATTTAACACTTGGATTGGAGCAAATTACAAAGAGAGCTGAATGCTTGTGTTTGAACTTCTTGTAAATATTTATTTATATGTTGTACAAATCAAAGTGCAGGATGCCAGCTCTTCATTTCCCATGCCCCACTTTTAGCTTCAGGCAGGTTTTGGCTATTTGTGTAACGGTGCAAGTTTGAAACTCTCCTGCTGCTTCAGTAAACAGACCAGGGCTTTTATTTCTCCTGGGCCTCATTAGAATCTCACAGGTGAGTTTCCCCCTCGATTCTCAAAGCCAACAGGAAGGAAGCTCCTTGTCCGGAGGCCTGTTTGAAAATGGCAATGCTGCCCTTAAAGCCTCCTAGCCCCTGGATATATTTTGCTCCATGAGAAGAGGACCAGCAGAGATATTGAGGGAACAAGTCTGAGCTTTTCTGGAACTCCTGCTGGAAGTGGCCAAAGCATGGAGGGAAGCTCTCTGTCTAATCACTGAGAGGAGGACTCTAAAGCAACAAGTCCTTCAGACGTGGAGAGACATTGCACAGATTGTCAGTTTCAGTAGCATCACCCCAGGACAAGAATCCAGTTCAGGAAGTGTTTCAGTGGCTTTTCAAGAATGGCTAGGGTAATTACAGCTCTTCATTTCTCTACCCCTCTCAGCAATACATGGCAACAGTCTTCTACCCTTTGCTCAACACTCTTAACAACTCCCTTCCCTCTATCATATACTTCACCACCCAGCACAAGACCACTCTATATCACATCACATTTTCATTAGAAACACATATGCAGCTATTCATTAATTCTTACACAGTGTCCATTAGAACCATTTGCTTCAGGTTTGTTAGTCTTTACTCAGTCATCCTCAGTCATGGCTCCTTCCTCACTTCCCATTCCCTATATGTTCAGTGCAACACCTTCCCATCCTGATTGCTGTGACTATTCTCCTACACATCTAACGCTGTACATGTCTCCATGTTGTCCTTTATAGGAGATGCTCAGTTGTTCCCCCTATCTCTGTGTGGAACACGACAAGGCAAACAACTAAGGAGAGAAGTAAGACCAGGGTTGGACCGCCCAACCTTCTGGTGCTGTTGGACCTGCAGCAGCAAACGCCGAAAATCAGGTAAGAGATTTCATGGTTGGGGTTCCTGTGAACAGAATTTTTGAGCATTATTTGCATCCATTCAAGAACCTCCCTCCTTCTGCTGTACTAAAATATATTTGTATCTTTCCATTTGAAGTATTGTAATATATTTATACCTTTCCCTTTCTCTGAAGTATTGTAATGTATTGGTACCCTTCCCTCCCCCTGCTGTATTGTAATATATTTGTACCTTTCCCTCTCCCTGCTCTATTGTAATATATACGTATCTTTTCCTCCCTCTGCTGTATTGTAATTTATCTGTGCCCTTCTCTTCTTCTTTGTACCTTTTCCTCCCTCTGCTGTATTGTAATATATGTGTACCTATCCCTCCTGCAATATAAAAAGAGCCTGGATATTATCCTTCTGTGAACTTTTCAGCAGCGTATCCATGCCGTGCCTGTGTGCTTGTGCACTTTGCTGACCTAACATACTTTATATGATGCCAGTATGTAATGTAGATATGATTGAGACATTAATAATAGGTTGTAGTTGGTCAAGAGAGGACAGATAGTGTTGCAAAGATTAATAGCCAATGTATGCACCAATAGCAGTGCTTCTCGGGTCAGAGCCCAGGAGTGAGAGTCATCAATGCCAAATCCTGCACAGGCCAGAGGGCCAGATTCAAAATTCATTAGTCCCCACTGGCTGGACAATCAGAGTGTGCCACCAACAGTCACACCAACATTTATCAATTGAATTGAAAGCATCTATCGACAGTGATCTGTATGAACCCACAGCTGAAGAATCTTGGACACGATCAAAGACCGTGTTCTACACATCATCTGAAAACAGTTGCAGTCTTACTGTCCATCCTGAAGGTTAACTGTTTCATTAATTGGAATCTCTTGTCTTAGTATCCTGTTTCCTCAGTTATTCTGCATCAGTAAAAGTAATAAAATAAATCTAATGAAGCAATTATTATATCACAGTTTAGGACAAAGGATGTGTGTATATGCAAGGAATAAGCTCTAGTTAATTTGAGAATAAATATGAAAACTCTAATGTCTCTCACAGTAATCATATTTTAAAGAGGGCCTAGAAATTTCTTGCAGCCAAAGGTCTGGTATGACAAACAGCACACACACGTATTCCAGATTGAATGTGTGGTGCCTGCCATACTAGATCAGGCTTCTCCGTGGCTGTCCTGGAAATGTGCTGGAAATATGTTAAATAGTAATTTAAATAAGGGCCCTATGATTGTTGTCAGATCATTTTGTGTAATTGGGCTGGTCTGAAACTTGACTCTCTGCGCTATTTAGTATGCATGTTAGTTGTTGGTTTGTCCTTCCAGGCTGTTAATTTCAATTGTACAGCCTTGAATTTAACATCGTTTTACAATCTCAACTCTGAAAAAAAACTGAGAATGATAATCCTGAATACCACACGTATTCACTACGTCATACTTTAATGTAACAAGTGGCTAGTTTCTATCCTTGTATTTCAGATATAATTCAGCGCACACCAGTTATATCCACATGCTTTGAAAATGTGTACCTAAAATAAGTCCGGTCATGGCGTTAAATAACTTTTAATATTTGAGAAATCCCTCATGACTTAACTGTTTTTTGGACAATGATGAGAACGTGCCACTGGAAAGACATACACGTAAGGAACTGGAGCAGCTATTAGTGACAATATGTTGATGCATGCCACTTAAGTGGAAGTCATTAATTCCATTGATTGCCTGAGATGAATTTAACCCTTTTCAGAATGTTTCACTTATAATTTACAAAAATCTCATTGTTACAGCTTGACATCACTAGAAGGGAACTATGTCATGTGATCCAGTCTTAGGGCAGAATCATCCCAGATTTGCCCTAAGTGCAGTAGCGGGCAAGAAAAAGGACATTTTACCAGCCAGCCGCAATGGCGGCTTTTCACGCCATATCATTCCAATCCTGCTTCATTAATAATGCATTCCAGGGAAACACACTGTTTTGATGGTGGGCGGGCTCTCATTCTCCTGCCACGCCATCATCTCACCGGGTGCCAGATTTAAAGTGTAGCTGCACACAAACCCCTAAGTGCTTCCAACTCAGGACTGCTGCATGGAAGACATGGCCCCAAAAGTCAAGAAGACTGCAGACCCTCAGTTTAATGATGCATCCCTTGTGTGCCTTTTAGACGCAGTGGAGGCCTGCCATGTTGTCCTCTACAGGTGCTCTGGCCGCAGGAGGGGCAGCAGCATCACTAATCCAGCATGGGAGGCAGTGGCAGCGGTAGTCAGTGCCAAGGCCCTGCAAAAGAGAACAGCCACCCAGTGCCAAAAAAGGATGAATGATCTCTTCTGTTCTGCCAGGGTAAGTTATCCTTCTCATCATTTTCAACTCACACACTCATAAATCTATCACTCACTGCCAGTTCAAGGGACATCATCATTCACTCTCTCACACACACTTTCATTGTCCTCATCCCATCCATGGCACTACTCACCACCCCCACATGCCAGGTGTACTTATCATTTGGCCTGGCAGGTGTCCTGCTTACACTCTCTCCATCTGTATTCATGCAGGGAAAGCTGGCACACAACAACAGGGAAAAGTTGCAGGCTGGTGGAGGAATGCCTGAAATCATGGTCCTCAAACATTGATCTGGACCATTCCTGTGCTGATGGTAAAGTTGGCAGTGCTCTACCAAGTGAGGATCCAGCAGTGCAACATCCATCAGACAACCATGCTGTGAGTGATGTGTCCTGCTCTGCAGTTCCCTGCCATACAATAATTATCACCCCTTGCTTTTGCAGGCACATCTAGGAAACAGCCAATGGACTCCATGAGCCAGGGCCTCCAATGAAGCCCAGAAGAAACCTCTGAAGAGGAATCTGGAGCCACCCTCCCTGAAGTCCCCTCACAGCATTCACCCACACCCTCCACAAGCGCAGACACATATACCTTGGTGGATAGAATATCCTCGGGGTCACAATCTGGTGAGAACTGATCCACAGCAGGCGGTGCAGGGACTTTCCAGAAGTCTGGCGATCAGAGGACTACTGGAGACCAGAAATCTGCTAAGTTCAAGTCAGATGATGAGCCTCTGGGCTTGGTCAAGTCAAGTTGCTGGAAATGCAAAGGCAAGCTCGGGAACATCAGGAAGGGATGTCCGCTGCATTCCTCAGATTGCAACACATGCTGGAGAAGTCCATCCGCCTTCAATCTGAGGTGATAGCACCGGAATGCTAATGCAGCGAGGTCAACACTAGTAGGAAGGCAGCTGCAATGGAGACCATGGTCCAGGATATCGGTCCTGCACTGCTGCGCAGGCTGAACTTCATTGCTGATGCCATAGTTGGCCTTCAACAGTGTGTATGCGAGAGGGGTTTGGGGCAGCTCGATCTCACTCCAGCTTCCTCTTCCCCTCAAAGAGTCAGCCAGGGGCCCTCAGACACCCATAAGGAGGAGAATCAGCAGATGCACATCCCAGCACCACCCAGGTGACTCCAGGAGTGTCCGGCCCATCCGAGTCCCTTCTTCTTGTCATCCCAGCAGCACCAGCTCCAGCTCCACAGGCTGAAGGGTGTGCCACTGCCACAAAGCAGGCCCCTGAAAGCAGGCCCTCCAGGTTTTGGCCCTCCAGAGGACACCCGCCAAGGTCATAGCTATCAGCAGGCTGCCTCCACCTCCACTGTGGATGTCAGGGGAGCATCAAGACTTAGTGGTAGGATTAGGAAGGTTAAGAAGATGTAATTGCACAGCCTGAGTATGGGTGTTAATCACTTGTACATAATGTTCACTATTGTAAATAAACTCCTAAGAATATCTCCCTGCCTATGGCTCCTTGTTCTGATGAGCAGTGTTCTTGTCACTCAGATGTGAAACCTTTCTGCATAAGAAAAAGGCAGGAGTCTCAGTCCAGGGCCTCTTCCCTGTGCTTTGTGCAGCCTTCAGATCAAAGTGGTGGTCCGGCCTCATGTTCCCTGAACATGTTACTGATGCCTGCACCTCGATGGTGCTTGTCATTGCTGCCAGCATATCGTGGGCAGGCATCACAGAGTTCCGTCATTCTCTCAGTGTGCTCTCAGCACCTTTAAGGTGGGGTTGGCCCTCATCTCGTCAGCATCTGTGACCAGTGATGGTGTGCTCCTGAAGTGTTCAGGTGCTGAAAGTGGGCAAAGGATCAGGTGCGCTTAAAGTATCACGGCTGAATCTCCATGATATGACCCTGATCACAGAGCGCAAGTGAGCTATCCTCAGCCAGGCAGGAGTCAGACATTCACAGAGGCTATGAGAAGATCTATGGAGTGTCCTCACTGCATGTCGTCATCATCCTCCTGGAATTGAGTGACTACTTGGGCCTCTGCTGCATCTCCATGACATGAGCTGGAACATTGAGGGTATGTGCACTGCCATCAGTCACACAGGAGTCAAACACAGATTCAAGGTGAGAATGTCAGGACTGTCCTCACTGCAACTTGTCATCCTCCACTAATCTTTTGGCTATTGCGGCCTCACGAGTGCGCCTGCCTCATCTGGTCAGTGCGATGGCCTCATCGTCCTCAACCTCGCATTCGAGGACTTCATCACCCTCATCCCTTCGGCATCCTACTCATCGGAGGAGATGTGCAGCTCTTGCATCTCCTTCTTAGCCAGGTTCTACCCTTGTTGCAGCAACAGGTTGCGTAGTGCACAGCAAGCTACGATGATGCGCGACACCCTCTGGGGACTGCATTGCAGCGCTCCACTGGACCTGTCGAGGCACCAGAACCTCATTTTCAAAATGCCTATTGTTTGCTCCACCAAAATCCGGGTTGCGGCATGAGCGTCTTTGTAGTGTCTTTCTGCTGCAGTCTGAGGCCACCACCTGGGTGTCATCAGCCACATCCTCTGTGGGTCGTCCTTGTCCCCAAGGAGTCAACCTGCACCCTCTGTGGACCCTGGATGATGTGAAGGACCTGAGACCTGCTGAGGATGTAGGAGTCATGGACACTCCCTGGGAATCGTGTGCAGACCTGTACAATGCATTTGTGGTGGTCAAGCACCAGCTGAGCATTCAGTGAGTGGAAGCCCTTGCAGTTGACATAGTTGACTGCTTGTTGCCACGGAGATCTAAGTACCACTTGAGTGCAGTCGATGGCACCCTGCACCTTTGGGGAACCTGAGACCTGGGCAAATCCCAGCGCTCTTGCATCCTGCTTGCCCGATCCCGGTCGAAGTGCACAAAGTTGTGTCCCTTCGCTAAGATGGCGCCCGTTACTTCTTGGGTACACTTGTGGGTGGAGGCTTGTGAAATCCCGTAGAGGTCACCTGTAGAGCCCTGGAAGGAGCCACTGGTGTAAAAATTGAGCACTGCGGTCACTTTCATGGCCACTGGCAGTGGATGCCCTCATGGCCCCATGGCGCCAAATCCTGCAACAGGTGTCACATGTGACCGACCAGTACCCTAGACATATGCAATCTTTGGTGATACTGGTTCTCATCATCTGATAAGCATTGTCTATAGACCCTGGGTCTTGTGAGCCGCCTACAAGTAACAGCTTGCTGTGAATCTTCAGCTACATGGACACGAGACCCTGTCGCATCTTCATGTTGAGGGTGGTGCTCCTCCCTTTGGCGAACTAGGCTCCTCCACCACACTCTTCTCCTTCTTCTCTGCTCCCTGTAAGCCATGAGACATACAGCTAGATCACGAGGCTCCATGATCCTGATGTCGTCCTCCTGCAGGATCTAAGAGAAAGATGCGTTGGTTAGCATATGTGCCCTAAGTACCTTTCTTGGTTAAGTCTCAAGGCCCCTTCATGCATGCTAGAGAGTGCTCGCCACCACTTGGCTGGCCAGTGTGTAGTGTGTTTCATGTCTGTCCAAAACCCTACCAACTTCAGCCACACTCCACTTGACCGATTGGCGGCAGCTTTGGCCACTGGACTCCATGCTGTGCTCCCAGCTCAGGCGCAGGCATTCTCCTAACCCACACTACAAGGCTGCACTGTTAGCTTGAACCATGAGGGATACTGGTCCAAACCTGAATAAAGACATTGCAAGAGGCTGTGAGAACCTCCACCAGTGACTGCTCCATGGCCACCTTTCACAAGGGGATTCTACAACTTGACCAGTCATCCAATTGCTCTGCTGCCCCCTAAAATGCACATTAATTTGCAGTCTGCACCTGAGGGGTGAAAAGCTCTGGAGCTTTTGGTGGCACTTTCACGCTTTTGCATTGTTTGAGTGGGCAGAAAAGCTTCAGAGGCCCGACTTGGAAGTGTGCTCACTTTTGACAAGCTTTTCCAAGTGCGCAGCCACTTCCCTCACCAGTGCTGTGAAAGATTGTGTGCACTTGCCTCTGAATTCCCCTCGAAGTTCAGCTTGCCAGGTATATGCCTTTTAAACTCACGCCGTTCTGAAGTCATGCTGACATGAGAGGTAAATTTGACCTGGGGAGAGAATTCCAGCATGCTGCCACAGTGATGAGATGCAAATGCATTAAAATGAAGTTCCTGAAATTGGATGACGGCCATTGATGGGTGGAGCAAACAACTGCAAACTGGTATCACAACACTGTAAAACCGATTTTTGGTCTTCTCACCATATTGTCTGCTCATGCCCACCATGACACCTGTCGCCAACGGGAACGGATGATTCCGACCTCAGAGATATGAGGGCTACATCTGAACCAAGCTGTACTTTTACATCTAAGTGTGTTTTACTTCTCTAAAGATGTAAACATCTTGCTTTTCCATTCCCTTAGACTTCTTATCTCTTTCCCGATGTCACTAGGCCATGTTTTAATTAAGTCCCAATGGACTTCTACCAGGTGGTAACATGTTCAAAGCTCAGCAAGTGATAAGATGCCAAGCAAGATTTGCCTAACAGTAAAATGGTGATGTAGCACTGAATGTTGTGCTGCCTCCGCTGCTCTTTTTACTTCTTGACCCGTGATCCTAACAAGAGAAAAAAACAAATGGAAATATTTCAGATGATAGGCACAAGTGTGAGCCCAAGTCAATCAAACTGGGCCATTTCAGATCCATTTTTTAAAGGCTTGGATCAATCACTTTGAATATATAAACAGCAGGAGATATTTCTATTTGTATGCCCCATTTGTTTTTTTCTGTATTTTTCACCTTAGGATCAATGTTGACTTTTGCGTGACTGACTGACCGAATGTCTATTCTGTCGGTGAAGAAACCTGCATAATTTTGAGGCCCTGGCCTCATTTAAATTTGTTAGGAGAGCTGAAGGACACCAAGCATGTATCCCGAAACAGCCCACCACTTGAAGCCTCAACTTGAAGCCTCAACATTGAGCCAGGCCAACCAGCTGCCATCGAGGTAAATTAAACTGGGGGTTTGGTGAGTCCCGATCACAGAGGGAGGGGGTCCCTGAGTGGCAATGGCTCAGATTGTTTTAGCGGACCTCGGAGGTTCTTGCTTACCTTTGGTGGGCCTCTTTGCTTCCATTGGCGTGGAACTGTCAGAGTGTGAATGCCACAGGCTTCTACTAGATCAGATAAAACATGGCAATCAGGGTCCTAGTTATGTCTTAGGCCCCTGATACACATTAAAAGGGGCCTATTACCTGAAACAGGCAGGTGCTTAGGACACGCAGTAGTCAGCCCATTTCAAAATGGAGCTGGCTGCTCGTTGTCAATGGGGCTACCCATTTTATTTTGAGGCTGTTACTGAGTCTTACCATTTTATCTGAACTGTCTTTCAAAGACAGTCTGCCTCAGTAAAGAAACGACAGGTGGCTCACAATGAACCTCTCCAGGTACCATATGGTTGCTGCAGTAAAAAAACTTCTCTGCTAGAACAAATCCGTCTGCTCCTATGTTTAACTTAAAGCTGACATAACTGCTACAGTATGAGAAATGACCTTGGTGAGTTTTAAAAAATTCTGCCATCATTGGATTTAAAAAAATGAAAGAATTTGCATTTATATAGTTTTACATAATGTTCCCAGGGTCTCGGAAAGAGCTTTACCATCTTTTGTGGCAAATGTGGCTATCACTTGCTTAATGCAAGGTCGCATAGACAGCAGATCAGATGAATGACCAGTTAATCTTTTTTTTGGCAAAGTCAGTTGAGGGAAGAATGTTACATAACATTAGATGGAATATATTATATTAGATGGAGCACAGAAACAGGCCATTTGGCCCAACGAGTCTATACTAATGTTTATGTTCCACTTGAGTGCTCTCCTCATCCAACTCTATCAACATAACCTTCTATCCCCTTCTCCTTCATGATTATCTGACTTCCGTTTAAATGTAACTCGACTATTCACCTCTATTAGGTCACTCTTCAGTGTTTTCTATTTGAGAGAAATTAGACCCTACCTGTTACTCCTTTCCTGATGTGATATCATCCTTGTAAATCATTTCTGTACCCTCTTCAGTGCCTCTATATTCTTTTTTATAATATGGTGACCAGAACTGGACAGAGTACTCCAAGTGTGTTCTAATCAAGTGTCAATGCATAACTTCTCTTCTTTTCAATTCTATTTCTTGAGAAGTAAACCTTAGTGCTTGGTTCACTGGTCATGTGGTATTATTGACCTGCCGTGCTATCTTTAGTGATTTGTGTATTTGTGATCCCAGATCCTTTCGTTCCTCTACCCTATTTAGATTCTTAAATAAAAGCAAAACACTGTGATATTGGAAATCTGTAATAAAAGCAGAAAATGCTGGAAAAACTCAGCAGGTCTGGCAACTTCTGTGAGAAGCAGAGTTAACATTTTCAATTCATATGATTCTTCTCCTTATATCACATTTAAAATTTCCTTACCAAAGTGTAATGCCTCACACTTGTCTGTGTTGAAATCCATTTGCTATTTACATCTTCTAATTATCTGCAAGTATATTAATAACTTTTTTTAACTAGTTGCTCTACCTCCTCAGTATTGACCAGCCCCTTCCCCCAAGTTGATGTCATCCACAATTTCAGAAATCATGCTTTGGATACCAAAGTTTAAATCATTAATATAAATTGTGAACAACAGTGGTCCCTATATGGTTCTTGTAGGGCCCCACTTTCCACCTTCTCTTTTTTAAAAAATTCTTTCATGGGATGTGGGTGTCGCTGGCTAGGCCTCTTCTCCCACTTTAATTAGCTGTCCTTTACTCCAACTCTTTGCTTTCTGACTTACAGTCAGCTGTTGTGACTTGATGACATACAGTTTAAAGGGAGCATTGCCTACCTCCAAAGAATGTGATGTATTCGCCCCAAGGCCTGTAGTCAGTTTGTGGGCAGCAGTGGTCGAGGTCAGAAATGCGCCTCACAGCTTCGCAGTGAACATTATCTGTATATAGTTTTATCTTCAAATAAAGAATCCACATTATTGTTTCACCAGTCCTTGTGTCTGATTGGTATGTTTATGTCAAAGAAAAGAAGAAATGTAACATGATGGCAGTTAGTGGCAAGGTGGCTTTGCAGATTTGACTGTAAAATATAGAAGACTCAACCCCTTCAAAGCCAACAGAAGAAAATAGCTGGTGTGAAAGTGAAACAACTATTAAGACTCACTGTGTGTGGGGATTCTGATGCTTTGTAGGGATTCTACTCACCATACCTCTGTTCTGGGATTGCACCTTGCCAGCAGGAATTGGGCCCTGTTTGTTTGAATTTGGGAGAGCTTAAATAGTCAACTTCTATCTGCTATGAAGTTCAAGCGGGAGCAGAAATTAAATAGCAGAATCCGGAGGGTCTCACAGTAAGCAGAACTTACAGACAGGAAGGAGTCTAGCACCATTGCTTCTGGGGAAATAAAATACTGCAGACTGAGCTAAGAAGAAGAACCTATCCCATAACAACTCCCAGCAGCCAGAAGAAACCTGTAAAAAAAAAGCTTTTTTCACTGTTTGCTGCAGCCATTTTCCTGCCTAAATCACTGCTTTGTGGTGGAGCCTAGGTTTAAACTGGGAAAAATCAGGAGGAGCCCAGCAGTGTCAACCTTGCAGTCAAGCAGTAACCTATGATAGCTAAGGCAGTGGCCACTAAAGGTGTTGAACACAGAGCTAAATTAACTCGAAAAAGCTGGAGGAAACTTGCATAGTTGTCAAAAGATCCAGATAGCATTAAAAATCCTGCAAGAAGTTAAGAGCTGACCACAAAATTTTCAACACACAATTGGAAAGCAACAGTTCTCCTTTCTGAGTTTATTTTGTTTCGACAATGTGTTGAGCTGTGTCTTCTGGACCTCAATGGGGAGAATTTTCTCCCCGTCGGATGGGCCATTTGGGAGTGGGTGTGGGTGGATGTAGATCCGATTGCTGCCTGCAAGCAGCTCTGCGCTGCCATTTTACGTGGGCAGGTCAATTAAGGTCTGCCCAGCAGGAAGCGTGGCTCCCGAGGATAGCAGGAGTGAGCGGGCTGCAGTGGGAGTGCAATGACTGCTGTGTCCAATGGTGACCTGGCGGCCTGTTCAAATACAGCGCTGGCAGCCTTGTAAAAGCTGCTCATTATGGCCAGTGGAAGGGCTCACCAGAGCGCTGCTGGAGAGCAAACCATGTAGGAGGGTAGGGCAGCGGGGCAGTGTGCCCCTCGGTTTGCTGATGAGTGTCCAGCTGCTCTCCTGGAGGAGGCGGCAGCATGGCGGGAGGTCCTTGTTCCGAGGGATGAGAGGAGGAGGCTCCCCCCACCCACCTGACCAAATGTGCCTGAGAGGAGGTGGCAAAGATAGTCAGCTCCCATGACGTGGTGTGATGGATGTGGGTCCAGTGCCGCAAGCGGTTCAATGACCTCTTGCACTGGGGAAGGGTGAGTACCATGTTGACAGAGGTCACTTAACACAGCAGGTAGGCTTTCCCCCAAACCCTCCCCCACTTCCCACCCCCACCCCTCCTGCCCAACTCTGAGTGCAGTTACAGCATTGAATCCTTCACAGCATGTTTCCCTCACTGGGTGGGCCAGCAGATATTGCCCATGCCTAGGTCACCCTGAGAGGGTAGTGCTGAGATTGGTCCTGCACCTGCAGCAAGTGTGACACCCAGAATACAGTTTTTGGGGCAACTTCAAGGATCTGCACCTTGGCAGAGTGCTGGAACTTTTAAACATGTCAAAGTCAGGGTGCTGACATGCTGGGAGGGGAGCTTTCAGGTGGTGGGGTACCAGCCCATCTGCTGCCCTTAGTGTTCCACGTGCTTGTGCCTCCTTGCTTTGTTGTGCCAAGAGTGATGGCGGCAGCATGTGGGCAAGGGGGGGATCAGCCCTGGCTTCTTGGCGTGAGCGTGCATCAGCTGTGGGATGATGAAGCACTGGAGTCCTGCAATGTCCCACTCTAGTTGGGGTGGCAGGGATGCGATGGGAATGCAGGCACAGGGTGGACTAATTAATGCTCTTCTCTCCATTTCAGGAGAAGGCTGCACACAATTCCACCGAGCGGATATGAACTGGCAGAGGCCAGGCCCAGTTGGCCATCGTCACCAGATATGTGCGGGAGGCGATGGATTTGGAGAGGCGCCATGTGCCCAGGTCCATCACAAGTGTCCTTGGTCTTCTTTCAGCATCACTGGAGCAGGGCAAGGAGGAGGAGGCAAAGTGGCCACCTCTCAAACCTGAGGGCCCTGAACATTTCGACTCACCAGTGTCACACCATCTCTGCCAGGCAGGCACCAGTGCAGATACCTGCACCTCGGTGGGAATTAGATCGTTGGCTAGTGTCTCGATGCACAGCAGTGAGGGCACTTCACACTCGCTTGAGGTGTGGGCGGAGACGGAGAGTGCCCATGATGCCGGCAATCAGAGGACTGCTGAGGGCCAGGTACATGCTCGGTCGGTGGCTGATGATGTGCCTCTGGAGTCGCCTGTGAGGCAGCAGACCCTGGAAGTGCAACAGGTTGTGCGGGAGGATCTGGTGGAGATACATGAGGCAACGTGTGGCATGGTGCCTGTGCTGGAGGAGTCCACGTGGAGCATCACTGATGCAATGATCCTCATGGCCGAGCACCATGCTTCTTCCATGGAGAGAGTGGCGACCCTCATGGAGAGGCTGCTCTAGGAGAACAATCTAGGCCTCCTGGGGATGCACTCGGACCAGCAAGCCCTCACAGCGGTATTTATCTCAGCTGGTCAGTGCCAGTGTGGGAGATGGTTTGGGTGCCAAGTATCCCAGCTCGGTGCCCATCCATCCATAGTGAGCAGGGAGGTCTGAAGCGACATCATGTCAATGCAGCAGCTGCCTGGGTACCTTGCACAGACTTGTAGAATCTGCATCCTGTAGTCACACACTTTCTGCGTGGAGTGGAAGCCATTCCTGTTGACGAAGGCACCGGGCTCACCTGCTGGTGCATTGATGGCCACATGTGTGCAGTCTATAGCACCCTGGACGCGGGGGAAGCCAGCAATCGCTGCGAAGCCTCTGGCTCACTCTGTCTGGCTGGCCTCGCCCAGCGGTAGTGGATGAAAGTCAATACATGCCTGAACAGAGCGTCTGTCATCAGCTTGACACAACTATGGTCAGCTGATTGGGAGACTCCGAAAAGATCACCGACTGACTCCTGGAAAGAGCCGGAGGCATAGTAGTTGAGGGCAGCCATGACCTTCAGCAGCTACTGGCATGGGGTGCCGACCCACACAGTTGGCACTGATCTAAGGGCCTATCACCTGACAGATGCGGTCACTGTCTCCCTTGAGAGACGGAGCCTCCTTCGGCACTGCACCTCAGACATATTGAGAAAGCTGCTTTGTTGCCTGTATACCCTGGCAGCAGGATAGTGGCATCTTCTGCGGCACCTTCCGCCTTGGACTTTCTGTTGGCCCTGAGCCTGTTGTGCCTGTGCCTCTCCTCCCAAAGGTGGCTCCCCTGGAGGCTGAATGTGGAATCCTGGCCTCCTCCCCCTTCTGTCCCTTCCTTCCTCCTCAGAGAAAGTTCCTCCAGGGAATAGCACAACTCCCATTCCCAGGCTAAGGGAAGACTTCCTGAAACTAGCAAGGCCCTGGAAATGATGTTGACTCAGGATCCTGACCTGAAGACTGTTACTCCTGTCCAAGCAGATGTGAAGAGTTTTGACAGATTCCTGCTCACACAGGCAAGTATCAGTAACTGTAAGCATTAAATCTCAGACAAATAACACTTGCGACCCCACTCACCCCCCTTATCCCGCTTGTGGATGAGGTTTATACAAATGTGGCCTACCTGTCTGCCTGTTGTGTTCGTGCGCGATCTGAAGATCGGACTGGCCCCGAAAAGCCCCTGACGATTGCTGCCTCAAGGGTTTTAAGTGGCTTGTTAAATAATGGGAGGCGCACATCAGAGATCATAGCGCACCCGCCCACCTAAAGACCTGCTGAGTTTTTCCGGCATCTTTTATCTTTATTTCAGATTTCCAGCATCCGCAAGTATTTTGTCTTTTTCTGCATATAGTTTATGTAAGTCCATTTCTAGGCACCATGTTTCTACTAATAATTGGTGCATATTCCAAATGGTTAGACACCTATGAAGTTAAATCGCTAACATCAGGTGCGATTATAGAAAGGTTACGCCAAAGTTTTTTCTATACATGGATTACCAGAAGTCATTGTCTCAGGCAATGGTACTGCATTTACTAGTGCTGAATTTCAGAAGTTTGTGAGCCTAAATGGCATCAAACATGTAAAGGCAGCACTGTATCATCCATTGTATAACGGATAGGCCAAGCGAGCAGTACAAACTTTTAAAGCTGGGATGAAAAAATTAATGGGAGGATCATTGGAGACTAAACTTTCACGTTTCCTGTTTCACTATAGAGCGACCCTCCCTACAGCACTGCTGGTTCAACACTTTCAGAATTACTTATGGAGTGCTGCCTTCGTACGAGATTAAGCCTGGTACTTCCCAATTTGGAGGGGAAAGTAGAGAACGGTCAAGGGAATCAAAAAGTGACTCATGATTTGCATATTCGAGAATGAAAATTTACTGTCGGTGAAACAGTATCGTACAAAACTTCGGTGGTGGATCAAGTTTGTTAACTGGTGTAATAGTTTCTGTGACCGGACCATTGTTGTGCCATGTAGAAGTGGAGGACCGGATCACCCATAAGCACGTGGATCATTTAAGAAAAAGAGAGATACCCCAATAAACTGATGTTCTACCTGTAACCATTGTAGAACCTGTGGTCCCCGTTGTGATTGATCAGCCAAGGATAGACATACCAGATGTCTCTGTCAGAGTGGATCATACTGAACTGCCTGGGCCTAAAGAGGTATCTGATATTGCTGCAGTTCCAGACAATGAAGATTCAGTAAGAGATTCGAAAGTCATGGAGCTACAACGTTCCACCTGGATCGGGAAACCACCTGAGAGACTGAACTTATAATTTCATAACCGTGTACATATTTGTAATGTCATGAATGTAGTTGTTCTTGTAAATACAAATTGCAAAAATATAATTAAAGGGAGAGGAATGTAGTAACTGTAACTTTAAATAACGTAGTGACTGTAGCTTTAAATAACGTAGTGACTGTAGCTTTAAATAATGTAGTGACTGTAGCTTTAGGACTTATTGTACTGTGTAGTATCATGTGACAGTGTGAACAAATCAGCCCTAAGCATGGGGGGCCTTAGGGGTGGGCTTTGTGTTTAGTTATGGATCTTGATGGAAGCATGTAACTGCTGCTGAAGCCCTGTAAATAAAGTTCACTGTTCCTTATGTGAAACCTGCCTGGAAAATCAAGTCTATAACAGTCCCATAGGTTAGTTTACACCAGCCTGAGCAGACAGACACTCCTTCTGTTTAACAGCTCAGCACAAGAATGGCATGTCCAATACTGCAACAATCCCTCAAGGATTATGGTTGGGTCCCTAGATTGGGATTTAAAGTCACTAGAGGCAGGGGTGCTGCTGTCACTGGGCCTGGGTTAATGCCTAATTTCTGTTCCTTTCTCTACACCAGGTCCCTTTCAGTACCTGGACCCTTTCAAAGACATATTGGAAGAGTATATCCCTTAGAAGATGCACCATCATGCCCTCCATCCACCTTAAGAGCCAGTACAGAAACTAACCACTAAAGTAATATAGAGGGATGCAGCAGGAGAGGGTAGGAACAGGTTATGGTGGAGCGAAGGACCAGGAGATGGTTCACTGGAGGGCAAGGTTACCTCTGAACTATGATGAAAAGATTAGGGCACTAAGTGCGCAGCCAAAAGAAAACTCCTTTTGGCACATATGTAATTGCACAACATGTTGGAAAGCCTGCAAAGAGTTATTGCTGCATATCTGAAAGTTTAGAGTATTGCACTTCCAGCTTATGTGGTAGTTTGTTGGAGGGCATCAGCAAGCATAGCCTACCAGGATGTGTTGTCACCTCAAGTCTTCAAGGCATCCCTCATTTCCTACAGTCTGCTCTAATACAGATCCATGTGAGAAATGAACCACAGCCCCATGGGAGGGCAGTGGCATTGTAGTAACTACATATGATGCCCTTTGTCAGGATGCCAGCCGTCTGCTCTCACATCACCCGCTCAACCAGTACCCACTATAGAGCTAGAAAGCTAGCTGGGCCAAGCTGCTGCAGCAGCAGTTTGAAGTCTTATGTTGATTTCAATCCAATGGCTATTACCCATGCATATGAAAATGAGCAGACCTAGGAAATCCAAAGTGTAACTTGTGCTGCGGGCCACAGGTGGATGCAAATTACTTTTGAAGTAAGTGTATTTCATTTTGAGGAAATTCGAGGCTGATGTAATTGTGTGCTCTGGCCACTAGGTGGAACTGTATCATTTCTTTCTTACAAAACATTCAAAAAACTTGCTTCAAAAAATGAATCTCATTTATTTTCTAATATCCAAAACAAGCTTTTAAACAAAATAAATTGAACTTATTACATAATTCACAATAACATGATTAAACTTATGAATTGAAACAACTTTTAAGGCTCCTTTTTTGATGTTTTCCTTGGAGTCCTCAGAATCTACGAAAATCTAGGGAATTGGTCGGGTTGATTTTTTTGATCATTGCTCCTGTGAATACGAAGTTCCCCAGAACTAAGGTTAGGAAAAGATCACCTGAGTCTCCACTCTTTTATGAAGCCGTAAGGTTTCCGGGAGTTACTGACAGGGGGCTGGCAGAGGTGAGCAGGCCTGTACCTGTAAGTGGAGGTTCATTGAAACTTTGTAAATGGCAGTGTGTTTATATTTCTGGACTATTAATTCACCCAACGTGAGTTCCAGAATCTTACTCTGTCAGTTCCAGAATTTGAATTAAGTTTCCATTTTTAAACTTATTCCTTCATGTGATGTGGATGTGGTTGGCCAGGCCAGCATTTGTTGCCTTTTCCTAATTGCCCTTGTGAAGGTGCTGGAGAACCATCTTAGGCATAGACATAGGCTTAGAAACTAGGAGCAGGAGGAGGCCATTCAGCCCTTCGAGCCTGCTCCACCATTCGGTATGATCATGGATGATCCTCTATCTCAACGCCATATTTCCGCTTTCTCTCCATACCCCTTGATGCCCCTAATACCCAAGAATTTATCCATTTTGTTCTTGAATATACTCAGTGACCCGGTCTCCACAGCCTTCTGCGGGAGAGAATTCCACAGGTTGACCACCCTCTGAGTGAAGAAATCTTTCCTCATCTCAGTCCTAAAAGGCCTGCCCCGTATCCTGAGACTGTGGTCACTGGTTCTAGACTCCCCAACCAGGGGAAACATCCTCCCTGCATCCGGTCTGTCTAGCCCTGGTAGAATTTTGTGGGCCAGAATTTTGATGTCGATGAGCAGGGCCGGGCACGACAAGCCAATGTGTAAAATGACGCGCGATGACATTGGGCATGTGTCCCGATGTCACCACGCGCCGTTGCGATATTTCGGTGGGTGGGCATGCTATGAGTTCCGATGCACACCCGCCATTAATTAATGGGCCACTTAAGGCCCTTGAGCCTTTAAGACACCGAGATTTTTCAGAGCCCATGCGATTTTCAGTGGGTCACATGGTCGCAACGGGCAGGCAGGTCAGCCACATTTTTAAAAAACCTCATCCACGGGTGGGATATGAGGGGTGAGTGGGCTCGTGAATACGAGTTGTTAGTCATTTACTTTAGAAACTTACTCCTACTTGCTTGTATGAACAGGAGGACTTCAAATCTCTTCAGAGCTGCTTCTGCAGGAATTACAGGCTTCAGATCAGGACTCTGGAGTAAACATAATTCTTGGGGCCTTGAAGGTTTCAGGCAGCCTTCCCTTACCCTGGGAATGGGGGTTGTGCTCTCCGGTGGAGGCACCTCCTCAGAGGAGGAAGAGAGGGCCAGAAGGGGGAGGAGGCCAGGAGTCCACATTCAGCCTCCAAGGGAGCCACCTCCAGGAGGACAGGCACAGGCACAAGGGGCGCAGGACCGACAGGAAGTGCAAGGCGGAAGGGGCCGCAGAAGACACCACTATCCTGCTGCCAGGGTTTACAGGCGTCGATGCAGCTACCTCAATATATCTGAGATGCAGTGCTGAAGGAGGCTCCGACACTCAAGGGAGACAATCACCTCCATTTGTCAGATGATCAGCTCTGAGATCAGCTCCAACTGTGTGGGTGGACACCCCATGCCAGTGGTGTTGAAGGTCATGGTTGTTCCCAACATCTATGCCTCCGGCCCTTTCCAGGGGTCAGTGGATGATCTTTGCTGAGTCTCCCAGTCATCTATCCACAGTTGTGTCAAGCTGGTGACAGATGATCTGTTCAGGTGTGCATTGACTTTCATTCACTACTGCTTGGACAATGCCAGCCAGACAGAGCAAGGCAGAGGCTTCGCAGCGATTGCTGGGTTCCCCTGCGTCCAGGGTGCAATTGACTAAACACATGTGGCCATCAAGGCGCCAGCGGATCAGCCGGGTGCCTTTGTCAACAGGAAGGGATAGTGTGTAACCATAGGATTCAGATTCTGCAAGTCTGTGCAAGGTACCCAGGCAGCTCCCAAGATGCATACATCCTGAGACACTCCCAGGTGCCAAGGCTCTTCAGTGCTCAAGCTCAGCTGGATGGATGGCTGCTGGGAGACAAGGGCTATCCACTCAAAAGGTGGATCATGACGCCTCTCCGCCATCCAAGAACAGAGGCTGAGCAGCAGTACAATAGGAGCCACGTTTCCACAAGGGCTTGGTCGAGAGAACCATTGGTCTTCTCAAGATGTGCTTCCGATGTCTGGACCGTTCAGGGGGCGCACTGCAACACCCCCCAGATCGTATGTCACTGATAGCCGTTGCATGCTGCACTCTCCACAATCTGGTGCTGGAAAGGGGGACGTAGTGGAGGAAGAAAATGTTGATGCAGATGCTCTGGCATCTGGATGGGTCCAGTAGTGAGTCTGAGGATGAGCATGCACAGGAGAACACTGATGGGATAGACACCGATCTGGGCATCCTCCAGGGAGGCAGGGACACCCAGGAGGCTTTGATCCAACGATCCTTCAGTTGGCCTACCACAGGTGGACCTCCAACACATGTCAGGGCTGCAGGCTCCATACTCGATACCTGAGAGCAACATCTTCTGGTTAGGAACATTAAATATGTGCCTTGTCAATAAAGCTCAATGACAAACAAGTCACTCATAACATCATGGGTTCCCGTACACCTGTAGAAGTAATGAAGCGCTCTGAGACTTGTTGAGAACTAAAACATTTAATGATTTCATACAACAAAATAGAAATGAAAGTTCATTTAGAGGTGTTGAGCTGCACACTGACCAAAAAGCAACTAATACCAGGGCAACAGAATACAACCAGTCAGAAGCCCGTGATGTGCCTAAGGTGCCTTAAGGTTACATTTTCAGGTGCTATGCCTAGGTGCTCCCCCCTCGCTGGCACTGGCATTGGAGCCAGCCTGCTCACTCTGCTGTCCCGTTGGCCTCGATGACCTTGGCGGTCGTCCTCTGGCCTATGGAGCCTGCGATGGCCCCGCCTGGGAGGGAGCGGCCAGTGGCATAGCTGGCATCTCCCCAGTCACTGCAGCCTCATCAGTTGCCATGGTCACTGGCAGAGAGGCAGAGGAGCTGCTGCCCTCATCCAGAGCACCCTGAGAGGAGCCTGCAGAGATGATGGGCAGCTTGTGTGGCAACGTGAGGTCGCTTCGGACCTCCCTGCTCACTATTGATGAATGGACACCTGGCTGGGATACTGGGTGCCTCATCCATCTCCCACACTGACACTGACCACCTGAGGTCATTGCCGCTGTGAGGGCTTGCAGATCCGAGTCCATCCCCAGGAAGTGCTGATTAAGCTCCTGGAGCAGTCTCTCCATGAGAGTCGCCATTCTCTTCATGGAGGAAGCATTGCGCTCAGCCATGAGGGTCATTGCATTGCTGATGTTCTGCATGAACTCCTCCATCACATAGACCATGGTGCGTATTCCCTCATGTATCTCCGCCAGACCCTCCTGCAGACCCTATTGGACTTCCAGTATCTGCTGCCTCAGGGACGACTCCAGAGGCACATCACCAGCCATCGACTGAGCATGTTTCTGGTCCCCTGCAGTCCTCCGACTCCTGGCACCCGGGGCAATCTCTGTCTCCGCTTGCACCTCCAGTGAGTGTGAAGTGCCTTCACCGCTGTGCCATGGGACATTAGCCGATGATCTTATCCCCACCGAAGTGCTGGTATCTGCACTGGTGCCTGCCTGGCTGAGAGGGTGTGACGCTGGTGCTTGTATCTCTTCAGGGTCCTCAGGTATCAGTGGCGGTCCCTCTGCCTCCTCAATTCGGGCGTGCTCCAGTGAGGCTGAAAGGAAGAACGAGGACATTTGATTAGTTGAAGTTGTAACAGCAAGGTCATAACACTGTAAATGTGCATGACTGGTCCCTGGATCAGGATGTGCTCCTCCTTCCAAAATCAATGGGAAGCCCATGTTGGAGGCTGAATTCAATATACAGTTAACAGCGGAATGGTTGCTATGACAGACATAGTGACCTCAGTGCACGGCACTCTTACCTTCCACTGGCACCTCAACCTCACCGCTGCCGATAGACCTGAGTGCAGGGCGCCTCTCCAGCTCAAGAGCCTCCTGTTTGTATCTGGTGAGTCTGAGTAGGTGGGCCTGCCCTCCGCCCGTCCACATCCGTTCTGCATTATTGTGTGCGGTCTTCTCCTGAAAGGAGAGAGGAGCATTGATTAATCCACCCTGTACCTGGATTCCCACTGCAGCCCTGCCACCCCCACCTGAGTGAAACATTGCTGGGCTCATCTGATTCGTGACCTTGGACCAGCCATACACTCACTCCAAGCCAGGGCTGGCCCCCTTGCCCAGATGCTGCCTCCATCACATTTGCCACTCACACTGTATGACCTTCCAAAGCAAGGAAGCACTAACACCTAGAAGGACAAGGGCAGCAGATGGATGGCTGACCCGCCACCTGGAAGTTCCCCTCCCAGCCACTCAGCATCCTGACTTTGAAATGTTTCAGCGTTCCAGCACTGCACCTAGGTACAGATCCTTGAGGTTGCCCCCAGAACAGTACTGTAGGTGTAAGTGCATCACATGCAGCGGATACAGAAGGCAACTCAGTACCACCCTCTCAAGGGCAACTAGGCATAGACAATAAATGCTGGCCCACCCAGCAAAGGCCACTTGCCTTGAATGAATCAATGCAAAAACTAACTTCAGATTGGGGGGGGTCAGTGGGGCCAACCTAACTGCGGTGCTAAGGGACCGATGCCAACACAGTGCTCACCCTTCCCGATTGCAAGAGATCGTTGAACCACTTGTGGCACTGAACCCAGGTGCATCACACCACATCGTGGGAGCTGATTCCTTCTGCCACCCCCTCCCAGGCACGTTTTGTCATGTGGGGGGGCCTCCTCCTCCTGTCCCTTGGCACTATGATCTCACGCGTGCTGCCTCATCCTCGAGGAGGGCAGCGAGGCACTCATCTGAGAATCTCAGGGCACAATGCCCCACCAACCTGCCCTCCTGCCTGGCCTGCTCTCCGAGAGCACTCTTGGACATCCTTCTGTGTGCCATCGTTGGCAGCATTTGGAAGGCTGCCTGTGCCGTTTTTAAACAGGCCGCCGGGTTGCCAATGGACCCGGCGGTCTTTGGACTCCCACTGCTGCCCGTCCCCTCCTGCTGTTCTTGGGAGTTGCAGGCTGCGATCAGCTCCGCGCTCACCCATGCCCACTCCCACCTAGCCTGCCCGACAAGCTACAAATTCTCCACTATATGTTTCAATCAGATCCCCTCTCATTCTTCTAAACTCTAGTGAATAAAGGCCCAGTTGAACCAATCTCTCCACATACGACAGTCCTGCCATCCCTGGTATCAGCCTAGTGAACCTTCGCTGCACTCCCTCTATGGCAAGTATATCCCTTCTTAGGTAGGGAGACCAAAACTGCATACAATACTCCAGCTGTTGTCTCACCAAGGCCCTGTATAACTGCAGTAAGACATCCCTACTTCTGAACTCAAATCCTCTTGCAGTGAAGGCCAACATACCATTTGCATTCCTAATTACATGCTGCACCTGCCTATTTACTTTCATTGACTGGTGTGCAAGGACACTCAGATCCCTTTGTGCATCCACATTTCCCAATATATCACCATTTAAATAATACTCTGCCTTTCTGTTTTTCACACCGAAGCATATAACTTCACATTTATCCACATTATACTGCATCTGCCACCTGCTCTCCTGAACTGCTGCAGTCCATGTGGTGTAGGTGCCCACAGTGCTGTTAGAGAAGCAGTTCCAGGACGTTGACCTAGCGACAGTAAAGGAATAGTGATATAGTTCCAAGTCAGGATGGTGTGTGGCTTGGAGGGGAACTTGCAGGTGGGGGTGTTCCCATGTATCCGCTGCGCTTGTCCTTCTAGGAGGCACAGGTCGCGGGTTTGGAAGGTGGTCTTGGAGGAGCCTTGATGAGTTGCTGCAGTGCATCTTGTAGATGATGCACATGGCTGCCACTGTGCGTTGGTAATGGAGGGAGTGAATATTTAAGGTGGTGGATGGGGTGCCAATCCAGCGGGCTGCTTTGTTGTTGGAGCTTCACTCATCCAGGCAAATGGAGAGGATTCCATCACACTCCTGACTTGTGCCTTGTAGATGGTGGACAGGCTTTGGGGAGTCAGGAGTTACTCCAGAATTCCCAGACTCTGAAATCTGGAAATTTTAAAAAAATATAAAAATAAAAATCTGGAAATAAAAAAACAAAGTGACCATGAAACTGTTGGGTTAGGAAAGTTACTTGTTCTCACTCATCCGTGACTCCGGTTCCACAACAACGACGCTGACTAACTGCAATCCAAAATGGCCGAGTGAGCTACTCATCTGTATCGACCCTTTCACCTGGCACCAAAAATGAACAATAAATGCCAGACTTCCAGTGGTAGTCAAATTTCAAAAGTGGCTAAAAATATTTAAAATAATGGTGAAAGAGGGCGTACCTAGCCTCCCCTTCCATTTCTTTTTCTGTTTCTCTGGGTGCCCCAAGCCATTTGCACTTGAAAAACATTACACTGAAGCTGTGGTCTGCCTAGAGATTATTGCCAATTGAAGGGCCCATGGAATTCCTAGGACATTTCAACAATCCTAAAATAAGGTAAGATTTTATTTTGCCAACCCAGTTTCCTATGGTCCGGTAGTACCTTTAGTCACCTGAATAGCTAAAATATTTTCGCTTAGATTTTAAGAGTTTCCGGTAAGTATTTCTCAAAATTATTTGATATTAACCTAATATATTGGGTAAAGTTTATATTGAGTGGTTTAATTTATTTTATTTACTGATTTCTTTTTAAACAAATTGGCTGTGAATTTCAGAATAAGACAATTGCATTCAGTTCTGTTGTAGCTTTTTCTTTTTGTTTAATAACTTCAGAAGACCTATTTTCTTAAAATGGAGACTTGGGGTTTTTTTTGCTTGAGTGGTGGCAGCATGCAATTTTCCTAAAACTCCCAGTGAGAGGGGAAGAGGAAGCAGGGAAATTTCAAGTTCTTGAAAAACTCTAGGCAGAGTGTCTTTCCTTACCCTAAATTGAGTTCATTTAAAAAATTAAGATGCATTTTAAAGTAAACACATAAGTCACTAGTCATCTCACAGATAGGAAATATGAGTAAGTGATTTACTGATCTCTGTAAGACAAGTAGAGAGACAGTGGCCCCAATATTTCCAGCAAGGTAGGGGAGGTGTGGGCGAAAAATTGACCAAAGAACCCAGCAAGGCTGGGGATACTGAAGTCCTGTCACTATGATGGACAGGATCTCATTTACGTACTATAGGTCTTCTTCCTGCCTGGCAGCTGGCCAAATAGACAGCCTGCATGGCCAGTGGTGGGAGGGAACAAGATACAGTTGGAGACCCTTGGGGATAGGACCCACAGTTGGGCTGGTGAGACGTCCACAATCAGAAATGTGGTGGTTGGCAATCAACATTGATGGGGAGCCTGGTGATTGGGGTTCGGGAGACCAAAGACTTCCTTGAGAGGCCTGGGAGGAATGGTCCAGGTCCTCCTAGCCCACAAACAGCGCTGAAAGAGACATTTCCTTGAGGAGCCCACAGATGCTGCTCCACCTTCACTGCCAACTTTCCGAATCCCTGGGAAACCTTTGCAGCAGCAACAATTTTTAAATCAGGCTCCCAATTGCACTGTTGGAAACTGATTTAAATATGTTAATTAAAGATCCCATCTCTTCACAGAGTTAAAAAGGTGATGGATGCATCCAGGAAGGATTGAGGTTGCTTTCCACATATTTCATTTTTTAATTTCTCATCCATCCCAACCCACTGTCATCTGTCAATGAGGGCATTAATGTTGGGGTTGATGTCTCTCCTCATTCTAATTTTATTTGTTTTATTAAAAAGGTATAGCTAGTTCAATTCTGAAGGCAAATTATGTTTCTTTGTAGGGAACGAATGGAGGGAATGGAAAAGAGTGAACTGTTGAGGATGAAGGGACCTCTAGCCTTGCAGTATCTGCTTGGGATGGACTGAGTGAGAGTGAGGGGGCAGTGGATGGAGGTCCCTTCCTAAACCTCTTCACCTTTTCCTCTTCCTAACTTTCAAAAGATAATTAAATAACTATTTGAATAGGAAGAATTGCAGGACTCTCCTTATCTCACAGAGATCAATAATTCATTACTTATATTTTTCAGGAAAAAGCAGAGAAATGGGACTATTTGGGTAGCTGTTTTAAATAGCCAGCAGAATCACAATTGACAGAATGGCCTCTTTCAATGCTGCATCCTTCTATGATTCCCTGATTTAAGATGCTCCTTTAAGCCTGCTCTTTGATGAAGCTTTTGGTCACCTGTCCTTCTTTGGCTTGTTGTCATTTTTTTTTTGATCATGCTCCTGTGAAGTGCCAATTGGGACAGCTTACTACATTAAAGGTGCTATATAAATGCTAAATTTTATTGTTGAATAAAAGTATGATCAATGACGGTGAAATGAGCTAGTAGTTTAAAAAGGGGAATGGAAGCTAGCATGTTGAAAGCAAGGGTGTTGGGGAAGGGTGGGTGATGAAGGGATGGATGGGTAGAGGGCCACATTTCATTGGAATGTTCTGTCTGAAGCAAAGCTCTAAGTGGCTTCTCTCCATGAAATGTTATCTGACCAGTCTAACCTGAAAGGAAAAATGAAGAAAAAAAGAAGCAGAAGAGAACAAAATGGAGAAGAGAAGCAATAAGGGGTCTTATAAAGACAGCAGCTGAAAAGAAGGAGAAAGGAAAACAACATGAAGAAAGCAGAGGTAAGCAAAAATAGGGGAGATGATATTCTCAGACCTACAGTGTGTAATAGCACAGGAGATCCATTCATCAAATATAAAGATACAAAGTGATGTTGAACAATATTTGGAAAGAGGATATGGTACATGTGCAGTGTGTGCATATACTCCACATTCTTTGTAAATTGCCATCTTCAGTATGAAGCAGTCTGCACCCAGTCAGTAGCGATCCTTATTGGTTTCAGCCAATGTATTTGTTCCTATCAAAATACATATGATACCATGGGATACACATGACCCATCCCTATAACCTTTGCAGCTGGAGTGGCTCAGGAAGAGAGCAGAGAGCTGAATGGATGATTTTATGACTATAAAACCATTATAATGAATTTCTATGTAAAAAAAAATACAAATGGTGAATAGATTTTTTTTGTAGCTTTCATTTATTTACCCTTCCTTCCTAAAATGGAAAATAACTATCTCCCAGTCACATAAATAACATTGCAAAATGTTTTAATAGTGCTGTATGCAACTATACCCATAGGCTTCACATATTTACTTCAGTAGCGTATAACCTGTGGTCTGCTTTCACAACATGACTGCTATTATTACTGATATTATAATTGCTGATGACTTGTGTGTGAAGACATATTATCAATAATTTTCATATTTTATGGTTAGCTTTAGTCTTGGAACATAACTTGAAATTACCTAACCATTCCATTAAGAAACAATGATGCTGGAAGCCTCTGTCAGACGGGTCTGTGGTGACCAAATACCAACCGAAGGGAGGCGCCAAGATGGTTCAACTGTGACTCCAAAATTAAAAGTCCAACTGCTTTTGAAATTTACTATTTTTGGCTCTGAAGTGTTTTTTTTCGATGAGTTGCCTCGCCTACCCTATCACTGCAGGGATCAGTGAATGTTGGATTGATGTTTCAAAGCCTGTATATAACTGGCTGTTTCAACTAGCAATCAGAGATTTAGCTTTTCTGCTTCTTGGGCTCTTGAGGAAGTGAAGTGAGTTTCACAGAGACTGGAATGACTTCAACTCCAAATTAAAGGGGAGGCTTGGCTCCAGGTTTCATATCTTTAATTGACTTAGGGCCAGGGCAGTAATCATGCAATTTGGTTTCCCGACAGGGTGCCAGCAAGAATTTCACTTTGAGCCAAAATGATTCTCATGGCTCCACTGTGCCCCCACCTGTGTTTTTAGATATGCTCTGAATGAATGAGTGGTCTTTTAAAAAGAATTTAACATCTTGGCAAGGAGGGCAAAAAAATTAACTCAACAAAAACCCCAATCCTTTAACAGCAGTTATGGAACAGTTTATATTCTGCCTTGTAGTAAAATGGGGAATGAGTAAATAAAAGGGTTGGCTTACAAAAATCGGTCTATAATAAACAGAGCTGTTTATTCATATAATCAAAACAGTGCACAGCTAAAGGACTGAAAAGGCTTGTTACTGCTTGCTGTTGCTGTCTGAGGTACTACACAAGGTATCCCAACCACACTGTGTGTGGTAACCTTTCTTATGCATCATGTGTTTAAGGCGATACTGGTGGCTCATAGCTTTAGGAGCCACTACCAGAACATATTTTTGCTAAACACAAGCTTGGAGTGGTTTGAGGTATGCATAAATTACCAAATCATTGTTTTATTTTACATTTTATTATGGAGAGCTTTCAAAACTTTTTTTTTGCGTGCAGTGAGATTTATATTCATTAAAGTAAAGAATACTAGCATCGAGACCCCTGCATCAATATCTAGCACACCCTGATGAGGTACAGCATTTTAAAGGCAGACTAAAATATATTTGCCGAGTCCCCAGAATCTGCCTCATCCCCAACCTCATTAAAGAACACAGGCTGGAGCAAGGTGACATTTCTCCATTTCCCACACAGGCTGTAGGTTTTGGATGAGATTGTGAGGTTAGGGATGGTGTTATGCTGAGGAGGTGTTCCCATTTGCAATAAGACATTGACAGCAACTAAAACCTTGCAACTACACAGTATCTGGGTATATCAACATATATATGAAATTTATGAAGGATTTTTAAAAAATTAATTGACGGGATATGGGTGTTGCTGGCTAGGCCAGCATTTGTTGCTCATCCCTAGTTGCCCCTGAGAAGGTGGTGGTGAGCTGCCTTCTTGAACCGCTGCAATCCATGTGGTGTAAGTACACCCACAGTGTTGTTAGGGAAGGGGTTTCAGGATTTTGACCCAGCAACATTAAAGGAACGGTGGTATATTTCCAAGTCAGGATGGTGAATGGCTTGGAGGGGAACTTCCAGGTAGTGGTGTTCCCATGTATCTGCTGCCTTTGTCCTTCTGGATGGTAGTGGTCGTGGGTTTGGAAGGTGCTGTCTAAGGAGGCTTGGTGAGTTCCTGCGGTGCAACTTGTAGATGGTATACACTGCTGCCTCTCTTCTTCGGTGGTAGAGGGTGTGAATGTTTGTAGAATTGGTGCCAATCAAGCAGGTTGCTTTGTCCTGGATGGTGCCAAGCTTCTTGAATTGTCACTGGAGCTACTCTCATCCAAGCAAATGGAGAATATTTCATCACACTCTTGACTTGTGTCTTGTAGATGGTGGACAGACTTTAGGGAATGAGGAGGCGAGTTACTCGCCACAGGATTCCTAGTCTTTGACTTGTTCTTGTAGCCACAGTACTTATATGGCTAGTCCAGTTCAGTTTCTGGTCAATGGTAAACCCCAGGATGATGATAGTGGGGGATTCAGCAATGCCATTGAACGTTAAGGGGTGAAGGTTAGATTCTCTCTTGCTGGTGATGGTCATTGCCTGGCACTTGTGTGATGCGAATGTTGCTTGCCACTTGTCAGCCCAAGCCTGGATATTCTCCAAGTCTTGCTGCATTGTCATGTATTTGGAACAATGTGCTGGAAGCGCAGATCTGTCAAAAAACAAGGTAGCTTAATATCTTGAGTGTAAACGTCTGTCAGCATTGAAAACTGAAAGGTGAAGTTTTCTAATAATGAGTGTCAATAGGTGTTTCAGTCATATAGGCAAAGTTAGCAGATTGAATGATCTTCAAACTGCTTAAGAGAAAAGTAGGGAACTGTTATAAAATAATATGAGATAGTCTCAGTGAGACAATGAAAATTTATGAAGAAAACAAAAGATTAGATAAGATGGTGAAAAACCCCAAAAGAGGAAAAAGAAAATAAAGGAAATTAGAAAAATAAATAACTGTAGATGCAGGCGGTTTGAAAAGATAAAGCAAGAAACGTTAGAAAAACACAATGGATTTGCCAGCTCCAAAAATAGAAAATCTAACAGGCTTCACCAGCACTGAGATTGTGCTCTGATGAACAGCATCAGCCTGCCTCATCTTGTCTATAATACAGACAGGCGCATCTAACATCTCCAGACATCCTGCTATAAAGGAAAAGCTAATGTCTGAAGTTACTATAGTTAATATTCATGCTGTTCACCAGAAAGATAAGTTATGGTGGCAAATTTTTATTTTCCAACGAGTATCTGAAAGAGTGTATTGCTCGTCCATTACAGCAACTGCCTGATTAACGTCCCACTAATTCTGCAAAAACAAAACTTGCCTCACTGCTCTTCAAGCTTGTATGAAGCTTGTTTGGAACAGTATCAGAGTCCAATGATGGAGTGGTCAGAGTAGAGATGGGAGGGAGAGTTAAAGTGGTGAACAACAAGCAGGTCAGTACTTGTTTGGAGACAGAATGAAGGTGCTCAGCAAACTGATTCCTCACAATTTGTATTTGGTCTCTTTGACGGAGGCGGTGGTGTAGTGGTATTGTCACTAGACTAGAATTCCAGAGACCCAGGGTAATGCTCAGGGGACCTGGTTTTGAATCCAAACTGAGATTACATCATGTAATATACAAAAAAGGGCAAAGTGCTTTTCTACATGACTGTTGTTAGCAATGAAGAGTTAATTATACATCAATGCTGCCTTTATATTGCACAATTGTTTGTATTTGAAGTGAGGCAGTGGCATAGTGGTATTGTCACTGGATTAGCATTCCTGAGACCCAGGGTAATGTTCTCCCATGGTGGAATTTTAATTCAATAAAACACCTGGAATTAAAAGTCTAATGATAAGCATGGATTGTAAAAACCTGCACCCCCAATATCCCTTTAGGGAAGGAAATCTTCCACATGTGACTCCAGATCCACAGCAATCTGGTTGACTCTTAAGTGCCTTCAGTTCAAGGTCAAATAGGGTGGGTAACAAATGCTGGCCTTGCCAGTGATACCCACGTCCACACAGAGGAGACCAGACATTGACCTGCTCAATATGGTACACATAAATTGCTGCTTCATATAAAAGAAGTCTATTGGGGCCATGGCATGTGGGTGGGAAAAGGTGAGTTAGCAAATGTCACAGCTGCTGAGGTTATCAGAAAAAGTGCAGTTGCCAGCTGGAGTCATAGAAGAATGTGCAAGATACTCATGATGAGACACTCCCACTGGATAGCAGAGTTAAGAGGAGAAGTAAGGATATGCTGAAGGTGATGAACATGGAGGCTGATGAATAACGTTGGAGGCAAGGAGGGAGCCACTGATGCTATAAGAATGAGGAAACAGGCTGAGAGCAGAGGCACAAGAAATATGATAGATATGGTCAAAGATTCTGTCTCCCGGGTGAGGAAAAGAAAAGAGGATACTTTCCAGTGGAGAGACTCGCAATTCTGGCTACCTCTGTTTCAAAGCTTTAAGTTAGTGTTGCAATTGAGCTGGGGTTGTGATTCAGGAACAAGTTTGTGTGAGTTAAGATGATTTTCAGCACACCGATAAGAAGACTGTTTGTTGTGATGATAACTGTAAATCCACTGTATCCACTTTGGACCTAAAAATGATAAAACAGGGTACGTTCTAAATTGTAAAAGTTAGGAACAGTGGAGACACAAAGAGACTTGGGGGTCCTGATACAAAGATAAAATACGATGAATAAGCACAGACAAATAATTAGAAAGATGTACAGAATGCAGCCTTTACATCTAGAGGACTAGAATACTAGAGGGTGCAGTCATGCTACAGCTACTCAAAGCTCTGGAGTACTGCACCTAAGGGAGGATATGGGACCTTGGAGTGAGTGTAGAAGAGTCAAACTATCAGGAGAGATTAAACAACCTAGCGTTGTATTCCCTGGAATTTAAAAGTTTAAGGGGTGATTTGATTGAAGGTTTCAAGGTAGTAAATGAAACAGATAGTTTCTCCCAATCTACCCTATTTCCACCAGCTGGAGAGTCTAAGAAGAGGGGACATAGCTTAAAAATTAGAGCCGGGTCTTTCAGGAATGAAATTATGTGAAACATTTTTTCACACAAAGGATGGCAGAAGTTTGGAACTTTCCTCTGCAAACAGCTACTTGATGCTAGATCAATTGTTAATTTTAAAACTGAAGTTGATAGATTTTTGTTGGCCAAAGGTATTAAGAGATATGGAACAATGCTGGGTGAATGGAGTTAGGTTGCAGATCAGCCATGATTTTAGTGATGTGACAAGTGCGAAGGGTTAAATGGCTTCCTGTTGCCATGCTCCTTTGAAGCATTTTGAAGTTTTACGTTTTAGTGCTAACTTAAGATAGGCAAAAAAAAAATGCAGTGATGTTTCATTAGAGCACAGTTTCTTTAAGCTTAACAGAAGCTAAAGTTGGTTTTAAATATGATTCCTTATCTTTCTGTGCTGAATCTTATGTTCATGAGTGAGGCAAACAATTGAAAGTTGGGTGGAGCTAACATAGATTTGGGTGGTTGACAAAAGAACCAGATACAACATGAGGAAAAGCTTTTTTACCTAATGACGTTTTAGGATTTGGAATGGTCTGCTGAAAGGATGGTAGATACAGATTTAAAAGGAAATTAGATAAATACTTGAAAGATGAAGAATAGCAGGGATATGGGAAAAGAGCAGAGGAATGGGACTGCCTGGATTCTGCTTCGAAAGAGCAACATTGCGTAATATTGGTATGGCGAATGACCTCCTTCTGTGGTGTACTATTCCATGATTCTATGGTGAAAAGGATATCCAGCCTTTCAATCTCTAGTACTGAATGGAGCACTGATTGAAAATAGCACTTTATTGCTCGCAGCACACTGCGAGAGGTCACTTCATACAATTTATTTCATTACATCACTACTTGGAAGCTCAGATGAAGAGTTAACTGTCAACAGGTGAAACAGAGGAATCAGAGCGTACATTAGAAAACAAGAAAGCTGCAGGCTGGGGTCAAAGATGCAACATTGTCATTGCCAATGGTCAAGATTAATTTCCAAGAGACATCTGACCTTGTTACAAATATGTATGATTCCAAACTGATATTATATCATGTAATATACAAAAAAAGGCAAAGCGCTTTTCTACATGACTGTTGTTAGCAATGAAGAATTATACATTAATGCTGCCTTTATATTGCACAATTGCTTGAATTTGAAGTGACCCTGCAATGGGGAGGCAGTGGCATAGTGGTATTGTCACTGGGTTAGTATTCCAGAGACCCAGGGTAATGCTTTGGGGATTTGGGTTTGAATCCCACTATAGCAGATGGTGAAATTTGAATCCAAATAAAAATCTGAAATTAAAAGTCTAATGATGACCATGAAACCATTGCTGATTGTTGTTAAAATTCATCTGGTTCACTAATGTCTTTTAGAGTAGGAAACCTGCTGTCCTTGCTGGTCTGGCCTGCATGTGACTCTTAAATTCCCTCTGAACAAGGACATTTAGGGGTGGACAATAAATGCTGTCCTAGCCAGTAGTGCCAACATGAATGAATAATTAAAAAAAGGACACAGGTTGCTACTGTTGTAATAACCAAAGTGGTATTTGAGTCTGGGCAAGGTCAAGGTGAACCATGATGCCTGCACCCCTCAGCCATTCAGCAAAAAGGTTCGAGGATGAATAATGTGTGTGGGCTATTGGGGGTGAGCTGTAGCCAATAAGGAATGAGCTTCTTAGGAACCGAGAAAGGGAAGAAAACTGATAGAGGCAAAAAAAGCCATGAGCAGGGTAACATTTCATTGGAAGTGCAACAATGGTTCTTGGGCTTATCAAGCCTTTGGAAGAATTGGCACGTTTAAATGGACCAGAGTGCAACATGGTCACAATAATTAAAATAAAGCTTAGGACACCACCTGGAAATCAACCCAGTAAGTGTGATTAGTTAGGGAATCTTTGTGAGTTTTTCTTGCACATTACTGTTTACAGTTAGTTCATATAAGAATACTGAAGGAAAGGATTAGAAAGAGAAATATGAATCTCCTCTGCCACATGGTGGCAGCATAATACAGCATATGATCCAGTCATTTACTTTCACGAACAAAAACAGGGAAAATAATTGCTGACGCCAACAAAATTTGGACTGCATTTTGGATGAAGAATAAGTAGAATAAAATTGACATTTGAAATGGGGAGATGTGACTGAAACTGAAATTATGTTCAGGACTAAAGGTGCAATTTGGAAGAGATGTTGGAAATTGAAATAGGTGAATTAAGTCTCTGATGCAGTTTAGGCATTAATGTATCACTTAACAACTTTTCTGACCTTGTGAGTTGGGTGTTAAGTGAAATAGTAAATATGTTTCTGAAATATCACTTTATGGAGGAATAAAATCTCCAAAAAGATAGGAACACAGCTATGGAAAATAATATTTTCCAAGACTGAAAATTAAATGTATCTTAAAAGTTGGACCCAAAAGACAAGGCTAAAATGTAGTGTCAAGTTTTAATGAAGACTAAAATTAAAATGATACCAAAATCAAAATCAGGAGATGAGGCCAGAACTAAAGCAAACTATTTTATGACTAAAATAACATGGACTGAGGTTGCAAGAGCCAAGATATATCACTAGTCATTTCTGGCATATTATGTAACAGGCGTGGAGGCTTTCATTAAAACTCTTTGCTATAGTCCTTTGTTCTTATTTTGTTGCATGGCATAATAATTATTCTCATCTTCAGAAGATGGAAAATGGGGTTATGCAAAATCATCCCTGACAAGGGCCTAACTTCAGCACAGGCAAGAGGGGCTGAATGGCCTTCCCACACTTACTAAATTGTTGACATTATTGACATAAATAAGGCATAACATTTACAGAAAAATGCACATTCCACAGCTGCAAGAACACCTTATAGCAGCATAACTACTGAGAAGCATAAACATAACAAATACAGTATGTGATTATGAAGTAACAGTGGCTAAGAATGAGTTACAGGGTGTACCACAATGATGGGGGATTCAGAAAGTCACTGCTCTGCTGATTGTTATGTTTTGACACCTATCTGTATATGTATGAGAGTCCAGCACTTAAGAATTAGGCCAGAAGTGTTGTTTTATTCACAATTCCTCAAATAATGAAGCAATCCTTGCTTGTTTACAGCAAGGCCTGGACACAGGGTTAGGCTGAAAGATGGCAAGTAACATTTGCACCTCCTGTGTGTCAGGCAAGGGGCATCTCCAATAAGAGAGAGGGTCTAAACACCTCCCTTCGACTTTCAATGGCATTGCTATTGCTGAGTCTTTCATTCAGACTGGACCAGACACATAAATGCTGTGGATACTGGAACAATTCAGAGGCTGGGTATTCTGTGGCAAGTGGCTCATTTTCTGACTTCCCAAAATGTTTCTACCACACGCAAGGCACAAGGCAAGAGTGTGACGGAATACTATCTACTTGTTTGGATGGGTGCACTGTGACAACATTCAAGAAACTTGGCACCATTGAAGTCAAAGCAGTGCGCTTGATCAGCACTTCATCTGCTAGTTAAACATCTACCTTTTCCACCATTAGCACACTATGGCTGCAGTGTGTACTGTCTGCAGAATGCACTGCAGTGACTTGTGAAGGCTTCTTCCACAGCACTTCACAAACCCGTGAGCGCCACCATCTAGAATGATGAGCAGCAGTTGCATGGCAGTGCCATCACTTCCAAGCTGCACACAATTCTCCCTTGGAAATTCCTTATTGTTCCTTCATCACTGCTGCATCAAAATCCTGGAATTCCCTATCTAACATCATTATGGGTGTATCTTCATCACACAGACTGCAGAGGTTCTGGATGATTCACCACCACCTTTTCAGAACAGTGAGTATTGGGCAATAAAGCTAATGAAACCTGCATTCCAAGAATGAATAAAAATGTTACTTTTGTCTAATGTTCCAGGTTTAAGTGGATTGGTGTAAGCTTCATGGAGGCTTGAAGAGTCTGGTTTAGAAAAATGAAGCTTAGTAAATACAGGAATAACAACTGAACAGAAGCGTTAGACAATTATACTTTGTTTGGATAGACAGATGCATAAAACAATGAATGGAGGAAGTTCTCCTTACAGGGCAAAAATACTTTCCAACATTATCTCTTCTTGGTTCTTACTTGTTTTCTTTTCTCTCCCTTGTACTATGTACTGTTCCCAGCCAATCAGTGCATGAACATTTCCCCTTTTTCCTGTACTTGTTTTGCTCTGTAACCAATCATTAAAGTTGAGATATGCTATAGTTGAATCTTCCTCAAACATTTCCTCATTCCATACAAAGCACAGGTTGACTCATCAGAATCATCTTGTGGCGATTTGTAGCGTGAGTTCACATTCTTCACCAAGTTAAGCATAATTTTCTTCTCCACTCAAAATCTAAATTTACAGATTGATGGGGAAAGAGCAGGGGAGTGAGATAAATTGGATAACTCTACCAAAGAGCCAGCAAGGGGATGATGGGCTGAATGGCCACCTCCTGGGCTTCTATGATTCTTCTATAATTCTAGATGAGCATTGTTGTACAGTATTCAGAGGATTGTGTAGGGATGTGTTTATTGATGCATTAGCCAATAACCATGTCTGCCAGTTAAGAATATTTACTGAGGTCATAATACAAATTCGCAGAAGTTTGCATTAACCTGTCAGGTGGTTGACTCTGAATGGAACCTAAATTCAGAGCCTGGCTATTCTTGCACATGGCACACCAATCTTTTGACTTCAAGATGCTCAGTTCAGTGTTATGCAAGCACCAATTAATGTCATACAGTCCTAAGTCAAACACTGCTCTTACAGTGACATATTAACTATATCTTTTTCACAGGCTTGTTTTATTAGGTAAGTTGTGAAATGACCTTTAAAATTGTTTTAAAAAACCTGTTTTAAAATTGCTTCCTCTGGCCATTTTTGGCTCTGGCAAGAATTTATTTTTTGCTTTGAGTTGATACCCTACCAGATAATACAGGCTGAACTACGTAATACAGGCTGTGCTGGTTAATTCTTGGTTTAAGGAAAGCCAGCTTTACTAGATTTAAATTCAGCACACCAAACATTTGCCTTATCCTTTTCCAACATAAGTTTCTTCTGTCAGCTATACCCAGATTGTCTTTCTGAACTGACAAAAACAAATTTATTCACTATACCTGTAAGCAAATCACGCACAGTAATAAAACAGCTTTCAGGTATTTCTTTTTTTAATTATTGGAAACCGAATTTTTTCCTGCGCCTGTGGATGAGTTAACAAATAGGCCAAAAATTAAGGCTAATCTGTCAAGATTTCTGTCTATGTTCAATTTTCCTTCTAGCTAATGGGAAGAGGTTACAACAGCTGGAATCATGCCAGCTCATGGTGCAACCTGTCTGTGCGGGCCCATTGCATTATCTTTTTGCCCTTCTTGGTATATTTTTCCAGCTCTTCTTCCTGGTTCTATTGGACTGATTGCTTATTTCCTTTGATTCCTCTATTGTCACTTTGTTCCATTCAAGTTCCCTTGGTGCTATTTCTGTAGTCTAGGGCCTGACCCTAACTGGAATCACACATCCCCATTTACTTGTGCATATTGTACTCATGGGCACACTTTTTTCAAGTTGGGAGACCATTTATTCTCCCTCAATTTCTCCTCTAGTCTGGGGAGTGAGCTGCCTTTTGCATTTTGTGAAGTGGACCCAATTTAGGCAAATTCCCACAAAGGGAACAGTCAAAGCTCCTGCCATTGTTAATATCAATGGATTTTTCTTGATTTGTGACTAGCTAGTTGATCAAAGAAGGTTTGCAATCTGAGAAGTGGTCACCAAATAAATTGATCTTCGTGTGACTGTCATCGTTAGAATAGCACTGTCAGAGTCTTGCAAAGGACTTGAGAATGGGATTCCAATGGAGCATGAGAGACCGGACATTTCTTATCAGGACACAGGAAATGATAGCATTACCTGCGTGAAACTTCCCAGCTCACTGAGATTGCACAATTGCATCGCTAAGCCAAACATTTCACTTTCGCTACTGTTATCATGATTTGCAATATAGACAAAAATGCATCGATATATTGCCTTATGACATCTCTCTAACTTCTCAAAGTGCTTTAAATGCAATGAATTACTTTTGAACTGCAATCATTGTGGTAGGAATGATGAACCTGTTTCCGCAGAGACTCTGTTTAATCTCCTATCTCCCCCTTCCCTATTTAGATTTTGGACTGCATCAGCATAAATAGGTTTCTGGATGTGAGACGTATATGGATACTGTATACAATAAAAAGAATATTTAAACAGTTATGAGTTACTAATAGAAGTATGAGCATGAGTTGTGAATTGGTTCTTAAGTTAGTATTCATTGAGGTTTCATCTCCTCATTTTTAAAGCTGTAATACATCAGAGTGTTGTATTAAATAGCACTGAAAGAAATAAAAAGAAATAAGTGCATTTATATAGGGCCACAGGACATTCCAAACTGCTTTACAGCCAAAGAAGTATTTTTTGAAATGTAATCACTGTTGTCATGTAGGAAGCATAGCAAATATTTTGCACACAGCAAACTCCCACAAGCAGCAATGTGATAATAGCCAGATAGTTTGTTTTGTGACGAGGGACAAGTATTAGCCAGGACACTGGGGACTTCTGTGGAATCTTTTATGTCCACCTGAAAGGATAGATGGGACCTGGGTTTAACATCTCAGTCTAACACACTGCACTCAATTATTTGTTTCTTTTACGAATGTGGTACTGTGTTGGAGGGGTGGGGATAGGGGAGGGAGCATAGTGGGGAAGCCAGATATTTTTCCAGGAAAATCATGGGCAAGTCTTCCATGGATCATTGTTGGGTACCCACTAGTAACAAGTTCAGAGCAATGTTGACAGAATGCCAAGACCAAATGGAAACAAAGGTTCTTCTCTGACAGAAACAGCATCAACTGTGAGTTAATGAAGGTAAAGTGAAGGCTTGTGCCTGACTACAGTTATTTAACAGAGCAGACAGTTAGCTTCTTCTCCCCTCAAGGCACCTTATCAGTTGGCATCAGATTAACATGAATGAAACTATCGCTAAATGTGACCTGGAAAATGATCTTGCTCAGAGAATTCTCGATGGCCTTATTCCTATAGAAATGGCTTTTTAAATTCATTCTTGGGATATGATTATTGCTGGCAGGTCAGCATTTATTGTCCATGAGAAGATGGAAGTGAGCCACCTCCTGATGCAGCTTATGGGTGTAGGTACATCCACAATGCTGTTTGGAGGGAGTTCCAGGATTTTGACCCAGTATCAGTGAAGGAATGGCGATATAGATATAGTTCCAAGTCAGGAGAATCTCAGTAACCTCCCTGATACAGTATTGGACTACAAATTGGAAGATGTCTCTGGTGTCACCTGCTACAGCCTGGGAGGAGACTGTTGCATAAAAGATAAGGGCCACAGTGATCTTGACAGCCACAGACAGTGTACAACAGTTGCTGTTCAAGGCTTGAGTTGTGGCTGCAGCAACAGATGACATTGCTCTGTGACAGCCTCCTTTGGTGAATTGAAGTTGCCTGAGGCATTGCTCCTCAATGAAGTTCCAGCCTGAGATGAGGCGCAGATGAGCCATGATCTAATAAAATGGCAGATCAGGCTCATTGGGCTGAATGGCCTTCTCTTGTTGCTGTATTCCTATACTGCAGTTGTTATCGATGGTAGTCTGCTGTCAGAGGCAATCCTGACATTTAAAGAAGTGATTTTAATGCAACAATCATTAACAACAGTGTAACCAGAAATTAGTTGCATTTATTGTAGCTGAATGATAACGAAGCACTTTATACATCCTAATGAATTTACAAATACCACTGAATGTGATGTGATATGCTGGTAATGGTCAAAAGGCAAAATGGACACTAAAATGTTTGGCAAAGCAGACACATTTCACTTGTGAAAACTGCTGTAGTAGCTTATTTTGTGAAATACCGAAGGTGTGCTCTTGAACTGATGTTACAGGTTGAACTAATAGAAATATTTGCATGAATCACTATATCAAGGCAATAGTCAAGCTTCCATTGACAACCAGAGATTCGTATAAGGTTTACTTACCTGTAAATAGATGGCAGAGATTGTGAAAGGCACTGTATAAATGCAAGTCTTTCTTTTTCTTTTCAAAGAATGTGGTAGGGGGGAGGAGCATAAAATGAGGAAAACGAAGCAGAGAAAGTATTTGAAGAAAACACTTTTAACTTGAGCAGATTTTGTCCTTTTTTTACAGTCTGAGGCGAATGTGGTTGTGTGGGCTTCAAACACACCACTCAGCCTTGGGAATGAGTGAAGATATTTGGGTTTGACTTGTTTATTTACAGGAAATTCCTTTGATGTGAAATTACTTTGGTCTCTTTTGCTGTGATTTAAGCTCAGAGGATAACGTCACTATTCATTACACAAATTGTGCAGCATATATTAAAACAGTTATACATCATCTTAGAGGTTACCTCTTACTGCTTTGAATACCACATATATAGCATTGTTTTCCCTTGGGTTGTGGCAGAATTCTCCACCTTGCATTGAGCACTGGGAGAAAATGACACTGCAACAGTCAGTTTCCATTCCGTAGCTGTGGCCTAAAACTGGCCACAAAATTGTTAGCAGGAGACATCAAAATAAACACTTAATGAGGGAAGGGGGATGGAAATGATCCTCAATGTGTGTGCAGCACTTTTGCACATGTGCAATCTTCATTAATAATCTAGTTCTGTTGAAGATATCACCTGTGCTAGAATTAGGGCCCTAAATGAGGAAAAAATGGACTACAATTTGATATAGATGCAGTGTGGATGTGGGCTTACATTTGACTCTTGACATTTAACGCAAAGAAATGTAATGTCATCCATTGGGGTGGGCGAATGTCAAGCCTATATGGACCACACTTTGCACAGAATTGATGTCTGTTGAATGCTTTAGAGAACTTTGACATCACAATCAAGACAGATACTGCCAGGAGCCTTGACTTATTGCAATATGTCTGCTGCTGGCTGAGACCAGCACTGATCAGGGGACTTTACCGGCCTGTATGACTCAGCTCCTCAATGAGTAAATTCATGGAGCCATAGTATGAATAGTTTTAATGAACTGACGCTGTGATAAAATTCAATGTATTAAAATGCCATAATTCCTGTTGATAGAAATAGGGCTCTCACCTCTGCTGCCAGACAGGGTGTATGTTTACCAGTTTCAAGTATGATGTGCTAGATATAAGCTAGCAATAGCAAATAAATATTTGGCAGCAGGATTGGATTTAAAAGTTAGGGCTTTGGTGTTGTCAATTTTGAAATGGTGTGTATTTGATAGGGGTGGTGGGGGTTGGGGGGGATGTGGTGGGTGGCAGGCAGTGAGAGACCGTGCATTGAAGCGGCCAATTGCTCATCAGATTTGGATTGTTACCAGCTGTGATGATGAAGTCTTTTATAATGCATCCTTTGTTAAGAGTAAAGCTTTTGTGTCTCCTGTGGTTTTTTAATTGGAGCCATGGAATTTACTCTCTTTCTCCGTGTTTTATTGGCAAACTCCTCTGTACATGACATAATGCTTCAAGATAAAATTCCCATCCCCATTACCGTACGCAATAGCACTAAACCCAATGATTAAACCTTTCATAATATTTTTTTGATGATATTTAAAGTTTTATTTGCTAGCACACCTTCTCTAGATTTTGATTAAAAAGTTGGATCAAGATATTTGATCTCCAGAATGCCCACAGACTTACAAAAATATGAATTTCTATATGACAGCAATCTTGGTCAGATCAAATTCCACTTAAGAAGTACTTGCTCCGGGTACAGGTATTTCCTCATCATACTTGCCAACCTAGAGCACTGACCGAAGTTAATCAACTACTTCACAAAAGCTGACACATTCCTACTCCTGACCCAAAACTGACAATTTAATAACAGCCCTGAATATAAGCCCATGATGGGAAAACAAATAATTACCTTGGAATACACTGGTACATGTCTTCTAACTTAAGTTGTAGGCATACATAACATTCCTTCCCTTGTAAGTGATGTGAGCACATCATCTAGGTTGACACTCCGGTGCAGTACTGAGGGAGTTCTCCACAGTCAGTGTGTTATCTTTCAAATGAGATCATAAACTGAGGTCTCTTGAAGATCCCACAGTGCTTCTTGAAGAAAAGCCATCAAGTTGTCCCGATGACCTGCCAATATTTATCTCTCAATCAAGATTATCTGGTCATTTATTTCCTTGCTGTTTGTGGGGCCTTTCTGTGCACAACTTCATTGACAAGTTTCCTACATTACAACAGTGAGTGCACATCATAAACTCTTGCTGGCTGTCAAATGCTTTGGCATACCTTGAAGTTGTGACAGGCGCTAGATAAATGTAAGTTATTTCTTTCTGTTTAATTAAAGTAAAATACTGAGGATGCTGTGTATCTGAAATAAAAACAAAATGTGCAGGAAAAACTCAGCAGGTCTGGCAGCATCTGTGGAGAAAGAAACAGAGTTAACGTTTCAAGTCCAATATGACTCTTCTCCAGAACAGGGAATCTTCGTTCTGCATCCACCACATTCTCAGGAAGCCCATTCCAGATCCTAATCTCATGTCACCTTTGGTTAATTTGCCATTTACCTTAAACTGAGGCCCTTTGGTTCTCGATCCTTCCGCCAATGGGAACAGTTTCTCTCGATCTGCTCTGTCCAGACCTCTCATGATTTTGAACATCTCCATCACATCTACTCTCAACCTTTTTTTCTCTAAGAACAACCCCAGCTTCTCCAAGCTATCCACATAACTGAAGTCCCTCATCCCATTTTTTTAAGGTTCTGGATGGCTTTAGCTGAGTTCTACTGGCAACGTCTAACCCTGTCCTCCACCATCCAGCATGTCCCTGACTCTGGTCACCCCAGCAGCCTGAGCCCTCTCTTTGGGCAGCCACAAGAACTTGTTTCTGGAGGCGGTGCGGATTCCTGAGCAGCGGTTCTCATACGGTAACTGCTACTCCTGACGGGAGAGAGTTCCGGTGGGAGGCAACCATGTTCCAGACATCCCAACCGCACCCCCTCCCACTCCACCCCACCCCACATAGCATTGTGCTACAATCTCTTTTCCTCTTGGTAAGTTTTCTTTGATGCCTGTGATTAACCACCAAACAGATAGTGCTGTAGCTTTGAAAAAGTGTGAAAAGGTGTGATTTCTGAGTGTGGGAAGATTTTCAGGGATATAGGGAAAAGGCAGGGAAGTGGGACTAAATGAGTTGCTCTACCAGATAGATGTTATGGGCATAATAGGCTGAATGGCCTCGCTCTGTGTTGTAACCATTTTATTATTCAATGAATCTACGATCTAGCTTAGGCCAGTATTCCACTGCTGTACCAAGGTAGGGTTGTAATGTTTGGGATTCTGGCCTTCTGATGACACACTAAATTGGAGTCGGGACGTTTGCCTGTTTTGGTGATTTCTGTGGACCCTGGACACTTTTTAAGAGGAGCGAATCCTTCAATTCTTCTGGCCATCATTCCACCTTCAGCTATTGCCAGAAAAGATGAATAACTAACCATTCATCTCACTGTTGCTCGGGGGACTTTTAGCCATAAACCAAGGAGCTACTGCATTGGACAAAATCACTGCATTTGAAAGTAATTCATACTTCCTTAAGCACTTTGAAAACTTTCTGAGTAATCTGATAAGGTGCTTTGTAAGAACCAATCTGCTCCATGCATTCTGCTTGGGATTTTACCGGCAAGAGTTAAATTTCGCTGCAGGGACTGAAAGTGGATCCTGGGAATATGATGGAGGCGGCTGCTGCTGAAGCTGCAGAGCGAAGGACAGGGTGCTTCCATATTGAGGTGTTCTTGAAGGGCAAGTAAGAATTCCCTTTTAATGTGCTGGGGTCAGGCAGGCAGGCTCTGGTAAACAGCAGGCGAACCTTCCAGTGACAGCGTTGGAGCCATGTGGGCGGGCATTGATGCTGGGGTGCCCCTCTGTTGCCCATGTTGTGCTCTGAAAGGAAGGCACCCCTGCCCCTGTCACCACCCTCAACCCCCTCCTCCCCCCGCTCCCCCAGGAACCCACATGGAGGCGACCACATTTTACTTAGTGGTCTCCTCATGTGACAGGGGTCAATTAATTGAATTAATTGGCCACCCAGCTCTGGTCGGTGATTGATTGACTGCAGCCCTGCCATTCCAACTTCTGGGAATGTGCCAGGCCAGCAGGAAGATGTCATGCTTCCCTCTCTTCCCTCCCAGTTCTTCTGTCACCAACTAACAAGTTCTACCTCAGTCCAGCCCATCTCCTAATTCAGCCTTCTGATTCACATTCCTTTTCTCTTTTTTCTTTCTCTCTTTCTCTTTTATTGATTTTTCTCATTTCTTCCTTTGTTTCTTTCTCTATTAGTTTGAAGCTGTTCATCACTGTGAATCAGTAGATAGAAGAGTTTCTACCCATCACTCCATATGACGACAGCTGTTGACTTGCTCAACTATTCCCTCATTTCTATCTTCCATTCTCTTGTTCCCAACAAATTTATCAATTTTCCTACTGCTATCTTTCCTCTTGTTCTAGCTGCCATCCTCAGTCCCCAAGTTTGAAGGGAAGCATCAGTTTGCCTCTAGCTTAATCATCCACCTTTCAGGTCTGACTTGACCACATCAAGCTCTGCCAGATAGATTTCTTTAACAGAATCATCTGCTCCTCCATAATCATCCTGGAGGGCAAGCCTAATCTTTGGCTTTTTTCTATGACTAGCTGTTTCTTTAAACCCCTACCCTCCCCTCTCCTGAAGATGTTAAAATGCCTAGAGATTATGGAATTCTTCATTACGAAGATTGAGGCCATTCATACAATGTTTCTCTGTTCCATTCTCCCTTTCTTCTATTTAGTATCCTATCTAAGATAATCCTAGACCCCGTTCTGCTGCAGATTGCCCCTTTCTTCCTGACTTCATTGATTTCATCTCAGCCATAAGATGCATCTCCTGCCCTTTCCCCAATCAATTGTTTACAATCCAACTCCCTTCCTGGCCCCTTTGCAAGCTGCCACTATCAACGATTCTCTATCCTCATGCAATTTCCTCTACCTTCAAAAATTGCCTAATTCTAAAATAAAACACCCTCAACCAATCAGCCATTGCCAACTACTACTCTGTCTTACTGAGAGCCTAGTGCCTGTTTAAGGACCCCGCTGGGAAATTTATTTCCTTTCAGTGGAATGGTGGGCCTAGTCTGCATGGAATTCTTTAGCAATTGTTGCAGCCTAAGCAATGGCTGCCAATGAAATTTGAAAATGAAGTTTTAAATTAATCACTGGGCTCTCCTGTGGAGCCAGGAGGAGCAGGAGACTTGCCTAAGTCTGAAGTCTCTCAATTGTTCACCCTCCGCCGTTGCTCATTTGAACCACCCTACCCTTCCCATAACTTTACTTCGGACATCTGCTGGTGCATGAGCATGCACGAGTTACATGTGGAGGTGCTAACAGCACACCACCGGTTTTGAACTTAAAAGTGGACCATAACCAATTTCCGTACCTTGTCTTTACTTGCATAGAATGGAGGCTCGCAGCCTATTTATAACATTTGCCATTGTTCTATCAATTTGCATATCTGAAACTGCTAATACTAACAGCTCTTGATATTCTAATTTAGGATTTATCCAAAAATACTAAAAATCTTCCAAATCTCCCAGCCTGTAAAATTCACGTGGAGCAGAAGTGTGAATAAGGCTTATTGGCGCACAAAACCTGGTTGCCTGGGTTTTATTGGCTTAGTTGCCAAGGTTTCTGGATTGTACATGAACCATATGCCATAGTTTGGACACCCATTCAACTTATTTCTACAAAAGCAATTCATTGAATCTTCATCTTATTACAATGCACCTTGGATAGGACAGGAAAGAGGGAAAGGCCATCTCATAGAGTTCTACAGCAGTTCCTCACCTTTGCTAATCTGGCAAAAGATAATGTTGGGTAGTTGGGAAAAGGAGTCTTTCCCAGCTGGGAAAGATTATTTGAAATTGCGGTCTCTGACGTAGAGTCTGTTGATTTCCATTCAATTCCCTTTCACCAGTTTTATTAATTGCCATGTTGTGATCTCTGAAATGCTTAATAGAATTATTCAACTTGCATATTCGCTTTCAGGTTTTAAAATATAATTTAGACTTAATAGGCTCCAGCAATGGAAGCAGATGGCCTGGTTGACTGTGGAGGAAAATAATAAGTTTACATTTTCTATGTATTTATATATACATTTCTTACAGGGCCACTTTTAGATTTGGTAGAAATCTTTGACCCTATGAACTGAGATGCTTTAAAGATGTCTGACTAGTGCTTGATGCCAGCTTTGAAGTGGCATTTTAATTTTATGATTTCTTTTTATTAATACACAATGTGAAACAAATGTGTTGACACAAGATTAACTAGTTTGACGGGATAGTTCAGCTACTCCCTGAGGCCAAAGACTCCTTTGATATATACCAAACAAAACAAAGAAAAGAGCTGACAATATTTGATGTTAAAAAAAGAAAGTCAAACAATTCCTTTAACAAATGGCTTTTTGTCTTTTTGCAAGCCATCACATATAAATATATAAACACGCCATGAGAACCTCAGTGTTTTCAAATGTACATGAACTCGTTCCAGTACTTAGCAACCTGTTTTGCTTTCCGAACAGCAGATGCTGTTCAAACATTCCTCATGGTTTCTCTTTCATATGTAAGTCTGGCCACATAATTCATGAGTATAAGAATGTCAATAGCTAGGAATGAGAAGAAGCCATTAAACCCAACTTGTTATCCTATTATTTTAGTCTCCAATCCAAGAGGCGCTGAGAGGGATTTCTTCCCATGCTGCCAACTCCTACCTGTGGCACTCGTTGAGTCTCCACATTTCAATTCAAGGGTTTCACGGGGTCCCTCATAAATTGCACCAGATAGATGGTTGTCTAACTTGACATATATATTGTTGTTCCTTAAAGTACTTTTACTTCATCGTCTCCTGAGCTTATTTTCATCTGTCCTCATCTTCCTCAATAAAGATTTACTTCACTTTCAGCCGTCTGATTCCTTTCATGTATTTAAAGTGGCACTGGGGCTAATTTTGGTTGCTTCACTGTTCTATTTGTGCCCATAAATTAGGTGGTAGCAGCTGGGAAATGGCATGGGATTGTTCCAACTCACTTCACAACAGCTTTGGTGGTGTGTTTTGGGGATTGGATGCGGTAGCACACAAAGGTCCTGCAGGTTAAACCATGCTTTTCCTATTTAACAGAAGGTGTGGAAGAACACCACATCATTTTCCAGACTGCAGGCATGTTGGATCCCAAGCCTCTAGCATGTCCATGGAAACCTGGTGGGAAAGAGGCCTTGAGGAAATTTGTACATGAGAGGATTTTTAAAAGGATTTCCAGGTTAAGTGTCCCAAGCACAAGGTAATGTAGAATAGATACAGCCCAGTTGCATGGGATTAGGAAGGTGTGAGCGATACTTGAGCTGGAGACCCCCTATTGGTACACAACCTGCTGTCTACTTACCTTTCTTCTGCCAGATTCCTGCTGCAAGAAAGCCTTCTCTGCATTGTCAGATCTTCCATGCTACCCTTTGCTAATCTGTTCTAAATCTGACCATTCACATGGTCCTCTGCACATAGCTATTTTTTCTCTAATTTCTCTCACTATCATAGCCTGAATTTTACCCTTGTTGGGCGTGCACGATCTGTGGGCCCGCGACTAGTCTGGAACCGCTGCCCGCGATTTGGCCCCCAACTGCATTTCACGTTGACTGGCCAATTGAGGCCTGCCCAGCGTGAAATGCGTCTTCCCAATGGTTGGGAAGGGCCAGGCAGGGGTGGGGGCCTGTCAGCCGTGGGGTCCTAAGGCGACCTGGCGGCTGGTTTAAAAATGGCACAGGAAAATCCTTGAATGCAGCCAGGGAAGAGCATATTTGCAGCGTGCTGAAGACCAAAGCTATGGCCTCAAGTGTGGCTGGAGATGCCAGGTGAAAGGGCAGGTCGGGTGGACAATCCATGCTCCTCTGTCCTTTTAGGAGCAGACAACCCATAACAACATTGTGAGGTTGCTCCTAATCCTCCTCTTAATCCTAACCAGATCAAGCAGGATGCCTTGGATCTGGAGAGGTGCCACACACCTTGGTCAGCCAGTTGCGGAGAGGCTGGGGTGTCAGACGAAGGTCAGAGTGCAGTGCACAGAGGTGAGAGTTTTGGATGGTGCAAGCATTCTTATGTAGTCTCATCATTGATGGGAGCCTCAAAACTGGATTCCCCATTGATCATTTAAAGACGATGGCACCGTGATGCAGGACTTCATTGTCTCACCAGGGTGCCTGGTATGCACAGTGACAGTGTGATGACTTAAACTAATGACATGTCGCCATTCTCCCTTAGATTCATCAGCACACACTCAGTCGCAGGACACCAAAGAGCCATCCCTGACTGCAGAGGACCACCTGGCTTCAGCTGCACCTGTGTCACAGCTGTTCTCTGAACCAGGCACCAGCACAGACACCAACACCATGGTGGGCATTAGATCTTCAGCTAGAACGACGGAACACAGCGGTGAGGGTACTTCACATTTGCTCGAGGAGCAGGCGAAAGCAGAGTGTGCCCAGGGTGCTGGCAGTCGGAGGACTACTGGAGACCAGGACGATGCTGAGTCAAAGGCAGATGATGCACCTCTGGAGTCATCCATTAGGTGGCAGATGCTGGATGTCCAGCAGGATGTACGTGAGGATCTGGCGGAAATCCATGAGGGTATGCGTGCCATGGTCTCTGTTCTGGAGGAGTCCATGTGGAGCATAAGCACTGTGTTGACCCTCATGGCAAAGCACACTGCCTCCTCCATTAAGAGAGTGACAACTCTCATGGAGAGGCAGCTCCAGGAACAGAATCAGGGGTTCCTGGGGTAGCACTCGGAACTGTAAGTCCTCACACAGGCAATGACCTCAGGTGTCAGTGCCGGTGTGGGAGATGGATGAGGCACCCAGTATCCCAGCAATGGCAAGCGGGTAGGTCCAGACTGGCCTTACATTGGCGCACGAGCTGCTTGTCATCTCTGCGGGCTCCTCTCAGGGCGTTCTGGATGACGGCTATAGCTCCTCCGCCCCTCTGCCAGTGACCGTGGCATCTGATGAGGCTGCAATGACTGGGAAGATACCAGCCATGGCACTGGCTGCTCCCTCCCAGGCGGGGCCAGCACAGGCTCCATTGGCCAGAAGATGACCACCAAGGTCGTCAAGGCCAACAAGACAGCAGAGTCAGCAGGCAGTCTCCAATGCCGCTGCCAGCGAGGGTGGGGGTGGGGGGAGGGGGGCAGCAATACCTAGCACTCGCAAATGTAAGCTTAAGGCAACATGAGCATAAGAGGGACTGGTCAAAGGTGATCTTCTATTTTGTAATGTTTTGTTTATGTTTACTGGTCTGGGATTGAAGACCGGAGAAGGTTATGTTCATTTGTTTGGATTGTCAAAATGAGATAAATTTTGTTTTTGTCATAATGGCCTGAGTATGCTTCACCTTTTTATTTTTTTGGTGCAGGGTATGCCAGTATGCAATGCTGGACATGAGTGGCTCTAAACTTCATTGCACAGGCATTGAGTGGACTTTGGGCTCAAATAAAAGGGTTCTTTCAGACATCCGGGATAGAGTCAATAGTTCTGGCTTGAGGTAGGAGCAGATCTTTGGCAGCCTAGCTGAAGGAGTGTTAGATCAAGGCTTTCCTGGTGTCCTTGTCTCCCTGAAGGATACAGAGGTCTGCCTCCATGCTCTCAGTGTTCTCCTCACCGTGCTGCTCTTCTGATTCACTCCTGGATTCATCCACCGTGGCCTGTGGAGCTGCCTCAAGATCCTCTTCCTCCAGTGGCCTTGCCAGTTGTCTCCAGTTGCCTCCCTTGCCAGTGCCAGATTATGGAGAGCGCAGCATGCAACCACTGTCAGTGATACCCGGCCTGGAGGGTATTGTAGTGCTCACCCTACACAGTCCAGGCATTGGAAGCATACCTTCAGAAGATCTATGGTTCTCTCTATCACTGCCCTGGTGGAGGCATGACTCATATTATAACGCTGCTCTGCCTCTGTTCTTGGGAGGTGGAGAGGCGCCATAAGCCACCTTTTCAACGGACAGCCCCTGTCACCCAGCAGCCATCCATCCAGTCGGGTTGGAGCAGTGAACAGCCTCGGCACCTGGGAGTGTTTGAGGATATAAGCATCATGGGAGCTGCCAGGGTACCATGCACAGACTTGCAGAATCTGCATCCTGTGGTCACACACTATCTGGATGTTCATGGAGTGGAATCCCTTCCTGTTAACGAAGGTACCTGGCTGACCCGCTGGCGCCTTGATGGCCACATGTGTACAGTCGATTGCACCCTGGATGCGGGGGAACTCAGCAGTTGCTGCAAACCCTCTGGCTCGCTTAGCCTGGCTGACCTCGTCCGTCATTACCTGCCTGAACAGAGCTTCTGTCACCAGCTTGATGCAACTGTGGACAGCTGATTGGGAGGCTCCACAAAGATCCCCACTGACCCCTGGAAAGAGCTGGGGGCATAGAAGCTGAGGACCACTGTGAGCTTCAGAGCCACTGACATAGGGTGTCTACCCACAATGTTGGGGATTGGAGATGACCAGAGGCCCAATCACCCGACAAATGGAGGTCACAGTCTCCCTGGAGAGGTGGAGCTTCCTTCGGCATTGCACCTTGGACATATTGAGGTAGCTGCATCGCTGCCTGTAAACCCTGGCAGCAGGATGGTAGTGTCTTCTGTGGCCCCTTCCATCTTGGACTATCTGCTGGGGCTGTGCCCCTTGTGCCTGTGCCTCTCCTCCCACAGGTCACTTCTCTGGAAGCTGCATTGGGACACATGGCCTTCTTTCCCTTCTGCCCCTCTCTTCTCCTCAGAGGAGGTGCCTCCAGCGGAGATCACAATCCCCATTACCAGGGTAACAGAAGGCTGTCTGATACCTGGAAGGGTCCACATGGTCAAAATTGTCCAGGGACCTTGGAGACACCAATGAGTCCTGAAATGAAGCCTGGAAATGCTAAGAATGAAACTCAGAACAGAGATGAAACTGTCAAGTTCAAATAAGCAACCAGCAGCAAACTATCCCCTATACTCCTCACTACTCACAACAGCAATGCTGCTGATCCTTTTTATCCCGCCCTTGGATGAGGTTTTGTAAAATGTGGGCTGCCCACCTGCCTGTTTTGCCCGTGCGACGAGTGTGAAATCGCACGGGCAACATCGGGTTCAATTTGGTTTTTAATGGCCTTAACTGGCCTTTTAATTGATGGTGGGCGTGGCTCCAACACCTGTATGCACCCGCCGACCTGAAGTTCCACACGTGCGGGATAATGTCGGGACGCACGCCTGGTGTCTTTTCATGCCATTTTACGCCCGATCAGGTCAGGCGCAGAATAAGGCATCGATTCTTAGTTTGTACGATGCTGTTATTTTCATTGCTATATGACATAACTATGTGACCATAGCTCAATTGGTCATTGGCACATGGGATCATTGTCAATGGGACCTTCTACATTTTTAGAAGAAGCCAATGATTTTGAATGGATGTTAACTGCAGCATTGACAGAAGTGACAGGAGCCTATTTTTTGGAATATTTGCTGCATAGTTTGCTTTTCCAGTCTACTCTTGGTCCACTCCCTGCACCATTGTCCCATTTGTGGCTGTGTTCTGCTTGTTACTGAGCGCAGGTCTTGAGTGATGGTGTGTATTTGCAGTCTTATGACATCTCTCACTGATTCCTGACCTTCCTAAGATGACAATTATAATTTTTGAAAGAGTGAATGCCACCTAGTTAACTTGGAGTGATTCCTAAGGGAGGTGCTTGGTACAACTCCATTAGAAACTGACGTTAAGCACAAGTGAGTAATTATTTAACCCCTGACCTCTTCCTTTGTGATATCACAATTTTTATGTTTATGTCACATTTTTGTCACAATTTATTTTGTTTACTGCCAGTGGCCATTGTAATAAGTAAGGAAAAAATGTTTAATATAACCAGAATGCCATCTGTCCTTGGGAAAGGGCATGAATTCTTAATGTTAATAAAGCTCAAATTTTGATAATCCACGCAAAATCTTGATTAGCTATTTTCCATGAGAACAAAGGAGTGGCCTTTGTATATTGGTATTCTTAAACAGATGATTGACCCAATTTTCAGTTTCTAACATTTTGGTATCTAATTGAAGGTCCATCATCTAATACTGTACTTTATTTAATGGTTTGGCCTAAAGTAATAAATCTTGAATTGAAAGTAACATACTTTGAAAGCTGAAACTTGTCTCATGTTTCTGAAATCATATTGACTGCCCTGTGAGAGTCACTTTGAGCAATCGTGTAAAACAGGTGACATTGGATCTGCTGACTGGTAATTTTGTAATATTGAAGTCAATGGATAGGAAAAGCTGCAGAAATGCATGATTTGAGGCTGATCTGATATCTCCCCATTTACCCTCTCATCCAAATTCAAAATTACCTTCACTGAATGAAATAATGTTCACATTATCTCCCAGTTGGAAGAGCTTGCTAAGTGCATATAATTATACATGATTCCAGATCATAGTTCAAAGGTTTTAGTTAAAATGTTAATATGATAGGACAATGCGATAAAACATGAACAGTGACATAGTCATTCTTAGCTACAATTCAAGTACGTAGTGTTAACACGCCAGGCACGTCATTAATGAAAAATTTGAAGACCCCCAACATGCATACTGTGCATGGCTGTGATGATACTAGTTTGTTCATCTTAATATCATTGGGATAGTAATCCGGATTAAGCTGATTTCATTCAATATGTGGAAACCCACTGCTCAGAAATATACAAGTGAGGAGGGCACTCAGTATTGCATACCTCCACCATTCTGTGTTTCAACATTACTGTAATTACGCAGCTTTTCCTTGATGCTTTTCCCTGTCTGGTTGATGCTCTGTTACCACAAAGCTGAAAAAAGAAATCTTTTTATTAAGAACTTCCATTTCACTGAGGAGGCTTCTGTCCATTCCACATCCAATAACCTGAATTGAAAACTCTGCTCACATTTTGACATCTGTGACAAATTCCCCCACAGCTGCTGAGACAATCCACAACATGTTAAAACAATCAACAGCATTTTAAATAAAACAACCCACAACATCTGAAAAAAAATCAACCTCCCTATATTAACAGATCCTTTAAAACCTTTCAGGATCTGGATCTGAATCCACATCTTTGCCAAAAATGAATCACTTCTCCCTATTTGTGTACCAAGTTTTGTTGAAATTCGCCCATTAGTTTTTGAGATATATATTGTTTACAGACAAACAGACTGCCAAAGAGGTGTGAAAATATTCCCTCCCCCTCCTTCAGTGGTAATGAAGCTAGATTGCTGAATTCATCAATATGACATTGCTTATTCTGTTACTTTAAATGAAGTGTTGTTATTGAGATGTAAAAATGATTGGGTTAATGTTTCAAAAAGAGAAGGGATATAGGATGTCATACACAGGTATAAAATAGCTAATACTGCAAACTGTAGTTCTTCATGAAAGTATACACAATGGGGTAAATGTTTGGGCAGTCCCTGGGACAGTGGGAACATAAGTTACATGTTTTGCACCTCAGTGGTGAAGCCTGATATTGGGCCTCAACTCTCATTACAATGAAGATAGCCAAGGCAGACAAATGGCTGCCTCAGGGAAAACCCATTTTGAGAAGACCGAGACCAGGATTTTCCAGCCCTGTCCTGGTGGGACCTGCAGCGGGAAATTCGATGGGCCAGCCAAAAGTCCATTGATTTTCGACGGGACTGGACGATCCTGGCAGCGGGCGGGGCTGGAAAGTCCTGCCCCAAATCTATCCAAGGAAAACTGGAAACAAGAAAAGATACTGCATTTCAGCAGTTAAGCCAACACACAAAAATGCAGATGGTTCATTGACCCTTATCCTACTGTGTGTTAATTCACACATATGAAAATAAATGTAAAAATCTTGGGGTGTTATATGCCCCACTGTTGGCTAGTTTGTAATTTTGAACAGACTGATAGTGAGATTCCACCCAAGATCAGCCCATTTTAATTTTTGGCCAGGCCTTAATCTAGGTAGCCAGTGTGCTCCCACTGGAAACAGCCTGGATCTAATTCGATTGAGGTATAAAGGACTCCAAAGAAATTTTGATCTTCCCCTTTGTGGAAGCATGCTGAGTAAGTCCCATCCGGTAGAACTGAATTTACAGCAGCCAAGTGAAGCTGCTCAGAAAACATGACAGTAAGTTTTTCTTTTTATTGATTTTTTTGTATGATGAGGGGCAGCACAAGTATCCCTCCTGCTCCCACAAAAAGTGTCCTGCCTTCTGCCAGTCCCTCTGTGGCACTGCCCAACTATATTGCCTGTCACCTCCCCCACATCCCCTCCAGCCCTACCACCCCCACTCTAATGTCTCCCTGATGGCTCCATTAAGGAGCCACTGGATTCCCCTCTCCCCTGATTCCCTTTGAATCAACCAGACCTTCCAGCAGGGGCATGAGGCAAGTAGTGTGATGGTCTGCTACTGCCGGTCCAATGTATGCTTGAAATAAAACTGTTCCCCATTGTTTAACTTAGCAGTCTCTACTAAAGTGGTGTAGACTGTATTGTAGAAGTGTGCCAAATGTAATTAGCAGGGCGACAGTATGAAACCACTAATTATACATGTCATCAAACTTCAGACACATTCTCCTTTTCCACCTACACAGCACAAACATTGTTACAACTTGAATATACCTGACAGCTTTTACCAAAATGCACCAAAGGACATTGTTACATTTCACAATTGAGCCAAACCTGCTTTAACAGCTTTTGCTATTTCCTTTCCTTTTTCATTGTTTTAATTAAGAAGGTTAGTCTATGAAGTTCTAAACCAATACATTTCACTCCCTTGCAGTCGCATTGAAGCCCAGATTTCACAGCCAGGGATTTATGACATCTTTGCTGAAAGTTTACTGTGGTTCACTGTTTGCATATTGTGTAATGTGCTAGAGAATGAAATGTATACTGTCTCTGTTTACAGAATTAGATGACAGTATTAAGTGTTCTTAAATCAAGTATGATATAGGCCAATGTTAAGTAATAAAGGAATTGCCTCTGTACCACGCCCTCAGTTCTCAGCTATACCAAGTAATAATTTAATTCTCATTCATTCATAATATAGTTTAATTATCTGCTACTTCTTAACATCTGAGGCAGCTAAGAGAACAATCTTAGACAGCTGTGGCTTCTTTCAAAAATATCACATTCTTGCAATAAACTGGCTTGTGGGAGAGTCCGCTTTCTTTCCCAATCCGCAGATTGTAGGCTTCATTATGCTATTTCTTGCATCTGTTGTATGTCGGGACCATGAAGCCTGGTAGACTGTGGGACCATTGAATCTGTGTGCCAAATTTCTTCTTCCTAATTGGTTAGGACTCTGAGGTTTTCCCCCTTTTCTAATTGTTTATCAATCATTTTATACTAAACATCACTCCTTAACCATAGTAGAAAATAAAAATTTAAATCATGTCACAATGGAATAATGTCCGTGTTCCCACTAAAACAAAAAGAAAGATTTGTGTAAGGGCATAGCTATTGTGACACTTCCCACCGAGACTCTGTCTATGAGGAAAGCTTTTGATAATAGTATAGTTATAATTGTGAATTCTGAAATGACAACATTGGCATATGTTCCCAAAAATAATACGGTTGAGAAACTATCTGCACAAACCTGCAATTTTATTTATATCAAATTAACAGAGTACATAGCAAGTATTATTGAAAAAAGAGACGTCTAAGCTTTTTGTCTTGCATGCATCAGGACACCTTGCAAGAATACCAATATAAGGGGAAAACAACAATTTATACTGTGTAAAGAGAGTGTTGATTGATTGGCAAGTGGTGTTGCCATGAGAATGCACCCATGATGGTGACTGACAGTTAACTGCCAAGCATTGTTTGAAATTTAAACCAGGCAGCTTGACCCTGATTGGTCAAGGCATTGCCCTGAGGAATGAATCAGTGAAAAGCTGACACTTGTTTTGTTTAGCTGAAACTGGCGCAATGTTTCTACATGTTCTTTTTGTCTGCAAAGAATAGGGCCCTGTGTATTAACATATGTAGCTTCCAGCACACGAAAATGTGCCACATTGCGAGCTTGACTGACAATTGGTTGTCAGCGTAATTCTTAGGACATTGACAATAATTTCACAAAGGTTGTCCAATCGCAGAATCACGTCTAATGTTGGACACTGTGTTTTGAGTTTTGCAAACACAGGCTGGTTGGGTATGGTTTGTACCTTCCCCTTTGTGAACAGCGGCTGGGACATGATGCATAATGTGATCCGCCCAGTCTTTGGGACGTACGGCCTATGTACCTAGCATCACACTGGCACTGAAACTCATATACCACATTACTCATTTGTGTGATAGGCAGAATGTCTTTTTGGCTTGACGGCAGCATCTTGTTAGTGGCGAATACTATTCATGTTGCTACTGCATAGTAGCAATGTGAAACAGCTAGCTTAAGCTGTTGCTCAAATTTTTTGAGATACCTTGCCCTTCTAGGGTATTCTGAGGTAGGCTGGGCACTTTTCTGGGCTGAAAGTGACAACCTTAGGCCCATTCATAAGTTTGGGTGATATACAGTGTGAAATGATCTTACCAGGGTTGCCATTATCCTGCAGGATGCCTTTGATGTGCCCTATTTCAGCATCAAGCTTGCATTGTGAGCAAATGGCTCAGACCCTATTTACAAAATAGCTGATAAAACCAATCTTATAGTGTGTGGAGCGGGAAGCGGTGTTGACTAGTAACCCAGACACACAGGGTAATGCTCTGGGACCTGGGTTCAAATCTCATGGCAGATGGCAGAATTTGAATTCAATAAATATCTGGAATTAAAAGTCTGATGATGACCATGAAACCATTGTCAATTGTGGGAAAAACCCATCTGGTTCACTAATTCCCTTTAGGGCAGGAAATCTGCCATCCTTACCTGATCTGGCCTACATGTGACTCCAGACCCACAGCAATGTGGTTGACTCCTAAATGCCCTCTGAACAAGAGCAATTAGGGATGGGCAATAAATGCCGGCCTAGCCAGAGATGTCCATATTCCATGAATGAATAAAAAAGAATCCCAGCGCGTATATTGACCAGTGAGGTAGGCTTGCCTGATATATATATATATGACAAGGTCTGTCCTGAAGGTTCGCTATGTCCACGTATGTATGGGCAGCCCAAGACACACAAAAGTGATGTCCCTCTATGCCCCTTCTTATCTATGACCAGTTCTGCACAACATGAATTAGCCAAATGGTTGGGCAAATTGTTAGAACCAGTTTTGACCAAGTTTTCCACATGCATGGTGAAGGATTCCTTCACATTTATGAAGGCCATACAGGACTTGCATATTGATAGCAATGCTGTGTCCATGTGCTCACCTGACATTGCTAGCCTTTTCACCAATGTTCTAGCACTATATCATGGCGATCTAGACCCACCACCATTGGGTGAATCAGTATTATTGAACTTATGAACTCAGCAACCTGTGCAGTTGAGTTCAGTTTTAACGACACCATGTTTGCCCAAATAGATGATGTTCCCTCTAGGCCCAGCTCTCGCAAACACCTTTCTTGGGTTCCATGAGAAACATGTCCTTGATGGTATGACACCATTCCCCTACTCGCACATATTTCCGATGTGTGGACCATACGTTTGCTATATTTAAATCTGCAGCTGCATGTAACAATTTCCTTACATGCCTTAATGGACTCCATCCTGTGCCCAAATTCACCTATGAAATGGAGCAGTCAAATAAAATCCCCTTCATTGATGTACTGGTTGAGAAATCTGCCAGAGGATTCTCTACCAAGGTCTACCACAAGCCTACCTTCACTGGTCAATATACGCATTGGCATTCTTACAGTTCCACATGCTATAATATTAGTCTTATCAGCAGCCTCATAAATAGGAACCAAGCCATTTGCTCACCATGCAAGCTTGATGCTGAAATAGGGTGCATCAAAGGCATCCTGCAGGATAATGGCTACCCTGATCAGATCATTTCACACTGTATATCATGCAAACTCATGAACGGGCCTAAGGCCGTCACTTTCAGCCCTGAAAAGTGCCCAGTCTACCTTAAGTTATCCTGGAATGGCAAGGTATCTCAAAAATTTGAACAACAGGTGAAGCTAGCTGTTTCACACTGCTACTATGCAGTAGCAACACAAGTGATATTTGCCATTAACAGGATAGTGCAAGCCAAAAAAACATTCTGCCTATCACCCAAATGAGTAATGTGGCATATGAATTTCAGTGTCAGTGTGATGCTATGTATGTAGGCCATACGTCCCAAAGACTGGGGGATCATATCAAACAGAATGTCCCAGCTGCTGTTTCCAATGGGCAGGGTACAGGATATACCCAACCAGCCTGTGCTTAGAAACTTAAAACTCAGATTAGATGCGATTCTGTGATGGGACAACATTTGCTAAGTAATCCTCAATGTGCTAAGAATTACACTGACAACCAATTTAAGATCGTCAGTTGGGTTCGCAGTGTGGCGCATTTGTGTGTACTGGAAGCTACATATATTAAAACCCATGGCCCTGTTCTATAAAGACAGAAAGACCATGTACACACATTGTGCCTGTTTCAGCTAAACAAAGTAAGTTACAGCCATTCGTTGACTCACTCCTCAGGGCAATGCATTCTCCATGACAACGCCACTTGCCAGCCAGCACATTCTTCAACTACAGTACATATTGTTGTTTTTCCACTTCTATATATTGGTATTCTTGCGAGTGTTCTGATAAGTGCAAGTTGAAAAGCTTAGACATGTCTCTTTTTCAGCAATACTATACTCAAGTTCTGTACTACCATACGACTATTTGTGACAATAATGCTGTGAGCCTCATTGCCACTCAGCTTTTGAACCTTAAAAGTTGCAGGCTGGGTTTTTGGAACATTTGGGAACCCAGCAGCTTCCACAAAGCGAGGACTTGGTGGATTGCTTTATTCAGTAACAGGATGAGGGTGTCACTGGCAGGGCCAGCATTTACTGCCCCACCCCTAACTGCCCTTGAGAAGGTGGTAGTGATCCATCTTCCTGAATACAATGGAATAGTTTTCTAGACCATTTGAGAGGGCAATTAGAGTCAACTACATTGCTGTGGGACTGTAGGCCAGACTGAGTAAGGACAGCAGATTTCCTTTCCTAAAGAACATTAATGAACCAGATGGGTTTTTACTATAATATGGCAGTTACCGGGTGACACTAACTTTTTATTCCAGATTTATTTAATTAAGTGAATTTAAATTCCGAGCTACCATGGTGGGATTTGAGCTTGTGTCACTGGGTCATGAGTCCAGGTCTACTGGATTACCTCCGACCTACTTCCTGGATCCAGGGCCTGCTTGAGGGGCCTCTCTGATTGGGTCTATCAGCCACTGACCTTCCCCACTGAGGCTTCCAATCCCCTCTACCATGAGGCTGATGACCTTTGCTCCACCTCATGATCTGACTGCACCCCCGCCAACACTCCTGGCTCAACAGCCCCCACCATTTGACTCCTCCTGATCATGCCCCCTCTCCAGTCAACCAACCATGCTCTGGTTGACCCCCACTCACAATCGCCCCACCCTTCGATTTCCTTCCCTTTCCGGTTGAATCCCTTTCCTGATTGTGCCCAGGTCATTAATAATTCTGCCCAATATTCTGGTCTTGGAACACTGGGTTGTCACCCAGCATGAATATTAACATTTTCTGCTAGTCATATCCTAATTCATGTGGTCCTGTTAAGGCATGGCTTGCTGATCTATATTGACTCCTGGTACAGGAACACTTTTATTTTAAAATTCTAATTGCTGTTTTCAAATCCATCCATGGTTTTGCCCCCTCCCCACTGCTGTAATCTCCTCCTGCCTTGCAACATTCCAAGATATTTGCACTCTTCCAGTTTTGGCCCCTTGACAACCTCGATTTTAATCACTCCATCATTGGTGGCAGTGCCTTCAGCTGTCTATATTCTAAATTCTGCAATTCCATCCCCCATCTCCTTTAAGATGCTGCTTAAAACCTATCCGTTATCCAAGATTTTGGCCATCTGTCCTAATTTTTCCTTTCTAACTTTGTTTCATAATGCTCTTGTAAAGCACTTTGGGACACTTTATTACATTAAAACCATTCTAATTATATAAATATAGGCTGTTGTTGTTATTAATTGGAGAACAGTGACCCCTCATCACATCTACCGCCACCCTGCTCCCCACTTTTATCATAGCCCTGGTGCACGGACCAGAGCTTTGGTCTCAAAGTACTGGACTGACATCCAGAAGTATACTTGCATTCAATGGATTGGCATGATGGTTCTTCGTTGCATCTATCTGCTTCTGCTGGTCAGAAGATATGAGTCTGACTAACAGCCTGCCCATGTAAGAAGTGACTTTGTTAAAAACAACCCAGAGCATAATCTGTTAGATGTAAAACAGTGGAAGAAATGCATTGTCCCATGTACCATTAGGCACAGAAGAAAAGATGTAGAAAGCACTGATCTGAACAGCTCTAAATTTGATTTAAAGCTTGGATTCTCCTCCCATTGGCAGGTTTGAGATGGGGTGGTTTTATAATGACACCCAGTGGGAACCTGCTGCTAACCTGCCACTAATTTCTTGCAGGACCCTTATTAGCCAGACAGGCCAGTTGGGAGATGAGAAAATAGCCCCTTTACTGGCTTAGCCCAGCTGGAAGTAAGTGAAATATTCTTCTGATCCAACCAGCGAAAGGGGGAACATTGTATTTACTGCTCCAGACACTGCAAGATGCCTGAATTAGGAACAATGGATGTGGCAGCAGCAACTAGAGCACCAAAGTTTCCAGATGCAACTGCGGATATATTGCTACCAATTATACAGTAGCTTCCATACGAATCAATCAAAACCGCTCCACTGGGCAGGACATGTTGTTTGTATACCAGATACTGGACCCCTGAAGCAACTGCTTTACTTGGACTCAGTTATGGTAGGAGACTCCCAGGAGAGCAGCGGAAATGCTTTAGGGATGTCCTCTAAGCATCCCTGAAGAGGTCAAACATCCCTGCTGACTCATGGGAGTCCCTGGCCTGTTACTGACCAAAACAGAGAAAGTTCATTCAGGAAGGCACCAAACATATTGAGAGATTTCAATGGGAACATGCAGAGATGAAGTTGGGGCATTGAAGAGAGCACACAAACTTCCAAACAACTCATCTACCTGACTCTTCAAGCAATGTCTGCCCTGCATGTTGCAGAGTCTGCAGATGGCGCATGACTCATCAGCCATCTCAGAACCCATCAAACTAGAGAAGCAAGTCATCCTTGACCCTGAGGGACTGCCTAAGAAGAAGGAGAAGAAGGTTCCATGATCTCAGGACATTCCAAAATGTTTCACATCCAATTGAATACTGCTGAAATTTAGTCACTTTGTGTTGTTGAAAATGCAGCAGTTAATTTGCAAGCATTCAGAAACAACAATGAAATAAATGACCCAATAATCTGTTTTAGTGAAGTTGGTAGAGTAGAGATTGAAGGCTTTCCTTCCTCCTCTTGCTCAATGATATCTTACTTTAGTTTATCCTGAGGAAAAGAAATGAAACAATACTATAGTGATAGGGGGCTACTGTGACAGTACTTCTATAGCTAAATGCTCACTCACACTTCTTCCTGTAGTGCTTCTTTCCCCAAATGATTACAGGTGGTCCCAATAAACTGCTATTTAACTGCTATGATCCTCCTATAGCTCTATCTCATAAGAACACAAGAAATAAGAGCAGGAGGAGAAAATGCGGCCCCTTGAGCCTACTCCACTATTCAATAAGATTGTGCCTAATCAGACCTTGGCCTCAACTCCACTTTGCTGCCTGTTCCCCGTGACGCCTGACTCCCCTACAGTTCAAAAATCTGTCTTGCTGAGCCTTGAATATATTCAACAACTCAGCCTCCACAGACGTCTTTGGTAGAGAATTCCAAAAAAATCATAGCCCCCGAGAGAAGAAATTCCTTCTCCTCTCCGACCCAACCTGCTCAACTTTCCCTCATAAGACAACCCCTTCACCCCAGGAATCAACCTCATGAACATTCTCTGAACTGCCTGCAATGCAAGTATATTCCTTCTTAAAAAAAGACCTTAACTGTGGGTAGAATATTCCAAAGGAGGGGAGAGATAGCTTGCCCCCCCCCATCGCCCAGAAACAAAGCCGGTGTGGAGTTGACTTGCTCCATGTTGGCCCGCCCCACAGCCATAATGTGCTGTGGGTGGGTGGGCTAAACAGGGGCAGTGTGGGACTTCCATCCCTCACTGGGGAGGAAGTCCTGCTCTCGGAAGTTACTGGTAATTGGATTGGCTGGAAGTTCCATTAGTCCTGACAGCACATTCGTGGGTGCTCTTGGGACTGCAATGAGGAGGAAGAAGAAGATCCAGTGGATATTACAGACAGGTAAGTCCAGGATTTTGGGCAGGGGGAGTTTAGTCAAGTTAGGGGGGAGGGTGGAGGTGGTGTGTTTAATGTAGGAGGTGGCTATGGAGAAATGAGTGTTCTATCTTAGGGAGGCCACCCCCGATCTGCAAAGGCCAGACCCCGAAGATAGAAACCCCCCTTCCTTCTTGTCTATTGAAGAATTTTCCCACTCCCACCCAACTGCCCATACTAACCACTTCATGGTGTGGACAATGTATTCGTGGGGTTAGTTGGCTTGGTAACAAGCCCAATTGACCCTTGATTATCTATTTAAATATGGCAGACAGGTGTGGGGTGAATTTAGTGGTGGGCGGGATGGTGGTGAGGTGGGCACCCACCCTATTTAATGCACCCCTTGTCAAAAACATGCCCAGCGGGGGTACATAAAATACAGCCCTATAGGAAGTACTCTAGGACTGGCCTCATCAATGCCCTGTACATTTGTAGCAAAACCTCCCTACTTATATGCTCCATCCACCTTGCAATAAAGGTCAATATTCCATTTGCCTTCCTAATTACTTGCTGTATTTGCATGCTAACTTTTTCTGTCTCATGTACGAGGAAACCTCTATCCCTCTACTGCAGCATTCTGCACTTTGCTCCATGTAAATAATATTCTGCTTTTCTATTTTTCCCACCAAAGTGGATAACTTCAATTTTGCTCATATTCTACTCCATCTGCCAAATTTTTGCCCACTCACGTAACCTATTATCGCTTTGCAGTCCCTTTTGGATTTTGCCTGCTGACTTCAGGAGCACGTCATCAGGCCCAAATGAGGATTGGAAGATTACACTGTGTGGGAAACAGTCACTCATCTGTGATTTTTCCCCAAATTGGCAAATGAAGCCAAATGCCTATTGCTGGTGAGCCATTCAACCGTGGCCTACGGTTCCCAGATATCAAGAAACATCTTCTGGTGTAGGAGAGAATAGAAGACATGGGAATACACATATATAGTCCTGAAGGCAGGTCAATCATTTGTTAAGATCTATGATTGGACAGTCCTCTGCTATCCTGCTCAAAATCTCAGATAAAGGCAAAAAACAGGGCAAATTTGATCTAATGCCTATTCCTACCCAGACCTGAACTTCCCTCCTTACCCATGATGGAGTGGCTACTGGTTACCCTTACTCTGGCACTGAATATAAATGCAGATGAGGGCCGAAATCCTGGCCTCCTGTCAATTTCCCTACTTACCACCACAATTTCCATCATCCTCAAGGGACATCAGAAAGTGGTAGGCTCTTGGGCAATTGTAATTTCCTGAATTCACTGAATGGAGGGAGAGGCTCAGTCATGGCATCCTTTTCTTCCATAACAGCTCAATCCATTTACCATTCTGGGCTTAAAAGAATGTTGCTGTCCTCTTGAGCCTGGCTTGAAAGGGGAAGTGTCTTCCATCTCATTTAAATCACTAGCTGTTGGTTTAGGTGCTGCAGTAGTTGTCCCACACTAGTTTTTACGGAATTTTCCTCTTTGATAACAGTATGTTGGTTGTGGTGATTCTACTGGGGGCCACCAAACATGCAAGCCGAAGCTCCATCACAATGCGTTAGAGTTACACTGGGATTGGTGCAGTGGATAAAAGATCCACCATGTCACTAGTCCACCAAGTAGAGGAAAATCCTGCACATAAGGTTATAAGAAGGGTTGAAAACAAGAAAATTTAAGTTTGATAAGTCAGGGAATTTGGTTGTGCATGCCATACTATGAAGGAAGGTATATTTGTCCGTAGCAGGTGAAACAGAATGAGAAAAGGGATCAGATATTAGCAGTACAGCCGCAAATTGCTGTGATGAATGAAGAAATACCACCTATACAAAGACTTTGCAAGGACGTGCCAGAGGAGCAGATATTTTCTAGAGCGATAGAATTGAAAATGAGGGAAGTCATGTTATGCATGTATTAGACCACAATTGGACCACTGTGCATATTTCTGATCTCCATATTATAAAAAGGATATAGAGGTATTGTTGAAAGTGCAAAAAAGATTCAGAAGGGTGATACCAGCATTACGAGGCTATGCCTGTTGGACAATCTGAAGAGGCTGGATCATTTTTTTCTAAAAACTAGAAGGCTGAGATGTGACCAGGTGTGAGGGAACCTGTGTCTTTAAATTTCATTTGTATTTTTTGAGGCAGATCCAAACTAAAACAGAAACTGAACTGAAAAGGAACACAAATGGAAACAGGACAGGTAAACATAGAAAGGAAACTGACCCTCCCAGTTTCTAAGGAAACAAAATCAAACAGAGATAAAAATAGAAAATACTGGAAAAACTCAGCAGGTCTAGCAGCATCGGTAGAGAGAGAAACAGAGTTAACCTTTTGAGTCCGCATTTCCAGCATCTGCAGTATTTTGCTTTTAAAACAAATCGAGGTTTGGCAACCAAAACCTCCAGCAAACTGAGCCTGTTTAAAAGGACACAGGTCAGTCCAAGCTGGACAGTGGAAGTTGATGAGTCCACTGGTGCAATACAAACAAGCTGAAGAAGGCTGAAAAAGACAGGCTGGATTCAGAAGCTGAGAATAAGTTGCTGCAGCTGTTTCTGTTACTTGAAAATAACATTGGTGGATCTACCCCACCCATATTGAGCTGAGCAGGTTCTGCAGACATATGACATTTGTGGTGAATACCATGCCTGTGAAACTTGGGTTGGACTGCTCTCAGCTGGGGATCAGACTAGCTCCTGGAAAGAGAAGAGCTGAAATTCCTCATGAGGAAGACAGAGTTTGAAGTATTTTGTGACTGAGTATGATCATCAAAATCTGAGCGGACAGCTCAACTAATTCATAAGATCCGTCTTAGTTATATTTGCTATTTAATGTGAAATATATTATTTATATTTGACCACAATTTGCCTGTTAATTCATGTTTAACTTATTTAATTCTGGATTTTAGGGTATAGGATAGGAAGTATATTGTGTTTGCTTCATTGACTCTTGTATAGTAATCTTTTTCTGTTTTAAACTGTGGAACCTTGTGGCTTCATTCTTTTGGTAAATAACCAGGATTTCATATTCTATTTTTGAAAAAAGGTTACTGGCCTCTACCAATGGAGAAAATATTTCCACATGGGTGTGACTAAAACTAGAGGCGGTAAATGTAAAATATTCATTAATAACTCCAGCAGGAAACTTCCTAATGCAAGGAGAATGTGGAATTCAGTCCCACAAGGAATAGTTGAGGCAAACAGCATAGATACATTTAAGACTAAGATAGATAAGCTAGCAATGAGGAGAAAGGAGCATAGAACTATGCTGATCAGTTTAGATGAGATGGGGTATGGGAGGAGGCTGGTGTGGAGCATAGATGCCGGAATAGACCAGTTGGGCCAAGGTGCTTGTTCTTTCTCTGGTGCTATAAGCTTGACGGCTGGGATTATCTGATCCTGCCTACTGCAAGACTGGAGAGTCCCACCCGAAGTCAACAGACCTTTGGCAGGTCTGTCAAATTTTCCATCCCACACATGATGATTCCCACCAGGGGTGGGACCGGAAAGTCCTGGCTGATATAACTTGACGTACCTTGGCTTCCCTAGTGAGGTCATTAACTCACTTCTTGGAAAGGAATCTTGGGGATTAAAGGGGTGATACTCACTGTCACAGACTCACACACCACAAAATGCAAATCGCATGCTTGCTTTTGACCCCAAATAGCCTATTCCTCCTGAGTTGCTGACCTGACTGAGTTTTTCCAGCATTTCTTGTTTTTACTATAATAGTCTATTCCTCCATCTCCATATCTCCATTAGGAGAACATCCAGGTCAGTTTGTCATTCTTCCCTTTGATCTGGTTGCTATCCTTCTCTTCCTGTTTGACAGCAATAAAATATATTCTGCTGCCATTTATGGTCCTTCCCTTTCGGAACAATTCCTTGCCCCTCGCTACCTATTTGCATGTTCAATGTACCTCCATGGGCTGGATTTTCGGCTCAGCATGCCGGCGCATGCCCAACATGCACGAGCGTGAAACAGCATACGATGACGTTGAGCGAGTGACCCGACGTGCGTGGTATTTCGGTTGGCGGGCGTGTGTGGGAATCAGCAGTGCACCCGCCAACAACTAAGAGGGCTGTTAAGCCCTTTAATAAATTAATTAAAGTTAATTTTTCCCTTCCTGTCCAACCTTAAAGTTGGCGGGTGGGTGAACAGGCCAAGCAGCCTTTGGATTTTTGAGGAAACCTCATCCACGGGTGGGATGAGGTTTCTGAAGTTAATTAAAAATAAAATAAAACCTTTTAAATCTCATTTTTAATTTGTCCCTGCTCATGTGACTCCATCACATGAGGGGACATGTTTACCTTAATTTTTAACTCTTTATTTTTAATGTTAGAAATCTTCAGCCCCCCTGAGGCAGCTCTGTGCCTTCAGGGAGCTTTCTGTGTGCGCACCTGTGCGCATGCGCTGACTCCCGCACTCGTCCTCCTCCCCCTGCACCCAGGCAGCGCTGAGCGTTCCAGCATGAGATTCACGCTTGCTGGCCGTTAATTGGCCAGCCAATATGAAATTGTGGTCAGGGCCTGCTCGCGGGTGGCGGACAGTGCGAGGCCATTAACGGTCCCGCCCATGCCTGGCCGACGGCAGGGAGAATTCTTCCCCATGTGTTTGCAGCCCGTGACATTTCTGAGACATTGCAGACTGGATTTACACTGTCTGCACATCTCTTTAATTAAATGACCTGATCTCACAATTCACAGAGCTGCTGGTGCTGCAAGGCCATTGCAGGCGGAAGACCCACGCAAAGAAATTCTGACCCATTTATCTAATGTTGATTAATTGATACCATTCCAATTGCCAGTGCATATGGGTGAACATAATCCAATTTCCCAACATTGTACTTACATACATTGTCTTACTACTGCATTGTTATTAGTATGTTTGGATACTATGGGCAGAATTTTCTGGCTGACGTGCGGGTGGCAGAGCTTAAAATGTCGCGTGAGCACCCCGACGTCAGCGCATGACATTGCGATATTTCGGTCATCGGGTGCACACAGCAGCGGGACGCTCACCGGCCATTAATTAAAGGCCTTGTTAAGGTCCTTAACTTGCCAATTGTCTAGGATTTTGAGGGGCCCGTGTGAACTTCGCGTCAGTGCAGGGACCCAACAGGCAGGCAGATAGGAGATTTTTTATTAAGACTCATGCACTGGCAGGATATATGGACTCAGAGGCGTTGTTCATGTTTTTCATGAAGGATTTAATGCAGAAAGTGTTTTAAACTTGCCTGTGTATTGTTAGCAGTTCACATCGATGTCCAAGAGCTTTTTGTGTACTTTGAAACCAGTCTGCAGACAGTTATCTTTATTGGGCCTGCAGCTTTCCGGAGGCCTCCATTTAGCCTGGGTATGGGTTCTGACATCTCCACTGGAGGCAGCTCCTCTGAGGAGGAAGGGAGGGATAGAATAAGGAGGAGGCCAGGACAAACAGCCTCCAGGGGAGCCACCTTTGGGAGTCCAGGTGCAAGCACAAAGGGCGCAGGGCCAAGAGGTTGTCCAAGGTGGAAGGGGCCGCAGAAGACGCCACTATCCTGCTGCCAGGGTATACTGGGGGCGAAGCAGCTACCTCAATATGACTGAGGTGCAGCGCCGAAGGAGGCTCCGTCTGTCAATGGAGACAGTCAACTATATCTGTCAGTTGATTGGCCCTGAGATCTCCCCTAACTGTGTGGGTGGACACCCCATGCCAGCGACTCTGAAGCTCACAGTTGCCCTCCACTTCTGTGCCTCTGGCTCCTTCGAGGGCTTAGTGGGCGATCTGTGTGGTGTCCCCCAATCAGCTGTCCACATTTGTGTCAAGCAGGTTACAGATGGTCTGTTCCGAGGGCATTGACCTTCATCCACTTCCGCTGCAACCAGGCAAGTCAGGCACAGTGAGCCAGAGGCGTCGCGGCCTTTGCTGGCTTCCCCTGCATCCAGGGTGCTATAGACTGTACACATGTGGCCATCAAGTCACCAGCAGGTGAGCCCGGTGCCTTCATCAACAGGAAGGGATTCCACTCCATGAATGTGCAGATAGTGTGTGATCACAGGATGCAGATTCTGCAAGTTTGTGCAAGGTACTCAGGCAGCTCCCATGACGCCTACATCCTCAGACACTCCCAGGTGCTGAGGCTCTTCAGTGCTCCGGCTCAGCTGGATGGTTGTCTGCTGGGTGATAAGGGCTGTCCCCTCTGAAGGTGGCTCATGATGCCACTACACTGTCCAAGAACAGAAGCTGAGAAGTGGTACTAAAGGAGCCAGGGCAGCACAAGGGCTGTGGCGGCGAGAACCATCGGTCTTCTCAAGATGCGCTTCCGTTGCCTGGACTGCTCAGAGGCTGCACTCCAGTATTCCCCAGATCGTGTCTCTCTGATAGTGGTTGCATGCTGCGCTCTGCACAATCTCACAGTGGAAAGGGGGGTGCAGTTGACGATGAAGTCCTTGATGCAGTGGATGATGCTGCACATGATGAATCCAGCAGTGGCTCAGAGGATGAGGAAGTACAGGGTGATGATGAGGGGCAGCACGCCGACCTGCATTTACACCAAGGAGGCAGCGACATCCATGACAATTTAATCCAAAGAACCTTTAGCTAGCCCCACACACATGGATTAGCAGGACCAGCATTGTCTGGTGCTTCCACACGTGGCACTTGGGTGCTACATCTTCCACCTCATCAGCTGCAACTAAGGGCTCAGTACAGAAACATCAATGTCCACTCAAACGCTCATGAGATGTCTGTGAAAAATACAAATGCAGCACAAAGGAAACACCCTCAACCATGGTCAGAAAATTGGACTTCATCCTGTCCAACATAAAACAGAAATGTCTCTATGACAAACATAAGTATTTGTTCCCTAATCTAAGGCCAACACAAAATCACCAGTGACATACCCGTGCAGTGCCTAACGTGCCCTATGCTTTCATTTGTGGGTGCTACGTCTAGGTGCTGCCCCATTGCTCGGAGTGGCTTTTGAGACAGCCTGCTGACGCTGCTGTCCTGTTGGCGTCGATGAGCTTGGCGGCCGTCCTCTGGCACTTGAAGCCTGTGATGGCCCCGTCTGGGAGGGAGTGGCCAGTTCCAGAACTGGCACCTCCCCAGTTGATGCAGCCTCAACAGATGCAACGTTGACTGGCAGTTCCGGAGCACCCTGAGAGGAGCTCGCAGCGACGACAGGCAGCTGCTGCGCCGACATGAGGTCACATTGGACCTCCCTGCTCACCGCAGATGCGTGGGCATCAAGTGCCGACACTTGGTGCCCAGAACATATCCCACATTGGGAGTGACCGCCCATGGCCATTACCACTGTGAGGGCTTGCAGGTCAGAGCGTAACCCAATCAGAAGAGTCTCCATCCGATCAAAGACCCTCACCATGAGGCAGGGGGGCCTCAAAGGCTAAGGCTACCTGCTGGGTTAAATGGCCAAGGCCGACATGGTACTCACCCGTCCAGAGCACAGCAAACCATTGAATTGTTTGCGGCACTGTGTTCCTATGCGCTGCACAGCATCATAGGTGCTTACTGTTTCACCCACCTCCTCCCACGCCTGCCTAGTGACATGGGGGGCCCTCCTCCTTCCATCCTCCGGATACAAAATATCCTGACGGCTGGACACCTCTTGTAGGAGGACAGCAAGGCATGCATCTGAAAATCGGGGGGCACAGTGACCCCCTGCTGGCCTCTCCTGCAGCCTTCCCCCTTCCTCCTCCTCCTGCTCCTGCTCCTGACCTCTGAGTGCAGCTTCTCTCCATCTTCGAGTGGTCATGGTGCATTGACTCAAGGAGGCTGCCTGGCCACTCTTTATATAGACTGCTGGTTCCCCATTGGAACCGGTGGTCTGAACACGCCTGCCTCCGCAACGATTTTCCTGTTCCACACGGGAGTCGCTAACTCGCTGGGTGGGCCTTAATTGGCCCACCTGTGCAAAATGGCGGCGCGGCCCGTTTTGGCGGCAGCAATTGGCTGCCCGCCCGCTGCAGAGTTGGTTGGGCCTGCCCGCCCGTCAAAGGCAAATTTCGGCCCTATATGTTTTTTTGCATTCCAAGATGGAATGGAACAAATCCTGGATGCCCATTTTATACCAATGTGGTTAATGTCTGTTATCTTACATACCAGAATATTGGAAAATAGCATGCAGGATGGACATGACCCAAATTAATATTTAAAAGAAGAATAATTTTGTTTTCTCATAAAACATTCCTGTCTAGTATCATCTTTCATTGTATATGTCAGAAATGTTATGTGTAAGCAACATTTGCAAGGATAAAAAAAAAAGGCAAAGATGCAATATATGCACCAAATAGCAGTAGGCAACAGCATATGCCATCAAGTTGTGCCTTCTCTTCTTTAGCTGTTAAGGGTGTTATCCATGAGGAATATGAAACCAATCAAATCTTTCTTTGAGTGGTGACATTTACAATGATCATTAAGCTCTAGGAGATACACTTGACAACCAGAAGCAATGCTTAGCTCATTATAGGACTGGTAGTGGTAGGGACACAACCTACGACATTCATTAATCTCAGTCACCGCATCTGCTGTTTTTTGTATTTCTAACCTCACTGCTTCCGTTCCTGATTTTGTTGGAAATTCTGAATATGACCCTGTCATAATGATCCTGCTATTTATTGCTTGATACTTGTGTTGTGCCTCTTTTCGTGTTTGAATTTCATTATTTGTGTTTCATGTTTGTTTTTGATTTTCTCCGCAAGGTGTGTTTTTTGCCTTCAGCATAATTTGCAACTGATTACTCACCCAATTTGGCTTATTATCTTGGACAATTATCAATTGAAGTTCAAAATACCCAAATGAGTAGAAATTCCTATTTGCAAATTACATCTCTTAATTGCATTCCTGAGAGTTTGACTGAAACTTTGATTGAAAGTCAGAGACATAGATTTATCCATGATAACAAGTAACACCTTCCCTGTCAATCTTGAGCTCCATTTAATCTTCACCAGAAGAAGAATGGGAAACTATAAATATAAATACGGGCTCCTACACAATTCACTGTTTGGACTGTGCTATATCAGAATATGTTTACAGCCATAGATGGCATAGCTTTCCTCGAGCATTAATGGTGTAAGATTGTTTGCTTTTTAAGAGTGTTTGATTGCTGATTGTTGCTTAGGTGGTTCAGGCAGATAGCTAATGGATAGCATGAAATGCTTTCGTAATTGCAATGGTACACTGTACAAGAAGGAACATGGATGTGACAGGGAATTCATTAACCATTTTATTTTATTATCAAAAAAGATTTACTGGATACCCATTTTTTAAATCCCTTTTCCTCTATGCCCCCATATCCCCACTGCAATAGCCTGAGCCGCTGTATTACCAGTCCAGTGACATTACCACCACACCATCATCTACCCCCTCTTCCCTCATACTCATGTGAAATCTGATGTCATGATGTGTGAATAAAGACTTTAGGATAGTAGCCATTTGACCCACAACATGGAACATAGTGTCAGAGGTGTGCATGTAGGATTGAGTGGATTTTTAATAGTTGTAAGAGAGCCAGCAGGTGTAAAAAAAGCAGAGAACAATTAAAACTTTGGTCTGCAACTTTGTACAGGGCATCAACAGCTGGGTGAGTTATTATGGCTTTGAATGTTCCAGTACATGTTCCACTGGAGAGGTTTGAGAGGGAATTGGCAATTTTTCCAGTCTCAATGACAGGATTATGAGATTGCCACAGATTTGAGCAAGAAACCTGAATAAGAGTAGCAACTCCGTTATTAGTGATGGGGAAGGAGTGTTACAAGCTGTATTGCCCTTGAACTGAGTGGGCCACTTCAGAGGGCAGTTAAGAGTCAACCACATTGCTGTGGACCCAGAGTCACATGTAATCCAGACCAGGTAAGGTTAGCAGTTTTCCTTCTCTAAAGGACATATAGTGAACCAGATGGTTCCAGATCTTATTGAGGAGCAGAAAAGCAGATGTGTGAAATTTTGGAGGCCTTGAAGGCCCACTTTGAACCCTTTACTCATGTTGTTTATGAACACTGTGGCAGGGATATCTCGGTCCAGTGTGCTGTGGTAATCATCATGGGTGGGATGGAAAATTTGACCGACCAGCAAAAAGTCTGTTGACTTTGGGTGGGAATTACCTAGTGGGACTGGAAAATCCCATGCACTGTCTTTAACATCAAAGCGCAGGAAGAGAGGGAGAATATTGATCAGCATGTGACTGTACTGAGATGTCTAGCTGAATCTTGTGAGTTTGAGCAACTGAAGGATGACTTCATTGGAGATAGGATTGTCTTAGAACATTCGTGACCTTGAACCATCTGGTTCACTATGTGTCCTTTAGGGAAGGAAAACTGCCATCCTTACCTGGTCTGGATTACATGTGACTCCAGGTCCACAGCAATGTGGTTGACTCTTAACTGCCCTCTGAAATGGCCCACTCAGTTCAAGAGCAATTAGGGATGGGCACCAAATGCTGGCCTTGCCAGCAACACTCACATCCCATGAAAGAATAAAGGGAAAAAAAGGAACAAGAGATTCTGCTGTGAGAGCACATCTGCTGAGAGAAGAGAAACTTACTCTCAAGTAAGCTATTAACATGCGCAGAAGCTCTGAGGTGGCTAATCATCAGCTGAAGTGTGTTGATGGGAGAACTGACAAGGTTTTTCATTATGCAGAGAGGCAGTCAAGCCTTCCAAGCACAAATCAATCAAGAAAAGGAAGGACAGCTTAAGATGGGCCAGCAGAAAGATCAAGGCTAAAGTACTGGATGTAAATATGCTGGAGGACACGACAAGGAGGGAATGGAAGCATGCCCAACACTGGGAAACTGGTGTTCAAACTGTGGGGAGGTAATGGCGTAGTGGTGTTGTCACTGAGCTAGTAATACAGAGACCCAGGGTAATTCCCTGGGGACCCAGGTTCAAATCCCAACACAGCAGATTCAATAAGTATCTGGAATTAAAGGTCTAATGATGCCCATGAAATCACTGTTGACTATGATAAAAATCTATCTGGTTCACTAACGTCCTTTAGAGAAGAAAATCTGCTGTGACTCCAGACCCACAGAAATATGACTCTTAAAAATGCCCTTGCCAGTGACACCCACATCACACAAATGAATAAAAAAAAGCTGACACACTTTGCATGTAAGTGTTTTGCTGGAAAGAAGAAAACGAAGTTTATAAAGATGTTGGCTGAGGATTCTGACTAATCACTCTACATCCCAGAACAGATTGGCACCGTTAAGTATCGAAGTAGAAAGTGGTTTGTTACTATTGTATTAATCTCATGACTGGGCTCTGGGTGTTTTCGATAGAAGAGAGCTGGAAACCATGCTATTGCTCAATGGTATTTTGGAGCTCCAGATTTAAATTGAGATTCAACAATTGCAGGGACTTGTTCTGCGGTGGTTACAGTGGCAACAGTAAGAACCCCTGGTCTCGGTTCTTCATTGTACAAAAGAGTTCCTGCATCAGGTTATTGTATGTCACTGGTGCCTTCGGCAGAATGAACAGACAGATTTGCATCCTTATCACCGAATTCTTCAATAATATGCTGACCCTCATCAGCAGAGATATCTGGGCTGGCATCATTGCCATCTAAGCTGTCTTCAAAAAGTAAAGCAAGATTCAGGATCTCCTCCTGCGATAAATCATTGATGTCTGTGACATCCGGGTTATCATTCTCTTCTGCTCTTTCCTGAAAGAGCAAATTAAGGCCTAGAGTGTCATCTTGAGGCTGGTCACCTTCATTCTTGTTGCACTCGTCTACCACTTATCTAGCCTCTCCTCAAACAGAAATAAGAGATCTGTGATGTCCTCCTGTGGTTGTAGGCATGGAGTTTTGTCTATGAAGACTAATTCATAATATTCTGAGTCAACGTGAGTCTCTTCTGCAATTGGTGAATAAAGAAGATGTAAAGCTATACACTCTTCTCTGTTCAACAAAGAACAATGTTCAAAAGGAATGACATTTGGAGTATCAATGAGCTCTATACCATTTTAACAAAACGTATGCACTCATTTGTCCTTGAACCTTGAGTGAAATACCTCTTGAACCATGAAGTTGAATGATAGGCGGTTCAAGAAATTCAGACTTCAGCCATTGTGTGGTATCGGAAAGAATGCTCCTGTGTCCAGTTTGAAACTTGCCTTCTGGCCATTAATATTGAAAACTGCATACCAGAAATCTTCCTGCGGCTCTGCCACTTCACCTAAGAAGAATACATCCTGTTTTTCAGTATCCTCTATTCTTGGACACTTGCAGATTGGAATGGTTTGTCTTTAAGTTTTTGACCTGAAGATGGAAGTTTCCTTCTGCTGTGGAATATTATTTTAAAATGCCCCCTCTTGTGGCAAGAGCGGCACTTGGCATAAATGGCTGGACATGCTCATGCCGATGAAGTTCTTTCCACCAAAACATGGACATGGAGCAATGGAGCTGACCTGCCCGCTTCTTACTGGCTCTGTTTCCTGGCAGATGCGCTGAGAGCCGTAGGGTTCACGAATTGGACTGAGTCAGTGGCCTGCCTAGACAGCTCCCTACCATTCCAGATGAATAGCCTGTTTTGTTTGCAAAGTTCCGCCTGCCTGGATAACTGCACTACTTTGGACAAAGTGGGATCTTCTCTGGACTGCAAGCAGTCCAACGATGCTTCATCAACCACCCCCACCATGATACAGTCTCTGATGAGATCTTCTCTCAATGTGCCACACCTGCTGAGCGATACAGGTCACTTATAAAAGAATCAATATTCTCATCCAGTACCTGGCTGTGCCAGTTGAATTTTGGCTGGTCTATTATAATATTACACTGTATGCTAAAGTAGGAATCAAAGGCTTTGATGACTTTTTCACACCGTGCGGTTTCGTCATCTACCTCCTATCTCCTTAAAATGTCGTTGGCAAGGTTGCCGATTGCATACACGAGAACATTGACCTGATCCTTACCTGGTTTCTGAGCAAGTCTGGTGGTGGTGCGGTAGTGGTGGAAGCAGTGACACTAGTTGATCCAGTGCGCCGCCTGGTTGAGGCCGTCCGCATGGTCCAGAGGCTCAGGAAGGGTTAAAGGTTTCTTCATATCTCTGCACGCTTATTTTTGGCAGTCGTGGGATTCCAGTAACAATTCATCACTCCGTTTGCTGCTACGGGCGTTTCTCAAGTGTGCTCTGCTGATGAGCTGGTGACTGCTTTTCTCCATTCCCACCTTGCTTGCTATCGCCGGGAATCTTTAAAAAATGGTTTGCAGACTGCTACCACATGTATTAATATCACAACTGGTCTCTGGGTGTCTTCGATAGAAGAGAGCTGGAAATCATGCTGTTGCAAACTATTGAACATTTATTGACTATTTACACAACTTACAGGGACAGGCTTTAGAATTTAAAATTTACAGGGCTCCATTAGAACCTTCTTCCATCAGGTTCCAGTTACATGCGATCAGACATTATTGGACATCACTGATGATGCACTCTAGCTATCAGTATAGTAGCTATTAGCCCTTTATACTACAACTGTTGAGAATGATGCTTGCATGAGGAGCACAACAAGTTAATGTGAAGCATCAGGCAGACACTGGTGCTACATGCAACATCATTAGCTTTGCAAACTTTTGTGAAGTTACTCAAGACGGTGAACTGGAAATGAAGCCATCAAGGGTAAAGTTGAGACTCTATGATGAAATAATGCTCAACCCAAGAGGACAAGCTCAGCTGAGAGTCCAATACAACAGGAAGAAAGAAGCTCTGCAGTTCCGGTCATAATACTGAATTAAGTGCTCCAGACCTAGCTGTGCCCCCAGACAAGTTTTTACAGTTCAATTTACACCACTGGCATCTACTTGGCAATGTGAAAAAGTGCCCAGGTGTGTCTTGTACACAAAAAGCAGGACAATTCCAGCTCGACCAATTACTCCTCCATCTATTCTCTATTCTTGATCATTAGCAAAGTGATGGGAAGGGTTGTTGACAATGCTATCAAGGGGCACGTACTCAGAAATAACCTGCCCACTGATACTCAGCTGGGCTCTGCCAGGCCCACTCAGCTCCTGACCTCAGTACAGTCTTGGTCCAAACATGGAAAAAAGAGTTGAACTCAAGAGGTGAGGTGAAAATGACTGCTCTTGATGGTCAAGGCAGCATTTGACCAGGTATGGCATCAAGGAGCCCTAGCAAAAGTGGAGTTAAGGGGAACTCCAGAGAGAAAACTCTCCACTGTTTGGAGTCATACCCAGCACAAAGGAAGATGATTGTGGTTGCTGGAGGTCAATCATCTCAGTCCCAGAACATTACTGCAAGAGTTCCTCAAGGTAGTGTCCTAGACCCAAACATCTTCCGCGGCTTCATCAATGACCTACCCTCCATCATAAGGTCAGAAGAAGGGTTGTTTACAGATGATTGCACAATGTTCAGCACATTCATGACTCCTCAGATACTGAAGCAATTAGTGTCCATTTGCAGCAAGAAGTGGGCCACACAAGAATCCAACCATCTCCTGTTGACATCCAATGGCATTATCATCACTGAATCCATTGGTGTTTTAAATGACACCAAATCCCATTATCAACATCCTGGGGTTTACCATTGACCAGAAACTGAACTGAACCAGCCATATAAATACTGTGGCTACAAGAACAGGTCAGAGGCTGGGAATTCTGCAGCGAGTAATTCACCTCCAGACTCCCCAAAGCCTGTTATTTACAATAATACTGAAGTCAGTGCTCCAGACCTAGCTGTGCCCCTAGACAAGTTTTTACAGTACAAGTTACACCACTGGCATCTACTCGGCAATGTGAAAAATAAATATATTATTGTTATTTACATTTACAAGGCCCAAGTCAGGAGTGTGATGGAACACTCCCCACTTGCCTGGATGAGTGCAGCTCCAACTACACTCAAGTAACTTGACACCATCCAGGACAAAGCAGCCCACTTGATTGGCACCCCTTTCCACTACCATAAGCATTCACTCCCTCCACCACCAAATGATAGTGGCAGCGATGTGTACAATCTACAAGATGCATTGCAGCACCTCGCCAAGGCTCCTTTGACAGGAATTCTAAACCCACGATCTCAACAACCTCAAATGACAAAGGCAGCAGATGCATGGGAACACCACCAACTGTGGGGTGCCCTCCAAGCTACATACCATCCTGAATTGGAACTATATCACTGTTCCAAGACTGTTGCTGAGTCAAAATCCTGGAACTCCCTTCCTAACAGCACTATGGCTGTACCTAGCCCACATGGATTTCAGCGGTTCAAGAGGTGGCTTAACACTACCTTCTCGAGGGCAATTAGTGATGCGCAATAAATGCTGGCCTAATCAGTGAAGGCGGCATCCTGTGAAAGAATTTTTAAAAACGTTCCAGATGGTGGACACTAAGCAACTTCCCTTCATCTCAGCTAAAACAAGTCAAAAGTTTGGACTGATAACCCTTCAAGTACCAGAAGAGGTTTCCAGTGTTTCAAATGACACCAAATCACTGACTGCTGAACAGAACCTGACAGACAAGTGTCTTGTTCAGATCAAACAAACTACATAACGAGATGCAACAGGAAGTTGTGATGGAAGGATGGCTTGAAACTATCAAGGACATACCTGTTGCCGTAAGAGAGTATTGGGCATGCAGAGGTGAACTGATCGCACAAGATGGCATCTTGTACAAATGGACTAGGGTCATTATCCATAAAGAGATGAGGAAAGAGATGCTGAAGCGCATCCATGCAAGCTTTCAAGGAATTCAGCCTAGTCTGAGGAAGGCAAGAGAGGTGCTCTTCTGGCTAAACATAAGCAATGAGATTGGCCATTGCAGTGCTCGTAATGAACATGAAACTAAACAAGCCATAAAGAACCGCTTATGATTCATGACACCCTAAAAAGATCATGAAGCAAAGCTTGGAGTGGACCTCTTCACTCCCTGGAATTGGTTATCTTGTCACAGTCAACTACTATTCAGACTATGGGGAATTAGACTAGCTGACGTCAACAACTACCAGCGAGATCATAGAATGCCTGAAAGCACATTTCAATTATTATGGCATTCCCGACATTGTGATGAGCAACAATGGCCCTAAGTTCACGAGTGAAGAATTCAGACATTTCATGAAGGATTGGGAAATTCAGCACTCACATCCTCTCCACACTATCCCCAGTCAAATGGAAAGTCTAAGGCAGTGGTGAATATTGTCAAAGGAATCATTAAAAAATCAACTAGATCCAGCACAGATGTATATAAGGCAATATTAGAGTGGAGAAACACACCTGCTTGATGGCATGGAAAGTAGTCGAGTCTAGTGAATAATGTCATGCTGCACCCAGACTACTCTTCAAACAGATAAATAACTACAGAAACCAGAAGTAGTAACAGCTGGAATGAGTGACAAGATCAAAGTGAAATGAAAGAAAGTCAGTGCATGGGGCAACTTGGGACCTGTGTAGAGAAGTTGTCACCTGATCATACATGGTGAAAGCAAACAATCAGATCTATCGTCCCAACTGCAGACATCTAAGTGCGACTAGAGAAGCTCTCCTTCACAGCAGACAATTGATAAAGCAGATTTGATTTCACCAACTAAGCAAGGAACTGAATGACCATCAGTCTCAAAGATCATCAATTCCTCAATAAATGCAAAGATGGGTGGCGGATCAGAAAATTGGAAAGAATATAATGAACAGCAAAGAATGATAGAAAGAGTAATAAGGAGGGAAAAATCAGAGTATGAGAGAAAGCTAGCTAGTAATATAAAGACAGATAGTAAGAATTTATGTTGATATTTAAATAAGAAAAGAGTCAACAAAGTGAACGTTGGTCTTGTAGCGAATGGGTCTGGGGAATTGATAATGGAAAGTAGGAGCTGGCAGATGAATTAAACAGGTATTTTGCTTCGGTCTTCACTATAGAGGATTCAAGTAACATCCTGGAAATAGCTGTAAATCAGGAAATGGAAGGGAGGGAGGAGCTCAGGAAAATTACAATCACCAGGGGAGTGGTGTTGAGCAAATTGTTGGGGCTAGGGGCTGACAAATCCACAGGTCCGGATGTACTTTACCCTAAGGTCTTGAAAGAAGTGGCTAGTGAGATAGTTGATGCTTTGGTTTAAATTTTCCAAAATTCTGTAGGTTCGGGGAAGGTTCAGGGGAAGATAGGTAGGAAAGTAAATTGTGAAGAGGACATAAGGAGGCTACAAAGTGACATAGATAGGTTAACTGAGTGGGCAAAGATCTGGCAAATGGAATATAATGTGGGCAAATGTGAAATTGTTCATTTTGGCAGGAAGAATAAAAAATAAGCTTATTATCTAAATAATGAGAAATTGCAGAGCTCTGAGATTCAGAAAGACCTGGGTGCCCTCGTGCATGAATCACAAAAGGTTAATATGCAGGTACAGCAGGTAATTAGCAAAGCTAATAGAATGTTATCGTTTATTGTGAGGGGAATTAATTACAAAAGTAGGGAGGTTATACTTCAGTTGTACAGGGCATTGGTGAGACCACATCTGGAGCGTTGTGTACACTACTGTTCTTATTTAAAGAAAAATTTAAAAGCATGAGAAGCAGTTCAGAGAAGTTTTACTAGACTAATACCAGGAATGTGTGGGTTGTCTTATGAGGAAAGGCTGGACTGGTCATGCTTGTATCCATTGGAATTTAAAAGAGTAAGAGGTGATTTAATTGAAACTTTTAAGATTCTGAGCAGTCTTGACAGAATGGATGTGGACACAATGTTTCTTCTTGTGGGGGAATATAGAGCTAGCGATCAATGAATAAAAATAAGTGGTTGCTCATTTAAGACAGAAATGAGGAAATTTTTTTTCTCCTGGAGGGTTGTGAGTCTTTGGTACTCTCTTCCTCAAAAGGCAGTGGGAGCAGAGTCTTTGAATATTTTTAAGTCAGAGCTAGATAGATTCTTGATTTACAAGGATGTGAAAGGTGGGGTTGAGATTACAATCAGATCAGCCAAGATCTTATTGAATGGTGGAGCAGGCTCGAGTGGCTGAGTGGCCTACTCCTGCTCCTAATTTGTATGTTCGTATGTAGATCATCAGCAACAATTATCACAGCAGTGACACTCGCCATGGCAACAGCATTCCCAAAGAAGCAAGGTCATCCAGGAACCATCTGACACCAGATGAATAGTCACCAGTAACTCGCACGCACGCCATAAAATGACCTGAGTGCTTGAAAGTTTGCGTGTGCAATGTGTGTGTCAGGACAGAAGAAAGAAATTGGAACAGATTAGAAAGAATCAGTTTGATTCATGGATGATAATTTTCTTTATGGAATATGCATTTTTATTCTTTTTTATGAAAAGGGGAAATGTTTGGATAAATATCTTTGTATGCTGCAGATTGCCATACTGATGTGATCTCTGAAGACAAGGTATAAGTAAAGATTTTGGGTCAGTAGCCATTTTACCCACCATATGGAACAAAGGGAGCAATTCTCCAATCTGAACCTCAGATACAGTGTCTGAGTCATCTAAACTTCAGTAAGGAAGTTTTCATTGAAATCTTTCACTTGCTATAGCCACAACTGCACCCTCAGAGCAGGGTGAGAACTGCTTTGTCAGTGGCTGTGAAAGTGACGATGGTCTTGAACTTTTATGTGTCAGACTTCTTCCAGGCTGGAGCTGAAGATATTTGAAATATCTCAGAGTTCACTGCCCACTGTTGTGTCACGGAGTTAACTGAGACTCTGCATTCAAAGAAAGCTGAATACATTTTCTTCTCTTTTGCTAGTGGATAGCAGGCAGTGTGGGCCCACAGCTTTGCAAGGATTGCAGGTTTCCCAATGATGGAGGGTACTATTAGCTGCGTGCAGTTCATTTTGTGGGTGCTTTGGGTATCTGAAAGGATAAAGGATAAGGTTTTGGTGAGGGAAGGGGCGGGGGGAAAGCAAGAGATGCTTGCTTCCACCATCTACAGCTTGTAAATTAGAAGAGAGTGTGGGATTAGGGGGAAGTGGGATGTTAGAAGGAGGATTAGGCACTGTATGAGGATGCCCTCCGTGGTTTCTGCCTTGCTGCTCATCATGGACTCAACTACGGCTACTCCAATAATGTCGAAGATTGTATCCTGTCTGGGGATAGATGCGCCTGGCCCTGGCAGTTAGCTCCCGCTGTTACCACTGGTTGTGTGCCACATTCTTTTTGTAAAAGAGAGGGAATTGTGGCAGTGCGTGTGGTGCAGTCAGTTTGGGTGATGTGGCTGTTGTAGTTGAGTAGCTGACAGTATGAGATGTGGGTGTAAGGCTTGAAGCAGTGCATGTGAGTGTGAAATAAAGCTAATGTCATGTATGAGTCCCGATTGAAAGAAGTTATTGGTAGGTGAGTGGTGGGGTCATTGAGCAGTGTCTGAGGCTCATTGTGCAGTTGGTGGGATTATGGCAACTAATGGTAAATTCATGCCCTTGACCACTTATGTGAGGTCAGTGAACTTTTTGTGACAAAGCATCCAGGTCTTTGGGGCTTGACTCTAGGCATTGACCGCCATGGCCATCTGGCCTCACTGCCTTCTAAAGGGCTTCTCTCCTCCTTCACCAAGGCATGCGCTGCAGCATCTGAGAACATTGGAGCACACTCTCTCCCATGTTGTTCCATTCTTCAGTTATTTTCCAAATCAGAGTGTCTTGGAGAAGGATTTACAGCCACAATTAAGAGATGCAGTTGACTTTAATTTATGCAGCTTTTCACGATTTTGTGTCCTCTCTGAGTCATCACTCAACAGTGCAGTTGGCGCTGAGTGCGCTGTACAATCATTGTAATAAACACTGTGCAGTTTGCATGCTGCTCGGTGTGGGGTTATTTGCTCATTGCGAGCTCCACATCCATTTTGGTTCCTGAAATCTGCAGTTGCTGGGACTGTCAGGAGTGGGGTTTGATTGTTGTACCATCTGACCCAAAGGTGGAAATGCCACCACTGAGCTAACAGCTCACTCGGCCTAGTGGAGTTGGGCACTGGCACTATGTCTGTCCATTAGTTGTAACATGATAATGTTCTAAAACCTTGTGCAACTCTTAAAGCAACGCAATTTATGATTTTACTTTATATTTTATGGACGAATCTTCAGGAAAATAAATTAAAATCCTAAAATTATGATCAATTTACTCTCTACTATAATGGAATAACTTGTTATAAAAATCTAATAACAAGCTAGTAGTGAAAATCTTACATTCTTTAGTACTTCATTAGTGGAACTCTTTTGTTAAGTATTGCCACTCCAGCACAATCTGTCTGTCTCCACCCATCTAGTTTAATTGTGCATTAAGTATTATGTAGGTAAGTGGAACATAATGTGCTACATTCAATTGAAGTTGATTGTAGTAAGACACTTTTATTTGCTTTACAATGATCCATTTATTACTGTTGTGTTTCACACTGTTTTGACAGTTTGAACAATGCTAAAGAATCTGGCAGCACAAATACTATGACACGCCCCCAGATAATCATTCTAACATGGATCAGAGAGTACAAAAATACATTTTAAACAATCTCTAGGTTTAAAAAAAATTATTGTTGCATTTGTGTTCAAGAGGATGAAACAACAATTGATGGTTGCCTTAGATAAATGTATTTTAGGCAATCAGGTACAATGAGGAAAGAATTTGGTCAGTTTCTGAGGTGGTCTTAAATTGATTCCTGAACTGCATTTAAACTATGTTATGCCAGATTAGGTAATTGGAAAGGCACTGAGTTGACATAATGGGGAACGAACATTCAATTCTTAAGTGTTGTCAACTTTCACCTAATTAAACACTAAACATTCAACAAAATGATATATAGAAAATAAATAAAAAGTGAAGTAGGCTGGTTATGTAGGAATATATATGGTTCTTCACACAAAACAGTTCCGGCATTGTCCTGTTTAATTTCATGGATATGAATTCAGGAAGTTGTTAGTTTTGTCAATGTCGGTAGAATGCTTTGCTCGCCTGCACTTTATTCACTTGACAGCCTGGCAGTATTTTCAATGAGATCACCCGGCAGGACATATCTAAACTAGAGCAGCATTGTTTCCATAGTGTAGCTTTTCTCTTAATTGGGTGAAAGCAATTCCTGCTCGAAAACTTAGCACTTGTAGTTGACATGATCTACTGTTTCCTATGTACGTACAATTGAAAAGAGTTTACTGCTGAGTCTGCAGTGATTGACAGTTTGGGGGAATGTTCCAGACGATGCTGCTAAAAAAAAGTCTTGCCAGATATTTTTCATGTTGGTATACAGAAGACAGGGCAAAATTGGTAATATAGTGCTGTAAAATCATATTTATTTTTATTATAGTTTCTTTATAATCTGAGATTAAACTCATGAAGGTTGCAGCAATTTACACTACATGAACAATGGCATCTGAGGCAGTATATCTTGCTGCAATGTTCAACTATACTTTTAGCAATGGAGGTTGTGTAAAAATATATCCTTTGTTCAATTAGATGTTTTCTCCAGCCATAGTGAGAAGTTTATATTGCAACATTATAACGAGCTAAATAATAATATGTAGATAGGAGGCAGGGATCATTGTGTTAACTACTTTAGTTTTGTGGTTTAGTACAATGTTTTGAAAACCACGGAAGATGATGGCCTAGATTTTTGCTGCTGAGACAGGGTAGCTCAAGTTGGTAAATTTCCTGGCTTGCCGCACCCACCTTAGTAGAAGCCATCCACTGACTGGGTCTGTTTTTTCAATTTATTCTGTCATAGGGTCTGGGTGCAGTTGACGAGGCCAGAATTTGTTGCCTGACTCTAATTGCCCTTGAGCTGCCATCTTGGACTGCTCCGGTCCATGTTTTGTAGGTACACCAACAGTGCTGTTAGGAAGGGAGTTCCAGGATTTTGATCCAGTGACAGTGAAGGAATGGCGATATATCTCCAAATTAGGATGGTGTGTGGCTTGGAGGGGAACTTGCAGGTGGTAGTGTTCCCATGTATCTGCTGCCCTTGTCCTTCTAGGTGGCAGAGGTTGTGGGTTTGGTGCTGTCGAAAGAGGCTTCATGAGTTGCTGCCGTGCATCTTGTAGATGGTACGCACTGCTGCCACTGTGCGTTGGTGGTGGAGAGAGTGAATATTTAAGGTGGTGGATGGGGTGCCAATCAAGCGGGCCGCTTTGTCTTGAATAGTGTTGAGCTTTTTTTTTTGTTCTTTTCATGGGATGCGAGTGTTACTGGAAAGGGTAACATTTGTTGCCTATCCCGAACTGTCCTTGAACCGAGTGGCTTACTAAGCCATTTCAGAAAGCAGCTGAGAGTCAACCACATTGCTGTGGGTCTGGAGTCACATGTAGGCCAGACCCAGTAAGGATGGCAGATTTCCTTCCCTAAAGGCCATTAGTGAAGCAGATGCGTTTTTATAACAATCAATGATAGTTGTCATGGTCACCATTACTGAGACTAGCTTTCAATTCCATATTTATTAATTGAATTTAAGTTCTACCAGCCGCTATGTTGAGATTTGAACCCATGTCCCCAGGCCTCTGACAATAACAATACGCCACCATCTCTCTGAGAGTCATGGTGTTGAGTCTTGAGTGTTGTTGGAGCTGACCTCATCCAGACAAGTGGACAGTATTCCATTACACTCCTGATTGTGCCTTATAGATAGTGCACAGGCTTTGGAGAATCGGGAGGTGAGTTACTTACCACATAATTGTAACCCCTAGGATATTGATAGTGGGGATTCGGCAATGGTAATGTCATTGAATGGAGATTCTCTCTTTTCGGTGATGGTAATTTCCTGGTACTTGTGTGGTGCAGATTTTACCACAGTGGATTTGGGTACAGTCAAGGTACATTCCATGAGGGGAAAAGGTTGTGCAAACAAAGCCTGAGCTCCATGGATGGTGAATGAGAAAGGGAATAAGATGAAGCAGACAAAGGGTGTATAAGACAGATGTCAAGTTGACAATACAAGTGAGAATCAGGCTAAATATAGAAAGTTCAGAAGAGGAATGAAGAAAGAAATAAGAGCAAAAAAGAGACAGTATAAGAAGAAACTTGCAGGCAACATAATGGGAATCCAAAAATCTTCTATAGGCATCTAAACAGTGAATGGCTGGTAAAAGGAAGGGTGGGGCTGATCAGGGACCAAAAAGGGGATTTACACATGGTGGCAGAGGGCATAGCTGAGGTACTAAATGAGTGCTTTGCATCTATTTTTATCAAAGAAGAAGATGCTGCCAAAATCATAGTGAAAGAGGAGATAATTGAGATACCGGATGGGCTAAAAATTGATTAAAAGGAGGCTTTAGAAAGGCTGGCTGTTTTTGAATTTGATAGGTCACCAGGACCAGATCAGGTGCATCTGAGGACATTGAGGAAAGTAATGGTGGAAATTGCAGAGGCATTGATCTTAATTTTCCAGCCCTGTCTCCCAAAGCTTTTCCCCAGTTCTCCAGATACTCGGTCATGTTCTCATCATCCCCAACACATAGCTCAAAGTCAGTTACAAACATCATTGACCAAGGGACTTCCTGTCTCACTTGTTCAGCTGGAATATCCATGACAATCAGGAAGAGGATGTGGGCTCAGTGCCGATCCTTTGTGCCAATATAAAATGTACAATTCTAAAGAGGATGCAGGAGCTCAAGCCCCTGGGGGTACATACGCATAAATTGCTGAGCGTGGCAGAGCATGTTGTCAAGGCAGTTAATAGGCATGAGTTTTATAGATGGGGATATAGAGTATAAAATCAAGGAAGTTATGGTGCACCTTTATAAAACACTTGTTTGGCCTCAACTGCAGTATTGTGTCTAATTCTGAGCACTGCACTTTAGGAAGCATATGAAGGCCTTGGAGAGGGCGCAGAAAAGATTTATGAGAATGGTTCCAGGGATGCAGGACTTCATGCTGCAGAATGAAGGCATCACAACTATTGTCAGGATACCTGGTATTGACCTGCATGATACACAGAAGATGGATGCACGTAGTTGGACATTGAGGAACTGGAGTTCCATTCTGTTAAGGTACATCTCAGAGTTGATGACATGTCCACAAAGCAACATGCATTCAGTCAATGCCTCCCTTTACCATGAGGAAGCCTGCAGTCCTTGTGAAGCTGCATGTTTGCTGTAGCTGGCAAGAGGGAAGGAAATGTATTCAGCTCTCTTGAAATAAAGAGTTTCAATAGCCTCCATTTTGCAGCAGTGGATGGCAAACTGGGAGATGTTGTAAATATTACCTGCTCCGACCTAGAAGGAGATGAGATGCATAATAGTTCATGGCCACTGTCACCTTCACAGCGACTGGCAATATCATCCTTACCCTGATTTGAGGCTATAGTTGTAGCTGCGGCAGGTGACAAATTTCAGCGAGGATGTTCTTAATGAAATGGAGATATCTGACACATTGTTCCTCACTTTGATTGAGGTATGAGAATTTCTCCTGGACACCAAGGCTAGAATTTTTCTGTCGGTGAGCTGGGGGTGGGGCTCACTCGCCGACATGAAAATGACATGGGATGACCGTCGTCATCCGGTCCCATTTAAATATTCAGGAAGGCGGGTGGACAGTGAATTCAGCTCTCCACCCGCCGACCTGTCAATGGCCAATTGAGGCCATTGACAGGGTAGTTAAACCAATTAAAGGCCCTGCCCGTCCAACCTTAAGGTTGGTGGGCAGTCCAGGAGCCCCAGCGGGCTTCTGAAAAAACATGAAATCTCATCCACCGGCGGGATGAGGTTTCAGGTCTGTTTTTAAAAAGTTTAATAAAGTTTCTGTGCTTTTTATTAACATGTCCCATCTCGTGTGACATTGTCACATCAGGGGGACATGTTAATAATTTTTTTATTTTTCTATTTTTGAAGTTTATAAACCTTTCACCGATCTCCATGAGACAGCACTTAGTCTCAGGGAGCAGTGTGCTCTTTTGCGCGCATGCGTGAAAGAGCGCACTTTGACAATTGGGGATTCTCTCCCTCCCCCGCACAGGAAGCGCATAGCGCTTCCCGTCGGGCAGCCCACTGGGCGGGCCTTAATTGGCCCGCCCACTCAAAATGGCAGCGGGGCCTGTTTCGGCAGTGGCAACTGGCTGCCCGCCCGCCGCCGAGCCATTGGGACCCGCCCGCCCATCAAGGGCAAAATTCGGCCCCAAGTGTATATAGCTTCCTACTGAAAGCCTTTCTCCCCTTCCTTCCTCTTTCAGCAGCTTGTCCTCCTCTATGTCATCTTTGCTCATTCTCTCTGCCATTCACTCCGAGCGGCTGAAAATTAATGCACTCATGTCTGGGAGCAAGTGGCTTGTCAGAATCTTTGAAGTCAGAACAATGTCCTCAGCGCAAGCCACATCATTTCCTGTTGACCTTATTAACTTTAAACAACTCTTGAACCCACTAATCATTTCTACAATTGTAGCAAGAGTCAGTAGAAATCAATCAGCAACTAAAATGTGGGTAGATCATTATCCCTTTAAAATGCATTGATGGGAGGATATTCCTGCTGCTAAATTCATGTCCAGCTGTGCAAGTTCAAAAGACGATATTAGCTGGAACATTGAGTTTCAAAATGGTGTCAAATTGTTACATGCTCCTTTGCATCCTTGCGGCAGATGCTCCCTGTTTGCACATGAATCAAAATAGTGTCCAGTATTGTCATTACCAGAAGTGTGCATGTGCACTGTGAATGCCATATTAGAGGCAAAACAGCACTCGTTGCATGAAAAACAGGGTGTCACAAATTGTGTAGCATTAAACTTTTGAAGGTGAAAGGTAATCTCTTACATATCTTCAGACTTCAATGAGAAAATTGCTTTTTCCAACACGACCATGGTTATTGATCAAAAGTCAGATATCAGTCTGCAAGAATTTCCAACCTCTTTTTAATCCCCTTAGGATCCAAATACTTCTGACACTTTTAAATGTTTATTTCAAGTTTTATTACATGCTTTACATTCTGTGACTTGTGAAAGATTAACAATTTTCACTTGGGTGTAGAGATGTGTCTATTTTGTTTGCAGCTGTGGGCTCTTTTGTCGATTTGATTACCTTGTAAAAGTGAAGCTTTTTAAATAAATATTTCAAGTAAAACAAGTGGGCCTTTCAGTAAGCTAATTACTGCAATAAAGTTTCAAGGTACTGTACAAAATAATTACAAAACTTCAAACAAGGGACAATGCGCTATTGTTTTAAAGCGATCAATGGAGACCTAAAACGGGCTAAGTGAAAGCTTTACTTGGGTTTTAATGTGTGTTTATGAAGTCACTTTCACATGTAAATTTTCTATCATCACTGTTTTAACTTCTGTGGCATTGTTAGTGGAATTCTGAATTCCCCTGATCTAAACAATTAGATATTTGGAGTGAATGCCAGTCACTAGCAGTTTGTCTTCTTTATCTACTGTGAACAGGTCTGTCGCCATCTTGGTCCAATGAGAAGACGGTATCTGATCGGAGAGGTTCTTTCTGCTGATTGGCTCGGTGTTCCTGACATGCATTGCAATCTTCAACTACCTGGTTGATGCCCTAGCTGATGCCAGGCCAGAACACTGACTTGCAAGCAAGTCATCTTGTCATCTTTATTCCCATGTATGCTTGGTAGAAATTACCAACCATGTCAAACTGGCCTGGGTACAAACTCTTGAGGTCTTGCACTGATCCAATGGGTGTGTACGTGTTTTAACTGTTGTGGTCTTCTGACTGGGTCAGCTCATGGATGGTGAATGTGTTCAATTCATTGCATGGTGGCAGCCCTGCCACTGCTGGTCCTAATACATAGACTATGTAAAACATCTGAGTGGACCATGTTGGCTCTTTGTACCTACATTCCAGGACTAGGGAACCTAGGCACTTTAATTGTTGAGCCATTGGATACCAAACCTTCTCACTTGTGCATAGGACTACAGATTTCCATGCTTCTCTGGACATGTCTTTGAGAATGCAAAAAAGTAGAATGCTGACACTTGTGTCAATCTTCACTCTTAATTGATGCTGTCCAACTTTACTGGGACAGGTGATCTGGAGTGTTACAAAAGCTCTCGTTTTGTTAGCAGAATGTACCTGTGTAACTATGAGGAGAGATTGGATAGGTTGGGGTCATTTCCCTTAGAACAAAGAAGGCTGAGATGTGACTTGATTGAGGTGTACAAAATTATGAGGGGAATAGATAGAATGGACAGGATAAAATTGTTTCCCTTGGAGGAAAATTCTAGAACCAGGGGACATAGATTCAAGATAAGTGGCAGAAGGTGTAGGGGGGGACATGAGGAAGAACTTTTTTACGCAGAGGGTAGTGGGTGTCTGGAATTCGCTGCCCAAGTTGGTGGTAGAGGCAAAAACTCTAAAATCTTTTAAAAAGTACCTGGATCTGCATCTTAAGTGCTGTAAGCTGTAGGACTATGGGCCTAGTGCAGGAAGGTGGGATTAGAAAGGGCACCTGGGTGTTCTCAGGCTGGCATGGACAAGATGGGCCAAATGGCCTCCTTCTGTGCTGTAACTTTTCTATGGTTCTAATGGTTTTTTTTTTAATATAGTAGAGGCTGTAACCTTTATTTTATTTAATCTCAACATGTCTCCTAAGATATGCCCATGGTGGATACTGGATAAGTAGGTATGGAGGATGTAAGGGCAAAGGGTGATTGGTAGATTGGCATTAAGTTGGCATTAATTTGGTATGGGAACTATAAGGGGCCATGGAATGGGTGGGGGCATGGCTTGGCATGAGGTGACATTAAGTTGGCATGTGGGATATAAGGGGCCATGGGGGTGGGGGCATGGGTTGGAATTAAGTTGACATGGGGGCTATAAGGGGTTATGGGAGTGGAGGTATGGGTTAACATGGGTTGGCATTAAGTGGAATTGGGCCATGGATGGGGCATGTGCATTGGCTGAGGGGTGAGGGCTAGAGAGCCTAATATTTAACAAAAGAGCTGGGACAAAGAGAACTGAGGCAGGCTTTTAAACAGCTGCCTTAGCACTTGGAAGCCCCTGTGGCCAGCTTCAATCTAGGCCTGTGTCAACGGGCCTGACTTCAACCCCCAGCCACTTGCCCCCACTGGAGCGAACATCCCGCTATTTGGGGGAGTTTCTCCTGAGGCTGACGTGATGAGCCAGAAAATTTCCCTACTTGAGCTACTTGCCTCGGGAGTGAAGAGCCGGGCCATTATGAGGGATTTTTTCTCCCAGACTGAGATTAGAAAGGCACTTTTGTTGAGGTTTCCAACAGTTTTGAGGAAACAATGCGCCAAATTTTTTCTAGCAGTTGTTACTGGATATCCCTAATAAAGCATAAACTCACTCTTATTGTAACAATAATAGAATCAAAAAAGTTTATAACATCTGACATCATGAATTATATCAGTGCTATAAGAAAAGTTGTAAATCGGAGGCCTGTGAAAAAATGCTTGAAGATTATATGCTCTCTTGCTTTCAGATTTAAATCATAATGCATTCTGGGCAGCTTGAGGACTTGAGAATTAAGCTACGATAAAAACTGCAGAGCCATTTTTCAGAAGTATTGCTTTCTGTTAGTACCCTTTGAAAATAATTCCTAGATTCTTCTTCAACAATTTCAGATTATAACATTGTAATATGATACATGCTTTAGGCACATTTGAAATTAAAAAAACAATTAAATGACATCTTAACTTATAAAGTATTAGTCTGATTCTCAATGCAGATTCCATCAGAATTACAAATATTAATTTTCTGTAAAGCAGCAGGTCAGATATCATATGAACATCAGTTAAGACACCTCCACCTTAGGCAACACGGCAAGGACTTGATGTTTGTCAAAGGCAAGGATTGTTTGCTTGAATTCCAGAATTTTAAGCATGGGGTTAGATTTATGTGAGATGCACCTATTCTATCAGGTATGAGGAAGACTTTATTGCTTGACCTTTAAAGGCTACATAAGCCAAATTTTTGAAAATGTTGTCATTGTAAATCTAAAACAATCATGTTTCAGAAACCAATGGGTGGCATTGCTTGGTTGTTTAAAATGCCGACCAGGCAAGTCCAAAGGGAGAAATACTGCTACTTCCAAACAGCGATACTATGCATTTGACCTTGATTCCTGTAGTTGCTTTTAAAGTTCTTTTTCTTCTTTCCATACTCCAAACCCCCTTCTCAGCAAACCTATTGTCACCATGCAGTCTCCTTTGGCCTAGATGATGAAGGAGTTACATAAACTAAGTTCCCAGTGACCTCGTTCATTGCCTGTACATGATTATCCAAGATCTTAAATGTCTACTTTCCATTCCTAACAAAATTAGACCTCTTTGGTTGGAAGCTTGTGTTGCTCCCAGCAACTGGAAATGAGGCGGGCGGGCACAATTAATTGTGTGGGAGGTGAAATGTCAGGTTCCGGATGGCGGGATGAAAAGAGAGAATTAAGGTTGTGGCGGCTGGAGCAAGCAGCGGGAACCTATTTTAAATTCATCAGTATATCATGCATACTCATTAAAACATAATTTCACCAGATTAACTGGTACCTTTGCAATTAACACTGCAGTGAATGAGAAACAAGTGCCTTCAGATTCATAACTGGTTCAAGGTGGCATGCAGCAGGAGAGGTAGATTTCCTTGTGGATTTACTTTCATGCAGAGCTCTGTTGGACCATTTGAGAGGAGGCATTGATGCATTTAGATCAAGTGGTGCTGTGCAAGGGGATTGGGACATGGCTGAACAAGGGAGGTGGGAGGAAGGCAGGGTGCTGGCTGTGCAAGTGGATTGGGGCATTGCTGACTGAGGAGGGGATGGTGGGTCATGGCAGACCTATGAGGGCCTGTGGGGGACAGAGGGAGGAAGCTGGAATACACAGGGAAAATCAATATCTGCAAATGGGAGGCGAGTCAAGCATGATTGTGGGAAGATCCAGGGTGCCGGGGTTGGATGGGGTTGGGAGGGGAACAATGCTGATGGTCGGGGGCAGGGGGCGCGGTTGGGGGGTGCAGTTCTAGGGTGAATGAAAGTTGGTCAAGGGTGATGGTAAGTAGCTTGAGAGCCAGCAATGGCAAGGCAAAGGTGATGGAGTGAGGGTTGAGGCTGACGGAGGGAACGTTAAATGTGACTGAAGGAGGGTACAGGGTGATGGCTTCCAACTCCAAGGTCAACAAAGGAATATCCAGGGACATAGCTGTGACAACATGAAGAGGTCTTCAGAATACAAGTCAAAGATGGAGATGTCAGCAGTGGGATGGGTGGAGACCAGGCTGTGGCTGATACAGTATGGTGCTCCCTATTATAGTGCTCCCCATTGGTCAAAAGTTTTAAGGTCAAGAGGGAGAGCCATTAAGATTGTGCTGATCAGATCTTTGCCTGCCTTGTGTCCACAGTTCACCTCAGGCAGACTAGATGGGTCAAGTGCAACCAGTGCTTCTGCTAGCACTGGCACATCTGGAGATGAACAAGTGAGGTTGACCCAGGGTCAATGGCAACATTGGCTAGAAGCCAACAAGGGGTGGCAGCAGAGGGTCAACAGCTCAGGATGGTGGTAAGCAGGGGTCAGCGAGATGCTGAGAAATCAAATATACAGCAGATGGATTAACTATCTACAAATGTCAGAGAGGCAATGTTGGGGACAGCTGAAGATGTCAGGTGATTCTGCTACTCACCTATGCCAACTGCTTCAGGATGATCTAAGTTCCCACTGGGACACAATCCAATGCCAGTAGCTTTATAAGTAATGGCAGCATTGAATTTCTACGCTGCCAGATCGTTCCAGGGCTTAATTGGGAACATGTGTGGCATATTGCAGTCAGCTACTCACAGATGCATGAGGGGGGGGGGGGGGGGGGGGGGGGGGGGGGTCACCAATGTCCAGAACAGCCAATGAATTTGTGATTCACCAAAGGCCCTGAGAGCCAGGCAGTCAGAGTTGTGGGATTCAGTGCCGTCCCTGGATTTCCACAGACACAAGGGGCAAATGATTACACACATTTTGGCCCACAAGCTCCCTGGGATCATTAGCAGGCTTCATAAACAGAAAAGGTTTTCAGTCCCTCAATGTGCAACTGGTGTGTGATCACCCCAAATGAATCCTGCAGGTGTGAGCCCACTTCCCAGGGAGCTCTCATGGCTCTTACATTCTCAGTCACTTTCAGGTGCCACAACTGTTTGCCCTCCCTCAGCAAGTGCAGGGATGGTTCCTGGCGGAAAAGGGGTATCCTCTGAAGACCTGGCTCATGCCACCTGTGCAGAACCTATAAAGCCCAGCAGAGGAGATGTATAATGCCAGCCATGTTTCAACCCACGACTGCTACCTTCTAGAAGGACAAGTGCAGCAGACACATGGAACACCACCACCTGGAAGTTCCCCTCCAAGACACTCACCATCCTGACTTGGAAATATATCACCATTCCTTCACAGTCACTGGGTCAAGATCCTGGAACTCCCTTCCTAACAACACTGTGGGTGCTCCTACACCACATGGATTGCAGTGGTTCAAGAAAGCAGCTCACCACCGCCTTCTCAAGGGCAATCATGATTGGGCAATAAATGATGGCCTAGCCAGTGATGCCCACATCCCATGAATGAAAAAAAACAAGGGCAACAATAGAACAGACCATCGGGCTACTGAAGATGAAGTTCTGCTGCCTGGATCGCTCAGGTGGAGCATTACAGTATGTGCCACAAGGAGTCTCCAGGGATCATTGTGCTCTGCTGTGCCCTACACAACCTTGCACAGCAAAGGGGTGAGGAATTGACAGACAGAGAAATGGAGGAGTTGGGGGCCTCCTCAAACAACGAAGAAAGGGAAGAGCTTGATGATCTTGAGGGAGTACACGATGCAGCTCCAGCAACATATGCCAGGGTGATGAAGCAATGTGCCAGACGTGGTTGTGACACCCTCAATGATCCCAACAAGAGTGAGGGCCCTGCAAGATCTCTTGATCTCCTCCTCAGTAAATGTCATGGTGGAAGTACCAGCAGATCCGGTACACTCCTTCCAGACCATTCTACATTCCCGTGACCTCTGACACCTAGAAGGTAAAATGTTGGAGGCCCTTGCAACAGGTAAGCGCACATGCACGTTCTTGTGATTTGGAAGAAGTCACACATGACTCAGTGATACATGCTCCAAATGCTGGCTACACCTTGCTAAGAACTCTATGTTTTCACCCGCACTATATGATAAGGGTGATGGATGATAAGAGGTGAGTACCGCATGCTGGCTTGCCAGCCAGTTTCCAAATCCCTGATTTTGCAAAGGTTGCCTAAAATAGAAACCCACACATGCAAAATACTTAGAGATGACACTACTCCTGAGGACACACAATAAATGGTATTTCCAAAGGTGAAGTATAAGGGTTAATTTAAGACTGGGAGACAGTACTGTCCACAGTGTGATATAAGGGGACACATGACCTGAGACTAGAGTCAGTTGTGGACTGGACAGTGACCTGCATAGAAGCAAGCTTGGAGATAGCTCATATCCTTGGCTATATGCTGTATATGTGTACATAGCTATGTGTTACCAATAAACACTGAATGTTCAACCATGCAAGACTCAGAACCTTTTTTGTGAGACCTACTTAACCTACAACATGGTGGCAACTAATGGAAAAACCCAGAACCTCAGAGAAGCTGGGAAAGAAATTCAAAAGCTGGAAAATTAAAGGAGCTGCATTCTGACCTGACTGAAAGCACCTGAAGTGAAGACACAGAGGGAGATTGCCTGAAAGGATCTCCATTGCAGAATTGTAAGCAGAAAGACTGAAAAAAGAACTCCACTGTGCAGCTGAGGACTCCACAAGACCCTGTGGAGGTCCAATGTGAATGTCTGCAGAGTGCAGAGTCAAAGGGCCTAGCAGGGGTGAGCACAAAATTCAGCTCTAAGTCAGGACTAATTTCAAAAGCTTCAGTGCTGTAAAAAAAAGTCAGAGCAGCCAGTTTCCAAAAGCACCGTGGCCAGCCCAGATTCAGCAGCAGTGTCATACCACATGGCGGCCGAGCTCATCGTAAGGGAAAAAAAAAAAGAAGCGGAAGATTTAAAATACCTCAGCCAAAAATCCACTGTAACACACCCGAAAATCCTCCGATATTGCAGGAAGGGCACAGAATCGTTGATTGAGCAAATTGCTGCACAAAAATAAAGACAAAGAGGTGGGGACCACCATCGCCACGGGAGCCTGCAAAAATGTGACAAGCACGGGAAGACTCTGAAAAAAATGGTTGATGTGGCGCCATCTTTAAAACTTGCACAGCATCTAAAGCTGTACTCATCTGAACTTTATAGGACTGATACAAGGGCCAGACCAAACACAAAATTTGGGATAAGATTCTTAAAATACATCATTGCTTCAGGATTAGATAAAAAGACAGAAGCTGAACAAGTGAATACACTACTTTCCTTCAGTAGGTCCAATGGCCAATGATATTATTGCGAGGCAAAGAATAAAAAGGTCTTCAGATAAATTTGATGAAGTTCTAAAATCATTTGATGCATATTTTAATTTCAGGAGCAACAAAATTTTAGAGAGTGGAATTCAACAAACATGAACAATAGCCTCGAGAACCTGTTGATCCTGTATTAAATGATTTGCACTGTGTGGTAGTGGGCGGACATTTTACCTACCGGCCGTGATGGCGGGTTTTCACACCGTATCGTCCCAAACCTACCACATTATTTATGCATTCCCGGGAAACACACCACTTTGATGGTGGATGGGCTCTCATTCACCTGCCCGCCATCAACTTACCGCTTCATCACACCAGGTACCATACTTAAAGTGCAGCTGCGTGCACACATCTCAGTTCTTGTAAGTCATGACTACTGCAGGGAAGATGTCCTCAAAAGGCAAGAAGACTGCAGCCCCCAGGTTTGGCGACGTATCACTGGAACACCTTTTGGATGCTGTGGAGGGCAGCTGTGATGTCCTTGTTGACCCTTTCCTTCTTTCAGGGTGTCAGCCTGACGTAATGGAGAAAAGTATATTCTCACAAAAAATCTTAATCAATTTGACCTTTTATCTAATACTCAAGTCATTTAAAACATACAAACTTTTAAGCATACACATTTAATTGATTATTCTTATTAATCCCCGCTTACAGTAAATCACAAGATTCACAGCTTGGACTTAGATACTACCCGTGCGTGGTGGACTGGCCAGGCTCCCTCCAATGGGTCATAATTTTCTCTGAGTACCGAATTCAGGGTTTCTCCTTCACGATAGTTATTCCTGGGTTGCCGCTGCTGAGGCTTCAAACCTTCCTATTTTTATACATTTTCTTCTGGTCTCTGGTTCAAGAAGGTTACATCAGCTAAGACCCCATGACCATGAGGTAATCCTTCAATTTAATGGTCGTTACAAACAGGATGCATCTGTCCTATTGTTGTTCCCTTTATCTGTCCTTAACTTAGCGACCTTGACTTCCAGAGGCTCATGATGAGCAACCATTGGCATGAGGAGTCTGCTCAGCAGATTAGTTCCTCAAACTGCAATCTCAGCCTTTTCCATAATGCTTGATTTGTCCTCTGGAATGGCCACTTTCCCTTCATGCTCTGAGGGCTTTACTTGTTAGTCATCCGGCTATATCCTCTAACCCCTCTCTGGCTGCAGGATGGGCAGCGGTAATACCAACTAGGCTTGAGAGGCAATGGCAGTGTTGGTCAGCGCCAATGGCCTGAAAACGAGGACAGCCACCCAGTGCCACTACAGGATGAATGGCCTCATCTGTTCTGACAGGATAACTCACTCTTGTCATCACTCTCAACTCACACACTCACAAACCCATCACACATTCACAGGGATCTCACACCTCAAGGGACAACACCACTAACTCTCACACACACCCTCACATCTCCATCAGGCTAATATCCTCTCGAGGTCACATCCTCATCCTGTCCATGGCGCCACTCACCACACAAACATTCCATGTGTCATGTGTTCTGCCCACACTCTCTCCATCTGTTTTCATGCAGGAGAAGTCTGCTCTCATCAGCAAGGAGAGGTCCCAGACCGAGGGTTAGTGGCCCACATTAGACCACTCACTCACTTTGAGGTGCATGCCATTGCACTGACTGTGAGGACATGGACTATACCTGCAGTGATGGTGAGGCGGTGGTGAACACCCACTTGAGGGTCTTGCAGCACATCATCCCTCTCAGCACAACTGTGAGTGCTCTCTCTCCTGCTTTTGACTCTGCTGCCATGCACTATTTATCTCTACACTGGTTCACAGAGGATCTGCCAAGGGACCAACACCCTCAGCCAGCCAGTCCCTCAGCTCCATCCAGGTCCTCGTCTGCAGCCAAGAGGACTTCTCCTCAAGTGGAGAGGTGGAAATAGGCAGCCTGGAAGATCTGTCACTGCAGAGGGAGCAGCTGGCCCACAAGTGATTCTGGAGTGGAAAGTGTGTGTGTGGCAGGGCCTTTCAAAGCCTTGTGCAAGCATTCGCACACACACACGGATCCTTCATGTTTCACACTCATCTCAATGTCCTGAGCATTTTGAATGCTGCCTGCTGGGGTTCGCTTTCAGTTGTCCATCCGAGCTGACCTGCATCTCCACCCACCCAATGATCACACTCCCATGCAACACATGATCTCGCCCACCGTGAATCTCATTTCACTTTTGATTTGGACAGCATGGTGCTAATTCGGTTTTACTTTCTCTCCCACATCCTTTACCCTTCCCCAGTCACCCATTTCCTTACTCCCATCACAGTTGACACCCCTCCTGGCATCACATTCCATCTGCCATCCATTACCTACCAGTTCCAACCCGCTTACTTTGGGGATGTCCAGGTGAACGTGCACATTCCCTTCCTTCCCGAAAATCCCACCCCCATCCACATTCACATCCTCGGCCTCCGCCTTTCCACCCCCAGTGTCCGTGTTTGCCTCCGGTTCCCCACCAACCACTCTCGCTGTCCCTTCAACTGCTGTCGTCGAATACTCACCCTTCCACCCTAGTGCCTCACTCTGCCCTCGGTCACTCTCACCCTTTTCTCCATACCACGCCCATCCTCAGGACGCAGACATGGACCTATCCCACCATTCCCATGCACGTTCACCAGCACGTTTCTTCTCCACGCTCGGCACCCCCTCCACACCCCTTCCCCCTTCACAACCCCTCCCCCCTTTGCACATTCCCTCCCTGGAACCCCTCCACCCCCACCCCCGATCCTCCACCCCCCTGGACTACACCCATGCTTAGTCCCTCCGCCTTCCTGACTCCTTCCTCCACCCTTACCTCTTCCGCCATCCTTAGTTCCCCCCCTCCTCGAATACTTCCTCCAGCCTTAACTCTTCATCCAGCCTCAGTTCTTCCTCCAGCTTTACTCCTATCCCTTTCCTGCCTCTTCCCTCCACTCTTACTTCATCCTCCACCCTTACTCCCTCCCCCCTCTGCATCCCTTCCTCCCCTCGGACACCCTCCCCTCTCTGCACCACCCCGCCCCTTTCCTGGCACTCTGTTGTTCGCACTTTCCACCCCCCCTTACACCTCCCTCCTCAGATGTTGCCTTCTCCCCTGTTTCCCTATTCTCCCTCAGTTCTCGCTCTCCCACTACTAATTTCCCCCCCGACACCTTCAATACACCCTCTCAACCCCACCCCACCCTGACACCTTCATTTACCCCCCAACCTCACCCCATTCTGACAATTTTATTCCCCACTCCCAATCTCACCCCATCCTGACACCTGTTCCTCTCCCAAGCAATCCTAACCCTTCCTCTCCCACTCCCTCGAGCATCGTCTGTTGTGAGCATCAATGGTGACTATCCAACTTCCGTGTGCTGCTTTGCAGGAGAGCCATGTCCATGAGAATCCACCCAGCATGCCATGGACGTTCGTCCTGTGTGCTGTTGGTGTTGGGCTCCAGCATCTTCTGCTCTTTGGATGTCCGCGAGGTGAGAAAAGCCCTAGCAGGTAAGTCCCGACTTCTGCACATCACAGTTGTCAAGACGTGTTCGATTCAGTGTGTTTTCCTGCCAACGTGGTGGATGATCCAGTGTTGGGGTGGGGGTTGTGGGGTGAGGGAGCGATTCTGGCGGGCAGGCCTAATAAAATAATGATATGCTGAGTATTACAATGAGGTTCCTGATGTCCGATGGCGGAGAATGTGGCCCGCCATCGGCGGACTAAGCGGCTGATTGTGAACTGGTTTCACACCGTCATGAAACCAATTGTGACATGTTGTCCGTTCACATCACCCGACGCCGGCGGGCATGGAAAATCCAGGGCCTTAAGTCAGAACTCATATGGGAAAGAATTGTTGTTGGAGCGGCTGACGATGACCTTTTAGACATACTATAGGCCAAGGAAGAGCTGGCTCTAGAAAAGATTCAGGCCAATGGGTGAAGTATAACAGGTCAAGTTACAGCTACTGCTGAGAGATTGCAGGTGACATAGGGAGTGTCAAGAAAGTTTTCAGCAGAGGAAACAAACTGGAAGGCTGCACTCTCTCCCTCTTTCTCTTTTGGAAAAAGTGTGTGTCACTTGGTTCAAGAAGTCAGCTATCAGAAACCTACCAGTGAACTAAGATCTCATAATAATTGCAACATCTTCTACAACTGACTGCATCCACAAAACGAACTAATCCAAATCGCTGCAACGTTTAAAATCTACACCTCAAGGAAAATCAAAGGACACTTAATCGTATATTCTTTTAATTTTTCTGACTCTAACCTTCTTTATTTCTCATATCTGCATGTGTGACATTGCATTTTTATTATTTTTTTCTCAGGTTTGGTTGTCAATAAATTTGCTCTTTCTTTAACTCAAGAAAACCTTGTTTGATTGGCTCCTTATTGCTCAGTACAGAAATAGTTCAATACATTTGGATTCAGGAAAGGCATATCCTCATGAAAAAGAAAACTTAAACCTTTGTTGTGATCAATCGAGTAGGCTGATTAGAGGGGAGCCAATTCATTCCTTCTTATCTGATCAAAACATTCTATATATCAATACAACTGTTCAAACCATTAGATTTTCTATATTTTGTTTAAACTAAAGAAGATTAAAAATCATGATGAAATACACGAGTTGCAGGACCAGAGAGGAAGGAAGCATGTGTGAGTTGTCCTCTGCACAGATAGCATGTTGAATGTTCTGGTGGGTGCAATGACTTTGACTTCAAAGCCTGTATTTTTTTGAGCTAGTCTCTAACTGAAAGAGAAAGTAACATTTCCAGTTTCTGGGAAATAGTGTTGTGGCTTTGGGCTGCTATGTGTGACATCAGATTTTCTGGGAAACCAAACTGTGACCTCAGGTTGCTAAGGAATTGGAAGCTGATTGAAACCAAAAGGAAAACACAGAACCCTCAGAGATCAGATTTTAGCAGCAGAGCAGTGCAAGCAGCTGTGGAGAGTTGGGTAAGGGTAGTTTAAAGAAGGAAACCTAAAGGATGAGACACAAAAAAAGGTTGGGAAAAGGGATAAAAAGGGGATAAAACAATTAATAAATGAATAAAAATGAAAAAAAAAGGATAAAAAATAAAAATAAATTTTAAAAAAGGGGATTAAAAAAGGGGTGAAGACAGAGGAGGGAGTTCATTGTCTGAAGTTGTTGGACTCACTTCATGGTCTGAAGTTGTTGAACTCACCTCATGGTCTGAAGTTGTTCCCAGCTATTTTTCCAGCACTTTCTGTTTTTATTTCAGATTTCCAGCACCTGCAGTATTTGCTTTTATTATATTGTCAACAGGTTCACCTGGTTCTTGCCTCAAGGTCTGAAACTCATATTGGTGGACCTGATTATTTGATTTTGGCTGGAGACATTTGTTGAATTCCTCAAAAAATTTGTGTGGGTTTTTCTTGTTGTCCCCATTTGTTTCCCAGCTATTGAACAGATCTAAACCTTTCCTCTCCTGTCCACTGACCTATCCCTCTTTGCTAGTGCCTTTTAGAAAGCCACTAAATGTCACACAGTACTTTTATTTAAACTTCTCAAATGCCTCCACATTATCATCAGCCTCCCAATTTATCATGGGCTGAAGCTGTGCCTGCAAGCATTGCTGTGGCAGCAGCCATTTCATTTCTGTATTATTCACTCATTTTTTTTTCTCTCTGTGACACCTACTAAGGTTGATTTTTCTCAATCTAATTCAGCACCTATTTAGTGCAGTCACAAACATTTGCTTCCACCATGTTATGTCTTGTGGTTCCCAAAAGTTTGAAATAATATACACTGTTTTACACAGACACTGGAGCTGACATCAAATGTATTTCTCAGAAATTACCATGTGCTGTGGAATGATACATTGTTGCATTGTTACACTGACTGTAGAGCAGTAGTGAGTGATGTGGCATTCTGGATATACATGTATACATATGCATAACAATATAGTTCCTAAATATTTTTGAATAATATAACAATATAACACATTCCTCTACCTTTTAAATCAACCCCCCTACATCCTCTCATCAGGGCCTCACTGTCAGCCCCTGGCAACCCAGTCCACTCACCTGTTCCCTGTAGCTCTAGCAGTGATCCATGATGTAGGTCATATAGCAGGAGCAGCAGTGGCCACCCCTCCCAATAACACTGCCAGTATTGGAGAGCTGCTGGCCTCTGGCAGGACACCTGCCCCATACCAGGATTTCCTGGGGGAAATTCACCTCACAGGAGCTGGGAATCCTGATGGCAGGAGGGTAGGTGCCTGGTTGGAATTAAATCACATTGGGCCTTCTGAAATGGCTGAGGCGGGGTTGCCACCCATTATCTAGCCAGCGGATAGGTCGCCTGCCATGATCATTAAATTCCACCCATAGTTTTATCATTATTGCCACAGCAAAATCTGGACTGTTGACTTGACTGTTGTGCTAGGCAAGATCAGATAACTTGGCACAGACAGACGCCTGAACCTGGGACCATTTGGACTGTAAAGCTTAACACTGCTGTATCGGGCCATTACCCACTAGAACATTGGAGGAACTTAAGTGTTTTTATAACAGAATGGAAGCTTAACAAACACAGCTAGAGCAAAACATTGGACTCATCAGCATCTTATCCCTGGTCCTTAGCCAGTGCAAACTAAAAATTCTTGTTTCAGTCTATTGAGTTAACTCTGGGTCTCCAACTCACAACCCACTGCTATATTGCTGCTGTGACTTATGAAGGCTTGAACAAGGTTTGACATGAATGAAAATAAAATAAAACTTAAAAAGCTAATAATTACAAAGAACATCCCATTTGGAAAAGATACTTGCAGCAGTATCACTTTTCCACCCTGGTATTAAAATTATTTGCAAATCAGAATACCTAAATTCATCCAATGGAGATCAATTATTCAGTAACTTACATTTGCTGGCCCATGTCAATTCTTTATTAGAAAGGTAAATGTAACATTTAACATTTCAAACAGAATTATTATTCCTATAATTACTATTGAATGGTGATGCAGCAAAATTTCTCCAGACATAAAATTCATGAGAGTACTGACCTTTGGAAGTTACTAATTTTTGCACGCTGGTGTTGTAACAATATAGGAAGAAAATTCTATACCAACATGAAATTTATTTTGAACCATTTTTTGGAATCACAACAGGAGACGATTTGTAACAAGAGTATGATTAAAGAAATAGCAAATGTTAGAAGTGTAAAGCAACACATGAAGGTGGTGAACACCAAGAGACAGAGTTTATTTGCATGTACATTAAGGAGCAAGTTCACTGGTGGAATAATTGCTGAGGCCACAGTGATGCAGGCCTCAAGACAGCTTTGATTAGGAGGGGCAGATCACTCCGCTGTGCTTTCCACATAACTCATCATGTATTTTTGCAAGAGAAATGGTTAGTAATACCTCAACAATAAGTCCTTTGTCTGACAAAAAAGATGCTCCGGCAATTATGAGTTATTTCATCTTCCGTCGGCCTTGCCAACAATGTATCTTTGTTCTTCAAAATAATATACTTTGCAGATTCTTATAGACAGGACATTTAACACTGAAAGCCTTTTGCCATCAGCTTTTAAATAAGGATGACAACATAGTATAACTGATAAGGCCCTAGGGACCCCCTCACTATTCAGGCAGCTGACAATTCCTTTGTTATTGGTTGTAGTGATAGTGATGCTGATTCTGGTTTTGGGGCCAGGAACAGACAGAGAATGGTAAAATGATATGTAGTTCCTGGCACAGTATGAAAAACATTAAATCTTCTGCAGGCCCATGAGAGACTGATTTCACTTAAAGGAAATGATTCAACAGTTCCAAAAAGTTCATGAATTTTAGTGGGATGTCTTACATGGCTGAGTTAAATGTTTTAGGTGTCTATAAATCTCTTTTAAGTATGAAAGAAGGCATAACATTTATGACAGGGCAATTTAGTCATGCATGTTTAAAGAAGTTTTTTTGTAAGGCTTACTTAATAAAAATGAAAGCTTAACCTACTTTGATAATTTACAAGTGAATGATTTGTATTTGTTTCTACATTGTTTAGGGACTGTGGTACAATTGTAATTCAGCTCCATTTGTACTCTACTGTGCCATACCATAAAGTAGTAGGAGATGGAGTTGTACTGGGATTCCCCAAATAATTAGATTTTAATAGCTGTGCCATGGAGAGGGAACCATTGTTCAGAGGTCAACCTATCCCCACGAGAGGAGGCAAAATACCTTAGGTGTCCCTCTTGTAGTGTACGATTGCTGTTTGAACATTTCGTATGATTACAGCTTTCTAATCGTTCCCAGTTATCAAATAGACGCCTTCCAATTGGTATTGGAGATAAAGTGTATCATCAGGTTGGATTTCAATGCATGTCATGAGGAATAGGGTACACTTTATAGATTATACCCATAGGATGCACATGAGAATATGCTAACTGACTTCTCAGTTTAAAGAGTGAATTACATTATTCAAACTATTTTTTACAGTTGCACAGAATTATTGTTAGCTTTAACATCCTTTTCAATCTCCCAAACTGATAATAAGAAAACTTTTGTTTAAACAGCATATATATCATAGTTAGAGACCTTGGAGCCTAAGTGGGAAGAGTTGTTTTCTATTTCAAACAGTAATGTTTCATTTATAGTTTTAACAGTAATAATCCATTTATAGTACATTTAGAGTGATACATATATTAATAAGACATGACCATACCTCCCTTACTATGTATTTAATTTTAACTTTACTTGCTCTCACATGGTGAGAAAACGAGACAAAAACAATAATAACCCACCATAAGGCCAGTGGAAAAAGTGGTGACAAGAGCAAGGAGCAGTAGACGTAACTAAAGCTCAAAAGGGAGAAAAGGTAGAGTTGGTACAGTGTTCAACTAATGTTGTAAATGAACTATATGTTGCATAATAAAGATCAATAAGAATCAATTGAAAACACCTTGATCTTTGTTCTTGTAATTCCTGATGCTGTTGGAAATCTTCCCTCTCACTCTCTAGCAGAATCCTTGATCTTTATGACTATAATAAATTCACATCAAAGGAGCTTCTGTCGCTGTCTGGAGTTAAGTGACTTCCATGAAACCTATTGCCAATTATGTGTTAAAGCAAATTTAGCGTCAACCCTACCTTTCCCTTAAACCAAAGCATCAATGGAAAACCGAAGTATACTTATTATGGGGAGCATTTAACAATCCTCATTTTTTTTATAACCATTGGTCTTTGAGTTCAAGGATCTGCATACCTAAAAGTAATCATGCCATAGTTAAAACTGCCTTTTACATGAGGTAAGACTAAATTTAATTTGGAGCAATAAATGAGTAGATAGTGACTTAAAGTCTGTTTCCCTTCAGGGATAAAGGGCCTGAAATGTTGGGTGTCCTACCTTGTTAGCAGAAGTGTGGTAATGGTTCCATCCCTAATTGCAAGGATGAAGCCATTATAATGGACCCAGAATTTCAGTGCAAAGGACCTTAGTTAGCATACTCCAAGCTACATTTCATTGCTTTAGGTCCCATGTCATCTGTATCACAGCCTGTTAATCCAGTGAGGCCCAAACTGACTTGAAAGCCCATAAAAATAGCAAAAAAATCTGTGATAGAGAAGAAAGCTGACTTTTGTGGAACAAAAAAATTGCTAGCCATGTAAATGGTGTTAAAGGGCCAAATCTAGTTGAATAGAAATGTATTAAACTTCACTCCCGTAATTTCATATAAGTTGGTTTATGGTTGCATAAATGCACGTGTATCCATCATATAATATCCCTTAATACATGCTAGGCTTTGGGCACCACAGATTTGCACTTTAGAACTGCACAATATCCCATTTTTGTACTCTCCTGTGAACCATGTTGCTATTATGATAGCATTATTCTAATCTCTTAGTCTTCATTCAGTGTGATTTCTGTGCCACTTATAACTGTCACAATAACATTTTTATTTCATTATGAGTATACAATCTGTACAATTAAAAGACTTGTGCATAGAACATGTCTGTAATGCATGGGGAAGAGTCCATCACATTTCAGACTGCCATACTTAGAAACTGTCCATCATACTTGAAATTTTGAATGTCTCAAATATATTAATAAAAACGAACTGGGCAGAATTTTTCATCCCGCTGGTGGGCATGTGAACAGGAGTGAAATAGTGTGCGATGACATCGGGTGAGTGTCCTGACGTCATCGCGCACTTTCGCGATCTGTTGGACGGCGGGTGCATGTGAGAAGTGGCAGTGTACCCACTAACAATTAAGAGGCCTATTAAGGCCCTTAATCAATTAATTAATTTGTATTTTTTGCTGCCCGTTCATCCGTTCGGTTGTCGGGCAGTTGAATAGGCCAGGTGGCCTTTGCATTTTTTACAAAACCTCATCCACGGGTGGGATAAGGTTTCCAACAGTTACTAAAAAACAATAAAAAAAGTTTTAACATCAGTTTTTATATGTCCCTCTTCATGTGACTGAGTCACATGTGGGGACATGTTTAAATCAATTGTAAAATTTTTACTTTTGTTTTTAAAATCCTTCAGCTCCCTGAGGCAGCTCTGTGCCTTCAGGGAGCTTTCAGTGCGTGCTCCCTCGCGCATGCGCAGACTTCAGTGCTTGCACTCCTCCTGCCCCCATCCTGGCAGCGCTGAGCATTTCAGTGCGTGTTTCACACGCTGGCTGTTAATTGGCCAGCCAGCATGAAATTGCGGTCCGTTTTGCTGCCGCTCCTGGGCCTGCCTGCCATACCTGCCCGATGAGGGGAAAATCCTGCGATCTGTGTTAACAACACCTCATTAAATGTGACTGGTTTAATTTTGATTAAAAAAAAATGAAGCCACTCAAAAATATTTTTAAATACTTTCAGTGGCCACTTGCGTCACCCAAGCCCAACCCAACTTTCTCACTGAGATAACTGCACCCCTTTCCTACCTCGTCTTCTGTCCTGAGTGAACTAATATCTGGGTTCGGAGAAAGTATGGAGGATGAATGAGTTAGGAACTGCTTGAGCGGCAGAATATTGATGTATTCATTGTTAAAGGGTTTCCCATGGAATGTGGAGAATTGTCCACAAGCCAGTTTAGTGTTACCAAGGGGTCCAGTGGAGGAGAGAGCTGGCCTGGGTGATCAGTACTGCAAACTTATCAATTCAGCGTGCCATTGGAAGGAAGAATGGAATCAGTGAAAATCGAAAGCAGTTGGAAAGTGGCAGAGCAAAGATCATTTGGCAGCCGTGGATAAGAATCCAGAGCAGGATAAGAACTGGCAGTAACAGATGAGATCTAATTCTGTGGTGAAAAGCTAATCCAAGGGTACCCCAGGACCTAGCCCTCAGCCACATCTTTCTCTAGGTTCTCTCCTATCTCCACTCATTCACTCTCAGACTTCATCCTCCTGCTTTCTAAATACCCTATTCCAACTAAACTGCTGACCACTGAATTTCCCTACCTGACCCCATGCTAACAGACATTGTAAAAGGTTGTGTCTCCTCAGATACTATCCCCAGCTCCTCAAGAAGCCTAGTCCAAATTCCTCTGTCCTTGAAAACTATCAGTCCAAATCCAACCTCCAATCCATCTCCAAAATCTTTGCTCTTTCCACTTCTCAAATCCATGCCCATCTTTTCCACAAGTCCATGTTTGAGTCTCTCTAATCAGGTTTCTTCCCTGCCACAACAACAGGCAGGATTTTACGTCCTGTGCCCGACCTGATTGGGTGTGAAATAGCAAGCAATGTCGTTGGGCGAGCATCTCGATGTCATCGCACACTCGCGCGATATTTTGGTCGGTGGGCACGCTGCCGACTCTCACATGCGCCGACAATTAAAAGACCTATTAAGGCCACTAATCAATTAATTAAAAGCTGTTTTTTACTGCCCATCCAACCTTACGGTTGGCGGGTGGGTGAATTGGCCAGACAGTCTTTGCATTTTTAGCAAACCTCAACCACGGGCGGGATGAGGTTTCCAACTTTAATTTAAAAAATAAAAATGTTTTGACAGCATTTTCACTATGTCCTTGTTCATGTGACTGAGTCCTACATGGGGACATGTTTTTCACATTTTCAAAATCTTTATCCTTGATTTCACAATTGTTCAGCTCCCTGAGGCAGCTCCGTGCCTTCAGGGAGCTTTCAGTGTGTGTTAGCCCACTCATGCGCAGACTTCTGCACTCACACTCATCCTGGCCCCACCCCGGCAGTGCTGAGCTTCTTAGCGCACCTTTCACGCTGGCTAGCCACCTTCCTGCCACTGTCTCAATTAGGTCTATGGCAGGAAGGCTCATGGATGACCTTCATGCTCTGCTATCAACTGCGATCCTTAAGTGGGCAATTAATGCCCTTTCCAGAAGTAAGTGACACAGGGTTCCCACTGGCTCTCACCCATAAGGGTGGCTGATGTTTAGTTTGTGTGAACATTTTGTGATGGTGGGTGATCCAATCATTATTTGACTAGGTAAGTGCCCCAAGTCATTGGGCTGGGCCTTAGTTTCATTTGATCGGTGAGCTGTGAGTGATGAACTAAGGCTCACCGACACCTTGCTGATTGGGATGGGCAGGAAATTCAGTGACTCCTCTATGTAGCTGAGCAGGAAATAATAGGTTATGGGGTGGAAGCAATTGCTGAGGCATATGTGTAAATGGGCCAGCAGGAGATGCCAAGAGTTTTACTCCATCTGACTCCACAAAAAACATTTATAAAACAGAGCCTGCCCTGCTCTTGGAGCTGCCTGCAGCATTGATCTCTTTAAAAAGCAAAAGTTATGCCATTCTATGTCTTGCACTAATGGGATGGATATTGAGATATGACTGAGAGTATTATAATAAAGACCTCCTGGTTTTACTCCTGACACCTGGCTACTCTCACTGAAAACTCAATAATATTGAGAGATTGAAAGCATATCCTACCATTCCATGGCATCAACCAGCAATGCAACATTGATTTGATTATTTTACAGAGGTACATTTGGGTTGTGCAATCCTCAGTGCTCTCAAAATTGGGCAGTACAGTGGCAGGAAATGAAAAGAAATGGGATCCAAAGCCCTGCTGGTGCCACCAGAAATTGTTCTTGCTCCTACCTACTGACAGTAGGTAAGTTGGCCATCTGCATTTTGATCTCCCAGTTAACAGTTACATGACAGAGGAGCATAGTTAAAAAACAAAATTATTTCATTGCTCACAGCCTCAGTATCACTGACCTCAGGTGCTGACAGGAGTGGGATGATCTTACAAGTTGAGGCAATGGTTGAAATCCCACCATGGCCATTGTGGAACTGTGGCTCAGTGCGTAGCACTCTGTGGTAAAGAGAATGTCGTTAGCTGATCATGTGACTGTATTAACCAATTGCTACATAGCATGGGCTTCTTGGGTAACAGGAAATCTAGAGCTGGAGGTGATTGAAGAAGCACACATTATGTTAGTGTCCTGTTCTTAGTTCCAGTTAATTGGTCTCTCTGCCTATATTATTTCAAGCACCAACTAACGTGTTAATATCGAGGGCACAGCTCGTGTTTGCTGGACAAAGCGAACCAGATAATCTAAAACATAAAATTGGGGGTTTGAGGGTCCAAGTCCCATTCTAGAGACTTGAGCACAAAATCTAGATTAACGCTTCTATACAACACTGAGGGAGTGTCAGAGGTGCCATCTTTTGGATGAGACCTCTGAGATGGATGCAAAAGATCTCCTGACAATATTAGAAGCATCTGGTGTATTGGCCAATGTTTATCCATCAACCAACATCACTAAAACAACTGATCTGTTATCGTGGTCATCCTATGGATGGAATCATCCCAGTTTTGCACAAAGCGCAGCAGTGGGTGGGCAAAAGAATATTTCACCCGCCGGCTGCAATGGCAGCTTGTCCCGGTGCATCCTGCCTCATTAATAATGCATTTGTGGTAAACACATCAGATCGCTGGTGGGTGAGTTCAGATTTGCCCGCCATGCCATGTCCTCAGCGATTCCTCACTCTGTGCGCCATCTGCCTCTTCCCCAGCAGTCCTCCTAATGCCAGGGAACTCGGCTAAACCTGTCTTCTCCTGCTGTGGACATGTGTCCGTGCGGTGACCAGCAGACTATGAACTCAACCTTGCTCTAGATCTAGGCCCCATGGAGGTTTGTATCTTTGTGCTGGTGGAGGGTGTGGATAAGCTCTGTGATGGGTCTTCCAGGCTGCTTACTTCTAGCTCTTCACTGGAGGAGGTGTCCCCTTGGCTGGAGGTGAGGATGTGGATGGAGCCGAGGAACTGGCTGGCTGAGGGTGTTGATCACTTGGCAGAACTCCCTGTGAACCAAAGTAGAAATAATTAGCATATGGCCGCAGAGTAATGGTAAAGTGGTCATGGGGGGATGATTCTGGTTGGGTCTTACTTTACATCCCATTAGTGGGATGGTGGGCACCATCAGATGATCACTTTCACACTGGCGTGAAACCGATTTTTGGCCTTCTCGCCATATTAACGTCCGACACCAATTGGGCTGTAAAATTCCAGCCTATGTTACAACAGTGATGACATTTCAAAACAATTCATTAGCTGTAAAGGTCTTTTGAATTTCCTGAGGTTCCCTCCTAGTATGCGCCTCTCAATCTCTTTAAATTCCTTTTCTTAAGCTGGAGGACCTATGTTTCATGGAGGCCCTTTCTTTCAAATGTGAAAAAAAACCTTTGAGTTACTTCTGCCTCCTTTAATGTCAACTCCTTTTGTTTGATCTCACTACTGCACTGGCTGCATTTTTTTAACTGACGGTTGTGGGCACCCCTTCTGCAACACTTCCTAATTTATATGTGGAATGAGTCCCAGCCCAAGAAAATGAGTCAGGGTCCAATTCTCAGTGTCCAAAGTTTGCATTTATCTCAAAAACTGTCTCTAGAATGATCACAGGTACATGAAAGTACTAGAATTTAACCAGCCATATAAATAAAGCCATCAAACACTTGGACTGGCTGTGGATGTGCCACATGCAGTAAATCATGTTGCAGAGAATTGTATTTTACTTTGGTCTACCTGATACTTCCTTTTAATGAAATTCTGTAAATGAAAAGTCCTGAAGGGCTAATATTGGCGTCAATTCTGAAAATAGAACACAATTGTAGAATATTCAGTTACGGGAATCATCCTTGAACTCCGACTTAACAGATAGCAAAGGCCTCTATATTTATGCAGTTCTGTGATATACACAGCCTACTAGCATAAAGCTAGTAGCTTGCCAACAACACATTCCAACATATTCAGACAAATCTGATATGTATCACTGTGTGCAATAAATTTTCTTTTCAGGTGAAATCAGATAATGCCGTCCTTTACTCTTCAACTCATATTTCAATGTTGATTTTAATGTGACAATTCTAGAGGGCAGATACTGAGGTGAAGCATGGAGTTTCTAACAAGAGTTTAAAAAAAAGGTTAACTCCTTGGATGCTTCCTTTTTGTTGTTCTGTACTCACTGGTCACAGATGGGTGATACACCACCTACATTGAACCATGTAAGCATCTGTGTTGGTGAATGTGCCCGACACTGAGACAGGTAGCAGCTGTTTTAAACAATTTACAGGGGGTGGGGAAAGGCGAGAAACTTTTCAACATTAAAACATTGCAAAATCTATTCGGTATTAGATTTCAGTCCATTTTAGTGTTCATGACTTTGTTTTTTTTTAATTAACTGAAAAACATAATACACTGGTGAAAGATTATGTTGGCAGTCGTGAACCTCTATTTTGGATTTAATCAAACAAGGCAATAGGATGGTTTGGTTTAGGGCATTTATTTGGATTATCATTCTAAAGCCAGAGGTTCTTATTAACAAATTTGCTCCTGATTAAATTGTTGCAGATTATCTGCTGTATACAGATTGCATACATGTTAGGATGTACCTCCCAGCTCTGGGACCTGTACCACTGAGAAGGGCAAGGGCAGAAACATCATAGGAAAATCTTCACTTCCGGGTGGTTCTTCTCTAAATTACATACAATCCTGACATTGGCACATCAGCTGTCTCTTCATTATCCCTGCATCAGAATCTTGGAAATTCCTCGCTAACATCACAGCAAGAGCACAAGGACTGCAGACAGACTCATGATCAAATTCTTGTGGCAACAAAGGAAGAACAATTGATATGGACTTGCCAGAATGTCCCACATCCCAAGAACAAGTAAAAATGTAGGCTACAAAATTTGGCTCCGTGGCATTGCTGGAACCAGAGTTACCTGGTGTTGTGGGTGATATATTAGCATGGGTAGAGGATTGGCTAACTAGCAGGTAACAGAGACTTGGGCCAGAATTTTACATCTTGAGGGCTGGCGTGCACCCTATCCTACCCAACCGGGCGAGTGTCCTGACGTCATCCCGCACATGAGTAATCATCAGGTTGGTGGGCGCATGTGAGTGTCGGAGCCGCATCTGCCAACAATTGAAATGCCACTTAAGGCCATTAACAAGCCAGTTGTATTCGATTTTACGTTGCCTGTGCAATTTCACACTTGTCGCTCGGGCAGAACGGGCAGGTGGGCAGTCCATATTTAATGAAACCTCATCCAAGGAAGTGATAGAACAGATCTGCAGCATTGCCATTGTGAGCAGTGAGATTAAGAGATTGTTGCCGTTGGTTGCTTATTTGAACTTGACGGCTTCATCTCTGTTCTGAGTTTCAGTCTTAGCATTTCTAGGCTTCATTTCAGGACCCATTAGTGTCTCCAAGGCCCCTGGAGGATTTTGACTGTGTGGACCATTCCAGGTATCAGACAGCCTTCTGTTATCTTGGTAATGGGGATTGTGCTCTCCCCTGAAAAGGAAGAGAGGGGCAGAAGGGAAAGGAGGCCAGGTGTCCCTATGCAGCTTCCAGGAGAGTGACCTGTGGGAGGAGAGGTGCAGGCACAAGGGATGCAGGGCCAGCAGGTAGCCCAAGGCTGAAGGGGCTGAAGAAGATGTCACTCTCCTGCTGCTAGGGTTTACAGGCAGCGATGTAGTTATCTTAACATATCCAAAGTGCAATGCCAAAGTCTCCGCCTCTCCAGGGAGACTGTGACCTCCATTTGTCAGATGACTGGGCCAGAGATCAGGTCCCACTGTGTGGACAACCCATGCCAGTGGCTTTGAAGGTCACAGTGGTCCTCAACTTCTATGCCTCCGGCTCTTTCCAGGGGTCAGTGGGGATCTTTGTGGAGCCTCCCAATCAGTTGTCCACAGTTGCGCCAAGCTGGTGACAGAAGCTCTGTTCAGGCGGGAATGACAACTATTCATTTCCTTACAGATGAAGCCAGCCAGGCTGAGCCAGAGGGTTTGCAGCACTTGCTGGGTTCTCCTGCCTCTAGGGTGCAATGGACTGCATGCTTGTGGCCATCAAGGCGCCAGTTCGTCAGCTGAATGCTTTTATCAACAAGAAGGGATTCCTCTCAGTGAACGTCTAGATAGTTTGTGACCACAAGACACAGATTCTGCAAGTCTGTGCAAGGTACCCTGGCAGCTCCCATGATGCTTATATCCTTAGACATTCCCAGGTGCCGAGGTTGTTCACTGTTCTAGCCCAATTGGATGGATGGTTGCTGGGTGACAAGGGCTACCCTTGGAAAGGTGGCTTCTGATGCCCCTCCGCTACCCAAGTACAGAGGCAGAGCAGCATTATAATAGGAGTCATGCCTCCACAAGGGCAGTGATACAGAGGCCCATAGGTCTTCTGAAGATGCGCTTCTGATGCCTGGACTGTTCATGGGGAGCACTACAGTACCTCCCTAGAGTGGGTGTCACTGATAGTGGTTGCATGCTGCGCTCTCCATAATCTGGCACTGGCAAGGGGGGACCCACTGGAGGAATAGGATCTTGAGGCAGCTCAAAGGATGATGAAACCAGTGGTCAGTCAGAAGAAGAGCCCAGTGAGGACCACGGTGAGGACATGGAGGCAGACCTCTGTATCCTTCATTGAGGCAGGGACACCAGGGATGCCTTGATTCAATGCTGCTTCAGCTAGGCTGCCAAAGATCTACTTCCACCTCATGCCAGGGGCACCGCCTCCATCCCGAATGTTTGAAATGACCCTTTCATTTGAACCCAAAGTCTACTCAGTGCCCGTGCCATAAAGTTTACAGTCACTCACATGCAGCATTAGATACTGGCGTGCCCTGCACCTACAAACATGTGAAACATACTCAGACCATTAAGCCAAAAGCAAAATTTATATCATGTTGGCACTCACATCAAATGAACATAACAATATATGGTGTTAATGGTCACACTAGTAAACAGATTAACAAAACATGGCAGAACAGAAGCCTCCATGCCTAACTTAAACAGGTGGAACCAAACTCAGTATTTTATTCATCCTTAAACATCATGGGGAAAATATCTTGAGAGTAAAGGCACTTTAGTTAGCTTTGCTTCATTAATCAATGGCTGAATGATTAAGCCAAAGATTTAATTTCACCAGAATTTAACTTACTACAATAAGTTAACTGAGAAATTATTCAAATTTTCTGTTCTAACAAATAGAAGCAAGCCTGCACAAAACTGATTTGTAATGTTTGGTGGTAAAATGGAGAATATGGCAACTAAAGAAAAGACATGTGGAAGGAATTATTCAAAGGGAAGAAATAGAATTTTCTGCCACACTTCCAGCAAGAGGCATGGCAGCATAGTGAGAGCCACACAGAGAAACTTCTTCATCTTTGGGATTCACCAAGGGTGTAGTAGCATTTTGGAATGTTACTGGAATAGTTATCCAGAGAAGATCAGCTGCCGTTTCCAGCTGCTGAGAAGGCCATTGTTCCAGTCTCCTGGACAGACTCCGAAGATTCCCTTGTTTGTCCTGCTTTCTACCCTTAATGTCCCCATTAGCACATTTCTTAGCTAATATCACCACCTTCTACACCTCTTTGTCCTTTTGTCTATGACATCTTTTGGCAATCTCCACCTATCACCGGCCCTCTATCCAGCTCTACCTGTCCCACCACCACACCCCCCCCCCCCACTAAACCAGCTTATATTTCACCTCTTTTCTATTTTTCCTTAGTTCTGATGAAGAGACTCGAAACGTTAACTGTATCCCTCTCCGCGGATGCTGTCAGACCTGCTGAGTTTTTCCAGGTATTTTTGTTTTTGTTCTAGATTTCCAGCATCCCCAGTATTTTGCTTTTATCTTAGTGTTTAATTTGACTGCCATCTCTCTTCAAGGAATGTCTACCTTGAAGAAGTATTGCTCTTCTCTCCGACAGGATTTCCGCCTATCTCTTTTGCCTTGTTCACCTTCATTGCTTTACATTTCTCTCCTGGTGTTTGACAATGTGTTTACTAAAACTTGCTTTCACAGCCATATTTCATTCCTCAGTGACTGTCTCCATCTCCGAATTACCCCAAGTGGATTCCAAATGAAGTTCCACACCTTATGTTTCGAACCCACCCAGGATTACAGGTATCTCTGGGACATACAACGCTCCTCGGATTGCTGTTCTCATCGCATCCTGAGATCCACACTCAGTGCCATGCGTCGCCATATGAACACTCTCGACCTCTCCCTCCAGCAGCGCCGACACACCCTTTTTTTAAGTTGCCCTTGCCCCCAGTTTCATTTTATTCTTCATCGCATCGACGTCTCAACAAGAACCTTTGTCTTTTTATTTTAGATGCAAAGGAACACAAGCTCCAACAACTCATTGACAGCAATGTCCATCCAGGACCCTCCACTCCTGCCTGTCCCTCTGTCTCCATCCTGTCTTCCAATCCCAGACCTGGCCGTGTATTCACATACCCTCTTACCTTCCTCTCTCTGATGCTGAATGTTCAGTGCTCAGCAAAGGACTCAGTTTTATACCCTTACACCCTCATCTCAATGAATTTTGGGCTCGGCATGATGCTGAACTCTTCTTCCGCTGCCTTCACCTCTGTGCTCACTTCTTTGGGCAGGAGTCATCTCCCGTTCAATGGACCCTTTTACCCGCCTCCAATATTCTCCCTCCACCTGGACCCCTCCCTCTGGATTTTTACCTGCTCTTGATCTCTTCATTGAGAACTGTTGGCATGACATCAGTTGTCTCAATTTCTCTGCTCCTCTCACCCATTCTAATCTGTCTCTCTCTGAACTTGCTGCACTCCGTTCTCTCAGGTGCAACCTTGACATTGTCTCAAACCTACTGACAAGGGTGATGCTGTTGTTGTCTGGCACACTGACCTCAACCTCGCAGAGGCTGAGCGTCAACTCGCAGACACTTCCTCCTACCTCCCCCTGGACCACGACTCCACCACTGAACATCAAGCCATTGTTTCCAGGACTGACACTGACCTTATCTCCTCCAGAGATCTTCCCTCCACAGCTTCCAACCTCATAGTCTCACAACCTCGGATGGCCCGCTTCTACCTCCTACCCAAAATCCACAAACAAGACTGTCCCGGCAGACCGATCGTGTCAACCTGTTCCTGCCCCTCGGAGCTAATTTCTTCCTATCTTGACTCCATTACCTCTCCCCTTGTCCAGTCTCTTCCCACCTACATCCGTGATTCCTCTCACACCCTACATCATATCAACAATTTCCAGTTCCCTGGCCCCAACTGCCTCCTCTTCACCATGGACGTCCAATCCCTCAACACCTCCATCCCCCACCGGGATAGTCTGAGGGCTCTCCGCTTCTTCCTTGAACAGAGGCCCGAACAATCCCCATCTACCACTACTCTCCTCCGTCTGGCTGAACTTGTACTCTCACTGAACAATTTCTCCTTAAACTCGTCTCATTTCCTCCAAATAAAAGGTGTGGCTATAGGTACCTGCATGGGCCCCAGTTATGCCTGTCTCTTTATGGGGTATGTGGAACATTCCTTGTTCCAGTCCGACTCAGGCCCTTTCCCACAACTCTTTCTCCGGTACATCGACGATTGCTTCGGTGCCGCTTCATGCTCTCGTCTGGATCTGGAAAAATTTATTAATTTTGCTTCCAATTTCCACCCCTCCATCATTTTCACGTGGTCCATCACTGAAACTTCCCTTCCCTTCCTTGACCTCTCAGTCTCAATTTCTGGTGATAGACTGTCCACTAGTATTCATTACAAGCCTACCGACTCCCACAGCTACCTTGAGTACAGCTCCTCACACCCTGCTTCCTGGAAGGACTCCAACCCATTCTCTCAGTTCCTTCACCTCCGTTGCATCTGTTCTGATGTTGCCACTTTCAAAAACAGTTCCTCTGACATGTCTTCCTTCTTCCTCAACCGAGGTTTTCCACCCACGGTGGTTGACAGGGTCCTCAACCGTGTCTGGCCCATCGCCCATGCATCCACCCTCACACCTTCCTCTCCCTCCCAGAACCATGATAGGGTCCCCCTTGTCCTCACTTATCACCCCACCAGCCTCCGCGTTCAAAGGATCATCCTCCGCCATTTCCGCCAACTCCAGCATGATGCCACCACCAAATAACTTCTTCCCTTCACCCCCCCGGTGGCATTTCACAGGGATTGTTCCCTCGGGGACACCCTGGTACACTCCTCCATTACCTCCTACACCTCAACCCCCTCCCACCGCACCTTCCCATGAAACCGCAGAAAGTTGCCCCTTTACTTCCCCCTCCTCACTGTCCAAGGGCCCAAACACTCCTTACAAGTGAAGCAGCATTTCACTTGCACTTTCCTCAATTTTGTCTACTGCATTCGCTGCTCCCAATGCGGTTTCCTCTACGTTGGAGAGACCAAACGCAGACTGAGTGACTGCTTTGCGGAACACCTTCCGTCTGTCCACAAGCATGACCCAGACATCCCTGTCATTTGCCATTCCAACACACCATCCTGCTTTCATGCCCACATGTCCGTCCTTGGCCTGCTGCAATGTTCCAGTGAAGCTCAAAGCAAACTGGAGGAACAGCACCTCATCTTCTGACCAGGTACTTTACAGCCTTCTGGACTGAATATTGAGTTCAACAACTTTAGATCATGAACTCTCTCCTCCATCCCCACCCCCTTTCCGACACCCCTTTTTCCAATAATTTATATATATTTTTGTTTTTCCACTTATTTCCATTATTTTTAAATGTATTTCCATCCATTGTTTTATCTCTACCTTTTAGCCTATTTTGATTCCCCCCCTCACTCCACCCCCATTAGGGCTATCTATCCCTTGCTCATCCTGCTTTCTACCCTTAATGTCCACATTAGTACATTCCTTAGATAAAATCACCACTGTCAACAACCCTTTGTCCTTTTGTTTATGACATCTTTTGGCTATCTCCATCTATCACTATCTCTACCTGTCCCACCCACCCCCTCCCCCCCCTACTCCTTAAACCAGCTTTTCTATTTTTCCTTTGGACTCGAAATGTTAACTCTATCCCTCTCTGCAGATGCTGTCAGACCTGTTGAGTTTTTTCATCATTTTCTGTCTTTTTTTAGATTTCCAGCATCCGCAGTATTTTGCTTTTCTCTTGAGATAAATGGGTCATTTTCAGGTTGGCAAACTATAACTAGCAGAGTTCCGCCGGGATCAGTCCTGAGGCCTCAACTATTGATGAGGTATATTAATGATTGGATGAAGGGACAGACTGTATTGTCGCCAAATTTGCTGATGATACAAAGATAGGTGGGAAAGCAAATTATGAGGAGGATACAAAAAGTCTGCAAATGGATATATAAATAGGTTAAATGAGTGGGCAAAAATTGGCAGATGGAGTATAATGTGGGAAAATGTGAGGTAATTCACTTTGGCAGGAAGAATAGAAAAACAGAATATTATTTAAATGTAGAGAGGCTGCAGAATGCTGCAGTAAAGAGAGATCCGGGTGTCCTTGGGCATGTATCAATTAAATTGGAATGCATGTATAACAAGTATTTAGGAAGACAAATTGAATGTTATTGGCCTTTATTGCAAGGGGGATGGAGTATTAAAGTAGGGAAGTTTTGCTACAACAGTACGGGACATTAAGAGACCGCACCTGGAGTACTCTGTGCAGTTTTGGTCTCATTACTTAAGGAAGAATATAACTGCATTGGAAGTAGTTCAGAGAAAGTTCATTCTGACTGATTCTTGGGACGAGAAAAGGTTGAATAGGGTGGACCTATACTCATCGGAGATTAGAAGAATGAGATGTAATCTTATTGAAATATATAGGGCAGAATTTTCCACTCAGCGTGTGGGTACACGCCCAACATGCTGGAGCATGAAATAGCGCGTGATGACATTGGGTGAGCACTCCAATGTCATTGCGCATTAGCGCGTTATTTCAGTTGGCGGGCGGGCATGATAGTCTGCAGCATGTCTGCCGACAATTAAGAGGCCTATTAAAGCCATTCATTTATTAATTAAGTGCCATTTTTTGCTGCCTGTCCAATGTTGCAGTTGGTGAGTGGGCGAATCAGCCAGGCGGCCTTTACATTTTTGAGGAAACCTCATCCACGGGCGGGATGAGGTTTCCGACATTAATTTAAAAACAATGTTTTGACATAATTTCTATTATGCATCTATGCACGTGAGTGAGTCCTATATGGGGACATATTTTTTGGAATTTAAAAATCCTTATTTTTAGTTTCAAAATTCATTCCGCGCTCTCCTGCGCCGGTGCAAACTTCAATGCTTGCCCTCCTCCTGTCCCCGCTTCAGCAGATCGGGCAGGGTCTGACTGTGGGCAGTGGCCAATTGTGGGTGGTGGAATGTTTCCCGGCTGCTCCTGAGCCCGGCCGACAACCCAAAAATCCTATCTATAAGATTATGAGGGGAATTGATAGGGTAGGTGCTGGGAGGATGTTTCCTCTTGTGGAGGAATCTAAAACTGGGGAGCACAGTTTCAAAATAAGGGGCCTCCCATTTAAGACAGAGATAAGGAGGAATTTCTTCTCCAAGAGGGTCATTGGTCTTTGGAATTCACTTCCACAGAGAGCGGTGGAGCCTGGATCATTGAATATATTCAATGTGGTGTTAGATTTTTGATCGGAAGGGAATTAAGGGTTATGGGGGCAGGCAGGAAAGTGCAGTTAAGGCCACAATCAGATCAGCCATGATCTTTTCGAATGGCAGGGCAGGTTCATGGAATGAATTATCTGCGCTTGCCCCTGTTTCTTGTGACTTTTCTTGTGATTTAGAAAAGGTTTGAATTTGAACTTTCTTTAGCACTCTAAACAGCAGTATTTGAGACTACTTAAAATTCCTGATCCATGAACCACCCAGCCCAAGAAAATCTTCTACAGCTTTGACAAGAGGCGGAGATGTTCCTTTCTGCTTATATTTTCATTTATTAATAATGTTGGTTTTGTCAGAAACTATTATTAAATATTCTGTTCTGCATTTTCAAAGCCAGCTTTGGTGAGCGTCTGTTTTGAGACCACTGCTAAATGTTAATGATTTCATTGAGGATTTCCATTAAATCGATGGCCCAATGATCCCGCTATTTGATGCATTTCCTCTATGAAGTGCAATGAATGACCAAAATTTATATGTGTCTTTTGTGCATGTATTAATGCAAATTGTTTCAAGAAATTTCCTGCTCTTCCTTAAATGGACCCAGTTCAAATTATCAGGACCCCAATTCAGAAAGGTCCTTTTTTAATCAGATGAACAATTGTCTGTTCTGTCAGCAGTAGTGTGCTGTAATCGTCCTGATAACTCAATAATTGAAGCATCTTCCTGCAGTGTTTAACATGGAGAGGGCATCACAGGGACTCAGTACAAAGGGGTCAATTTCAGGAGATGTAATGTTCCTTCTGAAAGATAACTATTCAAAACTGGTCGATCTAATCTAAAATGGGAAAAGATCCAACATAACAATTCAACAAGTGCTCCTGCAGCACAAGGACCCTGAATGTTCAACTCTCTTTTATGGCTTGGTCTGCCTCAGTTATTTAGGAACCGAGTCTAATTTAAGCCAATTCGTCTTTCAACATTGGTCTAAAGGTTTTTCATAAGATGAGTAAAGACCAAAGGTTCTGTTCAACTGGGAAGAAAATGATGATGACCTCAGTTTACTTTAATCGTTTGATCTGATCTACTGTAATTATGTAGAGGTTAGTTTCATACAGTAGAGTTTGTTCTTGTTCCTGATGGAGTTGTATATTACTAAATCAGTTCCAGATTAAGTAACCCTTAGTGTACTGAATTCACATAAGGCAGCTTTTAAAATTAATAGGTTAATATTCTCATGGAAAAGAATTAGTCATTTAGGTGAGATAGTGAGAGCATCCCAGGAAATGCTTAGTGATTTCATTAATACAAAAACTAAATTATCGATTACATAAAATACTTCTGATCATTTCAAATGTTAGTCTTTACAGCATTTATATTTTGTTACCAGTGATTGAGAGGAGATAAAGTGCAACCATCAAATTTCACGTTTTACATACCTTTAAAAATGTGTGTGTAAAACTTGAAGGTAGAATTGCCCTTAGGTCACTGAATTGATGAGCAACCCATGATTCCCATATATATACAGGGTATGATAGTGTGATGATGACACTTGGTATGGTAACATGGTGTTTATATTAATTCCAAAGATTGGAATTTGAATTCAATTTTTAAAAAGCTATCACTGGAATAAAAATCTGGTAAGAGTAAAAGTGACCATGTATCTATCAGATTGTCATAAGAACCTAGTCAGTTTGCTAAGAGCCCTTTTAGCAAAGGAATCCAGCCATTCGTAACCAGTTTGGCATATATGTGACTCCAGATTCATACCAGTATTTCTAACTCTTAATTTCTTTTTGAAGTGGCATTACTTATATCAAATAGTTACAAAGAATAATGGGCCAAGTGCAGGTAAATGGGGTTAGATAGGTAGGTCAGGGGTTTCTCCCGTGCCTGTGCAGACTCGATGGGCCGAAGGGCCTCTTCTGCACTGTGTGATTCTGTGATTGTGTGGTAAGAATAAAGCCAGAGTTGGTTTTGAATTCAGATGTGGCGAAGGCAAGCACTGCCCAATTAAAGTACAGGTAGAGATAGTACGTACTGAAGAAAAAGCAAAGTTAAAAAAATAAGAATGTGGCAAAAATATGAAGAGTGGAACATCAGTACTTTCAAGTTTAATTTAAGTATATACTAATATTAAAATCTTACAGTAAAATGCATGACATCTTAGTGGTAATACTTTAATGTGAGATTTTTATGATCCACTGAAGCCTTAATGATTGACTCAGGGAGTGTAGATCGCAATGAAACAGCTGGATTATTAAAAACAAAATAAATCTGATTGTTAAGGGTCAAGAGGGTGGACAGGACCGAGTTTTCTCCACAAAATCTCAGAAATGGAGATTCCGACAAATCTTTGAAATTTATTTGCATTCTGCATCCAAACCTAATAAGTTAATAGTTTGCCATTTATAAAGTTACCTGGCACACTCCTCATATATAATACTTCTGTACGTAACAAATTACATTCCATTACAGAATGATTCCACCACAATGGTTCCCTAACATACAAATTAGTCAATTAAATAATTATCTTCAAGGGTGGAACAACGACAGGAAATGCTGGAAACACTCAGCATTTCAGGTAGCATCTGTGAAAAGAGAAACAAATTTGACCAGGATAACTTTAACCCCCCGCAAAATGGGCATGTTTGGTTCGGATTGGATATTAAAATTTTAAGTTTCAAACCCAAATTTAAACCTCTTTGAATTCGCCCACTTCTGGTTTCCTTGGAATTGAGATGGGGGCACTGTGAACAAACCATTCCTACGAGGTTGTTATAGCCTATTAAGGAATCTCCAATTTAACAAGGTTTTATTTGTAACTCATGTTGTTTGGATTTCTCTGGTAAAAGGAGAGCATAATAGTCAAATCCATAAGGTAAGTGCCTTTAACAGGACTTCTGTAGATCAGGAGGAGCAAGACTGTTTACCCCGGGTCCAATAATCTATCCTGTAAACCCTCCAATCTCCACGTTCTCTAACCTCGTCAATATCCCCTCCTGTTTCCCCCATCACCGCCAGCACCAATTGCCCACTCACTGCACGGTCACTGACCCCACCCCTATGACCCCTACCATTTCCAACCTGAACCTCTACACTCAATGAACCACCCCCGCAATCATCGACCCCATCCCTGCGATTCCAACTCCATCCCTCGCATCTTGTATCATTAATGTTAACCATGATACTACTGGATTGCTGTAAAAACCCTTTAGTTTACTGCTGGCTTTTAGGGTGAGAAACCTGATATCCTTACCTGGTCTGGTCTTCATGTGATTCCAGACCCACAGGAATGTGGCTGACTCTTAACTGCCCTCTGAAATGTGTTAGCAAGTCATTCAGTTGTATTCAACAAGATGGCTTACCACCATCTTCTCAAGGACAATTAGATGTGGCCATGAATGGTGATCTTGCTGCATTCTGTGTATGAAATTTAAAAAGATGGTGATTTAGATAATGTAACAAGCAACTTAAATTAAAAATAACTTTCTTCACACATCTTGGGAACTTGTTGGACATTTGATGTGATTTCTAACTGCAAATGATGCAAGGAACATAAAGACAATTTCAAACCTGCATTCCCTTCAACTTTGATACTCTTGTGTATGTTCTTGACTCTGATTCCTTGGACCATTTCACTTCAAAATACTCAGGGGGAACAAGATGGATGAAGAGAAGCATTCATTTAACAATATACAATAAAAATAAATCCCGTGCTTGTAAATCTTATTTGCCATATAATTTTCTTGACTTTATTTTTGCCTTGAGTTTTTGTTCATCTATTTTTCCAGACAGTACTCAGGGTAATTATGGTGCATTTCTTTCTTGTCAGTGATGATAGGTGTACGGTGATCAGTAATCTCTCTTTGTACTGGGTACATATGACTGTTTAACTTTTCGAGTTTACATGGGGGCATCATGAGAGTAAGAATAATTTCTGAATGTTGTGTTTGGGGGAGATGGTGACGTGGTGATAACATCACTGGATTAGTAAGTCAGAAGTCTAGGGTAATGCTCTGGAGCAGTGGATTCAAATCCCACCATGGTAGCTGGTGGAATTTAAATAAATAGCTAGTCTCATAAATGATCACTATAAAACTATCATTGATTATTATAAAAACCCATTTGCTTCACTAAATCCTTTAGGTAGGGAAATCTGTTGTCCTTATCTCGACTGGCCTATATGTGACTCCAGATCCACAAAAATGTGGTTGACGTTGAACTGTCCTCTGAAATTGCCTTGCAGTTAGGGATGGGCAACAACTGCTGGCCTTGCCAGTGATGCTTACATTCCATGTAAGAATAAAGAAAAAAAAGTCCTCAACCACAAAGGCATTTTCTTGCTGCTCTCTCCCTTCACCCTTGAGAAAAGATATAATCTCTCCTCTACTTGCCCTACATGCTGCTGCTCTGGATCTTCTCAAAAGTGCCTTTGGCTTTGTTCTTAATGTGCACATTCCCTCAATACTATTCGTGCCTATAACTACCAGTGTGATCTTAACCGTATGCTAACAAATCTGAAAACCACAAACTCAAGAACACCTATCATTTTCCTTACTCTGCCTACTCCTCTCATCACCCCCACAGCTGAATTTTTCTATCACTCCTGTGATTATTGGGTGTAAAGACAATCCAAGAGCCCTTCCCTTGACCGCTTCTTCAGACCCCCTAACCCTCCAATTCTTCCCTTCCCTCAAATGCCAAGTGTGAGGATATAATTGACTTTTTAATCTCAAAGATAGAATGAAATACTACTCCTACTCCTTGTCTGAGCTTTTGCCCCAAATCAGATATGGCTTCATATTACTCTCTGCTCCTCCCACCTCCTCTTCAGTCCTCACCAGGACCATTTCCTTTATGGGACCTCCCTCTTGTTCCCTCAATCTCCTTGACCACTTAATTATCTCTCTTTGCCCTCATTTATAGATACGTTGTGAATAGCTTCTTTGCCCCATCATTCTCCAACCCTTAGAAACTGCGGCCATCAACCTATCCTCATTATCCCATCCTGTATTTAGATATTTGCCTGAAATGCTTGACCACCTCAGTAACCTTACATTGTGCAGCCAACGGTACCACATCTATTGAAAGTTTGGTATCTTTGGTTGTTTTTGGCTTGTGGGCAATTTTTCATGAGGGTATACAAACAATCCCAGAATCATATTCACAACAACACAATCTTGTGTGAGACAGCTCTGGAGCTAAATAGCAGTGCACTTGGCTGCTTGTGACATTAATGCAGACACCAGTGTTATGCCAACAATTTTTCTGATCCAAGCAATTCTAACAATCACATTTCACATAGACACCCCCAAGCGAAAATACGATAACAGGAGTTCTTTAAGTATCAGCCAACAAAATCCCTGCTTAAACTATCTGTTTCGCATCTCAGTAATTCCAAAACAGATCTTAGTAATGCTGCCAAATTACACTCCATAAAGGCTATACTATCATGAGTTTCCTAGTACAAACATTTTTGAAAACAATATTTTAACCAGCTTTTAATTCAGATCGGTTCAGGAAAACATCAAGGCCTAGAAATTCTAACAGGGTACACACACATGTGATCATGTTAACATGGGGGCCACATTAAACTGGTGCAGCAGTTCATCGTAATGATTGTCATGACAGCAGATCACAGCCCTGAATTACTTAGGGGCATATTGAACTTTTTGAGGAAGATGTGTGTTTTTTTTAAAAAGGACATACAAGCAAAAGCTGGCTGAGACTGTAAAGTAACCACTTTCTGGAAAATTCCTATATGACTGATGAGTCCAGAGAGGCCCTGGAACGTTGCACCTAAAAAGATGTCAAGGCCCACTTTGGACAAAGACACTTGAAAGGGAGAGATAGAGTGCAAAAGACTAAACGTTAATCTCTTGTGGTTGTGGAGATAATGGAGACTGATTACCAGCTCAGTAGAAAGCACCTCCTGTTGAGTTATAGCTTAGAATGTGGAAATGGCCTGAGTTGAAAGAAAGCAGCTTCTGGGTGAAAGACATGTTTTTTTCCCTTCCAGGAATACGCAAGGCACTGGGTTAAAAAGCCAACTACAAACCTGGTTTGTATGTTCTACTTCTTGTGTGCTAGTGTGTGTTGTGAAGGTCATAGCAGAAGAACAGCAAATAGACATCCCTGCAGCTCACAGGTAAAAGTCTTCTCTCTCTCTTTCTCTGGCTGGAGGCAAGCCGACAAAGCCACAGTCAACAAGAAAACAGGACAACTCCTTCAGCTAACCTGCAGAATCAAGTGTCTCCAAACCAACTGCTCAACTGCCAGAGCCAGCTCTACCCGAATCACTGAACTTAACGTTTTGCCATCTACTCCTCAAGGACAAGCCAAAGACTAATTCATATATCTTTTTAACTCTTATTTTTGGACCCAACTTCTCATTTCTGATCTGTGTGTATGTGTTTCATTTTCATTATCTTTTTCTGGGGTTTTTAGTATTTAATAAACTTACTCTTTGGCTTAAGAAAGCTTGGTTAAATTGGCTCCTTCTAAAACACAAATACATTTAGATAAGAGAAAAATAGCCTTGAGGGAGGGGATCTTTTTTGAATTAACCTTGTTGCGACCAACCGAGGGGTGGTCGAATAAAGAAGGGAAGCCAACTCACTCCTCCTCATCTGGGAGCACAAGAAAATTGGGGTCCTCTTCGGGGAGTTAGCCATTTGGGTTCTCTCATCCGGGATCATAACAAATTGGGGGACCTTGCCAGGGGACCGTGCGTAACTGGATTCAAGTGTGTATCCAATGCTATTTGCATTATTCATTGATTCTGCAGGTTAGCTGATGGAGTTGCCCTGTTTCCTTTTTGACTGTGGCTTTGTTGACTTGCCTCCAGCCTGAGAAAGAGAGAGAAGATTTTACCTGCAAGCTGCAGGGGTGTCTATTTGTCTGGGGATGCCAAAAACAGCTGTCTCGGACAGCATCTGCAAACAGCTAGCACCTCTTAAATGGCTGGTGGACTCTGGCTGCAGATAAGAGGGAAATTTTGTAAGGTGAAAGACAGCTACAGAAATGGAAAGACAAAAGGTGAAGGTTGTCCATTGGTACAATGATGGCCCTGGTGCAGAAATGGAAATGGAAAGATACTGTTACCTCCAGGGAGCTAAAAGCTCTCCAGTCAACACATCTACTGCCAATGGGAAGTAGTCGCTAAGGAGATCAATTCCAGGAGGTTTGTTTCAATGCCACAAGCTGAATGACCTCACCAGAGCACTCTCTTACTCTCTGCTCAGATCCCTGAACCTCCAGCCTCATTACTCACAATACTTCCCTCCCCTACTTATCTTCAACCTCCTACAATCATTCAACCCCCTTCTCTAGACACTCATAGACTGTTTAACGGTTGAAATCCTCACTTCCCCACACCTCACATCTTACCAATTAGCTGGCCATGACAGACAGATTCGCTAAGGCCTGAATTTCACTCTTGGCACATGTGTCAGATTGGTGGACTCAGAAGCAGGTGTATAATCCACCCCTGGATGAGATTGCCTTTCCAACATGATTACACACTGGGTGGCCAATTAAGGGCTGCCCAGTGTGAAACATGCCCGCTCAATGGTTAGAAGGGCTGGACAGGGGCGGGAGACTGTTGGGCGCCGGGTCCAATGGTGGGGGATTTAAAAGCAGCAGAGGCAGCTCCCTGAAGGTTGCCAGGGGACATTTTGTAGCTTTGGCGCTGTTGATGAAACATTTTTGTTGAGCTACAATGGCATCAGCACCTGCTGTGCATGCCAGGTGGGAGGGCAAGTCCTGTGGGCACTCATGCCCTCGGTTCTCGGATGAGTGCTTGAGAATCCTGGTGGAGGAGGTCAATGCCAGGCAGGACATCCTCATCCCCAGGCATGGCAATAGAAGGCCACTGCACCTGACCAAGAGAGCATGGGCAGAGGTGGCCGCCCAGGTCAGCGGTCATGATATTGTGCAGTGCGCTTGGGTGCAGTGCCGCAAGAGGTTCAATGATCTGCTGCACTCAGCAAGGGTGAGTACCAAGTTGGCATGGTTCAGTGTGGAGAAATATTAAGGACTAGCAACATCCATTGTGCTTAGGGGTGTAAGAGTCTGAGTGTCAACTGTCAATGGCTTCGGCGCCAGCCAAGGTAGTGAACTTTGGCTGCTTGGCCTGATTGCTTTGCTGGTTGAGAACCATGACTCAGATGTGCCATGCTAGGTGTTGCTCAGGTGGGGCTGGCCAGGCAGCAATGGCGCTGCAGGTAGAGAGTGGACTAATCAATGCTCCTCTGTCCTTTCAGGAGAAGATAAGCCATAACAACATCGAGAGGTCAAGGGAGGGGGGCGGTGTGGAAGCCCCCCAAACCTGCTCATATTGATGAGGTACAAGGCGGAAGCCTTAGAGATGGAGTGTCAGCACCAACCAGGTCCACTGGTCATGGAGAGACAGGGGTCTCTGACGAAGGTAAGAATGCCGGAGTGTGTAATGGAAACCTCAAACCTGGAGCCCCCATTGTTCATTGAAAGACGATGAAACCATGATGCAGATCTCCATTGTCTCACCAGCCTGCCTAGCATGCACAGTGACAGTGTGATGACTGATACTACTGACATGTCGTTTTCCTCCCCTACAATTGCCATCCAGCCAATGAGTGCAGGACGCTGAGGAGCCACCCTTGACGCTGGAGGACCAGTGGCTGTGAGATGCATCGGCATCACACCCCATATCTGCACCAGGCACCAGCACAGATACCAGCACCTCGGTGGGCATTAGATCATCGGCTACAATGTCGGTGCACAGCGGTGAGGGCACGGCACACTCATGTGAGGAGTTGGCAGAGGAAGAGAGTGCCCAGGGTCCTGGCAGTTGGAGGACTGCTGGAGACAAGGACCATGCTGAGTCCAAGGCAGATGACAAACCTCTGTAGTTGTCCTTTAGGCGGCAGATGCTGGATGTCCAGCGGGATGCGTGGGAGGATCTGGTGAAGATTCTTGAGGGTTTGCATGCCATGGCCGATGGCGTGGAGGAGTCCATGCGGAGCATGAATACTGCATTTACCCTCAGCACCAAGCGCACTGCCTCCTCCATTGAGAGAGTGGCCATTATCATGGAGAGGCATCTCCAGGAACAGAATCAGGGGTTCCTAGGGTTGCACTCAGACCTGCAAGCCCTCACACAGACAATAACCTCAGGACTCTGCCAGTGTGAGAGATGGATGAGGGACCTAGTGTCCTTGCTGGTGCCCGTCCATCAATGGCAAGCAGGGAGGCCCAGACTGACCTCACATTGGTGCACGAGCTGCTTGTTATCTCTGGGGCCTCCTCCCAGGGCGCTCTGGATGATGGCAGCAGCTCCTCCACCCCTCTGCCAGTGACCATGGCCGTGATGACTGAAGAGTGCCCATCAATGGCGCTGGACTCTCCCTCCTAGGCGGGGCCTGCATAGACTCCACTGGCCAGATGATGACCGCCAAGGTCATCAAGGCCATCAGGACAGCAGAATCGGCAGGCTGCCTCCAATGCCGCTGCTAGCAGGGGCGGGGTCAGCAAAGATAACACTCGCAAGCTTAACCTTAAGGTGCCATGAGCACAAGAGGGACTTTCCATGGGTAATCTTCTGTTCTGCCATGTTTTGTTAATTTGTTTATTGGTGTGACCATTAATACCTTATATTCTTATGTCCGTTTTCTGTGAGTGTTAGTATTATATAAATTTTGTTTTTCTGTTAATGGCCTGAGTATGCTTCACTTGTTTTATAGGTGCAGGGCATGCCAATATCTCATGATGGATGCGAGTACTCTAAACATTATTGCATAGACACTGAGTGGACTTTGGGTTCAATGGAATGGGTCATTTCTAACATTCGGTAAGGAAGCGGCATCCCTGGCTTGAGGTGACAGCAGTGAAGGAACATTGAATCAAGGCCTTCCTGGTGTCCCTGCCTTCCTGAAAGTTCCAAAGGTCTGTGTCCACATCCTCACCATGTTCTTCCCCGGGCTCCTCTTCTCATCCACCACTGGAGTCATCATCTGTGGCCTGTGGAGCTGCCTCAAGATCTTCTTTCTCTAGTAGGTCCCCCCCTTGCCAGTGCAATATTATGGGGACTGCAGCATGCAATGACTATCAGAGACACACACTTTGGAGGGTATTGTAGTGCTCCCCATGAACAGTCCAGACACCTGAATCTCATCTTCAGCAGACCTAAAGTCCTCTCAATCACTGCCCTTGTAGGGGCATTGCTCCTATTATACCTCTGCTCTGGTTCTGTTCTTGGGTGCTGGAAATGTGTCATAAGCCACCTTTTCAATGGGTGGCCCTTGTCACCCAGCAGCCATCCATCCATTTGAGCTGGAGCCATGAGCAACCTTGGCATCTGTGAACGTTGGAGGATGGGAGATGCCAGGATACCTTGCACAGGCATGCAGAATCTGAGTCTTGTGGTCACAAACTAGCTGAATGTTCATGGAGTAGAAGCCTTTCTTGTTGACAAAGGCACCCGGCTGACCCATTGGCGCCTTGATGGACACGTATGTAATTGATGGCACCCTGGCTGGGGGCAGGATCCCAGCAATTGTAATGAAGCCTCTGGATCACTCAGCCTGGCTGGCCTTGTCTGTCCAGAAATGCACAAATGTCATTACCTGCCTGAACAGAACTTCAGTCACCAGCTTCACACAACTGTGGACAGCTGATTGGGACACTCCACACAGAACCCCATTGACCCGTGGAAAGAGCCGGTGGCATAGATGTTAGGGCCACTGTGACCTTCAAAGCCATTGGCAGTTGGAGGTGATCTCTGGTCCAATCTTCTGACAAATGGAGGTCATGGTCTCCCTGGAGAGGTGGAGCCCCCTTTGGCATTGCACCTCTGACATGTTGAGATAGCTGCATCACTGCCTGTACACTCTGGCAGCAGTATAGTAGTGTCTTCTGAAGCCTCTTCCTCCTTGGACCACCTGTTGGCCCTGCACCCCATGTGCCTGCGTCTTTCCTCCTACAGGTCACTCCCTTGGACACTGCCTATGGACACCTGGCCTCCTCTCCCTTCTGTCCCTCTCTTCCTCCTCAGAGGAGCTGCCACCAGTGGAGTAGAAAATCCCCATTACCAGAGAAACAGAAAGCTGTCTGGTGACTGGAAGGGTCCACATGATGCAAATCCTCCAGGAGCCTTGGAGACACTAATGAGTCCTGAGATGAAGGCTAGCAATGCAAAGACTGAAGCTCAAAACAGGGATAAAGCTGTTAGGTTTCACTAAGCAGCCAGTAGCAAACTATCTCCAGCCTATCTCCAAACACAATGGCAATGCTCTGACCCTTTTTATCCTGTCCTTGGATAACAATTTGTTAAAAACGGGCTGCCCACCTGTCCGTTTTGCCCATGCGACAAGCATGAAATTGCGTGGGCAACATAAAATCACAGACAATAGGCTTTTTAATGCCTTTAATTGGCCCTCTAATTATCAGCTGGCACAGCTCTGACTCCTGCGTGCGCCCACCGACCTCCATATTGCTTGTGTGTGCAATGACGTTGGGATGTGCACCTGACGTCATTTCACACAATTTCATGTGCATTTGGGTCGGGCATGTGCTTGCCCGATTAATGTAAAATTCTGACCTAAATTCTTTACATGATGGTCACAAACACACTTCTTTCTTGTAGGAGAATTATACCCACAACTTAGGGCATGAATTTGCTAGTGGAGGAGCCTGAGCCTGCTTCCATATCCTCCTCCTTATAAAAGAGCTGGCCATCACAAACTTGGGTGAATAGCCAGCGGTTATGGTCCACATTGGTAACAATGACTAATGTAGGAAGGGGGATATGGTCCTGCAATCAGAATTTAGGGAATGTTTTTTTCTTTTTTTTTATTTATTCATGGAATGTGGGCTTCACTGGCTGGGCCAGCATTTATTGCCCATCCCTAGTTGCCGTTGCAAAGATGGTGGTGAGCTGCCTTCTTGAACCACTGCAGCACATGTGGTGTGGGTAGACCCATGTGCTGTTAGGGAAGGAGGTGCATGATTTTGACCCAGTGACAGTGAAGGAACGGCGATATATTTTTACGTCAGGGTGGTGAATGACTTAAAGGAGAACTTCCAGGTGGTGGTGTTCCCATCGACCTGCTGCCCTTGTCCTTCTAGATGGTAGTGGTTGTGGGTTTAGAAGGTGCTGTCAAAGGAGCTTTTGTGAATTCCTGGAGTGCATTTTGTAAATGGTACACACTTCTGCTACTGTGTGTTGGTGGCGGAGGAAGTGAATGTTTGTGGATGTGGTGCCAATCAAGCTGGCTGCTTTGTCCTGGATGGTGTCAAGTTTCTTGAGTGTTGTGGGAGATGCACTCATCCAAGCAAGTGGGGAGTATTCCATCATCCTCCTGATTTGTACCTTGTAGATGGTGGACAGGCTTTGGGGAGCCAGGAGGTGAATTACTCGTCGCACTATTCCTAGCCTCTGACCTGCTCTTGTAGCCACAGTATTTATATGGCTAGTCCAGTTCAGTTTCTGGTCAATGGTAACCCCCAGGATGTTGATAGTAGGGTATTCAGTGAAGGTAATGCCACTGAACATCAAGGGGTGCTGGTTTGATTTTCTCTTGTTGGAGATGATCATTGCCTAACACTTGTGTGGTGCAAATGTTACGCATCACTTGTCAACCTAAGCCTGGATATTGTCCAGGTCTTGCTGCATTTGGACATGGATTGCTTCAGTATCTGAGGAGCAATGAATAGTGCTGAACATCATGCAATCATCAGCAGATATCCCCACTTATGACCTTATGATGGAAGGAAGGTCATTGATGAAGCAGTTGAAGATGGTTGGGCCGAGGACACTACCCTGAGGAATCCCTGCAGTGATGTCCTGGAGCTGTCTCTCCCAGTATTTTGTGCAGCCTGGTATTTCTCTCTCATATTTGCTCTTGGTTCCCACACCCCTGCCGAGTTAGTTTAAAGCCCTCCCAACAGCACTAGCAAAACGCCCCGGACTAGGTAGAAAATTAACAAGCAGGACTTCGAATGTTGTAATCTCTGAATTACTCCCAGTGCCAGTGAGTACAGAAATAGGAGGAAAGGCATATGAATGTATTGCTGGAAAGATAGCGCAGGAGGGAGTGCTTTAGATTCCTGAGACACTGGGACTGGCTCTGGGGGAGATGGCATCTGTACGAGCCAGATGGGTTGCATCTGAAAAGAACTGGGACTGAGTTCCTTTGGGGCGTTTTGCTAGTGTTGTTGGGAGGGCTTTAAACTAACTCGGCAGGGGTGTGGGAACCAAGAGAAAATATTAGAGAGAAATACCAGGGTGCACAAAATGCTGGGAGAGACAGATAGCACAGGAATAGAGAATAGTAAGTTAATAGGTGAAGTCGGGGTGAGGGAGAAAGTTACAAAATCTATATTAGGGTTACTGTGTATGTATGTGAATGCAAGGAGTATAGTAAATAAGATTGGGGAGTTACAGGTGCAGATTGTAATGTGGAAGTATGATGTTGTGGTGATAACAGAGACCCGGCTCAAGGGAGATGCAATCATTATAGAGTAGTATGATGGGGGACTTTAATTACCTGAATGTCGACTAGGACAGTGGTAGTGTAAAGGGTGGAGAGGGGAAAACGTTCCTAGATTGTATTCAGGAAAATTTTCTACAGCAGTTTGCGTCCAATCCAACAAGAAAAGATGTATTGTTGGACCTGGTTCTTGGAAATGAGATGGGCCAGGTAGATCAAGTGTTCGGGCACAGTCAAGGTATATTCCTTCGATAGGGAAAGGTAGGGCAAACAAACCCAGAGCTCCCTAGATGAAAAAGGAGATAGAAATTAAGAGAAAGAAGAAAAAATGCGCTTATGACAGGTGTCAGGTAGAAAATACAATTGAGAACCAAGAGGAATACAGAAGGTTCAGAGGGGAGGTGAAAAAGCAAATTAGAGAAGCGAAGATGGATTATGGGAAAAGACTGGCAGCCAACATAAAGGGGAATCCCAAAGTCTTTGATAGGCATATAAATAGTAAAAGGGTGGTAAAAGGAGGAGTAGGGCCGATTAGGGACCTAAAAGGGAATTTACACATGGACGCAGGGGCCATGGCTGAGGTATTAAATGACTACTTGGCATCCACCTTTACCAAGGGTGTAGATGCTACACAAGCCATGGTGACAGATGAGGAAACTCTGTTAATAGAAGGGTTCAAAATTGATAAGGAGGAAATGTTGAATAGATTGTCAGTACTTAAAGTTGACAAGGCACCAGGGTTAGATGAGATGCATCCAAGGATATTGAAGGAAGTGAGAGTAGAAATTGCAGGGGCACTGGCTATAATTTTTCAGTCTTCCCTAGACTCAGGGGAAGTGCCAGAGGACTGGAGAATTGCAAACATTACGCCCTTGTTCAAAAAAGGTTGTAAGGATAAGCCCAGCAATTACAGACCAGTCAGTTTAACTTCAATGATGGGCAAGATTCTATAAACGATTATTCAGGATAGAATTAGTAGTCACATGGGAAAATGTGGGTTGATATAGAAGAGCAAGCATGGATTTCTAAAAGGGAAATCATGTTTAACTAACTTGCTGGAGTTTTTTGAAGATGTAACAGAAAAGGTCGATAAGGGTAATGCTGTTGAGGTATGTACATGGACTCTCAAAAGGCATTCGATACAGTGCCACACAACAGACTTGTGAGAAAAGTTTTTGTTCATGGAATAAAAGGGACAGTAGCAACAAGGATACAAAACTGGCTAAAAAAATAGGAAGCAGAGAGCAATGGTCAACGGGCCTTTTTTGGGCTGGAGAAAGATTTATAATGGAGTTCCCCAGGGGTCAGTGTTTGGACTCTTGCTTTTCCTGATATATATTAATGATCTAGATCTAGGTGTGCAGGGGACAATTTCAAAGTTTGCAGATGATATGAAGCTTGGGAGTGTTGTAAACTGCGAAGAGGACAGCCTAGAACTTCAAGAGGACATAGGCAAGTTGGTGGAGTGAGCAGATAGCTGGCAGATGAAGTTCAATGCAGACAAGTGTGAGGTGATGCATTTTGGTAGGAAGAACACGGACAGACAATTTAAAATAAGGGGTGAAATTTTGAAGTGGGTGCAGGAGCAGAAAGACCAGGGTGTATTTGTGCTTAGATCATTGAAGATGGCAGGACAGGTGGAGAGAGCAGTTAATAAAGCATACAGTATCCTGGGCTTTATTAGTAGGGACATAGAGTGCAAAAGCAAGGAGGTTATGCTGAATTTATATAAGACACTCATTAGACCTCAGCTGGAATATTGTGTACAGTTCTGGGCACCACATTATAGGAAGGATGAGAACACATTGGAGAGAGTGCAGAAGAGGTTTACAAGAATGGTTCCAGGGATGAGAAGCTTCAGCTATGAGGATAGATTTTTTGGGGTGGGGGGGGGGGGTTGGGATTGTTCTGCTTGGAGAGAAGAAGGCTAAGAGGAGATTTGATAGAGATAGAACCATAGAACCATAGAAAAGTTACAGCACAGGAGGCTATTCGGCCTATCTTGTCCATGCCAGCCCAAGGACACCCAGGTGTCCTTTCTAATCCCATCTTCCTGCACCCGGCCCATAGCCCTGCAACTTACAGCACTTAAGGTGCAGATTCAGGTACTTTTTAAAAGAGTTTAGAGTTTCTGCCTCTACCAGCAACTTGGGCAGCGAATTCCAGACACCCCACTACCCTCTGTGTAAAAAAGTTCTTCCTCATGTCCCCCCTACAGCTTCTGCCACTTATTTTGAATCTATGTCTCCTGGTTCTAGAATTCTCCACCAAGGGAAACAATTTTATCCTGTCCACTCTATCTATTCCCCTCATAATTTTGTTCAAAATCATGAGGGGGCTGGACAGAGTAGATAGGGAGAAGCTGTTCCTGCTTGTAAAAGGATCAAGAATGAGAGGGCACAGAGTTAGAGTGATTTGCAAAAGAAGCAATGTGATGTAAGAAAAAACTTTTTCACACAATGAGGTGGTTTGAGTCTGGAATGCACTGCCTGCAAGTGTGGTGGAGGCAGGTTCAATTGAGGCATTCAAGAGGGCATTGGATGATTATTTGAATCATAACAATGTGCAGGAGTATGCGCAAAAGACAGGGCAATGGCACTACGTCATAATGCTCATTTGGAGAGCCAGTGCAGACACAATGGGCAGAATGGCTTCCTTGTGTGCCTTAAAATTCTGTGATCCTGTAAGACTGGAAACACTGGAGGAGACGTTACGCAGGGTTTGGCACACTTCACCCTTCTTTCCCTTCTGTTTTCTCTTCACCCCACTCTTCTCTGATATTAACAAGCACCATCTCAGAGATTGGCTCCCCTTGTACTATGTTCCTCAGTGAAGATCAGGCGTGCAAAGTGCTCCCTGAAGACCTGCTCTGGGTATGGCCTCCTGTGCAGTGCCTTTCTCTCCCTTTTTCTGCATCCTGCTCCTGCTCCCTCTTGGTTTCCTTGCTGCTCCCTCTCCTCCAGCCCCAGTGAGAGCAGTGGGGGGCATTCAAAAAGGAAATGGGGAGGGTACAGGCTCAACATTTTCCCTCTAGGGTGACAGGAAGGAGTAACAAGCCCAGAGATATTCAGGTTACGTTGATAAGGAAAAGAGAGGCTTTTAGCAGGTACAAGGGAAGCAAATCAGTGGAGGCATTAGTGGAGTACAGAAAGTGCAGGGTGGAGCTTAAGAAAGCAATTAGGAGAGCAAAGAGGGGATATGTGAAAGCTCTGTCTGGTAAAAGTAGGGAAAATCCTAAGATATTCTATATCAATGGGAAGAGGATAACCAGGGAAAGAGTAGGGCCCATAAGGGACCAAGGGGGCAATCTATGGTTGGAGCCAGATTACATCGCTAGAGTATTGAATGAATACTTCACATCCGTCTTCACCCAAAAGAATGAGGATGGAGGTATTGCACTCAGGGAGAGAGACTGCGAGGTTCTTAAGCAAATTGATATAGGGAGTGACAAGGTATTGGTGGTGTTGGCAGGCTTAAATGTGGACAAATCTCCAGGTCCGTGTGATTTGTGTCCCAGACTGCTGAGGGAGGCAAGGGAGGAGATTGCAGAGGCTCTGACCCGAATTTTTAATTCCTCTCTGGCCACGGGGCAGGTGCCAGAGGACTGGAGAACAGCTAATGTGGTTCCGCTCTTTAAGAAAGGTTGTAAAGATAAGCCAGGGAACTACAGACCAGTGAGTCTCACATCAGTGGTAGGGAAACTATTGGAGAAAATTCTGAAGGAGAGAATCTATCTCCACTTGGAGAGGCAAGGTTTGATCAGGGAGAGTCAGCATGGCTTTGTCAGAGGGAGGTCAGGCCTAACAAATTTGATTGAATTTTTTGAGGAGGTGACCAGGTGTGTAGATGAGGGTAGTGCAGTTGATGCAGTTTATATGGATTTCAGCAAGGTCTTTGACAAGGACCCACATGGGAGACTGATAAATAAGGCAAATGCACATGGGATAACAGGGTAATTTGAAAAGGTGGGTTCAAAATTGGCTCAGCTGTAGAAGACAGAGGGTGATGACAGAGAGATGCTTTAGTGATTGGAAGCCAGTGTCCAGTGGCGTACCACAGGGATCTGTGCTGTGTCCCCTATTATTTGTCATTTATATAAACGACAGATGACTAAGTGGGGGGTAGGATTAGTAAGTTTGCGGATGACACAAAGATTGGCTGAGTGGTTGACAGTGAGGTTGAGTGTCTTGGGCTACAGGAAGATATAGATGGGATGGTCAAATGGGCAGATAAGTGGCAGATAGAATTTAACCCTGAAAGGTGTGAGATGATATGCTTTGGAAGGAGTAATTTGACAAGGAAGTATTCAATGAATGACATGACACTAGGAAGTTCTGAGGAACAAAGGGGCCTTGGCATGTGTGTCCATAGATCTCTGAAGGCGAAGGGGCATGTTAGTGGGCTGGTGAAAAAGGCATATGGGACACTTGCCTTTATCAATCGAGGCATAGATTACAAAAGTAGGCAGGTCATGTTGGAGTTGTATAGAACCTTGGTGAGGCCACAGCTGGAGTACTATGTGCAGTTCTGGTCGCCACATTATAGGAAGGATGTGATTGCACTGGAGGGGGTGCAGAAGAGATTCACCAGGATGTTGCCTGGGATGAAACATTTAAGTTATGAAGAGAGGTTGGATAGACTTGGGTTGTTTTCATTGGAGCAGAGAAGACTGAGGGGCAACCTGATCGAGGTGTACAAGATCATGAGGGGCATGGACAGGGTGGATAGGGAACAGCTGTTCCCCTTAGTTGAAGGGTGAGTCACGAGGGGACATAAGTTCAAGGTGAGGGGCAGGAGGTTTAGGGGGGATGTGAGGAAAATTTTTTTTACCCAGAGGGTGGTGACGCTCTGGAATGCACTGCCTGGGAGGGCGTGTTGGAGGCGGGTTGCCTCACATCCTTTAAAAAGTACCTGGATGAGCACTTGGTACATCATAACATTTAAGGCTATGAGCCAAGTGCTGGTAAATGGGCTTAGGTAGGTAGGTCAGGTGTTTCTCACATGTCGGTGCAGACTTGATGGGCCGAAGGGCCTCTTCTGCACTGTGAGATTCTGTGATTCTGTGAGCCTATAGACCACCTATGACTGCAGTAAAACTGTTTAAAAGGTGGACAAAAGCTGTCCACTGCCAGCGAAAGCATCTCCTCAAACAAAAATGATGTTTAGAAATTGACTAGCATTCTCAGCTAGCCAATGAGCAATGACCCTGTAAGGGGTGGGTGAGCATTGCTGTCTGTTAGTGCTGCGAATTGCTGATGGTGGCCACTGCCAGAGTGCACAGACCTCACTGCGACATACGGGGATGGTGGCATCGCGTATAGGTGTGACTTAATCACATATGGGGGTGATATCATTATGTATAGAGGTGATGTCACCATGTACAGAGATCCATGGAACCATAGAAAAGTTACGACATAGAAAGAGGCTTTTCAGCCCATTGTGTCTGTGCCGTCTGAAAAATAAAAAATTAAAAACTAGCTGCCCATTCTAATCCCACCTTCCAGCACCCAGTCCATTACCTTGCAGTTTATAGCTCATTAGGTACAGATCCAGGTACTTTTTAAATGAGTTAAGGGTTTCTGCTTCCACCACCAAACCAGATAGCCAACTCCAAACAGCCTTCCCAAATGCATAACCTCACATTTCTCTGGATGAATTCCATCTGCCACTTTTCCGCCCACTCAGCCAGACCATTGATATCATTCTAGAGACAACAACTATCCTTTTCACTTTCAACTACATGGTCAATATTTGTGTCATTTGCAAATTTCCCAATCATGTCACCCATACTGATCCATCATAGTTCAAGATGGAAAAGGTCGCAGATATGTGCGTGAATATGGGGATGAGAAAAAATATGAAAATCAACCTGTTCCTTGTGCCCTCATCACTTTGAGGCTGCTGCAGATAGGGGAAGTGAAGGAGCACAGGCCCTTCCTGGTGCTTTATTGAGGTAAGTGAGGTAAGGCATAAAACACCAGACATAAAGCCATCCAGTACCAGACAATGGCCAGACTGCTTAAAAACTGTACTTGTTATAAGACAGCCTTTCAGTAAAGCTGAGTTATTAAAAAACCCCAGAGGGAAACTTTAACAACTCTCATAACCTATATTTTTAAGTGGTATATTTGAGATGCAACTCTAAATTCAGGAATCAGACCACTAGCTCTCAAGAGGTTTTTTTATCCAACTAAATGAAACATTTTATTAATTTACACAAGTTAAATATGTACACATGGCTGCAAATTACTACTATCATAGCTTTTAACAAATTCCCAAACTAATCTCCATTAAGGCAACAGCAACTCAGACTTAACCAGAGACCAGGCAAAGCATTTTCACCTTACGAATTCAAAATGAGGTTCCTTTCACTTAGTTCCTGTGGAGAGACAGTGGTAGGCTTATAGCTGCATTGATCTTACATTGCCTTTGCTCTGCACACGTGAAAACTGCTGAAGTTGTACCTAGCACAGCTCATTGAGTGTAAAATCTCATTGCATTACCAGCCTCTTCTAACAATAAAACTCCTTTCATAGTACCAATTTTATTAGTAATATAAACATATTGCTCAGTCTCTGCTAGCTAGGTGCCAGATTTCACTCACCTTTTTGAATGCTGTATTCAAAAAATGCAAATGAACTCTACCTCTGTTACACTTCAAAACTAGTACACATCAAAGCATCCAGAGTGGCTGTCTTTAATCCAATTAAAAAACAACCACAGACTAAACCTCTATTTTAAAATAAAATATTTTTCAATAATATTATATACATTAATAGCTTCATGAAATCCCCCTCCCTATCAAAAAATGAATTGTTATAATTCTAAAAGATAGCTTCATTTTAATAACCCATCTCACACTATCTCCTATACTTATTACACTATTACATTACCAGATGCATGCATTAACATAACAAGTCCTTGGTATCAACAGAAATCACTCCAGTTCAGTGTCCAGGTTTTTTTTATAAAGTCCCATTTCCTTTAAGCTTTAAGCTCTTGATAAGCATTTGCGAACAGATTTTCTCTTCCAGCAACATGTATAATCCATAGATTAGATGGTTGTAACAATAGACTCCATCTGAAAAGCCTTGTACTTTTGTCTCAAAATTTGTCCAAAAACTTCAAAGGATTATGGCCTGTATAAACAATTGCTTCTGATGAATTATTTGCAACATAAATTTCAAAATGCTGCAATGCTAACACCTAACTCAAAGTCTGCTTTTCAATCACACCTTCTCTGTTGTACATTCAGCTTCTGTGAAAAATACTCTTATCAGTTTTTCAATTCCAGTGTCATCTTGTAACAGTACAGTTGCAATGCCTATATAGCTTGCGTTAATGGCCAACTTGAAATGCTTGGCATAATTGGGTACTGCCAAAACTGATGGCATAGTTAATACAGTTTTCAAACTGTCGAATGACTTTTGACACTCCAGTGTCCGTTGAAATTTCTTGTTCTTTTTTAATAGTTCAGCAAGTGGCTAAAATTTGATACACATTTCCAGTAAAATCCACACATGCCCAGAAATCTCAAAACTTCTTGTTTTGTTGTAGGCACTGGGAAATCCACGATAGCCTTGACTTTCGAATCTCTTGGAGCCAGCTTACCATGTCCAATGGTATGGCCCAGATACATGACTTGCACTTTTGCAAATTCACTTTTAGCCAAGTTCATCACCAAGTTAGCTTCTTGAAGTAGAATAAATAATTCTTCCAGATGCTGTAAATGCTTCTCCCATGCCTGACTAAAAACAATTAGATCATTAATATAAACTGCACGATTGCTTAGACCTGCAATTACTTTGTCAGTTTTTGAAATGTCACAGGTGCATTCTTCATATCAAATGACATGACTTTAAGCTGATACAGTCCACTTGGCATTACAAAAGCTGATACCTCTTTTGCTTTCTCTGACAATGGTACCTGCCAAAATCCTTTTAGCAAGTCAATCTTTGTGATAACTTTTGATTGTCCCACTTTCCCAAAGCAATCTTCCAACTGTGGTATGGGATAAGAATCCACTTTTGCCACCACATTCATCTTTCGAAAGTCCATACACATTCTTTGTGTTCCATCTGATTTTAGTTCCAATACAATAGATGAACTCCAGTTACTGCGACTAGACTCAATGATATCATTTTGAAGCATAAAATCAATTTCTTTTTCTCCTTGTGATAACTTTGCCGGATTTAATCTATAAGGTTGCTGCCTTATTGAAGATGACATTCCTATACATACATCATGTAAAACTGAATGTGCCTTTCCCAACCTATTTGCATAAATAGGTTTGTGTGACTGCAATAGCTTTTCTGAATGACTTTGACACTTTCTTGGAAAGTAACTCAATATTTCATTTAAAATTTCAAGCACCCTCTCATTATCCAATTAGAGGAAAATCAATTTCAGAGTCCTGCACTTCTATCTCTTTCTCATCATCCACCATGACTAATATCCCTTTTTGCTAATCTTCCCTGTCAAAGCGCCTTTTAAGCATATTTACATGACACACCTTCTGCTTCTTTCTTCTATCTGGAGTATTTATTAAATAATTTACTTCATTCATCTTCTTTTCAATCCTCTAAGGCCTATTAAATCTTGCATTGAATGAATCATGTAGTACTGGCTACAAAACTAATACTTTCTCTCCAGAAACAGAACTACGAGTTTTAGCATTCCTGTCTACTTACATTTTCACCACTTGCTGTGATGTCTTTAAGTGTTCCTTAGCCAACTCACACACTTTGTTCAATCTTTTTCTGAAATTTGATACATAATCCAGGAGAGTTTTGACCTACCAATTTCTTATGAATCAATTTCAGTGGTCCCCTTACCTCATGACCATAAACTAGCTCAAAAGGGCTAAAACCAGTCAATGCATTAGGAGTCTCTGATGGCAAATAACAAAATGGAATTCCTGTATCCAATTCTGTGCATAATCCTGACAGTATGCTCTTATCATAGTTTTTAAAGTTTGATGCCATCTTTCCAAAGCTCCTTGTGACTCCGAATGAAAAACTGTTGACTTAAACTGTTTTATACCCAAACTGTTCATTTTCAGCCTTCAAATTCATCAGAGTATTTTGGAATTGCAGAACTATTGGGTGACTGGACAAGCTTCAGAACCCCCTTGGAAATGTGGCCATGCACCACTCACAGAGGAGAAGTCTGCAGACTCCCTAAAGTAATCTCATGTAGTCACTGGTATTAACCCTCATGATCAGTCCAAACAGCACAGTCTTGGAGTGTAGGTAATGATGATCCCAGTGCCTGGGCTGAAAGCAGAACATCCAGTCACCTGGCCGAAGCTGTCAGCAGTCAGTCATGTGGGCTGGGGCCTGGGGAATTGTTTGTGGTGAATGTTCATGCACACCCCGCACTGGGCATCATTTCAGGCACCAGTACTCTCTGGCATGCGTGAAAAGGCCTTGATCCACAATCACAGATGATCCCTTGACAGAAGGTGGACCTTTGGAAACAAATGATGACTCTTGCATATTTCTCATTGATACTACAGTGAGGAGACCATCAGGCAGATGGAGCCTGGTGTTATCGTTGCCTGCGGTATTGCTTATAGGCAGGAGGGAAGAATGAGAAGAAGGTGATGGAGGTGTCTGACTTGCCAAATAGAGGATCAGAACCCTCAAGGCCAAATGACTTGGAGTGCATCTATTGCCAGTGGCTGTGAAAGTAACCATTGCACTCAGTTTCTACATCAATGATTTCTTTCAGGCCTCCACCGGGGACCTCTGTGGGATCTCTCAAGTGTCCACCCACAAATGCATGCAAGAGGTCATCGATGCCCTTTTTGCAAAGGCCCGCAATTATATTGTCTTTGACAGAGATCAAGCAAGCTAGAGCACAATGCACTGGGCTCTGCTGAGATTCCCAATCTCCCACATGTGCAGGGTACCATCGACTGCACTCATGTGGCTATGAAAACTCCCTGGCACTGGAAAGGCTACCACTCGCTCAATGTGCAGCTGGTGTGTGACCATAACAAGCTTATCATGCAGGTGTGTGCCAGATACCCAGGCAGCGTCCACAGCTCGTACATCCTGAGTAGGTCTCAGATCCCTGACATCTTCGAGGGACCACATAGAATAGAGGGTTGTCTCATCGGGATCAAGGGTTACCTGTAAAGGACGTGGCTGATGACATCCATGTGATGGCCTCAGACTCCTGTTGAGAGAAGGTACAATGAGGCTCATCCGCAATCTGGACATTAGTGGAGCACATTATAGGGATCCTGAAAATGCCGTTCCAATGCCTGGACAGATCTGATGGAGCACTCTAGTATGCTCCCCTGGGGGTCTAATGCATCATTGTGACTTGCTGCGTGCTACACAACCTGACACTACAAAGGGGGGAGGACTTGGCAGATGATGAGATGGAGGAGCTGCACGTCTCCTCTGAGGACCGTGAAGACGAAGATGGCGATTGGGTCTTGGAAACCAAGGATGCAGGAGAAGAGGCCATTGCCTGGCCATGGGCCAGATGAGGAGGCGTGCCCATGAGGCCCTCATCATCAGCAGATTCCACTAGGTGCACTGAGGATCCTCCTAGACAACTACCTGTATCATGGGCCAGCATGACCACCAACATAGCTACTCCTCTAATTTCACCCATGAACTTCCAGATGGCAGTGCTTTGTTGCACAGAACACTCACATAGACCTCATGCTTTGAAGGATGAGCAAGACTCGAGGGCATTTGTCCGTGCTGAGATGAGGTGCTACCTGAAGGTGCTGCCTCTTCACACGTTCATCCATAATTCAGATTCACAACAGCACCCTACAAGATGCAGGGGCACTTGCACGATCCACAGGCCTTCAGTCTGGCAAAGCTCCTCAAGGAGATCCATCGGAACCAATGCAGCCATGCACGATGTGTTAAGTTGATGGTGACACAGAAACGTGACGCTTGGAACAAGGCAGCTGATGAAATACAGCTACTCTGATTGCACTTAGAGATGACAGTGACATTTGGCAATTTAAGTTAGGGATCTGGAGCTGCATTTATCCTAACCCTACTATGGAGGCGGAGCACCTGAGCATGACGAGGTCAGACACTTGGCTGCTTGATCTTGAGATGCCTTCTCTTACAAACAACCAGTGTGCCCTCATGGCCAGCCCTGGCCCAAGCAAAGTCCAACATGACCAGAGATCTTGAAGCCCTCAAAGGCACAGAGGAGCACTGTTCTGCTTCATCACATACTTGCTCCTATCCAATTGCTCCCCTCCACCATGTCCGAAGCAATGATATGCGATTCCAGAGCATGTCTGAAGGCTGTTTTGGCCTCCAGAAATCACCATTTGAAGTAGCATCAGTATCCTCTTGGAGTGTCAAGGTGATGGGATGCAAAGCGCTGTCTACCAGCTTTGTGACGAGATCCTTCTCCCCAAAAGAGTCACAACTACAAAGTGAGAAATGCTTAAGGTTGGACGTCTTAGTGCCTGGACACAAATGTGCCATTGCTTCATCACCTTGAGGTGGCAAGGTGCTCCAACCTTTTGCTGAGCTCAGCAGATTGGCACTGGGAATGTTAGAAACCGGTTTGGCTAAGGGCAGTGCACATAAGCTCTGAGTATAGGCATATGTCATTATATCCTTCCTGAGAGACAACAGGCGGATGAAGTTGGATGGCACATGAGCATTCTCCATGCTTGAGCACATCTCTCCTTAAACACCACAACTTCACTTCACATCAAGAACACAGATGAGATGGGGCACACCCTTGCCTGAATCATTCAAAGTCGAGAATACACATGATGGGACTCTACGAGGCATGAGAACGAGGTTTGTTCCACAAGCACACTTAGCAGGAAAGTGCAGGCATTACTCATATAGGGAATTACGTTGAAGCAGGACACTCACTGTGGTGAGGTGCTAGCACACTACGCAGAAGAGAGGCCCAGGATAGAGAACAGTGCCATAAGTGGGTGCAGGAACCAGGGTATCACACGTGATTGACAGTAACACAGCTCATCATAAGAAGGAGGCACAAGCAACAGGAGATATAAAATGATTGTGAGTCTATTTACATTTGTGAATATTATATTTATGTGGTTAACGCCAACCTTGTGCAACTACATCTTCTTCACTTCCTTACACTGCCGCTATGTCTTGGTGCTGTCCACCATCCACAATGGAGGTGGAGGTAGCCTACTGACTGCTACATCTGTGGTAGGAGGGCCAAGACCTGGAGGGCCCCGGCCTGCTTTCTGTGTCCTGCTGTTGGGCACGCTCTTCGGCGTATGGAGCTGGAGCTTTTTGGGCCATGAGAAGAGGGGATTTGGATCAGCCAGAAACTCCCAAAATCACTTGGTGCATGGCCCCAGGTTGTTAAGCTGCTGGCCTTCCACCCAGGAGTCATCCATGGCCCCTGGATGACTCCTGGAGAATGGGCAGCTGGAGAGAGAGTGAGGTGCTCACAGCCCTGTCACGTTGACACTGCTGGATGCCACCAATGGCTACGGAAATGGATTGCAGCTCCTGCACCAGCACAGGACCAATGTTCTGGACCAAGGTCTCTATGGTGGCCGCCATCCTACCAATGTGGGCCTTGGTGCATTGTCACCAAGCTATCACCTCAGGCTGAAGGTGGATGGTGTTATGCCATGGTTGATGGTAAATGTTCAGCTGCTCAAATCCCAAAGTGAAACTTGAAACAACAGTCACAACTGTTTTGCAATTTGTACATTTTGAGATGTGTGCCTTGAATTCAATAGTAATAAGTCCACCAAGTCTAATAGGTTTCTTAAAAAACTAAATTAAACCTTTATTAAGTAATAAAAATGATTTCAAGCACATACATAGATTTACAAATTACTACTATAATAATTTCAGAGCAGCCAGACCAGCTGTCTGTAATTCAATTAACCAATTAACCACCACCACCACCTACCCCCACACACACACAGGCCCATAGACACAGACCTGACTATTACTCTACTTTACAATAAATTCCAATAACATTATGAAAATTATTAGATCTTCCTGACATCTCCCTCCATATTGAAAAATGAACCATCATAATTTAAAAAGATGGCTTCATTTTATTAATCCATCTTACACTGCGTCCTATAATCTTTAGAATTGTCTACCTAAACGGAGCTGGTGTATTTGGTGACCGCTTTGGTGCCTTCGGAGACGGCGTGTTTGGCCAATTCCCCTGACAGCATGAGGCGGACGGTGCTCTGGATCTCCTGGGCCGAGATGGTGCGGCGCTTGTTGTAGTGAATGAGGTGCGACGCCTCGGAGGCGATGCGCTCGAAAATGTCGACAACGAATGAATTCATAACACTCATGGCCTTGGAAGAGATCCTGGTGGAAGGGTGGACCTGGGTCAGCACCCTGTACACGTAAATGGAATAGGTCTGCTTGCGAGATTTTCTCCGCTTCTTAAGTGGCTTCTTGGTAACTTTAATCAGCGACTGTTTCGACGCCTTTCGGGACACACCGCCCTTCGTCGCGACTGCCAAGTCAGGCATTGCACTCAGCTCGGACCAACACAAATACTTATCTTTACACTTACACCATTACATTACCAGATGCACGCATTAACATAACAATATATATACAAATCCTTGGTATCAACAGAAATCATTCCAGTTTAGTGTCCAGGGTTTTAAATGTGCAATTTTCCCTTTAAGCTTCAAACTCTTGACAGTGCATTTGCAATCATATTTTCTTGTCCAGCCACCTGTATAATCTGTAGGTTGCAGAAATAAACTCCATCTGATTAACCTTGCGCCTCTGTCCCGAAATTTGTTCAGAAACTTTAAAGGATTGTGGTCTGCGTAAACCATTGTTTCTGATGAATTGTTTGCAAAAAAAACTCAAAATGCTGCAATGCTAACACCAAGCCCAAAGTTTCCTTTTCGATCATTAAATATCTTTTCTGTTGTACATTCAACTATCGTGAAAAATACCTTATTGGTTTTTCAATTCCAATGTGATCTTCTTGTAACAACATGGCCCTAATGCCTATATCGCTTATGTCAACGGCCAACTTAAATTGCTTGGAATAATTGGGTACTGTCAAAACTGGTGTCATAGTTAATACTATTTCAAACTGTCAAATGCCTTCTGACACTCCTGTGTCCATTGAAACTTCTTAACTTTTTAAACAGTTCAGTCAATGGAGCAACCACACTGCTAAAATTTGGTTCAAACTTCTGGTAAAACCCATTCATGCCCAGAAATCTCAAAACTTCCTGTTTTGTTGTAGGCATGGGGTAGTCCACAATAGCCTTGACTTGCACATCTCTCAGAGCCGCCTTACCGTGTCTAATGTTATGGCCTAGATACATAACTTACACTTTGCAAATTCACTTTTAGCCAAGTTGATCACCAAATTAGCCTCTTGTAATTGATAAAATTCCAGATGCTGTAAATGTTCCTCCCACGTCTGACTGAAAACTATCAAGTCATCAATATAAACAGCACAATTGCTCAGACCTGCAATTATTTCATTTGTCAGTCGTTGAAATATTGCAGGTGCATTTTTCATACCAAACGGCATGACTTTAAACTGATATAGTCCATCTGGTGACACAAAAGCCAACATCACCTTTGCTCTCTCTGATAATGATATTTGCCAATATCCTTTTAACAAATCAAGCTTCTTCATTTCTAACTTATGTTTCACTACCTCCAGCTGTGACTCACTGGTGTCAGGTATCACTTCCAAATTTGTTATCATTTCAATTATGTCTGCCTTCTTTGCCCCGACTGGTAACCTCAAATGCAACTTACCCAGCAACTCTGTTAACCTACCCTTAGATACTTCTTGTAACTCAATTAGAGTTATATCTTCTACTTCCAAAATAGTTTTAGCCATGGATACAGCCATTTTTGCAGTCTCACCACTTAAAAAATCCCTCACACCAACTCCTGAATTCAAAGTGCTTCTCGTACTCGTAACCTTAAGATTCACCAACTCCAAACCAATCAAGTAGTTTCAAATATATCCATCAAAGAGCCCCCAGTTTTGTTATGGCACAGCCGATGGTAAATGCCGAGCTGTTCAAATCCCAAAGGGAAACTTGAAACGACTGCTACAACTGTTTTGCAATTTGTATATTTCGAGATGCGTACTTTGAATTCAGTAGTAATAAGTCCACTAGGTCTTTTGGTTTCTTAAAAAAACTAAATTAAATCTTTATTAAATTAAAAAAATTATTTTAAGCACATACATAGATTTACAAATTACTACCATAATAACTTACAGCTCCCCTGGTTAAACTAACTCCCAGTTACACCTCCATCAAGGCAGCAGTAAAAACACATAGGGCTGAATTTTACCTATGTCAGGCGGGCTGGGTGGGAGCAGGTGGGGGCGGGCGTGGAGCTGATCGTAGTGTGTGATTGGTCACGCGCCGCCAAATTACATGGGTGGGAAAATTAAGGCATGCCCACGTAATACACGGCTGGTAGCGCTCAGCGCTACTCATGCGGGCAAGGGGAAGAGGGAGAGTCGGGGCCTGCACTCTTTCAAGCATGCATGCGAAAGAGCGCAGCAATCTCCCTGAGGCATCGAATAATAAATAAATAAATAGCCTAAAAAATTACTTAACCATGTCCCCTCACGTGACCGTGTCTCATGAGCTGGGTCATGTTTGTGCATTTAGCAAAATTTATTTAATTATTTTATTAAACCTTCAGGAAACCTCATCCTGCCTGTGGATGAGGTTTCCTGAAAAACGCAAAGGCAGCTTGGGCTCTTCGCCTGCCCGCCAACCTTAAGGTTGGATAGGCAGCACTGTTAACAATGCCAATAATTTTTTAAATGGCCTTAATAGGCCTTTGACAGGTTGGCGGGCGCGCACCCGCCGAACGCAACATCAAAATGATGCGCGATGACATCAGGATGCACGCCCGACATCATCATGCGTTATTTTATGCGCTGGCATGTCAGGCCTGCCCCCGCATGCTGACGGCAATATTCTGTCCATAGATTTAAAAAACCCAGTAACACAATACCCTGAACAGTCGAATTCAAAGTGAGCTTCCTTAACTTCAATTCTTGCAGTCCAGTTTGGACACAGAGGCTGAAGGCTTTCAACACTTGTTAGATCTTAGAATGCCTTCTTTCCTACACACAGCCTCATCTCCTTTACACCGATTTCTCCCTTTTCGATTTAAATCCCATTGTCCCAATATGTCTTTTCAACTCTACTTTTCTAAAATAAAAATCTTTCATAGTACCAATTTTATCAGTAAGCTTTGGGAGAAATAAACACATTGTTCGGCTTAGCATCTGTTGGCTTGGTGTAACACCTTACCACGTCTTTGAAATTCACTACTTTAATTTATCTAAAAATGAAAATGTTCCCTTTACATCTCTATTTTGACACAGCCGATGGCAAAGGCTGAGTTGTTCAAATCCTAGAGGGAAACTTGAAACAACTGTCATTACCCATTTTGCAATTTGTATGTTTCGAGATGCAGGCTTTGTGTTCATAATAAGACTACCAAGTCTCAAAAGGTTTTTTACAAAACTAAATTAGACATTTATTAATACAAAAAAATATTGTAAACATATACATATATCTATAAAATTACTACTATATTAACTGCAAAATTCCCTTAATTAATCTGACTCTCAGTTACACTCTTGTTAAGGCAACAGTAAATCTTATAGATTAATAGAGACACTTGGCACAGCTCACCCTAGATAGTCACATTCAAAGAACAAACAAAGAACAAAGAAAAGTACAGCACAGGAACAGGCCCTTCGGCCCTCCAAGCCTGTGCTGATCATATTGCCCGTCAACTAAAACATTTTGCACTTCCGGGATCCGTATCCCTCTATTCAAAATGAGTTTCTTTCAGCTCTGGGTCCTTGCAGGCAGACTTGAGGTTTACAGGCTGAAGGCTTCTCACACTTGATGGATCTTAAAATGCCTCTACCTTACCACAATCTCCTTTCTCCTTTATACATTTTTTTCTCTTTGAATGTAAATTTTCCATTGTATCACTAGGCTTTTAATTTTAACTCTTTTAACAATAACATCCTTTCATACCACCAGTTTTATTAGTAAGCTTGGAAAAAAAGTAAACACATTGCTTTGTGTCTTCGAGCTAGGTGGAGGGTTTCACCCTTCTTTTGAATGGTTTATTTAAAAATGCAAATTTCTCCATTGACACCTATGTTTTTAAACTTCCCCAGTTTATCTAATTATAATTTCAAACTTACTTCTTTCTATACATCAAAGTCTCTAGACCAGCTGGCTTTAATCCAATTAAGACACACACACATACACACACATAGGTCAGGATTTTCCCCTTGGTGATTTGGGGGCGGGGCCCACTTGCTGAGGGGAAAATGGCACAGGACGACATCGGGGGGATTCCCTGACGTCATCCCGGTCCATTTAAATCTTCAGGAAGGCGGGCGGAGAATGAAATCAACTGTCCGCCCGCCGACCTGTCACTGACCAATTAAGTCTATTGACAGGCTAATTAACCTTGTTAAAGACCCTGCCCGCCCAAGCTTAAGGCTGGCGGGATGAAGTTTCATGTCCGTTTTTTGAAAATTTAATAAACTTTATGTGTTTCTTATTAACATGTCCGATCTCGTGACATTGTCACATGAGGGGGACGTGTTAATAATTTTAATATTTCTCTATTTTTTGACTTTTCTTACCTGTCATTAAACACCCTGAGACAGCACTTTACCTCAGGGAGCAGTGTGCTCTTTTGCATGCATATGCGAAAGAAAGCACTTTGACAGTTGGGGATTCCCTCCCCCCTGTTGGGCAGGCCACTGGGCGGGCCTTAATTGGCCCGCCCACTCAAAATGGTGGCATGACCTGTTTCGGTGGCGGGGGTTGGCTGCCCACCCACCGCTGAGCCAGTGGGGCCCGCTCGCCTACCAAGGGCAAAATTCTGTCCATAGACACCATTAAACTCTATTTTAAATAATAATTTCCAATAACATTAATATCTCTTCATGACAACCTCACATTCTAAAACTCCAGCCATGTTTACCTATTTAACATTTCAAAACTAGCTTCTCGTCTTGATACATCAAAGCACCCAGACCAGCTCTCTGTAATTCAATTAAAACACACACACACACACACACACACACACACACACACACCACTATTACTTTACTTAACAATAAATTCCAATGACATTATGAAAATTATTATATCTTCCTGAAGGACAGATACCTCCATCATGCGTTACAATCTGAGGAGTGTAGCTGACATCCCTCCCTGATGTTCCTGTGCTTGTCTTTACAGCTCCAGCAGAGTCCAGGGGCTCATCATTGGCCTCGAAGTTAGCAGAATCGTGGCCTCCAGATGTCTTCCAAGAACCAGTGACCTCTGATGTCCCTGCCTCCACCTGCTGTAGAGCAGACGGTGTGCTGTGCTCATCAGATTATGACCCTGAGGGCTACTCTAGAACTATGTGCCACCAAGGTGTGTGTCTCTGAGCTGGTGGAGTGAGCACAGCGATGGGTCTGCAAAAGTACTGTCCTCATGTCCCTCATCTGCAGTGTCGTCAGAGTTGGAGTTGAAGGCCTGGCTCATGAATGCCCTTGGCAGCTTCCCAGAGGTGCCTACGAAAGAAAGGAGAGACAATTAGTGCATGGCAGGTGACTCTGAAACAAGAGAAATCACCCACAGTATGGCTGTCTGATGAATGTTCTTGTGCAGGATCTATTGTGTGCCGCTGACCTCACTGTTAGTGCAGACATGGTCGACATCCTCTGTGGCCAGCTCTGGTCTCGAAGTCCGTTACAATCTTGATCTTGGAAACTCCACCCCAGTATGGGACCTCTCCTTCTTACTGTGAACCAGCTTGTCCTGCATGAAGGCAGATGGAAATAGTGTGAGTGGGACTCATGCGAGGGCAGATGAAAAGGATGCCTGGCATGTGTGGGCAGCAAGTGGAGCCCAGGATAGAATTAGAGCATAAACTCCAGAGGAGATGAGGTCAGATGAAGATGTGAGTGTGTGTGAGAGTGAGTGGTGATGTCCCTTGAGGTGGCCATGAATGAGATCCTTGTGAACATGTGATGGGCTTGAAAGTGTGTGAGTTGAGAGTGATGAGATGGTTGACCTATCATGACGGAACGGATAAGATTGTTCATCCTCTTCCTGCACTGAGTGGCTGAGGTCTTCTGCAGGGTTTTTGCACTGACCACTACTGCGACCGCCTCCCAAGCTAGATTGGTCACCTTGGTGGAAGGCCTGCGGCCAGAGCAGGCATAGAGGACATGGTGGCGGACCTCGACTGCATTGAACAGACCTCCAGTGAGGTGCCACTGAATTTGGGCACAGCATGCTTTCTGCCTTTGGGAATGATGTCTTCACTGGAGCTGCTGCAAAGAGTATGAACGCTACGCAGGGGCATAGTTTAAATATGGCACCTTGAATTAGAGAATGCTAAGGTTACGGCAGGGTGGGCGAATCAGGTGCCAGCAGAATGGCGCGTTCCTCATGGACAAACAACGAATCAGCCGTGGTGCGGATGATTCACTGCAAAAGCTGCCATTGCGGCCGACAGGTAGAACATCATTTTTCCCGCCCGCTAATGGATTTTGCACATTTCAAGGAAAATTCTGGCCCAAGGCTTATATTACAAGGATCACTTTATTTACACTGTTAAGCATTATTTTCATTGTCTCTTCCTCATTAAGAAGAAGCAACAATAAAATGTGACTTCCTCTTGCAACCATTATTGGTGCAACAAATAGCAGGTGCCCTGTTTTAAGAAGATGGCTGACCTTGATAAAGGAAAGCAGCTTAAAATAAGAGGTTTTTAACAATTTATTTGTTCTGTAGCCTTGTTTACTGCACTCTAATGCTAAAACCTCAATTTCTACTGTGCAACGGTGCCTGAGATGGCCCAGTTGGATAAACAACTTGTCTCTTTTACCTCAAGGCTTTCCTGACACACTTAGGCAATAATTGAAGTTTTAGTGTTTTTTGGACTTGTACTTATTCTACAATTATCCAGTGACCGTTTGCCCTGTCCCCAACCCAGGCCACAGAGGATAAAGTGATCCATTGATGAGCAAAGCGGAATGCAGTGTTGGACAAAGATGTATGTGGTGTTATCAGTGGAAAAACATTTTTACTTCTGTAATCAGCCATTCAGGAGCCATTGTGAATTTAATTGGTTAAATAATTGTTTATTGTGCAACAACAACAGAATGTGACTTAGATTTAGTCATTAAATGTCAGGCAAATAATTGTGCAAAATTAAATGCATTGCTTTCTTTTACTCACAAATCATAGATTCCGTGTCACCTCCCAATCCCCCCGTCACCCCGTAACCTCTAAAAATCAGTTATACAGGAGATAAATAACGTCAATGCCAGACAACTTTGTTTGCTGCAAAGCAATGAAAATCCCATATGCCAGCATGGCCAGTGATCAGTCATACATTTTTATGTGTGATGGGAGGGGAGGCACGAAGGATTTGAAAGATAGTCAAAGCCTGCGATAAACGACTGACAGAGCCACCAATTTATTAATTACGTCAAAGCATCATGGTTTCTCTTGCAACTACATGGCTTCACTTTCTGTTTCCTTGTTATTTTTTCTCCCCGAGTATTTCTCAACAGTCAAAGCACATTAAGAAAAGGGCAGACACTTTGGTGTCTTGCTAAAGAGCAATATAATAATATCTGGAAGCCATCACCACTTAAAAATCCACAAGTATTTCTTTTGCAGTTGGAATTATGCAATGAGAATAGTGAATGTGTTTACTCACCTTTCGAGGATGCAGCTATTCTATTTCTTCTGCTTCATAACACCTTGTTAATTGTAAACTCACTATAACTTCTCAGTGAGGTATTAGGCAGCACCAGCTGGTTCTTAGCTTACATGAAAAGTAGACAATAGCAAGAAGATCAGTAAGACTGGCAGAAAAGTGTGGAAATTCAGATGTATAGCACCTATTTTTTGGACACTATGAACACCCTTAGATGGCCCTTAGTCTTTGATGTGTTCTCATTTCTGGTGCGAGTAGCACCAGGTGGCCATATTGGCAAGAGTAAGAGTAAGAGCGCCTGGCAGAAGCATGCAGTTTAAGCAGACCATGATGTCAATCAATGTATAATGCTAATTTGGCACCAGTGTTTCCAGTTTGGAGTTCAACACTCCATCTATCACCCTGTCTTAATCACGCAGGGCTGAACAGGCATTCAGAAGCAGGAAGGACGCTCAGCCACTGCTATTTAAAAGGATTATCAACTTCGTTAAAGTTAGTTGTTGACTGAATTCTACAGGCTGTTTTTCCAATCCCAGCTGTCACAAAAATGCACAGTGCAGTGTCCCTCGGAACAGAGTAGAGTTGGGGCAAGATAGAAAACGTCCCCTTTTTATGGCAGTAGCTGCTGTATGGTAAGTAGTTTAAAGGTCCAGTCTTAATGTCAGTGAATGGCTGGGTAAGTGTTTGGTAGGTGGGTAGCCGGGTGAGGGGGACATAGGTGGGTAGGTCGGTAAGTGGGTAGGTGGCTATATGGGTATGTGGGAGGTGAGTATGTGCGTAGGTGGGTAAGTGAGTAGGTGTGTAAGTGAGTAGGTAAGTAAGCGGGTAGGTGGGTAAGTAAGTGATAGGTGGGTGTGGGTGCGGGTAGATAGTTAAGTGTATAGGTGGGTCAGGTGGGTGAGTGGATAGTCAGGTTAGGTCAGTGGGGGGTTTAGCTGGGTGGTCAGGAGGATAGTTGGGTCGGAGGGGGTAGCTGGGTGATCAGAAGGGGTCAGTGGGGAAGTGATTGGGAGGGCTCAGTTCTGTAGTTACCCTGGTGTTAGACTATGTTTTAATTTGTCTAACATTTCCTGGGTAACTACTCACATAGGTAACACTGAACTATCCCAATTGGCTACTGCAGGGGCTCCCAGGGAGTAGGAGAATTTTAACCTTCCTGGGCAATTTCCACATGGGTCTACATGTCAGGACTTCCACAGTCAATTCCCTGATGGGTATCTTCAGTTGTATGTTTGGTCTCTGACGATCTGGACACTGGAAGATTTAACCCAGTGTGTCAGACATCTGTGCCTCAGTGAAATTCTCATTGAAACCTACTGCCTGCAGCTACAACTGCAGTCTCAGAGTAGAGTGAGGGCTGAATTCAAGTGGCTGTGAAGGTGATTGTGGCCATGAACTTTTACACGCTTGGTTTCTTCCAGGCTGGAGTTGGAGACATTTGAAATATCTCCTAGTTTGCCATCCAGTGCTGTGTAAGGAAGGTCACTGACACTCTCCATTCAAATAGAACTGAATACAATTCATTTTCTTTTGCCAGAGAGCAGAAGGTAATGTGAGCACATGGCTTCATGAGGATTGCAGGTGTCCTGATGAAGCATGGTGCCATTGACCGCATGGACGTTGTTTTGCAGATGCCTAATGTCAACCCTGAGATGAACCACAACCAAAAGGGATTCCATTCTCTCAACATCCAGCTGATGTGTGAGCAAATGTGGCATATCATGCAGGTCAATGCCCTGTATCCTGGCAGCAGCCTTCATTCTGCAGCAGTCCACTATGCGTTTGAACCACAACAAACCAAAGGGTGGCAAATGCGTAGCAAAGGTTATCCACATGGCTTATGTGTTCTGGGGGCACAGCCCATGCACGCATGCTCTGTATGCTCATAATGAAAGCCATGTCTCCACACAAAACATGGTAGAGGAGACAGGTGTGCTGAAACAATGCGCCTGTCTCCTGGACTGTTTTGCAGGATCCCTGCAGTACTGGGCAGAGGGGCTGCTAAGATTTGTCATGGCCTGCTGTATGCTGCATGACTCATCATCACTAGGCCACAGTTCTTGCCACTAGCTATACAGCAAGGAGCTGAGGGCCAGGAGGAGGATGGAGAAGGGAGGAGGCAAACTGGACAGCCTCATTCTGACTGGGTTGTTGTGAACAACTCACCTGATTTCATTACCAGTAAACACAACCCCAATTCCCCATTCACCAATAGTCCCACACCCTCCTTTCCCTCTGTTACTGACCATCACAATGTCTCCATGGCCACAAAGCCAAAATAAAAGCCATCATAAAATAAACATTCCAAACAAATTTCTAAACCAAAGCATGCCACATTGCATACAAATGTCAACTGATCTTGAGCATTCCTTTAGTGATTATCTTCTATGTGCCTTTGCCTGCCCTGGGTGCTCCTATGCAGTGTTACCTCAGGGGTGGCAGCATGGCTGGTGGAATGTTGCTGACTTTCAGTGGGGGAGACTGCAGATGGCCTTGGAGGGTGACTTTGAGCAGCCCTGGACCCAAAGGCCTGGCCTTGAACTGCACCATATCGGGATAGGCTGGTTGACAGGTAACAGGAGGGGCACTGGCAGAGTGGCAGTGGTGGAATGGACAGTTGCTGTCACCCTTAGAGAGGACAGTTGGTTTGTGCTCCATGGAGCAACCACCACTCACCCGGCGAGGTGATGGTAGGGGGTACATCAGCAATCCTAGTAAATCATTTGGGTGACAAGACGGCTGAAATGTTGTGACATCCTGGAATTCCCTTTGAACACTGGAATCCACAACCATGGTGACAGCACTCTGAGCTTGAAGGTTGAATGACAGAATTCTGTGCTTCCATTCTAGTACCAGGACAATTGATGGCTTCTGCTTGTGCTGCAATGGAAGCTGAAATAATGGTCATTGTGATTGAATTCACAAGTATGCTAATGGAGCTGGCCACTACTTCCATGCTGGAAAGGATGAGCTTCAATATCTGCACAAGGTCCTGTGCCTAGTTGATGCTGAACTCCTCCATGCTCCTTGTCATTGACTGCAGGCTTTCCAGCTGGCCTGCCAATGTACCAAATATTTAATTGCTCCTACCCATTAACTCTCTTCTGTAGGCTGCCTCACCCCTGCAGAAGAAGTCATACATGACACTGCCTCCTGGCGAGTTGGCACCAGTGCTATCTATTTCCTCTTTCCTGGTTGCAGGCCATTTGTGCGCCATGGTGTCTCAGCATATACAGATCCTGCCTCTAAGAAATCCCCTAAAGTATGTGCAGTGTCAAAACCCAAGCTGGTGGCTGTGAGGGTGAGAATGAGTGATCATGTTTCTACTTCATCACTTTCTTCTTGCTCTTCCAGTTCCTGCCCGTCCACCACTGCTTGGCCACTTGGCAATTCTTTGGTATCTAAAAGAAAGGCACAAGGATAAAGTTGTGGTGAGGGGAGTATGTGGGAAAGAAGTTCATATTTATACTATCTGCAGCTTGTGACTCATAAGAGCCAGTGGATTTGGGTTGCGGGAAGGTGGAATGCGTGTGAGGACATTGTCAGCTTGGATGGTTTCAGTCCCGATGCTGGCCATCGCCTCAATCATTGCTATTGCAATGATGGGAACTACTGTCTCCTCCATCGGGTTAAGGACATGCAGTCACACCTATCCCCTGCCAGTTAGCAACTGCTGTCTTCGGTCGCGTCACCATGTCCTTTGAAAGAGTGAAATGTGTCGGTTATGTGTCTGTCATGGTTGAATAACTGGCAGCATGTACAAATGTGTGAAGCATGTGTGGGTGAGAATATTAAGCATGAGTCCTGAATGATGGAGATTGATGGTAAGTGAGTGAAGGGGTGTGGAGCATTGAGCAGTGTCTGAGGCTAGTGATGCCATCTGTAGGATATGGCATTTGAAGATGCATTCACTGACCTTGACCACTCTTGTGGGGTCACTGAATGTTTTGCTGCACTGCATCCAAGTCCTTGGAGCTTGATACCTGATATTGACTGCCTTGGCTACTTGTTCCCTTTGCCTTCTGTGAGTTTGTCTGGCAGGCCTCTTGGCTCCCTGTGGATAGAACACAACTCTCCTCCTCTGAACCTCCTCGACCAAGGCCCCCCGCCCTGCGTTACAAAAACTTGGAATACACTCTCTTCCAAATTGTGCTATTTTTCTGTCTTTTCCAGATCAGAATAAATTCTTGCTCCAGCCACACTGCACATCGCTTTTAAAAGGTGAAGGTTGAATTTAAACAGCGCAGGCTAGTTTGAGCCTGTGTTAGCCTCATGCAGTGTTGTGGTTAGTGAAGCTGTATGCCTCAGTAGGACGTCCAAAATTGAAGTTTGCGTGCTGCCTTCACTGGGAGCAGTGGACACAGGTTAGTCCCACATCACAATCCTCATGCTGTATTGGGGCTATCAATTTTATCCCACAGGATTTTTTATCTATTATGTACTGGCCAGCTGCCTCTTGCTCCCACTGCAATATTAGTAAGAAGTGTTCATAAAGAAAAATAACTAATCCTGTTAAAGGCCTTTCCTAAGAAAACTATGCAGCATTCTGTGGTGGGTTATAAATTAGAAGTGAATTCTGAATTCATATTCAGAAAGGGGACTTAAGAGGAAATTATATGAAGGTGGCCTTATCCTGGAATTCACTCTCTCTATCTCTGGGGATGGACTCTCTAATGCCATCTCTGCCAATTGGATTGCATTTCTTTCTGTCCCACTTCCTGTCAGAATTTAATTCTCTTTTCCCAAGTTCTCCGTTTCTATAAAGCCTTCATGGTTCATTCAGCACATTAAATGAGCTTCAAAATCAAGAACAAAGCTTGTTGAAGTCAACCATCTTGACATTGAACCTTGCCTAGCTTTTCAATTTTACAGGAGTTTAATAGATATTCGTTCATGTGTGCTGTGCCCAAACGATGGTCTGCTGGTGCTTCATCCTGAGCTGTTTTCTTGGTGCTTTTTGTCAGTGGTGGTTTGCCATTGCCTTTACTCTCAGGGGCAGGGTGAGGAGGCAGCTGGAATGGGAATTGAACCCATGGATTGGTGTTATTCTGAACCACATACTAGCCAGCTAGACAACTGAGCTAACCAGCCCCATTTTATACAAATATATGGGTATAGATAAATATATAAGGTAACCTACACAGACATAAATTTAGTCCTGTTGTTACCTATGGTCAAAGCAGCTTGCTGTTTCAAAGTAAGCTATCAATACCCATTTAGGACATTGACCCTGTCAGATGTAGCTACTCTCCCTGCTGGAGTGATGAATTTGAACAAGACATTTTCTCTGGCTCTCTTTCCAAGCACAAATCACCTCAGTATCCTTTGGCTTGAATAAATGCCATACACAATGGGAAAACGTTACCCCAGATTTTCAAAGAGCCAAGGTCAGTGATGAATGCTGTAAATGTTGTTGACTTGCATGACATTGATAACTCATGTCAAATTTTATTGCATTTCTAATTAGAAAATGCCATCACAGGCAGACCATTGAACTTGTGTCAGCAGCAAGATGGAGACCAATATTCTCCACCATGTGCTCTTTGGCATCAGGGGCCTATATCTATTTTAGACAGAGAAAGGGCCTGTCAATTATTAATTACTGAAGCTGCCCCTGTGGGAGCTGAGAAACAGAACTCTTTGATTAATTTGGGCTTGACATGCTCCAACTCAAAAGGGATCTGAAAAGATCTGATGAACTTGTTCTTGGACTTGTCAAGTTTCAGTAGTCTGTTCGAATAAGGATAATGGCATAATGGAAGGAGTTCTGTCTGACTCCGAAAAAGCACATGCCCAAATTAATCAGGATGAAATGTTTGCTTTGGCAGCAAATCCAGCATTTGGATAGCGGTTTGGATCAACAGCCAGAGGGATTTATTACCGGGAGCCAGACCTTGTACGCATCAGGATTGTGACTCAACAAGCTTTAACTGCTTGACAATCTGACGATCCATTCAAAAGTGACAAAAAAAGACTTCAAACTGATGCAAATTCAATGGGAGTTTAACTTGAAATCTGTCCTACTTTAAAGAGAAATTTTCCATGCAAAGGTTAAAAAGTACCTTATATGAACTCTCGTGACTGCCTTTTTATTAAACATACTGAACACATCAGCACCTTTATTTAACAGATTAGGTAGCAGCAATGCCAAAAATAGCAGTCATTCATCAAGATCGTGATCAGCATGGATTTTAATTGGGATTGGCATTAATCTTATAACACTGTCTCGACAAGGGAAATGCTACACATGGCCCAGTAAAATTAGCCTTGGTGTGAATAAAAGCACAAACTCAGTTATGCTATAATTTCCTTGGACTTTAATGGTGCAAGTTATACCCAATGCTGGGTATAAGTCTCCAGAAAGTATGGGCCAATAGCCTCACTCCGTTGAGCTCCATGTGTTTTACTAAACTTGAACCCTATAATTATCAACAATCAGAACAACTTTCTTCCTTAGACACTGCTTAAAAACAGCACCAGTCATTCAACATTTTTTGTTACTCATCTGAGTTACAACCAAAGTAACGACACCAGAAAATGTATCAAGGAGTTTTGGAATTCCCAATCACCAGCAGTTTTCCCATTTTTGAATTAATTCCCTGTGACAATTCTGTACTGCACAACTGGCTGAAATACTCCTAGAATCAATTTAGAATATGTTGGGAGGATAAGGAATACTGTGAAGGGCAACTGAAATATAGAAGTTACTTAAGCTAAAGGAAGGACCTGAGAACTTGACCAACTGCCATTAATATGGAAGCATTGAGTTCATCATCAAAAAGAAAGGCTGCAACCAAATGCTGTTTACTGTGAGGAAGGAAAGGGAGAGACAGAATAACAGACAGAAGAAGAAATACAGTGGGCGAAATGGTAACGGCCAAGAATGTGTAGGTTCGGGTTGGGACTAATATTAAAATTTAAAAAACCTGAACCTCAACTCAAGCAGCCTCTAACTCACCCAGTTCAGTTTTTAATAGAGGAAGGATAAAGATTGGGCAGCCAGCCCATTCCCAGGTTTGCAGTTTGGCCACTTAAAAATTTTAATGAGGCCGGCTGCCTCTGATTTAATCTGTTTTTCAGTCTTTACAGTGGTTCATTGGGTTTCCCAGACCTCAGGAAACCTGACAGCTGAAGGGAGGCGTGAGGAGCTTTGAGGAGAAGGTAAGTGCCTTTATGGCATTGCTTGAGGGCCTGAAGGAGTGTGCCCACCCCCAGCCACCTAAGATCCTCCTTCAGACACCCCCATACAGAGATCCCCTGGATTGGACCTCTCCGGGGATGGGACCCACAGACTGGGTTGGAGATGGAACCCCTTCTCTCCCCTGGATCAAATTACTGGGATGGCTTGGGCCTACTTCCTCTTGCAACCTGCTCTGGAGTCCTCCCTACACATTTGAGATCTAAATCTGTCAACCCGGGTAGGGAACATGCCAATGGCTCACAAGTTAAAACTTCACAACATGTGGGCATACCCAAATCATGTTTCCCATCTGTCACCCTGCTCTGCCTACTTAAGCCACCTTTGTTAATATCCAGGCCTATATATAAGACGTTTAAACTGACAGCAGGAGAAACTCCTTCATATAAAGAATTGTGAGACAGTGGAATTCACTTCTGGGGTTAGTGGTTAGAGGCATAAACTATGTCAGTATTAAAAACCTGAGTGGATAAGTAATGAAAGAAAAGGGTGTTTGGGAAGAAGTTTGGAAATAGGATGGATAAACAGGATTAGGATTATTTGCTTGCATGGAGTGTAAATGCTGACATGGACTGATTTGGCCAAATGACTTGTTTCCATGTTGCAACTTCAAAGTATTCCCATGAATGGAGTGAATTCTTGATTCTATCTAATTGGTGTAAAAGCACAAAAGACTGACACAGCAAGAAGGATGAAGACTTTCTGGTGTAGCTCACAGTAAGAGAGATTGGGTTTAAGCATTAGGCATGTGATCACCTTAACCTTGCATAAAACCTAGTCAATTATGGGAAAGTTTTGGGCCCTCCTGCCAGATTACATTGAGGGGCTGGAACCAGTGTAAATCCCCTTACGTTGTATGCTCCATATAATGTAACTGTAAGTGCAGTATGAATTGTAAGTGGACTGAGGCACCCAGAGTGCCAGGTGCTATATTTAACCAAATTCATCTGGAAGGTGCTGAATTTAACAGCTGTGGCAGTGGCCCAGTCCACCAGCTGGAGAGCCAGGGGCAACCCCAGTAAGGTCATTTTTGGGAGCCCTGATGAAATTAAATCTAAATCCTGCATCAAGGTTCCCGGCGCCTTCGGGATGAGAATCCTGCCTCCAAGAGCTGCCGGACAATCAGGTGACCATGAGCTCTCAGTCCCAACAGTGCCAAGGGAAGTGGTGGCCACTGCTGCGACTGCAGGACGTCCAAGATGAGGAGTAACCATGGGAGCCCTGGATAAGTGGGGCGGCCTTGCTGGGACTAGTCAGGCAGGCTCCGGTGATGGGGAGGAGGAGTCGGTGTGGAGGGCAGGGGGGAGTGTACCCAAGCCAAAGTGCCCTCTGTGGGCACAGGCTGCCTGAACTGGAGGACTCCCTCACCTTCCCTAGGCCACTGACAGGTCCACCAGGGCACACATGATGGCCTGCCCAAGTGGCGTGACACCCATCCCCCCCACCCAGTTTCTTGCAGAATACTAACAGTGGTGGGATGAAGCCTTTAAGTATTCCCTAATTAGCCAGTTAAAGGCTTGAATTGGCCTAGAGGCAGGGAGGCTGACCTTGACTGTTGCCCCCACTCCTGACTTAACTGGGAGGGGGGAGGGGGCAGAGTCAGGAAGGTGATGGTCTATCCACCCCATGCCACCCCGCCTGAATGTCCTCTCCCCTCCCGCCCTGCTCCTGGGGGATGGTGGGGGCACTGTTAAATTCTGCCCTATGTAAATGAATAATATTGTAATGTAAATTTTTTTTGGAATAGATATCTAGGCCAATATTCTTGGACCCATGGACATATATCCATAAAATATGCAAGAGCTGCCAACCTGGCCAGATCCCTTCTGGCGCTCCATCTGCAATGTGTGGCAGCAGCAGAGCAGATAAGCTGGTGGATCAAAGGTTCTATACAGGATGTTTATTTGTCTCTCGACAGGTGATTGTATGTAGAAAATTTGGCAATGGACTGCCATATAGGTTTCTAATCCTTGTCCAATAAAGGTGACTTTCTTCCCCACAGGGAGAGAGAAAGTATGAAACTATCCAAGCTGACTGACGCAGCTTGGGTTACTCTCTCATACCTCCCGGCAGCCTTGAAAGGAGGGATTGGCAGAGTAGGAGGACATGGTTGTTTGTACTTGGATGATGTGGTACGAGGGTAATCAAGTATTGAGGTGGAGAGAAAAGTAACAACGTCATTGAAAAATCATGTTTATTCTGCAGAACAATCAAATAATTTAAAAGTAAAAGTGAAGTCTGCTTCAGTAAGGCTGTTACCTATTGAATTATCAGCAGGGGGCGCTGAAAAACCATATACCACCCACACGAATTTATCTGATGGGTTACTGGGGCATAGTAGAGTCCGATAAAGGAAGCTTGCTGATAAGACTGCCATTTTACTTTTCCCTTTGAGCATTTTGAGAAGCTTCAAAGACCTGTGTTTGATCAGTCTGTTTGCAAAGAGGTGATGCATCACTTCTATACAGACTGAATGCTGTATAGCCAAGTTAAACTAGCAAACAATCCAATGGAACATTAAATCCACTAAAGTTCTGTGACTTCTACTCACAAAAGCAGTTTGAACTGAGCTGTGTTAGCTAAAACCTGGAATCTGATTCAACTGACTCTTTCATGGAATAATCAAATAAATTATAGCTTCTGTGCTGTTTTACTGATCATAAAAATGTAGGTGCTATAAAAAGCCATTAATTTATTGAACATTGGAATCCCCCATGTGTATCCAGGCAGCCTATAAGAAGAAAGTAATTTGACCTAGAGTTACCTATGGTGTATTTACCTTACTGACTTATCACAAAGTTTTACAAAGTTTAAAGAGTTGTAGCGCCATTTGGAATGGAATAGTAAGCTCTAATTTCATATCAGGTGATAGTGCAAAACAGGATATGGTGAATTGACAGCCAATTTACACTCTGTCTTATCTGGAATTGAAGCATTTAAAATGCTTAGAGGGCTTGACAGTATAGATGCTGAGTGGCCACTACTTTCACTTCCATTTCACATCTTCAGGAGAGGGGTTTTCTTTTTAGAAGGAGTATAAGCTGTGTTGCTGATTTGCTATCATCCAGTTCTAGTGTTACAATCTAAGAAGGACCTATATTGCAGCAACTGTACTGTTAGGCTTCAGTCTGAGAGGCAAGACATCTAGATGCACTCTTCTGCCTTAGTTGCTTTTTAAGCTTGTCTCTCTGGATTTGCTCCTGTAGCAGCAATTTTCTTTATTTTTGTGCCTTTAATATAGAAAAATATCCCAAGGTGTTCCACAGAGTTACAGTCCAAAGTTGGTGCTGAACCAAAAAAGGTGGTATTAGGAGGTTTGGCAAAGAGCATTGTTAAAGAGGTATGTTTTTAAAGAGAATCTTAAAGGTGAAGGAGGAGGTGGAGGCATGGCTGTCAAGGGTGGGGTAAAGAAATGGGGAGATGTGCACAAGAGGTCAGATTCAGAGGACTGGAGAGCTCAGTGAACTGTAAAACTGTAGGGTTTACAGAGGGCAGGGCAATGGATTGCATTGGCCTGAGGCTAAGAAGAAATTTAAAAACAATGATGATCGTTTTAAATTTGAAATGTTGTGGAACTGGCAGTAATCACAATAATTAAGGTGACAGAAGTTGGTGCAACATAAGATATGGGCAGCATTATTTTGGATGAGCTGAAGTTTACAGAGCATGGAGGTTGGATGTCCGGAGAAGAATGCAATGGAATGATCGAGTCTGGAGGGTACAAAAGGAATAGGTGGCCTGAAGTAGGGACGATGGTAGATGGATAGAAGTAGCTGGTCTTTATGATGGAGAAATATCAGGTCAAAAACTCAGCCCAGGGTTAATTAGCATGCTGAGATCACAGCCAGAAATGGAGGGATGGAGTGGGCATAGAAAGGATACAGAATTTGTGGTGGGGGCAAAAGATGATAGTTTTAATCTCCCTACTGTTCAGCTGGAAGAAATTTCAGTTCACTCAAAACTGGTGGAGGGAAGGGTGGTCAAGATAAGTGTTGAGGTGAGTGTAAAGTGCAAGTTGACTCCATATCTGCAGATAATGTTGCCAACAAGCAGCACTAGATGGCGCAATCTTATTGGGTGATGGTAGCAAGAGGATTTAGTGCTGCTTATAGTACAGATGGCTGAGAAAAACCACTTTCACTCTCTTGGATTAAGCCAGTGGTCTCAACTGTCCACCCATCATTTTCCTCTATTCTGAAAAGAAAACAAATATTAAAAAAATATCTTATTTGCGCATCTAAACATTTTTTTCTAATTCTGGTGGATCTCAATGGAAATACTATACACTCTCAATATGATATACTTTTAATATTCACATTGTTACAGGAGAACTGAAAAGAAAGAAACAATGGAAAAGGAAAAGCATCACTGAAATACCCTTGCCATAAAGATTGATGTATGATATATTTGAAATAAAACATATATGCTGTGAATAAAACTTTTAGAAGGAAAATAAAGTTCTAACATTTTTATTCCATTTCATTGTTTTTTCATCTCAAATAGCTCTCTGCCCCTGAACCTTCTGCTGGGAGTAATTTGTTTGGTCAATGCTCCTGCTACTCAACTCAATATCTACACCCTTCACCAACAGTCTAGGTCAGGCAGCAAGCTCCACAATCTTTCCAGACTGAAAGTGAAGGCAAAAATACACTCATCTTGATCAGAGAACTCCTCTATGCTGATGATGCTGCACCAGTCACTCACATGATAACTCAGCTACAAGACTCATGGATTGTCCCTCTCATGTACGCAATTTGTTCTCCCTTACTATAACTGTCAAGAAAACGGTGGCTATGAGATAGGGTGTCACATCTCCACCCTAGATCACACTAAGTGATACCCCGCTGATAGTGGTTAGCAAATTTTGCTACCTTGGGTCTACAGTGACAGACAATCAGTCTCTTGATGCAGAAATGGATACATGAATAAGTAACTAGCACCTTTGGCTGACTCATAAAACGTGCATGGAATAACTTCAAGCTGACTCTTAGGATGAAGATGCTGATTTATGAGGCCTGTGTTTTCATCACCTTGCTATATGACTGTGATACATACGGATGATTTACAGCTATCAAGACGGGACAGCTCAACTACTTTCACCTTGGATGTTTGTGACATATTCTGGACTTCTCAAGGAAGGACAGTATCATGATTGTGGCAGTCCTCTCAAAGGCAAATCTCCCAAGTATGTTGGCGTTCTTCAAGCAGAGGCAATTTCGCTGGCTCAGGCACGTCAGCAGGGTGGAAGATGGATTATTACCCATGAATTTTCTGTATGGCGAGGTGGCTGAAGCCAGAAGGCACCATTAGGACTCCAAAGATCAGCTTGAAAGGTGATTGCATGCATGACATGAAGGCCCTAAACATCAATTTTGAAACCTCCAAGACACTAGTTGATGACAGAGGAAAATGGCTACATCACCTGTGGGCTGGTATGTGTCACCATGATGATCAATGGCTACAGCCACTTGGCAACAGCATCAACACCATAAACAACAACCCACAATGACCCCTGACAACCACTTTATAAGTGGCATTTATGGCAAAACCTGCCTCATGGATTGGTCTCTTCGGCCATCAGCAGAATTGCATCATATGAAGCTACCCTATCCCCAATGGATTTGATTTGCTGCATGACCATCTTACATAGATGGAAGGATCCCAGTGACAGATCACAAGTGCACAGTTGCTGCAGCATATACTATACATGGTGCATTGCAGCAGCTCATCAAGCTTCAGTAGCACCTCCCAACCCAAATACTTCCATTACTGGGAAGGTCAACAGCAATTTCATGGAAACAACATAATCTCCAAGTTGATAAAAACAAAAAACTGCGGATGCTGGAAATCCAAAACAAAAACAGAATTACCTGGAAAAACTCACTAGGTCTGGCAGCATTGGCGGAGAAGAAAAGAGTTGACGTTTCGAGTCCTCATGACCCTTCAAACCCTTTACATCAACAATTTCCAGTTCCCTGGCCCCAACCGCTTCCTCTTCACCATGGACGTCCAATCCCTCTACACCTCCATCCCCCACCAGGATGGTCTGAGGGCCCTTAGCTTCTTCCTCGAACAGAGGCCCGAACAATCCCCATCCACCACTACTCTCCTCCGTCTGGCTGAACTTGTTCTCACGCTGAACAATTTCTCCTTCAACTCCTCTCACTTCCTCCAAATAAAAGGTGTGACTATGGGTACCCGCATGGGCCCCAGCTATGCCTGTCTCTTAATGTGGTATGTGGAACATTCCTTGTTCCAGTCCTACTCCGGCCCCCTTCCACAACTCTTTCTCCGGTACATCGATGATTACTTTGGTGCTGCTTCATGCTCTTGTCGGGACTTGGAAAAATTTATTAATTTTGCTTCCAATCTCCACCCCTCCATCATTTTCACGTGGTCCATTGCTGACACTTCCCTTCCCTTCCTTGACCTCTCTGTCTCAATCTCTGGTGATAGACTGTCCACCAATATCCATTACAAGCCTACCAACTCCCACAGCTACCTCAACTACAGCTCCTCACACGCCGCTTCCTGTAAGGACTCCATCCCATTCTCTCAGTTCCTTCGCCTCCATTGCATCTGTTCTGATGATGCTACCTTCAAAAACAGTTCCTCTGACATGTCCTCCTTCTTCCTTAACCGAGGTTTTCCACCCACGGTCGTTGACAGGGCCCTCAACCGTGTCCAGCCCATCTCCCGCGCATCCGCCCTCACGCCTTCTCCTCCCTCCCAGAAACATGATAGGGTCCCCCTTGTCCTCACTTATCACCCCACCAGCCTCCGCATTCAAAGGATCATCCTCTGCCATTTCCGCCAACTCCAGCATGACGCCACCACCAAACACACCTTCCCTTCTTCCCCCCTGGCGGCATTCCATAGGGATCATTCCCTCTGGGACATCCTCGTACACTCCTCCAACACCCCCTACTCCTCAACCCTCACCTATGGCACCTCCCTATGCCCACGCAAAAGATGCAACACCTGTCCCTTCACTTCCTCTCTCCTCACCGTCCAAGGGCCCAAACACTCTTTTCAAATGAAGCAGCATTTCACTTGCATTTCCCCCAACTTAGTCTACTGCATTCATTGCACCCAATGCAGTCTCCTCTACATTGGAGAGACCAAATGTAAACTGGGTGACCACTTTGCAGAACACCTGCGGTCTGTCCGCAAGAATGACCCAAACCTCCCTGTCGCTTGCCATTTTAACACTGCACCCTGCTCCCTTGCCCACATATCTGTCCTTGGCTTGCTGCATTGTTCCAGTAAAGCCCAACGCAAACTGGAGGAACAGCACCTCATCTTCCGACTAGGCACTTTACAGCCTTCCGGACTGAATATTGAATTCAACAACTTTAGATCCTGACCTCCCTCCTTCATCCCCACCCCCTTTCTGTTTCTTCTCCCTTCCTTTTGTTTTTTCCAATAATTTATATAGATTTTTCTTTTCCCGCCTATTTCGATTATTTTTAAATCTTTTATGCCCCCCACCCCCACTAGAGCTATACCTTGAGTGCCCTACCATCCATTCTTAATTAGCACATGCGTTTAGATAATATCACCAACTTCAACACCTCTGTGTTCTTTTGTTCTTTTGTCTGTGACATCTTTTGATTATCTGCTCCTATCACTGCTTGCTTGTCCCTACAACCATACCAACCCATCCACTTCTCTCCCCCCACCCAATGCCCCCACTCACCTTAAACCAGCTTATATTTCATCCCTCTCCTTGGATTCACCCAGTTCTGCTGAAGGGTCGTGAGGACTCGTAACATCAACTCTTTTCTTCTCCGCCGATGCTGCCAGACCTGCTGAGTTTTTCCAGGTAATTCTGTTTTTGTTTTATAATCTCCAAGTTCCCCTCTATCACACACCATTCTGACTTGGATATAAACCACCATCTCTTTAGAGTAGCTAGGCCAATGGTCTGAAATTCCCCACAAGTTCACTGTGGGAGGACCATCAGCACAAGAAGGTTTGCAGTGGAACATATGAGCAAGTGTAGGCCATTCAGCTTCTTGAGTCTGTATTGCCATTCATTTAAATAATAGTTGGTCAGTACCTCAATTCCATTTACACACCTTTGCTCTATATCTCTTAGCACCCTCATCTATCTATATCAATTTTGAATTTTTCAGTTGACCTTGAATTAATAGCTTAACAGAATCCTAGATTTCCACTATAGTGGTCCAAAGAAAAGACCCACTACCATCTCCTCAAGGTAACTGGAGATGGGCAACAAGTAGAGACATGCCAGCATCACCCCCATCTCAAGAGAAAACAAAACATGTTCCAAGGTACACAAATCGGACAATGATTTTTCCTGTCTTTCTGAGGAACTTCCCATTTCAGTAGTTGTGTTCTGCCGTTCTACTGCAAGGGCATTGTGACACCAATGCATTCTTACCAATGTAATGCTGTCCCCCAAAAAACACAATGAACCTCAGCAGCAAATATATCAAATCCATCGCAATTCTTAGTTTAAATCATTTGGCAGTACGCTCTCTGAAAAATATGATTGCCTCAGTCAAGAACTTGGGAACTTGACATTTCAGTGCAGTATTTAAGCAGTGTTGCATTGTTAGAGGTGCTGTCTTTTGGATGAGACGTGAGGTCCCACCTGCTTCTTCTAATGGCCCAAGTACATGTTAAAGGTCCAAAGAAGAGTAGGATGTTTTTTTGATGCTGTGGTCATAATTCATGCTTCACCGGCATTGCCAAAAACAGATTAACTGATCATTCATCTCAGTGCTGCTTGTACGATCCTGCTGTGTTCCAAACACTGCTTGACTAAATAACAACAACTCCTGCAATTCAGTTATAATTTATAGTACGTGAAACATTTTGGAAAGTTTCTGAATCCCATGGTTTATATAAAGGCCAGTCTTTTGTTTACATTTACCACATGACTTTCCTCTTTATGGACAACGCTGAACACAAGGGAGGGACGAAGATTTTGAAAAAGCTTGTAGAATTCCAGGATGACTAAGTTTCACTCTGGCTTTTATTTAATTCTTTTACCATATGTGTTAAAGAGAACAAAACTAAACTAGCTGAACTAAGACTGTCATTAAGTAAGGCTTGCCTTCAATTGTTTTGGTGCCTTGGGGATCATGTGAGCAGTTCTCCTTTCAAAGCACATATTGCAAAACACTATTAGTACATTATGTTTGGAAGCAAATGGTCTACATGCATTCTGGGCTGACACTTATTTCCATAGCACTAACTTGGGAAATGGGGACTGCTATGAAATTAGCTTAAGTAATATTTCAAAGGTTGTCCATAGCAGCTCACACAGGTATTCTCAACTCCAGCTCTAAGCAGACATATCACTGTGAATGTTTTATACACAACATCTGACAGATACACATTAGCAGTTTTTAGAAAAATATTTTCTCCCAAAGGGATGCTCATTTTGATGCTACCCTTTCCTTGACCTACTTTGTCTGATAATTAGACTATTTCAAAACTAAATTACCCAAATCATGCTTTTTTTAACCCACCATAACTGAAGTTACATTCCATGAAGAATATGGGAGTTCAAATAAAGTGCTTAAACTGTCAGGCATACTCACAGTGAGGTGTTACAGTTTGGGCTCTTTCTCAACACTTGCTTGCATGTTTATAGTCCACAATCTCTATAAGGAAACAGAATTCCTTATGAACTTAAATGTGCGTCTTTATTTGTGCTGCATATGGGTTAGTGTGTAGGGGTTTAATAATATTTTTTTTCATTCATTCATGGGATGTGAGCATTGCTGCCAACAACAGCATTTATTTCCCATCCCTAGTTGCCCTTGAAAAGGTGGATGTGAGCTGCCTTCTTGAATCACTGCAGGCCATATGATGTAGGTACACCCTCAGTACAGTTACAGATGGAGTTCCAGGATTTTAACCCTGCAACAGTGAAGGAACAATAATATATTTCCAAGGCAGAATAGTGAATGGTTTGGAGGAGAACTTGCAGATGGTCGTATCCCCACCCATCAATACACGGTATGGAATATGACATTATCTTAGTTGCTCTTTTGAGATAGCTAAGGTCACAGAGACACACAGAAAAACGTACACATGCTCACGTGCACACACACACACTCGTACACAACACACACACACATACACAAATAATGAAAAAAATAGAAATGGAGGAATTCTGCTAAAGGTTAAAAGTCAATGGTTCAAAAGCAAAGGATAGATGGTGGATTCCTTGAAATGGCATCTGGGTATATGGCTGGTGTCTCAGCACTGATCAGCAAAACAATCAGTGACTCTGATCAGAAAATTTTCCCCATCGGTGGGGTTGTGTGGGAGTGGGTGGGAACCCAATTGGCGCCCCCAATCAGGGACGCACCGCCAATTTACATGGGTGGGTCAATTAAGGCCCACCCAAAATGATGCTCGACTGGAAGCGGAGTGCTCCCTGTGTGGGCAAGGGTTGGGGGGAATACCCTGTGAGGTTCCCTGTGCTCTTTCATGCATGCGCGCGAAAGATCGCAGAGATCTCCCTGAGGTGCGGAGATGCCTCAGGGTGATGTGTTTCAGTGCTAAAGTTTTAGATTTTAACACTTTTAACACTTGTCTCCTCATGTGACACTCACATGAGCTGGATCATATCAAAGAATAAATGTATAAATTTTTATTAGATTTTAAAACATTTTATGATCCTCATCCTGCCTGTGGATGAGGTTTCATGAAAAATGCATAGGCCGCCTGGGCTCTTCGCCTGCCTACCAACCATAAGGTTGGACGGGCAGCTCATTAAGTTGAATTAATTATGTTTTAAATGGCCTTAATAATAGGCCTTTGGCAGTTCTGTCAACAGAAAATTTAAATGACATGCGGCGTCGAGACACCCACCCCTGCTCGCCGACTGGAGAATTCTGCCCTCTGGCACTACTTTTCAGGTGGGCCCGAGGAACACCCACAGGTACTCTATCCAACATGTTCCAACTTAGGAATAGCTTGCTTTCCCTTCCGGCTCTGGACTGCAAAAAGGCTGCTGTCTTCCTTCTCAAGCAGTTGGTCCTTCTCTTCAAAAACAAAAACAAAACCCACTTTTTAAAACACAGTCTTCCAGGCATAGTTTTATTCCAGAGCCATAAAAACCTTTTGTACACAATTCACCCAGGTCAAGAGGTTTCCAGCCTTTTTATTCAACCACTTAATTACCCTTTCTTGTAAAAGGATGCTTTTTTCCAGGAATACCAATCAGAATCCTGCACTCAACCCTTTAAGGGACAGCGTCTTTTAAAACACAAATTCTTCCAGAACGTCCTTAGTCCTTGAAGATGAACCAGTTTTGTGATTAAAGTGTTCATGACAAACTCCAATTTTAGTTGTTCCACCATTGGTGGCCGTGTCATGGCCCCAAGCTCTGGAATACCTCCACCACCACAACACCCCCCCTAACCTCAGCCCACTCCTCTCCTTCTCTCTACCTCATTATCCTGCTTTAATCTGCAAAACATACCCCTTTGACCATTTTTTGGTCATCTGACCTAATATCTCCTTATGTACCTCAATGTCAACTTTATTATATAAGAGCTGTGAGATGCCTTAGGGACATTTCATTATGCTAAAGGTGCTATAAAGTATAAGCTGTTGTTGGTGTCAAGCTTCCTGAGTGTTGTTGGAGCTGCGCTCATTTTGGCAAGTGGAGAGTTTTCCATCACACTTCTGACTTGTGCCTTGTAGATAGTGAACAGGCTTATGGGAGTCAGGAGGTGAATTACTTGCTGCAGACCCGGTCTCTGACCTGCTCTTGTAGACACTGTATTTATGTGGCTAGTCCAGTTAAGTCCCTGGCCAATGGTAACTCCCAGGATGTTGATGGTAGGTATTCTTCATTGAATGTCAAGGGGAGATGGCAAGATATTCTCTTGTTGGAAATTGTCATTGCCTAGCACTTGTATCCGTGAATGTTATTTGAACTTATCAGCCCAAGCCCTGAATGCTGTCCAGATCATGCTGCTTCTGGGTATGAACTGCTTCATTATTTGAAGAAATATGAATGGGTCTGAATGCTGTGCAATCATACACGACATATTCGTCTCTAGTGATTAAATGGAATGCCCACCATTCTGAATATGCAAAGTAGCACATTATCAGTCACATACATGAAGGATTTCTTCCTTTACAAGTCTTTTAGATGATTGGATGACAGCTGCTCTTTTCCAATGGGATCTAATTTTGACTGGGTACTGGTATCCTACTTCTTTGAACAGTGTCCTGGGATCTGGCCCATTCGCTAAACAGAAAGGAGTGGCCTCAGTTTAACATTTCATTCAAAAGACAGTATCTTTAACAATGCAGTATGCGCCTGCCCGACCCACTCGAGCGTAAAATAGCACGTGATGATGTCAGGCGAGCATCCCGATGTCACTGTGCACTTGCGTGATATTTTGGTTGGCGGGTGTGCACTAAACTCGGAAGTGCACCTACTGACAATTAAGAGGGCAATTAAACCCATTAATGGTGCAATTAACAATAGATTTTCCTTTGCCGGCTGGGAGGCAAATCGGCCAAGCAACCTTTGCATTTATCATAAATAAAATAAATTTCTGTGGACAACATTTTCATTACCTACAATTTCAGGCGACTGATTATGAAGTTTGGACAATTTTTTCCCATTTCTGTGACCTTTATTTTAGGTTGTTCAGGTCTTCAGCTCCCTGAGGCAACTCTCTACCTTCAGGAAGCTTTCTGTTAGCTCTCACACACGCCCGCCTGACTTCAGCGCTCACCCTCCTCCCGCCCCCGTCCCGGCAGGGCCGAGTATTTCATTGCGCACTTCATGCTGGTTGATCCTTAATTGGCCAGTCAGTGTGAACTCGTGGTCAGAGGCTGATCGCGGTCGGCCGATGGCGCCTCGCCCACTGATCTAAAAATCCTGCCCACTGAGTTTGAACCCACAATCTTCTGACTTGGAAGCTAAGAGTAAAATTAATAGTTTAAGATAAAAGAAGGAATAAGGCCGGAGTTCAGGCTAGAAATAGTAATATTGATACATCGGGTGAAGGGAATACTATAACTAAAGTCATTACACAGGAGTAATGTGTCAAGCTAAATGATGTATGAAAGGTACGTCAGGATAGAAGGACAGGCTAGGGTCTCTTGCCTAAATTGCAGCTTTATGTATGATAGTTTCATACACTAATATTGTTTAAGTTTTATATATTAATGACAAATAAATTGAATGAATTAGAGGCTTATAGGGTGGCCATGGTTGCAAGCTGGTTGTGACTGTGAGTTAAATAATACAAGTTATGAGATCCTTAGAGATGATAAACAAACTGGAAGATGAAGAGGTCAGCCTTATTAACTAGAGACACTATTGAAACATTAGTAAGGGAGGATATAGATAAGAGGAAACAAGCATTGGAGCCTTTATGTTTAGAATTGAGCTATATGCAGACTTGCAATTGATTACAGGCTTCCTGCGAGCAGCTTTGAAATGATAGAATGTGTTAATTCAGAGATTAGAGAGGGTTGTGGAGAAAGAAAAGTTATTTGAATTGGAGACAATGGCCTAGATGTTGTGGTTGGGCTCTGACCTTGATGAGAGTTTTCCATAAAGACCTGTTGATATCTGTGGCATGGATTTCTTATTTCCTGATGTCAGTTTGAATCTGGTGCCACATCAAGGGATCTTGAGGTTTCCAGCAACTTTGATGCCATCAAGCAAGATAATTAGCCAAACGCATTGAAGTATTCTCACAGACAACAAACCAGGAAGTAAAATGCACTTCTAATTTAATTTTGCAGAGAGTGAAATAATTGATTAAGAAATACACTGGGGATTATGGTAGAAGCTTAGAAATATTATAAACAAATTTTAAAAACATATTTTAAAAATGTGTTTTTATTGTAACAGAGAAATTTGACACTCCACTAACATAAAATTAGCCTCCAAAGAGATTTTTCATCAGTAACTATGAACTTAGCACACAATTTTGTTCCTATTTATTCTTTCATGGGATGTGGTGTTGCTACTAGGCCAGCATTTATTGCCCATTCCGAATTGCCCTTTAGAAGGTGGTGGTGAGCTGCCTTCTTGAACCAACAGATAACGTGTGATGTAGGTACATGCACAGTGCTGTTAGGAAGGAAGTTCCAGGATTTTGACCGAGGGGCAATGAAGGAATAGCGATGTAGTTGCAAGTCAGGATGGTGTGTGACTTTGAGGGGAACTTGCAGGTGGTGATGCATCTTCAGCCCTTGTTCTTCTTGGTTGGAGAATTTGTGGGTTTGGAAGGTGCTCTTGAAAGAGCCTTCGTGAGTTGCTGCAGTGCATCTTGTAGATGGTACACACTGCTGTCACTGTGCATTGGTGGTGGAGGGAGTGAATGTTGAAGGGGTGCCAATCAGGTGGCTGCTTTGTCTTGGATGGTGTTGAGCTTCTTGTTGGAGCTGCACTTATTCAAGTGGAGAGTATTTCATCACATTCCTGACTTGTGCTTGGTAGATGGTAGACAGGCTATGGGGAGTCAGGAGGTGAGTTACTCCCTGCAGATCTCCCAGTCTCTGACCTGCTCTTGTAGCCACAGTATTTATATGGCTGATCCAGTTAAGTTTCTGGTCAATGGTAAGTCTCAGGATGCTGGTAGTGGGGGATTCAGCAATGGCAATGACATTGAATGTCATAGAGGAGATGGTTAGATTCTCTCGTGTTAAAGATGGCACTTGAATGATGTGAATGTTACTTTTCACTTATCAACTCAAGGCTGAATGTTGTGCAGATCTTGCTGAAAATAGGCACGGACTGCTTCAACATTTGAGGAGTTGCAAATGGTGCTGATTACCGTATAATCATAGGTGAACATCCCCACTTATGATTTATGATGGAGGGTAGGTCATTGATGAAGCAGCTGAAAATGGTTGTGTCTAAGCCAGTACCCTGAGGAACTTCTGCAGCTATGTCCTGGGACTGGGACGATTGGCCTCCAGCAGCCGCAATTATCTTACCAATCATTTCCTTCCAATTCAAGTACATATCCATTATTCCTATACTCTCTTTCTTCTATTGTCTATCCAATTCCCAAAGGCAGGTCAATAATTTGCCCCCAGTTCCATGACCATTCATTTTAGCTAAGTTTGTTATGCAGAACCTTATCGAATGCCTTCTGGAAGTCCATACAAACTGCATCCATGACATTCCCCTGTTTATCACTTTAGGTATATCTTCAAAAAATTCAGTTAATATTTTTAGATATGATGTACAAATCCATGTTGGTTTTCTCTATAATTAGCTGAACTTCCTACATACTGCACTATATCTCTGCCCTTAATTATTGATTCCAATAACTTCCATATGACAGATAATAGACTAACAGATGTACAATTTCCAGGTTTCTCTCTCTTAAATTTCTTTCTCTTAAACCTTTCTTAAACTTTCCAATCTAAAGTGGCATTCCTGAATTGAGAGAACTTCAGAAGATTATGGCTAAAACAACGTCCTCACCTACTTCCTTTAAAACCCTGGGTGGGAAATGATCAGATCCTGGGGATTTGTTAGTCCTTAGCGCCATTATTTTTTCTAATGCTTTTTTCCTGCTTACATTGACTTTAGTGAGTTCTTGTCCTTAATTCATTATTAATTTCCCTAGAATGTCAGGCATATTATCCTCTTCCTTTACTGTGAAGACTCACACAAAATAAATGCTCAACAAGCCTGCCATTTTCTTATCTTCAGTTGCAATATTACTTTTAATTGTTTTTAAAGGGCTCACATTAACTTTGACTACCCTATTCTTCACAATTGTAAAATCTTTTTGTGTCAATCTTGATCTCTCTACAAGTTTTTCACATTCCCTTTTTCCAGCTCTCATGATCTTTTTTTGTCTTCCTTTACTACTTTTTAAAATCTCTCTCAGCCCCCTGTACTATTCTTTGCACTTTATATGAAAAGAAAATAAACACTTGCTTTTATATAGCATCTTTCATAACCACTGGATGTCTCAAAGTGCTTTATAACCAATGAAGTACTTTTGAAGTGCAGCCACTGTTGTAATGTAGGAAATGTGGCAGCCAGTTTGTACATAGCAAACTCCTACAAACAACTATGCAATAACAACCAGGTAATCAATTTTTGTAATGTTGATTGAGGGATTTTAAAAGGTCAGGACACCAAAGATAGCTCCCTTGCTTTTCTTCAAAATAGCACCATGTGATCTTTTATTTCCACTTGAAAGGGTAGACAAGGCCTCAGTTTAAAGTTTCATCCAAAAGATACTACCTTCAATGGTGCAGCGCTCCCTCAGTGTCAACCTTGCTCATCTCTTGTGTCGACCAGGTTGTTATAATTGGTAAGTAGAGGGATCACCCCTTAGGGGTATATATTAGTACTATAATAAGTTAAATTCTTTTTTAAATACCTCCCATTGTCGACTTGCAGTTTTACCCGTTAATGGTTTTGATCAGTTTGCTCTTGCCCGTCTCTGTTAAAGTTAGCTTTACCTGTTAAAGTTAGCTTTACCAAAATCTAGAAGGCAAAGAATTGCTCTTCATGTTTTTGGGCATGGGAATCATAATTCTTGATCATGGCCATGCCGGTTCTTCCTATTGTATCTTCAAAGAACATTGCCTACTCACCATATCATCAACCTCTCACGCTGCTCAACACCCCCATCATTCACCCACCCAGCTTTCAGAACTCAGCCCTCCATTCAGATATTCTATCTCACTCTCACATACTTTTCAACAATGCCAGCCTCACACCCACCTCTTCCTGCCTCCATATATCCACCAGCAATTTAGCCATGGCAGACACATCACTCAAACATGGTGCAACAGAATCACTGGCATTCTTCCATATCTCTTGCAGCACAAGGTGGCACAAAGTAGCGAGGAACAGTGCAGAACCTTGGGGGACCGGCATGTCCGTATCTTGTGAACTCTAGAGAGGAGTTATGTGCCTGGCTACAACAGAGCCCATTGCATCCAATGTCATTGAAAAGCATAGATTCACAGAATTGTTACAGTGCAGAAGGAGGCCATTTGGCCCATCGTGTCCACACTGGCCCTCTGAATGAGCATTTTACCTTGTTCCATCCTCCTGCCTTCTCCCATTAACTCTGCAGATTGTTTCTTTTCAAATAATCATCTAATTCCCTCTTGAATGTCTTAATTAAACCTTCACCACACTCTCAGGAAGTGCATTCCCGACCCTGACAACACGTTCTATGTAATAGAACATTGAGGATGGTGGTCTGTCAAGTATTTGCAGCATGCAGCCGGAGGGGAATCGTCAGTAGAGCACCACCTGTTATCACACACTTACACCAAGCACCAGTACAGATACAAGTGGCTCACAGTATTCTTGACCCACAGGGTACTGGTGAGTAAAGACTTGTAATGTTGGATGTTGTTGAGGAGTGAGATTCTCTTGAATTCTCCTGAGTTGTGCATCAGTGTGACTCAGTTGCTAACACTCCCACCTTTGGGGCAGAAACTTGTGGGTTGTGTTCATGATGGTAGCTGAATTTCAATGCTAAACTGAGTTGTTGTTTTGTTGGAAGTGCTGATCTCAGGTGAAGCATTACGTAGAGGTCCATTTGCATGATCTGGTTTTTCAGGTGGACATTAAAGGTCCAGGTAGATATTGGAAGATTTAATGGTACCATTCATAGGAGAACAGGGAATTCTCCCATAGGCCTGACTAGCATTATCTCCTCAGCCAATACCACCTATAAGGAGATTAACTGACCAATCGTTTCATGGTTGTTTGCTGGTGCAGAATTGTTGCAACATTTACCCATGCAAAAAATCTTCAAAGACTACATTGAGATGTTACCATTTGAAAGGTGCTATGTAAATACATGCATTATTATCATATTATTGGGATATTATTAGCTATCATAATGTTACAACACATGAACCACAATTAGCATACACTAAACGCTCCATAAATGTGGCTGTGAAACGTGGTGTGGATAGATTGGAGTAAATCAACAACAACTTATATTTATATAGTGCTTTTAATGTAATGAAAAGTCCCAAGATGCTTCACTGCAGCATTATAAAACAAAGAATGGCATTGATCCACATAAGGAGATATTAGGTTTGATGACCAAAAGCTTGGTCAAAGAGATGGGTCTTGGGAAGTGTCTTAAAGTAGACAAGCGAGGTAGCGAGGCGGAGAGGTGTAGGATGGAAATTCTAGAGTTTGGGGCCTAGGTACCTGAACTCACAGCCACCAATGGTGGAGCAATTATGATTGGGACTGCACAAAGGCCAGTACTAGAGGAGTGCAGATATCTTGGAGGATTGTGGGCCTGGAGGAGATTACAGAGATAGGGAGGGGCAAGACCAAGGAAGGATTTGAAAACAAGGATGAGAACTTTAAAATCAAAGCTTTGTTTGACTGGGAGCCGATGTAGGTCAACAAGCAGAGAGGACTTGCTAAGATTGCAAGTTAAGATACAAGCTGCAGTGTTTTGGGTGACCGCAAGTTTACGGAGGGTAGAGAGACTGGCCAGGGGTGCATTAGAACAGTTGGCTCTAAGGTAATTAAGGCATGGATGAGGGTTTCAGCAACAGTTGAGTTGCGAAGCGGTGAATTCGAGTGATGTTGCAGAAGTGTTACAGAGGTTACAGAGACGATCTTAGAGATGATATGGATTTGAGGTTGGAAGCTAATCTCAGGATCAAATGTGACACCAACACTGTGAATAGACTGGCTTAATCTCTGACTGTTGCCAGGGAAAGGGTTGGAATCAGTAGCTGGGAATGGAGTTTGGTTTGGGGACCAAAAACAATAGATTCAGTCTTTTCGATATTTAATTGGGGGAAATTTCTGCTCATCCAGTACTGCATGAACGATAAGCACTCTGATAATTTAGCAACAGTGGAGGTGTTCAGGGAGGTAGTGTTGTGGTAGAGCTGGGTGTCATCAGTGTACGTGTGAAAACTAACATTGTACCTTCAGCAAGGGGCATCATGTAGATGAGAGGTAGGGGAAGCCCAAGGATTGATCCTAGGGAAGCACCAGAGGAAACGATGCGAGAGCAGGAAGAGAAGCTATTGCAATTGATTCTCTAGCTACAATTAAATAGATAAGAATGGAACCATCTGAGAGCAGTCCCACCTAGCTGGTTGACAGCGCAGAAGTGTTGGAGGAGGATGGTGTGGTCAACCATGTCAAAGGCTGCAGACAGATTGAGAAGGATAAAGAGAGAAAGTTTACCTTTTTCACAGTCACTTATGATATCATTTGAGACTTTGATAAGAGCCATTTCAATACTGTGACAGGGGCAGAAACCTGATCAGAGGGTTTCAAACATGGAGTTCTGGGAAAGATGGGAACAGCTTTTGGAGGTACAACACATTCAAGGATTTAAAGAGGAAAGGGAGATTGGAGGTGGGACGGTAGTTTGCAAGGATGGGGTGGGTGGGGTGGTGGGGTGGTCAAAGAGAGAGGTGATGAGAGCAGATGTAAAGGAGGGAGGGACAACACCTGACAAGATAAAACTGTTTACATGCGGGCCAGGAGGGGAAGTTGGGTAATCAGCAGGTTAGTGGGAATAGGATCAAGGGAACAGGAAGTGGATCTCATGGATGACATGAGCTTAGAGAGGGCATGAGGGCAGATAGGAGAGAAACTGGTGAAAGATGTGAGTTCAGGCCTAAGGCAAGGAGGAGTATTAAAGAAAATTTGGCCAGATGGGCTTGTGGAAGGGAGGGACAAGCCAGAAGCAGCTAATTGAATTGTCTCAGTCTTAGTGACAAAGAAGTCCATGAACTCCTTACACTTGTGGTTGTTGTCATCCTGACTATCACCTTACAAACCACATAGAAATGCAAAATACTGGCAGACACTGAAGATCTGAATTGAAAACACAAAATGCTGGAAATATTCAGCAGGCCTGGCAGCATCTATGGAGAGAGAAATAGGTTAACATTTCAGGCCAATGACCTTCCATCAGAACTGTTCTGGTAGGATATTTCCAGCATTTTCTGTTCTTAATTTATGAGGAAAGTATTTAAAGAACACACCTGCCCATATTCTGTGCAAATAACAGGTGGTGAGTAGATGCCCTCTAGCAGTGACTGGGTGGAGAATGTGAATAGATGGTTGCCAATCATATCTGTGACAGTGCTTTGTCATAAAGTAGCACTGCCTGCATGACTGCAGGTGCCAACTCCAAAAACAATGAGCCCACAGTGATTCCACTATGGGAGGCTCTTAGCACTGATAAAATCACATCAGGGGACATTCATAATTCAAAGGGGGACTAAATGACAGAAAATGGCAAAATAAGCAAACTAAAATTTATTTCATGGTTATCTGCAAATTAAGAGAATTAAGATAAAAGGCAGTTTGTCTTAAGAAACTAATGGCTCCTTAGTGTACTGGCAGATAGTTTCACCATAATTCGAATGATTGGTGTGGCCATTATATCACACCTGCTGTTAAATTAACATTGAAGTTCAAAATTGAAAGCTTTCTTCCACTCGCCCCAAATTTTTCTAAATCAGTTTGCCAGCCAAATTTTCACCTACTGCAGCTTGAAACGTATACCCTCACCCACCCACCCACTCCAACCTACACATCACATGCCCTTGTCCCTATGCCTGAGTTTAAGCAGAGTTTGTCGATTGGTCTGTTCCTGCCTGATTAAGGACCATAGATTATTAATCTCTTCTTTTAAGATAGCATATGGCAAAAGGCATTCCTTACAAAAATATAGCTCCTGTAATAAGTTTTTATAAGGACTTGATTAAGTAACAAAAGGAAAATGAACACACACTGAGATACTAAAACACCTGAACAAAAAGTAAAACTGTGGGCAAATGGAGTGCAGCCAACTAACTGAATGAAGACTTGGAGTGTGGTGAGAGGGGAGTTTTAAGTGTGAATTTGCTTCTTAAATTTTGCTCTTAAAATCAAATCTAGTCTGTAATTAGCAGTAACTGGAAAGTACTGTATAAGCAGGCTAAGTTCTTTCTTTCTTGCAGTTTAGACAGGGTAAACTCACCCTCAGCTGTAGGAGCTGAGTAGTTAATTAGCTAACTAGTCGAATCTGGTTACTGTAGTCCCAGTTCAGTTTACTATAAATTCAGGGTTCTTTACTGCAGTCTTGGTAAATGGAGTGCAGTTGACAAACTGAGTGAAGATTTGGAGTTTGGTGGGAGGGGAGTAGGTGTTGTTTGTTTCCCTTTTCTATTTTTCTCACCCCATAGAAATTACTCTTTGCTCTACTACAGGGTGAATATCTGGCAAGTTGGTAAGTTCTATTCTATCCCTGAGCTTTAAAATAGTTCATAATTTGGTAGAAATATATAAGAAAGCAACATTGAATAAGTGATTAATATAATTAAGAAATCATTTAAAACACATTAAGAATGGCAGGATAAGTGATGTGCCAAGGCTGCAGCATGTGGGAGCTCTTGGATAACATTGTGATCCAGGACAAACACATCTGCAGTAAGTGTTTGTGGCTTGAGGAACTCTGGCTCAGAGTCATTGAGCTGGAGGTTGAGCTGCAGACTCTGTGACAAGCCAGGGAGGGGGAAAGTTACCTGGATGCTTTATACCAGGAGGCAGTCACACCACTTAGGATAGGGTCTTTTGATCTGGTCAGTGGCCAGGGACAGGAGGGTGTGACTGTGAGTGAGGCAGCTAAGGGAATTCAGAGGGCAGGAATGCAGGAATGCAGGAATGGGAGCCTCTGCAATTGTCCAGGTTTGATCTTCTCTCAGCTTGTTTGGAGGAGATTGGGGTCTGCAGGGTGGATGAACAAACTGACCATGGCACAGTGGTACAAGAAGCCATCCAAGTGAGGGGAGCAAAAAGGAATATAGTGGTAGCAGGGGACAGTATACCAAGGTGGATTAACACTGTTCTCCGTATAGCAAAGAGCAAGAGACCAGATGGCTTTGTTGCCTGCCTGGTGCCAGGGTTCAGGACATCTGCTCAGGGGTGGAGAGAAACTTGCAGTGGGAGGAGGAGGATCCAGTGGTCGGGGTCCATGTAGGTACCAACAGTATAGGCAGGGTGAGGAAGGAGGCTCTGCATAGTTAGTATGACATGCTAGGCACCAAACTAAGAAACAGAACCTCAAAGGTAATATTTTCTGGATTATTACTTGAGCCATGTGCAAATTGGCATAGGACAAATAAGATTAGCGAAATGAATGCGTGGCTCAAAAACTGGTGTGGGAGAAGTGGGTTCCAGGTTGTGGGGCACTGGCACCAGTATTGGGGAAAGTGGGATCTGGACTGCTGGGATGGACTATATCTGAACCATGTTGAGGCTGGGTGTCCTTGTGAACTGCCTAACTAGGGAAGTAGGTTTTTAAACTGAATAGTAGGGGCAAGGGATCAAATTTGGGAAGATGTGGTAAACCAATGAGTAGAGACAAGGTGAAAGAGACAAGTATTAATATGGGAAATGATAAGCAGACTATGATAGGAAGGGACAGAGAGTACAAATCTAAGATTAAATCAGCAGATAAGGCTATATGCTACAAAAATAAAAGGACAAAACTAAAGGTTCTGTATCTAAACATGCATAGCATTCAAAACAAAACAGATGAACTGATAGCGCAAATAGAAATAAATAAGATTGATTTGATATCCTACAGCCATGTTTCTGTAATGGCTAACATAGATTGGGACCTGAATATTGAAGGGTACATAACATTTAGGAAGGGCAGGAAGTTAGGTAAAGGTGGAGGGGTGGCTCTGTTAATTAATGATGGTATTAGCACATTTGAGGGGGATGACCTAAATTCAGGAAACCAGGGTGTTGAAGTGGTTTGGGTTGAGATGAGGAATGATAAAGGCATTAGCCACTTGTGGAAGTGATGTTCAGTCCTCCTAATTGTAACCATACAGTAGAACGGGGTATAAAAGAAGATGTAATGGGCAGGAGTCCTCTCCCCGTTCAACGGATCCTTTTATCCACCTCCAATATTCTCCCTCCATGTGGACCCCTCCCTCTGGATTCTTACCTTCTCTTGATCTTTTCATTGAGAACTGTTGGCGCGACATTAGTCGTCTCAATTTCTCTGCTCCTCTCACCCATTCTAATCTGTCTCTCTCTGAACTTACTGCACTCCGTTCTCTCAGGTCCAACCCCAACATTGTCATCAAACCTGCTGACAAGGGTGGTGCTGTTGTTGTCTGGCGCACTGACCTCTACCTTGAGGAGGCTGAGCGTCAACTCGCAGACACTTTCTCCTACCTCTCCCTGGACCATGACCCCACCACTGAACATCAAGCCATTGTTTCCAGGACTGTCACTGACCTCATCTCCTCTGGAGATCTTCCTCCCACAGCTTCCAACCTGATAGTCGCCCAACCTCGGACAGCCCGCTTCTACCTCCTACCCAAAATCCACAAACAGAACTGTCCCGGTAGACCGATCGTGTCAGCTTGCCCCTGTCCCACGGAACTCATTTCTCATTATCTTGACTCCCTTCTCTCTCCCCTTGTCCAGTCCCTTCCCAACTACATCTGTGATTCCTCTGACACCTTACGTCAGGTCAACAATTTCCAGTTCCCTGGCCCCAACCGCTTCCTCTTCACCATGGACGTCCAATCCCTCTACACCTCCATCCCCCACCAGGATGGTCTGAGGGCCCTTAGCTTCTTCCTCGAACAGAGGCCCAAACAATCCCCATCCACCACTACTCTCCTCCGTCTGGCTGAACTTGTTCTCACACTGAACAATTTCTCCTTCAACTCCTCTCACTTCCTCCAAATAAAAGGTGTGTCTATGGGTACCCGCATGGGCCCCAGCTATGCCTGTCTCTTTAAGGGGTATGTGGAACATTCCTTGTTCCAGCCCTACGCCGGCCCCCTTCCACAACTCTTTCTCCGGTACATCGATGATTACTTTGGTGCCACTTCATGCTCTCGTCGGGACTTGGAAAAATTTATTAATTTTGCTTCCAATCTCCACTCCTCCATCATTTTCACATGGTCCATCTCTGACACTTCCCTTCCCTTCCTTGACCTCTCTGTCTCAATCTCTGGTGATAGACTGTCCACCAATATCCATTACAAGCCTACCGACTCCCACAGCTACCTCAACTACAGCTCCTCACACGCCGCTTCCTGTAAGGACTCCATTCCATTCTCTCAGTTCCTTCGCCTCCATTGCATCTGTTCTGATGATGCTACCTTCAAAAACAGTTCCTCTGACATGTCCTCCTTCTTCCTTAACCGAGGTTTTCCACCCATGGTCGTTGACAGGGCCCTCAACCGTGTCCAGCCCATCTCCCGCGCATCCGCCCTCATGCCTTCTCCTCCCTCCCAGAAACACGATAGGGTACCCCTTGTCCTCACTTATCACCCCACCAGCCTCTGCATATTCAAAGGATCATCCTCTGCCATTTCCGCCATCTCCAGCATGATGCCACCACCAAACACATCTTCCCTTCACCCCTCCTGGTGGCATTCCATAGGGATCGTTCCCTCCAAGACACCCTGGTCCACTCCTCCATCACCCCCTACTCCTCAACCCCCACCTATGGCACCTCCCCATGCCCACACAAAAGATGCAACACCTGCCCCTTCACTTCCTCTCTCCTCACCATCCAAGGGCCCAAACACTCCTTTCAAGTGAAGCAGCATTTCACTTGCATTTCCCCCAACTTAGTCTACTGCATTCATTGTTCCCAATGTGGTCTCCTCTACATTGGAGAGACCAAACGTAAACTGGGCGACCGCTTTGCAGAACACCTGCAGTCTGTCCGCAAGAATGACCCAAACCTCCCTGTCGCTTGCCATTTTAACACTCCACCCTGCTCCCTTGCCCACATGTCTGTCCTTGGCTTGCTGCATTGTTCCAGTAAAGCCCAACGCAAACTGGAGGAACAGCACCTCATCTTCCGACTTTACGGCCTTCCGGACTGAATATTGAATTCAATAACTTTAGATCTTGAACTCCCTCCTCCATCCCCACCCCCTTTCCATTTCTTCCCCCTTCCTTTTTTTTTCCAATAATTTATATAGATTTTCCTTTTCCCACCTATTTCCATTATTTTTTTAATCTTTTATGCCCTGCTAGCCTTTCCACCCCACCCCCACTACAGCCCTACCATCCATTCTTAATTAGCACATTCGTTTAGATAATATCACCACCATCAACACCTCTGTGTTCTTTTGTTCTTTTGTCTGTGACAACTTTTGATTATCTGCTCCTATCACCACTTGCTTGTCCCTACAACCATACCACCCCCCCCAACTTCTCTCCATCTCCCCCCCACCCCACCTTAAACCAGCTTATAACTCACCCCTTTCCTAAGATTCACTCAGTTCTGTTGAAGGGTCATGAGGACTCGAAACGTCAACTCTTTTCTTCTCTGCCGATGCTGCCAGACATGCTGAGTTTTTCCAGGTAATTCTGTTTTTGTTTAAGATATAATGGGAGTTTGTCAGAACAATACAGCAATAGTCATGGGGGGTTTTAATCTACATATATGCTGGAAAAATCAGATGGACAAAGGTAGTGTAGATGAAGAGTTCATAGAATGTTTTCGGGATAGTTTCTTAGAACAGCATATTATGCAGCCAACCACAGAGCAGGGTATACTAGACTGGGGAAGAATTTTACGGTCGGCGAGGGGAGGGCAGGGCCCACTTGCCTATGTGTAAAATATGTGTAAAATGACGCGCGGTGATGTCTGGCGGGCATCTCAATGTTGCTGCACATCATTTAGATTGTCAATTTGGGGGGCACGCAGCCGTGTCAGCTGCATGCCTGCCGAACTGTCAAAGGCCTATTAGGGCCATTAAGAAAGTAATTAAAGCTATTAAGAATGCTGCCCGTCCAACCTTAAGCTTGATGGGCAGGCAAAGAGCCCAGGCAGCCTTCACATTTTTCGTGAAATCTCATCCACGGGCGGGATGAGGTTTCATGAAGGGTGTATTAATTAAAAATTTTTGAAAAAATTAATGGACATGTCCCAGCTCATGTGACAGTCTCAAATGAGGAGACATGTCCTTAATTTTTTTTTCCCATTTATTAAATTTTTCAGAACTTACACTAATCTCCCTGAGGCACCTCCGTAAAATGGCGGCATGCACTTGATTGGGGACGCTCACAACCCCCCAGTGGGGGAAAATTCAGCCCCTGGTATTGAGCAACAAGATAGGATTAATTGATAACCTCCTAGCGAAGGTACACCTAGGTGGCAATAATCATAATACGATTGAATTTTACATTCATTTTAAGGGAGAAACAAGTGTGTCCAAGACTAGCATTTTAAACTTAAATAAGGGCAATTATGAGGGCATGAAAGCAGAGCTAGCTAAAATGAATTGGCAAATGAGGTTAAGGGATATGTCAATAGAAGTTCAGTGGCAGACATTTAAAGGGATATTTCAGAATACACAGGATATATACATCCCAATGAGAGAAAAATTCCAAGGGGAGGGCCCACCATCTGTGGTTACCTAAATAAGTTAAATACAGTATCAAACTTAAAGAAAAAGCATATAATTACGCAAAGACAGGCAAGTCAGAAGATTGGAAAGAATATAAAGAACAGCAAAGAATGATGAAAAGATTAAGGCAAGAAAAATTAGATGTATAAGAGAAAGCTAGCTAATAATATAAAGATGGATAGTAAGAGTTTGTTTAGATACTTAAATAAGAAAAGAGTTAACAAAGTGAGTGTTGCTCCTATAAAGATTGCGTCTGGGGAATTGGTAATGGAAAGTAGGGAGATGGTGGATGAATTAAACAGGTATTTTGCTTTGGTCTTCACTATAGGGGACACAAGTAACATCCCAGAAATAGCTGTAATTCACGAAATGGAAGGGTGGGGGGAACTCGGAGATTACAATCACCAGGGAAGTGGTTTTGAGCAAACTGTTGGGGCTGTGGGCTGACAAATCCCCAGGATTGGATGGACTTCACCCTAAGAAGTGGCTAGTGAGATAGTTGATGCACTGGTTTTAATTTCCCAAAATTCCCTAGATTCGGGAAAGGTTCCATTAGACTGAAAAATAGTCACTGTAACCCCTTTATTCAATAAGGGAAGCAGATGGAAAGCAGTAAACTACAGGCCAGTTAGCCTAACAACTGTCAAGGGAAAATGTTAGAAGCTATTATTAAAGATGTTATTGCAGGGCACTTAGAAAAATTCAAGGCAATCAGGCAGAGTCAACATGGTTTTGTAAAAGGGAAGTCATGTTTCACCAATGTAGGAGTCACGTGCTGTGGATAAAGGGGACCCAGTGGATGTACAGTACTTAGATTTCCAGAAGGCATTTGATAAAGTGCCACATCAAAGGCTATTGCAGAAAAGAAAAGCTCATGGTGTAGGGGGTAACATATTGGCATGAATAGAAGATTGGTTAGCTAACAGGAAGCAGAATTGGCATGAATGGGTCTTTTTCTGGTTGGCAGTATGTGACGACTGTGTGCTACAGGGATCACTGCTGGGGCTTCAACTTTTTACCACTGATATAAGTCGATCATCAGTAAAGTAGTAATACAATATAAGGGGTCATCAAAAGTGCTATCAAGCGACACTTGCTTAGGAATAACCTGCTCACTGATGTCCAGTTTGTGTTCCACCAAGGCCACTCAGCTCCTGACCTCAATACAGCCTTGGTTCAAACATGGACAAAAGAACTGAACTCCCGAGGTGAGAGTGACTGCCATTGACATCAAGGCAGCAGTTGATGAAGGGTGGCATTAAGGAGCCCCAGCATGACTGGAGTAAATGGGAATCGTGGGAAAATTCCCTGCCGGTTGGAGTTATATCTAGCACAAAGGAAGATGGTTGTGGTTGTTGGTCAGTCATATCAGTTCCAGGACGTCACTGAAGGAGTTCCTCAGGAAAGTTTCCTTGCCCCACTATTCCTAAACTGCTTCAACAATGACCTTCCTTGCATCATAAGGTCAGGAGTGGGGATGTTCGCTGATGATTGCATCATGTTCAGAATTATTCACGACTCCTCAGATACAGAAGCAGTCTGTGCCCATATGCAGCAAGACTTGGACAATATCCAGGTTTGGGCTGACAAGTGGCAAGTAACATTCACACCACAAAAGTGCCAGCCAATGACCATCTCTAACCAGAGAGAATCTAACCATTGCCCCTTGACATTCAATGGCATTAGCATCACTGAATCCCCCACTATCAACATCTTGGGGATTACCATTGACCAGTAACTGAACTGGACTAGCCATATAAATACTCTGGCTACATGAGCAGGTCAGGGGCCAGGAATCCTGTGATGAGCAACTCACCTCCTGAATCCCCAAAACTTGTCTGCCATCTACAAGGCACAAGTCAGGAGTGTGATGGAATACACTCCGCTGGCCAGGATGAATGCAGCTCCCACAACACTCGAAGCTTGACACCAGTGCCATTGAATGTCAAGGGGTGATGGTTAGATTCTCTCTAGTTGGAGATGGTTATTGCCTGGCACTTGTGTGGCACGAATGTTACTTGACACCATCCAGGACAAAGCAGCCTGCTTGATTGGCACCACATCCACAAACATTCAACTCCCTTCACAAGGTGCACTGCAGGAATTCACCAATGCTCCTTAGGCAGCACCTTTCAAACCTATGACCACTTCCATCTAGAAGGACAAGGGCAGCAGATAAGTGGGAATATCACCACGTGGCAATTCCCCTCCAAGTCACTCACCATCCTGACTTGGAAATATATTCACTGTCACTGGGTCAAAATCCTGGAACTCCCTTTCTAACAGCACTGTGGGTGTACCTACACATGGACTGCTGTGGTTCAGGAAGGCAGCTTGCCACCACCTTCTCAAGGGCAATTATGTATGGGCAATAAATGCTAGCCCAGCCAGCGAAGCCCACATCCCGTGAATTAATTTGGAAAAAAAAATGACTTGGATGAAGGGATTGATGGAATAATGACTAAATTTGCTGAGCACAAAGATAGGTAGGAAAGTAAATTGTTAAGAGGATGTAAGGAAGCTACAAAGTGACAGGATAGATTAAGTGAGTTGACAAAGATCTGGCAAATGGAATATAATGTGGGCAAATGTGAAATTGTTAATTTTGGCAGGAAGAATAAAAAAGAAGCTTATTATCTAAATGGTGAGAAATTGCAGAGCTCAGATTCAGAAGGATCTGGGTATCCTGGCTCATGAATCACAAAAGGTTAGTGTGGTGGTACAATAGGTGCTTAGGGAAGCTAATTGAATGTTATCATTCATTGTGAGGGGAATTGATTACAAAAGTAGGGTGGCTATGCTTCAGTTATACAGGGCACTGGTGAGACTACATCTAGAATACTGTGTCCAGTACTGGTCTCCTTATTTAAAGAAATATTTAAATGTGCTAGAAGCAGTTCAGAGGTTTACCAGGCTAATAGCAAGAAGGGGCAGGTTGTCTTATGATGCAAGGCTGAATAGATTGTATTCACGAATTTAGAAGAGTAAGAGGTGACTTAATTGAAACCTTTAAGATCCTGAGGGGTCTTAACAGGGTAGATGTGGAGAGGATGTTTCCTCTTGTGGGAGAATCGAGAACTAGGGGGTCACTGTTTTAAATTAAGGGGTTGCTCATTTAAGACAGATGAGAAAATTTTTCTCCCGGGGGCTGAGTCTTTGGAACTCTCTTCCTCAAAAGGCGGTGGAAGTAGAGTCTTTGGGCAGGATTTTCCCCTTGTGTGGTGGGCGGGCCTGGGAACGGCTGCAAGACAGAACGCTGCCCGTAATCGGGCTCCAACCACGATTTCACACTAGCTGGCCAATTAACAGCCAGCCAGTGTAAAAATTGCACTAAGAGCCTCAGCGCTGCTGGGGCGGTGGAGGGAGGAGCGCTGAAGTCTGCACATGCACGGGGGAGCGTGCACTGAAAGCTCCCTGGGGGCACAGAGCCGCCTCATGGAGCTGAAGAATTTTAAATACAAAAAACCATTTTACAAATGTTATAAACATGTCCCCATGTGTGACTCAGTTACATGAAGAGGGACATGTAAAAAATGGTTTTAAAAAAAATTATTTTTTTTAGTAACCGTTGGAATCCTCATTCGTAAAAAATGTAAAGGCCGCCTGGCCTATTCGCTGCCTGCCAACTGAACGGTTGAGTGGGCAGCAAAAAATACCATTTAATTAGTTGCTTAAGGGCTTTAATCGACCTATGAATTGATGGTGGGTGCACGGCTGCCTCTCGCGTGTGCCTGCCGACCAAAAGATTGCGAGAGTGCGCGATGACATCGGGCCGCTCGCCTAACGTCATCGTGCACTATTTTGCACTCTTTCGGGTCGGGTGTCGTGTGCCCACCTGCAGGAAGAAAAATTCTGCCCTTTGAACATTTTTAAGGCAGAGCTAGATAGATTTTTGGTTAACAAGGGGGTGATAGGTTATCGGGGGTAGGCAGGAATGTGGGGTTGAAGTTACATTCAGATCAGCCATGACCTTATTGAATGGCAGAGCAGGCTCGAGGGGCTGAGTGGCCTACTCCTGCTCCTAACTCGTATGTTTGCAACTAATTTACAACTCTGGGGAAGAAAAGAAAATAATTTAACATTTTCATACCTTTTAACCTATACGAAATCACCTGTGCAAATATCCTCACAATTGCAAGTCAGGTTTAAATCTGTCACTGGGCAGGAAGCCAGCATTGCACAGACATGGGAGATGCAGAAAATACTGTTGAGTGGAGATGATATACCTCAAAGTCTGCTCCAGATAACTAAATTTAAGTATTTGCTCAGTTTCTGTCTTTTGTAAATGCCAGCATGTTGAACAAGTAGGTGAATAGGCACATCTGAGGTGTCATCAAAACATAAGCTCATTTGCCTGTGCAGCCCCCATGTCACTATTGACTCACTCTCCCCTGTCTGATGGCATTAAAGGTATTAATCTTCAAAGAATGGCCCCTTCTCTGCATGTTGATGTGAATATGCTCAAAGAAGAAACCTTTTCATTACTTTGTGTAGCTGCCAAGCTTTGTTTGAAATACGAAGAGCTACATTTATCTACATGACAGAAGTTTTTTTAAAATTAAATGAAAGGGAGAATATCATTATTACAGATCCTTGGAGATTATACCCATGTGTCTGCAGTGAGCTTAGAAGCACAATAGTGACAGTGAACTGATCTATTCATAGTCTGGCCTATAGCTCAGTGTCACTAGTTCCATCGTTGCTTTTAGTTTTTCGAACTTTCCATGTCCAGTTTAATCATTTAATGTATTTAAAGGAGTTACAAGCTCACATCTGACTCAGTGTTCTAAACTACTAGAATCAATGTGCTGCAATATTTTCCAGCTTAAGGGTTGGTTTATTTCAGAAACTATATATCTGACACATTTCTAATTAGAGATATAACCAATCAACTTTTAAGTCAAAACAGCAAATGCTTATAATAGACACCCAGGCCATTGTTATCCAGCAAAGTCAAAAAATAGGTTAATCTTTAGCAGACGTGAGAAGTAGAACACTGGAACTGAAGAGGCTAGGGAAGAACAAAGATGCCTTAACTTAATTTGGTTCAGGCTGGCTCTCAGAGGAGCTACCTATGAATTCCAGTCACAGAATCACAGAATCACAGTGAAGAAGAGGCCCTTCGGCCCATCAAGTCTGCACCGACATGTGAGAAACACCTGACCTACCTACCTAATCCCATTTACCAGCACTTGGCCCATAGTCTCCGAGCTTCATATAGGAAAGTGGAGTTGGTCTTGATATGACACAGCGATGGAAAATGCTAAGCTGTTCAAATCCCAGAGGGAAACTTGAAACAACTGTTTTGCAATTTGCATTTTGATTTTGGGATGCATGTCTTGAATTCAGAAATGAGTCTACTGATTTAGAAGTTTTTCATAAAACTAAATTAAACATTTATTAATGAAAGAAAAGGTTTTCAGAACATATATGGGTCTACAAATTACTACTATGATAACTCCTAGCTCCCCTAATTAATCTAACTCCCAGTTACACCTCTGTTAAGGCAACAGTAAAAACAAAATAGATTTTAACAGACCAGGGCAAAGTATACGATACCTTGGACAGGAATATTCACAGTGAGTTCTCTTAGCTTCGGTCCCTACAGGCAGCAGCTTGGTACACAGAGGCTGGAGGCTTTTCACACTTGTTAGATCTAAGAATTCCCTCTTCCCTTGCACATAAGCTCACCTCCTTTTATACATGTTTCTCCCTCTTTAATGTAAATCTCATTGTTTCAGTATGTATTTGGACTTTACCTTTCTAATAATTAAAAATTTTCATCGTACCAATTTTATCAATAAGCTTTGGGAAACATAAACACACTGTTTAGCTTTTTCTGGCTAAGTGTAACATTTCACCGTCTCTTTGAAATTCACCACTACTCTGGTTTATCTCAAAGCAAATTTTCCTTTTACACTTCATCCTAAAACTTCAGCCATGTTTATTTATTTGGCATTTCAAACCTGGCTTCTCTTCTGATACATCAAAGTCTTCAGATCAGCTGTCTTTAATTCAATTAAGTCCCACACACATGCTATCCATATCCCACAATTCCTACTTTACAATGAATCCCAATAACCTTATAAAAATTATTATATTTTCATGACAGTCTTAAAATAATTTGGCCATTGAAACATGAATATACTGTCTTGTCCATGTTTACATCCATCCTGTGGCACTGTCAGCCTTTGTGTACTTTGAACATGCAACAAATGGTTCTGCTAGAAAATCTGTTGCTGATGCAACCTTTTCTATCAGCATGGTTAATGCTTATTTACATCATGACCACTGAACCACAGATATTTACAGGACTGAAGAAGCCCATTGTGTTTATGTAGAAACTTCCACATAGAATCACCTCAATGTGTAAAAGGGAGATCCTTGTACAGGTAGCAGGTCAAGAAATTTAGGAAAAATAATAGTCTGCACAGCTATTGGATGAATGCAGACCAGTTGGGATACTTGTGGGAGTAGCATCAAATGTGAAGAATCTCCACCTCAGAAATTGACACTTCTGCATTATAAAAGCACCTCAACAAACGAATAGCATGACTACAGAAACCCTAATGCTCAACTCAAAAACAGCAACAGCACCTTGTATTTATATAACATCTTTGATGCAGATAAACATCCCAAGGTGTAATCTTAAAATGGGTAGGAAACCAAAGAAGGCCAACAAGGCCAATAAGAGCAATGACAAAAAAGCTTGAGTTTCAAGGACAATCTGAAAGAGAGGGAAATAATGCTCCGCAGCATTTGTAATTCCTTAGGCAATGAAGCAGTTTGCATTCACCAAGACCTTGGTCAACATCCAGGCTTGGGCTGATAAGTAACAAGCAAGATTCACAGTACAAAAGTGCCAGGCAATGAATGGCTCCAATAAAAAAAAACCTAATCATCACCCCTTGACTTTCAATCGCATTACCATCACTGAGTTTCCCCAACTTCAACACCCTTACTATTGACTATAAGCTGCAATAGACCAGCCAAGTATATGCTACGACTACTAGAACAGATGAGAGGCTGAGTACTCTACAGTGTGTGGTTCATTCCATGAATCTTGAATCTCAAAGCATCTCTATTACCTATAAAAGTCAAATCGAGAGTGTGATGGAATATTTTCACTTGCTTGGATGAGTGCAGATTCAGCAACATGGCTCGACACCATTCAGAACATAGTAGTCCACTTAATTGACAAACATCCAACCATCTTAAACATGCACTTCCTCCATCGCCAGCGTATCATGGCTTTGATGTGTACGATCCATGTGTACTGTAGGATACACTGCAGTGATTCACCAGGACTTCTTTTGCAGTACTTCTCCAAGCCACAACCTTCAGCACCAGAAGGACAAAAGCAGCAGGTCCATTGGAACACCATAGTTTATAGTTTCCCTCCAAGTTGCACAGCACCCTGACTTGGACATATATCATTGTTCCTTCATTATTGCTGGCTGAAAAACATGGAATTTCCACCACACACACCTAACAGCATTGTAGGTTACCTTTATACAGACTGTTCAAGAAGAAGGCTCAACACCACTTTATCAACTAGAGATAGTCAATAAATCAAAAACAAAATACTGCAGATTCTGGAAGTACTCAGCAGGAATGGCAGCATCTGTGGAGAGAGAAAAACAGAGTTACCACTTCAGGTTGATGACATCCCGAGAATAAATTAAAACAAAGGATTGGGGAATGATAAGATCTGAGACAGTTGAAGGAATGTGGACGTCTCCAGAAGAGAGATCAGCAATGGTGTGGTAGATTATGGTTTAGTGGGTGATAATGAAGTCATGGTCAGTAGAAAAGTTAAGCAGATGTAATTCAGCATCAGCTAGGTAGGGGGTCCTTGCACCTCAATATCGCTAACCTTGAGGACAAGTTTGATGACACAGTGTAAGTTTGAAATCAAGGAACTACAAATTCAGTCAGTTAGAGGATTAAGGAAGCACAAATGGCTGATATTGAACTTGCAGTTCTCAATGGAAAATCAGGAGAAGGCCAACAGCCAGAGGGAATTACAGGAGAATTTTTGTTTAAGTAAAACTGGCTGTGAATTGCCTTTAATTTTTCAACATCAAGTTTGAAATTGAGTAGGAAGTCACTGTTCACATTGATCCACCCTACTTACCATATAATGGTGAAAGGAACATCAAGCCAAAACATAGATTGACACAGATTCCAGGAGGAGGCCAGACCTGATTATTAGTTCACGAACGATAGGCAAACTGTTGCCCTAAAAATTAAGGCTATTTCATGTTATACTTCCTAAAATGGACCAAAACCTGTCATTTTAATATTTTAATATTTTATTTTCTTAATGCTTTAAAACCCAAAGAGCTTAATTGAGTTTGGTCATTTACGTAAAACAAAAAGAAAGATTTGCATTTAAATAGCGCCTTTCACAACCACCAGTCATCCCAAACTACTTTACAGACAATGAAGTATTTTTTTTGGAAAGATAATCACTGTTGTAATGTAGGAAATACAGCAGCTGATTTGCACACCAAAAACTCCCACAAACAGCAGCGTGGCAATGACCAGATAATCTGCTATTTTTTTGTGATGCTGAATGAGGGATAAATATTGGCCAGGACACTGGGCATAGCTCCCCTCTCTTCTTCAAAATAATGCCATGGGGTCTTTTACTTTGACCTGAGAGGGCAGACTGGCCTCAATTTAATGTCTCATCTGAAAACAGCACTTCTGACAGTGCAGCAGTCCTTCAATATTGCACAGGAGTGTCTGTTTAAGTTGTAGCAGTCAAGTCCTATAGTAGGACGTAAACCCACAATATTCTAATTCAAGTGTGCTACCAACTGAGCCACAGTTGACACATAAGGGTAATTGCTAACGATGTGGGATAATTATTTGCATACGTCGCCGTGAGATTGATTGCTGACCATGAATTTACAAATTGCAATCTCCAGATAACTTTGGCAAACTAACTTCTGGGACAGAAATTCCACACTATTGGGCGGGGGGGGTTTGTGTGTGGGCAGGCACAAACCCGATTGGCCCCCCCAATCGGGGCCTTGCGCCATTTTGCGTGGGCGGGCCAATTAAGGCCCGCCCAGCATGACGGACACCCGGAAGCGCTGTGCGCTCCCTGTGTGGGCTGGGGGTGGGGGGGATTCCCTGAGTTATGTGCGCGAAAGAGCACAGAAATCTCCTACAGGCACGGCGGTGCCTCAGGGAGATTACTTTCACTTATGAAATATTGAAGAAAGGTTTAAAAAAAAATTTTAAGGACATGTCCCCTCATGTGAAACTGTCACATGATCTGGGACATGTCCATGAATTTTTTTCAAAAATTTTTATTTAATTAATAAACCCTTCATGAAACCTCATCCCGCCCGTGGATGAGGTTTCATGAAAAATGTGAAGGCCGCCTGGGCTCTTCGCCTGCCCGCCAACCTTAAGGTTGGATGGGCAGCATTCTTGACAATTTTAATTACTTTCTTAATGGCCTTAAAGGCCGAACTGACAATCTAAATGACACGTGGTGACGTTGGGACGCGTGCCCGATGTCATTGTGCATCATTTTACGTGTCAGCGGACAGGCCCCTCCCCCGCTCGCCGACCCGTAAATTCTTCCCATGGTTTTACACACAAGGGCCTGAATTTTTTGGATGGCGGGGTCTCCTTCCCTGCCATCAAAAATTCAGCAGGGAATACGTCCTCACCAACTCCGAGTGTCCTGCAGCCATTTCACGCTCGAGTGAACATCAGTTGGCTGCAGGCGGGACCTCTGCCCCTCACTTGGGAGGCAGTCCCACCTTAGAGAACTGCCGGCCAATCAGATTGTCTGGCAGCTCTCCAGTCCCTGCAGTGAAAAGAGCTGCAGTGGGCTGAAGAGGAAGTTCAGAAAGATGCCTAAGTACCAGGACCAGAGGACAAAGTAAGCTTAAGGAGTCCCAGGGCAGGGAGGGTAGGGAAGGGGCGGGGTATGGGGGCGCAAAGTGGGTGATCGGGGTGTCGGGGAAAGGCCAGGTGGGGAGGAAGGTCGAATGGCCAGTGGACCTTAAGGGGGTGCCCACAATCAAAGAGGGCCTCTGATGGGGATGCCCCCCCGCCCCTCCCCCGCCACTTCCTGCCCAAGATCTAAGCCCCTTTTTCTTGGGCTTTCCCCATGCCTGGTAAATCCCCTCCACAGGCCTAAAAATTGGGTTTGGGCGGGAAATGGTCCTTAAGTGGTCAATAATTGGCTACTTAAGGGCTTCAATTACGGTAAGGGCGTGCAGCCTGTCCGAGGCCTTGCCCGCTCCAGCATAAAATTACTACAAGGTTGGGGTGGGCAGGAACTCAGAGGAAATCCCGTCCCTTCAATTTCACATTTCCCTCACCCCAACTACTAGCCCCATTCATCTCAGTTGATATGAGATTATCATAGCCTCTAAATTTGGCATAACTAACTCAGGATTTTGCAGCTTTCCCTTGCCTACCTATTGTTAGGAAATGGAGATAATTTAAGTAACTTATATGTGTATTTGGGTGTGTTAGGAATAAGGTTTATCCTTAAGCTTAATTTATATTTTTTCTATTTATGGGTTAAAAGCTGAAACCTGGGATCTAGTTTTATTTTTGAGTGGAGACAGCAGGTCTAATGCTGTTTGCATTTCTAATGAGATTTTTACAACTCTTGAAGGTGAGTTAAAGCCCACAGAGTAGAGGAAAAACTGTTCTGTTGCCTTGTAACAAGGGTCTAGAGAGGGGGGCCCTGTACACACACTTATGCACATGCAGACGCATACTCACGCACGCGCGTGCAGACACACACACGCACACACACGGCAGAATTTTATGTACTACGGATGTGCGCCTGATCCGAATCAGGCGTAAAATCGCACGAGATGACATTAGGTGAGCGTCCTGATGCCATCACGCACTCACGTGATATTTTGCTTGGCGGCCACATGCGAAAGCCGGAAGCGCATCCACCGACAAATAAGTGGGCAATGAAGCTCAATGGCGCAATTGTCTGTGATTTTTTTGTGGCCTTTACATTTTTCAGGAAACCTCATCCGAGGGTGGGATGAAATCTCCGTTAGGAAATAAAATAAAAACAAATATCTGGGAACAGCGTCTTTATGACGTAAGCTTTCAGGTTCTTGATTGTGATGCTTGGACATTACTTTACAGCTTTTTAGTGCTTCATTTCATTATTTGCAGGTCTGCAGCTCCCTGAAGCAGTTGCCTGCCTTCAGGGGGGTCTCTCGAAGCGCTCACCTGCGCCTGTGGTGACGTCGTCGCCCGCCCTCTTCCTGCCCTCACCTTGGCAACGCTGAGCTTTTCAGTGCATGTTTCACGCTGGCTAGCTGTTAACAGGCCAGCCAATGTGAAATCGTGGTCAGGGACCCGTTTCCCGGCTGTTCCTGGGACCACCAATTGCACGTGCCCAGTGAGGGGAAAAACTTAGGCCACACAGACAAAGCAAACTAAAGAAAAGCAGTATGAGTTCAGTTGGAAGCAGTTGCCTGCAGAAGCAGGCTCCAGAAACTAAAGAATAAAGCCCCCAAATCCAGGGGAGTGGAACAGGAAAGGTCCCAAGAGAACTGTCTAGTCAAAGGACAGGAATCTGCAAAAGGTCCTGTTCTGGGAAGTGAAAGTAAGGAGCAGAGAGGAAGGCTTCAAGCTCTGAACTTAAGGAGAAGAAAGCTGCAGGAAGCAGATTTAAAGCAAGAAACCAGAAGGTCCAAATGGACAGCTGAAGGTCTGTAACTCTTTGCTATGGGCATGTAAAGCAGTGGTGTTCTGTTAATAAGTCTTAGTCAGTGTGGGAGAGTACATGGAAGAAAACTTGGGTCACCACATGCATTCAAGGGAGGGGAACATCGGAAGGAGAGTTCGAAACCGTGCAGGTGGACCCTTGTGGAAGGCGTTTGGGAGAAGATTCCAAAGCAAGTTCTTGAAGCGTGGAAATTGGAAACCCTCATGTGAAAGACGGAGTTTAGTGAGACTGGTTGGCTCATGGTGTGACAAGCATCTGGGGGAAGTTGAGGAGAGACCCATAGAATCTATCTGTCACTTGTTTTCAGCGTGTGATGTGTCTGACCATAGGTTGCCTATTGGTTTACATGGACTGTGTACTTACTGTGAACATTAGAGTACAAGAAAGCTTTACTAACTTGTGTTATCCTTACAAATCTGTACGTTTCTGTAAAGGCATAGTTGTGGGTGAAGGAGTATTATAATATAATTAATCTTTTCTTGTTTAATAAATGTTTTATTCTTTCGTTAAAAATTCATCAGCTGACTTGTGACTCTGTTTAGTAGACATTCTCCACATATCTAAGCAAAAAATATAAGTTAGGATCAATCAAGTTGGGTTCCACCCTAAGATTTGGCTTGTCCAATAGTGACATCAGCTGGGATCATAGCACTATTGATTCACATGCACTAGCTAAGCGTATACTCAAGCCCCCTACTATAGTATTCGTTTTTCTAGAAGCTATGTGAAGGCCATTATATCCTGTCTTTCTGCTCTCCTTCTTGAGATATGCCAGATTTCACTGCATTCGTATCACCTCTAAAGAGCACACAGCATCACTTACTATCCCTGCTAAATGCCAATGCTTTCAATTGAGATTCATGGATACATGGTTGGAAAATGTCCCTTGCTCCCTATATCTTGAAAGCTACCTATCTGAGAAAACTGTCATGGATGAAGAGGTACACCACCAAATCCAACATGCTAGCTCAGCCTATGTTAAATGATATACAAGAATGTGATAATATTCCCAACACTGAACTCAAAATCTATCAAGCAGTCCTCTATGGTGCTGAAGTTTGGATATCTTATAAACACCATTTCAAGGTCCTAGGACAATATCATCACTGCTATCTTAGAAGGATCTTGCAAATCAAGTGGGAGGACAAAAGAACAAACATATCCTCCTCCAAGACACAAAAAAGGCAAGTTTAGAGGCTATGATAATCTTACGTTGGCTGAGATGTTTGGGACAAATAGCCAGAATCCTCAACTCAATACTGCCCAAAAAGGTGCTCTACTTGGAGCTATGCCAGGGAGCTTGTTCAAAAGGGGGGCCAAAGGAAACATTTCAAAGGCAGTCTCAAAGCCTCCATGAATGTCTGCTTTCATCTTTATTCATTCCATGGGATGTGGGTGTTGCTGGCTAGGCCAGCATTTATTGTCCATCTCTAATTGCCCTTGAGAAGGTGGTGGTGAGCTGCCTTCTTGAATTGCTGCAGTCCATGTGGTATAGGTACATCCACAGTCCTGTTAGGGAGGGAGTTTCAGGATTTTGACCTGGAGACAGTGAAGGAACTGTGATATATTTCCAAGTCAGAATGGTGCGTGGCTTGGAGGGAAACTTCCAGGTGGTGGTGTTCCCATGCATCTGCTGCCCTTGTTCTTCTAGATGGTAGTGATTCTGGTTTGGAAGATGCTGTCTGAGGAACCTTGGTGAGTTCCTGCAGTGCATCTTGTAGATGGTACACACTGCTGCCATTGTTTGTCGGTGTTGGAGGGAGTGAATATTTGTGGATGGGATGCCAATCAAGTGGGCTGCTTTGTCCTGGATGGTGTCAAGCTTCTTGAGTGTTATGGGGGCTGAACTCATCCAGGCAAGTTTTGAATATTCCATCACACTCCTGACTTATGTCTTGTAGATGGTGGACAGGCTTTGGTGAGTCAGAAGGTGAGTTACTCGCCATAGGATTCCTAGCCTCAGACCTGCTCTTGCAGGCACAGTATTTATATAGCTAGTCCAATTCAGGATGTTGATAATAGGGGATTCAGCGATGGCAATGCCATTGAATCTCAAGGGGCAATGGTTAGATTCATTCTTGTTGGAGATGGTCATTGCCTGGCACATGTGTGGCCCGAATGTTACTTGCCACTTGTCAGCCCAAGCTTGGATGTCCAAGTCTTGCTGAATTTGAACATGGGCTTCTTCAGTATCTGAGGAGTCGTGAATTGTACTGGACATTGTGGAATCATTAGCGAACATCCCCACTTCTGACATTATGATGGAGGGAAGGTCATTGATGAAGCAGCTGAAGATGGTTGGGCCTAGCACACTACCCTGAGGAACTCCTGCAGTGATGTCCTGGGACTGAGAGGATTGACCTCCAACAACCACAACCATATTCCCTTGTGCTTGGTATGACTCCAACCAGTGGAGAGTTTTCCCCCTGATTCCCATTGACTCCAGTTTTGCTAGGGCTCCTTGATGCAACACTCGGAATAATGCTGCCTTGATGTCAAGGACCAGACGCTCTCACCTCACCTCTGAAGTTCAGCTCTTTTATCCATGTTTGAACTAAGGCTGTAATGAGGTCAGGAACTGAGTGAAGCTGGCAAAACACAAACTAAGCATCAGTAAACAAGTTATTGCTAAGCAAGTGTCACTTGATAGCACTGTTGATAACCCCTTCCATTACTTTACTGATGATCGAGAGTAGACTGACAAGGCAATAATTGGCCGGGTTGGATTTATCCTGTTTTTTTGTGTACAGGACATACCTGGGCAATTTTCCACATAGCCAGGTAGATGCCAGTGTTGTTGTTGTAATGGAACAGCTTTGCTCAGGGCCTGGCAAGTTCTGGAGCACGTCTTCAGTACTTTATTAACACCAACACGTGGAAAGCAGATGCCCAATTGTGACCAAAATGGTGATTTTATCATCAAAAATGGTGTCAAGAATTTCCAGTCAACAAAGGCAACCAATAGAAGAGAAAAGCGAGCAAGATGGAAAGAGAGGGCTAGCTGCTCAAGCCAAATATTCTCCACTACCTCTACCGGCTGACAACTGATGTTCTCACTGTGAAAGAGCCTGTACGGCTAAGATGATGCTTAGTTTGCATCTGTGAACATACAATCAACACTGTCATCTCACTTCCATCCAGCTGTCTGTAAGAAACAATCACCCTTGATGCATGGGATTTCCGATAGATTACTGTGCATGGGACACTCAAGATAGCTGTACAGCTGCACATATATGCACCTCAGAGAGAACATTTCCCCTGAACATTTCCATCACACTCCTGACTTGTATCTTGTGGATGGTGGACAGGTTTTGGGGAGTCAGGAGGTGAGTTACTCGTCGCAAGATTCCTAACCTCTGACCTGCTCTTGTAGCCACAACATTCATATGGCTAGTATAGTTCAGTCAATGGTAACGACCAGGATGTTGATAGTAGGGGTTTCAGTGATGGTAATGCCATTGAATATAAAGGGGCGATGGTTGGATTTTCTCTTGCTGGAGATGGTCAATACCTGGCACTTGTGTGGTGTGAATATCACTATGCTTCACAAATCTGAACTACAAAGGGGTATTCTCATGGGGGCTGTTGAGAAGAAAGGTTCACAAATGCAAGGGGACCACTAAGAGGCTGACATTTACAGATGCTCCCCAAAGAGGACAGTACAGCTGTATTTTTGCAGTCCCTGTTATATTGGTGGTGCTGGTATAATTCTGACAGTATTTGTGTAATAGAATGACTGGGAAACACTACCTTGTTGGGACAATGTTACATAGAGTTGATCTTCAGACAACTTTTCTTGGTGGAAACATTTAACTTTATTTATAAGACAGCAGCGGTAACTACACATGTGCATCAATCTCCCTAAGTAAAGAAGAACTTTCATCTGTAGAGGTTCCCCGCTATGCTAACACATTGGTTTGCACAGATCATGTGGTCTTGCAACACAGGATCATTCTTAAAGCTACAGTCCTACATTTCCCAAAACTATAATTACTACATTCCTCCCCCTTTAACTTTTCTGTACATGTTGTATTTACAAGGATGTTTATCTCATAATATTACAATATTTACACAGGTCATGAAATTACAAGTTCAGTCTTTCCTGATCCATGTGGAACGTCATAGCTCCACAACTTCAGATTCTTTTGTAGGAAACACATTCTCTGGAACCACATTAACATCAGGTACCTCATTAGGCACTTGCAGTTCAGTGTCTGCCATTCTGACAGAGACATCGGGCATGTCTGTACTTGATTGAGCAACTTCAACAGGAACCATTGGTTCAGTAATGGTTACAGGTGTAACATCATTTTGTTGGGGCATCTCCCTTTTTCTTAAATGATCCATATACTTATGGATGATCCAGCCCTCCACTTCTACATGGTACAACAATGGTCTGGCCACAGAGCTCACTTTACCAGGTAACCACTTCAGTCCTCCACTGAAATTCTTTACAGATACTGCTTCTCCAACAGTAAATTGTCGCTCACGACTACGCAAATCATGAATCACTTTTTGGTTCCATGACTTTTCCCCATTTTCCCCTCCAATTTGGGAAGTATTGGCTTAGTCTTGTACGAAGATGGCACCTCATCAGTAATTCTGCAGGTGTTGCTCCTGTCGTAATGTTCTGTAGTGAAATAGAAAGTGAGCAAGTTTGGTCTCCAACGAATCACCCGTTAGTCTTTTCATTCCTGCCTTAAAAGTTTGTACTGCCCTTTCCGCCAGTCCGTTAGATGACGGATGGTATGGTTCTGTCTTCACATGGTTGATACCATTGGGACTGATAAATCATTGGTAAATGCAGTACCATTATCTGAGACGATTACCTCTGACTTCTTTTTGGGGTGCCTCCCAAGACCAATGTTGTTTTTTTTCTTAGCAGCGAATGTAAGGGGCTAGAACTATGGATAGATTTGGTAGAAATTACCCTTGATAATTTATCATCCCTAAAAATGATTAAAGTTCAGAGGTGCCCTTGGGTGCAGGTGCCTTTCTTATTGCTTTAACCTTCTCTTCAACCGGGAGTAACCCTTGCACACCTATACGGTGCCCCAAATAAATGACTTCATTTGCTTGAAAACAGCATTTTTCCTTCTTCAGGTGCACACCTGCTTCTAAAAATCAGTTCAGGACTTCCCCGAGGTTAGCCAATTGTTCCTTTTCTGTGAATCCAGTTATCAGTACATCAACCAGGTAGCCACAACCTGAGGTAATCCCTGTAGTAACCTCTCCATTGTCCTCTGAAAAATGGCACAGGCTGAGGAAACACCGAAGGGTAGGCAGGTGTATTGGTGTAACCCTATGTGCGTATTTATGGTTGAATTCCCGGGAGGCGTCATCCAGCTCCAGTTGCTGATATGCGTGACTCATGTCAAGCTTTGTATACGTTGTCCCTCCTGCTAGTTTGGCATAGAGGTTTTCAATCTTGGGAATAGAGTACCTGTCCAGTTTGCCTGCTCTGCTGACCATTAGTTTATAGTCCCCACCGATCCGGGAGGTCTGGTCTGGTTTAAGGACAGGGACTATGGGTGCTGCCCACTCTGAGAACTGAACCACTTTTATGACACCCAGCCTCTCTAGCCGGTTCAGATCAGCATCTTCTCTCTCAGGGCATATGGCATTGGTCTTGCTTTTAAGAAGTGAGGGGTTGCTTCTGGGTCCACATAAATCTTGGCCTGTAGGCCTTGGATTTTTTCCAGGTCATCATTGAAGATGGTGTCATTTTTTTTTAGCAGCTCTGGGGGAGTCCACCTGCTCACAACTGGAAGATTTTGGACCAGTTTAATTTGTTCTCCTTCAACCAATCATACCCTAGAAGGTTTGACCCTTCACCTTATACCACCATCACTGGTGGCTGTGCCGATTGGTGTCTATAATAACAGTTGCTCTGGTGATACCTTTTACTTGGATTTCTTCGTCTGTGTACGTTTTCAACTTGGCAGATGTTTGTTCCGAATTTAATTGTTGATCACCTTTATCTAAATATCTGAAATTGTGTTCTCCTATTACAGTGGTAGAAGCACCCGTGTCTACTCCATTTTGAAGGGTTTACCATTCACTTGCATTATAACAAATATTGGCTCTATCTTTCCAACTTTAATGTTGAATAATGAATAAATATCAGAGTTGGTTGTTTCTGGCTCTTCTTCACTATATACTTTATTGGACTTCATTTGTTGTTTGGGGGCCTGTTTAAATCTTGCTTTGCGACGTCTCATTATGTGTTCACTTCTGTGACAAATCTAACATTCTACTTTTTAAAATTGCTGATTGCTAGAAGACTGATTGTTTCCATGTCAATAAAAGTGATTTTTTGATTTAGTTGCTAAGCTGCTTCCTCTTATTTTTTGGTTAGCAGGGGCTGTTTCCCGCTCTGTGGTGGAGTCCTGGCTTTTCGCGCCACTTTTGGCTGATTGTTCCTGCCCAACTAGGAAAACGGTGCCATTTTGCGCCTCTTGAATTGCTTATGAATCCCTTACAATGCTTCCCATCAGCAGCGCTATTTCTAGTGCTTTCTTAAAATCACGATTCACTTCAGCCATCAATCTTCACTGAATAGTCTCTTCCTGCATGGCACATACTAAATGCTCTCTAGGCATGTCATTCAGGTTTTCACCGAAATCACAATATTCTGTTAGTTGTTTTAATTTCACCATGCAGGTAGAAATTATCTCCCCCGGGGAGATTCTATGAATTGAACCTGAAACTTTGCATTGTGACTGAGGGCTTGGGTTCAAAGTGTCCCTTAACAAGGTCTGCTAATTCATTGAAAGTCTTAGAATCTGGGTCACTGGAGGCCATCAAGCTCTGAATTAAACTGTAAGTCTTGCTTCCACGAATAGTCAGGAGAATCGCTCTCCTTTTCTCCTCCCCTGTAATTTGTTTGCTTGAAAGAAGAATGCAAGTCATTCCATATATTGAGACCAATCGTCTTGGCTCACGCAAAGAGTTTGATTCTGCCAAACTGTGGCATTTCGGATGAGTATATCTTATTTTATTTTTAACGAACTTAGACACTCACAATCACTGGGTGCGATAGAGCACCAACTCTGATTTTTCCTCATCGCCTGTTTTTTATAGAGCTGACAGTCAGACAATTTTTCTTAGTGGAAACATTTGACTTTATTTACAAGACAGCAGCAGCAACTACATGTGTGTATCAAACTTTGATGCACACATGTAGTTGCTGCTGCTGTCTTGTAAAGAATAACTCAAGACATTCCATGTATTGGAAGAGCTTGTTCCTGTAGAGGTTCCTGCACTGCTAACACATTGGTTTACACCAGTCATGTGATCTTACAACACAGGATTATTCTTAAAGCTGCAGTGCTATATTTCCCAAAACTATAATTACAACAGACAATAAAAACTGTGAGGATATTTCAGACAATTATTTATTTTTAAAACAGAAGAAACATCAAGTATGAAAAAAAATTAGGCCTAACAAGTTCACACCCTAATGCCTTAATTCTCATTGTAGCATTTTAAATATTCTTATCTGTCAGTCTTTACTACCCAGCCTGCCTAATTAACTCAAAACTTTATCATTCCAAGTCAAAATCCAAAATTTCAGTAAGAAAATGTTCTTCTTTATTTCAAATTTACTTTAGCCTAAATTTATGCTGTACACTTAATTACCTGGTTTAATTTATGATCATGAAAGCTACAGGATTTTCATTAAAAAGTCAACAGGATCACGACTGTCCTTTGGGCAAGAGGACCAGCTGCCCAGCCTGGGCTGGGGTACTACCAGTCTCACACTACATGTTAACTGCTAACACCCTCAAGGGAATCCAGGTATGGGCAATAAATGCTGCATTGCCTGTGTGTTCACATCCCAGAAACAAATAAAAAATTATAGCCACATTTGGATTTAACTTGCTGGAGCAGTACCATTTAACATTTTGGAACATGATGAGGTCACTTTATGTGACTTTTTCCAGACTATGGCGCTTAAGCTTTGCCACATCATTCCTTACAGCCCATCTCATTTATACTTACCAAGCTCCTTACATTCTGCATTCTCTCCAAACTAGTATACCTTTTGTACCGTGGTGTCCAGAATGAGACAAAATTGGACATACATTCTGATTGGCAAAGTTTACATTGAACAATAAACAAATATTTATTCCATTTATTTGTGCACTATATTTCACGCAATCATTGACCCACTTATTTTAACTTCCCTAATCAGAATTTCTATTTTTCTACTCTCAGTGGCACCTGAACTTTCTAGGCTCTGACTACTCTGGCTATGTGCAGCAGTATTCTTTAACTTCTGCTTTTACTTCTCTGTCTTGTCTAGATATTGAAATTAATGAGTTGACCCTCATTTGGAAATACATTCCTAGGTCCCTCTGTCAAGTCAGTTTTATTCATTGTATATTTATGAGATACAGGATGGAATCTTTCATTCTGGAGTCAAAGTTCAGTGGCGAAAGTGGGAGATATTTCCGCTGGGGGTGTGTGGTGGTAGTGGTTGGTTGGGGGGGGCAGGGGGGTGTGGTGGTGGCAGGGGTGGCTGATGACGCGTGACCTTGCACTGTTCAGCTCATTACACGTGCACCCATGAGGAGCTTGCTGGTTCTCATAGCAGAGGCAGTTAGTAAGGGGCCATCCCCGCCATTACTTCATTAAAGGGCACCTGGACAGCATGCACTACCCCTTCCACTCTTTCCCTACCACTGCTCCGCCCTTCCATGGTAGCCCTTCCTGGATCATCCTCCATGCAACTTGCAATGCCACCATCCAGTTTCAAGCATAGGCTGGCATTTACAGATGCTCCCCAAAGAGGACAGTGCAGCGGCAAGTCACCGTTAATCATGGAAGAGGTCAACCCCACCAGGTGCATGCCACTTATGTGCTGTCATGAATGTGAACATTTTGATTTCTCGCTGGCGGGGAAATGGATTTGGAAGGGGAACTTAATTCTGGTGGACTAGCCTCTTGATGAGCATACATGACACGCTAATGTGGACAAAAGGGCTTCCCGATGTTGTTCATCAGGAAGCTCAACCTTCCTTTAAAACACCAAGAACAGAATTGCTAAAGTTCATCCTGCTGTCAGGCTATGGATTTTTGGCCTCATGCCAAATTAAGTTCCCCTGCCTGCTGCTGGCAGGCCCGGAAGGTTCCGCCCATAGATTTTGACAGATATACAGCTAATAGTTTAAGATTAATTTGTCAATTGTTTACTGAGTAAATTTCCTCTTGTCACTTTTCATATCAACTCCTCCCCCCCTTTCTTTCTCTCCTGAAGGCTTAGATTCTTTGTTGGGGTACAGCTCTGTGGATTCTAGGCACCTTCTGCGTGCTTACCCAAGTGGCTATTATCCTTATATGAGCCTTGATATTGCGTTTGAGACTCTACCATGGAATGCATCATAACAAGGTTAATCCTGTCCTCACCTGAAGTTTAAGAAAGACACACTTCCAACAGGAGATTAATTAGAGTGACCCAGAACAGGAACTCTGGCTAATACTCTCCTTTCTAACTCAGCTGCTGAGACTTGCGTAGCACCCTGACCTAATTCAGCATGGTTGATACCTCCTAACTCAGCACAGGCTTGAGATATTTCTTTTTAAAATTATTCTTTCATGGGAAGTTAGCTTTGCTGGCAAGGCCAGCATTTGTTATCCACCCCTAATTGCCGTTGAGAAGATGATTGTGAACCTCCTTCTTGAACTGCTGCAGTCCATTTGGTGCAGTTGCATCCACAATGCTTTTAGGAGGGAAGTCCAAAATTTTGATCCAGCGGCAGTGAAGGATATGGTTCCAAGTCAGGATGGTGAGTGACTTGGAGGGTAACTTGCAGCTGGTGGTTTTCCCATGCAACTGTTGCCCTTGCCCTTCTAGATGGTAGAGGTTGTGGGTTTAGAAGGTGCTGTCAAAGGAGCTTTGGTGCATCTTGTATGTGGTACACACTGCCATCACTGTGCACCGGTGGTGCAGGGATTGAGTGCTTTAGTTGCTGGATAAGGTATCGGTCCAAGTGAGCTACTTTGTACTGGTTGGTGTTGAGCTTCTTGAGTGCTGTTAGAGCTGCATTCATCCAGGCAAGTGGAGAATATTCCATCACACCCCTTACTTGTGCCTTGTAGATGGTGGACAGGCTTTGGGGCGTTGGCGGTGAGTTACTTGCAGCAGAATTCCTAGCCACTGACCTGCTGTTCCCGTCACAGTATTTATATGGTTGTTCCAACTCAATTCCCGGTCAATGGTAAACCCAGGATGTTAATAGAAGGGGATTCAGCAATGATATGCCTTGGAATGTCAACAGGCGATGGTTAGATTCTCTCTTGTTGGAGAAGGTCATTGGCTGGGAGCTATGTGGCGCGAGTGTTATCAGGTGAAGTCTGAATGTTGTCCAGGTCTTGCTGCATTTGAATGTGGACTGCTCCAGTATCTGAGGAGTCGCGAATGGTACTGAACATTGTGCAATCATTAGTGAACATCCCCGCTTCTGACCTAATGGTGGAAGGAAAGTTATTGATGATGTCCTGGGATTGAGATGAATGACCTCCAACAACCATAACCATCTTCCTTTGTGTTGGATATGACTTCAACCAGTGGAGAGTTTTCACCTGATTCCCATTGGCTTCAGTTTTGCTAAGGCTCCTTCATGTCACACCTGGCCAAATGCTGCCTTGAAACCAAGGGCAGTCTCACCTCTTTTCATCTGATAAATAGGTGCTGTGCAATAATATTTCTATGTCAATGTGTTTAATCGGTGCTGTTACAACAGATTTTCCTGACCATGTATGATAGTTGAATCTTTTTTCAGAGATGCTAATCTCTGTCCACAAAAGGATGACAGATTAGATATGCAAACCACTGAAATTAGCTCATGCTGCGCTTAAAAGAGATCTAGGAGACTTAGTAATGCACAACGTAGGTCATTAATCAACAAAGCCAATAAAATATTGAATGACACAGTCAAAGCAGTAAAATATAAGTCAAAGGAAGTTACAATCTAGCTGTACAGTGCTCTAATCAGACTGCACTTTGAGTAGCAATTGCAGTTCTGGTTCACAAGAAATAAGGGAAATGTTCATGTGCTGGAGGCAGCGCAGAGATAAATAATGAGTCCAATCCCTAATGTCAAAGCTCTGAGTTCTGAGGAAAATTTCCAGAGACACGGGCCTGAATTTTTCAGTTGTCGGATCGGCAGGACCGGGAAGCAGACTGGAAGTGGGCCACCGGCCACGATCGGCCCCCAACCACTTTGGCTGGCCAGCTAACCACCAGCCACTGCACTGAACTGCTTAGCGCTGCCAGGGTGGGGGTGGGAAGAGGGTGGGCGCTGACGTAACCGAGGGTGTGGATGAGCACTTTGAGAGAGCTCCCTGAAGGCAGACAGATACCCCAGGGGACTGCAGACCTCCACAGACTAAAGGACACAACAAAAATGCTGCAAAATAATGCCAAGGAAGCACAATCAAGCACCTGAAAGCATACCTCATAAAAAAAAACAGTCCTCAGATATCTCTTCTTATTTTATTTCCCCACGGAGATTTCATCCTGCCCTGGATCGAGGTTTGATTATAAATGTGAATGCTGTCTGGGAGAATGGCCTGTCCACCAACCCTATATGTGGATGGGCCACGTAAAATCGCTGTTGATTGCATTGTTAATGGGCTTAATTGCCCGCTTAATTGTTGGTGGGTGGTCTTCTGACTGCCACGTGCGTCCGCTGAGCGAAATATCGCGCGAGTGCATGATGACGTCAGGATGCTTGCCGGACATCATCTCGCACTATTTCACGTTCGTTTGGGTCAGGCACGCGCCCGCCCACAGCACATAAAATTCTGGCCCATGGGGTGATCGTGTAAAATGGGCATTAGCAAATCAGCCACTAATTACACTTCTCTCCCAATTTTCATTTCTAATGAAGTTAATAGAATAGGGAGAAATGTATGACAAATGTCTGATCACCCATTTCCCATTATTGCTCAGTCAAAAATTTCCTTGCCCTCCCTCCCACCCCTTGTCATTTAACTTTCAGAAGGACAAGATCAGATGGAGTTGTACAATGATTTGGAAACAAATAATTTAGAATACTATCTTAAAATAATCAATTGCAAGAGGACAAGGACACACAGGCTTGCATTATTAAAGGGTAACTTTAGGACTAATATCAGAATTGGCTCCTTCATGCGAAGAGTGATCGCCATTTAAGCCCCCCATTTCAGGGGGCTTGTAGGGGCGGGCCCGACACGCCAACACATAAAATGATGCGCAATGATATCGGGCGTGCGTCCCGACATCATCGCGCAATCCCGCGATATTTCATTTGGTGGGCGCGTGCTGGAGTCGGCTGTGCGCCCGCCGATATGTAAACGGCCTATTAAGACCATTAAGAAAGTAATTGATGTAGTTGTTAACGCTGCCTGACCAACCTTAAGGTTGGCAGGCAGGCGAAAAGGACGAGCGGCCTTCACAGTTTTTAGGAAATCTCATCTACGAGCGGGATGAGGTTTCCTAAAGCTTTTATTAAATGAAAATAAAAAATTTTTCCTAAATATAAAAATTCTCATTCATGTGAATTTTGAACTATTTATTTAATTATTTCAATATCCATTCAACTGCTCTGAGGCCCTGACTCTCCCTTCTCCCCCTGCTCGCAAAGGTAGTGCTGAGCGCCACGGTTCACATATTACTCTGGGTGGGCCTTAATTGGCCCGACTGCGTAAAATGGCAGTGCGGAGCCGATCATGGACGGCGATTGGCTCCGTGACCACGACTGCCCCTACCCTCTCCCGCTGAGCCCACCCGCTGCCCAAAAAATTCAAGCCCTGATATACATGCAGAGAATACTTTTGACAGGTTTGACCATACTGACAGTGACGCATGTTTCACTGTTTTAAATCATTCTCTTTTCAATAAAAGGTACTAGTTCTTCAGTAAACCAGCATCTTTAGATGCTTAAAGTGACAACGTATACACTTGGTTTTATGGTATCTTGGGAACCTCTACCAAGCAAAAGAATTTTGTTTCTGAATCTTTTATTCTACTAATCTCAGTCAATCCTCTCTGCATTTACCTGTAACGAGAATGGAGTGAGAGAAATGTCCTAAGCCTTTTATATTTAATATAAAGCTCTTTCCATCTTTATGAGCTAAAGATGGGTTACTTGTTAATTCACTTTGCGTGACACATTCATGTTGTTTTCATTCTTTGCTGCCCAGTGTAAAGAGTGATGGCAGTAAATCAATTTTTTTCAAAATGTTTGTCTTTTGAGTTTGCTGCTACTTGGGATGGTGCCAAAAAACGTAGCCTTTTGATTGTTGATGTCATGACAAGGTTAGTACAATTCATAGTCACATGCTTCCCATTTGTTTCAATGGCAAATAATTTAATTTTAGTGGAGTCATCTTGCTCCAGTTCTTTTAAATTTTCATTTGTGCTATAAAACAAGTTCTGTGGGTGGTGGTGGTATAGGGAAGGATATATACCATGTACCAGCCAGTGTTTTTTTCCAATGGAATGCTTTCTTTTTAAAGGAGTGGCATGATTTAATTAGAACAATAGTGTGTAGCGAATCATTACTACTGAGGTAATGGCTGTAATCTTTCGAATTTATAAAATTCGCAGGCTTCGGGATCATTTCCAAGTCCTGTGAATTTTTTCAGTCTAGCCATGATCTTACAGGCCTTCTCCATGTTTGCCCCCAACTAGGGACAAAGGGTGGCACACAGACTCAGGTTAGTCAAACAGAGGGACTGACAGGGGGGCTTGCTGGCAGCTCCACTGTAGGTGGAGCTTCAAAATGGAAGCTCTCACAAAAGGTTGTAGAAGGCCCAGAACTGTCAGAGAGATCAGTCTGGAGGGGAACACATCCACATAAGTGTGCTTGGCCACAGTTGTACGACTTCCAGCCTTTGGAATAATTGATACAGAAATTTGTACCAGCATATGATTGCCCTCTGACCTCCTGCTGTTAAGCCACTTGCCTCCGTCTCCATAAATAGCCACTGAATTGATGTGTTTTGATTGCCTGCCCATCTCTGGCAAGTGGGTTGTTGATTCCAATGACATCCCCTCTCTAGGAAATTCGCCTGGAGGTGGGACAGCATTGGGGTTTTCCGCAACTTTCCTGTGCTCCGCCCCTCCTAACCCACTTCCAAAGGGCTGGGATAATTTCTCTAATATCCTTGCAGCAATCTGCCAATTGAAAATATTTAAAAACAGTACATTGCAAATGGAATTTGATCCTGATAAATGTGAGGTGAAGCACTTGGGCAGGACAAACAAGGCACGGGAATACACGATGAACTGTAGGACCCTGGGAAGTACCAAGGATCAGAGGGACCTTGGTGTGCATGTCCAATGGTGCCTCAAGGTAGCGGGACAGGTAGATAAGGTGGTTAAGAAGGCATATGGGACACTTGCCTTTGTTAGCCGAGGCATAGAATAAAAGAACAGATAGATTATGCTGGAACTGTATAAAATGCCGGTTAGGCCACAGCTAGAGTATTGCGTGCAGTTCTGGAATCTGCATTCTAGGAAGGATGCGATTGCACTAGAGAGAGTGCAGGGGAGATTTGCCAGGATATTGCCTGAGCAGGAGAGTTTTAGTTATGAGGAGAGATGGGATAGAGTGGGGTTATTTTCCATGGAGCAGAGGAGATTGAGGGGCGACATGATTTAGATGTTTAATTTATGAGGGGCATAGATAGGGTAGACAGGAAGGAACTTTTCCTCTTGGTGGAGGGATTAATAACCAGGGGGCACAGATTTAAGGTAAGGGGCAGGAGATTTAGTGGGGATGTGAGGAAGAATTTTTTCACCCAGTGGGTGGTGGGAATCTGGAACTCACTGCTTGAAAGGGTGGTAGAGGCAAAAACCCTCATAACATTTCAGAAGTATTTGGATGTACACTTGCGATGCCATGGCCTACAAACTGTGGGTCTAATGCTGGAAAATGGGATTAGAATCTAACTATTCTAATTGTAATTGCTTGACTGGCGCAGACTCAATAGGCCGAAGGGCCTATTTCTGTGCTGTAGACCTCTATGACTCTATTAATTTCCAATTAATTTCTAGGTGAATAAGATTTCTTCCCTTTTTGAAAAAAGAGTAAAGTAACTGCATGTTCCCATTCTGGACCTTATATTGCCGTGCAGCATTTTTTCAGTACATTCTTGTTAAACACCCCATATTAGTTGCAACAGATGCAAACACAAACTTTGCAACAAATTACACAACGTGATGATGTGTGATGACTTGGTCCATTTAAGATTTAATGGGAGTCAATTAAATAATTTCAATTGTTATAAGGCAGAGAGCCAAGTGTTTCAAAAGTAAGTCTACTCTGTTGATCAAAGAGTTTAATACATTCCATCCCTCACCCCGACTCATACATATATAATAGACAAAGGGTATAAAAGTTAGATGAAATTCTAAAGCAGAATGTGCTTGAGTGGCAGCAAATGCTTCCAAATTGTGTCCCTAATGATCTTTAAAAGTTCCTTTGACTGCTTTTTATGACTGTGTACACTAATTTGTTTGTGTTTGATTAGCAAAGGCACGTCTGAAGCAGCTGGCCAGCTTGCTACACCAAAAATGCTATTCAGTAATGACAATACCAATACTTGCACACATCAGTCTGTTTACCTGGAAATATTCAGCCACTCAACAGCTGGGGTTACTTTAATGCTCTATTCTGATCTGTTTTTGACACAATTGGGAAGAATTGTTCCTCCCGCCCCCACACAAACCCCCCCCACCCCCCCGGACGGCGGCGGGGGAGGGGGCGGGGGCGGGCGCCAACCTAATCGATGACCCCAATCGGGTCCGCGCCATCATTTTACGTGGGCGGGCCAATTAAGGTTGAGCGGGCAGGGGGGATGGGGGATCCCTCTGTGGGGGCCTGCGCTCTTTTGTGTGCATGCAGGTGAAAGAGCGCAGAAATCTCCCTGAGGCACAGAGGTGCCTCAGGGAGATCAGTTCAAGTTCAGAGAAATTTAATAAAGGAAAAATCAATTTAAGGACAGGTCCCCTCATGTGAAACCGTCACATAAGCTGGGACGTGTCCATTAATTTTGTCAAACCTTTTTATTTAATTAATAAACCCTTCATGAAACCTCATCCCACTTGTGGATGAGGTTACATCAAAAATGTGAAGGCTGCCTGGACTCTTTGCCTGCTCGCCAACCTTAAGGTTGGACGGGCAGCATGCTTAGCAACTTTAATTTCTTTCTTAATGGTCTTAATAGGCCTTTGACAGTTTGGCGGGTGCGCAGTGGACTTGGCTGTGCGCCTGCTGAACTGACAATCTAAATGACGCAAGGTGACGTCAGGGCGCACATCCGACATCACCGCGAGTCATTTTACGTGTCGGCGAGAGGGCCCCGCCCCCACTCGCTGACCGGAAAATTCTGCCGAATATGTAGCAATGAGCCCCTGACAATTTTCAACCCGAAAATGTTATGACATTTGCCACAGGGAATGCTGGCCTGGTTCTGTTCAGTGTTCTGCTACCAGTATTTCTGATACTCTGCACCTTTAACTTCTACTGAGTCTACATTTGAAACCAGTCCAGTTTAGCTTGTAATAAATCTGGCTACCGATGCTCTTGGCTTGTATGAATAGAAAAGTCATTGCAAAACAATCTTGTGGAGTAGTTTGATAGTTGAACTGATGTTATGTGATATGAAATATTAGTATCGGCAGTTGTCTCACTCATAGGGCAGAATCCCCGGTTCCCGTTGGTGTCTGGTGTCATGGCGGGCGTGAGCGGACAATACAGCGTGAAGACCGTAAATCAGTTTCATACTGCCATGAAACCAGTTTGTGATCATCCGCTCTACCCATCAATGGCGGGCTGCCTTTTCCGCTGCCGGATTTCGGGAACTTCAATTTCATCCATCTGCATCTCATTAGAAGTTCTGCTCACTGGAATCCTCTCCCCATGCCGGAGCATCTGGGCACCTTGGCAAGTTTGCATGTCGATGTGTTTCACAACTGTACATAAGCGATGTGCACCTGATGAGCTGCTCTTCGCTTGGGACTCCGAGGTTTGTTTGCCTACCTTGCTTCAGGCAGCACTCGTGGTCATCAGCGCCAGGCTTTGCAGGCAGCACTTTTAGGAGGCCTCACAGGCAGGTGTCTACCTACCAGACCAGTTGTAAGGTGGGGGTGGCTTTTCAATGGCTGCAAGGCTAGGGCTTGCTTGGGGAAGAGGCCTCAGGCAAGGGAAGAGGCTGCAGGGTTAGAGCTGTACTGGGGAAGTGGGGTATCTCAGGGAGTGTGTGGGGGCACATGTTGATCTGTGCGAGTGGCCTCAAGATGGTGAGGGCTGAAGGAGGCAGTCTCCAAAGGGGATGAGGCCAGATGGTGATGTGAAGGTGTGTGTGAGAGAGTGAGTGGTGAGTGAATGAGTGATGGCAGTGAGTGAGATGCTGGTGAATGAGTGATGGCCTTGTGAGTGTGTGAGTTTAGAATGATGAGGTGGTGCCTTACCCAGGTGGCACGGATGATCATTCATCTGTTTTCTGCACTGGATGGCTGACCTCTTGTTTGCAGGATTGGCACTGGCCACCTTTGCCACTGTCTTCCAAGCCGGAGTAGTGAGACTGATGGGCCTCCTACGGCCAGAGCAGGGGTAGAGGACATTGTGGCAGGCATCCACAGTGTCCAGAAGGTGTCCCAAGTATGTGTAACTGAATTGGGGGGGGCTGTACTCTTATTGGCTTTTGGGGCCAAGTCTTCACCGGTGCCCTCCTGGGCTGTAAGCATTGAAAAGTGTATGTGCAGCTGCAGTTTAAATATCGGTGCCCTGCATGAGGAAGAGGCAAGGTAATGGCCTGGTGGGCAATTTAGAGGCCGCCCGCCAGTGAGACGGTGTGTTTGCTGGCTGCATAATTAATGAAGCGGTAATGGGACAATATGGTGCGAAAAGCTGCCATTGCAGCCAGTGGGTAAAACACCCTTTTTCCCACCGGCTACTGCACTTAGCACAAATCTGCAATGATTTTGCCCATAGTTTACTCATAATGCAGCCTCACCATTTTTCTATTCTTTCATGGGATGTGGGTGTCATTGGCAAGGCCAGCATTTGTAGCCCATTTCTAATTGCTCTTGAGCTGAGTGGCTTTCTAGGCCATTTCAGAGGGTAGTTAAGAGTTAACCACATTGCTGTGGGTCTGGGGTTACATGTAGGCCAGACCAATTGAGAATGGCAGATTTCCTTCCCATTTGTGAACAAGATGAGTTTTTACAACAATTTCAGGATCACCATATTGAAACGATAACAAAAACAGAATTACCTGGAAAAACTCAGCAGGTCTGGCAGCATCAGTGGAGAAGAAATGAGTTGACGTTTCGAGTCCTCATGACCCTTCGGCAGAACTAGGTGAGTCCCAGGAAGGGGTGAAATATAAGCTGGGTGGAAAACCTCGGTTAAGGAAGAAGGAGGACATGTCAGAGGAACTGTTTTTGAAGGTAGCATCATCGGAACAGATGCGACGGAGGCGAAGGAACTGAGAGAATGGGATGGAGTCCTTACAGGAAGCGGGGTTTGAGGAGCTATAGTCAAGGTAGCTGTGGGAGTCGGTAGGCTTGTAATGGATATTGATGGACAGTCTATCACAAGAGATTGAGACAGCGAGGTCAAGGAAGGAAAGGGAAGTGTCAGAGATGGACGACGTGAAAATGATGGAGGGGTGGAGATTGGAAGCAAAATTAATAAATTTTTCCAAGTCCCGACGAGAGCATGAAGTGGCACCAAAGTAATCATCGATGTCCCGGAGAAAGAGTTGTGGAAGGGGGCCGGAGTAGGACTGGAACAAGGAATGTTCCACATACCCGATAAAGAGGCAGGCATAACTGGGGCCCATGCGGGTACCCATAGACACACCTTTTATTTGGAGAAAGTGAGAGGAGTTGAAGGAGAAATTGTTCAGTGTGAGAACAAATTCAGCCAGACGGAGGAGAGTAGTGGTGGATGGGGATTGTTCAGGCCTCTGTTCGAGGAAGAAGCTAAGGGCCCCAGACCATCCTGGTGGGGGATGGAGGTGTAGAGGGATTGGACGTCCATGGTGAAGAGGAAGCGATTGGGGCCAGGGAACTGGAAATTGTTGATGTGACGTAAGGTGTCAGAGGAATCACGGATGTAGGTGGGGAGGGACTGGGCAAGGGGAGAGAGAAGGGAGTCAAGATAACGAGAAATGAGTTCTGTGGGGCAGGAGCAAGCTGACATGATCGGTCTACCAGGACAGTTCTGTTTGTGGATTTTGGGTAGGAGGTAGAAGCGGGCCGTCCGAGGTTGGGCGACTATCAGGTTGGAAGCTGTGGGAGGAAGATCCCCAGAGGAGATGAGGTCAGTGACAGTCCTGGAAACAATGGCTTGATGTTCAGTGGTGGGGTCATGGTCCAGGGAGAGGTAGGAGGAAGTGTCTGTGAGTTGACGCTCAGCCTCTGTGAGGTAGAGGTCAGTGCGTCAGACAACAACAGCACCACCCTTGTCAGCGGGTTTGATGATGATGTCATGGTTGGACCTGAGAGAATGGAGTGCAGTAAGTTCAGCGAGAGAGAGATTAGAATGGGTGAGAGGAGCAGAGAAATTGAGACGACTAATGTCACGCCAACAGTTCTCAATGAAAAGATCAAGAGAAGGTAAGAATCCAGAGGGAGGGGTCCAGGTGGAGGGAGAATATTGGAGGTGGGTGAAAGGATCCGTTGAATGGGGAGAGGACTCCTGCCCAAAGAAGTGAGCCCGGAGACGAAGACGGCGGAAGAAGAGTTCAGCATCGTGCCAAGCCCGAAATTCATTAAGATGAGGACGTAGGGGTATGAAACTAAGTCCTTTGCTGAGCACTGAATGTTCAGCTTCGGAGATTGGAAGGTCTGGGGCTGGGATTGGAAGATGGGGTGGGGCGGAGGGACAGGCAGGGGTGGAGGGTCCTAGATGGGTGTTGGTGTCGATAAGTTGTTGGAGCTTGCGTTCCTTAGCAATTGAGAGAAAGAGAAAGAGAAAAACACCTGCGGTCTGTCCACAAGAATGACCCAAACCTCCCTGTCGCTTGCCATTTCAACACTCCACCCTGCTCTCTTGCCCACATGTCTGTCCTTGGCTTGCTGCATTGTTCCAGTGAAGCCCAACACAAACTGGAGGAACAACACCTCATCTTCCGACTAGGCACTTTACAGCCTTCCGGACTGAATATTGAATTCAACAACTTTAGATCTTGACCTCCCTCCTCCATCCCCACCCCCTTTCTGTTTCTTCCCCTTTCCTTATGTTTTTTTTCGAATAAATTATATAGATTTTTCTTTTTCCCACCTATTTCCATTATTTTAAAATCTTTTATGCTCCCCCCACCCCCACTAGAGCTATACCTTGAGTGCCCTACCATCCATTCTTAATTAGCACATTCGTTTAGATAATATCACCAACTTCGACACCTATGTGTTCTTTTGTTCTGCGACGTCTTTTGATGATCTGCTTCTATCACTGCTTTTGCCTACAACCACACCATCCCCCTCCACTTCTCTCCCCCCACCCAACACCCGCCCCCCCACCACCTTAAACCAGCTTATATTTCACCCCTTCCTGGGATTCACCTAGTTCTGTCAAAGGGTCATGAGGACTCGAAATGTCAATTCTTTTCTTTTCCGCCGATGCTGCCAGACCTGCTGAGATTTTCCAGGTAATTTCTGTTTTTGTTTTGGATTTCCAGCATCCGCAGTTTTTTGTTTTTATATTGAAACTATCATTGAATTTTAGTTCCACTAACTGCCATGGTGGGATTTGAACCCATGTTTCCAGATGCCTCTGGATTTGTATCTCAATGACATTGCCACTACTCTACCATCTCCCCATTTTACTATTTGAATCAGGCATGGAGCAGTGTGTTTATACAACTGGCTGACCAGAGCTGTAATTTTCATTTTAATTTGGTTTATACATGTGAGGGTTGTCATCCCAAAGTTAGGCATGTGACAGACACCCTCTTCACTCAGACACTTCACTCCATTTTCCCAACCACCATTCTTTATAATGCCAGGGAATAAGGAAATGGCTAAAATGGGAAAAATAAAATATTAAAAAAATCTCCTTGACTCTCCTGTAAGTCTGAAACACTGGGCAGGATTTTCCGCTCTGGCACTAAGTGTGATGGCAAGCGTGAAAATCAATGTTTTTCCCACCGGGCCAGTGGTGGGTTTTTGTGCCATACTGTTCACTTCCCTCCTCATTAATTATGCATCAGCAGGAAACATGTCAAATTGTGGGCCGGTGGCCTCTGATTCGCCTGCCCCACCATGACCTGTCATCTGGCAGGTTTTCAATCTATGAGCCATTGCTCAGAGCTTGTGTGCACTGCAGTCTACCTTGCCTGTTGTTGACTCTCCAAGTTTATATCTGCTAAGCTCACCAGTAAGTGTGAGCACGTTACCACATCAAAGTGCTGGAGCTCTGCCCCTCACAACCATGTAATTGTCCTGGCATTCAAACCTACAACCTTGAGAGTTTCCCACCTTGTAGTTGTCTGTATTGTGGCTACAAAGCTCTTGTTACAATGTAGGGGTGCAGTGCTGTGCCATTCATTCTGCGTAGGGTCCCTTCACCTAAACATTCACCAAGGTCAGTGATGATAAATCCAAATGATGATGTGTTATGGTCAGTGGAGCCTTTGAGCATGCTCTGGAAGCGCATATGGTAGCTTTAGACAATGTTGAGGATAGCAATGGGATAGGACCGAGGGTGCAGTGAAGCTGAAGTCTACTCTTTATTATCAATGAAGTGTGACCTTGAAGCCTTCATGGTATCTTAGCATTTTGGAGTTCACAAGGGCCAGGACTGGCCATGAGGGCAGACTGTCTGTGTTAATGAGGAAGCATTTTAACATCTGCAGGCGAGTGTGTGAACATTGTCATCCTCAGGTGGTCCACATCCATAGAGAGGTGAGGATGAATGCAGGCCAGACTCCCTAACTGAGAATGCTGGATGTCAATGTGATGGAGAAGAAGGTGACGCAGAGGACTGAGTGATCCCAAAATGGATTAACACCTGTGGAACGTCCTTGGCTGCCTTGGCCCAAGTGTTACCTATCAGCATCACCAATGAGGTTGCACAGAATGCATTGTCCTGTTGTTGGAGATGGATCTCCTTGAGGAGATTTGTCAGATTGAAGACATACAGCTATGAGTCCACTGAGGATTGTAGAACAGCTTCTGCCTTGACTTGGCGTAGCGACTGGGATGCTGGGGATACTTGAAGGGGCAGCACTTTCTGACATCTGGTGCCAGGATGCCCTCCTCCAGTTAGCACCTTAACTCAGCAAAAGGGACATGTCGAAGCTTTTAGTTTTGCAATCATTAGGACACTTCACAAGAATACCAAAATAAGGGGAAAACAACAATTTATACTGTGTGTGAAGAAAATATTGATTGGTTGGCAAGTTTTCTGTCTGCTTTTAAAATAGCACAAGTTGTTTTCAGAGCCAGAATCCATAAAAGTCTATCAGAGAAGCCATTGACCCAGCTGCAAGTCAACAGCGATACCTTGAAAGTGGGAGAAGGACTCTTCCTGACCTTTTCCAACTTAAAGTTCTCCTGGAAATTCAATTACAAGAAGCCTCACAGCTTACTAAGAATCCTCTGCTTACAAGACAGACACTTCAACTAAAAGCATCAACTCATCCAAGAAACAGCAGGCCAGCCACAAAAGAAAGACTGAAACAATTATACTTTGTAATCGTATTGTTTTTTTCTTAATCTGTTTCTAATCTTTGTGCAAGTGATGGTGTGTGTGAGGTGAGTGAGTGAAATGTTGTGCTTTTGTAAACCTTCAGGGCAAGTGTGGAATCATAAGGTTAGAAGTGGGGTTGTTCGCTGATGATTGCACAATGTTCAGCACCATTTGTGAGTCCTCAGTTACTGAAGCAGTCCATGTCCAAATGCAGAAGCACCTGGACAACATCCAGGCTTGTGCTGACAAGTGGCAAGTATCATTTGCACCACATAAGTGCCAGACAAAACTGAAACTGATCTGCACTAGGTATATAAATACTATGGTCACAAGAACAGGTCAGAGGCTAGGAATCCTGTGGTGAGAAACTCATCTCCTGACTCCCCAAAGCCTGTCCACCATCTACAAGGCACAAGTTAGGAGTGTGATGGAATACTCCCCACTTGTCTGGATGAATGCAGCTCCAACAACACTCAAGAAGCTTAATATCACCCAGGGTAAAGCAGCCCGCTTGATTGGCACCCCATCCAGAAACATTCACTCCCTCCACAACTGATGCACAGCAGTGTGTGCTGTCTACAAGATGCATTGCAGGAATTCACCAAGGCTCCCCCAGGATCTTCCAAACCCACAACTGCTATCATCTAGAAGGACAAGGGCAGCAGATACATGGGAACACCACTACCTGTAAGTTCGCCTTCAAGCCACACACCATCCTGACTTGGAAATATATCGCTGTTCCTTCACTGTTGCTGGGTCAAAATCCTGGAACTCCCTCCCCAACAGCACTATGTGTGTACCCGCACCATACGAACTGCAGCCGTTCAAGAAGGCAGCTGAACATCATCTTCTCAAGGGCACTTAGAGATGGGCAATAAATGCTGGCCCAGCCAGAGATGGCCACATCCCATGAATGAATAATAAAAATAAAAATAACCTTTATTTTTAAACTCATAAAAAAGCTTTCCACTGGAATTATTTAAATTGGGAAAATCACTCTGAGGGTAAGAAAATACAAACACGTCATATACAAAACACATTGATCATGGACAGTAAGATAACACATTTCATTTTGTCCATGACACCTGACATTGAGAAAAAGCTAAGAGAGCACAAAGTGGCCTTTGAGCAAGCAGGACCAAATGATAAAATTCAACATCACAAGTCTGAAATCAAAATAAAGGAAAATGTACAGCTGATATTTTACAAGACTAAGCCAGCGCCTTATGCTCAGATATAAGCAGTAAGTGAAGAGTTAGATAGATTGTAAGGAACAGGGACAATTAAGAAGGTGAAGAGCAGTGCTTGAGCTGAACCCATTGCAGTTAGTTCAAAAAGCAGATGAGCCTGTTCAGATTTGTGTGGATTATAAGCAAATGATAAATAAGGTGATTGCGATTGCTACTTCCCCACTGTCTACCAGTAAAGATTTATTTTCTCATTTAGCCAATGGGAGGGTGTTCAGTTAGTATGATTTCTCAAATGCACACTTGCTATTAGAACAAACTGACAAGAGCATAATATTGCTTACCATTCATACACACAAAGCGTTGTACCAGCACGAAAGGTTACCATTTGGGTGTTAACTCTCCCGGCAATGACCCAGAGTATCATGGATCAGGCAGTAAGTGGGATGAAGGGATTGTGCTGCTTTTTATGAACCTTTCTAATTAACAGTAAGACAGAGAAAGAGCACACTGTAAGGTTGAACAAAGTCCTAGATTGACTTCAGGAGTATGACATCAAAGCAAAAAATGCAAGTGTTGCTTCATGGTATCAAGTGTAACACAACTGGGTCACATAACAGATGGTGAAGATATCCACCCAACAAAGGTGAAGGTTAAAGGGACTTTGCTAGCAAAGAGACCAGAGAATAAAGAAGAGCTTAGAACGTTCATAGGGATTGTTGTGTATTATTCTAAGTTCACTCCCAATTTAGCTAACAAGTTCGCCCCACAGTATCAACTGCTCAAAGATGAAAGAGCTTGTGGTGGTCTGTGGAGTGCCAGAAAGTGTTTGAAGAGGTAAATAAAGTACTGACCAGTAATGCTGTTTTGGCCACTATGATCCCAAGAAACAATTGGCTTTATCACATGATGCTTCACCATAAGGGTTCGGTGTGGTGTTATCTCACAGAGTGGAGGATAATGTGGAGGGGCCTGTAACATACACATCACAACAAAGTTACAAAATCAGTCCAAGTTGAGAAAAAGGCATTAGCCATCATATGTGGTGTTAAAATGATCCACAAGTACCTGTCTAATAAGAAATTCACTTTGTTAACTGACCACCACGATCATATTTAGTTCAAAGGAGGGGATACCATTCATAGCAGCAGCATGGCTTCAGGAGTGGGCGTTGATTTTGACGATATTAAATATTTTACATCAGCAGATCATGCTGATGCAGACATTCTTTCAAGATTTCTGTAAAAACTGATTCATTTTTATCTACTGAGTCAATTGTAAATTTCTTTACATTCACAAATAGAAAGAAGCGAAGGCTTTATCTAGCATTTATATACCACCTTTCATGACTATTGGACATCTCAAAGCATTTCACAATCATGAAGTACTTTTGAAGCGTATTTACTGTTATACTATAGGAAACACAGCTGCCAATATGTGCACTGCAGATTCCCACAAACAGCAATGGGATAATGACCATATAATTAGTTTTTCTTGTATTGATTGAGGGATAAATATTGGCCAGAATACAAAGCAAAACTCCCTGCTCTCTGAAATAGTGCCATGGGTTCTTATACATCTAGCTGAGCAGGCAGATAGAGCCTTGGTTTAATGGCTCATCTGAATGTGGCACCTCCAGCAATGCAACATTCCCTCAGTTAGGCCGTTGGAGTGTCAGCCTTGATTTTTCTCCATTCTCTCAGGTCCAAACCCAACATTGTCATCAAACCCGCTGACAAGGGTGGTGCTGTTGTTGTCTGGCGCACTGACCTCTACCTCGTAGAGGCTGAGCGTCAACTCACAGACACTTCCTCCTACCTCTCCCTGGACCTTGACCCCACCACTGAACATCAAGCCATTGTTTACTCCGTTCTCTCAGGTCCAACCCCAACATTGTCATGAAACCTGCTGACAAGGGTGGTGCTGTTGTTGTTTGGCGCACTGACCTCTACCTCGTGGAGGCTGAGCGTCAACTCGCAGACACTTCCTCCTACCTCTCCCTGGACCATGACCCCACCACTGAACATCAAGCCATTGTTTATTCCGTTCTCTCGGGTCTAACCCCAACATTGTCATCAAACCCGCTTACAAGGGTGGTGCTGTTGTTGTTTGGCGCACTGACCTCTACCTCGCGGAGGCTGAGCGTCAACTCGCAGACACTTCCTCCTACCTCTCCCTGGACCATGACCCCACCACTGAACATCAAGCCATTGTTTCCAGGACTGTCACTGACCTCATCTCCTCTGGGGATCTTCCTCCCACAGCTTCCAACCTGATAGTTGTCCAACCTCGGACGGCCCGCTTCTACCTCCTACCCAAAATCCACAAACAGAACTGTCCCGGTAGACCAATCATGTCAGCCTGTTCCTGCCCCACGGAACTCATTTCTCGTTATCTTGACTCCCTTCTCCCTCCCCTTGTCCAGTCCCTTCCCACCTACATCCGTGATTCCTCTGACACCTTACGTCACTTCAACAGTTTCTAGTTCCCTGGCCCCAACTGCTTCCTCTTCAGCATGGACGTCCGATCCCTCTCCACCTCCATCCCCCACCAGGATGGTCAGAGGGCCCTTAGCTTCTTCATCGAACAGAGGCCCGAACAATCCCCATCCACCACTACTCTCCTCCGTCTGGCTGAACTTGTTCTCACGCTGAACAATTTCTCCTTTAACTCCTCTCACTTCCTCCAAATAAAAGGTGTGTCTATGGGTACCCGCATGAGCCCCAGCTATGCCTGCCTTTTTATGGGGTATGTGGAACATTCCTTGTTCCAGTCCTACATCGGCCCCCTTCCACAACTCTTTCTCCAGTACATCGAAGATTACTTTGGTGCTGCTTCATGCTCTCGTCGGGACTTGGAAAAATTTATTAATTTTGCTTCCAATCTCCACCCCTCCATCATTTTCACATGGTCCATTTCTGACACTTCCCTTTCCTTCCTTGACCTCTCTGTCTCAATTTCTGGTGATAGACTGTCCATCAATATCCATTACAAGCCTACCAACTCCCACAGCTACCTTGACTACAGCTCCTCACACGCCGCTTCCTCTAAGGACTCAATGCCATTCTCTCAGTTCCTTTGCCTCCATCGCATCTGTTCTGATGATGCTACCTTCAAAAACAGTTCCTCTGACATGTCCTCCTTCTTCCTTAATCGCAGTTTTCCACCCATGGTCGTTGACAGGGCCCTCAACCGTGTCCAGCCCATCTCCCGCGCATCCGCCCTCACGCATTCTCCTCCCTCCCAGAAACATGATAGGGTCCCCCTTGTCCTCACTTATCACCCCACCAGCCTCCGCATTCAAAGGATCATCCTCCGCCATTTCCACCAACTCCAGCATGATGCCACCACCAAACACATCTTCTCTTCACCCCCCCGGCGGCATTCCATAGGGATCATTCCCTCCGGGACACCCTGGTCCACTCCTCCATCACCCCCTACTCCTCAACCCCCACCTATGGCATCTCCCCATGCCCACGCAAAAGATGCAACACCTGCTCCTTCACTTCCTCTCTCCTCACCGTCCAAGGGCCCAAACACTCCTTTCAAGTGAAGCAGCATTTCACTTGCATTTCCCCCAACTTAGTCTACTGCATTCATTGTTCCCAATGTGGTCTCCTCTACATTGGAGAGACCAAACGTAAACTGAGCGACTGCTTTGCACAACACCTGTGGTCTGTCCGCAAGAATGACCCAAACCTCCCTGTTGCTTGCCATTTTAACACTCCACCCTGCTCTCTTGCCCACATGTCTGTCCTTGGCTTGCTGCATTGATCCAGTGAAGCCCAACGCAAACTGGAGGAACAACATCTCATCTTCTGACTAGGCATTTTACAGCCTTCTGGACTGAATATTGAATTCAACAACTTTAGATCTTGAACTCCCTCCTCCATCCCCACCCCCTTTCCATTTCTTCCCCCTTCCTTTTGTTTTTTCCAATAATTTATATAGATTTTTCTTTTCCCACCTATTTCCATTATTTTTAAATCTTGTATGCCCTGCTGGTCTTTCCACCCCACCCCCACTAGAGCTGTAGCTTGAGTGCCCTGCCATCCATTCTTAATTAGCACATTCGTTTAGATATTATCACCACCTTCAACACCTCTTTGTTCCTTTGTCTGTGACATTTTTTGATTATCTGCTCCTATCACTGCCTGCTTGTCCCTACAACCACACTTCTCTCCCCCCACCCCCACACCAACTCCCCCCCGCCCCCCCCCCCCCCGCCCCACCACCACCACCTTAAACCAGCTTATATTTCACCCCCTTCTAATATTCACTCAGATCTGCTGAAGAGTCATGAGGACTTGAAATGTCAACTCTTTTCTTCTCCGCCGATACTGCCAGACCTGCTGAGTTTTTCCAGGTAATTCTGTTTTTGTTTTTGATTTTTCTGCTCAGCTCTGAAACGACATGCCAGTAACTCCCGAGAAATTAATTAAGAAACTTGCAGGGATGTGGTGCTCAGTTAAGTCATGAATGTCTGGCCTAAATAGTGTGATGATGAAAAACTATAGGAGTATGTCACCCTTAGAAATGAACTGAGTGTAGATCAAGGCTGTCTCCTTTGGGGTTTGAAAATCATTATTCCACCAAGTTTAGAAGGAGATTGTTAAAGGAACTATATTGATGATACACAGGAGTAACCCATAAAAAAAAGGTAGCAAGAAGTTTATTTTGTTATGGAAAGGTAGATAGGGAGATTGAAGAATTGGTGTAAAGTTGCAAAATATGTCTCAGAATGAGAACCCATGCACCCAAAGTACCCTTCATTCCATGGTGAAATACAAGAAAAACATATGAATGAATACATGTTGATTTCTTTGAAGTGAAAGGGAAACAGTAGCTTCTTTTGGTTGAGAGCTTGTAGCAAGTGGATAAATGTTAAATCTGTGCCCAATATCTCAAGTGCCAAATCTATTGAGATTTTGAGAAGTTGGTTTGAAATTCATAGGTTGCCAGAGGTGTTGGTGTCAGACAATGGTTCACAGTTTACCTCAGAAGAGTTTGAAATATTTCTGTTTAAGAATGGAGTCAAACACGCTCTGGTACCACCACATAGCCCAACATCAAATGATGCTTCAGAAAGACATGTACAGATTGTGAAGAGGACCTTGCAGAATTATTTGCTAGGTGACAAGCTAGGCAGCGATTCCCATGTTTCCCTTCAAAACAAGCTAGGCATTTTTTTTCTTATCGAATAAATCCATAGTCTATAACAGGTTGATCACCTTATGAGTCAGTGTTTAAACATGCTCATAGGACAAGGTTTAGTTTGCTTAAGCCTGATGTCAATAACAAAGTAAGAAAAAAGTAAGCTAAAGCAAGGATGAGTCATGATTCATCAGGCACTGGGGAGCAGCTGTCATATTGGTATTGTCACTGGACTGGTAACCCAGAGACCCAGGGTGATGCTCAGGGGACTGGGCTTGCACTCTGGATCCCACTACCTTATAGGACCAAAGATGTGTGGGCTGAGAATTGGTCTGTCCAGTCACATGAAAATCCATGGCAGAAACTCGCAATCCTGAGTAGATGCCATCCCGGAATCGAATGATAGCCAAAAACAATGATGACAGTAAAACCAAAGATGCGATACAACCTCTTACACTTCAGGTATTTTGTTATTGGGTTAGTCCTATTATATCCTTGGAAATTATGTATTATGTCCTTGGAAATTATGTACCATTGCACACTTGAATACTCACCACCGGCCCAATTAGTGCATCTATGTTGAAAATTACATTGCATGACAATGTATATATGGTGTGGAGTTTTGACCCGGAAATTATCCAGGTGTCAAGTTCCTGACCTGGGTTGAAAAGCGAGCACTATTTCAAAAAAGATGAGAAGAGTTCTCCCTAATGCCCTGGCTAAATTTATTCTTCAATCAAATATCACTAAAACAGATTATCAAGTTATTATCTCATTTCTATTTGTGGGACCATACCGTGTGCAAACCAGCTGTTATGTTTCCTATGTCATCTACACTTCAAAAATACCTCATTGGCCGTAGAGTGCTTTGCGACATGCTGAGGTCATTAAAGGTGTTATATTAATGTAAGTCATTTGTTTTTCTCACTTACTGATGCCCATACACCTGCAGGTAAGAGGTGTCATAAAGAACATCAGGCTTGCCTCTCTTTCTGATTTAACTTTCGCACCAATTCCCTTTACATGCATGTGTCAAAACCTTTTTCTTCAGAAGCTTGGTACAGGTCAAATTAAGATTGAATTGAGGGCAGTTCAAACCTGTACTTTTCTCTTATTCCATAGTCCTGAATGTTGGTACTCTAATGTTCGACACCAAGTGGAACTCAAGAACAGATTTTTTTTTATACAGCCAACAGGGTTTCAAAGTATACCCTAAGTGAGACATAAATTCACCTAAAGCTATGTGTAGCTGTGCACTTTGATTCAGGCCTTCCGCACATCCTCAATTTTAACTGTTCCACGATTGGCTTTCAGCTGCCAAGCCACAAACCTCTGGAATTTTCTTCCTAAAACACTCTGCCTCTGAATCTCTCTTTCCTCTTTTAAGATGCTTCATGAAACCCACCTCTTTGATCAAACTTTTGGCCATCTGTTCTAATATGTAACAAAAACAGAAAATGCTGGAAAAACTCAGCAGGTCTAACAGAATCTGTAGAGAGAAAAACAGAGTTAATGTTTTGAGTCCATGTGACTCTTCTTCAGAGCTAAAGAGAAATAAAAATGTGGGTGGAGCAGGTGAAGCTGGATAGAAGGCCAGCAATAGGTGTGGCACAGGAGAGATTGCCAAAAATATCATGAACAAAAGGACAATGGAGGTGTTAATGATAGTGGTGAGGGGAAAAGGAGATGCTGATAGTGGCATTAAGGTAAGAAAGCAGAATGTGATAATAGCAGGGCCAGAGTAAGCACTCGGAAAAGAACAGCATGAACGAGTGACAGATGGTCCTTGTGGGGTTGGGGTGGGGGGGTGGGGGGGGGTGGTGGGGGGCGGGTGGGTGGGGTGGGGGTGGCATGGTGGAAGGGGGGGCAGTGGGAGAGGATGGTGATGGAGAAAAGAGATTGAAAATAGGATATAAGGTGGGGGATAAAACAATGAATATATGAATAAAAATGAAAATAGATAAAAATAAAAATAAGTGGATAAAAAATAAAAAAGATTATTGAAAAAAAAGGGGTAAAAAAGGGCTGAGGATAGAGGAGAGACTTCATGCTCTGAAGTTGTTGAATTCAATGTTATGTCTGGAAAACTATTGAATGCCTAATCGGAAGATGAGGTTCCGTTCCTCCAGTTTGTGTTGGGCTTCGCTGGAACATTGCAGCAGGCCAAGGATGGACATGTGGACATGAGAGCAGGGTGGAGTGTTGAAATGGCAAGTGACATGGAGGTCTGGGTCATGCTTGTGGATAGACCAAAGGTGTTTCGCAAAGCGGTCACCCAGACTGCGTTTGGTCTCTCCAATGTAGCGGAATCCGCACTGGGAGCAGCTAATGCAGTAGACCAAATTAAAGGAGGTGCAAATAAAGCGCTGCTTCACCTGAAAGGAGTGTTTAGTCCTTTGGATGGTGAGGAGGGAGGAGGTAAAGGAGCAGGTATGGCAGCTTCTGAGACTGCATGGGAAGGTGCCGTGGGAAGGGGATGAGGTGTTGGGGGTGATGGAGGAGTGGACCAGGGTGTCCTGGGGGGAATGGTCCCTATGGAATGCCGACAGAACGGGTGAGGGGAAGATGTCATCATGCTGGAATTGGTAGAAATGGCAGAGGATGATCCTTTGAATGCGGAGGCTGGTGGGTGAAAAGTGAGGACAAGGGGGAAGCTATCGTGGTTCTGGGAGGGAGAGGAATGTGTGAGGGCAGATGGGTCAGACACGGTTGAGGGCCCTGTCAACCACTGTGGGCGGGAAACCTCGGTTGAGGAAGAAGGAAGTGCTCTCATGTCCACATGTCCATCCTTGGCCTGCTGCAATGTTCCAGCGAAGCCCAACACAAACTGGAGGAACGGAACCTCATCTTCCGATTAGGCATTCAATAGTTTTCCAGACATAACATTGAATTCAACAACTTCAGAGCATGAAGTCTCTCCTCTATCCTCAGCCCTTTTTTACCCCTTTTTTTTCAATAATCTTTTTATTTTTTATCCACTTATTTATGTTAGGAGTGTTGCTTTGGAAAGTGGCTTCACCTGAACAGATGCGACAGAGGCGAAGGAACTGAGAAAACGGGTTGGAGTCCTTACAGGAAGCGGGGTGTGAGGAGCTGTATTCAAGGTAGCTGTGGGAGTTGACGGGCTTGCAATGAATATTGATGGACTGTCTATCACCAGAAATTGAGATGAAGAGGTCAAGGAAGGGAAGGGAAATGTTGGAGATGGACCATGTGAAGGTGATGGAGGGGCAGGAATTGGAAACAAAATTGATAAGTTTTTCCAGGTCCAGACGAGAGCATGAAGTGGCACTGAAACAATCATCGATGTATCAAAAAAGAGTTGTGGGAGGTGGCCTGAGTAGGACCGGAACAGGGAATGTTCCACATATCCCATAAAGGGGCCCATGTGGGTACCCATAGCCACACCTTTTATTTGGAGGAATATGTCCTTAAGTGGGTTGCTGTCAAACATTGTTTAATAATGCTGCTGTGAAGCACCTTGGCATATTTTGCTATGTTAAAAGTGTTATAAAAACACAAGTTGTTGTTGCATGAATGGTGCAATTTCTGCATTCCGATTGGCTCTTTAAATAAAGCAGGAGGGTTCATTCAGTAGCAATGCCAATACATGCACTCAATTGGCCACCGAATTAGGCAATTCACATCACCGTAACATTCTGATATTCTCAAATCCAGTTTTTAAGCATTTTAAAGCAATGCTAATGCTCTATTACCATATAAATAATTTAACCAAGCAGGCTCCTTAGCTGAGACCATGCAAGACACATCCGTGGAATGGGACACCACAGATTCAGAAACCAAGGACAAATCGAGTTGCTGGCATTCTACATGAAAAGAATAAATGATACACTCATTGTCAGAGAATGGGACTGATATATAACAATTAGTGAGCCCTCTCAGACCACACTCAGGCAAACCACTTTATGCAAGTGTATTGTTTAACTTCAACTTTTCAAACTACAGTACAACCCTAAAATGGTGAAACCTGTTTTTCTAGTTATTCTTGGCGAACATGCTCAGAATGAGTAGGTTGCAGCTTTGTCAAGAAGGTTCAAGTACAATGATCATCGTGCAATAAAAGCTCAATATTCTAATATATCCAGGAACTGGGAAAGCGGAATTACACACACAGTTTTCAGGAGTTTGCCATTAGATTCAAGGCTGGATGTTTTCAATGCTGCATAAGGTCCACTAGAAAGTTAACTATTTGTAGGCATTTGAACAAATTATCGGAATAACTTAGAGAAAAAACTCATTTAGTTATGATAGAAAATAAGAATCTACATTTATATAATAATTTATCAAACTTCACTGACAATGAATGTTTTGAAGTACAGTCTCTGTTGTTATGTAGATGTAGGCAGCAGCCATCGTGTGCAAAATGAGATTCCACTAACAGCAATGAGATATTTGAGAGCAACACTGTCTCGAGTTGAGAAGAATGAGAGGTGATCTTATTGAAAAATACAAAATTATTCATGGGCTTGACAGGGTAGATGCTGAGAGGCTGTTTCCCTGGCTGCACATTTAGCACCAGGGATTGTTGTCTAGGGATAAGGAATTGGCTATTTAGGACTGAGATAAGGAGAAATTCCTTCACTCAGAAGTTGGTGAACCTTTGGAATTCTCGTTCCCAGGGAGATGTGGATGTTCAATCGATGAGTATATTCATGGCTGAGGTCTAAAGCTTTTTGGACTCTAATCAAGGGGTATGAGGTTTGGGTGGGAATGTAGCATTCAGATCAAAGATAACCCATGATTTTATGAATAGCAGGGGAGGCTTGAGGGGTTGTATGATCTACTCCTGGTCTGCTTTCTAATGTCCTTTTGAGTATTTTCTGATGTTTGTCATGTTGGTGTGTAGATGAACATTGGCTAGGATGACTGGAGAGTTTCTTGCCCTTTGAGTAATATTATGGGACCTTAAGCGCCTATCTAAGTTGTTCTCAGTTTATAGCATATTATCTGAATAACAATATCTTCCACAATAAAGCAGTCCCTCTGCACTAGAACAGCAGCCTCAATCATATGTTCAAATCTTGAAGTAAGGATTAAGGCTAGAGTTGTCTGATTCAGACATTGGATTGGAGAATTTGGTCCTTTTGCATCCATTTCCTGGGCAGAAGTAAGGGATTAAAAGGCCCAATTTTGGAGTACAACTTCCTGCACCCAATCTGCACCTGCGTCATAGGCATTGTCCTATTGGTAAAGGTAGCAATAAAGGTGCCCTGTGAGTTAGCCCCCTTAAATATGTAACTGAGAGAACTATTTTAGGTTCATTGTAGAAATTGGTTTCATTTCACAGGAGGAGGAACAGGTCTGCTCCATTTATGATTCCTAAGCACGGACCAGGGCCAAAAAGTAAGTTTAAAAAAAAAATTCCTGTGGAGCCAAGAGAAGCAGGAGCCCTTACCTTTGACTTCCATCTGTTGTCACTCCAAACTTCCTCTTGGGACTTACCTTTGAGAAAATACTCAGCATCCCCTTTAAATCAAGAACATTTTGTGGATATAGATGGGAAAGGCCATTTGACACATATTAGTTCATTAAGCCAATAAAGAAACATTTATCTATCCAGCTCTTCTTGTCCCCAGCAACCCCCCTCTCCACCACCCCCCCCCCCCCCCCCCCACCCAACAACTTAAACCAGCTTATATTTCACCTCTCTTCTCCTTTTACTTAGTTCTGTTGAAGGGTCATTTGGACTCGAAACATTAACATCCGCAGGTGCTGCCAGACCTGCTGAGTTTTTCCAGGTATTTTTGTTTTTGTTAAGAAACGTTTATAGATGTCTTTTCATCCAAGACTAAACTCATTAATCCTGTTAAGTCTATGCTAAGTGCCTTTCTGAATTTGTGGCCCATATCCTATGGTCATAGTTTACTTTGAAGTAATTTTCTGGTATTTACCTTTCCTGTACTATTTAGTATCTTTTATACATCCAAGAAATTTCAAGGGTAACCAGCCCTAGTTAATGCCCTAATTCAGTCCTTTGACCATGGGGTTAGGCCTTGTCCCTCTCTCTGTACTGCCTCTGGGATTTCGGTGTGTCTTTTGTGCCTTTCTTATTATTCAGGGTGTAGTATGGCCTGAGCACTATACAGTTTCAAGACTTATACTCTACTGATTTAGCTTTGTTTTGTTTTGTCTGCTAATTGTTGCTTGCCTTGACATGCTGGGATAGATTTTGACTTTGTACAATAACACAAAACAGGTGATGGTGAATCAGCAGACAATTCTATACCTCTCTGCAATAAAAATAAATATCAGGAGCAATGTAAAGCAAGCTGCTGACTCAGTATCACTCATTTTATACCCTAGGATCTACTTTGCTAAGTGGAGAGTCCACATATTTTTCTCAATGTCACTATAGCTCTTTATGGCTCTATAAGGTGAAAGCAGTGGGAACTCAGAATACAATTTGAGAATAGATAATGAAGGAGTGTGTCCGTTAAATGTTCTTTTTGCAACCCATCTATTTTGGGAAGCTCATATGTTGTTCAGAGGAAAATAGGACAGGAGGTGTTCCACCAAATCCTCATCCCTAATACTGGCCATTAAAAATTTTCCCTTCACCCCTGATGTCAACTGCCCACCCTGCCACATGTTCATGATGGTGAGTTGGATGATGGGACTCTGGCTGATCTCTTCTGTTCCTGACTCTGCTGGCCAGAAGATAGCACATGGTGATAGTATTGTGGTGGATAAGATGCTGAAAAACTGATTGAGAAGTGCTGGAATTGACAGTCCTGTATTTCACAGCCCAACCAAATTGGCTGGTGGGTTAATTCAGAACCAGTTTTAACATTACTGTTGGCACAGTTAGGGTCAGCAAGTTAGAAATCCTAACGTGACTCACTTCCACAGTTGATACTGCCCTTAAGGAATATAATTCTGCATTCATTTATTACCTTTTTCCCAATATATACTGTCATAATCATATTTGTAATATGCTTTATCTCCCAATGTTCTGTTATATTTATATAACACTATTTTTAGGTTCCTGGTGGATTCCCCCTAGTTTGGAATTTATTCTTCCTTTTATTTCTTCTTTTATTTCCTATCCACATCCAAGTTTTCTAGTAAATTCCTGTTGCTTTGATCTCATGCAACAGCTACAGTATCTACTCTGATCCAATAGCGCACCAAATAATTGTTTTAGAAAGACGGATTTGGATATTGTGCATTATTTTATAAGGTGCAATTGGAACATCAGTCATCAACTAATACATGGTTGGATCAAGTACTGCCTGTCTTTCAACTTCCATGCTTGAACTTCAAAATAAAACTACCACTAAAGTAACTATTTGACACAGGTGTTTAGTACTGTATTCACTGCATAACACATAAATTAATTTAACATTTGTGTTAATATCTTGCATGTAGGAAGAAGTGATGTGAGGCATCACCACTTAACCAATCCTATCAATTGACTCCTAAGATTTAATCCAGTAAGTACAGCATACTCACAGGGTTGTACGGAAATAAGCCAAGTACGATCAGAAAACTGAAATACATTAAAATACATTGAATTTATTAGTATTGCCTATCATTTACATTATGCAATTTTTCATGTGTTCTGCATGTATCTGATGCAACATAACACTTTTTCAAGTAACCTTTAAAGTATAGTTCCGAATTGATCTAATTGCTAATACTCAGCATATTAAGTGTCATTAAGGCGCTGACATTTCTGTTCCCATGACTGGTGACTAAGGGCAGAGTCATCTCAGATTTGCACTAAGTGTGCTCGCGGGCATGTAAAAGAACGTTTTACTCACTGGCTGTAATGGCAGCTTTTCACACTGTATTGTCTCAATCCCGCTTCAATAACCTTGCATTCCTGGAAACATGCCAATTCACTGGTGGGCGGCCTCCGATTCACCCACCACACCGTCACCTCGCCACTTCCTCACTCATATTTAAAATGCAGCCATGTGCACACCTCTCAGTGCTTCCAGTCCAGGACTGCTACACGGAAGACATGACCCTGAAAGATAAGAAGACAGCAGCCTCCTGATTCAGTGATGCATCCCTGGGAAACCTTCTGGATATTGTTGGAGCCCGCTACGATGTCCTCTACCCCTGCTCTGGCCACATGAGGGCCATCAGTGTCACCACTCTGGCTTGGGAGGTGGTGGTAGAAGTTGTTAGTGCTAATGCTGCACACAAGAGGTTGACCATCCAGTGCAGGAAATGGATGAATGATTTCATCTGTGCCGCCAGGGTATGGCAACCATCTCCTTACTCTAAACTCTCACACTCACAAGCTCATCACACATTCACTGACATCTCACTCACTGCCAGCTCAACGGATGTCATCACTCACTCTCACACAAATACTCACATCACCATCTGGCTTCATCTTGTCTGGAGACTGCTGCTTCAGCCCTCACCCTCTTAACACCACTTGCACAGATCAACGTGTGCCCCCGCACACACCCTTCCGTAGTAATGCCCCAGCCCTGCAGCCTCTTCCCTTGCCCGAGGCCAATTTTCCCCCGTCCCAAGCAAGCCCTAGCCCTGCAGCCGTTGAAAAGCTACCCCCAACTTATGGCTGGTCTTGTAGGTAGAGACCTGCCGTGAAACCCCCCAAAAGTGTTGTGGTGCTGCCTGTGAAGCCTGGCGCTGATGGCTGCGAGTGCTGCCCAAAGCAAGATAGGCAAACAAACCTCAAAGTCCCGAGTGAACTGCAACTTGCCAAGTGCATGAAGCTTATGTTCAGTTGTGAAACACACACTGATGTGCTTGGATGATCCGTGGGGGGAATGATTCAGGCAAGCTGGATTTATAATGATATGCAGATGTATTACAATGAAGTTCCTGATGTGCAGAGGCGGGAAACGTGGCCTGTCATTGATGGGCAAAGCGGACGATTGCAAACTGGTTTCCCGATGGTGTGAAACCAACTTTTGGCCTTCCTGCCATATTGTCCACTCATGCCCTCCATGATGCCTGTTGCCAGCAGGCACGGAAAATTCCTCCCTAAACCTTTGCAGCAAAGATTAAGTGGTGGGAATGGACAATATGGTTAGTGTGGTTTCATATGAGATAAATGTTCTTAAGGGAACTCTACCTACAAGTAGCCAGTTGCTGTACATGTCACAATTTGTGGCTGCAAAGAATGTGTTAAACAGTTTACTATGTGTTTATGCAGCCTTTATATGGAGCATATTATTTGTAACAGGGGTGTGGAATTGATTAAATTACTGAAAGCTGTATTTTGTTTTTGTGTATTGACGAGTTCTCCATCTCATGAATGAAAGGGCTTTTCCTCAAATGAATCACATCAGCAATTCGTGTTCTTCAGGAATACTCCAGCAAAGTGCTGTTATCGTTTGCTTGGGAGGGTGTGGAATCCCATCATCTTGAGCAATAACTAACAAACAGTGTGTACTTATTTAAAACAAGCTTTCCATATGTCACCCTTGCTTGTGAATTGTTTGCTTTTAGTAGGAGACGTTCTCCTCAAAATGAAACATCAGAATGAGAGATTAGAGTTACAGTACACATTATTGTTTTGCACTAGTATTTATAATTTATGGCCAGTGTCATTCCGGCTCAGAATCTAGTACTCTTACCTTTCAGCTGCCTTACCCCTTAATTCTGGGATTCCCTCCTTAAACCTCTCTCTTTCTCTCTGAGACCACATTAAGAGGACTGTGTACAATTTTGGCTTCCTTATTTAAGAAAGGACAAAAGGCGGGATTTTATGTCTCGCGGGCGGGCATGTGCCCGGCACGATCGGGGGTAAAATCATGCGCGATGATGTCCGGTGAACATCCAGAAGTCATCAAGCCACTCGTGCGATATTTCAGTCGGTAGGCACGTGCGGGAGTCAGCAGCACATAAACCGACAATTAAGAGGCCTATTAAAGCCCTTAATCAAATAATTGAAAGCTATTTTTTACTGCCCATCCAACAGTACGATTGGCGGGCGGGTGAACAGGTTAGGCAGCCTTTGGATTTTTTATGGGCGGGATGAGGTTTCCAGCAGTAATTTTAAAAAAATAAAAACTTTTACACATTATTTTTAATATGTCCCTGTTCATGTGACTAAGCCACATGTGGGGACATGTTTCTCTCATTTTTAAAATCTGTATTTTTGCATCCACAATTCTTCAGTTCCCTGAGGCAGCTCTGTGCCTTCAAGGAGATTCATTGTGTTCTCCTCCGCGCATGCGCAGGCTTTACCACTCTCCCTCCTCCCGCTCCACACCCCAGCGGTGCTAAGTTCCTCAGTGTGCCTGTCACGCTGGCGGGCCATTAATTTGGCCCCCGAAATTGCGGCCGGGGGGCCGATCACAGGTGGCGGACCGCTTCCTGGCCGCTCCATGGCCTGCCTGCCAGATCCCACCCGACGACCAGAAAATCCTGCCCATAATTGCATTGGAAGCAGTTCAGAGAAAGTTCAGTCAACTGATACCTGGGATGAGAGTTTACCTTACAGGGGAAGGTTGGAGCGGCTGGGCCTGTATCCATTGCTTAGAAGAATGAGAGGTGATTTTGTTGAAACATAAGATCCTGAGGGGACTTGAGGGTGGACACTGAAAGGAGGTTTCCTCTTTGGGAGAGACTGGAACTAGGGGACACAGTTTGAAAATTAGGGGGAGAATTATCCATGTTGGGGGAGAGTTGTGCGGGGTCAGGCCTACGGGGGCAGACCTGATCATTGCCCCTGATCAGGTCTGCATTGCCAATTAAGGCCAGCCCAGCATGACGCACACCTGGAAGTGCCAAGCGCTCCCTTTGTGGGCGTGGGTTGGTCCCTGAGTCTGGGCCTGCACTCTTTTGCACATGCACGTGAAAGAGCGCAGAAATCTCCCTGAGGCACAGAGTTGCCTCAGGGAGATTAGTTTAAGTTTTAAAAATCTAAATAAAGAAAAGAAAAAATTTTAAGACATGTCCCTTCATGTGACAGTGTCACATGAGCTGGGACATGTCAATGAATTTTTATAAAAAATTTTATTCAATTTACCAATACTTCATGAAACCTCATCCTGCCCTTGGGAGATTCTGTGAAAAATGTGAAGGCCGCCTGAGCTCTTCGCCTGCCCACCAACCTTAAGGTTGGACAGGCAGCTCAGTGTATTCATTGAATTAGTTTTTAAAAGGGCTTAATAGGCCTTTAACAGTTCGGTGGAGGCAGCGCGATGTCATTGAATACCTTTAAGGCTTAGGTAAATAATTTCTTGATTAACAAGGGAGCAAAAGGTTATCTGGGGTAGGCATGAATGTGGACTTAAGGCCACAAGCACATGACCCATGATCTTAATGAATGGCAGTGCAGGCTTGAGGGGCTGAATGGCCTACTCCTGCTCCTATTTTGCATTGTTCATATGCCTTTGGAGGCTTTTCCCTTATGGGAGATGGTGGCGTAGTGGTATTGTTACTGGACTGGTAATCCAGAGACCCAGGGTAAATGCTTTGGTGATTGAGGTTTGAATGATGATGGAATTTGAATTCAATAAAAATCTGGAATTAAAAGCCTAATGACAGCTATGAAACCATTGCTGATTGTTGTAAAAATCCATCTGTTTCACTAATATTCTTTCCCTTTAGAGAAGGAAACCTGCCATCCTCACTTGGTCTGGCCTACATGTGACTCCAGACCCACAGCAATGTGGTTGACTCTTAAATTCCCTCGGAACAAAGGCATGGGCACTAAATGCTGGCCTAGCCAGTGATGTGCACATCATATTATATAAAAAGCATATTATATAATGTGCTGTTGTTATGTCAGAAAGTTGTGAGTACAATTCTCACTCCAGGACTTGTGCACAAAACTTAAGCTGCCACCTAAGTGCCATGCTGAGGGAATGTTGCTTTGCCAGAGATGATGCCCTTGAGATGAGATGTCAAACTGAAGCCCTGTGCAAGTGGTTTAGGTGCATGTGAAAGATCCCACAATAGTATTTGGAAAAGTGTACAGGTTGATCTTAGCCAACATTCTTGATTATTATTTAATTAACGAAACAAAAAAATCATCTCGAATGTTTATTGGACAAGGTTTCACTTTATTGCTGTTTTTGAGACAGTAAATTATACATAATGGATGCCATGTTTACTATATGCTGTATGCTCCAGCCGATGCCCTCGCTTAATCTTACACAGCTAGAACCCATGTTAAGCAGCATGAAGGACCTACCCCCACCCTCACCCACCAGACTAAGGGATCATCAACTACTTACATGTTAAATTCTGGATTACTTGCTCTTGCTATTGCTGCAATTCTATCCATTTAGGTGCATTCCATAATTAGTTCAAAAGTGTGGCAGATGTTGGATTGCTTTTTGCCAACTTCAAAGCTTCTGGATAAATGAACTGCTGTCAGACATGGGTGCAGTAAGAGGCATTTCCACTGGAAATCCAGCATAACTGGAAGAACGAGCAGGAGCCACAGTGCTTGATTTATATATTTGATTTGGAGTGCATGTTTTGTGGTAGCTTTTGTTTTGGCTTTGTGGCAAGAGGATATTGTGATATCAGTAACAGAGAGAAGGTAAGGTGTAGCACTTTGAGAGAATTGGGGATGCGTTCAGTGGTACCATGTTCACAGTTCAACCTCAAAAGGATATGTTGATTGCCTCCTCAGCTGTTCACTGCATAGCTGCTGGCTAGGGCTGTGTCATCCTGATGGTGAGATTATGCAGCAGGCTGCAGACCCCAGCAAATCTTGGCATATTACATGTCAAGGTCTGCAGGGCTCCTCCTGAGTGATCTAAACATTTGAATTGTTGATTAAACACTCAAATGGTCTGCTGAATCACATTTTGTATGGTAACATGTTTTTCATTATATGCAATCTGTCCACATGTGAATGGATTACGCATGGGAATCAACAGATAGTTCCGATTGCTCACTGACTATCCTCTGGTTTGTCAAAGCTTGTAAACCTTTGGAATTCTCTACCCCAGTGGGTTGTGCATTCTCCATCATTGAATATATTTAAGGCTGAGATACACAGATCTTTGATCTCTCAAGGAATCAAAGGATATGGGAAGCGGGAGCAAAAATGGAGTTGAAGCTAAAGATCTGCAAAGGCAAAATGGGGAAAGCTCACTGTCTAAGACCTGTCTGCCAGAGTGCACCGAGGGGCTGGGAATTGTATAGACCCCTCAGGAATGTAATGCATTAAATACTAAATGTATCATAATTGTATTGAAGCACCTCAGAGTGCAACATGATGTATGTCGATAACTCCAATACCATCGCACTGTCTGGCTGTCTGTAATGACCATATTGAAATGACTGTAACATTCATTGATTGTATTGAAGCTCTCATGATCCATGTGTAAAAGTTGAATCTGATTGCCCCTTTTGTATTGGCCATTTAGAAATATTTTGTAATGTTCTTTCAGATATTTTATGAGTAAAGTATATTTTTGCAAAAAAAATGATGTCTAACACACTGGGCAGAATCGTCCCAGATTTGCACTCAGTGCGATAATGGGCGGGTAAAACGATATTTTACCCGTTGGCCACAATGGTGAGTTTTCACGCTATATCGTCCCAAATCTGCCACATTATTTATGCATTCCCAGGAAATGCGTCATTTGGATGGTGGGCGGGCTCTCATTCACCCACCACCATCACCTCGCCACTTCATCACGCTGGACGCCATATTTAAAATCCAGCAGCACACACATCTCAGTGCTTCCAGCCCACGATTGCTGCAAGGAAGATATGACCCCGAAAGGCAAAAAGACTTCAGCCCCTAGATTTAACAACGCGTCATTTCAACGCCTTTTGGATGATGTGGGGGCCTCCTGCGATGTCCTCCACCCTTGCTTTGGCTGCAGGATGGGCAGCGGCATGGCCAATCAGGCTTGGGAGGTGGTGGCTGCGGTGGTCAGCTCCAACGCCCTTCAAAAGAGGACAGCCGCCCAGTGCTGCAAGAGGATGAATGATCTCCATCACTCTCAACTCACACTCACAAACCCATCACACATCCACAGGGGCCTCACTCACTGCCAGTTCAAGGGACATCACTATTCACTCTTGCACAGTCACGATCATTGTCCTCATCCCATCCATGGGACCATTCACCATCCACACCTGCCAGGCATACTTATCATCTGGCCTGGCAGGCATCCTGCTTACACTTTCTCCATCTCTATTCATGCAGGACCAGCTGGCACACAACAAGAGGGAGAAGTTGCAGACCAGTGGAGGGATGCCTGAAATCAAGGTCCGTCGCTGGCTGGGACGATCTGAACTGGTCCTGTGCTGATGGCGAGGTCGGTGGTGCTCAGCCAAGTGAGAGTTGAGCAGTGCAACGTCCATCAGACAACCATGCTGTGAGTGATGTGCCCTGTTTCACAGGCCACTGCCATGCACTAATGATCTCCCCTTGCTTCCACAGGCACACCTGGGAAACAGCTGACAAATCCATGAACCAGGGCCTTCAATCAAGCCTGAAGAAACCTCTGATGAGGGATCTGGAGGCATCCTCCTTGAAGTCTCATCACAGTGCTCACCTACACCCTCCACCAATGCAGAGACACACACCTCAGTGGGCCCTAGCCTCAGGAGCACAATCTAGTGAACACATCGTACTGTCTGATCCACAGCAGGCGGCAGCAGGGACTTTCCAGGTCACCAGCACTCGGAAAACTAATGGAGGCCAGAAATTTTCTGAGTCTGAGTCAGCTGAAGAGCCTCTGGACTCGGTCATGTCACAGTTGCTGGAGCTGCAAAGGCAAGCATGGGAACATCAGGAAGGGATGTCCGCTGCACTCCTCAGATTGCAAGGCATGATGGAGGACTCCGTCTGCCTTCAGGCTGAGGTGATAGCTCCAGCATGCCAACGCACCGAGGTCAACACTGGTAGGATGGCAGCCACCATGTAGACCTTGGTCTAAGACATTGGTCCTGCACTGCTGCATGAGCTCAACTCCATTGTTGATGCCATAGTTGGCCTCCAACAGTGTGAATGCGATACGGGTGCCAGGCAGTTTGATCTCACTCCAGCTTCCCCTTCTCCTTGTGTCAGCTTGGGGTCCTTGGGCACCCATAGGGAGGACGATCAGCAGGTGCACACTTCGGGGCCATCCATCCTGGGGGAGGTGGTACTGTAGTGGTACTGTCACTGGACTAATAAACCAGAAGCCCAGGGCTAATGCTCTGGGGGACCCAGGGTTCAAATCCCACCACGTAGATGGTGGAATTTGAATCCAATAACATTCTGGAAATAAAAGTCTAATGATGACCATGAAACCATTGTCTAATTGTCATTAAAAACCCATCTGGTTCACTAATGTCCATTACGGAAGGAAATCTGCAGTCCTTACCTGGTCTGGCCCACATGTGACTCCAGACCCACAGCAATGTGGTTGACTCTTAAATGCCCTCTGGAATGGAGAATAAATGCTGACGGAGCCAGCACTGACCGCATCCCATGAACGAATAAAAAAAAGGTGACTCTGGAAATGTCTGGCCCATTTGAACCACCCCTTCCTATGACCTCAACAGCTCCACAGGCTGAGCAGGGTACCACTGCCACACAACCCTCCATGTCCCCATGGCGCCAAACCCTGCAGCCACTGGCAGATGTGACCAACCAGGTCCCTAGACATGCGCAGTCTATAGTGACACTGGTTCTTGGTCATCTGCAGGAAGGAAAGGCGATGTCTATAGACCCTAGGGGAAGAATATCCCCATCGGCGAGACATGTAAGATGACACACGGTGACGTTGGATGAGCGCGCAGCCGACCTGTCAAAGGCCTACTAAGGCCATTAACAAAGTCATTAAAGTTGTTAAGAATGCCTTAAAGTTGGCGGGCAGGTGAAGAGCCCAGGCGGCCTTCACATTTTTCATGAAAGCTCATCCACGGGCGGGATGAGGTTCATGAAGGGTTTATTAATTAAATAAAAGTTTTTCAAAAAATTAACGGACATGTCCCAACTCATGTGATACTTTCACATGAAGGGAGATGTCCTTAAATTTTTTTTCACCTTTATTAAATTTTCCAGAACTTAAACTAATCTCCCTGAGGCACCAAGGTGCCTTAGGGAGATTTCTGTGCTCTTTTGCGCGCATGTACAGGCCGCGACTCAGGGAATCCCATTCCCCCCTGCCCACACAGGGAGTGCATAGCGCTTCCAGGTGTGTGTCACACTGGGCAGGCCTTAGTTGGCCATCCCACGTAAAATGGCGCCACGAACCCGATTGGGGGCGCCATTCGGGTTCGTGCTCGCTCCCACCCCCACCCATACAACCCCCCCGCTGACCGTGGGAAAATTCAGCCCTAGGTATTGCTAGGCCCCAACCAGCAACAGCTTGCTGTGACTCTTCGATGGCTTGTACGGGAGCCCCAGCTGCCCCTTCTTCCTGAGGGCGCTGCTCCTGCCTCTGTGCAGCCAAGAGCCCCAGTCGCTCTCTCCTCTGTTGTCTTCACCCTTTGTAAGCCATCAAGCATACAGCTAGTTTGCCAGGCTCCATGATCCTGATGTACTCCTCCTGCAGAATGAAAGAGAGAGACATGTGGTTAGCATGGGTACTAAGAACCTGTCCTGGTTAAGTGTGAAGCTCCTTAACATATCCCAGAGATCGCTGGCTACCACTTGGTTAGCCAGAGATTAGTGCACTGTATGGCTCTCCAAAACCCCCCACTCCACCTCACCGATTGGCAGCAGCTTTGCCCACTGGAGTGCATACTGTGCTCTCAGTTCAGGTGCAGTCATTCTCCTAAACTGCGCTGAGTGGCTGCACTGTTAGCTTGAACCATCGGGGAGACTGGTCCAAACTGGGATGCTGACATTGCAAAGGGCTGTGAGCGCCTCCAGCAGTGACTGCTCCATGGCCTCTGAACAAGGCCATGAGGAGGCCATGCAAGGAAATTTTACAACATATGCAGTCATCCAACTGCTCTGCAGTCCACTAAAACGCTCATGAATTTGCAGTTTGTGCCAGGGGCAGAAAAGCCCTGGAGAACTTGCTGGCGCTTTGATGCCTCCACGTTGCTTGAGTGGGCACAAAAGCTAGAAGCCTGATTCCAATCATATCAATGTGGCTGCACCTGAACTGTCTCAGCTGCAGAGGCATGGTCACTTTATACAGGAGCCTCAGGACTCTCATTCCCCTGCCCCCGACAGCCGATCGTAAGTGCTTGCACGCTATATTCAACTGGAAGGCAGCCATTGCCACTCCCCACGCTGCCTCAACGGCTGGGCTGCCCTTACCCCCTCACCAAGCCATCTTAATGGGCAGGGCTGCCCTTGACGTCCCCCCCCACAATGCTCCTCAAGCTTGAAGATCAACAGGCGACCCTGGTGAAAGCTGCACATTGTTGCTGTGCACTCATCTCCGGGTCCCCCTCAAAGTGCAGACCGTCAAGTGCACGCCTTTTATGTGCTGCTGTGAAACATGTTAGTATGCTTTCCCGCCGGCGTGGATGGATGATCTAGTGGGGCGGGGTTGGGGAGCAATGATTCCAGCGGGTTGGCCTAATGATTATATGCAGGTGTTTAAAATGAGCTTCTCGACATCTGATGGCGGGAAACGCAACCCACTGTCGGCAGGCTGAGTGGACAATTGCAAACTGGTTTCCCGTAGTCATGAAACCGATCACACCATATTGTCCACGCACACCATCGAGCACGCCCGACACCAGTGGGCACGGAAAATTCCGGTCACTATTTTTTACTAAGGTTGGGGTAGGAAAATTGCTACCAAAGACCATCGACACATATTGCCTCCAGCTGAGAGCCCTATTTGCCTTCTTCGTTCTCCCTCTTTGAGCAGCTTGTCATCCTCAATGTTGTCTTTATTCATTTTCCCTGTCAGGCTACAGACCACACTACAAAATACAGCACCTGCTTCAGGACAATGTGGGCTGAGCAGAGCCTTCGAAGTTAGGACTAAGCCCTTTACTATATGTCTCACCAGTCCCTGTAGACTTCAGCATCTTTAAATAAGAGTACAAATTACCAAATATCTTTTCAAACTCAGCAAAATCCTTTAGAAATCAATCAGCAACTACCAGAAAGAAGTTGATAGTTGATGATCCCTGTAAGTCGTGGGCGGGTGGTGGGGGGAATCCTCTGTGCTGTTGAATGCGTGTTCAACTAGTGCGTGGATAAAAGAGGATGTTAGCTGGAGCATTGAGCTCCAAAATAGCAAGGCTGGCATCAGTCACCATTGCATGCTGATTGATGTAATGATCTGCTACTCTGATGTCATCCAGCGCATTCTCCCTGAGCTCTAGCTAATGATCTATGCAAGATGGCTTCTGCTGCACTGCGCTCCAGGACTGTGCGTGCATGCTGCAATCACCATTTTTGAATCAAAATGACTACCCATGTCTCCGAAAATATAGGTGCTGCACAACCAAACATTGTGGACATCAGCAACATCTTGCAGTTTACATGCACCATTGCAGCAGCAAGGTCATTGAGGTTTTCTATTCACAGACAGGTGATTTAATTTCATCCCCTCTTGCCATAGATAAGCAGGTAGAACAAGCACAAAATTTTGTCCAGATCACCATCGCAGGTGCCAGTGATTGAAGGCACATTGCTCTGATGTGCCTCATGCCAACTCTGCCATGTACCAGAACCGAAAGGGATTCCACTTTTTCAACATTCTACTGGTGTGTGATAATAGGCAGAATCATGCAGATCAATGCCCAATATCCTGGCAGCAGTCCATGAAGCATTCATTTTGTGACATTACTCTCGAGTCCACTCTGTCAGCTGTATTTTAGCCACCATGCCAAACCAAAAGGTGGTAATTACTGGACAACAAGAACTGTCCACTGACTGGTTTCATGACTTCAGTTTGCAATCCATGCACCCCTGAACATATGCATGTACAAGAGCAAGTTGGCACAAGAAGTCTGTTAGAGCAGACTATTTGCATTCAGTGGAGTGATGTCGTTGCCTGGACTTCTCTGGTGGAACCCTGCAATACTCAACTAAGTATGTGGTCTGTTGCATACTACATAATTTTTTGCTGACAATTGTTCAATTGTAACTTTGGCAGGAGAGTCACATAATTTCATGCAAGAGTGCAACATACTGATCAAAATTTGCATTTGCCTTGTTAACCTTAACACAGCTCATTTAAAGCTTTGAATGTGAAATTAAGTGCGCTTGTCATGGCAATAACATCTTTTGAAAGTGCAGATAATTGCCATTTGTCATTATGATTACATGAAGGTAGTGGTTGATCACAAAATGAACCATATCAGTTTAAATTTATTACGCATGAAAACCAGGGAAAGACCCAAAATATCTGGTTGATCTTGCTGAGGAATCGCTATATCAACTCCACAGAAAGACCTGACTGACAAAAAAGGAAGATGGGAGTTTGCCACCTCTTGCTACAAATACCACAGGGTGATAACCCATCCCAACAACACCCCACAGAAAGTGGTGCTGTCCCTTTACCTTGAGTGATGCCAGTTACAAATTAGTATTGGGGGAAATATTGCTAACGTTTCTGCACTGATATGCAGCAATAACACTTTGCTTCAATGAAAGCATTACACTATAGTGATTATCACATGTCTACTATCCCTCCTACCCCCTGTAATAATTGTTCTGTGCCATCTCCTTCCCAAACTCACATGCCAAACCAGATTTAGGTTCAACGTACTTTTACTTCGTATGACAAACTTTTATTTCTTATGACAAAACTTTATTTTCATACCTGAATAACTTTTATTTGTGTGTTATGTTCTGTAGATAAACTGCTAACCGCAAAATTGCTTCACCCTTTTCCTTCCTACATAGCTCATTGCCCTTATTGTATGCCTTCTAATACTTTTGTCAGATCCTGCAGAGCATGAATTTCACATCTGGTAAATAAGTCATCATTCAAACCTAAGCCTCAGCACTTGTATCATCAGTATAAGGAGTTGAGGGGGCAGCTTTGGTGAGCACCACTTCCTGCTGCAATAACACTCATAAAAATGCATGCGTGAGATGAGGCAAATCCTGTCTCAAGTGTGCATAAGTGAGGTGTAAATTGATAGTTATCTGATCTGTGCAAGAATGCCATGTATGATCTTGGTTACTTAAACTAATTTGACCAAGTAAAGGAAAATTAGCTATAACTGACAACAACTTAATAACTTCTGTGACAGAGAATCCAGGGCCTGAATTTTGCATCCCATGGGTGGGCGCGCGCCTGACCCGATCAGGCATAAAATTGTGTGGGAAGACATCAGACAAGTGTCCCGACGTCATCGCGCACTCGTGTAATATTTCACTTGGACGCACGCAAAAGTCGGAAGCGCGACCGCCAACAATTAAGAGGGCAATTAAGCCCATTAATGGCGCAATTGTGTCTAATTTTTCATGGCCTGTCTAACCTTATGGTTGGCGGACGGGCGAATCAGCCAGGCGGCCTTTGCATTTTTCATCCATGGGCGGGATGAAATTTCCGCTATGAAATAAAATAAAAATAAATATCTGTGGACAGCATTTTTATCAGCTACGTTTTCAGGTGATTGATTGTTATGCAAGGATACTTTTTTGCAGCTCTTTCAACCCTTACTTTAGCATTTTTAGGTCTTCAGCTCCCTGAGGCAGCTGTCTCCCTTCAGGGAGCTTTCCCATAGTGCTCACCCGTGCCCACGAAAACGTCATTGCCGGCCCTCTTCCCGCCCTGACCCCGGCAGCGCTGAGCTTTTCAGCACGCCAACTAATGGCAAGCCAGCGTGAAATTGAGGTTGGGGGCTGATCACAGCTTTGAAGAATTTGTAAGCTCTCACACAGAGCAGCACAGGAAGCTGAGGAAGGTAGAGGGATTAAGTAGCTTACTAATGGTGCAATGATAAACCAGTTGTGTAGTTGCTGATTATTACCTACAGCTATTCTGATAATACTTCTTATTTTAATCCATAAAATATGTTTTAAAAAATTGCGAAATAGCTGGTACTAAGAGTCGCCAAAATTTTAGCTTGGGGAAGTAATTGGATGGGCAGGGGGGTCAAGACAGGTAGCAGACTGACTTGACCTTGACAGCATGAAGTCCAGCCTGCTGTAAGTTCAGCGCTGTAGAAGGATGCAGGGATTTGGAGGTATAAGTTCACAGAACATTAAAGGCAGAACCTCAGGTTGGTCAGGCTGCAAGAAAGTGAATAGAATTCGAGGTTTTATCTCTCAAAAGGTATAGAATATAAAAGCCCAGTGGTAATTCTGAGAACTTAAGAACAAAAGAACATAAAAAATAGGAGCATGAGTAGGCCATTCAGCCCCTTGAGCCAGCTCCACCATTTAATAAGATTATGGCTGATCTGATTGTGGCATTAACTCGACAATCTGGCCTTTCCCCATATCTCTTGACTCCCTTGTCAATCAAAAATCTATCTAACATAGCCTTGAGTGACCCAGCCTCCACTGTTCTCTGTGGAAAGGACACTAATGACCCTCTGGGAGAAGAACTTCCTCCTCATCTCCACCATAAATGGGAGACTACTTATTTTTTAACTGTGCCCCTAATTCTAGATTCCCCCATGAGAGGAAACATTGGCTGGAATTTTCTGGCCCTGCCAAAAGTGAATGGACTTTTGGTAGGGCCACTGCATCCCAAGCGGCAGGTCCCACCATGGCAGAGCCAGAAAATCTGGGGCATCCTCTCAGCATCTACCCAGTCAAACCCCCTCAGCATCTACCCAGTCAAGCCCCTTCAGAATGTCATATGTTTCAATAAGATTATCTCTCATTCTTCTAAACTCCAATGAGAATAGGCCCAACCTGCTCAACCTTTCCTCATAGATAACCTCTTAACCCAGGAATCAGCCTAGTGAATCTTCTCTAAACTGCTTCCAATGCAAGTATATCCTCCCTTAGGTATGGTGCCCAAAACAATACACAATGCTAGATGTGGTCTCACCAATATCCTGTACAATTGTAGCAAGATTTCCTTACTTTTATACTCCATTCCCCTTGCAATAAAAGCCAACATTCTATTTGCCTTCCTATCTTGCTGTACCTGCACACTAACATTTTGTGATTCATGTACAAGGACATCAAGATCTCTTTGTACTGCAAAATTCTGCAGTCTCGCTCCATTTAAATAATATTCCACTTTTCTATTCTTCCTGCCAAAGTGGACAACCTCCCATTTTCCCACATTATACTCCATCTACCAAATTTTTGCACACTCACTTAATCTATCGAGACCCCCTTGCAGACCTGCAGATCTTTAATAGGAACTTTGTTGGAGTACGGTGGGCAGTATTGGCCTCCATGCTGTGGGCAGGATATTGGTGCCTTAGAGAAGGCACATAAGGATGCTGCCTGTAATAAGGAACTATACACACTAAAAAGACTTGAAAAACTGGGCTTTATTTTGTTAGAAGAATGCAGATTATGGACCAATATAATAAAAAATGTTTAAAATCATGAATAGATTGGACAGGGTAGATAATTGAGAGGTTGATGAATAAGGGGCCATAGTTACAAGATTAACTATATGAAAGGGCGGTCAAGTGGTTGGTGCACAGGGGTCCCTCTCTATATCTGTGCCCAATCAAGGGATCTGGCACAGGTGGGGGATGGCCACTGAAAGCCACTTGTCTGCTCATTCCTCCGACACCCCAACCCTGCTGTCTTGTGACTTCCACCCCATGCCCCCATCCCGTCTTCAATCACCAGTAGCCTGGGGTCCCTATGTGATCCTGGACCTCAAGTGGGTGCAGTGCCACCAACAGCCACTGCTCCTACTGGTGGCAATGATGAGCTGCCGACCTCTGATTGGCTGGGATTTGCACCGCTGGGGATCTCAATTGCAAGGAAGTTTGAATGGCGGCCAATTAAGTGCCTGAAGGGCACTTGATTTCACTGGGCTTCCCCCATGGAACTGAAGGGCTTTAAGGTCCTAGAGTGGGCCGATGGAGGTCTCACATGACAATGTTAGAAATGCAGGTCCCTTTAAGAGTAAACCAGGACAAACTTCAAAGTGAATTGAGAGCAGGTGATGCTCATTGAAGCCTATACTTAAAAGCTGTGTTTTTCCCCAGTAGGAGAGTTTTGCTTATGGACAGGGAGAGGATTTCAGAAGGGTAGAATGGAAGCTGGTATTTGTACTGAATTATGCTCTAACAATAAAACAGTTGTGATTCAGAGAATGTCTCCTGCTGCCTGATTCGGAAAATGGATTTCCACCTATTAAATGTCGCACACCAATTGCCTTTCAGCGGCCACCTCCCTGCAACCGAGTACCTGTTAATGAGGGACCCACCTGGGAGACTGCTGGCAAACCCAACAGGCTTTGCTGGGCGGCTTTCTGAGGGCAGGGGTGCCCCATGCAGCTTCCACTTAATCCCTGAGCCACCACTAAATTGTGGTGGGCTTAGGGGTAATGAGTGTCAATTAGCTCATTAATGAGCCTAATTGACATCTGGCTGGCCATGGCTGGGAATCCCCGGGTCAGTCCCTACCACCCTCTGAATTAATCAGAGAGGTTTTGCCACCTGACACAGGGTATTTCCTGTGAGTAAGTGGGCCTTGCCGCCATGATTCTAACCACAGCAAGCTGCATAAAATCCAGATCTAAGTTTAGATTGCAGGTGAATGAAGCAATAAAAATTGAAGGGATATGGGAACAGGGTGGGTAAATATTTCTCCTGTGCCTGACATGGTTTAAATGCCCTGTTTTACCTCTTGTAGCTCCTATGTATTTCCGTACACATGCATCACTAGAACAGTTGTCAACTACACTTACACAGAAGTGAATTTAAATTGATTTTGCTGTTTGCATTAATACAGGTGGAAAGCATGATCTGTCATCACATCTAAGCAACAAAGCCATAACTATAAGCAGGGTAAATATTGGCGCAGTTAAAAAAAATAAACAAATAAAATGAGCAGAATGATCTAGCACTTTGACTCCAATGCTACATGTCGTTATTCGATTATAGAATTATTTAATAACCCATAAACGTATATACTGATTGGCACTTATTAACCACATGGCACAGATGGTTGAAGGGCCGAGAGTTGAAATGGAACAGTTTGCAAATGAATACCAGCAGAAAGCCACTGTGTAACCGTTGAAATGCATTAATGCTTGATTATTAAAAGGTGTTGACCCATTATAAGAGAGAGACACCGTGTATGAAACTAATTTGCAACACATAATACAAAAAAAAAACTCCATGGGACAAAGCAGCTAAATGAATTCCAACACAGAGGTTTGATTCTACAATTGTGTGAAGAGTTTGGATGGACACTAGGGTTAATGCCCTTGGGAGAATGTTCTTCAAGGCCACCAGACAAATCCTTAATCCTTTCACTTTAACCCCTTGTCAAGGAACTGTCTGGAGTTTACTATCAGTCTGTGTACATTTGTGAATAATACCAAACTTTGGCTCAATGGACTGTCTTATGTTCTTGGTTCCTGCAGCAATATCAGAAGTAGTTGGCTTAGATCTCATCTTCCTCGATCTCAAGTAACTTTGTACAATTAAGCAACATGCTTACATCTGTCCACGTCAACTGGTCTGGTCTTACAATCTTAACCTCTGTAAGTTGTCTTCTGAGAGTGTTGCATTTTCTGATTTTGCAGAGGTGCCTCTTGATTGAGATTCCAACTAGGGACTATCCCTACAACGTCTACCCAAATTGCAAATCACCTTCATGTCAAAGTAGAAAAGGCATCCTGTCTGAGTAGGGGCTAAATTGCAGAGGCTGTGGCCACAATTTTCCAATCCTCCTTAGATATGGGAGTGGTACCAGAGGACTGGAAGGATTGCAAATGCTACACCCTGTTTAAAAAAGGGTAGAGGGATAAACCTAGCAAACACAGGCTGGTCAGCTTAACGTCAATGGAATGGAAACTTTTAGAGAAAAATACAGGAGAAAAAATAATTGGCGTACGGAGAAGCCCTGATTTCTTAAAGACAAATCATGCTTCACTAACATGATTGAGTTCTTTGATGAAATAACAGAAAGGGTTGATAATGGAATTCTGGTTGATGTTGTTTATATGGACTTTCAAAAGATGTTTGTCTAAGTTTGGCAAAATACTGTGGATCGCGGCATATAAGTCGACACGGCAGAGAAGGTGATCCTATTTTTCAGCCCCAAAAATCATGTTTTTTCATATACAAGGCAAATAAGTTTACCCCTTTTTTCAGCCACAACATGCTATTCTTACATTAGCAGTCATCCTCAATTTTTCACCCCATTATCCTTATAACTGGATTTAAGGGATAAAGTAGATGGTATGGGCTGTGTTGTGTAGATGCACAGGAGTTTAAGGCATGTCCACACAGAGCAGGCCCTGCCTGGTGAACAACAAAAATGGCAACCAGCCACACACATGCTATCCATTCACTTTTATAAGCTGACAACCGTCGCCCCCAACCCCCCTCCCCCCAGCCCCCCTACCGTTTTTGGGGGAATTTTTCGAGGCTCCAAAGGTCGACTTATATGCTGACATCTCAGAATCACAGAATAATTATGATGCACAGGGAGACCATTCAGTCTATCATGTCTGCACCGGCTCTCTGAATGAGAACTATGCCTCTTCTGTCTTTTCTCTGCAACGCTGCAAATTGTTTCTATTTAAATAATCATCTAATGCCCTCTTGAATGCCTTGATTGAGCCTGCCTCCACCATACTTCCAGGTAGTGCATTCCAAACCCAAGCCACTTGCTTTGTGAAAAAGTATTTTCTCAAGTCGCATTTGCCTCTTTTGCAAATCACTTTAAATCTGTGCCCCCTCATTCTCGAACCTTTTACAAGCAGGAACAGTTTCTCCTTATCTACTCTGTCCTCTATCTACGGTAATAGTCTTGTTAGCAAAAATTAAAGTCCAAGGGATTAAAGAGATGATGGCAGTGTGGGCACAAAATTGGCTATGGAGCAGAAGCAAAGACTAATGGTGAATGGTTGTTTTCAGGCTAAAGGGAAGTACATAGTGGTGTTCCCCAGGGGAATGACCTGACTCATAGGTACAGGATATTATTACAAAGTTTTGGAGATACCACGAAACTTGGAAATGTAGTGAACAGCACAGCAGATAGTAATAAACTTCAAATGGACTTAAAAATACTGGTGGAATTGTTGGAAACATGGCAGATGAAATTCAACACAGACAAGTGTAAGGTAATACATTTTGGTAGGAAGAATGTGGAGAGACAAGATGAACTAAAAAATATGACATCAAAGGGGACGGAGGAACAGAGACACAATGGACAGAATTTTCACTTTGGGGGTGGGAAACAAGAGCGGGGTTTTTTTTGGGTCTCAAACCCTCCCATGTGGGGAATACTGTCACTCTTTGGGATTTTGACCAGGGTGCCCTCTTAATTGGCATGGAGATCAAATTCTGTCCAAATAAGGACTGGAGGGTGGGTTCTCAAAGTTGGGGGGGCCAATCAGAGTTAGTGAAAGGTAAGTTGACTGAGAGGTGCCCTCCCACTAGCTTTAAAAAAAAAACAAATGAATAAACAGAAAGAGCAGCTAGGCAACCACTGTGGTTGGTGAGGAAGCCCTCTACAGTACGCCTTTTGGCCGCACTGGCACCCAGGCAGGGAGGGCATGTAGGCCGGCCTGGAGCGCTGGCACCCTCAGTCAGCTGCTGGCAGGAAGCTGAACTGCCCTGTCGTGTTGAGAAACTGGAGGCCGACTGAAAAATTCCAGTTGGCCTCCTTTAACTGCCCTTAGCAAGGCTCTTAATTGCCTACTGAGTTGCCTGCCTGGTAGGCAAAAATGGCTAACACCGGGAACAGGTTCGGGAAACTAGCACGCTGGCCAGGGTCAATATTTTTGTATCCCATCTGCTTCCAACTTTGCAGGGACCAAAAATCCTGCCCAGTGTACATGTGCATAAATCTTTAGAGGTGTCAGGACAAGTTGAGAAGCTGCTAAAAGCATATGGGATTCTTGGCTTTCGTAATAGAGGGGTAGAGTACAAAAGCAAGGAAGATAAACAGGTCTTTCATAAACCATTTGTTAGGCCTCAGCTGGAGCACTGTGTTCAATTCTGAACACTTTAGAAAGAATGTCAAGGTCTTAGAGAGGGTGCAGAAGGGATTTACTAGAGCGGTACCAAAGGTGAGTTATGGAGAAGCTGGGTTGCTGTACTTGGAGGAAAGAAGTTTAAGAGAGGATATTAGATTGGTCTGTTCAAAATCATGAAGGCTTTTGAGAGAATAAATAAAGAGAAACTCCAGTAACAGGTGGCCCAGTATAACAAGAGGACACAGATTTAAGGTCAATAGAACCAGAGTCGACATGAGGTATTTTTTTTTTTAAACAGCAAGTTGTTGTGATCTGGAATGCACGGCCTGAAAGGGTGGTGAAAGCACTTTGAGAAGGGAATTAGATAAATACTTGAAGGGAAATAATTTTCAACAACAAAACTTGCATTTATTTAGCAGTTTTAACATAGTAAAAGGTCCCTATACAATTCATAGGAATGTGATCGAGCAAAATTTGACACCAAGTCACACAAGGAAACATTAGGGTAGATAATCAAAAGTTTGGTCAAAGAGGAGGTTTTAAGGGTATCTAAAGGCTGAAAGAGAGGCATATAGGTTTAGGGAGATAATTTCAGAGCTGAGAGTCACCAGGAGTAGGAACCCCAACTCAACTTTACAGTCCATAGTTCAGAGGCACTGAGGCCAATTACAGTGTCATCAATGCAGCCCGCACAAAATCAGCTGACTCAGGACAGGATAAAATTTTTCTGTTCTGATTGCTTGAGAGTTGTACTCTGCAGAAAGGAAGATGGTTCTTGATGTTGGAGGTCCAACATCTCACTCCCGGGACATTGCTGCAGGAGTTCCTCAGAATGATACCCAAGACCCAACCATCTTCAGCTGCTTCATCAATGACCTATACTCCATCATAAGGTCAGAAGTGGGGATATTCACTGATGATTGCACAGTGGTTCAAGAAGGCAGCTCAAAGGCATTTAAGGATGAGCAATAAATGCTAGCCAAGCCAACAATGCTCACACCCTGTGCAAGAATAAAAGTATAAAAATTGACCCAGTTCCACAATGGGCAGTGTGGATACAATCGTTAAGAATACCAGAGGTTTCAGAGTCACCAAACATTTATAGCGGGTGTGTTGAAGTATTCTTTTCTTTCCTTCTGCTTTGCCTATTCTCAGCATCTGACATGTTTCCCATCAAATTACAAGTTTTAAAACTCTATAAACAGTGATTTGCCTTGGGCTGAAGAGAAACTGGTTACCAAATTCATAAATTAACGGCAAATCTCTTTCTTCTTGATTACATGCTTGTCAGATATAAATCCATTCCACAGGGTTAGCTGCAGCTGGCCTTCCCACGCAAGTAAACTATTTTTCTAAATCCTCCAATATATATTTTTTAAAAGATATCAATGCGTACTTGTTGACATTAAGATGTAAACATAAAGGTTTACAGTAACACCCCATGCAATAAATGAATGGCAAAGTCATGAATCGCTTGTTTCAACCAAGGTCACCTGACTTCCAACATGTTGGCCAGAATTTTCCGTTTGTCAGTTGGGCAGGTGGTCGATTGCCGCTGGAGAAATGGGCCGCGCTGCCATTTTCTGCGAGTGGGATAATTAAGGCCCACCCAGCGGGTTAGCGACTCCTGTGGAGAACAGGAAAATAGTCGCGGGGGTGGGTGGCCTCAGACTGCCGGTTCCAATGGGGATCCTGCAGCCTGCATAAAGAGCGGCCAGGCAACCTGCTTGAGGCAGTGCACCATGGCCACTCATGGAGAGAGGGAGGGAGGTCCGAGTGGGCAGCAGTATGAGGAGGAGGGGGGAAGGCTGCAGGAGAGGCCAGCGGGGGGGCCACTGTGCCCCCCGATTTTCCGATGCATGCCTTGCTGTCCTCCTGCAAAAGGTGGGCATCCGTCGGCATCTTCTGTATCCGAAGGATGGGAGGAGGAGGGCCCCCCATGTCACCAGCCAGGCGTGGGAGGAGGTGGGTGATGCTGTAAGTGCCCAAGATGATGTGCGGCGCACTGCCACACAGTGCAGGAAAAGATTCAATGATTTGCTGCTCTCTGGATGGGTGAGTACCATGTCTGTCTTGGCCATTTGACCCAGAAGGCAGCCTTAGCCTGTGAGCCCCCCCACCATGTATGTCTGTCGTTACTGCATAGGGCATCTGTCGCACGCTGGGTGGGCAAATGGGTACTGACCACGCTTACATCAGCCTTAGTGGTTGAGGAGGAGATGAAGGGTTCTCCCTGCAGCATATGTTGGTCTTTTTGGCATTTAAGTAGTCTGGGGGCAACCTGCAGGGGAGGCCACTAGACACATACTCAGAACTCCAACACATGTCATATTGATGGTAATGAGATGGTGCAAGGGGTGCCTCAAGGTCTTTTGGGCAAGTCCCATCTGCTGGCATCGGCGACGCACTATTTGCTCCTCCTTGAATGGGCACTAAGAGCCGTGTAATATTCAAAGTGATGGACACTGAATGTGTCCAAGGTGGCCGTTGGGGGAGGGGATTGGGACCAGTCTTACTATCTTCTGGGGACTCATCACCAGTAGTGTGTACAGGAGCCGCTGGAGGCCTCAGATGGGCCACTGTGGTTGGGGTGCGGCATGTGCGTGCAGACTACATGAGCGAACAGCCCCAATAAATCCTCTTCTCTGTTTTACAGGCAAAAACTCACCACAATGCCCAGAAGCACCAGAGAACTGGAGGTGGGTGCGCCCTCCTGCAGCACCTCACACCTTTTGAAGAGCAGGCCATGGAGCTGGGCAGCAGTCAGGAGGACAGGGCGGCCGGGGGCTGGTGTCGAGCGGGTAGGTATTTGAGGTCCACAGTCCCATCCAATCTGTCTGCCCACCATCCAAACCACTGATGGTTTCTGCAATTGTTAATGCTGCAACAATGCTCATTCGTAGACTGAGACACTCTGACATGTGGGTCAAACAGGAGGGACCCTCGTCCCCTTGAGCAATCGCGTCTCCACCACCTTCTAAAGTCACCTTATCCCATTTGTGAACACTATCACCTTGGTCTCACATGCCATTGGATTGCCGCTGCACACCCAAAGACTTATTCCATTTTCGGGGGCGTGGGACCTCCTGCACCCTTTCAGCCAGGGGGCCCCACATTACTCTGTCCAAAAGGTCCTCAGCACCTCAGCTGTGAACCTCATGGCACTCAACTTAGATGAGTGCCACCACATTACTCATTCCTGCGCCAAGGGGAAATGTTGCCTTCTGCCCACCTGGTCTATGCACCTCCTTACGGAATGAAGGCCAATAATGTGACCTCTCAATTTCCTGTGATCGACGACAAATGTCGTTACTGTTTGCAATGTTTTCTCAGCCCCGCAACTATCCAGGCCACAATGCATCCACATCAGGTACCTCTGCACTCTCCCCACTCCTATGGTTCATAACATGCCATGTGGCATTCCTGAGGCCATCTGACCAGCCTGTCTGCATGTGCGTTTAATGGTTGGGGCCCATCTTGACTCTTTTTCATCTCACCAACGTCCTTCTCCTTAGAGTCTTTAAGGGTGAGCGTCTTATGAGGCTGGGGGGGGAAAGGGATGAAAGGTTGAAGTGAATGCACGCTAACTGATGCAGTGTCCTTGTTGTTAATTTCAGCATCACTACCAGAGCGACCCACACCTCGACCCCGTGGCCCCCCTTCAACACCTGAGGGGCAACATGTGCAACTTGCGGCACATCATTTCAGCCAGCCAGGCACCAGCGCAGACACACACACCTCGGTGGGGACTTTACCGTCGGCTAGTGTCCCGGGTCACAGTGGAGAGGGCACATCACGATCGCTGGAGAAGATGGTAGGCGCTGAGAGTGCCGATGGCTCCAGCAGCCGGAGGGCTGCAGGGGATGAGGCACATGCTGAGTCCGGCACTGATGACATGCCTCTGGAGTTGTCCCCAATGCAGCAGCTGCAGGAAAGGCGGCAGGAAGTGCGTTTGCATTTGGCAGGGTTGCATGAGGGAGTGGTTCAGTTGTTCTCTGTGACGGAGGAGTCCAGGCGGAGTGCATGTGAAGGTTTGGCCCTCAGGGCAGAGCTTCAGGCTTCCTCCAATGAGAGATTGGCGACTCTCATAGAGAGGGGCTTCAACGAATGGAATATTTCATGATTGGGATATTCTCTGACCTGCAAGCCCTCACAGTGATACTGGCCATGGGTGACCATTCCCAATGTGGGAGATGTTGTGGACACCAAGCGTCGGCACTCAGTGCCCATACATCTGCGGTGAGCAGGGAGGTCGAAAGGGACCTCATGTCGGCGTAGCAGCTGCCTGTCGTAGCTGCGAGCTCCTCTCAGGGCGCTCCGGATGAGGGCAGCAGCTTCTCCACTCCTCTGCCTGTCAACGTTTCTTCCGTTGAGACTGCGACAACTGGGGAGGTGCCAGTTCTGGAACTGGCCACTCCCTCCCAGGCAGGGCCATCATAGGCTCCACGGGCCAGAGGACGCCCGCCAAGGTCATCGAGTCCAACAGGACAGCAGAGTCAGCAGGCGGTCTCTCTAGCCACTCCGAGTGATGGGGCAGCACCTAGACGTAGCACCCGAAAAAGTAAGCATAAGGCACCTTAGGCACTCCATAGGTATGGCACTGGTGATTTTGTGTTGGCCTTAGAATAGGGACCTATATTTTTGTGATCGCACACAAGAGCTGTGTGCTTTTCTTTTGGACAAAATAAAGCCCACCTTTGTAACCATGACTGAGGGTCTTTTGTTTGTGGTGCATTTTTCTTTTTCACATTTTTATCGTGAGTGAGTGTTTGAATGGACGTTGATTTTTCTGTACTAAACCCTTAGTTACAGCTGATGAGGTGGAAGATGTGGCACCTAAGTGCCATGTGTGGAAGTTCCAGACAATGCTGGCCCTGCTGATCCATGTGTGAGGAGCTAGCTGAAGGTTCTTTGGATTAAATTGTCATGGGTGTCCCTGCTTCCTTGGTGTAAACGTGCGTCGGCATGCTGCCCCTTATCATCGCCCTGTGCTTCCTCATCCTCTGAGGCAGTGCTAGATTCATCTTGTGCAGCCTCATCCAGGGCGTCAAGGTCTTCATCATCAATTCCATCCCCCCTTTCCAGTGCAAGATTGTGCAGAGCGCAGCAGACTACCACGATTAGAGAGACGCAATCTAGGGGTACTGGAGTGCGTCCCCTGAGCGGTCCAGGCAACGGAAGCGCATCTTGAGAAGACCAATGGCTCTCTCTACCACAGCCCTTGTGGTGCCGTGGGTCCTAATGTAGTGCTCCTCAGCTTCTGTTCTCGGATGGCGGAGAGGCGTCATGAGCCACCTTTGGAGGGGATAGCCCTTGTCACCCAGCAGCCAACTATCCAGCTGAGCCGGAGCACTGAAGTGCCCCGGCACCTGGAGTGTCTGAGGATGTAGGCGTCATGGGAGCTGCCTGAGTACCTTGCACAGACTTGTAGAATCAGCATCCTGTGATCACACACTATCTGCACGTTCATGAAGTGGAAACCCTTCCTGTTGATGAAGGCACCCGGCTCACCTGCTGGCGCCTTGATGGCCACATGTGTGTAGTCTTTAGCACCCCGGACGCAGAGGAAGCCAGCAATAGCGTGAAGCCTCTGGCTCGTTCTGTCTGGCTTGCTTGGTCACAGCAGAAGTGAATGAAGGTGGATACCGTCTGAATAGAGTGCCTGTAACCTGCTTGACACAAGTGTGGACAGCTGATTGGGAGACACTGCAAAGATCACCCACCGAACCCTGGAAGGAGCCAGAGGAATAGAAGTGGAGGGCAACTGTGAGCTTCAGAGTCGCTGGCATGGGGTGTCCACCCACACAGTTAGGGGAGATCTCAGGGCCAATCATCTGACAGATATAGTTGACTGTCCCCCTTGAGAGTCGGAGCCTCCTTCGGCGCAGCACCTCAGTCATATTGAGGTAGCTGCTTCGCCCCCAGTATACCCTGGCAGCAGGATAGTGGCATCTTCTGTGGCGCCTTGCACCTTGGACAACCTCTTGGCCCTGCGCCCCTTGTGCCTGCCCCTGGCCTCCCAAAGGTGGCTCCCCTGGAGGCTGATTGTTCTGTCCTGGCCTCCTCCTTATTCTATCCCTCCCTTCCTCCTCAGGGTAGCTGCCTCCAGTGGAGAGGTCAGAACCCATACCCCCAGGCTAATGGAGGCCTCCGGAAAGCTGCAGGCCCGAAAAAGACTGGTTTCAAAGTACATAAGAAGCTCTTGGAAATTGATGAGAACTACTAACAATCACACAGGCAACTGTTAAACGCTTTCAGCAATTATAACTTCATGTAAAACACGAACAACCCCTCTGAGTCCACATATCCCGCCAGTGCATGAGTTTTCTTAAATAATCTCCAACCCGCCTGCCCGTTGGGCCCGTGCTCCGACCCGAAGTTCGCACGGGCCCCTCAAAATCCTAGACAATTGCCAAGTGAAAGGCCTTAATGAGCCCTTCAATTAACAGCAGGTGAACGCCCTGCTGCTGAGCGCGCCTGCCGACCGAAATATCACAATGCCGCAAGCTGAAATTGCACGCTTGCGTGACGTTTTAAGCGCTGACGTACAGGCTCATCTGCACATCAGCCGGAAAATTCTGCCTGTTGAGTCTGTGAGACACAAGATGTTTTTGAGGAGAGGTAGCAGTACAAGCATACACAACCTGCATTGAAGCAGGTAATTATTCAAATAAAATCTCAGGGATCATTTGAAATTAATCCGCACGGGGTAAATTGATGGGATCAGATTAGATATCCTTTTTACATCCTGCCTGATTTTACTTCCTGTTGAAGCAGATCTGATCATGTTGGTTTCACGGCAGAGGAGGTGGGTTGAAATGAAGCCCCTCATGTTGAATTTCACAACCTTGGGCAAGATTGTGCCTCCAGACTGCACCTCACGCACCTATGGGTACATACATGCTGTGGGCCAGGCCTACTTGTGTCTAATTCTTAAAAAAACAAGGCTGGTCTTTTTCAATTAGTGTTGAAGTGCAGTGTTTTTTTTTCCACAGTTAGCATTTATTCACTTCTCTTTGCTTTTATTCACTTCTCTTTGCTTTTATGACATTTAACTAAAGCTTCCATCTTCTAAACAAGATTTTCCTGAAGTATTGGCAATTGCTTTGCAAACTGCCTCTGATATAGTTAGGATGATAGAAATTCCTTTGCGTATTCCCACTGTTCAGTATAAACTGAATGAGGCGGGAAATAGCTCTGATTCAATCGCACCCCAATTTCAGTCCTGTCAATCACAGAGAAAGATTTTTTTTATTCATCATCAGCATGTTGGTGGTGAGGCCACATTTATTGCCTGTGCCTATTTCTCCTGCAAGAGTAGTAGTGGGTTTTCTTGAACTGCTACAATCTTTGTGTAGGTAGGAACCTTCAGGGTATCAGCACAGCTACAGCAACCTGTACACACCTCAGGATTGTTACTTCTGATATTCTGAAATAGAAACAGAAATTGCTGGTAAACATCAACAGGTCCAGTAGCATCTGAGGAGAGAGAAAAACATAATTAACGCTTCGAGTCCTTCTTTGGAACTCAAGAAGAAGTAATATTGGACTTGAAATGTAAACTCTGTTTTTCTCTCTCCACAGGTACTGCCAGACCTGTTGAATTTTTCCAGCACTTTTTGTTTTTATTCCATGGTAATGAAGCCACTCCCTCTGAAGTTCACCCTTCAGCTTATAGCTCATAATCTTGCTGGAACTTGCACAATCAAGTTCCCAATCCACTTTCCTTATAGTTTTCAAACTTTCTACAATAGTTAATAGTGTTGTTAATGACACACTAGGAAAGAATGAATGTTCACAAATCCCAGAAGTGTACAATATTTAAAAATTGACAACTCTAGTTTTATTGTCCCTTGTTTCTCACTTTACAATTTATAAAAAAATTGGTCATCTTGTTTGTGTAGTGATTATTCCAACAAGCAAATTTATTTTAAGTGTAACTTATTAATGTATATCAATAGACATTGCTAATGTAATAAATGTTTTAAATTCCATCCAGGACAGAGCAATTACACTCCAGGATCCCCTCCTTCATTGTATGTTACATCCAAAGGAAATGTCCCAGAGAGTCTGAAATAAAAGCAGCTATTACATTAGTGACTTTAGTTGGTTTGCTTTCATTACCATGAGCCATGGTTATGTGGAACAAGGATGAAAATTGCATCTATTTTGGAGTAAAACCATCTATATAGCAGAATAGTAGCCCTGGTTTATTCTGAGCAATCTTATGAATCTGTGCAGTGTAGAACTACATTTTCATTTGTTGCTAAGAGAGTTATTTTGAGTGTGTGGCCACAACATTTGATCTTTCCATTCTGCTACTCAGAGCAACCTCCTTTTCAGATCTTGTGTCAGCATTAAGATAGAGAGCAGAATTTTATGGCAGCGGGATTTTACATTCCCGCTGTTATCAATGGGGTTTACAATGGCTCACCGCATTTTACGGCCCTGTCCCCGCCGAAATGGGGCCGTAAAATTCTGCCCACACTTTTTGCCCATAAGCAAAGTTATTTGTTTCTGAATTAATTGCTTTTTTTAACCAGAAATTGTTATTTCTTAATCTGTATAAAAGACGAAGCAAGTTTTAAAAATTTGTTCAAACTCCAAGTCAACATGCAACTAGCATCATGGTAATGGTTACAACAACAGCATCTACCTAACAGACTGGATAATTGCTCAGGCATGTGCTCTATTTCAGATAGATAGGTGATGAAGGATAGAACTGGAGTTTGATCTTTACAATCTTTTAGCTACAGAGCCACACATTACAAACATGCACCTCCAAACCCAACCACCACAGATTTAGTCTGCTCCTATGTATAGAAGCACAAGTGAATCCCCAATTATTGCCCTACACCTGAATACAATTAAACCTTCGACTAAAATACAATTTACAGTATGTCCTGTCCACAAGAAGCAAGACAAATTGAATCTGGTCATTAGTCTACACTTAATCACGAACAGATGGAAGGTGTCATCGACAGTGTTCTCAAGTGGTACTTGCACTCACCAATAATGTGCTCAGTGATGCTCAGTCTGGATTCCACCAAGACCTCTCAGTTTCAGACCTCATGACAGCTTTGATCCAAATAAGTAAAAAAGCTGAATTCGAGAGTTGTGGTGAGAGTGACTGCCCTTGACAGCAAGGCAGCAATTGTCTAAGTGTGGGCATCAATAACCCCACTAAAATTGAAGTTACAACGGAAAATTGTCCATGGACTAGAGTAATATTTAACATAAAGATGGTTGTAGTTGTTGGAGCCCAATCACCTCAGACCCAAACATTGCTGCAGGAGATCTTCAGGCCAATGTCCTAGGCCCAACCATCCTCAGCTACTTCACTATTGATCTTCCCTCCATCATAATGTCAGAAGTGAGAACGTTTGCTGATGATTGCACAATGTTTATTTTAAACCACAACACCTGATATAATGAAGCACTCCATGCCCACATGCAACAAGACCTGAGCAACATTCAAGCTTGAGCTGATAAGCGGCAAGTAACACTTGCATCAGACAAGTTCCAGACAACGCCTATGTCCAACAAGAGAGAATCAAACCACTTCCCTTTGACATTCAACAGCATTTTTATTGCTGACTACTCCACCATCAACATCCTGAGGGATACAATTGATTGTAAACTCAACTGCACTAGTCATGTAAATACTGTGACTACAAGAGCAGGTCATAGGCCTGGAATTCTGTGGCAGGTCACTCACCTCCTGACTCCCCAAAGCCTGGCTACCATCCACATGGCACAAATCAGAAGTTTAATGGAATACTTTTCATGGGCCTGGATGAGTGCATCTCCAACAACAGTCAAGGTGCTCAACACAATCCAAGTCAAAGCAGTCCGCTAGCAACTCAGCAATGCTTCTACGACAGAGCCTTTCAAACCTGTGCTACCTAAGCCACGTAGAAAAACAAGGGCAGCAGGCACATGGGAAACGACCATCCTTTTTAAATCATACACCATTGTGAGTTGCAAATATCCTGCCTTTCTTCACTGTTTCTGAGTGAAAATCCTGGAATTCTCCCCCTAATAGTATAGTGGGTGTACCTACGCCACATGGACTGCAGTAGTTCAAGCAGGCAGCTCACCACCAGGCGCAATTAGGAAAGGGCAGTAAATGCTACCTTTGTCAGTGATGCCTCCATCCCATGAATGATTTAAAAAAGAGGTGCTGTCTGTGGCTGTTTGTGTTTTTAAACATTTTGTGCAGTGTTCTGCAGCTGGTATTGTGCATAACTACTAGAGCACACAATTGAGAAACACTGCAATACCAGTGCATACTGGAAAATTTAGGCTATAGTCTTTATTTTTTAAGCATGTTTTACAGTTTATGTAAATTAGAGAAGAGGTTTTCTTTTGCTGTTTAAGATTTATGAAAACAGTAAAAAACATGCCTTGTTTGTTTGTTGATATTGACCTTAGCTCTGAATCTTGCCAACTAGGAAGACATGTTTCAGTCATTAAAGATAGCTGATGTTTTTACTAAACTTAACTGACAGAGATGTGTTAGTCATAGTACTCTTGATGGATTGATGAATATTAAAGCATAAAGGAACCAAGTGAATATGCCAAATATAACATTAGTGGGTGTGTTCCTAGATCACCTGCAGCATTAGGAACTAATTATTTTCACTGTTCGCATTGATGTTGCAACACTTTTGGAACCCTCCTCAAAACCAGGATTATGGAATATTGTTTATGGATATGCAAACAAAAAACAGCCATTACTATGTTCTGGCTCCACAACTAATCTCCAATATGCACCGAAGGAGAAGAATTTCCTCTTTGTATTCAAATTTTTGGCTCATTTTGTGAGAAATGTACAAGTATTTCTTAAGGAAATTATCAATGTTGCAAACTATAAAAAGGCATAAAGGCAAATTCAAGTTCAGCCTATAAGCGTCAAGAATCGTGAAAGCAACTGTAGTTCTACAAAAAAATGAGGACATGTAAAGGCATCATGTAACACATTGTCCATAAAACATGACACAAGATGTCCATAAAACTTTGGGCTGAAGCTCTTTTCCTGGTCTCTACTGTCTCATGAAGAATAGAGGTCAATTTTAAATCCTCTTGTCCAGCAGAAACTGGGTGGCAGACAGCTGAGATTAGTTCAGAACTCGATCCATTCCGGCCATTTCCAATTTCAATCTGCAGGGTTCAGTAGACAATGAGCTGTCCACCTAAAGCAGCCAGGAGCCTGATGATTTTTTGCCAACCAGGGTTGAATTACAGTAAGAGATTCCAATAGTATTGCAAAAGAGAAAGTCACCATGACATTCTTGTCTGGCTAAAGCAGGTCAACTACAAGGAAAGTTGTGATCACTCTGGTCTCAGAGTCTCTCTTTTCAATCCCACAAGATCCTCCTTCCTTAGTGAGGAGACAATTGCACACAATACTCCAGGTTCTGCCTCTCCAATGCCCTGTACAATTGTAACAAATCTTTAATCTTATACTCCCAACAGGAACATTTGTTTTCCTAACTGCTTACTGTACTTGCATGTTAACTTTCTGTGATTCACATACAAAGACACCCAGGCCCCTGTGAATGCAAACATTTCCAAATCTCTTACCATCCAAAAAATCTTTTCTAGTTTTTCCTACCCAGGTAGATAACGTCACTCTTTGCCACATTGTATTTCATCTCCCTGTTATAGTGACATTTTTACCCCATAGCCTGTAGGATATACATGGCCGTGGCTCACTTTTACACAGCATTGAATAATTGATGGTTCTTTCAATAATTATTACTGTTTCAACTAATTATTTCTAGTTTCAATTAAATACCACCTATATGGCTCTTAAAAATCATTAAAATTGATGCAACAAAGATGAAAGAAAGCACAGGAACTAAAACTATTAAAGAGGGAGTAATCAGAAACATGCCCAGCACAGCAGTAATTTGGCAGATTGCCTAAATTAATAGAATTAACTAGTACGAACCCACAGAGGAGCCAAGAACATTGGCTGCTTTTGGCATGGCATCTAATTTGGTGCTGGCTGCTTTTAAGGCCAGCAAATTGATGGTTTTAATTTTTTAATGCACTCAAGTATCCAATGCTTCTGGGTCTCTCCTGCAATCTAACCAAGACCCCTTAAAGATCATGAACATTCATTAGCATGAGGGCTGGTGGCCTTGGCACACCTAAATCCTGGAAGTAAAGTTCATAATGCACCACAGGTAACTTAGAAAAAGACAAATGAAGGTGCTCCTCTTACCAGCAACAGGTGAGACTGGTAGAACTGAGAAACATTTAAGCCTACAGAATGCAGACACTTTTGATTATGGGTCATGAGGTGGGAGAGAACAGCATGTATCAGGCTGGTCCCTTGTTGGATGATGCACTGGCATCACTGTTCTCCCACTCAAATGGACAATGAACAATGCGGTGGGCTTGGCTCTCAGGAATAAATTTAAAGGAAAGTTTGACTTTTTAATGTGTGATCAGCAAGTTATTTTCACATTTAACCTATTAGCTTCATTTGCGTTCTTATTGCTGTATTCGTTTTTGTCACTGTTTGTGCCCATTTTTTTTCATTATAACTGTTTATTTTTCCAAATCCATTTCTTGTAATTGTCCTGCTGTTTTACCTGCAGCAATTGATGTAGCCAGGATTTCCTAGGTGAGACCAATGGTGCTTTTATCTGTGGAGGCAGAAAAACAGTTCCTAGGGGCACAAGAAAGGTCATTGTAATTGTATCTCACATGCTATGTTTTCATTCACTTCCATTTTCGCTCCAGCACCTCCGTTTACTGTTTCAGACAGTATGTCCTCCCTGTTTTTGGCACAGTTGCTTCACAAAGAAGTTCAACAGATCTAGGCCTCTTTTTTTGGAGGCTGACTCGCAGAAGGGACTACAGGCACAAGTTGTCCTATGGGTGAACAGTAAACCACGACCCCCTGAATCTTTACAAATTATCACCAGTAACTTTGCAAAATGAGTCATTCAGATGGCGTCAGGTGAACCATGCAAGGGGCAACGTTTTTTATTCTTTTCCCTGTGGAAAGGAATCATCAGCTTATCAGGATCCACAAATTTCTCAGGTGCCAAGGCTCCCATGGTCATAAGCAAGGTAAATGTCACATACACTGCCCAGGCTGTCACAACATCCTGACAGGCAAGATGCACTGCTGTCTTCTGGGGAATGTGTACTGATTTACCAAACATGCCAACCCTCAGGTAGTGGCATGTACATGTTACTATCCATCAAATGTGGGGTTTTAAGTACTGGAATTCAGTGTTACTTTCTCACATTAGGACAGGAGGTTTTCTGATTTGGCAGAAGTCCCGCCTTTGGGCCAAAAATGGGAGGTGACCTTGCTTCATCCAGGGGCGGGGGGGTGGGGGCAGGTGGTAGGTGCCGGCAGGACCCTGGGCCTCATTTTGCCAGTGGTGGCCAATTAAGTGGTTGTCAAATGTGGCCAATTAAGAGCTGCTGGCCCCATTTCTGAACACTGCAGTGTCCTGCTAATAAAAGTTGCCACCAAACAAACATTCCAAATCAAATTTACAAATCAAACTATCCAATAGGCTATACAAAAGTCACATGACCTTATACACATCCTTAGTGCCTGTCTTCCATTTTACCTTTTTTTTAATCTAATGCAGTGTTATGCCAATGGCTGCAGCATGGCGGAAAGGCAACTCACATTTAATGGCGGAGACTGCAGATGACCTTGCAGGATGAGTTCGAGCAGCTCTGGGTCTAGAAGGCCTGACTTTGGGATGCAGCACCTCCACGTGGACGGCAGTAGTCCGGGCTGTCTGGCTGACAGGTAACTGCAAGGACACTGGTGGAGTGGCAATGTGTCGAGGACAAATGCTGCTGCCTGGAGAGAGGTTTGTGCTCCGCAGATTTACTGCCACTTGCTCGGGGCGGCGCCTCAGAAATCCTAGGAATGTGTTGGAGGACAGATTGCTGGAGGACTCTGCAAGCCCCTTTACACACCAGTATCAGCAGCTAAGATGGCAGCAGCCTGAGCTTGTCTGGCAGCAAGTTTAACTTGCAATGCCTTCATCCTGAGCTTCCACTGCAACAGCCAGACACTGGGTGACTTCTGCTTGTGCTGCAATGAAAACTGAGACATTGGTAACTTTTCTTTTTTTTTGAAAGCTGTCACTTTCCATAAGCCTCCAGTTTATCTCCCACAGGTGTATAAGTATTAAGTAATTAATTTCCAAAGTCTCTGAGAAGTGGAACAACATCAAAGAATGCTGCAGACCTACAATGATCAAAGTTAATCAGGATCTATCTCAGACTGGGAGGGCTCCAGGATTTTCAGGCGCTTTACTATTACACACATTGCCAAATTGAAACAATGAGCTTTTCAACCAAAGGCATTCCAAACAAGCGCAACAATATCTTGAGTTAAAAAAGCCAAACTGAATTTTCAATGTAACTTGGGATCGTGAAGAAAGGTTACCTACCATATAGGGTCTTCCAGTGATATACAGCTTGTACAATGTAGCACAATTTACCGGAGAATTTGCATGTTAAGTCATATCTTCCAGTGATGACTTTCAGCATTGACATGCACCAGCATCAAGGGAATAACTTTACTTTCTCTTGGGTGCAGTTTGGAGGTGGGAAGGTGCATATATTGAGCATAATGCCGTGAACTTATCTACTGTGCCTAGCTGCCTGCCCTGCTGCAGTTTAACAAGTGGTGGGGATAACATCGGGCAAGCCACCTGTCTGTGGGCTAACTGAGGCCCTTTAGTGGCAACTAAAGGGCTTCTTGCTGCCCCCGCCCCAATTTTCCCCTTGTCAGGCAGAAGCTGGCAACTTTTGGGGAGCTTGGCAGTATTCACTGCTTAGGCTGCTGGCGGGAAAGGCCCTCTAGGGCTCATCCAAGGCCACCCACACATTCTCCTCACCCCTGCCAGGCTTCTCCAGTCCCGCCCAACACCCTGCCCCCCAACATGACCATTCCAATGCCTTTCTACCATGCCAACTTGCCAGGGCCTGCCAGACATCTCTAAGACTGCCTATTTCTACCTTTGGGACATTGCTCGACTTTGTCTCTATTAAAGCCCATCTGCTGCTGAAACCCTCATCCATGCCTTTGTTACCTCTAGACTCAACTATTTCAACACACTGCTGGCTGGCCCCCACATTCTACAATCCAGAAACTTGAGCTCATCCAAAAAACTGCTGCCCATATCCTAAATTGCAGCAGTTCTCATTCTGCTATCAACCCTTTGCCTGTTGACCTACATCGGTTCCCAGTCAAGCAATGCCTTGATTATCAAATTCTCATCCTTGTCTTAAAATCCTTCCGTGGCCTTGCCCCTCCATATCTCTGTAATCTCCTCCAGCCCGACAATCCTCCAAGATATCTGCACTCCTCTAGTACTGGCCTCTTGTGCAGCCCCAATCATAATTGTTCCACCATTGGTGGCTGTGAGTTCAGGTACCGAGGCCCCAAACTCTGGAATTTCTGTCCTACACCTTTCCGCCTCTCTGCCTTGCTTGCCTACTTTAAGACACTTCTCAGGACCTATCTCTTTGACCAAGCTTTTGGTTATCTAACTTAAATCTCCTTATGTGGATCAATGCCATTCTTTGTTTTATAATGTGAAGAATCTTGGGATGCTTCATTACGTTAAAGCACTATATAAGTTGTTGTTGCCATTGTAGATATAACTTGAGGAAATAAGAAATCACTACAAGGCAGACAACATTGTCCTGTTTTTATTTAACATCTTACCCACAGCTCAATCCAGGAGGTGTGGAGATCCTGTTGAAAGGCAATAGCCTCAGCTGCCAGAGCAGACTGACCATTTATGGCTGTTAAATTGAAACAATAACATTCTTATCAAGTAGGAGGGCTACGCAAATAGTGACTTTGCAGATAGTAATGTATACCCAAGAGGAAGGAGTGCGATGACATTTAATAGGATTTCTGAGTTTTTAGTCAAAGTGTGAGAAATCTTGATAGACACAGTCAAGGGCCTTGATTTTCAGTGAGTCGAGATCACTCAGGAGTCCATTAAAAATGGCAGGTCATTTTCGATTCCAGGATTCCCTACCCCATTCCTGGGCCGTCAGATTTTTGAGAGTGCCTTTAAAGGGTGTGGACTGATTCCTGTCAAAGCCCGCATTCTGTACTCCCAACCTCATTACGGAGATAGGCATATCCTACAACCTACTCCTCTGCAATTTTCACGCAGTAAAGCAAAGGCTTTAAAGAGCTCCTCAGAAGAGTTGTGAACCCTAGTCTGCATGAGGGGACATTTTAAATGATAATTTCCAAATGTCCTCCTCATGCTCCTTATGCCAGTGTCTGCCCTTCCGCCCACCCCTTAAGGCCCCTCATGCTCCCTATGCCAAGCTACAACCCTTCCATGTCCATTGACCCACTATACACTAGTTTCCATTGAAGCAAGGCCTTGATTTTCAAATCCTCCCGCGACGCCACCCTTCCTATCTACAAATAACCATCCAACCTATCTGCTTTCATCAATTCTGGCCTCTTGAGCATCCCCGGTTTTCACAGCGCACCATTGGCAGCTGAACCTTGAGCTCTGGAATTCCCTCCCTAAACATCCTCACTTCTCTATTGCCCTTTTGTCATTTAAGACATCCCTTAGACCTCAACACTTTTGGTCATCTTCCCTTCTAGCTTTTTATACGGCTCAGTATCAAATTTGTTTGATAATGCTTCTTTGATGTTTTGGGATGTTTTACCACATTAAAGATGCTATATAAATGCAAGACATTATTCCCATTTGACATTGTAATTATTCAGTGCAACTAATTATTAATCTGTGGTTATGCAAATTTTCCAATAAATATGTAACTACCTGAAAACTAATTGAACCTTGGTCAGTTTGAGATTCTCAGACAAAGCAAAAATGAAGTGGTTAAATCTGGCTGTTATGGTTTGCTGATATAATCCCCACTTAATATGATAATTTAATAATTTAGTTGCTATGTTCCCCGTTGCCATGCTTCAGGCTTCATAAGTAACTGAGTGCTTAAAAGAATGATGCCGAGATTACTTGTTCCTTTTATATCCCACCTGTAGCTCCCACCCAAAACAAGTGAGCTTATGTCTGTTTAACAGAAAGGCCCGAGAAACAACAGTAGCCTTAACCATGCGGTCTTACGGTATTTTTAGGGATTGTAGCGTCTGCCCCGGACATTCATTTAATTATCATTTAGCCAGATTACTGCATGACAGATTATTTTTAAAGATTCGGTGAAATCTCCTGGTTGATGAAATGTTCAAAGCTTTAAAAACATAACCAGGACAATTTCTTCATTAAAAGCTAAAAAGAAATCCGCAGTAGTGACTCAACATCTAAAATATAAAGTAAGATTAACAGTTCCATTTGGGCCTTTCATTAGAACTTTCAGGGGGATCACAAAGATAAGCACAGATGATGGAGTCCATTCAGCCCATGTGCTTTTGATAGACTCAATGAAACCTGCATCACATCATATTACATTCTCTTGAATAATCTCAGGGTGTTTGCATCCAGCACCTAGAAAGGATGCTTTGGAACACAAGCCACACTCCCTCTACCAGATGCTAGCAGCCCTGCTGAATATTTGTAGAATTTCCTATAATTAAACTATAATGGCTGACGTTTGCACTCTTACTAAACTATGGGTGGAATCATCCCAGAATTGCGGTAGTGGGCGTGAAAAGCAAAGTTTTTGCGCCATATTGTCCACTTCCCGCCTCATTAATAATGCAGCCACAGGAAACATGCCATCTCACTGACGGGCAGCTTCTGAATCACCCGCCATGCCATTACCTCACCATTTCCTCACTCCGGGTGCCATATCTAAACTGCAGCTGTGCACACAGTTCTCTATGCTTGCAGCTCAGGACTGCTTCAGCCCTGAAAATCAAGAAGAGTTCAGTGACCCATCACTAAAATGCCTTTTATGATGTCCTCCACCCCCGCTTTGGCCGCAGGAGGTCCAGCAATCTCGCTACTCCACCTTGGGTGAGATGGTGACAGTGGTGGTCAATGACAAAGCTGCGCAGAAGAGGTTGACCATCCAATGCAGAAAGAGGATAAATGATCCCATCTGTGCTGCCAGGGTAAGGCAATATTCTCATCACTCTAAGCCCACACATTCACAAGCCCATCACACATTCACTGGCATCTTACTCACTGCCAACTCAAGGGACATCACCACTCCCTTTCTCACACACATCAGTACATCTCTATCTGGCCTCATCTCTTTTGGACACTGCCTCCTCTGCCCTCACAATCTTCAGGGCATTTGCATGGATCAACATGTGCCCTCATACACACCCTGGGTTACCACCCCCTTCCCCAATACAGCCCTCACCCTGCAGCCTCTTCCCATGCCTGAGGCCACTTCTCCCTCTTCCACAAGCAAGCCCTAGCCCTTCAGCTGTTGAAGCCTTATGGCTGATCTGGTAGGTAGAGATCTGCCCGTGAGCCCCCCTAAAAGTGATGTGGAGCTGTCTGTGAAGCCTGGCACTGATGTCCGTGAGTGCTGTCCAAAGCAAGGTAGGCAAAGAAACCTCGAAGTCCTGAGCGAAGTGCAGCTCGCCAGGTGTGCATCACGTATGTACAGTTGTGAAACATGCCGACGTGCCTGGATGATCCAACGTAGGGGGATGATTCTGGCAAGCAGGGCTTACAATGAGGTACTAAAGTATTGAAATTAGGTTCCCAACGTGCGGTGGTGGCAATGCGACCCACCATCGATGGTTGGAGTGGACAATCGCAAACTAGCTTCACGACAGCGTAAAACCAATTTTTGCCCTTCTCGTCATATGTCCGCTCACACTGCCAAACATGCCCAACACCAATGGGAGGGGAACATTCCGGCCTTGGCTTTCAAATTGCTTTGAACTATCTCAGTAAAGCTGTTGGGGTGCAAAGAAAAAGCAGGTAGAACACCTAATCTAAGCAATAACATATGAGGTAGTGAAAATATGAGAGAACAGTTGAAGACGGAGAAGGTCATATACCAGAGCTATCCTGATGGCATACAGACCAAGAGGATTTCTGAGTTAGTTCATCTCAGCTGAGTTAGTGGCAGAATTGCACAATTTGCTTCAATGCCCAAGAATAGGGCACTGACCAGGATTCTCACTCTAGTTCTCTATCTTGTGACTGGTTAGAAAGGCACAGGTGTGGATAGCAGGGAAAAACAAGATCAGGCTCAGCTCGATGACTCCCACTAACACACTGATACATACAAACATGAATGATGAATAGTGATCACATAGTTGAAGTACTTGACAGTGGATCGGACAAGCACATGTTGAACTCCAGAACGGAGTCAACACCGTCAGGAAAGGTTAAGGGGGCAAATTGAAGAAAAATTGTTGAGTGCATTTTTGCCTATGAAGTTGTATCCTTTCTGCCACAGTATATACTATGTTAAAGCTATGTAAGCTCACAGAAATTAGCTTGTCCTGATACACAATAGTTCTGGAATATTGATCTATGTCTGCTTCAGGTATCAGAGAAGGACCAATGCATTCAATTCAAATACAAGCATTTTCTGGGTTTTATTTCTTCATTTGTTTGACTGGCAACTCTTTTTGAGTTTAATAGATACATTGTCAGCATTTCCTTTGTACTGATCAAATTTTGAAAAGTATCTTCCAGTCTCTCTTCTCCTAGTTAGGGAGGAGGTGGGGAGACAGACTGGGGGTCTTTCCAAGGGGAGGGGGAGGCAGACTGGGAGTCATTCCCTGGGGAGGGAAGACAGACTGGAGGACATTTCTTTGGGGAGGGGGTACAAACTGGGGATCAATCCCATTGGAAGGGAAAGCAGACTGGGAGTCAGTCCCTGGGGATGGGAAGACAGATGGGAGGCCATTTCTTTTGAGAGGGGAGACAGACAGGGGGTCACTCCCAGGGAAGGGGGAGACAGACTGGGATCATTACTGGGGAGGAGGGACAGACTGGGGATCATTCCTGGGGAGAGGGTACAGACTGGGAGACATTCCATGCAGAGGGGAGACAGACTGAGGGTCATTCCCTGGGAAGGGAAGCCAGAGTAGGAGTCATTCCTGGGGAGGGTGGTCATTCCTTGTGGAGGGGGTGCAGACTGGGGGTCATTCCCTGGGGAGGGAAGACAGACAGGGTTCATTTCCTGAGTGGGGGGAGCACACTGGGGATCATTCCTGGGAAGCGGGTACAGACTGGGGGTCATTCCTGGGGAGGAGGGACAGAATAATAGTCATTCCCTGGGGGCGGAAAGACAGACTGGAGGCTTGGTCATTCCCTGGGGATGGAAAGACAGACTGGGAGGTCATTCCTTGGGGACAGAAAGATAGACTGGGTGTCATTCCCTGGGGACGGTAAGACAGACTGGGGGTCATTCTCTGTTCATTGTTTCTATTCAAATAATCATCTAATACCCTCTTGAATGCCTCGATTGAATCTGCCTCCACCACACTTCCAGGCAGTGCATTCCAGACCTGAACTACTTGTGTGAAAAAGTTTCTTCTCACGCCACATTTGCTTCTTCTGCTAATCACTTTAAATCTGTGCCCTCTTGTTCTTGATCCTTTTATGAGCAGGAACAACTTCTCCCTATCTACTCTGTCCAGCCCCCTCATGATTTTGAACATCTCCATCAAATCTCCTCTTAGCCTTCACTCCAAGGAGAACAGTCCCAACTTCTCCAATCTATCCTCATAGCTGAAGTTTCTCACCTCTGGATTCATTCTTGTAAACCTCTTCTGCACTCTCTCCAATGTGTTCACATCCTTCCTATAATGTAGTGCCCAGAACTATGCACAATATCCAGCTGAAGTCTAAGGAGTGTCTCCCTCTAACCTGTTCCAGAAGAGGAATATAATAACATTCTTCTTGCATCATCGTTATTGCACAAACAAGTTGTAGCAGAGGTCAATTTTATGAATGCTTGGATCATGTACTCATATTGTAGACTATTAATTTCCCTGCTATACCAAACTCCTTGCAAAACTGTGTGGTGTAATATATAAACCATGCATTCCAAATTTTTTGAACAAAAACTTCAATATCTTCTTAATGAGCAGGACCTATGACTATTTTAAAAAATAAAAGTTGTGCTTAATTCTCTCTGCTAGGAAAAAACAATCTTACAGGGCAAATAAAAAAAAAATTCAAATTTTATTGGTGAGTAGTCTTTATTGGTAGCAAGAGCATTACAAATCAGAAGCTACAATTATCATGATGGCTAAGTGAATTTGCTTAGTAAGTACATCGGCCATACAGGTCCCAAATGTGACCTGTAAGTTGTAATAAGTTAGCTGTTATTCGTTGGGGAGCAACAGAAATGCCTCCATCCCAGAATCACAGTGCAGAAGAGGCCCTTCAGCCCATCGAGTCTGCACCGACACGTGAGAAACACCTGACCTACCTACCTAATCCCATTTACCAGCACTTGGCCCATAGCCTTGAATGTTATGACGTATCAAGTGCTCATCCAGGTACTTTTTAAAGGATGTGAGGCAACCCGCCTCCATCACCCTCCCAGGCAGTGCATTCCAGACCGTCACCACCCTCTGGGTAAAAAAATTTTTCCTCACATCCCCCTAAATCTCCTGCCCCTCATCTTGAACTTATGTCCCCTCATGGACTGACCCTTCAACTAAGGGGAACAGCTGCTCCATATCCACCCAGTCCATGCCCCTCATAATCTTGTACTCCTCGATCAGGTCGCCCCTCAGTCTTCTCTGCTCCAGCGATAACAACCCAAGTCTATCCAACCTCCCTTCATAACTTAAATGTTTCATCCCAGGCAACATCCTGGTGAATCTCCTCTGCACCCCCTCCAGTGCAATCACATCCTTCCTATAGTGTGACTACCAGAACTGCACACAGTACTCCAGCTGTGGCCTCACCAAGGTTCTATACAACTCCAAAATGATCTCCCTACTTTTGTAACCTATGCCTCAGTTGATAAAAGCAAGTGTCCCATATGCCTTTTTCACCACCCCACTAACATGCCCCTCCGCCTTCAATGATCTATGGACACACATGCCAAGGTCCCTTTGTTCCTCAGAACTTCCTAGTGCCATGCCATTCATTGAATACTTCCTTGTCAAATTACTCCTTCTAAAGTGTATCACCTCACAGTTTTCAGGGTTAAATTCCATCTGCTACTTATCTGCCCATTTGACCATCCCGTCTATATATTCCTGTAGCCCAAGACACTCAACCTCACTGTTAACCACCCAGCCAATCTTTGTGTCAACTGCAAGCTTACTAATCCTACCCCCCACATAGTCATCTATGTTGTTTATATAAATGACAAATAATAGGGGACCCAGCACAGATCCCTGTGGTACGCCACTTGACACTGGCTTCCAGTCACTAAAGCATCCTTCTATCATCACCCTCTGTCTCCTACAACTAAGCCAATTTTGAATCTACTTTATCAAATTACTCTGTATTCCATATGTATTTGCCTTCTTTATAAGTCTCCCATGTGGGACCTTGTCAAAGGCTTTGCTGAAATCCATATAGCCTACATCAACTGCACTACCCTCAACTACACACCTGGTCAACTCCTCAAAAAATTCAATCAAATTTGTTAGGCATGACCTCCCTCTGACAAAGCCATGCTAACTATCCCTGATGAAACCTTGCCTCTCCAAGTGGAGATAGATTCTCTCCTTCAAAATTTTCTCCAATAGTTTCCCTACCACTGATGTGAGACTCAATGGCCTGTAGTTCCTTGGCTTATCTCTACAACCCTTCTTCAATAGCAGAACCACATTCTCCAGTCCTCTGGCACCTCCCCTGTGGCCAGAGAGGAATTAAAAATTTGCATCAGAGCCCCCACAATCTCCTCCCTTGCCTCCCTCAGCACTCTGGGACACAAATCATCCGGACCTGGAGATTTTCCACTTTTAAGCCTGCCAACACCTCCAATACCTTGTCTCTCCCTATATCAATTTGAACCTCGCAGTCTCTCTCCCCGAGTTCGATACCTTCATCCTCATTCTCTTGGGTGAAGACGGATGTGACGTATTCATTCAACACTTTAGTGATGTCTTCTAGCTCCACCCATAGATTGCCCTTTTGGTCCCTTATGAGCCCTACTCTTTCCCTGGTTACCCTCTTCCCATTGATATACTTACAGAATATCTTGGGATTTTCCTGACTTTTACCAGATCATGTTGTGTTGTATATCACACAAACACTTGAATGTGCCTAAGGCCATCACTTCCGGCCCTGAAAAGTGCCCAGTCTTTCTCATATCCCCTCTTTGCTCTCCTAATTGCTTTCTTAAGCTCCACCCTGCACTTTCTGTACTCCGCTGATTTGCTTCCCTTGTACCTGCTAAAAGCCTCTCTTTTCCTTCACATCGTAACCTGATCGTATTCAAATTTGATTTTTAAAAAAATTATAGTCATTTGCTAGTACAGAACTTGAGCATTGCTGAAAAAAGAGGCATATTTGAGCCCTTCATCTTGCGCTCATCAGGACAACTCTCAAGAATACCAATTTCAGGAGAAAACAATAATTTATTTTGTATGTGAAGAGAGTGCTGATTGGTTGGCGGGTGACCAAGGAGAATGCACTAGTGATGGAAAGTTAACTGCCAATCAATGTTTGAAATTTAAACCAGGCAGCTTGACCCTAATTAGTCAAGGCATATTCCTGAGGAATGAGTCAGCGATGGCTGTCCCTTATTTTGTTTAGTTGAAACAGGTGTAATGTATGTACATGTTCTTACTGTCTGCAAAGAACAGGGCCCTATGTATTAATATATGTGGCTTTCCGTACACGCAAATGTGTCACACTGAGAACCCAACTGACAATCTTAAATTGGTTGTCAGCATAATTGCCAACATTGGGGATTATTTAGCTAATGTTGTTCAATCACGAAATCACATCTAATGTTGGAACCTGCGTTTTGAGTTTTGCTCGCACAGGCTGGTTGGGTACGATTTGTACCCTGCCCTTGCGAACAACAGCTGGGACATGGTGTTTGATATGATCCCCCAGTCTTTGGGACATATGGCCTACATACATAACATCACACTGGCACTGAAATTCATATACCACATTAATCATTTATGTGATAAGCAAAATGTCTTTTTGGCTTGACGGCAGCATCCTGTTAGTGGCAAATACTACTCGTGTTGCTACTGCATAGTAGCAGCATGAAACAGCTAGCTTCACCTGTTGCTCCAATTTTTGAGATACCTTGCCCTTCCAGGGTAATCTGAGGAAGACTGGGCACTTTTCAGGGCCGGAAGTGATGGCCTTAGGCACATTCAAGTGTTTGTGTGATATACAACACAACATGATCTGATCAGGGTAGCCATCATCCTGCAGGATGCCTTTGATGTGTCCTATTCCAGCATTAAGCTTGCATGGTGAGCAATTGGCTTGGGCCCTATTTACAAGGTTGCCGATAAGACCAATCTTATTTTTTAATTTATTCGTTCATGGGATGTGGGTGTCGCTGGCTAGGCCAGCATTATTGCCCATCCCTAATTTCCCTTGAGAAGGTGGTGGTGAGCTGTCTTCTTAAACTTCTGCAGTCCATGTGGAGCAGGAACACCCTTGGTGCTGTTAGGAGGGGTGTTCCAGGATATTGACCCAGTGACAGTGAAGGAACAGTGATATAGTTCCAAGTCAGGATAGTCTGTGGCTTGGAGGGAAACTTCCAGGTGATGATGTTTCCATGCATCTGGTGCCCTAGTCCTTGAAATTGGTAGAGGTCACGTAGTTGGAAGGTGCTAACAAAGGAGCCTTGGTGAGTTCCTGCACTGCATTCTGTAAGTGGCACACAGTACAGCCACTGTGTGTTGGTGATGGAGGAAACAACCACTGATTACCAACCAGCAATCTCTGCTGCAAGTGCCATTCATAATCATTATCCACAACCATTTGCACAGCCTGTGTCCATATGCAGCAAGCCCTGGACGATATTCAGGTTTGGGCTGTAAAGAGTTGAGTAACAGTCATGCCACACAAGTGCCAGGCATGACCATCTCCAACAAAAGAAAATCTAATCATATTCATTTGATATTCAATTACATTACCATAGCTGAATCCCCTACTATCAACACCCTGGGGGTTATCATTGATCAGAAACTGAACTGGACCAGGCATATAAATACTGTGGCTAGAGGAGCAGGTCATAGGCTGGGAATTCTGCAGAGAGTAACTCACCTCCTGACTCCCCAAAGCCTGGCAACCATTTAGAAGACACAAATCAAGAGTGTGGTGGAATGCTTTCCATTTGCTAAGATGAGTGTGGCTCGAACAACACTCAAGAAGCTCAACGCCATCAGGACAAAGCAGCCTACAAGTTTGGCACCTCATCTATCAATTTAAACATTCACTCCCTCCACCTTGGGCACACAGGGGCAGCAATGTTTACAATATGGAGAGGTGGTGGTGTTGTGGTAATGTCACTAGACCAGTAATCCAAGGTCAAGGCTAATGTTCTGTGGACATGGGTTCAAATCCTACGATGGCAGCTGATGACTTTAGGAAAGGAAATCTGCCATCCTTACCTGGTCTAACCTACATGTGACTCCAAACCTACAGTGGTAGAGTTATATTCAAGCACAACCTGTAACCTCATGGCCTGGCATATCCCCCACTCTACCATTACCATCAAGCCACGGGATCAACCCTGGTTCAATGAAGAGTACAGGAAGGCACATCAGGAGCAACACCAGGCATACCTAAAAATGTGGTGTCAACCTGGTGAAGACTTCTTGCATGCCAAACAGCAGAAGCAGCATATGATACACAGAATTAAGTGATCCCACAACCAATGGATCAAATCTAAGCTCTGCAGTCCTGTCACATCGAGTTGTGAATGGTAGTGGACAATTAAAGAACTAACAGAAGGAGGAGGCTCCACAAATATCCCCATATTGTTACTTGGTAATACAGAGTTTGAATATTGCTGAAAAAAGAGACATATCAAATATTTTCATTTTGCACTCATTAGGACACTTCAGAAGAACACCAATACAATGGGAAAATAATGATTTATACTGTGTGAGAAGAGAGTGCTGATTCGTTGGCAAGTCATGCCATGGAGAATGCATCAGTTGATGGTGACTGACAGTCAACCACCAAGCATTGTTTGAAATTTAAATCAAGTACAAGCTATGGATCCTGACTATATTCTGACAATAGTACTGAAGACTTCTGCTCCAGAACTAGCCGCGTCCCTAGCCTAGCTGTTACAGTACAGCTGCAACACTGGCATTTGCCCAGCAATTTGAAAAACTGTCCAGGTATGTCCTGCCCAGAAAAAGCAGGACAAATCCAATGACAAATTACCACTCCATCAGTCTACTCTCAATGATCAGCTAAATGATGGAATATTTGGTCAACAAATCTATCCAGCAGCATTCACTCAACAATAACCTGCTCACTGACGCTCAGTTTGGGTTGCACTAGGGCCACTCAGCTCCCGACTGCATCACAGCCTTGGTTCAAACATGGACAAAAGAGTGGTGGCAAATTCAACGGAAGCATTCAGAGGGAATTAGACAGTTATCTAAAAAGGATGAATGTACAGGGTTACAGGGAAGAAAGCAAGGAGAATGGCACTAAGTGAATTGCTCATTCGGAGAGCTGGTGCAAACATAATGGGCCGAATGGCCTCCTTCTGCGCTATAACATTTCTCTGATTCCGTGACACCATCTGAATCTATCAGCGAGAAATAGATAGGGCACAAATACTTCATGCGCAGTCAGTAACAGCAACCATGCCAATCTTTAAGGACCTTCTGTCTGGCCCAGTTTACATTTGCAATTTGGCACACCAGATATGTCTGTTACTTTTTATCTTCTAAGGAGTGTCCGTTAAGCCTGTAAATTTACAGTTTATAACTGCCGCTGTTTCTTTTTCAATTTACTGTTTAATAAAACCAGTCTATATTTCCAAAAGTTACTCAGAAATTATATCATACATGAAGACATGAAAGATCCATTCATAGACTGTACTCGAGTGAACCATCAATCATTTTGAGTTGTCCTCAAGACTGAAGAAATGGGTGGGAATTAATTGTAATTTAAAACCATTGAGAGATCTGATCATCAAAGCTAACACTCTTCCAGTAATATGCTGCAATAAAATAATGGGCGGGATTTTCCATGTATCATGGCAGGTGTGAGCAGACAATATGTTGGGAGGACCAAAATTCGGTTTCTCGTTGTCCTAAAATGAGTGTGTGATTATCTGCTCCGCCCATCAGTGATGAGCCACCTTTCCCAACACTGGACATTGGAAACTATATCATGCCAGGTAATTTATTTTTCTCATGAGGAAAGCTGCCAAAGTAACACAGGCATTGGCAGATCCTCCTAAGATATTGATAAGTCCCCAGGCCAAACTTATGTCCTTGTCTCGAATAGCAAAATTCTGCACTCAAAAGCCAGTCCAGATGAATTTTACTCCATTGTGCCTTCAGTACTGCTTTGGAACAGCATCACTTGTACTTGCATATCATTATAAGTCCTGCACGCTGGAATCAATCCCCCATACTGGATCATCCAGGAACAATCAGGTCGATGTGCTTCCCAAATGTGCATAAGTGATGTGCACCTGACGATCTGCACTTCACTCGGGACTTTGAGGTTTTTTTGCCTACCTTGCTTCAGGCAGCACTCGCGGTCATCAGCACCAGGCTTCACAGGCAGCACCACATCACTTTTAGGGACCTCACGGGCAGGTGTCTAACTACCAGACCAGCCATGAGGCCGGGGTGGCTTTTCAACGGCTGCAGGGCTAGGGCTTGCTTGGGGAAGGGGGAGAAGTGGCCTCAGGCAAGGGAAGAGGCTGCAGGGGCAGGGCTAACCTGGGGATTGGGGGGTGGGCACATGTTGATTTGTGTAAGTGGCTTCAAGATGGTAAGGGCTGAGCAGGCAGTCTCCAGAGGAGATGAGGTTAGATTGCGATGTAAGGGTGTGTGTGAGAGAGTGAGTCATGATGTCCCTTGAAGTAGCAGTAAGTGAGATGCCAGTGAGTGTGTGATGACCTTGTGAATGTGTGAATTTAGAGTGATGAGATAGTTGCCTTACCCTGGCGGCACGGATGAGAACATTCATCCTCTTTCTGCACTGGATGGTCAACCCCGTCTGTGCAGCATTGGCACTGACCAGAAGTGCCACCACCTCCCAAGCTGGAGTGGTGAGATTGCTGGACGTCCTGCAGCCAAAGCTGGGGTGGAGGACATCACAATGGGCCTCCAGAAGGCAGTCCAGTGATGGGCCACTGAACTCTTCTTGGCTTTCAGGGCTATATGGGCAGCTGCAGTTTAGATACGGCACCTGGAGTGAGGAAATAGTGACGTAACAGTGTGGCGGGTGATTCAGAGGCCGCCCGCCAGCGAGACGGTGTGTTTCCTGTGGCTGCATAATTATTGAGCAGAACTGGGGTGATATGGCATGAAAAGCCACCATTGTGGCCAGCGGGTAAAACATCCTTTTCCCGCCCGCTACTGCATTTAGGGCAAACCTGGAATGATTCTGCCCTATGTCAACTTCAGTGGTCCTTTCATATCACAATATCCGAGAAAGCTGAAGTTCTTCCTCCCATAACTCAGTTGTAAGTCCCATTTTTCTTTCAATTTTGGGAAAGCAAACATTATAGAAGATTTTACTGCAGCTTTGGATAATAACATGGCATTGGTTCAAGCCTGTGATTTTTCTGGACTAGTGCCAAAAGGAAGGGAGCATTCATTTTAAATCATTTGCATTTGCTCCACCAGATGAGGTGAAAGTAAGAGGGCAGGTCATCTTGGGACATGCTCACCTAGTGATCTGTTATGGAGGTATACCAGTGGAGGCCACTGTTCAGATCTCCAGCTTATCCTCTTCAATCGGGAGAAAGCAATAAAACAAGTCAACCCTTGACAATGGTAACATTGCAAATAGCCTGCTCAAAATATGCCATAAAATTAGCACTGGTTAAATTAGCTATCTCACCTGTACGTATTCCACAAGCAAAAATAAATAGTCTCATTGGAGCTACAACTAATAACCTGGATTCCAATCTAACAGAATCATTTCAATTTCTGTGATGGGTTCCCGGCTTTATTTCCAGTCAGGTACCAAGCTTGGCTCTGTGGGCAAAGGGAGATCGTTTGCTGTACAAGGCAATGTGTTTCATTTTTAAAACCTCCCTTCAGCGCTTTAGCAAGGCTGGCCACCAGAAACCTGACGGTGTCCCTGACACCCAGTGCTACAAATACTGAATGATGTACTTCTGTCATTTGAAAAGTATCCACCCAAATAAGAACCAGACATCTTCCTGTCCACTGGAAAATCCAGAAGTAGCAGCAGAGGCTGGGGAGTTGGCTCCTTGTTTCACTTACTGGGTCTGCCCATTTCTTCCAGAAACTGCCAGAAAATGGGTGGTAAATCTGTGGAAAATTCAAGTCATCATGTTCCAGAGAATACTTTGTCATGCATGCCTCTGTTCACTTATACCATTCAATCTCTTTCATAAAGAGATAATTGCATTGCTCCCTTTCAATGCTTCTGAATTCCTGACATGCAATCCTGTCATATGCAGTTTCATGAAAGAAGAATTAATTCATGTAATCTATCTCAAAATTTCATGACCTTACCAATTAATCATACACAGTTAGCATAACATGCTCTCATTTCTAATCAATTTCCTTCCAAATGTCTACAATGCTTGATTGGTTTTGTTTGCAACTGTCTCAGATTGACTAAATGGCCACTTTTCCTAACAACATCCATTTTGCACGTGCTGCATGTTTCTGACACTAATTATTGTACGTCTTTTCCATATTAAATTCCATCTACCATTAACATCTATTTAATTAGTTGATATTTCACTGAATAGTGTGACTTCTTTTACTCAAAAGAGATATCAACATTGTTTTTATATGGCCTTTAAGAATATTTTTTAAAAATGAAAATTTAATGTCATCAATGATGCAGATAACATCTTCAGAATTTTCAACAAGTGGGATTGATAATCCAGCACCTGATTACAAGCTAAAAAAAAAACCTTTATACCATTGTCTTAGTAAGCAATTTGAAGGCAGCTAAATATCAGCAAGTTAACAAAATCCCCTAAGCTTTTATTTAGGTAACTCTATTTGGGACAGCCAGGTCCCACTAGTGGTAAATCTAGCTTTGGAATTCATAACCAAGTGATCTCGAGACCAGATTTTTGTTGTTTCTCGGGCTCCAATGTAATTTATATACTTTAGAATGCTTGCAAGGTGAATGTGCAATTATTGAACAATGTTAAAATACTACAGTTAAAAATGGGTATTTGTAATAACTTACGTAGCAAAGCATTGTGCTGCTGTTTTCTGCTAATAGAGGTAAAAAGTACTTGAGTGTAAACAGGAGATAAATTATGTATAGACAATAATCTGTGTATGTCAGGTATTATATCATCAATTCAATTTATGATTTCCTTTTTTCCTGCATTTACTTATGCCTGTCAACTCTTGTGTACTTAACATGAATGCATAAGCAGGTATGCATTCCTAGCCACACAAAAAGCTCTACCCACGTGAGAACCTGTTTAGTTTAGGAATTTATTTTTCTTTATTTCAAAATCTTTTGTGTGGTTGAAGGTTATATGAAGGGCAGCACTACACCTAGCTAACAGCCAATTTGAGGTCCATTTCACGTAATATCAAAGTCAAGCAAGCACAGTCAGTGTCAAAGTTAAAATCAAAATTGAGGAGATATTATTGTAAAGCATAGGACATAGAGCATTAAATAGTCAATGGATAGTTTTGCCTTTATTCATAAACAGTTCCAGTCTTGTCTCAGTGGTAGCACTTTTGTCTCAGAGTGAGAGGGTTGTGAGTATAAGGCCCAGTCCAGAGACTTGAGTACATAATCTTGGCTGACATTACAGTACAGCACTGAGAGGGTCCAGCACAGTCACAGGTGCCAGTAATGTCATGTGCTGGGCTCACTAAAATTCAGAAAGTTATGTTAACAACACATATACATATTGCTGATGCTTGAACACTGTTCATTTCAAAAGAAGGTTAGGTCCAAAGTTAATCATGACAGATCTCTTTTAAAGGGGAATCTGCTTTGGAAAAGGGTCATGCAGTTATCTTTTGATCTGGCCATTTCCCTGCCTCTTTATAACTCATTTTTCTCCTCTCAACACAAAGTTATATTTACCTTCTTAAATCTTCACCTATCTCCAATCTGTGATGTTTACCAATGGAACTGTAATTCCCAGAAACAGGGCCCAGGATTTCTGCTCAATATGGGGGTGAGTATGGAAACAGGCAGGTTCGGTAGTAAACTTACACAGTAAAGCTGAGATCTAATTACATTGGGTATCTGCCTTTTCTGAGTATTTCCAAAGAGTCTAGTATGGGAACAGAACTTCATCATTCCCTTTATAAGGCAAATAATAGACTGGGAGTGGATTAAAGCGCTCTATAAAATATCATAGGAACATATGAATTAGGAGCAGGAGTAGGCCACTTGGCCCCTCAAGCCTACTCGGCCATTCAAACAGATCATGGCATCTAATTTTAACCTCAACTTCGTATTCCAGGCCACCCCCAATAACTTTTTGCCCCCTTTTTTTAACAATAATCTATCTACCTCTGCCTTAAAGATATTTAAAGACTCTGTCTCAGCCACCTTTTGAGAAAGGGAATTCCAAAGACTCACAACCCCCTGAGAGAAAAACGTTCTTCTCATCTCTGTCTTAAATGGGTGACCCCTTATTCTTAAACAGTGACCCCTGTTCTAGATAGTCCAACAAGAGGAAACATCCTCTTCACACCCACCTTGTCAAGTCCCCTCAGGATCTATATGTTTCAATCAAATCGCTTTACTCTTCAAAACTTCAGCGGATACAAGTCTAGTGTGTTCAGCCTTTCCTCATAAGACAGCTTGCCTGTTCCAGATATAAGTCTAGTAAGCCTTCTCTGAAGTGCTTCTAATGTATTTATATCTTTGTTTTAATAAGGTGATCAATACTGTACACAGTGCTCAGTTGTGGTCTCACCAATGCCCTATATAACTGAAGCATAACCTCCCTACTTTTGTGTTCAATTCCCCTCGCAATAAATGATAACATTCTATTAGCTTTGCTAATTACTTGCTGCACCTGCATAGTAAACTTTTGTACTAGTTTCATGCACTAGGACATCCAGATCCCTCTCAGAGCCATTTAGATGATATGCTTTGTTTTTATTTTTCCTGCCAAAATAGACAAACTCACATTTGCCCACATTATACTCCATTTGTCAGATCTTTGCCCACTCATCTAACCTATCTATATCCTTTTGTAGCCTCCTTATGTCCTCTTCACAACTTATTTTCCTACCTATCAAGCGGTGGTGACAAATGTTGAAAATGCCAATAGGCAACTAAGCAATAGATAGTGGGTAGAAATGTTCACTTTCGTATTTATATTCTATAAAGTTTTCTAAAATAGAAATAGGCTTTCATGTTGTGTGCAGAAAATTTCTTTAAAACTTGAGTTGATACCAAGTTCAAGGACATAAATTCATGAACATTTTATATCTTTAATGTGATTCATCCATGTCCCACTGTAGTAATTATAGTTTTGGGAAATGTTGGACTGTAGCTTTAAGAATAATCCTGTGTTGTAAGATCATATGATCTGTATAAACCAATGAGTTAGCAGCATGGGGAACCTCTAGGGGAGAATTAGTCTTTAGTTATAGAGTTTGATACACATTTATAGATGCTGCTGCTGTCCTGTCTTGTAAATAAATTTAAATGTTTCCACTAAGAAAAGGTGTCTGAAGAGCAAGTCAATAACAAACTGGTGATGAGGATAAATCAGATTCAGTATTGTACCTTGCCTAGCAATTGTAGTATCTAAGTTTGTTAAAAATAAAAGAAGATATACTCATCGAAAATGCCACAGTTTGACAGAATTAATCACTTTGAGCCAGCCACAGATGATTGGCCTCAATATACAGAATGTCTTACATTCTACTTTCAAGCAAACAAAATCATGGGGTAGGAAAAGAGGAGAGCAATTCTCCTAAGTTTTTGTGGGTGCAAGACCTACAGTTTAATTTGAAGCAAATCTGCCCCCAGAGCCCCAAATTTGAAGTCAATTATTGGACCTCGTTAAGGGACATTTTCAACCCAAGCCCTCAGTCGCAATGCAGAGGGTTCAGGTTCAATTCACGGAATAGAGCCACGGTGGAGACAATTGTTACCCATGTGGCGAAATTAAAACAACTAACAGAATATTGTGATTTTGGTGAAACCCTGAATGATACACTCAGAGATTGTTTAATATGTGGTGTGCAGGAAGGCACTTTTCAGCGATGATTCGTGGCTAAAGTGAATCTTGATTTTAAGAAAGCGTTAAGAATAGCGCTTGCGATGGAAAGCACCATAAGGGATTTACAAGCAATTCAAGGAGCGCAAAATGGCGCCGTTCTCCTAGTCAGGCGGGAAAGTCAGCCAAAAGTGATGCGAAAACCTGGGACTCTGCTGTGAAGTGGGAAACAGCTCCCGCTAACTGAAAAACGAGAGGAAATAACTTAGCAACTAAATTGAAAAATAACATTAATTGATGTGGAAACAATCAGTCTTCTCGCAACTGGCAATTTAAAAAAGTAGAATGTTATTTTTGTCACAGAAGTGGAAAACATAATGAGACAGTGTGTAGCAAGATTTAAACAAAACTCTAAACAAACGAAGTCCAATGAAGTCCATAGTGTAGAATAGCCAGAAACAACCAATTCTGACATTTATTCATTATTCAACATGAAAGTTGGGAAGACAGAGCCAATATTTGCTAAAGTGCAAGTGAATGGTAAACCATTAAAAATGGAAGTAGACACGGGTGCTTCTACCACTGTAATAGGAGAACACAATTTCAGATAGTGAAATAAAGGTGATCAACAATTAAATTTGAATCAAACATCTGCCAAGTTGAAAACATACACAGGCGAAGAAATCCAAGTAAAAGGTATCACCAGAGTAACCGATCATCATAGACACCAAACAGCACACCAACCCATGCTGGTATTAGAAGGTAGAGGACCAAGCCTTCTAGGTCAAAATTGGTTGAGGGAAATCAACATTGATTGAGCAGTGAGATTTCAAAAGGAAGCAGGAAAAGTTCCTGTATTGTAAAAGGAACAAGGCAAGGTACTTCAGAACGAGGCAAGGACCACAACAGGATGGAAAAGGAGTGTGTAAGCATTCAGCAACTTGAATAAGTGAAGACAGTCTTAAACAAAGACATGGAAGAACAACAGAAGAAACCCAAAGAGACTCTGCTGAATGACGGAGTTAAAGATGAAGTGAGCAAACTTCACAAAGAGAAGGAAAACCTGTTGAAAGACCTTCATGCACCACAAGGATCCCTTTGGTCAAAGTTTGTGCCTCTAAAAAATTACAAAGAGAAACAGGAAGAATTTGACACCCCTCTGAACAAACTGAAGAACTGGTTGGCAGAGAAGACGTAGCAATTTTCAAGTTTCCAGGAGGAATCCAACAGATATAAGGAGGATAAAAACAAAAAACTGCGGATGCTGGAAATCCAAAACAAAAACAGAATTACCTGGAAAAACTCAGCAGGTCTGGTAGCATCGGCGGAGAAGAAAAGAGTTGACATTTCGAGTCCTCATGGTATAAGGAGGAGACAGGAGAGCTGAAGAATCAGCTAAATGAAGCTAAAGAGGCTTTGAAAGCAAAAGTCGTAGAACTTTCCAAGATGCAAGTAGATAATTAAGTCATGGTTAGCTCAACTACTGAACCAAGACAAGTTGAGATTGCATCTGAGAGAAGGCTGGCTGACAGTGAAGTCAAAAAGAAGGTGGAGACTAAACTCTGTGCTAAAAAGAAGAGGACACATGAGAAAGAGGATGCAGAATTACTGATGTGATGCCATTTTCAGACAAGACTAAGCCTGATATTTCTCAATTTAGAGGGGAAGGTGGAGAAAAGTCAAGGGAACCAAAAAGCAATTCATAATTTGCACAGTCGTGAGTGATAATTTATTGTCGGAGAAGCAGTAAATGTAAAGAATTTCAGTGGAAGACCGAACTGGTTACCTGGTAAAGTGAGTTCTGTGATTGGACCATTTTTGTAACAAGTGGAAGTGGAAAGCTGGATCATCCATAAGCATGTGGATCATTTAAGAAAAAGAGAGATACCCCCACAAGATGATGTTCCACCAGTAACCATTACTGAACCAATGGTTTCTGTTGAAGTTGCTCAATCATGGACAGACTTGACTGATGTCTCTGTCGGAGTGGAAGACACTGAACTGCATGTGTCTAATGAGGTACCTGATGTTAATGTGGTTTCTACAAAAGAATCTGAAGTCATGGAGCTGCGACGTTCCACACAGATCAGGAAAGCACCTGAAAGACTGAATTTGTAGTTTCATGACCTGTGTAAATATTGTAATGTTATGAGATAAACATCCTTGTAAATACAACATGTACAGAAAAGTTAAAGGGGGGGAGGAATGTAATAATTGTAGTTTTGGGAAACGTTGGACTGTAGCTTTAAGAATAATCCTGTATTGTAAGATCACATAATCTCTGTAAACCAATGAGTTAGCAGCATGGGGAACCTCTAGGGGGGAGTTCTTCTTTAGTTATGGAGTTTGATGCACACGTGTAGTTACTGCTGCTGTCTTGTAAATAAAGTTGTGTTTCCACTAAGAAAAGTTGCCTGGAGATCAACTCTATAATACCCACCCATGGCTGATTCATCACAAGAAAACACCATTGTTTTAGCTGGGGAGGATGAAAACATAAAGGAGAAAATAGTGGAAGAGGAAGAGCAGATATGATTGACGCTTGGAGTGTTATCCAACACAAAGCAGCATAACACAATCAACAAAAGAGATGGCCTCTTGGGTGTCGCCTCACATGCAAGATCTTAAGAGGGTCACCTTCCAGTGAATGAATCATCCTTACTTACATTTGGAAAGCATGAAACAACACTTCCCACACACCCACACACATACACTGATCAGGAGTTGTCTCTTTAAATGTCACAACCCATTCCTTTGCAGAAAACAGAGAGTGCCTGGAGGGCTTAGGCACCAAAAATGACTTTGATTCAATCAAATGTTCAGCAACATTTCTTCACGGTGTTGCACAATGCAAGTCAGCATGCAAGGTTAGCAAAAGATCTTGGCTATTTTATCGACCAGTAAACCGCTCTCACCTGTCACCTAAAATCATCCTGGCTGAACGTCCAATGAATCCTCCAATAGTCAACTTGACAATAATTTTGGGCCAGTGGCATTCTTCTCTGCAGTGGAGGATCTCTATTTTCTCCCAAAATTCAACTACAAAAACTGGTTAGAATATTGAAACCCTTCTTTTAACTCTGTAAAATATCACTTATTTAATTACTTTTTTATCCAGAGGCTTTCATACAAAAGGCAGTATTCTCAGTACAACTGCTTGTTGGCAGCCTTCCCTCAATGCCAGAAAACCGGTTGTCAATTCAAGATGAAATGATAACAATTATAATAGATATTCTGAAAGGCAACACTATATTTTCACTTTCTGGAGCAATTTGTCAAATGTGTTGGACTTTTCTGTAGACAAAAGATTATTGCATCTGTCAAAACACCACAGAATGTAAAAGTGCAATCCATGGGATTACTGATCAGTATAAAGAGGTGGCAAAATACATGTGCAGGGCAGGGCGAGGAGGTGGGCCTCAAATCTACCTCAGATGGAACAGGAATCGAACACGATGCTGTTGACATTGTTTTAAACCGCACACTAAAGGCAAAATATTGAGCTCGGAGGGTGGGGGTGCGCCTGATGTCATTGCGTAGTCCCACGATATTTCGTTTGGTGGGCACGTGCCCGCCGACAATTAAAAGCCCTGTTAAGGCCATTAAAAAGGTAATTAAATACAAACTTACGCTGCCCGTCCAAACTTGCCAAGCGGCCTTTGCACTTTTTAGGAAATTTCATCCACGGGCGGGATGAGATTTCTTAAAGCAAATAAAAATAAAATGAAAAACTTACACTTGAATTAAAAACATGTCCCTGCTCATGTGACAGAGTCACATGAGGGGATGTGTTTCATCACAGTTTTATTTTGTTCATTAGTTTTTTAAAACAGCGGTTCATCTCCCTGAGGCAGCTCCGTGCCTCAGTGAGATTGAAGCGCTCTTTTGCGTGCATGCGCGAAGTTTGTGCTAGGCCTGCTCTCCCTCCTCCTCCCACCTGCACAGAATGAGCGCTGAGTGCTGAGCGCGGCTGCTCGCGTTCCACACTGGGCAGGCCTTGATTGGCCCACCTGCGTAAAATTGCGGTGCGGTGCCAATCGTGGGCGGCAGAAGGGTTCCCGAACGCCCCCGCCCGCCCCCACCAAGCACCCCGGCCAAGGGCAAAATCCTGCCCTAACTGTATAGCCAACTGAGTTAACCAGTCCTTGAAATTAGATATTATTAGCACATGACTAGATATAATTAAAACCATCAGTTTATTAGCATAAATTTACAAAGGATATTTTCTGGACACTTGAATCACAAGAATGGTCCTTCACAATATCAGTTCAAGGCAGAAGTAGGGCCGTTATAAAAACAAAGTTCTGTGGATGCTGGAGATCTGAAATAAGAACAAAGTGCTGGAAAACCACAGCAGGTCTGGCAGCACCTGTGGAGAGAGAAACAGACTTAACGTTTCAAGTCCAATATGACTCTTCTTTTGGACTCTGAAGAAGAGTCATGTTGGACTAGAAATGTTGGGCCGTAACATCTGTGGAGTGGCAATCACAGTCGGATTGCCATTCTGCTCCTAGTTATTTGCCCTCAAATGAAGCCACACCTTTCTCAGCCAACCTTCTGACTCAGGCCAGGTGAGAAAGGTGCAGTGCAGCGGGTTCCCAAGGCATTGTGTTGAGGGCAGCAGGGTCGAAGGTGAGGAAGACATGCCATTTTTTTTAAGCACTGACTGCCATAAAGCAGGTAGGTTTAAAGGTCCAGCCAATTTGAGAAGCTAGGGATAAGGTAAGTGTATAAAATAAGTGGGCAGGATTGGGGTGGCGGGGGGTGGGTGCTGGGTGTTAGGGTGAGTCAGGGGGGGTGTCAAGGGGTGGGAGGAATGTTGGGTGGGGTGGTCAGTGCAGGGGTAAAGTGGTCAGTAGGTTGTATGGTCAGTGGGGGGGTGGTCAGTGGAACAGGGCTGGGTGGTGAATGGGGTGTGGACAGTGGGCAGGTCAGGTGGTCAGTGGGGAGTGGTCATTGGAGGGGGCCAGGTGTTCAATGGGCTGGTCAGTGGGTCAGGTGGGGAAGGGGTTGCGGGGTAGTTTGGGGGGTGCAGAGGTAGTTGGGAGGTGGGGATAATTGGGGAGGTGGAGAGGGCAGTCAGGCCTGATGGGGGTAGTCGGTGGTGGGGAGGGTAGTCGGGAGGAGTCCAATCGGGGGTGCAGTCAGGGGGGGTCTCCTGTGGAGTCAGAGGAGAGTCCCGTGGTTGGGTGGGGGTGTGGGGGGTTTTGGGGGTGCTCAGTATGATAGTCTCCCAGGTGTTAAAAGAAGTAGTGTTAATTCTTCTAAATTTTACTGGGTAACTATTGCTGTAAGACAGGTGGGACCGTCCAAAGTTTGCAATTAATCATACTTTTGGATGGTTATCAATGCAGGGCAATTGCCCAATGGAAGCTTGAACTTCCTGGACAACTGCCATGCAATCCTTCTGTGGGGACTTCCGGTTGGGGGGTCACCCAGCATATTTTTGGGGTACCCCCCTCCCCTGCCCCCTTTCCCCACCCTCCGGGTATAATGCCCCAGATTGCAGGTGTTATGGGCTGGTAACTTTATTTTTCTTTCCACAGACCTGTTGAGTTTTTCCAGCACTTTCTGCTTTTTATTTTAGCTATTATACTTCACTTTTAGTATCAGATCTCAATTGCCTTAGCACAACCCTGACATTAAAAATGAAGTCAGCCAGTGTTACAATATACTAGGGATTGCATATTGAGATATGCACTGGGCTTTATTCCAAAATCAGGCGACATCCTGAGATTCATTATATGTCATGAATCAAAAAAGACTTAACCAGATTTGGTGACGAATGTTGTCACATGTAATTAGGTAGTGACAGATAGAAATACATATTGAACATGTTGGAGACTGCAGCATTGTTTAAACCTCTGGATTCTGGATGGAAATTCAGTGCATACTTCTCTATTGATTGTAAGGATTGTTTACAAAATAATTTTTAGCATTTTTAATCTGGATTCTAGTGGGAATGGACCTACAGCACAAAAGTGCTGGGTGTTGCATCACTCAATTAATTCACTCAAACTGGCCAGCTACAAAATTGGTGTGGTGGGCTTGGTTGGAGGCATGTTGCTGGTCCAGAATAGTCAGAACTCTATCAAATCATGCTACCTAACCATGTCTTACTTGATAAAAGCAAAGTACTGTGGATGCTGGAAATCTAAAACCAAAAAAAAATGCTGGAAAAACTCAGCAGGTCTGACAGCGTCTGTGGAGAGAAAGACAGAGTTAACGTTTCAAGTCCGAATGACTCTTCTTCAGAGCTAAAGGGAAGTAGAAATGTGGTGAAATATATACTGTTTAAGGGGGGAGGAACAGGTGAAACTGGATAGAAGGCCAGTGACAGGTGGAGGCAAAGGAAAGATTGTGAAAGATGTCATAAACAAAAGGTCAAAGGAATGTTAATAGCGGTGGTACCGGCTAATAGAGGTGCTAATGGTGACATTAAGAGTGGAAAGCAGAATGTGATAATGGCAGGACCAGGGTAAGCACTCTGGAAAGTGACAGATGGCCCTCGTGGGGTTGAGGTGGGGGGAGGGTCGGTTGTGGAAAAAGAGATTGAAAAGGCTAAAAGCTGGGGACAAAGCAATGAATAAAAATGGAAATAAATTTTAAAAATAATATGGACTTGAAACGTTAACTCTGTCTTTCTCTCCAAAGATGTTGTCAGTCCTGTTGAGTTTTTCCAGCATTTTTTGTTTTTGCTTCATGTCTCACTTGACTTGGGAGTTCCTGGTGACTGAAATGGAGAATGTTTGTCAGCTTTAACATCACTTGCCTTGATGGGCACAAAAACAGTTTGGAAAAACATTTCCAGAATTGCTCTTGCAAAGTACCTGTAAACAGTTGTCTGGTGGTGCGGCAAGTAGAAAATCACACTGTATTGACTCTCTGCAGAACTCTAGGAGGCACTACATAAGACCATAAGCCATAGGACCAGAAATTAGGCCATTCAATCATGGCTGATAAGTTTCTCAACCCCATTCTCCCACCTTCTCCCCATAACCTTTGATCCCCTTACCAATCAAGAACCAATCTATCTTGGTCTTAAATACGCTCAATGACCTGACCTCCACAGCCTTCTGTAGCAAGGAATTCCATAGATTCACCACTCTCTGGCTAAAGAAGTTTCTCCTCATCTCTGTTCTAAAAGGTCTTCCCTTTACTCTGAGGCTGTGCCCTCGGGTCCTAGTCTCTCCTACTAATGGAAACATCTTCCCCATGTCCACTCTATCGAGGCCTTTCAGTATTCTGTAAGTTTCAATCAGATCCCCCCTCATCCTTCTAAACTCCATCGAGTATAGACCCAGAGTCCTCAAACGTTCCTCATATGTTAAGCCTTTCATTCCTGGGATCGTTCTTGTGAACCTCCTCTGGACCCTCTCCAGGGCCAGCACATCCTTCCTGAGATACAGGGCCCTAAATTGCTCACAATATTCTAAATGTGGTCTGACCAGAGCCTTATAAAGCCTCAGCAGCACATCCCTGCTTTTATATTCTAGTCCTCTCGAAAAAAATGCCAACATTGCATTTGCCTTCCTAACTATCGACTCAGCCTGGCCACCAAATGCTCGAAAGTGGTCAGGAGGCCGATACGCAAGTCAGTAGATTGCTGATTCCCGCCCTGGCCTTTGAATGACGGCGCATAATACGTGTAGCAGTGAATTAGCAGCCGCCCAATGGGGAGCTGGCCAACAGCAGCGGGAGATAATGGGCAGCCCGCCCAGTGGGCAACTAAAGGGACATCCGGGAACAGAGTGGTCAGGCCGTGATGCAGGAGGAGGTCACAGCCACCCATTTAAAGGGACCTCTGGCATTGGACTCTGGCAGCTGTATGACAAAACCGTGTTTGGGCACACAAATAATTTGTGAAGACTTTGAATTCCTGTAAACTGTTGCAGGGGGTAAGAGCTTTTTTAGAAATGTGTACGGCTAATCATCTAGTTTGGAAGCACTCTGGGCCATTGGAATGTAGCTGACCTATTCCCCTAAGGAATAGGAAGTATTTAGGGAGATTTTGAAACTCAGGTTTTTACCTTTCTTTTTCTTGGAATGGAGCCGGGGACTCTGGAGGGCCCCAGACCAAGGGCGGCCCCAAGGTTTTATGATGGCTCCCTGCGAGTCCTCTTACAGGCTGTAAGTGACAGGTGGGAGACCCTTGTGCCAGCTGATGGAAAGAGGAGGCTCCCCCCACCAGACAAGAGCAGCCTGGACAGCGGTTGCAGCAGAGGTCAGCTTACAAACACATGAATTAGGAGCAGGAGTAGGCCATTTGGCCCCTCGAGCCTGCCCTGCCATTCAATTAGCAGCAGCCTTGGGTCATCCAGCAAAACCTGGCTGCAGTGTGCAAAAGTCCCAATGACCTTCTGCAATCTGCAAGGGTGAGTATGTCACCTTTCTGGAGAGGGACATATATGGAAGGATATGATATGGGTTCATTATGGGATTGTCTTGTGTGTTGCCCAAGTGCTTAAGATGGCAGCATATTGCACACATGCCACTCTGCATGTTAATGGGGGATAAGAAGGGGTGTGGAACTGTCACACCTGTCAGCTGGCATAGAACAAAGTGTGCTGCAAACAAAGTACAGATTGGCCATACATTTGAAGGCCTGATTATGGCACGGCCTCATTATTACAATCTCCCTCTTTATTTGCAGGAGAAGAGGATGCACAATACCTGAGAAAGGAACAGGACTGGAGATGGTGCTCCCAATGTCACTATCCTGACAACCATCGAGGAGAAGGTCCTCGATTTGGCTGCCAACCAATGGAGCCAGGCCATCGGTCGAGGGGGGATAGGAGGAAGGCCCTGGGGTCATGAGAATCCAAGGGCACTTTTCATAATTCCAACAAACACTGCTGAAGGGGCTGGGGAGGGGTGGTTGCTTGAAGCTGGGGAAGCTGGCAGGAAGGTAGGATGGGTGGTTTGTGACTTTGAAGGCTTGCTAATATCAGGGAGGAAGGTATCCCTCTGGGTGGAATCGTCCCAGATTTGCACAAAGTGTGGTAGCGGGTGGAAAAAGGCCGTTGTACCCGTGGGCTGCAATGGCGGCTTTTCGCACCATATCATCCCATTCCCAGCACGTCCCGCCTCATTAATAATACATTCATGGGAAACAAGCCAGATTGTTGGTGGGTGGGCTCAGATTTGCCCACCATGCTGTGACATCAGCACCTCCTCACTCTGGGCTCCATATTTAAAGCGCACCAGAGCGCAGCCTACTTCATGTCTTCAGACCAGGACTGCTCCAGGCGACAGGTGGCCCCGAAAGCAAAGAAGACGGCGGCCCCCAAATTTAGTGATGCCTCTCTTGGGCACTTGCTGGATGCTGGAGGAAGCCCACCATGGGGTCCTCTACTCATGCTCTGGCTACAAGAGGTTCACCAGAGTCACAACTCCAGCCTGGGAGGCGATGGCAGTGGCAGTCGGCACCACTGGAGCACAGAGGAGGTCAGCCATCCAGTGCAGGAAGAGGATGAATGATCTCATCCTTTCCACCAGGGTAAGTCAACCACCTCATCACTCTCAACTCACACACTCCCAAACCCATCACACATCCACAGGGATCTTACACCTCAAAGGACAACACCACTAACTCTCACTCACCCCCTCACATCTCCATCAGGATCGTATCCTCTGGAGCTTGTGTCCTCATCCCATCCATGGCTCCACTCACCGCATAAACATTCCATGCAGTGCCATGCATTCTGCTCACACCCTCTCCATCTATTTTCATGCAGGAGAAGCTGGTTTACATCAGCAGGGAGAGGCCCCAGACCGGGGGTAGAGTGGCCCACATCAGGCACTAACTCACTTTGAGGAGTGTGCCATTGTGCTGACTGGGGAGGACATGGACCATGCCTCTGGTGACGGTGAGATTGGCGGCGAACACCCATATCAGGATCCTACACCACATCATGTCTCTCTCAACGTAACTGTGAGTGCTCTCTCTTCTGCTTTTGAATCTGCTGCCATGCACTAATTATCTCTACTTTGGTTCACAGGGAGCTCTACAAGCGACCGAAACCCTCTGCTAGCCAATCCCTCAGCTCCATCCACATCCTCTCCTCCAGCCGAGAGGGCACTTCTTCTGTTAAACAGCTGGAAATAAGCAGCTTGGAAGACCTGTCCCAGCAGTTACCCACACCCTGTACCAGGACAGAGAAACACAGCTCAGTGGGCTCCAGATCTAGAGCAGGCTCGGGTTCTTAATCTGGTGGTCACTGCACAGACACGTGTTCACAGCACGAGGAGGCAGGTTCAGCTGAGCGCCCCGGCACTTAGAGGACTCCTGGGGAAGAGGCATCTGTGAGTTCCGAGTCAGATGATGAGCCTCTGGATTCGGCCTTCCAACTCCTCCTGGAAAGTCGGCAGAAGTGAGGGCGCATCACACAGAGCTGTTGGAAGCCCTCAAAAGAGTGGCATGTGAGTCAGAGGAGTGCATCTGCCTACTCCCTGCCGAAGTGGTCTCACATTTACATATATGGGGGACTCGGCTCTGCAAAGGACCCACACCAAAGTCATCAGAGGCAACAGGGCCAACTCCATTCCTGCTGCAGATGCACCTGGAAGAAGTGGTAGGCCTAGAAAAATTAAGAAATTCTGATCACAAATGGTGGCACAGATGAACACATTTTGCCACTTTATAATCTGAAAATATATTCACTTTCATTGAATAATGTGTAAAGGCGTCTTTTGGCTTCATTTACTTGCTTCACATGTTCTCCCCCTGCATTCCGCACCCTGACACACCCCCGCCCCCGACAAGCAACTAGCAGTTCAGCTGCACACAGCCATATGATGAGTTATTCTGGAGGGAGAAGTGTGTGTGTGACTGGGCTTTTCGGAACCTCGTGCAAGCTCTTGCACATGTGGAGCCTTCCTCCATCACACTCATCTCAATGTCTTAAGCATTTTCAATGTTGCCTGCTGGGGTTCTCTTTCAGTTGTCCATCCGAGCTGAGCTGCATCTCCACCCACCCACTGATCATGCTTCCATTCAGCAGCTCTGCCCATCCAACAAGATGCTCCGCTCACTTTCGATTTGAAAAACATGGTTGTAGTCAAATTTCTCGTAAGCTCCCCTGTCCTTTGCCCTCCCCTAGTCACCCATGTCCTTTCCCCCATCACTGTCGAACCTCCTGGCATCACCTTCCACCTCCCCACCATCACCTACTCACCCAAACCCCTTTCTTTCCAAAATGTTCAGGTGAATGCACACATTCCCTACCTTCCTGAGAATCCCACCCCCCATCCACATTGACCTCCCAGACTTCCTCCTTCCCACCCCCAGGGTCTGTGTCTGCCTCCAAGACACCAACCACCCTTGCCATCCCTTCTACTGCTACTGTTGCACCCTTACCCTCCCACCCTTCCGGTTCACTTTGCCCTCTCTTATACTCACCATTCCCTCCTACCACACCCATCCTCAGTTCTCTCCCCAGGAGGCAGTCATTGACTCCACAGACCCCTCCCTTGCACATTCCCCCAACTCTTTACTCCCTCTCCACCCTTACTCTGTCCTCCACACTTCCTCCTTCACCCTTACTCATTCCTCCCACCCCCAGACACTTTCCTCCTCCTGGACTCCTTTCTCCCTTGGACTCCTCCCTCACCCCGGACTCCTTCCCCTGTCCAAACTCCTTCCTCCCTCCGAACTCTTTCCTTGCCCCACCCTGGACTCCTTCCCCTGCCTCCGAACTCCCTCTCCCCTCTGAACTCCTTCCTTCCTCCGAACTCTTTCCTTACACCTTCCTCCCCTTTACACTTTCCTCCTCCTTACACCTACCTCACCACTTGCCATATTCTCCTCCGTTACATCCTCCTCCCCCTGTACTACCTCCTACCCCCGCCCAATCACCACTCCTAACGTCTTTGTCCCCCACCTCCCAACCTCACCCACCAGCCCCTTCCTGTCCCACTCAGAGCTGGACCTTCCTCTCTCCCCCCCTCACCGATCAGCCCATGATCAAGACCGTGATGTTCTGAAGCAGGCCTGAGGCATCAACGGAGATCTCCCCCTTCCAAGACCTGCTTTGCGGCAGAGCCGTGTCCATGAGAATCTGCCCAGCATGTGAAGTGCATGTTCCTCCAGGAACCGGTAGCTGTAGGGCGCCGGCATCTTCTGCTCCTTGGATGTCCGTGACCTGAGCAAGGCCCCAATGGTAAGTCCCGACTTCTGCACATCACATTTGTCTACACGAGTCCTGGACCAGTATGTTTTCCCATCGCCATAACAGAATATCTGGCACTGGGGGACGATTCCAGCCAGGCCTTACTTTGCTTTCCATTTGCGGGATGCAAAGTGGGTTCACACTGGTCTCCAGCAGGATTGGCATTCCACCATGGCGGACACCATTGGATGATCCTGCTGTGCTTTCACGCTGGCGTGAAACCGATGTTTGGCTTTCTCATCATATAGTACCTCCCCCCACCACCCCTGCCTGCCCGATACCAAAGGGCCAGAAAATGCCGGCCTCCATGTTGAATGGTATAAGGTTCCAACACTGAACCACATCTCCCAATGGCTCATGTGTTTGCAATGACAGAGAGTGCCTCACTAAACTCACTGGAAAGTTTGAAGATGCCCAAAACTCTGCTTTTTGTTTATCACACTGGTACAACATGGGCTTTGTAATAGCTTTCTCAAGCTGCAGGCACCTCCTGCTCACACTACTGGACAAGTAAATGTAGTGCAATGGGTTAACAGAATAGATATGCTAATAAGTGATGTAGATGGTGATGTATCAATGACATCAGCAGTCATGTGCTAGACTCTCTCTCTCTCTCTCTCAAGAGAGAGAAAGGATGGAACACACTGTACTCAGGAGACACATACACTATATATAAAACAGGTTACAGAGTAGGCAAGTAAACCAGTTTAAACAAAGTACCAGAGTAAGACTACAGTTTGTCTACAGAAGATAGGTCACACATACCAGAAGCAGGAACCATGCCAAGAGTATACCGAACATGGTGGCAGCACAAAGCATGGTAGCAGCATTGGTGACACTAATTGATGAATAATGGCAAGAGAGTGAAAGAAAACTTAGGGCTGAATTTTTAGCTCGTTGGGTGGGCACGTGCTCAATCCGATCGAGCGTAAAATGACGTCGGGCAAACGTCCCGATGCCATCGCACATTCACACAATATTTCAGTCAGCGGGTGCATGCTGGAATTGGCAGCATGCTCACCGACAATTAAAAGGCCTATTAAGGCCATTAAAAAGGTAATTAAAAGAAATGTTTCGCTGCCCGTCCAACCTTACGGTTGGCAGGCAGGCGAAAAGGCCAAGCAGCGGGCAGGATGAGGCTTCCAACAGCAAATAAAAATTTAAAAATTTAATTAATAATGTCCTTGCTCATGTGACAGAGTCTGTGCCTCAGGAAGATTTTCAAGTGTGCACCTGCACGCATGCGCAAAGCTCATGCTTACCCTCCACCCCTCCCCCATACAGGCAGTACTGAGTGCTGCCGCTCATGTTTCACACTGGGTGGGCCTTAATGGGCCCACTAGCGTGAAATTGCGGTGCGGCCCTGATCGCCAGCCCCCTGCCAAGCCCAGCCGATGAGGAAAAATTCCTTCCCTTAATGTAGCATCTCGAATTTATAAACTTACCGAAGGAAGAGGCAAATAGGAAACCGGTAGTGATTCCAGCAGTGGTCGAGCAGTCACTGCCCTCTCTGTAGCAGCCTGAAGACTTCAAGGGCCCACACTGAGGCCAGAATTGGGACTTCTGGTAAAAAAAACTTCCTCAGGAACCGAGCAGCATCGGGATCACACTCCAAACAGCAGATGCTCCAAGTTGGTTTATTCCTTTATGCCGTTGGCTCAGTAGTCAATGATGTTCTCCTGAGGCAACGGGTGGAAGAGCCCTCTGCAGACTTCAACACCATTCTCAAAGCTTTTAATACATTTTAATCCACTGCAGAATCCCATAATTGATCAAACAGTTTGGTGTGGGAGGCAGGTAGAACTCCAAATTTCTAGATGACTCTGCTAACTGGACAGCAGCCCCACCGACACCAAAGCCCACCAAGACAGGCAAAAGGGCGGAAAGCCCCACAGCAGCCATTTTGAGATGCTTATGGTATGGTGCAAAACAACAACACAGACGCCAATAATGCCCAGCAAGAGACACAGAATGCTTCCAGTGTGGGAAACCTGGACATTTCAAGCGTTTCTGCAAGTCCAACAACTTTAAGGAAAAACACAAGAGAATATTTGTGAGACACACTCAATCCAAGAAACTGGAAATCAAGACTAGGACAAAATCTAGATGAAGTAAATGGTCTTAAACAAGATCAGTTACAGTGTAAGTTAAAGGCTTCGACACTGAAATTGATACTAGTCAGCAGCGAGCCCACCAACAATTAAAAAGCCTATTAAGGCCATTAAAAAGGTACTAGCAGATGATCTGGACTGGCATCAGCCAATACCACTTCAACCATTAGATATTAAATTGCAAGGTCCAGGTGGTGCAAACCTTTCAATAAAAGGCAGGATAATTTCTCTTCATTACAAGGGGCATCAGACTGCTGATTCTCTGTATATTGTTCATTATCAATATACAGCCTCATTGAGTGGAGATGTTGGTGTACTACTGGGAATTCTGGAAAAATCAGAGGGTGACCAGTATTTGAACAACTTGATGCCTTTCATGGAGCCATCAGCTAGACCCCAGGCAGGTATTGAGGTTGTGGATCTCTTAGTTCTTTATGAAACTAGACCAGAGGTGGCAGATACAGAAGGCACTGCAGCAGATTGTGGCCATCCACATGAAGACATTTTGGACCTGAAGAAAGTTATGAGGAAGTGGCTGTTGTAGTACTGAGTGATCTGTTGGAGGTTGAGGTTCTAGAGGTTGGTCCCTCATTCCAAAAATGCCATATGACGTCTATGTTATATTTTTTGAAGAGGCTGAGCAGCATTCAGATCCTTATTCCACTGAACCTACCAATGCAACACCTTGTATGCCACTGGTTAACCATTTAGAGTCTTCCAGGGGAAATGACTTGCTTGATTCCAGGCCAAAATCCATACGAGATCACACTGCCGAAGAGTTGGTAGCACCTTTTTCCAGGGGCAAAAGTCAATTAATGCCCATATTTCAGCCCCAGCTGAAAACCTTCTTTCCTCTAGAGCTGTCCTTCAGCACGGAAACCGAGTCAGAATCTTCAGAGCTCCTAAAGCTTTAGAATCCTGTACAGGAAACTAGTCTACAGGAAATTCATCTTCATATTGTCTTAGAGATTCATCCCATTAAAGAAAATAGTGTTGTCTTATCTTTATCTCCTCGGAAATTATTTTCATTGCCCACAGTGGAGTAGCCTCACACAATGAAAAGTATGGCAATGTTACCACTGCCTCCAGAAAGAGAACTTTCTTTCTGAAATACCACCGGGAAATCATCTCTTCTTCATTTCCTGAAATGTCTGCAGGAATTTTGTCATTTTACTTCTTATCATCCAGATTCAATAGCATTTCAGATCTTCAATACTTTTTTTGCCTTCCATGCAGCAGTGAATGATATGGCTGTGAGAGCCTTCATTGGTGTTGAGGATCATTCGCCTTCTCAGGTCTTTCCCTAGTGTGCTTTGAGGGAACAGAATATTCCTCCCAGGGTAGCTTTTTTCTCTTCTAGTTCAAGAGAGTCCAAGGGTTAACATCTTCCAGTCTTCTTTCTCGCATCAGTCTTTTGTTGACAAAGGGTTATTGTCCTTACAGCTCAGCAGTCCTGAAGTCTACCCTCTGATTACCAGCAGTCCTGCAAAGTTGCTGTCCCATTTTGCTGATGATGATGTCCTCCAGGGAAAAGAAGGAAGCCCTCAGGTCCCCAAGTCATCTTCCCTAAGGGCCGAGAACACTATAAGACAGAATCCCTTATAACAGTGATTCAGTGGTGGGGGGGGGAGGGTGAAGATTAGGAGTAGGAGTTGGGTAGAACCTGAAGCAGTGAAAAGGAGTTACAGAAGTGTAATGTGAATAGTTGAAGTATAGTTTCACATTGTTCTTAAGAAGCTGATAGAATATTTGGGGGCAGGTGTAGTGGAATGGGTTAAAAGTATAGATATGCTAATGAGTGATGTAAATGGTGATTTATCAGTGACATCAGCAGTCATGTGTTAGACTCTTTCTCTCTTTGTCTCTTGAGAAGATGGAACACACTGTACTCAGGAGAGACATACTTACTCTGTTACCTGTCTTATATATTGTGTTAGTAAACCAGTTTAAAGCAAGTACCATACTAAGACGACAGTCTGTTTATGGATGATAGGTCACGCATATCAGAAGCCAGGAACCATGCCAAGAGTACACCAAACATGGTGGCAGTACAAAACAGTAAATATATTTTCTTCTGTGTTAAAATAAAGAAAAATTATTTTACTGAATTATTGTAAGCTAATGGTAGCTTAGTAAAATAACAGTAACAAGTAAGCCTACAATCTTGTCAAGGGGGTGGAAGTACAGTGGAGGTTATATAGGTATCCAGGGAAATCACACTGAGCCAAAAGTATAAGAGAGGGAGGGCACTTAAGGCCTTCATCAGGTCGGAGATTAAAGGGAAAAGCAAAACTTAATTAACCTTGGGAAACATCTAGATGGTGGTTTTAAGGTGGGGACAGATCTGAGAAGCATTTGTCCCTCCTCGAATGTAATTTGAAGGCATTCTTACATGGAGTAAACATGCATCGGATTCAGGTTGTGTGGTCGTGTCCCCTGGCAAAATTGTTGGTGTGGCACCCTACAATGAGAATTTCTAGTTTTCATTCTTTCAGTTTGCACTCGGAGAAAAATTGACGTTGTTTTTGTACAGTCGTATGCCACACATCCAGGGTCAAGGAAGTCTTGGATGGTTTACCTTAAAGCCTTTTGAATACAATTTCAATGTACATGCCTGTCCCATCAAACATAGACTGAATGCATTTAATGTAATTTAAATGGTTTCCCAGTGCAACCAAGTAATCTGATTTATTTTGTTCCATTGAGTACTCAGCATTTCAGTGACCTGTATAGCAACAGCATAGGAATCTTAGTTCATTCTTATCAGACTGTACAGGTATATCTTGACCCAAGACCTTCAATTAGGTTTTAGTTTCTAAAATACTGTGATATACATGCTGCTCTTTCCAATCTCTCGGTCTTCACTTCCTTAGTGTATTTATGAAATGTGACTTGCGTTAAATCAAGTATAAAATGTGAAACATAATTGAGCACAACCATAGGTTGCATTAAACATTTAAAGTTCCTTTAAATCATTTATATAGTCACTTGTGAAACTATAATTTTCAAATTTATACCAGTAACAAGGTAGCTGGGCCCATTGCCAGTGAAGATTAGAAAATTGCAGGCAGTGTTCCTGCAATTTCCCATATACCCCCAGTGGGGGGGTGAGGTGCCCATGACATAATCACGGATAGCAGTCTAAAATATTAAATATTGCTTGGAAATGTCAAATGATTTTTTTTTTAAATTTCAATTTATTACATTTATTTCTTGCATATTTATTGCACATTTGTCACAGTGTACTTAAAACAGCTCAAGAAGCACAGGAGTTTATTTTGGTTCATGTGGTACACGCTTAGTACATCCCAGAAATGCAAAACAAAATGGTTGTTTACATTTTAATTATTTACATTTTAATCAATTCTGCCTGCCAATAATGGCTTAATAGTTTAGTCATTATGGTCAATTGCCTCCCCCCCTCCAAACAGCCAAACATCCAATTGCAGTGGGAGACTGCTTAATCAGACAACCAGTGGGTAAGTTCTTACTGTCTGAAATTCAGCTCTTGCCCACCAACCACATAGCTCTTACGCCAGGTTTCAGTGAGAGGCTTTCTCGAGTTATATAGGTGAGGACTGGGCAGTTAAGTCTCACACCTCTTTGCCCAGATGTACCAGTCCCTCTCATTTGTGAAATAGCACTACCCCTCCCAGCCCTTGTGCTACATAGGAGCAAGGAGAAGGGGAATAATAGTAAGCAATAGTGTACTTCCAGGTTCCTTGACCAATATTTATCCCTTAATCAGCATCACTAAAATAAATTATCTGGTCATTAGCACATTACTATTTGTGAGAGCTTGCTGTGTTCAAAATTAGCTGCTGCATTTCCTACATTACAGCAGTGTTCACACTTCAAAAAAATATTTTAATTGCTGGAAAGTGCTTTGGGATGTCCTGAGATTGTGAAAGGCGCAATGCAAATGCGGATCTTTCTTTCTAGATAATTCTGGCCGGGATTTTCCAGTGCCGCTGAAAGTCAATGGACTCTTGGCTGTCTCTCCAAATTTTCCATTTCCGCCCTCGATGGGTCTCGCAGAAAATCCCGGCCACTGTCTGTGCCTCTGCAGTACAATCCCTTGCAGCTAGGTAACAAGCACTGCTATCAGAAGCTTCAGAGCAGCTTGCTGACTTGGCTCTTTTAGTCATTGAATGATGCTGCTGTACAGTATATGTGAAAAGAGGCAAATCTCTTGTGTTAAATGTCAGGTTGAGGGAGGAGAACAAAAAGAGTAACTCAAACTGAAATAAAGGCAAACCTCGGACCTGCTGAGTTTTTCCAGCCTTTTTTTGTTTTTGTTAATTCAAACTGAAAGTTAGGAGCTGTTCACTGCAGTAACATCTCTGTTTGGCAGTGTGTTTGTTGGGGGGCAGTGGGCAGGAGGTATTATGTGATAGCGGAAATTGGGAAATGATACATAGCATGGAAAGAATTCGGAAAAAAAAGAGAAAGGGAAAAGAGAAAATACAAATTAACTCTCCTTTTCTCTTTAAGAAATTGAATTTCTGCCAAACTGGAGGGAGCATAGATGTTCTGATAAAATTAGATTTTAAAATGTGTAATTGTAAGATAAGTAATAGCATGGTGCCAGGGCACAGAAAATGGCATGTAAATGGAAAATAACCAGTGGCAATTACTTTTAATTAAATTCTCTGAAGTTGGTCTGAATCCACTACTGAATTTCCTTTTCCAATTTTCATGCCACTTGCATTCAGACCTTGGGGATTTCCTCAATACGTGCCGCAGAACATGCTGGGCCCCACTTGGACTGATGCCATGCACCTTTCAGTGACCACTAGCGAAACGACAGAATAAATCGCCTGTCAGGTTAAATAAGTGGTGGACTGTGAATGTTTTTAAGACTTTTGGCGGTATTTTAAATAAACAGCCAACAATCCACAAGTTCAGAACGGTTCGGGTTTATTGCCAGCGGACTCCTATAGAGAAATAATTCAATAGGACTAATTGATATCACATTGCATTTTCTTCTGAGATCAAGCAGGAGGTGGAAGAATAGAGAAGAAAAATCTGGTGGTCTACTACCATATTCCTGCCCCAAGCCCTCAGTCCCATTTCCCTCACACTCCCGCTGTTGGGAATGATGCCAGCCTCTGTCTCCTCATCAAATGTGAAGCACAACTTCCCTGCTGATTTTTCTGCTGTTCCTAAGATTGGCTAGTAGGGGGAAAAATGGTGGCATGGTGGTAATGTCACTAGACTAGTAATCCAGAGGCCCAGGTAAATGGTCTGGGGACAGAGGTGCAAATCTCACCATGGCAGCTGGTGGAATTTAAATTCGATTAATAAATCTCTAATATAAAGCTAGTCTTAATAATGGTGACCATGGTAACTGTCATCAATTTTTGTTGTAAAAGCCCATCTGGTAGGGAAGGAAATCTGCCATCCTTACCTGGTTTGGCCTACATGTGACTCCAGATCTATAGCAATGTGGTTGACTTAACTGCCCTCTGAAATGGCCTAGCAAGCCACTCAGTTCAAGGGTAATTAGGGATGGGCAACAAATGCTGGCCTTGCCAATGACACCCACACCCTATGGAAGAATAAATTTAGAAAATGGATAGCAGCAGTAAAGTTCCAAGATTCTTTAATGGAAGGAGAGAGCCTAGGAGTGACCTCCTCTCGTGTGATCCTAAACCCAATAGTCACAAACATCTTATTTAAAAGCAAATTTTAACACTTACTCATGCTTATAATTAGAGTGTCGCTATCATCAGAGTTAGTTCTAGCATGTCTTATTATAATCTACATGTTCAAATTTGACCACACATTTTGATGCCTCTTACAATGCTCTGTAACAATGCAGAATGACGTGGAGTTGTTGACAGTTCCAACTTTAGTAATGAGCCTGCTGATTAATCAGTGACTTGACTGCAGAAAAATGTCAGCCTCCCTGGTCTGGCCATGTGAAAGTTTTTTAGGCTCACACACAATGACATTGAAGCAAATACCGATTTTACAATGATAATCCAATTCAAATACTCTGGAGTATTCATTCATATAATATAGTGAATCTCTAAACATAGATATAAACATCTAAAACACAATTTAGTATATTTTTAAAACAACAAAACACTTTGGGTTTGAAATTGTGATGTCGCTATTGCCTGCTAGAGCAGAGTGAGGGCAATGCTATCAGCCACCTTGAGCTACGTTGCTTTTTAAAAATTTGTTCATGGGATGTTGGTGTTGCTGGCTAAGCCAGCATTTATTGCCCATCCTGAATTGCCCTTTGATGGTGGTGAGCTGTCTCCTTGAACCACTGCAATCAGTGTATTATAGGAACACCCACAGTGCTGTTAGGAAGGGAGTCCCAGGATTGTGGCCAAGCGACAGTGAATGGACATCAGTGAATTGCTGATCCAGCTCCTGGGTTAAATTATTTAGAGGTCCAGAGGCATGTGAGCTGTTGAATATGGCTTCCATTGTCTCAAATGAGCCAAGGTGTGGTATTTAATAGAGGCAACAGGGATCTTTCCCATCGGCTGGAGAGCCAGTGAGGGCCCAGCGTAGCCTCCTTTGGGGACGGACAGCTGTATTAAGCGCCTCTCAGGCACTTAACAGGGCAGCAGCAGGCCTACCCCAGGATCAAGGACCCCCAGGAGCAGAAATCCTAGCCCTCGAAAGCTGCCGGCAGCTGTCATTGCAGGCAGTGTCACTGGGATAGCGGTGGCTGCTGCTGGTAATGCACCACCTGAGGCCCAGGGTCACCAAAGGGCCCGGGCCACAGGTTAGTGACAGTGGGAGAGGCTGGGGGGGGGGGGGGTCGTGCAGGATGGGAAAAAGGGGGCAGCAAGCTGGAGGTGGTTTTCAGCAGCCCACCCTTCTCAAAGCTGGGTCTTCCAAACAGGCACTGCGTGCCTGACACCGAGGGACTCCCAGCCCCCGGAAGGCTGTAAGTAACTGTGATAAGGTTTGCTTTTCAGGCTTCCTGCATGGCAAGTCCTGGATTTAATCGGGGCAGAGACAGGGAGGCGGCAAGGTCCCCACCTGCCAGTCTCCCATCTGAAACTGGCCTTGGGGGGGGGACAAACTCAGAGGGTGGTTGAGGGAATTGAAAAATACCTGTGGTGCAGGGAAGTGTTGGAGAAATTTGGCCAACAAATATCTGGATGATTATATCTAGAGGTAGAAGCAGAATATAAAACCAGCTACAGTTTAAAGGGACCGGACAGATATTTAACATTAAGAAACATGTTTGTCGATGGTTTGTTAATGCGCGCCCGCCCACGGGACGTAAAATTCTGCCCCAGGAATCTGTAAATAAAGTTTACTGTTTCTTACGAGAAACCAGCCCTGCATTCCAAGTTTATTAGAATTGGCGATGAGGATAAATAGCACCGATACAGTACTTTGCCTCACGACTGTGAGTAATTCAATTTTTTAAGGGAAGAAAAGAATTATAGTCACCAGCAATACCTCACTTTGGCAGAATTGACCTATACGACTCATCTGGCATTTCTTCTAAGTGGCTGTGGGAGCAAAACCTATAACCTAATCCGTAGCTTGATGGCTCCGATTGCGCAAAATTCCAGATCATTCACTGAGCTAGTAGACTTCCTGAAGGGACATTTTCAACCTAAACCCTCGGTGATCAAGCAAAAATCCACAAACAGAACTGCCCCGGTAGACCGATCGTCTCAGCTTGCTCCTGCCCCACAGAACTCATTTCTCGTTATCTTGACTCCCTTCTCTCTCCCCTTGTCCAGTCCCTTCCCACCTACATCCGTGATTCCTCTGACACCTTACGTCACATCAACAATTTCCAGTTCCCTGGCCCCTACCGCTTCCTCTTCACCATGGACGTCCAATCCCTCTACACCTCCATCCCCCACCAGGATGGTCTGAGGGCCCTTAGCTTCTTCCTCGAACAGAGGCCCGAACAATCCCCATCCACCACTACTCTCCTCCGTCTGGCTGAACTTGTTCTCACGCTGAACAATTTCTCCTTCAACTCCTCTCACTTCCTCCAAGTAAAAGGTGTGGCTATGGGTACCCGCATGGGCCCCAGCTATGCCTGTCTCTTTATGGGGTATGTGGAACATTCCTTGTTGCAGTCCTACTCCGGCCCCCTTCCACAACTCTTTCTCCGGTACATCGATGATTACTTCGGTGCCACTTCATGCTCTCGTCAGGACTTGGAAAAATTTATTAATTTTGCTTCCAATCTCCACCCCTCCATCATTTTCACGTGGTCCATCTCTGACACTTCCCTTCCCTTCCTTGACCTCTCTGTCTCAATCTCTGGTGATAGACTGTCCACCAATATCCATTACAAACCCACCGACTCCCACAGCTATCTCGACTACAGCTCCTCACACCCCGCTTCCTGTAAGGACTCCATCCTATTCTCTCAGTTCCTTCGCCTCCGTCGCATCTGTTCCGATGATGCTACATTCAAAAACAGTTCCTCTGACATGTCCTCCTTCTTCCTTAACCGAGGTTTTCCACCCACGGTCGTTGACAGGGCCCTCAACTGTGTCCGGCCCATCTCCCGCGCATCCGCCCTCACGCCTTCTCCTCCCTCCCAGAAACATGATAGGGTCCCCCTTGTCCTCACTTATCACCCCACCAGCTTCCGCATTCAAAGGATCATCCTCCGCCATTTCTGCCAACTCCAGCATGATGCTACCACCAAACACATCTTCCCTTCACCCCCATTATCGGCATTCCGTAGGGATCACTCCGTCCGGGACACCCTGGTCCACTCCTCCATCACCCCCTACTCCTCAACCCCCTCCTATGGCACAACCCCATGCCCACGCAAAAGATGCAACACCTGCCCCTTCACTTCCTCTCTCCTCACCATCCAAGGACCCAAACACTCCTTTCAAGTGAAGCAGCATTTCACTTGCATTTCCCCCAACTTATTCTACTGCATTCGTTGCTCCCAATGTGGTCTCCTCTACATTGGAGAGACCAAACGTAAACTGGGCGACCGCTTTGCAGAACACCTGCGGTCTGTCCGCAAGAATGACCCAAACCTCCCTGTCGCTTGCCACTTTAACACTCCACCCTGCTCTCTTGCCTATATGTCTGTCCTTGGCTTGCTGCATTGTTCCAGTGAAGCCCAACGCAAACTGGAGGAACAACACCTCATCTTCCGACTAGGGACTTTACAGCCTTCTGGACTGAATATTGAATTCAACAACTTTAGGTCGTGAGCTCCCTCCCCCATCCCCACCCCCTTTCTGTTTCCCCCTTCCTTTTTTTTTCCAATAAATTATAAAGATTTTCCTTTTCCCACCTATTTCCATTATTAAAAAAAAACCCCACTAGAGCTATACCTTGAGCGCCCGACCATCCATTCTTAATTAGCACATTCGTTTAGATAATATCACCAACTTTAACTTTAACACCTATGTGTTCTATTGTACTATTGTCGTTGACATCTTTTGATGATCTGCTTCTATCACTGCTTGTTTGTCCCTACAACCACACCCCCCCCCCCCCACCTCTCTGTCTCTCTATCTCTCCGCCCCCCACACACACACCTTAAACCAACTTATATTTCAGTTCTTTCCTGGACTCGAACTCAAGTTCTGTCGAAGGGTCATGAGGACTCGACACGTCAACTCTTTTCTTCTCCGCCAATGCTGCCAGACCTGCTGAGTTTTTCCAGGTAATTCTGTTTTTGTTTTGGATTTCCAGCATCCGCAGTTTTTTTGTTTTTAAGCAAAGATTCAAGTTTAACTCTCAAGTAAGGGCCACTGGTGAGTTGATCGTAACGTACGTTGTGAATTTAAAACAGTTAACGGAGCACTGTGACTTCGATGGTACTTTAAACGACATGTTGTGAGATCAGAGTAGAACAAAACTTCTTCAAGGTCAGCATTTCTTGTAGAGAAGTGGCAGTCAATTAAATACAGAGATGAAAACAAAAACCTGTGGATGCTGGAAATCCAAAACAAAAACAGAAATACCTGGAAAAACTCAGCAGGTCTGGCAGCATCGGCGGAGAAGAACAAAGTTGATGTTTCGAGTCCTTCGGGTCATGAGGACTCAAAACGTCAACTTTGTTCTTCTCCGCCGATGCTGCCAGACCTGCTGAGTTTTTCCAGGTATTTCTGTTTTTGTTTTGGATTTCCAGCACCTGCAGTTTTTTGCTTTTATGTTGTGAAATCATTTGGTTTGCGGCATAAACGATGACATAATTCAGTGCCGTTTACTTGCAGAAGTTGAGATGGACCTGAAGTGCACCATGGAGATAGCACTAGCCATGGAGAGTGCGGAGAGGGACTCGCAGGCTTTGCAGAGTGTGCAAGAAGGTGCAGTTAGGGCAGGAACCTTCCGCCGGGTGTGGCGCGAAGACCAGGGAGGTTACCACAAGGTGGGACACTGTCCCTACCGCCAGAAAAATGGAAATAAATACTGGAAACAGCCTACCAGTAACCCAGAAGTTAAAGTGTTCCCGTTGTGGGAGAAATCATGCAGCTGAAGTCCATAAGACCATAAGACATAGGAGCAGAAATTAGGCCATTCGGCCCATCGAGTCTGCTCCGCCATTCAATCATGGCTGATAAGTTTCTCAGCCCCATTCTCCCGCCTTCTCCCCGTGACCTTTGATCCCTTTACCAATCAAGAACCTATCTATCTCGGTCTTAAATACACTCAAAGACCTGGCTCCATAGCCTTCTGTGGCAATGAATTCCATAGATTCACCACTCTCTGGCTAAAGAAGTTTCTCCTCATCTCTGTTCTAAAAAGTCTTCCCTTTACTCTGAGGCTGTGCCCTTGGGTCCTAGTCTCTCCTACTAATGGAAACATCTTCCCCATGTCCACTCTATCCAGGCCTTTCAGTATTCTGTAAATTTCAATCAGATCCCCCCTGCAGATTTAAAGAGGCAGAATGCCACTACTGCCACAGAAAAGGGCGTGTTGTGAACTGGTGCAGGACGAGATCAAGACAGCCATTTAGACAGCAGGTGAACTTAAATGAAGCAAACAATATAGATGAGCCAAAAGCTACTGAAGCTGATGTTTATTCCCTACACAATCTGAAGGCCAGGAAAACTGAACCAATCACTGTTACCCTTCAAGTAAATGGAAAGCTTCTGGTCCTGGAGGTTGACACAGCACCATCGACCACAGTGGAGGGAAAACACGTCTATAAATCCCTCAGAGAAGGTGCCCAGCCATTGAGTTTGCAGAAAACCGCTGCTCAGTTAAAAGCATATATAGGAGAAGCAATACAGGTGAAAGGCATCACCTCTGTTCCTGTATCATACAGGCAATAGGCAGTTCAGCTGCCAAACAGGAGAAGGACCTAGCCTTCTGGGCCATGATTGGTTGAAAGAAATCAAACTAAACTGGTCAGAATTTTTTCAGGTCAGGACAAGAAGAACTCCAGAGTTGTTGAAAAAGCATAACAGAGTACTCCAAGATGAGTTGGGGAAAATCAAAGGTCCACAAGCTAAAATATACGTGGACCCTGAAGGCAAGACCTGCGCCTTACGCTTTACAGGAAAAAGTATTTGCAGAATTATGTAATTTGGAGAAGTTAGGAATAATACAGAAAGTCCAATTTTCAGAATGAGCAGCACCCATAGTCCCTGTGATGAAACCAGACCAAACAATTCACATCTGCAGAGATTATAAATTAACTGTGAGCAAGACTGCAAAATTAGACAAATACCCAACCCCAAGGATGAAGATCTGTATGCTAAACTTGCAGGAGGAAGAGCCTACACTAAGCTGGGCAAGAGTCATGCATAGTAACAGCTTGAGCTGGACAACACATCAAGACATTATGTCACCATAAACACGCACAAGGGTCTGTACCAATATACACGCCTACCCTTTGGTGTGTCATCTGCTTGTGCAATTTTTCAAAGAACCATGGAAAGCCAACTACAAGGGCTTCCGACTTATAGTGTATCTGGATAACGTCCTAATCACAGGATCTGCAGAAGCAGAACATGAGGCAAACCTGGAAGAGGTTCTGAAGGGATTTTTAGAGGCTGGCATTCATTTCAAAAAAAAGAAAAGTGCACCTTCCAAGCAATGGAAGGAGTATATCTGCGTCATCGAGTGGGTGCCCAAGGGTTGCATCCATTAGAGGAGAAAGGACAATCAAGGAAGCACCCTCTCCTACCAACATCACTGAGCTCAAGTCTTTTTCAGGCATCGTAAACTATTATGGTCAATTTTTGCCTAATGTGTCTACACTGTTAGTCCCTTTACACTTAATATTGAAGAAGAACCACAGATGATCCTGGAAAGCACAGCAAAAGGAAGCTTTCACAAGAGTCAAGGAGCTTTTATGCTCATCATATCTGCTAGTGCGCTATGTCCCATTTAAGGAATTGATACTCACTTGTGATACATCTCCCTTCGGAGTGAAAGCAGTATAATCACACAAGATGGAGAACAGATCTAAAAGACCGATAGGATATGTATCCAGAACTCTTTCTGCAACTGAGAAAGTTTACTCTCAAATTGAAAAAGAGGGCTTATTTATTGTATTTGGAGTAAAGAAGTTCCATCAATATTTGCATGGTCGACACTTCACCATTGTGTCAGATCACAAACCACTGTTAGGTTTGTTTAGTGAAGACAAGGCAATCCCACTGATAGCTTCGGCTAGAATTCAAAGATAGGTTTTAATTTTGTCGGCATACGAGTACACTTTTACACCATCTGGGTGTGCATATAGCATATGCAGACATCTTCAGTCATCTCCTTTTGCCAGATAGTATTATACACATACCAGTACCTCAAGAGGTAGTACTTGCATTGAATTTCTGGGATTCCTCACCAGTCTGTATGAGACAGATAAGGAATTGAACAAATCGGGATCTAATTTTAGCAAGAGTCTGTGAAAAAGCATTACAAGGATGGTCAAATGCAAAGTTCCTGAATAATTAAAACCATTTTTTGATCTGAACTGAGTTGTCAGGGTGACATCTTGTTATGGGGAACAAGAGTCATTGTCCCTGTGCAAGGAAGAGAACCTTTATTAGAAGGACTTTATGGTGTGCATTCTGGTATTTTGAAAATGAAGATGCTCGCACCAAGTTATACCTGGTGGCCAGGTATAGACAATGATATAGAAAAAATGGTGAACTACTGTCTCTAGTGCCAGCAACAGCAGAAGTTGCCATTTCAGCTCTACTACATCCGTGGGAGTGGCCTAGTTGACCCTGCGTTAGACTACATACAGACTATGTAGGTCCATTTCTAGGTATCATGTTTTTTGTGATTATCAATGCACATTCCAAATGGATGGATTTGTTTGAAATGAGATCACCTACTTTGTCTGCAACCATTGAAAAATTGTGCCAGAGTTTCAGTGTTCATGGTTTACCTGGAGTTATTGTGTCAGAAAATGGTACGGCTTTCAATAGCACTAAATTCCAAAGATTTGTGAAACTAAATGGGATTAAGCGCGTCAGAACAGCAACATCATCCTTGGTTAGCAGAAAAAGCAGTGCAAACCTTCAGAGCCACATGAAGAAGCTAACAGAGGGAACGTTAAAAACATGAATTTCAGGATTCCTGTTCAGCTAACACACAGCTCCTCATGTGACCACTGGTTTAACACCTTCAGAATTGTTAATGAAGCGTCAACTTCGTACAAGATTGAGTCTAGTATTCCCTAATTTAGAGGCTTATATGACCCACATCCAAAAGAAGTACCACCAGCAATGCCTTTGTAAGATCCTCCAAACTTGGTGACAAGAAAGATGGTCCAACAGCAACATTCTCTCCCAAGCCAACATGCCCGGCACTGAGCTGCTTGTCATATGCTGATTGTGACTGGCTAAGGAGTGATTGCTGTTATCTTGGTATGTCTGAACTATAACTGGTTTGTTGGATAAACATAACTGTATGCAGATATACAAGATTGGGTGTTACTCAGTCTAAGCCATGAGCATTCTCTCTCTCGACTCTTGGCCACGTGACTCTTAGATCATCACTTGGGCATTATTGTTTCTCCAATGCCACACATTGACCCTTCCAAGCCTGAACACCCTAATAATACAGTGCTAATCACTCAAAACCAGCTCTGCTTAACAGGACATGTCGTTCGTATGCCTGACACCAGATTCCTAAAGCAACGACTTGGTCCTGGCAGGAGATTTCCAGGAGGACAATGGAAATGATTTAGGAATTTCCTCACAGCATCCAAGAAGAGGTCAATCAGCCCCACCAATTCATGGGAATCCCTGGCTTGTGACCAACCAAAATGGAGAAGGTTCATTCACAAACGCACCGAGCACACGGAGAGACTTTATGTGGAATATGCAGGGGCAAACTCAAGGCATCGGAGAGACCACAGAAATCTCCCAAAAAACTCATCTATCCATCCCCCTGAGCACCAACTGTCCTGCATGTGGCAGACTCTTCAGTTCACACATTGGATTTATCAGCCATCTCAGAACCTATCGCACTGGAGTGGAAATAAGTCATTCTTGATCCCAAAGGACTATTGGGGAGCGAGTTTGAGGTGTCACCTCCCTTCTGCCCTTCAAGAACTTTCTCTTAGATCCTTCTCTTCAGCTATCCTTTCATTGCCTCGCTTTCCCTTTGCCCCTTCCTGTTTGCTCTTTAATGTTTGTCCTGCACTCTGTGGGGCTCTCTGCACATGAGGAGCACAATAGAAATGGAAATAATTCTTATTCATTGGTCTTCAATCAGTTGTAAAAATGCTTGGTCATGCTGACCCAAACAAGCGCGATTTTTCTGACCACAAATTGTAACAAAACAGGTTAGATTATTCGGTGACAAGTTAGTTGAAAATGAAAGTGCTCTGAAATGGAATTTCATTTTTTCACATTCCCAGATTGGATAGAGCAGGGCAAAGTTCCTTCTATTACAGCAAGGGGAGTTTTAAATATGGGTTGTGATATTGTTAGTGCATTCTCTGTGCCCACCTGAACCCTTTAATGGCAGCCTGAAATGTTTTCAGGTTTGGCCTTATCAGGCAATGAATGAATGCTTGTGGACAGCTTTTCAAACCAGCTGGTCAAAATTCTGGCGGCCCCACAAGTGGAACCAATGGGAACTCAGACACAAAAGGACAGGGAGATGCACTGATTTACAGAGACCAGAGAAGAAGAGAGCAGTGGAGGCATCTGACTCAGCAAAGGGAGGAGCACCTCCCTTAAGATGAATGGACAGCAGGGCATGCTGTGCATGCAGTTGATGATCCACAGAGAGCTGTCGCTTGTAGGCGCTTCACTAGGCCCAGAGTCCATAGACAGTGCCTGTCATTCCTGCAGATGACTGAGAACCAGTGTCGCTGAAGACTGTGCATGTCTAGGGACCTGGTCTGTCACATATGCCATCTGCTGCAGGATCTGGCACCACGGGGTCATGGAGGGCATCCACTGCCAGTGGCAGTGAAAGTGACCGTGGCACTCAATCAGTGGCTCCTTCTGGGGTTCCACAGGTGACCTGTGTGGGATCTCGCAAGCCTCCATGCACAAATGTATCCAGGAGATCACGGATACCATCTTTGTGAAGGCATAGATCTTTGTGTATTTTGCCTGGGATCAGGAAAGCCAGGAAGCAAGAGCGCTCGAATTTACACACATCTCAGGTTTTCCACAGATGCAGGGTGCCATCGACTGCACTCACGTAGCGTTTAGATCTCTGTGGCAACAAGCAGTCAACTTTGTCAACTGCAAGAGCTTCATCTCGCTGAATGTTCAACTGGTGTTTCACCACCACAAACACATCATACAGATCCGTGCACAATGCCCAGGGACTGTCCACAACTCCTACATCCTTAGCAGTTCTCAAATCCTTGACATTTTCCGAGGTCCAAAGAGACTGCAGGGTTGCCTCCTCAGGGACATGGGTTAGAGACCGTGGCTGATGATGCCCGTGTAGCGGCCTCGGACTGCAGCAGAGCAATGGTACAACGAGGCTCATGCTGTGACCTGGACTTTGGTGGAGCAAACGATAGGCATTTTGAAAGTGAGGATCTGGTGCCTCAACAGGTCTAATACATTCCCGAGAGGGTGTCGCACATCATTGTTGCTTGCTGCGTGCTCCACAACCTGGCACTGCAATGGGGGGAGGACTTGGCTGAGGAGGAGATGGAGGACCTGCATGTATTCTTTGATGAGGAGGACGTCGAAGGGGATGACAGTGATGAGGTCCTTGAAGGTGAGGATGCCAACAATGAGGCCATCATACTGGACAGACGAGGCAGGCATGCACGGGAGGCCCTCATAGTCGCAAGATTCATGAAGGATGATGACAAAATGCAATGAGGACAGTCCCGACATCCTCACCTTGCATCTGTGAATATTTGACTTCTGTGTGGCTGATGGCAGCGCACATACCCTCAGTGCTCAGGTTCATGTCATGGAAACACAGCGGAGACCCCAATAGCCGCTAGATTCCAGGATGATGATGACAACATGCAATGAGGACACTCCATAGATCTTCACATAGCCTCTGTGAATCTTTGACTTCTGTTTGGCTGAGGGCAGCTCGCTTGTGCTTTGTGATCAGGGTCATATCATGGGTTGCAGCCATGAAACTTTAAATGCATCTGATCTTTTGTCAGCCTTCATCACCTGACCTCTTCAGGAGCACAGCATCACCAGTCACAGACGCTGAAGAGAATGGGGGGTCCTGCCTTAGAGGTGCTGAGAGCACACAGAACTCTGCAATGCCTGCCCACGACATTTTGGCAGCAATAACAAGCATCGAGGTGCAGGCATCACTAATGTATCCAGTGAGTGTGAAGCCAGACCATCACTTTGGTCTGAAGGTTACACAAGGCACAAGGACGAGGTCCTGGACTAAGACACCTGCCTTTATCTTGTGCAGGAACCAAGGTTTCACATCTGAGTGACACGAACTCTGCTCATCACAAGGAGCCATGGGCATGGAGGCATTCTTGGAAGTTTATTTACAATAGTGAACATTATGAACAAGAGATTCATACCTGTGCCCAGGCTGTGCAACTACATCTGCTTAACATTCCTAACACTGCTGCTACACCTTGGTGCCCCTCTGACATCCACAGCAGAGGTGGAGGCAGCCTGCTGACTGCTATGCCCTGTCTGTGATGACCTTGACAGGTGTCCTTTGGAGGGCCGAGACCTGCAGAGCCCCAGCCTACTTTCAGGGTTCTGCTGTGTGGCCTCCTTAGCCTGTGGAGCTGGAGCTGCTGGGGTCACAGGACGAAGGACTTTGGATGAGCTGGACACTCCCAGAGTCACCTGAATGGATCACCCCAGGGTGTGCATCTGCTGATCCTCCTCCCTCTGGGTGCCTGAAGGCCCCTACCTGACTCATTGAGGAGAAGGGGAAGCTGGAGTGAGATCAAGCTGCCCCACATCCCTCTCGCATTGACACTGTTGGAGGCCAACTATGGCATCAGCGATGGAGTTCAGCCCACGCAGCAGTGCAGGACTGATGTCCTGGTCTCCATGGCAGCCGCCATCCCATCAGTTTTGACCTCGGTGCATTGGCATGCTGTCGCTATCATCTCAGACTGATGGCAGACGGACTCCTCCATCGTGTCATGCAATCCGAGGAGTGCAGCGGACATCCCTTCCTGATGTTCCCGAGCTTGCCTTTGTAGCTCCAGCAACTGAGACAGGACCGAGTCCAGAGGCTCCTCATCTGACCCGGACTCAATAGATTTCTGGCCTCCAGCAGTCCTCTGAGGGCCGGACACCTGGGAAGTCTCTGCCACCACCTTGCTGTGGATCAGACAGTGCGATGTGCTCACTTGAGGTTGCTCTAGAACTAGGTCCCACCGAGATGTGTGTCTCTGTGCTGGTGGAGAGTTATGGGTGAGCGCTGTGATGGTTCTTCAGTTAAGGAGTCAACAGATTCTTCTTCCAAGGTGTTTGAGCTTGAGTTGAAGACCTGACTTGTGGACCCTGTTGGCTGATTCCCAGATGTGCCTGCAAAAGCGAGGAGAGATAATTAGTGCATGACAGGGGACTGCGGAACAGGGGAACTCACTTACAGAATGCCTGATGGATGTGGCACTGCTGGATCCTCACTTGGTTGAGCACCGCCAATCTCACCGTCAGCACAGGAATGGTCCAGATTGTCGTCGGGCAGCTGGATGAGTCTATTTTCAAAGTCTACAAGACATTGTAGTGACTGTAGCTTTAAGGAATGTTAGCTTTAAGACTTATTGTACTGTGTAGTATCACGTGACAGTGTGAACAAATCAGCCCGAAGCGTGGAGAACCTTAGGGATGGAGTTTTGTGTCTAGTTGTGGTTCTTGATGGAAGCATGTAACTGCTGCTGAAGCCCTGTAAATAAAGTTTACTGTTTCTTTTGAGAAATCTGTCTGGAAAATCAAGTTTATAACAACTGGCGATGAGGATAAATTGGTTTCAGTGCTGTCCCTTGCCCAGTGAATGTGAGTATCTTGTTTTAAACAGAGAAAAGGGAAAATATACTCACCTGGTATGCCACTTTTTGGCAGGATCAACCCCTTTAACTCATCCACAGAGGATTGGAGTCAATATATAGAACGCCTCGGTTTCTTTTTCCAAGCAATCGAAATAATGGGTGGAGGGAGAAAGGAAAACATTCTCTTAAGCGTCTGTGGGGATAAAATTTATAATTTAATCTGTAGCTTGACGGACCTGAGTGCTCCCAATTCGGAGACCTTCAACGAATTGGAAGACCTCTTAAAGAATCATTTTCAACCCAAGTCCTCCGTAATCATGCAGATGTTCAAATTTAGTTCAAGAGTAAAAGCCCTGGGGGAGACCATAGCAACATACATAGCAAAGTTGAAACTGCTAACTGAACATTGTGCCTTCAGGGAGACCCTAAACAATATGTTAAGGGATCATTTGGTCTACTGTGTGCATGATGATGCCATTCAACGACAGTTATTAGCTGAAGCAAATATCAATTTTAAAAGAGCATTGGAAAAAGCGCTTATGATGGAAAGTGTTGAACAGGATTCACAGGTCTTATGAAATGGCACCTTTTTCCAGTAGGGGTGGGAACAGACCACCGGGCATGGTGCAAAAACCAGGGAGTCAGCCGCAAAGTGGGAGACAGTCCCTGCTACCCAAAAATTATAAAAATATACAGGAGACAGCTCAGCAGCAAATCAGAAAATGCATTATTACCAATGTGGAAGTAACTATATCCCTGAAGCCTGCCGTTTTAAAGAGGTGGAGTGCCAATATTGTCATAAAAGAGATCATATACTAAAACAATGTAAAGCAAGATTGAGACAGACTCCTAGGCAGTAAACTAAACTGATCAAAGTACATAATGTAAAAGAACCAGTTACCACTAATTCTGATGTTTATTCTCTATTTAATGTGAAAGTAGGGAAAACAGCCAAGCACTTATTCTGCAGGTCAATGGAAAACCTCTGATTGTGGATGGGGATACCGGTGCATCCAGCACTGTAGTGGTGGAGCACACGTTCAAACATTTAAACAATAAAACTCAACAATTGAATATAGATCAGACTTCAGCCAAATTGAAAACATATACTGGTGAAGACGTACAAGTGAAAGGTGTTACCACTGTACCTGTTTATTACAAGCACCAGACAGCACAGCTTCCTGTGATTGCAGTGGAGGGTGAAAGACTAGGCCTTCTAGGTCATGACTGGTTGAGGGAAATTAACCTTGATTGGCCACTGAAGATTCAAAGGGAAGCTGGAAGAGTTCCTGAGTTGGAAAAGGAACAAGACAAGGTACTTCGGAAAGAGCCTGGAGAGTTAAATGACCTTAAAAGGATGCAAAAGGAGTGTGTAGCCATTCAGCAACCTGAGGAAATGGAGACTGCCTTAAACAGCAGAAGAAACTCAAGGAGACTCTTCTGAATTATAGAATTCAATATGAAGCAAGTGTGTCTCGCAAAGAAATAGTAAACCTGTTGAAAGACCTTTACATACTACAAGGATCCCTTGGATCAAAGTTTGTACTTCTGGAAAATTACGAAGAGAAGCAGAATGAACTTAATGTCACTCTGAACAAACTGAAGAACCAGTTGGCAGAGAAGATGCGGAGATGCTCAAAGGTTCCAGGAGGAAGCCAAAAGATACAAGGAGGAGACAGAAGAGCTGAAGAATCAGCTGAGTGAAACAAAAGAGGCATTAGAATGAAAAATCGTGGGAAGTTTCCACAATGCAAGTGGGCCAATGAAGCCATGGGTAGCTCAACTCCTGAACTGAACCACGTTGAGATTTCGCCTGAGAGAAGTCTGGCCGATTGTGAAGTCAAAATGAAGGGGGAGACTAAACTCTGTGGTAGACAGAAGAAGACAAGATAGAAGATGGTTCAGAAAAGACAATGAACAACCCCCTACACTACTGCTGGTTCAACACCTTCAGAATTACTTATGAAATGCTGCCTTCATACGAGATTAAGCCTGGTACTTCCTAGTTTGGAGGGGAAGGTAGAGAACAATCAAGGGAATCAAAAAGTGACTCATGATTTGCATAGTCGAGAACGAAAATTTACTGTCGGTGAAACAGTATTCATATTTGTGTCTCGTTGTGGATCTGGATGGAAGTGTGTAAATGCTGCTGAAGCCCTGTAAGTTATGTTTCTTATGAGAAACCTTTCTGGAACAGTCTAGAACAGACCTTGATGTCAGGCATTCCTCCATCAGACTGTGACCTCTCCCTTTTGCTGTGTGCCGGCTTGTCCTGCATGAAGACAGATGGAGACAGTGTAAGCAGGATGCCTGCCAGGCCAGATGAGAAGGATGCTTGACATCCTTGAGTGGTGAGTAGTGCCATGGACAAATTATGACATGATCCACAGGGCAGATGAAGGTGTGTGTGAGGGAATGAATAGTGATGTCGCTTGAACTGATGTCAGTGAGATCCCTCTGGATGTGTGATGGGTTTGTGAGTGTGTGATGAGAAGAATGACTTACAATGGCGGGACGCAGGAGATCATTCTTTTGGCATTGGGTGGCCGTCTTCTTTTGCAGGGTGTTGGCGCTGACCACTGCTACCACCACCTGCTGGATTGGTGGTCATGCTTGCTGGTCTTTGCCCAGAGGTGGGATAGAGGACTTAATGTTGGGCCTCCACTGCGTCCAGTAGCCGCTTGAGGAACACATCGCTAATTCTGGGGACAGAATGTTTCCTCCCTTTGACAGCCATGATATTGCAGCAGCTACTAGTCCCTTAGAGAGTGCTAGCTCTGTGCAGAGGTAAAGAAGAGTCATATGAACTCAAAACGTTAACTCCATTTCCCTCTCCACAGATGCTGCCAGACCTGCTGAGCTTTTTCAGCATTTTCTGTTTTCATTTCCGATTTCCAGCATCTGCAGTATTTTGCTTTTAGCCCAAAAATCTTCTGCTGGATCGGGGTGGAGAGCTGGTGACCACAATTTGGGGCATATTTTCCAATGCCGCGCCAGTTCACACATAGACACAAGGCCACTGAGGAGGGTTACAGTTCATTCTGGCACATTGCGAGCAACCATCAGGTTTAAAAGCAAAGCCCTGAGCAAACAACCGCTGTAAGCAGCACTCTGCCAATGTTATGTCTATATGCAGAACTGTGATGGCCTCAGACTTCAGCACAGAGAAGGGAGCATAATCTCATCCCCTCTTCCTCATACACGTGAGCAGAAATGGGTGGCAGTCTCACCTTAAGCAAAAAAAAGACAGACCAACCACAACACAAAAGTGAGTAACTGAGGCATCAGCTGTTTTCTAGGCTGCTGTGTGAATCAGACAAATGGCCAACAAAAAAAAAGATTATTCACTCCAAAAGTTCTGAACCACAACTGTTGAACTAACAAAGACTCTTAAAATTTGATCTAAAGCAGCAAGTATGTATAACTCCCATTTCTTTCTGAAGTTAAGCAAAAAGTCAAATGCACCCATTTTCCCCGAGAAATTTTAGCTAATAAAGCTTCACACTGGAATATCTGCTTTCTGCACATTTATAATAAACAAGGCAGCCAAAGAGGTCCCAATATTTACTTGGAGCTGGGAAAAGAGTAGGGCAGGGAAAGGATTTGGACGGAAATCCTGGCTTCCATGTGTAAAAAATAAAATTGAGTTAAAATGGAGGCATGCAACCTCTTTAAGAGATTTTAATGACCGACCCTCCTGACAACATGTTGACTTTGAGAATTTTACAATTTTGACCCTACCAACCATTTTTAACCCACCTTTCCCTTGGGAGTTAAATCCCCCCCGCCCCCCCACCTGCAAGTGACTCTTCCTGATGGCATACAGCCAAGTTCCAATTAAGTTGCAAAGTGTAATTTTTTACTAGGTATGCAGTTACTCAATGGTTGAAGGAAATTCTTTAACAAAAATTTCCAATAATTATCAGCTCTCCATTCCCAAGTCACAGTGGCTGATTTCAAATCACTGGGATTTTTGATGAGTCTGACCAATTTGGTGCTTTTCGCAAAATTTCTCATGTTATGAGATTTCACATTTCAAAATAAATCCCCAAATTCATCTTCATGTGTACAAACTTAAAACAGCGATTACTACAGATTTGTACATTTAATAGACAGGCTTGATTAATTATGTCAATTCTGTCTAGTTTTACAATTGCATATAAGTATCGCTGAAAAATGACATGTCGAATCTTTTCATCTTGCACTCATCATGACATTCGCAAGAACACCAAATGTAAAGGGATAAATTGTTGTTCCCTTTACATTTGGTATTCTTAGGAATGTCCTGATGAGTGCAAGGCAAAAAGCTTCAACATGTGCCTTTACTCAGCGATACTCAAGTTCTGTACTACCAAACAACTAATTGCATATAACATAGTTATAGTCTCTAATGAATAAACAGAAGAGGGCACTCTAACTTCTAATTGGTTAAAAGATGTAGTTTGTAATGGGACGTGGAATTCCCTCAAAATTCTGGTACAAATTCAGTTGGAAGGCTTCATATTGTTCCTAACATTCCTAACATTCCTTCATGCTATGCTCACAACTGAAACTTAACAAGAATATAGAACAAACTGCCTATCCCAGTAATTAGGATTTTATCTTAAAAATGGTATCTTGGCTCAGTTGTTAGCATTTTTTTTGCCTCTGACACAAAAGATGGTGGCCATGGAATTAGATTGCAAAGACCATTTTCTGGGAAAAAAGCAGGTCCTGAAGCATCCCTTATGGCGTGTGGCATATGAGAGTTGGGGTGGAGTGTGTCAGTGTGGTCCATGGGCGCCTGCCTGAAATGAACACAGGCCCACTGCCTATGTAAATGAGGGACTCAAAGCCCATTTCAGGCTGATATTGGGAACTAATTATGACTGACAACAGCATAAGTCACATTCATTATGGTCAGTTTTCTCGACCTAGAGCAGTTAAACGTGTGGTCCTTAAAGGGACTGTTGGAGAATTTTATTAAAGAGTTAAGAAAAGACCATTTAGTTACTAAATATAGAGCCAGGAGGAGCAGAGGTGTTCTGAGCTCCACATTGATCCTGTTGGCCATGGACCGACCCTCCCAGACCATAAACTCATTCCTGGCACTGGCTTTCCCACCAACCGACTTCCCTCCTTTTTGAAACCACTACACTAACTCTCGGAATGGCATTAGCTTCTCCAGCACTCTGTTCTGTCTTGAAGACACCAGGGAACCATTTTTAGGGTGTTGGTTCCAGTTTGGTAGGTCTGAAAAAGCCTTCGTAGTCATACGTAGGTTAACTGTAAGTCTTTATTGACTCGTCGAACTATTTACAGATAAATAGTAAAGGGTACAAGCTCGGAGCTCTCTCCATGCTTGCTGGTACACACGACTCTGTCCAACCCTCAGCTGACTCTGGGTGCAGGTCATGTGCTCTCTTACATCACTGTGTGGGCAGTACTGTACTCAGTACCGCCTTAACCCTATATGTGGCAGACCCTCACAGAATCAATTTCATGTGGTCCTCCTCGGCATCAGTTTTGGTATGTCAGTTGTTTCTGCTTGGGTTTGACTGAACCTATTTTTGAGTAAGTGAGTTTTAGCCCCTCTCCTGGAATTGAACACATACCGTAGACCAAGCCTCCCATGCAGTGATGAAATAATGCTGTATTGCTGAAGGTGTTGACTTTTGAATAAGATTTGAACCTAAGGCTCAGGGGACTTTTTAAAAAATTATTCATGAGATGTGAGCGTCACTGGCTAGGCCAGCATTTATTGCCCATCCCTAATTGTCCTTGTTCAAAGGGTGAACCACGTTGCTGTGGGTATGGAGTCACATGTAGGCCACAGCAGATAAGGACAGCAGATTTCCTTCCCTCAAAGACATTAGTAAAACAGATGGGTTTCACACGCGGGTTTCCGGAGCATTACCCTGGGTCTCTGGATTACTAGTCCAGTGATAATACCACTACGCCATCACCTCTCCCTAAAGATTACAGATCCCCAGCTACTATTTAAAAGACAGAGATTTCTCTTCCTGTCTCTCACTCAGTATCACAAAGAACAGACTAATGGGTCATTCAAATAACCTTGTAAATGGGAGCTTGCAGTGTTTACATGGGTTGCATGCTTGTCAGTACATAGTGCATGTCAAAGTAATTCATTGTATCCAAAGCGCTGTGGAATGTTCTAGAGAAATGTACTAATGTGCTATGGTAATGGAAGTTTTTCATAACTAAATAAACATTAATATGCCTACCAAAGATGTTATTACGAAGGGTTACAAAGAGGCTTTGAGTTGCATTAATATGACCATAAGAAATAGAAGCAGGGGTAGGCCATATGCCCCAACAAACCTGCTCCAGCATTCAGTAAGATCATGGCTGAACTTCCACGTCAACTTCACTTTCTTATCCTACCACATGGCCCGTGATTCCCCCATTGTCCAGAATTCTATTGATTTCAGTCTTGAATATACTCATCAACTGAGTATCCACAGCCTTCAGGGATAAAGAATTCTAAAGATTCTCAGCCATCTGAATGAAGATCTTTTTCCTCATTCAGTCCTAAATGGCCAAGATTTATTCTGACACTATGACCCTTATTTCCAAGCCCTCCAGAAACAGTCCCAGTTTATACTGTGTCAAACCTTCTTAGATTTTCTTTTTACATTTCAATGAGATCATCTCTCATTCTTCTAAGTTTCAGAGGGCGTAGGACTATTCTGCTCAATCTCTGCTCAAGGGACAGCCCTTTCATTCCAGGAATCAACCAAGTGAACTTACCCCCACCAAGGTAAGCATATTCTTCCTTAGCTAAGAAGACTGAAACTAAGCAACACTCCAGGTGTGGTCTCATTAAAGCTCCATATAAAGTGATTCACTCCATGTGATATCAAGAAACTGCTGAATGCACTGGATACACCAAAAGCCATGGGTCCTCCTGGCTGTAGTACTGAAGACTTTGATCCAGAACTAGCTATGACCCTAGCCAGGCTGTTCTGCCACAGCCTTAACACTGGCATCTATCCAACATACAGAAAATTGCCAAATCCTGTCCACAAAAAGCAGTGCAAATCAAATCTGACTAGTTAGCACCCCATCAGTCGACTCTCAATCATAAACAAAGTGATGGAATGTATCATAGATAATGCTATCAAACGGCACTTACACAGCAATTACCTGCTTCTGGTGCCCAGTTTGAGTTCCTCTATTCTAGACCTCATTACAGCTTTGGTCCAAACATGAACAAAAGGGTTGAATTCAAGAGGTGAGATGAGAGTTATGTCCTTAACATCATGGCAGCATTTGACCAATTGTGGCATCAAGGAGTTCCAGCAAAACTGAAGCAAATGGGATTCAGAGGGAAATCTCTCCATTGGTTGGAGTCATACCTACAGGAAGAAAGATGGTTGTTGAAGGTCAATCATCTCACTATCAAGGCATCAGGACATGAGATCATCAGAGTAGTGTCCTGGCGTAACCACCTTAATTGTTTCATCAATGACCTTCCCTCCATCAGAAGGTCAGAAGTGGGGATGTTTGGCTAGCGAGATAATTGATGTGTTGGCTTTAATTTTCCAAAATTCCCTAGATTTGGAGAAGTTCCATTAGATTGGAAAATAGCAAAGGTAACTCCTTTATTCCTAAAGGGAGGGAGACAGAAAGCAGGAAACAACAAGCCAGTTAGCTTATGATCTGTTATTGGGAAAATGTTAGAAGCTATTATTAAAGATGTTATAGCAGGGCACTTAGAAAAATTTTAAGGCAGTCAAACAGAGTCAACATGGCTTTGTGAAAAGGACATCAAGTTTAACCAGTTTATTGGAGTTCTTTGATGGAGTCACATGTTTTTTATTCATTTACAGGATGTGGGCGTCACTGGCTAGGCCAGCATTTGTTGCCCAACCTTAATTGCCCTTGAGAAGGTGGTGGTGAGCTGCCTTCTTGAACCACTTCAGTCCCTGTGGTGTAGGTAAGGTACACCGACTGTGCCGTTAGGGAGGCAGTTCCAGAATTTTGACCCAGCAACAGTGAAGGAACGGCAATATATTTCCAAGTCAGGATGGTGAGCGGCTTGGAGGGGAACTTCCAGGTGGTGGTGTTCCCATGTATCTGATGCCCTTGTCCTTCTAGATGGATCAGAGGCTAGGTATCCTGCAACGAGTAACTTACCTCCTGAACCCCCCAAAGTCTGTCCACCTACAAGGCACAAATCAGGAGTGTGATGGAATACTCTCCACCTAAGGAACCTTGGTGAGTTCCTGCAGTGCATCTTGTAGATGGTACACACTGCTGCCACTGTTTGTCGGTGGTGGAGACAGTGAATGTTTGTGGAAGGAGTGCCAATTGAGTGGGCTGCTTTGTCCTGGGTAGTGTCAAGCTTCTTGAGTGTTGCTGGAGCTGCACTCATCCAGGCAGGTGGAGAGTATTCCATCACACTCCTGACTTGTGCCTTGTAGATGGACAGGCTTTGGGGAGTCAGCAGGTGAGTTACTCATCGCAGGATTCCTAGCCTCTGATCTGCTCTTATAGCCACAGCATTCATATGGCTAGTCCAGTTCAGTTTCTGGTCAGGATGTTGATAGTGGGAGATTCAGTGATGGTAATGCGATTGATTGTCAAGGGATGATGGTTAGATTCTCTCTTGCTGGAGAATGCTCATTGCCTGGCGCTTGTGTGACAGAAATGTGCTGTGGATAAAGGGGAATCAGTGTATATACTGTACTTAGATTTCCAGAAGACATTCGGTAAGGTGCCGCTTCAAAGATTATTGTGGAAAATAAAAGGTGATGATATAGGGGGTAACATATTGGCATGGATATAAGATTGGCTAGCTAACAGGAAACAGAGAGTAGGCATAAATGGGTCTTTTTCCGTTTGTCAGGATATAACGAATGGTGTGTCACAGGGTTCAGTGCTGGAGCCTCAACTTTTTATAATTTATATAAATGACAAGGATGAAGGGACCTAAGGTATGTTGCTAAACTTGTTGATGACATAAAATTAGGTAGGAAAGTAAGTTGTGAAAAGAAGGTAAGGAGACAAGGGCACATGGATAGGTTAAGTGAGTGGGCAAAGATCTGGCAAATGGAGCATAACATGGGAAAATGTGAAATTGTCCATTTTGGCAGGAAGAATGAAAAGGAAGCATATTATCTAAATGGTGAGAGATTGCAGAGCTCTGAGATTTTCAGAGGGATCTGGGTGTCCTATTGCATGAATCACAAAAGGCTAGTGTTCAGGTACAGCAAGTAATTAGGAAAGCTAATAGAATGTTATTGTTTATTGTGAGAGGAATTGAATGCAAAAGTAGGGAGATTATGCCTTAGATGCACAGGGCACTGGTGAGACCCAGGTCTGCAGTATTGTGTACAGTATTGGTCTCATTATTTAAGGAAGGATGTAAATGCATTAGAAGGAGTTCAGAGGAGGTTTATTAGACTAATACATGGAATGGGCGCGCTGTCTTATGAGGAAAAGTTGGAAGGCTAGGCTTGTATCCATTGGAAGTTTAGAAAATTAAGAGGTGACTTGATTGAAATGTTTAGATCCTGACAGGATGGATATGAAGAAGATGTTTCCTCTTGTGGAAGAATCTAGGACTAGGGGCCACTTTTTAAAAATAAGGGGTTGCTCATTTAAGACAGAGTAGAGGAGAATTTTTTTCTCTGAGGGCTGAATCTTTGGAACTCTCTTCCTCAAAAGGCAGTGGAAGCAGAATCTTTGAATATTTTTAAGGCAGAACTAGGTAGATTCTTGATAAGCATGGGAGTGAAAGGTTACCAGGGGTAGGTGGAAAGTGGAGTTGAGGTTACTATCTGATCAGCCATGATCTTATTCAATGGCAGAGCAGGCTCGAGAGGCTGAGTGGCCTACTCCTGCTCCTAGTTTATATGTTTGTGCAATGTTCAGTACTAATCACAACTCCTCCAACAGCACCTTCCAAACCTTCAACTTCTACCCCTAAAAGGCCATCGAGTGATGTTAAGAGACCAGCAAGAAGATTCATTCAACAACTTCTGGCCTCTTTTCATAAATTTTTTTGTTGTTAATTCTTTTTCCCTGCTGGCATTTAGATTCTCATGAGTCTTATGCTATTTTCTGTGCCCAGCACCTGCACTAGCATGATTGGGTTTCCCAGTCGGACTCCTCCTACTTGTGCTTGAAAGAAGAAGAGTGACACCACTGATGGAATTGCAGGCAGTTCAGACTATGAGAATATTAATTGTGTGTCATCTACCAGTATCTACACACCTACATCTGCAGACAGAGTGAACGTATGTTATTTTGTTTGAGGATTAGTCATGCCAAGGCTCAAGGCAGGTTGTGACAACAGGCCTGACAACACAGATTCATATGACTAACTATTCTAATGAAAAGAAATTCCATTTATAAAGCTCCATTCACATTCTTAATATATCCTAAAGTGCTTCAAGAAGTACTTTTGAAGTCCGGCCACTTGTGGAATGTAGAAAAATAGAGTAGCCATTTGTGCACAGTGAGGTGCCTCAAACAAAAATGATTACAAAATGACCAGTCCATCTGTTTTTGATGAGATTGGTTGAGATGGATTTATTGAACAGAATACCAGGAGAACCCTTCTGCTGTTCTTCACATGATGCCATGGGATCTTTCACGCCCACCTGAACAGGCAGACAGACAGGACCTTGGCCTAACATCTCACCAAAAGATGGCACCTCTTATAATGCAGCACTCTTTCAGTACTGCACTGATATGTTATCCTAGATCACTTGCTTAGGTTATTTGGAATGTAATTTGAATCCACTACTGTAAGACATAAAACTTTACCACTAAGCTAACATTTTTTCTGAATAACTCTTCAGGAGCATCTCAGTAACATCAGGCCAAGCCTAATGTGATACTGCAAAAGGGCATATCAGGGTGATTATCAGCTAGGAAAGTCTAATTGTCCACATCCTCCAATTGCTAACAATATTGGCCAGCTTCTTCCTAACTACTTGGTAATGACTGTGGGGAAAAGTCGTCATGGTTTCCAAGTCAGCAAAAATTCAGATGCATTCAATGTAAAGACATCTACGGGCAATATACAATGTAGAGTTTAATTATCTTTTGTCACCAAGTCTTTTTCACCAGCACTTTTCAAACCTACAATCTCTACCACCTAGAAGAACAAGGGCAGCAGGTACATGAGAACACCACCACCTGCAAGCTTCCTATCCAAGCCAAACACCATCCTGACCTGGAACTATATTGTTGTTTCTTCATTGTCACTGGGTCAAAATCCTGGAACTCCTTTCCTAACAGCATCGCAAGTGTACCTATACCACATGGACTGCAGCAGTTCAACAAGGCAGCTCACCACCACATTCTCAAGGGCAATTATTGATGGGCAATAAATGCTGGCCTTGTCAGTGATGCCTATTGATCCCATGAACAAATAACAAAATATTTTAAAACTCAAGTAGGCCTCGAACTATTTCTAAACATGCTGCACTCTGGGTTTACAGATAGGTGATGTAGTGTAGCTTGGATAGCAAAATCCCTCACAAAGGGTCTGGTGGCAATCTGTTCTGTCAGTTACCTGAAAACACTCACCTACATCTTGGGTTTACATTCCTTTCTTTACCTGCCAATAATTTAGCAATGGGAGGAGAAAGAGGTATGAATATGATCTAAAGAAAAGGATCTACCAGCTGTCTTTTGGGATTGAAGCACAGCACAAGTGGGGTATAGAGCGATTGGGTTGAGCCTCAATGCAAGCCTAAGTCAGAAGTGCATTACCCTTGAGTTGGTTTGAAATAGAGGAACAAATGGGGACTGAGTTGAATAGAGCTGGAGCTAGCACCTAGCATACTCTTGGGAAAGGGAGCGCAACTACAATGCTCAAGCCAAGGGCTTGGAATAAAACAGAGGCAGCATCCCTTCCATTGTCCAGTTCTGTGGGGTCCCCTTGTTTGCTTCCACTCTTATATATTTGAGGGTAACCAGAATGTGACTAGAAATGAATTCCCCTCCCACTCCTACACTATCATGTTAGAAGAACCACAGGTTTCTTTGCTCGGCCTTTGTAATGGCCCTTTGTAATCTTGAATGAGCCACAATTTTTTCACCTAAACATTGAGAAGAACAGCTCCTGGCACAAATTCCATAACCTTGCAATTGACTCCCTCCAAAGCCACTATCATAAACTGTACCTTATTGTTTGCAATCTTGGTATTCCAATCAACCCTGAGCTGAGCTGCTGACCACATATCCTTTCCATCAAAAAGGCCACCTACTTTTGAGTACTTATCATATCTCTCTACCTCAATTGGTCTCCACCAAAGACCCCATTTATTATTTGTCAAAGTCAAATTTGACTATTCCAACGTACTCCTTTTTCCTTTGCATTCTTCATCCTCTGGTCAGCTTATCTAATGTTCTACTGTCTACATCCCACATCCAGTCTAACTTGCCTATCACCTTTGTTTTTGCTGACTAGCATTGGATCCCTTCCCCAATGACTCAAGTTCTCATCCTTGCATTTAAATTCATTTATAGCCTCACTCTCCCAAAACCTAAAACCTCTTCCAGTGGTATATCCTGCACCACTGCCAATCCCCCCACCCCACCCCAAATCTCAATTTTTCGGACTGTATTGCAATGGTGTCATTCCCTGCTCTCGCTCTGAACTAGAAAACTCTACCAATTTTGCTTCCAATTTCCACCATTCTTTCACCTTCACATGATCCATCTCCAAATCTTCCCTTCCCTTTCTCAACTTTTCTGTCTGCATGTCTGGGTATAGGCCATCAACAAATATTCATTATAAATGCATTGACTCCTACAGCCACCTTGGCTACACTTTCCCACATTCTACACCCTGTAAGGATACCATTCCATTCTTTCACCATCTCTGTTGTATCTGTTCTGATGATGCAACCTTCCACACCAGCGCTCCAGATATGTTTTCCTTTTTCCTCAATTATGAATTCTCCAATACCAGGGCCTCAACCATGTCTGTCCCATTTCCCACACGCCTGCACTCACCACTTCCCCTCCCTCGCTGAATGATGATATGGGTTCCCCTTGACTTCACTTTCCATTCCACCACCCTCCAAATTCAAAGGATTTTCAGTGATTTATGTGTATTTATTTCAGTGTAGTATACAGTAAAAGCTGCTCACAATGCAGTCTGCTCCACATTGTGGGTTGAGATGGCAATGTGGAAATTGAAACACAAGAAGATCAACTAGCAGAGCAGGCTCAAGGGGCCAAATGGACTATTCCTGTTCCTATCTCTTATGTTCTTAATGTTCTTATGGGACCAAGCGCAGATTGGGTGGCTGTTTTGCAGAACACCTCCATTAGGTCCATAAGCATGCACTTAATCTTGGTGTGGCCTGCCATTTTAATTCTCTGCTTCTTGCTCTCACGCTGTTATCTCTGTTCTCAACCTACTGCAGTGTTCCATGATCCTCAATGCAAACTTGAGGAACATCCCCTCATCATTTGATCGGGCACTTTAAAGGTTTCTGGATTTAACACTGAGTTCAATAACTTCAGATAGTAATCTCTGCCTACTTTTCCTTTCTTTTTCTTTGCATGTTTCAGTCTTAATCCTGTTTTTCTATTGATTTGCCTGAGGAAGGCAGCTTTCATTATCCTGCCATTTGCACATCCTCTGGATGCATCTTTCTTTTATTTACTTGGCCCATTATCACTGCCTTTAACTCTGCCCCACCAACTATTTTGGTCATTTAATGTATCCCGTCTTCAGCCCTATCACAGACTTTGCCTTTTGTTCTTTTTCTATCCTCTCCCATGTCACCTATTTAAAGCCGATTACATTTCTAACTTTTCCCAATTTCTGATGAAAGGTCAACGACCTGAAACATTAGCTCTGTTACTCTCACTACAGATGCTGCCTGACCTGCTGAGTATTTCCAGCACTTTCAGATTTTATATTAATTGAAATCCTTCATCTTTCTGAGGTTTACAGAAACCTACTTCAAAAAAAATTTGGCACCATTTATGTGAAAATGTAAAAAAATGTTACTTCATACAGAGAAGAAAAAGTTCTTCATTTTAACAGACAAATATATAAGATTATTCAAAAATACCAATCAACGGGTAGGAAAGTATATTAAATGTTCACAAGCAAAATACACTTTTAATATCACAGTAAACCATTGTTCTGTACAGGAAAGCTTATTCATATTAAAGTACAGATAAATCAGCACAGAATACTAATCAGGACTTGAATTAGCATGATGCCTGCAGCATGTAGCATGCCTGCCAATTCTCAATGGCCTTCAGTACTTCATACCATCAAGAGTTATTTCATTTTGTAATGGGGTTCAACACCTACTGTCGGGAAATGTGGTACTAATTGTTTAGTTTCTTCCCAGAGGTGCATATTGTTATTCCGATTGATTGTACTCAGAGACACTTTTCTATTGTCTCTGTTTGATGTACACCAAAGATTAGTAAGGGACGCATTTCTGGAAAAAGGTTGTTTCAGACATTCTGTAAACATGTAAAGACTTGTTAACCATCCATTAACCACAAACCAATAATAGTTTTACTTAAACAGCACATTTCAGGCATCTGTATGGTAATATTTGAGAATCTTTGAATGACGAAAATAGCAAAAGACCATTAAAATGGCATATTTTAGCTCCTTAGTGGATCAGCAAGTTTATTTAGTAAGCAATGGGCTTTGCAGTGGTCCTAGGTTTGACAGTATGTGCTGAACTAATTGGCCAAATATCAGGTTCGTAAAATACCCCTGCTGAAAGTGCATGTGCGTGAGTGTTGGGTGACACTGGAGTTGAGCTCAGTTGTGCTGTACAGCCCTTACCCAAATAACCATTCAGCCAATATTCCAGTGTCAGATTAGCTGAATACTTGACTCTGAATTAGAAGGCTGTTGGTCCAAGCCTCAATATGGATTAGAGCACCTCATCCTGGTTGACACTTCTGTGAAGTACAGAGGGTGTTCTGCATTGTTGAAGGTTCCGTTTTTCAGTTGAGATGTTAAAATAAGACCTTATTTGCCATTTGCCATTTTCAAGTAGATATAAAAGATCCTGTGACACTATTCAATGAAGAGCAGATAATGTAGGCAAACCTTCCTTTCCCCAACCAAACTCACCAAAAACAAAGGTTCCGGTTCTTCCATTATTTGCAATTAGTGTGCAAATTGGCTGCTGCACTTGAGTAACTAACAAAGGAGACTGCACATCAAAAGTAACCTATTGGTTTTAAGTAGTTTGCAACATGCCAAGGACACTATGTCTTTACGTAGATGGAAGTTGTTGCTTTCTTTATTCACTTTCAAAGCTGCCCATTAACAATGGCCACTTGAGCAATATACCTGAATCACCATTGACCAAAGGTGAGTCAAGCCTTTCTGAGAGAAGGGAGCTGGAGAGGAGAGTTAGGGAATGGAAGGAGAGAGGAGGTGTGAGGAGGATAAATGGTTGGGGAGAAAAAAAATGGCCAAGCAATATATTCAATAAATGGTTTTGTACTAAGCTTCTTTTGTGTAAATATCATCCTCATAATAATGCTTTAATGTTTTTCTTCAATTTGTCTATCCACTTGTCAACTTTGTAGTAATATTGGGATTCAACACTGGGTTCTTATGGAGGGAGTGAGGACACTACAAGTTCAGTCTGACAAACTGTTGTGATGGTTAAAAAATCACCATTACTTAAGCTGTAACCTGCACTGTTAATAATACCTTTGATTAGAAATGAAGAAGCACCACAACAATAATGCTATTATCTTTCGAAATTGATTTTGATGGTGTGTGGGGCAGCATAGTGCGTTGAAGCTTCAACCCTGCTTGAAATAGGAAATGGGTTGGCACCCTGTTCCTGGTGGCCAAACATTTGTTCCCCATCCCTGCACAGTGATTTACTCATATCAGACAAGTCATGATAGGGAAGGGAAGGAAATAAAGGAGGAAGGAGAGATAAAACACGAGCGGAAACCTTGGATGGAAATCCACTTCAAGCTGATCTGGGGGCTTGTAATAAACTACAAATTAAAGAGGTGTAGGCAGCAGGCTGTTAGCCTGGCCCCAGGGCTTCCAATCCTTTTGATGTGGAAGCTATATTGGCTGTACCCACCTCTTACTGTTATGGAGAAAAAAAGCATGCTGACTTCTTGGGACCCTGTAATCGAGAGTATTCTGTATGTATCCACTTTTTTTATTTTTGGAGGCAAAACTATAACTGAAGGTTAGACGCATTGGGGGAAGTTTTCAACTGCTCACCTGCTCATTTCTCAACCAAAATACAAGCATCTGCTCGTGGAAAAGCAGGGGATGGAGGGGGAGGGGGTGGGGTGGAGGGAGGGTGAGGGGTGGGAAGGGAGTGTGAGGAGTGGAGAGGGAGGGCAGAGGGTGGGGAGGGAAGGTGGAGGAAAGCATCTCATCTGCCTCTTGGGCGCCCAAGGCTCACCTACGGCTATATCAAAATGAATGCACAAACAAGAAGTTGCTTACTTCAGATTGGCATCCTGTGAACATTGACAATTTTCAGGGGTACATTTGTTTGTACTAGATGTTGATCAGCCATAAAGGGCCAGTGGAGGTTGTTCCAGAAAATTCTAAGCAGAATTTTCCCACGCCCTGATGTACCTCTTGCTCCCCCTCTTTACCACCCTTGGGCTCGGCTTGGCTCTCATGCAGATTTCATCAAAATGATCATTTTTTTAAAGGAGTGCTGTTCACTGAGATTGCTTGTGGAGAATCCTTTTCATAACTTGGGACTCGCTGCACATATCGAAAAAGGTAATTCCCCTCACACTCAGAAAGCCTGCCCCAATGTTCCGTGGCACCCTTGGAAAGCATATTAATTTGCAATAACTGAACGTGGGCCTGGGGGTTGTACAATGGACTTTCTAATGTGAATTTCACTTTACATGATCTATATAATAGATGATGAGGTGAAGATCTAACTATCCCAGCACCACCAATCCACCAAGATCTTTAGCCCCAGGTGCAAGTTCTGAGATCTTTTCCAGAAGCCCTGTCTTCAGGGGAAGTTGGGGTCCACCCTGAAGATTTGAAGCTCGATACAGTACAGCAGTCAGATCTTCAGCCACAGCGTGACAGCTGTAAGTATGCCACAGAAGTTGATTGCAACTCTCAACTCTTATGCCACAAGTCCTTTTTAGGAGCCAGAGGAACTTTCGTCAAATCAATTAATTTCTTATGTGCCCCTCTATGAGATAAGTTTCCAATGCCCTCTTTGCCAGTACAGCTTAATTTTATAAATTGATACTGGGCGGAATTGTCCCAGGTTTGCAATACCCACCAGCTGCGATGAAGGGTTTACATGCCTTATCATCCCAAACATGCCATATTATTTATGCATTCCTGGGAAACACGCCATTCCCATGGAGGGTAGGATCTCATTTGCCCGCCCACCCCCAATCACCTTGCTGCTTCATCACGCTGGGCGACATATTTAAAGTCCAGCTGCGCACACACATCCCAGTGTTTCCAGCCCACGACTACTAAGGGGAAAATGTCCACAAAAGGCAAGAAGACTGCAGCCCCCAGGGTTTAGCTGCGCATCACTGGAATGCCTTTTGGACATCTTGGAGCCCCACCGAGATGTCCTCAACTCCTGCTCTGGCCTTAAGATGGGCAGCAGTGTGACCAACCATGCTTGGGGTGTGGCGACAGTGATGGTCAGTGCCAATGCCCTTCAAATGAGGACAACCACCCAGTGCCTCAAGAGAATGAATGATCTCCTTCGCTCCACCAGGGTAAGTCACTCTACTCATCACTCTCAACTCACACACTCACAAACCCATCACACATCCACCCATCAGACATCCACACCCAGTCACTGCCAGTTCAAGGGACATCACCATTCACTCTCTTACACTCACGGTCATTGTCCTCATCCCGTCCATTGGATCACTCACCACCCACACATGTCAGGCATATTTATCATCTGGCCTGGCAGGTGTCCTGCTTACACTCTCTCCATCTCTATTCATGCAAGACAAGTTGACACACAATAGCAGGGAGAGGTCACAGACTGATGGAAGAACACCTGAAATCAAGGTCCTCATGGACTTTGAAAACAGAGCCATCCAGCTGGCCGGCGAGGATCTGGACCAGTCCTGTGCTGACGGTGAGGTTGGCACTGCTGTACCAAGTGAGGGTCCAGCAGTGCAACATTCATCAGACAACCATGCTGCAAGTGATGTATTCTGTTTCACAGGTCACTGCCATGCACTAATTATCTCTCCTTGCTTCCGCAGGCACATCTGGGAAATAGCCGATGGAGTCCATGACCCAGAGCCTCCAATCAAGACCTGAAGAAACCTCTGAAGAGGAATCTGGAGGCACCCTCCTTGAAGTCCCATCATAGTGCCAACCTACACCCTCCACCAGCGCAGAGACACACACCTCAGTGGAACCTAGTTTTAGAATCACCTCGGAATCACAATCTGTTGAGCACATCATACTGTCTGATCCACAGCAGGCAGTGCAGGGCCTTCCCAGGTGCCTGGGACTCAGAGGACTGCTGGAGGACAGAAATTTGCTAAGTCCAAGTCAGATTTCGAGCTCCTGGACTCTGTCATGTCACTGTTGTCACTGTCACTGTTGCTGTAGCTGCAAAAGCAAGCTCGGGAACATCAGGAAGGGATCTCCGCTGCACTCAGATTGCAAGGCACGATGGAGGAGTCCATCTGCCTTCGCTCTGAGGTGATAGCGCCGGCATGCCAACGCACTAAGTTCAACATTAGTAGGATGGCAGCGGCCATGGAGACCTTGGTCCAGGACATCAGTCCTGCACTGCTGCGCAGGCTCGAATCCATTGCTGATGCCATAGTTGGCCTCCAATGATGTGTACGCGAGAGGGATGCCAGGCAGCTCAATCTCACTCCAGCTACCCTTTCTCCTCAAGGAGTCAGGCATGGGCCCTTGGGCACCCATAGGTAGGAGGATCAGCAGGTGCACATGCCAAGGTCATCCATCCAGGTGACTCTGAGAGTGTCCGGCCCATCCTAACCCCCTCTTCCTGTGATATCAGCAGTCCAGATCCACAGGCCAAGGAGGGTGCCACTGCCACACAGCAGGACCTCAAAAGTGGGCCGCTTCAGACCTCCAGGTCTTGGCCCTCCAGAGGACCCCTGCCAAAGGTATCACAGACAGTGTGTAGCAGTCAGCAGGCTGCCTCCACCTCCGCTGTGGATGTCTGGGGAGCACCAAGACATAGCAGCAGGGTTAGGAAAGTTAAGAAGACAGTTGCACAGCCTGGGCATGGGTGTTAATCACTTGTGCATACTGCTCCCAAGAATGTCTCCCTGCCTATGGCTCCTTGTTCTGATGAGCAGTGGTTGTGTCACTCAGATGTGAAACATTTCTGCACAAGATAGAGGCAGGTGTCTCAGTCTAAGGCCTCTTCCTTTTGCTTTGTGCAGCCTTTAGACCAAAGTGATGGTCTGGCCTCACACTTCCTGGGCACATTACAGATGCCTGCACCTCGACGGTGCTTGTCATTGCTGCCACAATGTCATGGTCAGGCTTCACAGGGTTCCTTATTCTCTCTGTGTGTTTTCAGCATACTTAAGGTGGGACTTCAGCATCTATGACCAGTGATGCTGTGCTCCTGAAGGGCTCAGGTGCTGAAGGTGGACAAAGGATCAGGTGCTTCTAAAGCTTCATGGCTTCATCTCTATGATATGAGCCTGATTATAGACCGCAAGTGAGCTGCCCTCGGCCAGACAGGAGTCAAACATTCTTAGAGTCTATGTGAAGATCTATGGAGTGTCCTCACTGTATTTCATCATCATCCTCCTGCAATTGAGCGACTATTAGGTCCTCAACTGTGCCTCCATGACAGAAGCATTATAACAGAGGGTATGTGCATTGCTATAAGTCAGACTGGAGTAAAACGTTCACAGATCCGATGTTAGGACCCATGGGGTTTCCTCACTGCAGGTCGGCATCATCCTCCACAAATCTAGCAGCTATAGGAGCCTCCTGAGCATCACTGCCTTGTCTAGCAGGCGCGAGGGCCTCATCCCCATCATCGTTGTCTTCGAGGACTTCCTCGCCCTCATCTACATTGGCGTCATCCTCATCGGAGGAGACCCCCAGCTCCTCCATCTCATCCTCAGCCATTTCCTCCCCCTTTTGCAGCGCCAGGTTGTAAAGGGCACAGCAGATGACGACAATGCCCGACACCCTCTGTGGACTATATTGCAGGGCTCCACCAGACTGGTTCAGGGACCAGAACCTCATTTTTAGCATCTCAAAGGTCTGCTCCACCAAGCTGCAAGATGCTGCATGAGCCTCATTATACCTTTGCTTTGCTGCAGTCTGAGGCCACCACACGGATGTCATCAGCCACGGCCTCTGTGAGTAGACCTTGTCCACGAGGAGGCATCCCTGCAGCTTCTGTGAACCCTGGAAGACTTCAGGGATCTGTGACCGACTGAGAATGTAGGAGTTGTGCACAGTCTTTGGAAACGGTGTGCACATCTGCAGGATGCGTTTCTGGTGGTCGCACACCAAATGGAATCCCTTATGGTTAACCACATGTTGTGAAAGAGTCATGTGAGTGCAGTTAGTTGCGCCCTGCATCTGTGGGAAACCCGAGATCTTGGAGAATCCTGGTTGTCCTGGTCCCGGGCAAAATGCACAAAGTTGTGTGCCCTCACACAGATGGCATCCATGACCTCATGGATGCAGTTATGGGTGGAGGCTTGTGAGATACCACCGAGGTCACCTATGGATCCCTGAAAGGAGCCACTGATGTAGAAATTAAGCGCCTCTGTCAATTTCATGGCTACTGGCAGTGGATGCCCTCCCTGTCCCCGTGGCGCTAAATCCTGCAGCGGGTGGCAGATGTGACTGACCAGTTCCCTGGACACGCGCTGTCTTCGGCGACACTGGTTCTCAGTCATCTGCAAGAATGAAAGGCAGCATCTATAGAACCTGGGTGTCGCTAAGTGCTGAACAGCAACGGCTCACTATGGTTCTTCGGCAGTGTGAGTGGGAGCCCCAGCCATCCCTTTTTCCTGAGGGTGCCTATCCTCTCACTGTGCAGACAGGAGCCTCAGTTGCTCTCTCCTCCGTTGTCTTCACTCTCTGTAGGCCATCATGCATACAGCTAATTCACCAGGCTCCATAATCTTGATGTACTCCTTCCACAGAATGAAAGAGAGAGACACATTGGTTAGCATGGTGAACAAGAACCTGCCATGGTTAAGTCTGAAAGCCCTTTAATGCATTGAGGAGAATGCTGGCCACCACTTGGATTGCCAGGGTTTAGTGCGCTGCATGGCTGCCCAAAGCCCCACCCACCTGAATGATTAGCAACAACTTTGCCCATTGGACTGCATGCTGCGCTCTCAGCTCAGGCACAGGTGTTCTCCAAACCCACGCTGCAAGACTGCACTGTTAGCTTGAACCATCAGGGAGACTGGTCCAAACTGGGATGCCAACATTGCAGGGGATGTGAGCATCTCTACCAGTGACTGCTCCACGGCCAGCTTTAGAAAGGAGATTGTACAACCTGCCCAGTTGTCCAATTGTTCTGCAGTCCACTACAACGTTCATGAGGTTGCAGTCTGTGCTGGGAGGTGAAAAGCTCTGGAGCACTTGGTGATTCAAATATCAAATCAAAACACAGTACAGCAATAAACTTGTCAAAAAGTTTTTATTCAATTTGTTCACACTTTACAATGGCGTGACCTTGTAAATGGTTGGATCTTTGCATTGAAAAATGTTGGGAATTCACTCCAGAAAGACTTCATAATTCCATGATTTCACACCTTGTGTGTTCTAACTTTGTTCTGATTGGTTGGCGTAGATATGACAAACTTAGACTAATAAGTTCGGCTAATCTGGAGTTTATTTTTATTCATTCATGGGATGTGGGCTTCACTGGTTGGACCAGCATTTACTGCCCATCCCTAGTTGCCCTTGAGAAGGTGGTGGTGAGCTGCCTTCTTGAACTGCTGCAGTCCATGTGGTGTAGGTACACCCACAGCGCTGTTAGGAAGGGAGTTCCAGGATTTTGACCCAGCGACAGTGAAGGAACGGCAATATATTTCCAAGTCAGGGTGGTGAGTCACTTGGAGGGAAACTTCCAGGTGGTGGTGTTCCCATCTATCTTGCCCTTGTCCTTCTAGATGGTAGTGGTCATGGGTTTGGAAAGTGCTGTTGAAGGAGCCTTGGTGAATTCCTGCAGTGCATCTTATAGATGGTACACATTGCTGCTACTGTGCATCGGTGGTGGAGGGAGTGAATGTTTGTGTGGATGTGGTGCCAATCAAGTGGGCTGCTTTGTCCTGGATGTCCAGACAAGTGGGGAGTATTCCATCACATTCCTGACTTGTGCCTTGTAGATAGTGGACAGGCTTTGGGGAGTCAGGAGGTGAATTACCTGTTGCAGGGTTCCTAGCTTCTGACCTGCTTTTGTAGCCACAGTATTTATATGGGCTAGTCCAGTTCAGTATCTGGTCAATGGTAACCCCCCCAGGATGTTGATACTGGGGGATTTAGTGATGGTAATGCCATTGAACAGCAAGGGATGATGGTTGGATTCTCTCTTGTTGGAGATGGTCATTGCCTGGAACTTGTGTGGTGTGAATGTTACTTGCCACTTGTCAGCCCAAGCCTGGATATTGTCCAGGTCTGGCTGCATTTGCACATGGACTGCTCCAGTATCTGAGGGGTTATGAATGATGCTGAACATTGTGCAATCATCAGCAAACATCCCCACTTCTGACCTTATGATAAAAGGAAGGTTATTGATGAAGCAGCAGAAGATGGTTGGGCCAAGGACAATACCCTGAGGAGCTCCTGCAGTGATGAGCTGAGATGACTGATCTCCAGCAACCACAACCACCTTCTTTGTGCTAGGTACGAATCCAGCCAGTGGAGTTTTCCCCCTTATTCCCATTGACTCCAGTTTTGCTAGGCTCCTTGATGCCACACTTGGTCAAATGCAGCATTGATGTCAAGGGTAATCACTCTCACCTCACACCTCGAGAGTTTAGCTCTTTTGTCCATGTTTGAACCAAGGCTGTAATGAGGTCAGGAGCTGGGTGGCCCTGGCGGAACCCAAGTTGAGCGTCAGTGAGCAGGTTATTGCTAAGTAAGTGCTGCTTGATAACACTGTTGATGACCCTTCCATTATTTTACCCGTGCAGAATTTCAGGATATCACAGGGATCTTTCTATGGGATTTGCTATTCTGCTGGTGGAAGTTGACGACTTCGACATAACTGGAATTTCATCTGAGTTAGACTCATCGTGATTTCATTGTATTTGGAAGTCTCCTCCCACCAAAATCCTTGCTCTTTACTGCTAGCCTTCACATTGCCATGCTCGCCTAAAAAGATGGCTACTTCAAAAATTTACTGGCCAGATCTTTGGAAGCCGAGGCTGTGATTTCAGCCTGGATCCCCAGATGGACCCCACAACCACCAACTATACTTGTACCAACCATACCCCAGGTCCCAAAGATGTCCTGGAGTGCCAGAACTGTGATATTCAGACACTCTGAGCATGACCTGCCCCTTATGGCAACCCACTCCCTAAGAGGTACGTGAATAAACTCCTCCCACTTAGCAACAAAGCTGAGACCTAGCTTCCAGTTCTTCGGGCAAACTCCTGTTGATGTTATGGTGGGAGTCTGATAAAATGCCTGCAGACTTCTGGAGCTAAGGTACATAAATGAAATAGTAACCATCAATTTTAATGATTATGTCAACAACAACAACATCTGGCTTTTATTTATTGCCTTTCGCTTAGCAAAACATCCTAAGAAAATTTATAAGTGGTCTTTTAAATTCATTAAGTACTGAAATAATGTTCTGATTAAGCAACTTGTTAGCTGCAACCTGAAGATGTCAGTAAGCCTACAAGCTGGAGAGTGGACGGTTGCAGTGAATTAATAAATTCTGTTTTACATCAAGTTAATTGCAAACCACATGGTTGTTCTTATTTCATAGTTTGTTCCTGAGTTATTAGGGAAATCTAACAGCAAAATAACAGCACAACATTTACTGTAGACACATTTACCCGTAATGCTCACCATCCTGTTACAATGGCCAGGAGCGAAAGAAGCTCTTAAGTTACACTTACAAAAAATAAATAATAATTTGGAAAACCTAGGGCAGAATTTTCCTATCGGGGAAGGGACCTGCATGCCGACACATAAAATGACGCATGGTGACATCGGGCAAACGTCCCGATGTCACCGCATACCATCGCGATATTTCGTTGGGCGGGCGCGCAATGATATCTGATGTGCACCTGCCATTAATTAACGGGCCACTTAAGGCCCTTGAGGCACCAATTGATGGCGATTTTTCAGCTCCCATTTAATCTTCGGGTCATCGCACTGGCGCAATGGGCAGCCGGGTAGGAGACATTTGTATAAACCTCATCCATGGGCGGAATAGGAGGGCTCAGTGGGATCGCGAGTGTGCTCTGTCAAATATTTAATTTGCAAAGTTACTGATACTTGCTTGTGTGATCTGCAATACTTCAAAACACACACCAGCTGCTCTGAGGAGGAAGGGAGGGCTAGAAGGGGGAGGAGGCTAGGAGTGCACATTCAGCCTCCAGGGGAGCCACCTTTGGGAGGAGAAGCGCAGCTACAAAGGGTACAGGGCCAAGAGGTAGTCCAAGGTGGAAGGGGCAGCAGAAGACGCCACTATCCTGCTGCCAGGGTATACAGGTGGCAAATATGTCTGAGGTGCAGTGCCGAAGAAGGCTCCGTCCCTCAAGGGAGACAGTCAACTATATCTGTCAGATGATTGGCCCTGAGATCTCCCCTAACTGTGTGGGTGGACACCCCATGCCAGTGGCTGTAAAGGTCACAGCTGCCCTCAACTTCTATGCCTCTGGCTCCTTCCTGGAGTTGCTGGGTGATCTTTGCAGTCTCTCCCAATCAGCTGTCCACACTTGTGTCAAGCATGTTACAGACACTCTGTACAGCCGTGCATTGACTTCATCCACTTCCGTTGGGACCAGCCAAGCCAGACGCAGTGAGCCAGAGGCTTCGTGGCCATTGCTGGCTTCCCCTGCATCCAGGGTGCAATAGACTGTACACATGTGGCCATCAAGGCGCCAGCAGGTGAGCCCGGTGCCTTTGTCAACAGGAAGGGCTTCCACTCCATGAACGTGCAGATAGTGTGTGATCACAGGATGCAGATTTTACAAGTCTGTGCAAGGTACCCAGGCAGCTCCCACAATGCCTACATCCCCAGACACTCCCAGGTGCCGGGGCTCTTTGTGCTCCAGTCTGACTGGATTGATGGCTGCTGGGTGACAAGGGCTATCCCATCAGAAGGTGGCTCATGATGCCTCTCCGCCATCCAAGAACAGAGGCCGAGCAGCGATACAATAGGAGCCACGGCTCCACAAGGGCTGTGGTGGAGAGAGCCATTGGTCTTCTCAAGATGCGCTTCAGATGCCTGGACTGTTCAGGGGGCGCACTCCAGTAGCCCCCAAATCGTGTGTCGCTGATAGTGTTTGCATGCTGCGCTCTCCACAATCTTGCGCTGGAAAGGGGGGAACGCTGTGGATGATGAAAATGTAGACGTAGTGGCTTTGGCTGCACATGATGAGTCCAGCAGTGAGTCTGAGGATGAGCACGCACAGGGAAATGCTGAGGGGGTTGACGCTGACCCAGGCATACTCCAGGGAGGCAGGGACACCCTGGAGGCTTTAATCCAATGAACCTTCAGCTAGCACACCACATCTGGACCTCCAGGACAAGCCTGGGCTGCAGGCTCCACACTCAATACCTGAGTGCAAAATCTGCCTGGATAGGAACATCAACTAAGGGCCTTGTCAATAAAGCTGAATGTCCCACCAAGTACTCATAACGTTATTGGTAACCATCCACCTGCAAAAGAAAAGAGGCACCCTCAGCCATGGTGACATGTCTGAATTTACTGGTACAACAAAAGGATTGTAAGAGAACAAAATGACAGAAGTGTTCAACATCACACCAACTCATAAGGCCTCATTGCAGGCCAATTCAAAAGCACCAGTGATAAACCTGTGGGGTGCCTGAGATGCCTTACATTTACACTTTCAGGTGCTACATCTTTGTGCGGCCCCTTTGCTGGGATTGGCACCTGACACAGGCTGCTCACTCTGCTGTCCTGTTGACCTCGGTGACCTTGGCGGCCATTATCTGGCCCGTGGAGCCTGTGCTGGCCCCGCCTGGGAGGAAGCTGCCAGTTCCACAGCTGGCATCTCCCCAGTTGTGGCAGTCTCATTGGATGCAACGGTCACTGGCAGAGGGGCGGAAGAGCTGCTGTCCTCATCCGGAGCACCCTGAGAGGAACCACAGAGATGACAGACAGCTGCTGTGCCGACATGAGGTCAGTTTCGACCTCCCTGCTCCCTGTGGATGGTTGGGCACCGAGCTGGGAAACTTCGTGCCCAGGCCATCTTCCACACTGGCACTGACCAGCTGAGGTCAATGCTGATGTGAGGGCTTGCTGGTCCGAGCGCATCCCCAGGAACCCCTGATTGTTCTCCTGGAGGACCCTCTCCATGAGAGTCACCACTCTCTCCATGGAGTGTGCATGGTGCTCGGCCATGAAGCTCATTGAATCGGCGATGGTTCGTGTGGACTCCTCCACCACGGAGACCAAGCCAAGCACAGCCTCATGCATCTCCCCCAGATGCTCCCACACACCGGCCATATTCCCTGTGTTTGCTGCGTCACGGACGACTCCACAGGCACATCATCAGGCACCAACTGAGCATGTGCCTGATCTCCTGAAGTCCTCTAACTGTTGGCGCCATGGCCTCCCTCTGTCTCCGCCAGCTCCTCCAGCGACTGTGAAGTGCCTCACCACTGTGCCCCGGGACACTAGTGGATGGTCTAATTCTCACTGACGTGCTAGTATCTGCACTGGTGCCTGCCTGGCAGAGATGATGTGACGCTGGTGAGTCCAAGACTTCAGGGCCCTCAGGTGTGAGAGAGGGCCTCTGCTGCTCCACCTCCCAGCCCTGCTCCACTGATGCTGAAAGGAAGAACAAGGACATTTGATTAGTTAATGTGGAGACCATGTCAATGTGTATCCCTGTCCCCCAGATCATTATGTGCTCATCTTTCCATAAGCAATGGTCAAGCCATGTTGCAAACTTCAATCACTGAACATTCAGCACTGCCGTGGCTGCTGGGAGAACAATGGTGACCTCACTGCTGGACAAACATACCTGCCCATGGCACCCCAGCCTCACCGATACTGGTTGACCTGGGCATAAGGTGCCTCTCCAGGTTAGGGCCTCCTGCTTGAATTGGCTAAGCATCGCCACCTGGGCCGGCTCTCTGCCAGTCCTCACCCGCTCGGCTGCATTATGTGCATTCTTCTCCTGAAAAGCAGAGAAGAGCATTGATTAGTGCTACTTGTACCTGGACTCTCTTTGCGGCTGGCCCACCCCAACCAGAATGGGACATTGCAGGACTCCAGTGCCTTCTCACCCCGCTGCTGCCAAACACTTGCACAAAGTTGCTAGGCCTGTCCCCACCCACCCCCTTGGCCAAATGCTGCCTACATCACATTTGGCACCACAAGGTCTAACCTTCCATAGCAAGGAGGCACAAGCACATGGACCGCAGAAGGCAGCAGATTGATCGGTGCCACACCATCTTGAAGCTCCCCTCCCAGCATGTCATCACCCTGACTTTGACATTTCCTGGAGTTCCAGCCCTGTGCCTAGGTGCAGCTCCTCCAGGTTGCCTCCAAAACAGTAATGTGGGCGTCACTGTACCACATGCTGCGGGGACAGAATCCATCTCTTCACCACCCTCTCAGGGTGACACATGCCGTCAATGATTCAATGCAGTCACTACACTCAGACTTGGCGGGCGGGGGCCAAGGGGAAAGCCTACCTGCTGGGTTAAGTGACCAAAGCCAACACAGTACACACCCGAGTGTAAGAGGTCGTTAAAGCACTTGTGGCACTGGATCCAGGTGCGCCACATCATGTCATGGGAGCTCACGATCTCCACCACCTCCTCCCAGGCACGTTTGTTGATGTTGGGGGGGTGGGGGGGCGGAGGGCCCTCCTCCTCCCGTCCTGGGGTACCACCTCCCACTGTGCTGCCATCTCCTCGAGGCGGGCAGCAAGGCAATCTTCCGAAAAACTAGGGGCACAGCGCCCCCCTGTCCTACCCTCCTGCCTGGCCTGCTCACCAGCAGTGCTCTGGGAAGCCCTTCCAGCTGCCATGTTTGTCAGCCTTTGAAAGGCTGCAGCAGCTTTTTGAAACCAGGTCGCCATTGGAGCCGACGGTCTTTGCAATCCCACCACCGCCCATCCACTGCCACTGTCCTCGGGAGCCGCAATTCATGCTGGGTAGGCCTTAATTGGCTTGCCTGTGTAAAATGGCGATGCGGACTCGATTGCGGGCAGCGATCGGGTCTGCACCTGCCCGCTTCCGCTCGCCCGTCAGCCAGAAAATTCTGCCCATAGCGTAAAGCCACATTTATACAGGTGGGTAAGGAGTGCATGTATTGCGAGGCATAAGGCAACACAGCTATTTGGACAAGCTGGTTGGACCAGTAGGGCATTTTCCTGCCTTTTATTTCCACAATCATACAGCTGCACACAGTACAAATCAAACTTTCTCATCCAGTGAGATACGGCTCCTATACCCAGTATGGTTACAATAAACTAATAACAACTAGAATCTTCAGACTTTTTTAAAGAAAGAATGTGACATAAATGTTGCTGTGAACATCAAAGGGTTAAAAAAAAGTTAATTAGGGTATTGTAAAAGATAATTACAGCTCGAACTCAATGCACTTGGAATCGCTTGACATGAAATAATCAAACATTGGCAAGTATACAAAAAACTGTTTGAGTAGTAATGAAGCTGATTACATACATTAAAAACAGGTAGAAACAGGGAGGAAGGTTACCAAATTTTTTGGTATAGCTGAGATCTGTAAATCCTGTCCTTACAGGTCTCGTTAAAAACTACAAAGCTAATTTCCAGGGGAGCTAGTCAATGCATGCAACCTGAGCCCTTGCTTATTTCAGTTAGGTATTACACAACATATGTATTTTTGGTGGGGTTGGTTAAAACCTAAGGTTGAAGTAATTAGCTCTTTTAAATGGGTGTTATCATCTTGATAAGGTGGTTTCAGAACTGCCTGAAAGTCTGCTCTGAAACCTCAGCCATGTTCTCTATCTGTTGCAGACCAAAAATTTACAATGCATATGAAAGGAATTTTTAATTTCATTTTTTACAGGTAGCAAAATAAATTATTGGGACATGCAAAAAGGATTAAGAAAGAAGATAAATTATCCGAAACAAACATTTTTAAAGCAAGTTATTTTAAAAATATACAGAATTTTCTCATAATGGAGGAATTTGACAATTCATAAATATAAAATTATTCTTTCAGGGCCAGTGAGGCAGTTTAATCGTAATTGAACTTATTACATCGTTAAAAACACTTTTTCAAAGGCGAGACTAAGGGCTAAAAATTTGTTAAGGCCTACCTTAGGGCATAAAGATTGTGAATCGCGATATGCTGGCCCTATGCCGGTTGAGGTAGGCAGCCTATAAACTTGGTGCTGCCCCCTCATTTAGATGATTGTAACATTGGATCAAGTGGGGCCTATGCTGTTGACTACCAGAGCGCTGGTGTGATGTAGTAGAATCAGTCTGTGCCTCTTAAAGGGGAGCTACAATTAGTGGAAGGGATCTTCTGTTGACTGCCTGGACTGACACAAGGTACCAATAGCAGCTGCAGAAATCGAGAACTAGGGAAGACAAAGGATTCCTAGGTCTGTGAATGTGGCACTGGAGGCCTCCATCATGGAGGTTGACAGGAGGAGAAAGGATTTTACATGTTTCTGTGGGGGGGCCAAGAGGCCTCTGAAGGGACTGGGAGTAGGTAGTCAGGGAGATCAATGCCCATCATCTTGCCTAGAGGACCTGACAGCCATGCTTCAAGATGATTGAAGGCCTCACAACTTCAAGTGATCAAGATCAATAATATATTGTACATGATATCACCAACCCACCAGACCACCAACCCCTCACACACCCAATGTACCACATCCCCTTCACTCACCCATCAGCAATCCCTAGCATTCAGGACTCCAACCTAATTTCCGAATACTCCAGCTCACATGCACACACATTCCAATGTCATCCTTACATCTACCCTGCTTGTCTATACCTCTAGCAGGACAAGTTGGCCCATAACCATAGGAAGCAGAACAGAACCTATGGGGGCAAAGCAAACCTGCATCTCCTGAGCTTTTTGGAGGTGATGAGGCTCTGCGTCATTGGGCCAGCTGCAACAGAGCCCCTGGCATCCAGCATCACTGAGAACATACAGGATGATGGTAAGTTCCTGCCTTATGCCCTTTCTCAATTTCCACTTGACCCTCATTTCGCTACTTGGCATCTTGCATCTTGATGGACAAGCATGATGATGTGACCATGGACCTCTTGTTTTACAACCTATCCCCCCTTCCCTCATGCAAACCTTTTCTTTCTGGTTTCCTTTCCATGAACTTCCACCTGCTTAGCCACAGCGCACCCAGGAAGAAGGGGGAGAGCGACACTGCATCATGATGAAGAAGCACCATTACCTGATCTGACACTCGTAGAAACCAGGTCAAATACTTGTACCTCACCACCTTTAGAGTGTGGTATAGAATCAGGATCTACACATGGTGAATCATTGGGCATAGGTAGGCTGCTCTTACAGCAACCCAGGAGTGATGTTGGCACTGTGGGGCATGAGCCTGCTGTCCCTTCTTAGAAGGGAAACTTATGTGCTTCCACCACTGTCACTCCTCCAGTGCCCTTGTTGCCAGCCCAGACAGCTACACCTCATGCTGAGATGGTGCAGCCCTTCAAGGCCCAGAGCTGCTCAAGAGCCATTTGCAGTCTCCTGCACTAAAGTTAGCAATCTTCCACCAGCCATGCCCCAGCCACTGGGTTAGCACTGTGTAGGAGCACTTGAACAGGAAAGGCTATCAGTAAGGCAAGCACAGAAATACAAAAGGGTGAATTGTTCACATCTGTTTGTATAATTCAATGAGTTATAAGATAAAACGTTATAGAAAAAAATTTCCTGGATGGCTTTTATTGACGGTGGCCAAGGAAATGCTGTGATGGGGCATCTCAGGTGGATGTAACCATGGAAAACAGTGGGTCAACGCTTTTGCGGGGTACTTGTATTAGTGAAATTAGTGCCAGATAATCCACTCCCCCACAGCTCGACGGTTAAAAGAGATCTAGGATATGCCTTCTCCCTGCTTCCTCCTCCTGTTCTTCCGCCCTCGCCTCTTTCTCCACCTTCTCCTGAGTTGGCCTCTGGATCCCTGGAGGCGATGGCTATGCATTCATAATGAAGAGGATGTGGAGGATGCAGCAGACCACCACAAACTTCAAGACCCGCTCTGGATTGTACTGCAGTGCTTCTCGCGAACAGTGAAGGCAGCAGAACCGTTGTTTGTGGCGACCAGTTGCCTACTTGATGATCATCCGAGCAACTCTGTGGCTTCCGCTGTAGGCTGTTCTGTTCATGTAATGAGATTGTGGAGGGGGTCATCAGCCACATACAGTAGCTAATTTCTGTTTCCTCTAGGAGGGCTGAAAATGTTGGGAAGGCCGACTAGTGCAGGATGAATGCACCATGGCTGCTGCCAGAAAAGTAGGCATTCACCAAAACAATGGTCTCAGTAGACTCACACACCAATGGTTATGGAATGGAAGCCCTTGAGCTTTCTACGCCTCTCCCTGTTGTCATGGGACATCCACAGAGTCTGTATGCGCAGTCAATGGCACCCTGCACCATCAGAGTCACCCATCCTGGAATTTTCATCTCACTCTCCCTCCTAAGGGAAAAGATGATGAACTGTCCTTGTTTGGTGTAAATGGCCTCTGAGACCTCCTGGATGCTGCAAGGAACAGCATACTGGGAACTGTTGGCAATGTTTCACATTTTCACCTGAAAGGACCCAGAGGAATAAAAATTGTGGGTGACGATCACTGGCAGGGATGTCCTCCAGCTGCTGTGAGGCTCCAGGACAGGTTTAGAAGGCTGCACAGTTCAGTGACCATCTCCTTATAGAATTTGAGTCACCTCAGGTATTGTTCTTGGGTCAGGTGTAGTTATAGAAAGTACTCTCAACAAATCCTTGATGGGTAGACCCTTCTGTGTAGTGCTCTTCGCCGACCGCCTCACCTCACCTCTATGCATTCTCTTCGCCATTCCCTGAACATATTGCAGACCAAGAGGCACTGCAATCACAGACCCTTCTTCTGTCGTCCCTGGCTGGAAGTATCAACTCTCAAAAAACAACTCCAAAAACACAGTACAGTATTTACCCAAATTCAGCCTAAGCAAGTCAAAAGTGCCTCACCTTCGACTTGACAGACCTGAATTTTGCACCTTTTTTTAAAAAAAATGCAGCTTTCTTTCTTATGCCCTCCATTTGCATGACGATTTTCTCACACTAGCCATCAGGAGTCTAGCACAAAAGCAACATCACAACATTATTTATAAGTCCTGCCACAGACGGGGCATACCATCAAGATAAGTTTTGCTAAAAAATTATAGCCCCAGGGCAACGAGGCATTGATCTGTCATCCAGTAATCGACTAAACACATCTCCTTGTGTCATAATTAGCACTGTCTTATGACAGAAATGTGGTTTTCACAAGGTTGTTGTCACATCAGACCAGGGTGTAACCAGCATGTAGCAATATTGGAAAATTCTTTACACATTTTGAAGGAGAGTGGAGAGAATTTATGGTTATGTTGCCATAGAATGCACATTTAGTTTGTCCTAGACAATGGCATAAATTTACTGTGAGAATCAGCATAAATGAAAGGCTTACATTGATATAGTGCCTTTCAGAAAACCAGAACATAGAGCAATTTACATTCAATGAAGTACTTTTGATGTGTTATCATTGTTATTATGTTGGATATGTGGCAGCTGCTTTGTGTACAGCAAGATTCCACAAACAAAAATGTGATTATATCCAGATAACCTGTTTAGAGAGAAACATTGACCGAGAGATAAATATAATATTCATTGATTGTATTGATGCATCCCGTGACCATGTGTAAAAGTTGAACCTGATTGTACTTTTTGTGATGGCGATTCAGAAATGTTTTGTTACGTTCTTCCAGATATTTTATGAATAAAGTATATTTTTCAAAAAAAAAGAGTGGGATATTTTATGTCTACCTGAAGGAAGTCAGGACCTTGGTTTAACACCCCAAAGCATGGCACCTCTGACAGTGCAGCTCTCTCTCAGGGCTACACTGGAGTGTCAGTCTATATTTTAAGCTTATGTTGTAAAAATGGTAGCATCTTTCCCTCCTATAAAGATGGGAGGGTCTTATCATCGAGGTCTCTTTCAAAAGCTACAGAAATAATGGGCTAAATTTTACGTTGATCGGGTGGATGCAAGCCTAACCCGATTGGGTGTGAAATCATGTGAGATGACATTGGGTGAGCATCCCGCACAAAAGTCGGAAGTATGTCCGCCAACAATTAAGAGGGCATTAAGCCCATTAACGATGCAATTGTCTGCTATTTTTCGTTGCCCGTCCAACCTTATGGTTGGCGGATGGGCGAATTGGCCAGAAGGCCTTTACATTTTTCATGAAGCCTCATCCAAGGGCGGGATGAGATTTCTGTTATGAAATAAAATAAAAATAAAATTCTGTGGGCAGCATTTTTAAATGCTTTTTAAAATGTTATTAGACATTTTTGAGTCTGCAGCTCCCTGAGGCAGTTATTTGCCTTCAGGGAGCTTTCTCTCAGTGGCCTGCGCCCACGTTGACATTATCGCCTACCTTCCTCCCACCCCCACCTGGCAGCGCTCAGCTTTTCAGTGTGTGCTTCATGCTGGCTGGCCATTAATTGGGCCAGAGGGGCCGATTGCGGTTGGTTTCCTAGCTGAGCTAGAAATTTAGGCCAATGGCAATAAAAGTCAAAAATATGAATTTATTTTATTGTGAAACCTATGAAATTTATCAGCGGAAATATTTTTGGTTCGCTGCTATAAATGTATCTTTAAAACAGGTTGATGTCCTGATTTGACTATTTACGAACAGGGGATTTTAGTCAAAGTCACATATCCTAAATCATTATAAAGAAATAAGATTGCAACAAAAATGTGAATAATTGGTTTTGTTTAATTGTGAACTTCAATTAAAATATCCAATGGACTTCTTTTCTCCCTCGATATAATTGTAGTACTTTATTTGGATGCTAAAGAAAGTGTTTTCTCCAATGTATAATTTTGTAATTGGGGGCCAATATGCCAGTTGGTAATATCTTCTGGGAAATTAACGATTAAATGCTGGAACACTCGTTTATATAATGATGAAATGTTGTGCTTAATCGGTTAAAACCTTGAGTTTGTAATGAACTTCTGTTCTTCCACATGCTGTTGATTATCCGATAAATTCCATTTTGCCCTCTGCTTCAGTGAAATATTATGATGTGATACATTATGTAAAGTTTATAGGCAAGCAAAAACAATTAAATTCAACATTCACTTCAGTTATTTGAACTTTAATCAAAATCCAGTCACCTTTATGTTCCATCCAAAATGTCTTTACCAAGGGTAATACTGACCCAAAGTATAAATTGAAACATATTTTGAAGTAAATGAAGTTTAATGTTCAACACAAGTGGTGAGTTTAATGTTGCAATTATAAATGATTGTTCTAGTGAATATGTTCAGTAGTGTTTTGCAAATGTGTAAGGGTAAAATTGAACTGCAATTTATTATAATTTGTTTGTGTGGCTAATGTATCTGTCTGAATGCTAGGCGAATGAATCACAGTTTATCCTCCTCTTGTGTGTTGCCTTCTCAAGGATGATTAACTTGTCTAGAATTCTAGAGAGTAACAATAACCACATAAACAAATCAATAGATTTTAGTCTCAAAATTAAGTCAGAATGCCACACCTCACATACTTTATCAAAAAAGGAAAACAGATCATCATCATTAAGTTTATAAAACAATCTCACAAGAGATGCAAGATTATATACACTACTAAATTTTTCATTAACAATGTGTTATGGTGCTGTACAGAAAGTGTGCTCTCTTGAGACAGTACATTGTATGGTGTCACTACTGGAATGAGTCCTAATATACCGGCAATATCTTGAAGAGTTTTGGCTTACAAGAACAGTGAAAGCCTTGAGATAAATCGGGTCCTTTATAAAATACCTTTATAATAAAATACAGTTATTTTCTTAGGCATTATTAATGTTGCATTTTCAGTGGACCAAATCAAATGCTCTTATCAGCCATATATTGCAAAATTAAGTTACTTTCGAAGGAAAAGATTCTGTAATTGTAAATGCATTTTAAAATTGGCCCTTTTAGTCTGAGATTATGAATTGATATTGTTCCAAATTAATGGTGGAAAGTTGATGAAGGTTACTGAAATGTCATATTCTAAAAGATGGCGCAGCTCTGCTGTTGAAACACAGTCTACAGAAAAGTCTTTCTTGGATATTGTCAGGTAATTGTACCTAATCATGCTGACACAGCTGCTAAAATAAGTGTGGATGAGGGACAATATGCCTCTGGTACAAATTAATATCTTTTTTCAAACCTCTATCAACTTCCAGATAGCACAAAAAGAAAGGAATAATCAAATGAATTAGCATATCTGTAGTTTTAATTGTGGCAAAGTTCTTAAAGGCACCAATTGGCTTCAGCAATTCCTGCTGGAACAGCACACATTAACTTTGGATGATGACAGGGATATTCAGCAACAACTGTGATAATCATGAGCTGAATAATCTATTGAAACAATCATTGAATAATGGCCATTTTGGAGGTGCAGTGGAAGAATAAATATTAGGGATCAATAAACCCTCTGCCATTCCTTCCAATGTTAATATCATTGATTAAATAGGGAATGAATGACATGCAAGATTGATCACCTGGAAATCTACGTGGCAGACCTCATCAATGTTTAGCACCATAAACCATGAGAGCAAGGTTCAAACACTGAACACTGTAATGCTGTCTTGATATCATTTCCATTTATTTCTTAGGCTCACAATATAATTATATACTTGGTGAGGCAGTTTAATTCCATTCTTGCTCCAGTGTCTTTGCTGCCAATAGGCATCATTGTTCCTCGCCATGAAATTTGGGTTTGAAGAAGTTACTGATTCCAAATGTTTTCATGCCTGAGAACAGGTCACAAAGTAAAGATAATGACCTATGCTTTGTAGTCCCATCCTGTTATTTTTCTGGCTGATGTGGGGTGATAAGGGCTGGAAGTGCAATCATGAGCACATTCTGTGATGTTCCCACCTCCTGCACTTGCCCTCTCACCAATTCTTTCCCAGGTCAGTTCCAGTGTTATAAAATTTGTGGGCGGACATAAGCATAATGTGATTGTTTCAGCTTCCATGTTATTCTCACATTTGACCAGTTCAAATGCTCGATGCAGGGCCTGCATGTGTGGGCCCTGGTTTGAGATGCTCAAAGGTTGACAGAGGGATGAAAAAATATTTTCACTACCAATGATCAGTGCTAGGGCTCTCCAAGATTCCACATGACACATTTCCAAAAGAGGCAAAGAAAGTTTCCCATTTCCTTCCCCCCTCACCAGCAGCTCTAAGCCTGCTAACAAACTGGTACAGCAGCATGGCCTACCACAATTAATCCCATCCTAATTACAGCAATACACCCCATTAGAGGACCAGGAGGCTTCAGTTGCACGCATCACTAAGGTGGGCAGGAGTGTGGCCCAACCTGTCAGAGATGTACCACAATCACCAAGGCTAGGCCAATCAAAACTGTCTGTGCAGATGGATTAGTGATTACGGCATAAGCAGTGCAAGATTACTGAGTGATAATCTAGAGCTGCTTCACAGAAACTCTCATACGAAATTTGGTTTAAACTCATTCTCGGATATGTGAATGCTACTGGCAAGAACGGAATTTATTGCTCATCCTTAGTTATTTACGAGAAGCTGGTGGCAGATAAATGTAAATAATAGTAGTAAAATCATTTAATTTGAATATAGGATAATCTCGGTGAGAATTTCTCTGCTCCTCTCACCCATTCTAATCTGTCTCTCTCTGAATTTACTGCACTCCGTTCTCTCAGGTCCAACCCTAATATTGTCATCAAACCCGCTGACAAGGGTGGTGCTGTTGTTGTCTGGCGCACTGACCTCTACCTCGCGGAGGCTGAGCTTCAACTCGCAGACACTTCCTCCTACCTCTCCCTGGACCACGACCCCACCACTGAACATCAAGCCATTGTTTCCAGGACTGTCACTGACCTCATCTCCTCTGGAGATCTTCCTCCCACAGCTTCCAACCTGATAGTTGCCCAACCTCTTCTACCTCCTACCCAAAATCCACAAACAGGACTGTCCCGGTAGTCCGATCGTGTCAGCCTGTTCCTGCCCCACGGAACTCATTTCTCATTATCTTGACTCCCTTCTCTCTCCCCTTGTCCAGTCTCTTCCCACCTACATCCGTGATTTCTCTGACACCTGACATTACATCAACAATTTCCAGTTCCCTGCCCCCAACCGCCTCCTCTTCACCATGGACATCCAATCCCTCTACACCTCCAACCCCCACCAGGATGGTCTGAGGGCCCTTAGCTTCTTCCTCGAACAGAGGCCCGGACAATCCCCATCTACCACTAATCTCCTCCGTCTGGCTGACCTTGTTCTCATGCTGAACAATTTCTCCTTTAACTCCTCTCACTTCCTCCAAATAAAAGGTGTGGCTATGGTTACCCGCATGGGCCCCAGCTATGCCTGTCTCTTTATGGGGTATGTGGAACATTCCTTGTTCCAGTTCTACTCTGGCCCCTTCCCACAACTCTTTCTCCAGTACATCAATGATTACTTCGGTGCTGCTTCATGCTCTCGTCGGGACCTGGAAAAATTTATTAATTTTGCTTCCAATCTCCACCCCTCCATCATTTTCACATGGTCCATCTCTGACACTTCCCTTCCCTTCCTTGACCTCTCTGTCTCAATCTCTGGTGATAGACTGTCCACCAATATCCATTACAAGCCTACCGACTCCCACAGCTACCTCAGCTACGACTCCTCACACCCTGCTTCCTGTAAGGACTCCATCCAATTCTCTCAGTTCCTTCGCCTCCGTCGCATCTGTTCTGATGATACTACCTTCAAAAACAGTTTCCCTGACATGTGCTCCTTCTTCCTTAATCGAGGTTTTCCACCCACGGTCGTTGACAGGGCCCTCAACCGTGTCCAGCCCATCTCCCGCCCTCACGCCTTCTCCTTCCTCCCAGAAACATGATAGGGTCCTCCTTGTCCTCACTTACCACCCCACCAGCCTCTGCATTCAAAGGATCATCCTCCGCCATTTCCGCCAACTCCAGCATGATGCCACCACCAAACACATCTTCCCTTCACCCCCCTGGCGAAATTCCATAGGGATCGTTCCCTCCAGGACACCCTGGTCCACTCCTCCATCAACCCCTACTCCTCAACCCCCACCTATGGCGCTTCCCCATGCAAATGCAAAAGATGCAACATCTGCCCCTTCACTTCCTCTCTCCTCACCGTCCAAGGGCCCAAACACTCCTTTCAAGTGAAGCAGCATTTCACTTGCATTTCCCCCAACTTAGTCAACTGCATTCGTTGCTCCCAATGCAGTCTCCTCGACATTGGAGAGACCAAACGCAAACTGGGCGACCGCTTTGCAGAACACCTGCGGTCTGTCCGCAAGAATGACCCAAACCTCCCTGTCGCTTGCCATTTTAACACTCCACCCTGCTCTCTTGCCCACATGTCTGTCCTTGGCTTGCTGCATTGTTCCAGTGAAGCCCAACGTAAACTGGAGGAACAGCACCTCATCTTCCGACTAGGCACTTTACAGCCTTCCGGACTGAATATTGAATTCAACAACTTTAGATCTTGAACTCCCTCCGCATCCCCACCCCCTTTCTGTTTCTTCCCCCTCCCTTTTGTTTTTTCCAATAATTTATATAGATTTTTCTTTTCCCATCTATTTCTATTATTTTTAAATCTATACCTTTTATGCCCTGTTAGTCTTTCCACCCTACCCCCACTAGAGCTGTACCTCGTGTGTCCTGCCATCTATTCTTAATTAGCACATTCATTTAGATAATATCACCACCTTCAACACCTCTTTGTTCTTTTGTCTGTGACATCTTTTGATTATCTGCTCCTATCACTGCTTGCTTGTCCCTACAACCACACCACCCCTCTCCACTTCTCTCCCCCCACCCCCCTCCCCCCACCTTAAACCAGCTTATATTTCACCCCTCTCCTAATATTACTCAGTTCTGTTGAAGGGTCATTAGGACTCGAAACGTCAACTTTTTTCTTCTCCGCTGATGCTGCCAGACCTGCTGAGTTTTTCCAGGTAATTCTGTTTTTGTTTTGGATTTCCAGCATCCTCAGTTTTTTGTTTTTATCCCTTTATAAGTGGTCTAAGGAAAAGGCGTTCAGCTTGTAAATAATTTGTGCTCAGACCGTAAAGTTGAATGGCTGTGCTTGTATTTTAGGTACTAACGTTATGTATTTTACCATGACCTAATCAAAATTTATTAGGATGTGGCACTCAAACGTGGGCTAATTGATACAGTAATCTATGACCATAGATGCTTCCGGTACTTCAGTAAGACTTTAAGCTTTGAAAGACATTCTCAATCAGTCAATCTGAGATTGTAAGATAAATAGAGTTCTTTAACTGTGCAATCAGTGTAAAACCAATTGCGGCCTAGCAGATCATGCATCAACTGATAGGAGAGTTTTTACAGCTGATTCAAAGAACTTGGTTCAACGTTCCCACACAAATACACTTTGATGAGCAGATTTTGCAGATGAAGGTAATGTGCACATGCAGTACTTCCTCAAATTTCTGAGACCTCACAGAAGGCCTTCATGGAAATAATGTTCCTTTATTAATTATTTGAACTGTAATTTTTTGCCAAGAGAATTAATTTTAAATTACATAATGACCACCAAAGGAGTACTCTTTCCATCAAATAATTCACCGAATCTCCCAGGGTATTTTGCTTCCAACAGCTTCTCAGCTTGATTTTTATCGTTGTGCTTAACAAAGTGAAAGAAAGAGTCCAGTGCTGAAAGCAAATGAATTCATGTTGCTACCATGATTATTATCGGACATACTATGGCTATCTTGAAGAAGTGCTGTTGATAACTATGAGGAATAGGGCTGTATTACAGGACAGTTCTGTCAGAGCCTTCAAGCGTATCATGTCTGATGAAAGTTGCACAATTCGTTAGAGATTTTTGAGGATGGAGCCACTGATGGAGAAGAGGGGCGGGGTGCCTGCCTACAGCAATGCCAGAGTAAGAATCCAGTTGTAAACCTTTTGCAGCCATGAAAATCTAGGTGGGGTGGATGTCACATGCAGAGAAAAACTCCTGCTATGACACATCAAAGTGCCTTAACCTCCTCAATCCCATATATCAGGCCATCTTCAATAATGCATCTCTGCAAATTTTTCAATTTCTCACATCAGATATTAATATGATTTCTCTCAATCGATGGATATGTAGATGAGAGCAAGTTAATATGAGCCAGTGTCAAATGGGAGTGAATATTATAAGATTCTCCAATCCATGGAGTTCTAAATATGTAGAAAATACTCTAGTAATATTATGTTACCTTCATAAAACAATTGGAAGTGCAATTGATTAAGACTGGGATTCATGCTAAGTGGATGTATAGATGATCTAATCATCAATGGAACACTATTACCTACATCCTAGCTCAGTGAATTCCTAAACTGTAGTTGAGCAGGACATTCATACCCGTTTGATATCAACTGAGTTTCTAGGCTCAGGCTGAATAAAATATTTAGGGGCGATCTCTGGCATCACAACCACCTCCAACTCAGAACCCATCTGTTGAAAGTGCAAAACTTAACATGTTTCTCTCATTTTAAAGGGCCACACTAACTTAAAGGGCTGGGATCAGAGCAAAATAGATTTGTAGTAGAGGCAGGACACCTTTAAAAATGCACACATTACTATGCATGGGATGGGTGGAAGCAGCACTTTACAAGGAATGTGTACATTTACATCCATAAGGCCATATCCTTACAGTAAACAAATATCAACCTCTAGTAATTATAGTTTTATGGAACATAGGACTATAACTTTAAGAATAATCCTGAGTTGTAAGATCACATGATCTGTGTAAACCAATGGTTAGCATTGCAGGGAACCTCTAGGTAGGGATTTCTTCTTTCGTTAAAGAGATTGAAACACGTATGTAGTTGCTGCTGCTGCCTTCTAAATAAAGTTAAATGTGTCCAACAAGAAAAGTTGCCTGGAAAATCAACTCTATAATAAGCTGGCTATGAGGATAAGTCAGATCCGATACTATTCCTCGCCCAGCAGTTGTGAGTATTTAAGATAATTAAAAAGAAAAAGAAGATACACACATCCGAGATGCCACAGTTTGGCAGAATTGATCCTTTGAACCAACCACAGATGACTAGTCTCAATATATAGGAGGAAAAGAGGAGAGTGATTCTCCTGAATATTTGTGGGAGCAAGACCAACAGTTTAATTCGTAGCTTGATGGCCTCCAGTGCCACTGATCTGAAGACCTTCCGTGAATTAGCAGACCTCGTTAAGGGACATTTCCAACCCAAGCCCTCAATCACAATGCAGAGTTTCAGATTCAATTCACGGAATAGAGCCCTGGGGGAGACCATTGCTACCAAATGGCGAAATTAATTCAACTAACAGAACATTGTGATTTTGGTGAAACCCTGAATGACATGCTTAGGGATCGTTTGGTCTGTGGCGTGCAAGAGGATGTTATTCAGCGAAGATTGCTGGTTGAAGTGGATCTTGATTTTAGGAAAGCATTAGAAATAGCGCTGGTGATGGTAAGTGCTGTAAGGGATTCACAAGTGATTCAAGGGACACAAAATGGCACCGTTCTCCTAGTTGGGCAGGAACAGTCAGCCAAAAGTGGCGCGAAAAGCCGGGACTCCACCGCGAAGCAGGAAACAGCCCCCGCCAACTGAAAATTTAGGAAGAAACAGCTTAGCAGTAAAGTCAAAAACTAATTTTTATCAACGTGGAAACAATCATAATCCTAACAATTTAAAAAGGCAATTTAAAAAGGTAGAGTGTTACTTTTGTCACCGACGTGGACACATATTGAAACATTGCCAAGCAAGATTTAAACAGACTTCCAGGCAACAATGAAATGTATAGTGTAGAGAGCCAGAAGCAACCAATTCTGACACTTATTCAACATGAAAGTTTGTAAGGCAAAGCCAGTTATTGTCACAGTGCAAGTGAATGGCAAACCATTAAAAATGGAAGTAGATATGGGTGCTTCTAACACTGTAAAGGAGAACACAATCTCAGGTATTTAAATAAAAGGTGCTCAACAATTAGATATGGAACAAACATTTGCCAAGTTGAAAGCGTACACAGGCGAAGAAAGCCGGGTAGAAAAGGTATCACCAGAGTAACTGTGCACTTTAGACACCAATCAGCCCAGCTACCAGTGATGGTGGTAGAAGGTGAAGGACCAAACCTTCTTGGTTGCCATTGGTTGAAAGAGATTAAATTAAACTGGTCCAAAACTTCCCAGTTGTGAACACCATCTTCAAGGATGAACTGTGAAAATTCCAAGGCCTACAGGCCAAGATTAACTTGGACCCAGAAGCAACCCCTCGCTTCTTGAAATCAAGACCAGTGCCATACACCCTGAGAGAGAAGGTTGATGCTGAGCTGAACCGGCTAGAGAGGCTGGGTGTCATAAAAGCGGTTCAGTTCTGATTGGGCAGCACCCATAGTCCCTATCCTTAAACCAGACCAGACCATCTGGGTCTGTGGGGACTATAAACTGACAGTAAACAAAGCAGCCAAACTGGACAGATACCCTATTCCCAACATTGAAGATCTCTATGCCAAACTAGCAGGAGGGATGACGCTTACAAAGCTTGACATGAGTCACGCATATCAACAACTGGAGCTGGGTGATGCTTCCCGAGAATTTGTGACCATAAATACCCACAAAGGGTTATATCAATATACACGCCTGCCTTTCAGTGTTTCCTCAGCCTGTGCCATTTTATCAGAGGACGATGGAGAGCTTGCCACATGGACTATCTCAGGTTGTGGTCTACCTGGAGGGTGTGCTGATAACTGGGTTCACAGAAAAAGAACACTTGGCTAATCTAGAGGAAGTCCTGAAACAATTTTTAGAAGCAGAAGAGTGCCTAAAGGAGGAAAAATGCACTTTTCAGGCAAAATAAGTCATTTATTTGGGCCACCGGGTAGATACCCAAGAATTACACCCTGTTGATGAGATGGTTAAAGCAATCAGAGAGGCACCTGCACTTAAGAATATCTCTGAAATTAAATCATTTTTAGGGATGGTAATTTTTTATGGCTAATTTCTACCAAATTTATCAACAGTTTTAACCCCCTCTACATTCACTGCTAAAGAAAAACCCGCATTGGGTTTAGGAATCACCCCAAGAAGAAGCTTTCATGTAATTAAAACTGCTCTTGCACTCTTCAAATTTGTTAGTGTAATATGACCAAACAAAGGAATTGGAGCTAATCTGCGATGGAGTGGGAGTGGTACTATCTCACAAGATGGATGATGGTATAGAGAGGCCATAGCTGAAAAAGTATATTCTCGGGTCAAAAAAGGTCTTTCGATTATTGTTAGTGTAAAAAAATTCCACCAATATGTGCATGGGTGACATTTCACGATAGAATCAGACCACAAACCACTTTTGGGTCTGTTTGGCAAGGAAAAGGCTATACCTCCATAACTTCTGCACGAATACAAAGTTTAGCCCTAATTTTGGCAGCATATGAATACAGCTTTGTGCTTAGACCAGGGATTCATATAGCAAATGCCGATGCCCTAAGTCGCCTTCCTTTGCAAGAGAACAATGACCATGTCCCGATTCCCTAAGAGCTCGTGTTAGTGATGAATTTCCTGGATTCCTCACCAGCCTGTGCCAGGCAGATAAGAAATTGGATGAGTCGTGATTCAGTCCTGTCTTGAGTGAGAGACCAAGCGTTACATGGTTGGTCCCAGGAACCAGTCTCTAATGAAGTGAAACCATTTTGCGATCAAAGACATGAGATGAGCAGTCAGGATGATATTCTATTATGGGGTGCACAAGTAGTAGTTCCTTCACAAGGAAGGGAACCACTCTTAGTAGAGCGACACTGTGCCCATCCCAGGAATGAAGACTATAGTGCAAAATTATCTTTGGTGGCCTGGGATGGACGGCGATATTGAAAATGTGGTAAAACACTGTGTGCAATGTCAACAGCTACAAAAGTTGCCAGTGGCAGCCTCATTACACCCATGGGAGTGGCCTGGCAGACCCTGGTTGTGACTGCACATTGACTATGTCGGTCATTTCCTTGGAACCACGTTACTACTGATTATAGATGCTCAAAGTATTTAGATGTTTATGAGGTAAAGTCGCCAATGGCAGACACTATTATAGAAAAACTTCACCAGAGCTTCGCCATCCATGGATTGCCAAGGGTAAACATCTCAGATAATGGTACTCCATTTATAAGCACTGAGTTTCAACAATTTATCAGCCTCAATGGTATCAATCACATGAAGACTGCACCGTACCATCCGTCATCTAATGGACTGGTGGAAAGAGCAGTACAAACTTTTAAGGCGGGAATGAAGAAGTTAGCAGGTGAATTGTTAGAAACTAAAGTTGCACATTTCCTATTTCACTACAGAACAACCCCACACATTCTGACAGGAGCAACATCTGCTGAATTACTGATGAGGCACCATCTTCAAACCAGACTAAGCCTGATATTTCCCAATTTGGAGGGGAAGGCGGAGAAAAGTCAAGGGAACCAAAAAGCGACTCATGATTTGCATAGTCATGAGCAACAACTTACTGTTGGAGAAGCAGTATATATAAGGAATTATGGTGGAGGACCGAAGTGGTTACCTGGTAAAGTAAGTGGTTACCTGGTAAAGTAAGCTCTGTGATCGGACCATTGTTGTAAAGTGGAAGTGGAAGGCCAGATCACCTGTAAGCATGTGGATTATTTAAGAAAAAAAGGAGATAGCGCAACAAAATGATGTTCAACCTGTAACCAATGCTGAGGTTCCTGTTGAAGTTTCACAACCAAGGACAGGCATGCCCGATGTCTTTGTCAGAGTGGAAGACACTCAACTGCATGTGCCTAATGAGGCACCTGATTTTAATGTGGTTCCAGAGAATGTGTTTCCTGCAAAAGGATCTGAAGTCGTGGAACTGCGATGTTCCACATGGATCAGAAAACCACCTGAAAGACTGAATTTGTAATTTCATGACCTATGTAAGTATTGTAATGTCATGAGATAAGTATCCTTGTAAATACTACATGTAGACAAAAGTTAAAGGGGCAGGTAGTAGTAATTATAGTTTTGGGAAATATAGGACTGTAGCTTTAAGAATAACGCTGTGTTGTAAGATCACATGACCTGTGTGAACCAATGGGTTAGCAGCACGGGGAACCTCCAGGTAGGGATTTCCTTCTTTAGTTATAGAGTTCGATACACACATGTAGTTGCTGCTGCTGCGGCCTTGTAAATAAAGTTCAATGTTTCCACCAAGAAACACAACCCTTCCAGAATCTGAGATTGCCTGAGGAGACTTCCTAAGACCGAGATCCTGAGTTTTAAATCTATAGTGGACCTGGGGGGGGAAAAAAAAATCACAATGCTTAATGTTTTGAAGTTTTACACAGACTGAGTCACTTCTCTTTAACTACATAAATTGCATTGGGTTCTGAGTGCAAAGTGTTTGTAATCTATTGGGAAGAATGAGTTACATGGATCAACTGGTCCATTCTAGTATATTTTTCTATGTTCTTAAGGAAGGAAGGGTTGATAACAAATATGTATTCCTACCTAAATATTTTGCAAACATAAAAATTGGGACAAATGTCCCTTTTGCTGAGGAACTCATGTCCCTGAAAGGAGGATTTTTTACCTTTGAAGTCAGGGACAGCAATGCAAGGTAAGCAAATAGACTGAAAGTCATATTGATGAAGATATTATACTCTGGCTTGACTTTCACCAGTTGGGTCATTATACTTAATGCTCAATTCTGATACAGAAGTCCTAAGTAGGCAGTGATCATGTTAAATGGTTTCTCTGTATAAGGCAAACCTGAACCATTCCACATGTAACACGTACTTCTGGATGTGGGAGAGTTTGCACGTGTATATGAATGTCCTAGCCTATATTCATATGTTTATTATGGTGCATTGTTATCAGGAACTTCTGTTGGCTAACTCCTAGTCAATCGCAAAGAGCTGGCTTATAATTTTGATTACACTAAAATTAATTTTGTTCCAAAAATGTGGATTGGTTCTGTGTTTACATGCAGGTACATTTTGGTCTGCAATAGAAATTCCTAATGCTGATGCACTTTTAAAAAGTGAACCAGTTTGAAAAATCGTGCAAATCCATACTAACCAGTGAGTTACTTGATCTCAGCCATAGAGCAGAGGAAGGGGTTGCTATAGCTATTTTCAACATTGAAAGGCTGGACAAAGAAATGACCAAGATTCCCATTGTTGATCCTTGTTCAGTGATCCCTGCTGGCTAGTGTATATGGATGAGGACAAGATCAGCTTGCGCTGTGGTGTACCACACAATGAAATAGTCTAGCAATATTCTTGGGCAGAATTTTTCAGTCGGCATGTGGGGGCAGGCCTGACATGTAAAATGATGCACGATGACTTCAGGCGTGCATCCCGATGCCATTGTGCAGTCCCACAATATTTCGTTTAGCCGATATGTAAACGGCCTATTAAGGCCATTAAAAAAGCAATTCGTGTAATTAGTAACACTGTCCACCCAACCTGAAGGTTGGCGGGCAGGCGAAAAGCCCAAGCGGCCTTTGCATTTTTTAGGAAACATCCCCGAGCAGGATGAGGTTTCCTAAAGCTTTTATTAAATAAATAAAAAAAGTTTTCATAAAAGTAAAACATGCCACATCTCATGTGACACAGTCACATGAGGGGACATGTTTAAATAAATTTTCGAATCATTTATTTAATTATTTTAATATCCATTCAATTTCCCTCAGGTAGACTGAAGTGCTGTTTCGCACCATACGTGAAAAAGAATGCTGGTGCCGACTCTCCCCTCTCCCCCTGCCCACACAGGTGCTACTGGTTGCATAGTACCCTGGGTGGGCCTTAATTGGCCCGCCTGCGTAATATGGCGGTGCGGAGCTGATCGCAGGCGGCGATCGGTTCTGCGCCCAATCCTGCTGAGCCCGCCCGCCATTTGAAAAATTCTGGCCCATGGGTAGAATTGCCGCAGGAGTTCCCCACTCTTCGACCATAACATTAACCATAAATGGGTGTTTACCCTGTTTCTTCAGGTTTTTCCAGTGACCTTTCGCTGAAGCTATGCCGGATGATCAGAAGAATACCTGACAAAATTTTATGCTTGTCTCATACACGACGAATGACCATTTGGGCAAGTTACAAAGGATTTTCAGTGTCTGGGAAACTAATACCAGCAAGAGAAACAGCTGTGTCCAATCCTTTATTGTCAGACCACACCTGATGAGTCCACATTCTTTATTGTCTGGGTCCTGTTTTAGGTAAGTCCCTTCTCAATTTACCAATTAAGTGATAATGCTACTTATATTTACATTTTATCAAGTCATTGCTTTCTAAAATCAGATTCCCAAATACAGTGTAGTTCACTAACACTTTTTTGAAATGCTTCTCATTACATGTGAAGAAGCTTTTCTAAGAAAGGATATAACACGAAAAGATGTCACCATAGTTAAACTCTTACTGCACAAAACTGTTAACCAGTGACTGATCTGAGGTACTGTACCTTGCAGGGATCTACTGACAGCTGGTGGACCTGCTGAATGTTTCCAACATTTTCATTCACTGCTTTCATTAACACAGGGGAGTTGGGTTGCTGTTTGCATTAATTATTGCAATAGTATTGAAATGACTATCTTCTTCATTTGTTTATCATTTTATTTCCTTTTCTGCAGAGCATACATCATGATGCCAATAGCTTATACTCCCACATTGGCACACCAGAGTGTCCGGCCTCCCATTTTTGAATTTGGCCTATTTCAAAGCAGTGACACACCAGTGTTTAAATTAAAAACAGTGAAGCATGGAGGTAATTTTGATGTCGATATCACAGGACTTGATGTTAACTGGAAAAAAAACCCATTAAAGTTGAGCCTTGGAGCTGTTATAATCCACAGGTTGTACCAGGGATTTATATGTTTTAGTTATGATCCTGGATTAGACCCTCAAGATTTCGGTGAGATCTGGTAAGGGACCAATAACAGCTTGCTTAAAGACAAAGTTTGAAATTCAAGACATTTGCTAAGAGAATAAAGCCACAAGATTCCATGGGTTTTGACCAAGCAAAAACAAACTTTACTATGAAAGTTCAGAAAGATAAAAATTTACAATATCTATCTTATACTTTAACATTCAGGGTATATGCTGGTATTAAATTTCAAAATAAGGGGCAAGCCATTTAGGACCAAGATGAGGAGAAATTTCTTTACTCAGAGGGTTGTGAATCTTTGGAATTCTCTCTCCCAGAGGGCCAGGGAAGCTCAATCATTGATTATGTTTAAGGTTGATAGATTTCTGATGAATAATAATGTAAAGGATTATGGGGATAGTGTGGGTAAAAGGCATTGAAGTGTTCAGTCAGCCATGATCGTACTGAATGGCGGAGTAGGCTTGACTGGATGAATGGCCTTCACCTGTCCCTATGTTCCTATGATGTTGCAGAGGGGCAGCATGTAGATGGGAAATTGGAAGGGAACAAGCCTTGGTGGACACCAGATGCAAAGGTGTGGGAATCGGAGAGAAACCATTATGAGTAATTCCCTGGCTACAATTAGGTAGCTAAGTATGGAACCAAATGAGAGCAGTGCTACCTAGCTGGATAACATTGGAAAGGATGGTATGGTCAACCATGTCAAAAGGCTGTAGATAGGTCAAGAAGGAAAAGTTTACATTTGTCAGAGTCACATATTATTTACATCGCAAATTACATCCTAAGAGCTGTTTTGGTACTATAGAAAGGGCAGAAACTTGAACAGGAGGATTCAAACATGGAGCTGCAGGAAAGATAAGAACCAATTTGGGAAGTAACAATATGTTCAAGGACTTTGGAGAAGAAAGGTAGGTTGGATGTGGAATGGTGGTTTGCAAGGATGGAAGGATCAAGGGCTGGTATTGTGAGGACAGAGGTGATGACAGTAGATTTAAAAGGAGAGAGCGACAACACCAGAGGAGGAAGTTACAATACCGACTAACATGGGGGCGAGGAGGGGAAATTGGATAATCAGCAGTTTAGTGGGGAGGGAACAGGAGGTGGGTTCCATGGACAATATGAGAGCAGAGAGGGAATGGGGGGAAGTGGGAGAGAAACTAGAGAAAGCTGCAAGCTCAGAGTTCGGGCAAGGAGCAGCATTAAAGGAAGTTTGGCCAAATGGACTAGCGGAAGAGAGGAACATGGCAGAGGCAGCTGATTAGATTGTCTTAATCTTGGAGAAGTCCATGAGCTCTTCATATTTGCTGTTGGAAGTGAGGGGTGGAGAGGACATTGAAGAGGGATTTCAGAAGATGATCTGCAATTGAGAAAAGCAGCCAGGAGATATCTTTGCATTCCAGATGATCTTGGAATAAGCAGTTTTAACAGATGAGAGTAGGACCTGTTAGTGATTTAAGTGGTCTAGCCTGATCTGGCTTGCATCTTACCTGCACCTACCCTGTCTATTCCTTTAAGTATTTTGTAGGTTTCAATGAGATCACCTCTTATTCTTCAAAACTCCAGAAATACACACCTAGTTTTCCCAATCTCTCTTCATAAGACAGTCCTGCCATTCCTGGAACAAGTCTGATGAACCTTTGTTGCACTCCCTCTATGGCAATAGCATCCTTTCTGAGGTAAGGGGACCAAAACTGCATACAATAATTCAGATGCGGTCCAACCAAGCTTCTATACAATTGGAGCAAGACTTCACTACTTCTGTACTCAAATCCTCTTGCGATAAAGACTAATGTTCCTTTAGCCTTCCTAATTGCCTGTTGTACCTGCATGTTAGCTTTCAGTGACTTATGGACAAGAACATCGAGGTCCTTTTGTAAATTTACACTTTCTAATCTCTTACCATTTAGGAAATACTCTGCACATCTGTTCCTTCTACCAAAATGGCTAACCTCACCTTTTTTTCACATTATATTCCATCCGTCATGTTCTTGCCCACTCACTAAGTCTGTCCAAAACCTCCTGTAGCTGCTTTACATCTTCCTCACAACACACATTCCTGCCTAGCTTTGTATCATCCGCGAACTTGGAAATATTACAGTTAGCCCCAGTTTGTTGATATAAATATACACACACATATATTCCTACTTTCTGTTTTCTGCCTGTTAACCAATCATTAATCCATGCCAGTATATTGCCTTCTATCCCATGTGCTTTTATTTTGCTAATCAACCTCCTGTAGGGGACTTTATCAAAAGCCTTCTGAAAATACAAGTATACTCAACAGGAAATATACAGGAGATCTTCCAGATTTCGAGATCTAAGGGACTAGGGAGAATGAGGAGTTGAAGGACATTATTATAAGTAAGAAGGTTGTATTGGCAAAATTAATGGGACTGAAAATTGGAAAGTCCCCGGGACCTGATATTCTGCATCCCAGAGTGTGGAAAGAGGTTGCTATAGAGAAAGTGGTTGCATTGGTGATCATTTTCCAAAATTCTATAGATTCTGGAACGGTTCCTTAAGATTGGAAGGTAACAAATGTCACCCCATTATTTAAGAAGGGAAGGCGAGAGTAACCAGGGAGCTACAGACCTGTTAGCCTTACATCAGTAGTAGGGAAATAGCTAGAATTTATTATAAAGGATGTGATAAATGGATATTTGGGTAATCATGATCTGATTGGGCATAGTCAGCATAGATTTGCAAATGGGAAAACATGTTTGACGAACTTGGAGTTTTTGAGGATGTTATGAACAAAATTGATAAAGGAGAGTCGATGAAAGTAGTATGGAACCATAGAAAAGTTACAGCACAGAAGGAGGCCATTTGGCCCATCTTGTCCATGCCAGCCTGAGGACACCCAGGTGCCCTTTCTAATCCCACCTTCCTGCACCCGGCTTAGTTAACTTGACTAAGAGAAAAGAGTTAAGCCCTCTACAGTTGATAAACTTTAACCATAAAACAATTGAATGGGGAAGCATATGCAGCATACAATATCAGACAAATTTATTTGCAAAATGATGTATTTTTTGAACAAATATAATGGGCAGAATCATCCCAGATTTGCATTAAGTGTTTTAATAGGTGGGAAATTGAACCTTTTACCCATTGGCCACAATGGCACATTTTCACATCATATCATCCCAATCCCACCTCACTAATCATGCATTCCTGGGAAACACGCCATTTCGATGGCAGACAGGCTCTCATTTGCCAGCCACGCCATCACCTCGCCGTTGCCTCATGCTGGGTGCCATATTTAAAGTGCAGCCACACACACACCTCTCAGCGCTTCCAGCCCAGGACTGCTACAAAGAAGATGTGGCCCCAAAAGGCAAGAAGGCTGAAACTTCCCATTCATTCAGTGATGCATGCCTGGAATGCCTTTTGGAGGCTGTGAAGGCCCACCATGAGGGGCAGCAACATTATCACTCTGGCTTGGTAGGCGTTGACAATAGTGATCTGTGCCAATGCTGCACAGAAGAGGTTGTCCATCCAATGCAGGAAGAGGATGAATGATCCTAATCTGTGCCGCCAGGGAAAACAACCATCTCATCACTCTAAACTCACATATTCAAGCTCATCACACATTCACTGGCATCTCACTCACTGCCAGCTCAAGGACGTCACCACTCACTATCTCACACACACCCTCACATTTCCATCTGGCCTCATCTCCTCTGGAGACTGCCTCCTCAGCCTTCACCATCTTGAGGCCACTTGCGCAGATCAACTTGTGCTGTCACACACACCCTGTGAGCACCCCCAAAAGTGATGTGGTGCTGCCTACAAAGCCTGGTGCTGATGACCGAGAGTGATGTCAGAAGCAAGTTAGGCAAATAAACCTCGAAATTCCGAGGGAAGAGCAGCCTGCCTGATACATGTCACTTATGCACAGTTGTGAAACAGATCAACATGTGCTCAGACGATCCAGCATAGGGGGCGATGGGGCAGATGATTCCGGTGAGCTGGGCTTATAATGTTGTGCAGATGTATTCCAATGAAGTTCCCAATGTCCGACAGGAGGAAACACGGTCCACCATTGATGGGCAGAGTGGACAACTGCAAACTGGTTTCATGACGTCATGAAACCCATTTTTGGCCTTCTCAGCATATTGTCCGTTCACGCAACCAAACACACCAGCCACTAATGGGCATGGAAAATTCTGCCCAATTTATGATGGATCCTGAAGCAAAATTTGCCTGATATCATTTCTTGTTCAATATATTACATTAATTTTATATTTAATAAAATGGAACCAATAAAACAAGACCGGTACCCTTTCAGACAAGTCATGGACAATAATGGTGGCTATTATTTGTATTTACTTCTTTCGAATATGTTCTTCCTTGCGGTTTCAAATATAACAGTGCAAAAGGGTTGGAATAGTCAGTGACTTTGTCCAGTCAATTACTGCGCCATGTAAGATATTAAGGGGAATTGATCATTTCTCTCTAATTATCCTATTTCCACTGTTGAAGGGTTTAGGGCTGGGGGCATTTTCTAAAACTTAGAGCCAGGCTTTTCAGGAATGAAGTTAGGAAACACCTTTTCATGCAAAGGGTGGTAGAAGTTTGGAACTCTTTCCACGTACATCAACTGATGCTTGGCCAATTGTTAATTTTAAATCTAAGATTGATAGATTTTTGTTAATCAAAGTAAGAAAGAATGTGGGGCCAAGACAGATAAACGGAGATAGATGACAGAAGCCATGACCTCATGGAACAAGCTTGAGAGGTTAAATGGCCATCATATTCCTATAAAGACAAGTCTTGAATATTAAGTTGACAGATCTTAATCAGAGCTTGAGAAGGATGCTATGATTAGCTGTGGGATAGGAAAGGGACAAATTAGCCAAGTTCCTGATGATGATCCATCCAGCAACTACTGCTGAAAGGAGACAAGTGTGGAGAATGAATGAGGACATGAAGGGGATTTACCTTCTGCACTTGAATAGCCTGCCAACACATAAAACTTACAGTTAAATAATGGTTTAATGGGCAAGTCACTGAAGGGAGCCCAGTATCCGTCAAAAAAAAAATCCAACTCATCAAGGAATCAACATTTACAGAAGAGCAGAAAAAGGATCCATTACTGACTACACTGTGAATATATTTCAGGTAGATTATGAAAGTACATGGCATTGAATATTGAAGGGAGTTGGCCGTTATGAATCAAAGATATTTTTAAAAAACAGCAAACATCACCCTTTGCAACTAGATATTTTTAGTAAATTGAAAAACTATATAGCTCTTCCTCCTTCCACTCCACTGCTTATTCTGTTGAGTTAATTTGGGGTAATCTTGTAACAGGCATTTTATTAATGAACAGAAAATGCTGGAAATACCCAGGTCAGTTAGCGTCTGTAAAGAGAAAATATGGGTTATGATGTATGTCAGGGTGTGCTCAGGCTCAGGATCATAAAAATCTAATCCATTATTGGTATTAGGATTGTGAATCCAGGTTATATATTCACAAGAGGAAAAGGGTTCTACACTCAATAACTCCCTCATTTTAATCCAAGTGCCTTTCTCCCCTTTAGGCTTTAGATCTAGAATAGAAAGTGGCTATGTCTTACCTTTGATGCAATACTTTATAATAGCCTGCAAAGTCATGTAATATCTGAAAGACTTCACATCATATTAATGGAGAGAATCTTTATCCTATTAATACAATGATCATGGGTTAAAATGGACACCAATAAATAGCATCTTCATCTTGTTCTAGGTGCTTTTTCTTCTTTTATTTGTTTTGCTGTGTTGGGTATGTTGGGTCTTTTTTAATTCTTTATTCTTTCATGTTGCATTCAGATAATTGCTAGATAGCTATCCATGCCTCATTTGGACACAATGGGTGGAATTTTCCCATGCCCGTTGGCAACGGGCATGTTTGGTGGCGTGAGCAGACAATATGGTGAGAAAGTCAATCAATTTCACAACATCGTGCAACCAGTTTGCAACTGTCCACTCTGCCTGTCAATGGCGGGTCACATTTTCCACTGGTGGACATCAGGAACTTCATTGTAATACATCTGCATATGATTATAAGCCTAGCTCACTGGAACAAACCCCCCGCCCCATGCTGGATCATCCAAGCATGTCGGTGTGATTGCATGCCAACATGTTTTACAACTGTACATAAGCGACATGCACCTGGGGAGCTGCACTTCAGTCAGGACCTTGAGATTTGTTTGCCTACCTTGCTTGGGCAGCACTCAGTTATCAGCACCAGGCTTTGCACACGGCACCAAGTCACTTTTAGGGGGGCTCACGGTCAGGTCTCTACCTATCAGACCAGCCAAAAGGCAAGGGTGGCTTTTCAATGGCTGCAAGGCTAGGGCTTGCTTAGAGAAGGGGGAGAAGAGGCCACAGACAATGGAAGAGGCTGCAGAGCAAGGGCTGTACTGGGGGAGGGAGGATCCCAGGGTGCGTGTCGGGGCACAAGTTAATCTGTGCAAGTGTCTTCAAGATGGTGAGGGCAGAGGAGGAAGTCTCCAAAGAAGATGAGGCCAAATGGAGAGCTGAGGGTATATATGTGAGAATGGGTGATGATGTCCCTTGAGCTGACAATGAGTGAGATGCCAGTGAATGTGTGATGGGCTCAAGTGTGAGAGTTCAGAGTGATGAGATAGTTGCCTTACCCTGGCCGCACAGATAAGCTCTTTCATCCTCTATCTGTATTGGATGGCCAACCTCTTCTGTGCAGCATTGGCACTGATCACCACTGCCATCACCTACCAAGCCGGGGTGGTAACATAGATGCCTCTTCTGCGGCCAGAGCAGGGGTAGAGGACATCATAGTGGCCCTCCACTTCTTCCAAAAGGCGCTCGAGGGACACATCATTTAACTGAGGGGCTGCACTGAATCGGGGTTTTCAGTCTTCTTGCCTTTTGGAGCCATGTCTTCTTTGCAGCAGTCCTGGGCTGGAAGAGCTGAGAGGTGTATGCGCAGCTGCACTTTAAATGTGGCACCTGGTATGATGAAGCGGTGAGGTGACAAGTGGCGGGCAAATGAGAGCTTGCTCATAATCGAAACATCGTGTTTCCTGGGACTGAATGATTAATAAGGCTGGGTTGGGATGATACGGCATGAAAAACCACCTTTGCAGCTGGTGGGTAAGAGGTCTATTTTCCTGCCCACTATTGCACTTAGTGCAAATCTGGGACGATACCGTCCAACCTTTGCCCCTTTGACTGATGCATTATGAAATCATGTGTTACTTAATCTCCCTCACCCTCCATCTTGTCACAGACCTTCTCTTTCATTCCTTCTGCATCTCTCTCCTTCCACTGGCTTAAAACTCTTACATTTCTACCTTTCTTCAGTTCTGATGAAAGGGCGTCGACCTGAAACGTTAACTGTTTCTCTCCACAGTTGCGCCTGACCTGTTGAGCATTTGCAACATTTTACTGTTTATATGTCAGATTTCCAGCATCTGCAATATTTTGAGTTTGTACTAAAAAAGTAGCAGTTGATTCATTACTTGCCGTATTTGCTCTAATTTTTCAAGGTCTGAGACACAATTAAGTTGGACCTTTGGGACAAAACTCCATTGTGGCATTGTTTTGAAATCTCTTCCAAGTTGTAAAGCTCTGTCCAGGGCTGCAGTGCTGCCAGAGCACACTGGCCCACTGCTGCGGCACCTCCAACCAGGGCCTGGGCTCAGTGTTTTAAACAGAGTTCTCGTCATCCACGCCGAAAGCCAGAGCTTAGGACCTGACAGACTGGATATAAAAAAAATAAATTATAACTTTCAGGCTGAGAGTTCCAATTTTTTGAAGCTGGTCTGTCACGTCAATTTCACTCATTGCTGTGCTGCTACTGGGGAGGTTTGGGGTGGGTGGGGGGGGGGAGGTGGAGGGGATGACAGTGGAGGAGTTTGGGGGGGTGAGAAAGAGATTGGTGGCAGTGGGGGCACTAACATTCTTCACTTAAAATGCAAAGTTTTACTGATCTTTAGAAACTCATACATTGAGAAAAATACATAAGAAAACAACATAATAGTAGATTTAAAAATTATAGAATTAATATTGATAATCTCATAGTGAAGGCAGCCCTAGGTAGCAGCAATTATTAAATTATTGAATTTTACATTCAATTTGAGGGAGAGAAGAGTGTGTCCAAAACTAGTATTTTAAACTTAAACAAGGGCAAAGATGAGAGCATGAAAGCAGAGCTAGCTAAAGTGAGCTGCAAATGAGGTTAAGGGATAGGTCAATAGAGATGCAGGAGCAGGCATTTAAAAGGAAATTTCAGAAGGCACATAATAGATACATTTCAACAAGAAAGAGAAATTCCAAGGGGAGGACGCCCCCATCTGTGGTTAACTAAAAATCTTAAAGATAAAGCATATAATTGTACAAGGATGGGTGGCAGGTCAGAAGATTGGACGGAATAAAGGATAACAAAAAGATTAATAAAGGGGGAAAATTATAGTACGAAATAAAGCTAGAAATATAAAAATTTCTAGTGAGAGTTTCCATAGATATTTGAAAAAGAGAAGGAGTTACCAAAGTGAGCATTGGTTCAATAGAAAGTGAGTCTGGGGAATTAATAATAGAGAATAAGGAGATGGCAGATGAATTGAATAGGTATATTGCATCGGTCTTCACAATGGAGGACACAAGTAACATCCCAGAAATAGCTGTAAATCAGGAATTGGAGGGAGGGAGAACTCAGGAAATTATAGTCACCAGGGAAGTGGTTCTTAGCAAATTGTTGAAGCTGCAGGCTGACAAGTCCCTGGGTCCTGACAGACTTCATCCTAAGGTCTTCAAAAGAAGTGGCTCGTGAGATGCATTGATTTTAATTTTCCAAAATTCCCTAGATTTGGGAAAGCTTCCATTAGATTGGAAAGTTCAAAAAAGGGAGAGAGACAGAAAGCAGGAAACTACAGGCCAGTTAGTTTAACATATGTCATTGAGAAAATGTTGGAAGAATAAGATGTTATGGCAGGGCACTTAGAAAAATTCAAGGCAATTATGCAGAGTCAACATGGTTTTGTTAAAGGGAAATAAAGTTTAACCAACTTATTGGAGTTCTTTGAAGGAGTCACATGTGCTGTAGATAAAGGGGAACCAGTGGATGTATTGTACGTAAATTTCCAGAAGGCATTTGATAAGATCAAATCAAAGGTTACTGTGGAAAAGGTTACTGTTTGCCACATCAAAGGTTACTGTGGAAAATTAAATCTCATGAAGTAAGGCATAACATGTTGGCATGGATAGAAGATTGGCTAGCTAACAGATTAGGCATAAATGATTTTTTTTCTGGTTGGCAGGATGTAATGAGTGGTGTGCCACGAATACCTCAAATTTTTGCAATCTATATAAATGACTTGGATGAAGGGACCACAAATTTGCTGATGACACAAAAATAGGTAGGAAAGTAGTTGCGAAGCAGACATAAGGAGGCTACAAAGGGGCATGAGTGGCCAAAGATCTGGAAAATGGAGTATAACATGGGCAAATGTGAAATTGTCCATTTTGGCAGGAAGAATAAAAAAGTATATTTAAATGGTGAGAGGTTGCAGAGCTCTGAGATGCTGTGGGATCTGCGTGTCCGAGTGCATGAATTGCAAAAAGGCTAGTATGAAGGTACAGCAAGCAATTAGGAAAGCTAATAGAATGTTCTTGTTTGTTGCAGGGGGAATTGAATATAAGAGAAGGGTGATTATGCTTCGGTTTTATAGGACACTGGGGTGAGACCATATCTGGATTTCCTTGTACAGTATTGGTTTCCCTTTTTCAGGAAGGATGTAAATGCATTAGAAGCAGTTCAGAAAAGATTTTCTAACACCTGTACTGGGTGGGTTTTTTTATGAGGAAAGGCTGCAGAGGTTAGGCTTGTATCTGTTGGAGTTTCGAAGAGTCAGTGGCGACTTGATCAAAACCTTTAAGATCAAGAGGGGTCTTGACAGGGTGGATGTGGAGAGGATGTTTCCTCTTGTGGGAGAAACTAGAACTAGGGGTCACTGTTTAAAAATAAGGGGCCGCCCATTTAAGACAGTTGAAGAGAAATGTTTTCTCTCAGTGTGGTGAATCTTTGGAGCTCCTTTCCTCAAGAAGCGATGGAAGCAGAGTCTTCAAATATTTTTAAGGCAGAGGTAGATAGATTCTTGCTAAACAAGGGCGTGAAAGGTTATGAGGAGTAGGTGACAATCAGATCAGTCAGGATCTTATTGCATGTCGGAGCAGGCTCGAGGGGCCGAAGGGCCTGCTCCTTGTTCGTATGCTCCCAAAACAGTTTCTTAGAGAAATGAGGTTCCTTGGCACTACACCCCTGCTTATGTCATCAGCAGCTGATGTGGCGTTTACACACATTCTTACTCAGTGAAAATCTGATACATAAAGAAACCAGAGAAAAATATTTGCATATTCTAACATGGAAACAAATAGATACTTAGAAGTGATCATAGCCTTGGAATCTGAAAAATTCATCACTGGGGATTTCTGTGACTGTTCCTGTAGCAGTCCCAAGCAGCTGTCCCCCAGCCCTGAACTTCCGTCACATGTTATTAATGTTTAATGCAATTTAGTTTTTGGAGAGGGATTTGGAATTGGCCTAGTTTCAATTCTGTAGGTCTTTAATAAAAGTTAGAAATATTAATACATCAGATGTTCCTATTAGTAGCTATTACTGTCCAGTTTTGTCAAAAGCAGATTCTATTAATTTTCATGGTTACTTTTGTCCCATTAACAATCATGGCTGTGAAATTAAAAGCACAAAATGCAGATAGGAGCTCAGCAGGTCAGACAGTATCAGTGGAGAGATGAACAGAATTAATGGCTCAGATTTCTGACCCTAATCGGACAAAGAAATGCACGTTACCTTCCTCCGATTTTTCTAAGCAATCTTCCGGTGGAGGATTCTTCACATTCAACCCAATCAGGGGAGTCAGTGTGGGTAATTGGGTGGTCAGTTGTATAGTTACCCAGGTGTCATACTAGGTTTTGTTCCTGGCTAACATTTCCTGGGTAATATTCAGGTGAGGAAGAACCATCTGAAGTCTCCAACTGTAACTCAGGATCAATACATTTTCAGAGAGTCCCAGCAAGAAAATTTGCTCATCAGAAGTTCATATTTCCCAGAAAATTACCATGGAACCCATGCATTGGGACTTCTAATATGTCCCGCAGTGCACCTTCCAGGCTACACCGATTATCCAGAGACTGGAAGATCTGGGCCAATGTTTCATCAGAACCTCTGATCTTTTTTTTCAGATCTCGCCCCTTCAGGCATAAACTTTGCTGGGGTGGCTGGTTTTCTTGGGCAGCAGCACAGCCTGGATGTTGGGCAGGATCCCACCCCGGGCTCTGGTGACCCTTCCCAGCAGCTTGTTGAGCTGCTCGTCATTGCGGATGGCGAGCTGCAGGTGGGATGATGTGGGTCTTCTTGCTGTCCCGGGCCGCATTGCCAGCCATATCAAGGATCTCGGCTGTCAGGTACTTGAGACGGCGGCCAAATTGACAGGAGCTCCGGCCTCAACACGCCCGGCATAGTGACCCTTCCACAGCAGCCGGTGGATAGGGCTGATGGGGATCTGGAGACTGGCTCTGGAGGAGCGAGTCTTGGCCTTGGTGCACCCTTTGCCTCCAGTTTTACCACATCCAGACATCTTTCAGGGTTAGCGCTCATTGATGAGAACCTATACTGCTGCTGCACAAATTAACATTTCAAGTCAATGACTTTTCATCAGTGCTTCTAATGATGCACATGTTCCTCAACAAGCCACAATTACACATTTTAATGCTCCTCAATATATTTTTGGAAAAAAACTTCAGAGCAGGACTAAACAGAGATTCACCATTATTTTCTATCTATACTGCATTGGCTTTTTTGTTAAATTTTAAGCTCTTAATGGCAAACATTCACACAGTTAACGCATCAATCCATTTAGCCCTTTGGTTGTAAACAAGTTTAAGTAACAATAACTGTAATCGGGTGAAAAGTAAGACAACAGGAGTTTGTCTGTATATTATGTAGTATGATTCAATGTAATTCGGATCTCTGTAGATAACAGTGCTAATGGCGGCTAAGAAAACTAGGCGAGGCTCCAGGTTGCAAATTCAAAATAGGTCAGAAAGGTGTAAAACAGCACTGAGTGCCAAAAGCAATAATTATCTCCCAGCAGGCAACCTTAGATAAATGAGGGAGGGCTTGTAGTGTGCAACTCCTCCTGGGCATCAAGCCTAAAAGGCTGCAATCTGATGTATCATAATGTAAAGAACTAACTGCCAAATATCTGCAATTCAGATAAGTACCAAGAATTCAATAATTGCCACAGAGAGAGAAAGACTGACCTCATCGCCACCAGATGGTAGCAGAAGGAGGGGCTGGGCTTAAGTATAATGGTTGTGGCAGTGTGTAAAGCACTGCACGCAATCCCTGAAATCTCCTGCCTCTCCCTAAATGCCAGGTATCTGAGAATTATGAAAGATTGGGAGAATGGTGTCAGATTTCAATGTCAGATTCACAGACCAGCTCACAACCACCATGATTTTGTTAAAATTAGTGGATTAAAGAAACAATTTCCCTATTTGCCTCTACACAGCCAGAGGTTGAATACAAAAAACAACCCTTTCCACTAAGATAAAAGCAAAAAACTGAGGATGCTGGAAATCCAAAACAAAAACAAAATACCTGGAAAAACTCAGCAGGTCTGGCAGCATCTGTGGAGACTAACACAGTTAATGTTTCAAGTCTGTATGACTCTTCAACGGAACTAAGAAAAAATAGAAAAGAAGTGACATGTATAAAAATAGTAATAAAAATAACATAATATATAAAAATAGAAAATAGGTGAAATATATTTCGAGTCCGTATGACTCTTCAACAGAACTAAGGAAAAATAGAAAAGAGGTGAAATATATAAAAATAATAATAAAAATAATATAATATATAAAAATAGAAAATAGGTGAAATATATTTCGAGTCCGTATGACTCTTCAACAGAACTAAGGAAAAATAGAAAAGAGGTGAAATATATAAAAATAATAATAAAAATAATATAATATATAAAAATAGAAAATAGGTGAAATATATTTCGAGTCCGTATGACTCTTCAACAGAACTAAGGAAAAATAGAAAAGAGGTGAAATATATAAAAATAATAATAAAAATAATATAATATATAAAAATAGAAAATAGGTGAAACATATTTTACCTCTTTTCTATTTTTCCTTAGTTCTGTTGAAGAATCATACGGACTCGAAACGTTAACCGTGTTCCTCTCCGCAGATGCTGTCAGACCTGCTGAGTTTTTCCAGGTATTTTTGTTTTTGTTTTGTAACCCTTTCCACTAACATTGCCAAGGGCATGAATAGACTGCAATAATAAATGTTACACTTGTCCATATTAAATTGCAAGATGGCTTTTAATTTGGAGCAGGTTTCCAGCAGGAATGGGTTCCATCAAATTAACTTTCTACCTGCCGAAGGCAGCAAGAAGCCACGATGATTTTAACCACTGGCCTCCTGTAAGAGTACCCGGTTCATTTTCCACCTCACTGTGGGAAGTGTGCGCCAAGGAACAGCCATCAGGGGAGGATTGAGCTGCCTATCAACTTCTATGTAAGTGGCGGGATGAGGGCTGGGTGAGGTCCAGGATAAGGGAAGCCATGACTTTCCATCTGGGGCTCCTTCTAATTCCATATAGGAAATTATCTAACTTACCTGGTGGACCGCCTTGTGCTTACACCAGCTGTTGACCAGCTTCAGCCTGGCAAGTCCATCAATTTGTTCCATTTCACTATCATCCTCATATGTATTATTAAGAATATTTCAACAACCTAAATCATACTTGAATCAATCCAGGACGAAACACAGCTCAACATTTTATAGTTTATAGATAAAGTTTACTTTATCACTTAGCAGAGTAGAGATATCAGCAAAACACAGACACAGGTACAGATCAGGAACATGACAATCATTAAGGAAGAATGAAAAAATTGCATTTCTGTCTATCATTTTACTAACTTTAGTCAGGAGGGAAAAAAATCACACTCCTATGTGAACCATTTTTTTTAAATTAGTAAGGTAAGGTTTATTTGTAGAAGCAGCAAGGTTTATTTGTAACTCTTTTGAGTAGACACAGTGAGAAGCTGGAGACACTGAAGCCAGTGGACTTGCATTCTCTGCTGAAACCCAGGATTGAACCAGGAACCTTTGATCTTCAGTCTAACACTCTTCCAACTAAGCTACTTTGGTAGTGGTATTCTTGATCTAATAGACAGAGGACTGGCAGGGCAGCTCCAACCTCTCAGGATGCAGAGGGTGATGGTCGAGGGGTGTTTTTGTGACTGGATGCCTGTGTCCAGTGGGGTTCCACAGGGATCGGTGTTGGGTCCCTTGCTGTTTGTGGTATATATAAACGATTTAGACTTGAACATAGGAGGGTTGATCATTAAGTTCACGGTTGACACGAAAATTGGTGGGGTGGTAAATATTGAGGAGGATAGCCTTAGATTACAGGAGGCTATAGATGGGCTGGTCAGATGGGATGATCAGTGACAAATGGAATTTAATCCAGATAAGTGTGAGGTGATGCACTTGGGCAGGACCAACAAGGCATGGGAATACACGATGAATGGTAGGACCCTGGAACGTACCGAGGATCAGGGGGACCTTGGCATGCATGTCCGCTAGCCCCTTAACATAGTGGGACAGGTAGATAAGGTGGTTAAGAAGGCATATGGGGTACTTGCCTTTATTAGCTGAGGCATAGAATATAAGAGCAGGGAGGTTATGCTGGAACTGTATTAAATGCTGGTTAGGCCACAGCTAGAGTATTGCATGTAGTTTTGGAATCTGCATTGTAGGAAGGATGTGATTGCACTCGAGAGAGAGATGTCTGGACTGGAGAGTGTTAGTTATGAGGAGAGATTGGATAGACTGGAGTTATTTTCCTTGGAGCAGAGAAGATTGAGGGGGACATGACTGAGGTGTATAAAATTATGTGGGGCATAGATAAGGTAGACAGGAAGGAACATTTCCCCTTGGTGGAGGGGTCAATAACCAGGGGGCATAGATTTAAGGTAAGGGGCCGGAGGTTTAGAGGGGATGTGAGGAAGAATTTTTTCACCCAGAGGGTGGTGGGAATCTGGAACTCACTGCCTGAAAGGGTGGTAGGGGCAGAGACCCTCATAACATTTAAGAAGTATTTGGATGTGCACTTGCGATGTCATGGCATACAAGGCTATGGGCCTAGTGCTGGAAAATGGGATTAGAATAGTTAGGTACTTGTTTGACTGGTGCAGGGCCTTTCTCTGTGCTGTAGACCTCTATGACTCTCAAGTCCTGAGTTATATAGGAACTCCAGGACTCTTCCTGTGCCCTGGATAATCATATGTGGAGGTAGTGCCATCAGTTTCAGCAGCTCTAGCTCTGAGTTTCAAAGCTCATCTGGTGTCACTGCTGTACATCCATGAGGTTGAGCTCTTTGTGGATAGCATGTTTATAGATGCGGTTATCCTGCAGCAGGGAGAGAGGGAATGAGTGACCACCAGGCAGTGAAGAAGAAACAGACAAGTACTAGAGAAGTCCCCTAAGTGCATCTCACTCTTCAACCAGCATTCAGTTCTGAATGCTGATGAAAGTGATGGTTTACTTAGGAAGTGCAGCTGGAGCCAAGTTCATGGGGAGACAAAAAGACTGAAAAAACAAGAGAGATTCAATGGTCAGAGGGACGGGCGGTTGTTTCTGTGCCCACATGTGTGAATCCAGGATGTTATGTTGCCTTCCTGGTGCCAGGGTCAAGAATGTTACTGAATGGCTTCAGAGCATCCTGAGGAGGCAGGGGGAGGGGCGGGGGGTGGGCGGGGGGGGTTGGTGGTGGCGGGGGGGGAAGAGGGGCGGGTGAACAACCAGAAGTTACCGTCCACATCAATACCGACAATATAGGTATAAAAGGGGGATCTGGTCCTACAATCAGAATTTAGGCAGCTAGGTAGAAAGTTAGCAAGCAGGACCTCAAAAGTAATAATTTCCAAATTACTCCCAGTATAACGCACAAGTAAGTATAGAAATAAGAGAATAAAGCAGATGAATGTGTGGCTGGAAAGATGGTGCAGGAGATGGGGCTTTAGATTCCTCATACATTGGGGAACAGTTCTGGGGGAGATAGGACCTGTACAGGCCATATCGGTTGCACCTAAACAGAGCTGGGACCAATTTCCCTGCAAACAATTTGCTGGTGCTTTTGGGGAGGTTTAAACTAACTTGGCAAGGGTGTAGGAATCAGGAGATAATATTAGAGAAGAATACCAAGATGCCCAGAATACTGAGAGAGACAGATAGCACTAGAGTAGGAAGTAGTAAGTTATTAGGTGGGTTCAAAGTAAAGGGGGGTGGGGGGGGGGAGAAGTGATAAAGCCTAAATTAGAGTTACTGTGCATGTATGTGAATGTGCAGATTCTAGTAAATAAAGTTTGAAATGCAGGTCCAGATCACCAGGTGAAAACAGAGGCCAGGATTTGTCAGTCGTCGTGCAGGGGTGGGTCCAACATGTCGGCGCGTAAAATGACACGCGGTGATGTCAGGCATGCGTCCCGACGTCATCGCGCTGTCTCGCAATGTTTTGGTCAGCGAGCGTGCGCTGGAGTTGGCTGCGCGCCCACCGATTATTATAAGGCTTATTAAGGCCATTAAGGAACTAATAAATTTCAAAGGTCAAGCGGCCTTTATGTTTTTTAGGAAACCTCATCAACGAGTGGGATGAGGTTTCCTAAAGCTTTAACAAATTGAATTAAAAAAATTTCTGAGATATAAAAACATGTCCCGTCTCTTGTAACATGGTTACATGAGGGGACATACTTTATTAAATGTTTATTCCATTTATTAATTCCATTTATTCGCTCCATGCCTCAGAGATTGAAACATTCTTCCATGCACATGTGTGAAAGAACACTGGCCCTGACTCTCCCTCCTTCTCCTGCACGCACAGGTAGCACTGCTACCGCTTGTGTATTACGCTGGGCTGGCTTTAATTGGCCCGCCCATGTAAAATAGCGGCGCGAAGCCGATCATGGGCCGCAGTCAGCTCTGCGACCGTCCCCACCTGCTCCCGACAAGCCCGCCCAAAGCAGGAAAAATTCAGGCCATGATGCTGTGGCTATACCTGCTTAAAGAAGGGCAGGACTGGGTATTACATATTCTTGGATATAAGGTGTTCAGGAAAGATAGGAAAGGAAGCAAAGGGGGAGGGATGGCAGTATTCATTAGGGAGAACATTGCAGTGTTGTAGAGAGAGGATGTCCCAGAAGGGTTAAGGACAGAATCTATTTGGCTAGGTCGAAGGCACAAAAAAGGTACAATTACATTGCTCGGTGTTGTCCATAATTCATCAACTAGTGGCAAAGATGTAGAGGAACAAATTGTCCAGTCTTTCTTAGAATCCAGGGTGATGCCTGAGGATTGGAGAATTGCAAATGTTACATACTTGTTCAAAAAAAAGGGTGTAAAGAAAGCAGAGAAACTACAGGAAAGTCAGCTTAATCTCAGTGGTGGGAAATCTTTTAGAAATGATAATTTTGTCCCAAGTTAATAGTCATGTGGATAAATGCAGGTTATTTAAGGAAAGCCAGCATGGATTTGATAAGGGCAAATCGTGTTTAGCTAACTTGCCGGAGTTGTTTTTGATTAGATAACAGAGGATTGATGGGGATAATGGTGTTGATGTAATGTACACAGACTTCCAAAAGGCATTTGATAAAGTGCCACACAACAGACTTGTGAGCAAAGTTATAGCTCATGGAATAAAGGGGACAGTAGCAACAGGGATACAAAATTGACTGAGTGGCAGAAAACAAAGAGTAGTGGTTAAAAAATAATATAAAAACAAAAAAACTGCGGATGCTGGAAATCCAAAACAAAAACAGAATTACCTGGAAAAACTCAGCAGGCCTGGCAGCATCGGCGGAGAAGAAAAGAGTTGACGTTTCGAGTCCTCATGACCCTTCGACAGAACTTGAGTTCGAGTCCAAGAAAGAGTTGAAATATAAGCTGGTTTAAGGTGTGTGGCGGGGGGGGGAGAGACCGAGAGAGAGAAGTGGAGGGGGTTGGTGTGGTTGTAGGGACAAACAAGCAGTGATAGAAGCAGATCATCAAAAGATGTCACCAACAATAGAACAAAAGAACACATAGGTGTTAAAGTTGGTGATGTTATCTAAACGAATGTGCTAATTAAGAATGGATGGTAGGGGACTCAAGGTATAGCTCTAGTGGGGGTGGGGAGAGCATAAAAGATTTTAAAATATTTAAAAATAATGGAAATAGGTGGGAAAAGAAAAATCTATATAATTTATTGGAAAAAAACAAAAGGAAGGGGGAAACAGAAAGGGGGTGGGGATGGGGGAGGGAGGACAAGACCTAAAGTTGTTGAATTCAATATTCAGTCCGGAAGGCTGTAAAGTGCCTAGTCGGAAGATGAGGTGTTGTTCCTCCAGTTTGCGTTGGGCTTCACTGGAACAATGCAGCAAGCCAAGGACAGACATGTGGGCAAGAGAGCAGGGTGGAGTGTTAAAATGGCAAGCGACAGGGAGGTTTGGGTCATTCTTGCGGACAGACCGCAGGTGTTCTGCAAAGCGGTCGCCCAGTTTATGTTTGGTCTCTCCAATGTAGAGGAGACCACATTGGGAGCAATGAATGCAGTAGACTAAGTTGGGGGAAATGCAAGTGAAATGCTGCTTCACTTGAAAGGAGTGTTTGGGTCCTTGGACGGTGAGGAGAGAGGAAGTGAAGGGGCAGGTGTTGCATCTTTTGCGTGGGCATGGGGTGGTGCCATAGGAGGGGGTTGAGGAGTAGGGGGTGATGGAGGAGTGGATCAGGGTGTGCCGGAGGGAGCGATCCCTACGGAATGCCGATAGGCGGGGTGAAGGGAAGATGTGTTTGGTGGTGGCATCATGCTGGAGTTGGCGGAAATGGCGGAGGATGATCCTTTGAATGCGGAGTCTGGTGGGGTGATAAGTGAGGACAAGGGGGACCCTATCATGTTTCTGGGATGGAGGAGAAGGCGTGAGGGCGGATGCGCGGGAGATAGGCCGGACACGGTTGAGGGCCCTGTGAACGACCGTGGGTGGAAAACCTCGGTTAAGGAAGAAGGAGGACATGTCAGAGGAATTGTTTTTGAAGGTAGCATCATCAGAACAGATGCAAAAGAGGCGAAGGAACTGAGAGAATAGGATGGAGTCCTTACAGGAAGCGGGGTGTGAGGAGCTGTAGTTGAGGTAGCTGTGGGAGTCGGTGGGTTTGTAATGGATATTGGTGGACAGTCTATCACCAGAGATTGAGACAGAGAGGTCAAGGAAGGGAAGTGTCAGAGATGGACCACGTGAAAATGATGGAGGGGTGGAGATTGGAAGCAAAATTAATAAATTTTTCCAAGTCCCGACGAGAGCATGAAGCAGCACCGAAGTAATCATCGATGTGCTGGAGAAAGAGTTGTGGAAGGGGGCCGGAGTAGGACTGGAACAAGGAATGTTCCACATACCCCATAAAGAGACAGGCATAGCTGGGGCCCATGCGGGTAACCATAGCCACACCTTTTATTTGCAGGAAGTGAGAGGAGTTGAAGGAGAAATTGTTCAGTGTGAGAACAAGTTGAGGCAGACGGAGGAGATTAGTGGTGGATGGGGATTGTTCGGGCCTCTGTTTGAGGAAGAAGCTAAGGGCCCTCAGACCATCCTGGTGGGGGATGGAGGTGTAGAGGGATTGGACGTCCATGGTGAAGAGGAAGCGGTTGGGGCCAGGGAACTGGAAATTGTTGATGTAATGTAAGGTGTCAGAGGAATCACGGATGTAGGTGGGAAGGGACTGGACAAGGGGAGAGAGAAGGGAGTCAAGATAACGAGAAATGAGTTCTGTGGGGCAGGAGCAAGCTGAGACGATTGGTCTACCGGGGCAGTTCTGTTTGTGGATTTTTGGTAGGAGATAGAAGCGGGCCGTCCGAGGTTGGGCGACTATCAGGTTGGAAGCTGTGGGAGGAAGATCTCCAGAGGAGATGAGGTCAGTGACAGTCCTGGAAACAATGGCTTGATGAGTAGTGGTTAATGGATGCTTTTTGGACTGGAGGAAGGTTCATAGTGGAGTTCCTTAGGTGTCGGCGTTAGAACCCTTGTTCTTCCTTATATTTATAAATGACCTGGAGTTTGATGTACAGGCCACAATTTCAAAATGTGCGAACGATACAAAACTTAGAAGTGCTGTGAGGAGGATAGCGTAGAACCAAGGAGATAGACAGGTTGGTGGAATGGGCAGACAAATGATAGGTAAAATTTAGTGCAAGAAGTGTGAAGTGTTTCATTTTGGTAGAAAGATTGTGGAGGCACAATGTAAAGGGTACAATCGTAAAGGGGGTGTAGCAGGAGAGGGACCAGAGCAAATATGTGCATAAATCAGTGAAGGTAGAGCGTGAGTTAAAAAAGCATACAGCCTCGTAGACTTTATTAATAGCACCATAGAATACAAAAGCAAGTAAGTTATGTTGAAATTGTATTAAAAAACTGGCTTGGCCTCAACTGTAGTATTACATCCAGTTCTGGGCGCCTCTCTTTAGGAAGGATGTAAAGGCATTAGAGAGAGGTGCAGAAAAGATTCATGAGAATAGTTCCAGGGATGAAGAACTTCAATTATGCATATAGATTGGAGAAGTTGGGACTGTTTTCATTGAAGGAGGAGAGTGTTCAGAAGAGATTTGATAGAGATATTCAAAATCATGAAGGGTCTGGGCAGAAACTGTTCCCATTTGTGGAAGGGTCAAAACAGGGAGGCACAGATTTAAGGTAATTGGTAAAAGAAGCAATGGTGGCATGATGAGAAACTTTTCGCACAGCGAATGGTTGGGATCTAGGATGTAAAGCCTGAGAATGTGGTGGAGGTAGTTCAATCAAGGCATTCGAGAAGGAATTGTTTATTATCTGAAAAAGCAGAATGTGCAGGCCTACAGAGAGAAGGCAGGGGAATAGCATGCAGTGAATCACTCCTTCAGAAAGCTAGCACAGACATGATGGGCTGAATGACCACCTTCAGTGCTGTAAACATGGAAAAGGGAAAACAGAGCCACAATATTTAGTAGTCTATATGCCAAATGATGGGATTAGGGATCAGATTTTCCAATTCAATCCACTTCCTGGGAGATTCAAAACAGAATTACAAAAATAATACAAATAATTCCCTTGTGGTCCATCCCCACAGTTTGCCTGATTCAAACAACATAAGCCACCGTGGATGATACCCATGATGAATCGCACAGCAAACAAAAAATTCATGGTTGTACATTTTCACAAATCTATAAAAATCAAACCATAACACTAACACACACAAAGGTGTGGCTTCTAATTCATGCAGAGGGACTGGCATCATACAAACTGGTTACATTTTTTTTAAGCTCTGCAGAAATGGGAGAATAAATAACTTCTGAGAATTTCTTTTAGCAGCATAAGGTCAAAAGAATGAAGCAGGGTTCAGACTATAGCACATACCATTGTTTGACTGCAGCAACTGTGGAGGCAATCACATAATTACTTCAGACTCAGCTTTACACTCACCTACCTAGATAGCCATCTCTCTTCATTGTGAATCTGGAACATAATCTCCCTTAAAATACAGGGCAACTTTTACTGAAGGGAAGAATACAAGGAATAATGAGATGCACCTAGTCTGATGTAAACCATCATTAATTCTGTAGCTATTTAACTAATCATTTGGTCCCAAAAATTCCACACATTAAACTTCTTACCTTTTTTTGCATTCACTGAATGTATGAAATATAATTCTAGGAACCTTTATTAAAAGTGCAATAATTTAATTATGTGGCAAATTATACTTAGAGATTTTAAAAAGTGTACTTTTAATTCCTAAATGATAGCTCCCTCAGTAATTAATGTTTTGTTGCCAATCTATTAAAATCCTTTGGATTTTCCCCTTTTTTACTGTCAGCCCTTTGAGCCCAAGTGGCTTTTCTTCATATTCAAGTGATTGAAATGGATTATTTGTTCCCCAATTATTCAACTTGTTTACAAACACTATAATGGATACCTGAGAATGATTATTAGCTAGTCATTTAATCATGGGATCAGATGGTTCCTAAAAAGAGTAATAAACGCCTGGGAGTGATTGTAGGCTGCAATGTAATAAAGAGGTTCAGATGGCTGCTGTGGAAAAGAATGGAATCATCTGGACCCCTCAATTACATGCTGCCTTTAATCACTTCCAAGTATCTGTCGTTTCCCACTTGTCTTTTATACATCTAAAGTGCAAAGGTTTGTTAGTTCTCATTGTCAGGGGGTGACTTTACCAGAATCTCTCTCTCTGAAAATGCACCATAGAAGGATCTCACAAGATGCAGATGTTAACAAGTTGTTAACACACTAGTGAAAGGCTAGTAGAATTTTTAAGTTGCTGCTTAAGTATTTTGACAACAACTTTCAAAAGGAGATCAGAAACCTCAGGATGCCGCACTTCAATTTGTCTTTGTCAGATTTCCACCATTTGAATGCTCCTAAGAAGTGTGTTGTGCTGCCTACCATGGTTGCTAAGCTTTTTTTAAATTTGTTCTTGGGATATGAATGTTGTTGGAAGGTCAGAATTTATTGCTTATCCCTAATTGCCTTTGAAGTTGGTTGTGTGCTACCTCCTTGAACTGCTGCAGTCAATGTGGTACGGGTACGTCTATAGTCCTTTTTACTGTAGCAGTTTCATACAATCGAGTGACTTGTTAGGCCATTTCAGAGGGCAGTTAAGAGTCAACCACATTGCTGTGGACTTCATAGGCTTCTAAGAAATAGGAGCAGGAGGAGACCGTTTGGCCTACTCCACTGTTCGATGTGATCATGGCTGATCTGATTGTGGACTTAACTCCATTTTCCTGCCTGTTCTTCTCCCTCTCCACCAACAACCCTTGACTTCCTTGTACATCATAAATCTAACTCAGCTTTGAATATATTCAATGATCCAGCTTTCAGAGCTCACTGAGGGGAGAATTCCACAGCCTAACGACTATGACAGAAGAAATTCCTCCTCATCTCCATTTTAAAAATTTAATCATTTTTAAACCACTCTAGGTTCCCCCCATGAAGGGAAACATTCTCTCAGCATCTAACCTGTCAACTTCCTCAGAATCTCTTATGTTTCAATAAGGTCACCTCTCATTCTTCTAAACACCAATGAGTATAGGCCTGACCTGCTCAAACTTTCCTCCTAAAACACCCCTCCATCCCAGAAATCAGCCTAATGAACCTTCCATGAAATGCTTATAATGCAAGTATATCCCTCCTTAAGCAAGGAGACCTGAGCTGTACACAGTCCTCCAGGTGCAGTTTCACCAAAACCCTGTACAGTTGTAGCAAGACTTCCCTACTTTTATAGTCTGTTCTCCTTGCAATAAGGCAGTTCTTTCTTAATTACCTGCTGTACCTGCATACTAATTTTTTGTGATTTGTGTACAAGGACAGCCGGATCTTTCTGTACTACAGCATTCTGTAATCTCTCTCTCTTTAAATAACCTGCTTTCCTATTCTTTCTGCCAATTAGTGGACAACCTTTTATTTTCCCACATTTTACTCCATCTGCTAATTTTTTGCCCACCCATTTAACCTATCTGTAACCCCTTGCAGACTCTTTGTATCCACCTCACAATTTGCTTTTCTACCTATCTTTGTATCATCAGCAAATTTGGCTACAATACATTTTGTCCCTTCATCCAAGTCATTAATATAGATTGTAGATAGTTGAAACCCCAGCACCAATCCCTGTTGCACTCCCCTTTGCCAGCCTGAAAATGATCCATTTATTCTGACTCTGTTTCCTGCTACTTAGCCAATCCTTTATCCATGCTAATATATCAATCCCAACACCATGAGCTCTTATCTTGTACAGTAGTAACCTGTTATGATGCACCTTACTGAATACCTTTTGGAAATCCAAATACACTACATCTATTGGTAGCCCTTTATCCACCCTACTTGATGCATCCTCAAAGAACGCTACATCTTTTTTGTCAATCGAGGTGAAGGTGAACATATTCGCCATCTGGGGTGCCTGTTAGGGCTCTGGTGGGTACATAGGTGACTGCAAAGGTTGATCTGTGCCTAGAAGGTTCTGCTGCAAATAGGACAGGATACTGCAGACAATTGAGTTTTGGATGAGTTGCTGCTCAGGATTTCCTCTGCTTGTGTTTTCTCTACACTTCTGATATGCGCTTGAACAAAACAAAGAACAAAGAAAAGTACAGCACAGGAATAAGCCCTTTGGCCCTCCAAGCCAGCGCCGATCATATTGCCCGTCAACTAAAACATTTTGCACTACCCCTCTATTCCCATCCTATTCATGTATTTGTCAAGGTGCCTCTTAAACATCACTATCATACCTGCTTTCACCACCTCATCTGGCAGCGAATTCCAGACACTCACTACATAAAAAAACTTGCCCCGCACATCACCTTTATAGTTTTCTCCTCTCATCTTAAATCTATGTCCCCTAGTAATTGACTCTTCTACCTATCTACTCTGTCCATGCTACTCATAATGCTTGCTCATAAAGCATGCTTGCTTTCAAAGAAGGCTGCACGACCTTTTATTTGGTTGTGCTAGATGCAGCAATCCTGGGCAAGCTTCTCCCAGGACTTAAAGTTGATATCAAAACTCCCAAATGAAGTCTTCAGAGTGTCCTTGTAGTGCTTTCTTTGACCACCTCAGATTCAAGCTCTCCATAAGAGATTCACTTTAGTAAACAAGTATTAGGCATTCTGGCTACATGACCAGCCCAACTCAGTTGTGACTGTCCCAATATGGTGTGGATGCTTGGCATGCCAGCTCAGGTAAGCACCTCAGTGCCTGGCAATTTGTTCTGACATCTGATCTTCAAAAGCTTCTGAAGGCAGCTCAAGTGAAATTGGGAAATAAAGGAGAGGTAGTACCTCTCACAGGCAGGCTCACCACACACTTTGGAGTGGCTCATTCTATATCGGTCCCCCCTTCACCCAGGTCTCACCTGTGGCTCCAAGTTGTTAGCATGGGACAGTGGGCACACTCTGGTAAACCATTTCGACAGGCGGGCCAAGGTGAAGGTAGGTGGTGGGTCTCCTATCCTCGGCGATTTAGGGAATTGTCTACCCTGACAGGAAAAGACTGATTCCAACAGCTGAGACCAACCCTAAGGTCCAATGACCTTGAAGGTGGTTCAGCACAGTGTTGTGGAATGTGTAGAGCGCCACAAGACACAGAAGACATCCTGGTCACCCACTGCATCTGGATCTATCTCCAGCCATCTAGGCTTGTCTTGCCAGTAGACTAAGATATTTTAGGACTAGAGAGTGTGACTGATGTTGCACAACCTTCCCTCACTATAATCCAATTCACGCGCAAGCCACTTTCATGATCTTTCTAATATCTGTCATCAAGGAACTCTAGTAAATTTATCAAACACTCTTTCCCTTTCGCAAAACCATGTTGATTCTGTCTGATCTGTTACGATTTTCTAAATGTCCGACTATTACCTCCTTAATTATGGATTCTAACATGTTCCCAATAACTCATGTTAGGCTAACTGACATATTGTTTCCTGCTTTCTGTCTCCCTCTTTTCTTGAATAGTGGTGTTACATTTTCAATTTTCCAGTCCGCTGAGACCTTTCCAAAATCTAGAGAATTTTGGAAGGTTACAAACGATGCATCTACTTTCTCTGCAGCCAATTCCTTAATGAACCTAGGATCCAGGCCATCTGGTCAAGGGAACTTGTCAGCCTTTAGTCTCATTAGTTTTCCTAGTATATTTTCTCTGGTGGTCATGATTATTTTAAATTCCTCCCTCCCTTTCGCCCCCTGCTTTTCTACTATCCTTGGGATTTTTTTTTTTGTGAAGAAATCTACAAAATATTTGTTCAAAGTTTTGGCCATTTCTTTGTTTCCAATTAGTAATCCCCCAGTCCCATCCTAGAAGCTATGGTCACTTTAGCTACCCTTTTCCTTTTTATATACTTATAGGAGTTTTCATGTGTGGAATTTAAAGCCCTCCCCTGTGTTGAGTTTGGTGGTGTGGACTATTTAATTGGATGGGATGGTGGAGGGTGTTGACCCTGCCACCTTCATACCACTGCCCCAATTAAGCCTATCTCAGGAAGGCCAATGGATGACCTTCCTGCCCCATTGCCAATTGAGGCCTTTAAGTAGACCAGTAATGCCCACTTAAGGGCCTCATCCAGCCACCGTTGGTATTCACCCAGTGGCAGATGGAGGGTACTCTCCATGTGGGGAGCCCGAAATGCAAACCCTGGCGTGTTTGCTTGTGGTCTTCCAGGGAAGTTCCTCATTGTCAGGCACTCAGTGCCTGATGGAGGGACCTGGAATCTGGAAGGGAGTGCCCACTGAGAGCTATCCCCCTTTCCTTTCTGCTGATCACTCTCCCCTGCAACCACCCATACCCCCATTTCCGCGCCCCCTCCCTGTCATTTACTGATGGGTCAATGGTGATCCTGGGCCTCGGGTGGGTGCATTACTGCCAGCAGCCTCATACATCCTGGTGATGGTAAAGATCTGCTGCCGCCCAGTTAAGTGCCTGATTGGCACTTAATGTGTCAAACCTTCCTGAAAAGAGGTGATGCAAGGCTCTTGCTAGTTCTCCAGATGGCAAGTGAGACCCCTGTCATTTCCATTAATACCACTCTATATTTTTTGCTAGTTTTCTCCCATACTTCAATTTCTCCCTCTGTTTTTTAGAAATTCATCCTTTGCTAGTTTTTAAAATTTCGCCAACTTCTAGGAGCTACCACTAATTTTTGCAGCATTGTATGTATTTTCTCTCAATTTGACACCATCCTTAACTTCCTTAGTTAGCCACGGATGGTGAATCCTTCTCAAAGAATCTGGAATCATGTGTAGGCCAGGCCAGGGAAGGATGGCAGATTTCCTCCCCTGAAGCACATTAGTGAATCAAATGGGTTTTTATGACAATCCTGTAGTTTCATGATTATTAGCAAAGCTAGCCTTTTCAGATATATTAATTGCATTTCAATTCTCCCAGCGTGATTTGAATTCGTGTCTCTGAAGCATTCATCCAGGCCTCTGGATTACTAGATATGCTGAAGCTGATGGAGGCTGGCCACAAGTGCATTGGAATAATCAAGCTTGAAGGTAACAAGAGCATGTGTGAGAGTTTTGGCAAAATCTAGACTGGGACAAGAGTTAGGCTATGTTACTGAGGTAGAAATAGGAGTTCTTTGTAGTGGAGAAGTTGTGGCGTGTGCAACTTAGCTTCAAGACAAAAGATCATAAACCAAGAAGCTTCTTGCTCATTGCTTCCAAAGTTGTGAGCAGTTAGCTTGATCTTTAGCCAATAATGCTCAAGGGAGGGGATGGAATTGGTGGTGAGCTTAGAGTTTTTGGGACCCTGTGTCTTTGGGTGTTGGCTAAAGTCATTTCGAGATTAAGTTACCTGCCATGTTAGTGCCACTAGCTCCTGATGTGTGGGTCTCTTACAGGAAAGCATCAAAGTAAACTTTCCAGATTTCCTAAGGTCAACTGTTAGGAAGACTTAGTTCTGTCAGTACTAAAATTACTTTCAAAACAACCTTTGCTTTAAGTGACACAGTTTATGAACACCATGTACAAAGCCAATTTATCCAACATATCCTTTGTATGTGGGACTCTCCCTCAAACATGCACCAGATAAGAATTGAACCTTGGAGCAAAGTGACCACAACCAGACGTGTACCTCCTCAGGTCATTTTCATCCACAAGAGGAGGGAGACGGGGCTGCATAACAAAAGAACTGATAATGAATTTTACATCTGACTGAGTTAACAGGTACTGTATTGAAAAAAAATCCTGTGTTTGAAGAGACTCCAGTGGCTGATAAACATCAGGTAAACCCTTCATCCAACTACCTTAGCATTGCCACAGGGAGAGCAGCCTGTCCATTTCTAACAAATCCCCTGTTTTCCTGTCAACAAGCAATTCTGCTAGCTCTTCATGCTGCTCAAGATACCACCTGCAGCTATAAATGAACATTACTCACTTTGGGAGCCCTTTAGTCACAAGTATTTTGTAAAATCCCAAACCTTCAAAAGAATGTCAGAAAATAGCATAGCATACAGAACTCTTACGATTCCTTTTGTCACAGTAATAATTTTCAATTATCCATGGTTAAAATTATCAGGATTCTAAAAGAGTCAAGAAATTCCTTGAGTGTTCAGTCTCCAAATTATGGTTAACTCATGAGCTCTTCAGGTGTTTAAAAGCTGTCTTTTCAGGCCCTCTTCAAATCGAGTAATATTTTTAAACTAATTTGCTTTTTTTTTGTCTTTCTGTAATTAACGTGATTTAAAGTTTAGGAGATAAACACTGCAAAACCTCTCTAGGTCACTATCCTGTGTTCTACAGTGATTATTTTGTGGAGAAATACAACCTTTTACTCTGTCACATTGTGCAAAGGAAACCTGGTTTTATTCATAACAAAAACAAAAATACCTGGAAAAACTTAGCAGGTCTGGCAACATCTGCGGAGAGGAGCACAGTTAACGTTTCGAGTCTGAATGAGCCTTCAACAGATCTAAGTAAATATAGAAGAGAATAGAATATTTTTACTTAGTTCTATTGAAGGGTCATTCGGATTTGAAACGTTAACTGTGCTCCTCTCCGCAGATGCTGCCAGACCTGCTGAGTTTTTCCAAGTATTTTTGTTTTTGTTTTAGATTTCCAGCATCTGCAGTTTTTTGATTTTATCTGGTTTTATTCATTCCAGTAGCTGTGCAATCTATAATCATGGATATTCTCAGGAGAACTTTCGGTGACACTGGACCAGTTTGATCATGCTGGCTCAGATATTCTGTTTTGGGGAACCGGGCACATCTTTTGAGCAACAGGACTTCTATTAGCCAAAGATACATCTCTGAGAGGTGTTGTTCTTCTGGTGTTGGACCATTGGTACAATATTGGCAAGCTTCTTCCCATCCATCTGGAGGAGGAGAATGTGACTGTATTCTATATAGTGTTCTGTAGTCTTATTGTACAGAGCACTGAACATTTCTGTTCTATGATGTATGCCGTGCTTCCATATTATACAGTATGGTATGTTGCCTGCCGGGTGCCAGGGTGAGGGACATCTCTGACCGGCTTGAAAGGATATTGGAGAGGGAGGGGGAGGATCCAGTTGTCGTGGTCCACGTTGGGACAAATAACATAGGTAAGACTAGGAAAGAGGACCTGTTTGGGGATTATCAAGAACTAGGAACTAAATTAAAGAACAGGTCCTCAAGGGTTATAATCTCCATATTACTACCCGAGCCATGTGCAAATTGGCATGGGGACACGAGAATAAGGGAAGTAAACACGTGGCTAAAGGAGTGGTGTGGGAAAGAGGGGTTCCATTTCGTGGGGCATCAGTATTGGAACAGGAGGGATCTGTACCGTTGGGACGGTCCCCACCTGAGCCGATCTGGGACCAATGTTCTAGCGAAAAGGGTAAATGGGGTGGTCAACAGGACTTTAAACTAGAAAGTGGGGGGAAGGGAAGGGTAAAACTCCATGAAGTATGACTAATGGGAAACAAAGCTGCAGGTTAACATGTGGGGAGGTGGATTCAACTTCATGAAAAATTATGAAAAAACTGAAAAGAAAGGAGAGCCCAGGAGAGGCTATTAAAGTCTCCAGGACGCAAAATAGGACAGAGTGTTTGGAAAGGGCTAGGAATCTAACTTCAAGCACATCAGATAAAGGGATGACAATGAGAAAGGGGGCGGGAAATACAGGACTGAAGGTGTTGTATCTGAATGTACGCAGTATATGAAATAAGGTAAATGAGCTTGTGGTGCAGATTGAAATTGGCAGGTATGACGTGGTGGGCATTACAGAGACATGGCTGCAAGGGGATCAGGACTGGGAGCTAAATATCCAAGGATATACATCCTATTGAAAAGACAGGCAGGTTGGCAGAGGGGGTGGGATTGTTTTGTTAGTAAGAAATTAAATTAAATCGATAGCAAGAAATAACATAGGGTCAGATGATGTAGAATCTGTGTGGGTAGAGTTGAGGAACCACAAAGGTAAAATAAAACCATAATGGGAGTTATGTACAGGCCTCCGAACAGTAGTCAGGATGTGGGGCACAAGATACACCAGGAGATAGAAGAGGCATATAAGAAAGGCAAGGTTACAGTGATCATGGGGGATTTCAATATGCAGGTAGACTGGGAAAATCAGATTGGTAGTGGATCCCAAGAAAAGGAATTTGTGGAATGTCTACGAGATGGCTTTTTGGAGCAGCTTGTGGTGGAGCCCACTAGGGAACAGGCAATTCTAGATTTACTGATGTGTAATGAGACAGATTTGATAAGGGAGCTTAAGGTGAAGGAACCCTTAGGAGGAAGTGACCATAATATGATAGAATTTACCTTGCAATTTGAGAGGAAAAAGCTGGAATCAGATGTAACGGTATTACTGTTGAATAAAGGCAACTACAGAGGCATGGGCAAGGAGCAGGCCAGAATTGACTGGGAGATGAGCCTAGCAGGGAAGACAGTGGAACAGCAATGGCAGGAGTTTCTCGGAGTAATTTGCGAGACACAGGAAAAATTCATCCCTAGGAAGAAGAAGCATACTAAAGGGAGGACGAGGCAACCATGGCTGACAAGGGAAGTCAGGGACAGCATAAAAGCTAAAGAGAAAGCATACAATGCGGCAAAGAGCAGTGGGAAACCTGGGGATTGGGAAGCCTACAAAGACCAACAGAGGACAACTAAAAAAGAAATATGGAGGGAAAAGATTAAATATGAGGGTAAACTAGCCAGTAATATAAAAGAAGATTGCAAGTGTGTTTTTAGATATACAAAGGGTAAGAGAGAGGCAGAAGTGGACATTGGGCCACTGGAAAATGACCCTGGAGAAGTAGCAGAGGGGAACAAAGAAATGGCAGAGGAACTGAATCGGTATTTTGCATCAGTCTTCATGATGGAAGACATGAGTAACATCCCCAAAGTTCAAGAGAGTTGGGGCGGTGGGGGTGGGTGGTGCAGAGGTGAGTATAGTGGCCATTACCAAGGAGAAGGTGCTAGGAAAACTGAAAGGTCTGAAGGTGGATAAACCACCTGGAACAGATGGATTACACCCCAGAGTTCTGAATGAGATAGCTGAAGAGATAGTGGTGGCATTAGCGGTGATCTTTCAGAAATCACTGGAGTCAGGGAGGGTCCCAGAGCACTGGAAAATCACTAACGTAACCCCTCCCGTGTAAGAAGGGAGTGAGGCAAAAGACGGGAAATTACAGGCCGATTAGCCTGACCTCGGTCGTTGGTAAGATTTTAGAGTCCATTATTAAGGATGAGATTTCAGAATACCTGGAAGTGCATGGTAAAATAGGGCAAAGTCAGCATGGTTTCATCAAGGGGAGGTCATGCCTGACAAATCTGTTAGAATTCTTTGAGGAGGTAATAAGTAGGTTAGACAAAGGAGAGCCAATAGATGTTATCTACTTGGACTTCCAGGAGGCCTTTGACAATGTGCCGCACAGGAGGCTGCTCATTAAGATAAGAGCCCATGGTGTTAGAGGCAAGGTACTAGCATGGATAGAAGATTAGCTGTCTGTCAGGAGGCAGAGAGTGGGGATAAGGGGGTCCTTCTCAGGATGGCGGCCGGTGACTAGTGGGGTTCCGCAGGGGTCAGTGTTGGGACCACAACTTTTCACTTTATGCATTAATGATCTAGATGAAGGAACTGAGGGCATTCTGGCTAAGTTTGCAGATGATACAAAGATAGGTGGAGGGACATTTAGTATTGAGGAGGCAGGGAGTCTGCAGAAGGATTTAGACAGTTTAGGAGAATGGGCAAAGAAGTGGCAGATGGAATAAAACGTGGGGAAGTGTGAGGTTATGCACTTTTGTAGGAAGAATAGAGGCATAGACTATTTTCTAAATGGGGAGAGTATTCAGAGATCTGGAGTGCAAAGGGACTTGGGAGTCCTAGTCCAGGATTCTCTTAAGGTTAACTTGCAGATTGAGTCTGTAGTTAGGAAGGCAAATGCAATGTTGGCATTTATTTAGAGAGGACTAGAATATAAAAGCAGGGATGTGCTGCTGAGGCTTTATAAGGCTCTGGTCAGACCACATTTAGAATATTGTGAGCAATTTTGGGCCCCGTATCTCAGCAAGGAGTTGCTGGCCCTGGAGAGGGTCCAGAGGAGGTTCACGAGAATGATCCCAGGAATGAAAGGCTTAACATATGAGGAACGTTTGAGGACTCTGGGTCTATACACGATGGAGTTTAGAAGGATGAGGGGGGACCTGATTGAAACTTACAGAATACTGAAAGGCCTGGAAAGAGTGGACGTGGGGAAGATGTTTCCATTAGTAGGAGAGACTAGGACCCGAGGGCACAGCCTCAGAGTAAAGGGAAGACCTTTAGAACAGAGATGAGGAGAAACTTCTTTAGTCGGAGAGTGGTGAATCTATGGAATTCATTGCCACAGAAGGCTGTGGAGGCCAGGTCATTGAGCGTATTTAAGACTGAGATAGATAGGTTCTTGATTGGTAAGGGGATTAAAGGTTACGGGGAGAAGGTGGAAGAATGGGGTTGAGAAACTTATCAGCCATGATTGAATGGCAGAGCAGACTCGATGGGCTGAATGGCCTAATTTCTGCTCCTATGTCTTATGGTCTTATAGTATATTTTCTTTCTACAGTGTAGAACACATTTCATTTTATATTATCCTATAGTTTATTTCAATGCTAGTGTTCACTGCCTTCCTGTTTCACTGTATTCCAATTTTATAGCATGCAGTATATTTTTGTTTTACTATTCTATAAAATGCTACGCACCTGGTTTATGGTGTGTATTGTATTTCAATTTAGCTACACCAATAACTTGCATTTATCCTAAGTTGATTCACAGAGGCATAAGTTTAAAAATGGCCTTGTATTCTATAGTGTCCACTATCAATATATTTTTAACCCTATCATCCTGGCAGAAACCAGGTGGGCAGTTAAAATGGGCAGGGTGGACAAAACATCCTTATGGATCCTGCCATCTTAAATTTTTAACCTACTCTTCTGAGCAGGCACATATAATTTTAATTGTGGCCTGAGCATGACTGCCATTACCCATCACGGGAAGACAGCAGGAACTAGACCCGGGTGTAGAAAAGACTATTTGAGGTAAGTTGTTTTTAGCTTTCATTGTACGACCAGGAGGAATAGGATTACTACTTTGGACACAATTACTTTAAAGCTGTGGGCATCCCTTCTCTACTATCAGACACTCATTAATGTCTCCCATTCCCTGCCTTACCCAGTTGTCAAAGATCATCTATTAGGCAGCAGCCGCTGGCCTCTTGCCACCCAAATTTCTATTTCAGCCTGCTGGCCAGCCAGTTACTAGTTCTAGACATGCAGTTGGCTGGTGGTATACAGATGCTGAGGCTTGGGAGTTAAAATCTAATGTTGCCAAGGTCAGCAGGCCTGGTGCTATTCACCAGCGCATGCTATTTTGCTCGTTAGCAGTATATTTGAGTCCTGCAGTGTGCACTTTATATTCTTTCTCTATACTGTAGATCATACAAGGTGTGGCTACAGGTCTTGGAGGGGTTGGCTATTGAGTCCAGTGATGGAGAAATCTGTTGTGTTTTTCTAATGATATAAAGGCATCGATCACTCTTAAGCGATGGTATAAACACATTGTGTGTTCATTTATTTAAACTAGGCATGTGAGAACATATATATATATGGATAGCAAGTTTGATGACCTCAGCAGCAGAGCTGTGTCTGCTGAGTTCTGCTCACAGGCCAAAGTGAAACTGAGACTGGATTGCATGACACACTTACCCTCTAGTGATAGCATGCTGCTATCTCTTAAAAGCATAGCACAACAATACTAATCAATCTGTCTGCTCTATTCTGCTTAGTATTGAAGTGGCTGCACCCATCCAGGCATTTAGTGAATGTTTCATTACACTCCTGAATTGAGGCTTGCCAGTGGCTGAGAAGCTTTGCAGAGTTAAGAGGTGACCTATGTGTCATACAGCACTCATCCTAGTAGTTGTGGTGTTGATAAGCTTATGGTGATCCATAAGATATTGATGGGTGTGGGACATAGTGATCCCATTGAAGGTCAAGGAGCTATCTTTGGATTTATCTTGTTCAAGGTGGATATTACTTGTAACTTTTATGTTGTGTGACTGTTACCCACAAGCACAAACCTGGATAAGCAGTTTCATTATCAGGGGAGCTGTGAATGAAGCTGAACACTGTAATTTTCAGCAAACAGCCTTACTCCTGACCATATTATAAAAGAAGCTTTGTGATGAAGCAATACACCATGGTAGATGTACTAGACAGTATTTTATGTTATTGAAGTACCGATCATTTTTTTAAATATGAAGAAAGGCTGTCGCTCATTTGTGAATTGCATCAAACATGAACAATATGTGACATCCTGAAAGTTATTGTCTGTGCTGTGAATTGGCACCTGCGCAAAATTAAATATATGTGAAAGGATTTCAAAGCTGTAAACTCATTTGTGGGTGTAGAAGAACTGCTCGAGATTTATGTTGACTGTTAATGATGTCACACACATCCCTCAATTATGTTCCTCCTTTGTAGTTTTTCCCAGGTAGCCCAGGTTTGTCTTTAATGCATAGAAATGTTATATGCTTCAAAATACTACGGTGGGAATTCTATTTTATACATCCAATTTTTCTGGAGTAAAATGCTCTGCATAATATTGTAAAATACTTCTCTTTCATATTATGCAATTCAGAATTATGCAGAAACATAAAAGTAAGAGATAACAGAACCAAGAAAACTCAAGTGAGAACACCACAAAAATTAAATCAAACTAAGCTATATATATAATTTACTTTTGAAATCACCCTTCTAGTGGTTCAAGGTTATAAGCACGTGCTTCAGGTTTGGATGACTTCACATATTAATAGTTTATAGATCTACTGAATTGTCTGAAACTGCATCCAGTTATTGTTTACTCTCCAAATATAATGTGAATAATAATTTCCATCAATCTAAATTGCCTGTAATAGTGCGAATCCTAAGTGATCCAAGCTGCTGTATGTGTGTTGTCCATCAGATGTTGTGTTGCTTGTCAATTGTACATGTTCATTCATTGACCTAAAAGGTGCTTCAGGCCACAGAAAAGTAGCTTCTGTGCACAAGTTCCTCATTTTTATATGGCTTAAATCAGATTCCCTATCCTGCTGGCAGAATCATTGGCGCATATTACTGTAGGTAAAAAGAATTCCATTGGGATAGGGAAGCTGAGCTCGTTTACAATATGGAATGTAGCCAGGAAGGTAAGCCAGATATGTGCAGTTGGGTATACTAAATATAATGCAGAAGCACCTTAAATAACAGATGAAGGAAGTAAGAAATGCACTATCATTGCACATTTTCCCCTCTAATCCATTTCATTGTATCCAATGCTTCAGGGCATGAGAAACTTTCAAGGCAAGAAAGTCAACCGGAGAAAATTGAAAATAACTGAGCAGCTAAAAAAAATTACCTGTTGAAAGATTAAAGGTTAATTTTGTGCTGCGGTCCCTCAGTGTCTACTCCACACAAAGATAAATGGAGTTTTGGAAGCTCACCTCTGGCTGAGATGTGTGTACCAGCTTGATGATGAGTCTCCTGCTGAGAACCAGTAAACCCCGGCTGGGGGAGCCAAAGGCTAAGGCTGGTCTGCAATGCTGTCCTGCTAGGCCACACAAAGTACCTGCCCACTTTGCACTGTTGTAGCTGAACAAACAGGGAAGGGCAGCACCAGAGACTATAATCAACCCCTGGGGAGAGTGAATGGAGGCTGAACAAAAACTAATTGCAGGTAGTAATGGCTGTTTGAAGAGAAGCAATATTACAGATTGCAAAACTGCTCCAGGTGCTGTTAACCAGGGATGTCACCAAAAGTGTGGAATGCTCGAGTGTGGCATTTGCTACACAGGTGCTATAGTTGGTTTCAATACCTCTCTTTTAGAGAATGGAAAAAACTGGCTGGTATTCTCGCACCTGATTGCTATCCCTGCTGGAACAGTAGATGTGTAAATATTGGGTAAGGACAGGATCGGGCTTGGTTTTGATAGTCTATTACCACTCATGAAGGAAGATCAGTTGAATAAAGTATCGAAGGGAGGTTGGGACCCCAAAGACTCTTGCCTCATACCGACAATTGGGCAACCAACTGGCAGTTTGTACTGGTCAGTCACCTGTTCTGCCAGCGAGGCAGCCCTTACAATTTTAAGGCCCCTGCTAAACAGGGTCATGAGGACTCGAAACGTCAACTCTTTTCTTCTCCGCCGATGCTGCCAGACCTGCTGAGTTTTTCCAGGTAATTCTGTTTTTGTTTTGGATTTCCAGCATCCGCAGTTTTTTTGTTTTTACCCTGTACAGCTTGTTGGGTTGAGGCTTCCAAAATGTGCTGGGGCAGCCACCAGAAAGGCAAGCTGGGGTTTTTGAGGGGGCTGGTCACAATAACAGATGGTGGAAGTCCCAGGGTAGCAGTGATGCAGATTATCTTTGGCAGCCCTGGAAGTACAGCTTCCTCCTTTTGGTCCAAAAAAAATCCATCACTTATCTTGGCTGCATTTCCCACCGTTGACAACCAGATTTGGATTTAAGTCATAGGATGCCTATTTCCATATTACAAAGGGCCTGTTATTAACAAATATACTTTATTCATGACATTCACTACAGAGCTGTTCAAATGTGGCATTACTTAAAATGCAACTCAGATTAATTTCCTTCTATATTGTACGTGGCACTGAGGTGCCTTACTACACTTTACAATTACAGGTTGATATTTATAATTTATATTTACATTTCATGTCAAACATTCTCTGGTGCATAAAGCCTGAGTGATTTTTCACGGATTTCAGCCGCTCAGCATATAATGGCAGGAGGGTTCTCGGCTGTGGCCTTTCTCTAATGAGCCTTTGCCGAGGTTGTCCCAAACTTTAACACACCCCTCAGAGCATAGTACTGGACCTTGGATTGTGCCAGTCTGAAACACTGAGTCATGAACAGCTCTTTGCACGGGAAGACCCACACGTTTTGGGCAAACCAAAGGGCATCTTTTACCAAGTTGATGGTTCTCCAGCAGCAGTTGATGCTTATCTCACTGTGTTTCCCTTGGAATAGGCCCTACAGCACAGAATCCTGTGTTATGGTGCTGTTCAGGATGAACCACGACAAAAACTATTTTATCTCTTTCTGGAATTCCTTTGCAAAAGAAAAATATGTTTCACAAGGACATGGGGGATAATTTCTTCCCCACTGCAGAAAGAACAGCATGGGGTGAGATTCTGAGTGTGCATGAGAGGTCTGAGGGGAAGGCCCCTTCTCACCACCAGCCGAGCTACGTCAGCATTGTGGGGGCGGGCCCGACATGCTGATGTGTGAAATGACACGCGGTGACGATGGCGTCATTGAGATATTTCGATGGGCAGGTACACTATGAGCTCTGATGCGCGCCTGCCATTAATTAATGGGCCACTTAATGCCCTTGTTAATAGACAATTTTTTGGGAGCCACTGCGATTTTCAGAGTGTCACACAGGCACAACGGGCAGGTGGGTAGGCCACATTTTTAAAAACCTCATCCACAGGCGGGATAAGAGGGGTGAGTGGGCTCGCGAGTGGTATTTGGTAGATATTTAATGTTTAAACTTACTCCTAATTGCTTGTGTGAACAGGAGAACTTCAAATCTCTTCACAGCTGCTTGCACAGGAATAATAAGCTTCAGGTCAGGATTCTGGAGTAAACAACATTCTTGGGGCCTTGCAGGTTTCAGGCAGCCTTCCCTTACCCTGGGAATGAGGGTTGTGCTCTCCACTGGAGGCACCTCCTCAGAGGAGGAAGAGAGGGCCAGAAGGGGGAGGAGGCCAGGAGTCCACATTCAGCCTCCAAGAGAGCCACCTTCGGGAGGACAAGCACAAGGGGCGCAGGGCCAACAGGAAGCCCGAGGCGGAAGGGGCCGCAGAAGACGTCACTATCCTGCTGTCAGGGTTTACAGGTGGTGAAGCGGCCACCTCAATGTGTCTGAGGTGCAGTGCTGAAGGAGGCTCCGTCTCTCAAAGGAGACAGCGACCTCCATTTGTCAGATGATTGGCCCTGAGATCAGCTCCAACTGTGTGGGTGAGCAACTTCTATGCCTCCGGTTCTTTCCAGGGGTCAGTGGGTGATCTTTGCGGAATCTCCCAGTCAACTGTCCACAGTTGTGTCAAGCAGGTGACAGACGCTCTGTTCAGGCGTGCATTGACTTGCATTCACTACCGAACGGACGATGCCAGCCAGACACAGTGAACCAGAGGCTTCTCAGTGATTGCTGGGTTCCCCCGTGTCCCGGGTGCAATAGACTGCACACGTGTGGCCATCACGGTGCCAGCAGGTGAGCTCAGTGCCTTCATCAATAGGAAGGGCTTCCACTCCATGAATGTGCAGACAGTGTGTGACCACAGGATGCAGATTCTGCAAGTCTGTGCAAGGTACCCAGGCAGCTCCCATGGCGCTTACATTCTCAGACACTCCCAGGTGTCTTCAGGCTCTTCAGTGCTCCAGCCCGGCTGGATGGATGGTTGCTGGGTGACAAGGGCTATCACCTCAAAAGGTGGCTCATGATGCCTCTCCTCCATCCAAGAACAGAGGCTGAGCAGCGGTACAGTAGGAGCCATGCCTCCACAAGGGCTGTGGTAGAGGCAACCATTGGTCTTCTCAAGATGCGCTTCCGATGCCTGGACCGTTCAGGGGTTGCACAGCAAACCCCCCAGATCGTGTGTCACTGATAGTGGTTGCATTCTGCACTCTCCACAATCTGGGGGAATGCAGTGGAGGAAGAAGATATAGATGCAGATGCTCTGGCTGCACATGAGTCTAGTAGTGAATCTGAGGACAAGCACACTTAGGAGAACACTGAGAGGATAGATGCTGACCTGGGCAACCTCCAGGGAGGCGGGGACACCTGGGAGGCTTTAATCCAATGAACCTTCAACTAGCCTACCACAGATGGACCTCCAACACATGCCATCAATACCTAAGAGCAACATCTGCCTGGTTAGGAACATTAACTATGTGCCTTGTGAATAAAGCTCAATGATAAACAAGTCACTCATAACATCATGGGTTCCCATACACCTGCAGAAGTCAGGAAGCGCCCTGAGCCTTGTTCACAACTAAAGCATTCAATGAATTCACAAAACAAAGCAGGAAAGAAACTTCTTTCACAGGTGTTGAGCTGTACACCGAATTATAATCAACTAATACTGGGCCAACAGAATACAACCAGTGAGAAGCCCGTGGTGTGCCTAAGATGCCTTAAGGTTACGTTTTCGGATGCTATGCCTAGGTGCTCTCCCCTCGCTGGCACTGGCATTGTAGACAGCCTGCTCACTCTGCTGTCCTGTTGGCCTTGATGACCTCAGCGGGCATCCTCTGGCCTGTGGAGCTTGTGATGGTTCCACCTGGGAGGGAGTGGCCAGTGCCATGGCTGGCATCTCCCCAGTCGTTGCAGCTTCATTGGATCCCATGGTCACTGGTAGAAGGGCAGAGGAGCTGCTGCCCTCATCCGGAGTGCTCTGAGAGGAGCCTGCAGAGGCAACAGGCAGCTTGTGCGCCAACATGAGGTCGCTTCGGACCTCCCTGCTCACCATTGATGGGTGGGCACTTAGCAGGAATACTGGAACTGACTCTGACCAGCTGAGATCAATGCCGCTGTGAGGGCTTACAGGTCCGAATGCATCACCAGGAAGCCCTGATTGAGATCCTGGAGCAGCCTCTCCATGAGAGTCGCCACTCTTTCCATGGAGGAGGCATTGTGCTCAGCCATGAGGATCAATGCATTGCTGATGCTCCACATGGACTCCTCCATCATGGAGACCATAACACGCATTCCCTCATGTATCTCCGCCAGATCCTCCCGCACACCCTGCTGGACTTACAGTATCTGCTGCCCCAGGGGTGACTCCAGAGGTCCATCATCAGCCACTGACTGACCATGTTCCTGGTCCCCTGCAGTCCTCCGACTGCTGGCATCCTGGGCACTCTTTGTCTCCGCCTGCACCTCCAGTGAGTGTAAAGTGCCCTCACCACTGAGCCCCGGGACACTAGCTAACAATCCAATCCTCAGCAAGGTATCTGCACTGGTGCCTGCCTGGCTGAGGTGGTGCTTGTAAGTCATCAGGGCCCTCAGGTGTCAGCGGTGGTCCCTCTGCCTCCTCAGCCCAGGCATGCTCCAGAGAGGCTGAAAAGAAGAACAAGGACATTTGATTATTTGAAGTCGAGACACTGTTAATGTGCATGCCTGGCCCCTGTATCAGTATGCGCTCCTCCTTCCATAATCAATGAGAAACCCATGTTGGAAGCTGAGTTCACTAGTGTCAACAGTGGAATGGTTACAAGAACAAACATGGTCAACTCAGTGCTCGGCACTCTTACCTTCCCCTGGCACCCCAGCTTCACTGCTACGGGATGACCTGGGTGCATGGCTCCTCTCCAGCTCAAGAGCCTCCTTCTCGTATCTGGTGAGAATCGCCAACTGTGCCTGGCCTCCACCTGTCCGCATCTGCTCAGAGTTATTGTGCCTGGTCTTCTCCTGAAAAGAAGAGAGGAGCATTGATTAGTCCACCCAGTACTTGGATTGCCATTGCATCCCTGCCACCCCTACCTGAGTGAAACATTGCTGGGCTCATGTGAATTGTGACCTTGGAGCAGCCGTATACTCACTCCAAGCAGCCAGGGCTGACCCCCTAGCCCAGATGCTGCCTCCATCACATTTGCCACCCAGACTTTGTGACCTTTAAAAGCAAGGAAGCACTGCCACATAGAATATCAAATGGGTGCCCCATCACCTGGAAGTTCTCCTGTCAGTCAGTCAGCATCCTGACATTGACATCTTTTGAACATCTTTAGGCACTGCGCCTAAGTAGAGATCCTTGAGGTCGCCCACAAAACAGTACTGTGGGTGTAAGTGTACCACATGCAGCTGATACAGAACACAGCACAGCACCACTGCCTCAGAGTGAACTAGGCATAAATGCTGGCCCACCCAGTGAAGGCTACACGCTGTGAATGATTCAATGCAGTGACTACATTTAGAGTTGGGCGGCGGGGTGGGGGGTGGGGGCGGGGTGGTGGTGGTGGGTGGGGGGGGTGGGGGGGGTGAGGGCGGTAGGTGGTAGGGCAAGGGGGGCCAACCTAACTACTGTGCTAAGCGACCCATGCCAACTCGGTACTCACCCTTCCCAATTGCAACAGGTCATTGAAGCGCTGGCGGCACTGAACCTAGGTGCATCAGACAATATCATGTGCACTGACCCTTTCTGCCGCCTTCTTCCAGGCAGGTTTCGTCATGTGGGGGGGGGGGGGGCCTTCTCCTCCCCTCCCTCAGCACGAGGATTTCACGCCGTGCTGCCACCTCCTCAAGGAGGGCAGCAAGGCACTCACCTGAGAAGCGAGGGGCACAGTGCCCCGTCGACCTGCTGTCCTGCCTGGCCTGCTCACAAGCAGCGCTCTCAGGAGCCCTTCTGCTGGCCATCATTGCCAGCCTTTGGAAGGCTGTCTGCGTGCTCTTCAAACAGGCTGCTGGGTTTCGATTGGATCTGGTGGTCATTGCAGTCCCACCGCTGCCCCCTCCCACCGTCCTCGGGAGCCGCGAATCACACAGGGCAGGCCTTGAGACAGAAAATTCTGCCCCTTCTGTTTGTTTGAAAATTCTGACAATGAGGTGTTCTACCAAATGACTTTGACACTCTGCTCAGGGAATCACCTGTCAGGATCCAGCATTTTGGTTTCCTGCAGGGTCTCAAGGATATTACATATGGACCACACCCTGATGGATTTGGGGTCAAATGTGCTTTTCTGCACGGGTAACGTGATATGGTCCAACTAAATGAAATGTTCCATGGAAATTATGCTTCGCAACACTGGGGACAGATAGAACCTCAGCATGTAGGGACACTTGGTGTTTGTGCACTGAGAGTCTATAACGCAGTTTCTTGCAGCTGCACGCTAAAGTCACCATCTGGACTATGCTGGGCTGTGCTTTCCCCACCTTTATCTGAGATTTGTATTTTGTGTCGCTGCAGTCATGTCCATTTTTGATCTCCAAATAACGTGGAAGAGGGCTTGGCTGACTGCCATGGCACAGAGGCCATGTAGAACAACACCAAGAGCTGTCATACCAGATGACCAGGTTCCTATCCACATTGCTCCCTATGTCCAATTTCTGTCTTACTTTGGCTATACTCCTCCATCTTCATGTAGTCTGACCTGACGGTGAAGGGGACAAAGGGATTGGTTGGCCCAATTCCCAAAATACATGATATCACTGGATGAGTGCAACTCTGACAGTTCTCAAGAAGCTTGACACCATCCACGACAAAGCAGCCTGCTTGATTGGCACCCCATTCACCACCTTAAACATTCACTCCCTCCACCACCGACACACAGTGGCAGCGTGCGCATTTACAAGGTGCACTGCAGGAACTCACCAAGGCTTCTTCGACCTCTACTACCTAGAATGTCACTGGGTCAAAATCCTGGACCTTCCTTCCTAATACCACATGGACTGCAGTGGTTCAAGGAAGCAGCTCACCGCCACCTTCTCAAGGACAATTGTGGATGGTTAATAAATGCTGCTGCCAACATTCCATGAACGAATGAAAAAAAACTAGTCCTGTGATTTTCTTTGGCTCCTGAGGCCAGTTCAAACTGGTTGCAGATGCTCAGCCATCTGTGGATCGATAGGAAATCTGAGCAGGAGACGGAGATGTTGCCCACGTACAGGTAGGGAAGCTTTGACTTGAGCAGCTCCGCTGCCTGGGATCATCACCCCTCTATACCTGAATCCTTCCTGATGGATTTTGCAAAGGTTCTGATACAATATACAAACAAGACAGAGGACAGAACAATCTTACTTGACTCCAGATTTGATCGGAAAGCTTTCCAATTCCCTCCCATTGATTTAAACTGTGTTACTGATGTTTGTGTAGAGCAGTTGGATCAAATTGCAGATCCCCTCCTCAAACCCCATTTTGGAGAGTATGTGAGTTGTGAAATTATATCTCCTGGTCCAAAGTGATAAAGCAGGACACTCTTGTCCTGTACATGGGTGATTGTTTCCCTGAGTAGCTTTAAACTACCAGAGATCTTCCTGCCAGGTACGGTGCGGATCTGATTTGGGTAAATCACCAACTCCAGAGCAGACTTGGTCTGATTGGCAGAATTTTGTAGTCCATATTAGGCAGTGAAATGGGCTGCCAATTTCTGACCTCTTCCCTTTTAGATAAGGGTGATTATGCCTTTTCTCATAGATTCTGACATGTTGCTGGCCAGAAACATACTCTCATAAACTTACAGCAGGTCTGATCTTATCCAGTCCCACAGAGTCAAATCCAACTTGGCCAGTAAAACAATCGCTTGGGGCAGTTTTATTCGCCTCGAAGGACTTAACTGCCTTTTTCAGCTCATTGGTAGTGAGCTGTTTGTCCAGATTTTCCTGCTTGCTGTCATCTAAAACCTCTGTGATAGAAGACAGGGAAGCTGTGCTGTCTAGGCTTCACCTTGTACAGTTTTGCATAAAAGAATTTGCTGATCATAAATGTGTCTAGTTGTGATGAGGTTATCAAGCAGTCTTCTGCCTTCAGACTACCCATTGGTAGGGCCCTGTAAAAGTGGAGCTAGTCACATGAGGCTGTGAATGAGGCAGTAAGGGTACTGACCCCATTTTAAGGTCATCATTGTCCCAATAATGCTAGGTAAAGGTATTGAAAATCAATTCCCATCTTCAGGTAAGAGAAAGAGAGGGGAAAAAATTCGCTGTGAAAGATCAAAATTGCTCGAAATAAGACTTAGTTTTTGTAACATTTACACTCACTGTCTCAAAACTTTGTTATGTTTTTATCTACTCACAGCTAAAATACACATTTGTTGAAAGAATACTTACATATAGCTGTTTTGGCAGGAAATCTGTACAAATGGGTGACCTATACAAGCGTCTACAAATTTCTGAAGACCTGTTCTAATCTACTTCTTGTGTAAATTTCCAGCATCCCCTGAATTCACCTTTAAGTGATTATTCTGTCACAGGCTATCTCATTCCAAAGACTGAGGCTGACAAAACCCCAAAATTCCCCATTCAAGCTACTGATTTGCTCTTGTTTTTTCCCTTCATTCTTTCATGGGGTATGGGCATCGCCAGCAAGCCAGCATTTGTTGCCCATCCCTAATTGCCCTTGAACTGAATGGCTTACTAGGCTATTTCAAAGAGCAGTTAAGAGTCATTCTCCTTGCTGTGGGTCTGGAGTCATATGTAGGCCAGACCAGAAAAGATTTCCTTCCCTGAAGGATATTAGTGAATCAGATGGATTTTTTAGCAACAATCAACAATAGCTTAATGGTTACCCTTACTGAAAGTGGCATTAGATTTCAGATTTGTTAATTGAATTTAAATACCATTTGCTACGGTGGGGTTTGAACCTGTTGTCCCCAAAGTATTAGCCTGGGCCTTTGGAGTTCAGCGACATTACCACTATGCCACTATCTCCCCCAATCGCCATTGGTAATTGTGTTACATTCACCACATATGTCCCTGTACCATATCCATGTATTGTCTGCTCCCAATGCATCTGAGTTGTACATTGGCATTATTTCACCCATGTATTGTATAGATGGAAGAAAGGTTAGTTGTACAAAAGGAGCTTCAATGGCTCAATTCCTAAAGACAGTAAGTCTACCTGTGTAGATCAGAAAATCCCCTCCTTTCCAGAATCATGATGGGGTCATGCTTGTCCTCACTTTTCACCCCATCAGCCTCCACATTCAAAGGATCATCCTCCGCCATTTCTGCCAATTCCAGTACGATGTCACCAACAACACATCTTTCCCTCACCCCCACTGTCAGTAAGTCCCGTAGGGACCATTCTCTCTGTGACACCCCTTGGTCCACTCCTCCATCATCCCCAACACCTCATCCTCTTCCCATGGCACCTTCCCATGCAATCGCAGAAGGTGCAACACCAACCCCTTTACCTCCTTCCTCCTCACCGTTCAAGGGCCCAAACATTAATTTCAGGTGAAGCAGTGCTTCACCTGCACCCCCTTCAATTTTGATCTACTGCATTTGCTGCTCCCAATGCAGTTTCCCCTACATTGGGGAGACCAAACGCAGACTGGCTGATCGCTTTGCGGAACATCTTTAGTCTGTCCGCAAGCATGACCCAGACCTTCCTGTCACTTGCCATTTCAACACACTGCCCTGCTCTCATGCCCACATGTCCGTCCTTGGTCTGCTGCAATGTTCCAGTGAAGCCTAGCGCAAACTGGAGGAACAGCATCTCATCTTCCAATAAGGCACTTTACAGCCTTCCGGTCTTATCATTGAGTTCAACAACTTCAGATCATGAACTGTCTCCTCCATCCTTGCCCTTTTTTTAAATCACTTTTTCAAAAAAAAATTCTATTTTTTATTCATTTATTCATTGTTTAATCCCTCTTTAATCCCCTTTTCTATCCTTTTCCCCCAACCACCACCCCCTCCCCCCACCCAAAATGGCCACCTGTCACTTGTTCTAATCTGTTCTTTCAGAGTGCTGACCCTTGTTCTGCTATTAACACGTTCTGCTTTCTTACCCTTATGCCACTATCAGCACCTTCTTTAGTCTTCACCACTATCATTAACACTCTCTTTGTCTTGTGTCCATGACATCCTTGTAAATCTCTATTTAGCCTCCACCTATTGCTGATCTTCTCTCCTGCTTTACCTGCTCCTACCCCCTTAAACAGTATAAACTCCATGACATTTCTATTTCTCTTTAGCTCTGAAGAAGAGTCATACGGACTCAAAACGTTAACCCTGTTTCTCTCTCCACAGATGCTGTCAGACCAGCTGAGTTTTTCCAGCACTTTCTGTTTTTATTTCAGAAAGTCCCAAGTGGTGATCTGTGCTGGGTTGATCCCAGCCAAAGTGGCAAGTGGGCTCCAATTAATCTTGGTCCGGAACTAGGGATACTAAACCTTCCTGGTTCTACTCATTACCCAGTAATTTCTGCTGGGAAGTGCATGTGGACCTTGTAGGATGATACTCAATTGTGTTCTGCCCAAGATCAAGTACCCTGGCCACACTTACACATGAATAATGAGTTACAAATTATTAGCAAAATCACTAGTGCCTGTGACACTATACCCTACCAGGAATCAGTGCCCAAAGGAAAGCAGGGGAGGAAATGAGGAGAAAATTAATAAAGTTCAGTAAGAGTGCTTTTAGCAAGTAAAACTCATTCTAACCCCAAGGAAGTACAAGCCATGCTTATTAAACCTGTCATCATTATTTAACCCTTTAAGCTCTATCACTCTTGTGAATCTGCACTGTTCTCACCTGTAATGTGAGAAAAGGAAATAGAGTGATATTGGGTAAGGTGAGAAGAAGTAATTAGTGTGGGAGAAAGCTCATGTGGACTAGAAACACTGACACAATCCGGTTGAGTCAAATTGTCTGTTTTTGTGTTGTAGATTCCAAATAATCCGATGATTGCTGAAATACACTGGTAGAGGGACTATGACAACTAGTTTTAATTCAGTGTTCGGTCACTCCTTTGAGGATTGAAACAGATCCTGCTAAAACTCTTAAAGGGACAGCCATAGACACTGCGCTCTGCATAGGTCTATATACATTCAGTTATGATATGCTAGAAAAGATATCGGTTACTTGTGCAACATTCTGAGCAGCTTTTTAAATTGCTCGAATATCAACTGTAATTCTGCGCATGAATTGATTTTGATACATTCTTGATACATCCCCCTCCTGTGACCAGATTATGGTTTTTGCCATTGTTTGTTTCTGACTGCTAACTTTTATTTTTACACTTTGTTCTATATCATTGAAATAAATCTCTTAAGGGGGTGTCTCGCTATTTTAGTGGAAATGAAACTATCAAGTTTGACAACTGATACCAACCCGGAAGACTTTTACACTGGAACTGGGAACAAATATTAAATCATCAAAGCCAAGTTTGTAGATAATGCACTTTTCCAACTCCTACTGGGTCAATATGCGATTTATGCCCACTGCCTTGACCCCACCAAAAATGAGGCCCAATTTGCAAGGTCTGAGATTATTAGCTAATCCTAGTGAGGTCCTGGTGAAATTCCTACAACAAGCAGTGGGCCACAGGAAGGTCCAGGCAATGTTGCCACAACATTCCAGTGGCAGCACCATGGGAGGCAGGGCGAATGTATAAATGGGCCACAAGTTCCAAGACTCCATGAGTAGTCAACTGATGTCCTCAGTCAAGACAAAAGGCTTCAACAAATAGGCTTTTTCAATAAATTAGAGGGTCAGAATGCTACTGCCAAGGAACACATCCTCCATTGAAAACATTTGGGGCCATTCTTGCCACTAACTTGGATAATTTATAAATGGCAGAAAGACAGGTAAATGTATGAAAAATGGATAGAAAACCTTGGAGCATGCAATACCCATCACTAACAGATTGGTTGTGTGGAGGCGGGGGGGTTTGATGAAAGGCGCAAGCATGAGTACATACCAGATGTAGGAGCACCATCACTGGACCTGCTACACGCAGCCATTAGCTCATGTATTGGAACTGTGCATACTTTACAGGAAAGTATAGATGTGAGATCAGCATACGATGAATGACTTGCAATCAGGCTAGGGGGCAAGGGAGCAGATGCACCAGCCTCCCAAAATGCAAGGTCACAGACAAGTTCTGCAGCAGAGAACTTAGATGAGGACTTGGAAAGGGCAGCTACAAGAAAAGGCTACAGGAAACAACAATGTGTCTGACTCTTAATTATCCTCTGAAATGGCTCACCAAGCCATTCAGTTGTACCAAATCACTACAGAAGAGTCAAAAAGGAATAAAACCAGATGGCACACCTGATATCTTTCCCTCCCTAACAGCACTGTGGGTGTACCTACACCACATAGATTGCAGTGGTTCAAGAAGGTAGCTCACCACCACCTTCTCAAGGGCAATTAGTTGGGGGCAACAAATGCTGGTCTTGCCAGCAAAATCAATACCACACGAAAATTTTTAAAAAAACTTGAGACAGGGCTTTGCGCAGACACTGTTTGATAGACAGCAAAGTGAAAGCCTTTCTCAGGAATAATATGCAAAGCAATCACAAATTTTATCTTTTTGGACTATTTGACATAATCTGTAACATAAGAAAAATCTGCTAGATGTCTTGTTCGGCAAAGAACTGGTTGATTCTTGATTTTCCTATCCACTGTTGAAATTGTGACATCTTAAATGAAAGGGATGATCTTGTATCACTTTTCTATAACTTTGAGATCAATACAGTGCATTGTGTACTTAACAAAAATAGCAAATGCCTCTTGCACAGGATAGCGGCGATAGATTGATCAGTTATGTCATTTATGCTCTCCCTCACCAAAGTCACTACACATACATAACCCCATCATTACCAGCCACCACAAGCGACCTGATCCTAGTAAACCAATTTTAAGATTCTCAGATAAAAGCAAGATACTGTGGATGTTGAAAATCTGAAACAAAAACAGAAAGTGCTGGAAAAACTCAGCAGGCCTAGCAGCATCTGTGGAGAGGGAAACAGAGTTAATGTTTCAAGTCCAATATTTCTATAATGCAGTCCTGATGGAGCCCACTATTACTATGCAATTGTGTCACTGTTTCAGCCACTATCGTGTTTTTCCAATGCTTTGCAGCTGGCAGAAAACCTCCTGGAATCCAACAGTAGTAGAGAAACATTCTCAAACATGATTCAATATCTCATGAGAAGTCCTAATTTGATTCAATAGCATTTAAATATATCAATTATTTGGAATGGTAGATTTTCATATATTCAATGTAAGTTTGAATTCGGAGCATTTTGTATCTAAAATTGAATTTAACCTATATCACTTCATATAATTTGTTCGAAGCTCTTAAGTATTGGCCACTGATAAGATTAAATATAATTTCACTTTATACACTCCCTTACCTTACAATGAAGCTCAGGCATTGTACACACACCTTGTCCCCAGGACATCTGAAACCGGCACTAATGCAACATTATGCATCTATTTGCATCCCCTAGACACTGCTATTGAAGGCATAGTTCACCCCACCCAGTATCTATTAGGGTTAATTATCCTTTATAAGACCTGACATAAACTTGTCCACACACAATGTATTTATGGCTGTCAACTAAGGTAAAATTCCAGTAAGATGCATCTGACTTACTTTATTGGGGTACAGAGTTTTCAATCTTTTCAATGAGATCTCCAAGAGAGCATTACTGCTTAATGATTCTGATTGTAAAACCATTAAATGGACATTATTTCCTTCTGGTAGGTCAATAATTGCTGCCAAAACAATAAAGAAGTATTGTCTTTGGTCTATTGTCATGTTTAACCTGCAGGAAGAGCAGATTGCATACTGATGATTTCCTTCAGATGCAATATTATTAAAAGTATTTCTTTAAAGATGGGGCACTTCAATAATACTACGTGAATATGTATAAAAATCTCCTGTTTTGCTTTTAATTTTGGCTGGTCAATCTTCTGGAAGAAAAGCCTTTTTAATTCTTTCATGGGATATGTGTGTTGCTGCCAAGATCAGCATTTGTTGCTCACCCCTAATTGCCTTTGAGAAGATGGTGCTGAGTTGTGTTCTTAGGCTGCTGCCATACATCTAGTGTAGGTACACCTACAGCACTTGGTATGGACAGTATAATAGCTTGGAAGAAAAGTGATCCATTGTGTACCTCCCGTTTGGTTCCCCTCTTTTCTCCATTCTCTGCATCCCATTGTCACTTCCATTCGCATGCATTTGTCTTCAATACTCTTTTCACTTTTCACCCCCCCAGTTGCATGTATCTGGCTTCCATTCTGCTGGCCCTCCAGAACTTCACTAGAACTCACCACCTTTGATTTTCTTTTGATTTTCAATTTTCCAGTGCATATCTGAACCTTTTTCTCTTTCCCAATCTTCTGCATTTGTCAATTTTTTATATTCTGCCTGTGGAAAATGGAAATCTTTTTGGTTTAAAATAAGGCTGTGTTTGCTGCCAATGCCATGCATGCGTGTTTTACTCTGTGACACCATTGCGAGCGACAGAGTTCTTAACTAAACGTCAACTCTTTTCTTCTCCGCCGATGCTGCCAGACCTGCTGAGTTTTTCCAGGTAATTCTGTTTTTGTTCTTAACTTTACTGATTGGTCCTGTGGTCAAAGTCTCTACACATTAGCGCAAAATAATCACAACAAAGTAATTGGGACACACAACGGCAGGACAGCAATAAAATCAGGTCCTACCAGATCAGAATCAGCTCTGCAGTTAAGATTGCAGACAGATGCCGCATAAACACAGGCATTGAATAGGGAAGGATATTCGAATAACTCCCTGTGTCTAGGGCAGCATCTTTAAGTGAATAATTCACAGTCATTCGTTGGCATGCCATGGCTAAATAAATCAAATCCATACACTCTCCAAGTAACAAGATCTTAAAGGATCATAAGCATTGCAGTGCTAAATTTCTAACTAAAGCTTTCTAGCAGGCTGGGGTGCAGTGAAGTGATGTCATTAGTTTTCTGTGCAAGTGCAGACAGGTATCGGTGACCATCTTTGCGGCCATCTAAAATTGGCAGAAGACACAGTGTTAAAACTATTTAAAAATTCTGTTTTATATCCTTTAATTTCCATTTAACAAAGCCAGGGTTCTGGAATTTTAAGAATTGAACTGAAAGGAAAGCTTCATAGGGGTTGCATATACATTATTCATGACAGAGCAGTTTAACAACACATCATCCTCACGATTCCCCCAGTTAGTAACCTGAGGTCACCCCTAGCTATATGTGAAGGATAGGAAATGAACAAGAAATTGGCTCTTTCTGACTGAAGATCCTGCCATCTAATGAATCTGGGGCAATCGTAATCAAATTCTCAGCTGCTAAGTCAACAGAACTGTCCATAATTGAAAGCCACGTATTGGCTTTAAATTGTCAGTCTTATTCAGAAAGAAAATGAGGTACATACTGTTAGAAATCAAAATATCACAATTCTGTATTTAAGGATGCTCTGTTGGGACTGGGGTTAAGACATGTTGTTAGAGCAACCTGTGTTTAATCAGTGCAACAGCTTATCTAAGAATACTTCATATTAGGGCTAGATATCAGAGTAGAAAATGTTCCATTTCCCAGTATTGACTTTCCTCAGACTTCTATATAAAAACAGTAAACCTTTTGAATTAGCTGATATGATGATGTGCTGCTATGATTGTTTCATAGTCACAGAATGAGGCTGTTAATAATTCCATTATTATTAACTGATTTACATCACAGAGAGGATCACAATTGAATAAACATTTTTGTGATGGGCAGATAAAATAAACATGTAGTAATTCTTTGTGCCAGAGTCTACTTAATATGTATTCAACAATTTAATTAAATTAATTAAGACAAACTGAAACATTTGCAAAATATATATTTAAGAAGAAACGCAGAACGGAATTTTCTGTGCCTTTTAGCATTGGGCGTGCTCAGCACCATGAGCGGGCAATATGGCAAGAAGGCTAGAAATCGTTCAACGACGTTGTGAAACCAGTTTATGATAGTCCGCTCAGCCCATCGATGGTGGGCCGTGTTTCCTGCTGTTGGACATTGGGAACCTAATTGTAATATATCTGCATATCATTATAAGGCCAGCCTGCTGGAATCACCCCTTGCCGACCCCCATTGGATCGTCCGCCCACGTCGGCATGATTGCACGCCAACATGTTTCACAGCAGCAAATATAAGGCATGCACTTGACATGGTAACCATCCTCTGCAGCTGAGACACCTCAGGCACAGCCACATTGACATGCGTGGAGTCAGGTCTCCAGCTTATCTGCCCACTCAAGCAATGCACATGCATGAAAGTTACAAGGACATTAATAGTAAGAGGATAACCAGGGAAAGAGTAGGGCCCATTTAGGACCATAGTGGTAATTTGCGTGTGAAGCTGGAAGACGTAGGTAGGGTTCTAAATGAATACTTTGTGTCGGTGTTCACAAGTGAGAGGGAAGACATGGGTATGGAAATCAGGCAGAAGGACTGTGATGTAATTAAAGAAATTAGCATAGAAAGGGAGGAGGTGCTAAGTGGTCTGGCAGGCTTAAAAATAGGTAGATCTCCAGGCCCAGATGAAATGTATCTCAGGCTGTTGAGTGAGGCAAGGGAGGAGATAGCAGGGATGCTGGCAATAATTTTCAATACCTCTCTGACCACAGGAGAGGTGCCAGAGGACTGGAGGACAGGCAATGTGGTACCGTTACTCAAGAAGGGAGGACAGGATAAATCGGGGATACAGGCCAGTCAATCTAACTTCAATAGTGGGGAAACTATTGGAAGCAATTCTGAGGGACTGAACTAATCTACACTTGGAGAGGCAGGGATTAATCAAGGACAGTCGGCATGGTTTTGTTAAGGGGAGGTCATGTCTGACCAATTTGATTGAATTTTTTGAAGAGGTGACTAGGTGTGTAGATGAGGGCAATGCATTTGATGTAGTCTACTTGGACTTCAGCAAGGCTTTTGATAAGGTCCCTCATGGGAGACTGATAGCGAAGGTAAGAGCCCATGGGATCCAAGGCAATTTGGCAAATTGTTTCAAGAATTGGCTGAATGGCAGGGAGCAGAGGGTGATGTTCGAGGAGTATTTTTGTGACTGGATGTCTGTATCCCGTGGGGTTCCACAGGGATCAGTGTTGGGTCCCTTGCTGTTTGTGGTATATATAAACGATTTAGAATTGAATGTAGGAGGGTTGATCAATAAGTTCGCGGATGACATGAAAATTGGAGGGTGGTTAAAAGTGAGGAGGATAGCCTTAAATTACAGGAGGATATAGACGGGCTGGTCAGATGGGCTGATCAGTGACAAATGGAATTTAATCTGGATAAGTGTGAGGTGATATACTTAGGCAGGACAAAAAAGACACAGGAACACATGATGAATGGGAGGACCCTTGGAAGTACCGAGGATCAGGGGGATCCTGGAGTGCATGTCAACCGGTCCCTTAAGGTAGCGGGACAGGTAGATAAAGGTGGTTAAGAAGGCATATGGGATATTTGCCTTTATTAGCCGAGGCATAGAATATAATAACAGGGAGGTTATGCTGGAACTGTATTAAACGCTGTTAGCCTACAGCTAGACTATTGCGTGCAGTTCTGGAATCCGCATCATAGGAAGGATGTGATTATACCAGAGAGAGTGCAGAGCTGACATTCCAGGATGATGCCTGGGCTGGAGAATTTTAGTTATGAGGAGAGATTGGATAGACTGGGGTTATTTTCCTTGGAGCAGAGGAGATGATTGAGGTGTATAAAATTATGAGGGGCATAGATAGAGTAGACAGGAAAGAACTTTACCCTTTGGTGGAAGGATCAATAACCAGGGGGCATAGATTTAAGGTAAGAGACAGGAGGTTTAGAGGGGATATAAGGAAGAATTCTTTCACCTAGAGGGTGGTGGGAATCTGGAACTCACGGCCTGTAAGGGTGGTAGAGACAGAAACCCTCATAACATTTAAGAAGTATTTGGATGTGCATTTGCGATGCCATGGCATACAAGGCTATGGGCCTAGTGCTGGAAAATGGGATTAGAATAGTTAGATATTTGTTTGACCAGCACAGACTTGATGGGCCGAAAGGCCTTTTTCTGTGCTGTAGACCTCTATGACTTTATGCCACCAAGTGCTCCAGAGCTTTTCACCCCTCAGGCACAGGCTGCAAACTAGTATGTGTTTTAGTGGACTGCAGAACAGTTGGATGACTGGGCAGATTGTACAATCTCCTTGCTGAAGCTGGCCATGGAGCAGCCACTAGTGGAGGTGCTCACAGCTCCTTGCAATGTCATCATCCCGGTTTGGACCAGCCTCCCCCATGGTTCAATTTAACAGTGCAGCATTGCTGTGTGGGTTAGGAGAATGCCTGCACCTGAGCTGAGAGCACAGCATGCAGTCCAGTGGCCAAAGCTGCTGCCAATCGGTCAGGTGCAGTGGGGTGGAGGTGGCTGGGGATTCGGGCAGCCATGCAGTGCACTAAACTCTGGCTATCCAAGTGGTGCCCAGCGCTCTCTGGGATGTGTTAAGGGGCCTTCAGACTTAACCAAGAGAGGTTCTTGGAACACCCAAGCTAACCCATGCGTCTCTCCATCGTCCTGCAGGAACAGTACATCAGGAGCCTGGTGAACTAGCTATATGCCTTGTGGCATACAGAGAGCAAAGACAACAAAAGAGAGTGACGGAGGTGCCTGGCTGCACAGAAGGAGGAGCAGCACCCTCAGGAAGAAGGTGCGGCTAGGGCTCCTGCACACGCCGCCAAAGAGCCTCAGCGAGCTGTCGCTGGTCGGCGCCAAGCGACACCCAAGGTCTATAGATGCTGCCTTTCATTCTTGCAGATGTCCGACAACCAGTGTCACAGAAGACTGTGCATGTCTAGGGAACTGGTCAGTCATATATGATAACTACTGCAGGATTTGGCGCGATGGGGACATGGGGGGCATCCAATGCCAATGGCTGTGAAAGTGGCCGCGGTGCGCAATTTTTATGCCAGTGGCCCCTTTCAGGCCTCCACAGGTGACCTCTGTGAGATATCACAAGCCTCCGTCCACAAGTCCATCCATGAGGTCACGGATGCCATCTTCGCAAAGGCAACATCTTTGTATATTTCGCCTGGGACCAAGAGAGCCAGGATGCAAGAGCGATTGGATTTGCCAAGGTTTCGGGTTTCCCGCTGGTGCAGGGTGTGATTGACCGTATGCACATGGCGCTCAAATCTCCATCGCAACAAGTGGTCAGCTATGTCAACCACAAGGGCTTCCATTCACTGAATGTGCATCCGGTGTGTGATCACCATGAACGAATGCTGCAGGTCTGCGCATGGTTTCCAAGGCCTGTCCATGACTCCTAAATTCTCAGTCAGTCACAGATTCCTGACAGCTTCCAGGGTCCTGAAGCTGCAGAGGCTGCAGGGATGGCTCCTCAGGGACAAGGGCTACCCTTAAGAGGACGAGACTGATGGCACCCGTGTGGTGGCCTCAGACTGCAGCAGGGAGAAGGTATAACGAGGCTCAAGCTGTAACTCACAAATTTGATGGAGCAAACCATTGGGATGCTGGACCGTTCTGGTGGAGCCCTGCAATATAGTCTACAGAGAGTGTCATGCATCGTCGTTGCATGCTGCGTCATTTATAATCTGGCACTACAACGATGCGAGGAGGTCTTCTCCGATGAAGAGGACATCGATGGTGATGAGGGTGAGGAGGACCTCTAAGGCGGTGATGATGGCTATGAGGCCCTTGCACTAGCCAGACAAGTCAGGCACACTCGATATGCCCTCATAGCTGCTAGATTTGTGCAGGATGATGACGACATGCAATGAGAAGACACCATTGATCCTCACATTGCGTTTATGAACGTTTGACTCCAGTCTGGTTTATGGCAGCATACATACCCTCTGTGGTAATGCTTCTGTCATGGAGACGCAGTGGAGGTCTTAATAGTCACTTGATTGCACAGGATGATGATGACATGTAATGAGGACACTCCATAGATCTTCACCTGGCCTCTGAGAATGTCTGACTCCTGTCGGGCTGAGGGCAGCTCACTTCCACTCTGTGATCAGGGTCGTATCATAGAGACACAGCCGTGAAACTTAAAATGCATCTGATCCTTTGTCTGCCTTTGGCACCTGAGCCCTTCATGAACACAGCATCACTGGTCACAGATGCTGAAGAGATGGGGGCCAGCCCCTCCCTAAAGGGGCTGAGAGCACACAGAGAGAATGACGGAACTCCGTAAGGCCTGCCCAAGACATTCTGGCAGCAATAACAAGCACCATCGAGGTGCAGGCATCAGTAATGTTTCCAGCAAGTGTGAGGCCAGACCATCATTTTGGTCTGAAGGTTGCATAGAGCACAGGGAAGAGGCCCTGGACTGAGACACCTACCTTCATCTTGTGCTGAAATGTTTCACATCTGAGTGACATGAGTACTGCTCATCAGAACAAGCAGCCACAGGCAGGTAGACATTGTTAAGAGTTTATTTACAATAGTGAACATTATGTACACCTGTGTCCAGGCTGTGCAACTACATCTTCTTAACTTTCCTGACCCTGCCACTGTGCCTTGGTGCTCCCCAGACATCAACAGCGGAGGTGGAGGCAGCCTGCTGACTGCTGCGCCCTGTCTGTGATGACCTTCATGGACATCCTTTGGAGGGCCGACTGGAGGGCTCCAGCCTGCTTTCAGAGCCCTGCTGTGTGGCAATGGCACCCTCCTTGAGTTATTGAAGAGGGGATTTGGATGGTTTGGACACTCACAGAGTCACCTGGATGGATGACCCTGGGGTGTGCACCTGCTGATTCTCCCTATGGGTGCCCAAGGCTGACTCCATGAGGAGAAGGGGAAGCTGGAGTGAGCTTGAGCTGCCCCGCATCCCTCTCATGTACACACTGTTAGAGACCAACTAGGACAGCAGTGATGGAGTTCAGCCCACGTAGCAGTGTAGTTGCAATGTCTTGGACCAAGGCCTCCATGGCAGCCGCCATCCTACCAGTGTTGATCTCAGTGCGTTGGCATGCTTGTGCTATCACCTCAGCCTTAATGCCTTAAGGAGTGCAGCGGATATCCCTTCCTGATGTTCCTGACCTTGCCTTTGCAGATCCAGCAACTGAGACATGACCGAGTCTAGCGGCTCTTCATCTGACTCGGACTCAACAAATTTCTGCCCTCCAGCAGTCCTCCAAGTACTTGATGCCTGGGAAGTCCCTGCCTTCGCCTGCTATGGATCAGAAAGTGCAATGTACTCACCAGTTTGTGATCCCAAAACTACTCTAAAGTTAGGACCTACTGAGGTGTGTGTTGGTGGAGGGTATGGGTGAGGGCTTTGACAGGACTTCAAGGAGGGTGCCTTCAGATTCCACTTCAGGGGTTTCTTCGGAGTTTAGTTGGAGGCCCTGGTTGTGGACACCATTGGCTGTGCCTTTGAAAGCAAGGAGAGATAATTAGTGCGTATGAAAGAGGACACATCACTCATGGCATGGTTGTCTGATGGATGTTGCACTGCTGGCTCCTCACTTGATAGATCAGCGCCAACCTCACCGTCAGCACAGGAATGTTCCAGATCCTCCCTGGCCAGCTGGATGGCTCTGTTTTCAAAGTCTGTGAGGACCTTGATTTCAGGCATTCCTCCACCAGTCTGCAACCTCTCCCTTTTGTTGTGTGTCAACTTGTCCTGCATGAATACAGATGGAGAGAGTGTGAGCAGGATGCCTGTCAGGTCAGATGATAAGTATGCCTGGCATGGTGTGTGTTGAGTGGTCCCATGGATGGGATGAGGACAATGAAGGTGTATGTGAGAGTGAATGGTGATGTCCCTTGAACTGGCAGTGAATGAGGGCCCTGTGGATGTGTGATGGGTTTGTGAGTGTGTGAGTTGAGAGTGATGAGAAGAGTGACTTACCTTGGCACAATAAAGGAGATCATTGATCCTCTTGTGGCACTGGGTGGCTGTGCTTTTTTGCAGAGGGTTGGCGCTGGCCACTGCTGTCACCACTGCCCAAGCTGAATTGGTGATGTTGCTTCCTATCATTCAGCCAGAGCAGGCGTAAAGGATATCACAGCAGGCCTGAACAGCGTCCAAAAGGCACTTAAGGGACACGTCATTAAATCTGGGGGCTGCAATCTTTTTGCCTTTCGGAGCCATGTCCTCCATGCAGCAATTGTGGACTGGAAGCACTGAGAGGCGTGTGCATGGCTGCACTTTAAATCTGGTGCCAGGCACACTGAAATGGCAAGGTAATGGTGCTGCAAGAGATTGAGAGCCTGCTCGCCATCAAAGCGGCATGTTTCCCAGGAATGCATAATTAATGCGGCGGCTTTGAGATGATACAGCTTGAGAAGCCGCCATTGCTGCCATCGGGTAAAACATCATTTTCCTCGTCCACAAATGCAAATCTGGGACACTTCCGCCAGCAGTCAAGTTAACATTCTGCTCTCTCTGGATATGTGGGAACAAATTAGCACCAGGCGCTGAAAATTGGATTGTGTGGGTGCACCTTTGCCAGAGATCTGTACTTACAGATATGATATAGAATAGAGGTAATGTTTTGTTCCCGGTGGAAACCAACAAACAAATAGAACCAAATTTACCAGATGACCCCAACAGGGAACCTAATGGACAAAATTTAACTTTATATAACTTTTATTTTAGCAGTCAAACCAAAATCAACATAAGTTAACAGCCAAGTCACAATCAATGTATACTATGAATTATACATTGAAAGCAGATACAACGAAGACAATCTCATGGAATTACTAGACAGTCCACTCAGCATATATGACACAAATATCAGCCACACAGTACTTCAAAGCTCTGATCTTTGTCAGGTTGGATTCCAGCTCCTTTTCTTCAATGATTTAGCTATATGACAGCAGCTCACGATCATTGCAAATTTCACGGACACAATCTTCATTAGAATGGTGCATTTCTCCAGAATGCCCTCAGCTTTGCTTATGACAGTCTTGATGGCATGGATCCACCTGTATTACCTTTATCCGCACCCTCAGTTACCACCCTGTGCACTGTATGGCTGAGTCCAATTTGTCAATTATTTTAAGTAACAGGAAAAGCTGCAGCAACCTTGTATTTGCCTATTGCCAACTCTTGGATCCAGCCTTTGCTTTCTTCAGCCTGCTTGCACTGCACTGCTGAGTGATGTGAGCTCAAATGGCTGTGTTGTTTATCTTGTTTCAACCAGTTTCAGTTTTCCTAGAAATCTGAAGTTTCAGTTTCCCTTTCAGTTAAGATCTCACTTTAAAAAAATACAAGCTTTGAAACATGGGTCAATGCACCCAACAGAGTGCATTCAACAAGTCACCTGTTTGGACAACAGCTTACACATACTTCCTCACGGATCTTGAAAACTGCAGATTTCATCTCAATAACAATAAGCAGGAGAGTTTGAGATGACATCAAAATGGAAAGGCCCATTGAACATATTCGTACTTCGCAGATACAATAGCTGCTGCAGCACAGATTATAAGCACTTTATTTTCTATATGACTCAGGTTTACTTGGAAAAGCGTTTCAGGATCTTAGATTATATGAAAATGCCCCAGAAGATTGACAATATAGGGCTTATAGATTCAGAAAACTAATTTGCTATAGTACTTAACATGACTCCTCCAAAACTTCATTAATAGGACAAGCTTCTGGAAAAGTTGAGATTAAACTCCCTCTAAATCTATAGGATTTTCTCTGTATTTCTCAGATCACACTGCATCTTGAATTATTCCACTGCACCCTTGGAGTGTAAAGTCAGAGTAACAGGGATTTTTGAGAGGTGTGCGAATTGGAGAGCTGAAGGAGATTGAAGAGATAGGGAAGAATAAGGCAATGAAGGATATAAAGAGGAGAGTGAGGATTTTATTTTGAGGTGCTGGGTAACCCAGAGATAATGCAGGTCAGTGAAGTTAGCTGATCTCAGTGTGGGATAGGATACAGATGAGTTTGGATGAGTTGAAGTGTCTGGAGGGTAAAGACTAGGGGGTTGGCATGAAAACATTCTGTACCAGACTGTTGAAGTTGAGGCGGCAGCAGACAGTGCTATGAAAATGGTCTTTGTGATGAAGAGGATATGGGAGCTTAAACCAGCTTGGGATCAAATAGGATGCTAATGTCGCAAAAAATCTGGTTCTGCAGTGGTCCAGGGAGAGATAGAGTTGACGGCAAGGCTACAGAGTTTTTGGAAAGGACCAAAGACAAGTTCTTTGAACTTCCCAATATTTAGCTGCAAGAAATTGTGGCTAATCAAAAGTTTCTTATTATGCAGTCTGACCGCACACGTGCACTACTACAAAAACAGTTAATTGCTCCCCTCATTCATAGCTCAGTAATATAAGCCATCATTTTAGTTAAGCAATAAGAGATCTTTTGAGACCTTATTTGATTTTATTGACTACTGGAGAACAGTTTCCTCTTCTTGATTGTTGTAAATGATCTGAACAAAGAAGAATAATTGTCATTAGCTGGACATGAAACATATTTGTAAGTAGGGTAACCACAACCATATATGAGTAGAGAAAAATAGCAAAGTTATCTTGCTTTTGGAATCTTCCTTCCCCTTCATGTCCATGTCACTTCAACCCCCACGAAAGATTATGGGACAAAAGTACCATCTACTATGTACAAACTTTTGAGATCAATGTAATGAAAGTAGCTAGGAATGTTAATCAGAGTTCTTTTTGATTTTGATAATTGACAATAATTGAAAAGTGGGACCATTTTCAAGTATGTATTAAATTATCTAGGTTTTAAAAAGCCTGTTATTGCTTAATTAAATAGGGTGAGTAGAAACAAGCCAAACATGAAAACAGTTTTTGAGTAAGCATATGTTCCCTGATAACCCTTGTACACAAATGACCATCTGTTACTAAACAGAGGATCTCTGATCAATGGGGCAATTGAATGAAGAGAATTAATCACAGAGCTACTTGAACACCTGTGATAAGAGTTAGTACAATATACAGCCCTTACATGAGAGAAATGTATTTAGAAATGTTAACAATCCCAATGCAGTAAATGAAAAGCATAATTGCTAAAAAATGAATAATTTCATTATATACCAAGAACACATTCCATGTATGCCCACTTGTCAAATCCAATTTCTAACATTGCAGAATTCTTGTATGGGTTTGATGTAATATTGTGTAAAAAAGCACAATTAATAACGAACATTCATTTTTCTGAATTGAAAATAAAAAAAATCAACAAGCATACAAATTAATTTTCTATAGCAATAATTTAAGTTAGATGTTTTTGAAAAACTCCTTTCCTTGTTTGCCCATCACTGACTATTCAAAAGAAGCATCTCTATTGTAACTACAGATAAGTTTTTCACATCCAATTGAATCCAATTTTTGAATCTCTTTTACATTCAGCTGACCTATTAGCCCAGGATATTGAAGAGGTTAACTGTGGTTGAACCTGCAGCACAATCCACTCCTTTTCCATTCATACACACTTTTCCCTTTCATTTACGGTTAAAACAATTCTGTCCAACATCTTTGTTCCTTCTGAGCTCAGGTGGCCAAGGCACCAAGAGAAAATTGGAAACTAAAAGGTCTAACAAAAAGGCAGCAGGAGGTTTTGATTGACCTTTGCAATTGATTTATGTCAAAACATACTGCAAAATAAACATTTCAAAGGGAACGGTGCATGGTATCGGATAGATAGCCCTTCCAGAGAACAGGGGGAGGAATGTTGGGTCTAATGGTTTACTTCTATGCTGTGAAATTCTCTGATTCTAACCAGTGGGTTGTTGCTGGCTAAATGTTTTGTGTCATTTGGCTTCTGACGAATATGAGATCATTTGACCCATTGGAGGAGTGAAGGCTATTATTGTAAATTCAGTGGGCCATGGCGTGGCCATAAACAATCCCCATTGCGCACCCGCCCCCAACCTTGCCCCAACCCGGGAAGCCACTGGAAGGCCACAGGGTTTACTGGTGATGTTCACATGTGGCATTGGCCCCTCTCGAAGCCAGTTAAATACCTGCAGGGCATGAGGTGGCTATTAATTGGGCAATTAATTGTCATTCAGTGGGAAGCCATGTCCTTAGGTTCCTGCTGTTAGTATTATGCTGTGATAGAGGGAAGATATCGGGCTCCCTCCAACCCCACTGGCGCCTTCCTTCCTCTCATACTGTCACAAACAGGTGGTAGAATTCAGCACTATGGTTTCAGTCCTCCTAACGTTTAACAATCTGACAACACAGAGGTAGTATTGGGATCAGGATAATTGGTAGAGAGATAAAGCTAGAAGTTGGCAGCATACATGTAAAAGTGGAGTCGATATTAAAATCCTACAATGAGCGGCATAGGGTTGGGGAACTAAAAATTAAAAACCAGGACACACGAGCTCAAACAGCTGTACATGCACCTGCCACCATTTTGACAGCAGTGGGTTGCATGCCACACATATGTTCCATCTTAGAGAGGTGAAATACTTTATTACAATATTTGAACCAGTGCATTTGGGAAAATTTAATAGTTGTCAGCAGGGTTTCCCAGTGCTTGGGAAGCCTGGTAGTTAAGTGGACATAGGAGTTGCGGGCTGCAAAAGGTAAATACCTTTTGGAGCACTGCTTGTGAGCCATGAAGTGCAGCAGTTGTCCCTGGCCCTCAAGCAAACTTTCTGCTGATCACAGACTCTTCTCTCTGCTGCAATCTAGTGACAACCTCCACCAATCCCTGCCCTGCCCTGCCCCCCCCCCCCCACCACCCCCCCCAACCAACCAACCAACTGCCAATCTTTCCCTCCCCCTCCGCTATTGCCAGGTTCTGACGTGACACCCTGAGATAGGTGAAATGAAAAGTGCTATGATCAGGTGCGGGGAGGAGCCAAAAAGTAATGGCCCAGTGGGAATTGAATTAATGGGCTTTAATTGGAATAGCTGCTAAAATGTGCACGTGAATGGACACAGGGGGAATTCAGGTTACATAGAGGCATGGCAAAGATTACGAGACACATGCCCTGATTGTAATCAGAGGACAAGGAAACAAAAATACAAGAGAGCCCAAAGTGATAAGAGAGACCTGTGATGAGATGAAGTTACTTGTAGAAAGGGTGGTGTTAGCTGGAGGCATAGATGAGCCAACGTCCAGGTTTGAACACAACCTATTCAAACAGGTGAAGAGGTGTAAATCTCAGAGCTGTTTGGCACAGTGCCAGTGAACACACTGTTGAAGATTGTCCAGTGAAAACTGAAAGGCCAAAGAGGGGTAGAGTGTCAATAAAGAGCAAGAAAAAGGGTCCAGTGGTGGCACATAGTAGCTCCAGTTGGGCACAAGGAGACCCAGTACATGAGCACAGGAATGAGTAGTGAAAGTGAAATCCAAGGACCTGAAGAAAAGAATGACCTGCATTTATATTCTTCCAAGGCTCCACTGGCATCTTCACAAAATCTCACATAGAAAGTCATAAGAAAGGTGGCAGATGCCCTTTTCAGTAAAGCTCACCATTGCATGCAGTTCCGTATGAATGAAGCTGGCCAGGCTGCAAGAGTTATGGGATTCGCTGCAATCTCAGGCTTTCCACAAGTGCAGGGTGCCATCAACTGCACACATATGGCTTGGATGCTCCCTGTCATTAGCCTGTGAGATTCATTAATAGAAAAGGATTTCACTCTCTGGATGTCCAGCTAATGTGTGATCACAGAAAGCAGATAATGCATGTTTGTGTCAGGTATGCAGGGACCTCGCCCGACTTGTATATTTGGAGCCACTCCCACATGACAGAGATATTTGAGGGAGCTTGGCGCTTAGAGAGTTGGCTCCTCAGTGATAAGACCTGAAGACATGGCTAATGACACCCACTCATTAGCTACAGAGTGCATCTGAGGAGAGATACAATGCTGCACATTCAGCCACAATCTTAATAGAGCAGAATTGGCCTCTTAGAGATGCTTTTCAGGTTTTTGAACAGCTCAGGTGGGGCTCTCCAAGTCTCACCACAGAGAGTGTCCTGCATCACCATTATTTGCTGCATCCTGCACAACCTAGCACTGCAAAGGGAGGACATATTACCACAGGGAGACATGGGGGAGCTGCATATGTCCTTGGACTAGGAGGACATTGAAAGGAATGAATCTTGAGAGGGCAAGGATTCAGACAAGCCACATGAAGATGCCATTGCATGGGCACAATGTGGAAAACAAGCACATGACAACCTCACAGCTACAAGATTCCAGGAGGAATGAGGTGAAGACAAGTTGTTATGAATGCAGTTCTCTTCATGCTTTGATGCAGGGGACACAAAACGTTCATTGTCACAAAAGGTCAACAATCTCACAATGATCACGGAGAAAGCATAAGGCACCTTCAACCCTAATAATTGGGTCATATTTGGAAGGCGAAGTAGCCTAGGGAACATTTGGCTGCTGTAGAATGTGCTTACACATCTTAAGCAACTACACATAGTGCAGTCCTTTCAGCCATGGCAGTCAGTGGCCATGACATCCTTCAAAAGTTGAAATGCACACATAGGTGCATACATGCCTCATGATAACAGTTTAGCAAGGTGGCTCTAAGATGAAAAATATTTTTCAGTAGTTAGCACTTGACCGTCTCAAGAGGGAGCTACACCCAGATAGTACCGTCTCTCCAAATGCCAGATCTTCCTCATGATTAATGCAAAGGCCAGATCTTGATACTGAGTCCCAAGATGCCATTGGACATCAGGATGAAGTGAACTGAAACACAACAGCATGCACCCAAAGCTGGGAACTATGTTAGCATGATTCTCATGGAGAGTGGTTCAGCAGGACCCTCCTGTGATTATTGACAAACACTCATAACCCTACATTTATCAGAAGCCTGCCAAACAACATCCTCCATTGCCTTGCTATTTGGGAGAGATGTGATCGGTAAATTTTGACACAGCAGTCAATAATAACTTATTCCTGCTGTCAACACTGCTGAGCACTCAGGAGATATGCCGGAGCATCGCTTTCATACTATTACGGTCCTTGACATTGCCCATTTCACAAAGGCCATTCATTTCTAGGAGTCCTAAGTCAATGAGTGTATATAAATGCCATGAATTACATATAGTTTTGCCTTCTGTGACCTCAGAGGGATTCTGTGAGGCGCCACTAGGCAGCCGTTCAGGAGCAAACTATGAACCTCACAGCAAAAATAAAAATAAAAATACCTGGAAAAACTCAGCAGGTCTGACAGCATCTGCGGAGAGGAATACAGTTAATGTTTCGAGTCCATATGACTCTTCAACAGAACTAAGGAAAAATAGAAGAGAGGTGAAATATAAGCTGGTTTAAGGGGGGGTGGGACAGGTAGAGCTGGATAGAGGGCCAATGATAGGTGGATATTGCCAAAAGATGTCATAGACAAAAGGACAAAGAGGTGTTGACGGTGGTGATATTAGCTAAAAAATGTGCTAATGGTGACATTAAAGGTAGAAAACAGGACGAGCAAGGTACAGATAGCCCGAGTGGGTATGGGGTGGGGGGAATGGATCGAAATAGGCTAAAAGCTAGAGATAAAACAATGGATGGAAATACATTTAAAAATAATGGAAATAGGTGGGAAAAGAAAAATCTATATAAATTATTGGAAAAAAAGGGGATCGTAAAGGGGGTGGGAATGGAGGAGAGAGTTCATGATCTAAAGTTGTTGAACTTAATATTCAGTTTGGAAGGCTGTAAAGTGCCTAGTTGAAAGATGAGGTGTTGTTCCTCCAGTTTGCGTTGAGCTTCACTGGAACATTGCAGCAGGCCAAGGATGGACATGTGGGCATGAGAGCAGGGTGGTATGTTGAAATGGCAAGCGACAGGGAGGTCTGGGTAATACTTGCGGACAGACTGAAGGTGTTCCGCAAAGCGATCACGCAGTCTGCGTTTGGTCTCTCCAAAGTAGAGGAGATCGCATTGGGAGCAGCGAATGCAGTAAACTAAATTGAGGGAAGTGCAAGTGAAATGCTGCTTCACTTGAAAGGAGTATTTGGGTCCTTGGACAGTGAGGAGGGGGGAAGTAAAGGGGCAGGTGTTGCACCTTCTGCGTTTGCATGGGATGGTGCCGTGGGAGGGGGTTGAGGTGTAGGGGGTGATGGAGGAGTGGACCAGGGTGTCCCTGAGGGAATGATCCCTGCGGAATGCCGCCGGGGGTTGGGGGGGGGGGTGGGGTTGGCGGTGAAGGGAAGATGTGGTGGCATCATGCTGGAGTTGGCGGTATGAACCTCACAGGTAAGTGGACGGGTTCATCAGGATGGGCACACGCCTCTGACAGCACACGCTCATTGCTGTATAGCAGACATTTCAAATGCTACCGAGTGGAAGCAACTTCCATTGTTCAGTATCATGCATGGGAAGAGTGGGAACTAATAAGGAATAACGTTCAGCCTCAAACATTAAAATTGCGCTGTAGCGAGGCTTGAAAAACAATGGTGCTCGACGGTGAATACAACCTTAACTAAAACCTCACAGTCACAAAATATATACCATTGCAAAGTGCATTTGGGTGAAAAGACTGCAACCTTGGTTGCAACAAATACTTATAACATCCACATAATACAGACTTCAGTGTGACAGCATCAGCATATTAACTAACCTTGATGAATAATTCTCATGAGGCAACATAATGCCTGCCTAAGATGCATGGGTTACATGTGTCTTGTCCAGCCATCATTTTCATATAGGAAGTGCCTTTGTTTATGTCTGTGCTGTGGAACTCAAGGCAATTCACTGTGATGAGATTGAGTGAGACTTAATTAAAATTGAGGGACAAGATGGGAGATAATTGGGGTGGGGGGTGCTCATTTTGTACTCTTGGATGAACGTGGGACCTTGAATCACATCAATTAGCTATTCAATACCTGAGACTTGGAGAGGGATAAATACAAAATATATCTACATTAGTGCATATTATGTACAATGAACAAACACCCATGCTATCATTGTGCTTTCAAAGCGTCTTAATTTTCCTAACGCTCCTGCTAGGTCTAGGTGCAGCCCCACCATCCACAGCAAAGGCGGAGGTAGCCCATTGACTGTCAGGCCCTGTTGATGACTTTAGTGGGTGTCTCCTGGAGGGCTCCAGCCTGCTAGGGGTCTCCTGCTCTGGGCAGGTGCACCCTCCTCATCCTGACCTGCTGGAGTTGATGGGGTCATGGGCAGAGGGGATTTGAAGCGGTGGGACACCGTCGGAGCGTCCTGGGTGGATGCCCCAGGATGTCTGGCTGGTTCTCCTCCTCCCTTTGGATGCCTGAGGGCCCTTCCTTGAGGAGAAGGGACAGCTGGAGGGAGGCTGAGGTGCTTTGTCCCCGTCTTGTTTAGCCACTGCTGGAATGAGCCCATGGCTGGAGTGATGAAGTGTAGGCAGGTCCAAGCGCAAAACTAACAGAAGCTATTGGACCTGGGTCCCCAAGGTGGTCGCCACCCTTCCCACAGAGACTTCGATGTGCTTGCATGCCGGAGCCATGACACCAGTTAGAATGTGGAGAGAGCCCTCCATCCTTTGTTCCAGTCTGCTGACGGCCCCTGTTTGATGCCCCCTGCCTGACTTTGCATCTCCAACTATTTTCTCAGGGCCAATTGCAGAAGGTCGTCATCGGACTCAAACTTTGCAGCGGACTGATCTCTAGCAGTCCTCCCAGTGCCAGAGACCTCGGCTGTCACTGCCATGTGTTCGTAAGGTGATCACCAGATTGTGAACTCAAGCCTACTCTAGAACTAGGACCCACCGAAGTGCGTGTATCTGCATTGATGGGAGCACAGGCAAAAGAAGTGATGTGTTTTCATTAGATGCTTCCCTTGCCTCCTCATCTGAGGTTCTCTGGGGGCTGGAGCTTAGGCGCCTGCTGGAACTCTTCCTCTGTCTTTTCTTGTTGGTGGCTGTAATAGAGAGAAGAGATAATTAGCGATTGACTAGGAAGTCTCCTACATTATAAGTCACGTGCAGTCATTGTCCGAATCTAGCCGATGTATATGGATGGACCCTTGTTGGGGGAGGCCGATCTTGCCTTCAATGCAGGAGTGATCCCTATCACCTCCAGCAAGCTCTGCAGCTTGCTTCTCATGGGGGGAGAGTGTCTTGAGCACTGGGGACCCCTTCCAGTCATTGGTTGTGGGCAATCTTGCCCTGCATAAAGACAGATGGATTGACTTTGAGCACCATGGATCAGAGTATTTCAGAAGCATGTTTGCATGTTGTGTGTGCTAAGCCCTCCCCAGCAAGGGATTAAGATGCCTTTTGAGCAGGACTTTACATGAGATAGTGAGCTTAAAGTGGCTGGCAGACATGCAGTACTAATGTCCCATGTGCTGGTAGTATGTGACATCCTTGTGGACTCTAACCCTTAGACTACTGATGCCTTATAAGAGTGTGGGTTTGGAGTGAGTAGAAGTTTCACTTACCCTGGCAGAGCGCATCAGATCATTAATTCATTTCCCGCAGTACAGGGCGCTCCTTTTTTCTGAGAGCTACGGATGCTGACCTCCCAGGCGGTCTCCTCCTAGGCCAGCATAGTCAGGTGGGAGGACCTCCTGCTCCCATCCCTTTGGACAGAGGACCTCCCAGCCTTCCTGGACAAGAATCCCCAGGGAGGCCTCGCAGAACCGTGGAGCTGAGGGTTTGATCGCCATAGCAATGAAGACATTCAGCTCACACCTGGCCTGCAGTGATTGAACGTCTATGGGGGTGCCTTTTAAATATGGCATCAGGACCTTTGATCCCCATGAGGTAACGGTGGGGTGGATGAGTCGCTGCCCGCCCTGACAGGAGGTTCGACCAGCTCCTCATTGATGCATAATTAATTAGCTGAAAAAGAGGAAATTGGGCACAAAAATCCACCCTGTCGCTTAGCAAGAATCATGTGGACTTTCCCACCTGCCACCCTACTTCATTTCCAGAATGGAACATTCTGCCCCTTGATAAGAACCATTTTAGTACTGTGACAGAGGCAGAAAGCTGATTGAAGAGATTCAAACATACATTACCAAGAAAGATTCAAACATACATAACCAAGAAAGATAATCATGGATCTACTAAGTAACAATCACCTTCCCCCATGATCGAAATATAATTCCTCCTTGTGGGTGTTGTCTAAGGACTGCAGTTAAGCTTTGGTTGTGGTTTTTGTGATTCCTGCATTCCTGCCTAAGAATGTAACTCAAAAACCACATGGACCAAAGGGAAAAAAACTGCGACTTTGTGGCAGAAATCAGAGACTTCCGAATAGGAATAGACTTTAATTATACTGAGAATGAAGCTCAGAGAGCTTTCAGAAAAGTGCCAACAGGACATCATCTCTGATCATAGTTTCAGGGAAACACAGAGAATGCAATGTAAACAGACACCGTCTTGTGATCTTAAACATATGACAAATTACTTTCCTTAACAAGAGCATCACTGTTGTCAAAGAGTCAAAGGTCGAAGTCATTAATGTGCTTTACCTCAAGGGAGAAGAACTCTTGTAGATTTTTTCAACTTTACCTCACAGTCCATTTCAAAGTTTTGGCTCCTGGATAGTTTTTTCCTTAGCGGACTAATTCATTATACATAAAATATTCACATAAACAGTCTAGCCTGTTTACTTCTGAAATCAGTCAATAAACCAACACAGCAGACGCTATAACAGTATCAAACGCAGTGCTGGCTTTTATTTTCCTTTTCATTACTGTATTAATATTTAATCCCCTCCCTTCCATTACTGGAAATGTTGGATGCTCTGGGCAGGCTGTTTTTAACATTTTACCTCACACATGAAACTATATATGCTAATGACATGCCAGAATTCCATAAGACCATAAGACCTTAAGACATAGGAGCAGAAATTAGGCCATTTGGCCCATCGAGTCTGCTCCGCCATTCAATCATGGCTGATAAGTTTCTCAACCCCATTCTCTCACCTTCTCCCCGTAACCTTTGATCCCCTTACCAGTCAAGAACCTATCTATCTCGGTCTTAGATACACTCAATGACCTGGCCTTCACAGCCTTCTGTGGCAATGAATTCCATAGATTCACCACTCTCTGGCTAAAGAAGTTTCTCCTCATCTCTGTTCTAAAAGGTCTTCCCTTTACTGTGCCCTCGGGTCCTAGTCTCTCCTACTAATGGAAACATCTTCCCCTCATCCACTCTACCCAGGCCTTTCAGTATTCTGTAAGTTTCAATCAGATCCCTCCTCATCCTTCTAAACTCCATCGAGTATAGACCCAGAGTCCTCAAATGTTTCTCATATGTTAAGTCTTTCATTCCTGGGATCGTTCTCATGAACCTCCTCTGGACCCTCTCCAGGGCCAGCACATCCTTCCTGAGATACGGGGCCCAAAATTGCTCACAATATTCTACATGTGGTCTGACCAGAACCTTATAATGCCTCAGCATCATATCCCTGCTTTTATATTCTAGTCCTCTCTAAATAAATGCCAATATTGCATTTGCCTTCCTAACTACCGACTCAACCTGCAAGTTAACCTTAAGAGAATCCTGGATTAGGAGTTCCAAGTCCTTTTGCACTCCAGATTTCTGAATTCTCTCCCCATTTAGAAAATAGTCTATGTCTCTATTCTTCCTACCAAAGTGCATGACCTCATACTTCTCCACGTTGTATTCCATCTGCCACTTCTTTGCCCATTCTCCTAACCTGTCTAAATCCTTCTGCAGCCTCCCTGTCTCCTCAATTTTACCTGTCCCTCCACCTATCTTTGTGTCATCTGCAAACTAAGGATGCCCTTAGTTCCTTCATCTAGATCATTAATGTATAAAGTGAAAAGTTGTGGTCCCAACACTGACCCCTGCAGAACTCCACTAGTTACCGGCCGCCATCCTGAGAAGGGCCCCCTTATCCCCACTCTCTGCCTCCTGCCAGACAGCCAATTTTCATCCATGCTAGTACCTTGCCTCTAACACCATGGGCTCTTATCTTACTGAGAAGCCTCCTGTGCGGTACCTTGTCAAAGGCCTTCTGGAAGTCCAAGTAGATAACATCCATTGGCTCTCCTTTGTCTAACCTACTCGTTACCTCCTCAAAGAATTCTAACAGATTTGTCAGGCATGACCTCCCATTGATGAACCATGCTGACTTTGCCCTATTTTATCATGGACTTCCAAGTATTCTGAAATCTCATCCTTAATAATGGACTCTAAAATCTTACCAACGACTGAGGTCAGGCTAATCGGCCTGTCTATCACTTTAGTGCAACAATGTTACTGTAATGTTAAAAATCATTATTCAGTATAGGTCATTACATCCATTCTGTCAGTTTTCCTTTTTCTCTCTATTTTACCCTTTACTTGGGGCAAAATTTTTACCTCAGCAGGCAAGTGCGCACGTTACCCATTTGAGTATAAAATGATGCATGTTGACATCAGGCGAGCGCCCCGACGTCAACGCACAGTCACATGATATTTCTATTGGCGGCGCGTGCCGGAGTCTGCAGCTTGACCACCGACAATTAAAAGAGCTATTAAGGCCATTAACAAGGTAAATAAAAGAAATTTTTCACTGCCCGTCCAACCTGACGATTGATGGGCAGGCGAAAAGGCCAAGCAGCCTTTGCACTTTTTAGGAAACCTCATCCATGGACGGGATGAGGTTTCCTAAAGCAAATAAAAATAAAATAAAAATTCAAAAACTTAATTAATAACATGTCCCTGCTCATGTGACAGAGCCACATGAGCAAGGACATGCATTATTACATTTTTAATTTCTTTATTATTATTTTTTAAAACTCTTCATCTCTCTGAGGCAGCTCTGTGCCTCAGGGAAATTATCAAATGCACACTTGCGCGCATGCGTGAAGTTTGTGCTTGCCCTCCTCCCCCCGCCCATACAGCCAGTGCTGAGCCAAGTTATGGGAAGTGCTCAATATATTTCAGAGTCTCTCCTTCAACATATATGGAGAGAAGAATATTTGGCTGAACACGTGGGTTGATATGAATTTTGTTTTGGCAACGTTCAAGGACAGGCCAAGTTTCTTATAGGCAGAATTGAAATGGCTTGCAAATCTGATGCAGAGTGGGCAATAACACTGCAGTCATCTGCAAACTGTAGGTCATGTATGTTTATGGTAGTCAGTTTAGTTTTGGCCTCGAGGCAACTGAGGTTAAAGGGTTTTCCACCTAGGCGTTATTTAATACTGATAGCGGAGATCTTTGGTGAGGTGAATTTACCAGCAGGTAGATTGTAAATAGTATGGGTTTGATTGACATTGGTCTGGATTTAGAAGGCATCTGTTTCAGATCTCTCACTCAAGACAGTTACAGTCATATCATCATGAAGCAATTACAAGATTGTAATGAAGGTTCTTGGGCACCCAAATCCTTGGAGCACAATCCACAGAGCCTAGCAATTTACTGAGTCAAATGCTTTGGTCAGGTTGATGAATGCAATGAGTTCCTGGTGTTGTTTTTGACATTTTTCTTGGATTTGTCTGGTAACAAAGACTATATCAGAGGCTCCTCGGGAAGGTCCAAAGCCAAACTAGGAGGGTTTCCACAGCCACAGGAAGGAGGCTATTTAGGAGATTGCATGTCAGGATTTTTCCTGCTATGGACAAGAGGCAAATACCTCAATAGTTTCCGCTGCATGGTTTATCTCCCATCTTGAAGATAGTAAGAATTGTCGCATTTCTGAAGTTGGAGAGTTCTATTTCCTACCAAATCCAAAGGATGAGTGTGCAAGCCCACCAGCTTTGAAGACCTCAGCTGGAATACATCAGGGCCACAGGTTTTGTTGTTTTTCATCCATTTGACTGCTTTTGGCAGCTCTCCAATCGATGGTGGTTCACCCATGGATTCTACCACAGGGTACTGTGGGATAGCCTGGAGAGTATCAGCTGGCACTGTGGATTCATAGTTGAGGAGTTGTTGAAAATGTTGGCAGATGGCATTGTCATCCTTAAGAAAAGAAGCACCATTTTATGAGTGAAAGGGATTTTGTCCATTTGACTTTGGTCGATAGACGGCCCTGATGGGGTCAAAAAAGCTTTGCATGTCACGATGCTTAGCATATTGTTGGATCTCTCATGTTTTTTCTTCCCACAATATGTCCTTTATCTTCCAGGTCTGTCTTTATGTGTCAGCCTTGAGCTGTTGGAATGCTGTCTACCTGACTTACAACCTTGGGTTGTTCTGCCAGGCAATGAAGGCTGCCCATTTTTGTTCTAGGAGGTCACATAGTACAGCATCATTTTCCTCAAGCCAGTCCTGGTGATGATGATGCTCAAAGCCAATGGTTTGGACACAGGAGCCTAGTACAGCTGACTTTATTTGATCCCTCTGGAGTTGAGTTGGATGTGTGAAGGTTTTTGCGATTGATACTGAGCTGCACTTGGAATTTCTTCCTTTGGTCAGGCTGCTTTAGGGCTGAAACATTGATCTTCTTCCTCTTGGACTTTTGGGTCTTATGATCTTCTTCCCCTTGGACTTTTGGGTCTTATGATGTCTTGGTGCTGGGTGGATGTTGATCGCTGATCAAATAAGTCAATGATCTGCCTAGCAGGCATCAGCCTCCTCATGGATAGAGTGATACAGACATCACTTAGATCTTTGGCTTGAACCACTATGTAATCCAGGAGGTGCCAGTGCTTTGTTCTAGGGTACCTCCATGTGGTTTTGTCTTTGTCATTCTGGCAGAAGAGGGTGTTTGTTATAATGAGGCCATCCTGTGCACACTTTGTCAGCAGGAGGACACCATTTTCACTGGCTGTTTCTACCCAATTTTTCCCAATGGTTTCTCTCCAGACATCAGAATCACAGTCAACCCTGGCATTAAAGTCCCACAGATGAATGATCTTCTTTTGGGATAGCAGTGAGATCTTCATCGAGGTCAGAACATACTTTTCCTTAACATCTTCACTGGAGTCAAGATTTGGGGAATAAGCACTGATGATGGTGGCATCTCGATTATGGCTGAGCTGTAGGTGAAGTGTCATGAGCCTTTCATTTATACAATTAAGGAGCTCTGGAATTGCGTCCAAGATCCTATTCCGGAAGGCAAAACCAACTCCGTGGATACGAAGATAAAAGCAAAATACTGCGGATGTTGGAAATCTGAAATTAAAACAGAAAATGCTGGAAAATCTCAGAGCAGGTCTGGCAGCATCTGTGGAGAGAGAAACAGAGTTAATGTTTCGAGTCTGTATGGCTCATCTTCAGAGCTAAAGAAAAATAGAAATGTGGTTGATTTTATACTATTTAAGAGGGGGTAGAACAGGTGGACCAATTTAGAAGATCAGGGATAGGTGACAGCTAAGGAGAGATTGTGAGAGATCGACAAAGGTGTCATGGATCTTTGTCAATCTCTCCTTAGCTGTCACCCATTCCTAGCCTTCTATCTTGCTCCACCTGCTCCACCCCCTCTTAAACAGTATAAAATCCATCATATTTCTACTTTGTTTTAGCTCTGAAGAAGAGTCACATGGACTTGAAATGTTAACTCTGTTTCTTTCTCCACAGATGCTGCCAGATCGGCTGGGTTTTCCTATCATTTTCTGTTTTTGTTCCATTGACACGAATGTCACTGATAGCCTTTCCTTTCCAGTAGAAGGTGTATCTCCCTGTTATTTTTTCAGGTGTCTGTCCGCAGGAAGGCAGGTACATTGAAGGCAGCAATGTCAGTCTGGATTCTTCATAGCTGACATGACACGATTGCAGTTCTGCTTTCCAGACGGTCACTCTTGAGATTATCCAAGAGTGCTCTAACATTCCAAGTTTCAAAATTTAAAGTTTTATTTATTTAACAATAAAGAGGGTTATCCCACTGGGTGATGTTCCCCAGTCAGGAAAGAGTGGGACAGGCTACTTTTAGAGCACCTGACCTAGCCTCCTGCATTTGGGGTGAGCAGAGGGTATCTTGAAGAGGACTGCTCAGTCACCAATGCTGCTGCCCAAAGCCACCTCAATCCCAGCAGTGCCCAATGACCTTCATGCATCTGTTGCCTATGTCCAGATTCTTGACCAGGGACTCACAGGTTCACAGCCCTGTCCATGTCACCAATTCTCCATCGCCACAGGACTTGACAAATGGACTGTGGTGTAAGCCTGTGTGTGGCTTTGTTTAATGTGGGAACCTTGGGCCTCATCATTGGTCACACAATCTTGGGGCTGGTGATCAGATTTCGGTGATGTGTCGAACCATGATGACCAGGACCACCTTGCCATTGCAGCCTTTTCTGCACCTTCGCAGTTGGTGAGACGCGCAGTCTTCTTTTGCCTGGTCTGCCATTGAGGACTTTTGGGAGCACATTTTCTCTGGCACCACCCCCTGACTTTGCCAACAGGAGCAAGGAGCCCCCGATAGCATGGCTTAAGGGATCGTCAGAGTCCACAAACCTCTCCACCACATCAAAATGGTCACCCATGGAGGGGGAATATGGTGTAAGAGCACATGAAATGTCAAGGTTTTCAGCCATTAAACCCATCTCTCTGGTACCTCAATTTCACCAACATGCAACATTATTCCAAACATTTATCAGCCTTTGATTTGAGATATTTTCAGTGTTAACTTTGCATTTACTTTCACTAACCTAAATAATGTTATTTGATCCTGTTTGCTTGATTTAGCTTGAAGTAATATTCTAGGCTCACGTTATCAACTCTATTTAATATTTTATACACTAAAGTGAATGAACTTGCATCTTGTCATTTGGTGACCTTATAATAGCAGTATGTTGCATCACCAGGCTACCAATATGAACAGGCTGACCCATTATCCCCCTCTCTCCAGCATTATTGATTAGCAAAATGCAAAATTCTGTAAGCCACCTGGAAACCTGGCAGATGAGGGATGTGCATATATAGTGTAAATAGAATATCGAACTGGTGGCAGTGAAATTATTCTTCTCTTTCATTGTTAATGCCTTTATTCATAACTTACTAATGCCTCCAGCACTCTTGAACCTTGGACTTCTACCATTTGCAAAAGAATGCCAGTACGTCACTCTTGTACGCCATAGCATGTAGAAATCTACACTTAGTCATAAACAATTAATCAAATAGACACAACATAAAGGACGCAAGTTCTGTTAGACCTATATTTTTCATAGCACTCAATCTGACCAACTCGCAAAATCTTGGAAGTCTTTTGCAGCATTGCCAGACAGTGATCTGTTCAAATAATTCATCGCTCAGTTGCTATTGTTTTCAAACAAAATACTGACTGGTTATGAACCATAAGAAAACAAAATAAAAGAGCACTTTAATGCTTAATATCTTTTAACAATTCACATACCACAATACTATTGGTTTGATTCCAGGGAAGCAATTTCAACTGGAGAGTACACCAGGTGTCCAAGCCAAACCTCTTTTGCATCAATTTTTATCTGCTTATCACACCAAGTTTCAGAGAGAATGAGGCAGTTGAAAATTGCACCTTAGAAAGCCACAAGATATAGCAAGATGTATACAGTGGGGTGAAAAAACCAAGAGTGACATTAAATTGTGCAACTGCCAGAATTCCAGACAGTTCCCAACCACTTTCCTAGCTCTCTCTGGACGAGTCGCATTCAGCTTTAACAATAGAAATTTGTAGAATAAAACAAACAAAAGGATAATAAAAAAATAGAAAGTATTAGAAGTGTAAATCATGTCTCGCAGTGTTGGTAAAGAGAGAAAATAGATTACTGCCCTTTGTAAAGAATTAAGGAGCTCATCATCTCCTAACTATCTGAAAGCAGGAGCAACCTTAAAAATGTGAATAATAAAATTATTGTATATACAGTAAGTGGTTCTATGGCTTACCCCAGAGCTACTACTTGATTTTAGTTAAATAATAACATTATAACACTGTAGTTGTGTAAAAATGGTTAACTATTAAATTATCAATTTCATCAGATTTGGGCGTTTAGGTGCAGACTGTTTGTCATTTAATTCGGTTAACAGTCTACACCTGTAACAGTAACCTGCCTTTTTTCTTTACAAATGCTGACTGTCAGTGTTAATGGGGCAGTAAGGCTACTGATGCCATTTTGGGTTGTTGCCTCTTGTTAACACCAAGCAAGCAAATTAAGATTGACACTGATTTCTCCAGTCCCTTTGCCCGCCTTTTGTTCAAAATTCAATCCCTCATATCCTACCCTGTGCTACATCCCAATCTCCCATTAACCCCATCCTCACTAATATATAGTGATTTACTATATGCCAACACATTGATTTTAAAATCTTTACCCTCAACCTCAAATCCCTGGTTTACAACATACATATTACAGCCGATCTACATGACATACTGCAACAATTCGCCAACTTACTTGGGTATCAACTCAAAGATGTTAATCATTTTTCATTGTATTTAATTGCATGAAGGTGGTGGGTATTAACTGGGGATTCACTTGAGGTCAATAAATACGAGATTCTATTTGTCAAATACTTTAGGTGAGATTAAGCACGAGAAGTATACTGAAGATAATATACACATTGAAGTTAATGCAGATTGTCATTCATAGTGAGATAATGTGCATTCTTTGAAAAATGTGAATGTGTAACAGTTATGGATTGACCTTGCTGGCTTGAAACAAATGGTCAAGGCAAAGAAATCCTTTGGAATTAAATGGGTAGATGCAAGTCATCAGCCGTCTGAATGTTTTACAAGAAGAAATTCATGTACCAAGAATTTGTCAGGGGCCCAAAAGGAGGAACATCTGAAAAAGTTGCTTAACTCCATTGATCATTGGAAAGAGGCTTTGTGGCAAAGCAGGCCTTTTAGTTTCCATTTTTGAAGGCGACTCTGATGACTGATAATTGAGACGGTGTACAGAAAAACATTGAAGGGCATGCACGCTGAAATATTTGGTACATTGACAGGCCTGCCAGAAGGCCTGCGGTCATTTTCAAGCAGCATGGAGGAGGATGGCACCAAATTGGCACAGGGCTTGACACAGACAATCCTCTCCAGCACAGAAGTGGTGGCCAACTGCATGAGAATATTTGCAGCCCCATCTATATTGCAGCTTCTGATGGCCAATGTCTCAGCTTGAGCACAAGCAGACGCCACTTAATCTCTGCATGCTGCAGTAGAAGCTCAGGCTGAAGTCATGCTGCCATTGTAGCTGTAGTTCCTAGTGCTCAAAGGGGCTTGCAGAGTGTCTCAGTGGTCCAGCAATCTATCCTCTAACAGATTACTAGGATTGCTGAGGCGCCACCCTGGGGAAATAGCACCGGCTCTGTGGAGCACAAACCTGCTGTGCTCTCTCAGGGTGAGAGCATTTGGCCTCCCACCATTGCCACTCCATCAATTCTCTTGCCAATGTCTGTTAGTCAGCTGGCCCAGACTGCTACTGCTCACGCCACGGTGGTGCAGTACCAAGCCGGGCCTTCTAGGGCCAGAGCTGCTCGAGGTCATCCTGTAAGGCCATCTACAGTCTCCCCCACTGAAAGCAGCAACTACCCACCAGCAGTGCTGCAACCATTGGGGGAGCTTACATAGGAGCACTAGGACAGATAAAGGCACACAGAAAACTGACACTAAGTAAATGTATAAGGATGATTAGTTGGATGCCACATGGCAGTATCTGAATTTGGTTTGGAACTGTTATTTTGTTGTGGCTTTTATTTCAGCATTGTAGCTAAGAGGACACTGTGATGGCCAGGAACAGAGGGAAGGTAAATTATGGGACTGCTGGTGAATAGAGATTTGGGGTTGGTGCATTGGCAGTCGGATGAATCAATCACAGACAGTCCAATAGGATTGGCGATACATTGATGTCTCCTCCCAATTCCTCCTCCTCCTCCTCTTCTTCTCCCTCTTCCTCATCTACCCCTTCTACTTTCACCTCCTGCTCATCTTCAGCTGGTCGCCGCATAGCTAATAACAAGGCTTTGCCCTAATGATGGTGGAATTGTGCAGCATGCAGCAGACAATGGCGAATCATGGCACTCATTCTTCCAAGTGCTGCAGGGCTCCAATGCAGGCAGCAGAAGTGTTGGTTAAGCACCCCAATGATCTGTTCTATCACATTTCACATCACTTCATGCATGCTGTCCACATGCATTTGGATTACGCAACAGAATCATATAGCCACGTGGTCAGAGGATAGTACAAATGCAGATGATACTGCAGACTCCAGCAGAATGAAGGCATCATGGCTGCTATCAGGATACTGGATACTGGCCTGCATGAATCCCTTCTGGTTGTGGTACATCTCAAAATTGACATGCAGCCCCAGCAAAACAGCTGCATGCTGTCAATGGTACCTTGCACCCCAGGAAAGCCTGCAATCCTCGCGAAGCTGCATGCTCATGCTACCTGGTTCTCTCTGAGAAAGAGAATGAATGCATTTGGTGCTCTTGGAATATAAAATCTCATCAACCTCCCTTTTACTACAGTGGAAGACAAACTGGGAGAAAAGCTGCAGATATCACCTAATCCAATATGGAAGAAGGCAGATTTATAAAGCCACCTTCACAGCATAAGACCATAAGATGTAGGAGCAGAAGGAGGCCATTTAGCCCATCAAGTCTGCTCTGCCATTCAATGAGATCATGGCTGACCTGATAATCTTCAACTCCACGTTTCTGCCTTTTCCCCATAACCTTTATTGATTAAAAATCTGCCTATCTCAGATTTAAATATACTTAATGACCCAACCTCTACAGCCCTCTGTGGTAAAGAATTGCACAGATTGACTACCCTCTGAGAGAAGAAATTCCTCCTCATCTCTGATTCAAGTGGGCGTCCCATTATTCTGAGAATATGTCCTCTGGTCCGAGACTATCCCACAAGGGGAAACAACCTCTCAGCATCTACCCTGTCAAGACCCTTAAGAATCTTATATGTTTCAATAAGGTCACCTCTCATTTTTCTAAACTCCAATGAGTACAGGCCCAACCGACTCAACATATCATAAGAAAATCCCTCCATCCCCGGGATCAATCTAGTGAACCTTTTCTGGACTGCCTCCAATGCCAGTATACCTTTCCTTAGATAAGGGGACCAAAACTGTTCACAGTATTCTGGGTGTGGTCTAACCAGTGCCTTGTATAGTTTTAACAAGACTTCCCTAGTTTTTACTCCATTCCCTTTGGAATAAAGGCCAACATTCCATTTGCCTGACCTATTACCTGCTGAACTTGCATGCTAGCTTTTTGGGATTCATACATGAGGACCTCCCAAATCCCTTTGTGCTGCAGCTTTCTTCAGTCTTTTTCCATTTAAATAATATTCAGTTCCTATATTTTTCCCATCAAAGTGCATAACCCCACACTTTCCCACATTATATTCCACCTGCCACGTTTTTGCCCACTCACTTAACCTGTCTATATCCCTCTGTAGGCTCATTGTGTCATCCTCACCACTTGCCTTCCCACCTATTTTTGTGTACATTCACTCCACTCATCCAAGTCATTAATATATATTGTAAATAATTGTGGCCAGTTACAGGTTGCCATCCTGAAAATTACCCCTTATTCCAACTCTCTGTCTTCTACTAGTTAAACAATCCTCTATCCATGCTGATATACTACCCCCAACACCATGGGCTCTTATCTTATTAAGTAACCTTACGTGCAGTACTTTATCGAAAGCCTTTTGGAAATCCAAATATATTATATCTTCTGGTTCCCCTTTATCTATCCTGCTTGTTACCTCCTCAAAAAATTCTAACAAATTTTTCAGGCATGATTTCCCCTTCCTGAAGCCATGCTGACTCTGATTATATTATGCATTTCTAAATGCCCTGCTATTACATCCTTTATAATAAATGTCACGCTAACTGGCCTATAGGTACCTGTTTTTTGCCTCCCTCCCTTTTTGAATAAGGGCATTACATGGCAGCTTTCCAATCTTCTGGGACTTTTCCAGAATCTAAGGATCCTTGGTAGATTACTAGCAACTGGCAATGCTGCCCTGGTCCCGCTCTGAGATTACAGTTGTGGCTGCAGCAGGTTACAGATCTCAGTGTACATCCTTACTGAAACAGAGGCCTCTGATACATTGGTCCTCATTGAGTTTGGGGTGGGAAGAGTGCTCTGTGAACAGTCTAGGCAGCATAAGGTCTCCAGCTGAGAGCCCTTCTTCCCTTCCTCCTCCTCCCTCTTCAGCAGCTTTCCCTCCTCTGTGTCATCCCTGCTCATTCTCCCTGATGTGTAGTGGTCCAAGGGATGAAAACCTCTAGGAGCAAATGGTTTGTGCAGAATCTTTGAGTCAAAGGCAAAGTCCTTCTGTCACACCAGCCCATGTAGACTTTAGCAACTTTAAAGAACTCTACAAGCTACTTTCACAATCACAGCAAGAGTCAATGGATGTCAATCAGCATCTAACCTGAAAGTATTTGATGATCCCTTTAAATAGCACCGGTGGGGGAGTCCTTGCAGCTGCTGAATGCATGTTTCGCTGTGTGAGGTTTAGAGAGGGAATTGAACTCCAAAGTTATAGCGCTGGCATCCCAAATGCCCATTCTGCACACTGTGGGTTGATGACCTTTGCACACATGCTATTCCCCTCACCCAAATGGCATCCAATGTAAGCCAGCACCAGAGGCGTGCGTGCCACGGAAGCCATTTTGGAGGAATAAGCCACCCACAGCACCAAGAACACAAGCACTGCGTAACTTTGGCTTTGCAGCCTCAGAGTTTGAATGGCATTTTCACGGTGACTTTCATGGCACGGTGACAGGTAGCAAATATGGCATCATTGAAGTTGTTCCAACCTTATCAGGATAGTGGCAGAATTCAAGAAAGTCTCCAGAGTTTTAAACAAAGAACAATCTCACCAGGTGATCAGAGTCATGATCTTCGTTGTTCAAGGTGCAAAATAAGTTCAATGTTCAAGTTTTCGAAAAAATCTACTTCTATTGCCAAGGACAGCATTCTTTTATCCTCAGGACCAAAATTCTGGCAAGCAGCTTCATTTCAGCATTTTTCTCAGAGAGAGATCTGACAAGGCATTAACTTTTCTCCTGAACTACACTGCAGGCTCAGTCCTGTTCATTAAAGGTGAATGTCTCTGAAGCACATTATCCTCTGTTGTAGAAAGCGATGGAAGATACTGTTACCAATTCGAAACCTTCGTGACAGCCAAATAACATTTTAAAAAAAGAGAAAGAAAAGGCCTTTGAAGCAATATTTAGTTTCAGGCATTGAATTCAGTTAATAAAATAAAATACATGTTATTCAGGGATAGGGTGACATTTCCATTTTAATGGCAGCATGGCTGCTGAATAAAGGAACCCCAGGGGACACTTAACCAGGCCATGGGATTTCCTGCTGGGTCCCATTTTCATTCTGAAGGCCTTCACAATAAAAGAGATTAAATCACCTGTTTGGTAAACAATGAGGAGTTGAATGTCTCAGAATCAGAACTAGGACAGGCGAGAGACAGCTAAAAGATTCAGACTGTTTCGTATTGTTACAAACCAACTGTCTCCAGAGTGTTGTCACGTTGCCACAAATTTTTATATACTCAGGAATTTGGGGGTGTTTAAGCTAACCATTATCATTTAATTTCCTTTGTGCAGTAAGTGGTCTTCATTTGCTGAATAAACCTGTCTTAGTATCACAAGCCATGATTTTTGCTGAATATTTTTAAAGTTGGTACAGTAAAATCATGATGTATGCATAGCTACAGTTCTTTCACACTCCTGCCGCGAGATGTCATTATACATAATGTTTTATTTGAAGTCTTCAAATGCATAAACTATCAGAAAAAAGAGCAATATTTTGCAATATGTTGAATAATGACGAGTTCACAATGTCAAAGAGTAGTGAAAGATATTATTAATCATGGGACCCTGCACTTGAAAAATAGTCAATGAGTGATGATCTTTAAAGAGGAACACTAAGCACACGGGTCCATAACCGCAGCAGCAGCCAGTGTTGTAAGATTATACCATCTCGCAGGTAAAATAATACGTAAGGATAAAAGCAAAAAGTAGATCTTCAATCGGACCCCTTAAGGCGAATAGCAGAGATATGCTACCAGTACATCAAACGTGTGTCTGAAAGACTGATAATTAGGATTAAATATTGGTAGGATCAGGTCAAAGAATCACTAGTACTAAGGAGAGAATGATAACATAGGACCTGCAAACACATCTCTTTGTCTTTTTTTCCAGTTTGTCCTCTTTGCCCAGTTTGTCTGGAGAACATCCAAGAAACCGCACTAAGATGAGGGGAGTTTTGTATTGGTGCATTGCATATGGTATTCCAAAAGAACGGACCATGCATACAGAAATTTAACTTGCTTTAAAAGGAAAGAGCCGGTGGCTTTATCCCACAGTATCTGAAGTCTGAGTTCCTGATACACCATTGAACAGACTAAGCTCTGTCATGATAATCCTGGGGCAGTCTTGAACTTTTCTTTTACAGAAAATGATTGCCATGTATGTTTTGCATACATTTGATTCTATGTTAACCCAAATCCTTTACAGTGTAGCTGGGGCTACATATAGAATATGTATTGATGGTGCAGAAGTAGAAGTTATAGAATTTGATCTAATTAGAAATTTGTTTCACTACTGTTTTCTTCAATTTAAAAAAAAAAATGTATCATATGTGAGTTTGCCATTAATATGATTGATATGAATGCTGAATAATGGGAAGTGGAAGTTTTTCTACCATTGCAATCAGTTATAGCATATAGCCTTCTTTGGTCAGTTATAGCGCAGGTTGGGTGCAGAACTGATGCCTTTCATTTAGTCTCTATAATGGAGGAAAGATTGTTCCAGCCATTCCATGAAACAATATTGTAAATGTATTCAGAGGAAATTTATTTCAGATTTCACTACAATTTATCCCTATTTTATGAGGAACAGCAATATTACATTTTCTATACTTGAGGCTACCAATTTAATCATAATTTATGTCAAATTAGAGCAATTTTGTTAAAAGCAAAATACTGCTGGAAATCTGAAACAAAAATAAAAATAGCTGGAAAAACTCAACAGGTCTGACAGCATCTGCGGAGAGGAACACAGTTAATGTTTCAAGATGGTATGACTCTTCGTCAGAGCAATTTTGTGCTGTGAACTTCTGAGGCTGAAAACCTTTGGGCTCCATACCAAGGGAATGCTAGGGAAAGTGTTTTTTCTCTTCCGGAATTTGGATTTGAATCCATTTCCATTATATGTGATGGCTATAAAAGTGATAAGTTTATGATGTCTGTACTCAGTTCTAGCATGTGTTCTGAACCCAGCTGATGTTAATACAGGACAGGTCAGATCCCAGAGTGAAACCTGGCTTGATAGATACTAACTTCTATTTTAGAAACCATGGAGGAAGGCTACTGAACAAATTCACAGGAGTCTGCTGATGAACTTTTAACGCAAAAAACAAAATATTTATTGAACAAGAAAAATGAACTGTATCACACCAGACAAAAAGGTTAGAAAGATCTCAATACAAACACAAAAAGACACTTCAAATTCACATGATTCCTTCACCCCAGTAATGTCTTTACAGACACATAAACCAGTGAAGAGTTATCACTAGCTTGACACAAAGGCTTCTTGCATGGGACTGGCACATTTGCAAACGTGTTTCTTCCAGTGAATTCCTGAGCATTCACTCAATGCTTTTCACCCAACTCATACCTATCCTTGATACACCCAAAAACCACACTCTAAATGCATTATTTCTTCAACTGCAGAGCAAACAGATGAGTTCCCTAAACTCAGTCTTCCAGTAGCACCTGTGCTAACCTGATCACTTTACTGAGTTCTATAGCTGACTATTCAGTCAACTACTGTCCCCAATAGCCTAGTAGTCTTTCTTATCAGAGAGCTGAGAATTCCTGTCCCCCTCTCTGATACACACTGATCTCTCTTTTTTGTCTTTTTTCTGTTTCTGTTTCACTGAACGGATACAGGGTAGACCATTTAGGACTGTGATGAGGAGAAAGTTCTTCACCCAGGGAGTGGTGAGCCTGTAGAATTCGCTACCACAGAAAGTAGTTGAGGCCACAACATTGTATGTTTTCAAGAAGGAGTTAGATATAGCTCTTGTGGCGAAAGGGTTCAAAGGATATGGGGAGAAAGTGGGAGCTGGCTATTGAGTTGGATGATCAGCCATGATCATGATGAATGGCGGAGTAGGCTCAAGGGGCTGAATGGCCTACTCCTGCTCCTCTCAGCCTTCTTTTCTCCAAGGAAAACAGTCCCAATCTCTCCAGTCTATCCTTATAGTTACAGTTCTTCATCCCTGCAATCATTCTTGTGAATCTCCTCTGTACTGTCTCCAATGCCTTCTCAAGTATGGCACACAGAACTGGACACAGAACTCCAGATGAGGCCTAATTAGTGTCCTCCTTACTCCCAGGGTCTTCAAGGAAGTGGCAGTGGAGATAATGGATGCATTGGCTATAACATGCCAAAATTCCCTGAATTCTGGAAAGGTTCCAGTGGATTGGAAAAATGCGAATATAACGGGCTTGTTCAAAAAGAGGGGGAGGCAGAAAGTAGGAAACTATAGACCAGTTAGTTTAACATCTGAAGTTGGGAAATTGTTGGAACCCATTATTAAGGAAGTAGTAATGGGGCATTTGGAAAGTCAAAATGCAATCCATCAGAGTCAGCATGGTTTTATGAAGAGTAAGTCGTGTTTAACTAATTTGCTAGAATTCTTTGAAAATGTGACAAGCAAAGTGGATAATGGGGATCCTGTAGATGTAGTATATCTGGACTTCCAGAAGGCCTTTGATAAGGTGCCGCACAAAAGATTAATACACAAGGTAAGATCACACAGAGTTGGGGGCAATATATTAGCTTGGATAGAGGATTGGCTAACCAACAGAAAGCAGAGAGTCATGATAAGTGAGTCTTTTTCTGGATGGCAAGCTGTAACTAGTGGGGTGCCACAGGGTTCAGTCCTTGGGCCCCAACAATTTACAATCTATATTAATGACTTGGATTCAGGGATAGAAGGTACCACAGCTAAATTTGCAGATGGCACCAAAATAGGTGGGAAAGTAAGTTGCAATGAAGAAATAAGAAATTTACAAATGGATATGGACAGGTTAGATAAATGGGCCAAAATTTGGCAGATGGAGTTTAACGTGGATAAGTATGAGGTTATCCATTTTGGTCAAAAGAATAAAAAGGCGACTTATTATTTAAGTGGAGAGAAACTTCAGAAAGTTTCACTGCAGAGGGATCTGGGTGTCCTTGTGCATGAATTGCTGAAAGCTAGTATGCAGGTACAACAGGTAATTAGGAAGGCAAATGGAATTTTGACATTTATTGCTAAAGGAATAGAGTATAAAAATAGGGAAGTGTTGTTGCAACTGTACAAGGCACCTGGAATACAGTGCACAGTTTTGGTCCCCTTACTTGAGGAAAGATGTAGTTGTATTGGAGGCGGTTCAGAGGAGCTTCACTCGATTGATTCCAGAGATGCGGGGCTTGTCTTATGAGGAGAGATTGAGCAGTTTAGGCCTATACTCGCTAGAGTTTAGAAGGATGAGAAGAGATCTAATTGAGGTATATAAGAGGCTAAAGGGGATAGACAAAGTAGACGTGGAGCGGATGTTTCCCCTTGTGGGGAAATGAGAGGCCATAGTTTTAGGCTAAGGGGTAGTAGATTTAAATCAGAGATGAGGAGGAACTACTTTTCTCGAAAGGTTGTGAATCTGTGGAATTTACAACCTCAGGGTGTAGTAGATGCTGGGGCGCTGAATAAATTTAAGGAGGAGATAGACAGACTTTTAACTAGTAACAGGTATGGGGAAAGGATGGGAAATTGGAGTTGAGGCCAAAATGAGATCAGCCATGATCGTATTGAAAGGCGTGGCAAGCTCGAGGGGCTGAATTGCCTACCCCTGCTCCTAGTTCTTATGTTCTTGCACTCAATGCCCCTATTAATAAAGCCTAAGATACTATATGCTTTATTAACTGCTCTCTCAACATGCCCTGCCATCTTCAATGACTTGTGTGCATTTACACCAAGATCCCTCTGTTCCTGCACCTCGTTTAGAGTTTCTCCCTTTATTTTATACTGTTTCACCATTTCCTTCCAGCCAAATTGAATCACTTCACACTTTTCTGTGTTGAGCTTCATCTGCCACTTGTCTGCCCAAAATGTCTATGTCCTTTTGAAGTTCCAGACTATCCTCATCACAGTTGACAACATTTCCAATCTTTGAATCATCTGCAAATTTAGAAATTATGCCCTAAACACCACAATCTTGGTCATTAATATATATCAGGAAGAGCAAGGGTCCCAATACTGACCTCTGGGAAACACCACTACAAACCTTCCTCCAATCTAGAAAAGCGACCATTCATCACTACTCTCTGTTTCCTGTCACTCAGTCAATTTCTTGTCCAAGTGCCTACTTACCCTTTTATTCCCTTTTATTTATGCTCACAAGTCTGTTGAGCACTGTATCAAATACCTTTTGAAAATCCATATCCACCACATCAAAAGCATTGGCCTTATCAACCTTCTCTGTTACCTCCTCAAAAAAACTCTATCAAGTTAGTTAAACATGATTTTCCCTTAATGAATCCTCGCTGGCTTTCCTTGATTATCCTGTACTTGTCCAAGTTAGTATTGATTTTGTACCAAACTATAGTTTCCAGAAATTTCCCTACCACTGAATTCAAATTGATTGGTCTGTAGTTGCTGGCTTTATCCTTGCATCCCTTTTGAACAAGGGTGTGACAATCGCAACTTTCCAGTCGTCTGGCACCACCCTTGGAAGACTGAAAGATTATCACTAATGCCTCTGCAGTTTCCACTCTCACTGCCCTCAGTATTCTTGGATGCATCTCATCCGGTCCTGGTATCTTATCTATTTTAAGTAAAGATAGCTCTCCTCTTCTCTTTCTCAATTGTAAATTCTTCTAGTGTACCAGTTACCTCCTCTCTCACCATGGCCTGGGTAGCATCTTCTTCCTTTGTAGAGATACATAGAAAGTACTCATTTAACACCTGTGCTATTTTTTCCTGGCTCCACGTGTAAGTCCTCTTTTTTTTATCCCTAATCGGCCCTACTCTTTCCTTTACCACACTTATTATTTATATGCTTATAGAAGGCTTTGGGATTCCCTTTTATATTAGCTGCCAGTCTCTTTTCATGTTCTCTCCTTGCTTTTCATATTAGCTTTTACACTGCACCCCCTAGTCCTTCTATTAGCAGCCTGATTCTCCATTGGATTTTCTACCTGATATCTGTCATATACGCACTTCTTCCTTTTCATGTTTACCTCTATCTCTCACGTCACCCAGGGTGCTCTGGATTTCTTTGTATTACCTTTCCCCTTTAAGGGAATATATCCTGAAATTGCCTGCAATATTGTTTCTTTGAAGGTAGCCCATCATTCAGCCACCATCTTTCTGTCAACATTTGATTACAACTCACTCAACTCAGATGCATTCTCATCCCATCAAAGTTGACTTTCCCCCAATTAATTATTCCTGCTCCACACTGTTCCTTGTACTTTTCCATGGCCAACCTAAACCTTATGATGCAATGGCCACTGTCCCCTAAATGCTCTCCCACTGATATTTGATCTACTTGGGCCAACTCATTCCCCAGAACCAGGTCCACAGTGCCTGACCTCTGGTTGGACCGGAAACATGCTACTGCAGAGACAACTTGTCTCAAGTGATGACATTTCGAGCTTTGGCATTTTTAGCTGCCCTAACTTTCATTGTTTGTTGAGCAATTTTCAAATGCTCTTTGGTCAGCTTGCACACTTTGGTTAATACCCCCTGGAAATTTGACATATAGGTCAAAATTGTAGCCTCTGAGCTTTGGCTTACAAATGTTTCCTTAATTAATTTCGGGGGTCCTCTCACCTCATGCCCGTATATCAGTTCAAAAGGGTTGAATCCTGCTGACTCATTAGGGGCATCCTTAATCACAAACAATAAAAATTGAATTCCTCTATCCCAATCATTAGGACATTCCCGCCAATAGGCTTTTATCATGGTCTTTAAAGTTTGAGGCTATCTTTCTAATTCTCCTTGTCACTGCGGATGATAAACTGAAGACTTAAATTGTTTTATTCCCAAGCTATTCATCATTTCTTTGAATATTTGTCTAATAAATTTGAGCCTTGATCTAATAGTATTTCCTTAGGTAGTCCTTTTCTTGTAAAAAATTGAACTAACATTTCCACTAATACTTTTGCCGTACCTTTCCCTAAAGGCACCGCCTCAGGACATCTTGTCGAAACATTTATAATTGTTAAAAGATATTGGGCAGAATCGTCACTAATTTGCACAAAGTGCAGTAGCTTGTTTTACCCGCTGGCCGCAATGATGGGTTTTCATGCTGTATTATCCCAAACCCACCATATTATTTATGCATTCCTGGGAAAAACGCTGTTTCAATGGCGGACGAGCATTAATTCGCTCGCCTGCCATCACCTCGCCACTTCATCATGCCGGGCAGCATATTTGAAGTGCAGCTGTGCACACATATCTTAGTGCTTCCAGTCCACGACTACTGCAGGGAAGATGTCCATGATAGACAAGAAGACTGCAACCCCCAGATTTAGTGATGCATCACTGGAACACCTTTTGGATGCCATGGAGGCCCACTGTGATGACCCCTACCCCCACTCTGGCTGCAGGACGGGCAGCGGCATGACCAACCAAGCTTTGGAGGCGGTGGCAATGGTGGTCAGTGCAAATGCTCTGCAAAACAGGACAGCCACCCAGTGCCACTACAGGGTGAATGGTCTCATCCGTTCCACCAGGGTAACTCACTCTTCTCATCACTCTTAACTCACACACCCACAAACCCATCACACATCCACAGGGATCTCACACCTCATGGGACAACATCTCTAACTCCCACACACACCCTCACAACTCCATCAGGCTCATGTTCTCTCGAGCTCACATCCTCATTCCTGTCTATGGAGCCGCTCACCACACAAACATTCCACACAGTGCCATGTGTCCTGCTCACACTCTTGTCATCTGTTTTCATGATGGAGAAGCCTGCTCACGTCATCACAGAGAAGTCCCAGTCCAGGGATGGAGTGGCCCATGTTAGGCCCCTCACTCACTTTGAGAAGCGTGCCATCGTGCTGACTGGTGAGGATGAGGACCCTGCCTATGGCGATGGTGAGGTTCCTCCATGGAAGCCTTCCCCACCTGAGGGTCTTGCACCACATCATCCCTCCCTCAAAGCAACTTTGAGCACTGTCCCTCCTGCTTTTGAATCTGCTGCTATGCACTATGTATATCTACTTTGGTTCACAGGGAGCTCTGCTAAGGGACCAACACCCTCAGCAGCCAGCCCCTCAGCTCTATCCACTTCCTCATCCGCAACCAAGAGGACTCCTCCTCCAGTGAAGAGGTGGAAATAAGCAGCCCAGAAGACCCGTCGCCACAGAGAGAGCAGCTCGCCCATGAGTGATTCTGGAGTGGAAAGTATGTGTGTGGCAGGGCCTTTCAAAGCCTCGTGCAAGCACTCTCACACACACACAGATCCTTCATGTTTCACACTCATCTCAATGTCCTGAGCATTTTGAATGCTGCCTGCTGGGGTTCGCTTTCAGATGTCCATCTGAGCTGACCTGCATCTCCACATACCCAATGATCACACTCCCATGCAACACATGATCTCGCCCACCGTGACTCTTGTTTCACTTTCATTTTGGACAGCATGATGCCAATTTGGTTTCACCTTCACTCCCCTGTCCTTTACCCTCCCCCAGTCATCTATTTCCTTACCCCCATCACAGTTGGCCCCCTCTGGCATCACATTCCACCTCCATTCTGTTAGCTACCAGCTCCAACCCTTTTCCTTTCAGGATGTCCAGGTGAATGTACACGTTCCTTTCTGACCTGAAAATCCCACCCCCATCCACATTCACCTCCCCAACCGCCTCATTCCCACCTCAGGGTCCGTATGTGCCTCTGGGTCCCAACCAACCTCCTCCCTGTTCCTCTATAGCTACTGTCGTTCTCTCACCCTCCCACCCTACCATCTCACTCTGCCCTCGGTCACTCTCACCCTTCCCCCATACTATGTTCACCCTCAGTTCACTTCCCCAGGAGGCAATCATGGACCTATCCAACCCCTCCCATGCACATTCACCTGCACATCCCCCCTCCGCACCCATCCCCCCTTCTGCACCCCTTCTCCCCTTCGCACCCCTTCCCCCCGGAATCCCTTCCCCCCAAGTCCTCCCACACCCATAGACTTCCCCCGTCCCCAACCCTGCTAGGACCCTCCCCCTTCCTGACTCCTTCTTTACCTCTTGCACCACTCTTAGTCCCTCTCCGCTCCTGACTCCTTCCTCCAGCCTTACCTTTCCCTCCAGCCTCACTTCTTCCTCCAGACTTACTCCAACCCTTTTCCTGACTCTTTCCTCCACTCTTACTTCTTTCTCAACCCTTAACCCCTCCCCTCTCCCCGCTCTGTCCTCCCCCTGGACACCCTCTCCTTTCCTCCCCTTCCTCCCCTTGGACCCCATCCTTTCTCTGCACCCATTTCTTCACCTCTGGACACCCTCCCCTCTCCATGCTCTTTTCCTTGCACCTTCTACCCCCCTTACACCTACCTCCCCAGTTGCGGTCTTCTCCCCCATTACCACCTCCTTCCCCCATTCTCCCTCTCTCCTCACATCCTCCTCTCCAACACCTTCATTCCCTCCCTCCCAACCTCACCCCATCTTGACACCTTCATTCACCCCTCCCAACCTCACCCCATCCTGACAACTTCATTCACCTCTCTTAACCTCACCCCATCCTGAAACCTTCATTCCCCCCTCCCAATCTCCCCTCCAACACCTTCATTCCCCCTCCCAACCTCACCCCATCCTGACACCTTCATTCCCTCCTTCCAACCTCACCCTTCCCAACCTCACTCCATCCTGACACCTTCATTCCCCCCTCCCACCCTCACCCCATCCTGACACCTTCATTCACCCCTCTTAACCTCACCCCATCCTGACACCTTCATTCCCCCCTCCCAATCTCCCCTCCAACACCTTCATTCCCCCCTCCCAACCTCCCCTCCAACACCTTCATTTCCCCCTCCCAATCTCACCCCATCCTGACACCTTCATTCATGCCTCTTAACCTCACCCCATCCTGACACCTTCATTCCCTCCTTCCAACCTCACCCTTCCCAACCTCACTTCATCCTGACACCTTCATTCCCCCCTCCCACCCTCACCCCATCCTGACACCTTCATTCACCCTCTTCTAACCTCACCCCATTCTGACACCTCTTCCTCTCCCAGCTGATCCCAGCCCTTAGTCTCCTGCCCCCTCGACTATCATCCTTTGTGAGCATCCACAATGACTATCCAACTTCCATGTGCTGCTTTATATCAGAGCCATGTCCATGAGAATCCACCTAGCATGCCATGGATGTTCCTCCGCTATGCCGTTGGTGTCAGGCTCCAGCATCTTCTACTCCTTGGATGTCCGGGATGTGAGCAAAACCCTGGCGGGTAAGTCCCGACTCCTGCATGTCACAGTTCTCAAGATGTGTTTGACACTGGCATGCTTTTCCACTGACATGGGTGGACAATCCAGCGGGCAGGCATAATAATGACATGCTGAAGTATTACAATGAGGTTCCCGACGTCCGATGGCAGCGAATGTGGCCCACCATTGGCAAGCTGAGTGGACAATTGTACATTGGCTTCATGCCGTTGTGAAACCAATTGCACCATATTGTCTGCTCACACCACCAAACACGCCCGATGCTGGCAGGCATGGAAAATCATGGCCATTGATTCCCATTTCTGATTTTAGGTAGTGGTTCTACACAGTCTATTAAGAAATGCTGTTATCGGAAATAAAGTTGCAGGCTTAATCGATGATTGGGGTTTTCCAACTACCTGACATGAATGACATGTATGGCAGAATTTAATCATGTCTTTATGCAATCCTGGCCAATAAAAATGTTTCATTATTTTAGGTTAAATTTTCCTAATACCTAAGTGACCTGCGATTGGAATTTCTTGAGCTACATGTAAAATTTTGTTAGGATATTCAGATGGAACTACCATCTGATGAACTTCTGCCCACTCCTCATCTGCTGACATTTGAGGTGGTCTCCACTTCCTCATTAGCACTTTGTCTTTTAAATAATAACGCTCATGTATCAGTTCTGATTCAGTCACTAAATACATCTCTCTCAACTCAGTATCAGCCTGTTATATTTCTACTAAAGAAGAGGGGCGCTTTGGTAGATTCTGAGCCTTCACTTTGCACTTGCACTATGGCTACTGCTTTGTCACTTGTTCCCTTCTCTAAAGATTTCCTAAAGATTCTTTACGTGTCTCTATTACTGCAGTATGTCTCCCAATTAATTTCCAGCAATTAGCTTTAGTATGTCCCGTATTATTGCGATGGAAACATACTACTTTCTTTTCATCACTTTTAGGGTCTAGCTTACCACAGAATCATCTCCTTTAATATTTTGGCATCTTTCTATCTGTTCCCTAGAACTAATACCTTTTCCATCACTTGATTTTCTATTCATCTAATTTGCTTGTTGATTCCCCACATGTAACTGTCTGTATGAGATATCATAGGTATCAGCTAAAACTGCCGCATCCCAGATCTTTGATACTTGATGCTCACCTAAATAAGCCTTAATGTTTCCTGGAATGCTATTATGAAATTCTTCCATAATCATAATTTCCCTCACATTAATAAAAGCCTATTCCAACTTTAATGAGTGAAGCCATTGATCCCACAACATGTATTTTTCCCTTGCAAATTCAACAAATTTCTGATTAGTTTTTTCCTTATGGTCCTAAACTTTAATCACTAAGCTTCAGGGACAAGCTCATAAGCAGCGAGAATTGCCTTTTTAACCGCTTCATAGTCTGCAGATCACTTTTCTGACAGACCAGTGTACACATTCATAGCTGTACCTGTCAGGGCACTTTGTAACATCAAAGCCCAGGCATCTTTTGGCCACTTCAACTTCACAGCTATCTTTTCAAATGAGGTGAAATCTTTTTCAACTCCATCCTCTCTAAATTTAGGCACTAGGTGTAGACTCTTTGTTATATCAAAACTCGATTCCTCATCGGAGCTACTAGCCGCACTTTTGCTCTGTACTTAAGCTTTTCTCTAGCCAGTTCATGCTGTCTGATTTATTTTTCTCTTTGAAACTCTCTTTCCTTTTCCTTATCTCTTTCTTCCCTTGCTAATCTCTTTCTCTGGAGTTCAAATTCAAGCTTCTTCATTTCTATTTCTTTCAAATTTTCTTTTTCTTTTTCCTTTTCCTCTTTTTCTAATTCAAGCTTTTTCATTTCTTTTTGTTTTTAAATTTCAGGTTTCTGCTTTTCTCTTTCTATCTCAAGCTGCTTCATTTCTTTTTCTATTTCAAATTGCTTCATTTGTAACTGAAATCTAGCGAACTTGAGCTACGATACACCAATTTCACGTTTCTCTTTTAATTCCAAATGCCGGGTAATTTCTTTAATCATATGATCCTTACAAAGTCTTGCTTTTATTGATCTACCTTCAACTGATCTGCTAACTGTCTTAGTGTAGCCATAGTCAAGGATTTCAAATAATCCACTGTTACAGTTTCTGGTCCCAGATAAGTCTTAGCAACAGTTAAATCCATTTTTGAGTTCCAACCAGTGTAATATACTTCACAGGAAACCCTATTCCTATGCCCAGCACCTCTATGTACTTGTTTCTTTCAGAATTCATAGATCCCACTTAAATTCAAGGATTTCTGATCCTGCAAGAGCTCCCACTTTGTTACGATCCCAGCTGATGTTAATACTGAACAAGTCAGATCCTAACTTTTTTTGAGAAACCATGGAGGAAAGTTAATGAACAATTTCACAGGAATCTACTGGTGAACTTTTAACGCAAGGAATTAAATATTTATTAAACAAGAAAAATAAACTGTATCACACCAGACAAAAAGGTTGGAAAGATCTCAATACAAACACAAGAAGACACTTCAAATTCACACCATTCCTTCACCCCAGCAAAGTCTTTACAGACACATGAACTTGTGGAGAGTTAGCACTAGCTCGACACAAAGTCTTCTTGTTTGGGACTGGCACAATTGCAAACGATTTTCTTCTAGTGAATTCCTGAGCATTTACTCAATGCTTTTTACCCAGCTCATATCTCTCCCTGGGACACCCAACACTCTAAACTCGTTGGCTGGGATTTTCCACGCCCGCCAGCATCAGGCGTGTTTGGTGCCATGAGCGGACAATATCGTGCCATCGGTTTCCCGACGGCGTGCAACCAGACCGCTATCATCCGCTCAGCCGGTCAACAAGCGGGCCGCATTTCCTACCACCAGACATCGGGAACCTTACTGTAATGCATATGCATATCATTATCAGGCCAGCGGGCTGGAATCGCCCAGCCCCCACCCCACTTTGCTGGATCATGTGTTCATGTTGGCAGGAAAGCATGCTAATGTGTTTCACAGCAGCACATAAAAGGTGTGCACTTGGCAGGCTGCACTTTGAGAGGAACTTGGAGGTGAGTGCATAGTAACATGTAGTGCTCGCCAGGGTCTCCTGTTGGAATTCAAGCTTGAGGCACATTGCGGGGGGCGGGGTGGGGGGGGGCGGTCAAGGGCTGCCTTGCAGTTGAGGTGTCTTGTGAGGGAGGGGAAAAGACATCCCTGCCATTGAATATAGTGCACCAGTATTCAGGTTGGGGGTAGGGTGGGCAAGGGGAGAAGCCACGCATTATGGACACCTTATATAAAGTGACCATTCCTCTGCAACTGAGACAGTTCAAGTGCAGCCATTGATTTGATTGGAATTGGGCTCCTAGCTTCTCTGCCCATTCAAGCACCGCAGAGGCACCAAAGTGCCAAGTGCTCCAGAGCTTTTCACCTCCCAGCACAGACTGCAACATCATGAATGTTGTAGTGGACTGCAGAACAATTGTACTACTGCACAGGTTGTACAATCTCATTGCTAAAGCTGGCCGTGGAGCAGTCACTGGTAGAGGTGCTCACAGCCCCTTGCAGTGTCGGCATCCTGGTTTGGACCAGTCTCCCCCATGGTTCACGTTAACAGTGCTGCCTTGCAGTGTGGATTGGGAGAATGACTGCGCTTGAGCTGAGAGCACAGCAGGCAGTACAATGGGCAAAGCTGCCACCAGTCGGTTATGGGCAGCCATGTAGTGTACCAATCTCTGGTCATCTAAGTGGTGGCCAGCACTCTCCAGGAAGCATTAAGGGGCCTTCACACTTAACCAGGACAGGTTCTTAGTACACCCATGCTAACCACGTGTCTCTGTCTTTCATCCTGCAGGAGGAGTACATCAGGAGCATGGAGCCTGATGAATTAGCTGTATGCCTGATGGCCTACAGAGAGCGAAGACAATGGAGGAAAGCACGACTGAGGCTCCTGCCTGCGCAGAGGCAGGAGCAGCACCCTCAGAAAGAAGGGGCAGCTGGGGCCTCTGCATATGCCACTAAAGAGCCACAGCAAGCTGTCGCTGGTCGGCGCCTAGCGACATCCAGAGTCTATAGACACCACCTTTCATTCCTGCAGATGACCGAGAACCAGGGTCGCTGAAGACTGTGCGTGTCTAGGGAACTGGTTGGTCACATCTGCCACCTGCTACAGGGTTTTGCGCCACGGGCATATATAGGGCATCCACTGCCAGTGGCCATCAAAGTGACCGCAGTGCTTAATTTTTTTGCCTGTCAGAGCTCCACAGGTGACCTCTGTGGGACCTACAAGCTTCCAACCACAATTGCATTCACGAGGTCACAGATACCATCTTTGCGAGAGCACAAAATTTTGTGCATTTCGCCCAGGACTAGGATAGCCAGGGTGCAAGAGCGATTGGATTTGCCCAAATCTCGGGTTTTGCACAGGTTCAGGGTGCGATTGACTGCACTCATATGTCACGCAGATGTCCGTCGTAACACGTGGTCAACTATGTCAACTGCAAGGAATTCCATTTCCTGAATGTGCAGCTGGTGTGTGACCACCAGAGATGCATCCTGCAAGTGTGCGCACAGTTTCCCTGTTGCAGTGCCAAGTTGTAAAGGGCGCCACAGACAATAACAATGTGTGACACCCTCCGCGGACTGTATTGCAGGGCTCCACCAGTCCGGTCCAGGCATCGGAACCTAATTATACTGTCATTTTGCTGCAGCCTGAGGATTGGAGGCTTCCAGGGTTCACAGAAGCTGCAGGAATGGCTTCTCGTGAACAAAGGACACCCACAGAGGATGTGGCTGATGACACCCGTGTGGTGGCCTCAGACTGCAACACAATGATGGTATAATGAGGCTCATGCTGCAACTTGCAACTTGGTGGAGCAGACCATTGGGATGCTGAAGGTGAGGTTCCAGAGCCTGATGGAGCCCTGCAATACAGTCCACAGAGGGTGTCATGCATCATCATCATCTGTTGCGCCCTTTACAATCTGGCGTTGCAACAGGGGGAGGAGCTGGCTTGGTGGAGCTGGAGGTCTCCTCCAATGAGGAGGATGCTGACGGGGATGAGGTTGAGGAGGTCCTCGAAGGTGACAATGACAGGGATGAGGCCCTCGCACTGGCCAGATGAGGCAGGCACACTCAGGAGGCCTTCATAGCTGCCGGACTTACGGAGGATGATGATGACATGTAGTGTGGAGATCACATAGATCCCCACATTGCACCTGTGAACGTTGGTACTCCAGTCTGGCTTATGGCAACATGCATACCCTTTGTGATAATGCTCCAGTCATGGAAATGCAGTGCAGACCCTTATAGTCACTTGATTGCAGGAGGATGATGATGACATGTGGTGAGGACATTCCATAGATCTTCACAAAGCCTCTGAGAACGTCTGACTCCTATCTGGCCGAGGGCAGCTCTCTTGTGCTCTGTGATCAGGGTCATATCATAGAGATGCAGCCATGAAACTTTAGAAGCACCTGATTCTTTGTCTGTCTTCAGTACCTGAGCCCTTCAGGAGCACAGCATCAGTGGTCACAGATGCTGAAGAGATGGGGGCCTACCCCACCTTAAAGGTGCTGAGAGCACACAGAGAATAACAGAACTCTGTGACACCTGCCCATGATATCCTGGCAGCAATGACAAGCACCGTCAAGATGCAGGCATCAGTAATGTGTCCAGGGAGTGTGAGGCCTGACCATCACTTTGAACAGAGCACAGGGAAGAGGCCCTGGACTGAGACACCTTCCTTTATCTTGTGCAGAAATGTTTCACATCTGAGTGACATGAATAGTGCTCATCAGAACAAGGAGTCAGAGGCAGGGAGACATTCTTGGGAGTTTATTGACAATAGTGAACGTTATGTACAAGTGGTTAATACCCATGCCCAGGCTGTGCAACTAATTCTTCTTAACTTTCCTAACCCTGCCGCTACGTTTTGGTGCTCCCCAGATGTCCATAGTGGAGCTGGAAGCCTGCTGACAGTGATGCCCGGTCTGTGATGACCTTAGCAGGCGTCCTCTAGAGGGCCGAGATCTAGAGGGTCCCGGCCTGCTTTCAGAGTCCTGCTGTGTGGCAGTGGCACCCTCCTCAGACTGTGGAGGCCTGTGGAGCTGGAGCTGCCGAGGTCACAGGAAAAGGGGATTTGGATGGGCCGGACACTCCAGTCACCTGGGTGGATGACGCTGGGGTGTCCTCCAGCTGATCGTCCTCTCTATGGGTGCCTGTGAGGAGAAGGGGTAGCTGGAGTGAGATTGAGCTGGCCAGCACCCCTCTTGCCTACACACTGTTGGAGGCCAACTGTGGCATCAGTGATGGAGTTGAGCCTGTGCAGCAGTGCAGGAGGGACATCCTGCGCCAAGGTATCCATGGCGGCTGCCATCCTACCAGTGTTGAACTTAGTGCATTGACATGCTGGTGCTATCACTGCAGAATGAAGGCAGATGGACTCATCCATCATGTCTTTAATCTGAGGAATGCATTGGACATCCCTTCCTGATGTTCCCGAGCTTGTCTTTGCAGCCCCAGCAACAGTGACATGACCGAGTCCAGAGGCTCGTCTTCTGACCTGGCAAGTCCCTGTCTCCGCCTGCTGTAGATCAGACAGTGCGATATGCTCACCAGATTATGATCCCGAGGCTACTCTAAAGCTAGGTCCCACTGGGGTGTGTGGCTCTGTGCTGGTGAAGGGTGTGGGTAAGCATTGTGATGGTACTTCAAGGAGAGTGCCTCCAGATTCCTCTTCAGAGGTTTCTTTGGGGTTCGATTGGAGGCTGTCAGTCGTGAACTCCCTCAGTTGTTTCCCAGATGTAACTAGGAAGCAAGGAGAGATAATTAGTGCATGGCAGTGGCCTGTGGTTTGATGGATGTTGCACTGCTGGATCCTCACTTGGTAGAGCACCATTGACCTCAGCACCATCACAGGAATGGTCCAGATCCTCGGCTGGCCAACTGGATGGCTCTGTTTTCAAAGTGGGCGAGCAGCTTGATTTCAGGCACTCCTCCACCAGTCTGCGACCTCTCCCTGTTGTTGTGTGCCAACTTGTCTTGCATGAACAGAGATGAAGAAAATGTAAGCAGGATGCCTGCCAGGCCAGATGATATGTATGCCTGACATGTGTGGGTGGTGAGTGGTCCCATGGATGGATTGAGGACAATGTTGATGAGTGTCAGAGAGTAAATGGTTATGTCCCTTGAACTGGCAGTGAGTGAGATCCCTCTGGATGTGTGATGGGTTTGTGAGTGTGTGAGTTGAGCGTGATGAGAAGAGTGGCTTACCCTGGTGGAATGGAGGAGATCAATCATCCTCTTGCAGACTGTCCTCTTTTAAAGGGCATTGGCACTGACTACCACTGCCACCACCTCCCAAGCCTGGTTGGTCACGCTGCTGCCCCGCACCAGGGGTGGGGAACATCGTGGCGGGCCTCCACGGCATCCAAAAGGTGTTCCAGTGGTGCAACGCTAAACCTGGGGGTTGCAGTCTTCTTGCCTTTCATGGACATCTTCCATGTAGCAGCTGTGGGCTGAAAGCGCTGAGGTGTCTGCGTGTGGCTGCACTTTAAATATGATGCCCAGGGAGATGAAGGAGTGAGGTGATGGTGAGTGAGCGAATGAGAGTCCACCTGCCATTGAAACAGCATGTTTCCCTGGAATGCATAAATAATGTGGCGGGTTTGGGAAAATATGATGTGAAAACCCACCATCACGGCCAATAGGTAAAACGTCATTTTACCTTCCTGCAACCGCACTTAGTGCAAATCTGGGATGATTCTGCCCACTGTTTCTTCAACTGCAGGGCAAGCAGATGAGTTCCCTAAACTCAGTCTTCCTCTGTTAAACTGGTCACTTTACTGAGTTCTATAACTGACTATTCATTCTACTACTGTTCCCAGTATCCTTGTAGTCTCTCTTATCAGAGAGCTTAGCATTCATATCCTCTCTTTGACGCACACTGATCTCCTTTTTCTGTCTTTTCTCTGTGCCTGTGTCACTTGACCACTGTCGCTGTACAACAGTAAAGTTTTTTTCTACTTTGTGTTTTGGTTTTGGCCTCTTTCCCCATGACAATCAATCACATGGACCTGTCTCTGGGCAGACTTACCATACCCCTATCCAGAACATTCTATTTCTTGAACTAAAGGAAATATTTTAAAATATAATGGCCTGTAAAGTCCCACACTCATAACACATGGTCATTTGTTCCAAGAACGAATGATATAGGTCAACTGGAAGGGGAGGGGCTGGATATTTTGGCTGAGGAATAATTTTTTTTTCAAACAAGTTTCAACTAATTGTAAGCACACTTTGTATTAGGCTCAAAAAGGGGGAGTTGCTGGAACTTCTGACAGTTATCATTGTCCTGTCAGTCTTGCCTCTTCTTTTCACATATTGTAAATGTGAGAATTGCCCACCCTCATTTCTGGTTGATCCTCTTTCCCATTTAAATAAAGGATTAAGTCCACAAAAGACCCTCTTTCTGTTATATGCTTTGGTTGTGCTTTCACAGGCCCAAGTATTTTGGGCTTACAATCTCACTCAGTAAACTCACAAGGATGACTGAAACTGGAAGCAGAACTGTCATGTTGGTTACAGTTGAGTGTGTCGTTCTGCACTTTAATCTTTAGAGGCTGAATTGCAGAAGATGAGGCAAAGTGCATGGCACTAAACAAAGGTAAGGATGATATTTTTTTCTTATTTTGACCCCTTTAGGTGCCATTTCAAAATGGGTGCTTTGGAGTGCCTTAGCAGCCTCAATCACATCATGGGGGGCGGTCTTAATTTCAACATTTTTAATGAGTGCTTGAAGATGACTGTAGCTGTAAGAGACAATAAAAACGTTCAGAACTGACATTTTTCGCCATAAAGAGCACAAAACAGCAACTTTTAAAAAAGTGTTTAGAGGTTTCAGGCAGGATAGAGGGGGATGTAGAAGAGGTGGGGGAGTTGCACTGCTAGTTAAGGAGAATATCACAGCTGTACAGCAGGAGGGCTCATGCAGCGAGGCAATATGGGTAGAGCTCCGGAATAGCAAGGCTGCAGTCACAATGTTGAGGATTAATTATAGGCCTCCCAATTGCCTGTGGGAGATTGAGGAACAGTTATGTAGGCAGATTTTGAAAAGATGTAAAAGCAATAGGGTTGTTGTGGTGGGTGATTTTTTAACTTTCCCTATATTGACTGGGAATCACTTAGTGCTAGGGGTTTGGATGGTGCAGAATTTGTAAGGTGCATCCAGGAGGGCTTCCTGAGACAATATATAGATAGTCCAACTAGGGAAGGGGCAATACTGGACCTGGTATTAGGGAATGAACCCGGCCAGGTGGTCGAAGTTTCAGTAGGGGAGCATTTCAGAAAAAGTGACCATAATTCAGTAAGTTTCAAGGTACTGGTGAATAAGGATTACAGGAGTCCTTGGGTTAAGGTGCTTAATTGGGGGATGGCTAATTATAACAATATTAGGCAGGAACTGAGGAATCTAGACTGGAGGTGGATGTTTGAGGGCAAATCAACAACTGACACTTTCAAACGTGTTCCTGCTAGGATGAAGGACAAGTATGGCAAGTTTCAGGAACCTTGGATAATGAAGGATATTGTGAGATTAGTCAAAAAGAAAAGTGAAGCATTCGTAAGGGCTAGAAGGCTGGGAACAAATGAAGCCCATGGAGAATATAAAGAAAGTAGAAAGAAACTTAAGCAAAGAGTCAGGAGGGCTAAAAGTGGTCATGAAAAGTCATTGGGAACCAGGATTAAGGAAAATCCCAAGGCCTTTTAAACATATGTAAAAAGCAAGAGGGTAACCAGGGAAAGGGTAGGCCCAATCAGAGACAGAGGTGGGAATCTGTGTGTGGAGCCAGAAGAAGTAGGAGAGATACTAAATGAGTATTTCTCATCAGTATTCACCAAAGAGAAGCGGTCGATTTGTCTAAGGAAGAGTGTGTAGAAAGCCTGGATCATGTTGAAATCAAAAAAGAGGAGGCGTTAGGTGTCTTGAAAAATGTTAAGATGGATAAGTCCCCAGGGCCAGATGGGATCTACCCCAGAGTACTGAAGGAGGCAAGGGAGGAGATTGCTGGGGCCTTGACAGAAATCTTTGTATCCTCACTGGCTATGGGTGAGGTCCCAGAGGACTGGAGAATGGCCAATGTTGTTCCATTGTTTAAGAAGGGTAGCAGGGATAATCCAGGAAATTACAGCCCAATGAGCCTTACGTCAGTGGTAGGGAAATTATTGGAAAAGATTCTTTGTGACAGGATTTACTACCATTTGGAAGCAAATGGGCGTATTAGTGAGAGGCAGCATGGTTTTGTGAAGGGGAGGTAGTATCTCACTAATTTGATTGAGTTTTTCGAGCAAGTGACAAAGATGATCGACGATGGAAGGGCAGTGGATGTTATCTACATGGATTTCAGTGAGGCCTTTGACAAGGGCCCTTACGGCAGACTGGTACAGAAGGTAAAGTTGCACATGATCAGAGGTGAGCTGGCAAGATGGATACAGAATTGGCTTGGTCATAGAAGACAGTGGGTAGCAGTGGAAGGGTGCTTTTCTGAATGGAGAGCTGTGACTAATGGTGTTCCGCAGGGATCAGTGCTGGGACCTTTGCTGTTTGTAGTATATGTAAATGATTTGGAGGAAAATGTAACAGGGCTAATTAGTAAGTTTGCAGATGACACTAAGCTTGGAGGAGTTGCAGGTAGTGAAGAGGATTGTCAAAGGATACATTGGGATACAGATCGGTTGGAGACTTGGATGGAGAAATGGCAGATGGAGTTTAATCTGAACAAATGCGAGCTAATGCATTTTGGAAGGTCTAATACAGGTAGGAAATATACAGTAAATGGCAGAACCCCTAAGTACATTGATGCGCAGAGGGATCTGGGTGTACAGGTCCACAGGTCACTGAAAGTGGCAACGCAGGTGGATAAGGTAGTCAGTAAGGCATAAGGCATGCTTACCTTCATCGGCAGGGGTATTGAGTATAAAAGCTGGGAAGCCATGCTGCAGCTGTATAGAACCTTGTTTAGGCCACACTTGGAATATTGCGTGCAATTCTGGTCGCCACATTACCAGAAGGTTATGGAGGCGTTGGAGGGGATGCAGAGGACGTTTACCAGGATGCTGCCTGGTCTGGAGGTTATTAGCTATGAGGAGAGGTTGGGGAAACTCGGATTGTTCTCACTAGACCGACGGAGATTGAGAGGCGACTTGATAGAAGTTTACAAAATTATGAGTGGCATGGACAGAGTAGATAGTCAGAAGCTTTTTCCCAGGGTGGAAGAGTCAATTAATTACTAGGGGACATAGATTGGAGGTGAGAGGAGAAAACTTTAGAGGAGATGTGGGGGGCAAGTTTTTTACGCAGAGGGTAGTGAGTGTCTGGAATTCGCTGCCAGAGGAGGTGGTGGAAGCAGGTACGATAGTGGTGTTTAAGAGGCTGCTTGACAAATACATGAATAGGATGGGAATAGAGGGATACGGACCCTGAAAGTGCAAAATGTTTTAGTTTGACAGGCAATATGATCAGCGCAGGCTTGGAGGGCCGAAGGGCCTGGTCCTGTGCTATACTTTTCTTTGTTCTTTGTTGCTACATTAACATACTCCGGTGTAAAATGCTTGCCTAAAATGTTTGAGTTTTCTGACTTCTATGACAGTAATCATACAAGGGACTTTTCCTGACTCACTATCACTGGAATTCAAGTAAATCCCTTCCCTCGTCACAGTCCCGCTCACATCTTTGCTCCAGTTCAGATTTGGGTGTGAGCAGCATCTGAAATCTTAAATGCCGGTGGTTTTTTTGCAACTTTGTTTTTGTCTACGCATGTGGCTTGTTTTGTTTTTGTTGCCACTGTTTGGTAAGATCAAGGAAAGCCCTAGGGAGACTTTAACCATTTGTTCATCTGGAGTTTGCAAGATGTCTTAACTTGTCTAGGAGCTTGAGCTAGCAAATAACATGAATCCAAATACACCTTCTAACGTGCACCCACATACAGCATGTATGCATCTCTCACACATGCTCGTGCACACACTTGCACACACAAAATCCCAGGCCTGGCAGATACATGGGCACTTGAAAGAAATAAAGAACTAAACTTGCAGGGCTATGGTGATGGATTGTGGGAATGGAACTGACTAGATTGTTCCATGGACAGCCAACGTGGACTGAGCTATGCTGCTGTGAAGGAAGCCCAAAAAGTTAGAAAAGCACCATGTTTACTAAAGCAGGGAGACTGCATATGGCCTCTCCATACTCCCAATTCTGCAGCCTCTGAAGGAGTTGCCTGGTCATCCCTGCAAGGAAGTTGATTCATCCAGGAACAGTTATCAGCCCCCTTCCAATACAAAGAGGACTGAGGAGGTGAAGTGAAAAATCTAATAATTGTTAGGAATAATAAATATTAATCTGTCATGATGAACTGAACAGGAATGCTAAGCAAGCCTGAAAATTTACTGGATTAAAATTAAAAAGACTGGGACATCTGGCCAGATTACCGTCTGCAATCTCTATGTTCTCAAGGAAATTGAAGCACGTTCAATTTGTACCCTTTGAGTACTATAGCGTCAGATGTGGATCTTGACAAACACTTCCACATACCCCAATAAAATCAAATGAGACTAAAACTGTTTATACCATGGAGGTGAACAACTGAATAATATTAGTATGCATAACTATTTAGAATTCAACAATACCACAACTCAATTTCACAAGTGTCCTGAAGCCAACAATGCCATAGTGACCCATGTCCATAACTGAGAGTTAATTTGGTCCAGCAATATGTTATCTATGTAATCATTGTGTTACTGAGACCTCTAATGATGTGACATAGCAAAAGTACAATCAGAATCAACAACTTACACCTTTGACAGCGGTACACCACAGAGACATGTGAAATTAATGGATGTTGATCCAAAGGAAGAAAGATTATTGGTAGTGACTGAGAGCTTGATAAAGGTTTTTATACATGATTCTAAAGAAAGAGAGGAGTGGACAAGGTTTAGGCACAGAATTCCTCAAAGATATAGACAGCTAACCTAGAATGATTGTGATGGGTGAAGAGAAGGGAGATGAATAATAATACAGTGTCATTGAAAAAGAGCTCAAGAGGGATTAGGGCTTGACAGGTTACAGAAATATGGAGAGGAAAGACTTCTCAGGCACTTATAGTCCTATATAGTATTACTCAGCATCAACTATTCCTAAATCACACACATGCCAGACCCCAATTGCTCTCTCGTCATGAATGACACTGAGGGGCACTTCATAGAAAATGAAGCATCTAGTACCTGCTTAGAAAACAGGATAGAAACTGTATATTTGGTCACACATATGTTCTGCTTCAGTGAACTAGACCTGATGAGTATTTCAAGCATTTTTCGTTGTTATAACTCCAATGAGGACTTCAGTGGGGGCATCCTCAATTAAAAGGCTGATGGGTATGCACACAAAATGCTTGGTACTTTGGAAGGCCTGTCAGAAAGCAATGTCAAGGAATACAGAGAAGCCTGGCACTGACTTGGCACAGGGTTTTGTGCAGAGCTTGGTGTCTATCCTTCACAGCGTGGTGGCCAACTCCATGAGGATACTTAAAGACCCAACCATGATGGCCAATACCTCAGCTTCCTTTGCAGCACAAACAAGCTAACACCCAACAGCTAAATGCTGCAGTGGAAACCCAAACTGGAGTCATGCAAGCTCAGCTTGCTGCCATGCAAGTTCAGACTGTTGCCATCATGGCTGCAGGTATCAGTGTTCAAAGAGGGTTTCAGGGTATCACAGCAGCCCAGCAATCTGTCCTCCAGCAGATTACGAGGATTGTTGAGGCATCATACCATGGGAGTGCCGGTGGCTCTGTGGTGTTTAAACCTGCCATCCTCTCTCAGAGTGACAGCATTTGTCCTCCCACCACTGCTACTCCTCTAGTGCCCTTTCTGTTGCTTGGCAGCCAATGCCAGACTGCTGTCACCCATGCAGAGACGGTGCAGTTCCATATTATGCACTTAGGAATGCACAGGGATGATAAGTTGTATGCCACATGGCAATGTTTGATTTATAAATTTGATTTGGAACTGTAGTTTATATTGCCTTTCCATATATTTCCTTTAAAACACTTACACTTCTCTGGTTTAAATTTAATCTACTATGTGTCTGACCATTTTCCCAGTCTATTTCCCTGTGAAATCTGGTACTATCCCTTCACTTATTTATTACATTTTGAAATGTTGTCTCACCTTGAAGCTTTGAAATAATACCCTTCATCACCGAGTCCAGATCACTATTGTAGATCAAAACAATCAATGTGCCTAATACTGACCCCTGGGGGACCTACTCAATACTTCCAGTCAGTTTGACAAACAACCGTTCACCACTCTTTGTTTTCAGTCCCTTAGCCAATTTTATACCCCTGCTCGTTTAATCCCATGGGTTTCTATTTTGCTAACAATTCTATTATGTAGTACTTTACCAATTACTTTTTGAAAGTCCATATACTTAACATCAACTGCACTACCCTCTCTGCTAAGAACTTAATCAAATTTATCAGACATGATTTGCCTTTAATGAATTGTTGCATGTTATTACCATATGACATAATGCAACCTCCTGAAGCCAGATGTCCCTATTTCCTGGCAGCTCTGTATAATGTCTTTTTATTTCAGCCTGATAATATAGGCCAGTTCGGCTAGCTTTTGGCCTGTAAAATTGTCCGGTTGGCCACAAGGGTATATTTTTCAAATTTTGAAGTTACCTAAATTGATGAGTTTAATCTATATTATTTCATTTACATTTTCATTTACTAGGACATGCATTTAATACTCAATGAGGCAAGCTAATGGTTTGTGAAGGCGGAGTGTGTTCCATAGTAAAGACAGTGCCGTAGGTATAGGACAAAGACAATTCAGATGTTAGCTGATTGAATTTTCTGACAATGCAGTGATCAGATTTTGTTGATTCCTCTGTCATAACAGGCAGGGTTTCATCTACCTGCTTTTGAGCACACATTCCTGCATGCCATTAACCTCACAAGTCAGGAACCCCTCTAGGCTTGAAATGATTCCACTCACAAATGGTCAGAGACAATTATGTTAATTCCCATCGCAATCTGGCATGCCTTCAAACTGCTTGTCTTTTGTCAAGACGGAGTCGGTACCTGGTCAAGGTGAAGAGATGGCTGAAAGGGGAATGGGAGAGGGGATTTGGTGCCACAGTGATTCATCATTGCCTGTGGAGTCAGACAGGTGAATGGATAGGCTGAGGTTAAAAATATTGTTATCGCCGGGACAATATTCTGTCATTCAATTACACTACATCACTTTATTCTTTCTTCTCCAGTAGTTACTCCATTGAGATGCTTTTTTATATAAAAGAATTGTACAATTACTTTATCATGTTTTATGAGAATCTACAGCACAGATCAGCCTAACTGGTTTACAGAATCATAGAATGATACAGCATTTGGCTGATTATGCCAGTGTGGACTCTTTAAAAGGACTATCTAATTAGTCCTACTCCCCTGCCCTTTCCCATAAAAAACATAAGAAATATGAGCAGGAGTAAGACATAAGGCCCCTCAAGCTTGCACTGCCATTTAATAAGATCATAACTGACCTTGACCTCAACTCCACTTTCCAGCTCAATCCCCTTATTCTTTGATACCCTTCTAGTCCAAAATTCTATCAATCCCCACCTTGTATATAGTCAATGACAGAGCATCCAAAGCCCTCTGGGGTCAAGAATTCCTAAGATTCATAACCCTCATTCTGAAGAAATTTCTCTTCACCTCAGTCTTAAATGGTTAATTCCTTGCCCTGAGATTCTGCACCAGAGTTCTCTGTTGTAATATGCCCATATATATGGCACCAGACCCACAGCAATGTGGTGTTAATGTGATCTAAGTGGCCTATTAATTAAAACTAAAATATGGAAGAGTAGCGGAATACTACAGATTCCCCAATGATCTTTGGGATGGAAGGCCTGAGGCTAATGTTCTGCAACCTGTGTTCATTACTATTGTTATAATGATTATTATTAGAAGCAAAACCAACTTGCATTGTGTAGCGTTGTTAACATAGTGAAAACATTCCAAATCACTTCACAGGAGAATTATCAGACAAAATTGGACACCTAGCCACATAAAACGTTATTAGCACAGCTGGCCAAAACTTGTTCAAAGAGTAGGTTGTAAGAAGCGACTTGAAAGAGGAGAGAAAGGTAGTGAGGTAGAGAAAGTTATGGAGGAAATCCCAGAGTTTAGGGCTGAGACAGTTGAAGATATGCCTGCCAATGTTAGAGCAGTGAAAATTGGGAATGCTCGAAAGGCCAGCATTAGAGGAGCGCAAAGATTTCGGAAGGCTGTAGGGCTGGACGACATTTTACACATAGGAGAGAAGCCACGGAAGAATTTGAACAAAAGGACAATAATTTTGCGAAACAAGGGGGAGGATTTTTCAGTCGGCATGCGGGGGCAGGCCCGACACGCCGACGCCTAAAATGACACGCGATGATGTCGGGCGTGTATCCAACATCATCGCACAGTTCTGCGATATTTCGTTCAGTGGGCATGCGCCAAAGTCGGCTGCGCGCCCACCGATATGTAAACGACCTATTAAAGCCATTAAGGAAGTAATTAATTTAATTGTTAACGCTGCCCGTCCAACCTTAAGGTTGGCGGGCAGACGAAAAGACAAGCGGCCTTCGCGTTTTTTAGGAAACCTCATCGTCGAGCGGGATGAGGTTTCCTAAAGCTTTTAATAAAAATTCTTAAATATAAAAACATGTCCCATCTCATGTGACACAGTCACATGAGATGGGACATGTTTAAATAAAATTTTAAGCCATTTATTTAATTATTTCAATATATATTCAATCTCCCTGAGGCAGCTCTGTGCTCTCGCCCCAAATCTCCCTCTTCCTCCCGCCCACAGCTCACGTATTATGCTGGGCAGGCCTTATTTGGCCCGCCCACATAAATTGGCGGTGCAGAGCCGATTGGGGGCTGATCAGCTCTCTAACCGCCCCCACCCGCTCCAGCTGAGCCTGCCCACTGCCTGAAAAATTCAGGCCAAGGAAGCGAATAACAGAGATGATGGGTGAATAGGACTTGAGGCAACTTAGGATAGGCAGCAGAGTTTTGTATGAGCTTAAAGTTAAGGAGGGAGAAGGGTGGCCAGGAGAGTGTTAGAGGTAACAGATGCATAGATGAAGGTTTCAGCAGCAGATGTGCTGAAATAGAAGTGGAGAAGTTTCTTTTTCATTCACTCGTGGGATGTGGGCATCGCTGGTCAGCCCAGCATTTATTGCCCATCCCTAATTGCCCTTGTTCAGAGGGTACTTAAGAGTCAACCACATTGCTGCGGGTCTGGAGTCACATGCAGGCCAGACCAGGTAAGGAAGGCAGATTTCCTTCCCTAAAGGGCATTAGTGAACTAGAAGGGTTTTTATGACAATCGACAATGGCTTCATGGGGAAGAATTTTCTGGTTGGCGAGCGGGGGCGGGGCCCTCTCGCTGACATGTAAAATGATGCACGGTGAGGTCGGGCTTGCATCCCAACGTCACCGTGCGTCATTTAGATTGTCAGTTTGGCGGGCACGCAGCCACATCGGCAGTGTGCCCGCCAAACTGTCAAAGGCCTATTAAGGCCATTAACAAAGTCCTTAAAGCTGTTAAGAATGCTGCCCGTCCAACCTTAAGGTTGGCGGGCAGGCGAAGAACCCAGACGGCCTTCGCACTTTTCATGAAACCTCATCCACGGGCGGGACGAGGTTTCATGAAGGGTTTAATAATTAAATAAAAATGTTGAAAAATTATTGGACATGTCCCAGCTCATGTGACAGTTTCACATGAGGGGACATGCCCTTAAAAATTTTTTTCTCCTTTATTTTTCAGAACTTAAACTAAGCTTCGCGTGCACGAAAGCATGCAGGCCCCGACTCAGGGAATCCACCCCCACTCAAACAGGGAGTGCACAGCGCTTCTTGGTGTGCGTCCTGCTGTGTAGGCCAATTAAAATGGCAGCATGCACCCAATCGGGTTCAAGCTCACTCCCAACCACACACCCCTCCCTGCACCCCCTGCTGACGGGGGGAAAATTCAGCCCATGGTCATCATCAGACTTCTAATGCTAGATTTTTATTAAACTCAAATTCCACCATCTGTCGTGGTGGGATTTGAATCTGAGTCACCAGAGCATTACCCTAGATTTCTGGATTACTAGTACAGCAACAATACCACTACACCACTGCCTCCCCTGATATTATGGAAGTGAATAAAAGTCTTGGTGCTGGGGAGTATATGGGGTTGGCATGACGATGAAGTTGCTAACAATCCTATTCCACCTTAGACACTTGCTAGGGACAGGGATGGAGTCAGTGGCTAGGGAACAAAGTTTGCAGTGGGGATCAAAGATAGTGGCTTTGGCTTTCCTAAATTTAGTTGGAGGAAATTTCCACACATGCAGTACTGGAAGTTGGACAAACAGTGTGACAAGGCCAATGGACGAGTCTAAGAGAAAGCCTCTTGAAGGGGTGCAATGTCGTTCCAGTACACTCAAACATTAGATTGACATCTGTCACCCTAATCACTGCCACTTTTTGTGCTGATGCAGACCAAAATCCATTTTACATTAATGCAAAATCAACAGTAAAACTATGCCCTAAAAATCCTGCAATTAAATCAGTAATGACTTTCACCCTCTTAAAAACAGCTAAGGAATCGTTTTCTGAGTTTGTGCCACTGTTGAGGTGGTCTCATCCACTGGCAATATATGTCAGAAATTTAGGCATGAGGGTCCCCATCAGCAGTCTCGACCTGTAAAATTATTCCTTCAATATAATGCATAAGAACAACAAGGCTGTTCTGCAAACCTCACCTCTAGCACATCTCATCAGCTAAGGAAACGTATGGCACTGTTTTCCCTCTTATCCAATTAAAATCTAAATTAGTAGTATGAATGGGTGATTGGAAAAAGAAACAAGGACAAGGAGAGAAATAAAAAGTAAGGCTGCATGTGTGGCCTCTGCTTTTCAAATAGGAAAGCGCCTGTCATAACAAGTTATGGAATTGCAAAGTAAAGAAAAAACACTATGAGCAGCAGATTACATTGCATTATTAACAAATGTAGTCATTACTATTGAGTCTTACAGCTTATCGTCTTTGCCATTATGAGTTAAAAAAGGAGGGAAGCAGTAGCCATGCTAACTCCTTGTAATTTGTCATCACTGCCCTTGTCATCCCAACCTTCCTCCCACTATTCGCAAACCACAAAATGCACAACAAAGGTCTCTTATTTAAGAAATAATAATTGAGCAAACAGTACGCGATTTCCAGCCCATTGGTTTGGATTTCCTTCCCTTTCCCCTTAAACTGTAATAGTCTCGAAGAACTCTGGTCTTCCCACAGATGATCACATTGAATAAACACAGCTAGAAGCCCTGGAGAGCTACGAGAAAATACACTTTTAAAAAATGTTTTGTTTGCACGGTCTGGCAAATAACCAGCTCTTTTTCCTGTTCACATCGTTGTCTGTTAACATCTATCCAGACATTTTTATCTGAATTATTTTGACTCTAATTGTATAATTGGTAGTAAATTCACTTTCATCATGTGTTTTTGAGAGATTCTATCAATAGTGGTTGAGCAGACACTTAAGAATATGTTATCACATAGATAATATTGGCAAATTGTGTGGCCCATTGTAGCAAGTAGCTTTGGTAGTGTTTTGCCTTTACAAACTTTGCAAAAAATCTGTTTATGCTCTGAATTTTCGTTAATTTGGGTTAAATTTGAGAAAAGAGAATTCAGGGTGCGATTTCTTTTGGTTGTTGAGCTCTGAGGTCAATAATGTCATCTTGGACAGAAGTGGTTGACACTATGTGAACCTGCCGTACTCCTGGCTGATTTCTCTTGGAGCAGACAGGTTTCAACGAGAAACTGATAAACTTTATTATGGAGAGCTTTTCAGATACTACATGCTCAATCAGGACTCTCGTCTGGAAACCCCACCCCCCTGGATTGCCCGTGCTTAGGGCTCATTGCTTGGCACCTCCCAGAACATCACGTGACCCCTGATAGACAGCAGGAGAGGCTATACCTTCAGTTACTGCATTTCCTCCCCCTTTAGTATTTTTTTACAATTTCTATATACAGGGAAACATTTGAATATCCAAAAACATATACATATACACAACTTCAGGTGATTAAAGATCAAGTCTCTGAGGTGCTCTCCTTATACAGCTAAAGCAGCGTAGCTCTACCACTTGAGGTTCATCAATAGGATCGACAGGATCTGGAACTGCAGCATGGGACACATCATTACAGACTGGCAGTTCTGGGTTTGACGACTGTACAGAGACATTGGGCATGTCTATTCTATGTCGATCTGTCATCTCAAGAATTGATGGTTTGATGGTAATCACAGCGGAATAGTTGGTTGTTGGAATGTCTCTCCAGCACGAATATGATCTACGTGCTTACGAATGAGTCTACCTTCCACTTGTAGTTGGAAAGATAATGGACCAGTTTCTGAGACAATGGTTCCAGGAACCCAACAAGGTCCACTTCCGAAATTTTGCATTAATACCGTGTCACCTACACTGAATGTGCGAGCTTTGCTGTGTATATCATGGTTCAATTTTTGATTACTCTGATTCAGCTCTACCTTCCCTTCTAAATTTGGAAACAACAGGCTTTATTGTGTATGTAGGCAGCATTTCATCAATAATTCAGATGGTGTTAAACCCATTGTCGAATGTGGCATTGTACGATAACTGAGAAGGAAGCGGGAAAGTCGAGATTTTAGTGTACCTTCTGATAACCTTTTCATACCAGACTTGAAAGTTTGTACAGTTCTCTTGGCTAAACCACTTGATGACGGATGGTAAGGAGTTGCTTTAATATGTCTGATTCCATTCAGATTCATGAATTCAGAAATGACGATTTCATGTATGCTAGAACAGTGAAGCAGCTTCTCCATAGCTGCGCTCGATGTTGCAATTTGACTTTGTATGTATCCATCCATTTAGAATGTACATCTACAATCAACAAAACCATGGTACCTAAGAATGGTCCTACATATGTAGTCTAACCCAGGGTTGACCAGGCCACTCCCACGGATGCAGCGGGGCAGAAACGGGCAACTTCTGTTGTTACTGATAATAGAGACTGCTTCTCAAAGTCACTGTCAATACCTGGCCACCAGACATAGTTTCACGCAAGCATTTTCCTCTTTGATATGCCTGGATGAGCACTGTGAAGCTCTGTCAAGAGTGGCTCCTTACTCTGTGATGGGACAACAACTCTTGATTTCCGCAACAAAATTCCATCTTGACAGCTTAATTCTGTGTTTCAGTCATGGAATGGTCTCAAATCTTTAGATACTGGTGAATTTGACCATCCTTGCAAAACAAGGTCTCTGACTTTCGACAATATTGGATCTCTGTTCGTCCAATTTCTAATTTGCTTTGCACACACAGATGAAGAATCCAAGAAATTCAGTAATAACACAACTTCTTGTGGAACTGGAGCATATACAATGCTATCTGGTAATGGGAGATGACTGAGTGTATCCGCATTTGCAATGTGTAAGCCAGGATGGTTCATAAAAGTATACTGATATGCAGATAATATCATAACCCAACATTGTATGCTTGCTGATGCTATTGACGGAATGGCCTTAATCTCACTGAATAAACCCATTAATGGTTTATGGTCTGACACAATGGTGAAATGTTGTCCACGTAGGCACTGGTGGAATTTCTTCACCCCGAATACCACCAATAGACCTTCCTTTTCTAGCTGGGAATAACCCTCCTCGGCTGTGGAGAGGGTTCTCGAGACATAGCCAATGGGCCTTTCTGACCCATTTTCCATTCTATGTGATAACATGGCTCATACACCGTAAGGAGAAACATCACATGTTAATCCCAACTCATTCGATGATTCATAGTGTACCAATGAACACGACGAATGCAAGTTTCTTTACTTTCACAAAGGCTTCTTCCTGTTGTGAATTCCATGACCAATGGTGATTCTTTCTTAACAATAAGTGTAATGGTGCCAACACAATTGATAAGTTAGGCAAGAAGCGGCTATAGTGGTTGTTCATACCCAGGAAGGACTTGAGTTCAGTTACATTGGACGGTGAGTGTGCATCTGTTATTGCCCAAACTTTCTCTTCAACTGGACCCAAACCCATGGCGTGCACATTGTGACCTAGGTGAGTAATTTCTGGTGCTTAAAATGTGCATTTTTTCTTCTTTAACCATACGTCAACATCCATGAACCTTCTTAGCATCACCTCCAGGTTGGCCAAGAGTTTGTTCTCAGTTGGCCCTGTGATCAGAACATCATCTATGTATACTACCACTTGGGGAAGTCCTTGCAAAAAGACTCTCCATTCTTCTTTGGAAGTAGGTGCATGCAGACAATACTCTGAAGGGTAGGCAAGTGTACTGATAAAGACCCTTGTTTGTGTTAATAGTCACGTATTCTCTCTACCTGCTATCCAGTTCTAATTGTTGGGAGGCATGGCTCATATCCAATTTTGTACAGGACTTGCCTCCAGCCAGCTTTGCATATAAGTCATCTATCCTTGGAATGGGCTTGTTTTTCTGCCGTTTTTAGGGCCAATTTATAGTCCCCACAAATGTGTATGGTTTGGTCAGGCTTAACTACTAGAACTATGGTTGCAGCCCGTTCCAAGAATTGGACAGGTCGGATGATGCCCAGCTTTTCTAACTAGCACAATTCTACATTTCTGCATCCACCTTCTCCTTCAATGCATAAGGCACAGATATGGCCTTAAAGGCGCATGGTGTCACCTGAGGATCCACATATATATTGGCCTGCTCGCCTTTTAACTTCCCTAATTCATCCTGAAATACCATGTCATATTTCCTTAGCAATTCAGGGAATCTTCCTGTTTTCAGGTGAAATATCTCAGACCAGTCAAGCTTGATCTTCTGTAACCAGTCTTGACCTAGAAGACTCGGTCCTTCTCCTCTCAGTATTATCACAGGCAGCTGGGATGTCTGTTGCCTATAAGATGCTGGTACTGTGGCAATGCCCTTTACCTGGATAGATTCTCCAGTGTATGTCTTTAATTTAGCAATTGTCCATTCCAGGTTTACTGGCTGTCTACCTTCATTAAAGTATTTGAAAATGTGCTCTCCCACCACTGTACTTGAGGCACCCATATCCACCTCCACTATTAGTGGTTTCTCATTAACTTGGATTGTGACACTGATGGGTTATAATGTAACCATGGTTACATTATACAGGGAATAAATGTTGGTGCCAGCTGCTTCAGGTTCTGCTGTATTTTTTAATTCAATCATGTTGGTTTGCTGCTTTACGGACTGTTTCGACTTTGCCCTGCATTGCCTCACTACGTGAACTTTCTTATGGCAGTAATGGCATTCTGCCTCCTTGAATTACCAGTGTCCACTCCGTGGTCACCTCCACATCTATAACAACTTAATAGTGGAGTCACTGCTGAAGTATTACTACTAGGCCTTTTCAGAGGGCATTGCATCTTGCTTCGATGCTACGGTCTGGTTTTCGCACTATGCTCAGCGGTAGGTTCCCACCCCACATGAAGAATGGCACCATGTTTTCTGTGTTGCAACGCCTACGAGTCTCTTGCAGCATTTTCCATGGTGAGGGAGATTTCTAGGGCGCGCTTAAAATTGATGTCAACCTCAGCAAGTAAACGTGATGAATGGGGTCGTCCTGAACTCCACAAACTAATTGGTCCCGCAGCACATCATTTAATGTGTCCCCGCAGTCGCAGTGCCTGTCAACCACTTAAAGTTCGCTACTTAGGTTGTGATGAGCTCTCCCGGGGCCCTAATTCCGGAATTAAATTTAAAACGCTGCATTATTATGGATGGCTTCAGCTGGAAGTGCATTTTCGCAAGGTCCATTCATTCATTATAGGACCTAGAATTGGGCGCGCTCAGGGCCCTCAGGTTGTGAATGAGATTGTATGTCTTCCTGTCACATACACTCAAAAGGATGGCTTTCTGCTTTTCCTCCACGGTAATTTTGTTGACTACAAAATAAAATTTGACGCACTCCACATACTGGTTCCAGTCTTCCATAGTCACATCATTTGGATCGATTCTGGGGAAGAGTGCCATGACTGGTGAGTAGTCTTTTCTTTTTCTTAAGATTTGATGTACTCACGGTAACAAGGCTTTCAAGCTATTTTACCCTGGTCGCCAAATGTAATGACTCAATGGAATGGCCAGGCTTAAACAAGAAACAGGTAAACTTTATTACAGAGAGCTTTTCAAATGCCACATGCTCATTAGGACTCTCGTCAGGAAGCCCCGCCCTTTTCCCCCAGATTGCCCATGCTTAAGGCTCATTGGTCAGTGCCTCCCAGAACATCATGTGATCCCTGGTAGACAGCAGGACAGGCTATACCTACAGTTACTATAGTTTTCTTTCGGAATGTCATGGTGGTCATGCTGTATGATGCAAGAGGCTCTGCGAAGTTGAAGAGGAAAGTTAGCTGGTGCCAAAAGCTCTTTAAAATTGTTAGTCACCCTTACAGCTCCCCTTGTAGTAAAGGGAAGAAATAAGCAAAGCTGTAGTGCCAAAATGGCACCTTCCTAGAAATTCTTTAAACTTTGGACATCATGCTACAGGAGGCACTATAGTGAAGGATCACATGAAGATCAAATGAAGAGCAGCACTGGAATATATTTGATGAAGGTTGCTGGAAGAGTCAGTGTCCTCACCTGTACACCCATCCTGGGACAGGCAAGTAAGAGATTTGCTGGTCTCTGTGAAGCCAAAAGAAAGGTGCTCACACTGACTGAATTTTGGAAAACATGTTATGGGGCAAGAGAACTAGACTTCGTTGCTGTCTGCCCCTTGATTTGAGGATGACATCTACAAAGGGCTGCGAGTTTCTGTCATGGCTCTTCATGTGACTGAGCTTTGGGCACATGGTGCAGGATGTTCCATGAGGTAGTGGGATCTGCAGTGCAGGATTAGCTTCCCTTTCTTTCCTTCCCTGCTACAGCTCTGCCTCATGATTAAGGTGTTGTGACTCAAAGCGTGTTGTAGCTTGATGGACAAGTATTCACCACCTTGAACAATTGGTAGCAAGCTCCACCACCCCCCCCCCCAGTCATTAATGTCAATACTGCTGCATTTCAAGGACAGTTTCAGAGTATCTTTGAAGCATTTTCTTTGTCCTCACCTGGAACATTGGGTGTTGAGAAAACAGGACCTGATGGAGGAGATGCTTTTCAGCCACGTGACACTGACGTTGATTTTGCACGAGTTTGCTTTGAATGCTTGTGGAGCTGTTTTCAAGAAGGACACTGGCATTTGCACAACAATCCTCCCATTGAATCCAGAGGATGCAGCAGAGGCATTGCTGATGGAATTTCTCTAGCACTCTTATATGTTGCTGAATGTACCTCCTACAAGAAGCAGTGCGGGAATTCACCAAAGCTCCTTCGACAGCACCTTCCAAAACCACGACCACTACCATCTAGAAGGACAGGGGCAGCAGACAGATGGGAACACCGCTACGCGGAAGTTCCCTTCCAAGTCACTCACCATCCTGACTTGGAACTGTATCATCATTCCTTCACTGTCACTGGGTCAAAATCCTGGAACTCCCTTCCTAACAGCACTGTAGCTGTACCTACACCACATGGACTGCAGCGTTCAAGAAATCAGCTCACCACCACCGTCTCAAGGGCAAATAGAGATGGCAATAAATGCTGGACCAGCCAGCGAAGCCCACATCCCGTGAATGAATAAAAAAAATAGATACACAGCCCAGGTCTCACTGTGGTACAGGAGTGTAGTGACAACTGCTCTGTTAACTTTCATTAACTTACAGAGGTCTTTGTTGTTAAACACCCATTGCTGTAGTTTGTAGAAGGCTGAACTGGCACAACTGATCCATTTTTGGCTCCACTCATCAATAGTGGTCTTTTGAGAGAGGTGGCTGCCAAGGCATGGGAAATGCTCAACATATTCCAGGGTCTCCCCTTCAACATATATATTTAGAACAAGGCTTTACTGTAAGTTAGAGCTTCACAGAGGGAAAGAGCCGACCATGACACAGTGTCTGATAGTTTATGCCTCAGCTTCCATTTCAGCACAAGCAGCGTCCACCCAATATATGGGTGTTGCAGCAGAAGCTCAGACTGCTGTCCAGCTGTCATGCAATCTCGGCTTGAACCCATGGAAGCTCGACAGCTGCTATTTTGGTTCTGGTAACCACTGTGCAAAGGGGCTCCCAGCGTCTCACAATACTCCTGCAATCTGCCCTCCAATAGATGTTCTCCCTAAAGACCATGTGTGGAAATGTGCTCCTGCTGAGCTCCCTTCTCCCCCTCATCCTTGTCTTTCCCCTTCTTCTTGACGCATCCCTCCAGTTATGCTCAATGCCAAGAGCACAGCCAGAAGAAATAATACAACAACTGTTCTTATAAGTTGTTGATGGTCACTTTAAACCAAATTGGTGGGGGAATCCTTCCTGCTGATTAATGCATGTTTAGAACATAAGAACATAAGAAATAGGAGCAGGAGTAGGCCATTTGGCCTCTCAAGTCCGCCCCGCCATTCAATAAGATCATGGCTGATCTTACCCTAGGCCTCAACTCCTCTTTCGTGCCAGCTCCTCATAGCCCTCAACTTCCCCATATTTCAAAAATCTATCTACCTCCTCTTTAAATACTTTCAGTGATCTAGCCTCCACAAATCTCTGGGATAGAGAATTCCAGACATTCACTACCCTCTGAGAGAAGAAATTCCTTCACATCTCAGTTTTAAATGAATGTCCCCTTATTCTGTAACTATGTCTTCTAGTTTGAGATTCCACCACTAGTGGAAACATCTTCTCAACATCTACCTCTTCCTACTTCCTCCGGGACTGTGACCCCATCACTGAAAATTGAACCATCATTTCTCAGGCTGTCACTGACCTCATCTCCTCTGGAAATCATTCCCCTTGTCCTCCAACTTCACAGTCCCCAAGTCCAGAACAGCCTGCTTCTACTTCCTGTCCAAGATTCACAGGAAGGGCTGCCCAGGTAGACCGATCCTTTCAGCCTATTCTTGTCCTACAGAACTTACTTCTTTCTATATTAACTCTATTTTTTCTTCCCTTGTCCAGACTGTTCTGATATACAACCGTGACTCTTTCAATACCTCCACTACTTCAACAGCTTCTAGTTTCCTGGCTCCGCCCTCTAGGTTACCTGCACTTAGGGCTCATTCATCAGTACAATTGCATGACGCCTAAAGGCAGTGGGAAAGCTTATAGCTACAATCACTACATTTCCTCCCCCTTTAGTTTTTTTACATTTCCTATTTGCACAGAATATTTTAATCCACAACATAATCATAGATACACAGGTAATATGGTTAAAGATTAAATCTTTGAGGTGGTTTTCTAATTTGGTTAGAGAGACTCGCTCACTGGATCGACGTGATCAGGAACTGCAGCATCAGGTACATCAATAGAAAGTGGCAATTCAGGATTAGACAGTTCACCAGAGACATCAGGTATGTCTATTCTAGGTTGATCTGTCACCTCAGGGATTAAAGGTTTGACATCAATTACAAGTGGAATAGTTGGTTGTTGGAATGTCTCTACTCCTTAGATTGTCCACATGTTTTTGAACATCTGGTCTTCCAATTCCACTTGGAATGACAAGGGTCCAGTTTCAAAGACAATTATACCAGGAGCCCAACTAGGTCCATTTCCAAAATTCTGCACGAAAACTGTAACTCCCACAATAAATCTTCGAGCTTTGCTATGAATGTCGTGACTCAATTTTTGACTACTCTGATTCTTCCCTACATTCCCCTCTAAGTTTGAAAACACCAGACTTGACCTTGTCCATAGGCGACGTTTCATCAGTAATCCAGATGGTGTTGAACCCATAGTTGCATGGGGAGTCGTACGACAATTGAGAAGAAAACGTGAAAGTTGAATCCTGCCCCCACCTAGTCTTTCCCGACCATTGAGAGGGCATGTTTCATGCTGGGCGGGACTTAACTGGTCATCCATCGTGATATTGCATTTGTAATACGACCACGGTTGGAAACAAATTCCACATCCCCTTCTGCTCCTGCAGACTTGGCGCACATGCCAAGCGTGAAATTCAGGCCTTGAGAAAAGTGACACTGGAAGGTGCCTCTTTAGTTGCTCTAACTTTCTCCTCTGGATGCAACTCCCAGGCATCCACTTAGTGACCCAAGTAAATGACTCCTGGCTCTTGGAATGTACATTTCTCTTTCTTCAACCGTATACCAGCTTCCAAAAATCTTCTTAAAACCTCTTCTATGTTGGCTAAATGTTCAGCTTCCTGTTATCAGGACATTAGCTAGGTGAACTACTACTTGGGAAATCCTTGCAATAGACTTTCCAGGTCCTTTGGAAGATTGCCCAGGCAGAGGATACTTCAAGGGGTAGGCGTGTGGATTGGTACAGGTACTTGTGCGTGTTGATGGTTACATACCCTCTGCTGTCCAGCTGTTGGTAATCATGGCTCATGCCCAGTTTGGTGTAGGGTTTTCCTCCATCTAGCTTTGTGTGCAGGCCTTCTATTCCTGGGATAGGAAATTTATCCAGTTTGGCTGCCTTGTTCGCCGTCAATTTGTAGTCCCTACAGATGTGAATATTTTGATCAGGTTTCATCACAGGGCCTATGGACACTGCCTTTTCTGAAAACTGGACTGACGAATGATGCCTAGCTTCACTAAGCAGCACAATCCTGCATCCATCTTCTCATTTAGGGCATAAGGCACAGATATGGCCTTAAAGAAGTGAGATGTTGCCTCCGAATCTACATGTATTTTTGCTTGTAAACCTTTAATCTTTCTCAATTTGTCACGAAATACATTGTCGTATTTCCTTAACAGCTCCAGAATTCCTCCTGTTCTCACTTGAAATATTTCTGACAGTTGAGTTTAATTTTTTGTAACTAGTCGTAGCCCACAAGACTAGGTCCTTCACCCGTCATTATGATCACTTAAGCTGGGTTGTCTGTTGCCTATAGGACACAGGTACTGTGGCAATGCCCTTTACCTGTATTGACTCTCCACTGTATGTCTTCAACTGAGCCGTGGTATGCTCCAGATTCAGTGGCTGGGTACCTTCACTTAAGTATTTAAATGTGTGTTCTCTCACCACTTGGTCGAGGCTCCCCTGTCTACTTTCATGACTAGAGGCTTCCCAGTCACTTGAAGGGTGAAGGTGGTTAGTTCAGTTTTTACTGTATTGACAATGTATTGGGAATACATATCAGTATTAGCAGCTTCTGGTTCAGTTATATTGTGCACTTCGATCATCTTGGTCTGCTGTCTGATTGGATGTCTTGATTTTGCCCTGCATTGCTTTATTACATGCACTTTTTTGTGGCAGTATTGGCATTCTATCTCCTTGAATCTCCAGGTGTCCGGTACATGGTTAACCCCACATCTGTAACAGATTAACTTCGGAGTCACTTGCTGAAATGTTTCCACTAGGCCTTTTCATTTTTCGAGCAGCAGAGACTGCCTCCCACTTTGCTGTTGCCTCTCTGGTTTTCGTGCCATGCCCTGCGGTAGGTTCCTGCCCCAACTGAAAAAACGGCGCCATGTTGCACATTCTGTAAAGCCTGCTAGTCCCTCGCAGCACTTTCCGTGTCTATTTCCATGTTGCGCTTCAAATCGATGTTAACTTTAGCAAGTAAACGGCACTGAATGGCGTCGTCGTGAATGCCACAAACGAGCTGGTCCTGCAACATGTCATAGAGTGTGCCTCAGTGACAGTAACTCAGTGACTCAGTAACAGACCGAGAGTCACAGTGCTCAGCTAACTGCTTCAACTTTGCAATATAAGTTGTGATGCACTCACCCGGGGCCCTTACTCTGGAGTTAAACTTAAACCTCTGCATAATTACCGGTGGCTTTGGCTGAAAATGAATCTTCACGAGGTCTACCAACTTGTTAAAAGATTTAGAACAAAAACAGAATTACCTGGAAAAACTCAGCAGGTCTGGCAGCATCGGCGGAGAAGAAAAGAGTTGACGTTTCGAGTCCTCATGACCCTTCGACAGAACTTGAGTTCGAGTCCAAGAAAGAGTTGAAATATAAGCTGGTTTAAGGCGTGTGTGTGGGGGGCAGAGAGATAGAGAGAGAGGTGGAGGGGGGATGGTGTGGTTGTAGGGACTGAAAAAGATTTAGAACTGGGCACGTTCCGGGCTGTCAGACTGTGGACGAGGTTATATGTCTTGCTATCACAGACACTCAAAAAAATTGCTTTCTACTTCTCTGCTGTGTTTATTCCATCTGCCATGAAATAAAGACATAGGTGCTCTATGTACTAGCTCCAGTCTTCCATGCACACGTCATAAGGAAGCGTAGCATAACTGGCTATTTTTCTTATATTTTCCTTTCTTTCCTTAAGAACTGATGTACTCACATTCACAAGGCGAGGTGCAGCATTGGGGCTATTTATCCTCATCACCAAATGTAATGAACTTGATGTACTGGACAGGTTTCTTACTTGAAACAGATAACTTTATTGCTGAGCTCTTTTAGAAGCTACATGCTTGAACCAGGTCCATGACTAGAAAGCTCCACTCCCTTAGGACTCATTTGTCAGTACAATCATGTGACCCCTAAATTCAGTAGGAAATGTTATACCTCCAATCACTACATGACTTTCACATCTTCAAGTTAACAACTTGAAGCATCAGATCTGTTCCTCTCTCTACAGATGATGCCTGCCTTGTTGAGTATTTCAACAACTTGCATTTATGTACTGCCTTTGATGTAATAAAAAAAACCCAAGGCGCTTCACAAAGGCATTATAAACAAAATTTGACACCAAGCTGCAAAAGGATATCTTAGGGCAGAAAAGCTTGGTCATAGAGGTTGGTTTTAGTGAAAGTCTTAAAGAAAGAGAGTTTTAATTCCAGAGCCTGGGGCCTAGGCAACAGAAACCATGGCAACTAATGGTGAAGTAATTAAAATCAAAGGTGTTTAAGAGCTCAGAACTAGATAAGTGCGGATATCTTAGAGGGTTTTGGGGTTGGAGGAGGTTACAGAGATAGGGAGGAGGCCATGGAGGGACCTGAAAACAAGGACGGAAATTTTAAAATTGAGGTGCTGCTTACTAGTAAGTTGGCGAGCACTGAAGTAAGAGATGAACAGGATTTGGTGTGATAAAAACAAAAAAACTGCAGATGATGGAAATCCAAAACAAAAACAGAATTACCTGGAAAAACTCAGCAGGTCTGGCAGCATCGGCGGAGAAGAAAAGAGTTGACGTTTCGAGTCCGCATGACCCTTCGACAGAACTTGAGTTCGAGTCCAAGAAAGAGTTGAAATATAAGCTGGTTTAAGGTGTGTGTGTGGGGGGCGGGGAGAGAGAGAGAGAGAAGTGGAGGGGGGGTGTGGTTGTAGGGACAAACAAGCAGTGATAGAAGCAGATCATCAAAAGATGTCAACAACAATAGAACAAAAGAACACATAGGTATTAAAGTTGGTGATATTATCTAAACGAATATGCTAATTAAGAATGGATGGTAGGGGACTCAAGGTATAGCTCTAGTGGGGGTGGGGAGAGCATAAAATATTTTAAAATATTTAAAAATAATGGAAATAAGTGGGAAAAGAAAAATCGATATAATTTATTGGGAAAAAAAGGAAGGGGGAAACAGAAAGTGGGTGGGGATGGGGGAGGGAGCTCACGACCTAAAGTTGTTGAATTCAATATTCAGTCCGGAAGGCTATTAAGTGCCTAGTCGGAAGATGAGGTGTTGTTCCTCCAGTTTGCGTTGGGCTTCACGGGAGCAATGCAGCAAGCCAAGGACAGTCATGTGGGCAAGAGAGCAGGGTGGAGTGTTAAAATGGCAAGCGACAGGGAGGTTTGGGTCATTCTTGTGGACAGACCGCAGGTGTTCTGCAAAGCGGTCGCCCAGTTTACGTTTGGTCTCTCCAATGTAGAGGAGACCACATTGGGAGCAACGAATGCAGTAGACTAAGTTGGGGGAAATGCAAGTGAAATGCTGCTTCACTTGAAAGGAGTGTTTGGGCCCTTGGACGGTGAGGAGAGAGGAAGCGAAGGGGCAGGTGTTGCATCTTTTGCGTGGGCATGGGGTGGTGCCATAGGAGGGGGTTGAGGAGTAGGGGGTGATGGAGGAGTGGACCAGGGTGTCCAGGAGGGAGCAATCCCTACGGAATGCCAATGGGGGGGATGAAGGGAAGATGTGTATGGTGGTGGCATCATACTGGAGTTGGCAGAAATGGCGGAGGATGATCCTTTGAATGCGTAGGCTGGTGGGGTGATAAGTGAGGACAAGGGGGACCCTATCATGCTTCTGGGAGGGAGGAGAAGGCATGAGGGTGGATGCGCAGGAGATGGGCCGGACACGGTTGAGGGCCCTGTCAACAACCGTGGGTGGAAAATCTCGGTTAAGGAAGAAGGAGGACATGTCAGAGGAACTGTTTTTGAAGTTGGCATCATCGGAACTGATGCGACGGAGGCGAAGGAACTGAGAGAATGGGATGGAGTCCTTACAGGAAGCGGGGTGTGAGGAGCTGTAGTCGAGGTAGCTGTGGGAGTCGGTGGGTTTGTAATGGATATTGGTGGACAGTCTATCACCAGATATTGAGACAGAGAGGTCAAGGAAGGGAAGGGAAGTGTCAGAGATGGACCACGTGAAAATGATGGAAGGGTGGAGATTGGAAGCAAAATTAATAAATTTTCCAAGTCCCGACGAGAGCATGAAGCGGCACCGAAGTAATCATCGATGTACCGGAGAAAGAGTTGTGGAAGGGGGCCAGAGTAGGACTGGAACAAGGAATGTTCCACATACCCCACAAAGAGACAGGCATAGTTGGGGCCCATGCAGGTACCCATAGCCACACCTTTTATTTGGAGGAAGTGAGAGGAGTTGAAGGAGAAATTGTTCAGCGTGAGAACAAGTTCAGCCAGACGGAGGAGAGTAGTGGTGGATGGGGATTGTTTGGGCCTCTGTTCGAGGAAGAAGCTAAGGGCCCTCAGACCATCCTGGTGGGGGATGGAGGTGTAGAGGGATTAGACGTCCATGGTGAAGAGGAAGCGGTTGGGGCCAGGGAACTGGAAATTGTTGATGTGACGTAAGGTGTCAGAGGAATCATGGATGTAGGTGGGAAGGGACTGGACAAGGGGAGAGAGAAGGGAGTCAAGATAACGAGAAATGAGTTCTGTGGGGCAGGAGCAAGCTGAGACGATCGGTCTACCGGGGCAGTTCTGTTTGTGGATTTTGGGTAGGAGATAGAAGCGGGCCGTCCGAGGTTGGGCGACTATCAGGTTGGAAGCCGTGGGAGGAAGATCCCCAGAGGAGATGAGGTCAGTGACAGTCCTGGAAACAATGGCTTGATGTTCAGTGGTGGGGTCATGGTTCAGGGAGAGGTAGGAGGAAGTGTCTGCGAGTTGACGCTCAGCCTCCGCGAGGTAGAGGTCAGTGCACAAGACAACAACAGCACCACCCTTGTCAGCGGGCTTGATGACAATGTCAGGGTTGGACCTGAGAGAATGGAGTGCAGTAAGTTCAGAGAGAGACAGGTTAGAATGGGTGAGAGGAGCAGAGAAATTGAGACGACTAATGTCGCGCCGACAGTTCTCAATGAAATGATCAATCCATCACCCCCTACTCCTCAACTCCCTCCTATGGCACCACCCCATGCCCACGCAAAAGATGCAACACCTGCCCCTTCACTTCATCTCTCCTCACCGTCCAAGTGCCCAAACACTCCTTTCAAGTGAAGCAGCATTTCACTTGCATTTCCCCCAACTTAGTCTACTGCATTCGTTGTTCCCAATGTGGTCTCCTCTACATTGGAGAGACCAAACGTAAACTGGGCGACCGCTTTACAGAACACCTGCGGTCTGTCCGCAAGAATGACTCAAACCTCCCTATCGCTTGCCATTTTAACACTCCACCCTGCTCTCTTGCCCACAAGTCTGTCCTTGGCTTGCTGCATTGCTCCAGTGAAGACCAACGCAAACTGGAGGAACAACACCTCATCTTCTGACTAGGCACTTTACAGCCTTCCGGACTGAATATTGAATTCAACAACTTTAGGTCGTGAGCTCCCTTCCCCATCCCCACCCACTTTCTGTTTCCCCTTTCCTTTTTTTCCCAATAAGTTATATCGATTTTTCTTTTCCCACCTATTTCCATTATTTTTAAATATTTTAAAATATTTTATGCTCTCCCCACCCCCACTGGAGCTATACCTTGAGCCCCCTACCATCCATTCTTAATTAGCACATTCGTTTAGATAATATCACCAACTTTAACACCTATGTGTTCTTTTGTTCTATTGTTGTTGACATCTTTTGATGATCTGCTTCTATCACTGCTTGTTTGTCCCTACAACCACACCCCCCTCCACTTCTCTCTCTCTCTCTCTCTCCGTCCCCCACACACACACCTTAAACCAGCTTATATTTCAACTCTTTCTTGGACTCGAACTCAAATTCTGTCGAAGGTCATGAGGACTTGAAACGTCAACTGTTTTCTTCTCCGCCGATGCTGCCAGACCTGCTGAGTTTTTCCAGGTAATTCTGTTTTTGTTTGGATTTCCACCATCCGCAGATTTTTTGTTTTTATCTCTGTGTTTAATTGACTGCCACTGCTCTTCAAGAAATGCCTACCTCTTTGAAGAAGTTCTGTTCTTTTCTGCGACAAGATTTCCGTTCCTCTCTTTTGCCTTGCTCACCTTCATTGCTGTCCATTTCCCTCCTGGTGTTTGACAAGGTGTTTACTAAAACCCGCTTTCACAGCCATATCTCCTTTCTCAGTGACTGTCTCCGTCTCCGACTTACCCCACGTGGATTTCAACTGAAATTCCACCCCTCATGTTTCGAACCCACCCAGGATTACAGGTATCTCCGGGACATAAAACGTTTCTCGGACTGCTGTTCCCGTCACATTCTGAAATCCACACTCAGTGCCATGCGCCGCCATATGAACACACTCGACCTCTCCCTCCAGCAGCACTGCCGTACCCTTTTTCAAAGCTGCGCTTGCCCCCAGTTTCATTTTATTCTTCAGCTCATCCGACGCCTCAACAAGAAACTTTTTCTCTTTCTCTCAAGTGCTAAGGAACGCAAGCTCCAACAACTCATCGACACCAACACCCATCAAATCCCTCCACCCCTGCCCATCCCTCCGTCCCCACCCCATCTTCCAATCCCAACCCCAGCCGTGTATTCACTATACCCCCTGACCTTCCCCTCTCCGATGCTGAACATTCAGTGCTCAGCAAAGGACTTCGTTTCATACCCTTACGCCCTCACCTCAATGAATTTCGGGCTCGGCATGATGCTGAACTCTTCTTCCGCCGTCTTCATCTCCGGGCTCACTTCTTTGGGCAGGAGTCCTCTCCCAGTTCAACGGATCCTTTTACCCATCTCCAATATTCTCCCTCCACCTGGACCCCTCCCTCTGGATTCTTACCTTCTCTTGATCTTTTCATTGAGAGCTATCGGCGCGACATTAGTTGTCTCAATTTCTCTGCTCCTCTCACCCATCCTAACCTGTTTCTCTCTGAACTTACTGTACTCCATTCTCTCAGGTCCAAACCTGACATTGTCATCAAACCCACTGACAAGGGTGGTGCTGTTGTTGTCTGGCGCACTGACCTCTACCTCGCGGAGGCTGAGTGTCAACTCGCAGACACTTCCTCCTACCTCTCCCTGGACCATGACCCCACCACTGAACATCAAGCCATTGTTTCCAGGACTGTCACTGACCTCATCTCCTCTGGGGATCTTCCTCCCACGGCTTCCAACCTGATGGTCGCCCAACCTCGGACGGCCCGCTTCTATCTCCTACCCAAAATCCACAAACAGAACTGCCCCGGTAGACCGATCCTGCCTTGCTCAGCTTGCTCCTGCCCCACAGAACTCATTTCTCGTTATCTTAACTCCCTTCTCTCTCCCCTTGTCCAGTCCCTTCCCACCTACATCCGTGATTCCTCTGACACCTTACGTCACATCAACAATTTCCAGTTCCCTGGCCCCAACTGCTTCCTCTTCACCATGGACGTCCAATCCCTCTACACCTCCATCCCCCACCAGGATGGTCTGAGGGCCCTTAGCTTCTTCCTCGAACAGAGGCCCAAACAATCCCCATCCACCACTACTCTCCTCCGTCTGGCTGAACTTGTTCTCACGCTGAACAATTTCTCCTTCAACTCCTCTTACTTCCTCCAAATAAAAGGTGTGGCTATGGGTACCTGCATGGGCCCCAACTATGCCTGTCTCTTTATGGGGTATGTGGAACATTCCTTGTTCCAGTCCTACTCTGGCCCCCTTCCACAACTCTTTCTCCGGTACATCGATGATTACTTCGGTGCCGCTTCATGCTCTCGTCGGGACTTGAAAAATTTATTAATTTTGCTTCTAATCTCGACCCCTCCATCATTTTCACGTGGTCCATCTCTGACACTTCCCTTCCCTTCCTTGACCTCTCTGTCTCAATCTCTGGTGATAGACTGTCCACCAATATCCATTACAAACCCACCGACTCCCACAGCTACCTCGACTACAGCTCCTCACACCCCGCTTCCTGTAAGGACTCCATCCCATTCTCTCAGTTCCTTCGCCTCCGTCGCATCTGTTCCGATGATGCCACCTTCAAAAACAGTTCCTCTGACATGTCCTCCTTCTTCCTTAACCGAGATTTTCCACCCACGGTCGTTCACAGGGCCCTCAACCGTGTCCGGCCCATCTCCTGCACATCCACCCTCATGCCTTCTCCTCCCTCCCAGAAGCATGATAGGGTCCCCCTTGTCCTCACTTATCACCCCACCAGCTTCCGCATTCAAAGGATCATCCTCCGCCATTTCTGCCAACTCCAGTATGATGCCACCACCAAACACATCTTCCCTTTACCCCCCCTATCAGCATTCCGTAGGGATCGCTCCCTCCGGGACACCCTGGTCCACTCCTCCATCACCCCCTACTCCTCAACCCCCTCCTATGGCACCACCCCATGCCCACGCAAAAGATGCAACACCTGCCCCTTCGCTTCCTCTCTCCTCACCGTCCAAGGGCCCAAACACTCCTTTCAAGTGAAGCAGCATTTCACTTGCATTTCCCCCAACTTAGTCTACTGCATTCGTTGCTCCCAATGTGGTCTCCTCTACATTGGAGAGAACAAACGTAAACTGGGCGACCGCTTTACAGAACACCTGCGGTCTGTCCGCAAGAATGACCCAAACCTCCCTGTGGCTTGCCATTTTAACACTCCACCCTGCTCTCTTGCCCACAAGTCTGTCCTTGGCTTGCTGCATTGCTCCAGTGAAGCCCAACGCAAACTGGAGGAACAACACCTCATCTTCCGACTAGGCACTTTACAGCCTTCCGGACTGAATATTGAATTCAACAACTTTAGGTCGTGATCTCCCTCCCCCATCCCCACCCCCTTTCTGTTTCCCCCTTCCTTTTTTTCCCAATAAATTATATCGATTTTTCTTTTCCCACCTATTTCCATTATTTTTAAATATTTTAAAATATTTTATGCTCTCCCCACCCCCACTAGAGCTATACCTTGAGTCCCCTACCATCCATTCTTAATTAGCACATTCGTTTAGATAATATCACCAACTTTAACACCTATGTGTTCTTTTGTTCTATTGTTGTTGACATCTTTTGATGATCTGCTTCTATCACTGCTTGTTTGTCCCTACAACCACACCCCCCTCCACTTCTCTCTCTCTCTCTCTCTCTCTCCGTCCCCCACACACACACCTTAAACCAGCTTATATTTCAACTCTTTCTTGGACTCGAACTCAAGTTCTGTCGAAGGGTCATGCGGACTCGAAACGTCAACTGTTTTCTTCTCCGCCGATGCTGCCAGACCTGCTGAGTTTTTCCAGGTAATTCTGTTTTTGTTTTGGATTTGGTGTGAGTTGGGGCACGGGCAGCTGAGTTTTGGATGACTCCACTTTTACAGAGGAAAGAATGTCGGAATTCAGGCAGGAGCTGGCATTGAAATAGCCAAGTCTGGAGGTCACAAAGGCATGGATGAGGGTTTCAGCAGCAGAACAGTTCAGGCAGGGATGGAATCAGGCAATTTTACGGAGGTGGAAATATGTCGCTGAAGTTGCATTCAGTCTTGTTCAGCCTCAGACTGTTGCCAGCTAAAGATTTGGGGCTGAAATTTATGTGCCCCTGGGGGGCACATAAAATGGCATGAGTGCCCATCCCACCACCTTCCCACCCACTGCCAAATTCACCCCCAGAATACAGGAGGGGCGGGCGGGTGCTGAAATTGGCAGTCTGCCCACCATATGAAAATGACCATTTAAGGGCTAGTCAACAAGCCTATTGACCCTAGTACCACACCGCCCATGCCATGGCATGTTTGATGTAGCTGCCGGCCAATAAGATTAGCTGGAAGCTCCAAGGGGCAGGACTTTCACCTCAATGAAAGGTGGAAGACCCAAGTGGGCCCTCATTAATGGGCCCGCAGTGCTTTATTGCTGCAGGCTAGCTCGGCGACTTCCCAAGGGGAAGCCCCTTGTATTATTCAATCCCTGGAGTCAGTAGCTAGGTAGTGGAGTTTGTGGTGAGGTCCAAAGTCATTGCTTTCTGTCTTTCCAATGTTTAATTGGAGAAAATTTCTACTCACCCAGTATTGGATGTCGAACAAACAGGCTGGGATTTTCCGATCCCGCCACTGGCAGGCACCTTCGCGGGCGGGACGGGAAAATTTGGAGAATGGTTAACTTTTAATGGCTCTCCAAATTTTCCTGTCCCGCCTACAACAATGCCCGCCAGTGTTGGGGCTTGAAAATCCTGCCCTTAGATAAAGTGGAGAGGTCAAGAGAGGTTGTGGTGAGGTCGAGCAGAGAGTCGCCAGTGTACATGTGAAAGTTAATATGTTTTCGGATGAGGGGCATCATGTTGATAAGAAATAGCAGGGGGCTAAGGATAGATCCTTGCGGGACACTAGAGGTAACTGTGTGGAAATGAGAAGAGGAGCCATTGATGGCTATTCCCTGTCTATAATTAGATAGATAAGAATGGATCCAGGTGAGTGTAGTCCCACCCAGCTGGATGATGATAGAAAGCTGTTCGAGAAGAATGGTGTGATCAATTTTATCAAAGGCTGCAGACAGGTCAAGAAGGATGAGGAGGGATAGTCTATCTCTGTCACAATCACATAGAATGTAATTTGTGAGTTTGATAAGAGCCATTTTGGCACTGTGGCAGGAGCTAAAACCTGAATGGCAGGGTTCAAGTAGGCAGTTTCAGGAAAGATGGGAAAGGATTTACGAGGCAACAACATGTTCAAGAAGTTTGGAGAGGAAAGGAAGTTGGACATGGGGTGATAGTTTGCAAACACGGAGGGGTCAAGAGTTGGTTTTTTGAGGAGGGGGTGATGATAACAGATTTGAAGGACCCAGATGGAACCAGAGGGGAGAAAATTAACAATATCAACTAACGTGGGCCAGGAAGGGAAATTGAGTTATCGATAGTTTACAATAGTGGGGTTAGAGTTGAGAGAGGAGGTGAGTCTCATGGGCAAGATGAGCTCAGAGAGGGAATGAGGAGAGATAGGAGAGAAACTGAAGAGAAACACAGGGTTAGGGCAGGGGCAGGGGAAGAGCCTTAGAGGAGGTTTAGTCCCCTGGGATAGGGGAAGGGAGGGAGCTGGCAGGGGCAGCTGATCAGATGGTCCTGATTTTGGTGATAAGGAAATCCATGAGCTCCTCAAGCTTGTTGTTTGAGGTGAGGGTGGAGAAGATAAGGGAGAGGGGTTTAAGAAGACAGCATGCAGTAGAGAAAAGGAACTGGCAGTTACATTTGCATTCCAGGATGATCCTGCAATAGTGAGCAGCTTTGGCACATGGGAGCAGGACCCAATAATGCTTTATATGGTCCAACTAGATCTGGAGTTGAATGGCTAACCAGTCATCCATTATATCCATTCAAGTCTGCATCCCTTGGACTTAAGGGACCAAAGATGACGGTCATAGCAGGGAATGGCCAGAGAGAGAGTAATGATTTTAATGGGGATAAGAGCATTGAAGGTGGATCTGAGGTTGTAGTTCAGAAGACCAGTCACTGCAGAAATGTCATGGTGAATGATGGGCCAAAGGCTCGACAGTCAGGATTTTGAAAATGCTTTTGTAGGTGGATTTTGGAAGAGTATACAGCATTTTTTGTTTTTATTTCAGATTCCTAGCTTACAAAGTATTTCGCTTTTGACTTTATTCCATTGTTGGCTATCAAAAATGTCACGAGGAAGGAGTAATTCTCTCAGGTTTGAGTTACGTCATATTGCTGAAGTGGTATAAAGGTAGTTTCCAACTGCACCAAACCTGTGTTGCATCTGACATGGGTATTTAATGCTGGCACTGACATCCCATTTTGGTTAGGACAAAATTTATTTCTCTTCAAAGAAATATTACTACATAATTTCCATCAAGAAAACACTTGTGAGTGTTCAGTCTATTCATTACCAGTCATTTCAACAGTGTAAATTCTTACTTTTCACTCTGAAATTTCAGTTTACTTGTCTACCGCAATATATTAAAAATCCTACATTTCCAAGCTTCCTGCCGATTTATCCTTAATAAATTCCTCTGTCAAAGTTATAATAGGAATTGCTGTTATAAACATATCATGCTATAATTATACTCTCCTTCCAATGTTGATGCTGAAATCTTCTGTTCTTTGTCTTCCAGCTCCTCATTCTATGTTGCAGAGAAGCTCTTATGTTGCAACATCTCTAATTCCAAATTTTGTAAGTTGTCTATTCACCTATAAATCAAAGTGCATAATATAAATAGGACAACATTTGTAACTTTACACTAATTTGACTACATGTTTCAATTATGCCCTGTCCCCTAGACCCATTTTAACTGAAGGCCAAGCTTCATCTTGGCTCCATGTATGCGACACTGTGGGAGATCAATTGGTACTTTCTAAAAAAGACACAAAGGGTGGAATTGACCCCACCGATGCCACCAACAGGCGTTGTGGCAGGCGGGGGCGGATGATACCCTGGGAACTGTAAAGCCTGTTTCCTGATGGTGGGAATGATCAGCGGGAACTTGCGGTCCCGTCCAGCATGGCAGGATAATGGTGAGTCGCCATTCCTGCCAGTGGCCATCAGGAAGTCCTTTTACATTGTCTAGATTCAAATGAACCTGGAATGCCCCTACCCTCTGCAATCATCCCCCACCTCCATCGGCAGGTTTTTGCGCTGGTCCAGAACACATCCAGACCAACATGGCGTGCACATATCAGGACTTAACTGGATGGAGGCATGGGGCTGCTTGTGGAGCCTGGAAAAGTTGGAGGAATCTCATGATGGTGGACTCAGGAGCATCCTGTGGACCAGAGGATAAGTGGGGCATCCATCAGGCAGCCCCTTGAATAGCTGGACCTTCCCGGACTTGGGTCATCGAATGGTTGGAGCGTCCAGGACTTGGATCATGGAGCAAAAAGTGGTCAGCTGCATGAGGTCTGTGACCACGGCGATGGTCTGTGTTGTGGGGGTGGGGAGGCAAGAAGATGGGGAGAAGGAGATTGAAAAGGTGGGGGTGGTGCAGTGGCCTAGAAGGGGGGAGGGGGAATTTGGAGGTGTTAGGAGAAAGAGTGAGATGCTGCGGGCATCTTGGAATAGATGTGGTGCTGTCTAGGGCATGAGTGTGGGAGGAGCTGTGGTGGAATGATGGGCGTAGTGCATGTGAGTGAGGGGAGCACGAGGGGAGGGGAAGGGTTCAGAGGGAAGGGTTTGTGTTTTCTGCTGCTGAGTCCAGGGGGACAAACCGAGGGAATTGGTGAGGGGTGGAGATGGTCAAAGGAGGCAGTGGAATCCAGGAGGTTGGAAGGGTGACTGTTCAGAGATGTTGTGTGAGGGTTGTTTGAGGGTAGATGAAAGGACAAATGGATTTTGGGGCAGGGAAGAACAACAGTGGACATTTCTACAGTGACTGGGGTGGGCTTCTCAGGAAGGGAGGGCACATGAAGGTTAACATTAATGGGATCAGTGTAATGAGGGGGAGATTAAGGATGACTGTGGGGAGTTTCACGGTGACACCGGGAGTGTCAATGGCTGGGGTTGTTTTTTATTCGTTCACAGGATGTGGACGTCACTGGCTGGGCCAGCATTTGTTGCCCATCCCTAATGCCCTTGAGAACTGAGTAGCTTGCTAGGCCATTTCAGAGGCATTTAAGAGTCAACCGCATTGCTGTGGATCTGGAGGTACATGTAGGCCAGACCAGGTGAGAACGGTAGATTTCCTTCCCTAAAGGACATTAATGAACTGGATGGGTTTTTACGACAATTGACAATGGTTTCATGGTCATCATTAGACTTTTAATTCCAGATTTTTATAGAATAATAATTTCATCATCTGCCGTGGCAGGATGTGAACCTGCATCCCCAGAGCATTACCCTGGGTATCTAGAGTACTACTCCAGTAACAATATGTGTGAAGGGCAAAGGATCAGCGTGCATGGGAGGTTTCTCACACATGGCTCACAAGGGCCTGCCAAAGATCTCTGCCTCCCTGCGCATTCATGATTACGAGGATCATAGACCCAGACTGGGTTGTCCCCCTGAAAAGTGTCGGGGGGGGGGCATTCAGGCTTAATGACTAAGAATCACAATTAAACCATGTCAGGTCTCATTAAAGTGCAATGTAGTCTATTAACAAAAGTGTTTCAACATTGAACATTAAAGTGCACCCGTGCAACCACATGAAATCAATACTTCTTTAATTTTCCATTGCCTGCTACTGCATCTAGGTGCTACCCCAACATCCACAGCAGGGGTGGAGGCAGCCTGCTGACCACTATGCCCTGTTATCTTTGATGACTTTGGCAGGAATCTTCTGCGCCCTTGAGGCCTGGAGTGCTCCGGCTTACTTTGGGTCTCCTGCACTGGTGCACTCTCTGCGGCCACAGAGGCTGAAGCTGATAGGGTCACAGACAAAGAGGATTCCGAAGGCCCGCATCCCGTCAGATGTGCTGAGTGACCTTGGCTCCTCCTGCTGCAGAAACGTGTCCATGCAGTGACCACCAGAACGTGAGACCCTGCCTGAACTAGCTCTCGTACCTACCGAGGTGTGTGTCTCTGGGCTGGTGGAGGGTGCAGATGACAGCTGTGACAGCTCTACAGATGTAATCTCGTCTTCACCCTCATCATCCTCACTCCAGTGCGGACTGGAGCTGGTGATGGAGTCAGGTTCGGGGTCTGGCCTCACACTCTTCTTGCTGTAATCTGCAATTGCCAGAGGAAGAGTGAGTGACTACATGGGTTGCCTCCAACATGGCAGCAAGCATGACCCTTAGGTTTCTAGGTAGCGACATTAAGCATTGTTCCTTAGTGGATGGAGGCCGGACACCTAACTCACTGTCTCCGCATGCCTGGCCCCGATCATCCCCTGCCAGCTCGGCAACCCGCTTCTTCATATGGTTGAGCTGCCAGAGTTGAGCATGCTCCCTCCCGTCCTCTGTCTCTCTCTTGGACTTGTTGTGCGCCAACTTGTCCTGCACAAGGAATGAAGATGGTCTGAGAGCACTTTGGATGCAGGTGGCATTCAAATGCTGCCAGTTGACAGCAGCAACCCATTGGCGCAGTGTGCCATGTGAAAGATGCACTGCCGTTAGTCCAGAAGCGTTCTTTGGCAGCACCCTCCAGAGTGTTGAACTCAAGAAGGAAAAGGCGCGAGGAGGCACGGCATCAGATGTGACCTCTATGCCAAACCTGCCCCCTCACGCCCCCAACCCCCCTCCACAATATGAGCTCTCTGTGTGGCAGGGTCAATAACCCACAGTCGCCTCTACCTGCAGACTACATGGACTGCAGTATGACTATGAGGCATCATGTTAAGAAGCCCTTTATGCATAAGCAGCACAGATGGTGACCTGGCCATTGAAGCCCTTGTCCCAGTTCCCATTCTTGAGGTAAGTTTGAGCTGTAGAGCGTTCACTTACTCTGGAGATGTGGTCGCTCTTTTCCTGCACTCCAGAGCTGTCCTCTGGTGCATACTGTTGGCACTCACCACCCTGGTGACTGCCTCCAATGCAGGGTTGGTGAGCTGGGCAGGCATCCTCCTTCCACCCCTCCTGTCTTCCACTACATTCAGCTGTACCTCCAGGTCGCATCGCTGAATCTGGATGTCAGTGCTGCTTGGGGTTTCTGAGCCATTTCCTGGACCACAGTTCAGAGTGGGATAAAGCAGCAGCTGTCCGAGCACCTTTTAAATTTGGCACCCGGATATGACGGTGGGCCTGCAACTTCCTACCCGCCCCACCATAAACAAGTTCATGAAACTCCAGCTGCATAATTAACGAGACCAGCATCACATGATTTCCTGCTGGGCTCTGCAGAAGGAAATACTATCGCCTCCCACCCCCGCCACAGTACTTCGTTCCAGAGCATTAAGTACCGGCCAGAAACTTTGAGACAGAACAAAATAGTGAGGTTAATGTTAATCCTCTGCAGCCTTTGAGTGGGTTGAGGAGGAAGAGTGGGAGTGGGTCCAAGTACACAATGCACTCACAGACCTTGGTTTGAGGCCTGTTGTATTAAGACTGGCAGCCAACATAAAGGGGAATCCCAAAGTCTTCTATAGGCTTATAAATAGTAAAAGGATGGTAAAAGAAGGAGTAGGGCAGATAAGGGACCAAGAAGGGAATTTACGCATAGATGAAGGGACCATGGCTGAGGTATTAAATGAATTCTTTGCATCCATCTTTACCAAGGAGGTAGATGCTACCCAGGCCATGATGACAGGTGAGGAAACTCTATCACTGGAAAGGTTCAAAATTGATAAGGAGGAAGTGTTGAATAGTTGTCAGTACTTAAAATTGACAAGGCACTGGGACCAGATGAGATAGGATCGAAGTATATTGAAGGAAGAGAGAATAGAAATTGCAGGGGCACTGACCATAATTTTTCAGTCTTTCCTAGATTCAGGGGAAGTGCCAGCGGACTGGGGAATTGCAAACATTATGCCCTTGTTCGAAAAATGTTGTAAGAATAAGTCCAGCAATTACAGATCAGTCAGTTTAACTTCAGTGGTGGGCAAGATTCTAGAAACGATTATTTGGGATAGAATTAGTAGTCACATGGAAAAATAGGGGTTGATAAGGAAGAGCCAGCATGTATTTCTAAAGGGGAAATCATGTTTAACTAACTTGCTGGAGGTTTTGAAAAGGTAACAGAAAAGGTCGATTAGGGTAATGCTGTTGATGTGATGTACATGGACTTTCAAAAGGCATTTGATACAGTGCCACACAACAGACTTGTGAGAAAAGTTATTGCTCATGGAATAAAAGGGACAATAGCAATGTGGATACAAAAGTGGCTGAAAAATAGGAAGCAGAGAGTAATGTTCAATGGATATTTTTCAGGCTGCGGGAAGGTTTGTAGTGGAGTTCCCCAGGGGTCGGTATTGAGACCTTTGCTTTTCCTAATATGTATTAATGATCTAGATCTTGGTGTGCAGGGGACAATTTCAAAGTTTGCAGATGATACAAAGCTTGTGAGTGTTATAACTTGCGAGGAGGACAGTGTATGGTGGAGAGGGCAGACATGTGGCAGATGAAGTTCAATGCGGAGAAGTGCAGGTGATACATTTTGGTAGGAAGAACATGGACAGACAATATAAAATAAGGGATGAAATTTTGAAGGGGGTGCAGAAGCAGAGGGACCTGGGTACAAAAGTGCATAGATCATTGAAGGTGGCAGGACAGGTGGAGAGAGCAGTTAATAAAGCATATAGTATCCTGGGCTTTATTAATAGGGGCATAGAATACAAGAGCAAGGAGGTTATGCTGAATTTATATAAGACACTGGTTAGACCCAGCTGGAATATTGTGTACAGTTCTGGGTGTCACATTATAGGAAGGATGTGAATACATTGGAGAGAGTGCAGAAGAGGTTTACAAGAATGGTTCCAGGGATGAGAAACTTCAGTTACAAAGATAGATTGGAGATGTTGGAACTGTTATCCTTGGAGAGAAGAAGTCTAAGAGGAGTTTTATGTTTTTGGGTGTCAGGTTTGCTTTGTCTGGTGAATGCTAGCTGTGCTCTTGATATTAACACATTCGTTGGTGCTTGAAATAATATAGGCAGAGAGACCGATTAACTAAAGAAACACTGATAATTTATTGGAACTAAGAAGAGAGCACTAACACCATGTGTGCTTCTTCAATCATCTTCAGCTCTAGATTTACAATTACCCAAGAAGCCAGTGCTGTGTGGCAATTGGTCAATACAATCACATGGTCAGCTAACTACATTATCTTAAAGGTATATAGCACTCCACTTTACCACATCCCTCCCCATTTTGCTTGAAAGTACAATTGACAAGCTTCACAACATCCCAATTATCTACATGAGTAACTATTTACAAGTCAAGTCTCTCAAGAGGCTTCCTCAGACGTGTCAAGTGCCTTGGCTCCATGGCCTCTGCTGGTTTTTCCAAGACCCCTGAGAGGGGGGTCCAACAGGCCCCACTGGTACTTCGAAATTGTGTGACATTTCTTCCACGTGCGTTGCAGACTCCAACGCAAATGATAATGGCATTCCTTCTTGTGGGACAGTCTTTCTTCTCCAGAGATGATCTACATGTCATCGAATTATTTGGCTGTTTACCGACACATTATAGGAGAGAGGTCCTGTCACAGCATTCACTTTGCCTAATAGCCAATTGGGCCCATCTCCAAAGTTCTTCACGAGAACTGTGTCTCCTACCGTGAAATTTCTTTCATGTTTATGTTCATCGTGTCTAGCCTTCTGGGCCTCTTGGCTTCTCTCCACCCTTCCCCCTAAATTCAGCCTGATAAGAGTTAGGCAGATGCAAAGATGTCTCTTCATTAGTAATTCAGTGGGAGAAATACTGGTGGTCATGTGTGGCATCGGCCAGTATGCAAACAGGAACCATGACAATTTGGTGCTGATGGAATCCCCATCCAGCTTTTTCATTCTGGACTTAAAAGTCTCAACCACCTGCTCAGCCAAACTATTAGAGTTGGGGTGGTAAGGCGAAGTTCTGATATAAGTTATTCCATTGTGGGTTGTAAACCTGTGGAACTCCCCGCTGGTAAATGCAGTCCCATTGTCTGACACGAGCACCTCCAGTAACCTGTGCACTGCAAAACTCTGTCACAAACGGCCTATGGGTGACCGGACTTCGCAGACATCCATCCATTTGGAATGGGCATCTATTAGTAAAAGGAACATCGTGCCCAAAAAGGGCCCCATGTAGTTGATGTGGAGGTGCACCATGGCTACCCCAACCATTCCCATGGGTGCAATGGAGCTAAGGGGGGTGGGGCAGTAGCTTTTGTATCTGCTGGCATTGAAAGCAACTTTTGACTAGGGTTTCGATATCCACGTCCATCCCTGGCTACCACAAGTAGCTGTGCATGGGCATCTTCATCCTACTAATGGCAAGGTGAACGTTATGTAATTCGGCCAGTAATGGCCTTCGCCCTCTCGGGGGCATGATAACCCTTGCTCCCCAGAGCAATATGCCGTCCAGGCAGGTGAGCTCATATTTATGATTGAAATAGGTTTCATGTCATCAGACTTTGGCCCGCCTGACCATCCATTCAAGGCCTGCTCCCGCATGTGAGATAAAAGTGGATCTCAGCTTGTCCACACACGGATTTGTTTGGCCTGGACAGGGGTGGAATCCAAAAAATTTAGTACTAAGGCAAGTTCCTGGGGAATTGGAACCTTCACATTGTTATCTGGCAGGAGGAGGTGGCTCAGCACGTCAGCATGTGTGATCTGGCTTCCCGATTGGTGAATAAAAGTGTGTTCGTGAGCAACCAATATCAGTGCCCACCTCTGGGTACGAGCAGATGTGATGGGGGGTATCACCTTATCCACTCCAAACAATACCAGCAGAGGCTTGTGATCAGATATAATTTGAAAATGGCGGCCGTGGAGGTATTGATGGAATTTCCGAACACCAAACGCAACAGCCAAGCCCTCCTTCTCAATTTGAGGATATTGTCGCTCTGCAGCACTGAGTGTGCGAGCTGTATAGCCAATGGGTCGTTCGGAGCCAGTTGCCATCCGATGTGAAAGTACAGCCTCTATTCCACAAGGGAATGTGTCACAAGTTAAAATCAATTCCTTCTTTGGGTGTAAGTGGACCAGTAGGGCCGGTGATTTTAACAATTGCTTTACCTTCAGAAACTCATCCTGGTACGGAGCTTGCCAAATCTATTTATGGTTTTTCTTAAGCAATGCGTATAACGGAGCCGTTATTGTTGATAGATTTGGGAGGAATCGCCCGTAGTAGTTTATCATGTCTAAGAAGGCTTTTAGTTCTGTAGTGTTTCTTGGTGCAGGTGCCTTGCGAATAGCCTTGACCTTTTCTTCCACAGGATGCAGGCCCTGCGTGTCGACCTTATGGCCCAAGTAAACTATCTCTTTGGCTTGGAAAAGACATTCTTCTTGCTTCAAGCGCATTCCCGTTTGTAAGAAGTGGTTCAGCACCTTCTCCAAATTAGCTAAGAGTCCTTCATCAGTTCATTCGGTGACTGAGACATCATCCAGATACACAAAGACATGGGGCAGTCCCTGAAGCAGATTTTCCATGGTACGCTGGAAAATAGCACATGCCGATGAGACCCCAAAGAATAGTCGAGTATATTGATACAATTCTCGATGTGTATTGATAGTCATGAATCCCCTAGAGCCTTCTTCCAATTCTACTTGCTGTTAGGCGTAGCTCATGTCAAGTTTTGAATATGTGTTGCCCTCTGCCAATTTTGAATATAATTCATCAGCCTTTTGTCTCGGGTGCCTATCAATTTTAGCCACTCTGCTTACAGTTAACTTATAGTCACCACATAAGCAAATACTTTAGTCTGGCTTCAGGATGGGTACTATGGGTGCCACCCACTTGGAAAATTGCACCAGTTGTAAGATAGTCAACTTTTCCTGTGTTTTTCGTCTCAACCTTATCCTATAGAGCATAAAGGACTGGTCTGGCTCTAATAAATCTGGGGGTTGCGTTAGGGTCTACGTGGATTTTGGCTTGTAGCCCACGAATCCTTCCTAGCTCCTCACTCAAAATGAAACAATTCCAGTAAGTTTCTCGTTCTGTTTTGAAAAATCTTGGCCCACTGCAATTTAATGTTCTTGAGCCAGTTGTGACCAATTAAACTGGGGCCCTCCCCAGCTACTACTATAAGGAGTAAATTTGCAGACTGATCCCCATACTGCACCAGGACTTGACATATCCCTTTCACTCTTATTTCTTCGCTAATATATGTTTTTAATTTAGTGTCTGATTGTTCCAAACTTAAAGGATGGACTCCTTTATTCAAATGTCTGAACGTACGTCTCCTATGACAGACATTGATGCCTTAGTAATGACTTCCATCTTGATGGTTTGTTCATTGACCTGGATTGGCTCAGTTCTACTCACTTTCAGGTTGTATAATGAATAGATGTCAGATTCTGCTTCCTCTGGTTCTTCAATGAGACAGATTTCATGATTTCTACCTTTGTTTTTAAAATGCCCTCAGCCTATCATGACAGTGCCACATTATGTGACCATTGCGATGGTAGAAAAAGCATTTGAAATTTCTGAATGTCGATCACCTGCAGGCTGCCTGGATGCATTTCTCTCATTAATGTCATGGGTTTTCACTGTAGAGCTGTTGTTCTTCAATGATCTGTACATAGTGGGCATTCCCCATCTTTCTGCACAGTCCGATGTTTTTGTGCCTTTTGTTATCGGCCCTTCTCCCCCTACAAGATGGACAGTCCCATTTTGTGTAACTTTTATTGCTTCTGAGTCTGTATTAGTGCGCTCCATGGCTGTTGCCAATTCTAGTGGTTTACTAGATTAGTTTCAGATGGCAATCAGTTTTGAATAGCATCATCCCTGATTCTGCATATCAATTGGTCTCTCAACATGTCTTTAATTGAAGTTCTGAACTCACAGTATTCTGTTAATTCCTTTAAAGCAGTTACATAGCCAGAGATTATCTCCCTGGAAGCCTATTCCTCGAAGTGAATTTTAAACGCTGCATAGTGACTGAGGCCTTGGGCTTCAGGTGGTTTTTTTACAATGTTTACTAATTCGTCGAAAGTCTTCGTATCGGGAGTGTTAGGTGACGTGAGTCTGCAGATCAGCCCATATGGTTTGCTCCTGCATGTGGACAAAAGAATCGCCCTCTTCTTGTCCTCCCCTGCGATGTCATTAGCGGTAAAGAAAAATGCTAGGCGTTAAACGCAATGAAGACCAGTCATCGGAAATGGGGTCGAATGGCTCAAGATGGCCACACTGCGGCATAGTCGAAGACTAAGGAGATTGCGCTTTCAAACAGCTTTCAAGGTAGTGGTGAAGTAATGTAGCTGGTTATTGCGGCTTTCTTGATTGCCGTCAATTGATCCGGTATACCCTTGTTGCCAGTTCTATGTTTTTGGTTATCAGGTTCGCTTTGTCTGGCGAACACTAGCTGCACCCTTGATATTAACACATGAGTTGGTGCTTGAAGCAATGTAGGCAGAGAGACTGATTAACTGAACAAACACTGATTGTTCATTGGAACTAAGAAGAGAGCATTAACACCATGGGCAGAATTTTCCACCTGTTGGGGGGGAAGTTGATGGGTGGATGCGTGCAGGCGTATTTCCGATCGGCGCCCCCAATCGGCGGCACGGCGCCATTTTACGTGGGCAGACCAATTAAGGCCCACCCAGTGTGACGTCCGCAGGGAAGCGCTTTGTGCTTTCTGTGCAGGTGAGGGAGAATGCCTAAAATCGAGAGTGTGCTCCTTCACGCATGCGCTTGAAAGAGTGCACTCATCTCCTTGAGGATAAGTGAAGCCTCAGGGAGATCAACTTTGCTTTCAAAAATATGAAAAATAGAGAAAAAAAAAATTCCCTTACATGTCCCCTCATGAGTTGGGACATGTTCATAGATTCCAAAAAAAGTTTATTAAAATTTTTAAAACCCTACATGAAACCTCATCCCGCCTGTGAATGCGGTTTCATGTTTTTTCTACTTCCCACTGGGGCTCCTGGCTAGCCTGCCAACCTTAAGGTTGGACAGGCAGGTCCACTAATTACTTTAATTGATCTGTCAATGGCCTCAATTGGCCATTGACAGGCTGGCGGGCACACAGCTGATTTTGCTGCACCCCTGCCTTCCTGAAAATTTAAATGGGACGCAGTGACGTCGAGAGTTGCGCCCGACACCATTTTACGTGTCGGCGAGCGGGCCTTGCCCCTGCTCGCCGACAGTAAAATCCTGCCCCATTTGTGCTTCTTCAATCACCTCCAGCTCTAGACTTGCAGCTACCCAAGAACCCCACGCTGTGTAGCAATTGGTCAGTACAGTCACATGGTCAACTAACTACATTCTCTTAAAGGTAAATAGCATTCCACTTTACCATAAGAAGATTCGATAGAAGTATTCAAAAGCATGAGGGGCTGGACAGAGTAGATAAGGAGAAGCTGTTCCTGATTATAAAAGGATCAAGAATGAGAGGGCACAGATTTAAAGTGATTTGCAAAAGAAGCAAACGTGGCATGATGAAAAACTTTTTTACACATCGAGTGGTTCAGGTCTGGAATGCACTGCCTGGAAGTATGGTGGAGGCAGGTTCAATTGGGACATTCAAGAGGGCATTAGATGATTATTTGAATAGAAACAATGTGCAGGGATACGAGGAAAAAACAGGCAATGGCACTAGGTCATCATGCTCGTTTGGAGAGCCAGTACAGACACGATGGGCCAAATGGCCTCCTTCCGTGCACTTAAAATTCTGTGTTTCTGTGAACTGCCCATTCTCATCTGCATGCCACTAGTCGACTGTCTTCCCAAAGTGGCCAGAGAGTGATCATTGGGTGGCAGTCGGGAACAGTAATGTGAGAGGCCAGAGACCACTGGCACCAGAAAAGATAAGTTAGGAGAACAGAATTTTTGGAAGCTTCTCACGGAAGGGAGGGGGACGTCTGAGGTATCAGATGCTGTGATTTTCCTTGTGGGGCCTGATGCTCCTGGCTGCAGAAAGAAAAGATTCCCATTTATCTTGGAGGGCCCTTCCATTCGCCTGACATTTGCCAAAAAATGGAAAATCAGCAACCACTTTTTCACTCAGGCTCTGGTTAAACATAATGGGGCCCTGATTTGCATAATTTTGAGAGTCCCCAACCTGCATCCAGTTGGTGCCCAGCCACCTAACTGCAACAAACAGTTGAAATGATGTTTAGCGGGATTCCAATGGGAACATGGCCGTAAGGTTGAATGCTCCATTTGAAATCCACCCTGGCTCCGTTCCCGCTTGGCAGGGTGGGTTAAAATACATGGGTCGCAATTCTGACAGAGGGTTGGGTCTAGATCAACTGATGTGAAAACCAAAGCCGGGTGCTTGCTTAGAGATGTCATAAATTTGTTGAAATGATAAGACCATGGGCCAGAATTAGTAGGCGATGAGGAATGCAATAGCAGATGCAATAGCAGAGATGAAACTCTCATTTGGGCTGAGAATATAATGGACAGGACCTGTACTGTTAATGTAGATATCATGAGTCAAACTATATCAATGAGTTAGGGGTGGGTTTTTATATTGGGAACCCAGAACACTTAAGAGACTTGAGAAAAGATTAAACTAACTTCAATCTCCAGGAAACATCCTGACAAAGGTAGTTAATATTGCCAAAGAGATGCTGCTCATATAAGATTCCTAAATTTATGAACAAGAACTCCTCCATTGTTTTTGAATATTAGTGCAGTGCCTTTAAGTTAATTTGTTCTCCAATGTTTCTTGTTTCTATATTCTCTGTCAGATATACATTGATGCACATAATTAAAAGCTACGTGAAAGAGATTCAATCATACCCCCAATCTCTTAGTACACATTAAAAATAGGCAGTGGCAAAATTTCAAGTGAAAACTTTTACTTGTCGTAAAAACCAGCTGGGAGGCCAAGGGTTTCACACCTTGGGATTTAGTCTTGGACAACCACAGAGGCTGAGGTGACAAGGCCTCAAATTCACTATGATGCTCCCATCAGGGAGCTGAAAAGAAGGGCTTTGGTTTCACCAAAATTCAACTGGAGGAAATTTCAAATTGTCCAAAACTTTAGGTGGAGCCTGCAGCTGGAATGCATGGCACGAGTTTGTGAGTTGGTTTGGTGGGCGGAAAGGTAGAGAGGGCACCTAAAGCACAAGCAATGTGTAACTGATCTGCGTGGATCCTAAATGCAGATTTAAATAGTCGGAGAAAGTTATACTGGCTGAATGTTATATGTTATGATGCAAAGCATAAAAGTATTGGGTTGTTTTAAATAAAACTAATAAGACAAAGGCACTGGACCAAAGCCAGCTTGTTCATTCTTAATACACATGGTAGTAGGCATTGTTGTCCTTCCTGGGACTATAAACTCCAAGTACAGTGATGTAAAGTGAGTGCCTTTATCATGGTCCCAGTGGACACGATATCATTATATCTGCCATGGGATGTCTATGACCCTTTATCTGGCAACAGACTATCACTATTTGATCACTGAAGAAAGCAATCCAGGGAATTGAACACATAAAGCACATTTCAAAACACCACAGAAATATACAAGGGCTTACTACGCCAAACAAAGAATAATTTGTCTTGAATGCAAGGAAGACCAGGAGACTATTGGAGGTTTCTTATATTGATACCTTTCCAGCATTTAACTGTTAAGCAACTGGAGCTTACAAAAGAAACAGGCAGTCTTTTGTACTGCACCAAAAATTTTAAAGTTCAGGTTTCTTTGGAGCCCAAGGCCAAGAGGGTAATCGAGCACCAGGTTCTGTTCAATAGCCTTTCCTTTTGATATGGTGTCAATTGGGCCTACAGGAGCATGAAGAACAGGGTTGTTACTGATGTGTTAAGTGGTGACAGAGTGGTTGTGATAGCCAAAATTGTGTAGTCCACAATAATAGGCTCTACTCTATATGTGATTATCCCATACTTACACTAGGTTTATGCAAAAACTTAAAAATTTTGAAGAAACTGAAGACAAGGAACATAGGAACAGATTTGCCAAGGTAGTGTAATTAATTTATTGATTACTAAAATTAATCAGTTCAACAAGTTCACCATTACATGACTTTTGTAGAACAGCTGCAGTGGCCACAGATGACTTTCCTGCACTGGTGCAGGAGAGCCTTACATGCTCTGGCCAACCCAGGCCTATAGGGCTGCTGGAGAATGCCTGCCACATTCATCAAAGGCCACAGGACAAAGAAAGCAGCAGCCTGCACCTACCAATCTGCAGATATTGGGGATGCACCTCGCCACAAACATGGAAATGTTTCAAAAAAATCACTTTTACACAGTAAGGTAGCGCTGCTGTTTATATTATTATGTTAAGGAAGAAGTGTTATTGTCACACTAAAAGGTTGTGCTTTATTCAGCATGTGCTTTTTCATATGAGAGTCTCATAATGTTTCCCTTTCAGAGAAGTATAATGTTTAATATCATGCGTTTAAGGGGCACTGGCTGCTTGATCGGAAGATTGAGAAGTGTGAGAAATTTGAGGGGTAGTGTGGTGTGTTCTTAGATGCAATAATATGTGCCATCTTTGGAAAAACGGGAAGGCTGTTGATTTATGTTGCTTAATGGTGACCAGGTGATTGGAAATGGATCAGCATGAACCTTGCCTCCCATGCATTAACTCCCATGTGGATCTCCTTCCATATCACTTTCTATTTCCTCATCCTGCTCATCAGTTGAGGCTGCTGCCTCCTCCGTGCTGCCTCTGCATTGCTGCCTGGTCTCCTGTTGTTGTGTTTCCTCCTGTTGCTGCTTCTGGGCTACCTGCTTACCCTCTCGCCACCACATAATTGAGAGCCATTTTCCCGCCGCTAGGGTTCTGACATGCAGCCTCCCTCTGAGCCTACCAGCCATCTTGTCCATCCCAGTAGGCCCCCAGGGCATTAACTGTTCTTCTCTCCACAGATGTCGCCTGACCTGCTGAGTACTTCCAGCACTTTTTGTTTTATTTCAGGCCTTCTGGAGTTTTGCTTGATTATTTTTGAGGGAAAGGAGAAGAACAAAAATATTGTTCTTTCAGATTCATTTGTCTGAATTAACATATTTGTTCAAATTGAACACAGTCTAATAGGCCAAAAGGCCATTTCTCCTCCCTTTGTGCCGCCTTATATTTTTATACATATATTTTTAATATAGTACTGTGTATGTACAAAGACCATTAAATAAACATAATCAGGAATGCAAATTCCCTATAATTTTACTTCACATATGTTTATGACTATTTTTTTCATAGTTACCACTTCACATATTGAAATCAATTCCTCTCTGTGGCAAGTTAAATTTATTCAAAGCAAACTTGGACCTGAATAATACAACCTTCTCAATTTCCACACTGTTCTTATCTTCATCCAAGAGATATTAAGGGCCCTTAAGTATGCTCCCATGCAATGCTGCCACAGGCACAGGAGTGACTCAAAGGGAGCAGAAAAGCTGGAAACCAATTTGTGTGTAAGTTTTGAACCTCCCCTGGATTTTGTGCACAAGAGGCTTGCACTGTTCCATGGGGAAAGCTTTCATTAACTCAGTGTTAGACATGTTAACCAAAAATACCAGCATAGACCATCTGGGCTGAATGGCCTATTTCTGAGCTGTACGTTCTTCAAAATTCCATTTAAAGTGAACTTGTCCAAATTTCTCCTAAATTTGGGCTGGTTTCTGCCATTGCCACAACGTCATTCTGGTGCACCATTTAAAATGGTAACGTGGTCAGGGCAGACAGACAATCAGCCGCCTGGAACTCTAGGTGAATTTCTTGTTGATGGATTTCTGAATTGCTGAGTTGGTTGTGCATTTAACCAGTTTACTTTGTATGTTCCTTTTGAGTTTATGAAGTTTTAGAATTTCTGTTTCTTTCTAGTTAATTTGGGGTATTGCACGCATTAGCTTTTCTTTAGAACTTTATTTTTCCCTTCAAAGCAACTCACCTTGGTTGCTTTGGGCAACTGGAGCAAGACCACATATTTTCCTTTAGCGGTTTCTTTGGTACTTCAAGAATTGTAAAATAAGGTCAAAATTTAAAGAGCAGGAGACTTAAATGACTTAGCTTGACAATTCCACAGATGTTATCCACTTTTTATGCAAATTCATGTCTACTCTTAGCAATCCGACAAGTATGTACATCTCCATCAAAAGAGGATGTAGTGCAGAAGAAAGTACTCAAGTACGTGGATGTACATGTCCAGCCACCCTTTTCTCCATATATCAGAGGATATATGCTGAAAAAGACTAAGGCCTGAATTTGCACCTTAGCCAAAATAGCACCGGAGCCCAGAATCTGGAGGACCAACTCCTGAACCCGACACACACCATTTTTACCGGTGAGGGAATGGAGTAGGCGATATTTCACAGATCAGCAGCCCATGGAGGCAGCAGCATATTCAAAAGTGTAGCTGCTTTCAAACAGAACCAATTTTCGTTACCAGGATTTCCAAACCACAACTCGTGGGCTTCATAAATTTGAGGGAATGGTCTAAATCTGTCGGAGTTCTTTGGAGTGGTAAGAAACCCTTTTGGAGAGGTCAGGTCCACTTTGAGATTGTTAAGAGTAGACATGAATTTGCATAAAAAGTGGATAACATCTGTGGAATTGTCAAGCCAAGTCATTTAAGTCTCCTGCTCTTTAAATTTTGAAAAAGAAAAGCCTGCAGTTGAAAAAAATCAGTGCTTGTAATTTCAGTAGACGGTTGTTGACATAACCTTGATGGCTATCATAATAGGATTATATTATAGGCTGCTTGACTGCTTCCATAACCTATCATTATCACAGTGTGGGGCTTGTAAATTCACAGTTTGATTGACAGCTCCAAGTAGTCATAAAGAGATTAGCCATAATATAAAAGCAAAATACTGCAGGTGCTGGAAATCTGAAAGAAAAACATAAAATGCTGGAAAAACTCAGCAGATCTGACATCTGTGGAGAGAAAAACAGAGTTGATGTTTCAAGTTTGTATGATTCTTCAGAGCTACAGAGAAGTAGAAATTTCTACTTAGAGCCCATATGACCCTTCTTCAGAGCTACATGAAGTAGAGAAATTTCTACTTCTCTGTAGCTCGGAAGAAGGGTCATATGGACTTGAAATGTCAACTCTGTTTTTCTCTCCACAGATGCTGTCAGACCTGCTAAGCTTTTCCAGCATTTTCTGTTTTTCTAAGAGATTAGCCACCATTGATTTGGGGCTATGAAGCCAAACGTTTGTCTTTAGGAATGCTATACTTGAAGAAAAATTTTGTTTTATAAGAGATTAAGCGCTTAAAAGAAATGTTTGTTTTTATAAAGATTTAAATACATGAAGTGATTAAGTACTCAAAGGGATTCAAATGTATTGAATGGGCTTTGATCAATGAGAGTGTTTTTTTAATATAGTGAGGTCTGTAAAATATACTTAGAACTTTATTTTATTTCATTTCACTATTACTCCTGAGGTCTGCCCAGTGTGGATACTTGGTTAGTTGGGTTGGAGGGTATAAAGGCAAAGGGTGGTGTGTTTGGGCTGCATGGGTTGGCATGAGTTGGTACTAGGTTGGCATAGGAGCTAAAAAGAGCCTGGGGATAAGTGAAAGCTATGGGTTGGTATGACTTGGCACTAAATTAGCACGGGGCTATATAAAGAGCCATGGGGATGGGTAGAGGGGCATAGGTTGGGATGGAGGGTTTGAGGGGCCATGGGGATGGGTGGGGTCATGAGATGACTTGAGTTGGCATGGATGGGCCATGGGGAGTATGTTGGGGGGTTGAGGGCTAGAGGGCATTTTTTGTTTTACTGCTTTTATTGTAACTTGGACAAAATCCCAGAGCACCCAGGCGTGCCTTTTTAAACAGCCCACCTCTGCATTTGGTAGCCCCTCTGGCTGTCTCTGCACTGTTTCCAGGGTCCGTAGGCTTGACTCCAGTTAGCACTCGCCCCCTGACTGAAAGTCCAGCTGCTCAGGAAAGTTTCTCCAACTCGGGGGTAAAAATTCAGTCCTAAGATTTTTTTTTTGAAAAAATATACTTTATTCATAAAATGTCTGAAAGAACATTACAAAACATTTCAAAATGGCAATTACAAAAAGGGCAATGATATTCAACTTTTCCACATAGATAATGAGTGCTTCAGTACAGTCAATGAATATTACAGACATTTCAACATGGTCATTACAGACAGTCAGACAGTGCAATGGTATACAAGTTATCTACACAGATCATGTTGCACTCTGAGGTGCTTCAATACAATTTTGATACATTTTAATATTCACTGCATACATTTCTTGTGAGTCATACAGCCCGAGGGGTCTATACAATTCCCAGCCCCTCGGTGCACTGTGGCAGAAAGGTCTTAGACAGCGACCTTTCCCCATTGCGCCTTTGCGGTGGCTGCCCCAAGCTTTAGTTGTCCCTCAGCACGTAGTCCTGGACCTTGGAATGTGCCAGTCTGCAACACTCGGTCGGGGACAATGCTTTGCACTGGAAGACCAACACATTTTGGACAGACCAAAGAGCGTCTTTCATCGAGTTGATGATCCTCCAGCTGAAGTTGATGTTTGTCTCAGTGTATGTTCCTGGGAACAGCCCTTAGAGCACAGAGTCCTGTGTCACAGCACTACTCAGGATGAACCTCGACAAAAACCACTGCATTTCTCTCCAGACTTTCTTTGCAAAGGCACATTCCACAAGGAGATGAACAACAGCCTCTTCCCCACCATAGCCACCTCGAGGGCAATGTGCAAAGGGGGGGCGAAACTCCTAGTGTGTAGAAAGGCTCTGACAGGGAGGGCCTTTGTCACCACCAGCCAAGCTACATCTCAGTGCTTGTTGGAAAGTTCTAGCGATGAGACATTCTGCCAAATGACTTTGACAGTTTGCTTGGGGAGATCCACCATTTCCTTTTCCCTCAGGACCTCTGGGAAGTTACATGCAGACCACTGCCTTGTGGTCAAAAATTTTTCCATGAGGGACAGGTGGTACGTCATGGTCCAACTACATGCAGCGTTCCGCGGTAGTGTGGCCAGACCCATCCTTCGCAACACCGGGGACAGGTAGAACCTCAGCATGTAGTGACATTTGGTGTTTGCGTACCGAGGGTCTACACACAGCTTGATGCAGCCGCACACAAAGGTGGCCATAAGGATGAGGTCGATGTTGAGCACATTTTTTCTGCGTCTATCTAAAGGCTTGTACATCGCATCCCTGCGAACACGATCCATTTTTGACCTCCGGATAAAGCGAAAGATGGCTCGGGTGATCCCCATCGTGCAGGAGTGTGGAATGGGCTAGACCTGCACCATGTACAGCAACACCAAGAATGCCTCACACCTGATGACCAGGTCCTTACACACAATGGAGAGGGAACGTTGTTCCCATATGCCCAGCTTTCTTTTCACTATAGCCACTCACTCCTTCCAGTTTCTAACGCATGCCCCGGTTCCTCCGAACCATATCCCCAACACCTTCAGGCCATCTGATCTGATGGTGAAGGGGACAAAGGATCGATCAGCCCAGTTCCCAAAGAACATGGCCTCACTCTTGCCATGATTTACCTTAGCTCCTGAGGCCAGTTCAAACTGGTTGCAGAAATTGATCAGTCTGTGCACTGACAGCGGATCCGAGCAGAAGATGGCGACATCGTCCATGTACAGGGAGGCTTTGACCTGAGTGCCTCTGCTGCCTGGGATCGTCACTCCTCTTATGCCCGGATCCTTTCTGATGGACTCAGCAAAGGGTTCTATGTAACATGCAAACAGGACAGGGGAGAGAGGGCAACCCTGTCTGACTCCAGGTTTAATTGGAAAGCTTTCTGATACCCATCCATTGATTGAAACTGCACTATTGATGTTGGTGTAGAGCAATTGGATCCAGTCATGGATTCCCTCCCCAAACCCCATTTTGGAGAGCACATCCACCATGTAGGTGTGCGATATTCTGCCAAAGGCCTTCTCCTGGTCCAGGCTGATGAGGCAGGTGTCCACACCCCTGTCCTGCACATAGGCAATCGTATCCCTGAGTAGTGCGAGGTTGTCAGAGATCTTCCTGCCAAGTACACTCAGGTCTGGTCAGGGTGGATCACCAACTCCAGAGTAGATCTGACCGATTGGTGATTACATTGGACAGAATCTTATAGTCCACATTCAACAGTCAAATGGGTCACCAATTTCTAATTTCCTCCCTTTCCCCCTTCTGCTTGTAGATGAGGGTCAAGATGCCTTTCCTCGTGGATTCTGACATGCTGCCAGCCAGGAGCATACTCTCATATACTTCTAGCAGGTCTGGGCCAGTCCCACAGAGATGAAGACAACTCAGTTGGTAAACTATCGTTTCCAGAAGTTTTACTTTTCTCGAAGGATTCGAGGGCCTTAGTCAGTTCATCAGAAGTTAGAGGTTTGTCCAGAATCTCCCGAGCACTGTCGTCTAAGACCTCCATGATAAAGGACAGCAAGAACTGGGAGGCCTTGGAACAGCTGGACCCGCCTGGCCATGACTAGGTGTATCTATGCTGCGCTCCATCTGCAGGGTTGCTGAAGACGTCGTGCAGCGTGGCATCCTTTACTGTTAAAATTCAGTCCTAAGACTCAGTGGGTAGCAGTTACAGACTTAAGTCTTTTCCTTCAGGAAGACTTGTGAGGTGATACACTTTGGAAGGAGTAATTTGACAAGGAAGTATTCAATGAACGGCATGGCACTAGAAAATTCTGAGGAACAATTCTGGCGTGTGTGTCCATAGATCTCTGAAGGCAGAGGGGCATGTTAGTGGGGTGGTGAAAAAGGCATATGGGACACTTGCCTTTATCAATCGAGACATAGATTACAAAAGTAGGGAGGTCATGTTGGAGTTGTATAGAACCTTGGTGAAGCCACAGCTGGAGTAGTGTGTGCAGTTCTGGTCGCCACGTTATAGGAAGGATGTGAGTGCACTGGACAGGGTGCAGAGGAGATTCACCAGGATGTTGCCTGGGATGAAACATTTAAGTTTTGAAGAGAGGTTGGATAGACTTGGGTTGTTTTCATTGGAACAAAGGAGACTGAGGGATGACCTGATTGAGGTGTACAAGATTATGAGGGGCATGGACAGGGTGGATAGGGAACAGCTGTTCCCCTTAGTTGAAGGGTCAGTCACGAGGGGACACAAGTTCAAGGTGAGGGGCAGGATGTTTAGGGGGGATATGAGGAAAAACTTTTTTACCCAGAGGCTGGTGACGGTCTGGAATGCGCTGCCTGGGAGAGTGGTGGAGGCGGGTTGCCTCACATCCTTTAAAAAGTATCTGGATGAGCACTTGGCACGTCATTGTATTCAAGGCTATGGGCCAAGTGCTGGTAAATGGGATTAGGTAGGTCAAGTGTTTCTCACATGTCGGTGCAGACTTGATGGGCCGAAGGATTCTGTGAGACTTGCAGGTTACTTTCAGGCCTTGTACTGCTCTGCCTATTACAGCGAGGGTGACAATAACATTTTATCTTACTTATTCCTTGCAAATGCTACAAGTGGCATATGTCACATTAGATGGCATGCAGTGTTCCGCTCCATCCATTAGTTTACTGCTGACATTATAAAATCACATGTGTTCATCTACTGCTTTCAAGAAGCTCAAAATCAGTAAGAGAGAGTGCAATACTTCTGTTGGGTGGCAGGAATCCCTCAGGTGCAATAAGGCCTCATTGGTGCCACACACAAGCCATATTTACATGTTCAGAAAACATGTCCAGTGGCATGCCTTAACAGCAAGGAATTCTGTTCCACTTACATCTGGCCTGCTTGTGACCACCTCTGTCTAAACATGCAGATATCTTGGAAGCAGCCATACTTCAATTATTCTCACTGCTCACAAATTCTCCATTGTTTAAGTGACACTTGGCAATTGTGGGACACCCTTTTTAAAATATTCTTTCACGGGATGTGGGCGTCGCTGGCTAGGCCAGCATTTATTGCCCATCCCTGCTAGGAGATCAGGGATAACTGTTGGAGCTATGACTCCTGATACGGGTGAGAAACCCCTGCAAAGAGCACATTTAATGAGGTCCATTCTTCCACCAAAACATACGATTTGCCAATTTAAATGAAATGATGATTTGATACTCACTTTGCAAAAGCCAGGTAGGTCGGCAGTTAAAATGCCAGAGGTGTCCTACCTGTTGTTCTCACACCTGACTTGCACAAATATTGATTTTAATCTGTTTTAATGGACAGACAGTAAAGAAACCTGCCAGAAGCCAGCAGGACTGTGCTTTAAATATACAGATTTGCATCTGGTGATATCATTAGGATCCGAGTACAATTTTAGTGGGGAAGTCACTAGCTTCCCTGTGCAGGCTGAAGCCAGGCAAAAGAGGATTGGAATGCGAAGAAGTCCTAACAGGTCAATTTTTTTTCATGGGTACTCCTCCAGACACTACAAGGAAAGCTTAGGCCTACCTTTCCCAGGACACCCTTCCTCAGTCATCAAAACTAATTCTCTGATCTCTGGTAACAACAGACATTAAATTAATGAATAAAGTTAGTCAAAGTCTAAATCAAGAATTTAAATTCTACCTTAAAAAGTTGGAGTGATTGTGTTTCTGGTTCACTCATCAACCCATCTATTGTAAATAAGTAACGTATTCAATGCAGATTTTTGTTTGCCTACTTATCTTGTGTATGCAAAAAAAGATGTTTTGGCACCCACAACAGCCACACACCATGATTATGTTTCACAGAGAATTCCTCCTTGGTCTCAAATTTCAGCAGAGGTGCCTCCCTTTCCTTAGTTCAACCAAGACTGTATTTCCAATATCCATTTTCCATTGTTAAACAATCAAAACAACATGAAAATGGCAGCAATTTTGTGTTAATTGCAATTTGTCTGTCAATTACAACAGTGATGGAACAACTGAAGAATGAGCATTCTGGGCATCAAATGGTACTGTGTAGCCAGAAAAGAACCTCGTTCACATACAGAGAAGAAAAACACTAGTTCACAAAATCTTTAGAGAATCTGTCAATGATCTAATAATAAAGGGACTGGTGGAGGAAACAAAATTAATAAACTTATACTGGTATAAAATTTAAAAGAAATAAAGAAAGAACACGTGTTTATTTTGCCACCATTATAACCTCATCCAAAGTGTTTTACAGCTAAAGAAATATGTTTGATTTGTGGACGCTGTTATAATTTGGAAAAACGGTTGTCATTTAGGACATACAAACATCCAAATGAGGCCCAGGAGTAGGTCACAGGGCACCTCAAACCTGCTCCATAATTCAGTAAGATCATGGCTGAACTGAATGTAACCTCAACCCCAGATTCCTGCCTACCCACCTTTCACCCCCTTGTTAATCAAGAATCTATCTCGCTCTGCCTTGAAAATATTCAAAGGCTCTGCTTCCACCACCTTTTGAGGAAGAGTGCCAAAGATTCACAACACTCTGAGAGAAAGCATCTCCTCATCTCTGTCTTAAATGAGTGACCCCTTATTTTTGAACAGTGGCCCCTAGTTCTAGATTCTCCCACAAAAGGAAACATCCTGTCCACATCCACCTGTCAAAGCCCCTCAGGATCTTAAAGGTTTCAATCAAGTCACCTCTTACTCTTCTAAATTCCAGTGGATACAAGCCAGCCTTTCCTCATAAGACAACCCATCCATTTCTGCTATTAGTCTAGTAAACCTTCTCTGAACTGCTCCTAATGCATTTACATTTTTTTATATAAGGAGACAAGTAGTGTATTCAGTACTCCAGATGTGATCTCATCAATGCCCTGTACAACTGAAGCATAACCTCCCTACTTTTGTAATCAATTCCCTTCACAATAAATTATAACATTCTATTATCTTTCCTAATTACCTGTTGTACCTGCATACTAAGTTTTTATGATTCATGCACTAGGAAACCCAATTCCCTCTGAATCTCACCATTTAGATAATAAGCTTCTTTTTTACTCTTCCTGCCAAAATGAATGATTTCGCATTTGCCCAAATTATACTCCATTTGCCAGATCTTTGCCCATCACTTAACGCTCACTTTGTTAACTCTTTTCTTATTTAAATATCTTTAGAAACTCTTACTATCCTACTAGCTAGCTTTCTCTCATACTCTAATTTTTCTCTCATTAATCTTTTTATCATTCTTTGCTGTTCTTTATGCTATTTCCAATCTTATGACCTGCCACCCGTCTTTGCGTAATTATATGCTTTTTCTTTAAGTTTGATACTGTCTTTAATTTTTTTAGTTAACCGCGGATGGTAGGCTCTCCCTTTGCAATTTTTTTTCTTGTTGGAATGTATCCATTCTGTGTATTCTGAAATATCCCTTTAAGTGTCTGTCACTGAACTTCTATTGACCTATTCCTTAACCTCATTTGCCAGTTCACTTTATCTTCCTGCTTTCATGCCCTCATAATTGCCCTTACTTAAGTTTAAAGCACTAGTCTTGGACACACTCATTTCTCCCTCATAATGAATGTAAAATTCAATGATATTATGATAGCTGCCTCCTAGGGGTGCCTTCACTATGAGGTTATCAATTAACCCTTTCTCGTTGCTCAATACAAGGTCCAGTATAGCCTGCTCTCTGGTTGGCTGTAGAACGTGCTGTTCTAAGAAACTATCCCAAAAACATTCTATGAACTCCTCCTGAAATTAGTTGATAAGTGTAGTATAGAAGAAGTGCTAATCTACAATGAGCCTGATACTGGTACCCAGTTTAATTGTCAGAGTCAGGGAGTTAATGGAGGGCAAAGTTGAATGATAGCATGAAGGGAACTCACATATCTCATTGTTTTCCAGCTCCAGGCAAAGACTCAACATGGGCTGTTTTGCTTTGCCCATTTGTCAAGGATATGTTGGGTTTTGAGCAGCTGAGGGATGTGTTTATATAAGCCTGGAAGTGATAGAATTTCATTGATCCAGGAATATACAATGAATGGCAGTCCTGCTGAATTCCCCTGCTCATTACACAATTCAAGAGTAACTCTTTTGAGTACAAACACATTTCTATCTGTTCCTATTCAGATGAAGTTACATTGTTTCATAATTTGCCATTGTGAGATTTGAACTCTTGATAATCTTTTAAATGAAAACCAAATCAACAAAATTGGGATAAATCAGGCACAGCCCCTAATTCAGGTCAGCTGTAAAACCAAGGACAAAGTTTAAAGGAACCAAGATGTAACTCTTTCGAGTACAAACACGTGTCCATCTGTTTCAGATGAAGTTACATAGTTTGCCATTGTGAGATTTGAACTCTTGATCTTGGGGTTATAAACGCAGTACCATAACCACTTGGCTATTTAGGCCAAGCCTACAATTCCAGAGTAAAGTGAATGTGATATCCCACTTGCAGTTGATTGAAGGCAGGGCTGTCAACATTGGACTATTACATGCACAAGAGTTTTATTTACAAAGTATATACATCAGGCCAAAGACATAAACACGGACAAAAACACAACAAGATGTGTTTGCCATGAGATGGAGAGATAACCATTTTTTATTAATCTATTCTTCTTTACTTATCCTCTTTCTCCCTTTTTTACTTCATTTCTGTCAAGAGGTGATGGTAGCCTAATAGTAATATCATTAGACTAATAATCCAGAGACCCAGACTAATACACTGAGGATGTAGGATCCAATCCCACTATGGTGGCTGGGGGAATTTAAATCCAATTAAGAAAACCTGGAATTAAAAGCTAGTCTCAGTACTGATGACCATGCTGCTATCATTGATTGTGGTAAAAATGCACTTGGTTTGCTAATGTCCTTTAGGGAAGGAAATCTGCTATTTTTGCCTGCATGTGACTCCAGACCCATAGCAATGTGGTTGACTTGTAAGTGGCCTAGCAAGCCACTCAGTTCAAGGGCAAAAGCAAAATACTGTGGATGCTGGAAATCCAAAACAAAAATACTGGGAAAAACTCAGCAGGCCTGACAGCATCTGTGGAGAGGAATATAGCTGACGTTTTGAGTCAGAATGATTCTTCAACAGAACTAAGGAAATAGAGAAATGAGGTGAAATATAAGCTGGTAGAGGGGGATGGGACAGGTGGAGCTGGATAGGGGGCAGTTAGGGATGGGCAACAAATGCTGGACTTGTTGGGGGCACCCACATCCCAGGAAAGAATATATAAATCTGTCTCTATTTACAGGCTGTGGGATTTGTGAACATTTACTCTGGTTTTTTTGCAACTATGAAAGCAGATCATCCCAAAATTCATAGTGGTAGTGAAAGGTCTCAACTAAAACTATAGGGTATATAGTAAAATTATTACCAGCAACTCCTGATACAATGCATTTACCTCAAGGACTTCATGCGTTATTCTTCTTTTAACTTGCAGCTACATCACAACGCTTATGCAGGTTGGCATTTATGATCTCTTGTGGGAAAGTTAGCAGACCTGCTTAAAGTCTCTGCCAGGGAATGGCTTTGGCCTAGTCAGCAAAAAATACCATCCAAGCGTATGTCAAATACATAATGCATGATTTGCCAACACCACATAATCTGCAATGCACCGTGTAGTGATATGACCTGAGGAAATGCATACATTTTGAACTCAACAAAAAGCAGCTGAATTTCCCAATACTGGGATGACAAATGCAATACTCACAACCTTAAATGTAGAGCAAATATTTTTCATTTTGGTAAAGAACATTAAACCATTTAACTAATTTGTTGTTCTTATAAGCTTTTTTTATTGTCTTGTTTATTGTCATTTTGCAATAATACATATGTCAAAGTTATTAGCCTCAGCTCAGCAGCAGCATTTGCTCCTCTGAAACCATAGGTGGTGGGTTCAAATCCCATTCCAGGTTCTTGAGCACATTCTGTAGGTTGACTCTCTAGGGCAGTACTGAGCGAGTTCCAAAGAAGACGCATATTGGCCTCGAAACATTGGCCGGGATTTGCCGGTCTCTCCAGAAGCAGGCATCCTCACAGGCAGGACGGGAAAATTTGGAGAGCGGCCAATAGTCAATCATGCCCAATGGCACAAGATTGCACACTCTGAGGCCTTACTCAGGCTGGCTGCCATCATGAGGTCAGTGAACCTCTTCTGGCATTGTGACCAGGTTCTCCTAACCAGCCCAACACTGCTGACCTCCTCGGCTACCTCGTCCTAGGCAACACGTGTTTGGTTCAGCTTCCTCCTCTTCCCACTGGATAGCATCAGCTGCTCAAGTCGGTTCGACATTGCACAGAGGAGGGCCCTGAGGAAGTCATCATTAAATCAACAGGCTGGTCTGGCCTTTCTCTCATGCCTCTCCCCCCGCTGCAATGGCTCAGACACCTCTGGAGGGAAACATGCAACAGCTAGACAACTCCTCTGTGCAAAGATGAGGAAAACTTGTTTAGCTTCAAAATTAAATCCCCTCCTCTGCTTAGTGGCAAAATTTGGGCAAAGCAGAACTCAAATAAATATGCACTCTGCTTAAAAGCCTGCAAATCGCTGAAGCATAATGAGCTTCCAAACTCTGAACAATGCCAGCATTTGCTGTGTTCCTGACACTTTCCCATGACAAGGGGCCCTTTAAATTACTGGCCGTAGCCTTGTTCCGGGTCATGGTCAACAACCTCAGAGGCTGGATACCCCGTCTTCCAGCACCGATTGGGCGGGATGAAGGCCTCAAACCCGCCCTGTGATTTCAAATGCCCAATTAGTGCTTTACCGGATGCGTTTCGAAGGAAATCGGTAGGTTGCCGACTTCTAAGTGCTGAACCCACTCCCCACGCCACAGCGTATTATTCAGCCTCTGTTTCTCTCTCCACAGATGCTCCCAGACCTGCTGAGTTTTTACAGCACTTTCTGTTTTCATATGAAACTTTATTTGATGATTACAAATATGGAGAATAACCTGTACTGTACCAGGGAGTTGAGAAGAACATTAAGACATTATTTACATTTCACTCCAGCAAATAAATGATGAAAGACTCCAATGTAAACAGTAACAGCTAAGGTGTAATTTAATGAGGGCAAGTGTGAAACAATGGATAGCAAACAATCTAAATGGTGTTATTTTGAAGTTGCATATTCACAAATCCTTGAGGTGCATGTAAAGTTGATAAGGCGGTTAATAAAGCATATAGAATGGCTTTGTAAATTGAATACAAAAACAAGGATGTCATGCTAAACCTTTACAAATCACTCAACTGGAGTATTATGTACCATAACAAAAACAGAATTACCTAGAAAAACTCAGCAGGTCTGGCAGCATTGGCAGAGAAGAACAAAGTTGATGTTTCGAGTCCTTCAACAGAACTAAGTAAAAGTAAGAGAGGGGTGAAATATAAGTTGGTTTAAGGTGGGGGGGGGGTGGTGGGGCTGGGGGCAGAGAAGTCGGGGTGGGGGTGGGGTGGTTGTAGGGATAAGCAAGCAGTGATAGGAGCAGATAATCAAAATATGTCACAGACAAAAGAACAAAGAGGTGTTGAAGGTGGTGATATTATCTAAAAGAATGTGCTAATTAAGAATGGATGGCAGGACACTCAAGGTACAGCTCTAGTGGGGGTGGGGTGAAATAAGACTAAAAAGGCATAAAAGGTATAGATTTAAAAATAATGGAAATAGGTGGGAAAAGAAAAATTTATATAAATTATTGGAAGAAACAAAAGGGAGGGGAAAGAAATGGAAAGGGGGTGGGGATGGAGGAGGGAGTTCAAGATCTAAAGTTGTTGAATTCAAGATTCAGTCCGGAAGGCTGTAAAGTGCCTAGGGGGAAGATGAGGTGCTGTTCCTCCAGTTTGCGCTGGGTTTCACTGGAACAATGCAGCAAGCCAAGGACAGACATGTGGGCAAGAGAGCAAGGTGGAGTGTTAAAATGGCAGGGAGGTCTAGGTCATTCTTGCGGACAGACTGAAGGTGTTCTGCAAAGCGGTCACCCAGTCTGCGTTTGGTCTCTCCAATGTAGAGGAGACCGCTTTGGGAGCAACGAATGCAGTAGACTAAGTTGGGGGAAATGCAAGTGAAATGCTGCTTCACTTGAAAGGAGTGTTTGGGCCCTTGGACGGTGAGGAGAGATGAAGTGAAGGGGCAGGTGTTGCATCTTTTGCGTATGCAAGGGGAGGTGCCGTAGGAGGGGGTTGAGGAGTAGGGGGTGATGGAGGAGTGGACCAGGGTGTCCAGGAGGGAGCGATCCCTACGGAATGCCAATGGGGGGGATGAAGGGAAGATGTGTATGGTGGTGGCATCATGCTGGAGTTGGTGGAAATGGCGGAGGGGGATTCTTTGAATGCAGAGGCTGATGGGGTGATAAGTGAGGACAAGGGGGACCCTATCATGTTTCTGGGAGGGAGGAGAAGGCATGAGGGCAGATGCGCGGGAAATGGGCCAGACACGGTTGAGGGCCCTGTCAACAACCGTGGGTGGAAAACCTCAGTTAAGGAAGAAAGAGGACATGTCAGAAGAACTGTTTTTGAAGGTAGCATCATCGGAGCAGATGCGATGGAGGCGAAGGAACTGAGAGAATGGGATGGAGTCCTTACAGGAAGCGGGGTGTGAGGAACTGTAGTCGAGGTAGCTGTGGGAGTTGGTAGGCTTGTAATGGATATTGGTGGACAGTCTATCACCAGAAATTGAGACAGAGAGGTCAAGGAAGGGAAGGGAAGTGTCAGAGATGGACCATGTGAAAATGATGGAGGGGTGGAGATTGGAAGCAAAATTAATACATTTTTCCAGGTCTCAACGAGAGCATGAAGCAGCACCACAGTAATCATCGATGCACCGGAGAAAGAGTTGTGAGAGGGGCTGGAGTAGGACTGGAACAAGGAATGTTCCACATACCCCATAAAGAGACAGGCATAGCTGGGGCCCATGCGGGTACCCATAGCCACACCTTTTATTTGGAGGAAGTGAGAGGAGTTAAAATGGAAATTGTTCAGTGTGAGAACAAGTTCAGCCAGACGGAGGAGAGTAGTGGTGGATGGGGATTGTTTGGGCCTCTGTTCGAGGAAGAAGCTGAGAGCCCTCAGACCATCCTGGTGGGGGATGGAGGTGCAGAGGGATTGGACGTCCATGGTGAAGAGGAGGCGGTTGGGGCCAGGGAACTGGAAGTTGTTGATGTGACATAAGGTGTCAGAGGAATCACGGATATAGGTGGGAAGTGACTGGACAAGGGGAGAGAGAAGGGAGTCAAGATAACGAGAAATGAGTTCCGTGGGGCAGGAACAAGTTGACACGATCGGTCTTCCGGGACAGTCCTGTTTGTGGATTTTGGGTAGGAGGTAGAAGCGGGCCGTCCGATGTTGGGCGACTATCAGGTTGGAAGCTGTGGGAGGAAGATCTCCAGAGGAGATGAGGTCAGTGACAGTCCTGGAACAATGGCTTGATGTTCAGTGGTGGGGTCATAGTCCAGGGAGAGGTAAGAGGAAGTGTCTGCAAGTTGACGCTCAGCCTACGCGAGGTAGAGGTCAGTGCGCCAGACAACAACAGCTCCACTCTTGTCAGCGGGTTTGATGACAATGTTACGGTTGGACCTGAGAGAACGGAGTGCAGTAAGTTCAGAGAGAGACAGGTTAGAATGAGTGAGAGGAGCAGAGAAATTGAGACGACTAATGTACCATTCTGGATATTAGAAACCATGCATGGACCCAGGAGATGGTACAGAAAAGGTTTACCCGGATGAAGGGAATGAGGGCATTCAGTTATGCAGAGAGATTGGAGAAGTTCTTATCCGTAGAGCAGAGATGTTAAGGAGAGACCTAAGAGAGGTATTCAAAATTATGAGAGGTTTTAATAAAGCAAGTAAGCAGAAATTATTTCCTCTGGCAAGTGGATTGGCAACCAGAGGTCATAGATTTTAAATAATTGGCAGAAAAACCAGGGAGGAAATGAGATTTTTTTTCACACAGGAGATTGTTCAGATTTGCAATGTACTTCTTGAAAGTCTGCTGGAATCAGATTTCACAATAACTTTCAGAAGGCAATCAGGCACATAATCGAAGAGGACTAAGTTACAGCATTATGGGGAAAGAGCTGGGGTGTGGGACTAAATTGGGAAGCTGATGCTTTCAAAGAGCCAGCACAGACACAATGGACTAAATAGCCTCCTGCTGTGCTGTAAGGTTCTATGACTTTACAATGGTAATGATGGCAAGACGTCAGCAGTAAATTCTGGAGTCCACAGATGCATAGCTAAATGTGGAAATCAAGAAATTGCTGCCAATGATTCTATGCTTCTCCAGGGGGTATACTGCTGAGGTCTTCCTCAGATGGCAATCAATGAGCAGTCTTATAAATCGACAATAACTTCCTCTCTTACACTGGGCTCAGTGTAAAAATCTACTGAGGCCTATTTAAAGCTGGAATACACCTCCAGGTCGCATCCCATTCTTCCTGACTTCTTTGGAATACAATGGACATTATTGTAATCTGCACTAATGTAACAAAAGAGGTCAAGAAGGTGAACAATTACATCTGCAATAAAATACAAGACCATAACAAGAAACAACGTTTCCTGGAGATGAATTAGGTGGATATAAATTTTGTATTGATAAACATTTGTTTATATGATTTATGTAATGTTTAGTTGTGTTTTATGAATAAAAATTTGAAACTTACAGCTACAGTGTCTTTCAGTTTGTTCACTAGTATTTCATAATCGCGCAAATTTGGGCAGAATATTGAGCTCAGCGGGCAGACACGGCACAGCATAAACTTGAATTTAATTACCTTTTGAACCTTATGGTTGATGGGCAGCCATCTTTAGGGCTACCCCCCATTCTCCTGGTTCATCCATCCTGCCCCACGCCCTCGGCATGTGCCATAAAGCCCCTGCTGGCAAAGTAGGTGGCGCCAATTAAATGGACTGAAATAGGTTTGACTGCATCTGTTGATGCAGTAGATGCCAATATCTTGCCTGAATTATTACAGTGAGGTACCTACAAGGCCCTATTTCAGGCAAGCCATGGGAGCTGCTGGTGCTGTGTGTGCACTGTCAGTTCTGCAATACATAATAACTTCCTACCCTAACTTCTTGGAAAAAGTTAGTTATGAAATACAGCAGTCAAAGTAGCTCAGTCATTGGCATGATTCTACCAATGACAGATTGGTTGTAAATTAACTAAATCTTCTGATTGAAAGTACAGCAGGCTGAAAAATAGAGCAAACCAACCGTTGAAAAGTGTTTCTTCTGTCAGCCCAGCGGTACAGTAATTCAGTAGTGAGAGCAATGCAATAATTGTATTTTTTGAGAAAACAAGTTGGCACCAGATAAACAAACATGTGGTAATCCTAATTTGCCACTCAAGGATATAGATTACCTATAAGTACCTTAAGGCATCCTCGAAGCATGTGGTTATTTTGCTAAGATTAGTCTAATGCTTTTCTTAGATCATAGGCAGTTCCATATCTATAAGATTCATCAAAATTTACCTGTACAAAGTACAAGCATGAAAATAAAGAGGATTATTAGAAGGATGAGTGAACAACAGAATGCACGTGCTTCGCTGTGTACAGGTTGTTTGCCGATTAAGTTTTAGAATGAAAACAAATGTGTTGCAGTCTGCCCTTGTGATGTTGCACTGAAGAAATTGCTGAGAGTGAGAGGGGAGAGGATGAAAGGGATGTTATTGGCATTGAGATAGTTGGGGCACTGAAAACAGAAAATCCAACACTCAGCAGGTCAGGCTGCATCTCTGAAGAGAGAAAAACTCCACATAGACGCAGCCAGACATGTTTTGAGCATTTTATGTTTATACTTCAGATTTCCAACTTCTGCAGCAATTTGCTTTGATGTTGGGGGGGTGAAAAGCTGTATTCACCTTTGTTGCCCTTATGCAGTCATTGAACCTCTTCATCCACTGAAGCCAGGTCCTGTGGGGTGGGGGGTGGGTGCAGTGTTGAGTGGAGGGGGGATGCTGCTGGAACTGACACTGTCATCTACATCAGCCCATGCCTGCTGGATAATGGCCGTGGATGGCCTGCAGGTGCTGGGAAACTCCCTCCGTGCCCTGACCTCCACAATGAGAAATACCAAGCCCAGAAGGAAAATCAGTTTAACCGGCCTGACCAAAACAGCGGCCGACTGTGAATTGGGACCAAAGTAGGCTTTTACCGGTTGGGAGCAGTCAATACTGGTCAGCTTTTCCGGTTGAATGGCAGACGTCGCCTGTTATTTATTTTTTGCTTATACTGGTCGAGCACCCCTTTTCCACCTGGTCCATTTTCTACCTCATTACTTTCAAACCTGATCTAGAAGTCCCATTGTTAGACTTGCATTCCTCTAAACATTTCGTAATGACTTCAACAAAGGTAAGACCTATCAGCCTGGAAATTACACTTAGGCACCAAGTGCGGATGTGATAAATGACAAAACCTTTGTAAGGTTGAAAAGAAGCGTGCATCATAGAAAGAGGCCATGTGATCCATCATAACTGTGCCAGCTCTTTCTTAGAACAATCAAAAACTCACCACTCCATTCTCTCCCCAAAGCATTTTCTTCAGCTCCAAAACCATTATGATTTTAATAAATTTCTGATAAATCTCTTACCCTTCTCTATTCCAGTGGAAGTAGTCTTAACAGCTCAAGTTTCTCCACATTAACATAAGTACTTGTTTTAATTTGGAGTGGGAGCTGAGGAAGACTGGAGATGGGTGAGTAGGAGTGGCGATGGGTGGTAAACACTCCATCCCCAGTAACATGAGACTCCATGGCATATTATTATGAGAGGAAAATAAAGTTTATTGGTCTTATGGTAGAGTAATACTGCTTAATTACTGCTCATGTAGGGAATCAATGAAACATTTCCTAGAAGCTTTGCCTCCAATTATACACAAGACCAAATCGATTGTAGAGAGTCCATGGCTGTGCAGATTCCACATTGTTCATTGAAAGCAATGGCTTGACCATCTTTTTAACTTATTCCTTCTTTTTGTTCTCATACTCTGAGCTCCTGCAGGATAGAAATTTACATATGTGATGCCAGGAACCATCCTACATTCAAAACAAAGTAGCAGCCAAAAAAAATAATAATCTCAATCTTCACATTGGATCAGTAAAGACAAACCATCCGGAGTATAGTGCAAGCATATTAGGCTCCATCCAGACAAACCATATGGCTGGAGGGTCAGTAACCAGAGGACTCAGATTTAAGGTAATTGGCAAAATGCTCAAAAGGAAAGATGAGAAGAATTATTTTTATGCAGCATGTTGTTATGATCTGGCATGTGCTTCCTGAAAGGCTGGTGGAAGCAGATTAAATGGTAGCTTTCAAAAGGGAATTGGATATATACTTGAAAAGGAAAAAAAGTGCTGGGCTGTGGGGAAAGCAGGAAAGTGGATAGGTATTCAAAGAGCAAAATAGACCAAATGGCCTCCTTCTCTGCTGTATGATTTATGATTCTATAATCTAACAGAATGTAGCATGGGCACATTGGGTTCCTGAGGGACAGCTGTGATAGCACCCTCACCTCTGAATCACAAGGTTCTGAGTTGAAGTACCACTCCAGGGTTTTAGCACAAAAATCAGGGCTGACATTCCAGTGCAGTATTGAGGAAGCACTGTTGGAGGTGCTGTCTTTCGGATGAAACATTAAACGAGGCCTCATCTGCCTGCTTGGGTGGATATAAAAAGTCCTATGGCACTATTTTGAAGAAAAACAGGGAGTTCTCCCCAGTATCCTAGCCAATATTTACCTCTCAATAAACGTCACAAAATCAAATTAAATGGTCATTATCATATTGCTGCTTGTTGGGTTGGCTGTGTGCATATTGGATGCTGCATTTCCTACATTACAACAGTGACTACACTTCAAAAAAAACCTTCATACCTGTGAAGCACTTTGACACACCCAGTGGTCATGAAAAATTCTGTATCAAAACAAGTCTTTCAAGTCTTTTCCAATCAAATAAACCAAAGAGCAGAATGTCACAGCAATACATTGGGCTCCAAGAAAATGGTCTGGCATATAAACAGCTACTTGCTGATAGATAATTGACCTGAAACATATTGCTTCTTTCTCTCTCCAAAGATGCTGCTTAGCCTGCTTAGCATTTCCAGCATTTTCTGTTTTTAATTTCCTACCATCATTTTTGTTGTTCAGGCAAACTTTCACTAAAGTGGATAGTTAAACATTTAACTACAATGTATTGTAGTAATTATGGTTTTATTTAGTGTGTAATGTACCTTTAAGAATAATGCTTATTAGGCAAGTTCACATGATCTGTACTAGCCAATAGGAGAGTAGCGCAGAGTCGGTGTAGCGATAGAATTGGAGTTGAAAGCATACCTGTAGTTGCTGCAGAATATATTGTAAATAAACTTAAAGATTCCATTTCTGCTGATCAAGTCCATCATTAATATCTCAACTTGGCCACCCTACAACAAAATGGTGATGAGGATAAAACAGGATAGAACAGAATAAATCAAGTTAAAAAGAAATTGGCACTGTACCTCGCCCAGTGATTGTAAGTAGCAAGCTATGTTAGAATTGGAGAAGATATCACCTTTCAAAATGGCACAATTTGGGAGAATTTATCCTTCTGAACCAACCACTGGCAATTGATCTCAATGCATCGAAAGCCTCATGTTCTTTTTTCAAGAGAACGAGATTATGGGGGAAGAGAAAAGGCTAGTGATCCTCTTGAGTACTTGTAGGAGAAAAACCTACAACTTGATTTGAAGTTTGACAGCACCCAGTGGCCCAGATTCAAAAAATTTTGATGAATTCGTGGATTTTGTGAAGGGTCACTTTCAACCCAAGCCCTGAGGCACGATGCAGAGGCTCAGGTTTAATTCATGAAACAGAGCCCTGAGTGAGACAATTGCATGCTACGTGGCAAATTTGAAGCAGCTAATGGAACATTGTGAGTTCGGTACAACTCTGAACGACATGCTGAGAGATCGTTTAGTATGTGGTGTGAAAGAGGACTCTATTCAGGAAAGATTATTGACCAAAGTGAACCTGGGTTTCAGGAAGATGCAAGAGATAGCGCTGGCCGTGGAAAGCGCAATAAGAGATTCAAAAGCAGTACAAGGTGCGCAAAATGGCTCCGCCCTCCACATCAGGTAGGAAACATCAACTGAAAGGGGCACTAGAAAACAAGACTGCCGAGAAGCGGGAAACAGCCCCCACTAGCTGAAGAATAAAAAAATATAACTTAGCAGCGAAATTGAAGAATAATTTTAATAGAGGTGGAAACAAGCAGTCTTTTAGCAATTGGCAGTTTAAAAAAATCAAATGCTATTATTGTCATAGAAATGGACATATGGTGAGGCAATGCAAGGAAAGATTCAAGCAGGCTTGTAAGCAAAAGAAGAAGCCCAATGAAATCTACAATGTAGAAGAGCCTGAAACAACAAATTCAGACATTTATTCATTGTTTAATCTGAAAGTTGGAAAGACAGAACCAATATTTGTCACAGTGAAAGTAAATGGCAAACCTGTTAGAATGGAAGTGGACACAGGAGCTTCCACTACAGTAATTGGGGAACATACCTTCAGATATTTGAATAATGGTAAACATCAATTAAGTTTAGAAGAAACAGAAGCCAAGCTAAAAACATATACGGGTGAAGACATTCAAGTAAAAGGCATAAAAGAGTAAATGTCTATTATGGAAGCCAATCAGCAAAGCTACCAGTGTTAGTATTGAGAGGCAGAGGACCAACCCTTCTAGGGTGAAATTGGATAAGGGAAATCAACCTTGATAGGCCACTGAGATTCCAAATGGAAGCTGGAAGTGTTCCTGTTATGAAAAAGGAGTGTGTAAGGACTCAACAACCTGAAGAAATGCAGGCTGTCCTAAGCCAAAACCTGGAAGAACAGCAGAAGGAACTTGAAGAGACCCTGCTAGATGACAGAATTCAAGACGAGGTGAGCATCATTCGAAGGGAAAAAGAAAACCTGCTGAAAGACCTTCACACACTACAAGATTCCTTCACGTCAAAATTTGTACCTCTGGAAAAGTATGAAGAGAAACAGAAATAATTCAGCACTTGTCTGAACAAACTGAAGAATGACTTGGCAGAGAAGACACAGCAATGCTCAATTTTCCAGGAGGCAGCAAACAAATACAAAAGAGAGACAGAAGAGCTGAAGAATCAGCTAAATGGAGGCTTTGGAAGCAAAAGTTTCAGAATTTCCCAAGAAGCAGATAGATAATGAAATTTTGAGAGACTCAGCCACTGAGCTCAGACAAGTTGAGCTTGCATCTGAGAGAACTCTGGCCGACAGTGAAGTCAAAAAGAAGTCTGAGATTGAAGTCTGCACTAGAAAGAGGAAGGCATGTTCCAAGTGAGGGAGGTAATCTATTTGGGTCACCGGGTAGATTCACAGGGCCTCCAACCAGTTGAGGAGAAAGTGAGAGCCATAAGACAGGCACCTGCGCCAAGAACGCCTCAGATCTCAAATCATTTCTAGGAATGATCAACTATTATGGGTGGTTCTTAACCAATTTGTCTACAGTGCTGGCCCCCCTGCATTCTCTACTCAAAAAGAATCAATGTTGGTGTTGTGAGGCGCCCCAGAAAGAAGCTTTCATAAAGGTAAAGCAATTGTTGCATTTGTCCAATCTATTACTGCATTATGACCAGATGAAAGACTTGGTGCTGACATGTGATGCATCTCCCTATGGAGTGGGAGCATTGCTCTCTCATCGGATGGACAATAGCACGGAATGGCCAATAGAGCACTCACCACAGTGGAAAAGGGATACTCACAGATAGAAAAAGAAGGCCTGTCCATCATCTTTGGTATCAAGAAATTTCACCAGTACATACACGGCCATCATTTTACAATTGTTTCAGACTATAAACCACTGCTAGGATTGTTTAGTGAGGACAAGGCCATACTACCCATAGCCTCAGCAAGAATACAATGATGGGCTTTAATTCTGGCATCATATGAATACACTTTTGTACATAGGCCTGGCAATCAAATCGCAAATGCCGATGTCCTTAGTCATTTACCTTTACAAGAAAATGATGAGCACGCCCCAGTTCCACAGGAACTTGTTTTACTGTTAAATTTCCTCGCCGGTATGTGCTCGACAGATCAGAGACTGGACAAATCCGGACCCAGTCCTATTTCTGGTACGAGAACAAGTGCTACATGGTTGGTCACAGGAGCCCGTATCTAATTAAATGAAGCCGTACTTCAACAGGAAACATGAAATAACCAGCCAGGTTGACATCTTATTGTGCGGAGCACGAGTGATAGTTCCTTCAAAGGGAAAGGAACCACTTTTAATTGAGCTATACAGTGCCTACCCAGGAATTCCCCAAATGAAGACCATAGCATGCAGCTATCTATGGTGAATGGATGGATGGTGAAATAGAAAGTTTAGTAAAGCACTGTGTGCAATGTTAGCAGTTGTAAAAGTTACCAGTGACAGCTCCACTACACCCATGGGAATGGCCAGGTAGACCCTGGGTGTGGTTATATATTGACTACGTTGCCATTCACGAACTCACAGAACTAACAGGCGTCTCCGATAATGGCACTGCATTTACGAGTGCTGAGTTTCAATGGTTTATCAGCCTCAAAGGTATCATTCATGTGAAAACTGCGCCATACCACCCTTCCTCTGGCCGAAAGGGCGGTTCAAACATTCAAGGCAAGCATGTAAAAGCTAACTGATGATTCCTTAGCAACCAAGCTAGCAAGCTTTCTTTCCCATTACAGAACGACCCCTCAAACAACAACAGGTGTCACACCTGCGGAGTTATTGTTGAAACGCCGTCTCAGGACAAGATTGAGCTTAATAATGCCAAATTTAGAGGGGAAGGTGGGAAGGAATCAGGGAAGCCAGAAAACTAGACACGACTGGCACAGTCACGAGAGGAAATTTATCGTGGGAGAGTTGGTATACATGAAGAAATTCAGGAAAGGACCAAAGTGGTTACCGGGTGAAATAATTGCGGTGACTGGACCTCTATCTTACCATGTGGAGGTGGAAGGCTGGATCATCCATAAACAGATGGACCATTTAAGGAAGAGAGAGACCAATCACCAAGATTTGGTTCCACCCATGATCATGACTGGTTCTGCGTTTCCTGCTGAGGATACTCAACCCAGGGCTGACATGTCTGATGTTCTTGTAAGAGTTGAGGATACAGAACTGCAAGTGCCCATCAAAGCACCTGATGTGCAACTCCAGAAAAGGAGGTTCCTGATAAAGAATCTGAAATTGTGGAGCTGCAACATTCCACACATACCAGGAAACCACCTGAAAGACTAAACTTGTAAATTCCTTACCCAGTGTAATTATGCTATCCTGAAATAGATGTACTTGTAAATATAATATGTATAGCTGAGTTAAAGGGGGTGGAAGTAGTAATTATGGTTTTTAGTGTGTAATGTAACTTTAAGAATAATACTTGTTAAGGAAGATCACATGACCTGTAGTAACCAATAGGAGAGTAGCGCGCGCTACCCCAGTAGTCAGTGTAGGGATAGAGTTAGAGTTGAAAGCACACATGTAATTGCTGCTGAGCATATTGTAAATCAACTTAAAGTTTCCACCCAAGAAGTGTCAGCTGATCAACTCTATCACTAATAGTACAACTCAGCCACCCTTCAAAAGTATTTTAATTTAAAACATAATTGCATCAGACACGGGCACTACCAAAATGACTCTGGCATTATTGCAAACACCACGGGCAGAATTTTCCTGTTGGTGTGCAGGGACGCGCCCCGCACGTCCACACGTAAAATGATGCATGGTGACGTCGGGCGAGCGTCCTGACATCACTGCGTACCATTGAATTATTTTGCTGGGTGGGCACGCAATGATGTCCGACGCACGCCCACCATTAATTAACAGGCCACTTAAGTCCATTGACTCGCCAGTCAACGCCAATTTTCCACCGCCCGTGCAATCTTCGGGTCGGTGCATGGGCGCAACAGGCAGGTGGGTAGGACACATGTGTATTAACCTTATCCACCAGCGAGATAAGAGGGCTCACTGGGGTCGCGAGTGTGCACTGTCAAGTATTTATTTATGAAAGTTTTTGAAATTTGCCTGTGTGACCTGCATTACTTCAAAATGCATCCCAGCAGCTTTTTCTGGACTCTTAACCTTCAGGTCAGCACTCTACAGTGAGGAATCTTTTCTGGGCCTGCAGGTTTCAGGAAGCCTTCTCTTAGCCTGGGAATGGGACTGAACTGTCCACTGGAGGCAGCTCCTCTGAGGAGGAAGGGAGGTTTAGAAGGGGGAGGAGGCCAGGAGTGCACATTCAGCCTCCAGGGGAGCCACCTTTGGGAGGACAGGCGCAGGCACAAGGGGCACAGGGCCAAGAGATGGACCAAGGTGGAAGGGGCCGCAGAAGATGCCACTATCCTGCTGCCAGGGTATACAGGTGGCGAAGCAGCTACCTCAATATGTCTGAGGTGCAATGCCGAAGGAGGCTCCATCTCTCAAAGGAGACGGTCAACTATATCAGTCAGATGATTGGGCCTGAGATCTCTGCTAACTGTGTAGGTGGACATCCCATGCCAGTGGCTCTGAAGGTCACAGCTGCCCTCAACTTCTATGCCTCTGGCTCCTTCCAGGTGTCAGTGGGGGATCTTTCTGGCCCCAATCAGCTGTCCACACTTTTGTCAAGCAAGTTACAGACGCTCTGTTCAGCCGTGCATTGACCTTCATCCATTACCGTTGGGACCAGCCAAGCCAGACACAGCAAGTCAGAGGCTTTGTGGCTATTGCTGACTTCCCCCACATCCAGGGTGCAATAGACTGTACACATGTGGCCTTCAAGGCGCCAGCGGGTGAGCCCAGTGCCTTCGTCAACAGGAAGGGCTTCCACTCCATGAACATGCAAATAGTGTGTGATCACCGGATTCTGATTTTACAAGTCTGTGCAAGGGACCCAGGCAGTTCCCACAATGCCTACATCCTCGGACACTCCCTTGTGCCAGGGCTTCAGTGCTCCAGCTAGGCTTGATGGATGGCTGCTGGGTGACAAGGGCTATCCCCTCAGAAGGTGCCTCATGATGCCTCTCCGCCAAAGAAGGACAGAAGCTGAGCAGTGGTACAATAGGAGCCATGTCTCCACAAGGGCTGTGGTGGAAAGAGCCATCGGTCTTCTCAAGATGCGCTTCCAATGCCTGGACCGCTCAGGGGGCTCACTCCAGTACTCCCCAGATCGTGTGTCGGTGATAGTGTTAGCATGCTGCGTTCTCCACAATCTTGTGCTGGAAAGGGGAGATGCTGTGGATGATGAAGATGTTGACGCAGTGGCTGCGGCTGCACACGCTGAGTCCACCAGTGAGTCCGAGGATGAGCATGCACAGGGAAATGCTGAGGGGGTAGATGCTGACCGGACATATTCCAGGGGGGCAGGGACACCCAGGTAACCCAACGAACCTTCAGCTGGCACACCACAGTTGGATTATCAGGACGAGTCTGGGCTGCAGGCTCCATACTCGACACCTAAGTGCAAAATCTGCCAGGTTAGGAACAGTAACTAAGGGCCTTGTTAATAAAGCTGAATGTCCAACAAAGCACTCATTACTGTTTTGGAAACCATGCACATGCAGAAGAAAAGAGGCACCCTCAGCCATGGTGATATATCTGAATTTAATGTGTCAAGCAAACTAATTATTCTTATTCCAAAAAAAAGAGAACAGTGTTACAAAACAAAACAAATCATAAGGACATCATATCAGGTTAACACAAATGCACCAGTGAAAAACCTGCGATGTGCCAATGGTGCCTTATGTTTTTGTTTTCAGGTGCTGTGTCTTGGTGCTGCCCCATCGCTCGGAGTGGCATCTGAGCCAGCCTGCTGACTCTGCTGACCTGTTGGCCTCGATGACCTTGGCAATTGTCCTCTGGCCGGTGGAGCCAGTGCTGGCCCCTCCTGGGAGTGATCTGCCAATTCCACAGCTGGCATCTCCCTATTTGTCACAGCCTCACCGGATGCAACGGTCACTGGGAGAGGGGCGGAGGAGCTGCCACCCTTATCCAGAGTGCCCTGAGAGGTGCCCGCAGAGATGCCAGGCAGCTGCTGCAGCGATGAAAGTTTGCTTCAGACCTCCCTGCTCACCATGGATGGATCGGCACCGAGCTGGGAAAGTTGATGCCCAAACCATCTCCCACACTGGCACCGACCAGCTGAGTTCAATGCCCATGTGAGGGCTTGCTGTTCAGAGTGCGTTCCCAGGAAGCCTTGATCGGTCTCCTGGAGGGGCCACTCCACAAGAGTCACCAGTCTCTCCATGGAGGACGCATGGTGCTCGGACAATGTGGCTCATTGCTTCAGTGATTATCTGTGTAGACTCCTTCACCACGGACACCAAGCCAAGCACAGCCTCATGTATCTCCCCCAGATGCTCCCGCACACCCGGTCACATTTCCTGCACCTGCTGTGCCGTGGACGACTCCAGAGGCACATCATCAGGCACCATGTGTCTGGTGCCCTACTGTGCTCCAACTGTTGGCATCATGGGTACTCTCTGTCTCTGCCAGCTCCTCCAGCAACTGTGAAGTGCCCTCACCACTGTGCCCTGGGATACTAGCCGATGCCTGAATTCCCACTGAGGTTCTAGTATCTGTGCTGGTGCCTGCCTGGCAGAGATGTTGTGACGCTGGTGAGACTTCAGGCCCCTCAGGTGTGAGAGAAGGCCTGCTCCAATGATGCTGAAAGGAAGAGCAAGGACAGTGGATCAGGTAATGTGGAGACAATGACAAAGTGCATCCGTGTCCCCTGGGTCATTAACCATAACCATAACTAATCGTCAAGCCATGTTGCAAAATTAAATCAATTAACATTCAGCAGTGCTATGGCTGTTGGGAGAACAATGCCGACCTCACTGTTGGGTGTAAATACCTGGCCATGGCACCCCAACCTCACCGACCCCCAACCAGTGGACCTTGGCACATGGGGCCTCTCCAGGTCCAGGGCCTCCTGCTCGAAGCGGCTAAGAATGGCGATTCTGGCCACTCTCAGTACTCACACGCTCTGCCGCATTATGAACATTCTCCTCCTGAAAATGAGAGGCGAGCATTGATTAGTGCAAATTGCACATAGAATCTCTTCGCGCTCGGCCCACCCCAACCAGAATGGGGCATATCAGGGCTCCAGTGCCTTCTCACCCCACTGCTGCTGAACACACACAAAGATGCTAGGCCTGTCCCCACCACCCCATGACCACCCCCCCCCCCACCCCCCCGGACACATACTGCCTATATCACTTTAGGCACCACACAGTATATCCTTCCATAGCAAGGAGGCGCAAGCATGTGGAGCACAGAGCGCAGCAGTTGGTTCATTGCCACGCCACTTTGAAGCTCCCCTCCAAGCATGTCATCACCCTGACTTGGACATTTCCTGGAGTTCAAACACAGTGCCTAGATGCAGCTCCTCCAGGTTGCCCCCAAACCAGTCATGTGGGACTCAGTGTAACACATGCTGCGGGGGCAAAACACATCTCTTCATTACCCTCTCAGACTGACCTCAGCATGGGCGATATCTGCTGGCCCACCCAGCAAAGGACACATGCCGTCAATGATTTAATCAGTCACTATACTCAGACTTTGGGGCAGGGGTGGGGCGGGGAGCAGGGGTGGTAAGCCGACCTGCTGGGTTAAATGACCAATGCCAACATGGTGCTCACCCTGCCAGAGCGCAACAAGTCATTGAAACGTTTGCGACACTGGATCCAGGTGCGCCGCACCATGTCGCGGGAGCTCACCAGCTCCTCCCAGGCAAGTTTCATCAAGTGGTGGGGGCCTCCTCCTCCCATCCTGGGGAACCAGCACCTCCCACCGTGCTGCCACCTCCTCAGGGACGGCAACAAGGCAGTCAACCGAAAAATGAGGGGCACGCTCCGCCTTACTCTCCGGCCTGGCCTGACCCGCTGGCCTACCCTCTGGACTGGGCTGCTCACCAGAAGCCCTCTGGTGAGCCCTTCCACTTGCCATTGTGAGCAGCCTTGCAAAGTGCACTCCTGCCGCTGCCCGCCCACTCCCGCTATCCTCGGGAGTTATGCATTACACTGGGCGGACCTTATTATAAAATGGCGGCGTGGACCCGATCTCCACGCACTCACCACCCCCACGCGCCCCCCCACCAACCTGAAAATTCAGCCCCACATTTCAAAACACAAAATGACAGTGTGACCGTTATCCTAGGAACAATCACCATATTCATATCCAAATTCCTTTGCCATTATTCTAACCAGGTAATAACCCACTCAATTTAGATAGCTTAATGCTACAATTAAAATAATAGACAAAGAAACTGCAGAAAAAGTGCATTAAGCTTACACAGTCTAATCTGCATGCATTGTGGTTTCAAGGATTTAGTCATCTGCCTTGCAAAGTAACAAAGCCTAAAAAGATTCGCTATATCGCATATAATTGCAGATCTATTTTAGGAATTTAACCCAGTTTTTAAAAAGAGAATTACTCCATCTAAAATGATTCAAATTAAAGCTTATGATCCATAAGCCTAAAAATGTGAACAGTTCCACCTTGCCAAGTCAAGTGTTCTGAGAGGATCTGAGAGCTGGCACAGTATGCATTTCCCAGGTACACACATGTGCTGACTTGACTCGGAACATTGGGAAAGTTTCAACTCTTTCATTAGACGGTGCAACATTTTCTTTTATTTTCTGTTTGTTGAGATTAGCATTAATCATATCACATATCCAGCTTAAGAATACATCTTTAGATTCACAAATCCCCCGATACTCGATGGAGACAATACCAATTTGTTTTTGCTTTACTGGCATGTAAAATTTGGCACGTTGATACCAACGAGAGGTGGATATTATTAAAAAGAATAAAACTGGATAAGCCCCCTGTGAACTTAAATATCAAAGAAACCTAACAAGAAGCCTCTGTCAGTGTAGTGCTGACTTACCTTTTGTTCCTTGTTGGTGGCTCCTCTGGTATTTTTGGTTGCAGCTATTTTTTAAAGCTGTTATTTGTGTGTGATTCACGAGGGCAGTGTCAAACTGACAAAAAATTGTTTCCCTCTGCAGTATTCTTTTTAGCTCCACCTCAAAGAAGTCCTTATGACATGAGCTACGTTGACACATTTGCATCACTGAGTTTATATGGTTGCAATAAACTTACATTTGAAATAAAGAATTCCCTGAAAATGTGGAATTCTAGTATTTCTGTTGCCAGTTCTCAGCTATTTCTAGCACACTTAAAATAAAGTATGAGTTTTCTATAAAATGGTACTGTTGTGGGAGCGGAAGCTAAGGAACAATGTTTTCATTTTATTTGTTCATGGGATGTGGACATCACTGGCTAGGCCAGCATTTATTGCCCATCCCTAATTGCCCTTGTTCAGAGAGCAGCTATGAGTAAACCACATTGCTGTGGGTCTGGAGTCACATGCAGGCCAGACTTCCATCCCTAAAGGACATTAATGAACCAGATCGGTTTTTGCAACAATTGACAATGGTTTCATGGTCAACATCAGACTTTTAATTCCAGATTTTTTCTTATTGAATTCAAATTTCACCATCTGAGAGCATTACACTGGGTCTCTAGAATACCATTCCAGTGACAATACCAGCATGCCACTGCCTCCCCCAAAATAGCAGTTGTGAGCGACTTGATATGCACATGTAAGTTACAGTTCATTCTTAGCAGTTAATATGTTAGTATGAAATGGTTGAAGAGGCATTTACAAGGAAGTGAGAGTATAATATCGTCATGATATGGAGAAATAAAAATACAATATAGGCGGATATTGCACGTGGCTCTTAATGAGTAGGGATTGTTCAGTTGAAGTGCTCTTCTGCTGCCAAAGATCTCTGGCAGGTATCAGAGGAATTATTCACTATCTTCTGTGTTATCAGTGTTGCTTCCCTCATCATATTGTAAATCCTGGTCCAATGGTGGCTCCAAGTCTCATGCAAAGCAAAAGTATGGAACATACAGCAAATTGTAATCGTACAAGATGCCCGTTTTGTCCTCTTGGATAGAAGTGAGCACCTGGGTGGAGCTGAGGGACTGGTTGGTTGAGGGTGTCAGTCGTTTGGCAGAGCTCCCTGTGAACCAAAGTAGAGATAATTAGTGCATGGCAGCAGAGTCAAAAGCAGAAGAGAGAACACTCACATTTGCATTGAGAGAGGGGTGATGCAGTGCAGGATCCTCATGTGGGTGTTCGCCGCCAACCTCAACATTGCCGTAGGCATGGTCCATGTCCTCACCAGTCAGCGTATTGGCACACTCCTCAAAGTGAGTGAGAGGGCCTAATGTCAGCCACTCCACCAACACCCCCCCCCCCCCCCCCCCCCCCCCCCCCCCACCTCTGAAGTCTGGGACCTCTCCCTGCTGTTGTGAGCCAGCTTCTCCTGCATGAAAACAAATGGAGAGAGTGTGAAAAGGGCACATGGCACTGTGTGGAATGTTTGTGTGGTAGGTGGACTCATGGACGGGATGCGGATGCGAGTTCCAGAGGATATGAACCTGATGGAGGTGTGAGGCTGTGTGAGAGAGCTAGGGATGTTGTGCTTTGAGGTGTGAGATCCCTGTCGATGTGTGATGGGTTTGTGAGTGTGTGAGTTGAGAGTGATGAGGTGGTTGACTTATCCTAGAGGAACGAATGAGTGCATCCATCTTCTTCCTGCACTGGATGGCTGACCCCCTCTGTGCTCCAGCAGTGCTGACCACTACTGTTGCATCCCAGGCCAGACTGGTGACTCTGGTAGACCTCCTGCAGCCATGGTGGGGCTACAGGACACCACAGTGGCCTTCCACAACATCCAGCAGGCATCCCAAAGAGGCATCACTAATTTTGGGGGCTGGTGTCTTCTTTGTTTTCAGGGCCATCTGTCACCTGGAGCAGTCCTGGTCTGAAGACCTGAAGTAGGCTACGCTCTGGCGCACGTTAAATATGGCACTTGAAGCGAGGAAGCACTGAGGTAACGGTGTGGAGGGAAAATCAGAGCCCACCCGCCAATGACCCGAAGTGTTTCCCGTGAAAGCATTATTAATGAGGTGGGAAGCACCAAGAATGGGACATTACAGCATGAAAATCCACCATTGAGGCCGGCAGATAAAACTCTTGATTCATGACCGCTACCACATCAGTGCAAATCTGGGACGATCCCATCCTTAAAGTTAAGAGTGAAGTATTTACACTGACTAGACTACATTAGACTGAAAAAAATACAATTAACAGATTAAAATATTTCAGATGGATAGTAGAACAAGATCTGCATGATTATATTCTCATCCAGTAGCTTAAGAACTAATCATATTGTACACTTAACATTTTAAAGACTGAAAGTCAATTTTAGTTATGAAAATATAATAGTTTCAAGAAATATATCAAACTTCTGAAGAACTATTTTTGGCCACTGGAATTAAAGACATATCCAAAGACTTAAATATTTATTAAATCATAATATTCTTTTAACAAATGTATTTTATTGTATGTTTTAGGGTCAAGTTTTTTTAAACACTTCAGTTCTGGTTTCGTCAAAGCTTCTCAAAATGCATTCCATTGAACATGTGAACAAGTGACCTGTTTCACAGCTTTCTCAATGCTCATGATGTGCAGATGAGGAAATCACCTTGCTTTGGGTTTCAACCCTCTGTCTTCACAAACCATCTCTCCCCTTCGCAGAAGCACGCATTAACCCTGAATTTCCGCCGGGTTTTTTCCCAATTTCCTGCTTTAAATCTGGCAGTTAATTATTTGTCATGTGAGGGCTGCTTTCTGCTCGCTACGTCTAACAGCTGCAGAAAGAGGGGCTGAGAGTTAGAGTCACTGTTGAAAAGATAGATGATGGTGTGCAGGGCACGACAAATAATACGTCAGCTGAGAGCTGGAGAAGAAGCAAGATGTCGAGACGATGAATGGAAAACCAATTGTGTGGAATGTCGAACGAGGAAGGAATCCTGGGAGGAGTTGGTAGTTGTGTACAAGGCGTGGTCTGAGATCTGTCCAGGCACTTAAAATGGATCTTCACTATCCCAATTGCTTGCTTATTATAGCACTGCGGTTAAGTGCCTTCGATTGTCTCACTCCTGGGCATCATTGTCTGGGAAACTAACGGATAGCATCTGCCATATTTTCCATGGGTGGTAATGCTCAGAGATGTTTGACCGGCACAGGATAAAGCATCGTTGCAACACCCGGCTCACCCCCGGGAATATTGGACTAACATACATGATGATCTTTTTGTGGCTGCAGATGAGCTACACATTGATGAAGTGGAAGCCATGGTGCTGAAGATTCCAGGATCATGATTCTAGGGATAAAAACAAAAAAACTGCGGATGCTGGAAATCCAAAACAAAAACAGAATTACCTGGAAAAACTCAGCAGGTCTGGCAGCATTGGTGGAGAAGAAAAGAGTTGACGTTTTGAGTCCTCATGACCCTTCGACAGAACTTGAGTTCGAGTCCAAGAAAGAGTTGAAATATAAGCTGGTTTGAGGTGTGGGGGGGTGGGGTGGAGAGAGAGAGAGAGAGAAGTGGAGGGGGGCTGTGGTTGTAGGGACAAACAAGCAGTGATAGAAGCAGATCATCAAAAGATGTCAACAACAATAGAACAAAAGAACACATAGGTGTTAAAGTTGGTGATATTATCTAAACGAATGTGCTAATTAAGAATGGATGATAGGGCACTCAAGGTATAGCTCTAGTGGGGGTGGGGAGAGCATAAAATATTTTAAGATATTTAAAAATAATGGAAATAGGTGGGAAAAGAAAAATCTGTATAATCTATATAATCTATATAAATCTATATCTATATTTTGGCTGAACTTGTTCTCACGCTGAACAATTTCTCCTTCAACTCCTCTCACTTCCTCCAAATAAAAGGTGTGGCTATGGGTACCCGCATGGGCCCCAGCTATGCCTGTCTCTTTATGGGGTATGTGGAACATTCCTTGTTCCAGTCCTACTCCGGCCCCCTTCCACAACTCTTTCTCCGGTACATCGATGATTACTTCGGTGCTGCTTCATGCTCTCGTCGGGACTTGGAAAAATGTATTAATTTTGCTTCCAATCTCCACCCTTCCATCATTTTCACGTGGTCCATCTCTGACACTTCCCTTCCCTTCCTTGATCTCTCTGTCTCAATCTCTGGTGATAGACTGTCCACCAATATCCATTACAAACCCACCGACTCCCACAGCTACCTCGACTACAGCTCCTCACACCCCGCTTCCTGTAAGGACTCCATCCCATTCTCTCAGTTCCTTCGCCTCCGTCACATCTGTTCTGATGATGCTACCTTCAAAAACAGTTCCTCTGACATGTCCTCCTTCTTCCTTAACCGAGGTTTTCCACCCACGGTCGTTGACAGGGCCCTCAACCGTGTCCGGCCCATCTCCCGTGCATCTGCCCTCACGCCTTCTCCTCCCTCCCAGAAACATGATAGGGTCCCCCTTGTCCTCACCTATCACCCCACCAGCCTCCGCATTCAAAGGATCATCCTCTGCCATTTCCGCCAACTCCAGCATGATGCCACCACCAAACACATCTTCCCTTCACCCCCCCCATTGGCATTCCGTAGGGATCGGTCCCTCCGGGACACCCTGGTCCACTCCTCCATCACCCCCTACTCCTCAACCCCCTCCTATGGCACCACCCCATGCCCACGCAAAAGATGCAACACCTGCCCCTTCACTTCCTCTCTCCTCACCGTCCAAGGGCCCAAACACTCCTTTCAAGTGAAGCAGCATTTCACCTGCATTTCCCCCAACTTAGTCTACTGCATTCGTTGCTCCTAATGTGGTCTCCTCTACATTGCAGAGAACAAACGTAAAATGGGCGACCGCTTTGCAGAACACTGCTGTCTGTCCGCAAGAATGACCCAAACCTCCCTGTCGCTTGCCATTTTAACACTCCACCCTGCTCTCTTGCCCACATGTCTGTCCTTGGCTTGCTGCATTGTTCCAGTGAAGCCCAACGCAAACTGGAGGAACAACACCTCATCTTCCGACTAGGCACTTTACAGCCCTCCAGACTGAATATTGAATTCAACAACTTTAGGTCGTGAGCTCCCTCCCCCATCCCCACCCCCTTTCTGTTTCCCCCTTCCCTTTTTTTCCCAATAAATTATATAGATTTTTCTTTTCCCACCTATTTCCATTATTTTTAAATATCTTAAAATCTTTTATGCTCTCCCCACCCCCACTAGAGCTATACCTTGAGTGCCCTACCATCCATTCTTAATTAGCACATTCGTTTAGATAATATCACCAACTTTAACACCTATGTGTTCTTTTGTTCTATTGTTGTTGACATCTTTTGATGATCTGCTTCTATCGCTGCTTGTTTGTCCCTACAACCACACCCCCCCTCCACTTCTCTCTCTCTCTCTCTCTCCACCCCCCACCCCCCACCCCACCACACACCTCAAACCAGCTTATATTTCAACTCTTTCTTGGACTCGAACTCAAGTTCTGTCGAAGGGTCATGAGGACTCGAAACGTCAACTCTTTTCTTCTCCGCCGATGCTGCCAGACCTGCTGAGTTTTTCCAGGTAATTCTGTTTTTGTTCATGATTCTAGGGGTTCTTTGGATGCCACGTGTGCACAGCCAAAGATTCCTTGGGCCTGTGGGAATCCAGCCAGAGTAGCAAAGACAGGTGTACTCTCATTCCAACAGGCCTCATCAGCCACAAGGTACATAGAAGTCCTGGCCCTTGCAAAAATAGCCAGTTATCTGTGAGATGCATTTGTGGGCAGTAGATAGGGCGATTCTGCAATTACCTACTGCAGGGAAGGAGCCAGAGGTGAAGAAATTAAGATGAAGCAGAAAAAGGGTGTGTATAGTAGATGGTAGGTTGATAAGTCAAGTGAGAACTAGGCTGAATATAAGAAGTTCAGGGGAGAAGTGAGAAAGGAAATAGGAGAGGCAAGGAGAAAATATGAGAAGAGACTGGCAACTAACATAAAAGGAATTCAAAAGTCTTATATAGCCATATAAATAGTGAGAGTAGGGGCATGGTTGAGTAGAGACTAAAAAAGTGATCAATGTATGGAGACAAAGGGCATGGCTGAAGCACTAAATGAGTACTTTGCATTTGTCTTTACCAAAGAAAGAGATGCTGCCAAAATCATAGTGAAAGAGGAGGTAATTGAGATACTGGATAGACTAAAAGCTGATAAAGAGGAAGTAATGGGAAGGCTCACTGTAATTAAAAGTTATTATGTCACCAGGACCGGTTGGGATGCATCTAAGGATGCTGAGGGAAGTAAGGGTGGAAATTGCAATGTTTCTGGCCATAACTTTCTAAGTGGGAAATGCTAGAGGCAAATGTTATATCCTTGTTCAAAAAGGGTGTATGGATAAATCTAACAACCCCAGGCCAATCAGTTTAACCGTGGTAAAGGGAAAGCTTCTAGAAACAATAGTCTTGGACAAGTGTAAATTAATTAAGGAAAGCCAACACTGATTATGTTTTAATAACATGATTTTTTTTTTTGCACAAGCTAACTGTGAGGGTTAGTGAGGGTGGTGTTATTGATGAGGTGTATATGGCCCATGGAATAAAAGGGACAGTGAGAGCATTGATACGAAATGGGTTGAGCGACAGCAAGGAGCAAGTAGTTGTGAACAGTTGTTTTGAACTGGAGAAAGATATTTTGTGGGGTTCCCCAGGGGTCGGTACAAGGATAACTACTTTTCTTGATCTCTGTTACTAACTTAGATGTGGGTGCTCAGGACATAATTTCAAAATTAGCAGATGACACAAAACTTGGAAATATAGTGAATTGTGAGAAGTACACTGAGACTTCAAGAGGACATAGCCTGGTGGAATAGGTGGGCATGTGGCAGATGAAATTTAATGCATAGTGTGTGAAGTGATACATTTTGGCAGGAAGAATGACGAGAGGCCTTATAAAATGAAGGGTGCAATTCCAAAGTGGGTGCAGGAACAGAGAGACCTGAGGTATATGTGCACAAATCATTGAAGGTGGGAGGGTAAGCTAAGAAAGCGGTTATAAAAAAGCATACAAGAACCTGGGCTCTTTAAAGAGTACAAAAGCAAAGAAGTTATAATGAGCCTTTATAAAACACTGGTTCAGCCTCAATTGAATATTGTGTCCAATTTTGGTAACCACATTTTAGGAAGAATGTAAAGGCTTAAGAGATAGTTCAGAAAAGATTTACAAGAATGGTTCCAGGGAATAAACAACTTCAGTTGCCTGGATAGACTGCAGAAGCTCAGGTTGTTCTCCTTAGGTAAGAGGAGTTTGAGAGGAAGTTTGATAGACATGTTCAGAATCAAGCAGGGTAGAGAGAAACTGTTCCCAATGGTAAAAGGGTGTAGGAACAGAGGGCACAGATTTAAGGTGATTGACAAAAGAACCAAAGGCCTTTTCACTTGATGAGTGTTTAGGATCAGAAATGCACAGCTTGAGAGGGTGGTGGAGGCAGATTCAATCCTGGCTTTCAAAGGGAAATTGGATAAGAACGTGAATTTGCAGGGTTATGGGGAAAGGATAGATAAGTCGGACTATAGCCAAATTGTTCTTGCAGAGAGCCAGCTGTAGACCATTCTATGATTCTATGAACTAAGGGCAGCTGTGACTTTAACAGCTACTGGTAATGTGCACTCACCTGATCTATTCAGCAGCAGATCTTCTTCTGGAAGCTGACAATGTCAGTGACCAGCTGACAAGATAGCCTGAGCCTCCTAAGGTATGGTGCTCTGACATGACCAGAAAGCTTACCCCTGCCTTTGAACCCTGTGTTGAGGATATGACGTGAGCTGCTCCTCTGTGCTCATCCCTCTGCACTGTGAGGTGGCAGGTGGGTGAGGAAATGGCTGCTGCTTGTGTTGCTGCTCATCTTGTTTCAATCTAAGGTGCAAGGTAGAGCTGTGTAAGTGTCTCCTATACTGAACTGATGTTTGACTGTGGAAAGTGAAGATTCCAAAGTAATAGAAATGATCAATGTAATGGAAAATGTATCTAAAGCAGTGGAAGTACATTCAGAATAAGTCATGTGAGCAAAAGCCTTTCATTAAGGCAAGGAAGCAAGTCTGAAGTCTCAGTACTAAAGGGTTTTTTGCCTGTCACTTGTTCAGCCTTCTCAAATCCAGCTATCCTCTCACCTTGATTTCATTGGCAAATTCCATGAAGCCCAGGAAACCTGTGCGCATACAAATAAAGTTGAAATATATAGTTAAAGCAGCTGTTAATGACTTCTTTAAATATTATAATTAGAAACCCTCCTCTCCCATGAAGGTTTGCTATGTACAATTACATTGAAATTAATAGCGGACGTCAATGGGTTGCTACCATGCAATGCCAATTCCTGCTGTTTTTACCAGCCACCAGCTCCCAAACCCATTCACTTTTTCAGATTAGAATGCCCCTTCTAACTCATATAAAGGTCCCCTTTCAAGTTAATTCCTTAATTTATGATTTACAGCCCTGATTTTTGAAGTTGATTTTCTAATTTTAATATTAGCACTATTTTTGCCAATGGTGATCTTTTACTAAATTAAACACTGTACAAAAATAAATCACAAGGCTTAGACTATCTTTACCTCATGCCTCAAAACTTCCAACAGCTCCTTGTTTTGGTCTGTTTACATAGTCTAGAATTGAGTCAGGAATTTCCAACGTTCATTTAGAAAAGTATTTGTCATGTCACCTGTCAGTTCATGTGGAAGTAACTCCACCTCATAATAATACTCACATAATTTGTTGAATAAATCACAGAAAATGTGAAAAGCCACATGTATAAAATAGCAAGATTCAGGATTTTAGTTCTAAACACAAACTGGGGGTAAAATCCAACTTCAATAGGATTGGCTGTCTGTTATACACCCTGACCAATTATCTTCCCCATCAACTTCAATGGGTCGTATAACAAACCTCCAGGCGTTTTGAATCCCACTAAAGTTGAGTTTGACCCTATGACATTTTGATGTTCCCAGCAACATATTTTACGGCTTTCTGAAATACTCTACAGCGGAAGTACGGATTTTATCCAAACAGCTGCTAATATATCCCATAATAAACATTACCTATGGGCAAACAAATATATGAAAAAGTAAAATATCTACTGGTCCATCCAGTATGCCCCACACAATTGTAATGCCTTATACATCTCAAGACATATACTCTCTCACTCAGCATATCCTTTACTATATCATCAGGCCAGGGAACCAACCCTGATTCAATGAGGATTGTAGGAGTGCATGCCTGGAGCAGCACTAGGTATACCTAAAAATGAAATGCCAACCTGGTGAAGCTATAACACAGGGCTACATGCATGGTGGACAGCAGAAGCTACATGCTATAAAAAGAGCTAAGTGATCCCACAAACAATGGATCAAATCAAAGCTCTGCAGTTCTGCCATATCTAGTCTTGAATGGTGGTGGTCAATTAAACAAATAATGAGAGGAGACAGCTTCACAAATACCCCCATCCTCAATGATTGTGAAGCCCAGCGCAAAAGACATGGTTGAAGCATTTGCAACCATTTTCAGCTATGTGTCGAGTGAATGATCCACTTCAGCCTCCTCCTGAGATTCCCAGTATCACCGTTGCCAGTCTTCAGCCAATTTAAGTCACTTCATGTAATATCAAAAAGCAGATGAAGAGACACTGGATACAACAAAGGCTATGGCTCCTGACAACATCCCAGCTGTATTGTTGAAGTCTTGTGCTCCAGAACTATCCATGCCTCCAGCAAAGTTGTTCCAGTACAGCTACAACACTGGTATGTACCAGACAAAGTGGAAAATTGCTAAGTATGTCCTGTCCACAAAAAGCAGGACAAAGTTAATCCAAACAATTACCACCACATCAGTTGATTCTTGATCACAAGAGAAGTGACCGTCTATGTCAGCAATAGTGCTATCAAGCAATATCAATAATGACCTGCTATCAATGCTCAGTTTGGATTTTACTAGGGTCACTCGGCTCCTGACCTCAGTACAGCCTTGGTCCAAACATGGTCGAAAGAGATAAATTCCAGAGGTGAGGTGAGAGTGACTTCCCTTGACATTAAGGCAGCATTTGACCAATTGTGGTATCAAGGAGCCCTAGTAAAATTGAAGTCAAGTCAAGGAGAATCAGGGTGAAAATTGACCACTGGTTGAAGTCATACATGGCAAAAAGCTGGAAGGTGGGACCAATAATTGCTCAGGACATCACTGCAGGAGTTTCTCAAGGTGATATCCTCGGCCCAACCATCTTAAGCTGCTTGATCAATGGCCTTGCTTCCAACATAAGGTCAGAAGTGTGGATGTTCACTGATGATTGCACAATGTCCATTTCAGCACTCAATACTGAAACAGTCCCTATCCAATTTCAATAAAACCACTGATAAGTGGCATTTGACATTCATGCCACACAAGTGCCAGGCAATGACCATCTCCAACAAAAGAGAATTTAACTTCTTCACATTCAATGACATTACCATCTCTGAATTCCCAATCCCATCTCCTGGGGGGTCACCATCGACCAGAAATTTAACTGGGCCAAGCATATAAATACTGTGGCTACAAGAGCAAGTCAAAGGCTGGGAATTCTGCAGTGAGTAACTCACCTCTTGACTTGCCAACGGCTGTTCATCATCTACAAGGTATAAGTCAGGAGGGTGATGGAATATTCTCCATTTGCCTGGATGAGTTCAACTCCAGCAACACTCAAGAAGCTCAACACCATACAGGACAAAGCATCCCACTTGATTGGCACCCCATCTACTGCCTCAATATTCACTCCCTCCACTGCCAGCGTACAGTTGCAGCATTATGTAACAACTGAAAAGTGCATTGTAAAAACTCACCAGGGTTTTTTTGTCAGCATCTTCCAAATCTGTGACCTCTACCACCTAGAATAACAAGGACAGCTGATGCTTAGGAACACCACCACCTACAATTTCCCCTCCAAGGAATGCACCATCCTGACTTGAAACTGTAATACGATTCCCTTATCATCACTGGGTCAAAATCCTGGCACCTTCTTCCCAAAAGCATGGTTGATTCACCTAAACCAGTTGGAATGCAGCCATTCAAGAAGGCGGCTCACCACCATATTCTCAATGGTGATTAGCAATGGGCAATAAATGCTGGCCTCTCTAGCAAAGCTCACACCTCATGAATGAATTAAACTAAACTCCTCATCCTCCCAGGTGCAACATCCTGCAAGAGGCATAAAACCAGAGAAAAAGTCAGGGAAAATAATAAATAGAAAATTCTCTCCAACACTCTTTAGTGATCAAAACTGGTCCAGAGTTCACATGGGCACTGACTGATGTAATATGTTACTTACATCATGCACATAATGATGTCTGCTACAGCAGGCCCAGTTCTCACCTGAAGAAACTGAATTAGCAGTCAAGGCCTGAAATAGCAACTTGTTCCACAGGTTCACTATTCTCTGGGAAAAGAAGATCTGCCAAACATCCAACCTAGTTCTGACCCTACGTAACTTTATAAACATGACCCCTGGTTCTCCCTAACCTATTCTGTTTAAATAATTGGTTGACATAAACAATATCCAGTCCCTTCACTATTTATAAATCTCATTCAAATTATCTCCAAGTCTACATTTTTAGAAAGTATAAAGATCCTACTTATTGAACCTATCTTGGTAACTAATGTGTTTTAAGCCTAATAAAATATGTTTTATTTCAATAGCTCTCGATATTAGATATACTTCCATTGTAATATATGGGAATTGAATCATAGAAGATTACTATTGGTGATCCCAGTAAATAGCATTTAACACAGTCATTTGGCATTTGCTTGCTACTTGAATACAGGAATTAAATTGTTTGTTTATTATAAATGGGTTAACACATCCTCTGAAATCACAGATGGAAGAATTTATTCTAAGCGCACCAAAATCACTAATTTTTTGGCTAGGGAAATTTAATGAGATCATACTACTGATAGTCTCTGAGATACTAAAAATATTTTTAAAAAAACATGTTTCCTATATGGTACTGTTTTGCTAAAATTAGCTAACAAAGAAAAATACACCCCATATGATGTGAACATCTCTGGTTCTAAATACTTTATCATAGGAAAATTGGATTCCTTAACAGGGACATTTTATATCTCATTTATACTTAATAGCCTTGTTTGTTGGGCACCTGCTGGAAATGATATTGTCTCATTTATTTCTTAGATATGTGCTTCCCATTAGCTGCTTTATACTCTTTCTAGATTAAATCGATTGCAAATCAGTGAGTGGCAGGGAAATTTTTTCCTATTATAAATATTTTCCCATTAACTAACATTAACTAGAGGGTGGACTTTACTGACGTTTTCCCCTGGGAAATGTCCAGTTGGCATAGGACAAAAGTCAGGAAAATAGCACTGAAAACTTGATTGTTGGACAGCCAGGAGCCAAAAGGAGGTTTTTGGAATATAACATTGCTTTTAAAAACACACCCCTACCTCCACCGCAGCCCCCACCATCCCTGTCCCTACCAACCAACCTCACCATCATCTCTATACCAAAGATCATCAGATGAAATTGGGACCTTTGTCCTGCTGGTTTCCATTAGCAACTGTTAGATCCTGATAGTCAAGGCCAGCTATTAAGCTGCAGGTATAAGAGTTCAGATTTACAGCTACCTTGCTTTCCTGGCCCTACAATGATAGACCCTGCTGGTCTCAGGCCTGTGCTGAATATACCGTTTGGGCCATACAAGCACCTGAAGGCAGAAAACCGCTGAGCCTGGTCAAGTATAGTATAAAATGGGTGCACTACCAGTCTAACACCAGGGTAGATGGGGAAAAGGGAAATATGTGCTTATATGCCAATCTAGATAACTCAAAATGGAATTGGAAGAATAGAGTTTACAGCCTCAAAGCTTCATGCATCAACTGTTCCTTATTGTGTGTGGCCTTTTTTTAGCATATGTCATTTGTAAAATGGTTCTATAAATCTGTTTCATCTTAATCCCTGGAGTGTAGAACCATTTACTTACTGGTGCAATTTTACAACTGCAGGAGCTTTTAACACTCATATATATATATATATATATATGAGAGTTTTAACACAACTGTTCAAGTTGACCAGATAAGTGCTTCCCTTTACTTCATTCCTTTAGAATTATCTGAACGTTCAGCTTTATGGCTTAGACAGACTTTGGGGATAAGAGACAAAACCGGTCAAGCAAAACCATTTAGGAGAATATATCTACCTGCTCCTGTATTAAGGCTGTCTAACACTTTAAGTGGAATGTGAACATATATGAAATATTATTTCAATACACATTCACAGCAGTATGAGATCACATTGTTGCGGCAAGATGAACTAATAGTGTACAGTTACTTTTGTTTCTAAAGCACACCATCTGGCTAATGCCACAATCTTCTCCATTTAAATCCAAGGATTAACTGGAGCATTTATAGGTATATTAAAAAATAAAACATGTACTGAAAGAGATTAATGGGAGTTACCATGGTACCTGAAGTTTAATTCATCTATGAAGTAAGCGAAAGTTAAGGCTTTCACAAGGTGTAATCCATAGTACAAAGGACATGTTTATGACAGAGCATTAAGGAGGAGATGTGCATGTACCACATTGACAGATAGTGCAGCATGTTCATTTGTGAGCTTCTGTAGACCACAACTGACATGTGCCCTGGTCACTCTTCAGATGGAAGAACAAATAAAGTGAATGTTGAGAAGTTTGGTAAGTGTTCATTTGAATCAGAATCCATTTAGTGGCTCTGCAGCTGATTTAACCTCTAACTATCCTTGCCAGAACATCAAGGAAAGCCAGACTTAATTGACCAATTTGATAGGATTGTTTGAAAAAGTTAAAAACAAAAAACTGCGGATGCTGGAAATCCAAAACAAAAATAGAATTACCTGGAAAAACTCAGCAGGTCTGGCAGCATCGGCGGAGAAGAACAAAGTTGACGTTTCGAGTCCTCATGACCTTTCAACAGAACTAAGTAAAAACAGAAGAGGGGTGAAATTTAATATAGGCTGGTTTAAGGTGGGTGGGGGGGGGGTGCAGAGAAGTGGGGAGACTGGTGGTTGTAGGGACAAGCAAGCAGTGATAGGAGCAGATAATCAAAAGATGTCACAGACAAAAGAAAAAAGAGGTATTGAAGGTGGTGATATTTTCTAAAAGAATGTGCTAATTAAGAATGGATGGCAGGACACGCAAGGTACAGCTCTAGTGGGGGTGGGGTGAAGTATGACTAAAAGGGCATAAAGGTATAGATTTTAAAATAATGGAGATAGGTGGGAAAAGAAAAATCTATATAAATTATTGGAAAGAACAAAAGGGAGGGGGAAGAAACGGAAAGGGAGAACAGCTGGAAGTAGTGTACCCCAGCAGGAGTTAAAGTACTTGCTCCAATTTTATTCTTGGTACTTACACATGACTTGGACTTGAGTATAGTGAGCATAATCACAAAATTTGCAGATGTTACAAAAGTAGGGAGTTTGGAAAACAGCAGGGAAAACTGTAAACAATTTCTGGAAGAGGCATATAGATTAGTACTAGGCCTATGGAACAGGATCATCTGGTCCTCAGGCTGGAACTTCTCATGTACAAATCTGACAGCTTGTAATCTCTTTCCCTACCCCAAATCCCAAATCCTAAACTTAATTTGTAGTCTCCATGGAAAGCCTTTGTCCAATAATCTCTTGTTTAAGACCAGTTATAAGGGTCTCTTACTTCACTGCTGGGCCTCTGGAGAGGAGGGCATGAGTAAAGATGCAAGCCTTCAGCCTTGATGTTGGATCCAATGCCCTTGGTTTGTAGGGGCTAAAGGATTCGGGTTGCACGCTTGTTTCCGGGTGACCGAGTTGGTACGGAGACAGAGAACATCCGGAGATTGTTGTTAGAATAAACACATGCTGTTAATTTACAATCTAAACTCTGCAGCTACACTTGTGTGCTCACAACATAAAACTCTGTCTTCAGTCATCAGTGACTAACTCAAGACTCTCCCACATAGATATAGCCCACGCTACTCTGCTATTGGATATTGAGGTCATGTGACCTTACATTACAATATTAAAGGTATATTACATATCAGATTGTTACATTCCTTCCCCTTTACTGAAAAATACATTTTACAAATTTTTAATCTATCAATTTATTTACACAGATCAATTATTTACAAAGCCAGTCTCTCTGGTGGTCTCTTTATGCCTGTAGAACATCTAAGCTCTACAGCTTCTGAAGTTTGCTTTGGAATCTCCCTTACTGAAGTTGCCTGAGCTTTTGGTTCTACAGCAGGTACCTGTAAATATATTTCTTCGACACCTTCAGGTACAGTCGGCCCTTCAAAAACATTTGTACTTGGCAGAGTTCTTTCAACAGGAGGTGTTGATTCAATCTCGAGCACTGGTGGAATTACTTATGGATATTTGGCTTCTCCACTTCGTATGTGATCCACGTGTCTCCTACTACTCGATCTCTGACTTTCACGTGGTAGGAAAGAGGTCCCATTATGGTACTTATTTCACCGAACAACCATGCCAGTCCTTCTCTAAAATTTTTCACAAATGCCTTCTCTCCTACATTTAATGTTTTGTCCCAACTGAGACAATCATGTCCCATTTTCTGACTTTCTTGCCTTATTACTACCTTCTCCCCTAAGTTTGGCGTGATTAGGCTCAGTCTCGACCAGAGACGAGACTTCATCAACAATTCTGCAGGTGTGACACCTGCTGTCGCAGATGGATAAGGTAGTCAGGAAGGCATATGGCATGCTTGCCTTCATCGGCAGGGGTATTGAGTATAAAAGCTGGGAAGTCATGCTGCAGCTGTATAGAACCTTGGTTAGGCCACACTTGGAATATTGCATGCAATTCTGGTCGCCACATTACCAGAAGGATATGGAGGCATTGGAGAGGGTGCAGAGGAGGTTTACCAGGATGCTGCCTGGTCTGGAGGTTATTAGGTATGAGGAGAAGTTGGAGAAACTCGGATTGTTCTCATTAAGGTGATGGAGATTGAGGGGCGACTTGATAGAAGTTTACAAAATTATGAATGGCATGGACAGAGTAGATAATCAGAAGCTTTCTCCCAGGGTGGAAGAGTCAATTACTGGGGGACATAGATTTAAGGTGAGAGGAGAAAACTTTAGAGGAGATGTGCGGAGCAAGTTTTTTACGCAGAGGGTAGTGAGTGTCTGGAATTCGCTGCCAGAGGAGGTGGTGGAAGCAGGTACGATTAGTGGTGTTTAAGAGGCAGCTTGACAAATACATGAATAGGATGGGAATAGAGGGACATGGACCCCGGAAGTGCAAAATGTTTTAGTTTGACAGTAAATATGATCAGTGCAGGCTTGGTAGGCCGAAGGGCCTGTTCCTGTGCTGTACTTTTCTTTGTTCTTTCTTTCTTTCTTTGTTCTGTCGAATGAGGGGTGGTTCTATAATGGAAAGGAATCGTGCTTATTTAGTTGCTATCGAGTCTCCAGGTAATTTCTTCGTACCAGATGTGAACGTCTAAACTGCTCTCTTGGCGAGTCCATTCGAAGAAGGTGGAATGGAGATGTTTTCACATGAATAATACCATTGAAGCTTATAAATTGGTTAAATTCAACACTTGTGAATACTGTTCCATTATCTGATACTAGCACTTCAGGTAATCCATTTATGGCCAAGCTTTGTCATAGGTTGTCTATTGTCACAGAAGATGTAGGTGACCTCACTTTGTATATATCCATCCATTTTGAATGAGAGTCTATGATAAGGAAAAACATTGTTCCCATAAAGAATCCCACATAGTTGATGTGTACTTGTACCCATGGCCTTTCTGACCACTCCCACTGCTGCAGGTAATCTTTGTACTTGTTGACACTGCATACAGCTTTTCACCAAGTTTTCTATTTCTTCTATTTCTTCATCCATTCCCGACCACAACACATGGCTACGTACTATTGCCTTCATTTTCGAATTTCCAGGATGTGCACTGTGAAGTTCAGATAACAATGGCTTTTGTCCTTTTGGAGGAATGATCCCTCGAGCTCCCTGCAGTAAAACACCTTTTTGGCAGGTTATCCCGTATCGCCTCTGGAAATACTGTTTCATTTCATCAGACTCTTGTATTTGCGACCAACCATAAAAAACTTGATTTTCACTTTAGATAAGACTGTATCTTGGTTCAGCCAATCTTTAATTTGTTCTGCACATATCAGTGATGAGTCCAGGGAGTTCAACAACAAGACAAATTCCTAAGGAATTGGAACATCCTTGTCTTTTACTTGCAATGGTAAACAATTGAGCACATCTGCATTTGCAATTTGCCTTCCAGGCCTATGAATAAAAATACACTCATATGCTGCCAAGATCAATGCCCATCTTTGTACTGTTGTTGAGGCTATAGGAGGTATAGCCTTGTCTTCACAGAATAGCCCTAATAATGTCTTACGGTCCATTACAATATTAAAATGATGACCATGTATATATTGATGAAACTTCCTAACACCGAAAATGAATGCTAGGCCTTCTTTTTCAATTTGTGAGTACTTTTCCTCTGCAGTACTAAGTGTTCTCGACATATATCCTATAGGTCATTCTGATCCATCATCCATTCGATGGGAAAGCACTGCTTCCACTCCATAAGGTGATGTGTCGCACCTTAATATCAACTCTTTGGATCAAAATGTACTAGCAGTGTAGAAGATTGTAGCACCTGTCTCACTTTCTTGAAAGTTTCTTCTTGTGGTGTTTGTCATGACCATCTCTGGTTTTTCTTAGGAAGTAATAAAGTGGCACAAGTTCTGTCAACAAATTAGGCAAGAAACATCCACAGTACTTGATCAGCCCCAAGAATGATTTTGGTTCACATGTATTCCTTGGAGCTGGGGCTTCTTTAATGGCTTTCACTTTTTCTTTAACTAGATGTAGGCCTTGTGAATCTACCTTGTGGCCTAGCTAAGTTACCTCTTTTGCCTGGAATGTGCATTTTTCCTTTTTCAATCTCATTGCAGCCTGCAAAAAACGTTTCAGAACTTCTTCCATGTTCATCAAATGTTCCTTTTCAGTGAGTCCAGTCACTAGAATATCATCCAAATAAACTAAAACATGGGGCAATCTCTATAGTAAACTTTCCATGGTTCTTTGAAATATGGCGCAAGCAGAAGATACGCCGAAAGGTAAACAGGTATATTGGCACAATCCCTTACATATATTTATGGTGACCAACTTCTGGGATTCCTTCTCTAATTCCAATTGTTGGGAGGCATGACTCATATTTAACTTTGTGCAGGCCTTTCCACCTGCCAGTTTAGCGTTTAAGTCTCCATTTTTAGGTATGGAGTGTCTAACCATTGTGCCACTTTATTGACTGTTAATTTATAGCCCCCACATATTTGAACGCTTTGATCAGATTTGAGAACAGGTACAATTGGTACTGCCCACTCTGAAAACTACACTGTTTGTATCATTCCCATTTTTTCTAATCTGTCCAGTTTGGCATCTACCTTATCCCGCATTGCATAAGGTACTGGTCTTGCCTGCATGAATCTTGGTGTTGCCTTTGGATCTTCATGAATGTTTGCTTGTAGCCCTTCAAGTTTTCCAAGTTCTTCCTTGAAAACTGAGGCATCTTTTTGTAGTAGTACTGATAACCCATTAGTTCACAGTTGGAAGATTTCAGTCTGTTCCAATTTAATTTCTTTCAGTCAGCTTCGTTCCAAGGAGACTAGGTCCCACACCTGCTAATAACACCAAGGGTAATCTCACTGTTTGACCTTCAGAGTTTACTGTGACTTTACATATGCCCTTGAATTGTATGTCTTCTCCCATATAAGTTTTTAATTTTTCATCAGTTTCTTCTAAATCCATGATTCAGGTATTTCAATGTATGCTCACAATGGCTGCTCTGGTATCCACTTCCATTCCGAGAGGCTTCACATTCACTCTCACGGTGACCTGGATAGGCTCCGTTCTTCCTATCTTTAAATTATACAGCGAATAGATATCAGCATCTATTACTTCAGGCTTTTAAACACTGTTTATCACATTGAGTTTTTGCTTTTATCTGAGGTGTCCATTTCAATGACAGAAGAAACATTCAATCTTTTTAAACTATTTTTCAGTACAGGGTTGTCTGCTTCCACCTCTGTTACTATTATGTCATGTTTTTGCTGCTAAGTTTTCCCTTTTAATCTGTCTGCTGGCAGTGGCTGTTTCCTGCTTCGGAACAAAGCTCCGCACTTTTGCGCTCTTTTTGGTTGAGTCTCCCTGCCCAACATGGAGAACAGTGCCATTTTGCACTCCTCGAATGGCTTCTGAGTCTTGTACTGCACCTTCCATTGCAAAAGTGATATCCAATGCCTTATGAAAATTTAGATTTGTTTCAGCCAACAATCTCTTCTGAATCGCATTTTTGTTTATACCGCACACCAAATGATCTCTAAGCAAATCATTAATAGAAGCACCAAACTCGCAATATTCAGTTAAGTGTTTCAGACTTATCACATAACAAGTGACTGTCTCCCCCACAGTTATATTTCTTGTGTTAAAGTTAAATCATTGCATCGTCACCTATGGCTTGAGCTGGCAATGGTTCTTTACGAAGTTCACTAAATCATCAAAACCTTTTGAGTCTGGGGCACTGGATGCCAACAGATTGCAAATTAGTCCATGTGTCTTACTCCCACACGTGGACAGAAGGATCGTACACTTCTTCTCCTCCCCCGCAATGTCGTTCACCTGGAAGAAGAACGCAAAATGTTCGATATATTGGATCGAAAGTGTCCACTCATCCAAATTGCGACATGCTCTGAGGGGGTCACTTCAACATTCAGAAGGAAATTTTCTTTTACTTATGGCTACCATGTGAGGTACGGCCTGATTTCAGTTCTTCTGGATTCCTTCGTTTTTCTTCGTTTTTTTACCTTTTTTCTGTGGGTTTTCGTGCTTTTACTCTCATTGCCAGTTTGTTGGATCTAGTGCTCTTGGTTTGTTGGGGCTAAAGGATCCGGGCTGCATGCTTGTTTCAGGGTGACCGAGTTGGTACAAAGACAGAGAACATCCGGAGATCGTTGTTGGAATAAACACATGCTGTTCATTTAGAAACTAAACTCTGCAGCTACAGTCGTGTGCTCACAACATAAAACTCTGTCTTCACTCATCAGTGACTAACTCATGCTCTCCCACATAGAGGTGCCCCGCGCTACTCTTTTAAAATGGGATTTTGAGGTCATGTGACCTTACCTTACAATACTTGTCTTAAAGGTATGTTACATATCAGATTACTACACTTGCTAATATGTTGGTTTGACTAATCTGGTTGGTAGCTGTCTAGTCTCTGGGGCAGAAAATTTCAAGACATTATCATAACACTTGTATTGAGGGAGTACTCCGTTAACAGGGATGTTGTGTTTCAGATGAGCCAATAAACAGACATCATGTTGTTTACACAGATGTAAAAGATCCTATGGCACCATTTGAAGAGCAGGGGCATTCTCCTGGTTTCCTTGCCAACATTTTGTTCCTCAACCAACACCACCTAACATATTAACTAGTTCACTTATCTCATTCCCTCTTTATGGACTTTGAGCCATGCAAATCTCTTGTAGTGCACTTCACAGACGCTGCTTCTGTTCTTCGAACAGAGCAGGAGAAGAGGAAAATTTGTCCTTCTACTTGAATAATATTCATGCTTTAATAATCATAAATGTTTGTGGGATAATGGCCACAGGTATTCCCATATTTTATTAAAAGCAAAAAACTGCAGATGCTGGAAATCCAAAACAAAAACAAAAATAAAAATACCTGGAAAAACTCAGCAGGTCTGACAACATCTGTGGAGAGGAACACAATTAACTCTTCGAGTCCGTATGCTTCTTCAACAGAACTAAGGAAAAATAGAAGAGAGGTGAAATATAAACTGGTTTAAGGGGGGGTTGGGACAAGTAGAGCTGGATAGAGGGCCAGTGGTAGGTGGAGATTGCCAAAAGATGTCATAGACAAAAGGACAAAGAGGTGTTGACGGTGGTGATATTAGCTAAGAAATGTGCTAATAGGTGACATTAAGGGTAGAAAGCAGGATGAGCAAGGTACAGATAGCCCTAGAGGGGGTGGGGAGGGGGGAAGGGATCGAAATAGGCTAAAAAGTAGAGATAAAACAATGGATGGAAATACATTTAAAAACAATGGAAATAGGTGGGAAAAGAAAAATCCATGTAAATTATTGGAAAAAAGGGGGATCGGAAAGGGGGTGGGGATGGAGGAGAGAGATCATGATCTAAAATTGTTGAACTCAATATTCAGTCCAGAAGGCTGTAAAGTGCCTAGTCGGAAGATGAGGTGCTGTTCGGCCAGTTTGCGTTGAGCTTCACTGGAACATTGCAGCAGAACAAGGACAGACATGTGGGCATGAGAGCAGGGTGGAGTGCTGAAATGGCAAGCGACAGGGAGGTCTGGGTCATGCTTGTGGACAGACCGAAGGTGTTCTGCAAAGCAGTCACCCAGTCTGTGTTTGGCCTCTCCAATGTAGAGGAGACCACATTGGGAGCAACGAATGCAGTAGACTAACTTGAGAGAAGTGTGCAAGTGAAATGCTGCTTCACTTGAAAGGAGTGTTTGGGCCCTTGGACGGTGAGGAGAGGGGAAGTAAAGGGGCAGGTGTTGCACCTTCTGCGGCTGCATGGGAAGTTGCAGTGGGAGGGGGTTGAGGTGTAGGGGGTGATGGAGGAGTGGACCAGGGTGTCCCTGAGGGAACAATCCCTGCGGAATGCCGCCAGGGGAGTGAAGAGAAGATGTGTTTGGTGGTGACATCATGCTGGAGTTGGCAGAAATGGCAGAGGATGATGCTTTGAACGAGGAGGCTGGTGGGGTGATAAGTGAGGACAAGGGGGACCCTATTATGGTTCTGGGAGGGAGAGGAAGGTATGAGGGCACATGTGCAGGAGATGGGCTGGACACGGTTGAGGGCCCTGTCAGCAACCATGGGTGGTTAAGGAAGAAGGAAGACATGTCAGAGGAACTGTTTCTGAAAGTGGCATCACCAGAACAGATGCGACAGAGGTGAAGGAACTGAGAGAATGGGATGGAGTCCTTACAGGAAGCGGGGTGTGAGGAGCTGTAGTCAAGGTAGCTGTGGGAGTCAGTAGGCTTGTGATGAATATTGGTGGACAGTCTATCACCAGAAATTGAGACAGAGAGGTCAAGAAAGGGAAGGGAAGAGTCAGAGATGGACCATGTGAAAATGATGGAGGGGTGGAAATTGGAAGCAAAATTAATAAAATTTTCCAGGTCCAGATGAGAGCATGAAGCGGCACCGAAGCAGTCATTGATGTACCGGAGAAAGAGTTGTGGGAGGGGGCCGGAGTAGGACTGGAACAAGGAATGTTCCACATACCCCATAAAGCGACAGGCATAACTGGGGCCCATGCGGGTACCCAGTTGCCTGCCACTTGTATTAATAGAACTGGACGATAGCAAGGGAGCAACATTCTATAAGCTTAGTTTCCTAGAAATTTGTGTTGATTGCAGCAATAAACAAATAGTCAGCAAAACTTATGAAACTGATTATTTGTAGTAATTCAAATAGACAGGTAACATAAAGGGTGTGAGGAATAAAACACCATTTCAAAAATGTTTCCCCGTTAAAAAGCATATTTAATCTAAAACGTTTTTCAAGACAGAAAGTGCTGGAATTACTCAGCAGATTTGGCAGCAGTAGGGAGAGAAACATATGGCCAGCACTCTCCAGTCCCAACACCACCACCTGAAATGGTGGTCACCTGGGAACTGCAGCCAGTCCTCCATGAGGATTGACACTAAAGGCCCGACACCGAGGTAAGTGGGGCAGTTTCACCGGGGCCAATCAGACAGTCATCGGCAAAGAGGTGAGGTGTCGCAATCGGGTGGTCGGGGTGGGGGGATCAAGTGGAGGCAGGGGTCATCATTGTGGGTGTCCCTCCATTGGCCAGAGTGCCTGAGGTGGATGCACCCCCCAACTCACTGTCAGCCGCAAGGATTTAACTGGCAGCCTCGCCACATGGTGTGGGAACCCCCACCACTGGTAAAATACCAGCAGCGGCAGGAGGAGATCCTTCATTGGCCATTAATTAGCCACTGAAGGGCCTCAATTGGCCCATGAGTGGGCAGACTGCCCAACATCTGCCCTGTTACTGGTAAAATTCCAGCACAGGTGAGTAGGTAACAAGCATGAAGCCACCCATCGTGCCACCTGGCCTTGCCCCTCCCCACCCATCAACCTTCCAGTCTGCTGGTGCTGGGGAGGGCACACAAAATTCTGGCTAACTTTTCAGGTTGGTGACCCTTCATCAGTTCCAGTCGCCATCTGTTAACCTCACTGTAAATATTTCAAGAATATTTTCTCTTATGTGTACTCCCAATGAAAACATGAAGCCTTTCTTTTAGAAAGCATTTATGATTTGATTTAACTGTCACCAATATATAGGAGCTACGGTAAAACATTCCTATTGTTGGACTAGTGTGGAGATAGCTATACTTACATAGAAAATAATTGATGCTGACTCAGGGTACAGGAAGTGCAAAAATTATTGATTTTCCAGCACTGGCATTTCTAGCAACAAACTAACAAATTCTTAATGTTATCAACACCTATGTAAATGTGTTCTCAGATCCAATTATCTTTGGAACTCAGTTGCAGAAAAATCTCAAAAGGTTGGTGCAGAAACAGAGGTTAGAAATTAGAATGCAATGTTAATTTTTTAAATTATTCATTCATGGAATGTGGGCATCACCAGCCAGGTCAGCATTTATTACCCAATCCTAGCTCCCCTATTTCAGGGGGCATTTAAGAGTCAACCACATTGCTGTGGGTCTGGAGTCACATGGTAAGGACAGCAGATTTCCTTCCATAAAGGACATTAATGAAGCAGATGGGCTTTTACAATTGATTAATAATCATCAAACCTTGAATTCCAGATTTTTACTTAATTCAAATTCCACCACCTGCTGTGACAGGATTTGAACCCAGGTCCCCAGAGGATTACCCTAGGTTGCTGGATTACTAATCCAGTGACATTGCCATTACACCATCACCTCCCCCTAATAAATGCACACCTAATACTGTATTTGAACAGAGGCATTAACAGGTCATGTGACATTAACAGGTCATATAAGATTCGAAGTGGGAGTGAAAGGGTAGATGCTGAGAGGATGTTTCCCCTTCTGGGAGTCTAGAACTGGGGACAGTTTCAAAATAAGGGGTCTCCCATTTAAGGAGGAATTTCTTTGGAATTCTCTTCTTCATAGTCGATGCTGGGTCAAGGCTGAGTTTGACAGATTTTTGATCGACAAAGGAGTTTGTAAATGAAGGCAAGAAAGTGGAGTGAAGTGATCTTATTGAATGGCAGAGCAGCTTCCTGTCGTTTTTATGCATTCATGGGATGTGGGTGTCACTGGCTAGGCCAGCATTTATTGCCTAGTGGCCCTTGCACATTTAAGAATCAACCATATGGATATGGGTCTCCAAAGGTCATAGTGAACCAGATGACTTTAATGACAATTGTCATCAGACTTTTTAATTCCAAATTTTTATCAAATTCAAATTTCACCATCTGCCATGGTAAGATTTGAACCCAGGCTCCCTAGAGCTTTACACTCAGTCTCTAGAATTTGAGTCTAGTGACAATGCCACTATGCTATCACCTCCCCACTAACTCTTATGCTCTTATGTTAAACAATGAACTCTAATATTGCATTAAGTAATTTCCAGGTTACAATCAACACATGAACCGATTGCATTAAGACAAACAAACCGATTACTCCAAAAAGGTAAAGCTTTCTTCATCAGACATCAGCAAATTCACTTCAAATAAATTAGGCTTGTTGTTAGGTTTGAAAAATATTCAGGCAAGGGAAGGTGTAAGACAATTCAAACATGTTGAATGCACTTGACATGCTTTGGACAAAATGTGTTTCTTCATGTAAGATGATAAAAGCTGTTCATGTTTTAAGTACACAGCAGCACTTAAGATCAAAAGGGAAGTCTTTCTTAACATCTGGTTAAAAGTAAATTAAAAATCTGGAATTAAAAGTCTAATGATGACCATGAAACCATTGTCAATTGTTGTAAAAACCCATCTGGTTCACTAATGTCCTTTAAGGAAGGAAATCTGCCATCCTCACCTAGTCTGGCCTCCATGTGACTCCAGACCCAGAGCAATGTGGTTGGCTCTTAAATGCCCTCTGAACAAGGGTAATTAGGGATGGGCAATAATGCTGGCCTAGCCAGCAATGCCCATATCCCACGAATGAATATTTTTAAATTTGGTATTATTTTGTTATTGGGCAATGGAAAGGACTTGATTAACAATTTATTTGGCAGAATACCAGATTCTAACAAATCTGTTGAGGACACTAACCTTTGTAACATGTGGTAGATTAACCTTCACACCTTCTTTCTCAACAACATATCAATGCCACTCTCCATTACGTGGAGGCAACACCGTTGAAGTTCTAAGGAATCATCAAACCAAGCTCACAACTGAAGTAAGGCTAAAATGTAATGGATACTTATCTTTTTAGTGGCAGTCTGAACCTTCCATTTCCAGTATAGTGCTGTCTAGTGCCCATCGTTATTGTGGAACTCCTCATCAATCAGCAGCATATGATCCCATCTCAGATGGCAGTCTCAACAAACAAAGAACTGCCTGGAATATATGTTTACTAACTAGAATTGAGTTCTCAAAGAGTCATAGAGTTATACAGCACGGAAACAGGCCCTTTGACCCATCATGTCCGTGCCGGCCATCAAGCACTTATCTATTCTAATAATATTTTTTTCTGTATATACTGGTCTGATTTTATTTCTCCCCTGCCTTCCTCACCTGAGCACATTGGCTGCTTTCTGGGATTATTGGGCACTCATGAGCTTTGAGCATCTTGCCCAGATGCCAAATTTCAGTTTCACCTCAAAACTGCTTGACCAAAATCATATTTCTCTAATGCAACTAAAGCCACCTGTGGCCTTGTCAAAGCGATTAGTGAGGGCTTTAGGATATCACTTGCTGCTGGTTGCTTTTGTAAACAGGACAGCTTCATCTCACTTCAAAGCTGCATTCAGAGAATTTAGAGGGTTCGGTTCAGGACTCAGTGTTGTTTTCCAGGCCCCCGGAGAATTCACACTGCATGGGGTCTTCCAGGTATCGGACAGCCTTCCCTTACCCTGGTAATGGAGATTGTGTACTCCGCTGGAGGCACCTCCTCTGGGGCAGGAAGAGGGGCAGAAGGGAGAGGAAGCCAGGAGTCCCTATTCAGCTTCCAGGGGTGCAAGGAGGCAAGATACCGACACAAGGGGCGCAGGGCCAGCGGGTAGTCCAAGGCAGAAGGGGCCACAGAAGATGCCACTATCCTGCTGCCAGGGTTTACAGGCGGCGATGCAGCTATCTCAATAAGTCTGAGGTGCAATACTGAAGGAGGTTCCATCTCTCAAGGGACACAGTGACCTCCATCTGTCAGAGGATCGGCCCTGAGATCAGCTCTGACTGTGTGGGTGGATATCCCATGCCAGTGGCAGCTGAAAGTTATAGTGGCCCTCAACTTCTATGCCTCCGGCTCTTTCCAGGGGTCAGTGGGGGATCTGTGTGGAGTTTCACAATCAGCTGTCCACAGTTGCATCAAACTGGTGACAGACGCTCTGTTCGGGCAGGTATTGACTTTCATTCATTATTGCATGGACGAGGCCAATCAGGCACAGCAAGCCAGAGGCTTCACAGTGATTGCTGGGTTCCCCCGCATCCAGGGTGCAATCGACTGCACACATGTGGTCATCAAGGCACCAGTGGGTCAGCCGGGTGCCTTCGTCAACAGGAAGGGCTTCCACTCCATGAACGTGCAGATAGTGTGCGATCACAAGATGCAGATTCTGCAAGTCTGTGCAAGGTACCCTGGCAGCTCCCATGAGTCTTACATTCTGAGACACTCCCAGGTGCCAGGGCTCTTCAGTACTCCAGCCTGATTGAATGGTTGGCTGCTGTGTGATAAGGACTATCCCCTCAAAAGGTGGCTCATGATGCCTCCCCGCCATCCAAGAACAGAAGCTGAGCAGCGGTACAATAGGAGCCAGGTGTTGTGCAATGCTGATGGCCCTGGTATCCCACCTCTACCAACCATGTTTTACTATGGGTTCTTTAGATGCTTCAATCATGAGATCTTGAAATTTGTATATTTAAATATGAACCATTTGTTGTTAAACTTTAACTATTTACAGATCCAAAGTATGGTCATGCATGGAGCTGTTGTCTCCAGGCAGGCTCGTTCCAGAGTATTCTCTCTAGGCAGTTCTCCCAGAGCCTATTACCACGTGACTCTATACATCATACCATGGGTGGTGCTATGCTCCAGTCCCACATTAACCCTCGCTCTTCCAGGCACATTTACATTACTATGGCTTGCAAGCACACACAACATCATACAACACTAAGCGTGACAAATAATATTTTATAAACTTGTAAACTTAGTAAGAAACCCAGTTCAGGTAAGTGGTACCATGTGATTATTAAGTGAAATTTGTTGCTCACTTGCTGCCAGTGAAATAAATCCAGTTTAATGATTGTACCTGGATTCATCCCACCAAATGTTTCTCAGTTAACCTTCAAAAAGGTAGGACCAACACAAGAAGGGCATACATGAAAGTTATGCTATCCACTTCATTTGAAAAGGGGATCTTATTGTGATACTAAAATAAGGTAACAAATTACCTATTGTCCCAGATCATAAAGAATCACAGTTCAATGGTTGGCTTATTAACTTCCAGGGGTCTTACGGACATATCAATCCTCTCTTTATGTCAATGGTACTTGTAGTATAAAGGATTAACAGATGGAGTATGCTAATGTATGATGTAGATGATGATGTACTACTGACATCAGTCAGTCATGTATTAGAGAGAGAGATTGGAACATCATGTCTAGGAGCAATGTGCCTACTCTGTAACTTGTTTAGATGTAGTGCTAATAAACAAGTGTTAAGTAGATACCAGAGTATGTCTACAGTCTACCTACTAACCAAATCCCACTCCTAGAGTCCAAGATAGAAGGTACCAAACTGGGTTCCTCAGTCAAGATGACAGAAAAGATGCTGGGCCTCTGAGAATTATTTCAATCATTATGGTACCTCTATAACTGTCAACCTGTACAAGGACACCCTCACCCCATTTCCATCTTGGACGGTCTTCTTCCCAGTAAAACTTTATTCTCTCCTATACCAGTTATGGCCCCTGTCCTCAGTGCCTCAAGTTTAAAGGGTGCAGATTTGAGTGTACTTGGTGCACAACCAGTTTAGCTATCCATTGCCATATCTAGTTGGATCACCAAGTGCTATCAGCTGTGAATCAGTGGCAACACTATTGCTTCTGAGCCAGGAAGTCATGGGTTCAAGCTCCACTCTATAAATTTAGCACATAGCCTAGATTCTCACTTCAGTGCAGTACTGAGAGACCATTTCCCAGTAGGGTGTGCTGTCTTTCAATTGAGATTTCAAACAAAAATCCTGTCTGCTCTCAAAGGTGGATGTAAAAGATTCAATGGGCTAAATTTAATGACACAGCGATTGCTGAGCCTTTAAAGGCCAAGATTCTGCCCTCAAGTGCTGCTGCCAATCAGAGGGCCAACAGCTCTTCAGTTCCATCAGTGCCTCTGGCCACCACTGGAGGCCCGGGCCAGTGAAGGTGGAGTTGGCTTTGGAGCCTGCGGGTTGTTTGGAGGGCAGAGGATGAAGTTATAGGCGCAGGGGCAGCCCTAGCTGCCAAGGGCCATCCGTGGGTCACAAGTTTCCTGATCAGGAGGCCCTGTCCCCACCACTCGAACACACAGGATGGCTGCCAGTTTTAACAGGGTGGCCACCCCACATGGCGTCCAGCCCCATCACAACTCCTGATAGGATACCAGCAGCAGCAGGATGAGGCCTGTAAGTGGATATTAATTAGCTCCCAGTGGGAAGGTTGTATTCGACTGTCTGCCCCTGACTTAATTGAAGGGAGTTTGAGGAATGCAAAGGGCACTTCACCTCCTGCCTCCCCTCCCGATTCTATGGCTGACCTCCTAACCTGCTCCTGGGTAGTTGGGAGGGAGGGGGGTGTGAACTAAATTCTGCCAAATGGCACTAATCAAAGAAGAGTGAGGAGGTGTCCTGGCTAATATTTACTCCTCAACCAACCTGACTGGAAAATGATTATCTGATCATTTATCTCCTTTCTGGCTGTGAAACTTTGCTGCACTCAAATTAGCTGCTGCATTTCCCTGCGTTGCAAAAATGGCTACATTTCAAAAGTACTTTGTTGGCTGGAAGCCACTTTGGAATATGCTGAGGTCATGATGGGTGCTATAGAAATACAGGTCTTTCTACCTATCTGATTTATCTCCTTTGCCTAAACTATTTTATACTCCAGGATCATCCTGGAAAGCAAAGATAATCCCCAGCTTCTTTTCTCCAATACCAGCTGTCTTCTTAAAACCCTCTCCCCTTCATCTTCATTCTCAACTACAAGTGCAAGGAATGCATTGATTTCTTTGTTATTTAGATCAAGACCATCCATTCATCTGCCTCATCTGTTTCCCCATACCTCTTTCCCACTTCTGCTGAGTATTTGAAATGGTCAACCACACCATTCTCATCCAATGCTCCTAATCCTTTTCCCAGTTCAGTGAGGCTGACCTCCCTTGTGTTCCATTCTTATATATCCATTCGAAGTCAAAGTATTGCCAGCAATTTCTCCTATTCTCACCTATGCTGTTACCTCAGGAATCCACAAAGGACTGATCCTTGAACCCCTTCAATTCCTCATCTACATGCTGTTCCTTGTCAATATCATCTGATGGTTTGGCGTCAGGTACCATAAATAAGCTGATGACCTCTAGCTCTACCTCTCTCACCCCCTCCATTACTTCTGTTCTTTCAGACCACTTGCCTGTCACAGATAAATCAAAATTTTCTCCAATTAAACATTTCATACCCTTGCCACCAATTTCATTCTGCTACTTGGCCACTATCTCAGCTTTAACCAAAACATTCTCATCTTCATTCTCATCCTATTCAATTCCAAGCTTAGCTTCCAACCCCACATCCTATCCATCACAAAGGCTTCCTACTTCCACATCCATAATATCATCCAGTTCTGCGCTGGCTCATGCCGGCTGTTGCTGGAACTCTCATCCATCCTATTGTCACCTCCATACTCACCTTCACCAATGGTCTCCAGCTGGTCTCTCACCCTCCTAAATCTGCAAACTGCAGATCATATAAAATTCCCCTAACCAATGCCCATATCCCACACCAAGCACCACTTGATCATCATTCATGTCTTATTGATGTGTATTGTCTCCTGCTCCCTAATGCCTGCAATTGAAACTTTTATGCCCTCTCCCCTCACTAACCTCCTCCATCTCTACAAGGCTCCACCTTCAAGATCTCTCCATTCCTTTGATTCTGGCGCTGTGTCTTCCCTGCTAACTTCACCCCAATATAATTGCTCACCATGGCCCAAGCTCTGGAATTCCCTCCTTAACTCTCTACCTGTGTGCCTCCATGTTCTCCTTTAAGGGCCCCCTTATAACCCACCTCATTGACCAATTCATGTTGTGTTATGTCACATTTGCACCATACAAGTGCCTGGCAATGACCATCTCAGCAAGAGAGAATCTAACCATCACCCTTGACAGTTAATGGCATTACCATTGTTGAATCCTCCACTATCATCATCTTGAGGGTTACCATTGACCAGAAATTGAACTGGACTAGCCATATAAATATTGTGGCTACAAGAACAGGTCAGAGGCTGTGAATCCTGCTGCAAGTAAATCACCTCCTGACTCCCCAAAGCCTGTCCACCATCTACAAGGCACAGATCAGGAGTGTGATGGAATACTGTCCACTTGCCTGGATGAGTGCAGTTCTAACAACATCGTCCAGAACAAAGCAGCCCACTTGATAGGTACCCCATACACAAACATTCACTCCCTCCACCGCCGACGAACAGTGACAGCAGTGTATACCATCTACAAGGTGCACTGCAGCAACTCATCAAGGCTCCTTAGATAGCATCTTCCAAACCCACAACTGTTACCATCTTGAAGGACAAGGGCAGCAGACACATAGGAACACCACTGCCTGGAAGTTCCCGTCCAAGTCACACACCATCCTGACTTGGAACTATATCACTATTCTTTCACTGTCGCTGGGTCAAAATCCTGGAACTCCCTCCCTAACAACACTGTGGGTGTACCTACACCATATGGACTGCAGCGGTTCAAGAAGGCAGCTCACCACCACCTTCTCAGAGCAATTAGGGATGAGCAATAAATGCTAGCCTAGCCAGTGATGCTCACATCCCATGAATGAATAAAAGAAATGTTTGTGCTCTGTGAGTGAAGGGATAATGTTGTAACCACCTAGCTGTGCTCAACCAAGAATTTTAATTGAACCTGGTATGATGGTAGATCTACTGAGGAAAGGTAGAAACATGCAAAGTAAAATGCCTTGAAATTTGGCCTCACTAATGCAATGTTTTGCCAATAGTCACTGATATTTTTAAAATCAAAGGTTGAAGAGAATGCCTCACTGCCATTTCACAACTAATCTTCCCCTGGCTCCTGCAAGAAAATGATATTTACACAAGGAATAGAGATAAACTATAACTTGAATAATCAGTCATCAGGGCAAACCTCTGAATCGCAATGTTTGGGGAGTCAACACAAAGGTGCAAACCAATCCACTTGCTAAAAAGAACCTGCTTTCACGTTTAAGCTGAATCATTTTTCCAGTTTTGAACCAGCTGTGATTTTTTTTTAATTAACAGATTATTTTCTCTCAAATAACCCAAACATTATGAAATGATAGGCCATGAAAAACTCAGCTACCAAAACTTGGGATGCAAGGGACTGATTTTCAATTTCGGTGGGCATTAGTATAATGGTACCCACCAGCCACCCAATGTCACTTTCCAACTAGTGACTGCCTATTTTTCATTTAAGAATCAGATAGCCAGAAATTTAAAAACTCCAGCCGCCCCCACAGTGTGCAACATCACAGAAGGCCTATCAGCCCATAGTGAAACTAGAGAATCTTTACCGCTATAGATTCCTCTCTTCCTCTTCTACAAGCATTGACCTTGCTCCAATATGAGCAGGCAGTCCTTCTCTGCTTCACAAGAAAGGGGAAATCCAATGTAGGAGCAGCCCAAATTACTCATGTGGAGTCCGGAGGATAATTTAAATATAATTCAGATAACTTAAACCTACCTTTTGAGACCCTCATCAGCTCTATCACCAATGAAACTGCTCAGAGCATGTACGGTGCACAGTTCAACCAGCTCTACCTTATAATGATAATTGGGGTCTTCTGTACATCATAGCATGCCAACTTGCAAATGAAGAGGGACCTACCAACTAAAACTGGCAGGCATTTTGCCGGTGGGGTTGGTTCCTGTGAAAGTGGCAGTAGGTCCATTGTCACTGTTAATGAGCCACTATGTCACCAATACCATTTTGATGCTTTTACAGCTCAGTAAATGCTACTTTTGACAAGTTTAAAGGCACCCCACGTACTTATAAAATAACTTACACTGATCTTGCTTTTATAAAGGAATGTTTAGCTGTATCAAACACAATCTTCGCAACATAACAGCCTACACACATTAGTTGAAGGGAGCAAGGAGAAATCTTCATGTTGATACAAGGTAATGACTGAAAACTATTTGGAAAGAATCTACACATCACATTTAATCAAAGATTTACCTGCATGTACTTGCCATCTGTCACTAGCTTCCTTAGAGTTGCTGAAGAGGTAATCCAGGAAGAAGTAATATTTTAAATTATTTTATGGTGTTGCTCAGATTGGTAATTATTTCAAACTGGGGGTGTGGCTAGTTTTGTAGCCAGATTTCCATGTTTTGTTTTTACGTCTTTTCAAAATACAGCAATTCCCTCAATTTACAAATTGCACCACCTTTAAAAGATTTGCCTGCAGGATGAGATCAACCTTTTCAAATGCTTTAACACCTATTAGGGCCAGCTTAATTCCATAAAGTATATTCGGGGTTAGGTGTTTTAGCCCAATAATAACATACTATAAGTAGTTAGGAACAATTTGACCTATTGACCACGCATTTTAAGTCTCTGGTCTCAAGACTGTATCAGAAAAAAAACTGGTTTAAAAAGGGAATTTGCATTTTAAGAATTATGCACTTTCGAAAAGAGTTTCTAGCTAATCTGTCTTTTCTCTTTTCAGTAGCTGATTGATATTTTCAGTATTCAATTTTCATTTTAGAATTTTAACTATTACAGATTGGCACTACAATTTTTAATCTTTAATGTAAGTACAATGAGCACTTTCAAAAACATAAGATTAACATTTCTCCCTCAGCAACAACAATTTGCATTTATATAGTGCCTTTAATGTGGAAAAAGTATCCAAAGGACTTCACAAAAACACAATCAAATAAAATCCAAAGCAAGCCACAGAAGATGATATTAGGAGGTGCGACTAAAGTTTGATCAAGGAGATTGGATTTAAGCAATGTCTTAAATGAAGGGGGTGGAGAGACAAAGAGGTTAAATGAAGGAATGCCAGCGTGTAAGGCTGAGATGGTTCAAAGTGCAGCTACCAATGGTGAGGCGAATGGAGTGGTAGTTCATCAGAAATATAAGGAGTAGGTTATTCAGTCCATCAAAGAACAAAAACAAAAATACCTGGAAAAACTCAGCAGGTCTGGCAGCATCTGTGGAGAGGGATACAGTTAACATTTCAATTCAGAACTAAGTAAAAATAATAATGAGGTGAAATATAAGCTGGTTTAAGTTGGGCGGGGAGGTGGTAGTGGTGGGACAGGTAGAGCTGGGTAGAGGGCCAGTGATAGGTGGAGATAACCAAAAGATGTCATAGACAAAAAGACAAAGAGGTGTTGAAGGTGGTGATATTATCTAAGGAATGTGATAATAGGTGACAAGGGTAGAAAGCAGGACAAGCAAGGTACAGATAGCCCTAGTGGGGGTAGGGTGGGGGGAAGACATCAAAATAGGCTAAAAGGCAAAGATAAAACAATGGATGGATATGCATTTAAAAATAATGGAAATAGGTGGGAAAAGAAAAATCTATATAAATTATTGGAAAAAAAGGGGGGTCGGAAAGGGGATGGGGATGGAGGAGAGTGTTCATGATCTAAAATTGTTGAACTCAGTAGTCAGTCCGGAAGGCTGTAAAGTGCCTAGTTGGAAGATGAGGTGCTGTTCCTCCAGTTTGCGTTGAGCTTCAATGGAACATTGCAGCAGGCCAAGGACAGACATGTGGGCATGAGAGCAGGGTGGAGTGTTGATAAGGCAAGCGACAGGGAGGTCTGGGTCATGCTTGCGGATAGACCGAAGGTGTTCCGCAAAGCGGTCACCCAGTCTGCGTTTGGTCTCTCCAATGTAAAGGAGACTGCATTGGGAGCAGTGATTTCCCCCCTCACCCCACCCCCACTAGGGCTATCTGTACCTTGCTTGTCCTGCTTTCTACCCTTAATGTCACCGATTAGCACATTTTTTAGCTAATATCACCTCTGCCAACACCTCTTTGTCCTTTTATCCAAGACATCTTTTGGCAATCTCCACCTATCCCTGGCCCTCTATCCAACTCTACCTGTACCACCCCCAACCTTAAACCAGATTATATTTCACCTCTTTTCTATTTTTCCTCAGTTCTGCTGAAGAGTCATTCAGACTTGAAACGTTAACTGTATCCCTCTCCGCAGATGCTGTGAGACCTGCTGAATTTTTCCAGGTATTTTTGTTTTTGTTCTAGATTTCCAGCATCCGCAGTATTTTACTTTTATTCGGTCCATCAAACCTGCTCCACCATTTTTTCATGGGATGTGGGCATCACTAGCAAGGCCAGCATTTGCTGCCCATCCCCAATTGCTACACCATTTCAGAGGGCAGTTAAGAGTCAACCACATTTCTGTGGATCTGGAGTCATATGTAGGCCAGGCCAGGTAAGGATGGTAGATTTCCTTCCCTAAAGAACATTAGTCAACCAGAAGGGTTTTACGACAATCAACAATGGTTTCATGGTCACCATTACTGAGACTAGTTTACAATTCCAGATTTTTAAAAAATTCAATTTAAGTTCCCCCAGCTACCATGGTGGGAATTTAACTCATGTCCCAAGAGCATTAGCTTGGGTCGCTGGATTACCAGTCCAGTGACATTACCACTACACCACTGTCTGCCCCTAAAGCCACTATTTAATAAGATCTAACCTGATTGTGATCTTAACTTCACTTTCCTTCCCCTCCACCCCTGGCCCACAATCTCCATCTTAAATGGAATATACCTTATTTTTAAACAGTGCCCCCTAGTTCCAGATTCCCCACGAGGGGAAACATCCTCTCAGCATCCACCTGTCAATCCCCCTCAGAATCTAAAATGTTTCAATAAGTTTATTTCTTATTCGTCTAAACTCCCCCAATGAGTATAGGCCCAACCTACTCAACCTACCCTTATAAGACAACCCCTTCATCTGAGGAATCAGCCTAGCGGACCTTCTCTGAACTGCTTCCAATACAAGCATATCCCTCTTTGTGTGGAATCCAAAACTGCACACAGTACTCTAGATACAGTCTCATCAATGCCTGATGCAGTTGTATTCCCTACTTTTATACGCCAGGCCCATGCAATAAAGGCCAATATCCCATTTGCCTTCCTATACTTGCTGTACACTGACCTTCTGTGGTTCTTGTACAAGGACATCCAGATCCCTCTGTACTGCAGCATTCTTTGTCTATATTTAAATAATATTCTGCTTTTCTATTCTTTCTGCCAAAGTGGACAACCCCACATTTTCCCACATTATACTCCATCTGCCAAAGTTTTTCTCATTCACTTAACCTATTTATAGCCTTTTACCGACTTCTTGTTACCTCCTCACAACTTCCTCCAGTCCAACATGTCATGAAGATATTAATGTATATAATGTTATTAGAAATTATTTTTTAAATTGGACTTGTAGTAGGGCCTGACTCTGTGGGTGTGAGTGTGTGTGTCTTAATTGGATTAAAGCCAGCCAGTCTGGGTGCTTTGATGTAAAGTAGTTTTGAGATGTTAAACAGTAAGATACAGGGTAATTTGCATTTTGTTGAATAAACCATTCAAAGCCTGGGGGTGAAATCTTGCACCTAGCTAGGAAACACCGAGCAATATATTTATATTACTAATAAAATTGGTACTATGAAGGTGGTTGTATTGTTAGAAGAGATGGAGTTCAAGGACCTAGTGATACAATGAGAATGTACATTCAAAGAGAAGGCAAGGTACAACCCAAGAGGAATGCCGCCTGTAAGTTTACAGCTGTGCGAAGAAACCAAATTGAAAGGAACCTCATTTTGAATTCATAAGATAAAATATGCTTTGCCTGGTGTCCGTTTAGGTCTATCGGTTATTGTTGCCCCGGGGAAGATTAATTTGAGGATTTGTTTAAAAGTTAATATGATAGTAATTTGTAGACATGTGTACGTGTTTAAATTTGTTGTTAAATTAATAAATGTTTAACTTAATTTATATAAAAAACCTCTTGAGTATTGGTGGTTATTATTCCTGAATTTGGAGCTGCATCTCAAACACACCAATTGAAAATATAGGTTATGACAGTTGTTTAAAGTTTCCCTCTGGGATTTTAAATAACAGCCTATACCAACTGCTGTGTCATAACAAACATTCCCAGCTTCCGACAGATTCATCTCTGCCCATTTTGCTGAGCTGTAATGTCAAAAGGTGCTTCTCTAATTTTCTGGAGAAGCCCTGAATTGACTACCAATAGTAAGGCACACTTCCAATGATTCTTTCCCCCTGCCACCACAAGACAAATCTTTCAGAGTCTTCAGATTGCCACAGGATATGTCTTCAACTAGAGACCATGTTCCCTCCCACTTTCTGCCTGATAGTCCACAAAAAGCCAGCGCACTCCTCCTTGCTGACCACACGAACTGCAGCCTTTTGTCGGTCTGAGTGACCTCTCTCTCTCTCTCTCTTTCTGTCCAAAAATTCAGAGGCTGTAGCCTGGATTTTGCTTTCTATCATTACAAAAATCCCATAAATAGATGAAATTTCTAAATTCCACCCCCAGACCAGATATTTCCCATCATCACGGGGGCGGGACTGGAGTCAGGCTGGGGTTCACATGCGTGGTTTGCGGATGTAGCTGGCCATTTAAATCATCAGCTGCCTTCACTAACTTCCAATTTTTGAACCCTTGCTGTGTAAATCCTGGAGTGCACAGAGCAGATCAGGTAAGAGGAGGCCTGAACTTGGTGGATTTTTTGGGTAGCAAGGTACCGCTTTGCTAGGGCCCCTGGATACCTTTGGAAGAGGTCAGGCACCCTTTGGGAGAAGGAAGGTACCCTTTGACATTGTTAGAATTAAACATGATTATGTATTTTTTATGCAAACCCATTGGAACTGTCAAGCTGTCCAGGAAGTGTCAACCTGTCAAGGAACTGCCAAGCTGTCAATGAACTGTCATGCTGTCCAGGAAGTGTCAAAGCTGTCAAACAAAGCTGTCCATGAAGCATCAAAGGGTACTAGATTAGTTGAAATGAGGGGATAAGGCAAAGGCTGGTCAGTGGGACATTTGGGGTGGCACGACACTAAGTTGCCATAGCGGGTATGTGGGGCCATGCGAGGTAGGTAGGGGGATATGGGTTGGCATAGGGAGTGTGTGGGGGGTGAGGAGTGAGGGCTAAAGGGATGTTATTTATTTCATTAAATTTTTAAAAATATAAACATGCTGCTGGTTCACAGAGGCAAGCCTGGTGCCCAGACTGCCTCCACGCCTGGCAGCCTCAGCACTCATTTTGGGATCACCCTCCCCGACTCCTATTTCAGCCCATCACCCCTATCCAGGCTGAAAACACGACCTGCAGATGGCCATTTTTAAAGGCCGGTTTCACTAAGCCAGGAGATCTCCCTCTCTGCAAACCTGAGCCGGGATGAAAATCTGAGCTTGAATTCTGTCCACAGTCAGCCGAGCTGTGCTTACCTTTGTTTTCATGCGTGAAATACAGCACGTGCATTTCTATAGGCTCTCCTGGCACCCCCGTCCTCCCCCAGCCAGTCCCAGTCCCCATGGTAACCAAGCCACACAGGCTCTTTGTTGGGCAAAAATCATAGCAGAATGCATGATTCTCTCCACTCCTCCATTCCACATTGAATTAAAGAGACAGTCCAAAACATAGTCACCTCCTCAAATCTTGAGAGGGGAGGGGCCTATCAAATCTTTACCTCTTATGCATTGATTATTCAATACATTGTCTTGATCTGATCCAAGTATAAATATCATTATTGGTTGAGTTTTATGTGTTTGGCATGAGTTAGAAAGTTCAAGGACTAGATTAAATGATATGCCGTTCATAACAATTGTGCTTCTCTGCCTCATTTCACATAATCTGTGATGCACCTATATCATAAAGATAATACTTCAAATGGAGAGGCAACAATCTCTGTAATTATATATGATTGCCTAATATATACACAGCCTAAAAAATCAGCGTGAACAACATTTTTTATGCTGATTAACGGGAGATTTTCAAAAAATATCTTCTTGTGCGTGCATTTCAATGCAGGGCTGTGTTCCTTATGCTGTTCTTTAAAACTGGCTCTGTCATGAATATGATGCCATATCCATTATGGCCACATGGCACTTAAGCAAGCGTAATAAACTTTGCATGGCACATAATATGCTGAAATCTCAGTCTCAGAAGTAGCACCACAGACTGTTGCCATAATGAATGTGGCACTATACTAATGATGGAGCCAATTTCTAGAAACTGTATAATGTTGGCTCAAATTCTGAAAAACATCATGAGTGCACTAGACAGAGTAGAGAGAAACTGCTCCCATTGGCAGAAGGGTCAAGAACCAAGAGACACTGATTTAAAGTGATTGGCAAAAGAGCCAACAGTGACATGAGGAAAAAACATTTTTTATGCAGTGAGTGGTTAGGATCTGGAATGTCCTGCCTGACATGTGTGGTGGAGGCAGATTCAATCGTGGCTTTCAAAAGGAAATTGGATAATTATCTGAAGAGAAAATGTCTGCAGGGCCATGAGGAAAGTGTGAGGGAGTAGGACTACCTGAGTTACTCCTGCAGAGAGCTGCCATACACTCGATGGTCTGAATGGCCTCCTTCTATGCTGTTACCATTCTAAGATTTTATCTCAGCTACTGATATTGCATGACACCAGACCAAGAAATGTGAAAAGGGAAAAAATACTTTTTCTAAAAGAGGGTGGAAATTCAAGGGGTCATGCTCTACCATTGCACCTGTGGAAAGGTGTTACACCCATCTATCCAAAGCAGAAAATGCAGATAGAGTCTCAATCTGCAGAGCTGGGGTCCATTTCACTGAGTTAAGGTAGGTGGTGCACACCTGTAAATGCACAGCAATGATACAGTCCTGATTACCTGAAGAAGGTGGCTGACCTGAACCCCAGAGGCCCTATTCAGGCTAAAAGGCTAAGTGGGTAAATGTTTTTATTCATTACTGTGAGAGCCATAAATTCCTTTGGAATTGATTATCTAGCTCCTGGCAATTGTCTGTCTGAGGGCTTTGCAAAGGCCTCAACCGAACTCTTGCCAGTTTCGAGGTTTTGCAAGGGTATGATGAGTAGAATTCTTAGGGTACCCAGGAAAGTCCCCCAGAAAGCCTCTTTGATATAGCAGTGTGGGTAGAGGATTCATTCATTACTCCAAATGGAACTTACAATCCTTCTTCTATTAATTAGAATTCTGGTGGAACTAGGTTCTGCCCCAAATCCTGACCTTTCCAGCAAACAATGTTACTAATGGGTCTCCTCTGGTACTGTTCATGTGTTTAAGAGTTTTCTGAACAATGTATTATCAGGCCCATTGATTTACAATCGTTGAATGTCAAATTCCGTTTACATTACATGGTACTTCAAGGTTCTTACCAATATTTGCGGAATCAAATTCTGCTGTCTGTTTTTCCATGAAAAGCACGAATAGCGATAAATATGATATATTCCTTTACCTAGGTATTTAGTTTTTGTCTCTTAACTTTTTGAAAGCTCTTTATACATATGTAAGATGGCATGCAAAATGTATCAAGTTGGAGTTAGATGCTTAGTAACATAAGGGAGGAGAGCCATTTATTTTTAAATTTACCTGACTGTGCAGTCAGGCTGATAGTTGGAATGGCAGTGAAGTACTTAGTGCTTTGTTCACACCTCCTGCCATCATTTTGAAAAGGGATTCCACTAAGCAGCTAAAAAGCCTGCCTGTTTCAGGCAATAGTATTCTTTGAAATTGCAAGTTGGGATTCTATGATGTACATATTGTGAGTTAGGATAGGGTGCTTGAATGGTTAATAATCCTGAAACATTATACAAGATACAGCAATTTGGAAATTAGTAGAAAGAACTGCAAATGCTGTAAATAGACAGCAAATCGAGTCAAAATTGATAAAGAGATAAACAGGTTAATGTTTCTGGTGTGATCATCTGTCAGAATTGTCTGTTTAAGGATCTTAATTGGCTTTGCAACTTACTGATGTTGACTGGCCTTTCTATTTATATTTCCAATATTGCCCAGGACCAGCACAGTGATAACAAACTCTGAGCAAACACAAGTTGTATGGGTTTTCATTAAAAGTAGGTTTCACTAAAGATGTGTACACAAATACTGATCTTGGGTCAGTTTGGAAGCTGCTCTCAGTAGATGACTTTAATTATTTGAACAGTAAGGTATGAGAACAAGAAAAAAGAAAAAAGAAAAAAATGCAGACAAATTTGAACAAAAATAGGACAGCAGAGCTAAAGCTGAGAATATTACATAGAGTGGCAACAGAGGGAGGAATTGTCCCAGAATTGCACCAAGTGCAGTAGCGGGCATGAAAAACAACGTTTTAGCCACCAGCCGCAATGGCGGGTTTTCGCGCCATATAGTCTTATGCCCGGCACATCTGACCTCATTAATAATGCATTCACGGGAGATACTCTGGATCGCTGATGGGTGGGCTCGGATTTGCCCACCATGCCGTGACCTCAGCACTTCCTTGCTCTGGGTGCCATGCTTAAAGCGCACCAGAACGCAGCCTACCTCATATCTACAGACCAGGACTACTCCAGGTGACAGATGGCCCCAAAAGCAAAGATGACGGCAACCCCCAAACTTAAAGGAGCTCGCGTTCTCATACTGTCCATGGCTCTGCTCACCACACAAACATTCAGTCATCCTTATCATCTGCTGTGACATGAGTCCTGCTCACAATCTCTCCATCTGTTTTCATGCAAGAGAAGTTGGTTCAAGCAGGCTCACAACAGCAGGGAGAGGTCCCAGACCGGCTGGTGAAGTGGCCCACATTAGGCCCCTCACTCACTTTGAGGAGCGTGCCATCGTGCTGACTGGTGAGGACTTGGGCTGTATCTGTGGCAACGATGATGTCGGCAGTGAACATCCATGAGAGGATAAAGGCAAAATACTGTGTATGCTAGAAATCTGAAACACACCTGGGTCATCCACTCAGGAATCTCAGAGGCTGTTCACTCCCTCTGAGTCTCCTTTGCCTGTAACCCCCTCAACCTCGTCCTCTGTCACCACTGAGAGAGCAGCTGGCCCACAGGAGGACAGCCAAAGTAAGCTGGGTCCTCAAGGCCTCGGCTCTCCAAGGGACACATGCTGAAGTCATCAGAGGCAACAGGGCCAACCATTGCACAGGCTGTCTCCGCCCCTACTGTGGATGTCAAGGCAGCACCTAGAAGAAGTGGCCTAGAAAAGTTAAGAAATTCTGATAACAAGTGTGCATGGTTGAACACATTTTGTCACTTTATAATCTGAAAATATTTTCATTTTCACTGAATAATGTGTAATGTTCTCTTTCAGTTTCATTGATAGGTTCCTTAACTGCTCCCCAAGCACCCAACCACTAACAGTTCAGCTGCATGTAGCTGGACCATGGGTGATTTTGGTGGGTGAAATATATGTGGAAGGGCCTTTCAAAACCTTGTGGAAGCATTCTCCCACGCATGTGGAGCGTTAATACATCACACTCATCTTACTGCCCCTAGATTTTCAATGCTGCCTGCTGGGGTTCTCTTTCAGTCTGAACTGACCTGCATCTCCGCCCACCCAATGACGGCACTCCCATGCAGCACATGTGCCCATCCAACATGAGGCTCCGCTCACTTTTGATTTCAAAAAGATGGCAGTGGTCAAATTCCTCATGAGCTCCCCGGCCATTTCCCCTCCCCAGCCATCCACGTTCTTTTCCCCCATAACCACAGACCCCCCTGGCATAACCTTTGGCCTCCCTACCAGGTGAAAATGCATGTTCCTACCTTCCTGAAAACCCCACTCCCATTCACATTGACCTCCCTGAGCTCCTCTTTCCCACCCACATGCCCATGTTTACCTCCATGTCCCCATCGACCACCCTCGCCGCTCCTTCTACCAATACCATCGCACCTTCACCCTTCCACCCTACCAGCTCCCTCTGCCCCTTTTCACAATCATCATGCCCTCTCTAAATTTGGTCCCCAGGAGGCAATCAGTGACTCTACAAGCTCCTCCCTTGCACGTTCACCTGGACATTTCAACCCCTCAACACCTTCCTGCCCCACTTTCACCTGCCTCCTCCATACTCCATCATCCACCTTTCCTCCTTTCTTCCACATGCTCCCCCCTCCCCTTGGACACCTTCCCCCCTCTGGAATCCCTCCTTCTCTCAGACCACTTCCCTCCTCCAGAGTCCCTCCTCCCCCTGGACAACTTCCCTCCTCATGGCTCCATCCTTCTCCCAGATAACTTTCCAGCTCCGAACTCCCTTCCTTAAACATTGCCCCTCCCTTTCACTTACTTCTGCACTTGCACCACTTTCCACAATTATACCTTCCCCCGCAACCTCACCAGCCCAACCACAAACCCCAAACGCCTTCACCCTCGCTCCAACCTCACACCCCCGAAACACTCACCACCACCCCTCCCAAATCACTCCCCCCACCCCCACTACACTTTCCTCTCCCAATCCAACCTAAACCTTCCTCTCCCAACACTCCTCCTCCCCACTTTGCTGATCATCTGTACCAGCCCATGGCAAAGTCGGTGAGGGTCCAAAGCCTCAGTAAAGTCAAAGCTTTGGCATGGAGAGCTCCCACCTTCTGAGAGCTGCTTCACAGTGGAGCAATGTGTATGAGGATCCACCCACCTTGCGATGCACCTGTTCCTCCAGATCCAGTAGCTGTGGGCCTCCAGCATCTTCTTCTCCTTGGATGTCCATGATCTGAGTAAGGCCCTAAAGGTAAGTCCTGACTTCTGCACGACTCATTTATCCAGACGTGTTCTGGGCCAGTGTGTTTTCCCGCCGACATAATGGTAAATCAGGCGTGGGGGCCTGATTCTGGTCAGGCCTTACTTTGCATCCCATTTGTGGGTTGCAAATCGGGTTCACACCAGCCTCCAGTGGGATTCATGATCCTCTATGGTGGACACCATCAGAATATCCAACTGTGATCTCATGCTGGTGTGAAACCGAATTCTGTCCCTCCCGCCGAATCCTTCCCCCCACTGCCCACCATGACGCCCACCGTAAATGGGAGCAGACAATTCTGCCCAGAGCATTTGTAGACTTCACCAGGATAAAATATTCCACATAATTCATCTTCTTCCATTCCATTTATATTATTTTCTTATTATCTTTTTACATTCCTTATTCCCCACAACGCTGAACCTTCCTTTTTATCTGCACTTCAGGAAATGCTTTATCATCAGTTACCCTCCATCCTTAAAATGTGCTCCACTTACAGTAGATTTTTAGCAGCATTTTTGCTCCTTGGGCTAACAAACACTGGCAATGCCACAAACACAGGTACTGGCATTGCTACAGGCAGAAGCACACCCCTACTGTAAGCTAGAGGATGCTCAAATTTAATCACCTGTTTTGCATGAAAAGGTGCAACATGTGTATGCCATTACAAGGTGGTATCAGCCAGATACACAGTGAACAAATATACAACTAACCTGGGTCCAGCAGGTCCCACTAAGGAGGAATCAACAGGGGGCTTCCCTTTACCTCCTTGAATTTACAGAGCTCTAACTTTGGACTGAAGGTCAGAGTGGGATCATTATCAAACACCTATTTTATGTCTTCACTCTACTTATTAGGTAATTACTAAAAAGGTGGATCAAACAATTTTTCCTGGCTGGTGATAATGATCTCACAGAATGGAAGAACTGCACAGAGGGTACAAACTAGAAATTCTCTAAATTTGCTAATCCGAACCCTAAACACCTTCCCTCTCCACTGCCACCCCCACGGCACCCCCTCACTTCCCACCACCCCGCAACAAACATCAGCCAGGTTTTGTTTCAAAACTTGTGTCACACAAGTTATCTGGCACTTAGCTGATCACTAAATCAGATGAACATATACAGGCCCTCCGTGTCTCACAAACTGTTAGTGACCCAAGTGTGATCAGAGCAAGAGAATTTACTTCATTGGAAGCTGCAGCTAAAACATTTAAATGACAGCAGTAAAAACAGCAGGGAAAGTTAGAAAAGATTTCAATTTGTGACAAGAAAAAGCATTTCTGTTCGATAAACAGAAATGTTCAATTATCAGATTAAGTCAAGTGGCATAGTACTTTGAACTAATCATTAACATTCTGCTTTTTTCTTGGCACTCCTTTAGGAACCATTATTCTTCCTCTCTTCACAGTCTCCTTTCCTCATGTCATTTATCTGTTTGTGAACTGACTATTCGTGACCATAAAAGATGGAGTTTGTTCTATTGTTTGCCCGTTTTTTTTTCACAAGCGGTTTCAAAGTAAAGGGTAAACAATGTTATCTTGGCCATTGGGGTTTACCTCTGCTGTGATAAAGCCAGGCTTTTCCTCTTCTATTTGCAGGACCTTTCAATCATAGATAACCTCAGTAAGCTCTATTTGATTTATTTCTTGGGGAAAAAAAAATCACTGATTGCTTTTTACTTTAACCTCACCATATTTAAGGGATAATATGATACAATTTTATATTTCATATTGTCAAGACAACAGATTGAAGCTGGAGAAAACTGCAACAAAACCAGAACCTCACAAAACAGCAGAAGTGACCATTGATTTTATTCCAGATTTACTGCATCCACAGTACCTTGTTTCTGTAATTGGTATTGTGCACTTACATTAAAGAGCATTTTTTTTGCTTTTAAACTTCTAATGCCAAAAAATGACAGAGGAATTTAATACGATCACATTGGGGTAGGTTTTAACCAAAGGCAGGCTTTAGGTGGTTGGATGGTGATGAGGCTAAGCAACCCACCTTCCCACCAACTCGCCTTCCCACCGAACCACATTCCCACTGAACTGCCTTCCTGCCAAACCACGTTCCCACTGAACCACCTTCCCACCGAACCATCTTCCCACCGATCCACCTTCCCATCGACCCATCTTCCCACCGAACCATCTTCCCACCGAATCACATTCCCACCAAATCTTCTTCCCACCGACCCATCTTCCCACTGAACCATCTTCCCACCGAATCGCATTCCCACCGACCCATCTTCCCACTGAACCACCTTCCCACTGAACCACCTTCCCACTGAACCATCTTCCCACCGAACCACCTTCCCATCGAACCACCTTCCCACCGAACCATCTTCCCACCGAACCATCTTCCCACCGAACCATTTTTCCACCAAACCACCTTCCCACCGAACCATCTTTCCACCGAACCACCTTCCCACCAAACCACCTTCCCACCGAACCATCTTCGCACCAAACCACCTTCCCACCAAACCACCTTCCCACCGAACCATCTTCCCACCGAACCATCTTCCCACCAAACCACCTTCCCACCAAACCACCTTCCCACCGAACCATCTTCCCACCAAACCATCTTCCCAACAAACCACCTTCCCATTGAACCATCTTCGCACCAAACCACCTTCCCAACAAGCCACCTTCCCATTGAACCTACTTCCCACTGAACCACTTTCCCACCAAACCACCTTCCCACTGAACCTACTTCCCACCAAACCACCTTCCCACCGAATCGCATTCCCACTGAACCAATTTCCAACTGAACCATCTTCCCACAAAACTGCTTCCCACAAAACTGCATTCCAACTGAGCCATCTTCCCACCAAACCATCTTCCCACCGAATCGCGTTCCCACTGAACCATCTTCCCACCGAACCACCTTCCCAACAAACCACCTTCCCACTGAACCTACTTCCCACTGAACCACCTTCCCCCTGAACCACCTTCTCACTGAACCACCTTCTCACTGAACCACCTTCTCACTGAACCAGCTTCCCCCTGAACCACCTTCTCACTGAACCACCTTCTTACTGAACCACCTTCTCACTGAACCACCTTCCCCCTGAACCACCTTCTCACTGAACCAGCTTCCCCCTGAACCACCTTCTCACTGAACCACCTTCTCACTGAACCACCTTCCCCCTGAACCACCTTCTCACTGAACCACCTTTCCACAAAGCCATCTTTCCACAAAACTGCATTCCAACTGAGGCACCTTCCCACCGAACCATCTTCCCACAGAACCATCTTCCCACCAAACCACCTCCCACCGAACCACCTTCCCACCAAACCGCATTCCCACTGAACCACTTCCCACCAAACCGCATTCCCACCGAACTGCATTCCCACCAAGCCGCATCCCCACTGAACCACCTTCCCACTGAACCACCTTCCCACTGAACCACCTTCCCACCGAACTGCATTCCCGCTGAACCACCTCCCACCAAACCGCATTCCCACCAAACGACCTTCCCACCAAACCGCATTCCCACCTCCCACAAAACCGCATTCCCGCCTCCCACCAAACCGCATTCCCACTGAACCACCTCCCACCAAACTGCATTCCCACCAAACCACTTTCCCACCAAACTGCATTCCCACTTCCCACCAAACTGCATTCCCACTGAACCACCACCCACCAAACCGCATTCCCACTGAACTGCATTCCCACCGAGCCACATCCCCAATGAACCACCTTCCCACTGAACCACCTTCTCACCAAGCCACCTCCCACCAAACTGCATTCCCACCGAACCACATTCCCACCGAATCTAATTCCCACCGAACTGCATTCCCACTGAACCGCCTTCCCACGGAACCACTTTTCCACTGAACTGCCTTTCCACCAAATCACCTCCCACCAAACTGCATTCCCACCAAACTGCATTCCCACTGAGCCGCATTCCCACCAAGCCGCATTCCCACCGAGCTGCATACCCACTGAACCACCTTCCCACTGAACCACCTTCCCACTGAACCACCTTCCCACGGAACCACCTTCCCACTGAACCACCTTCCCACGGAACCACCTTCCCACTGAGCCACCTCCCACCAAATCACATTCCCACCAAACCACCACCTCATTAACTCACATTTCCACCATCCCACCATCTCACTCACCCCATCCCACATCCCACTGAATCACTTACAAACCATTCCACCATAGTACCATCCCAACATCCCACTATCCCCATCCCACTGAACCAGCATCCCACCGAACCACCATTCCACTGTTCCACTGGCCAGATGGCACACTGGCCACAGAATACTCCAGATAAGAGGCCATTTTGAGGGTTGGGCCTTGTTATGCTATGCCCTGTTTTTGAGAAAGTGACAGAGCTAGTTGTTCTTACCTTTTTGTTGAAGGATTTCCAATCAAAGCATGTTTGAGTTTTTGATCATCACTTTCTTCAAAGAAAGGATTTGGAGAATGAATTAGTGGCATATTTAAAGCAAAGAAAATGTGCAAGGCTTTAAGAAAAACCATAGGCTGCAGCCATTAACAATGTGTGTTAAAACTGGTCAAGACAGTTTGTGGAATGTTGCTGCTTATCATCATCTTCAAATAGAGATGATGAGAGTCAATTGTCTGATGCCACATCTATTGAGCCAGGTCTGGAAAGGTGATGGTACATTCAAGTATATCCTGATGTATGTCTCACCCAACCCCCCTCAACCTGCTTTCCCAAAGCTACTCTGCACATCACTCCTCACACCATCTTACTTTGCAAGTGCAGCCATCCTTCTCTGTCTAGATACTTACATACATCCCCATATGACCATTGTCACTCACCCTCATCTCAATCCAATCTCACACCCGTCCCTCATAGTGACCCTCCACAAATGTTTTCCTTCATCTACTCAATATTCTTCATTACTCAAATTCATAGGACTGGATTTTCCTGGCCCATGGAGACAGGGTTGGAGGTGGGTTGGCTGAGAAAATAGCCATGAGCCTTGTTGGGATGGCTCCCCAATGCAATCATGACTCCAGGAACTGCCCCATGAGCAAGCTGGAAACCTGGTCAGCTGCCCACTCCATGGAGCCAGGCAGCCAATAAGTCCAATTAAGGCCCCATTTAGGGGTCAGTTTTATACCAAATTGGAGTGGCCTCCTGCCACGTGCAGAGGCTGCCAGTTTAGTCGAGGTAGTCTCTCATTGGCAGGCCAGGAGACAATCAGAGCCAGGCATTCCATGCCTTTGTGATGGGCCCATGGAGATTAAAGGTTGTATCCCACTCGTGAGTGTGCCTGCAGAGAGGCTTCCTCTCCACCCCAATGTTTGTACCCACATATATTCAGTGCAGCCCCTGTGTTGGGCAACAGAGATGCCCTCATATTGTGGCATCCTCAGCAATGCCCAGTTGTCCTGGTGGGGCTGCCAAGGCTCCATAGTTCCCTCTGATTGGGCCTCCAGCCTTGGAAGATTGCCACTCATAATAGGGTGGCAAACAAGGAGGTGAGCAACTGGAGGTAGCCACTTGGAAGATAGCCACCAGTCTCACTGCCTGAAAGTGTGGGCTTGAGACCCCCGTTTGGTACTGACATTGGAGTCCCAAATCTCTCACAAAAATCCATCCTCCAGGTCTCCTCTTTTCCTCTTTGCTGGGGAAGAGAGTACAGACCACCTGAAAGAGGCAGCAAACTGGAGGTAACCCTCCAGCCTTCTCCAAATTAACAGCTGCAGAGAAGGAGGTGGTGGAGATAAGCCAAGTGTCTGCATACCATTGAAGATGGAGAACCGGCAAGGTGGGGGTCTCCCAGCTACTTGGTGATGGAATTAATATCACACAGCCACATGGCATGTAACATTCAATTACTTTGGCTTGATATCAGCAACCAATGATATATGATCTTGCGCACAATGATGTTTTAACATCTTCTTAGCTTGACAGTTCTAAAACATGCCTTTCATCTTCCACATGCTCAGCAAGCACCCCGTAGGAGGAGGGCAAAGTCTCCACAGGGGGCCACTTGTTTTGGGGACACACTGTCACAGGACTCACGCATGCCATTCATCAGCTCAGATACACATAGCTCAGTTAGACAAGCAAGAGAGTTGGTTGGGTTCTCACACATGACTGCCTGAATTTAACGTCCTCCCCTGAGGTGAGGTTGGAGGCAGGGGACATTTAATCAGGCAGAGGATGCCAGGTGGGGACCCTACTGCCTTCCTGCTTCTGCCTCAGTTAAGTCTGGGATGGGAAGGCTGGCTGTCAATTGAGACCCTTAAATTAATGCCCACTTAATGGCCTCACCTGGCTACTACTTATATTTAACCAGTGGCGGGTGAGGTAGTTGCCACACAGGAAGCCCGAAAAACAAACCCTGTTGTATTCACTTGTGGGCTCCTGACAGGAGGACATTATTCAAAGGCACTCTATGCCCTATTGAGGACCTTTGCTATTGTCTATTGTACCTTGGAGATATGCAGAGATGACACACCAGGTTCTATTTGTGAACAGGACTTTGTTACCAATATTTTTAAAAATTTTATAGTGTATTGACAATTTCAACATGCATTTTATTCATTTAAGATTACCGTACACATATTCCCAAAGAAGGGGTCTGGAAAAGATATTGAAGAGATTTATGCTTTAACAGCACATGAAGTGATTCTGAATTCTCCTTACTGTTTCTCCCCAAGAGCTTCACAAATTTCTCCAACCACAAACTTTCTTTCAATTTTTCTTTCTCTGTAATCAAACCCCTAAGCTTGACCAACAGCACACAGAACAGCAAAGAGTCAACAAACACACACAATCAAACACTGAAGAATTGAACAATTGAATACAACACCAGCACTGGGAAGGACAATGAGACCCATCCCCTTCTCTTTCTGCTGTCCCCCTCCCCTTCCCCCATGACCCCTCACCCTTTGAACCCCCATCCCATCCTCATTCACCTGTGGCCCAGGTCCTTTAGTGATCCTAGGCATCAGCCTGGGTGCATTGCCAGCAGTTGCCCCTACTATTCGTGGCGCTACCTGCAGTGGGCAGCTCTCGTGGGGTGGAATTTCTGCTCCCAGTATCCTTAAGCCTGGGGAATGCCTGCTGCTGGACACTTAAGTGTGACTTAATTCCAGTGGTCCTTCTTCGAAAGAGGGGAGGCTGGGTCTTCATGGGCTCTCCAGCAGCAATCTCTGAGGATCATGCACAAAAATACATAATGGTTTTTCTGTGGTTGCTGATCACCTGGCCATTAATGGAGTGGAATCACTTTTGGTTGACAAAAGCTCCAGGGTGATCTAGGAATCTTGGATTCCCAGGTGTGCATACTCTAAGGCTCCCTGGACCTTTGGGAAGCTAGCCAGATCCATAAAGACAAGTACAGAATTACCTGGAAAAACTCAGCAGGTCTGGCAGCATCGGCGGAGAAGAAAAGAGTTGACGTTTCGAGTCCTCATGACCCTTCGACAGAACTTGAGTTCGAGTCCAGGAAAGAGCTGAAATATGGAAATATGAAATATTATTTCAGCTCTTTCCTGGACTCGAACTCAAGTTCTGTCGAAGGGTCATGAGGACTCGAAACGTCAACTCTTTTCTTCTCCGCCGATGCTGCCAGACCTGCTGAGTTTTTCCAGGTAATTCTGTTTTTGTTTTGGATTTCCAGCATCCGCAGTTTTTTTGTTTTTATAACCATAAAGACAAGTGTCTGCTCATCCTAATGGACCTTGTCAGTTACAAAGTGCACTTAAGTCTTGGCCCTGGCAAACATCTATCGGTTACCTGTGAGATGCACTTGTAGGTAGCAAATTGAGAGGCTCTGCAATATCTCCTGCCAATCTCAGAAAGGGGCCAGAGGCAAAGACGTTAAGGATATTGGTAACTCTGATAGCCACTGGTAATGTGTGCACACCTTGGTTTACTTGGCAGCAGTTCTTGTTCCAGGAGGTTGCAAAGTTAGCGACCAACTGACATGATTCCCTGAGCCGCCTGAGGCACTGCTACTCAGACAGATTGAGAAAACTGATCCTCTGCCTGTAAATCCTTATTGGTGGCAACGGCTGCTGTGTGGTGCAACCCTACGTTCATCCCCTCTGTCCTGCCTAATGGTGAGGGGGTGAGGAGAAGGCTGCTGCCCCCTGCTGCTCATGCTGCTAACAATCTTGCTCTTCATCTGAAGTCCAAGATGAAGCTGCATAAGCAGCACCCTTGCTGAACTGATATTGGACAGATGGAAAACAGAAACCAGATCCACCAATCAAGTGGCGATCAGAAATACAAACCTCCAAAATGGTGAAATTCACCTTCGAAGTAATGAAAGTCACCTCTAAAACAGTGCAGGCGAACTCTCAGAACAAGTCCTGTACGATAAAGCCTTTCACCTAGGCAAGGAAGCAGGCGCAAGGCCTCAGCATTTAAATGATTTTTTTGTCTGTCATTTGTTTGGCCTCTCAAATCCAGCTGTCCCTACACCTTGAGTTCACTGGCAAGTACCACAAAGCCAGAGAAACTCTGTTTACGTATAATAATTGACAACCCGCCCCTCACACAGGGTTTCCCGCATGCAGCCAAAACCACAAAGGTGGATAACAATGTTTTGCTGCCAGCTTCCTGAAGCACTGTCAATTTCAGCACTTTTAACTGCTGCTCCCAAACCACCCACTTTCTCAAGTTAAAATTCACCCTGCCATACAATACAGTTTTGAATCGAAAGGCATGGCTAAAAAATTCAATGGAGGCACACCAAATTATCAAGTGAAGAACAGGCATCCAAACATTCAATACAGCAGGCGGATGTGTTCTTTACAAATCCACCATATTGGTGAAGGCAGAAAAAGAGGTGCCCAGGATCTATGCCTGAAGCAGGCATACTTGAGGCCAAAACAAAAACAGAATTACCTGGAAAAACTCAACAGGTCTGGCAGCATCGGCGGAGAAGAAAAAAGTTGATGTTTCGAGTCCTCATGACTCTTCAACAGAACTGAGTAAAATTAGGAGACGGGTGAAATATAAGCTGGTTTAAGGTGGGGAGGAGGTGGGGGAGAGAAGTGGGGAGGTGGGTGTTGTAGGGACAAGCAAGCAATGATAGGAGCAGATAATCAAAAGATGTCACAGACGAAAGAACAAAGAGTTGTTGAAGGTGGTGATATTATCTAAACGAATGTGCTAATTAAGAATGGATGGCAAGACACACAAGGTACAGCTCTAGTCGGGCTGGGGTGGAATAAGACTAACAGGGCATAAAAGGTATAGATTTAAAAATAATGGAAATAGGTGGGAAAAGAAAAATCTATATAAATTATTGGAAAAAAACAAAAGGGAGGGGGAAGAAATGGAAAGGGGGTGGGGATAGAGGAGGGAGTTCAAGATCTAAAATTGTTGAATTTAATATTCAGTCTAGAAGGCTGTAAAGTGCCTAGTTGGAAGATGAGGTGCTGTTCCTCCAGTTTGTGTTGAGCTTCACTGGAACAATGCAGCAAGCCAAGGACAGACATGTGGGCAAGAGAGCAGGGTGGACTGTTAAAATGGAGGAACAACACCTCCACTTCCGACTAGGCACTTTACAGCCTTCCGGACTGAATATTGAATTCAACAACTTTAGATCTTGAACTCCCTCCTCCATCCCCACCCCCTTTCCATTTCCTCCCCCTCCCTTTTGTTTTTTCCAATAATTTATATCGATTTTTCTTTTCCCACCTATTTCCATTATTTTTAAATCTATACCTTTTATGCCCTGTTAGTTTTATTCAACCTCACCCCTACTAGAGCTGTACCTTGTGTGTCCTGCCATCCATTCTTAATTAGCACATTTGTTTAGATAATATCACCACCTTCAACACCTCTTTGTTCTTTTGTCTGTGACATCTTTTGATTATGTGCCCCCTATCACTGCTTGCTTGTCCCTACAACCATACCCCCCCCCCCCACTTCTCTCCCCCCCCACCTTAAACCAGCTTATATTTCACCCCTCTCCTAATTTTACTCAGTTCTGTTGAAGAGTCATGAGGACTTGAAACATCAACTTTTTTCTTCTCCGCCGATCCTGCCAGACCTGCTGAGTTTTTCCAGGTAATTCTGTTTTTGTTTTGGATTTCCAGCATCCGCAGTTTTTTGTTTTTATATATATTTGAGACCACTTATGCAAAATTGAGCTGTCCTTAGTTTTGGCATGAGATCCACTCCTTGTTGTACATTTAAGGAAAAGTTGTAGTATATACAGCTAAACAATTTTTAACAACACCATTGAACAATTAGTACCAATTAGAGTTTAATTCATTCTGACTGGTTGTAGTATGGGTTGTGCAGACATTCCCACTTATCCTTGTATCAAATGTGACAAATACGCAGGTGAAAGTGGTGGGGTTGGGAGTGGGGAGGTGGTGGACATGAGGGAAGAACCAAAGGGAAGGTCTGGGATAGGCCAAGAGAGATGAAATGACAAAATACTTTGTGGTAAAGGGTAAAGTAAAGAAACAAAAGGTGTGTCCAGATGGGGTGTGAATGACAGGATAGCAGTCACTTGAATGCAAAGTGAATGAATAAAGCAAGAAAGAAGACAAAATAGAGGCAAAGGTTACGATCTAAAATTATTGGACTCAATGTTGAGCCCAGAAGGCTGTTGAGTGTCGAGTCAAAAGATGTGGTCCTGTGCCAAGTTTTCATTGAGATCCATTGGAACACTGGAGCAGGCCAAGGAGAGAAAAGTCAAAATTGAGACAAGTCTCCTGGCCTTGGAGTCTTCAGCCACTTTGGCTACACCATGCAGCTGCAGCGATTGGCTGGGTCTTAAGATTGGAAGGTGACTCATCCAACGGCCTTGCGTTGTCGTCCCTCAGACCAGCACACAGAGCCAGCTGCCCAATGCAGTTCTCATGAATTATAATACCTAGTATTAATGAAGTGTTAATCCAAGCCTGTGGTGATACCAGAGCCTACCAGTTTTGTACAGCACTAACTGTAGCAATGTGAGCATAAATGGCAATATCACAATGCTACATTATCACCTACCTATTCATCATTTCTGCCTGTTTAACTTGATGTTAACTGCTAAGATCCTGTATATACTACAGTCTTGGAAACCTCTACTCAGCTAAAACCAGGACACCGAAATCATTCCAGGCACAAGTGATTTCCCCCAACCGACCTACCTCTTGATCTTTTTAATTTGATAATCCCTGAGCCAAGCCAGGGGCTTCAGCCTAGCCAAGGATTGCCAGAGATAATTGTCCAGCTTTAAAGTAAATCTCCAGCCTCTAATTACTATCAGTAAACTTTTAAAATTTAGTCAAATAATGGATTCTTCACTACAATTAGAATGTTAAATGTTTAAAAGGGCATGATCATGGTTCTGGGGCATTTTCAAGCAGACTGGGTTGCTGGAACAGTTTGGCTCAAAGCCATGACATCTTGGTGAAGTGGAGAACCTATGCTGCAGGGAATGTTATATGGAATGTCTTATATATTGCTTCTCTGTTCAAAAAACCTAACAAGGTCACTTCCAAGACATCTAACTGGAGCAGCAATACTCTCAAAATGGTGACGGTACTTGCCTTCAATATTGTCAAATTTCTGTGGCTCTTCTCATTTCGAAATGACATTACAAGCCAATCTCACATCTGACATTATCTATGGGGCTCTATATTTGAAAACAATAGGACCATTTGTTAACTAGCCTGTGTAAAGAGAAAAAAAATAGCTCCATATTAACAGAATAGAATGTGACTGAGCAATCAGGAAAAGGAAAATTACAAAAATATTGTTTTGTGTCAGTATTAGAAAGAATGTTTATGAATTGGGGTATAAATTTAATTATGTTTGGATCTTCTGTGGCTTTGTCCATGCTTAATCCAAGGATATGGTTTGTCACTCATGTGTGGTTAATGTCCAGTCTAAGTTGCCCAAAAATCGTCTACCAGTGTGTAAATAGTAAACCGGTAGTAAGAGGTGGCATGGGTCCTATTTGGGACAAAGAGAGTGATATATGCTTAGGCAACCAGGGCAAGGCTAGAATACTTGAGGAGTTTTCCTTGAATTGGAATTGTGTGGTCTTGTAGGTGGTAGGCATTGTGATCGGCAGTCGGGGGGTGTGAAATCACAGCAGGGTCATTGGATGATATCCACCATGGCAGAATGCGAATCCCGCTGGAGACCGGCATGAACCCGATTTGCATCCCGCTAATGGGATACAAAGTAAAGCCTGACTGGAATCACCCTCCCATGCCCAATTTACCATTATGCTGGGGAAAACACGCTGGCCCAGAACACGTCTGGACAAGCGAGACGTGCAGAAGTCAGGACTTACCATTAGGACCTTATTCAGATTGTGGACAACCGAGGAGAAGAAGATGCTGGAGCCCTACAGCTACCGAACCCTGGAGGAACACATCCATCGCATGGTGGGTGGATTCTCACGTACATGGCTCTGCCACAAAGCAGCTCTTGGGAGATCTCCTTTGCTGTCTCAGGTCTGCTTCAGAACATCATGGTCTTGGCCATGTGCTGCTATGGATGATCAGCGAGGGAGCGGAGAGGAAGCTCCAGCTTTGAGCGGGAGAGGAAAGTGTACCGGGTGAGGGGGGGGTGTGAGGTTGGGAGGGGGAAGGAGGGTGTCCAGGGGAGAAGGAGGTTGTACTGGGGGAGAATGCTGCAAGTGGGTAGGTAGGTGTAAGGAGATAGGAAGGTGTAAGGGAGGGAGTTCAGAGGGGGGAAAGTGCCGGGTGGGAGGAGGGAGTTCGGAAGGGGGAATGTGTCTGGAGGGAGGAGGGAAAAAGGGTGGAGGAGGGAGTAAGAGTGGAGCAGGGAGTAAGGTTGGAAGATGGAGTAAGGGGAGGGGTGGGGCAATGTCCAGGTGGATGTGCAAAGGAGGGGTCTGTGCAGCCAATGACTGCATCCTGGGGAGCAAACTCAGGGTAGGCATGATAGGAGGGAATGGTGAGTGTGAAAAGGGCCAGAGGGAGCTGGTTGGGTGGGAGGGTGAGAATGTATTGGTAATGGTAGAAGGGATGGCGAGGATGGTCGGTGGGGACTCGGAGGAATACCATGGGGTTGGGAAGGTGAAGGTTGGGGAGGTCAGTGTGGATGGGGGTGGGATTCTCAGGAAGATAGGAACATATACATTCACCTGGACATTCATGAAGGAGAAGGGTTTGGGTGGTAGTATGACCGTGGGAGGTTGAAGGTGATGCCAGGGGGATGGACTGTGATGGGGTAAAGGACATGGGTGACTGGGGGAGGGGAAAGGACAGGGAAGCTTATCTCAAACCTGACAACTACAATTTCACAGAAATCAAAAGTGAGCAGAGCATCGTGTTGGACGAGCACAGGTGCTGCATGTGAGTGTGCTCAGTGGGTGGGTGGAGGTGCGGGTCAGCTCAGACGGACAACTGAAAGCAAACCCCAGCAGGCAGCGTTCAAAATGCTCAGGACATTGAGATGAGCCGGATGGATGAAGGCTCCGCCTGCGCCCCAAAAAGCCCTGCCACACACACAAACATTTCTCCCTCCAGGTTCACTTCTGTTCCAGCTGCATGCAGCCTGTCAATGAAGCTGAAAGACAATGTTACACATTATTCAGTGAAAGCGAATATTTTTTCAGATTATAAAATGACAAAATGTGTTCACCCATGCAACCACATGTGATCAGAATTTCTTAATTTTTCTAGGCCTACCACTTCTTCTAGCGGCTGTTCTGACATCCGCAGCAGGGGCAGGGACAGCCTATTCAATGTTTGGCCTTGTTGCCTTTGATGACTTCAGCATGCATCCTCTGGAGAATCAAGGCCTTGAGGGCCCCGGCTTGCTCTGGCTGTCCTGTGGGCCACTGCTTCCTCTGCAGTGACAGAGGACAATGTTGTGGAGGTCACAGACAAAGGGGACTGAGAGGCAGCAGGCAGCCTCTGAGATTCCTTAGTGGATGACCCAGGGATGTCCAGCTGCCGTTCCTCCTCCTTTCGGTTGTCCAAAGGTCCGGCCTGACTCCTTGAGGGGAAGGAGCACCTGGAGGGATGTCGAGGTGTCACGGTTCCCTCTGGTACTGCCATTGCAATTGCTACCACAATGGTGTGCAGGTTTGCATGCATCTCTATGTTCTGCTGGACCAGGGTCTCAATGGCATCCTCCATTCTTCCTATGGAGGCCTCCATACACGTACATGTGGGCACCACTTTATCAGACAGCAGGCGGACGCACTCCTTTGACTTGGGTGCCACTCCGCTGAGGGCTTCCAGCAGCTCTGCGTGCTGTTCCCCTGCTGACTCTCCAGGATGAGTTGGAAGGCCGAATCCAGATGCTCGTCATCTGACTTGGAACTCACAGATGCCTCTTCCCCAGGAGTCCTCCAAATCCTGGGGAAGCCAGCTGAACCTGCCTCCTCCTGCTGATATGTGTACGGATATGTGTCCGTATGGTGACCACCAGATTTTGAACCCGAGCCTGCTTTATATCTAGGTCCCACCGAAATTTGTGTCTCTGCGCTGCTGGAGGGTGTGGGCAAGTGCTGTGACGGGTCTTGCAGGCTATTTATTTCCAGCTCTTCAATGGAGGAAGTGTCCTCTTGTCTAGGGGTGAGGACATGGATGGAACTGAGGGACTGGCTGGCTGAGGGCATCGGCCACTTGGCAGAGCTCCCTGTGAACCAAAGTAGCAATAATTAATGCATGGCAGCAGAGCCAGAAACAGGAGAGAGAGCAATCATAGTTGCATTGAGAGAGGCATGGTGTGGTGCAGGATCCTCATGTGGGTGTTCGTCACCAACCTCACCGTCACGGCAGTGCACAGTCCACGTCCTCACCAGTCAGTGCAATGCTCCTCAAACTGAGTGAGGGACCTAATTTGTGACACTCCACCCCTGGTCTGGGACTTCTCCCTGCCATTGTGAGCCAGCTTCTCTTGCATGAAAATAGCATGAGTTGCATGAATAGCAGTGTGTGGAAAGTTTCTGTGCTGAGCGGAGCCATGGATGAGGTGAGAATGTGAGCTCCAGAGGATACGAGCCTGATGGATATGTGAGGGTGTGTGAGAGAGTAAGTGGTGTTGTCCCTTGAGGTGTGATATCCCTGCGGATGTGTAATGAGTTTGTGAGTGTAAGAGTGATGAGAAGAGTGACTTATCCTGGCAGAACGGATGAGATCTTTCATCCTCTTCCTGCACTGGATGGCTGACATCCTCTGTACTCCCTTGTTGCTGACCACCACTGACACCGTCTCCCAAGCTGGATTGGTGGACCCCCTGCAGCCAGAGCAGGGGTAGAGGATATTGTGGCCTTCCATTGTGTCCAGCAGGTGGCCCAGAGAGGCGTCACTAAATTTAGGGGATGTTATCTTCTTTGCTTTCAGGGCCATCTGTTACTTGGAGTTGTCCTGGTCTGTAGACATGAATTATGCTGTGCCCTGGTGGCGCTTCAAATATGGCACCTGGAGTGAGGAAGCGCTGAGGTCACAGTGTGGCAGGCAAGTCCGAGCCTGTCCGCCAGCGATCTGGCGTGTTTCGCGTGAATGTATTATTAATGAAGCAGGAGGTGCTAGGAAGAGGGCAATAATGTGTGAAAATCCGCCATTACAGTTGGCAAGTAAAACATCTTTTTTCACACCCACTACCACACTTAACGCAAATCTGGGATGATTGTGCCTGGTGTTTATTCAGGAGGAGGAATCTGACAAAATATCCATAGAAATGGAGAAAGTGGAGGCAATGGCCAGTGTGAAATTGAAAGAGATGTGGTACTGGAATGGATGGCTATGCTTAGGGTAGATAAGTCACCTGGTCTTGCATCCCTGGTTGCTAAAGGAAGTGGGGGTGGAGATAGTGGCAGGGCTTGCCTTAGTCATTCAAGCTTCCCTACATATGGAGGAGGTGCCAGAGAATTGAAGACTGGTAGACATGACACTCCTTTTCAAGAAAGGGTCTAAGGACATTCCTAGCAACTACTAGCCAGTTAGTTCAGCATCAGTGGTGGGTAAGGTTCTGGAATCCATAAACAAGGAAATAAACCAATAGTCACTTGGAGAGGTTTGAGTTCATTGAGGAGAGCCAACAGAGGCTTGTAAAAGGCAGATCATACTTGGCTAGTCGAATTGAATTTTTTTGATGAAGGGAATGTGGTGGTTGTTGTCTCTATGGATTTTTTAAAAAGCTTTTGACAGTAAGGTATCACATAAAAGGCCAATTAACAAAATTGAGGCAATGGGCCGGGATTTTATGGCCCCATCATGGGCAGGACCCGCCATGGGCGAGGCGGCACCCCAGCCAAAATCCATTGACTTGCAGCGGGACCGGAAGATCACGGCAGCGGGCAGATGTGGAAAATCCCGCCAATGGAATGGTAGGTTCAGTGTCTAACTGGATAGAAAAATTGTTTTAAAGACAGGAAGAAATGAGTTGCGGTAGAGGGTAGATTTTTGGATTGGGGGTGGGAGACAGTCGTGTTCCCCAAGGGTCAGTGCTAGATGCACTGCATTTTTTGTTTGCTGTTTTTAAATGACTTGTGTCTTGGAATACAGAGTAAAATTTCAAAATTTGCAGATGGTACCAAACTTGGAGGAATGGTAAATGACGATGATGATACGAATTGCCTGCAACAGGTGATGGATAGGCTAGCAGAATGGGAAGACAAGTGGAAGATGGAATTTAATACAGAGAAGTGTGAGGTGATGCATTTTGGCAGAAGGGATAGGGAGAGGCAATATAAGCATAATGGCATGGTTCGAAAGTATGTGCAGGAACGGAGGGACTTCATAAAAAGAAATAATTGAGTCCAAAAGCAGGAAAGTTATGCTGAAACTTTAAAGCTTTGGTTAGGCTCTGACTAAAGTATTGCATCCAGTTTTGACCACCACACTTTAGAAAAATGCAAAGTCCTCAAGAGGGTGCAGAAAAGCTGGGGTTGTCGTCTTTAGAGCAAAGGAGATTGAGGGATATTTGATAGAGGTGTACTAGATTTTTACAGGCTTAGTAAGGTGGACAAAGAAAAATCCTTCCCATTAGCTGATGGTACAAAGACTATTGGACAGAAATTTAAGATTTTGGGCAAAAGATGCAGGGGAAATGAGAGGAAGAGCTTCTTTATGCAACAAGTGGTAATGAGTGAGCTCACTGCCCACGAGGGTGGTGGGAGCGAAAACAATCAATGATTCCAAAAGGAAATTGCATGGACTTGAAGGAAATAAACTTTCAGAGCTACAGGGATTGAGCAGGGTGCGTGGGACTGACTGGATTGCTCCATGAGAAGCTAGCATGGACTCGATGGACTGAATGGCCTCCTTTTGAGATGTTAATGATTCTATGATTTGTTGTCGTCCACTGCATTATGCCCTATCCAGTGTTACAACCCACCCCCAGGCAAGGTTCCCCAAAGTTGTTGATCCAGGCGGGACTCCTCAATTTATCACCGTCTGGCTTTGAGACCCCCAAATTGTTATGCCCTGGATGAGGACGGATGAACTGGTTCCCTGCCTTTATTCAGCCACCCCCTCCCCCCACCCTCTGTTGGTCGCAACAAGATTTGATCTAAAGAGGATCCCTTTCGCGGATAACATTTTCCCAGACCCAATCGTTCTGGTTTTGAAGGAGCCAACTTGATCAGATTTTCTTAAGTTAAAGGTAAGAGTAATTTTATTGACTAGGAAAGGTGAGAGGGGATAAAACACATGCATGTATGGTCATACAGGTTAAAAGTAAAAATTTAGCTTGAAGCAAGTGAACACATATATATTTTAAAAAAAGTATAGAGAACAGTTCTTGACTCATGGGGAGTAGGTGATTGAGCATTGCAGCCATTGCGATTCGAGATTCCAATAGGCAAGTAGACTCCGGTAGACAAATAGTCGGTTTCAAGGTTGTAGTAGAGTTGACTCCAATAGACAGCTAGTTGGTTTCAAGGTTCTAGTAGTATCAAATTCAGCAGAGAGTGCGAGAGATCAGGATACCTGCAAAATGGCGACTTGCAGGGGTACTCTGTGTGGCTGTTACTTCTGAGTCAAACTTCCAGCTCTTGCTCTCTCTCAGAACACCCACCAACAGACAGATAGCACTTTTCAGCTCGCTTTTAACTCCTCCTTTGTATATTCCAAGTGCGAAGTGAATTTACAAATCTGTCTGGGCATTGCTTGCAGGATTTCTTGATGAGATGATACTCATCTCCCATTGTCTCTACTGGGGGTGGGTGAGGGGTGTTGGGGGGGAGCAATTAGTTTCTGGATGTCTTTGGAGATACCTTGTCTGGCGACAGGGTGGGTTTCCATTACCATTTAGGGAGTCACCCTGCAGCATTTCAGCCTGTGGCTTTTGTGCATTTTTAAAAACTCAGGTCTTATTTTTAAAGCCCAATATTTCCAGACACAATTTGTTTGGGGAGGCGGTGGCCTAGTGGTATTGTCACTGGGCTGGTGATCCAGAGACCCAGGGTAATGCCCTAGGGACCTAAATTTGAATCTCACCATAGCAGATGGTGAAATTTGAACTCAATAAACATCTGGAATTAAAAATGTCTAATGATGACCATGAAACCATTGCCAATTATTGTAAAAACCCATCTGGTTCACTAATGTCCCTTAGGGAAGGAAATCTGCCGTCCTTACCTGGTCTGGCCTACATGTGACTCCAGATCCACAGCAATGTGGTTGACTCTTAAATGCCCTCTGAACAAGGGCAATTCAAATGTAATTAGGGATGGGCAATAAATGCAGGCCTAGCCAGCGATGCCCACATCCCATGAATGAGTGAAAAAAGCATGACACCAGTACAAACATTGAACTACAAAACTGCATTGTAATCTCAAACATCAAGCAGAAAATTTCTAAAATAATGGAAATATGGTTCAGAATTTTCTGGAGAAATTAAAATTCTATTTTTTGTTTTGTTTTTGGGATGTGTGCATCATTATTATGGCCTGCATTTATTACCCATCCCTAATCGCCTTTGAGAAGGCGGTGGTGAGTTGGGCTCCTTGAACTGCTGCAGTCATTGTGGAGTAGGGGCCATTAGGGAGGGGGTTCTGACCCAGCAGCAAGGAAGGAACAGTGATATAATTCCAAGTCAGGATGATGATTGACGTGGAGGGAAAGTTGCAGCTGGTGGTTTTCCCATGTGTCTGCTGTCCTTGACCTTCCAGGTGGCAGATTTCTGGAGTTTGGAATATGCTGTTGAAGGACCCTGGCAAATTGCTCCGGTGGTAAATTCAAATGTAATTAAAATCTTTACTTTTTTACATTAAGATATAAATTAGGATGAATCGTTATTGAAAATGTAAGATTTTGTTTAAATGCTTAAATATTAATCAATTGTTTGTTTAAATTCTAAAGCTAATTAAATTGAAGAGTTGAACTTGGGATACAAACGTTCTATAAATCTTAAAAAATGAAAAAAATGAATGAAGATTTTTAAATAGGGAAAAGCTGAGAAAAGGGCAAAAGGATGGAAGGGAAGGCCATGGTGACCTGACCTGAAGTAGAAGATAAGGCTGGGAACATCAATGAGAATAATATTAGGGACATATTTCTGGGGGTTTCATCACATGACATGGTTGCAAAGTGAGCAGAGTATAAATGTAGGGAAGCCTTGCTATAACTCTACAGGGCTTTGGTGAGACCCCATCTGGAGTAGTGTACAATTTTGGTCACCTGACTTAAGGGAGCCTATACATGCATTGGAAGTTTAGAGAAAATTCACTAGGCTGATTCCTGGGATGAAGGGGTTTGTCTTATGAAGAAAGGTTGAGTAGGTTGGGCTTATACTTGTTGGAGTTTGGAAGAATGAGAGTTGATATGATCGAAACATAGAAGTTTCTGGGGGGACTTGACAGTGGAGGTATTGAGGGGATGTTTCCTCTCATGGAAGAATCCAGAACTAAGGATCACAGTTTGAAAATAAGGGCTGTCCCATTTAGGATAGAGATGAGGAGGAATTTTTTTCTCTCAGAGGGTCCTTAGTCTTTGGAATTCTCTTCTGCAGCGAGCATTAACTGGGTCATTGAATATATTCAAGGCTGAGGTCGACAGATTTTTAATTGGCAAGGGAGTCTAGGGTTATGATGGCTAGGCAGAAAAGTGGAGTTAAGGCCACAATCAGATCAATCCATGATCTTATTGAATGACAGAGCTGGCTCGATGAGTCAAATGACCTAGTCCTGCTCCCTATTCTTATGATCTTCTGATGCTTTGATTCAATGACCTCCCACCTCCAACTGACCTACCCAGTCATTTTATAACCGGTAAATGAAAGTGTTCAAAGAAAAAATAATGTTTTATTAGTAATCCTATGATTTTTCTTCAGGGTTGCATGCAACAGTGTCCAAAATATTTAACTCCTGGAGACTCTAAACAATCATGGAGAGTTGGCAGCTCTATTTAATAGTAAGAACTATTGTTGTGAGGTTTGGTGGGAGCAGTCTGAAAGCCTAACATCAGGACAAGGAAAATTAGGGAAGACTGTAAACAAGAGCAACTATAAATTGCCAGTATATTAAATATTGTGTCAAAACCTGATGAAAAGGTATCTTGTCAGGATGGCTGAGGGGAGAGGAATGGGGACATTGAGGAGGTCCAGAGCCCCAAACTGATGAACAGGAGGAGATGGCAAGCATGGCATGATCTCTGAAGAGAAAGTCAGATAAGGCAACAAGACAAAAGGAAAAAATTTGAGAACAGTTACAAATGGGGCAGGAAGAAATCCATAGGTATGGGTAGGGCCTGATCCCCAATGTGAGCAGGAGCAGGAGTCAGGAACACAGGTTAGATTGCAATGAGTCTGAGGCCAAATCTTTGGTAGCAAGAGTCCTGGAAGAGTGGCAGAAAAACAGAACCATCTGTCCAAGAAGCCAAAAGGAGAATTTGCAGAGTAACTGATGGAGTGACTTCCTTGTATCCAGGGGGAAGGTAGGTTTTGAGAGCCTATTGGGACTATGAATCTGTCTGTTTTGCTCTTGGGAACTAGAAATTCTGAATATAGAAGTGCAGCTGGAGGCAAGACTGATGGATCATAACAAGAAAAAGGATTGGGGTTTTATGGGCCCCAAGGGAGCTTGCTGGGAGGTGTAAATTCACCTGGGATAGCGGGTGGTGCCATGTGGATAGGATTGCCATATGGAGAGACTGTCAAGTGTACCCTGGTAATTTCCCTATGGGCTTGGGGCAGGAGGATGACCCCCTGATCGGGCACCTTGTGGCCCACAGAGGGCCTCCACACCCCCCAGCAACAAGGGCCACCTCTGCTGCAAACCTCCCACTGCCCTCAGAAACAAACAACCCCCTCACCAGGGTCTGCCTAATTGGCTCCGGCACGCCCCAGCCACACTTACCCGCACTCCGGGCCCTCCTCCATAGTGGTTGATGAAGGACTGTTTGAAGTACCAGCAGCGGCTGCCATTCCTGCTGCCATTGCTGGGACTGAAAAGATGCCAGCTCTCCTTTTGGTTGGCAGCTCTTGACTGGGGGGTGGGGGGGGGGGGGGTAGAGGATGGGGGTTGGGGAGGTGGGGCCAAGACACCCTATTTTAGATGGTCGGAAGCCCTGAACTAAGGAAATTAACTGCCTGCTCAGTGTAAAATTCAATTAGGACTTGCATGACTGACAGAGGCAGGTTTGACCCAAGTTTGCGGCTGATGGGCTGCCATCGGTAAAATCCAAACTACCATTGTCTGGATAAGGAACCTGACAAACTTGGCAAATTTAAGATATTATAAATAGGCTCAATCAAAAGAAACCTATTTTAGAGAAGTATTATTTAAGTAATCTGGGAAGAAAGGAGGGGTGAGCTATTTAGCATAAGTTAACGTTTATTTCAAAGGTACAAACAAGATTTGAAAAAGAATCGTCATAGTCCTCATGAAATTGAACATACCTCCATTAACCCAGATAAATATAAGTATTTAGAAATATTCATAAGTGAAGAGGGAGTGGAAAGTTTCAACTAAAGGATAATATCTATGAGAGCACCAACAAGTGGGTATATTTATAGAGCCCGCTCGTTAAAGAAAAATATTCCAAGGACCTTTAGAGAAACATAGTCTTACACAATATCAACTCAAGGTCAAAGAGCTGGGTTTTAAGGAGCAACTTTAAGGAGAAGAGAGAGGCAGAGTGCTTGAAAGAGAGAGACTTGCAGGACATGCAGTCTAGATGGACATAGAAGTAGATGATATGGGGTCAGAAGCTCATCTTAGCATTGAATAAAATGTTGAGCTTGTGAGCAGTCTGATTCAACCTGAGAGCTGGCAGAGAGGGAACTAAAATCAATGATACGGACTTTCTGGCAGGAGATAAAGATGAAGGATTCAGTTTTCCTAACCTTTAATTGAAGGAAATTGAAACTCATCTAAGACAGGATGTCAGACAAGCAATCTTACAGCACAGAGATAGGAGATGCGATGAAGAGGTAGAACGTAATGGATGAGCAGAAATTTTCTCCTATTAAACATTGAGAAGACTGCAGGTCTTGTCTTTCATCCTGTTCCAAACTCCATTCCTTAGCTACTGACTCCATCCCTCTCGCTGGCAATAGTCTGAGATTAAACCGATCAGTTTACAATTTTGGAGTCACATATGACCCCGAGATGAGCTCTCGGCTTCATACTCATGCCATCAATAAGCCTTCGTGACATTGCCCAACCTTGCCCGTCTCAGCTCTGCTGTTGAAACCCTCTAGACATGACTATTCTAATGCACAACTGGCTGCTCTCCCAGAATCTGTCCTCTGTAAACTGGAGGTCATCCAAAATTCTGCTACCTATGTCTTAACTTGCAGAAAGCCCTGTTCACTTATTACCCCTGTGCTCATGGACCTACATATGGGCTCGCAGTGTTGACTTTAAAACTCTCATCCTTTTCTTCAAATCACTCCATGGCCTTGCCCAGCCCTATCTCCATAATCTCCTCCAGTCCCACATCTCTCCAAGATATCTGAACTCATCTAATAACAGATTGTTATTTAAACAAGAAGTTAATTCTACACAAAGACCAGAAGCATTAGAAATGAATTGTCAAAACTGCAGTTATATGCTTCTACTGAAAATCCTGAATCAAAATGCCTTAAGGATAGTTGGGACTCAGGGATGAGTCTGAAATGAATATCCATGAGTATACATTGTTTAGGAAAGATAAGTTGGTCACTAGGGGAAGGAGTGACTATCTTTGTTTAAAAAAATGGAAAGATACAGGCATACTGCAAGTGGAAGACATGATACAGAAGCATTCCAGCTCCAACTAGAATTTAGCAGAAAAAACATATGTCTGTATTACAAACTGAAAAAAGATCAATTGGGGGGTCATTGATGCAAGATTTAAATTATTCACTCATACAACATTTATAGATCAATTAACGATTGTGCCTTCTTATATAAGGATTAAAGGAGGCCAGATACACTGTAATCTCTCCAGTAAGAAATACTTGGTCATTTCTGGATTTCAGAGTTTTCTGGATTATAAAATGACATTAGAATGCCTAACCACAAGTGTTTGAGCTGGTAAACACCATAGATATAAATATTAAAGTTAAATGCAAAATAGTGGTCAAACATTATAAAGCAGTAATAAAAATTGTTTCATTGATCCATATACAGTATTTTCCATGTTTGCCCATGCCTTCTCAATTTGTTGCAGCACCCGAACTGCCAAATGGGGAGCCCATGAGTTGCTTGGGTCTGCTCAAAACATTTCTGGACAACTGGTGTTTCTGAACAATAGTTTTCTGTACTGTGGAGGTTACAGTGTGCTGGATTTAGTGTTTCATAAATATTCACAGCTATTAGCAGACCTAAAATAAACAAGCACCTGCAGATTTGGATTGTTCCATTGTAAGAGTTAAAATATGAGGGCCGATGTAGAAGTTTAAAGATAAAGGCATATAAGGGTATAGTGGTTTAGTGGTTATGCTACTGGTTTAATAATCCAGAGGCCTCGAGTAACAATTCAGAGAATGTGTGTTCAAATCCTACCATGATAATTCAGGAATTTGAATTCAGGAATTTAAAGAATCTGGAAATAGTAGAAGCTGATATCAGTAAAAGCAACAGTGAAGTTGTCAGATTGATGTAAAAACTGATTCAGATGTGCAATTTAGGGTTGGAAATCTGTCCATACGTGGCCTGTGGTCAACTCTTAACTGCCCTCAAGTGGCCCAGCAAGTGACACAGTTGAATCAAATCTCTCACCATGTGGTGGACTACAGTGGCTAAGATGAAGATCAACCATCACCTTCTCAGGGTAACAAAGGATGGGCAATAGCAACACACATCCTGGAAATGAATATATAACAAAGTTTAATTTACAGAAATGAAAAAAGGCTTAGTAATATTTAGATAGAAGAGTGAGTTGGGTCCAGGAAATAAAATGCACAATAAGAATGATCATTTTAAAAAACACTGGAAGAATTGTATTTGGGTGAAAAAGATGCACAATGAGGGACAACTAGAATGATTGCATGGGGTGTTAATTTGCCCACTGATATTCAAGAAGAGATATTTTACAAATTGTATATGGAGTAATGGGGGTAATGCTGACTTTAAGCAAAAACTGTAAGATGGGCGATAGCGAGTCAGCAGCCACTTTTTTGTCTCTCAGTGAATATGTAAAATCACACAAAGTCAAAATTACCCCCATAGACCTTTAGAAATGAGCATTTGGCAAAAAAGGTAGTTGAAAACCTAACCATGCAAAAGACATTAACATTTGAAAAGTAACGTTGGAAAGGGTAAAATCAGACAGCAAATTCAATGTTAGAAGACTTGGACAGATACCTTGTATCTGTAATATAACTGAGAAGAGTGGACCTACTCCTTACCTGGAAGCTAGGATTAAAACCCAGAGAGGTTGTTTGCAGATCAAAAGGGGAAAGGTGCTAGTTAAATTAAAAGGGCTCAAGGTAGAAAAGCAGCAGGGCCAGACAATTATTCTGCAGAAATGGGTCGAGCTCCTATGTGCTTCCTTAACATATTTTAATAACTCACTGAGAATAGGCTTGTGCCACATATTGGAGAAAGCATATGCTCCCTTCATTCAAAAAAGAGGGTTAAAGTCAGATCTGAAGAATCTGTAAGCAATTGAGTCCAACCCGGGAAAGATAAAATATTATAAAGGATGCTGTAAATGATCATTTAGAACATAAAGGAGTTTTAGGGATGGCCAATATATAGCTTTAGAAAACAGAATTGTTTGACAAACCTGATCCACTGTGGGTCTAGGATAACATTGTCTAGTATGTTAACTACTAGTCTCTAGCCATAAGTGGTCAACTAGAAATCCAAATGCGGCTAATAACGTATTTTCATTAAGAAATAAAATACAAGTAATCTAGGCATTGTCATTTGGCGTGTGCTTTCAATATCTATTCTCACAGCGTGTGCCTGTGCATTTTAATCATTTTGTGCATTGGTAAAATGGTAAGACAAAGTGCAGTGTGAGTAGTTTTTGATTGTGGGTCTGTACTTTACTTCCTTGATTACTGTTTATTGATCATCTGTTCATATGGTGTGTAATGTAGCTGAAAACAAGAGACTTCAGCCCCATTGAAACACCAATAACATTATATGAAACAGTCCATGTACAAATGTATAAAGACCTGGATAATGTCCAGGCTTGGGCTGACAAGTGGCAAGTAACATTCACACCACACAAGTGCCAGGCAATGACTATCTCCAAGAAGAGAGAATCTAACCATTGCCCCTTGACATTCAATGGCATTGCCATCACTGAATCCCCCACTATCAGCATCCTGGGGGTAACAATTGACCAGAAACTGAACAGGACTAGCCATATAAATACTGTGGCTACAAGAGCAGGTCAGAGGCTAGGAATCCTGTGGCAAGTAACTCACCTCCTGACTCCCCAAAGCCTGTCCACTATCTACAAGGCACAAGTCAGGAGTGTGATGGAATACTTTCCCCTTGTCTGGATGAGTGCAGCTCCAACAACACTCAAGAAGCTTGACATCATCCAGGACAAAGCAGCCCGCTTGATTGGCATCCCATCCACAAAGGTTCACCCCCTCCACCACTGATGAATGGTGGCAGCAGTGTGTACTATCTACAAGATGCACTGCAGAAACTCACCAAGTCCCCTTCAGCAGCACCTTCCAAACCTACAGCCACGCTACCATCTAGAAGGACAAGGTCAGCAACTACATGGGAACAAGACCACCTGGAAGTTCCCCTCCAAGTCACTCATCATCCTGACTTGGAAATATATCACTGTTCCTTCACTGTCACTGGGTCAAAATCCTGGAACTCCCTCCCTAACAGCACTGTGGGTGTACCTACACCACAGGGCCTGCAACGGTTCAAGAAGGCAGCTCACCACCACCTTCTGAAGGGCAATTAGGGGTGGGAAATAAATGCTGGCCTAGCCAGCGAAGCTCACATCCTGTAAATGAATTAAAAAAAAGTTATCATTTTTGTGCGTTCAATTGGCATAACCTCTCCTGGCCAGCAGAAGAAAACAAGCCCAATCAATAATGAGCATTTCCATTAGGGAAAAGTCTTATTAGCAAACGACAAGTAACATTCCAGTTGGAAAACAGGGAGAGACATGAAATTAAGCCTGTCTGCTCCCTGAGCTGAAGGTGAATCCCGTGTCTTATGTAAGAAAGAACAGTGGAGTTCTCCCAATGTTCTTTTTTTATTCTTTCACGGGATGTGGGTGTCGCTGGCTAGTCCAGCATTTATTGCCCATCCCTAATTGCACTTGAGAAGGTGATGATGAACTGCTTTCTTGAACATCTGAAGTTCTAGAATGCATTTATCCCTCAACCAAAATAAACAACATGTTACATTGGGAACTTTTTGTGTACAAATTGACACCGTTTTTCCTATATTACAACAGTGACTGCACTTCAAAAGTACTTCATAGGCTGTGAAGTTCTATGAGATGTCCTGGGGTCACAAAATGTGTCCTGTAAATGCGTTATTTCGTTAATGTAGAATAGGATTGCTCAGTAATAGAGGAGGTTCAAGTTCCAACATCATGAGGTACAGAATGGTTTATTGCAGGCTTGACATGGTAGGAGCACTCACTGGGGGATGAATTCGTGTATTCCATTCATGGATGCCTCACCCACACAATGTTAATAACCAGAGCTCAAATGGTAAAATCTGAGGAGCCCCAAATTTTGGGCCTTGGACCTGATCATAATGTAGCTGAGATAGGAGCACCCAGTGTACCAAGTGATCAGATCATGGATCTGGATGAGGAATGGGCGATCCTCAAAGTCCATCATTGGGGTTCGATTGAAGATCCCGTAGGAATATTTCAGGCCTCGGGACTACTGTTGACAGGTTGGAAGTGCTGTTGGGGACCAAGTAGGAAGATCACACATCTTGGGAGACCTGTTGGGGGCTCACGTAGGAAGATCACAAACCTCAGGAGTTCTGTTCTGTGTCAGGTGTGCTGGTGGATGGACTAGGAGGTTGGAGCTGGGGCCAAGGGAAGATCAGGAGGGACATGGAAGTAAGAATTTGGAGTGAGGTTGGAGACCTCGAGGCCAGGAGAAGTAGTGATTATGGTATATACTTACGTTTTTTTTACTTACATAGTGTTTAGAGCTGGATATCGCACAGACAACCAGGATTGGAGCTGGCGGCCTCAGGGCAAACGAAGGTTGCAGAAGGGACGCTTATCTGCAAATGCAAATGGTCTAATGCCTGTATCAGATGTGGGTAAAGGACATCTCTTGTTTGTCCTTCATCAAGATGGCATCTGATGCACCTGCATTAAGAAGTATGCACACCCATTCACAAGAATTGGGAGGTAGTGTCACTTCTAACAAATAAGTGATACAAAGACCAATTTCTCCTCACTTACTTCTAAGACAACAAGCTGCGACCTCAATGCTCACTGAAGGACTCGGGCACTTAATCCCTAGGCTGGCAGTTGAGTGCAATGTTGGAGAACAGCTGCAATGGCATTAATACTATCTTTCAGATGAGATGTTAACCAGAGGCCCTGCTTCATATTTGGATAGATATAAAAGATCCCATGGCAGTTTTTAGAAGAGTAGGGAGCTGTCTCAGAGTCCTCAAACTATTCCTCTACTAACACCACAAAAACTGTTTAATTGGTTATGCATCATATTACTCTTTGTAGGACTTTGCTATGTGAAAATTAGCTGCTGCATTTGCCCACAAAACAATAGTGACTATACTTACAAAAAGCTAATTCGCTGGCTATGTAGCACTTGGCATGTGATGAGGATGTGAAAACATTTTATAAGTTTAATAATTTTCTACTCCTTTTTTTGAAAAATATACTTTATTCATAAAATATCTGGAAGAACGTTACAAAACATTTCTAAATCGCCATCACAAAATGTACAATCGGATTCAATTTTCCACTCCTTCTTGGTGAAGCCCCACAAAGCAGGGGTATCAAACAAACAGCCTGCAGGCTGGGTTCAGCCCACAGAACACTTCCCTCTGACCGACAGTCTGGTCATGCTCATTCACTGGTAAAATTTTAGTTTGGTGAGGAAGCACCAATTCAGTACACTTCCTGCTCAGTGTTGAAAGCCCGTTTTTTTAAAATTGAGCCGGTCCTTTTAAATTGAACAGGAACTGTCACTCACCTGCTTCTAGAATTTGGGCAGGAAATGCTGATTGGCTGAAGCCCAGTCCTTTTAAATTGGGCATACAAATTCTCCATTTCCCTTTCACCTGTAGCCCACGGTCAGTGTCCCTGCACTAATCCTTCTGGCATCCACCATAGTTCTATCCTTGGCCTCTTCCTCCTCTACAATGCTGCCCATTGGTGATGTCATCCACAGATGTGGTGTCAGCTTCCAAATGTTCACTGGTGACATTCTACCTCTCTCAATCACTCCACAGCCTCTGTATTGTCATCCAGTTTAGGCAATGTCCAATCCTGGAAGAGCCCAATTTTTTCCAGTTAAACAATGAGAAATCAAACTTGACAGAAACACTGTGTCCTTGCCATTGTTTCAATCCCTCTCCCCAGCCACTGTCTCAGGCAGAATCAGACTGTTTACAAACTCGGCTCTTTGACCCCAAGTTGAGCTTCAGATCCATAACTTCTCCACAAAGACTGTTTCCTTTCACCACCATAACTTTCCTCGCCTGCAACCTACTTCTACCCATCTGCTGCCACAATGTTTATCCATGTCGTTGTCACCCAGCTACACTCTCAGCTATTCCAATGGTCTCCAAGCTGACCTCCTCCACATTTCAGACACTTCAGTTCATCCAAAATATTGCTGCCCATATCTTATCCTGTACTAAGCCCTGGTCAGCCCTCAACTGTGTCCTCTTTGACTTAGATTGACACCTGGTCTCTCAATGCCCCCATTTTAAGACATATAAATCTTGGGTTACCTTGCCCCTCCTTGTCTCTTAAGTGTCTTCCAATCCTACAATAGCCCCCACTCCAAAATTTTTGTTCCTCTGATTCTGGCTTCATATGTCACCCACCCACCCTCACTTCCCTTTGTCCCATGCACATTGAGGCCTTATACTGTGTCAGCCCTACACTCTGAAACTTCCTCCTTAAACCTTTCCATGTCTCAACCTCCCTCTCTTTCTTCAACACCTTCCTTAAAAACTGCCTCTTTGACAAACCTTTTGGTGATCCTTGCTGATCTCCCCACCTTTAGTTCATCAATTTTTTTTGTCTTATTCCAGCTCTGACAAACATTTTGGGATAGTTTCCTAAATGAAAGATACATTATTGCAAGTTGTGTGTAAATTGTACATCCTCTTGTTAAACATAAAAATAGAAATGGTCTTATGGGACAGAGGTAATGATCTATGACCAATTTCTAGATAGCTGAAGCTAGAACTGTTAAAGCAAATGAATTGTTGCTGCTGAATATCACTTAATGTGTGAACAGGCCACTGCCATCATTTGACTGTTGTTGTTAAAGACAGCCTCTGCACAAATAGCAAGTCACAGTTTGCTGTACAAAAACAGATCATTATTAGCAGCCTTTTCAGGAAAATAATTATGCCTCAGTTTATTTGTTTGCATTAGCAGATTGTTATGGTTAATATGTGTACTGCTAAGACACTAAGTAAAAGCAAAAGTAAAAACAAAATACTGCGGATGCTTGAAGTTCAGTTCTGAAGAAAAGTCATATTCAACTCAAAACATTAACTCTGTTTCTGTCTCCAAAGATGCTGCCAGACCTGCTGAGTATTTTCAGCACTTTTTGTTTTTATTTAACACTTTAAGTAGCTGGGATTATTACAGAACAATATGAACCCATTCTTTTTGTGTCTCCATGCTACTTTGTCTACTGCAGAATTTTAAAGTCATTAATAATTTCTTGATTAACTGAGAAGAAGCGAAGTGGAGATGATGGCAGTGGTTTAAGTGAGACAGTTTCCACAGTAGACAAGTCATCAATTCACCTAACAGAAAAGAATTTTGCCAAAGGGAAGCATTAATTTTTTAAGGGGATGAACTTTTGCTAGATGCAGGATTGCGGGCATCAAAAAAAGTATGTATTCAGATATTCAAGTGATACCTGAAATATTATACTTACCTAGTTTCTGAATCATAAAGTTTGGGAATTGGAGGAAAGGCCCAATAGCTTATCAGACCTACTTTTCTCCAGTCTGTCCAATCTACCTTATCATGGGCTCTGCCTATTTAGTTTCTTGAGGGAATTTCTGCATAATTGCTCCTTGACTCCCAAAGGTTATCAAACACCAGTCTCCAGAATATTCATCCATCGCACATCTCCAACACCAAGCGCTGGGCTGCTGCTACCCACAGATATTCCCCATAGCTGCTAGACCCAGATGCAGTTAATCATCCTGGAGTACTTGATTATTCAAACCCAGGCTGGAATCAGGAGTACTCCTACATACAAAACATAAGTAATGAGAAATAGTAGCAGGAATAGGCCATTTGGTCCTTTGAGCCGGCTCCACCATTAAATAAGATCATGGCTGATCTGATTGCAGCCTTAATTCTACTTTCTTGCCTGCCCCCCGATTACCTTTGACTCCCTTGTTAATCAAAAATATGTCTAACTCAGCCTTGAATATACTCAGTGACCCAACCACTGCTCACTGGGGAAGAGAATTCCAAAGACTAAGGGCCTGCTGAGAGAAGAAATCGCTCCTCATCTCAGTCATAAATGGGAGACCCCTTATTTTTAAACTGTGTCCCCTAGTTCTAGATTCCACCATGAGAGAAAACATCCTCTCAGCATCTACCCTGTCAAGTCCTCTCAGAATTTTATATGTTTCAGTAAGATTGGCTCTCATTCTTCTAAACGCCAATGAGTAACGGCCCAACCTGCTCAATCTTTCCTCATAAGGCAAACTCACATCCCAGCAATCACCCCAGTGAACCTCCTCTGAACTGCTTCCAATGCAAGCAAAACCCTGCTTAAGTTAAGGTGGCCTAAACTGTATGGAGCATTGTCAGTGTGGTTTCTACAGTTATAGCAAGACTTCCCGACTTATGCTCCATCCCCCTTGTAATAAACACCAACATTCCATTTGCCTTGTGAACTTGCATGCTGGCTTTTTGTGATTCAAGTACAAGGTCGCCCAGATCCCTCTGCACTGCAGCATTCTGTAGTCTCTCATTTAAATAATATTCTACTTTTCTATTCTTCCTGCCAAAGTGGACAATCTCAAATGTTCCAACACTATACTCCATCTGCCAAAATTTTGCCCATCACTTAACCTATCTAAATCCCTTTGCAGACTCTTTGGCTGAGATTTTCCGGCCTCGCCACAGGCTGGCATTGTCACAGACAGAATGGGAAAATTTGGGAGAGCTGTTGACTTTAACGGCTCTCCAAATTCTCCTGTCCCACCCACGCTGATGCTCGCTGGTGGCAGGACTGGAAAATTCTGCCCTTTGAATCATCCTCACAACTTGTTTCTCTCCCACAACCATTGGAGAGAGTTTTCCCCCATTGGGGGGGTTGCGCGGGCTGGCGCGGACCCGATCAGCACCCCCGATCGTGTCCACACAGCCATTTTACGAGGGTGGGCTAATTAAGGCGCTCCCTATGTGGGTGGGGGGGTGGGTGTGGTTTCCTGAGTCGGGAATGCACTCTTTCGCGCATGCATGTGAAAGAGCACAGATAAGTTTTAAGTTTTAAAAATTTTAATAAAGAAAAAAAAAATTAAGACATGTCCCCTCATGTGACAGTGTCACATGAGCTGGGACATGTCAATGAACTTTAATGAAAAAATTTATTTAATTTATAAACCCTTCATGAAGTCTCATCTTGCCCGTAGATGAGGTTCCATGAAAAATGCAAAGGCTACCTGGGCTCTTCGCCTGCCGCCAACCTTAAGGTTAGACAGGCAGCTTTCTCCATAGCCTTAATTAGTTAATTAATGGCCTTAACAGGCCTTTGACAGTTCGGCGGTTGTACAGCCGAGTTGGCTGCACATCCGCCGAACTGAAATTCTAAATGACGTGCAGTGACATTGGGACGCATGCCCAACATCACCCTACGCCATTTTGTGCCTCAGTGAGTGGTCTCCGCCCCTGCTTGCTGAGCCAAAAATTCTCCCCATTATCTTTCTTAGACTCATTAGTTTGCATCTAGAGTTTTGAATAACTATTCAAATTAGCTTCCGCCAGAGAATTGAGTACAATTTGTATTTTGACCTTTTGTGTGGGTTCAGCACCAATTTTAAACCACTTAGAACTAATTTAAACCTAAAGATGTGTCCAAAGCAATATTGAATAACATTTATAAGTTTGACTCTGAGATACTTGGGTAATTCCGATTTATATTTGATTCTCTGAAATTTGTTACAAATTTAAACTTCCTGTTTTCCTTTTCATAACAATTCAGCTCTGTCTCTGATTCTAAGGTTGTAGTTTGAGGTAAAGCACTGTTGCCACTTTAGCAAGTTCCAGAGTATTACTCTGGTTAGTTTTCTTGTCCTTCTACAGGGAGTTCATCTCCTTTATTTCACATGGCAATTGCCCAACTTGAAAATAGTCTATATTCCATTACTGGTAGCTGCAAGTTGTGTGTCACACCATAAAGACAGGAATGGGACTGTGCTAGTGCAGTGCTCACTGGATTCATTCCATTTATTATTCAAACAGAGATTGGGCTGCTCAACTCACTTTGCCATACCACCCAAATGACCTTACATTTCTATAGCACTCAGCATATGTAGAGACATTTCAGAGCACTTTACAGGGCAATTGATAGCAACTGGATATCTTCCAAAATGACACATAGGGTGAGACATACAAGTGGTGCCTAGCCACAACTTGCAGAAACCTAGAAAAATAATTCTATTGGGGTAGTGATTGTGTCAAGATCAGGCACCACTTTAGCCATTAGTCACTGTTGCATGCACCAAAATTGACATTGTTAATCCTAAAGTATTATGTAAAGGTACTTACTCCCCAGTCTTATTGTAATTACAGTGTAATAGCACAAAATCTGACAGAAAGCTGTTTCATTGGTTCATGACCAGTCTAGACCAATGCAAAATGTCCCTTCACACTGCGAAATCAGCAAGGGCATCAATACAACCTCTACAGAATCAATTCCTAGGAAGCTCACATTTCTTGGTACCCTCTGGCATTGCCACTTCCTGTGCATGCTTGGTACCCCACCTCAATTAAGCAGCCCCATACAACCCACCATGCCACTAAATTCCCACAGGGATCACACATCATCCAAATCCAGTACAGTATTGTGAAACTCATTTCCTAAACCCTTACCCCTACTCTCTTTCAATATAAACCACATGTCTCAGTTCTGTTGGTATATTTTGGCCTCCAAATGTATTAAACAGTGCCAGATCCTTGATCAAAGCAAAAAACTGCAGATGCTGGAAATCCAAAACAAAAATAAAAGTACCTGGAAAAACTCAGCAGGTCTGGCAGCATCTGCGGAGAGGAACACAGTTAATGTTTCGAGTCCGTATGACTCTTCTGTTGACTCTTCTGTGAAGAGTTCCTCTCCGTGTGTTCCTCTCCATAGATGCTGCCAGACCTGCTGAGTTTTTCCAGGTATTTTTATTTTTTTTCCAGATCCTTGATCTACTGATATAGGCTCCTGCAGGTACAATATCATATAATTATCAGCTAATATGTATTCTGTAGATAGTACACTACAGAAACCTTGCTAATGATGATATTTAATAAGAAACAAATCCTGTGCTTCTATATTCCAAAATCCAAACCTGGTGTTAAGCATTAAGTTATTTTCTGAATTTGGTTTCTGAATTACTTTATTCAGATTAGTTTTTTTAATTGTAATGATTTATTTTGACAAAACTGAAACATGCATTCTCAACTAAAGCCACAGGACTTTGTGAGGCCCTTTTTAAATTGCAGACTTACTATTGTCTAGGTCTAGGTGAAGCTTTATAACATCCAGTGTTCAAAGAGACATACTGTCCTGACTGTTATTGTTCACCAGCGGATAAAATAGCCATTTAAAGCTCTGAGAGTTTAAAAGGCACTAGTAGCCTGAGGGTAAATGACTTGCATTGTCTGTGGGCTTCATTAAAGTGTATTAAAAACAGACTGCAGCACGGAAGCTTCTTTGTGGAAGGTTATTGATGGATTACCACCCTCTTTCTGTGTGACTGCTTTTCGCAACTAAAAACCTCAGCATCCCATAATACCTTCAGATCATGATAGTTTTCGATCACACTACTCGTCTACTGCTGAAAAGGCAACAGTGTTCAAGAAAGACAAAGCTCAGACAACTAAAGCTGCCCCTCAAATGTTGCACACTGTCCCACAGAGTACAGCACACCTTTCTCCTTCTCTTATATCCTGCTTTTGGAGGCATACAGAAAGCAGACTATAACATTTTAGGGGCATGTCTTAGGAAGATTTTTTAAAGTAAATCATGGATGTAAATTATGAGTTGCGCATTGTGTGTAATGGTTGGGTAAAGAGAATCTTTAGTGGTGTTTTCCTTACTGTGTAGGAAGCCACAAGTTATAGCTATTAAGTCACAGATCATGGTATGACACTTCCAACAGAAAGTGTGCCTCAGAGCCTATAATGTTTTGTATGGATTCTTTTTTAATGGGGAAGCTGTAATCAATTGCCATTATAGGAGATCAAGGAAGATTATTGAGCACTTACTATGCTTCAAAAAAATAAGTTCAATTTGGATTCAGTTCAAGAAATGCAGACACTTTTATGTTAAGATATTGTACTTGTAGGGGTTCCTCCACAGTTTTTCAAAACAAAAGCACAAATAGAGATTACATTGCACAGGTGGTTTGGGATTATCTGGACCTGTTCTGTGTGCACGTCACTCACCTTCAGTTGCAATTCCCTGCTGTTAACCTTCATCATGACATGGGAGCAACTCATGCACTTCCATCTTGCACCTCTGCTGATGGTCAGAAGCAGAGGTCACACCACTACCAACAGCTCCAGAAGCAGGAGCTACACCAGCAGCAACAGCAGCTGTCTTCTCGTCAGCCATGGTTCACCTCCACAGGGTGGATAGGATGGCCACCATGATCCAGCTGGAAGAAAGCGAGACTCCCAAAACATGGTCAACAGGCTGAGGATCAGCCGTCTTAGCACCAGTGCCTGAGGATGCTCAGGCACTTGCAGCAGGTCACTGCTGACATCTGCAGCCTTCTGGATCAAGATCTCCTTCCCAGCAGCACGTGGGCATGCATTCCCAACGGATGACAAGCTGCCTGTCACTGGGGCCAGCAACACCAACCCCACCCTTCCACCCCCGAACCACCTCACTGATATGTTGCCGCTCGCCAAGTTCTGAGCTCTCTTCTCCTGCAAGGAGTGAAAACAGAAAGATGTGAGAGTTCATAATAGCTTGTGTCGAGAGCGGAGAAAGACACTATCTTTGGAGGATGCTTGTGAGTCATGGTTGTGAGAGGGCAATAGAATGGGAGAAGTGTGAGCGTTGGCTATACAAATAGGGATCTGAGGTGCTTACAGGGAGAGGAGTAAGTGGAGCTGCACAGTGTATTGACCTGAGGAGTGTTGTACAGCTGAATGCTGGGCAAGTCAGAGTTTGGGGCTTGGTACCTGAAAGTCTTGGCACCTTGTCTGCCTCCCTGAGGTCCTGAATCCCCTTGGTGCTCTACCTCCAGGCTGGAAGAAGAGCATTGCTGCTGCTGACTTCCTTGACCACTTCCATCCATGCCTGTTTGGTTGGAGAGGTTGTCCTCTTCCTCCAATCCCTGGTACAGATCATTTCACTGCAGCCCATCAGATCCCACAGGTGGATGTCCAGAGTGAAAGATCCGGGAAACAGCCTGTCCCAGGTCTCCTTTCAATTCTTGTGGTTACTCCAGCCTGAAAAATTCAAGTACCAGCGAGCTTTCCTGGCACATGCCACGGTCTGTTTAATTAGAAATCCTCCCTCTGACAGAAAGGACACACCCCTTTTTCCTTCTTAATCAGTCGGAGAGCCCGAAGGTGGGATGGCAATTTGTTTGCCCTGGTCAAGAGCAATTGTTGTGCGCGCTATGCAGAGAGTCAGATTGCAAACCCAAAAAAGGTCCCACATTTGCACCGGGAACTAAATTAGCAAGATTGTGCCCAATGTTCAGCATTTCTGTAACCTAACCACCCTATTTCTGCCGTTTTCAGGTGGGAGTTTCTAATGAGGTGGGGGAGGGATGTTGGTGCTTCTCCCATCAATTTCCCACACACTACTGTTTTTGTAGACTGGCCTGGCGGGATCCTCAAGTCTGCCAGGAATGAAGAGGGTGTCGCTTGCTTTACAGGAAACTACGTGAGCCCAGCAACACCATGTATAACCACAATCAATCCAAGAGAGGTCAGTTTCTATTTGGATGTTGGGTCAACTATCGAAGAAGTTGAAAGAAAATTGAATATTCATCCTGCAGCTGTGGGCATGCTAGCCGTTGCCCATCTCCTGACAGAGGAGCAAGCTGCCATTCGGAAACCCCACCAAGTCCACAGTTTGGACATTCCAGTAGTGCTGGTACAATCATCTGCTCTAAATGTATAAATAATCTTGTCTTGAATTTGGGGCTGGGTCACAGAAAGGCCAGACCTATCGGGCTGAAAATTCTGCCCACTGCAGGAATTGGTGTGCATTGCTAGTTTATGTCAAATTCATTGTCAGATTTCCACCATTAATGATTTTAGATCAGAGTCCCTGGCATAACAATATTCTATCCTATCATACGGGAAAATGTTACATCTGCTGCAGCACCATTACCAAGCATTTATTTTTTACATTTTGATTTTTTTTAAACTTCGAAGAAAGCAGAACTTTTTTACTCGTCCATGGGATGTGGCCATCGCTGGCTAGGCCAGCATTTATTGCCCATCACTAATTGCCCTTGACAAAGTGGTGCTGAGCCTCTTTCTTGAACTGCTGCAGTCCATGTGGTGTAGGTAGTTCCAGGATTTTGACTCAATGATAGTGAAGGAATGGCGTTATAGTACAATAATAGGTACTATTGTACTGAATGGACTGCTGACAGCAGCATCTGCTATACACAATGTTTTGCAGATGCAAATTGAAAAACAAATATTTTTCCTCAAGAAAATGTCATGTATCTGCACCAAAAAAACTTTAATATTTATAAGTCTCAGGAACACATACCTTGTAAAATTGTACAGTGCATAGGAATTTGCATAACTCTACAATCTGAAATACTTTGAACCCCATGAATTTCTTACAGTGCTTATTTGAAATATTAGGGACGATTCTGAGGAATTCCCATCTCTGTCATATTTCATTTATTTATTTCTCAACAAGTTTGTTCAAGAGTTTCACAAAAGAAATAAGATTGTATTCTTTATTAACAAGGGGGTGAAAGGGTATCGGGGTAGGCAGGAATGTGGGGCTGATGTTACATTCAGACCAGCCATGGTCTTATTGAATGGCAAAGCAGGCTCGAGGGGCCAAGTGGCCTACTTTGGCTCCTAATTCATTACGTAGTTAATTGCAAATTTTATACTCAAGAAGGTGACATTAGGAAATCAAATGCCTTTCTAAATTTAACCTCTGACATCAGCATTGAATAATCAGACATGGTGGAGATTACAAGAAAAAGTAACGTTCTCTTTGTGCAATTCCCAGCAAAGTGTCTTGAGCCTTTGGTCTCAGCATATCCACTGCTGCAGCACTGAGAATTGCTGCATTTCCTACATTTGCCATTCTTGTGAATTTCATGAGGTATATAGCCCATTAATTTTGAGTTATGAATTGATTCTTTAAAGCCCATGCCTATGAATAGCTGCATTGTTCAGAGTATTCTACAAAGTTCAATTGCTTACTTGATTTATTTAAACATCAATGTCATTGCCAGCTTTCCGTTGATTTGAGGATAAGAACTTAAGAAATAGAAGCAGGGGTAGACTGCATGGCCTATCAAGCCTGCTCCGCCATTCACTACTATCATGGCTGATCTTGGTCTTCAACTATATTTTCATGTCCACTCCCCATTTCCCTTAATTTCCTGAGACACCAAAAATCTGTCTATCCAAGCTGTAAATATATTCAACATGGAGCTACCATAACCCTCCAGGGTAGAGAATTCCAACCCTTCGAGTGAAGTAACTTCTCCACATCTCAGTACTAAATGATTTGCCCCTTATCCTAACACTGTGTCCCCATGCTCTAGATTCCCTGACCAATGGAAACAATCTCTCAGTGACCACCCTATGAAGCCCCTTCAGATTTTTGTAGGTTTCAATGAGGTCGCCTCTCATTCTTCTAAACTCCAGAGAATATAAGCCCAACTTACTCAGCCTCTCATCATAGGATAACCCCCTCATCCCAGGGACTAATATAGTGAACCTCCACTGTATCACCTCCAGTGCAGGTATATCTTTTATTAAATGTAGAGACCAAAACTGCACACAGTACTCCAGTGGTCTTACCAAAACCCTGTACAACTGTAGCAAGGCTTCTTTATTCTTGCCCTCCAATCCCATTGCAATGAAGGCCAACATGACATTTTCCTTCTAATTGCTTGCTGCGCCTGCATGCCAACTTTCCTTGTATGAGCACACCCAAGTTTCTTTGAGCATCAACACTTATAAGTTTCTCACCTTTTAAAAAATATTATGTTTTTTTATTCTTACGACCAAAGTGAGTAACTTCACACTCCCCTATATTATACTCTGTCTACCATCTTGTTGCCCACTCACCTAACCTGCCTATATCTCTTTGCAGCCTCTGTTTCCTCCCCACAGTTCGCCTTTACACCTAGCTTCACATCATCAGCAAACTTAGATACATTACCTGTGTCACTTCAACTAAGTCATTAATATAGATTGTAAATAGCTGAAGCCCAAACACTGATCCTTGCAGCACTTCACTATTCACTGCCTGCCAACTTGAAAAAACCCTGTTTATGCCTACCCTCTGCTTTCTACCCATTAACCAATCCTCTATCCATGCTAATATATTACCCCCAACGCTATGAGCCCTTATCTTACATTTTAACCTTTTGTGCAGCACCTTATTAAATGCTTTTTGGAATTCCAGGTATACCATGTCTACTGGTTCCCCTCTATGTACCCTATTAGTTACAACCTCGAAAAATTCTAATAAAGTTCCAAACAGGATTCCCCCTTAGTAAAACCATGTTGACTTGTTCTAATCATACTATGCTTTTCTAAGTGCTTTGTTAAGATTCCTTAATAATAGATTCCAGCATTTTCCCAAAAACTGATGTTAGACTAACTGGCCTGTTGTTCATTCCTTTTTTGAAAAGTGGTGTAACATTTGCTAACTTCCAATCTAATGGGACCATGACCGAATCTAAGGAATCTTGATGTCTGCTTAGGTTCGCGAGTTTCTGCCATAGGCCATTATGTGACTGAATAGGCCAATTCCTGACCCATAGATCTTTGGGCCTAAGGGGCAGGATGTCCTACGTGATAGTGTGTTCCAGAGTGCAAGGATTGCTTCCCTTCTTTTCCTTCCCTGCTGCCGTTCTATCTCGATCATCACTTAGATGTTTCTCGACAATTTTCTTGCAATTGTTGTATGTCTTTTATTAAAGGATCAGTTTGGTTTGTTTGCTCAATGCAATTAGTAACATTGTTCTTTTTAAAGCAAAAAGAAATGGGCTGTTCCATTGTGAATGTTTGGTGCAGACATGCAATGCGTTTATAAACCAATTCAGTTATCCTTCTTAAAAAAAACACTGGGCTAGCTAAAAATCCCATACTAGCAGAGTAATTAGATGGTCACATTGGATGCTGTAAGGCCAGCCTATTGGTCTCATTTGAACACACTCCCTGCATAGTTTTTTGCCTTGTGTGGGTGGCATGATAAGAGGCACACTGAATATTGGGAGCACACGACCCTTAAAGCATTATTGCTCACTTCCTTTTTTAAAGCCATGTTGGATTCTACATCCACTACTCTAAGAACATTTCTCTCATTATATATGTATTAAATCCACTGGACAAGTACGCAACCTTGCAACAGCAAGTATAAAAATGTACAGCTTCTGAAATATACGAAGTCAAGGTTTGGCCACGTAGACCTGTGATAGAAAAGGCAGCTTCAAAAATCTTAAACTGAAACAAGAATCCTATAATCAAAAGAGAGAAGTTACTTTGATACATCTAGGATAGAATCATCAGATAGAATAGTTTACAGCAAGGAAATAGGCCATTTGGCCTATCATGTACATACTTAAGCTACTAAAACAATCCCAGCTGTGCACTACCTTCCCAAAGCCCTCTATCTTGAGCGTTTCAAATATTTATCTAACTTTCCCCCAAATGCAGAATGGCCTTTGCCTCAATCATTCCCCATGACCAAGTATTCTGTTCTCCAACAATTCTCTGCATAAAAATAAAGTCAAATCTCTTTCTTCACATTCTTAATGACAATTTTAAATTGACCTCTCATCACTGATTCATCCGCCAAGGAAACAGCCATTTCCTAATCAATCTATTAAAACCATCCGTTATTTTTTAAATATAAATCTCCTTTTGGCCTTCCCTGCTCTGTGGAAATAACTCTGGCAATTAAAGTCCCTTCTACAAAATATAGTTTGCCATCCCTGACATCATCCTGACAACTTTATGTTAAATGCTCTTCACAGATTTAATGTCCTTTTTATAATGGAACACCTAAACTATACTCAGTGCTTTAACTGTAACTGAAGAATTGTTTTCTAAAACTGATCACAACTCCTGCCCGTACTGATAAAACCTAAAATCGTGTTGGATCGGTTTTTTTTGTGCATTGAATCAAAGTTTCAGAAGAAAGTTCTCTAATTATAAAGGGATAAATGGTTAAGTTCAATCAGCTCTGCATCTGAAGAGACTGTTTCCCAAAGAGACAAAAGGAAGGTGAAACAAGCCAGGTTCACTGTCACTACAACACATTTAAAAGGAAGATCAACTTTCCAGCAGCTAAGACCTTTATCTATGGGATGAAAATCTATTTTATGTCACTGGCTGCGGATTTCTGCTCTTAGTGCCACAAAAGTGTTCCATTTCAAGGTTATTGTTTTGGCATAGAATCTAACCTGACCTGTCTGGATGTACAGGAAATGTCATTGAAACCATTACTATGAAATTTAGAAAGTTGATTGTTAAACTGGCTGGATTGATCTTAGAAACATTTGACCGATTTTAACTCTGATGGATTTTAGCAGCTGTGCAGCGGATGTGCAGCAGCTAAGTGGGAGAATTAGCTCCCAGGATGGTTTTGTGTAAGCTTTCCTGCTGAGGTCCAGAGAACTATTCCTGCTCCTCCAGATTTCACGAAGAAAGTACAAGTTTTTAAAAACTTGCCCTTTGGAACCTTTTTTGACCCCAATCCACTTGTTGACTAGGTTGGTCTTCCAGGATACTCACTGTGGCATTCTGCTCAGACACCAAGTTAAAATTGTAATCAGGAGTCAACATGCCTGAGTGAAAAATGACCCTATCATTTTGGGTGTGCATTTTCACCACCTGCTCAGTGGTGCAGACTGAATTTGCAACCAGTCAGGTCCTGGCAGCTCCAGGGTGGGTAAGTGATCGCCGCCATTTTTAACTATCCATTCGGCTATTTTTGTCAGATGGTAAAGGCTTAAAACCTCTCCCATTGAATAATCATTGGAAATTAGGCTTTACAATCTCTTTTACAGAGAACTCCCACTGTTTTTATGGATTATTTATGTAATGTTTACAGTTAAGTTATTGTTCTTGGAACAGATTTAGTTATCCCATCTTGAATGATTAGAACAATTGTATTTACAAAGTGTCTTTGACGGAATACCATTTCCCAAATGCTTCATAGAGGCATTATGTGACATTGAGCCATGTAAGGAGATATTAGAGGGGCACAGAGTTTTAGGGAGGGAATTCCAGAGCTTAGGGCCCAGATAACTGAAGGCATGGCCAACAGCGGAAGAGAAATTAAAATCAGGGATACCCAAGAGGACAGAATTAATGGAGCATAGCTATCACAGAGCATTGAAGGGCTGGAGGAGATTACAAAGATAGGGAGGGGCAAGCCATGGAGGGATTTGAAAGAAGGATGCAAATTTTTAAATTGAAGCATTGCTCAATTGGGAGCCAGGTGAGTAAACAGGATTTACTGTGAGTCACAACATGGGCAGCAGAGCCTTAAGCAGTTTATTAAAAACTCATATAAATGTTATGCTAATCCATAGAATCATAGAATAGCTACAGCAAAGAAGGCTATTCAACCTAACATCAGGTCCATGCTACCTCTCTTCAAGAGCAAATCTGCTAGTCCCACTCCCCCAACATTTACCCACAGCAATGCAAATGCATCCTTTCAGGTGTTCATCCAAATCTATTTTCAAAGCCATGATTGAACCAATCCCCAAGTGTCTCAGGCCATGCTTTCCAAGCAGGAAGACTGAGACAGCAGTGTAAAGAGCGGGAACACTGAGTGACAGCAGTGCAAAGAGTGAGAACACCGAGTGAGGGCAGTGTAAGGAGTGGGAACACAGAGTTACGGTCGTGTTAAGAGCGGGACTCTGAGTGACGGAATTGGAAAAAAAGGAACACTGAGTGACAGCAGTGTAAAGAGCAGAAACACACAGCAGCAACACCAAGTGACGGCAGCATAAAGAGTGGGAACACCGAGTGAGGGCACGGTAAAGTGCAGCAACACAGAGTGATGGCAGTGTAAAGAGCGGGAACACAGAGCAGGAACACAAAATGACAACAATGCAAAAAGTGGGAACACAGAGGGGAACACCAAGTGTTATATGGCAGAATAAAGAGCAGGAACACAGAGTGATGACAGTGTAAATATCAGGAACACAGAGTGAAGGCAGTGCAAAGAGTGGAAAAACAGAGCGGGAACACTGAAAGACAGCAGCATAAAGAGCAGGATTATATAGCGGGAGCACAGAGTGATGGCAGTGTAAGGAGCAGGAACACCGAGTGACGGCAGCTTTAAGAGCGGAAACGCAGAATCACGACAGTATAAAGAGCAGGAAACAGAGTGACGGCAGTGTAAAGAGTGGAAGCACCGAGTGACTGCCTTGAAACAGGGGGACAAAGTGTAAAGACCAGGAACACCGCATCACATCAGTGTAAGGAGCTGGGACACCGAGTGACGGCAGAATAAGGGGTGGGAATACAGAGCGAGGGCAGTGTAAAGAGTGGGAACAAAGAGTGACGGCAGTGTAAAGAGCAGGATTGCAGAGTGACGTCAGTGTAAAGAACGGAAAGACAGAGTGATGGCGGCGTAAAGAGTGGGAAAGCAGAGTGACGGCCTTGACACAGGGGGATCAAAGAGATACGGTAGCGTAAAGAGCGGGAACACCACATCACAGCAATGTTAGGAGCTGGTAAACCGAGTGACGGCAGTGTAAAGAGCAGAAACACAGAGTGACGGCAGCGTAAAGAGCGGGAACGCAGAGTGACGGCAGTGTAAAGAGCGGGAACGCAGAGTAACGGCAGTTTAAAGAGCGGAAATGCAGAGTGACAGCAGTGTAAAGAGTGGGAATGCAGAGTGGCGGCAGCATAAAGAGTGGGAATGCAGAGTGACGGCCTTGACACAGGGGGAACAAAGAGATTCGGTAGCGTTAAGAGCAGGAACACCACGTCACAGCAATGTTAGGAGCTGGTAAACCGAGTGACGGCAGTGTAAAGAGCAGAAACACAGAGTGACGGCAGCGTAAAGAGTGGGAACACAGAGTGACGGCTGTGTAAGGGGCAGGAACACAGAGTGACGGCAGCGTAAAGAGCAGGAACGCAGAGTAACGGCAGTCTAAAGAGTGGGAAAGCAGAGTAACGACCGTATAAAGAGTGGGAATGCAGAGTGACGGCAGTGTAAACATTGGGAATGCAGAATCATGACAGTATAAAGAGCGGGAAAATGAGAGATGGCAGTGTATAGAGTGGAAGCACTGAGTGACAGCCTTGACACAGGGGGAGCAAAGAGATTCGCCAGTGTTAAGAGCAGGAACACCACGTCGCAGCAGTGTTAGGAGCTGGTAGACCGAGTGACGGCAGTGTAAAGAGCAGCAACACAGAGTGACGGCAGCATAAAGAGCAGGAACGCAGAATGATGGCAGTGTAGAGAGTGAGAAAACAGAGTGACGGCAGTGTAAAGAGTGGGAAAACAGAGCGATGGTAGTGTAAAGAGTGGGAAAAAAGCATGATGACAGTGTAAAGAGCAGGAACGCAGAATGACGGCAGTGTAGAGAGTGGGAAAACAGAGTGACGGCAGTGTAAATAGTGGGAAAACAGAGTGACGGCAGTGTAAAGAGTGGGAAAACAGAGTGACGGCAGTGTAAAGAGTGGGAAAACAGAGTGACGGCACTGTAAAGAGTGGGAAAACAGAGTGATGGCAGTGTAAAGAGCAGCAACACAGTTTGATGGCAGCGGAAAGAGCGGAAACGCAGAGTGACGGCAGTGTAAAGAGCGGGAATGCAGATTGAAGGCAACGTAATGAGTGGGAATGTACAGTGACGGCAGCGAAAGAGCAGAAAAACAGAGTGACGGCAGCGTAAAAAGCAGAAACACAGAGTGATGGCAGCATAAAGAGTGGGAACGCAGAATGACAGTAGTGCAAAGAATGGGAAGGCAGAGTGTTGGCAGTGTAAAGAGTGGGAACAAAGAGTGACAGCAGTGTAAAGAGCAGGATTGCAGAGTGACGTCAGTGTAAAGAGTGGAAACGCAGAGTGACGGCAGCGTAAAGAGCTGGAGCGCAGAGTGACGGCAGTGTAAGGAGCTGGGACACCGAGAGACGGCAGCATAAAGAGCAGGAACACAGAGCGATGGCAGTGTAATGAGTGGGAACAGAGAGTGACAGCGGTGTAAAGAGCAGGATTGCAGAGTGACGTCAGTGTAAAGAGCGGAAGCACAGAGTGATGGCAGCGTAAAGAGTGGGAATGCAGATTGATGGCAACTTAATGAGTGGGAATGTACAGTGACGGCAGCGAAAGAGCAGAAACACAGAGTGACGGCAGCTTAAAGAGCAGAAACACAGAGTGACGGCAGCGTAAAGTGTGGGAACGCAGAGTGAGGGCAGTGTAAAGAGCGGGAACACAGAGTGAGGGCAGTGTAAAGAGTGGGAACACAGAGTGATGGCAGTGTAAAGGGCAGCAACGCAGTTTGACGGCAGCGGAAAGAGCGGGAATGCAGAGTGACGGCAGCATAAAGAGCGGGAACGCAGATTGACAGCAGTGTAAAGAGCGGGATCGCAGATTGAGGGCAACGTAATGAGTGGGACTGTACAGTGACGGCAGCGAAAGCGCAGAACCACAGAGTGATGGCAGCGTAAAGAGCAGAAACAAAGAGTGACAGCAGTGTAAAGAGAGGGAACGCAGAGTGAGGGCAGTGTAAAGAGTGGGAACACAGAGTGATGGCAGTGTAAAGAGTGGGAACACAGAGTGATGGCAGTGTAAAGAGCGGGAACACAGAGTGATGGCAGTGTAAAGAGCGGGAATGCAGATTGACGGCAGTGTAAAGGGCGGGAACGCAGAGTGACGGCAGTTTAAAGAGCGGGAATGCAGAGTGACGGCAGTGTAAAGAGTTGGAACGCAGAGTGACGGCAGTTTAAAGAACGGGAATGCAGAGTGACGGTAGTGTAAAGAGCGGGAATGCAGAGTGACGGCAGCATAAAGAGTGGGAACGCAGAGTGACGGCCTTGACACAGGGGGAACAAAGAGATTCGGTAGCGTTAAGAGCAGGAACACCACGTCACAGCAATGTTAGGAGCTGGTAAACCGAGTGACGGCAGTGTAAAGAGCAGAAACACAGAGTGACGGCAGTGTAAAGAGCAGGAACGCAGAGTAACGGCAGTGTAAAGGGCGGGAACGCAGAGTGACGGCAATGTAAAGAGCGGGAACGCAGAGTAATGGCAGTCTAAAGAGTGGGAATGCAGAGTGACGATAGTGTAAAGAGTGGGAATGCAGAGTGACGGAAGCGTAAATATTGGGAACCCAGAATCATGACAGTATAAAGAGCGGGAAAATGAGAGATGGCAGTGTATAGAGTGGAAGCACTGAGTGACAGCCTTGACACAGGGGGAGCAAAGAGATTCGCCAGCGTTAAGAGCAGGAACACCACGTCGCAGCAGTGTTAGGAGCTGGTAGACCGAGTGACGGCAGTGTAAAGAGCAGCAACACAGAGTGACGGCAGCATAAAGAGCAGGAACGCAGAATGATGGCAGTGTAGAGAGTGAGAAAACAGAGTGACGGCAGTGTAAAGAGTGGGAAAACAGAGCGATGGTAGTGTAAAGAATGGGAAAAAAGCGTGATGGCAGTGTAAAGAGCAGGAACGCAGAATGACGGCAGTGTAGAGAGTGGGAAAACAGAGTGACGGCAGTGTAAAGAGTGGGAAAACAGAGTGACGGCACTGTAAAGAGTGGGAAAACAGAGTGATGGCAGTGTAAAGAGAGGGAAAACATAGTGATGGCAGTGTAAAGAGCAGCAACACAGTTTGATGGCAGCGGAAAGAGCGGAAACGCAGAGTGACGGCAGTGTAAAGAGCGGGAATGCAGATTGAAGGCAACGTAATGAGTGGGAATGTACAGTGACGGCAGCGAAAGAGCAGAAAAACAGAGTGACGGCAGCGTAAAAAGCAGAAACACAGAGTGATGGCAGCATAAAGAGTGGGAACGCAGAATGACAGTAGTGCAAAGAATGGGAAGGCAGAGTGTTGGCAGTGTAAAGAGTGGGAACAAAGAGTGACAGCAGTGTAAAGAGCAGGATTGCAGAGTGACGTCAGTGTAAAGAGCGGAAACGCAGAGTGACGGCAGCGTAAAGAGCTGGAGCGCAGAGTGACGGCAGTGTAAGGAACTGGGACACCGAGAGATGGCAGCATAAAGAGCAGGAACACAGAGCGAGGGCAGTGTAATGAGTGGGAACAAAGAGTGACAGCGGTGTAAAGAGCAGGATTGCAGAGTGACGTCAGTGTAAAGAGCGGAAACACAGAGTGACGGCCGCGTAAAGAGCAGGAGCGCCGAATGACGGCAGTGTAAGGAGCTGGGACAACGAGAGACGGCAGCATAAAGAGCAGGAACACAGAGCGAGGGCAGTGCAAAGAGCGGAAACAAAGAGTGACGGCAGTGTAAAGAGCAGGAATGCAGAGTGACGTCAGTGTAAAGAGTGGAAATACAGAGTGACGGCAGCGAAAAGAGTGGGAACGCAGATTGACGGCAACGTAATGAGTGGGAATGTACAGTGACGGCAGCGAAAGAGCAGAAACACAGAGTGACGGCAGCTTAAAGAGCAGAAACACAGAGTGACGGCAGCGTAAAGTGTGGGAACGCAGAGTGTCAGTAGTGTAAAGAGCGGAAACGCAGAGTGAGGGCAGTGTAAAGAACGGGAACACAGAGTGATGGCAGTGTAAAGAGCGGGAACACGGAGTGATGGCAGTGTCAAGAGCGGGAACACAGAGTGATGGCAGTGTAAAAAGCGGGAACACAGAGTGATGGCAGTGTAAAGAGGGGTACGCAGAGTGATGGCAGTGTAAAGGGTGGGAACGCAGAGTGACGGCAGTTTAAAGAGCGGGTGTGCAGAGTGACGGCAGTGTAAAGAGCGGGAATGCAGATTGAAGGCAACGTACTGAGTGGGAACGTACAGCGACGGCAGCGAAAGAGCAGAAACACAGAGTGACGGCAGCATAAAGAGTGGGAACGTAGAATGACAGTAGTGCAAAGAATGGGAAGGCAGAGTGTTGGCAGTGTAAAGAGTGGGAACAAAGAGTGACAGCAGTGTAAAGAGCAGGATTACAGAGTGACGTCAGTGTAAAGAGTGGAAAAACAGAGTGACGGCAGCATAAAGAGCAGGAGCGCCGAATGACGGCAGTGTAAGGAGCTGGGACAACGAGAGACGGCAGCATAAAGAGCAGGAACACAGAGCGAGGGCATTGCAAAGAGCGGAAACAAAGAGTGACGGCAGTGTAAAGAGCAGGAATGCAGAGTGATGTCAGTGTAAAGAGTGGAAATACAGAGTGACGGCAGCGAAAAGAGTGGGAACGCAGATTGACGGCAACGTAATGAGTGGGAATGTACAGTGACGGCAGCGAAAGTGCAGAAACACAGAGTGACGGCAGATTAAAGAGCAGAAACACAGAGTGACGGCAGCGTAAAGTGTGGGAACGCAGAGTGTCAGTAGTGTAAAGAGCGGAAACGCAGAGTGAGGGCAGTGTAAAGAACGGGAACACAGAGTGATGGCAGTGTAAAAAGCGGGAACACAGAGTGATGGCAGTGTAAAGAGGGGTACGCAAAGTGAGGGCAGTGTAAAGAACGGGAACACAGAGTGATGGCAGTGTAAAGAGTGGGAACACAGAGTGCTGGCAGTGTAAAGGGCAGCAACACAGTTTGACGGCAGCGGAAAGAGCGGGAATGCAGAGTGACGGCAGCATAAAGAGCGGGAACGCAGATTGACAGCAGTGTAAAGAGCGGGATCGCAGATTGAGGGCAACGTAATGAGTGGGAATGTACAGTGACGGCAGCGAAAGCGCAGAACCACAGAGTGATGGCAGCGTAAAGAGCAGAAACAAAGAGTGACGGCAGTGTAAAGAGAGGGAACGCAGAGTGAGAGCAGTGTAAAGAGTGGGAACACAGAGTGATGGCAGTGTAAAGAGTGGGAACATGGAGTGACGGCAGTTTAAAGACCGGGAATGCAGAGTGACGGTAGTGTAAAGAGCGGGAATGCAGAGTGACGGCAGCATAAAGAGTGGGAACGCAGAGTGACGGCCTTGACACAGGGGGAACAAAGAGATTCGGTAGCGTTAAGAGCAGGAACACCACGTCACAGCAATGTTAGGAGCTGGTAAACCGAGTGACGGCAGTGTAAAGAGCAGAAACACAGAGTGACGGCAGTGTAAAGAGCAGGAACGCAGAGTAACGGCAGTGTAAAGGGCGGGAACGCAGAGTGACGGCAATGTAAAGAGCGGGAACGCAGAGTAATGGCAGTCTAAAGAGTGGGAATGCAGAGTGACGATAGTGTAAAGAGCAGGAACGCAGAATGATGGTAGTTTAGAGAGTGGGAAAACAGAGTGACGGCAGTGTAAAGTGTGGGAAAATAGAGTGATGGTAGTGTGAAGAGCAGGAACGCAGAATGACAGCAATGTAGAGAGTGGGAAAACAGAGTGACGGCAGTGTAAAGAGCGGGAATGCAGATTGAAGGCAACGTACTGAGTGGGAACGTACAGCGACGGCAGCGAAAGAGCAGAAACACAGAGTGACGGCAGCATAAAGAGTGGGAACGCAGAATGACAGTAGTGCAAAGAATGGGAAGGCAGAGTGTTGGCAGTGTAAAGAGTGGGAACAAAGAGTGACAGCAGTGTAAAGAGCAGGATTACAGAGTGACGTCAGTGTAAAGAGTGGAAAAACAGAGTGACGGCAGCATAAAGAGCAGGAGCGCCGAATGACGGCAGTGTAAGGAGCTGGGACAACGAGAGACGGCAGCATAAAAAGCAGGAACACAGAGCGAGGGCATTGCAAAGAGCGGAAACAAAGAGTGACGGCAGTGTAAAGAGCAGGAATGCAGAGTGACGTCAGTGTAAAGAGTGGAAATACAGAGTGACGGCAGCGAAAAGAGTGGGAACGCAGATTGACGGCAACGTAATGAGTGGGAATGTACAGTGACGGCAGCGAAAGAGCAGAAACACAGAGTGACGGCAGCTTAAAGAGCAGAAACACAGAGTGACGGCAGCGTAAAGTGTGGGAACGCAGAGTGTCAGTAGTGTAAAGAGCGGAAACGCAGAGTGAGGGCAGTGTAAAGAACGGGAACACAGAGTGATGGCAGTGTAAAAAGCGGGAACACAGAGTGATGGCAGTGTAAAGAGGGGTACGCAGAGTGAGGGCAGTGTAAAGAACGGGAACACAGAGTGATGGCAGTGTAAAGAGTGGGAACACAGAGTGATGGCAGTGTGAAGGGCAGCAACACAGTTTGCCGGCAGCGGAAAGAGCGGGAATGCAGAGTGACGGCAGCATAAAGAGCGGGAACGCAGATTGACAGCAGTGTAAAGAGCGGGATCGCAGATTGAGGGCAACGTAATGAGTGGGAATGTACAGTGACGGCAGCGAAAGCGCAGAACCACAGAGTGATGGCAGCGTAAAGAGCAGAAACAAAGAGTGACGGCAGTGTAAAGAGAGGGAACGCAGAGTGAGGGCAGTGTAAAGAGTGGGAACACAGAGTGATGGCACTGTAAAGAGTGGGAATGCAGATTGACGGCAGTGTAAAGTGCGGGAACGCAGAGAGTCGGCAGTTTAAAGAGCGGGAACGCAGAGTGACGGCAGTTTAAAGACCGGGAATGCAGAGTGACGGTAGTGTAAAGAGCGGGAATGCAGAGTGACAGCAGCATAAAGAGTGGGAACGCAGAGTGACGGCCTTGACACAGGGGGAACAAAGAGATTCGGTAGCGTTAAGAGCAGGAACACCACGTCACAGCAATGTTAGGAGCTGGTAAACCAAGTGACGGCAGTGTAAAGAGCAGGAACGCAGAGTAACGGCAGTGTAAAGGGCGGGAATGCAGAGTGACGGCAATGTAAAGAGCGGGAACGCAGAGTAATGGCAGTCTAAAGAGTGGGAATGCAGAGTGACGATAGTGTAAAGAGCAGGAACGCAGAATGACGGTAGTTTAGAGAGTGGGAAAACAGAGTGACGGCAGTGTAAAGTGTGGGAAAATAGAGTGATGGTAGTGTGAAGAGCAGGAACGCAGAATGACAGCAATGTAGAGAGTGGGAAAACAGAGTGACGGCAGTGTAAAGAGCGGGAATGCAGATTGAAGGCAACGTACTGAGTGGGAACGTACAGCGACGGCAGCGAAAGAGCAGAAACACAGAGTGACGGCAGCATAAAGAGTGGGAACGCAGAATGACAGTAGTGCAAAGAATGGGAAGGCAGAGTGTTGGCAGTGTAAAGAGTGGGAACAAAGAGTGACAGCAGTGTAAAGAGCAGGATTACAGAGTGACGTCAGTGTAAAGAGTGGAAAAACAGAGTGACAGCAGCGTAAAGAGCAGGAGCGCCGAATGACGACAGTGTAAGGAGCTGGGACAACGAGAGACGGCAGCATAAAGAGCAGGAACACAGAGCGAGGGCATTGCAAAGAGCGGAAACAAAGAGTGACGGCAGTGTAAAGAGCAGGAATGCAGAGTGATGTCAGTGTAAAGAGTGGAAATACAGAGTGACGGCAGCGAAAAGAGTGGGAACGCAGATTGACGGCAACGTAATGAGTGGGAATGTACAGTGACGGCAGCGAAAGTGCAGAAACACAGAGTGACGGCAGATTAAAGAGCAGAAACACAGAGTGACGGCAGCGTAAAGTGTGGGAACGCAGAGTGTCAGTAGTGTAAAGAGCGGAAACGCAGATTGAGGGCAGTGTAAAGAACGGGAACACAGAGTGATAGCAGTGTAAAGAGCGGGAACACGGAGTGATGGCAGTGTAAACAGCGGGAACACAGAGTGATGGCAGTGTAAAAAGCGGGAACACAGAGTGATGGCAGTGTAAAGAGGGGTACGCAGAGTGATGGCAGTGTAAAGGGTGGGAACGCAGAGTGACGGCAGTTTAAAGAGCGGGTGTGCAGAGTGACGGCAGTGTAAAAAGTGGGAACGCAGAGTGACGGCAGTTTAAAGAGCGGGAATGCAGAGTGACGGCAGTGTAAACATTGGGAATGCAGAATCATGACAGTATAAAGAGCGGGAAAATGAGAGATGGCAGTGTATAGAGTGGAAGCACTGAGTGACAGCCTTGACACAGGGGGAGCAAAGAGATTCGCCAGCGTTAAGAGCAGGAACACCATGTCGCAGCAGTGTTAGGAGCTGGTAGACGGAGTGACGGCAGTGTAAAGAGCAGCAACACAGAGTGACGGCAGCATAAAGAGCAGGAACGCAGAATGATGGCAGTGTAGAGAGTGAGAAAACAGAGTGACGGCAGTGTAAAGAGTGGGAAAACAGAGCGATGGTAGTGTAAAGAGTGGGAAAAAAGCGTGGTGGCAGTGTAAAGAGCAGGAACGCAGAATGACGGCAGTGTAGAGAGTGGGAAAACAGAGTGACGGCAGTGTAAATAGTGGGAAAACAGAGTGACGGCAGTGTAAAGAGTGGGAAAACAGAGTGACGGCAGTGTAAAGAGTGGGAAAACAGAGTGACGGCAGTGTAAAGAGTGGGAAAACAGAGTGACGGCACTGTAAAGAGTGGGAAAACAGAGTGATGGCAGTGTAAAGAGAGGGAAAACATAGTGATGGCAGTGTAAAGAGCAGCAACACAGTTTGATGGCAGCGTAAAGTGTGGGAACGCAGAGTGTCAGTAGTGTAAAGAGCGGAAACGCAGATTGAGGGCAGTGTAAAGAACGGGAACGCAGAGTGACGGCAGTTTAAAGAGCAGGAATGCAGAGTGACGGCAGTGTAAAGAGCGGGAATGCAGAGTGACGGCAGCATAAAGAGTGGGAATGCAGAGTGACGGCCTTGACACAGGGGGAACAAAGAGATTCGGTAGCGTTAAGAGCAGGAACACCACGTCACAGCAATGTTAGGAGCTGGTAAACAGAATGACGGCAGTGTAAAGAGCAGAAACACAGAGTGACGGCAGCGTAAAGAGTGGGAACACAGAGTGACGGCTGTGTAAGGGGCAGGAACACAGAGTGACGGCAGCGTAAAGAGCAGGAACGCAGAGTAACGGCAGTCTAAAGAGTGGGAAAGCAGAGTAACGACCGTGTAAAGAGTGGGAATGCAGAGTGACGGCAGTGTAAACATTGGGAATGCAGAATCATGACAGTATAAAGAGCGGGAAAATGAGAGATGGCAGTGTATAGAGTGGAAGCACTGAGTGACAGCCTTGACACAGCGGGAGCAAAGAGATTCGCCAGCGTTAAGAGCAGGAACACCACGTCGCAGCAGTGTTAGGAGCTGGTAGACGGAGTGACGGCAGTGTAAAGAGCAGCAACACAGAGTGACGGCAGCATAAAGAGCAGGAACGCAGAATGATGGCAGTGTAGAGAGTGAGAAAACAGAGTGACGGCAGTGTAAAGAGTGGGAAAACAGAGCGATGGTAGTGTAAAGAGTGGGAAAAAAGCGTGATGGCAGTTTAAAGAGCAGGAACGCAGAATGACGGCAGTGTAGAGAGTGGGAAAACAGAGTGACGGCAGTGTAAATAGTGGGAAAACAGAGTGACGGCAGTGTAAAGAGTGGGAAAACAGAGTGACGGCAGTGTAAAGAGTGGGAAAACAGAGTGACGGCAGTGTAAAGAGTGGGAAAACAGAGTGACGGCACTGTAAAGAGTGGGAAAACAGAGTGATGGCAGTGTAAAGAGCAGCAACACAGTTTGATGGCAGCGGAAAGAGCGGAAACGCAGAGTGACGGCAGTGTAAAGAGCGGGAATGCAGATTGAAGGCAACGTAATGAGTGGGAATGTACAGTGACGGCAGCGAAAGAGCAGAAAAACAGAGTGACGGCAGCGTAAAAAGCAGAAACACAGAGTGATGGCAGCATAAAGAGTGGGAACGCAGAATGACAGTAGTGCAAAGAATGGGAAGGCAGAGTGTTGGCAGTGTAAAGAGTGGGAACAAAGAGTGACAGCGGTGTAAAGAGCAGGATTGCAGAGTGACGTCAGTGTAAAGAGTGGAAACACAGAGTGACGGCAGCGTAAAGAGCAGGAGCGCCGAATGACGGCAGTGTAAGGAGCTGGGACAACGAGAGACGGCAGCATAAAGAGCAGGAACACAGAGTGAGGGCAGTGCAAAGAGCGGAAACAAAGAGTGACGGCAGTGTAAAGAGCAGGAATGCAGAGTGACGTCAGTGTAAAGAGTGGAAATACAGAGTGACGGCAGCAAAAAGAGTGGAACGCAGATTGGCGGCAACGTAATGAGTGGGAATGTACAGTGACGGCAGCGAAAGAGCAGAAACACAGAGTGACGGCAGCTTAAAGAGCAGAAACACAGAGTGACGGCAGTGTAAAGTGTGGGAACGCAGAGTGTCAGTAGTGTAAAGAGCGGAAACGCAGAGTGAGGGCAGTGTAAAGAACGGGAACACAGAGTGATGGCAGTGTAAAGAGCGGGAACACAGAGTGATGGCAGTGTAAAAAGCGGGAACACAGAGTGATGGCAGTGTAAAGAGGGGTACGCAGAGTGATGGCAGTGTAAAGGGTGGGAACGCAGAGTGACGGCAGTTTAAAGAGCGGGTGTGCAGAGTGACGGCAGTGTAAAGAGTGGGAACGCAGAGTGACGGCAGTTTAAAGAATGGGAATGCAGAGTGACGGCAGTGTAAAGAGCGGGAATGCAGAGTGACGGCAGCATAAAGAGTGGGAACGCAGAGTGACGGCCTTGACACAGGGGGAACAAAGAGATTCGGTAGCGTTAAGAGCAGGAACACCACGTCACAGCAATGTTAGGAGCTGGTAAACAGAGTGACGGCAGTGTAAAGAGCAGAAACACAGAGTGACGGCAGTGTAAAGAGCAGGAACGCAGAGTAACGGCAGTGTAAAGGGCGGGAACGCAGAGTGACGGCAATGTAAAGAGCGGGAACGCAGAGTAATGGCAGTCTAAAGAGTGGGAATGCAGAGTGACGATAGTGTAAAGAGCAGGAACGCAGAATGACGGTAGTTTAGAGAGTGGGAAAACAGAGTGACGGCAGTGTAAAGTGTGGGAAAATAGAGTGATGGTAGTGTGAAGAGCAGGAACGCAGAATGACAGCAATGTAGAGAGTGGGAAAACAGAGTGACGGCAGTGTAAAGAGCGGGAATGCAGATTGAAGGCAACGTACTGAGTGGGAACGTACAGCGACGGCAGCGAAAGAGCAGAAACACAGAGTGACGGCAGCATAAAGAGTGGGAACGCAGAATGACAGTAGTGCAAAGAATGGGAAGGCAGAGTGTTGGCAGTGTAAAGAGTGGCAACAAAGAGTGACAGCAGCGTAAAGAGCAGGATTACAGAGTGACGTCAGTGTAAAGAGTAGAAAAACAGAGTGACGGCAGCGTAAAGAGCAGGAGAGCCGAATGACGGCAGTGTAAGGAGCTGGGACAACGAGAGACGGCAGCATAAAGAGCAGGAACACAGAGCGAGGGCATTGCAAAGAGCGGAAACAAAGAGTGACAGCAGTGTAAAGAGCAGGAGTGCAGAGTGACGTCAGTGTAAAGAGTGGAAATACAGAGAGACGGCAGCGAAAAGAGTGGGAACGCAAATTGACGGCAACGTAATGAGTGGGAATGTACAGTGACGGCAGCGAAAGAGCAGAAACAGAGAGTGACGGCAGCTTAAAGAGCAGAAACACAGAGTGACGGCAGCGTAAAGTGTGGGAACGCAGAGTGTCAGTAGTGTAAAAGCGGAAACGCAGAGTGAGGGCAGTGTAAAGAACGGGAACACAGAGTGATGGCAGTGTAAAAAGCGGGAACACAGAGTGATGGCAGTGTAAAGAGGGGTACGCAGAGTGAGGGCAGTGTAAAGAACGGGAACACAGAGTGATGGCAGTGTAAAGAGTGGGAACACAGAGTGATGGCAGTGTAAAGGGCAGCAACACAGTTTGCCGGCAGCGGAAAGAGCGGGAATGCAGAGTGACGGCAGCATAAAGAGCGGGAACGCAGATTGACAGCAGTGTAAAGAGCGGGATCGCAGATTGAGGGCAACGTAATGAGTGGGAATGTACAGTGACGGCAGCGAAAGCGCAGAACCACAGAGTGATGGCAGCGTAAAGAGCAGAAACAAAGAGTGACGGCAGTGTAAAGAGAGGGAACGCAGAGTGAGGGCAGTGTAAAGAGTGGGAACACAGAGTGATGGCAGTGTAAAGAGTGGGAATGCAGATTGACGGCAGTGTAAAGGGCGGGAACGCAGAGTGACGGCAGTTTAAAGAACGGGAATGCAGAGTGACGGCAGTGTAAAGAGTGGGAACGCAGAGTGACGGCAGTTTAAAGACCGGGAATGCAGAGTGACGGTAGTGTAAAGAGCGGGAATGCAGAGTGACGGCAGCATAAAGAGTGGGAACGCAGAGTGACGGCCTTGACACAGGGGGAACAAAGAGATTCGGTAGCGTTAAGAGCAGGAACACCACGTCACAGCAATGTTAGGAGCTGGTAAACCGAGTGACGGCAGTGTAAAGAGCAGAAACACAGGGTGACGGCAGTGTAAAGAGCAGGAACGCAGAGTAACGGCAGTGTAAAGGGCGGGAACGCAGAGTGACGGCAATGTAAAGAGCGGGAACGCAGAGTAATGGCAGTCTAAAGAGTGGGAATGCAGAGTGTCGATAGTGTAAAGAGCAGGAACGCAGAATGACGGTAGTTTAGAGAGTGGGAAAACAGAGTGACGGCAGTGTAAAGTGTGGGAAAATAGAGTGATGGTAGTGTGAAGAGCAGGAACGCAGAATGACAGCAATGTAGAGAGTGGGAAAACAGAGTGACGGCAGTGTAAAGAGCGGGAATGCAGATTGAAGGCAACGTACTGAGTGGCAACGTACAGCGACGGCGGCGAAAGAGCAGAAACACAGAGTGACGGCAGCATAAAGAGTGGGAACGCAGAATGACAGTAGTGCAAAGAATGGGAAGGCAGAGTGTTGGCAGTGTAAAGAGTGGGAACAAAGAGTGACAGCAGTGTAAAGAGCAGGATTACAGAGTGACGTCAGTGTAAAGAGTGGAAAAACAGAGTGACGGCAGCGTAAAGAGCAGGAGCGCCGAATGACGGCAGTGTAAGGAGCTGGGACAACGAGAGACGGCAGCATAAAGAGCAGGAACACAGAGCGAGGACATTGCAAAGAGCGGAAACAAAGAGTGACGGCAGCATAAAGAGCAGGAATGCAGAGTGACGTCAGTGTAAAGAGCGGAAACAAAGAGTGACGGCAGCATAAAGAGCAGGAATGCAGAGTGACGTCAGTGTAAAGAGTGCAAATACAGAGTGACGGCAGCGAAAAGAGTGGGAACGCAGATTGACGGCAACGTAATGAGTGGGAATGTACAGTGACGGCAGCGAAAGAGCAGAAACACAGAGTGACGGCAGCTTAAAGAGCAGAAACACAGAGTGACGGCAGCGTAAAGTGTGGGAACGCAGAGTGTCAGTAGTGTAAAGAGCGGAAACGCAGATTGAGGGCAGTGTAAAGAACGGGAACACAGAGTGATAGCAGTGTAAAGAGCGGGAACACGGAGTGATGGCAGTGTAAAGAGTGGGAACACAGAGTGATGGAAGTGTAAAAAGTGGGAACACAGAGTGATGGCAGTGTAAAGAGGGGTACGCAGAGTGATGGCAGTGTAAAGGGTGGGAACGCAGAGTGACGGCAGTTTAAAGAGCGGGTGTGCAGAGTGACGGCAGTGTAAAGAGTGGGAACGCAGAGTGACGGCAGTTTAAAGAGCGGGAATGCAGAGTGACGGCAGTGTAAAGAGCGGGAATGCAGAGTGACGGCAGCATAAAGAGTGGGAACGCAGAGTGACAGCCTTGACACAGGGGGAGCAAAGAGATTCGCCAGCGTTAAGAGCAGGAACACCACGTCGCAGCAGTGTTAGGAGCTGGTAGACCGAGTGACGGCAGTGTAAAGAGCAGCAACACAGAGTGACGGCAGCATAAAGAGCAGGAACGCAGAATGATGGCAGTGTAGAGAGTGAGAAAACAGAGTGACGGCAGTGTAAAGAGTGGGAAAACAGAGCGATGGTAGTGTAAAGAGTGGGAAAAAAGCGTGATGGCAGTGTAAAGAGCAGGAACGCAGAATGACGGCAGTGTAGTGAGTGGGAAAACAGAGTGACGGCAGTGTAAATAGTGGGAAAACAGAGTGACGGCAGTGTAAAGAGTGGGAAAACAGAGTGACGGCACTGTAAAGAGTGGGAAAACAGAGTGATGGCAGTGTAAAGAGAGGGAAAACATAGTGATGGCAGTGTAAAGAGCAGCAACACAGTTTGACGGCAGCGGAAAGAGCGGAAACGCAGTGACGGCAGTGTAAAGAGCGGGAATGCAGATTGAAGGCAACGTAATGAGCGGGAATGTACAGTGACGGCAGCGAAAGAGCAGAAAAACAGAGTGACGGCAGCGTAAAAAGCAGAAACACAGAGTGATGGCAGCATAAAGAGTGGGAACGCAGAATGACAGTAGTGCAAAGAATGGGAAGGCAGAGTGTTGGCAGTGTAAAGAGTGGGAACAAAGAGTGACAGCAGTGTAAAGAGCAGGATTGCAGAGTGACGTCAGTGTAAAGAGCGGAAACGCAGAGTGACGGCAGCGTAAAGAGCTGGAGCGCAGAGTGACGGCAGTGTAAGGAACTGGGACACCGAGAGACGGCAGCGTAAAGAGCAGGAACACAGAGCGAGGGCAGTGTAATGAGTGGGAACAAAGAGTGACAGCGGTGTAAAGAGCAGGATTGCAGAGTGACGTCAGTGTAAAGAGCGGAAACACAGAGTGACGGCAGCGTAAAGAGCAGGAGCGCCGAATGACGGCAGTGTAAGGAGCTGGGACAACGAGAGACGGCAGCATAAAGAGCAGGAACACAGAGCGAGGGCAGTGCAAAGAGCGGAAACAAAGAGTGACGGCAGTGTAAAGAGCAGGAATGCAGAGTGACGTCAGTGTAAAGAGTGGAAATACAGAGTGACGGCAGCGAAAAGAGTGGGAACGCAGATTGACGGCAACGTAATGAGTGGGAATGTACAGTGACGGCAGCGAAAGAGCAGAAACACAGAGTGACGGCAGCTTAAAGAGCAGAAACACAGAGTGACGGCAGCGTAAAGTGTGGGAACGCAGAGTGTCAGTAGTGTAAAGAGCGGAAACGCAGAGTGAGGGCAGTGTAAAGAACGGGAACACAGAGTGATGGCAGTGTAAAGAGCGGGAACACGGAGTGATGGCAGTGTCAAGAGCGGGAACACAGAGTGATGGCAGTGTAAAAAGCGGGAACACAGAGTGATGGCAGTGTAAAGAGGGGTACGCAGAGTGATGGCAGTGTAAAGGGTGGGAACGCAGAGTGACGGCAGTTTAAAGAGCGGGTGTGCAGAGTGACGGCAGTGTAAAGAGCGGGAACACAGAGTGAGGGCAGTGTAAAGTGTGGGAACACAGAGTGATGGCAGTGTAAAGGGCAGCAACACATTTTGACGGCAGCGGAAAGAGCGGGAACGCAGATTGACAGCAGTGTAAAGAGCGGGATCGCAGATTGAGGGCAACGTAATGAGTGGGAATGTACAGTGACGGCAGCGAAAGCGCAGAACCACAGAGTGATGGCAGCGTAAAGAGCAGAAACAAAGAGTGACGGCAGTGTAAAGAGTGGGAACGCAGAGTGACGGCAGTTTAAAGAGCAGGAATGCAGAGTGACGGCAGTGTAAAGAGCGGGAATGCAGAGTGACGGCAGCATAAAGAGTGGGAATGCAGAGTGACGGCCTTGACACAGGGGGAACAAAGAGATTCGGTAGCGTTAAGAGCAGGAACACCACGTCACAGCAATGTTAGGAGCTGGTAAACCGAGTGACGGCAGTGTAAAGAGCAGAAACACAGAGTGACGGCAGCGTAAAGAGTGGGAACACAGAGTGACGGCTGTGTAAGGGGCAGGAACACAGAGTGACGGCAGCGTAAAGAGCAGGAACGCAGAGTAACGGCAGTCTAAAGAGTGGGAAAGCAGAGTAACGACCGTGTAAAGAGTGGGAATGCAGAGTGACGGCAGTGTAAACATTGGGAATGCAGAATCATGACAGTATAAAGAGCGGGAAAATGAGAGATGGCAGTGTATAGAGTGGAAGCACTGAGTGACAGCCTTGACACAGCGGGAGCAAAGAGATTCGCCAGCGTTAAGAGCAGGAACACCACGTCGCAGCAGTGTTAGGAGCTGGTAGACCGAGTGACGGCAGTGTAAAGAGCAGCAACACAGAGTGACGGCAGCATAAAGAGCAGGAACGCAGAATGATGGCAGTGTAGAGAGTGAGAAAACAGAGTGACGGCAGTGTAAAGAGTGGGAAAACAGAGCGATGGTAGTGTAAAGAGTGGGAAAAAAGCGTGATGGCAGTGTAAAGAGCAGGAACGCAGAATGACGGCAGTGTAGAGAGTGGGAAAACAGAGTGACGGCAGTGTAAATAGTGGGAAAACAGAGTGACGGCAGTGTAAAGAGTGGGAAAACAGAGTGACGGCAGTGTAAAGAGTGGGAAAACAGAGTGACGGCACTGTAAAGAGTGGGAAAACAGAGTGATGGCAGTGTAAAGAGCAGCAACACAGTTTGATGGCAGCGGAAAGAGCGGAAACGCAGAGTGACGGCAGTGTAAAGAGCGGGAATGCAGATTGAAGGCAACGTAATGAGTGGGAATGTACAGTGACGGCAGCGAAAGAGCAGAAAAACAGAGTGACGGCAGCGTAAAAAGCAGAAACACAGAGTGATGGCAGCATAAAGAGTGGGAACGCAGAATGACAGTAGTGCAAAGAATGGGAAGGCAGAGTGTTGGCAGTGTAAAGAGTGGGAACAAAGAGTGACAGCAGTGTAAAGAGCAGGATTGCAGAGTGACGTCAGTGTAAAGAGCCGAAACGCAGAGTGACGGCAGCGTAAAGAGCTGGAGCGCAGAGTGACGGCAGTGTAAGGAGCTGGGACACCGAGAGACGGCAGCATAAAGAGCAGGAACACAGAGCGAGGGCAGTGTAATGAGTGGGAACAAAGAGTGACAGCGGTGTAAAGAGCAGGATTGCAGAGTGACGTCAGTGTAAAGAGTGGAAACACAGAGTGACGGCAGCGTAAAGAGCAGGAGCGCCGAATGACGGCAGTGTAAGGAGCTGGGACAACGAGAGACGGCAGCATAAAGAGCAGGAACACAGAGCGAGGGCAGTGCAAAGAGCGGAAACAAAGAGTGACGGCAGTGTAAAGAGCAGGAATGCAGAGTGACGTCAGTGTAAAGAGTGGAAATACAGAGTGACGGCAGCAAAAAGAGTGGAACGCAGATTGGCGGCAACGTAATGAGTGGGAATGTATAGTGACGGCAGCGAAAGAGCAGAAACACAGAGTGACGGCAGCTTAAAGAGCAGAAACACAGAGTGACGGCAGCGTAAAGTGTGGGAACGCAGAGTGTCAGTAGTGTAAAGAGCGGAAACGCAGAGTGAGGGCAGTGTAAAGAACGGGAACACAGAGTGATGGCAGTGTAAAGAGCGGGAACACAGAGTGATGGCAGTGTAAAAAGCGGGAACACAGAGTGATGGCAGTGTAAAGAGGGGTACGCAGAGTGATGGCAGTGTAAAGGGTGGGAACGCAGAGTGACGGCAGTTTAAAGAGCGGGTGTGCAGAGTGACGGCAGTGTAAAGAGTGGGAACGCAGAGTGACGGCAGTTTAAAGAACGGGAATGCAGAGTGACGGCAGTGTAAAGAGCGGGAATGCAGAGTGACGGCAGCATAAAGAGTGGGAATGCAGAGTGACGGCCTTGACACAGGGGGAACAAAGAGATTCGGTAGCGTTAAGAGCAGGAACACCACGTCACAGCAATGTTCGGAGCTGGTAAACAGAGTGACGGCAGTGTAAAGAGCAGAAACACAGAGTGACGGCAGTGTAAAGAGCAGGAACGCAGAGTAACGGCAGTGTAAAGGGCGGGAACGCAGAGTGACGGCAATGTAAAGAGCGGGAACGCAGAGTAATGGCAGTCTAAAGAGTGGGAATGCAGAGTGACGATAGTGTAAAGAGCAGGAACGCAGAATGACGGTAGTTTAGAGAGTGGGAAAACAGAGTGACGGCAGTGTAAAGTGTGGGAAAATAGAGTGATGGTAGTGTGAAGAGCAGGAACGCAGAATGACAGCAATGTAGAGAGTGGGAAAACAGAGTGACGGCAGTGTAAAGAGCGGGAATGCAGATTGAAGGCAACGTACTGAGTGGGAACGTACAGCGACGGCGGCGAAAGAGCAGAAACACAGAGTGACGGCAGCATAAAGGGTGGGAACGCAGAATGACAGTAGTGCAAAGAATGGGAAGGCAGAGTGTTGGCAGTGTAAAGAGTGGGAACAAAGAGTGACAGCAGTGTAAAGAGCAGGATTACAGAGTGACGTCAGTGTAAAGAGTGGAAAAACAGAGTGACGGCAGCGTAAAGAGCAGGAGCGCCGAATGACGGCAGTGTAAGGAGCTGGGACAACGAGAGACGGCAGCATAAAGAGCAGGAACACAGAGCGAGGGCATTGCAAAGAGCGGAAACAAAGAGTGACGGCAGCATAAAGAGCAGGAATGCAGAGTGACGTCAGTGTAAAGAGCGGAAACAAAGAGTGACGGCAGCATAAAGAGCAGGAATGCAGAGTGACGTCAGTGTAAAGAGTGGAAATACAGAGTGACGGCAGCGAAAAGAGTGGGAACGCAGATTGTCGGCAACGTAATGAGTGGGAATGTACAGTGACGGCAGCGAAAGAGCAGAAACACAGAGTGACGGCAGCTTAAAGAGCAGAAACACAGAGTGACGGCAGCGTAAAGTGTGGGAACGCAGAGTGTCAGTAGTGTAAAGAGCGGAAACGCAGATTGAGGGCAGTGTAAAGAATGGGAACACAGAGTGATAGCAGTGTAAAGAGCGGGAACACGGAGTGATGGCAGTGTAAAGAGCGGGAACACAGAGTGATGGAAGTGTAAAAAGTGGGAACACAGAGTGATGGCAGTGTAAAGAGGGGTACGCAGAGTGACGGCAGTGTAAAGAGTGGGAACGCAGAGTGACGGCAGTTTAAAGAGCGGGAATGCAGAGTGATGGCAGTGTAAAGAGCGGGAATGCAGAGTGACGGCAGCATAAAGAGTGGGAACGCAGAGTGACAGCCTTGACACAGGGGGAGCAAAGAGATTCGCCAGCTTTAAGAGCAGGAACACCACGTCGCAGCAGTGTTAGGAGCTGGTAGACCGAGTGACGGCAGTGTAAAGAGCAGCAACACAGAGTGACGGCAGCATAAAGAGCAGGAACGCAGAATGATGGCAGTGTAGAGAGTGAGAAAACAGAGTGACGGCAGTGTAAAGAGTGGGAAAACAGAGCGATGGTAGTGTAAAGAGTGGGAAAAAAGCGTGATGGCAGGGTAAAGAGCAGGAACGCAGAATGACGGCAGTGTAGTGAGTGGGAAAACAGAGTGACGGCAGTGTAAATAGTGGGAAAACAGAGTGACGGCAGTGTAAAGAGTGGGAAAACAGAGTGACGGCAGTGTAAAGAGTGGGAAAACAGAGTGACGGCACTGTAAAGAGTGGGAAAACAGAGTGATGGCAGTGTAAAGAGAGGGAAAACATAGTGATGGCAGTGTAAAGAGCAGCAACACAGTTTGACGGCAGCGGAAAGAGCGGAAACGCAGTGACGGCAGTGTAAAGAGCGGGAATGCAGATTGAAGGCAACGTAATGAGCGGGAATGTACAGTGACGGCAGCGAAAGAGCAGAAAAACAGAGTGACGGCAGCGTAAAAAGCAGAAACACAGAGTGATGGCAGCATAAAGAGTGGGAACGCAGAATGACAGTAGTGCAAAGAATGGGAAGGCAGAGTGTTGGCAGTGTAAAGAGTGGGAACAAAGAGTGACAGCAGTGTAAAGAGCAGGATTGCAGAGTGACGTCAGTGTAAAGAGCGGAAACGCAGAGTGACGGCAGCGTAAAGAGCTGGAGCGCAGAGTGACGGCAGTGTAAGGAACTGGGACACCGAGAGACGGCAGCATAAAGAGCAGGAACACAGAGCGAGGGCAGTGTAATGAGTGGGAACAAAGAGTGACAGCGGTGTAAAGAGCAGGATTGCAGAGTGACGTCAGTGTAAAGAGCGGAAACACAGAGTGACGGCAGCGTAAAGAGCAGGAGCGCCGAATGACGGCAGTGTAAGGAGCTGGGACAACGAGAGACGGCAGCATAAAGAGCAGGAACGCAGAATGATGGCAGTGTAGAGAGTGAGAAAACAGAGTGACGGCAGTGTAAAGAGTGGGAAAACAGAGCGATGGTAGTGTAAAGAGTGGGAAAAAAGCGTGATGGCAGTGTAAAGAGCAGGAACGCAGAATGACGGCAGTGTAGAGAGTGGGAAAACAGAGTGACGGCCGTGTAAATAGTGGGAAAACAGAGTGACGGCAGTGTAAAGAGTGGGAAAACAGAGTGACGGCAGTGTAAAGAGTGGGAAAACAGAGTGACGGCACTGTAAAGAGTGGGAAAACAGAGTGATGGCAGTGTAAAGAGAGGGAAAACATAGTAATGGCAGTGTAAAGAGCAGCAACACAGTTTGATGGCAGCGGAAAGAGCGGAAACGCAGAGTGACGGCAGTGTAAAGAGCGGGAATGCAGATTGAAGGCAACGTAATGAGCGGGAATGTACAGTGACGGCAGCGAAAGAGCAGAAAAACAGAGTGACGGCAGCGTAAAAAGCAGAAACACAGAGTGACGGCAGCATAAAGAGTGGGAACGCAGAATGACAGTAGTGCAAAGAATGGGAAGGCAGAGTGTTGGCAGTGTAAAGAGTGGGAACAAAGAGTGACAGCAGTGTAAAGAGCAGGATTGCAGAGTGACGTCAGTGTAAAGAGCGGAAACGCAGAGTGACGGCAGCGTAAAGAGCTGGAGCGCAGAGTGACGGCAGTGTAAGGAACTGGGACACCGAGAGACGGCAGCGTAAAGAGCAGGAACACAGAGCGAGGGCAGTGTAATGAGTGGGAACAAAGAGTGACAGCGGTGTAAAGAGCAGGATTGCAGAGTGACGTCAGTGTAAAGAGCGGAAACACAGAGTGACGGCAGCGTAAAGAGCAGGAGCGCCGAATGACGGCAGTGTAAGGAGCTGGGACAACGAGAGACGGCAGCATAAAGAGCAGGAACACAGAGCGAGGGCAGTGCAAAGAGCGGAAACAAAGAGTGACGGCAGTGTAAAGAGCAGGAATGCAGAGTGACGTCAGTGTAAAGAGTGGAAATACAGAGTGACGGCAGCGAAAAGAGTGGGAACGCAGATTGACGGCAACGTAATGAGTGGGAATGTACAGTGACGGCAGCGAAAGAGCAGAAACACAGAGTGACGGCAGCTTAAAGAGCAGAAACACAGAGTGACGGCAGCGTAAAGTGTGGGAACGCAGAGTGTCAGTAGTGTAAAGAGCGGAAACGCAGAGTGAGGGCAGTGTAAAGAACGGGAACACAGAGTGATGGCAGTGTAAAGAGCGGGAACACGGAGTGATGGCAGTGTCAAGAGCGGGAACACAGAGTGATGGCAGTGTAAAAAGCGGGAACACAGAGTGATGGCAGTGTAAAGAGGGGTACGCAGAGTGATGGCAGTGTAAAGGGTGGGAACGCAGAGTGACGGCAGTTTAAAGAGCGGGTGTGCAGAGTGACGGCAGTGTAAAGAGCGGGAACACAGAGTGAGGGCAGTGTAAAGTGTGGGAACACAGAGTGATGGCAGTGTAAAGGGCAGCAACACATTTTGACGGCAGCGGAAAGAGCGGGAACGCAGATTGACAGCAGTGTAAAGAGCGGGATCGCAGATTGAGGGCAACGTAATGAGTGGGAATGTACAGTGACGGCAGCGAAAGCGCAGAACCACAGAGTGATGGCAGCGTAAAGAGCAGAAACAAAGAGTGACGGCAGTGTAAAGAGTGGGAACGCAGAGTGACGGCAGTTTAAAGAGCAGGAATGCAGAGTGACGGCAGTGTAAAGAGCGGGAATGCAGAGTGACGGCAGCATAAAGAGTGGGAATGCAGAGTGACGGCCTTGACACAGGGGGAACAAAGAGATTCGGTAGCGTTAAGAGCAGGAACACCACGTCACAGCAATGTTAGGAGCTGGTAAACCGAGTGACGGCAGTGTAAAGAGCAGAAACACAGAGTGACGGCAGCGTAAAGAGTGGGAACACAGAGTGACGGCTGTGTAAGGGGCAGGAACACAGAGTGACGGCAGCGTAAAGAGCAGGAACGCAGAGTAACGGCAGTCTAAAGAGTGGGAAAGCAGAGTAACGACCGTGTAAAGAGTGGGAATGCAGAGTGACGGCAGTGTAAACATTGGGAATGCAGAATCATGACAGTATAAAGAGCGGGAAAATGAGAGATGGCAGTGTATAGAGTGGAAGCACTGAGTGACAGCCTTGACACAGCGGGAGCAAAGAGATTCGCCAGCGTTAAGAGCAGGAACACCACGTCGCAGCAGTGTTAGGAGCTGGTAGACGGAGTGACGGCAGTGTAAAGAGCAGCAACACAGAGTGACGGCAGCATAAAGAGCAGGAACGCAGAATGATGGCAGTGTAGAGAGTGAGAAAACAGAGTGACGGCAGTGTAAAGAGTGGGAAAACAGAGCGATGGTAGTGTAAAGAGTGGGAAAAAAGCGTGATGGCAGTGTAAAGAGCAGGAACGCAGAATGACGGCAGTGTAGAGAGTGGGAAAACAGAGTGACGGCAGTGAAAATAGTGGGAAAACAGAGTGACGGCAGTGTAAAGAGTGGGAAAACAGAGTGACGGCAGTGTAAAGAGTGGGAAAACAGAGTGATGGCACTGTAAAGAGTGGGAAAACATAGTGATGGCAGTGTAAAGAGCAGCAACACAGTTTGATGGCAGCGGAAAGAGCGGAAACGCAGAGTGACGGCAGTGTAAAGAGCGGGAATGCAGATTGAAGGCAACGTAATGAGTGGGAATGTACAGTGACGGCAGCGAAAGAGCAGAAAAACAGAGTGACGGCAGCGTAAAAAGCAGAAACACAGAGTGATGGCAGCATAAAGAGTGGGAACGCAGAATGACAGTAGTGCAAAGAATGGGAAGGCAGAGTGTTGGCAGTGTAAAGAGTGGGAACAAAGAGTGACAGCAGTGTAAAGAGCAGGATTGCAGAGTGACGTCAGTGTAAAGAGCCGAAACGCAGAGTGACGGCAGCGTAAAGAGCTGGAGCGCAGAGTGACGGCAGTGTAAGGAGCTGGGACACCGAGAGACGGCAGCATAAAGAGCAGGAACACAGAGCGAGGGCAGTGTAATGAGTGGGAACAAAGAGTGACAGCGGTGTAAAGAGCAGGATTGCAGAGTGACGTCAGTGTAAAGAGTGGAAACACAGAGTGACGGCAGCGTAAAGAGCAGGAGCGCCGAATGACGGCAGTGTAAGGAGCTGGGACAACGAGAGACGGCAGCATAAAGAGCAGGAACACAGAGCGAGGGCAGTGCAAAGAGCGGAAACAAAGAGTGACGGCAGTGTAAAGAGCAGGAATGCAGAGTGACGTCAGTGTAAAGAGTGGAAATACAGAGTGACGGCAGCAAAAAGAGTGGAACGCAGATTGGCGGCAACGTAATGAGTGGGAATGTATAGTGACGGCAGCGAAAGAGCAGAAACACAGAGTGACGGCAGCTTAAAGAGCAGAAACACAGAGTGACGGCAGCGTAAAGTGTGGGAACGCAGAGTGTCAGTAGTGTAAAGAGCGGAAACGCAGAGTGAGGGCAGTGTAAAGAACGGGAACACAGAGTGATGGCAGTGTAAAGAGCGGGAACACAGAGTGATGGCAGTGTAAAAAGCGGGAACACAGAGTGATGGCAGTGTAAAGAGGGGTACGCAGAGTGATGGCAGTGTAAAGGGTGGGAACGCAGAGTGACGGCAGTTTAAAGAGCGGGTGTGCAGAGTGACGGCAGTGTAAAGAGTGGGAACGCAGAGTGACGGCAGTTTAAAGAACGGGAATGCAGAGTGACGGCAATGTAAAGAGCGGGAATGCAGAGTGACGGCAGCATAAAGAGTGGGAATGCAGAGTGACGGCCTTGACACGGGGAACAAAGAGATTCGGTAGCGTTAAGAGCAGGAACACCACGTCACAGCAATGTTCGGAGCTGGTAAACAGAGTGACGGCAGTGTAAAGAGCAGAAACACAGAGTGACGGCAGTGTAAAGAGCAGGAACGCAGAGTAACGGCAGTGTAAAGGGCGGGAACGCAGAGTGACGGCAATGTAAAGAGCGGGAACGCAGAGTAATGGCAGTCTAAAGAGTGGGAATGCAGAGTGACGATAGTGTAAAGAGCAGGAACGCAGAATGACGGTAGTTTAGAGAGTGGGAAAACAGAGTGACGGCAGTGTAAAGTGTGGGAAAATAGAGTGATGGTAGTGTGAAGAGCAGGAACGCAGAATGACAGCAATGTAGAGAGTGGGAAAACAGAGTGACGGCAGTGTAAAGAGCGGGAATGCAGATTGAAGGCAACGTACTGAGTGGGAACGTACAGCGACGGCGGCGAAAGAGCAGAAACACAGAGTGACGGCAGCATAAAGGGTGGGAACGCAGAATGACAGTAGTGCAAAGAATGGGAAGGCAGAGTGTTGGCAGTGTAAAGAGTGGGAACAAAGAGTGACAGCAGTGTAAAGAGCAGGATTACAGAGTGACGTCAGTGTAAAGAGTGGAAAAACAGAGTGACGGCAGCGTAAAGAGCAGGAGCGCCGAATGACGGCAGTGTAAGGAGCTGGGACAACGAGAGACGGCAGCATAAAGAGCAGGAACACAGAGCGAGGGCATTGCAAAGAGCGGAAACAAAGAGTGACGGCAGCATAAAGAGCAGGAATGCAGAGTGACGTCAGTGTAAAGAGCGGAAACAAAGAGTGACGGCAGCATAAAGAGCAGGAATGCAGAGTGACGTCAGTGTAAAGAGTGGAAATACAGAGTGACGGCAGCGAAAAGAGTGGGAACGCAGATTGTCGGCAACGTAATGAGTGGGAATGTACAGTGACGGCAGCGAAAGAGCAGAAACACAGAGTGACGGCAGCTTAAAGAGCAGAAACACAGAGTGACGGCAGCGTAAAGTGTGGGAACGCAGAGTGTCAGTAGTGTAAAGAGCGGAAACGCAGATTGAGGGCAGTGTAAAGAATGGGAACACAGAGTGATAGCAGTGTAAAGAGCGGGAACACGGAGTGATGGCAGTGTAAAGAGCGGGAACACAGAGTGATGGAAGTGTAAAAAGTGGGAACACAGAGTGATGGCAGTGTAAAGAGGGGTACGCAGAGTGACGGCAGTGTAAAGAGTGGGAACGCAGAGTGACGGCAGTTTAAAGAGCGGGAATGCAGAGTGATGGCAGTGTAAAGAGCGGGAATGCAGAGTGACGGCAGCATAAAGAGTGGGAACGCAGAGTGACAGCCTTGACACAGGGGGAGCAAAGAGATTCGCCAGCTTTAAGAGCAGGAACACCACGTCGCAGCAGTGTTAGGAGCTGGTAGACCGAGTGACGGCAGTGTAAAGAGCAGCAACACAGAGTGACGGCAGCATAAAGAGCAGGAACGCAGAATGATGGCAGTGTAGAGAGTGAGAAAACAGAGTGACGGCAGTGTAAAGAGTGGGAAAACAGAGCGATGGTAGTGTAAAGAGTGGGAAAAAAGCGTGATGGCAGGGTAAAGAGCAGGAACGCAGAATGACGGCAGTGTAGTGAGTGGGAAAACAGAGTGACGGCAGTGTAAATAGTGGGAAAACAGAGTGACGGCAGTGTAAAGAGTGGGAAAACAGAGTGACGGCAGTGTAAAGAGTGGGAAAACAGAGTGACGGCACTGTAAAGAGTGGGAAAACAGAGTGATGGCAGTGTAAAGAGAGGGAAAACATAGTGATGGCAGTGTAAAGAGCAGCAACACAGTTTGACGGCAGCGGAAAGAGCGGAAACGCAGTGACGGCAGTGTAAAGAGCGGGAATGCAGATTGAAGGCAACGTAATGAGCGGGAATGTACAGTGACGGCAGCGAAAGAGCAGAAAAACAGAGTGACGGCAGCGTAAAAAGCAGAAACACAGAGTGATGGCAGCATAAAGAGTGGGAACGCAGAATGACAGTAGTGCAAAGAATGGGAAGGCAGAGTGTTGGCAGTGTAAAGAGTGGGAACAAAGAGTGACAGCAGTGTAAAGAGCAGGATTGCAGAGTGACGTCAGTGTAAAGAGCCGAAACGCAGAGTGACGGCAGCGTAAAGAGCTGGAGCGCAGAGTGACGGCAGTGTAAGGAACTGGGACACCGAGAGACGGCAGCATAAAGAGCAGGAACACAGAGCGAGGGCAGTGTAATGAGTGGGAACAAAGAGTGACAGCGGTGTAAAGAGCAGGATTGCAGAGTGACGTCAGTGTAAAGAGCGGAAACACAGAGTGACGGCAGCGTAAAGAGCAGGAGCGCCGAATGACGGCAGTGTAAGGAGCTGGGACAACGAGAGACGGCAGCATAAAGAGCAGGAACACAGAGCGAGGGCAGTGCAAAGAGCGGAAACAAAGAGTGACGGCAGTGTAAAGAGCAGGAATGCAGAGTGACGTCAGTGTAAAGAGTGGAAATACAGAGTGACGGCAGCGAAAAGAGTGGGAACGCAGATTGACGGCAACGTAATGAGTGGGAATGTACAGTGACGGCAGCGAAAGAGCAGAAACACAGAGTGACGGCAGCTTAAAGAGCAGAAACACAGAGTGACGGCAGCGTAAAGTGTGGGAACGCAGAGTGTCAGTAGTGTAAAGAGCGGAAACGCAGAGTGAGGGCAGTGTAAAGAACGGGAACACAGAGTGATGGCAGTGTAAAGAGCGGGAACACAGAGTGATGGCAGTGTAAAAAGCGGGAACACAGAGTGATGGCAGTGTAAAGAGGGGTACGCAGAGTGATGGCAGTGTAAAGGGTGGGAACGCAGAGTGACGGCAGTTTAAAGAGCGGGTGTGCAGAGTGACGGCAGTGTAAAGAGTGGGAACGCAGAGTGACGGCAGTTTAAAGAACGGGAATGCAGAGTGACGGCAATGTAAAGAGCGGGAATGCAGAGTGACGGCAGCATAAAGAGTGGGAATGCAGAGTGACGGCCTTGACACAGGGGGAACAAAGAGATTCGGTAGCGTTAAGAGCAGGAACACCACGTCACAGCAATGTTCGGAGCTGGTAAACAGAGTGACGGCAGTGTAAAGAGCAGGAACGCAGAGTAACGGCAGTGTAAAGGGCGGGAACGCAGAGTGACGGCAATGTAAAGAGCGGGAACGCAGAGTAATGGCAGTCTAAAGAGTGGGAATGCAGAGTGACGATAGTGTAAAGAGCAGGAACGCAGAATGACGGTAGTTTAGAGAGTGGGAAAACAGAGTGACGGCAGTGTAAAGTGTGGGAAAATAGAGTGATGGTAGTGTGAAGAGCAGGAACGCAGAATGACAGCAATGTAGAGAGTGGGAAAACAGAGTGACGGCAGTGTAAAGAGCGGGAATGCAGATTGAAGGCAACGTACTGAGTGGGAACGTACAGCGACGGCGGCGAAAGAGCAGAAACACAGAGTGACGGCAGCATAAAGGGTGGGAACGCAGAATGACAGTAGTGCAAAGAATGGGAAGGCAGAGTGTTGGCAGTGTAAAGAGTGGGAACAAAGAGTGACAGCAGTGTAAAGAGCAGGATTACAGAGTGACGTCAGTGTAAAGAGTGGAAAAACAGAGTGACGGCAGCGTAAAGAGCAGGAGCGCCGAATGACGGCAGTGTAAGGAGCTGGGACAACGAGAGACGGCAGCATAAAGAGCAGGAACACAGAGCGAGGGCATTGCAAAGAGCGGAAACAAAGAGTGACGGCAGCATAAAGAGCAGGAATGCAGAGTGACGTCAGTGTAAAGAGCGGAAACAAAGAGTGACGGCAGCATAAAGAGCAGGAATGCAGAGTGACGTCAGTGTAAAGAGTGGAAATACAGAGTGACGGCAGCGAAAAGAGTGGGAACGCAGATTGTCGGCAACGTAATGAGTGGGAATGTACAGTGACGGCAGCGAAAGAGCAGAAACACAGAGTGACGGCAGCTTAAAGAGCAGAAACACAGAGTGACGGCAGCGTAAAGTGTGGGAACGCAGAGTGTCAGTAGTGTAAAGAGCGGAAACGCAGATTGAGGGCAGTGTAAAGAATGGGAACACAGAGTGATAGCAGTGTAAAGAGCGGGAACACGGAGTGATGGCAGTGTAAAGAGCGGGAACACAGAGTGATGGAAGTGTAAAAAGTGGGAACACAGAGTGATGGCAGTGTAAAGAGGGGTACGCAGAGTGACGGCAGTGTAAAGAGTGGGAACGCAGAGTGACGGCAGTTTAAAGAGCGGGAATGCAGAGTGATGGCAGTGTAAAGAGCGGGAATGCAGAGTGACGGCAGCATAAAGAGTGGGAACGCAGAGTGACAGCCTTGACACAGGGGGAGCAAAGAGATTCGCCAGCTTTAAGAGCAGGAACACCACGTCGCAGCAGTGTTAGGAGCTGGTAGACCGAGTGACGGCAGTGTAAAGAGCAGCAACACAGAGTGACGGCAGCATAAAGAGCAGGAACGCAGAATGAGGGCAGTGTAGAGAGTGAGAAAACAGAGTGACGGCAGTGTAAAGAGTGGGAAAACAGAGCGATGGTAGTGTAAAGAGTGGGAAAAAAGCGTGATGGCAGGGTAAAGAGCAGGAACGCAGAATGACGGCAGTGTAGTGAGTGGGAAAACAGAGTGACGGCAGTGTAAATAGTGGGAAAACAGAGTGACGGCAGTGTAAAGAGTGGGAAAACAGAGTGACGGCAGTGTAAAGAGTGGGAAAACAGAGTGACGGCACTGTAAAGAGTGGGAAAACAGAGTGATGGCAGTGTAAAGAGAGGGAAAACATAGTGATGGCAGTGTAAAGAGCAGCAACACAGTTTGACGGCAGCGGAAAGAGCGGAAACGCAGTGACGGCAGTGTAAAGAGCGGGAATGCAGATTGAAGGCAACGTAATGAGCGGGAATGTACAGTGACGACAGCGAAAGAGCAGAAAAACAGAGTGACGGCAGCGTAAAAAGCAGAAACACAGAGTGATGGCAGCATAAAGAGTGGGAACGCAGAATGACAGTAGTGCAAAGAATGGGAAGGCAGAGTGTTGGCAGTGTAAAGAGTGGGAACAAAGAGTGACAGCGGTGTAAAGAGCTGGAGCGCAGAGTGACGGCAGTGTAAGGAACTGGGACACCGAGAGACGGCAGCATAAAGAGCAGGAACACAGAGCGAGGGCAGTGTAATGAGTGGGAACAAAGAGTGACAGCGGTGTAAAGAGCAGGATTGCAGAGTGACGTCAGTGTAAAGAGCGGAAACACAGAGTGACGGCAGCGTAAAGAGCAGGAGCGCCGAATGACGGCAGTGTAAGGAGCTGGGACAACGAGAGACGGCAGCATAAAGAGCAGGAACACAGAGCGAGGGCAGTGCAAAGAGCGGAAACAAAGAGTGACGGCAGTGTAAAGAGCAGGAATGCAGAGTGACGTCAGTGTAAAGAGTGGAAATACAGAGTGACGGCAGCGAAAAGAGTGGGAACGCAGATTGACGGCAACGTAATGAGTGGGAATGTACAGTGACGGCAGCGAAAGAGCAGAAACACAGAGTGACGGCAGCTTAAAGAGCAGAAACACAGAGTGACGGCAGCGTAAAGTGTGGGAACGCAGAGTGTCAGTAGTGTAAAGAGCGGAAACGCAGAGTGAGGGCAGTGTAAAGAACGGGAACACAGAGTGATGGCAGTGTAAAGAGCGGGAACACGGAGTGATGGCAGTGTAAAGAGCGGGAACACAGAGTGATGGCAGTGTAAAAAGCGGGAACACAGAGTGATGGCAGTGTAAAGAGGGGTACGCAGAGTGATGGCAGTGTAAAGGGTGGGAACGCAGAGTGACGGCAGTTTAAAGAGCGGGTGTGCAGAGTGACGGCAGTGTAAAGAGTGGGAACGCAGAGTGACGGCAGTTTATAGAGCGGGAATGCAGAGTGACGGCAGTGTAAAGAGCGGGAATGCAGAGTGACGGCAGCATAAAGAGTGGGGACGCAGAGTGACAGCCTTGACACAGGGGGAGCAAAGAGATTCGCCAGCGTTAAGAGCAGGAACACCACGTCGCGGCAGTGTTAGGAGCTGGTAGACCGAGTGACGGCTTTGTAAAGAGCAGCAACACAGAGTGACGGCAGCATAAAGAGCAGGAACGCAGAATGATGGCAGTGTAGAGAGTGAGAAAACAGAGTGACGGCAGTGTAAAGAGTGGGAAAACAGAGCGATGGTAGTGTAAAGAGTGGGAAAAAAGCGTGATGGCAGTGTAAAGAGCAGGAACGCAGAATGACGGCAGTGTAGAGAGTGGGAAAACAGAGTGACGGCCGTGTAAATAGTGGGAAAACAGAGTGACGGCAGTGTAAAGAGTGGGAAAACAGAGTGACGGCAGTGTAAAGAGTGGGAAAACAGAGTGACGGCACTGTAAAGAGTGGGAAAACAGAGTGATGGCAGTGTAAAGAGAGGGAAAACATAGTAATGGCAGTGTAAAGAGCAGCAACACAGTTTGATGGCAGCGGAAAGAGCGGAAACGCAGAGTGACGGCAGTGTAAAGAGCGGGAATGCAGATTGAAGGCAACGTAATGAGTGGGAATGTACAGTGACGGCAGCGAAAGAGCAGAAAAACAGAGTGACGGCAGCGTAAAAAGCAGAAACACAGAGTGACGGCAGCATAAAGAGTGGGAACGCAGAATGACAGTAGTGCAAAGAATGGGAAGGCAGAGTGTTGGCAGTGTAAAGAGTGGGAACAAAGAGTGACAGCAGTGTAAAGAGCAGGATTGCAGAGTGACGTCAGTGTAAAGAGCGGAAACGCAGAGTGACGGCAGCGTAAAGAGCTGGAGCGCAGAGTGACGGCAGTGTAAGGAACTGGGACACCGAGAGACGGCAGCATAAAGAGCAGGAACACAGAGCGAGGGCAGTGTAATGAGTGGGAACAAAGAGTGACAGCGGTGTAAAGAGCAGGATTGCAGAGTGACGTCAGTGTAAAGAGCGGAAACACAGAGTGACGGCAGCGTAAAGAGCAGGAGCGCCGAATGACGGCAGTGTAAGGAGCTGGGACAACGAGAGACGGCAGCATAAAGAGCAGGAACACAGAGCGAGGGCAGTGCAAAGAGCGGAAACAAAGAGTGACGGCAGTGTAAAGAGCAGGAATGCAGAGTGACGTCAGTGTAAAGAGTGGAAATACAGAGTGACGGCAGCGAAAAGAGTGGGAACGCAGATTGACGGCAACGTAATGAGTGGGAATGTACAGTGACGGCAGCGAAAGAGCAGAAACACAGAGTGACGGCAGCTTAAAGAGCAGAAACACAGAGTGACGGCAGCGTAAAGTGTGGGAACGCAGAGTGTCAGTAGTGTAAAGAGCGGAAACGCAGAGTGAGGGCAGAGTAAAGAATGGGAACACAGAGTGATGGCAGTGTAAATAGCGGGAACACGGAGTGATGGCAGTGTAAAGAGCGGGAACACAGAGTGATGGCAGTGTAAAAAGCGGGAACACAGAGTGATGGCAGTGTAAAGAGGGGTACGCAGAGTGATGGCAGTGTAAAGGGTGGGAACGCAGAGTGATGGCAGTTTAAAGAGCGGGTGTGCAGAGTGACGGCAGTGTAAAGAGTGGGAACGCAGAGTGACGGCAGTTTAAAGAGCGGGAATGCAGAGTGACGGCAGTGTAAAGAACGGGAATGCAGAGTGACGGCAGCATAAAGAGTGGGAACGCAGAGTGACGGCCTTGACACAGGGGGAACAAAGAGATTCGGTAGCGTTAAGAGCAGGAACACCACGTCACAGCAATGTTAGGAGCTGGTAAACCGAGTGACGGCAGTGTAAAGAGCAGAAACACAGGGTGACGGCAGTGTAAAGAGCAGGAACGCATAGTAACGGCAGTGTAAAGGGCGGGAACGCAGAGTGACGGCAATGTAAAGAGCGGGAACGCAGAGTAATGGCAGTCTAAAGCGTGGGAAAACAGAGTGACGGCAGTGTAAAGAGAGGGAAAACATAGTGATGGCAGTGTAAAGAGCAGCAACACAGTTTGATGGCAGCGGAAAGAGCGGGAATGCAGAGTGACGGCAGAGTAAAGAGCGGGAATTCAGAGTGACGGCAGTGTAAAGAGCAGGAACGCAGATTGACGGCAACGTAATGAGTGGGAATGTACAGTGACGGCAGCGAAAGCGCAGAAACACAGAGTGACGGCAGCATAAAGAGTGGGAACGCAGAATGACAGTAGTGCAAAGAATGGGAAGGCAGAGTTTTGGCAGTGTAAAGAGTGGGAACAAAGAGTGACAGCAGTGTAAAGAGCAGGATTGCAGAGTGACGTCAGTGTAAAGAGCGGAAACACAGATTGATGGCAGAGTAAAGAGCGGGAGCGTAGAGTGGCGGCAGTGTAAGGAGCTGGGACACCGAGAGACGGCAGCATAAAGAGCAGGAACACAGAGCGAGGGCAGTGTAAAGAGCGGGAACAAAGAGTGACAGCAGTGTAAAGAGCGGGAACGCAGATTGACGGCAGCGTAATGTGTGGGAATGTACAGTGACGGCAGCGAAAGAGCAGAAACACGGAGTGAAGGCAGCTTAAAGAGCCGAAACACAGAGTTACGGCAGCGTAAAGTGTGGGAACGCAGAGTGACAGTAGTGTAAAGAGTGGGAACACAGGGTGACGGCAGTTTAAAGAGCAGAAACACAGAGTAACGGCAGCATAAAGAACGGGAACGCTGAGTGACGGCAGTGTAAAGAACAGGAACGCAGATTAACGCCAGTCTAAAGAGTGGGAATGCAGAGAGACGACAGTGTAAAGAGTGGGAATGCAGAGCGACGGCAGCATAAACATTGGGAACGCAGAATCATGACAGCATAAAGAGCGAGAAAATGAGTGACGGCAGTGTAAAGAGTGGAAGCACCGAGTGACAGCCTTGACACGGGGGAGCAAAGAGATTAGGTAGTGTTAAGAGCAGGAACACCACGTCACAGCAGTGTTAGGAGCTGGTAGACCGAGTGACGGCAGTGTAAAGAGCAGCAACATAGAGTGACAGCAGCATAAAGAGCGGGAAAACAGAGTGATGGCAGTGTAGAGAGTGGGAAAATATAGTGATGGCAGTGTAAAGAGCAGCAACACAGAGTGATGGCAGTGTAAAGAGCGGGAACACAGAGTGATGGCAGTGTAAAGAACGGGAACACAAAGTGATGGCAGTTTAAAGGGCGGGAACGCAGAGTGATGGCAGTTTAAAGAGCAGGAATGCAGAGTGACAGCAGTGTAAAGAGTGGGAACGCAGAGTGACGACAGTTTGAAGAGCGGGAATGCAGAGTGATGGCAATGTAAAGAGTGGGAATGCAGAGTGACGGCAGCATAAAGAGTGGGAACGCAGAGTGACGGCAGTGTAAAGAGCGGGAACGCAGAGCAACGGCAGTCTAAAGAGTGGGAATGCAGAGTGACGGCAGCGTAAAGAGCAGGAACGCAGAGTGAGGCAGCGTAAAAAATAGGAATGCACAATCATGACAGTATAAAGAGTGGGAGCAACGAGTGACAGCATTGACACAGAGGGAACAAAGAGATTTGGTAGCGTTAAGAGCGGGAACACCAGGTCACAGCAGTGCTAGGTGCTGGTAAACTGAGTGACAGCAGTGTAAAGAGCAGCAACACAGTTTGACGTCAGCGTAAAGAGTGGGAACGCAGAGTGACGGCAGCGTAAAGAGCAGAAACACAGAGTGACGGCAGCGTAAAGAGCCGGAACGCAGAGTGACGGCAGCATAAAGTATGGGTACGCAGAGTGATGGCAGTGTAAAGAGTGGGAACGCAGAGTGACGGCAGCGTAAAGAGCAGAAACAAAGAGTGACAGCAGTGTAAAGAGAGGGAACGCAGAGTGAGGGCAGTGTAAAGAGTGGGAACACAGAGTGATGGCAGTGTAAAGAGCGGGAACACAGAGTGATGGCAGTGTAAAGAGCGGGAACACAGAGTGATGGCAGTGCAAAGAGCGGGAATGCAGATTGACGGCAGTGTAAAGGGCGGGAACGCAGAGTGACGGCAGTTTAAAGACCGGGAATGCAGAGTGACGGTAGTGTAAAGAGCGGGAATGCAGAGTGACGGCAGCATAAAGAGTGGGAACGCAGAGTGACGGCCTTGACACAGGGGGAACAAAGAGATTCGGTAGCGTTAAGAGCAGGAACACCACGTCACAGCAATGTTAGGAGCTGGTAAACCGAGTGATGGCAGTGTAAAGAGAAGAAACACAGAGTGACGGCAGTGTAAAGAGCAGGAACGCAGAGTAAGGGCAGTGTAAAGGGAGGGAACGCGGAGTGACGGCAATGTAAAGAGCGGGAACGCAGAGTAACGGCAGTCTAAAGAGTGGGAATGCTGAGTGACGACAGTGTAAAGAGTGGGAATGCAGAGTGATGGCAGCGTAAATATTGGGAACACAGAATCATGACAGTATAAAGAGCGAGAAAATGAGTGACGGCAGTGTAAAGAGTGCAAGCACCGAGTGACAGCCTTGACACAGGTGGAGCACAGAGATTCGGTAGTGTTAAGAGCAGGAACACCATGTCACAGCAGTGTTAGGAGCTGGTAGACCGAGTGACGGCAGTGTAAAGAGCAGCAACATAGAGTGATGGCAGCATAAAGAGCAGGAACGCAGAATGACGGTAGTGTAGAGAGTGGGAAAACAGAGTGATGGCAGTGTAAAGAGAGGGAAGACATAGTGATGGCAGTGTAAAGAGCAGCAACACAGTTTGATGGCAGTGGAAAGAGCGGGAATGCAGAGTGACGGCAGCGTAAAGAGCGGGAACGCAGAGTGACGGCAGTGTAAAGAGCAGGAATGCAGATTGACAGTAGTGTAAAGAATGGGAAGGCAGAGTGTTGGCAGTGTAAAGAGTGGGAACAAAGAGTGACAGCAGTGTAAAGAGCAGGATTGCAGAGTGACGTCAGTGTAAAGAGCGGAAACACAGAGTGACGGCAGCGTAAAGAGTGGGAGCGCAGAGTGACGGCAGTGTAAGGAGCTGGGACACCGAGAGACGGCAGCATAAAGAGCAGGAACACAGAGCGAGGGCAGTGTAAAGAGCGGGAACAAATAGTGACGGCAGTGTAAAGAGCAGGATTGCAGAGTGACGTCAGTGTAAAGAGCGGAAACACAGAGTGACAGCAGTGTAAAGAGCAGGATTGCAGAGTGACGTTAGTGTAAAGAGCGGAAACACAGAGTGACGGCAGTGTAAAGAGTCGGAACGCAGATTGACGGCAACGTAATGAGTGGGAATGTACAGTGACGGCAGCGAAAGAACAGAAACACAGAGTGACGGCAGCGTAAAATGTGGGAACGCAGAGTGACAGTAGTGTAAAGAGCGGGAAGGCAGAGTGAGGGCTGTGTAAAGAGCGGGAACACAGTGACGGCAGTTTAAAGAGCAGAAACACAGAGCGACGGCAGCATAAAGAGTGGGAACGTTGAGTGATGGCAGTGTAAAGAGTGGGAACGCAGAGTAACGGCAGTCTAAAGAGTGGGAATGCAGAGTGACGACAGTGTAAAGAGTGGGAATGCAGAGTGATGGCAGCGTAAGTATTGGGAACGCAGAATCATGACAGTGTAAAGAGCGAGAAAATGAGTGACGGCAGTGTAAAGAGTGGAAGCACCGAGTGACAGCCTTGACACAGGGGGAGCACAGAGATTCGGTAGTGTTAAGAGCAGGAACACCATGTCACAGCAGTGTTAGGAGCTGGTAGACCGAGTGATGGCAGTGTAAAGTGCAGCAACATAGAGTGACGGCAGCATAAAGAGCAGGAACGCAGAGTGACGGTAGTGTAGAGAGTGGGAAAACATAGTGATGGCAGTGTAAAGAGTGGGAAAACAGAGTGATGGCAGTGTAAAGAGAGGGATGACATAGTGATGGCAGTGTAAAGAGCAGCAACACAGTTTGATGGCAGCGGAAAGAGCGGGAATGCAGAGTGCCAGCAGCGGAAAGAGCGGGAATGCAGAGTGACGGCAGCGTAAAGAGCGGGAACGCAGATTGACGGCAACGTAATGAGTGGGAATGTACAGTGAGGGCAGCGAAAACGCAGAAACACAGAGTGACGGCAGCATAATGAGTGGGAACGCAGAATGACAGTAGTGTAAAGAATGGGAAGGCAGAGTGTTGGCAGTGTAAAGAGTGGGAACAAAGAGTGACAGCAGTGTAAAGAGCAGGATTGCAGAGTGACGTCAGTGTAAAGAGCGGAAACACAGAGTGACGGCAGCGTAAAGAGTGGGAGCGCAGAGTGACGGCAGTGTAAGGAGCTGGGACACCGAGAGACGGTAGCATAAAGAGCAGGAACACAGAGCGAGGGCAGTGTAAAGAATGGGAACAAAGAGTGACGGCAGTGTAAAGAGCAGGATTGCAGAGTGACGTCAGTGTAAAGAGCGGAAACACAGAGTGACAGCAGCGTAAAGAGCGGGAGCACAGAGTGACGGCAGTGTAAGGAACTGGGACACCGAGAGACGGCAGCATAAAGAGCAGGAACACAGAGCGAGGGCAGTGTAAAGAGCGGGAACAAAGAGTGACAGCAGTGTAAAGAGTGGGAACACAGATTGACGGCAACGTAATGTGTGGGAATGTACAGTGACGGCAGCGAAAGAACAGAAACACAGAGTGACGGCAGCGTAAAATGTGGGAACGCAGAGTGACAGTAGTGTAAAGAGCGGGAAGGCAGAGTGAGGGCTGTGTAAAGAGCAGGAACACAGTGATGGCAGTGTAAAGAGCGGGAACACAGAGTGACGGCAGTGTAAAGGGAGGGAACGCAGAGTGCCGGCAGTTTAAAGAGCAGAAACAGAGCGACGGCAGCATAAAGAGCGGGAACGCTGAGTGACGGCAGTGTAAAGAGCGGGAACGCAGAGTAACGGCAGTCTAAAGAGTGGGAATGCAGAGTGATGACAGTGCAAAGAGTGGGTATGCAGAGTGACGGCAGCGTAAACATTGGGAACGCAGAATCATGAGAGTATAAAGAGCGGGAAAATGAGTGACAGCAGTGTAAAGAGTGGAAGCATCGAGTGACAGCCTTGCCACAGGGGGAGCAAAGAGATTCGGTAGTGTTAAGAGCAGGAACACCACGTCACAGCAGTGTTAGGAGCTGGTAGACCGAGTGACGGCATTGTATAGAGCAGCAACATAGAGTGACGGCAGCATAAAGAGCGGGAAAACAGAGTGATGGCAGTGTAGAGAGTGGGAAAATATAGTGATGGCAGTGTAAAGAGCAGCAACACAGAGTGATGGCAGTGTAAAGAGCGGGAACACAGAGTGATGGCAGTGTAAAGAACGGGAACACAAAGTGATGGCAGTTTAAAGGGCGGGAACGCAGAGTGATGGCAGTTTAAAGAGCAGGAATGCAGAGTGACAGCAGTGTAAAGAGTGGGAACGCAGAGTGACGACAGTTTGAAGAGCGGGAATGCAGAGTGATGGCAATGTAAAGAGTGGGAATGCAGAGTGACGGCAGCATAAAGAGTGGGAACGCAGAGTGACGGCAGTGTAAAGAGCGGGAACGCAGAGTAACGGCAGTCTAAAGAGTGGGAATGCAGAGTGACGGCAGCGTAAAGAGCAGGAACGCAGAGTGAGGCAGCGTAAAAAATAGGAATGCACAATCATGACAGTATAAAGAGTGGGAGCAACGAGTGACAGCATTGACACAGAGGGAACAAAGAGATTTGGTAGCGTTAAGAGCGGGAACACCAGGTCACAGCAGTGCTAGGTGCTGGTAAACTGAGTGACAGCAGTGTAAAGAGCAGCAACACAGTTTGACGTCAGCGTAAAGAGTGGGAACGCAGAGTGACGGCAGCGTAAAGAGCAGAAACACAGAGTGACGGCAGCGTAAAGAGCCGGAACGCAGAGTGACGGCAGCATAAAGTATGGGTACGCAGAGTGATGGCAGTGTAAAGAGTGGGAACGCAGAGTGACGGCAGCGTAAAGAGCAGAAACAAAGAGTGACAGCAGTGTAAAGAGTGGGAACGCAGAGTGATGGCAGTGTAAAGAGCGGGAACACAGAGTGATGGCAGTGTAAAGAGCGGGAACACAGAGTGATGGCAGTGCAAAGAGCGGGAATGCAGATTGACGGCAGTGTAAAGGGCGGGAACGCAGAGTGACGGCAGTTTAAAGACCGGGAATGCAGAGTGACGGTAGTGTAAAGAGCGGGAATGCAGAGTGACGGCAGCATAAAGAGTGGGAACGCAGAGTGACGGCCTTGACACAGGGGGAACAAAGAGATTCGGTAGCGTTAAGAGCAGGAACACCACGTCACAGCAATGTTAGGAGCTGGTAAACCGAGTGACGGCAGTGTAAAGAGCAGAAACACAGAGTGACGGCAGTGTAAAGAGCAGGAACGCAGAGTAACGGCAGTGTAAAGGGCGGGAACGCAGAGTGACGGCAATGTAAAGAGCGGGAACGCAGAGTAATGGCAGTCTAAAGAGTGGGAATGCAGAGTGACGATAGTGTAAAGAGTGGGAATGCAGAGTGACGGAAGCGTAAATATTGGGAACCCAGAATCATGACAGTATAAAGAGCGAGAAAATGAGTGACGGCAGTGTAAAGAGTGGAAGCACTGAGTGACAGCCTTGACACAGGGGGAGCACAGAGATTCGGTAGTGTTAAGAGCAGGAACACCATGTCACAGCATGTTAGGAGCTGGTAGACCGAGTGATGGCAGTGTAAAGAGCAGCAACATAGAGTGACGGCAGCATAAAGAGCAGGAACGCAGAGTGACGGCAGTGTAAAGAGTGGGAAAACATAGTGATGGCAGTGCAAAGAGTGGGAAAACAGAGTGATGGCAGTGTAAAGAGAGGGAAAACATAGTGATGGCAGTGTAAAGAGCAGCAACACAGTTTGATGGCAGCGGATAGAGCGGGAATGCAGAGTGACAGCAGAGTAAAGAGCGGGAATTCAGAGTGACGGCAGTGTAAAGAGCAGGAACGCAGATTGATGGCAACGTAATGAGTGGGAATGTACAGTGACGGCAGCGAAAGCGCAGAAACACAGAGTGACGGCAGCATAAAGAGTGGGAACGCAGAATGACAGTAGTGCAAAGAATGGGAAGGCAGAGTTTTGGCAGTGTAAAGAGTGGGAACAAAGAGTGACAGCAGTGTAAAGAGCAGGATTGCAGAGTGACGTCAGTGTAAAGAGCGGAAACACAGATTGATAGCAGAGTAAAGAGCGGGAACGTAGAGTGACGGCAGTGTAAGGAGCTGGGACACCGAGAGACGGCAGCATAAAGAGCAGGAACACAGAGCGAGGGCAGTGTAAAGAGCGGGAACAAAGAGTGACAGCAGTGTAAAGAGCGGGAACGCAGATTGACGGCAATGTAAAGAGCGGGAACGCAGAGTAATGGCAGTCTAAAGAGTGGGAAAACAGAGTGACGGCAGTGTAAAGAGAGGGAACGCAGAGTGACAGTAGTGTAAAGAGTGGGAACACAGGGTGACGGCAGTTTAAAGAGCAGAAACACAGAGTAACGGCAGCATAAAGAACGGGAACGCTGAGTGACGGCAGTGTAAAGGGCGGGAACGCAGAGTGACGGCAGTGTAAAGAGCGGGAACGCAGAGCAACGGCAGTCTAAAGAGTAGGATTGCAGAGTGACGTCAGTGTAAAGAGCGGAAACACAGAGTGACGGCAGCGTAAAGAGCGGGAGCGCAGATTGACATCAGTGTAAAGAGCAGAAACACAGAGTGACGGCAGCGAAAAGAGTGGGAACACAGATTGACGGCAACATAATGAGTGGGAATGTACAGTGACGGCAGCGAAAGAGCAGAAACACAGAGTGATGGCAGCGTAAAGAGCAGAAACACAGTGTGACGGCAGCGTAAAGTGTGGGAACGCATAGTGACAGTAGTGTAAAGAGCGGGAACGCAGATTGACGGCAGTGTAAACATTGGGAACGCAGAATCATGACAGTATTAAGAGCGAGAAAATGAGTGACGGCAGTGTAAAGAGTGGAAGCACCGAGTGACAGCCTTGACACAGGGGGAGCACAGAGATTCGGTAGTGTTAAGAGCAGGAACACCACGTCACAGCAGTGTTAGGAGCTGCTAGACCGAGTGACGGCATTGTAAAGAGCAGCAACATAGAGTGACGGCAGCATAAAGAGCAGGAACGCAGAATGACGGTAGGGTAGAGAGTGGGAAAACAGAGTGATGGCAGTGTAAAGAGTGGTAAAACAGAGTGATGGCAGTGTAAAGAGAGGGAAAACATAGTGATGGCAGTGTAAAGAGCAGCAACACAGTTTGATGGCAGCGGAAAGAGCGGGAATGCAGAGTGACGGCAGCGTAAAGAGCTGGAGCACAGAGTGACGGCAGTGTAAGGAACTGGGACACCGAGAGACGGCAGCATAAAGAGCAGGAACACAGAGCGAGGGCAGTGTAAAGAGTGGGAACAAAGAGTGACAGCGGTGTAAAGAGCAGGATTGCAGAGTGACGTCAGTGTAAAGAGCGGAAACACAGAGTGATGGCAGCGTAAAGAGTGGGAATGCAGATTGATGGCAACGTAATGAGTGGGAATGTACAGTGACGGCAGCTTAAAGAGCAGAAACACAGAGTGACGGCAGCGTAAAGTGTGGGAACGCAGAGTGAGGGCAGTGTAAAGAGCGGGAACACAGAGTGAGGGCAGTGTAAAGAGTGGGAACACAGAGTGATGGCAGTGTAAAGAGTGGGAACACAGAGTGATGGCAGTGTAAAGGGCAGCAACACAGTTTGACGGCAGCGGAAAGAGCGGGAATGCAGAGTGACGGCAGCATAAAGAGCGGGAACGCAGATTGACAGCAGTGTAAAGAGCGGGATCGCAGATTGAGGGCAACGTAATGAGTGGGAATGTACAGTGACGGCAGCGAAAGCGCAGAACCACAGAGTGATGGCAGCGTAAAGAGCAGAAACAAAGAGTGACAGCAGTGTAAAGAGAGGGAACGCAGAGTGAGGGCAGTGTAAAGAGTGGGAACACAGAGTGATGGCAGTGTAAAGAGCGGGAACACAGAGTGATGGCAGTGTAAAGAGCGGGAACACAGAGTGATGGCAGTGCAAAGAGCGGGAATGCAGATTGACGGCAGTGTAAAGGGCGGGAACGCAGAGTGACGGCAGTTTAAAGACCGGGAATGCAGAGTGACGGTAGTGTAAAGAGCGGGAATGCAGAGTGACGGCAGCATAAAGAGTGGGAACGCAGAGTGACGGCCTTGACACAGGGGGAACAAAGAGATTCGGTAGCGTTAAGAGCAGGAACACCACGTCACAGCAATGTTAGGAGCTGGTAAACCGAGTGACGGCAGTGTAAAGAGCAGGAACGCAGAGTAACGGCAGTGTAAAGAGCGGGAACGCAGAGTAATGGCAGTCTAAAGAGTGGGAATGCAGAGTGACGATAGTGTAAAGAGTGGGAATGCAGAGTGACGGAAGCGTAAATATTGGGAACCCAGAATCATGACAGTATAAAGAGCGAGAAAATGAGTGACGGCAGTGTAAAGAGTGGAAGCACTGAGTGACAGCCTTGACACAGGGGGAGCACAGAGATTCGGTAGTGTTAAGAGCAGGAACACCATGTCACAGCAGTGTTAGGAGCTGGTAGACCGAGTGATGGCAGTGTAAAGAGCAGCAACATCGAGTGACGGCAGCATAAAGAGCAGGAACGCAGAGTGACGGCAGTGTAAAGAGTGGGAAAACATAGTGATGGCAGTGCAAAGAGTGGGAAAACAGAGTGATGGCAGTGTAAAGAGAGGGAAAACATAGTGATGGCAGTGTAAAGAGCAGCAACACAGTTTGATGGCAGCGGAAAGAGCGGGAATGCAGAGTGACGGCAGAGTAAAGAGCGGGAATTCAGAGTGACGGCAGTGTAAAGAGCAGGAACGCAGATTGATGGCAACGTAATGAGTGGGAATGTACAGTGACGGCAGCGAAAGCGCAGAAACACAGAGTGACGGCAGCATAAAGAGTGGGAACGCAGAATGACAGTAGTGCAAAGAATGGGAAGGCAGAGTTTTGGCAGTGTAAAGAGTGGGAACAAAGAGTGACAGCAGTGTAAAGAGCAGGATTGCAGAGTGACGTCAGTGTAAAGAGCGGAAACACAGATTGATGGCAGAGTAAAGAGCGGGAGCGTAGAGTGACGGCAGTGTAAGGAGCTGGGACACCGAGAGACGGCAGCATAAAGAGCAGGAACACAGAGCGAGGGCAGTGTAAAGAGCGGGAACAAAGAGTGACAGCAGTGTAAAGAGCGGGAACGCAGATTGACGGCAGCGTAATGTGTGGGAATGTACAGTGACGGCAGCAAAAGAGCAGAAACACAGAGTGAAGGCAGCTTAAAGAGCCGAAACACAGAGTTACGGCAGCGTAAAGTGTGGGAACGCAGAGTGACAGTAGTGTAAAGAGTGGGAACACAGGGTGACGGCAGTTTAAAGAGCAGAAACACAGAGTAACGGCAGCATAAAGAACGGGAACGCTGAGTGACGGCAGTGTAAAGGGCGGGAACGCAGAGTGACGGCAGTGTAAAGAGCGGGAACGCAGAGCAACGGCAGTCTAAAGAGTAGGATTGCAGAGTGACGTCAGTGTAAAGAGCGGAAACACAGAGTGACGGCAGCGTAAAGAGCGGGAGCGCAGATTGACATCAGTGTAAAGAGCAGAAACACAGAGTGACGGCAGCGAAAAGAGTGGGAACACAGATTGACGGCAACATAATGAGTGGGAATGTACAGTGACGGCAGCGAAAGAGCAGAAACACAGAGTGATGGCAGCGTAAAGAGCGGGAATGCAGATTGATGGCAACGTAATGAGTGGGAATGTACAGTGACGGCAGCGAAAGAGCAGAAACACAGAGTGACGGCAGCTTAAAGAGCAGAAACACAGAGTGACGGCAGCGTTAAGTGTGGGAACGCAGAGTGAGGGCAGTGTAAAGAGCGGGAACACAGAGTGAGGGCAGTGTAAAGAGTGGGAACACAGAGTGATGGCAGTGTAAAGAGTGGGAACACAGAGTGATGGCAGTGTAAAGGGCAGCAACACAGTTTGACGGCAGCGGAAAGAGCGGGAATGCAGAGTGACGGCAGCATAAAGAGCGGGAACGCAGATTGACAGCAGTGTAAAGAGCGGGATCGCAGATTGAGGGCAACGTAATGAGTGGGAATGTACAGTGACGGCAGCGAAAGCGCAGAACCACAGAGTGATGGCAGCGTAAAGAGCAGAAACAAAGAGTGACGGCAGTGTAAAGAGAGGGAACGCAGAGTGAGGGCAGTGTAAAGACCGGGAATGCAGAGTGACGTTGTGTAAAGAGCGGGAATGCAGAGTGACGGCAGCATAAAGAGTGGGAACGCAGAGTGATGGCAGTGTAAAGAGCGAGAACACAGAGTGACGGCAGTGCAAAGAGCGGGAATGCAGATTGACGGCAGTGTAAAGGGCGGGAACGCAGAGTGACGGCAGTTTAAAGACCGGGAATGCAGAGTGACGGTAGTGTAAAGAGCGGGAATGCAGAGTGACGGCAGCATAAAGAGTGGGAACGCAGAGTGACGGAAGCGTAAATATTGGGAACCCAGAATCATGACAGTATAAAGAGCGAGAAAATGAGTGACGGCAGTGTAAAGAGTGGAAGCACTGAGTGACAGCCTTGACACAGGGGGAGCACAGAGATTCGGTAGTGTTAAGAGCAGGAACACCATGTCACAGCAGTGTTAGGAGCTGGTAGACCGAGTGATGGCAGTGTAAAGAGCAGCAACATAGAGTGACGGCAGCATAAAGAGCAGGAACACAGAATGACGGTAGTGTAGAGAGTGGGAAAACAGAGTGACGGCAGTGTAAAGAGTGGGAAAACATAGTGATGGCAGCGTAAAGAGCAGCAACACAGTTTGACGGCAGCGTAAAAGCGGGAACGCAGAGTGACAGCAGTGTAAAGAGCGGGAATTCAGAGTGACGGCAGCGAAAAGAGTGGGAACACAGATTGACGGCAACATAATGAGTGGGAATGTACAGTGACGGCAGCGAAAGAGCAGAAACACAGAGTGATGGCAGCGTAAAGAGCGGGAATGCAGATTGATGGCAACGTAATGAGTGGGAATGTACAGTGACGGCAGCGAAAGAGCAGAAACACAGAGTGACGGCAGCTTAAAGAGCAGAAACACAGAGTGACGGCAGCGTTAAGTGTGGGAACGCAGAGTGAGGGCAGTGTAAAGAGCGGGAACACAGAGTGAGGGCAGTGTAAAGAGTGGGAACACAGAGTGATGGCAGTGTAAAGAGTGGGAACACAGAGTGATGGCAGTGTAAAGGGCAGCAACACAGTTTGACGGCAGCGGAAAGAGCGGGAATGCAGAGTGACGGCAGCATAAAGAGCCGGAACGCAGAGTGACGGCAGCATAAAGTATGGGTACGCAGAGTGATGGCAGTGTAAAGAGTGGGAACGCAGAGTGACGGCAGCGTAAAGAGCAGAAACAAAGAGTGACAGCAGTGTAAAGAGTGGGAACGCAGAGTGATGGCAGTGTAAAGAGCGGGAACACAGAGTGATGGCAGTGTAAAGAGCGGGAACACAGAGTGATGGCAGTGCAAAGAGCGGGAATGCAGATTGACGGCAGTGTAAAGGGCGGGAACGCAGAGTGACGGCAGTTTAAAGACCGGGAATGCAGAGTGACGGTAGTGTAAAGAGCGGGAATGCAGAGTGACGGCAGCATAAAGAGTGGGAACGCAGAGTGACGGCCTTGACACAGGGGGAACAAAGAGATTCGGTAGCGTTAAGAGCAGGAACACCACGTCACAGCAATGTTAGGAGCTGGTAAACCGAGTGACGGCAGTGTAAAGAGCAGAAACACAGAGTGACGGCAGTGTAAAGAGCAGGAACGCAGAGTAACGGCAGTGTAAAGGGCGGGAACGCAGAGTGACGGCAATGTAAAGAGCGGGAACGCAGAGTAATGGCAGTCTAAAGAGTGGGAATGCAGAGTGACGATAGTGTAAAGAGTGGGAATGCAGAGTGACGGAAGCGTAAATATTGGGAACCCAGAATCATGACAGTATAAAGAGCGAGAAAATGAGTGACGGCAGTGTAAAGAGTGGAAGCACTGAGTGACAGCCTTGACACAGGGGGAGCACAGAGATTCGGTAGTGTTAAGAGCAGGAACACCATGTCACAGCATGTTAGGAGCTGGTAGACCGAGTGATGGCAGTGTAAAGAGCAGCAACATAGAGTGACGGCAGCATAAAGAGCAGGAACGCAGAGTGACGGCAGTGTAAAGAGTGGGAAAACATAGTGATGGCAGTGCAAAGAGTGGGAAAACAGAGTGATGGCAGTGTAAAGAGAGGGAAAACATAGTGATGGCAGTGTAAAGAGCAGCAACACAGTTTGATGGCAGCGGATAGAGCGGGAATGCAGAGTGACAGCAGAGTAAAGAGCGGGAATTCAGAGTGACGGCAGTGTAAAGAGCAGGAACGCAGATTGATGGCAACGTAATGAGTGGGAATGTACAGTGACGGCAGCGAAAGCGCAGAAACACAGAGTGACGGCAGCATAAAGAGTGGGAACGCAGAATGACAGTAGTGCAAAGAATGGGAAGGCAGAGTTTTGGCAGTGTAAAGAGTGGGAACAAAGAGTGACAGCAGTGTAAAGAGCAGGATTGCAGAGTGACGTCAGTGTAAAGAGCGGAAACACAGATTGATAGCAGAGTAAAGAGCGGGAACGTAGAGTGACGGCAGTGTAAGGAGCTGGGACACCGAGAGACGGCAGCATAAAGAGCAGGAACACAGAGCGAGGGCAGTGTAAAGAGCGGGAACAAAGAGTGACAGCAGTGTAAAGAGCGGGAACGCAGATTGACGGCAATGTAAAGAGCGGGAACGCAGAGTAATGGCAGTCTAAAGAGTGGGAAAACAGAGTGACGGCAGTGTAAAGAGAGGGAACGCAGAGTGACAGTAGTGTAAAGAGTGGGAACACAGGGTGACGGCAGTTTAAAGAGCAGAAACACAGAGTAACGGCAGCATAAAGAACGGGAACGCTGAGTGACGGCAGTGTAAAGGGCGGGAACGCAGAGTGACGGCAGTGTAAAGAGCGGGAACGCAGAGCAACGGCAGTCTAAAGAGTAGGATTGCAGAGTGACATCAGTGTAAAGAGCGGAAACACAGAGTGACGGCAGCGTAAAGAGCGGGAGCGCAGATTGACATCAGTGTAAAGAGCAGAAACACAGAGTGACGGCAGCGAAAAGAGTGGGAACGCAGATTGACAGCAGTGTAAAGAGCGGGATCGCAGATTGAGGGCAACGTAATGAGTGGGAATGTACAGTGACGGCAGCGAAAGCGCAGAACCACAGAGTGATGGCAGCGTAAAGAGCAGAAACAAAGAGTGACGGCAGTGTAAAGAGAGGGAACGCAGAGTGAGGGCAGTGTAAAGACCGGGAATGCAGAGTGACGGTAGTGTAAAGAGCGGGAATGCAGAGTGACGGCAGCATAAAGAGTGGGAACGCAGAGTGATGGCAGTGTAAAGAGCGAGAACACAGAGTGACGGCAGTGCAAAGAGCGGGAATGCAGATTGACGGCAGTGTAAAGGGCGGGAACGCAGAGTGACGGCAGTTTAAAGACCGGGAATGCAGAGTGACGGTAGTGTAAAGAGCGGGAATGCAGAGTGACGGCAGCATAAAGAGTGGGAACGCAGAGTGACGGAAGCGTAAATATTGGGAACCCAGAATCATGACAGTATAAAGAGCGAGAAAATGAGTGACGGCAGTGTAAAGAGTGGAAGCACTGAGTGACAGCCTTGACACAGGGGGAGCACAGAGATTCGGTAGTGTTAAGAGCAGGAACACCATGTCACAGCAGTGTTAGGAGCTGGTAGACCGAGTGATGGCAGTGTAAAGAGCAGCAACATAGAGTGACGGCAGCATAAAGAGCAGGAACGCAGAGTGACGGCAGTGTAAAGAGTGGGAAAACATAGTGATGGCAGTGCAAAGAGTGGGAAAACAGAGTGATGGCAGTGTAAAGAGAGGGAAAACATAGTGATAGCAGTGTAAAGAGCAGCAACACAGTTTGATGGCAGCGGAAAGAGCGGGAATGCAGAGTGACGGCAGAGTAAAGAGCGGGAATTCAGAGTGACGGCAGTGTAAAGAGCAGGAACGCAGATTGATGGCAACGTAATGAGTGGGAATGTACAGTGACGGCAGCGAAAGCGCAGAAACACAGAGTGACGGCAGCATAAAGAGTGGGAACGCAGAATGACAGTAGTGCAAAGAATGGGAAGGCAGAGTTTTGGCAGTGTAAAGAGTGGGAACAAAGAGTGACAGCAGTGTAAAGAGCAGGATTGCAGAGTGACGTCAGTGTAAAGAGTGGAAACACAGATTGATGGCAGAGTAAAGAGCGGGAGCGTAGAGTGACGGCCGTGTAAGGAGCTGGGACACCGAGAGACGGCAGCATAAAGAGCAGGAACACAGAGCGAGGGCAGTGTAAAGAGCGGGAACAAAGAGTGACAGCAGTGTAAAGAGCGGGAACGCAGATTGACGGCAGCGTAATGTGTGGGAATGTACAGTGACGGCAGCAAAAGAGCAGAAACACAGAGTGAAGGCAGCTTAAAGAGCCGAAACACAGAGTTACGGCAGCGTAAAGTGTGGGAACGCAGAGTGACAGTAGTGTAAAGAGTGGGAACACAGGGTGATGGCAGTTTAAAGAGCAGAAACACAGAGTAACGGCAGCATAAAGAACGGGAACACTGAGTGACGGCAGTGTAAAGGGCGGGAAAGCAGAGTGACGGCAGTGTAAAGAGCGGGAACGCAGAGCAACGGCAGTCTAAAGAGTAGGATTGCAGAGTGACGTCAGTGTAAAGTACGGGAATGCAGAGTGACAGCAGTGTAAAGTACAGGAACCCAGAGTGACATAAGTGTAAAGAGCAGAAACACAGAGTGACAGCGGCGTAAAGAGTGGGAGCGCAAATTGACGGCAGTGTTAGGAGCTGGGACACCGAGAGACGGCAGCATAAAGAGCAGGAACACAGAGCGAAGGCAGTGTAAAGAGCAGGAACAAAGAGTGTCAGCAGTGTAAAGAGCAGGATTGCAGAGTGACGTCAGTGTAAAGATCGGAAACACAGAGTGACGGCAGCGTAAAGAGCGGGAGCGCAGATTGACATCAGTGTAAAAAGCAGAAACACAGAGTGACGGCAGCGAAAAGAGTGGGAACACAGATTGACGGCAACATAATGAGTGGGAATGTACAGTGATGGCAGCGTAAAGAGCAGAAACACAGAGTGACGGCAGCGTAAAGTGTGGGAACGCAGAGTGACAGTAGTGTAAAGAGCGGGAACGCAGAGTGACGACAGTGTAAAGAGTGGGAATGCAGATTGACGGCAGTGTAAACATTGGGAACGCAGAATCATGACAGTATAAAGAGCGAGAAAATGAGTGACGGCAGTGTAAAGAGTGGAAGCACCGAGTGACAGCCTTGACACAGGGGGAGCACTGAGATTCGGTAGTGTTAAGAGCAGGAACACCACGTCACAGCAGTGTTAGGAGCTGCTAGACCGAGTGACGGCATTGTAAAGAGCAGCAACATAGAGTGACGGCAGCATAAAGAGCAGGAACGCAGAATGACGGTAGGGTAGAGAGTGGGAAAACAGAGTGATGGCAGTGTAAAGAGTGGGAAAACAGAGTGATGGCAGTGTAAAGAGAGGGAAAACATAGTGATGGCAGTGTAAAGAGCAGCAACACAGTTTGATGGCAGCGGAAAGAGCGGGAAAGCAGAGTGACGGCAGCGTAAAGAGCGGGAGTGCAGAATGACGGCAGTGTAAGGAGCTGGGACACCGAGAGACGGCAGCATAAAGAGCAGGAACACAGAGCGAGGGCAGTGTAAAGAGCGGGAACAAAGAGTGACAGCAGTGTAAAGAGTGGGAACGCAGATTGACGTCAATGTAATGTGTGGGAATGTACAGTGACGGCAGCGAAAGAGCAGAAACACAGAGTGACGGCAACTTAAAGAGTAGAAACACAGAGTGATGGCAGCGTAAAGTGTGGGAACGCTGAGCGACGGCAGTGTAAAGGGCGGGAACGCAGAGTGACGGCAGTGTAAAGAACAGGAACGCAGAGTAACGCCAGTCTAAAGAGTGGGAATGCAGAGAGACGACAGTGTAAAGAGTGGGAATGCAGAGCGACGGCAGCATAAACATTGGGAACGCAGAATCATGACAGCATAAAGAGCGAGAAAATGAGTGACGGCAGTGTAAAGAGTGGAAGCACCGAGTGACAGCCTTGACACGGGGGAGCAAAGAGATTAGGTAGCGTTAAGAGCAGGAACACCACGTCACAGCAGTGTTAGGAGCTGGTAGACCGAGTGACGGCAGTGTAAAGAGCAGCAACATAGAGTGACAGCAGCATAAAGAGCGGGAAAACAGAGTGATGGCAGTGTAGAGAGTGGGAAAATATAGTGATGGCAGTGTAAAGAGCAGCAACACAGAGTGATGGCAGTGTAAAGAGCGGGAACACAGAGTGATGGCAGTGTAAAGAACGGGAACACAAAGTGATGGCAGTTTAAAGGGCGGGAACGCAGAGTGATGGCAGTTTAAAGAGCAGGAATGCAGAGTGACAGCAGTGTAAAGAGTGGGAACGCAGAGTGACGACAGTTTGAAGAGCGGGAATGCAGAGTGATGGCAATGTAAAGAGTGGGAATGCAGAGTGACGGCAGCATAAAGAGTGGGAACGCAGAGTGACGGCAGTGTAAAGAGCGGGAACGCAGAGTAACGGCAGTCTAAAGAGTGGGAATGCAGAGTGACGGCAGCGTAAAGAGCAGGAACGCAGAGTGAGGCAGCGTAAAAAATAGGAATGCACAATCATGACCGTATAAAGAGTGGGAGCAACGAGTGACAGCATTGACACAGAGGGAACAAAGAGATTTGGTAGCGTTAAGAGCGGGAACAGCAGGTCAAAGCAGTGCTAGGCGCTGGTAAACTGAGTGACAGCAGTGTAAGGAGCAGCAACACAGTTTGACGTCAGCATAAAGAGTGGGAACGCAGAGTGACGGCAGCGTAAAGAGCAGAAACACAGAGTGACGGCAGCTTAAAGAGCCGGAATGCAGAGTGACGGCAGCGTAAAGAGCTGGAGCGCAGAGTGACGGCAGTGTAAGGAACTGGGACACCGAGAGACGGCAGCATAAAGAGCAAGAACACAGAGCGAGGGCAGTGTAATGAGTGGGAACAAAGAGTGACAGCGGTGTAAAGATTAGGATTGCAGAGTGACGTCAGTGTAATGTACGGGAACGCAGAGTGACAGCAGTGTAAAGTACGGGAACGCAGAGTGACGTCAGTGTAAAGAGCGGAAACACAGAGTGACAGCGGCGTAAAGAGTGGGAGCGCAGAGTGACGGCAGTGTAAGGAGCTGGGACACCGAGAGACGGCAGCATAAAGAGCAGGAACACAGAGCGAAGGCAGTGTAAAGAGCGGGAACAAAGAGTGTCGGCAGTGTAAAGAGCAGGATTGCAGAGTGACCTCCTTGTAAAGAGCGGAAACACAGAGTGACGGCAGCGTAAAGAGCGGGAGCGCAGAGTGACATCAGTGTAAAGAGCAGAAACACAGAGTGACGGCAGCGAAAAGAGTGGGAACACAGATTGACGGCAACGTAATGAGTGGGAATGTACAGTGACGGCAGCGAAAGAGCAGAAACACAGAGTGATGGCAGCGTAAAGAGCAGAAACACAGAGTGACGGCAGCGTAAAGTGTGGGAACGCAGAGTGACAGTAGTGTAAAGAGCGGGAACGCAGAGTGACGACGGTGTAAAGAGTGGGAATGCAGATTGACGGCAGCGGAAACATTGGGAACGCAGAATCATGACAGTATAAAGAGCGAGAAAATGAGTGACGGCAGTGTAACGAGTGGAAGCACTGAGTAACAGCCTTGACACAGTGGGAGCACAGAGATTCGGTAGTGTTAAGAGCAGGAACACCACGTCACAGCAGTGTTAGGAGCTGCTAGACCGAGTGAGGGCAGTGTAAAGAGCAGCAACATAGAGTGACGGCAGCATAAAGAGCAGGAACGCAGAATGACGTTAGTGTAGAGAGTGGGAAAACAGAGTGACGGCAGTGTAAAGTGTGGGAAAACATAGTGATGGCAGTGTAAAGAGTGGGAAAACAGAGTGATGGCAGTGTAAAGAGAGGGAAAACATAGTGATGGCAGTGTAAAGAGCAGCAACACAGTTTGATGGCAGCGGAAAGAGCGGGAATGCAGAGTGACAGCAGTGTAAAGAGTGGGAACGCAGAGTGACGACAGTTTGAAGAGCGGGAATGCAGAGAGATGGCAATGAAAAGAGTGGGAATGCAGAGTGACGGCAGCATAAAGAGTGGGAACGCAGAGTGACGGCAGTTTAAAGAGCGGGAATGCAGAGTAACAGCAGTGTAAAGACTGGGAATGCAGAGTGACGGCAGCATAATGTGTGGGAACGCAGAGTGACGGCCTTGACACAGGGGGAACAAAGAGATTAGGTAGCATTAAGAGCAGGAACACCACGTCACAGCAATTTTAGGAGCTGGTAAACTGAGTGATGGCAGTGTAAAGAGCAGCAACACAGAGTGACGGCAGCATAAAGAGCAGGAATGCAGAATGACGGTAGTGTAGAGAGTGGGAAAACAGTGACGGCAGTTTCAAGTGTGGGAAAATAGAGTGATGGTAGTGTGAAGAGCAGGAACGCAGAATGACGGCAATGTAGAGAGTGGGAAAACAAAGTGACGGCAGTGTAATGAGTGGGAAAACAGAGTGATGGCAGTGTAAAGAGTGGGAAAACAGAGTGATGGCAGTGTAAAGAGCAGCAACACAATTTGACGGCAGCGGAAAGAGCGGGAATGCAGAGTGACGGCAGCGTAAAGAGTGGGAACGCAGATTGACAGCAGTGTAAAGAGTGGGAACGCAGATTGAGGGCAAGGTAATGAGTGGGAATGTACAGTGACGGCAGCAAAAGCGCAGAACCACATAGTGACGGCAGCGTAAAGAGCAGAAACACAGAGTGATGGCAGTGTAAAGAGCGGGAACGCAGAGTGAGGGCAGTGTAAAGAGTAGGAACACAGAGTGATGGCAGTGTAAAAAGTGGGAACAGAGTGATGGCAGTGTAAAGAGCGGGAACACAGAGTGATGGCAACGTAAAGAGCGGGAACACAGAGTGATGGCAGTGTAAAGAGTGGGAACGCAGAGTGACGGCAGTGTAAAGGGCGGGAACGCAAAGTGTTGGCAGTTTAAAGAGCGTGAATGCAGAGTTACGGCAGTGTAAAGGGCGGGAACGCAGAGTGTTGGCAGTTTAAATAGCGGAAATGCAGAGTTACAGCAGTGTAAAGAGTGGGAATGCAGAGTGGCGGCAGCATAAAGAGTGGGAATCCAGAGTGACGGCCTTGACACAGGGGGAACAAAGAGATTCGGTAGCGTTAAGAGCAGGAACACCACGTCACAGCAATGTTAGGAGCTGGTAAACCGAGTGACGGCAGTGTAAAGAGCAGAAACACAGAGTGACGGCAGCGTAAAGAGCGGGAACACAGAGTGACGGCTGTGTAAAGGGCGGGAACGCAGAGTGACGGCAGCGTAAAGAGCAGGAACGCAGAGTAACGGCAGTCTAAAGAGTGGGAATGCAGAGGAACGACCGTGTAAAGAGTGGGAATGCATAGTGACGGCAGTGTAAACATTGGGAACGCAGAATCATGACAGTATAAAGAGCGAGAAAATGAGTAACGGCAGTGTAAAGAGTGGAAGCACCGAGTGACAGCCTTGACACAGGGGGAGCAAAGAGATTCGGTAGCATTAAGAGCAGGAACACCACGTCACAGCAGTGTTAGGAGCTGGTAGACCGAGTGACGGCAGTGTAAAGAGCAGCAACATAGAGTGACAGCAGCATAAAGAGCAGGAAAACAGAGTGATGGCAGTGTAGAGAGTGGGAAAATATAGTGATGGCAGTGTAAAGAGCAGCAACACAGAGTGATGGCAGTGTAAAGAGCGGGAACACAGAGTGAAGGCAGTGTAAAGAACGGGAACACAAAGTGATGGCAGTTTAAAGGGCGGGAATGCAGAGTGATGGCAGTTTAAAGAGCAGGAATGCAGAGTGACAGCAGTGTAAAGAGTGGGAACGCAGAGTGACGACAGTTTGAAGAGCGGGAATGCAGAGATGGCAATGAAAAGAGTGGGAATGCAGAGTGACGGCAGCATAGAGAGTGGGAACGCAGAGTGACGGCAGCATAGAGAGCGGGAACGCAGAGTAACAGCAGTCTAAAGAGTGGGAATGCAGAGTGACGGCAGCGTAAAGAGCGGGAACGCAAAGTGAGGCAGCGTAAACAGTAGGAATGCAGAATCATGACAGTATAAAGAACGGGAGCACCGAGTGACAGCATTGACACAGAGGGAACAAAGAGATTTGGTAGCGTTAAGAGCGGGAACACCAGGTCACAGCAGTGTTAGGCGCTGGTAAAACGAGTGACAGCAGTGTAAAGAGCAGCAACACAGTTTGACGTCAGCGTAAAGAGTGGGAACGCAGAGTGACGGCAGCGTAAAGAGCAGAAACACAGAGTGACGGCAGCATAAAGAGCGGGAACGCAGAGTGACGGCAGCGTAAAGTATGGGAACGCAGAGTGATGGCAGTGCAAAGAGTGGGAACGCAGAGTGATGGCAGTGTAAAGAGTGGGAACAAAGAGTGACAGCAGTGTTAAGAGCAGGATTGCAGAGTGACGTCAGTGTAAAGTACGGGAACGCAGAGTGACAGCAGTGTAAAGTACGGGAACGCAGAGTGACATCAGTGTAAAGAGTGGAAACACAGAGTGACGGCGGCGTAAAGAGTGGGAGCGCAGAATGACAGCAGTGTAAGGAGCTGGGACACCGAGAGACGGCAACATAAAGAGCAGGAACACAGAGCGAAGGCAGTGTAAAGACTGGGAACAAAGAGTGTCGGCAGTGTAAAGAGCAGGATTGCAGAGTGACGTCAGTGTAAAGAGCGGAAACACAGAGTGATGGCAGCGTAAAGAGCGGGAGCGCAGAGTGACATCAGTGTAAAGAGCAGAAACACAGTGACGGCAGCGAAAAGAGTGGGAACGCAGATTGATGGCAACGTAATGAGTGGGAATGTACAGTGACGGCAGCGAAAGAGCAGAAACACAGAGTGATGGCAGCGTAAAGAGCAGAAACACAGAGTGACGGCAGCGTAAAGTGTGGGAACGCAGAGTGACAGTAGTGTAAAGGGCGGGAATGCAGAGTGAGGGCAGTGTAAAGAGTGGGAACACAGAGTGATGGCAGTTTAAAGAGCGGGAATGCAGAGTGACAGCAGTGTAAAGACTGGGAATGCAGAGTGACGGCAGCATAAAGTGTGGGAACGCAGAGTGACGGCCTTGACACAGGGGGAACAAAGAGATTAGGTAGCGTTAAGAGCAGGAACACCACGTCACAGCAATTTTAGGAGCTGGTAAACCGAGTGATGGCAGTGTAAAGAGCAGCAACACAGAGTGACGGCAGCATAAAGAGCAGGAATGCAGAATGACGGTAGTGTAGAGAGTGGGAAAACAGAGTGACGGCAGTGTAATGAGTGGGAAAACAGAGTGATGGCAGTGTAAAGAGTGGGAAAACAGAGTGATGGCAGTGTAAAGAGCAGCAACACAATTTGACGGCAGCGGAAAGAGCGGAAATGCAGAGTGACGGCAGCGTAAAGAGTGGGAACGCAGATTGACAGCAGTGTAAAGAGCGGGAACGCAGATTGAGGGCAAGGTAATGAGTGGGAATGTACAGTGACGGCAGCAAAAGCGCAGAACCACATAGTGACGGCAGCGTAAAGAGCAGAAACACAGAGTGATGGCAGTGTAAAGAGCGGGAATGCAGAGTGAGGGCAGTGTAAAGAGTAGGAACACAGAGTGATGGCAGTGTAAAAAGTGGGAACACAGAGTGATGGCAGTGTAAAGAGCGGGAACACAGAGTGATGGCAACGTAAAGAGTGGGAACACAGAGTGATGGCAGTGTAAAGAGGGGGAACGCAGAGTGACGGCAGTGTAAAGGGCGGGAACGCAAAGTGTTGGCAGTTTAAAGAGCGTGAATGCAGAGTGACGGCAGTGCAAAGGGCGGGAACGCAGAGTGTTGGCAGTTTAAATAGCGGAAATGCAGAGTTACAGCAGTGTAAAGAGTGGGAATGCAGAGTGGCGGCAGCATAAAGAGTGGGAATCCAGAGTGAGGGCCTTGACACAGGGGGAACAAAGAGATTCGGTAGCGTTAAGAGCAGGAACACCACGTCACAGCAATGTTAGGAGATGGTAAACCGAGTGACGGCAGTGTAAAGAGCAGAAACACAGAGTGACGGCAGCGTAAAGAGCAGGAACGCAGAGTAACGGCAGTCTAAAGAGTGGGAATGCAGAGGAACAACCGTGTAAAGAGTGGGAATGCTTAGTGACGGCAGTGGAAACATTGGGAACGCAGAATCATGACAGTATAAAGAGCGGGAAAATGAGTGATGGCAGTGTAAAGAGTGGAAGCACTGAGTGACAGCCTTGCACAGGGGGAGCAAAGAGATTCGCCAGCGTTAAGAGCAGGAACACCGCGCCGCAGCAGTGTTAGGAGCTGGTAGACCGAGTGACGGCAGTGTTAAGAGCAGCAACACAGAGTGACGGCAGCATAAAGAGCAGGAACGCAGAATGACGGCAGTGTAGAGAGTGGGAAAACAGAGTGATGGCAGTGTAAAGAGTGGGAAAACAGAGCGATGGTAGTGTAAAGAGTGGGAAAAAAGCGTGATGGCAGTGTAAAGAGCAGGAACGCAGAATGTCGGCAGTGTAGAGAGTGGGAAAACAGATTGACGGCAGTGTAAATAGTGGGAAAACAGTGATGGCAGTGTAAAGAGTGGGAAAACAGCGTGACAGCACTGTAAAGAGTGGGAAAACAGAGTGATGGCAGTGTAAAGAGAGGGATGACATAGTGATGGCAGTGTAAAGAGCAGCAACACAGTTTGATGGCAGCGGAAAGAGCGGGAATGCAGAGTGACGGCAGCGTAAAGAGCGGGAACGCAGAGTGACGGCAGTGTAAAGAGCGGGAATGCAGATTGAAGGCAACGTAAAGAGTGGGAACGTACAGTGACGGCAGCGAAAGCGCAGAAACACAGAGTGACGGCAGCGTAAAGAGAAGAAACACAGAGTGACGGCAGCATAAAGAGTGGGAATGCAGAATGACAGTAGTGCAAAGAATGGGAAGGCAGAGTGTTTGCAGTGTAAAGCGTGGGAACAAAGAGTGACAGCAGTGTAAAGAGCAGGATTGCAGAGTGACGTCAGTGTAAAGAGCGGAAACATAGAGTGACGGCAGTGTTAAGAGCAGGAGCGCAGAGTGACGGCAGTGTAAGGAGCTGGGACTCCGAGAGACGGCAGCATAAAGAGCAGGAACACAGAGCGAGGGCAGTGTAAAGAGCGGGAACAAAGAGTGACGGCAGTGTAAAGAGCAGGATTGCAGAGTGACGTCAGTGTAAAGAGCAGAAACACAGAGTGACGGCAGCGTAAAGAGTGGGAACGCAGATTGACGGCAACATAATGAGTGGGAATGTACAGTGACGGCAGCGAAAGATCAGAAACACAGAGTGATGGCAGCTTAAAGAGCAGAAACACAGAGTGACGGCAGCGTAAAATGTGGGAACACAGAGTGACAGTAGTGTAAAGAGCGGGAACGCAGAGTGAGGGCAGTGTAAAGAGTGGGAACACAGAGTGATGGCGGTGTAAAGAGCGGGAACGCAGAGTGATGGCAGTGTAAAGGGCGGGAATGCAGAGTGACGGTATTTTAAAGAGCGGGAGTGCAGAGTGATGGCAGCTTAAAGAACGGGTAGGCAGAGTGACGGCAGCATAAAGAGTGGGAGCGCAGAGTGACGGCCTTGACACAGGGGGAACAAAGAGATTCGGTAGCGTTAAGAGCAGGAACACCACGTCACAGCAATGTTAGGAGCTGGTAAACCGAGTGATGGCAGTGTAAAGAGAAGAAACACAGAGTGACGGCAGTGTAAAGAGCAGAAACACAGAGTCACGGCAGCGTAAAGAAGGGGAACGCAGAGTGATAGTAGTGTAAAGAGCGGGAACGCAGATTGAGGGCAGTGTGAAAAGCGGGAACACAGAGTGATGGCAGTGTAAAGAGCGGGAACACATAGTGATGGCAGTGTAAAGAGCGGGAACACAGAGTGATGGCAGTGTAAAGAGTGGGAACACAGAGTGATGGCAGTGTGAAGAGCGGGAACACAGAGTTACGGCAGCATAAAGAGCAGGAACACAGAGTGATGGTAGTGTAGAGAATGGGAAAACAGAGTGACGGCATTGTAAAGAGTGGGAAAACAGAGTGAAGGCAGTGTAAAGAGAGGGAAAACATAGCGATGACAGTGTAAGGAGCAGCAATACAGTTTGATGGCAGCGGAAAGAGCAGGAATGCAGAGTGACGGCAGCGTAAAGAGCAGGAACGCAGAGTGACGGCAGTGTAAAGAGCGGGAACGCAGAATGACAGAAGTGCAAAGAATGGGAAGGCAGAGTGTTGGCAGTGTAAAGCGTGGGAACAAAGAGTGACAGCAGTGTAAAGAGCAGGATTGCAGAGTGACGTCAGTGTAAAGAGCGGAAACATAGAGTGACGGCAGTGTAAAGAGCGGGAGCGCAGAGTGACGGCAGTGTAAGGAGCTGGGACACCGAGAGACGGCAGCATAAAGAGCAGGAACACAGAGCGAGGGCAGTGTAAAGAGCGGGAACAAAGAGTGACGGCACTGTAAAGAGCAGGATTGCAGAGTGACGTCTGTGTAAATAGCGGAAACACAGAGTGACGGCAGCGTAAAGAGTGGGAACGCAGATTGACGGCAACGTAATGAGTGGGAATGTACAGTGACGGCAGCGAAAGAGCAGAAACACAGAGTGACGGCAGCTTAAAGAGCAGAAACACAGAGTGACGGCAGCGTAAAGTGTGGGAACGCAGAGTGACAGTAGTGTAAAGAGCGGGAATGCAGAGTGAGGGCAGTGTAAAGTGTGGGAACACAGAGTGATGGCAGTGTAAAGAGCAGGAACGCAGAGTGAGGGCAGTGTAAAGAGCGGGAACACAGAGTGATGGCAGTGTAAAGAGCGGGAATGCGGAGTGACGGCAGTGTAAAGGGCGGGAATGCAGAGTGACGGCGTTTTAAAGAGCAGGAATGCAGAGTGATGGCAGTGTAAAGCGTGGGAATGCAGAGTGACAGCAGTATAGAGAGCGGGAATGTAGAATGATGGTAGTGTAAAGAGTGGGAATGCAGAGTGACGGCAGCATAAAGAGTGGGAACGCAGAGTGACGGCCTTGACACAGGGGGAACAAAGAGATTCGGCAGCGTTAAGAGCAGGAACACCACGTCACAGCAATGTTAGGAGCTGGTAAACCGAGTGATGGCAGTGTAAAGAGAAGAAACACAGAGTGACGGCAGTGTAAAGAGCAGGAACGCAGAGTAAGGGCAGTGTAAAGGGAGGGAACGCGGAGTGACGGCAATGTAAAGAGCGGGAACGCAGAGTAACGGCAGTCTAAAGAGTGGGAATGCTGAGTGACGACAGTGTAAAGAGTGGGAATGCAGAGTGATGGCAGCGTAAATATTGGGAACACAGAATCATGACAGTATAAAGAGCGAGAAAATGAGTGACGGCAGTGTAAAGAGTGCAAGCACCGAGTGACAGCCTTGACACAGGTGGAGCACAGAGATTCGGTAGTGTTAAGAGCAGGAACACCATGTCACAGCAGTGTTAGGAGCTGGTAGACCGAGTGACGGCAGTGTAAAGAGCAGCAACATAGAGTGATGGCAGCATAAAGAGCAGGAACGCAGAATGACGGTAGTGTAGAGAGTGGGAAAACAGAGTGATGGCAGTGTAAAGAGAGGGAAGACATAGTGATGGCAGTGTAAAGAGCAGCAACACAGTTTGATGGCAGTGGAAAGAGCGGGAATGCAGAGTGACGGCAGCGTAAAGAGCGGGAACGCAGAGTGACGGCAGTGTAAAGAGCAGGAATGCAGATTGACAGTAGTGTAAAGAATGGGAAGGCAGAGTGTTGGCAGTGTAAAGAGTGGGAACAAAGAGTGACAGCAGTGTAAAGAGCAGGATTGCAGAGTGACGTCAGTGTAAAGAGCGGAAACACAGAGTGACGGCAGCGTAAAGAGTGGGAGCGCAGAGTGACGGCAGTGTAAGGAGCTGGGACACCGAGAGACGGCAGCATAAAGAGCAGGAACACAGAGCGAGGGCAGTGTAAAGAGCGGGAACAAATAGTGACGGCAGTGTAAAGAGCAGGATTGCAGAGTGACGTCAGTGTAAAGAGCGGAAACACAGAGTGACAGCAGTGTAAAGAGCAGGATTGCAGAGTGACGTTAGTGTAAAGAGCGGAAACACAGAGTGACGGCAGTGTAAAGAGTCGGAACGCAGATTGACGGCAACGTAATGAGTGGGAATGTACAGTGACGGCAGCGAAAGAACAGAAACACAGAGTGACGGCAGCGTAAAATGTGGGAACGCAGAGTGACAGTAGTGTAAAGAGCGGGAAGGCAGAGTGAGGGCTGTGTAAAGAGCGGGAACACAGTGACGGCAGTTTAAAGAGCAGAAACACAGAGCGACGGCAGCATAAAGAGTGGGAACGTTGAGTGATGGCAGTGGAAAGAGTGGGAACGCAGAGTAACGGCAGTCTAAAGAGTGGGAATGCAGAGTGACGACAGTGTAAAGAGTGGGAATGCAGAGTGATGGCAGCGTAAGTATTGGGAACGCAGAATCATGACAGTGTAAAGAGCGAGAAAATGAGTGACGGCAGTGTAAAGAGTGGAAGCACCGAGTGACAGCCTTGACACAGGGGGAGCACAGAGATTCGGTAGTGTTAAGAGCAGGAACACCATGTCACAGCAGTGTTAGGAGCTGGTAGACCGAGTGATGGCAGTGTAAAGTGCAGCAACATAGAGTGACGGCAGCATAAAGAGCAGGAACGCAGAGTGACGGTAGTGTAGAGAGTGGGAAAACATAGTGATGGCAGTGTAAAGAGTGGGAAAACAGAGTGATGGCAGTGTAAAGAGAGGGATGACATAGTGATGGCAGTGTAAAGAGCAGCAACACAGTTTGATGGCAGCGGAAAGAGCGGGAATGCAGAGTGCCAGCAGCGGAAAGAGCGGGAATGCAGAGTGACGGCAGCGTAAAGAGCGGGAACGCAGATTGACGGCAACGTAATGAGTGGGAATGTACAGTGAGGGCAGCGAAAACGCAGAAACACAGAGTGACGGCAGCATAATGAGTGGGAACGCAGAATGACAGTAGTGTAAAGAATGGGAAGGCAGAGTGTTGGCAGTGTAAAGAGTGGGAACAAAGAGTGACAGCAGTGTAAAGAGCAGGATTGCAGAGTGACGTCAGTGTAAAGAGCGGAAACACAGAGTGACGGCAGCGTAAAGAGTGGGAGCGCAGAGTGACGGCAGTGTAAGGAGCTGGGACACCGAGAGACGGTAGCATAAAGAGCAGGAACACAGAGCGAGGGCAGTGTAAAGAATGGGAACAAAGAGTGACGGCAGTGTAAAGAGCAGGATTGCAGAGTGACGTCAGTGTAAAGAGCGGAAACACAGAGTGACAGCAGCGTAAAGAGCGGGAGCACAGAGTGACGGCAGTGTAAGGAACTGGGACACCGAGAGACGGCAGCATAAAGAGCAGGAACACAGAGCGAGGGCAGTGTAAAGAGCGGGAACAAAGAGTGACAGCAGTGTAAAGAGTGGGAACACAGATTGACGGCAACGTAATGTGTGGGAATGTACAGTGACGGCAGCGAAAGAACAGAAACACAGAGTGACGGCAGCGTAAAATGTGGGAACGCAGAGTGACAGTAGTGTAAAGAGCGGGAAGGCAGAGTGAGGGCTGTGTAAAGAGCAGGAACACAGTGATGGCAGTGTAAAGAGCGGGAACACAGAGTGACGGCAGTGTAAAGGGAGGGAACGCAGAGTGCCGGCAGTTTAAAGAGCAGAAACAGAGCGACGGCAGCATAAAGAGCGGGAACGCTGAGTGACGGCAGTGTAAAGAGCGGGAACGCAGAGTAACGGCAGTCTAAAGAGTGGGAATGCAGAGTGATGACAGTGCAAAGAGTGGGTATGCAGAGTGACGGCAGCGTAAACATTGGGAACGCAGAATCATGAGAGTATAAAGAGCGGGAAAATGAGTGACGGCAGTGTAAAGAGTGGAAGCATCGAGTGACAGCCTTGCCACAGGGGGAGCAAAGAGATTCGGTAGTGTTAAGAGCAGGAACACCACGTCACAGCAGTGTTAGGAGCTGGTAGACCGAGTGACGGCATTGTATAGAGCAGCAACATAGAGTGACGGCAGCATAAAGAGCAGGAACACAGAATGACGGTAGTGTAGAGAGTGGGAAAAAAGAGTGTCGGCAATGTAAAGAGTGGGAAAACATAGTGATGGCAGTGTAAAGAGCAGCAACACAGTTTGACGGCAGCCTAAAAGCGGGAACGCAGAGTGATGGCAGTGTAAAGAGTGGGAACACAGTGATGGCAGTGTAAAGAGCGGGAACACATAGTGATGGCAGTGTAAAGAACGGGAACACAGAGTGATGGCAGTGTAAAGAACGGGAACACAGAGTGATGGCAGTGTAAAGGGCGGGAACGCAGAGTGATGGCAGTCTAAAGAGTGGGAATGCAGAGTGATGGCAGTGTTAAGAGTGGGAACGCAGAGTGATGGCAGTTTAATGAGCGGGAATGCAGAGTGCCGGCTGTGTAAAGAGCGGGAATGAAGAGTGCAGGCAGTGTAAAGTGCGGGAATGTAGAGTGACAGCAGCGTAAAGAGCGGGAACGCAGAATGACGAACTTGACACAGGGGAACAAAGAGATTCGGTAGCGTTAAGAGCAGGAACACCACGTCACAGCAACGTTAGGAGCTGGTAAACCGAGTGACGGCAGTGTAAAGAGTAGCAACGCAGAGTGACGGCAGTGTAAAGAGCAGGAATGCAGAATGACGGCAGTGTAGAGAGTGGGAAAACAGAGTGACGGCAGTGTAAAGATCAGAAACACAGAGTAATGGCAGTGTAAATGGCGGGAACGCAGAGTGACTGCAGTGTTAAGAGCGGGAATGCAGAGTGACGACAGTGCAAAGAGTGGGAATGCAGAGTGACGGCAGCGTAAACATTGGGAACGCAGAATCATGACAGTATAAAGAGCGGGAACGCAGAGTGACGTCAGTGTGAAGAGCGGGAAGGCAGATTGACGGCAACATAATGAGTGGGAATGTAATGTGACGGTAGCGAAAGAGCAGAAACACAGAGTGACGGCAGCGTAAAGAGCAGAAACACAGAGTCACGGCAGCATAAAGAAGGGGAACGCAGAGAGACAGAAGTGTAAAGAGCGGGAACACAGATTGAGGGCAGTGTGAAGAGTGGGAACACATAATGATGGCAGTGTAAAGAGCGGGAACAAAGAGTGATGGCAGTGTAAAGAGTGGGAACGCAGAGTGACGGCAGTTTAAAGAGCGGGAATGCAGAGCGTCGGCAGCATAAAGAGTGGGAACGCAGAGTGACGGACTTGACACAGGGGGAACAAAGAGATTCAGTAGCGTTAAGAGCAGGAACACCATGTCACAGCAATGTTAGGAGCTGGTAAACTGAGTGACGGCAGTGTAAAGAGCAGCAACACAGAGTGACGGCAGCATAAAGAGCAGGAATGCAGAATGACGGCAGTGTAGAGAGTGGGAAAACAGAGTGACGGCAGTGTAAAGAGTGGGAATGCAGTGTGACGACAGTGTAAGGAGTTGGAATGCAGAGTGACAGCAGTGTAAACATTGGGAATGCAGAATCATGACAGTATAAAGAGCGGGAAAATGAGTGACGGCAGCGTAAAGAGCGGGAACGCAGAGTGACGTCAGTGTGAAGAGCGGGAAGGCAGATTGACGGCAACATAATGAGTGGGAATGTAATGTGACGGTAGCGAAAGAGCAGAAACACAGAGTGACGGCAGCGTAAAGAGCAGAAACACAGAGTCACGGCAGCATAAAGAAGGGGAACGCAGAGTGACAGAAGTGTAAAGAGCGGGAACACAGATTGAGGGCAGTGTGAAGAGTGGGAACACATATTGATGGCAGTGTAAAGAGCGGGAACAAAGAGTGATGGCAGTGTAAAGAGCGGGAACACAGAGTAATGGCAGTGTAAAGAGCGGGAACACATAGTGATGGCAGTGTAAAGAGCGGGAACACAGAGTGATGGCAGTGTAAAGAGCGGGAACACAGAGTGATGGCAGTGTGAAGAGCGGGAACACAGAGTGATGGCAGTGTGAAGAGCGGGAACACAGAGTTACGGCAGCATAAAGAGCAGGAACACAGAGTGACGGTAGTGTAGAGAATGGGAAAACAGAGTGACGGCATTGTAAAGAGTGGGAAAACAGAGTGAAGGCAGTGTAAAGAGAGGGAAAACATAGTGATGGCAGTGTAAGGAGCAGCAATACAGTTTGATGGCAGCGGAAAGAGCAGGAATGCAGAGTGACGGCAGTGTAAAGAGCGGGAACGCAGAGAGACGGCAGTGTAAAGAGCGGGAACGCAGATTGAAGGCAACGTAATGAGTGGGAACGTACAGTGACGGCAGAGAAAGAGCAGAAACACAGAGTGACGGCAGCGTAAAGAGCAGAAACACAGAGTGACGGCAGCATAAAGAGTGGGAACGCAAAATGACAGTAGTGCAAAGAATGGGAAGGCAGTGTGTTGGCAGTGTAAAGAGTGGGAACAAAGAGTGACAGCAGTGTAAAGAGCAGGATTACAGAGTGACGTCAGTGTAAAGAGCGGAAACACAGATTGATGGCAGCGTAAAGAGCGGGAGCGTAGAGTGACGGCAGTGTAAGGAGCTGGGACACCGAGAGACGGCAGCATAAAGAGCAGGAACACAGAGCGAGGGCAGTGTAAAGAGTGGGAACAAAGAGTGACGGCAGTGTAAAGAGCAGGATTGCAGAGTGACGTCAGTGTAAAGAGTGGAAACACAGAGTGACAGCAGCGTAAAGAGTGGGAACGCAGATTGACGGCAACGTAATGAGTGGGAATGTACAGTGACGGCAGCATAAAGAGCGGGAACGCAGAGTAACGGCAGTGTAAACGGTGGGAACGCAGAGTGACGGCAGTGTAAAGAGCGGGAACGCAGAGTCACGGCAGCGTAGACATTGGGAACGCAGAATCATGACAGTATAAAGAGCGAGAAAATGAGTGACGGCAGTGTAAAGAGTGGAAGCTCGGAGTGACAGCCTTGACACAGTGGGAGCACAGAGATTCGGTAGTGTTAAGAGCAGGAACACCACGTCACAGCAGTGTTAGGAGCTGGTAAACTGAGTGACGGCAGTGTAAAGAGCAGCAACGCAGAGTGACATCAGTGAAAAGGGCAGGAACGCAAAGTGATGGCAGTGTAAAGAGCGGGAACAAAGAGTGACAGCAGTGTAAGGAGTGGGAACGCAGATTGACGGCAGCATAAAGAGTGGGAACGCAGTATGACGGCCTTGACACAGGGGGAACCAAGAGTTTCGGTAGCGATAAGAGCAGGAACACCACGTCACAGCAATATTAGGAGCTGGTAAACTGAGTGACGGCAGTGTAAAGAGCAGCAACGCAGAGTGACGTCAGTGAAAATTACGGGAACGCAAGGTGATGGCAGTGTAAAGAGCGGGAACGCAGAGTAACGGCACTCTAAAGAGTGGGAATGCAGAGTGACGACAGTGTAAAGAGTGGGAATGCAGGGTAACGGCAGTGTAAACATTGGGAATGCAGGATCATGATGGTATAAAGAGCGGGAAAACGAGTGACGGCAGCGTAAAGAGCGGGAACGCAGAGTGACGGCAGTGTAAAGAGCGGGAATGCAGATTGACAGCAACGTAATGAGTGGGAATGTACAGTGACGGCAGCAAAAGAGCAGAAACACAGAGTGACGGCAGCGTAAAGAGCAGAAACACAGAGTGACGGCAGCGTAAAGAGTGGGAACGCAGAGTGACAGTAGAGTAAAGAGCGGGAACGCAGATTGAGGGCAGTGTAAAGAGCGGGAACACAGAGTGATGGTAGTGTAAAGAGAGGGAAAACATAGTGAAGGCAGTGTAAAGAGCAGCAACACAGTTTGATGGCAGCGGAAAGAGCGGGAATGCAGAATGACGGCAGCATAAAGAGCGGGAACGCCGAGTGAAGAGAGTGTAAAGAGCGGGAACGCAGATTGAAGGCAACGTAATGAGTGGGAACGTACAGTGATGGCAGCGAAAGAGCAGAAACACAGAGTGACGGCCGTGTAAAGAGCAGACACACAGAGTGACGGCAGCATAAAGAGTGGGAACGCAGAATGACAGTAGTGCAAAGAATGGGAACGCAGAGTGTTGGCAGTTTAAAGAGTGGGAACAAAGAGTGACAGCAGTGTAAAGAGCAGGATTGAAGAGTGACGTCAGTGTAAAGAGCGGAAACACAGAGTGACGGCAGCGTAAAGAGTGGGAACGCAAATTGACGGCAACGTAATGAGTGGGAATGGACAGTGACGGCAGCTTAAAGAGCAGAAACACAGAGTGATGGCAGCGTAAAGTGTGGGAACGCAGAGTGACAGTAGTGTAAAGAGCGGGAACGCAGAGTGAGGGCAGTGTAAAGAGCGGGAACACAGAGTGATGGCAGTGTAAAGTGCGGGAACACAGAGTGATGGCAGTGTAAAGAGTGGGAACGCAGAGTGATGGCAGTGTAAAGAGAGGGAACGCAGAGTGATGGCAGTGTAAAGGGCGGGAACGCAGAGTGACGGCAGTTTAAAGAGCGGGAATGCAAAGTGACAGCAGTGTAAAGAGTGGCAACGCAGAGTGACGGCAGTGTAAAGAGCGGGAACGCAGATTGAAGGCAACGTAATGAGTGGGAACGTACAGTGACGGCAGAGAAAGAGCAGAAACACATAGTGACGGCAGCGTAAAGAGCAGAAACACAGAGTGACGGCAGCATAAAGAGTGGGAACGCAGAATGACAGTAGTGCAAAGAATGGGAACGCAGTGTGTTGACAGTGTAAAGAGTGGGAACAAAGAGTGACAGCAGTGTAAAGAGCAGGATTGCAGAGTGACGTCAGTGTAAAGAGCGGAAACACAGATTGATGGCAGCGTAAAGAGCGGGAGCGTAGAGTGATGGCAGTGTAAGGAGCTGGGACACCGAGAGACGGCAGCATAAAGAGCAGGAACACAGAGCGAGGGCAGTGTAAAGAGCGGGAACAAAGAGTGACGGCAGTGTAAAGAGCAGGATTGCAGAGTGACGTCAGTGTAAAGAGCGGAAACACAGAGTGACAGCAGCGTAAAGAGTGGGAACGCAGATTGACGGCAACGTAATGAGTGGGAATGTACAGTGACGGCAGCGTAAAGAGTGGGAACGCAGAGTAACGGCAGTGTAAACGGTGGGAACGCAGAGTGACGGCAGTGTAAAGAGCGGGAACGCAGAGTAACGGCAGTCTAAAGAGTGGGAATGCAGAGTGACGACAGTGTAAAGAGTGGGAATGCAGAGTGACGGCAGCGTAAACATTGGGAACGCAGAATCATGACAGTATAAAGAGCGAGAAAATGAGTGACGGCAGTGTAAAGAATGGAAGCTCGGAGTGACAGCCTTGACACAGGGGGAGCACAGAGATTCGGTAGTGTTAAGAGCAGGAACACCACGTCACAGCAGTGTTAGGAGCTGGTAAACTGAGTGACGGCAGTGTAAAGAGCAGCAACGCAGAGTGACATCAGTGAAAAGGGCGGGAACGCAAAGTGATGGCAGTGTAAAGAGCGGGAACAAAGAGTGACAGCAGTGTAAAGAGCAGGATTGAAGAGTGACGTCAGTGTAAAGAGCGGAAACACAGAGTGACGGCAGCGTAAAGAGTGGGAACGCAAATTGACGGCAACGTAATGAGTGGGAATGGACAGTGACGGCAGCTTAAAGAGCAGAAACACAGAGTGATGGCAGCGTAAAGTGTGGGAACGCAGAGTGACAGTAGTGTAAAGAGCGGGAACGCAGAGTGAGGGCAGTGTAAAGAGCGGGAACACAGAGTGATGGCAGTGTAAAGTGCGGGAACACAGAGTGATGGCAGTGTAAAGAGTGGGAACGCAGAGTGATGGCAGTGTAAAGAGAGGGAACGCAGAGTGATGGCAGTGTAAAGGGCGGGAACGCAGAGTGACGGCAGTTTAAAGAGCGGGAATGCAAAGTGACAGCAGTGTAAAGAGTGGCAACGCAGAGTGACGGCAGTGTAAAGAGCGGGAACGCAGATTGAAGGCAACGTAATGAGTGGGAACGTACAGTGACGGCAGAGAAAGAGCAGAAACACATAGTGACGGCAGCGTAAAGAGCAGAAACACAGAGTGACGGCAGCATAAAGAGTGGGAACGCAGAATGACAGTAGTGCAAAGAATGGGAACGCAGTGTGTTGACAGTGTAAAGAGTGGGAACAAAGAGTGACAGCAGTGTAAAGAGCAGGATTGCAGAGTGACGTCAGTGTAAAGAGCGGAAACACAGATTGATGGCAGCGTAAAGAGCGGGAGCGTAGAGTGATGGCAGTGTAAGGAGCTGGGACACCGAGAGACGGCAGCATAAAGAGCAGGAACACAGAGCGAGGGCAGTGTAAAGAGCGGGAACAAAGAGTGACGGCAGTGTAAAGAGCAGGATTGCAGAGTGACGTCAGTGTAAAGAGCGGAAACACAGAGTGACAGCAGCGTAAAGAGTGGGAACGCAGATTGACGGCAACGTAATGAGTGGGAATGTACAGTGACGGCAGCGTAAAGAGTGGGAACGCAGAGTAACGGCAGTGTAAACGGTGGGAACGCAGAGTGACGGCAGTGTAAAGAGCGGGAACGCAGAGTAACGGCAGTCTAAAGAGTGGGAATGCAGAGTGACGACAGTGTAAAGAGTGGGAATGCAGAGTGACGGCAGCGTAAACATTGGGAACGCAGAATCATGACAGTATAAAGAGCGAGAAAATGAGTGACGGCAGTGTAAAGAATGGAAGCTCGGAGTGACAGCCTTGACACAGGGGGAGCACAGAGATTCGGTAGTGTTAAGAGCAGGAACACCACGTCACAGCAGTGTTAGGAGCTGGTAAACTGAGTGACGGCAGTGTAAAGAGCAGCAACGCAGAGTGACATCAGTGAAAAGGGCGGGAACGCAAAGTGATGGCAGTGTAAAGAGCGGGAACAAAGAGTGACAGCAGTGTAAAGAGTGGGAACGCAGATTGACGGCAGCATAAAGAGTGGGAACGCAGTATGACGGCCTTGACACAGGGGGAACTAAGAGTTTCAGTAGCGATAAGAGCAGGAACACCACGTCACAGCAATATTAGGAGCTGGTAAACTGAGTGACGGCAGTGTAAAGAGCAGCAACGCAGAGTGACATCAGTGAAAAGGGCGGGAACGCAAAGTGATGGCAGTGTAAAGAGCGGGAACGCAGAGTAACGGCACTCTAAAGAGTGGGAATGCAGAGTGACGACAGTGTAAAGAGTGGGAATGCAGGGTGACGGCAGTGTAAACATTGGGAATGCAGAATCATGACAGTATAAAGAGCGGGAAAACGAGTGACGGCAGCGTAAAGAGCGGGAACACATAGTGATGGCAGTGTAAAGAGTGGGAACACAGAGTGATGGCAGCATAAAGAGTGGGAACGCAGAATGACAGTAGTGCAAAGAATGGGAACGCAGAGTGTTGGCAGTTTAAAGAGTGGGAACAAAGAGTGACAGTAGTGTAAAGAGCAGGATTGAAGAGTGACGTCAGTGTAAAGAGCGGAAACACAGAGTGACGGCAGCGTAAAGAGTGGGAACGCAGAGTGAAAGTAGTGTAAAGAGCGGGAACGCAGATTGAGGGCAGTGTGAAGAGCGGGAACACAGAGTGATGGCAGTGTAAAGAGCGGGAACACATAGTGATGGCAGTGTGAAGAGCGGGAACACAGAGTGACGGCAGCATAAAGAGCAGGAACACAGAGTGACGGTAGTGTAGAGAATGGGAAAACAGAGTGATGGTAGTGTAAAGAGAGGGAAAACATAGTGAAGGCAGAGTAAAGAGCAGCAACACAGTTTGATGGCAGCGGAAAGAGCGGGAATGCAGAGTGACGGCAGCATAAAGAGCGGGAACGCCGAGTGAAGAGAGTGTAAAGAGCGGGAACGCAGATTGAAGGCAACGTAATGAGTGGGAACGTACAGTGATGGCAGCGAAAGAGCAGAAACATAGAGTGACGGCCGTGTAAAGAGCAGACACACAGAAGACGGCAGCATAAAGAGTGGGAACGCAGAATGGCAGTAGTGCAAAGAATGGGAACGCAGAGTGTTGGCAGTTTAAAGAGTGACAGCAGTGTAAAGAGCAGGTTTGAAGAGTGACGTCAGTGTAAAGAGCGGAAACACAGAGTGACGGCAGCGTAAAGAGTGGAAACGCAGATTGACGGCAACGTAATGAGTGGGAATGGACAGTAACGGCAGCTTAAAGAGCAGAAACACAGAGTGATGGCAGTGTAAAGAGTGGGAACGCAGAGTGAAGGCAGTGTAAAGAGAGGGAACGCAGAGTGATGGCAGTGTAAAGGGCGGGAACGCAGAGTGACGGCAGTTTAAAGAGCGGGAATGCAAAGTGACAGCAGTGTAAAGAGTGGCAACGCAGAGTGACGGCAGTGTAAAGAGCGGGAATGCAGAGTGACGGAAGCGTAAAGAGCGGGAATGCAGAGTGACGGCAGCATAAAGAGTGGGAAAGCAGAGTGATGGCCTTGACAGAGGGGGAACAAAGAGATTCGGTAGCGTTAAGAGCAGGAACACCACGTCACAGCAATGTTAGGAGCTGGTAAACCGAGTGACGGCAGTGTAAGGAGCAGCAACACAGAGTGACAGCAGCGTAAAGAGCGGGAACGCAGAGTAACGGCAATGTAATGAGTGGGAATGTACAGTGACGGCAGCGAAAGCGCAGAAACACAGAGTGACGGCAGCGTAAAGAGCAGAATCACAGAGTGACGGCAGCGTAAAGAGCGGGAGCGCAGAGTGACGGCAGTGTAAGGAGCTGGGACACCGAGAGACGGCACCATAAAGAGCAGGAACACAGAGCGAGGGCAGTGTAAAGAGCAGGAACAAAGAGTGACGACAGTGTAAGTAGCAGGATTGCAGAGTGACGTCAGTGTAAAGAGTGGAAACACAGAGTGACGGCAGCGTAAAGAGTGGGAACGCAGATTGACGGCAACGTAATGAGCGGGAATGTACAGTGATGGCAGCGAAAGAGCAGAAACACAGAGTGACGGCAGCGTAAAGTGTGGGAACGCAGAGTGACAGTAGTGTAAAGAGCGGGAACGCAGAGTGAGGGCAGTGTAAAGAGCGGGAACACAGAGTGATGGCAGTGTAAAGAGCGGGAACACAGAGTGATGGCAGTGTAAAGAGCGGAAACGCAGAGTGACGGCAGTGTAAAGGGAGGGAAAGCAGAGTGACGGCAGTGTAAAGGGCGGGAACACAGAGTGACGGCAGTGTAAAGAGCGGGAACGCAGAGTAACGGCAGTCTTAAGAGTGGGAATGCAGAGTGACGACAGTGTAAAGAGTGCGAATGCAGAGTGACGGCAGCGTAAACATTGGGAACGCAGAGTCATGACAGTATAAATAGCGAGAAAATGAGTGATGGCAGTGTAAAGAGTGGAAGCACCGAGTGACTGCCTTGACACAGGGGGAGCACAGAGATTCGGTAGTGTTAAGAGCAGGAACACCACGTCACAGCAGTGTTAGGAGCTGGTAGACCGAATGACGGCAGTATAAAGAGCAGCAACATAGAGTGACGGCAGCATAAAGAGCAAGAACGCAGAATGACAGTAGTGTAGAGAGTGGGTAAAAAGAGTGACGGCAGTGTAAAGAGTGGGAAAACAGAGTGATGGCAGTGTAAAGAGAGCGAAAACATAGTGATGGCATCGTAAAGAGCAGCAACACAGTTTGATGGCAGCGGAAAGAGCGGGAATGCAGAGTGACGGCAGCGTAAAGCGCGGGAACGCAGAGTGACGGCAGTGTAAAGAGCTGGAATGCAGATTGACGGCAACGTAATGAGTGGGAATGTACAGTGACGGCAGCGAAAGCGCAGAAACACAGAGTGACGGCAGCGTAAAGAGTGGGAACGCAGAGTGACAGTAGTCTAAAGAATGGGAAGGCAGAGTGTTGGCAGTGTAAAGAGCGGAAACACAGAGTGACGGCAGCGTAAAGAGCGGGAGCGCAGAGTGACGGCAGCGTAAAGTGTGGGAACGCAGAGTGACAGTAGTGTAAAGAGCGGGAATGCATAGTGAGGGCAGTGTAAAGAGCGGGAACACAGTGTGATGGCAGTGTAAAAAGCGGGAGCACAGAGTGATGGCAGTGTAAAGAGCGGAAACGCAGAGTGACGGCAGTGTAAAGGGCAGGAAAGCAGAGTGACGGCAGTTTAAAGAGCAGAAACACAGAGTGATGGCAGCGTAAAGAGCAGGAACACAGAGTGATGGCAGTGTAAAGGGCGGGAACGCAGAGTGATGGCAGTTTAAAGAGCGGGAATGCAGAGTGACGGCAGTGTAAAGAGTGGGAATGCAGAGTGACGGCAGTTTAAAAAGCGGGAATGCAGAGTGACGGCAGTGTAAAGAGTGGAAACGCAGAGTGACGAACTTGACACAGGGGGAACAAAGAGATTCGGTAGCGTTAAGAGCAGGAACACCACGTCACAGCAATGTTAGGAGCTGGTCAACCGAGTGACGGCAGTGTAAAGAGCATGAATGCAGAATGATGGCAGTGTAGGGAGTGGGAAAAAAGAATGACGGCAGTGTAAAGAGCAGCAACACAGAGTGACGGCAGCATAAAGAGCATGAATGCAGAATGATGGCAGTGTAGAGAGTGGGAAAACAGAGTGACGGCAGTGTAAAGAGCAGAAACACAGAGTGACGGCAGTGTAAAGAGCAGGATTGCAGAGTGACGTCAGTGTAAAGAGCGGAAGCACAGAGTGACAAGAGCGTAAAGAGTGGGAACGCAGATTGACGGCAACGTAATGAGTGGGAATGTACATTGACGGCAGCGAAAGAGCAGAAGCACAGAGTGACGGCAGCTTAAAGAGCAGAAACACAGAGTGACGACAGCGTAATGTGTGGGAACGCAGAGTGACAGTAGTGTAAAGAGCGGGAACGCAGAGTGACGGAGTGTAAAGAGCGGGAACACAGAGTGACGGCAGCGTAAAGAGCGGGAATGCAGAGTGACGGCAGCATAAAGAGTGGGAAAGCAGAGTGATGGCCTTGACAGAGGGGGAACAAAGAGATTCGGTAGCGTTAAGAGCAGGAACACCACGTCACAGCAATGTTAGGAGCTGGTAAACCGAGTGACGGCAGTGTAAGGAGCAGCAACACAGAGTGACGGCAGCGTAAAGAGCGGGAACGCAGAGTAACGGCAATGTAATGAGTGGGAATGTACAGTGACGGCAGCGAAAGCGCAGAAACACAGAGTGACGGCAGCGTAAAGAGCAGAATCACAGAGTGACGGCAGCGTAAAGAGCGGGAGCGCAGAGTGACGGCAGTGTAAGGAGCTGGGACACCGAGAGACGGCACCATAAAGAGCAGGAACACAGAGCGAGGGCAGTGTAAAGAGCAGGAACAAAGAGTGACGACAGTGTAAGTAGCAGGATTGCAGAGTGACGTCAGTGTAAAGAGTGGAAACACAGAGTGACGGCAGCGTAAAGAGTGGGAACGCAGATTGACGGCAACGTAATGAGCGGGAATGTACAGTGATGGCAGCGAAAGAGCAGAAACACAGAGTGACGGCAGTTTAAAGAGCAGAAACACAGAGTGATGGCAGCGTAAAGAGCGGGAACGCTGAGTGACGGCAGTGTAAAGGGCAGGAACGCAGAGTGATGGCAGTGTAAAGAGCGGGAACACAGAGTGATGGCAGTGTAAAGAACGGGAACACAGAGTGATGGCAGTGTAAAGGGCGGGAACGCAGAGTGATGGCAGTGTAAAGGGCGGGAACGCAGAGTGATGGCAGTTTAAAGAGCGGGAATGCAGAGTGACGGCAGTGTAAAGAGTGGGAATGCAGAGTGACGGCAGTTTAAAAAGCGGGAATGCAGAGTGACGGCAGTGTAAAGAGTGGAAACGCAGAGTGACGAACTTGACACAGGGGGAACAAAGAGATTCGGTAGCGTTAAGAGCAGGAACACCACGTCACAGCAGTGTAAGGAGCTGGTAGACCGAGTGACGGCAGTGTAAAAAGCAGCAACATATAGTGACGGCAGCATAAAGAGCAGGAACGCAGAATGACGGTAGTGTAGAGAGTGGGAAAACAGAGTGACAGCAGTGTAAAGAGTGGGAAAACATAGTGATGGCAGTGTAAAGAGCAGCAACACAGTTTGACGGCAGCGTAAAGAGAGGGAACGCAGAGTGACGTCAGTGTAAGGAGCGGGAACGCGGATTAACGGCAACGTAATGAGTGGGAATGTACAGTGACGGCAGCGAAAGAGCAGAAACACAGAGTGACGGCAGCATAAAGAGTGGGAACGCAGAGTGAAAGTAGTGTAAAGAGCGGGAACGCAGAGTGAGTGCAGTGTAAAGAGTGGGAACACAGAGTGATGGCAGTGTAAAGAGCGGGAACACAGAGTGATGGCAGTGTAAAGAAGGGGAACACAGAGTGATGGCAGTGTAAAGGGCAGGAATGCAGAGTGACGGCAGTGTAAAGAGTGGGAACGCAGATTGACGGCAGTTTAAAGAGTGGGAATGCAGAGTGCCGGCAGTGTAAAGGGCGGGAATGCAGAGTGACGGCAGCATAAAGAGCGGGAATGCAGAGTGACGAACATGACACAGTGGGAACAAATAGGTTCGGTAGCGTTAAGAGCTGTTAGGAGCTGGTAAACCGAGTGACAGCAGTGTAAAGAGCAGCAACACAGAGTGACGGCAGCATAATGAGCATGAATGCAGAATGACGGCAGTGTAGAGAGTGGGAAAACAGAGTGACGGCAGTGTAAAGAGCAGAAACACAGAGTGACGGCAGCGTAAAGAGCAGGAACGCTGAGTGACGGCAGTGTAAAGGGCGGGAACGCAGAGTGACTTAGAAAAAGAGCGGGAACGCAGAGTAACTGCAGTCTGAAGAGTGGGAATGCAGAGTGACGACAGTGTAAAGAGTGGGAATGCAGAGTGACGGCAGCGTAAACATTGGGAACGCAGAAGCATGACAGTATAAAGAGCGGGAAAATGAGTGACGGCAGTGTAAAGATTGGATGCACCGAGTGACAGCCTTGAGACTGGGGGAGCAAAGAGATTCGGTAGCATTAAGATCAGGAACTCCACGTCACAGCAGTGTTAGGAGCTGGTAGACCGAGTGACGGCAGTGTAAAGAGCAGCAACATAGAGTGACGGCAGCATAAAGAGCAGGAACGCAGAATGACGATAGTGTAAAGAGTGGGAAAACAGAGTGACGGCAGTGTAAAGAGTGGGAAAACATAGTGATGGCAGTGTAACGAGCAGCAACACAGTTTGACGGCAGCGTAAAAGCGGGAACGCAGAGTGACAGCAGTGTAAAGAGCGGGAACGCAGGTTGACGGCAACGTAATGAGTGGGAATGTACAGTGACGGCAGCGAAAGAGCAGAAACACAGAGTGACGGCAGCGTAAAGTGTGGAGACGCAGAGTGAAAGTAGTGTAAAGAGTGGGAACACAGAGTGATGGCAGTGTAAAGAGCGGGAACACAGAGTGATGGCAGTGTAAAGGGCGGGAACGCAGAGTGATAGCAGTTTCAAGAGCGGGAATGCAGAGTGACAACAGTGTAAAGAGTGGGAACGCAGAGTGACGGCAGTGTAAAGAGTGGGAATGCAGAGTAACGGCAGCAAAAAGAGTGGGAACGCCCAGTGACGGCCTTGAAACGGGGGAACAAAGAGATTCGGTAGCTTTAAGAGCAGGAACACCACGTCACAGCAATGTTAGGAGCTGGTAAACCGAGTGACGGCAGTGTAAAGAGTGGTAGTGCAGAGTGACGACAGTGTAGAGAGTGGGAAAGCAGAGAGACGGCAGTGTAAACATTGGGAATGCAGAATCCTGACAGTATTAAGAGCGGGAAAATGAGTGACGGCAGAGTAAAGAGCAGGAACGCAGAGTGACGGCAGTGTAAAGAGCGTGAACACAGATTGACGGCAACGTAATGAGTGGGAATGTACAGTGACGGCAGCGAAAGAGGAGAAACACAGAGTGACGGCAGCGTAAAGAGTGGGAACGCAGAGTGACAGTAGTGTAAAGAGCGGGAACGCAAATTGAGGGCAGTGTGAAGAGCGGGAACACAGAGTGATGGCAGTGTAAAGAGCGGGAACACATAGTGATGGCAGTGTAAAGAGCGGGAACACAGAGTGATGGCAGTGTAAAGAGCGGGAACACAGAGTGATGGCAGTGTAAAGAGCGGGAACACAGAGTGATGGCAGTGTGAAGAGCGGGAACACAGAGTGACAGCAGCATTATGAGCAGGAACAAAGAGTGACGGTAGTGTAGAGAATGGGAAAACAGAGTGACGGCAGTGTAAAGAGCAGGAACACAGAGTGATGGCAGCATAAAGAGCAGGAACACAGGGTGACGGTAGTGTAAAGAACGGGACAGAGAGTGACGGCAGTGCAAAGTGTGGGAACGCAGGGTGACGGCAGCGTAAAGAGTGGGAATGCAGGGTGACGGCAGCATAAAGAGTGGGAATGCAGGGTGACGGCAGCGTAAAGAGAAGAAACACAGGGTGACGGCAGCATAAAGGGCGGGAACGCAGAATGACGGCAGTGTAAAGACTGGGAAAACAGAGTGACGACAGTGCAAAGAGTTTGAACGCAGGGTGATGGCAGCGTAAAGAGTGGGAACGCAGGGTGATGGCAGTGTAAAGAGAAGAAACACAGGGTGATGGCAGCATAAAGGGGGGAAGGCAGAATGACGGCAGTGTAAAGACATGGAAAACAGAGTGACGACAGTGCAATGAGTGGGATCGCAGGGTGACGGCAGTGTAAAGAGTGGGAACGCAGGGTGACGGCAGTGTAAAGAGTGAGAACGCAGGGTGACGGCAGCGTAAAGAGAAGAAACACAGAGTGACGGCAGCATTAAGGGCGGGAACGCAGAATGACGGCAGTGTAAAGACTGGGAAAACAGAGTGACGACAGTGCAAAGAGTGGGAACGCAGGGTGACGGCAGTATAAAGAGTGGGAATGCAGGGTGACGGCAGTGTAAACAATGGGAACGCAGAGTGACGGCAGTGTAAAGGGTGGGAATGCAGAGTGACGGCAGTGTAAAGAGCGGAAACATGGAGTGACGACAGCGTAAAGAGTGGGTACGCAGAGTGATGGCAGTGTAAAGAGCGGGAACGCAGAGTGATAGCAGTTTCAAGAGCGGGAATGCAGAGTGACAACAGTGTAAAGAGTGGGAACGCAGAGTGACGGCAGTGTAAAGAGTGGGAATGCAGAGTAACGGCAGCAAAAAGAGTGGGAACGCCCAGTGACGGCCTTGAAACGGGGGAACAAAGAGATTCGGTAGCTTTAAGAGCAGGAACACCACGTCACAGCAATGTTAGGAGCTGGTAAACCGAGTGACGGCAGTGTAAAGAGTGGTAGTGCAGAGTGACGACAGTGTAGAGAGTGGGAAAGCAGAGAGACGGCAGTGTAAACATTGGGAATGCAGAATCCTGACAGTATTAAGAGCGGGAAAATGAGTGACGGCAGAGTAAAGAGCAGGAACGCAGAGTGACGGCAGTGTAAAGAGCGTGAACACAGATTGACGGCAACGTAATGAGTGGGAATGTACAGTGACGGCAGCGAAAGAGGAGAAACACAGAGTGACGGCAGCGTAAAGAGTGGGAACGCAGAGTGACAGTAGTGTAAAGAGCGGGAACGCAAATTGAGGGCAGTGTGAAGAGCGGGAACACAGAGTGATGGCAGTGTAAAGAGCGGGAACACATAGTGATGGCAGTGTAAAGAGCGGGAACACAGAGTGATGGCAGTGTAAAGAGCGGGAACACAGAGTGATGGCAGTGTAAAGAGCGGGAACACAGAGTGATGGCAGTGTGAAGAGCGGGAACACAGAGTGACAGCAGCATTATGAGCAGGAACAAAGAGTGACGGTAGTGTAGAGAATGGGAAAACAGAGTGACGGCAGTGTAAAGAGCAGGAACACAGAGTGATGGCAGCATAAAGAGCAGGAACACAGGGTGACGGTAGTGTAAAGAACGGGACAGAGAGTGACGGCAGTGCAAAGTGTGGGAACGCAGGGTGACGGCAGCGTAAAGAGTGGGAATGCAGGGTGACGGCAGTGTAAAGACTGGGAAAACAGAGTGACGACAGTGCAAAGAGTTTGAACGCAGGGTGATGGCAGCGTAAAGAGTGGGAACGCAGGGTGATGGCAGTGTAAAGAGAAGAAACACAGAGTGACGGCAGCATTAAGGGCGGGAACGCAGAATGACGGCAGTGTAAAGACTGGGAAAACAGAGTGACGACAGTGCAAAGAGTGGGAACGCAGGGTGACGGCAGTATAAAGAGTGGGAATGCAGGGTGACGGCAGTGTAAACAATGGGAACGCAGAGTGACGGCAGTGTAAAGGGTGGGAATGCAGAGTGACGGCAGTGTAAAGAGCGGAAACATGGAGTGACGACAGCGTAAAGAGTGGGTACGCAGAGTGATGGCAGTGTAAAGAGCGGGAACGCAGAGTAATGGCAGTGTAAAGAGCGGGAACACAGAGTAATGGCAGTGTAAAGAGTGGGAACGCAGAGTGACGGCAGTGTAAAGAGCGGGAATAAAGAGTGACGGTAGTGTAAACAGCGGGAACGCAGAATCATGACAGTATAAAGAGCGGGAAAATGAGTGACGGCAGTGTAAAGAGTGGAAGCACCGACTGACAGCCTTGACACAGGGGGAGCAAAGAGATTCGGTAGCATTAATAGGGGGAACACCACGTCACAGCTGTGTTAGGAGCTGGTAGACTGAGTGACGGCAGTGTAAAGAGCACGAACAGAGAGTGATGGCAGCATAAAGAGCGGGAAAACAGAGTGATGGCAGTGTAAAGAGCGGGAATGCAGAGTGATGGCAGTGTAAAGAGCGGGAACGCAGAGTAATGGCAGTCTAAAGAGTGGGAATGCAGAGTGACGACAGTGTAAAGAGTGGGAATGCAGAGTGACGACAGTGTAAAGAGTGGGAATGCAGAGTGACGACAGTGTAAAGAGTGGGAATGCAGAGTGACGGCAGCGTAAACATTGGGAACGCAGAATCATGACAGTATAAAGAGCGGGAAAAATGAGTGATGGCAGTGTAAAGAGTTGAAGCACCGAGTGACAGCCTTGACACAGGGGTAGCAAAGAGATTCGGTAGCGTTAAGAGCAGGAACAACATATCACAGCAGTGTTAGGAGCTGGTAGACCGAGTGACGGCAGTGTAAAGAGCAGCAACATAGAGTGACGGCAGCATAAAGAGAAGGAACGCAGAATGACGGTAGTGTAGAGAGTGGGAAAACAGAGTGACAGCAGTGTAAAGAGTGGGAAAACATAGTGATGGCAGTGTAAAGAGCAGCAACACAGTTTGACGGCAGCGTAAAGAGAGGGAACGCGGATTAACAGCAACGTAATGAGTGGGAATGTACAGTGACGGCAGCGAAAGACCGGAAACACAGAGTGACGGCAGCGTAAAGAGCAGAAACACAGAGTGACGGCAGCGTAAAGAGTGGGAACGCAGAGTGTAAGTAGTGTAAAGAGCGGGAACGCAGAGTGAGGGCAGTGTAAAGAGTGGGAACACAGAGTGATGGCAGTGTAAAGAGTGGGAATACAGAGTGATGGCAATGTAAAGAGCGGGAACACAGAGTGATGGCAGTGTACAGAACGGGAACACAGAGTGCTGGCAGTGTAAAGGGCGGGAACGCAGAGTGATGGCAGTGTAAAGAGTGGGAATGTACAGTGACGGCAGCGAAAGAGCAGAAACACAGACTGACGGCAGCGTAAAGAGCAGAAACACAGAGTGACGGCAGCGTAAAGAGTGGGAACGCAGAGTGACAGTAGCGTAAAGAGCGCGAACGCAGATTGAGGGCAGTGTGAAGAGCGGGAACACAGAGTGATGGCAGTGTAAAGAGCGGGAACACATAGTGATGGCAGTGTAAAGAGCGGGAACACAGAATGATGACAGTGTAAAGAGCGGGAACACAGAGTGATGGTAGTGTGAAGAGCGGGAACACAGAGTGACGGCAGCATAAAGAGAAGGAACGCAGAATGACACTAGTGTAGAGAGTTGGAACACAGAGTGACAGCAGTGTAAAGAGTGGGAAAACATAGTGATGGCAGTGTAAAGAGCAGCAACACAGTTTGACGGCAGCGTAAAGAGAGGGAACGCAGAGTGACGGCAGTGTAAAGAGCGGGAACGCGGATTAACGGCAATGTAATGAGCGGGAATGTACAGTGATGGCAGCGAAAGAGCAGAAACACAGAGTGACGGCAGTTTAAAGAGCAGAAACACAGAGTGATGGCAGCGTAAAGAGCGGGAACGCTGAGTGACGGCAGTGTAAAGGGCAGGAACGCAGAGTGACGGCAGTGTAAAGAGCGGGAACACAGAGTGATGGCAGTGTAAAGAACGGGAACACAGAGTGATGGCAGTGTAAAGGGCGGGAACGCAGAGTGATGGCAGTGTAAAGGGCGGGAACGCAGAGTGATGGCAGTTTAAAGAGCGGGAATGCAGAGTGACGGCAGTGTAAAGAGTGGGAATGCAGAGTGACGGCAGTTTAAAAAGCGGGAATGCAGAGTGACGGCAGTGTAAAGAGTGGAAACGCAGAGTGACGAACTTGACACAGGGGGACAAAGAGATTTGGTAGCGTTAAGAGCAGGAACACCACGTCACAGCAGTGTAAGGAGCTGGTAGACCGAGTGACGGCAGTGTAAAAAGCAGCAACATATAGTGACGGCAGCATAAAGAGCAGGAACGCAGAATGACGGTAGTGTAGAGAGTGGGAAAACAGAGTGACAGCAGTGTAAAGAGTGGGAAAACATAGTGATGGCAGTGTAAAGAGCAGCAACACAGTTTGACGGCAGCGTAAAGAGAGGGAACGCAGAGTGACGTCAGTGTAAGGAGCGGGAACGCGGATTAACGGCAACGTAATGAGTGGGAATGTACAGTGACGGCAGCGAAAGAGCAGAAACACAGAGTGACGGCAGCATAAAGAGTGGGAACGCAGAGTGAAAGTAGTGTAAAGAGCGGGAACGCAGAGTGAGGGCAGTGTAAAGAGTGGGAACACAGAGTGATGGCAGTGTAAAGAGCGGGAACACAGAGTGATGGCAGTGTAAAGAAGGGGAACACAGAGTGATGGCAGTGTAAAGGGGAGGAATGCAGAGTGACGGCAGTGTAAAGAGTGGGAACGCAGATTGACGGCAGTTTAAAGAGTGGGAATGCAGAGTGCCGGCAGTGTAAAGAGCGGGAATGCAGAGTGACGGCAGCGAAAGAGCAGAAACACAGAGTGACGGCAGCATAAAGAGTGGGAACGCAGAGTGAAAGTAGTGTAAAGATCGGGAACGCAGAGTGAGGGCAGTGTAAAGAGTGGGAACACAGAGTGGTGGCAGTGTAAAGAGCGGGAACACAGAGTGATGGCAGTGTAAAGAAGGGGAACACAGAGTGATGGCAGTGTAAAGGGCAGGAATGCAGAGTGACGGCAGTGTAAATAGTGGGAACGCAGATTGACGGCCGTTTAAAGAGTGGGAATGCAGAGTGCCGGCAGTGTAAAGGGCGGGAATGCAGAGTGACGGCAGCATAAAGAGCGGGAATGCAGAGTGACGAACATGACACAGTGGGAACAAATAGGTTCGGTAGCGTTAAGAGCTGTTAGGAGCTGGTAAACCGAGTGACAGCAGTGTAAAGAGCAGCAACACAGAGTGATGGCAGCATAATGAGCATGAATGCAGAATGACGGCAGTGTAGAGAGTGGGAAGACAGAGTGACGGCAGTGTAAAGAGCAGAAACACAGAGTGACGGCAGCGTAAAGAGCGGGAACGCTGAGTGACGGCAGTGTAAAGGGCGGGAACGCAGAGTGACTTAGAAAAAGAGCGGGAACGCAGAGTAACTGCAGTCTAAAGAGTGGGAATGCAGAGTGACGACAGTGTAAAGAGTGGGAATGCAGAGTGACGGCAGCGTAAACATTGGGAACGCAGAAGCATGACAGTATAAAGAGCGGGAAAATGAGTGACGGCAGTGTAAAGATTGGATGCACCGAGTGACAGCCTTGAGACTGGGGGAGCAAAGAGATTCGGTAGCGTTAAGATCAGGAACTCCACGTCACAGCAGTGTTAGGAGCTGGTAGACCGAGTGACGGCAGTGTAAAGAGCAGCAACATAGAGTGACGGCAGCATAAAGAGCAGGAACGCAGAATGACGATAGTGTAAAGAGTGGGAAAACAGAGTGACGGCAGTGTAAAGAGTGGGAAAACATAGTGATGGCAGTGTAACGAGCAGCAACACAGTTTGACGGCAGCGTAAAAGCGGGAACGCAGAGTGACAGCAGTGTAAAGAGCGGGAACGCAGGTTGACGGCAACGTAATGAGTGGGAATGTACAGTGACGGCAGCGAAAGAGCAGAAACACAGAGTGACGGCAGCGTAAAGTGTGGAGACGCAGAGTGAAAGTAGTGTAAAGAGTGGGAACACAGAGTGATGGCAGTGTAAAGAGCGGGAACACAGAGTGATGGCAGTGTAAAGGGCGGGAACGCAGAGTGATAGCAGTTTCAAGAGTGGGAACGCAGAGTGACGGCAGTGTAAAGAGTGGGAACGCAGAGTGACGGCAGTGTAAAGAGTGGGAATGCAGAGTAACGGCAGCAAAAAGAGTGGGAACGCCCAGTGACGGCCTTGAAACGGGGGAACAAAGAGATTCGGTAGCTTTAAGAGCAGGAACACCACGTCACAGCAATGTTAGGAGCTGGTAAACCGAGTGACAGCAGTGTAAAGAGTGGTAGTGCAGAGTGACGACAGTGTAGAGAGTGGGAAAGCAGAGAGACGGCAGTGTAAACATTGGGAATGCAGAATCCTGACAGTATTAAGAGCGGGAAAATGAGTGACGGCAGAGTAAAGAGCAGGAACGCAGAGTGACGGCAGTGTAAAGAGCGTGAACACAGATTGACGGCAACGTAATGAGTGGGAATGTACAGTGATGGCAGCGAAAGAGGAGAAACACAGAGTGACGGCAGCGTAAAGAGTGGGAACGCAGAGTGACAGTAGTGTAAAGAGCGGGAACGCAAATTAAGGGCAGTGTGAAGAGCGGGAACACATAGTGATGGCAGTGTAAAGAGCGGGAACACATAGTGATGGAAGTGTAAAGAGCGGGAACACAGAGTGATGGCAGTGTAAAGAGCGGGAACACAGAGTGATGGCAGTGTAAAGAGCGGGAACACAGAGTGATGGCAGTGTGAAGAGCGGGAACACAGAGTGACAGCAGCATTATGAGCAGGAACAAAGAGTGACGGTAGTGTAGAGAATGGGAAAACAGAGTGACGGCAGTGTAAAGAGCAGGAACACAGAGTGATGGCAGCATAAAGAGCAGGAACACAGGGTGACGGTAGTGTAAAGAACGGGACAGAGAGTGACGGCAGTGCAAAGTGTGGGAACGCAGGGTGACGGCAGCGTAAAGAGTGGGAATGCAGGGTGACGGCAGCATAAAGAGTGGGAATGCAGGGTGACGGCAGCGTAAAGAGAAGAAACACAGGGTGACGGCAGCATAAAGGGCGGGAACACAGAATGACGGCAGTGTAAAGACTGGGAAAACAGAGTGACGACAGTGCAAAGAGTTTGAACGCAGGGGATTGGCAGCGTAAAGAGTGGGAACGCAGGGTGATGGCAGTGTAAAGAGAAGAAACACAGGGTGATGGCAGCATAAAGGGGGGAAGGCAGAATGACGGCAGTGTAAAGACATGGAAAACAGAGTGACGACAGTGCAATGAGTGGGATCGCAGGGTGACGGCAGTGTAAAGAGTGGGAACGCAGGGTGACGGCAGTGTAAAGAGTGGGAACGCAGGGTGACGGCAGCGTAAAGAGAAGAAACACAGAGTGACGGCAGCATTAAGGGCGGGAACGCAGAATGACGGCAGTGTAAAGACTGGGAAAACAGAGTGACGACAGTGCAAAGAGTGGGAACGCAGGGTGACGGCAGTATAAAGAGTGGGAATGCAGGGTGACGGCAGTGTAAACAATGGGAACGCAGAGTGACGGCAGTGTAAAGGGTGGGAATGCAGAGTGACGGCAGTGTAAAGAGCGGAAACATGGAGTGACGACAGCGTAAAGAGTGGGTACGCAGAGTGATGGCAGTGTAAAGAGTGGGAACGCAGAGTGATAGCAGTTTCAAGAGCGGGAATGCAGAGTGACAACAGTGTAAAGAGTGGGAACGCAGAGTGACGGCAGTGTAAAGAGTGGGAATGCAGAGTAACGGCAGCAAAAAGAGTGGGAACGCCCAGTGACGGCCTTGAAACGGGGGAACAAAGAGATTCGGTAGCTTTAAGAGCAGGAACACCACGTCACAGCAATGTTAGGAGCTGGTAAACCGAGTGACGGCAGTGTAAAGAGTGGTAGTGCAGAGTGACGACAGTGTAGAGAGTGGGAAAGCAGAGAGACGGCAGTGTAAACATTGGGAATGCAGAATCCTGACAGTATTAAGAGCGGGAAAATGAGTGACGGCAGAGTAAAGAGCAGGAACGCAGAGTGACGGCAGTGTAAAGAGCGTGAACACAGATTGACGGCAACGTAATGAGTGGGAATGTACAGTGACGGCAGCGAAAGAGGAGAAACACAGAGTGACGGCAGCGTAAAGAGTGGGAACGCAGAGTGACAGTAGTGTAAAGAGCGGGAACGCAAATTGAGGGCAGTGTGAAGAGCGGGAACACAGAGTGATGGCAGTGTAAAGAGCGGGAACACATAGTGATGGCAGTGTAAAGAGCGGGAACACAGAGTGATGGCAGTGTAAAGAGCGGGAACACAGAGTGATGGCAGTGTAAAGAGCGGGAACACAGAGTGATGGCAGTGTGAAGAGCGGGAACACAGAGTGACAGCAGCATTATGAGCAGGAACAAAGAGTGACGGTAGTGTAGAGAATGGGAAAACAGAGTGACGGCAGTGTAAAGAGCAGGAACACAGAGTGATGGCAGCATAAAGAGCAGGAACACAGGGTGACGGTAGTGTAAAGAACGGGACAGAGAGTGACGGCAGTGCAAAGTGTGGGAACGCAGGGTGACGGCAGCGTAAAGAGTGGGAATGCAGGGTGACGGCAGCATAAAGAGTGGGAATGCAGGGTGACGGCAGCGTAAAGAGAAGAAACACAGGGTGACGGCAGCATAAAGGGCGGGAACGCAGAATGACGGCAGTGTAAAGACTGGGAAAACAGAGTGACGACAGTGCAAAGAGTTTGAACGCAGGGTGATGGCAGCGTAAAGAGTGGGAACGCAGGGTGATGGCAGTGTAAAGAGAAGAAACACAGGGTGATGGCAGCATAAAGGGGGGAAGGCAGAATGACGGCAGTGTAAAGACATGGAAAACAGAGTGACGACAGTGCAATGAGTGGGATTGCAGGGTGACGGCAGTGTAAAGAGTGGGAACGCAGGGTGACGGCAGTGTAAACAATGGGAACGCAGAGTGACGGCAGTGTAAAGGGTGGGAATGCAGAGTGACGGCAGTGTAAAGAGCGGAAACATGGAGTGACGACAGCGTAAAGAGTGGGTACGCAGAGTGATGGCAGTGTAAAGAGCGGGAACGCAGAGTAATGGCAGTGTAAAGAGCGGGAACACAGAGTAATGGCAGTGTAAAGAGTGGGAACGCAGAGTGACGGCAGTGTAAAGAGCGGGAATAAAGAGTGACGGTAGTGTAAACAGCGGGAACGCAGAATCATGACAGTATAAAGAGCGGGAAAATGAGTGACGGCAGTGTAAAGAGTGGAAGCACCGACTGACAGCCTTGACACAGGGGGAGCAAAGAGATTCGGTAGCATTAATAGGGGGAACACCACGTCACAGCTGTGTTAGGAGCTGGTAGACTGAGTGACGGCAGTGTAAAGAGCACGAACAGAGAGTGACGGCAGCATAAAGAGCGGGAAAACAGAGTGATGGCAGTGTAAAGAGCGGGAATGCAGAGTGATGGCAGTGTAAAGAGCGGGAACGCAGAGTAACGGCAGTCTAAAGAGTGGGAATGCAGAGTGACGACAGTGTAAAGAGTGGGAATGCAGAGTGACGACAGTGTAAAGAGTGGGAATGCAGAGTGACGACAGTGTAAAGAGTGGGAATGCAGAGTGACGGCAGCGTAAACATTGGGAACGCAGAATCATGACAGTATAAAGAGCGGGAAAAATGAGTGATGGCAGTGTAAAGAGTTGAAGCACCGAGTGACAGCCTTGACACAGGGGTAGCAAAGAGATTCGGTAGCGTTAAGAGCAGGAACAACATATCACAGCAGTGTTAGGAGCTGGTAGACCGAGTGACGGCAGTGTAAAGAGCAGCAACATAGAGTGACGGCAGCATAAAGAGAAGGAACGCAGAATGACGGTAGTGTAGAGAGTGGGAAAACAGAGTGACAGCAGTGTAAAGAGTGGGAAAACATAGTGATGGCAGTGTAAAGAGCAGCAACACAGTTTGACGGCAGCGTAAAGAGAGGGAACGCGGATTAACAGCAACGTAATGAGTGGGAATGTACAGTGACGGCAGCGAAAGACCGGAAACACAGAGTGACGGCAGCGTAAAGAGCAGAAACACAGAGTGACGGCAGCGTAAAGAGTGGGAACGCAGAGTGTAAGTAGTGTAAAGAGCGGGAACGCAGAGTGAGGGCAGTGTAAAGAGTGGGAACACAGAGTGATGGCAGTGTAAAGAGTGGGAACACAGAGTGATGGCAATGTAAAGAGCGGGAACACAGAGTGATGGCAGTGTACAGAACGGGAACACAGAGTGCTGGCAGTGTAAAGGGCGGGAACGCAGAGTGATGGCAGTGTAAAGAGTGGGAATGTACAGTGACGGCAGCGAAAGAGCAGAAACACAGACTGACGGCAGCGTAAAGAGCAGAAACACAGAGTGACGGCAGCGTAAAGAGTGGGAACGCAGAGTGACAGTAGCGTAAAGAGCGCGAACGCAGATTGAGGGCAGTGTGAAGAGCGGGAACACAGAGTGATGGCAGTGTAAAGAGCGGGAACACATAGTGATGGCAGTGTAAAGAGCGGGAACACAGAATGATGACAGTGTAAAGAGCGGGAACACAGAGTGATGGTAGTGTGAAGAGCGGGAACACAGAGTGACGGCAGCATAAAGAGCAGAAGCACAGAGTGACGGCAGTGTAAAGAGTGGAAACGCAGAGTGAAAGTAGTGTAAAGAGTGGGAACACAGAGTGATGGTAGTGTGAAGAGCGGGAACACAGAGTGACGGCAGCATAAAGAGAAGGAATGCAGAATGACGGTAGTGTAGAAAGTGGGAAAACAGAGTGACAGCAGTGTAACGAGTGGGAAAACATAGTGGTGGCAGTGTAAAGAGTGGGAAAACAGAGTGATGGCAGTGTAAAGAGAGCGAAAACATAGTGATGGCAGTGTAAAGAGCAGCAACACAGTTTGATGGCAGCGGAAAGAGCGGGAATGCAGAGTGACGGCAGCGTAAAGAGCGGGAACGCTGAGTGATGGCAGTGTAAAGGGCGGGAACGCAGAGTGATGGCAGTTTACAAAGCGGGAATGCAGAGTGACGGCAGTGTAAAGAGTAGGAACGCACATTGACGGCAGTTTAAAAAGCGGGAATGCAGAGTGCCGGCAGTGTTAAGAGCGGGAATGCAGAGTGACGAACATGACACAGTGGGAACAAAGAGCTTCGGTAGCGTTAAGAGCAGGAACACCACGTCACAGCAATGTTAGGAGCTGGTAAACCGAGTGACGGCAGTGTAAAGAGCAGCAACACAGAGTGACGGCAGCATAAAGAGCATGAATGCAGAATGATGACAGTGTAGAGAGTAGGAAAACAGAGTGACGGCAGTGTAAAGAGTGGGAAAACATAGTGATGGCAGTGTAAAGAGTGGGAAAACAGAGTGATGGCAGTGTAAAGAGAGCGAAAACACAGAGATGGCAGTGTAAAGAGCAGCAACACAGTTTGATGGCAGCGGAAAGAGCGGGAATGCAGAGTGACGGCAGCGTAAAGAGTGGGAACGCAGAGTGACGGCAGTGTAAAGAGCAGAAAAACAGAGTGACGGCAGCGTAAAGAGTGGGAACGCAGAGTGACAGTAGTGTAAAGAGCGGGAACGCAGATTGACGGCAGTGTGAAGAGCGGGAACACAGAGTGATGGCAGTGTAAAGAGCGGGAACACATAGTGATGGCAGTGTAAAGAGCGGGAACACAGAGTGATGGCAGTGTAAAGAGCGGGAACACAGAGTGACGGCAGCATTATGAGCAGGAACAAAGAGTGACGGTAGTGTAGAGAATGGGAAAACAGAGTGACGGCAGTGTAAAGAGCAGGAACACAGAGTGACGGCAGCATAAAGAGCAGGAACACAGGGTGACGGTAGTGTAAAGAACGGGACAGAGAGTGACGGCAGTGCAAAGTGTGGGAACGCAGGGTGACGGCAGCGTAAAGAGTGGGAATGCAGGGTGACGGCAGCATAAAGAGTGGGAACGCAGGGTGACGGCAGCGTAAAGAGAAGAAACACAGAGTGACGGCAGCATAAAGAGCGGGAACGCAGAATGACGGCAGTGTAAAGACAGGGAAAACAGAGTGACGACAGTGCAAAGAGTTTGAACGTAGGGTGACGGCAGCGTAAAGAGTGGGAACGCAGGGTGATGGCAGTGTAAAGAGAAGAAACACAGGGTGACGGCAGCATAAAGGGCGGGAACGCAGAATGACGGCAGTGTAAAGACTGGGAAAACAGAGTGACGACAGTGCAAAGAGTGGGAACGCAGGGTGACGGCAGTATAAAGAGTGGGAACGCAGGGTGACGGCAGTGTAAAGAGTGGGAATGCAGAGTAACGGCAGTGTAAACAATGGGAACGCAGAGTGACGGCAGTGTAAAGGGTGGGAATGCAGAGTGATGCAGTGTAAAGAGCGGAAACATGGAGTGACAACAGTGTAAAGAGTGGGTACGCAGAGTGATGGCAGTGTAAAGAGCGGGAACGCAGAGTAATGGCAGTGTAAAGAGCGGGAACACAGAGTAATGGCAGTGTAAAGAGTGGGAACGCAGAGTGACGGCAATGTAAAGAGCGGGAATAAAGAGTGACGGTACTGTAAACAGCGGGAACACAGAATCATGACAGTATAAAGAGCCGGAAAATGAGTGACGGCAGTGTAAAGAGTGGAAGCACCAACTGACAGCCTTGACACAGGGGGAGCAAAGAGATTCGGTAGCGTTAATAGCGGGAACACCACATCACAGCTGTGTTAGGAGCTGGTAGACTGAGTGACGGCAGTGTAAAGAGCACGAACAGAGAGTGACGGCAGATAAAGAGCGGGAAAACAGAGTGATGGCAGTGTAAAGAGCGGGAATGCAGAGTGACGGCAGCGTAAAGAGCGGGAGTGCAGAGTGACGGCAGTGGAAGAGCGGGAACACGGAGTGATGACAGTGTAAAGAGCGGGAACACAGAGTGATGGCAGTGTAAAGAGCGGGAACGCAGAGTAACGGTAGTCTAAAGAGTGGGAATGCAGAGTGACGACAGTGTAAAGAGTGGGAATGCAGAGTGACGACAGTGTAAAGAGTGGGAATGCAGAGTGACGGCAGCGTAAACATTGGGAACGCAGAATCATGACAGTATAAAGAGCGGGAAAAATGAGTGATGGCAGTGTAAAGAGTTGAAGCACCGAGTGACAGCCTTGACACAGGGGTAGCAAAGAGATTCGGTAGCGTTAAGAGCAGGAACACCACGTCACAGCAGTGTTAGGAGCTGGTAGACCGAGTGACGGCAGTGTAAAGAGCAGCAACATAGAGTGACGGCAGCATAAAGAGAAGGAACGCAGAATGACGGTAGTGCAGAGAGTGGGAAAACAGAGTGACAGCAGTGTAAAGAGTGGGAAAACATAGTGATGGCAGTGTAAAGAGCAGCAACACAGTTTGACGGCAGCGTAAAGAGAGGGAACGCGGATTAACAGCAACGTAATGAGTGGGAATGTACAGTGACGGCAGCGAAAGACCGGAAACACAGAGTGACGGCAGCGTAAAGAGCAGAAACACAGAGTGACGGCAGCGTAAAGAGTGGGAACGCAGAGTGACAGTAGTGTAAAGAGCGGGAACGCAGATTGAGGGCAGTGTAAAGAGTGGGAACACAGAGTGATGGCAGTGTAAAGAGTGGGAACACAGAGTGATGGCAGTGTAAAGAGTGGGAACGCAGAGTGACGGCAGCGTAAAGAGTGGGAACGCAGAGTGACAGTAGTGTAAAGAGCGCGAACGCAGATTGAGGGCAGTGTGAAGAGCGGGAACACAGAGTGATGGCAGTGTAAAGAGCGGGAACACAGAGTGATGGCAGTGTAAAGAGCGGGAACACAGAGTGATGGTAGTGTGAAGAGCGGGAACACAGAGTGACGGCAGCATAAAGAGCAGGAACAAAGAATGACGGTAGTGTAGAGAATGGGAAAACAGAGTGACGGCAGCATAAAGAGCAGGAACACGGTGACGGTAGTGTAAAGAACGGGACAGAGAGTGACGGCAGTGCAAAGTGTGGGAACGCAGGGTGACGGCAGCTTAAAGAGTGGGAATGCAGGGTGACGGCAGCATAAAGAGTGGGAACGCAGGGTGACGGCAGCGTAAGAAGAAGAAACACAGAGTGACGGCAGCATAAAGGGCGGGAACGCAGAATGACGGCAGGGTAAAGACAGGGAAAACAGAGTGACGACAGTGCAAAGAGTTTGAACGCAGGGTGACGGCAGCGTAAAGAGTGGGAACGCAGGGTGACGGCAGTGAAAAGAGTGGGAACGCAGGGTGACGGCAGCGTAAAGAGAAGAAACACAGAGTGACGACAGCATTAAGGGCGGGAACGCAGAATGACGGCAGTGTAAAGACTGGGAAAACAGAGTGACGACAGTGCAAAGAGTGGGAATGCAGAGTAACGGCAGTGTAAACAATGGGAACGCAGAGTGACGGCAGCGTAAAGGGTGGGAATGCAGAGTGATGCAGTGTAAAGAGCGGAAACATGGAGTGACGACAGTGTAAAGAGTGGGTACGCAGAGTGATGGCAGTGTAAAGAGCGGGAACGCAGAGTAATGGCAGTGTAAAGAGCGGGAACACAGAGTAATGGCAGTGTAAAGAGTGGGAACGCAGAGTGACGGCAGTGTAAAGAGTGGGAATAAAGAGTGATGGTAGTGTAAACAGCGGGAAAGCAGAATCATGACAGTATAAAGAGCGGGAAAATGAGTGACGGCAGTGTAAAGAGTGGAAGCACCGAGTGACAGCCTTGACACAGGGGGAGCAAAGAGATTCGGTAGCGTTAATAGCGGGAACACCACGTCACAGCTGTGTTAGGAGCTGGTAGACTGAGTGACGGCAGTGTAAAGAGCACGAACAGAGAGTGACGGCAGCATAAAGAGCGGGAACACAGAGTGATGGCAGTGTAAAGAGCGGGAACACAGAGTGATGGCAGTGTAAAGAGCGGGAACGCAGAGTAACGGCAGTCTAAAGAGTGGGAATGCAGAGTGACGACAGTGTAAAGAGTGGGAATGCAGAGTGACGACAGTGTAAAGAGTGGGAATGCAGAGTGACGACAGTGTAAAGAGTGGGAATGCAGAGTGACGGCAGCGTAAACATTGGGAACGCAGAATCATGACAGTATAAAGAGCGGGAAAATGAGTGATGGCAGTGTAAAGAGTTGAATCACCGAGTGACAGCCTTGACACAGGGGTAGCGAAGAGATTCGGTAGCGTTAAGAGCAGGAACAACACGTCACAGCAGTGTTAGGAGCTGGTAGACCGAGTGACGGCAGTGTAAAGAGCAGCAACATAGAGTGACGGCAGCATAAAGAGAAGGAACGCAGCATGACGGTAGTGCAGAGAGTGGGAAAACAGAGTGACAGCAGTGTAAAGAGTGGGAAAACATAGTGATGGCAGTGTAAAGAGCAGCAACACAGTTTGACGGCAGTGTAAAGAGCGGGAACGCGGATTAACGGCAACGTAATAAGTGGGAATGTACAGTGACGGCAGCGAAAGACCGGAAACACAGAGTGACGGCAGCGTAAAGAGCAGAAACACAGAGTGACGGCAGCGTAAAGAGTGGGAACGCAGAGTGACAGTAGTGTAAGGAGCGGGAACGCAGAGTGATGGCAGTGTAAAGGGCGGGAATGCAGAGTGATGGCAGTGTAAAGAACGGGAACACAGAGTGATGGCAATGTAAAGGGCGGGAACGCAGAGTGATGGCAATTTACAGAGCGGGAATGCAGAGTGACGGCAGTGTAAAGAGTGGCAACGCAGAGTGACGGCAGTTTAAAAAGCGGGAATGCAGAGTGCCGGCAGTGTAAAGAGCGGGTATGCAGAGTGACGGCAGCATAAAGAGCGGGAATGCAGAGTGACGAACATGACACAGTGGGAACAAAGAGTTTCGGTAGCGTTAAGAGCAGGAACACCACGTCACAGCAATGTTAGGAGCTGGTAAACCGAGTGACGGCAGTGTAAAGAGCAGCAACACAGAGTGACGGCAGAATAAAGAGCATGAATGCAGAATGATGGCAGTGTAGAGAGTAGGAAAACAGAGTGACGGCAGTGTAAAGAGTGGGAAAACATAGTGATGGCAGAGTAAAGAGTGGGAAAACAGAGTGATGGCAGTGTAAAGAGAGCGAGAACATAGTGATGGCAGTGTAAAGAGCAGAAACACAGTTTGATGGCAGCGTAAAGAGCGGGAATGCAGAGTGACGGCAGCGTAAAGAGCGGGAACGCAGAGTGACGGCAGTGTAAAGAGCAGAAACACAGAGTGACGGCAGCGTAAAGAGCGGGAACGCTGAGTGACGGCAGTGTAAAGGGCGGGAATGCAGAGTGACGGCAGTGTAAAGAGCGGGAACGCAGAGTAACGGCAGTCTAAAGAGTGGGAATGCAGAGTGACGACAGTGTAAAGAGTGGGAATGCAGAGTGACGGCAGCGTAAACATTGGGAACGCAGAATCATGACAGTATAAAGAGCGGGAAAATGAGTGATGGCAGTGTAAAGAGTGGATGCACCGAGTGACAGCCTTGAGACTGGGGGAGAAAAGAGATTCGGAAGCGTTAAGATCAGGAACACCATTTCACAGCAGTGTTAGGAGCTGGTAGACCGAGTGACGGCAGTGTAAAGAGCAGCAACATAGAGTGACGGCAGCATAAAGAGCAGGAACGCAGAATGACGGTAGTGTAGAGAGTGGGAAAAGAGAGTGACGGCAGTATAAAGAGTGGGAAAACATAGTGATGGCAGTGTAAAGAGCAGCAACACAGTTTGACGGCAGCGTAAAAGCGGGAACACAGAGTGACAGCAGTGAAAAGAGCGGGAACGCAGATTGACGGCAACGTAATGAGTGGGAATGTACAGTGACGGCAGCGAAAGAGCAGAAACACAGAGTGACGGCAGCGTAAAGAGCAGAAGCACAGAGTGACGGCAGTGGAAACGCAGAGTGAAAGTAGTGTAAAGAGTGGGAACACAGAGTGATGGCAATGTAAAGAGTGGGAACACAGAGTGACGGCAGCGTAAAGAGCAGAAACACAGAGTGACGGTAGCGTAAAGAGTGGAAACGCAGAGTGAAAGTAGTGTAAAGAGTGGGAACACAGAGTGATGGCAGTGTAAAGGGCGGGAACGCAGAGTGATGGCAGTTTCAAGCGCGGGAATGCAGAGTGACAACAGTGTAAAGAGTGGGAACGCAGAGTGAGGGCAGTGTAAAGAGTGGGAACACAGAGTGATGGCAGTGTAAAGAGTGGGAACACAGAGTGATGGCAGTGTAAAGAGCGGGAACACAGAGTGATGGCAGTGTAAAGAACGGGAACACAGAGTGATGGCAGTGTAAAGAGTGGGAACACAGAGTGATGGCAGTGTAAAGAGCGGGAACACAGAGTGATGGCAGTGTAAAGAACGGGAACACAGAGTGATGGCAGTGTAAAGGGCGGGAACGCAGGGTGATGGCAGTGTAAAGAGAAGAAACACAGGGTGACGGCAGCATAAAGGGCGGGAACGCAGAATGACGACAGTGTAAAGACTGGGAAAACAGAGTGACGACAGTGCAAAGAGTGGGAACGCAGGGTGACGGCAGTATAAAGAGTGGGAACGCAGGGTGACGGCAGTGTAAAGAGTGGGAATGCAGAGTAACGGCAGTGTAAACAATGGGAACGCAGAGTGACGGCAGTGTAAAGGGTGGGAATGCAGAGTGATGCAGTGTAAAGAGCGGAAACATGGAGTGACAACAGTGTAAAGAGTGGGTACGCAGAGTGATGGCAGTGTAAAGAGCGGGAACACAGAGTAATGGCAGTGTAAAGAGTGGGAACGCAGAGTGACGGCAATGTAAAGAGCGGGAATAAAGAGTGACGGTACTGTAAACAGCGGGAACGCAGAATCATGACAGTATAAAGAGCGGGAAAATGAGTGACGGCAGTGTAAAGAGTGGAAGCACCAACTGACAGCCTTGACACGGGGAGCAAAGAGATTCGGTAGCGTTAATAGCGGGAACACCACGTCACAGCTGTGTTAGGAGCTGGTAGACTGAGTGACGGCAGTGTAAAGAGCACGAACAGAGAGTGACGGCAGATAAAGAGCGGGAAAACAGAGTGATGGCAGTGTAAAGAGCGGGAATGCAGAGTGACGGCAGCGTAAAGAGCGGGAACACAGAGTGACGGCAGTGGAAGAGCGGGAACACGGAGTGATGACAGTGTAAAGAGCGGGAACACAGAGTGATGGCAGTGTAAAGAGCGGGAACGCAGAGTAACGGCAGTCTAAAGAGTGGGAATGCAGAGTGACGACAGTGTAAAGAGTGGGAATGCAGAGTGACGACAGTGTAAAGAGTGGGAATGCAGAGTGACGGCAGCGTAAACATTGGGAACGCAGAATCATGACAGTATAAAGAGCGGGAAAAATGAGTGATGGCAGTGTAAAGAGTTGAAGCACCGAGTGACAGCCTTGACACAGGGGTAGCAAAGAGATTCGGTAGCGTTAAGAGCAGGAACACCACGTCACAGCAGTGTTAGGAGCTGGTAGACCGAGTGACGGCAGTGTAAAGAGCAGCAACATAGAGTGACGGCAGCATAAAGAGAAGGAACGCAGAATGACGGTAGTGTAGAGAGTGGGAAAACAGAGTGACAGCAGTGTAAAGAGTGGGAAAACATAGTGATGGCAGTGTAAAGAGCAGCAACACAGTTTGACGGCAGCGTAAAGAGAGGGAACGCGGATTAACAGCAACGTAATGAGTGGGAATGTACAGTGACGGCAGCGAAAGCCCGGAAACACAGAGTGACGGCAGCGTAAAGAGCAGAAACACAGAGTGACGGCAGCGTAAAGAGTGGGAACGCAGAGTGACAGTAGTGTAAAGAGCGGGAACGCAGAGTGAGGGCAGTGTAAAGAGTGGGAACGCAGAGTGATGGCAGTGTAAAGAGTGGGAACACAGAGTGATGGCAGTGTAAAGAGTGGGAACGCAGAGTGACGGCAGCGTAAAGAGTGGGAACGCAGAGTGACAGTAGTGTAAAGAGCGCGAACGCAGATTGAGGGCAGTGTGAAGAGCGGGAACACAGAGTGATGGCAGTGTAAAGAGCGGGAACACATAGTGATGGCAGTGTAAAGAGCGGGAACACAGAGTGATGGCAGTGTAAAGAGCGGGAACACAGAGTGATGGTAGTGTGAAGAGCGGGAACACAGAGTGACGGCAGCATAAAGAGCAGGAACAAAGAATGACGGTAGTGTAGAGAATGGGAAAACAGAGTGATGGCAGCATAAAGAGCAGGAACACAGGGTGACGGTAGTGTAAAGAATGGGACAGAGAGTGACGGCAGTGCAAAGTGTGGGAACGCAGGGTGATGGCAGCTTAAAGAGTGGGAATGCAGGGTGACGGCAGCATAAAGAGTGGGAACGCAGGGTGACGGCAGCGTAAGGAGAAGAAACACAGAGTGACGGCAGCATAAAGGGCGGGAACGCAGAATGACGGCAGGGTAAAGACAGGGAAAACAGAGTGATGACAGTGCAAAGAGTTTGAACGCAGGGTGACGGCAGCGTAAAGAGTGGGAACGCAGGGTGACGGCAGTGAAAAGAGTGGGAACGCAGGGTGACGACAGCGTAAAGAGAAGAAACACAGAGTGACGGCAGCATTAAGGGCGGGAACGCAGAATGACGGCAGTGTAAAGACTGGGAAAACAGAGTGACGACAGTGCAAAGAGTGGGAATGCAGAGTAACGGCAGTGTAAACAATGGGAACGCAGAGTGACGGCAGCGTAAAGGGTGGGAATGCAGAGTGATGCAGTGTAAAGAGCGGAAACATGGAGTGACGACAGTGTAAAGAGTGGGTACGCAGAGTGATGGCAGTGTAAAGAGCGGGAACGCAGAGTAATGGCAGTGTAAAGAGCGGGAACACAGAGTAATGGCAGTGTAAAGAGTGGGAACGCAGAGTGACGGCAGTGTAAAGAGTGGGAATAAAGAGTGATGGTAGTGTAAACAGCGGGAACGCAGAATCATGACAGTATAAAGAGCGGGAAAATGAGTGACGGCAGTGTAAAGAGTGGAAGCACCGAGTGACAGCCTTGACACAGGGGGAGCAAAGAGATTCGGTAGCGTTAATAGCGGGAACACCACGTCACAGCTGTGTTAGGAGCTGGTAGACTGAGTGACGGCAGTGTAAAGAGCACGAACAGAGAGTGACGGCAGCATAAAGAGCGGGAAAACAGAGTGATGGCAGTGTAAAGAGCGGGAACACAGAGTGATGGCAGTGTAAAGAGCGGGAACGCAGAGTAACGGCAGTCTAAAGAGTGGGAATGCAGAGTGACGACAGTGTAAAGAGTGGGAATGCAGAGTGACGACAGTGTAAAGAGTGGGAATGCAGAGTGACGACAGTGTAAAGAGTGGGAATGCAGAGTGACGGCAGCGTAAACATTGGGAACGCAGAATCATGACAGTATAAAGAGCGGGAAAATGAGTGATGGCAGTGTAAAGAGTTGAATCACCGAGTGACAGCCTTGACACAGGGGTAGCGAAGAGATTCGGTAGCGTTAAGAGCAGGAACAACACGTCACAGCAGTATTAGGAGCTGGTAGACCGAGTGACGGCAGTGTAAAGAGCAGCAACATAGAGTGACGGCAGCATAAAGAGAAGGAACGCAGAATGACGGTAGTGCAGAGAGTGGGAAAACAGAGTGACAGCAGTGTAAAGAGTGGGAAAACATAGTGATGGCAGTGTAAAGAGCAGCAACACAGTTTGACGGCAGTGTAAAGAGCGGGAACGCGGATTAACGGCAACGTAATAAGTGGGAATGTACAGTGACGGCAGCGAAAGACCGGAAACACAGAGTGACGGCAGCGTAAAGAGCAGAAACACAGAGTGACGGCAGCGTAAAGAGTGGGAACGCAGAGTGACAGTAGTGTAAGGAGCGGGAACGCAGAGTGAGGGCAGTGTAAAGAGTGGGAACACAGAGTGATGGCAGTGTAAAGAGTGGGAACACAGAGTGATGGCAGTGTAAAGGGCGGGAATGCAGAGTGATGGCAGTGTAAAGAACGGGAACACAGAGTGATGGCAATGTAAAGGGCGGGAACGCAGAGTGATGGCAATTTACAGAGCGGGAATGCAGAGTGACGGCAGTGTAAAGAGTGGGAACGCAGATTGACGGCAGTTTAAAAAGCGGGAATGCAGAGTGCCGGCAGTGTAAAGAGCGGGTATGCAGAGTGACGGCAGCATAAAGAGCGGGAATGCAGAGTGACGAACATGACACAGTGGGAACAAAGAGTTTCGGTAGCGTTAAGAGCAGGAACACCACGTCACAGCAATGTTAGGAGCTGGTAAACCGAGTGACGGCAGTGTAAAGAGCAGCAACACAGAGTGACGGCAGAATAAAGAGCATGAATGCAGAATGATGGCAGTGTAGAGAGTAGGAAAACAGAGTGACGGCAGTGTAAAGAGTGGGAAAACATAGTGATGGCAGAGTAAAGAGTGGGAAAACAGAGTGATGGCAGTGTAAAGAGAGCGAGAACATAGTGATGGCAGTGTAAAGAGCAGAAACACAGTTTGATGGCAGCGGAAAGAGCGGGAATGCAGAGTGACGGCAGCGTAAAGAGCGGGAATGCAGAGTGACGGCAGTGTAAAGAGCAGAAACACAGAGTGACGGCAGCATAAAGAGCGGGAACGCTGAGTGACGGCAGTGTAAAGGGCGGGAATGCAGAGTGACGGCAGTCTAAAGAGTGGGAATGTAGAGTGACGACAGTGTAAAGAGTGGGAATGCAGAGTGACGGCAGCGTAAACATTGGGAACGCAGAATCATGACAGTATAAAGAGCGGGAAAATGAGTGATGGCAGTGTAAAGAGTGGATGCACCGAGTGACAGCCTTGAGACTGGGGGAGAAAAGAGATTCGGAAGCGTTAAGATCAGGAACACCATTTCACAGCAGTGTTAGGAGCTGGTAGACCGAGTGACGGCAGTGTAAAGAGCAGCAACATAGAGTGACGGCAGCATAAAGAGCAGGAACGCAGAATGACGGTAGTGTAGAGAGTGGGAAAAGAGAGTGACGGCAGTATAAAGAGTGGGAAAACATAGTGATGGCAGTGTAAAGAGCAGCAACACAGTTTGACGGCAGCGTAAAAGCGGGAACACAGAGTGACAGCAGTGAAAAGAGCGGGAACGCAGATTGACGGCAACGTAATGAGTGGGAATGTACAGTGACGGCAGCGAAAGAGCAGAAACACAGAGTGACGGCAGCGTAAAGAGCAGAAGCACAGAGTGACGGCAGCGTAAAGAGTGGAAACGCAGAGTGAAAGTAGTGTAAAGAGTGGGAACACAGAGTGATGGCAATGTAAAGAGTGGGAACACAGAGTGACGGCAGCGTAAAGAGCAGAAACACAGAGTGACGGTAGCGTAAAGAGTGGAAACGCAGAGTGAAAGTAGTGTAAAGAGTGGGAACACAGAGTGATGGCAGTGTAAAGGGCGGGAACGCAGAGTGATGGCAGTTTCAAGCGCGGGAATGCAGAGTGACAACAGTGTAAAGAGTGGGAACGCAGAGTGAGGGCAGTGTAAAGAGTGGGAACACAGAGTGATGGCAGTGTAAAGAGTGGGAACACAGAGTGATGGCAGTGTAAAGAGCGGGAACACAGAGTGATGGCAGTGTAAAGAACGGGAACACAGAGTGATGGCAGTGTAAAGGGCGGGAACGCAGAGTGATGGCAGTGTAAAGAGCAGCAACATAGTTTGACGGCAGCGTAAAAGCGGGAACGCAGAGTGACAGCAGCGTAAAGAGCAGGAACGCAGATTGACGGCAATGTAATGAGTGGGAATGTACAGTGACGGCAGCGAAAGAGCAGAAACACAGAGTGACGGCAGAGTAAAGAGCAGAAACACAGAGTGACGGCAGCGTAAATAGTGGAAACGCAGAATTAAAGTAGTGTAAAGAGTGGGAACACGGATTGATGGCAGTGTAAAGAGCGGGAACACAGAGTGATGACAGTGTAAAGAACGGGAATGCAGAGTGACAACAGTGTAAAGAGTGGGAACGCAGAGTGACGGCAGTTTGAAGAGCGGGAATGCAGAGTGACGGCAGTGTAAAGAGTGGGAATGCAGAGTAACAGCAGCATAAAGAGTGGGAACGCCCAGTGACGGCCTTGAAACAGGGGGAACAAAGAGATTCGGTAGCGTTAAGAGCAGGAACACCACGTCACAGCAATGTTAGGAGCTGCTAAACCAAGTGACGGCAGTGTAAAGAGCAGAAACACAGAGTGACGGCAGCGTAAAGAGTGGAAACGCAGAGTGAAAGTAGTGTAAAGTGTGGGAACACAGAGTGATGGCAGTGTAAAGAGCAGAAACACAGAGTGACGGCAGCGTAAATAGTGGAAACGCAGAGTGAAAGTAGTGTAAAGAGTGGGAACACAGAGTGATGGCATTGTAAAGAGTGGGAACACAGAGTGATGGCAGTGTAAAGGGCGGGAACGCAGACTGATGGCAGTTTGAAGAGCGGGAATGCAGAGTGACAACAGTGTAAAGAGTGGGAACGCAGAGTGAGGGCAGTGTAAAGAGTGGGAACACAGAGTGATGGCAGTGTAAAGAGCGGGAACACAGAGTGATGGCAGTGTAAAGAACGGGAACACAGAGTGATTGCAGTGTAAAGGGCGGGAACGCAGAGTGATGACAGTTTACAGAGCGGGAATGCAGAGTGAAGGCAGTGTAAAGAGTGGGAACGCAGATTGACGGCAGTTTAAAAAGCGGGAATGCAGAGTGCCGGCAGTGTAAAGAGCGGGAATGCAGAGTGACGGCAGCATAAAGAGCGGAAATGCAGAGTGACGAAGATGACACAGTGGGAACAAAGAGTTTCGGTAGCGTTAAGAGCAGGAACACCACATCACAGCAATGTTAGGAGCTGGTAAACCGAGTGACGGCAGTGTAAAGAGCAGCAACACAGAGTGACGGCAGCATAAAGAGCATGAATGCAGAATGGTGACAATGTAGAGAGTGGGAAAACAGAGTGACGGCAATGTAAAGAGTGGGAAAACGTAGTGATAGCAGTGTAAAGAGCAGCAGCACAGTTTGACGGCAGCGTAAAAGCGGGAACGCAGAGTGATAGTGCAAAGAGCGGGAACGCAGATTGACGGCAACGTAATGAGTGGGAATGTACAGTGACGGCAGCGAAAGAGCAGAAACACAGAGTGACGGCAGCGTAAAGAGCAGAAACACAGAGTGACGGCAGCATAAATAGTGGAAACGCAGAATTAAAGTAGTGTAAAGAGTGGGAACACAGATTGATGGCAGTGTAAAGAGCGGTAACACAGAGTGATGGCAGTGTAAAGAACGGGAATGCAGAGTGACAACAGTGTAAAGAGTGGGAACGCAGGGTGACGGCAGTTTGAAGAGCGGGAATGCAGAGTGACGGCATTGTAAAGAGTGGGAATGCAGAGTAACGGCAGCATAAAGAGTGGGAACGCCCAGTGACGGCCTTGAAACAGGGGGAACAAAGAGATTCGGTAGCGTTAAGAGCAGGAACACCACGTCACAGCAATGTTAGGAGCTGCTAAACTGCAGAGTGACGGCAGTGTAAAGAGCAGAAACACAGAGTGACAACAGTGTAAAGAGCTGAAAACGCAGATTGACGGCAACGTATGGAGTGGGAATGTACAGTGACAGCAGCGAAAGAGCAGAAACACAGAGTGACAGCTGCGTAAAGAGCAGAAACACAGAGTGACGGCAGCGTAAAGAGTGGAAACGCAGAGTGAAAGTAGTGTAAAGAGTGGGAACACAGAGTGACGGCAGCGTAAAGAGCAGAAACACAGAGTGACGGCAGCGTAAACAGTGGAAATGCAGAGTGAAAGTAGTGTAAAGAGTTGGAACACAGAGTGATGGCAGTGTAAAGAGAGGGAACACAGAGTGATGGCAGTGTAAAGGGCGGGAACGCAGAGTGATGGCAGTTTGAAGAGCGGGAATGCAGAGTGACAACAGTGTAAAGAGTGGGAACGCAGAGTGAGGGCAGTGTAAAGAGTGGGAACACAGAGTGATGGCAGTGTAAAGCGCGGGAACACAGAGTGATGGCAGTGTAAAGAGCGGGAACACAGAGTGATGGCATTGTAAAGAATGGGAACACAGAGTGATGGCAATGTAAAGGGCGGGAAAACATAGTGATGGCAGTGTAAAGAGTGGGAACGCAGAGTGACGGCAGTGAAAAGAACGGGAACACAGAGTGATGGCAATGTAAAGGGCGGGAACGCAGAGTGATGGCAATTTACAGAGCGGGAATGCAGAGTGACGGCAGTGTAAAGAGTGGGAACGCAGATTGACGGCAGTTTAAAAAGAGGGAATGCAGAGTGCCGGCAGTGTAAAGAGCGGGTATGCAGAGTGACGGCAGCATAAAGAGTGGGAATGCAGAGTGACGAACATGACACAGTGGGAACAAAGAGTTTCGGTAGCGTTAAGAGCAGGAACACCACGTCACAGCAATGTTAGGAGCTGGTAAACCGAGTGACGGCAGTGTAAAGAGCAGCAACACAGAGTGACGGCAGAATAAAGAGCATGAATGCAGAATGATGGCAGTGTAGAGAGTAGGAAAACAGAGTGACGGCAGTGTAAAGAGTGGGAAAACATAGTGATGGCAGTGTAAAGAGTGGGAAAACAGAGTGATGGCAGTGTAAAGAGAGCGAGAACATAGTGATGGCAGTGTAAAGAGCAGAAACACAGTTTGATGGCAGCGGAAAGAGCGGGAATACAGAGTGACGGCAGCGTAAAGAGCGGGAACGCAGAGTGACGGCAGTGTAAAGAGCAGAAACACAGAGTGACGGCAGCGTAAAGAGCGGGAACGCTGAGTGACGGCAGTGTAAAGGGCGGGAATGCAGAGTGACGGCAGTGTAAAGAGCGGGAACGCAGAGTAACGGCAGTCTAAAGAGTGGGAATGCAGAGTGACGACAGTGTAAAGAGTGGGAATGCAGAGTGACGGCAGCGTAAACATTGGGAACGCAGAATCATGACAGTATAAAGAGCGGGAAAATGAGTGATGGCAGTGTAAAGAGTGGATGCACCGAGTGACAGCCTTGAGACTGGGGGAGAAAAGAGATTCGGAAGCGTTAAGATCAGGAACACCATTTCACAGCAGTGTTAGGAGCTGGTAGACCGAGTGACGGCAGTGTAAAGAGCAGCAACATAGAGTGACGGCAGCATAAAGAGCAGGAACGCAGAATGACGGTAGTGTAGAGAGTGGGAAAAGAGAGTGACGGCAGTATAAAGAGTGGGAAAACATAGTGATGGCAGTGTAAAGAGCAGAAACACAGTTTGACGGCAGCATAAAGAGCGGGAATGCAGAATGGTGGCAGTGTAGAGAGTAGGAAAACAGAGTGACGGCAGTGTAAAGAGTGGGAAAACATAGTGATGGCAGTGTAAAGAGTGGGAAAACAGAGTGATGGCAGTGTAAAGAGAGCGAAAACATAGTGATGGCAGTGTAAAAAGAAGCAACACAGTTTGATGGCAGTGGAAAGAGCGGGAATGCAGAGTGACGGCAGCGTAAAGAGCGGGAACGCAGAGTGACGGCAGTGTAAAGAGCAGAAACACAGAGTGACGGTAGCGTAAAGAGCGGGAACGCTGAGTGACGGCAGTGTGAAGGGCGGGAACGCACAGTGACGGCAGTGTAAAGAGCGGGAACGCAGAGTAACGGCAGTCTAAAGAGTGGGAATGCAGAGTGACGACAGTGTAAAGAGTTGGAATGCAGCGTGACGGCAGCGTAAACATTGGGAACACAGAATCATGACAGTATAAAGAGCGGGAAAATCAGTGATGGCAGTGTAAAGAGCGGATGCACCGAGTGACAGCCTTGAGACTGGGGGAGAAAAGAGATTCGGTAGCGTTAAGATCAGGAACACCACTTCACAGCAGTGTTAGGAGCTGGTAGACCGAGTGATGGCAGTGTAAAGAGCAGCAACATAGAGTGACGGCAGCATAAAGAGCAGGAACACAGAATGACGGTAGTGTAGAGAGTGGGAAAACAGAGTGACGGCAGTGTAAAGAGTGGGAAAACATAGTGATGGCAGTGTAAAGAGCAGCAACACAGTTTGACGGCAGCGTAAAAGCGGGAACGCAGAGTGACAGCAGTGTAAAGAGCGGGAACGCAGATTGACGGCAACGTAATGAGTGGGAATGTACAGTGACGGCAGCGAAAGAGCAGAAACACAGAGTGACGGCAGCGTAACGAGCAGAAACACAGAGTGACGGCAGCGTAAATAGTGGAAACGCAGAATTAAAGTAGTGTAAAGAGTGGGAACACAGATTGATGGCAGTGTAAAGAGCGGGAACACAGAGTTATGGCAGTGTAAAGAACGGGAATGCAGAGTGACAACAGTGTAAAGAGTGGGAACGCAGAGTGACGGCAGTTTGAAGAGCGGGAATGCAGAGTGATGGCAGTGTAAAGAGTGGGAATGCAGAGTAACGGCAGCATAAAGAGTGGGAACGCCCAGTGACGGCCTTGAAACAGGGGGAACAAAGAGATTCGGTAGCGTTAAGAGCAGGAACACCACGTCACAGCAATGTTAGGAGCTGCTAAACCGAGTGACGGCAGTGTAAAGAGCAGAAACACAGAGTGACAGCAGTGTAAAGAGCAGAAAACGCAGATTGACGGCAACGTAATGAGTGGGAATGTACAGTGACGGCAGCGAAAGAGCAGAAACACAGTGACGGCAGCGTAAAGAGTGGAAACGCAGAGTGAAAGTAGTGTAAAGTGTGGGAACACAGGGTGATGGCAGTGTAAAGAGTGGGAACACAGAGTGACGGCACCGTAAAGAGCAGAAACACAGAGTGACGGCAGCGTAAATAGTGGAAATGCAGAGTGAAAGTAGTGTAAAGAGTGGGAACACAGAGTGATGGCAGTGTAAAGAGTGGGAACACAGAGTGATGGCAGTGTAAAGGGCGGGAAAGCAAAGTGATGGCAGTTTGAAGAGCGGGAATGCAGAGTGACAACAGTGTAAAGAGTGGGAACGCAGAGTGAGGGCAGTGTAAAGAGTGGGAACACAGAGTGATGGCAGTGTAAAGAGCGGGAACACAGAGTGATGGCAGTGTAAAGAGCGGGAACACAGAGTGATGGCAGTGTAAAGAACGGGAACAGAGAGTGATGGCAGTGTAAAGAGCAGCAACACAGAGTGACGGCAGCATAAAGAGCATGAATGCAGAATGATGGCAGTGTAGAGAGTAGGAAAACTGAGTGACGGCAGTGTAAAGAGTGGGAAAACATAGTGATGGCAGTGTAAAGAGTGGGAAAACAGAGTGATGTCAGTGTAAAGAGAGCGAAAACATAGTGATGGCAGTGTAAAAAGCAGCAACACAGTTTGATGGCAGCCTAAAGAGCAGGAATGCAGAGTGACGGCAGCGTAAAGAGCGGGAACGCAGAGTGATGGCAGTGTAAAGAGCAGAAACACAGAGTGACGGCAGCGTAAAGAGGGGGAACGCTGAGAGACGGCAGTGTAAAGGGCGGGAACGCAGAATGACGGCAGTGTAAAGAGCGGGAATGCAGAGTAACGACCGTCTAAAGAGTGGGAATGCAGAGTGACGACAGTGTAAAGAGTGGGAATGCAGAGTGACGGCAGCGTAAACATTGGGAACGCAGAATCATGACAGTATAAAGAGCGGGAAAATGAGTGATGGCAGTGTAAAGAGTTGAAGCACCGAGTGACAGCCTTGACACAGGGGTAGCAAAGAGATTCGGTAGCGTTAAGATCAGGAACACCACTTCACAGCAGTGTTAGGAGCTGGTAGACCAAGTGACGGCAGTGTAAAGAGCAGCAACATAGAGTGACGGCAGCATACAGAGCAGGAACGCAGAATGACGGTAGTGTAGAGAGTGGGAAAACAGAGTGACGGCAGTGTAAAGAGTGGGAAAACATAGTGATGGCAGTGTAAAGAGCAGAAACACAGAGTGACGGCAGCGTAAAGAGCGGGAACGCAGAGTGACGGCAGTGTAAAGAGCAGAAACACAGAGTGACGGCAGCATGAAGAGCATGAATGCTGAATGATGGCAGTTTAGAGAGTAGGAAAACTGAGTGACGGCAGTGTAAAGAGTGGGAAAACGTAGTGATGGCAGTGTAAAGAGCAGCAACACAGTTTGATGGCAGCGGAAAGAGCGGGAATGCAGAGTGACGGCAGCGTAAAGAGCGGGAACACAGAGTGACGGCAGTGTAAAGAGCAGAAACACAGAGTGACGGCAGAGTAAAGAGAGGGAATGCTGAGTGACGGCAGTGTAAAGAGTGGGAACGCAGGGTGACGGCAGTGTAAAGAGTGGGAACGCAGGGTGACGGCAGTGTAAAGAGTGGGAACGCAGAGTAACGGCAGTGTAGTAAAGAATGGGAAAACAGAGTGACGGCAGTGTAAAGAGTGGGAACACAGAGTGATGCTCTATAAAGAGCGGAAACAAAGAGTGATGACAGTGTAAAGAGCGAGAACACAGAGTAATGGCAGTGGAAGAGCGGGTACGCAGAATGATGGCAGTGTAAAGAGTTGGAAAACAGAGTGACGGCAGTGTAAAGAATTGGAAAACAGAGTGACAGCAGTGGAAAGAGCAGGAACGCAGGGTGATGGCAGCGTAAAGAGCAGGAACGCTGAATGACGGCAGTGTAAAGAGTAAGAAAACAGAGTGACAGCAGTGTAAAGAGTAGGATAACAAAGTGACGGCAGCGTAAAGAGTGGAAGCACCGAGTGACAGCCTTCACATAGGAGGAGCAAAGAGATTCGGTAGTGTAAAGAGCGGGAACACCACATCACAGCAACGTTAGGAGCTGGTAGACCGAGTGACGGCAGAGTAAAGAGCAGGAACACAGAGTGACGGCAGCATAAAGAGCAGGAAAACAGAGTGATGGCAGTGTAGAGCGTGGGAAAACAGAGAGACGGTAGTGTAAAGAGTGGGAACACAGAGTGACAGCAGCGTAAAGAACGGGAACACAGAGTGATGGCAGTGTAAAGGGTGGTAACAAAGAGTGATGGCAGTGTAAAGAGTGGGAACAAAGAGTGATGGCAGCGTAAAGAGCAAAAACGCAGAGTGATGGCAGTGTAAAGAGCAGAAACAAAGAGTGATGACAGTGTAAAGAGCGGGAACACAGAGTAATGGCAGTGGAAGAGCGGGTACGCAGAATGATGGCAGTGTAAAGAGTTGGAAAACAGAGTGACGGCAGTGTAAAGAATTGGAAAACAGAGTGACAGCAGTGGAAAGAGCAGGAACGCAGGGTGATGGCAGCGTAAAGAGCAGGAACGCTGAATGACGGCAGTGTAAAGAGTAAGAAAACAGAGTGACATCAGTGTAAAGAGTAGGATAACAAAGTGACGGCAGCGTAAAGAGTGGAAGCACCGAGTGACAGCCTTCACATAGGAGGAGCAAAGAGATTCGGTAGTGTAAAGAGCGGGAACACCACATCACAGCAACGTTAGGAGCTGGTAGACCGAGTGACGGCAGAGTAAAGAGCAGGAACACAGAGTGACGGCAGCATAAAGAGCAGGAAAACAGAGTGATGGCAGTGTAGAGCGTGGGAAAACAGAGAGACGGTAGTGTAAAGAGTGGGAACACAGAGTGACAGCAGCGTAAAGAACGGGAACACAGAGTGATGGCAGTGTAAAGAGTGGTAACAAAGAGTGATGGCAGTGTAAAGAGTGGGAACAAAGAGTGATGGCAGCGTAAAGAGCAAAAACGCAGAGTGATGGCAGTGTAAAGAGCAGAAACACAGAGTGATGGCAGTGTAAAGAGTGGGAACACAGAGTGATCGCAATGTAAAGAGTGGGAACAAAGAGTGATGGCAGTGTAAAGAGTGGGAACAAAGTGTGACGGCAGCGTAAAGAGCAGAAAGACAGAGTGATGGCAGTGTAAAGAGCAGAAACACAGATTGACAGCAGTGTAAAGAGTGGGAACACAGAGTGATGGCAGTTTAAAGAGTGGGAACAGAGAGTGATGGCAGTGTAAAGAGTGGGAACAAAGTGTGATGGCAGCATAAAGAGCAGAAAGACAGAGTGATGGCAGTGTAAAGATCAGAAACACAGAGTGATGGCAGTGTAAAGAGCAGAAACACAGAGTGACGGCAGTGTAAAGAGTGGGAAGGCAGAGTGACAGCAGTGTAAAGAGCGGGAACGCAGAGTGACAGCAGTGTAAAGAGCGAGAACGCAGAGTGATGGCAGTATAAAGAGCAGAAACACAGCGTGACGGCAGTGAGAAGAGCGGGAAAACAGAGTGACGGCAGTGTAAAGAGTGGGAACGCAGAGTGACGTTAGCGTAAAGAGCAGGAACACTGAATGACGGCAATGTAAAGAGCGGGAATGCAGAGTGACGGCAGCATAAAGAGCGGGAACAGAGTGACGGTAGTGTAAAGAGCAGGAACGCAGAGTGACAGCAGTGTAAAGAACGGGAACGGAGAGTGCCAGCAGTGTAAAGAGAGGGAACGCAGGGTGATGGCGGTGTAAAGAGTGGGAACGTAGATTAACGGCAGTGTAAAGAATGGGAACGCAGAGTTATGGCAATGTAAAGAGCAGGAACACAGAGTGACGGTAGTGTAAAGAGCAGGAACGCAGAGTGACAGCAGTGTAAAGAGTGGGAATGCAGAGTGACAGCAGTGTAAAGAGCAGGAACGCAGAGTAATGGCAGTGTAAAGAGTGGGAACAAAGAGTGACGGTAGTGAAAACAGCGGGAACGCAGAATCATGACAGTATAAAGAGCGGGAAAATGAGTGACGGCAGTGTAAAGAGTGGAAGCACCGAGTGACAGCCTTGACATAGGAGGAGCAAAGAGATTCGGTAGTGTTAAGAGCGGGAACACCACGTCACAGCAGCATTAGGAGCTGGTAGACCGAGTGACGGCAGTGTAAAGAGCAGGAACACAGAGTGACGGCAGCATAAAGAGCGGGAAAACAGAGTGATGGCAGTGTAGAGAGTGGGAACAAAGAGTGATGGCAGTGTAAAGAGTGGGAACACAAAGTGATGGCAGTGTAAAGAGTGGGAACAAAGAGTGATGGCAGTGTAAAGAGCGGGAACAAAGAGTGATGGCAGTGTAAATAGCGGGAACAAAGAGTGATGGCAGGGTAAAGATCGGGAACGCAGAGTGACGGCAGCGTAAAGAGCGGGAACGCAGAGTGAGTGCAGCATAAAGAGCGGGAACACAGAGTAATGGCAGTGGAAGAGCGGGTACGCAGAACGATGGCAGTGTAAAGAGTGGGAAAACAGAGTGACGGCAGTGTAAAGAGCGGGAATGCAGAGTGACAGCAGTGGAAAGAGCAGAAACGCAGGGTGATGGCAGCGGAAAGAGCCGGAACGCTGAATGACGGCAGTGTAAAGAGTAAGAAAACAGAGTGACAGCAGTGTAAAGAGTAGGAAAACAGAGTGACGGCAGTGTAAAGAGTGGAAGCACCGAGTGACAGCCTTGACAGAGGAGGAGCAAAGAGATTCGGTTGTGGTAAGAGTGGGAACACCACGTCACAGCAACGTTAGGAGCTGGTAGGCCGAGTGACGGCAGTGTAAAGAGCAGGAACACAGAGTGACAGCAGCATAAAGAGCGGGAAAACAGAGTGATGGCAGTGTAGAGCGTGGGAAAACAGAGTGACGGTAGTGTAAAGAGTGGGAACGCAGAGTGACGGCAGCGTAAAGAGTGGGAACGCAGAGTGACGGCAGTGGAAAAGCGGGTACGCAGAACGATGGCAGTGTAAAGAGTCGGAAAACAGTGTGACAGCAGAGTAATGAGCGGGAACGCTGAGACACAAGAGTGGAAAGAGCAGGAACGCAGGGTGATGGCAGCATAAAGAGCAGGAACGCTGAATGACGGCAGTGTAAAGAGTAAGAAAACAGAGTGACAGCAGTGTAAAGAGTGGGAAAACAGAGTGACGGTAGTGTAAAGAGTGGGAACGCAGAGTGACATCAGCGTAAAGAACGGGAACACAGAGTGATGGCAGTGTAAAGAGCGGGAACAAAGAGTGATGGCAGCATAAAGAGCAGAAACACAGAGTGATGGCAGTGTAAAGAGCAGAAACAGAACGATGGCAGTGTAAAGAGTGGGAACAAAAAGTGATGGCAGTGTAAAGAGCGGGAACAAAGAGTGACGGCAGCATAAAGAGCAGAAACACAGAGTGACGGCAGTGTAAAGAATGGGAATGCAGAGTGTCAGCAGTGTAAAGAGCGGGAACGCAGAGTGACAGCAGTGTAAAGAGCAGAAACAGAGTGACGGCAGTGTGAAGAGCGGGAAAACAGAGTGTCGGCAGTGTAAAGAGTGGAAAACATAGTGGTGGCAGTGTAAGTAGTGGAAAAACAAAGTGACGGTAGTGTAAAGAGCAGGAACGCAGAGTGATGGCAGCGTAAAGAGTGGGAACGCAGAATGATGCAGTATAAAGAGCGGAAACATAGAGTGACGACAGTGTAAAGAGTGGGAACGCAGAATGATGACAGTGTAAAGAGCGGGAACGGAGAGTAATGGCAGTGTAAAGAGCGGGAACAAAGAGTGACGGCAGTGTAAACAGCGGGAATGCAGAATCATGACAGTATAAAGAGCGGGAAAATGAGTGACGGCAGTGTAAAGAGTGGAAGCACCGAGTGACAACCTTGACATAGGGGGAGCAAAGAGATTCGGTCGTGGTAAGAGTGGGAACACCACGTCACAGCAATGTTAGGAGCTGGTAGACCGAGTAACGGCAGAGTAAAGAGCAGGAACACAGAGTGAGGGCAGCATAAAGAGCGGGAAAACAGAATGATGACAGTGTAGAGAGTGGGAAAACAGAGTGACGGTAGTGTAAAGAGTGGGAACGCAGAGAGACGGCAGCGTAAAGAGCTGAACACAGAGTGATGGCAGTGTAAAGAGCGGGAACAAAGAGTGATGGCAGTGTAAAGATCGGGAACGCAGAGTGACGGCAGCGTAAAGAGTGGGAACGCAGAGTGACGGCAGCGTAAAGAGCGGGAACACAGAGTAATGGCAGTGGAAGAGCGGGTACGCAGAACGATGGCAGTGTAAAGAGTGGGAAAACAGAGTGACGGCAGTGTAAAGAGCGGGAATGCAGAGTATTGGCAGTGTGAAGAGTGGGAGCAAAGAGTGGCGGTAGCGTAAACAGCGGGAACGCAGAATCATGACAGTATAAAGAGCGGGAAAATGAGTGACGGCAGTGTAAAGAGTGGAAGCACCGAGTGACAGCCTTGACATAGGGGGAGGAAAGAGATTCGGTAGCGGTAAGAGCGGGAACACCACGTCACAGCAATTTTAGGAGCTGGTAGACCAAGTGACGGCAGTGTAAAGAGCAGGAACACAGAGTGACGGCAGCATAAAGAGCGGGAAAACAGAGTGATGGCAGTGTAGAGAGTGGGAAAACAGAGTGACGGCAGTGTAAAGAGCGGGAACGCAGAGTGACAGCAGCATAAAGAGTGGGAACACAGAGTAATGGCAGTGGAAGAGCGGTTACGCAGAACGATGGCAGTGTAAAGAGTCAGAAAACAGTGTGACGGCAGTGTAAAGAGCCGGAACGCAGAATGACAGCAGTGGAAAGAGCAGGAACGCAGGGTGATGGCAGCGGAAAGAGCCAGTACGCTGGATGACGGCAGTGTAAAGACTAAGAAAACAGAATGACGGTAGTGGAAAGAGTGGGAACACAGAGTGACAGCAGCGTAAAGAACGGGAACACAGAGTGATGGCTGTGTAAAGAGTGGGAACAAAGAGTGATGGCAGTGTAAAGAGTGGGAACAAAGAGTGACGGCAGCGTAAAGAGCAGAAAACCAGAGTGATGGCAGTGTAAAGAGCAGAAACACAGAGTGATGGCAGTGTAAAGAGCAGAAACACAGATTGATGGCAGTGTAAAGAGCAGAAACACAGAGTGATGGCAGTGTAAAGAGCAGAAACACAGAGTGACGGCAGTGTAAAGAGTGGGAACACAGAGTGATGGCAGTATAAAGAGTGGGAACAAAGATTGATGGCAGTGTAAAGAGCGGGGACAAAGTGTGACGGCAGCGTAAAGAGCAGAAAAACAGAGTGATGGCAGTGTAAAGAGCAGAAACACAGAGTGATGGCAGTGTAAAGAGCAGAAACACAGAGTGACGGCAGTGTAAAGAGTGGGAACGCAGAGTGACAGCAGTGTAAAGAGCGAGAACGCAGAGTGATGGCAGTATAAAGAGCAGAAACACAGAGTGACGGCAGTGTGAAGAGCAGGAAAACAGAGTGATGGCAGTGTAAAGAGTGGGAATGCAGAGTGACAGCAGTGTAAAGAGTGGGAACGCAGTGAGACGGCACTGTGAAGAGTGGGAAAACATATTGGTGGCAGTGTAAGTAGTGGAAAAACAGAGTGACGGTAGTGTAAAGAGCAGGAACGCAGAGTGACAGCAGTGTAAAGAGTGGGAATGCAGAGTGACAGCAGTGTAAAGAGTGGGAACGCAGAGTGACGGCACTGTGAAGAGTGGGAAAACATATTGGTGGCAGTGTAAATAGTGGGAAAACAGAGTGACGGTAGTGTAAAGAGCAGGAACGCAGAGTGATGGCAGCGTAAAGAGTGGGAACGAAGAGTGATGCAGTATAGAGAGCGGAAACATAGAGTGACGACAGTGTAAAGAGTGGGAACGCAGAGTGATGACAGTGCAAAGAGCGGGAATGCAGAGTAATGGCAGTGTAAAGAGTGGGAACAAAGAGTAGCGGTAGTGTAAACAGCGGGAACGCAGAATCATGACAGTATAAAGAGCGGGAAAATGAGTGACGGCAGTGTAAAGAGTGGAAGCACTGAGTGACAGCCTTGACATAGGGGGAGGAAAGAGATTCGGTAGTGATAAGAGCGGGAACACCACGTCACAGCAATTTTAGGAGCTGGTAGACCGAGTGACGGCAGTGTAGAGAGCAGGAACACAAAGTGACGGCAGCATAAAGAGCGGGAAAACAGAGTGATGGCAGTGTAGAGCGTGGGAAAACAGAGTGACGGTAGTGTAAAGAGCGGGAACGCAGAGTGACGGCAGCATAAAGAGTGGGAACATAGAGTAATGGCAGTGGAAGAGCGGTTACGCAGAACGATGGCAGTGTAAAGAGTCAGAAAACAGTGTGACGGCAGTGTAAAGAGCGGGAATGCAGAGTGACAGCATTGGAAAGAGCAGGAACGCAGGGTGATGGCAGCGGAAAGAGCCGGAACGCTGGATGACGGCAGTGTAAAGAGTAAGAAAACAGAGTGACAGCAGTGTAAAGAGTAGGAAAACAGAGTGACGGCAGCGTAAAGAGTGGAAGCACCGAGTGACAGCCTTGACATAGGAGGAGCAAAGAGATTCAGTAGTGTTAAGAGCGGGAACACCACATCACAGCAACGTTAGGAGCTGGTAGACCGAGTGACGGCAGTGTAAAGAGCAGGAACACAGAGTGACGGCAGCATAAAGAGCAGGAAAACAGAGTGATGGCAGTGTAGAGCGTGGGAAAACAGAGAGACGGTAGTGTAAAGAGTGGGAACACAGAGTGACAGCAGCGTAAAGAACGGGAACACAGAGTGATGGCAGTGTAAAGAGTGGGAACAAAGAGTGATGGCAGTGTAAAGAGTGGGAACAAAGAGTGATGGCTGCGTAAAGAGCAAAAACGCAGAGTGATGGCAGTGTAAAGAGCAGAAACACAGAGTGACGGCAGTGTAAAGAGTGGGAACACAGAGTGATGGCAATGTAATGAGTGGGAACAAAGAGTGATGGCAGTGTAAAGAGCGGGAACAAAGCGTGACGGCAGCATAAAGAGCAGAAAGACCGAGTGATGGCAGTGTAAAGAGCAGAAACACAGAGTGATGGCAGTGTAAAGAGTGGGAACACAGAGTGATGGCAATGTAATGAGTGGGAACAAAGAGTGATGGCAGTGTAAAGAGCGGGAACAAAGCGTGACGGCAGCATAAAGAGCAGAAAGACCGAGTGATGGCAGTGTAAAGAGCAGAAACACAGAGTGATGGCAGTGTAAAGAGCAGAAACACAGAGTGACGGCAGTGTAAAGAGTGGAAAGGCAGAGTGACAGCAGTGTAAAGAGCGGGAACGCAGAGTGACAGCAGTGTAAAGAGCGAGAACGCAGAGTGATGGCAGTATAAAGAGCAGAAACACAGAGTGACGGCAGTGTGAAGAGCGGGAAAACAGAGTGACGGCAGTGTAAAGAGTGGGAAAACATAGTGGTGGCAGTGTAAGTAGTGGAAACACAGAGTGACGGTAGTGTAAAGAGTGGGAACACAGAGTGACGGCACTGTAAAGAGTGGGAAAACATATTGGTGGCAGTGTAAATAGTGGGAAAACAGAGTGACGCTAGTGTAAAGAGCAGGAACGCAGAGCGATGGCAGCGTAAAGAGTGGGAACGCAGAGTGATGCAGTATAAAGAGCAGAAACATAGAGTGACGACAGTGTAAAGAGTGGGAACGCAGAGTGATGACAGTGTAAAGAGCGGGAACGGAGAGTAATGGCAGTGTAAAGAGCGGGAATGCAGAGTAATGGCAGTGTAAAGAGTGGGAACAAAGAGTGACGGTAGTGTAAACAGCGGGAACGCAGAATCATGACAGTATAAAGAGCGGGAAAATGAGTGACGGCAGTGTAAAGAGTGGAAGCACCGAGTGACAGCCTTGACATAGGAGGAGCAAAGAGATTCGGTAGTGATAAGAGCGGCAACACCACGTCACAGCAATGTTAGGAGCTGGTAGACCGAGTAACGGCAGAGTAAAGAGCAGGAACACAGAGTGAGGGCAGCATAAAGAGCAGGAAAACAGAGTGATGGCAGTGTAGAGAGTGGGAAAACAGAGTGACGGTAGTGTAAAGAGTGGGAACGCAGAGAGACGGCAGCGTAAAGAGCTGAACACAGAGTGATGGCAGTGTAAAGAGCGGGAACAAAGAGTGATGGCAGTGTAAAGATCGGGAACGCAGAGTGACGGCAGCGTAAAGAGTGGGAACGCAGAGTGACGGCAGCGTAAAGAGCGGGAACACAGAGTAATGGCAGTGGAAGAGCGGTTACGTAGAATGATGCCAGTGTAAAGAGTCAGAAAACAGTGTGACTGCAGTGTAAAGAGCGGGAATGCAGAGTGACAGCAGTGGAAAGAGCAGGAACGCAGGGTGATGGCAGCGGAAAGAGCCGGAACGCTGGATGACTGCAGTGTAAAGAGTAAGAAAACAGAGTGACAGCAGTGTAAAGAGTAGGAAAACAGAGTGACGGCAGCGTAAAGAGCGGGAACACAGAGTAATGGCAGTGGAAGAGCGGGAACACAGAATGATGGCAGTGTAAAGAGTGGGAAAACAGAGTGACGGCAGTGTAAAGAGCGGGAATGCAGAGTAACGGCAGTGTAAAGAGTGGGAACAAAGAGTGGCGGTAGTGTAAACAGCGGGAACGCAGAATCATGACAGTATAAAGAGCGGGAAAATGAGTGACGGCAGTGTAAAGAGTGGAAGCACTGAGTGACAGCCTTGACATAGGGGGAGCAAAGAGATTCGGTAGTGGTAAGAGCGGGAACACCACATCACAGCAATGTTAGGAGCTGGTAGACCGAGTAACGGCAGAGTAAAGAGCAGGAACACAGAGTGAGGGCAGCATAAAGAGCGGGAAAACAGAGTGATGGCAGTGTAGAGAGTGGGAAAACAGAGTGACGGTAGTGTAAAGAGTGGGAACGCAGAGAGACGGCAGCGTAAAGAGCTGAACACAGAGTGATGGCAGTGTAAAGAGCGGGAACAAAGAGTGATGGCAGTGTAAAGAGTGGGAACACAGAGTGATGGCAGTGTAAAGAGTGGGAACAAAGAGTGATGGCAGTGTAAAGAGCGGGAAGAAAGTGTGACGGCAGCGTAAAGAGCAGAAAGACAGGGTGATGGCAGTGTAAAGAGCAGAAACACAGAGTGATGGCAGTGTAAAGAGCAGAAACACAGAGTGACGGCAGTGTAAAGAGTGGGAAGGCAGAGTGACAGCAGTGTAAAGAGCGGGAACGCAGAGTGACAGCAGTGTAAAGAGCGAGAACGCAGATTGATGGCAGTATAAAGAGCAGAAACACAGAGTGACGGCAGTGTAAAGAGTGGGAACAAAGATTGATGGCTGCGTAAAGAGCAAAAACGCAGAGTGATGGCAGTGTAAAGAGCAGAAACACAGAGTGACGGCAGTGTAAAGATTGGGAACACAGAGTGATGGCAATGTAAAGAGTGGGAACAAAGAGTGATGGCAGTGTAAAGAGCGGGAACAAAGTGTGACGGCAGCATAAAGAGCAGAAAGACCGAGTGATGGCAGTGTAAAGAGCAGAAACACAGAGTGATGGCAGTGTAAAGAGCAGAAACACAGAGTGACGGCAGTGTAAGGAGTGGAAAGGCAGAGTGACAGCAGTGTAAAGAGCGGGAACGCAGAGTGACAGCAGTGTAAAGAGCGAGAACGCAGAGTGATGGCAGTATAAAGAGCAGAAACACAGAGTGACGGCAGTGTAAAGAGTGGGAACACAGAGTGATGGCAGTATAAAGAGTGGGAACAAAGATTGATGGCAGTGTAAAGAGCGGGGACAAAGTGTGACGGCAGCGTAAAGAGCAGAAAAACAGAGTGATGGCAGTGTAAAGAGCAGAAACACAGAGTGATGGCAGTGTAAAGAGCAGAAACACAGAGTGACGGCAGTGTAAAGAGTGGGAACGCAGAGTGACAGCAGTGTAAAGAGCGAGAACGCAGAGTGATGGCAGTATAAAGAGCAGAAACACAGAGTGACGGCAGTGTGAAGAGCAGGAAAACAGAGTGATGGCAGTGTAAAGAGTGGGAATGCAGAGTGACAGCAGTGTAAAGAGTGGGAACGCAGTGAGACGGCACTGTGAAGAGTGGGAAAACATATTGGTGGCAGTGTAAGTAGTGGAAAAACAGAGTGACGGTAGTGTAAAGAGCAGGAACGCAGAGTGACAGCAGTGTAAAGAGTGGGAATGCAGAGTGACAGCAGTGTAAAGAGTGGGAACGCAGAGTGACGGCACTGTGAAGAGTGGGAAAACATATTGGTGGCAGTGTAAATAGTGGGAAAACAGAGTGACGGTAGTGTAAAGAGCAGGAACGCAGAGTGATGGCAGCGTAAAGAGTGGGAACGAAGAGTGATGCAGTATAGAGAGCGGAAACATAGAGTGACGACAGTGTAAAGAGTGGGAACGCAGAGTGATGACAGTGCAAAGAGCGGGAATGCAGAGTAATGGCAGTGTAAAGAGTGGGAACAAAGAGTAGCGGTAGTGTAAACAGCGGGAACGCAGAATCATGACAGTATAAAGAGCGGGAAAATGAGTGACGGCAGTGTAAAGAGTGGAAGCACTGAGTGACAGCCTTGACATAGGGGGAGGAAAGAGATTCGGTAGTGATAAGAGCGGGAACACCACGTCACAGCAATTTTAGGAGCTGGTAGACCGAGTGACGGCAGTGTAGAGAGCAGGAACACAAAGTGACGGCAGCATAAAGAGCGGGAAAACAGAGTGATGGCAGTGTAGAGCGTGGGAAAACAGAGTGACGGTAGTGTAAAGAGCGGGAACGCAGAGTGACGGCAGCATAAAGAGTGGGAACATAGAGTAATGGCAGTGGAAGAGCGGTTACGCAGAACGATGGCAGTGTAAAGAGTCAGAAAACAGTGTGACGGCAGTGTAAAGAGCGGGAATGCAGAGTGACAGCATTGGAAAGAGCAGGAACGCAGGGTGATGGCAGCGGAAAGAGCCGGAACGCTGGATGACGGCAGTGTAAAGAGTAAGAAAACAGAGTGACAGCAGTGTAAAGAGTAGGAAAACAGAGTGACGGCAGCGTAAAGAGTGGAAGCACCGAGTGACAGCCTTGACATAGGAGGAGCAAAGAGATTCAGTAGTGTTAAGAGCGGGAACACCACATCACAGCAACGTTAGGAGCTGGTAGACCGAGTGACGGCAGTGTAAAGAGCAGGAACACAGAGTGACGGCAGCATAAAGAGCAGGAAAACAGAGTGATGGCAGTGTAGAGCGTGGGAAAACAGAGAGACGGTAGTGTAAAGAGTGGGAACACAGAGTGACAGCAGCGTAAAGAACGGGAACACAGAGTGATGGCAGTGTAAAGAGTGGGAACAAAGAGTGATGGCAGTGTAAAGAGTGGGAACAAAGAGTGATGGCTGCGTAAAGAGCAAAAACGCAGAGTGATGGCAGTGTAAAGAGCAGAAACACAGAGTGACGGCAGTGTAAAGAGTGGGAACACAGAGTGATGGCAATGTAATGAGTGGGAACAAAGAGTGATGGCAGTGTAAAGAGCGGGAACAAAGCGTGACGGCAGCATAAAGAGCAGAAAGACCGAGTGATGGCAGTGTAAAGAGCAGAAACACAGAGTGATGGCAGTGTAAAGAGTGGGAACACAGAGTGATGGCAATGTAATGAGTGGGAACAAAGAGTGATGGCAGTGTAAAGAGCGGGAACAAAGCGTGACGGCAGCATAAAGAGCAGAAAGACCGAGTGATGGCAGTGTAAAGAGCAGAAACACAGAGTGATGGCAGTGTAAAGAGCAGAAACACAGAGTGACGGCAGTGTAAAGAGTGGAAAGGCAGAGTGACAGCAGTGTAAAGAGCGGGAACGCAGAGTGACAGCAGTGTAAAGAGCGAGAACGCAGAGTGATGGCAGTATAAAGAGCAGAAACACAGAGTGACGGCAGTGTGAAGAGCGGGAAAACAGAGTGACGGCAGTGTAAAGAGTGGGAAAACATAGTGGTGGCAGTGTAAGTAGTGGAAACACAGAGTGACGGTAGTGTAAAGAGTGGGAACACAGAGTGACGGCACTGTAAAGAGTGGGAAAACATATTGGTGGCAGTGTAAATAGTGGGAAAACAGAGTGACGCTAGTGTAAAGAGCAGGAACGCAGAGCGATGGCAGCGTAAAGAGTGGGAACGCAGAGTGATGCAGTATAAAGAGCAGAAACATAGAGTGACGACAGTGTAAAGAGTGGGAACGCAGAGTGATGACAGTGTAAAGAGCGGGAACGGAGAGTAATGGCAGTGTAAAGAGCGGGAATGCAGAGTAATGGCAGTGTAAAGAGTGGGAACAAAGAGTGACGGTAGTGTAAACAGCGGGAACGCAGAATCATGACAGTATAAAGAGCGGGAAAATGAGTGACGGCAGTGTAAAGAGTGGAAGCACCGAGTGACAGCCTTGACATAGGAGGAGCAAAGAGATTCGGTAGTGATAAGAGCGGCAACACCACGTCACAGCAATGTTAGGAGCTGGTAGACCGAGTAACGGCAGAGTAAAGAGCAGGAACACAGAGTGAGGGCAGCATAAAGAGCAGGAAAACAGAGTGATGGCAGTGTAGAGAGTGGGAAAACAGAGTGACGGTAGTGTAAAGAGTGGGAACGCAGAGAGACGGCAGCGTAAAGAGCTGAACACAGAGTGATGGCAGTGTAAAGAGCGGGAACAAAGAGTGATGGCAGTGTAAAGATCGGGAACGCAGAGTGACGGCAGCGTAAAGAGTGGGAACGCAGAGTGACGGCAGCGTAAAGAGCGGGAACACAGAGTAATGGCAGTGGAAGAGCGGTTACGTAGAATGATGCCAGTGTAAAGAGTCAGAAAACAGTGTGACTGCAGTGTAAAGAGCGGGAATGCAGAGTGACAGCAGTGGAAAGAGCAGGAACGCAGGGTGATGGCAGCGGAAAGAGCCGGAACGCTGGATGACTGCAGTGTAAAGAGTAAGAAAACAGAGTGACAGCAGTGTAAAGAGTAGGAAAACAGAGTGACGGCAGCGTAAAGAGCGGGAACACAGAGTAATGGCAGTGGAAGAGCGGGAACACAGAATGATGGCAGTGTAAAGAGTGGGAAAACAGAGTGACGGCAGTGTAAAGAGCGGGAATGCAGAGTAACGGCAGTGTAAAGAGTGGGAACAAAGAGTGGCGGTAGTGTAAACAGCGGGAACGCAGAATCATGACAGTATAAAGAGCGGGAAAATGAGTGACGGCAGTGTAAAGAGTGGAAGCACTGAGTGACAGCCTTGACATAGGGGGAGCAAAGAGATTCGGTAGTGGTAAGAGCGGGAACACCACATCACAGCAATGTTAGGAGCTGGTAGACCGAGTAACGGCAGAGTAAAGAGCAGGAACACAGAGTGAGGGCAGCATAAAGAGCGGGAAAACAGAGTGATGGCAGTGTAGAGAGTGGGAAAACAGAGTGACGGTAGTGTAAAGAGTGGGAACGCAGAGAGACGGCAGCGTAAAGAGCTGAACACAGAGTGATGGCAGTGTAAAGAGCGGGAACAAAGAGTGATGGCAGTGTAAAGAGTGGGAACACAGAGTGATGGCAGTGTAAAGAGTGGGAACAAAGAGTGATGGCAGTGTAAAGAGCGGGAAGAAAGTGTGACGGCAGCGTAAAGAGCAGAAAGACAGGGTGATGGCAGTGTAAAGAGCAGAAACACAGAGTGATGGCAGTGTAAAGAGCAGAAACACAGAGTGACGGCAGTGTAAAGAGTGGGAAGGCAGAGTGACAGCAGTGTAAAGAGCGGGAACGCAGAGTGACAGCAGTGTAAAGAGCGAGAACGCAGATTGATGGCAGTATAAAGAGCAGAAACACAGAGTGACGGCAGTGTAAAGAGTGGGAACAAAGATTGATGGCTGCGTAAAGAGCAAAAACGCAGAGTGATGGCAGTGTAAAGAGCAGAAACACAGAGTGACGGCAGTGTAAAGATTGGGAACACAGAGTGATGGCAATGTAAAGAGTGGGAACAAAGAGTGATGGCAGTGTAAAGAGCGGGAACAAAGTGTGACGGCAGCATAAAGAGCAGAAAGACCGAGTGATGGCAGTGTAAAGAGCAGAAACACAGAGTGATGGCAGTGTAAAGAGCAGAAACACAGAGTGACGGCAGTGTAAGGAGTGGAAAGGCAGAGTGACAGCAGTGTAAAGAGCGGGAACGCAGAGTGACAGCAGTGTAAAGAGCGAGAACGCAGAGTGATGGCAGTATAAAGAGCAGAAACACAGAGTGACGGCAGTGTGAAGAGCGGGAAAACAGAGTGACGGCAGTGTAAAGAGTGGGAAAACATAGTGGTGGCAGTGTAAGTAGTGGAAACACAGAGTGACGGTAGTGTAAAGAGTGGGAACACAGAGTGATGGCACTGTAAAGAGTGGGAAAACATATTGGTGGCAGTGTAAATAGTGGGAAAACAGAGTGACGCTAGTGTAAAGAGCAGGAACGCAGAGCGATGGCAGCGTAAAGAGTGGGAACGCAGAGTGATGCAGTATAAAGAGCAGAAACATAGAGTGACGACAGTGTAAAGAGTGGGAACGCAGAGTGATGACAGTGTAAAGAGCGGGAACGGAGAGTAATGGCAGTGTAAAGAGCGGGAATGCAGTGTAATGGCAGTGTAAAGAGTGGGAACAAAGAGTGACGGTAGTGTAAACAGCGGGAACGCAGAATCATGACAGTATAAAGAGCGGGAAAATGAGTGACGGCAGTGTAAAGAGTGGAAGCACCGAGTGACAGCCTTGACATAGGGGGAGCAAAGAGATTCGGTAGTGATAAGAGCGGGAACACCACGTCACAGCAATGTTAGGAGCTGGTAGACCGAGTAACGGCAGAGTAAAAAGCAGGAACACAGAGTGAGGGCAGCATAAAGAGCGGGAAAACAGAGTGATGGCAGTGTAGAGAGTGGGAAAACAGAGTGACGGTAGTGTAAAGAGTGGGAACGCAGAGAGACGGCAGCGTAAAGAGCTGAACACAGAGTGATGGCAGTGTAAAGAGTGGGAACAAAGAGTGATGGCAGTGTAAAGATCGGGAACGCAGAGTGACGGCAGCGTAAAGAGTGGGAACGCAGAGTGACGGCAGCGTAAAGAGCGGGAACACAGAGTAATGGCAGTGGAAGAGCGGTTACGTAGAATGATGCCAGTGTAAAGAGTCAGAAAACAGTGTGCCAGCAGTGTAAAGAGTGGGAATGCAGAGTGACAGCAGTGTAAAGAGCAGGAACGCAGTGTAATGGCAGTGTAAAGAGCGGGCATGCAGAGTAATGGCAGTGTAAAGAGTGGGAACAAAGAGTGGCAGTAGTGTAAACAGCGGGAACGCAGACTCATGAGAGTATAAAGAGTGGGAAAATGAGTGACGGCAGTGTAATAAGTGGAAGCACCGAGTGACAGCCTTGACATAGGAGGAGCAAAGAGAGATTCGGTAGTGTTAAGAGCGGGAACACCACGTCACAGCAACGTTAGGAGCTGGTAGACCGAGTGACGGCAGTGTAAAGAGCAGGAACACAGAGTGACGGCAGCATAAAGAGCGGGAAAACAGAGTGATGGCAGTGTAGAGAGTGGGAAAACAGAGTGACGGTAGTGTAAAGAGTGGGAACGCAGAGTGACAGCAGCGTAAAGAACAGGAACACAGAGTGATGGCAGTGTAAAGAGTGGGAACAAAGAGTGATGGCAGTGTAAAGAGAGGGAACAAAGAGTGATGGCAGTGTAAAGAGTGGGAACAAAGATTGATGGCTGTGTAAAGAGCGGGAATAAAGAGTGACGGCAGCGTAAAGAGCAGAAACACAGAGTGATGGCAGTGTAAAGAGCGGAAACATAGAATGACAGCAGCGTAAAGAGCAGGAATGCTGAATGACGGCAGTGTAAAGAGTGGGAACGCAGAGTGACGGCAGCATAAAGAGCGGGAACGCAGAGTGACGGCAGCGTAAAGAGCAGGAACACAGTGACGGTTGTGTAAAGAACGGGAATGGAGAGGGACGGCAGTGCAAAGAGTGGGGACGCAGGGTGACGGCAGTGTAAAGAGTGGGAACGCAGGGTGACGGCAGTGTAAAGAGTGGGAACGCAGAGTGACAGCAGTGTAAAGAGTGGGAACACAGAGTGACAGCAGTGTAAAGAGTGGGAACACAGAGTGACAGCAGTGTAAAGAGTGGGAACACAGAGTGACGGCAGTGTAAAGAGTGGGAAAACATATTGGCGGCAGTGTAAATAACGGGAAAACAGAGTGACGGTAGTGTAAAGAGCAGGAAGGCAGAGTGACAGCAGTGTAAAGAGTGGGAATGCAGAGTGACAGCAGTGTAAAGAGCAGGAACGCAGAGTAATGGCAGTGTAAAGAGCGGGCATGCAGAGTAATGGCAGTGTAAAGAGTGGGAACAAAGAGTGACGGTAGTGTAAACAGCGGAAACGCAGAATCATGACAGTATAAAGAGCGGGAAAATGAGTGACGTCTGTGTAAAGAGTGCAACCACCGAGTGACAGCCTTGACATAGGGGGAGGAAAGAGATTCGGTAGTGGTAAGAGCGGGAACACCACGTCACAGCAACGTTAGGAGCTGGTAGACCGAGTGACGGCAGTGTAGAGAGCAGGAACACAGAGTGACGGCAGCATAAAGAGCGGGAAAACAGAGTGATGGCATTGTAGAAAGTGGGAAAACAGAGTGATGGTAGTGTAAAGAGTGGGAACACAGAGTGACAGCAGCGTAAAGAACGGGAACACAGAGTATTGGCAGTGCAAAGAGTGGGAACAAAGAGTGATGGCAGTGTAAAGAGTGGGAACAAAGAGTGATGGCTGTGTAAAGAGCGGGAACAAAGAGTGATGGCAGGGTAAAGATCGGGAACGCAGAGTGACGGCAGCGTAAAGAGCTGGAACGCAGAGTGAGGACAGCGTAAAGAGCGGGAACACAGAGTAATGGCAGTGGAAGAGCGGGAACGCAGAATGATGGCAGTGTAGAGAGTGGGAAAACTGAGTGACGGCAGTGTAAAGAGCGGGAATGCAGAGTAATGGCAGTGTAAAGAGTGGGAAGAAAGACTGACGGTAGTGTAAACAACGGGAACGCAGAATCATGACAGTATAAAGAGCGGGAAAATGAGTGACGGCAGTGTAAAGAGTGGAAGCACCGAGTGACAGCCTTGACATGGGGGAGGAAAGAGATTCGGTAGTGGTAAGAGCGGGAACACCACGTCACAGCAACGTTAGGAGCTGGTAGACCGAGTGACGGCAGTGTAGAGAGCAGGAACACAGAGTGACGGCAGCATAAAGAGCGGGAAAACAGAGCGATGGCAGTGTAGAGATTGGGAAAACAGAGTGACGGTAGTGTAAAGAATGGGAACGCAGAGTGACGGCAGCATAAAAAGTGGGAACACAGAGTAATGGCAGTGGAAGATCGGTTACGCAGAATGATGGCAGTGTAAAGAGTCAGAAAACAGTGTGACGGCAATGTAAAGAGCGGGAATGCAGAGTGACAGCAGTGGAAAGAGCAGGAACACAGGGTGATGGCAGCGGAAAGAGCAGGAATGCTGAATGACGGCAGTGTAAAGAGTAAGAAAACAGAGTGACAGCAGTGTAAAGAGTAGGAAAACAGAGTGACGGCAGCGTAAAGAGTGGAAGCACTGAGTGACAGCCTTGACATAGGAGGAGCAAAGAGATTCGGTAGTGGTAAGAGCGGGAACACCACGACACAGCAACGTTAGGAGCTGGTAGACCGAGTGACGGCAGTGTAAAGAGCAGGAACACAGAGTGACAGCAGCGTAAAGAACAGGAACACGAGTGATGGCAGTGTAAAGAGTGGGAACAAAGAGTGATGGCAGTGTAAAGCGTGGGAACAAAGAGTGACGGCAGCGTAAAGAGCAGAAACACAGAGTGACGGCAGTGTAAAGAGTGGGAAAACATATTGGCGGCAGTGTAAATAACGGGAAAACAGAGTGACGGTAGTGTAAAGAGCAGGAAGGCAGAGTGACAGCAGTGTAAAGAGTGGGAATGCAGAGTGACAGCAGTGTAAAGAGCAGGAACGCAGAGTAATGGCAGTGTAAAGAGCGGGCATGCAGAGTAATGGCAGTGTAAAGAGTGGGAACAAAGAGTGACGGTAGTGTAAACAGCGGAAACGCAGAATCATGACAGTATAAAGAGCGGGAAATGAATGACGTCTGTGTAAAGAGTGCAACCACCGAGTGACATTCTTGACATAGGGGGAGGAAAGAGATTCGGTAGTGGTAAGAGCGGGAACACCACGTCACAGCAACGTTAGGAGCTGGTAGACCGAGTGACGGCAGTGTAGAGAGCAGGAACACAGAGTGACGGCAGCATAAAGAGCGGGAAAACAGAGTGATGGCATTGTAGAAAGTGGGAAAACAGAGTGATGGTAGTGTAAAGAGTGGGAACACAGAGTGACAGCAGCGTAAAGAACGGGAACACAGAGTATTGGCAGTGCAAAGAGTGGGAACAAAGAGTGATGGCAGTGTAAAGAGTGGGAACAAAGAGTGATGGCTGTGTAAAGAGCGGGAACAAAGAGTGATGGCAGGGTAAAGATCGGGAACGCAGAGTGACGGCAGCGTAAAGAGCTGGAACGCAGAGTGAGGACAGCGTAAAGAGCGGGAACACAGAGTAATGGCAGTGGAAGAGCGGGAACGCAGAATGATGGCAGTGTAGAGAGTGGGAAAACTGAGTGACGGCAGTGTAAAGAGCGGGAATGCAGAGTAATGGCAGTGTAAAGAGTGGGAAGAAAGACTGACGGTAGTGTAAACAACGGGAACGCAGAATCATGACAGTATAAAGAGCGGGAAAATGAGTGACGGCAGTGTAAAGAGTGGAAGCACCGAGTGACAGCCTTGACATGGGGGAGGAAAGAGATTCGGTAGTGGTAAGAGCGGGAACACCACGTCACAGCAACGTTAGGAGCTGGTAGACCGAGTGACGGCAGTGTAGAGAGCAGGAACACAGAGTGACGGCAGCATAAAGAGCGGGAAAACAGAGCGATGGCAGTGTAGAGATTGGGAAAACAGAGTGACGGTAGTGTAAAGATCGGGAACGCAGAGTGACGGCAGCGTAAAGAGCGGGAACGCAGAGTGACGGCAGCGTAAAGAGCGGGAACACAGAGTAATGGCAGTGGAAGAGCGGGTACGCAGAATGATGGCAGTGTAAAGAGTGGGAAAACAGAGTGACGGCAGTGTAAAGAATTGGAACGCAGAGCGACAGCAGTGGAAAGAGCAGGAACGCAGGGTGATGGCAATGTAAAGAGCAGGAACGCTGAATGACGGCAGTGTAAAGAGTAAGAAAACAGAGTGATGTCAGCGTAAAGAGTGGGAACGCAGAGTGACGGCAGCGTAAAGAGCAGGAACGCTGAATGACGGCAGTATAAAGAGCGGGAACGCAGAGAGACGGCAGCATAAAGAGCGGGAACGCAGAGTGACGGCAGCATAAAGAGCAGGAACACAGAGTGACGGTAGTGTAAAGAACGGGAACGGAGAGGGACGGCAGTGCAAAGAGTGGGGACGCAGGGTGACGACAGTGTAAAGAGTGGGAACGCAGGGTGATGGCGGTGTAAAAAGTGGGAATGCAGAGTCACGGCAGTGTAATGAATGGGAACGCAGAGTTATGGCAGTGTAAAGAGCAGGAACACAGAGTGATGGCAGCGTAAAGAGTGGGAAAACATAGTGGTGGCAGTGTAAATAGTGGGAAAACAGAGTGACGGTAGTGTAAAGAGCAGGAACGCAGAGTAATGGCAGTGTAAAGAGTGGGAATGCAGAGTGACAGCAGTGTAAAGAGCAGGAACGCAGAGTGACAGCAGTGTAAAGAGTGGGAATGCAGAGTGACAGCAGTGTAAAGAGCAGGAACGCAGAGTAATGGCAGTGTAAAGAGCGGGCATGCAGAGTAATGGCAGTGTAAAGAGTGGGAACAAAGAGTGGCAGTAGTGTAAACAGCGGGAACACAGACTCATGAGAGTATAAAGAGTGGGAAAATGAGTGACGGCAGTGTAATAAGTGGAAGCACCGAGTGACGGCCTTGACATAGGAGGAGCAAAGAGAGATTCAGTAGTGTTAAGAGCGGGAACACCACGACACAGCAACGTTAGGAGCTGGTAGACCGAGTGACGGCAGTGTAAAGAGCAGGAACACAGAGTGACGGCAGCATAAAGAGCGGGAAAACAGAGTGATGGCAGTGTAGAGAGTGGGAAAACAGAGTGATGGTAGTGTAAAGAGTGGGAACGCAGAGTGACAGCAGCGTAAAGAACGGGAACACAGAGTGATGGCAGTGTAAAGAGTGGGAACAAAGAGTGATGGCAGTGTAAAGAGTGGGAACAAAGATTGATGGCAGTGTAAAGAGCGGGAACAAAGAGTGACGGCAGCGTAAAGAGCAGAAACACAGAGTGATGGCAGTGTAAAGAGCGGAAACACAGAATGACGGCAGTGTAAAGAGCAGGAATGCTGAATGACGGCAGTGTAAAGAGCGGGAACGCAGAGTGACGGCAGCATAAAGAGCGGGAAAGCAGATTGACGGCAGCGTAAAGAGCAGGAACACAGAGTGACGGTTGTGTAAAGAACGGGAATGGAGAGGGACGGCAGTGCAAAGAGTGGGGACGCAGGGTGACGGCAGTGTAAAGAGTGGGAACACAGGGTGATGGCAGCGGAAAGAGCAGGAATGCTGAATGACGGCAGTGTAAAGAGTAAGAAAACAGAGTGACAGCAGTGTAAAGAGTAGGAAAACAGAGTGACGGCAGCGTAAAGAGTGGAAGCACTGAGTGACAGCCTTGACATAGGAGGAGCAAAGAGATTCGGTAGTGGTAAGAGCGGGAATACCACGACACAGCAACGTTAGGAGCTGGTAGACCGAGTGACGGCAGTGTAAAGAGCAGGAACACAGAGTGACAGCAGCGTAAAGAACAGGAACACGAGTGATGGCAGTGTAAAGAGTGGGAACAAAGAGTGATGGCAGTGTAAAGCGTGGGAACAAAGAGTGACGGCAGCGTAAAGAGCAGAAACACAGAGTGATGGCAGTGTAAAGAGTGGGAAAACATAGTGGTGGCAGTGTACGTAGTGGAAAAACAGTGTGACGGTAGTGTAAAGAGCAGGAACGCAGAGTGACAGCAGTGTATAGAGTGGGAACGCAGAGTGCCAGCAGTTTAAAGAGTGGGAACGCAGAGTGACGGCACTATAAAGAGTGGGAAAACATATTGGTGGCAGTGTAAATAGCGGGAAAACAGAGTGACAGCAGAATAAAGAGCGGGAAAACAGAGTGATGGCAGTGTAGAGAGTGGGAAAACAGAGTGACGGTAGTGTAAAGATCGGGAACGCAAAGTGACGGCAGCGTAAAGAGCGGGAACGCAGAGTGACGGCAGCGTAAAGAGCGGGAACACAGAGTAATGGCAGTGGAAGAGCGGGTACACAGAATGATGGCAGTGTAAAGAGTGGGAAAACAGAGTGACGGCAGTGTAAAGAATTGGAACGCAGAGCGACAGCAGTGGAAAGAGCAGGAACGCAGGGTGATGGCAGTGTAAAGAGCAGGAACGCTGAATGACGGCAGTGTAAAGAGTAAGAAAACAGAGTGATGTCAGCGTAAAGAGTGGGAACGCAGAGTGACGGCAGCGTAAAGAGCAGGAACGCTGAATGACGGCAGTATAAAGAGCGGGAACGCAGAGAGACGGCAGCATAAAGAGCGGGAACGCAGAGTGACGGCAGCATAAAGAGCAGGAACACAGAGTGACGGTAGTGTAAAGAACGGGAACGGAGAGGGACGGCAGTGCAAAGAGTGGGGACGCAGGGTGACGACAGTGTAAAGAGTGGGAACGCAGGGTGATGGCGGTGTAAAAAGTGGGAATGCAGAGTCACGGCAGTGTAATGAATGGGAACGCAGAGTTATGGCAGTGTAAAGAGCAGGAACACAGAGTGATGGCAGCGTAAAGAGTGGGAAAACATAGTGGTGGCAGTGTAAATAGTGGGAAAACAGAGTGACGGTAGTGTAAAGAGCAGGAACGCAGAGTAATGGCAGTGTAAAGAGTGGGAATGCAGAGTGACAGCAGTGTAAAGAGCAGGAACGCAGAGTGACAGCAGTGTAAAGAGTGGGAATGCAGAGTGACAGCAGTGTAAAGAGCAGGAACGCAGAGTAATGGCAGTGTAAAGAGCGGGCATGCAGAGTAATGGCAGTGTAAAGAGTGGGAACAAAGAGTGGCAGTAGTGTAAACAGCGGGAACACAGACTCATGAGAGTATAAAGAGTGGGAAAATGAGTGACGGCAGTGTAATAAGTGGAAGCACCGAGTGACGGCCTTGACATAGGAGGAGCAAAGAGAGATTCAGTAGTGTTAAGAGCGGGAACACCACGACACAGCAACGTTAGGAGCTGGTAGACCGAGTGACGGCAGTGTAAAGAGCAGGAACACAGAGTGACGGCAGCATAAAGAGCGGGAAAACAGAGTGATGGCAGTGTAGAGAGTGGGAAAACAGAGTGATGGTAGTGTAAAGAGTGGGAACGCAGAGTGACAGCAGCGTAAAGAACGGGAACACAGAGTGATGGCAGTGTAAAGAGTGGGAACAAAGAGTGATGGCAGTGTAAAGAGTGGGAACAAAGATTGATGGCAGTGTAAAGAGCGGGAACAAAGAGTGACGGCAGCGTAAAGAGCAGAAACACAGAGTGATGGCAGTGTAAAGAGCGGAAACACAGAATGACGGCAGTGTAAAGAGCAGGAATGCTGAATGACGGCAGTGTAAAGAGCGGGAACGCAGAGTGACGGCAGCATAAAGAGCGGGAAAGCAGATTGACGGCAGCGTAAAGAGCAGGAACACAGAGTGACGGTTGTGTAAAGAACGGGAATGGAGAGGGACGGCAGTGCAAAGAGTGGGGACGCAGGGTGACGGCAGTGTAAAGAGTGGGAACACAGGGTGATGGCAGCGGAAAGAGCAGGAATGCTGAATGACGGCAGTGTAAAGAGTAAGAAAACAGAGTGACAGCAGTGTAAAGAGTAGGAAAACAGAGTGACGGCAGCGTAAAGAGTGGAAGCACTGAGTGACAGCCTTGACATAGGAGGAGCAAAGAGATTCGGTAGTGGTAAGAGCGGGAATACCACGACACAGCAACGTTAGGAGCTGGTAGACCGAGTGACGGCAGTGTAAAGAGCAGGAACACAGAGTGACAGCAGCGTAAAGAACAGGAACACGAGTGATGGCAGTGTAAAGAGTGGGAACAAAGAGTGATGGCAGTGTAAAGCGTGGGAACAAAGAGTGACGGCAGCGTAAAGAGCAGAAACACAGAGTGATGGCAGTGTAAAGAGTGGGAAAACATAGTGGTGGCAGTGTACGTAGTGGAAAAACAGTGTGACGGTAGTGTAAAGAGCAGGAACGCAGAGTGACAGCAGTGTATAGAGTGGGAACGCAGAGTGCCAGCAGTTTAAAGAGTGGGAACGCAGAGTGACGGCACTATAAAGAGTGGGAAAACATATTGGTGGCAGTGTAAATAGCGGGAAAACAGAGTGACAGCAGAATAAAGAGCGGGAAAACAGAGTGATGGCAGTGTAGAGAGTGGGAAAACAGAGTGACGGTAGTGTAAAGATCGGGAACGCAAAGTGACGGCAGCGTAAAGAGCGGGAACGCAGAGTGACGGCAGCGTAAAGAGCGGGAACACAGAGTAATGGCAGTGGAAGAGCGGGTACACAGAATGATGGCAGTGTAAAGAGTGGGAAAACAGAGTGACGGCAGTGTAAAGAATTGGAACGCAGAGCGACAGCAGTGGAAAGAGCAGGAACGCAGGGTGATGGCAGTGTAAAGAGCAGGAACGCTGAATGACGGCAGTGTAAAGAGTAAGAAAACAGAGTGATGTCAGCGTAAAGAGTGGGAACGCAGAGTGACGGCAGCGTAAAGAGCAGGAACGCTGAATGACGGCAGTATAAAGAGCGGGAACGCAGAGAGACGGCAGCATAAAGAGCGGGAACGCAGAGTGACGGCAGCATAAAGAGCAGGAACACAGAGTGACGGTAGTGTAAAGAACGGGAACGGAGAGGGACGGCAGTGCAAAGAGTGGGGACGCAGGGTGACGACAGTGTAAAGAGTGGGAACGCAGGGTGATGGCGGTGTAAAGAGTGGGAATGCAGAGTCACGGCAGTGTAATGAATGGGAACGCAGAGTTATGGCAGTGTAAAGAGCAGGAACACAGAGTGATGGCAGCGTAAAGAGTGGGAAAACATAGTGGTGGCAGTGTAAATAGTGGGAAAACAGAGTGACGGTAGTGTAAAGAACAGGAACGCAGAGTGACAGCAGTGTAAAGAGTGGGAATGCAGAGTGACAGCAGTGTAAAGAGCAGGAACGCAGAGTAATGGCAGTGTAAAGAGCGGGCATGCAGAGTAATGGCAGTGTAAAGAGTGGGAACAAAAAGTGGCAGTAGTGTAAACAGCGGGAACACAGACTCATGACAGTATAAAGAGTGGGAAAATGAGTGACGGCAGTGTAATAAGTGGAAGCACCGAGTGACAGCCTTGACATAGGAGGAGCAAAAAGAGAGTCGGTAGTGTTAAGAGCGGGAACACCACGTCACAGCAACGTTAGGAGCTGGTAGACCGAGTGACGGCAGTGTAAAGAGCAGGAACACAGAGTGACGGCAGCATAAAGAGCGGGAAAACAGAGTGATGGCACTGTAGAGCGTGGGAAAACAGAGTGACGGTAGTGTAAAGAGTGGGAACGCAGAGTGACAGCAGCGTAAAGAACGGGAACACAGAGTGATGGCAGTGTAAAGAGTGGGAACAAAGAGTGATGGCAGTGTAAAGAGTGGGAACAAAGATTGATGGCAGTGTAAAGAAAGGGAACAAAGAGTGACGGCAGCGTAAAGAGCAGAAACACAGAGTGATGGCAGTGTAAAGAGCGGAAACACAGAATGACGGCAGTGTAAAGAGCAGGAATGCTGAATGACGGCAGTGTAAAGAGCGGGAACGCAGAGTGACGGCAGCATAAAGAGCGGGAACGCAGAGTGACGGCAGCGTAAAGAGCAGGAACACAGAGTGACGGTTGTGTAAAGAACGGGAATGGAGAGGGACGGCAGTGCAAAGAGTGGGGACGCAGGGTGACGGCAGTGTAAAGAGTGGGAACGCAGAGTGACAGCAGTGTAAAGAGTGGGAACACAGAGTGACAGCAGTGTAAAGAGTGGGAACACAGAGTGACGGCAGTGTAAAGAGTGGGAAAACATATTGGTGGCAGTGTAAATAACGTGAAAACAGAGTGACGGTAGTGTAAAGAGCAGGAACGCAGACTGACAGCAGTGTAAAGAGTGGGAACGCAGAGTGACAGCAGTGTAAAGAGCAGGAACGCAGAGTGACGGCAGCGTAAAGAGCAGGAACACAGAGTGACGGCTTTGTAAAGTGCAGAAACGCAGGGTGACGTCAGTGGAAAGAGTAGAAACACAGAGTGACGGCAGTGTAAAGAATGGGAACAAAGAGTGACGGCAGTGTAAAGAGTGTGAACGCAGAGTGATGGCAGTTTAAAGAGCGTGAACGCAGAGTGACAGCAGTGTAAAGAGCGGAACAAAGAGTGACGGCAGTGTAAAGAGTGGGAACGCAGAGTGACGGCAGTGTAAAGAGTGGGAACGCAGAGTGACGGCAGTGTAAAGAGTGGGAAAACATATTGGTGGCAGTGTAAATAACGGAAAAACAGAGTGACGGCAGTGCAAAGAGTGGGAACGCAGGGTGACGGCAATGTAAAGAGTGGGAACGCAGAGTAACGGCAGTGTAAAGAATGGGAACGCAGAGTGACAGCAGTGTAAAGAGCAGGAACACAGAGTAATGGCAGTGTAAAGAGCGGGCATGCAGAATAATGGCAGTGTAAAGAGTGGGAACAAAGAGTGACGGTAGTGTAAACAGCGGAAACGCAGAATCATGACAATATAAAGAGCGGGAAAATGAGTGACGTCTGTGTAAAGAGTGGAACCACCAAGTGACAGCCTCGACATGGGGGAGGAAAGAGATTCGGTAGTGGTAAGAGCGGGAACACCACGTCACAGCAACGTTAGGAGCTGGTAGACCGAGTGACGGCAGTGTAGAGAGCAGGAACACAGAGTGACGGCAGCATAAAGAGCGGGAAAACAGAGTGATGGCAGTGTAGAGAGTGGGAAAACAGAGTGATGTTATTGTAAAGAGTGGGAACACAGAGTGACAGCAGCGTAAAGAACGGGAACACAGAGTATTGGCAGTGCAAAGAGTGGGAACAAAGAGTGATGGCAGTGTAAAGAGTGGGAACAAAGAGTGATGGCTGTGTAAAGAGCGGGAACAAAGAGTGATGGCAGGGTAAAGATCGGGAACGCAGAGTGACGGCAGCGTAAAGAGCTGGAACGCAGAGTGAGGGCAGCGTAAAGAGCGGGAACACAGAGTAATGGCAGTGGAAGAGCGGGAACGCAGAATGATGGCAGTGTAGAGAGTGGGAAAACTGAGTGACGGCAGTGTAAAGAGCGGGAATGCAGAGTAATGGCAGTGTAAAGAGTGGGAACAAAGACTGACGGTAGTGTAAACAACGGGAACGCAGAATCATGACAGTATAAAGAGCGGGAAAATGAGTGACGGCAGTGTAAAGAGTGGAAGCACCGAGTGACAGCCTTGACATAGGGGGAGGAAAGAGATTCGGTAGTGGTAAGAGCGGGAACACCATGTCACAGCAACGTTAGGAGCTGGTAGACCGAGTGACGGCAGTGTAGAGAGCAGGAACACAGAGTGACGGCAGCATAAAGAGCGGGAAAACAGAGCGATGGCAGTGTAGAGATTGGGAAAACAGAGTGACGGTAGTGTAAAGAGCGGGAACGCAGAGTGACGGCAGCATAAAAAGTGGGAACACAGAGTAATGGCAGTGGAAGATCGGTTACGCAGAATGATGGCAGTGTAAAGAGTCAGAAAACAGTGTGACGGCAGTGTAAAGAGCGGGAATGCAGAGTGACAGCAGTGGAAAGAGCAGGAACGCAGGGTGATGGCAGCGGAAAGAGCAGGAATGCTGAATGACGGCAGTGTAAAGAGTAAGAAAACAGAGTGACAGCAGTGTAAAGAGTAGGAAAACAGAGTGACGGCAGCGTAAAGAGTGGAAGCACTGAGTGACAGCCTTGACATAGGAGGAGCAAAGAGATTCGGTAGTGGTAAGAGCGGGAACACCACGACACAGCAACGTTAGGAGCTGGTAGACCGAGTGACGGCAGTGTAAAGAGCAGGAACACAGAGTGACAGCAGCGTAAAGAACAGGAACACGAGTGATGGCAGTGTAAAGAGTGGGAACAAAGAGTGATGGCAGTGTAAAGCGTGGGAACAAAGAGTGACGGCAGCGTAAAGAGCAGAAACACAGAGTGATGGCAGTGTAAAGAGTGGGAAAACATAGTGGTGGCAGTGTACGTAGTGGAAAAACAGTGTGACGGTAGTGTAAAGAGCAGGAACGCAGAGTGACAGCAGTGTAAAGAGTGGGAACGCAGAGTGCCAGCAGTTTAAAGAGTGGGAACGCAGAGTGACGGCACTATAAAGAGTGGGAAAACATATTGGTGGCAGTGTAAATAGCGGGAAAACAGAGTGACAGCAGCATAAAGAGCGGGAAAACAGAGTGATGGCAGTGTAGAGAGTGGGAAAATAGAGTGACGGTAGTGTAAAGATCGGGAACGTAGAGTGACGGCAGCGTAAAGAGCGGGAACGCAGAGTGACGGCAGCGTAAAGAGCGGGAACACAAAGTAATGGCAGTGGAAGAGCGGGTACGCAGAATGATGGCAGTGTAAAGAGTGGGAAAACAGAGTGACGGCAGTGTAAAGAATTGGAACGCAGAGCGACAGCAGTGGAAAGAGCAGGAACGCAGGGTGATGGCAGTGTAAAGAGCAGGAACGCTGAATGACGGCAGTGTAAAGAGTAAGAAAACAGAGTGATGGCAGCGTAAAGAGTGGGAACGCAGAGTGACGGCAGCGTAAAGAGCAGGAACGCTGAATGACGGCAGTATAAAGAGCGGGAACGCAGAGAGACGGCAGCATAAAGAGCGGGAACGCAGAGTGACGGCAGCATAAAGAGCAGGAACACAGAGTGACGGTAGTGTAAAGAACGGGAACGGAGAGGGACGGCAGTGCAAAGAGTGGGGACGCAGGGTGACGACAGTGTAAAGAGTGGGAACGCAGGGTGATGGCGGTGTAAAGAGTGGGAATGCAGAGTCACGGCAGTGTAATGAATGGGAACGCAGAGTGACAGCAGTGTAAAGAGCGGAACAAAGAGTGACGGCAGTGTAAAGAGTGGGAACGCAGAGTGACGGCAGTGTAAAGAGTGGGAACGCAGAGTGACGGCAGTGTAAAGAGTGGGAAAACATATTGGTGGCAGTGTAAATAACGGAAAAACAGAGTGACGGCAGTGCAAAGAGTGGGAACGCAGGGTGACGGCAATGTAAAGAGTGGGAACGCAGAGTAACGGCAGTGTAAATAATGGGAACGCAGAGTGACAGCAGTGTAAAGAGCAGGAACACAGAGTGACGGTAGTGTAAAGAACAGGAACGGAGAGTGATGGCAGTGTAAAGAGTGGGAACGCAGGGTGACGGCAGTGTAAAGAGTGGGAACGCAGGGTGACGGCAGTGTAAAGAGTGGGAACACGGAGTAACGGTATTGTAAAGAATGGGAACACAGAGTGACAGCAGTGTAAAGAGCAGGAACACAGAGTAATGGCAATGTAAAGAGCGAGAATGCAGAGTAATGGCAGTGTAGAGTGGGAACAAAGAGTGACGGTAGTGTAAACAGCGGGAACGCAGAATCATGACAGTATAAAGAGCGGGAAAATGAGTGACGGCAGTGTAAAGAGTGGAAGCACCGAGTGAGAGCCTTGACAGAGGGGGAGCAAAGAGATTCAGTAGTGGTAAGAGCGGAAACACCACGTCACAGCAGTGTTAGGAGCTGGTAGACCGAGTGACGGCAGTGTAAAGAGCAGGAACACAGAGTGACAGCAGCATAAAGAGCGGGAAAACAGAGTGATGGCAGTGTAGAGAGTGGGAAAACAGAGTGACGGTAGTGTAAAGAGCGGGAACGCAGAGTGACGGCACCGTAAAGAGTGGGAACACAGAGTAATGGCAGTGGAAGAGCGGTTACGCAGAACGATGGCAGTGTAAATAGTCGGAAAACAGTGTGACGGCAGTGTAATGAGCGGGAACGCGGAGAGACAGCAGTGGAAAGAGCAGGAACGCAGGGTGATGGCAGCGTAAAGAGCAGGCACGCTGAATGACGGCAGTGTAAAGAGTAAGAAAACAGAGTGACAGCAGTGTAAAGAGTGGGAAAACAGGGTGACGGTAGTGTAAAGAGTGGGAACGCAGAGTGACAGCAGCGTAAAGAACGGGAACACAGAGTGATGGCAGTGTAAAGAGTGGGAAAAAAGAGCGATGGCAGTGTAAAGAGCGGGAACAAAGAGTGATGGCAGCATAAAGAGCAGAAACACAGAGTGATGCCAGTGTAAAGAGCAGAAACAGAGTGATGGCAGTGGAAAGAGTGGGAAAAAAGAGCGATGGCAGTGTAAAGAGCGGGAACAAAGAGTGATGGCAGCATAAAGAGCAGAAACACAGAGTGATGGCAGTGTAAAGAGCAGAAACAGAGTGATGGCAGTGTAAAGAGTGGGAACAAAGAGTGATGGCTGTGTAAAGAGCGGGAACAAAGAGTGACGGCAGCATAAAGAGCAGAAACACAGAGTGATGGCAGTGTGAAGAGTGGGAAGGCAGAGTGACAGCAGTGTAAAGAGCGGGAACGCAGAGTGACAGCAGTGTAAAGAGCGAGAACGCAGAGTGATGGCAGTATAAAGAGCAGAAACACAGAGTGACGGCAGTGTGAAGAGTGGGAAAACAGAGTGACGGCAGTGTAAAGAGTGGGAAACCATAGTGGTGGCAGTGTAAGTAGTGGAAAAACAGAGTGACGGTAGTGTAAAAAGCAGGAACGCAGAGTCACGGCACTGTAAAGAGTGGGAAAACATATTGGTGGCAGTGTAAATAGTGGGAAAACAGTGTGACGGTAGTGTAAAGAGCAGGAACGCAGAGCGATGGCAGCGTAAAGAGTGGGAACGCAGAGTGATGCAGTATAAAGAGCGGAAACATAGAGTGACGACAGTGTAAAGAGTGGGAACGCAGAGTGATGACAGTGTAAAGAGCAGGAACGGAGAGTAATGGCAGTGTAAAGAGCAGGAATGCAGAGTAATGGCAGTGTAGAGAGTGGGAACAAAGAGTGACGGTAGTGTAAACAGCGGGAACGCAGAATCATGACAGTATAAAGAGCGGGAAAATGAGTGACGGCAGTGTAAAGAGTGGAAGCACCGAGTGACAGCCTTGACATAGGGGGAGCAAAGAGATTCGGTAGTGGTAAGAGCGGGAACACCACGACACATCAATGTTAGGAGCTGGTAGACTGAGTAACGGCAGTGTAAAGAGCAGGAACACAGAGTGACGGCAGCATAAAGAGCGGGAAAACAGAGTGATGGCAGTGTAGAGAGTGGGAAAACAGAGTGACGGTAGTGTAAAGAGTGGGAACGCAGAGAGATGGCAGCGTAAAGAGCTGAACACAGAGTGATGGCATTGTAAAGAGCGGGAACAAAGTGTGATGGCAGTGTAAAGAGCAGGAACGCTGAATGACGGCAGTGTAAAGAGTAAGAAAACAGAGTGACGGCAGCGTAAAGAGCAGGAACACTGAATGACGGCAGTGTAAAGAGTGGGAATGCGGAGTGACGGCAGCATAAAGAGCGGGAACGCAGAGTGACGGCAGCGTAAAGAGCAGCAACACAGAGTGACGGTAGTGTAAAGAACGGGAATGGAGAGGGACGGCAGTGCAAAGAGTGGGGACGCAGGTGACGGCAGCGTAAAGAGTGGGAACGTAGAGTAACGGCAGTGTAAAGAATGGGAACGCAGAGTTACGGCAGTGTAAAGAGCAGGAACACAGAGTAATGGCAGTGTAAAGAGTGGGAAAACATTGTGGTGGCAGTGTAAATAGTGGGAAAACAGAGTGACGGTAGTGTAAAGAGCAGGAACGCAGAGTGACAGCAGTGTAAAGAGTGGGAATGCAGAGTGACAGCAGTGTAAAGAGCAGGAACGCAGAGTAATGGCAGTGTAAAGAGCGGGCATGCAGAGTAATGGCAGTGTAATGAGTGGGAACAAAGAGTGACGGTAGTTTAAACGTGAACGCAGAATCATGACAGTATAAAGAGTGGGAAAATGAGTGACGGCAGTGTAAAGAGTGGAAGCACCGAGTGACAGCCTTGACATAGGAGGAGCAAAGAGATTCGGTAGTGTTAAGAGCGGGAACACCACATCACAGCAACATTAGGAGCTGGTAGACCGAGTGACGGCAGTGTAACGAGCAGGAACACAGAGTGACAGCAGCATAAAGAGCGGGAAAACAGAGTGATGGCAGTGTAGAGTGTGGGAAAACAGAGCGACGGTAGTGTAAAGAGTGGGAACACAGAGTGACAGCAGCGTAAAGAACGGGAACACAGAGTGATGGCAGTGTAAAGAGTGGAAACAAAGAGTGATGGCAGTGTAAAGAGTGGGAACAAAGAGTGACGGCAGCGTAAAGAGCAGAAACACAGAGTGATGGCAGTGTAAAGAGCAGGAATGCAGAGTAATGGCAGTGTAAAGAGTGGGCATGCAGAGTAATGGCAGTGTAATGAGTGGGAACAAAGAGTGACGGTAGTTTAAACGTGAACCAGAATCATGACAGTATAAAGAGTGGGAAAATGAGTGACGGCAGTGTAAAGAGTGGAAGCACCGAGTGACAGCCTTGACATAGGAGGAGCAAAGAGATTCGGTAGTGTTAAGAGCGGGAACACCACATCACAGCAACATTAGGAGCTGGTAGACCGAGTGACGGCAGTGTAATGAGCAGGAACACAGAGTGACAGCAGCATAAAGAGCGGGAAAACAGAGTGATGGCAGTGTAGAGTGTGGGAAAACAGAGTGACGGTAGTGTAAAGAGTGGGAACACAGAGTGACAGCAGCGTAAAGAACGGGAACACAGAGTGATGGCAGTGTAAAGAGTGGGAACAAAGAGTGATGGCAGTGTAAAGAGTGGGAACAAAGAGTGACGGCAGCGTAAAGAGCAGAAACACAGAGTGATGGCAGTGTAAAGAGCAGAAACACAGAGTGATGGCAGTGTAAAGAGCAGAAACACAGAGTGACGGCAGTGTAAAGAGTGGGAACACAGACTGATGGCAGTGTAAAGAGTGGGAACAAAGAGTGATGGCAGTGTAAAGAGCAGAAACACAGAGTGACGGCAGTGTAGAGTGGGAAGGCAGAGTGACAGCAGTGTAAAGAGCGGGAACGCAGAGTGACAGCAGTGTAAAGAGTGAGAACGCAGAGTGATGGCAGTATAAAGAGCAGAAACACAGAGTGATGACAGTGTGAAGAGCGGGAAAACAGAGTGGTGGCAGTGTAAAGAGTGGGAAAACATAGTGGTGGCAGTGTACGTAGTGGAAAAACAGAGTGACGGTAGTGTAAAGAGCAGGAACGCAGAGTGCCAGCAGTGTAAAGAGTGGTAACGCAGAGTGACGGCACTGTAAAGAGTGGGAAAACATATTGGTGGCAGTGTAAATAGCTGGAAAACAGAGTGACAGCAGCATAAAGAGCGGGAAAACAGAGTGATGGCAGTGTAGAGAGTGGGAAAACAGAGTGACGGTAGTGTAAAGATCGGGAACGCAGAGTGATGGCAGTATAAAGAATGGGAACGCAGAGTGACGGCAGCGTAAAGAGCAGGAACACTGAATGATGGCAGTGTAAAGAGTGGGAATGCAGAGTGACGGCAGCATAAAGATCAGGAACGCAGAGTGACGGCAGCGTAAAGAGCGGGAACGCAGGGTGATGGCAGCGTAAAGAGCAGGCACGCTGAATGACGGCAGTGTAAAGAGTAAGAAAACAGAGTGACAGCAGTGTAAAGAGTGGGAAAACAGGGTGACGGTAGTGTAAAGAGTGGGAACGCAGAGTGACAGCAGCGTAAAGAACGGGAACACAGAGTGATGGCAGTGTAAAGAGTGGGAAAAAAGAGCGATGGCAGTGTAAAGAGCGGGAACAAAGAGTGATGGCAGCATAAAGAGCAGAAACACAGAGTGATGGCAGTGTAAAGAGCAGAAACAGAGTGATGGCAGTGGAAAGAGTGGGAAAAAAGAGCGATGGCAGTGTAAAGAGCGGGAACAAAGAGTGATGGCAGCATAAAGAGCAGAAACACAGAGTGATGGCAGTGTAAAGAGCAGAAACAGAGTGATGGCAGTGTAAAGAGTGGGAACAAAGAGTGATGGCTGTGTAAAGAGCGGGAACAAAGAGTGACGGCAGCATAAAGAGCAGAAACACAGAGTGATGGCAGTGTAAAGAGTGGGAAGGCAGAGTGACAGCAGTGTAAAGAGCGGGAACGCAGAGTGACAGCAGTGTAAAGAGCGAGAACGCAGAGTGATGGCAGTATAAAGAGCAGAAACACAGAGTGACGGCAGTGTGAAGAGTGGGAAAACAGAGTGACGGCAGTGTAAAGAGTGGGAAACCATAGTGGTGGCAGTGTAAGTAGTGGAAAAACAGAGTGACGGTAGTGTAAAAAGCAGGAACGCAGAGTCACGGCACTGTAAAGAGTGGGAAAACATATTGGTGGCAGTGTAAATAGTGGGAAAACAGAGTGACGGTAGTGTAAAGAGCAGGAACGCAGAGCGATGGCAGCGTAAAGAGTGGGAACGCAGAGTGATGCAGTATAAAGAGCGGAAACATAGAGTGACGACAGTGTAAAGAGTGGGAACGCAGAGTGATGACAGTGTAAAGAGCAGGAACGGAGAGTAATGGCAGTGTAAAGAGCAGGAATGCAGAGTAATGGCAGTGTAGAGAGTGGGAACAAAGAGTGACGGTAGTGTAAACAGCGGGAACGCAGAATCATGACAGTATAAAGAGCGGGAAAATGAGTGACGGCAGTGTAAAGAGTGGAAGCACCGAGTGACAGCCTTGACATAGGAGGAGCAAAGAGATTCGGTAGTGGTAAGAGCGGGAACACCACGACACATCAATGTTAGGAGCTGGTAGACTGAGTAACGGCAGTGTAAAGAGCAGGAACACAGAGTGACGGCAGCATAAAGAGCGGGAAAACAGAGTGATGGCAGTGTAGAGAGTGGGAAAACAGAGTGACGGTAGTGTAAAGAGTGGGAACGCAGAGAGATGGCAGCGTAAAGAGCTGAACACAGAGTGATGGCATTGTAAAGAGCGGGAACAAAGAGTGATGGCAGTGTAAAGAGCAGGAACGCTGAATGACGGCAGTGTAAAGAGTAAGAAAACAGAGTGACGGCAGCATAAAGAGTGGGAACGCAGAGTGACGGCAGCGTAAAGAGCAGGAACGCTGAATGACGGCAGTATAAAGAGCGGGAACGCAGAGAGACGGCAGCATAAAGAGCGGGAACGCAGAGTGACGGCAGCATAAAGAGCAGGAACACAGAGTGACGGTAGTGTAAAGAACGGGAACGGAGAGGGACGGCAGTGCAAAGAGTGGGGACGCAGGGTGACGACAGTGTAAAGAGTGGGAACGCAGGGTGATGGCGGTGTAAAGAGTGGGAATGCAGAGTCACGGCAGTGTAATGAATGGGAACGCAGAGTTATGGCAGTGTAAAGAGCAGGAACACAGAGTGATGGCAGCGTAAAGAGTGGGAAAACATAGTGGTGGCAGTGTAAATAGTGGGAAAACAGAGTGACAGTAGTGTAAAGAACAGGAACGCAGAGTGACAGCAGTGTAAAGAGTGGGAATGCAGAGTGACAGCAGTGTAAAGAGCAGGAACGCAGAGTAATGGCAGTGTAAAGAGCGGGCATGCAGAGTAATGGCAGTGTAAAGAGTGGGAACAAAAAGTGGCAGTAGTGTAAACAGCGGGAACACAGACTCATGACAGTATAAAGAGTGGGAAAATGAGTGACGGCAGTGTAAGAAGTGGAAGCACCGAGTGACAGCCTTGACATAGGAGGAGCAAAGAGAGATTCGGTAGTGTTAAGAGCGGGAACACCACGTCACAGCAACGTTAGGCGCTGGTAGACCGAGTGACGGCAGTGTAAAGAGCAGGAACACAGAGTGACGGCAGCATAAAGAGCGGGAAAACAGAGTGATGGCAGTGTAGAGAGTGGGAAAACAGAGTGATGGCAGTGTAAAGAGTGGGAACAAAGAGTGATGGCAGTGTAAAGAGTGGGAACAAAGATTGATGGCCGTGTAAAGAGCGGGAACAAAGAGTGACGGCAGCGTAAAGAGCAGAAACACAGAGTGATGGCAGTGTAAAGAGCGGAAACACAGAATGACGGCAGTGTAAAGAGCAGGAATGCTGAATGACGGCAGTGTAAAGAGCGGGAACACAGAGTGACGGCAGCATAAAGAGCGGGAACGCAGAGTGACGGCAGCGTAAAGAGCAGGAACACAGAGTGACGGTTGTGTAAAGAACGGGAATGGAGAGGGACGGCAGTGCAAAGAGTGGGGACGCAGGGTGACGGCAGTGTAAAGAGTGGGAACGCAGGGTGACGGCAGTGTAAAGAGTGGGAACGCAGAGTGACAGCAGTGTAAAGAGTGGGAACACAGAGTGACAGCAGTGTAAAGAGTGGGAACACAGAGTGACGGCAGTGTAAAGAGTGGGAAAACATATTGGTGGCAGTGTAAACAACGTGAAAACAGAGTGACGGTAGTGTAAAGAGCAGGAACGCAGAGTGACGGCAGCGTAAAGAGCAGGAACACAGAGTGACGGCTTTGTAAAGTGCAGAAACGCAGGGTGACGTCAGTGGAAAGAGTAGAAACACAGAGTGACGGCAGTGTAAAGAATGGGAACAAAGAGTGACGGCAGTGTAAAGAGTGTGAACGCAGAGTGATGGCAGTTTAAAGAGCGTGAACGCAGAGTGACAGCAGTGTAAAGAGCGGAACAAAGAGTGACGGCAGTGTAAAGAGTGGGAACGCAGAGTGACGGCAGTGTAAAGAGTGGGAACGCAGAGTGACGGCAGTGTAAAGAGTGGGAAAACATATTGGTGGCAGTGTAAATAACGGAAAAACAGAGTGACGGCAGTGCAAAGAGTGGGAACGCAGGGTGACGGCAATGTAAAGAGTGGGAACGCAGAGTAACGGCAGTGTAAATAATGGGAACGCAGAGTGACAGCAGTGTAAAGAGCAGGAACACAGAGTGACGGTAGTGTAAAGAACAGGAACGGAGAGTGATGGCAGTGTAAAGAGTGGGAACGCAGGGTGACGGCAGTGTAAAGAGTGGGAACGCAGGGTGACGGCAGTGTAAAGAGTGGGAACACGGAGTAACGGTATTGTAAAGAATGGGAACACAGAGTGACAGCAGTGTAAAGAGCAGGAACACAGAGTAATGGCAATGTAAAGAGCGAGAATGCAGAGTAATGGCAGTGTAGAGTGGGAACAAAGAGTGACGGTAGTGTAAACAGCGGGAACGCAGAATCATGACAGTATAAAGAGCGGGAAAATGAGTGACGGCAGTGTAAAGAGTGGAAGCACCGAGTGAGAGCCTTGACAGAGGGGGAGCAAAGAGATTCAGTAGTGGTAAGAGCGGAAACACCACGTCACAGCAGTGTTAGGAGCTGGTAGACCGAGTGACGGCAGTGTAAAGAGCAGGAACACAGAGTGACAGCAGCATAAAGAGCGGGAAAACAGAGTGATGGCAGTGTAGAGAGTGGGAAAACAGAGTGACGGTAGTGTAAAGAGCGGGAACGCAGAGTGACGGCACCGTAAAGAGTGGGAACACAGAGTAATGGCAGTGGAAGAGCGGTTACGCAGAACGATGGCAGTGTAAATAGTCGGAAAACAGTGTGACGGCAGTGTAATGAGCGGGAACGCGGAGAGACAGCAGTGGAAAGAGCAGGAACGCAGGGTGATGGCAGCGTAAAGAGCAGGCACGCTGAATGACGGCAGTGTAAAGAGTAAGAAAACAGAGTGACAGCAGTGTAAAGAGTGGGAAAACAGGGTGACGGTAGTGTAAAGAGTGGGAACGCAGAGTGACAGCAGCGTAAAGAACGGGAACACAGAGTGATGGCAGTGTAAAGAGTGGGAAAAAAGAGCGATGGCAGTGTAAAGAGCGGGAACAAAGAGTGATGGCAGCATAAAGAGCAGAAACACAGAGTGATGGCAGTGTAAAGAGCAGAAACAGAGTGATGGCAGTGGAAAGAGTGGGAAAAAAGAGCGATGGCAGTGTAAAGAGCGGGAACAAAGAGTGATGGCAGCATAAAGAGCAGAAACACAGAGTGATGGCAGTGTAAAGAGCAGAAACAGAGTGATGGCAGTGTAAAGAGTGGGAACAAAGAGTGATGGCTGTGTAAAGAGCGGGAACAAAGAGTGACGGCAGCATAAAGAGCAGAAACACAGAGTGATGGCAGTGTGAAGAGTGGGAAGGCAGAGTGACAGCAGTGTAAAGAGCGGGAACGCAGAGTGACAGCAGTGTAAAGAGCGAGAACGCAGAGTGATGGCAGTATAAAGAGCAGAAACACAGAGTGACGGCAGTGTGAAGAGTGGGAAAACAGAGTGACGGCAGTGTAAAGAGTGGGAAACCATAGTGGTGGCAGTGTAAGTAGTGGAAAAACAGAGTGACGGTAGTGTAAAAAGCAGGAACGCAGAGTCACGGCACTGTAAAGAGTGGGAAAACATATTGGTGGCAGTGTAAATAGTGGGAAAACAGTGTGACGGTAGTGTAAAGAGCAGGAACGCAGAGCGATGGCAGCGTAAAGAGTGGGAACGCAGAGTGATGCAGTATAAAGAGCGGAAACATAGAGTGACGACAGTGTAAAGAGTGGGAACGCAGAGTGATGACAGTGTAAAGAGCAGGAACGGAGAGTAATGGCAGTGTAAAGAGCAGGAATGCAGAGTAATGGCAGTGTAGAGAGTGGGAACAAAGAGTGACGGTAGTGTAAACAGCGGGAACGCAGAATCATGACAGTATAAAGAGCGGGAAAATGAGTGACGGCAGTGTAAAGAGTGGAAGCACCGAGTGACAGCCTTGACATAGGGGGAGCAAAGAGATTCGGTAGTGGTAAGAGCGGGAACACCACGACACATCAATGTTAGGAGCTGGTAGACTGAGTAACGGCAGTGTAAAGAGCAGGAACACAGAGTGACGGCAGCATAAAGAGCGGGAAAACAGAGTGATGGCAGTGTAGAGAGTGGGAAAACAGAGTGACGGTAGTGTAAAGAGTGGGAACGCAGAGAGATGGCAGCGTAAAGAGCTGAACACAGAGTGATGGCATTGTAAAGAGCGGGAACAAAGTGTGATGGCAGTGTAAAGAGCAGGAACGCTGAATGACGGCAGTGTAAAGAGTAAGAAAACAGAGTGACGGCAGCGTAAAGAGCAGGAACACTGAATGACGGCAGTGTAAAGAGTGGGAATGCGGAGTGACGGCAGCATAAAGAGCGGGAACGCAGAGTGACGGCAGCGTAAAGAGCAGCAACACAGAGTGACGGTAGTGTAAAGAACGGGAATGGAGAGGGACGGCAGTGCAAAGAGTGGGGACGCAGGTGACGGCAGCGTAAAGAGTGGGAACGTAGAGTAACGGCAGTGTAAAGAATGGGAACGCAGAGTTACGGCAGTGTAAAGAGCAGGAACACAGAGTAATGGCAGTGTAAAGAGTGGGAAAACATTGTGGTGGCAGTGTAAATAGTGGGAAAACAGAGTGACGGTAGTGTAAAGAGCAGGAACGCAGAGTGACAGCAGTGTAAAGAGTGGGAATGCAGAGTGACAGCAGTGTAAAGAGCAGGAACGCAGAGTAATGGCAGTGTAAAGAGCGGGCATGCAGAGTAATGGCAGTGTAATGAGTGGGAACAAAGAGTGACGGTAGTTTAAACGTGAACGCAGAATCATGACAGTATAAAGAGTGGGAAAATGAGTGACGGCAGTGTAAAGAGTGGAAGCACCGAGTGACAGCCTTGACATAGGAGGAGCAAAGAGATTCGGTAGTGTTAAGAGCGGGAACACCACATCACAGCAACATTAGGAGCTGGTAGACCGAGTGACGGCAGTGTAACGAGCAGGAACACAGAGTGACAGCAGCATAAAGAGCGGGAAAACAGAGTGATGGCAGTGTAGAGTGTGGGAAAACAGAGCGACGGTAGTGTAAAGAGTGGGAACACAGAGTGACAGCAGCGTAAAGAACGGGAACACAGAGTGATGGCAGTGTAAAGAGTGGAAACAAAGAGTGATGGCAGTGTAAAGAGTGGGAACAAAGAGTGACGGCAGCGTAAAGAGCAGAAACACAGAGTGATGGCAGTGTAAAGAGCAGGAATGCAGAGTAATGGCAGTGTAAAGAGTGGGCATGCAGAGTAATGGCAGTGTAATGAGTGGGAACAAAGAGTGACGGTAGTTTAAACGTGAACCAGAATCATGACAGTATAAAGAGTGGGAAAATGAGTGACGGCAGTGTAAAGAGTGGAAGCACCGAGTGACAGCCTTGACATAGGAGGAGCAAAGAGATTCGGTAGTGTTAAGAGCGGGAACACCACATCACAGCAACATTAGGAGCTGGTAGACCGAGTGACGGCAGTGTAATGAGCAGGAACACAGAGTGACAGCAGCATAAAGAGCGGGAAAACAGAGTGATGGCAGTGTAGAGTGTGGGAAAACAGAGTGACGGTAGTGTAAAGAGTGGGAACACAGAGTGACAGCAGCGTAAAGAACGGGAACACAGAGTGATGGCAGTGTAAAGAGTGGGAACAAAGAGTGATGGCAGTGTAAAGAGTGGGAACAAAGAGTGACGGCAGCGTAAAGAGCAGAAACACAGAGTGATGGCAGTGTAAAGAGCAGAAACACAGAGTGATGGCAGTGTAAAGAGCAGAAACACAGAGTGACGGCAGTGTAAAGAGTGGGAACACAGACTGATGGCAGTGTAAAGAGTGGGAACAAAGAGTGATGGCAGTGTAAAGAGCAGAAACACAGAGTGACGGCAGTGTAGAGTGGGAAGGCAGAGTGACAGCAGTGTAAAGAGCGGGAACGCAGAGTGACAGCAGTGTAAAGAGTGAGAACGCAGAGTGATGGCAGTATAAAGAGCAGAAACACAGAGTGATGACAGTGTGAAGAGCGGGAAAACAGAGTGGTGGCAGTGTAAAGAGTGGGAAAACATAGTGGTGGCAGTGTACGTAGTGGAAAAACAGAGTGACGGTAGTGTAAAGAGCAGGAACGCAGAGTGCCAGCAGTGTAAAGAGTGGTAACGCAGAGTGACGGCACTGTAAAGAGTGGGAAAACATATTGGTGGCAGTGTAAATAGCTGGAAAACAGAGTGACAGCAGCATAAAGAGCGGGAAAACAGAGTGATGGCAGTGTAGAGAGTGGGAAAACAGAGTGACGGTAGTGTAAAGATCGGGAACGCAGAGTGATGGCAGTATAAAGAATGGGAACGCAGAGTGACGGCAGCGTAAAGAGCAGGAACACTGAATGATGGCAGTGTAAAGAGTGGGAATGCAGAGTGACGGCAGCATAAAGATCAGGAACGCAGAGTGACGGCAGCGTAAAGAGCGGGAACGCAGGGTGATGGCAGCGTAAAGAGCAGGCACGCTGAATGACGGCAGTGTAAAGAGTAAGAAAACAGAGTGACAGCAGTGTAAAGAGTGGGAAAACAGGGTGACGGTAGTGTAAAGAGTGGGAACGCAGAGTGACAGCAGCGTAAAGAACGGGAACACAGAGTGATGGCAGTGTAAAGAGTGGGAAAAAAGAGCGATGGCAGTGTAAAGAGCGGGAACAAAGAGTGATGGCAGCATAAAGAGCAGAAACACAGAGTGATGGCAGTGTAAAGAGCAGAAACAGAGTGATGGCAGTGGAAAGAGTGGGAAAAAAGAGCGATGGCAGTGTAAAGAGCGGGAACAAAGAGTGATGGCAGCATAAAGAGCAGAAACACAGAGTGATGGCAGTGTAAAGAGCAGAAACAGAGTGATGGCAGTGTAAAGAGTGGGAACAAAGAGTGATGGCTGTGTAAAGAGCGGGAACAAAGAGTGACGGCAGCATAAAGAGCAGAAACACAGAGTGATGGCAGTGTAAAGAGTGGGAAGGCAGAGTGACAGCAGTGTAAAGAGCGGGAACGCAGAGTGACAGCAGTGTAAAGAGCGAGAACGCAGAGTGATGGCAGTATAAAGAGCAGAAACACAGAGTGACGGCAGTGTGAAGAGTGGGAAAACAGAGTGACGGCAGTGTAAAGAGTGGGAAACCATAGTGGTGGCAGTGTAAGTAGTGGAAAAACAGAGTGACGGTAGTGTAAAAAGCAGGAACGCAGAGTCACGGCACTGTAAAGAGTGGGAAAACATATTGGTGGCAGTGTAAATAGTGGGAAAACAGAGTGACGGTAGTGTAAAGAGCAGGAACGCAGAGCGATGGCAGCGTAAAGAGTGGGAACGCAGAGTGATGCAGTATAAAGAGCGGAAACATAGAGTGACGACAGTGTAAAGAGTGGGAACGCAGAGTGATGACAGTGTAAAGAGCAGGAACGGAGAGTAATGGCAGTGTAAAGAGCAGGAATGCAGAGTAATGGCAGTGTAGAGAGTGGGAACAAAGAGTGACGGTAGTGTAAACAGCGGGAACGCAGAATCATGACAGTATAAAGAGCGGGAAAATGAGTGACGGCAGTGTAAAGAGTGGAAGCACCGAGTGACAGCCTTGACATAGGAGGAGCAAAGAGATTCGGTAGTGGTAAGAGCGGGAACACCACGACACATCAATGTTAGGAGCTGGTAGACTGAGTAACGGCAGTGTAAAGAGCAGGAACACAGAGTGACGGCAGCATAAAGAGCGGGAAAACAGAGTGATGGCAGTGTAGAGAGTGGGAAAACAGAGTGACGGTAGTGTAAAGAGTGGGAACGCAGAGAGATGGCAGCGTAAAGAGCTGAACACAGAGTGATGGCATTGTAAAGAGCGGGAACAAAGAGTGATGGCAGTGTAAAGAGCAGGAACGCTGAATGACGGCAGTGTAAAGAGTAAGAAAACAGAGTGACGGCAGCATAAAGAGTGGGAACGCAGAGTGACGGCAGCGTAAAGAGCAGGAACACTGAATGACGGCAGTGTAAAGAGTGGGAATGCGGAGTGACGGCAGCATAAAGAGCGGGAACGCAGAGTGACGGCAGCGTAAAGAGCAGCAACACAGAGTGACGGTAGTGTAAAGAACGGGAATGGAGAGGGACGGCAGTGCAAAGAGTGGGGACGCAGGTGACGGCAGCGTAAAGAGTGGGAACGTAGAGTAACGGCAGTGTAAAGAATGGGAACGCAGAGTTACGGCAGTGTAAAGAGCAGGAACACAGAGTAATGGCAGTGTAAAGAGTGGGAAAACATAGTGGTGGCAGTGTAAATAGTGGGAAAACAGAGTGACGGTAGTGTAAAGAGCAGGAACGCAGAGTGACAGCAGTGTAAAGAGTGGGAATGCAGAGTGACAGCAGTGTAAAGAGCAGGAACGCAGAGTAATGGCAGTGTAAAGAGCGGGCATGCAGAGTAATGGCAGTGTAATGAGTGGGAACAAAGAGTGACGGTAGTTTAAACGTGAACGCAGAATCATGACAGTATAAAGAGTGGGAAAATGAGTGACGGCAGTGTAAAGAGTGGAAGCACCGAGTGACAGCCTTGACATAGGAGGAGCAAAGAGATTCGGTAGTGTTAAGAGCGGGAACACCACATCACAGCAACATTAGGAGCTGGTAGACCGAGTGACGGCAGTGTAACGAGCAGGAACACAGAGTGACAGCAGCATAAAGAGCGGGAAAACAGAGTGATGGCAGTGTAGAGTGTGGGAAAACAGAGCGACGGTAGTGTAAAGAGTGGGAACACAGAGTGACAGCAGCGTAAAGAACGGGAACACAGAGTGATGGCAGTGTAAAGAGTGGAAACAAAGAGTGATGGCAGTGTAAAGAGTGGGAACAAAGAGTGACGGCAGCGTAAAGAGCAGAAACACAGAGTGATGGCAGTGTAAAGAGCAGGAATGCAGAGTAATGGCAGTGTAAAGAGTGGGCATGCAGAGTAATGGCAGTGTAATGAGTGGGAACAAAGAGTGACGGTAGTTTAAACGTGAACCAGAATCATGACAGTATAAAGAGTGGGAAAATGAGTGACGGCAGTGTAAAGAGTGGAAGCACCGAGTGACAGCCTTGACATAGGAGGAGCAAAGAGATTCGGTAGTGTTAAGAGCGGGAACACCACATCACAGCAACATTAGGAGCTGGTAGACCGAGTGACGGCAGTGTAATGAGCAGGAACACAGAGTGACAGCAGCATAAAGAGCGGGAAAACAGAGTGATGGCAGTGTAGAGTGTGGGAAAACAGAGTGACGGTAGTGTAAAGAGTGGGAACACAGAGTGACAGCAGCGTAAAGAACGGGAACACAGAGTGATGGCAGTGTAAAGAGTGGGAACAAAGAGTGATGGCAGTGTAAAGAGTGGGAACAAAGAGTGACGGCAGCGTAAAGAGCAGAAACACAGAGTGATGGCAGTGTAAAGAGCAGAAACACAGAGTGATGGCAGTGTAAAGAGCAGAAACACAGAGTGACGGCAGTGTAAAGAGTGGGAACACAGACTGATGGCAGTGTAAAGAGTGGGAACAAAGAGTGATGGCAGTGTAAAGAGCAGAAACACAGAGTGACGGCAGTGTAGAGTGGGAAGGCAGAGTGACAGCAGTGTAAAGAGCGGGAACGCAGAGTGACAGCAGTGTAAAGAGCGAGAACGCAGAGTGATGGCAGTATAAAGAGCAGAAACACAGAGTGATGACAGTGTGAAGAGCGGGAAAACAGAGTGGTGGCAGTGTAAAGAGTGGGAAAACATAGTGGTGGCAGTGTACGTAGTGGAAAAACAGAGTGACGGTAGTGTAAAGAGCAGGAACGCAGAGTGCCAGCAGTGTAAAGAGTGGTAACGCAGAGTGACGGCACTGTAAAGAGTGGGAAAACATATTGGTGGCAGTGTAAATAGCTGGAAAACAGAGTGACAGCAGCATAAAGAGCGGGAAAACAGAGTGATGGCAGTGTAGAGAGTGGGAAAACAGAGTGACGGTAGTGTAAAGATCGGGAACGCAGAGTGATGGCAGTATAAAGAATGGGAACGCAGAGTGACGGCAGCGTAAAGAGCAGGAACACTGAATGATGGCAGTGTAAAGAGTGGGAATGCAGAGTGACGGCAGCATAAAGATCAGGAACGCAGAGTGACGGCAGCGTAAAGAGCGGGAACGCAGAGTGAAGGCAGCGTAAAGAGCGGGAACACAGAGTAATGGCAGTGGAAGAGCGGGTACGCAGAATGATGGCAGTGTAAAGAGTGGGAAAACAGAGTGACGGCAGTGTAAAGAATTGGAACGCAGAGTGACAGCAGTGGAAAGAGCAGGAACGCAGGGTGATGGCAGCGTAAAGAGCAGGAACGCTGAATGACGGCAGTGTAAAGAGTAAGAAAACAGAGTGACGGCAGCGTAAAGACTGGGAACGCAGAGTGACGGCAGCGTAAAGAGCAGGAACACTGAATGACGGCAGTGTAAAGAGCGGGAATGCAGAGTGACGGCAGCATAAAGAGCGGGAACGCAGAGTGACGGCAGCGTAAAGAGCGGGAACACAGAGTAATGGCAGTGGAAGAGCGGGTACGCAGAATGATGGCAGTGTAAAGAGTGGGAAAACAGAGTGATGGCAGTGTAAAGAATTGGAACGCAGAGTGACAGCAGTGGAAAGAGCAGGAATGCAGGGTGATGGCAGCGTAAAGAGCAGGAACGCTGAATGACGGCAGTGTAAAGAGTAAGAAAACAGAGTGACGGCAGCGTAAATACTGGGAACGCAGAGTGACGGCAGCGTGAAGAGCAGGAACACAGAGTGACGGTAGTGTAAAGAACGGGGACGCAGGTGACAGCAGTGTAAAGAGTGGGAACGCAGGGTGACGGCAGTGTAAAGAGTGGGAACGTAGAGTAACGGCAGTGTAAAGAATGGGAACGCAGAGTTACGGCAGTGTAAAGAGCAGGAACACAGAGTAATGGCAATGTAAAGAGTGGGAAAACAGTGGTGGCAGTGTAAATAGTGGGAATACAGATTGACGGTAGTGTAAAGAGCAGGAAGGCAGAGTGACAGCAGTGTAAAGAGTGGGAATGCAGAGTGACAGCAGTGTAAAGAGCAGGAACGCAGAGTAATGGCAATGTAAAGAGCGGGCATGCAGAGTAATGGCAGAGTAAAGAGTGGGAACAAAGAGTGACGGTCGTGTAAACAGCGTGAACGCAGAATCATGACAGTATAAAGAGCGGGAAAATGAGTGACAGCAGTGTAAAGAGTGGAAGCACCGAGTGACAGCCTTGACATAGGAGGAGCAAAGAGATTCGGTAGTGTTAAGAGCGGGAACACCACGTCACAGCAGCGTTAGGAGCTGGTAGACCGAGTGACGGCAGTGTAAAGAGCAGGAACACAGAGTGACGGCAGCATAAAGAGCGGGAAAACAGAGTGATGGCAGTGTAGAGAGTGGGAAAACAGAGTGATGTTATTGTAAAGAGTGGGAACACAGAGTGACAGCAGCGTAAAGAACGGGAACACAGAGTGACGGCAGTGCAGAGTGGGAACGCAGAGTGACGGCAGTGTAAAGAGTGGGAAAACATATTGGTGGCAGTGTAAATAATGGAAAAACAGAGTGACGGCAGTGCAAAGAGTGGGAACGCAGGGTGACGGCAATGTAAAGAATGGGAACGCAGAGTGACAGCAGTGTAAAGAGCAGGAACACAGAGTTACGGCAGTGTAAAGAACGGGAACGGAGAGTGATGGCAGTGTAAAGAGTGGGAACGCAGGGTGACGGCAGTGTAAAGAGTGGGAACACAGAGTAACGGCATTGTAAAGAATGGGAACACAGAGTGACGGCAGTCTAAAGAGCAGGAACGCAGAGTAATGGCAGTGTAAAGAGCAAGAATGCAGAGTAATGGCAGTGTAGAGTGGGAACAAAGAGTGACGGTAGTGTAAACAGCGGGAACGCAGAATCATGACAGTATAAAGAGCGGGAAAATGAGTGACGGCAGTGTAAAGAGTGGAAGCACCGAGTGAGAGCCTTGACAGAGGGGGAGCAAAGAGATTCAGTAGTGGTAAGAGCGGAAACACCACGTCACAGCAGTGTTAGGAGCTGGTAGACCGAGTGACGGCAGTGTAAAGAGCAGGAACACAGAGCGACAGCAGCATAAAGAGCGGGAAAACAGAGTGATGGCAGTGTAGAGAGTGGGAAAACAGAGTGACGGTAGTGTAAAGAGCGGGAACGCAGAGTGACGGCAACGTAAAGAGTGGGAACACAGAGTAATGGCAGTGGAAGAGCGGTTACGCAGAACGATGGCAGTGTAAAGAGTCGGAAAACAGTGTGACGGCAGTGTAATGCGCGGGAACGCGGAGAGACTGCAGTGGAAAGAGCAGGAACGCAGGGTGATTGCAGCGTAAAGAGCAGGAACGCTGAATGACGGCAGTGTAAAGAGTAAGAAAACAGAGTGACAGCAGTGTAAAGAGTGGGAAAACAGAGTGACGGTAGCGTAAAGAGTGGGAACGCAGAGTGACAGCAGCGTAAAGAATGGGAACACAGAGTGATGGCAGTGTAAAGAGTGGGAAAAAAGAGTGATGGCAGTGTAAAGAGCGGGAACAAAGAGTGACGGCAGCATAAAGAGCAGAAACACAGAGTGATGCCAGTGTAAAGAGCAGAAACAGAGTGATGGCAGTGTAAAGAGTGGGAACAAAGAGTGATGGCTGTGTAAAGAGCGGGAACAAAGAGTGACGGCAGCATAAAGAGCAGAAACACAGAGTGACGGCAGTGTAAAGAGTGGGAAGGCAGAGTGACAGCAGTGTAAAGAGCGGGAACGCAGAGTGACAGCAGTGTAAAGAGCGAGAACGCAGAGTGATGACAGTATAAAGAGCAGAAACACAGAGTGACGGCAGTGTGAAGAGCGGGAAAACAGAGTGACGGCAGTGTAAAGAGTGGGAATGCAGGGTGACAGCAGTGTAAAGAGCGGGAACGCAGAGTGACGGCACTGTAAAGAGTGGGAAAACATATTGGTGGCAGTGTAAATAGTGGGAAAACAGAGTGACGGTAGTGTAAAGAGCAGGAACGCAGAGCGATGGCAGCGTAAAGAGTGGGAACGCAGAGTGATGCAGTATAGAGAGCGGAAACATAGAGTGACGACAGTGTGAAGAGTGGGAACACAGAGTGATGACAGTGTAAAGAGCAGGAACGGAGAGTAATGGCAGTGTAAAGAGCAGGAATGCAGAGTAATGGCAGTGTAAAGAGTGGGAACAAAGAGTGACGGTAGTGTAAACAGCGGGAACGCAGAATCATGACAGTATAAAGAGCGGGAAAATGAGTGACGGCAGTGTAAAGAGTGGAAGCACCGAGTGACAGCCTTGACATAGGGGAGCAAAGAGATTCGGTAGTGGTAAGAGCGGGAACACCACGACACATCAATGTTAGGAGCTGGTAGACCGAGTAACGGCAGTGTAAAGAGCAGGAACACAGAGTGACGGCAGCATAAAGAGCAGAAAAACAGAGTGATGGCAGTGTAAAGAGCAGAAACACAGAGTGATGGCAGTGTAAAGAGCAGAAACACAGAGTGACGGCAGTGTAAAGAGTGGGAACGCAGAGTGACAGCAGTGTAAAGAGCGAGAACGCAGAGTGATGGCAGTATAAAGAGCAGAAACACAGAGTGACGGCAGTGTGAAGAGCAGGAAAACAGAGTGATGGCAGTGTAAAGAGTGGGAATGCAGAGTGACAGCAGTGTAAAGAGTGGGAACGCAGTGAGACGGCACTGTGAAGAGTGGGAAAACATATTGGTGGCAGTGTAAGTAGTGGAAAAACAGAGTGACGGTAGTGTAAAGAGCAGGAACGCAGAGTGACAGCAGTGTAAAGAGTGGGAATGCAGAGTGACAGCAGTGTAAAGAGTGGGAACGCAGAGTGACGGCACTGTGAAGAGTGGGAAAACATATTGGTGGCAGTGTAAATAGTGGGAAAACAGAGTGACGGTAGTGTAAAGAGCAGGAACGCAGAGTGATGGCAGCGTAAAGAGTGGGAACGAAGAGTGATGCAGTATAGAGAGCGGAAACATAGAGTGACGACAGTGTAAAGAGTGGGAACGCAGAGTGATGACAGTGCAAAGAGCGGGAATGCAGAGTAATGGCAGTGTAAAGAGTGGGAACAAAGAGTAGCGGTAGTGTAAACAGCGGGAACGCAGAATCATGACAGTATAAAGAGCGGGAAAATGAGTGACGGCAGTGTAAAGAGTGGAAGCACTGAGTGACAGCCTTGACATAGGGGGAGGAAAGAGATTCGGTAGTGATAAGAGCGGGAACACCACGTCACAGCAATTTTAGGAGCTGGTAGACCGAGTGACGGCAGTGTAGAGAGCAGGAACACAAAGTGACGGCAGCATAAAGAGCGGGAAAACAGAGTGATGGCAGTGTAGAGCGTGGGAAAACAGAGTGACGGTAGTGTAAAGAGCGGGAACGCAGAGTGACGGCAGCATAAAGAGTGGGAACATAGAGTAATGGCAGTGGAAGAGCGGTTACGCAGAACGATGGCAGTGTAAAGAGTCAGCAAACAGTGTGACGGCAGTGTAAAGAGCGGGAATGCAGAGTGACAGCATTGGAAAGAGCAGGAACGCAGGGTGATGGCAGCGGAAAGAGCCGGAACGCTGGATGACGGCAGTGTAAAGAGTAAGAAAACAGAGTGACAGCAGTGTAAAGAGTAGGAAAACAGAGTGACGGCAGCGTAAAGAGTGGAAGCACCGAGTGACAGCCTTGACATAGGAGGAGCAAAGAGATTCAGTAGTGTTAAGAGCGGGAACACCACATCACAGCAACGTTAGGAGCTGGTAGACCGAGTGACGGCAGTGTAAAGAGCAGGAACACAGAGTGACGGCAGCATAAAGAGCAGGAAAACAGAGTGATGGCAGTGTAGAGCGTGGGAAAACAGAGAGACGGTAGTGTAAAGAGTGGGAACACAGAGTGACAGCAGCGTAAAGAACGGGAACACAGAGTGATGGCAGTGTAAAGAGTGGGAACAAAGAGTGATGGCAGTGTAAAGAGTGGGAACAAAGAGTGATGGCTGCGTAAAGAGCAAAAACGCAGAGTGATGGCAGTGTAAAGAGCAGAAACACAGAGTGACGGCAGTGTAAAGAGTGGGAACACAGAGTGATGGCAATGTAATGAGTGGGAACAAAGAGTGATGGCAGTGTAAAGAGCGGGAACAAAGCGTGACGGCAGCATAAAGAGCAGAAAGACCGAGTGATGGCAGTGTAAAGAGCAGAAACACAGAGTGATGGCAGTGTAAAGAGTGGGAACACAGAGTGATGGCAATGTAATGAGTGGGAACAAAGAGTGATGGCAGTGTAAAGAGCGGGAACAAAGCGTGACGGCAGCATAAAGAGCAGAAAGACCGAGTGATGGCAGTGTAAAGAGCAGAAACACAGAGTGATGGCAGTGTAAAGAGCAGAAACACAGAGTGACGGCAGTGTAAAGAGTGGAAAGGCAGAGTGACAGCAGTGTAAAGAGCGGGAACGCAGAGTGACAGCAGTGTAAAGAGCGAGAACGCAGAGTGATGGCAGTATAAAGAGCAGAAACACAGAGTGACGGCAGTGTGAAGAGCGGGAAAACAGAGTGACGGCAGTGTAAAGAGTGGGAAAACATAGTGGTGGCAGTGTAAGTAGTGGAAACACAGAGTGACGGTAGTGTAAAGAGTGGGAACACAGAGTGACGGCACTGTAAAGAGTGGGAAAACATATTGGTGGCAGTGTAAATAGTGGGAAAACAGAGTGACGCTAGTGTAAAGAGCAGGAACGCAGAGCGATGGCAGCGTAAAGAGTGGGAACGCAGAGTGATGCAGTATAAAGAGCAGAAACATAGAGTGACGACAGTGTAAAGAGTGGGAACGCAGAGTGATGACAGTGTAAAGAGCGGGAACGGAGAGTAATGGCAGTGTAAAGAGCGGGAATGCAGAGTAATGGCAGTGTAAAGAGTGGGAACAAAGAGTGACGGTAGTGTAAACAGCGGGAACGCAGAATCATGACAGTATAAAGAGCGGGAAAATGAGTGACGGCAGTGTAAAGAGTGGAAGCACCGAGTGACAGCCTTGACATAGGAGGAGCAAAGAGATTCGGTAGTGATAAGAGCGGCAACACCACGTCACAGCAATGTTAGGAGCTGGTAGACCGAGTAACGGCAGAGTAAAGAGCAGGAACACAGAGTGAGGGCAGCATAAAGAGCAGGAAAACAGAGTGATGGCAGTGTAGAGAGTGGGAAAACAGAGTGACGGTAGTGTAAAGAGTGGGAACGCAGAGAGACGGCAGCGTAAAGAGCTGAACACAGAGTGATGGCAGTGTAAAGAGCGGGAACAAAGAGTGATGGCAGTGTAAAGATCGGGAACGCAGAGTGACGGCAGCGTAAAGAGTGGGAACGCAGAGTGACGGCAGCGTAAAGAGCGGGAACACAGAGTAATGGCAGTGGAAGAGCGGTTACGTAGAATGATGCCAGTGTAAAGAGTCAGAAAACAGTGTGACTGCAGTGTAAAGAGCGGGAATGCAGAGTGACAGCAGTGGAAAGAGCAGGAACGCAGGGTGATGGCAGCGGAAAGAGCCGGAACGCTGGATGACTGCAGTGTAAAGAGTAAGAAAACAGAGTGACAGCAGTGTAAAGAGTAGGAAAACAGAGTGACGGCAGCGTAAAGAGCGGGAACACAGAGTAATGGCAGTGGAAGAGCGGGAACACAGAATGATGGCAGTGTAAAGAGTGGGAAAACAGAGTGACGGCAGTGTAAAGAGCGGGAATGCAGAGTAACGGCAGTGTAAAGAGTGGGAACAAAGAGTGGCGGTAGTGTAAACAGCGGGAACGCAGAATCATGACAGTATAAAGAGCGGGAAAATGAGTGACGGCAGTGTAAAGAGTGGAAGCACTGAGTGACAGCCTTGACATAGGGGGAGCAAAGAGATTCGGTAGTGGTAAGAGCGGGAACACCACATCACAGCAATGTTAGGAGCTGGTAGACCGAGTAACGGCAGAGTAAAGAGCAGGAACACAGAGTGAGGGCAGCATAAAGAGCGGGAAAACAGAGTGATGGCAGTGTAGAGAGTGGGAAAACAGAGTGACGGTAGTGTAAAGAGTGGGAACGCAGAGAGACGGCAGCGTAAAGAGCTGAACACAGAGTGATGGCAGTGTAAAGAGCGGGAACAAAGAGTGATGGCAGTGTAAAGAGTGGGAACACAGAGTGATGGCAGTGTAAAGAGTGGGAACAAAGAGTGATGGCAGTGTAAAGAGCGGGAAGAAAGTGTGACGGCAGCGTAAAGAGCAGAAAGACAGGGTGATGGCAGTGTAAAGAGCAGAAACACAGAGTGATGGCAGTGTAAAGAGCAGAAACACAGAGTGACGGCAGTGTAAAGAGTGGGAAGGCAGAGTGACAGCAGTGTAAAGAGCGGGAACGCAGAGTGACAGCAGTGTAAAGAGCGAGAACGCAGATTGATGGCAGTATAAAGAGCAGAAACACAGAGTGACGGCAGTGTAAAGAGTGGGAACACAGAGTGATGGCAATGTAAAGAGTGGGAACAAAGAGTGATGGCAGTGTAAAGAGCGGGAACAAAGTGTGACGGCAGCATAAAGAGCAGAAAGACCGAGTGATGGCAGTGTAAAGAGCAGAAACACAGAGTGATGGCAGTGTAAAGAGCAGAAACACAGAGTGACGGCAGTGTAAGGAGTGGAAAGGCAGAGTGACAGCAGTGTAAAGAGCGGGAACGCAGAGTGACAGCAGTGTAAAGAGCGAGAACGCAGAGTGATGGCAGTATAAAGAGCAGAAACACAGAGTGACGGCAGTGTAAAGAGTGGGAACACAGAGTGATGGCAGTATAAAGAGTGGGAACAAAGATTGATGGCAGTGTAAAGAGCGGGGACAAAGTGTGACGGCAGCGTAAAGAGCAGAAAAACAGAGTGATGGCAGTGTAAAGAGCAGAAACACAGAGTGATGGCAGTGTAAAGAGCAGAAACACAGAGTGACGGCAGTGTAAAGAGTGGGAACGCAGAGTGACAGCAGTGTAAAGAGCGAGAACGCAGAGTGATGGCAGTATAAAGAGCAGAAACACAGAGTGACGGCAGTGTGAAGAGCAGGAAAACAGAGTGATGGCAGTGTAAAGAGTGGGAATGCAGAGTGACAGCAGTGTAAAGAGTGGGAACGCAGTGAGACGGCACTGTGAAGAGTGGGAAAACATATTGGTGGCAGTGTAAGTAGTGGAAAAACAGAGTGACGGTAGTGTAAAGAGCAGGAACGCAGAGTGACAGCAGTGTAAAGAGTGGGAATGCAGAGTGACAGCAGTGTAAAGAGTGGGAACGCAGAGTGACGGCACTGTGAAGAGTGGGAAAACATATTGGTGGCAGTGTAAATAGTGGGAAAACAGAGTGACGGTAGTGTAAAGAGCAGGAACGCAGAGTGATGGCAGCGTAAAGAGTGGGAACGAAGAGTGATGCAGTATAGAGAGCGGAAACATAGAGTGACGACAGTGTAAAGAGTGGGAACGCAGAGTGATGACAGTGCAAAGAGCGGGAATGCAGAGTAATGGCAGTGTAAAGAGTGGGAACAAAGAGTAGCGGTAGTGTAAACAGCGGGAACGCAGAATCATGACAGTATAAAGAGCGGGAAAATGAGTGACGGCAGTGTAAAGAGTGGAAGCACTGAGTGACAGCCTTGACATAGGGGGAGGAAAGAGATTCGGTAGTGATAAGAGCGGGAACACCACGTCACAGCAATTTTAGGAGCTGGTAGACCGAGTGACGGCAGTGTAGAGAGCAGGAACACAAAGTGACGGCAGCATAAAGAGCGGGAAAACAGAGTGATGGCAGTGTAGAGCGTGGGAAAACAGAGTGACGGTAGTGTAAAGAGCGGGAACGCAGAGTGACGGCAGCATAAAGAGTGGGAACATAGAGTAATGGCAGTGGAAGAGCGGTTACGCAGAACGATGGCAGTGTAAAGAGTCAGCAAACAGTGTGACGGCAGTGTAAAGAGCGGGAATGCAGAGTGACAGCATTGGAAAGAGCAGGAACGCAGGGTGATGGCAGCGGAAAGAGCCGGAACGCTGGATGACGGCAGTGTAAAGAGTAAGAAAACAGAGTGACAGCAGTGTAAAGAGTAGGAAAACAGAGTGACGGCAGCGTAAAGAGTGGAAGCACCGAGTGACAGCCTTGACATAGGAGGAGCAAAGAGATTCAGTAGTGTTAAGAGCGGGAACACCACATCACAGCAACGTTAGGAGCTGGTAGACCGAGTGACGGCAGTGTAAAGAGCAGGAACACAGAGTGACGGCAGCATAAAGAGCAGGAAAACAGAGTGATGGCAGTGTAGAGCGTGGGAAAACAGAGAGACGGTAGTGTAAAGAGTGGGAACACAGAGTGACAGCAGCGTAAAGAACGGGAACACAGAGTGATGGCAGTGTAAAGAGTGGGAACAAAGAGTGATGGCAGTGTAAAGAGTGGGAACAAAGAGTGATGGCTGCGTAAAGAGCAAAAACGCAGAGTGATGGCAGTGTAAAGAGCAGAAACACAGAGTGACGGCAGTGTAAAGAGTGGGAACACAGAGTGATGGCAATGTAATGAGTGGGAACAAAGAGTGATGGCAGTGTAAAGAGCGGGAACAAAGCGTGACGGCAGCATAAAGAGCAGAAAGACCGAGTGATGGCAGTGTAAAGAGCAGAAACACAGAGTGATGGCAGTGTAAAGAGTGGGAACACAGAGTGATGGCAATGTAATGAGTGGGAACAAAGAGTGATGGCAGTGTAAAGAGCGGGAACAAAGCGTGACGGCAGCATAAAGAGCAGAAAGACCGAGTGATGGCAGTGTAAAGAGCAGAAACACAGAGTGATGGCAGTGTAAAGAGCAGAAACACAGAGTGACGGCAGTGTAAAGAGTGGAAAGGCAGAGTGACAGCAGTGTAAAGAGCGGGAACGCAGAGTGACAGCAGTGTAAAGAGCGAGAACGCAGAGTGATGGCAGTATAAAGAGCAGAAACACAGAGTGACGGCAGTGTGAAGAGCGGGAAAACAGAGTGACGGCAGTGTAAAGAGTGGGAAAACATAGTGGTGGCAGTGTAAGTAGTGGAAACACAGAGTGACGGTAGTGTAAAGAGTGGGAACGCAGAGTGACGGCACTGTAAAGAGTGGGAAAACATATTGGTGGCAGTGTAAATAGTGGGAAAACAGAGTGACGCTAGTGTAAAGAGCAGGAACGCAGAGCGATGGCAGCGTAAAGAGTGGGAACGCAGAGTGATGCAGTATAAAGAGCAGAAACATAGAGTGACGACAGTGTAAAGAGTGGGAACGCAGAGTGATGACAGTGTAAAGAGCGGGAACGGAGAGTAATGGCAGTGTAAAGAGCGGGAATGCAGAGTAATGGCAGTGTAAAGAGTGGGAACAAAGAGTGACGGTAGTGTAAACAGCGGGAACGCAGAATCATGACAGTATAAAGAGCGGGAAAATGAGTGACGGCAGTGTAAAGAGTGGAAGCACCGAGTGACAGCCTTGACATAGGAGGAGCAAAGAGATTCGGTAGTGATAAGAGCGGCAACACCACGTCACAGCAATGTTAGGAGCTGGTAGACCGAGTAACGGCAGAGTAAAGAGCAGGAACACAGAGTGAGGGCAGCATAAAGAGCAGGAAAACAGAGTGATGGCAGTGTAGAGAGTGGGAAAACAGAGTGACGGTAGTGTAAAGAGTGGGAACGCAGAGAGACGGCAGCGTAAAGAGCTGAACACAGAGTGATGGCAGTGTAAAGAGCGGGAACAAAGAGTGATGGCAGTGTAAAGATCGGGAACGCAGAGTGACGGCAGCGTAAAGAGTGGGAACGCAGAGTGACGGCAGCGTAAAGAGCGGGAACACAGAGTAATGGCAGTGGAAGAGCGGTTACGTAGAATGATGCCAGTGTAAAGAGTCAGAAAACAGTGTGACTGCAGTGTAAAGAGCGGGAATGCAGAGTGACAGCAGTGGAAAGAGCAGGAACGCAGGGTGATGGCAGCGGAAAGAGCCGGAACGCTGGATGACTGCAGTGTAAAGAGTAAGAAAACAGAGTGACAGCAGTGTAAAGAGTAGGAAAACAGAGTGACGGCAGCGTAAAGAGCGGGAACACAGAGTAATGGCAGTGGAAGAGCGGGAACACAGAATGATGGCAGTGTAAAGAGTGGGAAAACAGAGTGACGGCAGTGTAAAGAGCGGGAATGCAGAGTAACGGCAGTGTAAAGAGTGGGAACAAAGAGTGGCGGTAGTGTAAACAGCGGGAACGCAGAATCATGACAGTATAAAGAGCGGGAAAATGAGTGACGGCAGTGTAAAGAGTGGAAGCACTGAGTGACAGCCTTGACATAGGGGGAGCAAAGAGATTCGGTAGTGGTAAGAGCGGGAACACCACATCACAGCAATGTTAGGAGCTGGTAGACCGAGTAACGGCAGAGTAAAGAGCAGGAACACAGAGTGAGGGCAGCATAAAGAGCGGGAAAACAGAGTGATGGCAGTGTAGAGAGTGGGAAAACAGAGTGACGGTAGTGTAAAGAGTGGGAACGCAGAGAGACGGCAGCGTAAAGAGCTGAACACAGAGTGATGGCAGTGTAAAGAGCGGGAACAAAGAGTGATGGCAGTGTAAAGAGTGGGAACACAGAGTGATGGCAGTGTAAAGAGTGGGAACAAAGAGTGATGGCAGTGTAAAGAGCGGGAAGAAAGTGTGACGGCAGCGTAAAGAGCAGAAAGACAGGGTGATGGCAGTGTAAAGAGCAGAAACACAGAGTGATGGCAGTGTAAAGAGCAGAAACACAGAGTGACGGCAGTGTAAAGAGTGGGAAGGCAGAGTGACAGCAGTGTAAAGAGCGGGAACGCAGAGTGACAGCAGTGTAAAGAGCGAGAACGCAGATTGATGGCAGTATAAAGAGCAGAAACACAGAGTGACGGCAGTGTAAAGAGTGGGAACAAAGATTGATGGCTGCGTAAAGAGCAAAAACGCAGAGTGATGGCAGTGTAAAGAGCAGAAACACAGAGTGACGGCAGTGTAAAGATTGGGAACACAGAGTGATGGCAATGTAAAGAGTGGGAACAAAGAGTGATGGCAGTGTAAAGAGCGGGAACAAAGTGTGACGGCAGCATAAAGAGCAGAAAGACCGAGTGATGGCAGTGTAAAGAGCAGAAACACAGAGTGATGGCAGTGTAAAGAGCAGAAACACAGAGTGACGGCAGTGTAAGGAGTGGAAAGGCAGAGTGACAGCAGTGTAAAGAGCGGGAACGCAGAGTGACAGCAGTGTAAAGAGCGAGAACGCAGAGTGATGGCAGTATAAAGAGCAGAAACACAGAGTGACGGCAGTGTGAAGAGCGGGAAAACAGAGTGACGGCAGTGTAAAGAGTGGGAAAACATAGTGGTGGCAGTGTAAGTAGTGGAAACACAGAGTGACGGTAGTGTAAAGAGTGGGAACACAGAGTGATGGCACTGTAAAGAGTGGGAAAACATATTGGTGGCAGTGTAAATAGTGGGAAAACAGAGTGACGCTAGTGTAAAGAGCAGGAACGCAGAGCGATGGCAGCGTAAAGAGTGGGAACGCAGAGTGATGCAGTATAAAGAGCAGAAACATAGAGTGACGACAGTGTAAAGAGTGGGAACGCAGAGTGATGACAGTGTAAAGAGCGGGAACGGAGAGTAATGGCAGTGTAAAGAGCGGGAATGCAGAGTAATGGCAGTGTAAAGAGTGGGAACAAAGAGTGACGGTAGTGTAAACAGCGGGAACGCAGAATCATGACAGTATAAAGAGCGGGAAAATGAGTGACGGCAGTGTAAAGAGTGGAAGCACCGAGTGACAGCCTTGACATAGGGGGAGCAAAGAGATTCGGTAGTGATAAGAGCGGGAACACCACGTCACAGCAATGTTAGGAGCTGGTAGACCGAGTAACGGCAGAGTAAAAAGCAGGAACACAGAGTGAGGGCAGCATAAAGAGCGGGAAAACAGAGTGATGGCAGTGTAGAGAGTGGGAAAACAGAGTGACGGTAGTGTAAAGAGTGGGAACGCAGAGAGACGGCAGCGTAAAGAGCTGAACACAGAGTGATGGCAGTGTAAAGAGTGGGAACAAAGAGTGATGGCAGTGTAAAGATCGGGAACGCAGAGTGACGGCAGCGTAAAGAGTGGGAACGCAGAGTGACGGCAGCGTAAAGAGCGGGAACACAGAGTAATGGCAGTGGAAGAGCGGTTACGTAGAATGATGCCAGTGTAAAGAGTCAGAAAACAGTGTGCCAGCAGTGTAAAGAGTGGGAATGCAGAGTGACAGCAGTGTAAAGAGCAGGAACGCAGTGTAATGGCAGTGTAAAGAGCGGGCATGCAGAGTAATGGCAGTGTAAAGAGTGGGAACAAAGAGTGGCAGTAGTGTAAACAGCGGGAACGCAGACTCATGAGAGTATAAAGAGTGGGAAAATGAGTGACGGCAGTGTAATAAGTGGAAGCACCGAGTGACAGCCTTGACATAGGAGGAGCAAAGAGAGATTCGGTAGTGTTAAGAGCGGGAACACCACGTCACAGCAACGTTAGGAGCTGGTAGACCGAGTGACGGCAGTGTAAAGAGCAGGAACACAGAGTGACGGCAGCATAAAGAGCGGGAAAACAGAGTGATGGCAGTGTAGAGAGTGGGAAAACAGAGTGACGGTAGTGTAAAGAGTGGGAACGCAGAGTGACAGCAGCGTAAAGAACAGGAACACAGAGTGATGGCAGTGTAAAGAGTGGGAACAAAGAGTGATGGCAGTGTAAAGAGAGGGAACAAAGAGTGATGGCAGTGTAAAGAGTGGGAACAAAGATTGATGGCTGTGTAAAGAGCGGGAATAAAGAGTGACGGCAGCGTAAAGAGCAGAAACACAGAGTGATGGCAGTGTAAAGAGCGGAAACATAGAATGACAGCAGCGTAAAGAGCAGGAATGCTGAATGACGGCAGTGTAAAGAGTGGGAACGCAGAGTGACGGCAGCATAAAGAGCGGGAACGCAGAGTGACGGCAGCGTAAAGAGCAGGAACACAGTGACGGTTGTGTAAAGAACGGGAATGGAGAGGGACGGCAGTGCAAAGAGTGGGGACGCAGGGTGACGGCAGTGTAAAGAGTGGGAACGCAGGGTGACGGCAGTGTAAAGAGTGGGAACGCAGAGTGACAGCAGTGTAAAGAGTGGGAACACAGAGTGACAGCAGTGTAAAGAGTGGGAACACAGAGTGACAGCAGTGTAAAGAGTGGGAACACAGAGTGACGGCAGTGTAAAGAGTGGGAAAACATATTGGCGGCAGTGTAAATAACGGGAAAACAGAGTGACGGTAGTGTAAAGAGCAGGAAGGCAGAGTGACAGCAGTGTAAAGAGTGGGAATGCAGAGTGACAGCAGTGTAAAGAGCAGGAACGCAGAGTAATGGCAGTGTAAAGAGCGGGCATGCAGAGTAATGGCAGTGTAAAGAGTGGGAACAAAGAGTGACGGTAGTGTAAACAGCGGAAACGCAGAATCATGACAGTATAAAGAGCGGGAAAATGAGTGACGTCTGTGTAAAGAGTGCAACCACCGAGTGACAGCCTTGACATAGGGGGAGGAAAGAGATTCGGTAGTGGTAAGAGCGGGAACACCACGTCACAGCAACGTTAGGAGCTGGTAGACCGAGTGACGGCAGTGTAGAGAGCAGGAACACAGAGTGACGGCAGCATAAAGAGCGGGAAAACAGAGTGATGGCATTGTAGAAAGTGGGAAAACAGAGTGATGGTAGTGTAAAGAGTGGGAACACAGAGTGACAGCAGCGTAAAGAACGGGAACACAGAGTATTGGCAGTGCAAAGAGTGGGAACAAAGAGTGATGGCAGTGTAAAGAGTGGGAACAAAGAGTGATGGCTGTGTAAAGAGCGGGAACAAAGAGTGATGGCAGGGTAAAGATCGGGAACGCAGAGTGACGGCAGCGTAAAGAGCTGGAACGCAGAGTGAGGACAGCGTAAAGAGCGGGAACACAGAGTAATGGCAGTGGAAGAGCGGGAACGCAGAATGATGGCAGTGTAGAGAGTGGGAAAACTGAGTGACGGCAGTGTAAAGAGCGGGAATGCAGAGTAATGGCAGTGTAAAGAGTGGGAAGAAAGACTGACGGTAGTGTAAACAACGGGAACGCAGAATCATGACAGTATAAAGAGCGGGAAAATGAGTGACGGCAGTGTAAAGAGTGGAAGCACCGAGTGACAGCCTTGACATGGGGGAGGAAAGAGATTCGGTAGTGGTAAGAGCGGGAACACCACGTCACAGCAACGTTAGGAGCTGGTAGACCGAGTGACGGCAGTGTAGAGAGCAGGAACACAGAGTGACGGCAGCATAAAGAGCGGGAAAACAGAGCGATGGCAGTGTAGAGATTGGGAAAACAGAGTGACGGTAGTGTAAAGAATGGGAACGCAGAGTGACGGCAGCATAAAAAGTGGGAACACAGAGTAATGGCAGTGGAAGATCGGTTACGCAGAATGATGGCAGTGTAAAGAGTCAGAAAACAGTGTGACGGCAATGTAAAGAGCGGGAATGCAGAGTGACAGCAGTGGAAAGAGCAGGAACACAGGGTGATGGCAGCGGAAAGAGCAGGAATGCTGAATGACGGCAGTGTAAAGAGTAAGAAAACAGAGTGACAGCAGTGTAAAGAGTAGGAAAACAGAGTGACGGCAGCGTAAAGAGTGGAAGCACTGAGTGACAGCCTTGACATAGGAGGAGCAAAGAGATTCGGTAGTGGTAAGAGCGGGAACACCACGACACAGCAACGTTAGGAGCTGGTAGACCGAGTGACGGCAGTGTAAAGAGCAGGAACACAGAGTGACAGCAGCGTAAAGAACAGGAACACGAGTGATGGCAGTGTAAAGAGTGGGAACAAAGAGTGATGGCAGTGTAAAGCGTGGGAACAAAGAGTGACGGCAGCGTAAAGAGCAGAAACACAGAGTGACGGCAGTGTAAAGAGTGGGAAAACATATTGGCGGCAGTGTAAATAACGGGAAAACAGAGTGACGGTAGTGTAAAGAGCAGGAAGGCAGAGTGACAGCAGTGTAAAGAGTGGGAATGCAGAGTGACAGCAGTGTAAAGAGCAGGAACGCAGAGTAATGGCAGTGTAAAGAGCGGGCATGCAGAGTAATGGCAGTGTAAAGAGTGGGAACAAAGAGTGACGGTAGTGTAAACAGCGGAAACGCAGAATCATGACAGTATAAAGAGCGGGAAATGAATGACGTCTGTGTAAAGAGTGCAACCACCGAGTGACATTCTTGACATAGGGGGAGGAAAGAGATTCGGTAGTGGTAAGAGCGGGAACACCACGTCACAGCAACGTTAGGAGCTGGTAGACCGAGTGACGGCAGTGTAGAGAGCAGGAACACAGAGTGACGGCAGCATAAAGAGCGGGAAAACAGAGTGATGGCATTGTAGAAAGTGGGAAAACAGAGTGATGGTAGTGTAAAGAGTGGGAACACAGAGTGACAGCAGCGTAAAGAACGGGAACACAGAGTATTGGCAGTGCAAAGAGTGGGAACAAAGAGTGATGGCAGTGTAAAGAGTGGGAACAAAGAGTGATGGCTGTGTAAAGAGCGGGAACAAAGAGTGATGGCAGGGTAAAGATCGGGAACGCAGAGTGACGGCAGCGTAAAGAGCTGGAACGCAGAGTGAGGACAGCGTAAAGAGCGGGAACACAGAGTAATGGCAGTGGAAGAGCGGGAACGCAGAATGATGGCAGTGTAGAGAGTGGGAAAACTGAGTGACGGCAGTGTAAAGAGCGGGAATGCAGAGTAATGGCAGTGTAAAGAGTGGGAAGAAAGACTGACGGTAGTGTAAACAACGGGAACGCAGAATCATGACAGTATAAAGAGCGGGAAAATGAGTGACGGCAGTGTAAAGAGTGGAAGCACCGAGTGACAGCCTTGACATGGGGGAGGAAAGAGATTCGGTAGTGGTAAGAGCGGGAACACCACGTCACAGCAACGTTAGGAGCTGGTAGACCGAGTGACGGCAGTGTAGAGAGCAGGAACACAGAGTGACGGCAGCATAAAGAGCGGGAAAACAGAGCGATGGCAGTGTAGAGATTGGGAAAACAGAGTGACGGTAGTGTAAAGATCGGGAACGCAGAGTGACGGCAGCGTAAAGAGCGGGAACGCAGAGTGACGGCAGCGTAAAGAGCGGGAACACAGAGTAATGGCAGTGGAAGAGCGGGTACGCAGAATGATGGCAGTGTAAAGAGTGGGAAAACAGAGTGACGGCAGTGTAAAGAATTGGAACGCAGAGCGACAGCAGTGGAAAGAGCAGGAACGCAGGGTGATGGCAATGTAAAGAGCAGGAACGCTGAATGACGGCAGTGTAAAGAGTAAGAAAACAGAGTGATGTCAGCGTAAAGAGTGGGAACGCAGAGTGACGGCAGCGTAAAGAGCAGGAACGCTGAATGACGGCAGTATAAAGAGCGGGAACGCAGAGAGACGGCAGCATAAAGAGCGGGAACGCAGAGTGACGGCAGCATAAAGAGCAGGAACACAGAGTGACGGTAGTGTAAAGAACGGGAACGGAGAGGGACGGCAGTGCAAAGAGTGGGGACGCAGGGTGACGACAGTGTAAAGAGTGGGAACGCAGGGTGATGGCGGTGTAAAAAGTGGGAATGCAGAGTCACGGCAGTGTAATGAATGGGAACGCAGAGTTATGGCAGTGTAAAGAGCAGGAACACAGAGTGATGGCAGCGTAAAGAGTGGGAAAACATAGTGGTGGCAGTGTAAATAGTGGGAAAACAGAGTGACGGTAGTGTAAAGAGCAGGAACGCAGAGTAATGGCAGTGTAAAGAGTGGGAATGCAGAGTGACAGCAGTGTAAAGAGCAGGAACGCAGAGTGACAGCAGTGTAAAGAGTGGGAATGCAGAGTGACAGCAGTGTAAAGAGCAGGAACGCAGAGTAATGGCAGTGTAAAGAGCGGGCATGCAGAGTAATGGCAGTGTAAAGAGTGGGAACAAAGAGTGGCAGTAGTGTAAACAGCGGGAACACAGACTCATGAGAGTATAAAGAGTGGGAAAATGAGTGACGGCAGTGTAATAAGTGGAAGCACCGAGTGACGGCCTTGACATAGGAGGAGCAAAGAGAGATTCAGTAGTGTTAAGAGCGGGAACACCACGACACAGCAACGTTAGGAGCTGGTAGACCGAGTGACGGCAGTGTAAAGAGCAGGAACACAGAGTGACGGCAGCATAAAGAGCGGGAAAACAGAGTGATGGCAGTGTAGAGAGTGGGAAAACAGAGTGATGGTAGTGTAAAGAGTGGGAACGCAGAGTGACAGCAGCGTAAAGAACGGGAACACAGAGTGATGGCAGTGTAAAGAGTGGGAACAAAGAGTGATGGCAGTGTAAAGAGTGGGAACAAAGATTGATGGCAGTGTAAAGAGCGGGAACAAAGAGTGACGGCAGCGTAAAGAGCAGAAACACAGAGTGATGGCAGTGTAAAGAGCGGAAACACAGAATGACGGCAGTGTAAAGAGCAGGAATGCTGAATGACGGCAGTGTAAAGAGCGGGAACGCAGAGTGACGGCAGCATAAAGAGCGGGAAAGCAGATTGACGGCAGCGTAAAGAGCAGGAACACAGAGTGACGGTTGTGTAAAGAACGGGAATGGAGAGGGACGGCAGTGCAAAGAGTGGGGACGCAGGGTGACGGCAGTGTAAAGAGTGGGAACACAGGGTGATGGCAGCGGAAAGAGCAGGAATGCTGAATGACGGCAGTGTAAAGAGTAAGAAAACAGAGTGACAGCAGTGTAAAGAGTAGGAAAACAGAGTGACGGCAGCGTAAAGAGTGGAAGCACTGAGTGACAGCCTTGACATAGGAGGAGCAAAGAGATTCGGTAGTGGTAAGAGCGGGAATACCACGACACAGCAACGTTAGGAGCTGGTAGACCGAGTGACGGCAGTGTAAAGAGCAGGAACACAGAGTGACAGCAGCGTAAAGAACAGGAACACGAGTGATGGCAGTGTAAAGAGTGGGAACAAAGAGTGATGGCAGTGTAAAGCGTGGGAACAAAGAGTGACGGCAGCGTAAAGAGCAGAAACACAGAGTGATGGCAGTGTAAAGAGTGGGAAAACATAGTGGTGGCAGTGTACGTAGTGGAAAAACAGTGTGACGGTAGTGTAAAGAGCAGGAACGCAGAGTGACAGCAGTGTATAGAGTGGGAACGCAGAGTGCCAGCAGTTTAAAGAGTGGGAACGCAGAGTGACGGCACTATAAAGAGTGGGAAAACATATTGGTGGCAGTGTAAATAGCGGGAAAACAGAGTGACAGCAGAATAAAGAGCGGGAAAACAGAGTGATGGCAGTGTAGAGAGTGGGAAAACAGAGTGACGGTAGTGTAAAGATCGGGAACGCAAATTGACGGCAGCGTAAAGAGCGGGAACGCAGAGTGACGGCAGCGTAAAGAGCGGGAACACAGAGTAATGGCAGTGGAAGAGCGGGTACACAGAATGATGGCAGTGTAAAGAGTGGGAAAACAGAGTGACGGCAGTGTAAAGAATTGGAACGCAGAGCGACAGCAGTGGAAAGAGCAGGAACGCAGGGTGATGGCAGTGTAAAGAGCAGGAACGCTGAATGACGGCAGTGTAAAGAGTAAGAAAACAGAGTGATGTCAGCGTAAAGAGTGGGAACGCAGAGTGACGGCAGCGTAAAGAGCAGGAACGCTGAATGACGGCAGTATAAAGAGCGGGAACGCAGAGAGACGGCAGCATAAAGAGCGGGAACGCAGAGTGACGGCAGCATAAAGAGCAGGAACACAGAGTGACGGTAGTGTAAAGAACGGGAACGGAGAGGGACGGCAGTGCAAAGAGTGGGGACGCAGGGTGACGACAGTGTAAAGAGTGGGAACGCAGGGTGATGGCGGTGTAAAGAGCAGGAATGCAGAGTCACGGCAGTGTAATGAATGGGAACGCAGAGTTATGGCAGTGTAAAGAGCAGGAACACAGAGTGATGGCAGCGTAAAGAGTGGGAAAACATAGTGGTGGCAGTGTAAATAGTGGGAAAACAGAGTGACGGTAGTGTAAAGAACAGGAACGCAGAGTGACAGCAGTGTAAAGAGTGGGAATGCAGAGTGACAGCAGTGTAAAGAGCAGGAACGCAGAGTAATGGCAGTGTAAAGAGCGGGCATGCAGAGTAATGGCAGTGTAAAGAGTGGGAACAAAAAGTGGCAGTAGTGTAAACAGCGGGAACACAGACTCATGACAGTATAAAGAGTGGGAAAATGAGTGACGGCAGTGTAATAAGTGGAAGCACCGAGTGACAGCCTTGACATAGGAGGAGCAAAAAGAGAGTCGGTAGTGTTAAGAGCGGGAACACCACGTCACAGCAACGTTAGGAGCTGGTAGACCGAGTGACGGCAGTGTAAAGAGCAGGAACACAGAGTGACGGCAGCATAAAGAGCGGGAAAACAGAGTGATGGCACTGTAGAGCGTGGGAAAACAGAGTGACGGTAGTGTAAAGAGTGGGAACGCAGAGTGACAGCAGCGTAAAGAACGGGAACACAGAGTGATGGCAGTGTAAAGAGTGGGAACAAAGAGTGATGGCAGTGTAAAGAGTGGGAACAAAGATTGATGGCAGTGTAAAGAAAGGGAACAAAGAGTGACGGCAGCGTAAAGAGCAGAAACACAGAGTGATGGCAGTGTAAAGAGCGGAAACACAGAATGACGGCAGTGTAAAGAGCAGGAATGCTGAATGACGGCAGTGTAAAGAGCGGGAACGCAGAGTGACGGCAGCATAAAGAGCGGGAACGCAGAGTGACGGCAGCGTAAAGAGCAGGAACACAGAGTGACGGTTGTGTAAAGAACGGGAATGGAGAGGGACGGCAGTGCAAAGAGTGGGGACGCAGGGTGACGGCAGTGTAAAGAGTGGGAACGCAGAGTGACAGCAGTGTAAAGAGTGGGAACACAGAGTGACAGCAGTGTAAAGAGTGGGAACACAGAGTGACGGCAGTGTAAAGAGTGGGAAAACATATTGGTGGCAGTGTAAATAACGTGAAAACAGAGTGACGGTAGTGTAAAGAGCAGGAACGCAGACTGACAGCAGTGTAAAGAGTGGGAACGCAGAGTGACAGCAGTGTAAAGAGCAGGAACGCAGAGTGACGGCAGCGTAAAGAGCAGGAACACAGAGTGACGGCTTTGTAAAGTGCAGAAACGCAGGGTGACGTCAGTGGAAAGAGTAGAAACACAGAGTGACGGCAGTGTAAAGAATGGGAACAAAGAGTGACGGCAGTGTAAAGAGTGTGAACGCAGAGTGATGGCAGTTTAAAGAGCGTGAACGCAGAGTGACAGCAGTGTAAAGAGCGGAACAAAGAGTGACGGCAGTGTAAAGAGTGGGAACGCAGAGTGACGGCAGTGTAAAGAGTGGGAACGCAGAGTGACGGCAGTGTAAAGAGTGGGAAAACATATTGGTGGCAGTGTAAATAACGGAAAAACAGAGTGACGGCAGTGCAAAGAGTGGGAACGCAGGGTGACGGCAATGTAAAGAGTGGGAACGCAGAGTAACGGCAGTGTAAAGAATGGGAACGCAGAGTGACAGCAGTGTAAAGAGCAGGAACACAGAGTAATGGCAGTGTAAAGAGCGGGCATGCAGAATAATGGCAGTGTAAAGAGTGGGAACAAAGAGTGACGGTAGTGTAAACAGCGGAAACGCAGAATCATGACAATATAAAGAGCGGGAAAATGAGTGACGTCTGTGTAAAGAGTGGAACCACCAAGTGACAGCCTCGACATGGGGGAGGAAAGAGATTCGGTAGTGGTAAGAGCGGGAACACCACGTCACAGCAACGTTAGGAGCTGGTAGACCGAGTGACGGCAGTGTAGAGAGCAGGAACACAGAGTGACGGCAGCATAAAGAGCGGGAAAACAGAGTGATGGCAGTGTAGAGAGTGGGAAAACAGAGTGATGTTATTGTAAAGAGTGGGAACACAGAGTGACAGCAGCGTAAAGAACGGGAACACAGAGTATTGGCAGTGCAAAGAGTGGGAACAAAGAGTGATGGCAGTGTAAAGAGTGGGAACAAAGAGTGATGGCTGTGTAAAGAGCGGGAACAAAGAGTGATGGCAGGGTAAAGATCGGGAACGCAGAGTGACGGCAGCGTAAAGAGCTGGAACGCAGAGTGAGGGCAGCGTAAAGAGCGGGAACACAGAGTAATGGCAGTGGAAGAGCGGGAACGCAGAATGATGGCAGTGTAGAGAGTGGGAAAACTGAGTGACGGCAGTGTAAAGAGCGGGAATGCAGAGTAATGGCAGTGTAAAGAGTGGGAACAAAGACTGACGGTAGTGTAAACAACGGGAACGCAGAATCATGACAGTATAAAGAGCGGGAAAATGAGTGACGGCAGTGTAAAGAGTGGAAGCACCGAGTGACAGCCTTGACATAGGGGGAGGAAAGAGATTCGGTAGTGGTAAGAGCGGGAACACCATGTCACAGCAACGTTAGGAGCTGGTAGACCGAGTGACGGCAGTGTAGAGAGCAGGAACACAGAGTGACGGCAGCATAAAGAGCGGGAAAACAGAGCGATGGCAGTGTAGAGATTGGGAAAACAGAGTGACGGTAGTGTAAAGAGCGGGAACGCAGAGTGACGGCAGCATAAAAAGTGGGAACACAGAGTAATGGCAGTGGAAGATCGGTTACGCAGAATGATGGCAGTGTAAAGAGTCAGAAAACAGTGTGACGGCAGTGTAAAGAGCGGGAATGCAGAGTGACAGCAGTGGAAAGAGCAGGAACGCAGGGTGATGGCAGCGGAAAGAGCAGGAATGCTGAATGACGGCAGTGTAAAGAGTAAGAAAACAGAGTGACAGCAGTGTAAAGAGTAGGAAAACAGAGTGACGGCAGCGTAAAGAGTGGAAGCACTGAGTGACAGCCTTGACATAGGAGGAGCAAAGAGATTCGGTAGTGGTAAGAGCGGGAACACCACGACACAGCAACGTTAGGAGCTGGTAGACCGAGTGACGGCAGTGTAAAGAGCAGGAACACAGAGTGACAGCAGCGTAAAGAACAGGAACACGAGTGATGGCAGTGTAAAGAGTGGGAACAAAGAGTGATGGCAGTGTAAAGCGTGGGAACAAAGAGTGACGGCAGCGTAAAGAGCAGAAACACAGAGTGATGGCAGTGTAAAGAGTGGGAAAACATAGTGGTGGCAGTGTACGTAGTGGAAAAACAGTGTGACGGTAGTGTAAAGAGCAGGAACGCAGAGTGACAGCAGTGTAAAGAGTGGGAACGCAGAGTGCCAGCAGTTTAAAGAGTGGGAACGCAGAGTGACGGCACTATAAAGAGTGGGAAAACATATTGGTGGCAGTGTAAATAGCGGGAAAACAGAGTGACAGCAGCATAAAGAGCGGGAAAACAGAGTGATGGCAGTGTAGAGAGTGGGAAAATAGAGTGACGGTAGTGTAAAGATCGGGAACGTAGAGTGACGGCAGCGTAAAGAGCGGGAACGCAGAGTGACGGCAGCGTAAAGAGCGGGAACACAAAGTAATGGCAGTGGAAGAGCGGGTACGCAGAATGATGGCAGTGTAAAGAGTGGGAAAACAGAGTGACGGCAGTGTAAAGAATTGGAACGCAGAGCGACAGCAGTGGAAAGAGCAGGAACGCAGGGTGATGGCAGTGTAAAGAGCAGGAACGCTGAATGACGGCAGTGTAAAGAGTAAGAAAACAGAGTGATGGCAGCGTAAAGAGTGGGAACGCAGAGTGACGGCAGCGTAAAGAGCAGGAACGCTGAATGACGGCAGTATAAAGAGCGGGAACGCAGAGAGACGGCAGCATAAAGAGCGGGAACGCAGAGTGACGGCAGCATAAAGAGCAGGAACACAGAGTGACGGTAGTGTAAAGAACGGGAACGGAGAGGGACGGCAGTGCAAAGAGTGGGGACGCAGGGTGACGACAGTGTAAAGAGTGGGAACGCAGGGTGATGGCGGTGTAAAGAGTGGGAATGCAGAGTCACGGCAGTGTAATGAATGGGAACGCAGAGTTATGGCAGTGTAAAGAGCAGGAACACAGAGTAATGGCAGCGTAAAGAGTGGGAAAACATAGTGGTGGCAGTGTAAATAGTGGGAAAACAGAGTGACAGTAGTGTAAAGAACAGGAACGCAGAGTGACAGCAGTGTAAAGAGTGGGAATGCAGAGTGACAGCAGTGTAAAGAGCAGGAACGCAGAGTAATGGCAGTGTAAAGAGCGGGCATGCAGAGTAATGGCAGTGTAAAGAGTGGGAACAAAAAGTGGCAGTAGTGTAAACAGCGGGAACACAGACTCATGACAGTATAAAGAGTGGGAAAATGAGTGACGGCAGTGTAAGAAGTGGAAGCACCGAGTGACAGCCTTGACATAGGAGGAGCAAAGAGAGATTCGGTAGTGTTAAGAGCGGGAACACCACGTCACAGCAACGTTAGGCGCTGGTAGACCGAGTGACGGCAGTGTAAAGAGCAGGAACACAGAGTGACGGCAGCATAAAGAGCGGGAAAACAGAGTGATGGCAGTGTAGAGAGTGGGAAAACAGAGTGATGGCAGTGTAAAGAGTGGGAACAAAGAGTGATGGCAGTGTAAAGAGTGGGAACAAAGATTGATGGCCGTGTAAAGAGCGGGAACAAAGAGTGACGGCAGCGTAAAGAGCAGAAACACAGAGTGATGGCAGTGTAAAGAGCGGAAACACAGAATGACGGCAGTGTAAAGAGCAGGAATGCTGAATGACGGCAGTGTAAAGAGCGGGAACACAGAGTGACGGCAGTATAAAGAGCGGGAACGCAGAGAGACGGCAGCATAAAGAGCGGGAACGCAGAGTGACGGCAGCATAAAGAGCAGGAACACAGAGTGACGGTAGTGTAAAGAACGGGAACGGAGAGGGACGGCAGTGCAAAGAGTGGGGACGCAGGGTGACGACAGTGTAAAGAGTGGGAACGCAGGGTGATGGCGGTGTAAAGAGTGGGAATGCAGAGTCACGGCAGTGTAATGAATGGGAACGCAGAGTTACGGCAGTGTAAAGAGCAGGAACACAGAGTAATGGCAGCGTAAAGAGTGGGAAAACATAGTGGTGGCAGTGTAAATAGTGGGAAAACAGAGTGACAGTAGTGTAAAGAACAGGAACGCAGAGTGACAGCAGTGTAAAGAGTGGGAATGCAGAGTGACAGCAGTGTAAAGAGCAGGAACGCAGAGTAATGGCAGTGTAAAGAGCGGGCATGCAGAGTAATGGCAGTGTAAAGAGTGGGAACAAAAAGTGGCAGTAGTGTAAACAGCGGGAACACAGACTCATGACAGTATAAAGAGTGGGAAAATGAGTGACGGCAGTGTAAGAAGTGGAAGCACCGAGTGACAGCCTTGACATAGGAGGAGCAAAGAGAGATTCGGTAGTGTTAAGAGCGGGAACACCACGTCACAGCAACGTTAGGCGCTGGTAGACCGAGTGACGGCAGTGTAAAGAGCAGGAACACAGAGTGACGGCAGCATAAAGAGCGGGAAAACAGAGTGATGGCAGTGTAGAGAGTGGGAAAACAGAGTGATGGCAGTGTAAAGAGTGGGAACAAAGAGTGATGGCAGTGTAAAGAGTGGGAACAAAGATTGATGGCCGTGTAAAGAGCGGGAACAAAGAGTGACGGCAGCGTAAAGAGCAGAAACACAGAGTGATGGCAGTGTAAAGAGCGGAAACACAGAATGACGGCAGTGTAAAGAGCAGGAATGCTGAATGACGGCAGTGTAAAGAGCGGGAACACAGAGTGACGGCAGCATAAAGAGCGGGAACGCAGAGTGACGGCAGCGTAAAGAGCAGGAACACAGAGTGACGGTTGTGTAAAGAACGGGAATGGAGAGGGACGGCAGTGCAAAGAGTGGGGACGCAGGGTGACGGCAGTGTAAAGAGTCGGAACGCAGGGTGACGGCAGTGTAAAGAGTGGGAACGCAGAGTGACAGCAGTGTAAAGAGTGGGAACACAGAGTGACAGCAGTGTAAAGAGTGGGAACACAGAGTGACGGCAGTGTAAAGAGTGGGAAAACATATTGGTGGCAGTGTAAACAACGTGAAAACAGAGTGACGGTAGTGTAAAGAGCAGGAACGCAGAGTGACGGCAGCGTAAAGAGCAGGAACACAGAGTGACGGCTTTGTAAAGTGCAGAAACGCAGGGTGACGTCAGTGGAAAGAGTAGAAACACAGAGTGACGGCAGTGTAAAGAATGGGAACAAAGAGTGACGGCAGTGTAAAGAGTGTGAACGCAGAGTGATGGCAGTTTAAAGAGCGTGAACGCAGAGTGACAGCAGTGTAAAGAGCGGAACAAAGAGTGACGGCAGTGTAAAGAGTGGGAACGCAGAGTGACGGCAGTGTAAAGAGTGGGAACGCAGAGTGACGGCAGTGTAAAGAGTGGGAAAACATATTGGTGGCAGTGTAAATAACGGAAAAACAGAGTGACGGCAGTGCAAAGAGTGGGAACGCAGGGTGACGGCAATGTAAAGAGTGGGAACGCAGAGTAACGGCAGTGTAAATAATGGGAACGCAGAGTGACAGCAGTGTAAAGAGCAGGAACACAGAGTGACGGTAGTGTAAAGAACAGGAACGGAGAGTGATGGCAGTGTAAAGAGTGGGAACGCAGGGTGACGGCAGTGTAAAGAGTGGGAACGCAGGGTGACGGCAGTGTAAAGAGTGGGAACACGGAGTAACGGTATTGTAAAGAATGGGAACACAGAGTGACAGCAGTGTAAAGAGCAGGAACACAGAGTAATGGCAATGTAAAGAGCGAGAATGCAGAGTAATGGCAGTGTAGAGTGGGAACAAAGAGTGACGGTAGTGTAAACAGCGGGAACGCAGAATCATGACAGTATAAAGAGCGGGAAAATGAGTGACGGCAGTGTAAAGAGTGGAAGCACCGAGTGAGAGCCTTGACAGAGGGGGAGCAAAGAGATTCAGTAGTGGTAAGAGCGGAAACACCACGTCACAGCAGTGTTAGGAGCTGGTAGACCGAGTGACGGCAGTGTAAAGAGCAGGAACACAGAGTGACAGCAGCATAAAGAGCGGGAAAACAGAGTGATGGCAGTGTAGAGAGTGGGAAAACAGAGTGACGGTAGTGTAAAGAGCGGGAACGCAGAGTGACGGCACCGTAAAGAGTGGGAACACAGAGTAATGGCAGTGGAAGAGCGGTTACGCAGAACGATGGCAGTGTAAATAGTCGGAAAACAGTGTGACGGCAGTGTAATGAGCGGGAACGCGGAGAGACAGCAGTGGAAAGAGCAGGAACGCAGGGTGATGGCAGCGTAAAGAGCAGGCACGCTGAATGACGGCAGTGTAAAGAGTAAGAAAACAGAGTGACAGCAGTGTAAAGAGTGGGAAAACAGGGTGACGGTAGTGTAAAGAGTGGGAACGCAGAGTGACAGCAGCGTAAAGAACGGGAACACAGAGTGATGGCAGTGTAAAGAGTGGGAAAAAAGAGCGATGGCAGTGTAAAGAGCGGGAACAAAGAGTGATGGCAGCATAAAGAGCAGAAACACAGAGTGATGGCAGTGTAAAGAGCAGAAACAGAGTGATGGCAGTGGAAAGAGTGGGAAAAAAGAGCGATGGCAGTGTAAAGAGCGGGAACAAAGAGTGATGGCAGCATAAAGAGCAGAAACACAGAGTGATGGCAGTGTAAAGAGCAGAAACAGAGTGATGGCAGTGTAAAGAGTGGGAACAAAGAGTGATGGCTGTGTAAAGAGCGGGAACAAAGAGTGACGGCAGCATAAAGAGCAGAAACACAGAGTGATGGCAGTGTGAAGAGTGGGAAGGCAGAGTGACAGCAGTGTAAAGAGCGGGAACGCAGAGTGACAGCAGTGTAAAGAGCGAGAACGCAGAGTGATGGCAGTATAAAGAGCAGAAACACAGAGTGACGGCAGTGTGAAGAGTGGGAAAACAGAGTGACGGCAGTGTAAAGAGTGGGAAACCATAGTGGTGGCAGTGTAAGTAGTGGAAAAACAGAGTGACGGTAGTGTAAAAAGCAGGAACGCAGAGTCACGGCACTGTAAAGAGTGGGAAAACATATTGGTGGCAGTGTAAATAGTGGGAAAACAGTGTGACGGTAGTGTAAAGAGCAGGAACGCAGAGCGATGGCAGCGTAAAGAGTGGGAACGCAGAGTGATGCAGTATAAAGAGCGGAAACATAGAGTGACGACAGTGTAAAGAGTGGGAACGCAGAGTGATGACAGTGTAAAGAGCAGGAACGGAGAGTAATGGCAGTGTAAAGAGCAGGAATGCAGAGTAATGGCAGTGTAGAGAGTGGGAACAAAGAGTGACGGTAGTGTAAACAGCGGGAACGCAGAATCATGACAGTATAAAGAGCGGGAAAATGAGTGACGGCAGTGTAAAGAGTGGAAGCACCGAGTGACAGCCTTGACATAGGGGGAGCAAAGAGATTCGGTAGTGGTAAGAGCGGGAACACCACGACACATCAATGTTAGGAGCTGGTAGACTGAGTAACGGCAGTGTAAAGAGCAGGAACACAGAGTGACGGCAGCATAAAGAGCGGGAAAACAGAGTGATGGCAGTGTAGAGAGTGGGAAAACAGAGTGACGGTAGTGTAAAGAGTGGGAACGCAGAGAGATGGCAGCGTAAAGAGCTGAACACAGAGTGATGGCATTGTAAAGAGCGGGAACAAAGTGTGATGGCAGTGTAAAGAGCAGGAACGCTGAATGACGGCAGTGTAAAGAGTAAGAAAACAGAGTGACGGCAGCGTAAAGAGCAGGAACACTGAATGACGGCAGTGTAAAGAGTGGGAATGCGGAGTGACGGCAGCATAAAGAGCGGGAACGCAGAGTGACGGCAGCGTAAAGAGCAGCAACACAGAGTGACGGTAGTGTAAAGAACGGGAATGGAGAGGGACGGCAGTGCAAAGAGTGGGGACGCAGGTGACGGCAGCGTAAAGAGTGGGAACGTAGAGTAACGGCAGTGTAAAGAATGGGAACGCAGAGTTACGGCAGTGTAAAGAGCAGGAACACAGAGTAATGGCAGTGTAAAGAGTGGGAAAACATTGTGGTGGCAGTGTAAATAGTGGGAAAACAGAGTGACGGTAGTGTAAAGAGCAGGAACGCAGAGTGACAGCAGTGTAAAGAGTGGGAATGCAGAGTGACAGCAGTGTAAAGAGCAGGAACGCAGAGTAATGGCAGTGTAAAGAGCGGGCATGCAGAGTAATGGCAGTGTAATGAGTGGGAACAAAGAGTGACGGTAGTTTAAACGTGAACGCAGAATCATGACAGTATAAAGAGTGGGAAAATGAGTGACGGCAGTGTAAAGAGTGGAAGCACCGAGTGACAGCCTTGACATAGGAGGAGCAAAGAGATTCGGTAGTGTTAAGAGCGGGAACACCACATCACAGCAACATTAGGAGCTGGTAGACCGAGTGACGGCAGTGTAACGAGCAGGAACACAGAGTGACAGCAGCATAAAGAGCGGGAAAACAGAGTGATGGCAGTGTAGAGTGTGGGAAAACAGAGCGACGGTAGTGTAAAGAGTGGGAACACAGAGTGACAGCAGCGTAAAGAACGGGAACACAGAGTGATGGCAGTGTAAAGAGTGGAAACAAAGAGTGATGGCAGTGTAAAGAGTGGGAACAAAGAGTGACGGCAGCGTAAAGAGCAGAAACACAGAGTGATGGCAGTGTAAAGAGCAGGAATGCAGAGTAATGGCAGTGTAAAGAGTGGGCATGCAGAGTAATGGCAGTGTAATGAGTGGGAACAAAGAGTGACGGTAGTTTAAACGTGAACCAGAATCATGACAGTATAAAGAGTGGGAAAATGAGTGACGGCAGTGTAAAGAGTGGAAGCACCGAGTGACAGCCTTGACATAGGAGGAGCAAAGAGATTCGGTAGTGTTAAGAGCGGGAACACCACATCACAGCAACATTAGGAGCTGGTAGACCGAGTGACGGCAGTGTAATGAGCAGGAACACAGAGTGACAGCAGCATAAAGAGCGGGAAAACAGAGTGATGGCAGTGTAGAGTGTGGGAAAACAGAGTGACGGTAGTGTAAAGAGTGGGAACACAGAGTGACAGCAGCGTAAAGAACGGGAACACAGAGTGATGGCAGTGTAAAGAGTGGGAACAAAGAGTGATGGCAGTGTAAAGAGTGGGAACAAAGAGTGACGGCAGCGTAAAGAGCAGAAACACAGAGTGATGGCAGTGTAAAGAGCAGAAACACAGAGTGATGGCAGTGTAAAGAGCAGAAACACAGAGTGACGGCAGTGTAAAGAGTGGGAACACAGACTGATGGCAGTGTAAAGAGTGGGAACAAAGAGTGATGGCAGTGTAAAGAGCAGAAACACAGAGTGACGGCAGTGTAGAGTGGGAAGGCAGAGTGACAGCAGTGTAAAGAGCGGGAACGCAGAGTGACAGCAGTGTAAAGAGTGAGAACGCAGAGTGATGGCAGTATAAAGAGCAGAAACACAGAGTGATGACAGTGTGAAGAGCGGGAAAACAGAGTGGTGGCAGTGTAAAGAGTGGGAAAACATAGTGGTGGCAGTGTACGTAGTGGAAAAACAGAGTGACGGTAGTGTAAAGAGCAGGAACGCAGAGTGCCAGCAGTGTAAAGAGTGGTAACGCAGAGTGACGGCACTGTAAAGAGTGGGAAAACATATTGGTGGCAGTGTAAATAGCTGGAAAACAGAGTGACAGCAGCATAAAGAGCGGGAAAACAGAGTGATGGCAGTGTAGAGAGTGGGAAAACAGAGTGACGGTAGTGTAAAGATCGGGAACGCAGAGTGATGGCAGTATAAAGAATGGGAACGCAGAGTGACGGCAGCGTAAAGAGCAGGAACACTGAATGATGGCAGTGTAAAGAGTGGGAATGCAGAGTGACGGCAGCATAAAGATCAGGAACGCAGAGTGACGGCAGCGTAAAGAGCGGGAACGCAGGGTGATGGCAGCGTAAAGAGCAGGCACGCTGAATGACGGCAGTGTAAAGAGTAAGAAAACAGAGTGACAGCAGTGTAAAGAGTGGGAAAACAGGGTGACGGTAGTGTAAAGAGTGGGAACGCAGAGTGACAGCAGCGTAAAGAACGGGAACACAGAGTGATGGCAGTGTAAAGAGTGGGAAAAAAGAGCGATGGCAGTGTAAAGAGCGGGAACAAAGAGTGATGGCAGCATAAAGAGCAGAAACACAGAGTGATGGCAGTGTAAAGAGCAGAAACAGAGTGATGGCAGTGGAAAGAGTGGGAAAAAAGAGCGATGGCAGTGTAAAGAGCGGGAACAAAGAGTGATGGCAGCATAAAGAGCAGAAACACAGAGTGATGGCAGTGTAAAGAGCAGAAACAGAGTGATGGCAGTGTAAAGAGTGGGAACAAAGAGTGATGGCTGTGTAAAGAGCGGGAACAAAGAGTGACGGCAGCATAAAGAGCAGAAACACAGAGTGATGGCAGTGTAAAGAGTGGGAAGGCAGAGTGACAGCAGTGTAAAGAGCGGGAACGCAGAGTGACAGCAGTGTAAAGAGCGAGAACGCAGAGTGATGGCAGTATAAAGAGCAGAAACACAGAGTGACGGCAGTGTGAAGAGTGGGAAAACAGAGTGACGGCAGTGTAAAGAGTGGGAAACCATAGTGGTGGCAGTGTAAGTAGTGGAAAAACAGAGTGACGGTAGTGTAAAAAGCAGGAACGCAGAGTCACGGCACTGTAAAGAGTGGGAAAACATATTGGTGGCAGTGTAAATAGTGGGAAAACAGAGTGACGGTAGTGTAAAGAGCAGGAACGCAGAGCGATGGCAGCGTAAAGAGTGGGAACGCAGAGTGATGCAGTATAAAGAGCGGAAACATAGAGTGACGACAGTGTAAAGAGTGGGAACGCAGAGTGATGACAGTGTAAAGAGCAGGAACGGAGAGTAATGGCAGTGTAAAGAGCAGGAATGCAGAGTAATGGCAGTGTAGAGAGTGGGAACAAAGAGTGACGGTAGTGTAAACAGCGGGAACGCAGAATCATGACAGTATAAAGAGCGGGAAAATGAGTGACGGCAGTGTAAAGAGTGGAAGCACCGAGTGACAGCCTTGACATAGGAGGAGCAAAGAGATTCGGTAGTGGTAAGAGCGGGAACACCACGACACATCAATGTTAGGAGCTGGTAGACTGAGTAACGGCAGTGTAAAGAGCAGGAACACAGAGTGACGGCAGCATAAAGAGCGGGAAAACAGAGTGATGGCAGTGTAGAGAGTGGGAAAACAGAGTGACGGTAGTGTAAAGAGTGGGAACGCAGAGAGATGGCAGCGTAAAGAGCTGAACACAGAGTGATGGCATTGTAAAGAGCGGGAACAAAGAGTGATGGCAGTGTAAAGAGCAGGAACGCTGAATGACGGCAGTGTAAAGAGTAAGAAAACAGAGTGACGGCAGCATAAAGAGTGGGAACGCAGAGTGACGGCAGCGTAAAGAGCAGGAACACTGAATGACGGCAGTGTAAAGAGTGGGAATGCGGAGTGACGGCAGCATAAAGAGCGGGAACGCAGAGTGACGGCAGCGTAAAGAGCAGCAACACAGAGTGACGGTAGTGTAAAGAACGGGAATGGAGAGGGACGGCAGTGCAAAGAGTGGGGACGCAGGTGACGGCAGCGTAAAGAGTGGGAACGTAGAGTAACGGCAGTGTAAAGAATGGGAACGCAGAGTTACGGCAGTGTAAAGAGCAGGAACACAGAGTAATGGCAGTGTAAAGAGTGGGAAAACATAGTGGTGGCAGTGTAAATAGTGGGAAAACAGAGTGACGGTAGTGTAAAGAGCAGGAACGCAGAGTGACAGCAGTGTAAAGAGTGGGAATGCAGAGTGACAGCAGTGTAAAGAGCAGGAACGCAGAGTAATGGCAGTGTAAAGAGCGGGCATGCAGAGTAATGGCAGTGTAATGAGTGGGAACAAAGAGTGACGGTAGTTTAAACGTGAACGCAGAATCATGACAGTATAAAGAGTGGGAAAATGAGTGACGGCAGTGTAAAGAGTGGAAGCACCGAGTGACAGCCTTGACATAGGAGGAGCAAAGAGATTCGGTAGTGTTAAGAGCGGGAACACCACATCACAGCAACATTAGGAGCTGGTAGACCGAGTGACGGCAGTGTAACGAGCAGGAACACAGAGTGACAGCAGCATAAAGAGCGGGAAAACAGAGTGATGGCAGTGTAGAGTGTGGGAAAACAGAGCGACGGTAGTGTAAAGAGTGGGAACACAGAGTGACAGCAGCGTAAAGAACGGGAACACAGAGTGATGGCAGTGTAAAGAGTGGAAACAAAGAGTGATGGCAGTGTAAAGAGTGGGAACAAAGAGTGACGGCAGCGTAAAGAGCAGAAACACAGAGTGATGGCAGTGTAAAGAGCAGGAATGCAGAGTAATGGCAGTGTAAAGAGTGGGCATGCAGAGTAATGGCAGTGTAATGAGTGGGAACAAAGAGTGACGGTAGTTTAAACGTGAACCAGAATCATGACAGTATAAAGAGTGGGAAAATGAGTGACGGCAGTGTAAAGAGTGGAAGCACCGAGTGACAGCCTTGACATAGGAGGAGCAAAGAGATTCGGTAGTGTTAAGAGCGGGAACACCACATCACAGCAACATTAGGAGCTGGTAGACCGAGTGACGGCAGTGTAATGAGCAGGAACACAGAGTGACAGCAGCATAAAGAGCGGGAAAACAGAGTGATGGCAGTGTAGAGTGTGGGAAAACAGAGTGACGGTAGTGTAAAGAGTGGGAACACAGAGTGACAGCAGCGTAAAGAACGGGAACACAGAGTGATGGCAGTGTAAAGAGTGGGAACAAAGAGTGATGGCAGTGTAAAGAGTGGGAACAAAGAGTGACGGCAGCGTAAAGAGCAGAAACACAGAGTGATGGCAGTGTAAAGAGCAGAAACACAGAGTGATGGCAGTGTAAAGAGCAGAAACACAGAGTGACGGCAGTGTAAAGAGTGGGAACACAGACTGATGGCAGTGTAAAGAGTGGGAACAAAGAGTGATGGCAGTGTAAAGAGCAGAAACACAGAGTGACGGCAGTGTAGAGTGGGAAGGCAGAGTGACAGCAGTGTAAAGAGCGGGAACGCAGAGTGACAGCAGTGTAAAGAGCGAGAACGCAGAGTGATGGCAGTATAAAGAGCAGAAACACAGAGTGATGACAGTGTGAAGAGCGGGAAAACAGAGTGGTGGCAGTGTAAAGAGTGGGAAAACATAGTGGGGGCAGTGTACGTAGTGGAAAAACAGAGTGACGGTAGTGTAAAGAGCAGGAACGCAGAGTGCCAGCAGTGTAAAGAGTGGTAACGCAGAGTGACGGCACTGTAAAGAGTGGGAAAACATATTGGTGGCAGTGTAAATAGCTGGAAAACAGAGTGACAGCAGCATAAAGAGCGGGAAAACAGAGTGATGGCAGTGTAGAGAGTGGGAAAACAGAGTGACGGTAGTGTAAAGATCGGGAACGCAGAGTGATGGCAGTATAAAGAATGGGAACGCAGAGTGACGGCAGCGTAAAGAGCAGGAACACTGAATGGTGGCAGTGTAAAGAGTGGGAATGCAGAGTGACGGCAGCATAAAGATCAGGAACGCAGAGTGACGGCAGCGTAAAGAGCGGGAACGCAGAGTGAAGGCAGCGTAAAGAGCGGGAACACAGAGTAATGGCAGTGGAAGAGCGGGTACGCAGAATGATGGCAGTGTAAAGAGTGGGAAAACAGAGTGACGGCAGTGTAAAGAATTGGAACGCAGAGTGACAGCAGTGGAAAGAGCAGGAACGCAGGGTGATGGCAGCGTAAAGAGCAGGAACGCTGAATGACGGCAGTGTAAAGAGTAAGAAAACAGAGTGACGGCAGCGTAAAGACTGGGAACGCAGAGTGACGGCAGCGTAAAGAGCAGGAACACTGAATGACGGCAGTGTAAAGAGCGGGAATGCAGAGTGACGGCAGCATAAAGAGCGGGAACGCAGAGTGACGGCAGCGTAAAGAGCGGGAACACAGAGTAATGGCAGTGGAAGAGCGGGTACGCAGAATGATGGCAGTGTAAAGAGTGGGAAAACAGAGTGATGGCAGTGTAAAGAATTGGAACGCAGAGTGACAGCAGTGGAAAGAGCAGGAATGCAGGGTGATGGCAGCGTAAAGAGCAGGAACGCTGAATGACGGCAGTGTAAAGAGTAAGAAAACAGAGTGACGGCAGCGTAAATACTGGGAACGCAGAGTGACGGCAGCGTGAAGAGCAGGAACACAGAGTGACGGTAGTGTAAAGAACGGGGACGCAGGTGACAGCAGTGTAAAGAGTGGGAACGCAGGGTGACGGCAGTGTAAAGAGTGGGAACGTAGAGTAACGGCAGTGTAAAGAATGGGAACGCAGAGTTACGGCAGTGTAAAGAGCAGGAACACAGAGTAATGGCAATGTAAAGAGTGGGAAAACAGTGGTGGCAGTGTAAATAGTGGGAATACAGATTGACGGTAGTGTAAAGAGCAGGAAGGCAGAGTGACAGCAGTGTAAAGAGTGGGAATGCAGAGTGACAGCAGTGTAAAGAGCAGGAACGCAGAGTAATGGCAATGTAAAGAGCGGGCATGCAGAGTAATGGCAGAGTAAAGAGTGGGAACAAAGAGTGACGGTCGTGTAAACAGCGTGAACGCAGAATCATGACAGTATAAAGAGCGGGAAAATGAGTGACAGCAGTGTAAAGAGTGGAAGCACCGAGTGACAGCCTTGACATAGGAGGAGCAAAGAGATTCGGTAGTGTTAAGAGCGGGAACACCACGTCACAGCAGCGTTAGGAGCTGGTAGACCGAGTGACGGCAGTGTAAAGAGCAGGAACACAGAGTGACGGCAGCATAAAGAGCGGGAAAACAGAGTGATGGCAGTGTAGAGAGTGGGAAAACAGAGTGATGTTATTGTAAAGAGTGGGAACACAGAGTGACAGCAGCGTAAAGAACGGGAACACAGAGTGACGGCAGTGCAGAGTGGGAACGCAGAGTGACGGCAGTGTAAAGAGTGGGAAAACATATTGGTGGCAGTGTAAATAATGGAAAAACAGAGTGACGGCAGTGCAAAGAGTGGGAACGCAGGGTGACGGCAATGTAAAGAATGGGAACGCAGAGTGACAGCAGTGTAAAGAGCAGGAACACAGAGTTACGGCAGTGTAAAGAACGGGAACGGAGAGTGATGGCAGTGTAAAGAGTGGGAACGCAGGGTGACGGCAGTGTAAAGAGTGGGAACACAGAGTAACGGCATTGTAAAGAATGGGAACACAGAGTGACGGCAGTCTAAAGAGCAGGAACGCAGAGTAATGGCAGTGTAAAGAGCAAGAATGCAGAGTAATGGCAGTGTAGAGTGGGAACAAAGAGTGACGGTAGTGTAAACAGCGGGAACGCAGAATCATGACAGTATAAAGAGCGGGAAAATGAGTGACGGCAGTGTAAAGAGTGGAAGCACCGAGTGAGAGCCTTGACAGAGGGGGAGCAAAGAGATTCAGTAGTGGTAAGAGCGGAAACACCACGTCACAGCAGTGTTAGGAGCTGGTAGACCGAGTGACGGCAGTGTAAAGAGCAGGAACACAGAGCGACAGCAGCATAAAGAGCGGGAAAACAGAGTGATGGCAGTGTAGAGAGTGGGAAAACAGAGTGACGGTAGTGTAAAGAGCGGGAACGCAGAGTGACGGCAGCGTAAAGAGTGGGAACACAGAGTGATGGCAGTGGAAGAGCGGTTACGCAGAACGATGGCAGTGTAAAGAGTCGGAAAACAGTGTGACGGCAGTGTAATGCGCGGGAACGCGGAGAGACTGCAGTGGAAAGAGCAGGAACGCAGGGTGATTGCAGCGTAAAGAGCAGGAACGCTGAATGACGGCAGTGTAAAGAGTAAGAAAACAGAGTGACAGCAGTGTAAAGAGTGGGAAAACAGAGTGACGGTAGCGTAAAGAGTGGGAACGCAGAGTGACAGCAGCGTAAAGAATGGGAACACAGAGTGATGGCAGTGTAAAGAGTGGGAAAAAAGAGTGATGGCAGTGTAAAGAGCGGGAACAAAGAGTGACGGCAGCATAAAGAGCAGAAACACAGAGTGATGCCAGTGTAAAGAGCAGAAACAGAGTGATGGCAGTGTAAAGAGTGGGAACAAAGAGTGATGGCTGTGTAAAGAGCGGGAACAAAGAGTGACGGCAGCATAAAGAGCAGAAACACAGAGTGACGGCAGTGTAAAGAGTGGGAAGGCAGAGTGACAGCAGTGTAAAGAGCGGGAACGCAGAGTGACAGCAGTGTAAAGAGCGAGAACGCAGAGTGATGACAGTATAAAGAGCAGAAACACAGAGTGATGGCAGTGTGAAGAGCGGGAAAACAGAGTGACGGCAGTGTAAAGAGTGGGAATGCAGGGTGACAGCAGTGTAAAGAGCGGGAACGCAGAGTGACGGCACTGTAAAGAGTGGGAAAACATATTGGTGGCAGTGTAAATAGTGGGAAAACAGAGTGACGGTAGTGTAAAGAGCAGGAACGCAGAGCGATGGCAGCGTAAAGAGTGGGAACGCAGAGTGATGCAGTATAGAGAGCGGAAACATAGAGTGACGACAGTGTGAAGAGTGGGAACACAGAGTGATGACAGTGTAAAGAGCAGGAACGGAGAGTAATGGCAGTGTAAAGAGCAGGAATGCAGAGTAATGGCAGTGTAAAGAGTGGGAACAAAGAGTGACGGTAGTGTAAACAGCGGGAACGCAGAATCATGACAGTATAAAGAGCGGGAAAATGAGTGACGGCAGTGTAAAGAGTGGAAGCACCGAGTGACAGCCTTGACATAGGGGAGCAAAGAGATTCGGTAGTGGTAAGAGCGGGAACACCACGACACATCAATGTTAGGAGCTGGTAGACCGAGTAACGGCAGTGTAAAGAGCAGGAACACAGAGTGACGGCAGCATAAAGAGCGGGGAAACAGAGTGATGGCAGTGTAGAGAGTGGGAAAACAGAGTGACGGTAGTGTAAAGAGTGGGAACGCAGAGAGATGGCAGCGTAAAGAGCTGAACACAGAGTGATGGCAGTGTAAAGAGCGGGAACAAAGAGTGATGGCAGCGTAAAGAGCAGGAACACTGAATGACGGCAGTATAAAGAGTGGGAATGCAGAGTGATGGCAGCATAAAGAGCGGGAACGCAGAGTGACGGCAGCGTAAAGAGCAGGAACACAGAGTGACGGTACTGTAAAGAACGGGAATGGAGAGGGACGGCAGTGTAAAGAGTGGGAACGCAGGGTGACGGCAGTGTAAAGAGTGGGAACGCAGGGTGACGGCAGTGTAGAGAGTGGGAACGTAGAGTAACGGCAGTGTAAAGAATGAGAACGCAGAGTTACGGCAGTGTAAAGAGCAGGAACACAGAGTAATGGCAGTGTAAAGAGCGGGAAAACATAGTGGTGGCAGTGTAAATAGTGGGAAAACAGAGTGACGGTAGTGTAAAGAGCAGGAACGCAGAGTGACAGCAGTGTAAAGAGTGGGAATGCAGAGTGACAGCAGTGTAAAGAGCAGGAACGCAGAGTAATGGCAGTGTAAAGAGCGGGCATGCAGAGTAATGGCAGTGTAATGAGTGGGAACAAAGAGTGACGGTAGTTTAAACGTGAACGCAGAATCATGACAGTATAAAGAGTGGGAAAATTAGTGACGGCAGTGTAAAGAGTGGAAGCACCGAGTGACAGCCTTGACATAGGAGGAGCAAAGAGATTCGGTAGTGTTAAGAGCGGGAACACCACATCACAGCAACATTAGGAGCTGGTAGACCGAGTGACGGCAGTGTAAAGAGCAGGAACACAGAGTGACGGCAGCATAAAGAGCAGGAAAACAGAGTGATGGCAGTGCAGAGCGTGGGAAAACAGAGTGACGGTAGTGTAAAAAGTGGGAACACAGAGTGACAGCAGCGTAAAGAACGGGAACACAGAGTGATGGCAGTGTAAAGAGTGGGAACAAAGAGTGATGGCAGTGTAAAGAGTGGGAACAAAGAGTGACGGCAGTGTAAAGAGCAGAAACACAGAGTGATGGCAGTGTAAAGAGCAGAAACACAGAGTGATGGCAGTGTAAAGAGCAGAAACACAGAGTGACGGCAGTGTATAGAGTGGGAACACAGACTGATGGCAGTGTAAAGAGCGGGAACAAAGTGTGACGGCAGCGTAAAGAGCAGAAACACAGAGTGACGGCAGTGTAGAGTGGGAAGGCAGAGCGACAGCAGTGTAAAGAGCGGGAATGCAGAGTGACAGCAGTGTAAAGAGCGAGAACGCAGAGTGATGGCAGTGTGAAGAGCGGGAAAACAGAGTGATGGCAGTGTAAAGAGTGGGAAAACATAGTGGTGGCAGTGTACGTAGTGGAAAAACAGAGTGACGGTAGTGTAAAGAGCAGGAACGCAGAGTGCCAGCAGTGTAAAGAGTGGTAACGCAGAGTGACGGTACTGTAAAGAGCGGGAAAACATATTGGTGGCAGTGTAGAGAGTGGGAAAACAGAGTGACGGTAGTGTAAAGATCGGGAACGCAGAGTGACGGCAGCGTAAAGAGCGGGAACGCAGAGTGACGGCAGCGTAAAAAGCGGGAACACAGAGTGATGGCAGTGTAAAGAGCGGGAACAAAGAGTGATGGCAGTGTAAAGATCGGGAACGCAGAGTGACGGCAGCGTAAAGAGTGGGAACGCAGAGTGACGGCAGCGTAAAGAGCGGGAACACAGAGTAATGGCAGTAGAAGAGCGGGTACGCAGAATGATGGCAGTGTAAAGAGTGGGAAAACAGAGTGACGGCAGTGTAAAGAATTGGAACGCAGAGTGACAGCAGTGGAAAGAGCAGGAACGCAGGGTGATGGCAGCGTAAAAAGCAGGAACGCTGAATGACGGCAGTGTAAAGAGTAAGAAAACAGAGTGACGGCAGCGTAAATACTGGGAACGCAGAGTGACGGCAGCGTGAAGAGCAGGAACACAGAGTGACGGTAGTGTAAAGAAAGGGGACGCAGGTGACAGCAGTGTAAAGAGTGGGAACGCAGGGTGACGGCAGTGTAAAGAGTGGGAACGTAGAGTAACGGCAGTGTAAAGAATGGGAACGCAGAGTTACGGCAGTGTAAAGAGCAGGAACACAGAGTAATGGCAATGTAAAGAGTGGGAAAACATAGTGGTGGCAGTGTAAATAGTGGGAAAACAGATTGACGGTAGTGTAAAGAGCAGGAAGGCAGAGTGACAGCAGTGTAAAGAGTGGGAATGCAGAGTGACAGCAGTGTAAAGAGCAGGAACGCAGAGTAATGGCAGTGTAAAGAACGGGCATGCAGAGTAATGGCAGTGTAAAGAGTGGGAACAAAGAGTGACGGTAGTGTAAACAGCGTGAACGCAGAATCATGACAGTATAAAGAGCGGGAAAATGAGTGACAGCAGTGTAAAGAGTGGAAGCACCGAGTGACAGCCTTGACATAGGAGGAGCAAAGAGATTCGGTAGTGTTAAGAGCAGGAACACCACGTCACAGCAGCGTTAGGAGCTGGTAGACCGAGTGACGGCAGTGTAAAGAGCAGGAACACAGAGTGACGGCAGCATAAAGAGCGGGAAAACAGAGTGATGGCAGTGTAGAGAGTGGGAAAACAGAGTGATGTTAGTGTAAAGAGTGGGAACACAGAGTGACAGCAGCGTAAAGAACGGGAACACAGAGTGACGGCAGTGTAGAGTGGGAACGCAGAGTGACGGCAGTGTAAAGAGTGGGAAAACATATTGGTGGCAGTGTAAATAATGGAAAAACAGAGTGACGGCAGTGCAAAGAGTGGGAAAACATAGTGGTGGCAGTGTACGTAGTGGAAAAACAGAGTGACGGTAGTGTAAAGAGCAGGAACGCAGAGTGCCAGCAGTGTAAAGAGTGGTAATGCAGAGTGACGGTACTGTAAAGAGCGGGAAAACATATTGGTGGCAGTGTAAATAGCTGGAAAACAGAGTGACAGCAGCATAAAGAGCGGGAAAACAGAGTGATGGCAGTGTAGAGAGTGGGAAAACAGAGTGACGGTAGTGTAAAGATCGGGAACGCAGAGTGACGGCAGCGTAAAGAGCGGGAACGCAGAGTGACGGCAGCGTAAAAAGCGGGAACACAGAGTGATGGCAGTGTAAAGAGCGGGAACAAAGATTGATGGCAGTGTAAAGATCGGGAACGCAGAGTGACGGCAGCGTAAAGAGTGGGAACGCAGAGTGACGGCAGCGTAAAGAGCGGGAACACAGAGTAATGGCAGTGGAAGAGCGGGTACGCAGAATGATGGCAGTGTAAAGAGTGGGAAAACAGAGTGACGGCATGTAAAGAATTGGAACGCAGAGTGACAGCAGTGGAAAGAGCAGGAACGCAGGGTGATGGCAGCGTAAAGAGCAGGAACGCTGAATGACGGCAGTGTAAAGAGTAAGAAAACAGAGTGACGGCAGCGTAAAGACTGGGAACGCAGAGTGACGGCAGCGTAAAGAGCAGGACCACAGAGTGACGGTACTGTAAAGAACGGGGACGCAGGTGACAGCAGTGTAAAGAGTGGGAACGCAGGGTGACGGCAGTGTAAAGAGCGGGAACACAGAGTAATGGCAGTGGAAGAGCGGGTACGCAGAATGATGGCAGTGTAAAGAGTGGGAAAACAGAGTGACGGCAGTGTAAAGAGCGGGAATGCAGAGTAATGGCAGTGTAAAGAGTGGGAACAAAGAGTGGCGGTAGTGTAAACAGCGGGAACGCAGAAGCATGACAGTATAAAGAGCGGGAAAATGAGTGACGGCAGTGTAAAGAGTGGAAGCACCGAGTGACAGCCTTGACATAGGAGGAGCAAAGAGATTTGGTAGTGTTAAGAGCGGGAACACCACGTCACAGAAACGTTAGGAGCTGGTAGACCAAGTGACGGCAGTGTAAAGAGCAGGAACACAGATTCACGGCAGCATAAAGAGCGGGAAAACAGAGTGATGGCAGTGTAGAGAGTGGGAAAACAGAGTGACGGTAGTGTAAAGAGCGGGAACGCAGAGTGACTGCAGCATAAAGAGTGGGAACACAGAGTAATGGCAGTGGAAGAGCGGTTACGCAGAACGATGGCAGTGTAAAGAGTCAGAAAACAGAGTGACGGTAGTGTAAAGAGTGGGAACGCAGAGTGACGGCAGCATAAAGAGTGGAAACACAGAGTAATGGCAGTGGAAGAGTGGTTACGCAGAACGATGGCAGTGTAAAGAGTCAGAAAACAGTGTGACGGCAGTGTAAAGAGCGGGAATGCAGAGTGACAGCAGTGTAAAGAGCAGGAACGCAGGGTGATGGCAGCGGAAAGAGCCGGAACGTTGGATGACGGCAGTGTAAAGAGTAGGAAAACAGAGTGACGGCAGCGTAAAGAGTGGAAGCACCGAGTGACAGCATTGACATAGGAGGAGCAAAGAGGTTCGGTAGTGTTAAGAGCGGGAACACCACGTCACAGCAACGTTAGGAGCTGGTAGACCGAGTGACGGCAGTGCAAAGAGCAGGAACACAGTGTGACGGCAGCATAAAGAGCGGGAAAACAGAGTGATGGCATTGTAAAGAGTGGGAACCAAGAGTAACGGCAGCGTAAAGAGCAGAAACACAGAGTGATGGCAGTGTAAAGAGCAGGAATGCTGAATGACGGCAGTGTAAAGAGCGGGAACGCAGAGTGACGGCAGCATAAAGAGCGGGAACGCAGAGTGACGGCAGCGTAAAGAGCAGGAACACAGAGTGACGGTAGTGTAAAGAACGGGAACGGAGAGGGACGGCAGTGCAAAGAGTGGGGACGCAGGGTGACGGCAGTGTAAAGAGTGGGAACGCAGGATGACAGCAGTGTAATGAGTGGGAATGCAGATTAATGGCAGTGTAAAGAATGGGAACGCAGAGTTACGGCAGTGTAAAGAGCAGGAACACAGAGTGATGGCAGTGTAAAGAGTGGGAAAACATAGTGGTGGCAGTGTAAATAGTGGGAAAACAGATTGACGGTAGTGTAAAGAGCAGGAACGCAGAGTGACAGCAGTGTAAAGAGTTGGAACACAGAGTGACAGCAGTGTAAAGAGCAGGAACGCAGAGTAACGGCAGTGTAAAGAGCAGGAACGCAGAGTAACGGCAGTGTAAAGAGCGGGAATGCAGAGTAATGGCAGTGTAAAGATTGGGAACAAAGAGTGACGGTAGTGTAAACAGCGGTAACGCAGAATCATGACAGTATAAAGAGCGGGAAAATGAGTGACGGCAGTGTAAAGAGTGGATGCACCGAGTGACAGCCTTGACATAGGAGGAGCAAAGAGATTCGGTGTTGTTAAGAGCGGGAACACCACATCACAGCCACGTTAGGAGCTGGTAGACCGAGTGATGGCAGTGTAAAGAGCAGGAACACAGAGTGACGGCAGCATAAAGAGCGGGAAAACAGAGTGATGGCAGCGTAAAGAGCAGGAACGCTGAATGACGGCAGTGTAAAGAGTAAGAAAACAGAGTGACGGCAGCGTAAAGACTGGGAACGCAGAGTGACGGCAGCGTAAAGAGCAGGACCACAGAGTGACGGTACTGTAAAGAACGGGGACGCAGGTGACAGCAGTGTAAAGAGTGGGAACGCAGGGTGACGGCAGTGTAAAGAGCGGGAACACAGAGTAATGGCAGTGGAAGAGCGGGTACGCAGAATGATGGCAGTGTAAAGAGTGGGAAAACAGAGTGACGGCAGTGTAAAGAGCGGGAATGCAGAGTAATGGCAGTGTAAAGAGTGGGAACAAAGAGTGGCGGTAGTGTAAACAGCGGGAACGCAGAAGCATGACAGTATAAAGAGCGGGAAAATGAGTGACGGCAGTGTAAAGAGTGGAAGCACCGAGTGACAGCCTTGACATAGGAGGAGCAAAGAGATTTGGTAGTGTTAAGAGCGGGAACACCACGTCACAGAAACGTTAGGAGCTGGTAGACCAAGTGACGGCAGTGTAAAGAGCAGGAACACAGATTCACGGCAGCATAAAGAGCGGGAAAACAGAGTGATGGCAGTGTAGAGAGTGGGAAAACAGAGTGACGGTAGTGTAAAGAGCGGGAACGCAGAGTGACTGCAGCATAAAGAGTGGGAACACAGAGTAATGGCAGTGGAAGAGCGGTTACGCAGAACGATGGCAGTGTAAAGAGTCAGAAAACAGAGTGACGGTAGTGTAAAGAGTGGGAACGCAGAGTGACGGCAGCATAAAGAGTGGAAACACAGAGTAATGGCAGTGGAAGAGTGGTTACGCAGAACGATGGCAGTGTAAAGAGTCAGAAAACAGTGTGACGGCAGTGTAAAGAGCGGGAAAGCAGGGTGACAGCAGTGTAAAGAGCAGGAACGCAGGGTGATGGCAGCGGAAAGAGCCGGAACGTTGGATGACGGCAGTGTAAAGAGTAGGAAAACAGAGTGACGGCAGCGTAAAGAGTGGAAGCACCGAGTGACAGCATTGACATAGGAGGAGCAAAGAGGTTCGGTAGTGTTAAGAGCGGGAACACCACGTCACAGCAACGTTAGGAGCTGGTAGACCGAGTGACGGCAGTGCAAAGAGCAGGAACACAGTGTGACGGCAGCATAAAGAGCGGGAAAACAGAGTGATGGCATTGTAAAGAGTGGGAACCAAGAGTAACGGCAGCGTAAAGAGCAGAAACACAGAGTGATGGCAGTGTAAAGAGCAGGAATGCTGAATGACGGCAGTGTAAAGAGCGGGAACGCAGAGTGACGACAGCATAAAGAGCGGGAACGCAGAGTGACGGCAGCTTGAAGAGCAGGAACACAGAGTGACGGTAGTGTAAAGAACGGGAACGGAGAGGGACGGCAGTGCAAAGAGTGGGGACGCAGGGTGACGGCAGTGTAAAGAGTGGGAACGCAGGATGACAGCATTGTAATGAGTGGGAATGCAGATTAATGGCAGTGTAAAGAATGGGAACGCAGAGTTACGGCAGTGTAAAGAGCAGGAACACAGAGTGATGGCAGTGTAAAGAGTGGGAAAACATAGTGGTGGCAGTGTAAATAGTGGGAAAACAGATTGACGGTAGTGTAAAGAGCAGGAACGCAGAGTGACAGCAGTGTAAAGAGTTGGAACACAGAGTGACAGCAGTGTAAAGAGCAGGAACGCAGAGTAACGGCAGTGTAAAGAGCAGGAACGCAGAGTAACGGCAGTGTAAAGAGCGGGAATGCAGAGTAATGGCAGTGTAAAGATTGGGAACAAAGAGTGACGGTAGTGTAAACAGCGGTAACGCAGAATCATGACAGTATAAAGAGCGGGAAAATGAGTGACGGCAGTGTAAAGAGTGGATGCACCGAGTGACAGCCTTGACATAGGAGGAGCAAAGAGATTCGGTGTTGTTAAGAGCGGGAACACCACATCACAGCCACGTTAGGAGCTGGTAGACCGAGTGATGGCAGTGTAAAGAGCAGGAACACAGAGTGACGGCAGCATAAAGAGCGGGAAAACAGAGTGATGGCAGCGTAGAGAGTGGGAAAACAGAGTGACGGTAGTGTAAAGAGTGGGAACACAGAGTGACAGCAGCGTAAAGAACGGGAACACAGAGTGATGGCAGTGTACAGAATGGGAACAAAGAGTGACGGCAGTGTAAAGAGTGTGAACGCAGAGTGATGGCAGTTTAAAGAGCGTGAACGCAGAGTGACAGCAGTGTAAAGAGCGGAACAAAGAGTGACGGCAGTGTAAAGAGTGGGAACGCAGTATGATGGCAGTTTAAAGAGCGTGAACGCAGAGTGACGGTAGTGTAAAGAGCAGGAACGCAGAGTGATGGCAGCGTAAAGAGTGGGAACGCAGAGTGATGCAGTATAAAGAGCGGAAACATAGAGTGACGACAGTGTAAAGAGTGGGAACGCAGAGTGATGCAAGTGTAAAGAGCGGGAACGCAGAGTAATGGCAGTGTAAAGAGTGGGAACAAAGAGTGACGGTAGTGTAAACAGCGGGAACGCAGAATCACGACAGTATAAAGAGCGGGAAAATGAGTGACAGCAGTGTAAAGAGTGGAAGCACCGAGTGACAGCCTTGACATAGGGGGAGCAAAGAGATTCGGTAGTGTTAAGAGCAGGAACACCACGTCACAGCAATGTTAGGAGCTGGTAGACCGAGTGACGGCAGTGTAAAGAGCAGGAACATAGAGTGACGGCAGCACAAAGAGCAGGAACGCAGAATGACGGTAGTGTAGAGAGAGGGAAAACAGAGTGACAGCAGTGTAAAGAGTGGGAAAACATAGTGATGGCAGTGTAAAGAGCAGCAACACAGTTTGATGGCAACGTAAAGAGCAGGAACAAAGAGTGATGGCAGTGTAAAGAACGGGAACAAAGTGATGGCAGTGTAAAGAGCGGGAACAAAGAGTGATGGCAGTGTAAAGAGCAGGAACAAAGAGTGATGGTACTGTAAAGATCGGGAACACAGAGTGATGGCAGCGTAAAGAGCAGGAACGCAGGGTGACGGCAGCGTAAAGAGCAGGAACACAGAGTAATAGCAGTGGAAGATTGGGAAAACAGAGTGACGGCAGTGTAAAGAATTGGAACGCAGAGTGACAGCAGTGGAAAGAGCAGGAATGCAGGGTGATGACAGCGTAAAGAGCAGGAATGCTGAATGACGGTAGTGTAAAGAGTAAGAAAACAGAAAGACGGGAGCATAAACTGTGGGAACGCAGAGTGACGGCAGCGTAAAGAGCAGGAACGCTGAATGACGGCAGTGTAAAGAGCGGGAACGCAGAGTGACGGCAGCATAAAGAGCGGGAATGCAGGGTGACGGCAGTGTAAAGAGCAGGATCACAGAGTGACGCTAGTGTAAAGAACGGGAACGGAGAGGGACGGCATTGCAAAGAGTGGGGACGCAGGGTGACGGCAGTGTAAAGAGTGGGAACGCAGGGTGACGGCAGTGTAAAGAATGGGAACGCAGAGTTACGGCAGTGTAAAGAGCAGGAACACAGAGTGATGACAGTGTAAAGAGCGGGAACACAGAGTGATGGCAGTGTAACGAGCGGGAATGCAGAGTAATGGCAGTGTAAAGAGTGGGAACAAAGAGTGACCGAAGTGTAAACAGCGGGAACGCAGAATCACAACAGTATAAAGAGCAGGAAAATGAGTGACGGCAGTGTAAAGGGTGGAAGCACCGAGTGACAGCCTTGACATAGGGGGAGCAAAGACATTCGGTAGTGTTAAGAGCAGGAACAACAAGTCACAGCAATGTTAGGAGCTGGTAGACCGAGTGACGGCAGTGTAAAGAGCAGAAACACAGAGTGACGGCAGCATAAAGAGCGGGAAAACAGAGTGATGGCGGTGTAGCGAGTGGGAACACCGAGTGACGGTAGTGTAAAGAGTGGGAACGCAGAGTGACGGCAGCGTAAAGAGCGGGAACACAGAGTGATGTCAGTGTAAAGAGTGGGAACAAAGAGTGATGGCAGTGTAAAGAGTGGGAACGCAGAGTGACGGCAGTGTAAAGAGCGGGAACGCAGAGTGACGGCAGCGTAAAGAGCGGGAACACAGAGTAATGGCAGTGGAAGAGCGGGTACGCAGAATGATGGCAGTGTAAAGAGTGGGAAAACAGAGTGACGGCAGTGTAAAGAATTGGAACGCAGAGTGACCGCAGTGGAAAGAGCAGGAACGCAGGGTGATGGCTGCGTAAAGAGCAGGAATGCTGAATGACGGCAGTGTAAAGAGTAAGGAAACAGAGTGACGACAGCGTAAAGAGTGGGAACGCAGAGTGACGGCAGCGTAAAGAGCAGGAACGCTGAATGATGGCAGTGTAAAGAGCGGGACCACAGAGTGACGGCAGCGTAAAGAGCAGGAACACAGAGTGACGGTAGTGTAAAGAACGGGAACGGAGAGGGACGGCAGTGCAAAGAGTGGGGACGCAGGGTGACGGCAATGTAAAGAGCAGGAACACGGAGTGATGGCAGTGTAAAGAGTGGGAAAACATAGTGGTGGCAGTGTAAATAGTGGGAAAACAGAGTGACGGTAGTGTAAAGAGCAGGAACGCAGAGTGACAGCAGTGTAAAGAGTGGGAACGCAGAGTGACAGCAGTGTAAGTAGCGGGAACGCAGAGTGACGGCACTGTAAAGAGTGGGAAAACATATTGGTGGCAGTGTAAATAACAGGAAAACAGAGTGACGGTAGTGTAAAGAGCAGGAACGCAGAGTGACAGCAATGTAAAGGGTGGGAACGCAGAGTGACAGCAGTGTAAAGAGCGGGAACGCAGAGTGACGGCACTGTAAAGAGCAGGAACACAGAGTGACGGCAGCGTAAAGAGCGGGAACACAGAGTGACGGCATTGTAAAGTGCAGAAACACAGAGTGACGGCAGTGTAAAGAATGGGAACGCAGACTGACGGCAGTGTAAAGAACGGGAACAAAGAGTGACGGCAGTGTAAAGAGTGTGAACGCAGAGTGATGGCAGTTTAAAGAGCGTGAACGCAGAGTGACAGCAGTGTAAAGAGCGGAACAAAGAGTGACGGCAGTGTAAAGAGTGGGAACGCAGAGTGATCGCAGTTTAAAGAGCGTGAACGCAGAGTGACAGCAGTGTAAAGAGCGAGAACACCGAGTGACGGCAGTGTAAAAAGTTGGAACACGGAACGTAAATGATGAGTTTGTGAATATTTTTCTCTTTTGTCCTTCTAAATTTGGGCATTTATTGAAATTAGGAGCTAGTAAATTAAAATTTTCAATTGGTGTTTGGATATGAGTAAGTAAATTAATTAAGTTTAAGGACAGATCAGGTCTAGAGTTTATAACTTAAAATTAATAATTTACCCGGTTACTTAATAGATTTTTAAGAGGAATACCATTGTTTTTTTTACATCTTGCATGAGCATATGAGACCCGTTGCTTGAAATTCCTGTGCCGTGTGGGAACTTCAGGACTCTTCATGAGTCTCAGGGACCACGTGTGAACACAGTGTCTTCAGCTTCTCCAGCTCAAACACAGGATTTCCGAGCTTGAGGATCAACTGGAGTTACTGCAGAGTATCAGGAAGGATGAGATTTTCCTGGTTTGTATGTCCTAGGAAGTGGCCACCCCGCAGGCAGTGAGAGGTCAGGATTGTAGGTGGGTTACCATCCAGAAGACTGGGAGGAGGCAGGATGTACAAGAGTCTTCAGGGTGTGTGCCACCCCCCAAACAGATACTCGGGTATAGGAGGCAGATGGGCGTGGGACTGCAAAGGAGGGAACATCAAAGAGGAGAAACCTAGTTGCTATAGGAGATTCCAAAATCAGGGGACAGTCATTTCTGTATCCATCATCATGTGTCTTGCATGGTGTGTTGTCTCCCTGTACTAGGTTAAAGGACATCATGAAGATATTGCAGAATATTCTGCAAGGGGAACGGAGCGAGCCAGAAGCTGTAGTACAGCTCAGTACTGACAACATAGAGAGGATAGATATTATAGTCAAAGGCTGGAATTTTCCAGCACCCCCATAGTGGGGCTGGTGAGCCAATGAAATTTCCATTCTCATCAGCAGGACTGGAAGATCCTGTCGGCACAAGGGGCTGAAAAATTCCAGCCCAAGAGTCAGAATTTCAGCGACCATCTCTGCACTGGGGCTGTCTGCCTTCCAAGGATGCAGGACTCCTGATTGGACCTGCAGCCTCAGGAACCAACCCACAATCCTTAATTGGATGACGGACATGGAGAAGGCCAATTAGGCGGCTGTCTCCCAAAAGAATGCATCAGCTGCCATATTGCCAATAAATGTGAGGTCAGAATCCATAAATGGTCCCGTCCATGATTATTCTTATAGGGCACAAGATTCCATCAAGGGAGCCAAAAAAATTCTTGTTGCAAGGACTTTACTGATGTTTGTTCCCTTGTTTCTTTCCCAGCTTTAGCCAGTACATTTTGCTATCCCACAGTGGATAACGCTGCATTGACACTGATGATAAGCTATAACAACAACTTGTATTTACATGGCAACTTTAATGCAGTTAAAATGATAAGGCATTTCACAGGAGCATTATCAAACAAATTTGGCACTGAGCTACATAAGGAAATATTAGGCCAGGTGACCAAACACTTGGTCAAAGAGGAAGGCTTTAGTAAGCATCTTAAAGGAGTTGAGTGAGGTAGAGAAACGACGAGGCGTAGAAAGGGGTTTCCAGAGCTCAGGGCCTAAGCAATGGTAGGCACAGTTGTAAATGGTAGTGTGATTAAAATTGGGATGCTCCAGGGGGTAACATTAGAGAAGTATAGATACCTTGGTGGTATGTGGGGCTGGGTGAGGTTAAAGAGATAATGAGGGGCAAGGCTAGGGAGGGATTTGAAAACAAGCGGGCGATTGACTGCTACCTCATCATGGCTTAGAATGTCTTGTCAAGATTTCCTCGGCCCACCTTCTGCTGATGTAGAAAGTGCAGTTGTCAGCCAGCTTTGCTGCAAATACTGGATGAGTACATAAATGCAAGACATTGCAGATGCTGGAAATCTGAAAAAAAAACAGGAAATGTTGGAAACACTCAGCAGGTCAGGCAGTATATCTGTGGAGAGAGAAACAGGGTTAACAGGCAGAATCGTTCAGTCCCATTGATGGCGGGCATCATGGTGGGCATGAGTGGACAAAATGCCGAGAAAAAAATCAGTTTTACACCATCTTGAAACCAGTTTGTGATTGTCCGCTCCACCTTTCAATGGTGGGCCGTGTTTCCTGATGCACATCGGGAACCTAATTTCAACACTTTAGCCCTGTTCGTCGGAATCATTCCCCCACACTGGGTCATCCGGACATGTCAATGTGGTTCACAACTATACATAAGTGACATGCACTTGGAAGCTGCTGTTCGCTCGGGACTTCGAGGCTTGTTTGCCTACCTTTCTTGCAGTCATCTGCACCAGGCTTCGCAGGCAGCACTCCATTGTGTCTAGGGGGGCTCATGGGCAGGTCTCTACAGACTAGACCGGCCATAAGGCGGGGGTGGCTTTTCAATGGCTGTAGGGCTAGGGCTTGCTTGGTGAAGGTGGAGAAGCGGCCTCAGGCAAGGGAAGAGGTTGCAGGACGGAAGCCATACTGGGGAAGGAGGGTATCCCAGGGTCTGTGTGGGGGCACATGTTGATCTGTGCAGGTGACCTCAAGATGGTGAGGGCTGAGGAGGCAGTCTCCAGAGGAGATGAGGCCAGATAGAGATCTGAAGGTGTGTGTGAAAGAGCAAGTGGTCTGTCCCCTGAGCTGGCAGTGAGTGAGAGGCCTGTGAATGTGTGATGGCTTTGAGTGTGAGAGTTTAGAGTGATGAGATAGTTGCCTTACCCTGGTGGCATGGATGAGATCATTTATCCTCTTCCTGCACTGGATGGCCAATCTCTTCTGTGCAGCATTGGTACTGACAATCACTGCCACTGCCTCCCAAGCTGGAGTGGTGAGATTGCTGGGCCTCAAAAGGCATTCTAGTGACGGATCACTGAAGTTTTCTTGGCTTCCAGGGTCATGTCTTTACTGGGCTGCAAGCATTGAGAAATGTGTGTGTGGCTGCAGTTAGATGTACACAAGGTTGGAGCTTCTCTTCCTTCCAGATCTCTCTTAGTTCTAAATCATATGATCTGACATCATTCTTATATCAGCATCATGTCCTTCTGACTCTTGACTCTACAGCTCCCCCCTATCATATTTACATCCTCCTATAGTAACATTACATCAGGACTGAGAAAATGTAGTATGTTTTAAGCATGTAAAAGGCAGCAGAGCAGTGGGTGAGTGGTCGGGGGTGAAGGGTGGGAAAAGAAAAAAGGGAAGACCTGTCATTGAGCGGAGGTCAGGAGAGATTGATAAAACAGTTGGCAATGCAAGGGCAAAGGGAGTGGTAATTGGACAAGTAAAGAAACAAAAGATGTGTCTAGAAGAGGTGCAAATGCAATAATGAACAGTTGCTGTTCAAAAGCAAAAATAAGAGAACAAGAGTAAAACCAAAACCTACAAAGGAAACAAAATGGGAACAGGGTTGAACATATCTTTCTTTTGTTCCAGAACGAGCCAAGTACACATAAGGTACTGCAAGAAGATGAGAGATTCAAGTTCTGTCACGGCTTCACATGAAGGTGAATGAGTAAATAATTGCTCTCCCCCAAGTTGCTACTTTCTGTGGAAAGAAAATTATGAGAGCCTCGTGCTCTGCACTTTTGACCTTTGAGGAATTAAGCACAAGGATAGTTTTTGTCCTACGAACAAGAAGCTCAGGGGAGTTGGTATGTTTCTTTTACTCTTTTGAGCTTGGTATGTTTCTTACACCACTGATGATTTGTCACTGTGTTTAGTGTGTAAATGGGATAGGCCTCAGAACAATGAGGCCGCGCATCAATCCTTTCAATGGAAAACAGGTGAAGTCAGTCTGTGACATAAAGACCTTCCACAGAGATGCTGCACAGATTTGTAGAAAACAAACAAGTTGATTAAAAACTTGCCACATGATATTAGTAATGGCACTATCTCATTTGCATAAAATCACAGGGAGGGTGTGGAAAGTGTGAAAATTTAATAATTTTAAAGGAAATTGGCCCTTTACTCTCTAAGCCACACATGAAGAATGGGCAGGAAGACATGGCACAAAACGACCACTGCCACCCGGAAAGCTGGCCCCAACAGCCAAAATAGAAATGCTAAAAGGTGAAACAAAAGGGAGAAAAATAATGCAATATCTATATGGGAAGTCTGAAAGGAAGATTGTGCCATCCTTTTGAACTCCTCAAAAATAATGTTAGTTATTTTTAAGTATTTTTCCTGTGTTAAAAATTGCCATCTTTCAAGAAAGCAATTGTGTTGCTTTGTCCAATGGCTGAAAGCATTTACTTAGCTTAATGACCACAGCTTGGTATAAGTGACAGGCAGCTCTAGGATTTGAACCCATGCTCAACCGTTGGGAAAGCCAAACCGTAACCACAAAGCTGCCAGGTTACAAGAGAATTCTACTTCCCTAGAAAGGAGAAAATGGACCTGGTGCAGGAAAACAAACAACTGCCAGTGAAATGATCTTGAATAATAAGTATGCGAGTGAACATTGCTATGATTAATATTCTTACTCTACAGCCTGGGCCCCAGTGCAAACTAGTGATGTTAGCTAACCTGGGTTTACTCCGTGGAAATATCTTTATAAAAATAAACAAAAGGGACCTATAGTTGTGACCTCTGTGTTGTCTGTCTAGATTCAGTGTGCTACAACAAATACCTGCACAGACAAAGATCTTTTACCTTTACCTTCAACGAATAGTGAGAGCTAACTGCTCTGGCAACCTTGGAAAAACACATTCACTATTTCTAGTTTTAAACAAACAAATTAACCTTGCAAACTGACAACTATTGTCATTCTATGCTTTAGTATGAGCTTGTCTGGTGCTAGGCCATTAGCACCAAACAAAGTGATATGAAGGCACTTAACCTATCAGCTGCTAATTATCTGAAGTTCCATAGGGGTCTAAATGGCCTTGTGATGGTCTGATTCACTTATAAAGTGGAAGCTGAAAGAATTTGTAGTAACAACAAGCAGAACATGGCTCAGGTTTCCCTTGGACATTTAAATATTTACTCCATTTAATTAGTAAAGGTCAATTCATAATTCTCTGGATTGTCAGAAGATTGACACAGGGAGTTTAATGAGGCATATCTGTTCCTGCACTTAAGCCACTGAATGATGGGCTTGTTTTTGTAGGGTCCATGTTGAAAATGTTCACTGCTGGTATCTGCCTGAGTAATTGAGAATCTTCAAGAAAGAACAATATTGCTTGTTCACAGTTAAGAATTTGCAGGGAAATTTATTTTGTGTTGCTCTTGCCCAGTGTCTTCCACTGAGCTCCTAAGAAAAATGAGTGACTTGGCAATGTTTTCTTTTCCTTCTTATTTGTCTAGTAATGGAAGATTGCCATTGAATTTGCTTTTTATATGTGATAAACTTGGAGAACGCAGGATGGGTTTCTTGTAAGAAACAGTAAGTTTATTAACAGACTTCAGAGGAAGCTACATGCTTGTTCCCAGGCCAGGCCAAGGCTAAAAAGCTCCACCCCTAAGATTCCCCACGCTTAGGGCTGATTGGCCTATACAGTCACATGATCCCCTTAACAGTAAGAAAAGGTTCAACTTATAATCATTACATATAATTATTAGCCCTCACCTACTTTCAAGCTTTTTGAATTGAAAGAGTGGTGCATTCTGTTAAACTCCAACCCTCAAGCAAATTTTGATTTGGTAAGGATATTGGGGTATGTAACAAAGAAGGAAAAATGGAATTGAGGTGCAGATCCACCATTGAATGGTGGAGAAGACCCGAGGGGCTGAATGGCCTACTCTTGTTCCTAATGTTGCTAAATGTACAATCCTGAATTTCTTGCATTGAGTAATCAGATAAATTGAAAGAATGTTTTTGAGCTGTACAAAAGTGGAAGTATCAAAGGATTATTTCTCTATGTGCGTTGCTGTTGAAGGTGAAACATAAATATTTGTGAGGATACCCAAGTCAGTTATTCAGAAGGCTGTATTTTTACCATCAAGCTACAAACTATCCTGTTGGGGAATATTCTCAACACCATGTTTTTGGTTTCTTCAGAAAAATATACTTGAGATTAAGAGTACTTCACCCCCTGAAAGTATTGTTCTCTTTTGTCTTTCAAATACTAAGTATGCAGATGGAATATACAGGTAAAGACAAATATGCCCTTCAAAAGAAAATAAGAATGAAAGAAAATGCTTGTACATTGGGCACTTATTGACCATGTATGCATGTACAACATTAACACAGGATATTTTCTAATGCTACAAGTTGGTTCATATGTCAGGTCAGACAGGATCTTGTCAAACCACACTGCAAACATAGATATCAACTGTTAATTAGTGATTCACAGCCCAGCCTCTAGATACACCCTGACTTGTCAAGATGACAGGTCTGCAACCCTTGATAACACTTCTAATAATTTGATGACATATGCATAGGACATTAAAGAAACGGAAAAAGTTGTAGCTTGAATAATAACCCAGTGAACTACAGGATAGTCTTACTTGGATTCAAGTACAATATACCTTTTTTTAGCAGAATTGTCTCTGTTTCATTAGAGCCTGAGCTTTAGGATTTCACAACAAAGAAATGTTTTCTGTGCTGTTCACACATGCTGTCATTTTCAGTTTTAAAATCACATTCCTGAGATGAGCAGTAAGCAGGGTCTTGAAAGCATTTCTCATTATTGTACTGGAGTGTGCAAGGGCCATGAATTACATATAACTGGAATTAAGGATAAAAAGGGTCAATTTCTGCCGGACTTCTACAGCTCTGCCTTTACATATAAACAGGATTTCCATGAAACTCCCACCAAAGACACAGTAGTGCAATGGGAGCAGAGGTAGCACAAAGGAGTTCTCAGTCTAGTTTGTGATGTATGTTGATCAACTTTCAGAAAATGCTCTCCTAGAAACATGAAAGGGGATGACAAGCCCCATTGCTCTCTAATTATTTAAAGAAATAGTGCACATTACATTCAGGTTAACAAAGAGTAATTTCATTCTGAGCAGTATACAATTATTTCCATTTATATTTAAGCCTAATATAAATGCATTCTTGAAATGGAAAATGTTTCACAGGCCCAGTTTTCTACTGACTAAAACACTTAGTTTATGCAATTACTCAGCCAATCCTGCTATGTAAAAAATGACATAAAAAGCAACCAATAATTTGGCAAAGCAAGACAGCAGCATGTGTGATAACAAATATGACCTACAATCCAGCCCTCCCAAGGAGCATGAATCAAGGGATCCCAGGCAAGCAGCCATGAAGGAATTTCCATCAAAGTGAATGATTTTTCACCCATTAAAATGACAAACAATTGTAGGAAAATCCCATGCTATACTCATGTGATTTCCCAACATTTGGCACTTGTGAGGTCCTTGGGAACACAGGATCTTGGAATCGCCTCACAAATCTCTGCATCTTTAGCTGTTCACACCTGAATTCTTGTTGAGGTTCAGTTGCTATTTCCATAGTTTTCTTACTATGGTTTCATTGTTGTGAGGAAAGAAGCATGATTAACAAAAATGAAGTACAAGAGAAAAATTAAATCAAGAAAAAATCTGAATGTCATTGGTAAATTGAATATGGGCAGCCTGATTGCTTATTGATAAAGTTCACGGTCAACCCTGCACACTGAAAGTGATAAAATTATTGCTCTTTATTATTTAAGTAATTACTAAAATGAGCTTTGATGTTCTGCAGTTCAGCAAATTGACAAACCTAATGGTGTATTTCAGTATCACCCTGCCATATACATCTGATACATTTGGAATTTATTGCATATTGTATAACATAGATAGATAGATAGGTTCTTGATTGGTAAGGGGATCAAAGGTTATGGGAAGAAGGCAGGAGAATGGGGTCGAGAAACTTATCAGCCATGATTGAATGGTGGAGCAGACTCGATGGGTCGAGTGGCCTAATTTCTGCTCCTATGTCTTATGGTCTTATGTTCTTACATAGCACTGAACCACTTGATCAACAGCAGTCACTTTCCTGAGGGTTTTTCAGATAGGCAATGGCATCCCAATCAAAAGCTAAAATTCAAAGGGGCACTGTGTTCTTTTAGGTAACCATTATATCAGAGAAGAATTAAAAGGAGAATTCTCATGGCCATCAGAAAGGAATCAATTAATCATTGCACAATGTTCATCACCATTTGCAACTCCTCAGATACTAAAGCAGCTCATGCTCATATGCAGCAAGACCTGGACAACATTCAGGCAGCAGCTGTTAAGTGGTGAGTAACATACGTGCCACACAAGTGCTAGACAATGACCATCTCCAACAAGAGACAATCCAAGCATCTCTCCTTGACATTCAATAGCTTTACCTCAGGGGTTCCCTTGAGAACTCCTCAGGATTTCTTCAGGGTAGTGACCTAGGCCCAATCATCTTCAACTTCTTCATCAATGATCTTCCTTCCATCATAGGTCTGAAGTGGGTGTTCGCTGATGATTGCACAAAGTTCAACACCATTTGCAACTCCTCAGATACTGAAACCGTCCATGTCCAAATGCAGCAAGACCTGGATAATATCCAGGCTTGGGCTGACAAGTGGCAAGTAACATTCATGCCACACAAGTGCCAAGCAATGGCCATCTCTAACAAAAGAGAATCTAACCATCACCCATTAACATTCAATGGCAGGGCCGTCATTGAATCCTGCACTATCAACATCCTGGGCTCACCATTGACCAGAAACTGAATTGGACTAGCCATATAAACACTGTGGCTACTAGAGCAGGCCAAAGGCTAGGAATCTTCCAGTGATTAACTCACCTCCTGACACCCCAAAGCCTGCCTGCCATCTACAAGGCATAAGTCAAGGGTGTGATGGAATTCTCTTCACTTGCCTCGATGAATGCAGCTCCAACAACATTCAATAAACTTGACACCATCCAGGACAAAGCAGCTCACTTGATTGACACTCCATCCACAAACATTCACTCCCTCTACCATCGATGCACAATGGCAGCAGTGTGTACCATCTACATGAAGTACTGCAGCAACTCACCAAGGCTCCTTAGACAGCACCCTCCAAACCCACCACCGCTACCATCTAGGACAAGGGCAACAGGCACATGGGAACACCACCAGCTGCAAGTTCTCCTCCTAGCCACTCACTATCCTGACTTGAAACTATGTCGCTGTTCCTTCATTATTGGTGGGTCCAAATCCTGGAACTCCCTCCATAACACCATTGTGGCTGTACCTACATGACATGGACTGAAGCGGTTCACAAAGGCAGCTTACCACCACCTTCCCAAGGGAAATTAGGGCTGGGCAATAAAAATGTCACCCTAACCAGCAATGCCCACGTCCCGTGAAAGAATAAAAAAAATTCCACCTCTGGGTCAGGAATCTGACAACATTCCTGATTCCACATATCCAATGCGAAACATTATTTTGTCAAACCACATTTTGTTGCTCTACATACATAGCTAACATCATTCCAATATGTTGTGCATTGCAATGATATGCATGCATATCCTTTAAATCACACAGAAATGCTTCTATTCCAAGATCCTCTGCTTTGTCATCAGTGCAATCCAGCCATGTTAATGTTAATTTTTGCAAAGTGATATTGTCGACTTTTCAGTTCCACCCAATGCCAGGCTTATTCTTAAAGGACTGCTGTTAACTAAAGGGAAATGATGTGCACTTATAGCAGCAGAAATTTTGAAAGTCAGCACAGAGCATAAGACATAGGAGCAAAAGTAAGCCATTCGGCCCATCAAGTCTTCTCCGCCATTCAATGGGACCATAGCTGATTTAATAATCCTCAATTCCACTTTCCTGCCTTTTCTCCATAACCCTTTATTCCTTTACTAATTAAAAATCTGTCTATCTCAGCCTTGAATATACTTAATGACCCAACATCTACAGCTCTCTGCTGTAAAGAATTCCACAGAGTCTGAGAAAAGAAATTCCTCCTCATCTCTGTCTTAAATGGATGACTCCTTACTCTGAGATTATGTCCTCTGGTCCTAGAGTCTCCCACAAGGGAAGCAACCTCTCAACATCTACCCTGTCACGCTTCCTAAGAACGTTATTTGTTTCAATTAGGTCGCCTCTCATTCTTCTGAACTCCAATGAGTACAGACCCAACCTACTCAACCTCTTTGCATAAGGAAATCCATCCACACCCAGGATTAACCTAGTGAACCTTCTCTGGACTGCCTCCAATGCCAGTGTATCTTTCCTTAGATAAGTGGACCAAAACTGTTCACAGCATTCTAGGTGCGGTCTAACTAGTGCCTTGTATAATTTTAGCAAGGCTTCCCTTTTTATTTTGAGTTCGGTCGAAGGGTCATGAGGACTCGAAACGTCAACTCTTTTCTTCTCCGCCGATGCTGCCAGACCTGCTGAGTTTGTCCAGGTAATTCTGTTTTTGTTTTCCCTATTTTTATGCTCCATTCCCTTTGAAATAAAGGCCAACATTCCATTTGCCTTCCCTATTACCTTCTGAACTTGTATGCTAGCTTTTTGGGATTCATGCACGAGGACCCCCAAATCCTCTGTGCTGCAGCTTTCTGCAGTTTTTCTCCATTTAAATAATATTCAGCTCCTCTATTCTTCCTGCCCAGATGCATAACCTCACATTTACCCGTATTATATTCCATCTGCCAAGTTGAACTCCATTAGTTACAAGTTGCCGTCCTGAAAATTTCCCCCTTATCCGAATTCTCAGTCTTCTATTAGTTAGCCAAACCTCTATCCATGCTAATATAATACCCCCAACACCATGGGCTCTCATCTTATTAAGTAGCCTTATGTGCGGTGCCTTATCAAACATATAACAGGAGCATTAATACTTTCTCTTCATGTAATTTTTTTGTACTGTAAGCAATTAGGAAGGCAAGTAGTAGAGCCTTTATTGCAAGGGTGATGGAGTATTACAGTAAGGAAATCTAGCTGCCAATATATAGAGCTTTTATGAGCCAATACCTGGAATACAAGATACAGTTTTGGTCTCTGTACTTAAGGAAGGATACACTTACCTTAGAGGGGATGCAATAAGACTTCACTAAATTGATTCCTGCAATTAGAAGCAATTGAATAGAATGTGCCTATATCTTCTGGGGTTTAGGGAAATAAAGTGGTGATCTCACTGAAATGTATAAAATTCTTACAGGGCTCAGCTAGATAGATGTTGAGAGGCCAGAGAGCTTGGAACTAGGAGTCAGTGTCTCAGGAAAAAGGGTCAACCATTTTGGATGGAAATAAGGAAAGATTTCTTTCCGCAAAATGTTGTAAACCTTTGGAATTTTCTATCCCACTAGGCTGCGCATACTCAAGCAATGAATATATTCAAGACTGAGGTCAATGAATTTTTTGGCACTAAGGAAATGCAGGAATATGGGGGTAGGGCTGATGAATGGAGTTGATTTAGAAGTTCAGCCCTAATCTTACTGAATGGCAGAACAGGCTCAATGGGCCATGTGACCTACTCATGCTCCTATTTTTTATATTCTTATATTGGAGCAATGAAAAGGAAACAATAGGACAGCACCGACTGAAGATTGGGCCAATTGCAACAAAGAAGAATTGGCTCCTTTAAGGCTGAACAGCCCCTCCTTTCTGTGTAACTATCCACATTCCATGGGAGGAGAAAGTTAAACTTACCTCTCGTGCCCAGAGGCTGCGAAAGCAAATGCAAAAGAAGTGGAATAGCCAATTATCACCAATACTTATCATGCAGTAGCATTTTCAGCACTTGCCCACAGATTCCTTCACTTCTGCGTCCATATCATACATTTCTGTTGCCCCATATAACCTTTGGAAAGGCTGAAAAAGAATTTTGCCGTTTATCTTTAAGTGGTCACACACCTTTAAATCTGGTAAGTAGATCATTAAGGGCTGATGACATATATGATTTCCTGCCCTTTTCCTGCTCCTTTACTGAGTTACCACCTGCAGGCCCAATTCAGGCCAAGAGGTCACCTTGCTTAGTTGATGAACGTTGGCCCAGTAATTCCTTTAGTTCCCATGCAGTGTCCACTCTCCCTCTTATAAAATGCTACAAGAGGCCCTTTTACGTTGCAAACATGAAAATCTTTTTAAGTAAGATTGTCATGAAGGGTGGAATCATCTTAGATTTGCACTAAGTGTAGTAGCAGGCGGGATAAATGACATTTTACCTGCCAGCTGCAATGGCGGCTTCTCACATGTATTGTTCTAGCCCTGCCGCATTAATCACGCAGTCCCAGGAAGCGTACCATTTCCATGGTGGGGGGAGGCTAGACGTGCAATCACCTAGCCACTTCCTCATGCTGGGTGTCACCTCTCGGTGCTTCCAGCCCATGACTGCTGCACGGAAGGCATGGCCCCAAAAGACAAGAAGGCTGCAGCAACCCCTGCGCCCCGTTTAATGACGTGTTCCTCGATGCAGTGGAGGTCCGCATTGACATCCTTTAGACCTGCTCTGGCTGTAGCAGGGGCAGCAGCATCACCAATCCAGCAGTGGTCAGCGCCAGTGCCTTGCATAAGAGGACAGCCACCCAGTGCCGCAACAGGATGAATGGTCTTATCCGTCCTACCAGGGTATGTCACCCTTCTCATCACTGTCAACTCACACATTCACAAGCCCATCACACAACCACAGGGTCTCACACTTCAAGCTAACTCTCACATGCACCGTCACATCTCCATCAGGCTTATATCCTCTGGAGCTCGTGTCCTCATCCCGTCCATGACTCTGCTCACCACACAAACATTCCACGCAGTGCCATGTGTCCTGTTCTCACTCTATCTGTTTTCGCACAGAAGAAGCTGGCTCACAGCAGCAGGGAAAGGTCCTGGAAAGGGGGTAGAGTGACCCACATTAAGCCCTTCACTCACTTTGAGGAGCATGCCATTATGCTGACTGGTGAGGACGTGGACCCTGCCTGCAATGACGATGAGGTCAGTGGCAAAAATCCTCGTGAGGATCCTGCACCACAGCATCCTTCTCTCAACGCAACTGTGAGTGCTCTATCTACTGCGTTTGGTTCTGCTGCCATGCACTAATTATCTCTACTTCAGCACACAGGGGGATCTGCTAATCGACCGACACCCTCAGCCAGCCAGCCGCTCAGCTCCATCCACATCCTAACCTCCAGCCAAGAGGACACCCCCTTCAATGAAGAACTGGAAAGAAGCAGCCTGGAAGACCCATCACAGCACTTAGTCACACCCTTCACCGGCACAGAGACACACACCTTAGTGGGACCTAGATCTAGAGCAGGTTTGTGTTCACAATCTAGTGGTCACCACACAGACACGCATCCACAGCAGAAGGAGGCTGGTTCAGCTGAGCTCCCCAGCATTCAGAGAACTACTGGGGAAGAGGCATCTGTGAGTTCCGAGTCAGATGACAAGCCTCTGGATTTGGCCTTCCAACTCATCCTGGAGAGTCAGCACAAGGTGGGGGAAAATAACGGAGAGCTGTTGAAAGCGCTCAACAGAGTGGCATGCGAGTCAGAGGAGTACGTCCACCTGCTGTCTGAGGAAGTGGTGCCCACATATGTGTGTGTATGGAAATCTCCATGGGGAGGATGGCGGAGGCCATGGAGACTCTGGTCCAGCAGAACGTGGAGATATGCGCAGACCTGCACTCCACAGCGGTAGCCATGGGTGATTTTCTGCAGTGGCAGCACGAGAGGGAAATGGGGCGCCTCGACATCCCCACAGATGCTCCTTCCTCTCAAGGAGTCAGGCCGGGGCCCTCGGGCACCCGAAGGGAGGCGGAGTGGCAGCTGGACACCCCTGGGCCATCCACTCAGGAATCTCAGAGGCTGTTCACTCTCTCTAAGTCCCCTTTGCCTGTGACCCCCTCTACCTTGTCCTCTGTCACTGCAGAGGGAGCAGCTGGCCCACAGGAGGACAGCCAAAGCAAGCCGGAGCCGCCAACACCTCAGCTCTCCAGAGGACCCTTGCCAAAGGCATCAGGGGCAACAGGGCCAAACATTACACAAGCTGTCTCCACCCCTGCTGAAGATGTCAGGGCAGCACCTAAAAGCCTAAGGCGTTCATAAATTAAGAAATTTTGATCATGGTTGCATGGGTGAACAATTTTTGTCACTTTACAATCTGGAAATATATTCACTTTCACTGAATAACGTTTAATGGTGTCTTTCAGCTTCATTGACAGGCTTTGCGAGTCTTCCCACTGCATCCCCCCCACTAGCAGTTCAGCTGCACACAGCCGGCCCACAAGTGATCCTGGAGGGAGAAAGTGTGTGTGTGGCAGGGCCTTTCGGAGACTCGTGCAAGCACTCTCCCACAGAAGTGGATCCTTCCCCCATCACACTCATCTCAATGTCCTGAGCACTTTCAATGCTGCCTGCTGGGGTTTGCTTTCAGTTGTCCATCTGAGCTGACCTGCATCTCCGCCCACCCAGACAGCACACTCCCATGCAGCACCTGATCTCGCCCACCACATCCCTTATTTCACTTTTGATTTAGCCAGCATGGTTTTTTTTCACTCCCCTGTCCTTTCCCCTCCCCCAGTCACCCATTTCCTTTTCCCCATCACTGTTGACCCCTCTGACATCACCTTCCACCTCCCCTCTGTGAGCTACCAGCCACAGCCCTTTTCTTTCGGGGTTGTCCAGGTGAACATGCACATTCCCTTCCTTCCCACCCTGATCCACATTAACCACCCACCCCCCCAACCTCCTCCTTACCATCCCCAGGGTCTGTGTCTGCCTCCGAATCCCCACCAACCACCCTTGCCGTCCCTTCTACCGATACTGTCAGACCCTCACCCTCCCACCTCACTCTGCCCTCGGTCATCCTCACCATTCCCTCGAACCATGCCCACCCTCAGTTTGCTCCCAAGGAGGTAATCATGGACTCATCAGAGCCCTCTCTTGCAAATTCACCTGGACATCCCCCCTGGACTCCTTCCCCCCTTGGAGCTCCTTTCCCCCTTGGAACCCCTTCCCCTACTGGCCTTACCCCCCAACTCCATCACCGGAACTCCTCCCCGCCAGGACTCCCTCCCTTTAGTCCTTACCCCTCTCAGAACCTCTCCCCCCCCTTAGTCTTTCCTGACTACTTTCGCCACACTTACTCCTTTCCCTCTGCAGAACCTTCCTCCACCCTTACTCTTTCCCACTCCCTGACTCCTTCCTCACCTGTACTTCTTCCTTCACCCTTACTCCTTCCCCTCTCTGCACTTCTTCCTTCCCCCGAGATTGCTTCCTCCCCCTGGACTCCTTGCCCCTCCGCACTCTTTCCTCTCCCCGACTCCTTCCTCCCCTGGATTCCTTCCCCTCTCTGCATACGTTCCCCCCTCCAAACCCCTCTTCTTACACCTTCCACCCCCCCAACACCGACCTCACCAGTTGCCATCTTCACCACCATTCCCCTCTCCTACCCCCGTAGTCCCACCCCCTTACCTCCCCCCCGAAACCATTGCTTCCCCCCCTCCCCCAACCTCACCTCCCGACACCTTCGTTCCCCTCCCTACCTCACCCAACCAACACTTCTTCCTCTCCTAGCCGATTGTTGGCCTTCATCTCTCAACCCCCAGTACATCTTCCCCTCCCAAACACAACTGGACTTTCCTCTTCACCTCCTCATCATCATCTGTTGTGAACGGACCCTCAACGGCGACTTTCCATCTTCCGTGAGCTGCTTCGCAGCAGAGCCATGTCCATGAGAATCCACCCAGCATGGCCGTGGTCGTTCCTCCAGGGTCCCGTTGCTGCTGGGCTCCCGCATCTCCTGCTCCACGGATGTGATGAGAGAAAGGCCTTGATGGTAAGACCCAACTTCTGCACGCCACATTTGTCAAGGCATGTCCTGCACTGGTGTGTGTTTTCCTGCTGACATGTGCAGACGATCCAGTGTGGGGGGTGATTCCAGGGGGCTGGCCTTTAACGATATGCAGATGTATTACAATGAGGTTCCCAATTTCCGATGGTGGAAAATGCAGTTCACCATGGATGGGCAGAGTGGGCGACTGTAAATTGGTTTTACGATGCCGTGAACTGATTGTTGGCCTTCTTGCCATATTGTCCACTCATGCCACTGAACACGCCCGTCACCAGCGGGCATGGAAAATTGCGCCCAAAGTATTGATCAATAAGTAAAACAACTATTTAGTTTTGTGCCTGTGGTGCTAAGATAAGATTAGCGGCATATTGTTTCCTAGGACATATTCTCAACATACCATGACAGAGCGGCCAGTGATTCGTGGTCATGGATCTAAAATTTGCAGATTGTGCTGCCCTTTACATTGTATTGGTGATCTCTTTGAAGCTAGGCACTAAAGGAAAGATCACAAAAGCTGAAGACTTTGGTCTCATCAATCTCTGTTTTAAGGTGTTTTCAACTTTTTAACCACGTTGATCCCCTTTTGCACTGCTACTCTCCCAAGACATTGAATTCATGGGTCGCACTCTATCAAAGGGTCTTAAAGGAGGAAAGGGCAGTAGTGAGGGTCAGGGAGGAAATTGCAGAATGTGTGGTCTTGAGGTCTGAAGATATGGCAGCCAATACTGCGGCACAAAGTGGAGGGGATGCTGTAAAGCCAGAGTTGGAGAAATTCTTTGCAGGGAGGGGCAGTTATAGGGCTGCAGGAAGTTCCTGAGTTTCAGAGGAGATGGGGCTATGAGGGATTGAACATGTTGGTGAGAATTTTAAATTGGAGGCATTATGGACTGGAAGTTATTGTAGGTCAGCATGGTAAACTCTTGCAGGTGCAGAATAGGATACTGACAGCAGAGTTTTGCTTGAGATGAAGTGTACAGAGGGTGGAGATTGGGAGAACAGTAGAGGAGCATTAGAATAGTTGAGTCTGGAGGTGATAAAGGGATAGATGAGGATTCCAACAGCAGATGGTCCAAGACAGACTTAGAGGCAGGCAATGTTAAAGAGCTGAAGGTGGACAATTTTTGTGATGGAGGCAATGTAGGTTGGAAACTCAATTTGGGGTCAAAACAATGCAGTGGTTCTGAAAAGTCTGGTTCAAACAAAAAAGAAAGGTTTACATTTATACAGCACCTTTCATTACCTCAGGATGTCCCAACACACTTTAAAGCTAATGAAGTGTTTTTGAAGTGTAGTCACTGTTGTAAAGTATGAAATTCTGTAGTCAACTTGTTCACTGAAAATGCCCACAAAGAGCAATCTGATAATCACCAAATAACCTCTTGTGATGTTGATTGAAGGATAAATATTGATCAGGACACTGGGGATAATTCCTTTTCTCTTCTTCAAGATACAGTAGTGCCGTGAAATCTTTTGCCTCTACCTGAGAGGGCAGACGTGTCCTCAGTTGAACATCTCATCCAAAAGATGTCACCACGGACAGTACAGCGTTAACTCAGTGGATTGCCAGACTATACTTTTGCACTTAACGCTCCGGAATGCAACTTGAATCACCAACTTTCTGACTCAGAGATGAGAATGCTACCAACTGAGCCACAGCTGACACTCAGGTTAAGCCTGAGATAATGGCCAGGAAGGGTGAGAAAATTTGTGTCGAGGTTATGGAGTTTGTGACTGGGGTCAAAGATAATGGCCTCAAGTTCCCCAATGTATAAATGGAGAAAATTCCAGCCATCCAAAACTGGATATCAGACAAGCAATCTGATACCATAAATTCTATGAAGGGGTCAATCGGAGGTGGAGGCCTTCAAAACCCAGGACCTCTAGCACCTAGGAGGAGAAGGGCAACAGACACATGGGAATACCACCATCTGCAAGTTCCTCTTCAAGCCATACATTATCCTGATTTGGAACTATATCGCTGTTCCTTCACTGTCGCTAGGTCAAAATTCTGGAACACCTTCTGAAGGGCAAATGCCAACATCCCATGAAACAATTTTTAAAAATTGTGGGCATTACCGGCTAGGCCAGCATTTATTGCCCATCCCTAATTACCCTTGAGAAAGTGGTGGTGAGCTGTCATCTTGAACCGCAGCAGCCCATGTTGAATAGGTACACCCACAGTGCTGTTAGGGAGGGAGTTCCAGGATCTTGACCCAGTGGCAGTGAAGGAACAGTGATATATTTCCAAGCCAGGATGGTGAGTAGCTTGGAGGGGAACTTATAGTCTGAGGAGGTGACCTCCAGAGGAGATGAGGCCAGATGGAGATGTGAAAGTGTGTGTGAGAGAGTGAGTGATGATGTCCCTTCAGCTGGCAGTGAGTGAGTTGCTGGTGAATGTGTGATTGGCTTGTGAGTGAGACTGATGAGATGGTTGACTTAACCTGGCAGCACAGATAAGAGCATTCATCCTTTTTCCACACTGGATGGTCGAGCTGTTGTCTGCAGCATTGGCACTGACTGCCTCTGCCACTGCCTCCCAAGCCGGAGTTGTGAGACTGATGGACCTCCTGTGGTAGAGGACATCGTGGTGTGCCACCATGGTGTCCAAAAGGTGTCCGAGAGATACGTCACTGAATTGGGGGGCTGCACTCTTATTGGCTTTCGGGACCATGTCTTCACTGAGCAGTCCTGGACTGCAGTTTAAATATGACACCTGGAGTGAGGAAGCGGCAACGTAATGGCATGGCAGGCCAATTGGTGATCAGCCACCAGTAATCTGGCGTGTTTCCCATGAATGCATAATTTGGGGTGGGAAAATATAGTGTGAGAATCTGCCATTGTGGCCAGCATTGATGCCTTTTACCGCACTAAGTGTAAATCTGGGATGATTCCACCCAAAGATTCTCCACTAGGTTAAAAAATTAACTGCTTTGCCTTTAATTCCATTCATTCATTTTTTTTTGTTTTTCCTGATTTGCGTGTTAGAAAATTTACTATTCATTTTGAAAAGTTTTTCTACTTTTCATAAATACGTACATGCATTTAACATTTTGTTTCATAATTTTGCTCTGGCTGTAGTTGCCTCTTATCCAGTGGTGTCTTCATGACTGGGGGGTAAGGGGAGATTTCGAGTAGGCTTGATATTGAGCGTGGTAATCATGATCCATGATTGCCCAGCACCCATTTCCATTGGGGCAGGCAGCACACCAACTTCATGATTCCTGCTCGTCTACATGATTGTAGCGTGCAACTGAGTGCACAACATGCTGCTGACTGAGGGCACACTCAGCAGGGGGCCCAGGTGCATGTATGGTTTGCACAACTTACAGCTAGCCCCTCTTAAAGACAGCCTGGCTTCTTAAAGGGGAGCTGCCTTCAAGCTACCAGAGCAGCTAGATCAGACTCAGGAAGCCTTTGGTATAAGGCAGAGGACAGAAAATGAAGCAACAGGCCAGAGAAAGGGTGTTGGGAGGCCTTAGTGATGGAGTTCACAAGGAGTAGAGTTGTCTTACCATAAAGGGCCAGAAAGCCCTCAAGGCACACTCGGTGAACAAAATGGGATCAGATGGCCAGGGAGATCAATTCCCAGAGCCTTGTTCTAAGGATTTAGATGCAGCGCTGGTAAGACTTCAACAACATCATATGCGTGATCACCACCAACTTTTCACACTTCTCAATGCATCATATAGACCCCCATGTCTCACTCATCAGTATTCAAGACTTATGTCTAACATGCAAATATTCCACCTCACCCTCACAAACGTAGGCATGCTGCCTCCCTCACACCCAACTCTTGCTGCTCCCATATACCTCTAGTTATTCAGCTATGGAAGGCAAATCATGCAAATACATTTTTGCAAAACACTCACTGACATTCTTCCCTCTCTCTTGCAGGATGAGGTCATGCTAACCACATCGAGCAACAAGGAACCAGTGAGGGACAGGCACACCTGCATCGACTGAGACCTGTGGAGACGGCGCTCCGCATCCTGGGGCCAGCTGTGACCGAGGTCGTTGTGTCCGGAGTCACTGAGAATATATAGGATGATGATGTGTTCCTGCCTTATTCCCCTTCTCAAATCCCGCCTCACCCTCATCCCGCTATCTAGCATGAAGTGCAATCTGCAGACAAAGTGACCATAGTCCTTATGCTTTCCATCCCACCACTCCTCCCCCTTCCTCACCCTAAACCTCCCCTTCTACATTTTTTCTTTCGGGTATCTAAGATTTGCTACTTGGCCAGTTACAGCAGCCTCACCATGAAGGGAAAGAGCTACATCAGACCTCTGACAAAGAAAATCATCACTTGACCTGATAGTCACTCCAACCCACTCAGGTACTGGCACTGCGCTTACCTTAGAGGGTAAAATAGAGTCGAGATCAGCATGTAGTGAGTCAACAGGCACAAGTGGGCTGCTATCTGAAGGGCAAGGCCGCAGATGAGTTCTGCTGCAGAGAGTGGTGGCCAATTCTAGGACAACACTTTGCAGACCCAGCCATGATGCAGTATCTGGTAGCTGATATCTCACCTTCCATTGCAGCACAGGCGAAAGACAATCTTTGTCTAGTGCTGCAGTGCAAATTCAGATTGAGGTCATAATCCATGTATTTGACTGTGCAAGCTCTTTTGCTGCCATGCATGCTCGGATTGCTGCCATCACTGCTGTGGTTACCAGTGCTCAAAGGGACATGCAGGCTCACTCAGTGTTCAGCAATCTGTCCTCTACTAGATTACTGGGATTGCTAAGTGCCACCCTGGGGTAGTGACTATGGCTCCATGGTACATGAAGCTGCTGTTCTCTTTCAGGATGACAGCATTCCTGCACCCACCACTACCACTCCTCAAATGTCCCTACTGAAGGCTTTCTTTCAGCCAGCCACCAGACGGCTGCCATGCATGACATGGTGCCACGGTAGTGCAATCCGAAGACTAGCCCTCAAGGCCCAGAGCTGCTCCAGGCCATCTGCACTCTCTCCCACTAAAAGTCTACAGCCTTCTACCAGTCACGCTGCAGTCACAGGAGTAGCACTGAGTAGGAGCGCTAGACCAGACAAAAACATCACAGGAACGCTCAAGGATGAATAGTTAGTTTTGTATGAATTTTTGGAAGTGTTGTTAGAAAATATTTTTATCGAATGATTTTTTGTAAAGCTTTTATTTCAAGATTTTGGTCAAGAGGACGCTGTAATGGTATGCAGCAAATGGATTGAAAGGTGGCAAAATATGGGGATGAGATCTCAGGGGAACTGAAGTTTGAGTACAAGAAATTCTCGTTTGATCTTGTCCCATTTAATATCGTTTTGCTTTAACATTGGTAAATTAATGGGGCCTGTAATCTCATTGAGCATCATGAGATTCGTTTTAACGTCATTTTCCGCGTGACCCAGTTGGCGCCATTTTGAAGAGGCTTCTCCCTGTTCCTCAAGTTGTGGTCATTCCCCCCACCCCCGAGTTGCAGCATCTCCCTTCCCACCTCCTGGACCCACCCTCTCGCCAAACCTCCCATTCCCTGACTCACCCTCTCACCGCTTTCCTCTCCTGGACCTGCATTCCCATGGAAGATCCAGACCTGACCTGAAGCCAGAGCTCTGATGCTGTGGAAGTGCGACCCCCAATAGTGCATAAGTGTCGAGCTGGGGCTGCTACAATCCAAGTTTTTTTTTAAATAACCTTGCCTTGCTGCTTCCCTCTCCTGAACCGTCGAGAGCATTCTGGATCTGGATCTTCGGCGGGAATGCAGGCCTGGGAGAGGGAAGTGGCAAGAGGGTGATTCAGGGAGTGGGAGGTTCGGCAAGAGGGTGGGCCGGGGAAGAGGGAACGACCACAGCTTGAAGTGTTGGGGAGGGGGAAAGGCCACAACTCAGGGGGTTGGGGATGGGGAGGATCAGCAGCGACCATGGGGAATCAGGGAGCAGGACGTTCGGGAAACTGAATCTGCTGCAACCTTGAGATATTGTTTGTAGAAAGTTACATCTTTCTTTGATATTTTTAAACTTATTTTATTTTAAAAGCTATTTCATTTACCAATGTAGGAGTTTAGCAGTGTAAAATAATTCAACATGGTGGGTAAAATGTTTTAATATTTGTCTTTTTCTAATAGGGAAGGTCCTACAGAACCTAAATACAGTTTTAACATTGATTCCTTTGGGAACCAATCTCACTTAAAGTTGTTTCACTTAAAGATTTTCAGGAATGCAAACACAACTTTAAATGAGGAATTACTGCATCTCTTCATTCTCACCTTGTCTGGAGTCTCAGGTGTCTCCTCTTCAGAGTCTCTGGGGGGGGTCTCAGTTGCCTCGTCCTATTTTCATCCTCCTCCTTCTTCTCTTCCCTTTCCTGGGGTGACCTCCGAACGCCTGATGGCAAGGGCTTGTGCCCTCATGAGAGCGAGGTTCTGGAAGATGCAGCAACTGCAATGAAATCAGAGATACATTACAGTGGGTACTGGAGGGCTCTCACATTGTCCAGGCATTGCTTCAGCCGTCACTTGTTTGCTCCACTTTTCAGGTGGCAGTATGGCTCCCATTGCAGGTTTGATGTCCACATGTAGCTGAGTGAGAGAGGGAAGTCATGAGCCAGGTGCAGAGTGGGTATTGAAACAGAAAATACTGAAAATACTCAGCAGATCTGGCAGCGTCTTTGGAAGGAGAAGCAGAGTTAATGGGCAGAGTTTTCTGACTGACGTGCAGATGGCGTAGCCCGCATGTCAGCGTGTAGAATGTCACGTGCCAATGTCAGCGCGCGGCATCGCAATATTTCAGTGGGTGTGTGCGCTCGGTTTGCCCGCCATTAATTGAAGGGCTTGTTAAGCCCCTTAACTTGCCAATTGTGTACAATTTTGAGGGGCCTGTGCGAACTTTGGGTCGGAGCACGGGCCCAACGGGCAGGCGGGTAGGAGATTATTTAAGAAAACTTGTGCAATGTCGGGATATGTGGACTCGGAGGGGCTGTTCATGTTTTACATGAAGTTATAATTGATGAAAGTGTTTAAAACATACCTGTGTGACTGCTAGTAGTTCTCATCGATGTCCAAGAGGTTTTTGTGTAAAGTGAATGCAGTCTGCAGACAGCATTCTTTTTCGGCCTTGCAGCTTTCCGGAGGCCTCCATTTAGCCTGGGGCTATGGGTTCTGACCTCTCCAGGGGAGGAAGCTCTCCTGAGGAGGAAGGGAGGGAAACAATAAGGAGGAGGCCAGGACTGGACAATCAGCCTCCAGGGGAGCCACCTTTGGGAGGCCAAGCGCAGGCACAAAGGGCGCAGGGCCAAGAGGTTGTCCAAGGTGGAAGGGGCCGCAGAAGATGCCACTATCTTGCTGCCAGGGTATACCGGGGGCGAAGCAGCTACCTCAATATGACTGAGGTGCAGTGCCGAAGGAGGCTCTGACTCTCAAAGGAGACAGTCAGCTATATCTGTCAGATGATTGGCCCTGAGATCTCCCCTAACTGTGTGGGAGGACATCCCAAGCCAATGGCTCTGAAGGTCACAGTTGCCCTCCACTTCTATGCATCTGGCTCCTTCCAGGGCTCAGTGGGTGATCTCTGCGGTGTCTCCCAATCAGCTGTCCACACTTGTGTCAAGCAGGTTACAGACGCTCTATTTAGATGAGTATCCACCTTCATCCACTTCCGCTGCGACCAGACAAGCCAGAGACTTTGCAGCCATTGCTGGCTTCCCCCGTGTCCAGAGTGCAATAGACTGTACACATGTGGCCATCAAGGCACCAGCAGGTGAGCCCGGTGCCTCCGTCAATAGGAAGGGCTTCCACTCCATGAAGGTGCAGATAGTGTGTGATCACAGGATGCAGATTCTACAAGTCTGTGCAAGGTACCCAAGCAGCTCCCATAACGCCTACATCCTCAGACACTCCCAGGTGCCGGGGCTCTTCAGTGCTTCAGCTCGGCTGGATGATTGGCTGCTGGGCGACAAAGGCTCTCCCCTGCAAAGGTGGCTCATGACGCCATTACACCATCCAAGAACAGAAGCTGAGCAGCGGTACAATAGGAGCCACAGCACCACAAGTGCTGTGGTGGAGAGAACCATCGGTCTTCTCAAGATGTGCTTTTGTTGCCTGGACCGCTCAGGGGGCACACTCCAGTACCCCCCCAGATCTCATATCTCTGATCGTGATAGTCTGCTGTGCCCTGCACAATCTTGTGCTGGAAATGGGGGATGGAATTGATGATGAAGACCTTGACGCCCTGGATGAGGCTGCACATGATGAATCCAGCAGTGCCTCAGAGGATGAGGAAGCACAGGGCAATGATGAGGGCCACAATGGTGACCCACGTTCACACCAAGGAGGCAGGGACACCCGGGACAATTTAATCCAAAGAACCTTCAGCTAGCTCCTCACACATGGATCAGCAGGGCCAGCATTGTCTGGAACTTCCACACGTGGCACTTAGGTGCTACATCTTCCACCTCATCAGCTGTAACTAAGGCCTTAATACAGAAACATCAATCTCCACTCTAACGCTCATGATAATTACATGAAAAAGAGAAAAACAACACAATGAAAAGACCCTCAGCCATGGTAACAAAGGTGGACTTTATTCTGTCCACAATTAAAGCCCACATGATCATTTCACAATGACAGAAAAATGGGTCCCTATTCTAAGACCAACACAAAATCACCAGTGACACACCCGTGGAGTGCCTAAGGTGCCTTATGCTTACGTTTTTGGGTGCTACGTCTAGGTGCCGCCCCATCGCTCAGAGTGGCTTGAAAGACAGCCTGCTGACTCTTCTGTCCTATTGGGCTCGATGACCTTGGCAACCGTCCTCTGGCCTGTGGAGCCTGTGATGGCCCCGCCTGGGAGGGAGTGGCCAGTTCCTGAACTGGCACCTCCCCAGTTGTCGCAGCCTCAACAGAAGAAACGTTGACTGGCAGAGGGGCGGAGGAGCTGCTGCCCTCATCTGGAGCGCCCTGAGAGGAACTTGCGTGATGTCAGGCAGCTGCTGCGCCGACATGAGGTCCAAATCTACCTCCCTGCTCACCGCAGATGCATGGGCACCAAGTGCTGGTGCTTGGTGTCCACAACATCTCCCACAATGGGAAAGACCATCTGTGGCCAGTACCGCTGTGAGGGCTTGCAGGTCAGAGCATATCCCAATCATATTTTGATCCATTTGGTTAAAGCCCCTCTCTATGAGAGCCACCAATCTCTCATTGAAGGAATCCTGATGCTCTGCACTGAGGGTGGATTCTTCACATGCACTCTGCCTGGACTCCTCCGGCACAGAGAGCAAATTGAACCACTCCCTCATGCAACCCTGCCAGATGCAAATGCACTTCCTGTCACCTTTCCTGCAGCTGCTGCATTGGGGACAACTCCAGAGGCACGTCATCAGTGCCGGACTCATAATGTGCCTCGTCCACTGCAGCCCTCTGGCTGCTGGAGCTATTGGCACACTCTGCCCCTACCATCTCCTCCAGCGATCGTGATGTGCCCTCTCCACTGTGACCCGGGACACTAGCCGACGGTAAAGTCCCCACCAAGGTGTGTGTGTCTGCACTGGTGCCTGGCTGGCTGAAATGATGTGCTGCAAGTTGCACATGTTGCCCCTCCGGTGTTGAAGCGGGGGCTGCGGGGTCGAGGTGCAGGTCGATCTGGTGGTGATGCTGAAATTAACAACAAGGACAGTGCATCAGTTAGCGTGCATTCACTTCAACCTTTCATCCCTTTCCCCCCCAGCCTCATAAGATGCTTACCCTTCAAGACCCTAAAGAGAAGAACATTGGTGAGGTGGAAAAGAGTCAAGATGGGCCCCAACCATTAAACATACATGCAGACAGGCTGGTCAGATGGCCTCAGGAATGCCACATGGCATGTTATGAACCAGAGGAGAGGGGAGAGTGCAGGGGTATCTGATGTTGATGTATTGTTGCCTGGATAGTTGCGTGGATGAGGAAACGTTTCAAACAGTTGTGTCATTTTCCGCCGAACTCGGGAGATTGAGAGATCATATTATCGCCCTTCATTCTGTAAGGAGGGGCATAGACCGGATGGGCAGAAGGCAACATTTCCCCTTGGCGCAGGAATGAGTAATGTGGTGGCACTCATCTAAATTGAGCGCCATGATGTTCACAGCTGAGGTGCTGAGGACCTTTTGGACAGAGTAATGTGGGGCGCCCTGGCTGAAAGGGTGCAGGAGGTCCCACACCCCCGAAAATGGAATAAGTCTTTGGGTGTGCAGCGGCAATCCAATGGCATGTTAGACCAAGGTGATAGTGCTCACAAATGGGATAAGGTGACTTTGGAAGGTGGTGGAGAGCCAATCCTCAAGGGGACAAGGGTCCCTCCTGTATGACCCACACGTCAGAATGTCTCAGTCTATGAATGAGCATTGTTGCAGCATTAACGATTGCAGCAACCATCAATGGTTTGGATGGTGGGCAGACAGAGTGGATGGGACTGTGGACCTCAAATACCTGCCCGCTGGACCCCAGCCTCGCCGTCCCCAGCCTTCCTGGCCTCCTGCCTCCTACCCAGCTCCATGGCCTGCTCCTCGAATGGGGTGAGGCGCTGGAGGAGGACACGCCCACCACCAGTCCTCAGGCACTCCCGGGCTTGTGGTTACTTTTTGCCTGCAAAACATATAAGAGGATTTATTGGGGCAGGTCACTCATGTACTCTGCACGCACACACCGCACCCTAACCACAGTGGGCCATCTGAGGCCTCCAGCAGCTCCTGTCCACACTACTAGTGATGAGTCCCCAGAAGTTAATATGGCTGCTCCCAAACCCCTCCCCAAATGGTCCCCTTGGACACATTCAGCATCCATCACTTTGAATAGCACACGGGTCCTAGCGCCCATGGCAAGGAGGAGCAAATAGGTGAGGCGCTGATGCCAGCAGATGGGACTTCCCAAAAGACCCTGAGGCACCCCTTGGACCATCTCATTACCATCAATATGACACGTGTTGGAGTTCTGAGTATGTGTCTACTGGCCTCCCCTGCAGCTTGCCACCCAAACTACTCAAATGCCACAGAAACCAACATATGCTGCGCAGAAAGCCCTTCTTCTCCTCAACCACTAAGGCTGATGTAAGCATGGTCAGTACCCATTTGCCCACCCAGCATGCGACAGATGCCCTATGCAGTAACGGCAGCCATACATGGTGGGGGGAGGGGGCAAAGGCTAAGGCTGCCTTCTGCCTCAAATAGCCCAGATAGACATGGTACTCACCCATCCAGAGCGCAGCAAATCATTGGAGCGTTTTCGGCACTGTGTGCCAGTGCGCCAGACATCATCATGGGCACTTACAGCCTCACCCACCTCCTCCCATGCCTGGCTGGTAACATGGGAGGGCCCTCCTCCTCCCATCCTCAGGATACAGAATCTGACGCCAGTTTCCCACCTCTTGCAGGAGGATAGCAAGGCATGCATCCGAAAATCTGGGAGCACAGTGGCCCCCTGCTGGCCTCTCCTGCAGCCTGCCCCCCTCCTCGTCCACCTCCTCCTCTGCCCTCCATGCAACATATCTTGATATCTGAATGGCCATGGTGCACTGCCTGAAGCAGGCTGCCTGGCCACTGTTTATGCAGGCTGCAGGATCCCCTTTGGAACCGGCAGTCTGAGGCTGCCCACCCCCGAGACTATTTTCCCTTCTCCATGGGAGTTGCAAACCCACTGGGTGGGCCTTAATTGGCCCGCCCGTGGAAAATGGCGGCGCGGCCCATCTCCAGCGGCAATCGCCCACCCGCCGAGTTGGTCGGGCCCACCTGACCGACGAACGTAAAATTCTGGCCAATTTTTCTGGTTGATGACCTTTCATCAGAACTGGATAAAGTTAGAAATATTATAGGTTTTAAGCAAGTGAAAGGGGGTAGGGTTAGAAAAAGAATGAGCAGAAAGCTCTGTGATAGATTGGAAGGCAGGAGAAATTAAATGACAAAAGAGCTAGTGCAAGGTCAAAGGAGAATGGAAGTAGGACAAGTGAAGAAACAAAAGATGTGCCTAGAGGAGGGGTGAATAGCAGTTTGATGAACAGCTGCCGTCTGGAAATAAAAAGAAGTGAAAAACAAGAGTAAAATCAAAACCTGCAGTAAGAAAGGAAACAAAATGGGGGTTGAGTTTATGACTGGAAATTCTTGAACTCAATGTGGAAGTCCAGAAGTCTGTAAAGTGCCGACTTTATTTCGGTTTTCCAGTATCCATAGTATTTTGCTTTTGTCGTAGAGCAGGTATTCCTACTTACCCAGCAGCCAGTCTGGGTAACCAGTTCTTCATTGCAACCCAAAGATAGCAGGTACAATTGACTGGTACAGGATGATTTCGTCGTAGTTGCTACCAGTATAATAGGCATTGACCAAGAGGATGTTCCGTGCATGGTCATACAGAAGCTGCATGTTCATGGGCTGTCAGCCCTTATGGTTGCAGTGCCTCTTCTTGTTAATACGTAGGGCCTACAGAGCCACATGTGTGCAGTTGATGGGAACTTGCTAGCCTGGCAAAGCCTTGTGCTCCCTCTTCCTGTTTCTCTTTTTGTCAGAAGAAAGACAATGAAATCCCCTTTCCCACTGTAATCTTCCTGTTGCAGTTATGTTGGGTGAAATGTTGCAAATGCTGTCATCCCCAGCCTGGAGGGCACTGCTGGCATAAAAATTTAGGGCCACAGTGATCTTAACAGCCACTGCTAATGCCTTCCTCGCCCTGCTGTGAGGCTGCAGGTCCAGTTGTAAGTGGTGGCACAGTTCAGTCACCGCTCCTTGGTGAAATGTAGGCCCCTCCCACACTGCTCCTGGCTGAGATGGAGGTAGAAGAAATGCTTCTTAAAGACCCTTGAGGGGTAAGGTCTTCTACTGAGGACCCTCCTCCTCCTCCTTCTCCCTCTGTGCACAGCTTCCCTTCTCTCCAACCTATACTTCCATCTCCAAGTCATGCTGCAGCTAAGTGTGGCAGCAACCATAGGCCCCATTAATGAAGCAGACTTCCTCCTGACAGGCCTTCCCACTTCTGTCACCTCCTAGTCAAAGTCCAACACCACTCCTTTGTGATTCCAGTAATTTTTCCAAACTCCTCCAGTAACACTCAACAAAGAAAGTATTTTCACTCATTTTGCAGCAGCAAAAGAAAGTCAAAAGCACCTCACCTGGAAGTCTCAAGGTGCTACCTTTAAATGGCACAAGCAGGTTATCCCTCATGCAGCTGAACGCATGTTCAGTTTGGAGTGATTAAGAGAGGGAAGTAACAGGTTCCGTGAGGTCTAAAATGACAGATTCTGCACCAAATCCATGTTTGATGCATTGGTATCATGATCCACCCACCTCTGCTTGTTTCCAGCACACACATGCCTGCGCTAACACTCTTACTAGAAAGATGTGCTGTGTGGGCCATGCCAGAAATGGCCGAAAACATTCCAGCCGGCACTTTTAGGTTTCAGGCTTCCGTAGCTATGGAGCCAATGTCATGGACTAACTTCTCAAAAGACAAAAATTTAAAGCATGCATTAAAGGGAAAGTACAGAAAAAAAAATACTGACTATTAGACCTGGAAAGTACAGGAATCCCTACAGCCTTACCAGTAATAGATAATGCAGGCGTGTCTATGAGTACTGCAATACAAATTGCTGATAAACTGAGCCATCTGCTTAATGTTTACATTCTTAATGTGTGTCTTGTTCAATCTAGGAAGCAGATGACTTTTTTTAACTCATTTTCAGGGGTATTGGATCACTGGCCATGTCAACATTTATTGCCTATCCCTAATTGCCTTTGAGAAGGTGGCAGTGAGCTGCCTTCTTGAATCGCTGCAGTCCATGTGGTGAAGGTGCACTGACAGTGTTGTTAGGCTTGGAGTTCCAGGATTGCGGCCTAGTGGCCTGTGCCTCACGTGTGGGGTTTTGCACTGGGGTAAGCAGCATGTCTTCATCTGGTACTACTTGTCTGCCAGAAGCCATCTGCAGAGGCTGTGTGAAGAGATGAAGAGCTGCAGCACCTGTCCCTGCCTCGGGAGGAATGACAGCTGCCAGGAAACCTTGCACATACCTGAACAAACCGCTTGTGATAGTCACACACCAGCTGCATGTTTAATCAGTGGAAGCTCTTCCTGTTGATAAATGATCCCGCCTGAGACAATGGGGTTTTAATGGTCACATGGGTGCACACTACACCTGAGAGAGGCAAACCTCCCCACCCCGGCTCTCTGTGCCTGACTAGCCACATCTGTGCTGAAGGCAGCGAAGTCCGATGCCTTCAGAAAAAAGTGCATGAGCTCCTTGAAATGTGCTTATGGGAGGCCAATTGCAAGATCCCACATAGGACGTTTGCTCACTCCTGTAACGGGCTAGACACAAGAAAGTTCCAGGTCACTGTCAGCTTGACACCTTTGGGAATAAGGGGCAGAATTTTACATCCTGCGAGTAGGCCTGTAGCAAACTCAATTGGGTGTAAAATCGCACGAGAAGGCGTTGGGCAAGCGTCCCGATATCATCGCGCACTTGTGCGATATTTCGCTTGGTGGGCACACGCAAAAGTCGGAAGCGCACCCGCCGACAATTAAGATGGCAATTAAGCTCATTAACGGTGCAATTGTCTCTGATTTGTCAGGCTGAGGTGTCTCCCCTGAGCCTTGTAGCCTAAGGTTGTCCTGCAGGAATTTGCACAGCTCAGCCACTTTCTGTCTCAATAGGCACAGTCCCTTCAGTAGCTCCGCTGCTCTGTTATGCTCAGGAAGCTGATCCTCTAAAACCAATTTTATGGTTGGCAGATGGGCGAATCAGCCAGGCGGAATGCATTTCTCATCAAGCCTCATCCAAAGCCGGATGAGATTTCCGTTATGAAATAAAATAAAAATAAATAGCCCTGGGCAGTGTTTTTATCAGTTATAATTTAAGGTGATTTATTGTGATGCATGGACATTTTTGTTCCGCTTTTGAAACCTTCATTGTACCTTTTACAGGTCTCCAGATCCCTGACACAGCTGCCCTGCCTTCAGGAAGCTTTCTTGCAGTGCTCACCCAGGCCTGCGGTGACAACATCGCCTGCCTTCTTCCTGCCCCCACCCCGGCAGCGCTGAGCTTTTCAGCACGTGGTTCACACTGGCTGACTATTAATTGGCTAGTGTGAGATTACGATCAGCTGTTGATCACAGTCAGGGTCCATTTCCTGACCGCTCCTGGACCCCCCCATTGGGCGCACCCGCCAAAGGTAAAATTCAGGCCAAGGTGTCCCCCTGAGCCTTGTAGCCTAAGGATGTCCTGCAGGAATTTGCACAGCTCAGCCACTTTCTGTCTCAGTAGGCACAGTCCTTTCAGTAGCTCCGCTGCTCTGTCATGCTCAGGAAGCTGATCCTCTAATGGTACATTCGATTCCGCAGATATCACTTTCTGACCCCTCCTGCCTTTTGGCCAGCACCCCTGTATGCCTCTGCACCAGGGAGCTGGCTGGGCTGCGTGAATGTCACTTGCCAATTATCAACCCAAGCCTGAATGTTGTCCAGGGCTGGCAGTATCCAACAATGTCACAAACATTGAAGATGAAGTTATCTTCCTGCTTTATGCCCCTTCTCGACTCCCAGCGCAGCACTCATTCTGTTATCAGACATGATGAACAAGCTTCTAATGGTGTGCTGTGATTTTCTTGCTTCCCACCCTGCCCCACTTCCCTCACACTAAGATTCCCCTTCAACTTCCTGCTTTCTGTTATCCAAGAACTGCCACCTGCCCAGCCACAGGAGCCCTAGGATGTGGAAAGAAAGCAACAGCAAAGCACTACTGAAGAGGGTCTGACACTTGCCATTTCAATACTCCACCCTGCTCTCATGCCCACATGTTCGTCCTTGGCCTGCTGCAATGTTCCAGTGAAGCTCAACGCAAACTGGAGGAACAGCACCTCATCTTTCGATTAGAAACATTACAGCCTGCTGGACAGGGAAAGTGTTGGCATAGTGGCATTGTCATTGACTAATATTCTGGAGACTAGGGTAATGCTTTGGGGATCCAGGTTCAAATCCCACCATGGCAGATGTTGAAATTTGAATTTGCTAAAAATCTGGAATTAAAAGTCTGATGAAAACATTGCTGATCATCATTAAAAACCCATCTGGCTCACAAATGTCCTTTAGGGAAGGGAATCTGCCATCCTTATCTGGTCTGGCCTACATATGACTCCAGACCCACAGCAATGTGGTTGACTCTTAAATGCCCTCTGAATAAAGGCAATTAGGGATGGGCAATAAATGCATTCACCCCATGAATGAAAAAAAACATTGGGCAGAATTTTATGGCAGTGGGATTTTACGTTCCCGCTGAAGTCAATGGGGTTTATAATGGCTCACCACGTTTTACAGCCCCTTCCCCACCAGAATGGGGCCATAAAGTTCTGCCCATTGAGTTCAACAACTTTAGACCATGCCCCCTTTAGAACTTCACCCCCTTATTTTCATCCCTTTTTAAAATTTATTTCTATATTTTATTTTTTATTTACTTATTTTTATATTTATCCTTATTTTTAAATTTTTTTAACCCCTTTTTATCCCCTTTTTTATCCTTTTTCCCCAACCACCGCACCTCCCCTTCCCCCACCGCCCCACAAACAGGACCAACTGTCACTTCTGTTGAAGAGTCATTCGGACTCGAAACGTTAACTGTGTCCCATTCCGCAGGTGCTGTCAGACCTGCTGAGTTTATCCAGGTATTTTTGTTTTTGTTTCGGATTTCCCGCATCCGCAGTTTTTTGCTTTTGTCACTTGTTCCATGTTGTTCTTTCATAGATTGCTGGCCCTTGTTCTGCCATAAACACATTCTAATTTCTCACCTTTATGCCATTATCAGCACCATCAGCACCTTCATTAGTCTTCACCACTACCATTAACGCTCCTTCAAGGTAGACATTCCCGGAAGAGAAGTGGCAGTCAATTAAACACTAAGATAAAAGCAAAATACTGCGGATGCTGGAAGTCTGAAACAAAAACAAAATTAGCTGGAAAAACTCAGCAGGTCTGATGGCATCTGCGGAGAGGAAGACAGAGTTAACATTTCGAGTCTGTATGACTCTTCATCAGAACTAAAGAAATATAGAAATGTGGTGAAATATAAGCTGGGTGAAGGGGGGGTGGGACAGGCAGAGCTAGATAGAGGGCCAGTGATAGGTGGAGGCGAAGAAGAGATTGCCAACGATGTCATAGACAAAAAGACAAAGGGGTGTTGATGGTGGTGATATTATCTAAGGAATGTGCTAATGGGGACATTAAGACTAGAAAGCAGGACAAGATGACAGATGGTCCTAGTGGGGGTGGGGTGGGGGGGAAGGGATTGAAATGGGCTAAAAGGTGGAGATAAAACGATAGAACAAAAAAAAATTAAAAATAGGTGGGAAAAGAAAAATATATTTTTTAAAATGTATAAATTATTGGAAAAAGAGGGATCGGAAAGCGGGTGGGGTTGGAGGTGAGAGTTCATGACCATTAACGCTCCCTTTGTCTTGTGCCCATGACAGCTTTGTCAATCTCTCCTTAGCCTCCACCTATTGCTGACCTTCTATACTGCTTTACCTCTTCCACCCCCCTAAACAGTATAAATTTCATTACATTTCTACTTATCTTTAGCTCTGAAGAAGTCATACAGACTCGAAACGTTAACTCTGTTTCTCTCTCCACAGATGCTGTCCGACCTGCTGAGTTTTTCCAGCATTTTCTATTTTTATTTCAGATTTCCAGCATCCACAGTATTTTGCTTTTTGAAAGGAATGTTTGTTCGATAAATCACTGCAGGGCAAGGCGGTAAGTACTGCTGCACCAGACTTGGATGAAAACCTTGATGGGGTGGCATGCAGAAGAATGCTGAATAAGCATGCACACCAAGATACCAGTGCATTAGCCAGCCTGCCAGACAACCTCCTGTACCCTCAAGGAGAATGGAGGAGTCTGGCTCCAACTTGACAGAGGCCATTGTTTGGAGCTTTTCCCTCACCCCCTTCACGGTCTCTGCTCCATTTCCATCTGCAGATCCAACAGCCCTGGCACTGCAATCCCCACACTTGTTACGTATTTTGTGTGCACAAGTCATCTGCTCTGCCTTTGCTGTGAGGATGCAGCAACATCTGGCAAATGCAGGGACTAACTACAACACCTCCAAAAGGACCCCAGAGTACTTTCAGCCATTTTCAAATAGAAAATGTCCTAAAAATTTAACATACCTGCAATCAAGGTGCCTGACCCTTTAAGTAATGATACTGCAGTAGCCGTCTTGCGTTTCAAATATCTTTTATTAGGAATGGGCAACATAGGCATTGCCACCAAGTTCCAAGTTGTCCAAATTTGGAATCCTGATATAACATAATGTCATAATGTCAACCCAATGTGTTGAGGTGCATGCAGGGGGCACAGTTGCATGTGCCCATATATTCCGCTGGAGTGCTATGTGATAGAATATTGAGCCCTGAGAAGTTTATCTCTAATTTTTTCTAAAGCTTTGATAAATTCCTGAATTAGGTCCTGAAACTCAAACATGGGCCAGAATTTTACACCTTTGGAACAGTCGCATGGTGGTCCTGAATTCACGCAAAAAGATGTCAGGCAGGCGTCCCTATGTCATCACAGTCGGCAGGAGTCAGAAGCATGCTGGTGACGGTTAAAGGGGCAATTAAGCAAATTAAAAAGGCAATTGTCTGGAATTTTACGTGGCACATGTGATTTAACATTCAGCGCTCAGGCCACTTGGTCAGGCAGACATCACATCTTTAATTGAAACTTGATCCAGGGCAGGATGAAAGACAACCAGAAACGTGGCAACTTGAGTAGGTAAAAGCTTAGGTATGTGCTCGTCGGTTTTCAGGCTGTTCATTGCATTTTCTGTGCTTTCTGGAGTACTCTTTGGCTTACAAGCTTCCTCAGAGGTTTTCTGTCAAGTGCCCCCCTTCAGTGCACTATCCTGTGCCATCTGTATTTCAGAAAATGGGGATTGTCTACTCTGCTGGAGGGACCTCCTCCAAAGAGGGGGAGAGGGCCAGAAGGGAGAGGAGGCCACATGTCCGCAGACAGCATCCCAGTGGAAGATCTGTGGGAAGGGATGTGTAGTCAGAGAGGGTGCATGGCCAGCAAGAAGTGCAAGGCAGAAGGGTCCACAGAAGGCGCCATTATCCTGCTGCCAGAATCTACAGGCAGCGCTCCAGCTACCTGGACATGTCTGCAGATGGGAGCCAAAGGAGGCTCCGCCTCTCTAGGGACACTGTGACCTCCATATGCCAGATGATTGGCCACTGATCGCCTTAAACTGTAGTAGGCAGTCAATCTATGCAGTAGCTCTTAAGGTTACAGTGGCCCTGAACTTTGTCACCTCCAGTTCGTTCCAGGGGTCAGTGGGAGATCAATGTAGTGTTTCCCAATCAGCTGCCCACAGCTGCATCAAACTAGTCACTGGTGCTCTATTCAGACGGGTGATGAACTTCATATACGCCCAGACCGACGAAGCCAGCCAGGCTGAGCGAGCCAGAGCCATCACTGCAATTGCTGGGTCCCCCCGTATCCAGGGAACCATAGATTGCACGCATGGGCCATAAAGGCATCAGCGGGTGAGCCAGGTGCCTTCATCAATGGAAAGGTGATCCAATCCCTGAATGTCCAGATTGTTTGTGACCACAAAATTCATATTTTGCAGGTCTGCCCCAGGTACCTGGGCAGCTCTCATAATGCGTACATCCTGCGGCACTCCTAGGTGCCAAGGGTCTTCATTGCTCCAGCTCGGTTGGATGGTTGGCTCCTGGGTGACTAAAGCTATCTTCCCCTGGAAAGGTGGCTCATGATTCCACCCAGATATCCAAGGTCAGAAGTGGAGGAGAGGTACCATCGAAGTCATAGCTCTACAAGGGCAGTATATGAGGGGACCATTAGGCTGCTCAAGATGAGGTTCCACTACCTGGACAATCGGGGGTCACATCAATATCCTCCAGAGCGCGTCCTGCTTATTGTCATTGTGTGCTGCACACTGCAAAATCTGGCTTTGTCAAGGGGGATCCCATTGGAGGGTGAAGACAGCAAGGCAACACCACAGGCCACAGAGGACGACTCAAGTGATGGGTCTGAGGAGCAGCTAGAGGAGGCCCAGAGTGAGGACATGGATGCAGAAGTGATGAACCTGTTGGGAGGCAGGAAGACCAGGGAGGCCTTGATTCTCCGTCCTTTCAGCTTGGCATCCAATGCATGGCTGGAAAGCGAGGGCAAGGATGACACCACCTTACTGATTATTCCTTACTGATTGTTCCTGATGAGGCCACCCTGTCACCCGTCTGCCAGAGATGACCTCTGAAATAAAGTTTGCTGCCCTTCTCATCTGTCACAAGGCATTCCCATGGCCAACACCAATTAAAAAACATGAAGCACAATCAGGCCATGATATAGGCACTGACTGGGAGCAAGTACCAGTGCCATGGCTGGGAACTCCTCAGTCATCACAGCCTCATCAGATGCGATGGGCACTGGCACAGGGGTGGAGGAGCAGCTGCCTTCATCCAGAGCACCCTGAGAAGAGCCCACAGATGCGATTAGCAGCTCATTCTCTAGCAGGAGGTTGGTTTGAACCTCCTGTTCACCACTGGTGGACTGCTGAGGTCACTGCCAGTGCTTAGGCGCAACCCGAGAAAGCCCTGATTCTGTTCCTGGAAACATCTCTCTGAGAGTTGCTACTCTCTCTCTCTTTGGAGGAGGGTGTGTGCTTGGAGCTCTGAGTCAATGCAGTACTCACGCTCTGCATGGGCTCCTCCAAGACAGAGACCATGACATGCAGACCCTCAGAGATTTCCGCCAGATCTTCCTGCTTATCCCACTGGACATCTAGCATCTGCCACCTGGTGGACGACTCCAGAGGCTCGTCATCTGCCTCAGACTCAGTATGGTCCTGGTCTCCAGCAGTTCTCCGAATGCCAGCTCCCTGGGCACTCTCTGCCTCTGCCAGCTCCTCGTGCAAGTGTGATATGCTGTCACCACTGTGCACTACCATCTGAGCCAATGCTCTGTTGCCCATTGACATGCCTGTACCTGCGCTGGTGCTTGGTTCGGAGAGAGGATATGATGCAGGTGCACCTGTCTGTGGCTCCTCCTTAGATGTCAAGGGAGGGCCCTTGCAGTCTCTCTTGCATCATAAGGGTGGCGCATCTGAGGAAGGAAGAGAATATGTCACTTGATAACACCATTGCAAAGTCACTGTGCATGCATGATGGTTGCTTGTCACAATGGACAACTGCCTCACTGAGGGATTGTGATTGGATGAGCAATGGGGAGTCTTGGTTTGAGCTTCTTGTTGGAGAGGCCACAACTCTAAGCAGGAGATCATTGAACCTTCTCTGGCACTGGATCCATGTATGGCGTTCACCTGGGCAGCCACCTCCATCCAGGCCTCCTTCATTTGGCGGGGTGACCTCCTCTTGCCATCTCATGGCACAAGGACCAGGCACTCACTGCCTCCAGGAGAGCATGCAGGCAGTCATCAGAGAAGTGGGTGGCAGAGTGCCCACTGGCATTGCCTTTGCGCCTGTTGCGCCCAGTGGACTTCTCATTGGTGATACCATGATCCTACAGCTCTTACACACTCCCCCACTCTCTCACCTGTCAACTGTGCTCCTAACTTCATCCAAGACCCCAGCCTCTCCACAACCTGTGGACCTTGCTCCACACTCGCATTCCATATCGAGGGTGACCATCTCAAACTTTGAAAGGATCAGGAGGTTGGGCACTCCACCAATCATTTGTGTACGGTTATATGCATAATGGCTTCTCATCTCCTCCCTGAACAAAAGTGCTTTCATTAGTCCACCTTCTACTTGCCACACCATATCAGCCTCGTCCCCACCACCCCACCCACCAGCAGGAGACTCCGGTTGAGGTGCCCATCAGATTGGCACACCTCACTCTTGTACATACCCAAGCCAAGCTAGCACACCTCCCAGCCTTGGCCAGCACAGGGATGTGTTCCATTTGGCACTCTGCATCTCACATCCCTGAGCGCCACGAAGGACAGCCACCCTCGGTATTAACTCTTGTGGAACGCAGGAGATCATTGAACCTCTTCCAGCACTGGGTCCATGTACAGTGCATAACATCTTGCCCTGGGTTCAGCTGGGCAGCCACCTCCACCCAAGTCTCCTTTGTTTGGTGGGTGATCTCCTTTTGCCATCCCATGGCATAAGGATCTCCCACCGGGCACTCACTGTTTCTGGAGAGTGTGTCAGAGAAGCAGGTGGAAGAATGCCTACCGGCATTGTCCTCCCGCCTGATGTGCCCAGTGTCCTGTCAATTCAAAATGTTTCAAGTCACTCTTGAACAGCACCCTGACACTCCACACCAACTCCTGGCAGCCTTCAGGGAGCAGCCTCTCCACCATTGGATCCAGTGACCACTGCGCTCCCACCCCCACCAGCAGCGCTGAACCACTTAGCGTACGTTTTATGCTGGCTGGCCCTTAATTGGCCAGCCAGCGTGAAATCGGGTTCAGCTTGCAATAGCGGGCAGGAGCAGATATCACATCCGCTTCCGGGCCTCCCAATCGCACACGCATGATGTGCGCAAAATTCAGGCCATGATATAAACTGAATTTACTTTTGAGACATGCTTGCAACTACCAGCAAAATAAGAGGGTAACTATATTAATTGACTAGTTTGAGATTGTCTTGGCAGACAGCCCTATGGTTAATATTAGCTTTCTAGTCTATGTCCTAGTTTTGATGAGTGCTTTTATGACATGTCAATACAAAGACATCTCCTTAAGTATTCTGCCAACCTATTAGAGTTTAATGAAAGAATTATATTAAGAGTTCTAGAAAAGAATTCAAAGGAGATAAACATCTGTATTTGGCCCTCAGGAAGGCCATAACTGAAGTCTTAAACATGAGATTCTTGAGACGCTGCTGAACAATGGTTTTTCATGGCTTATTTCATGTTTTTATCTTCAGAGTTCCTTCTTCTTGGCCTCTGGGTGTTGCAACCAAGCCTAAAGAAGCTCACCTACCCTTTATGACCAGAACAATTGACTGCAGGTCCCTGCTGGGTATTAATCCAGGATTTAGTTGTCTGGTGTGAGGGCAGAATGCAATTCTTCTGACTCGGAGGTGGGAATAATACCAGTGAACGAGTGGACACTCTGTCAAGACATGACTACCATACTGGATGTCATTATTTAGAGACCTTGGTCTAGATATTCATTGATGCCAACTTGTCAGCATAAAACAGACATCTAAGTACCACTATATGCAGCTGGTGAGCACATGCTCACTCCGTTCCAGAGTTGCACCATCCACCATATTGAATCGGGCTGATTTGCAGGAAACCAAGACACATACTGGAATCATTTAAAATGCTCATTGGAAATATCCATATAAAGGTCCTAGATGTAAGCGCCTTTTATAAAATTGATCTACCCAGTGCCTTATTTGCCACGTGACAAACACACTCAGCAACCCCTGATGCTACCAGGCAGCAAGGGCCTTTCAGCAATGCTATTTAAAGGGCTCATCTGCCATGTATAGGCTTGTTATTGGTTAAAAGCAAACTACTGCAGAGGCTGGAGATCTGAAATGAAAACAAAGTGCTGGAAGAGCTCAGCAGGTTTGGCAGCATCCGTGGAGAGAGAAACAGAGTTCACGTTTTGCGCACCAATATGACTCTTATGATCGCTTCGAATATGACTCTTGTTACTGAATAGTCATTTTAAGCTGCTGGTTAACTTTGGGATATATTTTGACCAATTGATATCTGCGGCTTGTGCTGTGCAAATTTCAACTGCATTCAAAATAGTTTCATTGTGGTCAGAGCGTTGTATGGTAAGTTGAATGGATCTGTGTTGTTAAGCTGCTTCTGTGAACAAATCATAAAAGCATGTCACTTGATTTTTTTCTCTCCTATGGACAGGCTTCATGGTTGAATCTACACATTTAAAGATGCATTATCGCAAAGCTTTTGATTATTTGAAGTGTATTGCTATTTTATAGCCCCAATCTAAAAGCGATGTCACGCAGAATAATGCATTAAAGAAACCACCAAATTCATGTTTTTAGTTGTCTAACACACCGCCCGACCTGCTTGAGTGTAAAATAACAGGCATTGACATCGGGTGAGCAACCCGACGTCAATGCGCAGTCCCATAATATTTCAGTCGGTGGGCACGCATGGGAATCAGCAGAGTACCCACCGACAAGTTAAAAGGCCCGTTATGGCCATTAAAGTCTTAATTAACTTACATTTTTCGCTGCCCATCCAGCCTTACGGTTGGCAGGCAGGCGAAAATGCCAAGGAAACTTCATCCACAGCGGGATGAGGTTTCCAAAAGCAAATAAAAATAAAATTAAAATTTTAGTAATTAATAATATGTCCCTGCCCATGTGACAGAGTCACATGAGGGGACATGTTTTATAACATTTTATGAGCCTTTATTTATTTTTCTGAAAACTCATCATCTCCCTGAGGCAGCCCTGTGCCTCAGGGAGATTTGCAAGTCTGCTCTCACGGGCATGTGCGAAGTTCACACTCGCCCTCCCTCCTCACCCGTGCAGGCAGCTCTAAGCGCTGCCGCTCATGTTTCACGTTAGGCAGGCCTTAATTGGCCTGCCAGTGTGAAATCACGGTCCGGCCCTGATCGCAGGCAGCAGTCGGCTCTCCGACTGCTCCCGCCGAGCCTGCCCGACAAGGGCTAAATTCTGCCCACCATTTACTGTCACTTCAAAACAGGCCTCAGGAGGCGGTTTAGCACGTTGGTGAGCTAAATTACTACACTGCAGAGCCTTAGGATGTGGATTTGTCTCTGCAATTCCCCTTACATTGCATTCCCAATATTAGCTGGCTCAGAAGTTGTGACACAGTAACCAGGTTAACATCCTCATAGGGAAGCAGGGCCAATCAGAGCTTAACTCTCTATCAGTCTCGTGTACTTTCTAGCAATCAATTACAGAATATCTTTGGCAGAAGCATAGAAAGGACATAGTGGCATAAATCTTAGTTATTTTTATTGGTGAACCCAGTCTCTCCATTTGTTCTTTTGGATTGCAAGTCTATTTTGCACCATGTCTTTGCAATTTAGGAACAGGGAGGGGAGGAGATCCCTGACTGCACTCTTTGGAAAGCATTAATCATTTTAATGAGTCAGCTACATTAATTACTCCTTAATTAAACAGTGTCACGCAACAAAAAAACCACTGACAACTTGTTTTTGCAATAAGATGATACGGGATAGATCTTAACCCCCTCCCCATCTGTTGAGAATGATGCAAGCGGGAATAAAGATGGTTGAAGCAGGTTTGCACTGTTTTTCCAAGGCATTCTCTCCCCATCACCATATTTACCTGCGTTAATTCAAGCATAGGGTAGCCTGGCAGGTGGGGTCCTGCTTTACACTGAAAGGTTGTGACCTGTGACTTCATTGGAACTGTGTCAGCATTTTAATTACCGAATCCCCGAGCCTTCCATGCGGCAATCATTACAACAGAACCATGGCTGCAATCATGGAGAAGAGGCCAAAGTGACTTTTTTAAAAGAATACTTTCTTGTGGAATCCAAATGGGCCAGAAGGAGCAGAAATGCTACCCTTGTACCCACATGGGTACCCTTGGTCTTCCCCAGCCCTGGCCTTGCGCCTCCCTCCCAATATCAGCATCAGCAGCCAAACCCACTGCCCAGTTTTTATTTGGTATCATGAAGCTTTCCTTTCAATCCTAGAGTTCTCAAGCTTGCAACCCAATATTTGTTCCTGGAAGTTGATCCTGACACAACTCCTGCCAGTTTTGAGCAGGGGACTGCCCTGGATTTAGTTAAATGAAGTTTCCCTCCTGCCCCTCACTCCCTTCCACCCCAAATGCACCACTGATTAAAATCCAACCCAGTGTATCATATTGCATAGATTGATAGGCTTAGGGTTCCCCAATGAGGAGAAAATATTTCCTATTTGTAACAAAATGATGGATGCATTTACAATTTTGCCACAAACACTCAACAATGAAATATTGCATTTCGAGGTAAATAACTGTCAACTTCCTAATGACATTTTCTTTCCTTTTGTCTAACATGCCTTTGAACCCAATGTTCTTAGATCACAGTTAGTTATTTCCCATCTACAGTAACAACACCGCCTTACTTACGTGCAAGTATATGAATTATTGTTGGAGTTATTAGTGGATACGCACTTAACAGAGTCACAGGATTCTAATTTTAATACAGGTGTTTAATTGACATCTCTTCCCTTAAAAAGCAGACCGGGGAATGGCGTGTGAACAAATTAAGATTCACTTGCGAATGTCAATAGTCATTTCTAGCTTGCTTTTCCCTGCATCTCCTTAACGAGTTTATGTATCAAAGGTAGGGAAGTAAAGAGTGATTCTGCAGTTCAGCATTCCCAATATTCCTGCACTCAGCTCTCGCAGGAAGGGCATTTTGAAAATCCATAGGCATCCAGCCCATGGTACTCCATTGATTCCATTTCATGCCCAAGATTTCCCAAAAGTTGTTACCTGAGTGTTGTTCCCTATTAAAAGCAGCAGATCAGAGCCTTTTAGATTCAAGTCACAGGGTTTATTTTGCCTTTCTCCGTCTTGTTTTCCTTCTCCTCTCTTTCCTAACCTTCTCATTCTATCCCCCTTCTCTGTGCCTGTTGTCCATTCCATACTCTACCATGTCAGTAGAACCTCATCACCTCATCTTCTACCTGCAATATTCTGGGAGAAAAATCTGGTTGTTACTTTAATTATGGGCATGAAACATGGCAATGCAGTGGTCGGCCGATAAGGAGGAAACAGAAAAGGAGGAGGATCAAAGATCCAGTTATTTGAATGATTTTTAAAAACTATCTCAATAATAAAATCTTCTGAGAACATAATTGTACTGCTTATTCATGGCAATTTTCTGCATGTGTAAACCTGCAGTTATCAACGAATATTGATGCTATCATGTTGTTGCTCAGACCATATAAATCTTGAGCCATGAATCATCAAATGTTTCACATGATGTACAAAATATTTGGTTAATTAACTATTTCTCTGCAGATTTCTAACATGGTTGCATTCTAACATTTCATCCTGCTTGTTTGGGTCTTTTCTGCAAACAGCAAATTCTATCAAATACCTTCCTGTTTGTGCTACTGGCACAGATAAAGATAGAAATGAAGGGATTGTGTGTGGTGGAAGTGATAGCCACAACCTATGACAAATGTGCGGTTCCCTGACTTTCAGTTGCAGCTAGAAGGATAAATTACTAGAATTATTTTATTCTGGCACCTATGAAGACTACTTTATGTGGATCTTTTAAATTTCATCTTGGGTTACTGGGAGGGACTACAGCACAGAGTGGCAGATGACGACTGACTAGTGCCCTTATCCTGAAATCTGCATGGCAATATAAAAGAATCTGACATTTTCCTTTTCCTCTCTGTAAGTGTGCATCACTGCAAAGTGGTCTCGATCCAGAGCTGACACAATGAGGAATTATTTTTTGGAAAACATCCCTCAATGCTTGGAATTGATACTGCATGAGATCAATGTAATGTCAAGCCAAGATTAGAAATTATCTAAGGAATCTACTGAATCTTGTGGGTCTTCACACTGTTAAACATTCAAAGCAGTGCTCTGTGTATGCATGTGGGTATTTCCAGGTGCAAATCAAACTGTGCAGTTGTACTTTCAGACCTATTGTGCACCATAGTTGTAGTCCTAAATGCATTGGAGTCATCCCCATCCAAGTCCACAGCACAAAGCTGTGAAAAGACTCATAATTCAACACCAACTAGCACTAAAGTGTCAATGTCACTCAGGCTACAAGAAATGCCACATCAATGCTTCTTCCAGATTGGGGCCAATCTTCATAATAGGGGCAGAATAGAAGGAGCTTCACCATTAACTTTCATAAAGCTGATCAAGGAGATGCTGACAGAGGGAGCAAAAATTGAAAAAAAGAAGTTCATTTGCCCGGCACTAACATCTCCCATTTTAATTTGCACAAAAACCTGCATTAAAAATAGAGATTAAAATTAACAATGATGGCATTGCTTTGTTAGGGAAAATATTCAGAAGGAAATTTTCTCTTTCCCTGGAGCAGTAACGAGGACCTCAGAACTAATATGACCCTAAGGTCTTCTAAAATTAACTTATTTGTGTTTCTGAATTAGTGATATCAGCAAACATTGATGTAAAAGCAAATTGCTTTGAAAGTTCAGTGCTTTTCATTTTTAATAATTGATGATGGTCTAGCCAGGTACTTAACTTTGGCCATAGTAATTTACAAATTAATCATGCGGCTTTTTAATATTCTCTTTGCTATTTTAGCAAAGGCAGTAACCAATTTACACCAATCACGTTCATATCTCTAAGTGGAGAGGAATGTGATAAGAGTTCTGTCAAGCAATTGTGTGATCATTTAGTATTAAAGGAGGTAACTAACTGTTGCTTCAAAGAAGTGGTTTTCAATAGGCTTACTTTCTGAAATAGATTTCACTTCCATGTCACGCTAGGGACTGCCACTACATCTTCACACTGCAAGAGATATTATTTTAAAAAACACTAGGACAAAAGTAATAAATTGCTAGTAGTAATGGTTAAAATATAATAACAGGATGGTATGTTGTCCTCCATTTGCAGTCTTTCACAAGTTTGTTACCAATCTTGGTACAATCTTGGAACAATCAAGCTCTGCAAATATAGCTAGCGTTTGATCTGATTTTTAGATTGCTTGTGATTTATATCTACAACACAAAGAGAGAAGACTCATTAAGTTGCTTTAGTTTACTATTAATAAATTATGCATTCATCCCACCTGTCCTGTAACCTGTAGCATAATTGAAGTTAAGTTGGCATATGGGTTATCATTTGAATAGTTGATATCATGCCAAAATACTCCACATTATATCACAACCACAGTTAAGCACATTCTTTCCTGTAATTATTGTTTAATGACGATTGTTATGCATTCCTATTTATGAAGACTTTCAACCACTTTCCCCAGTGTTCATTCCAGAAGATTGTCAACAACCAGTCAACATTCTCCAGAATTAAAGGAGCACAGATATCTTGGAGGGTTATGGGGTTGGTGGAGATTACAGAGATAGGGAGGGGCAAAGCCATACATAGATTTGAAAACAAGGATGAGAATTTTAAAATCAAGATGTTGCTTGACTAGAAGCTGATCTAAGCCAGCAAGCATGGGGGGTGTTGGGTAACGGGACTTACTGAAAGTTAAGATACAAGCAGCAGAGTTTTGGATGACCTCAAGTTTACAGAGGGTAGAATGTGGGAGACCAGCCAGGGATTCAGTTGAATAGCTGAGTCTAGAGGTAACAAAAGCATAGATGAGGTTATCAGCAGCAGATGAGCTGAGAAAAGGGTAAAGTCGGACAATGTTATGGAGGTGGAAATAGGCACTCTTAGTGATGGCACAAATATGAGGCTGGGAGCTCTTCTCAGGATCAAATATGACACCAAGGTTGTGAACAGACTGGCTGAATGATAGATTGTTACCAGGGAGATGGATGGAGTAGGTAACTAAGGAACGGAGTATAGAGAAGGGGCTGAAAAAAATGGCTTCAGCCTTGCCAATACTTAATTGGAAGAAATTTCTGCTTATCCAGTACTGGAGGGTAAATAAGCAATCTGATAATTTAGCAACAGTGGAGGAGTTGAGAGAGGTGGTGGTGAGGTTGAGCTGGGTGTCTTTAGCACACATGTGAAAATTAATGCTGTACCTTCAGAAGATGTCACCCAGGGGGCAGAATACAGATGAAAAATAGGAGGGTGCCAAAGATAGATCCTTGGGGAATGCCAGATGTAATGGTGTGGGAGCAGGAAGAGAAGCCATAGTAAGTGATTCTCTGGCTACAGTTAGCTAGATAAAAATGGAACTGCGTGACAGCAGTCCCACCCAGCTGGACAACAGTGTAGAGGTGTTGGAGGAGGATGGTGTGGTCAACCACGTCGAATGATGCAGACAGGTTGAGAAAGGAAAGAAGACCTTTGTCACAGTCACATATGATGTCATTTGTGGCATCCCAATAATCCCAATGGTCACCTTCCAAAGGCTGTGTTGCTTTGGAGCTCAATCAAATGGAGGGAAAATCTAACCAGGATTCTAGAAAGGTGAGCAGAGAGACAGGTAATAAATGTGACCTATGATACTAATATATCTATTATATATTGGACACGGGGAAATTTAACTATTATCTATATTTGGTTAACAATCTCGTGTAGAGTAAGAAGGAGAAATTGTAGGGTAGACACTTACTGCCAACAAACCTTATTCTTGAATGTCATGGATTTTGGTCACATCATTGCATCAATATTTACAATAGTAAATTGACAGGGTCAATTTTCATCTTGACCACCAGAACATAGTCAAGCGAAATGCATCATCCGCCTGTCGTAGAATCCACTTGGGGATTTTTACTGCACAATATTGAAATCCTCTATTATGCAACATGTGGATGATGGAAGCTTGACTCAGCTCAGTACTGATGAAAGGTCATCAACTTGTAACATTAACTCTGTTTCTCTCTCCACAGTTGCTGCCTAACGTGCTGAGTATTTCTGGCATTTTCTGTTTTGATTTCGAATTTTCAGCACCCGCAATATCCTACATTCCAATCACTGCCTTTTGGTTACTTGTGCTTTGTTTAATCTGTCTGACACTTAGCCCATTAGGCCTTTTAACAGATACCTTTGAGGACAGAGCAGAAGTGTTTTCTGGCGGCAAAGTTTCACTGACAGTGGAATTGTGATGACCTGAGCTGTGTAGTGCAGAGATCATATACATGAGTCAGTTATATTTTAAAACAAAAACAGAATTACCTGGAAAAACTCAGCAGGTCTGGCAGCGTCGGCGGAGAAGAAAAGAGTTGACCTTTCGAGTCCTCATGACCCTTCAACAGAACTCAGCTATGTTTTACTGTGTTGGTTTACTGCCATTGCCTTCTTAAGCTTTCTTCCTCCATGCCTGATGCGTCAAGTGTTTTCAGGAGGACAGGGAAGAAATGTTCAAATTAGGTGTCTTCCCTTTCTGAAAGATTTTCATTTCTTGAGCTGTCAACTGATTTTTTTCACTTAGTAGCACCCAATACTTTCAACGGGTAGAGTTGCCTTGCTTGCCCAGTTTCATTTCAGTTGCATAAGTGACTCTTTTAAATGCAGTTGAGGATTAGTACTGTTGCCTGTTTAAGGTAGGTTGGGCAAAAACATTGAAAGATATGGGCCTGAATTTTACCCTCAGCATGTGTGTGCATGATCAGCGGGCCCCGAAGCTGATGTGTGATCCACTGCCAACCATGATCGGATGCTGACCTCGATTTCATGCTGGCCAATTAATGGTCGGCCAGCATGAAACGCGCACTGACACTGGCTCAGCATTGCCGGCGGGAGCATGGCGGGCACTGGGTCTAATGCAGTTCCAGAGAGGGGATTTAAAAGTGCACAGGGAGCTCCCTGAAGGCTGCCAAGAGGTGTACAGGAGCCTCTGGGGGCTGTCTGACATTGCCTGAAAGGAGTAATGAATTTCATGATTTATGACATCAGGACCCACGCAGCCAGCCGGGAGGGCAATGACAGTGGGCACACTGCCACCCCCCCCACAACTTCTCAGATGATTGCCTGCATGCTCTGATGAAGGCAGTGAGTGTCTGGCTGGAGATATTAATTTCATGGGATGTTAAGAGGAGGCCACCTCATTAAATGAAGGCATGGACGGAGGTGGCTGCCCAGGTGAGCGGGCATGATGCTGTGCACCACACTTGGATTTGGTGCTTTAAAAGGTTCAATGACCTTCTGCGCTCTGCAAGGGTGAGTATAGAGTTGGCACAGAACTGTATGTACATGTCTTAGAGGGTGGCCTGACTTCATGGTGCTCATGGGTATGAGATGCAGAGTGCCAAATGGCTCATATCCCTGTGCTGTCAAAGGTTGGGAAATGTGCCGGCTTGGTTTGGATGTGTGCAAGGGTGAGGTGTGCCAATCTGATGGGCACATCAACCTGCGTCTCCTGGGGGCAGGGAGGGGGTGCACGAGGCTGGTATGGTGGACTAATGAAAGCACTTTTGTCCATACAGGAGAAGAGAAGCCATAATGCACAGGAGAACACATGAACGGGTGGTGGGCTGCCCAACCTCCTGATCCTGTCAAAATTTGAGGGGGAAGCCCTTGATTTGGTGCGAGTGTGGAGCAAGGTCCACTGGTCATGGAGAGGCAGGGTCTCGGAGGATGGTATTAAGTCCAGAGGGAGAGGTGAAGGGCTCCAAGACACATCACTCACAAACGGAAGTTTAAGTCAGTTTGAGCATAGGAGGGGTTGTGGGTTCGCTGGGAAGCGTGTACTTTTTAATTGGTATTTTCATGACCAGCATATAACTATCTTATTATGGCCTGAGTGTGCTTCATGTTTTTCAGAGGTGATGGGCCTGGGAGTTGATTCTGACACAGGGGAAGGGCAGCAAACTTTATTTCAAAGGTCATCTCTTGACAGGAGGGTAACAGGGTGGTCTCAATAGGAACATCAGTAAGGTGGTGTCATCCTTGCCCTCATTTTCAAGCCATGCATTGGATGCGAGTTGAAAGAATGGAGAATCAAGGCCCCCTGGTCTCGCTGCCTCCCGTAATGTTCCTTACTTTGGCATGCACCTCCTCACCATGGGGCTCTTCCACTTCCTCCTCAGATCTAGCACTTGAGGTCATCTTTTGTGGCCTGTTGAGCAGCATCGTTGTCTTCATTCTCCAATGGATCCCCCCTTGTCAGAGCCAGATTGTGCAGAGCACAACACACAATGACAATAAGTAAAACGCACCCTGGAGGACATTGAAGTTCTCCCCCAATTGGTCCTGCCTGCTGGATAATTTTCTGCGAACCCTTCTGCCTCGCACTTCCTGCTGGCTGGGCCTCTCTTTTCACAGGTCATACTCTGGGATGCTGCCTATGAACACCTGGCTCCTCTCTCCTCTGGCTCTCTCCTTCCCTTCTGAGGAGGTCCTTCTAGCAGAGAACACAATCCCCATTTCCTTAAAGATGATTGCACAGGATAGTGCACTGAAAGGGCCTCTCAGTAAAAGCCCCTGCAAATGCTGAGAAATCAGAGTTCTCCAGAACACAGAAAAATTGCCAGAAACTGTCTGTGAACCAATTCCAACCAACTCACGGCAAAACTCCTACCTACTCACATTGCAAGATCTTGTTCGCCTTTAATCCTGTCCCTGGATCACGGTTTCATGAAAAATATAAAGGCTGCCTGCCGAGTGGCCCATGCGCCGAGCATGAAATTGCATGGGCCATGTAAAATCCCCATGAATTGCATTTTTAATTTGCATAATTGCCCCTTTAATTGTTGGCAGACATGCTTCCAACACCTGTAGATGCCCACCGACCGTAATATCGCGCGACAGTGCGATGGCATGGGGACGCCCTCCCAACGTCATAGTGTGCCATTCTACACAAGCCCGCTCCAACACTGCAAAACTCAGGCCACGATGGTAAGCAAGCAATGGATTGCATTAAAAAAGCATCATTTGCAACAAATATACATTCCTTTAAGGCACAGAAAACCCACAGAAAATGTGGTCCAACCATGGCTAAAAAGGAGAGTCAAAGATAGTATCAGCTCAAAAGAAGAAGCTTGGCATTTTGCTAAGAAGCGCGGCAAGTCTGAGGATTGCGAAGGTTTTAGAATAAAGCATAGGAGAATAAAGAAATTGCGAAGGAAAGAGATAAAAGAAGATGTGAGATCAGACAGCAAGAGACATAAAAACACATTGTAAACCCTTCTATAGATATGCAAATAGGAAGAGATTAGGGGAAGTAAATGTGGGCCCATTAGAGGCAAAGACAGGTGAAATTATAATGGGGATTAAAGAAACTGCAGAGACATTAAACAATACTTTGTATCCGTCTTCATGATAGAAGACTCAGAATCACAGAATTTTAATGGCATAGAAGGAGGTCATTTGGTCCATTGTGTCTGCACTGGCTCTCCAAATGAGCATTATGACCTTGTGCCATTGCCCTGCCTTTTCCCCCACATCCCTGCACATTGTTTCTATTCAAATAATCTAATGCCTTCTTGAATCCCTCAATTGAACCTGCCTCCACCACACTTCCAGGCAGTGCATTCCGGACCTGAACCACTCATTGTGTGAAAAAATTTTTTCTCATGTCACATTTGCTTCTTTTGCAAATCACTTTAAATCTCTGCCCTCCAGTTCTTGATCCTTTTACAGGTGGGAACAGCTTCTCCCTATCTACTCTCCAGCCCCCTCATGATTTTGAACATCTCTATCAAATCTCCTCTCAGCCTTCTTCTCTCCAAGAAGAACAGTCCCAACCTCTCCAATCTATCCTTATAGCTGAAGTTTCTCATCCCTGGAACCATTCTTGTAAACCTCTTCTGCACTCTTTCCAATGTGTTCACATCCTTCCTATAATGAGCTGCCCAGAACTGTACACAATATTCCAGCTGAGGACCAACTAGTGTCTTATATAAGTTCAGCCAGTCTATCTGGCCCAGCTCCGTTCTTGCTGCCTTCAAAGACGGCTTTCATCGAGTTAATTATTCTTACTCTGGATTGCCTATTGTCTTTGTCTGTCATCATCCTTATAAGTACAATACAATGATCACAGTCTCCTAAATGTTCCCCCACTGACACTTTATCTACTTGGCCCACCTCATTTCCAAGAACCAGGTTCAACAGTGTGTCTTTTCATGTTGGGTTTTTAAAAAATTCACTCATGGGATATGGGCTTCACTGGCTGGGCCAGCATTTATTGCCCATCCCTAGTAGCCCTTGAGAAGGTGGTGGCGAGCATCCTTCTTGAACCGCTGCAGTCCATATGATTTAGGTACACCCACAGTGATGTCAGGAAGGGAGTTCCAGGATTTTGACCCAGCGACAGTAAAGGAACAGCAATATATTTCCAAGTCAGGATGGTGAGTAGCTTGGAGGGCAACATCCAGGTGTTGCGTTCCCATCTATCTGCTGCCCTTATCCTTCTAGATGGTAGTAGTCGTGGGTTTGGAAAGTGCTGTTGAAGGAGTCTTGGTGAATTCCTGCAGTGCATTTGTAGATGATACACACTGCTGCCATTGTGTGTCAGTGGTGGAGGGAGTGAATGTTTGTGGATGTGGTGCCGATCAAGTGGGCTGTTTTGACCTGGACGGTGTCAAGCTTCTTGAGTGTTGTGGGAGCTGCACTCATCCAGGCAAGTGGGGAGTATTCCATCAAACTCCTGACTTGTGCCTTGTAGATGGTGGACAGGCTTTGGGGAGTCAGGAGGTGAGTTACTTGTCGCATGATTCCTAGCCTCTGACCCGTTTTTGTAGCCACAGTATTTATATGGCTAGTCCAGTTCAGTTTCTGGTTAATGGTAACCCCCAGGATGTTGATAGTGGGGGATTCAGTGCTGGTAATGCCATTGGACACATACTGCTGTAGACAATTTTCCTCAACACAATCTAGAAACTTTTTCCCCTCTCCACCCTTTACACTACCACTGTCCCAGTCTACATTCAGGTAATTAATGCTGAATGTATAATGCTTGCATCTCTCTGTAATTTCCTTGCAGATTTGTTCTACATCCTTCTCACTAGTTGGAGGTCCAAAGACTACACCGAGCAATGTTATTGTACCCTTTTTGTTCCTTAGCTCTAGCCAAATTGATTCTGTCTTGAACCCTCTGAGACATCCTCTTTATTAGCACTGCAATGCTCTCCTTAACCAATGCCGCTACCTCCCTCCTTTCCTCCCTTTTCTATCTTTTCTGAACACCATGTACCCAGGAATATTTAACACCCACTCCTGCCTTTCCTTGAACCAGGTCTCTGTTATCGCCACAACATCATATTTCCACAAGGCAATCTACGCCTGTAACCCCCTAATCTTATTTACAATACTCTGTGCATTGAACTTCACCGCATTGAATTTCATCTGCCACTTATCTGCCCACTCCACCAACTTGTCTATGCCCTCTTGAAGTTCCACACTGTCCTCCTCGCAGTTCACAACACTCCCAAGCTTCGTATCATCCGCAAACTTTGAAATTGTCCCCTGCACACTAAGATCTAGATTAATATATATCAGGAAAAGCAAGGTCCCAATACCAACCCCTGGGGAACTCCACTACAAACGTTCCTCCAGCCTGAAAAACATCCATTGACAATTACTCTCTGCTTCCTATTTTTCAGCCACTTTTGTATCCACATTGCTATTGTCCCTTTTATTCCATGAACAATAACTTATCTCACAATTCTGTTGTGTGGCACAGTATCAAATGCCTTTTGAAAGCCCATGTACACCCCATCAACAGCATCGACCTTTTCTGTTACCTCTTCAAAAGCTGCAGCAAGTAAGTTAAACATGATTTCCCCTTTAGAAATCCATGCTGGCTCTTCCTTATCAACCCGTATTTTTCCATGTGATTACTGATTCTATCCTAATGAATAATTGTTTCTAGGATCTTGCCCACCACATTAAAAAACTTATTGAAATAATGGGGAGGAAATTAGTACTAGTAAAGAAATAATATTAGAGAAATAAATAGAACTAAGAGGCAGCAAAACTCCTGAACCTGACAACATGCATTCTAGGGTCCAAAAAGCGGTACCTACAGAGGTAGGCCGGAATTTTCCAGCCCCTTACTCCAGCCGGATCTTCCGGTCCCGCCGATGTGAATAGAGATTTCAATGGCTCCCCGGCCCCATCACGGGGGGTCCCGCCACAGAGGGGGCTGGAAAATTCCAGCCGTAGTGAATGGGTTGGTTTTGATCTTCCAGAATTCCTTCAATTCTAGAATGGTCCCCAAGGATTGGCAGGTAGCAAACACATATAAGAAAGAAGGATTAAAGAAAATAGGTAACTATAGGCCTGTCAGCCTAACATCAGTAACAGGCAAAATGCTAGAATCTGTTATGAGGGACTTGATAACAAGGCACTTACAAAATCATAACATGATAAAGCAGTGTTGAAAAGGCTTTATGAAAGAAAAATCATAGGCCGGCATTTGACAAACCAATTAGATTTTGAGTGCCTGACCAGTAAGGTGGTTAAGGGGGAACCTGTGGATGTCGCATATTTGGATTTTCAAAAGCTTTCTATATGGTGTCAAGCATCCAAGGTTGTTGCACAAAATTATGATTGATGAGATTTGCAGTAACGTATTAGTATAGATTCAGGATTGGTGAATGAACAGAAAACAGAAAGGAGGATTAAACGGTATATTTTATGTTGACAAGTCATAACTAGCAGCAAGGGCCACACCTGGAGTACTAAGTGCAATTTTGGTCTCCTTACCTGAGGAAGATCATGTTTGCTCTAGAGTTAGTGCAACAGAGGTTCACTAGGCTGCCTCCTGGGATGAGGGAATTGACCAATGAGGAGAGGCTGATTAAATTAGGCCTATATTCGCTGGAGTTTAGAGGAATGAGAGGTGCTCTAACTGAAACATAAAATTCTTAAGGGGCTTGAGAAAATAGATGCTAAGGAAATGTTTCTACAGGCTGAGAAATCTAGAAAACAGGGTCACCCGAAGATTTTCAGAGTCAATAGTGTAGATAAACCAGGAGGAGCAAGTTTTTCCAGAAACTTTCAACATCCCACAATTTACCTCCTAACTGTCTATGAACAGCCAGTTCTAAGCTAATACCCAAAGACTCTGAACTACCTATTTTGTTAATCGCAAAGCTGACACTGTAATACCAGTCCTGTCAATCCCTGTGATATATGACACTATCCTACTGTCAATTATATTAATATCTAATTTAACATCTGCCCTGTCAGTTCTGTATTCTCGTCTCTAATCAGATGGGTTATATATTAAATAGCTGGTAACTTGAAGTACTTAACCAGCAGAGTAATATCTAATTATTCTGCAGTTCAGGCAATACATTAAATTTTAAATTCAAGTTCCTAACTTTCGTCGTAAAACTTGCCGCAAGTTTTAGCAAATTAAACAGATAGCACATTTGACTTGCAAAACAGCTGTTGCAGTGTATGTTTGGTTAAAAATAGCAATACCAGCAAGAGGGCTTTGTAAACAGATTACTGCAAGCTATTTTGCATGATGTAGATCTGATGTAAATTTAAGCAACAAGTGCTGCATAGATAGGAAATCTAACCTGAAATCAAAATCTATCACTTCAGTAATAGAAAGGCTTAGCATTTTGGCCTAAAATTGATGCTGTGTATTATAATTCATTGTAACTCACTGAATTTGTGCCGCTAATTAATAATTATATATATTTTTTGGAAAAATATACTTTATTCATAAAATATCTGAAAGAACATCACAAAACATCTCTAAGCGGCCATCATAAAAAGTGCAATCATATTCAACTTTTCCACCTGGATCATGAGGTGCTTCAGTACAATCAATGAATACTACAATCATTTTAATAAGGTCATTACAGACGGTGCAATGGTATTGGAGTTATTGACATGCATCATGTTGCATTCTGAGGTGCTTCAATACGATTATGATACATTTAGTATTCAATGCATACATTCATTGTGAGTCGTACAGCATGAGGGGTCTATACAATTCCCAGCCCCTCGGTGTATTATGGCAAAAAGGTCTTAGACAGCGACCTTTCCCCATTGCGCCTTTGCGGCGGCTGCCATAATAATGTTGGTTATACAGGGTCCTCTTGTTTTACTGAAGAATTTGCTTTCCTTTCACAGCCCCAGGACATTCCATAACACTTTACAGCCATTGAAGTGCTTTTGAAGTGTAGTCACTGTTGTAAAGTAGGAAATAAGGTAGCCAATTTACACACAAGGTCCCTCAAACAGTATTGTGATCATGACCAGATAATTTGTTTTAGTGGTGTTGGTTGAGGGATAAATATTGGCCGGGACACCAAGGAGCGCTCCCCTGCTTTTCTCCAAATAATAGTGCCATGGGATCTTTTGTAGGCACCTGAGGAGGCAGTTGGGGCTTCTGTTTAATGTCTAATCTGAAGGACAGCACCTACAACAGTGCAGCAACCCCTCAGTACTGCACCAAAGTGTCAGTCTAGATTTTGTGCACAAATCTCTGGTATGGGACTTGAGCGGAGAACCTCCTGACCCTGAGGGAAAAATGCTACCCCTGAGCCAGGGTTGACAGTCATGCAGTCACTCACTGATGTTGTTACCTGAAACTAGTAGTAATACCATGGTCCTCTGACATTAATCCTGTAACTACAGCCAGATTCCTCTTCCATTGCACAAGTTGTGGTCAAACTCTGAAATGTTGGCACTTTTAATGGACCTATCTCTCCCTCCCTGTGTCCTTGGACTTTGGTTTGGACTCTGGCTCTGTGTGGCTGTGACAAACAGTGGGAGATTAATTGACCAACATGGGTATGAGTGTGGGGACAGGCCAGAACAGAGGATAATGAAGTATTGCTACTTTTGAAGATGTTCGAGTCTGGAATGGAAGATTAAATTCAATCCAGAAAAGAATGAGGTGAGACAATTTGGAAAGACGAATGAAAAAAGGTAATAAATGCTAAATGGGTACAATTTTAGGGAGGATGAGGAAGACCTCGTGTGTGCACAAAATTCTGAAGATAGTGGGACAACTTAACAAAGCAGTTAATAAAGCTTATACAATCCTGGGCTTTATAAATAGAGACCCAAAATACAAAATCAAAAGGACGTTATGCTAAACATATATAAAACACTACTTTGTTCCCAGCTGGAGTATTGTGTCTAATTCTGGGAACCACTCCTTAAAAAGGATGAGAAGGCTTTGGAAAGGATACAGAAGAGATTTACTACAGTGGGTCCAGGGATGAGAAATTACAGTTACATGGAGAGAGAAGCTAATCTGTTCTCCTTGGAGCAGAGAAAGCTAAAAGGAAATTTGATAGAGATATTTAAAATCATGACTGGTTTAGATCGCGAGTTAGATTTCGAGTAGATAGAGTTCTCAATGGCTGAACGGTGGATAACAAAAGGGCACAGATTTTGTATCAAACTTTCCCCGGTCCAGTATAGCACAAATTCAATGCAAAATAAGGTTCTTGATAATATTGGCTTACAATATACCTCAGCCCCAATCCAAGAAGAAAGGAAAAAGTGCCACCCATCTGCCACCGAGACCATTGAAAAATTCTGAGTGGAGCAGCTCGAGGGAGAAGGCGATCTGCACACAGACACAGACACAAAGAGAAAGCAGACAGAGATAGAAAGAGGAACACACCAAATTCTTGTGAGCAGCTGCCCCAATCATCACCAAAAGTTTATGAGGAAAATGCTTTTTGACAGTTGATAGGCCCCAAATTTTCATATTTAAGCAGCCTAAAGTCTATGATGACCTTAAACCCAACAGCAGTACAGTAAGAAGAATTTGTCATTTCCATAAAATGTCTGTGAACTCTGTACTAGTTTTTAAGAATGTTTGTAAAAGACTTTATCAATTGTAAAGGGATCCATATGACCTACCAATCCTTGACCTGGAGCCAGCACCAACAGGAAGAAAATTAATATACATAAAGCTGTGTGGCCTGACACAGAGAAGACAGACAAAGAAGCTACTGTTGTAAAGAGTTCAGGAGAGCTGGAGGGAGAAGGTGATCAGCACAGAGATGCAGACACAAAGAGAAAGCAGACAGAGATAGAAAGAGGAACACACCAAATTCTTGTGAAAAGAAGCAAGTCTCTCAAGTCAGTTTTTCTGTTTGGCAGAAAATGAGACAGAGCACTTGGAGGCAACGTGCAAGCTGGCTAAAAAGGTTAAGAACTTGGAAATCTGTGAATAGCTCGGAGACTCTAAAGTGCTAGGTATTTTGCCAGAAGTGACCAAATAATGAACTGGGGTTTATTGATTGGTTAGTGAAAAAGGAACTCTGTAAATCAGGACTACCATGACCTGAGGGAGAGAGAGTTTGTAGAAGTGTGCCTTGGTGATGATAATCATACCTGTGAAACTCAGAAGTAAAAGCTGTTGTCAGATAAATTCGGTAATTTTGGTATGCGCTTTCCCCAGGGGGATCGTAGCACACCTGTTTATGCATCCCCAGATCATTTTTCACATCTACTGTTTGTAGGACATTATTATTTAAAATTGGCTTCTGAGTTTGCCTAAATAACAATAATGACTTTCATAAAGTAATTCCTTTAGCTGCCTTTCCAATTATCTGAGGCAGAGGTCTGCAACTGGTGGTTCAAGAACAGCATGCGCCTCTTTGGCATCTCATTTGCTGCTCCAAACCTCTTCAGTTGGATTGTATTAACATGAAAAATACCTAGGCCTGAATTTCACACTTGACATGCACATGAAGTCAGCGGGCCTGGAAGCGGGTATATAACCCGCTCCCAGGCGATATTGCATTTTCAACATGATTTCACACTGGGTGGCCAATTAATGCTTGCCCGGCATGATATGCCTCTTTTCGGTTAGAAGTGCCAGGCAGGGGTGGGGGCGGGGGCGGGGGCAGGGTTGGAAGCCTGTCAGGCACCAGGTCTAATGGTGAGGGATTCAAAAGCGGCAGACACAGCTCCCTGAAGGCTGCCGGGGACCCAGAGGGAGCTGTTGATTTAGGGAAGAAAAAATTGAGTGGAATAGCAATGGCATCTGCACCTGCTGGGCATGCCAGGCAGGAGGGCAAATCCGGTTGGCACTTTTCCCCCGGTTCTCAGATGAGTGCCTGGTAATCCTTATGGAGGAGGTCAGTGCCAGGCAGTATGTCTTGATACCTAGAAATGGCAAGAGGAGGCCACTGCACCTGACCAAAAAGGCAAGGGCAGAGGTGGCAGCCCAGGTCAGTGGCCATGATGATGGGTGCAGTACTGTAAAAGGCTTAATGATCTGCTGCGCTCAGCAAGGGTGAGTACTGAGTTGGCATGGATCAGTGTGAAGAAGTGTTAATGGCTGGCCATTACCCCCACCCCACCCCCCACCCCCACCCCCATCCCCGGAGCTCAAGGATGTTAGAGTCTGAGTGGCAACTGTCAGTGATATTGGTGCTGGTCAAAGCGGCGAGCTCTGGCTGCTTGGCCTGACTGTTTTGCAGGCTGAGAGCCACAACTCGGATGTTCCCTGCAAATTGTTTCTCAGGTGGGGTTGGCCAAGCTGCAATTGTGCTGCAAGTAGAGAGTGGGCTAATCAATGCTCCTCTGTCCTTTCAGGAGAAGAGAAGCCATAACACCATCGAGAGGTCAAGGACAGGTGGAGTTCTATCAAACCTGAAGACTCTGATGAGGTATGATATGGAGGCCCTGGAGATGGAGTGTTGACACCCAGCTTGGTTCACCGGTAATGGAGAGGCAGGGGTCTCTGATGAAGGTAAGAATGTGCACAGATGCAAGAGCGTCGGAGTGTGTAAACATTGCTGTGTTGTCTCACCTGAAATGGAAACCTCAAACCTTCAGTCTCCATTGTGCATTGAAAGATGATGGCACCATGATGCAGGTCTCCATTGTCTTAGCAGCCTGCCTGGCATGCATAGTGACAAGTGTGATAACTGTTATTACTGACATGTCGTTTTCCTCCCCTAGATTCGCCATTCAGTCAATGATTGCAGGACCCTGAGGAGCCACCCTTGACGCTGGAGGACCAGTACCCATTAAATGCGCCAGCATCACTCCCCCCACCATTCTGCACCAGGCATCAGCACAGATACAAGCATCTCGGTGGGCATTAGATCATTGGCTACAATGTCGGTGTACAGCGGGGAGCACACAGTACACGCATGAGGAGCAGGTGGAGGCACAGAGTGCCCAGGGCGCCAGCAGTCAGAGGACTGCTGGAGGTCAGGACAATGCTGAGTCCAAGGCAGAGTGATGAGCCGCTGGAGTTATCTATTAGGCTGCTGATGCTGCATGTCCTGCAAGATACACGGAAGGATCCGACGGCGATTCCTGAGGGTTTGCATGCCATGGTCTCTGTCATGGAGGTGCCCATGTGGAGAATGAGCACTGCGGTGACCATCAACACCGAGCACACTGCCTCCTTCATTGAGAGAGTGGTGACTCTTATGGAGAGGCAGTTCCAGGAACAGAGTCAGGGGTCTCTGGAGTTGCACTCAGACCTGCAAGCCCACACTCTGGCAATGACCTCAGGAGGTCTCTGCCAGTCTTGAGAGATGGATGAGGCACCTAGTATCTCTGCCAGGTGCTCGTCCATCAATGGTGAGCAGGGAGGTCCAGACCAATCTCACCTTGGAGGACGAGCTTCATGCCATCTCTGCGGGCTCCTCTCAGGGTGCTCTGGATGGCGGTAGCAGCTCCTCCACCCCTCTGCCAGTGTCTGTGCCACCTGATGACACTATGACAACTGAGGAATGCCCAGCCATGGCACTGGACGCACTCTCACATGGGTCATCAGGGCCGACATAACACACGAGTCAGCATGTTGCCTCCAATCTTGCTGCCAACATGGTGGGAGGGCACCAAGATGCAGCAGTCACAAACATGTGTTTAAATCACCATGAGCACAAGATGGACTTTTCATGGGTGATCTCTGTTCTGCTACTATTTGTTAAGTTGTTCAGCAGAGTGATTGTTAACAGCTTATAATGTTACATTCATTGTCTGTAAGTGCCAAGAGCATATAAATATTGCCTTTGTGTTAATGGTTGAGTATGCTTCACTTGTTTTATATGTGCAGAGCACGCCAGTATCTCATTCTGGACGTGAGAGGCTCTAAACTTTGTTGCACAGCTACTGAGTGTACTTTGGGTTCATTGGAACAGGCCATGGCAAACACCTGGTAAGGAGGTGGCACCCCCGGCATGAAGTGGAAGCAATGCCTTGGCAGCCTGGCTGAGAGTGCGTGGAATCAAGGCCTCCCTGGTGTCCCTGCCTCCCTGAAGGTTCCAGAGGTCTGCATCCACATCCTCACCATTTTATTCCCTGGGCTCCTCTTCTGTTCTACTACTGAAGTCATCACCTGTGACCTGTGCAACTGCCTAGAAATACAGATGACATTTATTCATTACCGGACAGGGCCCCCCTTGCCAGAGCCAGATTGTGGAGGGCACAATGTGCAACAACTATCAGAGACACATGTTCTGGAGGATATTGCAATGCTCCCCCTGAATGGTCCAGGCATCTAAATCTCATCTTCAGCAGATCTATGATCCCCTCTATCACCGCCCTTGTGGACTCCTATTATACCTCTGCTCTGGTTCTTTTCTTGGTTGCTGGATAGGCGTCATAAGCCACCTTTTCAAACGATGGCCCTTGTCACCCAGCAGCCATCCATCCTGTTGAGCTGGAGCCATAAACAGCCTTGGCACCTGTGAGTATCGAGGGATGTATGCATCATGGGAGCTGCCAGGGTACCTTGCACAGACTTGCAGAATCTGCACCTTGTGGTCACAAACTATCTGCATGTTCATGGAGTGGAATCCCTTCCTGTCCATGAAGGCACTCAGCTCACCCTCTGGTGCCTTGATGGCCATGTGTGCAGTCCAAGGCACCCTGGATGCAAGGAACCCAGCAATCGCAGCAAAGCCTCTTGCACACCCAGCCTGGCTGGCCTCATCCATCGGGTAATGAATAAACATCATGACCCACCTGAACAGAGTGTCAGCGACCAGCTTGACGTAACTGTGCACAGCTGATTGGGAGACTCCACACTGACCCCTGGAAAGAGAGAAACATAGAAGTTGAGGGCCACTGTGACCTTTAGAGCCATTGGCACGGGGTGGCCACCCACACAGCTGAATGTGATATCTGGCCCAATCATCTGACATATGGAGGTCACAGTCTTCCTGGAGAGGCAGAGCTTCCTTCCGCACTGCATCTCTGACATGTTGAGGTACTGCATCGCCGCCTGTAAACCCTGGTAGCAGGATAGTGGCGTCTTCTGCAGCCCATTCCACCTTGGACTCCCTGCTGGCCCTGCACCCCATGTGCCTGCACCTCTCCTCCCACAGGTCACTCCCTTGGATGCTGCCTGTGGACATCTGGCCTCCTATCCCTTCTGCCCCTCTCTTCCTCTTCAGAGGAGCTGCCACCAGTGGAGTAGACAATCACCATTACCAGAAAAACAGAAAGCTGTCTGGTGACTGGAAGGGTCCACATGGTATAAATCCTCCAGAGTCCTTGGAAACACTAATGAGTCCTGAGATGAACGCTAGCAATGCAAAGGCTGAAGCTCAGAGCAGAGATAAAGCTGTCAAGTTCAAATAAGCAACCAGTAGCAAACCATCTCCCAAACTCCTCACAACTCACAATGGCAATGCTCTGGACCTATTTTATCCCACCCTTGGTTGTCAATTTGATAAAAACATGCTGCCCCTTGCCTGTTTTGCCCATGCAACGAGCGTGAAGTTGCACAGACAATGTAAAATCACAGTCAATAGACTTTTTAATGGTCTTAATTGGCCCTTTACTTGTCGGCGAGCGCTGACCTTACTCCCGTGCGTGGCCGTCGAACTCAATATTGCTCACATGTGCAATGATGTCGGGATGCACGTCCGACATCATTTCATGCAATTTCGTATGCATTCAGGTCGGGCACGCGCTCGATGTCGGAACGTAGAGCTCAGGCCCGAAAAGTCAAGAAAAGTAAGAACTGTGTTTTTATTATGGTAATAAAAGGCTAACCATCACTTTATGCTTTCAAATGATTATTTAAACAAAAAAACATTATTGCATTCTAAATTCTAAGATAATAAATTATTATGAATTAGAAGCTATTTTTTATCTTAAGGATCAAAAAAATCATCTCAATTCTGCACGTCTTAAGTTAAAGTTTGTTTTAAAGATGACTTTACTGACAAACAGTAAAAGTCATTAAAAACACGATAATTCAACATTAATTTGATTTTAATTTTGTTTTTTTTTCTGTTGGCACATAAATACAATATATGTATTTTATTTATTATATTCACAAATTATGCATTCTACCAAAGGCACTTGGCAATTTGCCAAATATTTGGTTTAGAAACCAAAATTTCATCTAGCAGTAGATAATAGTTTTATTTTAGACAATTTTTTGAAAAGACTCTTTGGGTAAAAAAGATTGTCAACCCCTGAACTGATGGATGAAAGGCAAAATAGAAGTAAAAATCATTCTCCTTTATTGAGAGTTTTGAAATGATATTTTTGACAGATGATATAATAAGCATAATAATACCACAGCACACTGACACAAACATAATAATGCATATTATGAAACATGTTGCAATATTTGCAATGATGGCAAAATTCTTTAAGCATTATACAAAATGTGGCAATAGAAGTTCTGCTTGCATAACCGACACAAAAGCAGCAACCAAACTGTTGCTATTTCATGCATTGTTTCTTTGTAGTCAGCTAGATATTTACCATCACTCAGTCAGAAAAGTTTATGCACTTAGTTTTCTTCGCCCAATCTCCCGAACCAACTCCTGAAAGCTCAATCTATTAACATTGCTGGTCCATCACAGAACTCCAAGGCAAAATATAAAATCAACTCTCCTTGTGGTTTCGGTTCCTGGAAAAATAACACATGGAAAAAGCCAATTCAGTCGAAATCGAAGCTCCTGCGAGCGAAGGGATCATGGGACTGAATTTTACATTGATTGGGCAGACGAGCACCCAACCCGATCAGGCGTGAAATCACAGGGGATGATGTTGGCCGAGCATCTCGACATCATCGCACACGTGCGAAATTTCACACAGCAGGCGCATGAAAAAGTCAGAAGCACACCGGCCGACAATTAGGAGGGCAATTAAGCCCATTAGCGGTGCAGTTGTCTGCTATTTTTTGTCACCCGTCCAACCTTACGGTTGGCAAATGGGCGAATCTGCCAGGTGGCCTTTACATTTTTCATGAAATCTCATCCAAGGTCGGGATTGAGATTTCTGTAATAAAATAAAAATAAAAACCTGTGGGCAGCATCTATATTTTCAGGTGCCTGATTGTGATGCTCGGACTTTCATTTCTGCTCTTTAAAACTTAAATGGAGCATTTTTGGGTCTGGAGCTCCCTGAGGCAGCCCTCTGCCTTCATGTATCTTTCTCTCAGCGCTCGCCTGCACCCACGTTGACATCATCGCCCACCCTGCTCCTGCCCCCACACAGGCAGCGCTGAGCTTTTCAGCCTTTAATTGGCCAGCCGGCGTGAAATCGCAGTTGGGGAGGCAATCGCAGTGGGCAGTCTGATTCCTGGCCGATCCCGGGCCCACCAATCACGCCTGCCCATGATTGGCTTCTTATTCAGTTGAGCCACCAGTTACTTTTAAACATTTTAGAAATTAATGCCTGAATATTACCCTTGGTGGTCACATGCGGTTAGCAGGCCTGCACCCAGTCAGCAAACAGGCCACTGCCCATGATCAGCCCCCGACCACGATTTCACACTGGCTGGTCAATTAAGGCCTGCCCAGCGTGAAACACATCTTCCCAATGGTTGGGAGGGCCAGGGAAGCGGGAGCCTGTCAGCCGCTGAGTCAAATGGCGACCCAACGGGCAGTTTAAAAATGGCACAGGCAGCTCCTTGAAGGTTGCCAGGGAAGAACCTATCTTTGTTCTGAAGGTTGAAGCCATGGCCTCAAATGAAGCTGGAGATGCCAGGTGGGAGGGCACTTTGGGTGGGCACTCATCTCCCCACCCCCTGGAAGTTTTCAGGCGAGTGCCTTGCGGTCCTCCTGAAGGAGGTGGCTGCCAGGAAGGACACCCTCACCCCCAGAGATGGAAGGAGGAGGCCACCGCAACTGACAAAAAGAGCTTGGAGGAAGTGGCAGCCCAGGTCAGCAGCCATGACATTGTGCGGCACACATGGGTGCAGTGCTCGGCAAGGGTGAGTACCCTGTTGACATGGATCAGTGTGTTGAAGTGTTATGGTCTGGCCATCCCTCCCATGGAGCCTAGGGGTGATAGAGCCTGAGTGCCAACTGTCAATGACGCTGGAGCTGGCCAAGGGGGTGAGCCCTGGCTGCTTGGACTGAGTTCCTTGCGGCTCAAGGACCATGACTCAGATGTACCCTGCAAGGCGTTTCTCAGGTGGGGTTGGCCAGGCTGTAATGGCGCTGCAGGTGGACTAATCAATGCTCCCCTAACCTTTCAGGAGAAGATGACCCATAGCACCATTGAGAGGTTGGGGACAGGCGGAGGCCGCCAAAATCTCCTAATCCTAACCAGAAAGATGCCTTAGATCTGGAGAGGCGCCACACACCTTGGTCGGCCGGTCGCGGAGAGGCTGTGGTGTCAGATGAAAGTAAGAGTGCAGTGCACAGAGATAAGAGTTTTGGATGGTGCAAACATTCTAGTGTAGTCTCATCATTGATGGGAGCCTCAATACGTGGATTCCCCATTGATCACTGAAAGATGATGGCACCATGATGCAGTTCCCCATTGTCTCATCAGGATGTCTGGCATACACAGTGAAAGTGTGATGACTTAAATTAATGACATGTCGTTGTTCTCCTTTAGATTCACCAGCACCCACTCAGGACCCCTGATGCCAAGGGACCGCAGAGCTTCACATGTATTGCGTCACACTCTGAAGCAGGCACTAGCGCAGATACCATCACCTCGGGTGGGGGGGGGGGGGGGGGGGGGGGGGGGGCGTTAGATCTTCTACTAGAATGTCAGAGCACAACAATAAGGGCACTTTACACTTGCTAGAGGAGCAGAGTGCCCAGGCTGCCAGCAGCCATCGGATTGCTGGAGAGCAAGATGATACTCAGCCGAAGGCAGATGATGAGTCTCTGGAGTCGTTCATTAGGCGGCAGATGCTGGATGTCCAGCAGGATGTGTGGGAGGATCTGGCGGAGATTAATGAGACAATGGTCTCCGTTGTGGAGGAGTCCATGTGAAGCATAAGCACTGCATTGACCCTCATGATCAAGCACAATGCCTCCTCCATTGAGAGAGTGACAACTCTCACAGAGAGGCAGTTCCAGCGAGAGAATCAGGGGTTCCTGGGGTTGCGCTCAGACCTGGAAGCCCTCACACAGGCACTGACCTCAGGTGGTCAGTGTCAGTCTGGGAGATGGATGAGGCACCCAGTATCCCAGCCAGGTGCCCGTCCATCAATGGCGAGCAGGGATGTCCAGAGCAACCTCACGGCGCACGAGCTGCTTGTCGTCTCTGTGGGCTCCTCTCAGGATGATGGCAGCAACTCATCCTCCCGTGACCATGGCATCCGATGAGGCTGTGATGACTGGGGAGATGCCAGATGTGGCACTGGCTGCTCCCACCCAGGCAGGGCCAGCACAGGCTCCATTGGCCAGAGAACGCCTGCCAAGGTCATCAAGGCCAACAAGACAACAGAGTCAGGAGGCTGTCTCCAATGCCACTGCCAGCAGTGGGTAGTGGGGAAGGGATGGTTGCATGGGCACCAAGAAATATGCACTTGCAAACATAAGTTTAAGGCACCATGAGCACAAGAGAGACTGGTCACAGGTGATCTTCTGTGTAATTTTTTTACTGTTTACTGGTCTGGGGATAAAGACCAGAGAAGGTTATGTTAATTTGTTTGGATTGTCAAAATGAGATAAATTTTGTTTTTGTCATAATGGTCTGAGTATGCTTCACCGTTTTTCTTTCTGGTGCAGGGCACGCCAGTATATAATGCTGGACATGAGCAGCTCTAAACATTATTACACAGGCACTGAGTGGATTTTGGGTTCAAATGAAGGGGTCTTTTCGGACATCCTGGATGGAGATGGCAGCCCTGGCATGAGGTAGAAGCAGATCTTTGGCAGCCTGACTGAAGGAGCATTGGATCAAGGCATCCCTGCCACCCTGAAGGATACAGAGCTCTGCCTCCACACCCTGAGCACTCTCCTCACTGTGATCTTCTGACTCATTACTAGATTCGCCATCTGGGGCCTGTGGAGCTGCCTCAAGATCCTCTTCCTCCAGTGGGTCCCCCCTTGCCAATGCCAGATTGTGGAGAGTGCAGCACATCTGGGAGTACCTGAGGATATAAGTGTCTTGGGAGCTGCCTGGTTGCCTTGCACAGACTTATAGAATCTGCGTCCTGTAGTCACACACTATCTGGATGTTCATGGAGTGGAAGCCCTTCCTGTTAATGAAGGCACCCGCCTGACCCTCTGGTGCCTTGTTGGCCACATGTGTGCAGGTGATGGCACCCTGGATGCGGAAGAACCCAACAATCACTTCAAAGCCTCTGGATCGCTCAGCCTGGCTGGCCTCGTTCGTACAAAAATGAATAAATGTCATTACCCACCTGAACAGAGCTTCTGTCACCAGCTTTTCACGCTATTTTACGCCCGATCGGGTCGGGGGCTCCCACCCGCAAAGCGTAAAATTCTGCCCTAAAAATGAACGGAGTACCCGAGCTGCCACTTTACATGTGCGCTGATTTGAACAGGTTGAAGATGCCCCTTTCAGGCAGAACATATCCCACTATCCTGACCTCAGACTCAAAATTATGTCTTGGATTTTCACCACAATGGAGAGCCTCCATTATCACAATAAGCTGCCTGCCATTTCATAGTTTGATTGGCAGCTACAAGTGGTAATGGACTCTTTGAAGTGGGACTATGAATTTGAATGCTTGTTGTTATAAGGGATTGTGTATTTGAATGAAATGTTGTTGTTAGAAAACTCTATGTAGTTGAGCAATATAAATGAACTACATGGGTTTTCAATGAATGAGTGCTTTTATTCAATATAGTGAAGTATGCAATAGACACTTAGAACTTTATTTTACAGAGCTATATTTTGTCACATCTCTGCATAGATACAGGGGTGTAGATTGGCATGGAGGGTATAAAGAATCATGTGCAGGTGGGTACAGGGGCATAGTTTGGCTTAGAGGGTGTGAGGGGCTATGGGGGGCGGGAACAAGTGCATCAGTTGGCATGGAAGGTATGAGTGGTTATGGGGGTGGGTACAGGGCATGAGGTTGCATGGGTTGGCATGGATGGGGCACGGGGAATGTGTGGAGTGGGTGAGGGCTGGAGGGATGTTTCATGTTTTATTCTTTTTTTAAAACTTTGCCGGAGCTCCAAGGGAGACCTTCCGCCCAGCCTACCTCTGCACCTGGCTGCAACCTCATTACTTCCAATGTCACCCGCCTCTACCTCTAATGTAGCCCATCCCCTCCGGACTGAAAATCTGACACCTGGGCTGCCATTTTTAAAAGTTGGGTTCACAGAGACAGGAATCCACCCAACTCACGGAAGAAGATCCAGGCCAGATTAACATTTTTGCTGCTAATGGCCTGGAGACTAGGTGGAGGGAGGATGGGCATGCTGAAGCAGAGATTAATTTCCAAATGACTCAACCAACGCTCTTTCTTTAACATTTAAGGAATGGAACATTTCATTTGAATATTAAATTTGTGTTAAAACTGAATTGAATGTGCTGCTCTTTTAAGTTGGGTGAGTGCTCATGCCTTGACTAGTGTGTGGAAACTTACTTCCAAGTTTGCCAATGTTGGCTTGTGCTTGATTCACACTATTTTATTTATCAACTTTTAATTTTATATTTCTCCTTACTCCTCCTGACCTTTTCTAAGTGTCTGTGGACTACAGACTGTGGACTAGAGAATAATGTGGTCCAACTCCATACCTCCCTATGGGAGCACAAGCACTGAACAAGACTTCACAGTGTGCACACATGTGCAACCCAGCTCAGGTGGCATAGCTCACTGGAGTTCGAAACGCAGCCTTCTCATTTCTGAACTTCATATCTACCAGTAATCTTCTTTCTTTCAGTATCAAAGAAAGAAAAGACAGGAAATTAACTTAAAGCAATGCCTTTTTATCTTGGCATTATTAAACTGTTAGCATGAATTAATTGCAAGTGTCACACACCTAACTGTGATTGTTAGTAAAATAATCAATGCACTCAAAAATAGTCTGACTAATTTTTAAAAATATCTGCCTAGCACACGGTATTCTTTTTGATTCTTTTTTCCTTTTGTTCATCTGTCACACAAAAACTATTATTCATGTACAATGAAAGAAATACCAGTGTATTACTGGCTAATGTCCATCACTGGTAGACAGGGTGAGTGAGTTACCACACTCTCTTTTAGCTCGGAGTTCTTGGGTCAAATTCAGAAGAGTGTAGGGAGGATCCTGAATTCATATTGTAAATCTATTCCTAATGTCTAGCAAGTCCAAAATTTTCTCCTTCCCCAATACAGCTCTTGTCCTGCAGCCTCTTCCCTTGTCTGAGGCCACTTCTCCATCTTCCCCAAACAAGCCCCTAGCCCTGCAGCCATTGAGTACCATATGGCTGATCTGGTATGTAGAGACCTGCCCGTGAGACCCCCTAAAAGTGATGTGGTGCTGTCAAGCTTGGCGCTGATGACTGTGAGTGCTGACCAAAGCAAGGTAGGTCAACAAACCTTGAGTCCTGAGTGAAGTGCAGCCCACAAATGCAGGCCTTATATATGCTGTTGTGAAACAGATCAGCATATTTTCCTGCTGATAGGGGCGGATGATCCAGCGGGGGTGGGGGGAGTGGGGGGGAGGATGAGTGCGGCGAGCTGGCCTTATAATGATATACCGATGTATGGGGTTCCTGACGTCCAATGCCAGGAAACACGGCCCACCATCGATGGGCTCAGCAGACAATCACAAACTGGTTTCATGACGTCATGAAATCGATTGTTGCCCTTCTCGCCATACTGTCTGCTCACCCCACCAAACATGCCCGTCACCAGCGGGCACGGAAAATCCTGGCCATTAACTCTGTTCCTCTCTCCACAGACGTTGCCAGACCTGCTGAGTTTTTCCAGCATTTAATGCTTTTATTAACTAAGAATACATAGATCACTTTTGGGATGGCACGATGTAACTAGTGCAGTGTTGAAAGAATCAGTACTTGGGCATCAGCTATTTACAATCCACATCAATTACTTGATGGAATTGAGTGTAATACATATATCCAAAGTTTTCTGACAATACAAATCTAGGTGTGTAAGTAAGCTGTGAAGAGAGTTAAGAAGACTGTAAAGGGATATAGGCAATTGAGTGGGCAATAATGTGAGGAAGTGTGAAATTATCCAATTTGACAGAATGGAAAAGAATATATTTAACAGGTGGGAAGCTAGTAAATGTTGAGATTCACAGGGATTTGGCTGCCCTTGTACACAGATCACAAAGTTAACATGCTCGTAGCAAGCAATTAGGAAGGGAAATGGTATTTTATCCTTTTTAGCAAGGGGAGTTGAAATATAAGAGTAAGGAAGTCTTGCTGCAATTATATAGAACTTTGAGACAACACCTGAAGTACTGTGCAGAGTTTTGGTCTCATTACCAAAGGAAGGATATACTTGGTTTAGAGAAGGTGTGATGAAAGTTCACTAGATTGATCCTTGGGAGGAAGGATTGAGTAGAATGAGTCTGTGTTCTCTGTCATTTAGAAGACTAAGAAATGACCTCATTGAAACCTCTGAAATTCTTAGTGTCTGCCCTGCCAAGCCATCTGAGAGGCTGCTTCCTCTGACTGGAGAGTCTAGAACTATGGTTCATAGTCTCAGGATAAGAGATTGGCCATTTAAGAGTGAAATAAGGAAAAATTTCTTCATGCAGGGGGCTGTGAATCTTTGGAATTCTCTAGTCAGAGAACTGTGGATACTCAGTCATTCAGTATATTCAAGACAGAGTTTGATAGATTTTTGGGAACTAAGCGAATTGAAGAATATGGGGGTCAGGCAGGAAAAAGAGGTCGATGTAAAAGTGCAACCATGACCTTACTGAATGATGAAGCACACACAAGGGCATATGGCCTACTCCTGCTCCTATTTTTCATGTTCTTGTATCCCCAGCATCATGAAGACCACCTATTTTCATCTCCTTAAAACCACCTTCCACTATGCTTGTCTCAGCCCATCTGCCACTGAAACTCTTATCCATGCCTTTGTCACCTCCACATGTGACTATTCCAATGATCTCCTGGTTGGCCTGGAATCCTTAGTGCACTGCAAACTTTAGCTCACCAAATCTCTGTTGCCCATACCCTTTTCCACACAACAGCTGTTCACCCATCAGTCCTGTCCTTGCTGAACTGGGCTTCTCCATGTCTACATTTCACTTTCTTCCTTTTTAAGACCACCCTACAAATGCATCTCCTTGACCAAGCATCCCTCTTAATATTTTCTTAATTAACTCACTGCCCAGACTTTTCAGATTATGGGCTGAACTTTTAGGCCACAATGGGAGTGGTGGGGGGTCGGGGAAGGAAACGAGCGTGGAGGTGGGCCTGCAGAGAATTTCATCTGTTGAAGTGTCATACGGCCTCGAAATATCAACTGTGTTCCTCTCCGCAGATGCTGTCAGACCCGTTGAGTTTTTCCAGCTTTTTTTGTTTTTGTTTCAGATTTCCAGCATCCACAGTATTTTGCTTTTATCTTAGTGTATAAAACGTTTGTTAGGCCACAGCTAGAGTATTGCGTGCAGTTCTGGAGTCCACATTATAGGAAGGATGATTGCACTAGAGAGAGTGCAGAGAAGATTTACCAGGATGTTGCCTGAGCTGGAGAGTTTTAGTTATGAGGAGAGATTGGATAAACTGGGGTTATTTTCCCTGGAGCAGAGGAGATTGAGGGGAGACATAAACAAAAAGGATAACGTTTCAAGCTCGTATGACTCTCCATCAGAACTTTTCGAGTCATACGGACTCGAAATGTTAACTCTGTCTTTCTCTCCACAGATGCTATCAGGCCTGCTGGGTTTTTCCAGCAATTTTTGTTTTTGTTTCAGATTTCAGGCATCCACAGTATTTTACTTTTATATTGAGGGGAGACATGATTGAGGTGTATAAAATTATGAGGGGCATAGATAGGATAAACAGGAAGGAACTTTTCCCCTTGGTGAAAGGATCAATAACCAGGGGGCATAGATTTAAGGTAAGGGGCAGGAGGTTTAGAGGGGATGTGAGGAAGAATTTTTTCACCTAGAGGGTAGTGGGAATCTGGAACTCACTGCCTGAAAGGATGGTAGAGGCAGAAACCCTCATTACATTTAAGAAGTGTTTCGAAGTGCACTTGCGATGCCATGGCATACAAGGCTATGGGCCTAGTGCTGGAAAATGGGATTGGAATAGTTATCACCCCCCCGCCGGCAGCATTCCGCAGGGATTGTTCCCTCTGGGACACCCTGGTCCACTCCTCTATCATCCCCTACATCTCAACCCCCTCCCACGGCACCTTCCCATGCAACCGCAGAAGGTGCGACACCTGCCCCTTTACTTCCCCTCTCTTCACTGTCCAAGGGCCCAAACACTCCTTTCAAGTTAAGCAGCATTTCACTTGCACACTTCCCTCAAATTAGTCTACTACATTCAATGCTCCCAATGCGGTTTCCTCTACATTGGAGAGACCAAACGCATACTGGGTGACCGCTTTGCAGAACACCTTCGGTCTGTCCACAAGCATTACCCAGACCTCCCTGTCGCTTGCCGTTTCAACACACCACCCTGCTCTCATGACCACATGACCATCCTTGGCTTGCTGCATTGTTCCAGCGAAGCTCAATGCAAACTGGAGGAACAGCACCTCATCTCCTGATTAGGCACTTTACAGCCTTCCAGACTGAATATTGAGTTCAACAATTTTAGATTATGAACTCTCTCCTCCATCCCCATCCCCTTTCCAATCCCCCTCCCCCAATTTTTTCCAATATTTTATATAGATTTTTCTTTTCCCACCTATTAACATTATTTTTAAATGTATTTCCATCCATTGTTTTATCTCTACCTTTTAGCCTATTTTGATTCCTTCACCCCACCCCACCCCCACCAGGGCTATCTGTACCTTGCTTGTCCTGCTTTCTACCCTAAATTAGCACATTCCTTAGATAATATCACCACCTTCAACACCTCTTTGTCCTTTTATCTGTGACATCTTTTGGTTATCTCCACCTATCACTGGTCCTCTATCCAGCTCTATCCCCCATCCCACCCCCTTAAACCAGCTTATATTTCACCTCTTTTCTATTTTTACTTAGTTCTGTTGAAGGGTCATTTGGACTTGAAACGTTAACTGTGCTCCTCTCTGCAGATGCTGCCAGACCTGCTGAGCTTATAAAGGTATTTTTGTTTTTGTTTTGGAATAGTTAGGTACTTGTTTGACTGGCACAGACTCGATGGGCTGAAGGGCCTTTTTCTGTGCTGTAGACCTCTATGACTCTAATTCTGGAAAAATCACCCCACATAGGGTTTCTGACCCCTATTTGACCCTTTGGAGTCCTGAAGTCCATGAAGAAAATTCTGTCCTATGTATCTCAGAAGTACCTTAGCACATTTTTCCATGATAAAAGTGCTGTTTAAATGCCTCGAGCTACTGGTGCTGCAGAGATGGCACAATCATTCTCCTGGCAGCTGAATAGTTGTACAGCACTTTTTCTGCTAATGCTTCCTCCACTACATTAGACAACAAGGTGAAACCGATATTCTGCCTTCTGTCGGGCCAGAAGTTGCTGATGAATCCACCCTGAACATGACTCCACATTACAATTTGGGACGTTGTTGATATCCCTTGAAGTTGACCAATTTAGGTCCCATACTGCTACATTTCCACTGGCAGGGAGTGGGCATCAAACTTTGAACTCTTCTGGATCTTTTTGGTCACAGAAAGTGATTTTTGATTAATTGGTTGACACTTAATGCTTAAGAAGTTGTGATTTTAGTTTTATTCAATCAAGGGATATTAAGCCAATCCTAATTCCATCCAAAAGAATTCTTTTTTTTTGCCCCATGGACCTTTTCTGCTTGATGGAAACATGCCAAAATTAAAGCTTTTAATCACATAGATATGATTTGTTTTTGCATAACTGTACAATTACAATCAAAGATAAAAGGTCAAACTTCGGTTTGTTTGTCTCTGGGAGTAAATTTGCCAGCTTCATTCTCTTGTGAAAATGTAGTTTCCAGCTTTTGTGAGTATAAATTCTGATCTGCTGAACCAACATTAACTAAGTGGATTACATCTTGAGCTTATTTTTTTATGCACACATTCAATTTCTATTTAAAAAAAAACATACTTTTGATCATTAAAACAAGACAAACATTTTGATCTGGTGTTTATAATCACTTATGCAATAAAAACAGATTCTTTTAAAAATGCATCATTAACTGCTCCCAATTGCACATTTAAAGCTGTTGAACTAGTTTGTGAATATGTCAACTAATTATCTCCAGTAGGCTCTCATTCTGTGTTCCCCTCCCAGCTTCTCCAGATGAGCCTGCACATTCGTGCATGCATATATAAAGAAAATAAACCATGGTTACACAAAATGAACATAAGTAGTAAATAAAGCAAATGTGAAGGAAGTGGAAGCAACATAACCCAATGACTTTTAATATTAAATCAAAAATCGCAAGGAGTCCAAATGACAAAAGCTGTAATAATGAGTAATTTGTTTATCAGAAGTCCTGGCATTTGTGAAGGTTATTACTTCAGAAAGTGTTAATTATTTTAAATCTCTGATCAATTAAATCTGATTTGCTTCATCCCTTCATTGGCCAGCATTGTGACACTCAGTGGAGCACTCTGAAGTCTCAGCTGTACTAGTGTTTAAATGTTATTTTTGGTTCACAAATTATTCTCTGCTCTGCAGTCTCTCACTGAGCAGCACAGGAGCAGCAATATTGGCCTTTATTTTTCCTGCGTTGGGCGCGATTGGGTCTGCACCGCTATTTTACGCAGGTAGGCCAATTAAGGCCCACTCAGCGTAATGCGTGACTCCAGCATCAGTAAAGGGACGGGCGCTTAATATCTGCCGGGTCCAATAGTGACCTGGCGGGCTATTCAAAAACAGTGCAGGCAGCCATGCAAAGGCTGCCATTGACTCAGAGGGCCATTGTCATGCAGAACGTCAGTGCTGAACATGGCAGATGGGAGGGCAGATCAGCGGGGCAGTTGGCCCCGCGATTTTCGGACGAGTGTCTTGTTGTCCTCCTGGAGGAGGTGGCAGCACGCCGGGATATCCTTGTCCCCAGGAATGGGAGGAGGAAGCCCCTCCCCCACCTTACCAAAAATGCCTAGGAGGAGGTGGCATCCCAAGATGTGGTGAGGTAAACATGGGTGCAGTGCCGCAAGCGCTTCAATGACCTCCTGCAATTGGGAAGGGTGAATATCGTGTTGGTATGGGTCACTTAGCACAGCAGTTAGGATCAGCCACCCCAGCACCCCCTGGCCAGACCTCAGAGTTCTTAGAGTATGGGTGGCAAATGTCAATGAGGCAGCATCTGGGCAAGGGGGTGAGCCCTGGCTGCTTGGAATTTGTGTCCTGCAGCTCCAGGGTCATGAATCAGCTGAGCCCTGCGAGGTGTTCCTCCAATGGCGATGTAGGTACAGGGTGGACTAATCAATGCTCCTCTCTCCTTTTAAGAGAAGACAGCCCACAATAATGCAGAAAGATTGTGGACTGGCAGAGGAGTGCCCCACCTTCTAATCTTGTCCAGATACGAGCAGGATACACTGGAGCTGGAGAGCCATACAGCTAGGTCAACTGGCCACGGTGAGATTGAGGTGCCACAGGGAGGTAAGAGTGCAGTGTGCTGAGGTCAGATGGTCTGTCATAGCAACCATTCCACTGTTGTCCCTATATTGATGTGAGCCTCAAACATGGAATCCCCATTGATAATGGAAAGATGAGGGCATCCTGATCCGGATGCCAGGTATACACAGTAACAGTATAATGACTTCAACTAATGACATGTCCTTTTTCTTCCTTTCAGGCTCAGCAGAAGCCCGTCGGGGCCAGAAGTCTGAAGGCCCGCTGCTCAGTCCAGAGGAGAGACGATATAAACGCACGAGCATCACAACCTCTCAGCCAGGCAGTCAACAGCACAGGTACCAGCACCTCGGTGGGCATTAGATCAGCAGATAGTTTCTCTGTGCACAGTGGTGAGGCCACTTCACATCCGCTTGAGGTGCAGGCAGAGGCAGAGAGTGTCAGAGGACTGCTGGGGACCAGGAACATGCTCAGTTGGTGGCTGATGATGTGCCTCTGGAGTCGTCCCTGAGGCAGCAGATGCTGGAAGTCCAGCAGGGTGTGCAGGAGGATCTGGCGGAGATACATGAGGGAATGAGTGCAATGGTCTCCATTGTGGAGGAGTCCATGCAGAGCTTGAGTGATGCAATGACCCTCATGGTTGAGCACACTGCCTCCACCACGGAGACAGTGGCAACTCCCATGGAGAGGCTGCTCCAGAAGCTCAATCAGAGATTCCTGGGGATGCGCTTGGACCTGCAAGCCCTCACACCGGCAATGACCTCAGGTGGGCACTGTCAGTGTGGGAGATGGATTGGGCACCCAGTATCACAGCTAGGTGTCCATCCATCAATGGTGAGCAGGGAGGTCAAAAATGACCTGATATTGGTGCACAAGCTGCTTGTTGTCTCTGCGGGCACCTCTCAGGGTGCTCCAGATGAGGGAAGCAGCTCCTCTGCCAGTGACCGTGACATCCAATGAGGCTGCAGCGACTGGGGAGATGTCAGGCGAGGTCAGCACAGGTTCCACGGGCCAAAGGACATCTGCCAAGGTCATCAAGGCCAACTGGACAGTAGAGTGAGCAGGCTGTTTCCAATGCCGGTGCCAGTGAGAGGGGAGCACCTTAATGTAGCACTCGTAAATGCAAATGTAAAGCACCTTAGGCACAACACGGGCTTATCACCGGTGAATTTTTTTGCTCCACTTTGAATGTATTTATTAGTAGGTGTGATGGAGAATACATTTCCATTTAATTTGTTTTATGTATGCCGGCACCACACCAGTAAATGTGTTTGTGTTTAACAAGATTCTAGGTGCTTCATTAGTTCTGCAGGTGCAAAGTAACCCATGATGTTATGAGTGACTTGTTTGTCGTTGAGCTTTATTGAAATGGCACATGGTGCATGTTGTTCACCAAGCAAATGTTCTTGGCAGGTATCGAGTTTGGAATCTGCAGCCCTGGCATGTGGTGGTGGTTCACCTTTGGTAGGCTAGCTGAAGGAGCGTTGGATCAAAGCCTCCCAGGTGTCCCTGCCTCCCTGGCAGTTGCCCAGGTCAGTGTTTATCCCCTCAGTGTTCTCCTGAGCGTGCTTGTCCTCCGACTCACTACTGGACTCATCGTCTGCTGCCAGAGAAGCTGCATCAACATTTTCTTCCTCTGCTGCGTCTCCACTTTCCAGCGCCAGATTGTGCAGCATGCAACCACTATCAGTGACACACAATCTGGGGGGTACTGCACTGCGCCCCCTAAACAGTCCATGCATCGGAAGCTCATCTGGGGAAGGCCGATGGTTCTCTCTACCACTTCCTTTGTGGAGGCATGTCTCCTACTGTACTGCGACTCAGCCTCTGTTCTTGGATGGCGGAGAGGCATCATGAGCCACCTTTTGAGGAGATAGACCTTGTTGTCCTGCAGCCATCCATCCAGCTGGGCTGGAGCATGGAAGAGTCTTGGCACTTGGGAGTGTCATGGGATATAAGTGCCATGGGAGCTGCCTGGGTATCTTGCATAGACTTGTAGAATCAGCATCCTGTGGTCACAACTATCTGCACGTTAATGGTGTGGAAGCCCTTCCTGTTGACGAAAGCACCGGGCTCACCTGCTGGCACCTTGATGGCCACATGTGTACAGTCTATAGCACCCTGGACACGGGGGAACCCAGCAATCGCTGCGAAGCCTCTGGCTTGCTCTGCTTGGTTGGCCTCGTACATGCAGTAGTGAATGAAAGTCAAGGCATGTCTGAACAGAGCGTCTGTCACCAGTTTGATACAACTGTGGACAGCTGTTTGGGTGATCTTTGTGGAGTTTCCCACCAATCCCTTGAAAGAGCCGGAGGCATAGAAATTGAGGGCCACTGTGACCTTCAGCACCGTTATCATGGGGTGTCCACCCGCACAGTTGGAGCTGATCTCAGGGCCGATCATCTGAAAGATGGAGGTCATGGTCTCCCTTGAGAGGCAGAGCGTCCTTCAGGATTGCACCTCAGATGTATTGAGGTAACTGCATTGCTGCCTGTAAACCCTGGCAGCAGGATAGTGGCACTTCTGTGGCCCCTTCCACCTTGGACTTCCTGTGGCCCCTTGTGCCTGCACCTCTTCTCCCACAGGTGGCACCCTGGAGGCTGAATAGGGACACTTGGCCTCCTTCCCCTTCTGGCCCTCTTTCTCCTCAGAGGAGGTGCCTCCAGTGGAGACCACAATCCCCATTCCTAGGGTAAGGGAGTCCTGAACTGAAGCCTGTTATCTCTGTCAAAGCGATTCTGAAGCGAAATGAAGTTGTCCTGTTCACACAAGCATGTAGCTTATAATCTAAAGTACCAACAACTTGCATTAACGAGCCCGCTCACCCCTCTTATCCTGCCCATGGATGAGGTTTTTGAAAATGTGGCCGCCTGCCCGTTGCACCCATGCGATGCCCTGAAAATTGCACAGGTTGCACAAAATCAAATACAATTGGTGCCTCAAGGGCCTTAACTGACCCGTTAATTAATGTTGGGCGCGCCTCTGCCCTCATAGCACCCGCCTACAGAAATATCGTGATGGTGCGCAGTGACATCAGGACACACACCCGATGTCACCGTGTGTCCTTTTACATTCCGGCGTGTCAAGCCTGCCCCCGCATGCCGAATGTAAAATTCTGGCCATTGGGTGAACTCCATCACCTCCAAGCTCCCCTCCAAGTTATACACACTATCTAACTTGCAAACTCCTTTGTTGTGGTTGGGCCAATATCCTGCAATTTCCAATGTAGCACAATCATAGGACCATAATCACAAAGGACCCAAATTGTCATTTTGCGAGAGAACCTGGTGGAGCACCTTATATGCTATTAACAAAAAAAGTGTGTTTTAAATTAGTTTGAGGGGTAATAGGTGCAGGAATGCTCTATATGGCCCCAAAAATAACCTGGGTGGCTGACACCCTGGACTTCCTACCCCTTCCCTTGCGATCGTGAGCCTCACCCTCATTGCTGCCATTCAAGCGTCCTTAAACACTTGGCTGATCTGAATCCATAGGGTTGCTTTGGGATATCCCCTTGGGAGCAAATAGTTCACTGTTCTACTTAAGTAAAGCCTTGTTTTATCTGTTTTATGACTATTAAACGGGTGCAATGAGGTCTAATTTCCCCCACAATTTCTGGCACAGGCCCCACACAATCTTCAACATTATTTTTAATAGAAGAAAAGAATTTCAGTCATTTGCCAACCCTAAGAAGAAAGAATTCCTGCCCTCTGGATTCTAAGTAATATCCATTGATTGAGGGGATTTACAAATAAAATTTATCAGCACTTTCTGCGAATAACTATTAAAAGATTTCTTGGGGACTGATTTTAGATTTTTAAACAACATACCAACCTATGGCAAACAGTAGCTGTGATTTTGAGGCATCAGCCTCATTAACATCTGGATGGCAAGCTGTGGGGCATCAAGCTGGTATCCCGATGCTGTTCACTGAATTGGGAGCTCCCAATATCGGTTGCCCACCCTGGATGTGGGGGAACCCATCAATCGCTGCAAAGCCTCTGGCTCACACTGCCTGGCTGGCCTCGTCCATGCAGTAGTGAATGAAAGATGTTAGAAGGGGTAGGTAGCAATCACAGAGGGTGAGGGTTTCAGGGCAACATCAAACCAGATTATTTTTGTGGGGCTCGTATGAGCACAAACATTATCCCAAATTTACTTTGCCTGAGATCCATGACCTGTAGAGTTGGTTGGATCATGCAGAGCACATGTTCTAACCTAATATTAACCCCAATTTGCATAGTAAAACAGGTCTGTCTGAAACAGGTGCATTGCAGACACCTAGCACAAGACCCTTCTCAAGTTTTCACTGGCATCTTTGTTGGTGTTAATGATTGAGGCACTACGGCTACCCACCCTTCCACCCATTAACAGCAAGTGATGGAAGTGAAAATTGACCTCTCTGGTTCAACATGCATCCTGCTGTCCCTCCCACCTCCAAAATGTGGTGGCCTTCATTAGGCTTGGAATTCAGGCACTCCCAGTGCATCCTCCATTAAGATATGTCAAAAAAAATATTTGAATGAGCTAACTTCCCATAACTGTACTGTGCAAGGCCTTATCATTTGGCTGCAGGCATGTGTGGCCTCAATGTGTTGTGGTTCCAGCAGCATTGTGCCAGGATACACTCTTCACCCCAATCAATACTTCTTTCTCCTCTTGGTCTGCAAATTTATATGTATTCATATTTTAAAATTAGAAGTAACTACTAATTGAAATAACTAATGAATACAAGCAACAATGTCACTGCCAGGAACTGTTAACTTCGAAGCCCTTCCCCAAAGATATGGATCCCTCTAATTAGTTTCTTTCCTCCTCTGACACCAAGACAATATTAATATAATAATATTCATAATGATATGAATTAAGTACTGTCTTCCCAAGTTTAGGAAGCCTACAGAGACCACACAAGAAAGAACCCAGAAGTGCTTGAGGCTGTTGGAACATATATACCAGTTGTGCACGAGGCGAATTAAGAACCCAAATTCGAAGACATTTTACATGAATGGAGCTTTCATCCCATTGGTTAAGTGCTGACATGTAATAACCATTGTGTTCTCTTTAGCTGGCTCCTTGTTCTTTAAAGCACATTGTTGCTTTTGGAGCCAATCCTTACTTTTTTGGCCTGGATGTTGTTGGGCAAATAAAGGCAGAGAAACGTTTTGCAGCCCTTCTTACAGCTTTTTATGTACTTGCATCTGTCAAGTGTACCTTTTCATTGATCAAAATGATGTCACTGGTGTAGAGTCTCCACTTTGGCCGCAATTGGTAAATCTGGGTGCAAAGTGCACTTGAGGAAGTAACCAGCAACATAGATGAAGGGAACCTAAAGCCGTGCTGTCCTTGGATTTCTGGAAGGCATTTGACAAGGCGCCACATCAAAGTTTACTACACAGAATAAGAGCTCATGCTGTAGGATATTTCACCTTGTGGGAGAGATTAGAATTAGGGGACACGGTTTATAAATGAGGGGTCATCCATTTAGGATGGAGATGAGGTGAAATTCTTTCTCTCAGAGGATCATGAGCATATCTTTCCCAGAGAACAGTGGAGGCAGGTTCGTTGAATATTTTTAAAGCAGAGTTAGATCGAATCTTAACTAACAAGGGAGTCAAAGGATATAGGGGGTAGACAGGAAAATGGAGTTAAGCCACAACCAGATTAGACACAATCTTATCAAATGGTGGAAGAAGCTCAAGGGGCCAAAAGGCCTATGCCTGCTCTTAATTTGTATGTTCATATGTTTGCAAATTTCACTGTTTTTCCAAAGTGAAGTTATGATTCAAATTTCTGCTCGAAATTATTTACATAATCAGAAACATAAAATCTTCCATGAACCAGCATAATTGGGCAGCATAACAAAACAAAGTTGGCTTTTTCCCTTGCGTCAAAAATGTTTATTGATATATTTAAGAGTGTTACCTGGTGCGCTTTGATTAATACAGCTGTAAAGGGATTTATCAGAAAAAATAAACATTTTAATAAGAATTTCTACTCTACCACCTGTAAGTATCCCAATTTTAAATCACTAAAAATTACTTTAAAAAGCTATACCAAACAATTTACAAGTTTCATTGGTCTATATTGATCATTTTCTAGTAAATGTAATAATGTTTAATATTTATAAATTTTTAAAACATGCTACCTGTACCTTTATACCTAAAATAGTGGCCAGAATTTGCACTGTGTGGTAGCGGGCACGAAAAATGGCAATCTACCCGCCAGCAGCAATTGTGGGTTTTCGCACCACTTCCCACCATGTTAATGATGCAAGCATAGGAAATGTTTTTAATGTCTGCAGCCCAGGACTGCTTCCCAGAAGACATGGCTTCCAAAGGGAAGAAGCATGCTGCTCCAAAATTCAGTGACTGCTGGATGCAGTCAAGGCCCACCACAATGGTCTCTACCCCGGTGATGGCTGGAGGAGGACCACCGACTTCACCACTCCAGCCTGGGATGCAATGGTAATGATGGTCAGTGCCAACGCAGCACAGAAGAGGTCAGCCACCCAGTGCAGAAAGAGGATGAACGATATCATCCGTGCCGCCAGGGTAAGTCAACCATCTCATCACTCTCAACTCACACACACAACGGCCCATCACACATTCACTGGCATCTCACACGCTGCCAGCACAAGGGACATCACCACGCATTCTGTCACACATACCTTCACATTTCCAATACTCCTATCCTCTGCAGTTCATGTTCTCATCCTGTACATGGCTGCACTCACCACCCACACATGGCAGGCATCCTTATCATCTGTTCTGGCATGCATCTTGCTTACACTCTAAATCTGTCTTTATGCAGAACAAGCTTGCACACAATTGAAGGAAGAGGTCTCAGACGGGTTGACATGGCCGAAATCAAGGTCCTCACTCCCTACAAGAATCGAGCCATCAAGCTGGCCAGAGAGGATGTGGACCATACCTGCACCGATGGTGAGGTGGGTGGCGCACACCAAAGTGAGGATTCTGCACCAGTTCATCCCTCAGTCAACCATATAGTGAGTGCATTGTCCTGTTTTAGAGTTGCCTGCCATGTACTAATTATCTCTCCTTTCTTTCACAGGCACCTTTGAAAAGCACCCAAGGGCATCCACAAACCAAACACTCAGCTCCAGCTCAGACGACACCTCGGATGAGGAACCAGAGAAGATCCATCACAACGCTCACCCGCACCCTCCAGCATTGCAGACACACCTCAGTGGGATCTAGTTCTAGGGCAGTCTCAGGGTCACAATCTGGTGAGCACAGCACACAGTTTGGTCCACAGAGACAGGGATATCCAAGACCATCAGCGCTCGGAGGCCATGATTCTGCTGAGTCCAAGTCAAATGACGAGCCTCTGGATTCAATCCTAAATGAGTTGGATCCTCCCTTTAGTGAGCCAGGCACCTCTGTCGCAACCTTCTCCTTCTTCTCTCCTGCATGTACATGATTATATAGGCAGCATTAAATCCAGGCTCCATCTTCCTGATGGTCTCCTCTTTGCGTTATCAATGAGAAACAGACAAGAGTCAGCATTTGTCTCCAAAGGTCCCCCTTTCTGTCTACGACTTGTCAGTGTTTGTGGATTCAAGGGCTTTGTTCCTGTGTCAGCAACAACTCGCCCCTGAAATGATGGCCAATGCAGGGTGCGTATCAAGGTGCTCTCCTCACCACCTTTACATGACCGAATGCTGTGACATTGCTTTGGCCAGGCGCTTGGATCTGCTGCTTTCAGGCCAGGCGCTGGGATCCTTGTTCACTGCACTTTAGTGCTACGCTCTTTGGAATAAACACGAGGGGAAATGTTTAGTCAGGAAATGAGATCATTTGAGGGGGGGGCCTGAGTCTTCTCTTCTGAGAACCATCCAGCGCCACGATTCTAACATGCTTCTGAAGCTTGTCCAGTCGCCCAATTGCTCTGGAGTTCGTTATTACTCTGGGAAATTTCCACACTGCAAACAAGGGGTTAAAATAAGGAGATCGATTAGTGCCACTTTGCGGGATTAGTCTCACTTGAACACTCATCATTGCTTCACTTTCCTGATTCCCTGCGTTGTCATTGAAATGCTTCTAACATGTCTCAGCTGGGCCTCTCTCCTCATTTGGGAATGCACAATTCAGTTGAGTGCCCCTTTAATCGATACCCCCCAACCCCAGTGCCTGCACCTGCCCTCCAATCCACCTGCACAGCCTTCATCATCATAACTTCTCTCATTTGAATTTTGTACTGCACCATCGCTGCAGGTTATAAGGTGGTGGTGCTGAGCTCTCACTGCCAGACTAGCTAGGACCCTCCTTGTATGAATATGGAAACCCCTCCCATCATCCCAAAGAAGCTTCATGTTTGGGCCTCCCCCCCTCCAAGACTTCTCAATCTTCCCCCTATATTCCTTGATCCCATTGTCATTTTGGTGGATATCCATTTGTTAGTCCCTGAACATTTTGAGGTGGATGTGACTATGCCTCATGTGGACCTCACCCCTTCCCATCTTGAGGCCATTTGCACAGTTAAACATATATCCCCCACCCCACACACCCTGGATAGCCCCATAATGCCTTTTCCCCATCTGTAGGCTGCAGATGACTTCCCTGACAGAGTGTGCCTTCTACGGCCTAATATGATGCTAGAAACTTCACAGACTGAAGCACATGATGTTACGACAATGCCCTGCGCACAACATGTTGGGCATGACTGAGACTGGACTGACATGCCCTCCCAGCCCTGCAATGGGACAAGGACAGTCTTCACAAATTCAACAAGCTTTACAAGCTTCTTTACTCAGTGCTCCTCCCATTCTGGCCCCAGATGGCATCTGTCATTCTGGAACATACTCTGTCCCCATCCTGATGCTGAGGACACTAACACCCCCCACACCTTACCCCAAGTCTGAGTGCAACCTTCCCCACTTGTACCCCCTGGCACAGCCCTAGTCCTGCAGCCCCTTCCCATGCTCAGAGCCAGTTACTACCGCCACCCCCCCCCAACCCCTTCTCTCATATAGCCCTAGCCCTGCAGCCCCTTCCCATGTCTGAGACCAGTTTCCCCCCTTTCCCTAGTGCAGCCCTAACCCTATAGCCCATTAAAAGCCATTCCTGCCTTACCACTGACTGGTATGTAGAGACTTGCCTCTGATACCCCCGTGATGTGGTGCTGCTAGCGAAGCCTGGCACTGATTACCGCGAGCTCTGTACAATGCAAGGTAGGCGAACAAACCTCAAAGTCACGAGCAAAGTGCAGGTCGCCAGGTGCACATTGTTATTGTACCGTTCTGAAACACATCGTTCTAATTGTAGGCCGACATGCCCTAATGATCCATTGTGGGAGGATGATTCCGGCTAGGAGATCTTATAATGAGATGCAAATATATTGACATGATGTTCCCGACGTATTGCGATGGGAAAAGCGACTCACCATTGAAGACTGCAACGCACAATGGCGAAATGGTTTTACAATGATGTAAAGCCAATTCTTGCCCTTCTCGCGATATTTTCCGCTCCTGCCTGCCATGACGCCCGCCGTGAATAAGAGCGGAAAATCCTGGCCAGCAGCTTAATTTGAAGAACCTTCTCAAGCTGTCACAAATGGTCTCAATTGGTGGAAACTTGCCATGCTCATTATTTCGATCCAACTTATTTTGTGCATTAGGGTGGCTTCCAACATGATTTTTTAAAAAGTGTTTTATATCACAGAACTCAATTTACCCTTGGCGTAAGTTCGTATTTAAAATTCCTCCAGTCTTTAACAAAAACAAAAATAGCTGGAAAAACTCAGCAAGTCTGACAGCATCTGTCGAGAGGAAGACAGAGTTAATGTTTTGAGTCTGTATGACTCTTCATCAGAACTTATGAGAAATAGAAATGAGGTGAAATATTAGCTATTTAAGGTCGGGGGGGGTCATGTGGAGCTGGACAGGGGGCCAGTGAGAGGTGGAGGAAAAGGAGAAATTGCCAAAGATGTCATAGACAAAAGGTCAAAGGAGTGTTGATGGTGGTGATATTAGCTGAAGGATGTGCTAAAGGTGACATTAAGGATAGAAAGCAGGATGAGCAAGTGACAAATGGCCCTAGTGGCAATGGGGTGGGGGGAAGAGATTGAAATAGGCTAAAAGGAGGAGATAAAACAACGGATGGAAATCCTTTAGCTAATATCACCACCGTCAACACCCTTTTGTCCTTTTATCTATGACATCTTTGGCAATCTCTTCTTTGCCTCCACCTATCACTGGCCCTCTATCCAGCTCCACTTGTCCCACCACCTCCACCCACCCCCCTGCCCCTTAAACAGCTTATATTTCATCTTATTTCTCTTCCTCTTCAGTTCTGATGAAGAGTCATACAGACTCGAAATGTTAACTCTGTCTTCCTCTCCGCAGATGCTGTCAAACCTGCTGAGTTTTTGCAGCTATTTTTGTTTTTGTTTCAGATTGCCAGCATCCACAGTATTTTGCTTTTACCTCCAGTCTTTATGTTGGTTTGACTGATTTCAGGCAGATTACACAAATTCTAGAGCACTGTGTTCCTCTGACAGAAGCTATAGTACTGCAATAGGCATACCAATTGGAGATTTGGAGGAGGGTTAGTGGAGCCATGCCAGGAATATGTATTTGTACCATAGCTGTTCCATTGACAAATCATATTCCAGTGGAGCCTTACGTTGTTCAAGATCTTACATATGCAAATGCTGAGATTGGGGTTCTGGAGCTCCATGAGAAGGCCTTGCAACACTGCACAGACATGGCTTATGGATTCTCTTCATGAATGCCTCCAAACTGCCTTTGCTGCTTGGTGTCACTCTCAAGTGAATCCCTGAAATTCTGGTGCTAAGTGACCAAAGTATGTTTGTAGGTAAGCCTCTGGATTTCACAACTAAAGCAGCTCTCGAGCTGCCTTCCCATCCAGAAGCTTGTATTTCCTGTAATTCCATCTGCACTCACTATTTCTCATTCATGCTCTGTGCTCTTTCATCAAATAGTCCTCACTTTCACGAACTGACTGTGTCCCACAATGGATTAGGTGTTTGCCAATGTAGGAGAGTGTGAAACAAAGTTCTTTGAGGTATTTGGTTGAACTTGTACATGAGGCTATGTCAACTCTTCCTGTAAGATCCCTACAAGAGTTGAGGAAAAACATACTTTAGAATGCTGTCAGTAAGACACCACTTGCAACAGAGCTTCATGTGGCAAGACATTGTTGTGCATTAGGTAACAATGCTGTAATGCTATCCTGTGTGTCACAGGGGGAACAAGTGAGCTTTTGAGAAAAGGGAGCAAAATGCGAAAGGTGCTAGCCACGTGTTTGTGGGAGGCATCTGGTCTCGCCCTAACCACCCTCTCCCTCAAGGAGCAAGTGTTAAGGTGATTCCATTTATGAAAAGTCATGTGGAGATTTCTGCTGTAAGCAGGTAGAGGGGACATATGCTGGGAAGAGAAATGTGGGAGAAAACATGTGTCACCTGCTACTTACTTTTGAGTACATAAATATGGACCGTTCAAGGACCAGGTGCTGACAGTGTACTTAGTGCTTGTTGCTTGCCATATTTAGTCGATCACACATTAATATTGTAACATTACATAGTGACCAGGAGCAATGTGAGCATCTCTGTTCATTTAGAAAGATGAATTTCCGAGAAAATGTAGTGCATTCTCCATCTATGATGGTGCACCATGGTTAGAGTTAAGCACAATTCAGTTAAATTTGAAGGCAACATTATTGCGAAGGATTATAGAATATCCTCCTCCATTTCGGCTGCCCCTAAAAGTTTGTCACCATTCTCCACCTGCTCCACGATGATATGCAAGCCGTGATCCTGAACAACAGATCCACCACAGACCCAATCCACGTTTGGACCGAGGTCAAGCAAGGCTGTGTCCTTGCATCGATGTTCTTCTCAATCTTCCTTGCCACAATGCTCCATCTCACCCTTGGCCAACTTCCCGCTGGAGTGGAGCTAAAGTATAGAACAAATGGGAACCTGTTCAACCTCCGCCACCTGCAGACCAGATCCAAAGTCATCCTCTGTCATTGAAATACAGTGTGCAGACAATGCTTGCACACTGGCTTGGAGACCGAGCTCCAAGCCATTGCCATCCTAGAGCGTGGGCCTTACGCTAAATATCCGTCAGGCAAAGGTCCTCTACCAACCAACCCCCTCCACACTATAATCCCCCCCATTATCAAAATCCACGATGAGGCCTTGGACAACATGGACCACTTTCCATGCCTTGGGAGTCAACTATCAACAAGGGCAGACATCGACGACAAAGTTCGACACTACCTTCAGTGTGCCAGCGCAGCCTGAGAAAGAGAGTGTCTGAAGACCAAGGCCTCAAACCCGGCACCAAGCTCATGGTCTACAGAGCAATAATGGTACCTGCCCTCCTATATGGCTCAGAGACGTGGACTATTTACAACAGGCACCTCAAAACTCTGGAGAAGTACCACCAGCGCTGCCTCCGCAAAATCCTGCAAATCGACTGGCAATGTCAATGACAGGCCAACATCCCCATCATCCCCACACTCAATCAGCTCTGCTGGGCGGGCCACATTGTCCACGTGCCTGACATGAGACTCCCAAAACAAGCGCTCCACTCAGATCTTTGACACAGCAAGCGAGCCCCAGGAAGGCAGAGGAAATGCTTCAAGGACACCCTCAAAGCCTCCTTGAAAAAGTGCAACATCCCCACCGCCATCTGGGAATCCCTGGCCCAAGACCTCCCGAAATAGAGGGAGAGCATCCAAGAAGGAGCTGAACACCTCAAGTCTCATCACCAAGGGCTCGCTGAAGCCAGGCAGTGACAGGGAAAGGTGCGCGTGCCAATACGCGCACCCCACCCACCCGTTCTCCTTACCACCATCTGCCATACTTGTGACAGAGACTGTAGGTCATGCAATGGACTCTTCAGTCACCTGAAAATTCATTTTTAATGTGGAAGCAAGTCATCCTCAGCCCCAAGGGACTGCCTAAGAAGAAGAAAATAAAGCCACCTATTGGCATCTATTTGCCTTGACAACTTTACGTTACCAAACAAATTTGTCCCTCGCCTGCCACCCAGTTCAATCCAAGAGAGCAGGCGAAAAGGGGACTCGGAGACAGTGACCACCACCTAGAACAGCAAGAGGAGCTCAAGACAGTAACCACCACCTAAAGACTATATGAAAAGAGTACCTGGAGACAGTAACCACCTAGACATGTGAGAGGACCTGGAGACAATAACCACTACCTAGAAAAGCCAGTGAAAAGTGAACCCGGTGACTCAGAGACTCAGCTAGTCCCTTTGTTTAGAACATATAAATTCAGACGTTCTCAGTGCGACCAGCACCGAGTGTGTGACCTCAATGGAATATGGGAGTTTGGTGAGCTGAAGGAGTTCAGTGAAGAGGGGAAGGTGATGCTCCTCTTCCTTTTTCTAACCCTTTCACCTGATGAAACTGGTTCTTGCTCTGCTACAAGGAAAGGTGCTACCTCTTTGGTGAGTATCTGGTACTGGTCAAGATCTATTCTATTCCTAAGGTTTAAAAAAAGTACAGGAATTTGTGACAAGGTTATAAATATAAAGGAAAATTAATAATTTAATAAAATAATTATGTAATTAATTAAGCACATAAGCATGGCAGGACAGGTGATGTGTCATGGCTGCAGCATGTGGGAGCTCCTGGACACCAGTGTTATCCAGGGCAAGCACATCTACAGTAAGTGTCTGTGGCTTGAGGAGCTTCAGCTCAGAATCATTGGGCTTGAGGCCGAGTTGCAGACACTGCAATATATCAGGGAGGGGGAAAGCTACCTGGATGCTCTGTACCAGGAGGCAGTCACGCCTGTTCAGATAGGATCTTATGATTTGGAAGGTGGCCAGGGACAGGAGGGTGTGACTGTAGCTGAGGCAGGTAACAGGACCCAGAGGGCAGGAGTGTCAGCCTCTGCAATTGTCCAACAGGTTTGAGGTTCTTTCAGATTGTTCATATGAGAGTGGGGCTGCAGGATGAATGAGCTGACTGACCATGGCACTGTGGTACAGGAAGCCATTCAAGTGCGGGGGGCACAAAGGAATGTAGTGGTGGTAGGGAACAGTATAGCGAGGGGGATTGACATTGTCCTCTGTAGCAAGGAGCTATGTTGCCTGCCCAGTGCCAGGGTTCAGGACATTTGTGTAGGGCTGGAACAGAACTTGCAGTGGGAGGGGGAGGATCCAGTGGTCAGGGTCCATGTAGGTACCAACAACCTCGGCAGGATGAGGAGGAGGCTCTGCATAATCAGTATGAGGAGCTAGGCATCAAATTAAGAAGCAGAGCCTCAAAGGTAATAATTTCTGAATTATTACCTGAGCCACAAGCAAATTGGCATAGGACAAATAAGTTTAGAGAAATTAATGTGTGGTTCAAAGACTAGTGTGGGAGAAGTGGGTTCCGGGTTGTGCGGCACTGGCACCAATATTGGGGAAAGTGGGACCTGTACCGTTAGGACGGACTACGCCTGAAATATGCTGGGGCTGGTGTCCTCATGAACTGCATAACTAGGGAAGTGGAGAGGATTTTAAACTGAATAGTGAGGGCAAGGGGTCATATTTGGGAAGATGTGGTAAATCAAAGTGTATAAACAAGGCAAGAGAGAAAGATATACATTTGAAATATGATAAACAGACCGTGACAGGAAGGGACCGAGAGTACAAATCTAAGAGTAAATCAGCAGATAAGGCTAGACACTGCAAAAATAATAAAAGGACAAATCTTAAAGCTCTGTATCTAAATGCATGTAGCATTCAAAACAAAACAAATGAACTGATAGCGCAAATAGAAATAAATAATTACGACCTGACAGCCATTGCGGAGGCATGGCTACAGGATAACATAGATTGGGACCTGAATGCTGAAGGTTGCTTGATATTTAGCAAGGCCAGGAGGTTAGGAAAAGCTGGAGGGCTGGCTCTGTTAGTTAATTATGGTATTAGCACATTAGAGAGGGATGACCTAAGTTCAGGAAACCAGGATGTAGAAGCAGTTTGGGTTGAGATGAGAAATGATAAAGACAAGACATCATTTGTGGGAGTGCTGTACAGGCCCCTTAATTGTAACTACACAGTAGGACAGAGTATAAAAGAAGAGATAATGGGAGCTTGTCAGAACAGTACAGCAATAATCATGGGGGAATCTTAATCTACATATAGACTGGAAAAATCAGATGAGCAAAGGTAGCATAGACCTTGCACAGCATAGCATAGATAAGAACTTTCCATGGCCCTAGCCAAGCTGTTCCAGTACAGCCACAACACTGACAATGTGGGAAATTGTCCAGGTATGTCCTGTATACAAAAGGGAGGACAAATCCAACCTGGCCAATTACCACCCTATCAGCCTATTCTTTATCATCAGTAAAGTGATGGAAGGGGTCATCAACAATGCTATCAAGTGGCATTTGCTTAGCAATAACATGCTCACTGACACTCAGTTTGGGTTCTGCTAGGACCACTCCACTCCTGACCTCATTACAGCTTTGGTTCAAACATGGAAATAAGAGCTGAACTCCTGAGGTGAGGTGAGAGTGACTGCCCTTGACATCAAGGCAGCATTTGACCGAGTGTGGCAGCAAGGAGCTCTAGAAAACTTGGAGTCAATGGGAATCAGGGGGAAAATTCTCTGCTGGTTGGAGTCATACCTAGCACAAAGGAAGATGGTTATGGTTGCTGGAGATCAATCATCTCAGTTTCAGGATATCACTGCAGGAGTTCCTCAGGGTAGTGTTCTAGGCCCAACCAACTTCAGCTGCTTCATAAATGACCTTCCTTCCATTAGAAGGTCAGAAGTGGGATGTTTTCTGATGATTGCACAATGTTCAGCACCATTCATGACTCCTCAGATACTGAAACAGTCCATGTTCAAATGCAGCAAGACCTGGACAATATCCAGGCTTGGGCTGACAAGTGGCAAGAAACATTCGTGCCACACAGGTGTCAGGCAATGACCATCTCCAACAGGACAGAATCTAACCATTGCCCCTTAACATCCAATGGCATGACCATCGTGAATCCTCCACTATCAACATCCTGAGGTTACCATTGACCAGAAACTGAACTGGACTAGCCATATAAATACTGTGGCTACAAAAGCAGGTCAGAGGCTCGGAATCTTCCAGTGAGTAACTCATCTCCTGACTCCCCAAAACCTATCCACCATTTACAAGCATAAGTCAGGGATGTGATGGAATACTCTCCACTTACCTGGATGAGTGCAATTCCAAGAAGCTTGACATCATCCAGGACAAAGCAGCCCGCTTGATTGGCACCCCTTCCATAAACATTCACTCCCTCCACCACTAATGAACAGTGGCAGTAGCGTGTACCATCTACAAGATGCACTGCAAAAATTCACCAAGACTACTTAGGCAGCACCTTGCAAACCTACGACCACTACCATCTAGAAGGACAAGGGCAGCAGATAAATGGGAACACCGCCACCTGGAAGTTCCCCTCCAAGCCACTCACCAACCTGACTTGGAAATGTGTCGCTGTTCCTTCACTGTCACTGGGATTCCTTCCCTAACACCACATGGACTGCAGCAGTTTAAGAAGGCAGCTCACCACCACCTTCTCAAGTGCAGTTAAGGATGGGCAATAAATGCCAGCCCAGCCAGGGATGTCCATATCCCGTAAATGAATTTTAAAAAAGATTAGGAGTTCATAGAATGTCTTCAGGATAGTTTCTTAGAACAGAATGTTCTGGAGCCAACCAGAGAGCAGGTTATACTAGACCTTGTATTGAGCAACGAGAAAGGGTTAATTGATACCCTCCTCATGAAGGCACACCTAGGTAGCAGCAATCATAACATGATTGAATTTTACAGTCATTTTAAGGGAGAAACAACTGTCCAAGACTAGAATTTTAAACTTAAATAAGGGCAATTATGAGGGTTTGAAAGCAGAGCTAGCTAAAGTGAACTGGCAAATGAGGTTAAAGGATATGTCAATAGAAGTTCAGTGGCAGAGATTTAAAGTGATATTTCAGAATATACAGAATAGATACATTCCTAAGAAAGAAAAATTCCAAGAGGTGGGTCCATCATTCGTGGTTAACTAAAAGAGTTAAAGACAGTATCAAACTTAAAGAAAGAGCATATAATTACACAAAGACTGGTGGCAGGTCAGAAGATTAGAAAGAATATAAAGAACAGCAAAAAAATTAATAAGGAGAGAAAAATAAGAGTACAAGAGAAAGCTAGCTGGTAATATAAAGAGTTTCTATAGATATTTAAATAAGAAAAGAATTAACAAAGTGAGCGATGGTCATATAGAAAATGCGCCTGGGGAATTGATAATGGAATGTAGGGAGATGGTGGATGAATTAAACAGGTATTTTGCTTCGGTCTTCACTATCGAGGACACAAGTAACATCCCAGAAATAGCTGTAAATCAGGAAATGGAAGGGAGGGAGTAACTTGGGAAAATTACATTCACCAGGGACGTGGTATTGAGCAAATTGTTGGAGTTGTGGGCTGACAAATCCCCAAGTCAGGATGGACTTCACCCTAAGATCTTGAAAGAAGTGGCTAGTGAGATAGCTGATGCATTATTTTTTAATTTATAAAATTCCCGAGATCCAGGAAGGTTCCAGTAGGTTGGAAAATAGAAATTGTAACTCCTTTGTTCAAACAGGAAAGGGAGAGAGAAAGCAGGAAACTACAGACCTGTTAGCCTAACATATGTCATCTGTTAGAAGCTATTATTAAAGATGTTATAGCAGTGCACTTAGAAAAATTCAAGGCAATCAGGCAGGGTCAACATGGTTTTGTGAAAGAGAAATCATGTCTAACCGATTTATTGGAGTTCTTTGAAGGAGTCACATGTGCTATGGATAAAGGGAAACTGGTAGATGTACTGTATTTGGACTTCCAGAAGGCATTTGACAAAGTGCCACATCAAAAGTTATTGCAGAAAATAAAAGCTCATGGTGTAGGGGATAACATATTAGCATGGATAGAAGATTGGCTAGCTAACAGGAAGCAGAGAGTTGGCATATATGGGTCTTTTTCTTGTTGGTAGGATGTGACGAGTGCTGTAGCTCAGGGATCAGTGCTGGGGTCTCAACATTTTACAGTTTATATAAATGATTTGGATGAAGGGACTTAAGGAATAGTTGCCAAATTTGCTGACAACATAAAGGTAGGTAGGAAAATAAATTGTTAAGAGGACATAAGGAGGCTACAAAGGGATGTAGATAGGTTAAGTGAGTGAGCAGAGTATAATGTGAGTGAATGTGAAATTGTCTATTTTGGCAAGAAGAATAAAAAAGAAGCTTATTATCCAAATGGTGAGAGATTGCAGAGCTCTGAGACTCAGAGGGGTCTGGTTATCCTAGTGCACGAATCACAAAAGGCTACAATGCAGGTAAGCAGGTAATTAGGAAAGCTAATAGAATGTTATCATTTATTGGGAGGGGAATTGATTACAAAAGTAGGGAGGTTATGCTTTAGTTGTACAGGGCACTGGTGAGTCCACATCGGGAGAATTGTGTATAGTGCTGGTCTCCTTATTTATGGAAAGATGTAAATGAGATAGAAGCAGTTCAAAGAAGATTTGTTAGATGAATACCAGGAATGGATGGTTTGTCTTATGAGGAAAGGGTGGACAGGTTAGGCTTGTATCCACTGGAGTTTAGAAGGGTAAGAGGTGACTTGATTGAAACCTTTAAGATCCTGAAGGGACTTGACAGGGTGGATGTAGAGAGGATGTTTCCTCTTGTGGGAGAATCTAGAACTATGGGGTCACTGATTAAAAATAAGGGACCACTCATTTAAAGCAGAGATGAGGTAAAATTTTTCTCTGAGGGCCATGAGTCTTTGGAACTCTCTTCCTCAGAAGGCGGTTGAAGCAGAGTCTTTGAATATTTTTAAGGCAGGGCAAGAAAGATTCTTGATTAACAAGGGGGTGAAAGGTTATTGGGGCTAGGCAGGAATGTGGGGTTGAGGTTACAATCAGATCAGCCATGCTCTTATTGAATGGCGGAGTAGGCTCGAGGAGCCGAATAGTCTACTCCTGTTCCTAATTCTTATGTTCGTATGTACAACAATCACTTCCTCTGTCAGTCACCATTGTGCAGGAATTGTTTTATCTGCCCCAGGTTTACCATTGCATTACACTGTATAATCTAAACTCCACATCAAATTATATGTTACAGTAATTACTCTGTTTAAGGCATGATAGAACCTGGATACAAATAGACGCAGAAAAACAATTCAACAAAATATATCACTCAAAATAAGCTGCATTTTGTCATTTTATTTAAAAAATATTGAATCAAACAAGATTATTTCTAATGGTATAAAAATATATCGCTCTTAAGAATAGATGTATTTGTTCTGATACAAACAAGGGAAGGGAGCAATCCTTTCTGAGATCTAAAGATATCCTGAAAATAAGTAATAATGATGCTTTTCCATATCCCACTGTCAACATTCAGTGCCTGTCTCCAGGTACTGGAAATTCTTTAATGTCCACCTTGATCAGTTGCACATCTCATAGTGAAGATTCTGTTGATAGGCTAGTTTCACAGTAAACAGAATAATGTAACAACCTTTTCAACTTTCAAAGGGGGATATGTCAATGCCCCACCCCATCCAATCCAAGCATCTGAAACATTGCTTGAGCATGCTGAAGTTTTGCTTGGTTTGCATTTTGTCTTGATTATGGGCTTCACTAAACTTCGCTAAACTTCTGTATGAGGTTGACCAGAATTGACATCATCTATGAATGAACTATGCATGGTTGTCTCCCAGGAAGTATCATGCAAGCTTTCATGCAATTGAATTGTTTGAGACAATAAGGCAGTCATTTGAACTGCCTTAGTATGAATGAATCATGTGCACTTGTTAAATAATATGCATTGACATGCATGATTTTGAGCACATGGTTGCAAACCTTCTGTATGTTTGTAGTAATTATGGTTTTATTTAGTGTGTAATGTACCTTTAAGAATAAAACTTGTTAAGGAAGATCACATGATCTGTAGTAACCAATAGGAGAGTAGTGTGAGCTACCTCCGCAGTGAGCGCAGAGATGGGATTGGAGCTAAAAGCTCATGTGTATTTGCTGCTGAGTATATTGTAAATAAACATAAAGTTTCCACCCAAGAGTATCTGCAAATAAACTCTATCACTAACAGTACAACTCGGCCATCCTACGACAAACTGACAATGAGGATAAAACAGGAAAGAACAGAAGATATCAAGCTAGAAAGAAGTTGGCACTGTACCTTGCCCAGTGATTGTAAGTAGCAAGCTCCATTTGGATTGAAGAAGTTACCCCCTCTCAAAATGCCACAATTTGGGAGAATTGATCCTCTTAAACCAGCTACAGGCAATTGGTCTCAATACATAGAATGCCTCACGTTCTTTTTTCAAGCAAACGAGATTATGGGCAAAGAGAGGTGAGTGAATACTTGAGTACTTGTGGGAGCAAAACATACAGCTTGATTCAAAGTTTGAAAGCATCCAATGCCCCAGATTTGAAAAATCTTGATGAATTGGTGGATCTTAAGAAGGGTCACTTTCAACCCAAGCCCTCAGTCACAATATTCAGTTTTAATTCATAAAATAGAGTCCTGGGTGAGACAATTGCATGCTACGTGGCAAATTTGAAGCAGCTAACAGAACATTGTGAGCTCGGTACGACTCTGAACGGCATGCTGAGAGATTGTTCGGTGTGTGGTGTGAAAGAGGACGCTATTCAGGAAAGATTACTGTCCAAAGTGAATCTGGATTTCACGAAGGCGCAAGAGATAGCGCTGGCCATGGAAAGCTCAGTAAGAGATTCAAAAGCAATACGGTGTGTGCAAAATGGCTCCACCCTACACATTGGATGGGAAACCTCAGACGAAAGTGACGCAAAAAAGCAAGACTCTGCAGAGAAGCGGGAAATAACCGAAGAATAAAGAAAATAACTTAGCTGCAAAATCAAAGAATAATTTTATTAGAGGTGGAAATAATCAGCTTTTTAGCAGTTGGCAGTTTAAAAAAATCAAATGCTACTATTGTCACAGAAATGGACATATGATGGAGCAATGCAAGGAAAGATTCAAGCAGGCTTGTAAACAAAAGAAGAAGCCCAATGAAATCTACAATGTAGAAGAACCTGAAACAACAAATTAAGACATTTATTCAATGTTTAATCTGAAAGTTAGAAAGACAGAACCAACATTTGTCAGTGAAAGCAAATGGCACACCTGTTAGAATGGAAGTGGACACAGGAGCTTCCACTACAGTAATTGGGGAATATACCTTCAGATATTTGAATAATGGTGAACATAAATTAAGTTTAGAAGGAACAGCCACCAAGCTAAAAACATATACAGGTGAAGACATTCAGGTAAAAGGCATAAGCAGAGTAACTGTCCATTATGGAAACCAATTGGCAAAGCTACCCTTAATGGTGATAGCATGGGAAGGACCAAGCCTCCTGGGGCAAAATTAGTTAAAGAGGATTAAGTTAAAATGGTCTGAAATTTTCCAGTTGAGAACTCCCAGAGCTACTTAGAAAGCACGCCATTATCTTTAAAGATGAACTGGGGAAAATCCAGGGCCTGCAGGCCAAGATTCATGTGGATCCGGAAGCAACCACTCGATTCATGAAGGCGAGACCGGTGCCATATGCCCTGTGAGACAAAGTCAACAATGCTGAACAGACTAGAGAAACGAGGCTCAGAATGGGCAGCACCCACAGTCCCCATCCTTAATCACCACCAACGCTTCCAAATTTGTAGAGGCCACAAACTGACGATTAATAAAGTAGTTAAGCTAGACAAGCACCCCATTCCAAAAATCGAAGACCTGAATGCCAAGGCAGGAGGGACAATGTACACAAAGCTTGACATGAGTCATGCTTATCGACAACTAGAGTTGGATAATGCCTCCTGGGAATTTGTCACAATTAATAGCCACAAAGAGTTGTACCAATATACACAATTGCCTTTCGGTGTCTTCTGAACTTGTGCCATCTTTCAGAGAACAATGGAAAGTTTACTGCAGGGATTGCCCCAGGTTGTAATCTATTTGGATGATGTATTGGTGACAGGATTCACTGAAAAAGAGCATTTGGCAAGCTTAGCAGAGGTCTTAAAATGTTTCTTAGAAGCTGGAATGCATTTAAAAAAAGAGAAGTGCATGTTACAAGCGAGGGAGGTAATCTGTTTGGGTCACCACGCAGATTTGTCAGGACCTCCACTTGGTCAGGGCCTCCACCCAGTTGAGGAGAAAGTGAGAGCCATAAGGGAAACACCTGCACCAAAGAACACCTCACAGCTCAAATCATTCCTAGGAATTATCAACTATTATGGGTGGTTCTTACCCAATTTGTCTACAATGCTGGCCCCCCTGCAAAAAGAACCTTCGGAGGCACCCCAGAAAGAAGCTTTCATAAAGGTAAAACAATTGTTGCACACATCCAATCTATTCATGCATTATGACCAGATGAAAGAATTGCTGCTGACACGTGACGCATCTCCCTATGGAGTGGGAGCAGTGCTCTCTCATCGGATGGACAACAGCATGGAACAGCCAATAGGTTATGCATCAGGAACACTCATCACTCGCAGATAGAAAAAGAAGGCCTGTCCATCATCTTTGGTGCCAAGAAATTTCACCAGTATGTACACAACTGCCACTTTACAATCATTTCAAAACATAAACCATTGCTAGGATTGGTTAGTGATGACAAGGCTATACCACCCATAGCCTCAGTAAGAATACAATGATGGGCTTTAATTCTGGCAATTAAATCACAAACGCTGATGCCCTTAGTCATTTACCTTTACAGGAAAATGATGAGCACGTCCCAGTTTCACAGGAAATAAACAGAAAATGCTGGAAAAACTCAGCAGGTCTAACAGCAACTGTGGAGAGAAAAGAAACAGAGTTAACATTTTGAGTCCTCATGACTCTTCTTCGGAACCACAGGCCCCTGTGGCAACAGGAACTTGTTTTACTGTTAAATTTATTAGACTCCTAGTTGGTATGTGCTTCACAGATCAGAGACTGGGCAAGTCAGGACCCAGTCCTACCTCAGGTACGAGAACAAGTGCTACATGGTTGGTCACAGGAGCCCGTATCTGATTAAATGAAGCCGTACTTCAACAGAAGCCAAGAAATAACCAGCCAGGATGGCATCTTATTGTGGGGAGCACGTGTGATAGTTCCTCCAAAGGGAAGGGAACCATTTTTAATTGAACTACACACTGGCCATCTCGGAATTTCCTGAATGAAGACCATAGCATGCAGCTATCTATAGCGACCTGGGATGGATGGTGAAATAGAGAGTTTAGTAAAGCAATGTGTGCAATGTCAGCAAAAGTTGCCAGCAGCAGCTCCACTACACCCATGGGAATGGCCACGTAGACCCTGGATGCAGTTACACATTGACTACGTTAGACCTTTCCTAGGAATACTGTTTCTGCTCATTGTCAATGCCCATTCAAAATGGTTGGACATATATGAGGTGAAGTCACCAACACTGGCCGCCACAATTGAGAATCTAAATCAGGGTTTTGTCATTCACGGACTACCAGAAGCAATCTTTTCCGATAATGGCACGGCATTTGCAAGTGCTGAGTTTCAATGGTTTATCAGCCTTAACGGCATCACTCATGTAAAAACTGCACCGTAGTACCCTTCCTCAAACAGACTGGCTGAAAGGGCGGTTCAATCACTCAAGGCAGGCATGTAAAAGGTAACTGATGATTCCTTGGCAACCAAGGTAGCACGTTTTCTTTTTCATTACAAGACTGCGCCTCATATAATAACAGGTGTCACACCTGCAGATTTATTATAGAAATGCCATCTTAGGGCAAGATCGAGCTTAATAATGCCTTACTCAGAGGGGAAGGTGGAAAGGAGTCAGGGAAGCCAGAAAACTAGACACAACTGGCATAGTCGCGAGAGGAAGGACCAAAGTGGTTACCGGATGAAATAAGTTCAGTGACTGGACCTCTATCTTACACAAGAAGGTGGAAGGCCAGAACATCCGTAAACATGTGGACCATTTAAGGAAGAGAGAGATAAATCACCTAGATTTCGTTCCACCAGCAACCATGACCAGGTCTGCATTTCCTATTGAGGATACTGAACCCAGGACTGAATGTTTGATGTTCCTATAAGAGTTGAGGATGTAGAACTGCAAGTGCCCACCGAAGCACCTGAAGTTCAGCAAACTCCAGAAAAGGAGGTTCCTGATAAAGAATCTGAAGTTGTGGAGGTGCGACTTTCCACATGTAACAGGAAACCACTTGAAAGACTGAACTTGTAAATTCCTTACCCAGTGTAAATATTATGTTATCTTGAAAAATATGTACTTGTAAATATAATATGCATAGCCAAGTTAGAGGGGGAGGAATGTAGTAATTATGGTATTATTTAGTGTGTAATGTACCTTTAAGAATAATATGTTAAGGAAGATCACATGATCTGTGGTAACCAGTAGGAGAGTAGCATGGGCTACCTCCGCAGTGAATGCAGAGAAGGAGTTGGAGTTGAAAGCACACATGTAGTTGCTGCTGGGTATATTGTAAATTAACTTAATGTTTCCACCAAGAAGTGTCTGCAGATCAACTCTATTACTAATAGTACAGCTCAGCCACCCCACAACAATGTTAAAGGCTGTTCACGTAATAAGGCCCAGGATTATATGCAGGAGCAAAAATAGGTAATGTGTGCTGTCAAAAAAAGCCCATTCATTGAAAAGTGTGCAAGCTGTCTTTTTTTCTCCTGCTGCTGGTGTTTATTTTGAACCAAAGGAGAAATAAACTTTCAGTAAAATAACAACTACAAAACAGCAATTCATTGCAAAAGCATTGATTTGGGTTAAGGGTTTCTTGGAAGATGCCGGTAACATAGATGTTCCATTGATTTCCACCAACAGTGCTTTTGATTTTCCTGATCTTACCTGCAGTTTATCTTGCAATATTTTCTGTGCTCAGTCAAAGCTACAGTACACATTGCTCCTCAGTTGTTTCCAGATAGTGTTGCCCTTATGTTTTGTGGAGCACCTCCACTTGAGCTAATTGCTAGATATCCTTGGGCCTGTTCCATTGCCATAAGCATCATGGGTTAGGCACTGCTGGCCTCCTCAGCTGGCTGTGTGTGTTCAGAACAAGATCAATGCATGCCCCCACAAGCCTGGGTTCATCTTGGGTGCCCAGTTGACGGGGAAGACGATGGGAAATGCGATGCTACCATTATTTACAGAGCTTCCACTCTATAACTCATAAATTCCGTTCCTGCCAGGGAAATCCATTTCTCCCCATCTTTGTCATCTCCAACACCATGAGCCATGCTTGGGTCAAATGGGAATTCCACTGCCCCAGATTCATTGGAAAATCCTGACCTAAGCTGTGGCCCAAAGTTGAATATTCAGTTGCCCATGGAGGTGAGTTCAGGTGCAGGCACACATTGGAAGTTGCATTCCCAGAAGTTGTCACTGGATCCCGGCACCTCAGGAATGGGACACAGTTTTCAAGGGGAGGACAGAAGGGAAGGGAACTGGAAAATCCACATACCTCCAATTAACTGCTTATTGAGCTCATTGATGAGCTCATTAACAGGCTCAGGGGAGCAGTTTTAAAATTTTCAATTGAGAGACATGGGGAAAACAATGTCTGGGACACGTCAGGGTGCAGCTGTCGTGAACACTGTGAGGAACCATGAGGGCTTATGGATGCACTGGTCAACATGCTTAAGAAGAAGCAGAGAATAAAGCTCAGCTAAAGAAAAAATGGTACAGATTTGCAGAGAGGCTAGCATTTGTGAGCAGTGAATAATATGGCCATTGAGAGGGACTTGAGACTGCTCACGTCACTTGTGCAGCAGAGATTGGTAGAAGAGCCCTGGTGAACAAAAAAGTACTAGCTGAGGGATCTGGAATGGGAACACTGGATAGAGTAGTGAAGAGGAGCTTCAGCAGATGCACCCTCCTGATCAAGGTGGGTTCAGAGGAGCACAACCAGGTGCTGCAAGGGGAAGAAGGTGCTGCCCAAGACATTGCCCAAGAGTCAGCTACCTGCAAATGTCAAAGTACCATCACCGTAGGAGAATGCACTATCCTGGCAGATGTCCTTGAACGTTTGTGCTCTGGTCCATAATTACACAGCAGTCCCCTACCTGCTGTCAAGATCACCATTGTCTGGAATTTTTATGTATTTGCGTTGTTCCAGGAATCAGCTCACTGGCATCTTGCGGCTGGCAGCTCATCATGCCATCAGGCAGATTAAGGATGTCCTTCTCCAGAGGAAAAAGGAATACATCCATATTGAGACAGATGGGCCATTGCACAGAGAGCATTGGGGATTCCCTCAGGTCCAGAGGGTGATTGCTTGTACCCAGAGAGCCATCAAGGCACTGACAGAGCAGCCAGCCAAATTCCTCAACACAAAGCCTTCCACTCACTGACTGTACATCGAGTCTGTGGCCACAGGAAGCATATTTTGCAGGTGTACACTCGGTTCATGATTCCTTTCCAAGTCCCAGGTGCTGCATCTCTTCAGGCCAACATCCAGACTCTGTGGATGGCTGCAGGGGGATGTGTTATCCTGTGATGAGGTGCCTGTTGACACCTATTCAGTATTCAGACTTGGATGCAGACAGGCACTACAATGACCCCATCTACTAACACATAACCTGCATTGAACAGACAATTGGCATCTTGAAGATATGCTCTTATTGCCTTGATTTCTTGGGTTATGCCCCCCAGTATGAGCCAGCTGGCGTGTTCTAGCTGCATGTTGTACAACATAACTATACAAAGAGGTCTGGAGCTAGAATGTCACTCTTCCTCGGAGGAGGGTGGGGGTAAGGAAGAAGAGGAGGACAAAGAGGGTGCTCCAGAGGAGCCTGGTGCCCAGGTATTGAAAGAAGGCTGCTGAGGCCATCGCAGCCCTTACGGGAATTGGTAGGCTGGCATAGCCATAAGGGCCCTGCGAATTCAGCGGCACTTTTCAGTCCTTATGACAGATGACTCTGTAAATCACCTACCATCAGAGAGAGAAGTTCTCCAGCAAACACACACAACTGGAGAATCCCACTGTCAGCCAAAAACATTGAGAATGGGGTTTTTACCGCCAACAGTCTGCCACAACACAGACCATGGTGCCATTGCAAACCTAGGCTCCTGTCACCATCAGCATTCCATCTCCCTTTCAACATCAAGCAATAATAACACAGAAGCCTGATCAAAAGCATGAGCAATTATTATTAAAGGATAAGTTAATGACTACAAACTGAGGCCCAGCTAACCCATTAAGTACATCTAATATCATAGTTTTAAATCCAGTTTGAAAGAGAAAAGTGTGTGTCTAAGACTAATATTTTAAACTTAAATAAGGACAACCAAGTGGGCATGAGAGCTGAGCAAGCTGAAGTGAACTAGGATACTAGGCTAGAGGATAGATCAATAGAGGACCAGTGGGAGACATTTAAGAGACTATTTCAGATTATTCAAAATAAGTTTTAAGAAATATATATTTCTATAAATAAATATTCTAAAGGGAGGAGCCACCAACTTCGGTTAACTAAAGAAGTTAAGGAAAGCATTAAACTCAAGGAAAAAGCATATAACTGCGCAAAGATGACTAGCAGGTCAGATGATTGGTCAGAATATAAAGAACAGCAGAGAATGACTAACAGATTAATCAGGAGAAAGAAATTAAAGTATGAGAGGAAGCTAGCTAGAAATATAAAAATGGATAGCAAGAACTTCTTCGGTATTTAAAAAAGATAAGAGTAAGTAAAGTGAGTGTTGGTCCTCTAGAGAGTGAGAAAGGGAAGTTAATAGTAGATAATAAGGAAATGGCAGATGAAATGAACAAATATTTTGTTTCTGTCTTCACTATAGAGGGTACAAAAAACATTCCAGTAATAGCTGTAAATCAGGAGATGGAAGGGAGAGAGGAACTTGGTGAAATTACAATCACTGGTGAAGCGGTAGTGAGCAAATTGATGGAGCTGCGGGCTGACAAGTCTTCAGATCCTGATGGACTTCATCCTAGGGTCTTAAAAGAAGTGGCCAATAGACGCATTGATGTTAATTTTCCAAAAATTGCTAGATTCTGGAAGGTTCCATCAGACTGGAAAGCAAATATAACTCCTCTATTCAAGAAGGGAGGGAGGCAGAAAACAGGTAACTATAGGCCAGTTAGCCTGACGTCTGTCATGGGGAAGATGCTAGAATCGATCATTAAGGAGGTTATGGCTGGGTCTTTAGATAAACTCATGGTAATAGGGAAGAGTCAGCATGGTCTTGTGAAGGGGAAATCATGTGTAACCAATTTATTGGAGTTCTTTGAAGGAGTAACTTGCGCCATGGATAAAGGGAGCCCTGTAAATGTACTATACTTGGATTTCCAAAAGGCATTCGATAAGGTGCCACATCAAAGGTTATTGCAGAAAATATAAGCTCATGGTGTAGGGGGTAACATATTAGCATGGAAAGAAGATTGGCTGGCTGGGAGAAAACAGAGACTTTGCATAAATGGGTCATTTTCTGATTGGCAGGATGTAACGAGCGGAGTCTCCTGTGCTGGGGTTTCAACTTATTACAATTTATATCAATGACTTAGATGAGGGCAGCGAAGGCGTGGGAGCTAAATTTGTACATGACACAAAGATAGGCAGGAAATTATGTTGTGAAAGGGACATAAATATAGTGGGCAGGCAAATATAGATAAGTTGAGCATGTGGGCAAAAAATGGAATACAATGTGGGAAAATGTGCATTCCAGTCCACTTATATAGGGTCCTCCTCCTGTGGCTGAGGGTAAGGTGGAGGCAGTCCTGCTCCCTTATCTCGCCAGGCCATGGTTTCCATCCTCGTCATGGAAGTGTTCTTGGGGGCACCTCCCCAGGCTACTGCTCCTTCTTCATTGCAAGGACAGGGACTGCCTCTGTCACAGGGCTTTGTGACATGAATGGTTTCAAAGACGGAGGATCGAGAAGGTGAGGAATAATGCCAGTGCCCCCTGAGGTGTGGCACCTCATCAGCCCCTTTGACTTCCTCAGCACTTTCATAATGCCATTGCCTGCTGGATGGGACCACCAGCTGAGGTGTAGCTGGCATCATGGTCTACACCATCAGCAACACTGAACGATCCATGCAACAGAGAGTCTTACTCTTCCTGTGCATTTCAGTGCACTGCTTCTCTATCCACTCAGAGTGGTGTTGCAAATGGATCTCCTAGAGATTAGCCACTATCCCAATGCACTCAAAACCTTAAGCCATAACAGAGCATGGGTTCCTCCATTTTCTGTCCATGGCAGCACAATGTCTCAGGGATCTTCAACATTCAGGAACTCATCTGCCTCTGATGCTCTAGAAAATCCTTCCTTGTATGTGACGCCTGAGATCCTGCATCTTTGTCCAGTGGAGCATGGCTGTGTCTGCCCTACATCCTCCGAGGGGTGTTGTCCACTGCTTACTCGGATTTCTCACTTGTGAGGTGCTGCTCACCCAGTGCTCCCCCTTCTAATCTTGATTGAGGCCCAAAGTTAATGTGTCTGCACTGGTGGAAGGTGCAGAGGAATGATGTGACAATGCTGGCTCTGAAACATCTCTCCTGCTGGGGAGGCCAGCAACGATTGGGCTGGGACACTCAGCTCCCCCTCCGCTGAAGGCTCTGTGGAAGCACAAGAAGCTGTTGATGAGAATTCAGGCTACTCACCAGGTGCATGAGGACTACCAACCTAATAGATGATAACAGTCAAAGAGATATAGTGCACATTGAGCAGGAGTCTGCTCCATACCATTCACTTGAAGATAGAGCTATCAATGACCCTGCTGTTCATCGCTTCCCATCTCGCCATTGCCCATGGCCTGAAATCATGCACGTGAATCCCATCGCCACTCCATCCATTAATGTGTGGTGGCCCAGCACACCACCACCAGTCTGAGACATTTCTCTTGTGTAATGGGCTCTCTTCTATAGGATGAGGAGGGAAGGCTTTTCTCAGAGATACCCCTTGCTCAATTGTGCCTCATACGTTAGGGAAGCTGATGCCTCAGTGATACAATTGGCCACTTACTCTGACAATGTTAGGGAGATCTATGGGCACTCAGTCTGCTCAGCTTGTATGCATGCTGCTGCACACAGAGCTAGAGGCCTGTCACCCAGGTATCGTTTATCACTTACTTTCCCAGATCTTGTCACATCATTGAGTCTCTTTCTACATTGGACCCACGTCCTTCTGGTAACCCCCTAGCTGCTGACATACATTGCCACCTCTATCCTCTTTGTGTCTCTGGATACATGTCTTCTTCCAGATGAAAACTTTCTCTCCTGTATGCCACTGTGTCAGTTAAAGCCTCAATGGAGGCATTTGAGAGCCTTGGTGTCACCCATGGATGCCTGCTTATGCCAAAACTTGCCAGTTCATGTTCCTGCTGCTCCATCACATCAATGAATGGCAAATCCAGTTAAGGCTGCCATTCACCTTTTCATAGGGGACTTGGTAATTATGTCCCACCTCCAGGTCACTCCTGGCATTGCTAATTGGGCACTGAATTCACCCCTGGAAAATTAGGCCTTTTGCATTTTAAAATGGTGTTGTGTCACTGAGATATAAGCAAAAAACTGCGGATGCTGGAAATCCAAAACAAAAATAAAAATACCTGGAAAAACTCAGCAGGTCTGACAGCATCTGCGGAGAGGAATACAGTTAACGTTTTGAGTCCATATGACTCTTCAACAGAACTAAGGAACAATAGAAAAGAGGTGAAATATAAGCTGGTTTAAGGTGGGGTGGGACAAGTAGAGCTGGGTAGAGTGCCATGTCACTGACACTTAAACAGTGCGGGGCTGGGACCCGGAAGTGATACAGGTGTCAGATTCCCAACCCCAGAATGAAAATATGGGCCTGGTGTTTTCTTTCGCTATGCTGCACTCCCAACTCCCAACTGACCTCAAGCTGGAGGTGAGCTTCAGGCTCTGAGAAAATTCAGGGCCTTAGTAATGGTTCTCTTACGTACTAAACACTTTCTGGCTTTCTGTAATCTCTTACATCTGGCTGCTAACAATGTCATAATCTGCAATTGGTTCTATGTAGATTGGACATACTAGAAAATAAGAACATTATTATGCAGGGTTGCCAACCCTCCAGGATTGGCCTGGAGTCTCCAGGAATTGAAGATCATTCACCAGGACACTGCTATATGCAACCCTGGAGAACAATTATTGAAACATTAAAAAAGATTGGATTTTTTTGTAATTTTCTTTGAACTTTTCTCTTTACCAGATATAGAAATATTGAACATGGGGGGAATAAAAAGGCAGTTTGGCTGATGGTCAATTTGGTAACGAGTCTTTTTGCTTTCCAATTGGTATAGGAAGACAGTGTTTCACAAGGATGGATGTGTTGATGTGGCAAGAGTGTGGGGGCACATCATGTGATGAAACTTCCAGGAATACGTTTAATCATAGTTGGCCACCCTATTAGTATGATTTCAAAACCTTCATGTTGACTTAGTAAATACTATTTCTTTCACTCAAAAGGAATATACCAAACACTGTGACCTGATAAATATGGCCATGTCATATGACAGAGACATAATTGTAACTTTTGAGGATAATTCTGCGAATCAGGTAGCCGCATAGTAAAGTTTATTTTGAGCACATGGGTGCTTGGCTCACAAAACTGGCCCTTGAAAATCTAAGTCATCTTACCTTCATTTATGCAGCAAGGCTGTGTTCACACACTCCATGCTTGGGTGCAATTCGTCCAATTGTAGCAAATTTAAAGCTCACGGAGAGCGAATACAGTTGTGGAGAGTGGGTCACTGAGTACATTGAATGACATTGCATGTTACAATCCATACTTTATGTGAGTCAGTGATTTTGAAAGCAGGTGATGATTGAGTTGTCTGACTAATGTCTTACTGTGCTTCATGTAGATATGCCAGAACATGCTGGGCCAATCACCAGTCATTATATCAGGGGAGATAAATGTTAATTTCCAGCTTTTTCTACTATTTAATTGAGGGTTTAACCAATCTTCTGCTGATATTACAGTGGGAGACCTGGAGAATCACTGTGGAATTTCTACAGCATAGCATTTTTTGTATCTCATGTTGTACTGCAGCTCCATTGGGCCAGGGTTTGGTTTGGAGAACATGAGGAGTTGAGTTAGAGATGAGAGTGGGATGATCAGTTGTACCCGGTCAAAGTAGGCGCCCTGCTTTTAGATACTGTGGCTTGATGGGTTCTGGACAGCTTCATCCCTGTTTGAACATGAATGAAAGTTTCTCTTCAGCAAAGCAGCAACAGCTTCTATACAAAAAAACAATAACAAGCTCATTACAGACATCGTGAAGGAGTAAACAAGCCCATAAAACCATATTTCTGTCTCTTTCATATTTACCCAAAACTTTACAAATAGGAGGAAATCACCTATAAACAAGAATAACCCAGTTTCCGATGAGTCACAATTATCAGCGTTCTTCTCAGATTATGCCTTTCACAACCTTTGTATCAGTTGACACTGTTCAAGAAGAATGTGCTGATTTAAAATAATAGCAACAGCTTGTATTGATTTTGCACCTTTATCAGAGAAAAAGGCCAGAGGCACTTCACAGGAATAAAGAACAGTTTTGAGGAGTGACCAAATTCTTAGTAAAATAGGTGGGATTGAAAGAGGTTCTTAAAAGAGAACAGGGTGGTAAAGAGACAGGAGTTTGGGAAGCAAGTTTCCGCATTTGACACAGGTATCTGAAGGAAATGTCACCAATCGTAGAGCAAAAGGAGGATAGAATGCACAAGAGAATGGAAAACATGTGTGGAGGTTTGTAAGGCTGGAGTCAGTAACAAAGCTAGGGATGTTCAATGCCAAGGGATTTAAATATCGCAATGAGGGTACCAGGAGACAATTTAGATCACCAAGGGCGGGGATTATAAGTGGAAATGATCCCATGCAGGAACGGCCATGGGCAGATGAGCTTTGCAAGAGTTTGCTTAAAGAAGATGAAGGGCAGGACAGGGCCTGATGTAACTGGTCCCAGACCCTTTTTCTCTTAGCTGTAACTGGAGATTGCCAATTGCCCCAGGCAAAGTGAAAGGAAAAATCTTTCCTAGGATGAAGCTGCAATAAACTTTTATGTTGAGATCTTTAATAAAGAACTGAGGAAACTACTTTGAGAGGACATTGTGATTGTTCAGTGTAGCAGGTTTCTCAAGCATTCAAGGGTCATGCACACATGTAGTTATGAGACTGTTATTTGAGAATATGGTGGTTTACATAAACAGAAAGGGATATCACTCCTTAAAGTTGCAGCTGATATGTTAGTACAGGAAAAAGTACCTGTACATTAACACAAAGTAGCCTGGCATTTGCAGTGGTGCATTGATAATAAGACAGACCTCTGTAACAGCTATCTGCTAATTTGGAGATAAGAATTACCCTTGAAAACCTGGCTTTTGATGTTAAAAGGAAAGAAAACCTTGCATTTATATAGAACATTTTATAACCTCAGAACATCCCAAAGCACTTGACAGCCAATGAAGTGCCTTTTCCTGTGATAACATATCTTAGTCAGAATTTGCCACTGTGCCTCTGAGGAGTGATACAATGAGGCCCATATGTCTACCACGGTAACTCTAGAACACATGTACCGATATTGAAAACATGATTCTACTGTCAAGTGGTGCTCCATGTTCAATTATCAGGGATAATCATTGGCCTCTGCATCTGGCATAATTGGAGAGGAATACAACTGAAGGCTGAGGAACCACTGAGGAAGGGAGGATGAATTGGAAGCAGACAATTTAGAGCAGAAGAATGAAGATTCCAGTGCCAGTCTCATGAAATGTGAGAAATGCTTTGATAATAGATGTTTTCTTGTGAAAATATATAACTTATGTATATATTTGTGGATACACCCTATATCCCAGCTTGGGTTTCTACAGCATTGAAGAATTGGCTTTACCATATTTGGTAAACACAATAGCATCTCCCTTTCCCACAACATTCTGCTTTTATTCCATTGATAAAGATCAAAATATTATTGTATTCATTGTATTACCATGTGTCACCACAAAATTCATTCAGTCATCAGAGCAGATCTTTCCTGTCTCTCTGCGCCTTAAACCTTGAATGTGAACTTCTCCTACATGTCCTGAGGTTGTAGCAATGGTGAGCTGATTTTTTGTGCACATGAACCTCTTGGGACTGAGTGGTTGCTGTCTCTGTGTTTCCAAATCAAATGTCAAGGCAACCTCATCCTGCTAATGCAACCTGTGGGACCTGATAGAGAGGACAGAATTTTAGTCCCTGCCAGAATGGTGGTACCATGAGTGGGTCAGGAACTCATTGAAGTCTTCATTGGGCTTTAGTTGAGGCTTTTTGGCTGGGCCATGCCATGAGCATCCTGCCTCCGGGATCCACAACCAATCAGGAGGGGTGGGCAGGATGAATCGCAGGGTCTTCAAAAAAAGTGTTTCTCATCAAAGAGACCACAGGATGGGTTAGAATGAGTCAACCGGAGATGGATATTTCAGGCTGTAGCACAAATCGGAATGGAAAGGAAACCTGGGAGGGCTGTTTACTGGGTCTTTCATTCTTACCTGGAGGTGCTGCTGTGGGATCTGAGGGACTGCAGGGAGTTGAACTCTCCCAAGGACGGGAGGAAGAGGACAATCTCTGCAACCAAGCAAGAGTGCATGAAGGTGACCAAGGAAGTCAGCAGCAGAAGTGTGATCCCTCCAGCCTAGAGACAGTGCCCCACATTCCAACTTCCCCAGCATTCTCCTCAGGTCAATGCACCTTGCAGCTCCGCTCTTTCCTCTCTCTGCAGGCATCTCAAATCCCCACCTGAACAGGCAGCACTAACACTCACCTCATCCTATTTCCCTCTCACACCCATGCCTCACAGCCATCCACCACATATGTTGCCCTTCCCTGTTACCCCACGTCATTCTTACCAGTCAAAACTCTCTGTTTTCTCTACTTGCAAGAGAATAGAGCACATAACCTCACGGAAAGGTAGAGACCCAGATGGGGATCCAGTGACAGTCACCTTTTTGGCTTGTGTCAATGCCCTCCTGGTCCACTGGGAAGGAGATGTCCCCAACAATCTGCCATGAAAACCTGAGCCTCCTGAGGCAGTGGTGCTCACAGATGATCCTCTGCCTGTAGATCCTATGTTGGGTGGAGGTATCACCTTTTGGTGCTGGATCTCTGTGTTCATCCCTTCTGCTTTGAGGAATGGCAGGACATTGAGGAGAAGGCAGCTGGTGCTGCTGCTGCTGTTGTTCCTACTCCTGCTGGTGCTTTGGTCTTGGTGTTGCTGCTCCTTTTGTTCTTTGCCAGAGGTATAAGGTAGAGCTGCATAAGCTGCTTCTATGTTGCAGTGAAAGTTGACAGTCGGAAAATGCCATTGACCAGGCCTGCACTGAAAGCACTGAAGGAATGCTGTGAGCAGTAACCTCTCACCTATGGCCATGGCTGCAGTTCTTTAATTTCAATGATCAAAGGCTTCGCAGCCGGAAGGAGCGCTCACCGTTCTGTCCTTGCCTTGGGTGACCCTGGCAAGGACAGAGATTGGGAATTAGGTCCACTGCCCGTTAAATGTAGAATCTTTGATTAAAACAGAATTTAATTGCTTATTATAATATTTAAATGCCTTACCTGAGTGCTACATGGGGGTTTCCCATTCATCCTCAACAAGCCTGGGTAAAACCCAGAATGGGGTGGAATGATGTCAGGTTCCCAACCCAACACTGTTTTTAGGGATTTAACTCCTTACGTGCAACCAAACCTACCACCCTTTATTTGGGAAAATTCCACCCAATAGCTCAATGAGCCTTGATTCCTGAGAGAATGCTAAATCTTTGAAGATTGCCAGCAACATTAACTACCTCGCTCGCATGGAGACATGATCAGCTGGGGCAATTGGTAAGTCTAATTCTTGCATAGGCATAACAACTTTAATTTATATCGCACCTTTAACATTAAAAAAAAACAAAGCGTTTGACAGGTGCGACCAAAACAATTGATGCCAAGGAAGGACACATCAGAGCGGTGACCAAAAACTTGATTAAAAGGATGGATTTAAAGGTGGATTTAAAAGGAGAACAGGAAGGAGGAGATGTAGAGGGAAAAGAAGGAAATTCCAGAGCCTAGGTAGCTAAAAGGAGGCGATTCCTAGGTGGGTTATTTTACCAAAGTCATCAATATATTTAAAATAAATAGATCCCCAATTTTACACAAGGGCATTAACCATTTTGCAAAAAGTAATACTTGGCAGAGTTTTAAATCCCAATTTGATACCCATTTGCGGTTGTGGAATGTTTCATGAAGTAAAAATGAATGCTGTATTTATTCTCATAAACCAAACAGAACATAACACTAATGAAGGAACATTCCATTATTTTTAACTTCTCACTGGTGTGACGCAGGCAATATAACTGTGATACAAATCTCTCAGAAATAACCTGCGATCAACAATGAGTTTACTAAATGGAAGCAATATGTATTGCGGGAAAAAACTCAACTGCAAATAAATCTTGCAATTTTGTTTGAGTTCAATTTCAGCATCTATGGTCATATTTAAAAATATATATATAAAGTGTGTTCCTGATGTAGTGACACAATAAATGGAAAGTACACTATGTATAGAAGCAAACAGCTTTGAAATGTTGGCTTTGCCAAGTTAATAAATTGCTCCAGTGGAAACAGTTTTTGCTCTTTTCCATAAAAATATATAGTTCCTAGATCAGAATCTGTCGGTAATCATAATAATGACCTCCTGTTTGGGATATGTTGATGGCCCTGGCATAGGTGGTGCATCCTCTCCAGGGCCATGTTTTCCATTGAATAATGAAACTTGGTTTTATGCATTTCTCCCCAAAAGTTTAAAATTGTTTGTCTCTGTTCATGTTTTTTTATGTTTATATTATTTTTTGATAAGCAATATTGTTTTTTAAATTCTCTTCCTCTGTTTCAAAATCCATGCTACGTGATAGTGTTTCGCACTTCAATCCCATGACTGGGATAGCAGATCTCAGCCATCAATAGTTATATGGAAGTAGGAGCTGTATGTGAGAGAAGCTGCCCATGATTTTCTCTTGAGCCATGTGGGAAGCTGCCAGCAAGATGCGTGACACTTCCGGGACACTCACATGATGCTTTGGAAGACAAGCGGCCAGTCACCTGTGAAGAATCTGGGACCTGACACAGAATAAACTCCATAGTTAGTCATGGAACGTCATCAACATATGTGGCAGCAGAGCTTCTGGTAGGAGTAGCTGCAGGAAGAAATGATTTGGCCATATCTAGACAGTCACTTCTTAATGAACTTAATAGACAACCTTCAGATTGCTTATGAGTCCCTGACTACTGATTTTAGGTAATCTGTGAGTCCCAAAACTAAAACTTACAGGCCACCTCTTGAAAGATTGCGACACACATCTTGTTGCCCCTACATGTGGGCTCAGAAACCCCATTTGGTCCTGACACTGGAGTCCCGAAGCCCTCAGGAAAATCCAGACCCTAGTGTTAGATCATGTGCTGTGCCTTCTCTCATTCAATAATGATAGATCTGAAGAGGCCTAGCAAAAGTTTGAAGTTATTTTTATGGGCCAGGTGGAACATGAGTGCTCCTTTGGGTGCTGAGAAAAATAATCCTGGTTGCTGCTGCATTAGGACCCCTCTTTGTGATCATGATTCTCCCACATTTACCTTGTTGCCAGTCCAGGCAGGCCATATTGGCTACCTTTAATCTGGTGAGCTGCATTGAAACACTCATTTCACACCCCGCAGCTTGTTGTCGGAGCCATAAGACCATAAGAGACCATGAGATCATAAGACTTGGTATTGCCTCGAAGCCTCGGTATTGCAGCCATATCTTTGCCACCGGGACAATCAACCAGCACCCTCTGGCAGTCAGCCACCCAAAAGTCAAAATTGACACCACAGGACATGATAAAAGGGTTTACCTAAAGAGACATAGCCACACAGTGAGACAGAATGAAGAAATAGAGAAATTAGGTGTTATGGAACCAGTAGATAACTCATGCAAGTGCAACCTTTTTCCTGAGGAAAGTGATGCACCACCTATATTCCAGGGAAGTAGTTCTGTCATATAACCTGGTTTCGTTGGTGCCAAATTTTCCAATTTGTATTGTGATGTGGATTCAGTGGCAAAGCAACAAACTCACAGGTCTGTAAGCAATTGTGAACATGCAATCTTAAATTTGCAACTTACTGTTTTCTGGCCAGAACATAACCTGATGTAGGGAGAAATTCTGCAAAAACCCATACGGTGAAACACATTTCTAGCCTGTATGTGTGGATGGTGATATCAGTCTACCAGCACCCAAAACCAAAATGGTAGGCTTTACACAAGTGCTGCTGGCAATTGCATTGGAAGCACCTATTAAGTCATGTTGTTGGTCTGCACTCATCCAGGCAAGAGAAAAGTTTTCAAACACAGTCCTGACTTGTGCCTTGTAGGTGGGGCACAGGCTCTCAGCAGTTAGGAAATGAGTTAATTGCTGCAGAATTCCCAGTGTTTGACCTGCTCTTAAAGCAACAGTATTTAGCTCTAACTGGTCCATTAAGTTTCTGGTCAATGGTGACCCCCAGGGATGTTGATGGTGGGGGTTTCAAGCAATGGGTTACCCCATTGAGTGTCAAGGGGAGATGGTTAGGTTCTCCATTGTTAGAGAGCGATCTTGCCAGCAGAGACAAATATTACTTGCCACTTAGCAACCCAAGCCTGAATTGTTGCCCAAGTCCTGCTACATGTGGGCATAGACTGTTTCAAATCTGAGGAGTTGTGAATCATACTGAACATTGTGCAATCATCAGCAAACACCTCTATTTCTGATCTTGTGTTGGATAGAAGAGCACTGATGAAGCAGTTGAAGATGGATGGCCTAGGAACTATGCTGAGGAATTCCTGCAGTGATGTACTGGGGCTGAGATTATTGACCTCTGACAACCACAACCATCTTCCTTTGTGTTAGGTATGACTCCAGCCAGTGGAGAACTTTCCCCTGATTCCTGCTGACAATAGTTTTACCAAGGCTCCTTGGGGCACCCAAGGTTAAATGCTGCCTTGATGTCAAGGGCAGTCACTCTCACCTCTCCTCTGGAATTCAGCTCATTTGTTGAATGGAATTTAGCTTTGTAAATACAGAAGCTGGCTCATGAATGTCAGGCTCCCGGAATCCAATCCAAAACTGGGTCAGCATAGAAGTGGTTTATGATTAGTACCAGATTGCCTTGTTCAGAGTTCAATGGCTCCTTGTTAATCCAAATCAGTTTCTTACTGGGAGAAGAGCAAGAATGTAAATTGATCTATCCAAATTAACAGGAGCTAATAATGTACCTGGAATCCAAAGGGATAGCTTTTCACTATGAACTGATGGTAGATGTACTTTTAAGTTTGTAGGAATTCCTGTTTTCAAGGAGAAAATCAGGTCCAAATGCTCCTCTGAGCAGGAAAACAACAAACCACAGCTATTCATTTGTTTTTACAGCCATCTTCCTGTGGTACATTATAAATGACCACCAAAACTTCAAAACAAAAATCAGATTTAAAACTGTCAACTTAAAGATCACAATGAAAAATGCAATCCTAGAAAAAAAAATGCATTACCTCCGAGAATCCCAGAAGCCTTGTTTTTGTTTCCCCGGCATGTGACAATAGTTCCCTGGTTTGAACGGTTCAGACTAAAGATGCTCTGATTTCTGACTGGACACTGATTACTCAGTAGTGGGAGGGAAAAGGGAACCTGAAAAACAGAAGTAATAGAAACAAAGAGAAACAGAGGCCAAGCCAAAGGAGGAAAAATGAAAAAACATTGGGACTATCCTAAAAGGGGCAAAAATCACTCACTTCAAAATAACTGACAAATGAAATCATAGCCTTAGATTTAAAAAGTTACTCACTTTGTTTCCAGCATTTTCTTAATGTTTAGTCAGCCATGTGTAGCAACCTAAGTGCAAAGAAAGTATAGGAAAGTACGGGAGGGACCAAAGCATATTACACAGGAAAACGCTGCTTGTCCACTCCAGTCCTGTGAGGCCTCGGGGCAGTGGCTTTAAGAGGACGCAGAGGAAGCCATGCTCCAACATGCGTAGATCTCTGTTAAATGCTGAATATACACAGCTTTCGTCCAAGATGGGGCCCTTAAGGGCCACCTCCCACCCAGCTGCAATTTTTTGGACATTGGGAGGGGTTCAGGGACTGGGGAGGAAGCCCGGGCCATCCTGCCCAGGCCTCAGTTGGGAAAGGATAGGGAGGCACCTCCATCACTGTCCCCCTTTCCAAATCGGATCTCCTCCCCAAGGTTTGCCTCCGCTAATCCCCCCCGCCCCCTCCCCCAGGTGCACCATCCCCGCCTGTCTTTGCCATCATGATTCCCACCATCTCTCCCCTCAACTCCTCTCCCCTCACCCACCCGTGTCCCCCCTCCCATCCCCATCATGACACTTGTCTTGTGGGCTCCAGCACTCAGACTAGTAGGGCAACTTGTAGTCCTAGCAATGGCCCCTGCTCCCAGTAGCACTGCTGGGACTGTAGATCTGCTGGCCCATCAGATGGCCGGCAGCTCCCTGAGGTGAAACTTCCTCCTGCGTGAGGGGCAGAAGTCTCGCCTCCAACCAATTAACGTCCCTATTACCATCCAATAGCTGAGTGTTTGAATGCCAAGCACAGTATTGCTTCTCAAAGGCAGGCTGTTGTTGATTTATGTTGCCTTTACATTTTTTTGATCGGGAACATTTTGCAGATCGCACACTGAATGTTTTGTAAACACCTTTTGGTTCCCGGCCCTACTTGTTTGTACAGCCATTATTTTTGCTGAGCAACATTTACATTTAAAGTGACAAGCAGCTGGAGCAATGTACCTTTGTAAATTGGATGGATGAGACTTGCTCCTGCATTGTCTGGATGAGGAACAGCACCTCCTAATACAATATTATTTTCACGTACAAAGGAGCCTAAGGCACTGTGTTCAGACAGGGAGAGTATAGCCCAAAACTCTGGTTGAGAACCACTTCCAGTGAATGGGCCTGCCATTGTTTCTCAGTATTCCACAGAATGGAGGCTCCACAAATTTCACATTCACTGTACTCATGCTTACCTGTGACTGCCAAGGACAGCCTTATTTCCCCAAACAACATAATCCATGAATAAAATACAATCACTTATTTAGTTATGCAAGTATTTCACAGTAAAGTGGTCATATTCCCTTACCTCAGTCCCCATTTTGTAACCTATTACTTAATCTTAAACTGTAATCAAATGCAATTATTGGAGTTGAGGTGCAGTTTCGCTAGTCTACTAGCATGCCCATGGTCATGTATTCCTGAAAGTGCTGTTCCAGATTTCCTTTCAACAGTTAGAATCATAGTCTGCAATGCAATTGCTGCAGATGTCTACCCACTCTCAGCACTTCCTTCAGCTTTGCAGCAAATATACCCTCCACATTCTGTTATGTGCAAGAATCCTGGAATTGGGGGACATCCTCTTGTTGTCCTGGTTACCTGAAACTGATAGGAAGAAATACATCCATGTCCAAAACTTCCACTGAGAAAAGAGCTGTTCCAGGAGAGTGCACTTCCATTGGCACTTCTACAGATGCCTGTGGGATGGTAGGGAATGGGCCAACACCCATGCTGAACTGACCAACAGGTCAGACTTAGGGTAGAAAATGATACTTGAGGGGATGGGGTGGTGACAACCTGAGTGCTGCTCCAGGTTCTTCACTAAACCGGCAAAAACACTAAAAGTGTAATCTCTAGGACAAGCCTTTCCATGACATTTCCCCAAGCTGTATCACCATACAATTACAATCTTGGCTCTGGCTCCTTTAATGTTTAATATTCCTTGAGCATGCTCAGTCTAGGAGAATTCTCCATTGCCTCCAACCTGTAGAAGGCCATGTTCTTAATTGACACTCCAGGATGTGTTGCAGTATCTCATGAATGTATCCTTAGTGAGGAACTGATTATCCTGTAGCAAATCCTATGGGCCAATTGTGATATGAATTTTGTGTGAATCCTAAACCAAAATCCCATTGCATTGATTCAAAATCTCCAGAATGCTGGATGCAAGTTCACAAAGTTGACTACATTTTTGCACTTTATACGCAGATTTTTCTTTTTCTTGATCACAGAACATTGCAAAGTTGCTAGTATAACTTGCATCTGTTTCTCTACATCACTCTCAATGGTACTGGTGTTAAGCCTCTGGTACAAGCACTACTTCACCATTCAATCAGCATTGGGTCCATTAGAACATACTGTTCAAATACTGCGATCAAGTATACAAAATTATATCTAGTCCAGGGATTAATTCCAGACCTGGGGAGCAAAGCTTTGTTAATTTTGGCTTAAATGTGCAAGCATGATTTCGGTGCTTAAATACATTCTGGCTTAAAACCAAGGCTGGGATTTTCCGTGTCCACTGGCGTCAGGCGTGCTCGGTGGTGTGAGCAGACAATAAGGTGAGAAGGCCAAAAATCAGTTTCACAACATCGTGAAACCAGTTTGCGATTGTCCGCTCCACCCATGGATGGTGGACCGCGTTCTCTGTCATCGGATGTTGGGAACCTCATTGTAATACATCAGCATATCATTATAAGGCCAGCCTGCTGGATTGTCCACCCTTGTCAGTGGGAAAACACGCTGATATGTTTCACAACAGCATAATAAGGCGTGCACTTGGCAGGCTGCACTTCGCTCGGGACTTCAAGGTTTATTTGCCTACTTTGCTTTGGTCAGCACTCGCAGTCATCAGCGCCAGGCTTCACAGATAGCATCACATCACTTTTAGAGGGGCTCACAGGTAGGTCACTACCTGCCAGGTCAAACACATGTGGATGACTTTTCAACGGCTGCAGGGCAAGGTGCTTGGGAAAGGAGAAGTGGCCTCAGGCAAGGGAAGAGGCTGCAAGACAAGGGCTGTACTGGGAAAGGAGAGTATCACACGGTGTGTGCTGGGGCACATATTGATCTGTGCAAGTCGCCTCAAGATGGTGAGGGCTGAGGAGGCAGTCTCCAGAAGAGATGAGGCCAGATGGACATGTGAGGGTATGTGTGTGAGACTGGGTGATGATGTCCCTTGAGCTGGCAGAGATTGAGATGCCAGTGAATGTGTGATGGGCTTGAGTGTGTAAGTTTAGAATGATGAGGTGGTTGCCATACCCTGACTGCACAGATGAGATCATCATCCTCTTTTGTGCAACATTGGCACTGATTACCACTGCCATCGCCTACCAAGCTGGAGTGGTAATGTAGCTGCCCCTCCTGTGGTTAAAGCAGGGGTAGAGGACATCACAGCGGGCCTCCACAACGTCCAAAAGGACCTCGAGGGCTGTAGTCTTCTTGCCTCTCAGGGCTATGTCTCCTCTGCTGCAGTCCTGGACTGGAAACACCTAGCGTGGTTGTACTATAAATGTGGTGCCTGGGGTGACAAAGTAGCAAGATGATGGCACCGTGGGCTAATGACAGCCCGCCTGCCATTGAAATGGCATGTATCCTGGGAATGCATAAGTAATGCTGTGTGTTTGGGGCGATACAGCGTGAAAATCCGCCATCGTGCCCAATGGGTAAAACATCATTTTACCTGCCCGCTACCGCACTTAGTGCAAATCTGGGACGATTCCTCCCCAACTTCGGTCCCTATGTATGTCTGTAATTGACCTCTGCCCATCCCTTAATTTGTGTGTAGTCACAATACTATTAAATACGTGTTCATGTCCTCTTGCAATTAGAAGTTGCTTAGAAATTTCTCTAAGTCCATCCCTGAACTCTTGGGTTTTCCTGAATGTGTCTGTTAGCTTTGGCACTTTCCTTACGACCACACCTGTTATTAAACGAAAACAATATATGTGGGCTCAGCAGCTAGAAGTCAGATATTAGCTGTACTTTAAAGAAAATGACAAGCACATATAAAATGCATGTTGAGGCTCATTTTGCTTGTCATTTTTCTAATAATAAAGAAGATTTTACCTTTGACAAAATGAAATTGGATCAGACATAAGAAAAGTCCTTTGACACAGTTTGAATGCTAGCCAAAGCAGAAAAGTTAACTGTAAAGATAAATAACTTACTAGCCAAATTCTGTTCAGCCAGTAGTACTGCTGTTAGAGTGCAAAAAGTTACAAAGTTGCAATCCTCTGATTGTTTTGCCAAATGTTAAGCTTTAATGGAATTAATGGGACAATCAAGCTTTAATAGAATTACTTCCAGTTTATATTGAAAAATCCGATGGCTAACCTTTCATTATTTAGATCATAGGAACTTATGTACCGCATGGCCACTAGAAGTTAAATGCTCCAGTCATGTATGTAGACATCTTTGTCTGAATGGGGATGATTTTCTCTATTATATATTTTTGAAAAATTTGCTTTAAGTTTAATGACAATAGACCTTTTTGCAAAATCTCAAGTTTTCATCAAACTCACAAACTGAAGAAACAGAGCAAGCAGCACCCCCATTGGATAATAATGTCTGTAACAAAGTCCATATTGTTTGACCTTAATTCTCAAAGAGACCTTTGATCTCAGATCAGATTGGTTCATTGGTTTAATTAACAGATGGTTCCTTTGATCAAATAATAACCTTTTTTTCTATTATGAAGATTTGGATATCTGAATTGTGTTTATAACTCCACAAACAAAAATGTACATTTCCTCTTTTTGTATGTGGTGAGATCTATCTGATATGTTTAATTGCACAAAGTATGATTTGAATTCTTTTTGTAGCTATCTCCTACACCAATCAGCAAGTCGCATAAGATACTGTCTAATCTGATCTAGGAAAGAGAATGCTGCAACTGTTGGTTCTGACACCTACAGAGTTAAAAATCAAAAGCTTTTACACAGCACAGGAGAGTTCTTCTGAAAGCTCGGAGCCCTAAGCAGGCCCTCTCCAAGAGTTTTGTGCTGGAAGTGCTTCAGATGATTCATAGCACAATCATCACCAAATCGACAGCAGGAGAAACGGAGCTATTTACTCTGAAATTAAATTTCAAGCACTTCCTGCTCTCTCAGACCCTGTACTCGAAAGTTTCTTAAGTTTTAAAAATCAGTTATATCTTCTTGAACAAAGATCCAATTGCTAATTAGACTGTGCTGTCAACACTGCGCATGCACAGTTTATTCTGTTGCTCCCTTTTATCACAGCGAGCAACAGCATCAGCAGCGGCCTGGACTAAAAATGGCGCTGGTCAGCCTATCCTCTCTGGCAGACTCAAAAATTTGATACATAAGACGGAGATGGGCACTCTATTGTTACTGAGTTTGACTGGCTCAACAATGGAATTTGGAAGGATATTTGTCCCTGTCCCTAATTAATTAATAGAGAGCTTTATTGTTCTTCAGGCTAAACCTAAACTTCCAACCATATTCATTGCAGGCAGTGTGTCCATACAGATATAAAAGCTTCTCATGCATGTGCAGAGGTGCACTGGCAGGCTGGGTGCAGTGGTATAATGTCATTGGCATCCCATGCATGCATCTTGCGTTGGCAGGAGTTATGGTGTTCTAATTATTAGCAAAAGCTGAAAACTCTGTGAATGCCCATTCACTTTTCAGCTATTTTAATGGAGGCATGAATGGACTAATGCATGTTATAAAATTATGCATAAGAGTAATTGATAAGAATTCATTAAAAGGGTAGATATTTGACCGGTTTATGCCCATTTCTCAGGTGTAAAACAATACAGAACATACAAATTTAGTAGTGGGACATCCTAAGCCCGATTTGCTATCTGTCCCACAGCTAAATTCATAAGGCCAGTTTTTAGACTTCCCATGCGGATGCCTAAAATAAGTGCTAGGCAGTTTGAATGTTTAAATTAATCTCTTGGGATTCTGTACAGAAATTTGTCAAGGATAATTCAAGACTTTTCCAACAGCCATTATACTTTCTGACTTCAAATAAGTGGAAAAAAATCTGTGACAAAAAAACCTGGGTTTTGGCCTTGACGCATCCCTCACATTAGAAGTACCTCCAGTCAGGACCTGCCACATCAATTAGCTGGATACTAACTGCCATATTCTCACGCTGAAACAGACAACATGCAATCTGATAACCTGATCAACCTTACATTGTGCTTCTGGCTTCATATCCTAATTATCACAAAGACCACTTTCATCTCCAATCCATCATTTGCCTCCACACCTCCCTCTACCCAACTGCTGCAGAAATCCTCATTCATGCCTACTTCCACACTCCATTACTCTAATGATCACCTGGTTGGTTTCCCATACTCCATCCTTCAGCTCATCTGAAATTCTGCTTACCATGTCCAACCTCATGTCAAATTATATGACCCATTAATTCTGTCATAAGTGACCTTCATTAGTTCCCAGTTCTCCAGTGCCTCAAATTTAAAATTCTCAACCTTGAGCTTACATCCCTCCATGACCTCACACCTCACTAACTCTGTGACTTCCTTTAGCCCTATAATCCCTTCTCCATACTCTCTGACTCCTGTATTTTGTGCGTCCTTCCTGCACTAATACTAATGATAACCATGACTTCAGTCATCTAGGTCCAACATGCTGGAATCCCCTGTCTAAAGCCTTCCACCTTTATCTCTTCCTTAAAGTTGCTCTTTAAAGCCTTCCATTTTCAAGAAGCATTTCACCACTCAATCTAATTTTCCTTCGTTGTTTGGCATCTATTTTTTCTATGTGAAGTATCAAAGGCATGATAAAAACCAATGTTGTAATCCTGACTGAAAGAGTAGCAATACTCAAAGTGGGAGGTACATATCACTCCCTTGTGTTCCTACTGCTAGCACCTAGACTATCTGACCAAATGTGCTGCCCCAACATACTGCAAGAGTACAGTGGGGTAACAAAATGCCATCACCAGTCAACTGTTGTTGATGCATCCCTATGTCTTATAATAGCACTCTCTCAAGGTTGTATGGCCCTGTAGAGGATCCTGGCTAAATGGCACATATAATGGTCTGGCTCCTGGTCTACAGGTGCTGGCATACACTCCCTGTCATGGGCAGGATTTATGTGTTTTATTATTGTCCACGATCAAAGTGTTGTATGTGAGATGTGTGCGTTTTCTCATCCACAGAGTTGTTGTCCCAATTTAAATAATTCCAGCAGCAAGCTTTTTTCTGGGTTTTAAAATGTAAAAGGTTATTTTTTATCCCACACTTCCCCCAGCGGTTTAAAAATGTGATGTCTCACACACACTATTACTCACACAAAAATATGAGACAGTTGAAGAATAAAGCAATACAGTTACAACTTGGGATTATTTTAGTCTCTTTCATAGCAGGTGAGTAGTTTATTAGATAAGTTGATGCTTTGGCTGGAGAGAAGGTCTTGAAAAGCAAAGGATTCTCAGTAAGCTGCGAGAGTTTTTGTAGTTGAATTGCCAGGTGGTTGCTTCTCAGTTCAACTTGAAGTTAGAACAGCCTGGAGGGAATCTTTCTCCCACTTTCAAGGTATAGCTGTTTATTACCTTGGCTGCTTAGTTGACTGCAGCTGGTTTGATAACTTTCCGCTGGTCTCCCTGTCTCCGTAGAGTGGATTCTCACTTCTTTAAGAGCAGGCAACAAGTATGGCTGTCTCACTCATGTGACCTGTTACAAGTCCAAAGTCCTCTTCCAAATAAGCTGGTGTGTTAGGCCAATAAACATCCTGTGTTGTGACTTTTCATACTTTGATAGTTTGAAACAACCAATGTCTTTGTGCTTCAATGAGTGGCCATCACAATACGATGAAAGGCCAATGGGATCCATTTGCATTTTTCTAACAACCATTGAGTTTCGTTTTCCCTGGTGAAACTTGGGGCAGGATTTCACATCCCATAGGCTGAAGCATGCCCGACCTGATTGGGCGTAAAATAGTGCCCGATGATGTCGAATGAGCATCTCCATGTCATCACACACTCGTGTGATATTTCAGTCGGCAGGCACGAGCAGGTGTCGGAGCCACGCCTGCCATTAACTAAGAGGCCACTTAAGACCATTAAAAAGCCAACTGACGCCGATTTTTCATTGCCAGTGCAATTTCGTGCTCATCGCGCAGGCCAAACAGGCAGGCAGCTAGCTGACATTTTAAAAAACTTCATCCAAGGGCGGGATAAAAAGGGTCAGCAGCATTGCCATTGTGAGTAGTGAGGAGTTTAGGAAATAGCTTGCTGCTGGTAGAGAATTGGTACTTGGCAGCTTCATCTCTGTTCGGGGCTTCATTCTTAACATTTCCAGGCTTCATTTCAGGATCCTTGATGTTTCCAAGACCCCCGGAGGACTTATACTGTGTGGACTCTTGCAGATATGAGAGACCCTTCCGTTACTCTGGTAATGGGGATTGTGGTCTCTGCTGGTGGCATCTTCTCTGAGGAGGAAGAGAGGGGCAGAAGGGAGAGGAGGTGATGTGTCCCAGTGCAGCTTCCAGGGAAGTGACCTGTAGGAGGAGAGGCGCAGGCACAAGACCAGCAGGAAGTCTAAGGCAGAAGGGGCTTCAGAAGAGACCACTATCCTGCTCACAGGGTTTACAGACAGCGTTGAACTATCTCAGTATGTCCGAGGTGCAATGCCAAAGGAGGCTCCGCCTCTCAAGGGAGACAGTGATCTCCGTTTGTCAGATGATTGGGCCTGAGATCAACTCCAGCTATGTGGATGGGCACCCTGTGCCTGTGGCCCTGAAGGTCACAGTGACCCTCAACTTCTATGCCTCTGGCTCTTTCCAGGGCTCAATGGAGGATCTGTTTGGAACCTCCAACTCAGCTGTTCACAGTTGCGTCAAGCTGGTGACAGAAGCTCTGTTCTGGCAGATACTGACCTTTATTCTTTATCATACGGACAAGGCCAGCCAGGCAGAGTGAGCCATTGGCTTTGCAGTGATTGCTGGGTTCCCCCACATACAGTATGCCATCAACTGCACACATGTGGCCATCAAGGCTCCAGCGGGTCAGCCCGGTGCCTTTGTTAACAAGGATTCCACTCCATGAACGTGCAGATAGTGTTTGACCACAGGATGCAGATTCTGCAAGTCTGTGCAAGGTACGCTGGCAGCTCCCATGATGCTTATATCTGAAGACACTCCCAGGTGCCGAAGCTCTTCAGTGCTCCAGCCTGACTGGATGGATGGCTGCTGAGTGACAAGGGCTATCCTTTGAAGAGGTGGCTCATGACACCTCTCCACCATCCAAGAACAGAGACAGAGAAGCGTTACAATAAGAGTCATGCTTTCACAAGGGCTATGTTAGTGGCCGGAGGGAGGGGGGGGGGCGGGAGGGAGGAGGAGGGCGGGGGAGGTGGGGGTGGGTATGAGGTGGTGGGGGGGACCAAAGGTCTTCTCAAGATGCTCTTCTGATGCCTGGACCGTTCGGGGGAGGACTACAATATCCCACAGAGAGGATGTCACTGATAATGGTTGCATGCTGCTCTCTGCACAATCTGGCACCGGCAAGCGGAGACCCACTGGAGGAAGAGGATCTTGACACAGCTGCAGATGGTGATGAATTCAGTAGTGAGTCAGAAGCGGACTTTGGTGAGGAGAATGCTGAGGGTGTGGAGGCAGACTTCAGTAACCTCCAGGGAGGCAGGGACACCAGTATTACATACTGGTGTACCCTGCACCAAAAAAAAAGGTGAAGCATACTCAGGCCATTCTGACAAAAACAAAATTTATATCATTTTGACAATCCAAACAAATTAACATAACATTCTTTGGTCTTCATTCCCAGACCAGTAAAGATAAACCAAACATAAATGAACTGAAAATCACAGAATCTGTCCCTCTTGTTCTCATGGTGCCTTTAACTTACGTTTCTGAAAGCTACATCTTGTTGCCCCCCACCCGCCCCCCATTCTCGCTGGCAGCAGCATTGGAGACAGCCTGCTGACTCTGGTGTCTTGTTGGCCTTGATGACCTTGACACTCGTCCTCTGGCTAGTGGAGACTGTGCTGGCCCCGTCTGGGAGGGAGCAGCCAGTGCCATGGCTGGCATCTCCCCAGTCATCATAGCTTCATCAGGTGCCACGGTCACTGGCAGAGGTGTGGAGGAGCTGCTGCCATCATCCAGAGCACCCTGAGAGGAGCCTGCAGAGCTGACAAGCAGCTTGTGCACCAATGTGAGGTCACTCTGGACCTCCCTGCTCACCATTGATGGACGGGCACCTAGCTGGAATACTAGGTGCCTCATCCAGCTGCCATGCTGGCACTGCCCTCCTGAGATCAGTGTCAGAGTGAGGGCTTGCAGGTCCGAGTGCAACCCCAGGGACCTTTCATTCTGTCCCTGGAGCTGCTTCTCCATGAGAGTCGCTAGTCTCTCAATGGAGGAGGCAAGTCGCTTGGCGATGAGGGTCACTGCAGTGCTCATGCTCCGCATGGACTCCTCCACCACTGAGATCATGGCATGCATACCCTCATGGATCTCGGCTAGATCATCCCACACATCCTGCTGGACATCCAGCCTATGCTATCTAATGGATGACTCCAGAGACTCATCATCTGCCTTCGACTGACCATTGTCCTGTTCCCCAGCAGCCCTCCGACTGCTGGTGCCCTGGGCACTCTCTGCCTCCGCCTGCACCTCAGGTGAGTGTGAAGTGTCCTCACCAATGTGCACCAACATTCTGGCTGTCGATCTAATGCCCACTGAGGTGCTGGTATCTGCACTGGTGCCTGGTTCAGAGAGCAGGTGTGACGCAGGTGCAAGTGAAGCCCTGTGGTCCTCAGGGCATCAGGGGTGGCCCTTCAGGGTCCAGAAATTGTGTGAGTGCGTGCTGGCGAATCTAAAAGGGAGAACAAGGACATGTCATTAGTTAAAGTCATCACACTGTCACTGTGCATGCCAGGTACCCTAGTGAGACAATGGAGATCTGCATCATGGCGCCATTGTCTTTCAATGATCAATGGGGACTCCAGGTTTGAGGCTCCCATCAATGAAGGGACTACACTAGAAAGGTTGTACAGTCTGAAACTCTCACCTCTGTACACTGCACCACATCATGACTGCTCATTAGTGCTGCCACCTCCTCTCATCTCTGGGGACAAGGATGTCCCTCCTGGCAGCCGCCTCCTCCAGCAGGATGGCGAGGCACTCATCTGAAAAGTGGGGGCTGAGTGCCCGCCCGACCTGCTCTCCCACCTGGCATCTCCAGCCACACTCGACTCCATAACTTGAATGTTGAAGATGCAGAGGCGAAGTTCTTCCATTACAGCCTTCCAGGGGCTGCCTGGGCCATTTTTAAACCAGCCGCCAGGTCCACCCACCCCCACACGGCCCTTCCTGACCACTGACAAGCAGCATTCACGCTGGGTGGACCTTAATCGGCCGGCCAGCGTGAAATCATGGTCAGGGGCCAATCGCGGGCAGCAAACCATTTCCCGACTACTCCCATGTCCGCCCGACGACTTCAAAATCCTGCCCTTGGAGACAAATTGTCTGAAAACCCCACTGCCTGTAGGCTTTGGTCCATCCATAAAGAATGATATGTGTGAATCTCGCAAGTGGCTGTAAGGTTCCTTCACTCAGTTTCATACTTAATCAGATATTGGCCACAGACTCTTCTGTCTACAGTTCAAAATGCCAAAAGCCACCTTACCAGCTTTTCTGTTCACTTTTTCTTTAAATATAGCTGTAAAATTCACAGAATCACAAAATGTTACGGTGCAGAACAAGGCCATTTGGCCTTTCATGTCTGCACCAGCTCTTCAAAGGGGCATAATGACTTAGTGCCATTCTCCTGCTTTTTTCCTGTACCCTTGCATTTTGTTTCTATTCAAATAATCATCTAATGCCCTCATGAATGCCTCGATTGAACCTGCCTTCACCACACTCCAAGTCAGTGCATTCCAGATTCGAACCTCTCATTCTCGATCCTTTTATGAGCAAAAACAATTTTTCCCTATCTATTCTATCTAGCCTCCTCATGATTTTGAACACCTCCATCAAATCTCCCCTTCGCCTTCTCTCCAAGGAAAACAGTCCCAACCTCTTCAGTCTATCTTCATAACTGAAGTTTCTCATCCCTGGAACCATTCTTGTAAACCTCTTCTGCACTCTCTCCAATGTATTCACATTCTTCCTAAAGTGTGATGCCCAGTACTGTACACAATACTTCAGCCGAAGTCTAACTAGTGTCTTATATAAGCTCAGCATAATCACCCTGCTTTTGTACTATATGCCCCTATTGTTAAAGCCCAGGATACTATTTGCTTTATTAACTGCTCTCTCCACCTGTTATGCCACCTTCAATGATCCATGCACATATACACCCAGGTCCCTCTTCTCCTGCACCCACTTAAGAATTGTTCACCTTATTTTGTACTGTCTGTCCCTGTTCTTCCAACCAAAATGCATCACCTCACACTTCTCCACATTGAACTTCATCTGACACCTTTGTGCCCACTCCACCAACTTGTCTATATCCTTTTGAAGTTCTATACTGTCCTCCTCACAGCTTAAGTTTGTAATATCTTCATGCCTGTACTGGGCATGACACTCCCTCTTAGTCACAGTCTTATTATTCTCCTCTGAAATGGTGTTGACTACAACTTAAAGGAATATACATGGAGGAAGTATCAGTTGAGGCCCAAATATTTTCTATAATTGACACTGGATTATACACCAGGTTTTTACCAATGGGCTGCTCCAAAGATTAAGGAACTAATTATCAATTTATTTACTTCTAGCACATAATTTACATCACTAATACTGAGCAAAGAATCATGCACTATGTATAGCAAAGTTGTAATACCCATTTATAAAGACCATCCTTCTGCTTTTGTTATATGTAATACTGTACATTCAGAAATGTTCTCTTGATATTAGCATAGACTTTCTGAACTTTGCTGTTAAATCATATCTTATTTATGACTGGCTATTAAAAAGAATGATTATAAAGATAGATACTCATGAAAAATATAATTGAATGATGAATGGAATATGGTGGGATGGCTGCTGGGACCACGGAAAATGTCATGTCAGGGAAGGCACCTGTTCTAGGGTGTGTAATACAGGATGTAGGTTTGATAGATATCTGGACTCAGTCTGATTTCCCTTTAGAGGACAGGGATGAACTTTGCAAAACTTTTCCTTAGGAAATTAAGGGAGTTGGATAGAATCCACAGTGGAGTGAATTGCATGTCATTGGTGAATGGCTTTTTCTCATTCCATGTAATTTTATGTGTATTCTTTCCTATTTTCTCCTTTTCTTTCTGACTCTATCTTACACTGACTACAAAATTGTTCAGTTTCCTTCATAATCAGAAAATTGAAGAACTTAATAGGCTAAAGAACAAGTTGTTTACTCCACACCAAATATTTTTGTAGGTATGCTTTTTAAATTTAGACCTGTCTTTTTAAATTACAAAGGATTACAGAAAACATACAAGTATGTCAGAGAGCCTTGTTGACTTTTCTGACAATGATTGCACAAACATCTGGTGATACTTTTTGCTTGCATCAAGTCCCATCAAAAGTCAAGATACTTACCGGGCAACTTGCTACCAACCAAAATATCTGTAAATTTGATGTAGGGCTTCATTAAACACATACAGAGAGGTAGTTTCTCAACGTTCTTTTTAACTTTTTACCATTAGCACAGGCAAACTAATTAATTCCACAAAACTCAATAAAGGCATTTATGGCTACATATAGCTTTGATTTTTTACAGCAAGTGGGTATGGGAACAATATCTCACAATCAGTGGCTGGAGGAGATTGCCTTGGATTCCTGTAGGCTGGGCCCTGAACTCTGGAATGTCCTCCCTATTCCACTCCACCTCTCTATATCCTTTTCCTCCTTTACGGTGGTCTCTACAATTAATCACTGGGACCAATTTTTTGGTCATCTGTCGAAATACCTCCTAACATTGCATGTTGTATATTTTATTTGTAAACTGCCATGGAATGTTTTATTATGTTAAAAGCTCCACGTTATTGCAAGTTGTTGTTGGGAGTTGTTGCTGTTTTGCAGTGAGTTTATTAATTTTAACAGTGCAAATGTCACAATTTATTGACATTACCAGAGAGGTAGATGGCAAGCTTATGTTTCTGCATGGCAAACAGCAGAGCATCACAAATCATCCAACAATTTGTGGAGATTCATAACTCATGGTGCATCTCTTCTTTGCCACAAATGCCTAGTTTTTTAATACACTAATAACAGCATGCACGTTAAACACACCCTTATTTTCCTAGCAAATTGTGAACCAATTGAGGCCTACAAAGTCTAACTTACGGTGTTCATCCTCAATCTTGTCTTTACAGAAAATTCCATGCCTGCATTTACACCTGGATCTGTGATCTGTGGTTTGGGTCACATGCTGGCCCTTTCATCTTCATCATGAGATTAATGTAATCTTTAGGTTTTTTTACTTTTGTGGGCTTAGAACAAAGAACAAAGTACAAAGAAAAGTACAGCACAGGAACAGGCCCTTCGGCCCTCCAAGCCTGTGCCGATCATATTGCCCGTCAATTAAAACATTTTGCACTTCCGGGGTCCGTACCCCTCTATTCCCATCCTATTCATGTATTTGTCAAGCTGCCTCTTAAACACCACTAAAGAAAAGAACAAAGGAACACTTTCTGTGGAGTGTATAGAATGTCGGATAACTGCCTGGGTGTGCACTTTCTCAGTATAGTGATAAGGCATATGTCCAGAAACAGTTTCCAGGAATTGAATATCAGTTTTTAAAATGTGTCTCTCATGTAAAATTAAACAGAACTGCAGATTTCAAGTATGCTTGCATCTCATGCATTCATCTTTCTACTTAATTATTGATAAAATACATAAGTAAACAAATTGTGCCAGTTGTACAGAAATTCAACTGCACTCCCATCAGCAAATAACAATCTTTCAAACATTGGGATTAAAGGGGTAGTGGCAGTATGGATATGAAAATAGCTAGCAGACAGATGGCAGAGATAGTGGTGAACAGTTATGTTTCAGATTGGACATAAGTATACACCAAGGGCTTAGTATTAAGACCACTAATCCATTTGATACATATTCTTGCCCTAGACTCAGGTATAGAGGACCAAGCTTCAAAGTTTGAAAATGACACAAAACTTGGAAATACAGTAAACAGAAAACATTAATTTGTCATAGACAGCCACTCGGGATCGAGGATGACTTGCTTGCACTTAGGTTCGGTGCATTCTAAGATGGCTGATAAGTCCAATGCATGATCTTCAGACTCTACCTGGACCTCAGATGGACATCGACAGGCTGGTGAAATGGGAAGATACGTGGCAGATGAAATTTAATGTAGAGGAGTGTGAAGTGATGCATTTTGGGAAGAAGAATGAGGCAAGGCAATATAAGACAAACAGTACAATTTCAAAAGAAGTGCAAGAACAGAGATGCCTGTGCATTCACATACACAACTTTGAAGGCGGCAGGACCAGTCGATAAAGCTGTTAAAAAAAACATGAGATGCTTGGCTTTATAAATAGTGGCACAGTGCAAAAGTAAGAAGGTTATACTAAATCTTTATAAACCATTGATTAGGCCTCAGTTATAACATTATGATCAGTTCTGGACACTACCCTTTAGGATGGATAGCAAGACCTTAGAGAGGATAAAGAAGAGATTTTTTAGAATGATACCAGGGATGGAGCATTTCAGTTATGTGGAGAGACTGGAGAAGAGGGGAGATGAGGAGACTTTTTTTGCTGGGCCAGGAGGTTAAAGCAGAGGAACTGGAACCAATGGAATAGCCTTTCCAAAGAATTGACACGGGCATGATAGATCAACTGGCCTCCATCAACTCTTTTCTTCTCCGCCGATGCTGCCAGACCTGCTGAGTTTTTCCAGGTAATTCTGTTTTTGTTTTGGATTTCCAGCATCCGCAGTTTTTTTGTTTTTTTTTTTTTGGCCTCCATCTGCACTTTTGAGATTCTTCTTATATAGTATCACTGCCCAATTTCTCTTGTTACAAGATACAATCTCTCAACTTCACCTGTAAAAATCTGTTCCTACTGATCATGAGTGAAGACAATAGATAAAAGGGAAAGGGAGGAGGAGGTCAGATCTTGGTGCAGAGGAGTCAGTGCAGACAGGGACTAGGGAAACAAAGACAGCAAAAAAACCAACAACAGCAAAGAGTTTTTGTTTCTTAAGGTGGTAAAATGTTGCCTGGCCTAAAGAAAAGCTGATGAACAAACTATGTGGGAGGGGAGGGGAGAGACACAAAGATCAGCCTTTGTAAAGTTAAGTACATGGATAAGAAAATAAACAAATAGTACAAGATGTGCAAGCTAGTCTACAGAGAAAAAGAATCAATTGAAATCCTTGGGCACCGATTCCATGTAATCGAGTTAAATCTATCATTTAATATTGGTATAATTATACATTTACTGTTTATTCAGCAACAAATCGAAGATTCAGATCGAATGTTTGCATGTTTGATGTTATTGTTAGGATGCTCTGTAATATTTTCTGTAAATAATAATGGTAGTCGCTTTTTTTGTGTTTACAAAAAAATGTTTTAAAGTCTCACCACATCATACGAAATCCTGAGATATTTTAGCATGATTGGCAAACTGTTTGTCGTTATCAGACTAACTAAACTATAGAGCTGCTTTAATGTGTTTGGAAGGCAGGAGACTGATGGAGGTGATAGCCTGACTGCTGCTCTGTGTACGTCTGCCTCGTAAACAAACATCTCTCTAATTACTATTCCCATTACCATATAACTTCCTTTTCATTAAAATTTAGTTACTTGGGAACAACAAGAAAAGAAGAAAACTATGTGTTATTTTCATGCTTTCATTGCAATAAAAATAACTGAACATTGGCTAAAGAATGATTACTGTCTCAATAGGTTAATTTAGCAAATACCTTGATTAGAGCTAAAACAAATGTCTTGAAAACTTACTGTGTTTTATTGCCTCAAAGGACCAATATTGGTTTTGTATTGTTTCTTTTTTCTCAACTCCTTCTCGACCTGTTTGCTGCCTTTGACATAGTCAACCACATTATCCTACTCCAGTGCCTCTTCTCCATCACGTAGCTGAGGGGGACTGTTCTTGTCTGCTTCCATTCTTATTTATCCAGTTGTAGCCAGTGAATCTCCTGCAATAGTTTTCTCTTCCCACTGCCACACTATTACTTCTGGAATTCCCTAAGGATCTATCCTTGGCCCACTCCTAATTTTCATCTACACATGCCCATTAGTAGCGTCATCTGAAAACTCAACATTATATTCCACATGTCCGCTAACAAGACCCAGCTGTATCTCACCACCACTTCTCTCGATTTATCTACTGGATCTGACTTGTCATGCAGCTTGTCCGCCATATAGTACTGAATGAGCAGAAACTTCCTCCAGTTAAAGATGGGAAAGCCAAAGCTATTACCTTCAGCCCTGTCATGAGCTCCATTCCCAGCCCTCCTTAGCATTTGGCAGATGCTGTACCAAACAGCTCGCAACCTTGGATCCTCAAATCATGAGGTGAGCTCCTGGCCCCGGATCTTCTCCATTACCAGGGCAATCTATTTCCACCTCTGCAATATCTTCTGCCTCTGTCCCTGCCTCAGCTGAAACCCTCATCCATATTTTTGTTACCTCACTATTGCAATGCTGCTCTTAATTAAGATTATTGATACAGGGAGCCAAGACTGTGTCTAGCAACTTGTAGCCATGTTCAGTTGCCCACACCAATTCATCAGAATGGTGCACCTGTTGGCCAATGGCATGATGAACAGAACCATTGCTATTGGTGGAGTTTCTGACCGGGTCACGACCTACGAATGGTGAAATGAAGCAATGTCAAATCTTTGGCCAGGAGGTATCTCCCTGAAATCAAAACAGAAAATGCTGGAAACGTTCAGCTGGTCAGGCAGTATCTGTTGAGAGAGAAACGGAGTTAATGCTCCAAGTGGAACACCTTTCATCTGAACTGGGAAAAGTTAGAGATGTGATAGGTTTTGAGTAAGGGGCGGGTGGGAAGGTTTGTGAAAGTCAGGAAAGACTGAATGATAGAAGAGTTAGTTTTACTGGACCAAAGGGAATGGCGATGGGGCAAGAAAATAAACAAAGAAACAAAAGTATGCTTAGAGCAGGTGTGCAGCTGTCTGAAAGATAAAAAAAGAAACATGCAAAGAAAAGGAAACAAAATTGGGGAGGGGGAGGGGCAGAGGAGGGGGACAGAGTTTATTGTCTGAAATTACTGACTTGGAAAAAGGACCATCCTGAGGCTTGGTAATTCGAAGTTCAGGGAGCTCAGTCTTATTTGTATATGCAATTCTTACTTGCTAGTTTATTCTGCTTGGATTTTATGTGCTGGGGGTTTGGAAAAATGTCATTCTTTGTTGTGATTGCCTCATTGATATTGAAATCCTAATTCAGATCTTTGAGATCTATTAGCATTAGTTAATTAAGACATAAACAGATTATGCACCCACAATTTAAACTTTAGATGTACTCCCTATTCTCCATGGGTTGCATGTATGTCAATGAATAGAAAAAGCCTGGGCATCACATGTGTAAAGCAAGATGTATTTTAGTGCTCAGCCTATGCTCACATTATTCCTAGTAGTCACGATTGAGGAAACAGCTGTGAACTTGTACATTGGATCTTAGATCAAAGTCACAACAAATGACAAGTTCTTGAATTACAGTTGTTTCCAAGGCAATGAAAAGAAATGGTCCGCAGATAAATTTTGTTGATGTTTGCATCTTTCTGTTCCCCCCGCAGCCTCCTCCCTCATCACACACAAACACACACACACACACACACATGCACACATGATCTCCAGTTGACTGTGGCACAGCTCACTGTGGCACAGCTCACTATGATATGGACTTAATATCATCAGCCAGAAGAAGTGACTGTCTACACTTTGATCTAACAGTAACAGTGGCCCACATCTTCTGGCCTCTGGATCATCAGAGATGAACATAAGCCCCAAGATGCACTGTGGGACCCCACAGAGTTCCCAATGCGCTGATTCCACAGGAACTGCCCGGGAACTATGAACATCCAATGGACAATTCCCCTGCTTTCCAGGACCCTATGAAAAAAATCTCCAACTCTGATTTAGAGGCATAAACTCTGGCTGGTTCCAATGTACTTACCCAAATAGTTACCCAGGCAATGTTGGACAGAAAAATCCTAGTCTAACTCCTAGTATCTATACAACTGACTGCCACCACCCACCCCCCCCCCCACCTCCCTCCAATCACACACTAACCCCCTTCCTGACTTCCCACCTTTGCACCCTGACTACCCTCCCGACTTTCCCAAAAACCAACCTGACCTCCCAATCCAATCTGACTATCCCCGACCCACCTACCTAACTCACCTATCTGCCACCCTGCCCACCTCATCCACCTACCCACCTAATACTCTACCCACCTGCCATCCTAACCACCAGCCACCTGACCCAGCCACCACCACACTACCTCACCCAGCTGCCACCCTGCCACCCTACTCACTTGTCACCCTACCCAACCATCACCCTACCCACCTGCTGCCCTACCACCTCACCCACTTAGCTCAATATCCCTACCCCCCAACCCACCCTATCCCCTTACCTATTTACCTTACTCACTCCATCATCACCCCTGCCACCCACCATACCCCCCACCACCACCACCCCCTGTACTTCCCTTCTCTCTGTAACTTTCCATTGAAGTTTTGGGACATTTGAACTCTTTACTTATCAGAATACAGCAGCGAGTGCTGTAAAAAGGGGGCATGGCTTGTTTCCTCCTACCATCCAGCGCTATGAAAGAGCAGCTCCATTTCAGGTATGCTCCACATTTCTGGAGAACACAGGGTTGGATGTCTTGGCCAGAAATACAGAGCTCCTGCATAGCACAGAAACATAGGAGCCGAGTTACAATCTGATGGCGAATGCCACTCCTTGGAGGATTCACATACTTTGGTAATGTGCTGAAGGATGAACTAAAGCTTGTGGTAACCACCACAAAGGCTCAATAGGGAAAGGTCACAGAGTGAGGCCCTCATGCCAGAGTACATCTAGAGACTGGGAACCCATACCTCTTGGGTTCTGTGCACCAATCTTTCACATGAAATGTGTATTGTAAATGTAACCTGTAGGGTAGTGAGACACCCCAGTATGCCACTTAGTGTATTGGAAGAAATTGAACTGCATTAGGCTTTATGTAGTGTCAAATTTGAACTGTTATGTAATGTACTTATACAAACTTTAAGAATAAAGTATTCTTGTGGGGGGGAAACGTGTTTACCTTTAATGCATCTCTTCACATGCTTTGATATAACACTTTTCAGTGAGGGAACGATGCCTTTGTATTAAAAAGGAGAGCTCTGCTTTTAGTATTTCAAATAAACGAATGTGAAATCTACAAGACATTTCACCTGAAGGCAAAGCTGATGGTTTACCTCGGGATTATATTGTTTCTGTACAGCATTTACCAGAGGCTCATCAAAACTCTCAATGGAATTCACATGCCAGGCCTTTCTATGATGTGGTGAATCGCCTGACGAGATAAGGCATCTTGCCCAAAGCTAACACCATCAGAATGGAAGCTGTGATCTTGGGTAAATCAGCTATCATGGTCCAGTCGTATAGCCAGAATAGTCGATAGCGAGTAATCTAAAGTAACTTTATACCGGGGCACCCCAGGCACAGTCAAAGATCTCATTCAGTAGGGGAGGACCTGCAAGTGGTGCCATGATACATTCAAAAAGACAACTTAAACCAATGGCCTAGATCGACTCCAGCAATTTGAGTGGACCGAGTTTGTCCACAAATGAAGCACCGCTGCTTCAAACTAGCAGCCCCATAGCCCGATTCATTTCATATTTTCAGGTCCCGTATTAGAAAGTTTTATCGGATAGTTTTACTGTAGAAGTTGAAGGTTGTGTTGCTATCGCCGTTAGATGTTACACACTGTTAAAAGAAACGTGCAGATTGTGTTGTCGCTAACGCTGCATGGGTTTTGTGCTTTTTTTGACCTAGTGAAAGTTGAAAGTTGGATTTGAACCAACTTCCCTCTCTCTCTGTCACTGTCTCAGTCACACGCCGAAGTCCAAACTCTATCAGGAAACTCGCAACATTCCCATTTCCTTCTGGTCCCGGAGAGAAACAATGCCGCATTCTGATTATGATTTGCGTAGTTAGGTTAAAAATAACAAGGGTATATAAAGAGAGGAGAAGGCGAGGAACTCCGGCCACAACATAGATTTTTGGCTCAGCTCTCGGAGCTCCCTCGCACAAGTTCACACAAGCTAACGCACTTTCTGTCCTCTCAGCAATCGCCTGCAATAAATACAAATAAAAGGCTTTGGCTGCAAATTATTGTGACTTTATCAAATATACACTGGCGCCTGTTATTTACCATCAGGTCGCGGTATGGAAATGAACATTTAATCTGTATTTAAGAAATTCTGTTTACAAACAGCATTTTCATTATGTTTACTGTATATGGGATCTATTCATTCTTTAAACATTCACGATGACCTTCAAAAGGCCAGTGATAGCCCAAATGAGGACGGTAAATATATTAACAAATGTAATAAATGTAAACGTTAGCTCTAGGTTTGCTGAACCCAGTTTAAATGGATAAAATTAAGGATCAGTATTAAACAAGAGCACACTCCCTAAGCCACTTCATTCCAAAGTAGATATAATATATTTTTTAAATCGTTATGTTCTACAGATCTGAAGTATAACCGCTTTCAGGGCAATAATAAATGGACCTTATTTAGCTTTCTAATCCTGGGATCACATTCTCAGATTCACCTCCAAGCGAAATCAGAATACTACCATCAAATCTCGATCATTCTAGTTATCCTAACATAAAGGGAAATTAGAGCACTGAATAAAGTTTGACACATCTGAAAGGTGGGGGGGGGGGGGGGGTCATTTATTTTTGCTTTTCAGTATAGTTTCCCATATAGTCGACAGTATTTCCAAGCTAACAAACTCTTACAGCCTGGCCCTCATCTTCAACTCTTGCCCTGATAAGATTCTTTGGGTCCACTTGGGGAACTGTCAAATCCCAGATAAGGATAAATGTCTTCAAGGTTAAGAATCACTTTTTTTGTATTTTCGATTTCTCCATAAACGTTACCGGAATGAACTCGCCCTGGAGCAGATTAGATCGAATAGTACATTGCAAGTAATAATAATAATCACATTTTAGAACTCTTTATTACCGGATTGACGATCGGTTGTTTCACTGACAGAGCGTTAGGTCGCACATTGATCTGATAATTGTAATTTCCTGGCTTATCATATTTATGTTATTAGGTTAAGCACCGATACAGGTACCAGTTTAGTTAAAATTCCCCCAACCACCCCCAGCACCCCCAAACATACACACCCTTTACCCCACCATAACCACCATCCCCGAGCTGACAAAACAGCTAACAAGTTTCCCAACACCCAGTCATAGAATGCAATGATTTGTGAGAGCAGGCATTGACGTCTGGACTTTGTGTGTGTGCCTGTGTAGGGGTGTTTGTGTATGTGTCTGTGTTGGGGTGTTTGTGTGTGTGTCTATGTTGGGGTGTTTGTGTGTATCTGTGATGTGGTGTTTGTGAATGAGTTTCTCTGTGTGTGTTTGTGCGTGTATGTGTCTGTGTTGGGGTGTTTGTGTGTGAGTTTCTGTACCTGTGTGTGTCTGTATTAAGTGTAGTCAATAAGCCTAGTCCTAGTTCTGCAGTGTTACACGTGTCAAATACCTTTGTTGTATCACGATTGAAGACTAAGTTACTGTACCAAATTCGACAAGTTGTCGAAAAATTCGACCAATTATTTATTTAAATGATAAATATCTGAGTTTATGATCTATTAGCCTGTAGAATCTTTATTGACAGTCTCACATGCCGGGGGTGAATTGATTCCTTTCAAATTATATACACATCGAACTGCAGTAAAATGTGTCATAATTTGTGTTTACTCGTTTTGCAACCAGTCTGTCTCGTACTAAGTGAGCTTGAGGATTTTCTTACACTGTAAACGAAAATTGTAAATTTTCAAATAAAGCGGGTTCGTGAATTGTCATAAAAGAGCTGTGATTTCTTTTTGAAGTGATCTTCTGATTTGTTTCATCCCATAAGTTAGTCTCAAACCCCTTCAAGGTTTTCCATGGTTCCCCGTCAGTGAGCAGGGTACAACCTCAAACTTTGCTCACAGTTTCGAATTTAGATCTGGGGAAAGCTTCTCACTTTAAGGAAAAATATTGTCGGCTCCCTTCCTCAAACCACAGATCATTTTATGTGGTTTGAAATGAAATTGGACTTCATTGAAAAGACCACATTCCGCATGGAGGACGTCATTAAAATTAATAAATATATAATAACAAAAAACTGCGGCTGCTGGAAATCCAAAACAAAAACAGAATTACCTGGAAAAACTCAGCAGGTCTGACAGCATCGGCGGAGAAGGAAAAAGTTGACGTTTGGAGTCCTCATGACCCTTCAACAGAACTAGGTGAATCCAAGGAGAGGGGTGAAATATAAGCTGGTTTAAGGTGTGTGGGGGGGGGGGGGGGGGGGTGGGGGGGTGGCGGGGGTTGGGTGTGGAGAGAGAATTGGAGGGGGGTGGTGTGGTTGTAGGGACAAGCAAGCAGTGATAGGAGCAGATCATCAAAAGATGTCACAGACAAAAGAACAAAAGAACACAGAGGTGTTGAAGTTGGTGATATTATCTAAACGAATGTGCTAATTAAGAATGAATGGTAGGGCACTCAAGGTATAGCTCTAGTGGGGGTGGGGGGAGCATAAAAGATTTAAAAAATATTTAAAAATAATGGAAATAGGTGGGAAAAGAAAAATCTATATAAATTATTGGAAAAAAAAACAAAAGGAAGGGGGAAGAAACAGAAAGGGGGTGGGGATGGAGGAGGGAGTTCAAGACCTAAAGTTGTTGAATTCAGTATTCACGTTTGCTGCAACATGCACCGTGGGAAGAGATGTCGAGGCAAATCTTTAGAAATCAGCGAATACTTCACATAATGATTTAGGTACCTCGAAATACAATGAGGGCAAACGTAATTCTAGTGCTGAACTGCACTGTACTGACACAGACAATATGCATTGTGCTGCTGAACATAGATACCATGTAACAAAGCAAACACTTTGTCATTAGTCAATTTGTAGCATTATTTTCGCAAAACAAACAACACGGGTTTATTTCACCACAACAACTTGATTTTCTTTAAATGGAAATCCTAAAATTCGTAGATCTTATTAACTTCAAATAATGTTTCTCTTTATTAAAGAGTATTTGGTGAGAAGAGGGATGTTGAAATTAATATATAATTGGTTACATCGATGAAAGACACGTATAGTTAAAATGTGAACAGGGCACAGCCACATTAAGTTAATCCGCTACATTATTCTTATCCCTTATTGCCAGAGTTAATCTACAATAAAGGAGAAAGTCAAAATATTTCGTAAGGCAGATCTCACAAATACACTTGACTTCTTACTTGCCACATTGAAAGCAGGCTGCGAATTCTGAGAAACATTATTCTGTGGTCGTATCATTGTAAAACTGAGAAAGACTTTACTCTTTTATTGGATTTTTTTTTTACCCTCTAAAGTCTGTTTATTTACTTTTGCTTCCTGGTTGTTTTTATTGCTGCCATTAATTCTGACACTGCATTGTGTCCATCCCATTTACATGGTAAATATATATAAAATGAGAAATGTCTGTTCGAGAGATAGCGTCATCCTTCCGGGAAGGGTCGATGTGTGCGCGTTTCTAGCCTTGCTACGTTTCTCTGCCTTGTCTACTCTGAGAATAATCAGTACAATTCCAAGCTCCCCCAAGATATTCCCCACAATGTTCAAACAGTGACTATATGTTACTTTCGTTTGATTATAATAACACGGGATATGCATTTTCCTTGTTAACATCGAGAACAAAAAAAAGACAAAATATATTATTTAATACAACGAGTTGATATGCATTGTAAGTTCTATTTAATCGAGTATGAAGCTAGGCGTGAACGCAAGAAAACCTCTTGACTGGACTGCTTCCACCTAAAGTGTTTGGAATATTCCCATTTAAAGAAATGCACCCGGGAAAAGAGGTTTCGGGGGCAGAAATCGAATTGATCTGAGAAGACATTTCTTGTACCATCTTGTCAAAGGCTACTCAGTAGCCACGATTTCTGAAAAATGCGCTGCCTTCCTGCAACAGGTGTGTGTGTGAGAGAGAGTGTGTGTATGGGTGTGAGAACGAGTGAGTGTGAGAATTCGTGTGTGTGTATGTGTGGGCGTGAGTGAGAGTGTGAGAATGTGTGTGTGTTTGAGAGAGTGTGTATTGGTGAGTATGTGTATGAGTGTGAGAACGTGTGTGTATCTGAGTATGTGTGAGAGTGAGAATGTGTGTATGTGCGAGTGTGTATGTATGAGTGTGAGAATGTGTATGTGTGCGTGTGAGAATGTTGGTTTGTGAATTTGAGTGTGTTACACACCGTATGAATAATATGCTGGAGGGTAGATCCTGTCCGTCCGTATTGAAATCAGTCCCACAATAAAAGTTTAGTTTGGTAGACTGAAGCTGACCCGCACAAAGGCGAACACAAATATTACAGGTATTGTTTTAAAAAGTTATATATTGCCACTCGTTTGACTTTCTTGTGCCTGAGTGTCGGGGTGAGGGTGGAATTAAAATATAACAAAAAAAATACCTTGAATTGATTAGATATACATTTTAAAAACTAAATGTATTGGGCGTTTGCATCAGGACACCTCGTTCCAGCTGCCAGCTGAAATCTGCCTGTGAAGGTGTTTGAAGGTATTGTCACGAAAAGATCTTGGATTTTCACCTGCGGGCCTCACACAGAAGCTGACTCCAGCAGAAACTAGCTCGCTGGTGTTGGGTTTTTGCGGCCAGTCCAGCGGTTTCAATAACCCTGGAACAAGGCAACCGCGTTTCTGGGTGGACTCACTCTCCGCTTCCCCGCAAAACCCCTTTTATACCAATACTAAATTTAGATCACGTCAGCGTTACTGCTTGCCTCGCTTTCTGTGACATTAGCGACACCATTGGACAAATTTATAACTTTTTAAAAAAAAAGAAAAAACAAACAGCTTTAACTCCTCATGCACCAATGACAGGCTGTCGGGAGGAAAGAGCCAATCATGATGGTGCTCCTCCGCCTACCACTTCAGGTGCTTCATTTTTATAAACCAAAATCCCACCAATTAGATTGCGGAAGGTCATATGAAGCTTTTTTTTTTGGAGTTGGCCACGCGGGATTGGATGATTTCTAATTAGCTACCATCACACTTATTAATATTGATGAGTCTCACGGCCAATCAGATAGCGGAGAGAGTATTAACAAGCCCCACTCCCAGAGTTGGAGAAACAGTTCTGAACTGATTACTGGGATAGAAACTTCTTACCACACACTCACAACCTGAAACTGTTTTACTCCTTGGAATTAAGAATCAGAAGCCAGTTTATTTCTACTTGCCCCTTGTTGTGAAGGCATTCTTCAGGCAAGGAAGCAGCAATGGCCCTGGCAGACACTATGCTTCCTTCAATTGCTACCTTTGCCAGTCATGAGACGTTGGTGCAAAAACAAACTGAGATCATCAATGTAAGTGTTACAAACCTGGCGGCTTATTTGCGTCTCCGTGTAAAATGTGTTTTACTTTCCTCTGGCTCGTGCGGAACTCTTATTTTAAAATTCATCAAGTTGCATCTAGTTTCTTAAACTTTCTTTATTCCGTAGATCGTGATAGTTTCCGGAGCTAAAACAAGGCTTTCAATTGTTACATTCCTTCAATTGCTTTCAATGATCAGTTTTTCCAGCCATTTTCTGTTTTTATTTCAATAATTAACATCTTCCACAACCTGCTAACCTGTCAACTTTTACTAACTTGCGACTTATGCATTGTTGCATTGCAATGAATCTAAATATCGCTCGCTGCGGACTCTTTCCCTGTCTTCAACAGCTAAATCTTTGGCATTCAAAACAGTGTGTACCTGTCTATTTCCGTCTTTAACTTCTAAGTGCAGTTTAATCTTTATAGGTGTTGCGTGCAGCTCTTTGTGTAAGGTATAAGTCACTCGGCAGCATCTCCCACTGACAGCAGTGAGGTGTTGAAAGGCTAATTCTGAAATCAGCCTTTTAAAAAAATCCTCCCGGTAGAATGATCCGTGTAAGACGGATGTGTCATCCGCTGCAAGTTCCTAAAGATCACTAACGGAGTTAAAAAAGGAACGAAATATTTTAGTCTCTGACTTTTGCTGGGGCTCTGAGTGTTAAAGCGAATTAACATAAGGAATGTAGCAGATTGACTGGGAGGGAGAACATGAATCGGGTGAGTTATGACAGTCATGTTTCTCCGCTCCTGTGAAGCGACTATACAAATTAAAAAAAACCCGGCTCTTTGAAGAAGACCAAACTGGTTCGGCGAGTTTGGTGAGTTCGGAGCATCACACCATTCCGTTCGGGAGTTTCTTTGACAAACATTAAGTGGAAGAGCTGCCCTCTTGATAGTACAGCCCTACTTTTATTTTAACCATCTCTAATTCTCTCAATTTTATTTGTTCCAATAGAGATGGAAGGTTGAGGAGCCCATCTCCAAGTGTGTCTACCAGATAAGGCCGGTCAACAGCGCTGCCTTCAACTCACTTGAGAACCCGTCTGTCAAGAAAGAAGACGACGAGTTGGGAAAATTCGTGGATTTGGAGTTTATTTTGTCCAATACGATGGGTTCGGAGAACCGGAGCGCGGGAGGGCACCATTCAACCTACCCTCTGCCCGAGACCCCGGAGAGCTGCAGCACCGTGTATGACAGCGATGGCTCCTACCCTCCCTCCAGTAACTATGGGAACAACAGTTTCGCAGGGAGCCCAAACCAGAGCCTGGTCGCTGAACTGCTCACCCCGGATTTGCCAACCACCTTTTCAGGCGGCTGTGAACTCAGTCAGGGCTTCAGCATCAAGGCTGCCATGGAGAGTACAGAGTATACAGAGCTGAGATCTCCCAACATGGGTAACGCTATCCAAAGATCCATCCCGATGGACCATATTCACCACATGGGACATAAAATCAAGAGAGAGCCCCAATCAGGCCAGTCCTGTATGCTTGCGGGATCTCCTTCAGAGTGCATGGGACCAATGATGGACCAAAAACCCAGTCTGCCTCCTCTGCACCATCAGCAGCAGCAAATGCACCGCCATAGCTTCGGGCATCACAGAGTCGCCCATTCAATGCCTTCGGGCCAAATAGTGACCAAGGATTGCCAGCCAATGCCAGATATGCACCGCCGCTCGCACATGCCTGTGCCACAACAGTACCAGATAGCCAGCGCCTACCCGCCGCACTATGCCCACCAAGTGCCCGCGCAGTTTCACGGACAGTTCAATGTCTACCGAGATCCTCTGAAGATCCCCGCAGGCATGCACGGGATGATGCTGACCCCGCCGTCTTCGCCTCTCGACTTATTTTCACCTGTGGGCATGCCGGATGACAGTAAACCCAAGAGGGGCCGGCGGTCGTGGGCGAGGAAACGCACAGCCACTCACAACTGCGAGTTCCCGGGCTGCGGCAAGATGTACACCAAGAGTTCCCACCTCAAGGCGCACATGAGGACCCACACAGGTGAGTAACTCCAAGCAGGAGTCGAAACCCCCTCTCGGACACTTTGCGGTTCTTAAAGATACGACGTTATACGAAATATAACTGCAAAAACAGATTTAAGACTTCTCGAGTTATCTTTCTACAAAGTTTCCCAACTTAATCACATGTGCACAGTATGAAACAGAACAAGTGCGTGTGGTGTCAACTGCACGGAAAGATAAGGCACGGTGGGGGGAGGGGGGGGGTGTTTAATTAAAGCATTTATTGAGCGAAGTGACCACAATGGCTTATGGAGGAATAAGATAAATGTTTACACAAACTTCAGTGTTTTTTTAAATGCCGCCAATGTTTTGGAAATTTGGCCCCAACTAACTCCTTTTTTTTTATCTCTCTCCCTCTGTCTCTCCAGGTGAGAAGCCTTATCATTGCAACTGGGAAGGCTGTGGCTGGAAATTCGCTCGGTCCGACGAATTAACTCGCCACTATCGCAAACACACCGGCCACCGTCCCTTCCAGTGTCACCTCTGTGAGAGGGCGTTCTCCAGATCTGACCACCTTGCCTTACACATGAAGAGGCACATGTAAACAGCGAGGGCAAACTTGGGCACACTATTTATACAGATCAAATTATTTACAATATTTTGATACTGGGTAATGACTAATTTATGTATATAAAGGATCTTTTAAAAAAAGTAGCACTAAATTATTACTCAGTATTTAAAGAGAGAGAGAAAAACTCTTGTCACCCTGATATGTCTTCCAGAGAAAAAAGTATTACAACTGAAGACAATAAACTCAGCTGGAGGGGGGAAGGGTGGGGGAGGCTTTATGCAACAGAAACAGGGCCGGACCCAGTTGTACATTAAATGTATATATAGCCTATATTGTTTGGGTTAAAACTGAATTCGCAAGCAGAACTAAATGAAGCAAAGGTATACTTTAAGTCCAAGCCGTATTGTTGTAGAATTGTTTGTACAGGAGTTTATTTGCTACACGGACACTCACTTAACAAGAGACAAGCTAAATGAAAATACATTTGTTTTGAACCTTGTTTTGCTTGGAAGTGGAGGGCGTTGGTTCAAACTGGCACTAATGTTTTCATGATAAAATAGACCAGGTACTGCCTCGGATGAAGTTGTTGACCTCTTTTTCTCTATTTTTGTTTTTGGTTAGTTTGCATTGTATAAAGAGAACGCAGCAGCTCCCTTTTTTAAATATACTTGAAAAACTTTCTAACGTAAATACAGCCACACAAAAAAATTAAAGTTCTCAAAGTATGACTCACTTCATTGTCTCGACATAAATTGAAGAGGACGTGTTCTATGCAGATAGTGTTGAAAGAAGTGTTCAAAGTGCAATATTTTTTTGTTTCCTTTGTAATCGGGGTTCTAATGTTAACACCGAGTTATCTAAACACTGGAACTAACTGCTGTTTTATTGATGGGAGGTTCTTGGTGATCTAGTGCCAGCAATTAAGACATCATCACCGTGAACCTCCAATGCATTCTTTATATTCGTGTTTTGATTATATATAAATATATATATTATGAATAAAGTATTAAAAACACATTTGCTGTGCGCTTTTTTTTTTGGTTTGTTTTGACCAAGGGGGCAAATATTCCAAACGTTTTGATCAGTTTGGCGATTCACTTTTCTCTTGAAGATTCGCTCCAGTGCAATTTATTTCATAGTAGTACCTGGACCCGATTCACATCGTCTCACCCCTGCCACGTCGTTATGCCAGTTCTAAAACATCCAACAGCGCTCACTGTCTATGAAAACATTTAAATATGTATATAATTGACTGTTTCCGTCAAGCCATGAAGGATTTCTGACCACTGCGAATTCCTATTTCAGTATTTAGGTGCAACGATTACTTTGAGCAGTTCCACAGATCTAGGCGCCGAGACACTTGTCCCAAACTCAGCATGATCTGTATCGCAACGAAAGGGGTGGCAACTCAGCATTTTGCCGAAGAGGCGACCCAGAGGTGATTCCACACCACCCCCTCCCCCATTGTTTAACAGGTTTAATTTGACCGGTTCGATGGGAGGTGTGACAGAAAGACAGAAATACTTGTAGTTAGAATAGTTAGAAGTAAGCCGCACGACAATTATAAATCTTTTTTTCAGATTCTGTGGTATTTATTTCTCCGAAGTAGCTAGACAGGGATTGATGTCTCAGGTTCCTCTTGGTGGTGAAAAACTTCGGTGCGCCTTTGACCTGAAGTGTAGCGGGTGTCTTAAACAGTTTACGAATTAACCATACTCATTTTATAAACAAGGACAGAGCGTGGTGAGAGAATGGGTTCACGCATTATCTTTTGGCGGGTAACTTCTAAATTTGCAGTGTAGTTTGATGGGGTGAATATCTTTAACCGCTGGCAGGGAAGATCTTAGGTGGAATAAATATTCTCGGGCAAATTCAACTTAGTTATTATCACGCACGGGACCATAACAGGACGGCGTGTACAATTCAATACAAATTGCCAGCAAAGTGCTCAAACATTTGTGCGGCGTTTGTTAAATCCATTCTGCCTCAGTAAGGGCGCTGTTCAGAGGTTTTAATAAAAACAGGGATTGTTGGCCAGTCTTGAGAGTGCTGCATGCTGAGATTCAGCACTGCTCTGGTGCTGAAGGGAGAATTCCTTTAAAGAAAGCGGGTACCCGTTTTTCCCTTCATAATTGATAACCCCAGAATTCACAAGTCTTATGCCTCTGTAATTTTGTTAGCAGGTCATCAGATACAGCAAAAAAGGAAAGGGAAATTCATGGGTTTGTGCAAAGTACAGAAAGAGGTCTTCCACTCTCTATCACCAATCCTCACCTTCCCAAATTGTTATCCATTACTCACACAGCAAATGACCACAGTATTAATTATTTTAAAAGCACAAAAGAACCTTGAGCATAAAAACACTCACATTGTGCTCAATTCAGTATCCGCTGTGGCAAACTTATTAGCACTTCTGTCCTCTAATGTCAGAAGGTCATAGATTCACAGGACCGAGATTTCATTATAATAGAGATAAAAACAAAAAACTGTGGATGCTGGAAATCCAAAACAAAAACAGAAATACTTGGAAAAACTCAGCAGGTCTGGCAGCATCGGTGGAGAAGAACAAAGCCCCAACCACTTCCCCTTCACCATGGACGTCCAATCCTTCTACACCTCCATCCCCCACCAGGATGGTCTGAGAGCGTTAAGCTTCTTCCTCGAACAGAGGCCCGAACAATCCCCATCCACCACTACTCTCTGTCTGGCTGAACTTGTTCTCACGCTGAACAATTTCTCCTTTAACTCCTCTCACTTCCTCCAAATAAAAGGTGTGGCTATGGGTACCCGTATGGGCCCCAGCTATGCCTGTCTCTTTATGGGGTATGTGGAACATTCCTTGTTCCAGTCCTACTCCGGCCCCCTTCCACAACTCTTTCTCTGGTACATCGATGATTACTTCGGTGCTGCTTCATGCTTTCATCGGGACCTGAAAAAATTTATTAATTTTGCTTCCAATCTCCACCCCTCCATCATTTTCACATGCTCCATCTCTGACATTTCCTTTCCCTTCCTTGACCTCTCTGTCTCAATCTCTGGTGATAGACTGTCCACCAATATCCATTACAAGCCTACTGACTCCCACAGCTACCTTGACTACAGCTCCTCACACTTCCTGTAAGGACTCCATCCTATTCTCTCAGTACCTTCACCTCCGTTGCATCTGTTCTGATGATGCTACCTTCAAAAACAGTTCCTCTGACATGTCCTCCTTCTTCCTTAACCGACTTTTTCCACCCACGGTAGTTGACAGGGTCCTCAACAGCGTCCGGCCCATCTTCCGCGCATCTGCCCTCATGCCTTCTCCTCCCTCCCAGAAACATGATAGTGTCCCCCTTGTCCTCACTTATCACCCCACCAGCCTCCGCATTCAAAGGATCATCCTCCGCCATTTCCACCAACTCCAGCATGATGCCACCACCAAACACATCTTCCCTTCACCCTTCCTGGGGCATTCTGAAGGGATTGTTCCCTCCGTGACACCCTGGTCCACTTGCCATCACCCCCTACTCCTGAAACCCCACCTACAGCACCTCCCCATGCATACACAAAATATGCAACACCTGCCCCTTCAATCCCTCTCTCCTCACCGTCCAAGGGCCCAAACACTCCTTTCAAGTGAAGCAGCATTTCACTTGCATTTCCCCCAACTTAGTCTACTGCATTCGTTGCTCCCAATGTGGTTTCTTCTACACTGGAGAAACCAAATGCAGACTGGGCGACTGCTTTGCAGAACACCTTCAGTCTGTCCGCAAGAATGACCCAGACCTCCCTGTCGTTTGCCAATGTAACACTCCACCCTGCTCTCTTGCCCACATGTCTGTCCTTGGCTTGCTGCATTGTTCCAGTGAAGCCCAACGCAAACTGGAGGAACAACACCTCATCTTCCGACTAGGCACTTTACAGCCTTCCGGACTGAATATTGAGCTCAACAACTTTAGATCTTGAACTCCCTCCTCCATCCCCACCCCCTTTCTGTTTCTTCCCCCTCCCTTTTGCTTTTTTTCCAATAATTTATATAGATTTTTCTTTTCCCAACTATTTCCATTATTTTTAAATCTATACCTTTTATGCCCTTTTAGTCTTACTTCACCCCACCCCCACTAGACCTATCTGTACCTTGCGTGTTCTGCTATCCATTCTTAATTAGCACATTCTTTTAGATAATATCACCACCTTCAACACCTCTTTGTTCTTTTGTCTGTAACATTTTTTGGTTATCTCCTCCTATCACTGCTTGCTTGTCCCTACATCACCCCCCCCCACTTCTCCCCCCACCCCCCATCTTAAACCAGCTTATATTTCACCCCTCTCCTATTTTTACTTAGTTCTGTTGTTGAAGGGTCATGAGGACTCGAAACATCAACTTTGTTCTTCTCCGCCGATGCTGCCAGACTTGCTGAGTTTTTCCAGGTATTTCTGTTTTCATTATAATAAATCTAGGCTGGCTCCAGTGCAATGCGGAGGGAGCTCCACCACACTGTCAGAGGTGTTGCTTGCTGGATTAGACATTAGATCTGCAGCCTTGTCTGCTTTCTCATGCTGAGCAGGAGAGTTATGCACAGTGTCTTGGCCAATCATCAACATCACTAAAACGGCAGGTTATCTGGTCATGACTACATTATTGTTTATGGGATCTTGCTGTGCTGAAATTTTCTGCTTAATTTCTTACAGCGGTGCCTATACTTCAAAAATACTCCATTGGCTGTAAAGCATTTTGTACAATTCTGTGGTGTGAAAGATGAAGATGTTTCTTCTACCTTTTATACTTCAAATCAACTGCCAGTAAAAAAAATTGAAGAAATTCTTATTTGTCATGGAATAACCTTGACTCCAAGTGATACATGTATCTAACGCCTTCCTCAGTGACAACACTCACTTCATAAATAATGATATATTAGCTGAGGTATCAGAGAGTGACCAAAGCCTTAATAGAGAGTTAATACTTCAAGTTAAAAAAGACATGGAGATTAAAGTGATCAGAAAAGAAAATAAAGAGCTTAAAAATAATTGCTATTAAAAATAATAATTTATGTGCCATGTAGTTTATTGCTGACAGTAAATCGATGCCAATTGAAAATTAACAATCATAATGAATGTACCATCGAACCAATCTTTAATTAATTCCAATTTGTAATTAAAAGAGAATGCATCAGCTTGTATTTAAAATTATTGGAATGTACAAATAATACTTTGAAGGGTTGAAAAGAGGAACAACATTATGTTACTTTAAGACTCATTGTAGAATATCTTTGTAAGTGATAGTTCAATTTTTGTTCATCAAACCAAGGGATGTTAGAGCCAAGGTATGAATAGTTTTGTTACTTAATGCACCCTATATCAGTTTCAAGTACACTCAGGTTTGGTATAGGATTGGCTACATAAAAGAGCATTGTGAACCATTATTCACTTAATTTACAAACGGTTTTGATGTGAGAAAACAATGCGGATTTGGGATAATTTATACAGAATATATGTAATAGAGAATCAAGAACATTATAAATAAAGAACAAGCCCAACAATAATAGATGATGGAATTAAAATTGCACAATTTAGCCTTCTGTGCACAGCATGTGAACCTGTATCCCATCATTTTCATAATTCACATTACAAATTCAGTAGATATAAAAATGTATGATTTCTCAATAACTCCTCCAGTGTCACAATATGTTCTGTATGTCTTTATTATGGAACTTCAATGACTCAGAGTTTGTAGTGAAATGACGGCACTTAATCTCCTCCTAGCCTTTCTCTCTCCAAGGGAACAATCCCAACCTCTCCAATCTATCCTCATCGCTGAAGTTTCTCATCCCTGGAGCCATTCTTGTAAACCTCTTCTGCACTCTCTCCAATGTGTTCTCATCCTTCCTATAATGTGCCACCCAGAAATGTACACAATACTGCGGCTGAGGTCTAACGAGTGTCTTATATAAATTCAGCATAACCTCTCTGTTCTTGTACTCTATGCCCCTATTAATAAAGCCCATGATACTAAACGCTGTATTAACTGCTGTCTCCACCTGTCTGCCACCTTCAATGATCTGTGCACATATACACCCAGGTCTTTCTGGTCCTGCACCCCCTTCAAAATTTCACCCCTTATTTCATATTTCTTGTCCATATTCTTCCTACCAAAATGCATCACCTCACACTTCTCGTCATTGAACTTCATCTGTCACCTAACTGCCCACTCCACCAACTTGTCTATGTCCTTTTGAAGTTCACACTGTCCTCCTCGCAGTTTACAGCACTCCCAAGCTTCATATCATCTGCAAATGTTGAAACTGTCCCCTGCACATCAAGATCTAGATCATTAATATATATCAGGAAAAGCAAAGGTCCCAATACCAACCCCTTGGGAACTCCACTACAAACCTTCCTCCAGCCCGAAAAATATCCATTGACCATTACCCTCTGTTTCCTATTACTCAGCGAATTTTAATCCACTTTACTTCTGTACCTTTTATCGCATGAACAATAACTTTTCTCACAAGTCGGTTGTGAGGCACTGTATCAAATGTCTTTTGAAAATCCATGTACACGACATCAATGGCATTACCCTCATTGACCTATTACCTCTTCAAAAAACTCCAGCAAGTTAGTTAAACATAATTTCCCCTTTAGAGATCCATGGCTCTTTATCAATCGTTATTTTTCCATGTGACTAGTAATCCTATCCCGAATAATTGTTTCTAGAATCTTGCCCACCACTGAAGTTAAACTGACTGGTCTGTAATTGCTAGGTTTATCCTTACAACATTTTTTGAACAAGGCTGTAATATTTGCAATTCTCCAGCCCCCTGGCACTTCCCCTGAGTCTAGGGAAAACTGAAAAATCAAGGCCAGTGCCCCTGCAATTTCTATTTTTACTTCCTTCAAAATTCTTGGATGCATCTAGTCTGGTCCTAGTGCCTTGTCAACATTAATGCCAACCGTCTACTCAATGCTTCCTCCTTATCAATTTTGAACGCTTTCAAATTTCATCATCTGCAATGGTGGGATTTAAACTCAGGTCCCCAGAACATTACCCTGGGTCTCTGGGATACTAGTCCAGTGACAACACCACTATGCCACCACCTCCCTATGCACCAGCTCCACCCCCCTGCCTGAATTTTTCATGTTTATTTAAACATCTATTAACATGTCAAAAAAAGTTTGCAAAAGCTGTCCTTTTTTCACTTGTAATTAAGATTTTACAGACAGCAAAATAAATGATTAGGTCATGCACATTGGATTAAGGTGGAAACTGAAATATCATAAACACACTTTTAAAAAAAAATGTTAAAAATGACAATTTTTTATCATCATGGAGAAATTTGTTATTCCATAAATATTAATTTAGTTTTTGAGGGCCAGTTGGGCTGTTCAGTGGTAATTATGAACTCAGTACACTGTAATAATCCAATTACACATCATTCAATGAGATGTAATATTTTCAAGAGTTTATACAATAAGATCAGTTCCGTGATTGCTACTTGATTGCAGCCCTGGGTGGAAGGGTTTCAACAGTGCACCCTAAGGAGAAATGTAGAATCACTGATAGCAACTTCTGGATTTCCACAAGTAATTGTGCATGTGCAGTCTCCTGTGGTTGCTGTCAGTTTCAGAAGAGTAATGACACTTTTGCCATCATTAAAAATGGAGTCTAACGTCATGAAAATGTATTTAGCTTAATTGTTAGATGGCTTTCCCAAGTTTTTTTTTTGCCATGTTTACCTCCCCTCCAATTTGTCTTCACTAGATATTTTCATTCTCCTCCACTCTTGCAGATGCTTCATTGCTGGAGCATGGTTCTATGGTCCAAGTTTTCTCCAAAAGACTCGCCCAATTTGTGACAGTTAATTGTGACTGTTGGCAATCCACTCAACTGCCTGGTCTTATTCCTGTCTTCAATCCTCACGGTGGCTGAGTAATGGATATCTGCAAAACTCTCTTCAAAAAAAGCTGTTGAGTGTAGGTTAACTGAAAATTTAAAAACTGAGAGCGATAGATTTTTTTTGTGGCAGTGGTATTAAGGATTATGGAACAATGGTGGGTAAATGGAGTTAAGATACAGATTAACCCTGATCTACCATAGATTGTGGCGTATAAGTTGACATTTGAAGCACACAAAAATCTTTCCAAAAATGGGGATTGACTTATATACTGAGTATAAAAGGTAAACTGCCAATCTGGGTAGTTGGCATCTTGAAATGTGAAAAAAAAAACACATAACACAAGGAATTCATATTAAATGAATGTGGCATGGTTTAGTAAATGACTTAATTGTACAAGGATACCTTCAATCGCAATCAAAACATTTTAAAACCATCAAATTCATTGTCTTTGGCATCCAATGCAAAGAAAACACCAAATTCATTCTGAGTCACTTTGAAAATGGCAACATCAGAAGGATCCCATTTTGGATCAGGTGTGGCACATTTGCTTTCAGAGTTATCCCTCCACAACAAATCATCTTCCTCTTCATCCATTGAATTGAATTATCTACATTTTTTGAATGATCTGTTGACATTTGATGAAACCCACAATTTGATAATGAAACCACACAAAACATAAAGCAGGACAACATGCATATTTCCACTCTTTGTGGAGGTCTTTTTCTCCATCAACCATCCACCCATTCCACCCGAAGTTAACATGATCCTGAGTGGTTTGTTGAGGCGTGCATCCAAATGTCGAACTATGGACGTTAGACTCCCCCTGGTACAACTGCACTGTGCATGGTATTTCTTTGCAGGGATATCCTTGATCTCATCGGTTGCATGGGATCTGAACGTGTCCCATACTAATAAGCTGCATTCTCTCTATAGGCCACCAGGACATCTATCCATAACTTCACACCATCCTCATGCCTCCAGCCATTGTCATGGACATACTCAAAGACTCCTGCAAGGATTGTGATGTTTGGCAATGTTTGGCAAATTTGAAAATTTCCTTAGACTTTAATTTTGTTCCATCAGCCATGCAGGTTAGTACCGCCGAAAATCTTGTCTTCTCATGTCCTGTTGTTTTCACTAGAACTGTTATTGAACCTTTCTACTTCACAGTTAGGTTGCTGGTCATATTGAAATTCTTGGGTGTTTCATCCACATTGCTGATGTGACTTAATGGGTACTCATATTTTTGCCGCTGGTGATGAACCACTGGAAACTGGTAATTTTGGTGTCTTTTGGTAGTCTCTGAGCAAGCTTGGTCTTCTGTTGTAACACTAAACTGTTTGAAATCTTTGCTGGACTCCAGAATTTCATTTGGCCCACTTAATTGCATATTTATATGTATTGCATTTTTGGTGACAATGTAACCATTCAGACAATTTTCAAGAACCCATTCTGATACATTCTTCTCAAGATCAGGCCAGTGGCCGGTCCCTGTTCTGATGGCACATTTGGTCTTGGGCATTTTCTCTGGGTGGATTCCTTCTTCTTCCGATCTCACACCAGTTTTTCACTAACATCGAATTCCCTGGCTGCAACAGTTACTTGATGAGTTGTGACCTTTAGCTTGAAAGCAACTTTGTACTTTGTCCTTTTTGTTGGACGAGCCATTTCTGCTTATCACTCACCATGCCATGTGCAGTCTGTCCTGTGTGGGCATGTCTTTATTCCCCGCACATCTTCTTTGCAACACAGCCTGTATCGCCTGCTTGATTCTATGAGCTGACTTACAGCATAAGCTAAGTAACACATGCATTTCTGGGGTGAAAAATTAAGGCCGACTATAAATGTGAATATAGCAATTCGGAGCTCAAAAGCTGGGTCTACTTGCGCATCGAGTATGTGCAAAAGTATGATATTTGGTGCTAAAGAAATTGGGTCATCTTATTCACTGGGATGATTTATACACTGTGATCTATGGTAAGTGAATGGCAGAACAGGCTCAAGAGACCGAATGATCTTCTTTTGCTCTTGAACCCCTGTTTGGGGTTCAAACCTGCAGCCTTCCTGAACTAAATGGCTTCATCTTTCATTATACAAACCATTAAACAATGGGGTGATTCACTTAACAATTTAATAATTCAGTACCAGATCAAGATAATATGTCCTTAAAATGGTAGAAAGTTAGAATGGTACTCTGAGTGTTTCTATATAGTTTTGGACTAACTGTAATTTTACAAAATAATGAAAATCTTCTTTTTATAAATGCAGTTTTTTTAAAAAAGGTTTACCATTTAGTGGATGATCCTTTTTTCAAGTTGCCTCTTTTTTGTTATTTCTGAGTCTAGATGCTGAAATGTGCCCTATGGATTGATCAAATCTGCAATTCTCCACATGGTAAGACCACAAGCTGAACAGGGAAAAGCTGACAGCTTCCTTCATTGAATAAGGAGGAAAATTACAGTGTAAACTAATTTATAGCAATTTACTTTATGTACTCTGTATTGCTATCAAGTGCTCTCAAGTTGAGTATAGCATTGGCTGCATGAAAGAAAAGCATTGTGAGAAAAAAAGTAATTTTGTATAATTTAATGGTTTATGCCAATTAAATCATTCATTCTCTAATTACATTATAAACCAGCTTTGGCATATACATGGAAGTGAGTCAATTTCAGAAAGTGTGCTTGAAAATAATTTTTTTTAAAGATTGATAATTTAGTTCCATCACATAAATTTGTCATAATTCACCATTTAATTGTAAATAATTTAGTTTAGATACAGATTTATGAATGTATTTAAGATACACTATAGAAATGCATGATCCAAATTCTGCAACTAGATGGCAGTACTTATCACATTGCTTTGACTACAGTGCAATAGCACCTCCTTGTGGATATTTTCATGAAGTGCAGATCAGATGCTTTGAAATACAGCAATGGAATGTTCAAAATTTGATTTTTAGGAAACTGGCCTTTTAACTACATGAAGTTCTGGAAACAACAGCAATTGAAATAGGTAGGACTGCATGAATAACAATGAATTCTGTGATAGCCCAAAATTCATAAATGCACTATAATAACAGTTTCCTAATACGGACATCACAGTGATAAATTAAAAGCAAAAAAAAAAACTAGGGATGCTGGAAATCCAAAACAAAATAAGGATACCTGGAAAAACTCAGCAGGTCTGGCAGCATCTGCAGAGAGGAACACAGTTAACGTTTCAAGTCCGTATGACTATTCAACAGAACTAAGTAAAAATAGAAAAGAGGTGAATATAAGCTGGTGGGGGGTGGGGTGGGGGGGGGGGGGGGTGGCGGTGGGGGTAGAGCTGGATAGAGGGCCAGTGATAGGTGGAGATAGCCAAAAGATGTCATAGACAAAAGGACAAAGAGGTGTTGAAGGTGGTGATATTATCTAAGGAATGTGCTAATTAAGGGTAGAAAGCAGGACAAGCAAGGTACAGATAGCCGTAGTGGGGGTGGGGTGGGGGGAAGGGAAGGGATCGAAATAGGCTAAAAGGTAGAGATAAAACAATGGATGGAAATACATTTAAAAATAATGGAAATAGGTGGGAAAAGAAAAATCTACATAAATTATTGGAAAAAAAGGAGGGGGGGGGGGATTGGAAAGGGGTGGGGATGGAAGAGAGAGTTCATGATCTAAAATTGTTGAACTCAATATTCAGCCTGGAGGCTGTAAAGTGCCTAGTCGGAAGATGAGGTGCTGGTCCTCCAGTTTGCTTTGAACTTCACTGGAACAATGCAGCAGGCCAAGGATGGACATGTGGGCAAGAAAGCAGGGTGGAGTGTTGAAATGGCAAGCGACAGGGAGGTCTGGGTCATGCTTGCGGACAGACTGAAGGTGTTTTGCAAAGCGGTCACCCAGTTTGCGTTTGGTCTCTCCAATGTAGAGGAAACCGCATTGGGAGCAACGAATGGCGTAGACTAAATTGAGGGAAGTGCAAGTGAAACGCTGCTTCACTTGAATGGAGTGTTTGGGCCCTTGGACGGTGAGGAGAGGCGAAGTAAAGGGGCAGGTATTGCACCTTCTGTGGTTGCATGGGAAGGTGCCGTGGGAGGGGGTTGAGGCGTAGGGGATGATAGAGGAGTGGATCAGGGTGTCCCAGAGGGAATGATCCCTGCAGAATGCTGCCGGTGGGGGTGAAAGGAAGATGTGTTTGGTGGTGGCATCATGCTGGAGTTGGTGGAAATGGCGGAGGATGATCCTTTGAATGCGGAGACTGGTGGAGTGATAAGTGAGGACAAGGGGGACCCTATCATGGTTCTGGGAGGGAGAGGAAGGTGTGAGGGCGGATGCGCGGGAGATGGGCCAGACACGGTTGAGGGCCCTGTCAATCACCGTTGGTGGAAAACCTTGGTTAAGGAAGAAGGAAGACATGTCAGAGGAACTGTTTTTGAAAGTTGATTGGTTTCTCTTTTGGCTTTTCCCATGTTACATGAGGTCGCCACAATGCTGGTTAATTACCTTCATGTCAACCATAATTTTTGGATATAACGGGTGGTTGTACAGCAGGATGCCCTTCCTGCTGCGAACAGATGCTCCTCCGCTGCCATTTATCTGGACTGGGGGCCTGCACCGATACACACTGGCTTGCGTACACCAATAGTTGGGTTCTTTAATACACAAATCACAGTAACTGATTTAATCTATTTGCTGGGCTTGTATCACCTTCAGCATGGAGATCATCAAATGTCAATGCTATAATTTGCACCAGACATCGATATCTGCTAGATCAACCACTGCAGCAAAAGGTATGGTCCAAAAGTATAAAATGAACTCCATGAATTTTATAGTATATAACAGTCAGCAGATATTCTGGAGTGATTACAACAATGATGGCTACAAAACTTTGAGTTTTGTGCTAATTGTTTGATAGCATAATCTGAGCTCTAACATGAGAGCATCACATTGTCATCATTCTCAGTTGTTTCTTATTTTTTGTATAGGATTCAAGTGTAATTTATAATTGTATATTTTATGTAGCTTGTATAATGCCTGTCATTTATGTATCATTTATTAATTTTATATATAATACACATTTCATGATATATAGTGAGGTTGCTTCTGCTCAGTAATGTTTGTGGCACTGCACCTCTGCAGCAGAATAGGCAAGTGATGCCTCAGTGCAATAGTCATCGAATTTTAGTTCTGCTTTCGCAGCTTTTGTGAAGTATTTCTGCAGTACACTGCCTCATTAGTGATTAGTCAATTAAGTGTGTGCATGCTAACCTGTCCCAAGTACAATTTCATACTTTTTGCAGTGCAGCCCTCAATTCATTGAGTGCCTATTGGGATGTTTGCTAGCTGTTCATTAAAGAATGCAACCATTTAAAGGAGCATTACTGTATTATTGGTAGTTACATTCTGACTGCTGCTTTTTGCTTCAACTTTTGAACTTTGAGCTCACTATCTGATGTTGCTTCTTGCTGCTCCTTTGCTTCACTTCAGAATTCATATGAAACATGCTACGAAAAGCAGCACTACCTGTTGCCACCTCTGCAGTTGCAAGCGGTGCCAGCCATTTCATTTGGCTTGCTGCTGACTGTCCAGTTTGGAGCAGAAAGAAGAGGGTGTAATATCCTCTGGAACTACCTTATCCAACTCAGGCACAATTATCTGAGCATGTCAGAAGAGATCCACCTTGACAGCCAAGCCTTCAACAAGGAAGTAGCTACTAGATTTGCTGTATATTGGATGCTGACCTGAAGACTGCATCCAGCACTACTTGTCGCTGTGAAAATGCTGTTGTAGTAACCATTTTTTACCACTGGCTCATTTCAAGCTACTATTGTTGTAATTTTCCAGATAAGTTATTTGCGCATATACTGCTGCTTCAAGCAGGTTACTCCAGCCTTTTTTGTCAGAAGTACCACATTTGTCAGTTTCCCAATGAAAAGGAAGAGGCAACTGGTCGGAACCTGAATTTCGATCCAGTGGATGGACTTCACAGAGTAGAGCATATCACTTATAGCACCCAAGTTCCTTTAGATTACCAAAGAACAAATCTATGCTATATAATAATCATAAATAATTTAATCCCATCAATGTCCAAGGCATGGTACCTGGAGGAGGAGGAGGAGGTCGTCTTTTGAGGAAGCAGGAAAACTGCACAGATGACTAATGTCTAATGACAGCAGTTCCCAAATCAACGCTAAAAAGAAAAGCATAGTAAGGCTTATTCTTCCATCCTAATATTTATAGCATATGTTGGAATATTGATGTGGCAGCTCCAAAGTTGGATGAATTAGGTGACGTCAATAGAATCGCAAAGATTATTTCCATCCACTTTGTTCTGCAGCATTTCGCCATTACAACAGGGCAACTCATGTGCCAGGAGGTAAGACTGCACCAATTCTTGCTGTGCAGGAAGAACAGCAGGAGGAGGCAGAGGGAGTAGTGGGCCTTACTAATGCAAGACCAGAAACACCAATAGAATAAGAACTGACTGGCCAAACTTCTAATTAAATGCGGTTCTCAAGCCTCTATAAGAGAAATCCTATTACATCTTTATACTTCACTCACCCATACTAACATGATGGGTATTGTGTGAAGTTCTGGTCTCCATGCTGCAACAAGATATTGAAGTACCAGCAAAAATACAAAGAAGATTTACAAGGATGTTAGTTAAATTGGGTAGGTGGCCCCATCAGGAAAGATTGAGAAGACTGGATCTGCAGGGTATGATGAGAAGAGTTAGAACTCATAAAGTGTAGATTATAATTGACCATGAGAGTTGGCAAAAAGAAGAGAGAAAGAAGGTGCAGAGGCCAGTGTGAAGCGGATGACCTGGAAGAAAGGCCAGAAGGATTGGAGCACTGCAAGGAGATTGAAGAAAATTAAAATCAGAAAGGCAGCCCTAAAAGGGGGAACATTGAAAAAAAGAAGCTAGAAATACCTAAACCATTTGTAAAAAAAAAAGTTTATAGAAAATACTTTCTTGGAAACAGCAACATGAGGGTAAAAGCCCAAACAATAACTCTGGGAAATACCTACACAGCGCCAGCAAGTGGCAAGTAACTGCAAATGTATCATGACAGGTATGAAATGTTTATATCTTTAAAAGTAATTTTTTCATTACAACTGTTTACAAAACAATATCTAATGCCAATCTTGACATAAAAAGTATGACTTAATTGTGACAAGAAGTAAGGTTTTGTGGGCATGGTGCAAACCCGCATAAGATTTATAATGCAATAGAGGTTCGTGGATTGCAGTATATTTAGAATACATATCCCATATTGGCTGGTAATCCATTGCTGTAAATAAAGAATTTATAATGCTATAGCATAAATCATGTGATTCTATACATATTCAGGTCCTGTATCTCCACCATCTTTATCTCCCTTTGACCTAGGTCATCCAGCTTTTATCACATTATGTGTGCTTGTTGAATAACCATAAGTAAAGCAAAATAAGCTAACTTTGAAGAGAATGAATTATACATATAGCTAGTAGCTGGCAATAAGATAAAGCAATAACTCAGTCTCTGAGTTCTGTTAATGATCATAAGGACCCACAAATGAAATATTGCCCTGTAACTCACTGCCTGTCATTTCTTATTCTGTATGTACAATATAAGAACAATTATCGCTGAGTGATGAGGCTGAAAAATGAGAGACTTCAGCCAACTCCATTCAGCCGTAGCGGTTCCCAATAATTGCCTCAGTAACTTAGCCAAGTCCTTTGTCCAGAGCTAGAGAGAGCTCTGGGGATATGATAATAAGCTAAGGAAGCTTCTAACTACATGTTTATTTCAGAATGCAGGATGGATGTTATGCTGGTTTAGTACACCATCCTTTCATTTCTGGGAACAAAGCAGTCCATTCGATCAGCACCGCATCCACCAACTTAAACATTCACTCCCTCCAACACCAACGCACAGTAGCAGCAATGTGTACCATCTACAAACTGTGCTGCAGAAACTCACCAAGGCTTCTTCAACAGCACCATACAAACCTAGAGCCTCTGCCACCAAGAAGAACAAGGGCAGCAGGTGCATGGGAACACCACCACCTGAAAGTTCCCCTCCAAGCCACACACCACCGTGAGCTGGAACTATATCACCATTCCTTCACTCTCACTGGATCAAAGTCCTGGAACTTGCTCCCTAGCAGCACTGTCGATGTATCTTGTCCAGATGGACTAAAGCACTTTAAGAGATGGACTCACCACCACCTCCTCAAGGTTAACTAGAGATGAACAGCAAATGAACAGTGAATGAAAAATAATGAGTTCCAATAACACTCAGACTTGTGGGATTAAATTGTCCATCTTGCTGGCTGGAAGAATGCTACATAAACTGCATTACAAAAATCACAAATGGGCACAATGAAGATTACTAGCAGATCAAAACAAATCAGTATTAAATTAGAAGCTTCACAAAGTGACGGCATTTTCTGTTATAATTTAATCTTTTCTCTGAATGAGGGTGACACTGGCAAGGCTGCATTTATTATCCATCCCCTGTGAAGATTGTGGTGTGCCTGGAATCGCAGCCATCTTTGTGGTGATTGTGTTCCCACAATGGTGGAGGTGATAGCATAGTGGCATTGCCACTGGACCAGAGATCCAGGGTAATGCTCTGGGGACCCAGGTTTGAATCCTGCCACGGCAGATGGTGGAATTTGAATTCAATAAAAATCTGGAATTAAAATTCTAATGATGACTGTGAAGCCATTGTTGTAAAGATTCATCTGGTTCACTAATGCCCTTTAGGGGAGGAAATCTGCTGGCCTACATGTGACTCCAGATCCACAGCAATATGGTTGACCCTTAAATTAGGGATGGGCAGTAAATGCTGGCCTAGCCAGTAACACCCACATCTAATGAATAAAAAAAAATACTGACCAGCACTGATGAAGGAATGATGAATAAAGTTAGCATGATGTGTGACTTGAAGCTGATGGTGTTCACGCAGTAATGCTTGTCTTGCCATTCTCGGTGATAGAGGCTATGAAAAAGGAAGAGCTATTGAAACAAATTTTGGAATAGTTGCTCGGTGGCACAGAATTTGAGTATTGCTGAAAAAAGACATGCTGTCGAAGCTTTTCATCTTGCACTCATCAGGAGTGCCAAATTTCAAAGTGAGCAATAATTTATGTTGCTTGAGAAAAGGTTGCTCATTGGTCAACTCTGGTTGGTTGAGGCCTTGCCAAAGTCGTTATTGAAGGTGGTTGAAGCTGAAGCTGAAAATGGTTGCTAAAATAATGCTTTGTTGAGGAACTCCAGGAATGATATTTTGGGGCTACGATGACTAGCCTCCAACAACCATGACAATCTTCTTTTGTGTCAGATATCACTAAAGCCACTGGCAGGTTTTCCTTTAGACACAGTTTTGCTGGCACTCAGTCAAATGCTGCCTCATTCGGGGTAGCTACCCTCGCCTCCCCTCTGACCTTTAGCTCATGCATCCATATCTGGATCAAGGCTATGATAATACTTGATGTAGAAGTAACATATGGTCTTCTGGAGCTGAATTTAAGACATGGCGTTCGGGCAAACAGAAGATGCTTTATTCTGATTTGCTTATTGTATTTTTGACCTGATATATTGGTCTCATCTACATATTTAAAGAAGTATCCCAATTCCAGGCAAACGGCCTTGTCACCTCCTCACAAAAGCAGGTTAAAATTGCAGACGGAAGCTGGTAGGCTATTCTCCTGGCCAATTTTAACTGCCCACTTGCTTTGTTTCCACCAGGTAGGCAGAGTTAAAATTATCCCTTTAGTCTGTTGGTTTATTTCACATACACAAACGAGACTTTACTCCCACTTAGATGAGTCCTATTAAGTATTTGATCAAATATGCCTACACCTACCTCTTTTAAAAAAAAATCAATCCCATTCTGAAGCAAATATTTATCTTATCATGTCTGAGCAGGTGTTACACTACACACAAGACCAGAGAATTTTTTTTTTTTATGCTGGCCTTTCCTGTTCTTATTCCTGTCAATGGGAGACTGTATTCCTAATGTTACGATTACAATATTCTTTGCTACTGTAGTTTGATCCAGTCACGCTTTGCAGCTGTTGAATTTATTTGGAGTTATTATTGAATAACTTTCCAACAAAATATCATTCTTCAAAGGTTCTTTTAACTCACCCACCCACCCAGTTTCAACTATTTCAACCTTTATGTTTCTTCAACAATAAAAAGAGCCCCTTCACAGATCCCTGGTCTTAAAACAGTTTCTATGAAGTTATAGAAGGTTGAGATTTGTTCAAAATACAAATTTTGTCTTTTCAACTGTAATTCTGCTTTGCTTTCATTTGACAACATAATTATTCAAAGTCTGTGCTTGCAGTTCACTTCAAAAAAGCCATGTTAATTATGGTTTCATTTACATCTCCTTGAATCCACAAGTGTATTGAATTACAAGTGAAATAAACAATAATTACAAAGAGCATAATTTCTAAGACATAGTTGCACGGTATATTTTGTTGATGTTGACCTTTGTGATTCCAGCTGATACAATGAGCGACACAAAAATCCTGGATATCACTCTTTTTTATTCCAAACATAGCAGACGTCATGACCAGTTATGAGATAGAATGCATTTCATTATGGGTGGGGTGGTATGGTGCAGTAGGAAATTGTTCCCTGCTCTTTCTTGTTCTTTTATTGGTCTCTGACCATTTTCTTTTTCTCAATTACTTTTCCCGGCCTTTCATTTTTGCATTTTTCTCACATCAATTTCCTCCATGTATCTGCTTAATAATCACATTGATGTCTTCATTCACAGGTGACATGCTTCCATTTTGTTGCCCCGCCATTTTCAGTGAGAAAGGCAGAACTACACGTAGGATCTTAAAGTTTAATTCTCTTTTCATTGGTTATGTATGCTAGGAATTTACCATCTCCCAATAGCAACCTTTTATTTTCCTGGGCATGGAAGAGAAAAAAACTAGTAAAGTCACTCAGTGGATCTTGTATGGATTATGACCAGGCTCATAGTTATCATGCATAGTCAAGATACCTGCAATTGATTTATTTGAAGATATTTTTATTGTTTTCTGCCGCTGCCTTATCTGTACATTCTTCCTGGAGCAAGTACCCCGGCCTTTGTAAATGCAACTATATAATCAGCTATTTTGGAAGTCCATTAAAAGAATGACTCAGGAATGACTCTTCCTCCAAATTTCTTTTGCATCTCTCCAAGGCTGAGACTAGGAGTACGCCACTTATGGAAGTTTTGGCACTTATGGCAATGAATGTGCCATTATACTATGGACATTTTATTTTATAATGCTTGTAATATGCTTTGAATGGAAATGCATAACATGTACATCATGGTGGGAAGCTCAGGCTTAGTGATTTCAATGGAAAGAAAAATAGGCGTGGTTTATAATAGGCACTAAGTTCAATTTCACATCACCACCCAAATGACTGCATAAGGGGCTATTAGTCCCAACATATGTAGTAATAAAACATCCAAAGACAAAGCTACAATATGTGTCTGTGCCATTGAATATGCTGTTATCACTTAACTTGTGATTTTGACCTGACTATTGGAACACTGAGTGGTTCTATGAAAGCATTCCAGTTACAGCGGTCATGATTTCAGTGGTGATTCATAAAAGAGGATGTACAAAGTGATTCAAGAACCAGGGTAGCCTGCTTGGCTTCATCCGTCAAGATACAGCCAACCATATCTGTAAGCACTGGCAATGATGAGCTCAGGGTCAGCAGAGAGGTAGATGCAAGGCTGTTAAAGCACCTGCAGCTACCATCCAACATAAGTCTGGCATAGTCAATAACAATATTGATGAGCTGCTGCCCTTCAGCCTGCCTCTGCTTCTTCCAAGTTGGAATGCTGAACTGTAGGGTTGGTACCACTGAGTGGCAGAGAGGGCTGCCTTTCTCACAACCAGACCTTGCAGCACCATCTTCCTCCTAGAAACTATCAAATAAGGGTCAGATGCTGGGCTTCCTCAACACTTGGCACCAGATTCATGCCTATCTTTCTCTTAATTTTTTCCTGTGAGGCCTTCAGCTTTCTTGGAGGATACCAATAGGTTGCAATTTGAACTTTCTTTATCCAATCGGCATCGGAGAATCCCCTTCATTGACTTTTGATTGGCACCATTACTTCTGAAATATCCCAAGGATCTATCCTAGGACTCTTTTTATTCCTCTCTACATGTCACCCCTCAGCATCATCATCCAAACGCAGGGCATTAAGTTCCACACATACGTTAATGACACCCAGCTGTCCCCTCACCACCACCTCTCTTGATCTTACCAGTGCCTCTGTCCTCAGCCTGTTTGTCTGACACCCAGTCATGAACAAATTACAAGTTCCTCCAAATAAGCAGCGCAGAGTCCAAAGCCATTATCTTCGTTGTAAGATGTTGTGTGTTTGGTTGGTTGCATGGAGAGATTCTGAGTCTTATATAGTTTAACAGTAAGTGTTTATTAACTACAAGTAACTATATATGTAAAAACAGTTAGAAGTGTTCTCCATGCTTGCTTCTATGCACATCTCTGACCAGTATAGGACTACCCGCTGGACTTAGGTCATGTGTCCTTTCATCACACTGTGGGTGGTACTGTACCCAGCCCCATGTTAACCCTTTCTATGCCAGACCCTTATACTACAGTCTTCAGCCCCCAACATTGCAAACTCCATTCCCTCACTATCAATTCCATTCCTCTCCTGGGAAAACCAGACTCTGCATAGCATGCTGCCTTTGGCAGGGAAGTTGCTCAATGTCAGAAAGATATGCTGATATTTCAAGTGAGATTTTTTATCAAAATTTTGAAAATAGGAGAGCTGTAATGCCCCTAATGTTAATTTAATCAAGAGACATGTACTCTATTTTCACAGTCAATGCCAGAATGGAACTGCTTTTTCATTGACTGCACCATTTTCTCAGGCACCTTATTTTTGTTTTAAATCTGTGTGAAGTTTCTTCTTCAGTTCTATGCCCAAGGCTGGTGGGAGGGGGTGGGGGGCGGGGTGGATTGAACTCTCAACTGTTGGTGGAAGAACCATGTGCTAGACCTAGCCAACTAAGCTAGCTGCCCCCTGTGCAAAGTCCAGTGCTCATCAAAATGGTAGTGTTAGGAAACATTCTGCTATCTAATCATATCAGAAAGCACCAGTAAGATTGACAACAAAAACAAAAATACCTGGAAAAACTCAGCATGTCTGACAGCATCCGCAGAGAGGGATACAGTTAACGTTTCGAGTCCGAATGACTTGTTTTTATCTTGGTAAAATTGAGAAATTACTTTGACCAGGTGATTAGCTGACCATCATTTTCCAATCCTCCCTGGATACAAATGTGATGCTGGAGGATTGGGGACTACTAATGTTGTACCTTTGTTTAAAAAGAGAGTGAGGGATAGACCAAATAATTACAGGCCAGTCAGTCTAACCTCAGTAGTGGGCAAATTATTAGAATCAATTCTGAGAGGCTGGATAACCTGTCACTTAAAAAAGCACAGAGTAATCAAGGATAGCATGGATTTGTTAAGGGAAGATTGTGTCCTACTAACTTGATTGAATTTTTTGAGGAAGTAACAAAGAGGATTGATGAGGGTAGTGTAGTTGATGTGGTCTACATGGATTTTAGCAAGGCTTTTGACAAGGTCCCACATGGCAGATTGGTTAAAAAAATTAAAGCCCATGGGATCCAGGGAAATGTAGAAAGCTGAACACAAAATTGGTTCCATGACAGAAAACAAAAAGTAATTATTAATGGATGTTTTTGGGACTAGAAGGCTGTTTCCATTGACGTTCCACAAGGTTCAGTACTAGGTCCCCTGATTTTTGTGGTATATATTAAAGATTTGGATGTAACTGTAGGGGGCATGATCAAGAAGTTTGCAGGCAACAGAATAATTGGTTATGTGGTTGATAGTTAGGACGCTAGATGTAGATTGTAGGAAGATATCGATGGACTGGTCAGGTGGGCAGAAAAGTGGAAAATGGAATTCAACCTGGAGAAGTGTGAGGTGATGCATTTGGAGAGGTCAAACAAGGCAAAGGAATTAATGGGCAAATACTGAAAGGTGTAGAGGAAACAATGGACCTTGGAGTGAATGCCCACAGATCCCTGAAGGTAGCTGCACAGGTCGATAAGGTGGTTGAGAAGGCATATGGAACCCTTTCCTTTATTAGACAAGATACCAGAATGTAAAAGCAAGGAGGTTATTCTGGAACTGTATAAATCATTAGTTAAGCCACAACTGGAGCACTGTGTGCAGTTCTGGTCATCTCATTACAGAAAGGATGTAATTACACTAGAGACGGTGCAGTGGAGATTTACGAGGATATCGCCAATACTGAAAAAAATACAGCTATGAGGAAAGGTTTGATAGGCTGGGCTTGTTCTCCTTGGAAAAGTGGAGGCTGAGGGGAGATTTGGTTACGATGTACAAAATTGTGACAGACCTGGATAGAATGGATGGGTAGGGCCTCTTTACCTTAGCAGAGAGGTCAGTGGCTAGGGGGCATAGATTTAAATTGCTTGATGGAAAGATTAGAGGGGGATGAAATAAACGTTTTCACCCAGAGGGTAGTAGGGATCCGGAACTCATTGCCTGAAAGGGTGGTAGAGGCAGAAACCCTCAACTCATTTAAACTCATTCACCTTAAGTGCTGTAAACTGCAGGGCTACGGACCAAATGCTGGGAAGAGGGATTAGGCTGGGTGGCTCCTTTTTTGGCTGGTGCAATCACAATGGGCCAAGTGGCTTCTTTCTGTGCCGTAAATTTTCTATGATTCTATGATTCTTTCCACTTATTATTTGTGGTTGAAACTGCCCTAACCCATTTTGCAATGAACTTCTACAGTCTGAACACAGTTCAAGCACTGAGTTTATTGGTTTGTGCTGCATATGAACCTGGAAGGGAAAAGCAAAGGTCTAGCACAGGTACTACAGGAACTAATCCTCCTCCATATTTGCGGAGGAATGAAATGTTTTCTTCTGTTGAAGTGTAATTGAATGGTTCAGCCACAGTGTGGGGCAATGCAAACATGAGGTAAAAAGTAAAGTACTGCTGCAGCAATTGCTTGGCTAACACACTCATGGTTATTTTCACATCACAGTGGAGATTACATGCAAATAACTCCTTCTTCGCTATTTTAATACCAGTCATGGTAATCAGTAATGCACAGTGTGAGGATTTTAATAAGCTTAGCCTTATCATTTAAGGGAGCCAAAAGATAAGCCTGCCTCGTATTTCTTCAAATAAAATGTCTCACTTGCTGGAATTGTGATTATAGCAATTTGGAACCAGATTTTAGCATAATCCAGAAGTACAAGTTCTGAACAGACCTGCTGTTAACTTTTACCTCACTGCTTGCAAATTTCAAATGTTCTTTTTTAGTTATCACCTGAATGTAGTGACTCACACTGGACTGTGAATGTAATAGTAAGGTAGCGAATCCAACTTCACAGGTGAAATTGGTCTTCAGTGCAAGCACAGGATGGACAATAGTGAATGTATCTGGTTTTCTTTCTCATTGTCTTTAAGGAAGAAGAATTGGACACAGTGTGTAAAATGAACTGATGATTCTCAGTCACATGGGGCTGATTTTCCCTCCAGGCAGGAAACAAAAGTTCGGACTGTTTCTGCATCTGGAATCCAACCCCCCCACCCCCCCAGGGAAACTGTCATTCATTGGGATTTTCACAGGTGTTTGCCCCCTTAATTGACACAAGGCAGGTCCTCTGTCTAATTAATTGTGGTGATGTGTTCTCGAAACTGAAGGGCCAGCCAGAGGCCTTCCAGCTTCAGAGGAGCTGTAATGATGAGAAGTAACTAAGAGGGCACTTCAACATGGAGGCACCCTTTCTCCAGCTGTTTTACATCTTAATTAAAAAATAAATTCAGCAGCCAGGCAACTAAGGTGGGGGGGGGCAAGTCCCTCTACAGGGTGGCCTATGGTTGGTCTTGCACCCAGGTCGGCAGGGAGTGCTTGCAGCGCTGACTCCCTGGTCTGCTGTAGGGCATCTAAACTGGCCCCCAACAATGCAGGAACCTGGAAGCTGATTGAAAAATACCAGTAGCTCTCCTTTAGTTGGCCCCAATCAAGCAGAGAACGAGCTTAATCAGCTAACCACCCTGTGCTAGTGGATAGCCAAGCCGGCTCCCTGACCCTATCCCTGCAAAAGTGGTCCAGAGATGGGACAGAGATGGGGAATTGATATGCTGGCTCTGGGACTAATTTTCAGCTGTCTGCCACCAATCCCAACCCTAGCAGGGGCAGAAAATCCAGTCCACGATTCCCACCATCGCTAAACACCAATTTCATCCACTTCATATTTTAACCTGGTCAGTGAATCTTAGCAAATGATTTAATTGTGAATACTTCAAAACCAGGGTCAATGTTGTTTGACAATCAGGATTGGGAATCTAGCTGGGATTTCCCTCCTGCCTTGCTTCGAGGACATTGAGGCCAAATGTACTACATCCACAGCTACCCGAACTGTAACTCAGCACAGACCTTTGATTGAACCTGTGATTTTTTAAAAAGATGCAAACGGTCATTACAAAAAAGAATGGGTTCGCTGAACTATTACTGAATTATTACTCAAGGCCACATTGGAGTCAAAATTTTGATCAAACCTTGAATTTCTCTAAGAGACTTGCAATAAGAATCCCACGTTCTTGTGTGTGCTGTTTTCAGTTGAAATAAATGGTCAACACCTATATATAAAAGAGGCACTAACAAAAATGTAGTATGAATACATTAAATATTCGTATGTATAATTCACTGATTTGTCTCTCCAGCCTATGATGTTAGTGAGGCCATTTCCACCCCCACTCTTACTCCAATGCAAGAAGGGAAGGGGAATGTTGCCATATTTAAGTTGTTAAATTTAGAATGAGTAAAAATATACCAATCCTTCAGAAAGCAAAGAGGCATTTAGCACTCTACATCCATTTGAGCAACATTTCCACTGGATTAAAATATTAATCTGGTTCTTATTGTGAGCACTTTCAGGAGTGTAAAATACTTTTACCCTGTTTATGAACAGAAAAGGCCATTACATATGACTTCTTGGGTTTCAACCTACTTAATGAATCCTGGTAAATAATTCAACTGTGAGTAGTTTAGTGGGAGTTTCATCTTTTAGTTCTATATATAGACATGGATTCGGGTCCAGAGAGGAATATATCCAAGTTTGTGGATACTGAGCCAAGACACATAGTGCATTCAGAAAACCCTGCCAGAAATTTTGACAATTCAGAAAAGTAGATTTTCGTGAGAATGATGACAGATGATAAAAAGGGTTAAATTACAAGGACAGGCTTCAATGACCAAGCTTGTATTCCCTTCTGTATGAAGGATTAAGAGGTGATCAAACTGAGGTTTGATCACGTAACCGCACGGAGGTTGACGCGGTGGCCAGGATTTTAAATCGTCGTGTGGGGGTGGGCCCGACACGCCAATATGTAAAAGGACACACAATGACATCAGGCATGCGTCCCGATGTGATCGCGCTGTTTCGCGAAATTTTGTTCAGCAGGCACGAGCCGGAGTTGGCTGCACGCCCACCGATAATTGTAAGGCCCATTAAGGCCATTAACGAAGCAATTAATTTCAAGTTTACACTGCCCGTCCAACCTAACGGTTGGCGGGCAGGCAACAAGGCCAAGCAGCCTTTGTGTTTTTTAGGAAACCTCATCCATGAACGGAATGAAGTTTCCTAAAGCATTTACAAATTGAATTAAAACTTTTTATGAAAAATAAAAACATGTCCCATCTCATGTGACACAGTCACATGAGAGGACATGCTTCATTAAATTTTTATGACATGTGTTTATTTTTTCAAAAGCGCTTCAATCTCCCTGAGGCACGGAGCTGCCTCAGGGAGATTGAAGCACTCTTTTGCGCACGTACATACGAAAGACGCCCGGACCCGACCCTCCCTCCTCCCCTCGCCTGCACAGCACTACCACTCTCGTATTATGCTGGGCAGTGCGGAGTCAATCACGGGCCACGGTCAGCTCCAGGACTGCTCCCCGCCTGCTCCCACCGAGACCGCCCAACGCAGGAAAAACTCAGGCCAGTGTGATTGTAGACCAGGGGGCATCACAAGCAGAGTATTAGAGCTGGGAATTTGGTACAAGTGGGAATTTAATGCAGAGAGGGAAGGAGGGGCTGCTTTTCTTGCTTCCAAAACCCATTGTGTTCATGTTACAGGTAACTAGTTAATTTAAGCTATCTATAACTTTAACTAGATCAAATGCTTAAGTTAAAAGACTGAACAATGTAAGCTAATAAATACTTAAGATTAATTAATTAAATAAATGAAACAAAGTTTTACAGGAATGACAGTGCAGGTGCTTTGCCATAACTGCAGCATGTGGGAGTTCATGGAGAGCATTACAATGCTGGACAACCATAGCTGCAGTAAGGATCTGTATCTCAAAGGGCTTCAGTTCAGAATAGTTGCGCTGGAATCAAAGTGCAAACAATGCGGGGCATCGGGGGGAGGAGCGTTACCTGGACACTTTGATCCAGGAAGCAGTCACACATTTTCAGTTAGGAAGTGGTACATGTCTAGTGGTTGTGGTAAAGTGAGGTACCCTGTCCCTTTAAGAGAATACAAGTGTACTGATCATGTAACAGCACTGACGAATCACTGTACAGCATGGACAACTGGGAACAGCACGTCTAGTTCTGGAGATTTCTGAGTGAGCACGCATGATGTGGTGCTCTGCCCTGTGTCTCAATAAATCATCACTGTTTACTTCTACATCAGTTTCTCCCCATTATTGATTGCAAGCAACAACTGAGGAGAACATAGAAAGGCTTGCAGTTAGAGTTCGGTTGGCCAACAAACTCATTTATCCAAGACATAAAAGTGGCCAAGGACAGGAGGGTGTGATTGCAAATCAGACAGGTAATGAGACCCAGATGCAGTGCTGGAAGAAGCTCTAACAGGTAGGGACTAGACTGAGGGTCACACTTCTGGAAGGAGCCTGGGCTGCTCCATGAAATAGCACTTCAATGAGAGACCACCCATTTTTGGAGACCATTTTCTCTTGACAGAATGAATGGTCTTAAATGACAAGTCCCACTGTATGCCCTGAAACACCAAGCTCTGTGGTGGGAGTGAAAACAGAAAGTGCCAGCAAAATTCAGCAGGTCTGGAAGCATCTATAGAGAGAGAAACAGAGTTAATGTTTCAAATGCAATATGACTCTTCTGCGGAACTGCAATGGAAGCACTGATTTATAAAATATATTCCATACTGTTCACATTATAACACATTGCAGCCCTGTACTATCTTGGTCTAACTTTTTTTCGTAAAATACAGACACTTATTTCTAGAGCTAGGGGATCATGAATGAAGCATAAATAAAGACTTGCATTTATATTGTGCTTTTCACAATCTCAGGATATCTCAAAGCACTTTACTGCCAAGTAAATACTTTTGAGGTGTAATCACTGTTGTAATGTTGGAGACACAGCAGCCAAGTTGCACAAAGCAAGATCCCACAATCAACAATAAGATAAAAATCAAGTAATCTGTTTTAGTGATGTTGGTTGGGGGTTAATCTGGAGAACTCCCTTGCTCTTCCTTAAAAAGTGTTGTGGGAATCTCTCCCCTTGCCTGAATGAGTGCAGCTCCAACAACACTCAAGAAGCTTGACACCATCCAGGATAAAGCAGCCGGCTTGATTGGCATCACATTCACAAACTTTCACTCCCTTAACCACTGTTGCACACTAGCAGCAGTGTGTACCATCTACAAGATGCACTGCGACAACTCACCAAGGCTCCTTAGGCAACACCTTCCAAACCCATGACCACTACCATCTAGAAGGACAAGGGCGGCAGACACAAGGAACATCACTACCTGGAAGTTCCCCTCCAGACCACTCGCCATCCTGACTTGGAACTGTATCAACGTTCCTTCACTGTCGCTGGATCAAAATCCTGGAACTCCCTCCCTAACAGCACTGTGGGTGTACCTACAGCACATGGACTGTAGCAATTCAAGAAAGCAGTTCACCACCACCTTCTCAAGGGCAATTAGGGATGGGTAATACATGCTGATCTAGCCAGCGAAAACCTCTTATATCCTTCTGAGAGGGCCTCATTTTAATCTCTCATCAAAAAAGCCCAGTCTGACAGGGCAGCATTGGAGCAGGGTTTAAACTCAAAGCCTCCTGACTCAAAAGCAAGAGTGCCACCACTGAGCCAAGATGGAATAAGACAGGCTCTATTGGAAAGAAGAATTAGTTATTTACATCAAAAAAATGGCTTTCTAACTGAATCCAACTTGTTCTTATTGAGAACTCAGTATCATAAAAATAACAGTGTTGTTAAACCACCATACATGGATCGAGTCCCATACAATTAAGCTAACTGTTTATTTGATCTCTTTATACAGTGTAACAATTTAGTTGGAACTATTAACAATGAAATGTTGTTGAGCAAATCAAAATGGCCATGAATTATATTAGTGTAAACAAATAAATGTGGCTAAGATGTAGTTATATTTAACTTTTCATTCGTGGTTTGGAGTTATGAAAAACTCTAAACATTGGACCTGAGGCCTCATTTCCTAACAGCCAGCGAGCTTTAGAAGGAAAAGGCATGTTGTCAGTGAAGCACCCAGTGGCCCACTCTCATTTCAGCACTGGCCCTTAGGTAAATGAGGAAGGTGGGGAGTGGGCAGTGGTGGGTGAGGGTGGGTTGTTGACCAGGAAAGGGGGCAACTGGGCCAGGAAAGGAAGCAATTAGGACAGGAAATGAGACAATCAGGAAGAGGGCTATCATTATGGGAAGAAGAGTGATGGGGTCAGGGAGAAGCTGAACAAGGGTGGCAGTGGTGGCCAAAGCAGAGGAAGTGGCAGCCATAGAGAAGTTGCTGATGACAATTGGATGGGGGGAGACAAGGGCAGTGGGGTAATATTGGCATTAGTTGGTAGCAACTTGTGATCTTTGAAAGTAGGGTTATGTGTAGCAGTCTTGCAAGGAGACCTAGCTTGAGGCAGTTATGGGCAGGTGGGCATTGTAATGCTCCAATAGGAGCAGCACCCATCTGACCCATGCAATTGCGCGATCCTCCAAGTCAAGAACAAAGCCATGCAAAATCATTCACCCCAAAATCACAATCCTAGTAGTTATCTTAGAATTGCATCCAAGGTTGCCCTTCTGTGCTGATGTTATCCAAGTCTCAGTCAGTGAGAGTGCAGCTCATCTGCCTGATTGCCAGCTTGTGGGAAGATGTTGCCAGAGCACATCTCCTTCCCCCATCCCTCTCGATCCCCATGACAACCTTGACCAATGTCCCATCAGTGTCTTGCAAAGGGGGTTGATTTGGAGATAAAAAGAACATTAAATGCCTTAGCAGGGTGGAGGTCAAAGCCCCTTTTCTGGCCAAGGCTGCACCAATGGGACCAAGTGTGTCTCCACTTGCTTGGTGTGCCAGCTGCCACAACTACACTAGATACACTTTCAGATTTGACACTGGGAGGTTGTTTCCCCTGGCTAGGGAATCTCAGGATAAGGGGCTATTCATTTAGGACTGAGCTTAGAAGAAATCTCTTCACTCAAAGGGTTGTGAATCTTTGAAACCCCAGAGGGTTGTGGATATATCTCTGACTGATATAGATAGATTTTTGGTCTCTCAGGGAATCAAGACATGAGGGGAATGGGGAGGAAAGTGGAGTTGAAGCTGAGGTTCAGCCATGATCATACTGAATGGCTAAGCAGGCTTGAGGGGCCGTATGGTTCTCCTGTTCCTGTTTCCTATGTCCTTCCAGACTGAGGAGTGGCTCAGGGGAGGTCCCACCCCTGACCCCACCTCTTTGTCATTATTTGGTTTGTAAGGGATGGGCAGAGGTTTAGTACATTACTAGGCAAAGAGAAATCTCCTGAAATGGCGGGTGGATGCCATGTGCAATTCTGACTCCATAATGTGTTTAAATTCATTTTGTTTTTTCTTTATAATGGTATAATAAGATTTTGTTGTTCTTTAAGCTGTAGGAAATTGGGCTGAGAGTCAGAAGAGACTATAGGGAAGGTGAATTCTTCTAAATTGTTTTTTTCAAGTTTTCTTGTAGTCCAGAAGGGCAGAAGTGCCTCCTGTCCCCTGAGTGACCTTGCCAGGCCCCTCACCATTTATGTGACTACTACAGATCATTACCGCAGGTCCTGGTGGCGACATTCTACCAACTGGATTTTCACTCTGATGTGCAGCCAGGCACTGATTTCTGCTGATTCAGGTGGGAGATGGAGCCTGAATATGACAATGAAGCCTGGGAGCATTCTCATTGCTTGATCAAGCCCTTTGCATGAAATGATCCCATTCCACAATAAAATCTGTAGTCAGGTAGTTAAGTAAAAAGAGATGCCCAACCAACCAGAAGTGAATGGTCTCCAACTACATTATCTCCAATGTTGTGAGCTCTCCCTCTACCAATGGTGTCAATGGTGGGGTCCTCCTTTGGTGTCAGGGTTTGCAATGCAGCAAGATTGCCCCCTGTTCTTGCATTCTCCCTTCAGCCATATTTGAAACTCTCCTGCTAGAAGAGTGGAAGTGAGTTGGCCTGTGCCTTGTTGATGGGTTTGAAGGATGTGTGAGGCAGATTGGTATAGGTTCCATGCTGAGAGGAAGAATCAGCAGGTATAGGCAAGAAAGGGAGCATTATGCAGATCGTAGAAGGTGTTGAGTGTGCCAGTGCAAGCAGAAGGAGGTATAGTGATGTATTTCACTATGATTGGAGAAAAGACTTGGGAAGTCAGATCTTGGAGGCTTGTTAGTGCAAGGATGTGAAGCAAATCATACCTTGGCATTTCTAGGCATATAGTCCTTAAATTTCTTCCTGCATTGCAGCCAAGGCCTTGGGATCATGCTGCTGGCATTGGCTTACTCATCTGCTTCTCTCCATTGCTGCTGGCTAATTATAAATGGCATCTGTAGCCTATTAGAGAGAAAGAGAACTTCTCCCTGTTCCTCATATAGTCCATGAGCACCTCCAATACCATAACAGAGAATCTGTGGACTCTGGATGATGCCATGCTACCTGATGTCTCAGTTACATGCTGTCTGCTGACCATCTTTGAAAATTGCACCTCTCCTTTAAGGGCTGCAGGCTGCCTTTAAGTGGCAGTGAATCCAGCAATTTCCCAGCTCCACAAACAGTGTGTAGTTTATAAGCATGATTAGCGCTGACACCTCTTTTCTTGCATGCAACTGAGGCTGACCAAGAAAATTGATCAGACCGATCATTGACTTCAGTAAACCATCCACTGCCCACTCAATACATACAAGCTATAAAATTCAACCCTGACAGTTTTGCCTTGGGCTGTCATTTTGTTCGCTGAATGTATATTATGCAGTCCAAGCCTTCAAGCCTTTACAGAGTATTTGATTTCTCAGGATATATCGATTCCAATCAGGCTGCTGAATTGCTAGAATCTTTCTCTTTGGTGTGGTAATTATAGTTTTATGTAATGTGTAGTATACCTTTAAGAAGGATGTTATAAAGGAAGATCACATGATCTCCTGTAACCAATAGAGGAGTAGGGCGGGCTATCTTGGTAGTCAGTAGTCTGTAGTTAGAAGCAGAGGTATGGATATAGGGTTTGATGTGAAAGCACACATGTGTTGCTGTTGAGCACCTTGTAAATAAACAGGCTGTGTTCCACATAAGAAGTGCCTGCTGATCAACTCTATCTAAGGTACCAACTTGGTCACCCTGCAACAAGTGTGCAACTGGGATTCAGAAGTCCCAACAAATTGGCAACAACAATAAAGCGAGGATAAAGTGAAGATAAAGCAAAGACCCAACAAACCTGCAATGAGGACGCAACAAACTGGCAACAAGGAAAATGCGAGGATAAAAGGAAGATACAATGAACTAACATCCAGAGTAAGATCACTCAGCGAAAGAAATAGAGAGAAACGAAATTGAGCGGTAACTCATACAATAAATGTAAGTAGAATTTCCAAATTGTCGAAGTAATACCCTCACAGAGAGCCGCAATTCAGAACAATTGATCCTTTCGACCCAGCCACAGATGATTAGTCCCATTATATTGTTCTATTTCCAAGCGAACGACAAGACAGGAGAAGAGAAGAGGCGGGCAATCCTTTTATCCACATGTCAGAATAAAGCCTACGGCTTAATTCGAAGTTTCATGACACCCAGTGCCCCAGATTCGAAAAATTTTGATGAATTGGTGGACCTCATGAAGGACCATTGCCAGCCAAAGCCCTCGGTAACAATGCAACGTTTCATGTTTAATTCAAGGAACAGTGCCCTGGGGGAGACAGTTGCTTGTTATATGGCAAGTTTGAAACAGTTAAGAGAATATTGCGAGTATATTTTTAAACAATATGCTCAGAGATCATTTAGTGTGCGCTGTGAATGAAGGCACGATTCAGAAGAGATTACTGTCCAAAAAAAGTTTGGATTTTAAGAAGGCGCTAGAGATAGCACTGGCCATGGAAAGTGCAGTAAGGGATTCAAAAGCTATACAGGGAGCGCAAAATAGCGCCGTCCTCCACATTGGGTGGGAAGCCCCAGGCAAAAAGAGCTCGAAAATGCAAGACTCTGCCAAGAAGCGGGAAACAGCCACCTCTAGCAGAAAAATAAAAAGAAATGACTTAGCAGCAAAAACAAGGAATTATTGCAATAGAGGTGGAAACAAGCAGTCTTATAATGATTGGCAGTTTAAAAAAGTTGAATGCTTTTTTTTGTCATAGAATTGGACACATAATGAGACAGTGTAAGGAAAGAATCAGGCAGACTTTCAAACAAAAGAAAAAAACTCAGCGAGATCTACAATGTTGAAGAGCCTGATGCAAGAAATTCAGATATGTTTTTGTTATTTAATTTGAAGGTTGGAAAGACAGATATATATAACAGTCAAAGTAAATGGCAGACCTAATAGAATGGAAGTGGACACAGTCCACTATAGTAAATTGGTGAACACACCTTCAAATACCTGAATTATGGTAAACATAAATTAAATTTGGAAGAAACTGATGCCAAATTAAAAATATACACCGGTGAAGACATCCAAGTCAAAGACATAAGCAGAGTTACTGTCCTTTATGAAAGCCAACCGATAAAACCACCCTTGATGGTGGTATCAGTTGAAGGACAAGCCTTATGGGACAAAATCGGCTAAAGGAGATTAAGTCAGAATGGGCTGAAATTTTCCAGTTGAGAGCAAGTGGGATACCAGACCTACTACAAAAATCCGCTTCAGTCTTCAAGGATGAACTTGGGAAGATCCGGGGCTGCAGGCAAAAATTCATACGTATCCAGAGGCAACCCTGAGATTCATGAAGTTAAGACTAGTACCTTATGCGTTGTGGGAAAAGGTCAACATTGAACTGGGCAGATTAGAGAAACTAAGCATTATAGAACCTGTGCAGGTCTCAGAATGGGCAGTGCCAATAGTCCCCATACTTAAACCTGACCGAAGCTTCCAAATTTGTGGAAACTACAAATTATAAAGTGGCTAAGCTGGACAGACATCCCACACCAAAAATCGAAGATCTGGATGCCAAGCTGGCAGGTGGAACTGCCTCAACAAAGCTTGATGTGAGTCATGCTTATCAACAATTAGAGTTAGAGAAGGCCTCCTGGTAATTTGTCACAATTAATACCCACAAGGGGTGTGCCAATGTACTCGATTGCCTTTCGGCATCTCCTCAGCTTGCGCCATCTTCCAGGGAACAATGGAAAGTTTACTGCAGGGATTGCCCCACATTGTAGTTTATTTAGATGATGTTCTGGTGACAGGACTCAGTGAAACAGAGCATTTGGCGAACTTAGAAGAAGTCTTAAAACATTTCTTGCAGACTGGAGTGCGTCTAAAAAAGGAAAGGTGCATGTTCCAAGTGAGGGAGGTAATCTATTTGGGTTACCGGGTAGATTCACAGGGTGTCCACCTGGTTGAGGAAAAGGTGAGAGCCATAAGAGAGGCACCTGTGCCAAAGAACACCTCCAAATGCAAATCATTCTTGGGAATGATCAATTATTATGGGCGGTTCTTAGCCAATTTGTCTACAGAACTGGCACCCCTGCATTCTCTATTTAAGAAGAACCACCGTTGGTCTTGGGAGGCACCCCAGAAAGAAGCTTTCATTAAGGTGAAACAATTGTTGCACTCATCCAACCTTTCAGTACATTATGACCAGAGGAAAGAATTGATGTTGACATGTGATGCATCCCCCTACTGGGTGGGAGCAGTGCTCTCCCATCACTTGGACAATGACATGGAACGGCCTATAGGATATGTGTCAAGAATGCTCACCACAGTGGAAAAGGGATAATCACAAACAGAAAAGGAAGACATATCAATCATCTTTGGTGTCAAGAAATTTCACCAGTGCGTGCACGGCTGTCATTTCACTATTGTTTCTGACCACAAGCCATTGCTAGGATTGTTCAACGAGGATAAGGCTGTACTACCCAATGCCTCAGCAAAAATACAATGTTGGGCTCTGATCCAGGGAGCATACGAATATACTTTTGTACATAGGCCTAGAAATCAAATTGCAATCGCTGATGCACTTAGTCATTGGGGTTTACAAGAAAATGAAGATGACCCAGCTCCACAGGAACTTGTGTTATTGTTAAATTTCTTAGATTCATCGCCGGTATGTGCTAGACAGATCAGAGACTGCAAAAGTAGGGACCCAGTCCTACCGCAAGTGTGAGAACAAGTGCTTCATGATTGGTTACAAGAGCCTGTGTTTGATGAAATGAAACCATACTTCAACAGAAGACATGAAATAGCCAGCCAGGATGGTATCTTATCGTGGGGAGCACGTAATGGTTCCTCCAAAGGGAAGAAAGCCATTTTTTCCTGAATGAAGACCATAGCACGCTGTTATCTATGGTGGCCTGGGATGGATGGAAAAATAGATACTTTAGCGAAGAACTGTGTACAGCATCAGCAATTACAAAAGTTACCCTCAACAGCTACATTACACACTTTGGAGTGGCCAGGAAGGCTATTGGTACAATTACTCATTGACTATGTGGGACCTTTCATGAGAACAATGTTTCTGCTCATTGTTGATGCCCACTCAGCATGGATGGGCATATAGGAGGCGAAGTCACCAACACCTTCTGCTACAATTGAGAAGCTACGTCAAAGTTTTGCAATTAATGGACTACCAGAAGTGGTCATATAAGGCCGTTCCGTGCCATCATCCATCCGAAGGGAGAGCACTGCTCCCACCCCGTAGGGGGATGCATCACATGTCAACACCAATTCTTTCCTCTAGTCATAATGTACTGATAGGTTGGATGAGTGCAACAATTGTTTCACCTTAATGAAAGCTTCTTTCTGGGGCGCCTCCCAAGACCAACAGTGGTTCTTCTTGAGTAGAGAATACAGTTCTGTAGACAAATTGGGTTAGAACTGCCCATAAAAATTGATAATTTCCAATAATGATTTGAGCTTGGAGGTGTTCTTTGACGTAGGTACCTCTCTTATGGCTCTCACTTTTTTCTCAACCAGGTGGAGACCCTGTGAATCTACCTGGTGACACAAATAGATTACCTCCCTTGCTCGGAACATACACTTTTCCTTTTTAAACACACTCCAGCTTGCAAGAAACGTTTTAAGACTTCTTCTAAGTTCGCCAAATACTCCTTTTCAGTGAGTCCTGTCACCAGAACATCATCTAAATAAACTACAACATTGTATCAGATAATGTCATGGCATTTACCAGTGCTGAGTTTCAACAGTTTATCAGCCTTAATGGTATCACTCATGTAAAAACTTCACCATACCACCCTTCCTCAAATGGACTAGGCGAAATGGTGGTTCAAACGTTCAAGTCAAACATGAAAAAGTTAACTGGGGATTCCTTAGCAACCAAGCTAACATGCTTTCCTTTCCATTATAGGACCACCCCTCACACAACAACAGGCGTCGCACCTGCAGAATTATTGATGAAACAGCGTCTCAGGATGAGATTGAGCTTGATAATGCCAAATTTAGGGGGCAAGGTGGAAAGGAGCCAGGGAAGCCAGAAAACTAGACATGACTGGCATAGTTACGAGAGGAAATTTACTGTGGGAGAGACGGTATATATGAAGAACTTTGGAGAGGGGCCAAAGTAGTTACCGGGTGAAATAAGGCAAGTGACTGGACCTCTATCTTACCATGTGAAGGTGGAAGGCTGAGTCATGTGGAGACATGTGGACCATCTAAGGAAGAGAGAAGCAAATCACCAAGAAATGTTACCACCAGTGTTCACGACCGGGTCAATATCTCCTGTTGAGAGAACTCAGCCTAGTACAGATGTGTCTGAAGTATCTGGTATACCTACAAAAGTTGAGGAAACAGATTTCCAGGTGCCCACCAAAGAACCTGATGTTCAGACAACTCCAGAAAATGAAGTTCCTAACAAAGCATTTGAAGTTGTGGAGCTGAGATGTTCTACATGCCTAAGGAAACGCCTAGAAAGATGGAATTTGTAAATTACTTACCTGTGTAAATAATTTGCTATTTTGAGAAAACTGTAATTGTAAATATAAAATATGTTTCTGAGTAAAGAGGGAGGAATGTGGAAATTATGGTTTTATGTAATGTGTAGTATACGTTTAAGAAGGATGTTATAAAGGAAGATCACATGATCTCTTGTAACTAATAGAGGAGTAGCGTGGGTTACGCCTGTAATCAGTAGTCTGTAGTTAGAAGCAGAAGTATGGATTTAGGGTTTGATGTGAAAAAACACGTGTAGCTGCTGAGTACCTTGTAAGTAAACAGAATGTGTTCCACCTAAGAAGTGTCTGCTGATAAATTCTATCTAAAGTACCAACTCTTGCTGTCACCCCACAACAAGCATGCAACTGGGATTCACAAGTGCCAACATTTGGCTTCCAGCAGTTTCAGCTCAATTATTACTTGAACAAAAATGCCAGAGGACCCACATTGAAAAGCTTTATCCGGCAAATGAAAAGCTTCTGACTATTGCAAAATTGGTTAAATTTATGTTTATTTTGGAAAACAGAAAGGCTGTGTGTTGTATGACGTTGTACGTGGCTACATGTCATTGTAATGTAAAGGTGCTCAACAGAGCAAGAGTTAATGTGGGACTGGAGAATAACACTGCCCAAAGTTTGATGCATAGAATAACATGGTAATAGACTGAGAGAACAGTCTCTAGAAAGAACACTCTGGAAACAACCAGCCTGCATGGAGCTAACAGCACCATGCATGAGAGTAATCTGGGATCTATAAATAGTTAAAGGTTAACAATAAAGGGTTCATGTTTAGATATACAAGTCTCAAAATCTCATCATTGAGATATCTAAAGAACCCACAGTACAACACCATGTGTGCAAATCAAAAAGAAAAAAAAATGACTGAATGTATAAATGTCTTACTTGTTGTAACTTTTTACTTTTGGTGCTATAAACTTCTGAAAGCATATTAAGCTGAGACACCCAGACAGAGGCCCTGAAAATCTGCAGGCTTGGCAACCAGCAACTCTGACAGGATTGTGCCTGCTGATCATTGAGCACTGACCCTGCTGAAGTTTGCAGGGTCAGTGGGAGGGCATCTCATTTACATGAAGCCAATTAGTGTCGGTGTCTTTATGGGCAATCTCATACGTAAGGGGGAGCAGCCAAATTTTAAAAATAAAATGATTTCACTTTTCTTTGGAGGTCCAAATTGATCTCCTCTTATGGACTCTTAACGGGATCCACTTGTATCTACCTTAAACTATGATTTAGCTTTCAGGAATATGCTGGTCTCTTCCTAGTTGGAGAATTGTGAACTCCCAAAATTTGGAAGCCTTAGCCCCTGCTCCAACCTTCATCATTATTGACTTTGTATAAGGTGGGCAGTGGTTCTTTTTTCACAATCCAGCTGGGAACTCCCAGGGACATGGGAAACCCAATGCAACAAGGTCCCTACAATTTTTGCCAAGATATTATTAGAATCCTCAAAGAAATTGAACAAAGAACAAAGAAAAGTACAGCACAGGAACAGGCTCTTCAGCCCTCCAAGCCTACGCCAATCATATTGCCCGTCAACTAAAACATTTTGCACTTCTGGGGTCCGTATCCCTCTATTCCCATCCTATTCATGTATTTGTCAAGCAGCCTCTTAAACACCTTTGCATAAAAAACTTTCCCCGCACATCTCTATAGTTTTCTCTTTTCACCTTAAATCTATGTCCCCTAGTAATTGACCCTTCCACCCTGGGAAAAAGCTTCTGACTATCTACTCTGTCCATGCCACTCATAATTTTGTAAACTTCTATCAAGTCGCCCGTCAATCTCCGTCACTCTAGTGAGAACAATAAATTGAGTGCCATTGTTTCTCACCATTCTAAGTTTTGTTTATTTATCAAAAATGCACAAGTTTGATTTTGAAGCAAACGAAAAGCTTCTGACTATTCCATTGATGTTCTGTTAATAGAAAATGTAAACATTCCAAATATTAACATTGAGACAGAAAGTAAACAAAGTGACTTTCTTCATCTTAATTTGATATACATTTAAATATTGTATACATGATATATATCTTGCACACATATATTTAATTTAAAAAGCCCACTGAATTTTCAAAAGAAACAAAGCTCCCTTAAGGGAATTGAATAGAAGGGGAGGATAGGAGCAAGGAAAGGCTCTTTTCAAGCAAAAGCACACCTCCCACCTGAAAAGAATAAACATAACAAGACTTAAGAGAGAAGAAAAAGAGTGGGAAGGAATCATAAAGAGAAAGAGAGAGTCAGTTTTCAATAGTAAAGCTGACTATCATGATGTAAAAGGAACCTGTCAGAAAATCAAAATACTTTTCCAGCAGCCTGCGTGAAAATTGATGACTGGAACTAGTGGCAGGCAGCCTCTGTACCTGAGCTCACAATGCTCCATGGAAGCCAATTGCTCATCCATTCCTTCAAAATAAATCCAACCTAACTATATGAACTTCTATATTTTTCTTGGAATATTCCTTAGTAAACACATAAAAAATAAAGTTAATGGTAACTCCTTTCGTAATTAAATTATGTTTAAGAATTCATAAAGCAAGATTCTGATTTCAGAAGATATAACATATCATGTGCTAAAACCTATATTAAAAAGTATCTTGGATTAGATAATCAATATGGGCAAATAAGTGGGAGGGGTGAGGAAGTAAGGCAGGCACAGGAACTAACTGGGTGATATATTTCTGGCAATGGCAACTTGTTTGGTTTATATTTGCATGAGACACTGATTAGAAGCGTGTCCTCAAAAGCAAGCAATAGGAATTTTGTTAATGGGCTTTTAGGAATGGGATTAAGTAATCAAATATTGTTTAATCAGGAGATACAGCAAAGGATTGGCGCTTTTTATTTTCTTCAAGTGAGGCCTGTAGCAGAATGGAGCAGCAGTTGCTAAAGAAAGTCTTGTGAAATCAGTAGGAGCCTGAAAGTGAAAAAGATTGTACAATGAGCAGTGATAGCTTGTGACAGCTGCCTAAATAGATGAAGGAAAGCAAGAGAGGGTAGCTGAGAATGCTGATTACCCCTCCTCTTGTGTAAGTACAAAGGACAAGTTCAGCTCTGACCCCATGAAGAGAACAGCTATTAGGTGAAGTGGATTAAGAATACTGTTGCCTTGGAGAAGTGAATGGTACCAGAGAAATGTACAGGCAGAATGCCAACGTGCTGCCATATTCTGAATCTGTGTTTGGCAAGATCTCTGATCCATTGATGGTTATGTAATGGAGGTAAGGAAGTAAGAATGCTGCTGCTAAAAGATGGTACTCAAAACTGAAGAATACAGCGGAGCTCTTTCAGAAATCTACTCAGCCAAATAGTCTTACATTCCTCGATGAGCCATGAGGTGAGGCTGCGGTAACTAGTCATGACTGCTTCATTTTACTCACAAATTAAGTCAAATTTTGGTGATCAGGCCCCTACGTGTGACATTTATTATCTCATTGACATGGAGCTATTAGAAGTTAACTTTTTGTTGTGTGACTTTTTTGGCATTTGCAGGGCTTTCTCTGTGAATGGAACAAGTAAAATTTCCCCTTGCACTGGAAATAAAAGGTTTGCTGAAACCATTAAGCATCAGTTAATTTGATATAAGAGATGAGGGTGTTACAGAATTTTTTTTCATATATTCTTCCTTAATGGTTACAGCATATACTGATTTCTGCAAGCTTCAGAAATATACATTACCACCTGGCAGGCCTAAAGCATTAATATGTGATGGGTGAAGGTGAGCACAATGGTATAAACTGAGGTGTGGGGATTAGGAGGCAGTGGGGGAGGACTGGAGAGCAGAATATATGGCAGGTTTAAGCTGGGGGGAAAGAATGACAGAGGAGAGCCCAGTATTAATGGTGGGAGGAGATGATGTTAGCCAGGTATAGCGGGGGCTAAGGTAAGGGGAATGCAGATTGTAGGCATTGGACCTTCTGTGACCATATTTCTTCCAACTTGTTATGTGCAGACACTTAAAACAAATAAAGCGCATGTAAAATATATATGGCCTAAATCTTCCGTTCAGTCAGGGCTGCCCATCCAACCTTAAGGTTGATGGGCAGGTGAAGAGCCCAGGCGACCTTTGCATTTTTCATGGAACCTCATCCATGGCGGGATGAGGTTTCATGAAGGGTTTATTAATTTACTAAAATGTTTCATGTAAATTCGTAAACATGTCCCAGTTCATGTGACAATGTCATAAGAGGGGACTTGTCAGAATAATTTCATTTTTTAATTTTTCACATTTTTATGACTTTTCTTTACCTCTCTAAGGTAGCTCTGTGCTTCAGGGAGATTTCTGCGTGCAGGCCCCGATTCTTCCTCCTCCCCCCGCCCACAGAGGTAGCGCTGAGGGCCTTCGGGTGCCTATCACGCTGGGCAGACATTAATTGGCCTTCCCACGTAAAATGGCAGCAGGCCCGCCCACACCTGCTTCTGCCCAGCCCTCCCAACAGGGAGAAAATTCTCCCCAAATGTCAGAATTTGGAAGAACAGAATGAGTGTTAGCCAGGTGCCCAGCCTAAAAGCTACAAATGAGCCAATGAGTATGTACGATGTTGGTAATTGTAAACTTTAAGGCTCATTATGTAATATTAACCAGCAACACAACAATGCAGCAGCCAACCATAAGATCAAATCTGTATTCTTCTCTTTGGGGTGAAGTAGCAGCAGAATGGGACTTCCATCTGCCACGCCTACTCGGCCTGACCTATTTCCCCGGATCAAGGATCATGAGCAATGCAGGATAGGCGCCTGGTAGGAGCCATTGCCAAGAGAAAGGCCTCTGCTGCCCCTGCCAATAATGCTGGCAGCCAGATTGCTTTTTCTCAGCCACTCCCAGGATCTTCTTGTGGGGAAACTACGCTGAAATCTTCAAACACTTTAAACCTATAGGGTTTTTAAAAATATAATTGGGTCACCTACTAATTACCCTGTAGAAAAATATTTCTACAAGCAAAGATGAGACAGCAAGTGTCTATAAGCTGATTGCAAAAAATTGGAGAAAATCTCAGATGAAATAGGTCAATTATCTATTGACGTAGGTAGAAAGCAAAACCTGGTATCAATGGGCGGAAGAACAAAACTGAGAAGGGTATATAATAGAGATTGTACTCCTGAAAGAAATATATTTGCAAGAAATATGCTTGTTACCAGTAATGTAAATCTGTTGCAATGATCCTTTGGCCTATTCAATTATATAGAGGAATCCTTCAACAAATGATTATCCTTGTAAAGCAAGACTAACTAAAAATTAAATGCTAATGGTACATATAAAGGAATGAATTCCTTTTTATCCAACAACACATGGCTTCCACACTGTGTCTGCAATTGGCCAGGGTCAACCCACCAAGTGAATAGTGTGAAGAGCTTCTTCAATGAAATTGCCAATCTGGGCAGTGGCACAAATGTGGAACTTTACAAGAGAGTTATGTTTTAAAATGCCTCTTTTTAACCTAAGGTAAAACAGAATGTCCTAGATAGTGATCATGCTAATTCTGCCTGGATACTGGCCCATGTGATCTGTAACCAAAATCTATTGAAAATCAAGTGACAGTTTTCACACCTTGACACAAAGAGGGGCAGCTGGGTTTCTGGATAAAGAGACACACAGACATAGAGACACTGACGTAGGGCTACTGCTGTGAAGAACAGAGGAAAATACTTTGTGTGTTAACCACCAGGCAAGATGCTAGTGAGAACTCATTCTTTGTTTGAAGAGAGAAACTTGTGGAGATTTAAGGAACAAGGATTTGCTGGATCAGGCCATGCTGCTCAGGTCAGTTTGGGGATACTCAGAAGACTGAATGGCATGATGTTCAAAGGATATTGAAAGACTTGACCTGGCATGGCAGGAAGAAGGAAGCCTGCTGAAAATCTGGGAGGAGCTTGGAACTTAATCTTTAAGATTACATGTCTGCTGAAAGCTGGGCATAAAATAAAACTGTGCTATAAAGAATATTTTGGTTGTGTTAGTTAGTTAATGGGAATATATTTTTTCCTTAGTTTTCTGTATTAATTGCCTATTAAGTAATATTTAGTCTCTGTGCTTTTAGTTTATTTGTTGCAGTAAAAGTCTTAAAATGTGAAATATTGTTCCTTGGTCATTTCATTTGATTTCCGTGGAATTAATCTCTTTTTAAAAGTTATCAGGCTCTTCAGGGATTGCAACAGAAAGCCTTGATCAGTTACACTGAAGAGCTCCAGCATGAACACTGAGAGGCTGCTTTTCAAAGCCTGTTTACTCTCTCCCCCCTATCCTGAATAGCAGTGTTACATTTGCTATCTTCTAAACCATGAGGATAATTCCAAGATCTGAGGAACATTTTCAATGACTCCAAACATTACATCTATTATCTCTCCAGTCACCTCTTTCAGAACCCCAGCATGTAAGCCATCAGTCGAGGAGATTTGTCAGCTTTCAGTCTTGTTGGCTTTTCCAGTAATTTTTCTTTATGAATATTAATTATTTAAGTTCCTAATTCCTGTTAGACCCTTGGTATGTCTTTTTGTGTCTTCTATTATATTGTGAAGACAGATACAAGGGGCTGAATTTTCCCAGCCCCAAAGGTGGGGTGGGAGGCAGGGTGTACAGCAAAATTGGAAATGAGTGTGTTGGGTTGTGTGCCTAACACAATCACACCTCTGCGTGACCTTGCCAGGGGTGGGGTGAGAACAGCAGAATCTATGCACCCAGCAGCAGGAATGACAGTTAGGTCCATCATTGGACCAATTGGAGGAGTAGTGTCAGCCACCTTTGACAGCAAATCCTAGAATTGAACTGGAAGGACCTCCCAATGGCAGGCCCAGGGGCCATCAAAGCTTCCTCTCCATTATCCCTGCACAAACTTGCTTAGGTGCAATACCACAGCTGTGCCTTCAAGCCATGCTGTTGAGGAGCTCCGCCTCAGGTCAATGACCTGACAACTCTGACCATAAGGGATCTTTCACCTTTTACAATGCTACAGAGAGCACCTCCATTTTGAGGCACTCTGGCAGTCTCTTGCCTGGCCCAGCAGCGTCTGCCTCTCGTGATGGCACTACCAACTGGATATTGCAGCAAACTTTCTGATCGGGCCTCCCACTTCACTTATCCATCAACCACCCTTAATTGGACAGGGCTCCTGGAAACAGCTCCTTAATAAGCCAGTTCTGTCGAAGGGTCATGAGGACTCGAAACGTCAACTCTTTTCTTCTCCGCCGATGCTGCCAGACCTGCTGAGTTTTTCCAGGTAATTCTGTTTTTGTTTTGGATTTCCAGCATCCGCAGTTTTTTTGTTTTTATCCTTAATAAGCCGCCTCTGGGAAGGAAATCGAGCAATGTCACGCCACAACCACTTCTGGATTCTTGGCCTGGGAATTGAGTCAGATTGCCAATGACATTGGTAAAATCCATCCCAAAATATTTGTTTAACATCACTACTGTTTCCTTTGCCACCTTTATCCTTTCTCCTGGCTTTACCTCTCAGGGATTTACCTTTACTTTTGCTACTCTCTTCCTCTCTTCCTTTTAACATGCTTGTAGAAGCTTTTACAATTTGTTTTTATAGTTCTGGGTAATTTATTCTCATAATCCATTTTTTCACATCAATGTTTTGGTCATCCTTTGCCAATTTATAAAAGTCTCTGAATCCTCAGGCTTACTATTCTTGACAATATTATAAACTTTTAATTCAATACTATCTGTAAGCTCTTTAGTTAGCCACAGATGTTTTTCTTTTCCCAAGGAGGTTTCATTTCTCAATGGAATCTATATACTTTGAGAGGTATGTCTTTAAATGGTTGTTGTTGCTTATCTACGATGATAGTTTTGAAGTTTAAGAGGCGATTTCATTGGAGTTTTCAAAATAAAGGGCGGAATTTTCTGTGCAGCCACATTGGAATGGTTGGGGCTGGTCTCCTAGCCTATCTGCCCGCTCAAGTGATGCAAAGGCATCAAAGTACCACAAAGTTCTCCAGAGCTCCACCACCGCCGGCCCCCTGGCACAGACTGCAAATTCATGAGCACTTTAGTGGACTGCAGAGCAGTTGGACTGCACATGTTGTACAATCTCCTCGCTAAAGCTGGCCATGTAGCAGTCACTGCTGGAGGAGCTCACAGCCCCTTGCAATGTCATCATCCTGATTTGGGGAGTGTCCCCCATGGTTTAAGTTAACAGGGCAGCCATGCAGCGGACTAATCTCTGGCCATCCAAGTGGTGGCCAGCACTCTTCAGGAAGCATTAAGGGGCCTTCACACTTAACCAGGACATGTCCTTAGTACACCCATGCTAACCATGTGTCTCTCTTTCATTCTACAGGAGGAGTACTTCAGGTTCATGGAGCCTGGTGAACTAGCTGTATGCCTGGTGGTCTACAGAGCACAAAGAAGATGAAGGAGAGAGCAACTGAGACTCCTGGATACGCAAAGGCAGGAGCAGCAACCTCAGGAAGAAGGGGCAGCTGGGGCTCCTGTACATGCTGCCCAAGAGCCACAGCGAGTTGTAGCAAGCCGGCGTCGAGTGACACCCAGAATCTATAGACAGGCACCATTCATGCCTGCAGATGACTGAGAAGCAGTGTCACCGAATACTGCGAATGTCTAGGGAACTGGTCGCTCACATCTGCCAGTTACTGCAGGATTTGGTGCCATGGGGACATGAAGGACATCCATTGCCAGTGACCGTGAAAGTGGCCATGGAGCTCAATTTCTGTGCCAATGGCTCCTTTCAGGGCTCCACAGGTGACCCCTGTGGGGTCTCTCAAGCCTCCACCCACAAGTGCATCCATAAGGTCACAGATGCCATCTTTGCGAGGCACACAGCTTTATGCCTGGGACTAGGACAGCCAGGATGCAACTTTGATTCAATTCGCCCAGATCTTGGGTTTCCCACAGGTGCAGTGTGCGATTGACTGCACTCATGTGGAGCTCAGATCTCCATCGCAACACATGGTGGACTACATCAGCCACAAGGGCTTCCATTCGCTGAATGTCCAGCTGGTATGCGACCACCAGAAATGCATCCTGCAGGTGTGCACATGGTTACTAGGGAGTGTGCATGACGCCTACATCCTCAGTCGGTCACAGATCCCTGGAGTCTTCCAGGGTCCACAGAAGCTGCTGCGATGGCTCCTCGGGGACAAGGGCTAGTCACAGAGGTTGTGGCTGATGACACCCAATGCGATTTCCTCAGACTGCAGCAGAACTCCGGTATAATGAGGCTCATGCTGTAGCTGTGAACATGGTGGAGCAGACCATTGGGTGCTGAAGATGAGGTTCTGGTGCCTGGACCAGTCTGGTGAAGCCCTGCAATACAGTCCCCAGTGGGTGTCACACATCATCATCGTATGCTGTGCCCTTTACAACCTGGTGCCGCAACAGGGAGACGAGCTGGCTGAGGAGGAAATGGAGGAGCTACACGTCCCCTCTGATGAGGAAGGCACCGACAGAGATGAGGCTGAGGAGGCCCTCGTAGGCAACAATGACAGAGATAAGGCCCTCACACTGGCTAGATTATGCAGGTGTGCTCAGGGGGCCCTCATTGCTGCTAGATTTGTGGAAGATAATAACAACATGCAGTGAGGAAACACCATGAGATCCTCACATTGTATCTGTGAACCTTTGACTCCAGCCTGGCTTATGGCAGCGTGACCACCCTCTGTGAGAATGCTGCTGTCATGGAGATGTGGTGGGGGCCCTAATAGTCGCTCGATTGCAGGAGGATGATGATATACATAGATCTTCACACAGCCTCTGAGAATGCCTGAATCCTGTCTGGCTGAGGGCAGCTCAATTGCACTGCATGATCAGGGTCATATCGTAGGGCCTCGGAAAAAGCATGAAACCTCATCATGAGGGCTTTTAAATGTTTATCAAATGTTTAAATACAAGTTATGGATATGTCCCAACTCGTGACAGTGTCACATGAGGGGACATGTCAGGGAAATTTTTAAATAATATTTCTGTCAACGTTTTATTCGGAGCTGATCATCCTGAGGCAGCAACTTTGCCTCAGGGGGATCTATGCGCTCTTTCATGTGCATGCGCAAAAGAGCACACTCCCGGTTGAGGGAAACCCCCCCTCATAGCGCTTCCTGGCAGACATCACGCTGGGCAGGTCTTAATTGGCCCGCCCATGTAAAATGGCCACACCCCCGCCCCACCCCCCTAGCCGGGGGTGCCGATTGGAAGGCCGGCCACCGGTGCCCGCTCCTGCACTTACCATCCACCCCCCTCCCCCCACCAATGGGGGGGAAAATGTTTCCTGATGAGTTTGAGGCACACTAGCTGCCGAAAATTTGAGGCTCGTCTTATTTTAACTTCAGGACCTCATTTAAGTTCAGCAAGTGGATTTTCCACCCAATTTAAACCTGAATAGGAAACCCACCTCTTTTATTAGTGACTTACTTAAAGTGAGAGGATATTAGAGATCGAGGGGATGTCCCTGATGATGGTGGGGAGTGGGGAGAGTCCAGATTGTGAAGGGGTGCTCAATGATGGTTGGGGGCAGCGATCGTGATCGGGGGAGGTGTGATCAGATAGTGTTTGGCAGGCTCCGATGGTTATCGAGGGTGAGTATAGCAGACAGATAATTGTGCTGGTGGTGTGGGATGTGGTTTACTGAGTATTTTTTTGGGCCTGGCGAAACAGTCCTTCTCCTCCTGGCCCACAAGCAGTGCTGGAAGGCATTTACCTCATGTTTACCTCTGGGGGCACCTGACTGATGTGAGTTAAAAATTGAATGACAGTTAAAATGGAGGCAGAGAACATAATTATAATAGTTAAATGACCAACCCACCTCCCATGAGTGGACCAGTTCCCCTCCCTCATCGCACCTCCCTTAAAACTGCAAGTTGAAGCTGGCTGGTTTCCTGTTTCAGATTTTTTGAATTTTAACCTCTGACCTGACAAGGTTTTGGGAGTTAGAATTCAATTCAATCAATCTCCAGGTTCATAAATCCACTGGAAATTCACTAAGCAGCAGATCTGAGTGCTTGCATCTCAATACTTCTTTAAATAGTGCTTCTAGTCATTGCAGTCAGTTTGTGAAGCCAATCTCACAAGGTTTTACTCAGGAGGTTATCCACTGGGCAGAATGAAAGCCTGGCCTCTTAAAATCACACTGGAACCCTAATTACATCGCAAGACAATTTGCATTTAGTAATGTGCTTCGTGCTGATTCATATTTAATGAGGCAAGGTGCGGGCATGCAAACCCACCATTACAGCTGGCAGGGAGAGCGCCGCTTTCCCCCTGCCTGCCATCGCACTTAATCCACGGAGGGGAAAATCCTGCCCTATGATGCAGGTTGATGTCACCGCTCCCATTGCAGCCCAAGCAGCAGCCATCTAACATCTGAGAGCTTTTGTGGAAGCTTAGACTGCGGTGCCATGAAGCTCACACTACAGGTTTCACAGCAATCCAGCAATCAGTTCTCCAACAGGTTAATAGAACTGGATGGCAGTATTCATCCTCCCAGCACAGCCAATCCCAGCCAATGGGTTATCCTCTGGGCAGGATGAAAAGCCTGCCCCCTTACAAACGCATCGGAGCCCTAATTAAATCACAGGACAATTTGCATTTAGTAATAAGGCATCTGTTTTCCTGATCCTGCACAAATTGTTTGCGCTTAACGTTAGATCAGAGGTTTGAATTACGGGCTTGTTTTCATTTTTGCTGTCCAAATGCTTTGGAACATAATTGTTTTTTCTGTTTCCAACCGATACCTTTGGCACCTGAATCAGCTCCCAAGTTAAAATGACAGGCTGCGGATATCTGGAAGGAACAGGTGATAAGTCAGTTTGCTGTTTTACGAGCTACCCACACTGTCCCTGCAGGGTCAGCCAGGTTAAAACTGCTTCTGGAGAATTTTGTTTTGATTCTCACTTTCAAGTCACTTATGTATGTTGTAAGCAGCAACTGCCCCAAAACTCATCCCTGAGATACCCCTTTTCATGCTTATTCAGCTCCACTTGCAAACAATCTTCTGCTGTCAAGCAATGTTCCCATCCATTTCAAAAGCATTCCACCTATGCTATCCAACCTTGTAGAACAAGTTTAAGGCCCATTATTAAAACAAATAAATACTGATTACAGAAGGCAGTGTACAGAATCCAATATAATCCATTACTCTTTTTGTTATAGAATTGAAAGAGACATGCAGTAGCACCATTTGCCTTAAGGCAGTGAAACATACCCAGTCACCTTTCCAACCTTTAGTCAATAGTTGCTTGTAGCCCTCTAATGCATTCAATATTTGCTGAACATAGATTGTTGTTTGATCAAAACTCAAAGATAAACAATTTCTCAGTGGAGATATAAGTTATCAATCAACAAAGGTTCAATGTTTCTGGCTTATACACCACAATACAATAATGGATAATGCTTTTAATCATGGGTGTTGGAGCCATGACAACATCACCACACTTTATGTTGGAACTCTTACCGGTATTTGGAATTCTAAAGGAAAGACATTCACAGGTCAGCTGAGCTCTTCTTTTCTCATTTTTCATGGAAGGACTGACAAATAGCAGCAATAGTGATAATCCAACTCAGTCAAAATGGGCTTAAATTTGAGGAAAGACACCTTCTCCAAGGAAAGAGGCTTGAAGACCAAGTTACCTTTGCCTCTCCATGGTGACCTAAGTTCAAGGTGAGGGGCAGGGTGTTTGGGGGGGATGTGAGGAAAAATCTTTTTATCCAGAGGGTGGTGACAGTCTGGAATGCACTGCCTGGGAGGGTGGTGGAGGCGGGTTGCCTCACTTCCTTTAAAAAGTACCTGGATGAGCACCTGGCACGTCATAACATTCAAGGCTATGGGCCAAGTGCTGGTAAATGGGATTAGGTAGGTAGGTCAGGTGTTTCTCATGTGTTCGGTGCAGACTCGATGAGCCAAAGGGCCTCTTTAGTGTGATTCTGGGATTCTGTGTGATTACTGTTGAGGTATGCCTTTAAGAGATAACAGCATTCCATCAGTGGATGGGAAGTGTGTCATGTGACCCAGTCTCAGCTTCTCTTCAGCCTGTGAGCAGCATAGACAGCTCTGCTGCTGATGCCTTCAAGCTTTCTACATTAGAACTGTTTCACTGTGCCTAACCTCCAACAGCTCCAACATTTACATTAAGACCGAGTCCACAGGCTCGTCATGTGACTTGGACTGAGCAGAATCCTGGCCCCCAGCAGTTCTCCGAGTGCCAGTCACCTTGAATGTCCCTTCCTCCGCCTGCTGTGGACTAGAATCTGTGCTGTGCTCACAAGATTGTGACCCTGAGCCTGTTCTAGATCTAAGCCCAACTGAGCTGTATGTCTCTGCGAAACCATGAGTACAACGTGATGTTTTGTACTTTGCTGCCACGCCCTAATCATCGTGGGTGGGCAGCCTATGATTCGCAGCCCCGACTGCTCCAGGTGAGATCTCGCCCCAAACCAAAGAAGCATGCAGGTCAAGCTTGCCCATAAAAAAAGGGAGAGGCCCCATGCTGGTGGGGCATGCCAGAGATCAGGGCCCTCACCCAGTATGAAGAGCCAGCAGTACACCTGGCTAGGGAGGACCAGGACTGTCCCTGTGGTAATGGTGAGACTGGCTGCGCACACACAAGTGAGGACCCTGCACCAGCTGATCATTCAGAGAGCAAAACTGTGAGTACAATGTGATGATTTATACTTTTCTGCCATACACTAATTATCTCGAATCTCCTTCATAGGCACCTGCACCGGACGACACAGGGACACCGAGAGCCAGCCCCTCTCCTGCCCTTTCAACTCCTCAGATGAGGATCCTCAGGACACGACAATGGAAGCCCCATCACAGAGCTCACCCACACCTTCCACCAGCTCAGGGACGCACAGCTCAATTAGACTTAAATCTAGAGCAGGCTCAGGGTCACAGTCTGCTAAGCACAGCAGAGATTCTGTTCAGCAGCAGGTGGAGGCAGGGATATCCGAGGTCACTGGCACACGGAGGCCAAGATTCTGCTCAGCCCGAGTCAGATGATAGCCTGTGGACTTGGTCTTAATGCAGATGTTGCAGCTGCAGCGATAGTCACTGCAATATCAGGCATGGTTGTCAGGTGCATTCGACAGATTGCAACATACGATGGAGGGTCTCTCCAAGTTTAGTCTGAGGTAATCGCACCGACATGCCAGTAGGCAACACTGGTAGGAGGCAGCCACCATGGAGACCTTGGTCCAGGACTTAGGTCCTGCACTGTGCCAGGAGCTGCATTCCATTACTGCAGGCATTGGCAGAATCTGTCAGTGGCTACACGTGAAGGGGCTAGGGTATCTTGATCTCAGTCCAGCTGCCTCTTCTCTTGAGGAGTCAGCAAGGGCCCTTGGGCACTCATAGGGACGAGGACCAGCAACTGGGCACCACAGGAACAACCCAAGTGACTCTGGATGTGTCCACCAATCCCACTCCACCCTGTCTGTGACCCCATCACCTCCAGCTCAATAGGCTGAGAGGGTCCACCTGCTCCACAGCAGGAGACCCAAAGCAGGCTGGGACCTTCCAAGTCTCAGCCCTCTAGAGGACACCCATCAAAGTAAATACAGACAACAGGGCATAGCAGTCAGCAGCTGCCTTCACCTCCACCTCAACTGTGGATGTCAGGGATGCACCAAGACGTAGCAGCAGGATTAGGAGGATCAAATAATACTAGGAGCTCAATGGTGACACAGGTGTTCAGCACATGTACTTTCACATATACACATATACTTTCCAGCAGTATAATAGAATTGTCCCCATTCTACAGCACCTCTTGTGTAGTTGTTTTTTAATTCACTTACGTGGGCATCACTGGTTGGGCCAGCATTTATTGCCCATCCCTAGTTGCCCTTGAGGAGGTGGTGGGAGCTTCTTGAACTGCTGCAGTCCATGTGGTGTAGGTACACCCACAGTACTGTTCGGAGGGAGTTCCAAGATTTTGACCTAGCAACAGTGATAGTGTGTGGCTTGGAGGGGAACTTCCAGGTGGTTGTGTTCCCAAGTATCTGCTGCCCTTGTCCTTCCAGATGGTAGTGGGCTTGGAAGGCACTGCCTAAGGAGCCTCAGTGAGTTTCCGCAGTGCATCTGTAGATTGTACACACTGCTGCCACTGTGTGTCACTGGTGGAGGGAGTGAATGTTTGTAAATGGGGTGCCAGTGATGCGGCAGCATCGGCGGAGAAGAAAAGAGTTGACGTTTCGAGTCCTCATGACCCTTCGACAGAACTCGAAACGTCAACTCTTTTCTTCTCCGCCGATGCTGCCAGACCTGCTGAGTTTTTCCAGGTAATTCTGTTTTTGTTTTGGATTTCCAGCATCCGCAGTTTTTTTGTTTTTATGCCAGTGATGCGGACTGCTTTGTCCTGGATGGTGTGAAGCTTCTTGAGTGTTGTTGGAGCTGCACTCATTCAGGCAAGTGGAGAGTATTCCAACACACTCCTGACTTGTGCTTTGCAGATGATGGACAGGCTTTTGGGAGTCAGGAGGTGAGTTACTCACTGCAGAATCCCCAGCCTCTGACCTACTCTTGTAGCCACAGTACTTACATGACTAGTCCAGTTCAGTTTCTGGTCAATGGTAACCCCCAGGGTGTTGATAGTGGGAGATTCAGCTATGGTAATGCTATTGAAATCAAGGGGTGATGGTTAGATTCTCTCTTGTTGGAGATGGGTCATTGCCTGGCACTTGTGTGGCACAAATTTTACTTACCACTTGTTAGCCCAAGACTAGTTATTGTCCAGGTCTTGCTGGTCATGGACTGCTTCAGTATCTGAGGAGTCATGAATGGTGCTGAACATTGTGCAATCATCAGCAAACTTTTTTAAAAATTCATTCACGGGATGTGCGCTTCACTGGCTGGGCCAGCATTTATTGCCCATCCTTAGTTTCCCTTGAGAAGGTGCTGGTGAGCTGCCTCACCAGACCTTGTGATGGAAGGAAGGTCACTGATGAAGCAGCTGAAGATGGTTTGGCCTAGGACTCTACCCTGAGCAACTCCTGCTGTGATGTCCTGGAGCTGAAATGATTAACCTCTAACAACCCCAACCATCTTCTTTTGTGCTAACTCCAATTAGCAGAGAGTTTTCCCTTGATTCCCATTGACTCCAATTTTGCTAGAGCCACACTCGGTCAAATGCTGCCTTGATGTTAAGAGCAGTCATTCTCACCTCACCTTGGGAGTCAGCTCTTTAGTCCATGTTTGAGCCAAGGCTGTAGTGAGGTCAGGAGCTGAATGGCCCTGGCGGAACCCCAACTGGGCGTCAATGAGCAGGTTATTGATAAGCAAGTGCTGCTTGATAGCATTGTTGATGACCCCTTCCATGACTTTACTGGTGATTCAGAGTAGATTGATGGGGCGGTAATTGACCAGGTTGGATTTGTCCTGCTTTTTGCATATCAGGCCTGGGGAATTCTCCACATAGCTGGGTAGATGCCAGTGTTGTAGCTGTACTGGAACAGCTTGGCTAGGGGTGCAGCAAGTTCTGGAGCACAAGTCTTCAGTAATATTGCTGGAATATTTTCAGGGGCCATAGCCTTTGCAGTATCCAGTGACTTCAACTGTTTCTTGTTATCGAATGGAGTAAATCAAATTGGCTGAAGACTGGCATCTATGATGCTGGACACCTCCGGAGGAGACTGAGATGGATCATCCACTTGGCACTTCTGGCTGAAATTGTAGCAAATGCTTCAGCCCTATCTTTTGCACTGATGCGCTGTGCTCCACCATCATTGAGGATGGGGATATTTGTGGAGCCTCTTCCTCCAGTGAGTTGTTTAATTGTCCACCACCATTCACGACTGGATATGGCAGGACTGCGGAACTTAGATCTGCTCCGTTGGATGTGGGATCGCTTAGCTCTATCTACCACTTGCATGTTTACACCATCTGCAACTTATAAATCAGGAGACATTGTGGAACAAAGTTCAATTGGGATGGGAGGAGGTGGATTAAGCATGAGGATACCATCGTTTTTGATGGTTTCATCTCCACAGCTGGCCACAGCTTCAACATCAAGCATCTCAATATTGGCAACACCAGCTCCTCCATGGGTGTTAAGACTTGCTGGTGCGCCTTTCTGCCACAGTTAGCTGGCGCTGCCTCTGGTTGTGAGCCATCTTGTCTTGAAAGAGAGAAGGAACAATATCGGTGAGTGTTGTGCAATCCATTTTGCTGATGTAAGTGTACTGGTTGAATATCTGGCACTGTGTGCAAACTGGGTGATGTAGGTACTAAGTATCTGAATGTTAGGTATGAGTTCTGATTGATAAGAGATTGTTGATAGGTGAGTGATGAGGATGTGGTGATTAAAGCAGTGCCTGAGGCTAATTGTGCTGTTGGGGAGATATGGCACTTAAAGATGCTTTCACTGACTCCTGCCATTCATGTGAGGTCATTGAACTTCTTGAGGCACTGCATCCAGGTCCATGGATTTTGATTTCTGCGATTAACCTCCCAGCTATTTTCTCCCATTACCTTTTGAGCATGTGTCTGGAGGGTTTCATGTGGACACATTGCTCCTAATTTCCACTTCCTCCACCAAAGCCCCAGTGCAGCCTTCAAAACCCTTGGAGCCAACTCTCTGTCATGTTGTGCCTTTCTTCATTGTTTCCTTGGTAAGATTCGTTTCCTGCAGGACTGCTAACAATCACTTCAGCCACAATGCAGCTCCCTTTTAAGATGTGCAGGCTGGTTTTAAGTTGTGCAAGCAAGTTAAGATTTTGAGCCCCTTGCCGATGCATTAAGCAAATGAACAGTGCAGTTAACACTAGCCGCATACATCAATCATTCAAACATATAGGCTGCATGACGTTGGCATGATGACTGCGTTACATTGAAGCAGTATGAGTTAATTGTGCATTGCAATTCCTGCACCTGTTTTTGAGGCTTTTCAATTTAGTGCCTCATTTTCACCCATTTTAATTTAGCCATACACAAATATGGGAAGGTAAATAGATTTATAAAAATGTTCAAGAATATGAGGGAGTGAATTATGTTGTGACCCATTAAGAGCTCTTTATAGTCTAATACCTCTCAGCAGTATAATTCATGGAGCAGGCCATGTTAGATCAAGGTTCCAATGAATGATAGTGCAGTAAAATCAGTCAGTTCATTAAGTATCAGCAGCACAAAAACAATCATTGCTCAATCAACGTCTGTGACACATTGCAAACTATACTATTAGTAGCTGTTGCTAAACCACATACACAAACCATGCCTAAAAATACTGATTGGTGACCTGTGCTTTCCTTTTATTCAACTATTGTTAAATTATTGGCTATCCCTCGCTAATAGGGATGATTGTCTTCCATGAGTCCAAAGATGGCTGATGAGGCCGATTCAGGATCGGTAGACTTTGTGGCACAAAGGGCATTTGTTGCCATGTGGGACGTCTGGTCGGGTACTATCAGTTCGGGTCATGGTGTGCTGTTTTCGCCGCTTTCCCTTTTCCTCTTCATTTTGTCATCACTGGGTCTCAAAATGCTGGAATCCTTCCCACAGACTCTACCGCCATCTGGTTCAGTCCAAGGCAATGGTCTCCCAGGAGTTAATGTCGATGTTGCATTTCTTCAGTTGGTTCGGAAAGAAAGGCACATGTGCTACATATTTTAGCGTGGAGAAACCATTGCACACTAGCTTCCACACACGTCATAACAGAACAAAACCTTGAGCCAATGGCAAGGAAACCAAGACATTTGGATGTTTTATTCTGCTGCTTCCTTTGTCTGCCTGTTCTGCGGTGAGGACTTGTACAATATGACTGGATTGGGAACAAAGAGAGGCCAACATTTATTCAAAATGATGCCATTTAATGAGTTCCTGTACACTGTCTGCCTCATACCGATTATGGCCTATTTCTTAACTTGCAGATTCCAGTGAAAAAGCAAATTGGGGAATGGAGCATTTTAAGTCTGTACCACCAGCAGACACTGACATTCTAGTGATAAAAACAAAAAAACTGCGGATGCTGGAAATCCAAAACAAAAACAGAATTACCTGGAAAAACTCAGCAGGTCTGGCAGCATCGGCGGAGAAGAAAAGAGTTGACGTTTCGAGTCCTCATGACCCTTCGACAGAACTTCTAGTTCTGTCGAAGTTCTGTCGAAGGGTCATGAGGACTCGAAACGTCAACTCTTTTCTTCTCCGCCGATGCTGCCAGACCTGCTGAGTTTTTCCAGGTAATTCTGTTTTTGTTTTTGACTGACATTCTAGTGATTGTTTCATTTCAAGAGGCGCTACAGGAGGAGGAACCATCCTAAAATTAGCCAAACAATAAAAGTGTGAGAAGAGAAATAAAGCTGTAAACTTCACTTTGGCTGCAGATTTATTTTCTTCACAATTCCAAATACTGCTGACAGCTATAGTTGCCAATTTTGGAAGGGTTGTCATGGTTTTGATACATGTCTTAAAACATTACCCATTACTGTGTTGTGGGATGTATCATATACATTGAATTTTTGTTAAATGATAAAATATACCTTCAGCAAGCAATGAGAAACTGTTTGTCTTTAAGCCTTAATAAAATAAGCTGGATGTAAAAAAACATTTTAAATGCGGTTTAGGGCAATGAGCAATTAATGGCTCAGTTGAAAAAGTGACTGAGGATGTTTTGCTGCCTTAAGGTAAAGGGCGTGACATCCTCTGTTTCTCTGTTGCTTTTATAACAAATGGAGCAATCATTTATATTAATTTCTGTAAACTGTAGTCAATATTTATTTTTGCTTACCCTTGGGCTTAAAATTGTCTAAGAAATACAGTAGGAAATAAGGAACAAGGCATGACAGCAATTATGAAATTTGAATTGTGTTTTTCAGTCACAATCAAGAGGAGGAGAAATTGGGATTTGCCGAGTTTCTTTCATTTATTATATGAATAGTTTTTGGTGGAAGTCGTAACATTTTCCTGTGTGCATCAATGTAAAATAAGAACCAGATCTACATTTTTCAATGGGTTAGCATTCTGTCACTGTCAGTATCAAAACGATGTCAATCTTTCTGGTAGTCTGATTTTGGTAATACTTGACAGGATAAGAGCAGTAGATCTGGTTGAAATTAGTGACTTCATAAAAGGGTATAACAACTTCCTGTGACCTTTATTTGGTTCTAGAGTGAGGTTATGAAACTCTTCTAGAGACTGTAGTAAGAAATGCTAGATTTTGAATAAAAGCCAAAGACTATAATTCTCCTATCTGATCTGTTAATACTGCTTCTGCTTTACTTTTACCACAATTACTTTTTTATTGGTCAGCCTATTTTGGGTCTAATTAGTTTAGCTTCAATTTCTACAATTGATTAAACATAGCAATTGTGAATTTGCACAAAATAATTAAATCAACTATTAAGGAACATACTTTTGTAGTGGTATTGTCGCTAGACTATCCAACCATAGCATTGAATTTGAATTCATTAAAAATCTGCAATTAAAAGCCTGGTGAAAACCATGAAACCATTGTCAATTGTTGTAAAAACCCATCTGGTTCACTAATGTCCTTTAGGGAAGGAAATCTGCTGTCCTTACCTGGTCCGGCCTACATGTGACTCCAGACCCACAACAATGTGGTTGACTTTTAAAAATGCCTTCTGAACAAGGGCAATTAGAGATAAAGAATAAATATTGGCCAAGCCAGCTATGCTCACATTCCATGAATAAAAAAAAATATTTTGCTGAGTTCTGCAACTGTTCCTGTGTGTGCCATATGTGTCAAGTAAAATACATTAAAACTGGGTTTAGTATCTTCAATCTGTTACAGAAATGCTTTGCCATAAATCTGCCAAGTATATTCTGCTATAAACAGAATTCTTGTCTCATATACAACAACTATTATTCATCAATGATGCAATCAAGGAAAGCTTTTAAGATTTGAAAGCAATCCATCATTTTTAAGACCAGAATAAAAATAAAATACAGCTGACGCTGAAGATCTGAAATAAAAAACGGAAAGCACTGCAAAATCTCAGCAGGTCTGGCAGCATCTGCGGAGAGAGGGACAGAGTTAATGGCCGGGATTTTCTGGCCCTGTTGTGGCGGGACCTGCCACGAGAGACTCGACGGCCCAACCAAATGCCCATTGATTTTCAGTGTAACCGGACGATCCCGGCAGTGGGCAGGGCTGGAAAATCCTACCCAACATTTCGAGCCCAATATGACTCTTTTTCAGGAAAGAGTCACACTGGACTTAAAACGTTAACTCTATTTTTCTCTCTCTGCAGATGCTACCAGAACTGCTGAATTTTTACAGCACTTTCTGTTTCTATCCCACCTCTATATGATAAACATATAATAACAAATGGTGGCACAAGCCTAGCAAGGAATTATGCGTTGAACTTGCTCTCGCCAAATCTCAAACAGTGCAGGCCAACAACTTTTATTCGGGTGAGACATACATAGGAACGTAGCGAAAGGAATAGGCCTCGAGCCTGTTCCACCATACAATTAGTTTGTGGCTGATCTGCAATGTAACTCCACATGGTAACCTAGGGGAGAATTTTCTCCCCGTCAAGGGGGTTATGCAGGGGTGGGCACAGGTGGGAAAGCAGCTGATTAGCGCCCCCAATCGGCTGGGCACCGCCATTTTATGTGGGCGGGCTAATTAAGGCCCACCCAGCGTGACATTCACCCAGAAGCACTGAGCACACCCTGTGTGGGCTGGGAGGATGGGGGGGGTGGGTGTTGCGGATGGGGAGGTTGCCTGATTCGGGGAATGCACTCGCACAGAAATCTCCCTGAGACACAAAGGTGCCTCAGGGAAATTACTTTCACTTATAAACATTGAATAAATGTAAAAAAAAATTTAAGGACATGTCACCTCATGTGAAACTGTTACATGAGCTGGGACATTTCCATTAATTTTATTAAAAAATTTTTCAAACACTTTAAAAACGTTCATGAAGCCTCATCCCGCCTGTGGATGAGGTTCCATGAAAAATGCAAAGGCCGCCTGGGCTCTTTGCCTGCCCACCAACATGAATGTTGGATGGGCAGCTCAGCTAATTGCTTTATTGGCTTTTTAAATGGCCTTAATAGGCCTTTGACAGTTCAGTGGGCACGCAGCCGACTCGGGTGCATGCCCTTCGAGCTGAAAATCTAAATGACACGGGGTGACGCGCCCCGCCCCCGCTCACCGAGCCATAGATTCTACCCCTAGAATACTGACAGGATCTGATAGTATGGGCAAGAATGAAATGTCCCAGGATAGGAGGGTAGGGTTGCCAGCTCTCCCAGGTTGTCCTGGAGTCTCCAGGGGTTACACATTAACCTGCTGAACAATGTTGTGCAAAGGGCATTGAAAGGGGCATATGCATTTTTCACTTTCTACTGACATTTTCATTTATTAGCTACTAAATTACTAGGTAAAGAAGGCTGTTTGACCTGGCAGGATAGCTGAAAATGGGAGGTCCTGTGGTGAAACCTCCAGAAATATGTCTGACCAGAGTTGGTAACCATAGAGTTATGGGGTGGGGAGGTTGGTCCAATCTCAGGTGGTAAGAGTGTGTTAATGTCTTACTTATTACATTGTTATGGTTTAATGGCAATTACATTGTTCAGGTTGAATTACATTAAGGTGATGGATATCTGTACACTTATAAGTAGGGGAAGAAGGTTTTTCTTTGTTTTTGTAGTATCCCTTTAAGAAGCTGCCTTTTATTTTGTCCCTCGTTTTCTTACTTTAGTTTAATTGCTGCTCAATAGAGTATAAATAGAGGAAGGACCTCCTTGTGAATCTGTTCCAGGCAACGGGAATCAAGAGGGCTGCCTGCCCGGCCTGACTGTCTGCCCCTCTTCCGCTGCTACATTCATGGCCAATTGTCCTTAGAGAGGGAGCACGCAGTGTCTGCCTTCTGTGTCTGGTAGGCACCACTAGTCCAGGGGTGCTTTATCAACCTCCTTAATCACGTTTTAATTTGAGTTTTGTAAGTTTTCTTTAAGATTTTATCTTTCTTTTTGCAGTATCCCTTTAAGGGGCTGCCTTTTAATTTGTCCCATGATTTGTTAATTTGGTTTATTTGATGCCAGGAAACTATCATATTTTACCTAATATTATTGTGGGATATTTTAAAGCAGGCTTATATTTGTGTGTGTGTACGGTTGTGCATGTGTGGTTAATCCAATTAAACTAGAGACTATTAGACTGCAGTGTTCAAATTATCAAAGAAGTAGGCCTGAATTTTCAGCTCGGCGTGACGGCGCGATCGACAGACCTGGGCGTGGTCGGGAAGTGGACCTCCGAAGGCAATTGGCCCCCGAGCGTGATTTCACACTGGCTGGCTTTTAATTGGCCAGACAGTGTGAAGCATACGTTGAAAAGCTCAGTGCTGCCAGGGTGGAGGCGGGAGTTGGGTGGGTGCTGACGTCAATGCAGGCACAGGCGAGCGCTGACAGAAAGCTCCCTGAAGGCAGAGAGCTGCATTAGGGAGCTGAAGACCCGAAACCAAGGAAATAAAGTTTTTAAAATCAAGAAAGAAATGTCCAAGCATTACAATCAAGCACCCAAGCATATAGATTATAAAAATGGTATCTTTATTTTATTTAATAATGGAAACCACATCCTGCCCTTGGATGAGGTTTGCTGAAAATTGTAAAGGCCACCAGGCTGATTAACCCATCCGCCAACCATAAGGTTGGACGGCTTCCATAAAATGACAGACAATTGTGCCAATAATGGGCTTAAATGCCCTCCGAATTGTCGTCGGCCGTGCTTCCGACTTTTGCGTGTGCTCACTGACCAAAATATTGCACCAGCGTGGGATGACGTCGGGACGCTTGCCCAGTGTCATCTCGCGCAATTTCATGCCTGATCAAGTCGGGTGCAAGCCCGCCCGATCAGCATAAAATTCAGCCCATGAGGTGTAAAACAGGCTTTTGAAATGGAGATGAGTAAAGCTAGGATGAAGTCTCAGCAGAGACAGTGTGAATAAAATTTGCATTTTTAGATAAGTGGAGAAGTGTTTGATTTTCAAAGGGAGATGGAGAATGTTTACGACTGGCAAGATAGATAAGGCAAGGTTACTATGTTGTTATTTTTCCCCAAAAGTGCTAGCCATAATGAGAACATGCAAGATTTTTATATTCTCGGAAAACTTCTAAAGACAAGTGGAAACAATAGAATTTACAGATCAAAAAGGGAGAAATATATTTAAAGAAAGATGGAGGGCTTGTGAGATATGGTCATGTAAGATCTTGAAAGGTGGGCCAGGATTTCTCGCTTGTCAGGCAGACACGCGCCAGACCCGAACAAGCATAAAATGACGCGCAATGATGTTGGGCGAGGGACCTGATGTCATCGCGCACTCGCCCGATATTTCAGTTAGTTTATGTGCGCGAGACTTGGCAACACACCCACTGACAATTAACAGGCCTATTAAGGCCATTAAAGTTCTAATTAAATGAAATTTTTCACTGCTTGTCCAACCATTCAGTTGACAGGCAAACGAAAAGGCCAAGCGGCCTTTGGATTTTTTGCGAAACCTCATCTGCAGGTGGAATGAGCTTTTGATCAACGATTAAAGAAATTAAAAAATTTCAAACTAATTTCCAGCAGGTCCCTGCTCATGTGGCAGTCACATGAGGCGACACGTTATTAATATTTTTAAATACTTTTTATTTTCAAAATCCCTCAGCCCCCTGAGGCAGTTCAGTGCCTCAGGGAGCATTTACTGCGTGTGCCAACATGCATGCACACACTTTGGTGCTCGGCCTGCTCTCGCCCCCCCCCACCCGGCAGCGCTGAGCGCTGCAGCCAGCGTGAAATCCACGTCAGGGCCCGACGGCGGGCGGCAGTCGGCTTCACGATCACTCCCAGGCCTGCCTGCCTCACCCGCCCGATGAGGGCAAAATTCTGCCCTATGTACCCTTATCCCTGACTGCTCACCACTGGAAAAAGTCCTTTTCCATTTGCCCTGTACCATCACTTCCTAATTTTAAGAAACTCAGTGGAATCACTCGAGAATCACTTCTGTTCTATTGAAAACAGTCATAGTTTTCAAGGCCTTCCTAATATTTGTGTTTCCTCATAACAGGCAGCGTTCGAGTGAATCTGCACTGTACGGCATCTATTGTCTCTACATCCTTCCTATTGTGAGGAGCCCAAAATTGCATTCAAACTCCAAATCTGAGCTTAGTAGGGTTTTCAATAATTTAACCAGTACATCTTGGGCAGAATTTTATGTTTGTTGGTCGGGTGGGCCCAACCGATTCAGTGGTGGGTGGGCGGGTGGCCGATTGCCGCTGGCAATCTGGCATTTTCTGCAGGTGGACCAATTAAGGCCCGCCCAGCGGGTAAGCGACTCCCGTGGAGAACGAGAAAATAGTCGCGGGGGCAGGCGGCCTCAGACTGCCGGTTCCTATGTGGAGCTGGCAGCCTGTATAAAGAGTGGCCAGGCAGCCTGCTTGAGGCAGTGCACCATGGCCACTCAGAAAGGTAGAAATGGTCCAAGGAGGGCAGAGGAGGAGGAGGTGCAGCAGGAGGAGGGCAGGCTGCAGGAGAGGCCAGCGGGGGGCCACTGTGCACCCAGATTCTCGAACGCATGCCTTGCTGTCCTCCTGGAAGAGGTGGGCCAGTGACATTATGCTCTGTATCCTGAAGATGGGAGTAGGAGGGCCCCCCCCCATTTTACCAGCCAGGCATGGGAGGAGGTGGGTGAGGCTGTAAGTGCCCATGATGACGTCTGGCGCACTGGCACACAGTGCCAAAAACGCTTCAATGATTTGCTGCGCTCCGGACGGGTAAGTACCATGTCTGTCTGGGCTATTTGAGGCAGAAGGCAGCCTTAGCCTTTGCCCCCTCCCCCCACCATGTTTGGCTGCCGTTACTGCATAGGGCATCTGTCGCACGCTGGGTGGGCAAATGGCTACTGACAATGCTTACATCAGCTTTAGTGTTTGAGGAGAAGAAGGGCTTTCTGCGCAGCATATGTTGGTTTCTGTGGCATTTGAGTAGTTTGGGGGCAAGCTGCAGGGGATGCCGATAGACACATACTCAGAACTCCAACACATGTCAAATTGATGGTAACGAAATGGTCCAAGGGGGGCCTCAAGGTCTTTTGGGCAAGTCCCATCTGCTGGCATCAGCGTCTCACCTATTTGCTCCTCCTTGCCATGGGCACTAGGACCCGTGTGCTATTCAAAGTGATGGACGCTGAATGTGTCCAAGGGGACCACTGGGAGAGGGATTTGGGACCAGCCGTGCTATCTTCTGGGGAATCATCATTAGTAGTGTGGACAGGAATCGCTGGAGGCCTCAGGTGGCCCACTGTGGTTAGGGTGCGGCGTGCGCGTGCAGAGTACATGAGTGACCTGCCCTAATAAATCCTCTTATGTGTTTTGCAGACAAAAAGTAACCACAATGACCAGGAGTGCCAGAGGACTGGAGGTGGGCGCGCCCTGCTCCCACGCCTGACCCCATTCGAGGAGCAGGCCATGGAGCCCTTCAATTAATGGCAGGCGAACTGATCGTGCCCGTCCACCGAAATATCGCGATGGCGCGCACTGATGTCGGCACGCTCGCGCGATATCAGCGCGCGTCAGTTTACACACTAACATGCTGGCTACTCCATCCGCACGTCTGCTGGAAAATTCTGGCCTTTGACTTTTATATCCTGTATCTCTTGCGACAAAATTCGTTGTTGCATAAATGTGCTCTTATGCACTTCAAATGCTGCTTTTACCTAAGACCTGAACCCGCAAATCTCTGTACATTGATATACATTCCATAGTGTTCGGGAATATACAATCTTGTAACATAGGGCAGAATTTTTCGTCCTGTGGGCGGGCACACGCCTGACCCGATTGGAGGTAAAAAAGTATGCAATGACGTCGGGAATCGTGCCTGCCGACAATTAAAAGGCCTATTAAGGCCATTAAAGTAATAATTAATTTCAATTTTTAACAACCTGTCCAACCTTATGGTTGAAATGTAGACAAAAAGGCCAAGTGTCCTTTGGATTTTTTAGGAAACCTCATCTACGGCAGGATGAGGTTTCCAACAGCAAATAAAAATTAAATAAAAATGTTTAAATTTCATTCACTACAATGTCCCTGCTCCTATGACAGAGTCACATGAGGGGAAGGTTGCTGCAGCCAGAGCAACAGTAGGAACATGGAGGGTAGTCATTATCAACCATTTTGAGGACACTGTCACTCAATTTCCATCAAGTAGGAAACCTCAAAATCTGCCAATGCTCAAAGTGGGTAAATCAAAGGAAAAATAATACTTTCATTTTAAAATGTGACAATGAGCTATCAGATAATGAGAGAAATCAGACAGATTACCTTGAGAACAACCTTCTTGTTAGTTATGTCCCATTTTTGTCAAAGCATGAAACTTTTAGAAAGTAAGAATTTTTGTCTCTTTATTTTGCCACTTCCCATTAATTATCTCTATCCCATTAAATTTCACCTTGTACACAATTTTCCAAGTCCAGTATTACATTTTTGTTTTTGAATCTGTGCCTTGAACTGTGAATAATTATGCAGTTGATCAACTAAAATATGTGTCTGATGATTATGTCGTCTTTCTGGTATGATTTGTACCAGTTACGAACCATTTAGAAAAGGTTATGTGGTGCAGTGGGTAGCCTCCCTGCCTCTGAACCAGCAACTCTGGGTTTGAGTCCCACCCCAGAAAGTGTGTGTATTCATTATGCAGCTAATGTCAGTATGAAAATCCTTCTAACATGTATCAATGGCAGGTGTTAAGAGCAGGAGAGATTCTTGGTTAGCCATGGAAAGAATGTTGGAGTCTCTATCATCACTATTCATTGCTCCGGACTACAATGTGCATGTAAAAGTGCATGTTGCTATAGCAACTTGGACTTCCTGAGTGAACTGTAACACAGACAGACAGGGAAATTAAGTTAGTTTCAGTTTACAAAGGCTTTATTTCTAAATATACATAAGTGATTTAGAATATTGTTTAGGTTTGATTCAAAGAGGAATATTGGATGGGCCAGTCAGGTAATCATTGTAAACTGTTTACTTTTGCATTTTGCATTAAACTTGTGATAATGGATGTCATTAGGGGTTGGTCCTGGGCATGTCAAGCTATTACAAATAGAGACCATAGCTAAAGGAACAATACTGTTATGTCAAGATTCTCATCAATGTCAATTTGGCAGCTTATTGTTCAAGGTGACTATTCTTAATTGGCAGCTCAATAATTCATTGTCATCACACAGAATTGGATAAGGGGTCAGGGGCAAACTTTTTCTCACTGAGGATGGCATACTAGAACAGAGTGCTCTTATGCTCTAATCTGTCAGGGAGGCCGAGAGATTTCAGGCTGATGAATGAAGACACGTATAGCCTGTAAAGAGATGAGTGCCAGTTTCCAGTGAGTTTATCTATAAGAGCTGTGTGTGTATTTGTTTATGGTTTAAAGAGCAACACGAAATAGATGTAGCTCAGTGGAAAAATATGAGTTGTACATTCATGTATTCTGTGTAAAATAAACCAGCTGGTTGATTTTTAATTCATCTTGTCTCTCTAGAGTGTTTTGCAGTCTACCTTCAGACAAAAACAGAACATTGCAGTACATGCAAGATCACAATATCTGGAACAAATACGGGGGATCTAATGTTACAATGTATTGCAATAATTTAACTAGATATTGGGCAGCAAAGCTACACTAGATTATGGGAAACATGAGGCCCGCTTATGAGAGTGGCTGGTGTTGCTAAAGCTTAGAGAACACCTACTGCAGACTTGTGGAATTTAGAATAGCTGCCTCTGCAGGCAATCTGTACACACAGTTGACGCATCTAGTGTGATCTGTCAGTATGTTATTTAGTGTACACGAGGGACAGGAAGCCAGTGCGTAGCAGCCGCTTATCCAACTCAGCTTCAAAAGCACATGCTGCAATTTCCACAAGAGGAGCACCAGCTTCCAACCGCACATGATAATTCAAGAAAATGTGCACATCAACATGAATAATGCAGTAAAATGCAAAATTCTCAGGCGAACAGGCATCAAATCAGACTATGGCAGTCACTATACGCAGGGAACACTAACTAGCGGCTGACACAGCAGCATAATGATTTCTATTCACAGAATGTCCTCCATGCTTCTGCAGCTGTCTAATGCCACTCCTTGCAGAAAAGGAATTCCAAGCAAGAACACACATTTCATGGTTTAAAACATCTATAATTTGAAGCCTTGCTTTATTAATTCTCTATTAAAAGAAAAATTAAGTAGGAGGAAAATCCTAGTAGCAAAAAATTTCTATTAATAAATTATGTTTAAGAATCTACTTTTGCCACTCCTAATTAATTTTCTTTTAAGCATCACTACTCAAGGATTGATTTTTCAATATGAAACACAAAATAATCCTTCTGATGTCAAAGTGGTGGATATTTGAGAGCATTACAAGCACTAATCCAATCTCATGTCTAAATGATATGTATTACATGAGCTTTCACTTGCAGCTTACACCTTTATTGGATTGCTGTATTGTGATCCACTCACACTCAATCAGCCTACTATACGTACATAGCTACAATCTCTGTTTTCCTGTATTTCACCATCATAGAAAGCTAGTATTGCAAAAACAGATCAGTTACTTGCTTTGTGATCACTCTCAGATAACCGTCATCACTAAATATATGACTTATCTGAATCCATCAATTAGATCATAAGTGTCCGGATAATCATTATTTCAATACATTGTACCCGTAGTTCTCATTACTCAGTTAGGGCAATAAGTAGCCCTTTTCTCTCAGTGCTCCCACATGCACACATGCAAGATGTGTGGAATGTCAATCATACCTTGATTTCATGGAGTTAGGCTACAGCCCTGTGAAGATTTCTCAACTGCAGTGAGCTTTAGTTAAACTAGAGGTGAAGAATTTGAAGTGCATCAGCTCGTAAAGAGATGCTGGATATATCTGAGTGCACAACCTACATTTTGACTGGAGACTGCTGGTAGGGAAAGCACATAAGCTTCAAGTACTGTTTCCTTCAATGTAGAAATTTGAGGTATGATGGAGGAGGCAGTACTTGATGAAAGCAGTCATGATTCAGGCAAAATAAAAGAGCTGTGACAGAACCAATATAAGCTGATATGGGAGGGATCAGATAGGGAGACTCAGAAGGGAGAACCTGGTGAACCACATAGCACTAGTGAGGAGAAGCAAATGGCAAAAGCAGCAAATGAGTAGCCAGAAGACAGGGGAAGGGTGTTAGGACCAGAGGGTTAGTTACTATTGTATCCATAGATTTATACATTACTAGGATATTGTTGATTTATTAACAGAGGCTCTCATGTAGTATTTTGAGAATTTTCAGAGTTTCTTGGATGAAATGGAGGAGAATGTATTGCAGCACTGCATTGTATAACGTCTGTGTAGGCATATGAGAGGGCAAAATAATTGATTTGCAACTCTAGGGTGCCCCCTGCGAGAGCATCTGAGGACAAAGATGCAAGCACTAACTTGTCTTTTTTTTCCAAAACTTCTGTTATAGTTGAGACTTTGGGCTTCAATTTACTACAGCATCTCACTTCTGGTGTACAGAAACTGGGCAACTGGCTCAAATGGACATGGATGGGAGGTTTCTGTAGTGTAATGGGTTACCAAACTATTTAATATGCTAATCAGATACTGCGTACATCATCACAGGAAGTGAGGCAAAAATCATGTGATTTATTCTCTTGTGCAGCCTTGTGGAAGATGTAGCCAGAGCAGTAAGATGTGTTCCAATTGTTACAGAACAGGACCCAACATTGTATATTAAAAAAAATGTTATCCTTATTGCTATTTCATATTTTCAAACTAGACTTTTCTGCTGAATGAAGACAATTAAGATGGTTGACTCTCTGACAATGAGTCACCAGAAAAAAATAACTCACTTCTCAGTTTTGGAAATGTCACACCTCATTCTGTCAGAGGAGCTTCTAACAGACCCTCTGGAACTGTACAGGTCAACTTCAAAGGGAGCTACATGAAGGCTATTTGCATTTGGTAAGCCAAGCTTGTTAACGGAGTCAGTGAACCCATGGAGACAATGATCTCCCAAACACCAGACCCTCAACAATTGGCTGAGACTTTATCAGTTCTGGACACAAAACTAATATCCAGACCCTGGATAAACATCCTTTGTTGAAGTCATTGTAGAGAAGTAAGGTCACATGACCTAAGATCTGCCTTGGTGAACAGGTTAATATTATTCTGATCTGTATACCCCAGTCTGCTGATGAACATCCGACTGGCAGGCCACACAGAAACAAGCTCTGACCAGGTTGGACAGATCTACACATCTAACCTTATTCTGCTGAGAAGATTTTGTTCTATCTCTGCGTGCTTACTTCATCTTGAGACATCAACATCCTGAAAAAGTGAACCTTACAATACCAGTCTTCAGCCAGCCAACTTCTGTGAAAGAATTCCTGATTGGACTTTGATTCTGGACTCTGGAACTCATGTGAATCAATATTCATTTTCTCTGTTGTCCTTGTACTATATAAACTCCTTTACTCTTTTTCTCTACCCCCCCACCCCCACCACCCACCGCCCCCCCCCCCCCCCCCCACTCCCCCCCGTGGGAAGTTGAAAACACTCCTTTTTGTGTTTTCTTTTTAAGTGCGTACAATAAACTAACTTTGATTTAATCCCAATTCAAATTTGCTCTGGGGTTATTTGTAGAAATTGGATCACACAAAAAGTGAAGAGTTTGAGAAAAAAAATAACAATTTTACGGACAGGTGGTGAGAGGAAATATCAGTGCTGTTTGAACTGACCCCCCTCCTGTCCATAACACAATAAAGCATTGTTTTATGTATCTCTGCAGATTCATTATATATTTTGTTTTGGTCAAACAAAACCAAGAATACTAAATGGTGGCAGCGAGTGAAAGAACAGTAATGGACTAGTCTCTAGTATTATGGGAAAGCTTTCAGAAAGTCACAGGCACCAACCTAGCAGAAGAATGGCTTAATTGGTATTGGAGATTTGCTAGACATCAAACCATATTGGGCCTTAATGCAAAGAAGAGTAGTGAGCAGGTTAGTAAGCAGTTTTATGCGATGCATGGCTGCGCAGGTTATATTCTCGTCAAAGCAGGATGTGAATGAGGTACGATGAAGTAATCAAAGCACTTGATACATACTTCAATCTGAGAAAGAATACTATTGTTCAGCAGGCTAAATTTAACAAATGTGCCCAACAACAAGGGTAAGTTTTGATGCATTTATAAAGCACCTCTATAGAGAACTGTAGGTATGGCATCTTAAAAGATGAGCTGCTCAGAGACAAAGTTGTTGTGGGAGTGTTGTATGATGCCTTGTCTGACCACTTGCAGTTGAAAGATAATCTAACCTTAGCAAAGACAATCCAACTGAACAGACAAACCGACATCAGGAAGCAGAATTGACTTGTGATTCTAGTTGACAGAGAGAACCCTATCTCAGGAGCAGCTGACTCAGTAGACCATGTCAAACATTAAAAAACTGAAAAGATGTTGTAAAAAAGAGGGCAGACAGGCAGACCGTTCATCAACAGCCAAGCCTACTATAATTGGTGCAGCAGGGAAATGCCCTGTTAAAGAGTCTGAATGCTATTTCTGCAGAAAGATGGGCCACTTCCAGGCTAGGTGCCATTGCAAGAAGCCTATACTGAATATATACAAAGGGAAACCTTTGAAAGGTGGCAAGGTCTAAGAAGTACATGTTATCCATAATATTGAGATGCCTTTCATTGGGGAGATCCAGGAACCTATCAGAAGCTATTAGGGTGCTGATATCCTAGTGGAAGGAAACAAGATGCACTTTGTGTTAGTCACAGGTGCAGTAGTTTTGGTTCTTTCCATGGTTGGAAAGAAGCTCTTTTCAATCATCATGTGAAAAACTAGACTGGCTGGAGGGATAGAACTCAAGCTCATAGGAGAACTGAACACAACAATCCAATATCGAGACGAAAAAGACCAGTGTCATGAAACTAACATATTTTTTCATTACATATTGTGGTTTATTGTGAAGTAGGTTTATGGGTGTGCGTAAGGGTGGTTCTGTTGGTGTGATTTAATTCAACTGGAGTCAGGTAGACTGCAAGCTTGAAACTATCAAAAGCAGTTAGGGGTAAAAGGCATTTGAAATGCTAATGAGTAAACATGGATGAGGGCTTAGCATGTGGGGTGTGAAGGAAATTGGAAATTTTAGATAAGTGAAGGGGTTGTTTAGGTTTCAAAGGGTGATAGGATGTTTACCACTAACAACATAAGCAAGGCCAAGCAGTATGTTTATTTTTCCCAAAAGTACTGACCATATTGGTAACATGAAAGCTTTTTATATTATGGGAAAAGTAAATTTCCAAAGACATACAAAACAATGGAATTTACGGATTAAGGAGGGAGAAACATATAAAAGGAGGGATGGAAGACTATGTCGGGGTGTGGCCTTGTAAAATCCTAAAAGGTGCACCATGTGACAGACTTGGAGGAAGCCTCTAACCACTTTTGCAGAAGCCTGCTGTGTCCTGTAACTAAAGTTGTGTTAAAAAGCCTTTGGAATTCCATTATCAAGTGAGTGCTGTGGTAAACTTGCTGGCTTATGTATTTAAATTTAAAATCTATTTTGTGGCTATTCCCTTAAAAGGGGTTCCCTTAAAAGGGCAGTCAGGTTAATTAGGGATTTTGGGATTTGTTATAGTATTAGGTAACTATAGTCTTAAGCATATGCTCAAAATCTTTTTTTTTGTTAATAAATGTTTAATTTTAGTTTTCAAAATGTCCAAAGGTGTTAGTGGACTCATTACTTCTGAATTCAGCGCACAAATTTTCTTATAATAAATACAAATTGTAAAACCGTTGTGATAGCGTGGCTAAGTTTCCCTTGTGGATTTGGTCCATCTGGCACACCTCTCCTGCCACATCATAGCAACAGAAACATTGTATGTGATTCAGAAGCAGAGTTGCTCATCTTGAGCAGGAAGGCCTGTATTGACCTGCATCTGATTTGTAGAGAAAATGAACTGAAAAGACAAGACAATTAGCCCAAAAACTTCAGAACTCAATTCCTATAGGTATTCACAGGGCTAGGAAAGCTGAAGATGGCATACCATGTAATTCTGCATCCAGAAACAAAGCCAGTGTGTCTGCTTACAGTCAGAAAAGTTCCTCATCCACGCTTGCCAAAAGAAGGAAATTAACTTGATCTTGAAGTAAGGGGTTATTTCACCTCTGACAGAACCAGCTAGCTGGTGCTGGTGATGGCCCTAGTGCCAAAACCCAAGTGGCTCTGTCAGAATTTACAGAGATCATACACAACTGAACAAAGCAGTTGAATGTAAAGTTCATCCTATGTTGTCTGTGGAGAAGAGCTCATCTAAACTTGGAGAAAGTTGAATCTTCATAAAGTTAGATGCAAATTGTGACTTTTGGTAACCAATCCTTGATGAAGAGTTTAAGTTGCTCACAACCTTCATTACTCCGTTTGGGGGGTTTTGCTTTCACATAACACCCTTTGGCATCATATCAGCACCAGAAATGTAGAGGACAACGTCAAGCATCTTAGAAGGACTTGATGGAACTATATGTCACTTGGATGATGTCCTGATCCATGGATCCACTCAGACAGAACATGTGGGCTATGCTGTGATGCCTAAAGAAAGCAGGAGTTACAAATGCAAATTCTTGCAGCCGAATCTCAAGTTCCTCGGGCATATTGTAGATGCATCTGGTGTCCGAGTTGATCCACAGAAGACAAGAGCAATCAAGGAGTTTCCAATGTGACTGAGCTCCAGAGGTTCATGTGTATGGTAAATCAAGTTGGAAAGTTCCTGCCCAACCTAGCTGACATTAATGAGCCGCTAAGTTAACTGTTACAACAAGATAATACATGGTGCTCGGAGGAAGTACAACAAAGGTCTTTTGACAAAATCAAAAAGATGATCAAAGAGACCTGATATTTTAACTCACTATGACCCAGAGCTACCCAGTAGCATTGCTGCAGATGTGTCTTCTACAGGACTAGGAGCTTTACCCTTTCAGACACAGATGGATGGAAAGCATAGGCCAGATTACTATGCATCCCATTGACTGACAGAGACTGAACAGAGATATTCAGTGATAGAGAAAGAAACATAAGCTGCTACATGGGCTTGCAAGAAACTCGCAGATTATGTTCTCGGTCTCCACTTCAAGATAGAGGCAGACCACTAGCCCTTAGTAACACTCTTAAAGTTTAAGGAGTTAGCAAAAATGTCTCCACTAGTACAACAATTCAGACTCTGGAAGATGAGATTTGATGCAAAGGCAGAATATGTTTTAGGAAGGTAACAGAGTACAGTGGATGCTTTCTACTGTATCCCAGTGACCTGATCAAGTTGATGTAGCCCTTGTTGAAGAGGTGGAAACCTTTGCATCAGCAACAACCACAACTCTACCAGCAATAGATGGAATGAAATCAGAGATGCACAAAAAACTGATGAAGAATGTGCTCAGGGGAAACTGCATCAAAGGATGGCCAGCATACATGTCATACAATCCAATTCTCAGACAGCACTATGTGCAGAGAGGACACCACAGCGCAGTTGATGATTTACTCATCAATGACAAGAGAGTGGTCATTCTGAAAGCTCTGAGACTCAATGTACAGCAATGATTACACCAAGAACATTTGGGCAAACTGTCAAACCAGAGCAACATGTTCTATTTGGTGACCAAGCCTCTCAAAGTCACTGGAAGGGATGATATCAAAGTGTATTACTTGTGCTATTCATTATCAGAAGATGAGATAACCATTGATGTCATCTTCCTTCCCATCATGACCTAGAGGTAAAATGTTTCGATCATAGTAGACTACTACTTAAGATGGATGAAGTGAAGCAATTGCAGGGTCATGCTTCTGAAGCAGTAATTACATCACTGAAGGAAATTTGCAACACTTGGAATCCCAGGCCTTGTAATCTCAGTCAATGGACTGCAGTTTACCAATGAATACTTTCAAGAGTTCATGGCTTTGTATGGATTGTCCATGCTACTAGCTCACCAAAATATGATCAAGGCAATGGTGAAGCTGAAAGAGAATCGCATACAGTAAAAATTATTTATCTAAATTGTGACCTTGGGGTGGCACTTAGAAGAAGCCAAAGAATAAAATACAGGCAACACAGAACCTTCACTAGCATCAAAAATGAGCACTTGGAAACCAAATATGGATACACGAACAAAGGTGGAATTGGAACCAAACTGGAATGCGTGAGCATTAGTACTTGAATGGGGGGTGTTGGCGAGAGTGTTAACATTTATAACCGCTATTATTTTTGGCTTATTCAAATCAACAGGTAGTAGAACAGATATTAGCTTTACTGATGCCTCAAAATCTTGAGTTGTAGCCCACACTGAATTATGGAAGAGATTTACAGTGATATTTAGTTGAGGCATAAAACAATATGTGTAATGTTATGAAAGTTAACATATTTTATGCGAATGTGCGAAAGAGCACACTCTCAGGTTTAAGGATTCCCCCACACCCACACAGGGACCGAACTTTGCACTGGGCGGGCCTTAATTGGCCCGCCCACATAAAATGGTGGCACGCCCCCAATCGGGGGTGCTGATTGGAGGCGCGTCTTTGCGCGCCCGCTCTTCAACATCCCCCCTCAGCGGGGGGAAAATCCTGCCCATGATGTGGGAAAGTGTGAGGTTATGCACTTTGGCAGGAAGAATTGAGGCTGAATATTACATTAGAGAAAGACTACAGAAAGCTGCAGCACAGAAGGATTTGGAGGTCCTCATGCATGAATCACAAAAAGCTTTTATAATGATAAAAATCTTCAGCTCCCTGAGGCAGCTCTGTGCCTCAGAGAGCTTTTACTGCATGTTCCCCTACACATGCGCACACTCCCGTGCTCGGGCCCCATCTGTCCCCATTCCGGCAGCACCGAGCACTGCAGAGCACCTTTCACGCTGGCTGGCCATCCATGTCGGGGCCTGATCACGGGCCGCGTCGGATTCACGACTGCTCCTGGGCCCACCCGCCGCTCCAGCCCGACCAGGGCAAAATTCTGCCCATGCTCTTATCAGTAAACAATCCACAGCTTCTGCAGCGAACCCACAGTACTGTTTGAATTAAGGTTTGCCACTTGCTATTTTGCAAGACACAACTTGTGTGTTATTAGTCCCGCCCCAAAATGACAAGATGGAAAGATAAATGGGGGGATGGTGGTGGAGTGGTGACGTCACTGGACTAGTAATTCAGAGGCCAGGGCTAATGCTTTGGAGATGTGGGTTCAAATCCCACCATGGCAGCTGGTGGAATCTAAGTTCAATTAATAAATCTGGAACAGAAAGCTAGTCATGAAACTATCGTCGACTGTTGTCAAAAGCCATCTGGTTTACTAATGTTCTTGAGGGAAGGAAATCTGCTGTCCACACTTGGCCTTGCCTACATGTGACTCCAGACCCATAGCAATGTTATTAGCTCTTAACTGCTCTTTAAAATGACCTAGCAAGCCACTCAGTTCAATGGGAGTTAGGTTTGAGCAAACAACTGCTGGCCTTGCCAGTGCCACCCACATCCCATGAAACAATAATTTAAAAAAAAAATGCTGTTTGACCCATATTGAGCATGGGAACTGATAAGAAGCAAATTGTATGTTTATTCATGAGATAGACATGAGAATGTTTTTACAGGAGGCATATAATGAACAGTTGTCAGAATATTCTCCATCCATGATACTGCTACGACAAGCCAAAAATCTTTGGTCTAGTTTTGACTTGGTGGCTGTTCCTTTCATCTGATCACAGTGTTATGTAAAAAGAACCAACAGTTCCCATACCTGTGTCGAGTATATTTAAATACAGTGTTACAAGTTTTATCAGCTACAGGCTGCAGTTTTTATTTATTCATTTATGGGATATGGTCTTCGCTGGCTGGGCCAGCATTTATTGCCCATCCCTAATTGCCTTTGAGAAGGTGATGGTAAACTGACCTTCTGAACCGCTGCAGTTCATGTGACTTGTGCACTGTAGATGGTGGAAAGGCTATGGGGAGTCAGGAAGTGAGTTACCCATCACATGATTCCTAGCCTCTGACCTGCCCGTGTAGCCACAGTATTTATATGGCTAGTCCAGTTCAGTTTCACGTCAATAATAACTCCCAGGATGTTGATAGTGGGGGATACACTGATAGTAATGCCATTGAACATCAAGGGGCAATGGTTGGATTCTCTCTTGTTGGAGATGGTCATTGCCTAACACCTGCGTGGCATGAATGTTACCCAAACCTGGATATTGTCCAAGTCTTGTTGCATTTGGACATGGACTGCTTCAGTATCTGAGGAATCACAAATAGTGCTGAACATTGTGCAATCATCAGTGAACATCCCCACTTCTGACCTTATGATGAAAACAAGGTCATTGATGAAGCAGCTGAAGATGGTTGGGCCGAGGACACCACCCTGAGGAACTCCTGCAGTGATGTCCTGGAGCTGAGCTGCCTGACCTCCAACAACCACAACCATCTTCCTTTGAGCTAGGTATGACTCCAAACAGCGGAGCGTTCTCTCCCTGATTCCCATTGACTCCAGTTTTGCTAGGCCTCCTTGATGCCACACTCAGTCAAATGCAGCCTTGATATCAAGGGCAGTCATTCTCACCTCACCTTGGGAGTTCAGCTCTTTTGTCCATATTTGAACTAAGGCTGTTAAGAGGTCAAGGATCTGAGTGGCCCTGACGGAAGCCAAACTGGGCAGCAGTGAGCAGGTTATTGCTAAGCAAGTGCCACTTGATAACATTATTGATGACCCTTTCCATTACTTTACCGATAATCGACAGTAGACTGATGGGGCAGTAATTGGCCAAGTTGAATTTGTCCTGCTTTTTGTGAACAGGACATACCTGGGCAATTTTCCACATAGCCGGATAGATGCCAGTGTTGTAGCTGTACTGGAACAGCTTGGCTAGGGGTGCAGCATGTTCTGGAGCACAAGCCTTCAGTACAATTGCTGGAATATTGTCAGGGCCCATAGTCTTTGCAGTATCCAGTGCCTTCAGCAGTTTCTTGATATCACGTAGAGTGAATCGAATTGGCTGAAGACTGGCATCTGTGATGCTGAGCACCTCCAGAGGAGGCCAAGATGGATCATCCACTCGGCACTTCCAGCTGAAGATTGTAGCAAATGCTCCAGCCTTATTTTTTGCACTGATGTGCTGGGCTCCTCCATCATTGAGGATGGGGATATTGGTGGAGCCTCCTCCTCCAATTGAGTTGTTTAATTGTCCACCACCATTCACGACTGGATGTGGCAGGACTGCAGAACTTAGATTTGATCCGTTGGTTGTGGGATCGCTTAGCTCTGTCTATCACTTGCTGTTTATGCTGCTTGGCATGCAAGTAGTTTTGTGTTGCAGCTTCACCAGGTTGACACCTCATTTTTAGGTATGCCTGGTGCTGTTCCTGGCACACCCTCCTGCACTCTTCATTGAACCAGGGTTGATCCCCTGGCTTGGTAGAGTGGGGGATATGCTGAGCCATGAGGTTACAGATTGTATACAATTCTGCTGCTGCTGATGGCCCACAGCGCCTCATGGATTTTTTTTTCGAAAAATATACTTTATTCATAAAAAATCTCAAAGAAAATTACAAAACATTTCTAAATCACCATCACAAAAAGTACAGTCAGATTCAGCTTTTATACATGGATCACAAGGTGCTTCAATACAATCAATGAATATTACAATCATTTCAATATGATAATTACAGACAGTCAGACAGTGCAATGGTATTGAAGTTATCAACATGCATCATGTTGCACTCTGAGTACAATTCTGATACATTTAGTATTCAATGCATACATTCATTGTGAGCCGTACAGCCCGAGGGGTCTATACCTTTCCCAGTCCCTCGGTACATTACGGCAGAAGGTCTTAGACAGCGACCTTTCCCCATTGGGCCTTTGTGGCGGATGCCCCAAGCTTTACTGTGTCCCTCAGCACGTAGTCCTGTACCTTGGAATGTGCCAGTCTGCAACACTCGGTCGGGGACAACTCTGCACTGGAAGACCGACAAATTTCAGGCAGACCAAAGAGCGTCTTGTTGATGATCCTCCAGCTGCAGTTAATGCTGGTCTCGGTGTGTGTCCCTGGGAGTGCCTCATAGATGCCCAGTCTTGAGTTGCTAGATCTGTTCGAAATCTATCCCATTTAGCATGGTGGTACTGCCACACAACACGATGGAGGGTATCCTCAATGTGAACGTGGGACTTTGTCTCCAAAACGACTGTGTCACCACAACAACTGTGAGCAAAATTTTGCCCTCGGATGGCGGGCGGGCCCCACGGTCTCGGCAGTGGGCGGGCAGCTGAACTCCGCCACCGAAATGAGGCCGGCCGCCACTTTGAGTGGGCGGGCCAATTAAGGGAAGCTAAGCACTTCCTGTGCGGGGTGGGGGGCAGGGGGGGGAGGGTTGTTTGGGGGGGCGCGGGGGGGGGGGTGGTTGCGGGATTCCCCATCTGTCAAAGTGCGCTCTTTCACACATGCTCCCTGAGGCAAAGTCCTGTCTCAGGGAATTTACTGATGGGTGAGAAAAGTAAAAAAATAGAGAAATATTAAAATTATTTACATGTCCCCCTCATGTGACAATTTCACACGCGATGGGACATGTTAGTAAGAAACACATAAAGTTTATTAAATTTTTTAAAAACGGACATGAAACTTCATCCCGCCAGTGGATGAAGTTTCATGAATGCTCTGGAGCCTGCTGGGGCTCCTGGCCTGCCCACCAGCTTGGGCAGGCAGGGTCTTTAACAAGGTGAATTAACCTGTCAATGGCCTTAATTGGCCATTGACAGGTCGGCGGGCGGACAGCTGATTTCGCTCTCCGCCGGCCTTCCTGAAAATTTAAATGGACTAGGATGACATCGGGGGTTCCTCCCGATGTCATCCTGCATCATTTTCCCCTTGGCAAGCGGGCCCCACCCCCAAATCGCCGAGGGGAAAATCCTGGCCTGTGTCTCCACAATGACTGTGCGGTGGTCACTCCTACTACTCCTACTGATATTGTCATTGTGATGAATAATTTAACTTAAATAATGCTGTGTGTGTTTTTTTTATGATTGTGACACTTTTTTTAATGAGCGGATGGATATTCAAAATCCATCCCTGGAACATGAGATACTGCTTTCATTTGAATTGCCAAGATGGAGCTTATTGTGAACCTCCTGAAGGAGAAAGAAGAATAATTAGTTTTAATTTCCAATAAATAACCTATGTATGTTCCCTCAACAAATTTCAAAGAATCAGTGGATGACTCCTGGGAAGCACAAGAAAATTTGGGGTGATCATTTTTGGGGCAGGAAACAGAAACTATTGGGTTTCCACCCCAAGTTGCTGCCAAGAAAATTACTGTTCCTGATTATACACTAAAAGTGCCACAGCCAGCAAGGCAAGTCTATTGCATGATGGGTAGCTTGGCTTCAGCATTTAATAAAGCAACTTGGCAGGTTGTCAATATGGAAAATCTATGCAATTTTGCTCATAATTTGACTCAGCTTTAGACTACAATGGGGAAAATGATCACATCATGTCCCTATACAGTGGAATGATCTCCTAAAGTCAAAGATCACTTTCTTATCAAATGCTTTGACTTGGGCATTATGGACCTTTGGGTTCCAATCTCTAGCAGTTAGCCTTTTCTATATTCACCATGTTGGGGGGACTAGATAATGCAACATTACAGCAACCTTCCCAAATCTGATAACGCAAAAAGTTTGCAGGAGAGATACATTCTTACAGCTTAAGCATTAGCTTGGTTCAGTGGTAGCAACCTTACCCCTAAGCCAGAAGGTCAGTGGTTTAAGTCTGTCTCCAGAGCTTTGACCAACTGTGAACCTGGTCTGCCACATGGAAAAAAGTTAAGGTGGAATGGCTAACTAGTCAGTGTGACTACCACCTTGTATTTCTTTGCAACCAGACTCTTCCAGATGTCATTGGGTGGCCTTTGCCACATAATTTGTCTCTCAACCAACATCACAAAACAGATTATCTTGCCTTTATCACATTGCTGTTTTTGGGAGCTTGCTATGCACTAATTGGCTGCCATGTTTTCTACACTTTAACTGTAAACTACACTGCATTGTGAAATCAGGCACTACAGAAATGCAAGTCTTTCTTTGCTTCCTTTATTAGTCAGGCAGTTGTGCATTACTGTATATTCTACTCATGGAATATACATATCCTCCCCAGGGAATCAAAGAGAGATAGCAGAATTCTCACAGGTGCAAGGGGAATTTGATTAAATGCACGTGCCCTCAAACTGATCAACTTTATGAGCAGAATAGGCTTTCATTCTATTGCTGCCCAGCTACTATGCACAATGATGATCAACTTGCCCCGCGGATCAAAGGCAGACATCCAGAAAATATCTCATAGCATTTTCATTATGTAACAATCCACCACAACAGCCCTTGTGATTTGGAACATTTTACCAGCATGATCGATTGGTGATCTGGACAATCTCCTGCATTTTTGGCTTATGATTCAGGTAGTGTTTCTGCAGAAAGATGAGGAACAATGGATATAATAAGGCCAACCTATAATAAAACATAGGAATGAACGAATGAGAGGGAGAGGAGGTGGTGAGTCAATGTGGAGAGAGGGATGAACGAGTGAGAGGGAGAGGAGGGATGAGTCAGTTTGTGGAGAGAGGGATGAACGAGTGAGAGGGAGATGAGGGGGTGAGTCAGTGTGTGGAGAGAGGGGTGAACGAGTGAGAATTCATGGGCATTCATTCATACAATTTGGAAGAAAATGGTACAATGCTGTGAAGCCACAGGGATCAGAGCTTTGGGCTCAATTGTTTACGATGTATATTAATAACTTTGATAAAGGGATGGGTTGTATTACAGCCAAATTTGCTGAAGAGTAGTGATAGGCCAGAAGATTGGGAAAATTTGAGAAACAGACAAAGAATGACTAAAAATACTATTCAAAATGTAAAAATTAGAATGTTTGTATATTCCTTGCTTGTTTACTCTCAAACAGTAGAGCTTCTTCAGGTATATAAAAAGGAGGGGAGAAGCTAAAGTAAACACTGATCTCTTAGGGGATGAGACAGAAGAATTCATAATGGAAACAAAGGAATGGTGAAGACTTTGAAAACTTATTACATTAGAAGACACTAAAAGCATCCCAAGAAGAGTAGAAAATCAAAGGGGAAGATGGAGAGAAGGACTTTAAATAATCACTATCACTAAAGAAAAAGTACTAGGAAAACAAATTGTACTAAAGGCTGATAAGTCCCCTGGACCTAATAGCCTATATCTAAATGAAATTCCTGCAGAGATAATGGATGCATTGGTTGTAATCATCCAAAATTCCAAGACTCTGGAAAGATCCCAGTGAATTGTTGTAGCATGGCCGAGTTATACTATTAGTGATAGAGTTGATCTGCAAACAGTTCTTGGGTGGAAACACTAAGTTTATTTACAACATACTACAACCACAAAAGTATGACCCTATTAAAGAAAAGAGGGAGACAGAAAATGGGAATTTAAAGGTCATTTAGCCTAACACCTGCCAAGGGAAAACATTAGAATCCATTTTTAAGGAAGCAGTAGCAGCACAGTTAGAAAATCGCAATAAAATTTTGTGAAAAAGGAATTGTGTTTTACAAATCGTTTAGAGATATTTGAGAATTTAACCAGCAGGGTGGATAAAAAGGAACCAGTCGACGTGGTGTATTTGTATATGCAGAAGGCATTCAGTGAGATGTCACATAAAAGTTTATGACACAAAGTAAGAGCTCATGGTCTTGGGGGTAATATATTAGCATAGATAGAAGATTAGATAATTAACAGGAACCAAGGATTCAGGATTAATTGGTCATTTTTAGGTTAGCAAATTTTAACTAGTGGGATGCCGCAGGGATCAGTGCTGAGGCCTCAATTGTTTACGATGTATATTAATGACTTATTTGAGGGAATAGGGTGTATTGCAGTCAAATTTGCTGACAATACAAAGAAAGGAAAGAAAACAAGTTGTGAAGAGAACACAAATTGTCTGCAAAGGGATATAACTAGATTAAGTGACTGGATAAAAATTTGGCAGGTGGATATAATGTGGGAAAATGCTATTTCATCTCCTTTGATAGGAAGATTAGAAAAGTAGGATATTATTCAAATGAGGAGAGACTGAGGAATGCTGTGGTACAAAGGAACGAATCAAGGCAAGTTAGCAGGCAGGTACAGCAAACAATTACGAAGGCAAATGGAATGTTGGCCTTCATTGCAAGGAGGGTGGAATATAAAAATAGTAAGTCTTTAAAACAACTCTGATGAAACCACACTTTGTGAACTGCATATATATTGGTTTCCTTATTTAAGAAAGGACATATTTGCATTGGAGGCAGTCCAGTGAATGTGTTACATCTGTGAAATGTGGTTGAGGCCTAGGTGAGATTAAGTTGAGTGACAGGTAGATGGGATGTTTTTCTGGAGCATTAGTGGTGCCTGTCATCTCAGGGAAGCTGCTCTGCCAGAACAGCCACTTTCCAGCATTCTACCTGCTGCAGGGGCAAGGAATAGCAGGCCCACATTTGAACCTTCCTTATAGGTCAATTTTGGAGGGGGTCTTATGGAAGACTGACATCCACATCTATTTCTTGCAGCACATTGGTACTGGGCACAGGTTCAATGTGCAATATTGATTGGTGCCTTCACAGACCAAATAGACCCAACCAGGTTTTGGAAACAAGAGAGGTTTTCACCTTGAAGCAGCAATGTTCTTAGAAGCTGCTGCTGATGTCTTGGTATTACAGAAATATTCCGGGTGTTGTTGTCTCCAGGGTGATCTGTGGATCATGGGAAACCTCCCTCAATAATGTTGGTTGCTGTCTCATCTCAACTATTATCTCAAACAAATAGGTAGAACTATTGATTGGCACCCCAAGTGATCTATATTTCTAAGTTATGGTTCATTTGAAAACAGAATCCCTGAAATGTGGGTCCCCAGTCTCCTCAGCAAGGATAATTATTTCTCCAGCTTGCATGGAGAAACAGCACTCTTCCTTTCTTCTACTCACCAGTGTTCCATGCTTCACACAAGCATATTTCCACTTGAAGAAATAGTTGCTGAGTGCAAGGGCACTGCAATACCTTGAGAAAGCACAAAAAGCTCAGGCTGCATATGTTGAGCCTTGCCTAAGCATAAGTAGACACAATACTCTAAAGATTTAGAATAATTCTGCCTGATAATATTGTACAAACAAAATGCATTCATCTCAAATTCCTTTGTTTGCTGTTTTAAAGAGCATTCATTTAAACTTAAGAATATAATAGAAAGAATGACCTTGCAGCATTTTTCATGAGCTCAGGATGTTCCAATCAGTCAATTTGTTTTTAAGTATAGTCACAGTTGAGGTAGGGAAACATGGCAGAAAGTTTCTGCATGGCGTAATACATTTGTACTTCTCTTCTCTGCACTTTTCAGACTGTTAACCACATAGAGCGATGTAGAGCCAGTAGTGCTATTATGGGCCCTGTTGGTATCTGGTTGACAGGTGAATTGACACTGCAGAGAAGGGTCCTTTATCAGAGCAGAGTTCTGTAGTTCCAATGGGGAGGTGGAGGGATGATTGTGGCTGGCTATTGGATTATCTTTCCTCTTTTCCATTGCTACTGTGTTTTTCCAGAATTTTATGCTTTTATTTAAGATTGTCTGACATTAATTGAGATGATAAAAACAAAAAAACTGTGGATGCTGGAAATCCAAAAAAAAACAAAAACAGAATTACCTGGAAAAACTCAGCAGGTCTGGCAGCATCGGCAGAGAAGAAAAGAGTTGACGTTTCGAGTCCTCATGACCCTTCGACAGAACTCGACAGTTCTGTCGAAGGGTCATGAGGACTCGAAACGTCAACTCTTTTCTTCTCCGCCGATGCTGCCAGACCTGCTGAGTTTTTCCAGGTAATTAATTGAGATGATCTTGTTATAATCTTGGTAAAGGCCAGTAACGCTTAAAAAGAAATTTGAATTCCCAGTTATTAACTGAAAAGACATGTAACAATATTTCATGTTTTAAAGGAAAAACCTTTACTGACAAAAAGAAAAAGAACAAGCACCATTCACTTAATACTATACCTCATAATATGATCATGGCTTATCATCCATTTCAATGACTTTTTCCCACACTATCTCCATATCCCTTTATGCTAATGGAATTTAGAAATCTGTCAATCTCTGCTTTAAACATACTCAATAACTGAGCTTTCACAGCCCTCTGGGATAGAGAATTCCAAAGATTCACAACCCTCTGAGTAAAAAAAAATTCTTCTCATTTCGGTCCTAAGTGGCTTTCCCCTTATTTTGAAATTGTGTCCCTGGTTCTAGACTCCCCAAACAGGGGAAACTTCTTACCTGCATCTATCCTGTCTATGCCTTTAAGTAATTTGTAGGTTTCAATGAGATCACCTTTCATTCTTCAAAACTCTAGAGAATACAGGCCTACTTTTCCTGATCTCTCTTCATTGGATGGTCCCGCCATCCCAGGAACAAGTCTGGTGAACCTTCGTTGCACTCCCTCTCTGGCAATTATGTCCTTCCTAACATAAGGAGCCCAGAACTACCCACTGTACTCCAGGTGTGGTCTAACGAAGGTTCTATACAACTGAAGCTACTGCTCTACTCAAATTCTCTTGCGATAAAAGCTAACATACCATTAGACTTCCTAATTGCTTGCTGCACCTGCATGTTAGCTTTCAGTGACTTATTGATGAGGACACTCAGGTCCCTTTGTACATCTGCACTTTAGCAACATAAAAACTAGGAGTAGGAGTAGGCCATTCGGCCCTTCAAGCCTGCTCCGCCATTCAATATGACCGTGGCTTATCCTCTATCTCAACACCATATTCCCACTTTCTCTCCATACCCCTTGATGCCCTTAATACCCAAAAATGTATCAATTTCTTTCTTGAATGTACTCGGTGACCCGGCCTCCACAGCCTTCTTTGGCAGAGAATTCCACAGGTTGACCACTCTCTGAGTGAAGAAATATTTCCTTACCTCAGTCCTAAATGGCCTGCCCCATATCCTGAGACAGTGGCTCTGGTTCTAGACTCCCCAACAAGGGAAAACATCCTCCTGCATCCAAACTGTCTAGCCCTGTTAGAATTTTATACGTTTCAATCAGATCCCCTCTCATTCTTCTAAACTCCAGGGAATACAGGCCCAGTCGAACCAATCACTTCTCATATCACAATCCTGCCATCCCGGGTATCAGCCTAGTGAACCTTCCCTGCACTCCTTCTGTGCAAATTATATCCTTTCTTAGGTAGGGAGAGCAAAACTGCACACAATACTCCAGTATTGTGGTCTCACCATGGCACTGTACAGCTGCAGTAAGACATCCTTACTTCTGAACTCAAATCCTCTTGCAATAAAGGCCAACATACCATTTGCCTTCCTAATTGCTTGCTGCATCTGCTTATTTGCTTTCATCGACTGGTGTACAAGAACAACCAGATCCTCTTTGTACATCCACATTTCCCAATATATCACCATTTAAATAATACTCTGCCTTTCTTTCTTCACACCGTATTGTATAACTTCACATTTATTCTTGTTATACTGCATCTGCCATGTGTTTACACACACACACAACTTATCAAAATCGCCCTGAAGCCTCCTTGCATCCTCCTCACAGCTCACAACCCGACCCAGTTTTGTGTCATCATCAAACTTGGAAATATTGCATTTAGTTCCCACATCCAAGTCATTTATATATATGTGAATAGCTGGGGCCCAAGCACAGATCCCTGCAGTACACCACTGGTCACCACCTACCAACCGGAAAAAGACCTATTTGTTCCCAATCTCTGTTTCCAGTTTGTCAACCAATTCTCATCCATTCCAGAATATTACCCCCAATCCCATGTGCTTTCATTTTGCCCATTAGCCTCTTATGTGGAATCTTATCAAAAGCCTTCTTGAAATCCAAATACATCACATCCACTGGTTCTCCCTTATCTATTCTACTAGTTACATCCTCAAAGAATTCCAGTAGGTTAGTTAAACATGATCTCCCTTTCATAAACCCATGCAGACTTTTTCTAATCCTGTTGATTCTTTCCAAGTGTTCTGTTACCATGTCTTTTATAATAGACTCTAGCATTTCCCCCACTACTGATGTGAGGCTAACTGGTCTGTAATTTTGTTTTTCTTCTCCCTCTTTTTTAAACAGTGGGGTTACATTTGCTACCCTCCAATCTGTAGGAACCGCTCCAGAGTCTATAGAATTTTGGAAAATGACCACTAATACATCCAATATTTTCAGGGCCACTTTCTTTAGTACTCTGGGATATAGATTTTCAGGCCCTGGGAATTTTTCAATCTTTAACCTCATTAATTTCTCTAGCACCATGTTTTTACTTATACTGATTTTCTTTAATTCCTCCCTCTCACTAGACCCGTGGCTCCCTAATATTTCTGGGAAATTATTTGTGTCCTCTATTTGTGAAGGCAGAACCAAAATATGTGTTCAATTCTTCTGCCATTTCTTGTTCCCCATTATAATTTCCCCCGTTTCTGACAGTAAGGGACCTACATTTGTCTTTGCTAATCTTTTTCACTTCATATATTTATAGAAGCTTTTACAGTCAGTTTTTATGCTTCTTGCAAGTTTACTCTCATACTCCATTTTCCCCTTCTTCATCAATCGTTTTGTCCACTTCTGTTGAATTCTAAACTATTCCCAATCCTCAGGCTTGCTGCTTTTTCTGGCAATTTTATATGTCCCCTCTTTGGATCTAATACTATTCCCTAATTTCTTTTGTAAGCTATAGTTGAGCCACATTTCCTGTTTTATTTTTGTGCCAGACAGGAATGAATAATTGTTGTAATTCATGCATATGTTCCTTAAAATTAGCCATTGCCTATCCACTATCAATCTTTTTAGTAAGGTTCCCCAATCCATTATTGCCAACTTACCCCTCATAGTTCCCTTTATTTAGATTCAGGAACCTAGTTTCAGATTCAGCTTCTTCACTGTCCATCCTAATGAACAATTCTATCATTTTATGGTCACTCTTCCCCAAGGGATCTCACACAGCATGATTCTTAATTAATCCTTTCTCATTGCACAATACCCAGTCTAGGATAGCCTACTCTCTAGTTGGTTCCTCAATGTATTGGCCTAAAAAACCATCATGTACACACTCCAGGAAATCCTCCTCCACAGTATTATTCCTGGTTTGGTTTGCCTAATCTAGATGTAGATTAAAGTCACCCATGATTACAGTTGTACATTTATTGCATGTGTCTCTAATTTCCTGCTTAATGCCTTCCTTTTTATCTCCATTACTGTTTGGGGGCCTATAGACAACCCCCACCAATGTTTTCTTCCCCTTGGTGTTTCTTATGTCCACCCAAACAGATTCCACACCATGATTTTTCTGAGCCAATATCCTTCCTCACTATTGCATTGATTTCCCCCTTTACTAACAATGCTACCTCACCTCCTTTCCCTATTTGTCTATCCTTCCTAAATATTGAATACCCTGAATGTTCAGTTCACATCCTTCGTCAGCCTGCAGCCATGTCTCTGTAATTGCAACTATATCATAACCATTTATATCTATTTGCACAGTTGGTTCATCTACCTTATTGTGAATGCTCCGCACATTAAGATACAATGCCTTCAGACTTGTCTTTCTAACCTTGTTAGTTAAATTAGCTTTATTTTGCACTATGACCCCATTTGTTTCTCACCCTTGTTACTTCTTCCTTCCACTTTTGCTTCTTACTTTTCTGTCTTTCATTCCTATCCTTGTTCCCCCCTCTTCTGTCTCCCTGCTCAGGTTCCCACCCCCCCTGCCATTCTAGTTTAAACCCTCCCCGACCGCATTGGCAAATACCCCTCCCCCCCAGCCCTAGGACATTGGTCCTGGTCCTGCCCAGATGGAACCTGTCCTGTTTGTACTGATCCCACCTACCCCAGAACTGGTCCCAATGCCCCAGGAATCTGAATCCCTCCCCGCTACACCATTTCTTCAGCCACGTATTCATCTGATATACTCTGTTATTTCTACTCTCGCTAGCATGTGGCACTGGTAGTAATCCTGAGATTACTACCTTTGAGGTCCTATTTTTAAATTTACGTCCTAACTCCCTATGTTCAGCTTGTAGGACCTCATCTCTTTTTTTAACCAAGTCGTTGGTGCCAATATGTACCATGACCACTGGCTGTTCACCCTCCCCCTTCAGAATGTCCTGCAGCCTCTCCAAGACATCCTTGACCCTGGCACCAGTGAGGCAACATGCCATCCTGTAGTTTCCTATGCAGCTGCAGAAACGCCTGTCTGTTGCACTTACTATTGAGTCCACTATCCCTATAGCCCTGCCACTCATCTTCCTCCCCTCTTGTGCAGCAGAGCCACCTGTGGTGCCAAGGACTTGGCTCCTGCTGCTTTCCCCTGTGAATTTGTCCCCCCCAACAGTATCCAAAATGGTATTTCTGTCAGAGAGGGGGACGGCTTTGAGGACTCCTATACTACCTGCCTTCCTCTACTCTGCCTGGTCGTCACCCATTCCCTTTCTGCCTGTTCAGTCTTTACCTGCGGTGTGACCATATCACTGAAAGTGCTGTCCATGATAATCTCAGCATCATGGATGCTCCACAGTGAATCCACTCGCAACTCTAGCTCCGAAATGTGGCCAGCCAGTAGCTGCAGCTGGACATACTTCCTGCACACATGGTTGTCAGGGACACTGGAAGTGTCCATGACTTCTCATATAATGCAGGAGGAGTGTATCATGGGTGCAAGTTCTGCTGCCATGGCTTCCCTTTAAATTAAACTTGCTAGTTACTCCTTTTAAAGAATACTAATTACACTAGGACCTTATTCCACTCCAAACACTCCCACTACAGTCCAAAGTCCTCACCTTATTTTGTTTAAGCTAATGGCTGCAGCAGTTTAATTAGTGGAAAAAGTAGAAGTAGAAGAGCTCACCTGACCCTACTGACCAATCAGCTGCCTCCCCTGCATTGTCACTTTTTGAATCGTGATGTCCTCGCACCGCTTTCAGCCCCGAGTCCAGCTCCTGCTCTTTTTAAATCTCCACTCTGACTCTCAGCTCCTGCTCTTTTTAAATCTCCGCTCTGACTCTCAGCTCCTGTTCTTTTTAAATCTCCGCTCTGACTCTCAGCTCCCGCTGTTTTTAAATCTCTGCTCCGACTCTCGGCTTCCGGTGTTTTTAAATCTCTGCTCTGACTCTCGGCTTCTGCTGTTTTTAAATCTCCGCTCCAACTCTCAGCTCCCACTCTTTTTAAATCTCTGCCAATCTCTCTTTTAGGTGCTGCTGACTGCCTGTCCTAGGATCCTAGGACATATTTTGTTTAAAAAATACTCTGCACATCTATTCCTCCTACTACTAAAGTGGATAATGTCACATTTTTCCACATTATATTCCAACTGCCACATTCTTGCCCACTCACCAAGTCTGTCCAGGGTGTAGTGCTGGAGCGCTAAGAAAATGTGTTGGCCACATCATTTCCATTTCTACTATTACATTGTTTTCCTAAATGTTAATCATTTGAGTCCCCAAAATTAAAGTAAAACGTTGCTTTTTAAGTGAAAAAATTAGTGCCAGTGAGCATTTTATTTTGAATCATTAGACTTTAGCATAGTTGGGATATCATTATGCAACAGTTTAATTATTTAATTCAAGCTTATTAAAAACATGAATTACAGGAAACTTTACTTCCCAAAATGACGCTTCACAATACTTTCCATAACAGATCTGGTTGCACATTTCTGCTCAGGGAACAGGCTGATCTTGTCCTTGAGTCCTCTGCCTATTGATATCCTTGCAGCCAGGTTGTTACATATGGTGTTGGATCCCAATCTGTCAAGGTGGGGGGGATGGGGGTGCGCTGGGCTGGTGGTGCTGTGGGTGTAGTCTTACAAACTATAGTGCTGATACCCAGCTTATGAGAATTCTTGAGTACAATAAGTTCATTTCATTGAATCCTCGCTCACGTTCTGCAGTGCTGTTTGAAATTACTTCTGTACAATTTAGTAATGGTTGTAAATTCTGGGAAATGTGTTGTCTACCTTCCTTCACATAATCTCTGAATGCATTGATTACAGAAGTAGATGAGAATTTAAACTGCTTGCAGAGCGAATGTACTGCCAATTCTCCAAAACCTGATGGCATTTCAGCTAGCCATTATTCTTGGTCGAGATCACACAATTGTCGAACAGAGATACATAACTGGATTGGGCTACAGAGGCTGAATGAGAGCCTTTCAATTACATGATCGTGAGCATTTAATTTTCTAAATTATCAACGAGACTGGTAAGAAACTGCTGATAATTAATGCCGATAATCTTATTGTTACTCCCTAATGAAATCATTCCAAACTTTCCCTGTGCAACTGCAACTTTGGCCTCAAGGGATTTTGTGCCAGGTGCTCTTTAAGTCCGTGCAAAAAGGCATACGCTGTGAAGGATCAGTTTGTCTACATACACAATTATTGTAGTGTGTTTCTGCAAACACGGAGCATGCCAGGTTCATGTAATATAACATACATCGGAGCTAAGTCTAAGAGAAACTGTTTTGAAGAAATTCCATTTAACAGATCCTATGCTTACCTGTCAGATGCAGTCCTTGTTTCATCTTTCATTGCCAGTTCAAAATGACCATATAATGCTTCATAGTTGCACAACATAGCCGACACTTCTCAAAATGAACTTGCTACCTCTCTGGTGCTTAAAATGCAGCCTATTTTGGAAATTTGTTGCTCTAGTTCAGCAGTGCATTTTGCCAGTGGTCTCTGATTGAGGTGTTCTGTTATACACAGAATATAATTTGTCCATAAATGAATGGAAATGGCTCACTCCACTAACTTCTGTCACCAAATAGCCCACTGCAAGTTCTAATCTATGGTTTAGGCAATGCCAAATAATATCTGGGTATTGCTCCATAAGTCTGTTAGCTGCACCTTATTTGGTACCCAGCATGTGTACCTATGCCACATGGACTGCAGTGATTCAAGAAGGCAACTCACCACCAGCTTCTCGAGGGCAAACAGAGATGGGCAACAAATGCTGGCCCAGCCAGCGACCCGTGAATTAATTTAAAATAAATAAATAAATAACACTCACTCCATCACTAGCAAATGTTACAAGATGCTCCTTCAGATAGGAGTCATCAAAGCCACATTGAGACATTCAAGAAGATACTTAACTATTGATCTGGAAGTTCAGTCATATCTAAAATCGTGAAGTGTGGATCATCCTTCTTATTACTTTCACATTTCAGGTAAATGTCTAAAGCTGTTTTGCTACTTAGGCTTGTAGATTCATTAATAAGAATTGAGATTTTACCCTCCATTACTTTGACATGCTGGCAAATCTTCTTCCCCCTCTCAATAGTTGTGTGGTCAGTGATTTCTGCAGCACTGTAACCAGAATTCAACCCAATTCCCATGTCAACACCATTTTCATTTTGAACTTCTAGCAAGTCAAAGTGGATAACATCTGCTGTTTTGAGCCAGGTAGTATGCAGAATGAAAAACTGCTCAACAAGTTGCTTTTAGATGAGATGCGTTCAGGTTGTCACAAATTTTTCCAAGAGTTTCTTGGTGTGCTTTTTCAGCAATATGTTTAGACAGTTTGTGTTGTACAATTTATTTTGAGAGATTTTAAATGTTTTTTTTATTCATTCACGGGATGTGGGCTTCACTGGCTGGGCCAGTATTTATTGTCCATCTCAAGTTGCCTTTGAGAAGGTGGTGGTGAGCTGCATTCTTGAACTGCTGCAATCCATGTGGTGTAGGTACTGTTAGGAAGGGAGTTCCAGGATTTTGACCCAGCGACAGTGAAGGAATGGTGATATATTTCCAAGTCAGGATGGTGAGTGACTTGGAGGGAAACTTCCACTGGTGATGTTCCCATGTATCTGCCCTTGTCTTTCTAGATGGAAGTGGTTGTGGGTTTGGAAGGTGCTGTCAGAGGAGCCTTGGTGAATTCCCACAGTGCAACTTGTGGATGGTACACACTGCTGCTACTCTGTGTCGGTGGTGGAGGAAGTGAATATTTGTGTATGTGGTGCCAATCAAGCATTGCACTCCAGTTAGATCCATCATATGACATTTGGTATAAATGCCATTCATTCAAAAGTCTCAATCCCTTGAACGTGAAAAGCAATAAGTTACCAATATTTACACACAATTTTACCCCCAAGTTTTTCACCCTTGTAGTCTATCCAAGAATGTCTCTTTTTTATTCTTCTTCATTTCCCCTGTTCACACATTTATGCAGGGATACAGACCTGTCACTGTATCAAGCTCAGCTTCAGGATTATACTGTGTGGTCAATTTTGACTCTGAGGCAGCTGCAGCACTGAAGGTATCCTCTCCATTATCACTCAGCTTAACAGTATTTGAATGTTCTTTACTTTTTCACTTTCTCTACAATATGAGGTTATGCTTTTTTGCTTCACGGTCATTATGTTGTTCTCAGGCAGTTTTGATGGTCTGATTGTCCTTTCCCCCCTGATTATGTCTGTGACAGGCTCTGGGGCTTGGCGTTTTTTTGTCTTGTTTTCTATGGGCAGCTATTAGCAATTCACTCGCTTTCATGCCTTGTGTTTACTCTTAAACAGATCTCACTAGATAACTGGCCAAATATCTGGCAACACGACATAAAGGTTGTGGGGCTTGTTGCAGCAGCAGAGAGCTGGGGTCTGCAGGAGGAAACAGAGATCGATTTTTGCTCGGTGAGGGCATTACTGGATATGCAGCAGGGTGAAACTGTGGATCAAGCATGTGGCAGAACAGGCTTGTGAGGGTGAATGGCTTACCCCTGCTCCTACGCTCAAAGGCCACAGAATTGTTCCCATTCAACTAGAACTTATTTCGCCATTTTAAAAAATTCAACCATTTCCTATAGTTATGATGGTGGCTGGGTGTTACATCCTTGTGGCCAGCTGTGTGAAACATGAATTTGTCACCGAGAGCAGGACACTGTTTGATTATGATACACCTCAAGCAACAGTCTTTTCACAGATCCTAAGCAGCTAAATTGCCACTTGACTTAAGCAATATGACCGACTAAAGTTTGAAATCCAACTCTGGAGTTCTTAGTCCTTTTGTTTAAGAGCCCCATGAAAATGCAGGAGAATAGAATTTACCTACTCATTATTCCACTTTAGGTTGCCATAATGGATTTAGGTTACACTGAGGTCCGGATTTTCCACACCTGACGGTGTCAGGTGTGTTCAGTGGCGCGATCAGTTTCACGACAGCGTGAAACCAGCTCACGATCATCCGCTCAGCCTGCTGATGGTGGGCCGCATTCCCCACCGTCGGACGGCAGGAATCTCATTGTAATACATCAACATATCATTATTAGGCATGCCCGCCGGAATTGTCTCCCCATGCTGGATCGTCCACCACGTTGCAGGAAAATGCACTGACATGTTTCACAACAGCACATAAGTGACATGCACTTAGCAGTTGCACTTTGCTCAGGACTTCGAGGTTTGTTTGCCTACCTTGTTTCGGTCAGCACTCGCAGTCATCTGCACCAGGCTTCACAGACAGCACCACATCAAATTTAGGGGGGGCTCAAGGGTAGGTCTCTACCTTCCAGGTCAGCCATATGTGGGTGGTTTTTCAATGGTTGCAGGGCTGGGGCTTGCTTGGGGAAGGGGGAGAAGTGGCTTCAGACAAGGGAAGAGGCTGCAGGACAAGAGCTGGACTGGGGAGGGAGGGTATCCCAGGGTGTGTAGGGACACATGTTGATCTGTGCAAGTGGTCTCAAGATGGTGAGAGTTGAGGAGGAAGTCTCCAGAGGAGGTGAGGCCAGATGGACATGTGATGGCATGTATGTAAGAATGGGTGGTGATATCCCTTGAGCTGACAGTGATTGAGACGCCAGTGAATGTGTGATGGACTTGAGTTTAGAGTGATGGGATGGTTGCCATACCCTGGCTGTATGGATGAAATCATTCATCTTCTGTCTGCATTGGATGGCCAATCTCTTCTGTGCAGCTATGGCACTGACACCACTCCGGTGCGCTCTGGCAACACTACTCCTCTGAATCTGTCCAAATCCTCTTGAAGCTCCTTTGCAACTTCCTTACAACACACATTTTCACCTAGCTTTGTCTTCTGCAAATTTGGAAATATTACATTTGGTCCACACCTCCAAATTATTGGTATGCTTTGTGAAAAGCTGTGTCCCAAGTACTGATCCCAGTGGTACCCCACTAGCCACACCCTGCCAATGCGAAAATGACCCGTTTATTCCTGCTCTGTTTTCTGCCAGTTACCCAATCCTTAACCCAATATATGACTATATTACCTCTTTTCCCATGTGCTTTAATTTTGCTAACCAACCTCCAATGAGGGACTTTATCGAAAGCTTTCTGAAAAAGCAAGTGCACCACATTCACTGACTCCCCCTTATCAACTATGTTAGTAACATCCTCAGAAAACTCCGACAGGTTCGTCAAACATGATTCCCCATTCATAGATCAGTGTTGACTATGCCCAATCAGATCATGATTCTCTAATTGTCCATTTATCACTTCTTTATAATAGATTCTAGCTTTTGCCCACTATTGATGTCAGACTAACAGGTCTGTAGTTCCCTGTTTTCTCTCTCCCTCCCTTCTTAAATAGTGGGGTGACATTTGCTACCTTCCAATCTGTAGGAATAATAGATTCTGTTCCAGACTATAGAATTTTGGAAGATGATCACCAATGAATCTACTGTCTCCATAGCTATCTTTTTCAACAAGCTGGGATGTAGGATCAGGTCTTGGAGACCTATCAACCTTCAGTCCCATTGATTTCTCCAATACAGCCTTCTTACTAATACAAATCTCTTCAATTCTTCATTCTCCCTAGTCCCTTGGCTCTCTAAATCTGGGAGATTTCTTGTACCTTCCACAATGAAAACAAGCACAAAGTCATCATTTAGTTTCTCTGCCATTTCTCTATTCCCCATTATAAATTCTTCCGGCTCTGCCTGTAATGGACCCACATTGGCCTTAGCCAAACACTTCCTTTTAAATACCTATAGAAGAAGCTTTTACAGCCTGTTAATGTCTTTTGCTAGTTTACATCCTTTTCTATTCTCCCTTTCTTTATCAGTTTCTTGGTCCTCCTTTGCTTATTCTAAAGTTCTCCCAATCCTCCGGTTTAGGTACATTCCTGGCCTCTTCTTTTATTCTTATACATTCTATAACTTGCTTTGATAATCATGATTGACTGACTTTTCCTTTTGAATTTTTGTGCCTTGAAGGAATGTAGAATTGCTGTAAACTATATAATAATTATATAAAGACTCTCCATTGTCTGTGTCCGGTCATACCTTTTAATATATTTTCCCAACCCACCTCAGCCAATTTGCCCCTCATGCCTTGGTAATTTCCTTTGTTCAAATTTAACACTCTGGCTTCAGATTGACTTACCCCACTTTCAAACCTAATGCCAGAGCAAAATGGACAGGTGGGCAGCACATTTTTAATGAAACCTCATCCAAGGGAAGGATAAAAAAGGTCTGCAGCATTGCCATTGTGAGTAGTGAGGAGTTTGGGAGATAGTTTGCTGCTGGTCACTTTTTTGAGCTTTGCAGCTTCATCTCTGTTCTGAGCTTCAATCTCAGCATTTCCAGGCTTCATTTCAGGGCTCACTGGCTCACCAAGGCCCCCGGAGAATTTTGACCGTGTGGACCCTTCCAGGTATCAGACAGCCTTCTGTTACCCTGCTAAAGGGGATTTTGCGCTCCACTCGTGGCACCTTGTGTAAGGAAGAAGAGAAGGGCAGAAGGGGGAGGAAGCCAGGTGTCCCTATGCAGCTTCCAGGGGAGCGACCTGTGGGAGGAAAGGCACAAGCACAAGGGATGCAGGGCCAGTGGGTAGTCCAAGGGAGAAGGGACCGCAGAAGATGCCACTATCCTGCTGCCAGGGTTTACAGGCAGCGATGCAGCTAACTCAACATGTCCGAGGTGCAATGCCGAAGGAGGCCCCGCCTCTCCAGGGAGACTGTGACCTCCATTTTTCAGATGATCAGGCCTGAGATCACCTCTAATAATGTGGGTGGACACCCCATGCCAGCGGCTGTGAAGGTCACAGTGGCCCTCAACTTCTATGTCACCGGCTCTTTCCAGGGGTCAGTGGGGGACATGTGTGGAGCGTCCCAATCAGCTGTCCACAGTTGTGTCAAGCTGGTGAGTGATGCTCTGTTCAGGTTCGTAATGACGTTTATTCATTTCTGAATGGACGAGGCCAACCAGGCTGAGCGAGCCAGAGGGTTTGCAGCGATTGCTGGGTTCCCCTGCATCCAGGGTGCAATCGACTGCACACATGTGACCATTAAGGCGCCAGTGGGTTAACTGGGTGCCTTTGTCAACAGGAAGGGCTTCCAGTCGATGAACATCCAGATAGTATGTGACCACAAGATGCAGATTCAGAAAATATCTGCAAGGTACCCTGGTAGCTCCCATGACAGCTCTCAGACAGTCCCAGATGCCAAGGCTGTCCAGCCCAACCAGATGGATAGCTGCTGGGTGCCAAGGACTATCTATTGAAAAAGTGGCTAATGATGCTAACCAAGAGCAAAGGCAGAGCATAATAGGAGTCATGCCTCCACAAGTGTGGTGATAGAGAGGACCATAGCTCTTCTGAAGATGCAATTCCAATGTCTGGACCGTTCAAGGGGAGCACTACAATACCCCTAGAGCAGATGTCACTGATAGTGGTTGCATGTTGCGCTCTCCACGATCTGGCACTGGCAAGGGGGGACCGACTGGAGGAAGAGGATCTTGATGCAGCTCCACAGGCCACAGAAGATGAATCCAGTGGTGAATTAGAAGAGGAGCATGGTGAAGAGAACATTGAGGGCATGGAGGCAGAGCTCTGTATTCTTTAGGGAGGCAGGGACACCAGGGACGCCTTGATCCAAAGCTCTTTCACCTAGGCTACCAAAGATCTGCTTCCACCTCATGCCAGGGCCGCCACCTCCATCTTGAATGTCTGAAATGAACTTTTCATTTGAGCCCAAAATCCACTCAGTGCCTGTGCAATAAAATTTAGAGCCATCCACGTCCAGCATTACATACTGGTGTTCTCTGTACCAAAAAAAGGTGAAGCATACTCAGGCCATTAAGTCAAAAGCAAAATTTATGTCATTTTGACACTCACAACAAATGAACATTACTATATGTTGTGTTAATGGCCACACCAATAAACATATTAACAAAACATGGAAGAACAGAAGCTCACCTGTGAACAGTCCCTCTTGTGCTCATGGTGCCTTAAGCTTACATTTACAACTGCTGCATCTTACTGCGCCCTGCACCACCACCGCCCCCTCACCCCGCGCTGGCAGCCGCATTGGAAGCAGCCTGCTGACTCTGCTGTCTTGTGGGCCTTGATGACCTTGGGGGTTGTCCTCTGGCCCGTGGAGCCTGTGCTGTCCCCGCCTGGGAGGGAGCAGCCAGTGGCATAGCTGGAATCCCCCCAGTCATCGCAGCCTCAACAGATGCCACGATCTCTGGCTGAGGGGTGGTGGAGCTGCTGCCATCATCCAGAACGCCCTGAAAGGAGCCCGCAGAGACAACAAGAAGGTTGTGCACCATCGTGTGGTCTCTCTGGACCTCCATGCTTGCCATTGTTGGACAGGCACCTAACTGGGGTACTGGGTGCCTCATCCATCTCCCGCACTGGCACTGACCACCTGAGATCATTGTCTGTGTGAGAGCTTGCAGGTCCAAGTGCAACCCCAGGAACCCCTGATTTTGTCCCTGGAGCTCCCTGTCCATGAGAGTCACCACTCTCTCAACGGAAGAGGCAGTGCGCTTGACAATGACTTCTAGACTAATGGACTCAGAGACATTTACAGCACAGAAGGAGGCCGTTCGACCCATCATGTCTGCACCGATCAACAAAGGTGTGACTATACTAATCCCATTTTCTAGCTCTTGGCCCATAGCCCTGGAGGCTATGGCAATGCAACTGAATATCTAAATACTTCTTAAATGTTATGAGAGCTTCTGAATCAACCACCATTTCAGGTAGTGAGTTCCAGACTCCCACAACTCTCTGGGTGAAAAAAATCTCTCCTCAGCTCCCCTCTTAGCCTTCTACCTCTTAACTTAAATCTATACCCCCTGGTTATTGAACCCTTTACTAATGGAAAAAGTGCCTTCCTATCCACCCTATCTCTGTCCCTCATAATCTTATACACCTCTATCAGGTCCCCTCTAAACCTTCGCTGCTCCAAGGAAAACAATCCCAGCCTATCCAATCTTTCCTCATAGCTCAGACCCTCCAGCCCAGGCAGCATCCTAGTAAATCTCCTCTGCACCCTCTAGATGCAATCACATCCTTCCTATGATGTGGTCACCAGAACTGCAGTACTCCAGTTGTGGCCTAACCAATGTTCTATGCAGTTCCAGCATAACCTCCCCGCTCTTGTATTCTATGCCTCGGCTAATAAAGGCAAGTATCCCATATGCCTTCTTAACCACCTTATCTGCTTGCCCTGCTAAATTCAGGGATCTGTGGATATACACACCAAGATCCCTCTGATCTTCAGTACTTTGTAAGGTCCTACCATTCATTTTGTCATCACTTCCCTTGTTAGCCCTCCCTGAGTGAATTACCTCACACTTATCCGGGTTGAACTACATTTGCCACTGGTCTGCCCACCTGATGGGTCCATTGACATCCTCCTGCAGTTTACGGCTATCCTCCTCATTACTTACTACCCTACCAATTTTCCTGTTATCCCCAAACTTCTTGATCATACCCACTACATTTAAGTCCAGTTCATATGTACACCACAAACAGCAAGGGCCCCAGCACCGAGCCCTGTGGAACCCCACTGGAAACAGACTTCCAGTCACAGAAACATCCCTCTACCTTCGTCCTCTGCGTTATGCCTCTCAGCCAATTTGGATCCAATGTGACACTTTGCCTTGGATCCCATGGGCTCTTACTTTCTTGACCAGTCTGCCATGAGGGACCTTATTAAAAGCCTTGCTAAAATCCACATAGACCACATCAAATGCATTGCACCCATCAGCACTCCTGGTTACCTCCTCAAAAAATGCGATTAGATTTGTCAAACATGACCTGCCCTGAGCAAATCCATGCTGGCTATCATTGATTAATCTGTGTCTCTCCAAGTGCAGATATATTCTGTCCCTAAGGATTCTTTCTAGTAACTTTCCCACCACCAAGGTTAGACTGACTGGCCTGTAATTTCCTGGTCTATCCGTTTCTCCTTTTTTTAATAACGGGACAACGTTAGCAGTCCTCCAGTTCTCTGGCATCTCACCTGTGGCCAGAGAGGATTTGTAAATTACAGCCAGGGCCCCTGATATTTCTTCCCTTGCCTCCCTCAACAGCCTGGGACACATCTCATCCGGGCCTGAGGATTCCTCCAATTTTAAGGCCGCCAAACCCACTAGTACCTCCACTCTCTCTATGTTAATATCCTCTAATATTTCACAGTCCTCCACCCTGCATCGTCCTTTTCCATTGTGAAGAGTGACGCAAAGTATTCATTGAGGACTGTACCCACGCTTCCCGAGTCCACACACAGATTACCTCTATGGCCCCTAACTGGCCCTAAACTTTCCCTAGTTATTTTCTTCCTCTTTATATATTTAAAAAACCTCTTTGGGTTTTCCTTTATTCTACCCACCAATGCTTTCTCATGCACTCTCTTAGCTTTCCTAATTTCCTTTTTAAGTTGCCCCCTGCTCTTTTTATGCTCCTCTAGGGACTCTGCCTTATTGAGCCTTCGGTATTAGCCATAAGCTTCTCCTTTTTTCCATAATCCTAACCTTTATGCCCCTTGACATCCAGGATTCTCCAGACTTGGTCCCCCCTTTTGTCTTTACGGGAACATATTTGCCCTGTACTCTCATTATTTCCTCCTTGAATGCCTCCCACTGTTCTGACACAGTTTTATCTGTAAGTACAAAAACACAGAGATAAAAACAAAACAAAAACAAAAAATTCCATCGCTCACGTTTCGAACCCACCCAGGATTATAGGTATCTCCGGGACATGCAACGTTCCTCGGATTGCTGTTCCCGTCGCATTCTGAGATCCACACTCAGTGCCATGCGCTGCCATATGAACACACTCAACCTCTCCCTCCAGCAGCACAGCCGCACCCTTTTCCAAAGCTGTGCGTGCCCCCAGTTTCATTTTATTTGTCGTCTCATCCGACACCTCAACAAAAAACTTTTTCTCTTTCTCTCAAGTGCCAAGGAACGCAAGCTCCAACAACTCATCGACACCAACACCCATCTAGGACCCTCCACCCCTGCCTGTCCCTCTGTCCCCACCCCATCTTCCAATCCCAGCCCCGGCTGGGTATTCACTATACCCCCTGACTTTCCCCTCTCCAACGCTGAACGTTCAGTGCTCAGCAAAGGACTTAGTTTCATACCCTTATGCCCTCACCTCAATGGATTTTGGGCTCGGCACGATACTGAACTCTTCTTCCACCGCCTTCGCCTCCGTGCTCACTTCTTTGGGCAGGAGTCCTCTCCCTGTTCAACGGATCCTTTCACCCACCTCCAATATTCTCCCTCCACCTGGACCCCTCCCTCTGGATTCTTACCTTCTTTTGATCTTTTCATTGAGAACTGTCGGCTTGACATTAGTCGTCTCAATTTCTCTGCTCCTCTCACCCATTCTAAACTGTCTCTCTCTGAACTTACTGCACTCCGTTCTCTCAGGTCCAACCCTGACATTGTCATCAAACCCGCTGACAAGGGTGGTGCTGTTGTTGTCTGGCGCACTGACCTCTACCTCGCGGAGGCTGAGCGTCAACTCGCAGACACTTCCTCCTACCTCCCCCTGGACCATGACCCCACCACTGAACATCAAGCCATTGTTTCCAGGACTGTCACTGACGTCATCTTCTCTGGGGATCTTCCTCCCACAGCTTCCAACCTGATAGTCGCCCAACCTCGGACGGCCCGCTTCTACCTCCTACCCAAAATCCACAAACAGAACTGTCCTGGCAGACCGATCGTGTCAGCTTGCTCCTGCCCCACGGAACTCATTTCTCGTTATCTTGACTCCCTTCTCTCTCCCCTTGTCCAGTCCATTCCCACCTACATCCGTGATTCCTCTGACACCTTACGTCACATCAACAATTTCCAATTCCCTAGCCCCAACTACTTCCTCTTCACCATGGACGTCCAATCCCTCTACACCTCCATCCCCCACCAGGATGGTCTGAGGGCTCTCAGCTTCTTCCTTGAACAAGCCCCATCCACCACCACTCTCCTCAGTCTGGCTGAACTTGTTCTCACACGGAACAATTTCTCCTTTAACTCCTCTCACTTCCTCCAAATCAAAGGTGTGGCTATGGGTACCCGCATGAGCCCCAGCTATACCTGTCTGTTTATGGGGTATGTGGAACATTCCTTGTTCCAGTCCTACTCCAGCCCCCTCCCACAACTCTTTCTCCGGTACATCGATGATTATTTCGGTGCTGCTTCACGCTCTCATCGGGACCTGGAAAAATGTATTAATTTTGCTTCCAATCTCCACCCCTCCATCATTTTCACATGGTCCATCTCTGACACTTCCCTTCCCTTCCTTGACCTCTCTGTCTCAATTTCTAGTGATAGACTGTCCACCAATATCCATTAAAAGCCTACCGATTCCCACACTACCTTGACTACAGCTCCTCATACCCCTCTTCCTGTAAGGACTCCATTCCATTCTCTCAGTTCCTTCGCCTCCATCGCATCTGTTCTGATGATGCTACCTTCAAAAACAGTTCCTCTGACATGTCCTCCTTCTTCCTTAACCGAGGTTTTCCACCCACAGTAGTTGACAAGGCCCTCAACCATGTCCAGCCCATCTCCCACGCATCCGCCCTCATGCCTACTCCTCCCTCCCAGAAACACGATAAGTTCCTCCTTGTCCTTCATTATCAAGCCACCAACTTCCGCATTCAAAGGATCATCCTCCACCATTTCCGCCAACTCCAGCATGATGCCACTAGCAAACACATCTTTCCTTCACCCCCACCGACGGCATTCCATAGGGATCGTTCCCTCCGTGACACCCTGGTCCACTCCTCCATCAACCCCTACTCCTCAACACCCTCCTACGGCACCTCCCCATGCGAACGTAAGATATGCAACACCTGCCCCTTCACTTCCTCTCTCCTCACCATCCAAGGGCCCCAACACTCCTTTCAAGTGAAGCAGCATTTCACTTGCATTTCCTTCAACTTAGTCTACTGTATTCATTGCTCCCAATGCGGTTTCCTCTACATTGGAGAGACCAAACACGGACTGGGTGACCGCTTTGCAGAACACCTTCAGTCTGTCCGCAAGCATCACCCAGACCTCCCTGTCGCTTGCCATTTTAACACTCCACCCTGCTTTCTTGCCCACATGTCTCTCCTTGGCTTGCTGCATTGTTCCAGTGAAGATCAAAGCAAACTGGAGGAACAGCACCTCATCTTCCAATTAGGCACTTTACAGCCTTCTGGACTGAATATTGAGTTCAACAATTTTAGATCTTAAACTCCCTCCTCCATCCCCACCCCTTTTCTGTTTCTTCCCCCACCTTTTTGTTTTTTCCAATAATTTATATCTATTTTTCTTTTCCCACCTATTTCCATTATTTTTAATGTATTTCACCAATCATTTATCCATACCTTTTATGCCCTTTTAGTCTTATTTCACCCCACCCCCACTGTACCTTTCTTGTCCTGCTATCCATTCTTAATTAGCACATTCTTTTAGATAATATCACCATCTTCAACACCTCTTTGTTCTTTCGTCTGTGACATCTTTTGGTTATCTCCTCCTATCACAGCCCGCTTGTCACAACAACCAACCCCCCACTTTTCTCCACAACACAGCCCCCCTCCACCACCACCACTTAAACCAGCTTATATTTCACCCCTCTCCTATTTTTACTTAGTTCTGTTGAAGGGTCATGAGGACTCGAAACGTCAACTGTGCTCTCCTCCTGCTGCCAGACCTGCTGAGTTTTTCCAGGTATTTTTTATTTTTTGTTTTTGTTTTATCTGTGTGTAGCTGCTCCCAGCCCACTTGGGTCAACGCAGTGCTCATGCTCCTTGTGCGCTTCTCCACAACAGAGAACATGGCACGCATACCTTCATGGCTCTCCAGCAGGTCCTCCCGCATATCCATCTGGACATCCAGCATCTGCCTGAGGAAAACCTTGCAGGGCACTTCCGAGTCGTGGCTTTCAAGTTGGAAGGCACTCAGGCCAAGCAGCCAGAGCTCACCCACTTGGCCAGCTCCAGCGTCGTTGAAAGTTGGCATTCAGATTCGAGTAACCCTGAGCTCCACCCTGGGCATGGCCCGCCCTTAACACTTCTCCACACTGATCCATGCCAACACGGTACTCACCCTTGCTGAGAGCAGCAGGTCGTTGAGCCCTTTGCAGCACTGCACCCACGTGTGGCTCACAACATCGTGGCTGCCGACCTCGGTGGCCACCTCCTCCCAAGCTTTTTTGGTCCGGTGCGACAGCCTCCTCCTGCCATCCCTGGGTATGAGGGTGTCTTGGCTCACACCCACCTCCTCCACGAGGACTGCGAGACACTCAGCCGAGAAATGGGGGTGCTCCTGAGTAGCCACCCAACCATACCTCCCACTGACATGTCCTGCCGCTGGTAAGGCCGTTGTTCTAGCCTCTGGAATGACTAAAGATCCTCCCCTGGCAGTCTTCAGGGAGCTGTCTTTGCTGGCTTTAAAGAGGTCGCTGGGTCACTATTGGAAACAGTGCCCGACAGGCTCCCGCCCCAGCTTGGCCCTTCCCAACCATTCAGAAGACGTGTTTCATGCTGGGCGGACCTTAATTGGCCTCAGAAATCTGATGTCCTTCCTCCTACGCTAATTCTCCAGCCAGGTGTTCAATTGCTGAATCCTCCTATTCCTATGCTCACTAATACATGGCACTGGGAGTAATCCTGAGGTTACTACTTTTGAGGTCCTGCTTCTTAATGTCCTTCCTAACTCCCTAAAATCTGCTTTCAGAACCTCATCTCGCCTCCTACCTATGCCATTGGTACCAATGTGGACCACAATCTCTTGCTGTTCACCTTCCCCCAGAAGGATGTCCTGCTGCCACTCCATGACATCATTGACCCTGGCACCAGAGAAGAAACACAACATGCTGGAGTCTGGTTTACAGTCACAGTAATTCCTGTCTGACCCCCGACTATCAAATTCCCTATCACTATTGCTCTTCCACTCTATTTTCTTTCCTCCTGTGCAGCTGAGCCACCCATGGTGCCACTGACTTGGCTCTGGCTGCACTCCCCTCAGGAGCCGTCACTAGTATACAAGATAGAAAACTGATTTTCAAGCAAGATAGACTCAGGGGACTCTGACACTACCTGCCTGGTTCTCTTGCACTGCCTGGTGGTCACCCATTCCCTCCCTACCTGCATGCTCCTAACCTGCAGTGTGACCACTCACTAAATATTCTATACACATAGTTCTCTGCCTCACAGATGCACAACTGCAACTATAGCCACCGCTCAATTTCCAAAACGTGGAGCTCAAGCTTCTGCAGCCAGTGTCATTTCCTGCAGATGTGTTCCTCTGGGACACATGGTGCATCCATGACTTCCCACATGCTGCAAGATGTACATTCAACTTAGCCAAGCTGACCTGCCATTCCGTAACTTTAAAAACTATCTATTACAATTGAAATAAATAGGAAAACTTACCAGTTACTCATTAATCAGCTTCTTCCTCGTACCAAAGTAACAGCCAACTACTGGAGACTGAAAAATGCAGAAAAAGAAAAGAACACCACCATCACTGAACTCCCTTATTCACTCACTCACTCGCTCGCTCATCAAATTTCCAGCTTAACACTCAGCACTCTGAAAGCAGACCAAGCAACACTGAGGAACCCCCTTTTTTATACTTTCTGAAAAACAAATGATTCAAGCTGCTGAAAATTACTTTAAGCTAGCTACAAAATTTAGCAACTGCAGCTGCTCTCAGAGATTGTATACATCAGTTTAAGGCTGGAATAAACTTAACTTCTCTAAACTTAAGGACTAATTTTTAGTTGATTGCTGAATTAAAGAAAATAAAATTAAACTTTGGATAGAAATTAACCCTTAAAACTCCCTCACTCACAAGCTCTCAGTGCAGACCCTAAGGATTTTCTCCTATTCCCAGTTATCTTCTGAGGTAAGGAGTTTCTTGGAGATTCTCCCACTAGTATCCAGTAGGCGAATCCTCCAACCCTACTTCAAGACTCCAACAATTTGTACCTGCCCAGCATGATCATGGGGCTCACTCACCTTCTTGCATGGAGACACTAAATCAGAAAAACCCCTGCCGTTCCTGATAGCCCACTGCTCCTTGATCTGGCTGCTGGCAGAATCTCTCTGCTGGGTTCCAAGCTGCACAGAGACTATGAAAAGAGTAGAGATATACCAAAAAACAACCCAGTGTAGACCAGCAAAAAGGGAACCTGGGAGCAGTAACCAACACTTAGAACACACCGTGAAAAGAGGACCAAGAGGCAGTAACTACCATCTAGAAGAGCGAGAAGGACCAGAGGCAGCAACCACCAGCTAGAAGAGTGGGTGAAAAGGGGACCTGGGGCAGTAACCAGCAGCAAGAAGAGCAGGTGAAAAGAGGACCTGGGGCAGTATCCACCAGATGTTAGAACGGGTGAAAAGAGGACCTGAGGCATTAACCAGCAGCTAGAAGAGCGGGTGAAAAGAAAATCTGGAGGAAGTAACCACCTACCAGAAGAGCAGGTGAAAAGAGGATCTGAGTACCTAACCCGCAGCTAGAAGAGCGGGTGAAAAAGGGACCTGGGGCAGTAACCAGCAGTTAGAAGAGTGGGTGAAAAGAGGACCTGGGGCTGTAACCAGCAGCTAGAAGAACGGGTGAAAAAAGAACCAGGGGCAGTAACCAGCAGCATGGAAGATTGGGTTAACAGAGTTCCTGGGGGAAGTAAGCAGCAGCTAGAAGAGTGGGTGAAAAGAGGACACGGAGGCAGTAACCAGTAACTAGAAGAGTGGGTGAAAGGAGCACCTGGGGGCAGTAACCAGCAGCTAGAAGAGCTGGTGAAAAGAGGATCTGTGGCAGTAACCACCAACTAGAAGACGGGATGAAAAGAGGACCTGTAGTAGTAACCAGCAGCTAGAAGAGTGGGTGAAAAGAGGTCCTGGGGCAGTAACCAGCACATAGAAGAGTGGGTGAAAAGAGGTCCTGGGGCAGTAACCACCAGCTAGAAGAGTGGGTGAAAAGAGGTCCTGGGGCAGTAACCAGCAGATAGAAGAGTGGGTGAAAAGAGGTCCTGGGGCAGTAACCACCAGCTGGAAGAGCGGGTAAAAAGAGGACCTGGGTGCAGAAACCAGCAGCAAGAAGAGCTGGTGAAAAGAGGCTCTGGGACTGTATCCACCAGATGGAAGAGCGGGTGAAAAGAGGACATGAAGCATTAACCAGCAGCTAGAAGATTGGGTGAAAGGAGGACCTGAGGCAGTTTCCACCAGCTATAAGAGTGGGTGAAAAGAGGACCTGGGGGCAGTAACCAGCAGCTAGAAAAACAGGTGAAAAGAGGACCTGGGTCAGTAACCAGCAGCTAGAAGAGCGGGTGAGAAAAGGAACTGGCTGTAGTAAACAGCAGCTAGAAGCGCAGGTGAACAAAGGAACTGGAAGCAGTAAACAGCAGCTAGAGGAGCGGGTGAAATGAGGACCTGGGGGCAGTAACAAGCAGCTAGAAGAGCAGGTGAAAAGAGGACCTGGGGCATTAACCAGCGGCCAGAAGAGCGGGTGAAAAGAGAACCTGGGGGCAGTAATCAGCAGCTAGAAGAGCGGGTGAAACGAGAACCTGGGGGCAGTAACCAGCAGCTAGAAGAGCGGGTGAAAAGAGGTCCTCAGGCAGTAACCACCAGCTAGAAGAGTGGGTAAAAGAGGTCCTGGGGCAGTAACCAGCAGATAGAAGAGTGGGTGAAAAGAGGACCTGGGGCAGTAACCAGCACATAGAAGAGTGGGTGAAAAGAGGTCCTGGGGCAGTAACCACCAGCTAGAAGAGTGGGTGAAAAGAGGTCCTCAGGCAGTAACCACCAGCTAGAGGAGCGGGTGAAAAGAGGTCCTGGGGCAGTAACCAGCAGATAGAAGAGTGGGTGAAAAGAGGACCTGGGGCAGTAACCAGCAGATAGAAGAGCGGGTGAAAAGAGGACCTTGGGCAGGGACCAGCAGCTAGTAGAGTAGGTGAAATGAGGAGCTGGGGCATTAACCAGCAGCTAGAACAGTAGGAGAAAGGAGGACCAGGGCTAGTAACCGGCAGCATGGAAGATCGGGTGAACAGAGTACCTGGGGGCAGTAACCAGCAGCTAGATGAGCGTCTGAAAAGAGGACAGGGAGGCAGTAACCACCAGCTAGAAGAGCGGGTGAGAAAAGGAACTGGGATTAGTAAACAGCAGCTAGTAGTGCAGGTGAAAAAAGGAACTGGGTGCAGTAAATAGCAGCTAGAAGAGCGGCTGAAATGAGGTCCTGGGTGTAGTAACCAGCAGCTAGAAGAGCAGGTGAAAAGAGGACCTGGGGCAGTAAACAGCAGGCAGAAGAGCGGGTGAAAAGAGAACCTGGGGGCAGTAACCAGCAGCTAGCAGAGTGGGTGAAAAGAGGACCTGGGCAGTAACCAGCAGCTGGAAGAGTGGGTGAAAAGAGGACCTGGGCAATAAGCAGCAGCTCGAAGAGTGGGTGAAAAGAGTTCCTGGGGCAGTTACCACCAGCTAGAAGAGCGGGAGAAAAGAGGGCCCTGGGCAGTAATTAACCAGCTGGAAGTGCGAGTAAACAGCTCGAAGAGCAGGTGAAAATGGGACCTGGGGCAGAAACCAGCAGTTAGAAGAGCGGGTGAAAAGAGGACCTGGGGCAGAAACCAGCATTTAGAAGAGCAGGTGAAAAGAGGACCTGGGGCATTAACCAGCAGCTAGAAGAGTGGGTGAAAAGAACACCTGGGGCATTAACCAGCAGCTAGAACAGTAGGAGAAAAGAGGACCAGGGTAGTAACCAGCAGCATGGAAGATCGGGTGAACAGAGTACCTGGGGGCAGAAACCAGCAGATAGAATAGCGGGTGAAAAGAGGACCTCGGGCAGTAACCACCAGCTAAAAGAGTGAGTGAAAAGATGGCCCTGGCCAGTAATTAACCAGCTGGAAGTCTGAAAAGAGGACGTGGAGGCAGTAACCAGTAGCTAGAAGAGCGGGAGAAAAGAGGGCCCTGGGCACTAATTTACCAGCTAGAAATGCGAGTAAAAAGAGAACCTTGGGGCAGTAACCACCAGCTAGTAAATCAGGTGAAAAGAGGACCTGCAGCAATAACCAGCAGCTAGAAGAGTGGGTGAAATGAGTTCCTGGGGCATTAAACACCAGCTAGAAGAGTGGGTGAAAAGAGGACCTGGGGCATTAAACACCAGCTAGAAGAGCCGGTGCAAAGAGATCCTGGAGGCAGTAACAAGCAGCTAGAAGAGCGGGTGAAAAGAGGTCCTCGGGCAGTAACCAGCAGCTAGAAGAGCGGGTGAAAAGAGGTCCTGGGACAGTAACCACCAGCTAGATGAGCGGGTGAAAAGAGGACCTGGGAGAAGTAACCAGCAGCAAGAAGAGTGGGAGAAAAGAGGACCTGGAAGCAGTAACCAGCGGATAAAAGAGCGGGTGAAAAGACGACCTCAGGCAGTAACCAGCAGCTAGAAGAGCGGGTGAAAAGAGAACCTGGGGCAGTAACCACCAGCTAGAAGAGCGGGTGAAAAGAGAACCTGGGGGCAGTAACGACCAGCTAGTAAATCAGGTGAAAATAGGACCTGTTGCAGTAACCACCAGCTAGAAGAATGGGTGAAAAGAGGTCCTGGGGCAGTAACCAGCAGATAGAAGAGCGGGTGAAAAGAGGACATGGGGCATTAAACACCAGCTAGAACATTGGGTGAAAACAGGACCTGGGGCAATAACCACCAGCTAGAAGAGCCAGTGAAAAGAGATCCTGGGGGCAGTAACAAGCAGCTAGAAGAGTGGGTGATAAGAGGACCTGAGGCCGTAACCACGAGCTACAAGAGCGGGTAAAAAGAGGACCTGGGAGCAGTTACCAGCAGATAGAAGAGTGGGTGAAAAGAGGACCTGGAGCAGGATCCACCAGATATTAGAGTAGGCGAAAAGAGGACCTAAGGCATTAACCAGCAGGTAGAAGAGTGGGGGAATGGAAAATCTGGAGGCAGTAACCACCTACGAGAAGAGCGGGTGAAAAGAGCACCTGGAGCAGCAACCAGCAGCTAGAGGGGCAGGTGAAAAGAGGTCCTTGGGCAGCAACCAGCAGCTAGAAGAGTGGTTGAAAAGGGGAGCTGGGGCAATAACCAGCAGCTATAAGAGCGGGTGAAAAGTGGACCTGGGGCATTAAGCAGCAGCTAGAAGATTGGGTGAAAGGACGACATGGGGCAGTATCCACCAGCAAGAAGAGCAGGTGTAAAAGGGACCTGGGGCACTAACTAGCAGATAGAAGAGCGGATGAAAAGAGGACCTTGGGCAGGAACCAGCAGCTAGAAGAATAGTTGAAAAGAGGATCTGGGGCATTAACCAGCAGCTAGAACAGTAGGAGAAAAGAAGACCAGGGTAGGAAACAGCAGCATGGAAGATCGGATGAACAGAGTACCTGGGGGCGGTAACCAGCAGCTAGACGAGCGTCTGAAAAGAGGACACAGAGGCACTAACCAGTAGCTAGAAGAGTGGGTGAAAAGAGCTCCCGGGGTCAGTAACCACCAGCTAGAAGACCGGGTGAAAAGGGGACCTGGGGCAGCAACCACCATCTAGAAGAGCGGTTGAAATGAGGACCTGTGAAAGTAACCACCAGCAACAAGAGCGGGAAAAAAGTGGACATGGGGGGAGGAAACAGATGTTAGTAGAGGAGGTGAAAAGAGGATCTGGGGCAGTAACCAGCAGCTAGAAGACCGGGTGAAAAGTGGACCTGGGTCAGCAACGAGCAGCTAGAGGGGCAGGTGAAATGAGGTCATCGGGCAGCAACCAGCAGCTAGAAGAGCGTGTGAAAACGGGAGCTGGGGCAATAATCATCAACTAGAAGAGCGGGTGAAAAGAGAACCTGGGGGCAGTAACCATCAGCTAGAAGAGCGGGTGAAAAGAGAACCTGGGGGCAGTAGCCAGCAGCTAGAAGAGCGGGTGAAAAGAGGACCTGGGCTAGTAACCACCAACTAGAAGAGCGGGTGAAAAGAGAACCTGGGGGCAGTAGCCAGCAGCTAGAAGAGCGGGTGAAAAGAGGACCTGGGGTAGTAACCACCAACTAGAAGCGCGGGTGAAAAGAGCACCTGGGGCAATAACCACCAGCTAGAAGAGCGGGTGAAAAGAGGACCTGGGGCAGCAACGAGCAGCTAGAGGGGCAGGTGAAATGAGGTCATCGGGCAGCAACCAGCAGCTAGAAGAGCGTGTGAAAACGGGAGCTGGGGCAATAATCATCAGCTAGAAGAGCGGGTGAAAAGAGAACCTGGGGGCAGTAACCATCAGCTAGAAGAGCGGGTGAAAAGAGGACCTGGGGGCAGTAACCAGCAGATAGAAGAGCGGGTGAAAAGAGGACCTGGGGGCAATAACCAGCAGATAGAAGAGCGGGTGACAAGAGGACCTGGGGGCAGTAACCAGCAGCTAGAAGAGCAGGTCAAAAGAGGACCAGGGGTAGTAACCAGCAGCCAGAAGAGTGGGTGAAAACAGGACCAGGGGCAGTAACCAGCAGCTAGAAGAGCAGGTCAAAAGAGGACCAGGGGTAGTAACCAACAGCCAGAAGAGTGGGTGAAAAGAGGACCTGGGGCAGTAACCAGCAGCAAGAAGAGCTGGTGAAAACAGGACCAGGGGCAGTAACAAGCAGGTAGAAGAACGGGGGAAAAGAATATCTGGAGGCAGTAACCACCCAGTAGAAGAGCGGGTGAAAAGAGGATCTGACTCACTAATCTGTAGCTAGAAGTGCAGGTGAAAAGAGGACCTGTGGCAGTAACCAGCAGCTATAACAGCGGGTGAAAAGAGGACCTGGGGCAGTATCTAACAGCTAGAAGAGCAGGTGAAAATGGGACCTGGGGCAGGAACCAGCAGCTAGAAGAGTGGGTGAAAAGAAACCAAGGGCATTAACCAACAGCTATAACATTAGGAGAGAAGAGGACCAGGGATAGTAACCAGCAGCATGGAGATTGGGTGAACAGAGTACCTGGGGGCAATAAGCAGCAGCTAGACGAGCGTCTGAAAAGAGGACTTGGAGGCAGTAACCAGTAGCTAGAAGAGCGAGTGAAAAGAGCACCTGGGTGCGTAAACCACCAGCTAGAAGAGCGGGTGAAAAAACGAACTGGGCGCAGTAAACTGCAGCTAGAAGTGCAGGTGAAAAAAGGAACTGGGTGTAGTAAACAGCAGCTAGAAGAGCGGGTGAAAAGAGAACCTGGGGGCAGTAATCAGCAGATAGAAGAGCGGGTGAAAAGAGGACCTCGGGCAGTAACCAGCAGCTAAAAGAGCGAGTGAAAAGAGGGCCCTGGGCAGTAACTAATCAGCTGGAAGTCTGAAAAGAGGACGTGGAGACAGTAATGAGTAGCTAGAAGAGCGGGTGAAAAGAGGACCTGGGGGCAGTAACCAGCAGCTAGAAGATAGGGTGAAAAGGGGACCTGGGGCAATAACCAGCAGCTAGAAGAGCTGGAGCAAAGAGCACCTGGGGGCAGTAACCAGCGGAAAGAAGAGCGGGTGAAAAGAGGACCTGGGGCAGCAATCACCAGCAAGAAGAGTGGGAGAAAAGAGCACCCGGGGGCAGTAACCAGCAGATAGAAGAGCGGGTGAAAAGAGTACCTGGGTGTGTAAAGCACCAGCTAGAAGTGCAGGTGAGAAAAGGAACTGGGGGTAGTAAACAGCAGCTAGAAGAGCGGGTGAAAAGAGGACCTGGGGGCAGTAACCAGCTGTTAGACGATAGGGTGAAAAGGGGACCTGGGGCAATAACCAGCAGCTAGAAGAGTGGGAGCAAAGAGCACCTGGGGGCAGTAACCAGCGGAAAGAAGAGCGGGTGAAGAGAGGACCTGGGGCAGCAATCACCAGCAAGAAGAGTGGGAGAAAAGAGCACCCGGGGGCAGTAACCAGCAGATAGAAGAGCGGGTGAAAAGAGGACCTCAGGCAGTAACCAGCAGCTAGAAGAGCGGGTGAGAAAAGAACCTTGGGGGCAGTAACCACCAGCTAGTAAATCAGGTGAAAAGAGGACCTGGGGCAGTAACCACCAGCTAGAAGAGCGGGTGAAAAGAGGACCTGGAGACAGAAACTTGAAGCAAGAAGAGCTGGTTAAAAGAGAACCTTGGGCAGTAACCACCAGATTTTAGAGCAGGCGAAACAAGGAGCTGGGGCATTAACCAGCAGCTAGAACGGTAGGAGAAAGGAGGACCAGGGGTAGTAGCCAGCAGCATGGAGATCAGGTGAACAGCGTACCTGGAGACAATAAGCAGCAGCTAGACGAGCGTCTGAAAACAGGACCTGGAGGCAGTAACCAGTAGCTTGCAGAGCGGATGAAAAGAGTAACTGGGTGCGTAAACCAGCAGCAAGAAGAGTGGGTGAAAAGAGAACTTGGGGGCGGTAACCAGCAGATAGAAGAGCGGGTGAAAAGAGGACCTCGGGCAGTAACCAGCAGCTAAAAGAGTGAGTGAAAAGAGGGCCCTGGCCAGTAACTAACCAGCTGGAAGTCTGAAAAGAGGACGTGGAGACAATAATGAGTAGCAAGAAGAGCGGGTGAAAAGAGGACCTCAGGGGAGTAATCAGCAACTATCAGAGTGGGTAAAAAGAGCATCTGGGGCATTAATCAGCAGCTAGAACAGTAGGAGAAAAGAGGACCAGGGGTAGTAACCAGCAGCATGGAAGATTGGGTGAACAGTGTACCTGGGGGGCAGTAACTATCCAGCTAGAAGAGCAGGTGAAATGAGGACCTTGGGGCAGTAACCAACAGCTAGAAAAGCAGCTGAAAAGAGAACATGGAGGCAGGAACCAGCAAGCTAGAAGATAGGGTGAAATGGAGACCTGGGGCAATAACTACCAGCTAGAAGAGCGGGTGAAAAGAGGACCAGGGGCAGTAAACAGCAGCAAGAAGAGCGGGTGAAAATGGGACCTGGGGCAGGAAACAGCAGCTAGAAGAGTGGGTAAAAAGAAACCAAGGGTATTAACCAGCAGCTAGAACACTAGGAGACAAGAGGACCAGGTGTAGTAGCCAACAGCATGGAGATCGGGTGAACAGGGTACCTGGAGGCAATAAGCAGCAGCTAGACGAGCGTGTGAAAACAGGAATTGGAGGCAGTCACCAGTAGCTTGAAGAGCGGGTGAAAAGAGCACCTGGGTGCGTAAACCACAAGCTAGAAGAGCGGATGAAAAAAGGAACTGGGCGTAGTAAACAGCAGCTAGAATTGCAGGTGAGAAAAGGAACTGGGGGTAGTAAACAGCAGCTAGAGGAGCGGGTGAAAAGAGAACCTGGCGGCAGTAACCAGCAGCTAGAAGAGTGGGTGAAAAGGGGACCTGGGGCAGTAACCAGCAGCTAGAAGAGCGGGTGAAAAGTGGACCTAGGCGAGTAACCAGCAGCTAGAAGAGCGGGTGAAAAGAGCACCTGGGAGCGTAAACCATCAGCTGGAAGAGCAGGTGAAAAATAGAACTGGGCGTAGTAAACAGCAGCTAGAAGTGCAGGTGAAAAAAGGAACTCGGGGTACTAAACAGCAGCTAGAGGAGCGGGTGAAAAGAGAACCTGGGGGCAGTAACCAGCAGCTAGAAGAGCGGGTGAAAAGCGGACCTGGGGGCAGTAACCAGCAGATAGAAGAGCGGGTGAAAAGAAGACCTCGGGCAGTAAACAGCAGCTAGAAGAGCGGGTGAAGAGAACCTGGGGCAGTAACCACCAAGTAGATGAACGGGTGAAAAGAGGACCTGGGTTCAGAAACCAGCAGCAAGAAGAGCTGGTAAAAAGAGGACCTGGGGCAGAATCCACCAGATGTTAGAGCGGGTGAAAAGAGAACCTGCGGGCAGTACCAGCAGCTAGAAGCGCGGGTGAAAAGAGGACCTGAGGCAGCAACTACCAGCAAGAAGAGTGGGAGAAAAGAGGACCTTGGGGCAGTAACCAGCGGATAGAAGAGCGGGTGAAAAGAGGACCTCAGGCAGTAACCAGCAGCTAGAAGAGTGGGTGAAAAGAGAACCTGGTGGTAGTAACCACCAGCTAATAAATCAGGTGAAAATGGGACCTGGGGCAGGAACCGCCAGCTAGAAGAGTGGGTGAAAAGAGGACCTCAGGCAGTAACCAGCAGCTAGAAGAGCAGTTGAAAAGAGGTCCTGGGGCAGTAACCACCAGCTAGATGAACGGGTGAAAACAGGAACTGGAGGCAGAAACTTGAAGCAAGAAGAGCTGGTTAAAAGAGAACCTTGGGCAGTAACCACCAGATGTTAGAGCGGGCGAAACAAGGAGCTGGGGCATTTTCCAGCAGCTAGAACGGTAGGAGAAAGGAGGACCAGGGCTAGTAACCAGCAGCATGGAAGATCGGGTGAACAGAGGACCTGGGGGCAGTAACCAGCAGCTAGAAGCGCGGGTGAAAAGAGGACCTGGGGGCAATAACCCGCAGCTAGAAAAACGGGTGAATAGAGGACCTGGGTCAGTAACCACCAGCTAGAAGAGCGGGTGAGAAAAGGAACTGGGGGTAGTAAACAGCAGCTTGAAGTGCCGGTGAAAAAAGGAACTGGGGTAGTAAACAGCAGCTAGAAGAGCGGGTGAAAAGTGGACCTGGGGCAGTAACTAGCAGCTAGAAGAGCGGCTGAAAAGAGGACCTGGGGGCAGTAACCCGCAGCTAGAAAAACGGGTGAAAAGAGGACCTGGGTCAGTAACCAACAGCTAGAAGTGCGGGTGAAAAAAGGACCTGGGGCAATAACCCGCAGCTATAAAAACGGGTGAAAAGAGGACCTGGGTCAGTAACCACCAGCTAGAAGAGCGGGTGAGAAAAGGAACTGGGGGTAGTAAACAGCAGCTTGAAGTGCTGGTGAAAAAGGAACTGGGGTAGTAAACAGCAGCAAGAAGAGCGGCTGAAATGAGGACCTGGGGCAGTAACCAGCAGCTAGAAGAGCGGGTGAAAAGAGGTCCTCGGGCAATTACCAGCAGCCAAAAAAGCGGGTGAAAAGAGAACCTGGGGCAGTAACCAGCAGCTAGAAAAACGGGTGAAAAGAGGATCTGGGTCAGTAACCACCAGCTAGAAGAGCGGATAAGAAAAGGAACTGGGGGTAGTAAACAGCAGCTAGAAGTGCCGGTGAAAAAAGGAACTGGGGTAGTAAACAGCAGCTAGAGGAGCGGGTGAAAAGAGGTCCTCGGGCAATTACCAGCAGCCAAAAGAGCGGGTGAAAAGAGAACCTGGAGCAGTAACCAGCAGCTAGAAAAACGGGTGAAAAGAGGATCTGGGTCAGTAACCACCAGCTAGAAGAGCGGATAAGAAAAGGAACTGGGGGTAGTAAACAGCAGCTAGAAGTGCCGGTGAAAAAAGGAACTGGGGTAGTAAACAGCAGCTAGAGGAGCGGGTGAAAAGAGGTCCTCGGGCAATTACCAGCAGCCGAAAGAGCGGGTGACAAAAGGACACGGGGGAATTAACCAGCAGCTAGAAGAGTGAGAGAAATGTGGACATTGGGCAGCAAATAATCAGCTTGAAAACTGTGTGAAAAGAGCCCCTGGGGACTCTAGAAGAGCGTTTGAAATGAGGACCTGGGAAAGTAACCACCAGCTGCAAGAGCGGGAGAAAAGTGGACATGGGGGCAGTAAACAGATGTTAGTAGAGCGGGTGAAAAGAGGACCTGGGGCAGTAAACAGCAGCTAGAAGAGCGGGTGAAAAGAGGATCTGTGACTGTATCCACCAGATGGAAGAGCAGGTGAAAAGAGGACATGCAGCATTAACCAGCAGCTAGAAGATTGGGTGAAAGGAGGACGTGAGGCAGTATCCAGCAGCTAGAAGAGCAGGTGAAAATGGGACCTGGAGGCAGGAACCAGCAGCTAGAAGAGTGGGTGAAAAGAAACCAATGGCATTAACCAGCAGCTAGAACATTAGGAGAAAACAGGACCAGGGGTAATAACCAGCAGCATGGAGACCGGGTGAACAGAGTACCTGGAGGCAGTAAGCAGCAGCTAGATGAGCATCTGAAAACAGGACTTGGAGGCAGTACCCAGTAGCTAGAAGAGCGGGTGAAAAGAGTACCTGGGTGTGTAAAGCACCAGCTAGAAGTGCAGGTGAGAAAAGGAACTGGGGGTAGTAAACAGCAGCTAGAAGAGCGGGTGAAAAGAGGACCTGGGGGCAGTAACCAGCTGCTAGACGATAGGGTGAAAAGGGGACCTGGGGCAATAACCAGCAGCTAGAAGAGCGGGAGCAAAGAGCACCTGGGGGCAGTAACCAGCGGAATGAAGAGTGGGTGAAAAGAGGACCTGGGGCAGCAATCACCAGCAAGAAGAGTGGGAGAAAAGAGCACCTGGGGGCAGTAACCAGCAGATAGAAGAGCGGGTGAAAAGAGGACCTGGGGCAGTAAGCAGCAGCTAGAAGAGCGGGTGAAAACAGGACCTGGAGACAGAAACTTGAAGCAAGAAGAGCTGGTTAAAAGAGAACCTTGGGCAGTAACCACCAGATTTTAGAGCGGGTGAAATGAGGAGCTGGGGCATTAACCAGCAGCTAGAACGGTAGGAGAAAGGAGGACCAGGGGTAGTAGCCAGCAGCATGGAGATCGGGTGAACAGCGTACCTGGAGGCAATAAGCCACAGCTGGACGAGCGTCTGAAAACAGGACTTGGAGGCAGTAACCAGTAGCTAGAAGAGCAGGTGAAAAGAGCACCTGGGAGCGTAAACCATCAGCTGGAAGAATGGGTGAAAAATAGAACTGGGCGTAGTAAACAGCAGCTAGAAGTGCAGGTGAAAAAAGGAACTCGGGGTACTAAACAGCAGCTAGAGGAGCGGGTGAAAAGAGAACCTGGGGGCAGTAACCAGCAGCTAGAAGAGCGGGTGAAAAGCGGACCTGGGGGCAGTAACCAGCAGATAGAAGAGCGGGTGAAAAGAAGACCTCGGGCAGTAAACAGCAGCTAGAAGAGTGGGAGAAATGAGGACCTTGGGGCAGTAACAAGCAGCTAGAGGAGTGGGTGAAAAGAGAACCTGGGGGCAGTAACCAGCAGCTAGAAGAGAGGGTGAAAAGAATTCCTCGGGCAGTAACCAGCAGATAAAAGAGCGGGTAAAAAGAGAACCTGTGGCAGCAACCACCAAATAGATGAGCTGGTGAAAAGAGGACCTGGGGGCAGAAAACAGCAGCAAGAAGAGCAGGTGAAAGGAGGCCCTGGGGCAGTATCCACCAGATGTTAGAGCGGGTGAAAGGAGAAGCTGGGGGCAGAAACCAGCAGCAAGAAGAGTGGGTGAAAAGAGGATCTGGGGCAGTAACCAACAGCTTGAAGAGCGGGTGAAAAGCGGACCTGGGGGCAGAAACCAGCAGCTAGAAGAACTGGTGAAAAGATGAACTGTGACTGTATCCACCAGATGGAAGAGTGGGTGAAAAGAGGACATGAAGCATTAACCAGCAGCTAGAAGATTGGGTGAAAGGAGGACCTGAGGCAGTATCAACCAGCTAGAAGAGCAGGTAAAAATGGGACCTGGGGAAGGAACCAACAGCTAGAAGAGCGGGTGAAAAGAGGACCACGGGTAGCAACCAGCAGCATGGAGATCGGGTGAACAGAGTACCTGGAGGCAGTAAGCAGCAGCTAGACGAGCGTCTGAAAACGGGACTTGGAGGCAGTAACCAATAGCTAGAAGAGCGGATGAAAAGAGTAACTGGGTGCGTAAACCATCAGCAAGAAGAGCAGGTGAAAAAAGGAACTGGGGGTAGTAAACAGCAGCAAGAGGAGCGGGTGAAAAGAGAACCTGGCGGCAGTAACCAGCAGCTAGAAGAGCGGGTGAAAAGTGGACCTGGGGCAGTAACCAGCAGCTAGAAGAGTGGGTGAAAAGAGGAAATGGTGCAGGAACCACCAGCTAGAAGAGCGGGTGAAAAGAGGACCTGGGGGCAGTAACCAGCAGCTAGAAGATAGGGTGAAAAGGGGACCTGGGGCAATAACCAGCAGCTAGAAGAGCGGGAGCAAAGAGCACCTGGGGGCAGTAACCAGCGGAAAGAAGAGCGGGTGAAAAGACGACCTGGGGCAGTAACCAGCAGCAAAAAGAGCGGGTGAAAAGAGGACCTGGGGCAGCAATCACCAGCAAGAAGAGTGGGAGAAAAGAGCACCTGGGGGCAGTAACCAGCGGATAGAAGAGCGGGTGAAAAGAGGACCTCAGGCAGTAACCAGCAGCTAGAAGAGCGGGTGAAAACAGGACCTGGAGGCAGAAACTTGAAGCAAGAAGAGCTGGTTAAAAGAGAACCTTGGGCAGTAAACACCAGATGTTAGAGCGGGCGAAACAAGGAGCTGGGGCATTATCCAGCAGCTAGAACGGTAGGAGAAAGGAGGACCAGGGCTAGTAACCAGCAGCATGGAAGATCAGGTGAACAGAGGACCTGGGGGCAGTAACCAGCAGCTAGAAAATGGTGTGAAAAGAGGATCTGGGGCAGGAACCAACAGCTAGAAGAGCGGGTGAGAAAAGGAACTGGGGGTAGTAAACAGCAGCTTGAAGTGCCGGTGAAAAAAGGAACTGGGGTAGTAAACAGCAGCTAGAAGAGCGGGTGAAAAGAGGATCTGGGGCAGTAACCAGCAGCTAGAAGAGCGGCTGAAAAGAGGACCTGGGGGCAGTAACCCGCAGCTAGAAAAACGGGTGAAAAGAGGACCTGGGTCAGTAACCAACAGCTAGAAGTGCGGGTGAAAAGAGGACCTGGGGCAATAACCCGCAGCTAGAAAAACGGGTGAAAAGAGGACCTGGGGGCAGTAACCCGCAGCTAGAAAAACGGGTGAAAAGAGGACCTGGGTCAGTAACCACCAGCTAGAAGAGCGGGTGAGAAAAGGAACTGGGGGTAGTAAACAGCAGCTTGAAGTGCCGGTGAAAAAAGTAACTGGGGTAGTAAACAGCAGCAAGAAGAGCGGCTGAAATGAGGACCTGGGGGCAGTAACCAGCAGCTATAAGAGCGGGTGAAAGAGGTCCTCGGGCAATTACCAGCAGCCAAAAGAGCGGGTGAAAAGAGAACCTGGGGCAGTAACCAGCAGCTAGAAGAGCGGCTAAAAAGAGGACCTGGGGGCAGTAACCCGCAGCTAGAAAAACGGGTGAAAAGAAGACCTGGGTCAGTAACCGCCAGCTAGAAGAGCGGATAAGAAAAGGAACTGGGGGTAGTAAACAGCAGCTAGAAGTGCAGGTGAAAAAAGGAACTGGGGTAGTAAACAGCAGCTAGAGGAGCGGGTGAAAAGAGGTCCTCGGGCAATTACCAGCAGCCGAAAGAGCGGGTGAGAAAAGGACGCGGGGTAGTAACCAGCAGCTAGAAGAGTGAGAGAAATGTGCACATTGGGCAGCAAATAATCAGCTAGAAAACTGTGTGAAAAGAGCCCCTGGGGACTCTAGAAGAGCGTTTGAAATGAGGACCTGGGAAAGTAACCACCAGCTGCAAGAGCGGGAGAAAAGTGGACATGGGGGCAGTAAACAGATGTTAGTAGAGCGGGTGAAAAGAGGACCTGGGGCAGTAAACAGCAGCTAGAAGAGCGGGTGAAAAGAGGATCTGTGACTGTATCCACCAGATGGAAGAGCAGGTGAAAAGAGGACATGCAGCATTAACCAGCAGCTAGAAGATTGGGTGAAAGGAGGACGTGAGGCAGTATCCAGCAGCTAGAAGAGCAGGTGAAAATGGGACCTGGAGGCAGGAACCAGCAGCTAGAAGAGTGGGTGAAAAGAAACCAATGGCATTAACCAGCAGCTAGAACATTAGGAGAAAACAGGACCAGGGGTAATAACCAGCAGCATGGAGACCGGGTGAACAGAGTACCTGGAGGCAGTAAGCAGCAGCTAGATGAGCATCTGAAAACAGGACTTGGAGGCAGTACCCAGTAGCTAGAAGAGCGGATGAAAAGAGTACCTGGGTGTGTAAAGCATCAGCTAGAAGTGCAGGTGAGAAAAGGAACTGGGGGTAGTAAACAGCAGCTAGAAGAGCGGGTGAAATGAGGACCTGGGGCAGTAACCAGAAGCTAGAAGAGTGGGTGAAAAGAGGACCTTGGGGCAGTAACCAGCAGCTAGAAGAGCGGGTGAAAAGAGAACTTGGAGGCAGTAACCAGCAGCTAGAAGAGTGGGTGAAAAGAGCACCTGGGAGCGTAAACCACCAGATAGAAGTGCAGGTGAAAAAAGGAACTGGGAGTACTAAACAGCAGCTAGAGGAGCGGGTGAAAAGAGAACCTGGGGCAGTAACCACCAAGAAGATGAGTGGGTGAAAAGAGGACCTGGGTTCAGAAACCAGCAGCAAGAAGAGCTGGTAAAAAGAGGACCTGGGGCAGTATCCACCAGATGTAAGAGCAGGTGAAAAGAGAACCTGTGGGCAGTAACCAGCAGCTAGAAGAGCGGGTGAAAAGAGGAGCTGGGGCAGCAACCACCAGCAAGAAGAGTGGGAGAAAAGAGGACCTTGGGGCATTAACCAGCAGCTAGATGAGCGGGTGAAAAGAGGACCTGGGGCAGCAACCACCAGCAAGAAGAGTGGGAGAAAAGAGGACCTCGGGCAGTAACCAGCAGCTAGAAGAGTGGGTGAAAAGAGGACCTGGGGCAGCAACCACCAGCAAGAAGAGTGGGAGAAAAGAGGACCTTGGGGCAGTAACCAGCAGCTAGAAGAGCGGGTGAAAAGAGGACCTGGGGCAGTAACCAGCAGCTAGAAGAGTGGGTGAAAACAGAACCTGGGGGCAGTAACCACCAGCTAGGAAATCAGGTGAAAATTGGACCTGGGGCAGGAACCACCAGCTAGAAGAGCGGGTGAAAAAAGAACCCTGGGGGCAGTAACCACCAGCTAGAGGAGCGGGTGAAAAGAATTCCTCGGGCAGTAAACAGCAGATAGAAGAGCGGGTGAAAAGAGGAGCTCAGGCAGTAACCAGCAGCTAGAGGAGCGGGTGAAAAGAATTCCTCGGGCAGTAACCAGCAGATAGAAGAGCAGGTGAAAAGAGAACCTGGGGCAGTAACCACCAAATAGATGAGCTGGTGAAAAGAGGACCTGGGGGCAGAAACCAGCAGCAAGAAGAGCAGGTGAAAGGAGGCCCTGGGGCAGTATCCACCAGATGTTAGAGCGGGTGAAAGGAGAAGCTGGGGGCAGAAACTAGCAGCTAGAAGAGCGGGTGAAAAGAGGAACTCAGGCAGTAACCAACAGCTAGAAGAGCGGGTGAAAAGCGGACCTGGGGGCAGAAACCAGCAGCTAGAAGAGCTGGTGAAAAGATGAACTGTGATTGTATTCACCAGATGGAAGAGGGGGTGAAAAGAGGACATGAAGCATTAACCAGCAGCTAGAAGATTGGGTGAAAGGAGGACCTGAGGCAGTATCAATCAGCTAGAAGAGCAGGTAAAAATGGGACCTGGGGAAGGAACCAGCAGCTAGAAGAGCGGGTGAAAAGAGGACCACGGGTAGCAACCAGCAGCATGGAGATCGGGTGAACAGGGTACCTGGAGGCAGTAAGCAGCAGCTAGACGAGCGTCTGAAAACAGGACTTGGAGGCAGTAACCAGTAGCTAGAAGAGCGGATGAAAAGAGTAACTGGGTGCGTAAACCATCAGCAAGAAGAGCGGGTGAAAAGAGGACCTGGGAGCAATAACCCGCAGCTAGAAAAATGGATGAAAAGAGGACCTGGGTCAGTAACCACCAGCTAGAAGAGCGGGTGAGAAAAGGAACTGGGCGTAGTAAACAGCAGCTAGAAGTGCTGGTGAAAAAAGGAACTGGGAGTAGTAAACAGCAGCAAGAAAAGCGGCTGAAATGAGGACCTGGGGGCAGTAACCAGCAGCTAGAAGAGTGGGTGAAAGAGGTCCTCGGGCAATTACCAGCAGCCAAAAGAGCGGGTGAAAAGAGGACCTGGGGCAGTAACCAGCAGCTAGAAGAGCGGCTGAAAAGAGGAACTGGGGGCAGTAACCCGCAGCTAGAAAAACGGGTGAAAAGAGGATCTGGGTCAGTAACCACCAGCTAGAAGAGCGGATAAGAAAAGGAACTGGGGGTAGTAAACAGCAGCTAGAAGTGCCGGTGAAAAAAGGAACTGGGGTAGTAAACAGCAGCTAGAGGAGCGGGTGAAAAGAGGTCCTTGGGCAATTACCAGCAGCCGAAAGAGCGATGTAAAAAAGGACGTGGGGTAGTAACCAGCAGCTAGAAAAGTGAGAGAAATGTGGACATTGGGCAGCAACTAATCAGCTAGAAAACCGGGTGAAAAGCGCCCCTGGGGGCAGTAACCACCAGCTAGAAGAGCGTTTGAAGTGAGGACCTGGGAAAGTAACCACCAGCTGCAAGAGCGGGAGAAAAGTGGACATGGGGGCAGTAAACAGATGTTAGTAGAGCGGGTGAAAAGAGGACCTGGGGCAGTAACCAGCAGCTAGAAGAGCGGGTGAAAAGAGGACCTGGGGCAGTAACCAGCAGCTAGAAGAGTGGGTGAAAAGAGGACCTGGGGCAGTAACCAGCAGCTAGAAGATTGGGTGAAAGTAGAACCTGGAGCAGTATCAACCAGCTAGAAGAGCAGGTGAAAATGGGACCCGGAGGCAGGAACCAGCAGCTAGAAGAGTGGGTGAAAAGAGGACCTGGGGCAGTATCACCCAGCTAGAAGAGCAGGTGAAAATGGGACTTGGAGGCAGGAACCAGCAGCTAGAAGAGTGGGTGAAAAGAATTCCTGAGGATAGTAAACAGCAGCTAGAGGAGTGGGTGAAAAGAGAACCTGGGGTAAGTAACCAGCAGATCGAAGAGCGGGAGAAAAGAATTCCTCGGGCAGTAACCAGCAGATAAAAGAGTGGGTGAAAATAGAACCTGGGGCAGTAACCACCAAATAGATGAGCTGGTGAAAAGAGGACCTGGGGGCAGAAACCAGCAGCAAGAAGAGCAGGTGAAAGGAGGCCCTGGGGCAGTATCCACCAGATGTTAGAACGGGTGAAAGGAGAAGCTGGGGGCAGAAACCAGCAGCAAGAAGAGCGGGTGAAAAGAGGACGTGGGGCAGTATCCACCAGATGTTAGAGCGGGTGAAAAGAGGACCTGGGGCAGCAACCACCAGCAAGAAGAGTGGGAGAAAAGAGGACCTGGGGCAGTAAGAAGCAGCTAGAAGAGCGGGTGAAAAAAGAACCCTAGGGGCAGTAAACAGCAGCTGGTAAATCAGGTGAAAAGAGGACCTGACGCAGTAACCACCAGCTAGAAGTGCGGGTGAAAAGAGGAACTCAGGCAGTAACTACCAGCTAGAAGAGCGAGTGAAAAGAGGAACTCAGGCAGTAACCAGCAGCTAGAAGAGCGGGTGAAAAGAGGACCTGGGGGCAGAAACCAGCAGCTAGAAGAGCTGGTGAAAAGATGAACTGTGACTGTATCCACCAGATGGAAGAGTGGGTGAAAAGAGGACATGAAGCATTAACCAGCAGCTAGAAGATTGGGTGAAAGGAGGACCTGAGGCAGTATCAACCAGCTAGAAGAGCAGGTACAAATGGGATGTGGGGAAGGAACCAGCAGCTAGAAGAGCGGGTGAAAAGAGGACCTGGGGCAGTAACCAGCAGCAAGATGAGCGGGTGAAATGAGGACCTGGGGCAGCAACCAGCAGCAAGAAGAGTGGGAGAAAAGAGGACCTCGGGCAGTAACCAGCAGCTAGAAGAGCGGGTGAAAAAAGAATCCTGGGGGCAGTAACCACCAGCTAGTAAATCAGGTGAAAAGAGGACCTGACGCAGTAACCACCAGCTAGAAGTGCGGGTGAAAAGAGGAACTCAGGCAGTAACTAGCAGCTAGAAGAGCGAGTGAAAAGAGGAACTCAGGCAGTAACCAGCAGCTATTAGAGCGGGTGAAAAGAGGACCTGGGGGCAGAAACCAGCAGCTAGAAGAGCTGGTGAAAAGATGAACTGTGACTGTATCCACCAGATGGAAGAGTGGGTGAAAAGAGGACATGAAGCATTAACCAGCAGCTAGAAGATTGGGTGAAAGGAGGACCTGAGGCAGTATCAAACAGCTATAAGAGCAGGTACAAATGGGACGTGGGGAAGGAACCAGCAGCTAGAAGAGCGGGTGAAAAGAGGACCTGGGGCAGTAACCAGCAGCAAGATGAGCGGGTGAAATGAGGACCTGGGGCAGCAACCAGCAGCAAGAAGAGTGGGAGAAAAGAGGACCTCGGGCAGTAACCAGCAGCTAGAAGAGCGGGTGAAAAAAGAATCCTGGGGGCAGTAACCACCAGCTAGTAAATCAGGTGAAAAGAGGACCTGACGCAGTAACCACCAGCTAGAAGTGCGGGTGAAAAGAGGAACTCAGGCAGTAACTAGCAGCTAGAAGAGCGAGTGAAAAGAGGAACTCAGGCAGTAACCAGCAGCTATTAGAGCGGGTGAAAAGAGGACCTGGGGGCAGAAACCAGCAGCTAGAAGAGCTGGTGAAAAGATGAACTGTGACTGTATCCACCAGATGGAAGAGTGGGTGAAAAGAGGACATGAAGCATTAACCAGCAGCTAGAAGATTGGGTGAAAGGAGGACCTGAGGCAGTATCAAACAGCTATAAGAGCAGGTACAAATGGGACGTGGGGAAGGAACCAGCAGCTAGAAGAGCGGGTGAAAAGAGGACCAGGGGTAGGAACCAGCAGCATGGAGATCGGGGGAACAGAGTACCTGGAGGCAGTAAGCAGCAGCTAGACGAGCGTCTGAAAACAGGACTTGGAGGCAGTCACCAGTAGCTAGAAGAGTGGATGAAAAGAGTACCTGGGTGCGTGAACCATCAGCAAGAAGAGCAGGTGACAAAAGGATCTGGGGGTAGTAAACAGCAGCTAGAAGAGCGGGTGAAAAGAGAACCTGGGGGCAGTAACCAGCAGATAGAAGAGCGGGTGAAAAGAGGACCTCTGGCAGTAACCAGCAGCTAAAAGAGTGAGTGAAAAGAGGGCCCTGGGCAGTGACTAACCAGCTGGAAGTCTGAAAACAGGACGTGGAGACAGTAACCAGCAGCTAGAAGAGCGGGTGAAAAGAGGACCAGGGGCATTAACCAGGAGGTAGAAGAACGGGGGAAATGAAAATCTGCAGGCAGTAACCACCTACTAGGAGAGCGGGTGAAACGAGGATCTGACTCACTAATCCGTAGCAAGAAGTGCAGGTGAAAAGAGAACCTGTGGCAGTAACCAGCAGCTAGAAGAGCAGGTGAAAAAGGGACCTGGTGCAGGAACCACCAGCTAGAAGAGTGCGTGAAAAGAAACCAATGGCATTAACCAGCAGCTAGAACATTAGGAGAAAAGAGGACCAGGGGTAGTAACCAGCAGCATGGGGATTGGGTGAACAGAGTATGTGGAGGCAATAAGCAGCAGCTAGACGATCGTCTGAAAACAGGACTTGGAGGCAGTAACCAGTAGCTAGAAGAGCGGGTGAAAAAAGGAACTGGGCACAGTAAACAGCAGCTAGAAGTGCAGGTGAAAAAAGGAACTGGGGGTAGTAAACAGCAGCTAGAGGAGTGGGTGAAAAGAGAACCTGGGGGCAGTAACCAGCAGCTAGAAGAGCAGGTGAAAAGAATTCCCCGGGCAGAAACCAGCAGCAAGAAGAGCAGCTGAAAGGAGGCCCTGGGGCAGTATCCACCAGATGTTAGAGTGGGTGAAAAGAGGACCTGGGGCAGCAAGCAGCAGCAAGAAGAGTGGGAGAAAAGAGGACCTGGGGCAGTAAGAAGCAGCTAGAAGAGCGGGTGAAAAAAGAATCCTGGGGGCAGTAACCACCAGCTAGTAAATCAGGTGAAAAGAGGACCTGACGCAGTAACCACCAGCTAGAAGAGCGGGTGAAAAGAGGAACTCAGGCAGTAACCAGCAGCTAGAAGAGCTGGTGAAAAGATGAACTGTGACTGTATCCACCAAATGGAAGAGTGGGTGAAAAGAGGACATGAAGCATTAACCAGCAGCTAGGAGATTGGTTGAAAGGAGGACCTGAGGCAGTATCAACCAGCTAGAAGAGCAGGTAAAAATGGGACCTGGGGCAGGAACCAGCAGCTAGAAGAGCGGGTGAAAAGAGGACCAGTGGTAGGAACCAGCAGCATGGAGATCGGGTGAACAGAGTACCTGGAGGCAGTAAGCAGCAGCTCGACGAGCGTCTGAAAACAGGACTTGGAGGCAGTAACCAACAGCTAGAAGATTGGGTGAAAAGAGGACCTGGGGCAGTATCCAACAGCTAGAAGAGCAGGTGAAAAAGGGACCTGGTGCAGGAACCACCAGCTAGAAGAGTGCGTGAAAAGAAACCAAGGGCATTAAGCAGCAGCTAGAACATTAGGAGCAAAGAGGACCAGGGGTAGTAACCAGCAGCATGGAGATCGGGTGAACAGAGTATGTGGAGGCAATAAGCAGCAGCTAGACGATCGTCTGAAAACAGGACTTGGAGGCAGTAACCAGTAGCTAGAAGAGCTGGTGAAAAAAGGAACTGGGCATAGTAAACAGCAGCTAGCAGTGCAGGTGAAAAAAGGAACTGGGGGTAGTAAACAGCAGCTAGAGGAGTGGGTGAAAAGAGAATCTGGGGGCAGAAACCAACAGCAAGGAGAGCAGGTGAAAGGAGGCCCTGGGGCAGTATCCACCAGATGTTAGAGCGGGTGAAAAGAGGACCTGGGGCAGCAACCACCAGCAAGAAGAGTGGGAGAAAAGAGGACCTGGGGCAGTAAGAAGCAGCTAGAAGAGTGGGTGAAAAAAGAATCCTGGGGGCAGTAACCACCAGCAGGTAAATCAGGTGAAAAGAGGACCTGACGCAGTAACCACCAGCTAGAAGAGCGGGTGAAAAGAGGATCTGACGCAGTAACCAGCAGCTAGAAGAGCGGGTGAAAAGAGGACCTGGGGGCAGAAACCAGCAGCAAGAAGAGCTGGTGAAAGGATGAACTGTGACTGTATTCACCAGATGGAAGAGTGGGTGAAAAGAGGACATGAAGCATTAACCAGCAGCTAGGAGATTGGGTGAAAGGAGGACCTGAGGCAGTATCAACCAGCTAGAAGAGTAGGTAAAAATGGGACCTGGGGAAGGAACCAGCAGCTAGAAGAGCGGGTGAAAAGAGGACCAGGGGTAAGAACCAGCAGCATGGAGATCGGGTGAACAGAGTACCTGGAGGCAGTAAGCAGCAGGTAGACGAGCGTCTGAAAACAGGACTTGGAGGCAGTAACCAGTAGCTAGAAGAGCGGATGAAAAGAGTACCTGAGTGCATAAACCATCAGCAAGAAGAGCAGTTGAGAAAAGGATCTGGGGTAGTAAACAGCAGCTAGAAGAGCGGGTGAAAAGAGAACCTGGGGGCAGTAACCAGCAGATAGAAGAGCCGGTGAAAAGGTGACCTCGGGCAGTAACCAGCAGCTAAAAGAGCGAGTGAAAAGAGGGCCCTGGGCAGTAACTAACCAGCTGGAAGTCTGAAAAGAGGACGTGGTGACAGTAACTAGTATCAAGAAGAGCGGGTGAAAAGTGAATGTGGGGGCAGTAACCAGCAGCTAGAAGAGCGGGTGAAAAGAGGACCTGGGGCAGTAACCAGCAGGTCGAAGAACGGGGGAAAAGAAAATCTGGAGGCAGCAACCACCTACTAGGAGAGCGCGTGAAACGAGGATCTACTCACTAATCCGTAGCTAGAAGTGCAGGTGAGAAGAGAACCTGTGGCAGTAACCAGCAGATAGAAGAATGGGTGAAAAGGTGACCAGGGGCATTAACCAGCAGGTCGAAGAACGGGGGAAAAGAAAATCTGGAGGCAGTAACCACCTACTCGGAGAGCGGGTGAAACGAGGACCAGGGGCATTAACCAGGAGGTAGAGGAACAGGGGAAAAGAAAATCTGGAGGCAGTAACCACCTACTAGGAGAGCAGGTGAAACAGGGTCTGACTCACTAATCCGTAACTAGAAGTGCAGGTGAAAAGAGAAGCTGTGGCAGTAACCAGCAGCTAGAAGATTGGGTGAAAAGAGGACCTGGGGCAGTATCCAACAGCTAGAAGAGCAGGTGAAAAAGGGACCTGGTGCAGGAACCACCAGCTAGAAGAGTGCGTGAAAAGAAACCAAGGGCATTAAGCAGCAGCTAGAACATTAGGAGCAAAGAGGACCAGGGGTAGTAACCAGCAGCATGGAGATCGAGTGAACAGAGTATGTGGAGGCAATAAGCAGCAGCTAGACGATCGTCTGAAAACAGGACTTGGAGGTAGTAACCAGTAGCTAGAAGAGCGGGTGAAAAAAGGAACTGGGCATAGTAAACAGCAGATAGAAGAGCGAGTGAAAAGAGGGTCCTGGGCAGTAACTAACCAGCTGGAAGTCTGAAAAGAGGACGTGGAGACAGTAACGAGTAGCTAGAAGAGCGGGTGAAAAGAGGACCTCAGGGCAGTAATCAGCAACTATCAGATTGGGTAAAAAGAGCATCTGGGGCAGTAACCAGCAGCTAGAACAGTAGGAGAAAAGAGGACCAGGGGTAGTAACCAGCAGCATGGAAGATTGGGTGAACAGTGTACCTGGGGGCAGTAACTATCCAGCTAGAAGAGCGGTTGAAATGAGGACCTTGGGGCAGTAACCAGCAGCTAGAAAAGCAGCTGAAAAGAGAACCTGGGGGCAGGAACCAGCAGCTAGAAGATAGGGTGAAAAGGAGACCTGGGGCAATAACTATCAGCTAGAAGAGCGGGTGAAAAGAGGACCAGGGGCAGTAACCAGCGGATAGAAGAGTGGGTAAAAAGAAACCAAAGGCATTAACCAGCAGCTAGAACGTTAGGAGACAAGAGGACCAGGTGTAGTAGCCAACAGCATGGAGATCGGGTGAACAGAGTACCTGGAGGCAATAAGCAGCAGCTAGACGAGCGTCTGAGAAAAGGAATTGGAGGCAGTCACCAGTAGCTTGAAGAGCGGGTGAAAAGAGCACCTGGGTGCGTAAACCACCAGCTAGAAGAGCGGGTGAGAAAAGGAACTGGGCATAGTAAACAGCAGCTAGAGGAGCGGGTGAAAAGAGAACCTGTGGGCAGTAACCATCAGCTAGAAGATAGGGTGAAAAGGGGACCTGGGGCAATAACCAGCAGCTAGAAGAGCGGGTGAAAAGAGGACCTGGGGCAGTAACCAGCGGATAGAAGAGCGGGTGAAAAGAGGACCTGGCGCAATAACCAGCAGCTAGAAGAGCGGGTGAAAAGAGTACCTGGAGGCAGTAACCAGCAGCTAGAAGATAGGGTGAAAAGGGGACATGGGGAAGTAACCAGCAGCTAGAAGAGCGGGTGAAAGGGGGACCTCAGGGCAGTAACCAGCTGCTAGAAGAGCGGGTGAAAAGAGGAAATAGTGCAGGAACTACCAGCTAGAAGAGCGGGTGAAAAGAGGACCTGGAGGCAGTAACCAGCAGCAAGAAGAGCGGGTGAAAAGAGAACCTGGGGGCAGGAACCAGCAGCTAGAAGAGTGGGTGAAAAGAAACCAATGGCATTAACCAGCAGCTAGAACATTAGGAGAAAAGAGGACCAGGGGTAGTAACCAGCAGCATGGAGATCGGGTGAACAGAGTATGTGGAGGCAATAAGCAGCAGCTAGACAATCGTCTGAAAACAGGACTTGGAGGCAGTAACTAGTAGCAAGAAGATCGGGTGAAAAAAGGAACTGGGCATAGTAAACAGCAGCTAGAAGTGCAGGTTAAAAAAGGAGCTGGGCGTAGTAAACAGCAGCTAGAGGAGTGGGTGAAAAGAGAACCTGGGGGCAGTAACCAGCAGCTAGAAGAGCGGGTAAAAAGAATTCCTCGGGCAGTAACCAGCAGAAAGAAGAGCAGGTGAAAAGAGAACCTGGGGCAGTAACGACCAAATAGATGAGCTGTTGAAAAGAGGACCGGGGTCAGAAACCAACAGCAAGAAGAGCAGGTGAATGGAGGCCCTGGGGCAGTAAACACCAGATGTTAGAGCGGGTGAAAGGAGAAACTGGGGGCAGAAACCAGCAGCAAGATGAGCGGGTGAAAAGAGGACCTGGGGCAGCAACCAGCAGCAAGAAGAGTGGGAGAAAAGAGGACCTGGGGCAGTAAGAAGCAGCTAGAAGAGCGGGTGAAAAAAGAACCCTGGGGGCAGTAACCACCAGCTAGTAAATCAGGTGAAAAGAGGACCTGACGCAGTAACCACCAGCTAGAAGAGTGGGTGAAAAGAGGAACTCAGGCAGTAACCAGCAGCTAGAAGAGCGGGTGAAAAGAGGAACTCAGGCAGTAACCAGCAGCTAGAAGAGCGAGTGAAAAGAGGACCTGACGCAGTAACCAGCAGCTAGAAGAGCGGGTGAAAAGAGGACCTGGGGGCAGAAACCAGCAGCAAGAAGAGCTGGTGAAAAGATGAATTGTGACTGTATCCACCAGATAGAAGAGTGGGTGAAAAGAGGACATGAAGCATTAACCAGCAGCTAGGAGATTGGGTGAAAGGAGGACCTGAGGCAGTATCAATCAGCTAGAAGAGCAGGTAAAAATGGGACCTGGGGCAGGAACCAGCAGCTAGAAGAGCGGGTGAAAAGAGGACCAGTGGTAGGAACCAGCATCATGGAGATCGGGTGAACAGAGTACCTGGAGGCAGTAAGCAGCAGCTAGACGAGCATCTGAAAACAGGACTTGGAGGCTGTAACCAGTAGCTAGAAGAGTGGATGAAAATAATACCTGGGTGCGTAAACCATCAGCAAGAAGAGCAGGTGAAAAAAGGATCTGGGGGTAGTAAACAGCAGCTAGAAGACCAGGTTAAAAGACGACCTGGGGCAGTAACCAGCAGCTAGAAGAGCTGGTGAAAACAGGACCTGGCGCAGTAACAAGCAGCCAGAACAGCAGGTGAAAAGAGGTCCGAGAGTAGGAACCAGTAGCATGGAGATCGGGTGAACAGAGTACCTGGAGGCAGTAACCAGCAGCTAGATGAGCGTCTGAAAACAGGACTTGGAGGCACTAACTAGTAGCTAGAAGAGCGGATGAAAAGAGTACCTGGGTGCGTGAACCATCAGCAAGAAGAGCAGATGAAAAAAGGATCTGGGGGTAGTAAACAGCAGCTAGAAGAGCGGGTGAAAAGAGAACCTGAGGGCAGTAACCAGCAGATAGAAGAACGGGTGAAAAGATGACCTCGGGCATTAACCAGCAGCTAAAAGAGCGAGTGAAAAGAGGGCCCTGGGCAGTAACTAATCAGCTGGAAGTCTGAAAAGAGAACGTGGAGAGAGTAACCAGTAGCTAGAAGAGCGGGTGAAAAGAGAATGTGGGGGCAGTAACCAGCAGCTAGAAGAGCGGGTGAAAAGAGGACCAGTGGCATTAACCAGCAGGTCGAAGAACGGGCGAAAAGAAAGTCTGGAGGCAGTAACCACCAACTAGGAGAGTGGGTGAAACGAGGATCTGACTCACTAATCCGTAGCTAGAAGTACAGGTGAAAAGAGAAGCTGTGGCAGTAACCAGCAGCTAGAAGACTGGGTGAAAAGAGGACCTGGGGCAGTATCCAACAGCTAGAAGAGCAGGTGAAAAAGGGACCTGGTGCAGGAATCACCAGCTAGAAGAGTGCGTGAAAAGAAACCAAGGGCATTAACCAGCAGCTAGAACATTAGGAGAAAAGAGGACCAGGGGTAGTAACCAGCAGCATGGAGATCGGGTGAACAGAGTATGTGGAGGCAATAAGCAGCAGCTAGACGATCGTCTGAAAACAGGACTTGGAGGCAGTAACCAGTAGCTAGAAGAGCGGGTGAAAAAAGGAACTGGGCATAGTAAACAGCAGCTAGAAGTGCAGGTGAAAAAAGGAACTGGGCGTAGTAAACAGCAGCTAGAGGAGTGGGTGAAAAGAGAACCAGTGGGCAGTAACCAGCAGCTAGAACAGTAGGAGAAAAGAGGACCAGGGGTAGTAACCAGCAGCATGGAGATCGGGTGAACAGAGTATGTGGAGGCAATAAGCAGCAGCTAGACGATCGTCTGAAAACAGGACTTGGAGCCAGTAACCAGTAGCTAGAAGAGTGGGTGAAAAAAGGAACTGGGCATAGTAAACAGCAGCTAGAAGTTCAGGTGAAAAAAGGAACTGGGCGTAGTAAACAGCAGCTAGAGGAGTGGGTGAAAAGAGAGCCTGGGGGCAGTAACCAGCAGCTAGAACAGTAGGAGAAAAGAGGACAGGGGTAGTAACCAGCAGCATGGAAGATTGGGTGAACAGTGTACCTGGGGGCAGTAACTATCCAGCTAGAAGAGCGGGTTAAATGAGGACCTTGGGGCAATAACCAGCAGCTAGAAAAGCAGCTGAAAAGATAACATGGGGGCAGGAACCAGCAGCTAGAAGATAGGGTGAAAAGAAGACCTGGGAGAATAACTACCAGCTAGAAGAGCGGGTGAAAAGAGGACCAGGGGCAGTAACCAGCAGCAAGAAGAGAGGGTGAAATTGGGACCTGGGACAGGAAAAAGCAGCTAGAAGAGTGGGTGAAAAGAAACCAAGGGCATTATACAGCAGCAAGAACATTAGGAGACAAGAGGACCAGGGGTAGTAGCCAGCAGCATGGAGATCGGGTGAACAGAGTACCTGGAGGCAATAAGCAGCAGCTAGACGAGCGTCTGAAAACAGGAATTGGAGGCAGTCACCAGTAGCTAGAAGAACGGGTGAAATGAGCACCTGGGTGCGTAAACCACCAGCTAGAAGAGCGGGTGAAAAAAGGAACTGGGCGTAGTAAACAGCAGCTAGAATTGCAGGTGAGAAAAGGAACTGGGGTTAGTAAACAGCAGCTAGAGGAGCGGGTGAAAAGAGAACCTGGGGCCAGTAACCAGCAGCTAGAAGAGCGGGTGAAAAGAGGACCTGGGGCAGTAACCAGCAGCTAGAAGAGCGGCTGAAAAGAGGACCTGGGGCAGTAAACAGCAGCTAGAAGAGCGGGTGAAAAGAGGTCCTAGGGCAGTAACCAGCAGCTAGAAGAGCGGGTGAAAAGAGGACCTGGGGCAGTAACCAGCAGCAAGAACATAGGGTGAAAAGAGGACCTGGGGCAGTAACCAGCAGGTAGAAGACGGGGTGAAAAGAGGACCTAGGGCAGTAACCAGCAGCTAGAAGAGCGGGTGAAAAGAGGACCTGGGGCATTAACCAGCAATTAGAAGAGTGGGTGAAAAGAGGTCCTAGGGCATAAACCAGCAACTAGAAGAGCGGGTGAAAAGAGGACCTGGGGCAGCAACCAGCAGGTAGAAGAGGGGGTGAAAAGAGGACCTAGGGCAGTAACCAGCAACTAGAAGAGCGGGTGAAAATAGGACCTGGGGGCAGTAAACAGCAGCAAGAACATAGGGTGAAAAGGGGATCTGGGGCAATAACCACCAGCTATAAGAGCGGGTAAAAAGAGAACCTGGGGGCAGTAACAAGCAGAAAGAAAAGCTGGTGAAAAGAAGACCTGGGGCAGTATCCACCTAATGTTAGAGCAGGTGAAAGGAGAACCTGGGGGCAGTAACCAACAGCTAAAAGAGTGGGTGAAAAGAGAACCTGGAACCAGTAACCAGCAGCTAGAAGAGAGAGTGAAAAGAGGACCTGGGGCAGTAACCAGCAGCTAGAAGAGCGGGTGAAAAGAGAACCTGGGGCCAGTAACCAGCAGCTAGAAGAGAAGGTGAAAAGAGGACCTGGGGCAGTAACCAGCAGCTAGAAGAGCGGGTGAAAAGAAGAGCTGGGGCAGTAACCAGCAGCTAGAAGAGCGGGTGAAAAGAGAGCCTCGGGCAGTAACCAGCAACTAGAAGAGTTGGTGAAAAGAGGTCCTAGGGCAGTAACCAGCAGCTAGAAGAGCGGGTGAAAAGAGGACCTGGGGAAGTAACCACCATCTAGAAGAGCGGGTGAAAAGTGGATCTGGGGGCAGTAACCGGCAGCGAGAAGATCGGGTGAAAAGGGGACCTGGGGAAGTAACCGCCATCTAGAAGAGCGGGTGAAAAGTGGATCTGGGGGCAGTAACCAGCAGCTAGAAGGGCGGGTTAAAAGAGGACCTGGGGAAGTAACCACCATCTAGAAGAGCGGGTGAAAAGTGGATCTGGGGGCAGTAACCGGCAGCTAGAAGATAGGGTGAAAAGGGGACCTGGTGCAGTAACCACCAGCTAGAACAGCGGGTAAAAAGAGATCCTGGTGGCAGTAACCAGCAGCTAGTAAATCAGGTGAAAAGAGGACCTAGGGGCAGAAACCAGCAGCAAGAAGAGCTGGTGAAAAGAGAACCTGGGGCAGTAACCAGCAGCTAGAAGAGCTGGTGAAAAGAGGACCTGGGGGCAGTAACCAGCAGCTAGAAGAGCTGGTGAAAAGAGGACCTGGGGGCAGAAACCAGCAGCAAGAAGAGCTGGTAAAAGAGGACCTGGGGCAGTAACCAGCAGCTAGAAGAGCTGGTGAAAAGAGGACCTGGGGGCTGAAACCAGCAGCAAGAAGAGCTGGTGAAAAGATGAACTGTGACTGTATCCACCAGATGGAGGAGTGGGTGAAAAGAGGACATGAAGCATTAACCAGCAGCTAGGAGATTTGGTGAAAGGAGGACCTGAGGCAGTATCAACCAGCTAGAAGAGCAGGTAAAAATGGGACCTGGGGCAGGAACCAGCAGCTAGAAGAGTGGGTGAAAAGAGGAGCAGGGAAAGGAACCAGCAGCATGGAGATCGGGTGAACAGAGTACCTGGAGGCAGTAAGCAGCAGCTAGACGAGCATCTGAAAACAGGACTTGGAGGTAGTAACCAGTAGCTAGAAGAGCGGATGAAAATAATACCTGGGTGCATAAACCATCAGCAAGAAGAGCAGGTGAAAAAAGGAACTGGGGGTAGTAAACAGCAGCTAGAAGAGCGGGTGAAAAGAGGACCTCGGGCAGTAACCAGCAGCTAAAAGAGCGAGTGAAAAGAGGGCCCTGGGCAATAACTAACCAGCTGGAAGTCTGAAAAGAGGACGTGGAGACAGTAACGAGTAGCTAGAAGAGTGGGTGAAAAGAGGACCTCAGGGCAGTAATCAGCAACTATCAGAGTGGGTAAAAAGAGCATCTGGGGCATTAACCAGCAGCTAGAACAGTAGGAGAAAAGAGGACCAGGGATAGTAACCAGCAGCATGGAAGATTGGGTGAACAGTGTACCTGGGGGCAGTAACTATCCAGCTAGAAGAGCGGGTGAAATGAGGACCTTGGGGCAGTAACCAGCAGCTAGAAAAGCAGCTGAAAAGAGAACCTGGGGGCAGGAACCAGCAGCTAGAAGATAGGGTGAAAATGAGACCTGGGGCAATAAATACCAGCTAGAAGAGTGGGTGAAAAGAGGACCAGGGGCAGTAACCAGCAGCAAGAAGAGCGGGTGAAAATGGGACCTGGGGCAGGAAACAGCAGCTAGAAGAGTGGACGAAAAGAAACCAAGGGCATTAACCAGCAGCTAGAACATTAGGAGACAAGAGGACCAGGTGTAGTAGCCAGCAGCATGGAGATCGGGTGAACAGGGCACCTGGAGGCAATAAGCAGCAGTAGCTAGAAGAGCGGGTGAAATGAGCACCTGGGTGCGTAAACCACCAGCTAGAAGAGCGGGTGAAAAAAGGAACTGGGCGTAGTAAACAGCAGCTAGAATTGCAGGTGAGAAAAGGAACTGGGGTTAGTAAACAGCAGCTAGAGGAGCGGGTGAAAAGAGAACCTGGGGCCAGTAACCAGCAGCTAGAAGAGCGGCTGAAAAGAGGACCTGGGGCAATAAACAGCAGCTAGAAGAGCGGGTGAAAAGAATTCCTAGGGCAGTAACCAGCAGCTAGAAGAGCGGGTGAAAAGAGGACCTGGGGCAGTAAACAGCAGCTAGAAGAGAGGGTGAAAAGAGGTCCTGGGGCAGTAACCAGCAGGTAGAAGAGCGGGTGAAAAGAGGTCCTAGGGCAGTAACCAGCAGCTAGAAGACCGGGTTTAAAGAGGACCTAGGGCAGTAACCAGCAACTAGAAGAGCGGGTGAAAAGAGGTCCTGGGACAGTAGTCACAAGCTAGAAGAGCGGGTGAAAAGAGGACCTGGGGCAGTAACCAGCAGGTAGAAGAGGGGGTGAAAAGAGGACCTAGGGCAGTAACCAGCAACTAGAAGAGCGGGTGAAAATAGGACCTGGGGGCAGTAACCAGCAGCAAGAACATAGGGTGAAAAGGGGATCTGGGGCAATAACCAGCAGCTATAAGAGCGGGTAAAAAGAGAACCTGGGGGCAGTAACAAGCAGAAAGAAAAGCTGGTGAAAAGAAGACCTGGGGCAGTATCCACCAAATGTTAGAGCAGGTGAAAGGAGAACCTGGGGGCAGTAACCAACAGCTAAAAGAGTGGGTGAAAAGAGAACCTGGGGCCAGTAACCAGCAGCTAGAAGCGCGGGTGAAAAGAGGACCTGGGGCAGTAACCAGCAGCTAGAAGAGCGGGTGAAAAGAGGACCTGGGGCAGTAAACAGCAGCTAGAAGAGCGGGTGAAAAGAGGTCCTAGGGCAGTAACCAGCAGCTAGAAGAGCGGGTGAAAAGAGGACCTGGGGCATAAACCAGCAACTAGAAGAGCGGGTGAAAAGAGGTCCTGGGGCAGTAGTCACAAGCTAGAAGAGCGGGTGAGAAGAGGACCTGGGGCAGCAACCAGCAGGTAGAAGAGGGGGTGAAAAGAGGACCTAAGGCAGTAACCAGCAACTAGAAGAGCGGGTGAAAATAGGACCTGGGGGCAGTAAACAGCAGCAAGAACATAGGGTGAAAAGGGGATCTGGGGCAATAACCACCAGCTATAAGAGCGGGTAAAAAGAGAACCTGGGGGCAGTAACCAGCAGAAAGAAAAGATGGTGAAAAGAAGACCTGGGGCAGTATCCACTTAATGTTAGAGCTGGTGAAAAGAGAACCTGGGGGCAGTAACCAGCAGCTAAAAGAGTGGGTGAAAAGAGAACCTGGGGGCAGTAACCAACAGCTAAAGGAGTGGGTGAAAAGAGGACCTGGGGCAGTAACCAGCAGCTAGAAGAGCGGGTGAAAAGAGGAGCTGGGGCAGTAACCAGCAGCTAGAGGAGCGGGTGAAAAGAGGTCCGGGGGCAGTAACCAGCAGCCAGAGGAGCGGGTGAAAAGAGAGCCTCGGGCAGTAACCAGCAACTAGAAGAGTAGGTGAAAAGAGGTCCTAGGGCAGTAACCAGCAGCTAGAAGAGCGGGTGAAAAGAGGACCTGGGGAAGTAACCACCATCTAGAAGAGCGGGTGAAAAGTGGATCTTGGGGCAGTAACCGGCAGCCAGAAGATCGGGTGAAAAGGGGACCTGGGGAAGTAACCACCATCTAGAAGAGCGGGTGAAAAGTGGACCTGGGGGCAGTAACCGGCAGCTAGAAGATAGGTTGAAAAGGGGACCTGGTGCAATAACCACCAGCTAGAAGAGCGGGTAAAAAGAAATCCTGGTGGCAGTAACCAGCAGCTAGTAAATCAGGTGAAAAGAGGACCTGGGGGCAGAAACCAGCAGCTAGAAGAGCTGGTAAAAAGAGGACCTGGGGCAGTAACCAGCAGCAAGAAGAGCTGGTGAAAAGAGGACCTGGGGGCAGAAACCAGCAGCAAGAAGAGCTGGTGAAAAGATGAACTGTGACTGTATCCACCAGATGGAGGAGTGGGTGAAAAGAGGACATGAAGCATTAACCAGCAACTAGTAGATTGGGTGAAATGAGGACCTGAGGCAGTATCAACCAGCTAGAAGAGCAGGTAAAAATGGGACCTGGGGCAGGAACCAGCAGCTAGAAGAGTGGGTGAAAAGAGGAGCAGGGAAAGGAACCAGCAGCATGGAGATCGGGTGAACAGAGTACCTGGAGGCAGTAAGCAGCAGCTAGACGAGCATCTGAAAACAGGACTTGGAGGTAGTAACCAGTAGCTAGAAGAGTGGATGAAAATAATACCTGGGTGCATAAACCATCAGCAAGAAGAGCAGGTGATAAAAGGAACTGGGGGTAGTAAACAGCAGCTAGAAGAGCGGGTGAAAAGAGGACCTCGGGCAGTAACCAGCAGCTAAAAGTGCGAGTGAAAAGAGGGCGCTGCGCAGTAACTAACCAGCTGGAAGTCTGAAAAGAGGACGTGGAGACAGTAACGAGTAGCTAGAAGAGTGGGTGAAAAGAGGACCAGGGGCAGTAACCAGCAGCAAGAAGAGCGGGTGAAAATGGGACCTGGGGCAGGAAACAGCAGCTAGAAGAGTGGGCGATAAGAAACCAAGAGCATTAACCAGCAGCTAGAACATTAGGAGACAAGAGGACCAGGGGTAGTAGCCAGCAGCATGGAGATCGGGTGAACAGAGTATGTGGAGGCAATAAGCAGCAGCTAGACGATCGTCTGAAAACAGGACTTGGAGGCAGTAACCAGTAGCTAGAAGAGCGGGTGAAAAAAGGAACTGGGCATAGTAAACAGCAGCTAGACGAGCGAGTGAAAAGAGGGCCCTGGGCAGTAACTAACCAGCTGGAAGTCTGAAAAGAGGACGCGGAGACAGTAACGAGTAGCTAGAAGAGCGGGTGAAAAGAGGACCTCAGGGCAGTAATCAGCAACTTTCAGATTGGGTAAAAAGAGCATCTGGGGCATTAACCAGCAGCTAGAACAGTAGGAGAAAAGAGGACCAGGGGTAGTAACCAGCAGCATGGAAGATTGGGTGAACAGTGTACCTGGGGGCAGTAACTATCCAGCTAGAAGAGCGGTTGAAATGAGGACCTTGGGGGGCTAACCCGCAGCTAGAAAAGCAGCTGAAAGGAGAACCTGGGGGCAGGAACCAGCAGCTAGAAGATATGGTGAAAAGGAGACCTGGGCAATAACTACCAGCTAGAAAAGCGGGTGAAAGGAGGACCAGGGGCAGTAACCAGCAGCAAGAAGTGCGGGTGAAAATGGGACCTGGGGCAGGAAACAGCAGCTAGAAGAGTGGGTGAAAAGAAACCAAGGGCATTAACCAGCAGCTAGAACATTAGGAGACAAGAGGACCAGGTGTAGTAGCCAGCAGCATGGAGATCGTGTGAACAGAGTACCTGGAGGCAGTAAGCAGCAACTAAACGAGCGTCTGAAAACAGGACTTGGAGGCACTATCTAGTAGCTAGAATAGCGGATGAAAAGAGGACCTGGGTGCGTGAACCATCAGCAAGAAGAGCAGGTGAAAAAAGGAACTGGGGGTAGTAAACAGCAGCTAGAAGAGCGGGTGAAAAGAGGTCCTAGGGCAGTAACCAGCAGCTAGAAGAGCGGCTGAAAAGAGGACCTGGGGCAGTAACCAGCAACTAGAAGAGCGGGTGAAAATAGGACCTGGGGGCAGTAACCAGCAGCAAGAACATAGGGTGAAAAGAGGACCTGGGGCAGTAACCAGCAGGTAGAAGACGGGGTGAAAAGAGGACCTTGGGCAGTAACCAGCAGCTAGAAGAGTGGGTGAAAAGAGGACCTGGGGCATTAACCAGCAGCTAGAAGAGCGGGTGAAAAGAGGTCCTAGGGCATAAACCAGCAACTAGAAGAGCGGGTGAAAAGAGGTCCTGGGGCAGTAGTCACAAGCTAGAAGAGCGGGTGAAAAGAGGACCTGGGGCAGCAACCAGCAGGTAGAAGAGGGGGTGAAAAGAGGACCTAGGGCAGTAACCAGCAACTAGAAGAGCGGGTGAAAATAGGACCTGGGGGCAGTAAACAGCAGCAAGAACATAGGGTGAAAAGGGGATCTGGGGCAATAACCACCAGCTATAAGAGCGGGTAAAAAGAGAACCTGGGGGCAGTAACAAGCAGAAAGAAAAGCTGGTGAAAAGAAGACCTGGGGCAGTATCCACCTAATGTTAGAGCAGGTGAAAGGAGAACCTGGGGGCAGTAACCAACAGCTAAAAGAGTGGGTGAAAAGAGAACCTGGAACCATTAACCAGCAGCTAGAAGAGCGGGTGAAAAGAGGACCTGGGGCAGTAACCAGCAGCTAGAAGAGCGGGTGAAAAGAGAACCTGGGGCCAGTAACCAGCAGCTAGAAGAGAAGGTGAAAAGAGGACCTGGGGCAGTAACCAGCAGCTAGAAGAGCGGGTGAAAAGAGGAGCTGGGGCAGTAACCAGCAGCTAGAAGAGCGGGTGAAAAGAGAGCCTCGGGCAGTAACCAGCAACTAGAAGAGTAGGTGAAAAGAGGTCCTAGGGCAGTAACCAGCAGCTAGAAGAGCGGGTGAAAAGTGGACCTGGGGAAGTAACCACCATCTAGAAGAGCGGGTGAAAAGTGGATCTGGGGGCAGTAACCAGCAGCTAGAAGGGCGGGTTAAAAGAGGACCTGGGGAAGTAACCACCATCTAGAAGAGCGGGTGAAAAGTGGATCTGGGGGCAGTAACCAGCAGCTAGAAGATTGGGTGAAAAGAGGACCTGGGGCAGTATCCAACAGCTAGAAGAGCAGGTGAAAAAGGGACCTGGTGCAGGAACCACCAGCTAGAAGAGTGCGTGAAAAGAAACCAAGGGCATTAACGAGCAGCTAGAACATTAGGAGAAAAGAGGACCAGGGGTAGTAAGCAGCAGCATGGAGATCGGGTGAACAGAGTATGTGGAGGCAATAAGCAGCAGCTAGACGATCGTCTGAAAACAGGACTTGGAGGCAGTAACCAGTAGCTAGAAGAGCGGGTGAAAAAAGGAACTGGGCATAGTAAACAGCAGCTAGAAGTGCAGGTGAAAAAAGGAACTGGGCGTAGTAAACAGCAGCTAGAGGAGTAGGTGAAAAGAGAACCTGGGGGCAGTAACCAGCAGCTAGAACAGTAGGAGAAAAGAGGACCAGGGGTAGTAACCAGCAGCATGGAGATCGGGTGAACAGAGTATGTGGAGGCAATAAGCAGCAGCTAGACGATCGTCTGAAAACAGGACTTGGAGCCAGTAACCAGTAGCTAGAAGAGTGGGTGAAAAAAGGAACTGGGCATAGTAAACAGCAGCTAGAAGTTCAGGTGAAAAAAGGAACTGGACGTAGTAAACAGCAGCTAGAGGAGTGGGTGAAAAGAGAACCTGGGGGCAGTAACCAGCAGCTAGAAAAGCAGCTGAAAAGATAACATGGGGGCAGGAACCAGCAGCTAGAAAATAGGGTGAAAAGGAGAGCTGGGGGAATAACTACCAGATAGAAGAGCGGGTGAAAAGAGGACCAGGGGCAGTAACCAGCAGCAAGAAGAGCGGGTGAAATTGGGACCTGGGGCAGGAAAAAGCAGCTAGAAGAGTGGGTGAAAAGAAACCAAGGGCATTAAACAGCAGCAAGAACATTAGGAGACAAGAGGACCAGGGGTAGTAGCCAGCAGCATGGAGATCGGGTGAACAGAGTACCTGGAGGCAATAAGCAGCAGCTAGACGAGCGTCTGAAAACAGGAATTGGAGGCAGTCACCAGTAGCTAGAAGAGCGGGTGAAATGAGCACCTGGGTGCGTAAACCACCAGCTAGAAGAGCGGGTAAAAAAAGGAACTGGGCGTAGTAAACAGCAGCTAGAATTGCAGGTGAGAAAAGGAACTGGGGTTAGTAAACAGCAGCTAGAGGAGCGGGTGAAAAGAGAACCTGGGGCCAGTAACCAGCAGCTAGAAGAGCGGGTGAAAAGAGGACCTGGGGCAGTAACCAGCAGGTAGAAGAGCGGGAGAGAAGAGGACCTGGGGCAGTAAACAGCAGCTAGAAGAGCGGGTGAAAAGAGGTCCTAGGGCAGTAACCAGCAGCTAGAAGAGCGGCTGAAAAGAGGACCTGGGGCAGTAACCAGCAACTAGAAGAGCAGGTGAAAATAGGACCTGGGGGCAGTAACCAGCAGCAAGAACATAGGGTGAAAAGAGGACCTGGGGCAGTAACCAGCAGGTAGAAGACGGGGTGAAAAGAGGACCTTGGGCAGTAACCAGCAGCTAGAAGAGTGGGTGAAAAGAGGACCTGGGGCATTAACCAGCAGCTAGAAGAGCGGGTGAAAAGAGGTCCTGGGGCATAAACCAGCAACTAGAAGAGCGGGTGAAAAGAGGTCCTGGGGCAGTAGTCACAAGCTAGAAGAGCGGGTGAAAAGAGGACCTGGGGCAGCAACCAGCAGGTAGAAGAGGGGGTGAAAAGAGGACCTAGGGCAGTAACCAGCAACTAGAAGAGCGGGTGAAAATAGGACCTGGGGGCAGTAAACAGCAGCAAGAACATAGGGTGAAAAGGGGATCTGGGGCAATAACCACCAGCTATAAGAGCGGGTAAAAAGAGAACCTGGGGGCAGTAACAAGCAGAAAGAAAAGCTGGTGAAAAGAAGACCTGGGGCAGTATCCACCTAATGTTAGAGCAGGTGAAAGGAGAACCTGGGGGCAGTAACCAACAGCTAAAAGAGTGGGTGAAAAGAGAACCTGGAACCATTAACCAGCAGCTAGAAGAGCGGGTGAAAAGAGGACCTGGGGCAGTAACCAGCAGCTAGAGGAGCGGGTGAAAAGAGAACCTGGGGCCAGTAACCAGCAGCTAGAAGAGAAGGTGAAAAGAGGACCTGGGGCAGTAACCAGCAGCTAGAAGAGCGGGTGAAAAGAGGAGCTGGGGCAGTAACCAGCAGCTAGAAGAGCGGGTGAAAAGAGAGCCTCGGGCAGTAACCAGCAACTAGAAGAGTAGGTGAAAAGAGGTCCTAGGGCAGTAACCAGCAGCTAGAAGAGCGGGTGAAAAGAGGACCTGGGGAAGTAACCACCATCTAGAAGAGCGGGTGAAAAGTGGATCTGGGGGCAGTAACCAGCAGCTAGAATGGCGGGTTAAAAGAGGACCTGGGGAAGTAACCACCATCTAGAAGAGCGGGTGAAAAGTGGATCTGGGGGCAGTAACCAGCAGCTAGAAGATTGGGTGAAAAGAGGACCTGGGGCAGTATCCAACAGCTAGAAGAGCAGGTGAAAAAGGGACCTGGTGCAGGAACCACCAGCTAGAAGAGTGCGTGAAAAGAAACCAAGGGCATTAACGAGCAGCTAGAACATTAGGAGAAAAGAGGACCAGGGGTAGTAAGCAGCAGCATGGAGATCGGGTGAACAGAGTATGTGGAGGCAATAAGCAGCAGCTAGACGATCGTCTGAAAACAGGACTTGGAGGCAGTAACCAGTAGCTAGAAGAGCGGGTGAAAAAAGGAACTGGGCATAGTAAACAGCAGCTAGAAGTGCAGGTGAAAAAAGGAACTGGGCGTAGTAAACAGCAGCTAGAGGAGTAGGTGAAAAGAGAACCTGGGGGCAGTAACCAGCAGCTAGAACAGTAGGAGAAAAGAGGACCAGGGGTAGTAACCAGCAGCATGGAGATCGGGTGAACAGAGTATGTGGAGGCAATAAGCAGCAGCTAGACGATCGTCTGAAAACAGGACTTGGAGCCAGTAACCAGTAGCTAGAAGAGTGGGTGAAGAAAGGAACTGGGCATAGTAAACAGCAGCTAGAAGTGCAGGTGAAAAAAGGAACTGGGCGTAGTAAACAGCAGCTAGAGGAGTGGGTGAAAAGAGAACCTGGGGGCAGTAACCAGCAGCTAGAAAAGCAGCTGAAAAGATAACATGGGGGCAGGAACCAGCAGCTAGAAAATAGGGTGAAAAGGAGAGCTGGGGGAATAACTACCAGCTAGAAGAGCGGGTGAAAAGAGGACCAGGGGCAGTAACCAGCAGCAAGAAGAGAGGGTGAAATTGGGACCTGGGGCAGGAAAAAGCAGCTAGAAGAGTGGGTGAAAAGAAACCAAGGGCATTAAACAGCAGCAAGAACATTAGGAGACAAGAGGACCAGGGGTAGTAGCCAGCAGCATGGAGATCGGGTGAACAGAGTACCTGGAGGCAATAAGCAGCAGCTAGACGAGCGTCTGAAAACAGGAATTGGAGGCAGTCACCAGTAGCTAGAAGAGCGGGTGAAATGAGCACCTGGGTGCGTAAACCACCAGCTAGAAGAGCGGGTGAAAAAAGGAACTGGGCGTAGTAAACAGCAGCTAGAATTGCAGGTGAGAAAAGGAACTGGGGTTAGTAAACAGCAGCTAGAGGAGCGGGTGAAAAGAGAACCTGGGGCCAGTAACCAGCAGCTAGAAGAGCGGGTGAAAAGAGGACCTGGGGCAGTAACCAGCAGGTAGAAGAGCGGGAGAGAAGAGGACCTGGGGCAGTAAACAGCAGCTAGAAGAGCGGGTGAAAAGAGGTCCTAGGGCAGTAACCAGCAGCTAGAAGAGCGGCTGAAAAGAGGACCTGGGGCAGTAACCAGCAACTAGAAGAGCGGGTGAAAATAGGACCTGGGGGCAGTAACCAGCAGCAAGAACATAGGGTGAAAAGAGGACCTGGGGCAGTAACCAGCAGGTAGAAGACGGGGTGAAAAGAGGACCTTGGGCAGTAACCAGCAGCTAGAAGAGTGGGTGAAAAGAGGACCTGGGGCATTAACCAGCAGCTAGAAGAGCGGGTGAAAAGAGGTCCTAGGGCATAAACCAGCAACTAGAAGAGCGGGTGAAAAGAGGTCCTGGGGCAGTAGTCACAAGCTAGAAGAGCGGGTGAAAAGAGGACCTGGGGCAGCAACCAGCAGGTAGAAGAGGGGGTGAAAAGAGGACCTAGGGCAGTAACCAGCAACTAGAAGAGCGGGTGAAAATAGGACCTGGGGGCAGTAAACAGCAGCAAGAACATAGGGTGAAAAGGGGATCTGGGGCAATAACCACCAGCTATAAGAGCGGGTAAAAAGAGAACCTGGGGGCAGTAACAAGCAGAAAGAAAAGCTGGTGAAAAGAAGACCTGGGGCAGTATCCACCTAATGTTAGAGCAGGTGAAAGGAGAACCTGGGGGCAGTAACCAACAGCTAAAAGAGTGGGTGAAAAGAGAACCTGGGGGCAGTAACCAACAGCTAAAGGAGTGGGTGAAAAGAGGAGCTGGGGCAGTAACCAGCAGCTAGAGGAGCGGGTGAAAAGAGGACCTGGGGAAGTAACCACCATCTAGAAGAGCGGGTGAAAAGTGGATCTGGGGGCAGTAACCGGCAGCTAGGAGATCGGGTGAAAAGGGGACCTGGGGAAGTAACCACCATCTAGAAGAGCGGGTGAAAAGTGGACCTGGGGGCAGTAACCAGCAGCTAGAAGATAGGTTGAAAAGGGGACCTGGTGCAATAACCACCAGCTAGAAGAGCGGGTAAAAAGAAATCCTGGTGGCAGTAACCAGCAGCTAGTAAATCAGGTGAAAAGAGGACCTGGGGGCAGAAACCAGCAGCTAGAAGAGCTGGTAAAAAGAGGACCTGGGGCAGTAACCAGCAGCAAGAAGAGCTGGTGAAAAGATGAACTGTGACTGTATCCACCAGATGGAGGAGTGGGTGAAAAGAGGACATGAAGCATTAACCAGCAACTAGTAGATTGGGTGAAATGAGGACCTGAGGCAGTATCAACCAGCTAGAAGAGCAGGTAAAAATGGGACCTGGGGCAGGAACCAGCAGCTAGAAGAGTGGGTGAAAAGAGGAGCAGGGAAAGGAACCAGCAGCATGGAGATCGGGTGAACAGAGTACCTGGAGGCAGTAAGCAGCAGCTAGACGAGCATCTGAAAACAGGACTTGGAGGTAGTAACCAGTAGCTAGAAGAGTGGATGAAAATAATACCTGGGTGCATAAACCATCAGCAAGAAGAGCAGGTGAAAAAAGGAACTGGGGGTAGTAAACAGCAGCTAGAAGAGCGGGTGAAAAGAGGACCTCGGGCAGTAACCAGCAGCTAAAAGAGCGAGTGAAAAGAGGGCCCTGGGCAGTAACTAACCAGCTGGAAGTCTGAAAAGAGGACGTGGAGACAGTAACGAGTAGCTAGAAGAGTGGGTGAAAAGAGGACCTCAGGGCAGTAATCAGCAACTATCAGAGTGGGTAAAAAGAGCATCTGGGGCATTAACCAGCAGCTAGAACAGTAGGAGAAAAGAGGACCAGGGGTAGTAACCAGCAGCATGGAAAATTGGGTGAACAGTGTACCTGGGGGCAGTAACTATCCAGCTAGAAGAGCGGGTGAAATGAGGACCTTGGGGCAGTAACCAGCAGCTAGAAAAGCAGCTGAAAAGCGAACCTGGGGGCAGGAACCAGCAGCTAGAAGATAGGGTGAAAATGAGACGTGGGGCAATAACTACCAGCTAGAAGAGTGGGTGAAAAGAGGACCAGGGGCAGTAACCAGCAGCAAGAAGAGCGGGTGAAAATGGGACCTGGGGCAGGAAACAGCAGCTAGAAGAGTGGGCGAAAAGAAACCAAGAGCATTAACCAGCAGCTAGAACATTAGGAGACAAGAGGACCAGGTGTAGTAGCCAGCAGCATGGAGATGGGGTGAACAGGGCACCTGGAGGCAATAAGCAGCAGCTAGACGAGCGTCTGAAAACAGGAATTGGAGGCAGTCACCAGTAGCTAGAAGAGCGGGTGAAATGAGCACCTGGGTGCGTAAACCACCAGCTAGAAGAGCGGGTGAAAAAAGGAACTGGGCGTAGTAAACAGCAGCTAGAATTGCAGGTGAGAAAAGGAACTGGGGTTAGTAAACAGCAGCTAGAGGAGCGGGTGAAAAGAGAACCTGGGGCCAGTAACCAGCAGCTAGAAGAGCGGGTGAAAAGAGGACCTGGGGCAGTAAACAGCAGCTAGAAGAGCGGGTGAAAAGAGGTCCTAGGGCAGTAACCAGCAGCTAGAAGAGCGGGTGAAAAGAGGTCCTAGGGCAGTAGTCACAATCTAGAAGAGCGGGTGAAAAGAGGACCTGGGGCAGTAACCAGCAGGTAGAAGAGGGGGTGAAAAGAGGACCTAGGGCAGTAACCAGCAACTAGAAGAGCGGGTGAAAATAGGACCTGGGGGCAGTAACCAGCAGAAAGAAAAGCTGGTGAAAAGAAGACCTGGGGCAGTATCCACCAAATGTTAGAGCAGGTGAAAGGAGAACCTGGAGGCAGTAATCAACAGCTAAAAGAGTGGGTGAAAAGAGAACCTCGGGGCAGTAACCAACAGCTAGAAGAGCAGGTGAAAAGTGGAAATGGGGCAGTAACCAGCAGCTAGAAGAGCGGGTGAAAAGAGAACCTGGGGGCAGTAACCAGCAGCTAGAAGAGCGGGTGAAAAGAGGACCTGGGGCAGTAACCAGCAGCTAGAAGAGCGGGTGAAAAGAGGAGCTGGGGCAGTAACCAGCAGCTAGAGGAGCGGGTGAAAAGAGAGCCTCGGGCAGTAACCAGCAACTAGAAGAGTAGGTGAAAAGAGGTCCTAGGGCAGTAACCAGCAGCTAGAAGAGCGGGTGAAAAGAGGACCTGGGGAAGTAACCACCATCTAGAAGAGCGGGTGAAAAGTGGATCTGGGGGCAGTAACCGGCAGCTGGAAGATCGGGTGAAAAGGGGACCTGGTGCAATAACCACCAGCTAGAAGAGCGGGTAAAAAGAGATCCTGGTGGCAGTAACCAGCAGCTAGTAAATCAGGTGAAAAGAGGACCTGATGCAGTAACCAGCAGCAAGAAGAGCGTGTGAAAACAGCACCAGGGGCAGTAACCAGCAGCTAGAAGACTGGGTGAAAAAAGGACCTGGGGCAGTAACCAGCAGCTAGAAGAGAAAGTGAAAAGAGGACCTGGGGGCAGTAACCAGCAGCTAGTAAATCAGGTGAAAAGAGGACCTGATGCAGTAAACATCAGCTAGAAGAATGGGTGAAAAGAGAACCTGACGCAGTAAACAGCAGCAAGAAGAGCTGGTGAAAGCAGCACCAGGGGCAGTAACAAGCAGCCAGAAGAGCAGGTGAAAAGAGTTCCTGGGGCATTAACCAGCAGCTAGAAGAGCAGTTGAAAATGGGACCTGGGGCATTAACCAGCTGCTAGAATATTAGGAGACAAGAGGACCTGGGATAGTAGGCAGCAGCATGGAGATCGGGTGAACAGAGTACCTGGAGGCTATAAGCAGCAGCTAGACAAGCGTCTGAAAACAGGACTTGGAGGCAGTCACCAGTAGCTTGAAGAGCGGGTGAAAAGAGCACCTGGGTGTGTAAACCACCAGCTAGAAGTGCAGTGAAAAAAGGAACTGGGGGTAGTAAACAGCAGCTATAGTGCAGGTGAAAAGAGAACCTGGGGGCAGTAACCAGCAGCTAGAAGAGCGGGTGAAAAGAGAACCTGGAGGCAGTAAACAGCAGGTAGAAGAGTGGTTGATAAGAGGACCAGGGGCAGTAACTAGCAGCCAGAAGACCGGGTGAAAAGAGGTCCTGGGGCAGTAATCACAAGCTAGAAGAACGGGTGAAAAGAGGACCTGGGGCAGTAACCAGCAGCTAGAAGAGTGGGTGAAAAGAGTAAGTGGTGCAGGAACCACCAGCTAGAAGAGTGGGTGAGAAGAGGACCTGGGGCAGTAACCAGCAGCAAGAAAAGCTGGTGAAAAGAAGACCTGGGGCAGTATCCATCAGATATTAAAGCGGGTGAAAGGAGAACCTGGGGGCAGTAACCAACAGCTAGAAGAGTGGGTGAAAAGAGGACCTGGGGGCAGTAACCAGTGGATAGAAGAGCGGATGCAAAGAGGACCTCAGGCAGTAACCAGCAGCTAGAAGACCGGGTGAAAAAAGGACCTGGGGCAGTAACCTGCAGCTAGAAGAGAAAGTGAAAAGAGGACCTGGGGGCAGTAACCAGCAGCTAGTAAATCAGGTGAAAAGAGGACCTGATGCAGTAACCATCAGCTAGAAGAATGGGTGAAAAGAGGACCTGACGCAGTAAACAGCAGCAAGAAGAGCTGGTGAAAGCAGGACCAGGGGCAGTAACAAGCAGCCAGAAGAGCAGGTGAAAAGAGGACCTCGGGCAGTAACCAGCAGCTAAAAGAGCGAGTGAAAAGAGGGCCCTGGGCAGTAACTAACCAGCTGGAAGTCTGAAAAGAGGACGTGGAGACAGTAACGAGTAGCTAGAAGAGTGGGTGAAAAGAGGACCTCAGGGCAGTAATCAACATCTATCAGAGTGGGTAAAAAGAGCATCTGGGGCATTAACCAGCAGCTAGAACAGTAGGAGAAAAGAGGACCAGGGGTAGTAACCAGCAGCATGGAAGATTGGGTGAACAGTGTACCTGGGGGCAGTAACTATCCAGCTAGAAGAGCGGTTGAAATGAGGACCTTGGGGCAGTAACCAGCAGCTAGAAAAGCAGCTGAAAAGAGAACCTGGGGGCAGGAACCAGCAGCTAGAAGAGTGGGTGGAAAGAAACCAAGGGCATTAACCAGCTGCTAGAACATTAGGAGACAAGAGGACCAGAGGTAGTAGCCAGCAGCATGGAGATCGGGTGATCAGAGTACCTGGAGGCAATAAGCAGCAGCCAGACGAGCGTCTGAAAACAGGACTTGGAGGCAGTCCCCAGCAGCTTGAAGAGCGGGTGAAAAGAGCACCTGGGTGTGTAAACCACCAGCTAGAAGTGCAGGTGAAAAAAGGAACTGGGGGTAGTAAACAGCAGCTATAGTGCAGGTGAAAAGAGAACCTGGGGGCAGTAACCAGCAGCTAGAACAGCGGGTGAAAAGAGGACCGGGAGCAGTAACCAGCAGCTCGAAGAGCAGGTAAAAAGAGAACCTCGAGGCAGTAAACAGCAGGTAGAAGAGCGGGTGAAAAGAGGACCAGGGGCAGTAACTAGCAGCCAGAAGACCGGGTGAAAAGAGGTCCTGGGGAAGTAATCACAAGCTAGAAGAACGGGTGAAAAGAGGACCTGGGGCAGTAACCAGCAACTAGAAGAGTGGGTGAAAAGAGTAAATGGTGCAATAACCACCAGCAAAAAGAGCGGGTGAAAAGAGAACATGGGGGCAGTAACCAGAAACTAGAAGAGTGGGTGAAAAGAGTAAATGGTGCAATAACCACCAGCTAGAAGAGTGGATGAAAAGAGAACCTGGGGGCAGTAACCAGCAGCAAGAAAAGCTGGTGAAAAGAAGACCTGGGGCAGTATCCACCAGATGTTAGAGCGGGTGAAAGGAGAACCTGGGGGCAGTAACCAACAGCTAGAAGAGTGGGTGAAAAGAGGACCTGATGCAGTAAACAGCAGCAAGAAGAGCTGGTGAAAGCAGGACCAGGGGCAGTAACAAGCAGCCAGAAGAGCAGGTGAAAAGAGTTCCTGGGGCATTAACCAGCAGATAGAAGAGCAGTTGAAAATGGGACCTGGGACATTAACCAGCTGCTAGAATATTAGGAGACAAGAGGACCAGGGATAGTAGGCAGCAGCATGGAGATCGGGTGAACAGAGTACCTGGAGGCTATAAGCAGCAGCTAGACGAGCGTCAGAAAACAGGACTTGGAGGCAGTCACCAGTAGCTTGAAGATCGGGTGAAAAGAGCACCTGGGTGCGTAAACCACCAGCTAGAAGTGCAGGTGAAAAAAGGAACTGGGGGTAGTAAACAGCAGCTAGAGGAGCGGGAGAAAAGAGGACCTGGGGCAGTAACCAGCAGCTGGAAGAGCGGGTGAAAAGGGGACCTGGGGCAGTAAGCAGCAGCTAGAAGAGCGGGAGAAAAGAGAGCCTCGGGCAGTACCCAGCAGCTAGAAGAGCGGGTGAAAAGAGGACCTGGGTCAGTAACCAGCAGCTAGAAGAGCGGGTGAAAACAATATCTGGAGGCAGTAACCACCTACTAGAAGAACGAATGAAACGAGGATCTGACTCACTAATCCACAGATAGAAGTGCAGGTGAAAATGGGACGTGGGGCAGGAATCAGCAGCTAGAAGAGTGGGTGAAAAGAAACCAAGGGCATTAACCAGCACCTAGAACATTCGGAGACAAGAGGACCAAGGGTAGTAAACAGCAGCATGGAGATCAGGTGAACAGAGTACCTGGAGGCATTAAGCAGCAGCCAGACGAGCGTCTGAAAACAGGACTTGGAGGCAGTCACCAGTAGCTAGAAGAGCGGGTGAAAAGAGCACCTGGGTGTGTAAACCACAAGCTAGAAGAGCGGGTGAAATAAGGAACTGGGCGTAGTAAACTGCAGCTAGAATTGCAGATGAGAAAAGGAACTGGGACTAGTAAACAGCACCTAGAGGAGCGGGTGACATGAGAACCTGGGAGCAGTAGCCAGCAGCTAGAAGATCAGGTGAAAAGAGGACCTGGGGGCAGTAACCAGCAGCTAGAAGAGCAGGTGAAAAGAGGACCTGGCGGCAGTAACCAGCAGCAAGAAGAGCTGGTGAAAACAGGACCAGGGGCAGTAACGAGCAGCCAGAAGAGCAGGTGAAAAGAGTTCCTGGGGCATTAACCAGCAGCTAGAAGAGCAGTTGAAAATGGGACCTGGGGCATTAACCAGCTGCTAGAATATTAGGAGACAAGAGGACCGGGGTAGTAGGCAGCAGCTTGAAGAGCGGGTGAAAAGAGCACCTGGGTGCGTAAACCACCAGCTAGAAGTGCAGGTGAAAAAGGGAACTGGGGGTAGTAAACAGCAGCTAGAGGAGTGGGTGAAAAGAGGACCTGGGGCAGTAACCAGCAGCTGGAAGAGCGGGTGAAAAGAGGAGCTGGGGCAGTAAGCAGCAGATAGAAGAGCGGGTGAAAAGAGGACCTGGGGCAGTAACCAGCAACTAGAAGAGCGCGTGAAAAGAGACCCGGGCGCAGTAATCACAAGCTAGAAGAGCAGGTGAAAATAGGACCTGGGGCAGTAACCACCAGCTAGAAGAGTGGGTGAAAAGAGGACCTGGGTCAGTAACCAGCAACTAGAAGAGCGGGTGAAAACAATATCTGGAGGCAGTAACCACCTACTAGAAGAGCAGGTGAAACGAGGATCTGACTCACTAATCAACAGCTAGAAGTGCAGGTGAAAATAGGACCTGTGGCAGTATCCAACAGCTAGAAGAGCAGGTGAAAATGGGACGTGGGGCAGGAACCAGCAGCTAGAAGAGTGGGTGCAAAGAAACCAAGGGCATTAACCAGCACCTAGAACATTCGGAGACAAGAGGACCAAGGGTAGTAACCAGCAGCATGGAGATCAGGTGAACAGAGTACCTGGAGGCATTAAGCAGCAGCCAGACGAGCGTCTGAAAACAGGACTTGGAGGCAGTCACCAGTAGCTAGAAGAACGGGTGAAAAGAGCACCTGGGTGTGTAAACCACAAGCTAGAAGAGCGGGTGAAAAAAGGAACTGGGCGTAGTAAACTGCAGCTAGAATTGCAGGTGAGAAAAGGAACTGGGAGTAGTAAACAGCAGCTAGAGGAGCGGGTGACATGAGAACCTGGGGGGCAATAACGAGCAGCTAGAAGAGCAGGTGAAAAGAGGACCTGGGGGCAGTAACCAGCAGCTAGAAGAGCAGGTGAAAAGAGGACCTGGGGGCAGTAACCACCAGGTAGAAGAGTGGGTGAAAAGAGGACCTGGGGGCAGTAACCACCAGTGTGAAGAGCGGGTGAAAAGAGGACCTGGAGCAGTAACCAGCAGCTAGAAGAGCAGGTGAAAAGAGGACCTGGGTGCAGTAACTAGCAGAAAGAAAAGCTGGTGAAAAGAAGAACTGGGGCAGTATCCACCAGATGTTAGTGCGGGTGAAAGGGGAGCCTGGGGGCAGTAACCAGCAGCTAGAAGAGTGGGAGAAAAGAATTCCTCGGGCAGTAACCAGCAGATAGAAGAACGGGTGAAAAGAGGTCCTAGGGCAGTAACCAGCAACTAGAAGAGCGGGTGAAAAGAGGACCTGGGGCAGTAATCAGAAGCTAGAAGAGCGGGTGAAAAAAGAACCCTGGGGGCAGTAAACAGCAGCTGGTAAATCAGGTGAAAAGAGGACCTGACGCAGTAACCACCAGCTAGAAGAGCGAGTGAAAAGAGGAACTCAGGCAGTAACCAGCAGCTAGAAGAGCGAGTGAAAAGAGGACGTGACGCAGTAGCCAGCAGCAAGAAGAGCGGGTGAAAAGAGGACCTGGGGACAGAAACCAGCAGCAAGAAAAGCTGCTGAAAAGATGAACTGTGACTGTATCCACCAGATGGAAGAGTGGGTGAAAAGGGGACATGAAGCATTAACCAGCAGCTAGAAGATTGGGTGAAAGGAGGACCTGAGGCATAATCAATCAGCTAGAAGAGCAGTTAAAAATGGGACCTGGGGCATTAACCAGCAGCTAGAACATTAGGAGACAAGAGGACCAGGGGTAGTAGCCAGCAGCATGGAGATCGGGTGAACAGAGTACCTGGAGGCAGTAAGCAGCAGCTAGACGAGCATCTGAAAACAGGACTTGGAGGTAGTAACCAGTAGCTAGAAGAGTGGATGAAAATAATACCTGGGTGCATAAACCATCAGCAAGAAGAGCAGGTGATAAAAGGAACTGGGGGTAGTAAACAGCAGCTAGAAGAGCGGGTGAAAAGAGGACCTCGGGCAGTAACCAGCAGCTAAAAGTGCGAGTGAAAAGAGGGCGCTGCGCAGTAACTAACCAGCTGGAAGTCTGAAAAGAGGACGTGGAGACAGTAACGAGTAGCTAGAAGAGTGGGTGAAAAGAGGACCTGGGTGCGTAAACCACCAGCTAGAAGTGCATGTGAAAAAAGGAACTGGGGTTAGTAAAAAACAGCAGCAGGTGCGGGTGAAAAGAGAACCTGGGGGCAGTAACCGGCAGCTAGAAGAGTGGGTGAAAAGAGGACCTGGGGCAGTAACCAGCAGCTAGAGGAGCGGGTGAAAAGAGAACCTGTGGCCAGTAACCAGCAGCTAGAAGAGCGGGTGGAAAGAAGACCTGGGGCCAGTAACCAGCAGCTAGAAGAGTAGGTGAAAAGAGGACCTGGGGAGTAACCAGCAGCTAGAAGAGTAGGTGAAACGAGGACCTGGGGCAGTAACCAGCAGCTAGAGGAGCGGGTGAAAAGAGAACCTGAGGCCAGTAACCAGCAGCTAGAAGAGCGGGTGGAAAGAGGACCTGGGGCCAGTAAACAGCAGCTAGAAGATAGGGTGAAAAGGAGACCTGGGGCAATAACTACTAGCTAGAAGAGTGGGTGAAAAGAGGACCAGGGGTAGTAACCAGCAGCAAGAAGAGCGGGTGAAAATGGGACCTGGGGCAGGAAACAGCAGCTAGAAGAGTGGGTGAAAAGAAACCAAGGGCATTAACCAGCAGCTAGAACATTAGGAGACAAGAGGACCAGGGGTAGTAGCCAACAGCGTGGAGATCGGGTGAACAGAGTACCTGGAGGCAATAAGCAGCAGCTAGACGAGCGTCTGAAAACAGGACTTGGAGGCAGTCACCAGTAGCTAGAAGAGCGGGTGAAATGAGCACCTGGGTGCGTAAACCACCAGCTAGAAGAGCAGGTGAAAAAAGGAACTGGGCGTAGTAAACAGCAGCTAGAATTACAGGTGAAAAAAGGAACTGGGGTTAGTAAACAGCAGCTAGAGGAGCGGGTGAAAAGAGAACCTGGGGCCAGTAACCAGCAGCTAGAAGAGCGGGTGAAAAGAGGACCTGGGGCAGTAACCAGCAACTGGAAGAGCGGGTGAAAAGAGGTCCTGGGGCAGTAATCACAAACTAGAAGAGCGGGTGAAAAGAGGACCTGGGGCAGTAACCCGCAGGTAGAAGAGGGGGTGAAAAGAGGACCTGGGGCAGTAACCAGCAACTAGAAGAGCGGGTGAAAATAGGACCTGGGGGCAGTAACCAACCGCAAGAACATAGGGTGAAAAGGGGATCTGGGGCAATAACCACCAGCTATAAGAGCAGGTAAAAGGAGAACCTGGGGGCAGTAACCAGCAGAAAGAAAAGCTGGTGAAAAGAAGACCTGGGGCAGTATCCACCAAATGTTAGAGCGGGTGAGAGGAGAACCTGGGGGCAGTAACCAACAGCTATAAGAGTGGGTGAAAAGAGAACCTGGGGGCAGTAACCAACAGCTAGAAGAGTGGGTGAAAAGAGGACATGGGGCAGCATCCAGCAGCTAGAAGACTGGGAGAAAAGAGGACCTGGGGGCTGTAACCAATGGATAGAAAATCAAGTGAAAAGAGGACCTGACGCAGTAACCGTCAGCTAGAAGAGTGGGTGAAAAGAGGACCGGGGCAGTAACCAGCAGCAAGAAGAACGGTTGAAAACAGGACCAGGGGCAGTAACAAGCAGCCAGAAGGGCAGGTGAAAAGAGTTCCTGGGGCATTAACCAGCAGCTAGAAGAGCAGTTAAAAATGGGACCTGGGGCATTCACCAGCAGCTAGAACATTAGGAGACAAGAGGACCAGGGGTAGTAGCCAGCAGCACGGAGATCAGGTGAACAGAGTACCTGGAGGCTATAAGCAGCAGCTAGACGAGCGTCTGAAAACAGGACTTGGAGGCAGTCACCAGTAGCTTGAAGATCAGGTGAAAAGAGCACCTGGGTACGTAAACCACCAGCTAGAAGTGCAGGTGAAAAAAGGAACTGGGGGTAGTAAACAGCAGCTAGAGGAGCGGGAGAAAAGAGGACCTGGGGCAGTAACCAGCAGCTGGAAGAGCGGGTGAAAAGAGGACCTGGGGCAGTAAGCAGCAGCTAGAAGAGCGGGAGAAAAGAGAGCCTTGGGCAGTACCCAGCAGCTAGAAGAGCGGGTGAAAAGAGGACCTGGGTCAGTAACCAGCAGCTAGAAGAGCGGGTGAAAAGAGGACATTTGGCAGGAACCAGCAGCTAGAAGAATAGGTGAAAAGGGGAGCTGGGGCAATAACCACCAGCTGGAAGACCGGGTGAAAAGAGGTCCTCGGGCAGTAACCAGCAGCTAGAAGAGCGGGTGAAAAGGGGAACTGGGGCAATAACCAGCAGCTAGAAGAGCAGGTGAAAAGGGGAGCTGGGGCAATAATCACCAGCTCGAAAAGCGGGTGAAAAGATGATAGAAACAACTAATTTCTTCTCCGCCGATGCTGCCAGACCTGCTGAGTTTTTCCAGGTAATTCTCTTTTTGTTTTGGGGTGAAAAGAGAACCTGGGGGCAATAACCAGCAGCCAGAAGAGCGGGTAAAAAGAGGACCTGGCAGTAACAGGCAGCAAGAAGAGCGGGAGAAAAGAGGGCCCTGGGCAGTAATTAACCAGCTAGAAGTGCGAGTAAAAAGAGAACCTGGGGTCAGTAGCCACCAGCTAGTAAATCAGGTGAAAAGAGGAGCTGCAGCAGGAACCACCAGCTAGAAGAGTGGGTGAAAACAGGACCTGGGGCAGTAACCACCAGCTAGAAGAGCCGGTGAAAAGGGGAGCTGGGGCAATAACCACCAGCTAGAAGAGCGGGTGAAAAGAGGTCCTCGGGCAGTAACCAGCAGCTAGAAGAGTGGGTAAAAAGGGCCCTAGGGCAATAACCAGCAGCTAGAAGAGCGGGTGAAAAGAGGACCAGAGGGCAGTAACCAGCAGCTGGAAGATTGGGTGAAAGGAGGACCTGGGGCAGTATCCACCAGCTAGAAGAGCAGGTGTAATAGGGACTAGGGGCACTAACCAGCAGGTAGAAGAGCGGGTGAAAAGAGGAACTTGGGCAGGACCCAGCAGCTAGAAGAATAGGTGAAAAGACGATCTGGGGCATTAATCAGCAGCTAGAACAGTAGGAGAAAAGAAGACCAGGGGTAGTAACCAGCAGCATGGAAGATCAGGGGAACAGAGTACCTGGGGGCGGTAACCAGCAGCTAGACGAGTGTCTGAAAAGTGGACACAGAGGCAGTAACCAGTAGCTAGAAGAGCGGGTGAAAAGAGCACCTGGGGTCAGTAACCACCAGCTAGAAGACCAGGTGAAAACAGGACCTGGGGCAGTAACCAGCAGCTAGAAGGGCGGGTGAAGAGAGGTCCTCGGGCAGTAAACTGCAGCGAGAAGAGCGGGTGAAAAGAGGTCCTCGGGCAATTACCAGCAGCCAAAAGTGCGGGTGAAAAGAGGATCTGGGGGCAGTAACCAGCAGATAGAAGAGCGGGTGAAAAAAGGACCAGGGGCAGTAACCAGCAGCCAGACCAGTGGGTGAAAAGAGGCCCAGGGGCAATAAACAGCAGCCAGATCAGCGGGTGAAAATAGGTCCTGGGTCAGTAACCACCAGCTAGAAGAGCAGGTGAAAAGAGGACCAGGGGCAGTAACCAGCAGCTTGAAGAACGAGGGAAAAGAAAATCTGGAGCCAGTAAGAACCTACTAGAAGAGCGGGTGAAAAGAGGACCTGTGGCAGTAACCAGCAGCTATAAGAGCGGGTGAAAGGAGGTCCTCGGGCAGAAACCAGCAGCTATAAGAGTGGGTGAAAAGAGGACCTGGGGCATTAACCAGCAGGTAGAAGTGTGGGTGAAAGGAGGACCTGGGGCAGTATCCAACAGCTAGAAGAGCTGGTGAAAATGGGACCTGGGGCATTAACCAGCAGCTAGAAGATTGGGTGAAAGGAGGACCTGGGGCGGTATCCAACAGCTAGAAGAGCAGGTGAAAATGGGACCTGGGGCAGGAACCAGCTGCTGGAAGAGTGGGTGAAAAGAGGACCAATGGCATTAACCAGCAGCTAGAACAGTAGGAGAAAAGAGGACCATGGGTAGTAACCAGCAGCATGGAGATCGGGTGAACAGAATACCTGGGGGCAGTAAGCAACAGCTAGAAGAGCAGGTGATAAAAGGATCTGGGGAAAGTAAACAGCAGCCAGAGGAGCGGGTGAAATGAGGACCTGGGGGCAGTAACCAACAGCAAGAAGAGCGGGTGAAAAGAGGAACTGGGGCAGTAACCTGCAGCCAGAAGAGCGGGAGAAAAGAGGGCCCTGGGCAGTAATTAACCAGCTAGAAGTGCGAGTAAAAAGAGAACCTGGGGTCAGTAACCACCAGCTAGTAAATCAGGTGAAAAGAGAACCTGCAGCAGTAACCACCAACTATAAGAGCGGGTGAAAGGAGGACCTGGGAGCAGTAACCAGCAGCTAGAAGATTGGGTAAAAAGAGGACCTGGGGCAGGAACCAGCAGCTAGAAGAGCGGGTGAAAAGAAACCAAGGGCATTAACCAGCAGCTAGAACATTAGGAGACAAGAGGACCAGAGGTAGTAGCCAGCAGCATGGAGATCGGGTGATCAGAGTACCTGGAGGCAATAAGCAGCAGCTAGACGAGCGTCTGAAAACAGGATTTGGAGGCAGTCCCCAGCAGCTTGAAGAGCGGGTGAAAAGAGCACCTGGGTGTGTAAACCACCAGCTAGAAGTGCAGGTGAAAAAAGGAACTGGGGGTAGTAAACAGCAGCTAGAGTGCAGGTGAAAAGAGAACCTGGGGGCAGTAACCAGCAGCTAGAAGAGCGGGTGAAAAGAAACCAAGGGCATTAACCAGCAGCTAAAAGAGCGGGTGAAAAGAGAACCTGTGGCCAGTAACCAGCAGCTAGAAGAGCGGGTGGGAAGAGGACCTGAGGCCAGTAACCAGCAGCTAGAAGAGTAGGTGAAAAGAGGACTTGGGGCAGTAACCAGCAGCTAGAAGAGTAGCTGAAAAGAGGACCTGGGGCAGTAAACAGCAGCTAGAAGAGCGGGTGAAAAGAGGACCTGGGGGCAGTAACCAGCCTCTAGAAGGGCGGGTTAAAAGAGGACCTGGGGGCAGAAACCAGCAGCAAGAAGACCTGGTGAAAAGAGGACCTGGGGCAGTAACCAGCAGCTAGAAGGGCGGGTGAAAAGTGGATCTGGGGGCAGTAACCGGCAGCTAGAAGATAGGGTGAAAAGGGGACCTGGTGCAATAACCACCAGCTAGAAGAGCGGGTAAAAAGAGATCCTGTGGCAGTAACCAGCAGCTAGTAAATCAGGTGAAAAGAGGACCTGATGCAGTAACCAGCAGCAAGAAGAGCGTGTGAAAACAGCACCAGGGGCAGTAACAAGCAGCCAGAAGAGCAGGTGAAAAGAGTTCCTGGGGCATTAACCAGCAGCTAGAAGAACAGTTGAAAATGGGACCTGGGGCAGGAACCAGCAGCTAGAAGAGTGGGTGAAAAGAAACCAAGGGCATTAACCAGCAGCTAGAACATTAGGAGACAAGAGGACCAGAGGTAGTAGCCAGCAGCATGGAGATCGGGTGATCAGAGTACCTGGAGGCAATAAGCAGCAGCTAGACGAGCGTCTGAAAACAGGATTTGGAGGCAGTCCCCAGCAGCTTGAAGAGCGGGTGAAAAGAGCACCTGGGTGTGTAAACCACCAGCTAGAAGTGCAGGTTAAAAAAGGAACTGGGGGTAGTAAACAGCAGCTAGAGTGCAGGTGAAAAGAGAACCTGGGGGCAGTAACCAGCAGCTAGAAGAGCGGGTGAAAAGAAACCAAGGGCATTAACCAGCAGCTAAAAGAGCGAGTGAAAAGAGGGCCCTGGGCAGTAACTAAACAACTGGAAGTCTGAAAAGAGGACGTGGAGACAGTTACGAGTAGCTAGAAGAGTGGGTGAAAAGAGGACCTCAGGTCAGTAATCAGCAACTATCAGAGTGGGTAAAAAGAGCATCTGGGGCATTAACCAGCAGCTAGAACAGTTGGAGAAAAGAGGACCAGGGGTAGTAACCAGCAGCGTGGAAGATTGGGTGAACAGTGTACCTGGGGGCAGTAACTATCCAGCCAGAAGAGCGGGTGAAATGAGGACCTTGGGGCAGTAACCAGCAGCTAGAAAAGCAGCTGAAAAGAGAACCTGGGGGCAGGAACCAGCAGCTAGAAGATAGGGTGAAAAGGAGACCTGGGGCAATAACAACCAGCTTGAAGAGCGGGTGAAAATGGGACCTGGGGCAGGAAACAGCAGCTAGAAGAGTGGGTGAAAAGAAACCAAGGGCATTAACCAGCAGCTAGAACATTAGGAGACAAGAGGACCAGGGGTAGTAGCCAACAGCGTGGAGATCGGGTGAACAGAGTACCTGGAGGCAATAAGCAGCAGCTAGACGAGCGTCTGAAAACAGGACTTGGAGGCAGTCACCAGTAGCTAGAAGAGCGGGTGAAATGAGCACCTGGGTGCGTAAACCACCAGCTAGAAGAGCAGGTGAAAAAAGGAACTGGGCGTAGTAAACAGCAGCTAGAATTGCAGGTGAAAAAAGGAACTGGGGTTAGTAAACAGCAGCTAGAGGAGCGGGTGAAAAGAGAACCTGGGGCCAGTAACCAGCAGCTAGAAGAGCGGATGGAAAGAGGACCTGGGGCAGTAACCAGCAACTAGAAGAGCGGGTGAAAATAGGACCTGGGGGCAGTAACCAACCGCAAGAACATAGGGTGAAAAGGGGATCTGGGGCAATAACCACCAGCTATAAGAGCAGGTAAAAGGAGAACCTGGGGGCAGTAACCAGCAGAAAGAAAAGCTGGTGAAAAGAAGACCTGGGGCAGTATCCACCAAATGTTAGAGCGGGTGAGAGGAGAACCTGGGGGCAGTAACCAACAGCTAAAAGAGTGGGTGAAAAGAGAACCTGGGGGCAGTAACCAACAGCTAGAAGAGTGGGTGAAAAGAGGACATGGGGCAGCATCCAGCAGCTAGAAGACTGGGAGAAAAGAGGACCTGGGGGCTGTAACCAATGGATAGAAAATCAAGTGAAAAGAGGACCTGACGCAGTAACCGTCAGCTAGAAGAGTGGGTGAAAAGAGGACCGGGGCAGTAACCAGCAGCAAGAAGAACGGTTGAAAACAGGACCAGGGGCAGTAACAAGCAGCCAGAAGGGCAGGTGAAAAGAGTTCCTGGGGCATTAACCAGCAGCTAGAAGAGCAGTTAAAAATGGGACCTGGGGCATTCACCAGCAGCTAGAACATTAGGAGACAAGAGGACCAGGGGTAGTAGCCAGCAGCACGGAGATCAGGTGAACAGAGTACCTGGAGGCTATAAGCAGCAGCTAGACGAGCGTCTGAAAACAGGACTTGGAGGCAGTCACCAGTAGCTTGAAGATCAGGTGAAAAGAGCACCTGGGTACGTAAACCACCAGCTAGAAGTGCAGGTGAAAAAAGGAACTGGGGGTAGTAAACAGCAGCTAGAGGAGCGGGAGAAAAGAGGACCTGGGGCAGTAACCAGCAGCTGGAAGAGCGGGTGAAAAGAGGACCTGGGGCAGTAAGCAGCAGCTAGAAGAGCGGGAGAAAAGAGAGCCTTGGGCAGTACCCAGCAGCTAGAAGAGCGGGTGAAAAGAGGACCTGGGTCAGTAACCAGCAGCTAGAAGAGCGGGTGAAAAGAGGACATTTGGCAGGAACCAGCAGCTAGAAGAATAGGTGAAAAGGGGAGCTGGGGCAATAACCACCAGCTGGAAGACCGGGTGAAAAGAGGTCCTCGGGCAGTAACCAGCAGCTAGAAGAGCGGGTGAAAAGGGGAACTGGGGCAATAACCAGCAGCTAGAAGAGCAGGTGAAAAGGGGAGCTGGGGCAATAATCACCAGCTCGAAAAGCGGGTGAAAAGATGATAGAAACAACTAATTTCTTCTCCGCCGATGCTGCCAGACCTGCTGAGTTTTTCCAGGTAATTCTCTTTTTGTTTTGGGGTGAAAAGAGAACCTGGGGGCAATAACCAGCAGCCAGAAGAGCGGGTAAAAAGAGGACCTGGCAGTAACAGGCAGCAAGAAGAGCGGGAGAAAAGAGGGCCCTGGGCAGTAATTAACCAGCTAGAAGTGCGAGTAAAAAGAGAACCTGGGGTCAGTAGCCACCAGCTAGTAAATCAGGTGAAAAGAGGAGCTGCAGCAGGAACCACCAGCTAGAAGAGTGGGTGAAAACAGGACCTGGGGCAGTAACCACCAGCTAGAAGAGCCGGTGAAAAGGGGAGCTGGGGCAATAACCACCAGCTAGAAGAGCGGGTGAAAAGAGGTCCTCGGGCAGTAACCAGCAGCTAGAAGAGTGGGTAAAAAGGGCCCTAGGGCAATAACCAGCAGCTAGAAGAGCGGGTGAAAAGAGGACCAGAGGGCAGTAACCAGCAGCTGGAAGATTGGGTGAAAGGAGGACCTGGGGCAGTATCCACCATCTAGAAGAGCAGGTGTAATAGGGACTAGGGGCACTAACCAGCAGGTAGAAGAGCGGGTGAAAAGAGGAACTTGGGCAGGACCCAGCAGCTAGAAGAATAGGTGAAAAGACGATCTGGGGCATTAATCAGCAGCTAGAACAGTAGGAGAAAAGAAGACCAGGGGTAGTAACCAGCAGCATGGAAGATCAGGGGAACAGAGTACCTGGGGGCGGTAACCAGCAGCTAGACGAGTGTCTGAAAAGTGGACACAGAGGCAGTAACCAGTAGCTAGAAGAGCGGGTGAAAAGAGCACCTGGGGTCAGTAACCACCAGCTAGAAGACCAGGTGAAAACAGGACCTGGGGCAGTAACCAGCAGCTAGAAGGGCGGGTGAAGAGAGGTCCTCGGGCAGTAAACTGCAGCGAGAAGAGCGGGTGAAAAGAGGTCCTCGGGCAATTACCAGCAGCCAAAAGTGCGGGTGAAAAGAGGATCTGGGGGCAGTAACCAGCAGATAGAAGAGCGGGTGAAAAAAGGACCAGGGGCAGTAACCAGCAGCCAGACCAGTGGGTGAAAAGAGGCCCAGGGGCAATAAACAGCAGCCAGATCAGCGGGTGAAAATAGGTCCTGGGTCAGTAACCACCAGCTAGAAGAGCAGGTGAAAAGAGGACCAGGGGCAGTAACCAGCAGCTTGAAGAACGAGGGAAAAGAAAATCTGGAGCCAGTAAGAACCTACTAGAAGAGCGGGTGAAAAGAGGACCTGTGGCAGTAACCAGCAGCTATAAGAGCGGGTGAAAGGAGGTCCTCGGGCAGAAACCAGCAGCTATAAGAGTGGGTGAAAAGAGGACCTGGGGCATTAACCAGCAGGTAGAAGTGTGGGTGAAAGGAGGACCTGGGGCAGTATCCAACAGCTAGAAGAGCTGGTGAAAATGGGACCTGGGGCATTAACCAGCAGCTAGAAGATTGGGTGAAAGGAGGACCTGGGGCGGTATCCAACAGCTAGAAGAGCAGGTGAAAATGGGACCTGGGGCAGGAACCAGCTGCTGGAAGAGTGGGTGAAAAGAGGACCAATGGCATTAACCAGCAGCTAGAACAGTAGGAGAAAAGAGGACCATGGGTAGTAACCAGCAGCATGGAGATCGGGTGAACAGAATACCTGGGGGCAGTAAGCAACAGCTAGAAGAGCAGGTGATAAAAGGATCTGGGGAAAGTAAACAGCAGCCAGAGGAGCGGGTGAAATGAGGACCTGGGGGCAGTAACCAACAGCAAGAAGAGCGGGTGAAAAGAGGAACTGGGGCAGTAACCTGCAGCCAGAAGAGCGGGAGAAAAGAGGGCCCTGGGCAGTAATTAACCAGCTAGAAGTGCGAGTAAAAAGAGAACCTGGGGTCAGTAACCACCAGCTAGTAAATCAGGTGAAAAGAGAACCTGCAGCAGTAACCACCAACTATAAGAGCGGGTGAAAGGAGGACCTGGGAGCAGTAACCAGCAGCTAGAAGATTGGGTAAAAAGAGGACCTGGGGCAGGAACCAGCAGCTAGAAGAGCGGGTGAAAAGAAACCAAGGGCATTAACCAGCAGCTAGAACATTAGGAGACAAGAGGACCAGAGGTAGTAGCCAGCAGCATGGAGATCGGGTGATCAGAGTACCTGGAGGCAATAAGCAGCAGCTAGACGAGCGTCTGAAAACAGGATTTGGAGGCAGTCCCCAGCAGCTTGAAGAGCGGGTGAAAAGAGCACCTGGGTGTGTAAACCACCAGCTAGAAGTGCAGGTGAAAAAAGGAACTGGGGGTAGTAAACAGCAGCTAGAGTGCAGGTGAAAAGAGAACCTGGGGGCAGTAACCAGCAGCTAGAAGAGCGGGTGAAAAGAAACCAAGGGCATTAACCAGCAGCTAAAAGAGCGGGTGAAAAGAGAACCTGTGGCCAGTAACCAGCAGCTAGAAGAGCGGGTGGGAAGAGGACCTGAGGCCAGTAACCAGCAGCTAGAAGAGTAGGTGAAAAGAGGACTTGGGGCAGTAACCAGCAGCTAGAAGAGTAGCTGAAAAGAGGACCTGGGGCAGTAAACAGCAGCTAGAAGAGCGGGTGAAAAGAGGACCTGGGGGCAGTAACCAGCCTCTAGAAGGGCGGGTTAAAAGAGGACCTGGGGGCAGAAACCAGCAGCAAGAAGACCTGGTGAAAAGAGGACCTGGGGCAGTAACCAGCAGCTAGAAGGGCGGGTGAAAAGTGGATCTGGGGGCAGTAACCGGCAGCTAGAAGATAGGGTGAAAAGGGGACCTGGTGCAATAACCACCAGCTAGAAGAGCGGGTAAAAAGAGATCCTGTGGCAGTAACCAGCAGCTAGTAAATCAGGTGAAAAGAGGACCTGATGCAGTAACCAGCAGCAAGAAGAGCGTGTGAAAACAGCACCAGGGGCAGTAACAAGCAGCCAGAAGAGCAGGTGAAAAGAGTTCCTGGGGCATTAACCAGCAGCTAGAAGAACAGTTGAAAATGGGACCTGGGGCAGGAACCAGCAGCTAGAAGAGTGGGTGAAAAGAAACCAAGGGCATTAACCAGCAGCTAGAACATTAGGAGACAAGAGGACCAGAGGTAGTAGCCAGCAGCATGGAGATCGGGTGATCAGAGTACCTGGAGGCAATAAGCAGCAGCTAGACGAGCGTCTGAAAACAGGATTTGGAGGCAGTCCCCAGCAGCTTGAAGAGCGGGTGAAAAGAGCACCTGGGTGTGTAAACCACCAGCTAGAAGTGCAGGTTAAAAAAGGAACTGGGGGTAGTAAACAGCAGCTAGAGTGCAGGTGAAAAGAGAACCTGGGGGCAGTAACCAGCAGCTAGAAGAGCGGGTGAAAAGAAACCAAGGGCATTAACCAGCAGCTAAAAGAGCGAGTGAAAAGAGGGCCCTGGGCAGTAACTAAACAACTGGAAGTCTGAAAAGAGGACGTGGAGACAGTTACGAGTAGCTAGAAGAGTGGGTGAAAAGAGGACCTCAGGTCAGTAATCAGCAACTATCAGAGTGGGTAAAAAGAGCATCTGGGGCATTAACCAGCAGCTAGAACAGTTGGAGAAAAGAGGACCAGGGGTAGTAACCAGCAGCGTGGAAGATTGGGTGAACAGTGTACCTGGGGGCAGTAACTATCCAGCCAGAAGAGCGGGTGAAATGAGGACCTTGGGGCAGTAACCAGCAGCTAGAAAAGCAGCTGAAAAGAGAACCTGGGGGCAGGAACCAGCAGCTAGAAGATAGGGTGAAAAGGAGACCTGGGGCAATAACTACCAGCTTGAAGAGCGGGTGAAAATGGGACCTGGGGCAGGAAACAGCAGCTAGAAGAGTGGGTGAAAAGAAACCAAGGGCATTAACCAGCAGCTAGAACATTAGGAGACAAGAGGACCAGGGGTAGTAGCCAACAGCGTGGAGATCGGGTGAACAGAGTACCTGGAGGCAATAAGCAGCAGCTAGACGAGCGTCTGAAAACAGGACTTGGAGGCAGTCACCAGTAGCTAGAAGAGCGGGTGAAATGAGCACCTGGGTGCGTAAACCACCAGCTAGAAGAGCAGGTGAAAAAAGGAACTGGGCGTAGTAAACAGCAGCTAGAATTGCAGGTGAAAAAAGGAACTGGGGTTAGTAAACAGCAGCTAGAGGAGCGGGTGAAAAGAGAACCTGGGGCCAGTAACCAGCAGCTAGAAGAGCGGATGGAAAGAGGACCTGGGGCAGTAACCAGCAGCTAGAAGAGCGGGTGAAAAGAGGTCCTAGGGCAGTAACCAGCCGCAAGAACATAGGGTGAAAAGGGGATCTGGGGCAATAACCACCAACTATAAGAGCGGGTAAAAAGAGAACCTGGGGGCAGTAACCAGTAGAAAGAAAAGCTGGTGAAAAGAAGACCTGGGGCAGTATCCACCAAATGTTAGAGCGGGTGAAAGGAGAACCTGGGGCAGTAACCAACAGCTAGAAGAGTGGGTGAAAAGAGGACCGGGGCAGTAACCAGCAGCAAGAAGAGCGGTTGAAAACAGGACCAGGGGCAGTAACAAGCAGCCAGAAGGGCAGTTGAAAAGAGTTCCTGGTGCATTAACCAGCTGGTGAAAAGAAGATCTGGGGCAGTATCCACCAAATGTTAGAGCGGGTGAAAGGAGAACCTGGGGGCAGTAACCAACAGCTAGAAGAGTGGGTGAAAAGAGGACATGGGGCAGCAACCAGCAGCTAGAAGACTGGGAGAAAAGAGGACCTGGGGGCAGTAACCAGTGGATAGAAAAGCAAGTGAAAAGAGGACCTGATGCAGTAACCATCAGCTAGAAGAATGGGTGGAAAGAGGACCTGACGCAGTAACCAGCAGCTAGAAGAGCTGGTGAAAGCAGGACCAGGGGCAGTAACAAGCAGCTAGAAGAGCAGGTGAAAAGAGTTCCTGGGGCATTAACCAGCAGCTAGAAGAGCAGTTGAAAATGGGACCTGGGCCATTCACCAGCTGCTAGAATATTAGGAGACAAGAGGACCAGGGGTAGTAGGCAGCAGCATGGAGATCGGGTGAACAGAGTACCTGGAGGCTATAAGCAGCAGCTAGACGAGCGTCTGAAAACAGGACTTGGAGGCAGTCACCAGTAGCTTGAAGAGCGGGTGAAAAGAGCACCTGGGTGCGTAAACCACCAGCTAGAAGTGCAGGTGAGAAAAGGAACTGGGGGTAGTAAACAGCAGCTCGAGGAGCGGGTGAAAAGAGGACCTGGGGCAGTAACCGAGAGCTAGATGATCGGGTGAAAAGAGGAACTGGGGCAGTAAGCAGCAGCTTGAAGAGCGGGTGAAAAGAGAGCCTCGGGCAGTAACCAACAAATAGAAAAGTGGGTGAAAAGAGGTTCTAGGGCCGTAACCAGCAGGTAGAAGAGCGGGTGAAAAGATGACCTGGGGCAGTAACCAGCAACTAGAAGAGCGGGTGAAAAGTGATCCCGGGGCAGTAATCACAAGCTAGAAGAGCAGGTGAAAAGAGGACCTGGGGCAGTAACCAGCAACTAGAAGAGCGGGTGAAAACAATATCTGGAGGCAGTAACCACCTACTAGAAGAGCGGGTGAAACGAGGATCTGACTCACTAATCCACAGCTAGAAGTGCAGGTGAAAATAGGACCTGTGGCAGTATCCAACAACTAGAAGAGCAGGTGAAAATGGGACGTGGGGCAGGAACCAGCAGCTAGAAGAGTGGGTGCAAAGAAACCAAGGGCATTAACCAGCACCTAGAACATTTGGAGACAAGAGGACCAAGGGTAGTAACCAACAGCATGGAGATCAGGTGAACAGAGTACCTGGAGGCATTAAGCAGCAGCCAGACGAGCGTCTGAAAACAGGACTTGCAGGCAGTCATCAGTAGCTGGAAGAGCGGGTGAAAAGAGCACCTGGGTGTGTAAACCACAAGCTAGAAGAGCGGGTGAAAAAAGGAACTGGGCATAGTAAACTGCAGCTAGAATTGCAGGTGAGAAAAGGAACTGGGAGTAGTAAACAGCAGCTAGAGGAGCAGGTGACATGAGAACCTGGGGGCAGTAACCAGCAGCTAGAAGAGCAGGTGAAAAGAGGACCTGGGGGCAGTAACCAGCAGCTAGAAGAGCAGGTGAAAAGAGGACCTGGGGGCAGTAACCAGCAGCCAGAAGAGCAGGTGAAAAGAGTTCCTGGGGCATTAACCAGCAGATAGAAGAGCAGTTGAAAATGGGACCTGGGGCATTAACCAGCTGCTAGAATATTAGGAGACAAGAGGACCAGGCATAGTAGGCAGCAGCATGGAGATCGGGTGAACAGAGTACCTGGAGGCTATAAGCAGCAGCTAGACGAGCGTCTGAAAACAGGACTTGGAGGCAGTCACCAGTAGCTTGAGGATCGGGTGAAAAGAGCACCTGGGTGCTTAAACCACCGGCTTGAAGTTCAGGTGAAAAAAGGAACTGGGGGTAGTAAACAGCAGCTAGAGGAGCGGGAGAAAAGAGGAACTGGGGCAGTAAGCAGCAGCTAGAAGAGCGGGAGAAAAGAGAGCCTCGGGCAGTAACCAGCAACTAGAAGAGTGGGTGAATAGAGGTCCTAGGGCCGTAACCAGCAGGTAGAAGAGCGGGTGAAAAGAGGACCTGGGGCAGTAACCAGCAACTAGAAGAGCGGGTGAAAAGAGGACCTGGGTCAGTAACCAGCAGCTAGAAGAGCGGGTGAAAACAATATCTGGAGGCAGTAACCACCTACTAGAAGAGCGGGTGAAACGAGGATCTGACTCACTAATCCACAGCTAGAAGTGCAGGTGAAAATAGGACCTGTGGCAGTCTCCAACAGCTAGAAGAGCAGGTGAAAATGGGACGTGGGACAGGAACCAACAGCTAGAAGAGTGGGTGAAAAGAAACCAAGGGCATTAACCAGCACCTCGAACATTCGGAGACAAGAGGACCAAGGGTAGTAACCAGCAGCATGGAGATCAGGTGAACAGAGTACCTGGAGGCATTAAGCAGCAGCCAGACGAGCGTCTGAAAACAGGACTTGGAGGCAGTCACCAGTAGCTAGAAGAACGGGTGAAAAGAGCACCTGGGTGTGTAAACCACAAGCTAGAGGAGCGGGTGAAAAAAGGAACTGGGCATAGTAAACTGCAGCTAGAATTGCAGGTGAGATAAGGAACTGGGAGTAGTAAACAGCAGCTAGAGGAGCGGGTGACATGAGAACCTGGGGGGCAGTAACTAGCAGCTAGAAGAGCAGGTGAAAAGATGACCTGGGGCAGTAACCACCAGCGAGAAGAGTGGGTGAAAAGAGGACCTGGGGGCAATAACCAGCAGATAGAAGAGCGGGTGGAAAGAGGACCTGGGGGCAGTAACCAGCAGATAGAGGAGCACGTGAAAAGAGTTCCTGGGGCATTAACCACCAGCTAGATGAACGGGTGAAAAGAGGACCTAGGGTATTAAACACCAGCTAGAAGAGCAGGTGAAAACAAGACCTGGGGCAATAACCATCAGCTAGAAGAGCTGGTGAAAAGACAACCTGAGGGCAGTAACAAGCAGCTAGAACAGCAGGTGAAAAGAGGTCCTCGGGCAGTAACCAGCAGCTAGAAGAGCGGGTGAAAAGAGGACCTGGGGCAGTAACCAGCCAATAGAAGAGCGGGTGAAAAGAGGTCCTGGGGCAGTAACCAGAAGCTTGAAGTGCGGGAGAAAAGAGGGCCCTGGGCAGTAATTAACCAGCTAGAAGTGCGAGTAAAAAGAAAACCTGGGGTCAGTAACCAGAAGCTAGTAAATCAGGTGAAAAGAGGAGCTGCAGCAGTAACCACCAGCTAGAAGAGCAGGTGAAAAGAGTTCCTGGGGCAGTAACCACCAGCTAGATGAGCAAGTGAAAAGGGGACCTGGGGCATTAAACACCAGCTAGAACAGCATGTGAAAACAGGACCTGGGGCAATAACCTCCAGCTAGAAGAGCCGGTGAAAAGAGAACCTGGGGGCAGTAACAAGCTGCTAGAAGAGCGGGTGAAAAGATGACCTCGGGCAGTAACCAGCAGCTAGAAGAGCAGATGAAAAGAGGACCTGAGGCAGTAATCAGCAGATAAAAGAGTGGGTGGAAAGAGGACCTTGGGCAGTAACCACCAGCTAGAAGATTGGCTGAAAAAAGGACCTGAGGCAGTAACCACCAGCTAGAAGAGTGGCTGCAAAGAGGACCTGGGGGCAGTAACCACCAGCTAAAAGAGCGGGTGAAAAGAGGGCCCTGGGCAGTAACTAATCAGCTGGAAGTGCGAGTAAAAAAATCAATCTGGGCTCAGTAACCACCAGCTAGTAAATCAGGCGAAAAGAGGCCCTGGAGCAGTAACCAGCAGCTGCAAGTGTGGGTGAAAAGCGGTCCTGGGGCAGTAACCACTAGCTAGATGAGTTGGTGTAAAGAAGACCTGGGGCAGGAACCACCAGATGTTAGAGCGGGCGAAAAGAGGAACTGAGGCATTAAGCAGCAGATAGAAGAGCGGGGGAAAAGAAAATCTGGAGGCAGTAACCACCTACTAGAAGAGTGGGTGAAAAGAGGATCTGAGACACTAACCAGCAGCTAGAAGAACGGGTGAAAAGAGGAGCCGTGGCAGTAACCAGCAGCAAGAAGAGCGGGTGAAAAGAGGACCTGGGGCATTAACCAGCAGCTAGAAGATTGGTTGAAAAGTGGACCAGGGGCAGTAGCCACCAGCTAGAAGAGCAGGTGTAAGAGGGACCTGGGGCATTAAACAGCAGATAGAAGAGCGGGTGAAAAGAGGACATTTGGCAGGAACCAGCAGCTAGAAGAATAGGTGAAAAGGGGAGCTGGGGCAATAACCACCAGCTGGAAGACCGGGTGAAAAGAGGTCCTCGGGCAGTAACCAGCAGCTAGAAGAGCGGGTGAAAAGGGGAACTGGGGCAATAACCAGCAGCTAGAAGAGCAGGTTAAAAGGGGAGCTGGGGCAATAATCACCAGCTCGAAAAGCGGGTGAAAAGATGATAGAAACAACTAATTTCTTCTCCGCCGATGCTGCCAGACCTTCTGAGTTTTTCCAGGTAATTCTCTTTTTGTTTTGGGGTGAAAAGAGAACCTGGGGGCAATAACCACCAGCTAGAAGAGCGGGTGAAAAGAGGTCCTCGGTCAGTAACCAGCAGCTAGAAGAGTGGGTAAAAAGGGCCCTAGGGCAATAACCAGCAGCTAGAAGAGCGGGTGAAAAGAGGACCAGAGGGCAGTAACCAGCAGCTGGAAGATTGGGTGAAAGGAGGACCTGGGGCAGTATCCACCAGCTAGAAGAGCAGGTGTAAAAGGGACTAGGGGCACTAACCAGCAGATAGAAGAGCGGGTGAAAAGAGGAACTTGGGCAGGACCCAGCAGCTAGAAGAATAGGTGAAAAGACGATCTGGGGCATTAATCAGCAGCTAGAACAGTAGGAGAAAAGAAGACCAGGGGTAGTAACCAGCAGCATGGAAGATCAGGGGAACAGAGTACCTGGGGGCGGTAACCAGCAGCTAGACGAGTGTCTGAAAAGAGGACACAGAGGCAGTAACCAGTAGCTAGAAGAGCGGGTGAAAAGAGCACCTGGGGTCAGTAACCACCAGCTAGAAGACCAGGTGAAAACAGGACCTGGGGCAGTAACCAGCAGCTAGAAGGGCGGGTGAAGAGAGGTCCTCGGGCAGTAAACTGCAGCGAGAAGAGCGGGTGAAAAGAGGTCCTCGGGCAATTACCAGCAGCCAAAAGTGCGGGTGAAAAGAGGATCTGGGGGCAGTAACCAGCAGATAGAAGAGCGGGTGAAAAAAGGACCAGGGGCAGTAACCAGCAGCCAGACCAGTGGGTGAAAAGAGGCCCAGGGGCAATAAACAGCAGCCAGATCAGCGGGTGAAAATAGGTCCTGGGTCAGTAACCACCAGCTAGAAGAGCGGGTGAAAAGAGGACCAGGGGCAGTAACCAGCAGCTTGAAGAACGAGGGAAAAGAAAATCTGGAGCCAGTAAGAACCTACTAGAAGAGCGGGTGAAAAGAGGACCTGTGGCAGTAACCAGCAGCTATAAGAGCGGGTGAAAGGAGGTCCTCGGGCAGAAACCAGCAGCTATAAGAGTGGGTGAAAAGAGGACCTGGGGCATTAACCAGCAGGTAGAAGTGTGGGTGAAAGGAGGACCTGGGGCAGTATCCAACAGCTAGAAGAGCTGGTGAAAATGGGACCTGGGGCATTAACCAGCAGCTAGAAGATTGGGTGAAAGGAGGACCTGGGGCGGTATCCAACAGCTAGAAGAGCAGGTGAAAATGGGACCTGGGGCAGGAACCAGCTGCTGGAAGAGTGGGTGAAAAGAGGACCAATGGCATTAACCAGCAGCTAGAACAGTAGGAGAAAAGAGGACCATGGGTAGTAACCAGCAGCATGGAGATCGGGTGAACAGAATACCTGGGGGCAGTAAGCAACAGCTAGAAGAGCAGGTGATAAAAGGATCTGGGGAAAGTAAACAGCAGCCAGAGGAGCGGGTGAAATGAGGACCTGGGGGCAGTAACCAACAGCAAGAAGAGCGGGTGAAAAGAGGAACTGGGGCAGTAACCTGCAGCCAGAAGAGCGGGAGAAAAGAGGGCCCTGGGCAGTAATTAACCAGCTAGAAGTGCGAGTAAAAAGAGAACCTGGGGTCAGTAACCACCAGCTAGTAAATCAGGTGAAAAGAGAACCTGCAGCAGTAACCACCAACTATAAGAGCGGGTGAAAGGAGGACCTGGGAGCAGTAACCAGCAGCTAGAAGATTGGGTAAAAAGAGGACCTGGGGCAGGAACCAGCAGCTATAAGAGCAGGTGAAAAGTGTTCCTGGGGCAGTAACCACCAGCTAGATGAACGTGTGAAAACAGGACCTGGGGGCAGAACCTTGAAGCAAGAAGAGCTGGTTAAAAGAGAACCTGGGGCAGTACTCACTAGATGTTAGAGCGGGAAAAAAGAGGACGTGGGGCATTAACCAGCAGCTAGAAGAGTGGGTGAAAAGAGAACCTGGGGGCAGTAACAAGTAGCTAGAAGAGCAGGTGAAAAGAGGTCCTCGGGCAATTAGCAGCAGCCAAAAGAGTGGGTGAAAAGAGGACCCGGGGGCAGTAACAAGCAGAAAGAAGAGCGGGTGAAAAGAGGACAAGGGGGCAGTAACCAGCAGATAGAAGAGCAGGTGAAAAGAGGACCAGTGTTAATAAACACCAGCTAGAAGAGCGGGTGAAAAGAGAACCTTGGGCAGGAACCAGCAGCTAGAAGAATAGGTGAAAAGAAGATCTGGAGCATTAACCAGCAGCTAGAACAGTAGGAGAAAAGAAAACCAGTGGTAGCAACAAGCAATATGGAAGATCGGGTGAACAGAGTACCTGGGGGCGGTAACCAGCAGCTAGACGAGTGTCTGAAAAGATGACACAGAGCCAGAAACCAGTAGCTAGAAGAGCGGGTGAAAAGAGGACCTGGGGCAGTAACCAGCAGCTAGAAGGGCGGTTGAAAAGAGGTCCTCGGGCAGTAACCAGCAGCTAGAAGAGCGGGTGAAAAGGGGACCTGGGGCAATAGCCATCAGCGAGAAGAGCGGGTGAAAAGAGAACATGGGGTCAGTAACCAGCAGCAAGAAGAGCCGGTGAAAAGAGGTCCTCGGGCAATAAGCAGCAGCCTAAAGAGCGGGTGAAAAGAGGACCTGGGGACAGTAACCAGAAGATAGAAGAGCGGGTGAGAAGAGGATCTGGGGCTGTAACAAGCAGCTAGAAGAGCTGGTGAAAAGACAACCTGGGGCAGTATCCATCAGATGTTAGAGCGGGTGAAAGGAGAAGCTGGGGGAAGAAACCAGCAGCAAGAAGAGCTGGTGAAAAGGTGAACTGGGGAAGCAACCAGCAGATAGAAGAGCGGGTGAAAAGAGCAGCTGGGTGTGTAAACCACCAGCTAGAAGAGCAGGTGAAAAAAGGAACTGGGGGTAGTAAAAAGCAGCTAGAAGAGCAGGTGAAAAGAGGAACTGGGGCATTAACCTCCAGCTGGAACAGCCGGTGAAAAGAGAACCTGGGGGCAGTAACCAGCAGCTAGAAGAGCAGGTGAAAAGAGGACCTAGGGCAGCAACCACCAGCAAGAAGAGTGGGAGAAAAGAGGACCTAGGGGCTGTAACCACCAGCTAGAAGAGGTGGTGAAAAGAGGACCTGGAGGCAGTAACCAGCGGATAGAAGAACGGGTGAAAAGAGCACCTGGGGCAGAAACCAGCAGATAGCAGAGTGGGTGAAAAGAGTACTTGGGGTAGTAACCAGCAGCTGGAAGAGGGGTGAAAAGAGGTCCTGGGGAGTAACCACCAGCTAGATGAGCGGATGAAAAGAGGACATGGGGGAAGAAACCAACAGATGTTAGAGCGGGCGAAAAGAGGACCTGAGGCATTAATCATCAGATAGAAGAGCAGGGGAAAAGAAAATCTGGAGGCAGTAACCATTTAATAAAAGAGTGGGTCAAAAGAGGATCTGAGACACTAACACGCTGCTAGAAGAGTAGATGAAAAGAGGAGCCGTGGCAGTAACCATCAGCGATAAGAGCAGGTGAAAATAGGACCTGGGGCATTAGCCAGCAGCTAGAAGATTGGGTGAAAGGAGGACCTGGGGTAGTATCACCAGCTAGAAGAGCAGGTGCAAAAGGGACCAGGGGGCAGTAACCAGCAGCTAGAAGAGCGGGTGAAAAGAGGAACTTGGGCAGGAACCAGCAGCTAGAAGAATAGGTGAAAAGAGGATCTGGGGCATTAACCAGCAGCTAGAACAGTAGGAGAAAAGAAGACCAGGGGTAGCAGCCAGCAGCATGGAAGATCGGATGAACAGAGTACCTGGGGGCGGTAGCCAGCAGCTAGACGAGTGTCTGAAATGAGGACACAGAGACAGTAACCAGTAGCTAGAAGAGTGGGTGAAAAGAGGACCTGGGGCAATAGCCATCAGCGAGAAGAGCGGGTGAAAAGAGAACCTGGGGTCAGTAACCAGCAGCAAGAAGAGCAGGTGAAAAGAGGTCCTCGGGCAATTAGCAGCAGCCAAAAGAGCGGGTGAAAAGAGGACCTGGGGCAGTATCCACCAGATAGTAGAGCGGGTGAAAAGAGAACCTGGACGCAGAAACCAGCAGCAAGAAGAGCTGGTGATAAGAGGACCTGGGGCAGTAACCAGCAGCTAGAAGGGCAGATGAAAAGAGGTCCTCGGGCAGTAACCAGCAGCTAGAAGAGCGGGTGAAAAGGGGAGCTGGGGCAATAACCACCAGCTGGAATAGCGGGTGAAAAGAGGTCCTCGGGCAGTAAAATGCAGCGAGAAGAGCGGGTGAAAAGAGGTCCTCGGGCAATTACCAGCAGCCAAAAGTGCGGGTGAAAAGAGGACCTGGGGGCAGTAACCAGCAGATAGAAGAGCGGGTGAAAAGAGGACCAGGGGCAGTAACCAGCAGCCAGACCAGTGGGTGAAAAGAGGCCCAGGGGCAATAAACAGCAGCCAGAACGGCGGGTGAAAATAGGTCCTGGGGCAGTAACCACCAGCTAGAAGAGTGGGTGAAAAGAGGACCGGGGCAGTAACCAGCAGCTAGAAGAACGAGGGAAAAGAAAATCTGGAGGCAGTAAGAACCTACTAGAAGAGCGGGTGAAAAGAGGACCTGTGGCAGTAACCAGCAGCTATAAGAGCGGGTGAAAAGAGGACCTGGGGCATTAACCAGCAGCTAGAAGATTGAGTGAAAGGAGGACCTGGGGTAGTATCCACCAACTAGAAAAGCAGGTGGAAAAGGGACCAGGGGCACTAACCAGCAGATAGAAGAGCAGGTGAAAAGAGGACCTTGGGCAGGAACCAGCAGCTAGAAGAATAGGAGAAAAGAAGATCTGGGGCATTAACCAGCAGCTAGAACAGTAGGAGAAAAGAAGACCAGGGGTAGCAATCAGCTGCATGGAAGATCGGGTAAACAGAGTACCTGGGGGCGGTAACCAGCAGCTAGACGAGTGTCTGAAAAGAGGACACAGAGCCAGTAACCAGCAGCTAGAAGGGCGGGTGAAAAGGGGAGCTGGAGCAGTAACCAGCAGCAAGAAGAGCTGGTGAGAAGAGGACCTGGGGCAGTATCCACCAGATATTAGAGCGGGTGAAAAGAGAACCTGGGGCAGAAACCAGCGGATAGAAGAACGGGTGAAAAGAGGACCTGGGGCAGTAACCAGCGGATAGAAGAGCGGGTGAAAAGAGGACCTGGGGCAGTAACCACCAGCTAGAAGAGTGGGTGGAAAGAGGACCTGGGGCAGTAACCAACAACTAGAAGGGTGGGTGAAAAGAGGTCCTCGGGCAGTACCCAGCAGCTAGAAGAGCGGGTGAAAAGGGTCCTGGGGTCAGTAACCAGCAGCAAGAAGAGCGGGTGAAAAGAGAACATTGGGCAGGAACCAGCTGCTAGAAGAATAGGTGAAAAGAAGATCTGGGGCATTAACCAGCAGCTAGAACAGTAGGAGAAAAGAAAACCAGGGGTAGCAACCAGCAGCATGGAAGATCGGGTGAACAGAGTACCTGGGGGCAGTAACCAGCAGCTAGACAAGTGTCTGAAAAGAGGACACAGAGCCAGTAACCAGTAGCTAGAAGAGCAGGTGAAAAGAGGACCTGGTGCAATAGCCATCAGCTAGAAGAGCGGGTGAAAAGAGGTCCTCGGGCAATTAGCAGCAGCCAAAAGAGCGGGTGAAAAGAGGACCTGGGGGCTTTAAACTGCAGATAGAAGAGCGGGTGAAAAGAGAACCAGGGGGCAGTAACAAGCAGCTAGACGATAGGGTGAAAAGAGGACCAGGGGCAATAACCACCAGCCAGAAGAGCGGGTGAAAAGAGGACCTCGGGCAGTAACCACCAGCGAGAAGAGCGGGTGAAAAGAGATCCTGGGGGCAGTAACCAGCAGCTAGAAGAGCGGGTGAAAAGAGAACCTTGGGCAGGAACCAGCAGCTAGAAGAATAGGTGAAAAGAAGATTTGGGGCATTAACCAGCAGCTAGAACAGTAGGAGAAAAGAAAACCAGGGGTAGCAACCAGCAGCATGGAAGATCGGGTGAACAGAGTACCTGGGGGAAGTAACCAGCAGCTAGACAAGTGTCTGAAAAGAGGACACAGAGCCAGTAACCCGTAGCTAGAAGAGTGGGTGAAAAGAGAACCTGGGGTCAGTAACCACCAGCTAGAAGACCGGGTGAAAAGAGGACCTGGGGCAGTAACCAGCAGCTAGAAGGGCCGGTGAAAAGAGGTCCTCGGGCAGTAACCAGCAGCTAGAAGAGCGGGTGAAAAGGGGAGCTGGGACAATAGCCATCAGCTAGAAGAGCGGGTGAAAAGAGAACCTTGGGTCAGTAACCAGCAGCAAGAAGAGCGGGTGAAAAGAGGTCCTCGGGCAATTAGCAGCAGCCTAAAGAGTGGGTGAAAAGGGGACCTGGGGCAGTAACAAGCAGCTAGAAGAGCTGGTGAAAAGACGACCTAGGGCAGTATCCACCAGATGTTAGAGCGGGTGAAAGGAGAAGCTGGGGGCAGAAACCAGCAGCAAGAAGAGCTGGTGAAAAGGTGAACTGGGGTAGTATCCACCAACTAGAAGAGCAGTGGAAAAGGGACCTGGGGGCACTAACCAGCAGATAGAAGAGCGGGTGAAAAGAGGAACTTGGGCAGGAACCAGCAGCTAGAAGAATAGGTGAAAAGAGGATCTGGGGCATTAACCAGCAGCTAGAACAGTAGGAGAAAAGAAAACCAGGGGTAGCAACCAGCATCATGGAAGATCGGGTGAACAGAGTACCTGGGGGCCGTAACCAGCAGCTAGACGAGTGTCTGAAAAGAGGACACAGAGCCAGTAACCAGCAGCTAGAAGGGCGGGTGAAAAGGGGAGCTCGAGCAGTAACAAGCAGCTAGAAGAGCTGGTGAAAAGAGGACCTGGAGGCAGTAACCAGCGGATAGAAGAACGGGTGAAAAGAGCACCTGGGGCAGAAACCAGCAGATAGCAGAGTGGGTGAAAAGAGTACTTGGGGTAGTAACCAGCAGCTGGAAGAGGGGTGAAAAGAGGTCCTGGGGAGTAACCACCAGCTAGATGAGCGGATGACAAGAGGACATGGGGGAAGAAACCAACAGATGTTAGAGCGGGCGAAAAGAGGACCTGAGGCATTAATCATCAGATAGAAGAGCAGGGGAAAAGAAAATCTGGAGGCAGTAACCATCTAATAGAAGAGTGGGTCAAAAGAGGATCTGAGACACTAACACGCTGCTAGAAGAGTAGATGAAAAGAGGAGCCGTGGCAGTAACCATCAGCGATAAGAGCAGGTGAAAATAGGACCTGGGGCATTAGCCAGCAGCTAGAAGATTGGGTGAAAGGAGGACCTGGGGTAGTATCACCAGCTAGAAGAGCAGGTGCAAAAGGGACCAGTGGGCAGTAACCAGCAGCTAGAAGAGCGGGTGAAAAGAGGAACTTGGGCAGGAACCAGCAGCTAGAAGAATAGGTGAAAAGAGGATCTGGGGCATTAACCAGCAGCTAGAACAGTAGGAGAAAAGAAGACCAGGGGTAGCAGCCAGCAGCATGGAAGATCGGATGAACAGAGTACCTGGGGGCGGTAGCCAGCAGCTAGACGAGTGTCTGAAATGAGGACACAGAGGCAGTAACCAGTAGCTAGAAGAGTGGGTGAAAAGAGGACCTGGGGCAATAGCCATCAGCGAGAAGAGCGGGTGAAAAGAGAACCTGGGGTCAGTAACCAGCAGCAAGAAGAGCAGGTGAAAAGAGGTCCTCGGGCAATTAGCAGCAGCCAAAAGAGCGGGTGAAAAGAGGACCTGGGGCAGTATCCACCAGATAGTAGAGCGGGTGAAAAGAGAACCTGGGCGCAGAAACCAGCAGCAAGAAGAGCTGGTGATAAGAGGACCTGGGGCAGTAACCAGCAGCTAGAAGGGCAGATGAAAAGAGGTCCTCGGGCAGTAACCAGCAGTTAGAAGAGCGGGTGAAAAGGGGAGCTGGGGCAATAACCACCAGCGGGAATAGCGGGTGAAAAGAGGTCCTCGGGCAGTAAAATGCAGCGAGAAGAGCGGGTGAAAAGAGGTCCTCGGGCAATTACCAGCAGCCAAAAGTGCGGGTGAATAGAGGACCTGGGGGCAGTAGCCAGCAGATAGAAGAGCGGGTGAAAAGAGGACCAGGGGCAGTAACCAGCAGCCAGACCAGTGGGTGAAAAGAGGCCCAGGGGCAATAAACAGCAGCCAGAACGGCGGGTGAAAATAGGTCCTGGGGCAGTAACCACCAGCTAGAAGAGTGGGTGAAAAGAGGACCGGGGCAGTAACCAGCAGCTAGAAGAACGAGGGAAAAGAAAATCTGGAGGCAGTAAGAACCTACTAGAAGAGCGGGTGAAAAGAGGACCTGTGGCAGTAACCAGCAGCTATAAGAGCGGGTGAAAAGAGGACCTGGGGCATTAACCAGCAGCTAGAAGATTGGGTGAAAGGAGGACCTGGGGCAGTATCCAACAGCTAGAAGAGCAGGTGAAAATGGGACCTGGGGCAGGAACCAGCTGCTGGAAGAGTGGGTGAAAAGAGGACCAATGGCATTAACCAGCAGCTAGAACAGTAGGAGAAAAGAGGACCAGGGGTAGTAACCATCAGCATGGAGGTTGGGTGAACAGAGTACCTGGAGGCATTAAGCAACTGCTAGAAGAGCAGGTGATAAAAGGAACTGGGCGTAGTAAACAGCAGCTAGAGGAGCGGGTGAAATGAGGACCTGGGGGCAGTAACCAACAGCTAGATGAGCGGGTGAAAAGAGAACCTGGGGGCAGTAACCAACAGATAGAAGAGCGGGTGAAAAGAGGTCCTCAGGCAGTAACCAGCAGCTAGAAGACCGGGTGAAAAGAGGAACTGGGGGCAGTATCTACCAGCTAGAAGAGCGGGTGAAAAGAGCAGCTGGGTGTGTAAACCACCAGCTAGAAGAGCAGGTGAAAAAAGCAACTGGGGGTAGTAAACAGCAGCTAGAAGAGCAGGTGAAAAGAGGACTTGGGGCAGCAACCACCAGCAAGAAGAGTGGGAGAAAAGAGGACCTAGGGGCTGTAAACAGCGGATAGAAGAGCAGGTGAAAAGAGGACCTGGGGCAGTAACCAGCAGCTAGAAGAGCGGGTGAAAAGAGGACCTGGGGCAGTAACCAGCAGCTAGAACAGCAGTTGAAAAGAGTTCCTGGGTCGGTAACCATCAGCTAGATGAACGTGTGAAAACAGGACCTGGAGGCAGAAACTTGAAACAAGAAGAGCTGGTTAAAAGAGAACCTGGGGCAGTACCCACCAGAAGTTAGAGCGGGCGAAAGGAGGACGTGTGGCATTAACCATCAGCTAGAAGATTGGGTGAAAGGAGGACGTGGGGCAGTATCCACCAGCTAGAAGAGCAGGTGAAAAAGGGACCTGGGGCAGTAACCAGCAGCTAGAAGCGCGGGTGAAAAGAGGTCCTCGGGCAGTAACCAGCAGCTAGAAGTGTGGGTGAAAAGAGAACCCGAGGGCAGTAACAAGCAGCAAGAAGAGCAGGTGAAAAGAGGTCCTCGGGCAATTAGCAGCAGCCAAAAGAGCGGGTGAAAAGAAGACCTGGGGGCAGTAACCAGCAGAGAGAAGAGCGGGTGAAAAGAGAACAAGGGGGCAGTAACCAGTAGCTAAAAGAGCGGGTGAAAAGAGAACATTGGGCAGGAACCAGCAGCTAGAAGAATAGGTGAAAAGAAGATCTGGGGCATTAACCAGCAGCTAGAACAGTAGGAGAAAAGAAAACCAGGGGTAGCAACCAGCAGCATGGAAGATCGGGTGAACAGAGTACCTGGGGCAATAACCAGCAGCTAGACGAGTGTCTAAAAAGAGGACACAGAGCCAGTAACCAGTTGCTAGAAGAGCGGGTGAAAAGAGGACTTGGGGCAGTAAAAAGCAACTAGAAGGGCGGGTGAAAAGAGGTTCTCGGGCAGTAACCAACAGCAAGAAGAATAGGAGAAAAGAAGATCTGGGGCATTAACCAGCAGCTAGAACAGTAGGAGAAAAGAAAACCAGGGGTAGCAACCAGCAGCATAGAAGATAGGGTAAACAGAGTACCTGGGGGCGGTAACCAGCAGCTAGACGAGTGTCTGAAAGGAGGACACAGAGCCAGTAACCAGCAGCTAAAAGGGAGGGTGAAAAGGGGAGCTGGAGCAGTAACAAGCAGCTAGAAGAGCTGGTGAGAAGAGGACCTGGGGCAGTATCCACCAGATATTAGAGCGGGTGAAAAGAGAACCTGGGGCAGAAACCAGCGGATAGAAGAGCGGGTGAAAAAAGGACCTGGGGCAGTAACCACCAGCTAGAAGAGCGGGTGAAAAGAGGTCCTCGGGCAGTAACCAGCAGCTGGAAGAGCGGGTGAAAAGGGGATCTGGGGCAATATCCATCAGCTAGAAGAGCGGGTGAAAAGAGAACCTGGGGTCAGTAACCAGCAGCAAGAAGAGCGGGTGAAAAGAGGTCCTCGGGCAATTAGCAGCAGCCAAAAGAGCGGGTGAAAAGAGGACCTGGGGGCAGTAACCAGCCGATAGAAGAGCGGGTGAGAAGAGGACCTGGGGCAGTAACAAGCAGCTAGAAGAGCTGGTGAAAAGACGACCTGGGGCAGTATCCACCAGATGTTAGAGTGGGTGAGAGGAGAAGCTGGGGGCAGAAACCAGCAGCAAGAAGAGCTGGTGAAAAGATGAGCTGGGGCAGTAACCAGCAGCTAGTAGAGCGGGTGAAAAGTGGTCCTGGGGCATTAACCAGCGGCTAGAAGATTGAGTGAAAGGAGGACCTGGGGTAGTATCCACCAACTAGAAAAGCAGGTGGAAAAGGGACCAGGGGCACTAACCAGCAGATAGAAGAGCAGGTGAAAAGAGGACCTTGGGCAGGAACCAGCAGCTAGAAGAATAGGAGAAAAGAAGATCTGGGGCATTAACCAGCAGCTAGAACAGTAGGAGAAAAGAAGACCAGGGGTAGCAATCAGCTGCATGGAAGATCGGGTAAACAGAGTACCTGGGGGCGGTAACCAGCAGCTAGACGAGTGTCTGAAAAGAGGACACAGAGCCAGTAACCAGCAGCTAGAAGGGCGGGTGAAAAGGGGAGCTGGAGCAGTAACCAGCAGCAAGAAGAGCTGGTGAGAAGAGGACCTGGGGCAGTATCCACCAGATATTAGAGCGGGTGAAAAGAGAACCTGGGGCAGAAACCAGCGGATAGAAGAACGGGTGAAAAGAGGACCTGGGGCAGTAACCAGCGGATAGAAGAGCGGATGAAAAGAGGACCTGGGGCAGTAACCACCAGCTAGAAGAGTGGGTGGAAAGAGGACCTGGGGCAGTAACCAACAACTAGAAGGGTGGGTGAAAAGAGGTCCTCGGGCAGTACCCAGCAGCTAGAAGAGCGGGTGAAAAGGGTCCTGGGGTCAGTAACCAGCAGCAAGAAGAGTGGGTGAAAAGAGAACCTTGGGCAGGAACCAGCAGCTAGAAGAATAGGTGAAAACAAGATCTGGGGCATTAACCAGCAGCTAGAACAGTAGGAGAAAAGAAAACCAGGGGTAGCAAACTGCAGCATGGAAGATCGGGTGAACAGAGTACCTGGGGGCAGTAACCAGCAGCTAGACAAGTGTCTGAAAAGAGGACACAGAGCCAGTAACCAGTAGCTAGAAGAGCAGGTGAAAAGAGGACCTGGTGCAATAGCCATCAGCTTGAAGAGCGGGTGAAAAGAGGTCCTCGGGCAATTAGCAGCAGCCAAAAGAGCGGGTGAAAAGAGGACCTGGGGGCAGTAAACTGCAGATAGAAGAGCGGGTGAAAAGTGAACCAGGGGGCAGTAACAAGCAGCTAGACGATAGGGTGAAAAGAGGACCAGGGGCAATAACCACCAGCCAGAAGAGCGGGTGAAAAGAGGACCTCGGGCAGTAACCACCAGCGAGAAGAGCGGGTGAAAAGAGATCCTGGGGGCAGTAACCAGCAGCTAGAAGAGCGGGTGAAAAGAGAACCTTGGGCAGGAACCAGCAGCTAGAAGAATAGGTGAAAAGAAGATCTGGGGCATTAACCAGCAGCTAGAACAGTAGGAGAAAAGAAAACCAGGGGTAGCAACCAGCAGCATGGAAGATCGGGTGAACAGAGTACCTGGGGGCAGTAACCAGCAGCTAGACAAGTGTCTGAAAAGAGGACACAGAGCCAGTAACCCATAGCTAGAAGAGTGGGTGAAAAGAGAACCTGGGGTCAGTAACCACCAGCTAGAAGAGCGGGTGAAAAGAGGACCTGGGGCAGTAACCAGCAGCTAGAAGGGCCGGTGAAAAGAGGTCCTCGGGCAGTAACCAGCAGCTAGAAGAGCGGGTGAAAAGGGGAGCTGGGACAATAGCCATCAGCTAGAAGAGCGGGTGAAAAGAGAACCTGGGGTCAGTAACCAGCAGCAAGAAGAGCGGGTGAAAAGAGGTCCTCGGGCAATTAGCAGCAGCCTAAAGAGTGGGTGAAAAGGGGACCTGGGGCAGTAACAAGCAGCTAGAAGAGCGGGTGAAAAGAGAACCTGGGGTCAGTAACCAGCAGCAAGAAGAGCGGGTGAAAAGAGGTCCTCGGGCAATTAGCAGCAGCCTAAAGAGTGGGTGAAAAGGGGACCTGGGGCAGTAACCAGCAGCAAGAAGAGCGGGTGAAAAGAGGTCCTCGGGCAATTAGCAGCAGCCAAAAGAGTGGGTGAAAAGAGGACCTGGGGGCAGTAACCAGCAGAGAGAAGAGCGGGTGAAAAGAGAACAAGGGGGCAGTAACCAGTAGCTAAAAGAGCGGGTGAAAAGAGAACATTGGGCAGGAACCAGCAGCTAGAAGAATAGGTGAAAAGAAGATCTGGGGCATTAACCAGCAGCTAGAACAGTAGGAGAAAAGAAAACCAGGGGTAGCAACCAGCAGCATGGAAGATCGGGTGAACAGAGTACCTGGGGCAATAACCAGCAGCTAGACGAGTATCTAAAAAGAGGACACAGAGCCAGTAACCAGTTGCTAGAAGAGCGGGTGAAAAGAGGACTTGGGGCAGTAAAAAGCATCTAGAAGGGCGGGTGAAAAGAGGTTCTCGGGCAGTAACCAGCAGCAAGAAGAATAGGAGAAAAGAAGATCTGGGGCATTAACCAGCAGCTAGAACAGTAGGAGAAAAGAAGACCAGGGGTAGCAATCAGCTGCATGGAAGATCGGGTAAACAGAGTACCTGGGGGCGGTAACCAGCAGCTAGACGAAAAGTCTGAAAGGAGGACACAGAGCCAGTAACCAGCAGCTAAAAGGGAGGGTGAAAAGGGGAGCTGGAGCAGTAACAAGCAGCTAGAAGAGCTGGTGAGAAGAGGACCTGGGGCAGTATCCACCAGATATTAGAGCGGGTGAAAAGAGAACCTGGGGCAGAAACCAGCGGATAGAAGAACAGGTGAAAAGAGGACCTGGGGCAGTAACCAGCGGATAGAAGAGCGGGTGAAAAAAGGACCTGGGGCAGTAACCACCAGCTAGAAGAGCGGGTGAAAAGAGGTCCTCGGGCAGTAACCAGCAGCTGGAAGAGCGGGTGAAAAGGGGATCTGGGGCAATAGCCATCAGCTAGAAGAGCGGGTGAAAAGAGAACCTGGGGTCAGTAACCAGCAGCAAGAAGAGCGGGTGAAAAGAGGTCCTCGGGCAATTAGCAGCAGCCAAAAGAGCGGGTGAAAAGAGGACCTGGGGGCAGTAACCAGCCGATAGAAGAGCGGGTGAGAAGAGGACCTGGGGCAGTAACAAGCAGCTAGAAGAGCTGGTGAAAAGACGACCTGGGGCAGTATCCACCAGATGTGAGAGTGGGTGAAAGGAGAAGCTGGGGGCAGAAACCAGCAGCAAGAAGAGCCGGTGAAAAGATGAGCTGGGGCAGTAACCAGCAGCTAGTAGAGCGGGTGAAAAGTGGTCCTGGGGCATTAACCAGCGGCTAGAAGATTGAGTGAAAGGAGGACCTGGGGTAGTATCCACCAACTAAAAATCAGGTGGAAAAGGGACCAGGGGCACTAACCAGCAGATAGAAGAGCAGGTGAAAAGAGGACCTTGGGCAGGAACCAGCAGCTAGAAGAATAGGAGAAAAGAAGATCTGGGGCATTAACCAGCAGCTAGAACAGTAGGAGAAAAGAAGACCAGGGGTTGCAATCAGCTGCATGGAAGATCGGGTAAACAGAGTACCTGGGGGCGGTAACCAGCAGCTAGACGAGTGTCTGAAAAGAGGACACAGAGCCAGTAACCAGCAGCTAGAAGGGCGGGTGAAAAGGGGAGCTGGAGCAGTAACCAGCAGCAAGAAGAGCTGGTGAGAAGAGGACCTGGGGCAGTATCCACCAGATATTAGAGCGGGTGAAAAGAGAACCTGGGGCAGAAACCAGCGGATAGAAGAACGGGTGAAAAGAGGACCTGGGGCAGTAACCAGCGGATAGAAGAGCGGGTGAAAAGAGGACCTGGGGCAGTAACCACCAGCTAGAAGAGTGGGTGGAAAGAGGACCTGGGGCAGTAACCAACAACTAGAAGGGTGGGTGAAAAGAGGTCCTCGGGCAGTACCCAGCAGCTAGAAGAGCGGGTGAAAAGGGTCCTGGGGTCAGTAACCAGCAGCAAGAAGAGCGGGTGAAAAGAGAACATTGGGCAGGAACCAGCTGCTAGAAGAATAGGTGAAAAGAAGATCTGGGGCATTAACCAGCAGCTAGAACAGTAGGAGAAAAGAAAACCAGGGGTAGCAACCAGCAGCATGGAAGATCGGGTGAACAGAGTACCTGGGGGCAGTAACCAGCAGCTAGACAAGTGTCTGAAAAGAGGACACAGAGCCAGTAACCAGTAGCTAGAAGAGCAGGTGAAAAGAGGACCTGGTGCAATAGCCATCAGCTAGAAGAGCGGGTGAAAAGAGGTCCTCGGGCAATTAGCAGCAGCCAAAAGAGCGGGTGAAAAGAGGACCTGGGGGCTTTAAACTGCAGATAGAAGAGCGGGTGAAAAGAGAACCAGGGGGCAGTAACAAGCAGCTAGACGATAGGGTGAAAAGAGGACCAGGGGCAATAACCACCAGCCAGAAGAGCGGGTGAAAAGAGGACCTCGGGCAGTAACCACCAGCGAGAAGAGCGGGTGAAAAGAGATCCTGGGGGCAGTAACCAGCAGCTGGAAGAGCGGGTGAAAAGAGAACATTGGGCAGGAACCAGCAGCTAGAAGAATAGGTGAAAAGAAGATTTGGGGCATTAACCAGCAGCTAGAACAGTAGGAGAAAAGAAAACCAGGGGTAGCAACCAGCAGCATGGAAGATCGGGTGAACAGAGTACCTGGGGGAAGTAACCAGCAGCTAGACAAGTGTCTGAAAAGAGGACACAGAGCCAGTAACCCGTAGCTAGAAGAGTGGGTGAAAAGAGAACCTGGGGTCAGTAACCAGCAGCAAGAAGAGCGGGTGAAAAGAGGTCCTCGGGCAATTGGCAGCAGCCTAAAGAGTGGGTGAAAAGGGGACCTGGGGCAGTACCAAGCAGCTAGAAGAGCTGGTGAAAAGACGACCTAGGGCAGTATCCACCAGATGTTAGAGCGGGTGAAAGGAGAAGCTGGGGGCAGAAACCAGCAGCAAGAAGAGCTGGTGAAAAGGTGAACTGGGGTAGTATCCACCAACTAGAAGAGCAGTGGAAAAGGGACCTGGGGGCACTAACCAGCAGATAGAAGAGCGGGTGAAAAGAGGAACTTGGGCAGGAACCAGCAGCTAGAAGAATAGGTGAAAAGAGGATCTGGGGCATTAACCAGCAGCTAGAACAGTAGGAGAAAAGAAAACCAGGGGTAGCAACCAGCATCATGGAAGATCGGGTGAACAGAGTACCTGGGGGCCGTAACCAGCAGCTAGACGAGTGTCTGAAAAGAGGACACAGAGCCAGTAACCAGCAGCTAGAAGGGCGGGTGAAAAGGGGAGCTCGAGCAGTAACAAGCAGCTAGAAGAGCTGGTGAAAAGAGGACCTGGAGGCAGTAACCAGCGGATAGAAGAACGGGTGAAAAGAGCACCTGGGGCAGAAACCAGCAGATAGCAGAGTGGGTGAAAAGAGTACTTGGGGTAGTAACCAGCAGCTGGAAGAGGGGTGAAAAGAGGTCCTGGGGAGTAACCACCAGCTAGATGAGCGGATGACAAGAGGACATGGGGGAAGAAACCAACAGATGTTAGAGCGGGCGAAAAGAGGACCTGAGGCATTAATCATCAGATAGAAGAGCAGGGGAAAAGAAAATCTGGAGGCAGTAACCATCTAATAGAAGAGTGGGTCAAAAGAGGATCTGAGACACTAACACGCTGCTAGAAGAGTAGATGAAAAGAGGAGCCGTGGCAGTAACCATCAGCGATAAGAGCAGGTGAAAATAGGACCTGGGGCATTAGCCAGCAGCTAGAAGATTGGGTGAAAGGAGGACCTGGGGTAGTATCACCAGCTAGAAGAGCAGGTGCAAAAGGGACCAGGGGGCAGTAACCAGCAGCTAGAAGAGCGGGTGAAAAGAGGAACTTGGGCAGGAACCAGCAGCTAGAAGAATAGGTGAAAAGAGGATCTGGGGCATTAACCAGCAGCTAGAACAGTAGGAGAAAAGAAGACCAGGGGTAGCAGCCAGCAGCATGGAAGATCGGATGAACAGAGTACCTGGGGGCGGTAGCCAGCAGCTAGACGAGTGTCTGAAATGAGGACACAGAGGCAGTAACCAGTAGCTAGAAGAGTGGGTGAAAAGAGGACCTGGGGCAATAGCCATCAGCGAGAAGAGCGGGTGAAAAGAGAACCTGGGGTCAGTAACCAGCAGCAAGAAGAGCAGGTGAAAAGAGGTCCTCGGGCAATTAGCAGCAGCCAAAAGAGCGGGTGAAAAGAGGACCTGGGGCAGTATCCACCAGATAGTAGAGCGGGTGAAAAGAGAATCTGGGCGCAGAAACCAGCAGCAAGAAGAGCTGGTGATAAGAGGACCTGGGGCAGTAACCAGCAGCTAGAAGGGCAGATGAAAAGAGGTCCTCGGGCAGTAACCAGCAGCTAGAAGAGCGGGTGAAAAGGGGAGCTGGGGCAATAACCACCAGCTGGAATAGCGGGTGAAAAGAGGTCCTCGGGCAGTAAAATGCAGCGAGAAGAGCGGGTGAAAAGAGGTCCTCGGGCAATTACCAGCAGCCAAAAGTGCGGGTGAAAAGAGGACCTGGGGGCAGTAACCAGCAGATAGAAGAGCGGGTGAAAAGAGGACCAGGGGCAGTAACCAGCAGCCAGACCAGTGGGTGAAAAGAGGCCCAGGGGCAATAAACAGCAGCCAGAACGGCGGGTGAAAATAGGTCCTGGGGCAGTAACCACCAGCTAGAAGAGCGGGTGAAAAGAGGACCGGGGCAGTAACCAGCAGCTAGAAGAACGAGGGAAAAGAAAATCTGGAGGCAGTAAGAACCTACTAGAAGAGCGGGTGAAAAGAGGACCTGTGGCAGTAACCAGCAGCTATAAGAGCGGGTGAAAAGAGGACCTGGGGCATTAACCAGCAGCTAGAAGATTGGGTGAAAGGAGGACCTGGGGCAGTATCCAACAGCTAGAAGAGCAGGTGAAAATGGGACCTGGGGCAGGAACCAGCTGCTGGAAGAGTGGGTGAAAAGAGGACCAATGGCATTAACCAGCAGCTAGAACAGTAGGAGAAAAGAGGACCAGGGGTAGTAACCATCAGCATGGAGATTGGGTGAACAGAGTACCTGGAGGCATTAAGCAACAGCTAGAAGAGCAGGTGATAAAAGGAACTGGGCGTAGTAAACAGCAGCTAGAGGAGCGGGTGAAATGAGGACCTGGGGGCAGTAACCAACAGCTAGATGAGCGGGTGAAAAGAGAACCTGGGGGCAGTAACCAACAGATAGAAGAGCGGGTGAAAAGAGGTCCTCAGGCAGTAACCAGCAGCTAGAAGACCGGGTGAAAAGAGGAACTGGGGGCAGTATCTACCAGCTAGAAGAGCGGGTGAAAAGAGCAGCTGGGTGTGTAAACCACCAGCTAGAAGAGCAGGTGAAAAAAGCAACTGGGGGTAGTAAACAGCAGCTAGAAGAGCAGGTGAAAAGAGGACTTGGGGCAGCAACCACCAGCAAGAAGAGTGGGAGAAAAGAGGACCTAGGGGCTGGAACCAGCGGATAGAAGAGCAGGTGAAAAGAGGACCTGGGGCAGTAACCAGCAGCTAGAAGAGCGGGTGAAAAGAGGATCTGGGGCAGTAACCAGCAGCTAGAAGAGCGGGTGAAAAGAGGACCTGGGGCAGTAACCAGCAGCTAGAACAGCAGTTGAAAAGAGTTCCTGGGTCGGTAACCATCAGCTAGATGAACGTGTGAAAACAGGACCTGGAGGCAGAAACTTGAAGCAAGAAGAGCTGGTTAAAAGAGAACCTGGGGCAGTACCCACCAGAAGTTAGAGCGGGCGAAAGGAGGACGTGTGGCATTAACCATCAGCTAGAAGATTGGGTGAAAGGAGGACGTGGGGCAGTATCCACCAGCTAGAAGAGCAGGTGAAAAAGGGACCTGGGGCAGTAACCAGCAGCTAGAAGCGCGGGTGAAAAGAGGTCCTCGGGCAATTAGCAGCAGCCAAAAGAGCGGGTGAAAAGAGGACCTGGGGGCTTTAAACTGCAGATAGAAGAGCGGGTGAAAAGAGAACCAGGGGGCAGTAACAAGCAGCTAGACGATAGGGTGAAAAGAGGACCAGGGGCAATAACCACCAGCCAGAAGAGCGGGTGAAAAGAGGACCTCGGGCAGTAACCACCAGCGAGAAGAGCGGGTGAAAAGAGATCCTGGGGGCAGTAACCAGCAGCTAGAAGAGCGGGTGAAAAGAGAACCTTGGGCAGGAACCAGCAGCTAGAAGAATAGGTGAAAAGAAGATCTGGGGCATTAACCAGCAGCTAGAACAGTAGGAGAAAAGAAAACCAGGGGTAGCAACCAGCAGCATGGAAGATCGGGTGAACAGAGTACCTGGGGGCAGTAACCAGCAGCTAGACAAGTGTCTGAAAAGAGGACACAGAGCCAGTAACCCGTAGCTAGAAGAGTGGGTGAAAAGAGAACCTGGGGTCAGTAACCACCAGCTAGAAGAGCGGGTGAAAAGAGGACCTGGGGCAGTAACCAGCAGCTAGAAGGGCCGGTGAAAAGAGGTCCTCGGGCAGTAACCAGCAGCTAGAAGAGCGGGTGAAAAGGGGAGCTGGGACAATAGCCATCAGCTAGAAGAGCGGGTGAAAAGAGAACCTGGGGTCAGTGACCAGCAGCAAGAAGAGCGGGTGAAAAGAGGTCCTCGGGCAATTAGCAGCAGCCTAAAGAGTGGGTGAAAAGGGGACCTGGGGCAGTAACAAGCAGCTAGAAGAGCTGGTGAAAAGACGACCTAGGGCAGTATCCACCAGATGTTAGAGCGGGTGAAAGGAGAAGCTGGGGGCAGAAACCAGCAGCAAGAAGAGCTGGTGAAAAGGTGAACTGAGGTAGTATCCACCAACTAGAAGAGCAGTGGAAAAGGGACCTGGGGCACTAACCAGCAGATAGGAGAGCGGGTGAAAAGAGGAACTTGGGCAGGAACCAGCAGCTAGAAGAATAGGTGAAAAGAGGATCTGGGGCATTAACCAGCAGCTAGAACAGTAGGAGAAAAGAAAACCAGGGGTAGCAACCAGCATCATGGAAGATCGGGTGAACAGAGTACCTGGGGGCCGTAACCAGCAGCTAGACGAGTGTCTGAAAAGAGGACACAGAGCCAGTAACCAGCAGCTAGAAGGGCGGGTGAAAAGGGGAGCTCGAGCAGTAACAAGCAGCTAGAAGAGCTGGTGAAAAGAGGACCTGGAGGCAGTAACCAGCGGATAGAAGAACGGGTGAAAAGAGCACCTGGGGCAGAAACCAGCAGATAGCAGAGTGGGTGAAAAGAGTACTTGGGGTAGTAACCAGCAGCTGGAAGAGGGGTGGAAAGAGGTCCTGGGGAGTAACCACCAGCTAGATGAGCGGATGAAAAGAGGACATGGGGGAAGAAACCAACAGATGTTAGAGCGGGCGAAAAGTGGACCTGAGGCATTAATCATCAGATAGAAGAGCAGGGGAAAAGAAAATCTGGAGGCAGTAACCATCTAATAGAAGAGTGGGTCAAAAGAGGATCTGAGACACTAACACGCTGCTAGAAGAGTAGATGAAAAGAGGAGCCGTGGCAGTAACCATCAGCGATAAGAGCAGGTGAAAATAGGACCTGGGGCAGTAACCAGCAGCTAGAAGAGCGGGTGAAAAGAGGAACTTGGGCAGGAACCAGCAGCTAGAAGAATAGGTGAAAAGAGGATCTGCGGCATTAACCAGCAGCTAGAACAGTAGGAGAAAAGAAGACCAGGGGTAGCAGCCAGCAGCATGGAAGATCGGATGAACAGAGTACCTGGGGGCGGTAGCCAGCAGCTAGACGAGTGTCTGAAATGAGGACACAGAGGCAGTAACCAGTAGCTAGAAGAGTGGGTGAAAAGAGGACCTGGGGCAATAGCCATCAGCGAGAAGAGCGGGTGAAAAGAGAACCTGGGGTCAGTAACCAGCAGCAAGAAGAGCAGGTGAAAAGAGGTCCTCGGGCAATTAGCAGCAGCCAAAAGAGCGGGTGAAAAGAGGACCTGGGGCAGTATCCACCAGATAGTAGAGCGGGTGAAAAGAGAACCTGGGCGCAGAAACCAGCAGCAAGAAGAGCTGGTGATAAGAGGACCTGGGGCAGTAACCAGCAGCTAGAAGGGCAGATGAAAAGAGGTCCTCGGGCAGTAACCAGCAGCTAGAAGAGCGGGTGAAAAGGGGAGCTGGGGCAATAACCACCAGCTGGAATAGCGGGTGTAAAGAGGTCCTCGGGCAGTAAAATGGAGCGAGAAGAGCGGGTGAAAAGAGGTCCTCGGGCAATTACCAGCAGCCAAAAGTGCGGGTGAAAAGAGGACCTGGGGGCAGTAACCAGCAGCTAGAACAGCAGTTGAAAAGAGTTCCTGGGTCGGTAACCATCAGCTAGATGAACGTGTGAAAACAGGACCTGGAGGCAGAAACTTGAAGCAAGAAGAGCTGGTTAAAAGAGAACCTGGGGCAGTACCCACCAGAAGTTAGAGCGGGCGAAAGGAGGACGTGTGGCATTAACCATCAGCTAGAAGATTGCGTGAAAGGAGGACGTGGGGCGGTATCCACCAGCTAGAAGAGCAGGTGAAAAAGGGACCTGGGGCAGTAACCAGCAGCTAGAAGCGCGGGTGAAAAGAGGTCCTCGGGCAGTAACCAGCAGCTAGAAGTGTGGGTGAAAAGAGAACCTGAGGGCAGTAACAAGCAGCAAGAAGAGCAGGTGAAAAGAGGTCCTCGGGCAATTAGCAGCAGCCAAAAGAGCGGGTGAAAAGAGGACCTGGGGGCAGTAACCAGCAGAGAGAAGAGCGGGTGAAAAGAGAACAAGGGGGCAGTAACCAGTAGCTAAAAGAGCGGGTGAAAAGAGAACATTGGGCAGGAACCAGCAGCTAGAAGAATAGGTGAAAAGAAGATCTGGGGCATTAACCAGCAGCTAGAACAGTACGAGAAAAGAAAACCAGGGGTAGCAACCAGCAGCATGGAAGATCGGGTGAACAGAGTACCTGGGGCAATAACCAGCAGCTAGACGAGTGTCTAAAAAGAGGACACAGAGCCAGTAACCAGTTGCTAGAAGAGCTGGTGAAAAGAGGACTTGGGGCAGTAAAAAGCAACTAGAAGGGCGGGTGAAAAGAGGTTCTCGGCAGTAACCAACAGCAAGAAGAATAGGAGAACAGAAGATCTGGGGCATTAACCAGCAGCTAGAGCAGTAGGAGAAAAGAAAACCAGGGGTAGCAACCAGCAGCATAGAAGATAGGGTAAACAGAGTACCTGGGGGCGGTAACCAGCAGCTAGACGAGTGTCTGAAAGGAGGACACAGAGCCAGTAACCAGCAGCTAAAAGGGAGGGTGAAAAGGGGAGCTGGAGCAGTAACAAGCAACTAGAAGAGCTGGTGAGAAGAGGACCTGGGGCAGTATCCACCAGATATTAGAGCGGGTGAAAAGAGAACCTGGGGCAGAAACCAGCGGATAGAAGAACAGGTGAAAAGAGGACCTGGGGCAGTAACCAGCGGATAGAAGAGCGGGTGAAAAAAGGACCTGGGGCAGTAACCACCAGCTAGAAGAGCGGGTGAAAAGAGGACCTGGGGCAGTAACCAGCAACTAGAAGGGTGGGTGAAAAGAGGTCCTCGGGCAGTAACCAGCAGCTGGAAGAGCGGGTGAAAAGGGGATCTGGGGCAATAGCCATCAGCTAGAAGAGCGGGTGAAAAGAGAACCTGGGGTCAGTAACCAGCAGCAAGAAGAGCGGGTGAAAAGAGGTCCTCGGGCAATTAGCAGCAGCCAAAAGAGCGGGTGAAAAGAGGACCTGGGGGCAGTAACCAGCCGATAGAAGAGCGGGTGAGAAGAGGACCTGGGGCAGTAACAAGCAGCTAGAAGAGCTGGTGAAAAGACGACCTGGGGCAGTATCCACCAGATGTTAGAGTGGGTGAAAGGAGAAGCTGGGGGCAGAAACCAGCAGCAAGAAGAGCCGGTGAAAAGATGAGCTGGGGCAGTAACCAGCAGCTAGTAGAGCGGGTGAAAAGTGGTCCTGGGGCATTAACCGGCGGCTAGAAGATTGAGTGAAAGGAGGACCTGGGGTAGTATCCACCAAATAGAAAAGCAGGTGGAAAAGGGACCAGGGGCACTAACCAGCAGATAGAAGAGCAGGTGAAAAGAGGACCTTGGGCAGGAGCCAGCAGCAAGAAGAATAGGAGAAAAGAAGATCTGGGGCATTAACCAGCAGCTAGAACAGTAGGTGAAAAGAAGACCAGGGGTAGCAATCAGCTGCATGGAAGATCGGGTAAACAGAGTACCTGGGGGCGGTAACCAGCAGCTAGACGAGTGTCTGAAAAGAGGACACAGAGCCAGTAACCAGCAGCTAGAAGGGCGGGTGAAAAGGGGAGCTGGAGCAGTAACCAGCAGCAAGAAGAGCTGGTGAGAAGAGGACCTGGGGCAGTATCCACCAGATATTAGAGCGGGTGAAAAGAGAACCTGGGACAGAAACCAGCGGATAGAAGAACGGGTGAAAAGAGGACCTGGGGCAGTAACCAGCGGATAGAAGAGCGGATGAAAAGAGGACCTGGGGCAGTAACCACCAGCTAGAAGAGTGGGTGGAAAGAGGACCTGGGGCAGTAACCAACAACTAGAAGGGTGGGTGAAAAGAGGTCCTCGGGCAGTACCCAGCAGCTAGAAGAGCGGGTGAAAAGGGTCCTGGGGTCAGTAACCAGCAGCAAGAAGAGTGGGTGAAAAGAGAACCTTGGGCAGGAACCAGCAGCTAGAAGAATAGGTGAAAACAAGATCTGGGGCATTAACCAGCAGCTAGAACAGTAGGAGAAAAGAAAACCAGGGGTAGCAACCAGCAGCATGGAAGATCGGGTGAACAGAGTACCTGGGGGCAGTAACCAGCAGCTAGACAAGTGTCTGAAAAGAGGACACAGAGCCAGTAACCAGTAGCTAGAAGAGCAGGTGAAAAGAGGACCTGGTGCAATAGCCATCAGCTAGAAGAGCGGGTGAAAAGAGGTCCTCGGGCAATTAGCAGCAGCCAAAAGAGCGGGTGAAAAGAGGACCTGGGGGCTTTAAACTGCAGATAGAAGAGCGGGTGAAAAGAGAACCAGGGGGCAGTAACAAGCAGCTAGACGATAGGGTGAAAAGAGAAGCAGGGGCAATAACCACCAGCCAGAAGAGCGGGTGAAAAGAGGACCTCGGGCAGTAACCACCAGCGAGAAGAGCGGGTGAAAAGAGATCCTGGGGGCAGTAACCAGCAGCTAGAAGAGCGGGTGAAAAGAGAACCTTGGGCAGGAACCAGCAGCTAGAAGAATAGGTGAAAAGAAGATCTGGGGCATTAACCAGCAGCTAGAACAGTAGGAGAAAAGAAAACCAGGGGTAGCAACCAGCAGCATGGAAGATCGGGTGAACAGAGTACCTGGGGGCAGTAACCAGCAGCTAGACAAGTGTCTGAAAAGAGGACACAGAGCCAGTAACCCGTAGCTAGAAGAGTGGGTGAAAAGAGAACCTGGGGTCAGTAACCACCAGCTAGAAGACCGGGTGAAAAGAGGACCTGGGGCAGTAACCAGCAGCTAGAAGGGCCGGTGAAAAGAGGTCCTCGGGCAGTAACCAGCAGCTAGAAGAGCGGGTGAAAAGGGGAGCTGGGACAATAGCCATCAGCTAGAAGAGCGGGTGAAAAGAGAACCTGGGGTCAGTGACCAGCAGCAAGAAGAGCGGGTGAAAAGAGGTCCTCGGGCAATTAGCAGCAGCCTAAAGAGTGGGTGAAAAGGGGACCTGGGGCAGTAACAAGCAGCTAGAAGAGCTGGTGAAAAGACGACCTAGGGCAGTATCCACCAGATGTTAGAGCGGGTGAAAGGAGAAGCTGGGGGCAGAAACCAGCAGCAAGAAGAGCTGGTGAAAAGGTGAACTGAGGTAGTATCCACCAACTAGAAGAGCAGTGGAAAAGGGACCTGGGGCACTAACCAGCAGATAGGAGAGCGGGTGAAAAGAGGAACTTGGGCAGGAACCAGCAGCTAGAAGAATAGGTGAAAAGAGGATCTGGGGCATTAACCAGCAGCTAGAACAGTAGGAGAAAAGAAAACCAGGGGTAGCAACCAGCATCATGGAAGATCGGGTGAACAGAGTACCTGGGGGCCGTAACCAGCAGCTAGACGAGTGTCTGAAAAGAGGACACAGAGCCAGTAACCAGCAGCTAGAAGGGCGGGTGAAAAGGGGAGCTCGAGCAGTAACAAGCAGCTAGAAGAGCTGGTGAAAAGAGGACCTGGAGGCAGTAACCAGCGGATAGAAGAACGGGTGAAAAGAGCACCTGGGGCAGAAACCAGCAGATAGCAGAGTGGGTGAAAAGAGTACTTGGGGTAGTAACCAGCAGCTGGAAGAGGGGTGGAAAGAGGTCCTGGGGAGTAACCACCAGCTAGATGAGCGGATGAAAAGAGGACATGGGGGAAGAAACCAACAGATGTTAGAGCGGGCGAAAAGTGGACCTGAGGCATTAATCATCAGATAGAAGAGCAGGGGAAAAGAAAATCTGGAGGCAGTAACCATCTAATAGAAGAGTGGGTCAAAAGAGGATCTGAGACACTAACACGCTGCTAGAAGAGTAGATGAAAAGAGGAGCCGTGGCAGTAACCATCAGCGATAAGAGCAGGTGAAAATAGGACCTGGGGCAGTAACCAGCAGCTAGAAGAGCGGGTGAAAAGAGGAACTTGGGCAGGAACCAGCAGCTAGAAGAATAGGGGAAAAGAGGATCTGCGGCATTAACCAGCAGCTAGAACAGTAGGAGAAAAGAAGACCAGGGGTAGCAGCCAGCAGCATGGAAGATCGGATGAACAGAGTACCTGGGGGCGGTAGCCAGCAGCTAGACGAGTGTCTGAAATGAGGACACAGAGGCAGTAACCAGTAGCTAGAAGAGTGGGTGAAAAGAGGACCTGGGGCAATAGCCATCAGCGAGAAGAGCGGGTGAAAAGAGAACCTGGGGTCAGTAACCAGCAGCAAGAAGAGCAGGTGAAAAGAGGTCCTCGGGCAATTAGCAGCAGCCAAAAGAGCGGGTGAAAAGAGGACCTGGGGCAGTATCCACCAGATAGTAGAGCGGGTGAAAAGAGAACCTGGGCGCAGAAACCAGCAGCAAGAAGAGCTGGTGATAAGAGGACCTGGGGCAGTAACCAGCAGCTAGAAGGGCAGATGAAAAGAGGTCCTCGGGCAGTAACCAGCAGCTAGAAGAGCGGGTGAAAAGGGGAGCTGGGGCAATAACCACCAGCTGGAATAGCGGGTGTAAAGAGGTCCTCGGGCAGTAAAATGGAGCGAGAAGAGCGGGTGAAAAGAGGTCCTCGGGCAATTACCAGCAGCCAAAAGTGCGGGTGAAAAGAGGACCTGGGGGCAGTAACCAGCAGCTAGAACAGCAGTTGAAAAGAGTTCCTGGGTCGGTAACCATCAGCTAGATGAACGTGTGAAACAGGACCTGGAGGCAGAAACTTGAAGCAAGAAGAGCTGGTTAAAAGAGAACCTGGGGCAGTACCCACCAGAAGTTAGAGCGGGCGAAAGGAGGACGTGTGGCATTAACCATCAGCTAGAAGATTGCGTGAAAGGAGGACGTGGGGCGGTATCCACCAGCTAGAAGAGCAGGTGAAAAAGGGACCTGGGGCAGTAACCAGCAGCTAGAAGCGCGGGTGAAAAGAGGTCCTCGGGCAGTAACCAGCAGCTAGAAGTGTGGGTGAAAAGAGAACCTGAGGGCAGTAACAAGCAGCAAGAAGAGCAGGTGAAAAGAGGTCCTCGGGCAATTAGCAGCAGCCAAAAGAGCGGGTGAAAAGAGGACCTGGGGGCAGTAACCAGCAGAGAGAAGAGCGGGTGAAAAGAGAACAAGGGGGCAGTAACCAGTAGCTAAAAGAGCGGGTGAAAAGAGAACATTGGGCAGGAACCAGCAGCTAGAAGAATAGGTGAAAAGAAGATCTGGGGCATTAACCAGCAGCTAGAACAGTACGAGAAAAGAAAACCAGGGGTAGCAACCAGCAGCATGGAAGATCGGGTGAACAGAGTACCTGGGGCAATAACCAGCAGCTAGACGAGTGTCTAAAAAGAGGACACAGAGCCAGTAACCCGTTGCTAGAAGAGCTGGTGAAAAGAGGACTTGGGGCAGTAAAAAGCAACTAGAAGGGCGGGTGAAAAGAGGTTCTCGGCAGTAACCAACAGCAAGAAGAATAGGAGAACAGAAGATCTGGGGCATTAACCAGCAGCTAGAGCAGTAGGAGAAAAGAAAACCAGGGGTAGCAACCAGCAGCATAGAAGATAGGGTAAACAGAGTACCTGGGGGCGGTAACCAGCAGCTAGACGAGTGTCTGAAAGGAGGACACAGAGCCAGTAACCAGCAGCTAAAAGGGAGGGTGAAAAGGGGAGCTGGAGCAGTAACAAGCAACTAGAAGAGCTGGTGAGAAGAGGACCTGGGGCAGTATCCACCAGATATTAGAGCGGGTGAAAAGAGAACCTGGGGCAGAAACCAGCGGATAGAAGAACAGGTGAAAAGAGGACCTGGGGCAGTAACCAGCGGATAGAAGAGCGGGTGAAAAAAGGACCTGGGGCAGTAACCACCAGCTAGAAGAGCGGGTGAAAAGAGGACCTGGGGCAGTAACCAGCAACTAGAAGGGTGGGTGAAAAGAGGTCCTCGGGCAGTAACCAGCAGCTGGAAGAGCGGGTGAAAAGGGGATCTGGGGCAATAGCCATCAGCTAGAAGAGCGGGTGAAAAGAGAACCTGGGGTCAGTAACCAGCAGCAAGAAGAGCGGGTGAAAAGAGGTCCTCGGGCAATTAGCAGCAGCCAAAAGAGCGGGTGAAAAGAGGACCTGGGGGCAGTAACCAGCCGATAGAAGAGCGGGTGAGAAGAGGACCTGGGGCAGTAACAAGCAGCTAGAAGAGCTGGTGAAAAGACGACCTGGGGCAGTATCCACCAGATGTTAGAGTGGGTGAAAGGAGAAGCTGGGGGCAGAAACCAGCAGCAAGAAGAGCTGGTGAAAAGATGAGCTGGGGCAGTAACCAGCAGCTAGTAGAGCGGGTGAAAAGTGGTCCTGGGGCATTAACCGGCGGCTAGAAGATTGAGTGAAAGGAGGACCTGGGGTAGTATCCACCAAATAGAAAAGCAGGTGGAAAAGGGACCAGGGGCACTAACCAGCAGATAGAAGAGCAGGTGAAAAGAGGACCTTGGGCAGGAGCCAGCAGCAAGAAGAATAGGAGAAAAGAAGATCTGGGGCATTAACCAGCAGCTAGAACAGTAGGTGAAAAGAAGACCAGGGGTAGCAATCAGCTGCATGGAAGATCGGGTAAACAGAGTACCTGGGGGCGGTAACCAGCAGCTAGACGAGTGTCTGAAAAGAGGACACAGAGCCAGTAACCAGCAGCTAGAAGGGCGGGTGAAAAGGGGAGCTGGAGCAGTAACCAGCAGCAAGAAGAGCTGGTGAGAAGAGGACCTGGGGCAGTATCCACCAGATATTAGAGCGGGTGAAAAGAGAACCTGGGGCAGAAACCAGCGGATAGAAGAACGGGTGAAAAGAGGACCTGGGGCAGTAACCAGCGGATAGAAGAGCGGATGAAAAGAGGACCTGGGGCAGTAACCACCAGCTAGAAGAGTGGGTGGAAAGAGGACCTGGGGCAGTAACCAACAACTAGAAGGGTGGGTGAAAAGAGGTCCTCGGGCAGTACCCAGCAGCTAGAAGAGCGGGTGAAAAGGGTCCTGGGGTCAGTAACCAGCAGCAAGAAGAGTGGGTGAAAAGAGAACCTTGGGCAGGAACCAGCAGCTAGAAGAATAGGTGAAAACAAGATCTGGGGCATTAACCAGCAGCTAGAACAGTAGGAGAAAAGAAAACCAGGGGTAGCAACCAGCAGCATGGAAGATCGGGTGAACAGAGTACCTGGGGGCAGTAACCAGCAGCTAGACAAGTGTCTGAAAAGAGGACACAGAGCCAGTAACCAGTAGCTAGAAGAGCAGGTGAAAAGAGGACCTGGTGCAATAGCCATCAGCTAGAAGAGCGGGTGAAAAGAGGTCCTCGGGCAATTAGCAGCAGCCAAAAGAGCGGGTGAAAAGAGGACCTGGGGGCTTTAAACTGCAGATAGAAGAGCGGGTGAAAAGAGAACCAGGGGGCAGTAACAAGCAGCTAGACGATAGGGTGAAAAGAGAACCAGGGGCAATAACCACCAGCCAGAAGAGCGGGTGAAAAGAGGACCTCGGGCAGTAACCACCAGCGAGAAGAGCGGGTGAAAAGAGATCCTGGGGGCAGTAACCAGCAGCTAGAAGAGCGGGTGAAAAGAGAACCTTGGGCAGGAACCAGCAGCTAGAAGAATAGGTGAAAAGAAGATCTGGGGCATTAACCAGCAGCTAGAACAGTAGGAGAAAAGAAAACCAGGGGTAGCAACCAGCAGCATGGAAGATCGGGTGAACAGAGTACCTGGGGGCAGTAACCAGCAGCTAGACAAGTGTCTGAAAAGAGGACACAGAGCCAGTAACCCGTAGCTAGAAGAGTGGGTGAAAAGAGAACCTGGGGTCAGTAACCACCAGCTAGAAGACCGGGTGAAAAGAGGACCTGGGGCAGTAACCAGCAGCTAGAAGGGCCGGTGAAAAGAGGTCCTCGGGCAGTAACCAGCAGCTAGAAGAGCGGGTGAAAAGGGGAGCTGGGACAATAGCCATCAGCTAGAAGAGCGGGTGAAAAGAGAACCTGGGGTCAGTGACCAGCAGCAAGAAGAGCGGGTGAAAAGAGGTCCTCGGGCAATTAGCAGCAGCCTAAAGAGTGGGTGAAAAGGGGACCTGGGGCAGTAACAAGCAGCTAGAAGAGCTGGTGAAAAGACGACCTAGGGCAGTATCCACCAGATGTTAGAGCGGGTGAAAGGAGAAGCTGGGGGCAGAAACCAGCAGCAAGAAGAGCTGGTGAAAAGGTGAACTGAGGTAGTATCCACCAACTAGAAGAGCAGTGGAAAAGGGACCTGGGGCACTAACCAGCAGATAGGAGAGCGGGTGAAAAGAGGAACTTGGGCAGGAACCAGCAGCTAGAAGAATAGGTGAAAAGAGGATCTGAGGTATTAACCAGCAGCTAGAACAGTAGGAGAAAAGAAAACCAGGGGTAGCAACCAGCATCATGGAAGATCGGGTGAACAGAGTACCTGGGGGCCGTAACCAGCAGCTAGACGAGTGTCTGAAAAGAGGACACAGAGCCAGTAACCAGCAGCTAGAAGGGCGGGTGAAAAGGGGAGCTCGAGCAGTAACAAGCAGCTAGAAGAGCTGGTGAAAAGAGGACCTGGAGGCAGTAACCAGCGGATAGAAGAACGGGTGAAAAGAGCACCTGGGGCAGAAACCAGCAGATAGCAGAGTGGGTGAAAAGAGTACTTGGGGTAGTAACCAGCAGCTGGAAGAGGGGTGGAAAGAGGTCCTGGGGAGTAACCACCAGCTAGATGAGCGGATGAAAAGAGGACATGGGGGAAGAAACCAACAGATGTTAGAGCGGGCGAAAAGTGGACCTGAGGCATTAATCATCAGATAGAAGAGCAGGGGAAAAGAAAATCTGGAGGCAGTAACCATCTAATAGAAGAGTGGGTCAAAAGAGGATCTGAGACACTAACACGCTGCTAGAAGAGTAGATGAAAAGAGGAGCCGTGGCAGTAACCATCAGCGATAAGAGCAGGTGAAAATAGGACCTGGGGCATTAGCCAGCAGCTAGAAGATTGGGTGAAAGGAGGACCTGGGGTAGTATCACCAGCTAGAAGAGCAGGTACAAAAGGGACCAGGGGGCAGTAACCAGCAGCTAGAAGAGCGGGTGAAAAGAGGAACTTGGGCAGGAACCAGCAGCTAGAAGAATAGGTGAAAAGAGGATCTGGGGCATTAACCAGCAGCTAGAACAGTAGGAGAAAAGAAGACCAGGGGTAGCAGCCAGCAGCATGGAAGATCGGATGAACAGAGTACCTGGGGGCGGTAGCCAGCAGCTAGACGAGTGTCTGAAATGAGGACACAGAGGCAGTAACCAGTAGCTAGAAGAGTGGGTGAAAAGAGGACCTGGGGCAATAGCCATCAGCGAGAAGAGCGGGTGAAAAGAGAACCTGGGGTCAGTAACCAGCAGCAAGAAGAGCAGGTGAAAAGAGGTCCTCGGGCAATTAGCAGCAGCCAAAAGAGCGGGTGAAAAGAGGACCTGGGGCAGTATCCACCAGATAGTAGAGCGGGTGAAAAGAGAACCTGGGCGCAGAAACCAGCAGCAAGAAGAGCTGGTGATAAGAGGACCTGGGGCAGTAACCAGCAGCTAGAAGGGCAGATGAAAAGAGGTCCTCGGGCAGTAACCAGCAGCTAGAAGAGCGGGTGAAAAGGGGAGCTGGGGCAATAACCACCAGCTGGAATAGCGGGTGTAAAGAGGTCCTCGGGCAGTAAAATGGAGCGAGAAGAGCGGGTGAAAAGAGGTCCTCGGGCAATTACCAGCAGCCAAAAGTGCGGGTGAAAAGAGGACCTGGGGGCAGTAACCAGCAGCTAGAACAGCAGTTGAAAAGAGTTCCTGGGTCGGTAACCATCAGCTAGATGAACGTGTGAAAACAGGACCTGGAGGCAGAAACTTGAAGCAAGAAGAGCTGGTTAAAAGAGAACCTGGGGCAGTACCCACCAGAAGTTAGAGCGGGCGAAAGGAGGACGTGTGGCATTAACCATCAGCTAGAAGATTGCGTGAAAGGAGGACGTGGGGCGGTATCCACCAGCTAGAAGAGCAGGTGAAAAAGGGACCTGGGGCAGTAACCAGCAGCTAGAAGCGCGGGTGAAAAGAGGTCCTCGGGCAGTAACCAGCAGCTAGAAGTGTGGGTGAAAAGAGAACCTGAGGGCAGTAACAAGCAGCAAGAAGAGCAGGTGAAAAGAGGTCCTCGGGCAATTAGCAGCAGCCAAAAGAGCGGGTGAAAAGAGGACCTGGGGGCAGTAACCAGCAGAGAGAAGAGCGGGTGAAAAGAGAACAAGGGGGCAGTAACCAGTAGCTAAAAGAGCGGGTGAAAAGAGAACATTGGGCAGGAACCAGCAGCTAGAAGAATAGGTGAAAAGAAGATCTGGGGCATTAACCAGCAGCTAGAACAGTACGAGAAAAGAAAACCAGGGGTAGCAACCAGCAGCATGGAAGATCGGGTGAACAGAGTACCTGGGGCAATAACCAGCAGCTAGACGAGTGTCTAAAAAGAGGACACAGAGCCAGTAACCAGTTGCTAGAAGAGCGGGTGAAAAGAGGACTTGGGGCAGTAAAAAGCAACTAGAAGGGCGGGTGAAAAGAGGTTCTCGGGCAGTAACCAGCAGCAAGAAGAATAGGAGAAAAGAAGATCTGGGGCATTAACCAGCAGCTAGAACAGTAGGAGAAAAGAAAACCAGGGGTAGCAACCATCAGCATAGAAGATAGGGTAAACAGAGTACCTGGGGGCGGTAACCAGCAGCTAGACGAGTGTCTGAAAGGAGGACACAGAGCCAGTAACCAGCAGCTAAAAGGGAGGGTGAAAAGGGGAGCTGGAGCAGTAACAAGCAGCTAGAAGAGCTGGTGAGAAGAGGACCTGGGGCAGTATCCACCAGATATTAGAGCGGGTGAAAAGAGAACCTGGGGCAGAAACCAGCGGATAGAAGAACAGGTGAAAAGAGGACCTGGGGCAGTAACCAGCGGATAGAAGAGCGGGTGAAAAAAGGACCTGGGGCAGTAACCACCAGCTAGAAGAGCGGGTGAAAAGAGGACCTGGGGCAGTAACCAGCAACTAGAAGGGTGGGTGAAAAGAGGTCCTCGGGCAGTAACCAGCAGCTGGAAGAGCGGGTGAAAAGGGGATCTGGGGCAATAGCCATCAGCTAGAAGAGCGGGTGAAAAGAGAACCTGGGGTCAGTAACCAGCAGCAAGAAGAGCGGGTGAAAAGAGGTCCTCGGGCAATTAGCAGCAGCCAAAAGAGCGGGTGAAAAGAGGACCTGGGGGCAGTAACCAGCCGATAGAAGAGCGGGTGAGAAGAGGACCTGGGGCAGTAACAAGCAGCTAGAAGAGCTGGTGAAAAGACGACCTGGGGCAGTATCCACCAGATGTTAGAGTGGGTGAAAGGAGAAGCTGGGGGCAGAAACCAGCAGCAAGAAGAGCTGGTGAAAAGATGAGCTGGGGCAGTAACCAGCAGCTAGTAGAGCGGGTGAAAAGTGGTCCTGGGGCATTAACCGGCGGCTAGAAGATTGAGTGAAAGGAGGACCTGGGGTAGTATCCACCAAATAGAAAAGCAGGTGGAAAAGGGACCAGGGGCACTAACCAGCAGATAGAAGAGCAGGTGAAAAGAGGACCTTGGGCAGGAGCCAGCAGCAAGAAGAATAGGAGAAAAGAAGTTCTGGGGCATTAACCAGCAGCTAGAACAGTAGGTGAAAAGAAGACCAGGGGTAGCAATCAGCTGCATGGAAGATCGGGTAAACAGAGTACCTGGGGGCGGTAACCAGCAGCTAGACGAGTGTCTGAAAAGAGGACACAGAGCCAGTAACCAGCAGCTAGAAGGGCGGGTGAAAAGGGGAGCTGGAGCAGTAACCAGCAGCAAGAAGAGCTGGTGAGAAGAGGACCTGGGGCAGTATCCACCAGATATTAGAGCGGGTGAAAAGAGAACCTGGGGCAGAAACCAGCGGATAGAAGAACGGGTGAAAAGAGGACCTGGGGCAGTAACCAGCGGATAGAAGAGCGGATGAAAAGAGGACCTGGGGCAGTAACCACCAGCTAGAAGAGTGGGTGGAAAGAGGACCTGGGGCAGTAACCAACAACTAGAAGGGTGGGTGAAAAGAGGTCCTCGGGCAGTACCCAGCAGCTAGAAGAGCGGGTGAAAAGGGTCCTGGGGTCAGTAACCAGCAGCAAGAAGAGTGGGTGAAAAGAGAACCTTGGGCAGGAACCAGCAGCTAGAAGAATAGGTGAAAACAAGATCTGGGGCATTAACCAGCAGCTAGAACAGTAGGAGAAAAGAAAACCAGGGGTAGCAACCAGCAGCATAGAAGATCGGGTGAACAGAGTACCTGGGGGCAGTAACCAGCAGCTAGACAAGTGTCTGAAAAGAGGACACAGAGCCAGTAACCAGTAGCTAGAAGAGCAGGTGAAAAGAGGACCTGGTGCAATAGCCATCAGCTAGAAGAGCGGGTGAAAAGAGGTCCTCGGGCAATTAGCAGCAGCCAAAAGAGCGGGTGAAAAGAGGACCTGGGGGCTTTAAACTGCAGATAGAAGAGCGGGTGAAAAGAGAACCAGGGGGCAGTAACAAGCAGCTAGACGATAGGGTGAAAAGAGGACCAGGGGCAATAACCACCAGCCAGAAGAGCGGGTGAAAAGAGGACCTCGGGCAGTAACCACCAGCGAGAAGAGCGGGTGAAAAGAGAGCCTGGGGGCAGTAACCAGCAGCTAGAAGAGCGGGTGAAAAGAGAACCTTGGGCAGGAACCAGCAGCTAGAAGAATAGGTGAAAAGAAGATCTGGGGCATTAACCAGCAGCTAGAACAGTAGGAGAAAAGAAAACCAGGGGTAGCAACCAGCAGCATGGAAGATCGGGTGAACAGAGTACCTGGGGGCAGTAACCAGCAGCTAGACAAGTGTCTGAAAAGAGGACACAGAGCCAGTAACCCATAGCTAGAAGAGTGGGTGAAAAGAGAACCTGGGGTCAGTAACCACCAGCTAGAAGACCGGGTGAAAAGAGGACCTGGGGCAGTAACCAGCAGCTAGAAGGGCCGGTGAAAAGAGGTCCTCGGGCAGTAACCAGCAGCTAGAAGAGCGGGTGAAAAGGGGAGCTGGGACAATAGCCATCAGCTAGAAGAGCGGGTGAAAAGAGAACCTGGGGTCAGTAACCAGCAGCAAGAAGAGCGGGTGAAAAGAGGTCCTCGGGCAATTAGCAGCAGCCTAAAGAGTGGGTGAAAAGGGGACCTGGGGCAGTAACAAGCAGCTAGAAGAGCGGGTGAAAAGAGGACCTGGGGCAGTAACCAGCAGCTAGAACAGCAGTTGAAAAGAGTTCCTGGGTCGGTAACCATCAGCTAGATGAACGTGTGAAAACAGGACCTGGAGGCAGAAACTTGAAGCAAGAAGAGCTGGTTAAAAGAGAACCTGGGGCAGTACCCACCAGAAGTTAGAGCGGGCGAAAGGAGGACGTGTGACATTAACCATCAGCTAGAAGATTGGGTGAAAGGAGGACGTGGGGCAGTATCCACCAGCTAGAAGAGCAGGTGAAAAAGGGACCTGGGGCAGTAACCAGCAGCTAGAAGCGCGGGTGAAAAGAGGTCCTCGGGCAGTAACCAGCAGCTAGAAGTGTGGGTGAAAAGAGAACCTGAGGGCAGTAACAAGCAGCAAGAAGAGCAGGTGAAAAGAGGTCCTCGGGCAATTAGCAGCAGCCAAAAGAGTGGGTGAAAAGAGGACCTGGGGGCAGTAACCAGCAGAGAGAAGAGCGGGTGAAAAGAGAACAAGGGGGCAGTAACCAGTAGCTAAAAGAGCGGGTGAAAAGAGAACATTGGGCAGGAACCAGCAGCTAGAAGAATAGGTGAAAAGAAGATCTGGGGCATTAACCAGCAGCTAGAACAGTAGGAGAAAAGAAAACCAGGGGTAGCAACCAGCAGCATGGAAGATCGGGTGAACAGAGTACCTGGGGCAATAACCAGCAGCTAGACGAGTATCTAAAAAGAGGACACAGAGCCAGTAACCAGTTGCTAGAAGAGCGGGTGAAAAGAGGACTTGGGGCAGTAAAAAGCATCTAGAAGGGCGGGTGAAAAGAGGTTCTCGGGCAGTAACCAGCAGCAAGAAGAATAGGAGAAAAGAAGATCTGGGGCATTAACCAGCAGCTAGAACAGTAGGAGAAAAGAAGACCAGGGGTAGCAATCAGCTGCATGGAAGATCGGGTAAACAGAGTACCTGGGGGCGGTAACCAGCAGCTAGACGAAAAGTCTGAAAGGAGGACACAGAGCCAGTAACCAGCAGCTAAAAGGGTGGGTGAAAAGGGGAGCTGGAGCAGTAACAAGCAGCTAGAAGAGCTGGTGAGAAGAGGACCTGGGGCAGTATCCACCAGATATTAGAGCGGGTGAAAAGAGAACCTGGGGCAGAAACCAGCGGATAGAAGAACAGGTGAAAAGAGGACCTGGGGCAGTAACCAGCGGATAGAAGAGCGGGTGAAAAAAGGACCTGGGGCAGTAACCACCAGCTAGAAGAGCGGGTGAAAAGAGGTCCTCGGGCAGTAACCAGCAGCTGGAAGAGCGGGTGAAAAGGGGATCTGGGGCAATAGCCATCAGCTAGAAGAGCGGGTGAAAAGAGAACCTGGGGTCAGTAACCAGCAGCAAGAAGAGCGGGTGAAAAGAGGTCCTCGGGCAATTAGCAGCAGCCAAAAGAGCGGGTGAAAAGAGGACCTGGGGGCAGTAACCAGCCGATAGAAGAGCGGGTGAGAAGAGGACCTGGGGCAGTAACAAGCAGCTAGAAGAGCTGGTGAAAAGACGACCTGGGGCAGTATCCACCAGATGTGAGAGTGGGTGAAAGGAGAAGCTGGGGGCAGAAACCAGCAGCAAGAAGAGCCGGTGAAAAGATGAGCTGGGGCAGTAACCAGCAGCTAGTAGAGCGGGTGAAAAGTGGTCCTGGGGCATTAACCAGCGGCTAGAAGATTGAGTGAAAGGAGGACCTGGGGTAGTATCCACCAACTAGAAAAGCAGGTGGAAAAGGGACCAGGGGCACTAACCAGCAGATAGAAGAGCAGGTGAAAAGAGGACCTTGGGCAGGAACCAGCAGCTAGAAGAATAGGAGAAAAGAAGATCTGGGGCATTAACCAGCAGCTAGAACAGTAGGAGAAAAGAAGACCAGGGGTTGCAATCAGCTGCATGGAAGATCGGGTAAACAGAGTACCTGGGGGCGGTAACCAGCAGCTAGACGAGTGTCTGAAAAGAGGACACAGAGCCAGTAACCAGCAGCTAGAAGGGCGGGTGAAAAGGGGAGCTGGAGCAGTAACCAGCAGCAAGAAGAGCTGGTGAGAAGAGGACCTGGGGCAGTATCCACCAGATATTAGAGCGGGTGAAAAGAGAACCTGGGGCAGAAACCAGCGGATAGAAGAACGGGTGAAAAGAGGACCTGGGGCAGTAACCAGCGGATAGAAGAGCGGGTGAAAAGAGGACCTGGGGCAGTAACCACCAGCTAGAAGAGTGGGTGGAAAGAGGACCTGGGGCAGTAACCAACAACTAGAAGGGTGGGTGAAAAGAGGTCCTCGGGCAGTACCCAGCAGCTAGAAGAGCGGGTGAAAAGGGTCCTGGGGTCAGTAACCAGCAGCAAGAAGAGCGGGTGAAAAGAGAACATTGGGCAGGAACCAGCTGCTAGAAGAATAGGTGAAAAGAAGATCTGGGGCATTAACCAGCAGCTAGAACAGTAGGAGAAAAGAAAACCAGGGGTAGCAACCAGCAGCATGGAAGATCGGGTGAACAGAGTACCTGGGGGCAGTAACCAGCAGCTAGACAAGTGTCTGAAAAGAGGACACAGAGCCAGTAACCAGTAGCTAGAAGAGCAGGTGAAAAGAGGACCTGGTGCAATAGCCATCAGCTAGAAGAGCGGGTGAAAAGAGGTCCTCGGGCAATTAGCAGCAGCCAAAAGAGCGGGTGAAAAGAGGACCTGGGGGCTTTAAACTGCAGATAGAAGAGCGGGTGAAAAGAGAACCAGGGGGCAGTAACAAGCAGCTAGACGATAGGGTGAAAAGAGGACCAGGGGCAATAACCACCAGCCAGAAGAGCGGGTGAAAAGAGGACCTCGGGCAGTAACCACCAGCGAGAAGAGCGGGTGAAAAGAGATCCTGGGGGCAGTAACCAGCAGCTAGAAGAGCGGGTGAAAAGAGAACATTGGGCAGGAACCAGCAGCTAGAAGAATAGGTGAAAAGAAGATTTGGGGCATTAACCAGCAGCTAGAACAGTAGGAGAAAAGAAAACCAGGGGTAGCAACCAGCAGCATGGAAGATCGGGTGAACAGAGTACCTGGGGGAAGTAACCAGCAGCTAGACAAGTGTCTGAAAAGAGGACACAGAGCCAGTAACCCGTAGCTAGAAGAGTGGGTGAAAAGAGAACCTGGGGTCAGTAACCACCAGCTAGAAGACCGGGTGAAAAGAGGACCTGGGGCAGTAACCAGCATCTAGAAGGGCCGGTGAAAAGAGGTCCTCGGGCAGTAACCAGCAGCTAGAAGAGCGGGTGAAAAGGGGAGCTGGGACAATAGCCATCAGCTAGAAGAGCGGGTGAAAAGAGAACCTGGGGTCAGTAACCAGCAGCAAGAAGAGCGGGTGAAAAGAGGTCCTCGGGCAATTAGCAGCAGCCTAAAGAGTGGGTGAAAAGGGGACCTGGGGCAGTAACAAGCAGCTAGAAGAGCTGGTGAAAAGACGACCTAGGGCAGTATCCACCAGATGTTAGAGCGGGTGAAAGGAGAAGCTGGGGGCAGAAACCAGCAGCAAGAAGAGCTGGTGAAAAGGTGAACTGGGGTAGTATCCACCAACTAGAAGAGCAGTGGAAAAGGGACCTGGGGGCACTAACCAGCAGATAGAAGAGCGGGTGAAAAGAGGAACTTGGGCAGGAACCAGCAGCTAGAAGAATAGGTGAAAAGAGGATCTGGGGCATTAACCAGCAGCTAGAACAGTAGGAGAAAAGAAAACCAGGGGTAGCAACCAGCATCATGGAAGATCGGGTGAACAGAGTACCTGGGGGCCGTAACCAGCAGCTAGACGAGTGTCTGAAAAGAGGACACAGAGCCAGTAACCAGCAGCTAGAAGGGCGGGTGAAAAGGGGAGCTCGAGCAGTAACAAGCAGCTAGAAGAGCTGGTGAAAAGAGGACCTGGAGGCAGTAACCAGCGGATAGAAGAACGGGTGAAAAGAGCACCTGGGGCAGAAACCAGCAGATAGCAGAGTGGGTGAAAAGAGTACTTGGGGTAGTAACCAGCAGCTGGAAGAGGGGTGAAAAGAGGTCCTGGGGAGTAACCACCAGCTAGATGAGCGGATGACAAGAGGACATGGGGGAAGAAACCAACAGATGTTAGAGCGGGCGAAAAGAGGACCTGAGGCATTAATCATCAGATAGAAGAGCAGGGGAAAAGAAAATCTGGAGGCAGTAACCATCTAATAGAAGAGTGGGTCAAAAGAGGATCTGAGACACTAACACGCTGCTAGAAGAGTAGATGAAAAGAGGAGCCGTGGCAGTAACCATCAGCGATAAGAGCAGGTGAAAATAGGACCTGGGGCATTAGCCAGCAGCTAGAAGATTGGGTGAAAGGAGGACCTGGGGTAGTATCACCAGCTAGAAGAGCAGGTGCAAAAGGGACCAGGGGGCAGTAACCAGCAGCTAGAAGAGCGGGTGAAAAGAGGAACTTGGGCAGGAACCAGCAGCTAGAAGAATAGGTGAAAAGAGGATCTGGGGCATTAACCAGCAGCTAGAACAGTAGGAGAAAAGAAGACCAGGGGTAGCAGCCAGCAGCATGGAAGATCGGATGAACAGAGTACCTGGGGGCGGTAGCCAGCAGCTAGACGAGTGTCTGAAATGAGGACACAGAGGCAGTAACCAGTAGCTAGAAGAGTGGGTGAAAAGAGGACCTGGGGCAATAGCCATCAGCGAGAAGTGCGGGTGAAAAGAGAACCTGGGGTCAGTAACCAGCAGCAAGAAGAGCAGGTGAAAAGAGGTCCTCGGGCAATTAGCAGCAGCCAAAAGAGCGGGTGAAAAGAGGACCTGGGGCAGTATCCACCAGATAGTAGAGCGGGTGAAAAGAGAATCTGGGCGCAGAAACCAGCAGCAAGAAGAGCTGGTGATAAGAGGACCTGGGGCAGTAACCAGCAGCTAGAAGGGCAGATGAAAAGAGGTCCTCGGGCAGTAACCAGCAGCTAGAAGAGCGGGTGAAAAGGGGAGCTGGGGCAATAACCACCAGCTGGAATAGCGGGTGAAAAGAGGTCCTCGGGCAGTAAAATGCAGCGAGAAGAGCGGGTGAAAAGAGGTCCTCGGGCAATTACCAGCAGCCAAAAGTGCGGGTGAAAAGAGGACCTGGGGGCAGTAACCAGCAGATAGAAGAGCGGGTGAAAAGAGTACCAGGGGCAGTAACCAGCAGCCAGACCAGTGGGTGAAAAGAGGCCCAGGGGCAATAAACAGCAGCCAGAACGGCGGGTGAAAATAGGTCCTGGGGCAGTAACCACCAGCTAGAAGAGCGGGTGAAAAGAGGACCGGGGCAGTAACCAGCAGCTAGAAGAACGAGGGAAAAGAAAATCTGGAGGCAGTAAGAACCTACTAGAAGAGCGGGTGAAAAGAGGACCTGTGGCAGTAACCAGCAGCTATAAGAGCGGGTGAAAAGAGGACCTGGGGCATTAACCAGCAGCTAGAAGATTGGGTGAAAGGAGGACCTGGGGCAGTATCCAACAGCTAGAAGAGCAGGTGAAAATGGGACCTGGGGCAGGAACCAGCTGCTGGAAGAGTGGGTGAAAAGAGGACCAATGGCATTAACCAGCAGCTAGAACAGTAGGAGAAATGAGGACCAGGGGTAGTAACCATCAGCATGGAGATTGGGTGAACAGAGTACCTGGAGGCATTAAGCAACAGCTAGAAGAGCAGGTGATAAAAGGAACTGGGCGTAGTAAACAGCAGCTAGAGGAGCGGGTGAAATGAGGACCTGGGGGCAGTAACCAACAGCTAGATGAGCGGGTGAAAAGAGAACCTGGGGGCAGTAACCAACAGATAGAAGAGCGGGTGAAAAGAGGTCCTCAGGCAGTAACCAGCAGCTAGAAGACCGGGTGAAAAGAGGAACTGGGGGCAGTATCTACCAGCTAGAAGAGCGGGTGAAAAGAGCAGCTGGGTGTGTAAACCACCAGCTAGAAGAGCAGGTGAAAAAAGCAACTGGGGGTAGTAAACAGCAGCTAGAAGAGCAGGTGAAAAGATGACTTGGGGCAGCAACCACCAGCAAGAAGAGTGGGAGAAAAGAGGACCTAGGGGCTGGAACCAGCGGATAGAAGAGCAGGTGAAAAGAGGACCTGGGGCAGTAACCAGCAGCTAGAAGAGCGGGTGAAAAGAGGACCTGGGGCAGTAACCAGCAGCTAGAAGAGCGGGTGAAAAGAGGACCTGGGGCAGTAACCAGCAGCTAGAACAGCAGTTGAAAAGAGATCCTGGGTCGGTAACCATCAGCTAGATGAACGTGTGAAAACAGGACCTGGAGGCAGAAACTTGAAGCAAGAAGAGCTGGTTAAAAGAGAACCTGGGGCAGTACCCACCAGAAGTTAGAGCGGGCGAAAGGAGGACGTGTGGCATTAACCATCAGCTAGAAGATTGGGTGAAAGGAGGACGTGGGGCAGTATCCACCAGCTAGAAGAGCAGGTGAAAAAGGGACCTGGGGCAGTAACCAGCAGCTAGAAGCGCGGGTGAAAAGAGGTCCTCGGGCAATTAGCAGCAGCCAAAAGAGCGGGTGAAAAGAGGACCTGGGGGCTTTAAACTGCAGATAGAAGAGCGGGTGAAAAGAGAACCAGGGGGCAGTAACAAGCAGCTAGACGATAGGGTGAAAAGAGGACCAGGGGCAATAACCACCAGCCAGAAGAGCGGGTGAAAAGAGGACCTCGGGCAGTAACCACCAGCGAGAAGAGCGGGTGAAAAGAGATCCTGGGGGCAGTAACCAGCAGCTAGAAGAGCGGGTGAAAAGAGAACCTTGGGCAGGAACCAGCAGCTAGAAGAATAGGTGAAAAGAAGATCTGGGGCATTAACCAGCAGCTAGAACAGTAGGAGAAAAGAAAACCAGGGGTAGCAACCAGCAGCATGGAAGATCGGGTGAACAGAGTACCTGGGGGCAGTAACCAGCAGCTAGACAAGTGTCTGAAAAGAGGACACAGAGCCAGTAACCCGTAGCTAGAAGAGTGGGTGAAAAGAGAACCTGGGGTCAGTAACCACCAGCTAGAAGACCGGGTGAAAAGAGGACCTGGGGCAGTAACCAGCAGCTAGAAGGGCCGGTGAAAAGAGGTCCTCGGGCAGTAACCAGCAGCTAGAAGAGCGGGTGAAAAGGGGAGCTGGGACAATAGCCATCAGCTAGAAGAGCGGGTGAAAAGAGAACCTGGGGTCAGTGACCAGCAGCAAGAAGAGCGGGTGAAAAGAGGTCCTCGGGCAATTAGCAGCAGCCTAAAGAGTGGGTGAAAAGGGGACCTGGGGCAGTAACAAGCAGCTAGAAGAGCTGGTGAAAAGACGACCTAGGGCAGTATCCACCAGATGTTAGAGCGGGTGAAAGGAGAAGCTGGGGGCAGAAACCAGCAGCAAGAAGAGCTGGTGAAAAGGTGAACTGAGGTAGTATCCACCAACTAGAAGAGCAGTGGAAAAGGGACCTGGGGCACTAACCAGCAGATAGGAGAGCGGGTGAAAAGAGGAACTTGGGCAGGAACCAGCAGCTAGAAGAATAGGTGAAAAGAGGATCTGGGGCATTAACCAGCAGCTAGAACAGTAGGAGAAAAGAAAACCAGGGGTAGCAACCAGCATCATGGAAGATCGGGTGAACAGAGTACCTGGGGGCCGTAACCAGCAGCTAGACGAGTGTCTGAAAAGAGGACACAGAGCCAGTAACCAGCAGCTAGAAGGGCGGGTGAAAAGGGGAGCTCGAGCAGTAACAAGCAGCTAGAAGAGCTGGTGAAAAGAGGACCTGGAGGCAGTAACCAGCGGATAGAAGAACGGGTGAAAAGAGCACCTGGGGCAGAAACCAGCAGATAGCAGAGTGGGTGAAAAGAGTACTTGGGGTAGTAACCAGCAGCTGGAAGAGGGGTGGAAAGAGGTCCTGGGGAGTAACCACCAGCTAGATGAGCGGATGAAAAGAGGACATGGGGGAAGAAACCAACAGATGTTAGAGCGGGCGAAAAGTGGACCTGAGGCATTAATCATCAGATAGAAGAGCAGGGGAAAAGAAAATCTGGAGGCAGTAACCATCTAATAGAAGAGTGGGTCAAAAGAGGATCTGAGACACTAACACGCTGCTAGAAGAGTAGATGAAAAGAGGAGCCGTGGCAGTAACCATCAGCGATAAGAGCAGGTGAAAATAGGACCTGGGGCAGTAACCAGCAGCTAGAAGAGCGGGTGAAAAGAGGAACTTGGGCAGGAACCAGCAGCTAGAAGAATAGGTGAAAAGAGGATCTGCGGCATTAACCAGCAGCTAGAACAGTAGGAGAAAAGAAGACCAGGGGTAGCAGCCAGCAGCATGGAAGATCGGATGAACAGAGTACCTGGGGGCGGTAGCCAGCAGCTAGACGAGTGTCTGAAATGAGGACACAGAGGCAGTAACCAGTAGCTAGAAGAGTGGGTGAAAAGAGGACCTGGGGCAATAGCCATCAGCGAGAAGAGCGGGTGAAAAGAGAACCTGGGGTCAGTAACCAGCAGCAAGAAGAGCAGGTGAAAAGAGGTCCTCGGGCAATTAGCAGCAGCCAAAAGAGCGGGTGAAAAGAGGACCTGGGGCAGTATCCACCAGATAGTAGAGCGGGTGAAAAGAGAACCTGGGCGCAGAAACCAGCAGCAAGAAGAGCTGGTGATAAGAGGACCTGGGGCAGTAACCAGCAGCTAGAAGGGCAGATGAAAAGAGGTCCTCGGGCAGTAACCAGCAGCTAGAAGAGCGGGTGAAAAGGGGAGCTGGGGCAATAACCACCAGCTGGAATAGCGGGTGTAAAGAGGTCCTCGGGCAGTAAAATGGAGCGAGAAGAGCGGGTGAAAAGAGGTCCTCGGGCAATTACCAGCAGCCAAAAGTGCGGGTGAAAAGAGGACCTGGGGGCAGTAACCAGCAGCTAGAACAGCAGTTGAAAAGAGTTCCTGGGTCGGTAACCATCAGCTAGATGAACGTGTGAAAACAGGACCTGGAGGCAGAAACTTGAAGCAAGAAGAGCTGGTTAAAAGAGAACCTGGGGCAGTACCCACCAGAAGTTAGAGCGGGCGAAAGGAGGACGTGTGGCATTAACCATCAGCTAGAAGATTGCGTGAAAGGAGGACGTGGGGCGGTATCCACCAGCTAGAAGAGCAGGTGAAAAAGGGACCTGGGGCAGTAACCAGCAGCTAGAAGCGCGGGTGAAAAGAGGTCCTCGGGCAGTAACCAGCAGCTAGAAGTGTGGGTGAAAAGAGAACCTGAGGGCAGTAACAAGCAGCAAGAAGAGCAGGTGAAAAGAGGTCCTCGGGCAATTAGCAGCAGCCAAAAGAGCGGGTGAAAAGAGGACCTGGGGGCAGTAACCAGCAGAGAGAAGAGCGGGTGAAAAGAGAACAAGGGGGCAGTAACCAGTAGCTAAAAGAGCGGGTGAAAAGAGAACATTGGGCAGGAACCAGCAGCTAGAAGAATAGGTGAAAAGAAGATCTGGGGCATTAACCAGCAGCTAGAACAGTACGAGAAAAGAAAACCAGGGGTAGCAACCAGCAGCATGGAAGATCGGGTGAACAGAGTACCTGGGGCAATAACCAGCAGCTAGACGAGTGTCTAAAAAGAGGACACAGAGCCAGTAACCAGTTGCTAGAAGAGCTGGTGAAAAGAGGACTTGGGGCAGTAAAAAGCAACTAGAAGGGCGGGTGAAAAGAGGTTCTCGGCAGTAACCAACAGCAAGAAGAATAGGAGAACAGAAGATCTGGGGCATTAACCAGCAGCTAGAGCAGTAGGAGAAAAGAAAACCAGGGGTAGCAACCAGCAGCATAGAAGATAGGGTAAACAGAGTACCTGGGGGCGGTAACCAGCAGCTAGACGAGTGTCTGAAAGGAGGACACAGAGCCAGTAACCAGCAGCTAAAAGGGAGGGTGAAAAGGGGAGCTGGAGCAGTAACAAGCAACTAGAAGAGCTGGTGAGAAGAGGACCTGGGGCAGTATCCACCAGATATTAGAGCGGGTGAAAAGAGAACCTGGGGCAGAAACCAGCGGATAGAAGAACAGGTGAAAAGAGGACCTGGGGCAGTAACCAGCGGATAGAAGAGCGGGTGAAAAAAGGACCTGGGGCAGTAACCACCAGCTAGAAGAGCGGGTGAAAAGAGGACCTGGGGCAGTAACCAGCAACTAGAAGGGTGGGTGAAAAGAGGTCCTCGGGCAGTAACCAGCAGCTGGAAGAGCGGGTGAAAAGGGGATCTGGGGCAATAGCCATCAGCTAGAAGAGCGGGTGAAAAGAGAACCTGGGGTCAGTAACCAGCAGCAAGAAGAGCGGGTGAAAAGAGGTCCTCGGGCAATTAGCAGCAGCCAAAAGAGCGGGTGAAAAGAGGACCTGGGGGCAGTAACCAGCCGATAGAAGAGCGGGTGAGAAGAGGACCTGGGGCAGTAACAAGCAGCTAGAAGAGCTGGTGAAAAGACGACCTGGGGCAGTATCCACCAGATGTTAGAGTGGGTGAAAGGAGAAGCTGGGGGCAGAAACCAGCAGCAAGAAGAGCCGGTGAAAAGATGAGCTGGGGCAGTAACCAGCAGCTAGTAGAGCGGGTGAAAAGTGGTCCTGGGGCATTAACCGGCGGCTAGAAGATTGAGTGAAAGGAGGACCTGGGGTAGTATCCACCAAATAGAAAAGCAGGTGGAAAAGGGACCAGGGGCACTAACCAGCAGATAGAAGAGCAGGTGAAAAGAGGACCTTGGGCAGGAGCCAGCAGCAAGAAGAATAGGAGAAAAGAAGATCTGGGGCATTAACCAGCAGCTAGAACAGTAGGTGAAAAGAAGACCAGGGGTAGCAATCAGCTGCATGGAAGATCGGGTAAACAGAGTACCTGGGGGCGGTAACCAGCAGCTAGACGAGTGTCTGAAAAGAGGACACAGAGCCAGTAACCAGCAGCTAGAAGGGCGGGTGAAAAGGGGAGCTGGAGCAGTAACCAGCAGCAAGAAGAGCTGGTGAGAAGAGGACCTGGGGCAGTATCCACCAGATATTAGAGCGGGTGAAAAGAGAACCTGGGACAGAAACCAGCGGATAGAAGAACGGGTGAAAAGAGGACCTGGGGCAGTAACCAGCGGATAGAAGAGCGGATGAAAAGAGGACCTGGGGCAGTAACCACCAGCTAGAAGAGTGGGTGGAAAGAGGACCTGGGGCAGTAACCAACAACTAGAAGGGTGGGTGAAAAGAGGTCCTCGGGCAGTACCCAGCAGCTAGAAGAGCGGGTGAAAAGGGTCCTGGGGTCAGTAACCAGCAGCAAGAAGAGTGGGTGAAAAGAGAACCTTGGGCAGGAACCAGCAGCTAGAAGAATAGGTGAAAACAAGATCTGGGGCATTAACCAGCAGCTAGAACAGTAGGAGAAAAGAAAACCAGGGGTAGCAACCAGCAGCATGGAAGATCGGGTGAACAGAGTACCTGGGGGCAGTAACCAGCAGCTAGACAAGTGTCTGAAAAGAGGACACAGAGCCAGTAACCAGTAGCTAGAAGAGCAGGTGAAAAGAGGACCTGGTGCAATAGCCATCAGCTAGAAGAGCGGGTGAAAAGAGGTCCTCGGGCAATTAGCAGCAGCCAAAAGAGCGGGTGAAAAGAGGACCTGGGGGCTTTAAACTGCAGATAGAAGAGCGGGTGAAAAGAGAACCAGGGGGCAGTAACAAGCAGCTAGACGATAGGGTGAAAAGAGAACCAGGGGCAATAACCACCAGCCAGAAGAGCGGGTGAAAAGAGGACCTCGGGCAGTAACCACCAGCGAGAAGAGCGGGTGAAAAGAGATCCTGGGGGCAGTAACCAGCAGCTAGAAGAGCGGGTGAAAAGAGAACCTTGGGCAGGAACCAGCAGCTAGAAGAATAGGTGAAAAGAAGATCTGGGGCATTAACCAGCAGCTAGAACAGTAGGAGAAAAGAAAACCAGGGGTAGCAACCAGCAGCATGGAAGATCGGGTGAACAGAGTACCTGGGGGCAGTAACCAGCAGCTAGACAAGTGTCTGAAAAGAGGACACAGAGCCAGTAACCCGTAGCTAGAAGAGTGGGTGAAAAGAGAACCTGGGGTCAGTAACCACCAGCTAGAAGACCGGGTGAAAAGAGGACCTGGGGCAGTAACCAGCAGCTAGAAGGGCCGGTGAAAAGAGGTCCTCGGGCAGTAACCAGCAGCTAGAAGAGCGGGTGAAAAGGGGAGCTGGGACAATAGCCATCAGCTAGAAGAGCGGGTGAAAAGAGAACCTGGGGTCAGTGACCAGCAGCAAGAAGAGCGGGTGAAAAGAGGTCCTCGGGCAATTAGCAGCAGCCTAAAGAGTGGGTGAAAAGGGGACCTGGGGCAGTAACAAGCAGCTAGAAGAGCTGGTGAAAAGACGACCTAGGGCAGTATCCACCAGATGTTAGAGCGGGTGAAAGGAGAAGCTGGGGGCAGAAACCAGCAGCAAGAAGAGCTGGTGAAAAGGTGAACTGAGGTAGTATCCACCAACTAGAAGAGCAGTGGAAAAGGGACCTGGGGCACTAACCAGCAGATAGGAGAGCGGGTGAAAAGAGGAACTTGGGCAGGAACCAGCAGCTAGAAGAATAGGTGAAAAGAGGATCTGGGGCATTAACCAGCAGCTAGAACAGTAGGAGAAAAGAAAACCAGGGGTAGCAACCAGCATCATGGAAGATCGGGTGAACAGAGTACCTGGGGGCGGTAACCAGCAGCTAGACGAGTGTCTGAAAAGAGGACACAGAGCCAGTAACCAGCAGCTAGAAGGGCGGGTGAAAAGGGGAGCTCGAGCAGTAACAAGCAGCTAGAAGAGCTGGTGAAAAGAGGACCTGGAGGCAGTAACCAGCGGATAGAAGAACGGGTGAAAAGAGCACCTGGGGCAGAAACCAGCAGATAGCAGAGTGGGTGAAAAGAGTACTTGGGGTAGTAACCAGCAGCTGGAAGAGGGGTGGAAAGAGGTCCTGGGGAGTAACCACCAGCTAGATGAGCGGATGAAAAGAGGACATGGGGGAAGAAACCAACAGATGTTAGAGCGGGCGAAAAGTGGACCTGAGGCATTAATCATCAGATAGAAGAGCAGGGGAAAAGAAAATCTGGAGGCAGTAACCATCTAATAGAAGAGTGGGTCAAAAGAGGATCTGAGACACTAACACGCTGCTAGAAGAGTAGATGAAAAGAGGAGCCGTGGCAGTAACCATCAGCGATAAGAGCAGGTGAAAATAGGACCTGGGGCAGTAACCAGCAGCTAGAAGAGCGGGTGAAAAGAGGAACTTGGGCAGGAACCAGCAGCTAGAAGAATAGGTGAAAAGAGGATCTGCGGCATTAACCAGCAGCTAGAACAGTAGGAGAAAAGAAGACCAGGGGTAGCAGCCAGCAGCATGGAAGATCGGATGAACAGAGTACCTGGGGGCGGTAGCCAGCAGCTAGACGAGTGTCTGAAATGAGGACACAGAGGCAGTAACCAGTAGCTAGAAGAGTGGGTGAAAAGAGGACCTGGGGCAATAGCCATCAGCGAGAAGAGCGGGTGAAAAGAGAACCTGGGGTCAGTAACCAGCAGCAAGAAGAGCAGGTGAAAAGAGGTCCTCGGGCAATTAGCAGCAGCCAAAAGAGCGGGTGAAAAGAGGACCTGGGGCAGTATCCACCAGATAGTAGAGCGGGTGAAAAGAGAACCTGGGCGCAGAAACCAGCAGCAAGAAGAGCTGGTGATAAGAGGACCTGGGGCAGTAACCAGCAGCTAGAAGGGCAGATGAAAAGAGGTCCTCGGGCAGTAACCAGCAGCTAGAAGAGCGGGTGAAAAGGGGAGCTGGGGCAATAACCACCAGCTGGAATAGCGGGTGTAAAGAGGTCCTCGGGCAGTAAAATGGAGCGAGAAGAGCGGGTGAAAAGAGGTCCTCGGGCAATTACCAGCAGCCAAAAGTGCGGGTGAAAAGAGGACCTGGGGGCAGTAACCAGCAGCTAGAACAGCAGTTGAAAAGAGTTCCTGGGTCGGTAACCATCAGCTAGATGAACGTGTGAAACAGGACCTGGAGGCAGAAACTTGAAGCAAGAAGAGCTGGTTAAAAGAGAACCTGGGGCAGTACCCACCAGAAGTTAGAGCGGGCGAAAGGAGGACGTGTGGCATTAACCATCAGCTAGAAGATTGCGTGAAAGGAGGACGTGGGGCGGTATCCACCAGCTAGAAGAGCAGGTGAAAAAGGGACCTGGGGCAGTAACCAGCAGCTAGAAGCGCGGGTGAAAAGAGGTCCTCGGGCAGTAACCAGCAGCTAGAAGTGTGGGTGAAAAGAGAACCTGAGGGCAGTAACAAGCAGCAAGAAGAGCAGGTGAAAAGAGGTCCTCGGGCAATTAGCAGCAGCCAAAAGAGCGGGTGAAAAGAGGACCTGGGGGCAGTAACCAGCAGAGAGAAGAGCGGGTGAAAAGAGAACAAGGGGGCAGTAACCAGTAGCTAAAAGAGCGGGTGAAAAGAGAACATTGGGCAGGAACCAGCAGCTAGAAGAATAGGTGAAAAGAAGATCTGGGGCATTAACCAGCAGCTAGAACAGTACGAGAAAAGAAAACCAGGGGTAGCAACCAGCAGCATGGAAGATCGGGTGAACAGAGTACCTGGGGCAATAACCAGCAGCTAGACGAGTGTCTAAAAAGAGGACACAGAGCCAGTAACCAGTTGCTAGAAGAGCTGGTGAAAAGAGGACTTGGGGCAGTAAAAAGCAACTAGAAGGGCGGGTGAAAAGAGGTTCTCGGCAGTAACCAACAGCAAGAAGAATAGGAGAACAGAAGATCTGGGGCATTAACCAGCAGCTAGAGCAGTAGGAGAAAAGAAAACCAGGGGTAGCAACCAGCAGCATAGAAGATAGGGTAAACAGAGTACCTGGGGGCGGTAACCAGCAGCTAGACGAGTGTCTGAAAGGAGGACACAGAGCCAGTAACCAGCAGCTAAAAGGGAGGGTGAAAAGGGGAGCTGGAGCAGTAACAAGCAACTAGAAGAGCTGGTGAGAAGAGGACCTGGGGCAGTATCCACCAGATATTAGAGCGGGTGAAAAGAGAACCTGGGGCAGAAACCAGCGGATAGAAGAACAGGTGAAAAGAGGACCTGGGGCAGTAACCAGCGGATAGAAGAGCGGGTGAAAAAAGGACCTGGGGCAGTAACCACCAGCTAGAAGAGCGGGTGAAAAGAGGACCTGGGGCAGTAACCAGCAACTAGAAGGGTGGGTGAAAAGAGGTCCTCGGGCAGTAACCAGCAGCTGGAAGAGCGGGTGAAAAGGGGATCTGGGGCAATAGCCATCAGCTAGAAGAGCGGGTGAAAAGAGAACCTGGGGTCAGTAACCAGCAGCAAGAAGAGCGGGTGAAAAGAGGTCCTCGGGCAATTAGCAGCAGCCAAAAGAGCGGGTGAAAAGAGGACCTGGGGGCAGTAACCAGCCGATAGAAGAGCGGGTGAGAAGAGGACCTGGGGCAGTAACAAGCAGCTAGAAGAGCTGGTGAAAAGACGACCTGGGGCAGTATCCACCAGATGTTAGAGTGGGTGAAAGGAGAAGCTGGGGGCAGAAACCAGCAGCAAGAAGAGCTGGTGAAAAGATGAGCTGGGGCAGTAACCAGCAGCTAGTAGAGCGGGTGAAAAGTGGTCCTGGGGCATTAACCGGCGGCTAGAAGATTGAGTGAAAGGAGGACCTGGGGTAGTATCCACCAAATAGAAAAGCAGGTGGAAAAGGGACCAGGGGCACTAACCAGCAGATAGAAGAGCAGGTGAAAAGAGGACCTTGGGCAGGAGCCAGCAGCAAGAAGAATAGGAGAAAAGAAGATCTGGGGCATTAACCAGCAGCTAGAACAGTAGGTGAAAAGAAGACCAGGGGTAGCAATCAGCTGCATGGAAGATCGGGTAAACAGAGTACCTGGGGGCGGTAACCAGCAGCTAGACGAGTGTCTGAAAAGAGGACACAGAGCCAGTAACCAGCAGCTAGAAGGGCGGGTGAAAAGGGGAGCTGGAGCAGTAACCAGCAGCAAGAAGAGCTGGTGAGAAGAGGACCTGGGGCAGTATCCACCAGATATTAGAGCGGGTGAAAAGAGAACCTGGGGCAGAAACCAGCGGATAGAAGAACGGGTGAAAAGAGGACCTGGGGCAGTAACCAGCGGATAGAAGAGCGGATGAAAAGAGGACCTGGGGCAGTAACCACCAGCTAGAAGAGTGGGTGGAAAGAGGACCTGGGGCAGTAACCAACAACTAGAAGGGTGGGTGAAAAGAGGTCCTCGGGCAGTACCCAGCAGCTAGAAGAGCGGGTGAAAAGGGTCCTGGGGTCAGTAACCAGCAGCAAGAAGAGTGGGTGAAAAGAGAACCTTGGGCAGGAACCAGCAGCTAGAAGAATAGGTGAAAACAAGATCTGGGGCATTAACCAGCAGCTAGAACAGTAGGAGAAAAGAAAACCAGGGGTAGCAACCAGCAGCATGGAAGATCGGGTGAACAGAGTACCTGGGGGCAGTAACCAGCAGCTAGACAAGTGTCTGAAAAGAGGACACAGAGCCAGTAACCAGTAGCTAGAAGAGCAGGTGAAAAGAGGACCTGGTGCAATAGCCATCAGCTAGAAGAGCGGGTGAAAAGAGGTCCTCGGGCAATTAGCAGCAGCCAAAAGAGCGGGTGAAAAGAGGACCTGGGGGCTTTAAACTGCAGATAGAAGAGCGGGTGAAAAGAGAACCAGGGGGCAGTAACAAGCAGCTAGACGATAGGGTGAAAAGAGAACCAGGGGCAATAACCACCAGCCAGAAGAGCGGGTGAAAAGAGGACCTCGGGCAGTAACCACCAGCGAGAAGAGCGGGTGAAAAGAGATCCTGGGGGCAGTAACCAGCAGCTAGAAGAGCGGGTGAAAAGAGAACCTTGGGCAGGAACCAGCAGCTAGAAGAATAGGTGAAAAGAAGATCTGGGGCATTAACCAGCAGCTAGAACAGTAGGAGAAAAGAAAACCAGGGGTAGCAACCAGCAGCATGGAAGATCGGGTGAACAGAGTACCTGGGGGCAGTAACCAGCAGCTAGACAAGTGTCTGAAAAGAGGACACAGAGCCAGTAACCCGTAGCTAGAAGAGTGGGTGAAAAGAGAACCTGGGGTCAGTAACCACCAGCTAGAAGACCGGGTGAAAAGAGGACCTGGGGCAGTAACCAGCAGCTAGAAGGGCCGGTGAAAAGAGGTCCTCGGGCAGTAACCAGCAGCTAGAAGAGCGGGTGAAAAGGGGAGCTGGGACAATAGCCATCAGCTAGAAGAGCGGGTGAAAAGAGAACCTGGGGTCAGTGACCAGCAGCAAGAAGAGCGGGTGAAAAGAGGTCCTCGGGCAATTAGCAGCAGCCTAAAGAGTGGGTGAAAAGGGGACCTGGGGCAGTAACAAGCAGCTAGAAGAGCTGGTGAAAAGACGACCTAGGGCAGTATCCACCAGATGTTAGAGCGGGTGAAAGGAGAAGCTGGGGGCAGAAACCAGCAGCAAGAAGAGCTGGTGAAAAGGTGAACTGAGGTAGTATCCACCAACTAGAAGAGCAGTGGAAAAGGGACCTGGGGCACTAACCAGCAGATAGGAGAGCGGGTGAAAAGAGGAACTTGGGCAGGAACCAGCAGCTAGAAGAATAGGTGAAAAGAGGATCTGAGGTATTAACCAGCAGCTAGAACAGTAGGAGAAAAGAAAACCAGGGGTAGCAACCAGCATCATGGAAGATCGGGTGAACAGAGTACCTGGGGGCCGTAACCAGCAGCTAGACGAGTGTCTGAAAAGAGGACACAGAGCCAGTAACCAGCAGCTAGAAGGGCGGGTGAAAAGGGGAGCTCGAGCAGTAACAAGCAGCTAGAAGAGCTGGTGAAAAGAGGACCTGGAGGCAGTAACCAGCGGATAGAAGAACGGGTGAAAAGAGCACCTGGGGCAGAAACCAGCAGATAGCAGAGTGGGTGAAAAGAGTACTTGGGGTAGTAACCAGCAGCTGGAAGAGGGGTGGAAAGAGGTCCTGGGGAGTAACCACCAGCTAGATGAGCGGATGAAAAGAGGACATGGGGGAAGAAACCAACAGATGTTAGAGCGGGCGAAAAGTGGACCTGAGGCATTAATCATCAGATAGAAGAGCAGGGGAAAAGAAAATCTGGAGGCAGTAACCATCTAATAGAAGAGTGGGTCAAAAGAGGATCTGAGACACTAACACGCTGCTAGAAGAGTAGATGAAAAGAGGAGCCGTGGCAGTAACCATCAGCGATAAGAGCAGGTGAAAATAGGACCTGGGGCATTAGCCAGCAGCTAGAAGATTGGGTGAAAGGAGGACCTGGGGTAGTATCACCAGCTAGAAGAGCAGGTACAAAAGGGACCAGGGGGCAGTAACCAGCAGCTAGAAGAGCGGGTGAAAAGAGGAACTTGGGCAGGAACCAGCAGCTAGAAGAATAGGTGAAAAGAGGATCTGGGGCATTAACCAGCAGCTAGAACAGTAGGAGAAAAGAAGACCAGGGGTAGCAGCCAGCAGCATGGAAGATCGGATGAACAGAGTACCTGGGGGCGGTAGCCAGCAGCTAGACGAGTGTCTGAAATGAGGACACAGAGGCAGTAACCAGTAGCTAGAAGAGTGGGTGAAAAGAGGACCTGGGGCAATAGCCATCAGCGAGAAGAGCGGGTGAAAAGAGAACCTGGGGTCAGTAACCAGCAGCAAGAAGAGCAGGTGAAAAGAGGTCCTCGGGCAATTAGCAGCAGCCAAAAGAGCGGGTGAAAAGAGGACCTGGGGCAGTATCCACCAGATAGTAGAGCGGGTGAAAAGAGAACCTGGGCGCAGAAACCAGCAGCAAGAAGAGCTGGTGATAAGAGGACCTGGGGCAGTAACCAGCAGCTAGAAGGGCAGATGAAAAGAGGTCCTCGGGCAGTAACCAGCAGCTAGAAGAGCGGGTGAAAAGGGGAGCTGGGGCAATAACCACCAGCTGGAATAGCGGGTGTAAAGAGGTCCTCGGGCAGTAAAATGGAGCGAGAAGAGCGGGTGAAAAGAGGTCCTCGGGCAATTACCAGCAGCCAAAAGTGCGGGTGAAAAGAGGACCTGGGGGCAGTAACCAGCAGCTAGAACAGCAGTTGAAAAGAGTTCCTGGGTCGGTAACCATCAGCTAGATGAACGTGTGAAAACAGGACCTGGAGGCAGAAACTTGAAGCAAGAAGAGCTGGTTAAAAGAGAACCTGGGGCAGTACCCACCAGAAGTTAGAGCGGGCGAAAGGAGGACGTGTGGCATTAACCATCAGCTAGAAGATTGCGTGAAAGGAGGACGTGGGGCGGTATCCACCAGCTAGAAGAGCAGGTGAAAAAGGGACCTGGGGCAGTAACCAGCAGCTAGAAGCGCGGGTGAAAAGAGGTCCTCGGGCAGTAACCAGCAGCTAGAAGTGTGGGTGAAAAGAGAACCTGAGGGCAGTAACAAGCAGCAAGAAGAGCAGGTGAAAAGAGGTCCTCGGGCAATTAGCAGCAGCCAAAAGAGCGGGTGAAAAGAGGACCTGGGGGCAGTAACCAGCAGAGAGAAGAGCGGGTGAAAAGAGAACAAGGGGGCAGTAACCAGTAGCTAAAAGAGCGGGTGAAAAGAGAACATTGGGCAGGAACCAGCAGCTAGAAGAATAGGTGAAAAGAAGATCTGGGGCATTAACCAGCAGCTAGAACAGTACGAGAAAAGAAAACCAGGGGTAGCAACCAGCAGCATGGAAGATCGGGTGAACAGAGTACCTGGGGCAATAACCAGCAGCTAGACGAGTGTCTAAAAAGAGGACACAGAGCCAGTAACCAGTTGCTAGAAGAGCGGGTGAAAAGAGGACTTGGGGCAGTAAAAAGCAACTAGAAGGGCGGGTGAAAAGAGGTTCTCGGGCAGTAACCAGCAGCAAGAAGAATAGGAGAAAAGAAGATCTGGGGCATTAACCAGCAGCTAGAACAGTAGGAGAAAAGAAAACCAGGGGTAGCAACCATCAGCATAGAAGATAGGGTAAACAGAGTACCTGGGGGCGGTAACCAGCAGCTAGACGAGTGTCTGAAAGGAGGACACAGAGCCAGTAACCAGCAGCTAAAAGGGAGGGTGAAAAGGGGAGCTGGAGCAGTAACAAGCAGCTAGAAGAGCTGGTGAGAAGAGGACCTGGGGCAGTATCCACCAGATATTAGAGCGGGTGAAAAGAGAACCTGGGGCAGAAACCAGCGGATAGAAGAACAGGTGAAAAGAGGACCTGGGGCAGTAACCAGCGGATAGAAGAGCGGGTGAAAAAAGGACCTGGGGCAGTAACCACCAGCTAGAAGAGCGGGTGAAAAGAGGACCTGGGGCAGTAACCAGCAACTAGAAGGGTGGGTGAAAAGAGGTCCTCGGGCAGTAACCAGCAGCTGGAAGAGCGGGTGAAAAGGGGATCTGGGGCAATATCCATCAGCTAGAAGAGCGGGTGAAAAGAGAACCTGGGGTCAGTAACCAGCAGCAAGAAGAGCGGGTGAAAAGAGGTCCTCGGGCAATTAGCAGCAGCCAAAAGAGCGGGTGAAAAGAGGACCTGGGGGCAGTAACCAGCCGATAGAAGAGCGGGTGAGAAGAGGACCTGGGGCAGTAACAAGCAGCTAGAAGAGCTGGTGAAAAGACGACCTGGGGCAGTATCCACCAGATGTTAGAGTGGGTGAAAGGAGAAGCTGGGGGCAGAAACCAGCAGCAAGAAGAGCTGGTGAAAAGATGAGCTGGGGCAGTAACCAGCAGCTAGTAGAGCGGGTGAAAAGTGGTCCTGGGGCATTAACCGGCGGCTAGAAGATTGAGTGAAAGGAGGACCTGGGGTAGTATCCACCAAATAGAAAAGCAGGTGGAAAAGGGACCAGGGGCACTAACCAGCAGATAGAAGAGCAGGTGAAAAGAGGACCTTGGGCAGGAGCCAGCAGCAAGAAGAATAGGAGAAAAGAAGTTCTGGGGCATTAACCAGCAGCTAGAACAGTAGGTGAAAAGAAGACCAGGGGTAGCAATCAGCTGCATGGAAGATCGGGTAAACAGAGTACCTGGGGGCGGTAACCAGCAGCTAGACGAGTGTCTGAAAAGAGGACACAGAGCCAGTAACCAGCAGCTAGAAGGGCGGGTGAAAAGGGGAGCTGGAGCAGTAACCAGCAGCAAGAAGAGCTGGTGAGAAGAGGACCTGGGGCAGTATCCACCAGATATTAGAGCGGGTGAAAAGAGAACCTGGGGCAGAAACCAGCGGATAGAAGAACGGGTGAAAAGAGGACCTGGGGCAGTAACCAGCGGATAGAAGAGCGGATGAAAAGAGGACCTGGGGCAGTAACCACCAGCTAGAAGAGTGGGTGGAAAGAGGACCTGGGGCAGTAACCAACAACTAGAAGGGTGGGTGAAAAGAGGTCCTCGGGCAGTACCCAGCAGCTAGAAGAGCGGGTGAAAAGGGTCCTGGGGTCAGTAACCAGCAGCAAGAAGAGTGGGTGAAAAGAGAACCTTGGGCAGGAACCAGCAGCTAGAAGAATAGGTGAAAACAAGATCTGGGGCATTAACCAGCAGCTAGAACAGTAGGAGAAAAGAAAACCAGGGGTAGCAACCAGCAGCATGGAAGATCGGGTGAACAGAGTACCTGGGGGCAGTAACCAGCAGCTAGACAAGTGTCTGAAAAGAGGACACAGAGCCAGTAACCAGTAGCTAGAAGAGCAGGTGAAAAGAGGACCTGGTGCAATAGCCATCAGCTAGAAGAGCGGGTGAAAAGAGGTCCTCGGGCAATTAGCAGCAGCCAAAAGAGCGGGTGAAAAGAGGACCTGGGGGCTTTAAACTGCAGATAGAAGAGCGGGTGAAAAGAGAACCAGGGGGCAGTAACAAGCAGCTAGACGATAGGGTGAAAAGAGAACCAGGGGCAATAACCACCAGCCAGAAGAGCGGGTGAAAAGAGGACCTCGGGCAGTAACCACCAGCGAGAAGAGCGGGTGAAAAGAGATCCTGGGGGCAGTAACCAGCAGCTAGAAGAGCGGGTGAAAAGAGAACCTTGGGCAGGAACCAGCAGCTAGAAGAATAGGTGAAAAGAAGATCTGGGGCATTAACCAGCAGCTAGAACAGTAGGAGAAAAGAAAACCAGGGGTAGCAACCAGCAGCATGGAAGATCGGGTGAACAGAGTACCTGGGGGCAGTAACCAGCAGCTAGACAAGTGTCTGAAAAGAGGACACAGAGCCAGTAACCCGTAGCTAGAAGAGTGGGTGAAAAGAGAACCTGGGGTCAGTAACCACCAGCTAGAAGACCGGGTGAAAAGAGGACCTGGGGCAGTAACCAGCAGCTAGAAGGGCCGGTGAAAAGAGGTCCTCGGGCAGTAACCAGCAGCTAGAAGAGCGGGTGAAAAGGGGAGCTGGGACAATAGCCATCAGCTAGAAGAGCGGGTGAAAAGAGAACCTGGGGTCAGTGACCAGCAGCAAGAAGAGCGGGTGAAAAGAGGTCCTCGGGCAATTAGCAGCAGCCTAAAGAGTGGGTGAAAAGGGGACCTGGGGCAGTAACAAGCAGCTAGAAGAGCTGGTGAAAAGACGACCTAGGGCAGTATCCACCAGATGTTAGAGCGGGTGAAAGGAGAAGCTGGGGGCAGAAACCAGCAGCAAGAAGAGCTGGTGAAAAGGTGAACTGAGGTAGTATCCACCAACTAGAAGAGCAGTGGAAAAGGGACCTGGGGCACTAACCAGCAGATAGGAGAGCGGGTGAAAAGAGGAACTTGGGCAGGAACCAGCAGCTAGAAGAATAGGTGAAAAGAGGATCTGAGGCATTAACCAGCAGCTAGAACAGTAGGAGAAAAGAAAACCAGGGGTAGCAACCAGCATCATGGAAGATCGGGTGAACAGAGTACCTGGGGGCCGTAACCAGCAGCTAGACGAGTGTCTGAAAAGAGGACACAGAGCCAGTAACCAGCAGCTAGAAGGGCGGGTGAAAAGGGGAGCTCGAGCAGTAACAAGCAGCTAGAAGAGCTGGTGAAAAGAGGACCTGGAGGCAGTAACCAGCGGATAGAAGAACGGGTGAAAAGAGCACCTGGGGCAGAAACCAGCAGATAGCAGAGTGGGTGAAAAGAGTACTTGGGGTAGTAACCAGCAGCTGGAAGAGGGGTGGAAAGAGGTCCTGGGGAGTAACCACCAGCTAGATGAGCGGATGAAAAGAGGACATGGGGGAAGAAACCAACAGATGTTAGAGCGGGCGAAAAGTGGACCTGAGGCATTAATCATCAGATAGAAGAGCAGGGGAAAAGAAAATCTGGAGGCAGTAACCATCTAATAGAAGAGTGGGTCAAAAGAGGATCTGAGACACTAACACGCTGCTAGAAGAGTAGATGAAAAGAGGAGCCGTGGCAGTAACCATCAGCGATAAGAGCAGGTGAAAATAGGACCTGGGGCATTAGCCAGCAGCTAGAAGATTGGGTGAAAGGAGGACCTGGGGTAGTATCACCAGCTAGAAGAGCAGGTACAAAAGGGACCAGGGGGCAGTAACCAGCAGCTAGAAGAGCGGGTGAAAAGAGGAACTTGGGCAGGAACCAGCAGCTAGAAGAATAGGTGAAAAGAGGATCTGGGGCATTAACCAGCAGCTAGAACAGTAGGAGAAAAGAAGACCAGGGGTAGCAGCCAGCAGCATGGAAGATCGGATGAACAGAGTACCTGGGGGCGGTAGCCAGCAGCTAGACGAGTGTCTGAAATGAGGACACAGAGGCAGTAACCAGTAGCTAGAAGAGTGGGTGAAAAGAGGACCTGGGGCAATAGCCATCAGCGAGAAGAGCGGGTGAAAAGAGAACCTGGGGTCAGTAACCAGCAGCAAGAAGAGCAGGTGAAAAGAGGTCCTCGGGCAATTAGCAGCAGCCAAAAGAGCGGGTGAAAAGAGGACCTGGGGCAGTATCCACCAGATAGTAGAGCGGGTGAAAAGAGAACCTGGGCGCAGAAACCAGCAGCAAGAAGAGCTGGTGATAAGAGGACCTGGGGCAGTAACCAGCAGCTAGAAGGGCAGATGAAAAGAGGTCCTCGGGCAGTAACCAGCAGCTAGAAGAGCGGGTGAAAAGGGGAGCTGGGGCAATAACCACCAGCTGGAATAGCGGGTGAAAAGAGGTCCTCGGGCAGTAAAATGGAGCGAGAAGAGCGGGTGAAAAGAGGTCCTCGGGCAATTACCAGCAGCCAAAAGTGCGGGTGAAAAGAGGACCTGGGGGCAGTAACCAGCAGCTAGAACAGCAGTTGAAAAGAGTTCCTGGGTCGGTAACCATCAGCTAGATGAACGTGTGAAAACAGGACCTGGAGGCAGAAACTTGAAGCAAGAAGAGCTGGTTAAAAGAGAACCTGGGGCAGTACCCACCAGAAGTTAGAGCGGGCGAAAGGAGGACGTGTGGCATTAACCATCAGCTAGAAGATTGCGTGAAAGGAGGACGTGGGGCGGTATCCACCAGCTAGAAGAGCAGGTGAAAAAGGGACCTGGGGCAGTAACCAGCAGCTAGAAGCGCGGGTGAAAAGAGGTCCTCGGGCAGTAACCAGCAGCTAGAAGTGTGGGTGAAAAGAGAACCTGAGGGCAGTAACAAGCAGCAAGAAGAGCAGGTGAAAAGAGGTCCTCGGGCAATTAGCAGCAGCCAAAAGAGCGGGTGAAAAGAGGACCTGGGGGCAGTAACCAGCAGAGAGAAGAGCGGGTGAAAAGAGAACAAGGGGGCAGTAACCAGTAGCTAAAAGAGCGGGTGAAAAGAGAACATTGGGCAGGAACCAGCAGCTAGAAGAATAGGTGAAAAGAAGATCTGGGGCATTAACCAGCAGCTAGAACAGTACGAGAAAAGAAAACCAGGGGTAGCAACCAGCAGCATGGAAGATCGGGTGAACAGAGTACCTGGGGCAATAACCAGCAGCTAGACGAGTGTCTAAAAAGAGGACACAGAGCCAGTAACCAGTTGCTAGAAGAGCGGGTGAAAAGAGGACTTGGGGCAGTAAAAAGCAACTAGAAGGGCGGGTGAAAAGAGGTTCTCGGGCAGTAACCAACAGCAAGAAGAATAGGAGAAAAGAAGATCTGGGGCATTAACCAGCAGCTAGAACAGTAGGAGAAAAGAAAACCAGGGGTAGCAACCATCAGCATAGAAGATAGGGTAAACAGAGTACCTGGGGGCGGTAACCAGCAGCTAGACGAGTGTCTGAAAGGAGGACACAGAGCCAGTAACCAGCAGCTAAAAGGGAGGGTGAAAAGGGGAGCTGGAGCAGTAACAAGCAGCTAGAAGAGCTGGTGAGAAGAGGACCTGGGGCAGTATCCACCAGATATTAGAGCGGGTGAAAAGAGAACCTGGGGCAGAAACCAGCGGATAGAAGAACAGGTGAAAAGAGGACCTGGGGCAGTAACCAGCGGATAGAAGAGCGGGTGAAAAAAGGACCTGGGGCAGTAACCACCAGCTAGAAGAGCGGGTGAAAAGAGGACCTGGGGCAGTAACCAGCAACTAGAAGGGTGGGTGAAAAGAGGTCCTCGGGCAGTAACCAGCAGCTGGAAGAGCGGGTGAAAAGGGGATCTGGGGCAATAGCCATCAGCTAGAAGAGCGGGTGAAAAGAGAACCTGGGGTCAGTAACCAGCAGCAAGAAGAGCGGGTGAAAAGAGGTCCTCGGGCAATTAGCAGCAGCCAAAAGAGCGGGTGAAAAGAGGACCTGGGGGCAGTAACCAGCCGATAGAAGAGCGGGTGAGAAGAGGACCTGGGGCAGTAACAAGCAGCTAGAAGAGCTGGTGAAAAGACGACCTGGGGCAGTATCCACCAGATGTTAGAGTGGGTGAAAGGAGAAGCTGGGGGCAGAAACCAGCAGCAAGAAGAGCTGGTGAAAAGATGAGCTGGGGCAGTAACCAGCAGCTAGTAGAACGGGTGAAAAGTGGTCCTGGGGCATTAACCGGCGGCTAGAAGATTGAGTGAAAGGAGGACCTGGGGTAGTATCCACCAAATAGAAAAGCAGGTGGAAAAGGGACCAGGGGCACTAACCAGCAGATAGAAGAGCAGGTGAAAAGAGGACCTTGGGCAGGAGCCAGCAGCAAGAAGAATAGGAGAAAAGAAGATCTGGGGCATTAACCAGCAGCTAGAACAGTAGGTGAAAAGAAGACCAGGGGTAGCAATCAGCTGCATGGAAGATCGGGTAAACAGAGTACCTGGGGGCGGTAACCAGCAGCTAGACGAGTGTCTGAAAAGAGGACACAGAGCCAGTAACCAGCAGCTAGAAGGGCGGGTGAAAAGGGGAGCTGGAGCAGTAACCAGCAGCAAGAAGAGCTGGTGAGAAGAGGACCTGGGGCAGTATCCACCAGATATTAGAGCGGGTGAAAAGAGAACCTGGGGCAGAAACCAGCGGATAGAAGAACGGGTGAAAAGAGGACCTGGGGCAGTAACCAGCGGATAGAAGAGCGGATGAAAAGAGGACCTGGGGCAGTAACCACCAGCTAGAAGAGTGGGTGGAAAGAGGACCTGGGGCAGTAACCAACAACTAGAAGGGTGGGTGAAAAGAGGTCCTCGGGCAGTACCCAGCAGCTAGAAGAGCGGGTGAAAAGGGTCCTGGGGTCAGTAACCAGCAGCAAGAAGAGTGGGTGAAAAGAGAACCTTGGGCAGGAACCAGCAGCTAGAAGAATAGGTGAAAACAAGATCTGGGGCATTAACCAGCAGCTAGAACAGTAGGAGAATAGAAAACCAGGGGTAGCAACCAGTAGCATGGAAGATCGGGTGAACAGAGTACCTGGGGGCAGTAACCAGCAGCTAGACAAGTGTCTGAAAAGAGGACACAGAGCCAGTAACCCGTAGCTAGAAGAGTGGGTGAAAAGAGAACCTGGGGTCAGTAACCACCAGCTAGAAGACCGGGTGAAAAGAGGACCTGGGGCAGTAACCAGCAGCTAGAAGGGCCGGTGAAAAGAGGTCCTCGGGCAGTAACCAGCAGCTAGAAGAGCGGGTGAAAAGGGGAGCTGGGACAATAGCCATCAGCTAGAAGAGCGGGTGAAAAGAGAACCTGGGGTCAGTGACCAGCAGCAAGAAGAGCGGGTGAAAAGAGGTCCTCGGGCAATTAGCAGCAGCCTAAAGAGTGGGTGAAAAGGGGACCTGGGGCAGTAACAAGCAGCTAGAAGAGCTGGTGAAAAGACGACCTAGGGCAGTATCCACCAGATGTTAGAGCGGGTGAAAGGAGAAGCTGGGGGCAGAAACCAGCAGCAAGAAGAGCTGGTGAAAAGGTGAACTGAGGTAGTATCCACCAACTAGAAGAGCAGTGGAAAAGGGACCTGGGGCACTAACCAGCAGATAGGAGAGCGGGTGAAAAGAGGAACTTGGGCAGGAACCAGCAGCTAGAAGAATAGGTGAAAAGAGGATCTGGGGCATTAACCAGCAGCTAGAACAGTAGGAGAAAAGAAAACCAGGGGTAGCAACCAGCATCATGGAAGATCGGGTGAACAGAGTACCTGGGGGCCGTAACCAGCAGCTAGACGAGTGTCTGAAAAGAGGACACAGAGCCAGTAACCAGCAGCTAGAAGGGCGGGTGAAAAGGGGAGCTCGAGCAGTAACAAGCAGCTAGAAGAGCTGGTGAAAAGAGGACCTGGAGGCAGTAACCAGCGGATAGAAGAACGGGTGAAAAGAGCACCTGGGGCAGAAACCAGCAGATAGCAGAGTGGGTGAAAAGAGTACTTGGGGTAGTAACCAGCAGCTGGAAGAGGGGTGGAAAGAGGTCCTGGGGAGTAACCACCAGCTAGATGAGCGGATGAAAAGAGGACATGGGGGAAGAAACCAACAGATGTTAGAGCGGGCGAAAAGTGGACCTGAGGCATTAATCATCAGATAGAAGAGCAGGGGAAAAGAAAATCTGGAGGCAGTAACCATCTAATAGAAGAGTGGGTCAAAAGAGGATCTGAGACACTAACACGCTGCTAGAAGAGTAGATGAAAAGAGGAGCCGTGGCAGTAACCATCAGCGATAAGAGCAGGTGAAAATAGGACCTGGGGCATTAGCCAGCAGCTAGAAGATTGGGTGAAAGGAGGACCTGGGGTAGTATCACCAGCTAGAAGAGCAGGTACAAAAGGGACCAGGGGGCAGTAACCAGCAGCTAGAAGAGCGGGTGAAAAGAGGAACTTGGGCAGGAACCAGCAGCTAGAAGAATAGGTGAAAAGAGGATCTGGGGCATTAACCAGCAGCTAGAACAGTAGGAGAAAAGAAGACCAGGGGTAGCAGCCAGCAGCATGGAAGATCGGATGAACAGAGTACCTGGGGGCGGTAGCCAGCAGCTAGACGAGTGTCTGAAATGAGGACACAGAGGCAGTAACCAGTAGCTAGAAGAGTGGGTGAAAAGAGGACCTGGGGCAATAGCCATCAGCGAGAAGAGCGGGTGAAAAGAGAACCTGGGGTCAGTAACCAGCAGCAAGAAGAGCAGGTGAAAAGAGGTCCTCGGGCAATTAGCAGCAGCCAAAAGAGCGGGTGAAAAGAGGACCTGGGGCAGTATCCACCAGATAGTAGAGCGGGTGAAAAGAGAACCTGGGCGCAGAAACCAGCAGCAAGAAGAGCTGGTGATAAGAGGACCTGGGGCAGTAACCAGCAGCTAGAAGGGCAGATGAAAAGAGGTCCTCGGGCAGTAACCAGCAGCTAGAAGAGCGGGTGAAAAGGGGAGCTGGGGCAATAACCACCAGCTGGAATAGCGGGTGAAAAGAGGTCCTCGGGCAGTAAAATGGAGCGAGAAGAGCGGGTGAAAAGAGGTCCTCGGGCAATTACCAGCAGCCAAAAGTGCGGGTGAAAAGAGGACCTGGGGGCAGTAACCAGCAGCTAGAACAGCAGTTGAAAAGAGTTCCTGGGTCGGTAACCATCAGCTAGATGAACGTGTGAAAACAGGACCTGGAGGCAGAAACTTGAAGCAAGAAGAGCTGGTTAAAAGAGAACCTGGGGCAGTACCCACCAGAAGTTAGAGCGGGCGAAAGGAGGACGTGTGGCATTAACCATCAGCTAGAAGATTGCGTGAAAGGAGGACGTGGGGCGGTATCCACCAGCTAGAAGAGCAGGTGAAAAAGGGACCTGGGGCAGTAACCAGCAGCTAGAAGCGCGGGTGAAAAGAGGTCCTCGGGCAGTAACCAGCAGCTAGAAGTGTGGGTGAAAAGAGAACCTGAGGGCAGTAACAAGCAGCAAGAAGAGCAGGTGAAAAGAGGTCCTCGGGCAATTAGCAGCAGCCAAAAGAGCGGGTGAAAAGAGGACCTGGGGGCAGTAACCAGCAGAGAGAAGAGCGGGTGAAAAGAGAACAAGGGGGCAGTAACCAGTAGCTAAAAGAGCGGGTGAAAAGAGAACATTGGGCAGGAACCAGCAGCTAGAAGAATAGGTGAAAAGAAGATCTGGGGCATTAACCAGCAGCTAGAACAGTAGGAGAAAAGAAGACCAGGGGTAGCAATCAGCTGCATGGAAGATCGGGTAAACAGAGTACCTGGGGGCGGTAACCAGCAGCTAGACGAAAAGTCTGAAAGGAGGACACAGAGCCAGTAACCAGCAGCTAAAAGGGTGGGTGAAAAGGGGAGCTGGAGCAGTAACAAGCAGCTAGAAGAGCTGGTGAGAAGAGAACCTGGGGTCAGTGACCAGCAGCAAGAAGAGCGGGTGAAAAGAGGTCTTCGGGCAATTAGCAGCAGCCTAAAGAGTGGGTGAAAAGGGGACCTGGGGCAGTAACAAGCAGCTAGAAGAGCTGGTGAAAAGACGACCTAGGGCAGTATCCACCAGATGTTAGAGCGGGTGAAAGGAGAAGCTGGGGGCAGAAACCAGCAGCAAGAAGAGCTGGTGAAAAGGTGAACTGAGGTAGTATCCACCAACTAGAAGAGCAGTGGAAAAGGGACCTGGGGCACTAACCAGCAGATAGGAGAGCGGGTGAAAAGAGGAACTTGGGCAGGAACCAGCAGCTAGAAGAATAGGTGAAAAGAGGATCTGGGGCATTAACCAGCAGCTAGAACAGTAGGAGAAAAGAAAACCAGGGGTAGCAACCAGCATCATGGAAGATCGGGTGAACAGAGTACCTGGGGGCCGTAACCAGCAGCTAGACGAGTGTCTGAAAAGAGGACACAGAGCCAGTAACCAGCAGCTAGAAGGGCGGGTGAAAAGGGGAGCTCGAGCAGTAACAAGCAGCTAGAAGAGCTGGTGAAAAGAGGACCTGGAGGCAGTAACCAGCGGATAGAAGAACGGGTGAAAAGAGCACCTGGGGCAGAAACCAGCAGATAGCAGAGTGGGTGAAAAGAGTACTTGGGGTAGTAACCAGCAGCTGGAAGAGGGGTGGAAAGAGGTCCTGGGGAGTAACCACCAGCTAGATGAGCGGATGAAAAGAGGACATGGGGGAAGAAACCAACAGATGTTAGAGCGGGCGAAAAGTGGACCTGAGGCATTAATCATCAGATAGAAGAGCAGGGGAAAAGAAAATCTGGAGGCAGTAACCATCTAATAGAAGAGTGGGTCAAAAGAGGATCTGAGACACTAACACGCTGCTAGAAGAGTAGATGAAAAGAGGAGCCGTGGCAGTAACCATCAGCGATAAGAGCAGGTGAAAATAGGACCTGGGGCATTAGCCAGCAGCTAGAAGATTGGGTGAAAGGAGGACCTGGGGTAGTATCACCAGCTAGAAGAGCAGGTACAAAAGGGACCAGGGGGCAGTAACCAGCAGCTAGAAGAGCGGGTGAAAAGAGGAACTTGGGCAGGAACCAGCAGCTAGAAGAATAGGTGAAAAGAGGATCTGGGGCATTAACCAGCAGCTAGAACAGTAGGAGAAAAGAAGACCAGGGGTAGCAGCCAGCAGCATGGAAGATCTGATGAACAGAGTACCTGGGGGCGGTAGCCAGCAGCTAGACGAGTGTCTGAAATGAGGACACAGAGGCAGTAACCAGTAGCTAGAAGAGTGGGTGAAAAGAGGACCTGGGGCAATAGCCATCAGCGAGAAGAGCGGGTGAAAAGAGAACCTGGGGTCAGTAACCAGCAGCAAGAAGAGCAGGTGAAAAGAGGTCCTCGGGCAATTAGCAGCAGCCAAAAGAGCGGGTGAAAAGAGGACCTGGGGCAGTTTCCACCAGATAGTAGAGCGGGTGAAAAGAGAACCTGGGCGCAGAAACCAGCAGCAAGAAGAGCTGGTGATAAGAGGACCTGGGGCAGTAACCAGCAGCTAGAAGGGCAGATGAAAAGAGGTCCTCGGGCAGTAACCAGCAGCTAGAAGAGCGGGTGAAAAGGGGAGCTGGGGCAATAACCACCAGCTGGAATAGCGGGTGAAAAGAGGTCCTCGGGCAGTAAAATGGAGCGAGAAGAGCGGGTGAAAAGAGGTCCTCGGGCAATTACCAGCAGCCAAAAGTGCGGGTGAAAAGAGGACCTGGGGGCAGTAACCAGCAGCTAGAACAGCAGTTGAAAAGAGTTCCTGGGTCGGTAACCATCAGCTAGATGAACGTGTGAAAACAGGACCTGGAGGCAGAAACTTGAAGCAAGAAGAGCTGGTTAAAAGAGAACCTGGGGCAGTACCCACCAGAAGTTAGAGCGGGCGAAAGGAGGACGTGTGGCATTAACCATCAGCTAGAAGATTGCGTGAAAGGAGGACGTGGGGCGGTATCCACCAGCTAGAAGAGCAGGTGAAAAAGGGACCTGGGGCAGTAACCAGCAGCTAGAAGCGCGGGTGAAAAGAGGTCCTCGGGCAGTAACCAGCAGCTAGAAGTGTGGGTGAAAAGAGAACCTGAGGGCAGTAACAAGCAGCAAGAAGAGCAGGTGAAAAGAGGTCCTCGGGCAATTAGCAGCAGCCAAAAGAGCGGGTGAAAAGAGGACCTGGGGGCAGTAACCAGCAGAGAGAAGAGCGGGTGAAAAGAGAACAAGGGGGCAGTAACCAGTAGCTAAAAGAGCGGGTGAAAAGAGAACATTGGGCAGGAACCAGCAGCTAGAAGAATAGGTGAAAAGAAGATCTGGGGCATTAACCAGCAGCTAGAACAGTAGGAGAAAAGAAGACCAGGGGTAGCAATCAGCTGCATGGAAGATCGGGTAAACAGAGTACCTGGGGGCGGTAACCAGCAGCTAGACGAAAAGTCTGAAAGGAGGACACAGAGCCAGTAACCAGCAGCTAAAAGGGTGGGTGAAAAGGGGAGCTGGAGCAGTAACAAGCAGCTAGAAGAGCTGGTGAGAAGAGGACCTGGGGCAGTATCCACCAGATATTAGAGCGGGTGAAAAGAGAACCTGGGGCAGAAACCAGCGGATAGAAAAACAGGTGAAAAGAGGACCTGGGGCAGTAACCAGTGGATAGAAGAGCGGGTGAAAAAAGGACCTGGGGCAGTAACCACCAGCTAGAAGAGCGGGTGAAAAGAGGTCCTCGGGCAGTAACCAGCAGCTGGAAGAGCGGGTGAAAAGGGGATCTGGGGCAATAGCCATCAGCTAGAAGAGCGGGTGAAAAGAGAACCTGGGGTCAGTAACCAGCAGCAAGAAGAGCGGGTGAAAAGAGGTCCTCGGGCAATTAGCAGCAGCCAAAAGAGCGGGTGAAAAGAGGACCTGGGGGCAGTAACCAGCCGATAGAAGAGCGGGTGAGAAGAGGACCTGGGGCAGTAACAAGCAGCTAGAAGAGCTGGTGAAAAGACGACCTGGGGCAGTATCCACCAGATGTGAGAGTGGGTGAAAGGAGAAGCTGGGGGCAGAAACCAGCAGCAAGAAGAGCCGGTGAAAAGATGAGCTGGGGCAGTAACCAGCAGCTAGTAGAGCGGGTGAAAAGTGGTCCTGGGGCATTAACCAGCGGCTAGAAGATTGAGTGAAAAGAGGACCTGGGGTAGTATCCACCAACTAAAAATCAGGTGGAAAAGGGACCAGGGGCACTAACCAGCAGATAGAAGAGCAGGTGAAAAGAGGACCTTGGGCAGGAACCAGCAGCTAGAAGAATAGGAGAAAAGAAGATCTGGGGCATTAACCAGCAGCTAGAACAGTAGGAGAAAAGAAGACCAGGGGTAGCAATCAGCTGCATGGAAGATCGGGTAAACAGAGTACCTGGGGGCGGTAACCAGCAGCTAGACGAGTGTCTGAAAAGAGGACACAGAGCCAGTAACCAGCAGCTAGAAGGACGGGTGAAAAGGGGAGCTGGAGCAGTAACCAGCAGCAAGAAGAGCTGGTGAGAAGAGGACCTGGGGCAGGATCCACCAGATATTAGAGCGGGTGAAAAGAGAACCTGGGGCAGAAACCAGCGGATAGAAGAACGGGTGAAAAGAGGACCTGGGGCAGTAACCAGCGGATAGAAGAGCGGGTGAAAAGAGGACCTGGGGCAGTAACCACCAGCTAGAAGAGCGGGTGAAAAGAGGTCCTCGGGCAATTACCAGCAGCCAAAAGTGCGGGTGAAAAGAGGACCTGGGGGCAGTAACCAGCAGCTAGAACAGCAGTTGAAAAGAGTTCCTGGGTCGGTAACCATCAGCTAGATGAACGTGTGAAAACAGGACCTGGAGGCAGAAACTTGAAGCAAGAAGAGCTGGTTAAAAGAGAACCTGGGGCAGTACCCACCAGAAGTTAGAGCGGGCGAAAGGAGGACGTGTGGCATTAACCATCAGCTAGAAGATTGCGTGAAAGGAGGACGTGGGGCGGTATCCACCAGCTAGAAGAGCAGGTGAAAAAGGGACCTGGGGCAGTAACCAGCAGCTAGAAGCGCGGGTGAAAAGAGGTCCTCGGGCAGTAACCAGCAGCTAGAAGTGTGGGTGAAAAGAGAACCTGAGGGCAGTAACAAGCAGCAAGAAGAGCAGGTGAAAAGAGGTCCTCGGGCAATTAGCAGCAGCCAAAAGAGCGGGTGAAAAGAGGACCTGGGGGCAGTAACCAGCAGAGAGAAGAGCGGGTGAAAAGAGAACAAGGGGGCAGTAACCAGTAGCTAAAAGAGCGGGTGAAAAGAGAACATTGGGCAGGAACCAGCAGCTAGAAGAATAGGTGAAAAGAAGATCTGGGGCATTAACCAGCAGCTAGAACAGTAGGAGAAAAGAAGACCAGGGGTAGCAATCAGCTGCATGGAAGATCGGGTAAACAGAGTACCTGGGGGCGGTAACCAGCAGCTAGACGAAAAGTCTGAAAGGAGGACACAGAGCCAGTAACCAGCAGCTAAAAGGGTGGGTGAAAAGGGGAGCTGGAGCAGTAACAAGCAGCTAGAAGAGCTGGTGAGAAGAGGACCTGGGGCAGTATCCACCAGATATTAGAGCGGGTGAAAAGAGAACCTGGGGCAGAAACCAGCGGATAGAAAAACAGGTGAAAAGAGGACCTGGGGCAGTAACCAGCGGATAGAAGAGCGGGTGAAAAAAGGACCTGGGGCAGTAACCACCAGCTAGAAGAGCGGGTGAAAAGAGGTCCTCGGGCAGTAACCAGCAGCTGGAAGAGCGGGTGAAAAGGGGATCTGGGGCAATAGCCATCAGCTAGAAGAGCGGGTGAAAAGAGAACCTGGGGTCAGTAACCAGCAGCAAGAAGAGCGGGTGAAAAGAGGTCCTCGGGCAATTAGCAGCAGCCAAAAGAGCGGGTGAAAAGAGGACCTGGGGGCAGTAACCAGCCGATAGAAGAGCGGGTGAGAAGAGGACCTGGGGCAGTAACAAGCAGCTAGAAGAGCTGGTGAAAAGACGACCTGGGGCAGTATCCACCAGATGTGAGAGTGGGTGAAAGGAGAAGCTGGGGGCAGAAACCAGCAGCAAGAAGAGCCGGTGAAAAGATGAGCTGGGGCAGTAACCAGCAGCTAGTAGAGCGGGTGAAAAGTGGTCCTGGGGCATTAACCAGCGGCTAGAAGATTGAGTGAAAAGAGGACCTGGGGTAGTATCCACCAACTAAAAATCAGGTGGAAAAGGGACCAGGGGCACTAACCAGCAGATAGAAGAGCAGGTGAAAAGAGGACCTTGGGCAGGAACCAGCAGCTAGAAGAATAGGAGAAAAGAAGATCTGGGGCATTAACCAGCAGCTAGAACAGTAGGAGAAAAGAAGACCAGGGGTAGCAATCAGCTGCATGGAAGATCGGGTAAACAGAGTACCTGGGGGCGGTAACCAGCAGCTAGACGAGTGTCTGAAAAGAGGACACAGAGCCAGTAACCAGCAGCTAGAAGGACGGGTGAAAAGGGGAGCTGGAGCAGTAACCAGCAGCAAGAAGAGCTGGTGAGAAGAGGACCTGGGGCAGTATCCACCAGATATTAGAGCGGGTGAAAAGAGAACCTGGGGCAGAAACCAGCGGATAGAAGAACGGGTGAAAAGAGGACCTGGGGCAGTAACCAGCGGATAGAAGAGCGGGTGAAAAGAGGACCTGGGGCAGTAACCACCAGCTAGAAGAGTGGGTGGAAAGAGGACCTGGGGCAGTAACCAACAACTAGAAGGGTGGGTGAAAAGAGGTCCTCGGGCAGTACCCAGCAGCTAGAAGAGCGGGTGAAAAGGGTCCTGGGGTCAGTAACCAGCAGCAAGAAGAGCGGGTGAAAAGAGAACATTGGGCAGGAACCAGCTGCTAGAAGAATAGGTGAAAACAAGATCTGGGGCATTAACCAGCAGCTAGAACAGTAGGAGAAAAGAAAACCAGGGGTAGCAACCAGCAGCATGGAAGATCGGGTGAACAGAGTACCTGGGGGCAGTAACCAGCAGCTAGACAAGTGTCTGAAAAGAGGACACAGAGCCAGTAACCAGTAGCTAGAAGAGCAGGTGAAAAGAGGACCTGGTGCAATAGCCATCAGCTAGAAGAGCGGGTGAAAAGAGGTCCTCGGGCAATTAGCAGCAGCCAAAAGAGCGGGTGAAAAGAGGACCTGGGGGCTTTAAACTGCAGATAGAAGAGCGGGTGAAAAGAGAACCAGGGGGCAGTAACAAGCAGCTAGACGATAGGGTGAAAAGAGGACCAGGGGCAATAACCACCAGCCAGAAGAGCGGGTGAAAAGAGGACCTCGGGCAGTAACCACCAGCGAGAAGAGCGGGTGAAAAGAGATCCTGGGGGCAGTAACCAGCAGCTAGAAGAGCGGGTGAAAAGAGAACATTGGGCAGGAACCAGCAGCTAGAAGAATAGGTGAAAAGAAGATTTGGGGCATTAACCAGCAGCTAGAACAGTAGGAGAAAAGAAAACCAGGGGTAGCAACCAGCAGCATGGAAGATCGGGTGAACAGAGTACCTGGGGGAAGTAACCAGCAGCTAGACAAGTGTCTGAAAAGAGGACACAGAGCCAGTAACCCGTAGCTAGAAGAGTGGGTGAAAAGAGAACCTGGGGTCAGTAACCACCAGCTAGAAGACCGGGTGAAAAGAGGACCTGGGGCAGTAACCAGCAGCTAGAAGGGCCGGTGAAAAGAGGTCCTCGGGCAGTAACCAGCAGCTAGAAGAGCGGGTGAAAAGGGGAGCTGGGACAATAGCCATCAGCTAGAAGAGCGGGTGAAAAGAGAACCTGGGGTCAGTAACCAGCAGCAAGAAGAGCGGGTGAAAAGAGGTCCTCGGGCAATTAGCAGCAGCCTAAAGAGTGGGTGAAAAGGGGACCTGGGGCAGTAACAAGCAGCTAGAAGAGCTGGTGAAAAGACGACCTAGGGCAGTATCCACCAGATGTTAGAGCGGGTGAAAGGAGAAGCTGGGGGCAGAAACCAGCAGCAAGAAGAGCTGGTGAAAAGGTGAACTGGGGTAGTATCCACCAACTAGAAGAGCAGTGGAAAAGGGACCTGGGGGCACTAACCAGCAGATAGAAGAGCGGGTGAAAAGAGGAACTTGGGCAGGAACCAGCAGCTAGAAGAATAGGTGAAAAGAGGATCTGGGGCATTAACCAGCAGCTAGAACAGTAGGAGAAAAGAAAACCAGGGGTAGCAACCAGCATCATGGAAGATCGGGTGAACAGAGTACCTGGGGGCCGTAACCAGCAGCTAGACGAGTGTCTGAAAAGAGGACACAGAGCCAGTAACCAGCAGCTAGAAGGGCGGGTGAAAAGGGGAGCTCGAGCAGTAACAAGCAGCTAGAAGAGCTGGTGAAAAGAGGACCTGGAGGCAGTAACCAGCGGATAGAAGAACGGGTGAAAAGAGCACCTGGGGCAGAAACCAGCAGATAGCAGAGTGGGTGAAAAGAGTACTTGGGGTAGTAACCAGCAGCTGGAAGAGGGGTGAAAAGAGGTCCTGGGGAGTAACCACCAGCTAGATGAGCGGATGACAAGAGGACATGGGGGAAGAAACCAACAGATGTTAGAGCGGGCGAAAAGAGGACCTGAGGCATTAATCATCAGATAGAAGAGCAGGGGAAAAGAAAATCTGGAGGCAGTAACCATCTAATAGAAGAGTGGGTCAAAAGAGGATCTGAGACACTAACACGCTGCTAGAAGAGTAGATGAAAAGAGGAGCCGTGGCAGTAACCATCAGCGATAAGAGCAGGTGAAAATAGGACCTGGGGCATTAGCCAGCAGCTAGAAGATTGGGTGAAAGGAGGACCTGGGGTAGTATCACCAGCTAGAAGAGCAGGTGCATAAGGGACCAGGGGGCAGTAACCAGCAGCTAGAAGAGCGGGTGAAAAGAGGAACTTGGGCAGGAACCAGCAGCTAGAAGAATAGGTGAAAAGAGGATCTGGGGCATTAACCAGCAGCTAGAACAGTAGGAGAAAAGAAGACCAGGGGTAGCAGCCAGCAGCATGGAAGATCGGATGAACAGAGTACCTGGGGGCGGTAGCCAGCAGCTAGACGAGTGTCTGAAATGAGGACACAGAGGCAGTAACCAGTAGCTAGAAGAGTGGGTGAAAAGAGGACCTGGGGCAATAGCCATCAGCGAGAAGAGCGGGTGAAAAGAGAACCTGGGGTCAGTAACCAGCAGCAAGAAGAGCAGGTGAAAAGAGGTCCTCGGGCAATTAGCAGCAGCCAAAAGAGCGGGTGAAAAGAGGACCTGGGGCAGTATCCACCAGATAGTAGAGCGGGTGAAAAGAGAATCTGGGCGCAGAAACCAGCAGCAAGAAGAGCTGGTGATAAGAGGACCTGGGGCAGTAACCAGCAGCTAGAAGGGCAGATGAAAAGAGGTCCTCGGGCAGTAACCAGCAGCTAGAAGAGCGGGTGAAAAGGGGAGCTGGGGCAATAACCACCAGCTGGAATAGCGGGTGAAAAGAGGTCCTCGGGCAGTAAAATGCAGCGAGAAGAGCGGGTGAAAAGAGGTCCTCGGGCAATTACCAGCAGCCAAAAGTGCGGGTGAAAAGAGGACCTGGGGGCAGTAACCAGCAGATAGAAGAGCGGGTGAAAAGAGGACCAGGGGCAGTAACCAGCAGCCAGACCAGTGGGTGAAAAGAGGCCCAGGGGCAATAAACAGCAGCCAGAACGGCGGGTGAAAATAGGTCCTGGGGCAGTAACCACCAGCTAGAAGAGCGGGTGAAAAGAGGACCGGGGCAGTAACCAGCAGCTAGAAGAACGAGGGAAAAGAAAATCTGGAGGCAGTAAGAACCTACTAGAAGAGCGGGTGAAAAGAGGACCTGTGGCAGTAACCAGCAGCTATAAGAGCGGGTGAAAAGAGGACCTGGGGCATTAACCAGCAGCTAGAAGATTGGGTGAAAGGAGGACCTGGGGCAGTATCCAACAGCTAGAAGAGCAGGTGAAAATGGGACCTGGGGCAGGAACCAGCTGCTGGAAGAGTGGGTGAAAAGAGGACCAATGGCATTAACCAGCAGCTAGAACAGTAGGAGAAAAGAGGACCAGGGGTAGTAACCATCAGCATGGAGATTGGGTGAACAGAGTACCTGGAGGCATTAAGCAACAGCTAGAAGAGCAGGTGATAAAAGGAACTGGGCGTAGTAAACAGCAGCTAGAGGAGCGGGTGAAATGAGGACCTGGGGGCAGTAACCAACAGCTAGATGAGCGGGTGAAAAGAGAACCTGGGGGCAGTAACCAACAGATAGAAGAGCGGGTGAAAAGAGGTCCTCAGGCAGTAACCAGCAGCTAGAAGACCGGGTGAAAAGAGGAACTGGGGGCAGTATCTACCAGCTAGAAGAGCGGGTGAAAAGAGCAGCTGGGTGTGTAAACCACCAGCTAGAAGAGCAGGTGAAAAAAGCAACTGGGGGTAGTAAACAGCAGCTAGAAGAGCAGGTGAAAAGAGGACTTGGGGCAGCAACCACCAGCAAGAAGAGTGGGAGAAAAGAGGACCTAGGGGCTGGAACCAGCGGATAGAAGAGCAGGTGAAAAGAGGACCTGGGGCAGTAACCAGCAGCTAGAAGAGCGGGTGAAAAGAGGACCTGGGGCAGTAACCAGCAGCTAGAAGAGCGGGTGAAAAGAGGACCTGGGGCAGTAACCAGCAGCTAGAACAGCAGTTGAAAAGAGTTCCTGGGTCGGTAACCATCAGCTAGATGAACGTGTGAAAACAGGACCTGGAGGCAGAAACTTGAAGCAAGAAGAGCTGGTTAAAAGAGAACCTGGGGCAGTACCCACCAGAAGTTAGAGCGGGCGAAAGGAGGACGTGTGGCATTAACCATCAGCTAGAAGATTGGGTGAAAGGAGGACGTGGGGCAGTATCCACCAGCTAGAAGAGCAGGTGAAAAAGGGACCTGGGGCAGTAACCAGCAGCTAGAAGCGCGGGTGAAAAGAGGTCCTCGGGCAATTAGCAGCAGCCAAAAGAGCGGGTGAAAAGAGGACCTGGGGGCTTTAAACTGCAGATAGAAGAGCGGGTGAAAAGAGAACCAGGGGGCAGTAACAAGCAGCTAGACGATAGGGTGAAAAGAGGACCAGGGGCAATAACCACCAGCCAGAAGAGCGGGTGAAAAGAGGACCTCGGGCAGTAACCACCAGCGAGAAGAGCGGGTGAAAAGAGATCCTGGGGGCAGTAACCAGCAGCTAGAAGAGCGGGTGAAAAGAGAACCTTGGGCAGGAACCAGCAGCTAGAAGAATAGGTGAAAAGAAGATCTGGGGCATTAACCAGCAGCTAGAACAGTAGGAGAAAAGAAAACCAGGGGTAGCAACCAGCAGCATGGAAGATCGGGTGAACAGAGTACCTGGGGGCAGTAACCAGCAGCTAGACAAGTGTCTGAAAAGAGGACACAGAGCCAGTAACCCGTAGCTAGAAGAGTGGGTGAAAAGAGAACCTGGGGTCAGTAACCACCAGCTAGAAGAGCGGGTGAAAAGAGGACCTGGGGCAGTAACCAGCAGCTAGAAGGGCCGGTGAAAAGAGGTCCTCGGGCAGTAACCAGCAGCTAGAAGAGCGGGTGAAAAGGGGAGCTGGGACAATAGCCATCAGCTAGAAGAGCGGGTGAAAAGAGAACCTGGGGTCAGTGACCAGCAGCAAGAAGAGCGGGTGAAAAGAGGTCCTCGGGCAATTAGCAGCAGCCTAAAGAGTGGGTGAAAAGGGGACCTGGGGCAGTAACAAGCAGCTAGAAGAGCTGGTGAAAAGACGACCTAGGGCAGTATCCACCAGATGTTAGAGCGGGTGAAAGGAGAAGCTGGGGGCAGAAACCAGCAGCAAGAAGAGCTGGTGAAAAGGTGAACTGAGGTAGTATCCACCAACTAGAAGAGCAGTGGAAAAGGGACCTGGGGCACTAACCAGCAGATAGGAGAGCGGGTGAAAAGAGGAACTTGGGCAGGAACCAGCAGCTAGAAGAATAGGTGAAAAGAGGATCTGGGGCATTAACCAGCAGCTAGAACAGTAGGAGAAAAGAAAACCAGGGGTAGCAACCAGCATCATGGAAGATCGGGTGAACAGAGTACCTGGGGGCCGTAACCAGCAGCTAGACGAGTGTCTGAAAAGAGGACACAGAGCCAGTAACCAGCAGCTAGAAGGGCGGGTGAAAAGGGGAGCTCGAGCAGTAACAAGCAGCTAGAAGAGCTGGTGAAAAGAGGACCTGGAGGCAGTAACCAGCGGATAGAAGAACGGGTGAAAAGAGCACCTGGGGCAGAAACCAGCAGATAGCAGAGTGGGTGAAAAGAGTACTTGGGGTAGTAACCAGCAGCTGGAAGAGGGGTGGAAAGAGGTCCTGGGGAGTAACCACCAGCTAGATGAGCGGATGAAAAGAGGACATGGGGGAAGAAACCAACAGATGTTAGAGCGGGCGAAAAGTGGACCTGAGGCATTAATCATCAGATAGAAGAGCAGGGGAAAAGAAAATCTGGAGGCAGTAACCATCTAATAGAAGAGTGGGTCAAAAGAGGATCTGAGACACTAACACGCTGCTAGAAGAGTAGATGAAAAGAGGAGCCGTGGCAGTAACCATCAGCGATAAGAGCAGGTGAAAATAGGACCTGGGGCATTAGCCAGCAGCTAGAAGATTGGGTGAAAGGAGGACCTGGGGTAGTATCACCAGCTAGAAGAGCAGGTACAAAAGGGACCAGGGGGCAGTAACCAGCAGCTAGAAGAGCGGGTGAAAAGAGGAACTTGGGCAGGAACCAGCAGCTAGAAGAATAGGTGAAAAGAGGATCTGGGGCATTAACCAGCAGCTAGAACAGTAGGAGAAAAGAAGACCAGGGGTAGCAGCCAGCAGCATGGAAGATCGGATGAACAGAGTACCTGGGGGCGGTAGCCAGCAGCTAGACGAGTGTCTGAAATGAGGACACAGAGGCAGTAACCAGTAGCTAGAAGAGTGGGTGAAAAGAGGACCTGGGGCAATAGCCATCAGCGAGAAGAGCGGGTGAAAAGAGAACCTGGGGTCAGTAACCAGCAGCAAGAAGAGCAGGTGAAAAGAGGTCCTCGGGCAATTAGCAGCAGCCAAAAGAGCGGGTGAAAAGAGGACCTGGGGCAGTTTCCACCAGATAGTAGAGCGGGTGAAAAGAGAACCTGGGCGCAGAAACCAGCAGCAAGAAGAGCTGGTGATAAGAGGACCTGGGGCAGTAACCAGCAGCTAGAAGGGCAGATGAAAAGAGGTCCTCGGGCAGTAACCAGCAGCTAGAAGAGCGGGTGAAAAGGGGAGCTGGGGCAATAACCACCAGCTGGAATAGCGGGTGAAAAGAGGTCCTCGGGCAGTAAAATGGAGCGAGAAGAGCGGGTGAAAAGAGGTCCTCGGGCAATTACCAGCAGCCAAAAGTGCGGGTGAAAAGAGGACCTGGGGGCAGTAACCAGCAGCTAGAACAGCAGTTGAAAAGAGTTCCTGGGTCGGTAACCATCAGCTAGATGAACGTGTGAAAACAGGACCTGGAGGCAGAAACTTGAAGCAAGAAGAGCTGGTTAAAAGAGAACCTGGGGCAGTACCCACCAGAAGTTAGAGCGGGCGAAAGGAGGACGTGTGGCATTAACCATCAGCTAGAAGATTGCGTGAAAGGAGGACGTGGGGCGGTATCCACCAGCTAGAAGAGCAGGTGAAAAAGGGACCTGGGGCAGTAACCAGCAGCTAGAAGCGCGGGTGAAAAGAGGTCCTCGGGCAGTAACCAGCAGCTAGAAGTGTGGGTGAAAAGAGAACCTGAGGGCAGTAACAAGCAGCAAGAAGAGCAGGTGAAAAGAGGTCCTCGGGCAATTAGCAGCAGCCAAAAGAGCGGGTGAAAAGAGGACCTGGGGGCAGTAACCAGCAGAGAGAAGAGCGGGTGAAAAGAGAACAAGGGGGCAGTAACCAGTAGCTAAAAGAGCGGGTGAAAAGAGAACATTGGGCAGGAACCAGCAGCTAGAAGAATAGGTGAAAAGAAGATCTGGGGCATTAACCAGCAGCTAGAACAGTACGAGAAAAGAAAACCAGGGGTAGCAACCAGCAGCATGGAAGATCGGGTGAACAGAGTACCTGGGGCAATAACCAGCAGCTAGACGAGTGTCTAAAAAGAGGACACAGAGCCAGTAACCAGTTGCTAGAAGAGCTGGTGAAAAGAGGACTTGGGGCAGTAAAAAGCAACTAGAAGGGCGGGTGAAAAGAGGTTCTCGGGCAGTAACCAACAGCAAGAAGAATAGGAGAAAAGAAGATCTGGGGCATTAACCAGCAGCTAGAACAGTAGGAGAAAAGAAAACCAGGGGTAGCAACCAGCAGCATAGAAGATAGGGTAAACAGAGTACCTGGGGGCGGTAACCAGCAGCTAGACGAGTGTCTGAAAGGAGGACACAGAGCCAGTAACCAGCAGCTAAAAGGGAGGGTGAAAAGGGGAGCTGGAGCAGTAACAAGCAGCTAGAAGAGCTGGTGAGAAGAGGACCTGGGGCAGTATCCACCAGATATTAGAGCGGGTGAAAAGAGAACCTGGGGCAGAAACCAGCGGATAGAAGAACAGGTGAAAAGAGGACCTGGGGCAGTAACCAGCGGATAGAAGAGCGGGTGAAAAAAGGACCTGGGGCAGTAACCACCAGCTAGAAGAGCGGGTGAAAAGAGGACCTGGGGCAGTAACCAGCAACTAGAAGGGTGGGTGAAAAGAGGTCCTCGGGCAGTAACCAGCAGCTAGAAGAGCTGGTGAAAAGACGACCTGGGGCAGTATCCACCAGATGTTAGAGTGGGTGAAAGGAGAAGCTGGGGGCAGAAACCAGCAGCAAGAAGAGCTGGTGAAAAGACGACCTGGGGCAGTATCCACCAGATGTTAGAGTGGGTGAGAGGAGAAGCTGGGGGCAGAAACCAGCAGCAAGAAGAGCTGGTGAAAAGATGAGCTGGGGCAGTAACCAGCAGCTAGTAGAGCGGGTGAAAAGTGGTCCTGGGGCATTAACCGGCGGCTAGAAGATTGAGTGAAAGGAGGACCTGGGGTAGTATCCACCAAATAGAAAAGCAGGTGGAAAAGGGACCAGGGGCACTAACCAGCAGATAGAAGAGCAGGTGAAAAGAGGACCTTGGGCAGGAGCCAGCAGCAAGAAGAATAGGAGAAAAGAAGATCTGGGGCATTAACCAGCAGCTAGAACAGTAGGTGAAAAGAAGACCAGGGGTAGCAATCAGCTGCATGGAAGATCGGGTAAACAGAGTACCTGGGGGCGGTAACCAGCAGCTAGACGCGTGTCTGAAAAGAGGACCCAGAGCCAGTAACCAGCAGCTAGAAGGGCGGGTGAAAAGGGGAGCTGGAGCAGTAACCAGCAGCAAGAAGAGCTGGTGAGAAGAGGACCTGGGGCAGTATCCACCAGATATTAGAGCGGGTGAAAAGAGAACCTGGGGCAGAAACCAGCGGATAGAAGAACGGGTGAAAAGAGGACCTGGGGCAGTAACCAGCGGATAGAAGAGCGGATGAAAAGAGGACCTGGGGCAGTAACCACCAGCTAGAAGAGTGGGTGGAAAGAGGACCTGGGGCAGTAACCAACAACTAGAAGGGTGGGTGAAAAGAGGTCCTCGGGCAGTACCCAGCAGCTAGAAGAGCGGGTGAAAAGGGTCCTGGGGTCAGTAACCAGCAGCAAGAAGAGTGGGTGAAAAGAGAACCTTGGGCAGGAACCAGCAGCTAGAAGAATAGGTGAAAACAAGATCTGGGGCATTAACCAGCAGCTAGAACAGTAGGAGAAAAGAAAACCAGGGGTAGCAACCAGCAGCATGGAAGATCGGGTGAACAGAGTACCTGGGGGCAGTAACCAGCAGCTAGACAAGTGTCTGAAAAGAGGACACAGAGCCAGTAACCAGTAGCTAGAAGAGCAGGTGAAAAGAGGACCTGGTGCAATAGCCATCAGCTAGAAGAGCGGGTGAAAAGAGGTCCTCGGGCAATTAGCAGCAGCCAAAAGAGCGGGTGAAAAGAGGACCTGGGGGCTTTAAACTGCAGATAGAAGAGCGGGTGAAAAGAGAACCAGGGGGCAGTAACAAGCAGCTAGACGATAGGGTGAAAAGAGGACCAGGGGCAATAACCACCAGCCAGAAGAGCGGGTGAAAAGAGGACCTCGGGCAGTAACCACCAGCGAGAAGAGCGGGTGAAAAGAGATCCTGGGGGCAGTAACCAGCAGCTAGAAGAGCGGGTGAAAAGAGAACATTGGGCAGGAACCAGCAGCTAGAAGAATAGGTGAAAAGAAGATCTGGGGCATTAACCAGCAGCTAGAACAGTAGGAGAAAAGAAAACCAGGGGTAGCAACCAGCAGCATGGAAGATCGGGTGAACAGAGTACCTGGGGGCAGTAACCAGCAGCTAGACAAGTGTCTGAAAAGAGGACACAGAGCCAGTAACCCGTAGCTAGAAGAGTGGGTGAAAAGAGAACCTGGGGTCAGTAACCACCAGCTAGAAGACCGGGTGAAAAGAGGACCTGGGGCAGTAACCAGCAGCTAGAAGGGCCGGTGAAAAGAGGTCCTCGGGCAGTAACCAGCAGCTAGAAGAGCGGGTGAAAAGGGGAGCTGGGACAATAGCCATCAGCTAGAAGAGCGGGTGAAAAGAGAACCTGGGGTCAGTGACCAGCAGCAAGAAGAGCGGGTGAAAAGAGGACCTCGGGCAATTAGCAGCAGCCTAAAGAGTGGGTGAAAAGGGGACCTGGGGCAGTAACAAGCAGCTAGAAGAGCTGGTGAAAAGACGACCTAGGGCAGTATCCACCAGATGTTAGAGCGGGTGAAAGGAGAAGCTGGGGGCAGAAACCAGCAGCAAGAAGAGCTGGTGAAAAGGTGAACTGAGGTAGTATCCACCAACTAGAAGAGCAGTGGAAAAGGGACCTGGGGCACTAACCAGCAGATAGGAGAGCGGGTGAAAAGAGGAACTTGGGCAGGAACCAGCAGCTAGAAGAATAGGTGAAAAGAGGATCTGGGGCATTAACCAGCAGCTAGAACAGTAGGAGAAAAGAAAACCAGGGGTAGCAACCAGCATCATGGAAGATCGGGTGAACAGAGTACCTGGGGGCCGTAACCAGCAGCTAGACGAGTGTCTGAAAAGAGGACACAGAGCCAGTAACCAGCAGCTAGAAGGGCGGGTGAAAAGGGGAGCTCGAGCAGTAACAAGCAGCTAGAAGAGCTGGTGAAAAGAGGACCTGGAGGCAGTAACCAGCGGATAGAAGAACGGGTGAAAAGAGCACCTGGGGCAGAAACCAGCAGATAGCAGAGTGGGTGAAAAGAGTACTTGGGGTAGTAACCAGCAGCTGGAAGAGGGGTGGAAAGAGGTCCTGGGGAGTAACCACCAGCTAGATGAGCGGATGAAAAGAGGACATGGGGGAAGAAACCAACAGATGTTAGAGCGGGCGAAAAGTGGACCTGAGGCATTAATCATCAGATAGAAGAGCAGGGGAAAAGAAAATCTGGAGGCAGTAACCATCTAATAGAAGAGTGGGTCAAAAGAGGATCTGAGACACTAACACGCTGCTAGAAGAGTAGATGAAAAGAGGAGCCGTGGCAGTAACCATCAGCGATAAGAGCAGGTGAAAATAGGACCTGGGGCATTAGCCAGCAGCTAGAAGATTGGGTGAAAGGAGGACCTGGGGTAGTATCACCAGCTAGAAGAGCAGGTACAAAAGGGACCAGGGGGCAGTAACCAGCAGCTAGAAGAGCGGGTGAAAAGAGGAACTTGGGCAGGAACCAGCAGCTAGAAGAATAGGTGAAAAGAGGATCTGGGGCATTAACCAGCAGCTAGAACAGTAGGAGAAAAGAAGACCAGGGGTAGCAGCCAGCAGCATGGAAGATCGGATGAACAGAGTACCTGGGGGCGGTAGCCAGCAGCTAGACGAGTGTCTGAAATGAGGACTCAGAGGCAGTAACCAGTAGCTAGAAGAGTGGGTGAAAAGAGAACCTGGGGTCAGTAACCACCAGCTAGAAGACCGGGTAAAAAGAGGACCTGGGGCAGTAACCAGCAGCTAGAAGGGCGGGTAAAAAGAGGTCCTCGGGCAGTAACCAGCAGCTAGAAGAGCGGGTGAAAAGGGGAGCTGGTGCAATAACCACCAGCTGGCAGAGCAGGTGAAAAGTGGTCCTCGGGCAGTAACCAGCAGCTAGAAGAGTGGGTAAAAAGTGCCCTAGGACAAGAACCAGCAGCTAGATGAGCGGGTGAAAAGAGGACCTTGGGCTGGAACCAGCAGCTAGAAGAATAGGTGAAAAGAGGATCTGGGACATTAACCAGCAGCTAGAACAGTAGGAGAAAAGAAGACCAGGGGTAGCAGCCAGCAGCATGGAAGATCGGATGAACAGAGTACCTGGGGGCGGTAGCCAGCAGCTAGACGAGTGTCTGAAATGAGGACACAGAGGCAGTAACCAGTAGCTAGAAGAGTGGGTGAAAAGAGAACCTGGGGTCAGTAACCACCAGCTAGAAGACCGGGTAAAAAGAGGACCTGGGGCAGTAACCAGCAGCTAGAAGGGCGGGTAAAAAGAGGTCCTCGGGCAGTAACCAGCAGCTAGAAGAGCGGGTGAAAAGGGGAGCTGGTGCAATAACCACCAGCTGGCAGAGCAGGTGAAAAGTGGTCCTCGGGCAGTAACCAGCAGCTAGAAGAGTGGGTAAAAAGTGCCCTAGGACAAGAACCAGCAGCTAGATGAGCGGGTGAAAAGAGGACCTTGGGCTGGAACCAGCAGCTAGAAGAATAGGTGAAAAGAAGATCTGGGGCATTAACCAGCAGCTAGAACAGTAGGAGAAAAGAAAACTAGGGGTAGCAACCAGCAGCATGGAAGATCGGGTGAACAGAGTACCTGGGGGCCGTAACCAGCAGCTAGAAGGGCGGGTGAAAACGGGAGCTGGGGCAGTAACAAGCAGTTAGAAGAGCTGGTGAAAAGATGACCTAGGGCAGTATCCACCAGATGTTAGAGCAGGTGAAAAGAGAACATGGGGGCAGAAACCAGCAGCAAGAAGAGCGGGTGAAAAGAGGACCTGGGGGCAGTAACCAGCGGATAGAAGAGCGGGTGAAAAGAGGAGCCGTGGCAGTAACCAGCAGCTATAAGAGCGGGTGAAAATAGGACTTGGGGCATTAGCCAGCAGCTAGAAGATTGGGTGAAAGGTGGACCTGGGGTAGTATCACCAGCTAGAAGAGCAGGTGTAAAAGGGAACTGGGGCACTAACCAGCAGATAGAAGAGCGGGTGAAAAGAGGAACTTGGGCAGGAACCAGCAGCTAGAAGAATCGGTGAAAAGAGGATCTGGGGCATTAACCAGCAGATAGAACAGTAGGAGAAAAGAAGACCAGGGGTAGCAGCCAGCAGCATGGAAGATCGGGTGAACAGAGGACCTGGGGGCGGTAGCCAGCAGCTAGACGAGTGTCTGAAAAGAGGACACAGAGGCAGTAAACAGTAGCTAGAAGAGTGGGTGAAAAGAGCACCTGGGGTCAGTAACCACCAGCTGGAAGACCGGGTGAAAAGGGGAGCTGGGGCAATAACCACCAGCTGGAAGAGTGGGTGAAAAGAGAACCTGGAGCAGTAACGAGCAGCAAGAAGAGTGGGTGAAAAGAGGACCTCGGGCAATTAGCAGCAGCCAAAGGAGCGGGTAAAAAGAGGACCTGGGGGCAGAAACCAGCAGATAGAAGATTGGGTGAAAAGAGGACCAGGGAGCAGTAACAAGCAGCTAGACGCTAGGGGGAAAAGAGGACCAGGGGCAATAACCACCAGCTAGAAGTGCGGGTGAAAAGAGAACCTTGGGGTAGTAACCAGCAGCTAGGAGAGCTGGTGAAAAGAGGAACTGGGGCAGTAACCATCGGCCAGACCAGTGGGTGAAAAGAGGACCTCGGGCAGTAACCAGCAGCTTGAAGAGTGGGTGAAAAGTGGTCCTGGGGCATTATCCAGCGGCTAGAAGATTGAGTGAAAGGAGGACCTGGGGTAGTATCCACCAACTAAAAGAGCAGGTGGAAAAGGGACCAGGGGCACTAACCAGCAGATAGAAGAGCAGGTGAAAAGAGGACCTTGGGCAGGAACCAGCAGCTAGAAGAATAGGAGAAAAGAAGATCTGGGGCATTAACCAGCAGCTAGAACAGTAGGAGAAAAGAAAACCAGGGGTAGCAACCAGCAGCATAGAAGATCGGGTGAACAGAGTACCTGGGGGCAGTAACCAGCAGCTAGACAAGTGTCTGAAAAGAGGACACAGAGCCAGTAACCATCAGCTAGAAGAGCGGGTGAAAAGAGCACCTGGGGTCAGTAACCAGCAGCTAGAAGACCGGGTGAAAAGAGGTCCTCGGGCAGTAACCTGCAGCTAGATGAGCGGGTGAATAGAGAACCTGGGGGCAGTAACGAGCAGCAAGAAGAGCAGGTGAAAAGAGGTCCTCGGGCAATTAGCAGCAGCCAAAAGAGTGGGTGAAAAGAGGACCTGGGGGCAGTAACCAGCAGCTAGACGATAGGGTGAAAAGAGGACCAGGGGTAATAACCACCAGCTAGAAGATCGAGTGAAAAGAGAACCTGGGGGCAGTAACGAGAAGCAAGAAGAGCGGGTGAAAAGAGGTCCTCGGGCAATTAGCAGCAGCTAGAAGAGCGGTTGAAAAGTGGTCCTGGGGCATTAACCAGCAGCTAGAAGATTGAGTGAAAGGAGGACCTGGGGTAGTATCCACCAGCTAGAAGAGCAGGTGGAAAAGGGACCTGGGGCACTAACCAGCAGATAGAAGAGCAGGTGAAAAGAGGAACTTGGGCAGGAACCAGCATCTAGAAGAATAGGTGAAATGAAGATCTGGGAATTAACCAGCAGCTAGAACAGTAGGAGAAAAGAGGACCTGGGGTAGCAACCAGCAGCATAGAAGGTCGGGTGAACAGAGTACCTGGGGGCGGTAACCAGCAACAAGACGAGTGTCTGAAAAGAGGACACAGAGCCAGTAACCAGCAGCTAGAAGGGCGGGTGAAAAGGGGAGCTGGGGCATTAACAAGCAGCTAGAAGAGCTGGTGAAAAGAGGACCTAGGGCAGTATCCACCAGATGTTAGAGCGGGTGAAAAGAGGACCTGGGGCATTAATCATCAGATAGAAGAGCAGGGGAAAAGAAAATCTGGAGGCAGTAACCACCTAATAGAAGAGCATTGAAAAGAGGATCTGAGACATTAACCTGCAGCTAGAAGATTGGGAGAAAAGAGGAGCCGTGGCAGTAACCATCAGCTAGAAGAGCGGGTGAAAAGAGGGCCTGGGGGCAGTAACCAGCGGACAGAGAAGCAGGTGAAAAAAGTCGTCAGGCAGTAACTAACAACCTGGAAGAGTGAGTAAAAAAATCAACCTGGGCTCAGTAACCACCAGCTAGTAAATCAGGTGGAAAGAGGCCCTGCGGCAGTAACCACCAGCTAGAAGAGTGGGTGAAAAGGGTACCTGGGGCAGTAACCAGCAGTTGGAAGAGGGGCGAAAAGAGGTCCTGGGGCAGTAACCACCAGCTAGATGAGTGGGTGAAAAGAGGACATGGGGGCAGAAACCAGGAGATGTTAGAGCGGGTGAAAAGAGAACCTGAGGCATTAATCATCAGATAGAAGAGCAGGGGAAAAGAAAATCTGGAGGCAGTAACCACCTAATAGAAGAGCATTGAAAAGAGGATCTGAGACATTAACCCGCAGCTAGAAGATTGGGTGAAAAGAGGAGCCGTGGCAGTAACCATCAGCTGTAAGAGTGGGTAAAAATAGGACCTGGGGCATTAGCCAGCAGCTAGAAGATTGAGTGAAAGGAGGACCTGGGGTAGTATCACCAGCTAGAAGAGCTGGTGTAAAAGGGACCTGGGACACTAACCAGCAGCTAGAAGAGCGGGTGAAAAGAGGAACTTGGGCAGGAACCAGCAGCTAGAAGAATAGGTGAAAAGAGGATCTGGGGCATTAACTAGCAGCTAGAACAGTAGGAGAAAAGAAGACCAGGGGTAGCAACCAGCAGCATAGAAGATCGGGTGAACAGAGGACCTCGAGGCGGTAGCCAGCAGCTAGAAGGGCGGGTACAAAGAGGTCCTCGGGCAGTAACCATCAGCTAGAAGAGTGGTTGAAAAGGGGAGCTGGGGCAATAACCACCAGCTGGAAGAGCGGGTGAAAAGAGAACCTGGGGGCAGTAACGAGCAGCAAGAAGAGCGGGTGAAAAGAGGTCCTCAGGCAATTAGCAGCAGCCAAAGGAGCGGGTGAAAAGAGAACCTGGGGGCAGTAACCAGCAGATGGAAGAGCGGGTGAAAAGAGAAGCTGGGGGCAGTAACCAGCAGCTAGAAGAGGGGGTGAAAAGAGAACCTGTGGAAGTAACCACCAGCTAGAAGAGTGGGTGAAAAGAGGACCTGGGATAGGAACCAGCAGCTAGAAGAGCAGATGAAAAGTGTACCTGGGGCAGTGACCACCAGCTAGATGAATGGGTGAAAAGAAGACCTGGGGGCAGAAAACAGAAGCAAGAAGAGCTGGTTAAAAGAGAACCTGGGGCAGTAACCACCAGCTAGAAGAGTGGGTAAAAAGAGGACCTGGGGCAGTCACCAGCAGCTAGAAGAGTGGGTGAAAAGAGGTCCTGGGGCATTAACCAGCAGCTAGAAGATTGGGTGAAAGGAGGACCTGGGGCAGTAATCAGCAGCTAAAAGAGCAAGTGAAAAGAGGACCTGAGGAAGTAACAAGCAGCTAGAAGAGCTGGTGAAAAGAGGACCTGGGGCAGTATCCACCAGATGTTAAAGCGGGTGAAAAGGGGACGTGGGGGCAGAAATCAGCAGCAAGAAGAGCTGGTGAAAAGAGGAACTGGGGCAGTAACCAGCAGCAAGAAGAACGGGTGAAAAGAGGACCTGAGGCAGTAACCACCAGCTAGAAGAGCAGGTGAAAAGCGGAACTTGGGGCAGTAACCAGCAGATAGATGAGCGGATGAAAAGAGGACCTGGGGCAGTACTCAGCAGATAGAAGAGCGGGTGAAATGAGGACCTGGGGACAGTAACCAGCGGATGGAAGAGCGGGTGAAAAGAGCACCTGGGGCAGTAACCAGCAGATAGAAGAGCGGGTGAAAAGAGGACCTCAGGCAGTAACCAACAGCTAGAAGAGCGGGTGAAAAGAGGACCTGGGGCAGTAACCAGCAGCCAGAAGAGCGGGTGAAAAGAGAACCTGGGGGCAGTAACCAGCAGTTAGAAGAGCGGGTGGAAAGAGGACCTGGGGCAGTAACCAGCAGCTAGAAGAGCGGGTGAAAAGAGGACCTGGGGCAGTAACCAGCAGCTAGAAGAGCGGGTGAAAAGAGGACCTGGGGCAGTAACCAGCAGCTAGAAGAGCAGGTGAAAAGAGGACCTGGGGGCAGTAACCAGCAGCCAAAAGAGTGGGTGAAAAGAGGACCTGGGGCAGTACTCAGCAGATAGAAGAGCGGGTGAAATGAGGACCTGGGGACAGTAACCAGCGGATGGAAGAGCGGGTGAAAAGAGGACCTCAGGCAGTAACCAACAGCTAGAAGAGCGGGTGAAAAGCGGTCCTGGGGCATTAACCACCAGTAGATGAGTAGGTGAAAAGAGGACCTGGGGGCAGTAACCACTAGCTAGAAGAGCGGGTGAAAAAAGGAACTGGAGGCAGTAAACAGCAGCTAGAAGAACGGGTGAAAAGAGGACCTGGGGGCAGTAACCAGCAGCCAAAAGAGTGGGTGAAAAGAGTACCTGGGGCATTAACCACCAGTAGATGAGTAGGTGAAAAGAGGACCTGGGGGCAGTAACCAGCAGTCAAAAGAGTGGGTGAAAAGAGGACCTGGGGCAGGAACTAGCAGTCAAAAGAGTGGGTGAAAAGAAGACCTGGGGCAGGAACTAGCAGCTAGAAGAGCAGATGAAAAGTGTACCTGGGGCAGTAACCAGCAGATAGAAGAACAGGTGAAAAGGGTCCTGGGGCAGTGACCACCAGCTAGATGAACGGGTGAAAAGAAAACCTGGGGGCAGAAACCAGAAGCAAGCAGAGCGGGTTAAAAGAGAACCTGGGGCACTATCCACCAGATGTTAGAGCGGGTGAAAAGAGGACCTGCGAGCAGAAACCACCAGGAAGAAGAGCTGGTGAAAAGAGGACCTGGTGCATTAACCACCAGCTAGAACAGCGGGTGAAAAGAGGGCCTGGGGCAATAACCACCAGCTAGAAGAACCGGTGAAAAGAAAACCTGGGGGCTGTAACCAGCAGCTAGAAGAGCGGGTGTAAAGATGACCTTGGGTAGCAACCACCAGCAAGAAGAGTGGGTGAAAAGAGGACCTGGGGGCAGCAACCAGCAGCTAGAAGAGCGGGTGAAAAGAGGACCTTGGTGCAGTAACCAGCAGCTAGAAGAGTGGGTGAAGAGAGGACCTGGGCAGTAACCACCAGCGAGAAGAGCGGGAGAAAAGAAGAACAGAGGCAGTAACCACCAGCTAGAAGAGTGGGTGAAAAGAGTACCTGGGGCAGAAACCAGCAGCCAGAAGAGCGGGTGAAAAGAGCTCCTGGGGCGGTAACCACCAGTAGCTGAGTGGGTGAAAAGAGGACCTTGGGGCAGAAACCAGCAGTTAGAAAAGCGGGTGAAAAGAGGACCTGTGGCAGGAACCAGCAGCTTGAAGAGTGGGTGAAAAGAGCACTTGGGGCATTAACCAGAAGCTAGAACAGTAGGAGAAAAGAGGACCAGGGGTAGTAACCAGCAGCTGGAAGAGCGGGTGAAAAGAGGACCTGAGGCAGTAACCAGCAGCTAGAAGAGCGGGTGAAAAGAGGACCTGGGGCCGTAACCAGCAGCTAGATGACCGGGTGAAAAGAGGACCTGGGGCAGTAACCAGCAGCTAGAAGAGCGGGTGAAAAGAGGACCTGGGGCAGTAACCACTAGCTAGAAGAACGTGGGAAAAGAGGAACTGGGGGCAGTAAACAGCAGCTAGAAGTGCAGGTGAAAAAAAGGAACTGTGGGTAGTAAACAGCAGCTAGAAGTGCAGGTGAAAAAAGGAACTGGGGGTAATAAACAGCAGCTAGAGGAGCGGGTGAAATGAGGACCTGGAGGCAGTAACCAGCAGCTAGAAGATCGGGTGAAAAGAGGACCTGGGGCAGTAACCAGCAACTAGAAGAGCAGGTGAAAAGAGGTCCTCGGGCAGTAACCAGCAGCTAGGAGAGCGGGTGAAAAGGGGACCTGGGGCAATAACCAGCAGCTAAAAGAGTGGGTGAAAAGAGGGCCTGGTGCAGTAACCACCAGCTAGAAGAATGGGTGAAAAGAGGACCTGAGGCAGGAACCAGCATCTAGAAGAGCAGGTGAAAAGAGGTGAAAATCTTTTATGCTCCCCCACCCCCACTAGAGCTATACCTTGAATGCCCTGCCATCCATTCTTAAATAGCACATTTGTTTAGATAATATCACCAACTTCAACACCTCTGTGTTCTTTTGTTCTTTTGTCTGTGACATCTTTTGATGATCTGCTCCTATCCTAACAAACCACCCCCCTTCCACTTCTCCCCCCACTCCGCCTCCCCACCGCCCCCACCCCCCCCACCCCCCCCACCCCCACCCACCCCCCCAACACCCCCCCCCCCACCTTAAATCAGCTTATATTTCCCTCTCCTTGTAAAGAAAGAACAGTTCTGTTGAAGGGTCATGAGGACTCGAAACGTCAACTCTTTTCTTCTCAGCCGATGCTGCCAGACCTGCTGAGTTTTTCCAGGTAATTCTGTTTTTATTTTGGATTTCTAGCATCCGCAGTTTTTTGTTTTTATCTCTGTGTTTAATTGACTGCCACTGCTCTTCAAGAAATGCCTACCTTGAAGAAGTTCTGTTCGTCTCTGCGACAAGATTTCCGTATCTTTCTTTTGCCTTGTTCACCTTCATTGCTTTCCATTTCTCTCCTGGTGTTTGACAAGGTGTTTACAATAACACGCTTTCACAGCCATATCTCCTTTCTCAGTGACTGTCTCCGTCTCCGACTTACCCCACGTGGATTTCAACTGAAATTCCACCCCTCATGTTTCGAACCCACCCAGGATTACAGGTATCTCCAGGACATAAAACGTTTCTCGGACTGCTGTTCCCGTCACATTCTGAGATCCATACTCAGTGCCATGAGCCGCCATATGAATACACTCGACCTCTCCCTCCAGCAGCACAGCTGTGCCCTTTTTCAAAGCTGTGCGTGCCCCCATTTTCATTTTTTTCTTCATCTCATCCGACGCCTCAACAAGAAACTTTTTCTCTTTCTCTCAAGTGCTAAGGAGCGCAAGCTCCAGGAACTCATTGACACCAACACCCATCTAGGACCCTCCAACCCTGCCTGTCCCTCCATCCCCATCCTGTCTTCCAATCCCAGCCCAAGCCGTGTATTCACTATACTCCCTGACCTTCCCCTCTCCGACGCTGAATGTTCAGTGCTTAACAAAGGATTTAGTTTCATACCCTTACGCCCCCACCTCAATGAATTTCGGGCTTGGCATGATGCTGAACTCTTCTTCCGCCATCTTCGTCTCCGGGCTCACTTCTTCGGGCAGGAGTCCTCTCCCCGTTCAACAGATCCTTTTACCCACCTCCAATATTCTCCCTCCACCTGGACCCCTCCCTCTGGATTCTTACCTTCTCTTGATCTTTTCATTGAGAACTGTCGGCGCGACATTAGTCGTCTCAATTTCTCTGCTCCTCTCACCCATTCTAATCTCTCTCTCGCTGAACTTACTGCACTCCGTTCTCTCAGGTCCAACCCTGACATTGTCATCAAACCCGCTGACAAGGGTGGTGCTGTTGTTGTCTGGCGCACTGACCTCTACCTCGCGGAGGCTGAGCATCAACTTCCTCCTTCCTCTCCCTGGACCAAGACCCTATCACTGAACATCAAGCCATTGTTTCCAGGATTGTCACTGACCTCATGTCCTCTGGGGATCTTCCTCCCACAGCTTCCAACCTGATAGTCGCCCAACCTCGGACGGCCCGCTTCTACCTCGTACCCAAAATCCACAAACAGAACTTTCCTGATAGACCGATCGTGTCAGCTTGCTCCTGCCCCACGGAACTCATTTCTCGTTATCTTGACTCCCTTCTCTCTCCCCTTGTCCAGTCCCTTCCCACCTACATCCGTGATTCCTCTGACACCTTACGTCACATCAACAATTTCCAGTTCCCTGGCCCCAGCCGCTTCCTCTTCACCATTGACGTCCAATCCCTCTACACCTCCATCCCCCACCAGGATGGTCTGAGGGCCCTTAGCTTCTTCCTCGAACAGAGGCCCGAACAATCCTCATCCACCACTACTCTCCTCAGTCTGGCTGAACTTGTTCTCACACTGAACAATTTCTCCTTCAACGACTCTCACTTCCTCCAAATAAAAGGTGTGGCTATGGGTACCCGCATGGGCCCCAGCTATGCCTGTCTCTTTATGGGGTATGTGGAACATTCCTTGTTCCAGTCCTACTCCGGCCACCTTCCACAACTCTTTCTTCGGTACATCGATGATTACTTCGGTGCTGCTTCATGCTCTCGTCGGGACTTGGAAAAATTTATTAATTTTGCTTCCAATCTCCACCCCTCCATCGTTTTCACGTGGTCCATCTCTGACACTTCCCTTCCCTTCCTTGACCTGTCTGTCTCAATTTCTGGTGATAGACTGTCCACCAATATCCATTACAAGCCTACCAAATCCCACAGCTACCTCAACTACAGCTCCTCACACCCCACTTCCTGTAAAGACTCCATCCCATTCTCTCAGTTCCTTCACCTCCGTCGCATCTGTTCCGATGATGCTACCTTCAAAAACAGTTCCTCTGACATGTCTTCCTTCTTCCTTAACCGAGGTTTTCCACCCATGGTCATTGACAGGGCCCTCAACCGTGTCCGGCCCATCTCCCGCACATCCGCCCTCACGCCTTCTCCTCCCTCCCAGAAACATGATAGGGTCCCCCTTGTCCTCACTTATCACCCCACCAGCCTTCACATTCAAAGGATCATCCTCCGCCATTTCCACCAACTCCAGCATGATGCCACCACCAAACACATCGTCCCTTCACCCCCTCTGTCGGCATTCCGTAGGGATCGTTCCCTCCGGGACACCCTGGTCCACTCCTCCACTACTCCTCAACCCCCACCTATGGCACCTCCCCATGCCCACGCAAAAGATGTAACACCTGCCCCTTCACTTCCTCTCTCCTCACCGTCCAAGGGCCCAAACACTCCTTTCAAGTGAAGCAGCATTTCACTTGCATTTCCCCCAACTTAATCTACTGTATTCGTTGCTCCCAATGCGGTCTCCTCTACATTCGAGAGACCAAACGTAAACTGGGTGATGCTTTGCAGAACACCTGCGGTCTGTCCGCAAGAATGACCCAAACCTCCCTGTCGCTTGCCATTTTAACACTCCACCCTGCTCTCTTGCCCACATGTCTGTCCTAGGCTGCTGCATTGTTCCAGTGAAGCCCAACGCAAACTGGAGGAGCGGCACCTCATCTTCCAACTAGGCACTTTATCGCCTACCGGACTGAATATTGAATTCAACAACTTTAGGTCTTGAGCTCCCTTCTCCATCCACACCCCCTTTCTGTTTCTTCCCCCCTCCTTTTGATTTTTCTAATAATGTATATAGATTTTTCTTTTCCCACCTATTTCCATTATTTTTAAATCTTTTATGCACCCCCACCCCCACTAGAGCTATACCTTGAGTGCCCTACCATCCATTCTTAATTAGCACATTCGTTTAGATAATATCACCAACTTCAACACCTATGTGTTCTTTTGTTCTTTTGTCTGTGACATCTTTTGATGATCTGCTCCTATCCTAACAACCCCCCCCCCTCCACTTCTCCCCCCCAACGCCCCCACCCCACCCCCCCACCACCACCTTAAACCAGCTTATATTTCCCTCTCTTTGTAAGGAAGATCAGTTCTGTTGAAGGGTCATGAGGACTCGAAACGTCAAATCTTTTCTTCTCCGCCGATGCTGCCAGACCTGCTGAGTTTTTCCAGGTAATTCTGTTTTTGTTTTGGATTTCCAGCATCGGCAGTTTTTTGTTTTTATCCAGGTGAAAAGAGGTCCTGGGGCAGTAACAACCAGCTAGAAGAACGGGTGAAAAGAGGACCTGGGGGCAGAAACCTGAAGCAAGAAGAGTCGGTTAAAAGAGAACCTGGGGCAGTATCCACCAGATGTTAGAGCAGGTGAAAAGACGACCTGGGGCATTAATCAGCAGCTAGAAGGGCGGGAGAAAAGAATATCTGGAGGCAGAAACCCGCAGCTAGTAGAGCGGGTGAAAAAAGGACCTGCGGCATTAACCAGCAGCTAGAAGATTGGGTGAAAGGAGGACCTGGGGCAGTATACACCAGCTAGAAAAGCAGGTGAAAAAGGGACCTGGGGCAGTAACCAGCAGATAGCAGAACGGGTGAAAAGAGGACCTGGGGGCAATTACCAGCATCTAGAAGAGCGGGTGAAAAGAGGACCTTGGGCAGAAACCAGCAGGAAGAAGATCTGGTGAAAAGAGGACCTGGGTGCAGAAACCAGAAGCAAGAAGAGTTGGTTAAAAGAGACCCTGGGGCAGTACCTACCAGATGATAGAGCAGGTGAAAAGAGGACCTGAGGTATTAACCAGCAGCAAGAAGGGCAGGAGAAAAGAAAATCTGGAGGCAGAAACTGCAGCTATTAGTGCGGGTGAAAAAAGGATCTGGGGCATTAACCAGTAGCTAGAAGATTGGGTGAAAGGAGGACCAGGGGCAGTATCCACCAGCTAGAAGAGCAGGTGAAAAAGGGACATGGGGCAGTAACCAGCAGATAGAAGAGCAGATGAAAAGAGGACCTGGGCAGTAACCACCAGCGAGAAGAGTAGGTGAAAAGAGGACCTGGGACATTAACCAGCAGCGAGAACAGTAGGCGAAAGGAGGACCAGGATAGTAAACAGCAGCATGGAAGATCGGGTGAACAGAGTACCTGGGGGCAGTAAACAGTAGCTAGAAAACCGAGTGAAAACAGGATCTGGGGGCAGTAACCAGCATCTAGAAGAGCGGGAGAAAAGAGGGCCCTGGACAGTAATTAACCTGCTAGAAGTGCGAGTAAAAAGAGAACCTGTGGTCAGTAACCACCAGATAGTAAATCAGGTGAAAAGAGAACCTGCAGCAGTAACCACCAGCTAGAAGAGTGGGTGAAAAGAGGTCCTGGGGCAGTAAACAGCAGCCAGAAGAGCGGGTAAAAAGAGGACCTGGGGCAGTAACCAGCAGCTAGAAGAGCGGGTGAAAAGAGGTCCAGGGGCATTAACCAGCAGCTAGAAGAACGGGGGAAAAGAAAATCTAGAGGCAGTAACCACCTACTAAAAGAGCGGGTGAAAAGAGGACCTGTGGCAGTAACCAGCAGCTATAAGAGCGAGTGAAAGGAGGACCTGGGGCAATAACCAGCAGCTAGAAGACTGGGTGAAAGGAGGACCTGGGGCAGTATCCAACAGCTAGAAGAGTCGATGAAAATGGGACCTTGGGCATGAACCAGCTGCTAGAAGAGTAGGAGAAAAGAGGACCAGGTGTTGTAACCAGCAGCATGGAGATCGGGTGAACAGAGTACCTGGAGGCAGTAAGTAGCAGCTAGACAAGCATCTGAAAAAAGGACTTGGAGGCAGTAACCAATAGCAAGAAGAGCGGGTGAAAAGTGCACCTGGGTGCGGATAGCACCAGCTAGAAGAGCAGGTGAAAAAAGGAACTGGGGGTAGTAAACAGCAGCTAGAGGAGTGGGTGAAATGAGGACCTTGGGCCAGTAACCAGCAGCTAGAAGAGCTGGTTAAAAGAGAACCTGGAGGCAGTAACCAGCAGCTAGAAGAGTGGGTGAAAAGAGCATCTGGGGCATTAACCAGCAGCTAGAACAGTAGGAGAAAAGAGGACCAGGGGTAGTAACCAGCAGCATGGAAGATCGGGTAAACAGAGTACCTGGGGGCAGTAACTAACCAGCTAGACGAGCGTCTGAAAAAATTATGTGGAGGCAGTAACCAGTAGCTAGAAGAGCAGGTGAAAAGAGGACCTGGGGGCAGCAACCAGCAGCTAGAAGAGCGGGTGAAAAGAGGACCTGGGGGCAGTAACCAGCAGCTAGAAGAGCGGGTGCAAAGAGGACCTGGGGGCAGTAACCAGCAGCTATAAGAGCAGGTGAAAGGAGGTCCTCGGGCAGAAACCAGCAGCTATAAGAGTGGGTGAAAAGAGGACCTGGGGCATTAACCAGCAGATAGAAGATTGGGTGAAAGGAGGACCTGGGGCAGTATCCAACAGCTAGAAGAGCTGGTGAAAATGGGACCTGGGGCATGAACCAGCTGCTAGAAGAGTGGGTGAAAAGAGGACCAAGGGCATTAACCAGCAGCTAGAACAGTAGGAGAAAAGAGGACCAGGGGTAAGTAACCAGCAGCATGGAGATCGGGTGAACAGAGGCAGTAAGCAGCAGCTAGTCAAGCGTCTGAAAACAGGACTTGGAGGCAGTAACTAGTAGCTAGAAGAGTGTGTGAAAAGAGCACAAGGGGCATTAAACAGCAGCTAGAAGATTGGGTGAAAGGAGGACCTGTGGCAGTATCCACCAGATAGAAGAGCAGGTGAAAAAGGGACCTGAGGCAGTAACCAGCAGCTAGAAGAGCGGGTGAAAAGAGGACCTGGGGTGGTAACCAGCAGCTAGAAGAGTGGGTGAAAAAAGTACCTGGGGCATTAACCTGCAGATAGAACAGTAGGAGAAAAGAGGACAGGGGGTAGTAAACAGCAGCATGGAAAATCGGGTGAACAGAGTACCTGGGGGCAGTAACCAGCAGCGAGACGAGCGTCTGAAAAGAGGACATGGAGGCACTAACCAGTAGCTAGAATAGCGGGTGAAAAGAGGATCTGGGGGCAGTAACCAGCAGATAGAAGAGCGGATGAAAAGAGGACTTCAGGCAGTAACCAGCAGGTGGAAGAGCGGGTGATAAGGGGACCTGGGGCAGTAAGCAGCAGCCAGAAGAGCGAGTGAAAAGAGGACCTGGGGGCAGTAACCAGCGGATAGAATAGTGGGTGAATAGAGAATCTGGGGGCGGTAACCAGCAGCTAGAAGAGTGGGTGAAAAGAGAACCTGGGGCAGTGACCACCAGCTAGATGAACGGGTGAAAAGAGGACCTGGGGGCAGAAACCAGAAGCAAGAAGAGCTGGTTAAAAGAGAACCTGAGGCAGTATCCACCAGATGTTAGAGCAGGTGAAAAGAGAACCTGGGGCAGTAACCACCAGCTAGAAGAGCGGGTGAAAAGAGTCCTGGGGGCAATAACCAGCAGCTAGAAGAGCGGGTGAAAAGAGGACCTCAGGGCGGTAATCAGCAACTATCAGCGTGGGTAAAAAGAGCATCTGGGGCATTAACCTGCAGCTAGAACAGTAGGAGAAAAGAGGACCAGGAGTAGTAACCAGCAGCATGGAAGATCGGGTGAACAGAGTACCTGGGGCCAGTAAGCAGCAGCTAGACGAGCGTCTGAAAAGAGTACGTGGGGGCAGTAACCAGTAGCTAGAAGAGCGGGTGAAAATACGACCTGGGGCAGTATCCAGCAGCCAGAAGAGCGGGTGAAAAGAGGACCTGGGGTGGTAACCAGCAGCTAGAAGAGTGGGTGAAAAAAGTACCTGGGGCATTAACCTGCAGCTAGAACAGTTGGAGAAAAGAGGACCGGGGGTAGTAAACAGCAGCATGGAAAATCGGGTGAACAGAGTACCTGGGGGCAGTAACCAGAAGCGAGACGAGCGTCTGAAAAGAGGACGTGGAGGCACTAACCAGTAGCTAGAATAGCGGGAGAAAAGAGGATCTGGGGGCAGTAACCAGCAGATAGAAGAGCGGATGAAAAGAGGACATCAGGCAGTAACCAGCAGGTGGAAGAGCGGGTGATAAGGGGACCTGGGGCAGTAAGCAGCAGCCAGAAGAGCGAGTGAAAAGAGGACCTGGGGGCAGTAACCAGCGGATAGAAGAGCGGGTGAAAAGAGGACCTCAGGGCGGTAATCAGCAACTATCAGCGTGGGTAAAAAGAGCATCTGGGGCATTAACTTGCAGCTAGAACAGTAGGAGAAAAGAGGACCAGGGGTAGTAACCAGCAGCATGGAAGATCGGGTGAACAGAGTACCTGGGGCCAGTAAGCAGCAGCTAGACGAGCGTCTGAAAAGTGTACGTGGGGGCAGTAACCAGTAGCTAGAAGAGCGGGTGAAAATATGACCTGGGGCAGTATCCAGCAGCCAGAAGAGCGGGTGAAAAGAGGACCTAGGGCAGTAACCAGAAGCTAGAAGAGCGGGTGAAAAGAGGACCTAGGGCAATAACCAGAAGCTAGAAGAGCAGGTGAAAAGACGACTTCAAGCAGTATCCAGGAACTAGAAGAGGGGGTGAAAAGAGGACCCGGAGCAGTAATCAGCAGCTAGAAGAGTGGGTGAAAAGAGGACCTGGGGCAGTAACCAGCAGCTTGAAGAGCAGGTGAAAAGAGGACCTGGGGCAGTGACACCAGCTAAATGAACATGTGAAAAGAGGACCTGGGGGCAGAAACCAGAAGCAAGAAGAGCTGGTTAAAAGAGAACCTGAAGCAGTATCCACCAGATGTTAGAGCAGGTGAAAAGAGCACCTGGGGCATTAACCAGCAGATAGAAGAACGAGAGAAAAGAAAATCTGGAGACAGTAACCCGCAGCTATAAGAGTGGGCGAACAGACACCTGGGGGCATTAACCAGCTGCTAGAAGATTGGGTGAAAGGAGGACCTGGGGCATCAACCAGCAGCTAGAAAATTGCGTGAAAAGAGGACCTGGGGGCAGCAACCAGCAGCTAGAAGAGCGGGTGAAAAGAGGGCCCTGGGCAGTAATTAATCAGCTAGAAGTGCGAGTAAAAAGAGAACCTGGGGTCAGTAACCAGAAGCTAGTAAATCAGGTGAAAAGAGGAGCTGCAGCAGTAACCACCAGCTAGAAGAATGGGTGAAAAGAGTTCCTGGGGTAGTAACCAGCAGCTAGATGAGCAGGTGAAAAGAGGACCTGGGGCATTAAACACCAGCTAGAACAGTAGGAGAAAAGAGGAGCAGGGGTAGTAACCAGCAGCATGGAAGGTCGGGGGAACAGAGTACCTGGGGGCAGTAACCAGCAGCTAGACGAGCGTCTGAAAAGAGGACGTGGAGGCAGTAACCAGTAGCAAGAAGAGCGGGTGAAAAGAGTTCCTGGGGGCAGTAACCAGCAGGTATAAGAATGGGTGAAAAAAGGACTCGGGGGCAGTAACCACCAGCTAAAAGAGTGGGTTAAAAGAGGACCTAGAGGCAGTAAGAAGCAGGTAGAAGACCGGGCAGTAGCTAATAGGTAACAGTGCGGTTGAGAAGAGGACCAGGGGCATAAACCAGCAGCTAGAAGAGCGGGTGAAAAGAGTACCTGGGGCAGTATCCACCAGATGTTAGAGCGGGTGAAAAGTGAACCTGGGAGCAGAAACCAGCTGCTAGAAGAGCAGGTGAAAAGAGGGCCTCGGGCAATTACCAGCAGCTAGAAGAGTCGGTGAAAAGAGGACCTGGGAGCAGAAACCAGCAGCTAGAAGAGCGGGTAAAAAAAAGACCGGGTGCAATAACCAGCAGCTAGAACAGCGGGTGAAAAGAGGACCTGGGGCAATAACCACCAGCTAGAAGAGTCGGTGAAAAGAGGACCTGGTGCATTAACCAGCAGCTAGAACAGAGTGTGAAAAGAGGACCTGGGGCAATAACCACCAGCTAGAAGAGCAGGTGAAAAGAGAACCTGGGGGCAGTAACCAGCAGCTAGAAGAGCGGATGAAAAGAGTACCTGGGGGCAGAAACCAGCAGCAAGAAGAGCTGGTGAAAGGAGGACCTGGGGCAGTATCCACCAGATGTTAGAGCGGGTGAAAAGAGGACCTGGGGGCAGAAACCAGCAGCTAGAAGAGCGGATGAAAAGAGTACCTGGGGGCAGAAACCAGCAGCAAGAAGAGCTGGTGAAAAGAGGACCTGGGGCAGTATCCACCAGATGTTAGAGCAGGTGAAAAGAGGACCTGGGGGCAGAAACCAGCAGCTAGAAGAGCAGGTGAAAAGAGGTCCTCGGGCAATTAGCAGCAGCTAGAAGAGCAGCTGAAAAGAGTACCTGGGGCAATAAGCAGCAGCTAGAAGAGCAGGTGAAAAGAGGTCCTGGGGCAGAAAACAGCAGCTGGAAGAGTAGGTGAAATGAGGACCTGTTGCATTAACCAACAGCTAGTACAGTAGGAGAAAGGAGGACCAGTGGTAGTAACCAGCAGCATGGAAGAACAGGTGAACATAGTAACTGGGGGCAGTAACCAGCAGCTAGACAAGCATCTGAAAAGTCGACACAGAGGCAGTAACCAACAGCGAAAAGAGCAAGTGTAAAGAGGACCTGGGGGCTGGAACCAACAGCTAGAAGAGCGGGTGAAAAGAGGCCCTGGGGGGCATTAACCAGCAGCTAGAAGAGCGGGTGAAAAGAGGACCTGGGGACAATAACCAGCTGCTGGAAGAGCGGGTGAAAAGAGGACCTGGGGCATTAAACAGCAGCTAGAAGAGCGGGTGAGAAGAGGATCTAGGGCAGAAACCACCAAATAGATGAGCGGATGAAAAGAGGACCTGGGGGCAGAAACCAGCAGCAAGAAGAGCGGGTGAAAAGACGACCTGGGGGCAGTAACCAGCAGGTATAAGAATGGATGTAAAAAGAACCCGGGGGCAGTAACCACCAGCTAAAAGAACGGGTGAAAAGAGGACCTAGAGGCAGAAAGAAGCAGGTAGAAGACTGGGTGAAAAGAAGACATCGGGCAGTAGCTAGTAGGTAGCAGAGCAGTTGAGAAGAGGACCTGGGGCATTAACCAACAGGTAGAAGAGCGGGTGAAAAGAGGACCAGGGGCAGTAACCAGCAGCTAGAAGAGCGGGTGAAAAGAGGACCTGGGGCATTAACCAGCAGCTGGAAGAGCGGGTGAAAGGAGGACCTTGGGCAGTAGCCAGCAGCTAGAAGAGCGGGTGAAAAGAGTACCTGGCGGCAGTAACCAGCAGCTAGAAGAGCAGGTGAAAAGAGGACCTGGAGACAGTAACCAGCTGCTAGAAGAGCGGGTGCTAAGAGCACCTGGGGGCAGTAACCACCAGCTAGGAGAGCGGGAGAAAACAGGACCTGGGGCAGTAACCAACAGCTATAAGAGCGGTAGAAAAGTGGACTCGAAGGCGGTAAGCAATAGCTAGAAGAGCGGGTGAAAAGAGCACCTGGGGCAGTAAACACCAGCTAGAAGAGCGGGTGAAAAGAGGACCTTGAGGCTATAAGAAGCAGCTAGAAGACCGGGTGAAAAGAAGACATGGGGCAGAAGCCAATAGGTGGCACAGCAGGTGAAAAGACGACCTGGGGCAGTAACTAGCAGCTAGAAGAGCGGGTGAAAAGAGTACCTGGCGGCAGTAACCAGCAGCTAGAAGAGCGGGTGAAAAGGGGACCTGGGGCAATACCCAGCAGCAAGAAGAATGGGTGAAAAGAGGACCTGGGGGCAGTTACCACCAGCTAGAAGAGCGGGAGAAAGGAGGTCCTGGGGGCAGTAACCAGCAGCTAGAAGAGAGAGTGTAAAGCGTACCTGGGGCATTAACCTGCAGCTAGAACAGTAGGAGAAAAGAGGAGCAGGGGTAGTAACCAGCAGCATGGAAGATCGTGTGAACAGAGTACCTGGGGGCAGTAACCAGCAGCTAGACGAGCGTCTGAAAAGGGGACGTGGAGGCAGTAGCCAGTAGCTAGAAGAGCGGGTGAAAAGAGTTCCTGGGGGCAGTAACCAGCAGGTATAAGAATGGGTGAAAAAAGGACTCGGGGGCAGTAACTACCAGCTAAAAGAGTGGGTTAAAAGAGGACCTAGAGGCAGTAAGAAGCAGGTAGAAGACCAGGCAGTAGCTAATAGGTAACAGTGCGGTTGAGAAGAGGACCTGGGGCATTAACCAGCAGCTAGAAGAGCGGGTGAAAAGAGGTCCTGGGCAGTAACCAGCAACTAGGAGAGCGGGTGAAAAGGGGACCTGGGGCAATAATCAGCAGCTAGAAGAACGGGTGAAAAGAGAACCTAGGGGCAGTAACCAGCTGCAAGAAGAATGGGTGAAAAGAGGACCTGGGGCCATAAGCACCAGCTAGAAGAGTGGGTGGAAAGAGGACCTGGGACAGTAACCAGCCACTAGAAGAGCTGGTGAAAAGAGGACCTGGTGCATTAACCACCAGCTAGAACAGTGGGTGAACAGAGGACCTGGGGCAATAACCACCAGCTTAAAAGCCGGTGGAAAGAACCTGGGCGCAGTAACCAGCAGCTAGAAGAGCGGGTGAAAAGAGGACCTGGGGCTGCAACCACCAGCAAGAAGAGTGGGTGAAAATATGACCTAGGGGCAGTAACCAACGGATAGAAGAGCGGGTCAAATGAGGTCATGGGACAGTGACCACCAGCTAGATGAATGGGTGAAAAGAGTTAATGCGGGCAGAAACCAGAAGCAAGAAGAGCTGGTTAAAAGAGAACCTGGGGCAGCATCCACCAGATGTTAGAGCAGGTGAAAAGAGGACCTGGGGCATTAACCAGCAGCTAGAAGACCGGGAGTAAAGAAAATCTGGAGGCAGCAACCCACAGCAATAAGAGCGGGTAAAAAGAAGACCGGGGGCATTAACTAGCAGCTAGAAGATTGGGTGAAAGGAGGACCTGGGGCAGTATCCACCAGCTAGAAGAGCAGGTGCAAAAGGGACCTGGGGCAGTAACCAGCAGATAGAAGACCGGGTGAAAAGAGGACCTGGGGCAGAAAACAGCAGCTGGAAGAGTTGGTGAAAAGAGGACCTGTTGCATTAACCAACAGCTAGAACAGTAGGAGAAAGGAGGACCAGTGGTAGAAACCAGCAGCATGGAAGAACAGGTGAACATAGTAACTGGGGGCAGTAACCAGCAGCTAGACGAGCATCTGAAAAGTCGACACAGAGGCAGTAACCAACAGCGAGAAGAGCGAGTGTAAAGAGGACCTGGGGGCTGGAACCAACAGCTAGAAGAGCGGGTGAAAAGAGGACCTGGGCGCAGTAACCAGCAGCTAGAAGAGCGGGTTAAAAGAGGACCTGGGGGCATTAACCAGCAGCTAGAAGAGTGGGTGAAAAGAGGACCTGGGGGCTGTAACCAGCAGCTAGAGGAGCGGGTGAAAAGAGGACCTAGGGCAGTAACCAGCAGCTAGAACAGTAGGAGAAAAGAGGACCAGGGGGAGTAACCAGCAGCATGGAAGATCAGGTGAACAGATGACCTGGGGGCAGTAATCAGCTGCTACACGAGCGACTTAAAAGAGGACACGGGGGCAGTAACCAGCAGCTAGAAGAGCGGGTGAAAACAGCACCTGGGGTCAGTAACCAGCAGCTAGAAGAGCGGGTGAAAAGAGGACCTGGGGACAGTAACCTGCTGCTGGAAGAGCGGGTGAAAAGAAGACTTGTGACATAAAACAGCAACTAGAAGAGTGGGTGAAAAGAGGACATGTAGGCAGCAACCAGCACCTATAAGGGCGTGTGAAAAGTTCGACCTGGTGCAGTATCCAATTGCTATAAGAGCGGGTGAAAAAATGACATGGGGCAGTAACCAGCAGCTAGAAGAGCGTGCGAAAAGAGGACCAGGGCAGAAAACAGCATTTGGAAGAGCGGGTGCTAAGAGCACCTGGGAACAGTAACCACCAGCTAGTAGAGCGGGAGAAAACAGGACCTGGGGCACTAACAACCAGCTATAGGATCGGTAGAAAAGTGGACTCGAAGGCAGTAAGCAGTCGCTAGAAAAGCGGGTGAAAAGAGGTCCTGGGGCACTCACCACCAGCTAGAAGAGCAGGTGAAAAGAGGACCTGGGGCTGTAACCACCAGATAGAAGAGCAGGTGAAAAGAGGTCCTGAATGCAGTATTCAGCAGGTAGAAGAGCGGGTGAAAAGAGGACCTGGGGGCAGAAACCACCGGCTAGAAGAGCGGGTGAAAAGAAGACCTGGGGCAGTAACCACCAGATAGAAGAGCGGGTGAAAAGAGGTCCTGAATGCAGTATCCAGCAGGTAGAAGAACGGGAGAAAAGAGGACCTGCGGCAGTAACCACCAGATGGAAGAGCGGATGAAAAGAGGACGTGGGGCAGTAACCAGCAGCTAGAAAGGTGGGTGAGAAGAGGATCTGGAGCAGAAACCACCAAATAGATGACCGGGTGAAAAGAGGACCTGGGGTAGTAACCAGCGGATAGAAGAGCGGGCGAAAAGAGGACCTGGGGCAGTAACCAACATCTAGAAGAGGGGGTGAAATGAGGAACTGGGGCAGTAACCAGCAGCTAGAAGAGTGGGTGAAAAGAGGACCTGGGGCAGGAACCATCAGCTAGAAGCGCAGATGAAAAGAGTACCTGGGGCATTAACCTGCAGCTAGAAGAGCAGGTGAAAAGAGGTCCTTGGGCAGTGACACCAGCTAGATGAACGGGTGAAAAGAGGACCTGGGGGCAGAAACCAGAAGCAGGAAGAGCTGGTTAAAAGAGAACCTGGGGCAGTATCCACCAGACGTTAGAGCAGGTGAAAAGAGGACCTGGGGCATTAACCAGCAGCTGGAAGAGCGGGAGAAAAGAAAATCTGGAGGCAGTAACCCACAGCTATAAGAGCAGGTGAAAAGAGGACCTGGGGCATTAACCAGCAGCTAGAAGATTGGGTGAAAAGAGGACCTGGGGCAGTAACCACCAGCTAGAAGAGCGGGTGAAAAGAGGACCTGGGGCAGTAACCAGCAGGTAGAAGAGGGGGTGAAAAGAGGACCTAGGGCAGTAACCAGCAGCTAGAAGAGCGGGTGAAAAAAGAACCCTGGGGGCAGTAAACAGCAGCTGGTAAATCAGGTGAAAAGAGGACCTGACGCAGTAACCACCAGCTAGAAGAGCGGGTGAAAAGAGGAACTCAGGCAGTAACCAGCAGCTAGAAGAGCGAGTGAAAAGAGGACGTGACGCAGTAGCCAGCAGCAAGAAGAGCGGGTGAAAAAAGGACCTGGGGACAGAAACCAGCAGCAAGAAAAGCTGGTGAAAAGATGAACTGTGACTGTATCCACCAGATGGAAGAGTGGGTGAAAAGAGGACATGAAGCATTAACCAGCAGCTAGAAGTTTGGGTGAAAGGAGGACCTGAGGCAGTTTCCACCAGCTATAAGAGCGGGTGAAAAGAGGACCTGGGGCAGTAACCAGCAGCTAGAAGAGTGGGTGAAAAGAGGACCTGGGGCAGTAACCAGCAGCTAGAAGAGCAGGTGAAAAGAGGACCTGGAAACGGTAACCAGCTGCTAGAAGAGCGGGTGCTAAGAGCACCTGGGGGCAGTAACCACCAGCTAGGAGAGCGGGAGAAAACAGGACCTTGAGGCTATAAGAAGCAGCTGGAAGAGCGGGTGAAAAGATGACCTGGGGCATTAACCAACAGCTATAAGAGCGGTAGAAAAGTGGACTCGAAGGCGGTAAGCAGTAGCTAGAAGAGCGGGTGAAAAGAGCACCTGGGGCAGTAAACACCAGCTAGAAGAGTGGGTGAAAAGAGGACCTTGAGGCTATAAGAAGCAGCTAGAAGAGCGGGTGAAAAGATGACCTGGGGCATTAACCAACAGCTAGAAGTGCGGGTGAAAAGATGACCTGGGGCAGTAACCAGCAGCTAGAAGAGCAGGTGAGAAGAGGATCTAGGGCAGAAACCTCCAAATAGATGAGTGGGTGAAAAGAGGCCCTGGCGGCAGTAACCAGCAGGTATAAGAATGGGTGTAAAAAGAACTCGGGGGCAGTAACCACCAGCTAAAAGAGTGGGTGAAATGAGCACCTAGAGGCAGTAAAAAGCAGGTAGAAGGCCGGGTGAAAAGAAGACATCGGGCAGTAGCTAGTAGGTAGCAGAGCGGTTGAGAAGAGGACCTGGGGCATTACCCAACAGGTAGAAGAACGGGTGAAAAGAGGACCAGGGGCAGTAACCAGCAGCTAGAAGAGCGGGTGAAAAGAGGACCTGGGGCATTAACCAACAGCTAGAAGATTGGGTGAAAGGAGAACCTTGGGCAGTAGCCAGCAGCTAGAAGAGCGGGTGAAAAGAGTACCTGGGGGCAGTAACCAGCAGCTAAAAGAGGGGGTGTAAAGGGGACCTGGGGCAATAACCAGCAGCAAGAAGAACGGGTGAAAACAGGACGTGGGGGCAGTTACCACCAGCTAGAAGAGCGGGAGAAAGGAGGTACTGGGGGCAGTAACCAGCAGCTAGAAGAGAGAGTGAAAAGAGTACCTGGGGCATTAACCTGCAGCTAGAACAGTAGGAGAAAAGAGGAGCAGGGGTAGTAACCAGCAGCATGGAAGATCGGGGGAACAGAGTACCTGGGGGCAGTAACCAGCAGCTAGACGAGCGTCTGAAAAGAGGACGTGGAGGCAGTAACCAGTAGCAAGAAGAGCGGGTGAAAAGAGGTCCTGGGGGCAGTAACCAGCAGGTATAAGAATGGGCGAAAAAAGGACTCAGGGGCAGTAACCACCAGCTAAAAGAGCGGGTGAAAAGAGGACCTAGAGGCAGTAAGAAGCAGGTAGAAGACCAGGCAGTAGCTAATAGGTAACAGTGTGGTTCAGAAGAGGACCTGGGGCATTAACCAACAGGTAGAAGAGCTGGTGAAAAGAGGACCTGGGGCATTAACCAGCAGCTAGAAGAGTGGGTGAAAAGAGGACCTGGCGGCGGTAACCAGCAGCTAGAAGAGCGGGTGAAAAGGGGACCTGGGGCAATAACCAGCAGCCAGAACAGTAGGAGAAAAGAGGACCAGGGGGAGTAACCAGCAGCATGGAAGATCAGGTGAACAGAGTACCTGGGGGCAGTAACCAGCAGCTACACGAGAGTCTGAAAAGAGGACACGGAGGCAGTAACCAGTAGCTAGAAGAGAGGGTGAAAACAGCACCTGGGGTCAGTAACCACCAGCTAGAAGACCAGGTGAAAAGAGGACCTGGGGAATAAAACGGCAGCTAGAAGAGTGGGTGAAAAGAGGACATGTGGGCAGCAACCAGCACCTATAAGAGTGTGTGAAAAGTCGACCTGGTGCAGTATCCACTTGCTATAAGAGCAGGTGAAAAAATGCTATGGGGCAGCAACCAGCAGCTGGAAGAGTGGGGGAAAAGAGAACCTGGCAGCAGTAACCAGCAGCTAGAAGAGGGGGTGAAAAGAGAACCTGGGGGCAGTAACCAGCAGCAAGAAGAACGGGTGAAAAGAGGACCTGGGGGCAGTTACCACCAGCTAGAAGAGCGGGAGAAAGGAGGTCCTGGGGGCAGTAACCAGCAGCTAGAAGAGAGAGTGAAAAGAGTACCTGGGGCATTAACCTGCAGCTAGAACAGTAGGAGAAAAGAGGAGCAGGGGTAGTAACCAGCAGCATGGAAGATCGGGTGAACAGAGTACCTGGGGGCAGTAACCAGTAGCTAGAAGAGCGGGTGAAAAGAGGTCCTGGGGGCAGTAACCAGCAGGTATAAGAATGGGTGAAAAAAGGACTCGGGGGCAGTAACCACCAGCTAAAAGAGCGGTTGAAAAGAGGACCTGGAGGCAGTAAGAAGCAGGTAGAAGAGCGGGTGAAAAGAAGACATCGGGCAGTAGCTATTAGGTAACAGTGCAGTTGAGAAGAGGACCTGGGGCATTAACCAACAGGTAGAAGAGCGGGTGAAAAGAGGACCTGGGGTAGTAGTCAGCAGCTAGAAGAGTGGGTGAAAAGAGAACCTGGCGGCAGTAACCAGCAGCTAGAAGAGCAGGTGAAAAGCGGTACTGGGGCAGTGACCACCAGCTAGATGAATGGGTGAAGAGATGACCTGGGGGCAGAAACCAGAAGCAAGAAGGGCTGGTTAAAAGAGAACCTGGAGCAGTATCCACCAGATGTTAGAGCAGGTGCAAAGAGGACCTGGGGCATTAACCAGCAGCTAGAACATTGGGTGAAAGGAGGACCTGGGGCAGTATCCACCAGCTAGAAGAGCAGGTGAAAAAGGGAACCGGGGCAGTAACCAGCAGATAGAAGAGCGGGTGAAAAGAGGACTTTGGGGAGGAACCAGCAGCTAGAAGAGTAGGTGAAAAGAGGACCTGGGGCATTAACCAACAGCTAGAAAATTAGGAGAAAGGAGGACCAGTGGTAGTAACCAGCAGCATGGCAGATCAGGTGAACAGAGTTCCTGGGGGCAGTAATCAGCAGCTAGACGAGCATCTGAAAAGACGACACCAAGGCAATAACCAGTAGCTAGAAGAGCGAGCGTAAACCGGACCTGGGGGCTGGATCCAACAGTGAAATGAAGAACTGGTGGTAGTGACCAACAGCCAAAAGACAGGGTGGAAAGAGGACCTGGGGGCAGTAACCAGCAGCTAGAAGAGAGGGTGAAAAGAAGACCTGGGGCATAAAACAGCAGCTAGAAGAGTGGGTGAAAAGAGGACATGTGGGCAGCAACCAGCACTTATAAGAGCGTGTGAAAAGTCGACCTGGTGCAGTATCCAATTGCTATAAGAGCAGGTGAAAAAATGATATGGGGCAGTAACCAGCAGCTAGAAGAGCGGGAGAAAAGAGCACCTGGGTGCAGTAACCAGCAGCTAGAAGAGTGGATGAAAAGAGGACCTGGGGCCATAACCACCAGCTAGAAGAGCGGGTGAAAAGAGGACCTGGGGCCATAAGCACCAGCTAGAAGAGTGGGTGAAAAGATGACCTGGGGGCAGTAACCAGCAGCTAGAAGAGCTGGTGAAAAGAGGACCTGGTGCATTAACCACCAGCTAGAACAATGGGTGAACAGAGGACCTGGGGCAATAACCACCAGCTAAAGAGCCGGTGAAAAGAACCTGGGGGCAGTAATCAGCGGATAGAAGAGCAAGTGAAAAGAGGTCCTGGGGCAGTGACCACCAGCTAGATGGACGGGTGAAAAGAGGACCTGGGGGCAGAAATCAGAAGCAAGAAGAGCTGGTTAAGAGAGAACCTGGGGCAGTATCCACCAGATGTTAGAGCAGGTGAAAGGAGGACCTGGGGCATTAACCAGCAGCTAGAAGATTGAGTAAAAGGAGGACCTGGGGCAGTATCCACCAGCTAGAAGAGCAGGTGAAAAAGGGACCTGGGGCAGTAAGCAGCACATAGAAGAGCAGGTGAAAAGAGGACCTTGGGCATTAACCAAAAGCTAGAACAGTAAGAGAAAGGAGGACCAGTGGTAGTAACCAGCAGCATGGCAGATCAGGTGAACAGAGTACCTGGGGGCAGTAACCAGCAGCCAGACGAGCGTCTGAAAAGACGACACAGAAGTAGTTACCAGTAGCTAGAAGGGCGAGTGTAAAGAGGACCTGGGGGCTGGAACCAACAGCTAGAAGAGCGGTTGAAAAGAGGACATGGGAGCAGTAACCAGCAGCTAGAAGAGCGGGTGAAAAGAAGACCTGGTGGGAGTGAACAACAGCTAAAAGAGCGGGTGAAAAGAGGCCCTGGGGCATTAACCAGCAGCTAGAAGAGCGGGTGAAAAGAGGACCTGGGGTCTGTAACCAGCAGCTAGAGGAGCGGGTGAAAAGAGGACCTGGGGCAGTAACCAGCAGCTAGAACAGTAGGAGAAAAGAGGACCAGGGGGAGTAACCAGCAGCATGGAAGATCAGGTGAACAGAGTACCTGGGGGCAGTAACCAACAGCTACACGAGAGTCTGAAAAGAGGACACGGAGGCAGTAACCAGTAGCTAGAAGAGCGGGTGAAAACAGCACCTGGGGTCAGTAACCACCAGCTAGAAGACCGGGTGAAAAGAGGACCTGGGCACAGTAACCAGCTGCTAGAAGAGCGGGTGAAAAGAAGACCTGGGGAATAAAACGGCAGCTAGAAGAGTGGGTGAAAAGAGGACATGTGGGCAGCAACCAGCACCTATAAGAGCGTGTGAAAAGTCGACCTGGTGCAGTATCCAATTGCGTTAAGAGCAGGTGAAAAAATGATATGGGGCAGCAACCAGCAGCTGGAAGAGCGGGGGAAAAGAGAACCTGGCAGCAGTAACCAGCAGCTAGAAGAGGGGGTGAAAAGAGAACCTGGGGGCAGTAACCAGCAGCAAGAAGAGTGGGTGAAAAGAGTACCTGGGGGCAGTAACCAGCAGCTAAAAGAGGGGGTGTAAAGGGGACCTGGGGCAATAACCAGCAGCAAGAAGAACGGGTGAAAACAGGACGTGGGGGCAGTTACCACCAGCTAGAAGAGCGGGAGAAAGGAGGTCCTGGGGGCAGTAACCAGCAGCTGGAAGAGAGAGTGAAAAGAGTACCTGGGGCATTAACCTGCAGCTAGAACAGTAGGAGAAAAGAGGACCAGGGGTATAACCAGCAGCATGGAAGATCGGGGGAACAGAGTACCTGGGGGCAGTAACCAGCAGCTAGACGAGCATCTGAAAAGAGGACGTGGAGGCAATAACCAGTAGCTAAAAGAGCGGGTGAAAAGAGGTCCTGGGGGCAGTAACCAGCAGGTATAAGAATGGGTGAAAAAAGGACTCGGGGGCAGTAACCACCAGCTAAAAGAGCGGGTGAAAAGAGGACGTGGAGGCAGTAAGAAGCAGGTAGAAGAGCGGGTGAAAAGAAGACATCGGGCAGTAGCTAATAGGTAACAGTGCGGTTGAGAAGAGGACCTAGGGCATTAACCAACAGGTAGAAGAGTGGGTGAAAAGAGGACCTGGGGCAGTAGCCAGCAGCTAGAAGAGCGGGTGAAAAGAGGACCTTGGGCAGTAGCCAGCAGCTAGAAGAGTGGGTGTAAAGAGGTCCTGGGCAGTAACCAGCAACTAGGAGAGCGGGTGAAAAGGTGACCTGGGGCAATAGCCAGCAGCTAGAAGAGCGGGTGAAAAGTGGTCCTGGGGCAGTAACCAGTAGCTGAAGAGCGGGTGAAAAGAGAAACTGGGGGCAGTAACCAGCAGCAAGAAGAGCGGGTGAAAAGAGGTCCTCAGGCAATTACCAGCAGATAGAAGAGTGGGTGAAAAGAGGACCTGTGGCAGTAACCACCAGCTAGAAGAGCGGGTGAAAATAGGACCTGGGGGGAGTAACCAGCAGATAGTAGAGCGGGTGCAAAGAGGACCTGGGGCAGTAACCAGCAGCTAGAAGAGTGGGTGAAAAGAGGACTTTGGGGAGGAACCAGCAGCTAGAAGAGTAGGTGAAAAGAGGACCTGGGGCATTAACCAAAAGCTAGAACGTTAGAAGTAAAGAGGACCAGTGGTAGTAACCAGCAGCATGGCAGATCAGGTGAACAGAGTACCTGGGGGCAGTAATCAGCAGCTAGACGAGCGTCTGAAAAGACGACACCGAGGCAGTAACCAGTAGCTAGAAGAGCGAGTGTAAAGAGGACCTGGGGGCTGGATCCAACAGCTAGAAGACCGAGTGAAAAGAGGACCTGGGTGCAGTAACCAGTAGCTAGAAGAGCGGGTGAAATGAAGACCTGGTGGTAGTGACCAACAGCTAAAAGAGCAGGTGAAAAGAGGACCTGGTGGTAGTGACCAACAGCTAAAAGAGCGGGTGTAAAGAGGCCCTGAGGCAGTAACCAGTAGCTAGAAGACCGGGTGAAAAGAGGACCTGGGGACAGTAACCACCAGCTAGAAGACCAGGTGAAAAGAGTACCTGGGGACAGTAACCAGCTGCTAAAAGAGCGGGTGAAAAGAAGACTTAGGGCATAAAACTGCAGCTAGAAGAGTGGGTGAACAGAGGACATGTGGGCAGCAAACCGCACCTGTAAGAGTGTGCGAAAAGTCGACCTGGTGCAGTAACCAATTGCGGGTGAAAAAATGACATGGGGCACTAATCAGCAGCTAGAAGAGCCTGTGAAAAGAGGACCGGGGCATTAAACAGCATTTGGAAGAGCGGGTGCTAAGAGCACCTGGGGACAGTAACCACCAGCTAGTAGAGCGGGAGAAAACAGGACCTGGGAGAATTACCACCAGCTATAAGAACGGTAGAAAAGTGGACACGGAGGCAGCAAGCAGTAGCTAGAAGAACGGGTGAAAACAGCACCTGGGTGCAGTAACCACCACTTAGAAGAACAGGAGAAAAGAGGACCTTCGGCAGTAACCACCAGGTAGAAGAGCGGGTGAGAAGAGGACCTAGAGGCGGTAAGAAGCAGCTAGAAGACCGGGTGAAAAGAAGACATGGGGCAGTAGCCAATAGGTAGCAGAGCGGTTGAAAAGAGGACTTAGGGCATTAACCAGCAGCTAGAAGAGCGGGTGAAAAGTGGAGCTGGGGCATTTACCAACAGCTAGAAGAGCGGGTGAAAAGAGGAGCTGGGGCAGTAAAAAGCAGGTGAAAATAAGACCCGGAGCTGTATCCACCAGGTAGAAGAGCGGGTGAAAAGAGGACCTGGGCCCGTAACCAGCAGCTGGTAGAGCTGGTGAAAAGAGGACCTGAAGGTCAGTAACCACCAGCTAGAAGAGTGGGTGAAAAGAGAAACTGGGGCAGTAACCACCAGCGAGAAGAGTGGGTGAAAAGAGGACCTGGGGCAGTAACCAGCAGCTAGAGGAGGGGGTGAAAAGATGACCTGGGGGCAGTAACCACCAGCTAGAAGAGTGGGTGGAAAGAGGACTTGGGGCAGTTACTAGCAGCTAGAAAAGCGGATGAAAAGAGGATCTGCTGCAGTAACCAGCAGCTAGAAGACCGGGTGAAAAGAGGACTTGGGGCAGTAACCAGCCGCTAGAAGAGCGGGTGAAAAGAGAACCTGTGGGCAGTAACCAGCAGCTAGAAGACCGGGTGAAAAGACGACCTCGGACAGTCACCAGCAGCTAGAAGAGTGGGTGAAATGAGGACCAAATGCAGTAACCAGAAGCTAGAAGAGCGGGGGAAAAGAGGACCTGAGGGAGTAACCAACAGCCAGAAGAGCGGGTCAAAAGAGGACCTGGGGTCAGTAACCAGAAATTAGAAGAGTGGGTGAAAAGAGGACCTGGGGGCAGTAACCAGCAGACGTAAGAGCGGGTGAAAAGAGGACCTGGGGCAGTATCCACCAGAGGTAAGAGCGGGTGAAAAGAGGACCTGGGGCAATAACCAGCAGCTAGAAATGCGTGTGAAAAAAGAACCCGGGGGCATTAAGAAGCAGATAGAAGAGTCGGTGAAAATGGACTATGAGCAATAACCAGCAGCTAGAAGAGCGTGTGCTAAGAGATCCAGGTGGCAGTAATCACCAGCTAGAAGAGCGGGAGAAAAGAGGAACTGCGGCAGTAATCACCAGCTATTAGAGTTGGTGAAAAGAGGACCCGTGGCAGTAACCAACTGCTATCAGAGCAGTTGAAAAATGGGACCTGGGGCAGTATCCATCAACTAGAACAGTGGGTGAAAAGAGGACCTGGTGCAGTAACCACCAGGTATAAGAGCGGGTGAACAGAGGACCTGGGGCAGTAAGAAGGAGCTAGAAGAGTGGGTGAAAAGAGGATCTAGGTCAGTAACCAGCATCTAGAACAACAGGTGAAAAAAGGACCGGGGGCATTAAGAAGCAGATAGAAGAGCAGGTGAAAAAGGATTATGGGCAGTAACCAGCAGCTAGAACAGCGTGTGAAAAGAGGACTGGGGGAGTAAACAGCAGCTAGAAGAGCGTGTGCTAAGAGCAACAGGGGGCAATAATCACCAGCTAGAAGGGCGGGTGAAAATAGAACATGTGGCAGTAATCACCACCTATTAGAGTGGGTGAAAAGAGGACCTGTGGCAGTAACCAACTGCTATCAGAACGGTTGAAAAATGGACCTGGGGCAGCATCCATCAGCTAGAAGAGCAGTTGAAAAAAGGAACTGGGGCAGTAACCAGCAGCTAGAAGAGAGGGTGAAAAGAGGACATGGGGCAGTAACCAGCAGCTAGAAGAGTGGGCGAAAAGAGGACCTGTGTCAGCAACCAGCAAAGGGAAGAGTGGTTGAAATGAGGACCAGAAGCAGTAACCAGCATCTAGAAGAGTGGGTGAACAGAGGACCAGGGGACAGTAACCAGCTGCTAGAAGAACAGGTGAAAAGAGGTCCTGGGGCAGTAACCACCAGATAGAAGAGCGGGTGAAAAGAGGACCTGGGGCAGTAACCAGCAGCTAGAAGAGCTGTTGAATAGAGGACCTGGGGCAGTAACCAGCAGATAGAAGAGCGGGTGAAAAGAGGACCTGGGGCAGTAACCAGCAGCTAGAAGAGCGGGTGAATAGAGGACCTGGGGCAGTAACCAGCAGCTAGAAGAGCGGGTGAAAAGAGGACCTGGGGCAGCAACCAGCAGCTAGGAGAACGGGTGAAAAAAGGACCTGGGGGCATTAAGAAGCAGACAGAAGAGCGGGAGAAAAGAGGACCTGGGGCAGTATCTACCATGTAGAAGAGCGGGGAAAAGAGGACCTGGGGCAGTAACCACCAGCTACAAGAGCGGGTGAGAAGCAGACCAGGGTGCAGTAACCACCAGCTAGAAGTGCCTGTGAAAGGAGGACATGTGGGCAGCAACAAGCACCTATAAGAGCGTGTGAAAAGTCGACCTGGGGCAGTATCCAATTGCTAAAAGAACGGGTGAAAAAAGGACCCGGGGGCGTTAAGAAGCAGATAGAAGAGCAGGTGAAAAAGGAATATGGGCAGTAACCAGCAGCTAGAACAGCGTGTGAAAAGAGGACTGGGGGAGTAAACAGCAGCTAGAAGAGCGTGTGCTAAGAGCAACAGGGGGCAGTAATCACCAGCTAGAAGAGTGGGTGAAAAGAGGACCTATGGCAGTAACCAACTGCTATCAGAGCGGTTGAAAAATGGACCTGGGGCAGTAACCAGCAGCTAGAGGAGTGGGTGAAAAGAGGACATGGGGCAGTAACCAGCAGCTAGAAGAGCGGATGAACAGAAGACCCGGGGGCTGTAACTAGCAGCTAGAAGAGTGGGCGAAAAGAGGACCTGTGTTAGCAACTAGCAAAGGGAAGAGTGGGCGAAATGAGGACAAGCGTAGTAACCAGCTGCTAGAAGAGTGGGTGAAAAGAGGTCCTGGGGCAGTAACCAGCAGCCAGAAGAGCAGGAGAAAAGACGACAGGGGCAGTAACCATCAGGTATAAGAGCTGGTGAAAAGAGGACCTGTGTCAGTAACCAGCAGCTAGAAGAACGGGTGAAAAAAGGACCCGGGGGCAATAACCAGCAGCTAGAAGAGAGGGGAAAAGAGGACCTGGGGCTGTAACCACCAGCTACAAGAGCGGGTGAAAAGCGGACCAGGGTCCAGTAACCACCAGCTAGAAGTGCGTGTGAAAGAAGGACACGTGGGCAGCAACAAGCACCTATAAGAGCGTGTGAAAAGTCAAACTGGGGCAGTATCCAATTGCTAGAAGAACGGGTGAAAAAAGGAGCTGGGACATTAAGAAGCAGATAGAAGAGCAGGTGAAAAGAGGACCTGGGGGCTGTAACCAGCAGCTAGAGGAGCAGGTGAAAAGAGGACCTGGGGCAGTAACCAGCAGCTAGAACAGTAGGAGAAAAGAGGACCTGGGGGCTTTAACCAGCAGCTAGAGTAGCGGGTGAAAAGAGGACTTGGGGTAGTAACCAGCAGCTAGAACAGTAGGAGAAAAGAGGACCGGGGGAGTAACCAGCAGCATGGAAGATCAGGTGAACAGAGTACCTGGGGGCAGTAACCAGCAGCTAGAAGAGCAGGTGAAAGCAGCACCTGGGCTCAGTAACCACCAGCTAGAAGACCGAGTGAAAAGAGGACCTGGGGTCAGTAACCAGCTGCTAGAAGAGCGGGTGGAAAGAAGACCTGGGGCATAAAACAGCAGCTAGAAGAGTGGGTGAAAAGAGGACATGTGGGCAGTAACCAGCACCTATAAGAGCATGTGAAAAGTCGACCTGGTGCAGTATCCAATTGCGTTAAGAGCAGGTGAAAAAGTGATATGGGGCAGTAACCAGCAGCTAGAAGAGGGTGTGAAAAGAGGACCGGGGCAGTAAACAGCGTTTGGAAGAGCGGGTGAAAAGAGCACATGGGTGCAGTAACCACCAGCTAGAAGAACGGGTGATAAGAGGACCTGGGGGCAGTAACCAGCAGATAGAAGAGCGGGTGAAAAGAGGACCTCAGGCAGTATCAAGCATCTAGAAGAGGGGGTGAAACGAGGACCTGGGGCAGTAACCAGCATATAGAAGAGTGGGTGAAAAGAGGACCTGGGGCAGGAAGCATCAGATAGAAGAGCAGATGAAAAGAGTACCTGAGGCAGTAACCAGCAGCTAGAAGAGCAGATGAAAATTGGTCCTGGGGCAGTGACCACCAGCTAGATGAATGGGTGAAAAGAGGACCTGGGGGCAGAAACCAGAAGCAAGAAGAGCTGGTTAAAAGAGAACCTGGGGCAGTATCCACCAGATGTTAGAGCAGGTGAAAAGAGGACCTGGGGCAGTAACCACCAGCTAGAAGAGCGGGAGAAAAGAAAATGTGGAGGCAGCAACCCACAGCAATAAGAGCAGGTGATAAGAGGACCTGGGACATTAACAAGCAGCTAGAAGATTGGGTGAAAGGTATACACCAGATAGAAGAGCAGGTGAAAAAGGGACCTGGGGCAGGAACCAGCAGATAGAAGAGTAGGTGAAAAGAAGACACAGAGGCAGTAACCAGTAGGTGGAAGAGCGAGTGTAAAGAGGACCTGGGGACTGGAACCAACAGCTAGAAGAGCGGGTGAAAAGAGGACCTGGGTGCAGTAACCACCAGCTAGAAGAGCGGGTGAAAAAAGGACCGGGTTCAGTAACCAGCAGCTAGAAGAGTGGGTGAAAAGAGGACATGAGGCAGGAACCAGCAGCTAGAAGAGTGGGTGAAAAGAGGACCTGTGTCAGCAACCAGCAAATAGAAGAGTAGTTGAAATGAGGACATGGGTCTATAACCAGCATCTAGAAGAGCGGGTGACCAGAGGACCTGGGGGCAGTAACCAGCAGCTAGAAGAGTGGGCGAAAAGAGGACCTGTGTCAACAACTAGCAAAGGGAAGAGTGGGCGAAATGAGGACCAGGCGCAGTAACCAGCTGCTAGAAGAACAGTTGCGAAGAGCCCCTGGGGGCAATAACCACCAGCTACAGGAGCGGGAGAAAAGAGGACCTGGGGCAGTAACCACCAGCTATAAGAGCGGGTGAAAGGAGGACCTGTGGCAGTAACCAACTGCTGTCAGAACGGTTGAAAAGTGGACCTGGGTCAGTATCCACCAGCTAGAGAAGCGGGTGAATAAAGGACCTGGGGCAGTAACCTGCAGCTAGAAGAGTGATTGAAAAGAGGCCCTGGGTCAGTATCCACCAGCTAGAGGAGCATGTGAAAAGAGAAGCTGTGGCATTAACCAGCAGCAAGAAGAGCGGGTGAAAAGAGGAGCTGGGGCAGTAACCAGCAGCTAGAAGAGTGGTTGAAGACAGGACCTGGGACAGTAACCAGCAGCTAGAAGAGCGGGTGAAAAGAGGACCTGGGGCAGCAACCAGCAGCTAGAAAAGTGTTTAAAAAGAGGACCAGGGGCTGTAACCAGCATCTAGAAAGCATGTGAAAAGATCCAGGGAGCCAGTAAACAGCAGCTAGAAGAGCGGGTGAAAAGACGAACTGTGGGCCGTAAGAAGCAGTTAGAAGAGCGGGTGAAAAGAGCACCTGGGGGCAATAACCAGCAGCTAGAAGAGAGGGTAAAAAGTGGACCTGGAGCAGTGATCACCAGCTAGAGAAGCGGGTGAATAAAGGACCTGTGGCAGTAACAAGCAGTTAGAAGAGCGGTTGAAAAGAGGACCTGAGTCAGTAACAAGCAGTTAGAAGAGCGGTTGAAAAGAGGACCTGAGTCAGTAACCAGCAGCTAGAGGAGCGGGTGAAAAGAGGACCTGGGTCAGTAACCAGCAGCTAGAAGAGCGTGTGAAAAGAGGACCTGGGGCAGTAACCAGCTGCTAGAAGAGAGAGTGAAAAGAGGACCTGTGGCATTAACCCGCAACAATAAGGGCGGGTGAAAAGAGGACCTGGGGCAGTAACCAGCAGCTAGAAGAGTGAGTGAAAAGAGGACCTGTGGCATTAACCAACAGCAAGAAGAGCGGGTGAAAAGAGGACCTGGGGCATTTACCAGCAGCTAGAAAAGGGAGTGAAAAGAAAATATGTGGGCAGTGATCACCTACTAGAAGAGTGTTTAAAAAGAGGACCAGGGGCTGTAAGCAGCATCTAGAAAGCGTGTGAAAAGTTCCAGGGAGGCAATAACCAGCAGCTAGAAGAGTGGGTGAAAAGACGAACTGTGGGCAGTAAGAAGCAGTTAGAAGAGCGGATGAAAAGAGCACCTGGGGGCAATAACCAGCAGCTAGAAGTGAGGGTAAAAAGTGGACCTGGAGCAGTAATCACCAACTAGAGAAGCGGGTGAATAAAGGACCTGGGGCAGTAACAAGCAGTTAGAAGAGCGGTTGAAAACAGGACCTGGGTCAGTAACCAGCAGCTAGAAGAGTGAGTGAAAAGACGAACTGTGGGCCGTAAGAAGCAGTTAGAAGAGCGGGTGAAAAGAGCACCTGGGAGCAATAACCAGCAGCTAGAAGTGAGGGTAAAAAGTGGACCTGGAGCAGTAATCACCAACTAGAGAAGCGGGTGAATAAAGGACCTGGGGCAGTAACAAGCAGTTAGAAGAGCGGTTGAAAACAGGACCGGGGGAAGTAAACAGCAGCAAGAAGAGTGAGTGAAAAGAGGACCTGTGGCATTAACCAACAGCAAAAAGAGCAGGTGAAAAGAGGACCTGGGGCATTTACCAGCAGCTAGAAGAGCGGCTGAAAAGAGGACCCAGGGCAGTAAGAAGCTGCTAGAAAAGCGGGTGGAAATAGGACCTGGGGCAGTATCCACCAGGTAGAAGAGCAGGTGAAAAGAGAACCTGGGCCTATAACCAGCAGCTAGAGGAGCAGGTGAAAAGAGGACCGGGGGGACAGTAACCACAAGCGAGTAGAGCTGCTGAAAAGAGGACCTGGGGGCAGTAACCCCCAGCTAGAAGAGCGGGTGAGAAAAGGAACTGGGTTCAGTAACCAGCAGCTAGAAGAGTGGGTGAAAAGAGGACATGGGGCAGTAAACAGCAGCTAGAAGAGTGGGTGAAAAGAGGACCTGTGTCAGCAACCAGCAAATAGAAGAGTGGTTGAAATGAGGATATGGGGCTATAACCAGCATCTAGAAGAGCGCGTGACCAGTGGACCTGGGGGCAGTAGCCACCAGCTAGAAGAGTGGTTGAAAACAGTCCCTGGGGCAGTAACCAGCAGCTAGAAGAGCGGGTGAAAAGAGGACCTGGGGCAGCAACCAGCAGCTGGAAGAGTGATTGAAAAGAGGACCAGGGGCTGTAACCAGCATCTAGAAAGCATGTGAAAAGATCCAGGGAGGCAGTAACCAGCAGCTAGAAGAGCGGGTGAAAAGACGAACTGTGGGCCGTAAGAAGCAGTTAGAAGAGCGGGTGAAAAGAGCACCTGGAGGCAATAACCAGCAGCTAGAAGTGAGGGTGAAAAGTGGACCTGGAGCAGTAATTACCAGCTAGAGAAGTGGGTGAATAAAGGACCTGTGGCAGTAACCAGCAGTTAGAAGAGTGGGTGAATAAAGGACCTGGGGCAGTAACCAGCAGCTAGAAGAGTGAGTGAAAAGAGGACCTGTGGCATTAACCAACAGCAAAAAGAGTGGGTGAAAGGAGGACCTGGGGCATTTACCAGCAGCTAGAAGAGCAGTGAAAAGAGGACCCAGGGCAGTAAGAAGCTGCTAGAAAAGCGGGTGGAAATAGGACCTGCGGCATTATCCATCAGGTAGAAGAGCAGGTGAAAAGAGAACCTGGGCCTATAACCAGCAGCTAGAGGAGCAGGTGAAAAGAGGACCTGGGGGTCAGTAACCTCCAGCTAGAAGAGCAGGTGAAAGAGGAACTGGGGGCAGTAACCACAAGCGAGTAGAGCGGCTGAAAAGAGAACCTGGGGTCAATACCAGTAGCTAGAAAAGGGAGTGAAAAGAAAATATGTGGGCAGTGATCACCTACTAGAAGAGTGGTTGAAAAGAGGATCTGGGGCAGCTCGAAGAGTGAAAAGACGACCTGGGGCAGTAACCACCCAGTATAAGAGCGGGTGAAATCGGGACCTGGGGCCGTAAGAAGAAGCTAGAAGAGCGGGTAAAAAGAGAATCTAGGGCAGTAACCAGCAACTAGAACAATGGGTGAAAAGAGGACCTGGGGCAGTAACCAGCAGCTAGAAGAATGGGTGAAAAAAGGACCCGGGGTAATTAAGAAGCAGCTAGAAGAGCGAGTGAAAAGAGAACCTAGGGCTGTATCTACCAGGTAGAAGAGCAGGTGAAAAGAGGACCTGGGGGCAGTAAGAATCAGCTACAAGAGCGGGTGAAAAGAGGACCTGGGGCAGTAACCACCAGCTAGAAGAGTGGGTGAAAAGAGGACCTGTGTCAGCAACCAGCACATAAAAGAGTGGTTGAAATGAGGACCAGGGGCTATAACCAGCATCTAGAACAGCGGGTGACCAGTGGAACTGGGGGCAGTGACCATCAGCAAGAAGAGCGGGTGAAAAGAGGACCTGGGGGCAGTAACCACCAGCTAGAAGAGCGGGTGAGAAAAGGAACTGGGTTCAGTAACCAGCAGCTAGAAGAGCGGGTAAACAGAGAACATGGGGCAGTAAACAGCAGCTATAAGAGTGGGTTAAAAGAGGACCTGTGTCAGCAACCAGCAAATAGAAGAGTGGTTGAAATGAGGACATGGGGCTATAACCAGCATCTAGAAGAGCGCGTGACCAGTGGACCTGGGGGCAGTAGCCACCAGCTAGAAGAGTGGGTGAATAAAGGACCTGGGGCAGTAACCCGCAGTTAGAAGAGCGGTTGAAAACTGTTCCTGGGGTAGTAACCAGCAGCTAGAAGAGCGGGTGAAAAGAGGACCTGGGGCAGCAACCAGCAGCTAGAAGAGTGATTGAAAAGAGGACCAGGGGCTGTAACCAGCATCTAGAAAGCATGTGAAAAGATCCAGGGAGGCAGTAACCAGCAGCTAGAAGAACGGGTGAAAAGACGAACTGTGGGCCGTAAGAAGCAGTTAGAAGAGCGGGTGAAAAGAGCACCTGGGGGCAATAACCAGCAACTAGAAGTGAGGGTGAAAAGTGGATCTGGAGCAGTAATCACCAGATTAGAGAAGTGGGTGAATAAAGGACCTGTGGCAGTAACCAGCAGTTAGAAGAGCGGTTGAGAACAGGACCTGGGTCAGTAACCAGCAGCTAGAAGAGTGGGTGAATAAAGGACCTGGGGCAGTAGCCAGCAGCTAGAAGAGCGTGTGAAAAGAGGACCTGTGGCATTAACCAGCAGCAAGAAGAGCGGGTGAAAAGACGACCTGGGGCAGTAACCAGCTGCTAGAAGAGTGAGTGAAAAGAGGACCTGTGGCATTAACCAACAGCAAGAAGAGCGGGTAAAAAGAGGACCTGGGGCATTTACCAGCAGCTAGAAGAGTGGGTGAAAAGAGGACCCAGGGCAGTAAGAAGCTGCTAGAAAAGCGGGTGGAAATAGGACCTGGGGCATTATCCACCAGGTAGAAGAGCAGGTGAAAAGAGAACCTGGGCCTATAACCAGCAGCTAGAGGAGCAGGTGAAAAGAGGACCTGGGGGTCAGTAACCTCCAGCTAGAAGAGCAGGTGAAAGAGGAACTGGGGACAGTAACCACAAGCGAGTAGAGCAGCTGAAAAGAGAAGCTGGGGGCAATACCAGTAGCTAGAAAAGGGAGTGAAAAGAAAATATGTGGGCAGTGATCACCTACTAGAAGAGTGGTTGAAAAGAGGATCTGGGGCAGCTCGAAGAGTGAAAAGACGACCTGGGGCAGTAACCACCCAGTATAAGAGCAGGTGAAATCGGGACCTGGGGCCGTAAGAAGAAGCTAGAAGAGCGGGTAAAAAGAGAATCTAGGGCAGTAACCAGCAACTAGAACAATGGGTGAAAAGAGGACCTGGGGCAGTAACCAGCAGCTAGAAGAATGGGTGAAAAAAGGACCCGGGGGCATTAAGAAGCAGCTAGAAGAGCGAGTGAAAAGAGGACCTGGGCTGTATCTACCAGGTAGAAGAGCAGGTGAAAAGAGGACCTGGGGGCAGTAAGAATCAGCTACAAGAGCAGGTGAAAAGAGGACCTGGGGCAGTAACCACCAGCTACAAGAGCAAGTGAAAAGAGGACCAGGGTGCAGTAACCAGCAGGAAGAAATGCGTGTGAAAAGAGGACATGTGGGCAGCATCAAGCACCTATAAGAGGGTGTGAAAAGTCGACCTGGGGCAGTATCCAATTGCTAGAAGAGCGGGTGAAAAAGGACTATGGGCAGTAACCAGCAGCTAGAAGAGCGTGTGAAAAGAGGACTGGGGCAATAATCACCTGCTAGAAGAGCGGGAGAAAGGAGGACCTGCGGCAGTAATCACCAGCTATTAGAGTGAGTAAAAAGAGGACCTGTGGCAGTAATCAACTGCTATCGGAGCGGTTGAAAATTGGACCTGGGGCAGTATCCATCAGCAAGAAGAGCAGTTGAAAAAAGGAACTGGGGCAGTAACCAGCAGCTAGAAGAGTGGGTGAAAAGAAGACATGGGGCAGTAACCAGCAAATAGAAGAGTGGCTGAAATGAGGACCAGGGGCTATAAACAGCATCTAGAAGAGCGGGTGAACAGTGGACCTGGGTTCAGTAACCATCAGCTGGAAGAGCGGGTGAACAGTGGAACTGGGGGCAGTAACCATCAGCTAGAAGAGCGGGTGAGAAAAGGAACTGGGTTCAGTAACCAGCAGCTAGAAGAGTGGGTGAAAAGAGGACATGGGGCAGTAACCAGCAGCAAGAAGAGTGGGTGAAAAGAGGACCTGTGTCAGCAACCACCAAATAGAAGAGTGGTTGAAATGAGGACATGGGGCATAACCAGCATCTGGAAGAGCGCGTGACCAGTGGACCTGGGGGCAGTAGCCACCAGCTAGAAGAATGGGTGAAAAAAGGACCCGGGGCATGAAGAAGCAGCTAGAAGAGCGAGTGAAAAGAGGACCTGGGGCTATATCTACTTGGTAGAAGAGCGGATGAAAAGAGGACCTGGGGGCAGTAAGATTCAGCTACAAGAGCGGGTGAAAGGAGGACCTGGGGCAGTAACCACCAGCTACAAGAGCAAGTGAAAAGAGGACCAGGGTGCAGTAACCAGCAGGAAGAAGTGCGTGTGAAAAGAGGACATGTGGGCAGCATCAAGCACCTATAAGACGGTGTGAAATGTCGACCTGGGGCAGTATCCAATTGCTAAAAGAGCGGGTGAAAAAGGACTATGGGCAGTAACCAGCAGCTAGAAGAGCGTGTGAAAAGAGGACTGGGGCAATAATCACCTGCTAGAAGAACGGGAGAAAAGAGGACCTGCGGCAGTAATCACCAGCTATTAGAGTGAGTAAAAAGAGGACCTGTGGCAGTAACCAACTGCTATCGAAGCGGTTGAAAATTGGACCTGGGGCAGTATCCATCAGCAAGCAGATTGGTTGAAAAATGGACCTGGGGCAGTAACCAGCAGCTAGAAGAGTGGGTGAAAAGAAGACACGGGGCAGTAACCAGCAAATAGAAGAGTGGTTGAAATGAGGACCAGGGGCTATAACCATCATCTAGAAGAGCGGGTGAAAAGAGGACCTGGGTTCAGTAACCACCAGCTAGAAGAGCGGGTGAGAAAAGGACCTGGGTTCAGTAACCATCAGCCACAAGAGCGGGTAAACAGAGGACCTTGGGGCAGTAACCAGCAGCTAGAAGAGTGGGCAAAATGAGGACGTGGTGCAGTAACCAGCAGTTAGAAGAGTGATTGAAAAGAGGACCAGATGCTGTAACCAGCATCTAGAAAGCGTGTGAAATGAGGACAGGGAGGCAGTAACCAGCAGATGGAAGAGCGGGTGAAAGGAGGAACTGTGGGCAGTAAGAAGCAGCTAGAAGACCGGGTGAAAAGAGCACCTGGGGGCAATAACCAGCAGCTAGAAGTGAGGGTGAAAAGTGGACCTGGAGCAGTAATCACCAGCTAGAGAAGCGGGTGAATAAAGGACCTGTGGCAGTAACCAGCAGTTAAAAGAGTGGTTGAAAACAGGACCTGGGTCAGTAACCAGCAGCTAGAAGAGTGGGTGAATAAAGGACCTGGGGCAGTAACCAGCAGTTAGAAGAGCGTGTGAAAAGAGGACCTGTGGCATTAACCAGCAGCAAGAAGAGCGGGTGAAAAGAGTATCTGGGGCAGCTCGAAGAGTGAAAAGACGACCTGTGGCAGTAACCACCCGGTATAAGAGCGGGTGAAATGGGGACCTGGGGCAGTACGAAGAAGCTAGAAGAGCGGGTAAAAAGAGGATCTAGGGCAGTAACCAGCAACTAGAACAATGGGTGAAAAGAGGACCTGGGGCAGTAACCAGCAGCTAGAAGAATGGGTGAAAAAATGACCCGGGGGCATTAAGAAGCAGCTAGAAGAGCGAGTGAAAAGAGGACCTGGGGTTGTAACCAGCATCTAGAAAGCGGGTGAAAAGATCCCGGGAGGCAGTAACCAGCAGCTAGAAGAGCGGGTGAAAAGAGGACCTGGGGCAGCAACCAGCAGCTAGAAGAGTGATTGAAAAGAGGACCAGGGGCTGTAACCAGCATCTAGAAAGCATGTGAAAAGATCCAGGGAGGCAGTAACCAGCAGCTAGAAGAGCGGGTGAAAAGATGAACTGTGGGCCGTTAGAAACAGTTAGAAGAGCGGGTGAAAAGAGCACCTGGGGGCAATAACCAGCAGCTAGAAGTGAGGGGGAAAAGTGGACCTGGAGCAGTAATCACCAGCTAGAGAAGTGGGTGAATAAAGGACCTGTGGCAGTAACCAGCAGGTAGAAGAGCGGTTGAAAACAGGACCTGGGTCAGTAACCAGCAGCTAGAAGAGTGGGTGAATAAAGGACCTGGGACAGTAACCAGCAACTAGAAGAGCGTGTGAAAAGAGGACATGTGGCATTAACCAGCAGCAAGAAGAGCGGTTGAAAACAGGACCTGGGGCAGTAACCAGCAGCTAGAAGAGTGAGTGAAAAGAGGACCTGGGGCAGTAAAAAGCAGCTAGAAGAGTGAGTGAAAAGAGGACCTGTGGCATTAACCAACAGCAAGAAGAGCGGGTGAAAAGAGGACCTGGGGCATTTACCAGCAGCCGGAAGAGTGGGTGAAAAGAGTACCCGGGGCAGTAAGGAGCTGCTAGAAAAGCGGGTGGAAATAGGACCTGGGGCAGTAATCACCAGCTATAAGAGCGGGTGAAAGGAGGACCTGTGGCAGTAACCAACTGCTATCAGAACGGTTGAAAAGTGGACCTGGGCAGTATCCACCAGCTAGAGAAGCGGGTGAATAAAGGACCTGGGGCAGTAACCAGCAGCTAGAAGAGTGATTGAAAAGAGGCCCTGGGTCAGTATCCACCAGCTAGAGGAGCATGTGAAAAGAGAAGCTGTGGCATTAACCAGCAGCAAGAAGAGCGGGTGAAAAGAGGAGCTGGGGCAGTAACCAACAGCTAGAAGAGTGGGTGAATAAAGGACCTGGGACAGTAACCACCAGCTAGAGGAACGTGTGAAGAGAGGACCTGTGGCATTAACCAGCAGCAAGAAGAGCGGGTGAAAAGAGGAGCTGGGGCAGTAACCAGCAGCTAGAAGAATGAGTGAAAAGAGGACCTGGGTGTCAGTAACCACCAGCTAGAAGAGCGGGTGAAAGAGGAACTTGGGGCAGTAACGACAAGCGAGCAGAGCAGCTGAAGAGAGAAGCTGGGGGCAATACCAGCAGCTAGAAAAGGGAGTGAAAAGAAAATATGTGGGCAGTGATCACCTACTAGAAGAGCGGTTGACAAGAGTATCTGGGGCAGCTCAAAGAGTGAAAAGTCGACCTGGGACAGTAACCACCCGGTATAAGAGCGGGTGAAATGGGGACCTGGGGCAGTAAGAGGAAGCTAGAAGAGCGGGTAAAAAGAGGATCTAGGGCAGTAACCAGCAACTAGAACAATGCGTGAAAAGAGGACCTGGGGCAGTAACCAGCAGCAAGAAGAATGGGTGAAAAAAGCACCCGGGGGCATTAAGAAGCAGCTAGAAGAGCGAGTGAAAAGAGGACCTGGGGCTGTAACCAGCATCTAGAAAGCGTGTGAAAAGATCCCGGGAGGCAGTAACCAGCAGCTATAAGAGCGGGTGAAAAGAAGACCTGGGGCAGCAACAAGCTGCTAGAAGAGTGATTGAAAAGAGGACCTGGGGCTGTAACCAGCATCTAGAAAGCATGTGAAAAGATCCAGGGACGCACTAACCAGCAGCTAGAAGAGCGGGTGAAAAGACGAACTGTGGGCCGTAAGACGCAATTAGAAGAGCGGGTGAAAAGAGCACCTGGGGGCAATAACCAGCAGCTAGAAGTAAGGGTGAAAAGTGGACCTGGAGCAGTAATCACCAGCTAGAGAAGCGGGTGAATAAAGGACCTGTGGCAGTAACCAGCAGTTAGAAGAGCGGTTGAAAACAGGATCTGGGTCAGTAACCAGCAGCTAGAAGAGTGGGTGAATAAAGGACTTGGGGCAGTAACCAGCAGCTAGAAGAGCGTGTGAAAAGAGGACCTGTGGCATTAACCAGCAGCTAGAAGAGCGGCTGAAAAGAGGACCTGGGGCAGTAACCAGCAGCTAGAAGAGTGAGTGAAAAGAGGACCTGTGGCATTAACCAACAGCAAGAAGAGTGGGTGAAAAGAGGACCTGGGGCATTAACTAGCAGCTAGAAGAGCGGATGAAAAGAGCACCCGGGGCAGTAAGGAGCTGCTAGAAAAGCGGGTGGAAATAGGACCTGGGGCAGTATCCACCAGGTAGAAGAGCAGGTGAAAAGTGAACCTGGGCCTATAACCAGCAGCTAGAGGAGCAGGTGAAAAGAGGACCTGGGGGTCATAACCACCAGCTGGAAGAGCGGGTGAAAGAGGAACTGGGGGCAGTAACCACAAGCGAGTAGAGCGGCTGGAAAGAGAACCTGGGGGCAATACCAGCAGCTAGAAAAGGGAGTGAAAAGAAAATATGTGGGCAGTGATCACCTACTAGAAGAGTGTTTAAAAAGAGGACCAGGGGCTGTAAGCAGCATCTAGAAAGCGTGTGAAAAGTTCCAGGGAGGCAATAACCAGCAGCTAGAAGAGTGGGTGAAAAGACGAACTGTGGGCAGTAAGAAGCAGTTAGAAGAGCGGATGAAAAGAGCACCTGGGGGCAATAACCAGCAGCTAGAAGTGAGGGTAAAAAGTGGACCTGGAGCAGTAATCACCAACTAGAGAAGCGGGTGAATAAAGGACCTGGGGCAGTAACAAGCAGTTAGAAGAGCGGTTGAAAACAGGACCGGGGGAAGTAAACAGCAGCTAGAAGAGTGAGTGAAAAGAGGACCTGTGGCATTAACCAACAGCAAAAAGAGCAGGTGAAAAGAGGACCTGGGGCATTTACCAGCAGCTAGAAGAGCGGCTGAAAAGAGGACCCAGGGCAGTAAGAAGCTGCTAGAAAAGCGGGTGGAAATAGGACCTGGGGCAGTATCCACCAGGTAGAAGAGCAGGTGAAAAGAGAACCTGGGCCTATAACCAGCAGCTAGAGGAGCAGGTGAAAAGAGGACCGGGGGACAGTAACCACAAGCGAGTAGAGCTGCTGAAAAGAGGACCTGGGGGCAGTAACCCCCAGCTAGAAGAGCGGGTGAGAAAAGGAACTGGGTTCAGTAACCAGCAGCTAGAAGAGTGGGTGAAAAGAGGACATGGGGCAGTAAACAGCAGCTAGAAGAGTGGGTGAAAAGAGGACCTGTGTCAGCAACCAGCAAATAGAAGAGTGGTTGAAATGAGGATATGGGGCTATAACCAGCATCTAGAAGAGCGCGTGACCAGTGGACCTGGGGGCAGTAGCCACCAGCTAGAAGAGTGGTTGAAAACAGTCCCTGGGGCAGTAACCAGCAGCTAGAAGAGCGGGTGAAAAGAGGACCTGGGGCAGCAACCAGCAGCTGGAAGAGTGATTGAAAAGAGGACCAGGGGCTGTAACCAGCATCTAGAAAGCATGTGAAAAGATCCAGGGAGGCAGTAACCAGCAGCTAGAAGAGCGGGTGAAAAGACGAACTGTGGGCCGTAAGAAGCAGTTAGAAGAGCGGGTGAAAAGAGCACCTGGAGGCAATAACCAGCAGCTAGAAGTGAGGGTGAAAAGTGGACCTGGAGCAGTAATTACCAGCTAGAGAAGTGGGTGAATAAAGGACCTGTGGCAGTAACCAGCAGTTAGAAGAGTGGGTGAATAAAGGACCTGGGGCAGTAACCAGCAGCAAGAAGAGTGAGTGAAAAGAGGACCTGTGGCATTAACCAACAGCAAAAAGAGCGGGTGAAAAGAGGACCTGGGGCATTTACCAGCAGCTAGAAGAGTGGGTGAAAAGAGGACCCAGGGCAGTAAGAAGCTGCTAGAAAAGCGGGTGGAAATAGGACCTGGGGCATTATCCATCAGGTAGAAGAGCAGGTGAAAAGAGAACCTGGGCCTATAACCAGCAGCTAGAGGAGCAGGTGAAAAGAGGACCTGGGGGTCAGTAACCTCCAGCTAGAAGAGCAGGTGAAAGAGGAACTGGGGGCAGTAACCACAAACGAAAAGAGCGGCTGAAAAGAGAACCTGGGGTCAATACCAGTAGCTAGAAAAGGGAGTGAAAAGAAAATATGTGGGCAGTGATCACCTACTAGAAGAGTGGTTGAAAAGAGGATCTGGGGCAGCTCGAAGAGTGAAAAGACGACCTGGGGCAGTAACCACCCAGTATAAGAGCAGGTGAAATCGGGACCTGGGGCCGTAAGAAGAAACTAGAAGAGCGGGTAAAAAGAGAATCTAGGGCAGTAACCAGCAACTAGAACAATGAGTGAAAAGAGGACCTGGGGCAGTAACCAGCAGCTAGAAGAATGGGTGAAAAAAGGACCCGGGGGCATTAAGAAGCAGCTAGAAGAGCGAGTGAAAAGAGGACCTGGGGCTGTATCTACCAGCTAGAAGAGCAGGTGAAAAGAGGACCTGGGGGCAGCAAGAATCAGCTACAAGAGCGAGTGAAAAGAGGACCAGGGTGCAGTAACCAGCAGGAAGAAGTGCGTGTGAAAAGAGGACATGTGGGCAGCATCAAGCACCTATAAGAGGGTGTGAAAAGTCGACCTGGGGCAGTATCCAATTGCTAGAAGAGCGGGTGAAAAAGGACTATGGGCAGTAACCATCAGCTAGAAGAGCGTGTGAAAAGAGGACTGGGGCAATAATCACCTGCTAGAAGAGCTGGAGAAAGAGGACCTGCGGCAGTAATCACCAGCTATTAGAGTGAGTAAAAAGAGGACCTGTGGCAGTAACCAACTGCTATCGAAGCGGTTGAAAATTGGACCTGGGGCAGTATCCATCAGCAAGAAGAGCAGTTGAAAAAAGGAACTGGGGCAGTAACCAGCAGCTAAAAGAGTGGGTGAAAAGAGGACATGGGGCTATAACCAGCATCTAGAAAAGTGGGTGACCAGAGGACCTGGGGGCAGTAACCACCAGCTAGAAGAGCGGGTGAGAAAAGGACCTGGGTTCAGTAACCATCAGCCACAAGAGCGCGTAAACAGAGGACCTTGGGGCAGTAACCAGCAGCTAGAAGAGTGGGCAAAATGAGGACGTGGTGCAGTAACCAGCAGTTAGAAGAGTGATTGAAAAGAGGACTAGGGGCTGTAACCAGCATCTAGAAAGCGTGTGAAAAGAGGACAGGGAGGCAGTAACCAGCAGCTGGAAGAGCGGGTGAAAGGAGGAACTGTGGGCAGTAAGAAGCAGTTAGAAGAGCGGGTGAAAAGAGCACCTGGGGGCAATAACCAGCAGCCAGAAGTGAGGGTGAAAAGTGGACCTGGAGCAGTAATCACCAGCTATAAGAGCGGGTGAAAGGAGGACCTGTGGCAGTAACCAACTGCTATCAGAACGGTTGAAAAGTGGACCTGGGGCAGTATCCACCAGCTAGAGAAGCGGGTGAATAAAGGACCTGGAGCAGTAACCAGCAGCTAGAAGAGTGATTGAAAAGAGGCCCTGGGTCAGTATCCACCAGCTAGAGGAGCATGTGAAAAGAGAAGCTGTGGCATTAACCAGCAGCAAGAAGAGCGGGTGAAAAGAGGAGCTGGGGCAGTAACCAGCAGCTAGAGGAACGTGTGAAAAGAGGACCTGTGGCATTAACCAGCAGCAAGAAGAGCAGGTGAAAAGAGGAGCTGGCGCAGTAACCAGCAGCTAGAAGAGTGAGTGAAAAGAGGACCTGGGTGTCAGTAACCACCAGCTAGAAGAGCGGGTGAAAGAGGAACTTGGGGCAGTAACCACAAGCGAGCAGAGCGGCTGGAAAGAGAACCTGGGGGCAATACCAGCAGCTAGAAAAGGGAGTGAAAAGAAAATATGTGGGCAGTGATCACCTACTAGAAGAGTGGTTGAAAAGAGGATCTGGGGCAGCTCGAAGAGTGAAAAGACGACCTGGGGCAGTAACCACCCAGTATAAGAGCGGGTGAAATCGGGACCTGGGGGCGTAAGAAGAAGCTAGAAGAGTGGGTAAAAAGAGGATCAAGGACAGTAAACAACAACTAGAACAATGGGTGAAAAGAGGACCTGGGGCTGTATCTACCAGGTAGAAGAGCGGATGAAAAGAGGACCTGGGGGCAGTAAGATTCAGCTACAAGAGCGGGTGAAAAGAGGACCTGGGGCAGTAACCACCAGCTACAAGAGCGAGTGAAAAGAGGACCAGGGTGCAGTAACCAGCAGGAAGAAGTGCGTGTGAAAAGAGGACATGTGGGCAGCATCAAGCACCTATAAGAGGGTGTGAAAAGTCGACCTGGGGCAGTATCCAATTGCTAGAAGAGCGGGTGAAAAAGGACTATGGGCAGTAACCAGCAGCTAGAAGAGCGTGTGAAAAGAGGACTGTGGCAATAATCACCTGCTAGAAGAGCGGGAGAAATGAGGACCTGCGGCAGTAATCATCAGCTATTAGAGTGGGTAAAAAGAGGACCTGTGGCAGTAACCAACTGCTATCGAAGCGGTTGAAAATTGGACCTGGGGCAGTATCCATCAGCAAGAAGAGCGGTTGAAAAATGGACCTGGGGCAGTAACCAGCAGCTGGAAGAGTGGGTGAAAAGAAGACATGGGGCAGTAACCAGCAAATAGAAAAGTGGTTGAAATGAGGACCAGGGGCTATAACCAGCATCTAGAAGAGCGGGTGAAAAGAGGACCTGGGGGCAGTAACCACCAGCTAGAAGACTGGGTGAAAAGAGGACCTGGGGGCAGTAACCAGCAGCAAGAAGAGCGGGTGAAAAGAGGAGCTGGGGCAGTAACCAGCAGCTAGAAGAGTGAGTCAAAAGAGGACCTGGGTGTCAGTAACCACCAGCTAGAAGAGCGGGTGAAAGAGGAACTTGGGGCAGTAACCACAAGCGAGCAGAGCGGCTGAAAAGAGAAGCTGGGGGCAATACCAGCAGCTAGAAAAGGGAGTGAAAAGAAAATATGTGGGCAGTGATCACCTACTAGAAGAGCAGTTGAAAAGAGGATCTGGGGCAGCTCGAAGAGTGAAAAGACAACCTGGGGCAGTAACCACCCGGTATAAGAGCGGGTGAAATGGGGACCTGGGGCAGTAAGAAGAAGCTAGAAGAGCGGGTAAAAAGAGAATCTAGGGCAGTAACCAGCAACTAGAACAATGGGTGAAAAGAGGACCTGGAGCAGTAACCAGCAGCTAGAAGAATGGGTGAAAAAAGCACCCGGGGGCATTAAGAAGCAGCTAGAAGAGCGAGTGAAAAGAGGACCTGGGGCTGTATCTACTAGGTAGAAGAGCGGGTGAAAAGATGACCTGGGGGCAGGAACCAGCAGGAAGAAGTGCGTGTGAAAAGACGACATGTGGGCAGCATCAAGCACCTATAAGAGGGTGTGAGTGGTCGACCTGGGGCAGTATCCAATTGCTAGAAGAGCGGGAGAAAAGAGGACCTGCGGCAGTAATCACCAGCTATTAGAGTGAGTAAAAAGAGGATCTGTGGCAGTAACCAACTGCTATCGGAGCGGTTGAAAATTGGACCTGGGGCAGTAACCAGCAGCTAGAAGAGTGGGTGAAAAGAGGACCTGTGTCAGCAACCAGCAAGTAGAAGAGTGGTTGAAATGAGGACATGGGGCTATAACCAGCATCTAGAAGACCGGGTGACAAGAGGACCTGGGGGCAGTAACCACCAGCTAGAAGAGCGGGTGAGAAAAGGACCTGGGTTCAGTAACCAGCAGCTAGAAGAGCGGGTGAAAAGAGGACCTGGGGGCAGTAACCAGCAGCTAGAAGAGTGGGCAAAATGAGGACGTGGCGCAGTAACCAGCAGTTAGAAGAGTGGATGAAAAGAGGACCAGGGGCTGTAACCAGCATCTAGAAAGCGTGTGAAAAGAGGACAGGGAGGCAGTAACCAGCAGCTAGAAGATCAGGTGAAAACAGGACCTGCGGTAGTAAACACCAGTTGGAAGAGTGGGTGAAAAGAGGACCTGGAGCAGTAATCAGCAGCTGGAAGAGCGGGTGAAAAGAGGACCTGGGGGCAGAAAGCAGCTGCTAGAAGTGCAGGTGAAAAGAGAACCTCAGGCAGTAGCCAGCAGCTAGAAGAGCGGGTGTGAAGAGCACCTGGGGACAGTAACCATCAGCTACAAGATCATGTGAAAAGAGGACCTGTGGCAGTAACCAGTTGCTATCAGAGGGGTTTAAAAGTAGACCTGGGGCAGTATACACCAGCTAGAGGAGAGGGTGAAAAAAGGACCTGGGGCAGTAACCAGCCGTAAGAAGGGCGGTTAAAAAGAGGACATGGGTCAGTAACCAGCAGCTGGAAGAGTGGGTGAAAAGAGGACCAGGGGCTATAACCAGCATCTAGAAGTGCGGGTGAAAAGAGGACCTGAGGCAGCAAAGAGCATCTAGAAGAGTGGGTGCAAAGAGCACCTGGGAGCAGTAACAAGCAGCTATAAGACCGTGTGAAAAGAGGAACTGTGGCAGTAACCAGCTGCTATCAGAGCGGTTTAAAAATAGACCTGGGGCAGTATACACCAGCTAGAGGAGCGGGTGAAAAGAGGACCTGAGGCAGTAACCGGCAGCTGGAAGAGTGGGTGAAAAGAGGACCAGGGGCTGTAACCAGCATCTAGAAGAACGGGTGAAATGAGCACCTGGGGCAGCAACCAGCAGCTAGACGAGCAGATGATAAGAGGTCCAGTGGCAGTAACCAGCAGCTAGAAGTTCGGGTGAAAAGCGGAATTGGGGCAGAAACTAACCAGCTAGAAGAGCGGGTGAAAAGAGGACCTGGGGCAGTAACCAGCAGATAGAAGTTCGGGTGAAAAGTGGAATTGGGGCAGAAACTAACCAGCTAGAAGAGCGGGTGAAAAGCGGAATTGGGGCAGAAACTAACCAGCTAGAAGAGCGGGTGAAAAGAGGACCTGGGGCAGTAACCTCCAGCTCAAAGAGTGGGCCAAAAGAGGACCTGGGTCAGTAATCAACAGCTAGAAGAGCGGGTGATAAGAGGAACTCGGGCAGTAACCAGCAGCTAGAAGATTGGGTGAAAAGAGCACCTGGGGGCAGTAACCAGCAGCTATAAGAGCGGTTCAAAAGTGGACGTGGGGCAGTATCCACCAGCTGGAAGATCGGGTGAAAAAATGACCTGAGGCTTTAACCAGTAGTTAGAAGAGCGGGTGAAAAGAGGACCTGCGGATATAACCAGCACCCAGAAGAGTAGGTGAAAAGAGGACCTGGGGGCCAGTAACCAGCAGCTAGAAGAGTGGGTGAAAAGATGACCTGTGGCAGCATCCACCAGCTAGAAGAGCGGGTGAAAATAGGACCTGGGTCATTATTCAGCAGCAAGCATAGTGGGTGAAAAGAGGACCTGTGGCAGCAACCAGCAGTTAGAAAAGCGGTTGAAAAGAGGACCTGGGGCAGTAACCAGCAGTTAGACGAGCGGGTGAAAGAGGACAGGGAGGCAGTAACCAATAGCCCGAAGAGGGGGTGAAAAGAGGACCTGAGGCACTAACCAGCAGCTAGAAGAGCAGGTGCGAAGAGCACCTGGGGGCAGTCACCACCATCTATAAGAGCGTGTGAAAAGAGGACCTGTGGCAGTACAAGCCACTATCAGTGCGGTTTAAAAGTAGACCTGGGACAGTATACACCAGCTCGAGGAGCGGGTGATAAAAGGATCTGGGGCAGTTACCAGCAGCTAGAAGATTGGGTGAAAAGAGGACGAGATTCAGCAACCAGCAGTTAGAAGATTGGGTGAAAAGAGGACCAAGGGCTGTAAGCAGCATCTAGAAGAGTGGGTGAACAGAGGACCTGGGGGTAGTGACCAACAGCTAGACGAGTGGATGATAAGAGGACCAGTGGCAGTAACCAGCAACTAGAAGTTCGGGTGAAATGCAGAATTGCGGCAGTAAACAGCAGATAGAACAGCGGGAGAAAAGAGGACCTGGGGGCAGTAACCAGCAGCTAGAATAGTGGGTGAAAAGAAGAACTGGGTGCAGTAAGAAGAGCTAGAAGAGCGGGTGAAAAGAGGCCCTGGGGCAATAACTAGCAGCTAGAAGTTCGGGTGAAAAGTGGCCCTGGGCAGTATCCACCAGGTAGAAGAGCAGGTGAAAAGAGGACCTGGGAAATAACTAGCAGCTAGAAGGTCAGGTGAAAAGTGGCCCTGGGGCAGTATCCACCAGGTAGAAGTGCGGGTGAAAAGTGGACCTGGGGCAGTAACCAGCAGCTAGAAAACCGGGTGAAAAGAGGACCTGGGGCAGCAAAAAGCAGCTAGAAGAGTGGGTGAAAAGAGGACAAGGGGCTGTAACCAACATCCACAAGTGCGGGTGAACAGAGTGGACCTGGGGGCAGTAACCAGCAAGTAGACGAGAATGTGAAAAGAGGATACGGAGGCAGTAACCAGTAGCTAGAAGAGCGGGTGAAAATTGGAACTGGGGCAGTAACTAGCCAGCTAGAAGATCGGGTGAAAACAGGACCTGCGGTAGTAAACACCAGCTAGAAGAGTGGGTGAAAAGAGGACCTGGAGCAGTAATCAGCAGCTGGAAGAGCGGGTGAAAAGAGGACCTGGGGGCAGAAAGCAGCTGCTAGAAGTGCAGGTGAAAAGAGGACCTCAGGCAGTGGCCGGCAGCTGGAAGAGTGGGTGAAAAGAGGACCAGGGGCTGTAACCAGCATCTAGAAGAACGGGTGAAATGAGCACCTGGGGCAGCAACCAGCAGCTAGACGAGCAGATGGTAAGTGGACCAGTGGCACTAACCAGCAGCTAGAGGTTCGGGTGAAAAGCGTAACTGGGGCAGAAACTAACCAGGTAGAAGAGCGGGTGAAAAGAGGACCTGGGGCAGTAACCAGCAGATAGAAGTTCGGGTGAAAAGCGGAATTGGGGCAGAAACTAACCAGCTAGAAGAGCGGGTGAAAAGAGGACCTGGGGCAGTAACCTCCAGCTCAAAGAGTGGGCGAAAAGAGGACCAGGGTTAGTAATCAGCAGCTAGAAGAGCGGGTGAAAAGAGGACCTGGGGCATTAACCTCCTGCTCAAAGAGTGGGCGAAAAGAGGACCTGGGTCAGTAATCAGCAGCTAGAAGAGCGGGTGAGAAAAGGAACTCGGGCAGGAACCAGCAGCTAGAAGATTGGGTGAAAAGAGCACCTGGGTGCAGTAACCAGCAGCTATAAGAGCGGTTCAAAAGTGGACGTGGGGCAGTATCCACCAGCTGGAAGATCGGGTGAAAAAATGACCTGGGGCAGTAACCAGCAGTTAGAAGAGCGGGTGAAAAGAGGACTTGCGGAAGTAACCAGCACCCAGAAGAGTAGGTGAAAAGAGAACCTGGGGACCAGTAACCAGCAGCTAGAAGAATGGGTGAAAAGATGACCTTTGGCAGTATCCACCAGCTAGAAGAACGGGTGCAAAGAGGACCTGGGGGTAGTAGCCAGCTGCTAGAAGAGCAGGTGAAAATAGGACCTGGGTCATTAATCAGCAGCAAGAAGAGTGGGTGACAAGAGGACCTGTGGCAGCAACCAGCGGTTAGAAAAGCGGTTGAAAAGAGGACCTGGGGCAGTAACCAGCAGCTAGTCGAGCGGGTGAAAAGAGGACAGGGAGGCAGTAACCAATAGCCCGAAGAGGCGGTGAAAAGAGGACCTGAGGCAGTAACCAGCAGCTAGAAGAGCAGGTGCGAAGAGCACCTGGGGGCAGTAACCACCATCTATAAGAGCGTGTGAAAAGAGGACCTGTGGCAGTACAAGCTGCTATCAGAGCGGTTTAAAAGTAGACCTGAGGCAGTATACACCAGCTCGAGGAGCGGGTGATAAAAGGACCTGGAGCAGTTACCAGCAGTAAGAAGAGCGGTTGAAAAGAGGACATGGGGCAGTAACCAGCAGCTAGAAGATTGGGTGAAAAGAGGACGAGGGGCAGCAACCAGCAGTTAGATGAGTCGGTGAAAAGAGGACCAAGGGCTGTAAGCAGCATCTAGAAGAACGGGTGAACAGAGTACCTGGGGGTAGTGACCAACAGCTAGACGAGCGGATGATAAGAGGACCAGTGGCAGTAACCTGCAACTAGAAGTTCGGGTGAAATGCAGAATTGCGGCAGTAAACAGCAGATAGAACAGCGGGAGAAAAGAGGACCTGGGGGCAGTAACCAGCAGCTAGAATAGTGGGTGAAAAGAGGAACTGGGTGCAGTAAGAAGAGCTAGAAGAGCGGGTGAAAAGGGGCCCTGGGGCAATAACTAGCAGCTAGAAGGTCGGGTGTAAAGTGGCCCTGGGGCAGTATCCACCAGGTAGAAGAGCAGGTGAAAAGAGGACCTGGGGCAATAACTAGCAGCTAGAAGGTCAGGTGAAAAGTGGCCCTGGGGCAGTATCCACCAGGTAGAAGTGCGGATGAAAAGCGGACCTGGGGCAGTAACCAGCAGCTAGAAAACCGGGTGAAAAGAGGACCTGGGGCAGTAACCACCAGCTGAAAGAGCCGGTGAAAAGAGGAACTTGGGCAGTAAACAGCAGATAGAACAGCGGGTGAAAAGAAGACCTGGGGGCAGTAACCAGCAAGTAGAAGAGCGGGTGAAAAGAAGACCTGGGGCAGTAAACAGCAGCTAGAACTGCAGGGGAAAAGAGGACCGGGGCAATAACCAGCAGCTAGATGAACGGGTGAAAAGAGGACCTGGGGCAGTAACTTGCAGCTCGAAGAGCAGGAGAAAAGAGGAACTGGGTGCAGTAAGAAGCAGCTAGAAGGTCGCGTGAAAAGAGGCCCTGGGGCAGTATCCACCAGGTAGAAGAGCGGGTGAAAAGAGGACCTGGGGTAGTAACCGGCAGATAGAAGAGCGGGTGAAAAGCAGAACTCGGGTAGAAACTAACCAGCTAGAAGAGCAGGTGAAAAGAGGACCTGGGGCAGTAACCAGCAGCTAGAAGAGTGGGTGAAAAGAGCACCTGGGGGCAGTAACCAGCAGAGCAGATCAAAAGTGGACGTGGGGCAGTATCCACCAGTTGGAAGATCAGGTGAAGAAATGACCTGGGGCAGTAACCAGCAGTTAGAAGAGCGGGTGAAAGGAGGACCTGCGGAAATAACCAGCACTTAGAAGAGTAGGTGAAAAGAGGACCTGGGGGCCAGTAACCAGCAGCTAGAAGAGCTGGTGAAAAGATGACCTGTGGCAGAATCCACCAGCTAGAAGAACGGGTGAAAAGAGGACCTGGGGGTAGTAGCCAGCTGCTAGAAGAGCGGGTGAAAATAGGACCTGTGGGCAGTAGCCAGCAGTTAGAAAAGCGGTTGAAAAGAGGACCTGGGGCAGTGACCAGCAGCTAGACGAGCGTGTGAAAAGAGGACAGTGAGGCAGTACCCAATAGCTAGAAGAGGGGGTGAAAAGAGGACCTGGGGCAGTACCCAGCTGCTACAAGTGCGGGTGAAAAGAGGACCTGAGGCAGTAACCAGCAGCTGGAAGAGCAGATGCGAAGAGCACCTGGGGGCAGGAGCCACCATCTATAAGAGCATGTGAAAAGAGGACCTGTGGCAGTACATGCTGCTATCAGAGCGGTTAAAAAGTAGACCTGGGCCAGTATACACCAGCTATAGGAGCGGGTGAAAAAAGGACCTGGGGCAGTTACCAGCCATAAGAAGAGCGGTTGAAAAGAGGACATGGAGCAGTAACCAGCAGCTAGAAGATTGGGTGAAAAGAGGATGAGGGGCAACTACCAGCAGTTAGAAGAGTGGGTGAAAAGAGGACCAAGGGCTGTAAGCAGCATCTAGAAGAGCGGGTGAACAGAGGACCTGGGAGTAGTGACCAACAGCTAGACGAGCGGATGATAAGAGGACCAGTGGCAGTAACCTGCAACTAGAAGTTCGGGTGAAATGCGGAATTGCGGCAGTAACTAACCAGCTAGAAGAGCGGTTGAAAAGAGGACCTGGGGCAGTAACCAGCGGCTAGACGAGCGGGTGAACAGAGGACAGGGAGGCAGTAACCAATAGCTCGAAGAGGGTGTGAAAAGAGGACCTGAGGCAGTAACCAGCAGCTAGAAGAGCAGGTGCGAAGAGAACCTGGGGGCAGTAACCACCATCTATAAGACCGTGTGAAAAGAGAACCGGTGGCAGTACAAGCTGCTATCAGAGCGGTTTAAATGTAGACCTGGGGCAGTATACACCAGCTATAGGAGCGGGTGAAAAGAGGACCTGGGGCAGTAACCAGCAGTAAGAAGAGCAGTTGAAAAGAGGACATGGGGCAGTAACCAGCAGCTAGAAGATTGGGTGAAAAGAGGACGAGGGGCAGCAACCAGCAGTTAGAAGAGTGGGTGAAAAGAGGACCAAGGGCTGTAAGCAGCATCTGGAAGAGCGGGTGAACAGAGGACCTGGGGGTAGTGACCAACAGCTCGAGGAGCAGATGATAAGAGGACCAGAGGCAGTAATCATCAACTAGAAGTTCGGGTGAAATGCGGAATTACAGAATTGCGGCAGTAAACAGCAGATAGAACAGCGGGTGAAAAGAGGACCTGAGGCAGTAACCGGCAGCTGGAAGAGTGGGTGAAAAGAGGACCGGGGGCAGTAACCAGCAGCTAGAAAAGCAGGTGAAAAGAAGATCTGTGGCAGGAACCACCAGCTAGAAGAGCGACTGAAATGAGGTCCTGGGGGCAGTAACCAGCAGCTAGAAGAGTGGGTGAAAAGGGGAACTGGGTGCAGTAAGAAGCAGCTAGAAGAGTGGGTGAAAAGAGGACCTGGGGCAGTAAACAGCAGCTACATGTGCGGGTGAAAATAAAATCTGGGGGCAGTAAACACCTACTAGAAGAGCGGCTGAAAAGAGGATCTGGGGCAGCTGGAAGAGTGAAAAGAGGACATTGCCCAGTAACCACCAGCTAGAAGTGTGGGTGAAAAGAGGATCTGGGGCAGTAAACAGCAACTAGAACAGCAGGGGAAAACGGACCTGGGGCAATAAACAGCAGCTAGAAGAGTGGGTGAAAGAGGAACTGGGGGCAGTAAGCCCCAGCTAGAAGAACAGTTGAAAAGAGCACCTGGGGGCACTAACCAGCAGCTAGAAAAGCGGGTGAAAAGAAAATATGGGGACAGTAAACACCTACTAGAAGAGCGGTTGAAAAGAGGATCTGGGGCAGCTAGAAGAGTGAAAAGAGGACCTGGGGCAGTAACCAGCAGATAGAAGAGCGGGTGAAAAGCGGAACTGGGGCAGAAACTAACCAGCTAGAAGAGCGGGTGCAAAGAGGACCTGCCGCAGTAACCAGCAGCTAGAAGACTGGGTGTAAAGAGGACCAGGGGCAGTATCCATCAGGTAGAAGAGCGGGTGAAAAGAAGACCTGGGACAGTAACCAGCAGTTCAAAAAGCAAGTAAAAAGATGACCTGTGGCAGAAACCACAGCTAGAAGAATGGGTGAAAAGAGGACCTGGGGGTAGTAACCAGCAGTTAGAAGAGCGGTTGAAAAGAGGACCTGGGGGCAGTAACCAGCAGTTAGAAGAGCGGGTGAACAGAGGAGCTGGGGCATTAACAAGCAGCTAGATGAGTGTGTGAAAAGAGGACAGAGAGGCAGTAACCAGTAGTTAGAAGAGGGGGCGAAAAGAAGACCTGGGGGCAGTAACCACCATCTAGACTAGCGGGTGAAAATGAAACCTGGGGCAGTAACCACCAGCTAGAAGACAGGTTGAAAAGAGGACCTGGGACAGAAACCACCAGCAAGAAGAGCGGGTGAAAAAAGGACCTGGGGGCAGTAACCAGCTGCTAGAAGAGCAGTTGAAAAGAGGACCTGGGGCAGTAACCAGCAGCTAGAAGAGCGGGTGAAAAGAAGACCTGGGGCAGTAACCAGCAACTAGAAGAGAGGGTAAAAAGAGGACCTGTGGGCACTAACCAGCAGCTACATGTGCGGGTGAAAATAAAATCTGGGGGCAGTAAACACCTACTAGAAGAGCGGTTGAAAAGAGGATCTGGGACAGCTGGAAGAGTGAAAAGAGGACATGGGTCAGTAACCACCAGCTAGGAGTGCAGGTGAAAAGAGGACCTGAGGCAGTAAGCAGCTGCTAGAAGAGCTGGTACTAAGAGCAGCTGGTGGCAGTAACCAACAGCTAGAAGAGCGGGAGAGAAAAGGACTTGGGGCAGTAACCACCAGATTTAAGAGCGTGTGAAAAGAGGACCTGTGGCAGTAACCAGCTGCGATTAGAGTGGTTGAAGAGTAGACCTGGGGCAATATCCACCAACTAGAGGAGTGGGTGAAAAAAGGACCTGGGGCAGTAACCAGCAGTTAGAAGAGCGGGTGAAAAGAGGACAAGGGGCTGCAACCAGCATCTAGAAGAGCGGGTGAACAGAGTGGACCTGGAGGCAGCAAACAGCAAGTAGACGACAATGTGAAAAGAGGAGACGGAGGCAGTAACCAGTAGCTAGAAGAGTGGGTGATTAAGAGCACCAGGGGCAGTAACCAGCAGCTAGAAGATCAGGCGAAAAGCGGAACTGGGGCAGTAAGTAACCAACTAGAAGAGCGGGTGAAAAGAGGACCTGCGGTTGTAAACACCAGCTCGAAGAACGGGTGAAAAGAGGACATGGAGCAGTGTCCACCAGGTAGAAGAGCGGGTGAAAAGAGGACCTTGGGGCAGTAACCACCAGCTAGAAGAGCGGGTGAAAAGAGAACATGGGGCAGTAACCAGCAGCTAGAAGAGTGGGTGAACAGAGGACCTGAGGGTAGTAACCAGCAGCTAGACACGCGGATGATAAGAGGACCAGTGGCAGTAACCACCAGCTAGAAGTTCTGTTGAAAAGAGCACCTGGGGGCATTAACCAGCAGCTAGAAGAGTGGGTGAAAAGAGGACCTGGGGCAGCAACTAGCAGTTAGAAGAGTGGTTGAAAAGAGGACCTGGGACAGTAAACACCACCTAGAAGAGCGGGTGAAAGAGGAACTGGGGGCAGAAACCACCAGCTAGAAGAACGGTTGAAAAGAGTAACTGGGGGCACTAACCAGCAGCTAGAAAAGCGGGTGAAAAGAAAATATGGGGGCAGTAAACACCTACTAGAAGAACGATTGAAAAGAGGACCTGTGGCAATAACCAGCTGCTATCAAAGCGGTTGAAAAGTAGACCTGGGGCAGTAACCAGCAGTTAGAAGAGCGGTTGAAAAGAGGACCTGGGGCAGTAATCAGCAGCTAGAAGAGTGGGTGAAAAGAGGTCCTGGGGCAGCAAAAAGCAACTAGAAGAGTAGGTGAAAAGAGGACAGGGGCTGTAACCAGCATCTAGAAGAGCGGGTGAACAGAGAGGACCTGGGCGCAGCAACCAGCAGGTAGACGAGCATGTGAAAAGAGGAGACGGGCGCAGTAACCAGTAGCTAGATGAGCGGGTGATAAGAGCACCAGGGGCAGTAACCACCAGCTAGAAGAGCGGGTGAAAAGAGGTCCTGCGGTAGTAAACACCAGCTCAAAGAGCGGGTGAAAAGAGAATCTGGGGCTGTAACCAGCAACTAGAAGAGCGGGTGAAAAGAGGACCTGGGGCAGTAACCAGCAGCTAGAAGAGCGGGTGAAAAGAGGACCTGGGGCAGTAACCACCAGCTAGAAGAGCGGGTGAAAAGCGGACCTGCGGTAGTAAACACCCGCTCAAAGAGCGGGTGAAAAGAGAACCTGGGGCAGGAACCAGCAGCTAGAAAAGTGGGTGAAAAGAGGACCCGGGGCAATAACCGCAAGCTAGAAGAGCTATCCAATCCATTCCCATCTGTGATGCCAAAACAGAGCGGCTGTGCTCTGAGAGAAATCAATGACATCATAAGAAAACAGATAAGTGATTGGGACGTCAACAGCAAAGAATGACTAAAGGATTATTAAAGAGGGAGAAATTAGGTACGAGAGAATGCTAGCTGGAAATTTCAAAACAGTAAGAGTTTCGACAGTTATTTAAAATTCTACAGGTATTTAAAAAGGAAAAGAATATGTAAACTGAACATTGGTCCTGTAAAGAGAGAGAATGGAGAATTAATAACAGAAAATAAGGAAATGGCAGATGAATTGAACAGATATTTTGCATTTGTCTTCACGGTAGAAGATACAATTAAAATCCCAGAAATAATTGTGAATCTGGAGGTGAAAGGGAGGGAGGAACTTAAAACTATTACAATTACCAGGGAACGGGTACTCAGTAAATAATTAGAACTAAAAGTTGACAAGTCCCCAGGTCCTGATGGGTTTCATTGTAGGGTCTTAAAATAAGTGGCTGCTGAGATAGTTTTAATTTTCCAAAATTCTCTTGATTCTGGAAAGGTCCCATCAGATTGGGAAAAAGTGAATGTAACTCTTCTATTGAAGAATGGAGGGAGACAGAAAGCAGGATACTGCAGGCCAGTTAACTTAACATCTGTTGTAGGCAAAATGGTGGAATATATTCTTAAGGAGGTTATTGTGGGGCACTTTGAACATCTCAACGCAATCAGGCAGAGTCAACATGGTTTTGTGAAAGGGAAATCATACTTGATTAATTTTTTGGACTTCTTTGAGGAAGTAACAAGCAATATGGATAAGAGAGCCTGTGGATGTGGTGTACCTAGATTTCCAGAGACATTTGACAAGGCGCCACATCAAACATTACTATGCAAAATAAGAGCTCATGCTGTAGGGGGTAACATATGGGCTTAGATATGGAAAGAGGATTGGTCAGCTAACAAGAAACAGGGTGTAGTTATAAATTGGTCATTTTCGGGTTGGCAAGATGAAACATGTGGAGTGCCACAGGAATCAGTGCTGGGCCTCAAGTGTTTACAACTTTAACAGTGACTTGGATGATGGGACCATATGTATGGTTGTTAAATTTGCTGATGACACAAAGGTAGGAAAGTAAGTGATGAAGAAGACATCAGGTGTCTGCAAAAGGACATAGATTGACTAAGTGAGTGGGCAAAAATTTGGCAGATGGTTTTAATGTGGGAAAATGTGAACTTTTCTACTTGTCTACTTTCTCAGTCAAAGTAGCACATTATTTAAATGGAGAGAGATTACAGAACTCTGAGGTACAGAGGGATCTGGGTGTCCTGGCACATGAATCAGGAAAGGTTAGTTTGCAGGTACAGCAAGTGATTAAGAAGGCAAACGAAATGTTGTAGTTTATTACAAGGGGGATGGAATATAAGAGTAGGGATGTTTTGCTACAGTTGTACAGGTTTGCTACAGCTGGTGAGACTATTTCAAGAGCACTGTGTGCAGTTTTGGTCTCCTTATTTAAGAAAGGATTCAAATGCTTTAGAAGCAGGTCAAAGAAGGTTCACATGTCAGATTCCTGGAATCGGGGGGGTTACCTTACGAGGAAAAGTTGGACAGGCTGGGCCTGTATCCAGTGGAGCTTAGAAGAATGAGAGGTGATCTTATTGAAGCATATTAGATCCTGGGGGACTTAACAAGGTGAATGCTAAAAGGATGTTTCCCCTTGCAGGAGAGACTAGAACCAGGGGACACTGTTTAAGGATAAGTGGCCTCCCATTTAAGATGGGGATAAGAAGAATTTTTTCTCTCAGAGAGTCATGACCTTTGGAACCCTCTTTCCCAGAGTGCAGTGGAGGCAGGGTCATTGAATTTTTTTACGGCTAAGTTAGATAGATTATTGCCTAACAAAGGTGTGAAAAGTTATTGGGGTAGGCAAAATGTGGAGTTGAGGCCACAATCAGATCAACCATGATCTTATTGAATTTTAGAGCAGGCTCGAGGGGCCAAAGGCCTACTCCTGTTCCTAATTCATATGTATATTAGCCCATCTCCATGGCATGCACACAGGGCCTATTCCCAGAAAGAATGCAAACTAATTATCTTTAACTTTAAATCCTTCCTTTGGTCTGAAAATCACATAGAGAAGAATTTTCAGGTCGGCGAGTGGGGGCGGGGCCTGCTCGCTGACATATAAAATGACACACGGTGATGTCAGGAGGGTGTCCCAACGTCAGGGCGCATCATTTAGATTTTCAGTTCGGCAGTCACACGGCCGAGTCAGCTGCGCACCCATCAAATTGTCAAAGGCCTATTAAGGCCATAAGAAAGTAATTAAAGTCGTTAAGAATGCTGCCCACCCAACGTTAAGGTTGGCAGACAGGCAAAGAGCTCAGGAGGCCTTACCATTTTTCATGAAATCTCATTCACGGTCGGGATAAGGATTCATGAAGGGTTTATTAATTAAATAAAAAAATTTCAAACATTTGATAAACATGTCCCAGCTCATGTCACATGAGGGAACATGCCTAAATAATTTTTTTCTTTTAATAAAAACTTTCATTCCAAACTTAATCTCTCTGAGACAGCTCCGTGCTTCAGGGAGATTTCTGCACTCTTCTGCACGCATGCGCTTCCAGGCCTGCGTCACGCTGGGCAGGCCTTAATTGGCCTGCCCACATAAAACAGTGGCATTGACCCGATCGGGGGTGCCGATCAAGTTCGCGCCTGCCCCCGCCCGCCCTCGCACAACTCCCTCGATGCGGGGGAGAATTCTCCCCAGGGATACTTAAAAACCTCCCTCTGTTTACCAGGTATCTTCAAAGCTTTCTTTGTTCTGGGGAATTTGCATGAATAATTTAAAGCCCTCCACCCGCCACCCCCATCCAATCTTGGTTTTACACCTTGACTCCAAAACCTCTTCCAAGCTACTGACAGTCAACCAGTCTCCTCAAGAGATATTCAGAAAGGCCACTATAATCCCCAGTGTGAATATATCTCACCACCAATCCAGCACTTCCCCCTTTGATTGCCAGGCCTCTTTGATAAGCTATCAGACCAAGCTTTCTTGCATCTATCTCACATTTAAAAATTACAATTTCCAAACTTAAAATAATCCTACAATATACGAATTTGAAGCAACCTCCATTTACCAGTTTTCACCTCTTTCTAGCTTTGCCAAAAAAACGCAGATTGGGCATTCAATCTACAATCTCTTCTACTCCTAGGGCTGAATATTGCCATTGGCATGCGGGTGCAGGACCGACACGCCGACACACAAAATGACGCACGATGACATCAGGCGTGCATCCCAACGTCATCGCACGTCATTTAGATCTTTCATTCGGCAGGCGCGCGCTGGAAGCGGCTGCACGCCCACCAAACTGTCAACAGCCTATCAAGGCCATTAAAAAAAACAATTAAAGTCGTTACCAATGCTGCCCGTCTAACTTTAAGCCTGTGCAAAAGAGGGCAGGCCCCGACTCTCCCTCCTCCCCCTGCCCTCATAGGTAGTGTCGGCTGTGCGTCACACTGGGCCGGCCTTAATTGGCCCGCCCACATAAAATGGCAGCATGGAGCTGATTGCGGGTGGTAATAGGCTCCACGCCTGCCTCCGCCCACTCCCGCCCAGCCCACCCGACGCAGGTGGGTTTCTGGCCCTAAAGAAGCTTCTTTAAATTCACGAGACTGGCTCTGGGGATGAGGAACTTCAGTTATAAGGATAGATTGGAGATTTAGAACTATTTTCCTTGGAGAAAACCAGGCTGAGAGGAGATTTGATAGAGGTATTCAAAATCATGAGGGGCCTAGACAGAGTAGATAGGGAGAAACTGTTCCCATTTATGAAAGGATCATGAATGAGAGGGCACAGATTTAGAGTAATTGGCAAAAGAAGCAAAAACGACATGAGGAAAAACTTTTCACACAGCCAGCGGTTACAGTCTGGAATGCACTGCCTGACTGTGTGGTGGAGGCAGGTTCAACTGAGGCATCCAAAAGGGAACTAGACAACTATCTGAAAAAGAAGGGCATGCAAGGCTATGGGGGAAAAGTGGGGGAATGGCAATAGGTGAATTGCTCATCCGGAGAGCCGGTGCAGACACGGCGGGCTGAATGGCCTCCTCCTGCTCTGTAACAATTCTGTGATTCAGTGAAACCAATAAAAAAGAAAATCAGATGTGGTGTAAAACAGGCCGCAAATGTACTATGAGCCTGTTTTGCACTATAGATGAAGACCAATTTAAATATTTACAGGAACAACAATGTATATTTATATAGCATTGTGAGAATAGATATTATTTTTTAATACTTTTGGGGAATATTGTGTTATTCTGTAAAGAAGGCTGGGCGTCTGTGTGTGTGTGTGTGATTTAATTAGGCTGGAAAGAGGTTGATGGGAGTCAGGCTGTCTGGGTGCTTGGAGACATGGAAGGGTTAAAGGTGTTAAGTTTGAGGTACAAGCAAATAGGTTAGATCTAACATTTGCACCTTTAGATAAGTTGAGAGGTTGTTTGAATTTCAAACGGGAATCAGAAGTGATGAGGAAAATGTTTGCATCTTGCAGGAGTCCATAGATAATTAATAACAGGGATATTATTTTATTGATCCTTGCAGGCGTATTCGCTAGTACTGTGGTGGAGGGTTTAAACTAGATTGGCAGGGGGATGGGAATCTGAGCGGAGAGATACAAGAGAGGGAAACAAAGATAGGAATGAAAGACAGAAAAGTAGAAAGCAAAAGTGGAAGGCAGAGGAAAAGGGATAACAACAAATAGGGCCATAGTACAAAAGAAATGTGTAAAAATGTTAAAAAGGCAAGTCTAAAGGCACTACATCTGAATACACAGAGCATTCGCAATAAAGTAGACAAATTAACAGCGCAAATAGATGTAAACAGGTGTGGTACGATTGCAATTACCATGGCTGCAAGGTGACCAAGGCTGGGAACTGTACATCCAAGACTACTTGATATTTAGGACGGACAGACAAAAAGGAAAAGGAGGTGGCATGGTGTTGTTAGTTAAGAATGAAATCAGTGCGATAGTGAGAGAGGATATTGGCTCAGAAAATCTGGATCAGTCCAGGTGGAGCTAAGATGCAACAAAGGGCGGAAAACATTAGTGGGAGTTCTCTATAGGGCCTCCAAACAGTAATGATAAGATAGGGGACAGCATTAAGCAGGAAATTAGAGATGCATGTAACAAGGGTGCTACAGTAATCACGGGTGACATTAACATACATATAGACTGGGCAAACCAAATTAGCAATAAAACTGTGGCTTATGAATTCCTGGAGTGTGTACGAGATGGTTTTTTAGACCAGCATGTTGAGAAACTGACTAGGGAACAGGCTATCCTAGATTTAGTATTGTGCAATGAGAAGGAGTTAATTAATAATCTTGTTGTGCAGGGTCCTTTAGGGAACAGTGACCACAACATTATAGAATTCTTCATTACAGTGGAAAATGATGTAGTCTGATTTGAAACGAGGGTTCTAAATCTTAAGAAAGGAAACTACAAAGGTATGAGGTGTGAGTTGGCTAAGATTGATTGGGGAAGGCAGTGGATAGGCATTGGGTAATATTTAAGGAATGAATGTATGCATTACAACAGTTATACATTCATTTCTGGCACAAAAACACAACAGGAAAAGTGGCCCAACCATGGCTAACAAAAGAAATTAAGGATAGTATTAGATCCAAAGAGGAGTCATATAAAGTTGTTAGAAAAAATAGCAAGCCTGAGGATTGGGAGCAGTTTAGAATTCAGCAAAGAAGGAGCAAGAGATTGATTAAGAGGGGAAAAATAGAGAATAAAAGTAAACTTGCAAGGAACATAAAAGTGGACTGTAAAAGTTTCTATAAGTATGGAAAAAGAAAAAAAATAGTGAAAACAAATGTAGTCTGAAATGAGAGAATTTATAATACAAAACAAAAATGGCAGAGCAATTAAACAACTACATTAGTTCTGCCTTCACGAACAAAGACACAAATAACTTGCTAGAAATACTAGGGGACCAAGGGTCTAGTAAGAAGGAGGAATTGAAGGAAATTAGTATTACTAAGAAAATATTGCTGGAGAAATTAATGGGATGGAGAACCAATAAATCCCCAGGACCCAATAATATTCATCCCAGGGTACTAAAGCAGGTTGCCATGGAAATAGTGGATGCGTTGGTTGTCATCTTCCAAAATCCTATAGATTCTAGAACATTCCTGGAAAATTGGAGGGTGGTAAATGTAACCCCACAATTTAAAAAAGGAGGGAGGGAGAAAACAGTGAATTACAGACCAGTGAGACTAACCTCAGCAGTAGGGAAAATGTTAGGGCCTATTATAAAAGATGTGATAACAGGACACTTAGAAGATATCAACAGGATTAGACAAAGTCAACATGGATTTATGAAAGGGAAATCATGTTTGACAAACCTGCTGGAGTTCTTTGAGGACATAACTAGCAGAATGGATAAGGGAGAATGAGTGGATGTGGTGCATTTGGATTTTCAGAAAGCTTTTGATAAAGCCCTACATAAGAGGTTAGTGTGTAAAATTAAAGCACATGGGAATGGGGATAATATATTGGCATGGACTGAGAATTGGTTAGCAGACAAGAAACAGAGAGTAGGAATAAATGGGTCTTTTTCAGAGTGGCAGGCAATGACTAGTGGGGTACCGCAGGAATCAGTGCTTGGGCCCCAGCTATTCACAATATAGATCAATGGTTTGGATGAGGGAACCAAATATAATATTTCCAAGTTTGCTAGTGACGCAAAACTTGGTGGGAATGTGAGCAGTGAGGAGGGTGTTCAAAGGCTTCAGGGTGATTTAGACAGGTTGAGTGAGTGGGCAAACACATGGCAGATGCAGTATAACATGGGTAAGTGTGAAGTTATCCACTTTGGTAGGTAAAACAGAATGGCAGAATATTATTTCAATAGTGATAGATTGGGAAATGTTGATGTACAAAGTGACCTGGGTGTACTTGTACACTAATCACTGAAAGCAAGCGCTCAAGTGCAGCAAGCAGTTAAGAAGGCAAATGGTATGTTGACCTTCATTGCGAGAGGACTTGAGTACAGGAGCAAGAATGCCTTGCTGCAGCTATACAGGGCCTTGGTGAGACCGCACCTGGATTATCGTGTGCCGTTTTGGTGTCTGTACCTAAGAAAGGATATACTTGCCATAGGCGGAGTGCAGAGAAGGTTCACCAGACTGACTCCTGGGACAGCAGGATTGTCATTTGAGGAGAGTTTGGGTCGACTAGGCCTGCATTCACTGGAGTTTAGAGGAATGAGAGGAGATTTCAATGAAACATATAAAATTCTAAGAGGGATGGACAGACTGGATGGAGGGAGGATATTTCCTCTGGCTGGGGTGTCTAGACCAATGGGTCACAGTCTCAGGATATGGAGCAGACCACTTAGGACTGAGATGAGGGGGAACTTCTTCAGAGGGTGGTGAACCTATGGAATTCTCTACCACAGAAAGCTGTGGATGCCAAGTCACTGTACATATTTAAGAAGAGAATAGATGGATTTCTGGACTCTAAAGGTGTCAAGGGGTAAGGGGAGAGCACAGGAGTATGGCGTTGATATAGAGGATCAGCCATGATCATATTGAATGGTGGAGCAGGCTCGAAGGGCCAAATGACCTATTCCTGCATTTATTTTCTATGCTTCTATGTTTCTAAAAGCAAAGACAGGATGTAAACATGAAAGATCTTATATTTGGAAGGGTTTGATTGTCAAAGGGGTGTGAGAACAATGGGGCTGAGATGAAAAAGAGTTACTATGGATAACTATTGAGCTGGATAGTTGTCGAGCCATTAAGCTTGAGATGGCTGGAGACAGCTGGTGCTGTTTGAGCTGTTGAGAAGCCTTGGGATGCAGCAAGCAGTTTTATTCTGAAGTAAATTCCATAGCAAAGTGGAAGAGGGTAAAGGTCATGTGACACATCTTTATTGAAGCAATAGCAGTTTGCCTTGTGTAATATTATTGGATTCCATATTTAAATATCTATAAGGGAGTGTTTACTTGTGAGCTTGACCAAGTAGACAGTTTGGTAGAATGTTTTGTAAGACAAATCTTAATTGTATAACTTTAATCTTGTGTGCTTAAGTTTTTTTTGTTAATAAAATTTATACTTCTAATTTTTAAAAACCCAAAAGTGTTACCTGATCTCTTACCGCAGAGATTGGTACGTCGTCTTCAGCACAAAAAAAAAGGTTGTGGCCCGTAAATCAAGTTTCCCTCTGGGATTTGGTTTATGCAGCAATTAACACTGTGGTCAAAACAACACCTTTCATGTAATGTCCTGAGTCACTTTGTAGGAACATTATAAGACAAAGAATGACAGACCCGCCCCCTCATATCTTCCGTATTCTGCTCTGCTTCTTTCTGTCTCCTTCTTATGCCTGTGTTCTTTCTAGTTTCTGTCTATTTTTGTTTCTTTTTGTTCCTTTTCAGGTATAAACTGGAAGATGGTAGAAGCGAAGGGGAAGCAGGCCATATTTGGTGCTGGAAATGTGCAGCTCCCATCACCTTACAACATTTTTGCTTCTGGCTCCAAAGTGATCATGTTGGCCTAATCTACATTCGCACACTCCTTTATCCTAATCATTCCCATGCCACCTGGTAGAGATTTAGTCCAGAAGTTGTGCTAAGGCACTGGACAGACTGCACAAGTTAGAAAATATGGGGTCAATTGTCCTTCCATGACAGAGCAGCTCGCTTGATTGGCACCCCATCCATCATCTTAAACATTCATTCCCTCCACCACAGACACACAGTGGTAATGGCATGCACATCTACAAGATGCACTTCAGCAACTTGTCAGACCTCCTTCGACAACACCTTCCAAATCTACAACCTCTACCATCTCGAAGAACAAGGGCATCAGATGCATGAGAACACCACAACCTGCAAGTTCCCCTCCAATCCATATACCATCCTGACTGGGAAATGTATCCATTCCTTCACTGTCACTTGGTCAAAATCCTGGAACTCCTCCTTAATAGCATTGTGAGCGTGCCTACACCACATGGACTGTAGTGGTTCAAGAAGGCAGCTCACCACCATCTTCTCCAGGGCAATTAGGAATGGGCAACGAATGCTGGCCTGGCCAGCAACACCAACATATCATGGAAGAATAAAAATAATGCCTGACTTGAGAAGAAAATGTAAGAAAATAGATATGATTTTAGAATCCAAGGGCTCCTATAGTATCAGATGTGGGATTGCTATGTAGTCACTAATACCAAAACAAAATACTGTGGATGCTGGAAATCTGAAATAAAAAGAGAAAATGTTAGAAATACTCAGCAGCTCTGACAGCATCTGTGGAGAGAAACCTTTTCTTTCTCCTCAGATGCTGCCAGACTTGCTGAGTCTTTCCAGCACTTTCCGTTTTTTATTAATGCAGTCACTTGCTTTCCCTGATTTGTTAAGTTTACAATTACTGTTCCTTTGACAAAGGAAGACTGGGTCAAATAAAATGTAGATATCTATAAAAGCAGAGCCCTAATCACTGGTGCTTCTCAATGTCCCCTCAAGGTTGAAAAGTGTTTCTGTTCTTGTGTTCATTGTCAGAAATCCATTCGCTGGTAAACTGTCTAACCTTCCGAATGGCATCTTGAGATGGCTGGAGATAAATGGCCAATTTAGTGGGTATTTTTATTTTCATTATCTTGATTAAACTGCTGTCTTTGACTGTGATTCAAAGATGAGTTCTGAATGGACTAGATGCATTTAGGTTTGGCACAGGCTGATCCCATTGGCAGGCTGCCAGCTTTCTAAATGCGATGGGCTTGTGTCTGCAAGCCAGGTGGATGAAGCACACCCTACAAATTGATGCCACTCTTCCAGAGTATTTAGTCCTCTGGTGTAACATTATTCAAGACCTAACGAAATATCAGTAATAGAGTATAATTTGCCCTCTGGGTGACGAGTTAACAAATAATGCACGCGCTTCACTGCAATATCTGCTTGGAACCTCTTCAGAATGGGTTAGTTAGCATTTATTTTGAACGCACTGCGGTGGCAGCAGAATGAAAAACAATTTCAACAATTGCCGTTGTTGCGTTTCATTGCTAACACATATCAAAGCTCTCCTCTTCCTTCCACAGCACTGATGATTCGCCTATCAGGTAAATGCGAAAGAGTCTGATGCTCGCCTGAGTGGGGCGGGAACTGGAGAGTGCAGCCCAGTACAAATGAAATGTGAGGCTTCAGCAAGAGGGGAGGAGTCTGAGTCTCCAGTGGAGTGGGTCATTCAGTACAAGAAAGGCTGACGCAACTCAGCACCAAATCTATCTAGAAGGTCTCCACCATAAGACAAAGCAAAGAATTGTGTGTGTTTTCTTTGTAAAGCGCTTACTGATGGCCAGATCTGCCAACACACAGAGAGGTAAGGGCCATGATATCATTTTACAGTGTTGCATCCTCCGTCTCAAGTCTCATCTCTCTCTCATTGATTGTGGCCTGGCATGTTCTACTATACTGGAAGGATTTTTTTCTCTTTGTGCTTTTACTGCAGCGAGCGACGTGTTCATTAAGATTTGACGAGGTTTGGCTTTTGGGTGGACGTGTGGACGCGGTCTGTATGTGAGTGGGTGTTACAGAGGGCTGAAGTATACATATATATATATTTATAAGTGTGTGTGTGTGTTAGTTATATGTTGACTGCAATGAAACTTACTCCCCGGGGAAGGGGCTCCTTTAATTGCAAAGTGATATTGGCTCGAACACGTGGCAGATCCTGCTGCCAAAAAACGGAAACATTATTCTTGTGGCAAACTATACAGAACAAAATAAAGCCTCAGAGTCATCTCATCTGTAATGATAACAGCAGTCTGGGCAAGTGCAAAATTATGACAAGTGTACCGCCAAAGCTCCGTGCAACATTAAAGTCCGCCGTCACTATTGGAGACACCGTGTTGCCAATACATAATGTAACCTTTTTGAATTTGTACATGCGCTGCATCACAAAATGTGCGCCTCTTCCGATTGCAAGGCGATCATATTGAAATAATTGCCGCATTTACACGTTAGGTAATCTTGCTTTACGAGTAATGCTTCAGCCTCCCGTGCTTTTTAATGTAGAATTATTAATTACACACCCCTCCCCCAATTTATTTGTGGCGACGACGCTGACTTATAAAAAATTATTTCCCTTGAGTATTCGGGGAGCCTTTTTAGCGGTTAAGAATAACACCCCTGCAATCTGAATTGAAAGTGTATAATGGTAGAAATACATAGCATGTGCAAAGAGAAAATAAGGGGGGTCGGGTTAGTGGGTGGAAGGAAAAATACAGCAAGCCTTTCAGCATCCTTAAAGTTAAAGGACAGGGTGACATTTTGGATGTAAGACTTCTAAAGGGTCTTGCATCCAATTAGCCTTATTTTATTCTCTTTGAAGATGTCAGCAGACATGCTATGCATTTTCAACATTTTCCCCATTCCAGGTTGGATTCCTGGCATTGACTGATATGCAAATATTTGTTTGTTCTGGAAAGTTTGATTGCGGTAGATTTTTTTGCAAAATATCTGTTCTTGGAATGTAGGCAACAGAGTGGCGTCTCAGGCCCATTTCTAGAAAAGCCCTGCTAACCATAAGGGTGGAACTGGAGAAACCCCGCAAACCAAACTAGTTGAGGTGTGAGGTTCCTCTCCATGAAGGACCTCAGTGAATGAGCAGCTTCCATGGTCATTTCATGGCAGTTTGCATGCAAACAAGTTCAATTCAGTTTGCACTTTCCCTTTGTGAGACAATGAACTTCGACTCTCTCGAGTTTCTAATCCACTACCATGACCATTAGGTTATTGTGCCCACATTGATGATTTTGCATTTTGGCATTTGTTTTGTGGACAGTTTTTAAATGATGGATGATAAGATCAGTGATGTCATTGGCCCCCCTCTATCTTTCCATAGGCGGTGGAGCCATCTTGACAGATATTCACAGTAATGGTGACCATTGTGAGACATTCAAGTTTTCATGAAAGGTAGGTTTCAGGAATTCGGCTTGAGTATTCAGTTGGCCAGAATCACTGGGGCTGATGGTGTGTTCCTGAAACTGATCTCCTACATGAAAGCTTGAAATATGAATAGTGTCAGAGGGAATTTTTGCAACAAATTGATATCTTTAACTTCTGCAACTATGTTGCAGTAAAGAATTGCAATAAATACAAGGCATTGTGGCTTTTAGATACAAAATTAATTTAATTTTCATTTCAGAATTCTCACTGCCTGATACTCCTTTTGACCCAATTTAACTTTGTATATCTATATATTTCTGTGTACCTCTGTTTTTCAAGGTATTTGACTGTGTCATCCTTTTTCAGTGTTGCTGTATAATTTTGTTTCTTTGTCTGACTTTCTCACTTCTTCACTCATGTATATAGACTGATGCACTTAGTCATTCCTGTACCTGTACAAACACAGAACGTGTATATTTTAAATGCAGCTATTTTGGTGCAAGTATGTACATTGATTGGCATCAAGTCACCACAGTAACACCTGTAGTAGAAGTACATTGAGAGATTATGTAATTATAAAGCCAGGCCCAATTTACACTATGAAGACCCCAATATACTATTGGTGTAAAATGTATAGATTTTTCTATACATTTATTATTGTTCAATTATTGTCCAGTACAAGATTTTTCAGACCAGTGGCTGTTTTAAGAAAGAGATAACTTGTATTTATGTAACATTTTTCATGACTGCAGCATGTTCTAAAGCACTTTGCAGCCAATGAAGCATTTTGAAGTTTAGCCACAGTTGTGGGCAAATACTACAAGCAATCCACAAACAACAATCAGAGAAATTACCAGAACACTGGTTTTACTTGGGTAGTTTTAGTTGAGGGATGAATGTTGGCCAGGACATCAGCAGAAATCCCTGCTCTTCTTCAAATAATACCGTTTGACCTTTTATGTCAACCTGGGAGGGCAAAGAGTCACTTTATGTTTAATTTCTCATCCAAAAGATGGCATTCCTTCAGTACTGTACTGAAGTATCAGCCTAAATTATATGCTCAAGCCTCTACAGTTGGGCTTGAACTCATGGCCTTCTGATACAGAAGCAAAAATGCTACCACTGGGTGAAGGCTGAGACTCTAAAGCTTGCAGTGTCTTGCTATTGATTTCACTTAGGCTAAATGTACAGCAAGGCTACAACAATGAGCAGACTCTGGGGCTATTTTTTTTCCTTGCCAGTATCTTATCTATGTAACAATTCTTCATATCTGAGCATGTAGGTTAAGGCTAGTGGGAGGAGAAAGGATGGGGATCACAAAGGTAAAACGCTTCATTACATGTCACAACTTTTGAAAAGAAACCTTCTCCTGATCTTAGTCACGTTTCTAGCATTGTCCCTGGATGGTAATAGAGTGGAAATCCTGGCTGACTTTCTTCACCTCCTTTAGCACTGTTAACCTCAACCCTAGCTGAATTTGCTGTTTTGAGGCCTGGAATTCTGAGGCCATTAATAGATTTGTACCCTAACTAACCTGTCTGAGTTACGTTGACTCATCTCAGGGCATGTGGAAGAGGAATGCCGGGACTTGCCCATACTGTATGGCTTAGAATATAATATGGCCCTGACGTTCTTGGGACTGGGGAGAACAGCTCCGTTGTGCAGTGGAAGCAGGGGAGGACCAGAATCCAACATGGAAGAAGAATTCCAATGGGATTTCTCCATTTTCAGCCCAGTTAGAGCACTTTTGGGGACAGACCCATATTAAATGAGTAAGCATCTTTTAATTCAGTTTAAATGAGAAAATAATTCCTGCCGTCTTTTTCCTGCAGTTACACTCTTAGTAATGTTGGAACTGAGTATAGGCAGCAGCATCTCTAAAATAGTTTGGAAAAAAAGTTGCAGGTTACCAGGAAAAGGAGTTCCTCTTGCAGGATCAGGAAAGGCCGAATGGCCTCCTTCTGTGCTGTACCAATTCTTTGATTCTGGGTGATTCCAAATTACCACAGGTTGCTGACAAGGCTGTAGCAAAATTCTGCTCCCCCACCCCCCACCCCCAAAAGTGACACCCTGCACCAAATCAGAAGGGAACATCCATCAAGTCAGAAATTGTGTGGGTGCCTCCTCAAGATATTTCACATCATCAAACCCTGGGATTTCTGATATGGTCAAAAACATTGTTAGTGGGTTTCAGTGAACTCCAGTTCTGCCCCCAGTGCTTGCTCTGGGGTTTCCAGGCCCACACCCTCTATGTAAGCTGAGTTTGACATCAAGACATCAGCAATTAATAGAGAAGTCAAAACTTCTCAAATTCTGTTTCATTTAGTTTGGGGACGTGGGGGAACTGGCTGAGTGAAAGACTTCAGAATGTCATAGATAAGAGTGTGTGAGATTATGCTTATGAATTTTCCCAGATGATGCATTCTCAGTCTTGTCCAACTCACCAGTGATGAGGGATCAGAGGGGTGTAGGGGGTTCAAGAATGTTAACCATAACTGCTACTACTCAGTCATGATGGCAACAAAAACACTTATCACAGTGCTAGACACTTAACCTCTCTGCAAAAGTTGCTTGGTAGTACAGAGCTTGAATATTTCTGGAAAGGGGGACATGTTGCTGAAGTTGTTGTCTTGCACTCATCTGGACAAATGCAAGACATCCAAAATTCAAATGATAACAAGTTTATATGACAGGAGAAAAGGGTGCTGATTGGTTGACAAGTCCACTCGATTGGCTGAGGTGTTACAGTGGGGAAGCAAAGGTGAACTATAGGCTCCTCGGGTAATTCAAAAAAGGTGCTAGGCTTGAACATATTCCTTTTGTTTGCAGAGAACGGGCCCCCTGCAAATTAACGTATATCACTTCTAGCAATCATAAATGAGCCACGTTATGAGCTTGACTGATTATCTTAAATTGTTTGTTAATGTAGCCATTAACACACTCAGGATTGTTCACAAGTGCTGCCCAATTGCGGAATCGCATCTAATAGTGGACGTTTTGTTTTGGAATTTGTAAGTGGGGGCTGGTTGAGTATGGTCTGTACTCTGCCTAGTGCGAAAAACCAAAGGAACATGCTGTTTGAGTTGATCAGCTAGTCGCAGGGACATAGGGCCTGTGTACCTGGCATCATAACAGCACTGAAATTCATACATGACATTGTGTGTTGGGCAGGACATATTTTTAGACTGGCAGCAACATCCTTTTAGTGGAAAATGCCACTTGTACTGCCATAGTACTGTAGCAGCATGAAAGGTGGCTGCTTAATTGTTATTCAAATTTTTGAGATACCTAGCATTCTTCATTCATCTTAATGAGTGCAAGACAAAAATCTTTGGCAACATGCCTCTCATTTCACCATAGCCTCTGTGGGTCAACATTCAAAGGAAGGCTCCCCCCAATTTGTGTTTTCCGTTTGGATTTAAAACACAGAAACACCACAGCAACAAGTAAATTAACACTCATAACTAAGAGTGAGGAAAATAGGGGACTAATTTAAATCACCTGTGAGCATGGTGGAGATGGTGGTGTAACTCTTTCGAGTACAAACCCGTTTCCATCTGTATTCAGATGAAGTTACATTGTTTTCATAGTTTTGCCATTGTGAGATTTGAACTCTTGATCTTAGGGTTACAAACACAGTACCATAACCACTTGGCTATTTAGGCCAAGCATGGTGGTGTAACACTTGAGCACAAACAAATAACCTAAATTAACAAAATCAGGCAGCCCTTTAAAGGGAAACTGCAAAAACAAAAAAGGTAGTGCCATTGTCCCTGGTGACATGGGTTCAAATCCCATTATCGCAGCTGGTGGAATTTCAATTCAATTATTAAAGCTGGAATTTAAAGCTAGTCTTAGTAATGTTGACCATAAAACTATCATTGATTGTTGTAAAAACCTATCAGGTTCCATAATATCCTTTGGGGAGGGCAATCTGCTGCCCTTACCTGGTCTGGCCTACATGTGACTCTAGACCAGCAGCAATGTGGTTGCCTCTGAAATGGTCTAGCAAACAGTACAGTTTAAGTGCAATTATGAATGGCCAACAAATGCTGGCTTTACCAATGACGCCCATTGGTGAAAAAATAAATTAAAAAAACTGTATGTGACCACTGTGTTAATCATTGAAAAAAATTGGGCATCAGATAAAACCTTCTGACTGCCAGTTTTAGGTTAGATTTTCAAATGCTGCTGGGGTCAGGACCCAATGCAGGCACAATTTAAAAATCATGGCCCTGGATGTCATCTCTGATCCAGATACCTATGGGACAGTCTACAATTTCAAAGAGCTGGCGGAGCTGGTCGAGGGAAGGGACAGAACAGAGAATCCAATCTACCCCAGTTAATGGCTGAGGATGGCAAAGATTGGATTTTCAAAGGGAAAATTGGCAAACCTGAACAGCCTGGTGCACAATTGTGCCCAGCTGTTGGATTCATTGCGGGGACATCTGAAAGCTTCTTGGCATTTGTTGAATACTGTTGTTTCATGGGCCAACTAACCCCAAGTCCAGCATTGTACCTTTATTTTACATGCATCACCACATTCCTCTGCGTTAATGCTGCTGACCCTTTGAGGAGCTGCCTACTATATTCAGCAAAACAGCAGCAAGCCCTATCATAGCTGCCAGCTGCCTTTGCCGCTGGTGCCAAGCAGGTAAATCCCACCTCCTGGCGGTGCTTGGTGCCACATGAGTTATGCTGTTGAGGTATGGGATCCAGAATTCATTCTGGTGTCAGGTTCTGGATACCACTTTGAAAATCTGGCCCAACGTCTTTCTTGAATAAAGTTTGGCCAGAATATGCTGCTTCCTACTAGCTGTGATATTGAATAACAACAACCACTTGCATTTATATAACATAGAAATAACATCCCAAGGCGGTTCGCAGAGTCATAAATTCTACAAAGATTTCTACTAACTTGTTCCTCAGTGTGGTCATTGGAATTACATACTTGGACAATTGTAATACTGATGCACAAGAGAGACACCTGTACCTTTGAGAAAGCAGGATTAAGCTGCAATGTCAAGGACAGAGTGAAGGGACGTTTGCTCTCATTTTAATCTCTGCGAGAGCTCACCTGAGAGTAGTATGTATTGCCAATAGAGAGCAGAGTTTCTGCTAGTGTGCTCCTGCTGTAGATCCTCAAATACCAGGATCAGAAATCAGGAAATCACATACTCAGTCCATGATTTTCCATTTACTAAGTTTAATGGACAGAAAATCATGGAGCACAAATTGAGAAATTGTGCAGCCTGATGGATATGACTCCACAGTGGGAACACGCGCGTGAAAAATTTAATCTCACACCAAAGATCTCAGCATCAAGATTGCTTACCTTGGATATCCAGAAAGATATGTTGCTTTAAAAAAAATTGTCATCTGAAGTTCTAATTCACACCTTCATTGTGAGCCTTACTGTGTTTTCTATTTGCCAGGCATTAGCTGTTAAGATCTGTAACGCGAGGGAAGGAATTGAGAAACCATACTGAGGTAAGGCATTCCACCACATTACAAAGATTTTTAGGAAAAAAATTCTGTATTTGCCACGCAAAACGTGGTTACCGAACAACCAAAGTTTTATCCACTTCCAAATCACCACTGTGTGAGAATTGAGACCAGATTGTCCTGATTTAACTTGTTGTATCTACACGTGTAATTTGTCTAGTTACTTATTAACTATCAGGATAATGGAATATCAAGGAACTATAAAGCTTCTGTTTGTACTGGTATTATTTAATTCAAATTCTGGAAGATTGGTGACTGAGCTGCTTCCTAATGTACATGCCGTTAAATCAAATTCTCCTATTCCAGTGGTATTCATAGACCCTCAATGCCTGGTATTGAGATTTGGAAGCTGAATATAGCAGTGTAAGCATTCAAAGTGGACCGTGGATATCCATCTTCTGAAATCTCAATAAAAGTGGAGCCAAGATAAAAGCAGCTGAACACTTCAATCCTTGGTATTGCACCCTCTTTGCAAAATTTGCTTTTAAGAATGGTAGCTTTGTAGAAGAATGCATATCAGCAGATATGCAAGTGAAGTTTTTAACCCAAAATGCCACAGCAGGTCATATCTTGTCTTTGAGGTCTTCTCAGTGAAGCTTAATTGCATTTTGTTTCAAGATCACACCCTCCAAAGCAGTTAACACAGTGTGCGACCTCATAACCAATGGTAAAACTCCTCGACTTCCAAATAAAATAACTGGAATTTGACTTATACTTTCACCATGAACCAGTGGTCTTGATCATTGCCTCTTCTAATCCTAAACTTTACTCTTCATGTGGTTGGATTTGATGTAAAGATTATAGGACAGCATATGTATTCTGGCGAGAAACAGCTGTATGATTTGAAAGCGTCAATTCACAAAAGCCAAGAGAAAGTAGAAATTATTAATCTCAAGTTTAGAAATATTTTGCCTTTCTTCGTGGTACCTTAACAATCATAAAGTATACTTTGAAATGACCTATAACTAATAACAATATATAGATCATCATCTATTAATATGTCAAAGTGTGACATCACAGGAAAACAGGTACAGAAATACCTGGAAAAACTAAGCAGGTTTGGCAGCATCGGTGGAGAAGAGCAAAGTTGACGTTTCGAGTCCCCATGACCCTTCAACAGAACTTTTGTTGAAGGGTCATGAGGACTCGAAACGTCAACTTTGCTCTTCTCCACCGATGCTGCCAGACCTGCTGAGTTTTTCCAGGTATTTCTGTTTTTGTTTTGGATTTCCAGCATCCGCAGTTTTTTGTTTTTATCAGGAAAACAGGTGATAGGCTGGTGAATATTTTGTCTGTTTATTTTCACAACTCATGTAAGTTATTAGTAAATGTAAGGTTTCATTAGTTATAGTAAGGTTTACTTGCAGTAGTAAAGGTTATTGGGAGTACTGTGTTTATTAATTATAAATTAATTAAGGAAAATGAATTAGTTAACACAGAATAACAACGGCAGGGCAGGTGATGTTTTGCGACAGCAGAATGTGAGAGTTCCTGGACACCAGTGTAATTCCTTAAAAATTCTTTCACTAGACATGGGCATCGCTGACAAGGCCAGCATTTTTATTCCCCATCCTTAATTGCCCTCAAGAAGATGGTGAGCCGCCTTCTTGAACTGCTGCAGTCCATGTGGTGTAGGTAAAGGAAGTGGGTTTGGAAAGTGCTGTTGAGGGAGCACTGGTGAGTTGTTGGCGATGGTATACACTGCTGCCAGTGTGTGTTTGTGGTGGAGGGAGTGGATGTTGGAGGTGGTGGATGGGATGTCAATCAACTGGGCTCCCTTATCCTGGATGATGTCAGGCTTCTTGTGTGTTGTTGGAGCTGCACTCATCCAGGCAAGTGGAGAGTATTCCATCACACTCCTGAATTGTGCCTTGTAGATGGTGGAGAGGATTTGGGGAGTCAGCAGGTGAGTTGTTTGCCACAGAATTCCCAGCCTCTGACCTGCTCTTGAAGCCACACTATTTATATGGCTAGTCCAGTTCAGTTTCTGGTCAATGGTAAACCCCAGGATGTTAATAGTGAGGGATTCAGCAATGGTAATGCCATTGCTGAATCAGGGAAATCAAGTCTGCAATAAGTGTATGCGGCTTGAGGTTCTTCAGCTCAGAGTCATTGAGCTGGAATCTGAACTGTAGACACTGCAATGCACCAGGAAGGCAGAAGGTCACCTGGTCAATTTGTACCAGGAGGCAGCCACACTTATTGGGATAGGTCCGTCTAATTTGGTCAGGGGCAGGAAGGTGTGACTGTGAGTGAGGCAGGCATGGGGACCCTGAAAGTAGAAGTGGAGGAGCCTCCGCTTTTGCAATTATCCAACAGGCTTGAGGTTTTTTCAGCCTGTATGGATGAAAACAGTGGCTTCAGGGTGGATGAGCAAACTGACCATGGCACCATGGTACATGAAACCATTCAGGCTGGGGAAGTTAACAGGAATGTTGTGGTAGTAGGGGACAGTATAGTTGTGGGGATAGACACAGTTCTCTACAGCGAGAGCAGGAGTCCAGACGGCTGTGTTGCTTGCCCGGTGCCAGGATTTGGGACTTCTGCTCTGGACTGGAGAGAAACTTGCAATGTTGGGGGAAGGATCCAGCGATCATAGTCCATGCAGATACCAATGAAGTAGGTAGAACTAGGAAGGAGGTTTTGTTGAGGGAGTATGAGTAGCTGGGGCAAAGATAAAAAGCAATTCCTCAAAGGTAACTATCTGAGCCGTGAGCAAATTACTGCAGGCTAAATCAGATTACATGGGTGCCTCCTTCCCCCTTTGTCATTTGCAAACCAAGGATGAGAAGGAGCGATTATATAAGTTGAGGAAAATTCCATTTAGAGTAATGATGTGACAGAAGGCCTTATTGCCTGAACTTTCTCTCATTTTCCACTGGGAATTTGGTCATGATCATGAAGGAGAATTCAATCATAGAATTTGATTTTGATGGTACATGCGAGGAAGATGATGCACTTACCATGAAGTGACATGTGGATAATTAACAGAGCACCTGTTTGGCCTTGTGTTGTTGGGAGGAGAAATCACTGGTTAGGATGTAGCCCCTCTTTTCTATTAGCTAGTGGTGGAATGATAAGAGATCAGTGCTATGCAAGTGCCCCAACAAAGAAGTGGCTGAGGACCATGGGATGGTCAACAACATTGAAGGCAGCTGAGAAGTCTAGGAACTCAAGGAACTGCAGCAACATAGGATGTCATTGACTTTAATGGCTTTAGTATTGTGGGTGAGTCAGAAACTGGATTGGAGGTATTTGAACAGGGAGCATTGAATGCATTGTTGGGTCACAGTGTATTCAAGGGTTTTCACAATAGGACAGTACTTTGAGAAGATCAAGAGGCTGATGGTGAGCTTTTAAGAAGGGGTAGTGAGAACCCCTGAGAAAAACTGAGTTTTGAGTTGTATGAAACCCATGTGAGTAGGGAGTGACATTGGGCTGAATTTTAACAGCCCATTGGGGAAAGGGTAAGCGGCAAGTGATGCTATAAAATGGCGAGGGAAGGTGGGGTGTGGAGTGCCTTTTGTCTTCCTGCTGCCATGTCATTTTACCAGGGTTAGGTGGAGGAGAGCTCTGCCACCCAGATGCCAATTGAGTCACTTAATTGGCCATTTAAGGATCTCTTCCCATTCTGTTGGCATTTGCCAGTGGCAGTTCTTTCCACCACCGAGTATGGCAATCGCCTGGTGAATTCTGGTGGCCCCCCCCCCCGCGAGTTTGGCGGTGTTTGGGGTGCCTTTTACTCTGTGGTCTCCGGAGGTACTCCCACCCCCCAACCACCGCTCCCAGGACAATGGCTGCCCTTGTGGCAACCCCAGCCTTCATCAACTCCCCAATTCCCTCACTGTGCCTAACTGGTCCCGCACCCCCAGATCCCACTTACCTGGTTGGCAAGGTGGCATGCTTTTATGTGTGCTCACTTTCAGGTTCATTGCCAGCAGTGACCACCAGTCCCAGTGGCGCTGCTGAGCTGCTAACCCTCTGATTGTCCAGCAACTCCTGAGGGATGGGAGCCAAGACAGTAACAAATTAGTTGCCAGAAGGCCAATAAGTGTGGCTGGAGGTCCCACAACCAGTTAAGGCAGGGTTGCCCTTGTCGTCAGGGACTCCACCATGTCAATAAATTTCCAGCCATACAATGTGGACAGACATGGGACTCAGATAGGGAAACTAATAGTTAACTGGGACAGAGAAAAGGAATAAGAAAACTGACTTTTCATGGTGAAACTGAGCCTGTTGAAGGCTTGTGGCAGCTGTGGTAAAGGCTGAAGAACGTCTAGAGTTGTGATAGAGTCTTAAGTATGTAAGGAGTAGCTTTACACTCTTCATTTGTCCCTTTTTCTTACAATCTTCTGGCTTTTAAAACCTAAAATTGGTGTCATCAGATCATGAGTTACCTTACGACTATTCTCATTTGTTCTAGAGCCCTTCATTGTGGAGGTTTCTCAGTTTATGCTTCTCTCAATTCTTCAGTAGAACAATTAAATAGTCAATAGAATGTCATAGATCTTAAACAAAAACACACCAGAAAATATTGGAATCCATAGCAGGTCAACATTGGCAAAGAGATAAGAGAACTTAATGTTTCAGGCTATTTGTCATAACTAAAAACCTAAAGAAAAGCATGCAGTTTGTAGGGTTGGGACAATGAATGAGTGGAAAAAAAAGTAAAAAAAAACAAATACACCAGTCATTGAGAAGTTAGTGGATTAAATAACCAATAAACCTTTTTTTCTTTTACTCTTTCGTGGTATGTGGGTGTCACTGGCAAGACCAGCATTTGTTGCCTATCCCTAATTGCCCTTGAACTGCGTGACTTGCTCAGTCATTTCAGAGGGCAGTTGAGAGTTTTTGCTGTGGGTCTGGAGTCACATGTAGTCCAGACCAGATAAGGATGGCAGATTTCCTTCCCTAAAGGACATTAGTAAACCGAATGGAATTTTACAACAATCGCTGATAGCTTCATGGTCATCATTACTGAGACTAGTTTTATATTCCAGACTCATAAATTGAATTTAAATTTCACTAGGGGATTTGAACAAATGTGCCCAGGACATTAGCCTGGGCCAATAGACAACGTGATCAATGACATTGCTACACCACCATCTCCCCTTGATTGGGGCGGTGGGGGGGGTGTGTCATTGCTTAGCAGAAACTTTTTGGAGGATATAAAATATCGTCAGAGTGATGCAAAGTTCAATATTAAAGGAAGAAAAGAGTATGCAAATAGTTAAAATGGTAAAAGATGTGAGAGGCGCATATACTTATAACGCAGACCGTCTGAGGTAAAATCCAAAAATGCTGGGAACTTTCACCGGGGACAGAAAGCTGGAGCAGATTGCCTGGTGGTATTGAACCTTCCTGAATTTCAGTAGGAGGACAGTCCATTCCACTAGTTTACTATGAAGATGAGGATTATCTCCTGGTGGGGCCATAGATGCTTGGTTCCAGCAATGGTTATACAATGCAGGTTGGTGAGTAGGAACCCTGATGGAGATGGGAAATCTAGGAACTCTGGATCTCTGCTCATCCCCACCAGCTGCAAGGCAATGATGGGTCTTTGACATCAGCAGAGTGGCAGTGTGGGGATTTATGTGACCTCTCTATCATTGAGTGAACTGAACAACAGGTAACTGCAGGACAGGCACCTCGGAAACAAAGTTGAAGTCTAGCCCCTCAATAAGACTTCAGCTGTATCAGTAATATTAGCATTAAGTGGGCTGTTTAAGCTGCATTTTTGTTTGAAAGAAGGTCCTACTTTTGGCACTGGTTGAAACATTAGCCAGTTTTCATTTCCTCTGCTGAAAGGCCCTAGATACGACATGTGGCAATGGGTGCCCCCTGAACAGGCTCTATCTCTGGATACTATGGCTGGGTTAGAAGTAGAAGTTTCCATTGCCTGTACTATCAAACCTCCACGAGTGCAATAGGGTTGAGGATGTTCAGTCCTAGTGAGTGTGCTGGTCCTTAAAATTGAAAGGAATCAGCTAACTGCAATGTGTATTGATATAAAGTCTACACCCAAAGTGTCAACCTACCTCTCCTTGCTCCCTGCAAATTTGACCCAGCCCACATCACCAGCACCTTCTGGAGGATATAGATAGAGTTTGAAGTCACTAAAATGAATGAGACTGAAATTCTGGGAGATCCGCTCCACTGCGGAGTGGTACTTAGAGGTTTGAATTATGAGGAGAGGTTGAATAAATTTGGCTTGAGTTCCCTTATCTATGTTCAAGATGTGTAAAGGATTGAAAGAGTAGAAAGAGAGAAACAGTTTCCTCAAGACCAAGCAAATATAATCTTATAATGAGAGCTAGGCCATTCAAAAGTGAACTGTGGAAGTGCTGTTTTACACAAAGAATATGAAAATCTCTCCCCAAAAAGCTGTGAATATTAGGATGATTGTAATGTTCAATACTGTGATAGACAGAGCATTGTTAGGTAAAGGTATCCAGGGATATGGAGCAAAGACGGGAAAATGGAATTGAGGTACAGATCGGCCTTGATGTAATTGAATAGCGGAGCAGGTCGGAGGGCTGAACAGCTTACTCCTGTTCCTGTGTTCTGGCTGCCAGTATGCCCTGGTTCTGACTGTGCTCCACATCTCGGGACAGTCCAGAGTTGGGGTGGGCGGGCAGCTCCAGCAGGTTGGAGGGTAGGGGGTGCCTGGAGGCCAAGGGCAGGATGAAGGAAAATAGTTTCATAATTTTTATATATCAAAGGTATTCAATCCTCCTGCTTATATTTTGGAATGTTTGTGGAAGCTCAGGAACGTCTTTAGATGTTGGGGCAATTAGAAGGCGCATCTGCTGTTCTGCTCCGGGTCGGAATATCTGCCAGAGGTCAACTGGGGCAGATGCCCAGTGGATCTAGATTCTTTCCCTTCCCTACCAGGGGAAATCTGTTTGATTTGTGTCCTTTTCTAGCTAAGGAATTTCTAGCCCAGTGTTCAACCAGGAGGCTGCAGCATCAATGAAAAAGAAAATGGAGTGTGATATGAAACAGGCTGCCAGTTTACTAAGAGCTCATTTTGTGTTACTGCCGGAGGCCAATTATAACCCAGGAGCACTTACAAAAAGTGAGATGGGAAGCAGTATACTGCAGTTAGTTGTGGGAGCTAGTAGGTTTGAAGTAAAATGCTGGCCCATCGTCAGTGGTGGAGTGAGAGATGTTCATGAGTTAAGTGTAAAATCAGAAATGGAACACATAATGATAATACTGGGACAGATAGAAATTGGAAGCATAGTTAAATAATTCTCCAAACCAGAATAAGGGGAAGAATCAGCAGTCACAGCAGGCATCAACTTAATGGAGGGAGAGATGAAGGAGTGGAACAAATTCCATGCAAAGCGTTAAATATAGCTGGAACTCATGCAGGTCCATAGAAAGGAAGTGAGTGCAGTTAAAAGAATCTTAGGACAATAGAATTTTAGAACACGATAAAACTCATTTAATTCAGGACTTGCATATCAATAGCAATTGCTCTGTCCATGTGCTCATTTGACATTGCTAGCCTATTCACCAATGTTTCACGTAAGGAACCACAGGTATTAGTGCTGCAGCACTACATCATGGCGATCTAGAGCCACCATCATCCCGTGAATCAATATTAATTGAACTTATGAACTCAGCAACTCAGACAAGTTAAGTTCAGTTTTAATGACACCATGTATGCCCAAATAGATGGTGTTGCCATGGGATGCCCTCTGGCCCAGTTCTCACAAACACCTTTGTTGAGTTCCATGATGGACTTACACCTAACCTCCTACCCTTTGCATATTTTTGATATGTGGATGATATGTTTGCTATATTTAAATCTGCAGCTACTTGTAATAATTTCATTACGTGTCTTAATCGGCTCCATACTGTGCTCAATTTCACCTATGAAATGGAGCAGTCAAATGAACTCCCCTTCCTTGATGTACTAGTTGAGAAATCTGCCAGGGGATTCTCTACCAAGGTCTACCACAAGCCTACCTTCACTGGTCAATATACGCGTTGGCATTCTTAGAGTTCCACACACTAAAAGATTGGTATTATTAGCAACCTTGTAAATAGGGCCCAAGCCATTTGCTCACCATGCAAGCTTGATGCTGAAATAGGGCACATCAAAGGCATCCTGCAGGATAATGGCTGTCCTGATCAGATCATTTCACGCTGTAATGAACGGGTCTGAGGCTGTCACTTTCAGCCCTGAAAAGTACCCAGTCTAGCTCAGAATACCCTGGAAGGGCAAGGTATCTCAAAAATTTGAGCAACAGGTGAAGCTAGCTGTTTCACACTACTACTGTGTAGTAGCAACACGAGTGGTATTGGCCACTAACAGGATGCTGCTGTCAAGCCAAAAAGACAGTCCGCCCATCACACAAATGAGTAATATAGTGTATGTGTTTCAGTGCCAGTGTGATGCTAGGTACGTAGGCAGTACGTCTCAAAGGCCAGCGGACCATATCAAACAGCATGTCCCTTCTGCTGTTCGCAACGAGCAATGTACAGACCGTACCCAACCAGCCCATGCTTGCAAAACTTAAAACACAGTGTCCAACATTAGATGTGATTCCACAATTGGACAATATTTGCTAAATAATCCTCAGAGTGCTAAGGATTACGCTGACAACCAATTCAAGATTGTCAGTTGGGCTCGCAGTGTGGCGCTTTTGCTTGTACTGAAAGCTACATATATTAATATTCAGGGCCCTGATCTTTGCAGACAGCACATGTACACACATTGCGTCTGTTTCAGCTAAACAAAGTAAGTGACAGCCATTTTCTGGCTCATTCCTGAGGGCAATCAGAGTCAAGCTGCCAGGTTTAAATTTCAAACAATGCTTGGCAGTTAACTGTCAGCCACCATCAACTGGTGCATTCTCCATGTCAGTCTCTGTACCAGAGTCCACTTGCTAACCACTCAGCATTCTTTTCCCATACAGCATAAACTGTTGCTCCCTTTACATTTAATATCACTGGTATTCTCCTGATGAGCACAAGATGAAAAACTTCAACAAAAAATGTCCTATTTTTTCTGCAATACTCTAATCGTTTGTGTCTGCTGGCTCCTTAATAGATCCTATTGCCCTGCTCGCTTCTGAAAGCAAGGTATCTTCCTCAACCTCAGAATTTTATCCAATTTTCTCTTAAAAGATGCAGTGGTCTATGCCTCAACTATTCTCTATGGCAAAACACTCAATACTGCAACAATTTGAAAGAATTTTCTTCTAACCCCTTTCCTCACACTCTTAGTGACAATTTTAAATTGATATCTCTTCATCATCAACTACTGAATCAGAGGAAATAGCTTTTCCTCTATTCACCCTAACTAAACCAATCATCATTTCAGAGAAACTCTGTGAAATCACCTCTTATCTTTTTCTGCTCCATGGAGTTAGTTGCACAATCTTAAATTCTCAAAATGTGGTTGTGCTATTCATAGGGTTTATGAATATGTCGTGATCTATTGTGGTTGTTTTTCTGTTCATCCTTTTAAAACCTCACACAATTTAAAACAGCAGTATCAAACCTTCTCTCAGCTGTTAATGTTCTAGTGGAAATAGTCCCATTATCTCAAGTCTGTCCTCATACTATAGTTTCTCATTCACGGCATCATCGTTCTGAAGCTACTGTACTTGCACGATGGCTTTAGTGCCATTTTTATAGTGGGGCATCTAAAGCAGCCTAAACATTGTCTTGTACAATCTCATCATTATTTATTTTCTCTTGTACTCTGTGCCGCTAGTTATAAAGTCCAAAATGCTATTGGTATTTTTGTAGGTTTATTCACATCCACTCATATTTTCAGGGAATGGAATTTTTGAATCCCTAACTCTTTTTGTCACACTCCTAGCATTATTCCAATTATTCCATTGAGTGTATACACCCATTCATTGTATTTCATCATAAAATGGTATTTAATGTCTGCGTAGCACAATGGAAAGAAGGTAAGCTACAGATGTGGACCAGACTAATGAAAGGTAATCTTGCTATTTTGTCATAATGTCAGTTAGTCCAGTGAGAGCTGAAGAACCAGCAATTTAAGGAAGGGACACATCAGAACAGTAAATGGTAAGAAAAGGAAGATAAAAGTTTTTAGAAAATACTAAAAGAAGAAGCCAATAAGGTCACCAGAGAGAAAGTAATCAGAGAGGTGCTGGACAAACCCAGCCCAGAGAAAAGGTGAAAAAAATGGCCAGAAACCTAAATGCTAGAAACAGAGAAGGCGGGCTTAACTTTAGATGAAAACACAAGAAGCAAGAAGGAGTCTAAAAATGATTGTTGACAGGATTAGCACACGATTGTTTAATGTATTCTTTTGACATTCATTTATTTGCCATTTTAATACAAACTTTTCTTTCGAGTGGGTTATGCAGTCGCTAAAATAATAGACAGAATTGTCATAAGAACATGTTCAGCATCCATCTATTAATATCACTGGCAGCTATTCCTAGGCTATTATTTGGAAGTGGAGAAAGTGTGAAAGGCTGGTGTACAAAAATAAAGTTATGCTTTAAGCTTGCAGACTGGTAAAAAAAAGATGAAAATGAACAGAAATGAAGTTGGATGAGCTGAAGACCAGAAGCAAAACATAGCAATTAAAACAAGCCGAGAGAGAGAAATGGAAATTCAACACATATGAGGTGAGGTGAGGGTGACTGCCTTTGACATCAAGGCCGCATTTGACCGAGTGTGGCATCAAAGAGCTGTAGCAAAACTGGAATCAATGGGAATCAGGGGGGAAACTCTCTGCTGGTTGGAGTCATATCTAGCACAAAGGAAGATGGTTGTGGTTGTTGGAGGTCAGTCATCTGAGTGATGAGATGGTGGAAGGGGAGCCTCAAGGTGGCGTGGCAACGAACCATCTGCTGCCCTCTACGCTGCACGTGCTTGCGCCTCCTTGCTATGGGAGGAAATACTGTGTGGTTCCTAATGTGATGTAGGCAGCATGTGTCCAAGGGGGGCGGTGTGGGGGGTGGGGAGCAGGCCTAGCATCTTTGCCTGAGTGATCAGCAGCAACAGAGTGAGGAGGCATTGGAGGTCTGATATGTCCCAACCAGTGTGTGAGCAGAGTCCTTGTGCAATTTGCCCTAATCAATGCTCTTCTCTCTTTTTCAGGAGAAGAATGTGCAGAACGCAGCTGAGCATGTGAGGACTGGAGGCAGCCAGGCACAGCTCTCCAAACTAAATCACTTTGAGCAGGAGGCCCTTGAACTGGAGAGACACCATGGACCCAGGTATACTGGTGTAGGTGAGGCTGGGGTGCCATGGCCAGGTATTTAAGGCCAGTAGTGAGGTCCGCATTGTTAAATTAGTTATTGTTGCAACATTACTGGACCATTGCTTATGGAAGGTTGAGTGCATAATGGCCAGGGGGACAGGGATGAACTTTGTCATTGTCTGCACGCTAACTGATCCACTGTCCTTGTTCTTTCTTTCAGCATCATCAAAGCACGGCCGGGAGGAGGAGCAGCAGATGCCCCCTCTCACACCTGAGGGGCCTGAAGTCTCACCAGCGTCACACCAGAAATGCGAGGCAGGCACCAGCGCAGATACTAGCACCTCGGTGGGAATTAGCACAACGGCTAGTGTCCCGGAGCACAGTAGTAACAGCACTTCACACTCGCTGGAGGAGCTGGCAGAGACAGAGAGTGCCCATGGTGCCAGCAGTTGGAGGACTGCAGGGGACCAGGCACATGCTCAGTCAGTGCCTGATGATGTGCCTCTGGAGTTGTCTGCGACTCAGCAGGGGCAGGAAATGTGACCGGGTGTGCGGGAGCATCTGGGGGAGATGCATGAGGCTATGGTTGGCATGGTGTCCATGGTGGAGGACGCTTGCCGAAGCAATGAGCCACATGTCCAAGCGCCATGCGTCCTCCATGGAGAGAGTGGCGGCTCTCATGGAGAGGCCCCTCCAGGCGACCCGTCAGGGCTTCCTGGGGATGCGCTCAGACCAGCAAGCCCTCACATCGGCATTGACCTCAGCTGGTCAGTGCCAGTGTGGGAGATGGTGTGGACATCAAGTTTCCCAGCTCGGTGCCCATCCATCTACGATGAGCAGGGTGGTCCGAAGCGGCCTTATGTCGGCACAGCAGCTGCCTGTCATCTCTGCGGGCTCCTCTCAGGGCGCTCCAGATGAGGGCGGCAACTCCTCCGCTCCTCTGCCAGTGACCGTTGCATCCGGTGAGGCTGCGGCGACTGGGGAGATGCCAGCTGTGGAACAGGCATCTTCCTCCCAGGCAGGGCTAGCACAGGCTTCACGGGCCAGAGGACGACCGCCAAGGTCATCAAGGCCAACAGGACAGCAGAGTCAGCAGGCTGTCTCAGAGGCCACTCCCAGCGATGGGGCAGCACCCAAAAACATAAGCATAAGGCACCTTTGGCACACCATGGGTTTTTCACTGGTGCTTTTTTGTTGGCCCGTGATTAGGTCCTTATGATTTATTTTTGATTATTTGCACTATTGTTTTCTATTTTTGATAACTTCACACATTAAATACCAAATGTGTGACCATGGGTGAGAGTGCCTCGTTTCTTCTGCATGTGTATGGTTGACAACAGTGCAATGAGTGATTTGTTGGACATTCAGCTTTATGTACAAGGCCCTTAGTTAGTGCTGATGACCTGGCAGATTTTGCACTTAGGTGTTGAGTATCGTGGTGGCAGCCCAGGCTTGTCATGGTGATCCATCTGTGTTGTGCTAGCTGAGGGTTTCTTTAGGTTAAAGTATCCCGGGTGTCCCTGCCTCGCTGCAGTAGACCTGGGTCTCTCTCCACCACAGCCCTTGTGGAGGTTTGGCTCCTATTGTAGCGCTGCTCAGCTTCTGTTCTTGGATGGTGGAGAGACGTCATGAGGCACCTTCTGAGGGGATAGCCCTTGTTACCCAGCAGCCATCCATCAAACCAGGCTGGAGCACTGAAGAGCCCCGGCACCTGGGAGTGTCTGAGGATGTAAGCATCGTGGGAGCTGCCGGGGTACCTTGCACAAACTTGTAAAATCTGCATCCTGTGATCATACACTATCTGCACGTCCATGGAGTGAAAGCCCTTCCTGTTGACGAAGGCACCGGGTTCACCATTGGCACCTTGATGGCCACATGTGTGCAGCTTATAGCACCCTGGACGCAGCGGAAGCCAGCAATGGCCGCGAAGCCTCTGACTTGCTATGTCTGCCTTGCCTGGTTCCAGCGATAGTGGATGAAGGTCAATGCATGCCTGAACAGAGCGTCTATGACCTGCTTGACACAAGTGTGGACAGCTAATTGGGAGACACCGCAAAGATCACCCACAGCCCTGGAAGGAGCCAGAGGCATAGAAGTTGAGGGCAGCTGTGCCCTTCAGAGCCACTGGCATGGGGTGTCTGCCTACACAGTTAGGGGAGATCTGAGGCCCAATCATCTGACAGATATGGTTGACTGTCTCCCATGAGTGTTGGAGCATCCTTCGGCACCACATCTCAGACACATTGAGGTAACTGCTTTGCCGCCTGTAAACCCTGGCAGCAGGATAGTGGTGTCTTCTGCGGCCCCTTCTGCCTTGTTCTACTTCTTGGCCCTGTGCCCCTTGTACCTGCGCCTGTACTTCCAAAGTTGGCTCCCCTGGAAGCTGAATTTGCACTCCTGACCTCCTCTGCCTTTAAACACTCCCTTCCTCCTCAGAGGAGGTGCCTCCAGTGGAAAGATCAGACCTCACACCCAGGCTAAGGGAAGGCTTCCTGAAACCTGCAGGCCCGGAAAAGATTCCTCACTGCAGTGTGTCGACCTGAAGGTTAAGAGTCCAGAAAAAGCAGCTGGGATGCCTTCTGAAGTATTGCAGATCACACGGACAAGTTTGAAAAACTATCACCAATAAACACTTCACAGAGCAGATTCACCACCCCACTGAGCCCTATTATCCTGCCCGTGGATGAGGTTATTACAAATGTCTCCTGCCCACCTGACCCGAAGATTGCATGGGCGCCGAAAAATCAGAGTCGATTGAAGACTAAAAGGCCTTAAGTGGCCCGTTAATTAACGCGGGTGCGCATTGGACTTTATTGCGCATCTACCCAACAAAACATCACGATGGCGCGCGGTGAAGTCGGGACGCTTGCCCGACGTCACCGTGCATCATTTTACGTGTGGACGTGCAGGGCCCAACCCCCACACATCAAACGGAAAATTCTGCCCTAAGTCACTCACCATCCTAACTTGGAAATATATTGCCGTTCCCTCACTGTCTCTGCGTCAAAATCCTGGAACTCCCTAACAGCACTGTGGGTGTACCCACACTACATGGACTGCATTGGTTCAAGAGGGCAGCTCACCACCACCTTCTCAAGGGCAATTAAGGATGGGCAATAAATGCTGGCCCAGCCAATGAAGCTCACATCCCGTGAATGAATAAAAAAAAATTTAGCCCGAAGCTAAGGAACGGAGATTGACAGAAATTAAAATAAGTTAGAATACTAAGTAGATGAAGGTCCTGCAAAAGAAACTGGAAACGGGGCTAGCTTTTCAGCAGACAATTAGGGTGAATCTGAGAAAGAGGAATCAAGGAAGCAGAGAGGTGATGGTCAATTTACTGGGAGTTTAATGGCTGTCTTGCATAAAAGGAATTGTTGAATAAAGCAATTCTAACAAAGGATAAGAGTTATTCGAGAAAGAGGAGAATGATAAACACTATAACTGGACTGTGTGAAGTCTGAAGGACGTTTATTATTTCATTGCTTTTGCAAATGAAGAAATAAACCTTTTGTTAAATAAGGGATTGTTGAGTTGTTTACAACATTCTTTGAAAATCTTTCACTCTCACACACACTGACTTCGCCTCACAACTTCCCTTTCTTACATCTCACTTAACATTGTTAAACATATGTTGTTGCAATGGTTCAAGATTGTACTCTTACACTTGAATTAGAATCCTGATCAAATGTGTTATGTTTCCTTCGACTTAGCTGGAACATTTGAAAAATAGAATATTCTCCACTTTAAATGCAATTACAATTAAAAATGTGCACGGGTTAATTGAAATTACCTGTACTCTATTTCCTGATGCTTGCACGGCCTGTTTCTGTGCTATAATGTTCTGTGGTTTTGTTTGTCTGTTAGAAAAGAGCTTTTGTGGTTCACAAATATTATTAGACTGTTTGAAGTAATAGTTACATGGTATGCTACTTGCCTGTGAATTGCATGAAAAACTCCAGTTAATTACAGATGTTTAGTCATGTATTTTTAAGCACTTGAGTTTAAATTATAAGATAGTATTTTGGGGACCCATTGTCCTTTTTAAATATGTTTCTCTATGTCATGGGATTAGATTAAAAAGAAATAATTGAAGAAGCACTTCTATAAAGGATTATGCAGATAGGAGTTTCAGTCTCCATATGACTACCCCAACACTGTTGAGCAGGAAATGAATCTGGTTCAGTATCAAGAGTTGTATTTGCCCACTGAGTCAGAAGTTCATGGGAATCAATCATAAAGAGATTTGCTCAGACAAGGACACAGATTATTACATTTACTGAACACTTGAACTTGTTTTTATTTATTTTTCTATGAATACTTTGACACTTTTAAGAGAAAGGGGTACATTTTGCAAAGCAATGCTCAGTAATGGATGGGAGTGGAATATGCGAGGCTCAACTCTACCCCTGAATTCTTGATGTGCATCCCATCCTACATGGCCCCATATCAAAATTATACCCAAGCTACTTTGACTATTTGTGAAGGATTCCATCAAAGCATTATATTTATTAGTGTTAGAGGTAATCGGTTTCTGAATTGGAGAAAGGTTTCCTTGCTTTTATTGTTGACTGTTTACACTGTGAAAAAATGCCACATCATTAACAATCTTCTGGAAGAGAATGGGATTTTTCAATTTAAAGCTATGGGTATGCTCATAAATAATACAACAAAGGAAAATTTGGTGCACATTGAAATACTGCAATTAGATGTTCTGCTGATTTTAAATGTTTGAAGCATTGAGGGAGCAAGACTGAGACTCATTTATTGAGTAAATTTACGAATGCACAAATTGAACTTCAGAATCCTTAAAGTGAAAACAAGTCTAAATTTTCATTCTTGCTAAGTCTTACATTGTTATCTTCACACCTTACTGTGAGATATCTTCCTCACCAATGCACATTCATATCATTTGATGCTGAATCATATGTGCATCATAGAAGCAGAGAGGAGGAAGGGCATTATTGTGGAAGTTGGTTGTGCATTGCATGAGTCGAAAGGAATCAAATGAGTTGTGAAATGTACTTCAGCTTTTTAATCGTTATCACTGAAAGGGGGAGTGAAAGAAGAGTAAAGTGAGGGGGAGGTAGTACATTGTAGTGAGAGAGACAAAGGACTTCAATTAAATATGTATAAATTAAATATGTATCTAAATTTTACCAGGGCAGGTTATGCAGATATTGCAGATGGAAGAAAAAATTAGAATAAAATCACCTTTGGCCTGGATCTGACTGCAAGTGGTGCCATGGAACTGTACTAAATAAAACCCACTGGGTCACATGTCATTTCAGAGTATTCAAGGTGTCTGGATTAGTCAGCGAAGAGAATTTCATTACAACCACAGCTCGAGAGAGACAGAGGGCAGCAGTGACTGGGCAGAATTGAACTGGACAGAAGTTCATGAAGAGCGTGCTGTGAAAGCTCTGAACAATTCATTCAGATCATGGTTGACAAAAGCTCTGAAGCCATGCTGGTAAGACCTGAAAAATAACTTTTTATTAAAAATGATGTTCAATTCTTTAAATTCCAAAGCTTTGTTGGCAAAACCTGGAATTTATTATCTATCTATAAAATTAGTTTGTTTGACAGTCTTGCTTTCTTGTGAGAAGGATCTGTTACAAGCTTGGATCTACTATAGGTGCCTTCTTGGGTTCAGTGGTATCAGTTGCTCCTCTAATTGGTCTAAGTATCTTATTTTTATGGGTGGTTGAATCACATAGCCTCATATTGACTTGCATGATAGTATAACCCAGACATGTAATATGAGCATTGCCTTGTGACCATCTGTCAAGGTTTTTGTACAAATGCTTCAATCCCTTTGAAATGATAAGACCTGATATGAATCTATCAACTGCTTTATTTCATTGTAAAGTGAACATACAGAATAGCACTTATGATCGGATTCCTTTAATTTAAATAGTGCAATGTATCTTGGTGTAACAATACAACATTTTTAAAATTCCACGCCACCACACTTCATTGACTTAATCAGGATGTCTTCTCCTTGTTCCTCTAGTTTTTTTAGATTATCTGAGCCTGACTAAAGCTTATAAAGTTTTCTATTTAAAAACCTATGTGGATCTTTCATCAGCTCATTTAGGACCTACAAGAACTGGGTTATTATTTCTGACCCCATCCCCTTGTCCATGGGTTGACTGGAAGAGTTAGTTGCTAATCAAACTGCTACTGCACCTCTCTCTTTGAAACTAGCTTCATGCAAAGCTCAACAGAAATGGTGTTCCAAGCCTCTGTGGTGTAAATATTTATTCGGAGGCCCAGAAAGGTTTTTGAATATCCCGGGTATTAATTAATTATGTGGCTTTCAGACACATTCTCCCAAATGACTGCAGCCTATGGCCTTTGTTCATTCACTTGGGCAAGTGCACCTTGTTTTAAAATTACCAATTAGTTGCAGCACTTTTCTAATTGCTCGGGGGAGAGGGGTAGCCTATTATATAGGTTATTATTGCCATTTAGTAGATGGATTATTGAACTTTGAATCTGTTAAATTTTCATTAGCAATTGGTTCTGAGGACAAGGCTAACTTCCACAGCGTGATAGTTATGTCTGTCTAAAACTGATGATAATGGACATCACAGTCTATTCTAAACAAGGAGAGAATCATCTCAAATTGTAGTCTGTCCTTTAATCAAGCATAATCCAACATAAAACAAGTTGAATATTGGTTGTAACTACATTGAAACTCATCTCCTTTGTCATCTCCTGGTCTGTTGCTTAAGGGCAGAATCAGGGAATTCAATTCCTAAGACACTCAAAAAATTGCAGAGTTCCACTTATTAAGAATTTTGCTTATTTAGCCTCATAGCTCACAGTCATCAAACAGAAGCATGGGTTTTGAGCCCCCGAACATCAGCAAAAGTCTGAGAATCTCATCTAATAAAAATGGATTTGATTCAGCCAGCGATCCTGATCATTTCGAAATAAAAAAAAGTAAGCTCCTTTGATCACAATTTTAACCTGAGTGCTAGGATTGACATGTCAAACTAAAACATTAGTTAAGTTGCCTGACATCTTCAAAAACATGGCTTGTCAGATAATTCTTGACCTTTTTAATTAATAGATCCAAAAGCTGAAGGTAGTTATACGTTTGACAAGTATATACATTTATTATTGTTTCAAATCATTCATTTTAAAATTACACAGGACAGTCCTATGTCTAGAAACTTCCATGTAAACACTAATAGCTTCATGATACAGCATTGTTTGTATCCCTTTCAGGTTCTTGCAATTTTTTCCTCTAATACTAGAGAAGGAATATGGGGCATACTTTTATACCTTCTACCCTCTGTACAATTTGGTATTGGTAAAAGTGACCATTAAAGCTGTTGAGTATTGTAGAAACCAAATAGTTTCACTACTGTCCTTAGGGAAGGAAACTGGCCGTCCTTTCCAGGTTTGACCTACCTGTGACTCCAGCCCTACATCAATATGGTTAACTGCCCTCTGAAGTGGCCCAGCAAGTAATTCAGTTTTATCAAAGAAAAGTTGTAACTGCGATGATTCAAGAAGACAGCCACCACAACCTTCTTAGGGCAGCTAAGGATAGTCAATTAACACTTGCTGGTGAGAGCCACATGATCAGACTGAACTTAAACAATGTGTAATTGCTGGTTTGTGCATCATAGACTTTTATTCAGCTTTGATGTAGTGCTGGGGAAACTGAGTTTCCTCTCCCAAAGCTGAATTCTTTTCCTCCCCCAGCTGGGAGTGAGCTAACTGCGCCTTTACCAGCTCACAGCTATAAGTATGTTTGGGGAAGTAGTACTGGAAAAACACCCCTCACTTTGAATTTTGCCATAGATCTCCCTGCCCCAAGGGATTTCCAGGTCAGGAGTGGCACTGTCCCTCAGGCACTGGCAAGAAGCACCCTGATGCCCCCTTTTGGAGTGGAATGGCCCAGTAATGGGCATTGCCCCATCTCCTCTGCACCTAACACCGTGCCTTTTGTTTGGTGTCTGCTCAGTCAGAAGTTGAACGTTAAAGCTGCTGGCATGTCACTCGGACCCCTCTGTCTCTTTTTAAAATTTGGCCTTTTCTCCTTTGTGCACTCCAGCATGTGTCTTCCTATGTGGCAGTGGCGAGCTCCCACCTGCTGACAGAGATCTCAGCCTGCATAGTAACTGAAGCCCAAAGAAAGGAATTGTGTCTGGTTAATGGCAGGCTCACAGTAACAAGCAGAAGTCCTGCTCCAACTCTCTCTGGCCAGATTTAGGACAATCCAGCTTGCTATTTGATGTATTTCCCAATATTTTGCAATGCAGCATGAACATGGCCATCGAACTTTATTTATACGAAAAAAGTTGTTCGCTTAATTTTATTGTAAACTAGTTTCTGACAGTTGGGAATCACTTTCTTTATGTTTTCAAACTCCTCTGTGCGGATGATAATGTGAATGAGTGAAAGAAAGTGTAATTCATTTCACTTTTGAGAAAATTATCTGATAGCGAGCAACAGAGTTTCACTGGCCACTGCATCATTCTGGTCAAGGTTGTTGGCAACAAATTGAGAATTATGCACACCCCTCCCATCCAACTGGTGCATTTGTAGGGAAGGTCAATGGGCAATGGTTCCACTGAAAAAAATTAATCTTTAAAAGCAGTGCATTCTGGTTCATTTGAAACATATTTACCCTTAAGAATTGATTAATAAACTAAGCTCAAAAAAGGGAAAAGCAAATTGACATCTGTGCTTCCAACAGACACTCACTTCCCCAAAGACTACTACAAACAGAGGTGCTTCTCTCACCAACCCTCTCCTTTCCACTCAGCTCCACAGCCCCCTCACCAACATCAACAGAGTGAAAAGTGATGGAAGGTGTCGCTGACAGTGTTGTCAAGCAGCACTTACTCAGCAAAAACCTGCTCACTGACACTTGGTTTGTGTCCCGCCATGGCCACTCTGCTTCTGACCTCATTACAGTGTTGGTCCAAATGTACAAAAGAGCTGAACTCCAGAGGTGAGGTGAAAGTGTCTGCCCTTGACATCAAGGCAGCATTTGACCGAGTGTGGCATCAAGGAACCCTAGCAAAACTGAAGTCAATGGGAATCAGCGGGGAAAGCCCTCCACTGGTTGGAGTCATACCTAAGACAGAGGAAATTAGTTGTGGTTGTTGGGGAAGCCAATTATCTCAGTTCCAGAACATCACTGCAAGAGTTTCTCAAGGTAGTGTCCTTGGCCCAACCATTTTCAGCTGCTTCATCAATGACCTTCCTTCCATCATAGGCTCTGAAGTGGGGATGTTTGCTGATGATTGCAAAATGTTCAGCACCTTTTGTTTCAGTTCCTCAGATACTGAAACAGTCTATGCCCAAATGCAGCAAGACCTGGATAATATCCAGGCTTGGGCTGACAAGTGACAAGTAACATTCACGCCACACAAGTGTCAGGCAACGACCTTCTACATCAAGAGAGAATCCAATCATCATCCCTTGACATTCAATGGCATTACCATCACTGAATCCCCCACAGTTAATATCCTGCGGGTTACCATTGACCAGAAACTGAACTGGACCAGCCTTATAAATACTGTGGCTACAAGAACAGGTCAGAGGCTGGGAATTCTGCAGTGAGTAACTCACCTCCTGACTCCCCAAATCTTGTCCACCATCTATAAGGCGCAATTCAGGAGAATAATGGAATACTGTCCACTTGCCTGGATGAGTGCAGCTCCAACAACACTCCAGAAGCTCGACCCCATCCAGGAGAAAGCAGCCCGCTTGATTGGCACCTCATCCATCATCTTAAACATTCACTCTCTCCACACTGATGCACAGTGGCAGCAATGTGTACCACCTACAAAATGCACTGCAGCGACTCACCCAGGCTTCTTGGACAGCACCTTCCAAACCCTCAAAATCTAACACCTAGAAGGACAAGAGCAGCAGATTTGTAGGAACACCACTAGCTGCCAGTTCCCTTCCAAGCCACACATTATCCTGACTTGGAACTATATCGCTGTTCCTTCACTGTTGCTAGGTAAAAATCTCAGAACTCCCTTCCTAGCAGCAGTGTGGGTGTGCCTACAGCACATAGACTGCAGCGGATGAAGGCGGTTGACCATCACATTCAAGAGCAATTAGGGATGGGCAATAAACGTGGGCCTAGCCAGTGATGCCCACATCCCATGAAAGAATATAAAAAGAGACACTAACCATTCCAACCACACACACAGGCAAGGACACTTGAACTCCAATCTCTCAGTTGCTGTGGCATTTAACTTTCATTCTTCACCTTTTCTACCCCAACATGCTGCTTCTCTATCCCATGGCCACTGTCAAAGCTCATGGCTTCCCCCTCTCCCACCATGATAGCATGACCCAATGGTCATAGCGATGGACGACTTTTGTCATTGTGAATCATATTCTGCAAGCTCACCAGTGTCACCACGTGTGTGTCTCCTAGCTTCCAGGAAATAGACTGATCAACATCTAGTGAAGACAAGGCACATACAATACACCAAAAGGCTGGTTTATTTTATGCAAAAATGTCAAACTAAACAGAACAGTCATCAGTGAAATTCAGTCTGGCCACTATTACTCATAACCGCAAAAATAAAAGAAATAATGCCACAATACATGTTTGGTTTGACTTTTACAAATCTATATTGGCTGAGCTGACTCGCTTTAACTTTGAAAAGACAAATCACACCCCTTGTGACTGTTGACACTCCCAAGTTCTTGCAGACTGTACAGGCCCTTTCTTAGCTGAACAGTTCTCGACCTCTTGCCTTCTCTGAGCGCTCCATGTCCAGGGCTTAGACAAGAGAGTTGCCAGTGAACCTATGATGTTGGAAAGATAGCCTTCCCCAACCAAGACACCCATATGGCCTGACCAGTTGAGCTGAGTCCCCGCTTGATGGAGTGAAAAGGCAGCTACTCTGGTGTATCAAGACTTATTTTCAATTTCTGTGCCACTGTCTGTATACCTTTTTTTCCTTGGAACATTGTACTCTTTCTGCATTGTGCAGCAGCTCATGTTACGGGGAGGTATAACGACTGCCTTTGCCACCTCCCTCCACACAGTCTGCACTATTCTTCTATCGGCCACCTGTCTTTAGTTCACATCAAGCAGTCCCTTCTGGCTCTCACTCTGCTAAGAATACCCAAAAGGGCACATGAGAAAACCATTTGTTTGCAAACTCAAGACTGTTGTTTCTTCTGACATCTTGCTAGGAAGGGATGTTAACTGATTGCAGCCTTTTATTTCACTCCCTCCTGACCTCAGTATGTTGATGAAGAGCAGTCTTCTGACCTGCAAACGTTTTTGTGCATGGCTAATGAGGTTTCTGGAAGTGGGTTAGCGATGGTTTCAATTTCGTTGTTAAGATTACCCTGTCACAAACAGGCCAACAGAAGGAGAATCTAGGCCAAGGTGCCACTTACTTACGCAAAAATTTTACTTCCGTGTCAGATATAAATTGCCACATCTTGAGACTTGACTGGTTGATCTTTGTTGGATTGAATCTCAGTTTCTTACCTCCAGAAGCATATTGTGTCAATATACTTACATTTAGTATTTGACGACTGTTCTAATTTTATAGGGTAGTTTACTTTAGCACCGTAGAGGAACTATTGCCAGTTCAAACCAAATTAATAGTTGATCAGCATTACTTTGCTGCTTAGTTATTTGTAGCTGAATTTTCTAAAGAACCAAGATTGGAATTTTGATACAAAAATGTATAAAGAATTAGAATGTGGAATTGGCCATTCGGCCCAACCAGCCTCCATGGGAGAAAATATTCACATTTACTCACTCTGATCCCTTTCTTCATGTATCATCCCTTCTAATCTTCAATGTTGATATCTTTTCTGGATGGATAGGTCCTTAAGTCAAGTCCTAAATAAGACCTTAAGACGTAGGAGCAGAAGTAGTCCATTCGGACTATCGAGTCTGCTCTGTCATTCAATGGGATCATGGGTGATCTGATAATTCTCAACTCCACTTTCCTGCCTTTTCCCCATTACCCTTGATTCCCTTACTGATTAAAAATCTGTCTATCAAATCTGTCTATCTCAGCCTTGAATATACCCAACCTCTACAACCCTCTAAGGTAAAAAATTCTACAGATTAACTACCCTTTGAGAGAAGAAATTTCTTCTCAACTCTGTCTTAAATGAGTGACCCTCTGAGATTATGCCCTCTGGTCCTAGACTCACCCACAAGGGAAAACAGCCTCTCAGCATCTACCCTGTCAAGCCCCCTAAGAATCTTAAGTTTCAATAAGGTTGCCTCTCATTGTTCTAAACCCCAATGAGTACAGGCCCAACCTACGCAACCTCTCCTCATAAGAAAATCCCTCCATACCCGGGATCAACCTAGTGAACCTTCTCTGGATTGCCTCCAATGCCAGTATATCTTTCCTTAGATGAGGAGACCAGAGTTGTTCACAGTATTCTCGGTGTAGTCTAACTAGTGCCCTGTATAGTTTTAGCAAGACTTCCCCATTTTTATACTCCATTCCCTTTGGAATAAAGACCAAAATTCCATTTGCCTTCCCTATTACCTGCTGAACTTGTATGCTAGCTTTTGGTGATTCATGCACGAGGACCCCCAAATCTCTGTGCTGCAGCTTTCTTCAGCCTTTCTCCACTGAAATAATATTCAGCTGCTCTCTTCCTGCCAAAGTGCATAACCTCACATTTTCCCACATTATATTCCATCTGCCACGTTTTTGCCCACTCATTTAACCTTTCTCTATCCCTTTGAGACTCTTTGTGTTATCCTCATCACTTGCCTTCCCACTTATTTTTGTGTCATCTGCAAACTTGGCAACAATACATTCATTTCCCTCATTCAAGTCATTAATATATATTGTAAATAATTGTAGCCCCAGCACTGATCCCTGTGGCACTCCACTAGTTACAGGTTGCTATCCTGGAAATGCCCCCCGTATCCCAACTCTCTGTCTTCTACTAGTTAGCCAATCCTCTATCCATGCTAATATAATGCCCCCAACACCATAGGCTCTTCTCTTATTAAGTAGCTTTATGTGTGGTACCCTTTTGAACGCCTTTTGGAAATCCAAATATATCACATCTACTGGTTCCCCTTTATCTATCCTGCTTGTTACCTCCTCAAAGAATTCTAGTAAATTTGTCAGGCATGATCTCCCCTTCTAGAAGCCATGCTGACTCTGCTTGATTATATTATACACTTCTAAATGCTCTACTATTACATCCTTTTCAATAGACTAACATTTTCCCAATGACAGATGTTAAGCTAACTGGCCTATTTTTTTGTCTCCCTCCCTTTTTGAATAAGGGTGTTACATTAGCAGTTTTCCAATCATCTGGGACTTTTCCAGAATCCAAGGATTCTTGGAAGATTACTACCAGTGCATCCACTATCTCTGCAGCTATTTCCTTTAATATCCTAGGATGCAACCCATCAGGTCCAGGTGACTTATCAGCCTTTAGCCCTATTAGTTTGCCTAGTACTTTTTCTCTAATGATAGTTATTGTATTTATTTCTCCCCTCCTTTTGCCCCATGATTGTTTAGTATTTTTGGTATGCTATTGATGTCTTCTACCATGAAGACTGATATAAAGTATTTATTCAACTCCTCTGCCATTTCCTGGTTCCCCATTATTATTTCCTCAGTCTCATTCTCTAAGGGGCTTGTATTGACTTTAGCCTCCCTCTTCCTTTCTATATAGTTAAAGAAGCTCGTACTGTCCGTTTTTATATTACTTGCTAATTTACTCTCAAAGTTTATTTTCTCCCTCTTTAATTTTTTTTGTTGGTCTTCTGTTGATTTTTAAAACTTTCCCAATCCTCTGGCTTACTACTAATCTTTGCCACATTGTATGTTTTTTCTTTCATTTTGATATTATCCTTAACTTCCTTGGTTAACCATGGTTAGTTTATCCCCTTCCTACAATCCTTCTTCCTCACTGGGATATAGGGGACCTTATACTCTGAGATCATTTATTAAACCTGCCTCATCACACATTATCAGATCCAAAATAGCCTGATCCCTGTTGGATCCACAACATATTGTTCTAGGAAACTGTCCCGAATACACTCTATGAATTCTTGCCCATGGCTATCTCTGCCAATTTGATCAATAGTTATTTAAAAGTTCAGGTGCCATTGTGATTTTCATGATGAACCAATTCATTAGGTATTAGTAGATCATTTTAGTGAGCCTTTTATGCCGCTGCTGAGCTGTGAGTAACGTGGCTGATGTTCAGTTCTACTTAATTATCTTTGATGAAACTGGACAAAAAAATTTATGGAAGATTTTCTGTGGAAGGTAATGCCCTGTTGATCTTTTGCATAAGGAAGATTGTGACACTCTAGCAACCTCTCAGGATAACTTTGGGTACAAATTGTTCCTTGAAAGAATTGTTAGCTTGAAACAAGAATTTCCCAGGATGATCATTTCTTCTCAGTAATCTGTATTATAGCCTAGAAGTAACCTTTGGTGATATTAGCAGAAATGTTTTAATACGCATAACAAACCCATTTGATCCAGGTCTCCAATGTTTTCAGGATTTTCCAGATTGCTTTAAAGCAGGCAGAGGCTCTGTCTACTCTTTTCAAGGTAAGTGTCACTAGAGAAAGAAATGGAAGGTTGAAGATGGGGCACCAACTCCCTACATTTGGAGTTCCACTTTCCCAGTTCATTTAGGATCCTTTGCACCCAGTGAGTTGATGTGTACCAATCTTCAGATGGTTGTGAACGGGCTACATTAGGAGTTCAGACCAGGAAGATGGCTTAGTACTTTGACGAATGGAACACTAAACTTTCCTGATCAGTCCCTTTATTACATTGAGGTCAAAGGTGATAAGACTGGTATCTGAATGGGTGTTGGGGGGCATCCCCCCATTTACAATTAGGTGCCAGATCTCCTGCAGGCATAGAATAAATGGGCAGTGAAGATGCACCTGGAGTGCCAGAGATGCCCATTTCCCCATTTGAGTTCTTTGAGGTGCAATCCAGTGATTAACTCACCTCCTAGTGATGAGACAGACAAGTGCATTGGAGGCAGTGATTTTAATTTTCACAAAGTAAGATATTATTTTCTTAATAAAACAGTGGGTTAATGGGGGTGTTTCCTTTGCCTTGGACTAATCTTGCTAAGAGGCATCTTTCCATTGTATTTAGTGTCTGGTTATGTAAAGGAAAATAGATTTTATTAGTACTTGCTTATTAAAGTTTTACAGCATTCTGCACCTGGCTTAGTGCTTGAGGAGACAGCATCCCCAGGCTAGATGGGCTTTATTTAGCAAGATTTTTACCTTTTGTTCATCAGCCGCTGGCAGGTTTTTAAAACAAATAAAGATCAAACAAACTGCCCATTTAAAGTAGGATATTTCATCTTTGACATTTTTAATAAGCTACTTGTTGAAAATAACAATGACAAATCAGAACTGGTTTTCAAGAATGTAAAATGTTGCTAGTTCACTTTGTTCTCATTAATTCTAAACCTTATTTTAATGGAATCTGTTTGTAGCTGGCTCTATGTAGAACTCCCTGATGACTTTTTTAATGTGACATTGGAGTGCAGACAAATTCAAGGGGGCATTAGATGATTATTTGAATAGAAACAATGTGCAGGGGTGCAGGGAAAAGGCAGGGCAATGGCACTCGGTCATAATGCTCATTTGGAAAGCCAGTGCAGACACAATAGGCCTTCTTCTTTGCCATTAAAATTCTGTGATTCTGAGTTATAGGGACAGTTTTATGTTGGCGCATTATTGGTGGGGATGCTTGTTTGTCACCAGGTTTATCAGGAAATTGGTTCCTGAATGTATCAAATTAAATAGACTTATTGCTTGGTATTTACAAAATTGCTTGGCTCCAGTTCTGAAGTGTATGGATCTGAAGATCTGTAGGTTGCGATCCTAGCCATTTAGCTGGGTGACCCTGCTATAATTTTCAGGATCAATTGTGCAGAATTTTATGCCGGTGGGATTTTACAGTTCAACCAAAGTTGATGGACTTCTGCACGGCTCACTGCATTTTATGGTCCCGTCCCTGCTGCAAATTCCACGGGTGAGGGTTCCACATTGCTATAAAACGAACAAGTGCAGCAGCACTTTGGCGCACCTCCAGCACCTGCTTACATCTGACAGCTGGAAACTCTGGTGGTTTTCTATGGAGGTGTTGTTGCCAAGGCCCAGAAGACCTTTGGCACCCTCTAAGGTAAGGCCTAGATTAACCCTTGTGGTCACCAGTATGCCTCCATTCACCCAGTGTACCATTCTACACAGATGTAATGAGTTTGAACTGAGCATGAGGAAAAGGAACCCTTGGTTTTCATCCCTTGCTGTCATGTGCTTTGTAAGAGCTGGGTGAAAATTCCTCACCTTATATGACAAACAGTGCTTGTCTTAAATTGCTATGCAAAACTTCTAACAAAGAGTAGCTTGATACCTAGGGCGATCCACAGAATTGTTAGTCACCTGAGAAACCATTGACTATGGAGCTATAAATAACTGTAATTCTCATCAAAACTGATTTCATGAGATTGCTGGCAGAACATTTCAGCTCAAAAGTTTCTCATTGTACTAAGACCTGTTCCTTGCAAAACGTCTGTGCCTGACTCACTAGCTGCTTTATAGGTTTTTCTTGATGTATTGGAATGGTCCACCTTAGGCAGGAAAGGAGAAAATAGATGTAGTCATGGGAATGCTTGTAAAATGTGTTGTGTTTGTGGCACATTAGGGGAAGAATGGGTTAAGAAAAGTAGAGATTTAAAAAAGGTAGAAACCGAATGCTGGACAAATGAACATATGAATTAGGAGCAGGAGTAGGCCATTCGGCCCCTCAAGCCTGCTCTGCCAATCAATAGGATCATGGCTGATCTGAATGTAACCCCACATCCTGGTCTAACCCTGAAAACCTTTCACTCCCTTGTTAATCGAGAATCAAGAATCTGTCTAGCTCTACCTTAAAAATATTCAAAGAAATAAAACCCTTGCTAAAGCAAATTGCTCAGTATTTGAATGAGAAGTATGTTTTGGGTATTACCCTTGGAAATGTATTCAGTGAAGAAGGTAGAAAATGGGGAAAAATATGGTGAGTTAACCATTATTTTCAAAAGGTATTTGTTTCAGGTAGGTACATAAAGTTGAATCAAACTGTTTGGTAGTCAGTGATAGGATTGATATGAATACACCATGACTTAAAGTTTTCCTTGGAGGTTCAATCAAGTAGCAAACAATAGGGAACAATGTGATGTTGGTGCTTTTATCTTCCTTGATGATGGAGGTTGTGGGATTGGAAGTTGCTGTCAAAGTAATCATGATGAGTTTGCGAGAATGTCCAACATCCTACATCTCCAGAGTGCTGGTATTGAGGAGGTGGATATTGATTTCACTGCCGTGGTTGATTGAAACAGTTGCTTGATATTGAGCTTCTCAACTGCTATTGGAGTTAGCGTTCCCTCATGCTACGGACAGTGGTGAGATTGAGGGATCGAAATGTGAATGACTTATGACAGAGTATCCAGCTGCTGGTCTTTCCTTGTAGTCACAGTGTTCATATGGTTGGACCAGTTAAACATTTGAGCAATGATGCCCCTTAGGATGTCGATGGTGGGAAAATTCAGCGGTGAGGTTTATCTAGAGGTGTTTGGGCTTTCTTTTGTTCAAGGTGGTCATTACCAGCCACTTAATGAGGCACAAATGGCACCTCCTACTTCTCAACCTAAGCCCTGATATCATCCAAGTCCTGTGCAAGCTGGTGCTTCACTAGAGTGAGTGGGCCTGAAGGCTGTAGAATCATCAATGGATAGGCCTACTCCTGACCTTATGACAGAAGGAAGGTTATTGATAAAGCACCCATGGATGGTTAGGACAGGCATGCTGTCCTTTTGACAGCGATGTCCTGAGATTATGATAATAGATCTCAGGCAGTCAGGATCGTCTTCCTGAGAGCAGCCACCAGAGGCTTTTACTTCAATCTCAATTGATTTTAGACAAAAACAAAAATAAAAATACCTGGAAAAACTCAGCAGGTCTGACAGCATCTGCGGAGAGGAACACAGTTAATGTTTCGAGTCCATATGACTTTTCAATTAAGGAAAAATAAAAAAAAGGTGAAATATAAACTGGTTTAAGGGGGAGTGGGACAAGTAGAGCTGGATAGAGGGCCAGTGATAGGTGGAGATTGCCAAAAGATGTCATAGACAAAAGGACAAAGATGTTGATGGTGGTGATATTAGCTAAGAAATGTGCTAATAGGTGACATTAAAATTTATCAATTGATTTTAGTTTTGCTAAGGCTTTTCTGTGCCAAGGACAGCTACCCTCATGTCTTCTCCTTCATTTAACTTTTGCATCAATGTCTGGATCAAAGCTGTGATAAGGTCTTAAGCCAAGTGGTACTTTCAGAACCTGAGTGAGAAAGTTAATAGATTGGATAAACAGCCCCAAAGCCAATGTGAGCATGTTTTATGGACTTAGTTGAAATAGGATATGATATTGAATGGCTAACAGAAGCCTTTGTTTAAAATTAGAATGTGGAGGTTAATCTAATGTTGTGCTTATAGTCAGTTCACAAAAAAGCGAACTTCAAAATTGATCAAGTCACAAGCAAAGTTAATGATGTACTCTGGCCAAAACATCAAACCATTAGGAAAACATTTTGTAGTATGCAAATATAAAGTCAAATGCCAAAGTCTAGAATTTCAATTTCTGGAACAGTGAGTGCAGACAGTCCTTGGGACTTTGAGCATGGCAACAGTTAATGTTGATTAAAAGAATTTACGCAATCGCTAATAGTAAATACAGACAAGTATGCTGATTTAAAGCATGTTGGGACCCGCACTTGACCACAACGTCAGAGTTCTAATTCAAAACACAAGTTCCTGCCCCATGTTCCTTCATCCTATCTAGCTCATCATGAAATTCAACTGACAAATTTGCTTGATGGCTGTTGAGCATTGAGCTGTATTTGCATGCATTGCTTTCTTTCTTTAAATCAGCATACTTGTCTGTATTTACTATTAGCGATTGCGTAAATTCTTTTAATCAACATTAACTGTTGCCATGCTCAAAGTCCCAAGGACTGTCTGCACTCACTGAAAACTAAACAACCAAACCAAAGCATCAGCCACATGAAGACAGCAGTCAAGCCAACAGTACCCACACATGAATTGCCAGGGTGTTGGGAGTCCAATATGTGTGTCTGTAATCGCTGATAAAAATTCGTGAGCCCATTCCCCACGCCGAGTCTCGCTCCCCCTGAAAAAAGCGGCTGAAGTACCAGAATATGTCCCTTTATTCCCTCCAGGCTGCTCCCAGTACTGATGAGATAATGGAAGAAGAGCACATGTTTAAATAAGTTAAAGGTGAGAAGGTTCCAGGTGAAATTGGTGTGCAAGAGACAACAGATTGACACTTTGAGCTGGGCGGGTTGGATTAGAACAAGTCTTTGTGAAAGAGTTGGGAATTCAATGCGGTAGAATGCCTGGGAACTGTGGCAGTGGAAGTTGGAATGTGGGTGACTTCATTGTTGAGATACACTTTGGATAAATGATGATCTTTTGGAACTTTATTTTTTTATTCCTTTAAGGGATGTAGTGTCACTGGCTAGGCCAGCATTTATCAGCAATCCTTAACTTTCCTTGAGAAGTTAGTGGTGAGCCACCTTCTCAAACCACTGCAGTCCATCTGGTGTAGGTACACCCACAGTGCTGTTAGGGAAAGAGTTCCAGGACTTTGAACCAATGACAGTGAAGGAACGGCAATATCTTTCCAAGTCAGGATGGTGAGTGGCTTGGAGGGGGGCTTGCAGGTGGTGGTGTTCCCATGTATCTGCTGCTGTTGTCTTGATGGTTGTGTTCGTGGGTTTAGAATGTGTAAGGAGCCTTGGCAGTTTCTGCATTGCATCTTGTAGGTGGTACACCCTGCTGCTACTGTGCGTCGGCGGTTAAGGGAATGAATGTTTGTGGAAGGGGTGCCAGTTAAATGGAGTACTTTGTCTTGGATGGTGTCAAGCTTCTTGAGTGTTGTTGGAGCTGCACTCATCCAGGCAAGTGTAGAGTATTCCATCACACTCCTCACTTGTGCCTTTTAGATCATGGACAGGTTTTGGGGAGTCAGGAGGTGAGTTACTCGCTGCAGGATTCCTAGCCTCTGACCATTGAATGTCACGGGACAATGGTTAGATTCTCTCTTGTTGGAGTGGTCATTGCCTGACATTTGTGTGGTGTGAATGTTATTTGCCACTCATTGCCTGGATATTGCCCAGGTTTTGCTGCGTTTAGACATGGACTGCTTCAGTATCTGAGGAGTCGCAAATGGTGTTGAACATTGTGCAATCATCAGTGAACATCCCCACTTCTTACCTTATGATGGAAGGAAAGTCATTGATGAAGAAGCTGAAAATGGTTGGGCCGAGGACACTACCCTGAGGAACTCTTGCAGTGATGTCCTGGAACTGAGATGATTGACCTCTGGCAACCACAATCATCTTCCTTTGTGCGAAGTATGACTCTAACCATTATAGAGTTTTCCACCTGATTCCCATTGACTCCAGTTTGATAGGGCTCCTTGATACCACACTCAGTCAAATGTGGCCTGATGTCAAGAGCAGTCACTCTCACCTTACCTCCTGAAGTTCAGCTCTTTTGTCCATGTTTGAACCAAGGCTGTCAGAAGCTGAAAGACCCTGGCAGAACCCAAAATGAGCATCAATGAGCAGGTTATTGCTAAGCAAGTGCCACTTGATAGCCCTGTTGATAACCCCTTCCATCACTTTAATGATGATGGAGAGTAGACTGTTGGGATGGTAATTGGCTGGGTTGGATTTGTCCTGCTTTTTATGTACAGGACATACCTGGGCAGTTTACCCAGCTTTTTGTGCATTGCAGGTTAACATTTACCTGCTGTCTATGATGTAATATTAATGGAAACGTCTTGCAAGAATATCTTGGAAGGGCACTATCCAACTGCAGTGAGGGTGTAGCTATTTTTCAAATGTATTTATCTTTTTGACTGACTTCCTCCCTAAACTGCACTAAGTAACACAAATCAGTGAACTGGTGATCAGGGGCGACACAAAGGAGGGAATCAAAGACTCTTTTTAAGGGTTTTGGTTGGGGGGGGATGGGGGTGTTGGGGGGCGGGGGTGGGGTGTGGGGGGGGTGGTGTGGGGCAGCTGCGGGGAAAGATTTTATGAAGTTCCTCAGGGTAGTGTCCTCAGCCCAAACATCTTCAGCTGCTTCATCAATGACCTTCCTTCCATCATAAGGTCAGAAGTGGGGATGTTCCCTGATGATTGCACAATGTTCAGCACCATTCGCGACTCCTCAGATACTGAAGCAGTCCATCCAAATGCAGCAAGACCTGGACAATATTCAGGCTTTGGCTGTTAAGTTGCAGGTAACATTCATGCCAAACAAGTGCCAGACAATGACCATCTCCAACAAGAGAGAATCAAACCATCTGCCCATGGCATTCAGTGGCATTACCATCACTGAATCTCCCTCTGTCAACATCTTGGGGGTTACCACTGACCAGAAACTGAACTGGGCCAGCCAAAAAAATACTGTACCTGGGAACTGTGTGGTGCATAACTCACCTCCTTCCTTCCCAAAGCCAGTCCACCATCTACAAGGCTCAAGTCAGGAGTGTGATGGAATACTCCCCACTTGCCTGGATGAGTGCAGCTGCAACACTCAAGAAGCTTGACACCATCTAAGACGAAGCAGCACGCTTGATTTGTACCCCATCCACCAGCTTAACATTCACTGCTTCAACCACAGATGCATAGTAGCAGCAGTGTGTACCATCTACAAGATACACTGCAGGAACTCAACAAGGCTCCGTCGACAACAACTTCCAAACCCACCACCTTTACCACATCGAATAACACAGGCAGCAGATGCATGGGAACACCAGCGCTTGCAAGTTTCCCTCCAAGTCACACACCATCCTGACTTGGAACTATCTTGCTATTCCTTCACCGTCACCGAATCAAAATTCTGGAACTCCCTCCCTAACAGCACTGTGGGTGTACCTATACGACATGGACTGTAGTGGTTCAGGAAGGCAGCTCATCACCCCCTTCTCAAGGGCAGTTAGGGATTGCCAATAAATGCTGGCCTGGCCAGTGACACCCACATCCCTTATAGGAAAAAAAAAAATTTCCAACAGATCAACCAGATCATCATTTATGCAAAGTGTATCTCAACACTGAAGTTGCCACATTCAACCTTCCACTACCACAGTTCCTAGGCACTCTGCCCCCATGAAAGAATAAACTTTAACAAAGCCTGCAAGGGTGGGAAATGTGGAGTGCAGGATGAATGAATTAGATGGAAGCCAAATTTCGATTCCCCGATGGCAGATTGAGATGCAGAGATTAAGTCAAAGGCTTGTCTGTGGCATGTTGGGCTTCAAGCCATCTTGTGGCCAGTTTCTAGTTGCAATACATTTGCATGCCATAAATACTCATTAACGTAAAACGTTTTAAAAATTACATCCTACCTTCTAGATAAAGTCAGTGGCGCATGAGAGCATTGTGGTTCATGGTTCATGTTCGCTTAAAGGTAGTACACAATAGTCGGCTATGTGCAGTTGTGTTTGAGGTCTGCAGTTTTCCTTATCGAACTCTGCAGATCAAGGGAGGGGAACAGGAGAATGGCAGCTTGCGGGACTGGCAAGGATGAATCATGGGTGGGATGGGGGTGGGGGTGTGGGGTGGGGTCAGGGTATGAAGGAGTAGAAGAGGGATCCAAGGGAGGATAGAGGGTGGGTTCGGGTGCATCGAAGGGTGGAAGAGGGAAGGATCAGGCGTCCTGGGTGTTGTGGGGAATAACAGAAACAGTCAGTCAAGGTAAAAAAATTAGGGGCCTAAAGGGTGGTGTCAGTACTGACTACCTGTTGATCCATCTCAGGGTGTTGGCTGGAAGAGTCCATACAGGGCCTTGAGTTCACCTACAACATTTCAATTGTCCCTGCTGAAAGTGGTCTTTGACAATATCCTTTGCACAGAAGGGAGGACCAGCTGAGCCTGCAAGCTCAGCCATGTTCCTCAGGGTGGCGAGTACAACATTGGACACTAACATGAACATTCAGTAAAGAGTGAATGCAAAAACACATCATCATTTCATTACCAATAAAGAAATGTCCCTAAATTCCAGTAACCATTAATGCGTGCTAACTATGAGGCGTGCCAGTACATTTAGCTCTCTGACAATGCCAGTCTCAACAGATAACGATGATGTGCTCATGAATAAAGTGAAACTAATTTAATGTGAATTATTTACAAGTAAAATTTAAATTTGAAAAACACCTGTGACACCTTTGTGTTCTCAATGGTGTTATGTTAATGGGTCAATAGTCTTATGTTAATGGGAATGCAGTTTGGCAGGAAAGTTGTGGCTATGATGAAGAGCCTCCGTATTTGTCCAGGAGGGTCTTTTATAGCCCACCTTTGGCTGTAGTATTGTCAGTGGAAGGTGGGTTTCACCACTGAAAAACTTCCCCCACTTTGTGATCACCCGTGTCTCCCGAGCATGCCACCAAAACTTTAAATTTTAATTGTAATCACATGGGAACCAACGTGGCACCCACTTCCTGTTCTGCCATCAGGAATGGCATGCCACAGATAAAATTCCATCCTTGGTCCCAGAAGAAATAGTAGAAAAGGAGGTGCTGTGGAAAAAGCCATTGTCAAAATAAAAATTTGCCTCCAATGCTGGTGGACCTCAACGAGATGGTCTAATATTTCTTAACTGAGAGATTGTTAACTATGTTTAATATTCACTTAGTAATTAACCTTGCATGCCAGAAAAATTCCACAATTTTAATGAAATTGGTAGAGAACCTAGCATATGCACCTGTGTAGGCAGAATCATCACATAACTAATTTTCAATCTTCTGTTGCAAAATGTACCATCAATTATATTGTCAGCTGCCTTCAGACTGGTGTATAAGTAATTCTTGAGAAATTTTGTCAAAAACACTAAGAGTGCAGAATTTCTGGCGTCTTAAAGCTACCATCTCTCATTTTAGTATAGTGCAGTAACTTCCATCGGCATCATTTTTGGCATTTATAATTTGTTCCCCATCTTATTGGATCGATTGTGCCACAAACAGCAATGCTTCTGCCTCCATTCCCAAGACAGCTATGAAGACAACCCTGTCCCGGGCTTTAGTTAGTTGTAATGTGAAAGCAGCCTGCCATGAATTTGTCAGTATATCCTGTTGGTGCTCTACCAAAAGTGCAAGTATAGCTTGGTCTACCGGCTGTCTATACACACGTAAGAATGCATTAGAAGGCAATTGGCACATTTGGAATCATATGCCATCATGAGCAATGTTTTGGTGATGAGAAGGAAGAAATGCAGCCCTTGATATAAAAGTTAAACTTGGAAAAGGTGTAGTCTTTGGCTGATGTACTTGTCTGTTGTGATCCATAATACCCAGCGCTGTCTCATGCATTCCCATTTGCGCTCATGACTTTTTCAAGGTGGACTTTAAACCTTTTAAAGTCCACCTTGCTTACCCCCTACTGCCCATTCCCTGCTCTCTGTCTTCTTATGGTCCCCAGTTATCTCTGTTTGATCTGTCTCTGCCTTTCCTTTGCCCAGCAATATTTTCTTCCAGTCTGGCTTACACATCTGCTCAGACAGTAACTCAGTTATGACTTACAGGTCAAGGTTAATTTAATCAATCAGACTAACTGAATGTTGTTTCTGATGTCCATTTAATTAGGACCAGCATTAGTTAGATCTTGACATCTTTCCCTAGATGATGAGTTACTGTATGTGGCTTAATGATGCTGATTCACATTTTTTTCTTTGACTGTTATAGTCTTTTCTATATTTTGAAGAATTAAACCTTTAATGTATGAACCTATTGTTTTTAATTGTTCAGTGATATTATTGACCGGTCAGCAAGATTTTGGATTCATTTGCATTGGTTATGGATTGATGTGTGTGAAGCTCATACTTGTGTTCTGATTACTTGTGGTTAGTCAGTTGCAGAGTGATTGTCATTGGTCCCCTGCTGAAATTTAAAAAAAACAATTTCCCTAAGGACTGTGTAGTATCTCAGCTTAGGTGAAAACAGACACTCTGTCAAATGCCAAATGCTCAAATTATCACAGGAATTCAGAAAATATTTTTAGGCTTTTGTATTTGACTTTGCATCAAGGTAGCTTTGAAATCATTAAGTTTAGGATGTGAGAATGGCAATACATAAGAGTGCTGTGAACATGTAAGCTTTATAACTTAAGAGCTGCAGTTACTGTTCTGTAGAAATGACTTAATCGCCTTTACCTAACTAAGAGATCTTTAAGATGGAAAAATATCCCTGTATGTTCAATGCAATGAAATTACAAATGACTTTGAAAAGGAAACATTTGTGATTTCACTCCTATACTGAGGCAAAATTGATATATTCAAGCACTAGTCATTTTTAAGCTCAAATGATTTTTAATTGGGTTATGAAATCTTTACAATGAAATAACATTTTTTTCTTTATTTTTAACAATGCAGGGCACTAACCAGGATAGGGAGAGAACATAAATTCAAACAGTATATTCAGATATGCCATGGCAGTACAGCAAGAAGGCACATGTTCAGGATTTTAAGTGAAGGTTTAGGACAGAAATAAGGAAGTATTTTTAAGCACAGGCAATTAACAGCTAGTACAAATTGGAAGAAGGATGTATGAGGCCAGGGAAGAAGGTGAGGGTTGAAGTTGTGGAAGGATGACACCAAGTAGAGTGAGGGACCTTCTTTAAAACAAATTGTGAGTTATTTTATTTGAACACTGATATGGGTAGAATACTATTAAGGTTACTCTGGCAGGAAATTCCTGTTTTACACCATGTACATAATGCTTCACAGAATTCTCTCAATTTTAAAGTTAAAGAACATACTCTTCTGATGTCAGTCCTCATGATCCAATTCCCTTTTAGATGTCAATTGATAGCTTATAACTACATAGGCTGAAAGACTGACATGATTTTTGATTTGCCCTGTAAAGCTATGGTCTTGATAGTCTGTTGAGTTGGTAAAGTTCAGTGCTTTTAATCTTCAAGCTGTAAAGTGGATTGCTTAGAGCCTTGTAACAGCTATTATCCAACTCTTTTATTCAGTCACTCTCTGAACTAAAAGTGCAGCTTTTTTGAGATTATTTAAGTGAAGAATGAGTGCTTGGTTTTAAAGGGAGAACCAGTATTAATAAAATCTGATTATTTGGAAATCCAGCCTTGATATTGCCTGCTGATATCAAAGTCTGTAGCTGTAATGAACATAATTGCATGACCTCCATTAAACCAGGAAATAGTTACAATCTTTGAACCAGAGCACAATTCCTTAATTTATGGAACCCAGGTTTCAACCTAGCTCAAATGGATGGGATGCAGATCTTCCTGAATGACGCAGAGATGGGACTGAGATCTTTGTGACAGATACTAACGTGAATTAAAATATGCTTAAGTTGTCCCAAGGTCGCATGAAGCACTGCAGATATGAAGTGACCAGCTTAATTGAAAATGGCCACTATTGAATAACTCATTAAGCAACTCAACTCAGTCACAGAACCTTTATATTTATGTACTTTCAGTTCTTCGCATTGTGTGTGAGTGTGTGTGCTCCGTACCTCTAAGACAACTTTCATTACATAGAAACAGAGGGATATTGCCAGTCTGCAGAAGTGCTGTCAAGGACCTGCCTTCCTGTAAAAACCCATACAATCAGTACTAGATTCAAAGAAAGGAGAAACAAAAGTTTCTCGCTGATTGGACACTAACCAAGAAGAAGTTTCTATTTTCAAAATTCTATCAAATGCAGTATTTGTTACTGGAAATGCAGGGAAGTAAAATTACCTTTATTCATGTTATTGCGACATTTACTTTGACAATCAGATTTACTTGTGACGCTGCTACTTCAACCTTGAGTGCGATGCACTGTACATTGGTAAATTATTAGTAAATGTCAGGAATCATAATTCACTGTTCTGTGAAAGACAAAGAGCTAAAGTTGCACCACAGTTTGTTGGCCTGTGGCTTGACCCTCATTCTCACTCTTGTGCTGCATCTGATTTGGATCTTGACTTTGCTTGCGAATCTGGCCACCATTACAGCGGAGCATTAGGGCATATATTTGTTGTTGTTATCTCGGCCTGCTTCGTTTGCTTTAAGATCTAGAGCTGAAGAAACTGCTGTAAGTCACAGCATCACTTAACAATGAAGCTTAAACCATTGACTTATAAGTGTGGAAATTGTGTCGTGAATTCACCATTCGATGAATCTAGTGCCCATGCCGGGCAGCTGCATATGCTGGAAGGTCTTCTTTATTTATAAATTTATTTACAACTCCATCAAATGCCAATGCATGTATGAAATATATTGAATACATTTTAATAATTATGAATTTAACAGGAATTTTTTTTAGAGGAACTATGCTGGTGAGAAGTAGTTACATTATTTGCCTAGCAAAATGACATGCTAAAAACCACATTATCAAAGTGGTTTTACAACTTAAACCTGTAGTGCTGTCAAGGGACGAAGAGGAAAAGACTCCACTCTAAACACCAGCTGTACTATAGGAAACTCAGACAGAGCTGCTTGATTGGTGTAAATTTCATGGGAATTAAATAGGTTTCTGAATGTAAAATCGAGCGGATGGATTTTTTTTATTCTTTCATGGGATGTGGGTGTTGCTGGTGAGGCCAGCATTTGTTGCCCATCCCTGATTACCCTTGAATTGAGTGGCTTGCTCAGCTATTTAAGAGAGAAATTAAGGGTCGACCACATTACTGTGGGTCTGGAGTCACATGTAGGCCAAAACACACAAGGATAGCCGATTTCCTTCCCCGAATGGCATTAGTGAACCAGATGGGTTTTTACAATTATTGATGATAGCTATTGCGGTTCCCATTATTGAGACTAGCTTAAAATTCCAAATTTATCAGAATTCCAACAGTTGCTTTGGTGGGATTGAACTCATATCCCCAGAGCATTAGCCTGGACTTCTGGATTACTAGTCCAGTGACTACACCACTATCTCCCCTTACAAGGAAAAGTCAGGAAGTTGTGGTAGAGACTAAAACAAGGGTACATTTTGGGTCAAAGTGTCTTTACTTCCTCAAGTTTTCTATGTTAGCATTGCAATCCATGGGGACCCAAATTGCCTTAAGTAGCTCAGTGTCACATTTTGTTTTATAATGCTTCTGAGAAGCACCTTTGCACATTTTGTTACATTTTAGGCACAATAGGGTAGCATTTTGGAGATAGTGACCATAACTTAGTTAGATTTAGGATAGTTATGGAAAAGGATAAGGTTGGGCGGGGAATAAAAGTTCTAAACTGGGGAAAGGCTAATTTTACTAAGATGAGATATGATTTGGCCCAAGTGGATTGGGAGCAGCTACTTGCAGATAAAACTGTGTCACAGCAGTGGGAGGTATTCAAGGAGGAAATAGCGCAAGTACAGGGAAAATATGTACCCCTGAAGTCAAAGTGGAGGATCAAGTCCAGAGAACCCTGGATATCAAGGGACATAATGGTTAGGATTAAGAAAAAAAGAGAAGCTTATGGCAGATACCGAGGGCTCAATGAAGCAGAGTCCCTGGAAGAGTATAAAAAGAGCAGGGGGGAACTTAAAAAAGGAAATTAGGAAAGCTAAGAGAGTGCATGAGAAAGCATTGGTGGGTAGAATAAAGGAAAACCCAAAGGGTTTTTAAAAAATATATAAAGAGCAAGAGAATAACTAGGGAAAGAGTAGGACCAATTAGGGACCATAGAGGTAATGTGTGGGTACAGTCCTCAATACTTTGCGTCGGTCTTCACAATAGAAAAGGATGATGCAAGTATAGACATCAGGGTAGAGGACTGTGAAATATTAGAGGAAATTAACATAGAGAGGAGGTACTAGTAGGTTTAGCAGCCATAAAAGGCTCGTTCAACAGCACCTTCCAAACCCACGACCACAACCATGTAGAAGGACAAGACAGCAGATAGGTGGGAACACCACCACCTAGAAGTTCCCCTCCAAGTCACTCACCATCCTGACTTGGAAATATATTGCTGTTCCTTCACTGCTGCTGGGTCAAAATCCTGGAACTCCATCTCTAACAACACTGTGGGTGTACCCACACCACATGGACTGCAGTGGTTCAAGAAGGCAACTCACCACCACCTACTCAAGGGCAACTAGGGTTGGGCAATAAATGCTGACCCAGCCAGCGAAGCCCACGTCCCATGAATGAATAAAAAAAATGATTCACTTCAAAATCTCCCTATTAAATCATTTGAGATTTGTACAACATTCACTGCATTGCTTGAACTACCAAAGAGCTGATCCTATGTAGCAAAAATAACTTGGCCTTTATCATTCCAACTACTCAATTTACAAGTGGCTATATGAGTGGTGACAGTTATTGAAAGATGCTACTGTATTAGAAGACGAAGGAACCAAACTCTTATTCAGTGAACTATAACAAGCTTGAATGGTTCTGTAACCAGAAATTGATTTGCAATATGTCATTTCAAACTCAATTTTGAATGGAGAGCAAAATTCCTTACCATGTACAGTGCCATTAACTGAGATATTTAACCGATAAAGTGCAACTTTCATTATTTGTGCAAACTGTAGGAAGTTTGTGTAGGCTTGGTGAAAGTTGTTACACAACTTTAAGTCACCTCTGCGTGCCTGTGACTGGCTCTAATAAGTACAGGAATTAGTTGTCTTAAGCAATCATGATGTTCAGTTTAGTAAAAGCTTCCCAAAGCTTACAACATCCAGTAGTACTGTGGCTGTGAATATTATTATGAATAATCACTTCTGAAGATTAACCAGTAGTCTTGAATTCCCTACAATCTGAGAAAATCATGTTCTTTTTAATCCTTTTCTGTAAGACAGTCCTTGGGAACCAGCCATAAAGCCTGTTGCATAAAATTTACAGCAGCAAAACAGGCTACGCAGTCCAAATGGTTTATATTGGTGTTTATTTTCCATGCGAGCTTCTTCCACTTTACTTCTTTTAATCCTGCAATGCATCAGCATTTCTATACTTTTCTGCATCATGCACTTTCCTTGCCTCCCCTTAAACATAGCTATGCAATTTATCTCAACTGCTCCATGTAATAGCAAGTCCCACTCTAACCACCTCACCTGAATTCCTTCCTGGATTTATTAATCTTATACTTGTGACATGTAATTTTGATCTCCCTGCCTGCAGAAACATCTTCTCTACATCTTCCCTATCAAACTACATCATAATTTTAAAGGACAATATTTGGTCAATTTTTTTCTAGGTAAACAAGCTCCAGCTTGTTTAATCTATCCTGACAGTTATAATCTTTCAGTTCTGGTATCATCCTTGTAAATAAGTTTTGCACTTCCACCAGTGCCTCTTTCTCCTTTTTGTAATATGGGAGATCAGAACTGTACACAGTATTCAAAGTGTAGTCTAAACCACATGCTTTTGGTGAATACCCTTTGATGCACAGCAAAGGGTAATTTTGTGTCACCCAGTGACAGGCATTTTCTTAAGTGTAAATCATGTGATTTTGTTAATTAAATTGAATTGAATTTAACTTCCAGTAGTATTGAATTTTATCTCTGCTTTGACTCGATTTTAAAATTTTCATCCTTGTTTTCAAATCCTGCCTTGGCCCCCACCCCTCCCGATCTCTGTAATGCCTCCAGCCCTAAACCCTCTGAGATCTCTGTGGTCTTCCGGCTCTTGTGCATCCCTGAATTTAGTCATTGGCATCTGTGCCTTCATTTCCCAAGGCTCTTAAGCTCTGGAATTCCCTCCCTAAACATCTCTGGCTCTCCACCTCTCTTTCTTCCTTTACGGCATCCTTAAAAACTACCGCTTTGGATGAGCTTTGGGTCATCAACACTTATACCCCCTTACATGGCGCGGTGTCAATTTTTGTTTGATAGTGTTCATTTGAAGCGCCTTGGGGTGTTTAACTACATTAAAGGTGCTATATAAATGTATGTTGTTGCTGTTGAGCATGTGAGCCATCAGATTTATTTCAGCCTGTCATTCGTAAGAGCTGACGCCTGTGACCAGGTGATCATTCTACTCGGTCCATCCTGTCTGCTGGGAACATGAGAACAGATGTCTGCCTTCTCCCCTCTGGGGCAGTATGACATGTCCATTTATTCATTTTATATATTTAGTTTAATTTTTATAGTCTCAGTTGGTTTGCCAGAAAGCAAGTAATGACTGGCAGACGGACAATAAGGGGCTCAGATGACAGCAGCCGAGGCATTCTGTGCACGTTCTTGAAAACGTCCTTGCCAACTGCTCAATTTTAGCAAAGCGTTCATCCTGAAGAAATTAAAGATTGCATGTGCATGATGTGAAACTGAAGACAAAATCTCTTATATGTTCGGAGAAATCATGATTTACAGCACGGCACCTCATCCTTGAAGATCAAGATGAGAAAAGACCTGGATTTTTAATTTGAATAGAATCGTTACTGTAATATTAGGGTTTGTTTCAACATCACAAGGTGGAAACTCCAAAAAAAAATTAGCTGCCCTGTCCATGGAGTTTGGAATTCCCTGGAACTGCTAGCGCAAAGATTAAATCAAATCTTCATTCAGAGGTGCAGCTCAAGGAGGTGCATTTTGAGTAGGAATTTGATGCTTCCCATTTCCCAGTGTGAGACCTTTAACATTTTGATACTGGTTATCCATTAGAGGGGTTGATGTTGCTCAATTTCTGGATGGTGATCAGAGGCATTTTCTTCACTCTGAATCAGAAGGGATGGGGATTGTGTGTTTGGCATTTGAAAGAGAAAGATAACACAATGAAGATCACACCCAAAGTAGTAACTTATTTGTCTCATTTGTCACATGTTGTTCTGTCAGATAATGATGCAATTCTGGCATATCTTTTATTTTGATTAACCAAGTCAAGTGTGCTCTTATCAAGTGGAAATTTTTAATGCTAAATTTCTGGCCACAAATATTGTACTCCTGAGAACTGAATCAACGGATTAATTTACTCCTTTTTTAACTAAGGTTTCAGCATCACATTGAGTTTCATGCAATTTCCCCTCAACCATGCAGAGGTAAGGTCAATGTTGTGTACAGTTTCACATAAGTTAGCTGGGTTGACTTGCCATTGAATTTTATAATAATTTACTCTTCCTGAATCCTTTCCTCTGGGAACATTCATAGAATTACACAAGATCGGCAATCTCCTGGGCCCAGCTGGTCTAAGCCAGTGTTTATGCTCCACCCAAGCCTCTTTCCACCCTGATTACTCTTTCCATCCCTGCTCCCATAGTTCTCTGTTCACTTCTCTCTCTTGAATACTTCTGAATACAAACTTCTTTCCACTTAACGTTAAAGCATTTCCATTTTATTTAAAATGCTTTGGGAGCATAGAAACAAGAAGCCATATGTAGCAGTTTCTGTTTTCATTTCACCTTTCCAATATCCATGGTATTTTGCTTTTGTTGCATTGAATTTGTTGCCACATTTTATTGGCAATGCTTTTTAGCATCTTAAATCCAGTTTCCCTGCCTTTTCCCTAAACCTCTTAGCATCTTTGGTCAAAGAAACACAGGCCCTGAGAGTAGTAACATTTCATTATTGACGTTCAAGAGGAAAGGAAGAAGTCCTTACACTGCAAGGCAATTTCCTCTTTTAGACCTCATATATCCAACCTGCCTGATAAGAGAAATTGTGGGCAGAATTTTACGCCCTGCAGTCAGGTGCGTGCCTGACCCGATCGGGCGTAAAATCGCGCGAGAAGACTTTGGGCAAGCGTCCCGATGTCATCCTGCGCTCGTGCGATATTTTGGTCGGTGGGTGCCCGCAGGAGTCTGAGCCGCGCTGGCCATTAAAAACCCAGTTGAAGCTGATTTTACATTGCCCGTGTGATTTTGTACTCGTCGCATGGGCAAAACAGGTAGGCGAGCAGCCCACATTGTGCAAAGCCTCATCCAAGGGCAGGATGAAGTTTCCATTATTATATTAAATAAAGATAGAAATCTGTGGACAGCATTTTTATAATCTAAATGTTCAGGTACTTGATTGTGATGCTTGGACATTTTTTTTCCTGATTTTAAAAACATTATTTCCTGGGTTTCCAGCTCTCTGCCTTCAGGGAACTTACTGTCAGCGCACGCCTGCACCCTATGTTGACACCATTGTCCGCCCTGCTCCCGCACTCACCCCGGCAATGCCAATCTTTTCAGTGTGCGCTTCATATTGGCTGGCGGTGAATTGAGGGCCAATTGCAGTTGGCGGTCCAGCGCCTGCTCACTGAGTTGAAAATTCAAGTCTGTGAAATACAAACAGAAGATGCTAGAAATATTCAGCAGGCCTGGCAGCATTTGTAGAGAATGCAACATCGGGCAGAATTTTCCCATTGGCGAGCAGGAGCGGTGCCCGCACGCTGACGTGTAAAATGACACGCAGTGACATTGGGCGAGCGTCCTGACATCACCGCGCGCCATTGCGATATTTCTTTGGGTGGGCACGTGATGATATCTGATGCGCGCCCGCCATTAATTAACCGGCCACTTAAGGCCCTTGAGGCGCCAATCGACGGCGATTTTTCAGCGCTCATGCAATCTTCCGGTCGGCGCTCGGGCACAACAGGCAGGCGGGTAGGAGACATTTGTATAAACATCATCCACAGGTGGGATGAGGGCTCCATGGGGTCGCAAGTGTGCACTGTCAAGTATTTGTTTTTTCAAAGTTCTTTATTTATTTATGAAGTATTTATTTATGAAAGTTTTTCGAACTTGCCTGTGTGATCTGCACTACTTCAAAATGCATACCAGCTGCTTGGTCTGGACTCACAATCTTCAGCACTCTGCAGTGAGGAATCTTTTCTGGGCCTGCAGGTTTCAGGAATCCTTCCCTTAGCCTAGAAGTAGGAGCTGAACTGTCCACTGGAGGCACCTCCTCTGAGGAGGAAGGGAGGGCTTGAAGGGGGCGGAGGCCAGGAGTGCACATTCAGCCTCCAGGGGAGCCACCTTTGGGAGGACAGGCGCAGGCACAAGGGGCGCAGGGCCAACAGGAAGTCCAAGGTGGAAGGGGCCGCAGAAGACGCCACTTTCTTGCTGCCAGGATATACAGGCGGCAAAGCAGCTACCTCATATGCCTGAGGTGCAATGCCGAAGGAGGCTCTGACTCTCAAGGGAGACTATATCTGTCAGATAATTAGGCCTCAGATCTCCCCTAACTGTGTGGGTGGACAGCCCATGCCAGTGGCTCTAAAGGTCACAGGTGCCCTCAACTTCTATGTCTCCGGCTCCTCCCAGGGGTTGGTGGATGATCGTTACGGTGCCTCCCAATTAGCTGTCCACACTTGCGTCAAGCAGGTCACGGACGCTCTCTTCAGGCATGCATTGACCTTCATCCACTTCAGATAGGACCAGGCAAGTCAGGCACAGCGAGCCAGAGGCTTTGTGGCCATTGCTGGCTTCCCCTGCATCCAGGGTGCTATAGACTGTACACATGTGGCCATCAAGGCACCAGCTGGTGAGCCCGGTGCCTTTGTCAACAGGAAGGGCTTCCACTCCATGAATGTGCAGATAGTGTGTGATCACAGGATGCTGATTCTACAAGTCTGTGCAAGGTACCCAGGCAGCTCTCACAATGCCTACATCCTCAGACACTCCCAGGTGCCGGGGCTCTTCAGTGCTCCAACTTGGTTTGATGGATGGCTGCTGGGTGACAAGGGCTATCCCCTCAGAAGGTGCCTCATGACACCTCTCCGCCATCCAAGAACAGAAGCTGAGCAGCGATACAATAGGAGCCACGTCTCCACAAGGGCTGTGGTGGAGAGAACCATTGGTCATCTCAAGATGCGCTTCCGATGCCTGGACCATTCAGGGGGCGCACTCCAGTACCCCTCAGATCGTATGTCGGTGATAGTGGTTGCGCACTGCGCTCTCTTCAATCTTGCGCTGGAAAGGGGGACGCAGTGGATGATGAAGATGTAGACGTAGTGGCTGCGGCTGCACATAATGAGTCCAGCAGTGAGTCCGAAGATGAGCACGCACAGGGAAATGCTGAGGGGGTAGACGCTGACCCAGGCATACTCCAGGGAGGCAGGGACGCCCTGGAGGCTTTAATCCAACGAACCTTCAGCTAGCCCACCACATATGGACCTCCAGGACAAGCCTGGGCTGCAGGCTCCATACTCGATACCTAAAGTGCAAAATCTGCCTGGATAGGAACATTAACTAAGGGCCTTGTTAATAAAGCTGAATGTCCCACAAATCACTCATAACATTATTGGTAACCATCCACCTGCTAAAGAAAAGAGGCTCCCTCAGCCATGGTCACAAGTCTGAATTTAATAATACAACCAAAGGAACTTAAGGAAACAAAATGACAAAGGTGTTAAAAATCACACTAACTCATAAAGACCTCATTGCAGGCCAACACAAAAGTACCAGTAATAAACCTGTGGGGTGCCATATCTTTACATTTTCCGGTGCTACGTCTTGGTGCTGCCTCCTCGATGGCACTGGCATCCGAGACAGGCTGCTCACTATGCTGGCTTCGCCTGGGAGGGAGCTGCCAGTTCCACAGCTGGCATCTCCCCAGTCATCGCAGCCTCATCAGATGCAGCGGTCACTGGCAGAGGGGCAGAGGAGCTGCCGCTCTCATCCGGAGCGCCCTGAGGGGACCTCGCAGAGACGACAGCAGCTGCTGTGCCGACGCAAGGTCACTTCAGACCTCCCTGCTCACCGTGGATGGATGGGCACCGAGCTGGGAAACTTGGCGCCCAGACCATCTCCCACACTGGCACTGACCAGCTGAGGTCAATGCCAATGTGAGGGCTTGCTGGTCCGAGTACATCCCCAGGAACCCCTGACTGTTCTCCTGGAGGAGCTTCTCCATAAGAGACGCCACTCTTTCCATGAAGGATGCATGGCGCTCAGCCATAAGGCTCATTGCATTGGCAATAGTCCGCTTGGACTCCTCCACTACGGCCAAGCCAAGCACAGCCTCATGTATCTCCCCCAGATGCTCCCGCACACACCAGCTGCATTTCCTGCATTTGCGATGATGTGCAGAGGCATATGCCTGGTCCCCTGCTGGCATCATGGGCACTCTCTCTGCCAGCTTCTCCAGGGATTGAAGTGCCCTCACCGCTGTGCCCCAGGACACTAGCCAATGTTCTAATTCCCACCGAGGTGCTAGTATCTATGCTGGTGCCTGCCTGGCAGAGATGGTGTGATGTTGGTGAGACTTCAGGCCCATCAGGTGTGAGAGGGGGCCTCTGCTGCTCCTCCTCCCGGCCCTGCTCCACTGATGCTGAAAGGAAGAACAAGGACATTGGATCAGTTAACATGGAGACAATGTCAACCCGCATCCCTGTCCCCTGGATCATTATGCACTCATCCTTCCATGAGCAATGGTCAAGCCATGTTGCAAACTTCATTCACTCAACATTCATGGCTGCTGGGAGAACAATGGTGACCTCAGTGCTGGGCAAACATACCTTCTTGTGGCACCCCAGCCTCACCGACACTGGTGGACCTGGGCGCTTGGCACTCCTCCAAATCTAGGGCCTCCTGCTCGAAGCGGCTGAGAATGTGCCGGCTCTCCACCAGTCCTTACCCGCTCGGCTGCATTATGTGCATTCTTGTGCTGAAAAAGAGAGAAGAGCATTGATTAGTGCTACTTGTACCTGGACTCTCTTTGCGGCCGGCCTACCCCAAATCGAGTGGGACATTGCAAGGCTCCTGAGTCTCCTCATCCCGCTGCTGCCAAACACTCACACAAAGATGCTAGGCCTGTCTCCCCTCACCCCTTTGGCCAAATGCTGCCTACATCACATTAGGCACCTTTCCATAGCAAGGAGGCGCAAGCACGTGGATCGCAGAGGACAGCAGATCGATCGGTGCCACACCACCTTGAAGCTCCCCTCCCAGCACGTCATCACCCTGACTTTGACACGTCCTGGAGTTCCAGCCCTGCTCCTAGGTGCAGCTCCTCCAGGTTGCCCCCAAAACAGGCACGTTTTGCCAGTTGGGAGGGCCTCCTCCTCCCATCCTGGGATACAAGCAACTCCCACCTTGCTGCCACCCCCCTTGAGGAGAGCAAGGCAGTTGTCAGAAAAACGAGGGACACAGTGCCCCCCTGCCCTACCCTCCTACCCGGCCTGCTCACCAGCAGTGCTCTGGGGAGCCCTTCCACTGGCCATGATTCACAACCTCGGAAAGGCTGTAGCAGCTTTTTAAAACAGGCCGCCGGGTCACCATTGGACCTGGCTGTCATTGCAGATCCGCCGCTGCCCGCCCACTCCCGCTGTCCTTGGGAGCTGTGATTCATGCTGGGCGGGCCTTAATTGACCCGCCTGCATAAAGTGGCGGCGCAGACCCAATCAGCCCCCTCCCACTCCTGCACCGCCCGCCCGACAGGCAGAAAATTCTGCCCATAGTTATTATTTCAGGTTTGTGACCTTTCATCAGAACTGAGAAAAGTTAGTAATATATGTTTTGTGCGAATGAAAGGGAAGAGAGGGGTGGAGAAGAATGAAAGGGAAGGTCTGTGATAGGCTGGAGGTTAGGAGAGATTAAATGGCAAAAGGTTTCATGGTGCACGGCCAAATGGAGTGGTAATGGGACAAGTAGAGAAATAAAAGGTGTGTCTCCCGTGATGGGAGGATAGCAGCAATCAAAACACCAAGGAGTTAAGAAAGAAACAATGGAAAAAACCATACCAGTAATAAGATACAAAACAAAATGGGGCAGAGGTTATGATCTAAAATTGGAAATAGGATTTACAGCAACACAGGATTCAAGGAAGATTTAGATGGCTGAATGACAGACATGGGACTACTATGGCATTTTAACTTGCATCAGAGCAGGAGACCCACAATGGTTACTCTGTTAGACTAATCTATTGGGAAGTCAGCGAGCACGGAGGAGCAGGAGGCTTGGCCACCTTAAGCTGTCCCTTCCAAACGTACCTAGAGGGCTCTAGAGGCTTTACTACACTGCCCCTTTCAATATCTGCCTGCTTTAACACAAAACAACTCTCGACTGTTTAACATGGAACCAGTTTCCCCCCAGTGAAACCGACAGCCGAATTAATGTTATGTCCTTTGAAATTTCAACAACAGCCAGCAGTATCACTACAGTCATCTCTTGGGGCTTCCACGGCTAAGGCCAGCAGAACAAAAACTTATGATTCCAACTGCACTAACTTTTGGATCTTATTGATGGCTGTGGAGGAATGAAGGGGTTGGGTGACATGGTGGCAAGGAGAGATCAACAACATAAATAATGGCTTCTCCTCAAAGGAGAAGTTGATGCAGTGAGGCCTTTGGGGAAGATATTACTAACTTTGTATTAAAAGTACAGCCCCACAGACCAAGAGATCTTTTAAAGTTTTGGGGCATAAAAGAAGTCATGTACTATTTTAAACACTTCCCTGTCTGAGTCTTAATCACTTTCTGAAATGTGCTAAAATTCTGTAGGTAATGTGAATGTACAACTTTGTGGTGATTGTCTCCATGAGCAAATGATGAATTGAATATGTTTGAACAGGACATGTGACTAAGATGTGTGGTCAGGTGGGCTGCCTCCAGCAGCATCAAGGGCCTAGCTTGGACCCATATGTTCCATGAAATCTGGATGTCCTCATGTTTTCTGCTTGATTTGCACTTCATTTGCTTCCATTGCACTTTGTTTCCACACAGGAATTCAAAGGGCCATGAATTTTCTTTATTAAACAGCTGGGTTGCCACGAGCAAAATGCTTAATAACCCACAGAGCAAACAAAAAGCGTTCTGTTTAAAGCTGAATAAAACCCAAAAGTGTTGGCCTACAAATTCTGGACATTACATAAGCATTTAAAAATCTAAATTCACATTGAGTAAAAGTTGCCATGTTAGTGATGGCCAGTTTTTTGTGGACTAACTTAGCTCTACACAATATTCTCAGGAGGGTTGCACATATCCAAATTGAAAGCCCCATTGATAGCCTCTGGATGGCATCAAGAAGAGACAGGAACAAGATTGCTTCTTTTGAGATGCAGCTCTGATTAACCAATTAATAGTTAATGCGTGAAAAATAAGAAAGACTTGCACTGATATAGCACTTTGAAGACAATTGTGCATACACTCACTGCCACATTTTGCTGTGCCTTCCACTTTGCTGTTAAGATAGGAATTGCTTTCTGGCAAGTTCAGGCCACCAAACTCACTGTTAGCACCAGCTGTCTGATGGGATCTCAGGCAAAGTGGCTGATGGACTGAGCATTGGTTATGCATTCCCAGATTCTAACATCTTTATGTTTTATACCTTTTTACCACAAAAAAAGCTTTGTATAACAGGTGGGAGCATTGGAGAGAGCTCATATGACTACTGCCCATTAGCTCTCTATGAAAAAGACTTCCACATTCTAGGCTTAAGGCAATGGAAGGAGTGGAGAAGGATTAAATTGGAGGCTTCTCCAAATTCTGGGCCAGCAATATGCATTGTTTATTATTCTTTCTCCCCTTATTTATTTACTCACTGATACACAATCCATTGCAGCATAACACATAATGCAAGCTGCAGAGATAGCTTATTTTGATCTTACAAATGACCATGAGGAGAAGAGCCCAGAGGGAAATGGCTGCTCTGTCTCCAATCACCCTGATTCATTTTCTCTGACTGTGATAACTAGCAAAACAAATGCATCATCTTTGCAGGTTCAGTTAGTGACTTGCAGGAGGGAGCCTCTTGGTTAATTATGGAACACGAATGAGGAGGAATAAAGCGTAGATAAGTGGAGACAAGGAAAAACATGCTGCTCAGTTGACCAGCTGAAGTCTCCTCAGGGGCCTAGCCCATAATTGGGCCTCATGGGGCTTTCCAACAAACAGTCTCATATCTGATCACCAGCATTTAATGTAGTCATTTGAGTTTGTGTCCGGTAGCCTGAACAAGAGTGCCTGTAACGGTGGAGGTGTTCAATAGTTGCATATGTGCAGTGACGTTTGACCAGTTAACTGATTTACAGAGCACCATGTAGAAAGCAGCTGCTTAAGGAATATCTGCAGTGGAATCCCCATAGTTGGATAAGGGTAAAGTGTGGTAAGACCATGTAGGTACCCACCTCACTCTGATGCCTCTTCAAATCCTCCTTTGCAATCAACAGGTAGTCTATTCAGTAGATGCCTATCTTCAGAAGCCGCAAAATAAAAGTGAAAAATCAAGTATGCAAAAAAATGCATAAAATAATAAAAACTGGGCCACAATCAAAATCTGCAGCTTTAACAGTTTGATCATTGAATAGCAGCGTTGGCACGGAACAGCTTATGAAGCTGTTGTGCAGCTACATGTTCTAACACCCAATCAGCATTGGTGCTACTGGAAACCTGACCACATAATTGTCCCCATTGTTGGGTGTAGCCCGAAGGGGGACCTGAAATTTTTAGTGCTCAGCACAAAGCTTTAGGGACTTTTCATTTCCTGATGAATAATTGGCTGGTTTTGTAAAGTAGTGAGATAATTCCTAATATTAGCATAAAGTTGACACATCATGGAAATGAGATACTAAATTGGTTGTTGGATTTTGCTTATGGCAGATGTTTGTTTTTAGCTTTCTTGGCTTCATGTCTACAATTAATGTTTGGACATTCTGAAACCTGTTCGTAAATGATATCTTTTAGACAATGAATTACCTTTTGAAGCGAATTCACTGGCAAATGTTTTCATAGATCAAAATTTTTCAGCACAATGCCCATTACATATATAAAGGGTAAAATTCTGCAGATGTTGGGAATTTGAAATCGAAGCAGAAAATGTCAGAAACACACAGCAGTTTGGGCAGGACTTGCAGAGAGAGAAACAGGTTAACATTTCAGGTTGATGACTTTTCATCAGAAGGTTGCAGATTCGAGTCCCACTCCAGGACTTGAGCACAAAATCAAGGCTGACACTCCAGTACAGTGCTGCATTGTTGGAGGTACCCTCTGATGAAAGATCATTGACTTGAAATGTAAATTCTGTTTCTCTCTCCACAGATCCTGCTGAGAATTTCCAGCATTTTCTCTTTTTGTTATCCATTGAATATAAATAGACTGGACCAGCAATTTAGGATTGTGCGTTAGCCACAGCTCAGTTGGTAGCTCTCTCACCTCTAAGTCAAAAGGTTGTGGGTTCAAGTTCCACTTCATGACTTGAACACAAAAATCAAGGTTAATACTCCAGTGTAGTACCGGGGAAGTGTTGCATTGTTGGAGACACCCTTTTTTAAAAGAGATGTTAAGCCAAGGTTTGTCTGCCCTCTCAAATAGGTGAACAAGAGCCCACGGGGCTATTTTGAAGAAGAGCAGGTGAGATATCTCCAGTGTTCTGACCAATATTCATCCTTCAATCATGCTGGTGTTTATGCTTCACATGAACATCCTCCCTTACTTCCTTATCTAACTCTTTCCCTTCAACTTTGTATGCTTATCTAGCTTATTCTTAAATGTATCTATACTACTCGCCTCAACTGTTCCGTATGTAGGGAGTTCTCACCACTCTGAGTAACAGCTTTCCTTCTGAATTCCCAATTTGATTCCTTGACGACTATTATATATTGATGGCCTCTAGTTTTGTTCTTCCCAACAAGTGAAAATACTCCCTGTGTCTACTCTGTCAAAACCTTTCATAATTTTAAAGACCTGTATCAGCTCATCCTTCAGCAATTTATTTTCAAAGGAAAGGAGATCCATCCTGTTCATTGTTTCCACTTAGGTGAAACCTCACAATTCTGGTGTCATCTTTGTAAATCTATTTGCACTCTCTCCAGTGGCTCTATATCCTTTTCATAATATGGCGACCAGAACTGCACACAGTGCCTAACTGTGGCCTGACCGAGGTCCATTAAATGTTTAGCATATCTTGTATGCTTTTAATTCTGTCCTTCTGGAAATAACTCCTGGTGCTTGGTTGGCTTTTATTGTGGCTTTATTTACCTACATTACTACTTTTAATGATTTATCTGTTTGAACTCTGAGGTCCCTTCAATCCCCTCCCCATTTAGATTCTTATTTTTAAACAATATTCTAATAATAGTGTATCATTCAAGTAATCGTATATATTCTTATTTTTCTCAACAAAATTTGATACCTGACAATCAAATATGTTGAAATTCATTTGTCAATTATATGCCCATTCTGCAAATTTATTAATGTATTCTATAATTTGTTGCAGTCCTTGCAGTATTGACCGCAGTCCCCTTTCGGTGTCATCCACAAATTTAGAAATTATCTTTTTGATTCCGAAGTCTGAATTGTTAAAGTTTTGTGAGCAGCAGTAATCCCAGCAGTAATCTTGTTGGACCTTACTTCCCACCTTCTACCCCTCTGATTAGCTACCCTTTAACCTTATTCTCTGCGTTCTATCTTGCAACCAGCTAGTTATCCATTCTAATACTTGTCCCCTCGCTCCACATGCTCTGACCTTCTATAGAAACATAGAAAATAGGAGCAGGAGTAGGCCATTCAGCTGTTCAAGCCTGCTCTGCCATTCATTATGATCATAGCTGATCATCCAACTCAACACCGCTTTTTCCCCATATCCTTTGATCCCTTTCACCCCAAGAGCTATATCTAACTCCTTGAAAACATACAATGTTTTGGCCTCAACTACTTTCTGTGGTAGCGAATTCCACAGGCTCACCACTCTCTGGGTGAAGAAATTTCTCCTCATCTCGGTCCCAAATGGTCTACCCCGTATCCTCAGACTGTGACCCCTGGTTCTGGACTCCCCCACCATTGGGAACATCCTTCCTGTATCTACCCTGTCTAGACCTGTTAGAATTTTATAGGTTTCTATGAGATCCCCCCTCATTCTTCTGAACTCCAGAGAATATAATCCTAACTGACTCGATCTCTCCTCATATGTCAGTCCTGCCATCCCAGGAATCATTCTGGTAAACCTTTGCTGCACTCCCTCTACAGCAAGAACATCCTTCCTCAGGTAAGGAGACCAAAATTTCACATAATATTCCAGGTGTGGTCTCACCAAGGCCCTGTATGATTGCAGCAAGACATCCCTGCTCCTGTACTCAAATCCTCTCGCTATGAAGGCCAACATACCATTTGCCTTCTTTACCGTCTGCTGCACCTGCATGCTTACCTTCAGCGACTGGTGTACGAGGACACCCAGGTCTTGTTGCACGATCCCCTCTCTCAATTTATAGCCATTCAGATAATCTACTTTCCTGTTTTTGCTACCAAAGTGGATAACCTCACATTTATCCACATTATACTGCATCTGCCATGCATGTGCCCACTTCTCCAAATTACACTGAAGCATCTTTGCATCCTCCACACAGCTCACCCTCCCACCCAGCTTTGTGTCATCTGCAAATCTGGAGATATTACATTTAGCTCCCTCATCTAAATCATTAATATATATTGTGAATATCTGGGGTCCCAGCACCGATCCCTGTGGTACTCCACTAGTCACTGCCTGCCATTCGGAAAAAGATCCGTTTATTCCTACACTTTGTTTCCTGTCTGTCAGCCAGTTTTCTATCCATCTCAATACACTACCCCCAATCTCATGCACTTTAATTTTACACGCTAATCTGTTATGTGGAACTTTGTCGAAAGCCTTCTGAAAGTCCAAATAAACCACATCCACTGGCTCCCCCTCATCAACCCTACTAGTTACATTCTCGGTTTGTCAAGTATTATGCAAAAGCTTATCAAAGACCCTTGGAAATTACAAACAATAAAATAAGTTTTTATTCTGTAGAATTAGAATTAATATGGCAATAAATTACCTTTAAATCCGATGGATGTGCATGGGACTTTAGCTGGGGTTGATAGTTGAAGTACAATAGAGAGTACTTTGCACTCTTTCTATTTGTCAGCAACTTGATGGCTGTTATTTTACTTCCAGCCACCTTAACTACAAAGGATGGCAAGAATAGGTTTGGATTTCTCGAAATCTATCCTACCTCCTCCAAGTTCCCTTACCAGTAAATACAAGTACTTATTTTAGGATTAGTATCCTATGCTTAGATAAGCTTGGAGTAGAGGGTGTCTCTTTTTTGTAAACTTTGGGCTTTAGGGGGGACATCCCCCTTGAGATTATCATTTAATTCTAAGTATAATTTGAGTCTGTCGGGAGTCAGACTTTCAAATGTTTTGCGGGAAGGGGGAGAATCACTTTTCATCTCTTAGTTACAAGCTACAATTGTGATGCAAATATTGATAGATGTGTTTATATGCAACTCTTGAATATCAGTTTAACGTAGACATAGTGAAAATCTTTTGCACAGTTCTATCTACACCGTGATAAAAAAAGATTTATTAAAATGTATTAACATTTCAGTTGTGTCTGTGAGTTACAAATTATTTATTTAAAAAACTTCAGTTGTTCAAGTTGAGTTGCTGGTGAACTATTGTACCTTAATTTAATAATTAGTCCTTTGGCAGATTTTAAAATAATTGATGGAATTTTAACAATGTGCCAGTGGGGGAAATTGAGCACGAGCAGCGGGGTTAAATGGGCAAAAATCCTGAGTATGTCAAGAAGCCTGCTCCAGTGTGCTGACTTGCTGGTTTTACTGACAGGAACAAAGAACGAGTAACTAAACCATGCCAGGAAGCTGGTTGACATTTTAAATTTTCAGATTTAACTTGCGTTTGCCAGTTTAACTGGGTTGACTGGGCCACCTGGCGGCTGCCGCGAATTAAGGACAGCCTCTTAGGTGTCTTTACATCACTCCTGTGGGCCAGAAGGAGCAGGATTGGTTGCTCTTGGCGACCCCAAGCTTCCCCAGGATCAGGTCCCCTACCAACACCCACCCCACAACTCTCCCCATTCCCGCTATTAGGGGATTGGTCCTTGTCCTGCGGCCCCTCTGGATGTTCCCAGCCGGAGTGGAGCCAAGTCAGTCTGGCTGACTTTCAGGCAAGGAGCCTGCCAAAGCCAAAAGGTAGAGAATGTGGGGAAAGCTAAACTTCTGGGTGTTTCATGTGCTTGCTAGACCCCTCTCCCCATTGCTTTAATGAAAAACTCCCAGAGTTTAGCATATAGAGATGCATGAATATTGTGTGATTTTTTTTTTGACCCAATCTCTTGACTTAGCACACCCACAATTATTAACACTGTACCAGTGAGAACCTATTACATTTGGAGTAGTTTTGCCAAGATGTGTCAGTCAGTAATTGATCTTCTATCATATACAAAAAGCAAACTATTGGACTGTCTTCCTTTCTCTAGCCACATACCTTTTTCTTACTTACGTTGCCTGGATAACAAATATTGCAAATATTTGAAGCATTAAACAAAATTGGTCAAAAAAGACACTCTATGCGCCAAAGCAGAGTCCCCATCCAGGTGCTGACAGAACTGCTGTATGTAAGAGCAAAAGAATTAGGAGCAGGAGCAGACCATACAATATGATCATGGCTGATCGGATCTTGACCTCAACTCCATTTGCCTGTCTTTTCCCCTTAACTCTTGACTTCCCTGTGGTTCAGAAATTTTTCAAGCCTTGAATATATTCAATGATGCAGCCTCTACAGCTCTCAGGGGTAGAGAATTCCAAAGAAGCACAACCCTCTGAGAGAAAAATTTCCTCTCATCTCCATCTTAACATGTGAGACCCCTATTTCTACCCTGTCAAGTTCCCCTCAAATCTTATGGGCAGAATTTTGCCTTTGGTGAGCAAGGGGCGGGGCCCGCTTGCCGACGCTTACAATGACACGGGACGACATCAGGCGGAACCCCCGATGTCATCCCGGTCCATGTAAATTTTCAGGAAGACGGGCCCTCAGCAAAATCAGCTGTGCGCCCGCCGGCCTGTCAATGGCCAATTGAGGCCATTGACAGATCAATTAAAGTACTTAGTGTATCTGCCCGTCCAGGCTTGGCCTAAATAGCCAAGTGGTTATGGTACTGGGTTTGTAACCCCAAGATCAAGAGTTCAAATCTCACAATGGCAAACTATGAAACAATGTAACTTCATCTGAAACAGATGGAAACAGGTTTACTCAAAAGAGTATCAAGAGTTCAAATCTCACAATTGCAAACTATGTAACTTCATCTGAAACAGATGAAAACGGGTATGTACTCGAAAGAGTTACAATCTACCATCGCTTGGCCTAAATAGCCAAGTGGTTATGGTACTGGGTTTGTAACCCTAAGATCAAGAGTTCAAATCTCACAATGGTAAAATCATCAAGAGTTCAAATCTCACAATGGCAAACTATGAAACAATGTAACTTCATCTGAAACAGATGGAAACGGGTTTGTACTCGAAAGAGTTACCTGCCCATCCAACCTTAAGGTTGGTGGGCTGGCCAGGAGCCCCGGCGGGGAATTGAGAAAACATGAAACGTCAACCACCGGCGGGATGAGGTTTCATGCAGGGTTTTAACATTTTTAATAAAGTTATTATGTTAATTATGAACATGTCCCATCCCATGTGAGGGGGACATGTTAGGGAATTTATTTTTTTCTATTCTTAATATTTTTAAAAGTGTAAGCGATCTTCCTGAGGCATCACTTAGCCTCAGGGAGATGCGCGCTCTTTCATGCACATGCACGAAAAAGCGCACTCTCGCTTTTGGGGAATTCCCCCCCACCCCGCCCCCCCGCCCACACAGGAAGCACATAGTATGCTGGGCAGGCCTTAATTGGCCCGCCCACGTAAGATAGCGACGGGGCCCGCCTCTCTGGCGGGGATCGTTTTCCCGCCCGCCGGAGATTGGGTCAGGCCAACCCGCCCGACAGGTAGAAAATTCTGCCCTATATGTTTCAATAAGATCACCTCTCATTCTTCTAAACTCCAATAAATATAGCCCCAACCTGCACAACCTTTCCCCAAAAGACAACTCCTTCACCCCAGGAATCAATTTCTCTGAACTGCCATCAGTCCAAGTATGGTATAACCCTCCTTAAAAATGGAGACCAAAATAGTACATGGTACTCTATATAGCATAGTTGTCGTTAATTAACAAGAAACAGATTCAGGAAAAAATGGGTCATTTTCAATCACTTACATTACACTCAGTCCCTTCATTCAAGTCATTAATATAGATTGTAAATAGTTGAGGTCACAGCACCTAGACCTGTGGCGTCTCACTAGTTACATTTTACCAACCTGAAAATTACCCATTTTCCCCAATTCTCTTTCTTGTTAGTTAGCCAATCATCTATCGATGCTAATATATGCCCCAAACACCATGAGCTCTTATCCTATGCATTAACCTTTTATGTGGAACTTTACTGAATGACTCTCGGAACTCCAAATACACTTGAAAATGACGCATCCCAACATCACTGCGTGTCATTTGGATCTTCAGTTCGGTGGGTGAGCAGCGGAGTCGGCTGTGCGCCCGCTGAACTGTCAAAGGCTATTAAGGCCGTTTAAATTCCAGTTAAGATAATTAACTGAGCTGCCCGTCCAATCTTAAGGTTGGCGGGCAGGCAAAGAGCCCAGGCAGCCTTCGCATTTATCATGAAACCTGATCTACTGGCGGGATGAGGTTTCATGAAGGGTTTATAAATTAAATACATTTTTAAATTAAAATTCACTGACATGTCCCAGCTTGTGTGACACTGTCACATGAGGGGACATGTCTTAAAATTTTTTTCTCTTAAAATTTAAAAAAATCAAACTAATCTCCCTAAGGCATCTCTGTGCCTCAGGGAGATTTCTGTGCTCTTTCTTGTGCATACATGAAAGAGCGCAGGCCCCGGCTCAGCCTACTCCCCGCGCCCGCACAGGGAGCGCTCCGTGCTTCCGGGTGTGCGTCACGCTGGGCGGACCTTAATTGGCCCGCCCGCGCAAAATGGCGGCACCCAATCCCCCATACGGGGAGAAAATTCTTCCCTATATCTACTGTAAATCCACTTTAATCACCCTGCTCATTATATCCGCAAAGAATAGTAATAAATTTGTCCCTTTCATAAAACCATGTTGACTCAGATTGATTATATGTCCTGCTACTACTTCCTTAGTAATGGATTCTATCATTTTCCCAAAGGCAGATGTTAGACCAACTGGCCTACAGTTTCCTGCTTTCGATCGCCTTCCTTTCTTGAATAGGGGCTTTACATTTGCAGTTTTCAAATCTTCTGGGACCTTTCCAGAATCTAAGAAATTTTGGCCAAGTGCTGCCTCAGATCGGCTCTACTGTATAAAATATTAAAAATAGGAAAAAAATTCCCTGACATGTCCCCTCCTGTGACAGTGTCACATGAGTTGGGACATGTCCATAACTTCTGAAAATACTTTTAATTAAATTTTTTAAAACCTACATGAAACCTCATCCCACCCATAGATGAGGTTTCATGCTTTTTCTGAAGCCCGCCAGGGCTCCTGGCCTGCCCACCAACCATTAATTACTTAAATGACTCTGTCAATTGCCTCAATTGGCCATTGACAGGTCGGCAGGCGCGCAGCTGATTTTGCTGAGTCACCACCTTCCTGAAAATTTAAATGAGGCACAGTGACATCGGGAGTTCTGCCCGACATCACCGCGCTTGCGGGAAAATTCTAGCCTATGAGTTTGCCTCGTACTTTTTCCTCTAATGATAATGATCGTTTTAGGTTCCTCCTACCTTTTTGCCCCCTGGATTTTCTGCTATTATTGGGATGCTTTTAATGTCTTCTACTGTGAAGGCAGATATAAAATATTCGTTCAAACTCTCTGCCATTTCCTTTGTTCCCATTATTAATTTCTCATCCTCTTAAGGGACCAGTGTTTCCCACTTTTTTTATAATTGTAGAAGCTTTTACTGTCACCCATTTATTTCTTGCCCATCTACTCATAATCTATTTCTGTCTCTCTTCATAAATTTTTTACTAATCCTTTGCAACATTGTATGCCTTTTCTTTCAATTTTTTACTGAGACAAACTTTCCTTAACTTCCTAGGTTAGGCATGAAGCGCTTATCCTTCTCGAAGTCTTTCTTTCTCAATGGAATGTATTTTTATTGAGAGATATTTTTATATCTTTCCGTTAACTGTACAGTTTGTTATACTTGGTGGCAAAGGTCAGGGAGGAGGCATCGCAGAGTTTAACACAAATACTTGGCTTTTAACAAGAAAGCAACTGGATAAATAGTATGAAAAGTTTCACATCATGAAATCATGATTTCTTTTCCATCAAGGTTGAATTTTCTTTCTGAAGTAAATTTTATGAGTTAGCACTCTTATAATGAAGGTTTGTGGACCTAATTGGAAGCCCTACTTGTCGTTTGTTCATTAAAATGGATATCTGAAAAATTATAATAATTTCAAAAATCAATGCCCTCCTGTTATGCAAGAACTGACCAAACACTCTGATGTGCAGCTTGGGGGTTATAGCTATTCTGTAATGTTTTTGTGGACTAGTATCTTGAAGTACACCCACTTCACTGGGCAGGATTTTTAGGTCGGGGGGGGCGGACTTCATGCTGGGTGGGCCTTAATTGGCCCACCCACTTAAAATGGCGGCACGGCCCGATCGGAGGCGCGCCTGCCCGCGCCCGGTCCTGCACTTCCTCCCAACAGGGGAAAATTTTTCCCACTGAGCTCTACATTTGATGATAAACAATCAGGGCTAAATAGATTAAACTTAAATTATTTTCCTAACCAAGGGGCCGATCATTTTTCCAACTAAATAACTTAACATTCACTATACTGACCCACAAGACATCATTCTCCTTCGGTTGCTTATACAGTAAGTAATTATTTATCTAAGTTCTGTGCACAACGTATTGCCATCTCCAGCCCAATCAGATGAATTGAGGAATACATCGAATACTCTGCAAACAATCATTGTTTTTTGACCTCTAGTAGGAGGAGGAGGCAATGGTCTGTCAAAAGCCCGTTTACATAATTTTACTAGCAGTTTTGAAGCCTGCATGTAGGCCATTGCTGACAGTGCTATCTCATATTTTACTCTGTATGAGTATCTGGCAATTTTAAAAGAACTGTGTGTTTATCAGGATTATATGACAAAATGGTTACTGCACTGGATCAGCATTTTATGACCTTCAGTCTTTGCGAAGTAACAAATGGGAGATGGTGGTGCAGTGGTATTGTCACTGCATTTATAATCCAGAGACCCAGACTGGTGTCATGGGTTCACATTCCACCACGGTACCTCATGGAATTTAAATGCAAGTAATGAAACCTGGAACTGAAAGTTTGTCTCAGTAAAGTGACTATGACACTATCATTGATTTTTTTTTCAGGAAAACCCAAACTGGTTCATAAACATCCTTTAGGGGAACAAATCTGCCACCATTAACTGGCCTGGCCTATGCGTGACTCCAGATCCATAGCTATGTGGTTCACTGACCTCTGAAATGGCCTTGCAACACACTCAGTTCAAGGACAGTTGGGGATGGACAATAAATGCTGGCCTTGCCAGCGATGCCCACATCCCATGAAAGAATATATATTTTAAAATGCCTGTGTTGTAACAATGCAGCATCTTCAAAAGACAAGAGTTCCAATTTTGATGTCTGTCTTTGGAGGTAATAATGAGTCCATTGCTCATACCCTCCCCTTGAAAATGAAGCCTTGACCTGATCCCATTGGTCTGCAGGTTTGTAAGGACATTCAACCCGTTTGAATGTTGAGTAAGATGAGCAAATGATATGTTTTGTCAGTGGGAGGCAACTTTCATTTGCTTCACAATAAAGCTTCTTGTTTAATTTGCAAATGAAGCTTCGTGCCATGAATAGAAAAAGCCTGTTCAAGGCCAGCCTGTGAATGGAAAGTGGAGTGTTTTGTATGTAACATTCTATGTGGCTGTGCAACATTCTCCTTATAATGCTCCGTGAGTGGCAAAGCTCAGAAAAATAGATGCAAAGTCAAGTCATTTGCTGTTGTACTTTTTCAATAATTAGTTTTTGCTTTTATGGAGGGAAGGCAGAGTAGGAACATTTGTACTTTCATGAACTGTGCAAGTAGACCACTGTTTAGATAAAGTCAAATAACACTCTTTAGTTTGAGGAATAGCTTGAAGCATTTTAGTACTGTCTTCATATTTTAGCCAGTTCTAATGGTTGTGAATTCCGAATTCCAGAGTCTCTGATAATTGAAAGGCCGCTTTGCATTTGTTCTATGGGTTTTGCAGTTTATACATTGTGACAATAACTTGCTTTTCTTTAACAATTCACACATGCAGGAAGACATCTCAAATTCTTTTATATTAAGGAGGGACAAAAATTGTAAAAGAAGGTTAACGTGGCAGGCTGAAGGCAAGGATGAAGAAGCAGGGTTTTGAGGATATGTTTGATGATGCAAAGGAAGATAGTGAGATGGAGGGACTGAATTATCTTTGAAATGTGGGGCTGGATTTTACAGGGCACCATATTCCACCACTCTGACGCATCCCTCCGCAACTAAGTCAGTCGAGATCCAACCCGCTAAAAATCCGGCTGACCCACAGCTATTTTACAGTCGCTGAGGCATTAATTGGCTCAGGGTGAGACTTCTACCACCATCTGGGGAGAAGTACCTCCTTAAGGAACTGCCAGCCAATCCAATTGTCCGGAAACTCTGTAGCCCCAGCAACACCAGGCTCGAGGAGTGGCCACTGCAGGGACTCCAACCAGACTCGAAGAAGAGGAGGTTATGGAGGCTGGATTTCAGGTAAGCCGGGGGTACTGGCAGGGCCTGGCTGGCAGATCCCAGCAAAGGGACTTGGAGGGACCGGGTTTTGAGGGGCCAGTGTTAAAGCAGAACTTTGCCCTTGGAGGCGGTGTCTCCGATGGGCACAGGGAAACCCCCAAAAGATAGTTCCCCCTCTTGCCTGACACCAGCTCATCCAGTAAATGCTGCTGGGCTCCTGTTTGGCCCAGGCCTTCCAATGCTTTGGGTAAAGTAGTAGTGGGAAGTGGATAAAACACTTAATTAAAAGTCTTAATGGGCCCACGGTCGGGTTGGTGATCCAACGCATCGACCGCCCTCCATAAAATGAGAAACAGGTTGGGAGCAAGCAGGAAAGTGGTGGGCAGGCCATGTGCTGCATTTCACAAGCAAGGGAATTTCAACAAGCAAGGGAATTTCAACAAGCAAGGGACTTTCAACAAAGCAAAGTCCCACAAGCAACAATGAGCGGAATGACCAGTTAATCAGATTTGCTGATGTTGTTAGAGAGGTAACTTTGTCCACTTCAAATACTGCCGTGAGATCTTTTATCTTGAGTGAGCTAGGCAGGGTGGGGTGCCAGGGCTTTGGCTTAGCAGCTCATCCAAGCAACAGCATTTCAGAAAATAGCAACTCCCTCTGCAATTAACTTTGTGTTTAAGTCCTAGGGTGAAATTTAATGCAGGTGACGGAGGTCTTGCCCGCTGGCTGAAGAGCCGGTGAGAGCCTTGCATTGTCTCTTTTTGGGAAGGCTCATGGCAGGCCATTCCTGGAATCAAAGGCCCCGAGGGGTGGAAGACCTGTTTGCAGAGAGCTGTCAGTCAATCAGAGGCCAGCAGCTCTTCATTGCTGGAGGGCAGATGCTGACACGGACTAGTTGGTGCTGAATGGCAGGATTCCATGATGTGACACCTGTTTTGATGCATATGTGATTAATATCCATTAGGACAAGATACTAGGGGGCTGTTAGAACCATCCCTCAGCATGAATCATTACCTTCAATAGGGGAGAGGTAACGAGAGTGATTTGGGGAAGGAGAATGAGTCAGGTAAACATGTGGCGAAGTACCAACATTGACTCTGAAAGATTCTGTACTTCAAGTTCTCTTCATATCGAGAAAAGCTGTAAAAGAGAATTACATTTTCCACAGCAGTTTGGAGTCATGTCAGCAAAGAAGATCATCTTAATGTATCTGCTCCACAGCATGTTGGCAGGGTGAAGATCAGTATAGTGATTTGGGGAATTTGTAAGTGTGCATTGTTTACAGAAATAGACCTGATAGCAAAGATGCTGTTTAAAAAAAAACATTTTTAAGAAAACCTAAAGTTAGAGATAGCACTGAGTTAATATAATTCAAGTGATTACCCTGCAAATTACGTTCACTTTTATAAAGGAATTACCTAGATCTGGTCTGTACGGTTCCAATCCTGGAGAGCTGCAACAGAGCATAAAAGATTGAAGGTAGCAGTAACAGAATTTGTGGAAGAAGCCTCTCTTACTCTTAATCGGTTGAGTTGCTTTGTTTTTTTCTTACTTTGCCAATTCAGAAAAACTAGAAAATTTGATAAGTCCTGAATTCATGATGCCATCTCGCTTCTTCATTATCATAATCAGAATAGATAAGATGATTCAAAAGAAAAACAAGTTCAAGATTTTGGAAAAGTCTTTAGGTTTAGGCAGAAAGGATTGACAATTTAGAAAAGAAGGAAAACCAAAGATTAGTAATATCTGATAACAGTGACTGTTGCTTTGTAGTCCAGAGCAGTTGATGGTGAAAATTGGAGAAGGGGCATTCTTTTGGAGGGAAATTTGCTTAGATGACTCTCAAAATGTAGGGATTTAAAACTGCTTTCATACAGACAGCCACTCATTTAATTCCAAATCTAGTAGATGGCTATCTGTAACCTGCCTTTGTGTACGCTATAAATGCTTTTACCCATGGAAAAGCCCACTTTGATCCTGCTTCTAGGTTAAGCACGGCTAACTTAGTAACGAATGTGGCAAGCTGGATGTTACAGATGTTGGTCTCCCAGAGTCTGAACTAAAAATGAGCATCAGTATGGAAATGACACGTTATGATGTGGCAGATGATGTATGCCAGGCAGATTAAATCCACGAGGGAAACTTGATCATGTGGTCACAACGATTTTGCAATTTGTATTTTATTTTTGAGAGGTGTGGCCTGAATTCAGTAGTAATAGGTCCACCAAGATTCTAGAGATATTTTACAAAACTAACTTGAACATTTATTAACAAAAGAAAATATTTCAAGCACATACATAAGTCTATAAATTATTACTGTAATAACTCCTAAAACCCCCAATTAATCTGGCTTCCAGTTACACACACCCCCCTCCCCCACCCCATTAAGGCAATGGTAAAAAATAGGTTCAAACAGATCCAGGAAAGTCAACACAATACCCTGGTCAGCAAAATTCAAAGTGGCTTTTCCCAGCTTCGGTTTCTGTAGACAGCAGCTTATTGCACAAATACTGGAGGCTTTTCACGCTTCTGGTAGATCTTACAATGCCTTCCCTGACACATAGCCTCTTCTCCTTTATACATGTTTTTTCCCTTTTAATGCAAATTCCATTGTTCCCATATGTATTTGGAACTTTACCTTTCTCATAATATAAATCTTTTCATGGTGCTAAAATTATCAGTAACCTTTGGGAAAAATAAACACACTGCTAGGCCTAGTTTCTCTGACTAGATGTAACATCCTATTATCTCTTTGACACTCAAACTAATCTGATTTATCTAAAAATGCAAATTCTCCTCACTTTACCTTCTAAAACTTTAGCCATGTTTACATATTTAGCTTTTTAAACCTAGCTTCTTTTGATGAATCAAAAGCCTCCAGACCAGTTGTCTCCAATACAATTAAAACACACACACACACACAAGCACGCACACACTATCCAAACCCCACTATTGATCTACTTTCACAATAAATCACAACAATATTATGAGAATTATTATACTTTCATGATAAACTTCTGTTTTGTAAGTCAGGCAGGGGTGCCTTAGAAAATAGCATATGGTAGACTTTGAGGATACAACAGCTTCAGAAATTTCATGGAATCATTGAATGGCTACAGCCCAGAAGGAAGCACTTTGGCCCTGAGTGTTTGTGCTGGCTCACTGCAAGAGCAACTCACCTAAGTACCACTCCCCATCTTTTCCTCATACCCTTGCAAATTTTTTCTGCTCAGATAATTATCCAATTCCCTTTTGAAAGCCACGATTAAATCTGCTGCTACCACCACAGTCTCAGACAGTGCATTCCAGATCCTAATCTCTAGCCATTGCCATAAAGTCAAGTGCCATAAAATCATTGAAAGGAATAACTAATCCAGTGAACATTCTTTTAGGGGAAAATGCATGTAAACCCTGACATCTCTGGCAAAAACCAGGCCCTACTCAGCACTGGTTTAATGTGGGCAGTAGGAGCAGATTGCACCTGTGACACATGAAGACTATATTTTCCTGCACCAGCCCCTTAACAAACAATTATGCAGGATAGAAACAAGCACAAAAGGGATAACGCATGACTTAGCAATTCTGCTTGGGGTACTTAGAGCAAACATTTTAAGAGCACTAGATGTGGAGAGAATTTTGTTTTAAAAAGAGATTCCTACCAAGTTATGAAACACATTTTTTGAAGGAACACCCTCTGCTTCTCTGGCATGTGAGGGATCCTCGAGCCTGTACACCAAAATATAATTTTTCTTTGTAACAACAAAGAGCTCCTTCAATTATAATACAGCTGTCTTTTTAATTCTGAAGTTTGGATATTTTTTGCACTTTACAGCATTGTCTGGCTGACAGGCAAGGAGCTAACAAAGCCTCTGGCAGGGTTGAAGTTGAGCTGAATGCCAGAACTTGTGCGAGAGGAGACTAATTTTGCTAACTCTCCACCACCACATGTTGGTGAAGTTCCAGCCTGCATTTTGTTACTCATTCCAATCATGTGGATTCAGAGCAGAAACATGCTGTGTTAATCCTTTTTAAGAAAGTTTCAGAGGTGAGCACTGTGTACAAATTGTTAGTTGCTCAAAAGTATCTCACTGTTCTACTGGACAAAATGTCACCTATTTCACATTAAACTTTGTATTTTCCATTGTTTGCTTGACAGGTATAATTTCCCCTTGGCCTTGTGATTTTGTAGTAAAAATGCATTTCTACATACTCTTTCAAGTTGTATTCTTACATAAACCTTTACAGCATTTGCCAAAGTTGATTTAAAGGTAGTGACCAGACATTTGTATTACTATAATTTACGTAAAATTCTAAGTGTTACCAGCATTATTAATAGTTATCGGTACAATTTCAATGAACTACTATCAGTCAAGGGTGGAATTAGAAATCCTTCCACCACTGCTTTCTTCTCTGTTCTTCTCCAATTTCTTTCTCACCCACAGTTTCTCTTTCTCCTCTGCTCATGTGTGGCCTCCTTCTTGTATCTCACAGCTTCTGTTGATATAAAGCCACGAGCAAAAACAATTGCAGGGGACCCAACCTTAATAAGGTAAATGCAACAATGTTTACAGGTGTCATGTGGTCAGACAGCACGAGATTAAATGTCATGTGGTTGGATGTCATGTGATAGTGTCACATGGTTGGATGTCACATGATCAAAACTCGCAAGAGTACCTCCAACTAGCTCCACAAGTAATATTATTATTTTTTGAGAGTTTGGTTGGGAGTGTCAACACTTTCGAAACATTAAGACAAACTCGGCTTAGGCGCATGAATTTCTAAGAACACCCAAAAAATTGTGTGAGCACTTTCTAAACATTGCTGCAAAATCACACTGGGCAGAATTTTGCCCTTGGCGTGCGTGAGCAGCGGGGGCGGTTGGGAAGCTGACAGTCGCCCGTGATTGACAGCGCACCACAATTTCACATTGATGGGCCAATTAAGGCCCGCGCAGAGTGATACGTGAGCGGCAGTGCTAAGCGCTGCATGTGCGGGCGAGGGGAGGAGGGCGAGCAGGCCTATCACAAACTTCGCGCATGCGCACGAGAGAGTGCCGAATAATCTCCCCGATGCAGCTCCGTGCCTCAGGGAGATGAAGAGATATTTTAAAAGATAATAAAGAGCAGAAAATGTAATAAAGCATGTTCCCTCATGTGACTCTGTCATTTGAACAGGGACATGTTTTTAATTCAAAAATAAAGTTTTTATTTTATTCGTATTTGCTTTTGGAAACCTCATCCTGCCTGTGGATGAAGCTTCCAAAAAAAATGCAAAGGCTGCTTGGCCTTTTCGCCTGCCCGCCAACCATTAGGTTGAATGGGCAGTGAAAAACTAATTAAGCATGAGGGGACATGCTTTATTACATTTTCTGCTCTTTATTATTTTTTAAAATATCTCTTCATCTCCCTGAGGCACGGAGCTAGGCCTGCTCGCCCTCCTCCCCTCACCCGCACAGGCAGCGCTTAGCACTGCCGCTCACGTATCACTCTGTGCGGGCCTTAATTAGTAACTTAATGGCCTTACTAGGCCATTTAATTATCAGTGGGCGCGCTGCCAGCTCTGGCGTGCGCCTGCTGACCAAACTACTGCGTGATGATGTCGGCACGCTCGACCAACGTCATCCCGCATCATTTCATGCTTGGTCGGGTCAGGCTCATGCCTGCCCGCTGAGCTAAAAATTCTGGCCACTGGATTTATACTAAAACGTGGTTTTGTGTGATAAGGCCTCCGCAGCTCAGGAGCAGATTTCAGAGTTATATTGTCGCTTTTCATTTGCTGGAAAATTGACATTAAAACTACGGCCAATATTCTGTGCTTGGATCAAGTGGAGATTCAACCTTGTTTTTTTGGCCTACAGGAGGAGCTGGATTCTGACTGAGCGAGTGGGACAGAATAGAGCCACCGGCTTTTCCTCTTGTGCAGGCGATGCTTTTTTGTTGCAAATTGCCTGTTGTCAGTCGGACTTAAAAATTATTAGAAACAGGCTAGTTATTTTCAAAATTTGATATTAAACTGTTTTCAGTCAGCAAGAATGTGGCATTATTTCCTGCTTCAGGTCAAGGTAATGCTGCCTGCCAATAGCTAATTGGTTCCTGCTGCGTGCAATCACTTTTCCTGAGCTCCTCTTTTGTGGCATGTTGTTCTGGTAAACAGAGGCTGGATTCAGCCAACATCAGTTTTCTTCCCTCCCCAAACTCAAGAGTTCTGAAATGGCACCTGCACGAAGTGGACTGAGCAAAAGCATTAGATTTTACCTCAGCGATAGTGAAAACTGTGGCTGCAGGTGACTGGCCTTGAACAGCAGATTCCTTCAATCATAAGCTGCTCTACACACACATAGCACTGCTCACTGGGTGAATTTTATTTGGGGGGGGTGAAATGTGGGGAGCATATACCTCGCCTCCCACCCCCGACCCCATAGAAATGTCGGTCTTAAGCCCGCTGACTTTAAAAGGGGCTGTCGCGCAGCGCTAATGTACTGTGAGTGGCCTTAGGTGAGAGGGGGACTTCCACCCCATAGGAAGCAAGGTCCTTGCCCTTGAGAGCTGCCGCTATTCTGATTGGCTGACAGTCGAGTAGTCCAAGCAGTGCCAGAACACAATAGTGGCCGCTGCTGGGACCCCAGAAGGAGATCCATGGTAAGTCTGGCATTTTTGGGGCGGGAGGAGTCATGAACCCTAGCAACAGGGTGAAGTTGCGGGGGGTTGGTTTGGAGGCCGAGGCGGGGTGGCTGGGGAGAGACACGAAGTGGGGGTACAATCCTAATGAGGATTGTCCCTGATGCGCACAGCAAACCCCCCCCCCCATAGGAGGTAGCCCTCCTTCCCACCTTCTAGTCCAAATTGCAAAAAAAAAAGGGTTAGCTCCCTTCATTCCACCCTCCCCTGCCACACACATTATTGCAGCAGAGGTGGACCAGTTAAGGGTCTCAATAGGCCTGAGGGCAGGCAGGCTGATTAACACCTTACCCGTCCACTGTAGTAAAGGGGACACCTCGGGGGTGGGCAGGGAGGTGGTAGGCTAGCTACCCATTTTATTTCATGTACCCCCCCGCTGCTAATACGGTACCAGTACGGGTGGGAGTGGGGCATAAAATTTCTCCCACCTCTCTTGAATTGACTGGTAAAATACCTGCAGTATTATGCAGGGAAAACTTGCAATGGCCCCACAAAAAGCCCAAAGAGGATGAAATGGTGGATGAAACTACAACAGCTGCTGGCACAATACCATGAGCAAAGGTACTCAGCTACATTTATAAAGTGTCACATGATTGGGTACTGATCTCTCACCTTTGGGACCCAGTGTCAAATCCACTTCAGGCTAATAAGATGAAAGACCCCTCTCGATGCTGTCCTGTATTCAGTTCATTTTCTAATGTGCCTGCAGCACAAAAAGCGCTAAATCGGTAGCCTAACACAGAGAGGTCACAGCTTGTCTGCTGTGCCAAGTGAATGTATATTAAGGTTGTTTTTCTGAGGTTTCCTGAGGGACATTTTTAGGCCAAAGCTTTACTTTTCATTCATTGTATAAGATGGCATCCATTTTAGCCATGGATCAGTTAGCAGCAGTCTTGCCTCTGTTTCATAAGATTGTGGGTTTAAGTTCCAAAGGTGTGAGCCCATAATACACTCTGCTTGGAGTGTTACACTGTCAGAGGTGCCGTCTTTCAAATTACAGTTAAACCGAGGCCCTGTCTTCCCTCTCAAGTGGACATAACAGTTCAAAGCAGGGAGGCTCTCCCAAAGTGTTGGCCAACATTTATCCTTCAACCAGACAGCACTTGAGGGAGTGCTGCACTGCCAGAGGTACAAGTTTTTGGAGGAAAAGTTAAGCTGAGGTCCTGTCCTCTCAGGTGGATGGAAAAGATCCAGCCAGGGATGTTCTGCCTTGTGACATGGCAAACATTTATCCCTCAATCAATACCTAAAAAAACAGATCATCTGATCATTATCACATTGATTTTAGTGATACCTTGCTGAAAGCCATTTGGCGGTTGCGCTCTCTGCTACATTACTATTGCACTTCAAAGAGTACTTAATTTGCTGTCAAGCAGTCTAGGATGACCGGAGGTTGTGAAATGTGGTATATAAATGAAAGTCTTTCTTTATTTTACCTGCCCTGGGAATACTTGATTCTGTCATCAGGTACTTGAATAGAAAAGTGCTTCGTTTCCCAATGTAAACATCACTTGCCTTCGGATTCACTTTAGCTACTCTTGAGCACCTTGCTAAAAGATGGATACATAGTAAACTTCACTTAGAAATGAATATTCATTCCAACCCTCAGCCCAGAGAATAATCTGTGAAAATGAGTTTGGAACTCTGTCAAATGTCAACATTTAGGCAGATATTTCCTACAAACGCTTTTAATTGCAATACTGACAATTGTGAAACAATATACTGTTACTCTGTTCTGAGTATGTTTCACGAATTGGACCCTGTATTTTCCAAACCAAATGATCTCTGTGATATTCTCAGCATCCCTTTTTTGCATTTGTTGCTAATTACAGTATTATTATTTTTGAGAGGGTATCACTGATTTCCATTTGTAAGAATATAGGGAAGAATTAAACCTAATAAGCCATTTAGACATTTCTTCAAAAAGACTTCACAACTTTCACTCTCCCCAGTCTACTCCCAAATGTATTTACTTTCCAAAGAGACTTGAACATATCTCCAAAGGTAATTGAGCAAAAATCCATCATATCGATATAACATTAGAATCTAGATTATTTAACACTGACAAGCTGCATTCTGCAATTGTCACACATGTTCTTGGGACCACAGAACCACTGTGTTTCATGGACTATTTTATATCTTTGGCTGATTCTCATTTTTTTTCAATTCAATTCACAATAAGACATTTATCCAACTCAGTTAATTAACAAAGCGTTAATATTTTTTCCTTTATCTTGATCTGTTATTTCACTTAAGCACATATAAGGATATATTTTACCAGGCGTCTTATAATATGAGCCTTACTTGCTGCAAGTGTGGATTTTTCTAAGATAAAAAGATCTTTGAGATACGTACTATCACTAGATATTCAGTTCAAAAGGGACATGCATATCTAAATATTAGTCACAAAAATATGTTTCCTATCTTGTTTTTGTTCCCTACAAGGACAAATGTCTCTGCTTCAAAAAGTATATCTTGCTCGGAGATTTCTCCCGTAACTTGGCTGCCTATCGTAACACAGGTTTCAGCAAAGAGAAGACCACTGGTCTGTCTAGCCCACTAAACACGGCATTTCCTTGGCACATTTCTACTAACCTTGAATCCCATCAGTTGAAAAGAATCAAGCTCGTTCCTCCTTTAAACCCATTAAGGGTTTCTTATTCACCAGGTGTGCCAGCAGTCGGATCCAAATACACCTTACGTCTTCTCTTAAACTGGATTTTTCTCAATTTTTCCTAAAATACCTGCTCTCAGATTGCCTCTGTTTGCCATTGTTGTTAGGGCAGCGTGTAGGGGCAGCCTGTGCTATCTGGAGGTCAGCTGGCTAGATTGGAATAGTGCTGATATGACAATGACTTGAATATTCTGCACATTTGGATGATTATCTTCAAAGGGCATTATGTAATCACCCGGGACTGTTTCTCAGGCGATTAAGTAGGTGGGAGAGAGCCCTTAGTAATTGCAAAATGCTTGGGGAAGGGTGGACCTGATGCACAAAATGGCCTCCCTCATCTCATTTGTACAGTCCTATTTTTTGTGATTTCTGTATTCAGGGTTGCCTACTTAACTTTAGTTTTTTTACTCCTTTTCTGCCTTTCTACTCCTCTGGAGGTTCTACAGGCTTATTTCCCCTTTCCTCAGGGATCCGCTCCCTTCAAGAAAGCTCCTCTGGTTTGTCCCCTCACTGCTCTGTGTCATCCTCCAGACATTACCTTTGTGTGCTCACTCAACACAAATGCCATCTGCTATCCCGAGAGGTTTCACCTGCTGTCCCCTGCTACATTGTTTCCCCATCAATAACCACGAGAACTGGGCAGAACATTCTGCCAGTTATCTTTTCCTTTGTCAATGTTTTGTTTGTTATCTGTAAGGTGACCTAGATGCTGCCAGCTTTCCTGTGCTATTGCTGCGGATGGCAGTTGCAAAATCCTAGAAGCCACCAACGTACTCCATGACTCAAGCAATTTGAATCCCTTTACACGTAAGATAAGTATAAGGTGCAGCTAAGCCAGTTGAGATAGTGTCTCTTTTTGACATTCAGCAATATGGGGCAGAATTTTCCCCCCGACAGTGGGGGGAAGTTCAGGAGTGGGCACGTGCAGGCGCGCCTCCGGCGCTGCCATTTTACGCAGGCAGGCCAATTAAGAATTGGCTAACAATTAGCAATTAAGCTATGCGCTCCCTGTGCGAGCGGGGGGATTCCCTAAGCTGAGAGTGCGCTCTTTCGCACATGCGCGTAAAAGAGTGCACTTGTCTCCATGAGGCTAAGTGCTGCTTCAGGGAGATCGGTGCCAAATTCAAAAATGTTAAAAATAAAAAAGTAACATTTCCCTGACACGCCCCCTCATGTGACACTGTCACATGAGTTTGGACATGTCCATCACTTTTAATTAAATTTGTATTAAATTTTTAAAAACCTACCTGAAACCTCATCTTGCCCGTGGATGAGGTTTCATGATTTTTCTAATTCCCGCAAGGGCTCCCGGCCTGCCCGCCAACTTAAGGTTGGACAGGTAGATCCTTTAACTAGTGCAATTACTTTTTAAATGGCCTCATTTGGCCATTGACAGGTCGGCGGGTGCACAGTTGATTCGGCTGTGCCCCTGCCGACCTGAAAATTGGAATCACGCAGGGTGACGTCAGGAGTTCCGTCCGATGTCATCCCTCGTCATTTTACACGTTGGCGTGAGGGTCCCGCCCCCGCATACCAACCGGGAAATCCTGCCCATGGAATAACTCAGTTGGTGACATATCCCATTTAAGTACATGTAGTGGGGATAATTTTGACTGTGTGATAGTGTAAAACAGGCGATAGTGAATCGGTAGCCTGTTTTACATTTCTCCTGTCAATGAAAGTAAGAGTTAGAAGAGACGTAGAATCTGTTGCCGATTTGCTGTCACTCTTTTTACACTATCATACTATCAAACAAAGTCAGTTACTGCCACTGAGTGCATAATACCTAAATAAACATTGTATATCCTTTAGCTTGTTGTGCAGTGTCATGAACACTGCACTTTAATCGTATTTTAAATATTTACCTTGAAAAAAAAGTCAGAATAACCTATAACTCTGAAAAAGCTCAATTTCTCAGACGGTCTAAATTTCAAAGGTGTACAAGTAAATGAGATATTGCATGCTACAGTCAATCTCTATTTGGCACATGCATATTGACAGGAACGTTATAATAGAAGTAAACCTTTTCACACCAAACAAAAGGCACAAACAAAACAAAAAAGAAAACTGCATGGTGAAAAATGTCCTCAAGTAAATACCAAATTGTTATTCATATAAATTACCAAGCAGTCCTATTACCAAAAAATTTTTAGAATTAGTATAATTTAATTTTGATTAATCACTTATTTACCTAAATTATAAATCTATACCTTTCTTTGGAGACATACCATTTTGTGTCTTCAAAATCACTTCTGATGTAGGCTATGAGGTTGCCTACATATGATACAATTCATTTTTAGAGTTGGTACTCACCATGTTTGAAAAGCATTTCATTGAAACTGGCCTAGATGCTGATGTGATACCATCTAAATTGACAGAAAATACAATTGGCTTGTTACTGCTTTATCATTTATCTGGCTCATATCCATTCAAGACACTGGCTTCTGTGTTAGTGAATGAAACTTTGAGTTGCACACTCCATCGGATTAATTCTAGTCCTGGAAGAAGTCCTGAAATGGTTGCTGTCAGTGCAAGGAAAAGTAACTGAATGGACAACATTCTGTGTAAAACATGTTATTATTTTTAAATTATACAAATAAAGAACTGTTTATGCTGAAAACGCCCATCAGAAATTGTCTGCTGAAATCAATATGCTTCCTTTTATCTCTTTTCACTGTTAACCTACTTTTATAACCTTCATCGTTTGAAATTTACAATTTTTTTGGTTCTTTACGTAAATATTTTACTCAGAGAGGGAAGGACTTCATTGTGCTTTGAGGTCTGCAGATTCTCTTGATTCTGTCAGAGGGGCCTGGATTAAGTGGTATAATTGGACCCTGGCCTCTTGCACAGCATGTTTTGTGGTGTTTATTGCCGACAGGAAGGGCAAATATGTTTTCACTGGATTTAGTAAAATAGTACTTTGCATAATTGGGTAATTATGGGGGTAATTTCCAGCTTCACTGCTTGGGCAGTGAGCAGTAAAATGGAAATTGGGCAGTTCTCTGCCAGATTACCACTTAGGTGGTGAAAAGGAAAATGTCTCCCAACAACTGTGGTTTTCAGGAGAAAGAAAATTGATTATTTAATAAAAAGTAAAAAGAAATGAGGTCAGGTTGTCTTGCTGTGCTTCAGAACCAATGAAATGCTTTTGAATCATGGTGAGTTCTGTAATATAGGGATACATAGTTGCTAATTCACACAGCAATGCCCCACAAAGAGCAATGAGACAAATATAAAGACCGTTTTTTATTCGCTCTAGGTAGAGAAATGCTCTGCTCTTCTTGGATTTTGTGCCATGAGATCTTATACATGCACCTGAGAGAGCAGACCTGGCTTTGGTTTAATGCCTCGTGTGAAAGATGGCACATCTGACAGTGCAGCACTCTTTCAGAACTGCACTGCAGTGCCAGCCTTAGTTATGCACTCAAGTCTCTAGAGTATGGCTTGAACCACAACCATTTGACTCATGGGGCAGAATTTTACATCCTGATTGGGCATAAACTAGCACGTGATGACGTCGGGTGAGTATCCCGATGTCAGCGTGCGATATTTCGCTCGTCTGCCGGAGCCACGCCTGCCATTAATTAACAGGCCACTTAAGGCCAGTAACAGTCCAAATGACGGTGATTCGTCGTTGCCCATGTGATTTCACCCTCGTTGCACAGGCAAAACGGGCAGCCGGCCAGCTGACATTTTCAAAAACCTCATCCAAGGGTGGGATAAAAAGGGTCAGCAGCATTGCCAGTGTGAGTAGTGAGGAATTTGGTAGATAGTTTACTGCTGGTGACATTTGGTGCTTGACAGCTTCACCTCTGTTCAGGGCTTCATTCTTAGCATTTCCAGGCTTCATTTCAGGTCTCCTCAGTGGTCCCCAAGGACCAAGGAGGATTCAGACTGTGTGGACCCTTCGTTGGTGGTACCTCGTCTGAGGAGGCAGAGAGGAGCAGAAGGGAGAGGAGGCCAGGTGTCCCAATGCAGCTACCAGGGGAGACCTGTGGGAGGCGTGGCGCAGGCACAAGGGGTGCAGGGCCAGCAGGAAGTCCAAGACAGAAAGGGCTGCAGAAGATGCCACTATCCTGCTACCAGAGTTTTCAGGCAGCGATGCAGGTATCTCAATGTGTCTGAGGTGCAATGCTGAAGGAGGCTCCACCTCTCAAGAGAGGCCGTGACCCCCATTTGTCAGATGATTGGGCCTGAAATCAGCTCTGACTGTGTGGGTGGACACCCTATGCCAGTGGCCCTGAAGGTCACAGTGGCCCTCAACTTCTATGCCTCCGGCTCTTTCCATGGGTCAGTGGGAGGTCTGTGTGAAGTGTCCCAATCAACTGTCCACAGTTGCATCAAGAAGCTGGTGACAGAAGCTCTGTTCTGGCAGGTAATAACCATTTATTCATTTCTGTATGGACGAGGCCAGCCAGGCTGAGCGAGCCAGAGGCTTTGCAGTGATTGCTGGGTTCCCCTGCATCCAGGGTGCTATCACCTGCACACATGTGACCATCAAGGCGCCAGTGGGTCAGCCGGGTGCCTTCTTCAACAGGAGGGGATTCCACTCCATGAACATGCAGATAGTGTGTGACCACAGGATGCAGATTCTGTAAGTCTGTGCGAAGTACCCTGGCAGCTCCCATGATGCTCATGCCCTGAGACACTCCCAGGTGCCGAGGCTCTTCAGTGCTCCAGCCCGACTGGATGGATTGCTGCTGGGTGACAAGGGCTGTCCGTTGAAGAGTTGGCTCGTGATGCCTCTTCACCACACAAGAACAGTGGCAAAGAAACGTTACAAAATGAGCCATGCATCCACAAGGGCGGTGGGGAACAGGACAATAGATTTTCTTAAGATGTGCTTCCAATGCCTGGACCATTCAGGGGGAGCACCACAATACCCCCCAGAGAGGGTGTCACTGATGGTGGTTGCATCTCTGCTGTCTGCACAATTTGGCACTGGCAAGGGGGGGACGCACTGGAGGAAGAAAATCTTGACACAGCTGCAAAGGCCCCAGATGATGAGTGCAGTGGTGAGTCCGAAGATGAGCATGGTGAGGAGAATGCTGAGGGCATGAAGTCAGACCTCAGTAACCTCAAGGGAGGCAGGAATGCCTTGATCCAATGCTCGTTCAGCTAGGCTACCAAAGATCAGCTTCCACTGCATGCCAGGGCTGCCGCCTCCATCCCAGATGTCTGAAAGGACCCTTTCATTTGAACACAAATGAATTGAACACTGTGCCTGTGCAATAAAGTTCAGAGCCACTTACGTCCAACATTACATACTGGCGTACACTGCACCAATAAAATGAAAAGGTAAAGCATACTCAGGCCATGACGACAAAAACAAAATTGATCTCATTTTGACAATTCCAAACTATTTACATAAACTTCTATTGTCTTTGTTCCTCGACAGTATAGATAAAGTAAACATAAATGAACATAAAATCATCCATGACCTGCCCCTCTTGTGCTCATGGTGCCTTTAACTTACATTTCCAAGTGCTGTGTCTTGTTGCCACCTCCCTCGCTGGCACCGGCATTGGAAGCAGGCTGCTGATTCTCCTTGGCATTCGTCCTCTGGCCAGTAGAGCCTGTGCTGGCCCAACTTGGGAGGGAGCGGCCAGTGCCATGGCTGACCTCGCCCCAGTAATCGGAGCCTCATCAGATGCAATGGTCACTGGCAGAGGGGCGGAGGAGCTGTGGCTGTCATCCAGGGTGCCCTGAGAGGAGCCTGCAGAGACAACATGCAGCTTGTGTGCCAATGTGAGGTCGCTCTGGACCTCCCTGCTCACCACCGATGGACAGTCACCTAGCTAGGATACTGGGTGCCTCATCCATCTCCCACATGGACATTGACCACCTGAGGTAATTGACTGTGTTAGGACTTGCATCCTGGGTGCAACCCCAGGAACCCCTCATCCTGTCCCTGGAGCTGCCTCTCCATGGGAGTTGCCACTCTCAGAATGGAGGAGGCAGTGAGGGTCAACGCAGTGCTTATGCTCCGCATGGACTCCTCCACAACAGAGACAGTGGCACGCATACCCTCATGGATCTCCACCAGATGCTCTTGCACATCCCGCTGGATCTCCAGCATCTGCCACCGAATGGACAACTCCATAGGCTCATCATCTGCCTTCAACTGAGCATCGTCCTGGTCCCCAACAGCCCTCCGACTGTCGGCGCCCTGGGCACTCTCTGCTTCCAACTGCACCTCAAGTGAGCATGAAGTGCTCTCACCACTGTGCACTGAGATACAAGCCACTGAACTAATGCCCACCTAGGTGCTGGTATATGCACTGGTGCCTGGTTCAGAGCGCGGGTGTGATGCAGGTGCCACAGAAGCTCGGTGATCCTCCGGCGTCATGGGTGGCTCTTCGGGGTCCGCAGAGCAGACGGCTGCTGATGAACCTAACAGGGAGAACAAAGATATGTCATTAGTTAAAGTCATCACACTGTCACTGTGCATGCCAGGCACCCTGGTGAGACAATGGAGATCTGCATCACGGTGCCATCAGCTTTCAATGACTAATGGGGACTCCAGGTTTGAGGCTCCCATCAGTGAAAAGACTACATTAGAATGGTTGCACAACCCGAAGGTCTCACCTCTGTGTGCTGCACTCTACGTTCATCTGGCACCCCCACCTCTCCACGCCTGGTTGCAAGTGGAGCGTGCCAGCTCTTGAGCTTCAGGGTGTCTTGCTCAAAGCTGCTGAGCAACAGGAGGTTAGGCTGCCCTCTGCCTGTACAGTGCCATTGCAGACTGACCAACCACAGCTGAGGAATACCTCCCATGACACATCTGAGTCATGGCCCTTGAGCCGCAAGGCACTCAGTCCAAGCTCACCCCCTTCGCCAGCTCCAGCATCATTGACACTTGGCACTCAGATTCTGGCACCCCTGAGGTCCATGGGGGAATGGCCACACCTTCTACACACTGATCCATGCCAACATGGTACTCACACTTCCTGAGCATAACAGGTCATTGAAGCGCTTCTGGCACTGCACCCATGTGCGCCGCACCACGTCATGGCTACCCACCATTGCTGCCACCACATCCCATGCCCTCTTGGTGAGGTGCGATGATCTCCTCCTCCCATCTCTGGGGACAAGGATGTCCCTCCTAGCGGTCGCCTCCTCCAGGAGGACGGCGATGCACTCGTCGGAAAAACGGGGGGGGCCAAGTTCCCACCCGACCTGCCCTCCCACCTGCCGTGTCCAGCTGCACTCAACTCCATTGGGAACGCTGAGCACACGTCCTTCCGTGGCAATAAGTATGTGGAAAAGGTGGCTGGAAAAGCTGATGGAAGAGCAGAATTCCTCACGGAAGTTGAGTCACTTTGATAATTTCAGGATCCTACAAAGTCTGGAGTCCCAATTATGTGAAGCTGCCCTGGCAAAAAGATGGCCAGCGCATGTCTCAGATATAAAGACAGTAGAATTACAGAGCACACTCTCAACTGTACTGTAGCCACTCCACATCCTTGCTCAAGTGAGTCCAGTTCAATGCAGCATGCTTATAAATTTGGTGGCACTGTTGATTCTCAGCATACTTTTCAACCTTTATATGTCACGATGAAACTTGTGTGGGTGCTGAACTAAAAATGCCCCATAACTGCTCTGTAATAAAAATAGTATGTGGAAAAGGGAAAATATATCCAGCACAACATTTTCCTCAGTGCTGCAGGTTACAAGTTAGGCTGTGCAGTCTTTATCCCAGTGGTAATATATGCAACGGTGGACACATTTACTTTGCTACTTTCTATACCACAAAACTTCTTCCTCATTGATTCCTGAGGTCCATTGACTTTCTCTGTGACCTCTATTCGAACAGATTTAATCATTGCTCTGATATAAAGTGTTATACTCCAAAGTGAGCTATTCCTTAATGCAGCACCTTCTGCACATACAAAGTATCCTCAGCAAACGGTGGTGGGGGGTGGGGGGGGTGGGGGGGGTACCCTCACATTTCTGCTTCCTGACTTATTTTTCCATGCAACCGGGTTACTATGCCTGCAGCAGAACTTTCACACCAAACTAAATCTCCTTTCCCCTGACCAAAATACCTGCGTCCATTTTTCCCTCATAGGAAGCTAGCTTCAAATAGTGTGGCATGGCCAATGGTGTGGCATTACCTGTCTAGTGTCACAGACTCACTGTGCCATGACAGAACACAACCTCAGTTTCATTGCCTTCACAAAGTTGGGGTTTACATCTGTATTTCAATGTAACATTCCAATCCTGCTTTGCAAACAACAAAGAAAATTCATCTCTTGCTTTTGAATTCAAACACTCTAAAGCCAGATGAAAGAGTGAATTTAATGAGGCTATCCTATTCCATGCCAACACTCATGCACAGTATTGGAAGGATTAGACCAGGCTATATAAAATATTATGTTTAATTTATAGTCACAAGTATTACTAGTGTTTAACTGTTCAGTGTTTATGTTATGGACACAAGTGAGTTGCAGTTATACCTCAGGATGCCATCAATTTGGAAAGTCTGCAGAAAATGACAAGCTGCACATCACTTCCATCTATGGAACTCCCTTTCCTGTCATAAGCTGGAATTTTGCCTGTTAAATATAAAACATTTAACTCCAGTACTGGCCACGTTTTCTTAAACAACGGTTGCAAGAACATATATTAGCCCTGTGGCTCATTGGTACCTAAGTACTAAGTCTCAACATTTTTGCGAGCTTCCACCAATATCACCAGTTTTTGTGCTTGTTGTTGCCTTGTAATTATAACATCTAATAAAAAAAGAACATTCAGAATCACAGTGAGAGCCAAAATATAGTAAGAAAAACAGCTAACTTAGATCAGCATCTAGAGTTTTCTGCTGCAATTTGTCCTGCCCACTTATCATAACGGCCACCACAATTCTTTGAGCATCAGGGTGAGTCAATAGGCACAGTGAACGTCAACAGCTCGAGCACTGAATTCAGTTCCCAGGTAAGTAGGAAAAACCAAAATAGAGAATGAAGCAGCAGCAAAATAGAAAACTGAAGAACTAGCCAGCAAGGACAAAAGCAGTTCAAAAGAAAAACAAAAATAAAATGAAGGGAGAACATGAAGAGAAAGCAATTAACGATCGAAAATTACAAGTTATGGATGATTTTTACAATATTTATTTTTTTCTGAAGACATTTTGTTCATCTTCAATCAAAATATCTTAATGGCTTGTTTCCATACATTTCACGAAGTTTCTTTCTCCTTCTGTACACAGGAGGAATCAGTAGAGCCAGCATAACATGGAGATCTTTTTGGTATCTTCCAAAAATATTTGCATGATCAGGGCAAACTAATCTTAGAAGAAGTTGTCAAGCTACGGAAAGGAATCCACACTGTATAACCTGATACTCGGGCAGTTTGCCTTCTTTCACACACCATTACATTCGGAGGTTTCAGGTCCCTGTTGACAAACATGGTCAAATGCTGGACACTGCAACATAAGAAGAATGATTAGGGAACAGCAGGGAAAAGATACACATAGCTCATTTGTGACTGAATTAAAATTATATCCTCTCCTGTAATTCATAAATTGGAAGCGTAAAAAGGGGTTTTGTTTGTATTGTTTCATGAGCTCCTCCATTGATGGGACAAATTAATGCTGTATGACAGAAAGGAAGAACTTTCGTTTATATTGTGGCTTTCACAACCTCAGGATGTCACTGAACACTTTGCAGCCAATGAATTATTTTTGAAGTGCAGTCAGTGCTGTAAGGAATGGTGACATTGTTATATTTATTGGAATTGGAAGCCCATTGCCCTTTGTAGCGTTCTTATATTTTCTAATCATGGTATGGACCCAATAACTTGCTGATTGCCTCAAACCCTGTACTGTATAGCTCACATATATTTAATGCCACCTAAGGTTCATTAAGGTATCCACACTCGGCACCACATATGTTGTTTCTAATTTACATAAGTTATGTATTATGGGTAGCAAAATGGGAGAGCAAGAGAATCAATAGATATAATGGCTTTAGCTTCAGAGTTTTGTAAGCAAATTGATCATTGTCACAATTACAATTCGGGATATTGGAATTCCAGTGGTGATTGCTTTCTTATTATCTGATTTGTAAGAGGATGAGGAAGAGAATAAAGGGGAACGGATGCGAGGTAGGCTTTATTGTACCCAGTGTAGAAGCAGACATGACTTCCTAGGACCACCTGTGAAGTAAATCTACCAAACCTGCAGAATACCCATCCAATTTGTTATTCTACATTATTCATACTTGACTAATTGCCATGTCTACATAACAGGGTTGATTCACTGCTCCCCGGGGAACAGCATACATCAGGGAGTGCATTGCTGGAAGTCATGGGCTTGTATCATATGATTATGTTATGATTAATATGACTTGGAAACACAGACCTGCCCTACCATAACATAATGCCCTGGAAATTCAAGAATAATCATGCTCTACATCACATTCTTATCATCGTAACCTGTATGTTTAATTTTTTTACCGTTGGAGGAGACAGTGATGTAGTGGTAATGTCACTGGACTAGTAATCCAGAGACCTAGGCTAATGGCCTGGGGAGCATGGGTTCAAATCCCATGATGGCTGATGGTGGAATTTAAATTCAATTAATAAAATCTGGAATTGAAAGCTATCCTCAGTAATGGTGACCATGAAACTATCAATCATTGCCATAAAAACCCATGTGGTTCACTAATTCCCTTTATGGAAGGAAATCTGCCATCCTTACCTGGTCTGAACTATACGTCACTTCAGAACCTTAATAATGTGGTTGATACTCACCTGCCCTCTGAAATGGCCTAGCATTGCATCCAGTTCAAGGGCAATTAGAGATGGGCAACAAATTCTAGCCTTGCCAATGATGCCAACATCCTATGAAAGAATAAAGAAAAGACAACTAGTCCATTTCTTACCATCTATGTCATGTGTCATTGACTTTTACCTCACTCTTGATGATTGAAACAGCCATCTTGAAAATCCTGTTAATAAGAATTAAAATTGGGAATTGAACACATGTATAAATTCAACATTTATATTTGCTTTAGTAATTAATCAGCTTAAATTTCTAGTTCGTTGACTTTTTTTGCACTTGAGTGTTAGTGCTGAGAATGGTAAAATGAATGTTCTTCCTGCTGTGGGGTTCATCATGTAAACAATCATTACATTAAGGTATAGTTTCATAATGTGTATGGTTCAAGAAAAATGCTTTAACTGGACTGTCACTGATTTATAGCAATAATCTGTAAAATAAATTTAATTTTGCACACAGAGTACAACGCACCCTCCTGTGTTTGAAGCATTAATTAAGTCCTTTCTTGGGCCTGAGAAGGAAATTAGATCCAGTGCCTGCAGATGAATAAATCAGTACTAATCAGAATGAGCTGAATGAGAAAAATTGTATTCAAAGGCCTGGACTCCATGTGAGTGGTAAAAGGTCTGTGTTAATAATTAAAGAATAATGAAGAGACAACACTCTAATAGAGACTGAAAAGAACAAACTGAAGAACTGCCTGAAAGCAAATATGGAAAACATTTAAAACATCCAAATAAAGTTGTGAAGATGTTGGCCTGGAAAGAAAACTGTGATTTAAAAACAGGTTACTCCTTTTATGATGACAGCTTATTGGATTGAGTGGCACTCAGTAACCAGTATCACATGGCAATGGTTCTGAAATGGAGCACAACAGAAGTAATGAAGCAAACAGATATGGAATAATTTTAACAAATTCCCCACCTGGTGCAGAGATTTACATGCCAAGAGCACATGTTGGGAGTTTTGAAAGTGAAGGTTAACAGGCCCTGCATGATTTTGCGCCCAATCCTTTTAATGATTGGAATATCCTGCAGAGCCACCTGACCTCTGTGGCAAAATTCCCAATTGCTCTGAAGTTCATGATTAGAGCACATTTGTAAAGTTACCCTATAGTTTTCAGTTTGCTAGATCAGTTATTAATGCAAATTGACTGGTCAGCTGTTTATATTGCATGTTCAGGAGAAGGGAAGAAAAACAACAGTGTGTGGTGTATGGAAGGGAAATTTGACTTCCCTGTTACCAACGTTAGTGAAGGCATTCACAGGTGCTCATGGAATTTTACAGCACAGAGGGATACCATTTTGCCCATTGTGCTTGTGCCAGCTTTTTGAAAGAGCCATCCAATTAGTCCCCCTCACCAGCTTGTTCCCTTTCAAGTATTGAAGAGGACCAGTTGGCACTGGACAACTGGTGCCCAATCTGTGGATAAAAGCAACAGACCTGGAGGCTAGAGGAAGCTGAGAATGGAAATGACTGTTCGTTGTTTGAAAAATGATATATTTATGTGCATGTTGTTAATGGAGAGGATTAGAGAAAATGTAAGAGGGAGGAAATAATCTAGTTGCTAAGTCTAACTTCAATGCTTGAGATTCCAGGGATAGGTGTTGGATATTACTCCTTTCAGATGCATAACCAATGGTGTGCATGTCCTAACTGATAGGCTCAAGGCGGCCCACTTGAGATAGGGCTTTGGGCGTCCTGACTCATTTCTTTAATTTCAGTTAGCCTCCAGCAGCTGTTGTGCCTCCTCGGGTAACTCAACCATATTATCTAGGTGAATGTCAGTTTGTGTGCCTTGCTGGCTGCGGCCTGAAGGTACCTCCCAGAATGGCAAATGGGAGGAGAAGATCACGCTGATATTGTGGAATCAGGGAAGCACTCCTGCTTCTCCTGACTCAAAAGTAACATTTAAAACAAATCTTTCATGGGAGGGTGTGGGCGTCATTAGCTAAGTCAGCAGTTATTGCTCATTGCCTAATTTCCCATGAGAGGGTGGTGGTGAGCTGCCTTCTTGAATCGCTGCAGTCCATGTGATGTACACCCACAGTGGTGTTAGGGAGGGAGTTCCAGAATTCTCACCCAGCGACAGATTTTTTTATTTTTATTCGTTCATGCGATGTGAGCATCACTGGCTAGGCTAGCATTTATTGTCTGTCCCTAACTGCCCTTGCTAAGAGGGCATTGAAGCGTCAGCCACATTGCTGTAGGTCTGGAGTCATGTGTAGGCCAGACCAGGTAAGGACAGCAGATTTCCTTCCCTAAATGCCAATAGTGAACCAGATGGGTTTTTATGACAATCGGCAATAGTTTCATGGTCATCATCAGACTTTTACTTCCAGGTATTTATTGGGTAGAATTTTCCCCCTATTCGGGGGCAAGTTCAGAAGCGGGCGCGGGCAGGCACGCTTCCGATCGGCGACCCAGATTGGGGGCGTGCTGCCATTTTAAGTGGGCAGGCCAATTAAGGCCTGCCCAGCGTGACGTCTGCCAGGAGGCGCTATGTGCTTCATGTGCGGGTGGGGGGTGGGGTTCCCTCAGCCGGGCGTGCGCTCTTTCCTGCATGCGCACAGAAGAGCGCACAGATCTCCCTGAGGTTAAATGCTGCCTCAGGGAGGTCGACTCAATTAAAACTTTTAAGTTAAACGTTTAAAAAAATTCCCTGATATGTCCCCTCATGTGACATTGTCACATGAGTTGGGACATGTCCATCACTTTAACTCAAACCTTTATTAAATATTTGAAACCCTCATGAAACCGCATCCCGCCCATGGATGAGGTTTCATGCTTTTTCCGATGCCCGCCAGGGCTCCCGGCCTGCCCGCCAGCCTTAAGGTTGGATGGCCAGGTCCCTTAATTATGTTAATGACTTTTTCAATGGCCCCAATTGGCCGTTGACAGGTCGGTGGGCACACAGCTGATTCAGCTACACCCCTGCCGACCAGAAAATTGAAATGACGCAGGGTGACGTCGGGAGTTCCGCCCTGTCATTTTACACATTGGCGAGCGGGCCCCTACTGACCATTGATTCAAATTTCATCATGTGCCATGGCGGGATTTGAACCCAGCTCCCCAGAGCATTACCCCAACATCTCTTAATTAGATCATGTGAAATGAACAAAGGGATCTCACTCAATATTTGGAATTACCTACTTGGACACTATGGGCATAATTTTTAGCTAGGCATGTGGGCACACACCCGACATGCTTGTGTGTAAAATGGCGCGCGATGACATCGGGTGAGCATCCTGATGTCATCACGTACTCACGCGATATTTCACTCAGCGGGCCCTCCATCAATTACAAGGCCAGTTAAGACCATTAAAAAGGCAATTAAGCTGTATCTTACATTGCCCGTGCAATTTTGCGCACATCACATGGGCAACACGGGCAGGCTGGCAGCCAACAATTTCAGAAACCTCATCCAAGGGCAGGATAAAAAAGGTCAGCAGCATTGCCAGTGTGAGTAGTTGAGGAGTTTAGGATAGTTTGCTGCTGGTTGCTTATTGGTACTTGGCAGCTTCATCTCTGTTCAGGGTTTCATTCTTAGCATTTCCAGGCTTCATTTCATGACTTGGTGTCTGCAAGGCTCCTGGATGATTCAGACCTTGTGGACCATTCCAGGTATCAGACAGCCTTCTGTTACCCTGGTAATGGAGATTGTGCTCTCTGCTGGTGGCACCTTCTCTGAAGGGGAAGAGAGGGGCAAAAGGCAGAGGAGGTCAGGTGGCCCAATGCAGCCTCTAGGGAGGGACCTGTGGGAGGTGAGGTGCAGGCACAAGGGGTGCAGGGCCAGCAGGAAGTCCAAGACAGAAGGGACCACAGAAGGCGCCACTATCCTGCTGCCAGGGTTTACAGGTGGCGTTGCAGTGACCTCAATACATCTGAGGTACAATGCTGAAGGAGGCTGCACCTCTCAAGGGAGACAGTGACCTCCATTTGTCAGAAGTTCGGGCCTGAGATCACCTCTGACTCTGTGGGTGGACACCCCATGTTAATAGCTCTGAAGGTCACAGTGGCCCTCAACTTCAATGCCTCTGGCTCTTTCCAGGGGTCAGTGGGGAATCTGTGTTGAGTCTCCCAATCAACTGTCCACAGTTGCTTCAAGCTGGTGACAGAGGCTCTGTTCAGGTGAGTACTGACCTTTATTCTTTACCGTACGCATGAGGCCAACCAGGCTGAGCGAGCCAGAGGCTTTGCTGCGATTGCTGGGTTCCCCTGCATCCAGGGTGCAATTGATTGCACACATGGCATTAAGGTGCCAGCGGGTCAGCCGGGTGCCTTTGCCTACAGGAAGGGATTCCACACCATGAACGTGCAGATAGTTTGTGACCACAGGATGCAGATTCTGCAAGTCTGTGCAAGGTACCTTGGCAGCTCCCATGATGTTTGTATCCTGAGGCACTCCCAGGTGCCGAGGCTCTTAAGTGCTCCAGGCCTGACTAGATGGATGGCTGCTGGGTGACAAGGGCTGTTCATTGAAGAGGAGGCTCATGACGCCTCTCCGCCACCCAAGAACAGAGGCCGAGCGGCGGTACAGCAGGAGGCATGCCTCCACAAGGGCTGTGGTAGAGAGGACCATAGTTCTGTTCAATTCGTACCTTCGCCCGGCACCCCCGCCTCTCCACGTGGAGCTGTCCACGTGCTGGCTGTCCAGTTCAAGGGCATCCTGCTCGAACCTGGTGAGCAGCAAGGCCTCCACCTGTAAGTGACCTCTCTGATTGGTTATGGCTTATCTTTCCTGAAAGAACAGAGGAGCGTTGATTAGTCCACTCTCTACCTGCAGCACCATTACAGCCTCACCCTCAAGCTGCAAGGCATTCAGTCCAAGCAGCCAAGGTGCGCCCCCTTGGCCAGCTCCTGTGTCACTGACAGTTGACACTCAGATTCTAGCACCCCTGAAGTCCATGGAGGGACGGGCCATGCCTTAACACTTCTGCACACTGGCCCATGCCAACTTGGTACTTATCCTTCCTGAGTGCAGCTGGTCATTGAACCTCTTCTGACACTGTACCCATGTGCGCCGCACCATGTCATGGCTGTAATCTCCTCTCATGCCCTCTTTGTGAGGTGCGGTGGCCTCCGCCTTCCAACTCTGGGGACAAAGGTGTCCCTCCTGGCAGCCAGCGTCTCCAGGAGGACTGCGAAGCACTCATCCAAAAAGCGGGGGAGCCATGTGCCCACCGACTTGCCCTCCCTCTGCTATGTCCAGCCGCACTCGACTCCATGACTTGAATATTGACAACGTGGAGAAGATGTTCTTCTGTGGCAGCCTTCCAGGGGCTGCCTGTGCCATTATTAAACTGGCCACCGGGTCGCTATTGGATCCACTGGCCAACAGGCACCTGCCCCTGCCTGCCCCTTCCCAACCAGTGAGGAGCCATGTTTCATGCTGGGCACCTTAATTGGCTCACCAGGGTGAAACTGTGGTTGGGGACAAATTGCATGAGGTGGGCCGTTTCCTGGTCATTCCTGGGCCCACCAATGTGCCCACCCGCCGACCTCAAAATTCTGAATTATGTGGTCTCACTTCTCTGGAACATTCCAATATGGATATTGATTGTAGAAAGAACAACTTGACTTCAATGGGATCAAAAATTGGGAAAGGTGTTTAATGGATAGCTGATTCAAAAGCACGAGTTTTACATTATTATCTAAAGCCAGAATTACTCCCTGTTTGTCATAAGGCCAGGCATGGTGCAGAAAACAATTTTCCTACTGCTTCATCATTAAGTGCATTTTGTTGCCTTGCACAACTCTTAAAATTAAGTAATAGCTGTAGTGCAATGACGTTCATGCACACTGATCTACGCCCTGACGGGGTAAAAAAGTTTCCAAGATACTCCAAAGGCTGACTTTCCACTGCCTAGTGCCCAAGTAACTCTTATTCAAGCAATACCTGCAGTTAATTGATATCAATACATATGTCCAGTGGCCCTCTAGTCAGAAGACCTGAGAGATGCGAGTCGAGTGAAGGGCCCAAAATGATTTTCCCCTTGGTGTATCATAACATCTTTGGAGCTGGAGGTCTTGTGGCTGCCATCTTTGGGCAGCTGGCAGAAGGCCCAGGAGCTGCTGCCCATTGCTGTGGTTGGAGGCCATTCAGGCCTGCAGCAATGATTGACTTTCCTCTCACCACTTTGGCCCATGCAAGGTTAATGCAGGGCCTAGGGTCATGACCTGCCCTACAAATGGACAATTTCAGGTCAGCTCAGGCAAAATGCGCTTTGGATATATGAGGCTTGTCCTGTACCAAATCAGATTTGTGGCAGAAGGGATGGGGTACAGGGGGTGTGGAAGATGGCAGTGGATTGGTTGGTGTGACAGAGAAACGTCAACTCTATTTCTTCGCAAAATGACTGAAAATTTCTTTGATCCACCTAATGCTGAATAACTTGGGTAAGATCTTGTATAAATGTTTGTGAGTTCCAAGAAAACAAGTGCAAGGACATTAATCTTCAGCTCATTGCAACAGAATAAGAGTTTCTGAAGTTGCAATGAATGAAACCTGAGTGGACTGTGAGTAAACACATTAGTGTCTGTAGTAACTTTCCATTAGACTTCTTTCAATGGCTGAGAATATCTCCCCTCCCATTATCCAGTCTTCTCCTGCCATGTGGTAATTTAGTATGCCAATTCAGCCTTTTCTTTATACTTCTTTATATTCCCTTCACCTTACTTTTATGCCACCAAATATCTATTGCCAGGCTTTTGGAGCCAGCAGTCACAAGGTATGTGGGTGGAGCCCAGATTAAGTCGCCCCCTTTTCTTTTATTCTATCCACTGAAGTTGCATAAGGCAACCTGACTGAGATTGGGACCCTGCAACGCAGACATTGCAAATGCAACTTCTAGATTCTCATGTTGAATGAAACAACATATGGGAAACCACTGGACACTCAATAACTTAATACTTGGAGCTTGGAGTGGGAACTTGGCAGTAGATCATTATCCCTTTTGCACAATTATCTGGAGGAATACTCAGTCCTTACAGTGGTATAGTGCACTCCCATTACAGTAGGTTGCAAAAACCATATTAATTATTTGCTTTGTAACAAATATGCAGTAATGGAAAAGGTTAAGTTAATTAGAAAAAAATGATTTTGTATTTAAAATAATGGCACTGCTTTGGATTAGTTTAGGAACTGTGCTTGGCTTAACTGATTGAATTATGATAAAACTGAAATGAACACTGCATTAATCCTACAATAGAAGGAGATCAAAGCCTTCATTCTGTTGATGAACACATTCCATTGTGGGTCTGATGGCACAGCCTGCCTACACCAGGAGCTTACAAAGTGGCAGGGAGCCAACACAGTACACACATCCTGCAACAAACTTGTTTTATGTATCAGCATGTTTAGGGATTCCACTCTGCTGTAACAATAGGAATACAGAGACCTCGATCCATGCTTTGATTGTACTGACTAACCAGAATCACATAAGAAACAATATTAAATGCTACAAAGGAGGAGAGGGGCACTGGGATCTCTCTGTATCAATGAATGAAGATGGTCTGCAAGGCATTCCTTAGGTATATTGTTGTGAATTTGTGAAAAGTACTTTATTGTCTATAAAGTGGTTTTGGGACAACCCAAAGGTGTTTCAAAAATATGTCTTCTTTCTCTCTTGCAGTTTATGAACTGCCTTCCAGAATAAATGAAATAGCCTTCCCTTCATCAACCTGGATTACCATAACATCTATTGGGGGCAGAGAAACCGTGGCAACGGAGGGTTAGAATGGTTCAAGGCCTGTGATTCACCTGCTTGTGTATTCACAGTCTCAGTGTAGGGGAGTGCTGAGACCAAGCACTTTCCTCCATAGCGGAGTAACTCACTCTTACATTTCTATTGACTCATCAGTGAGTGGTTCTGGCACAGCTCCTAGTAGTTGGGGTAAAGTACACGACCTGGGAAAACATAAAAAGTGGAAAATGAAGAAATAAATAATTTAGAAAACAAAAAAAAATGTGACTGAAATTTAATCCTTGTTCCTTTCCTGACAGGAGGACATCAATTCTCATATATTTGCAACAATTTTAAAAAATTGATTCATGGGATGTGGGCATTGCAGGCTAGGCCAGTATTTTTTGCCCATCTCTAATTGCCCTTGTTCAGAGGGCATTTAAGAGTCAACTGAATTGCTGTGGGCCTTGAGTCACAGGCCAGACCAGGTAAAGATGGCAGATTTCCTTCCCATAAAGGGCATTAGTGAACCAGATGGGTTTTTATGACAATCAATGGCTTCATGGTCACCATCAGACTTTTAATTCTGGATTTAATTCAAATTTCATTATTTGCCATGGTGGGATTTGAACCTGGATCTCCAGAGCATTACCCTAGGTCACTGGAATGCTAGCCCAGCAACAATCCCACTATGCCACCATCTCCCCTAGCATATCCTATTAATACACACTGGACTTCTGCATTGGGCCCTCATGAAGACTACAGGTCATAGCCTGACTATTCCTGTTTCATGCACCATGTAATGTTCCATTTTTAAAACTACTTTAACCTGTGAATTGAGACATTGGGTGTGATTTTTCAAGCCCTGACTTCTCAAAGCCTGTCCAGCATCAACACGACACAAGTCAGGAGTGTAATGGAATACTCTCCGCTTGCCTGGGTGAGTGCAGCCCCAACAACACTCATGAAGCTTCACACCATCCAGGACAAAGCAGCTGATTTAATCGGCACCCCATCCATCACCTTAAATATTCATTACTCCATCACTGGTCCCTGCAATGTGTACCATCTACGAGTTGCACTGCTAGAAGGACAAGGGCAGCAGATGCATGGGAACATCACCACCTGTAAGATCCCTTCCAATCCATACACCATCTTGATTTGGAAATATATTGCTGTTCATTCACTGTTGCTGGGCCAAAATCCTGGCACTCCCTCCCTAACAGCGCTTACACAACATGGACTGCAGCGCTTTAAGAAGGCGGTTCACCACCACCTCCTCAAGGGCAATTAGGAATCGGCATAAGGGATGGGGATTGTTGTTGGAGCTGCAGTCATCCAAGCAAAAGGAGAATATTCCATTATATTCCTGACTTGTGCCTTTGAGATGATGGACAGGCTTTGGGGAGTCAGGAGGTGAGTTACTCACCACAGAATTCCCAGCCTCTGACCTGCTCTTGTAGCAACAGTATTTACAGTTAAGTATTTATTATTCAGTATTTATAGTTCCAGATCAACGGTGACCCAAGGATTTTGATGGTGAGGGATTCAGCAGTGGTAATGCCGTTGAATGTCAAGGAGAGTAATCATTGAATTGAGCATGCACCATGAAGTTGCTGTGCTGCCTCCATGATATGATATATTTGAGGGTTAATTGTGCATCATGACCCACGTGCCCCCTTTCAAGAGTTGTCTATTTTAGCCCCAATTTCTTGAAAGAAGAAAAACACAGTTCACAGCCACTAAAGTAGATGATGCTGTTTTTTTCCCCCTATGGCTATATAAATATTAGATTGTTTTGCAAGTAAAAACTGTTAAGCACCACATTCCAGTCAGAAAAATGTAGGACCAATTTGCACTGTGGCCTGTCAGTTGAATCTGACAGCTGCAGCTAGTTTCAGCAGGACATGGCCTAACTCCTGGCAATGAGACATTTTCCTTGTCAGCAATAGATAGAAAATTGTCATTGCTGAGCTGACAACGCTTAGGTATGTCCCTTACTGACTGATTTAGAACTGACAGCACATAGAGCTTTTAATAGCTATTTGCTATCAATAATATGGCCCTTTTTTTTTGGCCTGGAAAACACTTAATTGACCTGATGGCACAGTGGCCAGATGCAACTCTCGGTGTGTCACTGACCGATATAAATCAGGGGTTTCCAGGTCTGTGCAGGATCAGCTTAATTTAGCTTGGCACACTAAGATTTGTTGGATAATATCTGGGAAGTGGATATCCGGTATGGATAGGATCATCTTAACAGTAATATCCCCAAGCTCTGATGCCTGGCCAAATGGCACACACATGAAGAATGGGCACATGGGTGAAGTAGCAGAGATACCCATGTGGCTGCACACAAGTGTAACCAAGAGGTACACTGGCCATGGTGGTTATGATACTGGACTGAGAATCCAAAAGCCGGCATCAATTATCCAGAGGAAGTGAATTTAAGCGCCCACCATGGTAGTTGGACGATTTGTATTCATTTTACAAAGAAATCTGGAAATATAAAATTGTTGCCAGTGAAACTGTGAAGCTGTCAAATTGTCTTTATGTAGGCTGACCAACATCTGACTCCACTCCCTCACCAATGTAGTTGACTCTTAACTGCCACCTAAAGTTATCTAGTAAACTATTCTGTCAAACCGCTGTCAAGGACTGAAGCAGTTTCTGAAAAATGCCTCTTTCTCAGAGCAACTAAGCTTAGCAATAAGTGTCACTGTTGCCTTGATCCCCAGTAAGAATTTAAAAATAAACTGACTGTATTCGGAAGAGGAAGGGAGAAAACTAAGGAAAAATTAAAATTCACTTCTCCGAGTTATTACTTGAACTGTATCTTGTGGTATTGAATCTTTGAAAAGAATAAAACACTGTCTTTGGTTACAGACAAGGGACTAGTCAGAGAAGCAGGGACATGGAGCAAGAAAGTAGAGACAGAAACCATAAACACTGTAGTGATAGTTCACGTTGACTAATTTCAACTCCGCCGGAAGTGGAACTGGAAATAACTTGACCCTTGGCTAGCTGGTGAGTGGAATTTTCCACTCCATACTTGAGCCTTCCCCAACCTTGCCAGAGAAAGATAAATGGTGGCACCTGGCCAACCAAAAAGGAGAACTGAGAAAAAAGAAATAAGTTTGAAATTCAGGGTTGCTTAAGATAAATGATGGCATGCAGTCAACAGAGAAAGCAAACTGAGGAAAAGAAATAAGATTGAAATTGGAGACTTCTTACTTAAATTATTCTTCCCATCAGTCATTTGTTGTTACTTTTGATGTCTTTGACATTTGAAAGTATTTTATGATAAGTAAATCTAGAGTATAGTCCACAGGCTCACATAGCGATGTTCTTATATTGAAAAACTCACTGAAATAGAATTAAACTCAGTCATTAAATTGAACTGAAGATAACTTTGTTTACTAAGGCATGTTTACTTCCCAAATAAATACAAGGTTCCCGTGGTGCTACACAATGTACAGTAGGACCAATGAAGTAAAAGGTGGGAGGATCTGAGTCATGTAGTGTTTATTAGCAGAAACTAGGTAGAATGCAAAGTACTGGCAGCTGAAAGAGGTAGACGGGTTAACTTAACTGGTAAGATCCTTTGTCAATCCATAAGCAGTTTTATAAATTAATGATTTCATATTTGGCCATGCACACTAGTTTAATTTTCTTACCCCTGCAGTATCTTCCTCTCTCCCCTACCATGAGCAGAATTTAGTGGGCCAGGAGATTGGTGCAGTAGGAAAACTAGCGAGAAATCTGCCTGTTAGCGGCAGGATATCTCTTTAATAAGCCATTTAAAACCAATTATTCCTGCTCCCACCAGGATTTAATGGTGGTTTCTTGGTGGAGCAGGGACTGCATGAGATTTGCATGGGTCTCCCATGTCTCCAGAAGGCCGCCCAGTAAACCCTGTCGGGTTTGCCAGCGGCCTACTAGCAGGGTCCCTCATTCACCGGCACTCAATGGGTGAGGGAGCGGGGTCTACTGAGAGCCAGTGCATCCAAACCCTGTCTCGCCAGTGAACTCCTCCCCATGACCCCCATCCTGCCCCACTTACCTGCCACTCCCAGTGACGTTGCCAGTAATGGACAGCCGCCAGCCTCTGATTGGCTGGCAGCTCTTGGGGACTGGATTACCAATTTACTGGGAACTTAATCTGACACGAGGCCTGACACTGTCCAGTTAAGTGCCTGCTTACCTTGTAATTGCATCAAATCTCCCAGAGAAAAGTGACACGGGTTCCTGCCAGTTCTTCAACTGGTGTGCGGGATCCCTGTTGCCAAAAATAAATTCTGCCCCATGTCTTCTATCACTTAAATCCCCCTTCAGGTGCCAGAGAATGCAGACTTCAGGGGATGGAGTAATAACTAAGACTTGATTTGCCCTTCCTCCCCTCTGCTACTTTCCTGTCAGAGAACTATCTGACTAAGCAAGTGTCTGAGAGTGCTGGTATCTATGTGGAAAAGCTAGGTTGCACAGTCTAACAGGTGCCATTCCAACACTGTCTTACCATAGTTACATATGTTAATTAATTTATTTTTTTGCAGAGACCTTTAAGCTTTCAAAAGACAGACTAACCCTCACAGACCATGGGTTTGAAATACTTGCTTTCTGCATAATGTCAATGTATAATCAGGGTAAATAACATTTGTTGGCAGCAAAATGGAGTGGAAGCTGTTTCTCCACTTCAGAGTCAAACGCCCCAAATTCCCTTGAACCTTTTGCCCTTTGCACAGTGCAGCCGTCTGGTCCTGAGTGGGCTCATTTGTATGCATAATGCTGAAAGGCCAGCCATGCTGCAGATCTGAGTTTCCTGCTTTTCACACACTGCAGCTCAGAGTAAATTGGAATGGGAATTATGAGTTGCAGTTTACCAGCTGAAACAGGGAGAAGTGAAGAGCTTCTAAGTGTAAACAGTGTGAATCGCTTCAGTAGCAATTTCTGCAGCTGAGAGTGACTCTTAGAAGCAATTCTATTTTTATAGGCATTCTGGCTTGTCACTCACTGCATCTGACAGTATGAGGCCACTGGGAGACTTTCCAATCACACTGAAGGCTTCTCAGTGCAAGTATGGTATTCCTTGTGGTTATTCCATTATTTATCATTACTATTATTCAAATGGGGGAGGAGCATTACAGGATGGCACAACTAATATGCAAATTAACAGCCACCAACAATAATTCGTAAAGCTGAAACAATGGCCAGAGTTTTACTGACATGTTGTGGACATCAGAGAGACCAGAAGGACAGGCTGCTGTGGGGTAAAGGAAAGTCACACTGTGCAACAGGAGGGCTACTTCAGTGTTTAGCCTATGTTATCCCTGTCCTTGGTGTACTTGATGCTAACACTGGGTGACAAAAGGAGAAAAAGAATACATTTTCCCGGTTCTAATATCCCCCATTTTGATGAATGCAAAAAATGAAGAGTAATTTAACAAATAGTTCAGCTGATATTCTTAGACTAGGGTAGATAAATTTCACTCTCCAGGCTAATTCCCTGATTTGAATTACAGATGTAGTCCTGGCTCGTAGCAGTTCAATTATTAATTGCTTGAACACAGATTTTCCAAATCAACAGCAGTGGAAGCCAAAATGTTAATTTCCAAATCATTAGTGGAAGTTCAAGCATAAAATGTTAAGCTTGCCCCTAATACTGTGCAGGCAGAACTTGTTGCATTCATAATACAATTTAGGACCATTCAGGATAAGTTCAAAATAGTAATTTGGATGTTCTAAGAAAATTTGCACATTTACTCTTCAGTTTGGGTTCCACCAGGGCCACTAAGTTCCTGACCTCATTACAGCCTTGTTCAAACATAGATAAAAGAGCTGAACTCCCAAGGTGAGATGAGAGTGACTGCCCTTGACATCAAGGCCACATTTGATTGAGTGTGGCATCAAAGGATCCCTAGCAAAACTGGCGTCAGTGGGAATCGGGGGAAAACTCTCTGCCGGTTGGAGTCATACCTAGCACAAAGGAAGATGGTTGTGGTTGTTGCAGGATAGTCATCTCAGCTCCAGGACATCACTGCAGGAGCTCCTCAGGGTAGTGTCCTCGGTCCAACTATCTTCAGCTGTTTCATCAATGACCTTCCTTCCATCATAAGGTCAGAAGTGGGGATACTCGCTGATGATTGCACAATGTTCAGCACCATTCACGACTCCTCAGATACTGAAGCAGCCTATGTCCAAATGAAGCAAGACCTGGACAATATCCAGGTTTGGCTGACAAGTGGCAAGTAACATTCACACCACACATGTGTCAAGCAATGACCATCTCCAACAAGAGAGAATCCAACCATCACCCCATGATGTTCAGTGGCATTACCATCACTGAATCCCCCCACTATCAACATCCTGGGGATTACCATTGATCAGAAACTGAACTGGACTAGCCATATAAATCATGTGGCCACAAGAGCAGGTCAGAGGCTAGGAATCATGTGACGAGTAACTCACCTCCTGACTCCCTAAAGCCTGTCCACCATCTACAAGGCACAAGTCAGGAGTGTGATGGAATACTCTCCATTTGCCTGGATGAATGCAGCTCCCACAACACTAAAGAAGCTTGACACCACCCAGGACAAAGCAGCCTGCTTGATTGGTGCCACATCCACAAACATTCACTCCCTCCACCACTGACGCACAGTAGCAGCAGTATGTGCCATCTACTAGATGCACTGCAGAAATTCACCAAACCTCCTCGACAGCACCTTCCAAATCCACGACCACTACCATCTAGAAGGACAGCGCAGCAGATAGATGGGAACACCACCACTTGTAAGTTCCCCTCCAAGCCACTCATCATCCTGACGTGGAAATATATCGCTGTTCCTCCACTGTTGCTGGGTCAAAATCCTGGAACTCCCTTCCTAACAGCACTACAGTACCTACACCACATGGGCGGTAGCGGTTCAAGAAGGCAGCTCACCATCACCTTCTCAAGGGCAACTAGGGATGGGCAATAACTGTTGGCCCAGCTAGCGAAGCCCACATCCCGTGAGTGAATAAAAAGAAATAGCTATCAAAGCAGATTTTATACTGACTGCAGTCTGAAACACCACTGTCCCGTGCCTTTGGAAGGATGCCCAGCAAACCCTGTGGGGCACAACATCTGGAGTGGTGGGGTCGTGGGGGACGGGAGGGTTTCCTTCATTGCCAGTCATTCTGTGCCCGATCAAGGGATCTTGAAAAGCAACCCCCCTGCTCTTGCCTCCAATCCCCTCCCCTCCTCAGACAGCCAAACAGCGATCCCCATACCACCCTCAATAACCTATGATCTGGGGTCCCATGATGATCCTGGACCATTAGTGAGTACAATGGCTGGCACCGGCAGCAATGATGAGCTACCGGTCTCTGAATGGCCGGCAGCTCTCAGCAGATAGGGGACCTCCATCGCTGGGAACCTCAATTACAGGGATAGCCTGCTGGTGGCCACTTAAGTGCCTGAAGGGCACTTAATTCCACCAGGCCTTCCCCACAGAACTCTCGGGGTTCTCCGACCGGTGAGAGAGACTGCTGTTGGCCCAACAAATCTGGACCATTGTGCTGTAGAGCACACACAATTCACAAGGTCACTGGAGTAGGATCTCTGTCTCGCCCAACTGCAGTTTCATTCTATCTCTGGCTGGCTGGCTGAAGCAGCTTGCAGTTTGACTTTCTTGCATGGATGAAATTTAAAGGTGTACTCCGCATAGTCTGATAAAGGTGTGCAATCGAGGGTGCTAGGAATGGAGGTTCAGTCATGAAATATTATATTTCTGCGTCTCAAAAACATTGAATAGGTGGCGGACGATCTCAAGAGGAGTCAGACATCTTGTGGTAGGTCCTAGATATGCCTGGAACAAGTGCTTTGACTCCCATGTGTATTGTATGATACTATTTTTAAAAAATCACTCCAAAATCCCTGTTTAGAGAAATATTCCACAGGCATCTCAAAAGAGTGACCCTATGTTTTTTATTAAAACATTTTTCAGGATAACATACACAGGAGTCAAAACGCTTGTTCCAAGACTACCTGGGACCTAATACATTAGACCATACAGCCCATTTGACTCAACCAGTTTGCGACCAGAGTGAAAACAAATAGCTCTAATAATATGTTGACTGTCTCAACCACTAACCCACTAAACACTAATTCCACAGCTTCTCTGTCTGAAGACATTTTCCTGTCTTCTGTTATAAATGCTTTTAATTCAGATTTCCAACATCTACAGTATTTTGCTTTCATTTTACATCCTAGTAAATCTGTGTTATATCGTCTATTGTCTCAATATTTGTGACACCCAATATTATGCACAATATTCTAACTGAGGTCTTATTAAGGTTCATCATTAGCTTTTGGCTTTTATATTCTTTACCTTTTGCGATCCAACCAATTATTACATTAGTTTTTTTGAAGTGGCCTATTTTGGTAACAATGACTGAAAAGCATTTCTTAGTGTTCCCTGAAGCTCAGTGGTTGCACAAGCTTGGGTGGGGAGGAAGCAGCTTTTAGCCAAGGTCAGCAATGGGTAGAAACAGAAAGTAAAAGAAATGAAAAAAAGCAGAGTCCCCTCCTCTAACAGACAGTGGAAAATTACTTCAGGCACTAATCCAGATAGTAATCGCAAAATAATCTGCGAATTTCATGACATTACTGTATCTGGACTGATAGCTCATACAGCAACTAATCTTCCAAGATACACCAGCTTTGAATTTTTGGTGTGTTTTATAGTAATTATATACTTATGTAATTCTCAAAACAAAATTAAATGCACCAAAGCCTGTCCAACTTACAACATAGATTAAGCACTGCTGAAGATTCAATATAAGGTTAATGCTTCTCATTCTCCTCTTTTGAGAAACAAACATAGAAACAGACAATTTGCAGCGCAGGAGTTTTTTTTTAATTTATTCTTTCACAGGGTGTGAGTGTCCCTGGCTTGGCCAACATTTGTTGCCCATCCCTAATTGCCCTTGAGAAGGTGGTAGTGAGCACCTTCTTGAACTGTTGCAGTCCAGTTTACTTGGCCCATCACATCTGTGCCGGCTGAAAAACAGCAAGCCACCCTATTCCAACTTTCCAGCTCTTGGTCCGTTGACCAATAAGTTACGACATTTCAATTACATTGCAAGTATTATTTAATTCGATGTGGGTTTCTGCCTCTACCACCCTTACAGACAGTGAGCTCCAGAACTCCCACAACCGTCCGCACGATAAAGTTTCTCTTCAGCTTCTCTGTAATCCTTCTACCAATCACTTTAAATCTTTTCCCTCTGGTTATTGGCCTTTCTACTAAACTAAATATGTCCTTCCTATCTACACTATCTAAGTCTCTCACAATTTTATACAGCTCAATTAAATCTCCCCTTGCCTCCTCTATTCCAAACAAGAAAAATCCCCAAACTATCAAATCTTTCCTCATAGCTATGATTCTTCATTCCTGGAAATTCCTAGTAAATCTCCATTATGCCCCCACGGTGACCAGAACTGTATTCAGTATTCTAACTGGTGTTGTATACAGCTCCAGCATAACCTCTGTGCACGTATGCTTTATGCCCTAGTTAGTAAAGGAAAGTATTCTGTACGCCACCTTAACCACCTTACCTATCTGTCCTTTTGTCTTCAGGGATCTGTAAGTATGCACTCCAATATCATTCAGTTCTTCAAAGTTTTGCAATACCCTACCATTCATTGTGTATTCCTTTGCCTTGTTTGCCGTCCCCAAATGCATTACCATAAACTTCTCCAGATTGAATCCCATTTGCCACTTCTCAGCATCTACATAAGCTTCCCTTTTTTTGCCAGGACTGGGGTGGACCACATTTGGGAGTTCAACCCTTTGTCTTTGTGGGAACATGTTTGTTCTGAACCCTCTGTGCCTCCTCTTTCAATGCCTCCCACTGCTCCGACTCTTGAAGTAGCTACTTCCAGTCCACTTTTGCCAAATCAGGTCTCAGCTTAGTAAAACTGGCCTTTCCCCAATTTAAAACTTTTACTCGTAGGGCCGCATTTTCACGAAGAAGATTGTTATCAAGAGTCGGATAAATTCCCAACTCCACAGAACCGTCTCCATTAAGGAGGTCCCTATCCACCACCTTCTCCTTCCAGAGAGGCTGTGGTGGGATGAAGTTGGGCCCGTCGCCTCTGGATGCAGACCCAAGGCAGCAACGGAAGCAGGCTGATGATGTGGCCAGCAGGCTGGAAGGCCCGCCTCCATTTACTCGATCATTGGACCAGTTGTAATGGTGAATGTTAGGTCCTCAAACCCTCACCCCACACACCCATCACCCCCCCCCCCCCACCCCCACCCCCCACCCATCCTATATGACCCCTATTCTCTGCTCATGCCCACTCCATGCCACTTTAACCCCCCCACACCCCATGCCCCCTTGCCTCTTCCATTTCCCCAAACCCCTTCCATGTCCCCTCATACACCCTTGTACCCCATGACCCATTGCCCCATATACCCCCTACTCCTGATAACCCCTTGCTCCTTCCATACCTCCTATCTCCCATGCCCCCTTCATGTCACCTCATATCACCTATGCCCCCCCCCCTTGCATCCTCCATACCCACTCTCTCTCAGCATCCACCATGTACAGAATGAATGAGCCAATGGCAAGTTTGGCAAGTCTTTGAAATGATCCCAAAACTGATGAAATAAACAAGATACTTTGGAAAGATCCTTAAAAGTGTCAATCAACCACAGCCATTCATAGTTTCAATGTCAGAAGCTTTCATCCACTTCAGACCTCATAATCTTGTGCAAATGAACACATAGGAAGTTTAAGCACAAAGAAAAATCAAGTTATTACAAGGTAATAGAAATGTCAGTCGAACCAGCTGCATGAACATTGCTAGCTGAGATCAAAGTGCATTAGTCATTCTTGGAGCTCAGACAGGCATTCATAGCAAGGCCATCTGGCAACTATATCAACAAAAGTAGGCTGAACAGATCCCCTCTCAAAGCCCATCTCCATGGCAGTGTGAATCACATGGGCCTTATTTCCAGGTAGAAATGCTGATTAACTATACTTGAGATCCCAAATCTCCTCTATCTTGGAAATAAATGGACAGTTGAAAGCATAACTGTTTACAATCCAACATTCTCAACACCTTGGGACTTTGGAGACTAGTAATCTAACCACTGTAAAGACATGTCCATTGTCTCCAAGGATAAGCACCTTACACCTTCTTTCGAGTAAGCAACCTGGGCCTCCCCTTAATCTTTAACAATTATGTCACTCAGGCCTTTTGTCATGCAGCCTTTAGAACAGGTCACATGATCCCTTTCATTTTACTCTAAATTAAAGATACAGTCCTAAAACATAACAACCTTATAAACCTCCTATTTGTAACATTATTTCTGTACTTACTAGCACGTGGCTGCAGGAATAATCTGGACATTACCACGTTTAAGATCCTTCTTAAATTTTTTTCTAGCTCCCTAAAATCTCCCTGCAAGACCTCACTGACATGGATCATGACCTTTGGCTGTTCACCCTCCTCCCTCAGAATATTCTGTAGCTGTTCATTAGCATCCTTGACCGTGGCATGAGGGAGGCAACATACCATCCTAGAATCGGGTCAATGACCACAGAAACACCCATCCATTCCACCAATCTGTGGGTCAAAGGGTCACGGGACAAGCTATTGGGTTTGTGAGCTCTCCCTCCTTTGCGGCAGCAATGATGACTGCGGAGTAGAGACTCTGTTAGAATATCCCTTTGCTCTGAGGCCTCTTGACATCCACATGGACATTTTTTTCTTGGTGTGGATTGGTGGGCCTATTTGTGCAGTACCCAAGAGATGTCCTGGAGTTTCCGCACAACACAACGTTCGATGAGGCACGCTGCTATTTCTCTAATAGTCTGCTAAGTAAATTTCTTAGTTTAATGCAGTGTGCTAACTTAGAGAGATAAAACGGACAATGGTTCTACTCACCAACCAATCTGCTGTCCTGTGATTTCTCCTTGATTTTTTTTTTGTTTTAGATTCGCCGAATATATACTGCCGCTTTCACTCAGCCCCACACTGTGTCCTGGGCCTTCTCTCCCACTCTATTTATGCTTGGCTTACAGTTATCAATCTTTTAACTAATTACTTGATCTAGCTTAAGTTATAGGTAGATTAAATGTTTGCTTGTAACATGATGCACCACAAGTATTGGAGGCAGAAAGGCAGCACCTCCTTCCCCCACTACACTGAATTCCCATCTGCACAAAACTCTAAATGTTTGCACTTTGCTTGTGAAGTATTCTGTTCTGCAACCGCTCCCTACCGAACACTATGCACCAAATTTTAATTTTGATACCATCCTGCTAGATCAAAACATTCATACTATGTTGTTTTTTGCTGCTTCTAGTTTTGTAAGTGACCTAATGGGACCAGCTTCATGGTCACTTACCCATTAACTCCTGGAGACACTTGCATTAGTTTTTAAGCACTGCTCCTACTGCTGGCAGCGCTGGTGTGGAAACTTAATGACGAAAGCTTGCATTTAGCTAGCAGCTTTTAACAAACATGCTGCAAAGCACTTCACAGAAAGGTATAATCAAGAGGAACTCGGATGCTCTGATAAAAGAAGGGATAAATACAGGGGTGATCCAAAGGGTATTAAAGGTATTAAAAAGGAGACATTAAGACAAGTGATCAAAGGGCTGACTATGGAAAGTGAAAAGAGAGACAAACTAAAGTAATCCCCATAAATAGAACCATAGAAAAGTTATGGCACAGAAAGAGGCCATTCAGACCATTGTGTTTACACCGGCCGGAAAAGAAAAAATAAAAAAACTATCTGCCCATTCTAATCCCACCTTCCAGCATCTAGTCTGTAGCCTTGCAGGTTACAGCACTTCAGATGCAGATCCAGGTACCTTTGAAATGAATCGAGGGCTTCAACCTCCACCAAACCAGGCAGCGAATCGCAAATCTCTGGATGAAGAAGCTTTTCCTCATGTCCCCGCTAATCCTTCTACCAATCACTTTAAATCTGTGCCCCCTGGTAATTGACCTCTCCGTTAGGGGAAACAGGGCATCCCTGTCTACTCTATTTAGGCCCCTCATAATCCTGTACACTCAATCAGGTTGCCCCTCAGCCTCCTAAGTTCCACAAAAAACAACCCGAGCCTATCCAGTCTTTCCTCATAGCTGCAATTTTCAAGCCCTGGCAACATTCTTGTAAATCTCCTCTGCACTCTCTCCAGAGCAATTATGTTCTCCCTATAATGTGGGCCAGAATTTTTCCGTCGGCGAGTTGGGGGTGGGCCCATTCGCCGATGGGAAAATGACGCGGGATGATGTCGGATGGAACCCCTGACATCATCCCGCCCCATTTAAATATCCAGGAAGGTGCCCACCGACCTGTCAATGGTCAGTTGAGGCCATTGACATGATAATCAAGACATTAAAGGACCTGCTCATCCAACCTTAAGATTGGTGGGCAGGTCAGGAGTCCCAGCGGGTTTCTGATAAAACATGAAACCTCATCCAGCAGCGGGTGAGGTTTCATGTCTGTTTTTAAAAAGTTTAATAAAGTTTAAGTCATATTTATTAACATGTCCCATCTCGTGTGACACTGTCACATGAGGGGGACATGTTAATTTTTTTACTATTCTATTTTTAAACTTTGAAGCACTGTCAGTGATCTCCCTGAGACAGCACTTAGTCTCAGGGAGATGTGCGCTCTTTCACGCACATACAGGAAAGAGCGCACTTTGACAGTTGGGGAAATCTCCCCCCCACCCCCGCACAGGAAGCACACCTGTTGGGCGGCCCGCTGGGCATGCCTTAATTGGCCCGCCCATTTAAAATGGCGGCAGGGCCTGCTTCAGCGGCGGCAATCGGCTGCCCGCCTGCTGCCGAGCCGGTGGGGCCCACCCAGTGGGGCCCACCCACCCACCAAGGGCAAAATTCTGCCTGTGGTGACCAGAACTGTACACAAAATTCCAGCTGTGGCTTAACCAGCATTTTATACCGTTCCATCATTACATCCCAGCTTTTGTATTCTATATGTCACCCAATAAAGGAAAACATTCCATGTGCATTCTTTACCACCTTATCCACCTGTTATGTCACCTTCAGGGACCTGTGGACATATACTCCAAGGCCCCTCACTTCCTCTACCCATCCCAATATCCTCCCATTTATTGTGTATTCCTGAGCTTTGTTTGCCCTCCCCAAATGCATTACCTCACACTTCTCTGGATTGAATTCCATTTGCCACTTTTCTGCTTACTCAGCCAAACCATTGATAACCTTCTGGAGACAACAGCCATCCTTTTCACTATCAGCTACATGGCCAATTTTTGTGTCATCTGCATATTTCCCAATCATGCCACCCACCTTTAAGTGCAAATCATTAATATAGACAACAAACAGCAAGGGCACCAACAGTGAGCCCTGGGGAACACCAATGGAAACCACTTTCCAATTGCAAAAACATCCATCAACCATTACCTGTTGTTTCTTGTCGCTGAGCCAATTTTGGATCCAACCTTAAGAAAATAAAAACCTTTTAAAAAAATAAGTTCTCAGCTAGTTGTATTCTTTATTTCTTCTAGTGAATTTTGAAAATATTTTCACATAAAAGTGCAGATAAAGTTGCTAAAATGTGTTAGTCACATTAGCATGCACTATTCAGTAATTGTAAACAAACCATTTATTGTGGGTGAACATTTGCCTTTTTGCAAAAACTTGTTTCTCTGTTATTTTTAGCATCAGATATATGCAGGGCTGGATTACGTTGCAAAGTGTATGTAGGTTACTTTCACCCTCGCTGTTTAAAGCACATTCTGGGAATCTCATGGAAGAAGTAAATCACGAATGTAGCAATCCTTGCAAAAGCAAAGCTGCCAAATATGTTGGCACACATCAACCGCGGGCACGTTCATTGGAAGCAAATGGTCACATATCTAAGGATTTTTTGTATGGTGAGATAGCCAGAGTCAAATGACCAGTAGGATGCCCAAAGCTCCGCTCCAAGTATGTTTGCAAGTGTGACATCAAGTCCCTAGACATCGATCACATCTGGGTGACAATAGCTGACAACAGGAAAATGGCAACGTCACCTGTGGGCCAGCAACATTACCATGACGATCAGCGGTTACAGCAGCAAGCTGGCTACAAGTACTGATACCGCAAACAACAAACCACAAGGCCACCTGACAATCATTTCATATGCGGCACCTGTGGCAGAATCTTAGCGATTGATCTCTTCACCCATCAGCAAAAAGGCACCATATGAAGCTAGCCCATCCCCAATGGAAATAATTTGATGCATGGCCATTATCTTATATAGATGAAAGGATGCTGATGATGTAGGTTACTTGCTGCGGTAATGGTCTATTTCAGCAGTTACATTGTGGCAGTAATGATCTATTCAGGGGTTACTTTGTTATTGTAATGGCTGTTCAGAGTGTTTACATTGCTGCAGTAATGATCTGCTCAGAGGGTTATATTGCAGTAATGATCTGTTCAGAGGGTTATATTGCTGCAGTAATGGTCTGTTCAGAGGGTTACATTGCTGCAGTAATGGTCTGTTCAGAGGGTTACATTGCTGCAGTAATGGTCTGTTCAGAGGGTTACATTGCTGCAGTAATGGTCTGTTCAGAGGATTACATTGCTGCAGTAATGGTCTGTTCAGAGGGTTTACATTGCTGCAGTAATGGTCTATTTAGAGTGTTACGTTGCTGCAGTAATGGTCTGTTTAGAGGGTTTATACTGCTGCAGTAAAGGCCTGTGTGGAGGGTTACATTGCTGCAGTAATGGTCTGTTCAGAGGGTTACATTGCTGCAGTAATGGTCTGTTTAGAGGGTTTATACTGCTGCAGTAAAGCCCTTGTGGAGGGTTACATTGCTGCAGTAATGGTCTGTGTGGAGAGTTACATAGCTGCAGTAATGGTCTGTTCAGAGGGTTACATTGCTGCAGCAATGGTCTGTTCAGAGGGTTACATTGCTGCAGTAATGGTCTGTTTAGAGGGTTTATACTGCTGCAGTAAAGGCCTGTATGGAGGGTTACATTGTTGCAGTAATGGTCTGTTCAGAGGGTTACATTGCTGCAGTAATGGTCTGTTCAGAGGGTTACATTGCTGCAGTATTGGCCTGTTTGGAGAGGTACATTGCTGCAGTAATGATCTGTTCAGAGGGTTTACATTGCTGCAGTAATGGTCTGTTCAGAGGGTTTACATTGCTGCAGCAATGGTCTGTTCAGAGGGTTACATTGCTGCAGTAATGGCCTGTTCAGAGGGTTTATACTGCTGCAGTAATGGTCTGTTCAGAGGGTTACATTGCTGCAGTAATGGCCTGTTTGGAGGGTTACATTGCTGCAGTAATGGTCTGTTCAGAGGGTTTACATTGCTGCAGTAATGGTCTGTTCAGAGGGTTTACATTGCTGCAGTAATGCTCTGTTCAGAGGGTTTACATTGCTGCAGTAATGGTCTGTTCAGAGGGTTACATTGCTACAGTAAAGGCCTGTTCAGAGGGTTACATTGCTGCAGTAAAGGCCTGTTTGGAGGGTTTATATTGCTGCAGTAATGGTCTGTTCAGAGGGTTACATTGCTGCAGTAATGGCCTGTTTGGAGGGTTACATTGCTGCAGTAATGGTCTGTTTAGAGTGTTACGTTGCTGCAGTAATGGCCTGTTTAGAGTGTTACGTTGCTGCAGTAATGGTCTGTTTAGAGTGTTACGTTGCTGCAGTAATGGTCTGTTTAGAGGGTTACATTGCTGCAGTAATGGTCTTTTTAGAGGGTTTATACTGCTGCAGTAAAGCCCTTGTGGAGGGTTACATTGCTGCAGTAATGGTCTGTGTGGAGGGTTACATAGCTGCAGTAATGGTCTGTTCAGAGGGTTACATTGCTGCAGTAATGGTCTGTTTAGAGGGTTTATACTGCTGCAGTAAAGGCCTGTATGGAGGGTTACATTGCTGCAGTAATGGTCTGTTCAGAGAGTTACATTGCTGCAGCAATGGTCTGTTCAGAGGGTTACATTGCTGTAGTAATGGCCTGTTTGGAGGGTTACATTGCTGCAGTAATGGTCTGTTCAGAGGGTTTATACTACTGCAGTAATGGTCTGTTCAGAGGGTTACATTGCTGCAGTAATGGCCTGTTTGGAGAGTTACATTGCTGCAGTAATGGTCTGTTCAGAGGGTTTACATTGCTGCAGTAATGGTCTGTTCAGAGGGTTTACATTGCTGCAGCAATGGTCTGTTCAGAGAGTTACATTGCTGCAGCAATGGTCTGTTCAGAGAGTTACATTGCTGCAGCAATGGTCTGTTCAGAGGGTTACATTGCTGCAGTAATGGTCTGTTCAGAGGGTTTATACTGCTGCAGTAATGGTCTGTTCAGAGGGTTTATAATGCTGCAGTAATGGTCTGTTCAGAGGGTTTATACTGCTGCAGTAATGGTCTGTTCAGAGGGTTACATTGCTGCAGTAATGGCCTGTTTGGAGGGTTACATTGCTGCAGTAATGGTCTGTTCAGAGGGTTTATACTGCTGCAGTAATGGTCTGTTCAGAGGGTTACATTGCTGCAGTAATGGTCTGTTCAGAGGTTACATTGCTGCAGTAATGGTCTGTTCAGAGGGTTTATACTGCTGCAGTAATGGTCTGTTCAGAGGGTTTATAATGCTGCAGTAATGGTCTGTTCAGAGGGTTTATACTGCTGCAGTAATGGTCTGTTCAGAGGGTTACATTGCTGCAGTAATGGCCTGTTTGGAGGGTGACATTGCTGCAGTAATGGTCTGTTCAGAGGGTTTATACTGCTGCAGTAATGGTCTGTTCAGAGGGTTACATTGCCGCAGTAATGGCCTGTTTGGAGGGTGACATTGCTGCAGTAATGGTCTGTTCAGAGGGTTTATACTGCTGCAGTAATGGTCTGTTCAGAGGGTTACATTGCTGCAGTAATGGCCTGTTTGGAGGGTTACATTGCTGCAGTAATGGTCTGTTCAGAGGGTTTATACTGCTGCAGTAATGGTCTGTTCAGAGGGTTACATTGCTGCAGTAATGGCCTGTTTGGAGGGTTACGTTGATGCAGTAATGGCCTGTTTGGAGGGTTACATTGCTGCAGTAATGGTCTGTTCAGAGGGTTTATACTGCTGCAGTAATGGTCTGTTCAGAGGGTTACATTGCTGCAGTAATGGCCTGTTTGGAGAGTTACATTGCTGCAGTAATGGTCTGTTCAGGGGTATGTTACTATGATTTGCTACCTTAAGAATTCACTTTCACGTGTGCTGTTAATTACTGTCATCTGGTTCTTCTTGAGCTTGTTGAAATGAAACTCTTTTTTTCATTTCTACTGCTGTTTTGCAGCCTTGTTTTGTAACATTAATCTGCCTGTTGCTGATGCATCATTTTCATGTTCGTTTCTTTAACCTGTTCTGTTACTTTCACTTTGCTTTTGCTGTTCAGATTTGCTACTCTAAAACTTGTGGCTATAGAATTGACTATTCTGTTAGGTAACTTCCAGCTCCCTCTGGGTTTTCCACTCTAAGTGAGAACCATATCTAAAGGATCTTTGTATTGTTAGACGATAGGAAGTTTCTAATTTACCTAACTAGAAAAAAAGACGTACCAACAGTTCAGTGGAAAATTATTTTTGGTGTGTAAGGTATTTGGGTTCCTGGTCCATATTGATCAGAAATTTAGCTCTGCTGCACTTCCAATATATGCGGAATTTTCTTTCTTGACTGTTCCATTCTCCCTCGAATACTTATCAAGCCTTGCCTTCAATGTGACGATTCTGTCTGTTTTAACCACTCCCAAGTGGTAGTAAGTATCTATTCTCACCACTCTGCCTATATTCGCCTACATTTGACGAACACTCCTCATTCTACATTCATTAGACTACTACCAGTCCCTCCTTGTAGTATATCTTGATCCATATGGATTCTGTTTATTTTGTTAGTCATCTCCTTTCTAGCTACTGCACTATGGTATTTCTGATTAATAGCTTTCTCTTTCATCTTTACACACATTATAGCTAGCAATATTTAACTGCCATCCTTCTGTATATGGCTGTGTAGTGAAGATTATCTGGCTGCCTTTGCCACCATATATCTAAAATTGAATGTTATGTTTTCCAAGAGAGCCCTGAAAAAAATAATGAACTAAAAAAACTGCTAAGATTATGGTTTAGATGAACTGCATTATTAGGTGCAGCAATGGGCCCTGGCCATTCAGTGACTTGTTCTTCTAACAGTATTGAATTTACACAATACTAATTTCACTGATTAGGATAATTGGATTTTAATTACTGTCTAATTACACTCTATAGAGTTTAACAAAATAAATAGCCAGGATAATAGATACCTGGGAGTGGTTGCTAAGCAATCATCTTACTGAGGACTTCAAATCTCGAATTGTGTGAACAAAGTTTCCAATTGAAATCTAAACCCTGCCTGGAATAATTCCACTACAATCTAGAAGGGCAAAGGCAGCAGATAGATGGGAACACCTCCACTTAGAAGTTCCCTTCAAGTCACTCATCCTGACTTGGAAATATATCACTGTTCCTTCGCTGCCACTGGGTTAAAATCGTGGAACTCCCTCCCTAACAGCACTGTGGGTGTACCTACACCATATGGACTGCAGCAGTTCAAGAAGGCAGCTCACCACCACCTTTTCAAGGGCAACCAGGGATGGGTAATAAATGCTGGCCCAGCCAGCGAAGCCCACATCCCGTGAATGAATTTTTAAAAAGTCATATTTTATAATGCACTGGCAGATCTGCTGTGGCAGTACTTTGTGCTGAAGAGGTGATTAGGTTGTGTGGCAGGTCAGAGGCAGGGATGCCAGGTCCACACGGAGGTCAGTATCAAGACAACAGCCGGAATTTTACTGCCCCATCGGGGCTGGGACAGGGCTGTAAAATGCGGTGAGCCATTCTAAACTCCACTGCCTTTGGCGGGAACGTAAAATCCTGCTGCCATAATATTCTGCCCGTGGGCAGGAGGCTGTGACTTATAAAGTGCCATTAGCTCAATGTTGGATGTAAGTTGATTGGCAAAGTAAAAATAATTTCTAAGATGAAAACAAAGCTTAGCCTTGGAGTGGAGCACAAGTGGGTGTATGAGTGGAGGACGGATTGGTGTGAAGCAGAGCTTAAAACTCATCCTCTTTCACCTTTTAAATTAATTTTGATATATAGACCTAACCAATGCTGCTTTTAATTCATACATATTATTTTTATTTTTTTAGTATACAAATTATATTTTAGCATATGGAATCCTCATAACGGCCAGGTAGGAGAACCATTCGAGTGCTAAACTGATGTCTAACATGTTTGTCAAGGATTAAATGTAAATTTAGCACTGTAATAATGCTTCTGTTGACTGGGAAGGGACAGTAAAAACTGATGTTCCTGGACTCTTGACCTTCACCAAACGGTAAGTTTACTTTGAGGTTGCTGCTGGCTGGCACAAGGCAGGAACTGGTGGCACCACCATGATATGAAATAAAGTATAGAAGTAGATACAAACTCATACCGATGCTGTATCAGATCTAACTTTACCAGATGGGTGACCAGATATCAGGCAGCTGACCTATTTTTCAGAAGGCTCTTCCTTCCTCTTTTTATCTGCTTTTTTGGACCTTATTCACCTCTTCTAAAGGGATTGCTTTATGTTCTCCAGATGCTGGCCTCCTCCAGTATATTGCCCGAGCAGCTACCCTTCCAATGGGATGCAGGTTACTCAAGCTTATTCCATGATTTCTTGGGGTCATGTAGTTCAAGATCTGCACCCTTCCTGCTGACCTCTCTTAGTCACCCCGTATATTGACCCAGTAGCTCCGAAAATTAGAATTTCTTAGAAAATAGAATGGTCCAAAAACCCACCTGCTCAAAAATTCCTACCCTTAAATCAAACTGGTCTGGAGGAAGTTCAGTTCAGTTGTGGTTTCAGCCTCTTAATGTGAAGATGAGGCTATCTGCTCTTTTTGGCAATGTGCTATCCTTGTATTGAACCCAAACTAAAGACAAAAATGAGAAGTTATGATTTTTTTGATGCTGCTCTGTTTTTAACAGTGCTGTGCTTGACGAGCTTTGGGACATTTTGTGTGGTCCTGTTTTATCATTAATAATCGGCAAAAAAAAATAGGACAAGTGCAAGACTTCCTGGTTCCTGGCATGAGTTTGGCAGGATCGTCCAATTCTAGCAGTGAGTTACAGGCTCTTTATTCAGGCAGAGAGATGACAACAAGCATCCCAAAGAATACTTCTGGCAAGTGTCTGTCCTGAGCAACAAAAAATTAGTACAACTTCGGGGTAGAGGAGGCTTCGTACATTGAGCCTCAGACAGGAGGGCAAATAATTGCACGGAAGTGGCAAAAGGGTTGAAAGAACTATTGCATCGTCAGATGAAATGAGGTGGACTTAATTCACACATTAATCAAATCAGATCAAGGAGTACTCTTTTTTTAGCTGAGGTTTATAGTTTGGGAAAGAAAGGTGCAAAAGATACAGGAATTGGTCTGACAAACATCACCAAGAAGAAATGGAAAACTTTGTATTCTTGTCCATGCTGATTTGATTTGAAATAATTTATATTTAAAAGTCCTAATCATGATTGTAACTATAGGGGAAAGGATGTGAGAATTCGAGTACAGTAGGTTGAATGTGAATGCAAGCTCTTTTGTAAGAGTTGTCTTGTATTGAGCTAACCCTAGTACTGAGAAAAACCTTCACTGACCAAGGGGGAGTTTGTGTCGGTATCAAAGCGGCATTGTTCGAGGCTCCAGGGGTGATGGCGTGAGGTGCTTAGGAATGGCATTTATCAAGAAAGTGCATTGTCCCCTCCTGCCTCTCTTTCTGTGATTACTCAGGGAGTCCCTGACGACTCAGTGTGGCTTCCTCCGTGTGATACAAGGCCCTAGCCTTCTTAAAAGTCTGCCAGTATGCATTTTGAAAACATTTTTTAAAAAATCACTTCGGCCAGAGTGGGCAAAGAGAGGGACAGACAGAGAGACGGAGAGAGAAAGCTTTTTGAGTGGTGGAGTGCGTGTAAGTAAGTACAATTATTGAGGGAAGCCTATCTCCACATTTATGGCAGCAAGTAGTGTCCCATTGCTTTCATGTGAATTTGACAGGTGGACAATTCAGCAACACTTGTAAGCAACTACACCAAAAAAAATTCATTATGGCGTATTGTCGGAATGGGATTTATATCGAGAGCCAAGTGTTGAATGATTTCGTGCTTTTTACCCGCGGTGGCAGATGCATGTTCTTTTGGTAGACAACCAAAACTTCTTTTCCAACAAATTTCTTTTTCTGCAATGTGCAAAAAGGTAAAGGGTCCACACTAAACTCCATGCTAGGAATGAGGTTTTTTGCGGTAGGTGAAAATACTCAATTTTTTTATCATTTATCCATCAAGCACAGAAATGCTATTTCGTAATGAGGCTAAAGGGCAATTTGATTTGAAAATAGTGTTTTTCTGATAGATTTTAAGCGGGAGAAACTTAAGAAGAGCAAGCTGTATATAAGTGTCAAGTTGCCAGCTTTACTGGAACAAGTAAAAAACAAAATCTTATCAGCAAAAAAATGATTACCTTCAAGCCAGACTGCTTTGTGTAAATATTTGAGTTGATTGTATTTTGTAAGTGATATTATCCTTATCTTGATCTAGGAAATTACTTGAGACTTGAAGGTTCCTGTTTGGTGAAGTTTACTACTGCTAAGTGGCTGTACATGTCAACCAGTCACAGTAAAGGGAGCTGTCTAGTGCATAGTTGAAGTGTCATGCAATATACAGTCAGCACCCATTGCAATGGAAGTTCCACACAAAAGGCTGAAATGTAGGGCAGAATTTGATGTTCTCTGCTGACTGGTTTGCAGGTAGTGTTGGGGTGGTGGGGGAATGTGGGCGTGACCTCTCCACAGTTTTACAGTGGAATGGCAAGGCCGAGGCATACCCCCTTGCCCCAGTTGAGGCCCTTGAGTGGCTAAATAATGATCACTCAAGGGCCATTTCCCTCCCCACCTCACTTTCAGGCTGGCGGAGGACTTCAGGGGTTGGGGGGATGCCCAGAAAGTGACCCTGCTCAGGCCTGGGCTGTGACGGGTGGGTGAAGAGGCAGGTGCCTCCAGTAACAGCCTCCATTCAACTTTGGGCCCCCACCCTCACCACAAGGCCCGGCCCCTGCGGGTGCTCCCTCTCCGAGGCCTCTCCCACCCCTCAATCTCTCCACCAATACCCCTCAGCCTCTTCATCAGCACCTCACCCTCATCTCTGCCCACCCCTTCAGGCTTCACCTCCCTTCCCCACCTTGAGCCCCCACACTTCATTTACCTGATGCTGGACTCCTGGAACTTAGACGCTGCTGGGGGCTGCTTGTAATCCCAATCCTGTCCACTGCGGTTTCTAGCCTTGTTGGGACTAGAGAGCTATCAGCCAATCAGATAGGCTTGCAGTTCTTTAATGCTCTTCTTCCTGAGTGAGGGGCGGAAGTCCCACCTCCAGCCAATTAACGCTCATTGGAGCATTAAATAGCTGCAGGGCCAGGGTATGTGTTCCCCATTGGCTCTTCAGTTGGCAGGATAGGATACCCGCCATCCTAAAACTCCTGCCCATAATTCCAAACACAGTAAATGGTCTTATCAGAAGATCATCACCATGTAAAATATTAGAAACAGATATTCCTCAGAATCACAGAATTTTAATGGCACAGAAGGAGGTCATTTGGCCCATCTTGTCTGCACTGGCTCTCCAAATGACCATTATGACCTAATGCCATTGCCCTGCCTTTTCCCCGTACCCTTGCACTATTCAAATAATCATCTAATGCCCTCTTGAATTTGTCTGCACTCCAGTGTCACATTAAAGAAATAATCAGAGAGCACAATATAGAGTCAGCTACAAACAGACCATCTGTGCAGGACAATTGCATTAGAAGTTAATTGTTCCAGGGAGACCACTATCCTTTGTGCACAGATAACTGTTTATCAACATAGTCAATACCATAGGTAATTCAGTTATTTTTCTCCCATTTGGGGTGATTATTTGTAATATGACTGCTCCTGAGCATGTAGTTAGAACTTTGTACAAAGGCTAAATAAAGATATTCGACTTAAATAAGAAATATTTGTCAGAAATCGTAAAATTTAATTCAATAATTTCAAATGATATGTTGTTACAATAAAATAGCAGCTGTTGTGTTGCACAGGCAAGACAGAGAGCAGGGCATCTTTAACATTGAAAAGCCCTATTACAGCACTACCTAAGGAAGTAACTGTGGACATTGACATTCTAATGAAACATGTACCATGCATGATAGCCGCTTACCTCTTTTCAACATATAAATAATTGAAGACTATCAAATGTACACAGATGCATTCTTCATTTATATTTTGTTATCTACTTTGTAATTTTTAAAAATTTACTCATTCTTAGTAATTGAAATTATTTTCCTTTAAACGCTTATAAAACAGGCTTCTTTTTGATTGTGACATCACATGTTCTGGGCATAAATAAGTAATTAAGGCAAAACAATTTAGAAGCAAAATGAATGTCACCATCCCTCATAAATATGTGGGAAACATATTTACCAGTAATTCATTCAAATTGCCTGTACATTTACAGCATTCTTTCGTAGACTTTCAGATCCTGATTTTACATGCTATTGTAATGTTGTATGGTTTTTTTTCCCACATTAAAAACTTTCCTAAATACATCAGAAGCTGTTAATTTTAAATTCTGCAAGTTATTCTGCACACCATCCATTCTACGTTTCATATTTGAGCTTTCTATGTTTCTCAGTTTCAAATGAGCTTGAGGGCCATAGAATATTACTGAAAAGGGGGACAGGTTGCTGAAGCTTTTTGTCTTGCACTCATCAGGACAAATGCAAGAATGTCAAATTTCAAACCATCACTGCAATTTATATTATATACAACTTATACTACAATGCATTATATAAGGGAGTATAGTAAAAATAAAATTTATACATACACGCAAGCACATAAATTGTAAGAAGTCTTTTGAAAGATGAATTTATTGATTGCTGTGCAATATTTAATCTCAATAATTGCAAGATCATCTATTCTATATCAACCTAATTGTTTATTATCAACCTAATGATCTTTCCAGCTGTAAAGACGAAGTTGCCAAACAATTGTAGTGGGCATCAGTGGAGCTGCGGGGTTTTCAGTGATTTGAGAAGTGTAATATATATTGCTCCTTAGGACAGTTAATTTTGGTTCTTTTGTTATTTGGACGCCAAACCTTGTGGATAAATCCGTATTTTCTAAGTTTCTGTGACCTTCAAGTTTTGTGCACTGTGCCGCTGGGTCAGGCAAATATTTGTTAATAGTAATAGTTTAATGCCAGTTCAATCTTGAAGCTTTTAGATTATTACGATAGCTCAACTGATTCAGAAATCTCTTTCAGAGAAGGAAACTTAGTCTAGCCTAAAATTTATTAATTTTGCTTCCAATTTCCACCCCTCCATCATTTTCACATGGTTCATTTTTGACACTTCCCTTCCCTTCCTTGACCACTCTGTCTCAATTTCTAGTGATAGGCTGTCCACCAATATTCATTACAAGCCTACTGACTCCCACAGCTACCTTGACTACAGCTCCTCACACCCCGCTTCCTGTAAGGACTCCATCCCATTCTCCCAGTTCCTTCGCCTCCATCGCATTTGTTCTGATGATGCCACTTTCAAAAACAGTTTCTCTGACATGTCTTCCTTCTTCCTTAAACCAAGGTTTTCCACCCACGGTGGTTGACAGGGCCCTCAACCATGTCCGGCCCATCTCCCGCGCATCTGCCCTCACACCTTCCTCTCCTTCCCAGAACCATGATAGGGTCCCCCTTGTCCTCACTTATCAGCCCACCAGCCTCTGCATTCAAAGGATCATCCTCCGCCATTTCTACCAACTCCAGCATGATGCCAACACCAAACACATCTTCCCTTCACCACCCCCCCCCCCCCCCGGCGGCATTCCGCAGGGATTGTTCCCTCCGGGACACCCTGGTCCACTCCTCCATCACCCTCTACACCTCAACCCCCTCCCATGGCACCTTCCCATGCAACCGCAGAAGGTGCAACACCTGCTCTTTTACTTGCCCCCTCCTCACCGTCCAAGGGTCCAAACACTCCTTTCAAGTGAGGCAGCATTTCACTCAATTTAGTCTACTGCATTCACTGCTTCCAATGCGGTTTCCTCTACATTGGAGAGATCAAACGCAGACTGGGTGGCTGCTTTGAGGAACACCTTCAGTCTGTCCGCAAGCATGACCCAGACCTCCCTGTCGCTTGCCATTTCAACACACCACCCTTTCTCATGCCCACATGTCCGTCCTTGGCCTGCTGCAATGTTCCAGTGAAGTTCTACGCAAACTGGAGGAACAGCACCTCATCTTCCGACTAGGCACTTTACAGCCTTCTGGACTGAATATTGAGTTCAACAATTTTAGATCATGAACTCTCTCTTCCATCGCCACCCCCTTTCCGATCTCCCCTTTTCCAATAATTTATATATATTTTTCTTTTCCCACCTATTTCCATTATTTTTAAATGTATTTCCATCCATTGTTTTATCTCTACCTTTTAGCCTATTTTGATCCCTTCCCCCCACCCCAACCCTACTAGGGCTATCATCTGTACCTTGCTTGTCCTGCTTTCTACCCTTAATGTCACCATTAGCACATATCTTAGCTAATGTCAGCACTGTCAACACCTCTTTGTCCTTTTGTCTATGACATCTTTTGGCAATCTCCACCTATCACTGGCCCTCTATCCAGCTCTACCTGTCCTACCCCCACTTAAACCAGCTTATATTTCACCTCTTTTCTTTTTTTCCTTAGTTCTGATGAAGAGTCATTAGGACTCGAAACGTTAACTGTGTTCCTCTCCGCAGATGCTGTCAGACCTGCTGTGTTTTTCCAGGTTTTTTTGTTTTAGTCTAGCCTAAATGTCACTTCAGTTTTATACCAATGTGGTTGACTCTTAACTGCCCCCTGAAAGTGGCTAGCGGGCCATTCAGTTGTTAGGTCAATGAGGGTGAGATAGTAAGTGCTGGCCTTGCTAGTAGCACCTAAATCATGAAAATAATTTTTTTTTAAACTGCTTGAGCTGTGTGAATGGAGCAATATTACAGGTGTGTTTCTGATTGTTCAAGTTTCTGTTGCTCCTATGGTGGACTCATTTTGCAAAATTGCATGCACCCAATATATTGATTTTGGTCCATTAAAATCAGTAATAGAAAGACAATCAACACTAAAACCTGAAAGTTAATAATGTTACCATGCAAAACCGTAATGCACTCATTTTGGATTCCTCTCCCATACCTTAATGGAGGTGTTGACATTACAGTCATAGAGCGAGGAAAATATGTTGCCAGAGCTTTATTAAGGGGCATTCAGTTTATGTTTTGAACAATGAATACCTGGGCGTGACGTCAAGGTGCAATCAAATGAGGGAGCTCGGTAACATTGTAATCTTGCAATTTCATGTTTAATAACCATGAGTTGAACCATTTCCTCAAGAAGCTTTCTTATAATCGTTCTCACACATAGAGGCACACAGGGAGAGAATTGAGAACAACCATTCCACCCAGTGCTCAGATCATCTCGGATTGCCTTTGCTTGAGGACAGGGTGGACTTCTTACCTCAATGTATTGGTTGGTGGACCTGCTAGATCAGCAGATTCAGAGTTCCTGTGTTACTAAGCTGTCTATCAGTCACCATAGAGTTTGGGAAATTTGAATCTGCTGATAAAATTACAGACAAGGCAAAGCAGCTTATCAGCCGTTAGGTTCCAGCTAATATGTCGGTTCGTTTTTAATGATACATTACTGCAGAGTTTGTAAAGATTTATTCCATTGTCTTTATGTGTGGTGGATGTCATAGCAACCAACAATAACCAGATCTCTGCATATAGTTCATATATGATGGCATCTGCACTCAAGGATTAAGGACTGTGACGTAATGAGTGACTGACAATCAGACACATTATAAAATAAAAGCTGTTCTAATTTCACATCAAGTCAGTTATTATTACATACTGTCAAACATTGGCATCTTTTAGCAGTCAGTCTCCAAAATAAATTTTATGTCAAAAGGACTCATTGTTTGGAAATACACTTTCCTTTAAAACTATACAAGGCTGCCTATCTCATTTCACAAATCACTATACTTTAGGGTTTGGAGTTGCAGGAGTTTCAGAGAATCAGCCTGCAGTCCCCATCCTCCTTATTTCATGTCTTTGGGTGTAATGAAGTTTTTACTGTCTGGTGCAAAAGTTGCAGTTTCATCATTCCGATCTCAAGGTCACTTTCGTTCAGTGCAAATATTTGCATCAGCCCTGACTGGGTGCACGAAAATCTGGTATTTGCTAATGTTTTGCATCTCTCAGAATCTTGTTAGAGCTTTTGCGTATTTTGTGATAACCTGATGAGATTGTGTTATTGTAGCAGGCTAGGTTTGTAGGTCATCGAATTCCATTGTGCCAAATAGTTCTTACTGAGCAAAAGGAAAACCCTGCAGATGCTGGAAATCCAAAATAAAAACAGAAACTACTGGAAATACTCAGCAGGTCTGGCAGCATCTGCGGAGAGAGAAGCAGGGTTAACAGTTCAGGTCAATTACCTTTTATCAGATCTTTTCTGAAGTTGGGAACATAAAGCAACTGAACTATTGGGCAATGACTTGGTGAAATTTGCAAATCCAATGTTGCACTTGAATAGGAGGGGTGGCAGTCATTTTGTAAGCCCTTATGCAAAGGTTCAATTTGTAATTGCATGGGTTGTACAACCCTAATGATGATAATGGGAAAGATCCATACACACCAGTCATGCAGAGACAAAGTACACTTGGCTGAGAGCTCTGCCAGTATAGATTGACTGCATTGCCTGCTCGGCTGGTGACAGCCTGGACTCGCTTGGGGCTCCATGCAATTACACATGCTGTGCGGCCAAAATGCTGCCCCTTATTGCTAAAGGCAGAGGTTGAAGGAGGGGAACATCAGTGGTTGTTTTTTCTCATGGTTTAAAGAGCTTTGTCAGAAACTTTGGAGTATACCTGCTGCTTGTCTCCTCAATTAGTAAATGCAGAAAAAAAGGTGAGACGCTAGAATAATTTTTGAACTTTTACTCAATTTGATTGCATCAGGGTTGGGCACCATATGAATCAATATTATGCAATATATTTCAAACTGAATTGCTAAACCTCTTTGGCAGATACAATACATACTCTCATTTCTGATGTGCAGTTGGATAACTTTGTATCATTGATGAAAAGTCCCTTTTCTGCTGGTCAGTTTTTTTCAGAAACATAGGACCTGAGGTTTATTACTTATTCCCAGTCTTTTCAAATGCTGCACCACTTTGTTTAGGAGATAAAATCACTGTCTTGATGCATTTGTTCCAAGCTTATGAATAAAGATAACAACCAATTTGCTGAAGCTCTAGTCTTAGCTGCGGTCAGCTTCAATTAATCACAACATTGTATAAGAAGGTTGTTAACCTATTAATAAAATCAATTGATGCAGTTTAAGCGAGTCTCTATGGGTTTTGATTCTGACTGAAAAGGCCAACATATAGCAGAATTTAACCTTAGAGTACTTCACAAGCTTGGTTTAAGAAACTGCCTTTTTGTATTATGTCATAAATAAATGATGATGCCTTTTTCTCAACTCTCATTGCATAGTATTCGGGAATGGGGAATCAGCTTGCCTCCAATTAACGACCCACTAAACTCCTTTAGGAGCTTGTTAAAAGGTCAGGGAAATGGGGGCTGCAATTTTCTAATGGGATTCTGGCAAACCAGAACAGTCTGGTGCACGTTAGTGCACAGCTGTCACTTTCAAAATGAGGAGACATGAAAGTTTGTATATTGGATAAATAGTATTTGTGCATGGAGATTTTTGCTCTGGCATGTGCGCATGACTTTTATTTTGATAGCATAGCCACTTTCTTTCGATTAAATGCTGCCTGCCCTAATCAACAAGTCAGCAGCAGACCCCATCATGGATGCTGCCTGTTTTTGCTGCTGGCACCAGGCAGGCAGCTCCTGCCTCCTGGAGATACTTGACATCACTATTCGAGCACCTAGTTCACCTCCTATTCCTTGACTACAGTTACCTCAAAAAATCATGCTACTTCTTTAATGCACACCAAGGATTGTACCATTTCTCTTTCCCTCTTAACACAAACCGCTACAACAATCTTCTGCTGTGATATAATCCTTCATTAACATTGCCAACTCACTCTGCTTCTTTGTCTCCATATTTATGAAAATGCTATGATCAAAAATATTACGGTTTCCGGTCCTGTCCAAATCTGAGCCATGTCCCCACTATCGATACTTGACCGACAGACAAGACTGACTCCTGGTAGCACATATTTTTAAAATAAGCCCTTATATACTAGACCCAAGTCACAGTTTGTGTCCATTAATAGAATAAAAATTTAAAACAGGGATTCATTGCTGTAGGGCTCCACAGAGCACACATGGCTTGATCCATTACTTTGAGTTATTTAATTTTTCTATTGCATAGTTTTGATAATTATATCTGACCTATATAGCCTTGTTACTTTTTGTACTAAAGGCACTATTAAAAACTCCACCTAGTTTCCTTAAAACAAGAACAAATGAAATGTCAGACTTGACACATGAATTCTGAGGCAACATATGAAAATTTTAAAAAACACCTAAGCTAAATTTAGTCTGTCTGTTTGCTAACACTTCCAAGGTGGCACAATACCTGTGAGGGTACATTTGCCAGTCAACCACTGTTGATGTTGCGGGAGTGACAGGAAACCAGGTTGCAAACTCAATTGTAGAGTATCATAGAAACATTGAAGCTAGGAGGAGTAGACCATTCTACCTTTTGAACCTGCTCCACCTTTTCCACTCTCATATCTGTTAGAACCCTCATAAAAAGTTACACATTGTTCAAAGTGAGCTGTACCAACTATTGCTGGACAACAAATCTGGCCCTGAAAAATGTATTTTATATTTATGGAGGATGTAAATTGTGATAAATTACTAGGATTTTTTAAACTAAATTTTTAAAATAATTTTTTATAAACCTTTTTGATGATATTTCAACTCTTGTCTAATTTAATGGTTCATTTGTTTTAGGAGTATAACTTTTAGTTTGGGGAATGAAACTTTTAAATGTAAGATAAATTTTTTAAAACTGTAAGAGGCTGGTAAACACACCTAAAGTAATTGCAATTCAAAGGATGGCCTGTCATTATTTAATAAGGTCAGAGTTGGAAGTAGGAAAACATTAAACAATAGGTGGCCCCTTTCAGTGTTTTCTGGTGGAGATAACATGTCTACAGTGTCTTCATGAGGGATTTAAATTATTCATAGGGTTTCCTAAAACAAAGGGAAAGCTTGGGAATTGGAAATAATTAGTTTGAATCTCTATCTGGGACATCCCAGGTGTTCCAAGTTGCTATGGGGATAGTTGCAGGGAGATGCCCTTTTGATTTGGCCTTAGCTCTGTGATTTCTCAGAGAAATAGTGGAACTGCTTGGAAACAGGCAGGGAGAGAATGCTGCCAGCAGTTGGTGCTTGGAAGCAGCTGAGACCTCTAGCAAAGGGCTATCAGTAACCAAAGGTGTTTCTGATTTTGAAGTCATTGAGCAAGAGTAGTGAGACCCATGTTTGAGCTGGGATGTCCACAATTATAAGGTGCTTAAGGAGAGATGGAGGGTCGCCAAGCCAGGTGCTGGTGGAGGGACCCCAAGAAATCTCATACCTCGGAGAATAGCAGGAACACTGAAGAGTGAATTTCTGAGAGCTATGGCACACCCTAAAGTATAGGGAATACTTGGGTGGAAATAAAAATAGAACAGGAAATGTCCTATTGCGATGTTCGGACTTAAAGAATAACTAATTACAAAATGTATTGTTAAGTTAGTAGTACTTGCCTCGTTTAACTCGGACAGTCAAAGTTTTTGTTTAAAACCTGAAACCCTGTGACGTAATTATTTTAGTTAATAACTGGGAGTTTGAATTCCTTTTAATAGTTACTGATCTCTTCAAGATCATAACACAACTTCTACCTTAACCCCATATATATATCCCAATCTTTTTTTTGTCCTATGCAAGTTTAAAGGTGATTCATTCTTCCAGCTTTTCATTTTCTGGTTGGCTATCTGTGAAAATTTTTTAGTGTGATTGGCTGCATGTACAGTTTGATGGTATCACTGCAGCTCCATGCTGGGAATCTTCATTGAAGAACATTGCAATCAGCTGCATGGTGAGAAGAGAGAAAGTTCTTGCTATAGAGATCACTAGATCTTTCAACGAGGCTTTCTTTGAGGTTAGTGGCAAGTGTCGTTGCTCCACCACTCACTGCAAAGTCCAGGCCAGTAAACACTTTCAGGTGCCTAGAGAAAGCTTCCACTGAAAACAAGCAAGATATTAAAATGAACCTTAGTGAAATGCAGATAAACTATACTGTTTATTCACAGTGAAGTACTGATGAGAAAGCAATTGAAAGAGGACTAAAATTGCAGCACATTTAGTCTGTACCTGTCCTACCTGTAATTAACCCAGCTACATTTGCAGTAATTGCATTGCATCCACAATCAGTAATGCTTCAGAGTAGACATCATCATATCTCAATTATGTTTTTTTTTACATTGAATGCACAATTCAATAACACTCCACTTTCCTAACCTATCCTCAAGACCCTTGATTCCCTTAATGTCCATTACAATGCGGTGGCTAAAATGTAACAATTTCTGCAGCCAGCAGCACAAAGGATTGTAAATCTATTTTAAATAACACTGCTATATGTATATATTTAAAGTGGATGAGTGATTGCCATGAAAATAATCTCATTTCGGAATTTAAGTGACATTATCTATAGGACTCAATAAGATTTTATTTTTATTGCTTCCTACATTGTTTATGATAGCCATCCAATACTTCAGTTAGATTATAACCATGTAAACAATACAAAGTATCCATTATTGTTAGTATGATATAATAGCAGGTGCAAGGATGGTTATGAAACGCCTACAAATTCAATCTCCCCACCCTGCCACACATGGTCAAAAGTTTAAAAGTGCATGAGGAATTTCAAAATAAATTTCACTGTGTGTGTGGTTGCATGCTCTGGGCTGCATTCCACAGTCAGCTGCTCAATGAACACCACAACTGGCTAAAAGAGCGAAAATACACCTGAAGGAAGGAGTTGATGTGGGTAATCCCTAATGTGCACGGTAAGTTTTCACTTAAAGTTGTGATTGCGTTCCTAAAAATTGTGACTTTAAGTGAAACAACTTTAAACAAATCATATTTTCCCAATAAAACCAATGTAAAAGCTGTAGTTAGGTTCTGTAGGATCTTCCTAATCAGAAAAAAAACATTGAAACATTATACCCTGTAAGTTGAAATATTTTGCATTGCTAAATCCTTGTAAATGCAGTAACTTCTAAAATAAAACAGATTTAAAAATATAAAAGAAATATGGTAACTTACGGTACCTCGTGCTCGCTACCAATCCTGTTTCCCAAATCTTCTGCTCACCACACATCCTGCTCTGACACCCCCCCCCCCCCCTGCTCCCTGTGGGTCCTTCCTCTTGCTGACCCTCTGACTTGTGGTCTTTCCCACTCACTGACCCTCTGATTTGTAGCCTGTCCCGCTCCCTGACTCATCGTCTCACCGATTCCCTCCTGCTTCCTGACATTCCCACTCACTACTTCCCACTCCTAAATCCTCGCTTTGAGCGAGGGCTCCAGAGATGAACAACAAGAGGCAGGAGGAGCAGTTTCAACAGTCATTTTAAAAAACTTATAGATTATAACAGTGCCAACACTCCTGCACCCTTGGGTCCTGCGCATTCACTACCCCAGAGCTCTGGCTTCAGATTGGATCTGGATCGTAAATGGAAATGCAGATTCAGGAGTGGGAAGCAGTGAGTGTGGGAATTGGGGAGTGGGAGAGATCGCAAGTTGAGAGTCAGGGACCGGGAGAGGCCACAAGCCAAAGGATCAGGGACCAGGAGAGGCCACAAAGTAAGAGGGTCAGGAACCGAGAGAGGCCACAAGTCAGGGAGCATGAGAGGCCAGTTCAAAATGGTGTCAGACCAGCGGGAAATGACTTTAAAATGAATCTTGTGGCGCCAAATACAGGCCCCTTTAACTGACTGATGTTAAAGTGAAACAATGTTAAATGATACAATGTTAAACAGGGACTTGGTGTCTGGTGTTGAAATCTGGCAAGTTGCTAGAGAAGAGACTGATTTGAAGCTCAAATATAATTATAGGAAATGACACAAATCTCTTCCAATCTACCTGTGTCTATGGAGGTTTTAATTGCAATACTAAACTGTATTATATTCTCCATTCACATACTGTACTTTAAACATTTAAAAGGCTAATACTGCAAGTTCCAAATCTCACATGCAGCCTCACTAGGCACACATAGAGGGAATGTAGAATTGCCCCTATCGTGTCACATGACCTATCAATGACCCATATTCAACCATGTGACTCTGCAATTGGGATTGGAGCCTCACAAGAAAGCACTTTGTTTCTTAGGAATGAGGACTTAGCTCATATATCAGCTTTCATCAGCATTTTCAGAGCTGGTTGAGTTCTGTGGTCATACCACTTTTAGGATCACCCAAATTTCATCCTATTGATTGAAGTGGAATAAGAAACAGGCGGACTCTACAACGGTTTGGGGATCCGCCCTGCCACCCATGTAGTGAAGGTGCTCCACGATGTTGGTGAGGTAACGGAAGAGTATAAAACCCAATTTTGACATTGTGTAAGTGAATGGGTGTCACGTGAATTAAAATTGGGCACATACTTGGTGAGGGTAGTGAGTGCTGACTGTACCTGAGGTACAGGAAAGAAGAGTGTGCATGGGGACAATGGGTTAGGAGTGTGCGTAGAACAAAGCAGGTAGTGTTTCAGTTATGGCATTGTCCATTTTTAGAGAATTAAAAAGGAATAGATTTTCTTCCAATGTGTTGATATAGATAACATTGTTTCAGCTGAGAAATACATCTTTCTGATGTCTTTCAACAACAACTTGTAATTTGTATTTTTACCTTTCATCATAGGAAAATATCCCAAAGCACTTCAAAGGTGCAATCAGACAAACAAAACTGGATGCTGAAGCAGAGAAAGAGAGAATAGGAACATCTTAGAGGAAGCGGTTATAGAGAGTTAGAGAGATTTAGGGAGGAAGGGTTGTCGACCAAAGGTACTTCTAGAGACAGGGTGTTATGTCTGTCATCTTGGTGTCTACCTGGTATTTTTATACTCGTTGCCCAGCAATGCAAATTTTTGCGGCAAAAGGAACTGGATACTTTGCTGCCCAGCAAACTGTCCAACTTTTCCTCTGAACATGAAAATCAGTGTATTAGTTTGTTAGTGGACCACTAGAAAGAGCACAAAATTCACAGTTAGGATTTTTATGGATCATTAAAAAACCAGGAAGGAGGTATAGCAAGTTCAGAGCTACAGGGCTGAATTTTCACCTCAGGGACAATAAACAGAAGCCTGGGCTGTTTTCGGATCCCAAACCCAGCCCTGGTTTGAAACAGTCACTGATGCGGAATTTTGACTGGGGCCCTGAATTGGCATAGAGACAAGTTTCCCATATAATGAAGGGCAGCAGGCAGGCTCTCAAAGCTAACAGGCCACTCAGAGGTCCCCAGCATCAGGAGTGCACCCAGCTACGGAAAAACTAAGTAACTGAAAAGGTGCTTCAGCTTGAAGTTGCCTTCTCAACCACTTTTAAAAAATTTTAATTAAAAAGTAGAAAAAGCAGCCAGGCCACTATGGGGTCAGGAAGCAGGCACACCAACCAACCTTATAATTTTGATTGTCTCTTGGAAAAAAAAATCAGGATTTCTCATTGAAAGCCTTTATTGACCAGAGAAAATTGCACAACAGTTAACCCACAGACTTCTTTCAGATTCTCCAAACCTACTACAAAACTTGAAGTAAAAGCGAAAGTGCTGGAAATACGGAGAAGGTTTGGAGAGTGAAACAGAATTAATGTTTTGAGTTGAATGTAACTTCTTGAGCTGCTTACAGGTCTCTTCTTCCATTCATCAAATCATCTCAATCCCAGGACATCACTGCAGGAGTTCCTCAGGGTATTGTCTTTGGCCTAACCATCTTCAGCTGCTTTGTCAATGACCTTCCAGCCATCGTAAGGTCAGAAGCTGATGACTGCACAATGTTCAGTATTTTTCTCTACTTCTCAGAAAGTGAAGCAGTTCATGTCCATATGCAGCAAAATCTGGACAACATTCAGGCTTGGGCTAAAAAGTGGCAAGTAACATTCATGCCAAACAAGTGCTGGAAAATAATCATCTCCAATGAGAGAGAATCCAACCATCTCCCTTTAACATTCAATGGCATTACCATTGCTGAATCCCCCCACTATCAACATCCTGGGGGTTACCATTGACTAGAAATTGAGCTGGACCGGCTATTTAAATACTTTGGCTGCAAGAGCAGGTCAGAAGTTGGGAATTCTGCAACAAGTAACTCACCTCCTGACTCCCCAAAGCCTGTCCACCATCTATAAGGCACAAATCAGGAGTGTGATGGAACACCCTCCACTCTTCTGGATGAGTGCAGCTCTGTCAACACTCAAAGCTTGACACCAACCTGGGCAAAGCAACCCGCTTGATTGGCATCCCAGCCACCACCTTAAATATTCATTCCTTCCACCTCCGACACATGGTAATAGTGTGTACCATTTACAAGATGCACTGCAGCAACTCACCAAGGTTCATCCGACAGCACCTTCCAAACCTGCGACCTGTACCACCTAGAAGGACAAGGACTGTAGGTGCATCAGAACATGACCACTTGCAAGTTCCCTTCCAAGCCACACAGCATCCTGACTTGGAACTATATTGCCATTCCTTCACTGTTGCTGGGTCAAAAACCTGGAACTCCCTTCCTAACAGCACTGTGGGTGTACCTATGCCACATGGACTGCAGCAGTTCAAAAAGGCAGCTCAGCACCACCTTCTCAAGGGCAACTAGGGTGGGCAATAAATGCTGGCCCAGCCAGCAACACCCGCACCCCATGAATGAATAACAATAAATTGATTAGGGGATAAAGAACAAGAACATGTGAAAGGGGAGAAAGAAACTGAGTGGGTAAGGGAGGGAAGAAAAGCAAAGCAAAGAAAATAGTACAAACCAAATACCAAAAGCAAAGTGGTACAAAAAACATCAAGCAAAGAACAGCAAGAGGTAATTGCAGAAACAGAAGAGAGTGAAAAGAGACAAAGGAGCAGCAGTGATAAGGCGGAGGGAGAAAAAATATTGTATAAGCACTTTGGAACCTGAAATCAAAACATTTCCAATTTTCATACAACGCAAGTGTTGTGTAGATGTGATGTGTTTGCATTCAGCTGGATGAAAGACAATAAACAGGAAAACAAATAGAAATGTTGCAGCAAAAGTGGTTGCAGTGAAAAGCCCAATTATGATGTAGAGTATTCCACATATGAAGCAAGTGAGAGAGGGATTACAATGATGAGATTTAATCTAATGTTTTGAGTCTCATGGGAAATTAATTGAGACTTCCCACTTTGCAATATTAAGTTGGATCCATGAGGACCAACATTTGGAAATAGGAGGCTTTGAGTATTCTCTTCTAATGGGTGGAGATGGAGGGACGTCATTGCCAGGGTATGAGGCACTTTAGTGATTTTTTTTAACCCATTGTCGACATCAATCACTCCCAGGTCAAATAAATTATAGCTTACTTTGCCCAAATAATGTTTATCAATGTCAACAACATATTAGCATCCGTCGTGACATTTCCAAATCCACACCACTATCCTTATGGTCTTTCTGAATGAGACTGCCAATTTAATGAGAATTAGTGCCACTTTATGAGCAGTTTTACAGCTTTGTTCATCATGCCCACTAGACACTAGATTAATACTGCCAAAAATACGGGACCTTTAACAGCTGTGAGGGTGGAAAGTTTGATCCCTTCAGTTTGGACTGGATTCAAACCCAGATCCTAGATTGGAAAAAGCTGTATTGTAATCCACTATTCCATCCAATCCCCATAACAAAAGCCTTTTTTCTCTGCTTGGGCTAGATTCAAATCCTGGATCAAAAGTGGAACAACAGCCTGCTTTTTACATTCTTTATTTTGCTGGAAATGGTGATGAACACAGGGAGGCAGAGGAGTTCTTCTTGTGCATACTTACCATTGACACCAAGTATATTGATGTTTTGCTATATCTAGTAAACAGTCCAGGCTGATATCCTTTTCCCTTCACAAGAACAAAATAATGCAGCCACGTGCAGGAAGCAGATTGTGCTGCCTCCTAGTTATGTACAGATATTGCCGGCTGTCAGATCGCGGCAGCCCTGTGTGCTAATTAAATGTTCTGGTTAAGTGCACAGCATGCTTGATGCCAACCTCTGACAGTATGAACAAATGCAAAATGACATTTCATTTTTATTTTTGGTGGGGCGGGAGAGAACGAAGCTGTTCTTGGCACTTGACAGATGCCCATGTCTACATGACTACCAAAGGCTGCTCTTTCAGAGTAAATCAAGAAGTAAGTTGGATGCCCCTTTATAATAATATCTTAGACTAGATCTTCCAAAATTCATACATTTCTGAGAGTTTAGGATTTTGACTTGGATCTCGAGCAAACTTGATATAAAAACTATTTTCCAACACAAGAAGTAAAATTTACAATTGTGTTATGTATGGAATAACTCATTAGGATATGCTGCAAAGAGAGGAACTAATGTTTAACTTTATATATATATATATATATATATATTTATATATATATATTACATAACAGGAGTGAATCAGAAGGAGAGGAAGATAAAATAGTATGCTTATTGTTTAATTTAATTTAATTGTCTAATTGTTTAGCGTTACCAGAACATCACAGAAATCAGGGGCATTTGTTAAGGGTACTTAATTACCTCCTCCAAAGTCTCATTTTCTTTTGACTTTCTAATAAGAAACCAGACCGCCCAGTCTATTAAATTCTGGTTCAGATTTTGAGGTCGGTGGTGAAGGAACAGCATGTACCAATTCACCATGCTTTCAGCTGCCCATAGATCTTTCATGGGTTTTTGAGTTGCAACCTACAGTCCTTAGAGAGAGTTTCCAGCACAGAGCCCTCTACAGGGGATCTGCTGCTTGGGCAAAAAGAGTCAGCAACTGCATGTCTTCTTCAACCAATCAGATTTAAGAGTTCTCACTGAGACACATACAGTCTAAACCAGGAAGTATACATTAAAATATAGATACGGAAGTAAAGGCAGGATTATGAAAGAGAGATAGAAAGAAAAAGTAAAAAAAAATCTTTATAAATCTCCAATTATGAGTTCATTCTGAGGAATGAGACTCCATAATTGTAAAATTTTCAGTGTCAGAGAGATTGCTTAACATTAATTAAGACTTATCATGCTGTTAAAAATTCACTTAGACCTGAATGCACAAGCCTTGTTCTACTCTATCCTCATAACAGAAGTCTATCCTTTCTGCTTGGGCAGATTCAAATCCTGGATGTAAATTGGGACAACAGTGTGCTTTTACATTACTTTTATTTTGCCAGAAATGGTAAGAAGCACGGGGAATCATAGGAATCCCTCTTGTGTATACTTATCTTTAATGCCAAGCATATTTTTTCTGGCATGTTTAGTGGTTATTAATCAGGGTAAATTACCAACACTTGCTCCATGAGGAGTGTAGAAAACCATACAGGATGTAGCACCAGGTGTTTCTAAAAATAGACGTCAACCAAGTGAAGCTACAACAGAGGACTGCATGCATGCTAAACTGCGGACATCGAATGCTATAGCCAGAGATAAGTAATCCACTGCCAACAGATTTGACCAAAGCTCTGCAGTCCTACCACATCCAGTCATGATTGGTGGTGGACAATTAAGCAACTAATGGGACGAGGAGGTTTCGTGTGCTTCTTCATCATCAATAATGGCAGAGATTAGCACATCAATGCAAAAGATCAGGCTGAAACATTTGCAAGCGTCTTCAACCTGAAGTGCCCGGTTGATGATCCATTTCAGCTTTTTCTTAAGATCCCCGACATCACAGAAGCCATTATTCAGTCAATTAAATTCACACCACCTGATATCAAGAAATGGCTGAAGGCACTGGATCCAGCAAAGGCTTTGGACCCTGACAACATCCTGGCTGTATTACTGAAGACCTGTGCTTCAGACCTAGGTACATCTTTGGCCAAACTTTTCCAGTGACTTCCATGGAATTGAAAAGTAGGGAAGTTATGCTAAACCTGCATTGAGCCTTGGTTAAACCACACTTAAAGTACTTCTTGCAGTTCTGGTTTTTATATAAAGGATATAAAGGCATGAAAGAGGGTGCAGAAAAGATCTGCAAGGATAATGTTAGAAATGCATGCATGTACGTATCAGGGAAGACTTGACAGACTGCATCTCATTTCTCTTGAAAAATGAAGGTTGAGAGGTGACCTAATAGAGGTCTTTAAGATTCTGAAAGGTTTTGACAGAGTGGATACAGAGAGAATGTTTCTTCTTCTTGTGAGAAAGAGCATAACTAGAGGCCATCAATGTATGATAGTCGCCAAGAAGTCCAATAGGGAATTCAGAAGAAACTTCTTTACTTAAAGAATGGTGAGAATGTAGAACTCATTATCCCAAGCAGGTAAGTATAGATGCATTTAAGGGGAAGGTAGAAAAGCACATGAAGGATAAGAGGACAGAGAGTTACAGTGATAGATTCAGGTGAGGAAAGATGGGAGGAGGCACAAATGGGGCACAACGCCAGCTTGGACTGGTTGGGCTGAATGGTCTGTTTCTATGCCATATATCCTATGCCTGAATTTCCAGCTTGGCGGGCAAGCACGATCAGCAGGCCTGGGAACAGTTGGGAAATGGACCGCCAACCGCGATCGGCCCCCAACCGCGATTTCACGCTGGCTGGCCAATTAACGGCCAGCCAGCATGAAGAGTGCACTGAAAAGCTCAGCGCTGCCAGGGAGGAGGGCGGGCAATGACGTCAACACGGGCATGCACTGACGGAAAGCTCCCTGAAGGCAGAGAGCTGTCTCAGGGAGCTGAGGACCCGAGATCCAGTAAATAAAGTTTTTAAAATCAGGACAAAAATGTCCAAGCATCACAATCAGGCACCAGAACATATAGATTATAAAAATGCTGTTCACAGATTTCTATTTTTATTTTATTTAATAACAGAAACCTCATCCCGCCTTTGGATAAGGTTTGATGAAAAATGTAAAGGTTGCCTGGCTGATTTGCCCATCCGCCAACCATAAGATTGGACAGGCCATGTTAAATGACAGACAATTGCACCGTTAATGGGTTTAATTGCCCTCTTAATTATTGGCAGGCATGCTTCCGACTTCTGCGTGCGCCCGCCGAACAAAATATTGCATGAGCGAGGGATGACAGCAGGACGCTTGCCAACGTCATCTTGCATGATTTAATGCCTGATCGGGTTGGCTGCGCCCAATCAGCATAAAATTCAGCCCTATGTAATCCTATGTAATCCTGTGCACCTATATCACTAGCATCTATCCAAAAAGGTGGAAAATTGCCTTGGTATGGCCTGTCCACCAAATGTGCAATAAATCCAACCTGGCAAATACCAACCCATTAGTCTACTCTCAACCATCAGAAAAAATGATGGAAGGTGTTGCCTACAGTGAATCAAGTGGCACTTATTCACCAATAACCAGCTCTTTTATATATTACAGCTTTGGCCCAAACATAGACAAATAAGCTGAACTTAGGAGGTGAGGTGCAAGTGACTGCCCTTGACATCAAGGCAGCATTTGAACGAATGTGGCATCAAGGACCCCTAGCAAAACTGGAGTCAATGGGAATAGGAGGGAAAACTCTCCACTGGTTGGAGTCATGCCCAGCACAAAGGAAGATGGTTGTGGTTGTTGGAAGCCAAATCATCAGCAGTTCCTCAGGGTGGTGTCCTAGGGCCAACCATCTTCAGATCGTTCATCAATGATCTTCCTCCATAAGGTCAGAAATGATTATGTCTGTTGATGATTGCAGAGTGACTCCTCAGACAGTGAAGCAGTCCACTTACATATGTAGCAAGACCTGGACCACATTCAGGCTTGGACTAATAAGTGGAAAATAACATTCATGCCAGGCAATGACCATCTCCAGCGAGAAAGAGTCTCACCACCTGGCCTTGACATTCAAAGCCATTGCCTTCGCAAAATCTCCCCACCATTAACATGAAAGCATTTTTTAAATGTAGTAATGTATGAAGCACAGCAGTTAATTTGTGACAGGCACCATTAAAGACAATGGAATAAATAACAAGGTTGCCTGTTTTTAGTTATTGATTAAGGAATAAACATTGGCCAGGATATCGGTAGAGCTCCCTTGCTCTTCTTCAAATAGTGCCATGCGATCTTTTGTATCCACCTCAGGAGATAGGTTAGTTTGATACCCCTTCCAGTAGTACACTCAAGGTACAGTATTGTGGTGTCAGCCTGGATGATGTGTTCAAGTCACTGGAGTTAGGCTTAGATCCCACAAATTTGTGGCTCAGCTTGTGACAGTGCCAAGGCTGACACTGTCAGCAATCCCACTGGAGATTTGCCGGTTACACTAATATTATATTTTCGTGGCATGTTTGTGCATTTGTACCATGCTTTCTATTTCATATGTTCCTTACACATTTTAATTATAAGCAAATTCATTCAAGTTACATCTTGTGCAACTGATTGGCCCACATGCATATTTATTTCCACCCGATCAGCTCATATGTTACTAATAAATTTGCTGGGCAGCAATTACAGATAAAGTTCGGAGTTTAGTTAATGACTTATTATAACTTTGTGATTTCATTGCTCCATAACGGCTATACCACTACTTACTGGCATCGTCCTCAGCAAGTTTATCTGATTTGGTGCACTCTTCTCAGCCTCACTAACTCACTTGGGCTTCCATGCCTCTTAAACCAATTTCTTACAGAAACCCACACCTTAAAATACCTTTGCTCTGATTGCTCCTGAACGACCTCAAACATGAATCCACTTGCCACAGGGATTCTTTGATATCTTTGTTTTCCCAGCTAATTGAACCACTGATTTTCAACAAATCAATCCAAGCACTAAGCTGTCACAGAAGCTGGAGTCACACAAATTGTCCGCCATAAACTGTCCTCCCATTTCCACCACGTCTCCACCACTCAATTTTGTCATTGCTCATTCCAGTCCTTCCCTTTCTCCGTTCATTTAACTGCGTTCCTAATCTCTCACCCTGCTCCTTTTCCCATAAAGCAACCCTGAACAGCCAACTTCTACCTGCTTCCCAACATCCACAAAAAGAACAATTCTGATAGATCCATCGGCCGGAAATTTTTGGCCCTGTTGGCATCGGGCATCATGACGGGTGGGGGAGGGGACAATATGGTGAGACGGAGTTTACGATCGTCTGCTCCACCCATCAATGGCGGGCTGCGTTTCCCGCTGCCACACATCAGGAACCCAACTTCAATACTTTAGCATCTCATTATAAGCCCTGCCCATCAGGATCATCATCCCATGCTGAATCATCTGTCATAACCTATGTGTTTCACAACTCTACATAAGTGACATGCACCTGGTGAGCTGCACTTCCCTCAGGGCTTTGAAGTTTGTTTGCCTACCTTGTTTCAGGCAGCACTTGGGGTTATCAGCACCAGGCTTCGCAAGCAGCACCACGTCACTTTAAGGAGGGCGCACGAGAAAGTCTCTAACTACCAGACCAGTCATAAGGCAGGGGTGGCTTTTCAACAGCTACAGGGCTAGCACTTGTTAGGGGAAGGGGGAGAAGTGGCCTCAGGCAAAGCAAGAGGCTGCAGGACAAGGGCTGTACTGAGGCAGGAGGCTATTCCCAGTACTGCGAGTCCTGCCCGAAACAAGGTAGGTAAACAAACCTTGTAAGTCCCGAGTGACGTGCAGCTCGCCAGGTGCACGTTGCTTATGTACAATTGTGAAACATGTCGGGGTATAATAACGCCGAAATGCCCGGGTGATCCAGCGTAGGGGGATGAATCTGGCACACGGAGCTATGAGATGTTAAAGTATTGAAATTAGGTTCCTGACATGCAGCAGCAGGGAACGGGACCTGCTATTGACAGGTGGAGCGGACAATCGCAAACTGGTTTCATGGCGGCATAAAACCAATTTTTGGCCCTCTTGCCATATTGTCTCCCCCTGTCTACAAAGACACCCAACACAAATAAGGCCAGAAAATTCCAGCCATTAAATCTGGTTTTGTTTCCACAATTGCGGCCAGATCTGCTCTGTTTTTCCAGCACTCTCTGTTTTTATTTCAAAGCTCCAGCATCCGCAGTATTTTGCTTTTATTTTTGCACTTAATTCACTGCCACCTCTCTTCCAGGAATGCCCACCTTGAAGAAGTTCTGCTCTTCTAGTTCCTTCCTTCCCTGTCAATATTTCTGAGGATAAACTATCAACCAATATTCACAAAAGCCCACTGACTCCCAAAGCTACCTTTCCTGCGCTCTCTCACAGCCTGATTCTTATTATGTGTCGGTTCTATTCTCTTGGTTTTTTTGTCTTTGTCGCATCTGTTCTTAAGATGCAGCCTTCCATAACAATGCTTCTAATAATGTCTATAATCTCTGCCTCTTCCTCAACTAAGGATTTACCCCTTAACCATGCCTATTCTGTTTCCCACACTTCTGCACTCACCTCTTCCCTTTCCTCACAGAACAATGATAGGATTCCCTTTGCCCTGACCTTCCACCCCACCAGCCTCCGTATTCAGTGGATCATCCTCCACCATTACTGCCACCTCCAACCTGATTCTGCCACCAAACACATTTTCTCTCCACTTTCAGCATTCTGAAAGGACTGTTCCCTCCATAATACCCTGGTCCACTCTCATTCACCCCAACAACTCTCCCCCACCCCCCCAGCACCTTTCCATTCAAGCACAGGAGATACAATATCTGCCCTTTTAACTGCACTGTTCTCACTCACTGCCCAAGACCCCAAACATTTATTCCAGGTGAATCTGTAATTTACTTTAACTCTTCTCAATTTTGCATACCGTATTTGTTGCTCACGATCTGTTGCTCTCTTCTACATTGGGGAGACCAAGACAGATTGGATAACTGCTTTAAGGAGCCTCGATTCAATCTGCAAATGTGACCCTGAGCTTCTGGTTGTCTGTGGTTTTAATTCTCCACTCCAACTCCAACCTTCCTGTCCTTGGCCTCCTACGCTGTTCCAGTGATGTTCAGTGTAAGCTCGAGGAACAGCTGCTTATCTTTTGACTAGACGCTTTGCAACCTTCTGGCCTTAACATTGAGTTCAACAATTTCAGATCATTACCTCTGCCCCCATTTCGCTTTTCTGTTTTCGGACAGCAACCATTGCTGACGATTCTGTTCCCATTTACAGTTCCTCCAGATACATCTTTGTTTCTTATTCCATTATCACCCCTTTTTGCTTTTCACTAGCATCTCTTTTGTCATCTAATCTCTCCTATTACAGAACTTCCCTTTAGATCTTTCCTCCCATTTCCCCCTTTTCCCCATCTTGCCTAAAAATTGTTACATCTCTAAGTATCCCCAGTTTTGGCAAGCGTTCATTAACCTGGAACATTAACTTCGTTTCTCTTTCTCCAGATGCTTCCAGACCTGCTGAGCATTTCCAGAATTTTCTGTTTATCCCTCAGATTTTGAGCATCTGCTGTGGTATCAGTGCCTTTCAAATTATGTTGTGGATTACTTGCTCATATACACACAATATTGAAATTTCTCTCTTCACTATATCAGTGTAGGTGTTAGCCCAATTATTTTGAACACCTCTGCTAAAGTAGAGGACTGAGGAATTTCTGAGAAACATTTATGCTTGTGTGCAAGTTAACACCATAATTCTGAGGCAAAATCATATAGCATAAGCAAAATGAGACTTTTAGATTTTCTTATTTCTCCATTCTGATACATTCTCGATAACTTTCTGTTCCAAAGTTGAACTGCTTGTGTTTGTTGAACAATTGAAGCCAGTATTTAGTCTCAATTGGCTGCTTTGCTTTGCAATGTTTGATTCATTACCAGGCTGGTGATATATAACTTGTTTTGATAACTTTCAGGATCTATTGGAAGCATCTAGTTTAGGGGGAAAAAAAGTAGATCCAGCAAATTATGGCACAATCCTTGCTAATGTATCTGTTTGGACCTCAGGTTTAGTTTGGCACCCTCAACCACTGGAAGGGTTCCATCTTCTACATTCAGAGAGTATTCAAAGATTGGTGATTGATTAGCTTGTAGTTTGGTAGACTGTGTTTTGTGCTGGAGCTTGGTGTAGCTGTGGCAGTTAGGTATGTGGATTCCGATGGTTTGTGCTGCAATAGCCCAAGGTACAGATTCATTTGTGAAGTGGAGCTGAGTGTCAATAAGGATGAGATTAAATCAAATTTATTGTCCAAAATATTGATCATATGTAGGTATTTGATAATGGGCATATATGAAGCAATTATTCAGAGGTAATTGCATGTTGTTCAATTATCGTAACAGGCATTTGCCTCATAGTGGCTAAGTTGTAATAAACACAGGAGGGTGTAACATGGTGGATAATTCCATGTCAGCTTCCCTTAGCACCACCAGATTCTGAGTTTTATGATCCAGAAAGAAACTCTTAGTTTCCACGGCTTCCCATCAACGGTCTGCCTAACCGGAACACGTTTTTCTTTATTTGTTCTTCTTGATATTAAAATTAAGATTGTGTTCCGTTGTTGCCATTTCCTCCCACCTTTCTGATGTGCGGATGATCCCAGCTCAAATGCTAACACTTTCACAGTGACCCCTCAACTCTATCCCTAATCTGATAAGATTGATTTCACTACAGTAAAGCTACCTTTATAACTTTAGGTTGCAGTTTTTCCATCACATCATTCTCATCTCATACCTGCTGTCTTAAAGGTTGACAAGGCTGGTTTCAGGTTTTGTAAGATGCAAAATTGCGATTATTGCACCTGATCACTGATAAATTACTTCACCTTACTGCAGGAAGTAAGTGAAGCTGCTAACTATCCACAATCTGCCATGTTGCTGCATGAGAATAATTCACTTTTCAACAAATAACTGTGGGCACTCTCAACCTGCATGCAGAAATTCATCCCAGTGGAAGTGAGGGAAATGATGGAGAGGAGGACATAGGTCATTGCAGGCTTTATGCCATTAGTCCCTAAACCTTTTTTCACTAGAAAGAGACTAAGGAAGAATATGGTTCAAGCTTTTAAAATAATGAAGGGTATATGTGAGGGGGATGTATAGAGATAAATTGTTAAAATTTATGAACTGTTTAAAGCCAAAGAAACCACAAACTTAGATTTGGATCTTCTTTACATTTAGAATTGTGATCCAGGGAATAGACTGCCATCTAAGTGCAATTAATACTAACTCAGCTAAAACAGTGATGGATCATCTAGAATGAATTTCAGATTCAAGGCAAAGGAACTGGGTTTGGGATATAGAAATAATTATTTTAGTGGCTAGACTGAATCCTGAAAAGGACCAGTATGACAGCAAACTTGCTGGATTGAATGAACTACTGTAATGCATACATTCTACTGGGAACCATAAAGATGCTTAGAGTCGAGCTTTATTCCACAGAGCTGATTCAACCTATATTGTAACTTATCTAAGGCATCTTTAATTGCTGAAGTTGTTGGAATGTTAACCAATGCTTAGCATTTCCTGGAATTAGGACTAATTTTTAAATATCTTTATAATTTTAGCTTTCAAGAAGTATTGGTTCCTGCAGTTCCATACTAACTACATTCTGGCATACCCAAACTATAATCACAATTGAAAGAGCTCTTGCAACTTAAAGAAATGGTCTTTAAGATAGAATAAACAACCAGCAAAATATTAATGATTTTAACAATTGCATACAGCGCCTTGATAGTGAACAGTTGGAATTCCTCTTTAATAATCAGAAATTTGTGAGAATGAAATAGCTAGAGCTGTGTGTGTTTGTCAACTGTGGTTCATGATCTCATTTACAAGCTGTGTTCGGAATGCGGTTTTCAACTGGCTTTGAGGCCAAGTGCAGTGAATTCAAATTGGCAGTGTAAGTGGCATGAAGCCATGGGATATATTTGTGTGCTACATTGAAAGATGTGCATCGGGTACAGCTTTCAAAAGAATTTTAAGGGGAAATTAACTGACTGTTTTACTTTTCATCTCCACATTCATTTCTCTGCTCTTCTTAATTTTCTCTGCCACTTGTCCCATCCCCCAAACAGATGATAGCCTGGGAAACTGTTCCATGGTCTCTATCAGTACCATTATCTGGCCAAGCCTGTAGAAGTGGGCAGGAGTGATACAGCCCTCTGATATTCCCATGTGCCTGACAAGATAGCAGCTTGCCTGTACTATCTGCTGCCTTCTCTTGGGGTGGAACATTCAATACATGGAAACCTGAACTGAACTCTTTAACCTTCCAATCCATTGTGAAATACCTCTGAATCAGGATCTTTTTGTGAAGTTACTGTTGTTTCAAGAATTTCTTGACAATCTGACAACTCTCAGTAAACTTTTCAATCATCTTGATTTACATAGCTGAACGAGAGATTCTTAGGTTTAAGAGTAGGTTATTCAACTCCTGGAGCTTGCTTTGCTATTCAGTTAAATCATGGCTGATCTGTATCTGAACTCTATTTTCCCATTTTTGTTCCCTTGATCCTTGATATCTTTTCTTAGCAAAAATGTATTGATCTCAGTCTTGAAAATGTCAGTTGACTGATAGCCTTTTGTGTAAGAGAGTTCCAGATTTCTACTACTCTTTGTGTGAAAAAAATGCACCCTAATTTCACTCCCAATCGGCCTACCTCTAATTTTAAGATGATGCCTTCTAGTTCTGGATTCCTCCCAGCGCATGGGTGGTGGGAACAGGGAGGTGTCGGAATGGGGTGTGGGTAGTGGGGTGTAGTAAAATGATTGGATGGAGAGCCATGTCAAGGGAGATCTCTAATACAGTCCTGTGTCAGGGAAGTTTCCTAATGGTGGGAACGGCAGTGGCTCAACTGCCCACCAAAGCGAGGTGGACAGCCAGCTTGAGTGGTTAATGGCCAAATTATGGTGGTTTTCCCATGCCACTGGGCAGAGCGCCCACCTCCCATGCAGCATATGGAGGCAGCCAACTGCATGGAGATGACGTCCCAGTGGCTTCCCAGGCTCAACGGCATAGGGAAGGATCCGCCAGCAGCAAATGACACCCCCTCAGCCGCAAAGCTGCCCCTGGAGGGGTTTCCCATCTGTTCTCCGGGCCCTGCATGCTTAGCCCATGTAAGAATGTGCTTAATGCTCACCCTTTCAAGGGCACCTCAAAAAGGAGGCACCCTTGTGTTCTCTTTGCTGCCTTAGCAGCAGCCACTTCTATCAGTGATGCTGCTAAGGTTCCAGAGCTTCCGGCTCTCTCATTGGGCCAGCAACATGGAGGACCCGCCCTCTGCCCTCAATTAGCCATCTTGTCAAGCCTGTCAGCTCTTAATTGCCACCTCCTGGAAATATCGCACGGGAAGCCCCGCCTCTCACCTAGGCATATTGGCCACCCGAGAAACACCCCGATGACAGGACCTCACCCAATATTTTAAACATCTCGTTTAGATCAACTCCTCAAACATCTAAACCTGTTTGCTGTTTAAAAAAAAAATCCTTGTGAAAAACTTAAGACCATAAAGCAGAGGAAATGAATCTGAAATAAGAGAATAAAATGCCTCTTTCAGAAGAGATGAGAGACTAAGCAGTGTCCAAAAGAATAACTGGAGATGGTGCAAGAGACCAGATGGAGCAAAAAGCAAACAAAGGGACATTGAGAGACTGAGGCTTAGAGATAAACATGATGATGTAATTAGCAGGCAAGTGAAACACTTTGTTTTTCAGTTTGACCAAAATGGGAAAATAACTTATGCCTGGTAGTTAGCAAATAGATTGTTCTTTTGATGACCTCTAAGGGCAGTAGCTTCTCAATGGATCATTCACCTACCATGAACTCTGACTGAACTGTCGAAATCTCATGTGCTGCATTGTGGAATTGCTTTTATTCTTGTGCCCATTTTCCAGTATCTTCGCCTGCACTGCCCAAGAGAGGGTTTGGATAACTGCTGTCACATGTCCACTTATAAAATGGCTGCTGAAGGCGCACAAAATCAACTTTGTGATGGGGTGACTTGCTGTCCCTCATGCGGAAATACCAAGCCTCTGCACTGCCTCTCCCTACAGTGCCATAGCTAAAATCAATGCATTGACCAATGTAGAACCTCAGGCGTAGACTGCATTCTACTATCATGTACTACAGAAATGCCACTTGTGAATAAGTGCAGACATATATATTTATCCTACCAATAAATGTCACCCGCTCCTCTGTCTTGACTATATCCCAGATGCTCTTCCAAGTTATGCAGATACATTCAAGGTCCTCTGCAGATATTTCAACTGCTTTTTGTCACTGATCAAATTCATAAGATAATGTACTTGCGCTGTGACATTCCACAGACCATACAGTATGGACAATAATATAAATAACGTATTTGTAACAATAGTAGTCCATGCATTTTTTAAAAATCAAACCATTAGCTTTAATGCCATTGTGAGTTGGAGAGATTGTTACAGATTGACTGTGCCCTCTTTTGCACCCCATGAAGCTGGCAGCCTTCAATTGTTAGTCTGTTCCCAGGAGTGTAGCTTGAACTTGGCTTTTCAGCTGTGTCAACAATATAAGTTGAGTGTTGGCCAATTCACAGCGGGCGACAAGTGTCTGTGCTAAAATAGTCTTCTATCTCCTCTGCTGGCGCTCAAGTGAGGTGCACTTTGAAATCTCATTCTGAATTTTGTTGAGCGCTGGGGGGATGAAGAGGTGAGCTTTGCTATTTGATGATTTTTTTTGCAACAGTTCTCAGAGACGGCAACCCTGTAGGGAAGTAGAAGAAAGAAACTGGGGATTTCAGAAAAGGGACACTAGGAAATGCCAGGTTCCCTGGTCTTTCTAGAGAACCAAAACACTCCTTATTTGAAAAAGGATATAATTGCGTTAGAAGCTACTCAAAGAAGGCTCACCGGACTCATTCCTGGGATGAAGGGCTTATGTTATGAAGGATGGTTGAACAGGTTGGGCCTATACCCATTTGAGTTTAGAAGAATGAGAGGTGATCCTATTGAAACATATAAGATCCTGAGGGGACTTGATAGGTTGGCAACAGAGAGGGTGTTTCCTCTTATTGGGGAGATCAGAATGAGGGGACACAGATTAAGACAGAGATGAGGAGAATTTTTTCTTTCTCAAAGGATCGTTGGTCTGTGGAATTCTGTTCCCCAGAAAGCAGTGGAGACTAGGTCAATGTATTTATTCAAGGCTGAGTTGGATAGATTTTTGATAGACAAAGGAGTCAAGCGTTATGGGTGGGGGTGGGGGGGGTGGCGGGGGGGTGTGCAAACAGAACAGTGGAGTTGAGACAACAGTCAGATCAACCATGATCTTATGGCAGAGCAGGTTCGAAGGGCCAAATGGCCTAGACCTGCTCCAAAGTTCTATATTCCTATGTCCTCTGTTCCTATGCAAGAACTTCCATTAAAATAAATCGTGCACATTATGGCACCGAAGCCTGGTATCATTCAAGTGCCCCGCTCTGCTGATGTTCTGACCTTAGTCCCACTGCATTGGGAACAGCAGAATGATGACCAGGTGGCTCACCCACCCTGTGGTGTAATCAGCAATTGCTATATAAACAATATGAAAAGCTTAAAAGATTAATGACAAAGAGCGGATTAAAAGGGTCCTGATGGCAACACTCCTCCTTCGGTGGAGCTGTGCACTATGCCATTGTTAGCAGAGAAAGCCCATAATATTAAAATTTCACTTCTAACAATCTGTCATATAAAATGCATATAGTTTTAAAAGGCAAAAAGATTGTTTGTCCTGCTATATGTCCCCCCCCACCCGAACCACCACTTCAAGGCGGTGGGAGATATGATGATAGACACAATAAACACAGTCAGGTCTGTCGCCCCAGCTGCTCTATTATCCCGACGAGGACTCCATGGTACATTAAAGTAACAGTTGCATAACAATTATATACAAAAGGACCTTCTGTAAATGGCGCCATCTTCCTGAAAAATTGTTTGGCGGATGTTATGTTTGTTCATAAACTCATGCCATGAAAACATCAATCGTGTCAAATAGAACACCATGCAACATTGTCATGATGAAAACAGCACATGGCTTTTCTCCCTTCCAAAAACTGCCAAACCACTTTTATGAAGACAAATGTCCTTCTGGTAAACGTGCAGTTCTTCGCCCAGAGATTAATACACACAATAGCCATAATATTTCACTGTTTATGCTTCACCAGTTATCCAGCCCCGACTGTTAATTGGTGCTCTGAAATATTGAGCGGTACTGGCTCGCACTGAAAACCCTGAGCTGGGTTTAAAACAAGGAAAGAAATTGGAGCAGTTACTTTTAAGATAGTGAAATGAAAAGGAACACCATCAACTACTAGAAATCTGAAATTAATCAGAAAAGGCTAGAAATTCATCCTGGGTCAGTCAGCATTTGAAAAGAGATGGGTTGCGCTTTTTTGTGTGTGTGCCCAACAATCTAGAAATTGTTCCCCCGTATTCCTAATTTTCAGGCACAGAACAGAAGCAAGCAGCGCCAATTTCATGATGACCTCTCCACAAGGAGGGATATATGCCAAACACCATATTAGAGTGGGGCGATTTCAGGCATTCCTGCTGGCTGCTTAAAATGGGCATTTGGCCCTTTGCATAAGGTATTGAGGGGTTGAACTCTCAGAAGTTGGTTAGTGCTGTGTGGAAAGATGTCTGGCCTGCCCTGCTCAGTTTTTAGCATTCCTAGCGCAGAACTTCAAGGGGCAGGAGCATATATTGGGAATTTATTCACAGGTACTGCACCTTTCCATCCATAAAAACATGTCCAGTTTCCTGATGGCCACTTTGTGTGAGGTTCTGTATCAGGAATCCTCAAAACTAACATTTACACCTTAAGTTCTAAATGTGGTTGCTTTGTGAACACTTGCTCGATGTGAACTATCTGTTTTTAATCAATTTTATCAATTGCTTGCTTGCATAATTTTGGAATTTGACTTCCCCTTGCTACAATGTACTTATGCTCTTATAATTTGGTTTTAAAGTGTAGAACCTGATAATACTGTGGGTTTGTAACTCTGGCTCTAGATTATCAACAGGTTATATTTGACAATGATTACAAAGAAAATATGCTTCCTTAGGTATGTTGTATAAAGTGTAAAGGATGATTAGGAATATATCTCAAGTGCAGAACATTTGAAGACAATGATTGCTGGTATAAACTATGGAGATATCATTCAAGCAGTTTACACAATCATCTGGCACTGTCTGAGAGTGTTTCACACTTTGTGTGTGTGTGTGTATATATATATATATATATATATATATATATTTAGGGAGATTTCTTACTCCCCTTCTAACAGCTAGTGTGGAATATTATTGGCCAAGGTGTGAGAGCAAGCTGCAATTTGTCATCTCCTTTGTAATCAATCCAAAGCCTAGCAAGACCAGGATTAAGGAGATGGCAGTGGGATTGCATTGCCAAAAATAATATCACAATTTCAAATTTCTCTTCAATAGTGCATTGCTAAGGTTAACCATGATCATATTGAATGGTGGAGCAGGCTCAAGGGGCCAGATAGATTTGTCCCACATACTTCTTATGTTTTTATACATTAAAACTGTCAATAAACAAGTTATGTACTAATAAATAACTTGTAAGAGATATAGCGCTCCTTATATATACCCTGCTTCATGCAACTATAATAGTTTTGTATGCATAACTATATAACACTTTTAAAAGAATTGACACAGGCACAATGGTTGGAATTTAACATCCTTCCCCAAAGTGAGTTTGGAGGCAGGGGACATTTAATCAGGTAGGAGGGCCAGGTGAGGACCCCATTGCCCTCCAGTCTCTGCCCCTAAGTGCAGAGAAAGAAGGCTTGAGGATGGCCTTCCCGCTCCAATGCCAATTGACCACTTACAGGCTTCATCCTACTGCCACTGGTATTCAACCAGCAGTGGGTAGGACAGTTGCCACACAGGGAGCCCCAAAAGCAAACCCAGCCGAGTTTGCTTGCAGACCCATAGTGCTGTAAGGGGGTGGGGGTGTCCCTTTGTTGTCAGGCACTCAGTGCCTGATCGAGGGACCTGACATCAAGAAGGATGGAGCCTTCTAAGAGCAACCTCTCCCCTACCCTTTCTTCCAACTCCCCTGGCCCTCCCTAGCCAGCAACCCCCTCTCTGTGACCCCCCTCCCCCCTCCAATCCAACCCAACCCATCCTCACTTACCTGTGGCCTGGGTCCCTCACTGATCCTGGGCCTCAGCTGGGTGCATTGCCAGAGGCACTGATGGAAATGAGGAGCTACCGGCCTCTGATTGGGGGCAGGATTTCTGCCCTCTGGTTCTTGATCCCAGGGTAGGCCTACAACTGGCCACTTAAGCGCCTAACTGGCACTTAATACAGCAGGCCTTCCCCTACAGAGGCAATGTGGAGTTCTAACCTGCTCTCAAGCCAGTGGGCAAGACCCACATCACCTGGATTAAATTCTGCCTAATGGGCTGAATGGCTTCCTTCTGTGATTTGAGGTCCTATGATTCTATAACAAACCAGCTAGGTCTGTGCATAGTTCCAAGTTCAATTTCCATGGATTTTGAAAGACAGACTGTACAGCACTTCCCGGCACCTCTTAAAACTGGGTTTAAATTCAGCCAGGTTAATAGGATAAAAGACTTTGTAGTGTGCTGGACATGAGGATTCTATAGTGAAATAGAGGAAGGATGTGAAGGCATTGGAGAGAGTACAGAGGAGATTTAGAAGAATGATCCCCAGGATGAAGAACTGTAACTATGAGGATAGATTGGAGGGGTTGGGACTGTTTTCTTTGGAGATATGAAGGCTGAGAGGAGACTTGATAGATTCAAGATCCTGAGGGATATGGACAGGATAAGTAGTGATAAACTGCTCCCACTCAAGAGAACATCAAAAGCTGGAGGGCGCAGATTCAAAATAATTGGTAAAATGAGTAAATGTGATGTGAGGAAATTTTTTTTCATCTAGAGGGTGATTAGAGGCTGGAACAAACTTCCTGAAAGGGTGCAGGAGACAGGTTCAATTGAGATATTCAAAAAGGAATTAGATTGCCACCTGAAAAGAGAGAATGTGCAAGATTACAGGCATAAGGCAGGGGAATGGGACTGGGCAGAATGCTCTTTCAGAGAGCCAGTACAGACACGATGGGCCTGATGGCCTCCTTCTGCACTGTAACGATTCTGTGAAATATGTTGGTTATGTCATCCCAGATCCTACTGAGCTCTGATTTAGCAGAGGTGGCTAATGCCACTGTGATGCTTTGTGCTGGAAGTAGAAGTAAAGCACAATGGTGCAATGGAGGGTGTTCTTCTGATGTTGGTGCTAAGATACAATGATGAGCTTTACCTGGTATGACCATGCTACACTCAACCTTGAATGCTGACACTGGGAGGCAAAAGTATTTATTGGCAAAAGGATATCCGTAATGTTGACATCTTCACCTTAATGAACATAAACCTTAGCATGAGAAACATGATTAGATTGAAATGTTTTGAAATCCTGGTGTCTCAGTGTGAATTCCTGTTAAATATGTGTCTCTGATTGACTAATGGCTTGTGTGAGGTAGGCTATCCATTTTTAACAGGAATCAACTCTCCATTCCCAAGCTTTAATAATACATACAGCTGTTTGACCCATGACATAACACTTCCACATAAAGCATTTGTCAAAATATTTATTGCAGTGCCAGCATCATTTGCTGGAAGGGCCAGAGTGAGAAAGTGAGAGTACTACCAGCATTAATTTCATTAGGAAACTCATTTTCTTGCTGCCAGTTCACTGTCCATTATGATTCAGGACATTGGAAGAGAGGTTATGTGAAACTTGTGAAGGTCACCTTCAGTACTTCAGAAGTGCATTTTGTCCTTTCCCACAGTTGCTCCAGGTGCCATTGTTAGACAAATTTCTCACTGCATCATCTTGTATTACACATCCCCCTATTTGTAGCATTGTCCTTCCTTAGCACCCATTTCAGTAGACTTCAGGTCTGCTACCTGCCATTCAACACCCATTAAGAATTTTTTTTCCTTTCGTGGGATGTGGGCACCGCTTGAAAGGCCAGCATTTGTTGCCGATTGCTAGTTGCCCTTAAGAAGATGGTGGTGAGCTGCCTTTTTTAAAGGCTGCAGTCCATCTAGTACAGCTACACCCACATCCACAGTGCTGCTGGGAAGGGAATTCCAGGACTTTGATCCCACAACAATTACGAAATGGCAATACAGTTCCAAGTTAGGGTGATGTGTGGCTTGGAGGGGAAATTGTAGGTGGTGGTGTTCTCATGCATCTGTTATTCTTGACCTTCGAGGTGGTAGAGGTTTTATGTTTGGAAGACACTGTCAAAGAAGCCTTGGTCAGTTGCTGCAGTGCATCTTGTATATAGTACGCACTGCTGCTATTGTGTGTTGGTGGTGGAGGGAGTGAATGTTTAAGTTGTTGCAAGGGCGCCGATCAAGCAGGTTGCTTTGTCCTAGGATGGTGTCAAGCTTCTTAAGAGCTGCTGGAGCTAAATTCATTCAGCCAAGTGAAGAGTATTCCATCACACTCCTAACTTGTGCCTTGTAGATGGTAGAAAGGCCTTGCGGAGTCAGCAGGTGAGTTATGTACCTTAAAATTCCCTGCCTCTGGCCTGCTTTTATAACCACAATATTTATATGGCTGGCCCAGTTCAGTTTCTGATGAATGGTAACTCCCAGGATGTTGATAGTGGCATACATTGGAGGAACAAATGTTAGCTATCCACCCCAGTAAAATCACCCGAATATGGAAGCTATTGCCATGTAGGTGAATAATATGTTGTAGCTGGTGTTAAGTGGAGCCTTGATCCTAATTCAAGTAGAAGTGAAGGAATCATATGTCTATTGTGGCAGGGGGGCACGGGTGGTGAAGAGGAGGACCTCATTACACTAAGAAAAATATAACCACATTGTGTCTGGCAGTCTGTTGAAGGATTTCTTTAGTCCATTCCAAAAAAGATTTCTTTTGCGTCTCTTGCTGCAATTCTTTACCATACTGTGCAATTACACACGAACACATGAACAAACGAAATACGAGGAGAAGTAGGCCATTCAGCCCCATGAACCTGCTCTGCCATTCAATAAGAACATGGCTGATCTGTTTTTGTTTCAAGTTCCCATCTAACCCTGATAACCTTTGATTCCCTTGCCTAATGAGCATCTATCTACTCCTGTCCTAAAAATATTCAATGACCCACCTCCACCACCTGCTGAGGCAGGAAATTCCAAAGTTGCACAACCCTGAAAGAAAAAAGTTCTCTTTCTGTTACAGTATGTCCCAACATGTCTAATAATCCATCAATATGTTAATTTAATCAGTACATTTTGGAGATCTAATTGTGCAAAGCTTTGTGTGATGAAAGAATATATTGGGAATTTAAGTGTGGAGATCATAAGAACATAAGAAATAGGAACAGGAGTAGACCATTTAGCCCCTTGAGCCTGCTCCGCCATTCAATAAAATCATGGCTGATCTTGTGTTTCAATTTCCACAGTCCCATCTAACCCCGATAACCTTTGATTCCCTTGCCTAACAAGAATCGATCTATCCTCTGCCTTAAAAATATTCAATCACCCTACCTCCACCACCGCCTGAGTCAGAGAATTCCAAAGTTGCACAACCCTCTGAGAGAAAAAAATTCTCCTCATCTCTGTCCTAAAAGGGCAACCCCTAATTTTAAACCAGTGCCCCCTTGTTCTGGACTCACCCACCAGAGGAAACATCCTTTCCATGTCCACCTTGTCAAGGCCGTTCAGGATCTTGTATACTTCAATCAAATCACTCCTCCTCTTCTAAACTCCAGTGGAAATAAGCTCAGTCTGTCCAACCTTTCCTCATAAGATAATCCATTCACTCCAGGTATCAATCTAGTAAATCTCCTTTGAACTGCCTCCAATGCATTTACATCCCTTCTTAAATAAGGAAACCAAAACTGCACACAGTATTCGAGGTGCTGTCTCACCAATGCCCTGTATAGTTGAAGCATAACATCCTTACTTTTATGTTCAATCCCTCTCGTAATAAAGGATAGCATTCGATTAGCCTTCTTAATTACTTGCTGTACCTGCACGCTAACTTTTTGTGACTGATGTACTAGAACACCTAGATCCCTCTGCACCTCAGAATTATGCATCCGTTCTCCATTTAAGTAATACTCTTTTTTTGTTCTTCCTGCCAAAACTTCACATTTTCCCACATTAAGCTCCATTTGTCAGATCTTTGCCCATTCACTCAACCTATTTATATCCATCTGCAACCTCCTCATATCCTCCTCACAACATACTTTCTGACCGATCTTTGTGTCATCTGCAAATTTAACCACCATGTCTTCACTCCTATCATCTAAATTATTGATGTAAATCGTAATATCGTAATATGTTGAGGCCCCAGTACAGGTTCTTGTGGGACGCCACTTGTTACATCCTGCCAATCAGAAAAAGACCCGTTTATGCATACTCTCTGCTTTCTGCCAGCCAGCCAATCTTCTATCCATGTTAATATGTTACTCACTACACCATGCACTTTTATTTTCTGTAATAATCTTTGATGTGGCATCTTATCAAATACCTTCTGGAAATCCAAGTACAGTACATCTGCAGGCTCCCCTTTATCTACTGCGCATGTTACTCCTTCAAAAAACTCCAGCAAATTGGTTAAACATGATTTTCCTTTCACAAAACCATGCTGACTCTTCCCAGTCACCTTGAGCTCTTAAGTGCCCAGTTATAACCTCCTTAATGATCGATTCCAAATAACTTCCCTAAGACAGACATCAAGCTAACTGGCCTATAGTTCCCTGCCTCCCTCCCTTCTTGAATGGAGGGGTTATATTTACTAATTTCCAGTCTGATGGAACCTTTCTAGAATCTAGCGAAGTTTGTAAAATTAACGCCGGCGCATTGACTACCTCATTAGCCACCTCTTTTAAGACCCTAAGATGTAATCCATTGTGACCGGGAGACTTGCCAGCCTGTAGCTCCATCAATTTGCTCAGTACCATTCCCCTAGTGATTTAAATTTCACCAAGTTCCTTTCCCCTGTTCACCTCCCGATTTGCAGCTGTAACTGGAATGTTTTTTGTATCCTCTATACTGAAGACAGAAGCAAAATATTTGTCCATTCCTTCCGCCATTTCCTTATTATCTACTATTAACTCCCCATCCGCTATTAACTCCCCACTATCGCTCTTTAAAGGACCAACAGTCACTTTACTTACCCTTTTCCTTTTTAAATGCCTGTAGAAACACTTGGGCCTGAATTTTTCAGGCGGTGGACGGGCTCGGCAGGAGCAGGCAGGGGCGGTCACAGAGCCAATCTCTGCCCATGATCAGCTCCATGCCGCCATTTTACGCGGGCAGGCCTCCATAGTGCTCAGTGCTACCTGTGCAGGCAGGGGAGAGGAGGGCGAGTCGGGGCCAGCGCTGTGCAAAAGAACGCTTCAAGCTCCCTGAGGCATGGAGCTGCCTCAGAGATTAAATTGATGTTCAAGTAATTTTAAAAATGGTTGAAAAATTTATTTAAACATGTCACTTCATGTGATTGAGTCACAAGAGATGGGGCATGTTTTTATATTTAGGAATTTTTTTTTTATTAAATAAAAGCTTTATAGGAAACGTCATCTCACTCGTGAATGAAGTTCCCTAAAAAGCGTGAAGGCCACTTGGCCTTTTCGCCTGCCCGCCAACCTTAAGGTTGGATGGGCAGTGTTACCAATGACATCAATTACTTTCTTAATGGACTTAATTGGCCATTTACATATTGGTGGGCGTGCAGCCAACTCTGGCACGTGCCTGCCAAATGAAATATCGCGGGACTGCGCGATGAGGCCCGATGTCATTGCACGTCATTTTACACATCAGCATGTCGGGCCCACCCCCAGATGCCGACTGAAAAATCCTGCCCTTGCTATCCATTTTTACATTTCTAGCTAGCTTCCTCTCATACTCTAATTTCTTTCTCTTGATAAACCTTTTAGTTGTCCTCTGCTGTTCTTTGTATTCTGTCCAATCATCTGTCCTGCCATTCATCTTTGTGGATTTTTTGCTTTTTCCATATGTTTGATGCTTTCCTTAATATCTCTAGTTAACTACGGATGCTAGGTCCTCCCCTTAGAATTTTTCTTTATAGTAGAAATGTACTTATTCCGAATACTCTGAAATGTCGCCTTAAATGTCTGTCAGTGCTTCTCTATTGCACTTTCCTCTAGCCTAGTTTCCCAGTTCACTTCAGCTAGCTCAGCTTTCATCCCCACATCATTGCCCTTATTTAAGTTTAAGATATTAGTCTTAGACCCACTCTTCTGCCTTTCAAACTGGATGTAAAATTCAATCATATTGTGATCACTGCTACCTAGGGGTGCCTTTACTCTGAGGTCATTAATTAATCCTGTCACATTACACAATACCAAATCTAATGTAACCTGCTCTCTGGTTGGTTCCATTACGTGCTGCTCTAAGATACTATCTCGAAAGCATTCTAAGGACTCCTCATTCAGACTACCACTGCCAATCTGATTATTCTAGTTTATGTGTAGATTAAAATCACACATGACTATTGCCGTCCCTTTGTCACAAGCACACAATATTTTCTCTTGAATATTTTGTCCTACACTGTGGATACTGTTAGGGGGCATGTAGACCACTCCCACTAATGACCATTTTTCCCCCTACTATTTCTCATCTCCACCCAAACCGATTCTAAATCCTGAACCAAGGTCATCTCTAACTATTGCACCAATGCCCTCTTTAATTAACAGTGCTGCCCCTCCAGCTTTACCTAGCTTCCTATGCTTCTTGAATGTCATGTACCCTTCACTATTAAAGACCCAACCTTTGTCGTCATGCAGCCATGTCTCCTTAATTGCTATCAGATCATATTTACTTATTTCAATGTGGGCCATCAATTCATTTACTTTGTTATGAATGCTACGTGCATTCAGATAGAAAGCCTTCAGTTTTGTCTTGACTGTCGATGTATTTTTAAGTTTTTTCTCTCTGTCCCTTCCTGCCATTCTCTGACCCTCATTTCTCATATTATTATTTTGCTCTTCTGTCTTGACTCTACACCTTGAATTGCTACCTCTACCTAAGCTTTGATCCTTCACCCCTCTTGTTTAGTTTAAAGTCCTCTCTACTTCCCTAGTTATGCAATTTGCAAGGATACTCATCCCAGCATAGTTCAGGTGTAAACCGTCCCAACGGTACTTTCTCCAGTACTGATGCCAGTGTCCCACACCCGGAACCCACTTCTCCCACACCAGTCTTTGAGCCATGCATTAATCTCTCTAATCTTACTTTCCCTATGCCAATTTGGCTCAAATAATAATCCAGAGATTATTACTTTTGAGGTTCTGCTTCTTAATTTAGTACCTAGCTCCTCGCACTGACTTTGCAGAACCCCTTTCCTTGTTCTACCTACGTCATTGGTAACTACATGGACCACAACAACTGGATCCTCCCCCTTCCATTGCAAGTTCCTCTCTGGCTCTGAGCAGATGTCCCGAACCCTGGCACCAGGCAGGCAACCTAGCCATCTGGACTTTTGCTCTTTGTTGCAGAGAATAGTGTCATTCCCCTTATTATACTATCCCCTACTACCACTACATCCCTTTTTGCTGCCCCCATTTGAATGGCTTCCTGTACCACAGTGTCATGGCCAGCCAGCTCATCCACCTCACAGAATTCACTTTCACCCTCATAGGTTGTGAGCACCTTAAACCTGTTTGACAATTGCAAAACCTGAGACTCCCCCAATACTGTCTTCTGGGTCCCTTTACCTGCCTCACTGACAGCCACATCCTCCTGTCCCTCACTGCTGACTAAAACAAATGGCCCTCTTCTAAGAGGTGTGACTGTTCATAACAATGAACATTGATTGGAATTTCCAAGAGAAATTGATATTCTTAGGATATATGCATTCTTAAGAAAAGTAACAGGAAAGGTTGTGAGCAAGAAGGAACTTTCATAACTGGAGTTACCTAATAAATATTTTCACCATAACTGCTAATTGTAACCACTTGTTCCTCAGAGAACCATAGAAAAGTTACAGCACAGAAGGAGGCCATTCGGCCCATCTTGTCCATGCCAGCCCGAAGACATCCAGGTGCCCTTTCTAATCCCACCTTCCTGCACCCAGCCCATAGCCCTGCAGCTTACAGCACTTAAGGTGCAGATCCAGGTACTTTTTAAAAGAGTTTAAAGTTTCTGCCTCTACCACCAACTTGGGCAGTGAATTCCAGACACCCACTACCCTCTGCGTAAAAAGATTCTTCCTCATATTCCCCCCTACACCTTCTGCCACTTATCTTGAATCTATGTTTCAATGATGGTTGATGGAAAATGATATTTTTGTTCTAAGTACATGCAGAGATAATAAAACATGGAAATCAGGAAAAAGAGACAGATAAAAGAGCAAATAAGGCAGAGGAGAGAGGAATGAAGGAACCAATGACAGAGCAACTGAGAGCAAGATGGCAGGAAATGAGTGAATGCAGGTCTCAGGCAAATATTTCAGCAAAAAATACATTAAAACTCATATTACTGGTTTCAAATGGCTTGCCTGATATATTTGTATTTACAGATAGACTATTACAGAATCACAGGGTGGAATTTTACAGCCCGATCCTTGACTCAATGGGGCTGTAAAACGCGGTGAGCCATTCAAAAGTCCACTGACTTTGGCGGGACTGTAAAATCGTGCCAGCATAAAACTCCATCCACAGAATTTTAACAGAGCAGAAGGAGGCCATTCGGCCCATTGTGCCCGCACTGGCTCCTCAAATGAGCGTTATGATCTGGTGCAAATGCCTTGCATTTTCCCTGTACCCCTGCACATTGTTTATATTCAAATAATCATCTAATGCCCCCTTGAATTTGTCTGAGCTCCAATGCCCCATTAAAGAAATAATCAGGGAGTTCAATATAGAGTCAGCTACAGATTCCAGCAAGAAAGAACGAACTTGTATTTAAATGGCACCTCATTACATTACTTAGAAGCACCTGAAAACATTTCATATAGGATTAGTTATTTTTTAAGTAGTCACTATTCTGTAGGTGAATGCAGCATCCATTTCTGGGTGGAGTGACTATTGATTCTAAACATTTTGATTTGGTTTGAAGGTGGAAAGGGCAGGTGTCTAGATTCTGGATGGAAGGATTTTGGAGATCTGTGTGCAATGGTAATAACCCAATTTTGCATTAATGAATGAGGGCTTTTGGTCAGCAAATGTTGCTTTTTAGAGACGTGCATATCGTTCATGGTTTGTGAATGGATGGCTATTTGTTTTCAGTGTGGAAAGCTGGAGTATATTTGACACAAGTACCTCTTCACACCTGATACAGTAGAGGCCTGGTTTGTCATGGGTCTCTAGATCTGCCATTATAAAATTCAGCTATAATAATGTCATGATGAGAACACATTGACACTGAGGTCTAACTAGGTGAAACTAAGGTGAAGAAAAGGAGAGTGTGAAAGTGGGTACGAGAAGACAGAGGTGCAGATTATCTGGTGATTCATTCATTTGCTGTTTGTGATACTTGCTGCATATAAATTGGGTGCCCTTTTTACCAACAGAAAAACAGTGTTTGCACTTCAGTGAATAGTCCAATTGCAAAATACTTTGGTACATTCTGACGATGTGAAAGATGCCATATTAGTACAAAAGCTTTCTTTACAGCAAGTGAGAGAAACAAATGAATTACTACACAAAGTGTATTATTTTGATTGTACCCAGAAATAGTTAACCTGACAGTAAATCTTAAGACCAGATCCTATGATTGGGTACTCTTGTCAAGAAGCAGCATACTGGGAATGCTGGTTGGGAAATCACAGACTCACAGCCTTTGATTTTCCATCCAGTTGTTTAAATGGTTGGAAAGTCAAGACCTGCTTCTGTAATTTCCTGACCGAAGCTCCTTACAAATGCCTTTCCTCAACTGATTATCCAGTTGTGTTTTCTTTGTACCAGCAGCCGCACTTTAATTCAGCATCTCTGAAACTCATTACAAAAATATTTTAATTTTGGCCAATTTGTATATTATGTGACAGTTGGGGGATGCAGATATTGAATGCATCCAAATTTATTGGAGTGCCTTTGATAAATTTCTTACATTTTCATAATTCCTGATGAAAATGCTGGAACTGTCTGGAGCCATTGATGTTGGCATTCATTTTTTGTAGGTTATAAACCTCATTCTTTCTGCCCTTTTCCTCTGGCTTTCTTGTGCCATGCATTCATATCTTTCAGGATTTTAGCCAGGCAACCTCCCAGTCCTCCACTCAGAATTCGGCCGGAGCCATATGGAGCAAGCAGCTTGGAGATACACAGGATGAGGACAGCTGTGTTTTTGATTTTTCTCTCTCCCTGGGGGATTGTACCCAGGCTACATCTTCTGTCCATTGATTACGAATGGGTAGGAAATCAAATGCTTGGTTAGCTTCCACATGTGATTTCTCATGAAGCTGAGAATGGCAACTTAGTGATGTCATAAATAAAGGAGTAACTGGGACCAGACTGCAGAATAGCCCCTGTCCTTGAACTGAAAGGAGGATAAATTGGTTAATTATAGACCAATTAAATATGGACAAGACCTTAAAATGAATTGACAATCAAATTATTGAGTGTTTAGAGATTGATAATAAAGGCAAGTCATGCCTGACAAATTTAATAGCAGTTTTGTTTTGAAGGAAGGACTGATTGTATATGTAAAGGCAATGCAATCAACATTGTGTATATGGGTTTTCAGAAGCTGATCAATAAGATGTCTCAATGGAGGTGTGACAAAACTTCAGGTATAGGCAATAGTAGAAAATGTAGCAACATGGATAAAAGGTTGATGGGCAGGCAAGGAACAAAGGGTTAGTGCAAATGTGTATTGTGTATAAATGGAGAAGGGTTGGAAGGGGTGTGTCTCAGGTAAATGCCGAAACCAATTTTGTTCTCGATTTATATATAATTGGTTTGGAGTTGGGCATTGGGAGCCCTATATAAATATTTTAGACAATGCGTGCCCGACGTCACCACGCATCATTTTACGCGTCAGTGAGCGGTCCCACACCCGCTCGCTGATGGAATAATTCTTCCCGAGGAATAGTGGATGCTCAGTGGAAAGATGCTAAAGGCATGGAGAACAAAAGAACCAAAGAGTACCACACATAAGTTCTTGGAATTATAAGTGCAGGCTCATAAAACCACAAAAATGTGAAATAAACAGAACATAGAGTACAAGAGCTAAGAAAGTATGATAAATCTGTAAGAGATGAGATAGAAAACTGTATAATTCTATAGAATGAATATTTAAAGCCACAGAGAGAGTTACATTATTGTTTTACCAAAATACCAGAAATGAGAAACTTGAGCAGAGATTGCAGCCAGGGTTTATTTCTATTAGAGCAGAGGAAACTAAGAGTGAGATTTAATGGAGTTTTTAAAAATTATCTACAGCTTTTCTTAGGAAAAATGAAGATGTAATTGAAGTAGAGACTTTTGTATCTTTTAAGAGAAGAAATAAGCTTTTGCACCAGAGGAAGATTCAGGAATATGGAGAAACAGCAGGGCAACATGATTTGTTTTGAATTATTCGAGCAAATAGTTAACACAGGCACAATAGACCTGCTGTGATCTAAACTTCTATGATTATATGTTTACAGTGTAAAACGTTCTATAATTCAGCATAAGTGGTTCTAAGATATCTGAGAAAGAACAGGGACTGTTGTGGAAAATTGAAAAGTATCGAATAGCACAGCATGGAGGCACATTAGGAAGTACTGTTGGAGGAGAACTAAGAAAGTATGATAAACCTGTAAGAAATAGAGAACTGTATATGGTTCTGTATGTCAGACATAAGTATTATGAGAATACGTGATGCTGTAAAAAATGTTCCAGTCTCCAGGGATTGACTATCCTTGCCTCAATGAAGGTGAACTTCCACCAAAATCTTTAAATTATCCCTGCTTTATTTTTCTTTTGTCATTCCAGCATTAACTGCATGGTAATGACCCAGTCAAAGTTAAGAAAGTACACTAGCTTCACAATAATTGTCCATTCAATTCAGCTGAGCAGGAGTGCAGAGAAGGTTCCAGCATCAGAGATCTGAGCCATGAGGAAAAATTGAAGAAGTTTTGTCTTTAAACAAGAAAAAAATGTAAGAACGTAAGAAATGGGAGTTGGAGGAAGCAATACAGCTTCTTAAAGCTGCTCCGCCATTCAATAAAATCATGCTGATCTTCTACTTCACCACCATTTTCCTGACCTATCCCAATAAACCTTGATTTCCCAGTGTCCAAAAACCTACCAGTGTCATTCTTGAATATGCTCATCAACTGAGCATCCACAGCCCACTGGAATAGATTCCAAAGATTCACAACCCACTGAGCAAAGAAATTTCTCCTCATCTCAATCTTAAATGGCTTACCTCCTATCCTAAAACATTGACCTTTAATCCTAGACTCTCCAGCCAAGAGAAACAGCCTCTTGTATCTGCCTTGTCAAGCCCTCTAAGGGCTTTCACTGAGATCACCTCTCATTTTTCTAAACTCCAGACAATATAAACCCATTCTACTCAACCCCTCATCCCAAGAATCAACCTAGTGAACATTTGGTGCATCCCCTTTAAAACATGAATATCCTTCCAAAATTGTACAGGGCACTCCAGATGTGGTCTCAACAAAGCCAATTCTAATTGTAGCAAGGCTTCATTATTCTTATGCTGCAATGCCCTTGCAACAAAGACTAATTTACAATTTATCTTCCTAATCTTCCTAATTTCTTGCTGTACTTGCATGTTAACTTTGTGATTAGTGTACAATGACATCTAAATCCTTCTGCATAACACTGTACTAGTCTCCCACTTTTAGAAAGATGTTTTGCTATCCTTCCTATCAAAGTGGACAGTTTCACACTTCACATAATACTCCAACTGCCACCTTCTTTCCCATTCAGTTAACCTATCTACATCACTTTCCAACCCTTTGTGTCCTCCTCATAGCTTACCTTTCCACCTAGTTTTATATCATTAGTAAATGTAGATACATTACACTCAGTTTCATCATCTAAGTCATTGATGCAGATTGTAAATAGCTGAAGCTCAAGCCTTGACCTTTGCAGCACCTAACTAGTAACAGCCTGTCAACCTGAAAATGACCTGTTTACTCTTTGTTTTCTGTTCATCAACCTATCCTCCAACCTTGCTAATGTATTACCCCCAATCCTGTAAGCACTGATCTTGTTCCACAATATTGAAAATATGGAAGTATTTAGGATTGTCCATGGCATGGAAAGTATAAATGTAGAAAATTACTTCAAAGTAAGCTATATAAAAGACAAGGGTACATAGGTTCAAGCTAGTAAAGGAGAGATTTAAGACTAAGATGAGGAAGTTATTCACACAAGAATTACCAATACACAAATTGAATTTCTAGATGGAGAGGAGTCAAAAATCCCTGAGATTGTGTCAGAACTATTGGAAGTTGCGAGGGACTTCAGGGTATCTTTAGATCGATGAACTAAGTTAATTGAATGGCCATATGTAATTACCTTGTGACTGACCATTCAACAGGTTATTTAAACTTTAACCTGCTCATTGTATCATTTCTCAGCACCCTTAACAACCATTAAGTTACCAGTCCCAGAACCTGTCACTCACAGTGTGGCCAGATGATTAGGACAGACGGTCCATAGTTTGTTTACTTAATCCCTCTGGAAACTAGCTGTGAGCCTCGTTAAGTGGGCCCCATTAAATTAAACTCTGATCTTGATCACATCAATGACCCTTGCCTTGCTCAAGTGAACTTGCCCCTGGGAACAGAGCATCACAGACTCATGGAAAAGGAAAATAAATTTTCACAGTAGCTTGGACATAGAGTTGCTTAAGATTTTATGAGTAATTTTTGCAAAATTAATCAATTTGACATAATTTCACAGACATGTGACAGGGCAACAGTACACCAAAATAATATTGCAAGGGGCATGTTAGTGTCCACAATAATCAAAATGCAAGACTGCACACTAGTGCCAAGTGAAATCAAAGGATGCACTTAGCTGCTTTTACTGAACCAGGTTTTTATTGCAATAATTAATAGATAATTCCAAGAAGACCTTTCTCCACAGGGAGATATTTGCCTGTTTAACTGTTTAAGATGGTCAGTATAAAGCACAAATCATTTGTGCTTCTTATTGATCTACCTGCTTTCCTCCACAAAGAAAACTTCATTTAATTCAAAATTAGACTTTAGTCTGGATGCTCTTTTCCCAACTAAGCTTTTTTCTTGATATTTTCACAAATGTAGGTTGAGTATCCTTTCTCTGTAAATCCGAAATCCAAACACAACCAGAACCACTCTTTGTTTGAGCCTCACTGACCTTTAGCATGGGAAGTCTAGTTGTTTGTCTGCACTGTTTACTTTGGAATTTTTATGGTGAACATGCCAAAAAGAAACTTATTGCAGGTACCCTGTATTTATTATTCAGTGATAAATCACACTTTTGTGGCCATTTTATTTATTTTAGTTATCTTAGACTTAGGCTATTGTAAGTTTATATGCGGTACCTGAAATCCGAAATGCAAGCAACTCCAAGGGGTTTGGATAAAGGATACTTGACCTGTATATAATCGTACACGAAAAATAATGTCTGGATCTACCTTGCTCAAGTCAATTAATGTCATAAACTGGACCCCTAAATATTCCAAGCTACTTTATAATTTTTGCTTTACAAGTTATTTTTTAAATATTCTTGGTAGGGGAGTGGATTAGAGATAGCCAAGAGCAGAGTTGGTGGGGTACTGAAGGCAGAGGTAATAATCTGTAAAAAGTCCAAGGGACATGCAGCAGGTTACAGCTGAGACAATACTATTGGCAACATGGTTGTGGAAGTGGAAAGGGCTAAGTGAAAGAGATGGGCAGTCAGCCGTGGGAATGCATTAGGACTTGCCTGTTTGGTTTTATGTTCCGTGGGCTGGCTGTGAACATTGAAGCAGGAATCTGTCATGGCAGCCGACAGGGAAGCTGATTGTTTTTATTTAGTACATGATTAGGTCCAGCATCGGAAAAACCGTCAGTCTGAAGCTGAAAACAATAGAAACACAAAGCGGAGATAAGATGTTTCTTCAGCATGCCTTCTCTAAATAAAACAATTAGGAGATAGCACCAGTGTCATAGAACAAAAGAACCTTCTTAAAAGGGCACAACTAATAAAGAAGTAAACTATATAAAAAGGAAAGTTAAATAATTATTTTAGTGCCGATGTCCAATATACACTCTAGTCCCTGCAGTACCCATTGGAAGGCCTCAAGTGTACCGGTGTTTTTCTAAGTTTGATTGTTTCAGTGTTTATACAGTGAAAAATCTACCAGTTCGAAAACTGGAACATGAGATTATAAAAATGCTACTAAGGTGAGAAGATCGCTAATCAGTCAAATCAAGCAGCATATGCAATCTGTTTAGTTGGTTGAAGGCTAAATAGTGTATTAATATCTCCCTATTCTTGCGCAACTACATTTGAGCAATCAGACAAAAATAATTTGCTGTGAAAAAGTAGCTGCAACACCAACCTGTTATCTCCTTGACTATCTTTGTACAGAGAGCTGGGACTGGCCTGTGCAAACTACAGCACCTTTCCAATTTTTACCATCAACTAGTCAGTTTGTCACTATTCCAAAATCTGAGTTTAGGTGTGGGGAGTTTTAATTATCACTGCCAACTTGACTTCTGTTTGGGATTTGGAAATACAATGCTATACTGGCTAACTGGCCTTGCCATAGTCTTGTGATTCCTTGGTGCCACACTTGGTCAAATGTTGCCTTGCTGTGAAGGGCAGTCACTCTCACCTCACCTCAGAGTTCAGCTCTTTTGTCCATGTTTGAACCAAGGCTGTAATGAGGTCAGGAGCTTTGACCCTGGCAGAACCCAAACTGAGCATCAGTGAGCAGGTTATTGCTAAGCAAGTGCCTCTTGATTGCACTGTTGATGACCCCTTCCATCACTTTACTGACGATGGAGAGTAGACTGATGGGGCGGTAATTGGCCGAATTGGATTTGTGCTACTTTTTATGTACATGACATATCTGAGCAATTTTCTCCAATGCCGGGGAGATGCCAGAGTTGTGGCTGAACTGGAACAGCTTGGTTAAGGGTGCAGCAAATTCTGGAGCACAAGTCTTCGGTTTCCCCCATCGTTGAGGTTGGGAATATTTGTGGAACGTCCTTCTCCAGTGAGTTGTTTAATTGTCCACCACCATTCACAAATGATTTGTGCTTTATACTGACCATCTTAAACAGTTAAACAGGCAAATATCTCCCTGTGGAGAAAGGTCTTCTTGGAATTATCTATTAATTATTGCAATAAAAACCTGGTTCAGTAAAAGCAGCTAAGTGCATCCTTTGATTTCACTTGGCACTAGTGTGCAGTCTTGCATTTTGATTATTGTGGACACTAACATGCCCCTTGCAATATTATTTTGGTGTACTGTTGCCCTGTCACATGTCTGTGAAATTATGTCAAATTGATTAATTTTGCAAAAATTACTCATAAAATCTTAAGCAACTCTATGTCCAAGCTACTGTGAAAATTTATTTTCCTTTTCCATGAGTCTGTGATGCTCTGTTCCCAGGGGCAAGTTCACTTGAGCAAGGCAAGGGTCATTGATGTGATCAAGATCAGAGTTTAATTTAATGGGGCCCACTTAACGAGGCTCACAGCTAGTTTCCAGAGGGATTAAGTAAACAAACTATGGACCGTCTGTCCTAATCATCTGGCCACACTGTCTGTGAGTGACAGGTTCTGGGACTGGTAACTTAATGGTTGTTAAGGGTGCTGAGAAATGATACAATGAGCAGGTTAAAGTTTAAATAACCTGTTGAATGGTCAGTCACAAGGTAATTACATATGGCCATTCAATTAACTTAGTTCATCGACCTAAAGATACCCTGAAGTCCCTCGCAACTTCCAATAGTTCTGACACAATCTCAGGGATTTTTGACTCCTCTCCATCTAGAAATTCAATTTGTGTATTGGTAATTCTTGTGTGAATAACTTCCTCATCTTAGTCCTAAATCTCTCCTTTACTAGCTTGAACCTATGTACCCTTGTCTTTTATATAGCTTACTTTGAAGTAATTTTCTACATTTATACTTTCCATGCCATGGACAATCCTAAATACTTCCATATTTTCAATATTGTGGAACAAGATCAGTGCTTACAGGATTGGGGGTAATACATTAGCAAGGTTGGAGGATAGGTTGATGAACAGAAAACAAAGAGTAAACAGGTCATTTTCAGGTTGACTTGTTATGTATGCAGTAGTTTGCACCCCCCTTTGGCTAATCCATGACAGGGAGAATGAGCAGAGGCAACACTGAGCATGGCTTGCTGCTGGAAGATGGAAGAGAGAGAGAGGGGAAGAAGGCCTCCCAGCAAGAGGTCATATCCACCCAGGGAGTTCATGGAGCAATTTTCCTATTCAGAACTCACTGAGGAACAAAAGTGTCAAGCCTCTATACTTCAGGAAGGATGTTCTCGCTGAAATCTCCACCTGCTGAAATCTCAGGGCAGGACGAGGATGGCATTGTCAGTGGCTGTCTCAGTGATGAAGGCCATAAACCTTCATTCATTCCTAACACGCTAGGGCAATTGACATTTGCAACATCTCCCACTTTGCTGTCCAGTGTTGCATTAAGGAGGTCCAGGACATCACCCCTGCACTACTGTGCCGGCTCAACTCCATCGCTGATGCCGGAGTTGGCCTCCAGCAGTGTGTACGCAAGACGGGTGCTGGGCAGCCTGATCTCACTCCAGCTACCCCTGCTCCTCAAGGAGTCAGCCTTGGGTCCCCCCTGGCACCCATAGGGAAGAGGGTACACTGGTGCACCCTCGGAGCCCATCCATCAGTGACTCTGAGTGTGTCTGGCTCATCGACTCCTCCCTTCATGTGACCTCAGCAGCTCTAGCCCCACAGGCCAAGGAGGGTGCCGCTGCCACACAGCAGGACCCTAAAAGCAGGCCAGGGCCCTCCAAGTCTCGGACCTCCAGAACATATCCGTCAAAGTAATCACAGACAGAGTATCACAGTCAGCAGGCTGCCTCCATCACCACTATGAACATCTGGGGAGCACCAAAATGTAGAAGCAGGGTTAGGACAGTTAAGGAGAATTAGTTGCACAGCCTGGGGCATGGGTTTTGATCATTTGTACATACTGTTCACTATTGTCAATAAACTTCCAAGAATGTCTCCCTGCCTATAGCTCCTTGTTCTGATGAGCAGTGTTCTTGTCACTCAGATGTGAAACTTTTCTGCACAAGACAAAAGGCAGGTGTCTCAGTCCACGGCCTCTTCCCTGTGCTCTGTGCAGCCTTCAGACCACAGTGATGGCCCGGCCTCACACTCCCTGAACACATTACTGAAGGCTGTACCTTGGCAGTGCTGGTCATTGTGCCAGAATGTAGTGGGCAGGCACCACAGAGTTCTCTCATTCTCACTGTGTGCTCCCTGCATCTTTAAGGAAGGGCTGGCCCCCATCTCTTTCAGCATCTGCAGCCATTCATGCTGTGCTGCAGCTCCTGAAGGGCTCAGATGCTTAAGGCGGACAAAGCATCAGATGCTTTTAAAGTTTCATGGCTGCATCTCTATGATATTACCCTGATCACAGAGCGCAAGCGAACTGCCTTTGGCCAGACAAGGGTCAGACATTTTCAGAGGCTTTGCAAAGATTTATGTAGTGTCCTCAATGTATGTCGGCATCATCCTCATGCAATCGAGTGACTATTAGGGCTTCCATCGTGTCTCCATGACAGGAGCATTCTCACAGAGGGTATTTGCGCTGCCATAAGCCAGACTGGAGTCAATCGTTCACAAATGCGATGCGAGGAACTATGAGGTCACCTCATTGCATGTTGCCATCATCCTCCACAAATCTGGCAGCTATGAGGGCCTCCCAGTCAAGCCTGCCTCATCTGGCCAGTGCGAGGGCCACATCCTCTTCATCGTCACCTCGGAGAACCTCCTCAGCCCATCCCCGTCAGTATCCTTCTCATCAGAGGTGACATGCAGTTCCTCCATCTCCTCCTCAGCCAGCTCATCATCGGTTGGAGTGCCAGGTTATAAAGGGCACAGCAGACGATGACGATCCATGACACCTTCTGTGGACTGTATTGCAGGTCTCCACTAGCCCATTCCAGACACCGGAAGTTCACCTTCAGCATCCTGATGGTCTGCTCCGCCAAGTTGTGAATTGCAGCGTGAGCCTCATTATACTGTCACTCTGCTGCAGTCTGAGGCTGCCGCACGGGTGTCATCAGCCAAGGCCTCTGTGGGTAGCCCTTGTCCCTGAGGAGTCATCCCTGCAGCTTCTATGGACCCTGGAAGACTCCAGGGATCTGTGACCGACTGAGGATGTAGGTGTCATGCACACTCCCTGGAAACCATGCGCACACCTGCAGGATGTGTTTCTGGTGGTCGCACACCAGCTGCACATTTCAGCCCTTGCAGTTGATGAAGTCCACCATGTGTTGCAACTGAGATCTGAGCACCACATGAATGCAGTCAATCGCACCCTGCACCTGTGGGAAATCTGAGATCTGACTGAATCCAATCGCTCTTGCAACCTGGCTGTCCTGGTCCCCGGAGGAATGTATAAATTGTGTGCCCTCGTGAAGATGGCTTCCGTGACCTCATGAATTCATTTGTGGGTGGAGGCTTGAAAGATCCCAGAGGTCACCGGTATATCCCTGAAGGAGTCACTGGCATAGAAATTGCGCACTGTGGTCACTTTCACAGCCACTGGCAGTGGATGCCCTCCAGGTCCCTGAGGCGCCAAATCCTGCAGCAGGTGGCAGATGTGAGCAACTAGTTCCCTAGACATACGCAGTCTTCAGTGACACTGGTTCTCGGTCATCTGCAGGAATGAACGGCAACATCTATAGACCCTGGGTGTCGCTAGGCGCCAGCGTGAAAGGGCTCACTGTGGCTCTTTGGCAGCATGTGCAGGAGCCCCAGCCGCCCCTTTTTCCTGAGGTTGCTGCTCCTGTCTCTGCGCAGCCAGGAGCCTCAGTCGCTCTCTTTTCCATCTTCTTCATGCTCTGTAGGCCATCAGGCATACAGTTAGTTCGCCAGGCTCCATGATCCTGATGTACTCCTCCTGTAGGATGAAAGACAGAGACACGTGGTTAGCATGGGTGTACTAAGAACCTGTCTTGGTTAAGTATGATGGCCCCTTAATGCTTCCTGGAGAGTGCTGGCCATGACTTGGATGGCCAGAGATTAGTGCATGGCTGCCCTGTTAGCTTGAACCATGGGGGAGACTGGTCCAAACCAGGATGATGACATTGCAAGGGGCTGTGGGCGCCTCCAGCAGTGACTGTTCCATGGCCAGACTTAGAGCAGAGATTGTACAACGTGTGCAGTCCAAGTGCTCTGCAGTCTACTAAAGTACTCATGAACTTGCACTTTGTGCCCGGGGGTAGGGTTGGTGGTGGCGGGCAGCAGTGGGGGGAGCTCTGGAGAACTTGGTGGCACCTTGATGCCTCTGCATTGCTTGAGTGAGTAGATAAGCTAGGAGCCCGACCTCAATCATATCAATCTGTCTGCGCCTCTCAGTTGCAGAGGAACGGTCACTTTCCACAGGTTTCCATTTCCCTCGCCCACATTCCACCCTCTACCCCAAATGCTTGTGTGCTATATTCAACAGCAGGGTTACCCTACCCCCCCCCCCCCCCCCCCCCCCCCCCCCCCCCCCTCACAAGTTGCCTCAAGGGCAAGTCTGCACATGTGTCCCCCCACTCACAAGTCGCCTCAACAGCAAGGCTGCACTTGCCCACCCACTCCCCCTCGCCCTCAAAAGCCGCCTCAGAGGCAGGACTGCACTTGCTCACCTCTCCTCCTCACCCTCACAAGCCATTTCAACGGCAGGGCTGCACATGCCCCCTGATCCCACATCCCCGCCACCTGTTCGGCAGGGTGGCACTTAACCCCCACCCCACCCCCCAGTGCCCTTGAAGCCTGCAAAGCAACAGGCGACCCTGGCGAGCTCTGCAGAACTTTCCTGTGCACTCACCTCCAGTTCACCCACAGTGCAGGCTGCCAGCTGCACATCGCCTCTGTGCTGTTGTGAAACACATTGGCATGCTTTCCCGCTGACATAGACGGACAATCCAGCGGGAGTGCAAGAGCTTGGGATGGCCTGATAATGATATGCTGACGTATTACAATGAGGTTCCCGATGACTAATGGCAGGAAATGCGGCCTGTCTTTGGCAGGCTGAGCGGACAATCAGGACCTGCCTTGCCGCCATCATGAAACCGTTCACGCATATTGTCCGCTCACATCGCCTATCACACCCACTGCCAGCGGGCACAGAAAATTCCACCCATAGGCATGGAGTGATCAAAAACTGCTAAAAAGCTTCCCTTAGATGAGACATTGTATTGAGACCACGTCTGCTCTCAGGGTCAACAACTCTAATTGGAGAGCATTGTCACACAGTCTGAATGGTGTGGTATCTCCCCATGGATCATTCTTCACTGCTGAAACAATCAAGTAGGAATTCAGTCAGGAAACCCATGGGTACCAGTCATGGTGCTGTGGATAAAATGAAAATAATTTAGATCAACTGGCATAAAGAATGCAAAGTACCAAAAGAAAGAAAATGATTGATTACTTTATGAAACAGCTACTTACTTTTACATAGCTATGTCCTTTTCTTGAGCTATAGAGTTCTCGTGGACACTGTGTAACCAAGGATATTAATTTCACATGGTTGTTCTTTACGTTAGCCACATTGTGGAATATTGAATTTCATTTATAAAAGAGGCCCTTGTGCCATAGTTAAGACTCAAAGTGATCCTGCAAAATGTTGCCACATAAATGCATTTGTTTGCTATTTTAATGGAGGTTTAGCTCAGTTATTTTAAATTGGTTATCATCTGGTAAACCAGTGGATTAATGAATTTTACTTCAGTTGCAATAATATCGCACAAAGTAATTTCCAGCATTAATTTTTAAATGCTCTTTTCTGAATTGCACATTATGGCCAGTTTGAAATGTCTCATCTTGAGCTTCCAGAACAGGATTACACCTGTCAAGGTGCCAGGAGTGAATGCCTACAGAAAGATTACTTCCCCTTTAAATGCCTGCCCACATAAAATGTCTGCAGTATTTGTCTGCAGAGATCAGTTATTTGTGTTTAATCCCTGGTTCCTCAGTGCACCATGTGCCATGTTCGTATGCCAGCTTCGAGTCAATGCATCCACAGCAGTCAAGCGTGATTTTGATGAAGTGGTTGCAGTACATCTGTTTACCCCGCAGCATTTTTAATGGGAAACAGTAAGAGAAAAGGGAAAAACACTGAAGCACTGAGCATGTTAAGGTTTGAGAACAGTTCGCCTTTAGATTAACCTTACTGAGCATAGTCTCTGTCATACACTCTACTGTGATTCTGCTTTTGAATAAATACTGAATATACTCGATAGCAGTTCTCCTAAAGCTTAGATTCAAAGGCTGGAGCCATGGCTAATGGGGCTGCACAAATGCCCTCGCTCGGACTTGTGTTGAAATACATAAAACAAGTGTCCCTTTGAAATGTTTTTTTTAACCGTAATTGTCCCTGTAAGGGTCCCTTTTAAAAAATGGCATTACCTTCAGTGCATTTTCATGTTTATCATAGATAAAAAGGTTGTTAACATTTGAGAGATGAAAGACTTTTCCTGTTATGAGCACATGCTATCAGTGTTAAGCATTCCCAAGTCAGGTTGTAGATCAGTTGACATTGCACACAAGAAGCCGAGGCTTCTTGTGGTCTTCAGGTGAAGTGAGATGAAAGGCCAGGGATAATTTGCAGCCACCATTCAATCCCTATTTTAAAGACAAACATTCTGCCTTTATTTTTAAATTTCCATTGTAAATTGTTAGGTCCAGATTTAGAATGGAAGCGGCCTATGTAAACTTGTCAATTTGTAATTCACCTTCCTGCCAATGATGATGCTGCAATACCTCTACTCTGGTAGGTGGAATTACAGTGACAACTTTACATTGGCAGTTTGCATTATAAATGTGGGCATAGCAGCATTATAATGGAATAAACTGGGAGTAAGTGTATGGAGACATAGGATTTTTAATATACTATATTATAGATTGCCAGGTCCCACAAGTTTAATTGACATGTGTAATTTGCTGTTGAGAAGCAAATTGCTTGAAGTAGCAGTGCCTCTTAATTATAAATCTTCATGGCTTTAATTTAAAAGATGTCCAGCTGGCTTGTAATGTTGACTGAATGCATCCAGGTGCCTGGCATACATTTGTGCAGAAGCTGTCTAACAGGATGCTTTTCTGCAATGAAGTCAATGGACCATGTGTTACAACTGTGCTGTATTTTTTCTTAAAGGAGAACTGGACCCTGTTGTAAACATGACAAATTTCAATGGCCGATTCACAAAATAAAGCCCTCCTGTATGCCAAGTAGTCCACATGTATTGTAGAGAAGTCTCCGGAATGTTGCATTTTTTTCCACCACCTAGAGTGCTATTGCTTCTCCTTCCACCAGTACAATGTGGGTCAGATGTTATCACTGTGGGTGGCATGAGTGCCATGGTTGTGCCATGTGATCCACACAGAATTTAACAACAATAAAATAAAAGTTCATTCCAAAGAACTTAGTGGAAAGTTAGGAAACACAGCTTCAGAACACAAAGCTCCACTAAGTATGATTGTTGGAAAGATATTAAATGATGAGATTAGAGCCAAGATGAGGAGAATGACAAGAGGTTGGCTAGCCTATTAGGGTCACATTGCATAATTTTCTGACAATTTCCACAATATGATTCATGCTTTAGTTACCAGATTGCGTGTCAGTGCTTAGCTGGTTCCATTTTCAGTTTTATTTTACTCTAATTTTGTTGTTGAAATTTTGTACTGGCGAAGAGGAAGATGTCAGTGCAGGGTAAATTAATACTTATCTACATGTTGCATCTTGTCCTTATATCAGACATTTTCAGATTAGCTATGGACTGGATACAAGGTGAAGCTCACTTTATTAAAGTATCCTAATTGGTGCACTGTTTCATACTCTGGAGCTGAAAAATTCAAGGATTTTGAGGGCATAAGTTGGGTACATACGGAGAAAAGTGATAGGAATTTGTCACAATGGGAGTATTCCTTCCGTTAGAGCAGCACCAGGCCTGCACTTTCAAAACATAGATGCCCTTAGGCATCTGGAGGGGAATTCTTGAATACCGGTAGTTCCACTTTTATGCCCCATTCCCACGAGGAATTGGATTGGAACTGTCAATCATTCACTTAAGACCATGGTATCAGACAGAGAGAGGAAGAAGAGTCATACGGATTCAAAACATTATCTCTGTTTCTCTCTCCACAAGTGCTGCCAGACCTGCTGAGTTTTTTCAGCATTTTCTGTCTTTATTAGAAAATGAAACTTCCATTTCATTAATGCAAACTAGTCCAAGAGATTTTTAAAAAGAACAATGTCATTACTCACTGTTGCACCCTGACCACCATATCAAGCAAACTTATGTTTAGTTTGTATATGGCATGTTCATTCCCAGTTCTTGGTCAGAAGCTGAAATAATTTTCAGTAGCTTTTTCTTGAGTTTTTTCTAGTGAACCCAAGATATCAAAATGGATAAAAGCTAAATACTGAGGTTGCTGGAAACTTCTCTTTAGCTCTGAAGAAGAGTCATACAGACTCGTAAAGTTAACTCTGTTTCTCTCTCCACAGATGCTGCCAGACCTGCTGAGTTTTTCCAGCATTTTCTGTTTTTTATGTCAAAATGGATATTTGGAGTGTGGAGTATGAGAACTTAACAAATATAATCACAAGAATAATCATAATCTTGCCATGAATTCAAATATAACACATATATTACATCATTCCTTGATACAAACCTATTAAATAAACCTTTACATTACCTCAGGTGTCCAACAGTATTTTTATATATGTTTTTCATTATCACTCAGCTCTCTTTCCATACCTTTTCTTTAGCAATATTCCTATGTTCCATAGATTATAAGTTCCCGGACTAGCCTCTACCCTCATGGCTTATGACATGATTGAAACTGCTGAATGCGGTGCTGCCATTGCTTTTCTATATGTGTATCATGTGGTTATCTGTCCACAGTGAGAAATCTGTGGAGCATATACTTAAAATTTCCTGACTATATGACAGTTGCACAAACTCCAGTAACCAGACACAGTATGGACTATGTAAACTAAGCGGACTGGCATTTTCTGATTAATACTCACAGGCAAGCCCCGCCAAGAATCCACTGTCTCTTAATTACATTTGGATTGTTCTGCCTCAAAGACAATGAGGAAATTTCCATTTTAAGTTCCACTTAAAATATTTGTTCACTCTGTCCTTGAATGCACCCAACTTTTCTGACCTCCTTGGTGTGTAAAAGTTTCTGCAGACAATTACTTGGAAGGAGACGGTTTACTAACATTTCAATCTTGTTTTCTATCAAGTTTGAGTTAGCGCTCTAAATTTCATATTGCAATTACCCATACAAAAATTGTGTCCCAACTTTACACTAGGTTGTTTTTCTTCCATATTAATTGCAATATAAATTTGCAAAATCCTCTTTCAGACTTGTAATACAAGTATAAAGATGATTGCAACAACAGATAAGTTACACAATTAAACTCTGATAATGAATTTTGTCATATCTACTGCCAATCCTGAATCAGTAGGTTAGTTTCGCCTTCTCTAATATTAGTTCTTGTATGTTTTATTATTTTATCCTACAGAATCCTTCTGTACACATGCGCATGCAAATAATGTGTGGATAGCTAAACCCCCTAAGTATGACAAGCTGGCTAAAGACTCCGACTCCATAAATTGGCTTGGCATGTGGGGATAGTCACTTTGACACAAAAATGTAACTAATGTGGCTTTGAAATGGGCAAGATCAGCAATGTACATTGGCACTGATTGGCTAGGACTAAAGTTGCAAATTGGATTAATTCTGCTTTTTCAGTCTATACTGTAATCAAATCAGTAGGATTATGAAGATTGGATAATATGAATGGCTTCTTGATGCCTCACTGCTACTATTGACCATGTGTTTTATATAAAATCTCCTGATGGCAAAAATTCTTTTATATCCAACCCTGCAGAGTAGATGGGGTGTATTTTACTATAATTTTTACGATGTTTTGCATGCTTTTTCACGACAGTATAGCTGCTTTTTGAAAAAAGGTATTCTCAGCCAACTTTCTTATATCCTAGAAGCATTGACTGCATCAGTTCATCACTCAGTACACCCCCAATCTCTGATCTTCAGTTCACCACTCAGTACACCCCCAATCTATGATCTTCAGTTCATCACTCAGTGCACTCCCAATCTGAGATCTTCAGTTCATCACTCAGTGCACTCCCAATCTGAGATCTTCAGTTCATCACTCAGTGCACCCCCAGTCTGTGATCTTCAGTACATCATTCAGTGCAGGTCTCAATTAACTCAATAAACTCACTGACTGTGAGATTTGTCACCTTCATGCTTGGTTTTTCATGCCGGGGGTGTCGTTTTGCCTCCAACATGGCACACTTTTGTGCTAGCAGTGCCAGATGTCATTTTAGTGAGGGCATTAGCATGTGCACAGGGACTGTTTGCCAGAAGTGTACACGGTAGGCACATTGTGATGTCAGTCAGCATGCAATGCCAACGTGGAGCTCCATGCTCCAGTTAATGCTTGTTTTTAACCATGCACAGCTGAACATACGTACAGCAGCATCAAAGATTCTCCAACCAGTGCTATTTAAAGGATTTATCAACTACGTTCAGGCTGATTGTTTTCTATCACCCTTTGCTTCAGTTGTCGAAGTGGTGTTTTCTGGAACAAAAACAGAAAATGCTGGAAAAATCAGGAGGTCTAACAGCATCTGTGGAGAGAGAAGCAGAGTTGATGTTTCGAGTCCGTACAACCCTTCTTCAGAGTGTATTCTGGAGTTGTTTAAAGTTGCTGAAGACTATAGGGAGTGCTGTGGCTTGTGCTGAAGAACTTTTTTGTTGACTTCGAGCATTCTACACAATCATTGCTGCTGGACATGGTGCAGTAGTATGCAGCCCCCTTGGGCCACAGCACAACAGAGAGAATGAACAGAGCCAACGCAAAGCAGGAAGACATACAGACTCGAAACGTTAACTCTGTTTCTCTCTCCACAGATGCTGCCAGACCTGCTGAGTTTTTCTACCATTTTCTGTTTTTATTTCAGATTTCTAGCATCTGCAAATTTTCGCTTTCAGCAAAGCAGAACTAATTACTGGAAGTGAGAGGAGAGTGGAAGGGGAGAAGGGATTTCAGCAAGAGACCATAATCCACCCAGGATGTTCAGGAGCAATTTCCCTACCCTGCAAATTCAGTGAGGGGCAGTGTGCAAGAAATTGCCACTTCACTAAGGGCATCCTCACTGAAATCTGTAACCTGCTATCCCATTCAGTTTTTATCTAGCCAATTGTCACCAGAGAATCGCCTACAATAGCTTCTCTTCCTGTTCTCATACTGTTACCTCTGATGTCTCCCAAGGATCTATCCTTGCCCTTCTAGTTCTCATCCACATGCTGCTCCTCAGCGACATTGTCTGAAAACACATTAGTTTTGATATGTATACTAACAACACCAGCTCTCCCTCAGAAGCAACAGACAAGGGGTGATCCCACATCGTGATCCCTGCACCTGTTTTTGGCCCCTGTCTAATTTCGCAGTCCCTGTATTTAGGACTTAGCTCTTCACTGAGTTACTGCTGTAGCTACAGGCATTTTTTTCCCTCTGTTTCTAATACTAATAACAATAATGAAGCAGTGAATCCAGTTCATTGTATTTCATAATCCCTTCCTAATAGCACTGTGGGTGTACCTACACCACATGGACTACAGCGGTTCAAGAAGGCAGCTCACCACTACCTTCTCAAGGCCAAAGAGGATAGCTAATAAATACTGGCCCAGTCAGCGACGCCCACATCCCGTGAATGAATAAATATTTTTTTAATTTAAAAATAATCAATCACTTACAAAACATGTAGATAAAAGTCAATGTGAGTTCGGAGCCAAACTCCATGAGATTTGGTATTTCATGTTGATGCTGATTGCCTTTATGACTACCAATCTGGAATGGAAATTGTTCCCCAGTCCAGTTCAGCCTTCTTGAATCTCACTGGCATCTATTTATTACTAATAGTTCCCCGCCTGCCCTCAGTGTTCTCCCTTTCTTCACCTGAAGGTGAATTGGGCTGGCAGCACTTGGGTAGCACGCTTTGGCCAGTTTTCATGTGTGAAGCCAGAGCGTGCATATCGGTGGGCAACTGGACCAAAAAAATATTGCAGCTAAGCCAGATCATGTTTTCATCCTCTATCTACACAAATAGTAAGGGTAACTGGAGCCCAGGAGGAGCAGGCTGATATTTTACATATACAGAGCTGGCCATTGAAATCAGACTAGGTGCAGATTGCCCTGGAACCTTCTGATCTGCATGGCTCAGTGCTTAATTACACAGTGCAATCCCAAGTATTTAGGTGGGGCTGAGAAAGGCCACTTACTTTCTAATCTTATTGTGGAGTTGGGATGGTTCCATGCTGTCAGAGGGGAAAGCATGGTGATTCAATGGGTCTGCATGTGATATTATTAGATTCTGATCATGTGATTTTCTGGAAATAAGTAATTCAGTTCACCAAAATCAAGTAACAAATTTATTGGACTCGTTCCACCATTTGCTATTGAAAAGCTGGCTACTGAGAACAATGGCCATGTGCACAGTGCTGGATACTCTGTCGTGGAGCTGTGGAACTGTTTGTAACAAGCTAATTCTGTATCTCGCCGTACAAAATCTCACATGAACTCCTTTTGTCTGGATTCAAATTCCATGCACTCTGATGAAAATAAAAGCACTGATTCATTGATGCTGACATTCTAACAAAGGACTACATTGTTTCACTTAACATAACAAAGATTATTTTTTGCTAATCCTACTTCGTGGAGTCTACAGAGACACAAATTCTGCTACAACAACAGCTGCCTTCAGCTTTGTTTATTAGTTAGTTTAGCTGTTCCTGATGTTTATTTTCTCTTAAATGCAATGCTCCATAATGGGATATGGTGTCACCAGCACTGGAATTCCTATCACCTGTGCCAATATTTATATTCAGATGTGAGCTTAGACAGATCTCATCGGGCTATTCAACTATGGAGGGCATAATGTTGTACATTTTCCAGCAGGGGTCACTAGATAGCAACTAGAGGGAAATAAATTGTGATATTTTCACCCTTAAGCGTTCAGCTAATTGTGGACAACCCTCACCCCTTCCACCTGATGACTAAACTGAAATCAGCTGACTCAGTTTTGTCACTATTTTGAGCGGAAATAACGTGACACGCTTTTGAGATTCCTTTTTTATCCATTGACTGCATGATCTTCCCCTCATACACATCAAACACAGATCCAGATCAAAGGTGGACCCTTCCTGATCTATATGGCAGGTTATCACACCATGCAGCTCCATTACCTGCTGAAGCGCTAGAAAAATCCATTTATTGATTTTGACAGCGCTGTCACCTTTGTAACTCGTTGCTTGTTTCCAAACAATGCTCTTGTGCAAAAGGCTTCTGAGAAGTGTGAAAAACTAATTCTGGGTCAGCTCAGCCTCAGATGGTGCTAGATATCATTCTGACATTTCTCTTGAGGAAGCGAGGAGAATCAAAGAAAGTCATGGCAGGACTGGTTCCCAAGTGAGTGGCAGCAGCGAATGACAGGGAGCAGGTAGCCTGCTGCCCATCTCAGCAGGGCATGATGGTATGTAGGACATCTGGCTGTGGAGACATGAAAAGAAGAAAATAAGCATATTAATACTGAACCAATTCCATGTTTTAGTGGCAGTGTGCTAGAAAGTATGACTGGGCTTACCTCCAGATGGTCACATAAGTTCTTTTCTTTTTGCAGAATGGTGCTATTCCAGGTGAGATGGTGAAGAAAGATGAAAACTTGAAGCGTGGGAACTGGTCCAATCAGATAGAATTCATCCTGACTAGTGTTGGATATGCTGTAGGTCTTGGAAATGTCTGGAGGTTCCCTTACCTGTGTTACCGAAATGGTGGAGGTATGTCAAATTTCTGTGAATCTGTGTGTGTTTGTGGAGGTGTCTGAGTTTGTGTGTATGAGTGTGTGTCTGTGAGGATATAGCCCGGATTTTCGCTCCTGAGGCGCTGCGCAGATTCAGGAAAATTCCCAAATCACCGAACCCACCTTGGGAGGAACTGCCCTGAATAAGGAAAATAAGGCTGAAGCATTCACAACTATGTTCAGCCAGAAGTGCCGAGTGGATGATCCATCTCGGCCTCCTCCAGCATCCCCAGCATCACAGATGGCAGTCTTCAGCCAATTCAATTCACCCCATGTTATATCAAGAAATGGCTGAAGGCACTGGATACCGCAAAGGTTATGGGCCCCGACAACATTCCGGTAATAGTACTGAAGATAATGCTCCAGAACTTGCTGCACCCCTAGCCAAGCTGTTTCAGTGCAGCTACAACACAGGCATCTACCAGCAATGTAGAAAATTGCCCAGGCATGTCCAGTACACAAAAAGCAGGACAAGTCCAGCCCGGCCAATTACCGCCCCATCAGTTTACTCTCCATCATCATTAAAATGATAGCAGGTGTCATCAACAGTACTATCAAGTGGCACTTGCTTAGCAATAACCTGCTCACTGACGCTCAGTTTGGGTTCCACCAGGGCCAACCAACTTCTGACCTCATTACAGCCTTGGTTCAAACATGGACAAAAGAGCTGACCATTGACCAGAAACTGAACTGGACTAACCATATAAATACTGTAGTTACAAGAGCAGGTCAGAGGCTAGGAATCCTGTGGTGAGTAACTCACCTCCTGACTCCCCAAAGCCTGTCCACCATCTACAAGGCACAAGTCAGGAGTGTGATGGAATACTCTCTGCTTGCCTGGATGAGTGCAGCTCCAATAACATCCAAGAAGCTTGACACCATCCAGCACAAATGCCTGCTTGATTGGCACCCCTTCTAGAAACATTCACTCCCTTCACCACTGATGAACAGTGGCAGCAGTGTGTACCATCTACAAAATGCACTGTGGGAACTCACCAAGGCTCTTTAGGCAGCACCTTCCAAATCCATGACCACTGTCATCCAGATGGACAAGGGCAGCAGATACATGGGAACACCACCATCTGGAAGTTCCCCTACAAGCTGCTCACCATCCTGACTTGGAAACATTTCACTGTTCCTTCACTGTCGTTGGGTCAAAATGCTGGAATTCCCTCCCTAACAGCACTGTGGGCGTACCTACACCACAGGGGTTGCAGCGGTTCAAGGAGGCAGCTCACCACCCCCTTCTCAAGGCCAATTAGGTGTAGGCAATAAATGCTAGCCTAGCCAGTGATGCCCACATCCCGTAAATTAAGGTTTAAAAAAGGGATCTTCGTTCCGGGGAGTAGGTTCATGCTGGAGCTGGGCTCCGGGAAACAGCTCGGAGGTGGCCACAGGGGCTGCCCAGTGCTGGGGAAGGCTGGTTAAAAGGCCTGCCTCGGTGCTCTGGGACTTCATTCAGATCTTTTATTTAATAGTAGGCCCTCTAGCCTTCGCTCCTCACCCCCACCCCCACCCATTCCCCATGCTCCATCCATGCCAACCCGTGTACTCAACCATCCACCCACCCCCCCATGGCTTCTCACACTCTCCATGTCAAACCAACCCCCTCCACCCACCCCAGTGGCTCCTTATACTCTCTATACCTCCCAGCTTCCTCCAACTTTCCCAATGACCCCTCATACCCTCCATGCCAACTAATGCCCCCCTCATCCCCTCGGACCCTTATAGCCTCTAGCCAACTCATGCCAACACATGACTCCCCATTCAACCCCATGGTCCCTTATAGCCCATATGCCAACTTAGTGCCAACTCATGCCAATTCTTGCCGCCACCCACAACCCTTTTCCCTTACCCCCTGCATGCCAACTCAGCCTGTATACACAATGGGCAGACCTCAGAATTTTATTTTATTTCATCTCAGCATAGCTCCTAAGTATCTGTTACAGACTTCATTATATATTTTAAAAATGCTCTTCATTGATAAAAGCCAATTCAATGCATTTAAATCCCTTCAAGTACTTAATCGAGAATAAAAGCAAACCTTTGTATTCATTAACCTACATCAAAGATAGCTAATCCCTTAATAACTTCTTGGAGCTGTCAAGCAAACTGTGAATTTACAGCCTCCCACTGTGATAATGATGGGTTGTTTAAGCAGTCAAGCAGCAATACCACTATAATGATAGCACTTAGTCTTATGTCAGCTAACATCTATTGAAACTGCAGTCACTGATGTTTTTCAACTAAGCACAGCTGTGTTTTTTTTTTGTCACAATTTAATGGGCAGGGGATTTAAATAACTTGACAGTTTCACAGATCTTATCTGCCTTTTACGAGCGTTCATGGCTACTCCTAAAAATTATAAGCCGCACACTTTGGGGAACGGGCCTCACTTCAGTAAATATATAGTCTGTTTGAATTTAGAACTGAGTTCAAATGGCCCTGCTGGGTTTGGGCTTCCCCCATGTTTGAATCACATCCCGCCTCCTTTCCTCTCTCAGTGAAAATAGAATCTGTGGGAAATGGGGGCAGACATCCAGATTCAGGGTCCTATTGCCATGACTCTGCGAAAATCCGGGCCTATGTGCCTGTTTATGTGTATGTCAGTATGTGTGTATGGATGAGTTTGCATATGCATTTTTTGTGTGTGTGCTTGTGTGTGCATGGATCAGATATGGATACTATAAAACATGAGCGACTCCTTTTCTCCTCCCCCGCCAACATGCAAGTATCCATTGTGACTTGGAGAGCCTGAAGAGCAAATGAGAGGGGCAGCTAAAATCTATGCAGGCACAGCTTGCACTTAGTCACTCCCTAATTTTTCTCATCTTTTCTTGTGGAGAAATCAGACCCTTCAATCAGCTCCCATAATTGCATGGTTAAGGTTGGACACCTGCCATGGTAATAATGATGAGATTCAAACCTTATCTTTCCACTGAATGGTCCATTGCAGTGAAGGTCTGACTGAATGATACTATACCTAGTACCCAGAACAACCATAGTCCCTGCATTCAAATAGTTTCCTGAATCTAAAGAGTTAACCTGAATTTTAAACAGTCAGCAGAGCACTAATTCTGAGTCACCAGTTCATCACGTTCATGCTCTTCTTTATTTCTCAGAAAAACTTACATGATATAGTTCTGTTGACATTCCCAATTTATCTTTGCTCATGTCTGCTGTTGGCAAGCTTTTTGGCTACAATCTACAAACTACTTCCACTCTTCTCCCCAGTTAATGCCATAAATTTCCAAGAGGCATAAGCAGAAATAAACAACTAAACTGCCTACTTTTCTTTCAGCAGTGGTTGGCTCAATTGTACAAAGAAGCTAAAAATTGAAGTATCAATTTTTGAGAGACAGACAGGATAAATGCCAATTTGAAATAAAATCTACTCTCCTAAGCCATCAGTTGCCTAAAAGATATTCTTGTGTATCACACTGCCATGTGCCGATTATTCTCTTTTATTCATTCACTATTTTTTTGTAGAATACATTCACAGGTCTTTATACTTCTGTCTGTATCACAATGCCAGATGTATTATCTTCTGGACATTTCTAATAAAGTATTATTTTCGCTGTATCATAGAATCAGCTGTCTGTTATTCTTGTTGTCTCACATTCTCGGCTGTCTGTTATTGTTGCTTTAATATATTATCAGATGTCTATTACTCTCATTGTGTCATATTCTCAGCTGTCTGTTATTCTAACTCTAACACCTAGTCAGGTGTATTATCTTCTGGACATTTCCAATAAAGTGTTATTTCCTCTCTCTCCTAGAACTTTGTGTCTGTTATTCTCATTGTGTCACATTCTCAGCTGTCTGTTATTCTCAGAGTGTCACATTCTGAGTATCACACATTCTTAGACGTCTGTTCTCGGGTGCCTGTTTTCAGTGTGTCACTTTCTCTGTGTCACACATTCTCGAGTTGCCACATTCTCAGTATCATTCTCAGATGTCTGTTATTACCTGTGTATCATATTCTCAGTGTGACACCTTATCATTTGTTACATCATCAGGTGTCTGCACGCAATCTGTCACATTCTCAGATACCTGTTATTCTCAGTATTTAGGCTGCAGGAACCAGGACTCTTTTCCCTAAAAAAGAGAAGACTGAAGGGTAATCTGATAGATGTCTTTAAGATTTTGGAAGGGTTTGATAGGGTAGAAGTAGAGAAGATATTTTCACTTGTGGAGGAATGCAACACTCGGGGGTCATGACAATAAGATAGTCATCAATAATTCCAATAGTGAATATAAGATAAACTTTTTTATCCAAGTAATGTTAAGAATGTGAGGAGTTGTTGAAGCAAATAGCATAAATGCATTTAAGGGAAAGTTAAATAAACACAAAAGGATTGGGGGATATGAGGAGGGGTGGGAAGAGACTGGTGTGGAGCATAAATGCCAGCATAGTCCTATTGGGCCAGATATTCTGTTTCTATACTGCAAACAATATGTAACTCTAGATAACACATTCTCAGGTGTCTGTTATTCACAATCTAATATGTTGCCAAATGCCTGTTATTGTTCTGTGTAACATTTTCTGTAACACATTCTCAGGTGTTTGTAACTCTCTGTGTAACATATTCTGTAACACATTACCAGCTGTCTGTTACCCTCTGAAATTTTTTCTGGGATGTATACTTCCCTGTGTGTCCCAAGTATCTGTAATTCTTTTCATAACATATTCATAACTTTCTTTTGCATGTAATGCATTACTGGTTACTGTTTTTTTCCTGTTAGAATTGTGTGCCCTTGTGTCATCTTAGATTTCTACCATGTCAGAAATAATGTGTAATATTGTTCACATTTATTTTCATTTGTAAATCCATTATTTCTGCAGTCTCAGTCATGTCTGGTGATTCAGAGCATAAGTAGTCCACTTTCTGGTGATTAGTGGGTAGTAGTGGACTTCTCCTTTAGGAACATCAAAGAAAAAGTCACCCAGGAAATAATTCCTCAGATTTATTGAAATAAAATGTTATATATTGAAAGAACAACCCTGTACCAAAAATTGTTGCAACAGAGCAGAAAGCTCCAACATTTCTTCCCCTTTACTCTAATGCACAATTCTATTCAGAAGGGGTTTTATAGGGAATAAAGTTTAAACCTGTACAAATTCTTCAGAAACAGGCCATAGTCATTTCAATATGTTTTCAGCCAATTTGCAGCCTTAATGAAATCCTACTTGGCTTCTTAAGGAGAGTTTATTGTTTGAGTTGTTAAAAGTGCTTGCTATTGTAAGCATTTGCAATTATATTCTGCAGCATTTTGTTCTGTGCATTATGTGGTTTTCTGCAAGGTAGTCTGCTATTTTTACATTTCGGGGGATTTTTCTACCAATATCTATTATTCATTGTCGCTATTTAAGTATCACCATATAAAATGGTGAGGATGGGAATTCACTTGGGGCTCCCTTTAGCACTAAAGGATTTAGATATAACATTAGAGTTCCTTGAGAGCTCAACAAATGCAGATAAAACACCTGAGGTGTTTTGTCCCAATGTCCATATTTATTGACACCCTCATATGCACTTTGCCATGTGACTTCACATGACAGGTTGTCACAGTGATGTACCACCTTAAAGTTATGCTGCTAGGGTTAGATGGGATGGCATGGGAGGAGGCTTGTGTGGAGTGTAAGCCACTTGAGCCCAATGACCTGTTTCTATACCATGTATTCTGTGTATTTCTCTGTGATCAACTGAAGGATAGCCTACAGACAATATTTGGGACAAAGTAACTCTTCCCTCAGAAGTAAAGGCCACTACAGCATGAAGCTTTCATGCTACAGGAGCCCAAATGCTCAGGTGACATGTGCCATAACAGGCATTTGCCAGTGGAAGATGATTATTGTATTAGTGCCTTGTGTATGTCATAGGAGGTGCCACTGTGCGCACATCAATGAAGTGCCCACGTGCAACAGGCTCTGGTCATTCCCAGGATTGGTTGGAAATGGTAGTGAACAGCTTGTGAGCAGGAATGGAACAGTAAGCTCAGCAATGTAAATTTTATCTGTGCTACTACCCATTTCTGCTGCACGTAGGCGGTGAAAATCAGCTGCCAGAAACTCAGCCAAGCTGGCATTACACATAAAATTAGCCTAAGTTATGAACATAGCAACTTTCAAATTTGTAGATTTATATAGGGTTTTTTTTTAATAGATTCTTTAGCTTGCATAAAACAACAGAACTGTTGACTTAATTTGCTTGATGAAGCATAACTACCTCAACCTATCATCCTGAACAGGCAGCTAGAAGCTTTGAGTTAAATTTAACCACTGTTACGTTCTTGGCTAAAGAACATTCCAATCTGAAATTGAGGTGTAGTACAAGCTGTTCTTAGACATACTGGCTGTACAGTCTGTAATGATGGGTCTTCTTTTTTTAAAGGTGCATTTATGTTTCCCTATATCATCATGCTGGTCTTCTGCGGTATTCCTCTTTTTTTTCTGGAGCTTTCCTTTGGGCAGTTCACCAGCCAAGGCTGCCTTGGTGTGTGGAGGGTTAACCCTATGTTCAAAGGTAAGAAGGTCCATTTCAAAAATCACCGTGCTGTACAACAAGGGAATGGATAGGCAGCACGGGAAAGCTGGAGACGGGAATGTAACTTAAGAAGGATCTGTATTGAAAGGATTTTGGAAGAATTTCCAAGCAGACTCTGGAGTCCTGTATCTGTAACTCAAATTAAATGCTGGCAGGGAAAATTTTGTACTGGAGCATGATGTGATATTTGCAGCAATTTTGAATTATGTAACTACAAATACCAGTTGTGTCACAATCAAATGTGAATAAGTTTACCAGGACAAATCTTTCAAAATGATAATTATCATAATGTTTTGTTACATATTTGTTACATTATATTGCAGGAATGTGGGGAGAGGTATGTTAAAGAGTGGCTGTTGTAATTTATGAAACTCAAGCTATTTCAAACAATTATGAATCCAGTGTCCTGTAACTTGATCAGACTCATGTCTGTTACATAATTTTGTTGTATTTTCTAGCTGTTCTTGTGTTTTAAGCTGTATGTTCATATATGCTAATCTAGCAAGAAACAAACACTGGGATTGATTGATTTTAACGGCAGCCCCACCAACACCATGCCCCACCCAACTCCCAGTGAGAATGGTGTGTGAGATGGATTAAGAGTGGGCTGAGTCCTCTTACCAACCCCAGGCAATGCTGTCCGCACCTGACAACATCTTATCTTCGATGACTCTGAAGTTGGCCAAGGCTCCAACTGCAGGATAAATGTGGGCTGAATTTAAATATAAGAGTCAGGGCCCAATGACAACATTGGTGCCATGACATGATTTTTACGAAGATTTGGGGGGAGGACTGCCCCTATCAATGCTTCTGGAGAAATCTGCCAGGATGCACTAGAGTGGCTAGAAGAGGCCAGGCTAAGTAACATTTCTGATGGTTCAGAGGAGCAGGAAGAAATCTCTAAGGCCCTTTTGCCCTCCCCCTCCCCGTCCCCATTTGGGACCACCTTCCCCCCCGGAACCTGCATGGCTCCAACTCCTGGCACATATTTTATACTGGAGTTCATTCCCTTAGGCCCACAGTAGCTGAAAACTCCTAGCTTAATTCTCACACCTGTTCAACCAGGCGTCCCCCACTCCTCGCTCTCCCCAGGTGTGCACCCTGTGTCAGGAATCATGCAATATACCTACTCTTCACCCACCAATCCCCTCCCCCTACCCAAAACCCCCACGTTAAAGACAGGGCCAACTTAATTGTTTCTGAAGCAAATACTATACTTATTGTTCGCATTTTTGTGCATACAGAAAATAACTTGAACCCAAGTTATATCATAATATGTAGAATCTATGTAGAAGTTACCCTTTGTCTTTGCTGCTATTCCTGATTATCTGTTCAGTCTAGTTGTTTCACAGGTTATTGCTGCTTTGTTTCATTATGTTTTTCGTTTCTCTTTAGTAAAGTACACAACTTTTGTTAACTTTGTTCCTGTCCTTGTCATTATGAAAGATATTTGTAAGTGGGAATGGCACAATATTCTACTTGCCCTAAAAATCCACATCAATTCAGAACTATAATACTAAATTGACAACCTGATCCCAAGAGCCACAAGGGTGAAGATTTCACCTGTGCATTATATGTGACAAAAGTATTAATTAATCTTGTTACACAGCACAAAGAGGAAATCTTCATCCAAGGACAGATAAATCTGACCTGCGATGAAAGCTCAGCATTGCCATTTTGTTCATAAAATGGAAACATCTTCCAAGAACCAAAGCTTTTTGCTTCAATGAATGTAACATTTCCTGACAGGAATGAGAAACTAAATCCTGAGATGTACAAAGTAGAATTGTTTGACTTGTATTCCTTATTCTTGTGAACAGGAGTGGGGTATGGGATGATGGTTGTTTCCACATACATTGGGATCTACTACAATGTGGTCATTTGCATCGCCTTCTACTACTTCTTCTCCTCCATGACTACACTTTTGCCATGGACATACTGCACTAACTCTTGGAACAAGGAAGATTGCAGTAGCATGCTGAACCCCAACAGAACTGCCAACATCAGTGATCTGTCACGAAACATCTCAACATTGCTGAACCAAACTGCAAAGCGGACCAGTCCTAGTGAGGAGTACTGGAAGTAAGAGCAGCCTTTCCAGTTAAGAACAATGTATTGCTGTGGGACTTTTGTGTCAGTAGAAGCTTACTGTTATTTCTTTATTTCCAGTACTGTACTGTCCTGAAAGCAATGGCTTACGAGTTGGGCACAATTCCTTGGGCATTTGCAATCTTTTGGTTCCTCACAAATATGCGCTGTCTATGCCTAGTGTGAAAGTTGGAAAATCTATTGTGGGCTCCATCCCGTTAAAAGTGCTGATAGACCTAGGAGCAATGTCTGCCCTGGACCCTGGCAGACATCCCAGTGTCTGCAGGGAGATTTGTACGCTTGTTTACTAATGCTGGTTACCAATGCCACTTGGGACATTTCCAGGGCACCCACCCATCTTTGAAGAATATTTGGGCATTGTGGTGGTGATGGTGGGGGAGGGTGGAGGGCAAAGCTGAACTTGAATATTCAGGATTCCAAGTCACAATTCCAGTCTGGACCCTTCCTTTATTTGCCATATCTGCTAATAACTGGTAAGGTCTGCCCGGCGCTGTGGAAACTGGAACTCCTGACATAGGAAATCCCCATTGCCCCCTAACAGAACAATTGGAATCCTTGGTTTATGGCTCAGTTCTGGCATATCTGAGTCTCAGTCTAATTTCCAACCCATTTGGCAGGATGTCACCAAAGCTGAGGCAGGGTGTGTGAGGAAGGGCTACCAGGGTCAGGGTTGAGGGGCTGAATTTTCAGGGTCCCCTGAAGTCAGGAATGGAGGCAGGGGGGCACTCTGAAAATACCTGCCTCGGGCAACGTGTCAACTTCAGTGTGCCGATCCTGGTGTTGGCAATGATCAAAAGTGCAGGGCAAGGGCTGGGCTGGAATCCCGCTTTCATCCTCATTAAGGCCAATTATACCTGTTAAAAAGGGACAGGGAAAGATGGGATATGTAAACGGATAGGCAGGTTGTAGAAGCTGTCAATTTCAAAACTGGATACACAGTGGGGAGCCAGCCATGACTGCCCCAGGACATTTCCACGGCCCCTAAGAGGGTCAGTAGGGCAAAGGGGGACTTGGCACTTGGTAAGGGGTGCTGTTGATGCTGCACAGGTGGCAGGATAAGTGGGCACTCAGCTCCTAGGCTTTGAATGTGGTGACACCCCCTGGCATCACATGTATAGACGAGCAGGGGATAAGGCTGTCAAGGACAATTGACTGGCCACTGGTCCAGAAGGAGGGCTCCAGCTGCAATGGGGACACAACTGTCATATTTTGGGCCCCATCGCAATAATGGGCAACTCTCCTCGCAGAAAGGGCAGAACCCCAGGCATTAGGAAGGCAAAGGAGAGGGAAGAGGGGCAAGAAAATAACAGAGGCCAAACCCTCAACATAGATTGACTGTTGAAGATGGGGCTACCTAGAAATGGCCAAGAACCAGTGTTGCAGGAGGCTGTGACTCTCCCAGGTAGATGACCACAGATATCTGTGCCCTCATCACCGAAAACCTTGCACCTCACAGCACTGGTCGCCGTGCCCTGCAAGTAGCTGCCAAAGTCATTGTAAACTTGAACTTTTTCACTTCTGCCTCCTTCCAAGAACCAGCTGTGATCTTAGTGACATCTCAGAAATGGCTGTACACCACTCCATCTCATTGGTCACTAATGCCGTCTTTGCCAGAGCTGGACAGTACATTCCTTTAACAACAGCCATGGCCTTGCAGGGAGAGAGGACATTGGTTTTTGCCTCCATTACCAGACTCCTCCAGGTGCAGAGCATTATCAGTTGCACCCATGTGGTCATTACCACCCTCAGCTTCTAGCCAGTGAGATCCATCAACAAGAAGGGATTCTACTCCCTCAATCTTCAACTGGTTTACTACCACAAGGACCTCCTCCATGCATGCCCTTGCTCTCCTGGTAGCTGTCATGACTCCTTCATCCTCCACCAGTCTCGGCTGCCTCACGTCTTTATCCCGATTCCAAAAGTGCATGGATAGATCCTAGGGGACAAGGAAGACGGGAGCACCATACAAAGGGACAGAGATGATACAGCTAATGCCACCCGCTCAGCAGGGAAACCATTGAGCAGGCGATGTGATTCTGGTGCCTGGACCAACTGGGTGGTGTCCTCCGGTGTTCTCTTGCAAGGGTCTCGGTCGTTATGGTGATCTGATGCACTGCCCATAACGTTGCTCTGCGAAAAGCTGTGGACATTAAGGAAAAGAGATATCCTGGTAGGAGACAACTCATTGGAGGAAAAGTGGGAGGGAAGAGGAAAATGAGGCATGAGAGATGATGTTGAAGAGAGACAGGTTCCTCCTGCACAACTTGGTGGCCTTCCCTGTCAGCCTCCTGGAAGAAGACCTCTTTCTTCTCTCTCACGATCTCCAGCATTAGATCCAGGTCACCATTCATGAACAGAGTGTCTATCTTTTTTTAATTCATTCATAGGATGTGGGCTTTGTTGGCTGGGCCAGCATTTAAGCCCATCCCTAGTTCCCCTTGAGAAAGTGGCAGTGAGCTTCCTTCTTGAACCGCCGCAGTCCATGTGGTGTAGGTACACCCACAGTGCTGTTAGGAAGGGAGTTCCAGGATTTTGACCCAGCGACAGTGAAGAAGTGGTGATTTCCAAGTCAGGCTTCCAAGTGAGTGACTTTGAGGAGAACTTCCAGGTGGTGGTGTTCCCAACTATCTGCTGCCCTTGTCCTTCTAGATGGTACTGGCCATGGGTTTGGAAGGTGCTGTCTGAGGAGCCTTGGTGAATTCCTGCAGTGCATCTTGTAGATGGTACACACTGCTGCTACTGTGCGTCGGTGTTGGAGGAAGTGAATGTTTGTGGATGTGGTGCCAATCAAGCGGGCTGCTTTGTCTTGGACGGTGTCAAGCTTCTTGAGTGTTGTGGGAGCTGCACTCATCCAGGCAAGTGGGGAGTATTCCATCACACCCTTGACTTGTGCTTTGTATATGGTGGACAGGCTTTGGGGATTCAGGAGGTGAGTTACTCATTTAGGGTTCCTAGCTCTGACCTGCTGTTGTAGCCACAGTATTTGCATGGCCAGTTCAGTTTCTCGTTAATGGTAAACCCACCCACCCCACCCCCCCCGGAGGTTGTTGATAGTGGGGGATTCAGTGATTGTAATTTGTAATGCCATTGGACATCAAGGGGGGATGGTTCAATTCTTTCTTGTTGGAGATGGTCATTGCCCTGGCACTTGAATGGCAAGAATATTACTTGCCGCTTGTCAGCCCAAGCCTGGATATTGTCCAGGCCTTACTGCATTTGGACATGGCCTGCTTCAGTATCTGAAAAGTGGCGAAAGGTGCTCAACACTGTGCACTCATTAGTGAACATCCTCACTTCTGACCTTATGATCATTGATGAAGCAGCTGAAGATGATTGGGCCGAGGTCACTACCCTGAGGAACTCCTGCAGTGATGTCCCGGAACCGAGATGACTGACCTCCAACAACCACAACCATCTTCCTTTGTGCTAGGTATGACTCCAAACAGTGGAGCTTTCACCCTGATTCCCATTAACTCCAGTTTTGCAAGGACACCTTGATGCCATACTCAGTCAAATGCTGCCTTGATGTCAAGGACAGTCACTCTCACCTCACCTCTGGAGTTCAGCTCTTCTGTCCATGTTTGAACCAAGGCTGTAATGAGGTGAGGAGCTGAGTGACCCTGGCGGAACCCATACTGGCTTCAGTGAGCAGGTCATCGCTAAGAAAGTGCCACTTGATAGCACTATTGATGACCCCCTTCCATTACTTTACTGATGATGGAGAGTAGAATGATGGGGTGGTAACTGGCCGGGTTGGATTTGTTCTGCTTTTTCTGTACAGGACACACCTGGGCAATTTTCCACATAGCCGAGTAGATGTCAGTGTTGTTGCTGTACTGCAACAGCTGGCTAGGGGCGCGGCAATTTCTGGAGCACTACCTTCAGTACTATTGCCGGAAATTGTCAGGGCTCATAGCCATTGCACTTTCCAGTGCCTTCACCCGTTTCTTGATATCATGTGGAGTGAATTGAATTGGCTGAAGACTGGCATCCGTGATGCTGGGGACCTCCGGAGGAGGCCAAGATGAATCGTCCACTCTGGCTGCAGATTGTAGCAAATGCTTCAGTCGTATCTTTTGCACTGATGTGCTGGGCTCCACCATCATTGAGGATGGGGATATTTGTGGAGCTGCTGCCTCCAGTGAGTTGTTTAATTGCCCACCACCATTGTTTGTGGGACCGCTTAGCTCTGTCTATCACTTGCTGCTTATGCTGTTTGGCACGGAAGTAGTCCTGTGTTATAGCTTCACCAGATTGACCCATTTTTAGATATGCCTGATGCTGCCCCTGGCATGCCCTCCTGCACTCTTCATTAAACCAGGGTTGATCCCCTGGCTTGATGGTAATGGTAGAGTGGGGGATATGCCAGGCCATGAGGTTACAGATTGTGTTTGAGTACAATTCTGCTGCTGCTGATGGCTCACAGTGCCTCATGGATGCCCAGTCTTGAGTTGCTAGATCTGTTCAAAATCTATCTCATTTAGCACAGTGGTTGTGCCACACAACATGACGGAGAGTATCCTCAATGTGAAGGCAGGACTTTGTCTCCACAACAACTGCATGGTGGTCATTCCCACCGATACTGTCATGGACAGATGCATCTGTGGCAGGCAGGTTGGTGAGGATGAGGTCAAGTATATTTTTCCCTCTTCCTGCTTTTGGTACCAGGCCTCAGGCTCCCCTGTGACATTCTCTTTCCTTCTGGTTGTGTGGGAGGTTTTGGCACAATTAGCAGATTTCTCCCTTATGACAATCAGCACTCTCGGTGATGGCTGCTGTGGGGAATCTCAAGGAATCTTGTGACCAACCTCCATTCCCACCGCCACTGGCTCTAAGTGGATAGGAAACCCATATCAGTTAAGGGCTCAACCTCCGTGAAAATCTTAACTTTAATAAGCTTCCCACCAGAGGTAGGTTTCTGACCCAAAAACAGATTCAGCTCCTGTTTCTTCTTCCATGGTGAAAATTCAGCCTTAAGTGTCATTCGGCTTAATCACTCATGGGGCTTGATCTTGCCCTTATGAATTTGGGCAATGATCATGGTTTCCAATGGCTGTATCACCATCACCAGAATTGTGGCTAACTTATTTCCCTCTCCTTAGCCTGGGGGAATTGAACCTAATTGCAATGCCATTCCTACTCACTGCTCAAGCTGAGACTAGTAAACTTAGCATCGGTGATGAAACCTAGGTTTGAACCTGGAATCACCTTGGCTGCACGGTTTGCAGGACACCATGAAGTTCACTTACCAACCAAGACATTAGGCATATTTTATCATTGCTTCTGTTCCCCAAATTGCCATTGGAAACATTAAGAGAGACAGTGACGGTAGAATGGTTAATTGCACACCTTAGATTGCGGACTGCCCACCTAGCTTCCTGTTGATTACTGCCTGGGAGCTCTGATTGTAGTGAAGTCCAAGAATGTGACAAGAGAATATGAGATGCCATGAGATCCTGCAGATTGGTCTTATGAATCAACACAGTTTCCCAAGTTTATGTACATATTAAATAATTGTTTTTTTAAAAAAAAAACCCTTCTCTACCATGTGCAAAATAAAATGTTCCCTGGTCTCTGTTATCACATTTCTATCACAAAAGGTAGGATGTGCCTCGCGAGCAAATCTGGCTTCTTTTGTGATGAACATACCCTGTCCTTCACTCCACTTTCAATGGCAGCAGCAAGATTGGGTGCTCACCCTGTCTGGTGACACAAACCTGCATGCTGAACAATGTGCCATCCCAATAATGATTCTGTCAAAGGTAAATGAAACAGGCTTCCCCATTGCTGCTGTATAGCCAGGAATTGTGCGTATTTTTACCCTAGAAATAATAGCCGAAGAAAAAATGCCTCCTGCATAATCAATAGGCAACTGCAAGACTTTGAAACAATTAACAACAACAATTAGTTCATTCTAAACTGAAGAGAAGAATTGTAAAGGAATCTGTAGCTGATAAGTAAAACAGGACAATGTTTCTAAATCAATGCTAACTGAAAGCATGAGAGATTAAAACTTTCCTACTGGGTTTGCAGCTATAAATACACTGCTGTCTGTCAACAGCTATTCAACAGCAGGAAGTAATAGTGTGTCTTCTTAAGAGGCTTTGTCTGCTCCACAAGAATGAAGGAAGCTATTGTTCCACTAAAACATTTCCCTACCATTAATCTATCAATTCATTCAATTGGATTAAAGTTTAACAGCAGTTTGGATTGGAGATTATTTATTGATCTCCATTCTCTAGTTGGCTGAGATCAATCAGTGAGAAATTGGGGGTGTTAGTATCCATTTTTTTGAGTGCTACCAGTGTCCCAAGAGCTCCAAAACGGTGTCTGTAGCAAGCACACATTTGTGCAGCAAATTGCACCATATTGATGCAGTCATTAGTATTATTCAGTGAACACCTACTGGAAGTATGCAGAGCAGGCAGATCATGATGTCATTAAGTGTTCTATACTCCATCCAATTACCCGTCTTAATCTCACACATCTGAACACATGTTCAACTGCAGACGGTACCTCCCCCACGAGCGTTATTTTAAAAGATCATCAACTGCTTGCAGGTTTGTTGCTATTTGCTCTCTCTGCTGCTATGATTCTGAGTATTTGGAGCTTTTTATAGTTTCAAGTTTCAAAAGTCTAGAAGGAGTAGTGTGGCAGGGGCCGAAGGATATTTTGCTGCCTTCAGGGTTTCTGCACAAACTGATTGCTCCTAGATTTGGGTACACTAGGAGATACTCCCCTTGGAATATGGCATAATTTGACGAATGAAGAGAGACCATGCAGAGCAGGACAAACTACTGGAAGAGGGAGGAGTAGGAGGAGCGGGAGAAGTATGCTTGGCAGGAGACCAATATGTTCAGGGAGCAATTCTGCTACAGTGTGGAACAGTGTTTGACACATCTGTGCATCAGTAAAGACATCCTCACTGAAACCTGCCATCTGTTACAGCCACAACTACAATCTCAGAGCAGGGCAAGAATCACATTGCCAGTAATTATGAAAGTGCCTGTGGCGGTTGTAAGAGGCTAAGACATCCCACTGTATAGTTTTATAAAATATATGTAGATGTGTTCATTACTATTTCTAAAATTTTAAAACTGAGCAAAGATCCTTAAAATGGTTGAAACTATGTCTGTCTGCAACTCCTGAACCAAAGGAGCCACCTGGCAGTTTTAGGAAAACTCACACCATGTTATCTCTGAGGAACCACTAACAACCCCCCTGTGGCTTGTACAGCCCAACTGCAAAAGGAGTTATACAAAGGCCATCTGCATTTAATAACCCAGGCTGGCCAGAAGGAGATGGATCATCCGCTAAGATAAAGGCCCCGCAACCTTCCTTTCAATTCTTAATGACTGAGGCAATTAACAGTCTTTGGAACCCAGATGATGAATACACATCCTTTGAGAAAGGCCAGTTGGAGAGATAGAAGGCCTCTGGCTTGTGGAACAAGCAATATTGCCTTGCTGAACTCCATAGCTCAGTCTGCTGTTTACCATCCAACTGGCAGCCTCACAGAAAAGGAGCTCTGCCCAGGTGAACATCTGACCCCATCTACACTGCTTCTGCTGGAAATTCTGTACCATTGCCTATAAGATGGATTCATATCTTTGTACCTAGCTCTTTGTGTGAAGTTAACACCACCAGAAAAGTGAATTATACAGCATCAGTTTTCAGCTCACCAATCCCTGTGAAGGAATACCTCATTGGACTTTGTTTCGGTACTTGGAAACCCACGTGAAACAATATTTCTATTCTCTGTGGTCTCTGCGTTGTAAATCTTTCTTCTCTCTATCCTGCTCTTTACTTTCTGAGTGTGGAGACAACATTGCAACCCTCCTTTCTTGTTTTGAGTCTGAGCAGATAAAGTAACCCTTTGAGTTAATCCTGTCTCCCATTTGCTGTGGGGTTATTCATTAAAAAAATTGGATCGCTCCACAACTGAGGTGTTGGGAAATAAGCCATTGTTTATAAAGAAGGAAATGAATCAAAACACCTTTCTATTTATGGACGGGTGGTGAGAGGAGAAATTATTGCTGTTTAAAGTACCCCCCGGCCACCCTGTCCAATTCACAGTGAACATTTATACCTTTAGGACCTTCTAAGGGGGAGTGAGAGATATTTGCAACAGTTGCAGTTTGCCATTAACTGTTGTGCGATGGAAATCACTGAGCCTCTCTATATCCAAAGAGAACTAACCACACTTCATCCCCTTTTGTCAGAAACAAGTAAACAGAGTGATCACATGGCTTTCCTAGGATTGCAGGCTTCCCCATGGTGCAGGGTGCCATTGACTGCACGCACACCACTTTGTGGGCACTGGATGTCAACTCTCCCCTATAACAGAACAGAAGGGGTTCCACACCCTCAATGTCCAACTGGTGTGTGACAATAGGCATTGTAGTAGTTCAGTGCCCAGTATCCTGGCAGGAGTCATGATGCCTTCATTCAGCTGCAGCCCACTGTGTCAGCTGGATGTGAGGCACCATGACAAACAAAGAGTGGCAACTGGGAAACAAGGGCTATCTGCTGCTGACACAGCTGATGTTTCAAGTTGGCATGTTGAAACAATGCTTTTGCTATCTGGACTGCTCAGGAAGAGCCCTGCACTACTCAGCAGATGGGGTATTTAAATTTGTTGGTGCCGCCATGAAGGATGGTTCTTGCCACCAACTCAGCAAGCAGCTGAGTTGGAGGAGAATGAAAAGGAGAAGGGAGAAGTAAAATAGGAGGAAGAAGAAGGGAGGAGGGGATTTAGACAGCCCTTTCTGACCGGGCTGCCTATGAAAAACTCACCTGAGTGCAATACCAGTAACTGCAGCATCAATTCCCTATTCACTAGCAGTCCCATCTCTCTGTCACTGGCCATCATAGGGTCCACTTGGCCAAAATGCAAACATAAAAGGAAGCACAAAATAAATATTTCAAACCAAATTTGTAAACAAACTCATGCCATATTGCATGCAAATGTCAATAAATCATCCTTGTGTGTTCCCTTAGTGTGTGCCCACCATATATGTTCATCATCCTCATGCATTCTCTTCGTTTCTGTCCTCCGTGTTCCTTTGCCTGGCCTAATGGTCATAACACTACCCCAGTGGCTGCAAAATGGCTGGTGTAAGGATGGTGACTCTCAATGGAAGAGACAGCAGATGAGGACAATCTCAAGCAGCTCTGGGTTGCGGACCATCCATCAATCTGGGCTGGCTGGCTGACAGGCAACAGCAGGAATTACTAGCTAGTTCTAGTAATCTGTTGGAGCACAGATAATTGGATTGTTGTGACAAACTGCCTGCAAGGCCCTGTGCACACTGATGCCATGATGGCAGCAGTCTGAGCTTGCAGAACAACAAGCTGAACTTGTCTGACAACAGTCTGACCTTTCAGTGCTGCATTCAGCCACTGGGTAGCTGCTGCTTGTGATGCGAAGAAACTTGCGACAATGGCCAACCAGGCAATGCATCATGAAAGTGTGCAAATAGGATTTGGTTACCACTTTCACACCAGGATGAATGAACGCCAAGCTGCATGTAAAGCTCTGTGCCAAATTGGTGCTGGACACCTGTTTGCTCAAGGACATTGGCCGGACGCTTTCCTGCAGATTTCCCAATACACCAAGCATTTCTTTGTGCGTATATCATCACCGTTCCTTTGTAGACTACCTCACCAGAGTTCTCTGCAGCAGAACCCGTTTGTGACTTTTCCCGTCAGCAAGCTTGCCCCCGCACTGGTTGCAGCCCACTTGTGCCCATGTCTCACCATCTGCAGATCTAGTCAGCGCAGTGTCAGTATTGGAGCTGGTGGCTGCAAATGCAAGATCAAACGATGGTGCTATGTCTTCATCATGACTTTCTTAATGGAGTTCTTCCAGTGCCTGCTTAGGGTGCATCTCTTGCCTATCTGAAAGGGGAAAGACACCAGGGTAAGGTTGGGATATGGGGAAAGGGGAAAATTAAGAGCTGCATGTTTACACCATCTTCAGCTTGTATATCCGAGGAGAGTGTGGGATGAGGGGGAGGTAGGATGTGAGAAGGAGGATTATGTATGAAGATACTATTAACTTCGATGGTTTTAGCCCTGCCATTGGCCATGGCCCCGGCAATGGGTGTTTTAGCCATGGCAACACTGTCTCCTCCACGATAGTTAGGGCATGCAGGCATGCCAGTCTCTCTCCAGTTAGCTCCTGCTGTCTTCTTGTGACACTTTGCCCTGTGAGAAAGAGGGAAGTGTATCAGTGAGTGACATGTAGTCTGTTTGGCTGATGTGGCAATCATGGTTGAATAGCTGGGAGTATGTAGCTGTGAGGTCTACTGTGGCTGCTAAGCGTGTGATGAAATGTATGAATGTTAGGTCTGAGCAGTGATTGAAAGAGATTCTTGTTAGGTGAGTGATGGGGATGTAGTGATTTGAGTGGTCGCTGAGGCTACCGGTAGAATTGGCGGGATATAGCATTTGAAGATGCATTCACTGACCTTGACCACTCATGTAAGATCATTGAGCTTCTTTTGCACTGCGTCCAAGTCTTTGAGGGTTGACTCCGTGTTTTGACCGTGTGTCTGGAGGGCCCCCTTCCCCACCCAAGTTTATACAGGACATCTCTCCTAAGACCTCTGGTGTAGTGTCCAAAAACAATGTAGCCTATGCTCTCCCCATTCCATCATTTCTCACTCATCCAGGTCAGAGTATCTTCAACAATAACTTTCGGCAACTGGTGCAGCCACAATGCACTCCCCCTTTTAAGAGGTGCAAGCTAGCTTTAAACAAAGCAGGGTAGCTTTAAGTGGTGCTAACCACTTGCGTATTGGCCCTCTGCTGCTGCGTCCAGGCAATCAACAGTGTGGTTACCATTGCTGGTTGTAAAAGTTGTTGAAATGAGCAGGCAGTTGGTGTCTGGCTGCATTGCAGTCACTGCTGCCGGTTAATGTTGCATTATGGTCCCATGCCTATTTTTGGGGACATTATTTGGTCATCATTGTCTCAATATGGCACTTCAGTAGAACAATCAGTAACTTCTTTACCGCAGATGAAATAATCTCTGGTGAATGCATGGATCAAAACAGAAAATAAAATTATTGCATTAGGAATTCCAGAATATTTGATCACAATGGAACACAGGTATATCTACAAGTTTTGGATTCAAAAATGAGAAACTCATACTCCAGCCCCAGTATTGAGTGACATTCACACTTGGGTTTGCCAAGAGTTGATGCTTCCCCGCCTCATCTAATATTTTACCAATGCTGTCGTGTAACTGTATCCCTTAAAACAGTTATCAGAATAGAATACACTGCTGGGTTCGTTGGGCAGGATCCAGGTTAATTATCTCATTTGCTGATCTGTTGGGGCCATTGAAGGTGTGTTCCATTGCAGTATATGGCATTAGAAACGATGGCCATCCTGATTAAAAGAAAAATCTGAATGCATTTTTAAAGCCATCACACACACGGGCCTAAATGCCAGTGCCTTGGGATCATAAATTAGACAATGACCCAGACACACTGGGTCCCAACCTTCTCTTCCTGTTTTTGCAGAACCTGGCCCAAATAGGTTCACCTGGGTCATAGGGAGCATAGCTTTGGAGTTGGGTGAGGGATGGGGAATGGAGGGAGGTGTGTAGGTGTAGGAATAGCTCCCAGGCCTGAAAGTTTGCTTGTTCCCCAACCTGTTGGAACGACAGACAGTCAAGTACATGGAGGGAAAGCAGGCATGCTGGCTTGCTAACCAACACATGTGGAGCCCAGCTTGACTCCAGTCCTGTAGCTGGCTTGGAATCACCCCCACCTCTCCCAGAATAGGCAGCTGCCCATCACATTTTGAGGCCTCTTGGGATGGGTGGGTACCTGGCATGCTCAGTGACACTTCCACCCACAATAAGCCTGTTTGCAACATCATTGTTAATCAGAAATCCAACCCACAAGATATACTTACTAATGTGGCCTTAGAGTTTGGAATGTAGTTTTCTTATGTTGCAGAAAATGTATCTCAGCTCTTGTCCTCATTAATTTTTATAGTATGTCACCTGATCTGGAGAATCCAGCCCTAAGTATTTGTTTCCTATTAGGATGTTTGTCTTAATTTGTTTTTCTTTCAAAAATCCCAGTTTTCTATAGAGGCTGAGACCAAGGTAAGTTATAGAAAGGTCAAGTATGAGTTTGGAGGAGGTGAATACAATATGGCGGCTTTGGAATATGCACTGACTATGGTCGTATTTGTTGACAGTTATTACGTGCTGAAGATATCCGATGGCATTGGAAATTTTGGAGAGGTTCGCTTGCCATTGCTGGGCTGCCTTGTTGTGGCCTGGGTTGTGGTCTTCCTCTGCCTCATTAAAGGGGTCAAGTCTTCAGGAAAAGTAAGTGCACTGCTGCTATTTACAAATACACAAATTGGAGCAATATGAATGGAAGCACTGGTCAAGGTGGCTGGGAACCAAGGACATTTATTTTGTAAGGGTTGAGAGTTGGAGTGATAGTGTCTCCTACAGAGGGAAATGCTAGCTTTTCCAGATCACAAGTGATTTCCCAGATTACAAAGGTAATCTCGCTTACAGGCCCTGCTCCCTTGTTATTACATTACATGGGATGGCAGGTGGAAGCTTCATCACTGAACCTGTACAAATCCGGCATAAAGGGTGGAATTTAGTGTTGCCAACATTGGTCCCACTCACCAGTTGGAGAACCAGTGGGAAACCCATGTCGGGTTTCTTAACTGGCTAAAGCCAGGCCCTCCCTGGGATTCAGGACTCAGGGGTTGGAAATCCCACCAGCCTAGAGCTGACAGCCATTCAGAGACCAGCAGCTCTCCATTACCAGCAGTGCCTCTGGAAGTGGTAGCTGCTGCCAGCAGAGCTCCAGAGTCAGGGATTGTTGGAGGATACCCAGACTCGAGTGAGTGAGGGAGGATGTGGGTCATGGGTTGGGGGTCGGGGACAGGGGGCAGGGGGTTTGGAAGAAAGGGCAAGGATGTGGCTTTCCCGATGTCTTTCCCGATCAGGCAAGAATTGCCTTTGAAAAAAGGACCCCCTTCTGAAGGCCACAGGCAAACCCGACAGAGTTTACTTGGTGGCCTTCCACTCACATTTAACCCTGAGCCACCACTAAATTCTCGGGGATCGTTGATGTCTAACGGCTCAATAATGAGTCTAATTGACACCCCACCACAAGAGTGCGAGTTCTTCCCATGGGCCCATTCCTACCTCCATCGTAATCGCAGGAGGTTTTCCCACTGCTCGGTAACTGGTATGCGGCATCTCCTGTGATCGAATGGGCCTGGCTGCCATGTTTTTGCTGCAATGAGCTGGCTTAAAACCAGCCCAAAGAATTCAATACTAGGTACAGATAGACAAAGCAGACCACTCAGACACCTCTCTCCAGCAATGCTTCCAGGAAAACAGAGGACATTTCCCCAGTTTGCCTCTGAAATATTTACTCCCTGAGCTACAATACCAGTAGATAGATATAACACAATTTTGTGCATCATAAGGTGTAATCAGTGGATCTCTCATATATTACTGGGACAGATCTAGTTTCTACCATCAGCCTCACCAGACTCAAAGTTAGATCTCTCCCAGCTTCTGGACAACATTACTGAGAAAAAGAACAAAAATATCAATGACTACTTTTACTCCAAATCAAAATATGTCCCACATAGTCAATAACTTGTGGTAATGCCAATCCTGGATGTGGGGTGTGAGCAGATCCAATTCTTTCTGTGAGAGGTGGACCCAGAAACTTCAGTTAAAATGATGAGAATATTAAAGAGCTAGACTCCACATCTTCAAACACCCAGAAACAGCAACACATCAATGCACCACACATGATAACCCAACTGTTAAATTACGCCAGCTGCAGAAATATTGAAAATGGCCCCTTAGGAACCTTTTGAGTGAGAAAGTTTTTGCAATTACCACTCAGAAACATTATATGCTCACACCATTTCCTATAGTGAAAGGACTCATAATAGAGGGAAATTGATGCACTGCAATTTCAACTTTCTGCACTGATATGAAATGGACGATCTAAAATACATTCCACCTGATGTTGCTTAAATAAGGAAAGTGGGTGGGGTGTGTAGTGGGACAGCTAATTCAATATCATCCATTTTACACCATTGCCTAAAGAGAGGGAGAGGAGAAAGATCAGCTGCAACTATGAAGGCAAGAACAAATTCATTTTTAAAAAGGGATTAATTAATAAAAGTTAATGCCAGTGTCAGTTTGCTCATCACCCCACAGACGTTGTCCTCATTGACATAGGCAGCAAGACCCTTGTACATGTTGAGTATGGCCACGGGCCGATGCTTCTCCAGCACTGCACCTGGGATGAGGCTTCTCCACAGCTAAGCAGTGGCCACTCTCTTCCAAATCTTAGGGGTCAGTAATCCACCATCCTTCCCAGTTGGCTTGTTAATCTCTTGGCCAATGGTGAGAGATTCAAGGAAGAAAACACGTAGCTGAGCAATCTTATGGTGTACATCAGATTTGACAAACACTTTCTCGAGTAGATTTAGCAAATGAATTCTCCCAGTTTAGAAGGTAAGGGAACCCCAGGTGCAGTGCTGGAGGAGCATCAGCCCGTGGCCATATCCAACAGGTTCAAGGGTCTTGCTGCCTTTGTCAATGAGGACAACGTCTGTGAGGTGGATGAGCAAATTGACATTGGCACTGTGGTACAGGAGACCATTCAGGCGGAGGAGTGAAAAGCAATATGGAAGTGGTAGTCAGAGGGATAGATGGTGACTGGGGATTCCGAAGATGCCAGGTGCCATGGTGAAGGACGCTTTCTCACAGCTAGAGATGAAGTAGGAGGGGAAAGATCCAGTTGTCATGGTCCATGTAGGAATCCATTGACACAGGTAGAACTTGGAATAAGGCTCTGCTAAGAGAGTTAGAGGTTGGAATTAAAACACAGAGCTTCACAGATATTCAGGGGACCTGGATGTCCTTGTACACTCACAGAAAGTTACCTTGCAGATACATCAAGCAGTCAGTAAAGCAAATGATAAATGGAGGGATTGGATTATAAAAGGTCTTACTGCAATCATAGAGGGCCTTGGTGAGACCACATCTGGCACACTACACCACAATCTGTACAGTTTTTGTTTTCTTACCTAAGAAAGGATATACCTGTCTTTAGAAGGAATAAAATAAAGGTTCACTAAATCGATTCCTGGGATGAGGGGGTAGTCCTATGAGCAGAGATTGAGTAGCCTAGGTTTATATTCCCTAGCATTTAGAAGAATGAGAGGTGATCTCTTTGAAATATGTAAAATTCTTAAAGGGTTTGATAAGGTAGATGTTGAGAGAATGTTTCCCTTGGCTGGGGAGTCTAGAACCAGGGTCACAGTCTCAAAATAAAAGGTCGGCCATTGAGAGCTTGGATGAGGAGAAATATTTTTTAATATTTCAAGGGTTGTGAATCTTTAGAATTCTCTACTGCAGAGATTTGTGGATGCTCAGTCATTGAGTAATTCAAGTCAGAGATCATCAGATTTTTGAATATTAAGGAATTAAGGAGTATGGGGATTGTGCAGAATGACAGTTTGGAGCTAGAAGATTGGCCATGTTCTGATTGAATGGCGGAGCAGACTCAAGGGGCCACATGGCCTATTCTAGCTCCGGTTTCTCATGTTTCGTGTAGAAGCTTTGCAAAGCATTGTGGCTCATTCGTAGAATTTACCCATAAAGTTGTCCATTTTAAAAAAAATAGTGTGTTACTTTAAAAACATTCTGTACCCCATTTTAAATTTAAAAAACAGGGAGCTGCTTCCCTTCTCCACAAATCAGGGTTGCATCCCACTCTTTTTTATAACTGAGGGAGTCCTTGCTGAACATAAATTTCCTGATTCAGCTTTTGTTCAGTTGCTGCTCCATTCCATTCCATTATTGCTAGCATAAAACCTGCTAATTGTGGAATGGTAATCAAATATTGCTTAGTCTTGTCGTACCCAGCGTGAATATTTCTGTGTTCCTTTTCTAGGTGGTGTACTTCACAGCAACATTCCCATATGTTGTGCTGACAATTCTGTTTATCCGTGGAATCACTCTGGATGGAGCTGTCAATGGCATCAAGTACTATCTCACGCCTCAGTGGGACAAGATTTTAGATGCAAAGGTGAGCCGATTATGGTGGCTTGACCAGAGCCCCTTCAGAAAAGTACTGTGTTCCTGAAGATTAGGTGGCATTATGGCATGTGATCCTGTTACAAATTCACAGTGTTCACTGTACCATCCCAGGAAAGAGCCAAATAGACACCTGATGCTACCTCACAGGGAGAGAAGAGTGAAGAACCATTTGATGCTAGCTCAAATTTTACAGGTTTCCCAGTATCCCATAATAAAACAAATAATAGTTGAAATTTCTACACACCATCTAGTCATTTGGTAGAAGAAGGAATTGTGATCTTGATTCCCTTAGTTGTGCCCAATCTCAGTCTGGCTATTGAGATCAGGAATAATGCTAACCAGAGGTTAATAATGGATGTCACTTCCATCTTCAACAGGGGTATAAGCTGGGCAGTAGTGGGCTGGTCACTTGTTATACCCAACCAGAAAGGAAACTCTGAAGTGGTATACAATTTGGGGCTGATCTATTGTCACCATTTGCTGCCCCCACCGAAGTTCAAAAATTCTGCTCAGTATTGGAAAATGAGTTGACCAGGGATACTCCTGCCAATGTCCAAGTGCCCAATTGTAATATGTCACCAACGGATGATGGTCAAGTTGCTATTGCTGTGGCCCTGGGATAGGGATGCCATACTAAGTAAAGAGATGAATTCAGATAAATTACACAATAGAAATGGGAGGGAATATAGTTATTTTAAAAAAGCTTGAGTGCAAAAAAAATGCTACATCCTACTTTGATAATGAGATAGAATTACCAGTGTGGATGTCTGCACCACACCTACAAAGTAGCATGTGGGGAAAGCTTCTGGAAGTTACAATTCTCACAAAGAATTGAGCAAAAAAAAAAAGTGAATATCTTAAGTGTTATGTTTTGTTAAATGTTAACAGTTGTCTGTTTTGCATTGTATTCCAGGTCTGGGGGGATGCTGCTTCCCAAATTTTCTACTCCCTGGGATGTGCCTGGGGTGGCCTGATAACCATGGCGTCTTACAACAAGTTCCACAATAACTGCTACAGGTTAGGGAGTATTCTCAAGAACAGAATAAAAACAGCATTTTGTTTTAACCCCTTAAGATATCCTTTTTTTCATTCATTCATGGGATAAGGGTGTCACTGGCTAGGCCAACATTCATTGCCCATCCTTAAATACCCTTGAAAAGGTGGTGATAAGCTGCCTTCTTAAACTGCTGCAGTCCATGTGGTGTAGATACACCCACAGTGCTGTTAGGGAGGGAGTTCCAGGATTTTGACCCAGTGACAGTGACGAAACGGCGATATACTTCCAAGTCGGGATGGTGTGCGGCTTGGAGGGGAACTTGCAGGTGGTGATGTTCCCATGCATCTGCTGTCCTAGTCCTTCTAGATGGTAGAAGTCGTGGGTTTGGAAGGTGCTGTCTAAGGAGACTTGATGTATTGCTGCAGTGCCTCTTGTAGATCATAGACACTGCTGCTACTGCGCGATGGTGGTGGAAGGAGTGAATATTTGTGGATGGGGTGTCAATCAAGCGGGTTGCTTTGCCCTGGATGTGTTGAGCTTCTTGAGTGTTACTGGAGCAGCATTCATCCAGGCAAGTGGAGACTATTGCATCACACTCCTGACTTGTGCTTTGCAGATAGTGGACAGGCTTTGGGGAGTCAGGATTCCTATGCTCTGACCTGCTCTTTAGCATTTTATTATTCTTGACTTTCTTCATGGAAAGGTTTAAATGTTCTAGCTGCTTTAGCGCCAAGACAAGCTAAGCCCCTTAATCCAGACCAAAATAGTGGCCGATTTCAACTATATAAATTAAGATGAGCCTGGCCGATGACTTTTCTACGAGTGGATTGTGCCAAGGTCCAGGAATACAATAAAGAAGAAAATGAGAAAAACAAACAGGTCCCTTGCTGTCCATTCTTAATGAAGAGGAATTTTGAGATACTATATTGGTGGCACCATGAGCTATGGTATGGAATGGAGAACAGAAGTATATGACTTCAATAGGAACTATTCTTTCTTGGGATAGGGAAAATACCCCCAAGAGCTGGGCATCTTATTTGTTGCACTGGCATCCCAGATGAGTGCTTTCTTTATGGCAAGGCCTACACTTTCTATGTTTGTGAACAAGCAAGAAATGAGTTTGCTGATCACTTTTCTTTAAAGCACAAGCACCTTTAACATCACATAAAGAAAACAAATACTTTCCTCCTTGTAAGAGCTATTCTTGTATTTGGAGCACTATTAGTTCAATTGAGAGAGCAGTGCTACTGTAGGCATGAGGCATAGATGATTTCACCCAATGACTCCATGAATAGTTAATGAGAATTTTTTTTAAATTATCCTTTCACAGGATGTGGGCATCACTGGCTAGGCCAGCATTTAGTGCCCATCCCTAATTGCCCTTGAGAAGGTGGTGGTGAGCTGCCTTCTTGAACTGCTGCAGTCCATGTGGTGTAGGTACAAGCTGCTGTTAGGGACGGAGTTTCAGGATTTTGACACAACGACAGTGAAGAAACAGTGATATATTTCCAAGTCAGGATGGTGTGCAGCTTGGAGGGGAACTTCCAGGTGATGGTGTTCCCAAGCATCTGCTGCCCTTGTCCTTCTAGATGGTAGCAGTCATGGGTTTGGAAGGTGCTGTCAAAGAAGCCTTGGTGAGTTGCTGCAGTGCATTTGGTACATAGTACACAATGCTGCCACTGTGCGTCTGTGGTGGAGGAAGTGAATTTTGAAGGTGATTGATGGGGTTGCCAATCAAGGGGCTGCTTTGTCTTGGATGGTGTTAGGCTTCTTGAGTGTCGTTGGAGCTGCACTCATCCAGGCAAGTAGGGAGTATTCCATCACACTCCTGACTTGTGCCTTGTATTTGGTGGACAGGCTTTGGGGAGTCAGGAGGTGAGTTACTTGCCACAGAATTCCCAGCCTCTGACCTGCTCATGTAGCCCTATTATTTAGTTGGCAGCTCCAGTTCAGTTTCTGGTCAATGGTAATCCGCAGGACGTTTTTTAGTGGGGGATTCAGCGATAGTAATGCCGTTAAATGTCATGGGGTGATGGTTAGATTCCCTCTTGTTGGAGATGGTCATTGCCAGGAACTTGTGTAATGTGAACGTTACTTGCTGCTTATCAGCCCAAGCCTGAACGTTATCCAGGTTTTGCTGCATATGGACATGGACTGCTTCAGTATCAGAGGAGTCACGAATGGTGCTGAATATTGTGCAATCATCAGCGAACACCCTCACTTCTGACCTTATGATGGAGGTCATTGATGAAGCAGCTGAAGATGGTTGGCCCTTGGACACTACCCTGAGGAACTCCTGCGGTGGCATCCTGGAACTGAGGTGATTGACCTCCAACAACTACAGCCATCTTCCTTTGTGCTAGGTATGACTCCAACCAGCAGAGAGTTTTCTCCTGATTCCAATTGACTCCAGTTTTGCTAGGGCTCCTTGATGTCATACTCGATCAAATGCTGCCTTGATCTTGATTTCAAGGTCGTTCACTCTCACCTCACCTCGGGAGTTCAGCTCTTTTGTCCATGTTTGGACCAAGGCTGTAATGAAGTCAGGAGCTGAGTGACCCTGGTGGAACCCAAACTGAGAGTCAGTGAGCAGGTTATTGTTGAGTAAGGCAACTTGATAGCACTGTTGACAACACCTTTCATCGTTTTGCTGATGATGGGGCAGTAATTTGTCAGTCTGGATTTGTCTAGCTTTTTGTGGATAGGATATACTTGGGCACTTTTTCTGTGTTGTAGCTGTACTGGAACAGCTTGACTAGGGGCATGGCTAGCACAAGTCCTCAGTAATATTGTCAGAATGTTGTCAGGGCCCAAAGCCTTTGCAGTACCCACTGCCTTTAGCCATTTCTTTTTATCACATGGAGTGGATTGAACTGGCTGAAGACTGGCATCTGCGATGCTGGAGACCTCTGGAGGAGGCCAAGATGGATCATCTACTTGGCAGAAGGTGGTTGCAAATGCTTCAGTCTTGTCTTTTACACTGATGTGCTGGGCTGCGCCATCATTCAGGATGGGAATATTTGTGGATCCTGCCAATTAGTTGTTTAATTGTCCACCACCATTCACGACTGGATGCGGCAGGACTTCAGAGCTTAAACCTGATCTGTTGGTTGTGGGATCGCTTAGCTCTGTATATGACATGCTGCATACGCTTTTGGCATGCAAGTAGTCCTGTGTTAAAGCTTCACCAGGTTGACACCTCATTTTTAGGTAGGCCTGGTGCTGCTCCTGGCATACCCTCCTTCACTCTTCATTGAACCAGCCTTGATCCCCCGGCTTAATGGTAATGGTAGAGTGGGGTATATGCCGGGCCATGAGATTACAGATTATAGTTGAATACAATTCTGCTGATGCTGATGGCCCACAGCACCTCATAGATATTCCGTCTTGAGTTACTAGGTCTGTTCGAAATCTACTCCATTTAGCATGGTGGTGTTGCTGCACAACATGATGGAGGGTGTCCTCAATGTGAACCAGAGCATCAGCCTGGGCCCTTGTGCTAACTCAGTGACATTACTACTGTGTCACCCACCTCCCCTTAATTACGATATATAAAGATGTGAGGCACAAGTAGAATTTTCTGTGGTTAATTTTGTGGCCTATTGCTGTTAACAATGGATGGAGTCATCCCAGGTTTGCACTAAATGTAGTAGTGGGCATGAAAAATGGCGTAATGGTGGCTTTTCATGCTGTATCATCCTAAACCCACCACACTAATTATGCTTCCCACGAAACATACCAGTTGGGCAGGCTCTCATTCACCCGCCACGCCATGACCTCACCATTTCATCATGCCAGGCGCCATATTTAAAGTGCAGCCATGCAAACACCTCTCAGTGCTTCCAGCTCGCGACTGCTGCACAGAAGACATGGCCCTGAAAGGCAAAAAAAGACTGCAGCTCCCAGCTTTATTGACACGCCCCTCGAGCACCTTTTGGACACAGTGGAGGCCCGCTATGATGACCTCTACCCCCACTCTGGCTGCTGGATGGAAAGCAACATCACCAATCTAGCTTAGAAGGCGGTGGTCAGATTGCAAGGCACGAAGGGTGTTTCCATCAGCCTTCAGCCGGCATGCCAACGCACCGAAGTCAACACTAGTAGGATGGGGGCCACCATGGAGACCTTGGTCCAGGAGGTCACTCCTGCAATGCTGCGCAGGCTGAACTTTATCACTGATGTGATAGTTGGCTTCCAACAGTGTGTATGCGAGAGGGGTGCGGGGCAGTTCAATCTCACTCCAGCTTCCTTCTCCTCAAGGAGTCAGCCTGGGGCCCTCAAGCACACAGAGGGTGGAGGATTAGCAGGTGAACACCCAGGGGCCATCTACCCAGGTGACTCCGGGAGTGACCAGCCTATCCGAAAACCCTCTTCCTGTGACCCCAGCAGTGCCAGTTCCACATGCCGAGGGGGGCGCCACTGCCACACAGCAGGACCCCGAAAGCAGGCCGGGGCCCTCCAGGTCTCAGCCCTCCAGAGGAAGCCCGCCAAGGTCATCACAAACAGGGCTTAGCAGTCAACAGGCTGCCTCCACCTCCATTGTGGATGTCCGGGGAGCACCAAGACTTAGCGGCAGGATTAGAAAGGTTAAGCGCACAGCCTGGGTGTGGGTGTTAATCACTTCTACATAATGTTCGCTATTGTAAATAAACTCTCAACCATGCCTCCCTGCACATGGCTCCTTGTTCTGATGAGCAGTGTTTGTGTCACTCAGATGTGAAACCTTTCTGCACAAAATAGAGGCAGGTGTCTCAGTCCAGGGCCTCTTCCCTGTGCTCTGTGCAACCTTCAGACCAAAGTGGTGGTCCGGCCTCACGCTCCCTGGAAACATTACTGATGCCTGAACCTCGATAGTGCTCGTTATTGCTGCCAGAATGTCGTGGGCAGGCGGTACAGATTTCCATCATTCTCTCTCTGTGTTCTCAGCAGCTTTAAGGTGGGGCTGGCCCGCTTCACATGAGCATCTGTGACCGATGACACTGTGCTCCTGAAGGGTCAGGTGCTGAAGGCAGATGAATGATCAGGTGCTTTTAAAGTTTCGTGGCTGCATCTTGATGATATGACCCTGATCACAGAGCTCAAGCGAGCTGCCCTCGGCCAGACAGGAGTCAGATGTACTCAGAGGCTGTGTGAAGATCTATGGTCCTCACTGCATGTTGTCATCATCTCCTGCAATTGAGTGACTATTAAGGCCTCCACTGCATCTCCATGACATGAGCATTATCACAGAGGGTATGTGCGCTGCCATTTGCCAGACTAGAGTCAAACATTCACAGATGCAATGTAAGGATCTATGGGGTCTCCTCACTGCATATCGTCATCATTCTCCACAGACCTAGGAGCCAGGAGGGCCTCCCATGACTGCCTCATCTAGCCAGTGTGAGGGTCTCATTGCCATCATCGTCACCTTCGAAGACCTCCTCACCTTCATTCCTGTCAACACCCTCCTCATCAAGGGAGACCTCCAGCTCCTCCATCTCCCCCTCAGCCAGCTCCTCCCCCCGTTGCAGTTTAGGGGGGATGTGAGGTAAAACGTTTTTACCCAGAGGGTGGTGTGAGTCTAGAATGCACTGCCTGGGAGGGTGGTGGAGGCGGGTTGCCTCACATCCTTTAAAAAGTACCTGGATGAGCACTTGGCACGTCATAACATTCAAGGGTATGGGCCAAGTGCTGATAAATGGGATTAGGTAGGTAGGTCAGGTGTTTTTCACAAGTCGGTGCAGACTCGATGTGCCGAAGGACCTCTTCTGCACTGTGATTCTTTGAAGTCTGAAGGCCCCTTAATGCATCCTGGAGAGTGCTGGCAAACACTTGGTTGGCCAGTGTGCACTGCATGGCTGCCCGAAACCCCTTCCTCCTCCGCCCCACTCCACTCGACAGATTGGCGGCAACTTTGCCCCCTGGACTGCATGCTGTGCTCTCATCTCAGGCGCAGGCATTCTCCTAACCCACACTGCAAGGCCGCACCGTTAGCTTGAAGCATGGGAGAGACTGGTCCAAACCAGATGATGACTTTGCAAGGGGTTGCCTCCGCTAGTGACTGCTAAATGGCCAGTTTTAGCAAGGAGATTGTACAACTGTTCTGCAGTCCACTAAAATGCTCACTAGTTTGCAGTCTGTGCCCAAGGGGTGAAAAGCTTTGGAGTGCTCCACGCATATCAATGTGGCTGCATCTTTTCTGGCTCAGCTGCAGTGGAATGGCCACTTTATACAAGGTATTCCCTAATGCGTGACCGCTTCCTTTTTCCCCCACCCCGCATGTGCTTGTGCACTACCTTCAACCTCAGGGCAGCACTTGCCCACCCACCCCAGCCCCCCCAGGTCACCTCAACCTTGAAGTCCAGCAGGCAACCCTCGCGAGCACTGCGCAATGTTACTTTGCACTCACCTCCGAGTTCCACTCTAAGTGCAGCCCACCGAGTGCACACCTTATATGTGCTGGTGTGAAACACGTCAGTGGATCCAACGGGGGAGGTATGATTCCAGCGGGCTGGCCTAATATTGATATGCAGATGTATTACCATGAGTCTTCCTATGTCCGATGTCGGGAAACGCTGCCTGTCATCGACGGGCTGAGCGGATGATTGCAAACTGGTTTCATGACATTTTGAAACTGATTTTTGGCCTTCTCACCACATTGTCCACTCGCCCGCCGAACATGCCTGATGCCCGATGTGTCAATTTTGCTACTTTTTTGATGTTTATTTCTAATATTGTAATTATTCATTCATTCATTCATTACTGATGCACTTTAAAGGGGAAGTCTCAATGAATCAGGTGTAGAGTTTTAGTGCTTGTGCTATTTCTTACTATATGCCAATATAGAGCTGTTTGGGAAAACACAGATCTACACAACAATAGAAGTACATACAGTGAATTATCCAGGCAATACAACTTGTAGTAATATTTACAGTATTACAATCTGTCTCTCGCCTTTCAGCCCCAGGATTCCTCAGGTCACAATGCTCTCGACAACCCACCAGTGCCTGCATTTTTCTACCATCCAACAGTTGGCTGCCCTAAACCGCCCTCCCCCCACCCCATCCCCATCCTCAACTAGGTCTCTCTAACAAGGCCAGTGCCTCTGAACAAGGAGACCACTCGGGCTGCATTGGTTCTTTTGGCAGTCAACTAAACCTGGACTCTTCTGATCAGGTTCTCATATATCCATATGGAGGCAAGTATGTTTCTCCTCGTTTACTGTACCAATCTCCACACAAAAACTGTAGCCAGGATTTTTGTGGAGTTGGAATGACTTCTGAGCCATTTAAAAATGGCGGGCAAGACCCAATTCTGGGATTCCCATCCCTATTCCCAATGATCCCAATTTCACTGATGTAGGATAAGGGCGTGGGCTTGCTACCCACACCCTGCACTGCCACCTGGCTGGCTCTATGCCTCATTATGCATGCTTGGTTGTGAACTCAAAATAATAAAAGCATTAGCTTAGCAGAGAGTTCTATTTTGACAGCTGCAGTGAATTGCTGACTTTGATTGACAACGTTAAGTGGTTACAATAAGATTTACTTTCCGTGATCTCCTTTGTCAATGCCTCAATGTTTATTTAAACAAGTTTAAGTCATATGAAATGTTTGAAGCTTCCGTTATTTACACTTTAATAGTTTGTCAGATTGACACTTTTATAGGGTTGTAGGAATAGCAGTTTTTGCTTTCAAAAGAAGATTTGTGAATTGGTGTTTTTTCTTCTCTCAGCAGATCCACACATGCCATTGTTATTTTCCGGCTCTTGGTTATGTATATAGTGCATGCTGGGTAAAGGGGCCATGATTTGGCATTGAGTTGGCATGGACAGTATGAGGGGCCATGGGGTGTGGCTGAGGGGCATGAGTTGGCATTGAATTAGCATGGAGAGAATAAGGGGTCTTAGGGGTCCTTATAGGCATGAGTTGGCATGGAAGGCATAAGGGGCCATGGGGATGCTGGTGAGGGCTAGAGGAACTAAAATCTTCTAACACTACTGGGACAAAGTCCAAGAGAACCGAGGTGTGCTTTTTAATCATCCTGCCTTGACATTCACCCACCTCCATGGCCATTGACACTCTGCTTCCAGAGTCAGCTGGCCTGACTCCATCCCACACCTGCCCCACCACCCCCACCAGAGCAAAAGTTGTGTGTATCAGGGCACATTTTACCAAGGTGGATCCAGCAAGTTGGGAAATTGCCTGACTCAAGCTACCCACTTTTGTGGCAAAAACCTGGCCTGGCCCTGTGTCCTGACTGAGGAACAAGAACAGTAACCTCTGGCCCATGGAAAGCCCTCTCACCGCCCATTACATGTCCGCCCCTTAAAACACAAAGGTCCTGCCCCTTACAAGATGTTGAAGAAACTCCAAGGAATGGCTGAAACCTGGTGCTATTTGCCGAGGGGTCCCACCATATCTGGTGGGAGCGCTGTTAAATTTCCAACCTGGATCTAATTTGTGATATATTGATAAGTAATGGTGTTTAAAAGAGGACAGTTTGGTGTTGAATTCACTCAGCTCTATAATTTTTTAGATCTCATAAACTCACCTCCATCTCTTACTGTTTCTTTTCTCGCTGCTGCAGGGACAGTATCATTATCAGTGTTACCAACTGTGCCACCAGTGTTTATGCTGGGTTTGTCATCTTCTCTATTCTTGGATTCATGGCTGCACATTTGGGGGTCAACGTGTCAGAAGTAGCAGACCATGGTCCCGGACTGGCCTTTGTAGCCTACCCAGAAGCATTGACGTTACTGCCAATCTCACCTTTCTGGTCCCTTCTCTTTTTCTTCATGTTGATCCTGCTGGGCTTGGGCACGCAGGTAAGAGACATTTTCCATTATGTTTCCTTGAATAGCAGTTTTCAGTTAGAATAAAGAATTGATAGACTGATGAAAGCTGCATTGAATAAAACACCTAGGGTCAAGCATTCAGTGTTTAGAGTTTTGGCTTTCTCCTGGCATTCAGAGCTGCAGAAACTTTAAAGAAATCCAATGATTTGGCCCTATTTTAAAGTAAAACAAGGCTGTTTTGCATGGTTTGAAAAAATAGTGGTCAGACCCAGTCTGTTTTGCCTGACCGGAAATCAATGATCCAGTCTTAAATTTTGAGAACGCCATATGTTATTGTAAATTATGTCATATAATTAGCAAGTGAATTTCAACACAGATAAGTGTGAAGTATCATATTTTGGTAAGAAACAAAAATCACATATTATTTGAAAAATAAGAACCTAAAGAGGATTGATGAGGAATGGGATCTTGGAGTATAAATACACAAATTGCTAAAAGTAGTAGCACAAGTTAACGAGGCCATAAAAAGACCCAACAGAGGTAGTTAAAAGTATGAAAAGTTTAATAGAATAGACACAGAGCAAGTGGTTCCGCTTGTGGGGAAGTGCAAAATTAAGACACTATCAATACAAGGTAGTCACCAAGACATTAAAGGGGGAATAGGGAAGAAACATCTTAGCCCAGAGAGTGGTGAGAAGACGGAGTGGTTGAAGGGAATGGTATGGATGCATTTAAGGAAAGCTAGATAAGCATTTGAAGGAGGATGGAATAGACGGCTATGCTGATAAGAGTTAGATGAGGAAGTATTGAAAGAGGCATAAGTAGAGCATAAATACTAGCATGGGCTGGTTGGGCTGAATGGCCTGTTTCTGTGCTAATTATAATCTATGCAATTCTATGTAATAAATACCATGATGCCATTTTCAAATAATGTTTCATTTTCATGACATTAACACATCACATTCTTATTGAGATTGCTGTTGCTTTACAAAATTAAATTGTTTTAAGATAAATTTGAAATAAGTATAAGAATTGTTGAAGACATTTACATTCTCAATTCTGCATCATAAAACAAGAGGCAACTCATCTTCATAATCTAGCACTTATTGCATTAAAATATTGTCTATTTATTTGTATATATGGAAAATGTCTTATGACTGAAGGAATGGGTGGTATGATGTAGTTACAGAACTGCCCTTTCACCTCTGGGACCTTGACTGAAACGCACCCCAGACAAATGGTATGGAAGTCTCTACTGTCTGCTGGTTTGTCAGAGGTCAAAGTCAGGTAAAATGATCCCTGATGTGGGAAATGCAAATGTCATACTGGTGCAGTAGGGTTGATATTCTGACATTGAGAATATAAAACATGAGTTGGGAAAGTGTAGGAAATTTTACTGGGCATCTATTCCATGCTGTCGCTGACCTGGGAGCACTTAATGCAGACATTGAGTGTGAGGAGTAAGAAATGAACGCCCCAGCACTGACAGCCCACGCCTTAATGAGCGCAAAAATTCACCCAATTTCTTGTGTTTTTTTAAAGATCATACCCACGGGTAGCCTGCGATACGATATTTATACAAGCCAACCAGGTAACACATGATGAGGAAGTTACAAGAGTGTTATGTCCGTTGGGTTCATGAATTGTATAAATATTGCATTATGCTGCTATTTATACAATGAAGGTGGTGAGAAATGTCAGCCCTTTCATTGTACAAAATATTTTTTATTTCATTTTTTTTTATTAGTCCGGTACCTTACTTCCGTGGAGATGGACATGGTACCTGACATGACTAGTCACGCTATTGTGAAAGATTTTATATGGCTGTGCAGAGCAGGGCGTCAGCCCAGTCACCAAGGCCACTTTCATTGCATAAAAAAACTAAACCGCCCCAGGGAGGAAAAAAACTTATACTGCAGTACCATTAACATGATGCCTGGGCTGAGTCACAATCAACATCATTAACATCTCATCAATAACCGCACATAATTCCACTCTCAAACAGGCTCCAATATGGTATAGATAACATTTTTAAATAGCAACATTACGTTTAATCATTTCTAACCATCATCTGACAGATACACTTTGGTACATGTGAGATAACATGTTGGCATCTTGTAGCTAGTACTGAGGTATTACCAGCTTTTTTCCCCCCATACAGCGGAATAGCTGGAGTATTGTGTCCAAATCTGGGTGCCACACTTCAGGAAGGATAACAAATCCTTATATTTACTAGAATGAGACAAGTGATGCAGAATTTCAGTTATGTGGAGAGACTAGAGAAGTTGGATTGTTCTCCATTGAGCAGAAGGTTAAGGGGAGATTTCATAGAGACATTCAAAAGCATGAGGGTGTTCGGGATAGTGAGTAAAGAGAAACAGTTTCCAATGGCAGATGGGTTGGTAACCAGAGGACAGAAATTTAAGGTAATTGGCAAAAGAACCAAAGGCAAGATGAGGAGAAATTCTTTTATGCAGTGTGTTATGATTTGGAATGCACTGTGAAGTGTGGCAGAAGCAGATTCAATAGTGACTCTCAAAAGGAAATCAGATAAGGACTTGATGGGGAAAAAATTGCAGAGCTGTGGGGAAAGGACAAGGGAGTGGGACTAATTGGATAGCTCTTTCAAAGAGCCAGCACAGGCACGATGGCTTGAATGCCTTCCCTCTGTGCTGGCTTAGTCAATGAATATCAGAAAATAACTATGCATGATATAATCTGGTATACATGATTTAACATACAGTTTGTAATACATAATATATAGTATAAGTTGCTGTGCATTATGTTATATAGTGTAATTTACACTATATAATGTACTTTATACTAAAATATAATTACAGTATATTATGCAGTGTCTAAAATGCACAATGTGATATTTACATTTATATCGCACTGTGTATTTAATTATATTATGTAACTTATATTACGCTGTACAGTACATTATTTTGCATTATATACTTAATAATATCTGTGCTGTATAATGTAATTTATGTCATTTATATACTATTTGCTATAATGCAATGCACACTGTTCCATATTATACTCTTGAGTAGGACAGTTATTTGGTAACACTCCATTTACATTGGCTCTCAGTCCAGGAAATTGCTCTGAGATGCTCTTGTTTCATCAATGTTACTTAATTGAAGTGTGGCAGAACCCTGAGCAGGAGCAGCTCCGAGGAAATTCTGTTATGCAGAAGAGCAGTACTCAGGCAGCAAACCACACTGGATGCAGGAAGTTTAAAAGTTTGTGGGATTTGTCCCAAGAATTCAATTTGAGGTAAATTATTTCTCCTCATTAGCCACTACCTGAATAAAATATCTGATACTTCGCACCATATTTTGAGTATACATTACATTTTATTAAATGCCTTGCATTATTTTGAAAAATACACACTACAGAATATAAAGTCGACCATATAGTGTCATTTATCCTATATGGTACAACATAGTTTGTATAATAAATAGTAATGCTTCTGTTTGTTTCCCCAGTTCTGTCTGTTGGAAACATTGGTCACTGCTGTCGTTGATGAAATTGGCAGTGACTGGATCCGTAGGCAAAAATCCTTTGTGACTCTGGCAGTTGCCATTATTGGCTTTCTTCTGGGAATCCCACTGACTACCCAAGTAAGACCATTGGAAATGTACATGTGCAAATAGCGATTTATTCCTTTTTATGTTAACAGAGAAAAACTAACCAGTTTCAACAACTTGTGTTAGAGGAAAACATTGGGCCTAGGTTGAAATGGATTATCACAGCAGAGTTCAATGGTACCCTCATAATTAGTATTTTCCATTCATATTTATTTAGCAATAAACCATTTCTGATATTTTTTCTATTACAAAAATAGGTTGCTTTTAATTCAGCTTATTTTTTCTTTAAAGACTTAGTATTTATTTTTAACCACATGCTTGAAACTCTCTGATTTCTGCAATAACTTGTTCCTGTATCAGATTTAAAAAATAAAAAAAAACATCATATTACAGAAAGGATCTGTCTCTAATGCTTCACGATTCTGAAATGCTCTGGTGCTCTGTTAGCCTTTTTGGTCTCAATTTGTGCAAATAGAGTCAAAATATTTTTAAAAGAAAAATATAATTCTGTGAGGAAAATGACTTATTATCAAATGAAATACAAATTAAATTGAAAGCTAATTTGAAAAAGGTGATTAACCATATTTTAGTGTAAATGAAGAGGCAACAAGTATTTAATAACAAATATGAGCAATGATTAAACCCCACATCTCACAGATGGATTCATTTAGATAGGAAAATGTTCATTCCCTTTTTTTCCTGTCTTTCTGTTGCAGGCTGGCATTTACTGGCTCCTCCTCATGGACAACTATGCAGCCAGTTTCTCACTTGTTGTGATTTCCTGCATTATGTGTATTGCCATCATGTACATCTATGGTAAGTGTCAATGGAGCTGTATGCTGCCACTGTGTAGCCCAACCTGACCTAATGTAAATAGAAACTGGACATGTCCAACAGGACAGACTGTTGTTGCTCACAAAGCTGGAGAACCAAATATTGCTCATTTGATCAGGCAGACTGTATAAGGTATACAAAAGTAGCAGACTTGATGGACTGAATGGCCTTTCTCAAAATATGATTCTTACATTTGTATGACATTATCCCCCATCATCCTTAGGAAAATCTAGCTTTGTTGGCACAGTTTATGGTGTTACTTGAACTCTCTGATTGCATTGCTGTTCTGTAGTTCATTCAAAGTTACTAATCAGCATTCTTTGAGTATATACACAAGGGATCTTCTTATGTTCTACCAACAAAAGTTAACATGAGAGAGCAGCAGGTCCAATGAACTTTTGCTGTACATCATCAAATCAGTACTTGAGCAGTTTCAAACAATATTGCAAACTTGCAAATTGTATATAAGCATTTATATAGGTATCTTACAATGAGAAAATCATATATAAACATTTCTCTATAATATTTGCTAATGAACCAATTGCATCACTCAAAATAATTTTTGAAGAAATATCTGCCATTTTTTTCAGTAACTGAAATATCTGATGTTCAAAAATAAGATTTTAATTAAAGATTACACACTTCACAAATGATTACATTTATCCATTGATTTTTCTTTTTGGTGTATTTTAGTACGTCTGTTGGAGGTTTTACTTGAGGGTCTCAAGCCCTTCTAAAAGGGTTTGGCCTTAATACTGTTAGTCAGAACAGAAACTGATGGCAGACCCTAAGGTCTGCATATGCACAGTGCACAAGTTCTACAGCATTTATACTAACAAAGTGATAGGGTTTAACAAGATTGATTTGGTTACTTTTCAGTTATTTGAAAAAACACTATAGGACACAAAATTTTATTCAAGTGACATTATATTGTGTGTTTTTTTTTAAAAGAGATCATCTGTTTGTGCAAATGTGGAAGAAAGAAGAACAAAATCTGACAGATTCATTTGATGACTCATTTGTTTTATTTTAAGTTGGTGGCCAAATTATACTATGCAAACTTCAGTTAATGGACAACAAAAAAAGACATGCAGACACACTGACTGATATTCCTGATCCAAATTTGAGTAATTTTTTTAAAAAAGTTTCATTTTGAAAGCAAACGGAAAATTTCTACTTATTATCTGATTATCACCTATAAGCAGGGTTTACTTAAAATCTGCAAAGGACAAATTTGTAAGATGAAATTTAACTAATTTATTGCCATCACTTGATGATGATGCAAGTATAACAAGGGGGTTGGAGTGGGGGGCGGTGGGTGGAAACAAATGAGCTGCTCTGGACACACTACTCAGTAGACCAATAACTATTGTCTTTCTTGGATTCATCAGGGCATGAAAACTATTTCAAGGATGTTCAGATGATGCTTGGTTTTCCGCCTCCAATCTTCTTCCAAGTCTGCTGGCGTTTTGTGTCACCCAGCATTATTTTTGTAAGTAGCTGTTAGATATATAAATAAAAATGTTTTCAAAAATAGCACAAAGCAATATGTCACATTTTTACACAGAAATCACATTGATCTTAAATGTATTGATGTTAGAACCTTGTCCCTTCACCCCCAGAAACTGGATTCAAATTCTATCCAGGCTCAGGGGATTCGATTTTTCTCTTTGAAGGTGATAAGGGTGTAAGGATAAATTAATCTCATTTACTGAAATGAGGACCCACTACGATTGTCTCTTTACACCACAAAATTACCCATAAATTTGGAATCTCCATAAACAGAACTGGCCATAGTTTTCAACACATTGGCATTATTTAGATAGCTTCACAAAAGGATGGTTGGTTCAGGACTTGAATAATGCCATTTTTGTGCAGTGGGTCAGGGTTTACTCTTCTCATGCGGGTGCTTGAGGTACATTGTTGGGACACAATAGAAAAATATACCTGCATCTAATCTTGGTTATGTACACCCAGCCCACAAATACATGATACTGACACTGGGTACAGAAGTTGAACAATGATCTGTGATGTGGGGGGTGAATTGATCCACTACCACCAGTTTAATGCCCCCATTGAAGTTTGTAGAAAGTGCCCTTATCGTTCTGTGGGAATCAAGTGTACATTGATTGAAGTGTGGAAATTGACAGAAGGAATTCTGTTTTACTCAGCCTATTACTAACAATTTTTTGCCTTCCACTGTTTAAATAATGCACTACATTACGCCATCTCCCATCTGAATAGAGTTACTGCACTGCTTCCAGCCTTTGCCTGTGTCATTTTTTAACTAGCCACTTAGGAAGGAGCAGAAATGGCCCAGGATCACTCACTGTCTTTTCCCTCTTTCTGTAGATTCCTGTTAACCATCTCCCCTCATATCACAGCCAGATCAGGAACTCACCACGGGGAAGAGTTAAGATTTGGAACCCAGTTCCTACCATTCTGTTATACTATGTGCAGGGATGACAGTGTGCTACATTACCATGTCTGTGCTGGTTTGATCCTTCTGATTGTACATAGCCAATTGCTACCAATAGCAAGTTCCGTGTACTAATAAAAGGTTGACTAGATACTTCTTTTATCAGGAACTCTTCCCCACTACCCACTGCAACTGTGGAGAGAAAAACAGAGTTAACGTTTCGAGCCCGTATGACTCTTCTTCAGAGCTGTTAGACCTGCTGAGTTTTTCCATCATTTTCTGTTTTTGTTACCTACTGCAACTAACCGACTCAGGGCTTGCTCATGGGATAAATTGCTTCTAAACCTCTTAAGTGGTGAATGCTATAAAATATTTTAGAGTAACTGTCTAAAACATATAACATTCTCATTAGGGGAAGAAGTTTCCTCCCCATCGGGGTGGGGAGTGCAGGTGCACCTTCGATCGGGGGCATGCCGCCATTTTACATGGGTGGGCCAATTAAGGCCCGCCCAGCGTGACATCCGCCAGGAAGTGCTATGTGCTCTATGTGCGGGCTGCGGGGGGGGGTGTTCCCTCAGCTGGGCGTGCACTCTTGTACATGCGCGGGGAAGAGCGCACAGATCTCCTTGAGGCTAAGTGCTGCCTCAGGGAGGTCGGCTCAGAATTAAAACTTTAAAGGTAGATGTTTAAAACATTTCCCTGACATGTCCTGTCATGTGACACTATCACATGAGTTGGGACATGTCCATCACTTTAACTCAAACATTTATTAAATATGTAGAAAACCCTCATGAAACCTCATCCCACCTATGGATGACAAGCTGACTCGGCTGCGCCCCCTGTGACGTGAAAATGGAAATGACACGGGGTGACATCGGGAGTTCCGCCCTACGTCATCTCGCGTTATTTTATGCGTCGATGAGCGGGCCCTGCCCCCTGCTCACCGACCTAAAGATCCTGCCCTAGATTACATTACAGCCTGAAGAGAACAGATTTCTTTTGGGAGGGATAGCTCACTCCAAGAGTAATTTGAGCTCATTTAAATGAATAAGAACAAATCTCACCTTGAGAAACTTGCTCTTAAATAGAATTTGTTTTTATCAGGATTGTTATTAAGTATAACCCTTTAGATCTGAGTGAACTCAGTCATATATTTATTTGATTTTTCCAGTTCATACTGGTGTTCACTGTGGTCCAGTATAAACCCATCAGTTACAATGACTACATCTATCCATCCTGGGCTATCACACTCGGTATCTTGATGGCACTCTCCTCAGTAATCTGCATCCCATTTTATGCCATTTGGAAGATATGCATGTCAGAAGGCTCCACATTTTGGGAGGTGAGTAGACAAATTAGCAAATTGATTGCATTACATGCACCCAGAGTAAGTAGCATATTTTTCATTAAATTGAGAAATCTAAGTGAAATTTAAATGATTAGGAGAGAAGACAAAATAAATAACAAACTGGAGGTTAGATGATGCCAGACTTGGCTTTTAAAGGCCTGCACATTTCTAGGGTAAAGGGAAGATTCAGGGGTTCCAATGACTCCTGTTTAAGAAGGCGTTAGATTGTAAAACCATGCAATGATATTATATCTGCCCCAAATGTTGATGGTCCTTTACATGAAGACATTCTTTCTTATGGGCTTTGAACATTCCTTTCAACAGTTCTACCCCTGTCCCTTGTTCCTGTATTCTGTCATTCTTCGAAGCAAAGCTCAGACAAACTTTATCTATACCAATTAATATCTTTTATACTTTATATAAATGTTGCTTTCTTTCCAAATGAAAGCACCCCATTTTCTGCAGTCATTTTGTGTAACTCAATCCTGTTATGCTAGAGATTAGCCAAGTGATCCTACTGTTCACTTTCCCCATTGCTTCTAATTTTTCCTTCTGTTTTAGCAACTGCAGCTGGCAGTCATGACTCAGCTGGTAGCATTTTCACCTCTGAGTCAGAAGCTTGTGCATCAAGTCCTACTCCAGCACCCGAGCGTAAATTAACTAGGCTGACACTCAGTGCAGTATCAGTGTAGTGCTGCACAGTCAGAAGTGGTGTCTTTCTTTGAGAAGTTAAACCAGGGCCATGTTTGCCCCCTCAGGTGGACAGAAAATATCGCATAACACTGGCCAGAATTCTTACCATGATGGGTGGGCGGGCCCCACCAACTCAGTGACGGGCGGGCAGCCAAACTCCGCTGCCGAAACAGGGCCCGCCACCATTTGCAGGTCTTTCTTTCTATAAAACTGAGGACAATACTGAAGATAAAATGGAAATGTTATACTGGGGAGAAAAGACAAGTTAAATAATTAACTGAAATAAATAAACAATATGAAAAAGGGGCAGAACAAGTAAAATCTTAAGTTTTTCTTATTTAAACTTGCTATTAAATATCTATTTGAGTTGCATAGGGTTAACATTACAGTAATAAAGCTACTTTCGAGTTTTATTGTTGTAATGTTAGAATTTGCTTCAGCTGAAAACTCAGGCCCCAGGATTGTCAAGTGCTGGGTGCATAATATTGCGTGCCATGGCAGCAGTGTTGTGCCCACCATCTATCTGCCTCCATGAGTATCTTACCCACAGTAGGGTAGGCATTGGATGACCCACTCACTGGTGGGTGAGTTGAAGCCTTTAAGTAGCCAATTAATGTCCCTTTAAGGTCCTCCTAGATTTTATCCAGGGTGGGGGAGGCTGGTGCCAAGTGTCCACATTGCCACATGAAAACAGGTGGCCTTGTTGCAGGCTGAGAGGAAGGATCCCTCCTGTTAGGGAACTTTATGCCCAAAGGAGGCCACCCCAAGGTATCCTTCCACCCCCACACATTTCCCCTCCTTCCTCCCCTCACATCTCCAGCCCCTTGTCTCATTTGCTGGGATCTGCCAACCTGGTCCCAGGAAACTCTGGGCTACTCTTCGTCCAGGCTCCATAAACTCCTCTTCTTTGTGGACTCAGTGGCTGCTGGGATTGCAGAGTTGCTAACCATTTGATTGGCCAGCTTTATGGAGCTGGGATTCCTCACCATTGGGAGCCCAAGTCTTGACTAAAGCCAATAACGGCCCGGCAGCCGTAAAATAGCTGCAAGGTGAGCCAGCCAAGTGGAGATGGGAACGAGCCTGAACTTTGCACTAAGGGCACAGGCTAACCATTCCCTCCCGCCCTGCGTTAAGGTCAGAATTTCTAAGAGCGGAATTTTGCCCTTGTTGGGCAGGCTCGGTGGCCAGGCTGCGGTTTCACACTGGTGGGCCTTAACGTGAAACACGCGGGGCAGCGCTACCTATGTGGGCAGGGAAAGAGTGCGAATGCGAACTTTGCGCATGTGCCCGAATGCACAGGGCGGCCTCAGGTAGATGAACAGTTTTCAAAAAACAAATAAAGATTTTTAAAATGTTATAGAACCTGTCCCCTTATGTGACTCTGTCACATGAGCAGGGTCATGTTATAAATCAAATGTAAAATGTTTTATTTTATTTTTATTTGCTGTTGGAAAACTCATCCTGCCCGTGGACGAGGTTACCTAAAAAGTGCAAAGACCTCTTGGCCTTTTCACCTGCCCGCCAACCGTAAGGTTGGACGGGCAGCGAGAAATTTAAGTTAATTATCTCTTTAATGGCCTTAATAGACCTTTTAATTGTCGGTAAGTCTGCTGCCGATTCCCCCGAGCACCCATCGACTGAAATATTGTACAACTGCGTGTTGCTGTCGGGACACTTGCCCAATGTCAACGCACATCATTTTACGCTCAAGCAGGCCAGGCGCGTGCCCACCCGCCGAGGTAAAAATTCTGCCCTATGACTTGCCAAAAATGTCATAATAGACCAAACTTTTTTTTTAATCCAGTTTTAAAAGGCTTCTTATTTAGGCATTTGTATTTTACACATACATTTTAGCTAACTATAGTAAATATTGGCTTGTTATGATCTGGCTAAATTTGTTAATGATCGTTCCAAATGAAACAATGCCTGATCTAAATATTCACTTTGAAATAGGTTTCTTTCTAGAAGAATTTAGACAAGTAAATCTGCAGAAACTAGATAGGGAGGAATAGTCTGAGTATTATATAATAGTTATATTAATTCAAGCTAATTTGGCAAGTCAGTTAAGCGGTGATCAGAATTCCTCTTTTGTAATATCAGTTGGCACAGCTCACGAACCCAGTTCAACCTGACCGAGTCTCTCTTTATTTCTTTGACAGCGTGTGAAAAATGCAAATAAACCAAGCAAGGACTGGGGACCTACTTTATTGGAGCACCGTACTGACCGATACGCAACAGTGGGCAGCCCATCCTATGAGTTCAACCTTGAAATTCAACAACTGAATCCAGATAAAGAGCGAGAGAAGGAGCAACTACCAACAGAAAATATAGAACATAACCTCACCATACAGGGCAGCAATGGTTCTGCCAGAACACAGGAGCCTAATGTGTAGTCAAAGTCCTTTAAATCAAAGAAGACACTTAATTGGGTTTGTGGGGTGGGGGTTGGTTGGGAAATAGAGCCTTTACTTCTGGCGAAAGGTTCTTTCCCTTTAATTTCTTATCTGATCTATGGAATTTGACAAGTAGTCAACACAACTTAATTGATTTTTTTCAGGTATGTGTGTTTTCTTTTTTCTTTTCATTTTTTTTTATAGTTATCAATAGAATCTCATAACTTAATATTTAAACCTGATTTTTTTCAGAAATCAGTTATTTTTGGTGTCATTTTGTGGAATGCAGTACTTTGTGTACATACTATTTGTACGTTAGTACAACTGATAGTTGGTCAAAAAATTTCCCAGTCACAATATAGCTTTTAGTTCTCTGGCTGTCTTATTTCTTTTGAACATCTGTTTGTGCCTATCTACCCCACACTATAGCACTGCGTTTTACCAACATCAAGTTTTATATCACAATAGTTATTAAATAATAGAAAAGATGAAAGGACGATTAGTGAAAGAAGCTGAAGATAATGCCCATTTTATAGGAAATTTGTGACTGCACATTTTAAAGTGACCAACTGTTTACCGAGCCAAACTATCTTGGAGATACAAATTACTCTGATCACTGTATGTGGTAGCTTTGTACCTTTTTTGCCTGCATTTCTAATGTTTTGATATATCTATATATATATATATATATATATATCTATATATTAAGCAGTATCACCATATTAAGCAGTTTCCATGATAGCTTTTACAGAAGACACAGATAACAAGGTATTTTACATGTATTTAGGTCAGTTTTTCTGAATCCTAAACCATTTGTACAGCTGCAGCTTTTGGAGACAATAGATAATTGAATGTTTTTTATCCATCCACAAAAAGTGGCCTGTCACTGAAATAGTTCTTCTTGTTTGTAATGGTGACTTGACCATCAGTACCATGCTCAGATGCGCTCTACATTATCAGTACCACTACAGAAGAGAGTCAATGCAAGTAAACCAACGATACAGTGTGCATGTCCAACACAGTGTCAGAGATGCATGCATATTTGATCATTTTGATATTTCAAATGCTCACTTTTCCAAATCTATTGGTACAACCCTGTGACATACTTTAACCTATTGTTTACCTGATATGCACTGTTTGAGTGGTGATTAACCAACACAACAGTTGTTATCAAAGTTTTGCATGGACTTGAAGAAAGAGGCAATGATGTGTTAATGAAAAGTTTGACAAAGAGACTGGGGCTGATAATGCATTCTTGGCACATTAAACGCTGGCCATATCTTGAGGAGCTGCAAGCTGATTAGGCCCCACAATACAAAGCCAGTTCATTTAATTATCTAGACAGCACTTCTAGCCCATAGCACATTTCATGCAGGAAGGACACTGACATTCTAGAGATGGGTTATTGGGTGGCAGTAGTTGTTAAAAAGCTGTAATTGCCGTTCAAAAGTTGTCCAATTCTTTTTTCTTGAAAATCTATTTTGGAAAACAAAAGCTAATTAGATGTTAGGAGTCATGGTACAGGAAATCCTGGAGCAAAGAGGGACCCAATGCAAAAGTGACAACCAGTCAGAAATGGCAACTTGCCAATCTTTTTTAACCTAGGTTCCTTTAAATACCTTTTTAAAACTGGTACTAAAAGTATCTGAAGCACAGGTCCACTGCTTCTCTTGCATTATGGATCTATAACAGTGCTGGAGATGGAGGGGGTCTGGGGGTGGGTGGGGGAGTTAGGAAAACTAGAAATGCTGCAGAAACTTTTACCTACCAACTGTATTAGAATACTTTCAGAAAATAAACTTCCCTGAGAGTAAAAAACTCTGTTTAAAAACAATGTGAGTGATTGTCAACTACCACTCACCTATTTATAATTGTTTGGGCACCTTACACACCCCTTTTGACACCTGAAGTGTGTCTGATTCAACTTTCAGAAGACCTTTAAATGGACACCCACATGCTTGTCCAAATAACTGCCAGGAGGCAGTACATGCAACTTGAAGTATTCTGCCTGTTATAGGATCCCAATTGCCAGTTTTATGGGCTCACTTTCAACTCTGCATCCATTATAGGCCAGAGTTAAAACGTGCACACGGTAATTTAAAATAATACAGAACAAAAGGGAGAAGATGTTCATAAACCTGCAGGGCTCAGTGTAAGGATAGAACAGCACAAGCAGATGATATTTCCTTTGCTGCTTTGAAACTTGTATTTTCCCACAAACCAAGTTGTAACAAAATGGGTCACCTCATTATTTAGAGCCAAAGGTGGCTCTTTAAAACCCATGTACAGTTGCGTTGATGTGTCAAATTATGTGTTAAGTGCTTAAATTGTACAGTGTGCATTCCAGTCCTAACCTAACAAATCCAGAATGGGTTTATGCCAAGAAATGACGTGCTTGGATCCAAATTTTGATCGGATTGGGAATTTCCATATAATGGAAAGAAATGAGAATGTTCCATTAGGATTCAGTTTCTGGAACAGAATTATGTTTAAATCGGAATGCTTGCATGATGGGAATGGTCATGATGGGATTCTGTGCCTGGCTGTGATACACATTTATGTAGATTCCATTGCATTTGCTTGATAATGTGAAATCTTGATTACATGGAAATATGTAATATAACAGAGTAGATATTGCCATTATGAAGCTGCAGATTAATTTGCTTCTTTCCCTGTTCTCCTTTCTATCCCTTTCCCTTTTTCATTCTGTCCTAAAGTCACTCACATCATCCAAGTTTGTTCTTTTATACTTTTCAACATGGGATTTAATCTAGGCCAGGCAATTGACTTATCAGCCCATATCAATCAATAACGTGCATATATTGATTCCAGTTGAGGGTAATAGTAACCTCAGAGTCAGAGGTTATAGTTTCTGGTCCTGCTCCAGAGATTTAAGCATAAAATCTAGGCTGATGCTCCATTGCAGTACTGAAGGAATGCTGCATTGTTGAAGGTGCCGTCTTTTGGATAGGACGTTAAATTAAGACCCGTCTTCCTTTCAGGTGGACGTAAAAGATCCCATGGCACTATTTTGGAAAAGAGCAGGGATTTCAATTCAGTTTTCTGGCCATCATTGTACTTCAAAAGTATTTTGTTGGTTGTAAGGCACTTTGGGACGTCCTGAGGCCACGAAAAGCGCCATATATATGCAAGTCATTCTTCTTTGATCTAGAAGAGACCTGAAGAGTGTACAATTAGACTCTCACCTGTCAAGCCAATATAACATAGGTTTCATGCCTTCAGGCCATACAACATATTCAATCACGTTTATAACCCAAGGGAGAACAGTTTACAAATACAACCAAAAAAATTAATCAATATGTGTTCTATTATATCTCGAACTACATATACTAGCCCTTAACTCATATTGAGAAAATTGTAGCCTGCAATTCACTGACCTTTATTAGCAAACGGTAGGGAGAAGTATTTTCTCACGTGGTTCCATTGATCGCACTTTATGTTTAAATTTAAGGAAGCTAGATCAAGGTGGTTTAAGTCTATATGGTTCCTGACACAGTGACTCTAAATTATTATAACATCGATATGTTATTAATTAATTAGTATTAACACTCAATGACAAACCGTGGCTTATGAAAATTTTTTATCTGTCAGATAACTAAGCAAAATGTGCGGGATGATTAAGGTTAATTCAGTAAGGGTTGACTGGTATGAATTTGGTTTGATAAGGAAATATTTAGTCACTAACAGCTCAATAAATTTTGACATTTATGTCAGTTGCATGTTTGCTTCATTCCTGCAGCAGTGAAAGTAATAGCCAACCAAACCCCAGCAAACATAACTTTCACCAGTGCCAATGCTGCTCCATTCATAGATATCAGAACTTAAGATTCTCTAATCTGCTATTTTAATGCCAGCAGTTAAACATTTTAAAATTAAATATATTAGTTTTACTGGGTTACCACTTGCATTAAAATAACACTGAATGGAAAATTCAGGTTCATGTCTCCGGTTATTATATGTTCGAAATGTTTACACATACATTCAGAATGACATCTCTCCCTAGATGATGTTTGCACTGCTGCAGACCTTGGGCTGTTCAAACCTAGAAAACATCACAGCAACACCACATGACTCCTTCCATGACACACAGCAGAGCAGATTAAAGGGTCACACGGGTGTCATAATATATCCATGTTTTACACCGCATTGATACGTCTTGATTTGGTGAGGGGGCGCAGGGATGGTTATATAACGATGTTCACTCTTCAGTGAAGTTCACTCAAGCACACACCTTTATAGTTGAAGCAATGATCTGGATTGAATCATGTTCCTGGTTCACTTAAATGTTCTCATTACTCTCTGTTCAGTTTGTTTTCTGTGCATGCACTTCCTCTATCTCTTTCTCACAGTTGCCAATCCTTTCAACCTTCTACCTATTTATAGCTGTAAATATGTAGATTTGTAATCTATCAAGTGTTCCATCGTACCTAGCAAATGTCCATTTCTTTCGCCTTTTCTGAATGGCGCATTCATGTTTTCATTCAGCAAAGGTTATTGGAAAAGACCTTTGTAACCTGTGCCTCCTTCCTACCTCTGACTTTGATCTATATAAAACACTCATGCTGTATTTAATGTACAATTTAAGTTGAGCACCGCCTTGCTTTCCTGTTTAGATGTATGTGCTGAAAAACAAAGGAAGTTTTTACTTTCCAATGTGCCAATAGCTCAAAATGAGAACTATAATTGTGTACACAGTATTTTCTTGATAGTGTATATTGTTTCAAGTGACTGTAATCTGTAGTCTTATATGAACAGTTTACTTGATTCTTTCAGTGTTTAGGAGAAGAGAGAAATATATATTAAAGAAGCTACTTAGTTGTGTAAATCTCTTTCATTCTGGGGTCAGTTGCATAAATCAGACATTATTGAATTCTGTAAAATGTTCACATCTCAACATGAGATCTGATTTTGTTTCTGTTGTTCATGACTCTAATTTGTTTCTCATGCATTTAATATACTAATGTTTAGGCTCTTAAAAATACTTATCACTGGGTGAAATCGCAAACTTAAGAAGTGAGATTTCCACAAGTCAATACCACCTTGTAACAATACCTTTCATTGCAAATCATCAATTGTAACAAACTTTCTCTCCACCTCTACTTCCTAGGCCCAGTTGTTGCTGAAGTATGCTCAAGTTAGGCCCTAAACCTTAATAACAAGAGCAACGATCCTGATAACTATATGACTAGTTATCATCTTCCCCCTTTTTGAGATAGTGGTAACCAGGTTTCGCTGTGATTCCACAGTATTCTAGTTGCCATATTCCTGGGAGGTAGAAGCACCTTCTTTGTGTAGTGGTTTGTCAAAAAAGGGGATTTTCCTGTGAGCTCTATGTATTTAATTTAGACTTGTATCTGAAATCATTGATGCCCAGTGTAGATGACTTTTCCTTCAGGCAAAAAGTTGACTGACCTGAAAATACAATTAAATTTTTTTCAACAACTCGAGCCTCAGGCAGTGTCACTTTACAATGGGAAAATACTGAAGAGTGCATGGAATGGCCCACATTAAGTCACCCTTTGAATTACTTTTGTGCTGTTGAGTATGAGTGGACTATCTTTACAGCCATGTGGCACCATTAGACATCAGATTAGGAACTTGTTATTTGATGAAATGAAGTAATAAATTCACATTCAATCCGACTTCCTGCCACAGATAGTTGCTATCCCTAAAATGATGCCTCTCAGATACATATGAGTTTACTATGGAGCGAGGCTTCAGTTACAGTGCGTGCAATTAACTGAAAGGTCTGTATGTATTAGGAAAATGTGGAGAAGATACATATTTTGGGTGCTGGAGGCGGCAGGGAGAACCAAGTCTCTTTCACTGTCATTGAGTTGGTGGACTTGGTGACATGATGGATCAAAACTTTATCCCTTCAGCTCTGGGCCAGCCCAGGAATGATCAATTCCTTCTGATGTCAAAGTGAAATGAGCTTGGGCTGACCTCACCCTGCTCTAAATGGCCACAAGTCTACCATGCACAAGTATCCATAACTTAACATAACTCTGCATCACTTAGTGGCGAGCTGGAGTAGGAAGTAGAATGATTTCCCCAAGCTTGGGTTTTAGTGAATATGTGACAGATTAACCCATACTATGCTTAATATGTTTGAGTTTTGAGACCATTTGCATTCCCCAATATAATACTCTTCACCTGAATTGGCAGGGGGAAAAAATGAGCAAAACAAAATTGCTGTTTAATTTTGCCACTTCCCTGTGGCAGAATGGCTGCTTTTATGCAACAGGCCCTACATTCACTACAACTGGTGCTGGAGGGCTAGTGTCACAGGACAGCTTGTGAGCACAGTGTTCGTTACATCAAAAAATCTGCTGTAAATTTTACTCATTGACAAACTGAAACCCAGCAAAGCTTTAAAATGGAACCTGTAGATTCCAGAATTCTTATTTTAGAATCTGTCAGAAATGTGAATTAAAATAGTAATTAACCAGCAGTATTTTTATTTGTTTTTTTAATGACCAAAATACTAGGTGCTTATCCTTGTGTTTTGTCACCAGACTAATCAGGTGCTTTACTTCCCAAGAAGTATGGCATGTAAAATCTGGAAAGGAAGATATTACTTGAAAAAAATCAGTGTGTTTACATATGATTTAAAATAACAAAATTGAGTGTTGATGGTACTAAAACAACCTGCCCATAATTTGGCCTGAAATTGGAAGTCTTGTTCAGAAAGGCAATATGAACTAACAGTGTGGGACATTTTTAAAAATCACATCAGTTTAACAGAAAGAGTTTGTCTGAAGGGTTAGTGAAAACACATTATTGAGATAGCAGAGGGAATAATACTGGAAATTTGGCAGTGATTGATCCTGACAATATGAGCAGTCAAATTATGAAGCCATTCTTCATGAACAGTTTTAAGATGTCATTGCATAATGCACATGGGAAATCTTGCCCTCAGGTTTCGGAGATTCCCACTTCTCAACACTTACTATTACCACCTTGATGAGTAGGATAAGCTAAGGCAATGACCTCATAAGACTACGTCGGGGTGGACCTTTACCCATTGTGGGTTTTAGTTAGGTGGACTGCAGGATAAGTGTGAAATATACACTTCGGCTTAAGGTTCAGCAACACTTTTTTCCCCCCAGGCAGGATGAAGCAATCATTCAGAATTTTGATACAGCAGCTTTTTTTATTCATTCACGGGATGTGGGCTTCGCTGGCTGGACCAGCATTTATTGCCCATCCCTAATTGCCTTCGAGAAGGTGATGGTGAGCTGCCTTCTGAACTGCTGCAGTCCATGTGATGTAGGTACACCCACAGTGCTGTTAGGGAGGGCATTCCAGGATTTTGACCCAGCGACAGTGAAGAAACAGTGATATAGTTCCTAAGTCAGGATGGTGTGTGACTTGGAGGGGCACTCCCAGGTGGTAGTGTTCCCATGTGTCTGCTGCCCTTGTCCTTCCAGGTGGTAGCGGTCATTGGTTTGGAAGGTGCTGTCGAAGGAGCCTTGGTGAGTTCTTGCAGTGCACACTGCTGCCACTGTGTGTCAGTGGTGGAGGGAATGATTGTTTGTGAATGGGGTGCCAATCAGGAGGGTTGCTTTGTCCTAGTTGGTGTCAAGCTTCTTGACTGTTGTTGGAGCTGTTAATCTACAGTTCCTGACCAGCCTTTTAAAATGGACCTGTACAGGGTAGAGATCTGGCAGTTATTGTGTTAGATACTATCACTGCCAATGATTGTGATCTTAGCATCCCTCTATTCGTAAGTTGGGGGAGGGTGTGGTACTGAAATTTTGCATTTCTCCCTCTTGTCCCCATAATTTTAGCAGAAGAACCTCTGAATTTTTCCCAGTGTTTTCACAACTCTGGCTGCAGTTGCAGAGGAAGTTCATTGCCTGATAACTAAATCCCAGTGGGTGAAATATGTGGGGACTTATAAATAGAGCTAAATGATTGAAGAGTGTACCAAGCCCAACAGGAGGGGTATCCAATCCATCCTATAATAGACATGACTTGTTAAATCAAACGGACAACATTAGGGCTGATCCACGTTGCAGACAATATTCACGTTGGATCAGCCGCAGCAATTAACTCAATTCCACAAGAGGGAAAGTTTATTAAATGTTGGGTCCAACTTGTTCTGTCTATATGAATAGATTTGACTCTGGATTATGTTTTAGTCTCAATATATAAATCTGGGTTTAGGATCCCTCAGCTACTAGGCCCTCTCGACTTCTTACAAAACCTGCCACATCAAGCATTGGCATTCATACATAAAAAAATATATACTTTAGTGTTGTTTGACAAAATTTAATTTGAACCAATGTTGGCAAAAACAAAAATTACCAAAACTATGAATTGAAAGTGCGCAGAAAGTAAACAGCTACGAGGAGAGAAGGGAAATTATTGCAATCACTCTCACTACATTCTGAAAAACCTTTCCAGCCATTTATTAGTAAATTGATTACAAAATATTGGGCATAAATGCCAAGAATTTTCTCCTAGCTTCTCCTGATTATCTGCTGTAACTTCAAAGGAAATTTTACATAAATATACGGAAGGGTCCCAACACTCGTGCTTCATTCAAGAATCTCCTGGAATCAGCTACTTATCATCCAAGTGCAGCTGCTGACAACGGGAAGAAAAGTTTGTATGGCTAGTTGACTCGTGTACATTCAGGTACAATGGTCCTTTCAGTAAATCAGCTATTCACCCTGCACATTTGATGCAACCAGTCCTGAAGGTAAATTAAGATAAAAGCAAAACACTGCAGATGTTGGAAATCTGAAGTAAAAACAGAAAATGCTGGTAAAGCTCAGCAGGTTTGTGGAAAGAGAAACAGAGTTAACGTTTCGAGACAGTATGACTTCTTCAGAGCTCGAGCTCAAAACATTAAGCTTGAGTTTTTCCGGCATTTTCTGTTTTTATTTCAGAAGGTAAATTACATGGAATTGACTCAAATGGGCAATTCAGTTTAATTTTTCTCTGCTGGTGTTTATGCTCCACACAAGTTGCCTCTTATTTCACCTAACCCTAATGGCATATTCTTTTATTCTTTTCACCCTCATGTGCTCAGTTAAATGAAATTCACGTCAACTACTTCCATGTGATAGTATATTCCATAATCTTACATATCTTCGGGTAATGAGGTTTCTCCTGAATTTCCTATTGGATTTATGATATCTTATATTAATGTCCCCTAGTGTTAGAACCCAACCCATAAGTGGAAACGTCTTCTCAAAACCTATCCTACCAAACCCCTTCATAATTTTAAAGACCGCTAACGGTCACCTCTGATACTTAGCTACTTGTCCTGTCTTGCAATTTCACTCTATCTTTAAGGTGGGAGGATATTTTTTAAATGTGTTAAAAGAATTAATAGTGACCCAGGAGAAAATTTCTTTTGCATCCGCACTATGCATTTGCGAATCTTCTTGACCCAGATTCTTAATTCCTGCCCTGCCTCAAGCCAGAGGCAGAAATAAAGAGAAGAAATTACAAATGCATTGCAATCTCAAATAAAGACCCATTGTGCAGAAAATGATTGAAAATGCTCAGCACGCCAGGCAGCACCTCCAAGAAATGGAAAATATCGATGCTTAAGGCTGACCCCTACAAAAAGGAATGCCACAAGGGTTGAGGAAAAGGAAATGGGGGGTGGGAGTGCAATGGAAAAGGGGAACCACATTCACAAGAAAATTTTAAAAATGATTGGGTGGAGAAGAAATATGCTGATTATCAGAGCTAATAACGAAATAATAACAGGACTAATAATAAGACAATGGGTGGACATGGAGCAGAGATTGTTTTTTATTCATTCATTGAATATGGGTGTCACTGGCTAGGCCAGCATTTATTGCCCATCCCTAATCGCCCTCAAGAACATGGTGGTGAGCTGCCTTCTTGAATCACTGCAGTCCATGTGGTGTAGGTACACCCACAGTACTGTTAGGGAGGGAGAACCAGCGACAGTGAAGGAACGGCGATATATTTCCAAGTCAGGATGGTGTGTGGCTTGGAGGAGAAATTGCAGGTGGTGGTGTTCCCATGTATCTGCTGCCCTTGTCCTTCTAGATAGTGATCGTGGGTTTGAAAGGTGCTGTCTAAGGAGTCTTGGTGAGTTCATGCAGTGCATCTTGTGTGTTGGTGAGGAAGGGAGTGAATATTTGTGGATAAGGGTGCCAATTAAGTGGGCTGCTTTGTCCTGAATGGTGTCAAGCTTCCTGAGTGTTGTTTGAGCTACACTCATCCAGGCAAATGGAGAGTATTCCATCACACACCTGGCTTGTGCCTTGTAGATGATGGACAGGCTTTGGGCAGTCACCAGGTGAGTTACTCGCCGCAGGACAATGATAAAAGGCATATGTGGGAGTCGGTTAGCTCAGTTAGCTGGAGCATGATGCAGAATGACAATAGTGTGCGTTCAATCCCAGTATGGGCTGTGGTAGTTCATGGCAGCATGCCCTCTCCCCTTGCCTCATGCTTGCAGAGTGGTGGCCCTCAAACGATATATAACCAACTGTCTATCTCTAATAGAGAGAGAAATGCCCATGGTCCTTTGTGGACTATGACTAATAACTTATATGATGCAGAAAATGCATCAATTGTTTGAGAAGATTAGCTAAATTACAAGGAAATAACATGGAAATCTGGCAACCATCTCCTGTTACATGCTCAATGAATTTAACAGTACATTTATTGGTCCTTTCTTGTGTATCTGGTCCTGGAACCTCACCTCCACTTTGTTAATGCACAGATTTATGAAGAAACTGTGGGTAAAGGCAGTGAACTACAGGGGACCCAACCTTTATATGGGAGGGCCAAAAACTTTTGCAATGTGCAGAAATTGGGTGTCACATGACTAGGTATCATGTAATGAAACCTCCAGGGTTATGTCCAGAGTTGCCAGGCCTAGCCTAACATTCCTTTTAGGCAGTTGACAGGGAATCTTAAATGTGGCTAAACTGATGAAGAAATACGAGAGCAATTTCAAGGTTACAGAATGATGGAAATTTATTTTCATAGATTATACCATTTATGGAAAATATCCCCATTCTATGTACCAAAAACAAAAAATTAATAAAAATTCATCAAGTCTAATCCTTAAAAATAAAAGTCTTTTTTCATTATATTTATAGTACTGTTTTAGTCCAGCATGTTGTTATTAGATGTTTTGACCAAGCGACAGAGGAGGAACGTGGTGATATATTTCCAAGTCAGGAAGGTGATTGGCTTTTATTTTATTCTTTTACAGGTGTAGGCATCGCTGGCTAGGCCAGCATTTATTGCCCATCCCTAATTGCCCTTGAGAACGTGGTGGTTAGCTGTACTCTTGAACTGGTGCAGTCCATGTGGTGTAGGTACACCCACAGTGCTGTAATGGAGGGAGTTCCAGGATTTTGACCCAGCGACAGTGAAGGAATAGTGATATATTTCCAAGCCAGGATGGTGAGTGGCTTGGATGGGAAATTCCAGGCAGTGGTGTTCCCATGTATCTGTTGCCTTTGCCCTTCTAGATAGTAGTGATCGTGAGTTTGGAAGATGCTGCCTAAAGAACCTTGGTGAATTTCTGCAGTGCATCTTGAAGATAGTACACACTGCTGCCACTGTTTGTCAGTGGTGGAGGGAGTGAATGTTTGTGGATAATCAAGCAGGCTGCTTTGACTTGGATTGTGTCGAGCTTCTTGAGTGTTTTTGTAGCTGCACTCATCCAGGCAAGAGGAGAGTATTCCATCACACTCAAGAATTGTGCCTTGTAGATGGTGGACAGACTTTGCGGAGTCAGGAGGTGAGCTACTCACCGCAGGATTCCTAGCCTCTGACCTGCTCTTGTAGCCACAGTATTTATATGGCTAATCCAGTTCAGTTTCTGGTCAATGGTAACCCGCAGGATGGTGATAGTGGGGGATTCAGCGATGGTAATGCTGTTGAATTTCAAGGGACAATGGTTAGATTCTCTTGTTGGAGATGGTCATTGCCTGGCACATGTGTGGTGCAAAAGTTACTTGCCGCTTGTCAGCCCAAGCCTGGATATCGTCCAGGTCTTGCTGCATTTGGACCTGGACTGTTTCAGTATCTGAGGAGTCACGAATGTTGCTGAACATTGTGCAACCATCAGTGAACATCCCCGCTTTTGACCTCATGGTGGAAGGAAGGTCATTGATGAAGCAGCTGAAGGTGATCGGGCCTAGGACACTACCCTGAGGAACTTCTGCAGTGATGTCCCGGAACTGAGATGATTGACCTCCAACAACCACAACCATCTTCCTTTGTGCTAAGTATAACTCCAACCAGCACAGAGTTTTCACCCTGATTCGCACTGGATCCAGTTTTGCTAGGGCTTCTTGATGCCACACTCAGTCAAATGCTGCCTTGATGTCAAGGCCAGCCACTCTCGCCTCACCTCTGGAGTTCAGCTCTTTTGTCCATGTTTGCACCAAGGCTGTAATGAGGTCAGAATCTGGGTGACCTTGGCGGAAACCAAACTGAGCATCATTGAGCAGGTTATTACTAAGCAAGTGCCACTTGATAGCACTGTTGATGACCCCTTCCATCACTTTACTGATGACCGAGAGTAGACTGATGGGGCAGTAATTACCTAGGGTGGATTTGTCCTGCTTTTTGTGTCCATGACATACCTGGGCAATTTTCCACATAGCCAGATAGATGCCAGTGTTGTAGCTGTACTGCAACAGCTTGGCTAGGGGCGTAGCAAATTCTGGAGCACAAATCTTCAGTACTTTTGCCGGAATATTGTCAGGGCCCATAGCCTTTGCAATATCCAATGCCTTCAGCCACGTGGAGTGAATCGAATTGGCTGAAGACTGGCATCTGAGATAGTGGGGACCTCTGGAAGAGGCCAAGATGGATCATCCACTCAGCACTTCTGGCTGAAGATTGTTGCAAGTGCTTCAGCCTTATCTTTTGCACTGATGTGGTGACCTCCTCCATCATAAGAACCAGGGCAGGAGTAGGCAATTCAGCCCCTTGAGCCTGCCCCACCATTCAATATGATCATGGCTGATCTCATTTCAGCCTCAGCTCCAATTTCCCACCCTCTCCCCATAACCTTTCAACTCGTTACTAATTAAAAATCTGTCTATCTCCTCCTTAAATTTATTCAGCGTCCCGGCATCCACTGCACTGTGAGGTAGTGAATTCCACAGATTCATGACCCTTTGAGAAAAGTAATTCCTCCTCATCTCTGATTTAAATCTACCACCCCTTAGCCTAAAACTATGGCCTCTCATTCTAGAATGCCCCACAAGGGGAAACATCCGCTCCATGTCTAGTTTGTCTATCGCCTTTAGCCTCTTAAATACCTCAATTAGATCTCCTCTCATCCTTCTAAACTCTAGCGAGCATAGGTCTAAACTGCTCAATCTGTCCTCAAGACAAGCCCCCCATCTCTGGAATCAATCTAATGAACCTCCTCTGAACCGCCTCCAATGCAACTGCTTCCTTCCTCAAGTAAGGAGACCAAAACAGTGCACTGTATTCCAGGTGTGGACTCATCAATGCCTTGTACAGTTGCAACAACACTTCCCTATTTTTATACTCTATTCCTTTAGCAATAAATGCCAAAATTCCATTTGCCTTCCTTATTACCTGCTGTACCTGCAGACTAGCTTTCAGCGATTCATGCAATAGGCCACCCAGATCCCTCTCCATTGAAGCATTCTGAAGTTTCTCTCCATTTAAATAATTGAGGATGGGAATATTTGTGGAGCCTCCTCCTCCACCACCATTCACGACCAGATGTGACAGGTCTGCAGAGCTTGGATTTGATCCATTGGTTGTGGAATCGCTTAGCTCTGTCTATCATTTGCTGCATATGCTGTTTGGCACGCAAGTAGTCTATGTTGTAGCTTCACCAGGTTGACGCCTCATTTTTTGGTATGCCTGATGCTGCTCCTGGCATGCCCTCCTGCACTCTTCATTGAACCAGGGTTGATCCCCTGGCTTGGTGGTAATGGTAGAGTGGGGGGATATGCCAGACTATGAGGTTACAGCTTGTGGTTGAGTACAATTCTGCTGCTGCTGATGGCCCACAGTGCCTCGTGGTTCCCAGTCTTAAGTTGCTAGATCTGTGCGAAATCTATCCCATTTAGCATGGTGGTTGTACCACACAACATGATGGAGCGTATCCTCAATGTGAAGGCAGGACTTTGTCTCCAAAACGATTGTGCGGTGGTCACTTCTACTGTTACTGTCATGGACAAATGCATCTGTGGCAGGCAGGTTGGTGAGAATGAGGTCAAGTACATTTTTCCCTCTTGTTGGTTCCCTCACCACCTGCCGCATACCCAGCCTAACAGCTATGTCCTTAGGACCCAGCCAGCTCGGTCAGTAGTGGTGCTACTGAGCCACTCTTGTTAATGGATATTGAAGACCCCCACCTAAAGTACATTCTGTGCCCTTGCCACCTTCAGTGCTTCCTCCAAGTGGTGTTAAACATGGAGGAGCACTGATTCATCAGCAGTACATGGTAATCAGCAGGAGGTTTCCTTGCCCATTTTTGACCTGATGCCACAAGACTTCGTGGGGGCCGGAGCTGATGTTGAGGGCTTCCAGGGCAATTCCTTCCCAACTGTATACCACTGTGCTTCCACCTCTGCTGGGCCTGTCCTGCCGGTGGGACAGGACATACCCAGGGATGGTGATTGCTGGTGTCTGGGACATGATCTGTAATCTATGATTCCGTGAGTATGATTATATCAGGCTGTTGCTTGACTAGTCTGTGAGGCAGCTCTCCCAATTTTGGAACCAGCCACCAAATGTTAGTAAGGAGGACTTTGCAGGGTCGACAAGAGGGGACCTTCCAGGTGGTGGTGTTCCCATTTGTCTGCTCCTTGTTCTTCTAGATGGTAATGGTCATGGGTTTATAAGGCACTGTGTAAGAAAGCTTGGTGAGTCCCAATAAATACTGGCCTATCCAGCAACACCCACATCCCATGAATGAATTTTTAAAACTTATTTTGAAGATTTTTTCCTTACATTTTCGTACATTGAAAAATTCCTGAATTTAAATTTGCTATTAAACTACAAAAATTGTACCAGATATTTGGATCAAATGTAGATGTAAGTGACACTAACACTACTGTAACACCTCACTTGGCAGAAGCCCGAATTAGACTACCAGGCGTGGTGGGGGTGCGGTGGGAGGAGTGAGGCAGAGGTCGCTGGGGGAGGGGGGTTGGCGGATGCAGTGGGGGGCAGTGTGGTTGGAGATGGTGGTGGGTGAGCATGGCCTTTGGCAATGGTGATAGTACGGACAAATGGACAGAATCTGCAGTCCATTTTACGCCCAGTGCTACCATTTTTGAATATGATGATTATTTTTCATTTGACTATTACAGAGGGATCTGCTGACAACGTTTTTTCTTCAACATGAGCTCTGCATCTTTTCAAAAATTTGACAATTTAAAAAAATAATGCTGCTGCTGACGCTTCAAAGTCTCCACCTAACATTGACTGTTCATTTTTGTAGTGATGCTCAGCAAGTTTACTTTGCTGTTGAAACTCAGTCAGGCAAACAGGATGATAAAAGGATGACTTTGGCCATTTTCCATCAGAAGAGTCATTCACCTAGAAGTGTTTTTTTTCAGATAACCTTTTATCGGGTCTGAGGTTCTGTTGTGACTCTCATAATTTATTTATCACTCCTCCCCGAGTGCTGCAGGCCATTAACACTTCTGCGAAAGTGATCACAAGGATCTTATCTTTGCTAGCATGCCAGCTATTTCACTGAATGACGGACAGTCTACCTCAAGCTGCTCCTTAGGAAATATCAATGTTAAAACCCTGACGTTGCTTACCATCACAAAGTTCTCTCAGTTCGCCCACTTGGGTACTCCATATACAATGGGTTGAATTTTCCTGGATGAGTGAGTGGTAGTGGGCTTAAGGGGCAATCGGCTCCACAACACATTCCCAATGCCAGAGAGCCTCAGCAGGAGCAGATTTGCTGCCCAGTCCATGGAGGCAATTAGCATTGTTAATGCTCTAATTAAGGGTCAATGGAGTAGGCCTTCGTACAGCAGGCCTAGAAGGCTGGCTGGGAGTGGGGTTTGGGTGGTGGCATTGGAACCAGAGGCACTACGACCCCACAATGTGGCCATCAGCAGGGAAGGCCACGCACATGAACCAAACATTACTGCCAGGGAAATTTCCCCTCTGTTCTGAGGGACCTATTGGCTTCACCATGGTAATGTTTTATTCCCATTCACACATTCTGAGGGCACCTCCATATAGAGACGACCTCACGGTCCCCGCCCTGTGTAAGCAGCACCCACCCTCTCTATCTCTCCTTGAATTCCTCAAACTTTTCTGAGACTGATTTACCTTCAAGTAGCTGTTTCCAGTCCATTTTTTTTCCAATTATATCTCAGCTTAGTAAAATCGCTCTTTAAACTTTCACTAGTTGTCTATCAATTTCATTGTCTCTAATTACATTAAAATGAAACTGAATTATCATAGAGTAATAGCACAGTAGGGGGGCATTCGACCTGTTATGTCCATGTTTGTTCTCTGCAAGAGAAACTCATCTAGTCCCTGTCTATTCCCATATCCCTGCAAATATTTTCTTTTCAGATATTTATCCAGTTCTCTTTTGATGGCCAAGATTGTGATCACTACCACCAAAGCATTCTTCTACTGATACCTCATCCACCTCCCTAAAATTAAAACCAGAACTGTCCCTGTCTTGGTGAGCTTGATACTTACTGGTTAAAAAGTTTCTCCTGAATGCCCCCTCTGAACTCTCTGTACCCTTTAAAAATTTTATTCCAATTAGGGTAGTTCAAATCTCCTACTACCCCTGCCCTACTAGTTCTGCATTTTTTTAAAATAAATTTGACTATATATTTGTTCTTCCATCTCCTTCAGTGTGTTTTGTAGGAATACAGCACAGTCACAGCGGTGTGATTTCTTCATTTTTGTTCCTCAAGTCAATCCATGTGGCCTCATTTGATGGTCCTTCTAGCAAGTCCTCCCTACTCACAGATGTTACGGTTTCTGAACCAATATTGTAACCCCCTTTTTTATTTCCCACTCTAGCTCACCTAAAAACCCTGTAAACCAGGAATGTTGAACTGCCATTCCTGCCCTTCTTTAGGCCATGTTTTAGGTAACAGCTATGACATCACACTTTCAAGTGTCTTTTGACACGAGGGACATTTTAAAGAAAAAAATAGCGTCCATCTCTTTCTGTAATTGTTTTTCTTTGCTTTCTACCCCATATTTTTGTCTCCCTTTCTCTGGTATTATACTAGGCCTTTGTTGTCCAATATAAATCACTGACTAGGCACATGTTTGGCTATGGGGACACTGTTTTAGACTAATGCATTGACCTTAGTAGAAAAGTAGATTTTAGTACACAAAATACAGGTAAGTGTCCCTGATGTATATATTTGCTTAAAAAAAAAACATCATTCAGTGCGAAAGCAAAACTTGAAGTTTGGAATCTTGGCATATCGTAGTGAAGCTGGTAGTTTTTTTGCCCTGCAGCTCAGAGAAGTAATTTGCTTTGAAGATTAATGTTGACTCACACAAGAGTGGCCAGCCATGCTTTCCATCCAGAACATAATGTGCCCCATTAAAGCTGCTCATTATTGATTCGGTTTGCTCTCTTCAACTGCCCAGAAGCGGTTATCCTGATTGATAAATCTGCCTGTGGTGACATCTCCCTCTCTATACAATGTTGCTGGCATTTCCATTGTGCTAGTTCACCTGTTGTAAAGAACAAGAACAAGAAACCCAATAAGCAGCAACCAAGGGAGTAATGCACACAAAACAATCAAAAACACTTGCACTCTTCTTTTGACCTTACCATTTTACAAAGAAATGTATAAAAAGGTTAAGGTACACGTGCATATGCCATGTGAATGAGTATTGGGATAACATTCTTAGTGATGATTTCTATTTCTCCTTTTATTTGCAAATCAAAAATGCAATTATCCACACCTAGATTCTTTATTGGCCACATGTGGCTAATGTATTAGAGAACACTGTTTGACCCTGAGCCAGGCCACTACTGGTGCATCCTGAAGCAACACTGTAGAGGTTCCCCTTTTCCCACAGAGACCCTCCCCACACTTAAGTTCGTGACAGATTCACAAGTGTATGGCTTGAACAGAATGACCAGCAAGACAAGTTTCTTCTGATAATTCACAATTGCTTTATTGAATCATCCACAATCCCACAGTACAAAACTAAAATTTAATACAACCTTTTCCCAGTACCCGACACAAAGTCACCATGACTCGGTTAAAATTTACAAAACACAGGCAAAACACCACGTCCTGTCCTGAAACCTTAAGAAAAAACCCTTAGACCAATATCACCAAGACATGGCTGAAACAAGTTACAAGGTGCTGGCAAATAAAAACAATTTTTCGCCCCAAACCTTCACAAAACCCTCAGACCAAAATTACTGCGATTTGGCTGAACCCTACAATCCCCAATACGGCTGGTCTGAACAGATTTGACTGTCGGCTTGAGTCAAGGTGACCAAACTCAACCCTTCTTCTGACTGCAGCCCAAAACCTTCAGGCCAGTGTCACTATGATATGGCTGAAAACACTTAAAATCTCCATGGCTGGTCCTGTCCAGTGTTGACTCAGATTCCTGGGTTGTGGATCAGCCATGAAAGCTTGAGTCAAGGTGTCCAAACTCAACCCTTCTTCCAAATGCACCCAAAACCTGCTTTTCTTTTATAATAATTTAACTCCAGACATGTCAAAACATATTTCCTGTTGTTCCAATGTCCATTTAGTTGATTCCACACAAAGTCCAGACAAATGTCATCAACTCATGCTGGTTGAAATAATACAGGGTTTTCCAAGGACGATGTATCCAGGTGAATATTATCAGTTCTCATTGTATGAGCAATCCTCCTGCTGTTTGAGGTGGCACAGTAACAGCACCTGGCTCCAAAGTTAATGAGGGTTTGAATGACCCTATTCCGATACTATTGTCTGTGGTGGTTGAATAATTCCTTCAGTGTATTGTATTGATGATATGTCCTTTGTACCATTGTACTGGGTAACCAGACTTCTTGATCACTTTAGTCAATGTCCAAACCCATTTGATATATCACTGTGTTTTCACTAAATGTCCGAATTAATCCCTTGCTGCCCAGTCCTGTACTGCTGACTACAGCTTATCTTTTTGAAATTTATGGTTCCAATCATGAGGTCAAAACATATCCATGGGTTTGAAATTATGTTCCATAAATTTCCCAGTTGGAGGGGATTTCCATCCTATGACACATAAGTGTGACAGAAAATCTAAATGCCCAAGAGCATGCTTTCCAGCTAAAAAAGATTGGAAGATAATTGAAGGCCAGAAGGGAACTGAGACAGATTGAAGCAGCCAGGAAGAACTTTGCTTTACCTAGTAGTAATTTAAATATCTGTACCCCTGAGACAATCTTCGATTTCCTAAAGTATTCCTGATTCATCCCCAAGCTTGAAGACAACGATGTGGAACCCTCACAGCCTTTGAGAATCTTGAAGATCAGTTAAAATGGAGGGCAGAGTCTTGGACACACCTGATACAAAGTCAGCCATTAGGAAAGGCCTGAGAGGTTTATTCAATGAGAGATCTGCCAGTTATGATCAGACAAAAAGCTGCTATTCTCAGTGCCCATGAACTCCTATTGGAGAACACACACACTTCACAGGGGTCTAAAAAATACACTCCACACCATCACACTAGAAATATGAATCATCAGTGCAGCAGAACCTAAATTGTCAGATTCCTGTGTTGTGGATCATCCGTGAAAGGGTTAAGTGCATTACAGGCATCACAACAAAGCAGTCAGGGATATTTGCATACAACCACCTGGTAAACCAAACCCAGGCCTGTGAAACTTGAATCCTCCCTAGGAGCCAGTATTGAGTTTGAACTTCTCCCAACTGCTAAACGCAAAGAGAATTATACGTCTGTAAAGGTTACAATTCCAGAAACCTTGCCTCCCAATATTAATAAGCCTTCACTAGATAACACCTAACTAGGGATATTTTTAAAAGGGAATGCAATGGACAGAGGAACTGTAGTAGTGCCAGGTTCCTGTACAAGTGTCTATTAGCAGGGCAAGTACAACCTCCTGGAGAATGTTAATTCCATTAGCATAAACTCATTACTAACCTAGCAACTCAGCTTGGTACACTCACTGTTTGGGATTCTCAATCAGGTTGCTGTTGTTCCACACTCTTACCAAACTTGGACATAACAGATGCAGTTTTTGCAATAAAGTTTGATTACCCACACACCCAAAATGTAATCACAACAACACTCATTTCTCACACATACTAGGTACACTCAGACCTCTCTCTCACTCACACACACACACACACACAAGAACATATGCTTTCTAAAGATGTAACATGCAACAAATTACTTAAAGAGTTGAATGAGTTACTTAAAGGGTCACTTCTAATGCAGCCTCAGTTGGTAGCTGAAATGTTGCAGGACTGAAGGATTCTCTCTTGATGCACTGAAGAAAAATGAAGGTCAGAGATTTCTGGTGATGAATTCACACTGGCTCACCCCAAACAACAGCAAACTCTCTTCTGGCTTTTCAGTTGGTTAAGCTCCTGTAATAAAGAACTATACTCTGGCAGGTAAAACAAATATGCCCCAATTCTCTGCCTATGGTGACTTTTGAGGCAGTGTCCTCACTTGACCTGTGCAAAGGATGGCTTCCCTCTAGTCTTCGTATGCCAGTCTGACCTACTGTACTGCCCTTGTGGACTAATAAGGTATTGGTTCTCTCTCCAGCCAGTTTCAGTCATGTGATGATGGTACCGATGTATTCCATTGTCCACACGATGGGTTGGAAGCTGATGTAATTTACACACAAAGGGGGAATATTTGATGTCCCATCAATATTCCAGCTGTGATTATCCTCTGAAGGCTTTTATTTGAAATCCCATCTTCATGAGGCAGACAGTCTAGCAGCTATTGTTATTTTAAATCCCGTCCATTGATAGGGTGAGGACTAGTCAATCAGCAGCTGAGAAGGCAGTTTACATTTTAAATAACTTCCTACAGGTATGTTTAGTCATGTCTGTGTCTGTCTGTACCAAAACCACAAAATAACTCACCTGACTCTCCAGGGTCCATTTTGTGAAGATACAGTGTCCATATTCCATGTGACTTTTTTTAAAAGTGAAGGGTCCATCTCCCAATAAGCTTTACGAGCATATGACATGAGTCTAACAATTGGCGGTATGGCAACATCCTGGACCATGACATTTGCCTTCCTGATGCTGATAGTCAAACCGAACTCTTTACATGCACGAGTCAGTCAGTCCATTTGCTGCTAAAGGTATTCCTCGGTATGGAATGCTGGTGCAGCATCATTGCCATCAAGCAACTCTCTGATGAGAACTTGGCACCCTTTTGTCTTGAATCTTAGGTGAGCATGGCTGAACAGCTTTCTGTCAGTTCTGGAATGTAAATGGACACCCTCTGCAGATGAACAGAAGGCATATGACAGCAGCAAAAAGAAGAATATGCCAAAACGTGCCAGTGCCAGAATACAAGCTTGTTTGACCCCCACTATCATCTCAAAGGGTTTTGATGTTACCCATTATTGTTGACCTTACCTAGCTTGTTGTCATGGAAAGAGATAGATTACTTTAGCAGCTTCAATAGGTAGCCAATTTGCTTTCGCTTCAATTGACTGCCTCTGCCAACAGGGTCAAATACCTTGGTGAGATCAATGAAGGCAACATATAGGGGCCTCCTTTGTTCACGGCATTTTTCTCTCAGCCAGACCAAGAAGATCATGTCAACTGCAGATCTTCCAGTTCTGAAACCACACTAGGATTCAGGGTAGATGCATTCAGCCAGGATCTGCAGTCTGACAAGGGCAACACTGGCAAATACTTTTCCCAAGATGCTCAACAGGAAGATGCCTCAAGGGTTATTGCAACTTGTAATCACTGCAGTTGCCCTTGCCCTTGTAGAGGGTCACAGTCTTTGCATTGTGCATATACTGGGGCACTGCCCCTAATCCAGCAGCTACAGAGAAGTTCATGCTGCAGGAACACCCGTTTCCTGTGATGAGCTTCAGGTGGTATTTGGCATCAGTGCCTGGAGCTTTGCCAGTCTAGAAAACCCTTTCACTCTCTCGAAATGCCTTGACATCCCTCCTGAAGTGTGGTGTCCAGAACTGAACACAATACTCTAGTTGAGGCCTAACCAATGTTTTATAAAGGCTTGACATCCCTCCTGAAGAAGTGTGGTGTCCAGAACTGAACACCATACTCTAGTTGAGGCCTAACCAGTGTTTTATAAACGCACAGCATAACTTCCTTGCTTTTGCAGTCTAGGCTGCTATCTATGCTTTTGTAGCAACCTTCTCAACTTGTCCTGTGATCTTCAAAGATACCCACATCCTCAGATTTCACTGGTCCTGCATCACCTTTAGCATTGAACCTTCCTCCACCACACTCTCTCAGACAGTATATGCCAGATCCTAACCACCCACTGCATAAAAAGGTTTTCTTCATGTCGCTGTTGCTTCTTTTGCAAATCACCTTAAATCTGGATCGTGATCCTTCTACCAATGGGAGGAGCTTCCCCTTAGCTACTCTGGCCATGCCCTTCACGATTTTGAATACCTCTACCAACTCTCCTCTTAATCTTCTCTAATCTATCCATGAAGTTGAAGATCCTCATCCATAGAACCATGCTTGTGAATCGTTTCTGCACCTCTGTCATGCTCTCCTAAAGTGTGGTGTGCAGGACTGGACTCAATATTCCAGTTGAGGTCAAACCACTATTTTATGCTGTACTGTCCCTTTAATACCATTGGCTTCAATTGACTATGATTTAATTTTTTTCAGCACCATTAAATTACTGGATTCCTTTTAATTGATGTTCAGTATTATGTTGCCACCTTATGGCCTTCTTGTGTCTTACATGTTCAATTAAACTTAGCCCAATTGTAAGATAGGCTCTCTTATTTTTGATAAATAACCAAGTATCGTCTAACTTGAAGCTTGAAAGCCTTGATGTAGTACAGTCTCAAGTAAATAAAAAGCTAAGTGTTGGCTTTCAATTGTTGTAGACATTTTTCTTCATTGCTACATATTAAAATTCCAGTGAGATACCAGGCCAGCAATCTGTGCACAGGGCTTTATTAGAGGGAGAAACCACTGTGGTTGACTCTCCCTCCAATTTTTTATCCTTGGTGTAGAAGCTTTTGTCCACCAGTCAAATCATGAATATTGTCTGGCCTATATGTAATTCTAGACCACAGCAAAGCAGTTAACTATTAACTGCTCTCTAAAATAGCCTTGCAAATCACTCAGTTTTTTTTTAAAATTCATTCATGGGATGTGGGCTTCACTGGCTGGGCCAGCATTTATTGCCCATCCCTAATTTCCCTTGAGAAGGTGGTGGTGAGCTGTCTTTTTGCACCATTGCAGTCCACGTGGTGTAGGTACACTCACAGGGTTGTTAGGAAGAGAGTTCCAGAATTTTGGCCCAGCGACGGTGAAGGAACTGATCTATTTCCAAGTCAGGATAGTGAGCAACTTGGAGGAGAACTTCCAGGTGGTGGTGTTCCCACATATCTGCTGCCCTTGTTCTTCTAGATGGTAGTGGTCATGGCTTTGGAAGATGCTATTGAAGGAGCCTTGGTGAATTTCTGCAGTGCATCTTGTAGATGGTACACACTGCTGCTACTGTGCATCAGTGGTGGAGGGAGTGAATGTTTGTGGATGTGGTGCCAATCAAGTGGGCTGTTTTGTCCTGGATGGAGTCGAACTTCTTGAGTGTTGTGGGAGCTGCATTTATCCAGGCAAGTGGGAGTATTCCATCACATCCCTGACTTGTGCCTTGTAGATGGTGGATAGGCTTTGGGGAGTCAGGAGATGGGTTACTCATCACACGATACCTAGCTTCCGCCCTACTCTTGTAGCCACAGTATTTATATGGCTAGTCCAATTCAGTTTCTGGTCAATAGTAACCACCATGATGTAGATCGTGGAGGATTCAGTGATGGTAATGCCATTGGACATCAAGGGGCGATGGTTGGATTCTATCTTGTTGGAGACGGTCATTGCCTGACACTTGTGTGGTGCGAATGTTACTTGTCACTTGTCAGCCCAAGCCTGTTTATTGTCCAGGTCTTGCTGCATTTGGACATGGACTGCTTTAGTATCTGAGTAATCACAAATGGTGCTGAACATCGTGCAATCATCAGCGAACATCCCCACTTCTGCCCTTATGATGAAAGGAAAGTCATTGATGAAGTAGCTGAAAATGGTAGTGCCGAAGAAAGTACCCTGAGGTACTTCTACAGTGATATCTTGGAGCTGAGATGACTGACCTGCAACAACCACAACCATCTTCCTTTGTGCTAGGTATGACGCCAACCAGTGGAGAGTTTTCATCCTAATTCCCATTGACTCCAGTTTTGCTAGGGCTCCTTGATGTCACATTCTGTCAAATGCAGCCTTGATGTCAAGGGCAGTCACTCTCGCCTCACCTCAGGAGTTCAGCTCTTTCATCCATATTTGAACCAAAGCTGTAAAGAGGTCAGGTGCTGAGTGGCCCTGGCAGAACCCAAATAGGGCATTAGTGAGCAAGTGCTGCTTGATACCCTTCCGTCACTTTACTGATGATCAAGAGTAGACTGATGGGGCGGTAGTTGGCTGGGTTGGGTTTGTCCTGCTTTTAGTGTATAGGACATTCCTGGGCAATTTTCCACATAGTCAGATAGATACCAGTGTTGTAGCTGTACTGGAACAGTTTGGCTAGGGGCGTGGTAAGTTCTGGAGTACAAGTATTGTGTACTGTATTGGTTTCTTTATTTAAATAAAGATGTAAATGTGTTAGCAGTTCAGAGAAGGTTTACTAGACCAATACCAGGAATGGACGTGTTGTCTTATGAGGAAAGGTTGGACAGGTTAGGCTTGTATCTACTGGAATTTAGAGTAGGAGGCAACTTAATTGAAATCTTTAAGGTCCTGAGGGGTCATGACAGGGTGGATGTGGAAAGGATGTTTTGTCTTGTGGGAATACTGAGAACTAGGGGTCACTGTTTAAAAATAAGGGGGTGCTCATTTAAGACAGATGAGGAGAATTTTTTTCTATCAGGGGGTTGAGAGTCTTTGGAACTCTCTCCATCAAAAGGCAGTGGAAGCTGAGTCTTTGAATATTTTTAAGACAGAACTATATAGATTCTTGAGTAACAAGGGGGTGAAAAGTTATTAGGGGTAGGCAGGAATGTGGGGTTGAGATTGTATTCAGATCAGCCATGATCTTATTGAATGGCACAGCAGGCTTGTGGGGCCGAGTGGCCAACCGTTCCTAATTCATATGTTATCATCACTGGAACCATTCTTACAAACCTCTTCTGCACACCCTCCAATGCAATCACATCCTTCCTATAGTGTGGTGCCCAGACGGTACACAACACTCCAGCTGAGGTCTAATTAGTGTCTTATATAAGCTCAGCATAACCTCCCTGCTCCTGTACTCTATATCCCTATTAATTAAGCCCTGGATACTGTATGCTTTATTAACTGCTCTCTCCATCTGTCCTGCTACTTTCAATGATCTATGCGTATTTACACCCAGGTCTCTCTACTCCTGCACACTCTTAAGAATTGTATCCCTTATTTTATAATTGTCTCTCAATGTTCTTCTTGCCAAAATGAATCATCTCACACTTCTCTGCTTTAAACTTCAGCTGCCACCTATCTGCCCACTTCACCCATTTGTCTATGTCCTTTTGAAGTTCTGTACTGTTCTCCTCACAGTTTACAATACTTCCAAATTTTGTATCATCTGCAAACTTTGAAACTGTCCCCTGCACACCAAGATCTAGATCATTAATATATACTAGGAAAAGCAAGGGTCCCAAGACCCCTGAGGAACTTCAGTCCAAAAGATATCCATCAAGAATTACCTTCTGTTCCCTATTACTCAGCCAATTTTGTATCCACGTTGCTACTGTCTCTTTTATTCCATGAGCTACAACTTTTCTCAAGTCTTTTGTATGGCACTGTATTGAATGCCTTTTGAAAGACCATGTAAGCCACGTCAACAGCATTACTCTCATCAACCCTCTGTTACCTTTTCAAAAAACTCCTGCAAATTAGTTAAACACTATTTCCCCTAAGAAATTTATGCTGGATCTTCATAATCAACTCACATTTTTCCATGTGACTATTAATTCTATCCTGAATAATTTTCTCTAGAAGCTTCCCCACCACTGAAGTTAAACTGACTGGTCCATAATTGCTGGGCTTATCCTTACAACCTTTTTTGAATAAGGGCATAATGTTTGCAATTCTCCAGTCCTCTGGCACCTTCCCTGAGTCAAGGGAAGGCTGAAAGATTATGGCCAGTGCTCCTGTAAATTTCACGCTTACTTCCTTCAATATTCTTGGATGCACCTCATCTGATCCTGGTGCCTTATCAACCTTAAGTACTGACAGTTTGTCCAACACTTCCTCCTTATCAAATTTGAATCCTTCTGGTGACAGAGTTTCCTCCTCTGTCACTGTGTCCTCGGTAGCATCTCCTTCCTTAGTAAAGACAGATGCAAAGTATTCATTTAACACCTCAGCCATGCCCCCTGCCTCCATGTGTAAATCCCCATTTTGGTCCCTAATCGGCCCTACTCCTTTTATCGCCTTCTCACTACTTATGTGCCAATTGAAGACTTTAGGATTTCCCTTAATGTTGGCTATCAGTCTTTTCTTATGATCCCTCTTTGCTTCTCTTATTTGCCTTTTCACCTCCCCTCTGAACGTTTTGTATTCCACTTGGTTCTCAGTTGTATTTTCTACCTGACACCTGTCATAAGCACATTTCTTCTTGTTTACCTTAATCCACATCTCCTTTTTCATCCAGGGAGCTCTGGATTTGTTTGCCCTATCTTTCCCTTTTGAGGGAATATACCTTGATAGTGCCTGAACCATTTCTTCTTTAACGGTAGCCCATTATTCCGTGACAGTTTTTCCCGCCAGCCTTTGATTCCAGTCTATCCAGCCCAACTCCGTTCTTGCTCCATTGAAGTCTGCTCTACCCCAGTTAATTATTCTACTCTGGATTGCATATTGTCCTTTTCTGCGTCATCCTAAATCTTGCGATACAATGATCACTATCTCCTAAATGTTCCTCCACTGTCACTTGATCTACTCACCCCACCTCATTTCCAAGAACCAGGCCCAACAGTGCATCCTTTCTTGTTGGACTGGACACATACTGTAGAAAATTCTCCTGAACACAATGTAGGAACTCTTGCCCCTCTCCACCCTATACACTACTGCTGTCCCAGTCTACATTCAGGTAATTGAAGTCCCCCATTATAACTACTCTATAATGCCTGCATCTCTCTGTAATTTCCTGCAGACTTGTTCCTCCATATCCTTCCCACTTGTTGGCAGTCTATAGTCTACACCGAGTAATGTAATTGCACCCTTTTTGTGGGGTGAGTAGATCAAGTGACAGTGGAGGAACATTTAGGAGATAGTGATCATTGTATCGCAAGATTTAGGATGACGCAGAAAAGGACAATATGCAATCCAGAGTAGAATAATTAACTGGGGTAGAGCAGACTTCAATGGAGCAAGAACGGAGTTGGGCTGGATAGACTGGAAGCTGTAGCTAAGTTGATTCTGTCCTTGAACACCTGGGACATCCTCTTTCTCCAGCAGCGCAATGCTCTCCTTAACTAATACCGCCATCCCTCCAGGAAATGACGATCTCCAACAAGAGAGAATCTAACCATCGCCCCTTGACATTCAATGGCATTACCAACACTGAATCCCCCACTGTCAACATCCTGGGGGTTGCCATTGACTAGAAACTGAACTGAGCCAGCCATATAAATACTGTGGCTACAAGAGCAGGTCAGAGGCTAGGAATCCTGCAATGAGTAACTCACCTTCAGACACCCCAAAGCCACCTATAAGGTACAATTCAGGAGTGTGATGGAATACTCATTGCCTGGATGAGTGCAACTCCAACAACACTCAAGGAGGCTGACACCATCCAGGACAAAGCAGCCTGCTTGATTGGCACCCCATCCACAAACATTCACTCCCTCCACAGGAGCAGCAATGTGTACCATCTACAAGATGCACCGCAGAAACTCGCCATGGCTCCTTAAGACAGCACCTTCCAAATATGACCACCACCATTTGGAATGACAAGGGCAGCAGGTGGGGGGGAACCTCCAGGTTGTGGTGTTCCCTTCTAAATCACTCACCATCCTGGCTTGGAAATATATCTCTGTCCCTTCAATGTTGTTGGGTCACACACCTGGAATTTCCTTCCTAACAGCAGTTTGTGTGTACCTACAGCAAATGGACTGCAGCAGCTCAAGAAGGCAGCTCACCACTGGCTTCTCAAGGGCAATTAGGGATGGGCAATAAATGCTGACCCAGCCAGTGAAGCCCGCATCCCTCGAATGAATCTTTACAAAACCAAGTGAGTGTAACCATCTCCAATTGACATTCAATGGTCATTATTATTGCTGAATTCTCCACCATCAACATCCTGGTGGTTGCTATTGACCAGTAGCTGAACTGGACCAGCTTATAAATACTGTGGCTACAAGAGCAGGTCAGAAGCTTGGAATTCTGCAATGAGCAACTCACCTCCTGACTCCCCAAAGCCTGTCCAAAACTTTTGCCGCAGACGTCAGGAGAGTGATTGAATACTCTCCACTTGCCTGGATGAGTTCAGTTCCAACATTCAAGATGCTTCATATCATCCAAGACAAGCCATCGTTTGAGCCACCATGTTAAACATTTACACCCACCACTGCCAACACACACTGGCTGCCGTGTTTACTACATCCAGGTTGTACTGCAGCAGCTCTCCAAAGCTTCTTCAGCAGCACCTTCCAAACTAGCAACCTAGAAGGGTGATATTGTGAACCCGGCACATTTTGGGGGCAGACTGGATAGAGTCTTAATCTGAATGTAATCTATAACTAAACCTGAACTTGGAGTGCTTGAACCTAATGGTTCAACTCCTGGTCGAGTTGGAAAACGTTTTATTCTCTAGTGCCATCCCCATCTTCATGAACACAAAAAAATCTCTTCAGATATTAAACGAAAACTTGATTGTGGAAATCATGACAGTTGTCAGGGGACAAAAGTCCTTTTCTGTGAGGAAGCAACAGTTTCAGCCTTAAGGGTCTTACGTTAATTATTGATACTCACCTGAAGGGAGCTGTTATGACCGATGCAGTTGGTAAAATGGAGTTATTTAAATTTCCCAGAGGGAAACTTTAAACAACTGTCATAACCTATAATTTTAAGTATTATAAAAACAGAAAATGCTGGAAAAACTCAGCAGGTCTAACAGCATCTGTGGAGGAAAAAAAACAGTTGACATTTCAAGTCCGTATGACTCTTCTTCAGACTCCAGGAGAGTCATACGGACTCGAAACATCAACTGCTTTTTTTTTCTCCACAGATGCTGTGCGGCCTGCTGAGTTTTTTTTAGCATTTTCTGTTTTTATTTCAGACTTCCAGCATCCACAGTATTTTGCTTTTATTTTGAGTGTTTAAACATTTTATTAATTTACACAGGTTAAAATATATATACACATGGCTACAAATTACTACTATCATAACTTTTAACAAATTCCCAAACTAATCTCCATTAAGGGAACAGCAACCCATAGACTTTACCAAACACCAAGCAAAGCATTTTCATCTTACGAATTCAAAATGAGGTTCTTTTCACTGTGGAATCAGTTGGGGGCTTACAGCTGCTTTTTGATCTCACATTGCCTCTCCCCTGCACACCTGAAAACCAAACCTCTATTTTAAAAGAAAAATATTTTCCAAAATATTATACACATTAATGGCTTCATGACAGGAGCACATCCTTCCTGATTCCATTACCAATGGAGAATGCTTGCCAGGGCATTTAATGATAATCTGATATCACTTCCATGAACTTCACTGGATATTGAAAAGCTCTTGTCAGGGTCATGTAAGCTTCTTCTACATCTGCACTATTTGTGCTTTGGAAATTATTCAGAGTGAATCTAAAATCTGAAACTCAGAATTGTGGCACTCTCCTGAATATTCTTACTCTTTGTGTCATCTCTGGAAATTCTAGCAGCACAATTCTGAAACCTAAAGACATAAATTGAGCATTTGTCACCAGACTTGTAACTTTGGAAGACTGCTGAAAGACTCTGCAAGCTGTAGGACAAAAAAAGAGCAAATTGAAGCAAATCTGATTACTTGTGATTTATCTGGTTAAAAAGCTAGCAGAACTTTCACGTGCGACAATTTCAAGGCGTGCGCTGTTCACAATGCATCAATCGCATGGAAGTGAGAAACTCCACAGAATAGAAGAGTGGTTTATTTTAAACAATCTATATAACGCATTATTTAATCAACGTGCAGGAAGACACGATTTGGATGTTTTTCATTATTGCCAGATATTGGGCAGGCAGAGCAATTTGACGGCCAATGTGGAAGTCAAAACTTAAAGGGGGAGGAACGGCAGTCGAACTGAGGTGGGGTGAGGGTTGAAAACAGCAGGATGCTGGGCCTCACAAAAACTATGCTGAAAACTTACCTGTATTGTTTCTTGAGCAGCTTACAATGGTCCTTCAAGGATTGTTAGTAGCTAGCTCTCTGGTACAAGTGGGCAAAATGCATGTACACATTGGGATCTGAAAATTGCATTGGTGTCCTATGTGTATCATCAGATCTGAGTTGCCTGCCTAATTGAGGTGCCTGTCCATTTCCAGAACTAGCTGGAAAAGGCGGCAAGTGGATCAGAAGTGCCGCAATTTTCGAAACACTAACATGACAGAAACTCTGAAAATCAAACCCCGCATTTCCTAAAAAGATATTTGATCAGTCACTATGCAGCAGATGCGAGTTTCTTTAGGTGGCAAAAATACTTTATCAAAGTATTTAACTTCTCAAAGGTCAAACATCCCTTTTATTCTTGAAATGTTTTATTCTATGTAAGTTTTATTCTTCCCTGCTTTCAGTTGTAGTGCTGCACCATCAGAACTTGGTGACCATTTACCCATCCTGAAAGAAAAAGCTGCTGCCATTCAGCCAAAGGACAGTGAGTGATCATTTTAAATTTTACCCCAAGCAAAATGTTTTTAATATTGAAAAAGCTTAATTAATTAATTTAAAATTGCAGTCAAAGAATGGCACTGCAATGGTATATCAAGACCAAGTGTAGCATTCAGGTGAAGCAGACCTCTAGGTCAGGGGCTAATTTTGTCAAAATAGGGGAGGAAGGAAGAGGCACATGAAAGGGTGAGGCAATAGATAGAGAAAAATGAAAAGGGAGGAGCAGGAGGTGGAGGAGAATGAGTGGGAGAGGGAGGACAGGGAAGAAGAGAGATTAAATGGAGGGAGAGGGGAAAAGGAAGGCTAAGGGGAGAAAGGTGAAAGAAGAGAGAAAAGAAAGAGGAGGAAAGAGGACAGGGTGGGAGAAGAGGAGGATGGGGGAAGGAATACAGGACAGTTACAAGTATTAGGGAGTGTGAAAGAGACTGTGATCAGGTCATGGGACCCTCGCGGTGGAGAGGCAAAAATGGGCACTGGCAAACAACTGGAAGGCAGGCAGGGAAGCAGAGACTGGTCTCGGATGGGCCACCAGGACCAGAAGCACATCTTTGGGGAGGAGGGAAGGTTGAGGGTTGTGGGGCTCAGATATATAGGTACAATAAATACTCAAATGGAGAATTCAGCTGCCTAAAATCCTGAAATGCACACTGTAGGTGTGAGGGTGAGCAATGACTGAGAAACATAATCAGTAGCCCAAGTAATGCTTGTTGGAAGGAATGGAAGTGTCTAGAGTTAGGTTGAAAAATGCTGTATTTGTGAGGAGGTTATAAGCTTATGGAATGGGAAGCAGGCTGCAAGAAAAGGTTTAGCATTGAGGAGATGGAGAGAACCAAAACTAGGTTGAATGGGATGTTGGCTTCTGTCTGAGAACTGGGCGTCAGGGCTTTAAAATGCTTTGAAGAGAAGCATCTATTGGTGTTGAGGAGCTGCTCTTTCACACATGGTAAAAATGGAAAGGGGCAGGGGGTGAAGACACAGGGAGTTGCAAAAGGAAAAGGAATGCCAACTATTTAGAACTTTCCTGAGGTTGCCCATAAAAACATTGATCCCAGCGTTGAGGTGCAAACCATCTGCTTTGTTCAGGTCCCTCCTACCCCAGAGCATGTCACAATGTTGTAGGAATCTGAAGGTTTTCCTCTTGTATAATTTCTCCATCCATATATTAATTTATCTGATCTTACTATTCCTGTACTCACTAGTGTGTGGCTGTGGGAGTTATCCAGAAATTAATGCCTTCCCTCTTCAGAGCGACAGAAGATAAGACTCAAAGAAATACCGAGGACTTCAACAGGAAATTACCTACACAGGAGGCTCGAAGTGCCTATCATAGGAGCTAAATTTTACTAAAGTGAAATGATATTTTCAGTTAAAATTTCCTCATCTTTTTACCTCCCCTTTTCCAAAATGCTTGTGTACTGGGCACTCAGAACCATAGGCTATTCCACAGTACCACCTAGTGGTCAGAGCCTACAACTCTCTGTACAATTACAACCCAAAGGGATTATTTTGACTTGCGCTATAGTGCAAAGTGGGTGCCTCCAAATTGGTAGCCAATTTTACATCTCTTCTGATTTTATTTACAGTAACTTCAATATGTTGTTCCATACTTAAGAAAAATGCATTTTAGGATATTTTGGATGGTAGTGAATACATAGGTCCTGCCTGCATTCAAAAAGTAAAGCTCTCAGGAAGTATGTCTTAGTTAAAAACATCTAAAATTTATTTAATTTTCTATGCTTTCTTTCAAATCATAAGAAAATAAACATCTTTTGTATCTAGTTTTATTTTTATTTTACTTAGCATACATCTTAAAGTAAAACATGAGGTAGCACGATGGAAGTAAATTAATCAAAACAACGGGAAATGGGAAACTTTGGGTAGAACCTCAACATTTATTTTTAATGGCAGCCAACTGATTTAGGTTAATTCAAATCAAATCAAACTTCTAAACTGAGGCTGGTTCACTGGAACAATCAGGCTGGATTCAGTCATCATGCACTGCCAGCTACGCTGTCTACTCGGGCTCTTCTCACTCTGTGGGTGCTCCTGGGTTGAGCACCTATGGGCTTCTCAGCTGAAGGTGGTGATGGGATAAGAATATGACCATCCTGTTTTGACACTGAAGATAACACCTCAACAGGGCTTCTTAAATTTGATGATAAAGTCCTCTTACTTTCTGTGATGCAATGAGCATCTGTCCAGATGGAGGAAGAGACTGACTGTTGCCCAACTGGGAAATTATTAGTAGATCCTGAATAAGCCAGTGATTTCTGCACTTCCTCCTCTTGTAAAGAGAGTGATCCTGCTATGCAAGTTCTATCATGTGTAGACTCAATTTTTTGTATACTGAATGTTCTTGACATATCATCTGTTAGATGTAGTTGAACTTTACTCTTGCTTTTCACCTTAGAAGGAGGACCAGGAGTACATGGACTTTCTGGTGCAGGACATCTTGCTGAGGCTCCCTTTTCATGGTAAGTAGGCCCCAGTAAGTCCACAGCCCTTAAAGAGGTCCTGTGTGGTGATAGAGCAAGGGCTTCAGAGTATCCCAGTTTGATAGAAGAGTCCCTAGTTCCATTGGCATTGGATCCATCCACAGGTGATATACTGTGTTTTTTCATTTTCTGTTCTAGATTTGTTTCTGACAGATCTACTGTTAGAGCTGAGTAGTGAATCCCTTCTAATGGGCTTGCTGCTGTGTGGTTCCGTCTTGATGCGTTCCTATATCAAACAAAAAAAAGTTTTATTTGGAGTGATTGTAAAGTAAAACTTTTCTATAATCAATGCTTGAGAATGTCTTTCTTCTAAACAAGTGATGCAAAATATATTTTAATGTGAATTATCAATCTAGTAGCACCCATGTTAGAGACAATGCTACAGTATAGTGCACTGACCTCTACACACAGCTCTGCAGCCTAATAGTTCAATTTCACACCTGCAACTGCTTATTTAACAAGCTGTTGATCTCAGTCATGCCGTCGCATCCAAGCAGAAAGCCGGTGCCAGTCACCATCCCTCACAGGGAAAGAAACAAAATGAAAATGCAGTGATTCTGGGGAGCTGTCCTCATGCACCTCTGAGCAGTCAGTTACGTCATGGCCTCTTCCTGAGGTCCACACCATTACAGGTGTCAGTCTTTGGATAGTTTGTGTATCTATGTAATAAGAATCGGAGTAGGGTATTCAGCTGTAAGCCTGTTCCACCATTGTACCCAATTGTGGCTGATCTGCACCTCATCTCCATTTCTCTACCTTTGCGTCATATCTCTGATTCCCTTTCCTCACAAAAATTTATCAACCTTAGGCTTGAAAACTTCAAGTGCTCCAGCATCCAGAGACTTTAGAGGAAGTGTGTTCCAAGTTTCCACTACCCTTTGTGTAAATAAATGCTTCCTGATTTCACGCCAAAATGCTCTAGTCCTACTTTAGATTATACCTTCTTGTTCCGGATTCCTACACCAGAGGAAATAGTTTCTCTGCATTCACTCTATCGAATCATTCATCATTTTCAACATCTTGACTAGATCACCTAAAGAGAATGGAAACCAACTTCAAGCATCCTGCCCTCAGAATTTCTCTCTTTCAGGCCCATTTTTATTCTGGTGAATCTGCACCATACCCCCTCCATAGTCGATACGTCGTTCCAGAGATTCAGTAGGCAAAACTGAACACAATACTCCAGTTGGGGTCTTGCCAAGGCTCTACACAACTGAAGGATAACTTTATTACTTCTGAATTCCAATCCTCATGATAAAGGCCAACATTCCAGTAACCTTTTTAATTGCATTTTGTTCCTTTTCAGTAGCCTTTAGTGAATTGAGTGCTTGAACACAATTTCCTTTGCCCCTCACAGCTCCTAGCTGAACAAGAAAAAATCTTGATTTGTCTTTTTTAGATCTAAAGTGGAAGTCCTCACATGTCCCACATTGAATTCCAGCTGTTGTAGTTTTTGCTTACTCAATTAGTCTGTCTATGTCCCTTTGTAACTTCTTGATTTTATCTACAGAATATACTGCGCCCCTCCAAACAGCATCTTTTGCAAACTTAGAGATACAACTCTGTATTCCTTCATCCATCTTTAATATTACAGTGATAAGCTGAGGCCCCATTAAAGATTCGTAGAGGTCATCAATTGTCACATTCTACTAATCAGAAAATGAACTGTTTAGTCCCTACTCTGTCTGCTGCCTCCCAACTAATTACCTAGGTCAATCACAATGTTACCTTCTATTCTGTGCAATCTAGTTTTTGCTAATTATCCTTTGTGTCTTACTTTTATCAAATGTTTTCTGGCAATCCATATAGGCAACACACACAAGCATCCTACTACCCACCAAGCCAGTGATCTGCTCAAACTGAGAAGTTTACCCCTATCCAGGCAAGGCAGTCCGCATGATTAGCAGCTCATCCACTAATCTAAATGTCCACTTCCTTCACCACAAGGATAGCACGGCTCAGTGTGCATTATCTACAGGATGCACCGTACAAAGATACCAAGGCTTCTCCAGCTGCATCTCCAAAACCCACTGCCTAAGCCCAGAAGGACATGAAAATCAATTGCATGGGAACACCATCGCCACCTTCAATTTGCACACCAGCCTAACTTGGACATCTAATGTCATCTTTCTTTGTTCTGATAAAGCAACCTTCCAGAACAGCGTTTCTGATATGTCTTGCTTTTTCCTCAACCGAGGATAACCCCCACCAATGTGGTCGACAGGAACCTCAGCCATGTCTAACCCATTTCCTGCACTTCTGCTCTCACTTCTTCCCTTCCCTCCCAGAACCAGAATAGGGTCCCTCCTTGTCTTCACCTTCCACCTCACCAGCCTCCACATCCAACGGATTATCCTCCACCATTCCCACCACCTCCAAGGTGGTGGGAAGATGCCACCAAGATGCCACCAAACACATCTTACCCTGCCCTCCCCCTGACAGCATTCGGAAGGGACAACTTCTTCCGTAACACCCTGGTCCATTCCTCAATCACCCCGTCCCTTTCCCACTGCATCTTACCATGCAAACACAGGAGATGTAACATCTGCCCTTTTACATCCTCTCCTCACCATCCAAGGCCCAAACACTCCTTCCAGATGAAGCAGTGGTTTATGTGCACTTCTTTCAATTTTGTATATTGCATTTGCTGCTTACAATGCTGTCTCTGCAGCACCCAGGAGACCAAACACAGATTGGGTGACTGCTTTGCAGAACACATCCACTCAGTCTTCTCTTGCCTGTCATTTTAATTCTCTGCCTTGTTCTCATGCAGAGATCTCATGAAGCTGAGCACAAGCTTGGGGAACAGCACCTCATCTTTTGATTAGGCACTTTACATTCTTCTGGACCTGGATGCACAGGGAACAATTTCAAGATTTATGAACCACAAGAAACTCGGAAGTATTTTGAATTGTGAAGAGGGTAGTGTAGAACTTCAAAAGTATAGAGAGTGGGAATGGGAAAACAAGTGGGAGATGAAATTTAATGCAAAAAGTGTGAAGTGATTAATTTTGGTAGGAAAAACGCAGAGAGACAATATAAAATAATGGGTACAATCCTAAAGGGGTTGCAGGAGCATAGGGACCTGGAAGCTATAGTTGCATAAATCAATGAAGGTGGCAGGACAGGTTTTGAGCTTGGATAATAAAGCATACAATATTCTGGGCTTTATCAACAGGGGCATAGAGTGCAAAAGAAAGAAATTATGTTAAACCTGTATAAAACACTGGGTTAGCCTCGACTGCAGTATTGCATCCAGTTCTGGGCACCACACTTTTGGATGGATGCGAAGGCACTAGAAAGAGTGCGGAAAAGATTCACAAGAATGGTTCTAGGGATAAAGAACTTCAGCTATGTAGATAGAATGGAGAATTTGTGTCTGTAATCCTTGGAGAAGAGAAGGTTGAGAGAAGATGTAATGAAGATAATCAAAATCAAGAGGGGTCTGTTAGAGTAGATAGGGAGAAACTGTTCTCATTGGTGGAAGGAGCAAGAACCAGAGGGCACAGATTTAAGGTAATTGCAAAAGAAACAACTGTGATATAAGGAAAATCTTTTTTAAGCACTGAGTGTTTAGGATCTGGGATGCATTGCTTGAGAATGTGGTGGAGGCAGTTTCAATCAGGGCATTCAAAAAGGAACTGGATCATTATCTGAAAAGGAAAAATATGCAGGGAATAGGCAGGAATGTGACACTAGATGAATTGCACCTGCAGAAAGCCGGCACAGACAGGACAGGCTGAATGGCCTTCTTCTGTAATCATTCTATGATTGTATGAGCATTGAGTTCAACCATTACAGACCATAAACTCTGTCCCCCATTTTGATCCTTTTTTGTTTTGTATGTGCCGGTCTTAATCTTGGTTTTTATGTTTTTGCTTCTGAACACAGTTATTCATTATTTTACCATTCACACTAACTCTGAACAAATCATTTGTTTCTTCACTACAACCATCACCATTCCCTTTGTCTTTTTGTACCATGAAATCTTTTGTCATTTAATCTCTTCTACCCTCTACCCTACCACAGACCTCCCCTTTCGTTCTCTCCCCACCCTTCACTTGCACAAAACCTATTACATTTCTATCTTCCTTCAATTCTGAAGAAAGATCCTTGGCCTGAAACACTAACTCTGTTTCTCTCTCCACAGATGCTGCCACACTTGCTGAATATTTACAGAATTTTCTGTTTTCATTTTACTTTTTTCACTGTTGCTGTGTTAAAATACTGAATTTGCCCTTCCAAAGGCTGTAAGAATATCTTCACCACACAGCTTGCAGCAATTCAAGAAAAAGGCACACCAGCAGCTTCTCAGGGCAACTTGGAATGGGTAATAAATGTCCAAATCCAAGACTGAATAGTTAAAAATTCAAGAAGTCCAGAGCTCAATTTATTTATAAGATATTTCAATATTCACATGCAACTAGAACTTCCTAAATATGCTACATATGGGTTGGCATGCATGAGAAAACACCACCACAGAATATCATAAACTGAACAAATACAGTATAAGTGCAAGTTAGCTTTGTTTCTGTGAAGCGCAGAGCAAGAAAACATGAAACAATGCCTATTTCTGGAGCATTTTTTAATGTTCATTACTGCCTGGCTGAACATCAATGTTGAAGGACACCCAAGATGAGTTCATTTGTGTCCCCTCAACCTCCTGATGCAATTAGTGTAGCGAGAGCAATACAGGGACTAATAGAAAGGTAAAACAAAAAAGGTTTCATACTTGCAGGTGAAGTCAGGAAGTTATTTTTCATACATATGCTCATTTGACGATTTTAATATAAAAAGATATCAGATTTTGCTCAGTGTTATCATTCCTACCCCTGATTCAGAACATTGTGATAAGCACATAATCTATACTTCAGTGCAATTCTGATGGAATACTACACTATCAGAGGTGCTTTCTTGATAGGCATATCAAATAGGACAAATCTAACTCAGCTGATTTCCACTTCATCAACTTCATCCAAATAATCTGCAATGTGATGAAATAAATAATTAATAGCATCATCAATTGACACCTGCATGCCAATAAGGAGTTCACTGACGCAGTTTGGTGTTTCACCAGGACCATTGACTCCACATCTCATAACAGAGCTGAATGCCAGAGGAAAGGTTTGAGGAGCTGTCCTCAACATCAAGGCAACATTCAACTTTCCTTTGACAGCAACTTTCAAACCCACAACCTCGTCCACCTAGAAGGACAAGGGCAGCAGATGCACGGAAACACCACCACCTCCAAGTCACTCACCATCCTGACTTGGAACCATATTGCTGTCATTCTTTTACTGTTGCTGGGTCAAAAACTTGGAATTTCCTTCCTAACAGCACTGTGGGTGTACCTGTACCACATGGGCTGCAGTGGTTCAAGATGGCAGCTCACCACCACCTTCTCAAGGGCACTTAGGGAAGGCCATAAATGCTGGCGTAGCCATCATGCTCACATCCCATGAAAGAATAGAAAAAAAAAAGTGTGGAACCAAGTAGCCCTATAAAGAAAAATGATGCTACCAGGAGGAAATGGGAACACTCTCCAATAGCTGGAGTTATCCTGACATTAAGTAAGACAGCTATGGTTACCAGAGGGTGATAATTGCAGGACATTGCTGCAGGAAAGTAACCACAGGCTAACTATCATTGCTTCATCAATGACATTGCCTCAATTATGAGAAGTGGGACTATTCACTAATGACTAAGTGTTCAGCTTTGTTCACAACTCCTCCAATGGTGATGCAGTCCAAGCCAACACACAAGCTTGGTTTGATAAGTAGCAGGTAATATTTGTACTATGTAAGTTCCAGGTAAATGACCATCTCCAACAAGAAAAGATCCACTCACCTCCCTCGGATTTTCAAAGGTACAATGGCTTTGAGTCCTCCACCATTATCATCGTGGCAGGGGGTGGGGGTGGGGGTGTGGTTGTGGGGGTGGTGTGGTGTTGGGATTCACCATTGGCCAAGCTTAACTGGATCAGCCTTAACAGCATGGCTATAGGCAGCTTAACTTCAAACCCCTGAAAGTCTCTCCACCTTCTAAAATGTTCATGCCAATTGTCTGGCAGAAAACCCATCACTTACCTGTATGAATGCAGCTACAGCCGGACTCATGAAGCTCATGCTATTTACTTACTCTTGAATTAAAATATTCATAAATGTGTTATTTTTACAGATGCGAGGGTGCATTCCTGTTTTAAAAGTTAGAAAGAGTTTAGTTCAAAATGCAAATGTCAAATCCATTTAAAGTTTTGGATACAGTTGTTTTTCTAAGTACCTTGAAATAGCTCACATATCATTTGATCAATGAGTTTTTCTAGTACTGGGATCTCTGACATTTTACTCTGTTGTTTTAACAATAGTGAGAGAATTCTTCATTAACACTGATATCTTTCTGATTGTTTAGGGATCCTCAAATTGAGGATATCATCAGCTGATCACAGCATTCAAACAGGCAGTGCACTGTAGCTGGAAAATGTCAGAGCCTCCCTGCTCACCTATGCTCTGAGGAGGAGAAAACTGTGCTCTAGCTATGTGTTACCTGCTGGATCTCTTTGAGGACCTGCACCCAGGCGGTTTGTGAACCTGTACCATACTTCGTATTGACGGTGTCATCTGCAGATCCCGTTCTAGAATTTTCCGTTCATCTTTCAGTTCTGAGGATAAAAACAAAAGCTTTAAGAACATTCAGAAGCATCTACTGCTCCCTCTCAAATAATGTGGGTATGAGTCACATGAAAGGAAGGATGAGAACTTAAGACGAGGACGAAAATAAAATACTTACTTTTTATTCCAAACTCCAGTTTAGACATACAGGTTAGGTGGAGGATAGTGTTTAGTAATGATGAAATGGTCTTTAGCATTAACTTGAGGCAAAGTAATCTGCTATTATGATATTTATTGATTTAAAGATTGAAATTATTGAAGCCATCATAATTCTTTTGGCAGTTATCATAAATCTTAATAAAACAGGGCAAGAAAATCTGGACCTGGATAGATGAAACAAGATCTTCTGACCTATGCAATGCAACCCCTAGTTTGATCACCAATTTTTCTACTAATTCTTGGCTGGTTATGCATTCAATCTTCTTCACATTCTATATGGTTTTTTAGTGTGTGAAGTTGAAAAGGACAATCATTAGCCATTGAATAACTGTCTGTATTTTGATTCTGGTCTCCTTTCTAATACTACAATGTGCTGACACTGTTAAAGGTAGGAGCTTGTAAAGCGGATAATCATATTAAAACCCACAAATTTGCAGCAACTGTTCATGGTTTATAAATTTACAGAAATTAAAGGTATAAAAACCATGAAGAGAAACTGCTATTTTAATATCCTCATTTGCAGTTTGCAGAAAATCCTCACCATTTCCTTGCACACTAATCTTTGCACATATAGCAATATATTATACTGCTGAGGGTTTTGTTGACATAAATTGGTTGTTTACAAGTACAATATAGAACTCGGAACCCAGACAGTGAAAAAGAATATACCTGCAATTGATGGAACTGCATTTTGCGTCGTAAGGTTCAAGCTGTACTTATGCTCTTCTTCTATGCACTCCTACAGATGGCATAAAGAAGGATTAAAAGCCCATGATTATCCTTCCTTAACATTTGATACCAAATTTGATTTTACTTTAATATGTGTTTTAAAAAATACTCATGTTCTTATGTATTTCTCAATTATTTTGTTTACTTTTATTTCATTTCATCAGAGACATTGATCTTTCCTCTACATTTGCTCGGTATTCGCTATCAAGACCAAAAGTAATTCATAAAAGAACTCCTGAAGGGTGGATAGATTATTTTTCTTGCTGATAGAGGACACAATGACATTTCACTTCTTTTTTTCCTGCACCAGTACTCAACGTTAGATTATTGTGCATTTTAGTTGAACGGAGCAATTATTTTACCAGAATTAGTGTACAGCCAAATATCTCTACTGTCCGTTTTGCACTAACGCTCATGACAAATTTTTACCCATTAACTTTCTATGGTCTGCTACTGATTGAGGAAGGATTGTATTAAAAACAGAGTGCATGAGCAGGATAAACAAGGACAGTAAAAGTGTATATTTTCCTTATCTGGTAGATGTCTTACAATTCAAGAATTGGAGTGCAGTTTATGATGTTTACTGATACAAGGTAAAATAGTATCATTGCTGAGACATACAGGTTCCAGAGATGCAATTGATAGATACTGTTTATCTATCACTTGACAGAACTCACTTAAGATACCAATGATTTTTGTTCTTCTCTCCTCATTTACTTACAATTTATTTTCTTTGCTTTATCCTCACAATGGCTATGCAACATTTGCCTCAGATGAAAATACATTATTTGTTTATTCCTTGCTTCCTCCTCAAAACCTTGTTTCTTTTTCTTAGGGACATGCATGATTGTAACAGTTGGTTGATTTGTAATTCTTGTGAAAAATATCATTGGCATTACATTGCATGAGGGGAGTTTATTCATCACAAAGGCTTTTCCAACCATTTATCCAATATGAACAAGATCTTTAACAGTTGGTTAATTGCTGTGGTCCAAGCTTGACTGACAAACTGCCTCAAGATTTGATGACTTGTGTATTCTGACAAAAAAAGATCTTTTTATTCCCCTGCCACCACCCCTCTCCCACCCCCCCCCCCCCCAAATCCCACTGCTGCACATCACTCAGTTTTACTTGTAAATTTTCTGCATCATTCTGCATGTAAAAGATATTGCCGCGTTGGGTGTTGTAGCTTCACAGCAGCAAGGTGAACAACATTATTCAAAATACCTGGGTGTCACCCTGGACTGGACTCTAACCTATTGGCCATATCTCATCAACAGTGGCCAAAAAGTAAAACTAGGGCGAACCTGATCCTTTCTTTCTTTAAGTTTTGTAGTACCAAGCAGGCTACAATAATTATTGAGAGTGTCTCTGCACCATACTACAAGGCTCCATCAGATTTATTCAGGTATCTAAAACAAGAATATACCTTTACTCTCATCACTTTATCATACTTTGTTGTGGCATGATCCTCATTATACCTGTTGCCCACTTTGTCTGCAAAAGCTTTACTAGTGATAAGCTAATGCTGATCATCATCACTCATCCTGTTACATGGCTCTGTTCATGAGGTCTGGTATGGTGGATAATTGTGTAAATGATGCAGCTTGGCAAGTTCCTTGGGATTTTGGCATTGATGTGTAGGATAAAGTGATTGGCACTGCAAGTAAATAGAATGAACGCCTTCTTGCTCATGAAATTGAGGAAGTTTTCATTTGGGACTATGAAATGCATAGACATTCCACCAATTGCTCTTTGCACTTATGACAATTCTGCCATCATTGCTCTCTCTCAACTTCCATTGGGAAAGATTTGTGTGACACTCTTGAATATGGCACTCCTGAACAAAGCATCAGTCATCTTTTGAATAATTTGAGAGAGGCTGGCTAACTAATTGGCAAACACCAATTAATGTTGCCCGGAAGGATTCAATTGCAAAGAAATTCAACACAGTTCTGCTCGACTGGCACAGACAAAGCTGTCCTCCTAAGGGACAAGGATACACATCTCAGCCAACATTTGACAACAATTTCCAATGTCAATTACAATCTATTATTACAATGATGGTCAGAAAAGTCTAAGGAAGATCTTTTTGGTTTGTAAATGCTGGTGGATATAGGAATGCAAGGAAGCGATGCTTCCTGTGGCAATTGTCTAAAAGCTTCCAATATAGTCTCTTCCATTTTCCCATTCTCCTCTTTGTAGTATAATGTAGCGATTGTCACTGAAAAATCCTCATTCCCAATGCAAAGCAGCAATTTGAACAAAGCAGATTAAAATTAGCAGCAAAAGTCCCAACTGAACCTCTAAAGCACCATAAAAGAATATAGAGACACAATAGTGCAAACTTCTGATAGCAACAGATAACATGATCTCATCAGTCCAGTATCTGCCTCAGAGAGAGCTTACAACAGATCCTAATCCCACTTTTACAATAACAGAAATTATTTGAGATACATTTGTAGCATAATGTAGGAATAAAATTTACATTATTTGAATTGTACACCAATTCCATGTCACATAATTGTAGGAAATATGGCAAAAACTAGTCAGAAATGTAGGAAAATATTAAAAATTGAAATATGTTTTTATATTATAGACATGAAAACGCTTCAGCCTCAGTGAAATAATGCTCACACTAGAACCAGAAGATCATTTAGCAGCAAGCAAAATTTACTTTCCACTGACGTAAGAATGAAGCTATGATCTTATGAATGTGGAGCAAGCGTGAGGGCCCCAAGGGCCTACTCCTGCTCCTATTTCTTATGTTCTTACTTAATTCTGTTGACATTTACCATTTGTTTGCGGCAGATTTGATGAATAGAATAGCTTTTTAAAGGCTATTACCTAAAAAAATACATTTTCCCAAGAAATCCTTTTAGAATTCTGAGGTGCAGAGAGATCTAGGTGTTCACAGTGGACAGTTAGTATGCAGGTAAAGCAAGTAATTAAGAAGGCTAATGGAATGCTATCCTTTATTACAAGAAGAATTGAACATAAAAGTAAGGATGTTATATTTCAGTTACAAAGGGCATTGGTGAGACCACATCTCAAATGCTGTGTGCAGTTTTGGTCTCCTTATTTAAGGAAGGATTTTTTTGTTTATTCATTTGCTGGCTAGTATTTATTACCCATCACTAATTGACATGGTTCAGAGGGCATTGCTGTGGGTTTGAAGTCACATGTAGGTGAGGATGGCAGATGTCCCTCCCTATAGGGGGTTATTGAACTAGGTTGGGTTTTACAATGGTTTCAGGGTCATTGTTAGGTTTTTAATTCCAGATATTTATTGAATTCAAATTCCACCATCTGTCATGCTGGGATTTGAACCTGGGTCTCCAGAGCATTAACCCCAGAGATTACCAGTCTAGTGACAATACCATTATGCCACCGCCTCCCCCTTCTTGCCTTTCTTGCTGTCACATGTTAGCATGTAAATGCTTTGGAGGCAGTTCAGAGGAGGTTTACTGATACCTAGAATGGGCTGGTTAGACAGACAGGGCTGGTTTCCATTGCAGTTTTAGAAGAGTGATGGGTGACTTGATTGAAGTATATAAGATCCTGAATGGTATTGACAAGGTGGACGTGGAAAGGATGTTTCCTCTTGTGGGTGAGTCCAGAACTACGGGGCACTGTTTTGAAATTAGGGGTTGCCCTTTTAAGACAGAGATGAGGAGAATTTTTTTCTCTCAGAGAGTTGTGCAACTTTGGAACTCTCTGACTCAGAAGGCTGTAGAAACTGGGTCATTGAATATTTTTAAGGCAGAGGTAGGCATGTTAGGCCTCCTCTGATTCTTGTTAGGCATGTGAATCAAAGGTTATGGGAGATAGATGGGAATGTGGAATTCAAAACATAAACAGATCAGCCATTATCTTATTGAATGGTGGAGTAGGCTTAAGGGGCTGAATAGCCTACTTGTGCTCCTATTTTGTATGTTTGTACATTCCTAATCCCTGAAGAGCCCAATCTAACACATGTAAATCGCTAACTCCTACAGCCCATATCTCTCATCTTCTTGCCTTTCTTGCTATCAAATGTTGGCTGCCATCTTTCTTTTCCCACCACTATCTCATTTACTTCCGAAGTTCCCCACTGTAATCCCTTCGACCTTCCTCCAAACAGAGAGATCTTTCATGTATGCACCCCTTCCCCACTGGGGTAGTTATCAGCCCTTCAAACCATTCTCTGTTAAGACTCCCTTTAACTCCAACCCTTTCTCAAGGCACTTCTCAGTCAATCCCCTAGCACTCGGTCAGTTTCCCAATCAGCCCTAAACCCAGACTGTGTCGCCTTTCATTCACCCCAATCTCCCATCTAGTTTGCCTCTCCTCCTCTCTCTCTCTCTTTACCCCTCTCCCTCCTGTCTTTTCTACTCATTTTCCCTTGAAAACACCACTTGCATAGCCACTGCATAGCAGCAGCGTGAAATGGCTTCCTTAACCTGCTATTCAAATTTTTTGAGATACTTTGCCTTTCCAGAGTAATTTTAGGTAAACCAGGTGCTTTTTAGGTCCAAAAGTGGCAGCCTTTGGTGCATTTTTGAGTTTGCACAATAGACAGTGAACAATGATCTAATCAGGATAGCCATTGCCCTGCAGGGTAGCTTTCTTCCATTAACTGGATGCTGTTGTCAGTCCAAAAAGATGTTCTGACTACACACAATTAAGCAACGCCATGTAAGAATTTCAGTGCTGGTGTGATGCCAGGTACGTAGGCTGTGCATCTCAGTGATTGACTAATCAAATCAAAGAGCATATTGCACGTTCCTTCGGTTGTTCGTAATAGGCAGAGTACAGACTGTATTCAACTAGTCCACACTTACAAAACACAAAGCAAAATGTCTGTTAGATGTGATTCCATGATTGGGCAGCACTTGCTGAACATCCTGAGTATGCTAATAGCTGCACCAACAACAAATTTAAGATAATCAGTTGACCTTGTAACGGGGCTCATTTATGCTTGCTAGAAGCAACATATGACCCATTCTCTGCAAACAAAGGAATATGTTCAAGCCTTGTGCCTTTTTTTGAATCATCAGGGAGCTTGGGGAGCCTACATTTCCCTGTTGCTTTCTCCTGTGGTATAAATTGTGATTGTTTGAAATTTAGCATTCTTGTATATATCCTGATGTATTCAAGATGAAAAGCTTTGGCAACATGTATCTCTTTTCAGCAAAGCTAATTGTTATGTCCTGAGATTGTGAAGGACCTAATATAAATGCAGGTTTAAGAGCAAAATGTTATAGGTGAAAGGCCATTGGCCTGAAACATTAACTTTGTTTCTCTCTCCACTGCTATCATAAGTGCAAGTTCTTTCTTTAAAGTTTATAAATGTACCAGTACCATTTTGTGATTTGGTGATTGTTGATGCCATTCACTTCAAAAGATTGACATGGATTCCAATGAGATAAATTTAACGTAAAAATATTTAGTAATATATTAACATATGTTATACATGTGAAGGCTTTGTGATTCCTGCAGTGCTTCTTGTGTAGCTACTCCAACATCATACACTTCCCTCCGCTTATTTATCTAATCACCTTTAGTTGCAACACTGATCCCGTTACATTAGCTTTTGCTTAATTCCTGTTTTTAGTTTACTCCCAGTGTGTCTTTTATTTACTCTATTTTTCATCTTCTGTTTGTTGTATTTCTCAGTCAATTTATCCAAATAATCTTGTTTCTGGTTTGTCATATTTTCTTCTAATTCTCCACTAAAAGCTATCTTTGGTCTTACATTTTCTGTATTATTTCTTCTTTCTCCTTTGAATAACAGTTCAACTTTAGTTTTTCACTTTCTTCCACCATTCTTCTATTACTCTACTTTTTTGTAAAAAAACTTCAATTCTTATGCTATCTAGAATTCTCCTTCCCCTATTTTCACCCAGTTTTCAGTCCACTTTCTTCCTACTCTGTTTTTTACAACCAGGCCCAAGTTCTAATTGATCATCTCCTGTTTAGGAATTTCAACTTGTCAGAGGGTTCTAATGCTTCTTGAATCTCAAGTTGCCAAGATCTTTGCTTGTTCCTATCCCATTATACTTGCCATACCCATATCTCCATATGGAATTTGATACTGGAGTCTTCAAACAGTAGTGCTCAGATCTGGTCTCTATTAGAATAGAACCTTTCTTCTGCTGTTTATAGGGATTAGGAGATATTCATTGCTAAAATTATGTGCAATTTTTTGACCAATGTGGTAGTTAAAAGACTGCTTAAATCTTTTGCTGATAAGAGTTTTGCTATATGTCGAAGTAGTTCTATCAAAATATTTTTCATCAGTTATCCTAAAGAGCTGAAAAGAAATGGTATCAATAGAATACAGCAGGTTTCAAGAATACCAAGAGTATTAACACAGTCGTGTTTAATTGACATCACAGTGTCATTCAGATTATTCCCATGAATAGAGGCTGAAGAGAGCAAATTGTTATCTCAGCCAGTATAAGATACATAACAGCTGTTGCTGGAGACATAGCTTAGAGATTTAATCTGTAGATATGACTCTGAAAAGTTATGTATTATTTTAATACTTAACAAATTGGAATATTACCTACTACCTCAATTGGTGGGATGAAAAAGCTCTAAAATCCATAGCTGACTTAAAAACAAAACTTTTAGTTGTGTCTAGCAAGAGATGGATTTGGCATCTGTCAAACAGTCAGCAGAAACTTTCCAATTGCGAAAGGTTTCCTGTGTAATGATGGAAGAACATTGGAGAACCTTGCCAACAACATTAATTGTCCAAGCTATATACTTACAAGATTTAGTAAGAAATTGCAGCTGTTGGAGTTGCTAGTTCAAATAAGAACAATTCCTATTTAAAGTCCATGGCTGGCCTTATTGTTAGATTGAAACACAACATAGTCACTGCCATCCAAAATATAAAACTAATAGGTCCAACATATCCTCTATTACTTCACTTGAGTATACAGGGCATAATTTAAAAATTTGCAGATGACAAAAAATTTCAAAGTATTGTGAACTGTGAGGAGGATCGTTGATGGACTTCAAGAAGACATAGGCAGGCTGGTGGAATGGGTATACATGCGGTAGATGAAGTTTAGTGCAGAGGGGTATAAAGTGATATATTTTGGTAGGAGAATGAGGAGAGGAGGCAATATAAAATAAAGGATTCAATTTTCAGGTGCAGGAACACCTGGGATGTATCTGCATAGATCACTGAAGTTGCAGGGTAGGTTGGGAAAGCAGCTAAAAAGGGATACAGGCATAGCATACAAAAGCAAGGAAGTTATGGTGAACCTTTATAAAACTGATTTGACCTGAACTAGAGTGTTGTGTCAAATTCTAGGCACTGCACTTAAGGAAGGAGGTGAAAGCATTGAGAGGGTGCAGAAAAGATTTATGGGAATGGTTCCAGAATTGAGGGACTTCAGTTACGTGGATAAGTTGGAGAAGCTGTAGCTGTTCTCCTTAGAGGAAGTTAAGGGAAGATTTGATAGAGGTGTTCAAAATCATGAGGATTCTGGACAAAGATAGGGAGAAATTGTTCCTACTGGCAGAAGGGTTGAGAACCAGAGCACATCAGTTTAAATGTCAGCATGAAAATAACCAAACGTGACATGACAAAATACATTTTTAAAACAGAGCAAGTGGTTAAACTCTGGAATACACTGCCTGAGAGTGTGGTGGATGCAGATTGAATCATGAGTTTCAAATGGAAATTGGTTAATTATCAGAATGGAAAAAAAAATGCAGGGCTACAGGGAATACCAGGGGAATGGACTAGCTAAGTTGCTCTTGCAGATAGCTAGCATGGACATGACAGGCCAAATAGCCTCCTTCTGTGCTATAATCATTCTATCATTAAGCATGATAGCGCTTTCTATGAATGCACCTTAATGGATTTCAAACATTTGGCAATTCTACTTAGTCGTTATGGAATAGAGTAGCTCCCAAATATGATCTTTCAAAAGTAATCAATAACAAACTGAGTTGAAATGTCCCAGGGTGAAGATCTGGGCATTAGTAGATTCAGCACAAGCCATTGGATGTTGTGTTAAAAGTGCAGTTTGTTCTAATCACATTGTACTTTGAACCAGTGTTCCAATTTTGATATCCACTTTTTGTGGGCAATACTGAAACCCTGGATATGCTTTTGTGAAAAGCATGAGAATAATCCTTAGCATCAAGGGACCAAGTTATGGGCAAAAATTAGGAAATACTGAGTTTTCTGCCTTAAAAGGAACCAAATAAAAGGAGCTCTCAAAGATGTATATTAAAGAGTAAACAGTATAGAAAAGATAAATCCAATACTACTTCAAACTAAATATGGGAGATTAGATAAATATTCCACTGAAATGTCTATTGTTGCATTCCTTTAAAATCCAACTATTTCTTTACATTATTGCACAAGAAAAAGGGTACTATATTTTGGCAACAGAAATCTATCTTCACAAGGCTGAAGGGTCACATATTGGTTGTGTAAATTTTTGCCAAACTTCAGCACAATAGTGGCTCCACTAATGGATTAATTGCAAAAGAAATCAAAGGTCATAGAGTCACAGAGGTCTACAGCACAGAAAAAGGCCCTTCAGCCTATTGAATCTGCGTTGGTCAACAAGTACCTAACTATTCTAATCCCATTTTCCAGCACTGGGCTCATAGCCTTGTATGCCATGGCATCGCAAGTGCACATCCAAATACTTCTTAAATGTTATGAGGGATTCTGCCTCTACCACCCTTTCAGGCAATGAGTTCCAAATTCCCACCACCCTCAGGGTGAAAAAATTCTTCCTCACATCCCCTCTAAACCTCCTGCCCCATAACAAAGGTGGCATGGTCAAGAGAGTGCCAGACAGCTTTTGAAAAGCTGAAGGCAATTCTAATGAACCAGTGTTAGCCAAGTTGGCAATCAATGCTAGTGACTTGGGGTTGGGTGCAGTCTAATTGCAAGATGATGAATCGGGCATAGAGAAGCCAGTGGGGTACTTTTCTAAAAAAACTAAATCAGCATCAAATATATACACACATATACCTCTTGGCTCTAGAGATACATTAGTATATACTGACCATAACCCTTTGGCCTTTGTGAAAATATTTAAGACCCAGAATGATAAACTTTTCCAATGGAGCTTGTTACTACAACCTTATAACTTGAAGATTGATCATATTGCTGGGAGGGATAATATAATTGCTGATGCATTATCAAGAATGTAAATTTTTTATAATTGTCTGGAAAACAAGAAAAGTCAGAAAACTGAAGAGATTCTGTATGAGAAGCGAATGGCTGAGTGAGTGCTTGTTGAATTCTGTTTATACGGTGTGCAGATCTTTTTCTCGATACTTTGCGATGAAAAACATTTGGAAATGGTGTCTCGTCCCTTAAGGGCGGAGGCATGTTAGAATCATATCTCTCAAGACTGAAGTTTTCATTTACAAAATGGAAGGATTTGGCATGATCTGGACATGTGGATGCTAACCTGTGATTTTATGTAAAAGGACATAAGTTCACTTTGGAATTGGTCAGCAAGAAGGCCTCTTCCAAGAAATCATCTGGCCTATATGGTACTTGAGAAGAAGTTGTTTGTTTGTTGAACTGCATAGCACTTAATGAAAAGCTGGGAAAATGTGAAGTTGTTTACTTTGGCAAAAAGAACAAAAAAAGCAAAGTATTACTTAAATGGAGAACAGCTGCATAATTCTGAGGTGCAGAGGGAATTAGATGTTCCAGTACGATTAAAGCAGTTAATGGAACGCTATCCTTTATTACAAGAGGGATTGAACACAAAAGTAAGGATGTTATGCTTCAGTTATACAAGGCATTGGTGAGATCACACCTCGAATGCTGTGTGCAGTTTTGGTCTCCTTATTTAAGGAAAGATGTAAATGCATTGGAGGCGGTTCAAAGAAGGTTTACTGGACTGTTATGACCCAGCAGTTGGTAAGGTTGAGTTATTTCAAAACCCCAGAGGGAAACTTTAAACAACTGTCATAACCTATATTTTTAGGTGCTATGTTTGAGATGCAACTCGAAATTCAGGAATCAGACCACCAGTTCTCGAGAGGTTTTATATTAAACTAAATGAAACATTTTATTAAGTTATAATACATTAAATACATATACATGGCTACAAATTACTGCTATCATAACTTTTAACAAATTCCCAATCTAATTTCCATTAAAGTAACAGCAACCCATAGAATTTTCTCCCCATCGGGTGGGCCAGTCGGGAGCGGGCGCGGAGCCGATCGGCGCCCGCAATCAGCTGTGTGCTGCCATTTTACCTGGGTGGGCCAATTAAGACCTGATGAGCATGACACGTGCCCAGTAGCGCTCAGTGTTACCTGTGTGGGCGGGGGGAGGAGGGAGAGAAGGGGGCTGCGCTCTTTCACGCATGCATGCGACAGAGTGCACAATTAAGTGCAGTTGAAAAGTTGTAAAAACTAAAATTATTCAGACATGTCCCCACATGAGCTGGGACATGTTTATGAATTTTGATAAAAAAATTTATTTCATTAATAAATCCTTCATGAAACCTCATCCCGCCCATGGATGAGATTTCATGACAAACACAAAGGCCGCCTGGGCTCTTCAGCTGCTTGCTAACCTTAAGGTTGGACAGGCAGCTTTCTCAATTGGCACCCAGACTAGCTGGCTTTAATGCAATTAAGACACACCCACAGACTTAACCTCTATTTAAAAAAAACATTTTCTAATAATATTATATACATTAATAGCTTCATGACATAGACTGATACCTGAAATGAGTGGATTGTCTGATGAGGAAAGGTTGGACCGACTGGGCTTGTTTCCACTGGAGTTGAGAAGTGAGGGGTGATTTGATTGAAGTATACAAGATCCTGAATGGCCTTGACAAGGTGGACATTGAAAGAATGTTTCCTCTTGTGGGAGAGTCCAGAACTAGGGGACACTATTTTAAAATTAGGGGTCACCCTTTTAGGACAGAGATGAGGAGAAATTTTTTCTTTCAGAGGGTTGTGCGACTTTGGAATTCTCTGCCTCAGGTGGTGATGGAGGCAGGGTTATTGAATATTTTTACGGCAGAGGTAGATAGATTCTTGTTAGGCTAGGGAAACAAAGTTTATCGAGGTTAGATGGGAATGTGGAAATTGAAATACAAGAAGATCAGCCATGACCTTATTGAATGGCGGAGCAGGCTCAAGTGGCTGAATGGTCTACTCCTGTTCGTATTTCTTATGATCTTATGTAGCCAGAGAACCCTCATCTGAGTGTAACCAATCGGCACTTGGACCTGCAAAGTTGAAACCATTGGTGAGAACGTCCAGGCAGCCCCCAGGACCAGAGGCCCATTTTCACATGAGAGAACTCCAGGTCAACAGTGTTGAGACCCTGCGGACTTTATCCCTTATTTAATAATGCCCATCCTCCAAAACTCATCTCTGCAGAGAGACTCTACATGTTTGTCCTTTGTTTGTGCATGTGTGTCTTTGTGATGGTGGGTGTCCTTTCCCCCAGCAGGACAGACCCAACTGAGGTAGCGGCACAGTGGTATGTAATCAGGAGGGAGTTGCCCTGGGAGTCCTCAACATCGACTCCGGGCCCCATGGAGTCTCGTGGCATCAGGTCAAATACGAACAAGGAAACCTCCTGCTGATTACCATGTACCTCAGCTGATGAATTAGTGCTCCTCCATGTTGAACACCACTTGGAGGATGCACTGAGGGTGGCAAGGGTGCAGAATGTACTCTGGGTTGGGACTTCAATATCCATTACCAAGAATGGCTTGGTAGCACTACTATTAACTGAGCTGGCTGAGCCTAAAGGATATAGCTGCTAGACTGGGTCTGCAGCAGGTGGTGTGGGAACCAACAAGAAAGAAAAACATACTTGACCTCATCCTCACCAACTTACCTGCCTCAGATGCATCTGTCCATGATAGTATTGGTAGGAGCAACCACCGCACAGTCTTTGTGGAGACAAAGTCCCGCCTTCATATTGAGGATACCCTCAATCGTGTTGTGTGGCGCTACCGCCATGCTAAACGGGACAGATTGCAAACAGTTCTAGCAACTCAAGATTGGGCATCCATGAGGCACTGTGGACTTTCAACAACAGCAGAATTGTACTTAAACACAATCTGTAACCTCATGGCCCAGCATAACAACTTGTCTTCTACTTTGAAGACAGACACACACTATTTGTTCAATGTTTCTGCTATTTCCACATTCTCTATAATAGCTTCTCCCAAGTCTACCTCTAAGGGATAAATGTTTACTTTAGTTACTCTCTTCCTTTTTATATACTTGTAAAAGCTCTCACAATTTGTTATTTTATATTCCTGGCTAGTTTCTCTCATTTTCTATTTTTTCCTTCTTTATCAGCTCTTTGGTGGCCTTTCCCTGGTTTCTAAAACACTCCCAATACTTGTTGCTATTCTTCACAACATTATAGACCTCTTCTTTTAATCTAATACTATCGTTAACTTCCTGAGTAAACCATGGATGGATTTTCCTTGCTGAGTTTTTGTTTTTTCAATAGAATGTATTTTTGTTGAATATTTTGAATTGTCTCTCTAAATGTTTCCCACTGTTCATTTACCTCCACAACCTTTAGTCTATTACCCAATTAACCTCAGCTAGCTCTTCCCTCATACCATTTTTAATTGGCTTTATGTCGCTTTAAAATTTAACAATGAATTCAACTGTATTATGATCACTAGTTCCCAACAGATCTTTTACTGTGAGACTACTAATTAACCCTGCCTCATTACATAATGCTAGAGCTAAAATAGTTTTATCCCTAGTCAGTTCCACAACTTATTGCTCCAGGAAACTGTCACAAAAGCATTTTACAAACTGATCCCTTGACCACTCTTGTCAATTTGATTTAACCTTCTGCAGACTGGGCAAAGTCCCCCACAATTCTTATGTTGCCTTTGTTACATGCTCCAATATTTTCTTGTTTAGTGCTCTGTCCAATAGTATAACTACTCTTAGGGACCTGTAAACTATTCCCAGCAGCATTTTCTGACTCTTACTATTCCTCATCTCTACTCATACTGATTTCTACTTCATGACCTTCTGAGACAAGATCCTTCCTCACTAATGTCCTTATGTCACTTTGCTATCGGAGCTCTTCCTTTTCCATTCTCCCTGTCTTCTCAAAACATTGTGTACCCTGGAATGTACCTTGGTCACCATGTAACCTTGTTTCTGTAATGGCAATTAGATCTAAAGCATTTATCTCTCTTTATACTACTCGTTCATCTATTTTATTGCGGATGTTTCACACATTCACATAAAGAGTCTTGAATGCATTTTTGTTTTGTACTACGAACGCCTACATGAACTGTCCAAAAAAAAAAGTAGGGAGAAAATAAACTTTGAGGGTAAACTAGCACATAAAAACGGACAGTAAGAGCTTCTTTAAATATATAAAAAGGAAGAGAGAAGCCAAAGTGAACATAGGCCCCTTAGAGAATGAGACCAGGGAAATAATAATGGGGAATGAGGAAATGTCAGAGGAGTTGAATAAATACATTGCGTCAGTCTTCATGGCGGAAGGCATTATGGGCATTCCAAAAATACTAAATAATCAAGGGGCAAAAGGTGGGGGGTGGTGGGGGGGGGGAGGTGGGAAGAGAATAAATACAATAACTATCACTAGAGAAAATGTACCAGGGAAACTAATGGGTCTAGAGGCCAACAAGTCCCTTGGGCCTGATGGGTTGCATCCCAGGATATTTAGGGAAGTAGCTACAGAGATAGTGGATGCACTAGTAAACTGCCAACATAACACCCTTATTCAAAAAGGGAGGAAGACAAAAAACAGCTAACTATAGGCTAGTTATCTTAACACCTGTCATTGGGAAAATGTTAGAGTCTATTGTGAACGATGTAATAGCAGAGCATTTAGAACTACATAATATAATCAAGCACAGTCAACATGGTTTCATGAAGGAAAAATCATGCCTGACAAATTTATTAGAATTCTTTGAAGATGTGACAAGCAGGATAGATAAAGGGGAAATAGTAGATGCAATATATTTGGATTTCCAAAAGGCGTTCGATAAGGTACCACACATAAAGCTACTTAATAAGATAAAAGCCCATGGTGCTGGGGATTGTACATTCGCATGGACAGAGGATTGGGATAAGGGGGGCATTTTAAGAATGGTAACCTGTGTGCCACCGTGGAATGCCACAGGGATCAGTGCTGGGGCCACAATTATTTACAATATATATTAATGACTTGGATGAGGGAAGTGAATGTATTATCTACAAGTTTGCGGATGACACAAAAATATGCAGGAAGGCAAGTGGCGAAGATGACACAAGGAGTCTACAGAGGGATAGAGACAGGTTAAGTGAGTGGGCAAAAATTTAGCAGATGGAATGTAATGTGAGAAAATGTGAAGTTTTGCACTTCGGCAGGAAGAATAGAAGAGCTGAATATTACTTAAATGGAGGAAGACTAAAGAAAGCTGCAGCACAGAGGGATTTGGGGGTCCTTGTACATGAATCACCAAAAGCTAGCATACAAGTTCTGAAGGTAATAGGGAAGGCAAATGGAATGTTGGCCTTTATTTTAAATGAAATGGAGTATAAAAATAGGGAAGTCTTGCTAAAACTATATAATGCACTAGTTAGACCACAACTAGAATACTGTGAACAGTTTTGGTCCCCTTATCTAAGGAAAGATAGACTGGCATTGGAGGCAGTCCAGAGAAGGTTCATTAGGTTGATCCCGGGTATGGAGGGATTTTCTTATGAGGAGAGGTTGAGTAGGTTGGGCCTGCACTCATTGGCATTTAGAAGAATGAGAGGCGACCTTATTGAAACATATAAGATTCTTAGGGGGCCTGATAGGGTAGATGCTGAGAGGTGGGAGAGTCTGGGACCAGAGGGCATAATCACAGAGTAAGGGGTCGCCCATTTAAGATAGAGATGAGGATGAATTTCTTCTTTAAAAGTAGTGTATCTGTGGAATTCTTTACCGCAGAGGCCTGCAGAGGCTGGGTCATTAAGTATATTCAAGGATGAGATAGACAGATTTTTAATCAGTACGGGAATCAAGGATTATGGGGAAAAGGCAGAAAAGGAGTTGAGGATTATCAGATCAGCCATGATCTTATTGAATGGTGGAGCAGACTCGACTACTTCTGCTCCTATGTCTTATGGTCTTATCCCCCACTCTACCATACCATTAAGACAGGGGATCAACCCTGGTACAAAGAAGAGTGCAGGACAGCATGCCAGAAGCAGCACCCGGCATACCTCAAGATAAGGCGTCAACCTGGTGAAGCTGTAACACAGGACTACTTGCGTGCCAAACAGCATCAGTAGTAAGTGATAGACAGAGCTAAGCGGTCTCACAACCAACGAATCAGATCTAGTCCTGCCACATCAAGTTGTGAATGGTGGTGGACAATTAAACAACTCACTGGAGGAGGAGGCTCCACAAATATCCCCATCCTCATGATGGGGAAGCCCAGCACATCAGTGCAAAAGATAAGACTGAAGCATTTGTTACAATCTTCAGACAGGAGCACGGAGTGGATGATCCATCTTGGCCTCTTCAGGAGGTCCGCAGCATTACAGATGCCAGTCATCAGCCAATTCAATTCACTCCACATGATATGAAGAAATGGCTGAAGGTACTGGGTGCTGCAGCGGCTATGGGACCTGACAATATTCCGGCAATAGTACTGAAGTCTTGTGTGCTCCAGAACTTGCCGCGACCCTAGCCAAGCTGTTCCAGTACAGCTACAACGCTACCCAGCTATGTGAAAAGTGGCCCAGGTGTGTCCTGTCCACAAAAAGCCGGACAAATCCAACCTGTCCAATTACCACCCGTAAGTCTACTTTCAATCATTAGTAAAGTGATGGAAGGGGTCATCAACAGTGCTATCAAGCAGCACTTGCTTAGTAATAAGCTACTCACTGACACCAGTTTGGGTTCCGCCAGGGTCACTCAGCTCCTGACCTTGGTCCAAACATGGACAAAAAAGCTGAACTCCAGAAGTGAGGTGAGAGTGACTGCTGTTGACATCAAGGCCGCATTTGACCGAGTGTGGCATCAAGGAACCCTAGCAAAATGGGAGTCGATGGGAATCAGGGGGAAAACTCTCCACTGGTTGGAGTCATACCTAGCATAAAGGAAGATGGTTGTGGTTGTTGGAGGTCAGTCATCTCAGCTCCAGGACATCACTGCAGGAGTTCTTCAGGGTAGTGTCCTAGGCCTAACCATCTTCAGCTGCTTCATAAATGGCCTTCCTTCCATCATAAGATCAGAAGCAGGGATATTCGCTTATGACTAGACAGTGTTCAGCACCATTCGTAACTCTTCAGACATTGAAGCAGTCCAAGTCCAATTGCAGCAAGACCTGGGCAATATCCAGGTTTGGGCTAACAAGTGGCAAGTAACATTTGAGCTGCACAATTGTCAGTCAATCACCATCTCCAACAAAAGAGAATCTAACTATCGCCCCTTGATGTTCAGTGACATTAAATTCATTGAATTCCCCCACTATCAACATCCTGGGGGTTACTATTGACCAGAAACTGAACTGGACTAGCCACATAAATACTGTGGCTACAAGAACAGGTAGCTAGGAATCCTGTGATGAGTAACTCACCTTCTGACTCCCCAAAGCCTGTCCACCATCTACAAGGCGCAAGTCAGGAGTGTGATGGAATACTCCCCACTTGCCTGTATGAGTGCAGCTCCCTCAACATTCAAGAAGCTTGACACCGTTCGGGACAAAGCAGCCCGCTTGATTAGCACCACATCCACAAACATTACTCCTTCCACCACCAATGCATAGTCATAACAATGTGCACCATCTACAAGATGCACTACAGGAATTCACCAAGGTTCCTCAGACAGCACCTTCCAAACCCACGACCACTACCATCTGGAAGGACAAGGGCAACAGACACATGGGAACACCACCACCTGGAAGTTCCCTTCCAAGTCCCTCACCACCCTGACTTGGAAATATATCGCCATTCCTTCATTGTCGCTGGGTCAAAATCCTGGAACTTCCTTCCTAACAGCACTGTAGGTGTACCTAGACCACATGGACTGAGGTGGTTCAAGAAGGCAGCTCACCACCACTTTTTCAAGGACAACTAGGGATGGGCAAATGAATGCTGGCCCAGCCAGCGAAGTCTACATCCTGTGAATAAATATTTTTAAAAATCCATGTTGAGGACAGTGTTTCAGGAAGCCATTGTCTGGACAGACCCTATGACTCTGCTAGAGGAGTAAGCTTATAAAAATGCAAATAACATCCATTTTCAATAGTCCTCTTTTGAAATGGACCTGGACAGTCCTAGGTGTGTGATTAGTCTGTTAACAAGTCTGCAAGGATAAAAAGTTTCAATCTCTGCAGGTTCCCTGGTTCATGATTATAACGTCCTTACAATGGGGTGTGAGATTCCACAAGGACAAGAGGAGAACTCACTCATTCTTGCAACTAGTGTTGGAAGCATCTAGGCCAAATGGCCAATCCTGTGATTTATGTGACCACTTGCAGCCAGTTTTTTGGTTCAGCAAAAGTCCTGTTTAAAATAGCAAAAAAAAATAAAGTAGATGTACACAGTTTTGATTTCTTTCATGTCTTGAGAACCAACAGGAGATGTCAGTTAGTTACCCCTGCATTTCAAGCAGAGAAAATACCAACTTCATCATTCACTGCATGGAATGTGGCTGGGGCTCTACTTCAGTTTGGATTTTGTGAGGGAAAATCAGCTGGACAATTTGCTCTAGCTTGCAGCTAGTGGAAGAAATCTACAGTGGTCCTCACAGAGCCTTTAGTCAGAAAGCAGTTGGCAGAGTTAGCTTGGGAAAGGAGCTGGATATCTGCTGCCAACCCAGACATGGGGCTGAGGCATCCACGGTTATGAGGTCTGAAAAGAAAAGGTAGAGGATCTCCTAGCCAAGAAGCTGATGGAAGGACCCCCACAGAGTCATACCTCAAGGAATAGCCAGAATAATACAGAGAATTAATATAAATTCCAGAGGGCTGTGGCATACCCTTTGAGTTGGTCCCAGGAAAAATGAATGAATCTTCAAGTTTTCATAAGATAAGGGAACTTTTGGTGGGGGCGGGGGGGGAAACAAAAAGTAAAACTGAGTTCATACTGTATATGATTGTAAACTACTGTCTCACATTAAATTAATAACGCTTATTTTATTTAATTCTTTTTGATTTACAATAAAGTTTGTTTTTGTTTAAAAACGTGAAAGCTTATGGTGTAATTCTGTCCATTAATTGCAGGGTGCTCATGTTTCTTCTTTAAATGTCAACCGTCTATAATGGGATTGTAACATTGTTCCCAGGCTGTAGGTGATGCTGGTGAGGCCATTTTTATTGTCGTCCATGGTTACTCTGAAAAGGTGTTGGTGGTCCTTCTCCTCAAACCACCACAGTTCTTGTGATAGTGTTGAGCTATGGTATTAGGTAGAAAATTTCAAGACATTGATCCAGCAATGATAAAGCAATGGAGATCTATGTCTACCTCAAAACCACTTTGGTGTGTTACTTGTAGGGAAACTTGGAAAGTAATGGTCTTCCTGAACTTCTTGATGGCAGAGGTTGCAGGAAAGGAAGGTGCTGTTGAAGTAAGCTTGTAGAATTACTCCAGTTCATCCTGCAGATCAGATAGAGAGGGCAAAAACTGAATCTGGTGGCAAACTTCCCTATCCTGATGATATTGAGCTTCTTAATTGTTATTGCAGCTGCAACCATTCAAGTGAGTGGTATGTATTCCACCATGCTTCTGGCGAGCTCTGTAAATGATAGTGAGGCTTTGAATGAGGCATTCATCTCATGTATAGCTTCTGACCTGATCCATAGCTTAAGGCTGATTTGATTAGGTTCTGATCAATAGTGGCCACCAAGTTGTTGATTTTGGAGATTCAACTATAGGGGTGTTATTGAAGGTCAAGGAATTTGGTTCCACTGTATTTTGTTTGCAAGGATGATTACCTGCCACTTGGTGGCACAAATGTTAACTCCTACCTGTGAAACACAAATCTGGATATTATGGATCTCAACGTTGTGGAATCATCTGTGAACAACATGATGAAGGGTAGGTTATTAATAAAAATAGAAGCTTGGGCCAAGGATGTTTTCCTGAGAAACTCCTGAAGTGATATTGTAAAGCTGTATTGATTGGCCTCTGATAAATACCAGCATCATCTTGTGTGCAGGAAAATAATACTGAAATAGAGATCTATGGTACACAATATTGGATTTTAAGGTGGATGAGGGAAATAAAGACCATGTGAAAATCAATATCAAAAACAAAGTGGAAAAGGTAAATGGATTCACTTCTGTCTTGCATTGTACCTCTCAGTGTCAGCTCTTATTCTGGCACAGTGAACACCATATAGAAGCTGTTTCAATTACATAAATGTTGCAAACATCCACATTGTATAAAAACATATAGCTCCCGTGTGTTAATGTACTTTCAAAGACCAGAGGGGCTATGCCAGAATGACTGGTTATGTAGAAAATATTCAGCTGCTGACAGCAGTCGGAAATTCTACGACCTTCCTCTTTCTCTGTATACGAAGGTTCTATATAGAAATTTTTAAGGTTTTTTTTGTCTGAGTTTCACAGCTGACTATTCACTTAAGTACATTCTGACAAAAACAAATGTAATTCAATCACTCAGTGAAGATATTGTAAAGTATCAAAAACCATATTCCTCTTTTCATTCTGCTGTTATAAAAATAATTTATAATACAAAAATAAAGAAACACAATGCTGACTTAAGAGATAGGTTATTGACTTGTGCTGCCTAGGAACTGAAGTTGAATTGCCCCAATTTCATTGTTGAGAGGGCACTCATCAATCTGTTTTACTGGATTATAACCCAATTCCAGAGATAAAAAGATCCACCGTAATCTCAACTGCTTTTCATTTATCGTGATTATTGGACTGTTTGATTCAGGTCCATTATTTGCACAACTGATCAGCACCCAACACAAAATTATGGTTGGAATTTCATGCTGGTGGGATTCTACGGTCCCACTGAAGTCAATGAACCTTTGGACAGCTTGCTGCATTTTATGGCCCTGCCCCCACCATGACTGGGCCATAAAATTCTGCCCTGTTTTTTTCCAGTTGTTCCTAGGACTTCAACCTATGAACCAAAGAGGAAAAGATCAATCTTGCAACAGGTTACAATTACTGGATTGCTTAAAGGGAGAGTGGTTTAGTCTCTCAGGGATCATGTGATATGGGGGGGGGGCAGGTAGGAAAGGAGATGAGACAGAAGATCAGCCATGATCGCATTGAATGGCAGAGCAGGCTTGAGGCATCATATACTCTACTCCTATTCCTGTTATGTTATGTTCTTATACTTATTAATTTTAAAAGCTATTAATGATATTCCTCAGAACCCATTGTCAGCATGCTTTAAAATTGAAAAATTGTAAGATGCAATTCAACAGCAAATATCTTCTGTACAACCTTTCCAATGTGGCCTCAGCTTCTTCCCCCTCACCATCTCAAAATCCTCCGGCTCTACAATCCCTCAGAAATATCTGCACTCCTCCCATTCTGGCCTCTGGCAACTGCTATCGAGGCTCTAAGCTCTAGAATTCCCAACTAAAAACCACTGTCTTGCTAACTTGCTTTTCTCCTTTAAGACAGTCCTTAAACCTACATCTTTTGACAAGCTTTTGGCCATCAGCCTTAACATCTTGTGGTTTGGTGTCAAGATTTGTTTGAGAAGGTTCCTGTGAACTACCTTGAGACATTTTACTATGACAAAGGTGCTATATGAATGCAAATTATTATTGCTGGTGATGGGAGTTTCACTTCAGTGGAATCACGAGTAGAAGCTGCTGCCCACAGTCCACATTTTCTGGCATCACACCATAGGAATTCTATACAAAGGTTGGATTTTCTTCTACTTGAGCCTGATTTCAGGTAGTATAGTCCTATAAACTTATGGGATGTTGGCCAGATAGGCTGACTGTCACATTATTCCTCCTACGAGGAACACTACAGATTTTGCTCCAACTACTCCAGCAAGAAAAGTGGCTATTGACCCTTGACTACCTGGCCATAAGTAAATGAAAATGAGGAGGCAGGGTCTGGCAAACCATCCAATTTACCTGCCTTCTGCTGCAACTGCCTCAAGAGCTCAAGGCTTTAGATACAAGGTCACCAGTGGAAAGGTCAGCCTTGGCATCTCTCCATCACTGTATCAAACACTGTTAAAAGCCATTGGGTCTAAATGGATACTTCTCCTTAAAAAATGTTTCCTTTATACGGCGTGTTTCCTGCCCTGAGTTGTGGTGGTTGTGAGCTTGGGAGGCACTGCTGAAGAAGTTTTGGACTAGTTCGGGGACAGCTTTCCAAACTCAGATATTGGTGAGGAAGGCTTTGTGAGGTTGAGAGGGCTTAGTGTTTTTATTCATATACAGAATGTGGGCATCACATTTGTTGTGGCCAGCATTTAATGCCCATCCTGAATCAGAAACAAAGAAACATAGATAATAGAAGGAGTAGGTCATTTGGCCCTTGAAGCCAGCTCTGCCTTTCAATACGATTATGACTGATCCTCTATCTCAACGCTCTCTCCTTATACCCCTTGATGCCTTTAAAAATCTATCTTTTCCTTCTTAAAGATATTCAGTGACTTGGCCTCTGTGATAGAGAATTCCACAGGTTCGCCACCCTCTGAGTGAAGAAGTTTTCCCTCATCTCAGTCCTAAATTGTGTACCCCATATGCTGAGATTGTGCCCCGTTGTTCTAGACCCCCCCGGACAGAGGAAATATAATCCCTGCATCCAGTCTATCCAGCCCTGTAAAAATGTATATGTTTCAATCAGATCTCCTCTCATTCTTCTAAACTCCAGTGAATACAGGCCTAGTCAACCCAATGTCTCCTCATGCGACAATCCTGCCATCCCAGGAATTAATCTGGTGAATCTTCACTGCACTCTCTCTATGGCAAATATATTCTTTTGTTAGGTAAGGAGACCAAAACTGCACGCAATACTCCAGGTGTGGTCTCACCAAGGCCCTGTATAGCTGCAGAAAGACATCCTTGCTCCTGTACTCAAGTCCTCTCGCAATGAAGGCCAACATATCATTTGCCTTTTCAACTGCTTACTGCACCTGCATGCTTTCTTTCAGCGATTGGTGTAGAAGGACGCCCAGGTCCCTTTGTATATCAACATTTCCCAATCTAACACCATTTAAACAATACTCTGTCATTCTGTTTTTCCTACCAAAGTGGATAACTTCACACTTATCCACATTATACTGCATCCGCCATGTATTTGTCCACACACTCAAATCGCCCTGAAGCCTCTTAACACCCTCCTCACCACTCATATTCCCACCAAGTTTTGTGTCGTAAGCAAACTTGGAAATATCATATTTGGTTCCCTCACCCAAATCATTGATGTATATTATGAATAGCTGGGGCCCAAGCACTGATCACTGTGGTATCCCAGTAGTCACCACCTGCCATTCCGAAAAAGACCCATTTTTCCTACTCTCTGTTTTCTGTCTGCTAACCAATTCTCAATCCATGCCAATATATTACCCCCAATCACACGTGCTTTAATTTTGCACACCAACCTCTTATGTGGGACTTTATTAAATGCTTTCTGAAAATCCAAATACACCATATCCACTGGTTCTCCCTTACATATTCTGCTAGTTGCGTCCTCAAAAAACTCCAGTAGGTTTGTCAAACATGATTTCCCTTTTATAGATCCATGTTGACTTTGTCTAATCCCTTTGATATTTTCTAAGTGTCCTGTTATCACACTCTTTATAACAGACTCTAGTATTTTCCCTAACAGGCTAACCGGTCTGTAATTCCCCGTTTTTTCCCTCCATCCTTTTTTTTTAAAATAGTAGGATTACATTTGCCACCCTCCAATCTGCTGGGACAGTTCCAGAATCTATGGAAAATTTTGGAAGGTGACCATCAGTGCATCCATGGTTTCCATGGCCACTTCCTTTAGTATCCTGGGATATAGATTATCAGGCCCCACCTCAGGTGGTGAGCTGCCTTCTTGAACCACTGCAGTCCATGCGGTGTAGGTACACCCACAGTGCTGTTAGGGAGGGAGTTTAAGATTTTGACCCAGTGACAGTGAAGGAACAGCGATATATTTTCAAGTCAGGATGGTGAGTGGCTTGGAGGGGAACTTCCAGGTGGTGGTGTTCCCATCTATCTGCTGCCCTTGTCCTTCTAGATGGTAGCAGTCTTGGGTTTAGAAGGTGCTGCCTAAGGAGCCTTGGTGCATTTCTGCAGTGCATCTTGTAGATTATACTACTGTTGCCACTGTTCTTCGGTGGTTATGGTGAGTGAAGCCCAATCAAGAGGACTGCTTTGACCTGGTTGGTGTCAAGCTTTTTGAATGTTGCAGCAGCTGCACTCATCCAGGCAAGTGGAGAGCATTCCATCACACTCCTGACTTGTGCCTTGTAGATAGTGGACAGGCTTTGGGAGTCAAGAGGTGAGTTATTTGCCACAGGATTCCTATCCTCTGACTTGCTCTTGCAGCCACAGCACTTATATAGCTAGTCGAGTTCAGTTTCTGGTCAATATTAACCTCCAGGATGTTGCTGGTGGGGGATTTGGTGATGGTAATGCCATTGAATGCCAAGGGGCAATGATTAGATTCTCTCTTGTCAAAGATGGTCATTGCCGGGCACTTGTGTGACGTGAATGTTACTTGCCACTTGTCAACCCAAACCTGGATATTGTCCAGGTCTTGCTACATTTGGATACAGATTGCTTCAGTATCTGAGAAGTCGTGAATGGTGCTGAACATTATGCAATCATTAGTGAACACCCCCACTTCTGCCGTCCTAATGGAAGGAATGTCATTGATGAAGCAGCTGAAGCAGTTTGGGCCTAGGACACTAACCTGAGGGACTCCTGCAGTGATGCCCTGGAACTGAGGTGATTGACCTCTAAAACCACAAACATCTTCCTTTGCGCTTGATATGACTCAAACCAGCTTCCCCCCCCACCCCACCCCCAATTCCCATTGACTCCAGTTTTGCTGGGGTTCCTTGATGTCACACTCGGTCAAATGCGGCCTTGATGTCAAGGGCAGTCACTCTCACCTCACCTCGGGAGTTCAGCTCTTTTGTCCATGTTTGAGCCAAGGCTGTAATGAAGTCAGAAGCTGAGTGACCCTCGTTGAACCCAAACTGAGCATCAGTGAGCAGGTTATTGCTAAGCTAATGCTGTTTGATAGCACTGTTGATGACCCCTTCCATCACTTCACTGATAATGGAGAGTAAACTGATGGGGCAGTAATTGGCTGGATTGTATTTGTCCTGCTTTTTGTGTACAGGGCATAACTGGGCAATTTTCAACATTGTCGGTGGATGCCAGCATTGTAGCTGTACTGGAACAGCTTGGCTCCGGAGAACAAGTCTTCAGTACTATTGCCAGAATATTAGCCTTTGCAGTACCCTGTGCCTTCAGCCGTTTCTTGATATCACAGAATGAATCGAATTGGCTGAAGACTGGCATCTGTGATGCCCGGGATCTCTGGAGGAGGCCGAGATGGATCATCCACTCGGCACTTCTGGCTGAAGATTGTTGCAGATGCTTCAGCCTTATCTTTGGTACAGATGTGCTGGGCTCCTCCATCATTCTGGATGGGAATATTTGTGAAGCCTCCTCCTCCAGAGAGTTGTTTAATTGTCCACCGCCATTCGCGACTGGATGTGGCAGGACTGCAGAGCTTAAATCTGATCCGTTGGTTGTGGAATCGCTTAGCTCTGCCTATCACTTGCTGCTTATGCTGTTTGGCATGCAAGTAGTCCCAAGTTGTAACTTCATCAGGTCAAAAGCTCATTTTTAGGTATGCCTAGTGCTGCTCCTAGCATGACCTCCTGCACTCTTTATTGAACCAGGGTTGATCCCCTGGCTTGGTGGTAATGGTGGGGTGGAGGATGTGCCAGGCAATGAGGTTTCAGATTCTGGCTGAATACAATTCTGTTGTTGATGGCCCTCAGTGCCTCGTGGATGCCCAGTCTTGAGTTGCTAGATCTGTTTGAGTTGTATCCCATTTAGTGTGCTTTTGTGTTGTCCTGATTCAATGCTTAGGCTATAGCCAAGTAGTCTGTTCAGTTTTCTTCTCAATTTTCTATCGAACAGTTTGATAAAATTGAGTCATTGCTAGGCAACAAAGGGAATTTAAAAACCAACCATGTAGACATGGGTCTAGAGTCACTTAAAGGCTGCTTCAGGTAAGAATGGTAGGTTACCATCCCCACAGTACAGCAGTTGGATTTTTACAACAACCCAAGAGCTTTTTAGCCTCTTCTACTGATTCCAGATATTTTTCTTTCCTTGTACCTCCAATCGCTACCTTTAATCGCCTCACTTGAGCCATGCAATATTATATTACTGCATTTGCGGGCACTCACCAATAGTTTGCACATTATCCAAGATAGTGAGTGGAGTGCACCAGATTACCAAATGATTTTGCCAGCAGATATGATATAAACCATATAATTATACAGCACAGAAAGAGGCAATTCAGCCCATTGTGCCAATGTTAGCACTCCAGAAGCTTGATACCATCCGGGACAAAGTAGCCCACCTGACTGGCACCCCATCCACCACTTTAAACATTCACTCCCTCTACCACTGACACACATTGCACTGCAGTAACTCACCAAAACTCAGTAACTCACCAAAGCTCCTTCCTAAAGGACCTTCCAAACCCACTACCATCTAGAAGAACAAGAGCACCAGATACATGGGAACACTGCCACCTGCAAGTTCCCCTCCAAGTCACACACCGTCCTGACTTGGAACTATATCACCTTCATTGTCACTGGGGCAAAATCCTGGTACTCCCTTCCTAACAGCAGTGTGTGTTCCTACACCACATGGACTGCAGCAGTTCAATGAGGCAGCTCCGCACCACTTCTCAAGGGCAATTAGGGGAGCAATTGCTTTGAACAGTCTTATCAATATACCCTGCCACCTTCAAAGATTTGTCTTCGTAAACCTCCTGCCTCTTTAAAACAGTATTATTTAGTTAGTATTGGTTCCCCTGATTCTTCCTTCCAAAATGCATTACCTCACTCTTTTCTGCATTAAATTTCATCTATGATGTGTCTACCCGTTTCCCCAGTCATTATGCTTCTAAAGTCTGCTGCTATCATCCTCGCAAGTTTCATGACATCTATGAACGAATAAAAAATTATTCAATTAGTTCTGCTCCCCTGCTCTTTCCATGACAACCTACAAACGTTTATTTTTTCAGTGTTTCCAATTCCCTTTTGAAAGTTATCAATCTGCTTCCACTATCTTTTCAGACATCACATTCCAGATAACAACTTGCTATGTAAATTTCTTATCTTTCGTCTGGTTCTTTTGTCAATTACCTTAAACCTGTGTGCTCTGGTTACCCATTTCCCTGTCAGTGGAAACAGTTCCTCCCTATGTATTATATAAAGTCCTCTCTCCTCTCGCCATAACTTTGAACGCTTGGATTAAATCTCCCATTAACTACCTCTGTCTAAAAAGAACAATCCCAGCTTCTCCAGTCGTTCAGCATAACCCTGGTACCATTCTAGAAAATCTGCACGCTCTCCAAGTCTATGTCACCTTTCCTAAAGTATGGCGCCCAGAATTGGACACTGTACTCCAACTTAGGTCTAATCATAACTTCCTTTTCCTTCATACGCTATGCCTCTACTCCTAAAACCAAAGATCTTTGAACAAGAATGCTTTGAACAGTCTTATCAATATACCCTGCCACCTTCAAAGATTTGTCTTCGTAAACCTCCAGGTACCTGCAGCCTCTTTAAAACAGTACTACTTAGTTAGTATTGGCTCTCCTGATTCTTCCTTCCAAAATGCATTACCTCACTCTTTTCTGCATTAAATTTCATCTATGATGTGTCTACCCGTTTCCCCAGTCATTATGCTTCTAAAGTCTGCTGCTATCATCCTTGCAAGTTTCATGACATTTGCAAACTTCGAAATTATGTCCAAGTCCAGGTCATAAATACATATCAAAAACCTGATTAGGAAATCTAAATGACCATGGAGCTGATTTGAAGTCAAATTTAGAGGCAGACAGATATTTTTCTAAATATTATTTATGTAAAGACAGCAACAGGATCAGAGTAGTGAGCACTGTTGAGAATGAGTTAAAAAAAAACAAACAAAATCAAAAAGCAATATGATTATGCAAATTACAGATGTGGAAAGCTTACTAGTTGGATAGGATATGCAAAGTTTTATTAAAAAAACGACTTTCTCTTGTGTTCAAGGCAGACACATTAGTGTTGGAGACTAGGACATTTTTAGACTCCAAGGTATTTTGGGTCTAGAAGTTAAATATTCCAGAGGATATTCAAGGCCCTTAAGAAAAATAGCACTACAATAATACAACTAAAACACAAACGTTAGAGAACTAGGGAAACGGATGTGGTAAGCAATCCTGCACATATGCAGATTGGAGCTGTTTTTTCCAAATGCTAAATATTCCCCAGCGATTACATCAGAAAAAAAAAGCTCAAAATAGGCTAAAAGCAAATACTTTGAGATGCTGAATGAATAGGCACTTGTTCCACATTTTCAGATTAGGTAAATCACAGACCTCTGGATTTTCCTTCAAGCTGGGTGAAGTTTCAATGAAATAAAACAGAAAATAGTGAAAATACACAGCAGATCAGTCAGCATTTGTAAAGAGAAAAGACAGCCTAATGTTTCCTCAGAATAGGTTCTATTGACAGCGAGCCAATGATGGTGAAGATATTTGATGAAGAGTTTTACATGGTGAAATCTGTCCTTCTGATCCTGTCATCTTAAACAACTAATCTTTTCAATCACTAACTCTTCAACCGAATCCACAAGTGAGGATATGGAGGCAAGAATCGTGGCCAGAAGGTGAGGGGATGTGGGGAGGGGGGGAAGCAAATTGTGGTTGGAAAGGCTGGGGGTAAAATTGTGGCTGAAAAGTTGGGGGGAGGACAGATTGAAGATGAAAGGGCATGGAGGGGGTTGGTGGTGGGGGGCAAAGGGGAGGTTGTGATCTGCTGGTCAGGGGAGGGGATGGGTAGAGATTATGGGCGGAAGGTCAGGAGTGGAGATCATGGAGACAGGAGGTATTGGAATGCGGGAAGGTCGATTGTTGGGAGGGAAGCAGGTTTTCTTGAAGGATTGGGGTGGGTTGTTGAATCACTCTTCCGCCTTCTGGCCCACAAGCAGTGCTCTAGCTGGCCCTTCCTGGATCCCTTCAGCTGATGGGTCTTCTAAGCACCAGGAAATCCATGCAGGAAATGTTAAATTCAATAAAAAAAGACCTCCTTAATGTCTCATTAGGATGTTAATTCCAGTAATAATTACCTGCCTGCACTAATTAAGGTCCCAATTGTGGTAACTTGCAACTGTCTAAATGCACTTCTGTCAAAAAATGAAAGTGGGCACATAGGAGCCAGATTCAGGTTGGATCAATAGATTCTTTATTTTAATTACACCCCAACTCCCAACCCACCTTTTCTTAGGTGTTAAAATTCACCTCAATAAATTTGGAAGTGGAAATTCAACTGGATGCATGGAAGGTTCTTACTCAGTAACATTAGAATTATTCATACTCAAGAAATAAATGGGTTGGTCAGTCACAAGTAATAAGAAAGAAATCTTTAAATAATCCTCAAGTTAACTGACCAAGAGTAGAGATCATGGATATGTATTCGTCCACCACAATATGTACTGGGGCCTCGATGTTTTACTGTATCTATAAATGGCTTAAATAAAGGAATAGAGCTGTATATCCAAGTTTGCTCTTGTTGTCAAGTTAGATGACAATAAATAGTATTATGAGAACAGAAAGTTGCAAACAAAAACAACATTTCTGTACAGATGTGAGAAAGAGGTAAGGACAGGTGATAAATATGGTCTGCCTGCATGGGTGTGCTCTAAACCATTCGCAGTTTGGTGAGATTTTAAAACTAGTACTTTACAAGGTACATTAAACAGAACAGGCAAGATGTCTGTTTTCCCAGACACTACTAAGCTAGCAATCTTCAGGACTCTTGGAGAGGTGTTGGTGGGTGGGGGAAAGGAAGGGGTGGGGAGTTTCATTACAAAAGTGGTACTTTCCAGGAAAAAAGGCTCACTTGTTCTAATCATGTGGAACTATCATAATTCAGAAGGACAGGAATATTAAAGGGTACACTGAAAGAGCAGGAGAATTTTTTTTAATTCATCCGTGGGATGTGGGCTTCGCTGGCTGGGCTAGCATTTATTGCCCATCCCTAGTAGCCCTTCAGAAGGTGGTGGGGAGCTGCCTGCTTGAACTGCTGCGGTCCATGTGTTCTAGATACACCCACGGTGTTGTTAGGAAGGGAGTTCCAGGATTTTGACCCAGCGACAGTGAAGGAATGGTGATATCTTTCCAAGTCAGGATGGTGAGCGACTTGGAGGGGAACTTGCAGGTGGTGGTGTTCCCATCTATCTGGTGCCCTTGTCCTTCTGGATGGTAGTGGTTGTGGGTTTGGAAGGTGCTGTCCGAGGAGCCTTGGTGAATTCCTGCAGTGCATCTTGTAGATGGTACATATTGCTGCTACTGTGCGTCAGTGGTGGAGGTAGTGAATGTTTGTGGATGTGGTGCCAATCAAGCGGGCTGCTTTGTCCTGGAAGGTGTCCAGCTTCTTGAGTGTTGTGGGAGCTGCACTCATCCAGGCAAGTGGGGGCTATTTCATTGCACTCCTGACTTGTGTCTTGTAGATGGTGGACAGGCTTTGGGGGGTCAGGAGGTGAGTTACTCGTCACACAATTCCTAGCCTCTGACCTGCTCTTGTATTTATATGGCTAGTCCAGTTCAGCTTCTGGTCAATGGTAACCATCAGAATGTCGATAGTACGGGACTCAGTGATGGTAATGCCATTGAACATCAAGGGGCAATGGTTGGATTCTCTCTTGTTGGAGATGGATCATCTAATACTTGTTAGACCAAATGACCTGTTTCAGTGCTGTAATATTCTATGATTTTCCTGTTTTCATCCTCATGAGGAAAATATTTGATCTACAAGAAGAGCTTGATTTTGGGCAGAATTTTATGTCCCCCCGTTGGTGGGTTTATAGGTGATGGTGGAGGGGCTGCGGGGGGTGACCATAAAACCCTTTGGATGGCCTTCCCTGCCTGCCCTGACCTCTCTGCAATTTTACACTGGGTCAGGTGAGGCCCAGGCTGCCCTTGCCTCAATTAAGGCCCCTAAGTGGCCAATTATTGACTACTTAAGGGTTGTTTCCTGACCAGCCTCAATTTTCAGCTGGCAGGAGTTCAGGAGTGGGAGGGAAGCCTGAAAATTAACCCTGGGAAAGGGGAGTGCCACCATCAGCAGCTTCCTTTTAATACCAAGTGCCTCTCTTACAGGTCTGACCACTGCAGGGAGCCCCTCCCCATTTGCCCCAGCCTCTCCACTGATACCCCAACCCTCCCTTTGTCCAGCCCCCCAGGCCTCACCTACCCTGCCTGGTCTAAGACCCCCAAAACTTACTTGGTCCTGGACTCCCGGGACTGAGGCTCTGTGGAATGCTTCTAGTCCTAGTCCTGTCTATTCCAGCTTCTGGCATTGCAGGGGCTAGAGAGCTGCTGGCCAATCTGATTGGTCAGCAGCTCTCTGAGGCAGGACTTCCTCTTGACTGAGGGACAGATGTCCTGCCTCCAGCCAATTAATGCTCATTGGAGTGTAAAATGACTGCGGGGCAGGCAGTATTGGTGCGGCTGAGTTTGCCGCCAACTCCTCAGATGGCGGGAAGCAAAACTCCACTATCTGAATTAGCCTGGCCCTTGATTAGGGGAAATCCTATTGGTAGAAATATGATTAAAAATGATGTGCAGTGGATAGACAACCTGTAGTATACTTGAGGGGTGGAACTTAAGGGAGCAGTCTGTGAGGTGCTTAATTGGGTGGCAAGGCATGCGTTAGAGAGCAGTCACCTTGCTGACTCCCTTCAATTAAGTCCAGGGCAGGAAGATATAGTTCTGCCTTCTCATGTCATGGGGGCAGGTCACCCAGTAACAGCTTTGTTTGTGGTCAGTGGCAAGGGCCATGCCTGTAGGAAGACCAACCATCCATCCTTTAATTCCCCTCACCACTGCTCACTGGGGCCTGTCTGACTGGTCCCCCTACCCCCCAACTACCTGGGTCTCCAGCAATGTCCCAAGCCTCCTGCAATACCACCAGTGGCCACTACCCCTGGTGGTCTTGGCTTGGCCAGCAGCTCTCAGAGGCAGGACATCCACCCTCAAGGATCTGATAACCTTGACATCAGGCAGCATACTTCCTGATTAGATTTAAATCGATCTGAAATCTCTGATCTGAAGTAAACGCAACCAAAATGGCTATTGGTGTTAATACAATTTATGCTAATTACATTAAGATTACATAATGGTGGCTGTGAAACAGAGACTCTGTCGGGAAAGTCCTGGGAACGGTTCTGAGGTGCTATGCTACGTGGATCCAAACTTTTTTTCCCTAGCTTGCAGTTCTTTGGAAGGGGAGGGAATAAACAAGTTTCGCACAGTCTCAGTGTCTGCCTTGAGCACACCCAATCTCTTTTTCTCTGGCTTGCAGTGCGCTGGGAGAGGAGGGAATTTAGCATACTGGTCCACATAACACCCATGTGTCTCATTAGGCCCAGTGAGTAAGATCCTATTTTCACAAAATAGTTTAAATTTAAAAACACACAAATTTCACACTTTTAAAGTTAGCGCGCACTTTAATAATCGAACATTGCAGGTTACAATCCTGTTGTTGCCCCACCCCAGTCCTTACTTAAAAATTAAGACACCCCCCCCCACCACCCGCTCAATGACTGAAGGCCCCACATCGTATGCCCCTGCTGCTCAACAACTCTCGTATCAACTTTTCACTCTGTGGTCACATCAAATTAGGCATTTTGGAGTGACAACAGGAAAAAGTTTGGGAATCACTATATCAGGATAAAATGATATTGAAATGTTAAATGTATTACCATTACGTAATTCACTGTGACACAAATTACACTCCCAGACAGTCTCCGAATTTCTGTATCTAACATTTCGTGGCAGTAGTATTACACATTTGGCCTGTTGGATAGAACTGAAGCAAAATGAACTGAATACGTAAGCATTGCTGCATTCTTCTATTTATTTAAATCAGTGTGTGATATTTCTGGAATCTCTTTCATCTTCTCCATTCCCATCCCCTATTTGTCTAAATATCCAATACCAGGAATGGTCTCAAGAATCAACATTTACCCAATAGCTGTGGCACCTCATTCATCCTTATTCTTGCCACTTAACTGAAAAACAATTTTTTGTAAATTTGTGAAATTGTTGCAGACAATCCTATTTCTTCAGACAAGCTGCAGAGAAAATGGGAAGATTCGTGAATAAGGCCTTAGAGGTGAATTTAGAGCCAAATGAATCAGCATCATAAGGTATGTAACTAATGAATTGTACCAGATCTTTTAAAGACTCTTTACCTGTAAGAACTGGACATGTTTCTCCAAAGTATTGGATTCCTCTTGTAAAATGAATCTGTAAAAGATGCATACATATCTTTAAATCTTAAAAGAACTCCTCAAAATATCCAAACGTGTGGCTGAAGTACTCAGATTCTCATTGCAAGATACAGTATAAACTGTCCAAATTCTTTTGGAGAACCTCAGTCCGCTTTGTGCATCTCAGATTTCCATAGTTAGGTAAAGTTCAATAATAAATACTGCTGATTAATTTGAGCTCCTACTAACTTGGATAATTAGATGCCATTGACTGGCACTCTGAACTCCAACAACATAAATATGATGGCATACACATGTTTTTATTTGATTTGTGCCCTCACTATTGCATACCCCCCCCACACCCCCTCACTCCACTACCCCCCAGAACCAGCCTGTTTACGGCCTTCCCAAAGACTTGCGGATTGTATCAAACACATGTAACTTCCGCTGTTTGCAATGGGCAAGATATGGACCGTAGCCAACCAGCCCATGCTTGTAAAACTCAAAACACAGTGTCCAACATTAGAGTGATTCCATGATTGGACAACATTTGCTAAGTAATCTTCAGTGTGCTAAGAATCATGCTGACAACCAATTTGAGATCATCAGTCAGGCTCACAGTGTGGCACATTTGCGTGTACTGGAAGCTGCATATATTAATACACAAGGCCCTGCGTACACACAACGCGCCTGTTTCAGCTAAACAATTATAAGTGATAGCCATTTGCTGGCTCACTCCCCAGGGCAAAGTCTTGACCAATCAGTAAAGCTGCCTGGTTTAAATTGCAAACAATGCTTGGCAGTTAACTGTCAGTCACCATCCACTGGTACGTTCTCCATGGCAACACCTCTACCACTCAGAGCCCACTTGCTAACCAATCAGCACTCTTTTCTCGATGTTGTTTCCCCTGACTTTGGTATTTCCTTGGAAATTGTGCTAATGGGTTCAAGATGAAAAGCTTTGACAAAAAAAATCCCTTTTTTCTCAGCAATATTATTCTGAAGTATAGGTATGTTCACCCATCGCCCCTGTGCTCGCTGACCTACAATAGGTTTAACAAAGCCTCGATTTTAAAATTCTCATTCTTATGCTCTAGTCCATCCAAAGTCTCAACCCTATCCCTGTAACCACCTGCAGCTCTACAACCCTCCAAGAACTCCATGTTCCTCTTAAACTGGCCTCTTGTACATCCTTGATTATCTTTGTCCCAACAGTGATAGCCATTTCTCCATCTGTCTAGATCCTAAGCTCTAAAACTCCCTTCCTAAATCTCTCTAACTCTGTCCTCCATTAAGGCCCTTTTTAAAACATATATCCCTTTGACCAAGCTTTTGGTCATCTTTCATTTATCTCCTTGTGTGATTTGCTGTCAGATTCTGTCTTATAACATTCCTGCAAAGTTCCTTAGGACTTTTACTAGCTTAAAAGTAGATAAATGCATGTTATTTTTGAATGCCCCTTTAAGCCTTACTGGAATCTCAAAACACTGCTGGATCATGCAATGAGCTGAAAATGGTAAAGGCAATTGCAATAATTATACAATATGAATGATTTTCGCACAGTATAATATTGATGTTATGCAATCTACATTTTGGGTTGCATTTTGCATGCTCAGGCCATTACAACAGCACTAGGATATTAACACCAAGAGACATACTGGCGATGTCATGATGCTGGCAGTAAGGTATGCACTCCAAAGTACATACTACAACGCGTATACCACAGATATTTGATATTGTAATGGAGCTAAAGAGAGAGAAAAAGGAAGAAAACAAAAAGAAACAGGGTGAAAAGAGAGTGCAAAGTGAATGTAAAGTAATTCAGCACCAAGAGAACAAAAAGTAGGGCTGCATTTTTTGAAATATTTCCATCATTCTATGTACAGAAAAATAGACAGAAAAACTGGACAAAGGCAGTAAACAAAGTGTTGCATAAAACACAAAGTCAGATTCTAATTTGGAGCACTGGAATAGGAAAAATTAGCAGGCTTTGTCACTTTGTCCATTTGGCATACTTCCTAATAAGCTGATCTAGATTGGTTGTAGAAGAATGAGATGAGCAGTCAAGGGCTGCCCTCAAAGACCAGTTAAGTGGGGGGGCAAGATCCATGACAACAATATGAAATAATCTGGCTATTTTATGATGTATCATGGGGACTTTTATAGTGCTCCTCACCATTTTAATCCTTCTCGTATTGTTCAATGTGCACCCAGCATGTCTTGCTTACCCTGGGAAGGTTAGACTGTGAATAGTTGTGCTGCAATATCTTCTGATACTTGCATTTGTGCACTGAGATGTCTGAGTAGGTGTGGAAGCCGAGGAAGGAGAATCATCAACGATAAGCAATTTGAACAATCATATCTGGGTTGAAATGGACAAGGTATTTGATCATAAAAAAATAGAAAATGGTGAAAATAGTCAGCAGTTCAGGCAGTATTTGTGGAGAGAGAAACAGTTAACATTTCTGGTCAATGACCTTGTAATAGAACTGGAAAAAGTCAGGAATGTGGTTATGCAAGAACAGAGGCAGGCAAAGGGGTTGGTGGGGAGAATGGATGGAGGAACAAGAGCAAAGTGTGTAATCAGGTGAAAGGTAGGGTTGATTAAATGTCAAAAGGGATGATAGTGCAAGGCAAAAGGAGATGGCAATGGGACAAGTAAAGAAACAAAAGATGAGTCTAGAAGAGATGGGAACAGCAGAATCATTATCAGCAGTTGTTGAGAGGAAAAATGGGGGCTGTGATTATGATATCAAGTTGTTGAACTGTGTTGAGACTGAAAAGCTGCAAAGTCCTAATCAAAAGATGAGGCACTGTTCCTCAAGTTTATCTTCACCTTCACTTTTACTAGAACAGCGTAGGAGGCCTGTTATTTTAATTCTCTGCCGCAATCTGACCTCAGTCTCTGACACTCACTTCAGAACATGTGCCTCATTTTACAATAACAGCAGTTTCTTTGTTGCTAAAACAGGGTTTCTGCCTGGAATTCTCTTGGAGTCTGGCACTTTTAATTTACTGTTTGCATTCCTTTGGTGAGACCGGGAAGCTCTGTACAATCCACATGGCAGCTATTGCACTTGGCAACAGCCAATATAATGAGATTTAAAGATAGCAGTTGGGTTTCTCCTATGGACTACAACACAAATATAACTCTCAGTATTTATTCATGTTATACTGAATTAAAGGATCATTCTTATATGTTATAGATCATGGACAAATAGTGGGAAGAAGATCTTTTATATTTTCTGTGTCACCTTTCAGATTTAGAATTTTCTCATTGGCTTTTGCTCTGACTAGAAATTTCGCAATGATGTGGTTATTTAAGAGACAATAACAGTACCCGTTCAGTGTTTGTAGCTTGCTAGCTGCATGCGAATGAGATCCAACAATTAGGCTAGTTCAAGCCACTCACTGATACAGGTGAGTAGCACAGTCAAGGTGCCTACAAACAACATACAAAAGTTATGCACACCGCCTCCAGCTTTAATTATGCATCAATAGCCGATGCTCTCCCCAAAATAATTGCCAGCACTAATTAGCACACTGAATCGCTGTGTTCAGATCAATCCTGATAAATTTTATTAGTTGTGATTAACATGTAGTTCACCTGATCTGGTTATAGTATAAATTTAGACGACCTAATCATTGACTTGTTAAATAGGTTTAGTTTAATCTAAAATGAATCATTCAACATATTTTCCATGTTGTTGCCAAATACTTTAATGATGCTACAACTAAGAACAGATGATACCATAATAGTGATAAAAATGAGTTTCTGACTGCAATCTACTTGGTGCTCATTTAAAACGAAAAATTACATAACTTCTTTACATCTGGTTAGATAATCAGATATACTGTGCATGTTACTTGGAACATTAAGATACTGAGAATAGTTAAACCTCAGCATTGAAGAAGTTGAATTAACAGCAGTTTGACCTTTACAGAACTCCTCCCTGTTTTTCATCTTTATTAGCTTACCATCATATTAGCTCAGCAATGGACTCGGTTTATTGGCAGGTTTCAGGAAAATTACCACATGCATGTTACCTTCTGAGTGCACACTATCCAGACTTGGAACAATAATTACCATTCCTTCACTGCTGCTGAGTCAAAATCCTGGAAATCTCTCTCTGACAGCACTGTGGGTGTACCTACGCCACATGGACTGCAACAGTTCAAGAAGGCAGTTTACTACCACCTCTCAAGGGCAATAAATGCTGGCCTTGCCAGAGATGCCCACAAACCATGAATGAATAAACATATAAAGTCACATTCTACCTGGACGTGCAGGAACTTGCCTGTGCACTGAAAATGGCTCAACTCTGCAATATGACACTTTAGCACAGACTGAAGCCCAAAGAAATATTCCTGACAAGGCATGCACCTCAATTTCATCAATGTGAAATTATATTTTGAAACAGGGTGATTTATCTAGACTCAAGTGTGATCTATGCTCGAGACTTCTGCCTCAAGCAACAGGCGAATTGCTGTTGGAATTTCAGTTTCCCATTTCCCCTAGTCATTTTGAAATATTTCACTGGTGCATTTTAGCTCATGTGCCCTAAAAGTATCAGTAGGTATGAGCATTTTATCATGTTCCTCGCTCTTCCCCACACTCGTCACCCACCCAAGAACATCAGTAAGCATGAGCACGACCACATTTCTCCTTCTGCCCCACATCCACATACCGTCAGTCATAACAATGCAGTATAACTTGTTGTAAGTTCCCCTCCAAGCCACACACCATCCCAACTTGGAACTGTTGCTGGGTCAAAATCCTGGAACTCCCTCCCTAACAGCACTGCGGATGTACTACGCCACAGGGACTGCAGCAGTTTAAGAAAGTGGCTCACCACCACCTTCTCAAGGGCAATTAGGGATGGGCAATAAATGCTGGCCTAGCCAACAACACCCACGCCCTGTGAACGGCTAAAAAAAATATATAATTTGTACACTGTTAATTTTAAATTCTGGACAATTTTCCCAAGAGAACACGTATTTTTAACTTACTTTGAACTTTAAAAAGAATGAACCCTTTCCTTCCTTTGCTGAGGACCCCCCTCCCCTTAAAATGGACATCATGCTGGCTAAGAGCACAGACAAGCTACCCGATTGCAAGCATCTACCAATAGTGCTTTGCAGCTAGTTCTAGGAGATTCATGTGAATAGCCTGGAAAAACTAATTTATTAATCAAGATATATGAATCAAGCAGTAGAAGATGTTCTTATACGAGACCTTGCTTTAAAAGCCTCAATTTGCGAGTTTGGGATAAACTCTCAGAAAAAGAAAATGGGGTGCACTTTTTAAAGAGTGGGCAGGTTCTCTTCCTTCCCTGGTGAAGGCAACAGCAAGCCTCTACTTGGGAATCTTCTAAGCTTCCACATAATGATATACATCATCATCCAAAATAGTGCAGTTTTAACAAAGATTCCAAAATATCATAATTGGGACTTCCCCTTTATCAGTTAGCAAAAATGAAAAACAAAGACCAAATTTTTCTCCACTCACATTGTGGCTTTTTGATAACATTTTAGTAAACAATGAAGACTTAAAAAAAGGGAAATGGTACTCACTGTAAATGTGCCACAACCTCATCAATATTTCTAACATTAATCTTGTCTTTTATGGCTTCTATATTATCCTTGCAGTTGGAAAGAGCTGAAAGACTGGAAGAGGAAGGAGTCAAAGTTAAGGAGAATATTTTTCTGAAAATCTACATACATTTTCTCCCTTAACTTCTTACAAAATCCTGGACTTACACAATTAGAATTATCTTAACTGTTCTCTGAATCCAGTCTCCTTAAAACATTATTTCACATATGTTGGCTTTGTGATGTCACTCCTATATAATGCTCAAAGAATTGGGATTGATCTGAACCTTTTGGCCCCTTTGGACCTAATTACACTAAGCCACATAATGGCAACTGATCTACCATTAAGTCTGCTGCTCAATTTTCCTTTGATTGCAGCTAAGTCCAGAAATTCTGTAATGCAGTTTTTAACCACAGTCTCTGAAAATGAGGAAACGTTAAATGACCCAGTGACCCTCAGGTACATCACTCCAATCTCAGGGCGAGAAATTTTGCAGCAGCATAAGGCTTGTAGAATATTACAAACACATGGTTACATGCCAATCAATAGTACAGTAATAGTTTTCAGAGAAATAAAACTGAATTCCATTGAAGATTTCAGCTGAAGTCCTACTTTTCTACCTGAATATAAAATAAAAGGAAAATCAAAGCAGATGAAACTGCTTCTGCAACTTTGCATACACATCACTCCTCATAACCTCTGCCTAGGAAGTAAGGCTCACAGCTACTTCAATCAACTTAATTATAATTAGATTATCATAAATTGTTGTAAAAACCCATCTGGTTCACTAATGTCCTTTAGGGAAGGAAATCTGCTGTCCTTACCTAGTCTGATCTACATGTGATTCCAGACCCACAGCAATGTGGTTGACTCTTAAATACCCTCTAAACAAGGGCAATTAGGGATGGGCAATAAATGCTGGCCTAGCCAATGATGCCCACATCTTAAGAACAAAAAAAAAAGTTCACAAAATAGATTTAGATGCAGAATGTCCTTCAGCTCATTTGATATCATCCTTCAAGATTACCAGCTCTACTATCTTCCTATTACAGGGATCCAGTATCCTAGCATCAATTGCCCCTCCTAGTGACCCGTTTCAGCTTCTGATCATCCCATGTATAAAGAAATAATTGCTGCTTTTCGTTCTAATTTGCCTTTCACAATCTGGAACCTGTGTCCACCTGTCCTGCTGTTCTCGCATATCACAGAATCATAAATTTAAGCATCAAAGGAGGCTATTTGGCTAATCCTGTCTGAGCAGTGCTAGTGCCAAATCAGAGGTACATACTTTAATCCTATTTCGCCACATTTTAAAGCACTGTTTAGATTTAATTTCTTGGTTTTGTCAAATGTCTCCCAAGCCTCCATCTGAGATGTCTCTTTTTTTACTGAAACAGTTATCAAAAGATTCCAGGTAGCTTATTAACTCCAGGATTCAGCCTCACTGTTCTCCTGTGCATGCTTCTTGAGTCAGCTGTGATCCAGGAAGCACAACAATAATGCAGTGCAATACTCCAAGAGCAACCTAACCAAAGGATGTATAATTTAACCAGTGGATGTACAGCTTTACCAGGGTTTCTCAGGATTTAAATGCAACTGATTTGGCAATATTTGGCAGGAAACTGACCCATTCCTGTTGCACTCACGCTCCACCCAGCCAAGTGGGGGAGCTAAAAATCACTCTTCTGCTTTTAAAGTTAATCTGCAGCACTAGAATGTATTACCAGTGGTTGAAGAATTGACTACTTACAATTTTTTCACACTAGAACTTAACATGACAGGACACATTGCTGCTACTTTAAAATACAAGCACAAAATATTTTACTTCATTATCACATGACAGTGAATGACCTGAGAAAAATACTAAACATAAAATATCAGCTAAATTAATTTATTTTGGTAAGAGGCTGGACATTACAGCACAATGCTATTAATCACTGCATTAAGCAGTCAGAAGATCAGGTCCATCTGCTTTGAGCTTCCGTAGTAGTAGCAATGAGAGTTACATTAGCAAGTATGAGGAAGAGGGGACATATTGCCTTAGGGTTTGAGCAGTAGAACACGGCTGACTGCAGAATGAGTACAGGGTCACTGATTTAATCACGTACCAGCCTCCTGTGTTCCTCTTGGCTTAAGGCAGGCTATTTTTCAGACCAGATACTGACTGAACAGCCTTAAATGAAAGTGCTAGGTGGACAAAAATAGAGCTGCTGATGTGTCTTGGGTGATGAGAAACAGGAAAAAAGTAGAAAGAAAGAGGCAATGGAAGAGAAAAGGAAAGAAGGTGATGGCAACTTCGGACAGAAAAAGAAATGAGGTAAGAATAAACTGAAAAATTTGAAAAAGATTAAAAGAAATTGAAACAAAAAACCTAAGAATGGAAGGAGAAAGAAAAAGAGGCAAGAAAATAAATGCCAAAAGAAAAGTGAGACAGATTTACAGAACATAGGAAGGTTGAAACAATTGAAATAAAGGCAAAAGATGCTGTTATCAGAGAACCCAACAAAGGCCAGGCAGGGTTATAATGCAAGTATACCTCTTCTGTAACAAAAATAAAAATAGCTGGAAAAACTCAGCCGGTCTGACAGCATCTGCGGAGAGGAATACAGTTAACGTTTTGAGTCCGTATGACTCTTCATCAGAACTGAGAAAAAATAGAAATGAGGTGAAATATAAGCTGGTTGAGGAGGTTGGGACAGGTAGAGCTGGATAGAGGGCCAGTGACAGGTGGAGGCAAAGAAGAGATTGCCAACAATGTCATAGACAAAAGGACAAAGGGGTGTTTTCTGTTCTATGTGAAAATCACCCTTCAAGAACAATACTAAAATAGTAAATAGTTTTGAAATACATAAATTAACAACCCAAGAGAATGAAACACAGAAATTTGAAAATCAAGTTAGACTCAAGGGCCAGAATTTTACATTTGGCATGCGGGCGCGCGCCTGACATGCCGGAACATAAAATGGCGTGCGATGATAATGGGCATGCGTCCCAACATCACCGCCCATCGTCGTGATATTTCATTCGGCAGGCACATGCCGGAGTTGGCTGAGTGTCAGCTGATAATTGAAAGGCTAAGCGGACTTTACATCTTTTAGGAAACCTCACCCACAAGCAGGATGTGTTTTCCTAAAGCGATTACAAATTAAAATAAAAATTTTCTTCTGAAGTTAAAAACATGTCCCATCTCATGTGACACAGTCACATGGGGAAGAATTTTCCCGTTGGCAAGCGGGGGCGGGGCCCACTCGCTGATGGGTAAAATGATGTGGAATGACATTGGGCGAAACTCCTGACCTCGTCCCGCGTCATTTGCATTTTCAGGTCAGCGGGGGTGCAGCCAAGTCAGCTGTGCGCCCGCCGACCTGTCAACGGCCTATTGAGGCCATTTAAAATCAATTGAACCAATTAGTGGATGTGCCTGTCCACCTTAAAGCTGGCGGGCAGGTCGGGAGTGCTGGTGGCCACCTGAAAAAGCATGAAACCTCATCCATGGGCGGTCGAGGTTTCATGACTGAATTAAAAAATTAAGATTCACTTTCATTTAAAGTTATGTCCATATCCCAACTCATGTGACATTGTTACATGAGGGGACATGGATGGTAAATGAAATTTGACTGAATAACGTTTTCATTTTGGGAACTGATCTCCCTGAGGCAGCACTTAGTCTCATGGAGGTCGGAGTGCTCCTTCGCATGCATGAGCAAAGAAGCGCACTTCTGCTTTTGGCATTCCCCCTGCCTGCACAGGAAGCACATAGCGCTTCCGTGCAGATGTCACGCTGAACGGGCCTTAACTGGCCAGCCCATGTCTGCTCCCGCACTTAATTGGCAGCGCGCCCCCAATCGGGGGCACCGACCGGAGGGCCGCCCACTCACGCCCACTCCCGCACCCACACTTCCTCCCCGACAGGGGGAAAATGTTGCCCATGAGATGGGACATGTTTCATTGAATTTTTAGTGTATTTATTAAATTTTTCAAAAAGCGCTTCAATCTCCCTGAGGCAGCCCTGAGTCTCAGGGAGATTGAAGTGCTCTTTCACACACATGCGTGAACTGCACACCAGGCTGGCTCTCCCTCCTCCCCCCGCCTACACAGGTAATGCTCAGCGCTACCGCTCGCGATCCACGCAGGCAAGCCTTAATTGGCTCGCCAGCATGAAATTGTAGTGCGGAACTGATCGCGCACGGCGGTCAGCTCCCTGACCACCCCCACCTGCTCCGGCTGAGCCAGCCTGACGACTGGAAAATCCTGACCAGGATGATATTGCAATCAAACCCAACTGCCGCTGACTTTGGTCAGTTATCTCTTGATTGGGTAGTTAACAAGTGAGATACAAAGTTTAAATCATTAAGCAATAGTGGAAACATTTTGGAGTTGGTTAATGCTTATGATTGCTTAAATATTGGTTAACATGCACTTTTTCTCAACTCCATTCAGCTGTGTGGCAATTTTTAAATACTAAACATTGAAATTTTTTTTCTCAATGGGTGTTGGTGCATAAGTATCATCAGGTTGACACTCAAAACACCTAATGTCACAGGCATTTATTTTAAGGAGCAATAAAGCAAAGAGAGAAAGAAGGATCCATTACTAAACAGTGCAGATGGGACCCAGCTATCTATAGCTACAACCAGAGAGATTAAGAAAGGATTACTGCCTGAATGAGTAACCATCAAAACACTGAATTCTAGACACACTTGAGTGGGCTAGCATTAGAAGATTAATGAAAGTTCTCATGAAAAGAATTTTTAAAAAATTAAAAGAAATTGAAACAACATGGTGAACACTAAGCTATTCATTTGTATAGGAATTCTTTGGTAGCCTTCGTTGAAAATTGCTAGGCATTAGTACAAATACTTAATTTACAGCCAACAGGTACCATGAAAAATTAAACAGACTTTGAAAAAATGTTATGACACAACAATGTATATAGCAAAAAGGAAGCTAATTGGAACCAATGAAACAGTAAACACCGATGTGTGCTCTGGGTGAGATCAGTAAACACTCACGTGTGCTGTCGAATAGATTTGCTGTTGACAGGATTCCACTGACTTCTCCAGTAAAATGGAGATCATTTTGACAAGCAGCAAGGAAAGGAAGGTTATGTTTGTGATCTGCTTCTCCATACTGTCTTCAATTTCAGCAGTCATTCTGGGGAGGTGCTGAATAGCAGGCAGTTGCTTCTCCACAGGAGAAAGTCATCTTCAAATTATTATATATCTTCCAACAGTTGGCTACAGAACTATACTGTTGTAAACCTATAGTTGATTACACACATTTCTGTCCCACTAGGGGATCGAGATAAATACCAAGGAGTACAGGAGAATATACTGCTGAGGAAAACACAAGTCACAAAAATAAATGTCCCAATTTTAGTTCTGGTCCAGTTTAAGGGGGAAGTTTTGGTGTGCAATCAAACTCCGTCTGCTGTAGTCCCCCAATAAAAAAGCATACGCATGTATGGGCATCAGGTTAAAAGACTATTTTCGACTGCGATCACTTTTATTGAGGCAAATTGCTTGCTGATAATCTCTGAATTGCACATGAAGAATGACCAGTTACAGGACTTCCAATGCCCATCAATCAACATTTGCATGAGGAGAAAAATTATGTTTAGATAAGGGTCGGCAAGTAAAAACTACTGAAGTTCAATATATAGCTTTACTTCTTTATTCGTTCTTGGAATGTGAGCATGACTGGCAAGGCCAGCATTCGTTGCCCATTCCTAATTGTCTTTGAATCTAGTGGCTTGCTAGGCCATTTCATAGTGCAGTCAAGAGTCAGCCATATTGCGGAGAATCTGGGGCCAGACCAAGTAAGGATGGCAAATTTCCTCCCCTAAAGGACACTATAGTGAACCAGATGAATTTTTTTACAACAATCGATGATAATTTCATGGGTCACCATTATTAAGACTAGCTTTCAATTCCAGATTTATTAATTGAATTTAAATTCCACCAGCTGCCATGGTTGGATTTGAACCCTTGTCCCGTGATATTAACACGACGCCACCGCCTCCCCCCAATTTGACTGTTTATGGTGTTAAAATAGCAACGACCTTTAAGACATTTTGTTAGATTTCAAAATGAGGTAGTGTTCAGCTGTGTGTGAATAACATACGGATAATTTTGGTCTATGTCCCAAATCGCTAGTAAGAAATGCCAAGGAGAAAAACCTACTATATCAATTATACAAGAGCAAAAGCTATTAATTTAATTCTATTCTTTTTAAAGCATCACTGATCTTTCTCACCCGCGCCCAAAGGTCATTATACAGGAATGATGACTTAAGCACTGCCAGCTGCACCCACTCCTACCACATGGGATTCAGTTTCAATTACAGTCAGTCAGGTAGCACAGTGAGTGCAAATGCCACTCACTGTTGAAGAGACTTGGGCTATTTTAACTTCAGGGTCTCATTCAAATCCCACCAGTTGATTCACCTCACCCCACAACAGAGTAGTGGAAAAATCACAATGCCCCACTAACTCAAAGTTGCTGAAAGGATCAGATTGCAGGGACATGCATAGCTGTATCATCTTCAGGGAGTGAGATGATCAAGAGCTAGGGAGGCTTAAACTTTGTGGGGATCAATGGAATAGTCTTTCTCTTTCTAGACCCAAAAAAACATAGATCTTTGGCAGGCTATAACTGATTCTCACCAGGTAGGAAAGCTGCAGCAGATTCTCCACTCAGGCTAGAGTTAAAATTGCAGTTGGTTCCCAATGACATATTTAGAACCAAGTATGCATGTGTTAAAGCAGATGTCTTTGCCACTTGCCTTGGAAAGTAAGTTGAAATTGCGGAAGGCAGAATCCCACCCACCTACCCTGTTTCCACCAAACTGGTATGCTTTCAACATTACATTCAACAGGCTTAACCCACATTAACATTTCTCTCTATCTTCAGCTGAGTGTATTCACTGTAGAAGGGCCAGGCATTGTTGTCTCCCAAGTGAGCTTCCCACTAAATGTGGGAGATTTTGGAAGACCTGGTGCACACTATTGTGTGTATTCCGTTACTCTTTCACTAAATGTAAGATTTCTGTACAGTTTTATGTAACTAGTGCTAGAACATAAAAAAAACAAAATTACATTTTTAAATAAGAATGCAAAGATAAAGAACTGTATGATTTTCTACTGGACTAAATCAGATGGTTGGTAATTAACCCTTCTCCCTTCTATACATGAAGATTTTTTTTAAACAAAGGAAAATACGTTTACAGCACTGATAAGGAGGAATCTCTTTAGTAAATTGTGTAATGCTGAAAACTTGGCACATTGGTAACATTCATGTTACTTAGTGGCTGCAGCTTTAGGTCCCAGTTTCAGTTTTGAGCATATATTCTAGGGTAATACTCCAGTTTAATATTGATGGGAATAATACACATTTGGAAGTGCCCACTTTAGATAAGATGTTCGGGCCGAATATTCTGAGGAGTGGCAATTGGATTGCCGCTCCGCTCCTATTTTCCTACCCAACGCCAGAGCTCTGCATTTCTGGCCCAGGCTTCCAAACAGGTAGGGTTCCAGGGTGGGTAGGATGATAGGTGATAGGGTGGGTAGAGTGGTTAGGGTGCCAGCTGGGTAAGGTGCCATGTAGTTAGGGTGCCAGTGTTGATGGGGACAGCGTGGCAGGGGGGTAGGCAGGTAGGGTGATAAGGGACAAGGTGGGGTGGTGTGGTTGGGTCAGGTTGGGTGGGGGAAGCAGTTGGAGGACATGGGGAGAGTCAGAGGTTCAGAGGAGATGGAGGGTCATGGGGAGTTGGAGGGGGAGTCAAAGGGGGAATCAGGGGGTCAAGGGGGGTCAGGGGAGTGCCTTGAGGGAAGATTATTGACAGTGATTGGGTCAGTTGTATTATTACCTAGGGGTTAGATATGGTTTTTTTCAGTCTGACATTTCCTGGATAACTATCCGTTAAAATGAGTCCAAAGTCTCCAAATTTAACTCAGAGTTGGAGACATTTTTGGAGGGTCCCGGGGGACTGGACAATCTGGGGCATTAAATCAAGTTTCATATCCCTGTTCTGCCTGTTCAGCTGGACAGTAAAGATGTGGTGACACTATTCAAGGAAAAGCAGGTAGTTCCCCCAGAGTCCTTATCAATATTTCTCTTCCAAGACAAAGAATCAACTGGAAATTCAACTCATTGATGCTTGCATACAAAATGGCATCAGTGCACTTCAGAATAATGAATAGAAACATTGCCCAATTGGTTTCGAAGGGATCTAATTAAGTTCTTTAAAATACAGTTTTTCTTGCGCATTTGCTAAGGTTTGTAGAAATGTATTCGATAATCTCAGACTGTGCTTCCCCTGCACCCAACCTAACCTCCCCTTCCCCACAGCCCTCTGGTTTTTATTTGATCTTATATAAATTAGATAATGTGATTAAGTCTAAATGCACTTCCAAATGACTAGAAACCCACCCAAAACTGACCCGAGGTGGTGTGATTATAGCACCCATTTTTTCTTGATCAGCTCAGAGCATAATTATCTATAACCACATGTGCAGCTTGGATCTTGGATAGTTAGGATGTGAAAACTGTGATTCAGGAGAAAGTTACAGGGGTGCAGAGAATTAAAAGCAAGCACCAGAGAGGAGCAAACATTCCAGTGCTTGAATTTGAAAACCAATTACAGAATAAGTAGGCAAGTGATACAGCAGCCTAGCACCTTGCCCTCTGCTTGATGACTGATGAAGTGGAGCAAGCACCGCATGGCCTGGTTACAAAGAGGATGAGCCTGTTTGTGACTCCAGAGAACCATTCCACTAAAGTATGCTAGAAGAAGTTAAAGCCCAAAGATGAACTTTGGTTTCACTGGTTGTGCTAGTCCTGTGGTGTCTGCCATATTTCGAGGTTTTTTTTAACCCTTTATCCATAGAGAGGATTTGAAATAAAGTGTTATTTTAAATATTTTAAGCAAAGTACATTCTCACAAAATTAAAAAGATATCTATTTGAAAGGTGGTTACAGTGAATGGAAGTTGTTTTCTCCAAAGACTCAACAATAAGCAAAATATTAAGTAATCAAAAAACTTCTCACATCCCTTTTTTTTAATAAATCCTTTGATCCACAAACAAAGAAATAGGAGGAGGAGAGGGAGAGAGACACACACAAAGATATAGAAGAGGGCGAGATGGGCGGAGTTTGAAACTAGATGTTTCACTGAGACTAACAGAATAGAAATGTTGCCACAACAGTTAGAAGCATTCTTGTTTAGGTCAAATTAGTTGACCCATTGATATTTTGTAACATTATGCAAAGATAAATTGTACTGTGAGCCCAATCATAATTGCCAATCTGTATGTTCAGCTTATTGTGAAATAAAGCAACTTGTTTATTCATTTCAGACCTTGTTATACCAACTTTGCTCAGTCTGCCTTCAAAGCGATTTAAGGAGGACATGAATATCCAGTACAAATTACCAAGATGCGAGGAAGCTGTAGGCAGTGTAGGTCAACTCCCATAAGAAGCAAGATGCTTACAACACCAAGAAGAGTGACGTCACTGAACAACAGAAAGTAGTCCTGCATTTGTAGCAGTGTCCTTGTAGGTGGCATATTTCTCCATCTGGCTGTCTGCTGACCTGGAGCCAGGGAAGCTAATTCTGCCCAGAGCTTGCAGATCTGGCGATATTTTGCAAGTGTGGCCGATCAGGTTCTGCTGGCTGTTGAACATGCTCAAATACCTTCTTTCAACCACTACCACTTAAAGTATGTAATACTGCAACTGAGTGTTTCAAAAAATCTTACAACATGAAGATTGTGATCTTCATCTATCATATTCACGTCATCAGGTCTGCTGTCACAACTTCCCTTATACTAAAACACCGATAAAGCAAGGAATGTGCACCTTTGTTTGTAGGTGTGGACAAGAATACCTCCCAGTCATCAGTGACACCTAGCTGGGGACACTTGGAACAGGGTAAAATGAATAGAAAATAAACACTACCGTAAATGATTACCAACTTCAGTTAATAAATTGGTTAAAAGCAAAATACTATGGATGCTGGAAATCTGAAATAAAAACAGTAAATGCTGGAAAAACTCAGCAGATCTGGCAGTATTTGTGGAGAGAAAAACAGAGTTTAACATTTGAGTCCGTATGACACTGAAGTAGAGTCATACGGACTCGAAATGTTAACTCTGTTTTTCTCTCCACAGATGCTGCCAAATCTGCTGAGTTTTTCCAACATTTTCTGTTTTTATTAAATTGGACCTTTGGATTTTCACAGATCTCAATCATAAATCATAGACAAAAAGTCATACTGTTGACATAAACCGAGAGTTTGGTAGCTTAGTGGTTTTTGGCACTAGACTAGCAAAACAAAGGTTTAGATTCAATTTCCACCCCATTAAGTTGTGAAATTAAGCATTTTGTGGACTAAGACTAGAAAAATTATGTAAAAACTCACCAATGTTTTACAGCTCCACACCACATGTTGGATCTAAGTGCCCTCGAGGGCTCTAGCATTGCCAGGTCAGAAGAACAAATAAAATGCAACCTTGTTTAATAGGCATATTAAGTATAACATATAATTTATTACACCAACCTGTAATATAATACAATTGTACCAACCTTTCACTCTCACTGTTGTTACTTGTTTGAGAGCATCCTAGTCCCATCCATTTGTCTATCAAACTCTCTGTGCTTGCAGGTCTAAGGATGCTTACAGCTTTACTTTGTTCCATGGCAAAACGGACAATGTCAGGATTGTAAGATGAAAGGACATCATTCTCATCCCTGAAGTAAAGAAAATGCATCCATCAAGACTCAGGCTAGCTGCTTTCAGTGTCTAAGATTCATGAATGGCTGTGGTAACAATTAAGGAACATGGTTTATTCTAATCTCTGTTTTTCCATACTTATTCTCCATCTGTGGGCAATTCAAGCTTTTGGGAGTCTCAAACCCTTTAAACACTACAACAGATGTTGATTTGGAAATAATTTCATAGTGTTACAGTACCTTATCCCACAGCATGGCTAGAACACAAGAATACGGGTTATCTGATTAAATAGGTAAAGTTAATTAATTAGTTAGAACCCAATATATTAACAGCTGCACTTTATTACCTTTTTAATGTTAAGTTTTATGTTCATAGTGCAAAATGTTAATACTATGGAATGGAGGATCTTTGTATCTAATAACATCAACGACTCTGGCCAGACTCTTGGGTTTAAGGCAGAATAAGGCTCCCTTTGGTCAACAACCCCATCTGAAAGATTCCTCTACTCAGCCCTTATCTTCAAAAGAGCACCACACTTGCAGTATGATTTTTCTGTTTCCTACTTAATACATAGTAAAATCAATTTACAATCTCACGTGGAGAAAAGATTCCAGTTTTAAAAATACAGAATAATTCCCTTAAGATCCTTTGATACGATTCAATTCAGAGGAACTATGGAATAAATTATCTTTCTAGGGTTAGGTTTGTACCCAACATGATAGTAGTTTAAAAACTGGACTGCGATGACAGTCTTTTCTTCTTTCCCCTTAAAGTACTTAATTTACCCTAACGTTCCAGAAATCACTCATCACGTTCTACCATAAACTTTCTTCCTTCTAAAATTTTGTTTCACCAACAACTTACATCTATATAGTGCCTTTAATGTAGCAAAACATCCCAAGTTGCTCATCAATTCTATAAAATTAACCAGATAGAGCTACCTTGATAATTGCCCTGACTTCCTGTTCAAACTGGTGCCATGACATTTCCTTGGTCCCAGTGTTATGGTGCCCCAGATTTAGCACCAGACACAAGCAGCAGTAGATAAGAACCTAAATCCGTATAACTCCATGAGCAATACCACAGGAGATTTATCAACTTATAATAAAATGAAGCTGGAAAATGAGGATAATTCTTGTGTGCCAGTACAGAACGTTAGGAACCAGGGAGATTGAGGGGAAGTATTGAACAGCATTGATGCTAAGGGAATGGTAAAGTAGTGCTCACCACCAAGACTAAGGATGTGATTGCACTGGAGGGGGTGCAGAGGAGATTCACCAGGATGTTGCCTCAGATGAAACATTTAAGTTATGAAGAGAGGTTGGATAGACTTGGGTTGTTTTTGTTGGAGCAGAGAAGACTGAGGGGCAACGTGATCGAGGTGTACAAAATTATGAGGGGCATGGGCAGGGTGGATAGGGAGCAGCTGTTCCCCTTAGTTGAAGGGTCAGTCACAAGGGGACACAAGTTCAAGGTGAGGGACAGGAGGTTTACGGTGGATGTGAGGAAAAACTTTTTTACCCAGAGGGTGGTGACAGTCTGGGAGGGTGGCAGAGGCGGGTTGCCTCACATCCTTTAAAAAGTACCTGGATGAGCACTTGGCACGTCATAACATTCAAGGCTATAGGCCAAGTGCTGGTAAATGGGATTAGGTAGGTAGGTCAGTTGTTTCTCATGTGTCGGTGCAGATTCGATGAGCCAAAGGGCCTCTTTTGCAGTGTGATTGTGATTCTGTGAAGACCAACCCACATGACAGAAGCCATGCCAGGCCAGGCTGTCTAGACAATTGCAGAATTGGTGCAGCCCCCAGCTGGGAGGTGACCAGTGCCTCAATTTCAAGAGACACCTATACCAGCCTTGTGCCCCATACTCCTGCCACTGAGGTAGCACATGAACAAAGCACAAACCTCAAGTTAAGACTAAGTTTAAGAAAATTAACTACAGGAACTCTTCAACTATCAGATGACTGAAATACAGTAATGGAGAGCCAATTAGAGCATTCCTCTACTAGCACTTTGAGGAAGGAGAGCATGGATAGAAGTAATTAGTAAGGGATGTTATAAGCATGTGAAAGTAGAAGAATACAGAGTGTAAAATCATTTAGAGAAGAAATAGACAGTTTAATTTTGGAGATTGAAGGTATGGCAGAAATGTTAAAGAGGTATTTTGCATTGCTTTTTACATATGGGAGTGAGAACACAAATGTACAAGGGCAGAATTTAAAACAATTGATAGATTGAACTATAGAAAATAAATTGATTCTCAAAACAGAGAACTGAGATAGTGTAGATAAGTCACTGGACCCTCATGACATGCATCTGTTGAATTTTGTTGAATTAAGGCAAGAGGAGAAAACAGAGGCTTTGGCTACCAGTTTTCACATATGTTGAACCACAAGTTTGGAGAATAGCTGAAATTCTTGTTTCAAACAGGAGAGGGGATGAACTGAATAACCATTAACCAGATGACCCAACATTAGTTGTGATAAACCAACATTAGCAAGCATTCCTGAAGTATGGCACCCAGAACTGTCCATAGTGCTCAAGCTGAGGCCTAACCAGTGATTTATATAGTTTTTATATGATCTGGCTACTGTTATATTATATGCCTCTATTTATAAATCATGGGAACCTATTTGCTTTTATGACCACTTTACCAACTTGTCCTCAAGCTTTTAATGATGCGTGTATTTGAGCACCAATATTTCTCTGCTCATTATTACTTATCAAAATTATGCCATTTACAGTATACTGTCTTTCCATATTGGTCCACTCAAAGCACATTTCTCAAATGAACTGCATCTGCCGTGCTTCTGGCCACTTCATCATGTTATCTGTCTTCTGGAAATCTACAAATATCCTCAACACCATCTACTATGTTGCCAAGTTTCTCATTATCTGCAAGCTTACAGTGTTGCTCCTAGCTCATTGGTAAAAGTTGAAAATAATAATATGTTGCTATTGCAATTTTGTTACAATGAAGTGCATGTTCTATTTGGAGCTGAGAGCAGCTGTTACTAATTGAGGAAAGGTAGGAAGGGCATTACTCTTAAGTATATATAAGAACTAGTTTCCACCTGTGGAAGGATAGGAAAACAGTCTGTGCCTGTGTTCTCTGGATAATGTGAATAAACTTTTGTTATGGAAAGATTGGCTTCAGATTCCTCCTCTACCCAGAGAATGATTGACCCAGAACTTACACCTGGGGAACTACACTTAACTACCTCCCAGTCTGAAAAACATCCATTCACTACAGCCCTCTGCTTTCCGTCACAGCCAATTCTACATCCAATATGCCATTTTCCCCTTCATTCCATGGGCTTCTAGGATATTTCTAGTTGGAAAAAGGCAATCTTTTCTATCCCTTTCAACTTCAAAGGGATTTAGATTGGGGAAGATGGTGGCTTGGCGGCATTGTATTGTCACTGGAGTAGTAATCCAGAGATCCAGAGTAATGCTCTGGAGACCCAGGTTTGAATCCCACCATGGCAAATGATGGAATTTGAATTCAATAAAAACCTGGAATAAAAAGTCTAAGGATGACCATGAAACCATTGTCAATTGTCATTCACTAATGCCCTTGAAGGAAGGAAATCTGCCATCCTTATCTGGTCTGGCATACATGTTGACTCTTAAATAGCCACTCAATTGTATCAAACCACAACAAAGTCAATAAGGAACGAAAGAGGATTGACCACCTGGCATCAACTTCGGTACCAGAAAGACAACTGAAATCTGCAAAATCCTCGTAACATCTGGGAGGTCGTGCTCATTACTGTCTAGGCACTTCTGACTAAAGATTGTTGCAAATACCTTACTTTTTTCACTGATGTGCTGGGTGGGTTCCCCCATCATTGTGAATGATGATAGCCTCCTTCCCCAGTGAATTGTTTAATTGTCCACTACTGGATGTGGCAGGACTACAGAACTTACATCCGATTGCTGGTTGTGGAATCGCTTAGCTCTGTCTATTGCACGCTGCTTACACATAAAACTAGTAGGTTCACCTCATTTTTAGATATGCCTGGTGCTGCTCCTGGCATGCCCTCCTGCACTCTTCAGTGAACCAGGGTTGATCCTCTGGCTTGGTGGTAATGGCAGAGTGTGGGATATGCCAGGCCATGAGGTTACAGACTGTGATCAGTACAATTCTGCTTCTGCTGATGGCCCATAGCACCTCACAGTTGCCCAGTTTTAAGCTGCTAAACCTTTTCGATTTAGCATCCTAATCAGCACAGTGGTAGTGCCACACAATACAATGGAGGGTTTCCTCAATATGAAGATGGAACTTCGTCTCCGCAAGGACTGTGCAGCAGTCACTCCTACTAATACAGTCAAGGACAGATGCATCTGTGGCAGACAGGTTGGAGAGGATGAGATCAAGATCAAGTATGTTTTTCCCTCTTGTTGGTTCCCTCACCACCTACCACAAACCCAATCTAGCAGCTATGTCCTTTAGGATTCAGACAGTTCGGTCAGTACTGGTATTACCAAGCCACTCTTAGTAATGGACATTGAAGTTTCCCACCTAGAGTACATTCTGTGCCCTTGCCACGCTCTGTGCTTTTTCCAAATAGTGTTCAACATGCAGTAGTACTGATTCATCAGCTGAGGGGAATTTTCCTTGCCCATGTTTGACCTGATGCCATGAGACTTCCTGGGGTCCAGAGTCAATGTTGAGGACTCCCAGGGCAACTCTCTCCCAACTATATACCACCACCATGCTGCCATCTCTGCTGGGTCTGCCCTGTCAGTTAGTCAGGACATACCCAGGGATGGTGATGGTGGTGTCTGGGACATTAACTGTAAGGTACAATTCCATGAGTATGACCATATCAGGCTGTGGTGGTGAAGGAAGTGAATGTTTGTGGATGAGGTGCCAATCTTAAGGACCCAAGCTGATTCACATTCTGACTCCCCAAAGCCTGTCCACCATCTACAAGGCACAAGTCAGGGGTGTGATGAAATACTCTCCATTTGCCTGGATGAGTGCAGCTCCAACAACACCCAAGCTTGACACCATCCAGGACAAAGCAGCCGGCTTGATGGGCACCTCATCCACAAGCATCCACTCCTTCCACCACTGGCACACAGTGGCAGCAGTGTATACCATCTACAAGATGCACTGCAGCAACTCACCAAGGCTTCTTAGACAGCATCTTCCAAATCCACAACCTCTACCATCTAGAAGGACAAGGACAGCAGACACATAAGAACACAATCACCTGACGTTCCCCTCCATGCTGCTCACCATCCTGACTTGGAAATAGATTGCCGTTCCTTCACTTTTGCTGGGTCAAAATCGTGGAGCTCCCTCCCTAACAGCCCTGTGGGAGTACCTACAGCACATGGACTGCAGTAGTCCAAGAAGGCAGCTCATCATCACCTTCTCAAGGGCAATTAGGGATGGGCAAAAAATGCTGGTCTAGCCAGCAATGTCCACATCCCATGAATGAATTAAAAAAAAGAGATTTTAATTTTAAATCCCTGCTTACTTGAGATGAAGTTTCCCAAGCATAGGACTTGGGTAGCTTGTCTGACCTGTCAGCAATTGGAAAAGTTCTGATTCAGATTACTTTGGCCCACAGAGAAGCTAGGCTAGTTCGAAACTTGGAAAATTTTCACAACATAAACAACAAATTTCTGTGCAGAGAATAGTGAAATTTATGACTCCCTGTTTTACAGTGTCTGCATTGAGTATTTTAACATCTATTTCTTGGGGTTAAATATAAGCCAGGAATTTTCAGTCGGCATGCGGGGGCAGGCCTGACACACTGGCGCATAAAATGACACACGATGATGTTGAGCGTGTGTCCCGCTGTTATCGCGCTGTGTTGCAATGTTCCGTTCAGCAGACGCATGCCGGAATCGGTGGCACACCCGCCAATAATTGAAAGGCCTATTAAGGCCATTAACTAGGTAATTAATTTCAAGTTTACACTGCCTGTCCAACTTTACGGCTGGCGGGCAGGCTGAAAGGCCAAGCTGCCTTTACATTTTTTAGGAAACCTCATCCACGAGCGGGATGAGGTTTCCTAAAGCTTTTATGAATTAAATTTTTTAAATTTCTGAAATATAAAAACATGTCCCATCTTATGTGACACAGTCACATGAGGGGCCATGGTGCATGAAATTTTTATTGTTTTTATTTATTTTTTAAAAAGCGCTTCAATGTCCCTGAAGCAGCTCTATGCCTCAAGGGAATTGAAGCACTCTTTCGCGCATGCACCCCAACTCTCCCTCCTCCCTCTGCCCGCACAGGTAGTGTGAGCGCCACCGCTCATGCCTTATGCTGGACAGGCCATAATTGGCCTGCCCGGGTAAAATGGCGATGTGGAGCCGGTTGTGGGCAGTGGTCGCCTCCGCGTGGGAAAAATTCAGGCCATAATTTTCATGAATACTTCAGCTTTCACTATGCTTTAACTCCAGTCTCTAGGCACGTTTGTCTGAAAAACTAGATAACCAATTCTAAATTAGAGTAAAGGATTTCATCAGCCTAAGGCTGAAGTAGCTGTTTATTTTTCTTTCATTCAATCTCAACACCAGATGGCTCAGTTGGTTAAAAGTACAGAGCAGCTGACAAACCTAACAATGGAGATAAGACTGCTTCCCAACACCAACTGAAAATTAATCTGTCCCTTCTTTTACATTTATTTTGTTTTCTGTTGTTTTGCAATGCAAAAATTCTACCATTCCAGCTATGAAAATAAATTGATTTGCATGTTTTTGTATCATCTGCTATCATAGTGCTAATTATTAAGATTGCTCCTTAGGAAGTTTAGTCACTGTCTCCGAACTAGATGGCTGTCATAAGTTCCAGGGTGATCCATTGTTACAGTTCAAGCTTCCTCTCTCACTATTTCAGCCTCGAGTACACAACAAAAAGGGAATTTTCAATAGCAAAGAGTTACCCATGAGCTGAAATCTGTGTCTTTAGACCAGGCCTATATACTGTAGGTTTGTGCGGCCAGATTTAACAATTAACCCTCTAATTACAGAAAATGATTCACTGGCAGTCATATCTCTTAAAAAGATGGAAAAGTCCAAAACAATAGACCATTGAATGTAGACTAAAACGATTTGACCAGATAATATGTTAATTACTACAAAAGAAAAATGATAAGTGATTTAAAAACAAAATTATAATCAGTTCATTAACCACAATGTATATTTTGTATAACATATTTAAGAGTCTAATAAGCAAACCAAACTAGATTAAACAAATAGACTCTCTCTTTTAATATGCCTTTCAGATAGAACCTGTGGATGATGCAACTTCTTCATCACGGTGTTCAAAACTCTTGACAGAATCAATGCTGACCAACAAAGCCGTAATTATGCCTCAGGATGCCTTTCAGCTTAGGATTGTTTCATGTTATTATTGTTAAAATGAATTTAACCTCGTGAGAGGTGTTAATGTCTACACCATCATAGATTTCTTTTAATAACTCAACATTTCAAAAAAGTAGTTTGAACCACCAAATAACTTGTAGAAATCCTAGTGCGACATGCCCACCATGGTACTTGCAGTTTGTTTATTTCTACTGCTTCATCAGGAATGTTCTAACTATGTCCAAAGAGCTATAGATGTAGTGTGAGTTCTAGAAGTTCATGGTAGTCTCAGCTGGGGGAACATTACATGACAGTAGCACTTCAATAGTTTGTTCCGCAATGTTTTAGAGGAAGCAGCCTGGCAGCTATCTGAGGGGGTTAGCACAAGATATGTGATTTTGCTTCACATGATTCTTCTCTCTGCAAGTTCCTGATCTTGGTGTTTCCCATTAAGGGAGGGGGCAGCGGGAGGGTACAGAGATGATAACAAAAATCTTAATACAAACATATCAAACTGATGGGCAGCAAAAGGCCAGCTGCCCACATCATGATAGTCTGACAGTCATGTCTAAACATTTCTTTCCTCTCCCAAACACCAAGCTCCACCCTGCCAGCCATATGGAGAAAAAACTCAAATTCCTCTCCTATCCCACCAGGTGATCCAAGCTAGCCCAGAAGATCACATGCACCAAATATGGCCTGTAAAGACCTCTATAGTACTACCTATAAATGCCTTCTATATGATACAATCTCAGAAACTGGTCCAGATCCCTCTTGAAGGCATTCTGGAGATTCCGTATCCATCACACCAGCTGACAATGTATTCCAGAGTCTCACGATTCTCTGGGAAAGAACAACCATCTAACCTCCAATCTATTCCCACTCCTACCTTGTTTAAATTCATGCATTCTGGTCCTCCCCTGTCTGTTAAACTGGAATAATCTATCAATAAGGACAGCATCCAGCTCCTTATTATGTTATAGGCCTCTATCAGGTCATCTTAGTCTATCCTGCTATAAAGAGACCAAAGCATTGATAGATAGGGTGACCAGACATCCTGGTGTCTCAACAGTTTTCTCTAGATTATTCAGATGTCCAGGTTTTCAGCTCCCCAGAGTCCCCTCTCCTTTCACCCACCCCTCGGGTTCCATTTACTGTCGGCAAACCCAAATAAAACCCTCCTCACGCTCCATTGGACTACACCCTGGGAATTGGAATACCACCCACTTGCCAACCATTAAGCTGCTACACCAGGACACTCCTGCAGAAATCCTTCTCACTGGTGCCAGGGGAAAATTCTTCCCCCCTAAATGGTCTGGTTCTCAGTGGGGCAACTTTTCACTGCCCTGGTTGGTTCGCCTTTCAATGCCCTGATTGACCAACTGAAGCGTTCTGGCAAAATGGCCAATCGGATTCCATGGAGGAGGCCAGTTGGGGATAATGGGAGAGAGTGGGGGAGGCCAGCAGGGGAGAGCAGAGAGACCAAGGGGCTGGGAGAGAGCAGAGGCCAGCGGGGTAGAGTAGGGAGGCCAGCGGGGTAGAGTAGGGAGGCCAGCGGGGTAGAGTAGGGAGGCCAGCGGGGTAGAGTAGGGAGGCCAGCGGGGTAGAGTAGGGAGGCCAGCGGGGTAGAGTAGGGAGGCCAGCGGGGTAGAGTAGGGAGGCCAGCGGGGTAGAGTAGGGAGGCCAGCGGGGTAGAGTAGGGAGGCCAGCGGGGTAGAGTAGGGAGGCCAGCGGGGTAGAGTAGGGAGGCCAGCGGGGTAGAGTAGGGAGGCCAGCGGGGTAGAGTAGGGAGGCCAGCGGGGTAGAGTAGGGAGGCCAGCGGGGTAGAGTAGGGAGGCCAGCGGGGTAGAGTAGGGAGGCCAGCGGGGTAGAGTAGGGAGGCCAGCGGGGTAGAGTAGGGAGGCCAGCGGGGTAGAGTAGGGAGGCCAGCGGGGTAGAGTAGGGAGGCCAGCGGGGTAGAGTAGGGAGGCCAGCGGGGTAGAGTAGGGAGGCCAGCGGGGTAGAGTAGGGAGGCCAGCGGGGTAGAGTAGGGAGGCCAGCGGGGTAGAGTAGGGAGGCCAGCGGGGTAGAGTAGGGAGGCCAGCGGGGTAGAGTAGGGAGGCCAGCGGGGTAGAGTAGGGAGGCCAGCGGGGTAGAGTAGGGAGGCCAGCGGGGTAGAGTAGGGAGGCCAGCGGGGTAGAGTAGGGAGGCCAGCGGGGTAGAGTAGGGAGGCCAGCGGGGTAGAGTAGGGAGGCCAGCGGGGTAGAGTAGGGAGGCCAGCGGGGTAGAGTAGGGAGGCCAGCGGGGTAGAGTAGGGAGGCCAGCGGGGTAGAGTAGGGAGGCCAGCGGGGTAGAGTAGGGAGGCCAGCGGGGTAGAGTAGGGAGGCCAGCGGGGTAGAGTAGGGAGGCCAGCGGGGTAGAGTAGGGAGGCCAGCGGGGTAGAGTAGGGAGGCCAGCGGGGTAGAGTAGGGAGGCCAGCGGGGTAGAGTAGGGAGGCCAGCGGGGTAGAGTAGGGAGGCCAGCGGGGTAGAGTAGGGAGGCCAGCGGGGTAGAGTAGGGAGGCCAGCGGGGTAGAGTAGGGAGGCCAGCGGGGTAGAGTAGGGAGGCCAGCGGGGTAGAGTAGGGAGGCCAGCGGGGTAGAGTAGGGAGGCCAGCGGGGTAGAGTAGGGAGGCCAGCGGGGTAGAGTAGGGAGGCCAGCGGGGTAGAGTAGGGAGGCCAGCGGGGTAGAGTAGGGAGGCCAGCGGGGTAGAGTAGGGAGGCCAGCGGGGTAGAGTAGGGAGGCCAGCGGGGTAGAGTAGGGAGGCCAGCGGGGTAGAGTAGGGAGGCCAGCGGGGTAGAGTAGGGAGGCCAGCGGGGTAGAGTACGGAGGCCAGCGGGGTAGAGTACGGAGGCCAGCGGGGTAGAGTACGGAGGCCAGCGGGGTAGAGTACGGAGGCCAGCGGGGTAGAGTACGGAGGCCAGCGGGGTAGAGTACGGAGGCCAGCGGGGTAGAGTACGGAGGCCAGCGGGGTAGAGTACGGAGGCCAGCGGGGTAGAGTACGGAGGCCAGCAGAGAGAGTAAGGGAGGCCAGCAAGGGAGGACAGAAGTGGGGGAGAGCAGGGCAGGGGAGGGCAGAGGAGAGGGAGGACAGAGCAGGGGAGGCCAGCGGGAAGGGAGAACATAGAGAGTCAGAGGCCAGTGGAGAGTGCTGGAGGCAAACAGGAGAGAACATGGGGGGCCAGACAGGGGAGCAGGGGAGACAATGATTTAAAGGAGTTACTGGGATTAACACCAAAGGCAAATTAACCCCCATCACCACCTTGGAGCTGGGAAGGAATGAGAGTCTGGGTGATGAAAACTGCAAGCCACACTTGCCATTGTACCTTTAACCAAACTTCTCATTGAAAGATTGTGTGTTTTCCTGCTTGCAGCTCTGGGTGAAAACAAAATCTCTCACCTTTGAGGTACATCTGCTAGTTTAAAATCCAGCTTCTAGCTAAAAACGTCTATTATTCGAGCCCAGTGCGCAAATGAAAATAAACAAGGCTTTTGAATGAGGGTTACTCTTGTGCATTGCATAGTAAAGTTAGAGTGGAATAGAGGATTCTGGATGGGATTCTGTGACCAAAGTCTTGGTTCGTTTTTGTTAAGAAAATGAGACAGAAATGTCATTGAAACAAAAGTCTGTGGTTTGTTACTGCTACCCTCAATAATTATGTGTCTTAACAGGATTACCAACTCTGGATGGACATGTTCTGGGAGATTTCATCACATGACTTCAATTGTCCCTCCCCCAGACTCCTACCATTGGTCACCCAACATGACCAAGATCACGGAGTGCCGCCTTTCCAAGGCTTTTCAATATGTCCCGGCTTTGACTTTTGAAAATCTGGTCACCATAGCCATTGACCCTCTGAGTAGCTGAGGGTCTTTAAACTATAAATCATTCTCCTGGCTTTCCTCTGGATCTATTCCAGGGTCACAAATGATTCAATATTCTCAATCAAAGCCATCTTCCGTGAGAGAAAGCTAGAGATTAATTAGTATTGATTGCAACTCACCTTTCACAACACATAATTAAAGGAGAGAAATCCAACAACTATTTTGCATAACAATTGTCATCCTCTTAGAACAGGTAACCACCATTTTAACCTTACATTTTGAAAGGAATTTTGCTTATACAAACAAAAAATCAAAACAACCAGATAATCTATCAGTTTAGGAGTAGAACTATGCATTTAAATACAAACCCTGAAATGTTAACACTGGCAATTGTTACACACACACTTGTAGCAGAGAGCTGATCTTGCCCCTCCTGCTAATTGTAATGGATGCCATGTGACTGGAAAGTAAATGTTGCACTTGCTCCCAGCAATCATGAATAGTGCATGACATACTGGTAAAGAAACATCGTCAATGCACACAAATGGAAGCTCCACATCAAAATAACCTAATAGAAGGACAAAATAAAATTAAATGCCTATGCTTGAACCAAAACAAACAATTTTTCAATGTACAGACTAGTACGTACATTCCTGGAAACCACTACTTAATCAAAACTACTTATGTATTGCTGAGAAAAAGAGACATGTCTAAGCTTTTTGTCTTGCATTCTTACAAAGTATCCTGAGTGCAAGACGAAAAGCTTCGACATGTCCCTTTTTTCTGCAATACTCAAGTTCTGTACTAACAAATGACTATTTAAAATTACTTATATTGAAGCAAGTTTTCCCATTTAAACACATGCAATATCAGGAGATGTGCTGCCAACGCAATGTTTTCAGATCCAATATGTAACATCAACATAAAATAAACAAAACACAATGTAAATTAATCTGTTATTCTCCCAGTGATGTGTCAGAGAACCAAAGAGAACAGGATTTTGTTTTTCCTGATTGCTCTAAAACGAAGCTACAAAATACATTCCCAAGATATAGTCAGTATATTTTTGTGAGATCAATTTTCCAATTCTCACACATATTAATTTGTTTCATCCCTTAAAATAACCAGGTTGCCAGGGGTGAATGACAGTGAGAGTGGCCATGGGCCACTCCTCTACCAGCATTGTTGCTGCTGTGGAGAGCTGTGCAGAGCCCTCAGCGTGGATTGAGTAGAATACATTCTTGGCTGTTGATAGGAGGAGCATGTTCCAAGGCAGGGGGAGTCCAAAGCCTAAGCTGACAGCATGTTCTATGGTGGTGGTGGCAAGGCGGGGTGCAGAAAGACACCAAAACCTAAGCCAAAAATTCTAGAGAATGAGATAATCAACCCTTCCATTGATTCATCCAGCTGGTAACTATGCAGACGATTAAAAAAAGCTTTTGCACCTTGTTCCCAACTACTTTATAATGGGATAGGTAGTATTTAGAAAGAATAAATGGATAGCAATCTTTAAACTAATTAATCATGAAACCACTCTATTTGGGACTACATAAAATGGGTATAGCTATACTTTCAGAATAGAAAGAATATTGAGAATCCAACTAGAGCAAGTTAGACCTCTGGTTTGCTGACACATTTTAGGTGGGCACAGGCAGAGAAAAGGTCAAAGCCAGTATGAATTATATACATTTCTGTGTGACATTAGCATAACTCTTCCTTCATAAAGTCTACACAATTCTACAGTGGAGTCTCCTTCATCCCACTATTTTCCTGACATGAAGAAATCTCTGTTCTCTGCCCTCTCCCATCACTAACATGCCTGACAATATCTGGGCTATAGAGTACTTCTCAGGATAAAATATTTTCCATAACTCTGGGATCAGAGATAAAGACTCTGGGGCTGAAATGGGGCAATTAATAAACATTCTGCAGCTTTGCTTGATTATCGTTGAGGATCAGGGAGTATTTTACAGAACACTCAGGAAAATAAGTAGGTATAGTAGAGTAAATTGTACATTGTCAATAAAAGGAGCAAGCTAAATAAATTCAATCGGCTTTTCTCCATAATCACAATGTGACAGATCACTGCAAATCAAATGCCCAAACACAGAGAGGAGCAAAATTTACAAAATTAAAGAAAATAATTGCCAGGATCCTCACACCTGATACCTGTGAACTGTAGGGAAATGCCCTAAGAAATGCTCGAAATTTCTCTACAAAATAGAGTTAATGATTTGACTGAATGGTCTAATGTTAATTAAATCATGGAGACTTATACAAATAAAACAGCTTAAATAAAAACAGAAAATGCTGGAAAAACTCTGCATGCACTCGAAACATTAACTTTGTTTCTCTCTCTGCAGATGCTGTCAGACCTACTCAGTTTTTCCAGCATTTTCTGTTTTTATTTCAGATTTTCAACATCTGCAGTATTTTGCTTTTATTTATACACGATAGCTTGTTAAGTGAGGAATAATTATGTCCTGTCTTCTCAATACCTGTTTCCACTCCTTCTGTTAGCAAAGAGCTGTAAAGCTAGAGAATAAATGGGCATGTGTAGGTGGCTTTGTTGATTTAGATGTTATCAGAGTGATTGATACTACTCGTCACTCGAATTGATCAATAGAATTGAGGACATATAGATAGTGTTTTAGACACAAAATTCTGCAGTCTTCAGTCCTCTGTTTAATTCTTACTCTTTTAGTAGTTCTTGGAGTCTTTGTAGAAGTTCTTGAGAGGATATGTAGAAATCGGTCTCTCTAAAATTGGAGAGTGCACTGCCAGCAGAAAGTGTTCTGAAAGTCACCACCTGTCTCAGTCAATGACTGTATGTTCAGATACAATAGGCAATTTCAGGTGCAGGCAGCACATTGATGCAATGACTTTCCAGCCTCCAATTTTAACCACCTTTAAAAAGCATAGTTGACAAAAGGAAAAGAAAAACGATTAATATTCTACTGACCTATGAGAGTTTTTATTTATAAATACTTTCCTCCCCAATCCAGCTGAAGTCTTATAAATATTATGAGCACAATGTCAGATCTGTTTTTTGTTAAAACTTTTAACTGGCTTACCCTTTGATGCTGCGTCAACTGACATTGTTCTGCCCAGATATACTCAGGATTCCAATTAACATGCTCGTGGCACAATACTAATTATGTACATTAATTGCAAAATAGCTGTGGAAGTAGCAATCAATATTTACCCATCAGCAGCCTGAGAGAAAACTTCAGGACGTGATTGCTAAATATCCGAGTTGTTTCTCCCAGCTGGCTCACCATTTATATTTAATTACTAGGGAATTTGCCACCTTTGGTGAAGTGGGGTAGTCTGGGGAAAGGGAAGAAATTTCTTCCACTCAGTTTGCATAAGGAAAATCATTAGCCTGTTTATGAAGAACTCGTTTACAACTAAATTCAAGTGACCACAAAGAGAATCTTTCCCACATCTGCATCCCAACAGGTCTAGATACAAGGATTTAAAAAAACACGAACAGTAAATTTGTTGCAGGACAAATTAAATCTTAAGACTTTCAGCAATTAACATTACTAATTTCTACACATTTCAGGCTACTGGCCTTTATGCAGTTGAAGGTCTGTGGGTCATAGTGGAGGATATAAATGAGTTATTTTCTTTCTGTTCATGTGCTTGTCATTTGGTTAACAGCATGTGTCAAGATGCAGGCTGGCTGCCCTCTTTTTAAGCAGCTAAAGTAGAATCACAATAATGCAGCACAGAAGGAGGTAATTCTGTCCATCATGTCTGTGCTGGCTCTATGAAAAGCTATCCAAATAGTCCTACTTCCCTGCTCTTTCCCCATATGCCAGCAATGTTTCCCCTCCAAGTATTTATCCATTGCCCTTTTCAAAGTTACTTGATATACCCCTGAAAAATTGTGGATTAAAAGCAAAAGTTACTAATCCTGAAATGTGATTCTTCCCCAGTGATAGATTAGAAAGGGTTAACTAAAGTTAGTTTTTAATCTGATTTAAATGTTCTGTTTCACTCAGTGATTGAAAAAAATTCTTCACTATTAGCATTAGAAAAAAGCCAAGGAGTACAGACTAAAAGTAGGAGGGCATTTGTTTCCCCTCCCAAATTATAGGAGACAAACACATAAAAAGAAAAGAATCCTTTAAATCCTGGTATAGCCATCAAAGCATTTTCATATTTATTAATCTTCTAGCCTACAAGAATAGTTCAGTGCAAGTTTCTTGCTGATAATTAAAGATAAAGGATTCAGACTGCATTACTACTCAAAGGAAAAATAATGTCTTGCTGCAAATGAACATGAACCACTGTAATGCAATGTGTGTTCTGCAGTACTTCAAACTAACTGTCTGGATACTTATTTTTTCAAAATTATAGAACACATCAAAAATGAGAGACATCAAATAAGAAATTCAGTTTTTTTCTTTAAAAATGTTGTTGTCATGTATTTATGTTCTATTCCAGCTTTCCTCATACACACACTGACTGTTCACAGGATTTAGACAGATCTTCTCTATGACATTTCCCAACACCACTTGAACTAGAAGGTACTTGAGGATATTTTAGGACACCTTGCATTCTTGGAGAAGAAATGCATCTGCACTTCGATGAATCAATGAACAAAACACCAGTGCACCTTAGTCTTCCAATTTAACCATTAGATCTTGGTTTTGATTTTAAGCTCTGCTTCTATAAGACATATTTAGTTTGTACCCTGCACAATGCATCGTTAAAAACATTCCATTTGTTCTTTGATAGTTTCTGCCATAATTTAAATAATTCTAGTCAATTGCTAATTAGAAAATATTCATTTATCAAAACTTATTGCAACGTATGTCCCAATATCAAATATCCAAACTAGTTCAACATAGAGGCATGGAAAATGTATTGCGCAGAAGGCAGCTATTTGATTCATTGGCTGGAATTCTTCCATCCAGGACTAAGCTGTGCCACACAATCCAATGGGTTATCTTAAGAGTGGAAGTATGAAAAATGAACATGAAATTGCAATGTACAAATGGATGCAATATATAATTCCTCTCAAACCCATCTTTTCTGTTGTCTTTGACCAGGAGAAGTTGAGTCACAACCGTCGAGAACGTGAGAAGATCGGAGGGGGGCCCAAATCTGAGGGCTCTCACGGAGTTCGAAGAGAGGGCAGCCCAGCTGGCAGGCATGGAGCAGGTCCAGGCAATTGGCAATGGGAAGCTTGGATCTGGGCCTCCACTCAGTAAGGATCTATGCATGGTATAGCAACTTGAGGGCTATGTGTGCCTCCATGTTGGAGGCAGCTCGTGCTGTCACTCACTCTCTCCTCATTATATAAAAGACTTATGCACAAACGGCTAGAGGCTTCATTAAGGCTATTTCACACACTCCTGTTAGATCTTACATGGCCTTCTTCCACATAGCCTTTCATTGTCCTTTATACACGTTTGTCTATTTTTAATATGTAAATTCTATTGTTCCATATGTTTTTGAAACTGTACCTTCCTCATAATATAAAAACTTTCATGTTGACAATATTGTCTGTAATCTTTGGAAAAATAAACACACTCCTTAACCCTATTTATCTGGCTAGTTGTAAACAGACTAAGATCCATTTGAAATCCAAATCTCTTCATTTATCTGAAAATATAAATTACCTTCACACCTTACATGCTAAGCCAGCATCCATATTTACTCATTAGCATGTCAAGCACCTAGCTTCTTTTGATGATTTAAAGCTAGCAGTCTACTTGACTCCAAATGTAGTTAAATCACACAGGCAGACCCAACTATACTCACCCTCATAAATCTACTTCACAATAAACCAGAAAAATATTATGAAATTTATTATGCTCTCGTCACATACCCTTCCTCCTGAGAATCAACCCCCATTAAGCACTGACCTGCCCGCATTCCTCCTGGCCACCCCTGAGTCCAAGTGTATCTACGCATCTCCACCAATGACCCTCACCTCCCCTCCACAGGACACCATCGCACCCTCACCTTCCCAACCTACTGGCTCCCTCTGCCCCCTGTAACATTCACCATTCCCCTCATACCTTGCCTCAGTTCGTTCCCCAGGAGACAAGAGTTGACTCCACTGACACCTCCCTGTGAGCCCCTTCACACCTGGACACTGTTCTGCAACCCCACCCCCCCCACCATGCCCATCCACATGTGAACCCCTTTCCTTCCCATCCGTGCCCCTCCACACCTGGACACTCTTTCCCCCCTCCCCACATAACCCTCCACACCTGGAGGCTCTTTGCCACCACCCCCACCCCCCCTCCACACCTGGACACTCTTTCCCTGTGCCTCTTCACACCAGGACATCCCCCCATGCCCCTTCACACCTGGACACTTCCTCCCCCATGCTTCTCCACACCTAGGCACACCCCCATGCCCCTTCACACCTGGGCACACCCCACCATGCCCCTCACACCTAGGCATACCCCACCATGCCCCTCACACCTGGACATACCCGCCCGACCAGCAACACAGCCATTCGCACCCTTCCCTCCGTTCCCTCTGCTGCCTTGTTACACCCGTGTAATACACTTTCCAATACACCCAACCGCCAATGCCCCCTTCTAGGTCTCAAACACTCCCACCACTTCTTCAATCCTCTATTCATCTTCTTTAATCACACCCGCCCCCCCCAAAACAGACCCTCGCCGCCCAATAGTATCTCCTACTGCCTTCCACTTGCAGCTTGACAATCTGATCCCATGGCGAAGTCCCTGGAAGAACGTCCAAAGCTTGAGTGATGTTCCTGGAAGAAGGTCCAAAGGTTGAGCGAGGTTTCTGCATGGAGAACTCCCACCTTCTGGAAGCTGCTTTGTGGAGGATCCACATGGATGAAGCTCCACCCACCCTGTGCTGCATGTGGTACTCCAGAGTCTGGTAGCTGGAGGCCTCTATCTTCTTCTCAGATGTCTGCGAGCTGATCAAGTTCTTCTTAAGCTAAGTCATAATTTTTGCATGCCACTTTAGTCCAGATGTGTTCTAGACTGGTGTGTATTCCCACTGGCGTTGCAGAGAATCAATCGTGGGAGGGTTGAGGCTAAGATTCTGGTCGGGCCTTCATCATCATCCAATTAGCGAGATGTAAATCAGTTCATGCTGGCCTCTGGCGGGAATCGCAATTCGGTAGATCCCGCCGTCATTTCATGCCGGCGTAAAACTAATTTTTGGGCCTCCCATCGAATTCTCCCCCCATCCCCACCATCCGCCATTGATTCCACTGGCGGGTGCAGAGGAGAATTCCACCCGTTGTGTCTGCGCCAGAATTCATCTTCAAGATTTATCAATCCAAGCATTCATTACACGGATGCACAATTGTACAAATGTTGTCCTGATCTGCATTAATACTTGGGCTTTAAACAAATAGCAAGATTGGGAAGATCAGTGAATCTAGGTCTGGAGAGTCTGTCTGTATTGGACACACTGATCCTTCATCTCTAGAACCCAGGTTGTAAGCCAATGTGAATCTATGGTATAAAGATCACTTCTCTCTCTGGATACAAGAGTCCTAAGTGTTTAAAGCAGACTTCTCAGGCATTAGCCACAACACAGAACTAAGTGCATTAGCATGTGCACGTGTGTGTGGATAGGGGGGCTGGATTGGAGTTGGAGAGCTACTAGAAGTGAGGAATCTCAGAGTTTTGGTTAGAAGAAATGAACATTGCAGATTCACAGTGAAGCACCTCCACAGCAAGATTCAGGATCAGTGGTTTCTTCAAGACAAAAGGTTAAAGCATTGAATACCTCAATCATTAATCATCAGTACCTGGCCTCCTTATATGCGTAAAACCTTATTAATTTATCAACATTAAAAGCAGAACAATGTGTCGAACTAGAAAAAGTGAATTGGCCTAACAAGTTCCACCTTACCATCAATCTCCTACGCGTGACATACAACCATGGGTTGTACCTCCAAAAAGTGAGCACACGAAACAACATCCTGAATAAGCTCACTAACACAAATGGGGAGCAAGCTTGAAAACATTGCGAATCAGTGCACTTGCTCTTTGCTATTCGACTGCCAAATACACCTGCCCTGCATGGGAAAGATCTACTCCTGCTAAGAAGATGGATGCCGTTCTGAATGCAAGCTGCCAACTTATCACAGGTTGTTTAAAACCAACAAACACCAACAGCCTATATATCCTGGCGGGTATCGCTCCCCCTAATATAAGAAGAATGGTAGCCAGCAAGAAAGAGCGACTCCGTCAAGCATCAGATGAGAGGCACTCTCTACATGGTCATACACCTACACCCAGCTGCCTACAGTCAAGGAAGAGCTTCATGAACAGTGTTGTTCCATTACAAGCAACCCCATCTGAAGCCCGCATCGCCTTGTGGAAAGACCGGCTCGCCAGTCTTGAACAACCCCCAGTGATGGAAATTCTACCAGATGAAAGCCTTCCCCCAGGAGCTAATTGCAACTGGGCAACCTGGAAGTGCCTTAACAGACTTAGGACTGGTGTAGGTCGTTCAAAGGTGTCACTAAGCAAATGGGGATATACAACCAGCCCGACAACTTGTGAATGTGGAACTGAGCCACAGACTATGCAACATCTCCTGCAATGCCTATCGCTAGAGGAACCCTGCACTGTTGTAGATCTTGCTGAATGCAACAACAAGGCGCAAAAATGTGTCCAGTTCTGGCTGGGCCATGTATAGACTGTCCGTGGACAGGATAAGAAAAACCTTCAAAAAGATTAAGCTACATGAAACTTATCACTGCACCTCAAATATAAAGCAAGGCTTCAGGATATTATTATTCACCATTAATCAGCTGCATTCTACTGATGGCACATCCATAGGTCCAATAGATCAGAAATTGCTCTATTCTGTATGGTACTTGATCCTCTGTGTTTATTTTTACACTCTTCTAATCATATTCTTAAACAGAGTTATCTTTTCTTATTATTTTTTCACTCCACTCCTGAAGGTTGTGACACAAATGCCAGAGTTGAACGCATTTTTGCAGAAATTTCAGTTTCCTTCCAATTTTGATCACAAGTTTCAAAAAGCCAGTTCTCCTTTATCCTCAGCAGAGTCAGTTATACTTATCCAAAACAAAAAACATTGTACAACTCCCATACACCTCAACATTGAGGCCATTAAGAATTTGCATGATAAAAGCAAAATACTGCGGATGCTGGATATCTGAAACAAAAACAAAAATACCTGGAAAAACTCAGGTCTGACAGCATCTGTGGAGAGGAAGACAGAATTAATGTTTCAAGTCCGTATGACTCTTCTTCAGAACTGAAGAGAAATAGAAATGAGGTGAAATATAAGCTGTTTAAAGGGAGGTGGGGTGGGACAGGTGGAGCTGGATAGAGGGCCTGTGATAGGTGGAGGCAATGGAGAGATTGCCAAATACAAAAGGACAAAAGGGTGTTGACGGTGGTAATATTAGGTAAAGGGTGTGCTAACGGTGACATTAAGAGTAGAAAGCAGGATGACCAAGTGACAGATGGCCCTGGTGGGGTGGGGTGGGGTGGGGTGGGAGGAAGGGATCGAAATAGGCTAAAAGGTGGAGATATTTGCAAGAACCTTTTTGCTAATCTGGGCATGTTCCCACATCAACAGAGGGTGGTAAGTTGTGTCTCCTGTCAAATCACACAACTCTACTTGAGTAGAACACCAAACCAAAATCTTCACCATTCTTACAAGATTTTGCCAAACACACAGAATAAAACAATCTTGTAAATACTCTACCTGCCTTCCTTGTGAGCTTTCTTTTGAATATTTAAAAGCAGAAACTGAATCTCTTGCCGAAGCAGACCCTTGATGGCAGGTGCCTCTGGTAGGACTGCATGTGAGACTTGTGATCGAAAGACTGTCAATCTGGTCGCTCTCATCAATCGCCATATTTCCGATAAAGCGGCCACCTAAAATTGAGATCGATATTAAAAGCTATAAACAACTAAAGGAGCTTATTGCAGCAATTAATGAAAAAATAGAGAATAATGGTGAACCAAGATGATGACACATCAGTTAACACAGAGTCTGGGGCATGCTATCAGTTAATAACATATCAAAGAGTCACATGGCATCACAAGTCAGAGGAATTTAGCTCCAGCAGTTTTTTTGTTAAACATGATCTGATTTGGGTACTCAGACACAGACCAGGCTACATTATTCTATGTAGTAGATCATTTTGTTGATTTATTCCATTTTTGGAGTTTGATTTACTGAATGTTGGGGCCATGACAGATGGTGATGTTCAGCAGATTTCTGTGTTCACATGGTTGAAGCAAAATTGTATTGCATTTTGTTGTAAATTGTAATCTCATCCATGGACTTAAGATGGCAACATATAAATCAATATGATTAGCCATCATCATTCAAACCAAAAACAAGTTTCAAGTCATGAAACTTCATACACAGCCAGCTTTTACATGCACTGGCAAATCTCCCACTAATTTGCGCACAGCAAATTATGTTGTTTTATAAGCAAAGGAACATGATACCATGCAATATATTAGTTTGCTGCTGAAGTAAAACTATTCCTTTCAGAAAACTCTGCCAAGCAAAGTTTAATTGTTGGATCAGAGAGCTATGCAGATGAAATAATGTTTGTAAGTTTCTGATTGCCAATCACAAGTCCTTAGCATGAAATAACTGGCTTCCTTTCTCTTTTTTAAAGCTTAAAGGGTACAGTTATTCTGGCTACTTTGTCAATAAGATAGAGGATCGAGGCATTTGAGAGCCCTCGGACTCAGTTGTACAAAGGCAACATGGGGTGAAGGAACAAAAGGGTATGGGGTACACCTTCACAAATCATTAAAAGGGGCAACACAAGTTTAAAAGGTCATGAATAATCCAAATGAAGCACTGGAGGTTAACTTCCAGAAGAACAGAATTGGAAAGCTGGGAAGTTATGTTAAACTTGTATGGAACCTTGGTTGGACCACACTTAAAGTGTTCTGGTCACTGCATTAGAAGAAGCTCTGGCAAAGATACAGTTACAAAGAATCATACTAGAGCTGAGAGATTATAATAATCAGAGAAGGCTGAAAAGGCTGGGGTTCTTTTCTCTAGAAAAGGGAAGGCTGATGGGTGACCGAATACAGGGCTTTGAAATTACGAAAGGTTTTGACAAGATAAATATATAGAAGGTGTTTCCACTAGTGGGGTTCCAGATCAAACTGGTTGATCTTTTCCACCTAAATTCAGCATTTTTTGAAAAAAAAACTTTTCAAAAGGATTTTTCTTGTCTTTCATTGAAGGTGAGGGAGCAGTAGGCAGCGACACAGATTTATACTTCATGCTTGCAGCTGATGATTCTAGATCTGATTCCATGTTGACTGTCAAAGGTGCTACTGTGGATAATCAGACAGAAATCTAACTGATAATACACAGTTGAATAATGAGCTTGAGGCCATAGTTTCAGTTTATTTTAATTTTGTACAGAACACTCGATTGCACCTGTTCTATTAACTATATAACTGAGAAACACGTTGGAGCTCAAAATTGCAATCAGCCTGCTCTGGTGGTAGAATTGCAGATTTTAAGTATGCATGCAAAGACACATATCCTATCCAAACTCTGCAAACAAGGTTATCAGCATATTTGAGGTAAACAGCCTTTGCCCAAAAGGGTTAAGGATATTAGTTGGTCTTGGCATGAAGAAGTTCCAGAAATTTGGAGTGAACAAGGCAGAATCATGAGGACCCAGTTTCCAACTCATTTTTAAGACCTCCTTTGACAGTTACACTGGAGATGTGACCAAGTTGAGCACAGATTTTGGGCTACAATCTACCAACAAACCACCATTAGCTATTCATTTAAAGTATCATCATAATTGCAATTTTGAGTTTGATGCCCTATCTAACATTTCAAATCCACAGTCCTTTGTATCTAATTTCCTCCGGGTATGGACCAGTTAGATAACTCATTAGCTAATGTAGATTTCTAGAAACAAAGTGAAAGTCAGAATCATCTTGCGAGAAAACTCCACCTGGGCAAAGGGGTACAATGATTGAGTTTCTTTTTGGAAAAACATCAAACAAAACAATTCACTGTAAAAAGAAAAGCATGCAATATAGATCAAAGGGTAAAATGCTATTTGAGAGAGCTTCAGGGAAGCCATAGGCAAATTAAACTCTGTAAATGAAACTATAAAGAACATAACCTACGAGCATTTTGTCTTAAATCAAAAAAACTGTGTGTGGCGACAGAGGGTGGGGGAAAACTCTATTCTCCCACTCTTCCCCTTTCATTGCCTTTTCTCACTCTCCCCTTTATCTCTCTCATTTCCCTCCACTATCCCCTGAGCCTCTCACCCAAGACACATGCTCTCTCTCAGTGCTCCCTTGTAAAACTAATGTTTGTGAAAAAATTCATTGATCTCATACAAATCCCTTCATTCAATAACTCCTATTAGTTGTCATGTACATGTAACCATGTCGCCATTAACCCAACATTTACTGATGTGGTCAGAGCATGTTTGTCAATGCATTTCCATTCCTTCCAAATGAAATACAAGGCAACAGTTTTAATTTAGGATTTAAACCAATAAAATATATTATGGAGGAAACTTTATTTCTTGGACTTTGATTAAAATCCAACCCAGACAACAATAACTATGTTAAAAAGATCTAAATGGTAAAAGGTTGGACCAACTTCAAGTAAAATTCCAGAAAGAGAAATCCAATAAAATGTCCAAAAGGAGCGGAAAGACAGTTGGAAAAAACCTTATATCCATCCCAGGGAAGGACGCTTACTCAAACTTTACTGATCATCACAGCGTTCCTGATACATCAAGAGAGCAGTTCCCAGTTTCAAATTACACTCTTAATGCTAAAAAAGACTATGAAACTTTCACTGTCAACCAGATTGTACTCTACTTACTTAAGAACTGTCTTGAACTTTGAACACTTGGCAAAAATATGTTTTTAAGACATCATACCCTTGGCACTTCATGCTCGGCTTTAAGTTGACTTCAGACATTTTAAGTTCTCAATTTAAAATAGGAACATAAGAACAGGAGTAGGTCATTCAGCCCCTCAAACTTGTTCCCTTATTCAATTAGATCATCATTGTTTCATATCTCTCGCTATCCATAACAAACTAAAAGCTAACTTTTTCAGCTTTAACATAATCCACTTTTTGTTTAGCATTTCCTTTTTATATGGTGTATAATTTTTCCATTTAGCATGAACAATTTGCACTTATATAGTGTATTTAACATAGATAGCATCCCATGGTGCTCCACAGAGACAAACAAACAAGCAAGAAAAGAAAGGAGATATTAGGTGGTGTGGCTAACTGGTCAAAGAGGTGGGATTTAAGGGATGTGAGGGAGGGGGTGGGAAATGGAGAAAATTAAGGAGGGAATTTGAAGAACGGGACTTAACTGAATGTATGGCTGCTAATGGTAGGGCAAAGGAAGAAAGGATGCCCTAGAGGCCAAGGTTAGAGAAACAGAGTTCTGGAGGTGTTGTACAGTTGAAGGCAGTTACAAAGATAAGGAAAGACAAGTCCTTGAAGGGATTTAAATACAAGGATGAGAACTGTAAGTTGGTGGGGTTGGGAGTATGTAGACAAGGGAGGACAAGGGTGACTGGTGAGCATGACTTGGTGTGAGATAGGATGAGGTAGCAGAGTTTTAGATTAGCTGAAGATTGCCTAACATTTAACTGGATAAAATTGTAGCTCATCCAATAGTGAATATTGGACAAGTAGCAAGGCAATGGAAGAGTCAAGAAGTAAAACTGTGTCATTAACACACATTTGCCTATGTTGCCCTTGTCAGGCTGCAGATCTTGACTGAATGCATCTATCCCAAAGAAAAACAGAAACAGAAATACCTGGAAAAGCTCAGCAGGTCTGGCAGCATCGGCGGAGAAGAGCACAGTTGACGTTTCGAGTCCTCATGACCCTTCAACAGAACTAAGTAAAAATAGGAAAGGGGTGAAATTTAAGCTGGTTTGGGGTGGGTGGGGGGGGGGGGTGGCGGTGGTGGTGGTGGTGGTGGTGGTGGAGTTGTTGGGACAAGCAGCAGTGATAGGGGGAGATAACCAAAAGATGTCACAGACAAAAGAACAAAGGTGTTGAAGGTGGTGATATTATCTAAAAGAATGTGCTAATTAAGAGTGGAGAGCAGGACAAGCAAGGTACAGATAGCTCTAGTGGGGGTGGGGTGAAATAAGACTGAAAGGACATAAAAGGCATAGATAAACAACGGGAACAATGGGTGGAATACATTTAAAAATAATGGAAATAGGTGGGAAAAGAAAAATCTATATAAATTATTGGAAAAAACAAAAAGGAGGGGGAAGAAACAGAAAGGGGGTGGGGATGGAGGAGGGAGTTCAAGATCTAAAATTGTTGAACTCAATATTCAGTCCAGAAGGCTGTAAAGTGCCTGGTCAGAAGATGAGGTGCTGTTCCGCCAGTTTGCGTTGAGCTTCACTGAAACAATGCAGCAAGCCAAGGACAGACATGTAGGCAAGAGAGCAGGGTGGAGTGTTAAAATGACAAGCGACAGGGAGGTCTGGGTAATGCTTGCGGACAGACTGAAGGTGTTCTGCAAAGCGGTCACCCAGTCTGCGTTTGGTCTCTCCAATGTAGAGGAAACTGCATTGGGAGCAACGAATGCAGTAGACTAAGTTGAGGGAAGTGCAAGTGAAATGCTGCTTCACTTGAAAGGAGTGTTTGGACCCTTGGACTGTGAGGAGAGAGCAAGTGAAGGGGCAGGTGTTGCATATTCTCCACTCTGCTCTCTTGCCCACATGTCTGTCCTTGGCTTGCTGCATTGTTCCAGTGAAGCTCAACGCAAACTGGAGGAACAGCACCTCATCTTCCGACTAGGCACTTCACAGCCTTCCGGACTGAATATTGAGTTCAACGATTTTAGATCTTGAACTCTCTCCTCCATCCCCACCCCCTTTCTGCTTCTTCCCCTTCCTTTTTGTTTTTTCCAATAATTTATATAGATTTTTCCTTTCCCACCTATTTCCATTATTTTTAAATGTATTCAACCCATCGTTTATCTATACGTTTTATGCCCTTTTAGTCTTAATTCATCCCACCCCCACTAGAGCTATCTGTACCTTGCTTGTCCCGCTCTCCACTCTTAATTAGTACATTCTTTTCGATAATATCACCACCTTCAACACCTTTGTTCGTTTGTCTGTGATATCTTTTGGTTATCTCCTCCTATCACTGCTTGCTTGTCCCAACAACCCCCACCCTTCTCCCCCACCACCCCCCCCCCAAACCAGCTTATATTTCACCCCTTTCCTATTTTTACTTAGTTCTGTTGAAGAGTCACGAGGACTCAAAACGTCAACTGTGCTCATCTCCGCCGATGCTGCCAAACCTGCTGAGTTTTTCCAGGTATTTTTGTTTCTGTTTTTGTTTTGGATTTCCAGCATCCGCAGTTTTTTGTTTTTATGTATGCATCTATCCCGAATCCCAGTGTGGTTTCAGAACTGGAAGACCTACAACTGACATGATTTTTTAAAACTTCGTTCACAGGGATGTGGGCATTGCTGGCTGGGCCAGCATTTATTGCACATCCCTAATTATTGTTGAGAAGGCAGTGGTAAGCCGCCTTCTTGAACCATTGCTGTCCATTTGGATTTGAACTCATGTCCCCTGGGCATCTGGATTATTAGCCCAGTGACATTATCACTATGCCACTGCAAGCCCCTCAGTCCAGCAGCTGCAAGAGAATTGCCTTGGAGAAAGGAGACCACTATATGCCAAGGCATTCAACCATGTAAGCAGAAGCAGTCAATTTAAGTTGTTGGAGAAAACTGGCTACCCACCGAAGCTGTTCAATGTGATCTCCTCTTTCCATGACAACATGATGGGTAAGGTCAGCTATGGTGGGGCAACTTCAGAACCCTTTGAGATCCCCAGTGGAGTCAAACAGGATTGTGTTCTGGTATCCACGCTCATTGACATGTGTTTCTCTTTGCTGCTGTCATATGCTTTCAGGTCATCTACAGAACGTGTCTACTTACATACCAGATGGAGAGAAAGCTGTTCAGCCTTGCCCACCCAAGATCCAAGACAAAAAGTACATCAAGTCCTCATCAGAGAGCTGCTCCAAGCTGACTATGCCACACTAAGGAGCATCTATAGCGGCATATGGACAGACACTGTCATGCCTGCAGAGTTAATTTGGCCATCACCATCAGGAAGACAAATATCATAGTCCAGGAGGTTGCCATACCGCCATATGTCAGCACTGATAATGTGATACAAGAGGCTGTTGATAGCTTCACATATCTAGGCTCCGTAATCACCAAAAATCAGTCATTTGGTGCTAAAATCAACACACACACATTGCAAAAGCTGCAGCTGTTATGTCCAAGCTAAGTAAGAGAATGTGGAACAACAGCAACCTGACTGAAAACACCAACTGAGTCTACCAAACCTGCATTCTCAGTGCTCTCCTCTACATTGATGAGACCTGGACAACATATGCTAGACAGGAAAAAAGGCCAAACAGTTTCCAGCTTTGCTGTCTTAATCATATCCTTGGCATCTCTCGGCAGGACAAGGACACCAAGATAGAGATCCTGCAGCATGCTAATTCCATCAGCATACACTCATTGCTAAGCCAACGATGTCTGCGCTGACTCAGCCACATTCACTGGATGGATGATAGCCATATACTCAAAGACCTTTTGTATGATGAATTGGCCAGTGGGACACAACCTCCTGGGCACCCAAACCTCCACTACAAGGATACCTGCAAACTAAATGCGATGATAACAGATACTGACAATTGGGAGACAGTCGCTTATGGCTATGACATCTGGAGGCTGACTGTTTGGAAGGGCATTGGAAAAGGCGAGCAGAAACAAAGGCCCACATTTTTGTAGGGTTGTCAAGAATTCTTTAAAAATGGCAGGCAGGACCTAGATCTGGAAGTCCCACCAGATTTCTGACAGATCCTATTTTTGTCTGTGTGGAAGGAAGTGACTCACATGGGGGAAATCCAAACTTAGCAAGGCCATTTGAACCCAGTGCCAAGTTCAAACAAATCCCATTTTCTCTGTAGCAAGAGCTTTAACCCACTGTGCGGGAGCCATGGATTAAATGTAAATATTCATGAAGGGCAGATGAGGTCTGCAGAACAGTCAAGCTGTGGAGGCATTTAAAACCCCATCCCTTTACAAGCTAAAAAAGCCGACTGCATGTGTAAGTGAGAGTTGAAAAAAATCTGATCTAGCAGTTATAATAACTGTTTGTTGACATTATTCCAAAGGCTATCATTATGTCATTATTAATGCTTGGGTGCTTTCTACACAGGGTCTTTAGGAGATCCTAAATTCAAAGTTTGATTGACAGCTCAAAGAGGTTATTAAAGGTTTAACTGTCTTTGATGTGGGGTTATGAATGCAACACTATTTTTTAAGAGATTAAGTACTTGAGGAGATTTAAATGTTTTGAGTGGGCTTTCATGAAGGGGAGTTTTTTTTTACTATAGTAAAGGCTGTAATAGATATGTAGACCTTTTTCACATTTCATCTCAACATGGTTCCTGAGGTCTGTCCACTGTGGATGCTGGGTGAGTTGGCATGGAGGGTTTAAGGGCAAAAGGTGGCAGGTGGGTTGGCATGAGTTTAGATGCAGGGGTGAGATGGGTGAGGGCTGGAGGACCTAATATTTAACAAAACAACTGGGACCAAGTCCCAGAGGACTGAGGTGTGCCTTTTAAACAGCCTGCCTCAGTACTTGGCAGCTCTTTGGTCACCTCTGATTTAGGTCCAGGGATGCTGGGCCCGAATCCATCCTGTACCTCCCCTTGTACCTGCACCCACCTCCCCTCCACCAAGAGTGAAAATCCTGCCATTCTAGTGAGTTTATCCCAAGGTGGATGTGGCAATTCTAAAAATTTCCTGACTTGCGCTACCCACCTTGGGAGCAAAAATCCAGACCAAAAAGCTTAGCTGGCTGTGGAGGCCAGTGAATTGTGTACCTTGTCAGGCCACTCCCTTCCTCTGCGGCAAATACATTTGGGTTCCTGAGCCACACGAGGCAATGTTTAACACAGAGTTGACCACTACAGCGCAAACCATCATCTTAAAGGAAGGAAGGCCACCACATCAACATATAAGTAAAAGCTGACAGCATGTCTTCAGATTGTATTACCAAGGGGCAGTGGATGGAAGATTAGAGGAAGAGGCCAAGGGTACATTGTAGGGAAATTACATAAGTAAAAGGCCGCAGGCAGGATGAGAAGCAATTGTTGCTTAGTGATAGTGTAAAACAAGTGATACTGAATCAGCAATCTAATTTATGTTACTCCTAATTTTTTGTTTCCATTTTTTGGGAGAGATGTAAAACAGGCTGCCAATTCACCTGTTCTACAAAACCACCGAAGTTAAAGTCTACTCAAGGGATACGTGAAGTGTATCTACAAGGTAGTAAGGCAAAGCAGCAGGGAAGTTCAAGCGTTCTGTTAACATCTTAACCAAAAGTTATGTTGCCAACTGGAAACACACCCATATATCTATTATATATTCTATATATGCAGAATTACTTACAGTGCAAATTATAAATTGATATCCAAATATTACAGGAAAATAAACATTTGAGATGTCACTTAATACTTAATGTCCCAATTATTTTGTGAATGGAATTAATTGTACTGTAAATGCAACTGATTGAAAAATAATCATGCATGTCTGCCTTCCAAACTGCAGTCAATCTCACAGTTTGCTAGTGCTGCTTGATCAATGTGAGCTTTGTGTTACTGTTTTTATTTATGTCAAATGGAAATTCTCCAGTTGTGTCAAATGGAGTACTAATGGTGGTTTTGGAAGGTTGGTGGTGGTGGTGGTGGTGGTGGTTGGGGGGCGGGGGGGGGGGGGGGGGGGGAGGTGGTGCAGCATGGTATAGGGGGATGGTGGAAATGACGGGTGCATGTGGAAGGGATGTTTCCTGTTTATGTGAAGTGTGAAAGGCAATTGTTAATTCAGCTCAGGTCAAACAGTATTCTGTTTCAGGAATGTTTAAACAAAACTTTAGTTTAATTTCTCAGTGGCCTTTCTCTATATTCTAGCCAGCATCAGTTAAATGGCGCACTGTAAGATATAAGTACATATCATGAAGTGTAATACAATCGTTATACAAATTTCTCTTCCTTGCTTGCCATTCTGGATCCTACTCCCAGACCTCTCCCAATGCTGATCTAAACCATCTATCAAAAGTTATAAATCTCTAACACAGAAATGATGCCCCCTCCTTCTAGATAGGAAATACCTGGCTCACAGCTACTGCCTCCAAACAATAACATGTCACTAACAGTTGCGACCATCACAAACTCTTGAATTTTATTAAAGCAAAACTCTTTTACAGCTGCAAAACTGATGTGTTTTACCTGTGAATTTTTTTTTAAGTTTGCTTTATACTGGCTGCCTTAAAAAAAAGTCCATCAAGGCGAGGAATGAGTTTTATAAACAGAACCCTCTCGACTTTAGGCACCCAGCATCAGCATCAAGAACTCCCGTCAGAAGATAGGAGATTTACTCCACACCTACACTGCCCCAGTGATAAGTCTCACCCGCAAACCAGAAGACTTTCCCTGTTGTAGATCAAGTAGATAAAATCTATGCACAGTTATCACTGGGGTTTCTATTTCTAAATAGAATGCATCAAGGATCATTATTATTTTTTTCTAATTCTACGGTCCCTCCTTCAGCTCCCTCCACACCACCTGCCAATTTACAGGGGCTGGAAGTGAAGGCAACTCTCCTACCTACAGAAATTCTATAACCAGCCCCTGAGAAGGTGCCCATGTATGTTGTGTGTACAGGTGACATGTGGCAGAGACATCAAGCTATCAGTTCACAATGAGAAAATTAATGATTGACATCTACCATCTACAAGGTACACTGCAGGAATTCACCAAAGCTCCTACAACAGCACCTTCCAAACCCATGACCACTACCATCTAGAAGGACAAGGGCAGCAGACAGATGGGAACACCAGCAGCTGGAAGTTCCCCTCCAAGTCACTCACCATCCTGACTTGGAAATATATCGCTGTTCCTTCACTGTCGCTGGGTCAAAATCCTAGAACTCCCTTCCTAACAGCACTGCGGTGTATCCACACCACATGGACTGCAGTGCTTCAAGGAGGCAGCTCACCACCTTCTCAAGGGCAATTAGGGATGGGCAATAAATGCTGACCCAGTCAACGATGCCCACATCCCGTAATTTAAAAAAAAAATCAGGATCATGATGAGGGAACAGATGGAACTCATAATTCAAGTCCTACGTGTGCAGAGAGAGGAGAGTTTTAGACCAGGGGAGGGAGTGGGAGTTGTGGGAGGGCAGAGAGCTGTGAGAACATGAGGCAGAGAGAATGGTGAGAACAGGATGGAGGGGAGAGAGCCGAGGGGGAGGAGGGGAGAGCACTGAGAGAGTGGGAGGAGGGGAGAAAGTTGAGAGAATAGGGGAGAGGACAGAGAGTGGGGCATGGGGGAAAGAAAGTTGAGAGAGTGGGGCAGGGGAGAAAGTTGAGAAAGCAGAAGGAGGGGAGAGAGTTGTGAGAGTGGGGAAAGGGGAGAAGGAGATACAAAATCATTTTGAAGGCTCTGGAAGCAGTGATGAGTAATGCTTCAGTTTGAGAACCCCTGATTTAAATGTAATAATTAATACAATAGAACATTTGCAATGAAAGACTGTCTCAGCCTTGTCTGATTATTTGAGTTTAATTTAATCAAATTACCCATATGGTCTTTTAGCCAACAATGAACTTGAAGCCAAATCTCAATCCGGAGTGAGAGGTGCATTTAATGTGTCTTGCTCTTAGGAGAAAGCAAACAGAGTTGCAGGGTTTTTGGAAGGGGTTTTCCTGATCATTTCCCCTGACAAATGAGAGTTGTGCCAACTCCATGGAACCTGTGGGCCTGTCACTGCTACTTGGCTTCTCGAACTAAACTTTGCTGGAATTGATTTCTAGGCCAGGCAACTGAAAGGGAATTTCTACGCCCTTCTCTATTTGGTAACTTAAATCTGATAGTGCAATATTGTAACAATCTACACCAACCTGCTCCTTCTTAATAAAACATGAACAATAATACAAGCACCCAGGCATGTGGATCGATCAAATTCACCAGCAACAAAATGGAGGCTGGCTCCAGCAGATCTCACAATAACCAGCCAGAGTTTCACTGCAGAGCATGCCAGGAGTTGTAGTTTTATCAAAGTGGCTCACTGCAAGAGTTCCATTAGGGTCTAGTTTCGTCTCCACAGTGGTCATTGCTGCCTCGGAGGATGAGCTCGAGACTTCAATTGCTGGTCCTATGACTCTACCAGAAGTTGCAACCCACAGTTTGAGAACCCCTGCTCTTTAGTATATCAGGCAACAGAGCAAGCTCACAAAATAACCAAATTTTCCTGCCTTGGATGTGATGCCTGACCTTCCCCACATCTCTAGTAGCACAGCTAAGTTTCATGAACTTGTCAAACAGAAGATCATGGCCATAAAATCACATCCTATCACATCACAGCACTCTGATGCTCCAAAACACTTTATAATTGAACTTGAATCAATCAGGCTAGTTGCATTTCTGGAATCAATTCTATTAAGTCAGCAAATTTCCATGGATGTCTCTCTTCATTCTTCAGCTCAAAGTTTTATATCTGTTTGAGTTCTGTGACTGAACAGTATGAGAATCTCATACATTTCCTCAATGACATTAACCAACCCACTTTACAAAAGCTATATGGTAGGAGCAGAACAAACATATTTTAAACAGCTCAAAATCCAAGCTATACTAAGAGCTCATTCAGAGAGCTCAAAGGGGCTCTTGAAAGGTTTTATTGTGCTTTTCAAAAAGAAAATGGAGTCTTGGCTCCATTCACTTCTTTAAGATTTCATTACTGTACAATTAAATCACAAATTCCAATTTATCAACTTGCAGACTGTACTTACACAGTTGCCTTCTCTCCACCCCGAAGTAATTTCCCCTCATAAATAACTCACACATATTTCATATGGTTTTCATTACAGATTTATTCCATTATGTGCACCACATTTTTCATTTATTGCTTTATACCAGGTCCTCACTAACACCATTGTTTCAGTCTGGATTATTGTCAAATTTTCAGAGAAAAAGATCAACTGGTAAAGTAACTAGAAGAGGCAGGTGGAGAAGCGCCATTAGGTTCAGTCAGCATCTTTTTCATAGATCTATGACTCTATCTACCCACCACTTCCTTAACGCATTATCTAACCAGAAATGCGTCAGATCGTTTCTTGAACCCATTTAAACTGCAGTCACCAGCAACTTCTTCAACATCCGGGTAAACAAACGTGAGATGCAATTTAATGTGGGGGGAAAACATTAAGGAATGCGAACGTATCCTTAATCAAAAAGTACTGAAGGGTTTGGATGAACATTGATATCAAGGGTTTGAAATACATGATTCTTAAAACTGTGAGCACAAGTAGCTGTAATAACAACAAAATTGATTTAGTGGTTTCATAATTAAGAGCATAGAGTATAAGAGTAAGGGGACTGAAGCGGTTCAAGAAGGCAGCTCACCGCCACTTTCTCAAGGGCAATTAGGAATGGTCAATAAACACTGGCCTAGCCCACATCCCTTGAATGAATACACAGAAGGTAACATTCTTAAATGCACAGTTAAATTACAGTGTGTAGTTTTGGATGTCCCATTATAGAAAGGGTTCATTCATTCATTCAATTATGCATGCTATCCAAAGGCAGGTCCTTGGCTCATTGTCTGATGCTTCATCCTGAGCTGTTTTCATGGCAGTTGATGTCAGTGATTTGCTATTGCTTTGCACTCTCAGCGACAGGGTAAGGAGGCAGCTCCCAAGTCTAGCTCGGCTGGAATGGGAATTGAACCTGCACTGTTGCTGTTATTCTGAACTACATGCCAACCATCTAGCCAACTGAGCTAACTGGCCCCATAGAAAGGCTATTAAAGCCAAAGAGAACATACAGCATGAGGTGATGCCGGCTATAGCAAACTATATTTATGATATGATAGATTTGAGATACCAAAGGAGATTTAGCAGACATCTTTATTAAAAAGCTCAATAATTTCAAAATAAACAGAGAAATGACACATCTTCTGATCATGGAGCCAGTGATGAGGGAACACAAGAACTAGGAGGAGTAGGCCATTCAGCCCCTCAAGCCTGCTCTTCCATTCCATAAGATCATGACTGATCTAATTATAGCCTCAATTCCACTTTCCTGTCTATACCCCCTTGTTGATCAAAAATCTATCAAACTCAAAAAATCAATTTGAAATCATGAAGAGAGTGAGGGGAGATTAGGAGACACGTCTTTACAAAAAGGTTGTTGGAACATAAAATGCTTTGTCATAGAGAGTGACTTAGGCAGAGACCCTTAGCTTTTATAAGGGAAAATTAGATAAATATTTTGAACAGAAAGATACAAATCTATGAAGAGAGGGGAAGGCATTAGGAATAGTTTCCAAATCCAATCAACAGCAAATCAAATGACCTCCTCCTGTGCTGAAAAGATCTGTGGCGCTTCAACCTCCAGGTAAAGAAATTCTCTGATTCTCTGCGGCTTACTTTCCTACTCCTAGAATTCATAATTTTTGAATTTGTGACCCTTGGTATTTAATTAAAGAGGCAGGTTTTACAGAAAGTAGAAAAGGAGGCGGGAGGCTTACGGAGCAAATTCTAGAGCTTAGGGTCTAGATAGCTGAAGGCAAGACCATCAAGGATGGAGCATAGAGTGGCAATCCACAAGAGGTCAACAATAACAACATACATTTACATACAGCCTTTAACATAATGAAACGTCCTAAGGTGCTTCACAAGAGCATTATAAAACAAAATTTGACACCAACCACACATGGAGATACTGGCCTGGGTTTTCGCAGTCAGCATTGGTGTGGTCCCACTACGGGTCAATAAATTGTTTGTTCATTTTACAACTGTTAATGGGCTAATCGTAATTGATTGAATTTGCAATCGTTAATTGGGTTAGCTGGAATAATATGGTCACAGAAACTCGGCCTTATTGATTGAATTTTACAATCACTATACAAACATACAAATTAGGAGCAGGAATAGGCCACTTGGCCCCTTAAGTCTACTTTGCCATTCCATAAGATCGTGGCTGATCTGATTGTAACCTCAACTCCACATTCCTGCCTTGTTAATCAAGAATCTATCTAGCTCTGCCTTAAAAATAATTCAGCACCTTATGAGGAAGAGAGTTCCAAAGACTCACTATCCTCAGAAAAAATTTCTCCTCATCTCAGTCTTAAATGAGCGACCACTTATTTTTAAACAGTGAATCCTAGCTCTAGATTCTCCCACAAGAGGAAACATCCTCTTCACATCCACCCTGTCAAGAGCCCTCAGGATCTTAAAGGTTTCAATCAAGTTGCCACTTACTCTTTTAAATTCCAATGGATACAAGCCTAACCTGTACAACTTGTCCAACCTTTCCCCGTAAGACAACCTGCCGATTCCTGGTATTAATCTAGTAAACCTTCTCTGAACTGCTTCTAATGCATTTACATCTTTCCTTAAAAACGCGACTAATACTGTACACAATACTCCTGATGTGGTCTCATCAGTGCCCTGCACAACTGAAGCATAACTTCCCTACTCTTGTAATCAATTCCCCTCACAATAAATGATAACACTCTGTTAGCTTTCCTAATTACTTACTGTATCTGCATACTAGCCTTTTGTGATTCATGCACTAGGACTCCCTCTGAATCTCAGAGCTCTGCAATCTCTCACCATTTAGATAATAAGCTTCTTTTTTATTCTTCCTGCCAAATTGAATGATTTCACATTTTCCCACATTATACTCCATTTGCCAGATCTTTGCCCACTCACTTAACCTATGTCGCTTTATAGCCTCCTTATGTCTTCTTCACAATTTACTTTCCTACCTATATTTGTCTTGTCAGTGAATTTGTCAACCATTCCTTCGGTCCCTTCATCCAAGTCAGTTATATAAATTGTAAAAGGTTGAGGCCCTCGCGTAGATCCCTGTGGCACACCACTCATCACATCCTGCTAACCAGAAAAAGAGCCATTTATGCCTACTCTCCATTTCTTGTTAGCTAGCCAATTTTCTATCCATGCTAATAGGTTACCCCCTACATCATGACCTTTCATTTTCTGCAATAACCTTTGATGTGACACCTTATTAAATGCCTTTGGAAATCTAAGTACAGTACATCCACCGGTTTCCTTTTATACACAGCACGTGTGATTCCTTCAAAAGAGCTCCAATAAATTGGTTAAATGTGATTTCCCTTTTACAAAACCATGTTGACTCCACCTGATTGCCTTGAATTTTTCTAAGTACCCTGCAATAACATCTTTAATAATAGCTTCTAACATTTTCCCTATGACAGATGTTCGGCTAACTGACCTGCAGTTTCTTGCTTTCTGTCACCCTCCCTTTTTGAATAAAGGAGTTACATTTGCTATTTTCCAATTTAATGGAACCTTCCCTGAATCTAGGGAATTTTGGAAAATTAAAATAAATGCATCAACTACCTCACTAGCCACTTCTTTCTAAAGTTCATCCGGACCTGGAGATTTGTCAGCTGCAGCTCCAGCAATTTGCTCAGTACCACTTCCCTAGTGGTTGTAATTTCCCCATGTTCCTCCCTCCCTTCCATTTCTTGAGTAACAGCTATTTTCAGGACGTTACTTGTGTCCTCTATAGTGAAGACGGAAGCAAAATATCTGTTTAATTCATCCATCTACCTACTTTCCATTATCATTTCCTTAGACGCACTTTCTATAGGACCAATGCTCACTTTGTTAACTGTTTTCTTATTTAAATATATATAGAAACTCTTACCATCCATCTTTATATTACTAGCTAGCTTTCTCTCATACTCTAATTTGTTCACCCTCATTAATCTTTGTCATTCTTTGCGGTTCCTTATATTCTTTCCAATCTTCTGACCTGCCACCTGCCTTTGTGTAACTATATGTTTTTTTCTCTAAGCTTGACAATGTCTTAAACTTTTTTAGTTAACTATGAATGGCGGGCCTTCCCCTTGGAATTTTTCTTTCTCATGGGAATGTATATATTCTGCATAGTGTCCTAGGGCCAACCATCTTCAGTTGCTTCATCAATGACCTTCCTTCCATCATAAGGTCAGAAGTGGGGATGTACACTGATTCGCTGATTGCACAATGTGCAGCACCATTCACGACTCCTCAGATACTGAAGCGATCCATGTCCAAATGCTGCAAGACCGGGACAATATCCAGGCTTGGGCTGATGAGTGGCAGGTAACATTCGTGCCACACAAGTGCCAGGCAATGACCATCTCCAACAAGAGAGAATCAAACCATCGCCCCTTGACACTCAATGGTATTACCATCACTGAATCCTCCACTATCAACATCCTCAGGGTTACCATTGACCAGAAACTGAACTGGACTAGCCATATAAATACTGGGGCTAAAGAGCAAGTCAGAGGCTAGGAATCCTGCAGTGAGTAACTCACCTCCTGACTCCCCAAAGCCTGTCCACCATCTACAAGGCACAAGTCAGGGCTGTGATGAAATGCTCTCCACTTGCCTGGATGAGTGCAAATCCAACAACACTCAATAAGCTTGACACCATCCACGACAAAACAGTCTGCTTGATTGGCACCCTTTCCACAAATAGGGGGGAGCAGTGGCATAGTGGTATTCCAGAGACCCAGGGAAATGCACTGGGGACCCGAGTTCAAATTCCACCACAGCGGATGGTGAAATTTGAATTCAATTAAAAAAAATAAATCTGGAATTAAAAATCTGATGATGACCATGAAACCATTGTCGATTGTCATAAAAATCTATCTGGCTCACTTTGGAGAAGGAAATCTGCCGTCCTCAACTGGTCCAGCTTACTTATGACTCCTGGCTCTTAAATGCCCCCTGAACAAGGGCAATTAGGGATGGGCACAGACCCAGCCACATCCTATGAATAAATAAAAAATAAATAATTCACTCCCTCCGCCACCAATGAACAGTGGCAGCAGGGTGTACCGTCTACAAGATGCACTGCAGAAACTCACCAAGGCTCCTTAGGCAGCACCTTCCAAACCCATGACTGCTACCATCTAGAAGGACAAAGGCAGTAGAAACATGGGAACACTGTCACAAAACTGTAACGTTTCACAATATTATTGTGGTTTATTGCAGTGTAGGTATGAGTGTAGATGGTTCTGTCCCTGTGATTTAATTAGAGTCCGATAGGCTGCAAGCTTGAAAGTAGCAAAATAAGTTAAGGGTAAAAGGCATTTGAAATGCTAATGAGTAAACATGGATGAGATCTTAGCATGTGGGGTGTGAAGGAAATTTGGAATTTTAGATAAGTGCAGGAGCCGTCTGGGTTTCAAAGAGGTGATAGGATGTTTACAACTAACAAGATAAATAGGGCAAGGTTATTATGGTTATTTTTCCCAAAAGGTACAGACCATATTGGCAACATAAAATATTTTTATATTATGAGAAAAGTACATTTCCAAAGACATATTGAACAGTGGAATTTACAGATTAAAGAAGGAGAAACATATATAAAGAAAGGAAGGATGGTGATGTTGTGGGGCCATATAAGAGCTAAAAGCTATAAGAGTGAAACAGCCTCGGGGAAGCCTCGCAAAAGTCTGCTGTGTCCAGTAACTAAAGTTGGAGGAAAGCCTTTAGAATTCAACTGTCGAGTGGGTGCTGTGGTAAATTTGCTGGCTTGCTATTTAAATTTAAAATCTATTTTGGACTGTTGCCTTAAGAACATAAGAACTAGGAGCAGGAGTAGGCAATTCAGCCTCTCAAACCTACCCCGCCATTCAATACGATCATGGCTGATCTCATTTCGGCCTCAACTCCAATTTCCTGCCCTCTCCCCATAACCTTTCAACCCATTACTAATTACAAATCTGTCTATCTCCTCCTTAAATTTATTCAGCATCCCGGCATCCACTGCACTCTGAGGTAGTGAATTCCACAGATTCACAACTCTTTAAGAAAAGTAACTCCTCCTCATCCCTGATTTAAATCTACCATCCCTTAGCCTAAAACTATGGCCTCTCATTCTAGAATGCCCCACAAGGAGAAACATCCACTCCAGGTCTACTTTGTCTATCCCCTGTCTACTTTGTCTATCCCCTTTAGCCTTTAAAGGAGGTGTGTAGTTGGGAGTCAATTTAATTAGGAATTTGGGGATTTGTTATATTAAGTAATTGTAATCTTCTGTATGTGCTCAAAATCTTTTTTGTTAATAAATGTTTTAATTTAGTTTTTAAAATCTCTGAAGGTGTTAGTGGACTCATTACTTTTGAATTCAGTGCCCAAATCTTCTCACAATAAATACAAATTGCAAAGCCGCTGTGACAGCGTGGTCAAGTTTCCTTTGTGGTTTTGGTCCACCTGGCACACATCACCTGCCATATCATAACAACACCACCACCTGAAAATTCCCCTTCTAGTCACTTACTATCCTGACTTGAAAATATATCGTTGTTCCTTCACTGTCGATGGGTTGAAATCTTGAAACTCCTTCCCTACCAGCACCATCGTTGTACTTACACCATAGGGACTGCAAAGGTTCAAAAAGGCAGCTCACCACTACCTTCTCAAGAGCAATTAGAGATGGCAATAAATGTTGGCCTAGCCAGCGATGCCCCCAGCCTGTAAATTAATTTTAAAATGTCTGCCACTGAACCTCTATTGACCTATCCCTTAACCTCATTTGCTAGTTCGCTTCAGCTGGCTCTGCTTTCATGCCCTCATTATAGCCCTTAATTAAGCTTAAAATACTCAGTTTGGACACATTCGTTTCTCCCTCAAAATAAACGTAAAATTCAATCATATTACGATTGGGTAGTCTGAATAATATGATTACACTAGGGGGAAGTATAAGTATAGCTACTGTAACTATTGATTCTTTGAGAGGGACTTAATACCTAAGTATTTCTCCCCTGCATACGCTTGAATAAACTTTAATATTCTGCACATCTCTGCCTCCGGAGTGGTGAGCGAAATCCCCTCAACAGGATTGACTCAAGATCCCTTTAAAAATGGTGGGTAGGTCCCAATTCTGGGATTCCTGACCCCATTCCCAACCTGTCTAATTTTCGGGAATGCCTTTAAAGGGTGCGGACTGGATCCCGTCAGAAGCCTGCATCCAGTTCTCCCGACCTGGCTGACTCCATTGCGGAGATACATATTAACATAGGAATCATGGGCAGTAGGAGGCCATTGGGCCCCTCGAGTTTGCCTACCCCAGATATCCTTTGACTCCCTTTCTAGTCAAGAATCTATCTACCTCTGCCTTAAAAATATTCAATGAACCTGCCTCCACCGCTCCTTGGTGAAGAGAGTTCCAAAGACTAAGAGAAAAAAATTTCTTTTCATCTCAGTCTTGAATGGGAGGCCCCTTCTTTTTAAAAAGTGTCCCCTAGTTCTAGTCTCTCCCACAAGGGGAAAACTTCCTTTCAACATCCACTTTGTCAAGTCCCCTCAGAATCTTATATAGCTCAATAACATCACCTCTCATTCTTCTAAACTCCAATTAATACAGGCCCAGCCTATTCAACCTTTCCTCATAAAATAACACCCCATCCCAGGTATCAGTCGAGTGGACATGCTCTGCAATTTTTACGGAGTCGGGCCAAGTTTTTAAAAAAAGAGTCATGGTTCATGACTCCTTATAGGAGTCATGAGCCCTAGTCTGCATGAGGGTTTCTTTTAAAAGGTAAGTTCAAAAGGTCTCCATCATGCCCTGTATGCCAAGCTCTGCCCTTCCACCCACATCCTCAGGCCCCACATGCCCTCATTCCAAGTTCTGCCTTTCCACCTACACTCTGTATTCCTCAATCCCCCTATGCCAAGCCCGGGCATCCCATGCCCATTGACCCAGAGTACACTTTCTAGAACCAATGAACATCATAGCGTATAGTGATATGTGTGAAAAAAAGGTTTAGAAAAAACATGATCCATTGATAACTTTCTCCTATGCTTGAAAAAAAAAGTCTGGATCAAGTTAATAAAATTATCATTCAGGCCCTTTGAAGTTTTCAAAACCACAAACCCTTGAAGCCACTTAATTTGTGTCAGCAAACATTGTGAAATTGATTGCAGATATCAGAGAGCCTGAGCTGACAATCAAACAATGTTTCCTCTGGTCACAAATTGACACTTTCATTAGTTTGATCCAGACTTCTTTTTCAAGCATAGAAGGAAGTTATCAATGGATTACAGTTTTTCCAATTTTTTTTTTATTTACACATACCACTTTACACTATGGTATTCATTAGTTCTAGAAAGCGTACAGTGGGTCATTGGGCATGGAAGCGCCAGAGCTTTGCATAGGGGACATAGGGAGTGGGTGGAAGTGCAGAACTTGGTATAGGGGGCATGAGGAGACATATGGGTTGGGTGGAATGGCAGGGCTTGGCACAGGAAGCATGAGGGGAAAAGGGATTGGGTAGGGGCCTGAGGTGGCATGGATGGGGCATGGGGAGTGTTTGAAGGGTGAAGAGGTGTGAGCGGTAAGGGCCTTTGTGCTTTTCTCATTGGGGCAGAATCCTACGCCACTGACGTGGGCCTTCTACACAGCCTGACACTGTACAAGGCAGCCCTTGTGGCTACGTCTGCACTTCTTTCTGGGTCAGCTGGTCCGACTCCAGCCCACACCCGGCCTCCACCTTTGCAGGCACTTTCTCCTGAGGTGGGCAAGTCAAGCCAGGAATTTTCCCAATTCCCCCTACCTGCGTTGTGGATGAAAGTCCAGGCCATTGGTCAGATGTCCAAAAGCTTGATCAAAGACTGTCAAATCCTTTAAGTTCAGCCAATGCAACACAATTTTCATCAAATGCACAAATAAAACAAAATCTTTTAAAAGTTGAGACATCTTCAGTATTAACAAGCTTGAAATGACACAATCACAAACCATTACAGGGCTTGACAGAGTAGGTGCTGAGAATCTGATCCACTAGCTGGACAGTCCAGAACCAGGGAGTCATAGGATAAGAGTTTAGTCATTTCAGATTGAGGCCAGGAGAAATTTCTTTACTCAGTTTGTGAACCTTTGAAATTTGCTACCGCAGAAGGTGTGGATATTCAATCATTGAATATATTCAAGACAGATCAAGAGATTGCTTGACATTAAGGGAACGATGGGATATGGAAACAGGGTGCAAAAGCGGAACGGGGTAGATGATCAGCCATGATCAATTAAATAGCAGAGCAGGCTTGAGTTTGAGGGCCATGTGAACTACTCCTGCTCATATTTCTTAGGCTTCTATTAAAAAAGAACATATAAATAAACAGGCAATCAAATCAGGAGTGATTTGCCTAAGTCAAGTCCTAATTGCACAAGTCTAAAGAGAAAATCCACAATCATTTGCCAGCTTTTCAGTATAACAAGGAAGCAATCTTCAGCATGTCGATCATCAGTGTGCTTACATCCTGTGCAATTATAATATTTAACTTCAATCTCACAAAAGGCAGAAATGCCTCAGGAACATGTTATTTAGATTACAAGAATGTGAATAACTTCAGGAAAGGAATCATTAAACTACTGTAAACCACAGATGACTGAAGGAATGAACTATTCCAAACTCTCGCGCTTTTCTAGGATATGTTCCAGGAGTTGCTAAATTAGAATAAAGCTTTAAAAATTAAGATCACAGCAGTTTTTACCTGTCAGCAGTGTGGGGGAGAAAAGGGCATGTGTTAAATTGAACACAGCATTGCTCCTGTTGGAGGAAACACTCCTTCCTGAACACAGATGGGAAAAGTTCCACAGCGCCTGGTGAAATCAGTCAGCTCCATGCATGTTCACCAATATTAACAGGGGAATTAAGGGAGGCAAGATGGCATGGGTCAAAAGCTATAAAACCCTTTGCCAAAAATGTATTTCCCCCTGTGATAGAGATCTTGAATCCATGAAAAAATTTAATTCTATTTTTTCTTGCAATGCCATGAGTATCATAGTGTAAGGGTTGTGGCTGTAGACTAGCAAGTCAAGAAGCCAAATGGCTCAAATGCCACCTTGGTAATTCAATAAATCTGATAATTTATGGCGTGATGTCAGAAGAAAATGTCAAATCCAACAAGTTCACTCATCCTTCAGGGAAAAATGTACCACTGAGTCTTTCCTTTGTGATACCAGTCCCATGTTATGCGATTGCCCCACCTCATCCTGAACACACACCCCATTTTCTACCACTCCCACTCATTCAAGATTATGCAATGAAGCCTAAGGTCCTCTCAGCCACTTTCCTTGCTCCACTCACTGGTGTTACTGATGAGGCTGTGTTTGTCTATAAAAGCATTGCTGTTTGTGGAACTTTGCTATGCAAGAATTGGTGGTCACATGTCCTACATAACAACAGTGTCTACAATTCAAAAATCCTTCAGTCGCTGTAAAGCATTTTGGGGACATCTGATGGTCATGAAAGGTGCTATTTAAATGCAAGTCTTTCTTCCTTTAGGTGTCAGAAAGTAGAATTCAGGTCTATCATGTGTAAGATATTAGCATTAACCTTTTCTATTGATAAAACACAGGCAAGGATATTATCTGGCTTTAAAACATGATTATTTTTGAAGAAACGCAATATTCTACCAGTTATGCAATATGGAAGAAACTTAACAAGGAGGGGCTAGCAGCATCCCAAAAGGGATTAGGAACAAATTAAAATGAACGTATTCCACATTGTGCTGGGCATTGATTTTCCAAAATATTAGCAAATTTACCATGGCATTGTTTGTAGGTAAACTGTTAACCGTGACCCTAATTCTTGTTTAACATTTTTTCTCCCCTCCACAAATACCCCTTCAGTTAGGCATACAAATATAAAAAATACTTTTTCTTAGCATTGCATCCCATGGTCAATTTGTAGTTCTTCCTGAACCTGTTGTCGCTGCTCCACTTCTCAAGAAAGTTCCCATTGTCAAGTCTCCAATGACCAACACCTAAGAACATGTGGTCATTTGATATGATGATGGCCAGCTTAAAAGCTGCCCCAGAAACATCAGCTCCTCAAAGGTTTTTGCTTGTTTTTCCCCCTCCCCCCACAGCCCAGTTATTTGCAAATGTTTTACCTACTATAATTCCACAGCAGGATCTCACAATTCTCTTGCATAGAATTTCTTCACAAAAGCTGGAATTTCACTGTCCTTTGCCACCTGATTATCACAATGCACTATGCAGACAAGAGCAATTGAAAAACTACAACTTCTACAGTGCATTTCTTTCACATACAATTTGCCCAGTGCAGCTGTTAATCTCCAACACCCAAACCAGATGAAACTTCCAAGTCAAACCTAGGCTCCAGGTTGAAGGGTAACCCTGTGAGATGAAACATTCCTAACATTAAGTAGCCAACTTTGAGTGTGTTCAGTGATTATTTTTCTGAATTTTGTAATTATCCACATTTGGAAATATTCCTTCTAGCTGCATAAACTGAGTTATTTGCTGAAAAATAGAGACTGAACTACTCAGTTTTCACCTGACAACTTATTCATTTCAATTCCTCTGGGTTTAATTGGGCATTTGTTCAGCAACCTACAGGTCGGTGGTTATTTCAGCAAATTATGACATTTCTTTCTCGACAAACAAGCAGTACTTTAGAAGTGCGAAGCCTCTGAGGTCACGGTTTCAGATATAATACTTTTGATGAGGCTAACACAATTGAGGTGTGTCAGACACCTTTACATTGATTTTATACTTTTCCTTTTAGCTGAGCAAAGAGACCCAGTTTATAAACGATCCGAACAGGTGGATCTTAGCTTCTGACCACATTAATTTGCATGTCCCCTCTGGTGAGTGGGTCAATAATCTGAGGACATAGCTTTAAAATCACCAGCAAGGATCTCGAGGGAAGATGAGGAGAATGCTTTTCATTAAGGGTTGCCAGGACCTAGAACGCCCTACTTGAATCGGTGGTGGAAACCGATTCCATAAATAATTGTAAAAGGGAGTTGCACAGGTACTTGAGGATGAGAAACTGACAGGGTTAATGACAAAAAGCATGTCTGCCTAAGCACAACTACTCTTTCAAAGAACCAGCATAAGCATTCAGGCCTAATGGCCCCCTTCCAAACCATAAGCTTCTGTGAATTTACATCAGAAATACCTGATCAGATCAGTCAAGTACATTTTTACCAGAGTTATGGCACTGATAGATAAAACTGATCTTCCTCACCTCTGCATGCAAGTCCAGGCTGAAGTCCACTGCAGTTGTTCCCAGAATCTCCCTGATTTCATTTGTCTCACTTGAAGGGACACATTCCTCTATTAGTTTCCATAGTGATGATGGTTGCTCATAGTTATCAGGAAATATATTGTCTCCTTCCTCACAGTTCAGATTCATAGCTGTGTGCCAAATCCAGAGGCATTAGAATTGGGAGAGGATTGTTCCTTTTGAAAATTCAGTGAAATTCGCCAATGATTTTCCTTTGTAGATTCTATGTTGGAAATAGTCAGAAGGATACACACTTCAATGATAGCCAATGTATTGAAAAATATCCTAGTAGTTTCTGTTCAAAAGGTTGTTCATAGTAGTAGAGGAAGAAAGTGACAGGGGAAGAGTGGGGCCCGTGACAGAGGAGGGAGGGACATAATAGTGCAAAAAAAAGAGTATGTCAGAAAGTGCATTATCCTGAGAGAGAAGGTTTATTAAGCTGAGAGAAATGTTTTTTTTCTTATTGGAATTAAGTTAACGTTGTTTCTAAAGTTGAATTATGAAGCAGCCTTCCAATCATCTCAACTGATTATCACTTACGTTGACAGAAAGCAGAACCATTCCATTTACAATCTAACATTTGACAGATCCTCTCAATGCACATAGTGAGCCATACTTCATATTCAACTCCCTGTAATGCTAAAACTTAAGTGCATAGTTCACAGTTTGCCAAATGTTAAACAAATACCCAAAAGCTACTCATTAACAATTTTCACAGAATAAAAGACAAGATTGAACAATTCAATTCCCAAAGCACCAATCACAATATATTAAAAATGATATTTGTAATTGTAATTGAAGCTCATGATGGTGCGGTCAGTGTTCAATTGGACAAAAAAAATTGGGTCAAGGACAGAAAATAGCAAGTCATGATGATTGGTTATTTTTCAGACTGGAGGATAGACAGTGATATCCTCCAGAGATCTGTGCCAGGATCACTGCTTCTTTTGCTATATATAAATAACTTGGTTCTTGGAATACGGAGTAGAATTTCAAAATTTGTCAATGATACCAAACTTGGAGGAGTGGCAAACAGTGAAAATGATACAAATCACCTGCAACATGACATATGATGGGTTAGCAGAATGGGTAGGCAAGTGGTAGATGGAGCTTAATACAGAGAAGTCCAAGGTAATGGATTGTGGCAGAAAGGACAGGGAGAGGCAATATAGATTTAATGGCATAGTTCTAAACAGTGAAGGGACAGAGGGACCGAGGGGTGTAATGGGTATCAATCTTTGAAGGTGGCAGGATAAACTGTTCCAAGAGAGAGGTCAGCAAAGCATAGAAGCATTGAGTACAAAGGCAGAGAAGTTATGCTGAATCTTTATAAAGCTCTGGTTAGGCCACAGCTGGGGTGCTGCATCCAGTTCTCATCACACTATAGGAAGGATGTGAGGGTCCTTGAAAGGTTGCAGAAGAGATTTACCAGAGTTGTTCCAGGGATTGGAGGGAGGGGTTTAGTTACAAGGTTAGATCGGAAAAGCTGGGCTGGTTCTCCTTGGAGCAAAGATGATTGAAGGGAGATTTGATAGAAGTGTACAAGATGACAAGTTTGAACAAGGTAGACAAGGAAGAACTGTTCCCATTGGCAATAGTACAAAGACTAGGGTGCACAGGTTTTAGGTTTTGGACAGAAGATGTAGGAGGATAAGAAGTGGTAACGAGTGATAAGAAACTTGCTGCCCACAAGGGTGGTGGAAGCAGAGACGATCAATAACTTTGAAAGGAAGTTGGATGGGCACTTTAAGGCAATAAACTTTCAGGGCTACAGGGATTGAACACAGGAATGGGACTGACTGGATTGCTCTGAGGAGAGCAGTCATGGACTCAATGGACCAAATAGCCTCCTTCTGTGCCATAAATGACTATGTCATGAAGCTATTAACATATATATTATTGAAAAATATTTTTCTTTTAAAATAAAGGTTTAGTTTGTGGGTGTGTCTTAATTGGATTAAAGCCAGCTAGTCTGGATACTTTGATGTGTACTAGTTTTGATATGTAAGAGAGATAGAGTGTATTTGCATTTTTTGAATAGAGCATTCAAGAAGTGGAGTAAAAACTGACATCTGTCTAGCAGATATCAAGCAATATGTTTATATTACTAATAAAATTGGTACTATGAAAGGAGATTTTTTGTTAGAAGAAGCTGGTAATACAATGAGAATTTACATTCAATGGGTAGCGGTAGGTATAACCTCAGCAGTTTTCAGGTGTGCAGGGCACAAGCAACGTAACATCAAAGCTGCTGTGAGCCTACCACCGTCTCGACAGGATTTAAAGTGAAAAGAACCTCCTTTTGAATTAGTAAGGTGAAAATGCTTTGCTTGGCTTTTGGTTAAGTCTATGGGTTGCGGTTGCCTTAATGGAGATTAGTTTGGGAATTTGTTAAAATTTGTAGCCTATTGTAGGTATATTTTAACCTGCATAAATTAATAAAATGTTTCATTTAGTTTAATGTAAAGAGTCAAGAACTGGTGATCTGATTCCTGAATTTGGAGTTACATATCAAACATAACACTTAAAATTATAGATTATGACAGTTGTTTAAAGTTTCCCTCAGGGATTTTTAAATAATTCAGCTACATCAACTACATCGGTCATAACTCTAAATGGCTCTGATCTTATATCCTTACATGGCACAAACATGTTATAAAAATCTGAAGCCTAATTCATTATTAGCAACACAACGGAGGGGGTGGGGGGCATTATGTTAGGTTATAAAAATCATACATTATATACTTTTGCAGGCACCCGCTTTTCCAGACAGAAGTCTACTTCTGATTCTCTATCCCCTTTCTTTCAGAGACCGTGTTCTTTCCCGAGGCAATTCTTTCCCAGCACCTTAACTTCTCATTTTCCTCGCTGGTCTTAAAAGCTTCAAGATTGCTCTCTTCAACTCCTTTTGTCCCTTTCGGGCAATGTTCTTCATTGGCAGCTCTCATTCCAGTGGCAACTCCCATCGACACAAAGTGTGGCTTCCCAACTCCATCCATCAATTTTCAGTAGCCTCTTTATCTTCAGCGGGTTGCGGTGAGCCGGAGCCCAACCCAGCTTTATATTCCTATTTATTTTATTTTTAACATTAAAAAATGCATTCAGAGCTTATCAAAAGTCAGCCTTCTTTACATGTCACATTGACCACATGATATCATGTACATGCATGTATGTGCATGTGCGTTGCATACTAATAGTTATATTACCATAGCAACTACCAAAATATTTAACCATTGGTGTCATGTATTTTTCGGCTCAAGTGAGTTACTGGAGTAGTAAGCAATGATAATTTAGTAGTTTTTGTGGCTCTCACAATGCATGTTTTTACTAAAGTGGCCCGTACTTGAAAAATAAAGACAACAACTACCTCAAGGTGTTTTTTTTTGTCTTTGCCCTACTGTTCAGTCTCCACTTTTTGTGCATGCCCTATAAAGTGCCAGGTGTCACTCAGCATTAAGCAGCTTTATGAAAATGCAAGTTGTTTTTAACCCTTTTGAGTTTGTTAATGCAATCATATTATCAAATATAGAAATTAAATGCAAAGTGGAACAAAAAAAAGTTAAATTAATTGTTTAGAAGCCTGCAGCTTTAAGATGTAAATTGGATAAATATATTGTCCCACAGCATTTAACGAGTCTTCAGCCACTTGTCTTTAAGAATACGTTAACACTATGCAGATTTTGCTATTGCTGAGGGCTTTTTTCTTATTTGTTCATGGGAGGTGAAGATCACTAGCAAGGTCAGCATTTGTTGCCCATGAGAAGGTGGCAGTGAGCTGCCTTCTTGAACCACTACAATCTGTGTGGTACACCCAAAATGCTGTGGGGCAGGGAGTTCCAGGTCTTTGATCCAGCGACAATAAAAGGAACAGTGATACAGTTTCAAGTCAGGATGGTGTGCATGTTTAAGTGTTCGCTGTCAAAGTTTTAGCACTAATTTCACTAATCTCAACACACTTTCACAGCCTGGATCACTAAAATCACAATGTCAGTCAATGTAAGTTACCAAAATTGTAAGCCATAGGAGTTATTAGTCAAATATTTTTTCCATCTAATGCAAATACAAGTATTCGCATGGTGAGCGCATCATTGATTGAATCTCTCAGCATTAGCTAAGATAGCAATATCTACCTCAATTGGTGTCTCAGCATACCATAATTAAACACCAATATAAGCTTATTAGGCTAATACATGTATTAAGCAAAATATCACAGTTTTAATACAATGCCAGATACATGGGAAAAATTAACTTTTACTGATTACAATCATGAGAATACATCATGACCGTCAACAAAGTTTATTGTCTACACCTTTGTATGTAGGGTTTCCTGAAAAGAGTGGCATCATCAATAAACCACAGGCTTGGCCTAAATAGCCAAGTGGTTATAATACTGGGTTTGTAACCCCAAGGTCAAGAGTTCAAATCTCACAATGGCAAACTATGAAACAATGTAACTTCATCTGAAACAGATGGAAATAGGTTTGTACTCAGAAGAGTTACCAAACAAAATATCAATAAACCACAGGCAGTATCAATCTAATAGGAGTTTAAACAAAAGTAACGAGAAGGTTCTAGTTCGTTTAAATGAAATTACAAAGCAAATAAGGAATTAATACAAAATAAAATCAAGTTTTATGATCATATGTAGACTCCTTAAATGATAAACTCAAGCTGCTTACTTTCATCTTTTTACTTAGCTGTTTTATCTCTTTATACGGAGTTCCAGGGTTATTGAAATAGCCCCAAACCCGCCTCGCCAAATGGACATGGTGCAAACACATGTGGATTATTCTCCAACCATTTCCCCTCCCGACTCTCTTCAAACAGCAGCTGCAGCCTTTAAAGGGTTGCAGTCCGCCTGTTCTCCCGCTGTTGACAGAGAGCCGGCTGCTATGGAAACACTAATAAAGCTGACCACTCCACAGGCCACTCCGCGACCACAGGAGTCCGAGACTGGCCGGAGAGGGGCTAAAACACAGAGAGTGAACCGTACTGACTGACTGACTTAACTAAAGCAATATCGTCCTCAGCCTGCACTCACCTCCCGCTCGGCCGCCCCGGATCTCTCTCTCCCGACACTAACCTAACCCCACCCTGGCCGTCGCCATCACAAACTCTCATCTCCAAGGCCCAGATCTCGCGAGAACAGCGCCTCTGAAAGCTGGATTTACAGTGTGACAACGCGAAATAAATGTCATCTTAAAGCGATACACAGCAGCAATCACCCGTGAAATCAAAGTGTCAATTCAAGGCGTTGTCAAAATTCTGTATTTTTTTTTTGGAATTAAAAAAGTTAGGTCTGCGATCACCAGGATAAACAATTAGATCAATTTCAGAGTTGTATTTTGTTTTCAGAACGTAATTGTTGCTTCCAATTCTTAATGTTACATGTTTGTTAATTTACAAAATCGGTTTACCCAAACATGCAACTGGAAAATGAAGATCTATTTCGTTCCAATGTCAGACTTGAAGTTTTCAATCTATAAACGATAACTCTTAAATCAGTTCCTTTCATACCAAGGAATATGTTTGAATTTTAAAAAATGCAATATTGCCGGTTACAGAACTCAGTAAGAGGAAAACACTTTTGACAATAGACATCTGTCTACTTGGTATTACACTTCAAGCTTTTCTCCAACCCTGTTTAAAGGATGAGATACAGTTTCCATCAATATGCCATATCCTCTGAAATTCTAGTATGCTCTGAATGACGATAGTATGCTTTAGGATTAATAATTATTTTAAGATATTTTGCATTAGACGTCACGCAATTTGGGCATAATGCCCTCATGTGCTCTAAAAAATAACATAAAAGCCAGGTTGTTTTGTTCTAGGCTCAATCTCGAAAACACGTTTATTTACAACAATTTGCATCGCAAAAAAAAGGATGACGCAAGGTACTAACGATAGAAATATTTAGAAAAGAACAAAGACTAAATTCAGGTTGTAGGTGTTGAAAAATATCTTCTTTAAGCATTATTCTCACATATCCCAATAATGATGCTTATATTTGAGTGGGCTGATATGCTGGCCTGACACCACGGAGTACAGATGTTACCTTAATCAGGGAACAAACTGCTGCCCAACGGGTCTTTGAGTTTTTCTTGTAAAAGGGAGTACATATGATACAGCATGTAAAACTATATATGAAGTTATGTGCACGATCTCCCAATTTTCCATTTGGAAAGATCAACCTCAGGTCAACCAAGGGAACTGCAATTAAGAAAAGAGCCAACAGTCTGCAAAATAGATTCCAGTCTTAGAATGCTTGAAGCACAGAGCTGTCAATCAAGTCAAATCACTAAAGACTGTTCACATTGGCCAGTTCCTTTGAAGAAGCCTCTGATTCTTAATGGGCCAGTAATCATAATTATTAATATTTTTTTCCATTTGAATCGATGGTAGCAGCTCCATCATTGTCTGCAGACATGTTTGCTAAGTAAAATCTGAAACAATTTTTTTGGAAATCTCATCTAGCATAACATCTCTTTCAAGGTTGAGCCAATATCTGACAACTGGTTGCAAAATTACTATTTCACATATATGACCATTTCAACAACTGGCAGCAGTAACTAAACGAGCTTGATCTGATTAGGTTTTGTTTACAGGAAATCACATCAATAGAGGCAGGCTGCTTTCCTTTGAAACTAATTGCAAACACCAGACAGCATTGCATATTTATTAAACTCAGTCCAAAAACATTGCTTTGAAAATGAAGCAACAAAGTTCTATTTAAAATATATAACAATCAGCCCAGCTTAATTTGAAAATAAAACACATAAACATAGTTGGAAGTAAGGGGGAGCTTTTTATTCATTGTATATTTTTGTAGCAAGTTAGAAACAAGTTCACTCATTTGTCTGATACTATGGATTAAATTTGGAAGTTGGCAAAACTGTAGCAGATGAAATTCAAAACAGTTAAATTGAAAGAAAATGCAAAACAAACCCATTCAGTGCAAGTGTTGAACTGGCTAGAAAAGAAGCTGAAAAACATTTGAAAGTGATATTGGACTCAAGACATAGCATTCCACTGAGTGCCAAGCAGCAAAAAGGAAGCTGACAAAATGCTAACTGATTATCAATCAGCAGAATACTAGTCTATGATTGTCATGCTGAAACTCTGCAGTACGTTGGACAGGCCTGACCTTGAATTAACCATTCAGTATTTATATATTCTGGCAAAATATGAGAATACTATGAGATTCAATCCTAGTATCAGATAATTTATGCGGATAAGCAAGGGAAATTTGAATTTCTTGGCATTAAAAAAAGGGAAGTGAGAAATCAATGACAAGGTCCTTACGATGTCTATAATACCCAACATGATGTGAGTAGATATGAAGGACCAGTTTAGTTCAAACAGTGCAAACATGAAACAGAATTGGGACTGACGTTTAAGCAGTGTCAACTTGGCTCATTTGTAGCACTCTTATAGTATGGAGACCAGAACTGTGCAGAATACTCGAAACATGGCCTGATCAATGTCCAATTCAAGCTTACTAACACCACTAATTTCAAAACAAAAACAGAAACAGAAATACCTGGAAAAACTCAGCAGGTCTGGCAGCATCGGCAAAGGAGAGCACAGGTGATGTTTCGAGTCCTCATGACCCTTCAATAGAACATCTAATTTCAAATTTTACACTTAAAAATAAATCCTGGTGCCTGGGATTTGAGATATCTCAGAACCACCATGCCATCAGTTAAATGGAGAGGCCTAATGCTGTCACTCTTGCATTTCTACTCTGCCCTCACTGTCATTGGACTTTTCATCTGGTAATATGGAGAATGAGGTAGCCAATTTGGACAGGTCCCTCAAACAGCAATGAAATAAATGGGCAGATAATCCGCAGAGGCACTCTTGCCTCTGAGTGGCAGAGATGTGCTTTCATGTTACCACTTCAGATATTTGAGCACATACTCCAGCGCACTACTGAGGGAGTGTTTTGCTGTTGAAGATGCTTCTTTCAAATGAGAGGTCAAATTAAAATGCTGCATGCCCTTTCGAGAGGACATAAAGTTCCCTGTGGAATCTTTGAAGAGCAGGGAAGTTCTCCCAATGTCCAGACCAACATTCAACCCTCAGGCAACACTTGAAACAGAGGAAGTAGGTGGCCTCAATGTTAAAGTGGATACTTGCCACAAAATTCATTTATTAAGTTGACTGTTGAGTGGAAATTTCTCAGGTGCCTTTTGAAATATTGGATCTTTTGTTTGGTGGCATTCCATACCACAAAGTAATAAATGAACCTTAATAGTGCATGATGTTATAACTAACCCGATATGATTTCACACAACTCATATCAAGGTACCAGAAGCAAACTGTGCAAGTGCTGTTATTCACTCAGATCAAAAAATACTGACAACTGTTAGGGTAAAAACTGGTGTTATTTCCTTCAGTTACAGTTTGCCTTGTGTTCTGATAGGGAAGTAATTAAGGGTATCTCAAGTGCAACCATTTCTATTAGCTATGACACCAAACAAGAAATTCCTTGGTATAACTGTTTCCTGTGTTTCCTATTTTTATTTCTGGCTTCTCAGCAATCTGAATTTTCTGTTCATTTTTACAATAAAATTACTGCAGTGTACATCTGGCTGTTCATTTACTGACTCTCTAGAAGAAGCATTAGCTGTGGGATATATGATTTGTTTTCAGTGTGACATTTAATTATTCAGTGCCTTATATGTATAGGATATTGAATTTAATTATATCAAAATACTTGTTCTGATTGGTGACAGCCTTGTGGAGCAGGCTCCAAAGGCTCTATGGTCTTCTCCTGCTCCTATTTCTTATGTTCTTCAGCTGGAAATCCCATTATGGAATAAAATCTGTAGCACCCTTTAAAAATCATCAAATATAAACTTCCATATGCACACATGTTCCCATAACCACACATGTTCCCACATCCATTCTTTTCCATATATAAAAACAATGAATGGAATGTGTTCAGTATTTTCAAAGAAAACACTTTCAGACTTTCAAGTATCCATATAATGCAAACGCAGATTAACACAAGAATTCATGTAAACTGCACATAGTTATGAAGCCCCAGTTCACCCCATCTGATATTGGAACTCACTTTTCAAAACTGCTTAGTACAGCCCTGTCTGAAGAAACAGCTCAGTATGTTTGAACTCCCCCTTCTGCCTCAATGGGAACCGTCTGATCACTGCTGTGCCTCTTGAAGGCCCAATGTGGTTGGAGTTGTGCTACATGGGAAATCATAGGCACAAGTTTGTAGCTTAGCACTGCACAGCAATGTTATGTTGGCCAATTATGTACATAAGATACACCGGGAATGATGGTTTCCATTATTATATGGTCAAGTAAAACCATGATGTATAGGAATCAGCAATTTTCCAAATTCACTGCCAAATTCCACAAAAGGACACCACACAATTTTATCAATAGTCCTTCACATGAAATAGTTATAAAGGATGATTGCCTATGTTGACAGTGAGTTGAGCTTTATAGAAAAGTACAGACAGGGTTAAATACTTGTGAAAGAAAGACTTGTAAATCTGGTGGTAATTGGAATCATACAGTAAGTTAAATTGTGGCTGCCCAATTGTTTGCATAATTGTTGCCTTATTTGGAGCACAATTAGACATGAGCATTTCTGGTGTAATGTCTGGGTAATACAGGGTAAACAGATACATATTCAATTGTCAGTGGTAAATGGGCTAGACTTGTAAATAATTGATATTAGTTAACTAGTTTTATTCTAGGAAGCAATTTGCATTAATGCCTGGCTGTACATGATTTAACTATAATTGTTCAACACTGCTTAACAAAAGTTGCTTTGGGACCACATCCTCCCTCGTAAAATATGGAGGAAAATCAATTTAGATGAACTTCAAAGAAAAAAAACATGAAAATTCATCCCAACAAAAATTCAAGGAATAAAGTTGTAGCCTTCTGCGGGCACACAGCAAAATCTGTAAAAACAGCAGGAAAAGAAATTTACTTCATTTTTTTGGAAAAATATACTTTATTCATAAAACATCTGAAAGAACATTACAAAACATTTCAAAATGACCATCACAACAAGGGCAATGATATTCAAGTTTTCAACATAGATCATGAGGTGCTTCATGATTCGTCACTGCTTCTCGTGTTTAAAAAAAACACTTCTGTTCAATAAATGTTTGAGACTGACAACCCATGCATCCAGCTCACACACGATACACTCAGGGTACTGAATTATACGTTATGATAACATGCATGATGAGCGCAGTGTCAATTTTGGATGAAATAACAAACTAATATTGGCTGACGTGAGTTTTGAAATGCTCCATTACACCTATCAGATCTTATCTGCGATTCAGTCCCATCAGTGGGATGGACTATCTTAATCCATACTTTTTGTTGGCCCAATCACGTGTGTGTCGAGGGCGACTCTAGGGATTAAAGGTAGCTGCAATGAGACAAGATCTAGTTGGAAAACCAAGAATTCAGCAATTTTACATATTTGCGCACAGAACCTCCCCGTTTGAAAAGGAGCAATTAAATCTATCACTAGAGGGAGAGGAGATTACATTTCCTGAAAAAGTACATTAATTTGAGGGACGGGTGGGCGGGGGCAATATTAGGACGTTGGCATTTTGCTAGCAGCTGGGAACTAAAAAGTTCAGCAAAACCTGCACGTTTCTGGTACTTCAATTTATCCCTCTCCTCAAATCCACAGAGGAGTGTCAAATTAAACTCGGTGTTCTTTCAACAACGGTTTTCTTTTAAATTGTGTATGTAAGTCTTGGACACATGCTGATTTAAAAAAAAAACCAGGAGCATTTTGGAGCCACAAACCGCTGCAGCGAAAAGTCTGGAAAAAAAGAGACAAGACATCGACTGTGGAGCAAAGACACGATCGATACAGCGGCATTCGCGGGGGATTTGGGTTGCTGGAAGGTGCCTTTCAGCCAGGTTTTAAATACAATTATCAGTCATTATTTCAACAGCCGGATCGCAGCTAAACACAGATCATCATGCCAGTGCAGGCGGAGCGGCTGCTTTTCTCCCTGCTCTTGGCACTGTTGGGGAGGGAGAGCCTGGCATTTTTGGTGCCCAACACTTGCGAGGAGAACGGCAGCGTGTATTATGTGGGTGAGTGGTACTTGCTGGAGTCGGATCACTGCACACAGTGCGAGTGCACCGCGGACGGCGCCGTGTGCGCCCGCACCGAGTGTGTGCATCTCCCGCCAGCCTGCATCCATGTCAGCCACTACCCGAGTGACTGCTGCCCTCGCTGCGAGAGGATCGGCTGCGAGTACCGGGGAGATGTCTATGAGCTGGGACAGCAATTCCAGGTAAACGCACACCGTCAAAGTGGCAACATCAACGTTCGGAGGGAGGGGGTTTTGCTGTGGGTGGGTAACGAACGGCAGCCAAGAAAAAAGTGTTGGGGGGGGCGGGGGGGGGAAACACATGGACATTTAATCACCATTAAATCAACTGCAACCCCTCAAGGGTCACAAAGCTCATTTTTATCGGTCTCTCTTGTTTTCTGACTGCCCTTTCTGTCCACCACTTCCTAATGTTTCTTTTTTTTCTCTTTCCACTTTTTTCATACACGCATTCCATTTTCCTCTCATTTTTTAACCCCTCTCTGCTCCCTTCTTTCGAAGTGACACTGTCTCTGTTCCATTCTATTTTCGTCCCACTGCTCCAAGCAGTGTTTATATTCATGTCTGGTCTTTCTTATTTCCAAAACTCTCACAGCCCTTTGTTTGCGTCACGGTCTTGGTTTCTTGCTTTCTCCCTACTTATCTGTTTTGGGCCTTTTCCTCTCATCCATAAATGCTCTTTCTCTGTTTTTATTCCCGTTTTCCTTTTGTCTTTCATTCTGTAAGGTTGTATTGGTGAGCAAGCATTTTAATCCCTTGTATGCTGACACTTTAAGATTTACCTGTATTCTGTTCCAAAAAACATCCACAAACATTTAAAAAAACCTGTTTCTCTTAATGCCTACTACAGAAGATTATGAATCAGAGCTGTAGAGATAACCGTGCACCATCATTAAAGTAAGTGCATTCTCTGAAAGAATAGTGACATTTATTGTTTTGTGTTCAGACTTAAAGGGTGTCAGAAACCCGGGCTTTGCAGCTAGAAGCAATTTGACACAACACTATTGGCATCACTTCAAAAGTAATCATTGTCTTTGAAATGCTTTGGAATGTCTCACTCTTAACCCCGCTCTGCATTGACTAACTGGCCAATTCCCTTTCCTCACCAAATTCCTTCTAGATGTTGTCATCTATATTCGTGACTATCTATCTCGTACTCTGTTTGAATGTCCCCAGTCAGACATCTATCCCTCCCACAACATCAAAATGGCTCTAACTAAAGTCATGAATGATACTTTCTGGTAACTATGACCATCACGCAGCTAATCACGCCGTCCTCTTCCATTGTACAGCTCAATGGCACTACATTTGCTTTGTCCAACTCGTACTTATCCCATCACAGCCAGGTATTTATAGTGATGGCTTCTCTTCCTGCACTGCACTGCCCTGTTGGGAGACCCTCAAGAATCCATCCTCTTTCTTCGCCTACATGTTACCCAATGGTGACATCTTGCGCAGACATGGAATCAATTTCCACATGTGTGCTGTTGAGATCCAGCTGTCTCTCCACCATGCTTCTTGACCCCTCCACTGCCCCTCATGTCCAATCTTGGATGAGCAGTAATTTTTTTTCCACTAATCATTGGAAAGATCAAATCCATTGTCTTTGGCCTCCAGAAACCTTGGCACTGACTACATTCCCCCTTCCGAGTCAACATTGGGCATATCTGAAGTTTTTAATTGGGATTCAGACCCATATTCAAGACCTTGCCAAAAACATAAAAGTAGTTACCAGCAGCAAGATGCATCTTCTACATGGGTGTCAGGGATCTGTCTGTGCTTTAAGGTAAGTTTACTGGTCTATTGCTACCATTGTAGCCACTCCGAGTCATTTATTTTCCTAAGTTTTCTTTAGAATGATTCACATTCTTTGCAAATATTATGGAGCTTCCATTCATAATATTTTGTATGACTTCAAAAATTGCATTATGAAAGGGTACTATTGTATTAGGTATCTATAAATCAAAGAGAAGTACTCGCAGGAATCTTCCATTGAGGTATTGAAAGGCAACAACCTAAATTGGCAAATAATCTAAGTGGAGGTACATGTACTTAGATGCCACAGCCCTGTCTGTTGTGTTCTATTGTACAGTGGTTGGCTGAGAGCAGACAGTTTGCATACAATTTTGCCTTCAATATTGTAAAGTATTACTCTGGCAACATCAGTGGACTGTTTCAGCTCAGGATGTCATAGTAGAGGGAAATCCACACAAAATATTTTCACAGACTAATCCAATATTGTACTGAATGAGCAGACATTTTCTCCAACAAGATACTGAGAAAACCAAAGTCATTGTCTTTGGTCCCAGCCACTGACACCATCCTTCTCCTTGATCACTGTCCTGTCCAGAAAATTGTTTGTAATCCTTGCATCCTATTTGATCCTGAGCTGAGCTACCAACCCCATTCCGCTCAGTCACCAAAATCGACCCACTTCCACCTCTGTAACATCAACTAACTCCACTCATCTGCTACTGAATCCCTCATTCATGGCTTTGTTACCACTAGGCTTGACTGTTACAATTACTATCCTTGCTGGCCACTCATCCTCTACCCTACATAAACTTGAGCTTGTCCAGCACCCTGCTGTTGTATCACAATTCACACTAAGTTGCGTTCACCCATTGCCCTTTTACTTGCTGACCTACATTGGCTCCCAGTCTGAAAACACAACAATTTAAAAATTATCATTACTTTCGAATCCCTTAAGATAGCCCCTTAAAACCCATTTCTTTGGTCAAGGTTATAGTCAGCTGTCCTTATCTCCCTATGTGGTTCAGTGTTGAATTTTAAACATTTATCTTTTCATGTCATTTGGGCTTCGCTGGCTAGGCCCGCATTTATTGCCCATCCCTATTTGCCCTTGAGAAGATGGTGCTGAGCTGCCTTCTTGAACTACTGCAGTCCATGTGGTGTAGGTACACCCACAGTGCTGTTGGGGAGGGATTTCAAGGATTTTGGCCCAGTGACAGTGAAGGAACGGCAATATATTTCCAAGTCAGGAATGTGTGTGACTTGGAGGAGAACTTGCAGGTGGTGTTCCAATTCATCTGCTGCCTTGTCCTTCTAGGTGGTAGAGTCACAGGTTTGGAAGCTGTCGAAGGAGCCTTGGTGAGTTGCTGTTGTGCGTACTGCTCCTATCGTGTGTCAGTGGTGGAGGGAGTGCCAATCAAGCTGGTTGCTTTGTCCTGGATGACGTTGAGCCTCTTGTATTGTTGGAACTGCACGCATCCAGGCAAGGGAGTATTCCATCACACTGCTGCTTGGGCCTTGCAGCTGGGGGACAGTCTTTGGGGAGTCAGGAGATGAGTTACTCACTGCAGAATTTCCAGCTTCTGACCTGCTCTTGTACCCACAGTATCTATAAGGCTGGTCCAGTTCAGTTTCTGGCCAATGGTAACCCCCAGGATGTTGACAATGTGGGATTCAGCAATGGTAATGTCAGTGAATGTCAAAGGGAGATGGTTAGATTCATTCTTGTTAGAGATAGCTATTGCCTGGCACTTGTGTGGCATGAATGTTACCTGCAACTTATCAGCCCAAGCCTGAATATTTTCCATGTCTTGCTGCATATGGGCACAGACTACTTCAGTGTTTGAGGAGTCAAGAATTATGCTGAACATTGTGCAATCATCAGCGAACATCCCCACTTCTGACCTTATGATGGAAAGAAGGTCATTGATGAAGCAACTGAAGATGGTTGGGCTTGGGACACTACCCTGAGAAATGCCTGCAGTGATGTCCTGGAGTTGAGATGACTGACCTTCAACAACCACAACCATAATCCTTTGTGCTAGGTATGACTCCAACCAGTTTACTCCTGATTCTCATTTAATCCGGTTTTGTTAGGGCTTCTTGATGCCACTCTCTGTCAAATGGTGCCTTGATGTCAAGGGCAATGTTGTACCTTCACCATTCACCTCTCAAGTTCAGCTCTTTTGTCCTTGTTTGGACCTAGGCTGTAATGAGGTTACATAGCAGAGTAGCCCTGGCGGAACCCAAACTGAGCATCAGTGCGCAGGTTATAAGTGTCACTTGATAACGCTGCTGATAATTGAAGGTAGACTGATGGGGTGGTAATTGGCTGGGTAGGATTTGTCCTACATTTGTGGACAGGACATAACTGGGTAATTTTCCGCATTGCCAGTGTTGTAGCTGTACTCAAACAGCTTGGCGGGGAGCATGGCTAGTTCTGGAGCACAAGTCTTCAGCACTGTTGTTGTAATGTTTTGAGGGCACGTTGCCTTTGCTGTATCCAATGTCTTCAGCCATCACTTGATCAAATTAGCAGAAGACTGGCATCTGTGATGCTGGGAACCTCAGGAGCAGGCCAAGGTGGATCATCCACTCGGTCCTTCTGGCTGAAGATGTTTGCACTGATATGTTGGGCTCCCCCATCATTGACCCTCCTCCCACAGTGAGTTATTTAATTGTCCATCACCGTACATGACTGGGTGTTGCAGGAGTGCAGAATTTAAATCTGACCAGTGATGGAAATGTGCCATTAATTGTTCGAAGTGTTGACACACTTGTACTGCATTTGCCAACTATATAACCAGAAAACGGCTCCTGGCTCAGTGCAGGAAAAATCATTGGCAGCTGGGAATGGCCAGTGGCAGGGGTGGGTGATGAAAAGAGGAACAAGAGTATGCCATTCATCCCCTCGATCCTGTTCCACTATTCAGTGAGATCATGGCTGATCTGCAGTCTAACTCCATATACCAACCTTTGCCCCTTTTCCCTTAATGCCCTTGGTTAACAAAAATATTAGTCCCAGATTCAAAATTAATAATCTGCTGAGCATCAGTTGGCATTTACAGAAGAGAGAATCACGGAATCTCTACAGTGCAGAAGGAGGCCATTCGGCCCATCGAGTCTGCACTGGCTCTCTGAAAAAGCTTTTTATCCCTGTAACCTTGCACATCCTCTCTTTTTGGATAGCAGTCCAATTCCTTTTTGAATACCTCAATCAAACCTGCCTTCACCACCCTTTCAGCAAGTTCATTCTAGAAGTCTGAAAAACCTTTTCTTCACATTTACTCCTTTTGCCAATTATTTTGAATCTGTGCCCTCTAATTCTTGATGCTACCGAGTGGGAACAGTTTCTCACTATTTACCCTATTCATACATCTCAGGATCTTGAATACAAACATTCAAACAAGGAGCAGGAGTAGATCATTTGGCCCCTCAAACTTGCTGCGCCATTTAATAAGATCATAGCTGATCTGATAGTAAACTGAAATCTGCATCCCACCTACCCCCAATAACCTATCACCCCCTTGGTTACTAAGAATCTATCTACCTCTACCTTAAAAATATTCAAAGACTCTGCTTCCACTGCCTCTTCAAAAAGTGAACTCCAAAGACTCACGACCTTCAGAGAAAAATTTCGCCTCATCTCCGTGGTAAATGAACGACCCCTTATTTTTAAACAGTGACCTCTAGTTCTAGATTCTCTCACAAGAGGAAACATCCGCTCCACATCCACCCTGTCAAGACCCTTCAGGATCTTATAGGTTTCAATCAAATCACCCCTTACTGTAAGCTTAAGCAGATACAAGCCTAACTGTCCAATCTTTCCTCATAAGACAACCCACCCATTCCAGGTATTAGTCTGGTAAACTTTCTCTGAGCTGCTTCCAATGCATTTTCATCCTTTCTTAAATAAGGTGACCAATACTGTACACAGTATTCCAAATGTGGTCTCACTAGTGCTTTGTATAAGTGAAGTATAATCTGTCTACTTTGTATTTAATTTCCCTCACAATAAATTATAGCATACTACTAGCTTTCCTAATTACTTGCTGTATACTAACCTTTTGCAATTCATGCATTAAGACACCCAGATCTCAGAGCTCTGCAATCTCTCACCATTTAAATAACATACTTCTCTTTTATTCTTCCTGCCAAAATGGACAATTTCACATTTTCCCACATTATACTCCATTTGGAAGGTCTTTGCCCACTCACTTAACGTATCTATATATTTTAGTAGCTTCCTTATGTCCTCTTCATAACTTACTTTCCTATCTATCTGTCATCAGCAAATTTGGCAACCATCCCATCCATCCTTTCATCCAAGTCATTTATATAAATGTAACAGTTGAGGTCCCATCACGGATCCCTGTGACACACGACTCATTACGTCTTACCAACCTGAAAAAGACCCATTTATGCCTACTCTCTGCTTCCTTTTAGCTATCCAATCTTCTATCCATGCTAATATGTTACCCCCTATACCATGAGCTTCTATTTTCCGCAATAACCTTTGATGTGGCACCTTATCAAATGCCTTCTGGAAATCTAAGTACAGTACATCCACCGGTTCCCCTTTATCCACAGCACGTTACTTCCTCAAAGCTCTCCAATAAGTTGGTTAAATATGATCTCCCTTTTACAAAACCATGTTGACTCTGCCTGATTAACTTGAACTTATCCAAGTGCCATGCTATAGCTTCTTTAATAATAGCTTCAAACATCTTCCCTATGGCAGATGTTAAGCTGGCTTGTAGTTTCCTGCTTTCTGTCTCCCTCTTTTTTTGAATAATGGTGTTACATTTGCTGTCTTCCAATCTAATGGGACCTTCCCTGAATCTAGGGAATTTCGGAAAATTAAAACCAATGCATCAACTATCTCATTTGCCACTTTTAAGACCCTAGATGAAGTCCATCAGGACCCAGGCACTTGTCAACTCACAGTTTACTCAGTATCACTTCTCTGGTGATTGCAATTTTCCTGAGTTCCTCCCTCCCTTCCATTTCCTGATTTATAGCTGCTTCTGGGATGTTACTTGTATCCTCTATAATGAAGACTGATGCAAAATACCTGATCAATCCATATGCCATTTCCTTGTTTTCCATTATCAATTCTCCAGACTCACTTTCTATAGGACCAACACCCACTTTGTTAACTTGTTTCTTTTAAAAAATATTTATAGAAACTCTTACTATCTGTTTTTATATTTTTGGCTATCTTTCTCTCACACTCTAATTTTTTCCTCCTTATTAATCTTTTAGACATCCTTTGCTGCTCCTTATACTCTGTCCAATCTTCTGGCCTTCCACTTATCTTTGCATAATTATATACTTTTTCTTTAAATTTGATACTATCTTTAACCTTTCTAGTTAACCACAGATGCTGTGTCCATCCCTTGGACTTTTTCCTTACTCATTGGAATGTATCTGTTCCATGTATTCTGATGTATCCCTTTAAATGTTTGCCACTACACCTCTATTTACCTATTCGCTTAACCTAATTTGCCAATTCACTCTAGCCAGTTCTGCTTTCATGCCCTCATAATTGCCCTTATTTAAATTTAAAAACAATCTCAGACTCACTCCTCTCTTCCTCAAATTGAATGTAAAATTCAATCATATTCTTGTTGCTGCTGCTTATGGATGCCTTCACATTAATTAATCCCATCTCATTGCACAATACTAGGTCTAGTATAGCCTGCCCTCTGGTTGGCTTCAGAACATACTGTTCTAAGAAACTATCCTGGAAACGTTCTATGAACTCCTCATCTAAGCTACCTTTGCCCATCTGAATTTTCCAGTCTATATGTAGATTAAAATCTCCCATGATTATCGCTGTGCCTTTCTGACAAGCTCCCATTATTTCTTCCTTTATGCTCCATCCTACCATATGGTTACTATTAGGAGGCCTGTACACGACTCTCACAAGTCACTTCTTGTCTTTACCATTTCTCATCTCTACCCAAACTATTTCCACATCCTGGTTTCCTGAACTTGGGTCATTCCTCACTATTGTGCTAATACCATCATTAACCAACAGAGACACCCCTTCACCTTTTACTTGATTCCTGTCCTTCCTAAATGTTCTGTACCTTTTAATATTCATGTCCTCCTGCAGCCACGTCTCTGTAATCAAATCGTACTTATTTATTTCTATGTGCTTTCTCAGTTCATCTGTTTTGTTTCGAATGCTTCGTGCAGAGCCTTTAATTTTATCCTTTTATTCTAGTCTCATCTGTTGGTTTACTGTTAGATTTGTACTGTCTATCCCTTCCTGTCATGGTCTGTCTTTCATTTCCTGTAATAATACCTTTCTCTTTTGCCTTGTCTCTACTCCTTGATTTACCACATCTCCCAAATTTGTACCCTTGCTCCCACTACTTAGTTTTCATCCCTCTCTACTGCCCTAATTATGTGGTTTCCAAGAACCAGCATGGTCCCAGCATGGTTCAGGTGTAGACTATCCCAACGATACAGATCCCACTTTCCCCAGTATTGGGGCCAGTGCCCCACAAACTGGAACTCGCTTCTCCCACACCAGGCTTTGATCCACGCATTCATCCCCCTAATCTGTCCTATTCCAATTTGCACATGGCTCAGGTAATAATCCAGAGATTATGGCCTTTGAGGTTCTGCTTCTTAGTTTGGTGCCAAGCTCCTCATACTGACTGTGCAGAACCTCCTTCTTTGTTCTACCTATGTTGTTGGTACCAACATGGACTATGATGACTGGGTCCTCCCCTCCCACTGCAAATTCCTCTCAGCCCCGAACTGATGTCCCGAGCCCTGGCATTGGGAGGCAACACAGACATCTGGACTCATGCTCTTTGCTGCAGAGAATGGTGTCAATCCCTCTGACTATACTGTTCCCTACATTCCTTTTAACTCCCCCTGCTTGAATGGTTTCCTGTACCATGGTGCCATGGCCAGTTAGCTCATCCACCCTGCAGCCCTACTCTCATCCAGACAAGCTGAAAAAACCTCTAATCTGTTGGACAATTGCAAAGTAGGGCAATGCTCCTGTCCTCTTGGTCCCCTTACCTGCCTCTATTGCAGTCACACCCTCCTGTCCCTGACCACTGACCAAATCAGAAGACTCTATCCTAAGGGGTGTGACTGCCTCCTGGAATAAAGTGTCCAGGTAACTTTCCCCCTCCCTGATATGCTGCAGTGTCTGCAGCTCAGCCTACAGCTCAGTACCTTGGGGTTGAAGTTCCTGCAGCCACAAGCACTTACTGGAGATGTGTTTGCCCTGGTTTACGCTGGTATTCAGAAACTCCCAAATCCTGCAATCACTCACATCACCTGCCCTGCCATCTCCCATTTGTGTTAATTAATAATTGCTGATTAGTTATAATTAATAAAGCCTACACCTCACAATAGGTTTCAGCACTGCCAGTAAATTTTACAATACTGATAAAATAATACAGTGCTCACATACTGATAAAACCAATATTACCAGTTATTGGCTTACCTGCTCCTTCTGCTGCACCAGAGTGGAAATCAAACACTCGAGATTATAAAAAGGTAGGAGAAAAAAAGCACCTCCTCTCCACCCTTTGCCAAACTCCCCACTCAGCACCTCCTCTCCACCCTTCACCGAACTCCCCATTCAGAACTTCCTCCCTACCCTTCACTGAACTCCCCACTCAGCACCTCCTCTCCACCCTTCACCGAACTCCCCACTCAGCACCTCCTCTCCACCCTTCACCGAACTCCCCACTCAGCACTTCCTCTCCACCCTTCACCGAACTCCCCACTCAGCACCTCCTCTCCACCCTTCACCGAACTCCCCACTCAGCACCTCCTCTCCACCCTCTCCACCCTTCACCGAACTCCCCACTCAGCACCTCCTCTCCACCCTTCACCGAACTCCCAACTCAGCACCTCCTCCCTACCCTTCACCGAACTCACCACTCAGCACCTCCTCCCTACCCTTCACCGAACTCCCCACTCAGCACCTCCTCTCCACCCTTCACCGAACTCCCCACTCAGCACCTCCTCTCCACCCTTCACCGAACTCCCCACTCAGCACCTCCTCTCCACCCTTCACCGAACTCCCAACTCAGCACCTCCTCCCTACCCTTCACCGAACTCACCACTCAGCACCACCTCCCTGTCCTTCACTGAACTCACCACTCAGCACCTCCTCCCTGCCCTTCACCGAACTCCCCACTCAGCACCTCCTCCCTACCCTTCACTGAACTCCCAACTCAGCACCTCCTCCCCACCCTTCACCGAACTCCCCACGCAGCACCTCCTCCCCATCCTTCACCGAACTCCCCACTCAGCATCTCCTCCCCACCCTTCACCGAACTCCCCACTCAGCAGGTCAGAATTTGACTGTTACTCTAAAATTGAACTTGAAAAAGATTTACCAGTTGAATTCCCACTTTGAACCAAATTCCCTAATATACTCCCTCAGTCTCTGTCTCACTCAGGCCAAAATTTCCCTTCACCGACCGTAAGACTCTTACTCTATCAAGTCTCCTCTCAGCCTTCTTTTCTCCAAGGAAAACTGTCTGAACCTCTCCAAACTTCCTAATAGTTACAGTTCTTTGTCCTTGGAAGCATTTTTGTGAATCTCCTCTGTACTCTCTCCGATGCCTTCACAGCCTTAGAAGCATAGAAAATAGAAGCAGGAGTAGGTCATTAAGCACTTCGAGCCTGCTCCGCCATTCAATATGATCATGGCTGATCCTCTATCTCAAGCCATACTCCCGCTCTCTCCCAAAACCACTTGACGCCTTTGGAGTCTAGAAATCTATCCATTTCCTTCTTAAATATATTCAGTAACTTGGCCTCCATAGCCCTCTGTGGTATTCCACAGGTTCACCACCCTCTGAGTGAAGAAGTTTCTCTTCATCTCAGTCCTAAATGGCCTACCCCTTATCCTGAGATTGTGATCCCTCGTACGTATGGTGCCCAGAACTGGATGCAGTACTCTAGGTGAGGCCTAACTAGTGTCTTAAAATTCCAAACTTCTACTATCCTTTGCGGTAGAATTATTTCTTAATTTCACTCCTGAAAGGTCTGATTATCAGATTACTTGCCTGGCCTGGATCTCACCATAGGGCCTGCATTCAGTCTTGTGAAGCATGATATTGCTGCATTTACTTGGCTTACTGGGTGCCACACAAAAGCTGGGGCAGCAGCAGGAACTCCTGGCTTAAAATTGGAGTTAGACCATTGAAGAGTAAAATCAGGAAGCACCTATTTATAGAAAAGGTGGTGGAAATCTGGAGCTTCGATTTCCCAGAAGTCTGTGGATCCTGGGTCAGTTCAAACTTTCAGGACAGAGATTGATATGAGGTTGAAATACTAATCTGCTATGATACAATTGAGTGGTAGAACAGGCTTGAGGGGCTGAATAGCCTTCTTCTGTTCCTGTGTCCCTTATAAGCAGTTAATTCTTTTATGATAAATTGCTTGCACAGCCTTCGTGCCAGTAAATCATTTCCTGTTTGTATTTCAGCCATCAGAGTGTGAACAATGTACCTGTGATATGGATGGAATTGCACGCTGTCTAGTCGCTGATTGTGCTCCACCCTCATGTGTTAATCCAGTGTATGAGAAAGGAAAGTGTTGCCCAGAGTGCAAGGATGGTAAGATTTTAAAATTGGTGCAGATCACAGAATGGGTAGACATTGACAATTTTAATTGTCCTACTTTTCTAATTTGAAGTGGCAGTTATCTTATGACTCAAAACAATTCCTAATACTGCAGAAATATCTTAAAATGAGAGAAAGGCCCTTCCAATCCTAGAGTAGACCATTTTAGAAGGACTTTATTGTTTGCTTTTCACCACAAATTCCAGCTGTCTTTGGCTGATATCGTCCTGTGCAACTGCAGGCAATGTAACACCTGTCCATTGACATGATCCCACACCATGGTCCAGGACACAAAATGTTCCTCCTGACAGAACTTTGGGTAAAATGCAGTATACTGGCTGTACTGCTCATGAAGCCATCGACTTTAACCTGGGGAGATTGAACACAGATTAGGATCTGCTTTGTTAAACACTTTGTTTTAACACTTCCATTTTACCCACAAGTGTGAACCTGAGCTGACTTTGATCTGACACTTTAAATCCTCTTTCCCTACCACACATCCCACCTCAATCTCTATGAGCCAGACATTTGCCACAGAGGCAAGAAGCTGTAGTCAGGAAATCTCTGGACTCAGCAGACCCATCTCCATTGGAAGAGCCCCTGCAGGCCTGGTGGTGGGTGTGATCAAGCTGGGCCTGATGCCCCCAAAGGCAGTTCAGAGGCGGGCAAGTGCTGAGGTGGGCTGGTTAGAAGGCCCGTTCCTTTTCTCTGAGATTTCGGCTCAGTTTTATAAAAGGCTGTCATGCCCTCTAACCCTCTCCCATTACCCACCTCCCCCAATCCCCCCATGCCATCTTCATCACCATTCACCCAGTATTTACTATGGGTAGACCTCGGAAACCATGTGGAGATGAAAAAAAACTTCTAAGAACTCTCTCATTCATACAGACTTGATATTGAAAAATAAACTCATTCATGAAGGCTTTTCAATATTTTAAATCCCCTCAAGTGGTCAATCTGTTACAAAACAAACTTATTTTCAGTAGCCACATCATGAACAGCTAATCCTTTAATAGCCTCTTAAAATGTCAATCAAAATTTGAACCCTCTCCCCTGTTGAGATAAGTGGTCTTGGGGATTTTGAAAACCAGCCAAACATTCATAATGGGCTCAACTGCAATAACAACCATTTGGAAATGTCAACAGTGAAATCTATGAAAGTGCAGGAACAGATGGCAATTATTTTTTCTAACCTACACCAAATAGCCTGTCAACCAATGCACTCCTGCAATGTTTTTTTTATTGCTCTTGACAGCTGCAGCTTGTTTTTTTCATATTTAAAGGAATGGGGATTTAATAAGTTCAGATCATGACACTTAAACAGAACTTATCCACCCTTTAAGAGTGTTTACATCTCCTCTATCAATTCACGACTCCCACACCAGCGCGAATGTCTTCAACTCTGAGCTAGAGTTGGAACCAGGCCTCGATCTGAGGCACTTTCCTTTATAGTTACCCAGGAAATGTTACACAGTTTAAAACCTGGTCTAACACTTGAGTAACTCCACAACTGAACGCCTACCCCCCCCAAAACCCTGAATACACTCCCCCCGCCTCACCAACCGGAACCCCCCCAACTACCTGACTATCCCCTTGACCATCTGACTACCCCCCCCATCTAGACCGGACTACTCCCCTGACCCGACTATTTCTGTGACAGCTGGGATCAGAAGATACCAGAAAAAATGCGCAGCAGAATCGGGCTGGGAGAAGCTTCTTGCACTACTCGGAAGATTCAGGCCATAGACTTAGCAACGTCAAACATTGCCCCTTTTCCTCTAGAGCAGAGGATACTGGTGATGTGAATAGTCAGTGGAAGATGTTGGGTTGGCACTTGGGATGGAGACTATTTTCCAGAAGACAGTGTTGGTGGGGTGGGTGATGGGTGGAGGTGGGGGGGGTGGTGGGGTGGGGGGGGGGGGGGGGGGGGGTTTGTTAGGTTGCAGGGAAAGATGGGTCTGCCTCCTTGGTGTTGAGCTGTTTTTTATTTGGGGTGGGGCAACTGACAGCTTGCCAGAATATCTACTTTAATTACAGACTTGATTGATAGGCTTTGGGTCCAATTTCTCCCCTTTTTTGACCTGTTAAGGCTTACTTCCTTATCTATTCATAAGTTATTTTCTTTCTTTGATGCCTCTAATGCTTTTCTGTATTGCCTGATTGAAGTAATCCTATTTCACAATCCCCTGCTTTAAAGAACTTTCACCAGCTCTCTGTGCTTGGAGTACCTTCTTCTATTTTTTCCTCACCTCCTGTTTTTCTTACTGATTTTATTAAAATGCTTGCTTATCATTCATTTTTCAGTTCCAAAGAAATGCCCTGTCCGAAATGTTAACTTGTCCACTGATGCTGACTGATCTTTCTTTTATTTCCCTCCAGTTTTCTTCTTGTGTTTTTGTGGCTTTGATAGAATTCTTTAATAGTTATAACCTGATAAATTTGTCCAACCATCTCCAATTAAAACTGAGTAACTCGAATTAAACACTAAGATAAAAGGCTCATTTGTACTCGAAATGTCAACTCTGTTTTTCCCTCCACAGATGCTATCAGACCTGCTGAGTTTTTCCAGCATTTTCTGTTTTCCTCTGAGTAACTTGAACTTTTTTCTTCCCCCGCTGCGTAATTTTGAAGGTCCAAATTGTTACAGCGACTTCACTCAAAGTCAGGTGATCCCAGGAGGGACCACTGTGTGGATTGACAACTGCACCTACTGCCACTGCCATGATGGTCAGGACGTTGGATACTGGGAAGGCAATCGTGTAGCCAAGTGTGTGATGGTTCCTCATTGCATTTTAAATGACGATCACAATTAGTAAACACAAGATTGTGGACAAAGTTGATACTTCTGCATCTCCTCAGTTCTCTGATGCATACCGCTGGGCAGAATATTTAGTCATTGATGCTAAAAAAAAGCCATGAATCTATTGTTGTAAACTGAAATTTAATGAGGTAGACAGCTTTATACAATAATAACCTTTCCCCTTATGATAGTTCCAAAGATTGTGCCCTATTTCCTTAGACCTCATGATCTTCAGGTAAGATTCCTTTTTATAACATGGCATATTTAGATATAGTAGGAACTGCTCAGTGCATTACGCTGGTGATGGTACCAGGAGGAAGAAAAATAAATTACTATTGAATGTAAGGTTAATAACACACTGTTTGTATAAATGGATTTCATTGGTCATAATATGTTCTGTTGCTTAGAAAGAATATGAGCCATAAATTCTGTTGGGATGTTTGTGACTATTCATAACTTATTCTGCATAAGCATTGAAATGGGAGATCCACTAGTATCTTAAATGCCATCAAGAGTTGTATGGGAATTTCCCCTTCTCCAACAAATGACAATTTGATTTTTCCAGCAGGGTGGTCCTTCTCAATAATCCTGCCATGGTGGGAAAAAAATAGGCCCACAGCTGGAACCGGGAAGGCATTAACTTTGCATCGTCAGATAAATATGTTGTCACTTTGAAGCCAAAGGAATTATTTTTTAAACTCCAAAATTAATTTTCCTGTCAGTGGTCAAGTATTTCGCTTCAGTATTTAGAGTGAAAAATTTAGGAGCATACAAACCATGATGGACAGAAAAAGATCCAATGGTCCTCACAGCCTGTTCCACAGAACTACGATGCACAGTGCATCACAACATATACACTCCCCATTTTACCCAAAAGTTATGTAATCTCCTGGGAGAGGCCAAAAAATCTAAGCCAATTAGGGGAAAAAATCTGGAAAGTTTCTCTCTGTGACCCCCTTAGATGATCAAAACTAGTCAAGGAGACCAATCTGGCCCTGATTAATGTTATACAGTAACTACCTTGCGTACAAGGTATTCTCTGGATAGAAACAGGTCCAGCTCTTGCTTGAAGGAATTCAACAAATCAGTGCACAAGCCAGCAGCTGATTCCAAAAGCCCACTATTCCATTGGAAAAGAACCACCTCTTAACATCTAACCTGGTCTGTCCTTACATAACTTGGGATTGTGATCCATGACCCCCTCTGACACATTTAGTTGGAAGTCCTGCCTAGATAAATAACAAATTCCAAATTGATTGGAGTTTCATCCAGATATGATGGGTTGGTGTTCAAACTGATCACTTTTTGTTTCACTCACGAAGGGGATTGATCTATTCAGTACCTGATTTTCATTCCAAACTGAAAAGAGGCTTATGCTCCAGCAGTACTGATTAACATAATAGATCACCCATCACAGTCATCATAGTGATAACATTTAGAAACAGAAAGTTTATGGCACAAAGGTGTCATATTGTACCATCTACAAGATGCACCGCAGGAATTCACCAATGCTCCTTCGACAGCACCTCCCAAACCCATGATCACTATCATCTAGAAGGATAAGGGCAGCAGATAGATGGGAACACCACCACCTAGAAGTTCCCTTCCAAGACACTCACCATCCTGACTTGGAAATATATCACCATTCCTTCACTGTCGCTGGGTCAAAATCCTGGAATTCCCTTCTTAACAGCAAACTGGGTGTACTCATGCCACATGGACTGCAGCGGTTCAAGAAGGCAGCTTGCCACCACTTTCTCAAGGGCTACTAGGGATGGGTGATAAATGCTGGCCCAGCCAGCGAAGCCCACATCCCATGAATGAATAGAATAAAATTTGGCCCATTGTGCCTCTGCCGGCCAAAAAAAGAGCTATCAAGCCTAATCCCACTTTCTAGTTTTTGTTTAGTAGCCCTGCAGATTACAGCACTTCAAGTGCATATTCAAATATTTTTTTAAATGCGATGAGAGTATCTGCCACTATCACCCTTTCAGACAGTCTGTTCTAAACCCCTGCCACCCTCTGGATGAAAACATTTCTCAACTCCTCTCTAATCCTGCCACCAATTACTTTAAATCTGTGCTCTGGGTTAGTGACTTCTCTGCTAATGGATATAGGCCTTTCCTATCCACTCCAGCTAGGCCCCTTACAACTTTATACACTTTAATTAAATATCCTCTCAGCCTGAAAGCCTATCCACTATTTCCTCATAGCTGAAATTCTCCATTCCTGGCAACATTCTTATAAATCTCCTCTGTACTCTCTCTGCTGTGATCACATCCTTCTTGTAAAAGTTTATGAACTATATGGTTGGATGGTAAAGTACATGTATATGGGTTTGGTGTTTATTAATAGATTCTTAGGAAATTTGAACCAGTGGAAATTTGCAATAATATAGTACTATGGGTGCATTTTGTAGGTAATGCATACTATATGTAAGACTTTACTGTGAAGTTACTCAGTGGTAATCCAGGGTCAGGAAGCAGCCAGCTAGGGAATAGTGCATGGGGTGAATGTGAAGTAGAACAGTCCAGTGGGAAATGAAACAGGAGTCAAGGAGCAGGCTGACATAGGAATAGGACAAGGTAGGAATTGTGTATGCCATGAATTGAAGAAGGGATGAAGAGAAATCAGATTCTTACTACCTGGAAACTGGGAGCATCAAAGTCTGAGGCATGAAATGAGCTGAAGCATTCCTGGGAAGAAAAGTAAGAAAGAACTTGTGTTTATAGAGCACCTGCCACAAACTTGGGATATCTAAAAGTGCTTAATAAACCAATTCATTATTATGAAACATTGGCACTGTTGCTGTGTGGGGAAATGCAACAATTTGCCCACAGCAAAATCCTACAAAGAACAGTGAGATAACCAGTTATTTTTTGTTTGGTACTATTAGATGAAGGATAAATGTTAGGTGTGGCAGTGAGAGAAGTCTCCTTTTTTGTGAATAGTATCAGGATAGTTTGCATCCATTTTTAGAGGTGGATAGTGCTGCTATTTAATATCTCCTCAGTACTGCACTGAAGCGTCAGTCAACATCTCTCACTCAAGTACATGGAGTGAGTATGAACCTGCAACCTTTTGACTCAGAGGCAAGAGTGCCAAGCTGACACCAATGGAGATAGTTCTAGGCTGAGGGAGTCATTGGGTTGAACCTGGAATAAGGCTGGTGAGAGGAACAAGGTTGGTTCCATGTAATAATTAGCATGTTTGCACTGTTGTTTATATGTTATGTTGCTTATATAGTTATGCATATTGTTTTTCCTGTCAGAGTTCTCCAATTAGTTGTCTAAAAGTAAATGCTTTTATTGGTCTTATACAAAGAAAACTTGCAGCAATCTTCAGAGCTACTTTACCTTCTGCTTGAATATTTTCATGCAAAATTACTGATAGCTTATTCATGCAAAATTAGCTGATGCAGTCACAACAATGGGAAGTCCATTGGAAAGAAAGTTACAGCTAGATGAAGGGATTCACTGGTTCTGATAATGACCATCAATTCTCTCCCAATGCTGCACAGCAAGGGGACAGGGCTTACAAACACTTCATTCCAAGTAGCCAGTCCTTCTGGCAATTATGTATTAAAACATTCCTGGTGTGTATTGTATTGATCCTCTACCCCAAAATGTGGAATGTTCATTGGACTCAGAATGAAGGCAGTCTTTCAATGTAACTGGGAATTGTAATCCATAGTTTGCTAGCAGAGAGTGACACTGCCACATTCTATAATTCCACTGTTTCCTGGTTAAGCATCTTAATACAGGGTAGGTAATAGCCAACAGTCATTGCTGCAGAAAGCTCCATGAATCATAAGTTCCACTACCTGCTTGGAGAGATTTCACAGAAAAGGTGATTGATTATGAGTTAGTTTAATTTTGTTAAATTATGTTTTTTCTGTGCGTCTATTATGTTAAAAAAACTCTTATTTTAGTAACCATACTTTCAGGATACTAAATTAAATAAGATGGTGGCCAAAGGGTTTATCAAAACTATGGTTGTGTTTTCATTGGCTACAGATCTGCTCCTTGCTAATTGTTTTCTCTTGGTGGCTCTCTGTTGATTTGGTCTGTACTTCCTTCCTATGTATTGGATGGGTAATTTACTAGTTGCTTGCTATTTGTTCATTGGTAAGTTTAGTTGAGTTTTTTGTTTTATTTTATAATATATTTGAGACAATTATCAATTTTCTGCCTAAAATGTGACATCTTGTGAACCTGCAGTTATTTTCAAGACAATATGATATTTATTATATTTACATATCATATGACTGCCATATTTACAAATCAACTTTTAGGCCTCTAAAGAAAACCATTACCACACCAACATTTTCTCCATCTTAGTATCTGCTGGAATTCAATCCAGTACTGGTGGTCTCCTGAAAAGTGGATTTGGAAATATTGCTGGGCTCCTAGTTTCAGTAATTCTGAAGGTAACAACAAACAAAAGTGAAGTTCATGTTGTGTAAAATCTTGATACTAAGGAAGGAGAAAAAAATGCAAAAGTTATCTTTCCTATTTTTGTGAGGATATTTCTGTTTCACAGTATTTGCTCTTTTGCCAATTCACAAGATGGCTAAGCTAGAAATGTTCAAACAAATAGAAACATTTGTGGTTTCCTATAGTTAACCATAAAATATATGTGTATACAACTTTCGTGCTTATCTGTTTGATTACAAACTATAAAGAACACATGCCATGAGTTTTAATGTATTCAGTTGCAAAAGTTTTTTTCTTAGAAAACAAGCTGGACTTGTGTTATTTTATAGGGAAACAACAGATTCACTGAGCCACCAATGTTGTTTTATTTTCAAGTATTCAACCTTGGTTTGCTCTGCCTTGTGTACGTGTTCACCTGTTATAATTTCCTGGAAGGAGAGCAGAATAATAACTACAGAACTTTCCATTGGTCTTCACACTAATCAGTCAATGTGAATGCTAAAGTGTAACCAGGAATAGTCTCCGTTGATGATTTGCTGTTACTTTTTTCTATTGGCTGGAGACTTCCTTTGGCTCAACTGTTTTATGACCTATCTGAAATCATCGTTTGTTCTGTTATAAGGCAAAATGTTAAAGAACTTGCTGAGACAAAAATCTCAATAAACAGGGCTAGAAATAAATACTGATCTGGTGAATAACTACTAGTACATTTAGCAACAGGGAGCCACAGCGGGTATATGACTGATCTAATAGAGCAGTAAGTTCCAACCATGTTGTGTGCTCAATATTGCATGGTACATGAATGGGGGACTTTAATATAGATCACTTCAGTCAATGTCTATAAGTTTTTTTTGATGCATCAGTGTTTTCCTGCAAAATTAGATAATAGTTCTACTGCATATGGTTCTGAGGTAACCAGCTCAGCCTGTATAACAGTGAATTCCAAAGAGAATTTTCTATTTGATCCAATTCTTTAAACAGTGTAACTATATTTCCCAATATCAGACCACAGATCCACCTTTATATTGGTGCATTTATCATCATTGTTCACCAATGTCACCATTCCCCAAAATTATAAAAAAAAATGTAAATTACAAAAGTAACACATTGCTATTTATCCAAAAATTTGCAAACAACTTGGCTGCTTGATTAGTTTAAAGAAAGAAATCATGTCACAGCTAACCCAACACATGCCTGGAACTACCTATGCACTGACATCACTCAAAGTTTAGTTTTCCATTGGTAATGTCTATTATTAGAATGATCTCACAGAATGAATAAACAATTACTTCATCCTTCTAACATTTATGCAATGTTCAACTGCAACCTGGGAAAGATTGCTTCTTTGGAAATCTCAATGTACCATTCATTCAGGAATCATTTCTGTTTCTGCAAACTCTGAATTACACTGGTACAAATGTATTATCCATGTATAATAAAAGTTGAGTACAGATGTTAGTGAACATCTTGTGATTTATTGGTGCCTACTACAAAGCATAACTCAACGTCTGTATATGCGCACCAGGCTATTGTACAATTGCCAATTTTCAGTCAGCTTGTTTATAATCCACTTGGTCTATGTGGCTAGTTTACTAGCCGCACAATGTGATGGCTGTGACAAAATATAATGTTTTGCCCATAGATTTTTTTTCTCTGCACTGTCTTGGATTAAAATAGATTATTTTTTAAAAAATTATCAAAGTGGAATCTGCAATTTTATTAAAAAGCCAGTGTATTGATATGATGGAACAAACTATCTATAATATACTAATGGTTTAACTGCAAAGTTATTAGGGTTGATTTCTCAGCAAAACTCTTGCTGCTGTCTTTTAAGATCTTTGTTGAATCCCTTTAGGAAAATGTTTAACACCTATTTTCTACTGTGGTGAGATCTAGCCATGGAAAGAGAAGTGCAGAACTGTATGTAAACCTCGTAAAAGCTGTAAGGAAAATCCAAGGGGATGTGGGGATGGTATTGGTGTTAAGTACCAAGATGCTTCCATCCAGGGCATAATTAGCTGCCAAGTTTGCAGGTGGGTTGGGGGAGAAATACCTGTTTTCCATCCAGTTGGCAGGTGCTTGTGTCACATCTACAGCACCTGCTCCAGGATAGAGTTGGGAAAGTATGGCAGAAGTTGCTGGGCTCAGGGCGTTTGGACCACCTGGAAACTGCACATGAATTTTTAACAATTCAGTTTTTCTTTGGCAGGCCTGGCCATAATAATGGCAGGAATTTAAAGGGAGGGAAAAGGGAGTTGCGACATTCACGTGCCTAGGCTGTGGTTTGCTGCACTGTGGGAGACCCAGTTGCATATCAACCTACTAAGTGTAGACTTAACTGACAAACAGCTAGGCAAGACGGGCTGAAATTCAGATTGTGTAGATGCAGGAATCTCAAAACAGACAGTGGGCACAGCAGGAAATGTTCAGATGCAGGATTCTGAATCAAATAGGTGACATGGAAAGAGTCTCATGAAATTTATTGGCGCGGAGCTCACAAGACAAACGAATGACAGAGTCCCAACTTTCATAGATTAAATACAGTTTTTTATATTTGTTCATGGGATGTGGGTGTCACTGGCTGGGCCAGCATTTATTGCCCATCCCTAATTGCCCCTTGTTTACTGGGCATTTGAGAGTCAACTACACCACTGCATGTGGGTCACATGCAGGCCAGACCAGGTAAGGACGGAAGATTTCCTTGCCTAAAAAACATTTGTGAATCAGATGGGATTTTACGACAATCGGCAATGGTTTCAAGGTCATCATCGGACTTTTTTATTCCAGATTTTTATTGAACTCAAATTCAAACATCTGCTCTGGTGGGATTCAAACCCAGGTTGCCATAGCATTAGCCTGGGTCTCTGGATTACCAGCCTACTGGCAATAGCACTATGGCATGACCTCCCCTGCAGTTTGACAGCTAATCAACTGCAAGTGGCATGTCTCACAGCTGTTGGAGGCAAAATCACTGTGTGGAAAAACTCAAGAAAATTCCTTCCTGACTCCCAAAGGCAATCAAGCAAAGCTCCAGGAGATCATGTTCAGCCATGGTATATTTGCAGAATAAATGCAGCAATAGCAAAACTAAACAACTGGTCCTGACCATACGAGGACTAGTTCAGAATAATTCCATGCAATGATCTGCTGTGCTGCATGTTAAGCTAGGCATCCATCAATGAAAAGATGTATTTGCAAGTATGGTTAACACAAGCACCATCCACATAAATAGTTGTATGGAGTCAGACTGGAAGGGAACCACCAACAGTGAAACAGCAGAGAGCACCCGAGTCCATGGTTCATCCGTAAAAAAACTCAAAGGCTTATGCTCAGGTGGCTTGGAAGGTGCCTCAGTTGAAAAAAAAACTGCATGAGCAGGAGGAGCATTTTGTTCTTGAGTAAGTTTTTTCATATTGAAATGTCCCAAGCCTTTTGATCCCCTTGGGTGGCCTGGTTGCATACCAGGTATCGATCAGCAACCTTCAAAGCCCAGAGGCTTAATTGACCCAAGTCCCCATAAGGTACAGGTATTGAGAAGTCCAAAGGCCATAGATGAGTGGTGGCCATCTCTTTTGCTGGGCCAGGTGAGGCATCAGCCCTCGTGTGACAGACTGCTGCCAGGGCTTCTCTGGCATGTGAGCCAGTGTAGTGTGCTAGCACACATTGCTGGTGTCAATATTGGCAGCTATAGAAGGTGGTGGTGTCCTCCTTAAGATACACACTGGAGAAGGATGGGGGGAGGACAGAGTCAACAATGCAGCTGGCATAGCTGCAACTGCTGTGAAGTTCCATGAGTTGCTACATGACTAGGCAGTCCCTTCAGACCTTTCCGCTCAATGTTCCTCTCCTTGCTGAAGCTTGTGACTATGGATCCAGAGCCATTCCATGATCTATATGAAGTGATCCGATCCGTTGTCGATCAGGATGAACAGAAGGTATTGCAATGTGCCAGAAGCAAGTTGGTGTTTCTCAGTGTGGTCAGGCTTCCATTCTAACAACACACTTGTGGCTGCCTGCACAGGGGCTTACCCTGGCCCCAATTGATTGAGGGGGCAAGTCTCCATGGAGGCAACCCCAAATGCATCTGATCTACAAGGGAATGAATGTTGAAATCAGAAAGTGGACTTACAGAAAGACTGATCATCATGTATCTGGAGATTATACTCCTTGAAACCAGCATTCACTGTGGCTGTATCAGCATTTTGCTGCTTAATGCTCACTCCATGAATGTGCAGTGATTCTTACACATTTTCTTTGAGGTTTTCCCTGTGAACTCCACCATTGATGAGGAAAAATTAAGTAAGCATTTGATCTTCCCGTCCTCAGACTGGATGCATTTGTTGATGTGGTTCCAAATATCAGCACGTCACACTTTAGATATGTGGCCCACATCTCCTTTTCCAGGATGCAGTTGGTTATCAGGTACTCCTGAAATAGGAAGAAAGAAGTTAGCACACAGGGATCAGCAGATTCACTCTTGTACACAGCTCTGTACCATAGTAATGAACACAGACTCAATTGCAATGGTTGACACAAATGCCTGATCCTGTTCAGATAACTTGACAGACTGTTCTCAGAGAATGCAAGAAGCATTTCTTTGTAGATTTGAATCATCATCTCCTTGTGTCATAAGTAGCTGCTGATCTTCTACAGGCTTATCATAACATGGAACATGCGGGGCAAAATTGTGACCCTGACAAATTCTTTCTTACTGTATTAATCTCTATAATGTCTCTTTCTATAATCTTTTTCTTCACAAATGCTGGATCCCATCAGTTTTATGAATGCCTCAACAATATTGTTCAGCATCTCAGATGCCTCATTATTTACAAAGGTAGCCCTATACCCTGCACCATAATTTGGTTTAGGCATAGCCATGCTTATTCATCTTATAGCTGCTGTCAATGAACAAGATCTCAGGAAAGGCCTCAAACTGAGACCATATTCAATTTGTAGCAAAACCAAGTCAACACTGGTGTAATCTCTTAGACATGCTCCAATGCAACTGGTAGAGCAATCATAGTATCACTCCCATCTTTCAGCCTTGACTCTGTTATGGTATGGCAGGTGGTATTTACCAGGCTGACCAAATCCAGAATGGAAACTTGACCACATTATCACACCAGTATTTCAATTTGTATTTATTAAGAGAAGATTTATGCACTGAATTCAGAAATAATGAGTCCACTAACAACTTTAGAGATTTTAAAAATTAAAACATTTATTAACAAAAGAAGAGAATTAAAACACAGTTATACACAGTTATACCGCTACTTAATATTATAGTACATCCCAAAATTCCTAATTAACTTGACTCTCAACTCCACGCCCCCTTTAAGGCAACAGCCCAAAATAAATTTTAATTTAGGAAGGCAATCCAGCAAGGTTATCACAGCAGCCATTTGGCAGTGGAATTCCAAAGGCTTTTAACATAACTTTGGTTCTGGAACAGTAGACTTCTACAGAGTGGCTAGAGACTGTTTCACATGGTGTATCTTTTAGATCTTACATGGCCACCCCAATACAAATTTCTATTCTTCTTTAAATATATTTTTTCCTCCCTAATCTGTAAATCCCATTGTTCCCATATGTTTTTGGAATTTACTTTTCTCATACCATAAAAATCTTTCGTGTCGTCAATATGGTCTTTTCCTTTTGGGAAAAATAAACATAATAACCTTGCCCTATTTATCTTGTCAGTTGTAAAACTTTATCATGTATCTTTGAAAATCTAACGACTTTTCCCCTTATTTAAAAATGCAAATTTCATTCAGGCCCTATCTGCTGACTTTATCCTAGCTCACTCATTAGCATTTCAAATATCCTTTTTACACCTAACTCTTTTGATCATTTCGACCTTACAGTCTATCCAACTCTAAGTCAATTAAATTAGCCACCCACAGAACCACACACATATATAACCCTACCTTAAAATATCCCACATTACTTTTGTGAAAAATATGATAAATTCGTGACACCTCCATCCTTATGGAAAAATGAACCTTCATAATTTTAAGAGTGCTTCATTTTCATAATCTACCTTACATTACTTACTATACTTAACTATAAGCACAAACTATTGCATTACTAGATGCATGCATTAACATAACAATGTATACAAGTCTTTTGTATCAACAGAGGTCATTTCAATCTAGGTTCACATTTTAAATGTCCAATTTCCTTTGAACTTTAAACTTTTGACGATGCATCTGCAATTAGATTTTCGCGACCAGCCACATGTGTAATCTGTAAATTAAATGGTTGCAGTAATAAACTCCATCTGAAAGGTCTTACATTTGGTCTCCAAATTTGTAGAAAAATTTTAAAGGATTGTGGCCTGTATAAACCATTGTTTCTGACAAATTGTTTGCAACATAAACCTTGAAATGCTGCAATGCTAACACCAGACTCAGAGTCTCTTTCTCAATAGTTGAGTATCTTCTCTGATGTACATTCAGCTTCTGTGAAAAATATCCTATTGGCTCCTCAATTCCTGTTTCTTTATCTTCTAGCAATATACCACTAATACCCAAATCACTTGCATCCAACACCAGCTTAAACTGCTTGGCATAATTAAAGACTGCCAAAACTGGTGTTGTAGTCAACACTGTTTTTAAATTGTCAAAGGCATTCTGACTCTCCTGTGTCCATTGAAACTTCTTGTTCCTTTTTAGTAGTTCAGTCAATAGAGCAACCTCACTGCTAAAATTTGGTATAAACTTCTGATAAAATCCACTCATGTCCAGAAATCTCAAAACTTCTCATTTTGTTGTAGGCACTGGGAAATTCATGATGGCTTTTATTTTCACATCTCTCAGAACCACCTTACCATGTCCAATGTTATGTCCTAGATATGTAACTTGTACTTTTGCAAATTCACTCATCCAATTTCACCACCAAATTAGCTTCTTCCAGTTGAGCAAACAGTTCTTTCAGATGTAAATACTCCTCCCACGTTTGACTGAAAACTACCGAGTCATCAATATAAACAGTACAATTGCTCAGTCCTGCAATTACTTTGTCAGTCTTTGAAATGTTGCATTCTTCATACCAAATGGCATAACTTTAAACTGATACAGTCCATCTGGTGTCACAAAGCTGATATCCATTTTGCTCTCTCCGATAATGGTGCTTGCCAATATCCTCGCAGCAAGTCCATCTTTGCGATAAACTCAGTTTGTCCCACTTTCATAATACAATCTTAACGGTGGAATAGGATATGGATCAGCTTTTGTCACTACATTTATTTTTTGATAATCCACACACGGCAGAATTTTTGCCCTTGGCCGGGGTGCTCGGCATGGGTTGGTTGGGAAGCCGCCCGCAATTGGCACCGCACCGCAATTTTATGCATGGAACACAAGTGGCATGGAGTTGCCTCAAGGAGATGAAGTGCTGTTTAAAAAAAAAAATAAAGAAAATAAAAAAATCATAAAACATGTCCCCTCATGTGACTCTGTCACATGAGCAGGGACAGGTTTTTAATTCAAGTGATAAATTTTTATTTTATTTTTATTTGCTTTAGGAAACCTCATCCCGCCTGTGGATGAGTTTTCCCAAAAAATGCAAAGGCCACTTGGCCTTTTCGTCTGCTCATCAACTGTTAGGTTGAATGAGCAGTGAAAAATTTAGGACAATTGTTTACTTAATGGCCTTATAATTGTCAGCGGGTGCGCTTCTGGCTCTGGCGCGTGCCAGCTGACCTAACTATTATGAGAGTGCACGTTGATGTCAGCACGCTCAGCCGACATCAATGCACTTTATTTCACACTCAGGCGTGTCGGTCACACGCTTGCACGCCAAGTGTAATTTTCTGCCCACAGTCTTTGTGTTCCATCCGGCTTTGGCGCCATCACAATAGGTGAACTCTGGTTACTGCAACTAAGTTCTATAATGTCATTCTGAAGCATGAATTCGATTTCTTTCTGTACTTGAGTTAATTTCGCTGTATTTAATCTATACGGATGTTGCCTTATTGAAACTAAATCTACATCAAATGTAGCTAAATTTGTTCTCCCCAGTTTATTCTCACAAATAGCTTTGTGTGACTGCAGTAGCTTCTCCAAATCACTTTGACACTTGTCTGGAAAGTAGCTCAATATTACATTTAAGTTTTTAAGTACCCATTCATAGTTTAATTTGATTAGAGGAGAATTAATTTCAGAATTTTTCATTTCAATCTCTTTCTCCTTATCCACTACCACTAATACCTTCTTCTGGTTATCCTTCCTGTCAAAGTACTTTTTAAGCATATTTACATGACACACCTTCTGCTTTTTTCTTCTACCTGGAGCATTTATTAAATAATTTACATCACTCAGTTCCTTTTCAATCCTTTAAGGCCCACTAAACCTTGCCTCTAATGGTTCACTGAACACTGGTAACAAAACTAACACTTTTTCCCCAGCAACAATATTACGAGCTTTGGCCCTCTTACCTGCTTTCGCCTTCATCGCCTGCTGCGACATCTTTAAATTTTCCTTAGCTAACTCACATGCTCTGTTCAATCTTTCTCTGAAGTTGGTCACATAATCCAGGAGTAGTTTCCAAATTCTGACCCACTAACTTCTCCTGAATCAACTTGTGGTCTCCTTACATCATCCCCATAGACTAATTCAAAAGGACTAAATCCTAAACAAAAACAGGATTATCTGGAAAAACTCAGCAGGTCTGGCAGCATCGGCAGAGAAGAAAAGAGTTGACGTTTCGAGTCCTCATGACCCTTCAACAGAACTTGAGTTCGAGTCCAAGAAAGAGTTGAAATATAAGCTGGTTTAAGGTGTGTGTGTGTGTGTGTGTGTGTGTGTGTGTGTGGGGTGGTGTTGGGGGGGGGGGGGGTGGTGGGTAGCAGGGGATAGAGAGAGAGAGAGAGAGAAGTAGAGGGGGTTGGTGTGGTTGTAGGGACAAACAAGCAGTGATAGAAGCAGATCATCAAAAGATGTCACAAACAACAGAACAAAAGAATACATAGGTGTTAAAGTTGGTGATATTATCTAAACGAATGTGCTAATTAAGAATGGATAGTAGGGCACTCAAGGTATAGCTCTAGTGAGGGTGGGGAGAGCATAAAAGATTTAAAAATATTAAAAAATAATGGAAATAGGTGGGAAAAGAAAAATCTATATAATTTATTGGAAAAAACAAAAGGAAGGGGGAAACAGAAAGGGGGTGGTGATGGAGGAGGGAGCTCAAGACCTAAAGTTGTTGAATTCAATATTCAGTCCGGAAAGCTGTAAAGTGCCTAGTCGGAAGATGAGGTGTTGTTCCTCCAGTTTGCGTTGGGCTTCACTGGAACAATGCAGCAAGCCAAGGACAGACATGTGGGCAAGAGAGCAGGGTGGAGTGTTAAAATGGCAAGTGACAGGGAGGTTTGGGTCATTCTTGCGGACAGACCGCAGGTGTTCTGCAAAGCGGTCGCCCAGTTTACGTTTGGTCTCTCCAATGTAGAGGAGACCACATTGGGAGCAACGAATGCAGTAGACTAAGTTGGGGGAAATGCAAGTGAAATGCTGCTTCACTTGAAAGGAGTGTTTGGGCCCTTGGACGGTGAGGAGAGAGGAAGTGAAAGGGCAGATGTTGAATCTTTTGCGTGGGCATGGGGTGGTGCCATAGGAGGGGGTTGAGGAGTAGGGGGTAATGGAGGAGTGGACCAGGGTGTCCCGGAGGGAGCGATCCCTACGGAATGCCGATAGGGGGGTTGAAGGAAAGATGTGTTTGGTGGTGGCATCATGCTGGAGTTGGCGTAAATGGCGGAGGATGATCCTTTGAATGCGGAGGCTGGTGGGGTGATAAGTGAGGACAGGGGGACCCTATCATGTTTCTGGGAGGGAGGAGAAGGCGTGAGGGCGGATGCGCGGGAGATGGGCCGGACATGGTTGAGGGCCCTGTCAACGACCGTGGGTGGAAAACCTCGGTTAAGGAAGAAGGAGGACATGTCAGAGGAACTGTTTTTGAAGGTAGCATCATCGGAACAGATGCGACGGAGGCGAAGGAACTGAGAGAATAGGATGGAGTCCTTACAGGAAGCGGGGTGTGAGGAGCTGTAGTCGAGGTAGCTGTGGGAGTCGGTGGGTTTGTAATGGATAATGTCACATGAGTTGGGACCTGTTCATAATTTACAGAACAACTTTACTACAATTTTTAAAACCCTACATGAAACCTCATCCTGCCGGTGGATGAGGTTTCATGTTTTTTCTATTTGCCGCCGGGACTCCTGGCCTGCCCACCAACCTTAAGGTTGGATGGGCAGGTCCTTTAATTGGTTAAGTGGCCATTGACAGGTCGGCGGGCCCGCAGCTGATTTTGCTGCGCCCCTACCTTCCTGAAAATTTAAATGGGGTGGGGTGATGTCGGCGTAATCCCGCGTAATTTTACGTGTCAGCGAGTGGGCCCCGCCCCCAGCTCGCTGTCAGCAAAATTCTGCCCTTAAGATTCACCAACTCCAAGCCAATCAAGGAATTTCAAATATCCTGCAAAGAGCCCCCAATTTTGTTATGATTTGGCAGGTGGTATTTGCCAGGCTGACCAAATCCCAGAGGGAAACTTGGCCAAGCTATCACAACGGTTTTGCAATTTGTATTTATTACTAGAAGATTTGTGCAACCCTAGCCCTCTGATTAACATTTCAAATACCTTTTTACACCTAACGCTTTTGATTATTTCAACCTTACAGCCTATCCAACTCTAATTCAATAAATCAGCCACCTACAGAACCACACACACACACATAAGCCTACCGTACAATATCCCACAACACTATTATGAAAAATATGATAGTTTCGTGACAATTCAATATTTTTGATGACATACAAGGTTGCGACTTTGTTGAATTTCTGCTGAATGTGTTCATTCAACTGCTTATTTTTAGGTTCAAGCTTGGCCAACTCCTCCCCATGCTTCTGCACTGAGATGTCATCTGATGGGGTAAAAAAAATATCAATTCCTTCTTCATTTCATGAGCTGTGTGTACAAGATGGTGTGATATGACTCAGAGCTTAAACTTCTCCCTGCTGCAGTTCAAAGTAAGCGTAGCCTTTTATCCCATTGGGAGGCATCTGAAACAGCATCTGAAACAAGTTGAATTAGGGTCAGAATTACCAGCTGCACACTATTCATACACACTCACAGTTGCAATAGGTCACAAGCATCATGTCCTCACCCTAATAGTACACAACATAATCAAATGTAAAGTTTGGGAGGATTTAAGGTAGAAGTGAGCAGGTTTAATTGCAGGCTACTTACTGGACATCAGTCCACAACTATTTTGACATGAACACCACCGTAACCAAGCCAATGTGTTAACACGTACCGCTGATTCTGTCTAATCTCACTTGACTGGATGTGTGGTTGCTTATGGTGGACAAAATTCAGTTTCACAGATGTACACAGGAAGCGGGTGAGGATTGGCATCTTTTGCTTCTTGTTCTCAAAAGTCACTGTATTGTGAAGATGCCTCATTGAAGAGCTTCTCAGTCACTCTGAGAAGGGAAGAGGGTTGATATTCACTGAAAGATGAGCCTTTCAGCAAAAATGCAAGTTGAGAACACAGAGCCTGTAGTTGAACACAGCACACACAAAATACACAGGCAAGCACAGGCACTTGTTGAAATTCTGCAAATTTCAAACTACTGTAAACTCTTCTTGGCTATCAAACTCCATGTTGTGAAGATGGCTTGAATTGATGAGTGCTTTCCATGGGCACCTGACTGCCTATCACTGACTGAAGCTCTACAAATCAATACAAATATAGTGAATGACAGTGAACTCAAGTTAGAGAGACTACGTGGGAAAATAACTTGAGGAGTGTGGGAGTGAGCAGTAATAGTGACTAGCTCAGACAGCTCCCCAAACAAAGGCAGAAGCAGATTCATGAGGGGTTTTGCTACCATAGGATGTGGGTGTCGCTGGCTAGGCCAGCATCTAATAGCCCTTGAGAAGGTGGTGGTGAGCTGCCTTCTTGAACTGTTGCAGTCCATGTGGTGTAGGTACACCCACAGTGTTGTTGGGTTGGGGGGGTGGTTCCAAGATTTTGAACCAACGACAGTGAAGGAATGGCGATATATTTCCAAGTCAGGATGGTGAATGGATTGGAGGGGAACTTCCAGGCAGTGGTGCTCCGATCTGTCTACTGCCCTGGTCCTTCTAGATGGTAGTGGTCATGGGTTTGGAAGGTGCTGTCTAAAAGCCTTGGGGAGTTCCTGCAGTGCATCTGTAGATGGTACACACTGCTGCTGCGCATCAATGGTGGAGGGAGTGAATGTTTCAGGAGGAGGTGCCAACCTCAAAACAAGCGACTTTGTCCTGGATGGTGTCAAGTTTCTTGAGTGCTGTTGAAGCTGCACTCATCCAGGCAAGTGGGGTGTATTCCATCAAACTCCTGACCTGTGCTTTGTAGATGGTGGGAGTTAGGAGGTGAGTTACTTGCCACAGGATTCCTAGCCTCTGACCTGTTCTTGTAGCCATAGTATTTAGTTTCTGGTCTATGGTAACCCCCAGGATGTTGATAGTGGAGGATTCAGTGATGGTAATGCCATTGAATGTAAAGGGGCGATGGTTAGATTCTCTCTTGTTGGAGTTGGTCATTGCCTGGCATGAGTGTGGCACCAAAGTTACTTGCCATTTGTCATCCCAAGCCTAAGTCTTGTCCAGGCCTTACTGCTTTTATACACGGACTGCTTCAATGTCTGAGGAGTCACAAATGGTGCTGAACATTGTGCAATCATCAACGAACATCCCCACTTCTGACTTTATGATGGAGGTAAGGTCATTGATGAAGCAACTGAAGATGGTTGGGCTGAGGATACTACCCTGAGGAACTCCTGCAGTGATGTCCTAAAACTGAGATGATTGACCTCCAACAACCACAACCATCTTTCTTTGTGTTAGGTATGACTCCAACAAGCAGAGAGCTTTCCCCCTGATTCCCGTTGACTTCAGTTTTGCCAGGCTCCCTGATGCCACACTCTGTCAAATGCTTCCTTGGTGTCAAGGGCAGTCACTCTCACATCACCTCAGGAGTTCAGCTCTTTTGTCCATGTTTGAACCAAAGCAGTAATGAGGTCAGAAGCTGAGTGACCCTGGCGAAACCCAAACTGAGCATCAGTGAGCAAGCTATTGCTAAGCAAGTGCTACTTCTTAGCGCTATTGATGACCTTTCCATCACTTTACTGATGATTGAGAGTAGACTGAAGGGGTGGTAATTGGCTGGGTTGGATTTGTCCTGCTTTTTGTGTACAGGACATACCTGGGAAATTTTCCACATTACTGGGTAGACACTGGTGTTGAAGCTGTCCAGAAACAGTTTGGCACGGGCCAAAGCTAGTTCTGGAGCACAGGTCTTCAGTACTATTGCCAGAATATTATCAGGGCCCATAGCCTTTGCAATATCCAGTACCTTCAAGCTGTTTCTTGATATCATGTAGAGTGAATCAAATTGGCTGAACACTGGCATCTTTGATGCTGGGGACCTCTGGAGGAGGCCAAGGTGGATCATCCACTCAGCTGAAAATTGTTGCAGATGCTTCAGCCTTACCTTTTGCACTGATGTGCTGGGCACCCCCATTATTGAGGATGGAGATATTTGTGGAACCTCCTCCTCCTCCAGTAAGTTGTTTAATTGTCCACCACCACTGGATGAGGCAGGATTGCAGAGCTTAGTTCTGATCTGTTGGTTGTGGAATCACTTAGCTCTATCGATTGCTGCTGAAGCTGTTTGGCACACAAGTAGTCCTGTATTATAGCTTCACCAGGTTGATACCTCATTTTTAGGTATGCCTGGTGCTGCTCCTGGCCTGCCCTCCTGCGCTCTTCATTGAACCAGGATTGATCCCCTGGCTTGATGGTAATGGTAGAGGGGGGGATATGCCGGGCTATGAGTTTACAGATTGTGTCTGAGTACAATTCTGCTGCTGCTGATGGCCCACAGCGCCTCATGAATGCCCAGTCTTGAGTTGCTATATCTGTTCAAAGTCTATCCCATTTAGTGCCACAGAACATGATGGAGGATATCCTCAGTGTGAAGATGGGACTTCATTTCCACAAGGACTGTGCTGTGGACACTCCTACCGATACTGTCATGGACAGTTGCATCAGCAGCAGGCAGGTTGGTGAGGATGAGGTCAAGTATATTTTTCCCTCTTGTTGGTTCCTTCACCACCTGCTGCAGACCCAGTCTAGCAGCTGTGTTCTTTAGGACTCGGCCAATTTGGTCTGATGTGGTGCTACTGAGCCACTCTTGATGATGGGCACTGAAGTCTCCCATCCAGAGTACATTCTGCACCCACGCCACCCTGAGTGCTTCCTCCAAGTGGTGTTAAACATGGAGGAGTACTGATTCATCAGCTGAGGTGGGATTGTATGTGGTAGGCAGCAGGAGATTTCCTTACCCATGCATGAACTGGTTTCATAAGACTTCATGGGGTCCTGAGTCGATGTTGAGGACTCCCAGAGGAACTCCCTCCTGTCTTTATACTACTGTGCCGCCACCTCTGCTGGATCTCTCCTTCCAGTGGGGCAGGTCATACCCAGTGACAGTGATGGTGGTGTCTGAGACATTGTGAGTATGACTATGTCAGACTGTTGCTTGACTAGTCTGTGAGACAGCCCTCCCAATTTTGGCACAAGCCCCCAGATGTTGGTAAGGAGGATTTTGTAGGGTCAGCAGAACTGAATTTGTCATTTCCGGTGTCTAGGTTGATGCCGGGTGGTCCATCCGGGTTCATTCCTTATTGAATTGTTTTTAGTGATTTGATACAACTGAGTGGCTTTCTAGGCCATTTCAGAGGGCATTTAACCACATTGCTGTGGGTCTAGAGTCACTGCACATTTCCTTCCCTAAAGGACATTGGTGAACCAGGTGGGTTTTTATGACAATTGACATGGTTTCATAGTCACCATTAGGCTTTTAATTCCAGTTTTTTTTATTGAATTCAAATTCCACCATCTGCAGTGGTGGGATTCGAACCAGACTCCCCAGAGCATTACCCTCGGTCTCTGGATTACTGGTCTAGTGACAATACCACTACAACTGCCACAGTTTGCAAAGGGCCTGGCCATCAGGGATGGGTAGGGGGTATGATTGATGGGGAAAGTCCAAACCCACGACCACTATCATCTAGAAGGACAGGGACAGCAGATAGATGGGAACACTGCCACCTGGAAGTTCCCCTCCAAGTCACTCACCATCCTGACTTGGAAATATATCACCATTCTTTCACTGCTGCTGAGTCAAAATCCTGGAACTCCCTAACAGCACTGTGGGTGTACCTACACCACATGCACAGCAGCGGTTCAAGAAGGCAGCTCACCACCACCTTCTCAAGGGCAATTAGGGATGAGCAATAAATGCTGGCTCAGCCAGTGAAGCCCACATCCCATGAATGAATGGAAAAAAAAAGTCAGGGCCACAATTGGTAGTGAGGGAGGTTCAGAGGTCATGTGCAATTTTGGTCAGAATGGTAAGTCTGTTTATAAGTATGACATGCTTCCTGTTCAACATTTTGGGCTCAGTAGGCTGTATAACACCTGAAAACAGGCACTCTGCAGTCCCAATTGATCCCCCATTGAGCCTGGAGCTAGCAAAGGCATCAATTTATTTTTTTCAGTGGCAGATGGGCTGAGTTGAGGTAAGAGTAAGGGAAAGCAATGTCACTAAGATAAGACTGGATGGCATTTGAGATGAAGAGAATCAGTACCATAAAGTTTCCCTCTCTAGAAAGGGTTCATAATCAAGATGGAGAACTGGAACTGGCTCAGACTTATTTAGATCACTCTTCCTAGACACCCCTACCTTCCACTGTACCTCACATCAGAGCCCAATGGAGGATTGCAAGAACATGCAACTGACTTTTGAAGCATCTTGGGAACATCCCACTGTTCTGTACTGAGCGCAGAAAAAGTTCACAAAGTTCCCACTTTGGCTGTTCCTAGGCCATCTCTCTTCCCAGCAACTAAGCATAAGATGTAGATGGGCTGTGGCTAAGCACCCAATCTAGATTGTGAGAGAAGGGAAGAAACACACACAAAGAAATCTGAACGGGGTTATTGACTGTCAAACATGCCTGCAATGCTCAGAATACATACAGCACCCATATAACAGAACTCCAAGTGTTTTCTCTCAGGGGCAGTGTGTTTCTTGCAGAGCCTCAAAGTTAATGTTTCAAATTCAGTCTCTTTTCCTGGAAGAAAATAGGAAAAAGACACAAACTAAGTACAGTTAATTCTTCTTGCACAGGTCATACAATTACAAATAGTCAGGAAACTTCAACTCGTGGACAGCAGAGTTCAAATGGCAAATCTTGGTGCAAATGTGGTAAATAGATGCATAAAGGAAGAACATTGCCCGAGATCTCTGCACCTGGAAGAAAGAAAACACAAGCACCCACAGGTAGCACTGGGAGTGAAATTGAACCACTAGTAAAATCACACAAAGGACAACCAAGACCTTGCAGCAGTAGAGAACTAGCATCAGGATGCCACCTGTATGGTAGACAATAGTTAGCACATTGTGGGAATCCCATTGTATGATAAACAATGGGGAGCACTTGGGCCTTACTAAAGGTGCTGCAGTTTTATGAGCATAGACAAGGCATGTGGAGAAAAACATGGAGCACAATACAAACAAAATGTACAAGCGGTTTTGTATGGAGCACAGCAAGTGTACTGAACACAAAAGACAGTATATAGGTGAATTATACTCACAAATGTTCAGGCAGTAAGAATAACAGCATCCGCTGGTGGGGACCTGAAAGGTTCCTCAAGATGAATTGGCTTAATATACTGTACTCATGAAGACTAGTGCAGTGAAGAAAAATGTGGGACCACATGGAACAAGCACTAGTCTGACTATCATGATTAATACAGTCCTTGGTGATACTACCACAAAGTACCATGGAGGTTAAGGTGCAGCTATTAGGAAGCCATGAGCCACAACTGTGATCAAAGCAGCAATCAATCCACAATCAGCTCATGGATAGCACTACAAATTGCAGGCAAACAACTCAACCAACAGTACCAGTAGCTACCAGGGATTATGAACTCACAAAATACATGTATGATTAAAGCAGCAATCAACCCATATTTAAGCACAAGATTGATTTCTAACAAAGCTACTATGAATTACTATTCAGGTTAATATACAACTACTATAAACTCACAAAATACTACTGCAATTAAAGTGTATTGATTTCTAGCAATACAATAAATTACTATTGAGGATAACGATTAAAGCACCTTCACAGGGTTAGGTAATGATAATGTTGTAATAAAATAACCATAATGTGACTAAACAAAGTTTAAAATGTTAACTGTATATAAAATAATCACTTTGATACATTTATCCATTATATATATCTTTTAAATTATTCAAATCAAGTAATAGGTAAAAAGAATAACATTCAACAAAATCTGTCCTCAACATCATAGATCTCAGTAGAGTGGAGAGGTTATACAAAATCAACTGAGACATTTCTAGTCAAAGACTTTAATCCAACCACTTTTTAAACAGCACACATATACAGAATACAAAGTTTCACTAAATAAATTGACCTCTCTAAATTCAGCTGACATTCATGGTAAAATATGTTGAACTTCCATGGGATGTCTTAATGATTATTTTATTTTGTGTAAACCAAAAATTTGACCAATAAAACTCAAGAGATAATAATTCTGAAACCAGGTAATTAAGTACCTAGATTAGAAGTTTCAAACTTTTCTCAAACAGAAATGGGTAACACTTGATTTAAAAGATGGTGCCACCATATTAGAAAATTTCCTAGAACAGCAGGACCAGCCTATTCTATTTCTCCACTAAGATGTTGGATGTTGAAATAGGTTGATTTAGATATTACGACAAAATAGCGTGCAATAAAATTGATCAGAGGCATCAAAACCTTGTCACAAGGTTTATATAAAATGACAAAATAGCAGTATGGTTCTGTGCTTTATTCTTTTCATGGGATGCGAGAGTCACTGGAAAGGCCAGCATTCGTTGCTCATCCTTAATCACCCTGAAGGAGGTGGCAACAGTTTGGGATTGAAATGCAATCAAACCACCTTCTTGAACTGCTGCAGTCCATCTAGTGTTGATACACCAACAATGTTGTTAGGAAGGATGCTTCACATTTTTGACCCAGCAACAGTGAAGGAATGGTAATATAAGCCCAAGTCAGGATGGTGGATATTGTGGGTTTGGAAGGTGTTACTGAAGGAACCTTAGTTGATGCAGTTCATCTTGCACACTACTGCCACTGTGGTGGTGAAAGGGGTGCTGATTAAGTGGCTGCTTTGTCCTCGATGCTGTCAAGTTTCTTGAATGTTATTGGAGTTGCATTTTTCCCAGGAAAGTGGACAGTATTTCATCACAGTCCTGCCTTGTGCCTTGGATATGATGGGAGTCAGGGGAGGTAAGTTATTCACCACAGAATTCCCAGCCTATATTTACATTGATATATATCTAGTTAAAGAGTTGAAATGTAAAACCGTCAAGTGTACCGTAGGCACACCCACAGTGCTGGAAAAAAGTTTGTAAATCACATTAATATTCTGTAAGAACCAGATACATTGGGGAAATGTATCCAAAATATTCAAAAGATTGATTAGCACTGTACCTGTTATAAAATCTAAGATTCATAAATCTACTCAGGTTCCACATTTGGTTTACAGATGTCCAATAAGAGATGTAAGGAGTTAAAGCAGAAAAACTTTCATGTAGTAGTGTTCTGCCTCTAGTTGTCTTTGGCAAGCTTTGTGACAGTGTGTGTGACAGAACATCAAAGCTGTATAATGTTTGTTTTTTATGATATGGACAAGTGCCCAGCTTGGAACCCTTGTGGTGAAATTTATTTTTGGCGGGGTCACAAATCAGGTAGTAGCAGGTCTGTAAACTTTAAAAGCATGGAAAATCCAATGAGCTGAATAATAGCAGCTCATCTAGAGCCCATTGTGTGCTTGAACCAAAGCTAAAATTTACCCCCTTTATTTTGGTGGAAAGTCAACCATTGTTAGGCATTTCTAAAATAGAGAAAAGAAATATTTTCATTTGAGGTACAAGTGCAAAAATCAAGGTACAGATGGATAAAAACACAACTTGGGACAATTAGTTCAAAATTCTACATAGGTTTTGCCTACAGACAGCTGAATGAAAATGAACAATAGTATCAAAAGTAACACAACCATCTCACTACCTGTTCCAATATCCAGTGGAAAATGTTCAGGAACAAAGAGAGGAAGGTTGGAAGGAGTGGGATGAAATGAGGTTTTTGAAAAATGTAGAAATACAAAATTCAGTCAAATGCAATAAATAAAGAGCTTCTTTCAATGGCCACTTAGTATCATCGCTGTCAATGTACCATCTATGCAAGACCACCATATCTTGCTGATTGGGCAGGAATCTGCGACTCCTTGATTTTCCAGGGACTGCTGGAAGTCAGAAATTTGCTGAGTCTGAGTCAGATGGCAAGTCTCTGGACGCAGTCATGCAGCTGGAGCTGCAAAGGCAAGCTCGGGAACATCAGGAAGGGATGTCCGCTGCACTCCTCAGATTGCAAGGCACAATGGAGGATTCTGTCTGCCTTCAGGCTGAGGTGATAGTGCTGGCATGCCAACACACTGAGGTCAACACTGGCAGGATGGCGGCCACCATGCAGACCTTGGTCCAGGACATCACACCTGCGTGGGCTCAACTCCATTGCTGATGCCATAGTTGGCCTCCAACAGTGTGTATGCTAGAAGGCCATGGGGCAGCTCAATCTCATTCCAGCTACTCCTCTTCAAAAAATCAGCCTGGGGCCTTGGGCACACATAGGAAGGAGGATTAGCAGATATTACCCTCAGGGCCATCCATCCAATGACTCTGGGAGTGTCTGGCCCATCTGAATCCCTTCTTCCTGTGATCCCAGCAGCTCCAGCTCCACAGGCCAAGGAAGGTGCCACTGCCACACAGTAGGACCCCAAAGCAGGCAAGGACCCTGCAGGTCTCAGCCCTCCAGAGGACACCCGCCAAGACCATCACAGGCAGGGTGTTGCAGTCAGCAGGCTGCCTCCACCTCCACTGTGGATGTCCAGGGAGCACCCAGATGTAGTGGCAGGGTTATGAAAGTTAAGGAGAATTAGTTGCACAGCCTGGGCACAAGTATTAATCAGTTGCACACACTGTTCACTATTGTCAATAAACTCCCAAGGATGTCTCCTTGCCTATGGATCCTTGTTCTGATGAGCAGTGTTTGTGTCACTCAAATGTGAAACCTTTCTGCACAAGATAGAGGCAGCTGTCTCAGTCCAGAGCCTCTTCCCTATGCTCTGTGCAGCCTTCAGACCAAAGTGATGGTTTCACACTCCCTGGAAACATTAGTGATGCCTGCATTTCGATGGTGCTTGTTATTGCTGCCAGAATGTCGCGGGCAGGTGTCACAGAATTCCGTCATTCTCTCTCTGTGCTCTCAGCACCTTTAAGGTGGGGCTAGCCACCCCCCATCTCGTCAGCATCTGTGACCAGTGATGCTGTGCTCCTGAACAGGCCAGGTGCTGAAGGCTGACAAAGGATCAGATGCTTTTAAAGTTTCATGGCTTCGTCTCTTTAATATGACATTGATCACAGAGCGCAAGCGAGCTGCCCTCGGCCAGACAGAAGTCAGACATTCTCAGAGGTAACGTGAAGATCTATGGAGTGTCCTCACTGCATGTCATCATCATCTTTCTTCAATCAAGTGACTATTAGGGCCTCCACTGCGTCTCCATGACAGGAGCATTATCGCAGAGGGTGTGTGAGCTGGTAAGCCAGGCTGGAGTCAAAGGTTCACAGATGCAATGTAAGGATCTATGGAGTCTCCTCACTGCATGTCGTCATCATGCTCCACAAATCTAGCCTCCTGAGGGCACTTGCCTCATCTGGCCAGTGTGAGGGCCTCATCGCCATCATCATTGCTTTCAAGGACCTCCTCACCCTCATCCCTGACGACGTCCTCCTCATTCAAGGAAACCTCCAGCTCCCCCATCTCCCCCTCAGCCAGCTCCTCCCCCTGCTGCAGCGCCAGGTTGTAAAAGGGTGCAGCAGGCGATGATGATGTGTGACACCCTCTATGAACTAAATTGCAGGGCTCCACCAGACCGGTCCAGGCACCGGAACCTCATCTTCAGCATCCCTGATGCTGCATGAGCCTTGTTATAACTTTACTCTGCTGCAGTCTGAGGCTGCTGCATGGATGTTACCAGCCAAGTCCTCTGCGGGTAGCCTTTGTCCCCAAGGACCCAGACCTGTAGCTTCTGTGGACCCTGGAATACGTCAGGAATCTGCGACCAACTGAGAATGTAGGAGTCGTGCACACTCCCTGGAACCCGTGCGCAGTCCTGCAGGATGCATTTCTGGTGGTCGCACTCCAGCTGCACATTCAGCCCTTGCGGTTGATGTGGTTGACTGTGTATTGTGATGGAGACCTAAGTGCCACATGGGTGCATAGATGGTACCTTGCACCTTTGGGAAACCCGAGATCTGGGCATATCCAATCGTTCTTGCATCCTGGCTGTCCTGGTCCTGGGTGAAATGCACAAAGCCCTTGCAAAGGTGGCATCAGTGACCTCATGGATGCATTTGTGGGTGCAGATTTGTGATATCCCACAGAGGTCACTGTGGAGCCCTGAAAGGAGCCAATGCACAGAAATTGAGCACCGTTGTCACTTTCACAGCCACTGGCAGTGGATACCTCCAGGTCCCCGTGATGCCAAATCCTGCAACAACTGGCAGGTGTGAGTGGCCAGTTGTCTAGACATTTGCAGTATTCGGTGACACTGCTTTTTAATCATCTGCAGGAATGAATGGTGGTGTCTTTGGACCCTGGGTGTCGCTAAGCGCCGACCAGTGATGGCTCGCTGTGGCTCTTCGGCGTTGTGTTTGGGAGCCCCAGCTGCCCCTTCTTCTTGAGGGCACTGCTCCTCCCTCTGTGCAGCCAGGAGCCCCAGTCGTACTCTCCTCCATCGTCTTTACTCTCTAAGCCAAGAGGCATACAGCTAGTTAACCAGGCTCCATGATCCTGATGTACTCCTCCTGCAGGATTAAAGAGAGAGACATGTGGTTAGCTTGGGTGTACTAAGAACCTGTCCTGGTTAAGTGTGAAGCCACATCACACATCCCGGGGAGTGCTGGCCACCACTTGGATGGCCAAAGATTAGTGCGTTGCGTGGCTGGCCGAAACCTCATCTTCCTCCACCCAACCGATTGGCGGCAGCTTTGCCCACTGGACTGCATGCTGTGCTCTCAGTTCAGGTGCAGTCATTCTCCTAACCCACACTGCAAGGCAGCACTGTTAACTTGAACTATGGGGGAAACTGGTCCAAACCGGGATGCCGACACTGCAAGGGGCTGTGAGCACCTCCACCAGTGACTGCTCCATGGCCAGCTTTAGCAAGGAGATTGTACAACCTGCCCAGTTGTCCAATTGTTCTGCAGTCCACAACAACGTTCATGATGTTGCAGTCTGTGCTGGGAGGTGAAAAGCTCTGGAGCACATGGTGGCACTTTGAGGTGCTTGAGTGGGCAGGTAAGCTATAAGCCTGACTCCACACATATCAATGGCTGCATTTGAACTGTCTCAGTTGCAGAGGAGTGGTCACTTTATATAAGGTGTCCCTAATGTGTGGCCACTTCCCTCACCCACCCTACCCCCCACCCTGAATGCTTGTGCACTACATTCAACTGCAGGGCTGCCCTTGCTTCCCTCCATACCCTCCGGCTCCGCACTTGAAGCTTGAAGTCCCTCAGGCAACCAAGGTGAGTGCTGCAGAACGTTACTGTGTACTCACCTCTGAGATGCCCTCAAACTGCAGCCCACCAAGTGCATGCCTTTTATGTGCTGTTGTGAAACACGTTGGCATTCTTTCCTGCCGACATGGGCGGATGATTCAGGAGGGGGGGGAAACGATTCCAGTGGGCTGGCCTAATAATGATATGCAGATGTATTACAAGAAGGTTCCCAATGTCCAATGACAGGAAACACGGCCCATCAGTGGGCTGAGCGAACTATCACAAACTTCACGCCGTTGTGAAACCACTCATGCCATATTGTCTGCTCGTGCCCCCAAACACACCCGGTGCCGACAGGCACAGAAAATCCCAGCCATTTACTCTGTTTCTCTCTCCACAGATGCTGCCTAACCAGCTGGGCTTTTTTCCAGCTTTTTCTGTTTTTATTTCAGATTTCCAGCATGTGTAGTATTCTGCTTTTCATCTATTGAGGTTGTCTATATGGACTTCCATAAGACATTTGATAAGGTTCTGCATAAGAGACAATTAGCAAAAATGAATATGCACAGAATTTGAGGTAACTTTTTGACTTAGGTTCATAACTGGTTTTAAGGTAGAAGGCAGAGAGTTGCGATGAAGGGGACTGAATTACACCAGAATTTTCTGACACTTCTATGTAATTTAAATGAACTTACTACTGATAGATGCCATCACTGTATTGTCTTCCTTTATATTTACCAATGCTTCTCCCATGCAGTTTGAGAACGAACATCCAATTTCTAAAGTTCAAGTGCACTGCATGAGGAAGGTCAAATCTTCTGCCCTGCATCCACAGCACATTTTTACCATGACCAGTGTGTTCTATCTTTCATGTCAGCCATTTCTGTGAATCTTCTGATTAATATTGGCTGCTCAGTACCAAATTCCACTATGGACTCACCTCCAACCTAAATCCAACTGACATTACCCCTATTCATTTCACACAGGATTTTCGCAGATGGCAGAAAGAGCATTCCTAATATAAATTCCTGGCACATGAAACACCATCCCGAAAGCACTTTTGGTAGTCAGTCCTCTTGTGTAGATGTAGAACATCCCATGGCTCTATTCGAAGAAGAGCAGGAGAGATGGTTGCATTGTGGTAATGTTGCTATACTAGTAACCCAGAGGACCAGGCTAATGTTCTGGGCACATGGGTTCAAATCCTACCATGGCAGCTGGTGGAATTTAAATTCAATTAATAAATCTGGAATCTAATGGTAACCATAACATAAAAGCCCATCTGGTTCACTAATGCCCTTTAGGGAAATAAACCTGCCTACAATGACTCCAGACCTATAGCAATGTGGTTGACTCTTAACTGCCCTCTGAAGTATTCAGTTCAAGGGCAATTAGGGATGGGCAACAAATGCCAGCCGTGCCAGCAACACCCACACCCCATGAAAAAAAATTCTCTTGGCCCAAATTTCTCTTAAAATAACACCACTGAAACAAATGTTGTGGTCATTACCACAGTACTCTATGTCAAATAGTGATGCGTGAAAATTGGCTTCAACATTTCCTACAAATTGTGACCATACATCAAAAAAATAATATTTAACTGGCTACAAAGAATTTCTGGGACATCCTGAGGTTATGAAAGCTGCTGAATAAATGTGAATTATTTTTGCAAGTCCACAAAGGCTCTATTTCAGTAGGGTTGAGGGCAAAACTCACTTGTCTAACGAGGGTTATGTAACCAACATGGATAAAATTAAATTATAAGATTGCAATTTCTTCCTGATTTGTTGAGAAAATTCTGTAGATTCAGACATCCATTCTTTTGTTTTCCTTTAAATGCTTTATTTTTTTAATAACTTTGTAACATTCAAGATTAGAAATTTACAAGAAACTCCTTATGTTATATGGTAGAAAACATGAGCATACAGTAATTCTTAAAGCTGCAAAGAATATTCAGCAGTCAAAGAGTTAAAACCATAGTGACCCATAATGACCTTGCAGGCACATCTTGTAATGTAAGGTCTTCCCAAAAACAAAAATAATCTGGCCTAAGATTCTGTGGCAATGATCCTCCAGCGAACCAGATCCAAATAGGCTAAGTTTCTTTTGTTAGAGGAAGCCATCTTCAAACAGGCCAAGGGTTTTGTTAAGAGTACTAAAGAGATTGTATAGAGCTGCATTTTCCACTTGATTTCACACAAAAAGAGCTTAAAAAGAATAAATCCTCCCAGATCAGTGCACCCTGGTCTTGTCTGGTTTACATCTCTCAATTGCAGAAGGCAGTATTTTAGCAATATTATCAGAGCAAGAGGACCTTTTTCTTTCTGCTCACCTCCACATGCTTTGTTAGTTTTCTTTTTAAATTTTAGTCACCAAAATTCTTTGGAGAGACAGAAAGAGAAAAACAGAGAAAGATAGACAGAAAGACTGTCCATTGTGAGGCTAAGTGAAACAACAGAACTGTCTTTGCTTGAGAACAGTGTGACCTGCTATCCTCTTGAAGGCCGAGGTGGCGGCGTGCCAATGTCCACTGTGATGTTTGTGTACATCGGGTACTTGGCTACATTCACCAGTTTGTATTTCAAGGAGTTGATCCCATCTTGCTTCATTGTGACCTTAGTGTTCTGGATTTTTGTAAACCTGAAAGAGAATTTTTTTATCTTTAAATATGTATTCAAGACAATTAGGTATGCCAAAAAATTCCCTTTAATTTAAACACGGTTATGGTTTTCCCCCATTATGACTTTGACTTATCAAACCTTCAAAATATGTGGCACACCTCTTAAGAGCCAATTGTTTTTTCAAGAACAAAAGTGTGACCAGTGACCTCCTTCTATTCACAGAATCACAGAATGTTAACAGCACAGAAGGAGGCCATTCAGCCCATCATGTCTTCACCAGCTCTCCAAACGAGCATTATGACCTAGTGACATTGCCCTGCCTTTTCCCCCACACTCCTGCACATTGTTTCTATTCAAATAATTATCTAATGCCCTCTTGAATGCCTCGATTGAACCTGCCTCTACCACACTTCCAGGCAGTGCACTCCAGACCTGAACCGCTCGTTGTGTTTTTTCTCACGTCACATTTGCTTCTTTTGCAAATCACTTTAAATCATATGCCCTCTCATTCTTGATCTTTTTACAAGCAGGCACAGCTTCTCCCTATTTACTCTGTCCAGCCCCCCCTCATGATTTTGAACATCTCTATCAAATCTCCTCTTAGCTGCCTTCTCTCCAAGGACAACAGTGCCAACCTCTCCAATCTATCCTCATAGCTGAAGTTTCTCATCTCTGGAACCATTCTTGTAAAGCTCTTCTGCACTCTCGCCAATGTGTTCACATCGTTCCTATAGTGTGGCCCTCAGAACTGTACACAGTACTCCAGCTGAAGTCTAATGAGTGTCTTATATAAGTTCAGCATAACCTCTCTGCTCTTGTACACCATGCCCATATTAATAAAGCCCAGGATACTATATGCTTTATTAACTGCTCTCTCCATCTGTCCTGCCACTTTCAATGATCTATACACATATACACCCAGGTCTTTCTGCTCCTGCACCCCCTTCAAAATTTCACCCCTTATTTTATATTGTCTGTCCGTGTTCTTTCTACCAAAATACATCATCTCACATTTCTCCACATTGAACTTTATCTCCCACCCATCTGCCCACTCCACCAATTTGTCTATGTCTTCTATCGTCCTCCTCGCAGTTCACAACACTCCCAAGCTTCTTATTTTTTTTTATTCATTCACAGGATGTGGGCTTCGCTGGCTGGGCCAGCATTTACTGCCCACCCCAGTTGCCCTTCCGAGAAGGTGGTGGTGAGCTGCCTTCTTGAACTGCTGCAGTCCATGTGTTGTAGGTACTCCCAGAGTGCTGTTAGGAAGGGAGTTCCAGGATTTGACCCAGTGACAGTGAAGGAACGGCGATATATTTCCAAGGCAGGATAGTGAGTGACTTGGTGGGGGATCTCCAGGTGGTGGTGTTCCCATCTATCTGCTGCCCTTGTCCTTCTAGGTGGTAGCGGTTGTGGGTTTGGAGGGTGCTGTCTAAGGAGCCTTGGTGAATTTGCAAACTTTGAAATTGTCCACTGCACACTAAGATCTAATATATATTAGGAAAAGCAAGGGTCCCAATTCCGGCCCCTGGGGAACTCCACTACAAACCTTCCTCCAGCCCGAAAAATATTCATTGATTTACTCTCTGCTTCTAATTTATAAGCCAATTTTGTTTCCACATTGCTACTGTCCCTTTTATTCCATGAGCAATAACTTTTCTCACAAGTCGGTTGTGTGGCACTGTATCAAATGCCTTTTGAATGTCCATATACACCCCTTCAACATCATTACCCTCATCAACCTTTTCTGTTACCTCTTCAAAAAACTCCAGCAAGTTAGTTAAACACAATTTCCCCGTTAGAACTCCATGCTGGCTCTTCCTAGCAACCCATATTTTTCCATGTGACTACTAATTCTATCCTGAAAAATTGTTTCTAGAATCTTGCCCACCGCTGAAATTAAACTGACTGGTCTGTAATTGCTGGGCTTATCCTTACAACATTTCTTGAACAAGGGCATAATGTCTGCAATTTTCCAGTCCTCCGGCACCACCCCTGAGTCTAGGGAAGACTGAAAGTTTATGGCCAGTGCCCCTGCAATTTCTACTCTCACTTTCTTCAATATCCTTGGATGCATCTCATCCAGTCTCAGTGCCTTGTCAACTGACAGCCTCTTCAACACTTCCTCCTTATCAATTTTGAACCCTTCTAGTGACAGAGTTTCCTCACCTGTCACCATGGCCTGGGTAGCATCTACCTCCTTGGTAAAGACAGATGGAAAGCATTCATTTAATAGATCAGCCAAGGCCCCTTTGTCCAAATGTAAATCCCCTTTTAGGTCCCTAATCAGCCCTATTCCTCCTCTTACCACCTTTTTACTATTTATATGCCTATCGAAGACTTTGGGATTCCTTTTTATGTTGGCTGCCGGTCTTTTCTCATAATCTCTTTCCACTTCTCTAATATGCTTTTTCACTTCCCCTTTGAACCTTCTGTATTCCTCTTGGTTCTCAACTGTGTTTTCTACCTGACACCTATCATAAGCACACTTTTTCTTCTTTATCTTAATTTCTATCTCCTTTTTCATCCAGGGAGCTCTGGATTTGTTTGCCCTACCTTTCCCTTTCGATGGAATATACCTTGACTGTTCCTAAACCAATTATTTTGGAAGGTAGCCCATTGTTCAGTTGCATTTTTTCCCACCAATCTTTCATTCCAGTCTATCTGGCCCAGCTCCATTCTTGCCCGATTGAATTCAGCTCTCGTCCAGGTAATTTTTCTTATTCTGGGTTGGCTATCGTCCTTTTCTATCATCACCCTAAAACGTATAATACAATGATCACTGTCTCCTAAATGTTCCCCCACTGACACTTGATCTACTTGGTTCACCTCATTTCCAAGAACCAGGTCCAACAGTGCATCTTTTCTTGTTAGACTGGACACATACTGCTGTAGAAAATTCTCCTGAGCTCAATCTAGGAATTTTTGCTCCTCTCTGCCCTTTACACTACCACTGTCCTAGTCTATATTCGGGTAATTAAATTCACTCATAAGTATTCACTCATAAGTAATTTCCCTGCAGATTTGTTCTTCTACATTCTTCTCGTTAGTTGGCGGTCTATAGACTACACCAAGCAATGTAATTGCACCCTTTTTGTTCGTTAGCTCGAGTCAAATTGATTCTGTCCTTGAACCCTCTGGGATATTCTCTTTCTCCAGCACTGCAAAGCTCTCCTTAACCAATACCGCCACCCCTCCTCCTTTCCTATCTTTTCTGAACACCTTGGGCAGAATTTTGCCCTTGGTGGGCAGGTTTGGCAGGGGCAGTCGGGAAATCGACTGCCCCCTGTGATCGGCACCACCCTGCAATTTCACGCTGCTGGGCCATCTAGGCCTGCCCAGCGTGAAACACAGGCGGCAGCGCTGAACGCTGTCAGTGTTGGGGGTGTGGGGGAGGGGGGGAGGAGGGCGAGCGGGCTGAGCACGAACTTCGAAAACGCACGTGAGTGAGCGCTGCATAATTCCCTGGGGCATGGAGTGCCTCAGGGAAATGAAGACATATAACAAAAAATAATAAAGAAAATAAAATTATAATGAAACATGTCCCCTCATGTGATTCTGTCCATGAACAAGGACATGTTTTTAATTCAATTGCAAAACTTCAACTTGATTTTTATTTGCTTTTGGAAACCTCATCCCACCTGTGGATGTGGTTTCCAAGAAAATGCAAAGGCCAGTTGGCCTTTTTGCCTGCTGACTGACCATTAGGTTGGCTGGGCAGCAAAAAATTTACCTTAACTGATTATTTAATGGCCCTAATAGGCCTTTTAATTGTCGGCAGGTGTGGTGCCGACTTCAGTGCGTGCCCGTTGACCGAAGTATCGCACAACTGGGTGTTGATGTCGGCACGCTTGGCCGACGTGAATGCGTGTCATTTCACGCTCGAGTGGGTCGGGCACGCGCTCGCCCACCATGCAAAAACATCTGCCCCTTGTATCCAGGAATATCCAACACTTAGTTGTCCCCTTCCTTCAGCCAGGTCTCTGTAATCGCCACAACATCATATTTCCATATGGCAATCTGTGCCTGTAATCCCCAATCTTATTCTGTGTAACTATGAGTCTAGAATGGCAAACGTGGTCTTAGGACCCTGACTAGCATGTTAAAAGGAGCCCATTTTAATGTTAGAAGCCTCTTCATCAGCGATAACAGGTCAATGAGCCTACTGACCTTATTTCAACATTCTTACCACCTGTTAATACCTGGCAATACAAATGTAAATTGTATAGGCTCGCACAGACCTACTTGGCTGGAACTGCAACCAGCATGAAAATTCCTTTTAACACCTTGGACAGGGTTGGGCTTGGGGGTGGGGTGGGGGGGTGGTGGTGGTTAGTGGGCAATGGAGGGAAGGGGCTGAATAAATGGGATGGGAGAGAAGGTTTGAAATACAAACTGTATAGCACAAAGCTCTCATTCTTTGAGGCTTTCTCATGCTGCATGATGAGAACAGATCACATGACAAAAAAATACAGAAATATTTAACACAGGCCAGTAAAACCATGGTTGCAAAAAAGCAGAATGCCTACAAACCCATCAGAATACAATTATAATTGACCAAATCTATCAGGAAATCTGCATGCACAAAGACCAAAATATGCCAGCAAATCACCTAAGTATGTGGTAAAATGTCCCCCACGTCCAACTGCTAATCTACCAACATTTACATAAATAAGCAAAATGGAATGGCATGTCCATCAAACTACACCCACTCATTCACATGCAACCTGAATACTCCAGACAGGAAAAGCAATGCCTTGACTAATTTAATCAGAAAGCTTTCCTGGCTGAATTGTAACCTCAAACAAGACTGACATTTCAATGTGACTCTCTGGATGGCACATCATCAACTGAGGGTTAGGAAATACTGAAAACGGTATTACATAAATCTGCTTTTTTAATACTGTTCTACATTTGGTAACAGGGGCAGTATTTAATGGAGGCAATGGGGGTCTTGCCTGACAGCTGGAGAGCCGGCGAGAGGCCACGTCACCTCTTTTAGGGAAGGCCCACCGTATTAAATGCCACTAAGGCAGCGAACAGTGACAGGCCTTGCCAGGGATAAAAGACCCCCGGGCAGAAGTCCCACCAGCCATAAACTGCCGGTCAATCAGAGGCTGGCAGCTGTATGGAATGCAGTGGCTACTGCCAGTACGACATCCACTTGAGGCCTAGTATCGTCGCTGGATTCCAGACCACAGGTGAATGATAGAAGTGGGGGGGGGGTCGGCAGCAAGGGCAGGGGGCGGCTCTCAGCAGCATCCCGATGCGAAATCCCTTGATCAGGCACTGAATGCCTTTGAACGAGGAGCCCCTGGAGTCTGCTAGCATCCCCGCACGGGTTTCCTTGCTGTGTTTCCTGCATGCCAAGCCCCTAGCCCACTACTGCCATGGATTTAGTCAGGATTCAGGCAGGAAGGTTGCAGGGTCTCCACACACCACCCTTCTGCCTGATTAAATGCTACCTCTGCTCCAAATTTCCCCCAGCAAGTGCACTAGAAAATAAATAATAGATGCCCAGGCAAGATTTCAAGGTTGTACTCTCATGGAACACTTCAAATTATGTCAAATTTTTGGGTTATAGTTGTCAGCCTTAAGCTGAAATGGGTGGACTATACAAGGCCAGCAGTGTGTGATGTTTAGCTTGAGTGGAAGTAAGTGTTTGAAATTCTTCGCTCGTCTCTTTGATGCTATTTTGACTTTAATTTGCTAAGTTTCAACTTTTCAATATGAACTGGTAGCTTACATGTAGATTAGTTTGAGCCAGTAATAAGTTAATTAATTGATTAAATAAGTTGTTGTACAAGAGACTGTTTATAGTTCTGGTAGCTATGCTATTGTGCACCTTAAGAGGTATAATTTTGAATATGCTAACAAAAGATTAATCTTGAGCAGTGAGAGTCTAGTCGGGAGTAGATCTGAACTTTGCGCAATAGTATAAATGGGTGATAGCAAATCGGCTGCTTCCTGATTTTAACTTCTAATGAAGTCAGAAAGACACTGTTCCTTTGGCTTTCACCCAACAGGCCTGTCAACTGCCACACACTCCCAGAGTGGATTTTCAGCAGACAACTTGATCTGGGGTCAAATAAAAAAGCTATCCCATCAGTAAAAGATGTGGATGTCTCTGGTTACTGTGGAAGCATATTTTTAAAGCTTGGAAAATTAACTGACATAACAATTTGATGGTTGCTTGCCCGTATTTTGGGCCTAAGCTCTTAATATGGTCGCCAGCAAGAGTGCACACATTGCAAGTCAGAAATGTGCTGCCTGTGATATTGATATAGGCAAAAAATAGGTGTCCAGGGACTGCAACCGAAACAGGCATTAGGCCTATTGCATATGCAAATAAAGGCCTAATGCTTTGTTGAGGCTCCCCTATGTGGAACTGGGTTTCTCTGAACGTAATCAGTGCTGAGTCAGTTGAGGTTGGAAAAAAAGTGCTCCTCCCGGCTCAAATATTAAAAACGTAGGCCACTGCTGGCTACCTCTCAACCCTGCCTCTGCAATGCCCCCTGCAATTGTTGCCTCAACCCACCATCCCAATGTGCAGATCGTCCCCATCCCAGCTGCCCGCTCACCCTCCCCTTTCTTGCTGTGTCTCCCTTTTCTTAGACAGCATCCCCCTTGCTTGAAAATCCCTCCCCTTTAATGACCTACCCAACGGCCGCTGAATACAACGTGACAGTGTAAAGATCAAAAACTCTTCATTGGAATTTCACCAAATGGGGTCTGAGGGCCAATATAGGGTGTTCATCAGGCTTATATTTATTCCTTGAACTGGTAGTCTGCCGCAAATGAATTTCTGGATGATAAGGTCTCTTTGTCTGAGACTGTAGCATTTGGCCATAAAATAACTTTAAGTTCATGCAAACCCACTTTATGGAATTGGTCAAAAAAACCCAAATGTGATAAGGATAAAAGAATGCATCCAAGATTCTGATCAGTCTGGTTCTCGTTCCAAGAAAGCAGTAATACTTGGCTAAGTTCTGGGACAGATACATGATGCAAGAATAGTAGAACTGCTTCAATGTGAAACTCAAAACAAAGCAGAAAACAGTAATGAAGACTCAAAGCTAACAGTGCTTCACTAGAAAAGGCAAAGTGAGCGAAGAAGGAATCTGGCTCCAATTAATAACCAGAAAAGTTATCATTCTTCAAATTTGAAATGGATATAAAACAAAAATCAATATAAGGTAAAAAGTGGGTGCTTCAAAAGAGAGAGCTGTGTGGATAGATTAAAACTAAATTGAAAATTAAAAAGAAGTCATATGATAAAAGTAGAGTTAACAATACTAAAGATAATCCTGAGGAATATAGAAATGTATTGGAGAGGTAGAAATGGAACTCAGATGGATTAAGGAAATATGAACAAGCCTAGCTGACCCTACTCTAATCCAGGTGCTGGATTACACACCCTGGATAAAATCCAAAACGTAACCATCTATTCCCAGAGCTTGCAGCTTAATCATCAGACCTGCAAGTCACTAGCTTGAAAACCTTACAAAAGAATCAATAAAAAGTAATACAAGTTGAGTTTCCCAATCATTACTATCAACTACAATCTGTATAAAGCAGCAGTCCCTTTTAATTTCATCACTAGAGCAAAAAACTGACCCTTTCTTTGCTGGCACCCAAACTATCTGAAACAAGCCAGAACAAACTGAGGAAATCTTTCAATCGGTACTGATAACATGAAATTCCTCAGTAGTTTTTCCTCCAATAGAATCCCTTTGGCATGTAAAAAGAAACCATAACTTCTCTCTGGAATATCAGAAGTACATGAGTCAAAAATGAAATTCTATTTACCAGACTCTGAAAGGCAGCTGAAAAATGAATTGTTGCTTCTTGGTAATGTTCTCCAAGACCACTGACAATTCCTCCTCATTGGCCTACAGCAGCTTTTATGAACTTACAATGAATTCTATCTACACCTGCAGCTTTACTGTTAGTTCAGCAACATAGAAGGGAGTTCACTTCCTTCCACTGAACTGTTTAATTAAGGCTTATCTACATAACACATCGGCTTTTCCAGATTGGTTCTGCCTACAGCCTGTTCAGACAGACACCAACTCAGCATATTCTTCATTCTACATGGGTTTACTGGAGAGCACCACATGTGTCAGTCATTAAAAGCTTTTGACTGTGATTAATGACATAATCTAGCCAAAAGAAAAACATTTTTAATATAAGTTTTGTACAATGATGGCTGAAAACAACCCATTACTCTAATTTTATGTTCTAATGTTCCTCCTGGCCTTCTGGTGCTTCACATCATAATCTCAAATTGTAACTGCCCGTGATTCCTCCAGTGCTCCTTTAAGGGTCTTCACCTTTTGCTAAGTAGCTATATTTCCATTTGCAGTTAGTAATTGAGCTGCCAGGTCCTAGTTTCAGTTTGTTGATTAGTTTGGCTACAGAGGCTATGAAATCACTAGCTACGTCATCTGCTCCATACCTGGTTCCAGACTTTGTGATTGGGAATAGCCTTCATATTTTCAATTATCTCGGCCAAATTATTTATAGGAAAGAAGCCATCAGCCGCTTTGACTTACCAGTTACCCTTTGTCCAAGTGAGGCAGGTGAGTACTGCTAATAGTCTGAGGTTTTTTGGCAATGACCAAATAATGAAGTTGGAAAACAAAGGATACGCCAAACTGCTGATAATTACATAATCAGTTGTGACCTGCTCTGAATCCCATTCCAGTATCACACTATTTGTGATAATTGAAAAGGAAAATAGAACTACTGCAGCTGGAGGGATTGGTGCCGTGTTTGAAGCCTCAGCTCTCTCATGTTCCAATTGCTCATGAGGAGCAACGGGTGGCTCATCCAGAGACAAAGGTCTGGAAGATAGTTTAGCTATTCTATGCAGCTCTTAGCAGTCTACGGTTTCTTGAGTTACGTACACACGTCCCACAAATCGAGGCTTGGATTATACAGACCACCTTTGTTCACAAAGGGCTACAAATGTGCACTTGGCTTCCGTTACTCATAGGCACACTCCAGCTCCCAGTTCATATATGGGTCCATAACCCTTCAACTACTTGATAATCCTGCAACCCGAGGTGCTGCTAACTGACCATTTCACAGTTTCTTGTAGGCCAAGGATAGAAATCCATTCTTAGAAAAGGTAAAGTCAAAACATGGGCCACTCACCATTCAGGTGGTGTTAGAGAGTTTGGTTATTTTGAGAGGTAATTCTATGCTTTCATGACAAAGCAATCTTGGGCTTATGTTAAGACTATTGGCTGTTTTAGAGCCCTGTTTACAAAGAACCCACTTGCGTTTGTCGCAACAGTTTTGTGCAGAATTTTCCGTGCCTGTTGGCGGTGGACATTTTTAGTGGTGTGAGCGGACAATATGGTGAGAAGGCCAAAAATCAGTTCCACGACGTTGTGAAACTAGTTTGCAATCGTCCACTCTGCCCATTGGATGTTGGGAACTTCATTGTAATACATCTGCATATTATTATAAATCCAGCTCGCTGGAATCATTCCCCCCACCCCCTGCTGGATCATCTGTACATGTATTTCACAACTGTAAATAAGCGACGTGCACCTGGTGAGCTGCACTTCACTCGGGACTTCGAGGTTTGTTTGCCTACCTTGCTTCAGGCAGCACTCGCGGTCATCAGCACCAGGCTTCACAGGCAGCACAACATCACTTTTAGAGGAGCTCATGGACAGATCTCTACCTACCATAAAGTATGGTTGGCTTTTCAATGCCTTCTTGGGTAAGGGGGAGAAGTGGCCTCAGGCAAGGGAAGAGGTCTGTAATGGGGAAGGGATGAGTGTGCAGGCAGAAGCTGATCTTTGCAAGTGGCCTCAAGATGGTGAAGACTGAGGAGGCAGTCTCCAGAGGAGATGAGGCCAGATGGAAATGTGAGGGTGTGTGTGAGAGAGTGAGTGGTGAGGTCCCTTGAGCTGGCATTGAGTGAAATGCCAGTGGATTTGTGATGGGCTTGAGTGTGTGAATTTAGAGTGATGAGATGGTTGCCTTACCCTGGCGGCATGGATGAGATCATTCATCCTCTTTCTGCACTAGTCAACCTCTTCTGTGCAGCTATGGCATTGATCACCACTGCCATCACCTACTAAGCCCAGGTGGTGAGGTTGCTGGACCTCGAGGCCACAGCGGGGGTAGAGGACATCATGGCAGTTTCCATGGTGGCCAAGAGGCTTTCAAGGGACGGGTCACTGAATCTGGAGGCTGCAGTCTTCTTGCCTTTCAGGGCCATGTCTTCTGTTCAGCAGTCCTGGGCTGGAAGCACTGAGAGGTGTGCCAGCAGCTGCACTTTAGATATGGCACCCAGCGTGGGGAGGCGGCGAGGTGATGGTGTGGTGGGTAAATGAGAGCCCACCCGCCATAAAAACGGCGTGTATCCTGGGAATGCATTATTAATGAGGCGGGATTGGGACGACATGGCGTGAAAAGCTGCCATTGTGGCCGGCGGGTAAAACGTTCTTTTCCCCGTCCGCTACTGCACTTAGTGCAAATCTGGGACATTTCTGATAATGAGCTTCCATTCTATCTCCCTTTCCAACCCAAATCTCAAATCTTTCAGGTGCCAGAGCTAGCTGAGTGCATCAGATGATGGAGTTTACACTGAGGTTTCCTCAGGGTGGCTCTCAAGAACATCCGTGCTCAGATCTTTCATCTTTGACTCAGTTGAAACTACATATCCAGTGAGGAGGAACCAAGTGTTGCTCCAGCCCAGTCTTCTGAACAGTCAACCCATTTGGAAGTTTTTTTTTAAAGATGAGGTACATGTAGCCTCAGAAGCAAATATTTTAGGCCTATGCTTAACCGTAAAGTTTCTGTTGCTTGTAAGTCATTGTATTCACTGCTAGATTAACCTGATCCACATCAACTAACCCATTTCCTAGAATGAGAAAGGCTCCATCTTCCCAATGTATGTTCTGGACAGAGCTGCTCATTAGAGGTCATGGGCAGCATTTTCCCCCTATCAGGGGGGATTGTGCGGGAGTGGGCATGGGCAGGCAGGTTCCTGATCGGCGCCCCGGTTGGGGGTGTGCTGCCATTTTACCTGGGTGGGCCAATTAAGGCCCGCCCAGTGTGATGTCCGCTCGGAAGCGCTGAGCGCTCCCTGTGTGGGCCGGGTTGGGGGGTGGGGGGGGGGAATTCCCTGAGCCGGGAGTGCGCTTTCTTACCCATGTATGCAAAAGAGTGCACAGATCTCCCTGAGATCTTGCCTCAGGGAGATTGGTTGAAGTTATAAAAAATTTTTTAAAGGTTAGAAAAAATTTTCCTGACATGTCCCCTCATGTGACACTGTCACATGAGCTGGGACATGCATTACTTTTATTTAAAAATATTCAGAAAATTTTAAATCCCTCATGAAACCTCATCTCGCCCATGGATGAGCGTTCATTCTTTTTCAGAAGGCCGCCTGGGCTCTTCGCCTGCCCGCCAACATTAAGGTTGGACGGGCAGATCCATTATTCACTCCAATTACTTTTTTAATGGCCTCAATAGGCTATTGACAGGTCAGCGGGCACACAGCTGATTTGGCTGCGCACCTGCAGAACTGAAAATCCAAGTGATGTGGGGAGACATCGGGACACACGCCCGACATCACTCCACGCCATTTTATACATCGGTGAGCGGGCCCCGTTCCTGCTCGCTGACCGGAAAAAGCTGCCCCATGTATTTTAGTGAGTAGCAACTTTACATACTTCACTGTAATTTGTGATTCCCAAATGCATAGGCATACTTGATTCTGCACTGTGGTGCTACTGACCCAACGATTATCTGTATAAGATAGATCTTAAACCCAGAGGTCGATGAATCGAAACCATCCTCTGCTATTTATATTCCCACAAACTTATCTGATTTTCCAGAGGAGTAAGGGGCGCATGACGTGACAGGTGATTATGCCACAAAGAGATGGAGACCATGTGAGTAGCAAATTAGGTTCACGTGGCACATTCTAGGAAGTCCTTTTCAGGTTTAACTATAGAGTAAGAATCAAGATCTGACATAGTACTAACCTTCAAGTAAGTTAGGCTAGCTTGTTAAGTAGAGAACTGCGTGGAGTGGTAGTTATCTGTCTATCACCTGAAAGCAGTTGGTTCAACTGGTGTTAATTACTGTAGCAGGAATCTAAACTACCTAGTGACTCATCAGAGGGTCTATAAAAAAGACAGGCTTTTCAAACTGCACAAACAGTAAGTGGCGTGTGAGAAAACAAGAGGCTGTGTGTGAATGAGATGGAAACTAAGTGAGCAGTGAATCAGGTTCATGTGGGAACTTGCATGGGGAAAGAGGTGTAGTATATTTAGGAATTGTTCTAAGTGAGTAATTAAATTAAGTTAACTAAATAACTTAAGTGCCAATGGCAGGGCAGGTGTTATGTTGCAGCAATGGAATGTGGGAGCTTTTGAATGCTAAGATGATCCATGACAAACATCTGCAGGAACTGTGAGCAGCTAGAAGAATTCTGGATCATGATTATTGATCTGGAAGCTGAACTACAGACCCTATGCAACATCAGGGAGGGGGAGAAATACATGGACACTTTGTTCCAGAAGACAGTCATGCTTCTTAGAATAGGGTCATCTGTTTTGGTCAGCAGTGAGGGACAGGAGGATGTGACCATGAGTGAGGCAGCTAAAGGGACTGAGCAGACAGTAATGGAGGAGCCTCAGGCTTTGCAATTGTCAAACAGGTTTGAGGTACTCACAACCTATGTGGATGAAAATGAGGTCTGCAAGGTGGATGAACAGGCTGGCCATGGCACCATGGTACAGGGAGCTGTTCAAGCAGGGATAGCAAACTGGAATGTAGTGGTAGTTTAGTGAGGGGTTTGACACTATTCTCTGTGAGAATCCAGAAGGCTGTGTTACCTGCCTGGTGCCAGGGTTTGGGAGATCTGCTCAGGGCTGGAGAGAATCTTGCAGAGGGAGGGGGAAGATCCAGTTGTTGTGGTCCATGTAGGCACCGTGACATAGGTAGGACAAGAAAAGAGGTTCTGCAAAGTCAGTATGAGAAGTCAAGAACCAAATTAGGAAGCAGAACCTCAAGGTAATAATCTCTGGACTATTACTTGAGCCATGTGCAAATTGGCATAGCGCAAATAAGATGAGAGGGATGAATATGTGCTCATAACCGGTGTGGGAGAAGTGGGTTCTGGTTTCTGGGGCAATGGCACCAGTACTGGGGAAAGTGGGGGGCTGTACCATTGGAACAGTCTACACCTGATGAGGCGAATGTTCTTGCAGGCTGCATAACTAGGGAAGTAGAGAGGGCTTTAAACTAATGAAGCGGGGGGGGTGAGCGATCAAGCTTGGGTAGATATAATAAATCAAGGGGTAGATTCAAGATAGGAGACCATAATAATATGGGAAATGAAAGTCATAGAATAGCAGGAAGGAATAGAGATAAAACCTAAGAATACACCAATAGTGAAGACTAGATGTTACAAAGATAACAAAGAAAAAAACTAAAGGCTCTGTATCTGAATGCTCATAAGCAGTCATAACAAAGTAAATGAAATAATAGTGCACATTGAAGTAAAGAAACATGATCTGATAGCCATTAGGGAGATGTGGCTTCAGGGTGACAAGGATTGGGTCCTGAATATTGAGGAGTATATTGCATTCAAGAAGAATAGGAAGCTAGGTAAAGGTGGAGGGGTAGCACTGTTGATCAAGGATGGCATTGGTTCAGGATATCAAGATGTAGAATTGTTTTGGATTTGGAGATGAGGAATAGCAGGAGAAAGAAACAACTAGTGGGAGTCATCTACAGGACCCCTAACAGTAACCACAATACTGGGTGCTTGTGATAAAGGGACGGCAATAATCTTGGGTGAATTTAATCTACATATAAACTGGAAAAATCAGATTGGCAGTAATCACCTGGATGAGCAGTTCATATAATGCTTTTGAAATAGTTTCTTAGAGCAACACATTCTGGAACTAACCAGAGAGCAGGTCATATTAGGCTGGTTACGTTCAATGTGACAGGTTTAATTTACAACCTCAGAACGAAGGCACCCTTAGGTGCCTATGATTGAATTTTATGATTGAATTTTACATCCAGTTTGAAAGGGAAAAGAGTGGGTCTAAGACAAGTATTTTAAACTTAAATAGGGGCAACTATGTGGTCATGAAAGCTGAGCATGCTGAAGTGAACTGGGACACTAGGCTAGGGGATAGATTAACAGAGAAGTATTGGCAGACATTTAAGGGGATATTTCAGAATGCTCAGAATAAGTATTTTCCAACTAAAAAGAAAAATTCTAAGAGGAGGACCCATTTGTGGTTAACTGAAAAAGTTGGGAAAAGCATCAAACTTAAGGAAAAAGCATATAACTGAACAAAGGTGAGTGCAGGTCAAGTGATTGGTCAGAATATAAAGAATGGCAGAGAATGACTAAAAAGTTAATCAGGAGAAAGAAATTAGAGTATGAGAGGAAGCTAGCTAGAAATGTAAAAATGGATAGCATGAGTTTTTATGGGTATTTAAAAAGGAAAAGAGTAAGTAAAGTGAGTGTTAGTCCTATAGAGAGTGGTAATAGTGAGTTAATAGTAGATAATAAGGAAATGGTAGATGAAATTAACAAATTTTGCTTCTGTCTGCACTATAAAGGATACAAAAAGCATTCCAGAAATAGCAGTAAATTAGAAGCTAAAAGGGAGCGAGGGACCTGGTGAAATTACAACCACTAGGGAAGCAGTACTGAGCAAATTGATGGAGCTGCAGGCTGACAAGTCTCTGGGTCCTGATGGACTTCATCCTAGGGTCTTTAAAAGAGGTGGCTAATGAGGTAATAGGTGCATTGATGTTAATTTTCCAAAATTCACTAGATTCTGGAAAGGTTCCATCAGACTGAAAAAGTAGCAAATATAACCCCTCTATTCAAGAAGGGAGAGGGGCAGAAAACAGGAAACTATAGGCCAGTTAGCTTGACATCTGTCGTGGGCAAGGTATTAAAATCGATCATTAAGGTTATAGCTGGGCACTTAGAGAAACTCAAGGTAATTGGGAAGAGTCAGCATGGTTTTCTGAAAGGGATATCATGTTTAACCAACATATTGGAGTTCTTTGAAGGAGTAACATGCACTGTGGATAAAGGGGAGCATGTAAATATGCTCCACTTGGATTTCCAGATGGCATTTTATAAGATGTCACATCAAAGGTTATTGTGAAAAATAAAAGCTCATGGTATAGCGGGGTAACATGGTACATGTAGGGGATAACATAGTAGCCTGGATAGAGAATTGGTTGGCTGGCAGAAAACAGTATACATAAATGGGTCTTTTTCTGATTGACAGGATGTGATGAGTGGAGTCCCATAAGCATCTGTGCTGGGACTTCAACTTTTTACAATTTACATCAATGACTTAGATAAGGGGAGTGAAAGCATGGTAGCTAAATTTGCAGCTGACACAAAAATAGGTTGGAAGGTATGGTGCAAAGAACACAAGGAGGTTGCAGATGGATATAGATAGGTTAAGAGTGGGGAAAGATCTGGTAGATGGAATATAACGTGGGAAAATGTGAAGTTGTTCACTTTGGCAGGAAGAATAAAAAACAGACTATTACTTAAACAAAAAACGGCTGCAGAATTCCAAGGTGCACAGGGGCCTTGGTGTTCTAGTACATGAATCTCAAGAAGTTAGTATGCAAGAACAGCAAGTAATTAAAAAGGCTAATGGAATGCTATTCTTTATTACAAGAGGAATTGAACATAAAAGTAAGGATGTTATGCTTCAGTTTTACAGGGCATTGGTGAGACCACATCTTGAATATTGTGTGCAAATTTGGTCTCCTGATTTAAGGAAGGATGTAAATGTGTTAGAGGGAGTTCAGAGGAGGTTTACTAGATTGATACCTGGAATGAGCCTTATAAGGAACGGTTAAACAGAGTGGGCTTCTTTCCACTGGAGTTTAGAAGAGTGAGGGGTGACTTGATTAAGTATACAAGGTCCTGAACAGTATTGACAAGGTGGATGTGGAAAAGATGTTTCCTCTTTTGGGCGAGTCCAGAACAAAGGAGCACTTTTTAAAATTGGGGATTATCATTTTAGGAGAGAGATGAGGAGAAACTTTTTTTGAGGGTTGTGCAACTTTGAAACTCTCTGCTTCTGAAGGCGGTGGAAGTGGGGGTCACTAGACATTTTTAAGGCAGAGACAGACCGATTCTTGTAAGGTAAGGGAATCAAAGTTTATCTGGAGAAGATGGGAAATGCAGAATTTGAAACACAAACAGATCAGCTGTATCTTATCGAATGGTGGAGTAGGCTTGAGGGGCCGAATGGCCTACTTCTGCTCCTATTTTGTATGTTCATAGGCGAATATCTGGTGGTGTCTGCACATTTTATGCACTTTCTACTTGGAGAGTGGCAGATGGCAGAACCATACAACAGATGGTAACCAATGAGCGTTCCAATTCAATCTTAGCATCTAGTGCATTGTCTGGGTCAGGCCTATAGGTGTACATCATGATACAGATAAGTACTTTCTAAGTATCTGTCACACTGTACATGTTTGGAACCCATTCCATTATCAACTACTACAATGATGTGTGTTATGCAAGTGCAGTAACACTTCCAAACATGAGAAACGGATTTCACTGTAATGCTACATTCTTCCATTACAAATAGGGATAGAAATCTAATAGATACAAATGGCTGAAAACTAAATGCATTATTTCCCATTTAGCAAAACGAAAGATTCCATTTTTTCTAAATTGTAAAGCTTATTTTCCCCATTAAAGCATTAGCTGCTACATTGGAGAGGTGAGCTCACAAAAAAACCCACCAAAGTCTGGGTCAAGGTTTGCAAAAGCCAATTAAGTTGCATTTAGCAGCTCTAGTGGTGAATTTGCAATGGTTATGAGTGAAAATAGAATAGGTCCAGGATGCTCCAGACTGATCAGATGCCAAGTATGGTAAGTAGGGAGCACAGAATGGCAGGCATGAATCAGTCATAGTGTATTTATAGATGTGATGCAAGAGGTGAGATGTGAAACTTGAGTGATAGAATAATAAATTATTCACCTGTCCAAATCTTCCAGTCTCCAGATGGTTGTACCCTGGAGAATGTGCTGGGAGACCCCTTGGAAGTCGTAAAGCAATGACTCCATGGGAATTACCCGGGAAGTTACAACCTCTGGGCAATCACCCTGTGTATGGAATCTTCCAAAACTCTGCTTTAAAGTTGGAGACTTCAGATGGTTTCGACTCACTTAATGGAATAGTTACCCAGTAGAAGGATTCAAACCAGTTCTAACTCCTGGTTAACCATACTACAGACCGCCCCCACACCCGTCCCCCCCATCTCCTGACTCCCCACTGGACACCATGACTAAACCCCCTAGACACCAACTACCTCCCTGACCACTTCCCCCTCCCACCACCCCCCCCAAATGCCCCCAACAGCTCCGATGCCCCTGACTACGCTCCCAGACCACTCCTGAACCAACTAACCCAACCTGACCACCCAACTACTGCTCCACTTCCCCACCCTCAACCAGCCCTCCCAACCACCCACTGCTTGCTCCTGAACTAAGCCCCTCCCGACTATCCTACATCTGACTACTCCTCCCCCATCTCAAACTATCCCACCCCGCCCTGACCGACAATCACCCCACACTGCCCTAACCCTTCCCCCCCACCCCCCTTACCTGCTACCCTATCCCCTCACCCACTTGCCTACACTTATCTTCTCTCCACAGCTTGTCAAAGTGGCATTTAAACCAAGGGATATTTAAACAGCTAGTGCCATAGAAAGGGGGCATGGCTTGGTTTCCTTTGACACTCCTACACGATGAGGGAAGGACTCCAGGAGCAGGTACGGTCCGTTTTTTTCAGCAGGCCCGGCCAGGCAAGAAATGTGGAGCGCCATAGTGAGATAAGTAAAAAAGAGTAGCGTAGCAATCCGTCGGTGATTGCCATTCCTTGGGAGATTTGGCCCCTTGTGTTGTGAAAATATCTCATTTCATGATTCATATGTTGTAGGAGTATAACTTATACGTTTTGGGTAAATTAAATTTGTAAAAGTAAGGTCGTTGAATGCAGTAGTTGCCAGGTCACCCAAGTCCTTCAAACGTCCTTCCATGTGCACTCAGGATCAGAGTTAGAAGAACGAGAGTCATAAAACTGCAGGTGGGCCTGTTTAGCTGGGGAACTGAAGACAAGTCTGAGGAGAATTGCTCTCTGTCAGAGATGTGAATTATTCGTGTATTTCCCCAGATCAAAGGAAGATTGAAAAGCAGCTGATAAACAAGGGAAGTTCTTGAAGTATTCATATCAAAGGACAAGTTTGGAAATTGTAGATAATTGGTCTGAATCTCTACCTGGGATATACCAGGGGTGCCACTTTACCATGGGGATAGGTTGCAGGGGATACACATTTATGTATTTGGTCTATCTGTGTGTTTTCCAACAGCCACAGGCAGAGAAAGCTGCCAGCACTTGCAACTGGAGCCTAGAAGCAGCTTTGAGACAAGCTGAGAGAGAACTCTGCCAAGAGCTGTAGACCACTAAGCCAGAAAACAGTAAGGTCCAAGCTTGGGTGTCCACAATTCTGTGGTGCTTCAAATGAATTGGTGGGTTACCTGGCCAAATGCTGGTAGAGGGATCCCAAGGCCAAAATTTCCATTTGGCAAGCGGAGCAGATGCTCACGCGGGGGGCCAGGGACCTGATCACTGGTGGTGATTGGGGCCATGCCACCATTTTGCGTGGGTGGGCCAATTAAGGCCTGCCCAGTGCATTTGACTCCCGTGGAGAGCGGGGGTCTGAAGTTTGCAGCGGGCGTGTACAGACCACCTGTCCAATGGCGACCCGGCAGTCTGTTTTTTTTTAAAAAAAAAAAGGCCTGGCAGCCTCCTTTAGGTTGTTCACTATGGCCAGCTACAGGTGGGGCACCACAGGGGGTTTGAACAGCAGACCAATGTTGAAGGAAGGCCAGAGGAGGAGAGAAAGTTGCAGGGTGTGGCCCAGGAGCAGGGTAGGCCAGCAGGGGCCAATGTACCCTTTGTTTTTCTCGTCGAGGATGTGGCAGCACGGCAGGAGGTGCTGTTTTCCCAGGGTGGGAGGAGGAGGGCCCCCACATGACGAAGCATGCCTGGGAGGAGGTGGTAAGCTCCCGTGACGTGGTGCGGCGCACCTGGATCCAGTGCCGTAAGCACGTCAATGATTTCTTGTGCTCTGGAAGGGTGAGTACCCTTGGTGTTGGGCATTTAACCCAGCAGGTAGCCTTAGCCTTTGAGGCCCCCCTCACCAACCCCCCCCCCCGCCCCCCCCCCCAAATCTTATTGTCGTGACTGTATTGACTCATTTTGGGCATTTCTCATATGCTGAGTGGGCAAGCAGATAGTGCCCATGCTTATATCAGCCTGAGTGGTTCATGAGGAGATGAGTTCTCCCCCACACCATGTGTTGGTCTTAGTCGCACATGACTTGTCTGGGGGCAACCTGCAGTAGATGCAGCTAGGCCCATACTCAGAACTCCAACACATGTCCTATTCACGGTGATGATATCGTGGAAGGGGAACCTCAAGGTCTCGTGGCCAAGTACCATCTGCTGGCCTCAGCACTGTACCTAGTTGCATCTCCTTGCCACAGGAGCAAAGACCATGTGTTTCCGAAAGTGATGGATGCAGAATGTGTCCAAGGTTGGCTGTTGGAGGGGTTTGGGGGTGGGGGGGGGTGGGGGGGGGGGGGGGGGGGGGCGGTGGGGCGGTGGGGGAAGAGGAGTTGGGAGCAGCCGTACTATATTTTTGTGACTGATCATCAGTAGAGTGGACAGGAGGCACTGGGAGCCTCAGATGGGCCACTGTGGTTGGGGTGTGGCATGTGCGTGCAGAGTACATGAGCGATTAGCCCCAATGAATAGTCTTCAGTGTTTTGCAGGAGAAAATTGCTCATAATGCTTATGAGTGTTTGTGCACTGGAGGCGGCCAGGCTCAGCTAGTGATATTAAACCGTTTTGAGCAGGAGGCCCTGGAGTTTGAAAGGTGCCATGCGCCCAGGTCCACAGTTGTAGGTGAGGTTGGGGTGGAGTGGCCAGGTATTTGAAGTCCACAATGACATCCACTTTGTCTTCCCACCATCCAAAGCACTAATGATTGTTGGAATCGTTAATGTAGCAATACTGCTCATTCACAGACTTATAGAGTCAGACATGTGGGTCATAGACAAAGGACCCTCAGCCCTTCGAAGGTGCGTGTGTCAAACACCTTCCAAAGTTGCCTTATCACATTTCTGACATGCGTGCCATGGCATCGCAACTGCGCATCCAAATACTTATTACATCTTAGGAGGGTTGCTGCCTCCACCGCCCTTTCAGCCATTACTCTGTGCAAAAGTTCCTCATCACCTCACCTGTCAACCTCATGTCCCTTAACTTAAATAAATGCCACCAGATTAGTCATCCCTCCACCAAGGAGAAATGTTGCTTAGTGTCCACCCGATCTATGCCCCTCATAATTATATGAAGCTCAATATTGTCACCCCTCAATCTCCTGTGCTCCATGGCAAATATCACCAGTGCATGCTATGTGTCCTCATAACTCCAACTCTCCAGGCCAGCATGCATCCTTGTCTGCAACCTTTGCATTCTCTCCACTCCAATCACATCCCTCCCATGAAGCGCCGATCATAACTGAACACAGAACTATAGCTGTTTTCTGCACTTCCAACATGACCTCCCTGTTCCTACATTCTATTCCTTAGTTAATAAAGGCAAGTATGGCATTTACCTTTTTAAATGCCTTATGTACCTGTCCCACTACCTTAATGCGCCTGTCGACATGCCCAGCAAGGTCCCGCTAGTCATTCTTACTTTCCACGGTCCTACCATTCCTTGTGTATTCCGTACCTTGTTTGTCCTGCCTAAATGCATCACCTCACCCATATCCATATAACATTCCATTTGGCATTCCTTAGGTCATCTGACTAGCCCGTCTGTATCCGTCTGTAATGTCTGAGCTTCCTCCTGACTATTTGTCACCCCACCAATGTTCGTCTCCTTAGGTTCTGGAAGGTTGAACGCATTATGAGCGTGGGAGAAAGGGATGAAGCGAGTCGTTGTGTGGACGATAACTGATCCACTGTCCTTGTTGTTATTTTCAGCATCATCAGAGGCTGCTGACCAGACTCCATTACAGATGCCCCCTCTCACACCTGAGGGCCCTGAACTGTCACCTGTGTCACATCATTTCAGTAAGCCAGGCACCAGCGCAGAGACTAGTACATCGGTGGGAATTGTAACATCAGCTAGTGTCCCGGGGCACAGTGGAGAGGGCACTTCACAATCGCTGGAGGAGATGGCAGAGACAGAGTGCTGATGGCACCAGCAGCCAGAGGACTGGAGGGGACCAGGCACATGCTGAGTAGGGCCGTGACGTGCCTCTGGAGTTGTCCACAATGCAGCAGCTGCAGCTGGGTGTGCGGGAGCATCTGGGAGTGTTACATGAGAGTATGGTTCGCTTGGTGTCCATGGTGGAGGAATTCATGCAGAGCATTGGTGATGCCATGAGCCTCATGTCAGAGTATCATGCTTCCTCCATGGAGTGGCGACTCTCCTGGTGAGGGGCTTCCAGCAGGACAACCAGCTTCTCCTGGGAATATGCTCGGACCTGCAAGCCCTCACAGCACCAGTGGCCACAGCTGGTCATTGGCAATGTGGGAGATGGTCTGGGCACCAAGTGTCCCAGCACGGTGCCCATACATTACGGTGAGCAGGGAGGTCCGAAGCAATCTCACGTTGGTGCAGCAGCTGCCTGTCGTCTCTGTGGGATCCTCTCAGGGTGCTCTGGATGAGGGCAGCAGCTCCTCCGCCCCTCTGCCAGTGACCATTGCATCCATTGAGGCTGTGACGACTGAGGAGATGTCAGCTGTGGAACTGGCCACAACCTCCCAGGCAGGGCCAAGCACAGGCTCCAAGGGCCTGAGGATGTCCACCAATGTCAATGTCATCGAGGCCAACAGGACAGTAGTGTGAGCAGGCTGTCTCAGAATCCACTCCCAGCAATGGGGTGGCACCAAAACGTAGCACCCGGAAACATAAGCATAAGGCACCCTAGGCACTCCACGGGTTACTCACTGGTGCTTTTGTGTTGGCCCTAGATTAGGGAATTATTATTTTTTGCAGTTGTAAAAATGATTGGGATTCATTTTGTTGGACCATATGATGGATCAAAAAATCCACATGTGTTACCATGGCTGAGTGTGGCTCCTTTGTGCTGCATTTATATGCATTACAGACATGTCATGAGTGTTTGAGTGGACACTGAGGTTTATGTCCAAAGCCCTTAGTTGTAGCTGATGAAGTGGCAGATTTAGCACTTAAGTGACGAGTATGGAAGCACCAGGCAAGGCTGGTCCTCCTGATCCATTTATGTGGAGCTAGCTGAACGTTCATTGGATTAAAGTGTCCCTGCCTCCTTGGTGTAGTGCTGGGTCAGTGTTCGGTCCCTCATCATTGCCTGTGCTTCCTTATCCTCCGAATTAGTGCTGGACTCAGGGTGTGCAGCCGTATCCTCTGCGTCAACGTCTTCATCATCCACTGCATCCCCCTCTTTCCAGCACAAAATTGTGTAGAGCGCAGCATGCAGCCACTATCACAGAGACAAGATCCGGGGGGTACTGGAGTGTACCCCCTGAGCGGTCCCGGCATCGGAAGCACATCTTGAGAAGACCGATGGCTCTCTCCACCACAGCCCTTGTGGAGCTGTGGTTCCTATTGTACCGCTGCTCAGCTTCTGTTCTTGGATGGCGGAGAGCCACCTTCCGAGGTGAGAGCCCTTGTCATCCAGCAGCTATCCATCCAGCCGGGCTGGAGCACTGAAGAGCCCTGGCACCTGGGAGTGTCTAAGGATGTAGGCATCGTGGGAGCTGCCTGGTACCTTGCACAGACTTGTAGAATCTGCATCCTGTGATCACACACTATCTGCACATTCATGGAGTGGAAGCCCTTCCCGTTGACGAAGGCACTGGGCTCACCTGCTGGCGCCTTGATGGCCACATGTGTGCAGTCTATAGCACCCTGGACATGGGGGAAGCCAGCAATGGCCGCAAAGCCTCTGGCTCGCTGTGCCTCACTTGCCTAGTTGCAGTGGAAGTGGGTGAAGGTCAATGCCTGTCTGAACAAAGCATCTGTAACCTGTTTGACACAAGTTTGGACAGCTGATTGGGAGACACTGCAAGGATCACCCACCAAGCCCTGGAAGGAGCCAGAGGTATAGAAGTTGAGGGCAACTGTGACCTTCAGAGCCACTGGCATGGGGTGTCCACCCGCACAGTTAGAGATCTCTGAGCCAATCATCTGACAGTTAACTGTCTCCCTTAACAGTCGGAGCTTCCTTCGGCACTGCATTTCAGTTATATTGAGATAGCTACTTCTTTGCCTCTGTACTCTGGCAGCAGGATAGTGGTGTCTTCTGTGATCCCTTCCACCTTGGACAACCTCTTGGCCCAGCGCCCCTTGTGCCTGTCCTCCCAAAGATTGCTCTCCTGGAGTCTGAATGTGTACTCCTGGCCTCCTCTTCTTTTATTCTAGCCCTCCCTTCCTCCTCAGAGGAGCTACCTCCAGTGGACATGTCAGAACCCATACCCAGGCTAAAGGGAGGCCTCCAGAAAGCTGCAGGCCCGATAAAGATTCCTGAAGAGAGTGCTGAGTTGAAGGTTCAAACTACACCAAAAGCTGCTGGAATTCGTTCTGAACTGCTACAGATCACACAGGAAGTTTAAAACACTTTCTGCAATAAATACTTCACAGACCAGATTGACAACCCCACTGAGTCTTCTTATCCCGCTCATGGATGAGTTTTATTAAGAAGTCGCTTACCTGCCTGCTCTTTGTGCCCATTCGCCTGAAAATTGGCGTAGATTGCTGAGTTAAGGGTCTTAACTAGCCCGTTAATTAATGGCAGGCGTGCGTGGCACTTCATCGGGTGCCCGCCCAACGAAATATCGCAATGGCGCGCGGTGACGTTGGGACACTTGCCCAATGTCACTGCACGTTATTTTATGCACTGATGTGTGGGGCCTACCCCAAGAAATCTTACACCTTGGAGAATTGCAGGAACACTCAGGAGGAGAATTAGTGAATTCTTGAGAGCTGTGGCACAGCTTGGTTTGGTCCCAGGAGAAGTGAAAGAACACTCAAAATTCTGTAATGTACAGGGGGACCTTTGCATAGAATTAAAAACAGAATGGGAAGTGGTCTGTTGAGATTTTCGGGTTTAAAATATAAATGTTTATGAAATATGTGGTATTGAGTTAGTAGCATGTGTTCTGGTTAACTCTTTTTTATAGTAAAAGTATTTGTTTAAAACATGAAATCATGTGGCATGATTCTTTCAGTTAATAACTGGGGGTTCGAACTTCTTTTTAAAAGTTACTGGTCTCCCTTGAGACCATAACAATCGGCATAGAGAAAAGGGTGATTAGGGTGGAAGCAAACACAACATCCATTCTGCAACAAGATCCCACAAACAACAAGGGAATGATCAGTTTCTGTTTTATGGTGGTATTGCTCAAAGGAGAAATATAAGCCAGGATAACCAGAGGACAACTTGGTCATCTTTCAACAGTGCTCATGTTCTGTTACGAACATACGAATTCAAAGCAGGACTAGGCTATTCATCCCCTCAAGCCTGGTCCGCCATTCGATTAAATCATTGTTGATCTGATTATGGCCTCAACTCTGCATTCTGACTCCCTTCTTAGTCAAGAATCTATCTACCTTTGCCTTAAAAATGTTCAATGATTCTGCCTCCACTGCTCTCTGGGGGAGAATTCCAAAGACTTACAATCCTCAGAGAAAGAATTTCTTCTCACCTCTGTCTTACATGGGAAACCCCTTATTTTTAAACTATGTCCCCTAGTTCTAGTCTCTCCCACAAAGAAATACATCCTTTCAGCATCTACCCTGCCAAGTACCCTCAGGATCTAATATGTTTCAATAAGATCACCTCTCATTCTTCTAAACTCCAATGGACACAGGTCCAGCCTGTTCAACCTTTCCTTGTAAGGTAACCCCCTGATCCCAGGTATCAGTCGAGTGAACCTTCTCTGAACTGCTTTTAACGCATTTATATCCTTTCTTAAATAAGGAGACCAAAACCAACGAGTATCAGAATGACAGGGCCTTGGTTTACCATCATGTCCTCTAAATGCAATTCTCTCTCAGTAGTGCTCCGGAGTGGATGTGTCTTGTGCACCCAGATTCTGGAGTAGGATTGATTCCAAAAATGTCTGATTCAGAGACAACTAACAGAGCCAAACTGACACTTACTGGAATCCTTGGAATATTGGTACAGTGATCGTGTCATCAGCTGGGACACAGTTGCCATGTTAGTTATTTGGCATCGTATCATCAGCTGTCCTACAAACATCTAACACCCAACAAGATGTTCCACTGTCCTGGTGTAGTTTCTGTTATTTTTACATACTCTTAGGGGAGAATTTTTTCACCATCGGGGGGGTTGGACGGGAGTAGACGTGGGTGGGTGTGCAGCCGATCACGGGCATTGCCATTTTATGCGGGCGGGCCAATTAAGGCACGTGCACGAAAGAGCACAGAAATCTTCCTATGGCACGGAGCTGCCTCAGGGAGAGTAGTTTGATTTTCAAAAGTTTTAATAAGGAAAAAAAATTTAAGACATGTCTCCTCATGTGACACAACCTGAAGATTTGAGCAGCTAGTTTCTTTTTTGCTCTTTTTTGGATGGTGCAGACAGGATGCGCTGAATGGCCTCTTTCTGTGCCATAACTTTTCTATGGTTCCATTTGCATTGTGGCCTCCAAGACACCTAAGACTGGAGAACCATATTCATGTCTCTTGTTGCATTTTCTTGGACCTCCTCAAATCTCAATTAGATCTATTTCCATCTCTATTAACCTTGCCCTCATCAGCCATTTCTCGCTAAAATCCAATTCTTATTTATTCCACTTCCTCTTTCCAATTTTCCACATACACTTTTGCTCCAATTACAGATTGCAGAAGGGAAAAGACAGTAAAAACTGGGAAATAAGAGTACTGGTCCAAATTGTATTTTTCCTTCGGGATCTAAACAAGGAAGAGGCACAAAGGGTGTAATGGTGAGATGGAACTAGCAAGCAAAGAAAGATATAACCGATTGTAGGTATAAGGATAAACACACCGATCTCATTTAGAAGTTTTTATTTTAAACCTTGCAAATCTGAAAAGGAAATCCCAAGCCAGTGGCTACTTTGAGGCAAACAAGAATTTTCAGCCCTTATTCAAGTTGTTATGGCAGCAGACCCTCTAAATTGTGCATCTCCAAATTAGGGAAGAAAACAAACAAACGGATAATTAATCCACCAGCACGCGAAGATTATAACGCCATGACTTGCTGCAAAATTCAGGATTTCCTGCTAGAGTGGGTGAGGACGATAATTGGCTTAATGAGAAAAGCCTATCAGTATACAAAATACCACTTTTATCCATTGAAGATCAATAGAAAGAAAAAATGAAACTGCTGCAAATATTCCCTCACTTACCCACCCAATTTTTTTTTTTAGAAACTTCATGAATTCCAGTGACCATTAGTGGTTGGAAGAAACAAACTTTTCCTCCCACTTAACAGGCTTTTGTTAATACCAGAAAGTCTTTTGGCTTCTTCAGGAAGTCTAAACCGCACACTGACTCATTACCAAAATATAACAGTAGATGATGCTGTTGAGTCTTGGCTGAAAGATATATTTCTGCCGCCTTCCCACCATTGTTTCCTCCCTGGGAGATGAGAATTCTTGAAAAAATACGGCTAGTTCCTATATATATTTGAAAAAGCGGCACAAGCCAACTACACAAATTTAATGAGTGAATATTGAACTACACTCGGGTAATTTTAACACCCACCCACACCAAGTTGGGCAGAGCAGTGTTGGGATGGAGAGGGGGTACATAGTGAAAAATAGGAAAACTAACCTGGCCTTAAAGGGCGCTTAAGGGCCTCCTCCCACAGCCACTGGTATTTTGAAATCTGGCAGACTTTTATTGTGATCTGCCCTGTTTGGACACCTTGTGACCAACAGAAGTCCCCCCCAGCACAGTGCTCCCATCCAGCCTATAACCTCCCCAACCTCCACGCAGCTGCCCCCACACTCAAGCTGGCCCCAGCAAAAATCCTCACTCACCTTCTAAGCAGGCTCCATGGCTCCCCAGAGTGATGGACTGCCTGCCGTCCCAGCAGTGGCCACTGACCCCGGCGATTGGTGGGTGGGTGTTAAAATTACCCGAGTGTAGTTCAATATTCACTCATTAAATTTGTTTAGTTGGCTTGTGCCGCTTTTTCAAATATATATAGGAACTAGCCGTATTTTTTCAAGAATTCTCATCTCCCAGGGAGGAAACAATGGTGGGAAGGCGGCAGAAATATATCTTTCAGCCAAGACTCAACAGCATCATCTACTGTTATATTTTGGTAATGAGTCAGTGTGCAGCATTCTTGACGCATGACGTCTTCCCAGATGGGTACAGAAGTCCTGCCCCTAGCCAATCAATGGCCTGATGGCCATAACATTGGCTTGGGACAATCCAGCTAAGTGAAGGTGGGCCAGGGGTGAGGCCACCACCTCTAAGTAAAATCCTATCCAATGTCTTCCCTAATCAGAAACAGAAAATGCTGGAAAAATTCAGCAGGCTTGACAGCATCTGTGGAGAGAGTAACAGAGTTAATGTTTCGAGTCCGTATGACCCTCCTTCAGAGCTGAAGAGAAGTGGAAATGTGATGAAATTTATACCGTTTAAGGGAGGTGGTGCGGGTGAAGCTGGATAGAAAGCCAGCAATAGGTGGGGGCAAAGGAGAGATTGACAAAGATGTCATGAACAAAAGGACAAAGGGAGTGTTAATGGTAGTGTTAAGGGCTAAAAAAGCTGTGTTCCAACATGTTCATGACATCTTTGTCAATCTCTCCTTTGCCCCCACCTATTGCTGGCTTTCTATCCAGCTTCACCTGCTCCACCCCCATTAAACAGTATAAATTTCATCACTTTTCCACTTCTCTTCAGCTCTGAAGAAGGATCATACGAACTCGAAACATTAACTCTGTTTCTCTCTTCACAGATGCCGTCAGACCTGCTGAATTTTTCCGGCATTTTCTGTTTTTGTTCTGGATTTCCAGCATCCACAGTATTTTGCTTTTATCTTCCCTAATCAGTACTGCCACCCCACTTCCCTTTTTTACTTCTCCATCTTTTTTGAACACTATGCCCCAGATCTTCTGGTCTCTGGATCGTTGCAGACCAGATGTACCCCTCAGGATACACTTTGGGATCTCATTGAAGTCCCAATGCACTGACTCTGTGAGAATTGTCCAGGAAGTTTGAACTTCCGATGAACATTTACCCTGTGCCCCAGGACCCTCTGAAAAAGTCTCTAGGTCTGAGTTAGAGTTGGACACTTCAGACAGTTCGACTTACTTACCAGAATAGTTACCCAGGAAATGTTAGACAGAAAAATCGTAGTCTAACTTCTGGGTAACTATACAACTGACACTCACAATGACGTCCTTGACTACCTCCTCTGACTCCCACCTGACCCCCTGACTGCCACCCTGGCCCGAGCCTCCTGCCCCAGGACTGGTCCCAATGCCCCAAGAATCTGAAGCATGTACCAGGCCTCAAGCCACGCATTGACTTGCCACCCTCCCAGCACCGCCCCCACTAACATTATCTTCCTATTTCTACTCTTAGTAGCACATGGCACTGGGAACAATCCAGAGATTGCTACCTTCAAGGCCCTGCTTTTTAACTTCCTCCCTAACTCCTGAAAAGCTGACTGTAGGATCTCAATGGGCCTATACTCACTGGAGTTTAGAAGAATGAAAGGTGATCTTATTGAAACGTGTAAGATTCTCTCAGGGGCTTGACAGGGTAGACACTGAGAAAATGTTTCCTCTCGTGCAGGAATCTAGAACAGGCGGCACAGTTTTAAAAACAAGGGATTTCCCATTTAAGATGGAGGTAAGGAGGAATTTCTTTTCTCAGAGAGTTGTTAGTCTTTGGAATTCTCTTCCCCTGAGAGCAGTTGAGTCTGGGTCATTGAACGTATTCAAAACTGAGCTAGATGGATTTTGGACTGACCAGCGAGTCAAGGGTTAAGGGGCAGCTGGTAGGAAAGTGGAATTGAGGCCACAGTCAGAACAACCATGATGTTACAGCAAGGCAGAGCAGGCTTGAAGGATCGAATGGTGTACTCCTGCTCCTACTTATGATCTTATGATACCTGTCCTCTCTATGTCATTGGAATTGACATGTACCACAACTTCTAGCTCACTCTCCCTGCAAAATATTATCCTTTGATATCATTTACCCTGGCACGAGTGAGGTAACATACCATGTGGGACCCATGATGATGATTACAGAAATGCCTGTCCGTCGCCTAACTACGGAATCTCCTATAACAATTGGATTTCTACTCTTTGCTGTTCCTTCTGGTGCAGTCCCTCACCCATTAGTGCCCTGGTCCGAAGTGCACTCCTTCAAGGTGTCATCACTCCCAGCAGTCTCCTATACTACTGAGTACCTATTTGAAAGCAGCAACATCCTGACTACTACTGTACTTCCTTTCTCATGGCCACCCATCTACTACCCTGAACTCTTACTGCCTTTTGGGGGTGAGAGGGGCACCTCCTGGAACATATGATCCAAGAGGCACATCTCTCTGATGCCCTGTAGTGATTCCAGCTGCCCCTCAAGCTCAGGAATCCTGAACTCGGGCTTGAGCAGTTGGAGCTAATTCTTGCACAAGTGGTCCCCGAGACTAAAATAGTGTCCTGAAGTTCCCACAGAGTCCAGGAATTGCAAACAATAGGTTTCAGATGCCCATCCACCATCAAAACAACCCTCTTTTATGACCTAGTTAGTATGTTGCTAAACTGTTCATTTTAATTAATACCTCTAGACCTGCTCAGTGCTAATAGACTTAACAATTCACTAATTGTTATACTTGCCCCGATTGAAGCTTCTAATTTCCCAGATCCTAATTTGAACAAATTGCCTAGTTTAGAGAGAAAAAAAGAAATACTCACCAACCAATCACTAACCTGCTTTCCTGTGACATCACAAATTTTTTCTGAACATGGTCAGGTGTTTCTGAACTCGTTGGCTTGCTTATCCTCCCATCACTTTCGGGCCTGCTCTTTTATCTTCCCATCACTCTCAGGCCTGCTCTTTCACCCTCCCATCACTCTCAGGCCTGCTCTTTCACCCTCCCATCACTCTCAGGCCTGCTCTTTCATTCTCCCATCAATCTTGGGCCTGCTCCTTTATCCTCCTGTCACTCTCAGGACTGCTCTTTCATCCTCCCGCCAGCCTTGCTGTGTTCTCACTCTCAGGCCTGCTCTTTTAACCTCCCATCAATCTCGGGCCTGCTCTTTCATCCTCCCATCAATCTCGGGCCTGGTCTTTTATCCTCCCGTTGGTCTTGCTGTGTTCTCACTCTCAGGCCTCTTTGTTATCCTCCTGCCAGACTCATTCTGCTCTCACTCTCAGGTTTGTTTTTTAATCCACCTGCCAGCCTTACTCTGCTCTCGTTCTCACATGTCTCTCTTGTTGGAAATGGTCAATGCCTGACACTTGTGTTGCGCAATTGTTATTTATCAGCTCAAGCCTGAATATTGTCCAGGTCTTGCTGCATACAGGCACAAGCTGCTTAAGTATCTGAAAGTGGCAAATGGTACTGAGCACTGTACAATCATCAGTGAACAGCTGACTCTATAAAGATGCAACTTCTTTCATTCTTCACAGATAGTGCCGCCTCTATTAAGTAGACACGTCAGCTTACGAATAAATGTTACTTTATGACCTCTGGTTAAACCTTTTAAGTAGGGAAACATAATTATCAGAATATAATGGGCATACAGAATTAGCTAATGATCTTGAGTTACTTAATGTTGTCCATCACTTGCTCCCTGATCAAATCCCTAAAAGCAAGACTGAGAGGCAGTATTACATTAAGTTTTAGATTTGCCAGATGGTAAAATCATGTTCTTGTGATGCCTTAAGTATATCATTTCTCATGTACAGGCAAGTGACAGTGCTGGCACAGCACAATGTATTTGTGTCAGCCTGGAAGATAAGCACTAGCACTGTCCATCTGAAATCTCATTACTTTGTACTAATTTCAGGAAATTGCTTCACATCTCATTAGCCTCTCCAGATACCTGGAAACCTCTGCTCGGTTTAAGAAGCTGCTATACATAGCCTGTCCTTTTGATTTTCTCTGCAGATAACAAAATGCTGTTTGTTCCAATAACATTTACAATTTTTTTGTCTACAAAGATTAGAATAGTTCATTGCAATCATTGGTACTGCACAGTGACTGTCCTGTCAGAAGATGCAATATGAATCACAAACTCAACCGTGGTAACCAACATGCAACCATAAGTAGGTTGTTGCATTGCTCTGATCGTAAGCATTTTAAGTAAAAGAGGTCTATGAGGAAAAAAAAGACACTACTTAGCTGTGAAGCTCTTAAGGACAATTATTTATTTTCTTCAACATTACACATTGTACACTTCCTTGAGCATTAGGACATCTACTCTACAATAGTGTTGCAAAGACTGGGTGATCTATCATGGTTACATTACTTTACCATCCCCCCTGAACTATGACATTGCAGTGGTCAAGTACATTTCTGTAATATCATTAACCCTGATTTTGTGTTACAGTTCACTAGGGGAGTCTGAGTTACTGTGGCAACATGCACCTTTTAGATGCATGTTGTAGTCTGGAGCTTTAGGATAATGATGGTAGAGGTTCCAACTTTCTTCCCAAAACATGGCTGACCAAGAATTTCTCCTGCTCTTAACACCTGCCTTTGGCATGTGTGGAAGTATTTACAAGTTGATATTCAACCTGTTTGGCTGCGTTACAAGTGCAGCTTCACCTTGACCATCAAGTCCTGGGGTGGGACTCAAACCCGGAGATTCTGGCTCAGAGGCAGGGACAGGACACACTGCACCACAAGACCTCCCGTTAACTCTGATACTACATCCCTGTCTCCAGGTTCTAACAGTCTCATACCCACCCACCCAATTCCCACACCAATGTTAAATTAGGGCTGAGGTTTGCTAATGCACAGATTCATAGTACAGGCTATTGTAAGTAGTAAAAAAAACTGCCAAATATTTTCAGGAATTTAAAATGCAGACAGTAAAATGGCTTTACAGGTAAGGAAACTGCTGAATATTTTTCAATGCAGTGTGTTAACTAGGGTCTGGTTTGATCTCCCGGTCAAAATGAAATTCATTCCAACCCAACCCATATTTAAATTTTTTCCTCTCCTCTGTAGGGCCCAACCTATGGCAGGCACTACTCTCTAGATGAAACAGCTGGCACACTGCTCTCCTTTGCTAATCTCAAGCTCCAACCCAGTGTACAGGCGTAGATATTAGTGACCTGAGGAAAGGTTTGTTCATCATATTCTGGCCTCTCCTTCTTGTAGGGAAGCAGCCTGTCTCCATTCTGTGCCAGCCCTGATGAACAGGAACAAAACTGTCAGGCTCTGCTCTTGTTGGTGGCTTTTTCACTCCCCACATTCCCTCCTCCCACTTTCTCCGCAGGCACTGGTAGACCAAAATGCTCGATACCATCAGACCAACTGCACCACACTGTGAAGTCTTAATGTGAACAGACACAAATTTCTGTGTCAATCTTACCTCTGGGGATTGGGTTCATTGTGCTTATCTCGTTCATGCTTTATCATTCGGTATTTTCCAATCTTGGAGTCTGGTCGGGAGACTTTCATACCTTTCAGTGTTATTCTGAAGGAAAATGACAGATTAAAAAAGTGTCATAGAAAAGCTGGTAGAGGAGTTCATCAGGAGCAAATTATGATAATGATGTATACTGCCTAAAGAACTTCCTGGTTCAATCGTTTACAGTAATGGGGCCAGAATCATGAATTCGTTAGTGCACCTGTCAGGACACAGCGCTACTGTGCATTCACACTAGCTATCATTGTGTGTCCACACCTGACCAAATTTCAAAAATCACCAATATATGTTATAATAAGTCATTGATACACTGGGGTATTTTAAGACAGCTGTAACCTCAGCATTCAGTTGCTTGTTATAATTATTTCTGTATTATTATGAACTCCTTGAATAGGTCCCTGTTATCACTTCCGGTACTGCAACATTCTTCAACAGATTGGGAAGAAACAAGAGGCAAGAAGCTGAGAGACAGCCAATTTGGAGGATGTCAGAAACACGACGAGAGCAATGACTGGTGATGCCAGGAGCACAGGGAGGGCAGAGACAGGGTTATCAGAGGCACAGGGAGGGCAGAGACAGGGTTATCAGAGGCACAGGAAAGGCAGAGGCAGGGTTATCAGAGGCACAGGGAGGGCAGAGACAGGGTTATCAGAGGCACAGGGAGGGCAGAGTCAAGGGATGTCAAAGTCCTGAGAGAACTGAAAGGGCTGAGTTGCAGGATGTCAGAGCAAGGAAATTCATATATGACAAATGGAAAATATGCAAGTACAAAGCAATTTTCTGCAAGTGAGATTTCTGTTACTTTTCATTCTATATAAATATCATTTAAGCTTCTCAATTCATCTTTTGAATCATTCACAGTTGAACATCTTTCTTTATATATTACACCATGCAGACTTTCTTGTGGTATAGATTTGAAACTCTCTAAAGCTAGCATCACTGGATGGAGTTTTATCCTATTATATTAAGAGGCATCTCATCCTCCTAGAGTTGAAGAGATAGAAAATATATCATCAGTTTTATTATTGCAATAGTCCCTTCATCTACCATAAAGCACTTCTTTTTCTGAATACTGTCCTGACCTGTAGTGTCCAACACTTCCATCCTATTAACCTCCCTGGGGCCCCGGTAAATTGACTGTAAAATTACCAGTTCTAATTTAAACCCCTCCTTTGTCTAATCTCATACTACCTCTGTGATCTCCTGCCACTTTGTGTCCCAACACACACCCTCTGCTCCTCTAAAACCAGGCTATACTTCATCCTGCTCCATCTTTGCTGGCTGCTTGTTCAATCACAACACATATTCCTGTTCTCTGGAACTCCTGTCAGTGCTCCGCGCCTTGCTCTCTAACTGCGATTACAAACCTTCCCGAAAATTATTCTCCAACTGTATTTTCATACCCACCTCAAAGTGCATACTCTCCCTTATTCCCTCTTGCTGTTTTTACCTCCTTAATGTGAAGGGCGTTGAGATGTTAAGTTGTTATTGCCTCCAGGAGCTTGATGGCCTCTTTACGTCAAGCCAATCTATACAGAATAACTCAGGTGTGGCTATATAGGTTCAGCTTGACCTTTGGGAATTGAATTCTACTAACTGGCAATCTATTTGCTTTACTGATTGCTGCCGCACCATTTGGTTATGCTAACTACATCAATATAAATAGCCCCTTTCAGCATCAAAAGCAATGACAGCCCCTATTGCTGAATGCCTTTTGGAAAAGCAGTATCAGCGCAGCATAAGATGCCTAGTTTGCATTAAAGTGTATTCGGCAGAAGTCCCTTTATAAGTGTTGAGTATTCAAGAGGACTGTGCTGTTCTAATTATGCATTAGTGCTTGTCAGTGTTTTCAATCCTCTGATTTAAGAATGGATGAAGATAAATGGAAAACAGGCAAAAACATAACCTGTACAAAAGTTATGTAAAATATAAGATGTTCATAGAATTCATTGGAGAGGTGCAAAAGACCCCTTATTATTTTCTGTATTGGCTCATTTCCAGTACAGTATAACTATAACATGGGAAACTGGGCCCAGCCACAAAACCCTCATAGACTCCTTCCAATCACTTACCTGAGTGCCAGGGACTGTTCCTTTGTGTTCCCAGTGGTGGCCAGCTGCAGCTTGATATCCCAATGCTACCCACCGGCCAATTACCACTTCTTGTAGGTTTTGGGGGATGAGGGGAGAGAGCAGATGGAGACTTTATGTACTGATGCAAAGTTAAAATCTCCTGGGCCCCACCCTGCAGAGGGCGGTTTACTTTCCAATTCACCCCTGTCCCCATGACTCTCATCTCCAAAACTACGACTGATGCCTTTAGTGTTTCAGTTTATCTACATATAAGTTACACACTCACCATACACCCTGATACACCTGACAATAAAACATGTATTTGTTGCCTTGATTTCCACTCACTTTAGCACATGTCCTATTTTCTTTCTTATTCCTCCCTTCCTCCCACATCCCCTCTCCCCACCATTTAGTTTCTCTACAAATCTAAATCCTATCACTCTGCAGCACAGCTACAATAAATATGTCACTGCACCCCAGCTATGCAATCATACTCTTTTGCAAGTGGGAAAAACTGACCTGCAATTTTTTTTTTAAAGAACGAGTTAATTATCTGCAAAAATAAGAATGTTAGGTATGCCAATATCGCCTGTGGGGAAAATATAACAGGGAGCACTCCTGTAAAATGTCACACTCCTCATTAGGTCTCTAATTACATTCAACAATTCTGAAGTTTCTACCAAACTAATCACCAGAAGACTTGTGAGCATGGTACATCTAATTTTTTTATCCACTCACGGGATGTGGGTTTCGCTGGCTGGGCCAGCATTTATTGCCCATCCCTAATTGCCCTTGAGAAGGTGATGGTGAGCTGTCTTCTTGAACTGCTGCAGTCCATGTGATATAGCTATACCCACAGTGCTGTTAGGAAGTGAGTTCCAGGATTTTGACCCAGCGACAGTGAAGGGACAGCGATATCTTTCCAAGTCAGGATGGTGAGTGACTTGGAGGGGAACTTCCAGGTGGTGGTGTTCCCATCTAGCTGCTGCCCTTGTCCTTCTAGATGGTAGTGGTTGTGGATTTGGAAGGTGCTAAGGAGCCTTGGTGAATTCCTGCAGTGCAACTTGTAGATGGTGCACACTGCTGCTACTGTGCGTCACTGGTGGAGGGAGTGTATGTTTGTGGATGTGTTGCCAATCAAGCTGGCTGCTTTGTCCTGGACGGTGTCAAGCTTCTTGAGTGTTGAGAGCTGCATTCATCCAGGCAAGTGGAGAGTATTCCATCACACTGCTGACTTGTGTCTTATAGATGGTGGAAAGGCTTTCGGGAGTCATGAGGTGAGTTACTTATCGTAGGGTTCCTAGCCTCTGACCTGCTGTTGTAGCTACAGTATTTATATGGCTAGTCCATATATGGCTTCTGGTCAATGGTAACCCCAGGATGTTGATAGTGGGAGATTCAGTGATGGTAATGCCACTGAACATCAAATGGTATGGTTGGATTCTCTCTTGTTGGAGATGATCATTGCCTGGCACCTGTGTGGCACGAATGTTACTTGCCACTTGTTAGCCCAAGCCTGGATATTGTCCAGGTATGATTCCATGAGGATGACTATGTCCGTCTGTTGCTTGACTAGACTGTGGGACAGCTCTTTCCAGACAGCGCTGAGCACTGAGACAGCCCCCAGATGTTAATGAGGAGAATTTTGCAGGGTCAACAGAGCCGAGTTTGCCATTGGTGTTTCCGGTGCCTAGGTCGATGCGAAGTGGTCCGTCCAGTTTAATTCCTTATTTGAGACTTTCTGGTAATTTGATGCAGCAGAGTGACTTGCTAGGCCATTCCAGAGGGCATTTAGGAGTTATTGCTGTGGGTCTGGAGTTGACAGATTTCCTTCCTTAAAGGACGTTAGGGAACCAGATGGGTTTTTACAACAACCGACAATGGTTTCATGGTCATCATTAGACTTTTAATTCCAGATTTTTATTGAATTCAAATTCCACCATGGGCTATGGCAGATTTTGAATCTGGGTCCCCAGAGATTACCCCGGTTCTCTGGATTACAAGTCCAGTGACAATACCACTACGCCATCGCCTCCCCTAATTACAGAAATTATAGCATCGAAGGTAATATGACAGATAACTCCTGAGTCGATGCTAGTTCTTCAACTGGAGCTATCTACTTGAACATTACTACCTATATTCTTTTATCTTCCTTTTGAAATACTTACCCAGTTCTCTTTTACATGCTGTTATAGCCTGTGCCTCAATAGCACCCACGTGGTGATAAAGCATTGCATGTTCCAATAAGCATCTCAGAAGAAGAGATCCCAGGGTTGTGAAGCAGTGCAGGTGGCACATGGCATCCACTTCCTGGGACCCTCATGCCAGAAAATAAAGTCAAAGATACTACTAGCTGCAGTTGAGTATTGTGTAGTGCTTGCAGAGGCTTCAAAGGAAGCTGTAATTGAGTTCTGACATATGGTGCAAGTAGACTTACTTTCCACTTCTACCCATTGACATTGGTCCTGCATCCTGGGAGTAAAAGACAGCTTTAAACAAACTGCTAGCCTTTTCCTATGGCACAAGTATACTAACTCATTAATTTAACAAAGCTCATCTTTATTCCGTTATGCAGGGGGTATGCTGAATGCAGCAGCAATGATGTAACATTCACAGAATGAATACCAATTCCAATATTCAGTCTAAACAATGTAAATATATAGAACAAAAACAAAAATACCTGGAAAAACTCAGCAGGTCTGACAGCATCTGCGGAGAGGAACACAGTTAACATTTCGAGTCCGTATGACTCTTCAACAGAACTAAGGAAAAATAGAAAAGAGGTGAAATATAAGCTGGTTTAAGGGGGGGTGGGACAGGTAGAGCTGGATAGAGGGCCAGTGATAGGTGGAGATAACCAAAAGATGTCATAGACAAAAGGACAAAGAGGTGTTGAAGGTGGTGATATTATCTAAGGAATGTGATAATAGGTGACATTAAGGGTAGAAAGCAGGACGAGCAAGGTACAGATAGAGCTAGTCGGGGTGGGGGGGGAAGGGATTGAAATAGGCTGAAAGGTAGAGATAAAACAATGGATGGAACTACATTTAAAAATAATGAAAATAGTGGGAAAAGAAAAATCTATATAAATTATTGGAAAAAGGGGGATTGGAAAGGGGTGGGGATGGAGGAGAGAGTTCATGATCTAAAATTATTGAACTCAATATTCAGTCTGGAAGGCTGTAAAGTGCCTAGTCGGAAAATGAGGTGCCTGTTCCTCCAGTTTGCGTTGAGCTTCACTGGAACAATGCAGCAGGCCAAGGACGGACATGCGGGCATGAGAGCAGGGTGGAGTGTCGAAATGGCAAGCGACAGGGAGGTCTGGGTCATGCTTGTAGACAGACCGAAGGTATTCCGCAAAGCGGTCACCCAATCTGCGTTTGGTCTCTCCAATGTAGAGGAAACCGCATTGGGAGCAGCGAATGCAGTAGACTAAATTGAGGAAAGTGCAAGTGAAATGCTGCTTCACTTGAAAGGAGTGTTTGGGCCCTTGGACGATGAGGAGAGGGGAAGTAAAGGGGCAGATGTTGCACCTTCTGGGGTTGCATGGGAAGGTGCCGTGGGAGGGGGTTGAGGAGTAGGGGGTAATGGAGGAGTGGACTAGGGTGTCCTGGAGGGAACGATCCCTGCAGGGGGGGTGAAGGGAAAATGTGTTTGGTGATGGCATCATGCTGGAGTTGGCGGAAATGACGGAGGATGATCCTTTGAATGCGGAGGCTGGTGGGGTGGTAAGTGAGGACAAGGGGGACCCTATCATGGTTCTGGGAGGGAGAGGAAGGTGTGAGGGTGGATGCATGGGAGATGGGACAGACACAGTTGAGGGCCCTGTCAACCACCGTGGGTGGAAAACCTCGGTTAAGAAGGAAGGAAGACATGTCAGAGGAACTGTTTTTGAAAGTGGCATCATCAGAACAGATGCGACGGAGGCAAAGAAACTGAGAGAATGGGATGGACTTCTTACAGGAAGCGGGGTGTGAGGAGCTATAGTCGAGGTAGCTGTGGGAGTCGGTAGGCTTGTAATGAATATTGGTGGACAGTCTATCACCAGAGATTGAGTCAGAGAGGTCAAGGAAGGGAAGGGAAGTGTCAGAGATGAACCATGTGAAAATGATGGAGGGGTGGAAATTGGAAAGAAAATTAATAAATTTTTCCAGGTCCAGACGAGAGCATGAAGCAGCACCGAAGTAATCATCGACGTACCGGAGAAAGAGTTGTGGGAGGGGGCTGGAGTAGGACTGGAACAAGGAATGTTCCACATACCCCATAAAGAGACAGGCATAACTGGGGCCCATTTGGGTACCCATAGCCACACCTTTTATTTGGAGTAAGTGAGAGGAGTTTAAGGAGAAATTGTTCAATGTGAGAACAAGTTCAGCCAGACGGAGGAGAGTGGTGGTGGATGGGGATTGTTTGGGCCTCTGTTCGAGGAAGAAATGGAGAACGATCAGACCATTCCGGTGGGGGATGGAGGTGTAGAGGGATTAGACATCCATGGTGAAGAGGAGGCAGTTGAGGCCAGGGAACTGGAAATTGTTGATATGATGTAGGGTGTCAGAGGAATCACGGATGTAGGTGGGAAGGGACTGGACAAGGGGAGAGAGAATGGAGTCAAGATAGCAAGAAATGAGTTTCGTGGGGCAGGATTACTTGATCCATCAACTCAGCAGGAACCTTTAAATGAACTGCTTGCTGGTTTCCATTTCAGTAAACTTTCTAAAAGCCAGCTGTCATTTGTAAACACAATTATTATATTGTGCTTTGAAGTGCCTGGTATATCCTCCATTTACTCAAATAATGGAGCCAATGTGCTTCAGTAAAATTGCCTAAGCCAACCTTGTTGATGCCACTGAGTGGTAATCAGAAGAAGCAATCTGGGCTGAAATGAACTGCTTTTTAATTCAAATTAAAAACAGCAAATATGCCTTGGTAATGTTTTAGGCCGCCAGCAGCAATTTTGTCTTCAAGCACCTGCATCTTACAAAACTCTTTATAGAGCTAGATAAAACTAATTAATTTTTCCTCATGCAAGGGCATACTTGCATAAAGAGTCAGGAGAAATAGCAAAGTCAAGGATGTTATGACCAGATGCTGATCACAATGCCCCAACTAGCTCTGCTTCAGATGCTTGTTGCTAGGGCCCAAGGAGGCACCTGGGGTGTCTTATTCAAAGCATCTTAGTCACTGGTTTATTGGGTCAGGCTAAAGTTAATAAATATGATAAATCGCTGCATATTGGGAAAATACTATATTTTCCCAAGACATGCCAATGTGACAAATAACATAACTGATTTGATCCTGATATCTAATTTTTCAGGACTTTCTTTGATTGATAACAGAGTCAAAGTTGATCCATCAACTCAGCAGGAACCTTTAAATGAACTGCTTGCTGATTTCCATTTCAGTAAACTTCCTAAAAGCCGGCTGTCAGCAAGCTCACACTACTAAATGGCTCAATGGACACAGCACAAACTATTCATCATTGCCTTCTGCTACATGGCATTGCTTTCAGGACTAAGTCATGGGGCAGAACTTTTCGTTGAGCTGGCGGGCGCACATCCGACCCACTTGGGTGTAAAATAGCACTTGACGATGCCAGGCGAGCGTCCTGCTGTCATTGCGTGAGCCGGAGCCGCACCCGCCATCAATTACGAGGTCAGTTAAGGCCATTGAAAAAGTGAGTAAGTTCGATTTTACATTGTCTGTGCAATTTCACACTCGTCGCATGGGCAAAACGGGCAGCTGACCATTTGCAAAGCCTCATCCAAGGACGGGATAAAAAGGGTCAGCAGCATTGCCGTTGTGAGTAGTGAAGAGTTTTGGAGATAGTTTGCAGCTGGTTGCTTATTGGTACTTGGCAGCTTCATCACTATTCGGGGCTTCATTCTTAGCATTTCTAGGCTTCATTTCAGGACCCATTAGTGTGTCCAAGGTCCGCGGAGAATTTTGACCGTGTGGACCCTTCCAAGTATCAGACAGCCTTCTGTTACCCTGGTAATGGGGATTGTGGTGCCACCTCCTCTGAGGAGGAAGAGAGGGGCAGAAGGGAGAGGAGACAAGGTGTCCCAATGCAGCTTCCAGAGAAGCGACTTGTGGGAGGAGAGGCACAGGCACAAGGGGCACAGGGCCAGCAGGTAATCCAAGGCATTAGGGGCCGAAGAAGACACCACTATCCTGCTGCCAGGATTTACAGGTGGCGATGCAGCTACCTCAATATGTCTGAGGTGCAATGCTGAAGGAGGCCCCGCCTCTCCAGGGAGAACATGGCCTCCATTTGTCAGATGATTGGGCCTGAGATCACCTCCAACTGTGTGGGTGGACACCCCATGCCAGTGGCACTGAAGGTCACAATGGCCCTCAACTTCTATGTCGCCAGCTCTTTCCAGGGGTCAATGGGGGATCTGTGTGAAGTGTCCCAATCAGCTGTCCACAGTCGTGTCAAGCTGGTGACAGAAGCTCTGTTCAGGCGGGTATTGACTTTCATTCATTTCCGTATGGTCAAGGCCTGCCAGGCTGAGTGGGCCAGGGGCTTTGCAGAGATTGTTGGGTTCCCCCGCATCCAGGGTGCCATCGACTGCACACATGTGCTGCGAGGAGAGATTGGATAGGTTGGGTTATTTTCCTTAGAACAAAGAAGGCTGAGAGGTGACTTGATTGAGGTGTACAAAATTATGAGCAAAATAGATAGAGTGGACAGGATAAAATTGTTTCCGTTGATGGAGAATTCTAGAAACAGGGGACATAGATTCAAGATAAGTGGCAGAAGGTGTAGGGGGGACATGAGGAAGAACTTTTTTACCCAGAGGGTAGTGGGTGTCTGGAATTTGCTGTCCAAGTTGGTGGTAGAGGCAGAAACTCTAAACTGTCTTAAAAAGTACTCGGATCTGCACCTTAAGTGCTGTAAGCTGCAGGGCTATGGGCCGGGTGCAGGGAGGTGGGATTAGAACGGCACCTGGGTGTCCTCGGGCTGGCATGGACAAGATGGGCCAAATGGCCTCCTCCTGTGCTGCAACTCCAGGAACCCCTGATTCTGTCCCTGGAGCTGCCTCTCCATGACAGTTGCCACTCTCTCAATGGAGAAGGCAGTGCGCTTGACCATGAGGGTCAACGTAATGCTTGTGCTCCATATGGACTTCTCCACAAAGGATATCATTACACGCATACCCTCATGGATCTCCGCCAGATCCTCCCGCACATCCCGCTGGACATCCAGCATCTGCCGCCTAATGGACGACTCCAGAGACTCATCATCAGCCTTCAACCCAGCATCGTCCTGGTCTCCAGCAGTCTTCTGACTGCCGTGCCCTGAGCACTCTCTGCCTCCGCCTGCCCTCACCAATGTGCACCAATGTTCTAGCCACCGATCTAATGCCCACCGAGGTGCTGGTATCTGTGCTGGTGCCTGGCTCAGAGTGCAGGTGTGACACAGGTGCAAATTAAGCATGGTGGTCCTCTGGTGTCAGGGGTGGCCCTTTGGGGTCCAGAGAGCAAGTGCGTGCTGGCGAGTCTAAGGGAGAACAAAGACATGTCATTAGTTAAAGTCATCACACTGTCACCGTGCATGCCAGGCACCCTCGTGAAACAATGGAGATCTGCATCATGGTGCCATCGTCTTTCAATGATCAATGAGGACTCCAGGTTTGAGGCTCCCATCAATGAAGAGACTACACCAACCGAAACTCTCAACTCAGTGCACTGTGGTCTTACCTTAGTCTGGCACCCCCGCCTCTCCATGCCTGGTTGCACGGGGAGCGTGCCAGCTCTCTAGCTCTAGGGTGTCCCACTCAAATCTGGTGCGCAGCAGCAGGCTGGGCGGGCCTCTGCCTGTACGTGACCTCTCTGATTGGTTATGGCTTGGCTTCTTCTGAAAGAATGCATGAGTATTGGTTAGTCCACTCTCTACCTGCAGCGCCATTGCAGACTGGCTAATCCCAGTTGAGGAATACCTCGCAGGGCACAACCGAGTTGTGGCTCTTGAACCGCAAGGCAATCAGTCCAAGCAGCCAGGGCTCATCCCCTTGGCCAGCTCCAGTGTGATTGACAGTGGGCACTCAGACTTTAGGGTCTCTGAGGTCCACAGGGGGTGACGGCCACACCTTAATATTTCTACACACTGACCCATGCCAACATGGTACTTGCCCCTCCTGAGCGCAGCAGGCCATTGAACCTCTTCAGGCACTGCACCCATGTGCGCCGCACCACGTCATTGCTGCTAACCTGCACTTCAAGCTCCTCCCATGCCCTCTTTGTGAGATGTGGTGGCCTCCTCCACCTCCCATCTCTGTGGACAAGGGTGTCCCTCCTCGCAGCCACCTCCTCTAGTAGGACCATGAGGCACTCATTTGAAAAGCGGGAGGCAGCGTGCCCACCCGGCCTACTCCTGCCTTGGTTTCCAGCCGCACCTGACTCCAACATGTTAGGTAATGAGAGACAGAAGAGACGTTCTTTCATTGCAGCCTTCAAGGGGCTGCCTGTGCTGTTTCTAAACTGGCTGCTGGGTCACCATTGGACCTGGCAGCTGACAGGCCCCTGCCCCCACCCGGCCCTTTCTGACCAGTGGGGCGCTGTATTTTGATTGGCCCGCCAGCATGAAATCGCAGTCGGGGGCCGATCGCAGGCGGTGGCCCGTTTCCCAGCTAATCCCTGCCGACCACGCCCATCTGCTGTCCTGAAAATTCTGACCATTGGCTTTCTCAGAAAATTACTTGTCAGGACTAACTAGCAGTCACATCGTCATACAACCAATAGAAACCAATGGAGAGAAAATGTATGGCGGAAGAAACAATTTAAAACATCTTGTGGTTCAGAATTTAATGATCTGTCTACAGATTCATATAAACACGCGCGAACTTGAAACTCAATAAATATCACAATTTTTCTGACAATTCCAACGCACTTGTCTACCCTTTGAAAGATGTCAGGGAAGAGTTCCTGTTATGAATGCTCTGATTTGGCATCAAGATAAATGCCACCCACCAATCTGAATGGCTTACTGGTGTATGGACACACTAACCATAATGGCATAAGAAAAGCTTCAGAATTTGCAATGAGTGTGTAGCAAATTCTTTAGACTCCGGTTTTACCTTTTTTATTTTCAGAAAGTGGACTAAAATAGTCATAGTCATAGAAAAAATTGTTAGAAAAAGAACATGCATTTATAGGGCTGAATTTCATGCCTGTAGCAGTGGCCCAATGGTGTGCCAGAGAGTCGGTGGCAACCCGTCCGAAGACATTTCCGGAATGTCCGGTGCAATTCTATGCATTTTAGCCAATTAACTGCCTGGCATCAGGGCTTCTGTCCCTTTAGGGGTGGAGAACCCACCCCCAAGAGCTGCAAGCCAATTAGGGAGCTGGCAACCCTTCAGTACTCGCAGCATCACCAGGAGTGTGGCCACTGTGGGACTGCACCCGATCAGGACCATCAACAACAGGCAAGGTCCCTGAAATGGAGGTAAGTATGTTGGCAATCAGTCAGGCCCCAGGAAGTGGAGGGAGGAGCGTTGGGGGGGGTTGTGCTCGAGGGTAAGAGGGGCTTTCTGAGGGAGAGGCCCTTGCCGCCAGGAGGGCTCAGTGTGGGCCATAGGGAGCCCGATCAGGGAGCTGCCAGTTTTTACAGGGGACCTCTCTACATGCCGTAGGCCCTGCGTCCACCCCCCCAGCCCTGATAGAATACTTAAAGGCCTCAATTGGCCTCTGGGTGGGAAGACCATCCTCCATCTTACCCGCCCAAGCAATTTTCAAGAGGCGGAAAGGCAACAAGCACTCCACCTCCTGCCTTCCCTCCCGATTCTATACCCCCACTCCCTAACAAGGGCAGAATTAAATTCCACCCCATGGTGCCTTTCAAGACCTCATAATGTCTGAGGCATTTAATAGCTAATGAAATAATTTTTGAAATGCGGTCTGTTGTAACCTAGGGAATCATGGCAATCAAATAAAGCACAAGCTCTCATTTATATCATTGAGATAAATGACTAGGTAATGTTTTTTTGTAAAGCAATGATGGTTGAGATATAATGATGGCCAAGAGATGGGGATAACTCCCTTATTCTTCTTTGAATGGTGTCTTGTGATCATTTACATTGACTTGAGGGGACAGGTGGTGCTTCAGTCTCATCCAAAAGATGGCACCACGACCAGGTACTATACTGAAGACTTAACCTAGATTCAAGCTATCTGGAGTGAAACCTGAACCCATAATCTGACTTAGATTGCTACTACTGAGCCAGGGCCGCCTGGTAACTGACCTGAATGGCAAAACCTTTGACAAGATCCCACATCAGAGACTTAGAAAGAAGGCAAATGCACATGGGATACAGGGTAATTTAATAAGGTGGGTTCAAAATTGGCTTAGTTGTAGGAGACAGAGGGTGATGACAGAGGGATGCTTTAGTGACTGGAAGCCAGTGTCCAGTGGCGTACCACAGGGATCAGTGCTCGGTCCCCTATTATTCATCATTTATTTAAACGACATAGATGACTATGTGGGGGGTAGGATTAGTAAGTTTGCGGATGACACAAAGATTGGCCGGGTGGTTAACAGTGAGGTTGAGTGTCTTGGGCTACAGGAAGATATAAATGGGATGGTCAAATGGGCAGATAAGTGGCAGATGGAATTTAACACTGAAAAGTGCGAGGTGATACACTTTGGAAGGAGTAATTTGACAAGGAAGTATTCAATGAACGGCATGACACTAGGAAGTTCTGAGGAACAAAGGGACCTTGGCATGTGTGTCCATAGATCTCTGAAGGCGGAGGGGCATGTTAGTGGGGTGGTGAAAAAGGCATATGGGATACGTGCCTTTATCAATTGAGGCATAGATTACAAAAGTAGGGACATCATGATGGCATTGTATAGAACCTTGGTGAGGCCACAGCTGGAGTACTGTGTGCAGTTCTGGTCGCCACATTATAGGAAGGATGTGATTGCACTGGAGGGGGTGCAGAGGAGATTCACCAGGATGTTGCCTGGGATGAAACAATTAAGTAATGAAGAGAGGTTGGATAGACTTGGGTTGTTTTTGTTGGAGCAGAGATGTCTGATGCCTGATCAAGGTGTTCAAGATTATGAGGGGCATGGACAGGGTGGATAGGGAGCAGCCGTTCCCCTTAGTTGAAGGATCAGTCACAAGGGGACATAAGTTCAAGGTGAGTGGCAGGAGGTATAGGGGGGAAGTGAGGAAAAACTTTTTTAACCAGAGGATAGTGACGGTCTGGAGTGCACTGTCTGGGAGGATGGTGGAGGCGGGTTGCCTCACATCCTTTAAAAAGTACCTGGATGAGCACTTGGTATGTCGTAACATTCAAGGCTATGGGCCAAGTGCTGGTAAATGTGATTAGGTAAGTAGGTCAGATGTTTTTCATGTGTTGGTGCAGACTCGATGGGCCGAAGGGCCTCTTCTGCACTGTGTGATTCTGTGAAATCCCAGGTGTCAACCTCCCATAGAAAATGTGTACAACCCTAAATCATTTGAGCATGGGCCAGGGAAGATGTTCCACTTGTGGAGCAAGTGGCCACATGAGAAACAGCTCAAATTATCGACAGTCTATCCAGGTCAGGCCATTGTTGACATACAAAACTTCTGTTCTGAGAGATCCATTCCTGGTGACATCACAACTATTCACACTGTCAGCTAAAGCTGTTGAGTGGATTTTAACCTTGACATCCAACTACAGCTGCTTCTCCAGCATTACTAATATACAAAAAACACTGCAGACGTGATCAACACAAGAAGCCACTGGGTTGATAGAACAGCTACAAGAGGAAATTGGCATTTTTGAGGAATCATTGCTCATAGCACAAATGATTCAGTTTCAGTTGAGCACGCAATATAAAGTCTTTTTTAAATTATTTCACGGGATGTGGGCATCACTGGCTAGGAGAGCAATTATGTCCCTCCCTAAGTGCGCCTGAGAAGGTGGTAATGAGGTGCCTTCTTGAACTGCTGCAAACCATGTGGTGTCGGTACACCCACTGTGCTGTTAGGAAGGGAGTTCCAGGATTTTGACCCAGCGACAGTGATATATTTCCAAGTCAGGATATGTGTGGCTTGGAGGGGAACCTCAAGGTGGTGGTGTTCCCATGTACCTGCTGCCCTTGTCCTTCTAGGTGGTAGACTTCACAGGTTTGGAAGGTGCTGTTGAAGGAGCCTTTGTGAGTTGCTACAGTACATCTGTAGATGGTACACACTGCTGCTACTGTGCGTTGTTGGTGGAGGGAGTGAATGTTAAAGGTGGTGGATGGGGTGCAAGCAAATGGGACGCTTTGTTCTGGATGGTGTAGAGCTTCAAGTGTTTTGGGAGCTGCACTCATCCAGGAAAGAGGAGAGTATTCCATCACACTGCTGACTTGTGCCTTGTAGATGGTGGACAGACTTTGAGGAATTAGGGGGTGAGTTACTCACTGCAGAATTCCCAGCCTCTGAACCTGATCTTGTAGCCACAGTGTCTATATGGATGGTCCAATTCAATTTCTGGTCAGTTGTAACCCCCAGGATGTTGATGGTGGGGGAATTCAGTGATGGTAATGCCATTGAATGACAAGGGGAGACAATTGGATTTTTGCTTGTTGGAGATGGTCATTGCCTGGCACTTGTATGGCACTTTACTTGTCACTTATCAAACCAAACCTGAATGTTGTCCAGGTCTTGCTGCATTTGGACATGGACTGCTTCAGCATCTGAGGAGCCACAAATAGTACTGAACATTGTGCAATCATCAGCGAACATTCCCACTTCTGACCTTATGATGGAAGGAAGGTCATTGATGAAGCAGCTGAAGATGGTTGAGCCAAGGACACTACCCAGAGAGACTCCTTTTACTCAGCAATATCAGCTCACAAATAATTGTTTCAGCTCTTTGTCCCATGGTCATTTCATTCATTAATAAGCAATTGTATGAAGCAAGAAAAATGGATAATGCTCTTTCTTGTGCCAGAATTAACCTTTGGAATCATTTGTACCCACCAAAACCTTTATTAACAGCGGGCAGAATTTTACGGTTCTGTCGAAGTCAACAGACTTTTAAAAGGCGCGCTGCCTTTTATAGCCTCACCCCACTGTGACAGGGCTATAAAATTCCACCCCATATTTCTGCAAATGACGTGGTAACCAGCAAAAATTCCAAGGATTTGCAATTGACCCAGTTTTGACTGGGAGCATAGAGCTTGCATAACCAATGTCTCAGGGTCTCATCAATGGTTCTGGTGGAGCAGTGCAAAAGTCCCAGGAAATTTTAATATTACACTATTAATGCCACCAACTATTAACACCACTATTTCCTGGCACTGGAGCTATAATAGTGTGGTCATTGTAATTTCGACATGACTATGATGGTATGGCCCAGGAAATTCTCAACCAATGATGTGAATGGGAAAGCTGGATTCAATACATTTTTTGAAAAATAGCCTCCCTCCTTATCATGGAGAAGACATTTAGAAAATTTTGGTAAAATCCAGAGAGGTAGTGTGGCGGACCACCAATATGACACAGCATAGATGCGGGAACTTTACTCATGATTCTGTACATGCTTAGCTCTCAGGCTCAGTTGCATGGCTATGGGGGAGGATAATACAAAGGCCAGACAATTTCCCACCAGAAAGGAGAAGAAAATCATAAGGATAGTTCTCTCCAGGTTGTTTCTGTACGCATCTTAGCAGTTGATTTAGAATTGCATAGGTACATGCCTGAGAGTAAGCTGCGGTACTTTATTTAGGTGGGCCCCAAGCTGAACCTAAACAGATGAATTAGTCAAGGCACCCAAAATTAGGCAGCTTCAAATGTATTTTGAATTAAAGTAAACACTGAATAAAATGACAACAGTGATAAAAGAGAGAATAGGAGGAGAATTTACTGTCTAAAAGGGCAGCAGAAGTTAATGCTAACTTTTAAAAGGGAATTAGATATATACTTGAAAAGAGGGAAAAAAAAATTGCAGTACTATGGGGAAACCACAGGGGATTGGGATTAAGTGGATAGAAGATCTTTCAAAGAGTCAGCACAGGCCTGATGGGACAAATAGCCTCCTTCTGTGCTGTATGATTCTATTAAGCTAAGATGAGGTAGTCTGAACAGATGTAAAGCTTTAAAAACTTCATGTTAGATTGTTTGAAAGTGTATGTTCAATGATATAGCATTATTCCAGTATTAAGGCTAATCAACACATTACCACTGTAACTTAAGGGACTTTTCAGTCACAGTACATGAGTGAGATATCATTCCATAAAATGGTTCCCTTAGAGAGTAGTATTCCTAAGTGCAGCTGGCATTCTCAAGGTTAAACACAGACATTTAAAAAAAATACATATGCAGGAATCATGATTCAATTCTTTTCACCATGGCATGCACATATGACTGTTCATCTGAAAAATGATCAAGGATGAAAATGATAAAATAGGCATTGAACTCAGGTAATGCTTGCAATTTATCTTCTACCTCACGGAGCACAAATTTACAGTCTGCTGAGGCGGCTCCCACTTGACAGCTGTTAATGCTCCAACTGTGACAAAACTTAACAGTTTCTATCAGGGTGAGTACACATCCGCTTCCCTCTGCTGATTGGACTCATTGTAGATAGCCTTAGAAAATCAACACCAAAGATTGAACCAGTGAAAGATGAATAACACTGGGCTCAGTCCGCCTGGGTATTTTGGCATTTATAATTTTGTTGTTTTAATAAATTATTTTACATTTCCAATTAACAATGTAGAAATAATCCAAGTTTGGATTATTTGACAGTCCAAGCTTGACAAAAAGGATGGCACCTGAAAGATTAACCTGTCCTGCTCCTTCAGATGCTGACAGACTTGCTATGCATTTTGGTGTTTTCTGTTTTTATTATAAAGATTACATTTTTATTGAATGGTGTTGACGTCCTTATAACTGGATACGGTTGTTTGGTACTCCCATTTTTAAAATGTTGTGTCACACTGTATTTTGTACAATAAACAAATACGTGCTCATATGCACGCATATCTATCACTGTCCCCTGTCCGCCCACAACCCCTCCCCCGTCCTGAAGAACAGGGATTATTGGAATTATACTTTGGGTTCTGACATTGCTTTGTTGAAGATAAACATTTTTTGAAAACCAATAATACTTCTGTATCATGAAATACAACAAGACTTTTGCCGTCCAACTTTCATTAGAAATCTCTGCATAGCTCATTGTTAAGAATAAACTATCCGGCTCAAAATCAGGTATGACAATGTTTTTTGCTTAGCTGTGTATAAGACACACAGTAGGTTTCTGCAGGGAGTGCTCCATATATCCAGAGAACTTGTGAGGGTTGCCTTTTCAGGTGGAATGATTTTACTTTGCTCAAGTAAAATGAATTGGCTAAATCCTCAATTGGTGGTGTCAGTTTGCATTACATGGGTGAGCCTATCTGAAATTTCCATGTTCCATCACTGATTTCCTCTGGAAAGAGAAAAGACTACATACAGTCAACTTCTGATGCATAAAAATAGCCAGTAGGAGCTGAGGTACAGGTGTGCAAAGTTTAATTTAAGAAAAAATATTCAGGACATGAATCCATCATCAATTATCTTGATCATTAGCATGTAGTACATTGAATTATCCTAGGACATAAAATAATCTCTCAACTTGTTCCTTCTGAGTCCAATCTTTCTTGCTAATTGCTTTGGCTATATTTTCTCCCCCAGACAGTTCCAATGCTCAACATTTAACCTAAGTTTAACTTGCCTTGTCCTGGTTTTCCATAACTCTGAGCTTACTTTTATTAAAAAAGAGCAAGTTGAATTGGTTCACATAAGCATACCCACAATTCACTGACACTGGAACACTTTTGTTAATATTATGTTAATTGCATTGTTAAGGTTAAGGCCAAACAGGTGGAGCCTATTGATTGACTAAGTATTTTGAGCACAAAAAAGGAACTACTAATCTTCAGCACAGAAACGGGACTGGTGCCCTTTAAGGGACTGTTAATTCATTCATTTGATTATTAGTTCATTTGTTTATTTTATTTGGTATACCAAAAAGAGTATAAAAAGGGACTGTGGGGTATTGGTAATGTCATTAGGCCAGTAAGTCCAGGCTGGGGACATAGGTTCAAGCCCCACCAAGCAGCTGGTGGAATTTAAATTTAATGAATAAATCTGGAATTATCATTGCCTATGGTCATACTAGTCTGAAAATGCCCAATCTCATATGATCTTGGAGCTAGGGCCTAGTTAGTATTTGGATAGGAGACTCCTGGGAATACCAGATGCAGTATATTTAGTCTGCACCTGGCTGTCCTTGGAGACAGAACACTTGATGTCTGCTGGTACACTTGAGACCTTCCATGATCGGTGCACATTGTTGGGGCTGGAGCGCATCATCTCTCCTCAAAATATTATTTTAATTTACATCAGTTTTGATTTTTGTTAGTGTCCCTTTAAAGGGATGAACTTGTTGATTCATTTATTAGCTTATTTATTAATTAGTTCATTGTTTTATGGGTATGCTCAAAAATGTATAAAAGGGACTGCATTGAAGTGGTAATGTCACTGGACTAGTAATCCAGAAGTCAAGGTTAATGTTCTGAGGTCGTGGGTTCAAATCTGATTGCTGCAGCTGGTGCAATTTAAAAACACTGTTAAGCATTGGTTTATTAGTTAATTTGTTTATTTGTTCATTTGATAGTACGTGAAAGACTGCTGGGACAGTGTGGGTTAGTAGGTAGGAGGCAGAGATATGTAATGTTGCATTCTGTGAATAAACCTACTACCAAGAAAAAAGATGTTTCCAGTTTCACCATCTGGCTTGGATCTGTTTAACAACTATGTGCCAGATTTAACTCTGTGCAAGTGGATCAGTTTTGAGTGAGTTAGAATTTCACCCCATATTTCTGAGCCCAGCTGGCACCTACGTTCTTTAATCCTCAAACTACAGCCCAACTGTGATTCTCTCAAATGACTCCTGCATACAGACTTGAGGTTCTCAAATGCTGCTGGGGTTGTTCTAAAGTCTAATTAACAGCCAGCTAAGCATTTAAATCATGAAATATCAGACAGAGTTTACAAAAATAAATATTTTCAAACCTTTTGTAATCCAAATGATGACAGAGTGGTATAATGCAGGTTTGGGTGTATAAGTCCCCAGACAGAAAAGTTAAGAACGAGTCACCCAGGCAGCTTTTAGTATCTCCTCACAATAATTCCTTGCCTGCTCGCCCAACGAGGGATGAGATCTGAGACTGTGAACCCATGTGGAAAAAAAATATAGGAATATGTCTTTGTGAGGAATATTTTAAGGGAAGAGTAATAGGAAAGTTGATCTGTGTTAGAAATATTCTTGACTAGCACTATGTTGGCAACAGTATTTTAGTCACATATTGTGTGTGTTCTGCTTGAAGGCAAGTCCTTGCTCATTGTCTGCTGATGCTTCATCCTGAGCTGCTTTCTTGGCAGATTTTCTTAGTGGTGGTTTGCCATTGCCTTGCACTCTCAGGGGCAGAGCGAGGGGCAAATCTCAAGTCTACCTCAGCTTGAATGGGAATCATACCCATATTGTTACCATATCACCGAAGCACATGCTAGCTATCTAGCCAACTAAGCTAACCGCGCCCGCCCCTAACCCACCCCCCCCACCCACATATTAATCATTAAAAACACCTATGCCAGGGACCCATTTAGTTATTTTGAAGAGTGTGACCATGTTAAAGTAATTTTAACAAATAAATCAATAACCCACAGCTATTATTCTACTATGTGGAACACGTCTTCAGTTCTCATCAAGTGATTGCTTGATTAAGTTACAAGCCGGAATCTTTCTACCGCAAAATACCCATTATCTCCTCAAAAGTGACACACCTAGTTAACTCACATCATTGAACTTCATGAACATTGGCGTTGCCAGTATGATTTTAAAAAACATTCTTGGGCAATTGTTCCATTAAATTATAAGCTGCATCATTTTTCCTTCACCTTCCTCCCATAATGCAAGCTAGTGTTTTTCTTCGGTCAGTGCCAGACTTCCAAAGCGCATTTTATACAATGCCACACAACAGACTTGTGAACAATAATAAAAGTTATAGGTAATGGAATACAAGGGACAAAAGCAACATGGATACAACATTGGCTGAATGACAGTAAACACAGTAGTAGTTAATGGATGTCCTTCGGGCTGGAGGATGGTTTGGGGTTCCCTTGCTTCTCCTGGTATATATTAATGACCTAGACCTTTGTGTTCAGGGCGCAATTTCAAAGTTTGCTGATGATACGAAACTTGAAAGCATTATGAACTGTGAGGAGGATATTGTATAACTTCAAAAGGACATAGACAAGTTGGTGGAATGGGCAGAAAGGTGGCAGATAAAGTTCAATGCAGAGAAATGTTGGCATTTTGGCAGGGAGAACATGGAGAGACAATATAAGATAAAAGATAGAACTCTAAAGGGGCTGCAGAAGCAAAGAAACCAAGGTGTACATGTGCATAAGTCATTGATGATGGCAGGATAGGTTGAGAGCATGGATAATAAAGCATATAGTATCCTGAGCTCTAATAATAGGGGCAGAGAGTACAAGAGCAAAGAGGTTATGTTGAACTTGTAAAAGACACTAGTTCAGCCTCAGCTGAAGTATTGCAACCAGTTCTGGGCATCGCACTTTAAGAAGTATGTGAAGGCATTGGAGAGAGTGCAGAAAAGAGCATGGTTCCAGCGTTGAGGAACTTTTGCTATGAAAATAGAATGGCAAAGTTAGGGCTGTTTTCCTTAGAGGAGGGAAGGCTGAGAGGAGATTAGATAGAGATATTCAAAATCATGAGGGGTCTGGTCAGAGTAGATAGGGGGAAACTGTTGCCACTCATGAAAGGATCAAGAATGAGAGGGCACAGGTTTAAAGTAATTGGCGAAAGAAGCCAAAGCAATATGAAAAAAAACATTTTCACACAGCATATGGTTAAATCCTGGAATGCACTGCCTGAGCGTGTGGTGGAGGCAAGTTTAATCGAAGGGAGTTGACTGTTATCTGAAATGGAAGAATGTGCAGGGTTATGGAGAGAAAGCAGGGGAATGGCACTAGGTGAAATGCTCATTTGGGGAGCTGGTGCAGACACCATGTGACATAAAGCCTTCTGTGCTGTAACATTTCTGTAATTCTCTGTGATTGTATAGAGTTAAAGCAAATTAAATAAAGATTCAGGACCAATCAAGAGAGCATGCAGGTTTCAAAAATTCAGCTTAAGTGATAATGTCAGAAACTGCAGAGTCCATTCATGTAAACTGGCATGTTAGAATTAATGGGCAGGATTTTCGGGTCATCGGGCGCGCAGTAGGCAGCCCACTGCCCGTGATCGGCCCCCAACTGCGATTTCACACTGGCTGGCCAATTTATGGCCAGGCAGCGTGAAAGGCGCGCTGAGAAGCTCAGCACTGCCGAGATGGGGGTGGGTGGAGGGTGAGTGTTGAAGTCAGCGCAGGCGCGGGGGAACGCACAATGAATACTCCCTGAAGGCAGAGAACTGTCTCAGGGAGCTGAAGTATTTTAAGTCAATGAACAAAGTTTTTAAAATTCTGGAAACAAATGTCCACACAGCAGACTCACTCAGCTTAACATGTACGTTTGAAAAATTCAGCCCAAAATTTTTTTATTTAAAAAAAAATTTAATTATTGAAATCTCATCCCACCCGTGGGTGAGGTTTCCTCAAAAATCCAAAGGCCACCTGGCCGATTCGTACCCCCCCCCCCACCAAATTGTAATGTTGGATGGGCAGTGAAAATTAAAGGTTAATTAATTAACCTTAATAGGCCTCTCAATTGTTGGCGGGCGTGTTGCCAACTCTCACGCGCACCCACCGACCAAACTATCGCACAAGTGCGGTATGACATTGGGACACTTGCCTGCATCATCGCATGCTATTTGACACTCGAGTGCGCGCACCCACATGCCAAGCAGAAAATCCTGTCCAATCCTGTCTTTAATGTTCAAGGTTAGTTACTAACACAATAGCAGAATACATTGGAAAATCCTTTAATTTATTGAACTTCTTTTGGCTTCTGAATTGAAGGATTGTCAGAATCACACAACAAAATTAAATTTGTGCTTTCACTTCATTATTAACTAATTTTCCTTTTTGATTGTTTCACTCAGCCTAACTATATTGTAACCATTATAGGCTTGCTTACTAGCTTCATTATTCTAACTGGGTCAAGTATTAATTCCAGACCGAATATTGAATTCAACAACTTTAGGTCGTGAGCTCCCTCCCCCATCCCCACCCCCTTTCTGTTTCCCCCTTCCTTTTTTTTCCAATAAATTATATAGATTTTTCTTTTCCCACCTATTTCCATTATTTTTAAATATTTTAAAATCTTTTATGCTCTCCCCACCCCCACTAGAGCTATACCTTGAGTGCCCTACCATCCATTCTTAATTAGCACATTCGTTTAGATAATATCACCAACTTTAACACCTATGTGTTCTTTTGTTCTATTGTTGGTGACATCTTTTGATGATCTGCTCCTATTACTGCTTGTTTGTCCCTACAAACACACCAACCCCCTCCACTTCTCTCTCTCGGGCCCCCCCCCCCCCACCCCACACACACCTTAAACCAGCTTATATTTCAACTCTTTCTTGGACTCGAACTCAAGTTCTGTCGAAGGGTCATGAGGACTCGAAACGTCAACTCTTTTCTTCTCCACCGATGCTGCCAGACCTGCTGAGTTTTTCCAGGTAATTCTGTTTTTGTTTTGGATTTCCAGCATCCGCAGTTTTTTTGTTTTTATCAAGTATTAATTTGTTTGTTGTTGGAGCTGCAATATATTGGCCAAGAAAGCAGCCCAGAAGACACCAGGATAAACATTTTCTCAGAGCAAATTTTTTCCTATCATGGATTCTACAATAATAATTCAATTGTTAACATCCATTCAATTTGTCCAGATATTTTATTGCCATTGTTTATTAGTCTATAATGCACTCCAGTAATGTAACACCGAGTCTCATGGTATTCCAAAATAAACAGAGATTCTGTTTGAATCAGTTTTCTACTTCAATCCCTGAATCCTATCTAATTATGGATACCATTATCCCTACTCCTTTTATTCTTTTGTTACCACTCCTGAATGTTTTATGCCTACTTTATTGCAAATCTTGACTGAGCTTCAGCCACAGCTATTACATTATGATTTTCCACTTTAATCAATGACTTGAGATCTCCAATTTTGTTTCTTGTGCTCACTGCATAAATTTACATTACAGTCTAGATTCCTTAAGTTTGGTAATTTCCACCTTTTGAAGTTCTGATTTTAAAAAATCTTGTCCTGCTTCACCTTTTTCAATATCTCTACCTCATTACTGTCCATATGCCTAAATCTTACATTTACTTCTAAACTATATGCTTTATATTTTCTTTTACCTTCCCCACAACATTAGTTTAAATCCTCCACCATAGCTCTACTTAACATCTCCACAAGGTGCAAGCAAATACAGCTAACTCCTGCCTCAAGACAATATCTAATACCTAGAAAGCGGAACCGTTCTCTATTATGCCATAGGAGTAATTTCCCACATGTGTACTACCAGTAGGGGGCGGAGAGGAGGAGGGGTCTTCCTCTCCAGATACAAAAATCAGGAAATCATTAACAAGCCCCTATATAAGTGAAAAAAAAGTTAATTATGTAAATGATATTTAAAAAACGTTCTAACTTCCTCACTAACTGTTTTACTGTGCTCATAATTTTAAAATGTATTACTGTTCAGCCAGCATTCAAGCATGAAACACCACAGAATTGGTAGAACATACCTGCTTCGGTGTTTTAAATCAGTGCTCCATTCCAAGAATCACTGAGAAGTGAATTGGCTCAAAAGATTCATTACTGCTTTGTGCATTGTAGTGATACAATTAGATGCCATTCCTATTCCACACAACCACTGTTCTTCACATAGATAAATCACACCTCAGCTCACTTCATTATAAACACTGACCCACTGCATTCATCAAATGACATTAAGATCCTCACACAGGGTGTAAGCAATTGTGTTTGGGAGTGGTGAAAGGAGGAGCGGAATAGCCATTACAATGTTAAAGGAAAACAATACTGAAATTATTACTTCAAAAAAAGTTAAATATGAATGGTTAGAGCCATTTAAAATAAATCACATTTGACAGTCATAATGGATATTAGACAACATTGTTCATATATTTCTTCAAATTGTGAATATTGTGCTTTTTTATTTTTATCATCTATGACTATATATGCAGTGTATTAAAAATCTTACATCTTACACATTGGGCTGGATTTAATGCAGCCCTTCACAGTGGGAACTAAGGCAGCCGGGCCCACTTAATTGCAGTAAAGGCCCGGTGTCAGTCTCCCGGCAGCGGCAGCAAAACCACCCCAATTAAGCTGGGAGTCTGACGGGGCTGACACAGGATTCCTGGCCTCTGGTGGTGGGGAGGGGGGTGGGGGGGGAATGTCAATTAGGTTCATTAGTGAGTCAAATGACGCCCATTATCCTTGACCCCACCACAACTTAGTGGTGGCTCAGGGATTAAATAGGGGCCATATGGCTTTCCCGCACCCTTGGAAGGCCACCCAGCCAGCCCAGGCTGCTTTTGCAGGCTCGCCTCCTGGTGGTCCCTCGCAGTCAGACACTCAGTGCCTGATCGAGTGAGCTGGCATCAGGAAGTTGGGGGTGAGAGGGCGCTGAGAAGACACCCTTTGCCCTTGCCTCTGACTCCCCCCGCTCCCTCCCCTGTGGCCCCTACTCCGCAATCCCTTTCCCGCCTTCAATCAATTTTGGTCTGAGGTCTCACAACGATCCTGGACTGCTTTTTTGGTGCATTGCCGCCAGCTGACGGCACTCCAGCTGGTGGCTTGAGGAGCTGCTGGTCTCTGATGGGGCAAGACTTTCGCCACCAGGGACCTCAATCACAGGGAAGGCCCGCAGTGGCTACTTAAGTACCTGATTCCGTTGGACCTTTCCACTGGAAATGATGGGGGTTCCCTGCCAGTTCTCTGAGCGGTGGGCGAGACCCTCTTTGGCCTGACGGAATCCCAACCGTTGTCTTTCTGTGCCAGCTGTTTTTCCCACAGGTTTTGTGACAAATCAGTTCTTATATCTTTACTTACAATGGAAAAAAATGTTTATAAATCTGTCACTGATGATGCAATCTGGCCTCTTAGTTCCCATAAATACTTCAAAATGTGTCCTTAATTTTTTTTTAAATCCATCATCTTTTTCTCAACAGCTGAAATATTTTACTCTTAAAAATAAAATAAAAAACCCCAAAAATTACAGAATTCACAAAGGCACGTTTCAAATTATCCACTCAACTGTAAGCTGAGGGCTTCTGCCCCATTTAAATGCCTGGCCTTGGCATTGATATTTTTGCCCAGAACTGTAACATCGTAAACACAATTTTGATTATGCTGCCTGGGTACGTGCAGAGTAACTTCCCCGGATGCATCAGTACCAGTCACATCCACTGAGGAAGGCTTATTTTTCTTTAGTTTCTAGTGGCTTTTGCTGAAAAGAGTTCCAGAATTATTTTACAGCCTGAGGGACAAATTTCTGAAGCTTTACTGAGGTATAAGGCAGAACTTTGCTCTCGTCGGGCGGGCGGGCGAGCGGGCCAGTGAGCAGTCACGAAGATGACCGCCACCCGCGATCGGACCCCAATCGCGATTTCACACAGGCTGGCCAATTAACGGCCAGCCAGCCTGAACTGTGCTGCAATGCTCAGCGCTGTCGGGGAGGGGGGCGGGAACAAGGGCAAGTGCTGAAGTGTGCACGTTCACGCAGGTGCGCGCAGTTACAGCTTCCTGAGGCAGATTTTTAACAATAAAGGTAAATATATTTAAAATAATGCAAACAGGTCCCATCATGTGACTCTGTCACATGAGCAGGGACATGTTAAATGGGAGTGCTAAAAGTTTTTATTTTTTTTAAATCACTGGTCGAAACCTCATCCCGCCCATCGATGGCCGCTTGGACATATTGCCTGCCCGCAAACCAAATGGTTGCATGGGCAGCGAAAAATTCCAATCAGCTAAGTGATTTAGGGCCTTGATAGGCTGCTTAATTGTCGGTGGGCGCGCTGCCGACTCCCACATGTGCTGGCACCGAAATATCACGTGAGTGCGCAATGATATTGGGACACTCATCCGGCATCACTGTGCGCCATTTTACACCCATTCAGGTTGGGCGCGTGCCCGCCCAACAAGCCCTTGAAGGAGGGAGAGGAGTGGGGAGAGGAGACAGGTAGAAGATTTATCCATGCCTCCACTTGTCAGAACTTCATGTTGCAGTATGAAGGGGGTAGAATCCCATCTCCATTCTATAGTCCTCCACTCTTTAGCCCAACTAGAATTTTCAGGGCCTTAAATGTTTAAATTTGTAGTGGTGAGAGATATTTCAAGATGGTTGCATTTTTAAATCAAAATGACCAAGTCTCAGTCCAAATGAATGAGGTTTGCAGGCTTGCCAGTAAGATTGTGAGAAAATTAGAATTTTGTCTTAGTAAAAATAGGAAATGATGGGAAAACTCAGTCTGACAGCATCTGTGGAGAGAAAAACAGAGCTAATGTTTCAAATCTGTATGACCCTTCTTCAGAGAATCTTTTTCTTATTAGGTTCTTGTCTACATAACATTTTGGTAACTCGATGTTCTTCAAAAATTAAAATGGCTCTCAGGGGAAAATATACCTCACTCAACCATGCTGTTGATCAAAAGTTACTTGAGGTAGAGGCTCTGTGGCTCTGTTTGACGGGGAGTGCAGTTAAAATGAGAATATATGTACTTAATAACCAGCTGCCCCTCAGAGGAATGTGTTTCTTAATTGGTACAGTGCATTAAATTGATCTCCTAAAACATAGCCAACTATCTTAAGATTTCCTGGGATTGGTGCGCTCATGTGCCAGCCCGTTAACTAAATATCTCATTAGTTGGCTTCTATAAGCTTGCCAAATTTCACTGATAGGAACAATTTCCCAAGGAACTGTGTTTGCTTCAAAGGAATTATCACTCAGCAGTTCTAGGGCATAGCCAATATGCATGTGTGATTTGAACATCATAAGCAGGTTGTTTACATATTAAGCTAAGAGATTTTGCATTTCAACACTTTGCCTGAGGAGCTGGTAGAATGTTGGACAGTATGGTCATTACCCTAGCTACTGTAAATTATAATGTGTGTTGTAATTGCCTATGGCTGGGATTTTCCGGCCCTGTCGCAGGTGGGGCCTGCCGCGGTTGAGATGGCGCCCCAGCCAGAAGTTCATTGACTTGCAGTGGGTCCGGAAGATCCCGGTGGTGGGTGGGTGCGTAAAATCCCGCCCTATGTCTTTGTCCATATAAATCACCCAACTGCAAATAAATTAGACCAGTAGTTTTAGTTTGATTTAGCGTTTGATATTGTCAGACTTCCAGATTGGAAAGAGACAAAGCAGAAAGGTCACATAAGTTCCACTGCACAGTATTATTGGTAAAAAGGGTTACTTTTAGTTCTGGGCTGTGCTTACTCAGGATCAGGCACAGGAGTAGATTTCAACTTGCTGTCTGGATGTAAAACTGGCATTATGGATTAACTGGTGAATATAGGAACTGAATAATTTTCACTTCCATTGAAGACAGCAATCTGCAATACCGGTTTTATACCAAGATAGTAGGTGAAAAACATAACCCACAGTTTTCAGATCATAACGGCTGCACCCTACTTACAGAAACTGTTGCAGGTTGTTTACACAAGAAAACTAAAAACTTGAATCAAAATGGTGTTAAGCATGCTGATGTTAGGAACAGCGGGAATAAAACACGCTCTTTAAAAAAAGGCTGTTATAAAGTACAGGACTAATGAATGTATGTTGCCCTGTATCTTTATCATCCTCCCTTCCAAGGCCACATACAAGTTGCAGCCAGCCTCCCTGTTCCCAGATTATGACTCAGCCATTAGAAAGTCACGACAGTAGCATTTTATGACTTTAACCCAGAATTTTCTTGTGAGATTAGTAGTTTGGCATCATGAGGTATTGTGCACAAAGATCTATATCATACTACATGCGCTAGACTATGCTTTAGCTCTCCAAGCTACTTCAATACTACAGCATTGGTTTTGACATTAATGTTTATTACAATTACATTTATAAATGGTGTTAGCGACAGTGATATCATGTCTGATTTTACACATTTGTGGCATTCAATCCACACTTTTAATAAAAACTGTGTGAAAACTGGTGTGCATCACAGTGTCACATAGCATTTGATGCCTCCCAAATGAGCTGCAGAGCATTCCTGAATAGCTCAGAGCATCTATCTTTCAGATGAGACCTTCAACCAAAGAACCTTTTGCCCTCTCAGGTAGATGTAAAGTATCCCACAGCACCTTTTGAAGGCAATTGCTCTGAAGCCCTGACCGACATTTATCCCTCAATCAACATTACTACAACAGAGTACCTGGTCAATTATTTTGTTGCTGTTTGTGGGAGCTTGCTGGGTGGAAATTGGCTGCCAGGTTTGCTACATTACAACAGTGGCTACATGCCAGAAGTGCTTCATTGCCTGTAAATCACTTTGAAACCTCCTGAAATTGTGAAAGGTGCTATATAAATGCAAGCTCTTTCTTATTTCTATAGTTTTCAGGACAGGTTTAAAACCTTTTAACCAAGCATATCAGAAATCTAATTTAGCAATATGAAGCACAGAAGAAGAAATATCCATTATTACAGATTTATTGGACCACTGAACCTACTTTTTCTAATTTGATGATCCATCTATTCTCTCCAACACACTTAAGACATTATACTATTGATTTAAGTTGATTTCACGGCTGGTACCATTTTGAAGATTAGGTAACAAAGTTGGTGATTGTACCATAATGTTGTTGACTTTGCTACCAATGAGAATGAAGGTATACCAATTGCTTTAAACTATTTCAAATGATAAATTAGTGATTGACTTAAAGTATAGTTAATGAAATCAAGGCAATAGAAACAATAATTATTGAAATTTATGCATATTGTCTAATTAGAATAAGACATTGTGCTTGCAATTAACTCAAAATAATACACATTCTGTACAACAGTTGGTAATTAATTTGTATCATTTTTAATTACAGATTATTCCCACCCCAGGAGGCCAACAGGCTCTAAACTTAATCTCACTGAAGCAATCACAAATTTATGATTTGAAAGGTTTTAAGGGAATGGGTATCCTCTAATTGGCTTTGGTGGCACTAGAGTTGGCAACATGATAATGCAATAATTTGCTTCCTTAACGTTCAAAGTTACCTTTAATCAATGGGTTTGCGTCACTAGCACTGTACTCTGGGCACAGTGTATTCATGTCAGAAACAGTGCCACAGACTTGCATCTCCTGAGTGCACACATATTGATATCCCAATGCAGCTACTGATGTCACAGCAATATAATATATATGCAAAACCTAGAGCACTATGAAATCATTCCATGAAAGTCCCATCAGATTAGAAAATAGCAAATGCAACTCCGCTATTCAAGATAGGAGGGAGACAGAAAGCAGGACACCACAGATCAGTTGGTTTAATATCTGTCAAAGGGAAAATGCTGGAATCTATTCTTAAGGAGGTTATAGCAGGGAACTTAGAAAATCTCACTGCAATTGGACAGAATCAACATGATTTTAGGAAATGAAAATCGTGCTTGACTAATTTATTGGAATTCTTTGAAGAAATAACAAGCAAGAGGATAAAGAGGAACCTGTGGATTCACAGAATCATAGAATCACAAAGTCACACAGTGCAAAAGAGGCCCTTCGGCCCATCAAGTCTGCACCAACACGTGAGAAACACCTGACCTACCTACCTAATCCCATTTACCAGCACTTGGCCCATAGCCTTGAATGTTATGACATGCCAAGTGCTCATCCAGGTACTTTTTAAAAGATGTGAGGCAACCCGCCTCCACCACCCTCCCAGGCAATGCATTCCAGACTGTCATCACCCTCTGGGTAAAAAGGTTTTTCCTCACATCCCCCCTAAACCTCCTGCCCCTTACCTTGAACTTGTGTTCCCTCGTGACTGACCCTTCAACTAAGGGGAACAGCTGCTCCCTATCCACCCTGTCCATGTCCCTCATAATCTCGTACACCTCGATCAGATCGCCCCTCAGTCTTCTATGCTCCAAGAAAAACAACCCAAGTCTATCCAACCTCTCTTCATAACTTAAATGTTTCATCCCAGGCAACATCCTGGTGAATCTACTCTGCACCCCCTCCAGTGCAATCACACCTTTCCTATAATGTGGCAACCAGAACCGCACACAGTACTCCAGCTGTGACCTCACCAAGGTTCTATACAACTTCAATATGACCTCCCTACTTTTGTAATCTATGCCTCGTTTGATAAAGGCAAGTGTCCCATATGCCTTATTCACCACCCCACTAACATGCCCCTCTGCCTTCAGAGATCTATGGACACAGATGCCAAGGTCCCTTTGTTCCTCAGAACTTCCTAGTGTCATGCCGTTCATTGAATACTTTCTTGTCAAATTACTTCTTCCAAAGTGTATCACCTCACACTTTTCAGGGTTAAATTCCATCTGCCACTTATCTGCCCATTTGACCATCCTGAGTATATCTTCCTGTAGCCCAAGACACTCAGCCTCACTGTTAACCACCGGGCCAATCTTTGTGTCATTCACAAACTTACTAATCCTACCCCCCACACAGTCATCTATGTCGTTTATATAAATGACGAATAATAGGGGACCCAGCACAGATCCTTGTGGTACGCCACTGGTCACTGGCTTCCAGCCACTAAAGCAGCCTTCTGCAATCACCCTCTGTCTCCTACAACTAAGTCAATTTTGAATCCACCTTATCAAATTACCCTGTATCCCTGGCTTATCTCTACAACCCTTCTTTATAAGTCTCCCATGTGGGATCTTGTCAAAGGCTTTGCTGAAATCCATATAAACTGCATCAACTACACTACCCTCATCTGCACACCTGATCACTTCCTCAAAAAATTCAATCAAATTTGTTAGGCATAACCTCCCTCTGACAAAGCCATGATGACTATCCCTGATCAAACCTTGCCTCTCCAAGTGGAGATAGATTCTTTCCTTCAGAATTTTCTCCAATAGTTTCCCTACCAATGACGTGAGACTCACGGGTCTGTAGTTCCCTGGCTCATCTCTACAACCTTTCTTAAATAGCGGAACCACATTAGCTGTTCTCCAGTCCTCTGGCACCTCCCCTGTGGCCAGAGAGGAATTAAAAATTTGGGTCAGAACCCCTGCGATCTCCTCCCTTGCCTCCCTCAGCAGTCTGGGACACAAACCATCCAGACCTGGAGATTTGTCCACTTTTAAGCCTGCCAAACAACTCCAATACCTTATCACTCCCTATATCAATTTGCTCAAGAACCTCGCAGTCTTTCTCCTTGAGTTCCATACCTTCATCCACATTCCTTTGGATAAAGGCGATGTGAAGTATTCGTTCAACACTCTACCGATGTCTTCTGGCTCCACCCATAGATTGTCCCCTTGGTCCCTTATTGGCCCTACTCTTTCCCTGGTTATTCTCTTCCCATTGATATACTTATGGAATATCTTGGGATTTTCCCTACTTTTACCAGGCAGAGCTTTCTCATATCCCCTCTTTGCTCTCCTAATTGCTTTCTTAAGCTCCACCCTGCACTGTCTGTACTCCACTAAGGCCTCCGCTGATTTGCTCCCCTTGTACATGCTAAAAGCCTCTCTTTTCCTTCTGATCGTATCCTGAATATCTCTGGTCATCCATGGTTCTCTGGGCTTGTTACTCCTTCCTATCACCTGAGAGGGAACATGGTGAGCCTGTACCCTCCCCATTTCCTTTTTGCATGTCCCCCACTGCTCTTCTGTAGATTTCCCCACAAATAGCTCTTCCCAGTCTACCTTGGCCAGATCCTGCCTTATTTTACTAAAATCCACTCTCCCCCAATCCAAAACATTTTTTTGCAACTTGTCTATTTCTTTGTCCATAAACTGTACCATGTTGTGGTCACTATCACTAAAATGCACCCCTGCCACCACCTCAGCCACCTGTCAAGCTTCATTCCCCAGAATTAGGCCCAGCACTGCGCTGTCCCTTATTGAACCCTCTACATATTGATCTAAAAAGCTCTCCTGTACACATTTAAAGAAATTCACTCCATCCAAGCCCTTAACACTATGTCTATCCCAATTAATGTTGGGAAAGTTGAAATCACCTGATATAATTAACCTTTTGTTATTGTTTTTACACACCTCTGCAAGTTGTGCACATATTTGCTCCTCAATTTCCCGCTGACTATCTGGGAGTCTATGATAAACACCTAACAATGTGGCTGCTCCTTTTTTATTCCTAAGCTCTACTCACAAAGCTTCATTCAATGCGCCCTCCAAGGTATCATCTCTGCTTACTGCAGTAACTGACTTCTTAACTAATAATGCAATGCCTTCTCTTCTTTTACCCCTTCCCCTGTCTCGCTTGAAGATTCTGTACTTCATTTCAAAAGGCATTTGACAAGGTGCCTCATCAAATATTACTACACAAAATAAGAGCTCATGGTGTAGGGGTAACATATTAGCATGAATAGAGAATTGGTTAGCTAACAGGAAACAGAGCAGGCATAAATGGGTCACTTTCGGGTTGGCAAGATGTAACAAGTGGAGAACTACAGGAATTAGTGCTGGGGCCTTAAACATTTACAAACTATATTAATGACTTGGATGATCAGATTGAATATATGCATGCTAAATTTGCTGATGACACGAAGATAGGTGGGAAAGTAAGTTGTGAAGAGGACATAAGGAGTCTGCAAAGGAATACAGATAGGTTAAGTGAGTGAGAAAAAAATTGGCAGATGGAATATAATGTGGGAAAATGTGAACTTAACCACTTTGGCAGGAATAATAAAAAAAAATTATTATTTAACTGGGGCAAGATTGAAGAACTCTCAAGTACAGAGGGATCTGGGTGTCCTGGTACAGCAATCACAAAAAGGTTAGTATGCAAGTACAGCAACGATTAGGAAGGCAAACATAATGTTGTCATTTAATGCAAGGGGAATAGAATATAGAAGTAGGGACGTTTTGCTACAGTTATATAGGGTATTGGCGAGGCCACATGAGAGTATTGTGTACAGTTTTGGTGTCCTTATTTAAGAAAGGACATAATTACATTAGAAGCAGTTCAGAGAAGATTTACTCGACTGATTCTTGGAATGAGGAATTATCCTAATAGGAAAGGTTGGACAGATTAGGCCTGTATCCATTGGAGTTTAGAAGAACAAGAAGCGATCTTATTGAACCATATAAGATCCTAAAGGGACTTGACAGGGTGAATGTTGGAAGGGTGTTTCCCCCGTGGGAGAGACTAGAACTAGGGGACACAGTTTCAAAATAAAGGGGCCGCTTATGTAAGATGGAGATGAGGACAAGTTTTTTCTCTCAGAGGGTTGTGAGTCTGTGGAACTCGCTTCCCCAGAGTGGGGTGGAGACAGAATAATTTGAAGGCCAAATTAGATAGATTCTTGATTGACAAGGGAATCAAAAGGTATAGGAGGCAGGAAGGAAACTGAAGTTGAGACCACAATCAGATTAGCCATGATCTTATTGAATGCCGGAGCAGGCCTGAAGGGCCGAATGGCCTACTCCTGCGTCTAATTTGTATGTTTGTGTGCACTCCAGTAAAAGAGCAGGGATGTTACTGTTCTTGTATCCTCATGCTTTTCCTTTGGAAATAGTGCAAGGATTTGCTGGCTGACTGATGGTCTGACAGACCACAATGTGACTGGTCCTTCCATGGCTATAGCCATCTTTATGTCAGTCGATAGGGTGACTCGTCCTATATAGTGGGAGGATGTTATAGGTTCCCAAAGCCCATACAATGAGGGGTGAAAGACAAATATCCCATTACTCCCCGAATTCATAGGTGAAGTTCCGGTCTCCACTTGCTGGGGTTATCAGGAGTGGGGTTTGAACCCTGCACATTCTAAATCAGAGGCAGGAAGGTAAGCACTCAGCCAAATGTTCATTCCATTAAAAACAGGCTGGTCAGTCAATATATTCCACCTGCACTCATTGCACTGCACCAGTACAAACAGTAAAAAGGCATTAAGAATATAAGAAAAAATAGGAGGCCTTCAGCTTACTGAATCTGCTTCATTCATGCAGATTCCACTGTTACAGTCAGCACCTCCAATGTACAGGGGCTTTGAATAATGCATTTCAGATTTTTGATGACAGGGTTGAGAGAATGAAAAGAGAAATAGCTACTGGATTCTGAGATTTTAGGGCATCAATTCATTAGAGTTTTCAGGATATTCAGAGACTCTCCCCTAGAGATTAAGGGACATTAGTAATTCAATAATATCTATATTCCAAAACAGTGCAGGGACTCTGTACTGTCAAGGGGCATATTAATAATGGAAGCTCCTACATTCTAGGTGCTGAAATGCAGAAACCTATGCCTGAGATTGCACATTAATTAAATGTTAAAGGGGGTAAAACACTTTTCATTTGAAATACTAGTATGGGTTGATAGAAGAAGCTTGGTTGACAATATGAATTCAAACTATGTGGCCAAGCACTCATGAAAACCAAGCAATATGATGAAAATTAATTGCCCCCTCTACTGAATTAATTTGCGCCTGTGCCAGATGTAATGAACCATTCTGCATTTGTAAACATGGAAAATTGCAAGAATGGGCTTACCTGGCTGATGCTGCAAGAGCCACAGTTTATGCTGTGCTGTTTACTAAGAAAGTTTGCAGATTTTCTAATGAGATGTTGCAAAGTTCTCCGAGGGCTTCGGAAGTGGATCTTAACCTCTTTAAACTTAACTCTATGGCAGATACTCAAAGATCTTCTAGGCCTATCTATCTGGTGGTTGAGTATCTCTCTAAGAGGGTCTGGATCTTCTATTGTGTTGTCTTATAAACCTGATCTCCAGGTTCTTTTCTATTCCTCCCCCAACATATAAGTCAAGGTGGGAAAAACATCTCATGACTTTTAGGGAAATTCCCAAATAAAAACAGTCTCAAGGTAGATTTATAAATGAAGCTAAAAAGCTTTCAAAATAAAGAACAAAAAATTGAGAAAATACTATTGTAATGTATATTTATCAGCCTTAATCGATGAAACACAACAGTTCACCATGTAGGTTCCAGGAACAGATTTCCTCAGCTGTTGTTCTAAATTACCCTTCTTTTATGTATGGCTTTCCTTGGAGCTGCTATCATTATGCCACTGTTCCACTGCTGGAAGTGCAGCGGTAACCCAGTTTATGCAAGTAAATAAGGTTTCCACCACACAACAAAATAAACATTGCAATTGGGAGCAGCTATGAAGAAATTCCCAACCACGGCAGCATAAGTTAGTGTCATGGATTAGGCCATTCAGCCCTTCATGCCTGCTGTCCATTCGATAAAGTCATGGCTGATCTGACTGTAATCTCAACACCACTTTCCTGTTTTCAACCCCAACCATAACCCTTTGTTCCCTTGTCCATCAAAAATATATCCAACTCAGTCTTGAATATATTCAATAACCCGTCCTCCACTGCTCTCTGGGGAAGAGAATTTCACAGACAAACGACCCTCTGAAAGAAAAATATTCTTCTCATCTCCATCTTTAAAGGGAGACACGGGCCCTGTCAACCACAGTGGGGGCAGGGGGTGGGGGGGAGGAAACTTCAGGTCAGGAAAAAAGAAGACATGTCAGAAGCGCCATTGTGGAAGGTAGCATCATCAGGACAGATGTGACAGAGGCAGAGAACCTAGGAGAATAGGATGGAGTCCTTACAGGAAGCAGGGTGTAAGGAGGTATATTTGAGGTAGCTGTGGGAGTCAGTGGGCTTGCAATGAATATTGGTGGACAGTCTATCACCAGAAATAGAGACAGAGAAGTCTAGGAAGGTAAGGGAAGTGTTGGAGATGGACCATGTGGAGGTGAAAGGGGTGGAAAATGGAAGCAAAATTGTTAAGTTTTTCCAGGTCCAGAAGAGAGCACAAAGCAGCACCGATACAGTCACTGTTGTACCTGAAAAAAAGTTGTGAGAGGGGGCAGGACTGGAACGAGGAACATACCCCACAAAATGACAGGCATGACTGGGGCCCTTGCAGGTACCATGGTCACAACTTTTATTTGGAGGAAGTGAGACAAGTTAAAGGAGAAGTTGTTCAGTGAGAGAACAAGTTCAGCCAGGCAGAGAGTGATGATGGATGGGGATTGTTTGGGCCTCTGTTCAAGAAAGAAGTGGAAAACCCTCAGATGGGTGTCGTAGGAGATGGAGGTGTAGAGAGATTGGACGTCCATAGTGAAGAGGAGGCAGTTAAGGCCAAGAAACTTGAAGTTGTTGAAATGATGTGGAGAATTAGACGAATCATGAACTTAGGTGAGACGAAACTGGACAAGGGGAGAGAAAATAATCAAGATAGGAAGAAATGAGTTCAGTGGGGCGGGAATAGGCTGAAATTATGGGTCTACTAGGCCAGTTCTGCTTGTGGATTTTGGGAAGGAGGTAGAAGCGGGCTGTGTAGGGTTCGGGAACTATGAGGTTGAGGTTGTTGAGGGAAAATCTCTAGAGGAGATGATGTCAGTGACAGTCCTGGAAACAATTATTTGATGTTTGGTAATGGGGTCAAGGTCCAGGGGGAGGTAGGAAGAAATGTCTGAGAGTTGGCATTCAGCCTCTGCAGGGTAGAGGTCAGTACACCAGATAACAACAGCTGTACCCTTGTCAGCAGGTTTGCCAACAAGTCAGGGTTGGACCTGAGAGAACAGAATGCAGCAAGTTCAGAAGGAGACAGGTTGGAGCGAGTGAGAGTAGCAGAGAAATTAAGACAGCCAATATCATGCCGACAGTTCTCAATGAAAAGGTCAAGAGCAGCTAAGAAGCCAGAGGGAGGGGTCCAGGTGGAGGGAGAGCATTGGAGGTCGGTGAAAGGAACCATTGAATGGGGTTGGGGTGTGGCGGTGGGGCAGGGGGAAGACTCCTGCCCAAAGAAGTAAGCACGGAGTCAAAGGCAATGGGAGGAGAGTTCAGCATTATGCCAAGCCCAAAATAAGGTGAGGGCGTAAGGGAATAAAACTGAGTCCTTTGCAGAGCACAGAACATTCAGGCCTTTAGTTTCCTGCTTTTTGTCTCCCTCCTTTCACGAATAACATACGCTACAGCCTAAAGGAACGAATTGAAGTAATGCAAGTTTCTATAGTACACAACTCCTCAGTGCAAAAAAACAAACCTGTATTCACTACAGTATTCTTCCACTGCATAGAATTCTAATGGATCAAATAATTTCCATTCACTGTCATTAGAACATCGCAAATGACTTACAATAAGACAGAATTTCTAATCCAGGGACAACACATAAAAGTAGTATTCTATTCCATTATTCACGTATTCATTGTTCAGCATGAATTATATTTTGCACATTAGAACTTTGTTAACATTTTGGGGCCAAAATACAATTGCCACTGAAAATAAAGATGGGGACTGCAATGCAGGAATAACCTGTGCCCGCTCCTTCTGATGCAGCCAACATGCCAACTTGGTGCAGCCTGCTAAGTTAAATGACAAATGGCTGCACATCTCAGCAAGAGGCCCATGTTTGTGTGATGCTAACATCACTTAAAGTTAGCCTGTACTGCTTAAAATAAATCTGTACTCTTGAAATGGAGGTGTGTTCTGGCTTCAACAGGCGCTGGAAGTGACCTGCAAGAAATGTGAATATGGCACATCAGGGCAGACAGCATGCTCCTAGGTTTTCTGAGGTAGCACTGAAAGCCTTGGTACAGGAGGACAAAGGTCTTCTATGCACAGAGGCTTGAAGGTCCTCTAAATAAACTCTCCAAAGCCAGTGGGACCAGATAGCTATTACTATCAATATTGCCCCAAGGACCTGGATACAGTGCAGCAATAAGTTCAATGACCCCATATGAATAGTCAGAGTCAGTGAATTCATCCTTAGGTGCCTTACCCTTAAAAGTGAAGCACTAGATTCACACATTGCTCAATTCACCACACCACCTTACACTCACCGAACAACAATCTCCACCAACCAGAGCTCATACCTCACATTCATAGTTTCACCTCACCCTCACACGCTTAATAATGCCAAAAACCTCACATCCACACCTCACAGCCTGCATACATTGCTAGCTGTTATTCGATTACAGGCATGTCACCAAAATGCATTGCACCAGACTCACTGACACACTTGCCTCAGTCTTGCAGGGTAAGGTAGTGAAAAAGCTGAGCAGCAGGAGCTAACCAGGACAGGCTCCGTGGACACCACCCCAGTGGAGGAGACATCAGTGGAATGGACATGACCGAGGCCATGGCCAGCAGTGGGACAAAAACATTACAAATGGCTGTGAGCTTGCACCTAATCTGCTTCCTCACATCCTACTTTCCCCATATCACACAATCTCTCCTGAGTTACAAGCTGTGGATGGATCAAGAATGCAGCACTTGCTTTCCCCAAGCTCCCTCCCTGTCTACAACACTACCTTTGTGTTTTAGTCCTTTCATACACCCAAGAACTGCGTTGACAGGCAGTGGTGCAGGAGCCAGAAGTGATAGAAGAAGAAGAGACTGTCACTTGCTCTCACACCATACATAATTAGAGGTAGCTTAGTCACAGGATCAGCACGTGGCAAGGGACTGGGCACAAGTGGCCTGCATCAAGGGCAGGAGGAAAGAATAATGAAGATGCCAGTCCCCAGGAGGACAAAGTCAAGTTCTGCCACAGAGGCCTCAGATGAAGACTTTGACAGGTCAGCATATCGAAAGAAAAGGACAGCTGAATTTTGGACACAGAACTATATGGTGAATTGGCAGGTCCGCCGGAAAACTTGCCGTCACTTTGAAGGACTGCGGAGAAGTCCGGGACCTGCTTTGCACATGGCTTTGTGCAGAGCTTAGACCCATCCTTTCCAGCATGGTGGCCAACTCCCTGAGCACACTTCTGAACCCACCTGTGAACTTGTGTCTGTTGGTCGGTGTCTTAGCTTCCATTGCATCACAAGCAGAAGACACATAACATTTGGGTGCTGTAGTAAAGGCTCAGACTGAAGTCATACAAGCACAGCTTGCTGCCATCGTGGCTGGGGGGTACCAGTGCTCAAAGGGATTTCAGCGTCTCTCAGCAGTCCAACAAGATGTGTTCCCACACATTGTTGGAATCACCGAAGCACCATTCTGTGGAGTGGCAGTGGTTTTGTGGGGCACAAACTTGCTGTCCTCTCTCAGGATAACAGCCTTCATCCTCTCATCAGGCCACTCTGCCAGTGTCCAAGATGTTGCCTCTAAGCCAGCCCAGACTGCTACCACTCATATCAAGGTGAATGGTCCTAGCCCGTGCCTTCTAGGGCCAGAGCCGTGCAAGGTCATATCACAAGGCTATCTGTAGTCTCCTCCCATGAAAGTCAGCAACCTTCCACCAGCCATGTTACAGCCACCGGAGGACCAACCTGAGCTGGCTGGAACTGGTTTGAAGTAACTGAGTTTCTTGGAAAACAAAGGGAATGTGAAAAGACACAAGTCCTTATTTAGAAAAGGAGTAATGAGGTAATGCTACCTAAGTCCTTGGGACAGAGCCAATGAGAAGATGCCACAGACTAGGTAAGCAAGCCTAAACTAACGGGAGAGAGACGGCACAGCAGACTAGGCAAGCAAGCCTATACTAACGGGAGAGAGACAGCACAGCTTGAAGAGATAAGATTCGGAATAAGAATGGAGAATTTCGGGCATGGAGCCAGCGAAAACTCCGGAGAACAACCATTGCAGAACTGAAAGAACCTATGTCAGCAACATAGAGATGCAAGAGAGAAAGAGAACGGAATGCCTGGCCAGCGTCAGCTCTCCTTTTCGGGTATTAGCTTTTATATTCTGTGACCACTCAGGGAGCGTCAGAGAAACCTAGTGGGTGTGCATTTAGGTCCTAGTTTTGGGTATAAAACTGTATAACCTGCTGTAAACTGCATGTCTATATTTAACCAGACATATAAGCTATATGTAGATGATCTAACGACGTGAATAAAGCGAATTGAGAGTTAAGAGAGAATTGACTCTTCTCCTCTTTGTACTAAGCCAACAACCGTTACTGGTAACCTCCGATCAACACCATGTAGGATAAAAGAAAGAGAAATAGAATATACAAATTAGGAGGAGTAGGCCACTCAGCCTCTCGAGCCTGCTCCGCAATTCAATAAGATCATGGCTGATCTGATTGTAACCTCAACCCACAATCCTGCCTACTCCCGAAAACCTTTCACTCCCTTCTTAATCAAGAATCTATCTAGCTCTGCCTTAAAAATATTCCAAGACTCTGCTTCCACCATCTTTTGGGGAAAAGAGTCCTAAAGACTCATGATCCTCAGAGAGAAAAAAAATTCTCCTAATCTCTGTCTTAAATCAGTGACCCCTTATTTTTAAACAGTGATCCCTAGTTCTACATTCTCCCACACAAGGAAACAACCACTCCCCATCCACCTTCTTAAGACCCCTCAGGATCTTAAAGGCTCAAGGAGAATTGAGGTAAAAGGAAAGAGGGAAGGAATAAGAGTAGGTGAGAAAGAGGAATAGGAAGGAAGATGGAATTGGGAGGCAAAAGTAGATATTTCCAACACAGAAGGTTGTAATTGGGCCCATCATATCTATGTGTAAACTAAAATTAATCTCCCTGTCCCACTCAGAACCATAGCTATGTATCTTTCTAAGCTTCAAATATTTATCTAATTATCTCCAAAAAGAAATAATGGGGTCTGCTTCAATCACTCCCCTCCGTAACACATTTCATCTCCAGCTAAAATCCAGGAATATCTTCTTTCAAATTTATCTGAGTGGAAGTAATTAATTATCTTAAGTTTCTCTTCGTAACTATAGTTAAAACATAGGAACATAATTAGATAACGGAATTGGTAAGAAGGAACCCCAAAAAAGTAAGAATCCAAGCCGCAAAATTCTTTTTGTAAAACTGTTAATATGAAGCTAATCTTGTACAAGACCATAAACCAGCATTTAATAAAAATGCAAACAAGCCTCCTCTAATTATGGCATCCAGGTTATCTTTTCCAATCAAAACTGATTTGAATAATTCTGGCATAATTCAATGATATTAAGGTTTAAGTACCGTCTTACCTGTTGTAAATATCATCGTCCTCACCACCCCAGCCCCAGTACTCATTAGGGAAGCCATTGATTCTTAAAAACTGCTCCTTGCTCAGTCCTGACACCCCACCAAAGTAGCCACTGTATGGTAGCCTAACAGGAAAAAGGAGAAGGTTAGTGAGAAATACCAGCACTTGAGTAATCAGCATCTACTTCGCAAAGCAGCTTGATTTTTTTCAAGTGGCAGATTTTTTGTTCAAGCTTTGAAAATGATCTGCCCAAATTTCAGAAGCTTAATGTCTGGCATTTTATGTCTATTTTAGTATTAATTTATTATTTATTCCCTTTGGGACAATATGCAAATTCAGTAAGTTCTTCAAATTAATGGAAAGATTGAGGGCAAGCTACTGTTCGTGTGATGCAAATGGTGAAGTGCTGCAAATGGACTGGTGAATTATAGCTATTCATAACTCATGCCGCATCTCTTCTTCGCCTGAGCTTACTGGTTGACTAGCATCTTAATAATAGCATGTGGTGTGAATCATCATTATTTTTCCAGCAAGATCTGGGCCATTCTATTTTCATTGAGTTGCAGCACATGCCATGCACAGGTACAAAGGGGATCTCAGATTTTTGCAAAATCACTTGCCATACAGATTCCTGGGGTGAAGGAATTGCCTTATGAGGAAAGTTTGAGCAGGTTGGGCCTCTACTCATTGGATTTTAGAATGAGAGGTGATCTTATTGAAGCATATAAGATTCTGAGAGGTTTGACATGTAGATGCTAAGAGGGTGTTTCCCCTCGTGGGGGAAAATAAGACTAGGGGGCAAAGTTTCAAAATAAGGGGTCTCCCATTTAAGATGGAGATAAGGAGAAATTTCTTCTCTCAGAGGGTCATTAGTATTTGGAACTCTCCTTCACAGAGAGCAGTGGAGGCTGGGTCGTTGAGTTTTTCAAGGCTGAGTTAAACAGATTTTTGATAGACAAAGAGGCCAAGGATTATGGGGGACAGGCAAGAAAGTGGAGTTAAGGCAATAATCAAATCAGCCATGATCTTTTTGAATGACAGAGCAGATTCAATGGGCTTAATGGCCTACTCTTGCTCCTATTTCTTATGATCTTAGAGTCATGAGGCATATTTATATCTTGTCAGAATTTATTCTTGGACTAGAAAATGAGGGCAAATGGCACCAAATAGAACACAATTGGAGAAATACAACATATATACAAACAACTGACCATCAGCTTAAAATGAAAATAATGTGATGTTTAGTTACCGGAAATCTTTTTTTGCCTGATCAGTAGAGTTTTCTCCATGTTTGAGGTTTATAACAATTACCATATTGGTAGTCATTGCCTTGTTTTAACAAGCAGAGGTGTAAGGGAGTTCTCAGATCACAATCTGGATGCTTATCAAGAAGTGAACTCCATTACGTCCATCATAAAAAAACTACACAGCTCTAAGAATCTTTTTTTAAAATTCACATCTTCAGGTTTGACTTGTGGGTAGAGAGAATAAGATAAAAACAGTATTCTCCAAACATGCAGTTACAGACGATTAAGCGTAGAAGGCCTGCAGGCATTATTGAGCAACTCACCAATTGTGTCATTTCAAGTAGGTTGATTATGGAAAGGGATTTTTACAGGATTTTTAGCAGTTCTTTTACCATAAGGTCAGTCTTTAAAAATGCTGAAATGTACACACCATTCTCCGTGGTTCATCTGTATTTCGTTCTGCTTTCACTTTGACTCACATTCGCATCTCGTCAAGGCAAAACAACATGTAATCTGTCCATTGTTATTTCTACATAGTAGCCTATGCAGCTCAAGCGTGAGTGCTTTTGCAGTTTGTACCATGCCAACGAGGAACAAACATACATACATGTGTGGGATGTGACAGTCTGCCTGCTATGCATATTTTAATGACTTTGAGGTTATGTTGGGTGCATCGTCATCACTTCTACTATCTCATGACCTTTCATGAACCAACTGAACTGCCTTCAGTACTTCAAACAGCATAAAAGATATGCTCTTGGCCATGTCTCTATAAAATTCTTGTACTTGAGTATTCTTTCAATTTCTGACAACTCCCTGCACATGCAAACCAGCAACTCTGAATCACAATGAATTGATTAGAGATTTTTACCTGCATTTTCTTTTTTCTTCATGCTATTTGTGCTAATAGAGATAATGGATGTTAGAGTTAGGGTGTAAGTACACTTTATAATTGTGCACCAGTATTTTCTACTTCCATGCTCTTGGTGTATGCCAGCAGCTCACAACTAGAATTTGCTCATCCCTGACGTGTGATTTCCCATCCTATAAAATTATAGTTAAGGAAGTGGAAATTGCTGGGCATAGCATCTAGAATCAGCACAAAGCAGTTGCTGACAAGTATAATACAGGCTCTATGTTGAACAGAGCTCCTTGTATTTGGCCCCTAATACATCAGTTTGCCATTTCCATTACTTCGACTTGTTGTCCTATGGCCCCTTTTAGGGGGGCTTTTTTGCTTATTTGTAATGAACTATGGAAGTAGTGTGCTATGAATTTGTGGCTCTAAGGAATGAGTTAAGGCTATTCTAAACTCCAAAGGGCTGAAATTCTAACAGTGGAATTGAGGCAGAGCAGGACTTCCATTCACCTTCAGGTTGCGGCTCTATTCCAGAATCACAGGGTGTTATGGCACAGAAGGAGACCATTCAGCCTCGTGTATGCACCGGCTCTCTGAATGAGCATTATGACTATTATGAGCATTATGAAAAGCAAAAATTCTCCTGCTTTTTCCCCATAACTTACACATTGGGCAGAATTTTCCCGTTGATGTGCGGAGGCGGGCATAAAATGACGCGCGGTGATATTGGGTGGGTGTCCCGATGTCGCTGTGTGCCATCATATTTCGTTGGGCGGGCGCACAATGATGTTCAATGTGTGCCCACCATTAATTAACGGGCCACTTAAGGCCCCTGACTCACCAGCTGATGCCGATTTTTTGGCGCCCGTGCGATCTTCGGGTCGGTGCACAGGCGCAACGGGCAGGTGGGTAGGACACACTTGTATAAACCTCATCCACAGGTGGGATAAGAGGGCTCACTGGGGTCGCGTGTGTGCACTGTCAAGTATTTGTTTTTCAAAGTTATTGAAATTTGCCTATGTGATCCGCAATGCTTCAAAACGCTTTCCAGCTGCTTTGTCTGGACTCTTAACCTTCAGGTCAGTACACTGCAGTGAGGAATCTTTTCTGGGCCTTCAGGTTTCAGGAAGCCTTCCCTTAGCCTGGAAATGGGAGCTGAACTGTCCACTGGAGGCAGCGCCACTGAGGAGGGAGGGCTAGAAGGGAGAGGAGATTCAGCCTCCAGGGGAGCCACCTTTGGGAGGACAGGGGTAGGCACAAGGGGCACAGGACCAAGAGGTGGGGCAAGGTGGAAGGGGCAGCAGATGACCCCACTATCCTGCTGCCAGGGTATACAGGCGGCGAAGCAGCTACCTCAATATGTCTGAGGTTCAGTGCCAAAGGAGGCTCCGTCTCTCAAGGGAGACAGTCAACTATATCAGTCAGATGATAGGGCCTGAGATCTCTGCTAACTCTGTGGGCAGATACCCCATGCCAGCAGCTCTGAAGCTCACAATCAGCTGTACACACTTGTGTCAAGCAGGTTACAGATGCTCTGTTCAGCCGTGCATTGACTTTCATCCACTTCCATTGGGACCAGGCAAGTCAGACACTGCGTCAGAGGCTTCGCAGCCATTGCTGGCTTCCCCCGCATCCAGGGTGCAATAGACTGTACACATGTGGCCATCAAGACTCCAGAAGGTGAGCCCGGTGCCTTTGTCAACAGGAAGGGCTTCCACTCCATGGACGTGCAGATAATGTGTGATCACAGGATGCAGATTCTGCAAGTCTGTGCAAGGTACCCAGGCAGCTCCCATGATGCCTACATCCTCATACACTCCCAGGTGCCGGGGCTTTTCAGTGCCCCAGCCTGGGTGGATGGATGGCTGCTGGGTGACAAGGGCTATCCTCTCAGAAGGTGGCTCATGATACCTCTCCAACATCCAAGAACAAAAGCTGAGCAGCGTCACAATAGGTCCAGACCTCCACGGGGGCTGTGGTGGAGAGAAACATCAGTCTTCTCAAGGTGCGTTTCCAATGTCTGGACCGCTCAGGGTGCGCACTCCAGTACCCCCCAGATCGTGTGTCGGTGATAGTGGTAGCATGCTGCGCTCTCCACAATCTTGCGCTGAGAAGGGGGGAAGCTGTGGATGATGAAGATGTAGACGTAATGGCTGCAGCTGCACACGCTGAGTCCAGCAGTGAGTGGGAGGATGAGCACGCACAGGGAAATGCTGAGGGGGTAGACGCTGACCTGGGCATACAGCAGGGTGGTAGGGACACCCGGGAGGCTTTAACCCAACGATCCTTCAGCTAGCACATGACAGATGGACCTCCAGGACAAGCCTGGGCTGCAGGCTCCATACTCGACACCTAAGTGCAAAATCTGCCTGGATAGGAACATTAATTGAGTGCCTTGTTAATAAAGCTGAATGTCTAACAAAGCACTCATAACATAGTATTTTTGGAAAACATCGACATGCAGAAGAAAAGGGGCACCCTCAGCCATGGTGACATATCTGAATTTACTATGACAAACAAACAAACTTATGCAAAAAAAAGAGAATAGTGTTACAAATCAGAACAAATCATAAGGACCTCATCTCGGGCCAACCCAAAAGCACCAGTGAAAAACCCATGGTGTGCCTAAGGCGCCTTGTGTTTTTGTTTCTGGGTGCTATGTCTTGGTGCTGCCCCATCACTCGGAGTGGCATCTGAGACAGCCTGCTGACTCTGCTGCCCTGTTGGCCTCGATGACCTTGACCGGTGGAGCCAGTGCTGGTCCCGCCTGGGAGGGAGCTGCCAGTTCCACAGCTGCCATCTCCCCAGTATTCACAGCCTCACCGGATGCTATGGTCACTGGGAGAAGGGTGGAGGAGCTGCCGCCCTCATCCGGAGTGCCCTGAGAGGTGCCCACAGAGACGACAGGCAGCTGCTGTCACTTCGGACCTCCCTGCTCACCGTGGATGGATGGGCACTGAGCTGGGAGACTTGATGCCCAGACCATCTCCTGCATTGGCAATGATCAGCTGAGGTCAGTTCCGATGTGAGGGCTTGCTGGTCACAGCACGTACCTAGGAAGCCCTGACAGGTCTCCTGGAGGAGCCTCTCCACGAGAGTCGCCATTCTCTCCATGGAGGATGCACGGCGCTTGGACAATGTGGCTCACTGCTTCGATATTGTCCGCGTAGACTCCTCCACCATGGACACCAAGCCAAGCACAGCCTCATGTATCTCCCCCAGATGCTCCCGCACACCTGGCTGCATTTCCTGCCCCTGCTGTGTCGCGGACAACTCCAGAGGCACATCATCAGCCACCGACTGAACATGTGCCTGGTCTCCCTGAAGTCCTCAAACTGCTGGAACCATCGGCACTCTGTCTCTGCCAGCTCCTCCAGTGAGTGTGAAGTGCCCTTACCGCTGTGTCCCGGGACACTAGCGATGCTCTAATTCCCAGCGAGGTGCTAGTATCTGCGCTGGTGCCTGCCTGGCAGAGATGGTGTGACGCTGGTAAGACTTCAGGCCCCTCAGGTGTGAGAGAAGGCCTCTGCTGCTCCTCCTCCCGGCTCTGCTCCAAATGATGCTGAAAGGAAGAGCAAGGACAGTGGATAAGTTAACGTGGAGACAATGACAAAGTCCATCCCTGTCCCCTGGGTCATTATGCGCTCATCCTTCCATAACCAATGGTCAAGCCATGTTGCAAAATTAAATCAATTAACATTCAGCAGTGCTATGGCTGTTGGGAGAACAATGCTGACATCACTGTTGAGCATAAATACCTGGCCGTGGCACCTCAGCCTCACCGACACCAGTGGACCTGGGCGCAAGGCGCCTCTCCAAATCCAGGGCCTCCTGCTCGAACCAGCTAAGAATGGTGATCTGCGCCTAGCCGCTACCAGTCCTCACACACTCTGCCGCATTATGAGCATTCTTCGCCTGAAAATGAGAGGCGAGCATTGATTAGTGCAAATTGCACATGGACTCTCTCCGCACACAGCCCACCCAACCAGAGTGAGACATATCAGGGCTCCAGTGTCTCCTCACCCCGCTGCTGCCAAACACTAACACAAAGATGCTAGGCCTGTCCCCACCCTCCAATCCCCTTGTACATATGCTGCATACATCACATTTGACACCACACGGTATATCCTTCCATAGCAAGGAGGCGCAAGCATGTGGAGTGCAGAGCACAGCAGATGGTTTGTTGCCACGCCACCTTGAAGCTCCCCTCCCAGCATATCATCACCCTGACTTGGTCATGTCCTGCGCCATGTGCAGCTCCTCCAAGTTGCCCCCAAACCAGTCATGTGGGACTCAGTGTAACACATGCTGCGGGGGCAAAACACATCACTTCATCACCCTCCCAAACTGACCTCAGCATGGGCGATATCTGCTGGCCCACCCAGCAAAGGACACATGCCAACAATGATTCAATCAGTCACTACACTCAGACTTTGGGATGGGGGTGGGGCGGGGAGCAGGGTGGGGTAAGCTGACCTGCTGGGTTAAATGACCAATGCCAACATGGTATTCACCCTGCCAGAGCGCAACAAGTCATTGAAGCGCTTGTGACACTTGATTCAGGTGCACCGCACCACATCGCGGGAGCTCACCACCTCCACCACTTCCTCCCAGGCACGTTTCGTCGTGTGGGGGGCCTCCTTCTCCCATCCTGGGGAACCAGCACCTCCCACTGTGCTGCCACCTCCTCGAGGTCATCTGAAAAACAAGGGGCACACTGGCCCCCAACTCTACCCTCCGGCCTGGCCTGCCCTGATGACCTACCCTCCGGACTTGCATGGACTTCGTTGCCCCCCTGCACAGCCCTTCTCCCAGCCATTGAGAACAGCCTTTCCGAGGCTGCCAGGGCCTTCCTTTATGCAGGCTGCTGGGTCACCATTGGACCTGGTGGCCTCAGCGTGCCCACCGCCACCCGCCCGCCCACTCTCGCTGTGCACGGGAGCCATGAAGTACGTTGGGCGGGCCCATGTAAAATGGCGGCACGGACCTGATCGCGAGCGGGTCTGTGCCCGCTCTGCCCCTGCCAACCAGAAAATTCAGCCCATCGTTTCTATTCAAATAATCATCTAATGCCCACTTCAGTGCCTTGATTGAACCTACCTCCATCACATTTCCAGGCAGTGCATTTCAGACTCAAACCACTCGCTAAGTGAAAACGTTTTTTCTTACATCACATTTGCTTCTTTTGCAAATCACATTAAATCTGTGCCCTCCCATTCTTGATCCTTTTATGAGTGGGAACAGCCTCTCCCCATCTACTCTATCCATCCTCCTCATGATTTTGAACATCTCTATCAAATCTCCTCTTAGCCTTTTTCTCTCCAAGCAGAACAGTCCCAACCTCTCCAATCTATCCTCATAGCTGAAATTTCTCATCCCTGGAGCCATTCTTGTAAACCTCTTCTGTACTCTCTCCAATGTGTTCACATCCTTCCTATAATGTTGTGCCCAGTACTGTACACAATACTCCAGCTGAGGTCCAACTAGTGTCTTATATAAGCTCAGCATAATCTCCCTGCTCTTGTACTCTATGTCCCTATTAATAAAGACCAGGGGCTGCATCTTCTAGTTGGCGAGTGGGGAGCAGGGCCCGCTCGCTGACACGTAAAGTGATGCAGGGTGACGTTGGGTGGGCGTCCTGACATCACCCCGCTTCATTTGCATTTTCAGGTTGGCAGGTGCACAGCCAAGTTGGCTGTGCGCCCGCCGACCTGTCAACAGCCTATAAGGCCATTAAAAAAGTAATTGAAATCATTAATGGGCCTACCCATCCAACCTTAAGATTGGTGGGCAGGCCGGGAGCCCTGGCGGGCTTCTGAAAAAACGTGAAACCTCATCCACAGGCGGGATGAGGTTTCATGAGGGACTTAAAAATTTCAGAATATTTTAAAATAAAAGTTATGGACATGTCCTAACTCATGTGACAATGTCACATGAGGGGACATGGCAGTGAAATTTCTTCTATTGTTTAAACTGCTTTTCACATTTAAGCCAATCTCCCTGAGGCAGCACTTTACTTTAGGGAGATCTGTGCACTCTTTCGTGCACATGTGTGAAAGAGCGCACTCCCGGCTCAGGGAATCACCCCCACCCACACAGGGAAGCCCTAATTGGCCCACCCATGTAAAATGGCGGCGCGCCCCCAACTGGGGACGTCGATCGTGAACCTGACCGCCCACGCCCACTTCCGCACATTCCCCCGACAGGGGGAAAATGTTGCCCCAGGAAACTATATGCTTTATTAACTGCTCTCTCCACCTGTCCTGCCACCTTCAATGATCTATGCACAGATACACCCAGGTCCCTCTGCTCCTGCACACCCTTAAGAATTGTATCCCTTATTTTATATTGTCTGACCATGTTCTTCCTACCAAAATCATTCGCATTGAACTTCGTCTGCCACCTATCTGCCCACTCCACCAACTTGTCTATATCCTTTTGAAGTTCTATACTGTTATTCTAACAGTTTACAAAGCTTCCAAGTTTTGTTTTGTCCGCAAACTTTGAAATTGGCCCTGCACACCAAGATCTAGATCATTAGTATCAGGAAAAGCAAGGGTCCCAATACTGACCCCTGGGGAACTCCTCCACTTTCCTCCAGCCTGAAAAATATCCATTGACTATTACCCTCTGTTTCCTATTACTCAGCAAATTTTGTATCCACGTTGTTACTGTCCATTTTATTCCATGAGCTATAGCTTTTCTCACAAGTCTGTTCTGTGGCACTGTATTGAAAGCCTTTTGAAAGTCTGTGTGTGCCACATCAACAGCATACCCTCAGCAACTCTTTCTGTTACCGCTTCAAATAACCCCAGCCAGTTAGTTAAACATGATTTCCCCTTTAGAAATCCATGCTGGCTCTTCCTAATCAACCCACATTTTTCCATGTGACTATTAATTCTATCTTGAATAACTGTTTTGAGAAGCTTCTCCACCACTGAAGTCAAACTGACTGGTCTGTAATTATTGGGCTTATCCTTACAACCTTTTTTGAACAAGGGTGTAATGTCTGCAATTCTCCAGTCCTCTGGCACAACCTCTGAGCCTAGGGAAGACTGAAAGGTTATGGCCAGTGCCCCTGCAATTACCTCTCTTACTTCTTTCTTTATCCTTGGATGCATCTCATCTGGTCCTGATACCCTGTTAACAAGGTGGGTTCGAATCCCACCTTGGCAGATAATGACATTTGAATTCACTATATAAGTCTGGAATTAAAAGTTTGATATTGATTGTTGTAAAAACCCATTTGGTTCACTCATGTCCTTTAAGGATGGAAATCTGCTGTCCTTACCTGGTCTGGCCTCCATGTGACTCCAGAGCCACAGCAATGTTGTTGACTCTTAAGTGCCCTCTGAACAAAGGCAATTAGGGATGGGCAATAAATGCTGCCCACATCCCATGAACGAATAAAACAAAAACTTCCTCGTTATCAGTTTTGAATCCTTCTAGTGACAGAATTTTCTCCTCTGTCACCATGGCCTCAGTAGCATCTGCTTCCTGGGTAAAGACAGGTGCAAAGTATTCATTTAACATTTCAACCATGCCTCTAATCAGCCCTACTCCTCCTTTTACCACCCTCATACTATTTGTGGACCGATAGAAGACTTTGGGATTATTATGGCTGCCAGTTTCTTCTCATAACCCCTCTTTGCATCTCTTATTTGCTTTTTCACCTCCCCTCTGAACCTTCTGTATTCCGTTTGGTTCTCACTTGTTATTGTATAATTGTTATGACAGTTGTCATAAGCACACTTTTTCTTCTTTATCCTAATTTCTATCCCAGGGAGCTCTGGATTTGTTTCACTGCCTTTCCCTTTGGAGGGAATATATCTTGACTGTGACCGAACCATTTCTTCTTTGAAGGTAGCCCGTTGTTGAGCTACAGTTTTCCCTGCCAACCTTCGGTTCCAGTCTATCTGGCCCAGCTTTATTCTTGCCCCCATTGAAATCGGCTCTCCCTCAGTTAATTATTCTTATCATGGATTGCATATTGTCCTTCTCTACTGTCATCCTAAACCTTATGATACAACGATCACTGTCTCCTAAATGTTCCCCCACTGACACTTGATCGACTTGGCCCACCTCATTTCCAAGAACCAGGTCCACAAATGCATCCTTTCTTGTTAGACTGGACACATACTGCTGTAGAAAATTCTCCTGAACACAATCTAGGAACTCTTGCCCCTCTCTGCCCTTTACACTACCATTGTCCCAGCCTACATAAGGGTAATTAAAGTCACCAATTATAACTACGCTATAATGCCTGCATCTCTCTGTAATTTCCCTGCAGATTTGTTCCTTTACATCCTTTCCACAAGTTGGCAGTCTAAAACTACACTGAGCAATGTTATTGTACCCTTTTTGTTCCTTAACTCTAGCCAAATTGATTATGTCCTTGAATGCCTCTAAGGCCTCCTCTTTCTCCAGCACTGTAACGCTCCCCTTAAATAATACTGCCATACCGCCTCATTTTTTTCCTTTCCTGTCTTTTCTGCACACCTTGTGCCCAGGAATATTTAACACCCAGCTCTGCCCTTCCTTAAGTCAGCTCTCTGTTATCGCCACATCATGCTTCCACATGGTAGTCTCTGCCTGTAACTCCCCATACTTATGTATTACACTATGCACGCACAATAACCCTGATTTAGACTTCATGACTTTCTCCTTTACTGTGATTCCACATTTAACTTACTATTCTCTATACTAGTGCTATTTGTCTCTCCCAGTATTTTGTACATCCTAGTATTCCTCTCTGATATTCTCTCTTGGTTCCCACACCCCTGAAAAGATAGTTCAAAGCCCTCCCAACAGCACTAGCAAAATGCCCCACAAGGAACTCAGTCCCAGCTCTGTTCAGGTGCAACCCATCCGGCTTGTACAGGTGCCATCTTCCCCACAGCCTGTCCCAGTGTCCCAGGAATATAATCCCTTCTCTCCTGGACCATCCTTCCAGCCACATGTTCATCTCCCTCAGCCTCCTATTTCAGTACTCACTTGAACCTGGCACTGGGAGTAATTTGGGGATTACTACATTTAAGGTCCTGCTTGCTAATTTTCATCCTAGCTCCCTAAATTCTGATCGCAGTATCACATCCCCTTTCCTACCTAAGTCATTGGTACTAATGTGGACCAAGACCTCTGGTTGATCAGCTTCCTACAGCTGCTCAGTGACACTCTTCACCCTGGCACCCGGGAGGCAACATACCATCATGGAGTCACGTAAATGGTTACATAGACGCCTGCCTGTTCCCCTAACTAATGAATCCCCTATCACTATTGCTCTTCCTTTCTTCTTTCTCCCCTCCTGTACAGCCGAGCCGTTCGTGGTGCCACAAACTTGGCTCTGACTGCACTCATCTGAGGAACCAACATCCTCATCAGCTTCCAAAATGGAAAACCAATTTGTGAGCGGGACCGCAGGGGACTCCTGCACGACCTGCCTAGTTCTCTTGGACTGCCTGGCGCTCACCCATTCCCTTTCTGTGTCCAGGTTCCTAAGATGCGTTGTGACCATTCCTCTGAACGTGCTATCCACGTAGCTTTCAGCCTCGCCGATGTGCTCCAGTCCTGAAACCCGGAGCTCAAGGTTCTGCAGCTGGTGACACTTCCTGCACGTGACTGTCTAGAACACCAGTAGCACCCATGACTCCCCACATATTACATGATATTCATTTGATAAATTGCGAGGCTAGCCAATTTAAATAGCAAGAAGGGTGCAATCTGTGGACATGATGCACTGAAAACATCAGAGCAGGAAGAAGAGATACCAGGAAAAGAGCTTAAAAAGGGCAGGCTTTTAGGAAATACCTGAAGGAGGGCAGGGCAGAGATTGTGCAGCGGTGGGGCTGGATTAGATGTCGTAGGTGTAGACCATTAAATTCCTGGAATAAAGGCAGTGACTCGGAGCTCCTTTTGTTTAAATAGGAAATGATGGCAGTGGAGGAAGTGGACAGCGTGGGCAAAAAGGGTAGCAGTCAGATCAAAAAACCAAGCAACAAACTTCACAGAGCCAGAGCTGCACGCCTCCTTATAGGAGATCCGGAGCAAGAGGAATGACCGTTTGGAGCTAGAGGCCAGAGATCTGCCACCAGTATGGTGTGACTTTGAGAAGGGATGTGGCTGTTACTGTGAATGCCACTTTCTTGAATCCAGGACTCTTTTGTAGTGCAGGAAGATGTTTCATAGCCTCAGACGACAGCTACCAAGGTAAGCTACCTGCTCTCTCTGATCCATCTTTGTAGTCTTGTTTGTGTGTAGCACTTGGTTCATTATCCTCAGAATGCTACAAGAGACAGAGGTGAAAATGGGATTCGGCAGAAGGAAGCAGTGATCTGCAGAAGTTAGCCCCAGCACTTAATTATATGGACTCTGCTGTGGGAAGAAAGATGCTGATGAGCATTACATTCATATGGAGGCAAAGGTAAGGACTCCATTGTAGAAGAGAGGGAAGCAAATGATGCCGTGTATGCAACTGCAGAAGTCAGCTTGCAGAATGCTTCCCTACATTTCCATAGTAAAAGTATCAACGATCTGTAAACACTTTGGGGCATCCCGAGGTTATAAAAAGTGGCGGCCGGTGACTAGTGGAGTTCCGCAGGGGTCAGTGTTGGGACAATTTTTCACTTTATACATTAATGATCTAGATGAAGGAACTGAGGGCATCCTGGCTAAGTTTGCAGATGATACAAAGATAGATGGAGGGACTGGTAGTATTGAGGAGGTGGGGAGGCTGCAGAAGGATTTGGACAGTTTAGGAGAATGGGCAAAGAAGTGGCAGATGGAATACAACATGGGGAAGTGTGAGGCCATGCGCTTTGGTAGGAAGAATAGAGGCATAGACTATTTTCTAAACAGAGAGAGATTTCAGAAATCTGGAGTGCAAAGGGACTTGGGAGTCCTAGTCCAGGATTCTCTTAAGGTTAACTTGCAGGTTGAATCGGTAGTTAGAAAGGCAAATACAATGTTGGCATTTATTTCGAGAGGACTAGAATATAAAAGCAGGGATGTGCTGCTGAGGCTTTATAAGGCTCTGGTCAGACCACATTTAGAATATTGTGAGCAATTTTGGGCCCTGTATCTCAGGAAGAATGTTCTGGGCCCTGGAGAGGGTCCAGAGGAGGTTCACAAGAACAATCCCAGGCTTAACATATGAGGAACATTTGAGGACTCTGGGTCTATATTCAATGGAGTTTAGAAGGATGAGGGGGGATCTGATTGAAACTTACAGAATACTGAAAGGCCTGGATAGAGTGGATGTGGGGAAGATACTTCCATTAGTAGGAGAGACTAGGACCCGAGGGCACAGCCTCAGAGTAAAGGGAAGACCTTTTAGAACAGAGATGAGGAGAAACTTCTTTAGCCAGAGAGTGTGAATCTATGGAACTCATTGCCACAGAAGGCTGTAGAGGCCAGATGATTGAGTGTATTTAAGACCAAGATAGATAGGTTCTTGATTGGTAAGGGGATCAAAGGTTACGGGGAGAAGGCAGGAGAATGGGGTTGAGAAACTTATCAGCCTTGATTGAATGGCGGAGCAGACTCAATGGGCCAAATGGCCTAATTTCTGCTCCTATGTCTTATGGTCTTATGCTATACAAACGTATGTTCGTTCTTTCTTCCTTAGTTGCACAGCTGAGAACAGGTTTTCTAATTCTTCAGTCAAAGATGATGTTTGTGGACATTCAAAGCTGTGTAAGTTTATAATCAAATATAAAAATAAGTACAAAATATATGGCATTTAAATGGAGATTGCATTGTGTCTGTGCATTTTGGTCTAATTATCCCTCTGGCCTTTAACCTAGCTCCACATGGGGCAGGATTTTTACCTTGTAGGGCGGGCGGGCCCGGGAGCTGTTGCGAAACTGACCACTACCCGCGATCGGACCCCGATTGAGATTTCACACAGGCTGGCCAATCAATGGCCAGCCAGCGTGAATCGTGCGCTGCAACTCTGAGCACTGCTGGGGTGGGGGGGCGAGCATGGAAGTTTGCACATGCGCCTGGGTGCCACGCACTGAAAGCTCCCTAAAGGCACAGAGCTGCCTCAGGGAGCTGGAGATTCTTAAAAATAAAAATAAAAATGTTAAAAACATGTCCCCTGCTGTGATTCTGTCACATGAGCAGGGACATGTTATAAATGAGACTTCAAGCTTTTTATTTTATTTTTAATTCCTATTGGAAAACTCATTCTGCCCATGGATGAGGTTTCATAAAAAATCCAAAGGCCGCTTGGCCTTTTCCCCGCCTGCCAACCAAATGGTAGGATTGGCAGCGAAAAATCCAACCTAATTAACTGATTAAGGGCCTTACTAGGCCTCTCAATTGTTGGCAGGCGCACTCCACCTCTCATGTGCGCCTGCCGAGTGAAATAGTGGGAGAGCACGCGGTGACACGGGGACACTCGCCCGATGTCATCGTGCATTATTTTATTCTTATTCGGGTCGGGCGCACATCCGCCTGATGAGAGAAAAATTCTGCCCATGAAGCCTAAACTTGATCTTTATGGGAGATTTAGTAATAAATGAGTAACTTGAGATAAAACATTTTTATTAATTTAGCAATTTTATTTTGTCTTTAAAAAACTGCAAAAATAAATCCAGAAAGTTGACACACTGTTGAAAATAGTAAAGCTGAGGAAGCCTGAAACAAAATAGGGTTCTAATCTTGAATGGGCAAAGTTTGGCATGGTCAGAGGTTCTGCATGCATAATTGGAGGTAAAAAATAGGCAGATGGGAAAAACCTAGACAAAAGATTGCTGAAGCTCACATGCAGAATGCATGGCTAACATCCTCAACAGGGAAGAGAGCAAAGGGGAAAACAGGGGGAAAAAATAGCTATAGGGAACAACTAACTAACACCCCAGAAAATTCCAAAAGCACGTGTATGAACCATATGTTATGTGCAACTGGTCAAAGTGCAAAAGGCTAGAAAATACAACAGCTGCAACATGAAGATTGGGCTCTAAATTATAGCCTGTGCTTTTCTGAGATGAGTAGGGCTTGGAGCAGACATGTTCAGAAACAGATTCAATGACAGAAAATAGAACTAAACAAGTAAATTTAATTATGTTGTTGTGCAAGATATAATTCTTTATACATTCAATTATGTTCCACAACTGTTCTCAGGACTATGTCGTTTGGTTAAGAGGGAAATAACTGTGTTTTCAAATCTAATTGACAAATTTTAGTGGCAGAATTCAGAGACTGGACAGTTGTTGATGCACCCTTCTAAATAATATATAGCATTCCTAATTGACTGCTATTGCTGCTGTCAGTCGCTCATCTCTTCACTTGTGATTTTCTACAGCTTTAAGGAAAAGATTTTGAGGCAATCAAGTGTAGGTACGACAACCGATGTGCATATTGACAGTAGCAACAGATAGTGTGTACTAGATGCACAATTTTATAATATGAATAATTATATATTTAAAATTAACATTTTAATGATACTTAGAAGACTTACAGAAATTACTGTTTGAGGCTCTTGTGAACTCATGTCTATAAGATAATTTGACCATAGGGTTTCTAATTAGGAAGGATATTAAGAAAAGAGTCAGGCAGTTTTATAGGGCTTAATCATAGAAACTTACAGCACAGCAGGTGCCTATTTTGTCTGCTGCCTCTGTGATGGCTCTTTGAAGGTACAGTCATGCTTAGTCCCACAACCCCATTTTTCATCTGTTTATCATTAAATACCTGTTCAACTCCCTTTTAAAATTATCTATGGAACCCGTCTTCAGGTAGAGAGTTCCAGATCCCGACAACTCCACGAAAAAATTTTCCTTTTGCCAATGACATTAAAACTGAAAAGAGTCATACGGACTCGAAACATTAACTCTGCTTCTCTCTCCACAGATACTACCAGACCTGCTGAGTTTTTCCAGCATTTTCTGTTTTTATTACATTTAAAATATGAGCTCTAATGCTGGGAATTTCCTTGGGCTTCTCCCACTCTGTAATCATAAGTGCAGCAGATATCTTCTTCATAAATAAGGTTTCTGCCAAAGTTAAGGGGTGGAGAGGAAGGTGGGCCAAAGAAACTCCCAGCCTAAGTGACTTACAAGTGGCAAATCTGGTTAGCAGTAATTACCCTCCTTCCCAGCACCATGACAGAACCATGAACCCTTGTCCTCACCTTCCACCCCACTAGCCTCTATATTCAATGGATCATCCTCTGCCATGATGCCACCAACAAATGCATCTTCCTCTCCTCTTTCAGCATTCTGAAGGGACCATTCCCTCTGTGATATCCTGGCCCACTCCTCAATCACCTCCAACACTGCCTCCTTTTCGTATGGCGCCTTTCTGTGCAAATGTGGAAAATGCTACACCTTCCCTTTTACCTCCTCCCTTTTCATTGTCCAAGGCCCCACATACTTCTCCCAGGTGAAACAATGATTTATTCGTACTTCTTTCAATTTAGTATGCTGGATTCACTGCTCATGGCATGGTCCCCTCTACAATGAGACCACCAAATGATGTCTTGGTGAGATTTTGCAGAACACCTCCATTCGATATTAAAGTTTGGCCATGAGCCTACAGTCATCTCTCATTTTAATTCTCCACTTTGTTCCCCCCTCTGGCCCTTTCTACAGTGTTCCAATGAAGGTAAGCTTGAAGAACAGCACGTCATCTTTTGACAGGGCACTTTACGGCCTTCTGAATGCAACACTGAGTTTAACAATTTTAGATCACAACCTCTTCCCCCATTTTGTTTCTTTCTTTTGTTGGATTGGTTTTCTCTTTTGTTTCTTTCTGAATAATGTTGTGTTTGGACAGCAGCTATCTTGCCATTCATGCCTCCTCTAGACATGTATTTTGTTTGATTACCACTCCCCACTACCATTACCATTTTGGACTTGTTACTTAATTGCTCCTGCCCCCTACCTTTTCACAGACTTCCCCTTTTGTTCTTCTCACCCGCCAGTCTCTGTTGTGCAAAACTTAAGACATTTCTAAATTTTCTCAGCTCTGATAAAAGGTAACAGACCTGAAACATTGGCCTGGATTTTACATGCCCCCACCGGGCATGTTTTTGGCTGACGGCACATAAAATAGGGCAGGTATCAACCCCACCACCCTCCTGCCCACTCTTGTTAATAAGCCAATTGACCCTAATAATATGCAGCCCATGCCATAACATGGTTGGTATAGGCAAGCGGGGCGGGAGTGGGCAGTCACTTTTTGAAAAAACTTTTTAAAAGGGTGGAAAGAAGGGTGAACTGTGCCCTTTGTGCATCAGGGGAAAGCCCCCTAAGATAGTGCCCCCACTTTCTTCAGCAAATCCCATCACTTCCCGCAGTTGTCCAATACCCCAGACTTCCCTTGCCCCGGGATCCATTTGTGCTTTCTTCTTGGGACTGGTTGCAGTCCTGGCAGCGCCCACTGATGCACCCTTGGCATTGCCAGGACTGCTGGAGCTGCCACCCAATCCGGTTGGCCAGCAGATCCCGAGGGCAGCACTTCCTCCACAATGGGGGCCGGGTGATTTAGCCTGTCCACAACTGGTTATGGCTAGGGGGTGGGCTGGCATGGAGTGAGTCGGTTCCATGCCAACTTCGCTTCCACTGCAGTCGGGGTGGGGGGAGCAAGCCATCCGCCCACCCATAATATGCAGCCCAATAAGTCTGTTTTTCTCACTCTCCAGATGCTGCCTGACCTGAAAAGTGCTTCCAGTAATTTTTGTTTTTATTATAGCAGTAATCATGGCCTCACAACTCCCAACAAGCCTCCCCGTTAGCATGTACAGCCACAAGAATAACTAAACTAGGGCTTTATACAGCTCAGAATAGATACTTCAGTCAGATATATAAAGCAATCTCCTTGTCTGTTGTTCCTTTGTCACAAATAGTTGCACTCAGTAAGTTCTTAATTATTCACCTTGCCAGTCAAACTCAAGACATAAATAATTACTGATACTCTTGTACCAGAACAGCTAACTCAACTGCCCTAAAAACAGTAATTTAATATACAGCCTGTTTGAATTGAAATGTGATTTGCAGTAGGGTATAATAGGGGAATTGTTTGGCAGCTAGGAAGCAACACTGCAGAATTACTGAATGACTGAAGCATATGCCCATTCCTTTCCCCGTGATCAGCATACTTTCAGACATCTTTTCTCTCTCTGCCAACTGTTTGCTCCAACATAGTTAAACACTTGGCAGTGATAAGGGGGAAAAAAGACTTGTTGGATCGAATCAAACTGTTAACAATGATATCAACAGTCAGTGTTTGAGAGAATCCCTTGGTTTACACTACTGGAAAAATATAGGACTCCTGAGAGAAAACTTGCAAGTGGAATTATTGAGTAAACGAGTCAATCTTAACTGGGGCACATCAAGGTGCAGTCATTTACTATTCACAACACCCGCTCTTTGAATTACCTTCTTTACTGAAGGAACTGTATGGTTGCAATACGTTAGTTAAGGTAAGGACCCAATAGGAGTTTGAGTTGAACACCATGAGGTCAGTCCACAGCACCATCCACAATTTAAAAGCCACTTTTTCAATTATCAATCACCAAATGTAAGGGGATCACAATCTACCAACAGAGTTGAAAGTTCAAAGGGGCCACTTTTAGTGTTACTCACTGGCTGTCCTGAGAAGTCTAAGATCACTTTTATTTATATAGGTACAACGTTCTTCAAATAACATTAATGTTCTTTATATCCGCTAAATGTGAGAGCACAGTTTATTGGCCAATTTGACAAACATATATTTTACCCTTACAACCACCTTAAAACAGGGCTGACAACACAATTTTGCAGTAAATAAGTTTTCTCATAAGCCTAATTATTCAAGGCTGGCACAGCCCTAGCTTTTGCAATGGTATAATTTTAAAATTTCTTTTTACTTCTTTCTACTAATAACATACATATTCTCGAGTCCCAGGGCAAATTTGATTGATCAAGCTGTTTGTTATAAATTTCCCGGAATCAGAAATTGTGTTATGCAGCTCTCCTTATGACAGGACCATCTGCAAGGCTTATATTCAAATTCTTTATCAGGAAGGGAACCTACTGCCAGGAATACTAATTATTTCAACGGGCAGGTTATGGCCAGAGCTTAATTTGAATAATAATCCCCAATGAACAAGGGATTCTATTATAACACAACCCCAGTGAAGCTCACATCATGTCTACATGCAATATTCTTGTGAGAGCTGCCATAGGAGTGCTACTTCATTACTTGATTACTTCATTATGTTTATTTTCAAAAAATATTTTAAATCAAGAAATTGGTTTCCCATACATGTATGGCCCTCCTTTAAAAATTCTGTCCAAGTAATGGAAGGTTACTGGTCACTCTGTGTTTGCAACCTCAGGACACAATCGGCAAAACTCTATCCTCAGAAGCTGTTTTTGCATTTTTTTTTGCTTCAGTCTGCAATGAACAACCTTTGTATCCCACTCTCCTCCCATTTAGTTTTGTTGCTACCAGCTAGTTACTGAATGCCAACGTGTGATATAGGAGACTCAAATGTTGAGAAGTTCAGACATACCAGCTGCAGTTTATAGTAAGAGAGATCGATGCACCTGTCACTGACTGCAATTCCCAAATATTGAATGCTTCTGGCTTGCTGCATCATCTGAACTACGTGATATCATTTTTGCTGGAACCTGTTTGCTATGTTTAAAACACACCTTGGAGAGAGGGAAGGGGGCATTTCATGGGGCAAGAGCAGGAAATGTGATGGGCTTAATTAGGCAGGAGCTGAAAGTTAGCTTTAATGAGGCAGGTTCAAATTTAGAGATTAACTCAGTGGTGTGTTTGTGGCAGGTCAGGCCTCATAACGTCCTGTGGTGGATTCCTATTTGTAATACATTTGCATACCATAAATACTCATTATATTAATAATCACATTCCACCTTCATGATAAAGTCAGTGGCGGACAAGAAACTCATGGCACTTGGTTTCATGCTCATTTAAAGGTGGTGGTGCGCAACAGTCAGCTTTGTGCAGCTGTGTCTGAGGTCAGTGATTTACTTTGCTGAGCTCTGTGGCACATGGGAGGGGAGCAGGAGAATGGCGGATTGCATGGAAGCTCGGGACTGGCAAGGGCGAGTCAGTGGTGAGGGGAGGTGTGGAGTGGGGTCGGGAGAATGGAGGAGTGGGGTCGGAGGAATGGAGGAATGGGGTTGGGGGGATGGAGGAGTGGGGTTGGCGTTGGAGGAGGAGTAGAAGAGGGATCCAATGGAGGACAGAGGGTGGGGTGTAGGGAAATGGAGGAATGAGGTGGAAAGAGTCTGACCTCATGGGTGTGGTGCGAACAGTCAGTCAAAGTAAGAAAATTATGGTCCCAAAGAGTGGTGTCAGTTCTGTTTACATGTTGGTTCATCTCAGGGTGTTGGCTGGGAGGATCCTTCCAGGGCTTTGCTTTCACCTACAACATTTCAACTATGCCCACAATATTCTTTACAATGCATAGAGCGGAGGGTCAGCTGAGCCTGCAAGTTCAGTTGTCCCTCAGAGGGGCCAGTACAACACTGGACACAAACATGAGCATTTAATAAAGAGTGAATGCAAAAACAGATCATCATTTCTTTCACAACAAGGAAATGCTTCTAATTCCCGTAACCATCAACGCATCACAATCATGAGGCATGCCAGTACATTTGTCTCTCTGACTAAGCTACTCTCAACAAATAACAATCATACACACATGAAGTATAATGTAATGTGAATTATTTACAAGTGAAATTTAAACTTGAAAAACAAGCATGCCACCTTTGTGGTCTCAATAAGTCTTATGTTAATGGTAGTGGAGTTGTGGCTCTAATGCAGCACCCTGCTGTTTGTCCAGGAGGCTCTGTTATAGACCACCTGCTGCACTGTAAAGCTTCCCCCACCATGTGATCACACATGACCCCTGTACACGCCACCAGCAGTTGAAATTTTAATTGGAATTATGTGGGAACCAGCAAATAGCAAGAGAGAGGAAGTGGCACCCACTTCCTGTGGCGCCCACTTCCTGTTCCGCCATCAGCAACAGCGCAGCACAGTTAAAATTCCACCCTTTGTATCCACTATTTACTCAACAGCAATTCCACTATTTGTTCTGTAGTCATGCCTAAGTGTCAATTATTTTCCATGCTCCCTTGTATCCTTTCTTCTTTAATTGAAACGTTTTGAATTTACATGTTTCAGAGCATTTTTGGTGGCCCAGAACTTCGAACCTCTAGGGGGGCATACCACAAAAGATACAGTGGGGAATACCCCCAACTCAGAAGATGCAGTAGGGAATACCCCACCACCCCCCACCATGAAGTTTCTATGCCAGGACTACATGGCAATTGCCCGGGATGGGCAACTTCCTATTGGCAATTACCTTGCACTGGGAACTATCCCAAAACTCCAATTTAAATCTCTTAGCAGAATAATTACCCAGGAAAAGTTAGGAGGATTAAAGCCACTTCTAACTCCTGGCTAACTATTCTACTGACCCCATGAACCCTCACTGGAACCCCGCACACTTCCCCCAACCACCCGTCCGACATCCCAACTACCCTCCCGATCCATTGATTACCACTCCAACACCCCCAATAACCCACATCCCTACTAACCCCACCCCCGACTAGCCACACATTCCCTAACTTCCCCCTCTACACGCCCACAACCCTCTAAACCCCTCAACATCCACCCCATCCCCCAAGACTACCCTACACAGTCCAACTATCCACCTCCCAGCAAATCCCCGCCCCTGACCAACATAACCCCTCACCCACCTACCTTACACACTTACTTTCTCCCTAGCTTCTCAAAGTGGCTAGGACCTATAAATGCACCTGATTTATGGCAGCTAGTGCTATAAAAAGGGGGCGTGGCTTCTCTAGCCCCTGAATGGTAAGGACTCCGGAGCTGCTGCGCTGCACATTTCCCATCAGGCCTGGAATGGTAGACTGGGGAAGAAATGTGTAGCTCCCAACTAAGGCAAATAAAAAGGAGCAGAGTGATTGCCGCTCCATGGGAGTTCTGGCCCAAATTGTTTTGCAAAGCAGCACTATTTAACAGGTAGGCAGACTATTTGAATTGTTAAAAAATGAAAGGCTTCTACACTTACTTCGTATTTTGAACTTAATTCTTTAGAACCAGATAATAATTCAAACTACATCGTCCGTCTCCTGGATAGTGCTTCAAGAGTAGCACTAGAGCAAGCCAAAGATCAAGACACCTGTAACTGAACTCCTTTTTCTGCAGGGTTATTTGTATTGGACAAGGTGCAGCATCAGAAGCATGGAACTAGGAATGGGTTCTTGGAAATATGTGTGGAAAGAGTACATTTAAAAAAAAATCTATAATTACATAGTGCAAAGGAACACAAGAGAGTTATAGACAGTAACAAATTGGGGATTGAGACAACCAGTATAAATCGCAAATCCCTCTCTGATAGAAAATTATATTTAGTGGAATGGGTGATCAGGATGTAATCAAGTTGTGGCCTGAAATAATTGGCAGACCACTTGAATACAAGCATAAATGCTTATAAAAAATGAAGACCAGCAAGGGGCTCGTTACCAGTAATTCATCCATCTGTTACTATTTGCCACAACTTGTACGTACATAACTGGGGAACATCAGAGTTCCGAAGAAGGAGAACTGAAAAGTTTGTGTCAAGTTTTGTCATGGTACTCAAATCTCAATGGTGACCTAGGAAAATGAGATGCAGATTCATTGTTCCCTCCTAACTGGAGTATCCGCTGTAAAGTTTCTGATTCTCCATTGTAGGTTTTCCAACAGTCCAGCTTTGCTAGACTTACTGATATTGCAGAGATAGTAATGTGTTTTTTAAAGAAATTAAACATTAGGAATGTTTCCTTGCCAGTAATAAGAATTAATAATGATCTCACCTGAATCCAAATTTGTCCATCGCAATGGCAAAATGTCGCGGCTGGTCATAACAGTGGTAGAGGTTTCTGTCATCCATTGGGATTAAGTCCACATCACTGAACACAAAGCAGTCATACTCTGCATCCTTCAGTACCTCCATGTAGCCAATATTCAGCAACTTTGCTCGGTTAAACATGCCTTCACCGTGCTGCAAGACAAAAAATAAGCAGAGAAATACATGTAAAATGCACGTCCTGTGCACCCTGAACTCAGTGATGGTGTACAAGATAGGAGTATAGAGGAAAATAAATATATCAAGTCCTAACATATTCAAGAGTTCACAGAATACCTTAATGTATAACAGTGATTACAATCTGTTGTGAACACCCTGTGAATTCTGAAGTTCACAAAATCCATGAATTTCTTCAATTTAGACAGTGCTGGATATGCACTTGCGGTGCTGTAACCTACAAGGCTATGGATCAAGAGCTAAAAAGTGGTATTAGGCTGGATAACTCTTTTTTTTAGCCAACATGACATGATGGGGCTGAATGGCCTCCTTCTGTGCCATAAATTTTCATGATTCTATGTGGGAGACTCTTGTAATTCCTTACCACTGGAGAATTAATCCCTTTAAATTAATTATAACAGTTTTATCTACCAGTGCATTCCATATCTAGTATTAGAAAATTCTCAAAAGGTACATTATATCTCATTTCCTTATTAAACATTTTGATTCAAATTTTGCTATTAAGCCCTCTTGTTTAATGAATTCTGTACTGAATGCAGAATATTTATATTTGAATTAATTTCTATTGGAAATGCAAATTCACAGCAACTCGACCCTACTCCTTTCCCCACAGTTTAACCTTTACTTTAATGAGAATAACCTGATCCAGCTCAGCAATCTGCTCTGTCGTGTGCTCTCATCGAAACATCTGAAACATTCAATCCGAAAGCAGGTAATATTCTGGCTGTTGCCTAATTAAAGCATGATGTGGATTCAATGTTCACTTTTGCATGCTGTGCTCCTCAATAAGCATTCAAACATCCTGTGCACTTTTTAAAATATTGCAAATACAATACGATTCCCATGTCCTGTAGTTTATCAGTCTAAATCGCTTTCAGATTCTATAGGAAGAATTTTCCCTGACTATTGGAAGTGGGTTCAAGGGCAGGTGGGGTGGCAAAATCCCAGAAATTGATGCTTGGTCAGAATCCTGACGTGATGCCACCCTCAGCCGGTTTTCCAGGCAAGGCATTGGAGGCAGGTGGAAAACCCTCTTGGATGTGTCAGGTAAGTAATTAAGAACTTAATGAGCTTGTTACTATGCCAATTATGAGGTGTTTTAGCCCTAAATCCTGGATTTCACAACCATGGAGCCTGCTCCCCAACCAGATGGCAACTCGCCAGGTCACCATGGTGAGTTCACAGCGAGAAGAAACCCTTCAGCGAAACTGACAAACTGGGAACAGCTCCACTCTTGGCCACTGAGAGACTTCTGTCCAAAGCACATCTTCCGTCAAAGATGCTACCAAAGCTTGACAGGTGATTGCCAGCTTCTTGAAAAGCACTTCACCTACCTTCAGCTGCACTTCCCTGCTACCAGCCTTTGCCATAGCATGGGAGCAGCTTACAAAGCTCCATCTTCCATCTCTGCTGAGGGTCAGGAGCAGACACCACCAGTAACAGCTGCCTTCTCCTCAGCTGTAAGTCCCTCCACAGGGCATAGGGTATGGACACTGAGGTGGAGCTGGAAGGAGGTGACATCCTCAACACAGGGTCTATAAGTCAGAGGATCAGTTCTCTAGATCTTTCTCAGCACCAGTGCCTCAGGAGACTCAGGTCCTTACAGCAGGTCACTGCTGGCACCTGCAACCTCCTGGAACAAGACTTCCTTCCCAGGTATCTGTCACTGTATCCCATCTGCATTCCCTAATTGTTTGGGGAGCCAAGGCAGGCTGTTCATCAATTTGCTTTGGCAAAGACTCTGCAAGGAGTCAGGTTCCAAACCTGAACACAGTACCACCATTGCACCAGGAGATAAATAGTTCAGAACCCTGTTCTTTTTTACTGCGGCTACGTAAGGCTTCTATGCCCTTCAACAAAGTTTTCAAGATGGAGCTTTAGCGAGTGCTTAGCACGATTATTTCCCAACAGCTTCCACCCCTCACTATGAAGAATTAAAGATATAAAAAGCTGCTTAAAAAATTTACCTCTCGCAATAATTATTATTCATCGCTGAAGCCCTACCTTATGAGTCTCTCTTCATATTTATACAGTTGCCCTTCTAAAATTATGTTCTAACATCAAATTATCCTTTTTATAGAACCCGGTTAATTTAATGATGCAATAATCACTACTGTACAGATGTTTACCCAATCAAACATCACAAATCTTCTGAAGCTTACTCTTGAATGCTAAATCTGAGAGTTCCCCTTTCTGGTAAAATCTCTAAGAAGCTGAATCATGAAAAGGTCATCGACTGTTCCAATAATTTTTTACAATTTCTTTTGCTAATTTGCTTCCAAAGTTCTCTGTCCTTTTGTTCTGTTGCACTAGAAACATAGAAAATGGAAGCAGGAGTTGGTCATTCAGCCCTTCGAACCTGCTCCACCATTCAGTATGATCATGGCTGATCCTCTATCTTAACCCTGCACTCCTGCGCTCTCCCCATACCCCTTTACACCTTTAGAGTCCAGAAATCTATTTCCTCCTTAAGTATATTCAGTGGCTTGTCCTCCACAGCCCTCTGTGGTAGAGAATTCCACAGGTTCACCACCCTCTGAGTGAAAAAGTTTCTCCCCATCTCAGTCCTAAATGGTCTACCCTGTACCCTGAGACTGTGACCCCTTATTCTAGACCCCCAGACAGAGGAAATATCATCACTGCATCCAGTCTGTCCAGCCCTGTCAGCATTTTATACGTTTCAATGAGATCTCCTCTCATTCTTCTAAACTCCAGCGGATACAGGCTTAGTCGGCCCAATCTCTCCTCATATGACAATTCTGCCATCCCAGGAATCATTCTGGTGAACTTTCACTGCATTCCCTCTATGGCAAGTATACCCTTTCTTAGGTAGAGAGACTAAAACTGCACACAATACTCCAGGTGTGTTCTCACCAAGGCCCTGTACAGCTGCAGTGATGCTTGGCCTAAATAGCCAAGTGGTTATGGTACTGGGTTTGTAACCCCAAGATCAAGAGTTCAAATCTCACAATGGCAAACTATGAAACAAAGTAACTTCATCTGAAACAGATGGAAATGTGTTTGTACTCGAAAGAGTTACAGCTGCAGTGAGACACCCTTGCTCCTGTACTCAAGTCCTCTCTCAATGGAGGCTAACCTACCATTTACCTTTTCAACTGCTTGCTGCACCTGCATGCTTGCTTTCCGTGATTGGTGTACAAGGACACACAGGTCCCTTTGTGCAACAGCATTTCCCAAATTATCACCATTTAAATAATATTCTGCCATTCTGTTTTTCCCACTGAAGTGGATAATTTCACGCTTATCCACCTTATACTGCATCTGCCATGTATTTGCCCACTCACTCAACTTATCTAAATCACCCTGAAGCCTCTTATCACCCTCCTCATTGCTCACATTCCCACCAAGTTTTGTGTCATCAGCAACTATTTGGCTCCCTCATCCAAATCATTGATTATATATTGTGAATAACTGGGGCCCAAGTATTGATCCCTCGGTACCCCACTACTCGCTGTTTCCTGTCTGCTAACCAATTCCCAATCCATGCCAATACATTACCCCCAATCCCATGTGCTTTAATTTTACACACTAACCTCTTATGTGGGACTTTATCAAAAGCTTTCTGAAAATTCAAATACACTACATCCACTGGTGCTCCCTTATCTATTCTGCTAGTTATGTTCCCAAAGAACTCCATGTCAAACATGATTTCCCTTTTATAAATCTATGTTGACTTTGTCTAATCCCGCTGATATTTTTTAAGTGTCCCGTTATCACACCCTTTACAATAGACTCCAGCATTTTCCCTACTACTGAGGTGAGGCTAACTGGTCTGTAATTTGCTGTGTTCTCCTTCCCTCCTTTTTTAAGTAGTGGGGTTACATTTACCACCCACCAATCTGCCAGGACTTTTCTAGAATCTACAGAATTTTGGAAGATGACAACCAACGCATCCACTATTTCCCATGGCACCTCCTTTAGTACCCTGGGATGTAGATTATTGGGCCCTGGGGATTTATCGGCTTTCCGTCCCATTAATTTCTCCAGTATTATTGTTTTAGCAATACTAATTTCCTTCAATTCCTCCTTATCTCTAGATCCTTTATCCCCTAGTATTTCTGGGAAATTATTTGTGTCTTCCTCCGTAAAGACAGAACTAAAGTAGTTGTTTAATTGCTCTGCCATTTCCTTGTTTTCCATTACGAATTCTACCATTTTAGACTGTAAGGGACCTACATTTGTCTTCACTAATCTTTTTCTGCTTACATAATTATAGAAACTTTTACAGTCTGCTTTTATGTTCCTTGCAAGTTTACTCTCATACTCTATTTTTTCCCCTCCTAATCAATCTCTTGGCCTCTTTTTGCTGAATTCTAAACTCTTCCCAATCTTCAGGCTTGCTACTTTTCTAGCAACTTCATATGACTCCTCTTTGGATATGCTACTATCCTTAATTTCTTTTGTTAGCCATGATTGGGCCACTTTTCCTGTTAGAGGCCTATAACAAATTAAGCAGTGAGCTTCCAGCTATATACAAACTGTTATTCCTTAATGACCACTTCTACAGACCTGGCAGGTAACAGCAGATACAACTTTATGCTCATTAAGTTCTACATAAAAATGTTGTGATTTATTAATTACTTAGATAACACAATAGAGAGCCATAAATCCAAGTCTGCTGATGTCATAAAGGTTGGTGCTGGTACAGTAAGTAGTGGAAAATTATAAAGAAGGATTGACAGATTAAATGAGTGGGCAAAAAGTACAACGGATGGATTTCAACGCAGCTAAGTCTCAGGTCATCCAGCTTGAACCAAAAAAAGGATGGATCAGGGTGTTACTCAAAAGGTGAAGAGATAGGAACAATAGAAGTCCAGAATGGTTTACAGGTTTAAGTACATTGATCACTGAAATGTACAAAGAATATTTTTTAAAAAGGCTAATAGAATGTTAGCCTTTATAACTAGAAAACTAGAACGTAAAGGGGAGGAAGTTTTGCTACAGTTGTAAGCCTTGCTAAGCCCACATTTGGAGTACCGCACACCTCATCTGAGAAGGGGTATACTGACCTTGGAAGGAAAGCAACACAACCATTGAGCAAATGTTAACAAGGCTTCAAGGGTTAAATTATTTGGAGAGATTATATAAAGTAGGCTTCTATTCGCTGGAATACCGAAGGTTAATGGGTGATTTGATTGAGGTCTTTAGGGTTTTGAAAGGAATTGATAGGTTAGATAGAGAGTAACTCTTTCTGCTGGTGGGGAAGTCTAGAAAAAAGGGGCATAGCTGTAAAGTCAGAGCCAGGCCATTGAGTAGAGAAATTGAGAAATACTGCATCAAAGTAGAAGTGTTGTATACACTTCCACAAAAAGCAGTAGATGTTGGCACAATTAATAATAATAAATCTGAGATTGATAGATATTTTACAACTAAGGGTATTGGGGTATGTAGACAAGGCAGGTGGCCACATATCCTATCTCCAATTAAGGGTTATGGGGAGGGAAGTGGTGGCGGTGTTGGGCGGGTGGGGAAGTGGAGAGAATTCTCAAAGTTGGAGGGCCAGTTAGCGGCCTTCCAGCTTCAGAAGAGTACCTGGCTGTATTACAAGGTAAGAAACATAGTGGGTGCTTCAACAAGGAGCCACATTTTAAAAAGTTTATAAAGAAACAGAAAAAACAGCCAGGATACCCCATTTCTTAGGGGGGCAGGGGCAGGGAAGAGAAACTCTATAGGGTGGTCTTAGCTGTACCCCCACCAAGGCAGGCAGGGAGGGCCTGTAGGTCTGCCAGGATTGCTGGCACCCAAGTCTGCTGCTGGGTGCCTGCCTTCAGGTGGTTGGTCTGCTGCCTGTTTCGTCGGGAACCGGAAAGAGACTGGAAAATCCCAGGCAGCCCCTTAAACTCACTTTTAAAAGGCTCTTCATGAACCTAATTGCCTGCCTGCCTCGAAGGGGCAGAAAACCTTCTCGGGTTCCAAATTCTTCTCCTCCAAAATGTCTGGCGCTGGCAACAATGTCCTACACATGACACACCACCTGGTGTCAGTATTCTTTTGGGCTGCCAGCCTCCATTGTCGCCCTCAGGAAGCCCCAAAAATTCAGCCCCTAGTGTCTGGTTCTTAGTATGCATTCATTTTTATTATTTAACCCCGACATTAAAAGCAAGTTTCAAAGCATTTGTTTTTCACTGCGAGCAGCGAATGATGTTTCATAGAGACCATCAGTGGCCTTTTCTCACTAGATGGCGATGTCAAAATGCTTGCTGCTGAATTAAATGTTGTCGAAACTCATTTCTTTTCATGAGTGTGCACTGTGGCATTTATAAAGTGACAACCATTTTCTAGTTAAGTTTTCATATCATTAAGCAAAAGAATTAAGCAAGCTACTCAGTAGCTGCAAACTTGCTTTCACTTTGCTTTCTGACAAATCTCACCTGTGCCTTCCAATACATGAGGTGACGTGTTACAGATCACTCAGGGAGCCAGAGTTTCTGTGGTAACATGCACTTTTACATGCAGGTTGTAGTTTGGAGCACTGAACAGTGAAGGTAGAGGCTCCAACTTTTTTCCATCACATGGCTGACAAGGAATCTCTACCACTCTTACCACCTGCCATTGCTGTGTGTTGGAAGGATTTATAAGATGATTATTAACTGTTTGACCACATTACGAAATCATCTTCCTTGGCCATTCAGTCCTGTGGTGGGACTTGGGGGTCAGAGGCAGCCTGCTAACCACTGTTCCCCAGGAAGTCCTCTCATACATGTACACTGATATATAATTAATTTGTAGATATAGACTTTGTGGCATTTAATGCTCATACAGATAAAAGCAAATCACTGGATGTTCAAGAACACAAGCACTTCAACTGACTTTGCCCTCTCTCTCTGCTCCCTCCGCCATCCAACCAGAAAATAACACTTTGCTGCGAATGATGCATCACACATCAGAATGTTAACAATTACAACAGAGTCAACAGACCAAAAGGCCATGGAGCCTGAAATGAGGAACAGAAGGTGATTCAGCCCTGCAGCTTGCCTGTAATTCCGTTACATCAAGATTGACCAGTACCTCAACTCTATTTACCCCACTTTGATCCTATCCCTTGATACCCTTATCCAACAAAAACTTATCAATCTTGAAATTGAAAACTCCAACTGACGTAACAACCACAGCCTTTTGTGGGGGCAACTTCCAGATTCCCACCATAATTTGTGTGGAAAAACATGCTTCCTGATTTCACCCCTAAATTGGGTGAGGTGAGGCTGTATTTTAATGATTATGACAGCTTGTTCTGGATTCCTCCATTAAAGGAAATAGTTTCTGTGTATCTACCCAATTGAATCACTTCTCATTTTAAACACCTCTATTACATCTAAATGAATGAGAATACAAGGAAAAATAATGCAACCTGGCCTTATAAAATAACCCTTTAATCTCTAGTATCATTCTGGGGAAGCTGCGCTGTACCCTTTCCAAAGCTGTTGTACCCACTACATCATATCTTTTCAGTTAAATTTTTGCTTCTAACACCATTGTTTATTTCTGAAGTTACATATATGTTGTCATGCCCATTACAGGCATGCGGATATTACAAAGTTTAAAGCTGTGTTTTTTAAAATGGACACAGCAGTTTTTAAAGATGGCTGCCAACACATCATCTGACTTTAGCAATATTGGCTCCAGACAAGACCTGAAACTCAAGCACGTACCTCAAAAAATGAACAATTCCAGCCACTTCTGAAACTCACAAGTACTTTTGTTAAGAATGAACGGTAAACAACCAGGAGTATGATACCAGCCCATTTGTTTATCAATGGGTGTTAGACGATTATGAAATTAATCTCATCAACCTTTCATTATATTGTGACAGTGCCTCATCTCAAAACATTTGAAGTGTGAAAGGTCACAGTAAAGGGTATTTATTGGCCTAACCTACTATCTTATTTGGGAAATTGGTCTTTGGGCTTTTATATGTCACATGGTTAAGACAGCTATGTTTGTACCTGCTTTCAAAAGTCACAGCAGAAGCTGTTTGGATCAGAGAAACACCATGAAAGATTCCATCTGAGAGATCATCTGAAAAGCCATTGAGCCATTGCAAGACAATGCAGCCAAGGTAAAAATGTTAAACCTTGAAAGAAAACACGCTCCACCTTCAAGTTCACCTGAGAGCTGTCCTCCTGGCAATTCAACTACAAGAAACCTCACTGCTTACTGAGAATCCTCTGCCTTTACCCAACATCCGCACCACCTATAGCATCAATTCAGCTAAGAAACTACATGTCTGCTGCAAAAGAGTTTGAAATAATTTCCAGTTGTAATTGTATTCTTTTCCTCACCTGTATCTATTATTTTTATGTGTGACAGTATGTGTGAGATGTTGCTTTAAAACTTTGGAGGCAAGAGTGTGATAATTTTTTTTAATTCACAAAACCTTGCTGCTGGAAATATTTAAATTGGGACAAACCACATGGAGGGTAAGAAATAAACACACATTTAAAAAATGCATTTATTATGGACAATAAAAACAATAAACTCTGTCCGTGACAATGTGTACAGACTCTTATTTGAGTAACTGTCTCTACTCTGCTCATAGGTTCTGCTACTCTTTTTCTCACGTGTTTTGGATTTTCCTCGCTCACCATTGCCCCCAGCCACTCCACCAACTCCAGCTAAATTAAGTCTTTCCCCACTGCCCTAATTACCCCATTCTACGAAGGGGAAGGCGCATGGTTAGGTGCAGGCCAACCCTTGAGTACAGCCTTATCCGGCCCCAAAATGATGTCCCAGGAATCTGAAATCCTCTTTTCTTCACCACCCATTCAGCAACGTGTTAGCAATCCTGGCTTTCTCTCCCTGTCCATTCCAATGCATGGCACTAGGAATAATCTACACAGAGATTACCACCAGGGTTCTGCTGCTTACTCTAGGATTTGGCTCTTTGAAACCCCTTTGCAAGTGGGACAAGTTATGCCAGTGAGGGTGCACTATGAACACAGAGGCTGCTATGCTAGGTCTCTGATGGAATAAGATCGGATTATTTTCTTACGATGATTTTTAAAAGTTGACACACACTTTTCTTTTTCCCAACTATTATTGGGTTACTAGTTTTACTAAAAAATATGATCACGAGGGAGGAAACTGTCCAAGATTTCTTAATGACTGCAGTGGTGCTTAAACATATCACAAAATCTATTTTTAGATTTGTAATGTGGTTTGAACTAAGCTGACTATAAAGGGGCATGGTTATGATACATATCTCAATGCCCATTAAAAAAAGACTAGAAAAAGATTGACAAAATGAATGCAGTGGCTTATTAATAATAGATGCTCTTTTCTCCTCCTGTCTTCTCAGGGGAAGTAATTAACATTTGACCAGCTCATTATTACCAGGCAATGAAGGGATACTATTGCTCATGTTTTGCAGACTACCATAGTACACTGTGGCTGGTCAGGTTCCTGCTGCTCTCAAAACATCAAGCATTAATGAGTACAATTTCCACCATGGTTGCATAATTGGAAACTGCATCTTAAAGAAGCAATACTCTCATGCACACATTGTTTAGCATATACATAGGTCACCACTGTAATGTGACTCCTCCATAAGTTTATGCAATCAAATTGAGTATACATGCTTATTCAGCATTATTTAGCTAACTGAACAGCAAATTCCCATCTCCAAATTAGTTTTCCATGTGTTTGCAGGAAACATTTATGCCAGTTGGATAGTTGGTTAATCAATCCTCACCACATTCAATAAACTAAAAGTTCCTTATAATACTTTATCACAAAAAGACAATATACAATTGTCACTTCACATATTAGTCATCATTCTCATCATGGGATGGAGTGTTACATTTCTTAACTAATTTTTTAAAGTTCTTTCACTTAAACTTCTGTTAGCCCACATTGCCTCTTCCAGGCTTCACCAACGCAAGCAATTAACTTCATATCACCATAGTTACAATGAATGGAATCTATAACATGAGGAAGAACATTGTACACGGACAACTATTTGCTCTTGTTTTGTCATATTCTCTCCCACTTTCCCCATCAACTGGTTACAGCATTGAAGCCAACTAGCAATTAAGCCTCATCAGTGATGGAAAGTTGGACAATTTTTTAGAGAGACAGAACCGAAGTCAAATGTGAGATTTTATCTGGTTTCCCACATCATGTTAACATTTTACATATCTTCAATCTTTTAACTCCAAATGTTAAGGAGACCCAAGCTCTTTAATAGTGCATCCAAAGTATTCTCAATTTAACAATATTTCATCTTCATAGAGACAACATTCTCTACCCAAATATTATCCATCAATGGGTACTGTTTCAGTTCTATGGCAATTAAATGCTGCTTTTGGGTAATCTTAACACCATATAATTTCAAATTGAGATGGGTAAAGCTCCAAGATCCCTGCATACCAACATATGATCTCTGCAAAACCAGGATATTATATTCCTACCATTTACACTTGGGCAGGGGAAAGGAATTTTTAAAAAAACAGGCCTATGATTTATCACAAGCATTGTAATCAATTTGTTCCATCACAATTAGCATTTATTATCTTCTGCATACAGGAAAATAAGGGCTGCATCTGCTTACAGACAAAGAAATACAGTCAATTCTAATTCAAATATGGTCTAATATATCAGCTTTACTTCTGCTTTAATCTATATTCATGAATACAGGATCACTGACAACATCTTAATCCCTGCTACTTCAGAATCCTTTTACATTAATTCTCTAACTCACAATGTCAACTTGCTGTCCTACTATCCATTTTATTCCCATTAAACAGTATCATCAGCTCAAATATGGTTGCACATTAGGAATCAGTTGTGCTCCCTGTGCTACCAGCTACTCCCATTAATGCTGATTGCAGCATTTCATTCTGCTGTGGAGTCTACTCCAATTGTGGATTGTTACTAATTTTACTTCCAGTAGAAGTAGCAAAGACTTCTATAGTTACAAACAATGATCAACTCTGGCTTACGATGGATATACTTCCAAGTATCAATATCACTTCAGAGGCAGTTACAAGGAAGAGAATCAAAGTGAGAACCCTAGCTCTTTGCTACTTCTCATTGAGATAGAGCACTTCTTGCATTCCTGGTTTAAAGATGGAGATTTTAAGTTCTTCTGCAGTCATGTACAGGATGGTGGACCAACAATATCCTTCTAATGCTGCATCCCTCTGATATGACAATGGTGCAGGCTTCCTCGATCAAGTCAACTGAGTTCTATGCCTTGGATTCTGCTGGTCCCAAGAATAAAAAACAATGGAATTTCCCTACAGCCTTGAAAATAGGCTGCCTATTCAATCAGACATAGGCTTTGATAAACAGTATAGTTATCAACAGTGACAAGCTGCAATTTTTCAGACTTGCAACTTCACTGCCAACCTTCCCCACTACCACTTGTTTGCTCCAGCATAGATTAAATGTGATCACCAACACAATGAGTTGAATGTCTGTAACTGAAAAGACCTTAAAGGACAGCACTATCATCAATCTTTTTCCAGTTTTTGATTTAATCCTTTCAGCCCTGAAAATGCAATTCTCACCCAACCACAGTCCAATTATACCCATGGTGTTATGGTTGCTGTTATTCTTACCATAGGGAGTTAACAATTCAGTAAAACTCATTTAAAGACACCAATGAGGTTATCCATAATGATAATTAGAGTTTAGAATATCAGTGGTGTTGTGGTAACTTAATGAATACTCACTCACCGTGACACAATGGGGTGAACTTGGTCTTGGATGGTCATGAAAAATGGCCAATAGCGAATGTGTTTTATAAGCAGCCCAAATTTCTTTGACTGAGAACTGAGGAAGTCAGTTGTCAAGATCAGCAAATGACTGGATCATTGGCATCTAAAATGATGAGCTGAACCGCCCGCTAACATAAGTAACAAATCAGGCCACTGCATGAGAGGTTTAAGCCATTGTTACACAGGTATGTTGAGCTAGGTCTTTTTCTGCCTGTCCTCTGCCAATGCTTTGGTGGATCTGGGGCATGCATGAGTGGAATGCTTCTGAGGGACGTACAACATTCTGCCCCAACTTCCCCGATTCCTAGGCAGACTAAAATTGACCTGTAAAAATGGAGGCTGGGAAATGCAAATTAAAATTAAGTAGGAGAAATGTGGTCTCTGCAGTACATAAGCAGATATCTTCCAGTTAGGCCAAATTACTTAATAGGGTAGCTTTAAGCTAAATTCTTCATTTTTTCATCTGAGGTTGTGTACAGATTACAAATGTACATGTTGGCAATTTGCAAACATGGAATACATAAAAACAGAGGGTAAAAACTTTTGCAAGTATACCAGAAGGTGAGCAGCTAAAGTAAACATTAGTCCCCAAGAGGGAGAGTCAGGAGAAATCATCATGTAAAACAAGGAAATGGCAGAGAATCTGAATGAATATTTTGTGTCTATCTTCACAGTCTTGTTACAATGGTGCTTTGGTGAGTCCCTCAAACCTGAGGGACTATGTGCAGCTTTGGCCTCCATATCTAAGGAAGGATATACTTGCACTGGAGATCATACAGCAAAAATTCAATAGATTGATTCCTGGGATGAGAGGGATGTCCTATGATGAGAGGCTGAATAAATCCAGCCTATAATTTCTGGAGTTCTGACAAATGAGAAGTGATCTCATTGAAATATTTGAGATTCTAAAGGTGTTTGACAGGGTAGGCAATGAGGGGTTGTTTCCTATGGCTGGGAAATCCAGAGCATGGAGGCACATTTTCAGGTCAAGGATCATTTAGGGCTGAGATGAGGAAACATTTCTTCACTCAAAGGATTATGAATCTTTGGGATTCTCTATCCTAGAGGGTAGTGAATGCTCCATTGTTGAATATATTTAAGGTGAGACAGACAAATTTTTGGCCTCTCAGGGAATCTAGGGACACATGGAGCAGGTGGGAAAGTGGAGTTGAGGCAGAATATCAACCCCGATTGTATTAAATGGCAGAGCAGGCTTGAGGGGCTGTATGGTCTATTCCTGCTCCTTTTGCTTATGCTCTTACAATAAGCACACTCGTTCACCATAAAATATGTAGTTTGCAGTATCTGTTTCAGCCTCTAAGTATTTAACTAAAACAAGTGGCCTGTTATTGAGCTCTGTAGAAATTATGACCCAAATCTTACGATCAGGATCAGAACCTTTATTTACGACCCTCATCGGACAAAAAGGTACCCCTTTACTTTCCTCCGATTTTTCTGGCCAATTTTCTGATGGACGGTCCTGCAGAACTCAAGTCAGCGCAGGAAACCTTGGAGACGTCAGCGAAGGAAATCCACGTAGAAGCCATGCCCCTTTTTACAGCACTAGCTGCCATATTCTGCTATGTGTTTACTAATATACTGAAAAGTTTTGTGACATGTAAACAGCTTTTCAGTCTGTTAGTGAATGAGTGTTTTTGGGTGGGCGAGGTAAGTGGGTAAGGGGGAGGGATATAGACAGGTTAAGTGACTGGGCAAAAACTTGGCAGATGGAATGTAACGTGGGAAAGTGTGAGGTTATGCACTTTGACAGGGAAAAGGATTTGGGAGTCCTTGCACACGAGTCCCAGAAAACTAACATACAAGTTCAGCAGGTAATAGGGAAAGCAAATGGAATTTCGGCCTTTATTTCAGAGGGAATGGAGGATAAAAATAGGGAAGTCTTGCTGAAACTATACAAGGCACTAGTTAGACCACACCTAGAATACTGTGAACAGTTTTGTCCCCTTATCTAAGGAAAGATATACTGGCATTAGAGGCAGTCCAGAGAAGGTTCACTAGGTTGATCCTGGGTATGGAGGGATTTTCTTAAGAGGAGAGGTTGAGAAGGTTGGGCCTGTACTCATTGGAGTTTAGAAGAATGAGAGGCAACCTTATTGAAACATATAAGATTCTTAGGGGACTTGACAGGATAGATGCTGAGAGGTTGTTTCCCCTTGTAGGAGAGTCTAGGACCAGAGGGCATAATCTCAGAGTAAGGGGTCTCCCATTTAAGACAGAGATGAGGAGGAATTTCTTCTCTCGAAGAGTAGTAAATCTGTGGAATTCTTTACTGCAGAGGCTGTAGAGGCTGGGTCGTTAAGTATATTCAAGGCTGAGATAGACAGATTTTTAATCAGTAAGGGAATCAAGGGTTATGGGGAAAAGGCATGAATGTGGAATTAAGGATTATCAGATCAGCCATGATCTCAGTGAATTGCGGAACAGGCTCGATAGGGCAAATAGCCAACTTCTGCTCCTAAGTCTTATGAGAGATGATATGAGTGGGGAAGAGGGCAGGGCGGCAGTTGGGTAGTGTGGCAGCTGAGTAGGGCAGTGAGGTTGGGTCATGTGGGAGTCAGGTGGGGGGAGCTAGTCTGGTCAGGTCGGTTGGGAGGGGAATTTGGGGAGGGGTTGGGGGAGATGGTCAGTTGTATGGTTACCCAAGAGTTAGTCTAGGTTTCTCTGTCAGGCAAGAAAGTTGGAAACTCTAATTCAGAGTTGGAGACCATTTTGGAGGGTCTGGAGAAACAGAAGAATTGTCCATCGGAATTTCAAACTTCCAGGACAATTCTGACGCAGTCAGTACATTGGGAATTTTGAAGAGTCCCATACTGCATCTTGGGACATGTCCGGTCTCCGATGATCCGGAGGCCATAGGATCTTGGCTTATTCATCACAAGAACAATGTTTCCAAGCCCATTGCCTATGTCACTGCAGCACAGCCACACTGCTCAAATCTGCAGCAGCTGGAAGTCTGCAAAGTAACAAAAATTGTTTTCTTTTTGAAGCACTAAAAAAAGAGTAATTCTCAGTCAGTCTGTCCTAACCCCAATGCCATTTTTCTTCTGAAAGGAGATTGTTGGCATTTTTGAGAGAAAATGAGCCCAAAAGGGTGTGCATCAGGTATCAGCCTGGCCTCAGTGATAGAGCTGAAGGTATCAGTTCAGGTCCCATTCCAGAATCTTGAAGTCTCTAGTCCGAGACTTCAGTGCAGAAGCAAGAGAATACTGCAGTTTGGAGATGTCATCTTTCATATGAGACTTCAAACCGAGTCCTTGCCTGACCTCTCCAGTGAAAGCTTTCATTGCAATATTTGAAGACGAGCAGGGGAGTTCTCCCAGCGTTCTGGCAAAACAGGTAGCCCTCAACTAATATCGCTAAAATAGATGATCAGCTGATTTATTGCATTGTTGTTTGGGGAATCTTGCCTTGTGGAATTGACTGCTGCATTTCCTATATTAAAACAGTGAGGACACTTCAAAGGCGGAAACTTAACAAGTTCATTCTTTTTTCTCTGTATCATTGAAATCACTTCTCAGTTAAACAATGTTGCTTTTTAATGCAAATCATGTTATTTTATTGTGGATGCATGAAACATCGAAACAAAGTTTCTCAGACAACTCTTCCAAGAGAACAACGCTACTTCATAAAAGACTTTCAAGAAAGAAAATTTGAAAGAAGAAAATAAAATAAACCAAGCAGCATAGAACAGAAAGAAAGAAACTGGATCGTTCAAAGGATAACAGGCTTTGTTTTTGAGGTCTGATGCTTCTTTAATGCTCTAAAAAAAACTTTCCCTCTGGTTCTATCAAATGTGACGTGACTAGTTCCTTTGCTAACAGTCAGGCAGTCTCGTGCTGCGTTCTAAATAATGCCATTACATGGGAAAGAAAACATCAAGTTTAATGTCTTCCATTAAATTGAAAGGCTTGAGTCATCTAATCACATCCCCAATGTAAACTAAAGTGCTGGGCACACAAATCAAACTGATAGAAGTATTGCTCACAGACACCATCTCTGTTACAACCTATAAGGAGATTGGAAGAGCTAATTGTTCAGATAATGCATTAGAGACAAAGCTATGGTCCTAAACTTGAGATAATGTCACAGTTGCACAGCAAAACTTGAGTGAATCACTTGGAGCTTTTTAAAAGGAGAATAGAATGCGAACAAGCATAAACAATGAAGGCTGCAGTGCACTCTGGGTACTCCTACAAATATATCATTTCTCTTTCAAACGTTTTGCCAAACAATTGTTTCTTTAAATGTCAGGAAGAGCCCTAATGATGGAATTGCCACTGGAACTGCAATAACATAATTTAATTATTCTACTTTGTTTCAAACAGATATCTTTATGCACAGTAAAAATGAGTCCAATTGTTAAATGTTTATTAATGTAGAATAGTCATTGTATGTTCAATCTCACATACAGACATAGGATCAATTCAGGGCTAATAGCCTCAAAATGGGGTCAGTAAACTTACTGCACAGTTAATGTTAAAGCTCCAGCTACCGCCACCATCACCAACTCATATTTATATAGCACCTTTAAGTAAATGAAATGTCCCAAGATGCTTCACAGGAAGTATGATACTGAACCACTTAATGAAATGTACAAGTCAGATGACAAAAAGCTTGGTCAAAGAGGCAGGTCTTAAGATGTGTCGTAAAGGAGGAAAGTGAGATAGAGAGGTGGAGAGGTGTAAGGAAGGCATTCCAGAGCTTGAGACCTCGACAATTATAAGCATGGCCACCAATGGTGGAGCAATTAAAATTGGGGATGCACAATAAGCCGGAATTAGAGGAATACAATTATCTTGTAGGATTGTGGGGCTGGAGGAGGTTACAAAGATAGATAGGCAAAGCAGTAGAGGGATTGGAAAGTAAAGATGAGAATTTAAAAATCAAGACATTGCATGACCAGAAGCCAATGTAAATCAACAATCAGATGGATGATAAGGAAACAGAATTTGGTGTTAGTTAAGACAAAGCAACAGAATTCTGGAAGACTTCAATTTTATGGAGGGTAGAAACATATTGATGAGGCTGATTGCTGGGCAGCAAATGTGCCCAACCTTTCTGTATGTAGTCCCCAAATATGGGTCCCATGATGTGGTTGGGATCCATTTTAGGTGATAACTGGTCAGAGCATGCACCAACATTTTCCCACCACTGACGTTCAACTGCAGAGGTGCTAAAAGGTATAAGTCTTAAATTACTTTTGTGGGAGCAGGAGAATCCTCTGCCGGCTGCTGTCTCTGCTGGCTCACCTACAGCAATACCCCAATCCAATGAGGTGCATCAGGACACCCACAGCTCACTGGTTCCATTTAAACAAGGCTTATGCCACAAAGCAGCTTGGGCCCTTTCACTGCTGTAATGGGTAGGCAGTCGGCGAGCTCCACAAGGTGACTGCCCAAAAATTATAATCCGTCAATCCATCAATTTCATTATTCCCAGTAAATTATGGTAATAAGCATTTGAAATTGAGTTGATATCTTTATGCAGATGTAATTTCATGGCAATGAAACCTCAGCAATACATGTCATCTGGAGGAAGGTGGAATAATTGCAGTGTCAAAGTACAAGAGGAAAGATTGTAAACGGTCTCCCTGTGGAATAAAAAACTGAACAGTATCAACATAAGATATTTCATTCCATAATCGGTAGTCACCCTACTATCTCCTGCCAAACCTGCGACCTCTACCATCCAGAAGGAGAGTAGGTGCATGGGAACACAGTCACATTCATGTTCCCCTTCAAGTCATGCATCATCCTGAGTTGGAAATGCATTGCCACTCCTTCATTGTCATGGGGTTAAATTCCTTGAACTTCCTACCTAACAGCATTGTTGAAGAGTACCTTTACAACATGGACTGGAGTGTTTCAAATGAAATGCTCATATATTATCTTCACAAGGGTAACTAGTGATGGGCAACAAAAGCCAGCTTCACCCAGCCAGCCTGAGTGCTGCTTAGAACAATTGACCCATCAATCTGTAGCTCTCCCCATAACTTTCAACTTCCATTTTGTAAGATGATCATTTGTGCTATGTGATGGTCAACTGTGTGCCTTGTGTGGCTCAGGTGCCCCACTCTGACATGGCAGTCTCTGCCACATTTGCTGCAGAAAAATGCAGTGGGATGAGAAAGTGCACGATTCACCAGCCTTTGCTTTATCTGGGCTTCTTTTCAGCTAGCTGAGATTTTCATTTCTGCTCGCCTCATCCAAAGGCCTTCCAAACAGTCGGCCTCCAGATGTCACGGTCGTCAGCAACTGTCTCCCAGTTGTGAATGTCCACCATCTTCATATATCATTTGCAGGCGCCCTTGTCATGGCCGTATGAATGCCTGCAAGGTCATGACCCTGTGACCAGTTCACTGTACAAAAGGTTTGTACCCAAGGTAGTGCAGATGACATTGACATGGCAATGAATGTGTGCTATCCTAGCATGCTCTAGGTCCTCTGAATTGGTGACCTTGTCCTGCCAAGAGATGATGAGGATACATTGGAGGCAGCAAAGTGGAACATATTCAGCTTTTTCTCCTGCCTAGCTTATGTTACCCAGGTCTCACCATTGTAGAGGAATGTGCTGAGGATGCAGACTTGGCAGACTTGCAGTTTAGCATTCTCAGTCAGGTTGCTGTTGTTCCACACTCTTAGCTTGGATATAACAGCGGCAGCTTTTGCTATGTGTGTGTGTGTTGATCTCAGCGTCAAGTGACAGATTACTGGCGATTGTGGAGCCTAGATATGTCAAGTTGTCAACAACCTTCAGTGTCACATTGTCAATGCTGATAGATAGCAGTATGGCAACATCCTGGACCATGACATTTGTTTTCCTGATTCTCAAGGTCTTTCCAGGCATGACAGAGTCTGTCCATTTGCTACTGAAGGTGTCCCTCAGTCTGGAGTGGTAGTGTGGCATCATCAGCATAGAGCAACTCTCAGATGAGAACTTGGTATACCTTTGTCTTGGATCTATCCATAGACTGATATAGACCCAGAGTTCTTTTCAAAAGAGTTAATTAGTGTTAAAAAGGGCTCCAGAAAGCACTGTTAAATTACAAGTATGATACAATATCGCTCATGATTTGTATGGAAATCTTTAATCAGTTAATTTAACTCTGTGTCCACACTGCGAGTTTGCTCCCTCTAGTCTAGTTTTAAGAGTTTCTACCATATTAACAAAATGCACCGATGTTGTATTGTTAATCCTCCCCATTATTCACCAACATTGCAAATGTTGTAAATTTTAGAAACCCACAAAAACAATTAATATTGGAGAATTGACAGCGTGATTGAAGTTCCCCATTTTTGTCACTAGAAGTCACTAGAGGCTAGATGATTTACAAAATACAATAATAATGGTTGGCTAGTGGTAATGGTGCAGTGCAACAACAGAGAGGCCAGCATAAGAACATAAGAAATAGGAACAGGAGTGGACCAATTGGCTCCTCAAGCCTGCTCTGCCATTCAATAAGATCATGACTGATCTTCCTGTGTTTCGATTTCCACATTCCCATCTGACCCCGATAACCTCTGATTCCCTTGCCTAACAAGAATCTATCAACCTCTGCCTTAAAAATATTCAATGACTCCGCCTCCACACCCCCGCCTTCTGAGGCAGGGAATTCCAAAGTTGCACAACCCTCTGAGAGAAAAAATTTCTCAGCTCTGTCCTAAAAGGGTGACTTCTAATTTTAAAACAGTGCCCATTAGTTCTGAACTCACCCACAAGAGGAAACATCCTTTCGATGTCCACCTTGTCAAAGCTGTTCAGGATCTTGTATACTTCAATCAAATCACCACTCACTCTTCTAAACTCCATGGAAACAAGCCCAGTCTGTCCAACATTTCCTCATCAGACAACCTAATCATTCCAGGTATCAATCCAGTAAACCTCCTTTGAACCGCCTCCACCACCTTTATATCCTTCCTTAAAAAAGGAGACCAAAACTGCACACACTATTCAAGATGTGGTCTCACTAATGCCCTATATAACTGAAGCATAACATCTTTACTTTTATGTTCAATCCCTCTCGTCATAAAGGATAGCATTCCATTAGCCTTCTTAATTACTTGCTGTACCTGCATATTAACTTTTTGTGACTCATGTTCTTAAACACCTAGATCCTCTGCACCTCAGAATTAAGCAGCCATTCTCCATTAAGTCACAGTCTACTTTTTTGTTCTTCCTGCCAAAGCAAACAATTTCACATTTTCCCACATTAAGCTCCATTTTCCAGATCTTTGCCCACTCAGTCAACCTATCTATAGCCATCTGCAACCACCTCATTTCCTCTTCACAAGATACTTTCCAACCTAGCTTTGTATCATCTGCAAACTTAGCTACAATGTCTTCACTCCCCTCATCCAAATCATTGATGTAAATCGTAAAAAGTTGAGGCCCCAGTACAGACCCCTGTGGGACTCCACTCGTCACATCCTGCCAATTAGGAAAGACCCGTTTATGTACACTCTGCTTTCTGCCAGCCAGCCAATCTTCTATCCATGCTAATATGTTACCTATTACATCATACGCTTTTATTTTCCATAATAATTTTTGATGTGGCATCTTATCAAATGCCTTCTGGAAATTCAAGTACACTATATCTACAGGCTCCCTTTATCCATTGCGTGTGTTACTCCTTCAAAAAACTCAAATTTTAAAAATTCATTCACGGGATGTGGGCTTCGCTGGCTAGGTCAACATTTATTGCCCATCCCTAATTGCCCTTGAGAAGGTGGTGGTGAGCAGCCTCCTTGAACCACTTCAGTCCATTTGGTGTAGGTACACCCACAGTGCTGTTAGGAAGGGAGTTCCAGGGTTTTGACCCAGTGACAGTGAAGGAACGGCGATATATTTCCAACTCAGGATGGTGAGCGATTGGGAGGGGAACTTCCAGGTAGTGGTGTTCCCACCTAGCTGCTGGCCTTGTCCTTCTAGATCTAGTGGTCGTAGGTTTGGAAGGTGTTGTCGAAGGAGCCTTGGTGAATTTGTGCAGTGCACCTTGTAGATGGTACACACTGCTGCTACTGTGCGTTGGTGGTGGAGGGCATGAATGTTTGTGGATGTGGTGCCAATCAAGGGGATTGCTTTGTCCTGGATGGTGTCCAGCTTCTTCAGTGTTGTAGGAGCTGCACTCATCCAGGCTAGTGGGGTGTTTTCCATCACACTCCTGATTTTTGCCTTGTAGATGGTGGACAGGCTTTGGGGAGTCAGGAGGTGAGTTACTTGTCGCATGATTCCTAGCCTCTGAACTGCTCTTGTAGCCACAGTATTTATATGGCTAGTCCAGTTCAGTTTCTGGTCACTGGTAACCCCCAGGATGTTGATAGTGGAGGATTCAATGATGGTAATGCCATTGAACCTCATGGGGTGATGGTTGGATTCTCTCTTGTTGGAGATGGTCATTGCCTGACACTTGTGTGACGTGAATGTTACTTGCCACTTGTCAGCCCAAGCCTGGATATTGTTCAGGTCTTGCTGCATTTGGACATGGACTGCTTCAGTATCTGAGGAGTCGCAAATGGTGCTGAACATTGCGCAATCATCAGTGAACATCCCCACTTCTAACCTTATGACAGAAGGAAGGTCATTGATGAAGCAGCTGAAGATGGTTGGGCCAAGAGCACTACCCTGTAGAACTCCTGCAATGATGTCCTGCAGCTGAGATGACTGATCTCCAACAACCACAACCATCTTCCTTTGTGCCAGGTAGACTCCAACCAGTGGAAAGTTTCCCCCCTGATTCCCGTTGACTCTAGTTTTGCTGCCTTGATGTCAAGGGCAGTCACTCTCACTTCGCTTTGGTTAAACATGATTTTCCTTTCACAAAGCCATGCTGACTCTTCCCAACTGCCTTGAGCTCTTCTGAGTGCCCAGCTATAATCTCCTTAATGATCGATTCTATAACTTCCCACGACCGACATCAAGCTAACTGGCCTATAGTTTCTTACTTTCTGCCTCCCTCCCTTCTTGAACGGAAGGGTTACATTTGCTGCTTTCCAATCTGATGGAACCTTTCCAGAATCTAGCAAATTTTGGAAAATTAACACCAGCGCATCAACTACCTAATTAACCATCTCTTTTAAGATTATAGAATGTAGTCCATCAGGACCCGGAGACTTGCCAGTTTGCAGCTCCATCAATTTACTCAGTACCGTTCCCCTATTGATTTCAATTTCACCAAGATCCTTTCTCTCGTTCACCTCCTGATTTGCAGCTATTATTGGAAGGTTTTTTGTATCCTCTATAGTGAGCACAGAAGCAAACAGAAGAGAAGCACACAGTATCTCTTAGTTACTCAGAACCCAAGCTTCAGAACTGGATAAGTAATGGGTAGGCAGATGAGGGAGAGTTTATATCAAGAGGAGGAAATGAACTACTGGACCCCAGATGACAGGAGACCAGGAAGGGTGCTCTTGGAGCAATTTACCCCAGAATCTAACCACGTGGGCAATGGCAGGATGGAATCAAGTTTTGGGGAAAAATGAGGTGAGAACTCTTGTGTGTCTGATTCCATTTTTGCACTGTTACTTTCTTAGTTTGCACTACATTTTGCCCCCGAACCTCATTCCATCCTGTTGCCCACATGGTAGGATTCTGAGGTAGTGTGCTTCAAAAAGAACCCTACCTGCCCCCTGCAAGAGAAAGGCAGAGCAATGAAAAGTGAAAAATAGGAGTGAAAAGAAGATGCAGAGTGAGCGAGCCTGAAAAGAAGATTAAACGCACCAAATCTGCAGAACAGTCATTACTGTCAATTGGTGATTGACAAGCTGTCTAATCCAGAGTTTTAGCAAAGTTTCACTAACTCCATTTTACCTCCAAAGATCCAGTGGTACTTCATAGATATTTCTCCCCATAATTGAGGAGAAACTGAGCTCCAATTATTACTTGAGTGGGAATCGAGCAGAAAGGTCCGAGACATATGCCAAACTCTCCTGACCTCAGCAACGTGAGGCCTGAGAGATCTGAACTCCTGGGTTTATGTCTAGATTCCTTCAGTCAATTCCCTACCCAAAACTGGCAGCAAGTGATAGGCAGCAGGTGGGTAGGAGAGCAATGTCAGGTGATTAGAGGACCCTCGGCACTCAGTTAAGCAATGGGAGCAGTTTTTGGAAGGGCCTTGCAATCGGTGGGTGGGGAAAGGGTTGGCGGGGAGCGGGCTGCAAGAGCTCGGGGCAAGGGAAACCCTAACATTCCTTGTGACTACTTCTGATCTGACTCCTCTTTCCACAAGGTTTACCTGGCAGGAAAGTCACAAAGACGTACCTGCTTAGGCCCATGGTTGAAATAGGAGTACAGTCCTGATCACATCCATCATCTTCATGTGTGAAGAAGGGCCCCTCCACTTTCCAGCAGGTGTCCTACTTGCCTGCTCAGAAAAACAGGTTAAAATTAGAGCCCTTGGAAAGAAAGTGGGGCATTGGTAGGTTAGTCCCTAGGTAATTTCAACTGCCCACCAACAAGATGTCTGCTAGGCAGGCAGGATTTAAATTGCCCCTGCAGAGTCTGGAATTTGGATTGTGGACTTATCCAAAATAATGACATCCCTGCTCTATCTAAAGGCAGCAGAGGACACAATTTATCTTTATGAGTTAGCCTGTAACAACTTCTTCCCAGTACTGAGAGTAAATAACTTTTTTTTTTGCACAGTTCATCATTTCACACAATTCACCAACGACAGCAACTCAACTCAGTGGACAGAATTTATCCACCCAAGATAAGTGAGCTAGAGTGACAGGTAGCCCTGGGATTTCACATTGTGATCTTTGGCTCAAGACCAAGTATTTAGTCAAGCTTGCAGGCTGCCTGGGGATGTGTTGTCTGAAATAGTGAATCCTACATCACTTACAATGTCAATCCATTAGCAACTAATTAAAATGAAGGGTATTAACCTGTATAGTAAAAACCTTGTTAAAATATCTTGTGATTATGAGCTGGAATATGAACAACCATCTTATTAATATCCTAACAGGGAAGAGTTCATCTGCACTTGTACTATTAAGTAAAAGTTATTCTGCATAGTCCCTACGAAACATAAAATGCCATCTCCATCCAAAATTCAAGGCTGACACTTCAGTGCAGTAGAGGCTGTGCTGCATTGTTGGAGGTGCCATCTTTCAGATAAGGTGCCGAACTGAGGGCCCATCTGCTTTCTCAAGCGGATGTAAAAGATTCCATGACACTATTTTGAAGAAGAGCAGGTAAGTTACCCCCGGGAGCCCTAGCCAATATTTATCCCTCAATTAACATCACAAAAAGAAATTATTTTGTCATTATTACATTGTTTGTAGAAGCTTACTGTGTATAAACTGGCTATTGCATTTCCTACAATTGAGGCTACATTTCAAAGGTACTTCATTGGCTATAAACTGCTTCAAGATGTCTGGTGGTCATGAAAAGCTCTATATGTTGTGTATTCTATATCGTGGAACTATGCAGAGATTGCACAAATTTCCATGCATGTAACAGGTTTTATTCACAGTGCTTTGAAATGTCTGTTCCATGTTTCTAGCTCCAGCTTCCAGCTTTTTCTACTGCTGTTTACTCTTCTCCGAATCCACGCCCAGGCTTAACTAATCGAGCACTGTGAGCATCACTAATAAACAGACTCACATAATCAAGCACATAATAACTGAACACTACACGATATAAATCTTCCTTTTTTCTTTAGAAGTATGAAACTTTTAATACATCATACACATTACCTTACAGAATTCAGGAAAGCAGATGAATAGCTTCAAAAAGTTGGCAACATATAAAGTATTAAACAATCCACGTTATCATGATGACTATGGACAGCATTTTACGGTGTGAGGGCACGCTCCCAACATGCCCGAGCGTAATATGATGCATGATATTTCTTTCGGCGGCTGCGCACAGGAGTTTGCTGCACGCCCGCCAATAATTAAAAGGCCTATTAAAGCCATTAACAAGCTAATTAAGATCAAATTAATGCCTCCCATCCAACCTTACAATTGATGGACAGGCAAAAAGGCCAAGCGGCCTTTACATTTTTTAGGAAATCTCATCCATGAGTGGTGATGAGCAAACAGACATTAACTAAGAACTTTATTTTTGAATTAAAAACATGTCCTATCTCACGTGACAGAGTCATACGAGGAGACATGTTTTTTAAAAAATTTTTACTGTCCTTATTAATTTTTTTCAAAAGCGCTTCAATCTCCCTGAGGCAGCTCCTTGCATGTGCGAACTGTGCACCAAACCCACTCTCCTTCCTCCCCCCACTCTCGATCCACACAGGGCAGGCCTTAACTGGCTCTCCCACATGAAATTACGGACCGGAGCTGATCGCGGGTGGCGACTGGGGCGCGATTCCCCGACGAGGGAAAAATTCTGGCCTATATTTCAAACAGAAGTGCTGCAAAACACTTTGAGACATCCTGTGGTCGAGAATGATTCTACATAAATGCAATTCTTTATTTTCTTTATTTTCCCTTCACAACTATTAACAAAGGCCTATGACTGAAACTACTGCTTAAAGGCAATGAAGTTAAATTCTTTTTGTCCTTCACTGCATTTCAGAATTTATATTGGTTCTTTGCATTTCGCAATTACATTTTCCCCCATTAATACTGAAACCCAATAATTAGATATATCACATTCAAAAAGAATTAGTTCCAATAGGAGTGCAGTGGGACATGGATTTGTCTTGACTGAAGCAGCAACTATACCAATGTTCTATCAATCGCATTATAAGGGGGAGAAAAACTGAAGTACACAAATCAGGCAAGTGAGTTCTTGTGGTTCACTGTTTATTTCTAGAAGTTTCAGGGACATGCTCCCCACAAGAATTTTTGCACTTTGATCCACTTTCCAGCATTTTGAGCTGTATTGCGGCTCTCTTCTTGCATGCTTTTTTCCAACCTTTTCTGCACTCTCTCATTTCCATAATAGTTACTTAAAAGTATCTTAATGTAAAAATTCAGCCTGATTGTGATCTTTACCACCTTCCATAGACAGGTGCTCATATAATCCCATCTTTTCAACCTACGAGTGCTAACATGGGACTTGAACTGGCTGAATTAGAATACTCAATATAATCCAAAAAATGGGTGGATCAGGGGTGAAAGAAACACAAACACAAAGTACCCTGCACACTGTTAAGGAAAAAAAATGCCATCCCAAAATAATCTAAAACAAGTAACTTAATTTGTGGTTTGACTAACTGTGAAATCAGAATACCCAAGAGATTTTACAAACAGCATTAAGAGTTTTCTGAGGCCAAGGGTCACCTTCATTAAACCTTGATTAAAATTGTTACATTTATTTGCAGCATCAATTCTTTTTCAGGGAACCTGAAGATGGATAAACTTAAGTACCATTCCAGATGAGTCGAGAGAAAAGGGGGCTAATGTTGCAAGAAGGATTAGAGAATAGCTGGTGGACTCTCGCTCCAGGGTTTCTTTGGCTGCCTCTCCAAATTTTCCATCCTGCCTGTGACATTTCCCGCCACAGGCGGGAGCGGAAAATCCCGGCCTCTGCTGTTTCCTGCACTGCCACACATGCCAGTGTCTTTCTATGCTGCTCATAGGTAGAATTGCAATTCACCTCTTCTGTGCAACCTAGGCATTTCAGTGAACGTGCCAAAGAGGCAGGTCAACATTTTCAATCAGAAGCTAGACAGGGACTAGTAATTGTTCCAAAAACCAACACTGTTTGTGGTTTTTGAGGAATTCCCACTTTGAGACCAGTGAGGATAAATAAGATTAAAGCCCCAATGCTCAACACTTACACCGTCTAGATCAAGCATATTCTCATTCTTCAACCTTAAGGTTCTGTTTCTGTAATTTTCAGAAGTGGTGGTGGGCAGCAAGGGAGTAGAGAAGTGCTATTTTGCCAAATGATTTTAAATCTCCACAATGGATAGCAAAAATTGACTAGCGCCCAACTATGTATAAAGTGCACTATATTGCAATGTTGGAACTCTTACAGCACAGTCGATCCATGAGCCTTTGTAAAAAGTGAAACGGAAATGGTCTTGAGTTTTCTAAGACCACAAATAAAGTGAGTGTCTCACATTTCAAACAATTTATTTCTTGCCATGGCCGAAATGGACAAGGGCTGCAGCTTCATGGAAACGCCATCACCTCAAAGTCAATCACCATTCTGCCTTGATCATATCGTCAGTGCTTCATTGTCACTGGGACAAAATCTTGGAACTCCTAACAGCATTGCCGAATAACCTTCAACACATGACTGCAGTGGCTTCAGAAGGTGACCCACCAATACCTTCTCAGTGCAATAGGGGCTGGGCAATTTAGTAAATGCTAAACTTGCCAGTGGCCCCCACATCGGAAGAATGAAGAGATAAAGCAGTTAAAAGATCATGAGGAGACTAAGAAAGGACAGAACACAAAACAAGAGAAGCTGAGGAAGCATATACAAGAGGGGACTCAAAGATTCTTGGTATTCAAACAACTGATCATGGTTCTAAAATAGTAGTGACATTGTGAAAGCTTAAAATGGTAGAGTTTTAATCACAGAGGGAGGACAAAGAGACTGTCAGTTGCAGAATTTCTAGTCTCTGCTCAGCCAGGCAGAACCATTAAGACATAGTGAGAGATGTGAAGGAACAGTGGATGTAGCTATATCACTGGAGGTAAGGAGCAAATAACCAAGGAGTGGAATAGCACCAGGCTATGATTAGATGGACACAAAAATGCTAAAAACTGGAAAGGAAGTGTTAACAAACTAATTGTGCAAGTTACGTAGAATGGTTTGGTAAAAGGTGATCTGTTCTAAACTGGAGAAGAGGCATCATGCCTAGAGGCCTGAAGAGGGGTCACACTCTTATCTGTAGCTGGAGACTCATTTTGCACCATCAAGTTGAAAAGAATGAAAACACTTGCTGACAAAGTGCCAGGCAGAACAATTATGACATAGTGAGAGATGTGAAGAAACCAGTCCTGGCACCAGTACTGAGGAAAGTGGGGGCTGTACCATTGGGATGGTCTACACCTGAACCGTGCTGGGGCGAGTGTTCTTGCGAACCACATAACTAGGGAAATAAAGAGAGCTTTAAAGTAAACAAGAGGGAAGAGGGATTGAGCTTGGGTAAATCAAGGAGTAGGTTCAGGCAGGGGACCATAACAGTAATATGGAAAATGAGGGTCATAGAATAGCAGGAAGCAACAGTGAGATAGAACCAAAGAATACACCAATAGTCAAGGCTACCAATACACCAATAGTCAAGTGTTACAAAGGTAACAAAAAGAAAAAGCTAAAGGCTCTGTATCTGAATATGCATAGCATTCATAACAAAGTAAATGAATTGATGGTGCACATTGAAGTAAATAAATATGATTTGATAGCCAATACAGAAATGTGGCTGCAGAATGACAAGGATTGGGTTCTGAACATTGAGGGGTATATGACATTAAAGAAGAATAGGAAGCTAGGTAAAGGTAGAGGGATAGCACTGTTAATCAAGGATGGCATTGGTGCATTAGTTAGAGATGACCTTAGCTCAGGAGATCAGGATGTAGAATTGGTTTGGGTGGAGATGAGGAACAGGAGGAGAAATAAGTCACTGGTAGGTGTGGTCTACAGGCCCCCTAACAGTAGCAACAATGGAGGATAAAGTATACCAGAAGAAATACTGGGTGCTTGTGCTAAAGGGATGACAATAATCATGGGTGATTTTAATCTATAAGTAAACTGGAAACATCAGATTGGCAGTAGTAGCCTGGATGAGGAGTTTATAGAATGATTTGAGATATTTTTTTTAGAGCCGTGTGTTCCAAAACCAACCAGAGAGTAGATTATATTAGACTTGGTATTGTGTAATATGACAGGATTAATTAATGACCTCAGAGTGAAGACACCCTTAGGTAGCGGCGACCACAATATGATTGGATTTTACATCCAGTTTAAACGAGAGAAGATTAGTCTAAGACTAGTATTTTAAACTTAAATAAGGGAAACTATATGGGCATGAAAGCTGAGCTAGCTGAAGTGAACTAGGATACTAGGCTAGATGTTAGATCTTATTTCGTTTGTTCATAAGTACTGAGGAAGATTTTCTCCTTGAGAAGATTTATTGCGAATTACTTAGCAATCCAGTGAAAGTTCATTACTTCATTGATTTTAGAAAAGTATTTGATATTGTCTAAGAGAAACCTGTGGAAGGTCTTGAGACATTCTGGAATTCCAGAAAGATTGGTATCTAATAGAAGCTTTTTATGATGAGTCTATGAGCTGCATCGGGACAGAGATAGGACAGGTGAAATTGGTTAAGATTTTTATTGGGATAAGTTAAGGCTGCATATGATTTCTATTTTTCTTCTGCATTGTTATAGACTTTGTGATTACTGAGGCACTGGTTTGTTTGGACATGTGGTAAAATTCAAGATCTAGATTTGACAGAATGAACAATAATTTGGAGGAAGGAAAATATTCCCTGTGATGTGAGCATAAAACGAAAAGCTGCCAAAAACAGAACTTCATGTCAGTACCTAACAGGACCAAGATAATGGAGACAGGAGACTGTCAACAGTGCTGTCAACACTGTTGGATGTGTGATTGATGGAGAAGAATACAAAAGAGTAAAGACTTTGCCTGCCTTGGGAGTATAATACCAGCTCACTAAAGGAATGAAGGCAAGAATTGGCAGAACTTTTGAATCAGTTTTCATGAGTCAAACATCTGGGAGAGCAAGAAAATGCACAGCCAGCAAAATGAGACTGTACAATGCTATTGTCCTCCCAACTCAACAGTATGCCTCTGACACATAGCAGATTGTGGAAACACACAATATGCATTCCACCAGCTTTGTTTAAGATGACTATTGGAAGTTCATTGGACGGATTATGTAACCAATATGGAAGTTTGCGCTTCACAGGTCAGCTGATTATGGATACAATAATTAGACAGAGACAGTAATGGTGGTGGGTCAGCTTATCAGGCTACCCCATAGTGGATGCACAAGGTACTTAGGCTGAATTCTACTTGAAGGGCAGGGAAGGTGCTAGAATTCAAAGAATGACCAATTGCAGGATGATCAAAAAAGGATGTAACAATGAATACAATTTATGATAAACATTCTGCTCTGGACAAATAGCACTGGAAGAAATGGAGAGATGTTTGTAGAACATAACCTCAGGAGATGTAATAGTTGATTGTAGAAATGGGTTGCTTCATGTGCCACCAACAATGGGAGACTCAATGGCAAACAGTAAACATTGTATAACAAAAACAGAATTACCTGGAAAAACTCAGCAGGTCTGGCAGCATCGGCGGAGAAGAAAAGAATTGACGTTTCGAGTCTTCATGACCCTTCGACAGAACTGACATGCAAATGGTGCTAAGTTTGACCATCAAGTTCAAATTCTCTCTCTCACTCTCTCTCCATTGTATCAGTGTAACATTGTATCCCCACCAACTTAAGCCAAGGCAATCAAGCGTCACATGCTTTCAGTGATGCAAAAAAAGGAGCATAGCCAAGTTACAATACTTAAACCAATTTCCTGAACACGTTTTTGCAATCTCTCTAAATGTCCTGTAGATTTAATAACTTGCAAATACACCTCAATTGTGAGCCATTCTTAGTTCCAGGTACCCATCAATATGTAGGATGGTTCCTGAAAGAGCTTTCCTCACTCCAGCTGACCCACAATCCAAAAATTTAGCATCTGCTGCTTCTGTGCATACATATTAGTGGCAAATTATTTTGTGTTTAATGCAAGAATCTAAATTAGAAAATACTATTTCACTATGGGAACAGAGGCAGGGATCAAAAAGCGAGTTGTCTGCTCTGAACACAGATGGATGACAGCTGTGTTAGTATTTCAAATTTCTATTTCCCTCTCACTGGGCTTTTTTTTAGAAATGTGATTCACTCCACACAAGTGCAGAAATGTTGTTTTTCTTCCTTTTCTTCCTAACAAACACAAATATTGAAGTCACAGTGCTGTCAATGCTTAATTTTATTGATTTTCTATTATTTTAAAGCACACATTTCACTAATAAGGAGGGAGAGAGAGTGAGAGAGAGAATTTGAACTTGATGGTCAAACTTAGCACCATTTGCATGGCCAAAGTTGATCAAGAAACAGCCACCAACTCAAAAGCACTGATTGGCACTGTGGTACTGGATAGCACTGTTCTCATTTGTCCGGAAGCAAGTTGACGACTTTCTAAGCAAATGGCACCAGAACGTGCTTCCACATAATGGGTCACTCAGCATTGAACCATTTCCCCCTCTTCTTATGGTACTTAAAGGGACTAAACCAATCCGAATTTGTCTTTCTCTCTCCTCCCACTTCACCTAAGAGGATCAGAAATGAAAATGATTCCTTCGCTTTTCCTTTAGTTTACTAGAAGTCTTTGATTATTGGGTTTTGACTGTTATGAACTTATGCATTTGCATTTAACTTGGTGAGCATTTTATAGTAAAGAACCTGTTGGACATTTTAATGACTTATATCAGTTTCCCTAACATTTAATTTGTAGGCTGTACTGCAGCTGCTAAGTTACAAAAATAAACAGCTATGCTGAGTAACATACCTAAGCGCAGAGAAGAAAAGGTTATGTAGCCCAATAAGCCAGATTCTTCCACAGATCATGTACGAACTACTCCAGGCATAAGTTCAATCCAAATATTTCATCTCCTGAGGTTATGTTCTACAAAACATTTCTCCAATGAAAATAATCACACAAGTCTCTGCAATACCCATTGAATCTTACAACACTTTGCTTTCTACATGACATTTCCAGTCCCAGCAGTACGTTAAATACTTTGTTCAACTGACTATTTGATAGCTATTCACCCTTTTAAAATTCAATCCTGTTATCCTGTTCTAAACCAGATATTGTGCTGTTTTTTGTTTAAGGGACAGATGTCATCCTGGAAATATTTTTTCAAATCTTTGCCACAACACAAAATATCTGCCACGTGAGATGACATTTTATATTATTATCTTCCAACTATCTGTGTGCCATTATGTTGCAGATCTCAGCAAAGAGACAAATGTGAGGAAGTAAGAGCTCATGCAACCAAATCCTCTCTCCCCAGTTGCTCGATTGGCAATTGCACTGTGTGCTGTCTGCTTGATGCATATTGGCTGTTTCTGAGTGAGAATCTTCTGCCTGTCAGGTGGGCCGGTCAGGAGTGGGCACCATGCCGATTGCCGGCAGCGATCGGCTAGGTGCCATTTTATGTGGGTGGGCCAATTAAGGCCCGCCCAGCATGATGTGTGCCCGGTAGCGCTCAGTGCTACCTGTGGGGGCAGGAGGTTGGTAGGAGGAGAAGGGAGAGTTGGACCCTGCGTGTATAAGAAATCTCCCTGAGGCACGGAGCTGCCTCAGGGAGATTAAGTTCATAATGAAAGTTGGGAAAAAAGAAATATTAAAATTATTCAGACATGCCGCCTCATGTGACAGTGTCGTGTGAGCTGGGACATGTTTATGAATTGTGAGAATTTTAAAAACTTATTTAATAAAATCTTCAGGAAGCCTCATCCCGCCCGTGGATGAGGCTTCATGAAAAACACGAAGGCCGCTTGGGCTTTTTGCCTGCCCCCCAACCTTAAGGTTGGACGGGCAGCCCTGTCAGTTACCTAAATTGGTTTATTAATGGCCTTAAGAAGCCTATGGCAGTTCGGCAGGCGCGCACCCGCCAAACAGAAGATCGGAATGACGCGCGGTGACGTCGGGATGCAAGCCCGATGAGAAAATTCTCCCCCATGGATCTACTCTTTGTGCATATATCGCTAATGCTGTATACTTTCTCCCAGTGATACAATCATAACATTTTTGCAGATCTAAGATTGAACCACTGGGATAAAGGTGCCAGTTTTAACAACGTAAACATAGGGAGCTAATGCACAGAAATTGTTGTCCAATGACTGAATCACAATAGCACCAGATATAAAATCATCCATGTACTCTGTAAAATCCAATGTTTTTGTTTGGCTGGTAAATCCTACCCAGGACAGCCTATGAAAGTGGTTGGCAGGGGGGATTGGCAGAATACCCATTCGAATCATCACCCAGTGTATGGATTGTGCCCACACAGGAACAGTTATTAAATCATGCATAAGTTCCAGAATAATGGACAGGAATAAACTGTGCATACATTTTATTTAATCCTGGTTATTTGCTGTGATTGACAGTTGATATTGTGAATGGGGCAACAAATAAAAATCTGTTACTTAACAGAATTCAGCGTCTGAAAAATTGAGGTCTGACAAGTCTCACTGATCCCAAGTTTCCCAGTGAGAGTCATTCCTGTTTTGAACAAGAGCAGACCCAGCCAAGATAATTGGCTGCTGAAAAAACAAAATATGCAGATACTATTGAACAAGATACGATTGCTGACAGCCACAATAATCTGCTTGTTCAGCCTCCAGTCCTGCCTCTATTATACAGACTGTAAAAAAAACTTTGCCAGGATTGAATGCAGAATCCAATGTGAAGGAAAGGAATGTGCCTACAGCTGGCATTCTTGATGCCAGCTGATAATTATCACATACACAGTACACAATGGGAAATAAACACAACTGTATTCATCAATTGAGGAGTGAAATATTTTTCTTCTTTTTGCAATGTAATGTCAGCATTGAGTACTCCCTCCAGGTCAGCTGCAGTACAACGTTGGCACAATTCAGAATAACCTCTGCCTGCCAAAGACTGTGCCTTGATCTATTAGAGCAAATCCCCACTGAATAAACCAAACTTTTCCATTCTGCATATTGATGAATATAATGACTTTAGGAAGGGGTTGAAGGGAGAGTCTAGAAAGCAAAGACAGTTGCTACCACAAACTCACATCCAGCAGGAACAGAAAAAATGCCCCAAAGTTTCTTCTACTCAGGACCATTACAGCCACAAAATGGAAGCTTTCACTTATTAGACCATGCTTTCTGAAAGGGAGCTGCGCAATATTTGAACAGGAAGAATATTAAAGAATACAGGCCAAATACAATGACAGCAAGTTACAGCAGATATCTCCCATTAAGGAACTAACACAGGCACAGACTTTAGACTGAAGGTTCCTTTCTATGTTGTAATTTCAATTATTCTTAATGACAAAGCAGTAACAAAGCAATGATGCTTTGTTAAACCAAAGTTATAAAGTCTGCTTACTTTATTTCAATCATACAAACCTAATGGTAATGTCGCTAATAGCACACAAACATAGGAAACTCACTTACAAATTATAGAATCCATGTTATAACATGGAGAAAACAACCAGAAGGCAAAGAATCTGCTGCTTTCCTCTGAATGTCTAACGGGGGACCAATTACAAACAAATCCTTGTATATCAGAGCATTAACTTAAGACATTGCCTGGAATCTCCTCTCATCGATGGGTGACTGTTGTATTCACCCTTCCCTGGCAGCTGGTTCTTTTGTTCTACTTCTCCCACCTTTTCTGCACCCTCCTTGTGATGTGGGAATGACAAAGTGAGATGTTTTTGGTCAGTACAACCTGATGAGTGAGTGAGTGTCTATGTGTATGGATGATACCAGATTAACAGCGTCCAATCTAGCCTCCTCCATGTCTTCATCCTCCTCCTATTCATAACATCATACAGCTATGTTAATTGACAAAATCTACATCTCTGGGCACAGCTGAGTACAAAATGAAGCAATCATGCTAATTCAATCCTGAAAGCAATAAAAAAAAGTCATTCTGCTGCTGAAAAAACAACAGCACACAAACTGGCCTCCTCAACATGGTATCCACCTCACAGATAACTTGGAACAGCATTTACCATCATTATACAGTACTAATAATTATTTCAGCTGGATCTGGGGTAGAAATGTGGGCGGATGGGGACAGAAGGATTAACCATGCACCATTGATCCCATTTAAATGTGATGGAGCAAGCCATTAGTAGGCTTTAAAGGGAGTTGTTTTCTTTTGGCAAGAGAATGAAGGTGAAATTTCTTAGCAGTAGATTTGAGGCAGTAGTCTTTTTTTTAATAATTTTTTTTGCCCTAATACTAGTACTATTTTAGAGAAAATCCATCCCCATTTGTCTGGGAAATCCACAAGGGTCTGATGAATAATCAGAAAATGTGAAATCCCATTTCTCTCCTCTGTAGTCCAAGCTAGGTTAAAGGAGCTTCAAACAAAGTACATAATCCTAAAATCAATTTCTTTACAATTTTACAATCACTTGAATGTGGCTGCACTGCAAAACCTGGCTATGGTTATTAATGATGCAAAACAAACAAAGTCTTTATTACTTGAGTAAACTATAATTAATCTCACAGTACCACAGATCTAAATTTCCCTTCTGCTTCACTGACACAGCTTCTACTCAGTGCCCTAGTTTGTCTTTTGCCTTAAACTGCCATCTGGATTTTACCAGAATACAATTGCAGTGGTTTATTCTGTGCAGATAGCACAGATGAGATCTGATTTATGGGACTTCCCGGCAAGAGAAGGCCTGGGGACCTTTTACTGGACTTTGCTGATTAGATGGCAGATAGAATCTGGTAAGGCAGGAGACTCATCTGGTAACAGAAATTTCTTAAGCAGCCAATTTTATACAAAAGACTTCTCCCTGCGAGCTAAGAAAATAAAGTTGATCATTTTCAGGTGAAAATATATTCCAATAGAAACTTAAGTTCATCATCTGGTTTATTCTCAAATTGTTTGAAAAATATCAAATGGACAACTGGATGATTAATTATTTAGGTTCTCATGTGAAAACAGAAAGGTTATTGAATAGCTCACAATGAGAACACGAACAGACACGCATACACAGACACGCACGCGAACACACACATGCGAACACACACGCGAACACCATCAACAACTTGCTGGTAACGTATTAAAAAAACGGCATCTCAATCTGTGCTTGCCATATTTTGGCATCATTTTTATATGTGGATTCATTCCAAACATGTAACAAATAGCAATTCAGAACATTTCAACTACAGTATGACCAATTAGGAAAATTCTACCAATCAAAGAGAAAATTACTCAATCATCCAAATCTTATTGACCACCAAGTTTTTCTTAGCAACTAAAATTTCAAACTACAGGTGCAACACAAAGAAAAAAATATATATTTCATCGGAAAATATTTAAACTTTTTTAGAAATTGTCTCTCTGATGCCTTTGTTAACATCTTTTTCTCATAATATTTGGACTTTCAAAAGCCCAGTAACATAGATAATATTATTCCCACAGCTATAACTCATCAGCTGTAAGGGGTCAGCAACAAACTCATGACTACAATTCCAAAGATGCTGTAATTAGAGAATTTGCTAAATGAAAAATTACCTTTTCATGTATCAGTATGATTCTCTCAGTACAGCAACTGGAAATGTATACAGGCTCCAAAGCTATCTGCATTAATTTTCTGAACTGCTTTCAAAATTAGCCAGAGCAAGAATTTTTGAACCTTTCAAAATAGATTTTTGCATGAAACCCTAATTTCAATCCTTTATAGAAAGAAGCTGCAGACTGTCAGATGTGCAAAAAAGATAAATACAAAGGGACGATTAGAGTATTAATGCTTCATTACATTTACAATGAGAATTAAAACTGGTTGATTGATTGCACTTTGCACCGAGCAAAAATAAAGCACGTTCTTTCTTGAGCTATAATATTTATGAATTGTTTTTCCAAATGAATTGAAAACAAACAAACATGCATTTTAGAAACTTTTAAGTTAAGATCTTGTAAGTGAGTTATTTTCGGGTGACTATTTCTTTATTTTAAAAAGAAAGGCTGGGAAAGGAGAGAGGAAAAAAGGTGGTTAGAACACCTAATTTTATTTATTCAACCTGCTTAAATCATATTGATAATACGTCATCTATCTGATAAGATAACATCTTTATTAACATAAAGCAGCACTTGAACGCCAATTCACCGAGTAATGCTAAAGGAGGCCTACTACTAATTCTATCAAAATGATCTGGTGGTGCATACTTCCTGTCCATCACATTACCCTATTAGACCGGTTCAAATATCATACTCATAAAATATAAATCAATCAGAACTCAGAGGAGCAGGAATGTATCAATCAAATGTAAGGAAACCAATTTCCAAGCTCACAATCCTGAAGGTAAGCAATAAATTAATGATCAGCAGCAACCAGACTATAAAAAGAACCAAAGAAGCACAACTGAATTACTCAAAATACTTGCCAAAACCTTTTTTGGTCATCATTTGATTTCTTCAGAGAACTGACTATATCCATAAGGTTGAAAATAAGATTTGTAACTTTAAACATAATTGATAGTTATGATGATAATATGATAGGTGTAACTGTCATGATGCAAATTGACATTTTATTCTATGAAATAAGTTGATATTTTTCCCTATGCAATTGCTCTGGGCTAACAATTACATCTTTGCCCAAAATGTCAAAGTTGGATCAAGTACAATGTGGATAAGGTCCTTGCATAAATCATTAAGATTGACTCAGCTAATCTGCACAACAATTCAATGTCTGTCTTTCCTCAGTTATTATTAGTGTTTCTAAACTATTTCAAATCAAGCTGAAGCATTGCTTTTAAAAGCATTTTTTTAAGCTAAACTTTGGCTGGAAAACAAATGCAAATGTTTACTTCAGCATGAAAGATAGAAAGGCAAAACAATAGCAATAAGGTGAGACACAAATGGAGGGGGGCTGGATTCAGTGAGAAAGAGACAAGGGCACAGAAAACACAGAGGGGTTTATTTTATCCTTGCTCACCCAGTTGCAAACCAATGGGATCAATAGGATCAGATCAGCCAGTTCCACTCGGGTCAATGAAAAGCAAAATTGGGTGGGCTGTAAAGTGGGGAACTGATTTAATCCTATCAGTTTCCTGACAGCAGGTTAGCTAAATAAATATTTTCACCATTCAGTAACATGCTAACCTGTACTAAATATTGGAGCATAGATGTCACTTGATTAGCTGTTACAGAAGAACCTGTCTCACTGCAAATTCACTAAATTTCCTATTGATCATTTAATTCCCCCATTCCTAATAGCTGGGTAACCCCCATCTATCCACTTGCCCCAATCCCGTGCTCAGCTTCAGAGGTACAGGAAGACATTTTTACAAGTTCATTAGAGCAGCTCCCTGCCTCCTGACTCTTCCTTGCAAAGTCTTTATCTGTCTGGCACACTTTCACTCTTACCCAAATGGAGAGGTGAACCACAATCCAATTTCCTAAAGCGGTTTCCAATGGCCATTAGGCCCTCCATTTGCATAGGTAATATTCCTAACATTAGTTTCAGGGTGGGTTCCCTGACCAATTTGACCTATGACACTCTCCTGGAATAGAATGATTGTGTGTTTACTTTATTGGACCTTTCAGCGCACATTTTTCACCTGGAAAATGTTCTAGCCAGAGTACTTTCCTTTTCCCTATATTGGACCATTGCATCCTTAAGCAAGTCTCTTTTGTGGCAGCACTGAAGGTCTGGAGACTCTGGTGAAAGGATTTCTATATGGCCTTCTCCTCTGTTATAGCCTGGTCTTGCTTACCTCTCTCATTTCTTCTTTCTCCTGTGACTGCTCTGCATCCATTATAAGGACAGAGATCATGATTCCCATTGTGCCACAGTGAATCCCATGGTAAGAGCTTGATGACAGAAGGGTGGGGAGTAAAAGGGTTTCCTGTTTAAAGCTGTTGAATGACAGTTTATAATATCTTAGCAGCGCAGCTGACAAAAGATGCTTATAAACCCTTCAGTCAAAGCTGATGTTACAGATGAAATTGTGGACATTTAAAGTTTGTGAATTCAAAATTTAACCCTTTCCCTTGAGTCATGAGTTTGAATCAAATCAAAGCTTACAGATGAAAGTTCGCTCTCGCAGACAGAGATTCTAACTAAAAAGACCCACGCAATTTGGTGATTAATAAATGCTAAGGTTTAAATTTCATTTTATAATCACAGAGACAATTGACTGCTGGGAAGCATTCAATTTTTGATAGACATATTTGTTGGCATAAAATGTAGGCAATAATGAACCTTAATTGGGCACCAAATGCACCCCTGCAATAGTTGCCAGTGTCATCAAGTGTTCATTCTGACAACATCTTGGGGAGAGAGTTCTACAGAAGATCAGAGTGATGTGTTTAATTATATATCCTAATTGTGGCATTAAGCAGGCACTAGAAAAAGGGTCACTCTGCCCTTTCTATTCAATTCTCATCTAAAAGTAATTGTACTACTGTTGATAATTAATAGGTTGAATCGTATTGACAAGAGCCTGAAATAGATAGTATTTAAAAAGCCACTTACCCGTTTTCCAGTGGTTTCTAACAAAATAAAAGCACATAAGCTCATTGTGAGGAAAAGAAAAAGTCTAAGAACAAGTGCAGATGTGGCAACACAATGCTGATCCCTGATGTACAAACACACATGAAGTAAGTCCGAGAATTCTAAAGTCCCTTTATGTTCAATGGCATTACCATCACTGAATCCCCCACTATCAACATCCTGGTGGTTACTGTCATAAAGCTATTAATGTATGTAATATTATTGGAAAATATTTTATTTTAAAATAGAGGTTTAGTCTGTGGGTGTCTCTTAATTGGATTAAAGCCAGCTAGTCTGGTGCTTTGATGTGCACTAGTTTTGATATATAAGAGAGATAGCATGTATCCACAGTTTTTGAATACAGCATTCAAGAAGTGGGGTGAAAACTGACAGCTGACACAGTTGATGACACCTATCTAGCAGATACCAAACAATACGTTTATACTACTAATAAAATTGGTACAAGAAAGGGGATTTATTGTTAGAGAGGTTTAGTTCAGAGGTTGGTGATACAACGAGAATTTACATTCATTGGGTGGTAATAGGTATAACTTCAGCAGTTTCAGCTGTGCAGAGCAGAGGCAATGTAAGATCAAAGCATGTAAGCCTACCGCGATGTCTGAAAGGAACCTAAGTGAAAAGAACCTCATTTTGAATTTGTACGGTGAAAACGCTTTGTCTGGTGTCTGGTTAAGTCACTGGTTGCTGTAGCCTTAAAGGAGATTAGTTTGGGAATTTGTTAAAAGTTATGATAGTAGCAAATTGTAGCTATGTGTATATATATTTAACCTGTGTAAATTAATAAAATGTTTCATTTAGTTTAATGTAAAATTCCGAGAACTGTTGGCGATTCCTGAATTTAGAGTCGCAGCTCAAACATAACATAAGAATTTTCTGTCTGTTGGGCGGGTGGGCCCAACCCGATCTCCGGCAGGCAGGGAGCTGATCCCCACTGGAGAAGCGGGCCCCGCCGCCATTTTATGTGACATCCGCCAGGAAGTGCGGACGAGGGGGGATTCCCCAAAAGCAAGAGTGTGCTCTTTTGCGCATGCGTACGAAAGAGTGCACATCTCCCTAAGGCTAAGTGCTGCCTCAGGGAAATCGCTAACAGTTTTAAAAACATTAAAAATAGAGAAAAAAAAATCCTTAACATGTCCCCCTCATGTGACAATGTCACATGAAATGGAACATGTTCATAATTTACACTAAAATTTTATTAAACTTTTAAAATCCCTACATGAAACCTCATCCCTCGAAATGTCCACTGTGCTCTCCTCCGCCGATGCTGCCAGACCTGCTGAGTTTTTCCAGGTATTTCTGTTTCTGTTTTTGTTCATGTTTTTTCCTATTGCCCGCCAGGGCTCTTGGCCTGCCCGCCAACCTTAGGATTGGACGAGCAGGTCCTTTAATTGTTTCAATGGTTCTGTCAATGGCCTCAATTGGCCACTGACAGGTCAGCGGGCCCGCAGCTGATTTTGCTGTGCCCCCACCTTCCTGAAAATTTAAATGGGGTGGGATGATGTCGGAGGTTCCCCTCGATGTCATCCCGTGTCATTTTACACATCGGCGAGCGGGCCCCGCCCGCTGCTTGGCAAAATTAAGCCCTATAGGTTATGACAGTTGCTAAAGTTTCCATAGAACCATAGAAAAGTTACAGCACAGAAGGTAGCCATTCAGCCCATCTTGCCCATGCCAGCCCAAGGACACCCAGGTGCCCTTTCTAATCCCACCTTCCTGCACCCGGCCCATAGCCCTGCAGCTTACAGCACTTAAGGTGCAGATCCAAGTACTTCTTAAAAGGAGTTTAGAGTTTCTGCCTCTACCACCAACTTGGGCAGGGAATTCCAGACACCCACTACCCTCTGCATAAAAAATTTCTTTATCATGTACCCCCCACACCTTCTGCCACTTGTCTTGAATCTATGTCCCCTGGTTCTAGAATTCTCCACCAAAGGAAACAATTTTATCCTGTCCGCTCTCTCTATTCCCCTCATGATTTTGTACACCTCAATCAAGTCACCTCTCAGCATTCTTTGTCCTAAGGAAAATAACCCCAACCTATCCAATCTCTCCTCGTAGCTACGCTTTTCTAACTCTGGCAATATTCTTGTAAACCCCCTCTGCACACTCTCCAGTGCTATTATGTTCTTCCTGTAATATGGTGACCAGAACTGCACACAATACTCCAGTTGTGGCCTCACCAGTGTTTTATACAATTCCAACATTATATCCTTACTTTTATATTCTATACCTCTGCCAATGAAGGAGAGTATTCCATATGCCTTCTTTACAACCTTGTCTACTTTAACTGCTGCCTTCAGGGACCTATGTACTTGTATGCCAAGATCTCTCACTTCACCTATCCCTCTTAGTATATTCCCATTTATTGTGTAATCCCTGTAACTGTTTGACCTCCCTAAATGTATGACCTCACACTTCTCTATGTTAAAATCCATCTGGCATTTTACCGCCCACTCCACCAACCCATCTATATCGTTTTGGAGATTATGGCTATCCTCTACTCTATCCACTACTCGGCCAATCTTTGTGTCATATGCAAATTTCCCAATTGTGCCCCGCCACGTTCATGTCCAAATCATTAATATATAACACAAACAGCAAGGGTCCCAACACCGAGCCCTGAGGAACACCACTTGAGACAACTTTCCATTCGCAAGGGCATCCATCGACCATTACCCTTTGTTTCCTGTTGCAAAGCCAACCTTTTATCCAGTTTGCCACATTACCCTGAAACCCATGGGCTTTTACTTTCCTGACCAATCTGCCATGTGGGACCTTGTCAGATGCCTTGCTAAAATCCATGTACACAACATCCACTGCATTACCTTCATCAACCCTTCTTGTCACTTCCTCAAAGAATTCAATCAAATTTGTGAGGCAAGACCTTCCTTTAACAAATCCATGCTGACCATCCCTGACTAGTCCATGCCTTTCCACATGACGGTTAATCCCATCTCTCAGGATTGATTCTACTAATTTGCTCACCACCAATGTAAGACTAACTGGCCTATAATTGTCTGGCATTTCCTTTGATCCCTTTTTAAACAATGGAACTACGTTTGCATTTCTCCAGTCCTCCGGTACCTCCCCTGTATCTAGCGAAGATTGGAAAATCATCCTGAGAGCTATCTCCTCCCTGACTTCCTCTGGGATTTTTAAATAACTCAGCTTCACTAACTGCATCGGTCATAACAATTGGGGGCTCGTCTGGGATAAATTCTAAATCTAATTCCTTGATTGGTTTGGAATTGATGAATCTTAAAGCTTATGAGTACACGAGGCACTTTGAATTCAGGAGTTGTTAAGGTATTTTAGAAGTAGTGAGACTGCAAGATGGCTTTGCTAATTGCTAATACTTGTCTGGGAGTAGAAGAGATAACTCTGATTAGGTTGGAGAAAATAACCAAAAGTAGGCTAACAGGAGTCAGCAGATAAGCTAAAATTGGGGTTACCTACGGGAGCTAGGAAATCAGATATAGTTCAAAGTATAGCATGGCATCTACAGTTGGAAGTGAAACCTGACACTAGTGAGTCACAGCTAGAGGTAGTGAGACTTCAGTTACAAATGAAGATGCTTGAATATGAAGAAGCAAAGGAACTGAAAAAGCTTGAATTTGAAGCAAGGGAATCAGAAATTGTGAAGATGGAGAAGGAGGAAAGAAAAAGAGAGAGAGAGAGAGAAATGTTGGCAGTTAGAAAAGAGATGTCAGTAGGTAAGGAAGGATTTATTTCTAGAGTAGAACTCAGTGGGGATATGTTTAAATTTGTACCAACTCTTCCAAAGTTTGAGGAAAGAGATATTGAAGCATTCTTTATTTAATTTGAGAAGCTAGCTAAACAGATGAAATGGCTGCAGGAACACTGGACATTATTATTATAGTCTAAGTTGTTAGGTAGGACACGAGGTATATGCTTCGCTATCAGAAGAAATGTCGGTGAATTATGATGTGGTGACAAAAGCTACTTTGAGTGTACATGAGTTGGTTTCTGAAACATACAGGCAGAAATTTAAGAATATGAGAAAACAGCCTGGGCAAACTTATATTGAGTTTGAAAGAGTAAAACAAAGTAATTTTGACAGGTGGATACAAGCGTTAAAATAAAGACAACCTGTGCAGCTCTTAGGGAAGTAATTATTTTGGAAGAATTTAAAGATTCAATCCCTTTGGTAGTGAGAACTCATGTGGAGGAATGGAGGGTTGATTCTGTAAGACAAGCAGCAGGGATAGCTGATGATTATGAGATTAATTCATAGAGCTAAACCTTTTTTCTGTCACCTTTTCAAATTGGAAAAGGATAAAAAGTGGGAAGGTGAAAGGAAGGTAGGTATTCAGGGAAGAGAAGGAATAGCTGGAAGTTTCTAGGAAGTTTTTTCTCAGAACAAAAAGGAAGGTGCTGAAGGTAAAACTGACATTTGAAAATTGAGGTGTTTTCATTGTAAGAAAGTAGGGCACATGGAGGCAGTGTGTTGAAGGTTACAGGAAGAATCTGTAGGAATTATTGGGGTACAGGAAAGCTCTGAAAGTAAAAGTGCTGCAGATTCTGAGGTTCAGGCATAGGAGAAACCAGTGGTTTGTGTACAGGTGAAACAGGGAGAATCAGTGATAGATAAAGAAGTGCGATTGTGTTCACAGTTTACTCAAGAGAATTCTGGGAAGCAGGTTGCAGAAATGTTTAAAGACTTTGTGTGTGAAGGGAAAGTTGTTCTATGTGTACAGGGTGGAGTAGGTAAAGATGTTAAAATTTTAAGAAACACAGGGATTAGTCAATCCTTAATGTTGTGGGATAGTGATATTTGTTGTTCAAAGGGAGTGTTGCAGGAGAAGGTAATAATAAGTAGGGTTCATGGAGATGCTAAATCTATTCCATTGTGGAAGGTAAATTTAAAGAGCAAATGGAAGAATGGTGAAGTTATAGTTGGAGTAGTGGAAAAATTGCCCATTGCAGGGGTTCAATTTATTCTGGGTAATGATTTGGCTGGATCACAAATGTGGGTGATGCCTATGGTAGTTGAGCAGCCTATAGAAGTGTTTTCAACAGGAGTGCTACAGAAGGAACATCCTAGATTGTTTACTGATTGTGCTTTAATGTGATCAAAGACCCATAGGGAAGAACGAAATAAACAAGATAAGCAGGCAGTTCAAAGGCAGGAAGACGAAATCCAATTAGCTGGCACTGTATTTGATAACATTGTTCAGGAAGAAGGAATGCAGAACAGTTCAATGGAAATGTTTAACTCAATGAGGTTAGTGGAATTACAGGAAAATGATTTGCAATTACAACAGTAATATCAGAAATCTTATTCAGAAACTGAAGCAAAATGTATTACAGTATATTATTATCTTCTAGGGGACATTTTGATGAGAAAATGGCAGTGGATCATGTCACAGCAAATGAAAGATGGAGGGAGGTGCATCAGATTGTTAGCCCATTAGGATAAGAGATTCTAAGCATTACTCATGAAATCCCAATGGGGGGACATTTAGGAATTAGGAAAAGACAAGAAAAGATAGAGGTTTTTTTTGGCCAGGATTGCATAGGGATATAGTCAAATTCTGTAGAATCTGTTATATAAGTCAAATAACGGGAAAACCACAAGCAGTAATTAAGCCGGCGCCTTTAATCCCAATGCCAGCATTTGAAGAAGCTTTTACCAGGGTCATGATTGATTGTGTAGGACCTTTCCCTAAGTCTAAAAGTGGAAATCAGTATTCATTGACAATAATGGATGTGTCTACCAGGTTTCCTGAAGCACCACCTTTAAGAAATATTACAACTAGGAAGATTATGGAGGAGTTAATTAAACTTTTCACACAATATGACTTACCTAAAGAAATACAAATCAGATTAGGGGTCAAATTTCATGTCACAGCTGTTTAAGGAAGTAATGAACACTTTGGGATTAAAAGAGTTTAAGTCAACAGCTTATCATCCAGAATCACAAGGAGCCTTGGCATCAAACTTTAAAAACTATGATGAGAGCGTACCGTCAGGATTATGCACAGGATTGGGATACAGGAATTCCATTTTTGTTATTTGCTATTAGAGATGCTCCTAATGCATCGACTGGTTTTAGTCCTTTTGAACTAGTTTATGGTCATGAGGTAAGCGGACCACTGAAATTGATTCATGAGAAATTGGTGGGTCAAAATTCAAAAACTACTCTCCTGAATTACTTATCAAATTTCAAGGAAAGATTGAACAGAGCATATGAGTTGGCTAGGGAATTTTTAAATAGCAAGTAATAAAAGTGAAAGCAGATAAGGCGGCTGAAATTGACAGTTTTGTTTCTGGAGAGAAAGTACTGGTTTTGTTACCATTACTAGGTGATTCATTAAATGCAAGATTTAGTAGGCCTTACAGGATTGAAAAGAAATTGAGTGAAGTAAATTCTTTAATAAATACTCCAAATAGAATAAAGAAGCAGAGGGTGTGAAATGTAAATATGCTTAAAAAGGTACTTTGACAGGGAAGAGGAACAAAAAGAGGTATTAGAGATGGTGGATGATGAGAAAGAAGCAGAAATGCAGGACTCTGAAATTGATTTTCCTCTAATCAAGTTGGATAATGAGGGGGTGCTTGAAAATTTAAATTAAATATTGAGTTACCTTCCAAGCAAGTGTCAAAGTGATTTGGAAAAGCTGTTGCAGTCAAACAAATCTATTTGTGGAAATAAGTTGGGAAATACACATTTAGCTTTACATGATACTGTACGTATAGGAATATCATCTTCAATAAGGCAACAACCTTTTAGATTAAATCAAGCAAAGTTATCACAAGTACAAAAGGAAATTGATTTCATGCTTCAAAATGATATCATTGAGTCTAGTTGCAGTAACTGGAGTTTGCCTAATGTACTGGTACCGAAACCAGATGAAACACAGAGATGGTGTGTGGACTATCGAAAAGTGAATGCGGTGACAAAAACGGATTCATATCCCATACCATGGTTGCAGGATTGCATTGAGAAAGTGAGACAATTGAAATTTATCACAAAGATTGACTTGCTAAAAGAATATTGGCAGGTACCATTGCTGGAGACAGCAAAAGAGATATCATCTTTCATAACACCAAGTGGACTATATCAGTTTAAAGTCATGCCATTTGGTATGAAGAATGCACCTGTGACATTTCAAGGATTGACAAACAAAGTAATTGTGGGTTTAAGCAATTTTGCGGTTTATATTGATGATCTAATTGTTTTCAGTCAGATGTGGGAAGAGCAATTATAGCATCTGGAAGAATTATTTACTTGACTACAAGAAGCTAGTTTGTGATGAACTTGGCAAAAAGTGAATTTGCAAAAGTGCAAATGCAAGTGCAAGTTTCTAGGCCATACAATTGGACATGGTAAGGTGGCATCGAGAGATGTGAAAGTCAAGGCTATCGTGGATTTCCCAGTGTCTACAACAAAACGAGAAGTTTTGAGATTTCTGGGCATGAGTGGGTTTTACCGGAAATTTGTACCAAATTTTAGCTAAGTGGTTACTCCACTGACTGAACTATTAAAAAACAAGAAGTTTCAATGGACCCTAGAGTGTCAGAAGTCATTCGATAGTTTGAAAACTGTATTAACTACAACACCAGTGTTGGCAGTACCCAATTATGCCAAGCAATTCAAGTTGGCCGTTGACGTCACATTCTGAAATCCACACTCAGTGCCATGCGCCACCATATGAACACATTCGACCTCTCCCTCCAGCAGCACCGCCGTACCCTTTTTCAAAGCTGCGCGTGCCCCCAGTTTCATTTTATCCTTCGGCTCATCCGACGCCTCAACAAGAAACTTTTTCTCTTTCTCTCAAGTGCTAAGGAACGCAAGCTCCAACAACTCATCGACACCAACACCCATCTAGGACCCTCCACCCCTGCATGTCCCTCCGTCCCCACCCCATCTTCCAATCCAAACCCCAGCCGTGTATTCACTATACCCCCTGACCTTCACCTCTCCGATGCTGAACGTTCAGTGCTCAGCAAAGGACTTAGTTTCATACCCTTAGGCCCTCACCTCAATGAATTTCGGGCTCGGCATGATGCTGAACTCTTCTTCCGCCGTCTTCGTCTCCGGGCTCACTTCTTTGGGCAGGAGTCCTCTCCCAGTTCAACATATCCTTTTACCCATCTCCAATATTCTCCCTCCACCTGGACCCCTCCCTCTGGATTCTTACCTTCTCTTGATCTTTTCATTGAGAACTGTCGGCGCGACATTAGTCGTCTCAATTTCTCTGCTCCTCTCACCCATTCTAAACTGTCTCTCTCTGAACTTACTGCACTCCATTCTCTCAGGTCCAACCCTGACATTGTCATCAAACCCGCTGACAAGGGTGGTGCTGTTGTTGTCTGGCGCACTGACCTCTACCTCGCGGAGGCTGAGCGTCAACTCACAGACACTTCCTCCTACCTCTCCCTGGACCATGACCCCACCACTGAACATCAAGCCATTGTTTCCAGGACTGTCACTGACCTCATCCTCTGGGGATCTCCCTCCCACAGCTTCCAACCTGATAGTCGCCCAACCTCGGACGGCCCGCTTCTATCTCCTACCCAAAATCCACAAACAGAACTGCCCCGGTAGACCGATCGTCTCAGCTTGCTCCTGCCCCACAGAACTCATTTCTCGTTATCTTGACTCCCTTCTCTCTCCCCTTGTCCAGTCCCTTCCCACCTACATCCGTGATTCCTCTGACACCTTACGTCACATCAACAATTTCCAGTTCCCTGGCCCCAACCGCTTCCTCTTCACCATGGTCATCCAATCCCTCTACACCTCCATCCCCCACCAGGATGGTCTGAGGGCCCTTAGCTTCTTCCTCGAACAGAGGCCCGAACAATCCCCATCCACCACTACTCTCCTCCGTCTGGCTGAACTTGTTCTCACGCTGAACAATTTCTCCTTCATCTCCTCTCACTTCCTCCAAATAAAAGGTGTGGCTATGGGTACCCGCATGGGCCCCAGCTATGCCTGTCTCTTTATGGGGTATGTGGAACATTCCTTGTTCCAGTCCTACTCCGGCCCCCTTCCACAACTCTTTCTCCGGTACATCGATGATTACTTCGGTGCCGCTTCATGCTCTCGTCGGGACTTGGAAAAGTTTATTAATTTTGCTTCCAATCTCCACCCCTCCATCATTTTCACGTGGTCCATCTCTGACACTTCCCTTCCCTTCCTTGACCTCTCTGTCTCAATCTCTGGTGATAGACTGTCCACCAATATCCATTACAAACCCACCGACTCCCACAGCTATCTCGACTACAGCTCCTCACACCCCGCTTCCTGTAAGGACTCCATCCCATTCTCTCAGTTCCTTCGCCTCCCTCGCATCTGTTCCGATGACGCTACCTTCAAAAACAGTTCCTCTGACATGTCCTCCTTCTTCCTTAACCGAGGTTTTCCACCCACGGTCGTTGACAGGGCCCTCAACCGTGTCCGGCCCATCTCCCGCGCATCTGCCCTCACGCTTTCTCCTCCCTCCCAGAAACATGATAGGGTCCCCCTTATCCTCACTTATCACCCCACCAGCCTCCGCATTCAAAGGATCATCCTCCGCCATTTCTGCCAACTCCAGCATGATGCCACCACCAAACACATCCTCCCTTCACCCCCCCCTATCGGCATTCCGTAGGGATCGCTCCCTCCGGGACACCCTGGTCCACTCCTCCATCACCCCCTACTCCTCAACCCCCTCCTATGGCACCACCCCATGCCCACGCAAAAGATGCAACACCTGCCCCTTCACTTCCTCTCTCCTCACCGTCCAAGGACCCAAACACTCCTTTCAAGTGAAGCAACATTTCACTTGCATTTCCCCCAACTTAGTCTACTGCATTCATTGCTCCCAATGTGGTCTCCTCTACATTGGAGAGACCAAACGTAAACTGGGCAACCGCTTTGCAGAACACCTGAGGTCTGTCCACAAGAATGACCCAAACCTCCCTGTTGCTTGCCATTTTAACACTCCACCCTGCTCTCTTGCCCACATGTCTGTCCTTGGCTTGCTGCATTGTTCCAGTGAAGCCCAACGCAAACTGGAGGAACAACACCTCATCTTCTGACTAGGCACTTTACAGCCTTCCGGACTGAATATTGAATTCAACAACTTTAGGTCGTGAGCTCCCTCCCCCATCCCCACCCCCTTTCTGTTTCCCCCTTCCTTTTGTTTTCCAATAAATTATATAGATTTTCCTTTTCCCACCTATTTCCATTATTTTTTTAAAAATTTTTTAAAAATCTTTTATGCTCTCCCCACCCCGACTAGAGCTATACCTTGAGTGCCCTACCATCCATTCTTAATTAGCACATTCGTTTAGATAATATCACCAACTTTAACTTTAACATCTATGTGTTCTTTTGTTCTATTGTCTGTGACATCTTTTGATGATCTGCTTCTATCACTGCTTGTTTGTCCCTACAACCACACCACCCCCTCCACTTCTCTTTCTCTCTCTCTCTTTCTCTCCGCTCCCCACACACACACCTTAAACCAGCTTATATTTCAATTCTTTCTTGGACTCGAACTCAAGTTCTGTCGAAGGGTCATGAGGACTCAAAACGTCAACTCTTTTCTTCTCCGCCGATGCTGCCAGAGCTGCTGAGTTTTTCCAGGTAATTCTGTTTTTGTTTTTGTTTTGGATTTCCAGCATCCGCAGTTTTTTTGTTTTTAAGCTCACCACCACCTTCTCAAGAGCAACTAAGAATGGGCAACAAAATCTGGCCCAGCCAGTGAAGCCCACATCCCGTGAATGAATTAAAAAAGAATTCCCTTTTCCAATTCTTATCCTGAAGCATCAAATTAAGACATTAGACCTCCACTATTGACATATACAGGCAATGAAGGGAAAATTCAAGGCAGTTCTCTTTTGTGCAAAATAAACTTGAATGATTAGTGGATTGTCCCATACTCCTAAAGTGCTGGAAGCAGACATCTGGCCATTTACTGATGTGGCTCAGCCAGGTTAAAAGCAATTTAAAAACAGGCATTTTGTGAAGAGTTCCCCACGAGTAACGTCAAGAACAAGGGTAGTTAAAAACATATGAAACTGAAAGATTTATGCAAAGATGGAGATAATTCAGCCCTTAATATCCATGTCGGCCAAAAAAGTCATCGGATGCAGCCTAATCTTGTTCATTGTGAATCACAGTCCTCAGTCTTGATGGCACCAAGTGGAACTTCAGATATCAGCTTCTGGACAACCTCAAATAATTTCAAAGCGAGACAAATAGGATGTAAAAGAGTGCCAGTATGTGTACAGATATCCCTCTTTAGATCACTGAGCTTTACATGAGAATTAAGTAAAATGCACTTCCCATTTCACATGTCACTACAGTATTTCTTTTAACACTTTCTTAATGTTTCTGTTGGCCAGCTGAAAGGGCAGCCAAACTGCACTTCACTTAAAATTTGCACTAAGGCTGCTCCACAACTAGTCAGTGGAAGGTGCAAAGGTAGCCCATAAATTTTTGATTTTCTCTCCTTCACAGTAAGTCTCTCAGCTTTCCTATGATGTATTTTTCAAACCAGCTCAGCCCAGCAAAGATTTTTTAAAAATGAAAGAACTATATTCGTTTCCAAATGATGTAGCTCAGGAATTTCCTTTCAGTATCTTCATTTTAGTCACATAGGTTCAAGACGGTAGAAATTCCAATCAGCAAATCTTACGTGCAAACATTTAATGCTGTCCAGTCTGCTATTTCACACAGGTATTAACCCACTTGCTTCAAATAAATCACTGCAGCTGTAAAAATATTGGACAGGAATATAGAATGGGTTCCTCAAGAAAGGCTTGCACTTGTATAAAACCTTTCATATCCTCAGAAGCACTTCACACCTAAAAAAAAAGTGCTCTTGAAGTGTAATAACATTTCTAATGTAGGATACATGGCAGCCAATTCGTTCATAACCAGCTCCCATGGACAGTGATGTGATGATGACCAGATAATCTTTTGTAATAAGTAACATTAACTGAGGGATAAGAACCATAGGACCATAGGAATGTTATGGTGCAGAAAGAGGCCGTTCAGCCCATCATGTCTGCGCTGGCCAAAAAAGAGAAAAAGGAAACTACCTACTCACTTTAATCCCACTCTCCAGCACATGGTCTGTAGCCTTGCAGGTTATAGCACTTCAGATGCAGATCCAGGTACCTTTCAAATGAGTTGAGCATTTCAGCCTCAGCCACCAACTTAGGCAGTGAATTCCAGATTCCCACCACCATCTGGGTGAAAAAGATTTTCCTCATGTTCCTTCTAATCCTTATACCTTAAAACTCTGCCCCCTGGTAATTGATCCCTCAGCTAGGGGAAACAAGTCTTTCCTGTCTACCCTATCTAGTCCTCTCATAATTTTGTATACCTCAATTAGAACACCCTTTAGCCTCTTCTGTTCTAAGTAAAACAACACTGGCCTATCCAATCTCTCCTCATAGCTGCAGTTTTTAAGCCTTGGCAACATTCTTGTGAATATCCTCTGCATTCTCTCCAGAGCAATTATGTCCTTCCTATAATGTGGTGACCAGAATTGTACACAAAGTTCCAGCTGTGGCCTAACCAGAATTTTATACAGTTACAGCATTACATCCCTGCTTCTATATTCAATACCCTTGCCCAATAAAGAAAAGCATTCCATATGCTTTCTTCAGCAGCTTGAGCAGCTTGTCTACCTGTCCTGATATTAGTCAGGGCACAAGGGATAACTCCCCTGATCTTCAAAATAATGCTACGGGACCTTTTTTCCCATCCTCCTGAGGGGGCAGATAGGGCCTCGGTTTAAATTCTCACCAATAGATGGCACCTCTGAAACTGCATTACTCCTTCAGTACTATACTTCAATTATCAGCCTGGATTATCTGCTCAAATGACTGGAGTGGGGCTTGAACTGAAAATCGCCAAACACAGGCAAGAGTGTTATGACTCTCTTGGTGTATGAGAGTCTACATTAAGAAAGCAATGTAGATAAGCATAACAAGGTATCATAACAAAAACTCTTTTACTATTTCTATTTTTATAAAAGGGTAGTCAAAGGAAGGGTGGAAATGGAATCAAAGAGGAGATCTTGGCCCGAATTTTTCAGTCAGCATGTAGGGGCGGGCCTGACATGCTGGCACATAAAATAACGTGTGATGGTGTTGGGCGTGCGTCCCGACGTCATTGCGCTGTCTCGCGATGTTCCATTCGGCGGGCGCACGCTGGAGTCGGCTGTACGCTGGCCGAAAACTGATAGGCCTATTAAGGCCATTAACGAATTAATTAACGTCATTGTTTACGCCGCCTGTCCAACCTTAAGGTAGGGGGCAGACGAAAAGGCCAACCAGCCTTCGCGCTTTTTAAGAAACCTCATCCACGAGCGGGATCATATGATGTCATATGAGGAGACAGGTTTAATTAAATTTTTAAACCATTTATTTATTTATTTCGAACGCGCTTCAATCTCCCCGAGGCAACTCCGTGCCTCAGAGAGATTGAAGCGCCCTTTCGCGTGCATGCTGGCCGCGACTCTCCCTCCGCCCACACAGATAACACTGAGCACTACAGCTCGCGTCTTATGCTGGGCGGGCCTTAACTGGCCCACCTGCACAAAATGGCGGGGTGGACCTGATCGTGGGCGGCGGTCGGTACCGGGACCACACCCACCCGCTTCCACTGAGCCCGCCCGACGCGGGAAAAATCCAGGCCCTTGCGTAGACAGGGTACATGGCCAAGGTACTAAATCTATATTGCATTCACCAAAGACGTGGATGTTGCCAATGTCATAGTAAAGGAGAAGTTTGGTTATGAGAAATTTAGACAAAGAGGTACTGAAAAGCCTGGAGTGCTGAAAAATCAACTGCTCCAGGTGAGATGCATTACAGGTTGTTAGGGGCAGAAAGGGCGGAGATAACAGGAGGCCCGGCCACACTCTTCCCATCCTGCTTAGATAAGGAATCCTTGGCTTTTTAATAGAGGCATAGAATGGAAAGGCAAAGAAGTAATGCTAAACCTTTATAAATCATTTGTTAGGCCCCAGCTGGATTACTGTGTCCAATTCTGGGCATCTTACTCAAGACTTTCAAGTAGCAATGGAAATTTAATGGAATGGTACCAGGACTGAGGGACATCAGTTATGTAGAGGGATTGGGAGAGATGCAGAGGCTGTTCTCCTCCTAGCAAAGGTGATTGAGAGGATATGGAGTAGAGGTTCAAAATCACACAGAATTTTAATAGAGCAAATACTATAAAGAAGAAGAGAATTTTATATTTTTAAATGCAGTCAGTCATTACTTCTGAAATAAACTGCCTGAAAGGGTGGTGGAAAAATCATTTGAAAATAACTTTCAAAGTTGGATTAATAATTGAAAAGGTAAAACTTGCAAGGTCATGGCAGAGGAATGGAACTAATTGAAAGCTCTTTTCAAAGAGTTAGCACAGCTATGATGGGCCGAATGGCCTCCTTTGTTGTTGTACTAATTATGATTCCAAGTATTTGTATATACACTTCACCAACTGGAAGTCAATCCCCTTTCTTTACTACTGAGAAACTGTTTACCATCAAAATTGCACTATTTCCTGCAATAAATCATTCTTTCCAAGGACTCCAAAACTGAAAACCTCATCTCTTTCAGTTTTTATTTCCTCCTACACTTATATGCCTTTAAACAAAACTTTGGCATCACTTTATCAATACTTAGCAATTTTTTTTCATCTTTTTTCCTGCAATATTTAAGGTATTCTTCACTAGGGGTTTTGGCCTTTCACTCAGCGTATTATACTAACCTTGTTAGCTAATGTGCTGTTGATTGATTCTGTGCTGTTAATCGTTTCTTGCTAAATCTTAGTTTCAAAATTGTGCTGGAAATTTCCAGCGGCTCATAACCTAAGAATTATCTATCGTTGACAAATAAAATCTGCCGGTTAACGTGGAGCTCTGTTTCCATAAATTGTCACCACTATAGAATCATATGCAGCCACGTTTGTTAACAAATCTTAAATGAGGTGTCTCGATGAGTCCAAAAATGATTACCTGAGTGTCCTTTTGAGAATTTTTGTCCATTTCTTTTGGTTAGGAAAAAATATATTTATGCATTTGCTTGATTGGCACCCCTTCCACTAATTTAAGTGCACAGTGGCAGCAGTGTACACTACAGACAAAATGTACTGCAACAACTCACCAAGGCTCCTTCGGCAGCACCTTCCAAACCCATGAACTCTACCACCAAGAAGGATAAGGGCAGCAGATGCATGAAAACAGCATTACCTGCAAGTTTCCCTCCAAGCCCCTCCCCATCCTGGTTTGGAACTATGGGTGGAATTTTCCCAGAATTGTACGAAGTGTGGTGAGGGTGGGTAAGATGGAGTCCGACCCGCCGATGAAAATGGCAGGTTTTTCAGCCGTATCTTCCCAAGCCCACCTCATTATATATACACTCCAGCGAAACACGTCGTTTCCATGGCAGGGGGGCTCTCATTCGCCCGTTCGCCATCACCCTGCTGTTGCATCACGCTGGCCGCCATCTTTAAAAGCAGCCGCCAGCAAAGCACTCATCACCACCAGCTCACCACCGCTGCCTGGGAGACATGGCCAGCAAAGGCAAAAAAAGCTGCAGACCCCCTGCTTCAACAACGGGTCCCTTGAGCGACTGCTGGATGCTGTGGAGGCCCGCTGGGATGCGCTCTACCTTCACTCTGGCTGCAGGATGGGTCGCAATGTCACCAACCTGGCTTTGGAGGCGGTGGCAGAGGTGACCAGTGCGAACGCCCTGCAGAGGAGGACAGTCAACCAGTGCTGCAAAAGGATGAATGATTTCCTCCGTTCTGCCAGAGTAAGTCACTCTTTTCATCACTCCCAACTCACACACTTATAAACCCATCACACATCCACAGGGCCCTCACTCACTGTCAGTGTAAAGGACATCACCATTCGCTCTTTCACACACACACCATCATTGATCTCTTCCCATCCATGGGACCACTCACTACCCACACAGGCCAGGTATACTTATCATCTGGCCTGGCAGGCGTCCTGATACACTCTCCCCATCTCTATCCGCGCAGGACAAACTGGCTCACAACAGGAGGGAAAGGTCGCAGACAGGTGGAAGGATGCCAGAGATCAAAGTTCTGACAGGATTCGCAAACAGAGCCATCCAGCTGGCTGGCAATGACCTGTGCTGTGCACGGTCCTGTGCTGACGGTGAGGTTGGTGCTGCTCTACCATGTGAGGATCCAGCAGTGCAACATCCATCAGACAACCATGCCGTGAGTGGTGTGCCCTCTTTCACAGGCCACTGCCATGCACTAATTATCTCCTCTTGCTTTCACAGGCACATCTGCTAAACAGCCGACAGAGTCCATGACCCTGGGCCTCCAATCAAGCACCGAAGAAACCTCTGAAGGGGAATCTGAAGGCACCCTTCCTGAAGTCCCATCACAGCACTCACCCACACCCTCCACCAGTGCAGAGACACACACCTCGGTGGGACCTAGCTTTAGAGTAACCTTGGGATCACAATCTGGTGAGCACATCAGACTTTCTGATCCACAGCAGGTGGTGGCAGGGACTTGCCGGGTCCCCGGCACTCGGAGGACTGCTGGAGACCAGAACGTTGCTGAGTCCGAGTCAGATGATGAGCCTCTGGACTCGGTCATGTCACAGTAGGAAGTAACTTAAGCAAGGAGTCAGGAGGGCTAAAAGGGGTCATGAAAAGTCATTGGTAACCAGGATTAAGGAAAATCCCAAGGCCTTTTATACATATGTAAATAGCAAGAGGGTAGCCAGGGAAAGGGTAGGCCCACTTAGGGACAGAGGTGGGAATCTGTGTGTGGAGTCAGAAGAAATGGGAGAGATACTAAATGAGTACTTCTCATCAGTATTCACCAAAGAAATGGGCTTAGTGGTCGATTTGTCTAGGGAAGAGTGTGTAAATGGCCTGGATCATGTTGAGATCAAAAAAGAGGTGTTAGGCATCTTGAAGAATATTAAGGTGGATAAGTCCCCAGGGCCAGATGGGATCTACCCCAGAGTACTGAGGGAGGCAAGGGAGGTGATCGCTGGGGCCTTGACAGAAATCCAGGAAATTACAGGCCGGTGAGCCTTACGTCAGTGGTAGGGAAATTATTGGAGAAGATTCTTCATGACAGGATTTACTACCATTTGGAAGCAAATGGCCATATTAGTGAGAGGCAGCACGGTTTTGTGAAGGGGAGGTTGTGTCTCGCTAACTTGATCGAGTTTTTCGAGGAAGTGACAAAGATGATCGACAATGGAAGGGCAGTGGATGTTATCTACATGGATTTCAGTAAGGCCTTTGACAAGGTCCCTCATGGCAGACTGGTACAGAAGGTAAAGTCGCACGGGATCAGAGGTGAGCTGGCAAGATGGATACAGAATTGGCTTGGTCATAGAAGACAGAGGGTAGCAGTGGAAGGGTGCTTTTCTGAATGGAGAGCTGTGACTAGTGGTGTTCCGCAGGGATCAGTACTGGGACCTTTGCTGTTTGTATTATACATAAATGATATGGAGGAAAATGTAACTGGGCTAATTAGTAAGTTTGCAGACGACACTAAAGTTGGAGGGTTTGCAGATAGTGAAGAGGATTATCAAAGGATACAACGGGATATAGATCGGTTGGAGACTTGGGCGGAGAAATGGCAGATGGAATTTAATCTGGACAAATGTGAGGTAAAGCATTTTGGAAGGTCTAATACAGGTAGGAATTATACAGTAAATGGCAGAACCCTTAAGTGCATCAATGGGCAGAGGGATCTGGGTGTACAGGTCCAGAGGTCACTGAAATTGACAACGCAGGTGGATAAGGTAGTCAGGAAGGCACATGGCATGTTTGCCTTCATTGGCAGGGGTATTAAGTATAAAAGCTGGGAGTCATGCTGCAGCTGTATAGAACCTTGGTTAGGTCACACTTGGAATATTGCGTGCAATTCTGGTCACCACATTACCAGAAGGATATGGAGGTGTTGGACAGGGCGCAGAGGAGGTTTACCAGGATGCTGCCTGGTCTGGAGGATATTAGCTATGAGGAGAGGTTGGAGAAACTTGAATTGTTCTCACTAGAGCGACGGAGATTGAGAGGTGACTTGATAGAAGTTTACAAAATTATGAGTGGCGTTGACAGAGTAGATAGTCAGAAGCTTTTTCTCCCAGGGTGGAAGAGTCAATTACTAGGGGACATAGATTTAAGGTGAGAGGAGAAAACTATAGAGGAGATGTGCGGGGCAAGTTTTTTACACAGAGGATAGTGAGTGTCTGGAATTCGCTGCCAGAGGAGGTGGTGGAAGCAGGTACGATAGTGGTGTTTAAGAGGCAGCTTGACAAGCACATGAATAGGATGGAAATAGAGGGATATGGACCCTGGAAGTGCAAAATGTTTTAGTTTGACAGGCAATATGATCGGCGCAGGCTTGGAGGGCTGAAGGGCCTGTTCCTGTGCTGTACTTTTCTTTGTTCTTTGTTCACTGTTGCTGGAGCTGCAAAGGCCAGCTTGGGAACATCAGCAAGGGATGTCCGCTGCACTCCTCAGATTGCAAGGCATAATGGAGGAGTCCGTCCATCTTCAAGCTGAGGTGATGGCACCAGCATTGCAACACACCGAGGTCAACACTGGCAGGATAGCAGCTGCCATGGAGACTGTGGTCCATCACTCCTGCACTGCTGCGCAGGCTTAACTCCATAGCTGATGCCATGGTTGGCCTCCAACAGTGTGTGCACGAGAGGGGTGCTGGGCACCTCGTTCTTACTCCAGCTACTCCTTCCGCTCACGGAGTCAGCCAGTGGCCCTCGGGCACTCATAGGGTGGAGGATCAACAGGTACACATTCGGGGGCAATCCACCCAGGTGACTCTGGGAGCGACTGACCCATCTGACTCCTCTCTTCCTGTGACCTCCGCAGATCCAGCTTCACAGGCCGAGGAGGGTGCCACTGCCACACAGCAGGACCCCAAAAACAAGCCGGGGCCCTCAAGTCTCAGTCTTCCAGAGGACACCTGCCAAAATCATCACAGACAGGGCGTCACAGTCAGCAGGCTGCCTCCAACTCTGCTGTAGGTGTCTGGGGAGCACCAAGACATAGTGGCAGGGTTAGGAAAGTTAGGTAAAAGTAGTTGCACTGCCTGGCCACAGGTGTTGATCACTTTACCTACTGTTCACTATTGTCAATAAACTCCTAAGAATGTCACCCTGCCTATGGCTCCTTGTTCTGATGAGCAGTGTTCTTCTCGCTCAGATGTGAAACCTTTCTGCATGAGATAAAAGGCAGGTGTCTCAGTCCAGGGCCTCTTCCCTGTGCGGCCTTCAGACCACAGCGATGGTCCATCCTCACATTCCCTGGAAACATTACTGTTGCCTGCAGCTCGGCAGTGCTGGTCATTGCTGCCAGAATGTAGTGGGCAGGCGACACAGAGTTCCGTCATTCTCTCTGTGTGCTCTCAGCACCTTTAAGGTGGGACTGGCCCCCATCACACCAGCATCTGTGATCAGTGATGCTGTGCACCAGCTCCTGAAGGGCTGAGGTGCTGAAGGCGGACACAGCATCAGATGCATCTAAAGATTCATGGTTGCATCTCTGAGATGGCCCTGATCATAGAGTGCAAGCAAGCTGCCCTCAGCCAGACAGGACGCAGATGTTCTCAGAAACTATACGAAGATCTATGGAGTGTCCTCACTACAGCTGTCATCATCCTCCTGTGATCGAGCGACTACTAGGGCCTCCAACCACATCTCCATGACAGGAGCATTCTCACGGAGGGTATAGCGCTGCCATAAGCCAGTTTGGAGTCAAACGTTCACAACTGCAATGTGAGGATCTATGGGGGAACCTCACTGCATGTCGTCATCATCCTCCACAAATCTGGTAGCTATGAGAGCCTCATCTAGCCAGTGCGAGAGCCTCATCTAGCCAGTGCAAGAGCCTCATCCCATTGTTGTCACCACCGAGGGCCCCATCACTCACATCCCTGTCGGTGTCTTCCTCATCTGAGGAGACATGCAGCTCCTCCATCTCCTCCTCAGCCAGCTCATCTCCCCGTTGCAGTGCCAGGTTGTAAAGGATGCAGACGACGATGATGCGTGACACCCTCTGCAGACTGTATTGCAGGGCTCCACCAGACCAGTGCAGGCACCGGGACCACATCTTCAGCATCCTAATGGCCTGCAAGCTGCTGCATGAGCCTCATTATAGCGTCTCTGTGCTTCAGTCTGAGGCCACTGCATGGGTGTCATCAGCCATAGCCTCTACGGGTAGCCCTTGTCCTCAAGGAGTCAACCCTGCAACCTCTGTGGACCCTGGAAGACTGCAGGGATCTCTGACCAACTCAGGATGTAGCCATTGTGCACACTCCCTGGAAGTCGTGCACGCAGCTGCACGATATATTTCTGGTGGTCGCATACCAGCTGCATGTTCAGTGAGTGGAAGCCCTTGCAGTTGATGAAGTCCACCGAGTGTAGTGATGGAGACCTGAGTGCCACATCAATCACATTCTGCACCTGTGGGAATCCCAAGATCAGGGGAAATCCAATGGGCCTTGCATCATGGCTGTCCTTGTCCCGGGCGAAATGCACAAAGTTGTGTGCCATGGAGAAGATGGCATCCGTGATCTCATGGATACATTTGTGGGTGGTGGATTGTGAAATCCCACAGAGGTTGCCTGTGGAGCCCTGGAAAATGCCACCAGCATAGAAATTGAGCACCACGGTCACTTTCACAGCCACTGGCAATGGATTCCCTCCATGTCCCCTCAGCACCAAGTTCTACAGGAAGTGGCAGACGTGAGCCGCCAGGTCCCTGGACATCAGTCATCAGTCACCTGCAGGAATGGCAGGTGGCGTCTATAGACCCTGGGTATCACAGGTGCCGACCAGCCATGGCTCACTGTCGCTCCTGGGCAGCGTGTGCGGGAGCCCCTGCTGCCCCTTCTTCCTGAGGTTGCTGCTCCTGCCTTTGTGCGGCAAGGAGTCTCAGTCGCTCTCTCCTCCATCTCATACAGTCTCTGTAGGCTATCAGGCATACAGCTAAGTCACCAGGATCCATGATCCTGACGGGGTCCTCCTGCAGCATGAAAGAGAGAGAGAGAGAGACATGGTTAGCATGGCTGTACTTAGCACCTCTTCTGGCCCTGTGTGACCACCCCTTAATGTTTCCTGGAGAGTGCTGGTCACCCCTTGGAAGGCCAGAGATGAGTGCGCGGGATACAGCGCTAGGGCAGCACTTGACCTCCCACCACCCCCCTCAGCAGTGCCTCTTAATCTGGCCAGTAATTGCTCACAGACACTCCCCGCCTCAGCTGTCGCCTCCAAGGCTGGCCAGACAACCTCCCCTCAGCAGTCGCCTCCGAAGCTGGCCAGCATTTGCCCCCAGACAGCCCCCGCCCGTCTGCATTCACCTACAGGGCCAGGCATCAGTTTCCACCATCCCCCGGCGTCCCTGAGAATGCCGCTGTTCACTTACCTCAGTTCCCCCAAAGTGAAGGCCGCCAAGTGCACGTTGTCTGCATGCTTTTGTGGAACATGTTGGCATGCTTTCCCGCCGACGTGGACAGACGATATGGCAGGGTTCCAAGTGCCTGGCAGTATGGCCTTTTAATTATATGCTAATGTATAACAATGAGCTCCCGCGACCGATGGCGGGAAATGCAACCCACCGTTGGTGGGCTGAGCTGAAGATCTCAACCTGCCTTCATGCCGTCATGAAGTGGGTCCCGCCATAGTTTTACACATGCCACTTATCATGCCTGCCACCAATGGGCTCTGAAAATTCCACCCTACATCACCGTTCCTTCACTGTCAAAATCCTGGAGCTCCCTCCCTAACAGCACTGTGGGTGTATCTACAACACAGGGACTGCAGTGGTTCAAGAAGGCAGCTCACCACCACCTTCTCAAGGGCAACTAGGGATGGGCAACAAATGCTGGCCTAGCCTGTGCTGCCTACATCCTATGAAGGAATAAAAAAGTCATGTGATCTGACATCATTGTCACATCAGCATCAGCTCGGCCATTTAGGGGTAAAATCAGGCGCATTTGTTCACACAAAGGGTCACAGAAATTTGGAACTCGCTACCCCAACAATGCTGGGTCAATGGACTTTTCAAGATGGAGTTTGATAGGTTGCTGGGGTTCAGGTATCAAGGGAAATTGATCGAAGTGGGTGAATGAAGTTGAGGTACAGATCAGCCATGATCTAACAAAATGGCAGAACAGGCTAAAGATGCTGAATGGCCTCCTCCTTCTCCTACATTTCTACATTTGAAAATTGTTCAGTTGCTATCAATCATTTTGGGATGTTCTGAGGAAGTGAAAGGTGATATAAAATGCTGCTTAAAATCTTAAAAGATTTTAAGAGCTTTTGTAAACATTTGGGGTCAACATTCAAATCAACATAAAAGAACTGAATGAAGCTGAACTGTTCTGTTGGGCAGTGTCACAAGAACATAAGAAATAGAAGCAGAACTTGGCCATATGACTCCTCGAGCTTAATCCCCCATTCAATAAGATCACGGCTGACCTTCCACCTCAAATCCACTTTCCCACCCAATCCCCATTGCTCTCAATTCTCCTACAGTCCAAAAATCTACCTATCTCAACCTCAAATATACTCAACGAGTGAGCACCCACAGCCCTCTAAGGTAGGTACTGCCATTAAATATTGACAGCCTGAATAAAGAAATTACTCCTTACCTCCTGAAATCATAGAATAAGATAATAGAATGCTTGAAACACTGGAGGTTGTTCGGCCAGTCAAATCTGTTCTGGCTCTCTGCAAGTGTAATTTAACTAGTCTCACTTTCCCTGCCCTTTTCCTGTAGCAATTACTTCTCTCATGGATGCTTATCCAACCCCACTCTGAAGTCAGAATTGAATCTGCCCCCACAACCCTTTCAGGCAGCGCATTTCAGATCCTAAACACTCACTGAAATAATCACATTTGTTTTCTACAATGTTGCTATGTGTAGGTCCAGGAGAGGTGAAAGCTCAGGGGTTTGGGTGAAATCCGCATCAATCCTGAAGAGATGCCAAGTCAGATCCTGTAATTTAGGCATCATTTTGCTACCATAAATAGACAGCAATAAAGACAGTTAATCCTTATGCTCTGGTATTTAAACAGCATCATATCTATCATAACACTGGATGTTAAGAGTCTCAACCCGATTAGGTAGCCGCTGAAGAATGAAGAAAGTTCTGTCCGCTCTGATGCACAGGGTATCGAATTCAGCTCAATACATCTGCCTTATTCTATATGCTGTGAAGCTACAATAGTGGCTCAAGTAAGAAATATAGTGGCCATCCTTGCATGGCGTATACTACAAAAACTATAATAAGCGTTAACTGCAGCTGATGAAGTGATTAAGGTACAAGAACTGAGCTCTTTGCCAACAGAGATAAGTGTTTCTTATAATATGATTACATTGCATCCAGGTTTCTTTCTTTACTCCTGAGTTTCAAACAGGTTAGCGTCCATTCTGGTTTGACATGGTCATTCACAGCAAAAGACAAGGCTCAAGTGTTCGCAACCATCTCCACTAGATGGGCTGAGTTAATGATACACCTCGGCCTCAATTTTGCAGTATTCACCATCATATCAGACTTCAGCCAATTCAATTTAATCCATGTGACATCAACAAACAGTTCAGGGCATTGAATGCAGCAAGGCTTATGGGTCCCAATAACTTCCAGGCTGTAGTGCTGAAAACTTATGCTCCAGAACCATCCACACCTCTAGACGAGGCTGTTCAATACAGCTACAACACCAGCATCCACCTGACAATGTGGAAAATTGCCAAGCTATGTCCTGTTGCAAAGAACAAACGAACCCAATGAGCCTGACTGCCTTCCCATCAGCCTTCTCTCAATTACCAGAGCAATGGAATACGTTGTTGGTAGTTCTAACAGCTGCACTTACTCACCAAAAACCAAACAGGACTGTCTAGGGACAAAAGAGCTGAACTCCTGAAGTGAGATAATAATGACTGCTCTTGACATCAAGGCAGCATTTGACCGAGTGTGGCATTTAGAGGCCCCAGCAAAACTGAAGTCAATGAGAATCAAGGAGAAAACTCTCCAATGGCTGGAGTCATACCTAACACAAAGGAGGGATGTTGCGGTTGTTAGGGGTCAATCACCTCAGCCCCAGGACATCACTACAAGAGTTCCTCAGGGTAGTGTCCTTGGCCCAGTCATCTTCAGCTGCTTCATCAATGATCTTCCCTCCATCACAAGGTCAGAATTGGGGATGTTCGCTAATGATTTCAGAATTCAGTTCCATTCATAATTCCTCAGATATTGAAGCTTATGAGCCCGCATGCAGCAAGGCTTGACCAGCATTTAGGTTTGAGCTGATAAATGGCAAGTAACATTTGCGCCCAAGCAATGACCATGTCCAACAAGAGAGAGCCTGACCACATCCCCGTGGCATTCACGGCACTATCATCATTCAATGCCTAACCATCAACATCCTGAGAGTTGCCATTGACCAGAAACTTAACTGGAATAGCCACATAAATACAAAGGCTACAACAGCAGGCCACAGGCTAGGTTATCTGTTACAAGTGGCTCAGCTGCTGACTCCTCAAAAGCCTTCCAACCACATACAAGGCACAAGTCAGGAGTGTGATGGAATACTCTCCACTTGCCTGGATGAGTGCAACTCCAACAACACTTAAGAAGCTTCTGTTCCACACAGGACAAAGCAGCCCACTTGATCAGCATTCTGTCCAGCACTTTAAATATTGACTCCCTCCACCACTGATACTCCATGGCTGCAGTTTGTATTATCTACAAGATGCACTGTAGCAACTTGTAATGGCTTCCTTGACAACACCTCCCCAACCTGGGGCTTCTACCACCTAGATGGATAAGGGCGGCAGGTGCATGGGAACACCATGACCTGCAATTTATCTGCCAAGTCACCATCTTGACTTGGGCATATATCGCCATACCGTCATCACAGATGAGTCAAAATCCTATAACTGCCTAGCAGCACTGTAATATGGCCTTCTCCATATGGAATGCATTAGTTCAAGAAGACAGCTTAGCACAACCTTTTCACAGGCAGCTGGAGGTGGGCAATAAATTCTAGTCTTGCCAGCAACATCGACATCCCCTAATGGGTACATTTTAAAAATTTAAAATTAATGACCAAACGTATCAATTTGTCCCTCTCCCAACCTCCACGTTGTCAGATAAAAATCCAGTAAAGGCCACTATCAGCTCTTTGACAGCTGTAATGAGTAGTAATGTGAACCTGGAATTTTATGAACACTCTGAAAACTCAAAATAATTGGAGATTTTCATAACGATATAATTTTTTTTCGTAATGTGCAGAAGCAAAAACGCATTTCCTCCTCTGACCTCCGGGGAAAACGCTGCCTTTATCTTCACCACAGGATGTATCATGGAAAGACAGGTGGGATAAAAAACCCAGCTGGGGCCTGGGTATTGCAGGGTGCAAGCAAAGTGTTCTTTCAACTCTGATTCCCGCCAAGCTTAAACTGATAAGATGCAAGTCTCACCTTTGTACTTGTTGTAAGGCTCTTGTCTGAAAGTAACTGGGCACCTGCAGCACAAGTTGCAAGGTGAGCATATTGGCAATCTCAGTGAGAGAGGTATGATGGTGATTGATGCGTGAAATAGAAAAATTCACACTGAAACAACAGGGGGTATTGCTGATATTCAGGCTGAGCAATGGAAGCTCTATTCTGTACATGGCTGTACTCTAACTGACCCAGAAATACTTGATACAACCCACAAACTACATTTTCCTGATATTTGAGCCAGTATCTTCTCTCTCTTATTTCCTTTACAAATAAAAGGCTGAATAAACAAATAAACAACTGGATCATGAAGAAAGGAAATTGCTTTGAATAAGATAGAAATTTGATTTTATTGAATCTCAGAACTCGTGTAATTGGTTTAGTCAGAGTCTTGAAATGGATACAATTTAAGTGTTATTTTAAACCTTTACTGCTTATCAGTCATAGTAAACAGCTGACAGTGTCAAAATAATTTGCTTTTTAGGCACCACTCAAGGTTTGCCTTGATATTAATGTGGCGGTAGCAAGTCACATGCACAAGGAGCTCTCAGTGCTGTGTTAATGTGTTTCACACTGGCATGTAGCATTTCAGTTTATTCTATAAATCACTTGCATCCCACACTAATTATTAGAGCTATTGGTTTACAAATGACTGAATAAGTATTTTCTGTTACCTTGGATTCTGAGATTTCTGAACTAGTGATTTGGGGATTGCCCTCCATGATTACAGGAGTTGATTTTTTTCCCTTCGGCTCTGCCATGCGGTTTTGAGGTGAGTTAAGATGGTATGTGTGGGTGTGTGGGTGGGTGAGTAGGAGTGGTGTGAACTGTCAGGTGCAGCAGGTCAAAATTGACCCAGAGATGTGTGAAGACTGAAACACAAGAGAAACTAATCTTTAACCATCTTACATTCCTGAAACGCAACAAAGAGAATGCAAGAAGGAGGAATCTAAATGCAATGGATGGGACTACCTACACTACAGAAAGAAGTTACAGAAACAAACAATTGTTATTCTAATTGGTGAGTTACAGTTACAAGTCAGCAGAAGTGAGTGGTCAGGATGATGAATAACAAAAGGTAGATCTAAATGAAGAAGGATCTTCAGCCTACTTGACACCATTCTTCCAGAACATTAATCTACAAATCTTCCATTGCAGTACTTAAACATCTTAAATAACTCCAGTTTTCTGGTTCCAACCATTCTTCCTGATGGTCCATTCCAGTTGTTGATCATGCTCAGTGTAACCAAATACATGCTGACATCTGTACCTAAATTTGTCCTTTACAATACTAAAATTCTTCCCTGGCACATCTGAGACTATTGTTTGAGGTTTGCTTTTTCTGTCCAATAAAATGTCATTACATATAATCATATAGAAATGACAGTACGGAAAACAGCTGGTCTGCACCTGCTGCTATTTACTCTTATCCTGCTCAGGCTGCCATAGTCATGTCATATGCCTGTAAAACTTATTAGGAAAATGGACAATTTATCTATTAAAGGACAGCCTAAAATATGGTCTGTTACCTTAATAAAATGGATTCCAGAGGGTGAAGTGACTTATTTTGTGGTTTCAATATAGACAAAGATTAGCTCATGTCTGAACATGTCCTGGAAATTCATTAAGATGCAAACAATCTTGCCCAGGTGTTGATAACTGCCCTTCTCCATTTCAATGGAAGAGCCTTGCTGGCCCCGTTAAGTTAGGATTTCAAATAAGGACATTCAGGAGGGTAGTCATGAGCGGAATGTTGATGGATTATCAAACAACTGCCATTCTGTGACGAATTGCTTAGCCATCAACCTATTGTGTGGACAATGCATCAATACTGTAGTCACATATCAGAAACTGGCTTGTGATAACAAATATCTTATTCATTCTAAGAGCCAGAGATGGTTAGTCTTAGATACGAAGGCCAGAGAGAGGCCATCTCTTGCCCAGCACGAGAGCCTGAAAAAAATCCACCACAGGCAGAGAAATAGGGCTAATTCATTTTATCTGAAAGATTATATTTCTTCAATATACAAAGGTTTGACCACAACTTTGACTGAAAAGCCAGAAACCTGCTATTGTTAGGAGCATTACTGTGAGTTCATTATTAGAGAGCTCTGACCTTCAAGGAGACACAGAATCTCAGGACTTTAAGTAATCTAAATGCATGTTACATCTTCAGAAATCATCTTTTCGTGTGCGTGTACGTGTGTGTGTTTGTGTGTGTGTGTATGAGGGGTGGGTGTCTGTTGTGGACATTTTGGGTGTTGAGAGAAATAAATTTATCCTTTTTTTATTTAAATTTACAAGAAAGTCCATTTTGTGTCTGTTCTTTAAAGTCACAGCGCTCAAAAAAAACACACTCCCTCTCTAAAATACATCTTGTGGCGGTCAGTTGAGAGGTGAGTAAAGGGAGAAATTATCCCACATCTCTCCCCATCCATAACAAGGCCCTCTTCCCTCCCCAAAGGGGCTAATGTTAACAACTTTTAACAAAAATGCTATTGATTTATATTTTTATATATAACCAAGATCAACTCTGTATAACAGCTCACAACATGTTCAGAGTAGTATTTTTTTGTATTCACTCACGGAATGTGGGCTTCACATGTGTGCCCATCCCTAGCTGCCCTTGAGAAGGTAGCTGTGAAAACTGAGTGGCTTACTAGGCCATTTCAGAGTCAATCACATTGCTAGAGTCACAGGTAAGCCAGACCAGCAGATTTCCTTCCCTAAAAGGGATCAAGTGAACCAGATGGGTTTTCACAACAATTGACAATGGTTTCATGGATTTATATTGAATTTCGATTTCACCATCTGCCATTGTGGGATTCGAACCTGGGTCCCTGGAGCATTACCCTGTGTTTCTGGATTACTAGTCCAGCAACAATACCACTACGCCATCACCTCCCTTCAATATCTGTGTATCCAGATGTTACATTCAACTGTGATGCCAAACTATTTGAAGACAAAGGTGCAACAATCTAAAATTGACAAATACATTTTCATTTGACAGCGGTCATTACAAGCAACAGTTAAACTCTGAAAAACCTCAAGCAATTAGATTGCTAGGCTTACATACACACAGCTGTATATTAGTAGCAGAACATTGAGTTGTTCATTACATGAGACACCAATCCTGTCATTATAAAATAGCATATCATTTGATTTACTGTGATCTGCTATCAAACAATAACAATGTCTAGCACATATATCCAGTCCATCACATTTGAAGTGCTACCTTGAAATATTCTATGTCACATTTAAAAATATTCTGAAGTAGCAGCTGGGGTAACTCAGAATGTGAAAGTTATCCCAGAATTTTAAATATCTTAATTGACAAAGCAGTCAGACTGTCAGGAGCTAGGACTGAACTTACAAAATCGCACTGTTTTGAAAAGAATAGAAAGAAAGGAAGGGTTCTGTCCTGCATTCTGTAAAACAGTCAAACCCAAGTCTCACAAGAGTCGTAAATTGTGCATTACATGATACATGATGTGTTCTTACAAAATATGTGATCAAACTTATCATGAAGAATAGCAGAGGAGACATGCTAGGACATAAAGCATTTAAAAAGGGATAAATAATTGTTGAAGGAGAGGCTTCAATGCTAATACACAGCAAGAAATATTGAGATTAGAGATAGACACAATTAGTGAAAATATGAAAATAGTGAAACTATTGGCAAGGGAAACATCCTTGAGGCAGAAGTTGGATAAAAGTTGAAACCCAAAGGGATATAATACGATTTAGTAAAGATAGGTCTAATAAGCTAGGCAGAAGAGTAGCAATAGTGGCCGTTATCAAAATCATGGAGACAACTCGGCAGAAGATTAGAGAGACAACTTGTTGCCCCCATTCAACACTTCATGAGTCTCTACACATTGCACTCAATAACATGAGAAAGAAATATCTGTTAGCAAATTTTGTGAATCAGGGTGAGGCAAGCAAGAAGAGCATAATGCCTTGCAACATAATTCTAACAACAGTACTTTGCTAAATCAACAAACTTATTAACCAAGAGTATTTGTGTAGTCTACTGTAGCAATCATTTCAAGATTGAAACAGCTGCTGTGTTATGACATTCTCACCCCCCTGACTTTCAATGGTCATGACTTTTGGAGAACACGGGAGCCAGCAGGATACTAATTTTTACTAATATACACTTAAAAAGCGCACTAATTAGAATACTCATGGTGATTATTTCTAGAGAAATTTTAAAGTAATTTACCAAACAAGAGTATTCAATGGGTCCATAACTGCAGGAGGACAAAACAGCCAAGTTGATGGCACTCCCTCTTGTGCCTTTAAAAACATCTAACGACAACTTAATCAATAAGTACATTTGCAAAAGTTTGCATTGTAGCCAGTATGGTGGTCTCAGAGTGCACTACTTGCAGCACAGTGTCTCTGGCTTTTCCCCAGGACTCCTAGTTGAGGAGATAACCTGTCCACTAAATGAAAATGAACAAAATTAAAGAGGATTTGCACCAAACTGTTCCTTTGATAAGTGACAAAAATAAGACAAAAAGAAGAAAGAAGCTCAGTTGCACAGAGGTACACATCTCCTGTAGATAAAACTTAATCCAGGATTTAGCTACAGAAGCAATACAAGCTTATTCAAGACATTGTGATAGAAACAGTAGGAGCAAGTATAAAACAGAGTCAAATGAAACAACAGAGTAACCACAAATGTATACACTGATTAAATCTTTCAGAGCTGACTCCCACACAGAAATAATATTCCATTACCAGTATCGTTAAAAGTGAGCTTTCATAATTGTTATAAAATATATTGACACAATTGCTCAACTGAACCAAAATAATTAACTGAAGAAGAAAAACTTCTTGTAACAAAATGTGACTTATAAAATACCTTGAAAGAGATAACAAATTCTCCATATTTGGCCCTTGTTAGCCTTTGAGATTGAGAAATAGTAAAGAAGCCAATGTTACAGAAAAAGAATAACTTAGACTATATTGCATTTCACATCAGTTCTATAATTAAAAATATAAGGCTAAAAACCTGCAAAAGTAACTGATAGGCAATATGTTCAGAATGTCAACAAATCTGTAAGGCTGTAACCATTATCATATAAAAGAGCCTTGGATAGTTCTAATCTATAGATCTATAAGTTTATTCTTTTCTGTACAAGTGGATATGGTAGTTACTGTTATGTGATTGTGCTGTAGTCTTTGATACTTTGCAATAATAATACCCAATGTAAATCCAAGACTGAAGGTTGGGGAGAAGATGAAGTAATGGCCTTTTCGCTGAGCTTAAAAATGAGACCATCATAAGGTGAGGTTGAAAGAAATCAGGAGGAGGAAGAAACAGAGAAAATTGTAATGAGTTTTTCTGTAGCAAGCTTCTTTTGTAAGCTCACTGCAACACAATAATTCAATATAAATGGTATACTACATATAGTATATAGTAAATACACCATAGCAGAGTATTTATGGTTCCGTAACAGGCCTGGGATTGTGCCAAATAAAGTCTATAAACTTATAATTGTTGGTCATGATGTTTATTCATTTAAACTTTAATAAACCTCCAAGTGTTTGACTCTGTATTTTGAAACACTTAAGATCATAAGAAATGGGAGCAGGAGTAGGCCATTCAGTCCATCAAGCCTTCTCCTATCTTCGATAAGGTCATGGCTGATCTGATGGTGGCCTGTCCTGCAATATCCTTAAATCCCTTGCTGTTCAAAAATTTGTCTAATTCAGCCTTGAATATATTCAATGGTCCAGCCTTCATTGTTCTCTGTGGAAAAGAATTCCAAAGACTATTGACCCTCTGAGAGAAGAAATGCCTCCCCTTCTCTGTCTTAAATGAGAACCATTGTTTTTAAACTGTGCCCCCTAGTTCTGGGGATTCCCCCATAAGAGGAAACATCCTTTCAACGTCTACCCTCTCAAGACTCCTCAGAATCTTATATGTTTCAATAAGATCACCTCTTATTCTTCTAAACTCCAATGAGTATAGGCACAACCTGCTCAACTAGCCACTTAAGACAAACCCTCCATCCCACAAATCAGGCTAGTGAACCTTCTCTGAACTACATCCAAAGAAAGGAAATTCCTCCTGAAGAAAAGAGACCAAAACTGCACACACTACTCCGGGTGTGGTCTCACCAATGTCTTGTACAGCTGTAGCAAATCCCATCCCCCTTGCATTAAAGGCCAACATTCGATTTGCCTTCCAAATTACTTGCTGTACCTGCATGCCAACATTTTGTGATTCGCATACCAGAACACCCGGATCCCTCTGTACTGCAGCATTCTACAGACTCTCTCCATTTAAATAATATTTTGCTTTTGTATTTTTCCTGGCAAAGCGGATAACCTCACATTTTCCCGCATTATACTCCATCCGCCAAAAGTTTGCCCACTCACTTAACCTGTCTATATCCTTTTGTGGAGTCTAAGTGGAATCGTCCCAGATTTTCACTAAGTGTGGTAATGGGTGAGGAAAATGACGTTTTATCCAACGGCTGCAATGGTGGCTTCTCACGCCATATCATCCCAAACTTGCTGCATTAATTATACATTCCTGTGAAACACACCGTTTCAATGGTGGGCAGGCTCTCATTTGCCTGCTACACCATCACCTCACCATTTCACCATACTTAAAGTGCAGCTGCACGCACACCTCTCAGTGCTACCAGCCCAGGACTGCTGCACAGAAGACATGGCCCTGAAAGGCACGAAAAGTACTGCTCCCCCCCACTTCAGTGACATGTCCCTCGAGCGCCTCTTAGACACCGTGGAGGCCAACTGTGATGTCCTCTATTCCTACTCTGGCTGTAGGATGGGCAGCAACATCACCAGTCCGGCTTGGGAGGCTGTGACAGCGGTGGTCAGTGCCAATGCCCTGCAAAAGAGGACAGCCACCCAGTGCCACAAAAGGATGAATGATCTCTTCCGTTCTGCCAGGCTAAGTCACTCTTCTCATAACTCTTAACTTAAACACTCACAAACCCATCACACATCCACAGGATCCTCACTCACGACCAGTTCAAGGGACGTCACCATTCACTCTCACACGCACACTTTCATTGTCCTCACCAGTCCATGGGTTCACTAACCACCCACACATGCCAGGCATACTTATCATCTGGCCTGGCAGACATCCTGATACACTCTCCCCATCTCTATTTTTGCAGGACAAGCTGGCACACAAGAGGGAGAGGTCGCAGACTGGTGGAAGAATGCCTGAAATCAAGGCCCTTACAGACTTTGAAAGCAGAGCCATCCAACTGGCTGAAGAGGATCTCCATTATTCCTGTGCTGACAGTGAGGTCTGCAGTGCTCTACTAAGTGAGGATCCAGCAGTGTAACATCCATCACACAGCTGTGCTGAGAGTGATGTGTCCTGGTTCACAGGCCAAGGCCATGCACTAATATCTCTCCTTGCTTCCGTAGGCACATCTGGGAAACAGCCGACAGAGTCCACAAGCCAGAGCCTCCAATCAAGCCCTAAGATACCGCGGAGGATGAATATGAAGGCATCCTCTTGAGGTTCCATCACAGTGCACACCCACACCCACCACCAGCACATAGACACACACCTCAGTGGGACCTAGCTTTAGAGTAGCCTCGGGATCACAATCTGGTGAGCACATCACATTGTCTGATCCATAGTAGGCGGCGACAGGGTCTTCCTGGGTGTCCGGCAATCAGAGGACTGCTGGAGGCCAGAAATTTACTGAGTCTAAATCAAATGAGCAGCCTCTGGACTCGATCATGTCGCAGTTGCTGGAGCTACAAAGGCAAGTTCGGGAACACTGGGCATGGTTGTCCGCTGTACTCCTCAGATTGCAAAGCGCGATGGAGGAGTCTGTCTGCCTTCAGGCTAAGGTGATAGCACCGGCATGCCAATGCACTGGTAGGATGGCGGTCGCCAAGGAGGAGTGTCGTTTCTGCACTGCTGCATGGGCTGAACTCCATCCCTGACGCCATAGTTGGCCTCCAACAGTGTCAATGCGAGAGGGAGGTGGGACAGCTCGATCTCACTCCAGCTTCCCCTTCTCCTCAAGTAGTCAGCCAGGGACCCTTGGGTACCCATAGGGAGGAGGATCAGCAGGAGTACACCCAGTGGCCATCCACCCTGGTGACCCCGGGATGTGTCCAGACCATCCAAATTCCCTCTTCCTCTGACCCCAGCAGCTCCAGCTTCACAGCTCGAGGAGGGAGTCACTACCACACAGCAGGGCCCTCCAGGTCTCGGCCCTTTAGAGGGCGCCTGTCAAGGTCATCACAGACAGGATGTAGCAGTCAGCAGGCTGCCTCCACCTCTGCTGTGAACGTCCAGGGAGCACCAATACGTAGCGGCAGGGTTAGAACGGTTACGAAGGTATAGTTGCACAGCCTGGGCACCAGTGTTAATCACTTGTACATACCGTTCACTATTATAAATAAACTCTCAACAATGTCTCCATGCCTATGGCTCCTTGTTCTGATGAGCAGTGTTTGTGTCACTCAGATGTGAAACATTTCTGCACAAGATAAAGGCAGGTGTCTCAGTCCAGGGCCTCTTCCCTGTGCTCTGTGCATCCTTCAGACCAAAGTGATGATCTGGTCTCACACTCCCAGGACACATTAGTGATGCCTGCACCTCAATGGTGCTTGCCATTGCTGCCCGAATGTTGTAGGCGGGTTTCACCAAGTTCCATCATTTTCTTTGTGTGCCCTCAGCGCCTTTAAGGTGGGGCTGCCCCCATCTCTTCAGCATCTGTGACAAATGACACTGTGCTCCTGAAGGGGTCAGGTGCTTTTCAAGTCTCATGGTTGCATCTCCATGATATAACACTGATCACTGAGCGCAAGTGAGCTGCCCTCAGACAATCTGGAGTCAAATGTTCATGGATGCAATGTGAGGATCTATGGGGTCTCCACACTGCATGTCGTCATCATCCTCTGCAAATCTAGCAGCTACAAGGGGCTCCCAAGCGTCTGCCTCATCTGACCAGTGCGAGGGTCTCATCGCTGTCATCATCGCCTTCGAGGACCTCCTCATCCTCATCCCTTAATGTCCTCCCTCATCGGAGGAAACCATCAGCTCCTCCTCAGCTAGCTCCTCTCCACGTTGCAGCGCCAGGTTGTAAAGGGCGCTACAGATGACAACGATGCCTGACACCCTCTGTAGACTACATTGCAGGGCTCCACTAGACCAATCCAGGCACCAGAACCTCATTTTCAGCATCAAAACGGTTTGCTCCACCAGGTTGCGAGCTGCAGCATGAGCCTCGTCATAACTTCGCTCTGCTGCTGTCTGAGGCTACCGCAAAGGTGTCATCAGCCACGTCCTCTGCGGATAGCCCTTGTCCCTGAGAAGCCAACCCTGCAGCTTCTGTGGACCCTGGAAGATGTCAGGGACCTGTGACCAACTGAGAAGTAGGACTAATGGACACTCTCTGGAAACAGTGTGCAGACCTGCAGGATGTGTTTGTGGTGGTCACACACCAGCTGCACAATCAACGGATGGAAGCCCTTGCAGTTGACTTAATTGACCACTTGTTGCGATGGAGATCTGAGTGCCACATGAGAGCAGTCGGTCGCATCGTGCACCTGTGGGAAACCTGAGATCTGGGCAAATCTAATTGCTCTGGCATCCTGGCTCTCCTGGTCCCGGGCGAAATGCACAAAGTTGTGTGCCCTCGTGAAGATGGATTCCATGACATCATGGATGTATTTGTGGGTGGAGGCTTGCGATATCCCACAGAGGTCACCTGTGGAGCCCTGAAAGGAGCCTGTGGCATAGAAATTGAGCGCCACTGGCATTGGATGCCCTCCATGTCCCAGTGGTGCTAAATCCTGCAGCAGGTGGCAGATCTAACTGACCAGTTCCCCAGACATGCATAGTCTTTGGTGACACTGGTTCTCAGACATCTGCAGGAATGAAAGGCGGTGCCTATAGACCCTGGGTCTATTTAGGCACCGACCAGCCATGACTCATTATGGCTCTTCAGCAGTGAGTACAGGAGTCCCAACCACCACTTCTTCCTGAGGATGTTGATCCTCCCTCTGTGCAACCAGGTGCCTCTGGTGCTCTCTTTTCTGTTGTCTTCACTCTCTGTAAGCCACGAGGCATACAGCTAGGTCACCAGGCTCCATGCTCCTGATGTACTCCTCCTGCAGTACGAAAGAGAGAAACTTAGAACAGTGTTCTAAGAACCTGTCTTGGTTAAGTCTGAAGGCCCCTTAACGAATCCAAGAGAGTGCTGGCCTCTACTTGATGGCCAGAGTTTAGTGCACTGCATGGCTGCCCGAAACCCCACTTTCCTCCGCCCCTCTCCACCTGACCAATTGGCAGCAGCTTTGTCCATTGGACTGCATGCTGTGCTCTCAGCTCAGGCACAGGCATTCTCCTAACCCACACTGCAAGGCTGCATTTTGAGCTTGAACCATGGGGAAGTTGGCCCAAACTGGGATGATGACATTGCATGGGGCTGTAAACGCCTCCACCAGTGACTGCTGCATGACCAGCTTTAGCAAGGAGATTGTGCAATGTGCCCAGTCATCCAAGTGTTCTGTAGTCCACTAAAACACTCATTAGTTTGCAGTCTGTGACCAAGGGGTGAAAAGCTCTGGAGCACTTGGTGGCAATTTCATGCCACTGCGTTGCTTGAGTGGACAGATAAGCTAGAGACCTGACTCCACGCATATCAATGTGACTGTGTCTGAGCTGTCTCAGCTGCAGAGGAACGGTCACTTTATACAAAGTCTCCCTAATGCGTGGCCACTTCCCTCCGCTGCAATCCCACACATGCTTGTGCACTACCTTCAACCGCAGGGCAGGCCCTTGCCCACACATTCAACGTGCCTCAACCACAGGGCAGCCCTTGCCCCTCTCTCCCCCCCACCAACATGCCCCACCCTTGAAGTCCAATAGGCGACCCTCACAAGCGTTGCACAATGTTACTGTGAACTCACCTCTGTGTTCCCCTCAAAGTGCAGCTCACCAAGTCCGCGCATTAGGTACACAGTTGTGAAATATGTCGGCGGTGGGCTGACTATCCTGTGGGTGGGGGTAACGATTCTGGTGGGCTAACCTTATAATATGTAGGTGAGGTTCCTGACATCCAATGGCAGGAAACACGGCCTGCCTTCGACGGGCTGGGCAGACGATCACAAACTGGTTTCACAACATCTTAAAACCGATTTCTGGCCTTCTCACCACCGAGCACATCCGACACCAGCAAGCACGGAAAATTCCACCCTTTGTATCTACCTCAAAACTTGTTTTCCTACCTATTTTTGTGTTAGAAAATTTGGTTACAATACAGTCGGTCCCTTCGTTCAAGTATTTAATATAGATTGCAAATAGTTGAGGCCTGTGCATTGATCCTTGTGGCACTCTACTAGTTACACTTTGCCTCATTGAAAATAACACATTTATCCTGACTGTTTCCTGTTCATTAGCTTCTATCAATGCTAATACATCACCCCCAACATCATGAACTCTTATTTTCTGCAGTATCCTTTTATATGGTACCTTATTGAATGCCTTTCGGAAATGCAAATACATGACATTTACTGGCTTCCCTTTATCCACCGTGCTTGTTGCATCTTCAAAGAACTCTAATAAATCTGTCAAACACAATTTCCCTTTCACAAAACCCTGTTAATTCTGCCTGACTGTATTAAGGCTTTCTAAATGTTCTGCTATTGCTACCTCCTTAATAATGGATTTAAGCATTTTCCCAATGATATATGTTAGGCTAACGGGCCTATAGTTTCCTGCTTTGTATCTCCCTCCTTTCTTGAATAATGGTCTTATATTTAAAGTTTTCCAATCTACTGGAACCTTTCCAGAATCTAGCGAATTTTGGAAGGTTACAACCAATGCAACCACTATCACTGCAGCCACTTCTTTAAGACCCTAGGATGCAGGTCATCAGGTTCAAGGGATTTGTCAGCCTTTAATCCCATTAATTTTCCTAGTTGCTTTTTTTAGTGATTGTGATGATTTTAAGTTCCTCATTCCCTTTTGTCTCTTGATTTTCTTCTATCCTTGGGACTTTTTTGTGTCTTCGACTGTGAAGTCAGATACAAAATACTTGTTCAAATCTCAGCTAATCTAATGTTTCGCATTATTAATTCCCCAGTCTCATCCTCTAAGAGACCAATGCTTATTTTAGCTACTCTCTTCCTTTTTATATGCCTGTAGAGCTTTAACTGACTATTTTGATATTTTTTGCTAGTTTTCTTTCACACTCCAATTTCTCCCTCTTCATTATGTTTTCTCATCATCCTTTGCTGGTTTCTAAAATTTTCCCGACCTTCTGGGCTACCACAAATCTTTGCAGAATTATACACCTTTTCTTTCAATTTAATACCATCCCAATCCTCATTAGCCACAGACACTGCATCCTTCTTATAGAGTGTTGCTTTCTCAATGGAATATATCTTTGTTGAGAGCTGTCTGACACTGCTTCTCAAACATCTTACCTTTTAGCCTCTGTTCCCATTCCGCTTAAGCCAACTCTGCTTTCATACCCTGTCTCTATTTAAATTTAAGGCACTAGTTTCAGACTGAAATTTCTCACCAATGAACTGAATGTGAAATTCTATCATGTTATGGTCACTCTTATCTAGAGGATCCTTTATATGAGGTCATTAATTAATCCTGTCGCACTAAAATTACCTGTTCCCTGGCTGGTTCCAGAATGTATTGTTCTAAGAATCTGGCCCAAAATATTGGCGCAATTATTCTAAAAGTACATTCTGAACACTCTCAATAATAATTGAGAAATACTGGAAAGCAATTAATTGATTTAAAGACAGAATTGAATTTCAGTTATATATGAATCTATAAATAGCTAAAATATACCTGTTTATAAAATGCCCTCATCCTACATCCAGCCCGTAATGCATGAGAACTTAATTATAAATGTAGTAATTTCTTGTTTATGCTCTTCAGGTAGGTTACAACTACTTTTTTCACTCTATCTATTTCCTATCTGTGCTTAACCCTAGGAACTTGCACCTCCACTTATTGAAAAGCAGAAGTATTGCAAATACCATCCTTGGGTGCTCATCAGAAGACCTGCAAGCTGGCCAAAACTCCACTCCCCCCTTCTTAGAGAAACATATCACTTCCAGTTGGCCCCTCACTAGAGCAGTGTGGTGTTCAAAACTCACACATACAAACATACGAATTAGGAGCAGGAGTAGGCCACTCGACCCATTGAGCCTGCTCCACCATTCAATAAGATCATGGTTGATCCGAGTGTAACCCCACATTCCTGCCTACCCCTAATAACCTTTCACCCCCTTGTTAATCAAGAATCTACCTAGCTCTGCTTTAAAAAAATTCAAAGACTCTGCTTCTACCAACTTTTGAGGAAGAGAGTTCCAAAGACTCCCAACCCTCAGAGAAAAAATTTCTCCTCATCTCTGTCATAAATGGGTGACCTCTTATTTATAAACAGTGACCCCTAGTTCAAGATTCTCCCACAAGAGGAAACATCCTCTCCACATCCACCCTGTAAAGACCACTCAGGATCATAAAGGTTTCAAATAAGTCTCTTACTCTTCTAAATTCCAGTGGATACAAGCTTAATCTGTCTAGCCTTTCCTCATAAGACAACCCGCCCATTCCTGGTATTAGTCCAGTAAACCTTCTCTGAACTGCTTCTCATGCATTTACATTACATAGTGCCATAATAATAATTTATAGAATGTAAAGATGGTTTTGGAGTCATTACAGCACAGAAGGAGGCCATTCGGACCAACAAGTCCATGCTGGTTCTCTGTAGAGAAAGCCAGTCAGTTCCGTTCCCCGCTCTACCCAGCTAGTTTTGCAAGTTTATTTCCCTCAAATGCCTATCCAATTTCCTTTTGAAGTCATTGATTGTCTCAGTTTCCACCATTATACTTTGATTATTTTAACTTTTTTGCTTTGGCCATTATTGTCATACAATGTGATGCCACTTTTAACATTTCATCAACTTGCACACACAAATCCTTTACACCTTTTATTTTCAGCCATTTATTTCTCCATCTTGCAAGGCACACGCTTGCCCTTTCGGATTCTAAATCTCTTTGAATGATGTACCTGTTCTCTTAACATGATGCTTTCACAAACAACTTGGTGTATTTGGCAAACAGAGACTACTTACAATATGTCCATTGAGGCCAATACATATTATGAGCAGCAGGAATCCGAGGACAATCTCTGGGAACCCCACTGCCCAGCTACAACTATCTTCATCAACAGGTAGCTCACTGGGACAGGGCATTTAGAACTTCAACTCACTGTGATAGAGGATGAAAATTGTGCCTGCCATTCCCCGCATGGCAAGTTCTTAATCTCAGCCGTGCCTTTACGGAAGGCACCAAGTAGTGGACGAGTCACCCCAGACCCTCTTGTGCATCTCCTAGCTGGTAGTTAACAGATCAGCATTGTCAAAGGGCTGGGAGTAGGATATCTGCCCACCCTCTCAGCCAGGTTATGATCCATGTTGCATGGAAACCTAAAGAGGGGAAGGGGAAAAAATATATTCTTTAATATCACAGTGAGGAAGGGAAAACGTAATTCCCGATTCTGATTCATGCCACTTCACGTTTGAGTTCGGGTGGATTGATGAAATTGACAGCGATCTCAATCTGGAGTTAGGAAATTATTTCCCACCACATTATGTTAATACATATAATTTTCTGTGCCACCATAGAGAGAATAATTAGTAAGACAAATGTTAAAGAAATATATCGGAAACCAGCTCTTGATACAATTGTTTTAGGTGGCAAGTAAACCAAGCAATTCACTTAAGGAATGATCTCAGGTGCCATACAGTAGCATAGTGATGTGGATTAATAATCCAGAGGCCTGGACTAATTCAGGGAATGAGAGAGCAATTCTCACTAGAATAGTGAGAATTTGAACTCAGTTTAAAAATTTGGCAATAAATAAAAAACCATCAGCAATAGTGACCATTAAGCTGTTGTATTGTTGCAAAATGATTCACTAAAGTTTTTTCGGGAAGACAACATGCCACCCTTCCCTGGTCTGGGCTGCATATGGCTCCAGTCACACAATATCATTGACTCTCAACTGCCCTGTAGAGTAGCCGAGCAAACAAGTAGGTTGCATCAAACTCAGGGCAGCTGGGGATGAGCAATAACTGCCAGTGGCGCCAACATCAAAAGAATGAATGAAAAAAAACACTTTTCTCTGGTTGAAAACTCACTTTTAAAGTGTACTTCCTGCACTAGATCATCCAGCCAAATCCATTTTCTACTAAGGTGTGGCCCCAGGCCCCTGCTAGTGACATTCTGTACTGTACATGGCCACCCTTCTCTGTTCCCTTTAAGCTATCAGCCTCTCTATAACACAATGCATAAGTACACAATAGAAAAAAAAGAGCAGCTAAACAAATTGACTTGCAATTTATGTCATGCCTTTCATATCTTCAGGAAAATACTTTGCAGGCAATGAAGTGTTTTTGAAGTACAGTTACTGTTGTAATGAGGCAAACACAGCAGCCAATGCATAAAGGGTGGCCCCACAGATAGCAATGTGATGAATAACCAGTTAATCTGTTTCAGTGATGTTGATTAAGGGATAGGTTTGGCTAGAACACTGGGCAGACACCCTACTTTTCGATAAAATGCCATAGGTACAACTGAACAGAAAGATAAGGCCTTGATTTAACATTTCATCCAAAAAAGATCTCCGACAATGTAGAATTCTTTGAATGCAACACTGAAGTCTCAAGATCATGAGGATTAAATTCCATACAAGTTCTCTCAGTTGCTCTGTATCTTTAGTAGAAGCACCACAAAATTTCCCAAAAAATGGCTTCAAACACAGATTACAGTTTTTCAGGGATTTTCAGGGTTCTTCCCTCAAAGTTACAGGAAATAAGCCAGAGCACCCCAGTGAAAATTAGCTCCCTGTGTATTTACCACTGTAGGGGAGCTTGACCCCCCATCCATCTGACTCAGATGAGAGTACTATCATTGAACCAAGATGGCATCAAAGGTACTGAAGAACTGCTGTATTAATGGAGCTGCCATTCTTCAAATGGGATATTAAGCCAAAGGTACGTGGGGCTAAAGATGGATATTACAGATCCCATGGCACTGTTCAAAGATGGCCAGGGCATTCTCAAAACACACAGGCCAATATTCCTTCTTTAATCAACCAAAAGCTATTTCACCTCACCTTTTGTGTGGTTTTGGTATGAATAATGTGGCTGCTGTGCTTGCTTACGTAACTTCACTGGCTGCACTTCAAAAGTAACTAACTAATTGTGAGGCATTTTGGGGCATCTTGAGCACTGATAATGTGTGTTATATCAATGGTTGGTCTTATTAACCATTGGTTCCCACCGGGCAGTTCGCCAAGTTCGGCTCAATACTGGTTAGAAATTTACAAAAACTTGATCAATTGTGCATATCACAAATAAAAAGATTTAACACAGAACATTTGTTCTAACCTACCATATTCCTACACATTCCTGAACAACCAATCATTGCAGCCACCCTTCTTCTCCTTTGCAACAATAACAGACACAAAAAAAATATTACTTGGGACTGGGGTCGCCTGTATTATGCAAACTCAAAGGACTGTCAGTGTACAAGGCAATTAAATAGAATTGGATTCACTTGAATAGCCATTGCCAATCAAGTGTAGGGCATCCACAAACAATCGGTACCTTTACAGGCATGTCAAGATGTTGCTCTGATTAATGAAGCTTTAAAAAAACTAAAGAAAAATAATGCTTTTAGTGTAATGCACTCCTCCTAAACTACTTTTGAAAATATTTCCTACCTGCTAAGAAAAAGTCTGTTGCCGTATTTTCTGAATGTTGCAAAAGCATCAAACAGCAGGCCCAATTCTTCACAAGTTAAATATATTGCTTTTAAATTCCATGTGAAAGGCAGGCCAGTAGCAGGGTAAGGAATTCTCCCAGCTGGCTGCCATAACTTCAAGCATTCGCCTTTGCCAAAGTTAGAGGCCAATTTAGAAAACTCCTGAGAAAATTTATGGTTAATATGAATAAGAAACTGGGGGGGGCCTGCTTGTTGGTGCTGACTCATATTGCCACTGTCACTGGAGAGCAACATTATAGTAACATCCAATGGGATTTTATAAAAGAGTCTGCTCACAGGCTGTCTCTGACCAGCGATTCTGAACCATAAAACACAGGAAAGAGAGAAAGTAAGGAGTAGCATTGCCAACTGTATGCACATCTCCCTTTATAACATTTTGGATAGCGGTAATTTACATTTTTCCTGTTATCAATTTCCACCCTCCCATTTTAGATTATGTGAAAGAGGAAACTAATCTCAGTTTCTGATGAATCCAGCACCCTTTTTTATTCCTGGACGAGAACCATATACTGGCATTCTTTGGAATCAATACCAGCAGAGTAATTGGATTGAAAGTATTTCCTTCCTGCAGTGAGTTACCGCAGAATTAGGGCAGAAACGCTGCACTGATCCAAGAGACCTACAACTTGCAACTAAGTAAAAGTGATGCATCAAACCTGAAGAACCTGGAGAATCTCTAAAATTTTGATCTTTGATGAAGACAGACTACAATATCACAGAGAAAGAAGATAGCTCAAGTATTTGTTCAATACTTAGTGCTTATTCAAAGATTATGATTAGTGTTTTGATACTCAACAGCATAATAAGGGCTAGAGTTGTGAAACCATAAGGAGGAATCATGTAAAACAAATAGTATGAACAGCTTATGACTCATAATTTGCTCCAATGAAATCCTTAGCTTATCGTAAGACATAACTGCCTCAAAATAGGACTATATGATTGGGTACTTACCTGGTTTATAATATAAATCCCATAGTTGATCTTCTGTCTGCGGAGAATGGGGTGTAAGTAATGCAGCCAGAACTTCAAGTGATGTTCCCTGTGCCTGAATGGAATTATGATGGCAACTCTTTGCTTAGCGATGCAGTCTGAAGGCTTGTATTTGCCACCCTCTCGTACATCTGGGTTCTCTCGCTGAACCTTCTCCATTGTCATCAGGGAGTTGAATTCTATGAGCAATCTTCCAACTGCAACATAATTTAACAAAAAGGAAAAGCTGTTAATTCCCACACATGTATTTGCAATGAAAGTTTTTCCTTTGTTAAGAAACCATAAGTAAGGCAGCAAATCAGTAAAGCTCACAGGCCAACAGTCTGGATTTTCACTTACCTGATCCATCAGGAATGGAGGTGGGGTTGTGGAGGTAGGGGCAGGGGTGCTGTAAGACATGGGGAACCCTTAAGTCTAAATTCTCCTACACTTGTGGGTGCCCAATTGCAGGGGTTTCCCAGGCAGGTACACTGGATCATGAAGGCACTTGTCTCTTGGATCCTACAAGTTCCCCTCCAAGCCACACACCATCCTGACTTGGAACTATATCACAGTTCTTTCACTGTCGCTGGGTCAAAATCCTGGAAGTCCTTTCCTAACAGCACTGTGGGTGCAGCGGTTCAAGAAGGTGGCTCACCACCACCTTCTCAAGGGCAATTAGGAATGGGCAATAAATGTTGGCCTAGCCAGTGATGCCCAGATCCCGTGAATGAATAAATAAAAAGATCCAGTCGCCCAACCAGGATGTAATTGCTGAATTTCCTGAGGCCAGGGAAACCCAGCCAGACATAGCTAAATTCAAACAATTGGTCACCCACCTGCCTCTCACCCCCATTAAAGCCAGAATTAGGTGGATTTGGGTTTGGATTCTGAGGACTTGAGCTAACCCCCCTATCATCACCAGCTGACCCAAACTTGCCTGTTTTCTGTGGTTAAAATTCCCTGGCTACTAGGAAGAATGCAGTAGCAAGCCCAAGGGAGTGACTCTACATGTTACTTTTCAAAGCAGCTTGTTTCGAAATGCAAATGGAAATGTGGATTATTCAGGGATATGCTTCGCTTCATAATTTAACCTCTTTATTGAAATAGGACAGTAATAAGCTGAAATGTAGCTGTCCACATGGATTCAGAATCATTCTGTTGTTCTCTGAACAGGCTGCTTCCGCTACTTGGTGTAATTCTGCTTAAAATATCATTGTGATCAACAAACACAAGAACAATCTCTGGGGACTTCATTACCCTCCAGACTAGTCAGAAGTACTAACATTAACAAACAACTCTTAGAGATTGGGTATAAGAGGTTTAACGCACTATCGAGGGGAGGCGGTGGCATAATGGTTTTGTCACTGGACTGGTAATCCAGAGACCCAGGGTAATGCTCTGGGGACCTGGGTTCCAATCGCAAAATGGCAGGTGGTGGAATTTGAATTCAATAAAAATCTGGAATTAAAAACGTCTAATGATGACCATGAAACCATTGCTGATCGTTGTAAAAACCCACCTAATTCACTAATGTCCTTTTGGGAAGGAATTCTGCCGTCCCTACCTGGTCTGCCCTACATGTGACTCCAGACCCACAGCAATGTGGTTGACTCTTAAATGTCCTCTAAACAAGGGCAATTAGGGATGGGCAATAAATGCTGGCCCAGCCAGGGACATCCACATCCCATGAACGAATAAAAAAAAAATACAGGATAGAAGTTCCTAACACTAGCTGTGGCATCGAAGAGTAACCTCATACTGAACAAGTCACCCAAGATTCTCTTGTACGTCATCTTTGCCAGACAGCAGCATTGGCAGAAGTCTAGAAGCACATTGTCTACCCAGTCTTATGTGCCTTGTCCCAAGTGGTGATGGAAAATATTGCTCTGCAGAGCTACCAACATTCATTTCCCTATCTACATCTCCAAAATGCAGTTTGAAAGTGACAATCTAGCAACAATAAAATTAAAAAAGGCAAAAGAATGAAAGCAGCTCTACTTTAGTGAGCCAACTTCAATAACTTGAATTCAACGTACTACATACCACAATATCATCATTAGTATCCACATCTGTTAGCTGCACCCCCAATACGATGCTCTCAGGACTAACAGTTTATTGTTTGATAGTACAGAACTTGAGCATTGCTGAAAAAAGAGCCATACTGTCAAAGCTTTTCATCTTGCACTCATCAGGACAGATTCACAAGAATACCAATTGTAAAGGGAATAACAATTTACACTGCTTGAGAAGAGAATTGGCTGGCAAGTGAATGTTGACGTAGACTAACAGTTTCTTGTATGAAGCTACCAATTCTTCACTTTATATTTAAAGCAGACATTACAAGGTATTCATGATGATGCAAAACTCAAAAGAACGCAGAGAAATGTTTTCCTCCCAAGGATTAAAGGAATAGAAATTAATTTCTATCACATAATAAAAAGTCCATTATATTTCCTTCCAATTCAAACTCCATAAAATGTGCTCGAAATACCTCCCAGTCTGACTACAATAGGACTTGAACACGAACACTAAGCTCCTGGTCAGTATATATAGTATAATGATGTGGGATATCTTATGTTGTATTGGGCTAGGTGTTTTGATTTTACAGATATTGCATTCAATTCTGCTGTTCCCATGTTTTGCTTAATGTGTGCAAGAAGAAGAATGGCCTCATGGGATTTTAGCTGAGCACATTATGCAAATCATCTAATTAAGTCAGAGCTGGTTATGTAAATTGTGTCACCTACATAGTTAAGATAAACTTTGGGGCCACAGCAACTGTGCAAATTATTTATTCCCTGCAAATATTTCTGTCAAACACAAGCATCATTAACTAAAATTCAATTTACAATGACCAAAGCCCACACTTAAAATATTGTCCATGACAAGTTACAAAATTGGCAAACACATTAAATGTTACAAAAGTAAATTAATTCGTCTTTATTTCCCTCAAATGAATAATACCACAAAATGAATTAACCAATTAGGTCATTGGATATTTTAACAAAAGCAGTTGTCGGATTGTTAAAAAAGTACTTCCTGCTGTTCTGTATTTCCCAGCAGTTTACTGAGGCTTCTGACAAGAATCTACATAAATAATTCATTGCATCCCTTGCAAAGTCAAATATGTGGAAAATCTGCAATTTGTTATTAAATTTTGAATACCTCACAAATGTTCAATTCTTTATTTACCTTAGACTGTATAAAACTAACAGGCTTAAATGGATTGTGACAGGGACTGTGACAGCATCTGTTGGATGATCACACTGACTAGGGGCTAAATTTAATGGCCATAGCTGTGGCCCCATAGATCGGCCAGGAATCTTGGAGCAGCTCTGCTTCATCTATTCTCAGAATCCCTGATGCAATTTAATGGCCATCAGGCATTAAATACCTGCTGTCGAGGTTCCCATGCCTTTAAAGGTGAAGGTTGATAGTGCAGGGCAAGGGGGTTCTTTTAGCAAATCAGCCCAATCCGCAGGGGGATGCGGAGTGGTGGATGAGTGAGAATTAAATTCCGCTTCATATCATTTTCCTGTTTTCTTTTTGGCAATCTTGTAGTGAATCTATCAAGACTGTCTAATTTTTTTGAGCAACTTCCTATGGCTGCACAAAGCCAAAACCCACAGTGATGGTAGTGTCCTGTTGTGTGGTCAAGTAAAATTACCATCATGAAATTTGCCTGGTGGGAAAATGATAGGATTGGATTGATGCCCCTTTCAAATTGATGTGATGTTACTGACCACCAATCCTGTTTGAGGTATACAATAGGTGGCCAATCCACTCCAAACTGGTCAGTTTCCCACCGGAAAACTGGTAAAATCAGATTGGCAGTAGTAGCCTACATGAGGAGCTCATAGAATGCTTTCAAGATAGTTTCTTAGAGCAGAATGTTCTGGAACCAACCATAGAGCAGGTTACATTAGACTTGGTATTGTGTAATGTGACAGGATTAATTAATGACCTCAGAGTGAAGGCACCCCTAGGTAGCAGTAACCACAATATGATTGAACTTTACATCCAGTTTGAAAGGGAGAAGAGTGGGCCTAAGACTAGTATTTTGAACTTAAATAAGGGCAACTATGTTGGCATGAAAGCTGAGCTATCCGAAGTGAACTGGGATACTAGGCTAGAGGATAGATCAATAGAGAAGCAGTGGCAGATATTTAAGGGAATATTTCAGAATGCTCAGAATAAGTATATTCCTATTATATACAGAGATAAAAACAAAAAACTGCAGATGCTGGAAATCCAAAACAAAAACAGAATTACCTGGAAAAACTCAGCAGGTCTGGCAGCAGCGGTGGAGAAGAAATGAGTTGATGTTTCGAGTCCTCATGACCCTTCAGCAGAACTAGGTGAATCCAAGGAGAGGGGTGAAATATAAGCTGGTTTAAGGTATTGGGGGTGGGGGGGGCGGTTGTTGGGTGGGGGGAGAGAAGTGGAAGGGGGTGGTGTGGTTGTAGGGACAAACAAGCAGTGATTGGAGCAGATCATCAAAAGATGTCATAGACAAAAGAACACAGAGGTGTTGAAGTTGGTGATATTATCTAAACGAATGTGCTAATTAAGAATGGATAGTAGAGCATGCAAGGTATAGCTCTAGTGAGGGTGGGGGGAGCATAAAATATTTAAAAATATTTAAAAATAATGGAAATAGGTGGGAAAAGAAAAATCTATATAAGTTATTGGAAAAAACAAAAGGAAGGGGGAAGAAACAGAAAGGGGGTGGGGATGGAGGAGGGAGTTCAAGACCTAAAGTTGTTGAATTCAATACTCAGTCCGGAAGGCTGTAAAGTGCCTAGTCGGAAGATGAGGTGCTGTTCCTCCAGTTTGCATTGGGTTTCACTGGAACAATGCAGCAAGCCAAGGACAGACATATGGGCAAGAGAGCAGGGTGGAGTGTTAAAATGGCAAGTGACAGGGAGGTTTGGGTCATTCTTGCGGAGACCATCTCCTCTACATTGGAGAGACCAAACGTAAACTGGGCGACCGCTTTGCAGAACACCTGCGGTCTGTCCGCAAGAATGACCCAAACCTCCCTGTCGCTTGCCATTTCAACACTCCACCCTGCTCTTTTGCCCATATATCTGTCCTTGGCTTGCTGCATTGTTCCAGTGAAGCCTAACGCAAATTGGAGGAACAGCACCTCATCTTCCGACTAGGCACCTTACAGCCTTCCGGACTGAATACTGAATTCAACAACTTTAGGTCTTGAACTCCCTCCTCCATCCCCACCCCCTTTCTGTTTCTTCCCCCTTCCTTTTGTTTTTTCCAATAATTTATATAGATTTTTCTTTTCCCACCTATTTCCATTATTTTTAAATCTTTTATGCTCCCCCCACCCCCACTAGAGCTATACCTTGAGTGCCCTACCATCCATTCTTAATTAGCACATTCGTTTAGATAATATCACCAACTTCAACACCTCTGTGTTCTTTTGTTCTTTTTTTGTGACATCTTTTGATGATCTGCTCCTATCACTGCTTGCTTGTCCCTACAATCACACCACCCCCTTCCAATTCTCTCCCCCCACCCAACACCCACCCCCCCCCACCAACACCTTAAACCAGCTTATATTTCACCCCTCTCCTTTGATTCACCTAGTTCTGTTGAAGGGTCATGAGGACTCGAAACATCAACTCTTTTCTTCTCCACCGATGCTGCCAGACCTGCTGAGTTTTTCCAGGTAATTCAGTTTTTGTTTTGGATTCCCAGCATCTGCAGTTTTTTGTTTTTATCTCTGTATATAATAGGAATATACTTATTCTGAGCATTCTGAAATATACCCTTAAATGTCTGCCACTGCTTCTCTATTGATCTATCCTCTAGCCTAGTATCCCAGTTCACTTCGGATAGCTCAGCTTTCATGCCAACATAGTTGTCCTTATTTAAGTTTAAAATACTAGTCTTAGGCTCACTCTTCTCCCTTTCAAACTGGATGTAAAGTTCAATCGTATTGTGGTCACTGCTACCTAGTGGTGCCTTTGCTCTGAGGTCATTAATTAATTCTGTCACATTACACAATACCAAGTCTAATGTAACCTGCTCTATGGTCAGTTCAGATGATGCCGCTTTCCAAAACGGAGTTTCTGACATGTCTTCCTTCTTCTTTAACCGAGGTGTTCCCCCATTGTGGTTGACAGGGTCTCAACCATGTCTGATCCATCTCCCATACTTCTGCCCACGCACTTTCCCCTCCTTCACAGAACCATGACAGGGTTTCCCTTGTCCTCACTTTTCACCCCACCAGGCCTCTATATTCAAAGGATCATCCTCCACCATTTCTGCCAACTCCAGCATGATGCCACCTCTAAACACGTTTTCCCTCACCTCCCCCCCACCATCAGCATTCTGAGGGACTGTTCCCTCCGGGCCACCCTGGTCCATTCCTCCATCAACCCCAAAACCTCATCCACTTCCCACGGCACTTTCTCATGCAATCGTAGAAGGTGCAACATCTGCCCCTTTAGCTCCTCCCTCCTTGCTGTCCAAGGGTCCAAACACTCCTTTCAGGTGAAGCAGTGTTTCACTTGCACCTCCTTCAATTTGGTCTACTGCATTCGCTGCTCCCAATGTGGTCTCCTCTACAATGGGGAAACCAAATGCAGACTGGGTGACCGCTTTGTGGAACACCTTCAGTCTGTCCGCAAGCATGACCCAGACCTTCCTGTCATTTGCCATTTCAAAACACCACCCTGCTCTCATGCCCACATGTCCGTCCTTGGTCTGCTGCAATGTTCCAGTGAAACCCAACACAAGCTAGAGGAACAGCACTTCATCTTCGGATTAGGCATGTTACAGCCTTCCAGATTAGTATTGAGTTCAACAACTTCAGACCATGAACTCTCTCCTCCATCCTCACCCCTTTTTTAAACCACTTTTTTCTACGTTCATTTTTATTTTTTATTCACTTATTTTTATTGTTATTCATTTATCCGTGGTTTTATCCCCTTTTTTTAATTCCCTTTCTATCCTGTTTTCTATCATTTCTTTCCCCCACCACTGTCCCTCCCTGCACCCCATCCCATCCCATCCCCAAAAGGGCCATCTGTTACTTGTACCATGTTGTTCTTTCACACAATGCTACCCATTTTCTTTCTTACCTTTACGCCATTATCAGCACCTTTTTTAACCCTTACCACTGCCATTAACATTCCCTTTGTCCTTTAGTTCATGACACCTTTATTAATCTCTCCTTTGCCCCCACCTATTGCTGGCTTTCTATCCAGCTTCACCTGCTCCACCTCCCTTAAACAGTATAAATTTCATCACATTTCCACTTCTCTTCAGCTCTGAAGAAGGGTCATACGGACTCGACACATTAACTCTGTTTTTTCTCTCCACAGATGCTGCTAGACGTGCTGAGTTTTTCCATCATTTTCTGTTTTTGTTATAGTGGAAAGCGCAGTCAGGTTCAGAAGACCCCATAATTCTAAACCTTTGACTAATTCAGGCCTGCAAAGGGAAATTCAGACCTTTGCTACTCCAGACACACACCACTATATAAAACAAAAAAACTGCGGATGCTGGAAATCCAAAACAAAAACAAAAACAGAATTACCTGGAAAAACTCAGCAGGTCTGGCAGCATCGGCGGAGAAGAAAAGAGTTGACGTTTCGAGTCCTCATGACCCTTCGACAGAACTTGAGTTCGAGTCCAAGAAAGAGTTGAAATATAAGCTGATTTAAGGTGTGTGTGTGGGGGGCGGAGAGAGAGAGAGAGTGGGAGGTGGAGTGGGGGTGGTTGTAGGGACAAACAAGCAGTGATAGAAGCAGATCATCAAAAGATGTCAACAACAATAATACAAAAGAACACATAGGTGTTAAAGTTAAAGTTGGTGATATTATCTAAATGAATGTGCTAATTAAGAATGGATGGTAGGGCACTCAAGGTATAGCTCTAGTGAGGGTGGGGAGAGCATAAAAGATGTAAAAAAAAAATAAATAAATAAATAAATAAATATTTTTTTTTTCTCTTTTTATAATGGAAATAGGTGGGAAAAGGAAAATCTATATAATTTATTGGGGAAAAAAAGAGAAAAGGAAGGGGGAAACAGAAAGGGGGTGGGGATGGGGGAGGGAGCTCACGACCTAAAGTTGTTGAATTCAATATTCAGTCCGGATGGCTGTAAAGTGCCTAGTCGGAAGATGAGGTGTTGTTCCTCCAGTTTGCGTTGGGCTTCACTGGAACAATGCAGCAAGCCGAGGACAGACATGTGGGCAAGAGAGCAGGGCGGAGTGTTAAAATGGCAAGCGACAGGGAGGTTTGGGTCATTCTTGTGGACAGACCGCAGGTGTTCTGCAAAGCGGTCGCCCAGTTTACGTTTGGTCTCTCCAATGTAGAGGAGACCACATTGGGAGCAACGAATGCAGTAGACTAAGTTGGGGGAAATGCAAGTGAAATGCTGCTTCACTTGAAAGGAGTGTTTGGGTCCTTGGATGGTGAGGAGAGAGGAAGTGAAGGGGCAGGTGTTGCATCTTTTGCGTGGGCATGGGGTGGTGCCATAGGAGGGGGTTGAGGAGTAGGGGGTGATGGAGGAGTGGACCAGCGTATCCCGGAGGGAGTGATCCCTACGGAATGCCGATAGGGGGGGTGAAGGGAAGATGTGTTTGGTGGTGGCATCATGCTGGAGTTGGCGGAAATGGCAGAGGATGATCCTTTGAATGCGGAGGCTGGTGGGGTGATAATTGAGGACAAAGGGGACCCTATCATGTTTCTGGGAGGGAGGAGAAGGCGTGAGGGCGGATGCGTGGGAGATGGGCTAGACACGGTTGAGGGCCCTGTCAACGACCGTGGGTGGAAAACCTCGGTTAAGGAAGAAGGAGGACATGTCAGAGGAACTGTTTTTGAATGTAGCATCATCGGAACAGATGCGACGGAGGCGAAGGAACTGAGAGAATGGGATGGAGTCCTTACAGGAAGCGGGGTGTGAGGAGCTGTAGTCGAGATAGCTGTGGGAGTCGGTGGGTTTGTAATGGATATTGGTGGACAGTCTATCATCAGAGATTGAGACAGAGAGGTCAAGGAAGGGAAGGGAAGTGTCAGAGATGGACCACGTGAAAATGATGGAGGGGTGGAGATTGGAAGCAAAATTAATAAATTTTTCCAAGTCCCGACGAGAGCATGAAGCGGCACCGAAGTAATCATCGATGTACCGGAGAAAGAGTTGTGGAAGGGGGCCGGAGTAGGACTGGAACAAGGAATGTTCCACATACCCCATAAAGAGACAGGCATAGCTGGGGCCCATGCGGGTCCCCATAGCTACACCTTTTATTTGGAGGAAGTGAGAGGAGTTGAAGGAAAAATTGTTCAGCGTGAGAACAAGTTCAGCCAGACGGAGGAGAGTAGTGGTGGATGGGGATTGTTCGGGCCTCTGTTCGAGGAAGAAGCTAAGGGCCCTCAGACCATCCTGGTGGGGGATGGAGGTGTAGAGGGATTGGATGTCCATGGTGAAGAGGAAGCGGTTGGGGCCAGGGAACTGGAAATTGTTGATGTGACCTAAGGTGTCAGAGGAATCACGGATGTAGGTGGGAAGGGACTGGACAAGGGGAGAGAGAAGGGAATCAAGATAACGAGAAATGAGTTCTGTGGGGCAGGAGCAAGCTGAGACGATCGGTCTACTGGGGCAGTTCTGTTTGTGGATTTTGGGTAGGAGATAGAAACGGGCCGTCCGAGGTTGGGCGACTATCAGGTTGAAAGCTGTGGGAGGGAGATCCCCAGAGGAGATGAGGTCAGTGACAGTCCTGGAAACAATGGCTTGATGTTCAGTGGTGGGGTCATGGTCCAGGGAGAGGTAGGAGGAAGTGTCTGCAAGTTGATGCTCAGCCTCTGCGAGGTAGAGGTCAGTGCGCCCGACAACAACAGCACCACCCTTGTCAGCGGGTTTGATGACAATGTCAGGGTTGGACCTGAGAGAATGGAGTGCAGTAAGTTCAGAGAGAGACAGGTTAGAATGGGTGAGAGGAGCAGAGAAATTGAGACGACTAATGTTGCGCCGACAGTTCTCAATGAAAAGATCAAGAGAAGGTAAGAATCCAGAGAGAGGGGTCCAGGTGGAGGGAAAATATTGGAGATGGGTAAAAGGATCCGTTGAACTGGGAGAGGACTCCTGCCCAAAGAGGTGAGCCCGGAGACGAAGACGGCAGAAGAAGAGTTCAGCATCATGCCGAGCCCGAAATTCATTGATGTGAGGGTGTAAGGGTATGAAACTAAGTCCTTTGCTGAGCACTGAACGTTCAGCATCGGAGAGGGGAAGGTCAGGGGTTATAGTGAATACACGGCTGGGGTTGGGATTGGAAGATGGGGTGGGGACGGAGGGACAGGCCGGGGTGGAGGGTCCTAGATGGGTGTTGGTGTCAATGAGTTGTTGGAGCTTGCGTTCCTTAGCCACTGATCAATGTACTCAAGTACCAGAAACATACCTCCGCTGAGGTCAGGAGGATTTGCTGTTTATCTTGCCCCCTCACGCCCCCACCCACCTGATTTCTACCCAAAGTGGGTGGGGCCTAAAGAGCTTCTAAGGTGGCCGAAGATGGGAACTGGGTACTGAGGACCGGTTTTGTCATTTAGCTCAAGGTACCATTTTGGTAAAAGAACTTAAGTATATGCTACAAACATTCCCCCTAGGTGCCCATTCAGCTGCTGATCCCCACAAGTTGCTTGCTAACACTAATCAATGAGGCTGCGCAGCATTTTGGTGGATGGCACATGACCTCATGCCCTCTCCTTACTGTGACCAGCTGAGCAGGAGTGAACAAGTCAGATTTCAAGCACTACTTGAAGGTATATTCACCTTTTACTGTACACTTGCTGCTGGAGGTCAGAAGCAGACTTTCTGGGATAGTTTGTCAAGAATTCACTAACACTCAACATTTACTCCAGAAGTTCTGAGGATTTCACCTAAAAAGAGCAGGTGCAATGCTACTCCATATTATAGGCATTCTCCTGAGAAAGGGAGTGCTTGATAGAGGTCCCCTTTGGGTCTGGTTCAGGAATGAGAGGAGGACAGGAGGCTAAGCACAGCAGCAGCAGCTGCTGCAGGGGAGAGGGACAGGAAGATTCATTCCCCACAGCGGTTGCAGGACATACCTTCTCCTCTGGAACTCCAGTGCTGTGTCCAAGAACTTGTGCATCTTCTCCCTCTGTCCAGCCCTCAAGAAGCCTACACAACTCTACATCTTTGGTGGATGTGTGCATGGAGCCCATATATATTGATCTATGATAATTGCTTCTAATCAGCCCTTGAGGGCAAAACTTGCAGGTGTCTGTTTTGCAACCACCAGGCAGGTTCAAATTAAATCAACAATAGGGCCAAAACTGCATGTTAATCCAGTCTTTCAAACTGGCGTGTCTTATTAGCACATTATGCATAAAGCACCTAATTTCATGTGTTCATCAAAATAACTCCCACTGACTGTTAAGTACATTTTAGTGTTCACTATACTCACTATATATTCACAATATAATGTATTGAAAGCTAGAAGGTCGGGAAGACATTCCCAGAGTCACCTGGGTGGATGGTCCTGGGGTGACGAGCTATACCCGACGGCCTCTGGCTGAATCCTTGAGGAGAAGGGAAAGTTGGAGTGAAATTGAGCTGCTCTGCACCCCTCTCACGATGACACTGTTGGAGGCCAACTATAGCATCAGTGATGGAGTTGAGCCCACGCAGCAGTGCAGGACTAATGCCCTGGACCAAGGTCTCCATGGCAGCCGCCATCCTGCCAATATTGACCTCAGTGCATTGGTATGATGGCACGATCAGTTCAGACTGAAGGCGGATGGACTCCTCCATTGTGCCTTGCAATCTGAGGAATTCAGCTGTCATCTCTTCCTGCTGTTCCCATGATTGTTGCTGCAGTTCCACCAACTGATTGAGGACTGAGTCCAGAGGCTCATCACCTGGCATGGACTCAGCAGGGTCCTGGCTTCCAGCAGTCCCCCTAGTGCCGGTGACCTTGGGTGTCCCTGCCCCTGCCTGCTGTGGAACAGATTGTGTGCTGTGCTAACCAGATAGTGAACCCGAGACTGCTCTATATCTAGGTTCCCGCGAGGTTTGTGTTGCTGCACTGGTAGAGGGTGTGGGTGAGTGTTGTGACAGGTCTTCGAGGTTGTTGTCCTCAGGGTCCTCATCAAGGTGCTGGAGTTGAGATCAAGGTTGCCTGTGGGTGATGTGGCAGCTGTGCCTATGGGACAAAGTGGAGATTATTAGTGCATGGCCTCCGCAGTGCACAGAACAGTGGACTCACAGTTGATTTGCCAGCTGAGGGATGATCTGGTGCATGATCCTCACTTGGATGCTTGGCAATGACCTTGGCATCACCACAGAAATGGTCCACACCCTCTTGATGTCCGGTACTCCAACCGCAGTCTGAGACCTCTCCCTTTTATTGTGCACGATCTTTCCCGTATAAAGACAGATGGAGAGAGTGTGAATAAGGTGCATGCCAGGCCAAATGAGAAGGATGCCAGGTGTGCGTGTATGTGTGCTGAGTGTAGCCATGGACGGAATGAAGAGGCAATCTCCAGAGGAGATGAGGCCAGATGGAGATGTGATGGTGTGTGTAAGAGAGTGAGTGGGGGTGATGTCCCTTGAGCTGGCAATGAGTGAGATGCCAGTGAACGTGTGATGGGCTTGTTAGTGTGTGAGTTTAGAGTGATGAGATGGTTACCTTACCCTGGCGGCACAGATGAGATCGTTCATCTCTTTCTGCACTGGATGGCCGACCACTTGTGGGCAATGTTGGCACTGATCATCACTGCCACCACTTCCCAAGCCAGATTGGTGATGTTGCTGCCCCTCCTATGGCCAGAACAGGGGTAGGGGACAAGCCTCCATGGCATCCAAAAGGCATTCTAGCGATGCATCACTGAATTGGGGGGCTGCAGTCTTCTTGCCTTTTGGGGCATGTCTTCTGTGCAGCTGTCCTGGGCTGGAATCACTGAGAGGTGTGCACTTTAAATATGGCGCCTGGCATGAGGAAGTGCCGATGGTGCGGCAGGTGAATCGGAGGCTGCCCGCCAGCACAACGGTGTGTTTCCCGGGAATGCATAATTAATGAGGCAGGAATGGAATGATATGGCATGAAAAACCACCATTGCAGCCGGCGAGTAAAACATCTTTTTTCCCACCCACTACCGCACTTCGTGCAAATGTGGACGATTCCGCTCTTGGATATTCAAAAGACCTGGATAAGATATTACACTGTGTACCCAGGACTAAGTCAGGGCATATGGAGTCAGGGCAAAGTTTTAGAATAGAGAGCAAACCACAGAAGGTAGGGAGTAGTATTTCACAGGAATTGGTGTGGACACGCCTGTTGTTCATCCTTTTCCACAAACGATTTAAACTCGAGAGTCATAAATATCACTTCAAAATTTGTGAATAATGCCAAATTGAAGCAAGGGAGGGATATCAAGAGAGAAGATGATTGCAATAAAATACAAGATAATCTTAATAAATCTGCAGAATTGGTGTTTAAGTGGCAAATGCATTTCAATATAGTGTCATGGACAGAACTTGTGTTCTCTTTCTGCCCATGATTAGTATGTTTTGTACGGAAATTGGTGTGTATCTTCTCATCCTTGGCGTGGGTATTCCAATTAAGTAATTCAACAGCAATTTTTTGTGAGCTTAGACATAAAGAAAGTTATTATCCTCATAAAGTTACCCAAAATTAAATGCAATGTCACAAACACTCGGTCTCACTCACACACCCACATACACAAAGATTGGATACAGATAAAGGTCATGCACTTTACAGATTACAGTTATCTCAGTTTCTGGTTTACAATATCCTTTCTCCCCCATGTGGCCTTTTGAATGGGTTCAATGATTTAAAGTTGAAGTGTGGGTCCTGTAAAGCAAAGGGTTCACAGCAGGTTGTGAGGTTTCTTGTAGTAATAGTATTGAAGACATGTGCTCCAGAACTTGCCAAACCCCTAGCCAAGCTGTTCCAGTACAGCTACAACACTGGAATCTACCAGGATATGTGGAAAATTACCCAGGTATGCCCAGAACACAAAAAGCAGGACAAATCCAACCCGGCCAATTACTACCCCATTAGTCTACTCTCAGTCATCAGTAAAGTAATGGAAGGGGTCATCAACAATGCTATCAAGCGGCGCTGGCTTAGCAATAACCTGCTCACTGGATTCGACGAGGGACATTCAGCTCCTGACCTCATTACAGCCTTGTTGCAAACATGGACAAAAACACTGAACTCCCGAGGTGAGGTGAGAGTTCTGCCCTCGACATCAAGGCAGCATTTGACCAAGTGTGGCATCAAGGAGCCCTAACAAAACTAGAGTCAACGGGAACCAGGGGGAAAACTCTATGATGGTTGGAGTTATACCTAGCACAAAGGAAGATGGCTGTGGTTGTTAGAGGTTAGTCATCTCACCTCCAGAACATCACTGCAGGAGTTCTTTAGGGTAGTGTCCTCGGCCCAACCATCTGCAGCTGCTTCATCAATGACCTTTCTTCCACCATAAGGGCAGAAGTGGGGATGTTCGCTGATGATTGCACAATGTTCAGTACCATTCGAGACTCCTCAGATACTGAAGCAGTCCATGTCCAACAGCCACAAGACCTGGACAATATCCAGGCTTGGGCTGACAAGTGACAAGTAACATTCGTGCAACACAAGTGCCAGGCAATGACATTCTCCAACGAAAAAATCCAACCATAGCCCCTTGATGTTCAATGGCATTACCATCACTGATTCCCACCACCATCAACATCCTGGGGGTTACCAGTGACCAGAAACTGAACTGTGGCTACAAAAAGTCAGAGGTTCCTGACTCCCCAAAGCCTGTCCACCACCTACAAGACACAAGTCAGGAATGTGATGGAATACTCCCCACTTGCCTGGATGAGTGCAGCTCCTACAACACTGAAGCTGGACACCACCCAGGACAAAGCAGTCCGCTTGATTGGCACCACATCCACAAACATTCACTGCCTCCACCAACAACACACAGTAGCAGCAATGTGCACCATCTACAAGATGCACTGCAGTAAGTCACCAAGACTCTTTCGACAGCACCTTCCAAACCTACGACCACTACCATCTAGAAGGACGGGGCAGCAGATAGATGGGAACACCACCATCTGGAAGTTCCCCTCCAAGTCACTCACCACCCTGACTTGGAAATATACCGCCGTTCCTTCACTGTCGCTGAGTCAAAATCCTGGGACACCCTTCCTAATAGCACTGTGGGTGTACCTACACCACATGGACTGTAGTGGTTCAAGAAGGCAGCTCACTTCCACCTTCTCAACGGCAACTAGAGATGGGCAATAAATGCTGGCCCAGCCAGTGAAGCCCACATCCTGTGAATGAATTTAAAAAAGAAGTTGAATAGGTGATGGTGTGATGGGCAAATCAGAGGTGAACTTTGAAAACTGGAACAGGACTGGCTGCCTGATGTCTCGCAGTTTTTTTTCTGAGTTTGGTTCACAGACTGGCTGAACTGATGGTTCTAATGGCTTTCGTGAAACTGCCTGCACACAGCTCCTAGCTGATCTCTTAAACAGACAAAGAAAACCTGGCTTTCTCCCTGTGGCTTTTCAGAAGTTTGGGGCCTTTTCCAAATAAGGTGTGATGCTCATGTTGATTCCACATCCTGTATTGTGGGTTAACATCTCTGAGGGTTTGAGACAGTCAGTGTCTTTGTTTAAGAATGACCCATTCAAAAATCAGATAACATTTCTTTGCTTGGTTTCAGGGAAGGGCATCAACTCACATCAATCTGGAATGTTCTTTAGTTCTCTCTTGAGACAGGGGAGTGGTTTTAACTCACTAAGTAATTCAGGCAGCCTTGGGCAGCCATCTTTTCCAGCCTTTTTGCCCAGTTTTTTTTCAATAAAAAATTAACTTGAAGTACAGAATATGATATGCCGGTACTGGGCATGACAATAGATAGGTCCAATATCAATAGTGAGGAAGAAGGCAATAGGCTGCAGGAAGATATCAATGGACTGCAGCTGGGCAAAAAAAGGAGCAAACCAAATTAAATCCAGAGAAGTGTGAAGCATTGCATTTGGAGAGGATAAACAAGACAAGGGAATACAAAATAAATAGTGGGATTGAGATTTGTAGACAAACAGTAACCATGCAGTGCTGAAGGTAGCAGAACAGTAGATAGAAGGTGGTCAAGAAGGCATACATGATACTTTTCTTCATTGGCTGAGGGATAGAATATAAAGCAGGGGAGCTAAACTAGAACAGTATAAAGCACTAGTTAGAGCGCAACTAGGGTACAATGTACATTCTGGTTGCCCTACAGGAAGGATGTGATCACACTAGACAGTGTACAGAGGAGAATTTTAGCTCTGAGGAAAAGTAGTTAGGCTGGGGTTGTTTTATTTGGAACAGAGGTGGCTGAGGGGGAAGGGATTTAATTGAGGGATATAAAATTATGAGGAGCCTAGTTAGAATGGATAGGAAGGATGAATTTCTATTAGCAGAGTGGTCAATAACCAAAGGGGTGTAGATTTAAAGTGATTGGCAGAAGCATTAGAGGGGAGCTGATGGGTAACCTTTTCATACAGAGGGTGATGGTGGTCTGGACCTCACTGCCTGAAAGGGGTGGTAGAAGCAGAGATTCTCATTGAATCTATAAAAAAACACTTGGTTATCATTGGAGATGCAATACCTACAAGATGGAACTTTGGAGAGCTTTGGAAGTGACCATGTTAGGGCTGTGGGTAAAATAATTGAGGGAAATGCACAGGTTCATTGAGAATAAAATGGAACCAAGTAAGATGGACTGCTAATTTTTCCAAATAATTGGCTACAAACCAACAGTTGGAAAGCGGGATTTGGCTGGATAACTCATTTTCAGCCAGCATGAACACAATGCGCCAAATGGCCTCCTTTTGTATAATAATTTTTTCTACACCAAGTGATGCTTTTTGGTAGGAGACATTAGGAGGCCACATGCTCTTTGCAAAATAGGAGTATAAATGAATAGAGGAGCAAAGGGATGGAGAAGCACAGATTCACACATCAGTGAAAGTGGCAATGCAGGTTAACAAGGCCATTAAAAAAAGTGAAAACAATATCCTTTGAGGAACAGAATTGAAAATTGAATTGAATTGAAAAATAAAGATGCTTGTACAGAGCTCCAACAACTCATCGACACCAACACCCATCTAGGACCATCCACCCCGGCCTGTCCCTCCGTCCCCACCCCATCTTCCAATCCCAACCCCAGCCGTGTATTCACTATACCCCCGACCTTCCCCTCTCCGATGCTGAACGTTCAGTGCTCAGCAAAGGACTTAGTTTCATACCCTTACGCCCTCACCTCAATGAATTTCGGGCTCGGCATGATGCTGAACTCTTCTTCCGCCGTCTTTGTCTCCGGGCTCACTTCTTTGGGAAGGAGTCCTCTCCCAGTTCAACGGATCCTTTTACCCATCTCCAATATTTTCCCTCCACCTGGACTCCTCCCTCTGGGTTCTTACCTTCTCTTGATCTTTTCATTGAGAACTGTCGGCGCGACATTAGTCGTCTCAATTTCTCTGCTCCTCTCACCCATTCTAAACTGTCTCTCTCTGAACTTACTGCACTCCATTCTCTCAGGTCCAACCCTGACATTGTCATCAAACCCGCTAACAAGGGTGGTGCTGTTGTTGTCGGGCGCACTGACCTCTACCTCGCAGAGGCTGAGCATCAACTTGCAGACACTTCCTCCTACCTCTCCCTGGACCATGACCCCACCACTGAACATCAAGCCATTGTTTCCAGGACTGTCACTGACCTCATCTCCTCTGGGGATCTCCCTCCCACAGCTTTCAACCTGACAGTCGCCCAACCTCGGACGGCCCGCTTCTATCTCCTACCCAAAATCCACAAACAGAACTGTCCCGGTAGACCGATCGTCTCAGCTTGCTCCTGCCCCACAGAATTCATTTCTCGTTATCTTGACTCCCTTCTCTCTCCCCTTGTCCAGTCCCTTCCCACCTACATCCGTGATTCCACTGACACCTTACGTCACATCAACAATTTCCAGTTCCCTGGCCCCAACCGCTTCCTCTTCACCATGGACGTCCAATCCCTCTACACCTCCATCCCCCACCAGGATGGTCTGAGGGCCCTTAACTTCTTCCTCGAACAGAGGCCCGAACAATCCCCATCCACCACTACTCTCCTCCGTCTGGCTGAACTTGTTCTCACGCTGAACAATTTCTCCTTCAACTCCTCTCACTTCCTCCAAATAAAAGGTGTGGCTATGGGTACCCGCATGGGCCCCAGCTATGCCTGTCTCTTTATGGGGTATGTGGAACATTCCTTGTTCCAGTCCTACTCTGGCCCCCTTCCACAACTCTTTCTCCGGTACATCGATGATTACTTCGGTGCCGCTTCATGCTCTCGTCGGGACTTGGAAAAATTTATTAATTTTGCTTCCAAACTCCACCCCTCCATCATTTTCACGTGGTCCATCTCTGACACTTCCCTTCCCTTCCTTGACCTCTCTGTCTCAATCTCTGATGATAGACTGTCCACCAATATCCATTACAAACCCACCGACTCCCACAGCTACCTCGACTACAGCTCCTCACACCCCGCTTCCTGTAAGGACTCCATCCCATTCTCTCAGTTCCTTCGCCTCCGTCGCATCTGTTCCGATGATGCTACCTTCAAAAACAGTTCCTCTGACATGTCCTCCTTCTTCCTTAACCGAGGTTTTCCACCCACGGTCATTGACAGGGCCCTCAACCGTGTCCGGCCCATCTCCACGCATCCGCCCTCACACCTTCTCCTCCCTCCCAGAAACATGATAGGGTCCCCCTTGTCCTCACTTATCACCCCACCAGCCTCCGCATTCAAAGGATCATCCTCTGCCATTTCCGCCAACTCCAGCATGATGCCACCACCAAACACATCTTCCCTTCACCCCCCCCCCCCCCCATCGGCATTCCGTAGGGATCGCTCCCTCCGGGACACCCTGGTCCACTCCTCCATCACCCCCTACTCCTCAACCCCCTCCTATGGCACCACCCCATGCCCACGCAAAAGATGCAACACCTGTCCCTTCACTTCCTCTCTCCTCACCGTCCAAGAACCCAAACACTCCTTTCAAGTGAAGCAGCATTTCACTTGCATTTCCCCCAACTTAGTCTACTGCATTCGTTGCTCCCAATGTGGTCTCCTCTACATTGGAGAGACCAAACGTAAACTGGGCGACCGCTTTGCAGAACACCTGCGGTCTGTCCGCAAGAATGACCCAAACCTCCCTGTCGCTTGCCATTTTAACACTCCACCCTGCTCTCTTGCCCACATGTCTGTCCTTGGCTTGCTGCATTGTTCCAGTGAAGCCCAACACAAACTGGAGGAACAACACCTCATCTTCTGACTAGGCACTTTACAGCCTTCCGGACTGAATATTGAATTCAACAACTTTAGGTCGTGAGCTCCCTCCCCCATCCCCGCTCCCTTTCTGTTTCCCCCTTCCTTTTTTTTAAATTTTTTTTTTAATTTTTAAAAAATCTTTTATGCTCTCCCCACCCCCACTAGAGATATACCTTGAGTTCCCTACCATCCATTCTTAATTAGCACATTCGTTTAGATAATATCACCAACTTTAACTTTAACACCTATGTGTTCTTTTGTACTATTGTTGTTGACACCTTTTGATGATCTGCTTCTATCACTGCTTGTTTGTCCCTACAAACACACCCCCCCTCCACTTCTCTCTCTCTCTCTCTCTCTCTCTCCGTCCCCCCCCCCACACACACACCTTAAACCAGCTTATATTTCAACTCTTTCTTGGACTCGAACTCAAGTTCTGTCGAAGGGTCATGAGGACTCGAAACATCAACTCTTTTCTTCTCCGCCGATGCTGCCAGACCTGCTGAGTTTTTCCAGGTAATTCTGTTTTTGTTTTTGTTTTGTACAGAGTAATGGTTGGTGCAACTCAGAATACTGTACAGAATTCTCAGCTCCATATTACTAAATGGATATAGAGATACCAGAGAAAGTGAGAAAAGCCTTGGAAGGATGTAATACTAGAACTGATAGGCTATAACTATCAGGAAATGTTATTGGTCCATCCTTACCTGGTTCCATTGCATTCTCAAAGCACCAGTGCACCTCCACCAATTGTTTAAACTACAGCCCTAACATGGTCACTTCCAGAGCTCTCCAAGGCTCCATCTTTGCACTCTGATCTTCTTCATATTTGTACTGCCAAACCAACAGGGTTACCTTTCATGCTATGCTGACAAAAGCCAGCTGTAACTCTCTATCAAGTTGCATCGGACTTTTGGGAACTGAATGGCATAATCAATCAATTCTACAACCTAATTTCAAAATGCAGTAGAAACTGATGGGATGAAATCCTCCCTTCTGCTGCTTGTAACATTGTTAAGTAAAATGAGTTTACACAGTAGTTCATATTGAGTATCACAAAATGGCCTATATTTTATTGCTAACTGGAAATTGCAAGCAGATGGTTAATATGAGAAGGGATGTGGGTAGTGCACTAGGAGGAGCTGTTCTGAGGTCTGGGTAAGCACACTTAAGGTGTAGCTACAGGGATCTTTACTCTGTGTAACCTTCATTATGCTGGATACCAACAAGGGTGCAAAATGCAGAAATGCATTCTGGTCCCCACAACTATCATGTCAATCTTAAATTGACACAATAAATAAAATTCTCAGTGGGGTACAGACACACAAACAGCAGCAGACGTATGTCATCACATCGCTGACCATTGTTGTAACTGCACCCATTCATATCAGGCAACTGTGCTTCCCAAAGAATTATTTCACTGATGTGTCTCTTCACATTCACAGGAAGCTTTCAAAACATAATGCATTTAAATCAATTTATTTTGATATCCAATGTTATACCTACCACTTTTTGAAATGTCGGTCACTGGTTGGGAAGGATTAATATTAACTACACAGAGCAGCAGAGACTGTAATCTATTAAAATGAAAAATCCCACCACACCTTTGTCTATTTTATTAATGATTTTGAGACTTTAAATGCAATTTACAGAAAATTGAACCTGGTGACATGCTAATTTATTTTTTCTTTGCCAATCTAAATAATTTGAAGGTTTTCTGAATTTGAAAAGTGATTTAAAAAAAATCATTTTTTTTAATAAAAATCCAATTCCTTGATTAATGTGGTGGGCTGATATAAAACCATAAAATAAATGATTTCAATACAATTTTATAAGATTCTATGCTAAAATATACAACCATTTTAAATACAGATATAACTCCAGGCATTACCATTCATCTGGCTCTTTCACACTAATTCAATGTTCTTGTTGGGCTCGGCTCCAGTTTAGTCAGAAGAACTGCAACTAACTCATAACAATGGTGAGATTATAAATGGATTTGTGCAGGGATTACTTGAATTGCCTGCTTCTTAAAATTTGTATATAGCAGCTAGCTCATCATAGATACCAATTTAATCTAATGTACAGTCTGTGTTGGATCAGCTACCATCCAAGCATATGTACCATTCTCTGACAGCTAACCTATAGTCTATGCCTAAACACCCAAGCATGGCAACAGTGAAATAAATGACATCTGACCTTGGTATACACACACAAGCCCTCATAGTTGCCAATTTATTTCTTCCCTTTTAATTTAAATCAAATGTCTGTGCATAACATATTTTAAATTGTAGTAATTATCTGGAAATGGTGTCACTGACAAGGCTTCATTCCTTGTCCATCCTTACACGTCATGAAAATATACTAAATGCTGTTGCTTCTTGTGCAACTCTCACTGTCAGTTCTTAAATCAGGCTGATGAGGTGGGCACTAAGCTATGAAAAATTTGACTTTTGTTTAATACTCCAGAGATAACTCCCAGGGATAACTTTGTAAATATCTGCCCCATTAATTATCTCCTGTGCTACTCAACTTCAATGATGCTACTGCTCTGTTCTGTGCTGCAGCAAACATAGTCCCTGCTATTGTGTAAACTCTACAGCCCATTACTTTTAAGCCTTGTTACAGAATGCATTTATGGTGACAGGTGCAGCCTGTCATTAATGCAAGGATGTCAGCAGATCATAGATCATGCCATCATATTCTGCTGCTGTTTACAACCTTGAAAAATTGTCTTCCAAGACTTAAGGGTAGGATTTCCTGTAGCAGAGTAAATGGGAAGTTATAACCATTGGTATTACAACTTCAAGTTAATTATTAATGGTTCTATTAATAAATCCCTTGCTCACTGGGTCATAAAGAGGACAGAATGTTTTGCATTCTCTCCATGCTTTATGTACCATAAATCGCAGCATATAAGGCGACCTGGCGTATAAGGCTACCTCATTTCTTCAGCCCCATAAAATCAGCTTTTTGCATATGAGAGAACCACCTTTTCAGCCACGGCATGCTATACTTGCATTGTTAGTCAGCCTCTTTGCTATTCCACTACCGAATACGCCTGCCCTCCATGGTAAAGATCTACCCGTGCTAAGAAGATGGATGCCGTTCTGAATGCAAGCTGCCGACTTATCACAGGTTGTTTAAAACCAACAAACACCAACAGCCTATATATCTTGGCGGGTATCGCTCTCCCTGATATAAGAAGAACGGTAGCCAGCAAAAAAGAGCGACTCCATCAAACATCAAATGAGAGGCACTCTCTACATGGTCATATATCTACACCCAGCCGCCTCAAGTCAAGGAAGAGCTTCATGAACAGAGTTGTTCCATTACAATCAACCCCATCTGAAGCCCGCACCGCCTTGTGGAAAGACTGGCTCGCCAGTCTCGAACAACCCCCAGCGATGGAAATTCTACCGGATGAAAGCCTTCCCCCAGGAGCTAATTGCAACTGGGCAACCTGGAAGTGCCTCAACAGACTTAGGACTGGTATAGGTCGTTCAAAGGTGTCACTAAGCAAATGGGGATACACAACCAGCCCGACAACTTGTGAATGTGGAACTGAGCCACAGACTATGCAACACCTCCTGCAATGCCTATCGCTAGAGGAACCCTGCACTGTTGCAGATCTTGCCGAATTCAACAACAAGGCACAAAAACGTGTCCAGTTTGGCTGGGCCATGTACAGACTATCCATGGACACGATAAGAAAAACCTACTGGTAGGCAGGATATATGGGCTGTGTTGCGAAGGTATGGGGCAGTTTAAGACACACATACTCTGTGTCAGAAGCAAATGACATTTCAAAGTGGTGACCACCCACAACCACATGGCACATTTCACTTTTATACTTCGCATATAAGTCCACCCCTGTTTCTGAAGGGATTTTTCAAGGCTTCAAAGGTCAACTTATATGCTGACATCTACGGCATATAAAAATGAGATTGTTTTTCTTGTCATTCACATCACTTATTCACAGACAGTACCAGCTTCACAGGTTGGTCACAGTAACAGTCATCCAGATCTCATTATTTTAATAATCTACGACAAGATCTTTTAACTTCAAAGTCACTGAAAGTTCACAAAACTTTTTTTAATCAAAAGTTATTTAAGGGTTGTTTTAAAACAATATGGCACTATTGCTGAGTTACATTTCACTTTGTGTACTTTGTGATTTGTACCTTACTAGAGTCAAATGGATTAAATTTGGAGACACCCAGTCTGAATCTGAAGAAATACATGATATTTGCCCAGCATGCCCCTGTGTTTGTGATGCAGGTCCATCTTAATAAGTAGCATAAGGTCTGGGCAAAGGTTTCAAAAAATTGGCATAGCAGTTCAGGGAGTTTCAGTACTTGAGCATTAGTCACTTGCAACTAAACATCCTCGATCTTGGGTTAGAAAGTAGCAATGCATATAATTTTTGTTGTTTTATGGGTAGAAATTGACGGGATATTCTGGATCACAATCACCAGATAATACCTCTAAAAGTTAACCATGAAGTCGTCAACCATACCTTTTTTTGTTCTTGTATTGTTCTTATTTTGCTTTAAACCATGAGTGCTGAAGACATCTTCAAGGGAGCTGGCCTAGAGGAGTTACTGAGCTTCAGTGCATAAGACACAAATTCAAATGGCAGCTGAAGCACTACTTTGTTAATGACTATACTTCTATTGAATGTCAATTCAACACCCGCGCACTTGTCAGGATCTGTAATTTCACCAAGACAATTACTCCAGTAGCGTCATCAGCATTGTTTTAAGAAACAGGATAAGCAACTGCATATTTAAAGATAAGGGGAATGTTGTATTTCTCAGGGACAGCTGTCACCTTCATGGAAACTTTTAAAATAACCAATGTAAGAGCTGACCGTTTCCAAGATGTGATTTGAATTCTAATAGCAGTTAAAAGCGCAGGGAAGAGACTGGGAGACTGACTATCTCCTAAATTAAACCCCATCTAGAGCCAAGGTGAATTCATTTTTTAAATTATTCCTCCTGCCAACTAATTGCATGGCAACAATGACCCTGTACATAGCTTCAGCTATGTTGCAGGTTTCAATTACCCTGTTTCTGCAAGTCATTCTAACAAAGATCATTGTAATCTATTGGTAGATACATATAAAGCATCATCTATTCAATGTCTTTGTTCATGTACAGCTCTTCATGAAGCTGTTCAAAACAAAAGCACCATTGTTGACAATATTTCATTCTAAGGTAATAACAAGGACATAAATTTATCCCTGGCACCTACCAATACATTTTTGCACAGGATTCTCTCTTTGAGCATCATGCGTTCCAATTGAAAAATCATTCTCCACAGGGAATGAAAGAGCAACATTGGCTATTAAGAGCTTTAATTAGAATCCAGTTCAGATGTGTGCAATATCACATAACTCTGGCATTCTATGTGCCCATGACTGTTCTACTCAATATCACAAGATATTGGATTCATACTTGAAGGGAAAAACATTGTAGGGCTATGGAAAAAGGACAGGGAAATTAGGCTAATTGCATAGCACTGATAGCACAGACATAAGGGGCCAAATGGCCACCAGTTATGCTATATCTTTAGAATTTCAAGACAATTACTTATGAGGAAAACCATTCCATTCATCCTGTAACATCCTAACTGCAGCATGCACTGCAGCATCCAACTGATTAATTAAATGAGTCCAGGGCTTCCCCTTCACTATCCTATCTGGCATTTTGTTGCACACATTGATCACTCTTTGAGTAAAGAAGAATGTCCAAATATCAATCAATTGTAAAGTTAAATGGTTGGAAACTGTGTCTGAATTCTGGTCCCAAAGTTTAAATTAATATTCCAGTAACTTTTCTCATATCCTTCACAATTTTATATACACCTATAGGGACTTGTGAGAGACCTTCGTTTGAGGCTAAAAGGCCTAGGAGTCCAGTCTTCCCTCATAATTCAGACCCCTAACGCTGGGGATTAGTTACCTAGCTCTTTTTTGCACCATTTCCAATGCTAAACTGCCTCTTTTCTTTCAGGCTGACCAGAATTTGTTGTGGTATTCAGGGTTCTGTCTCATCAGAGCACTATATGGTTTGATTGTTGTATGCTGTGACATATTCTACTGATTTGGTTATGTAGCTCCAACTTCTGTTCCTCCTCTTCCTTCAGGTACCTAGGAGGGTGTTGGTGACCATGAAATTCCATTGGATTTGTCCATGATTTAGCTTGGCAAAGTACTTGAGTAGTTTGTCATTGCCTTCTGCAATATGCCCAGGAAACTCTTCCACGTTTACCAACTGCTATCAGGCATATTGGAAGGATTTACAGGCTGATAATCAACCTGCTTGGCCACGTTATGAGCGCACCTTCTGTGGCCATCAAGTCCTGAAGTGGGACTTGAACCCAGAGCTTCTGGCCCGGGGGTGGGGGGGGATGCTACCACAAGGCCTCTTTCAAGCTTCTATTAGCTTAAATAATAACAGAAAATGATGGAAACAGCAGGTCTGGCAGCATTTGTGAAGAGAGAAACAGAGTTAACATTTCAGTTCATGACCTTCATCAGGGCTTTAATTAGCTTTGTTGGTTGCTCTCCAGATTTGGTTGAATATGTCAAATCTACCAAGATTCAGGTCCCTTTCAGCATCATCAGTAGCTACTTCAACACATTCATTGAGTTTTGTGTTGTCTATTTTTCAACCACTTTCTTATCTAGTCCCAGAATTTAATCAGAATTCCCACAGCTTTGGGTTTCATCAGCAACCTGTTGGGGGAGATAGTGGTGTAGTGGTAATGTTACTGGACTAGTAATCCAGAGTCCCAGGCTAATCCTCTGGGGCATGGGTTCAAATCCCACCATGACAGCTGGTGGAATTTAAATGGTGACTATGAAACCATTGTTGATCGTTGTTAAAAACCCATCCGGTTCACTAAAGTCCTATAGGGAAGGAAATCTGCCATCCTTAACTGGTCTGGCCCACATGTGACTCCAGACCAACTGCTACATGGTTGATTCTTAACTACCTTCTGAAATGGCCTACACTCAGTACAAGGGTAGTTGTGGATGGGCAACAAATGATGCCCATAAAAGAAAAGTGTAATTTTATCAAAAGTAATTTGGAAGCTGAGATATACCACATCATAGTGCTTACCACCAAGCCCTTGTGTTGTCATTATCTCAAAGGAGTCAAGGAGGTTGGTCAGGCAGAATCCATGCTGACTGCTGTTAGTTAGGTTATTATTGTACGGACGATACTCAAGTTACGCATGATAATAACTTCTACTACTTTAGGTGAACATGACACTACAAGTTCTGTATTGTCTGGTAAGAAATAGGAACAGGAATAGGACAGGTGACGCATTGATCCTTGTCTGCCATTCAATAAGATCCCAACTGAATTTTTATATCAAGTCCACTTTGCCTCCCTATCCCATATCAATGACTCCCTTACTTCTTGGTTTTGAATATACTCATTGATTCAAGATCCACAGATCTCTGGGATACAGAGTTCCAAAGATTCACGATGTTTTTACTCTTCTCAGTTCTAAATGGCTCATTTTGAGAATATAACTAGTTCAAGACTCTCTAGCCAAGGGAGTCCATCTCTCAGCATCTATTCCGTCAAGCTCTCTAAAAAATTTTATATGTTGCAAAGAGAACGTCGCTCATTCTTCTAATTGCTAGAGAATATTGGCCCTTTCTGAATCTCTCCTCATAGTACAGTCCGTTCATCCCAGAAATGAATCAAGTGAAACTTTATAGCACCCCTCTAAGAAAAGTGCATCATTCCTTTTGTACAGAGTCAAAAACTTACACAGTGCTCTAGTTGTGTTCTCACCAAAGCGCTATACAAGACTTCCTTATTCTTATACTGTAGTCCAACTCCTTGCAATAAAGGATAACATACTATTTGCTTTTCCAATCACTTGCTGTACTTCACATTAACTTTCCATGATTCATGTACAAGAACACCAGATCCCTCTGTGTATCAACATTAACTAGCCACCCACCTTTTCAAAATATCCAGCTTATCCATTCTTCCTTCCAAAGTGGATACATTTACATTTCTCCGCATTATACCCAATCTGCCACCTTCTTGACCACTTAAAGTCTGCATTCTTTTGCAGCCTCTTTGCGTCCTCCTCACAACCTACTTGCTTTCCTACCTATGTATCAACAGCAAACTTTGATATATCACATTCGTCCCCTCATCTAAGCCTTTGATATGGATTGTAAATATATGATGCTCACACACTGATCCTTGCGGCACTCCTCTAATTATACACTGCCATCCCAAATGACCCATTATTCCTACTCTCCAGTTTCTGTCACTTAACCAATCCATAAAAAATATTACCCCTAATTCATGAGCCCTAGTCTTGTGAAACAACCTCTGTTGGTCACCCATTTTGAATACAGGCACCACTTTAGCCTGTTCCCAATCTACTGGTATCTCCCAAGTGTCCAGTGATGTCCATACAACAATCTCCTCTTTAATATTTTTCAGCACTCCTTGAGGAATACCATCAGTTACTGCAGATGTATTTGTTTGCAGCCTATTCAGCTTGTCTCCAATTTCCATCTAATTTACAATGGGATTATTGATTAAACTAGGGATTTACCAGGCTGGTCCGGGCAAGTTCTTCAGGTCTTCCCTGGCAAACATTTGGAGAAAACAGTTGTTCAGAAATAGGTTATTTTGTGCTCACTTTTATTTTCAAGCCCATTTGTGTATTTTAAGTTTTTCACCTCTTCTATGGCTGCTCTCTTACTACTGTGAACCAAAAGCAAGTTTTATCGTTACTTTTAGCCTCAGGAGCTTTTGATTTTTCCAGGTCTCTATGTGCCCCTCCACCCACCCTTTCAATGTGCTTCTGCATTTTCTTATATTCATCTCAGTAAGCCCCTCTTCTCTCGCTGCATGATTTATAAAGGCCAATTTATCATGCTTTCAATTTTTTTGTTAATTAACTTGCAGTCATGCCAACATGTAGTTCTTAAGCACACCTTTTGGGTGTTGGCGAGGAACAGAGTATAGTTATTATGCCTGACAGGAACCCAGCTACAGAGTAGGGATCTCAGAATCTGGTATTGTGCATCTGTGGTTGCAGCTTCTAATGTAGGAAATCACCATTCAGTGAGGCAAACAGCCCTATTAAACTAACCCAGATGCTACTCAGAGTAGCTACATTACAATGCATAGGGCAAGGCACTTGCTGAATTTATCCAACAGAAATGCCCCCCTAAAGGAAGGTGGCTTCTGCGCTTTCCAGATAATTTAGACCATCATTTCACAATGGGGTTTCAGCAGAGATATCAAAATTGGACAAAACCCAAGAGTTGGATTTTCAGTCTCAAGCCATATACCCAAGACAGTAACTCATGCCAAATGTATAAACATGATGAAAAGCAGTAAGCTGCATTAGTACCATGGTCCATGAAAATATGTTAAGTGGCACTAATATATTCTTCATTCGTTCTGCTTTATCTTTTTTATACCTTGTATGTCTCTTACATTTCTTTCTCACTGTTTCTCTTCCGCCTCTCACAACCCACCCATTTGGAGAATACAGGTGCTTTCTCTTAAGTGAGGCAATTCCAGTGTACACAGTCATAGCGAACAGCTTCTATTAAATCTATTTGTATAAAGGTGAAATGGAAGACTGTCCTTACTGTTTTAGACGCTGAGATAGCCCTGCATCCATTGCATTGTCTTTGACCTTCATATTTATGAAAACAGGAGAAATGCACATGTCTATCAATTGAGCCAGAACAGGTGGGATATGATGATCTTCAAACAGCAAGATAGAAAGCAGCATGAGATGACAGAGCTAAGCGATCCCACAACCACAACTGGAGTATTGTGTGCAGTTCTGAAAGGATGTACTTTCAAGAGGGAGGGTCCAGAGGAGATTTACGAGGATGTTGCCAGGATTGAAAAAATACAGCTATGAGGAAAAATTGGACAAACTGGGCTTATTCTCCTTGGAACAGAGGTGGCTGAGGGGAGATTTAAATGAGATGTACAAAATTGTGGGGAGCCTGGATAGAGTGGATGGAAAGCATATATTAACCTTAGCAAAGAGGTCAGTGACTAGGGAGCATAGATTTAAAGTGATTGGTAGAAAGATTAGAGGGGAGATGAGGAAAAGGTATTTCACCCAGAGGTAGTAGGGGTCTGGAACTCACTGCATCAACTCATTTAAAAGGTGCCTAGATATTCGCCTCAAGTGCCGTGACCTGCAGAGCTAAGGACCAAATGCCGGAAAGTGGGATTAGGCTGGGTGGCTCGTTTCCCAACTGGCGCAGACATGATGGGCCGTGATCCCTGTGCCATAGACGGTGGCATAGTGGTAGCGTCGCTGAACTAGTAATTCAGAAACCAAGGCTAATGCTCTGGGGACATGGGTTCAAATCCCACCATGGCAGCTGGTAGAATTTGAATTCAGTTAATAAATCTGGAATTAAAACTAGTCTCAGCAATGGTGACCATGAAACTATCATCAATTGTCATAAAAACACATCTGCTTCATAAATATCCTTTAGGGATGGAAATCTGCCATTCTTACCTGGTCTGGCCTACATGTGAGTCCAGACTCACAACAATGTGGTTGACTCTTAACTGCCCACTGCCCTCTGATATGACCTAGTAAGGCCAGTTCAAGGGAAATTATGGATGGGCAACAAATGCTGACCTTGCCAGTGATGCCTACATCCCATGAAAGAATAAAGATTAAAAAAAAGATGACCAATGGATCAGATCAAATCCACATCAGTTGTGAATGGTAGTGGGCAATTAAGCAACTAACTGGAGGAGGACGCTCCACAATATCCCCATCCTCAATGAAGCTGAAGCATTTGCGACAATCTTCAGCCAGAAGTGCTGAGTGGATGATCCATCTCGACTTGCTCCTGAGGATCCAGCATCTTAGGTGCCAGTTATCAGATAATTCGATTCACTCAATGTTATATCAGGAAATTGTTAAAGACATTGGATACCACAAAGGCTATTGATCCTGACAACATCCCAGCTGTAGTACTGAAGACTTGTGCTCCAGAATTAGTCACGACCCTAGCCAAGCACAGCAGTGATGCTGGCATCTACCTGGCAATGTAGAAAATTGCCCAGGTATGTCCTGTCCACAAAAAGCAGTACAAACCCAACCTGGTCAATTACCGTCCCATCAGGCTACTCTTGACCATCAGCCAAGTGATGGGAGGTGTTGTCCATCGTGGTATCAAGCAGTGCTGACTCAGCAATAACTTACTCAACAGTCCACTCAGCTCCTGACCTCATCACAGCCTGGTCCAAACATGGACAAAAAAACTAGGTAAGGTGAGAGTGACTGCACTTGACTGAGTGTGGTATCAAGGAGTCTTAGCGAAACTGGAGTCAATGGGAATCAGAGGGAAAACTCTCCACTGATTAGAGTTGTACCTAGCACAAAGAAAGATAGTTATGGCTGTTAGAGGCCAATCATCTCACCCCAGGACATCACTGCAGGAGTTCCTCATTGGAGTGTCCTAGGCTCAACAACCTTCAGCTGCTTCATCAATGACCTTCCCGCCAACAAGTGAGGATGTTCACTGAAGGTTACACAGCATTCAATACCATTTGCGACTCCTCAGGTACTGAAGCAGTTGTGTCCATATCCAACAAGACCTGGACAACATTCAAGCTTGGATTGATAAGTGGTAAATCATTGTTGCTTGTTAAAATCCTGAAACACCCTTCCTCACCTTCCTTACAGCACTGTATGTGTACCTACATCAGATGGATTGCAAAGGTTCAAGAAGACAGCTCAACAGCACTTACTCAAAGGCAATTAGGGATGGGCAACTAAACGCTGGCTTTGGCAGCGATGCTCTTATCCCATGAAAAGTATATAAATGAGTCACCTGCTCTTAAGCACCAAGTTGCCACCCTGGCATTGAACTCTGGGTGAGATTCATTCCGTGATATGAAGCCAATGCACATGCAGCAAAATAGACAATTAGTAAACACATTTGTTAACATTCTGGAATTTTGCCAGGTTCAACAGCTGCTGCTGTTTATGTGGTCAATGAGGAGGGTGATGGAATTGGGCAAGGGTTTCATTATTTTTTCAATAGTAGCTCCTCAGTTTCTGGTAAAAAGGAAATCTTACTTTAAAATAAGCTTATTGCAACCAAATAAATGAAGACAGAGAGAGTAGGAAACATGACAAAGGGTGAATAATACAGATTCAAAGTAAGCTGCAGTTAAAAACCGTTTACCAGTTATCAATTCTGCAAATGGGTAAGAGGAACCAGGCAGATTATTATCCTTGCTCTTTCGAACCTTCTTCCTTTGGATTGTGTGGAGCCAAATGCATTATTAAGTTACAGAGCCAGGCTCTGGTGGAAAAATTCACTAGATTGCCACAAAACAAGAATGTAGGGTTCTAATGAGCATTTTAATCGTCAAACACCTGTCTTAGTCTTGGTGTTTTTATGTTCATCTGTATGGAATTACATCTGCAATATTTTTGATACTTCCATTGTTATGATATGTTTACCAAGCTGTGACCAGTGAACAACCATCCAACATGAATCAGCAGCTTAGCAACTGAATCTATTGTACAACAGGTGCCACAAATAGAGATCTAAAAGTTCAAGAGCTTTTGGAGTTCTTCACGCTACCCCAATCTACTGGGGTCATTTTAATCTCACTCAGTGGGTGGGAAGTGGATGGGTTTGGTTTAGTTTCTTTTTATTAAACACAGCAGCCAATTTTACTTAGTGGGATTGTCAAGATTTAAGGAAAAAACAGTTTGTATGTTTTGCTTTTGTGTATCAAATACAAATAATCAATGGTCTACATACATATAGGCCAGAATTTTTCCCTCGTCAAGCAGGCTTGGCGGGAGCAGTGGGGGGCTGTTGGGAAGCCGACTGCCGCCCATGATCAGCTCCGCACCACGATTTCATACAGGCAGGCCAATTAAGGCTGAACACTAGCTGTGCAGGTGGGGAGAGGGGGGAGAGATGGGCCTGGCGCGCAGTTTGCGCATGCGTACGAAAGAGCGCTTCAACCTCCCTGAGGCATGGGGAGCTGGCTCAGGGAGATTGAAGCACTTTTTAAAAAAATTAATAAATGCAATAAAAATTTCATGAAACATGTCCCCTCTTGTGACTGTGTCACGAGATGGGGCATGTTCAAAATAAACATTTTATTTAACTTGTATTAGCTTTAGGAAGCTTCATCCCGCTCGCGGATGAGGTTTCCTAAAAAATGTAAAGGCCGCTTGGCCTTTTCGCCTGCCCGCCAACCATTAGTGGTCATTGTGTAAATTTCAAGTTAACTAGTTTGTTAATGGCCTTAATAGGCCTTTCAGTTATCGGCGGGTGCGTAGCTGACTCCGGCGTGCCCGCTGAACGAAATATCACGCAAGTGCACAATGACGTCAAGACGTATGACAGATGTCATCGCGCATCATTTTACGCTCATGCGTGTCGGGTGTGTGCCCGCAAGCCGAATGTAAAATTCAGGCCATAGAACAAATATCAGGTAAGAACTTACAAACTGAATAAAATTTCATGTCATTTTCCTTAAGGAATATTGGAGTGGATAATGGTCCTCATTCCAGGGCACAATGTTTTACACCCCCCCAATCTGCTCCTCATACTGCTCCTCGTATTGGTGGATTTTCAGGCATCCTGCATGGTTGTCTAAAACAGGTATTAGATTCTTACATTTGGGGCATTAAAATATTCTATATTTATTCTAATTAAATCAGAGCCTTAAGCTTGCTATGGTATCTTGCAGCAATTTTCAAATACTCGTAGCAATGGGTGGAGTATGATCACATACACGCCACCAATTACCACAAGGCACTGAGTCACTCATCCAGTGGTCCTTTTAGGAAAATTTTATTTAGAAATTTTCAAATTCATTTTTAAGATGTGAGCCTGACTGGTGGACAAACATTTCTTGCCCATCCCTAGTTGCCCTTAAGAAGGTAGTGGAGAGCCACCTTTTGAACTGCTGCAATTCCTGTCATGTAGATACACCATAATCCTGTTAGGGAAGGAGTTCCAGGATTTTTACCGAACAATGATGATGGAACAGCAATCAATTTCCAAGACAGCATGGTATGTGACGAGGAGGAGAACTTACAGATGATTCTGTTCCCATGTGTCTGCTACCCCCATTGTTCTAGGCGTTAGAGGTCATGGGTTTGGAAGGTGCTGTCGAAGGTGTTTTGGTGGGCTGCTGCCACTGTGTGCTGGTGATGAAGGGAGTGAATGTTTAAGTTTATGAATTAGATGCTGATCAAGCAGGCTGCTTTGCATGAAGTTCTTCAATGTTGTTGGAGCTGCATTCATCCAGGCAAGTAGAGAGTATTCCATCACACCATCTGTGCCTTGGGGAGACAGGAGGTGAGTTACTCTCCATAGAATTCCTGACATTTGACCTGCTCTTGTAGCCACAATATCTATATAGCTGGTCCAGCTAAGTTTCTGGTCAAAAGTAACCAGCCAACTTTCAATCTGGTTGGCTGCCAGGTGGGAAATAGTGTAAAAAAAAATCTAGTGAGGACCCACTGTTCAATTCAGTATGATTTACACTTTCCCAGCATTTCTGAGTTTCCCGACCAATAACAAGTAGTCCCTGCTCCGTCCCTTTAACACGGCCCATGATTGAACTGATTTTATTTTCTGTGTCACTGGGTATTTCGTTTTATGAAAGAAGTCAGTCCAGATATTGCTGAAAAAAGAATGATTCATGAGTCTTTAACAGTCGAAGGGGGCGCAATGTGAATGCTCTTCACACGGCCAGAATCATCATTAAATCAGCAATTGGGTGCTTAGTTAATAGCTCAATGAGCTATTACAAGTTGTAGATGGTGGTGGAGGGGCATCCACTGCCCGCTACACAAGATTCACACAGGATATCAATCCAGAACCAGAGTTCTGCTCTCTGCTGGAGTGGAGTTCAAATCTTTTGACTCAGAGATGGGAATGCTACCACTGAGTTAAAGGCTTGACAGGTTTTGGGTGTCTCATTTTCACAAAGAGGCAGGAAGGGGAGCAAATCTGGATCTGAACTCATAAGCTATGCACTCTTGAGTTCCTAATTGATATTGGCTACTAATAAGACCAGATGTAGCTGCCATCACCTGAACCAAGAAAGTGTTGCTAGGTGACAGGATCAACTAATACTGTACTCTGTGTTAATGTGAATGCAAAGGTGAGTTTTGTACAGATGAGGACATTGGTGGTTGTACTCCAATGCTGGTTACCAGAATGAGCAAGTTTCTAATGTTAACAATTCAAGAAGCAAAATAATGTACATGTCCATGTACATATGAACTAGGAGCAGGAGTAGACCACTCAGTCTTTCAAGACTGCTTCGCCATTCAATAAGATCATGGCTGATCTGACTGTAACCTCCGGCCTATCCTGGATAACCTTTCATCCCCTTGTTAATTAAGAATCTATCTAGCTCTGCCTTAAAAATATTCAAAGGCCCTGCTTCCACTGCCTTTTGAGGAAGAGAGTTCCAAAGGCTCACAATCCTCAGAGAAAAAAATTGTCCTCATCTCTGTCTTAAATGAACGACCCATTATTTTTAAACCATGACCTCTAGTTCTAGATTCTCCCATAAGAGGAAACACTTCTCCATATCCACTCTGTCAAGACCCCTCAGGGTCTTAAAGTTTTCAATCAAGTCACCTCTTACTCTTCTAAACTCCAGTGGGTACAAGCCTAACCGGTCCACCTTTCATCCTCCCCCATTCCTGGGGGAGGATTTTTCCCTTGACGAGCAGGCTTGGCGGACGTGAAGCCAACTGCTGCCCACGATCGGGGCCAGACCGCGATTTCACGCTGGCGGACCAATTAATGCCCACTCAGCATGAGTCACACCTGGCAGCGCTCAGTGCTGTCCGTGCGGGGGGAGCACAAACTTCACACATGCGCGTGGGTGCACTCAGGAAAAGCTCTCTGCGGCACAGAGCTGCCTCGGAGATGAACAGTTTAAAACATTAAAAATAAAGATTTTTAAAATGTTATAAAACATGTCCCCTCATGTGGCTCTGTCACATAAGCAGGGACATGTTATAAATGAAATGTTAAAAGTTTTATTTTATTTTTATTTGCTGCTGGAAACCTCATCCTGCCTGTGGATGAGGTTTCCTAAAAAATGCAAAGGTAGCTTAGCCTTTTCACCTGCCCGCCAAATGTCAAGTTGGACGGGCAGATAAAAAATTTTTTTCACTTATAACTTTAATAGCCTTAATAGGCCTTTTAATTGTCAGCGGGTGTGCAGTCAACTCCGGCATGCATCCACTGACTGAAATATCGTGCGAGTGAGCAATGACATCGGGACACTCGCCTGACATCATTGCGCATCATTTTACGCTTAGTCGGGTCGGGCATGTACCCACCCAACGAACTAAAAATTTTGGCCCTGCTATTAGTCCCTTACCCTTCTCTGCATTGCTTCTAATACATTTATATATTTCCTTATGTAAGGAGACCAATACTGTACACAGTACCCCAGGTGTGGTCTCACCAGTGCCCTATACAACTGAAGCATAACCTCCCTGCTTTTGTATTCAATTCCCCTACCTCAAATTGTCCAAATCTGATCAATTCCTCTCATCATTTTACACATTCCTGCCTTATCCCTGTAACATTTTTTTGAATTTAGTAAAAGCATCAAAGTCTCCCTCCTAAACCTTGTAGTTCGTGAATCCAAATTAGGAAATAATGTTGTATTGTGTTGATCAAAACTGGGTACAATCTTCAAAAGGTATACATTAAAACAATAAGGAAAAATATTAGACATCTGAAATTATGCTATGGATTTCTTCGCAAGCTTCTCAACTGGGCCAAAATCATACCACGGATTTCCAAATCACTCCAGATAACAAAAAAGGGGCATTTTCTCCATCCTTTGTCAAGTTTCCCAACATCATGGCAGATGGCAGGTCAATGGCTACGGCCACAGAAGCAAAAGATAATTTAAAATAAATTTTAAATTATAAATTATGTCTGATAACCTAGGGAGAATAATAAAATGGATTTCATTCATTGTTCTCCAGTTGGTGACTGCTTCCATATTCCCAGTTGTTTATTTGTGGACCATGATAAATTTCTGGATTGCTTGTCAATAAATGTTATGAATATTTCTGGTTTACTAAGGGATGGTGGCTTCAATCTGTGTTCTATGTTGCAGCCCCGAAGCATTACCCCAGGTTCTCCATTTAGCTTCCAAATTTTGTTTCACATTAAAACAATGGATTCAATGAGCAGACAATTATTATTTCCTACTAGAGAGCATTCCTTCCATAAGTTAGTAATAAATCAAATCAACAAATGTGAGTGCCACTGCTCAGATTGCTGCAATTGGACTTGTTCCTTGTCCAAGGAAATTATGGGGACTTTCAATAATTGAAGGCATGTTATTTGAAATGTTCTGCTTCTTGGGTTCAAATGTTTAGGGCATCAAAGCACAGTGCCAGAATGATAAAACATTGGTGCAAGCTGACAGAACCATTCCTTGAACTTAGCCGCTGAGGAAGGGAAAGCATAGGAACTGCAGTAGATCAGTCAGCTCCTTCAGCTTGTTCCACCATTCAGTGAGATCATGGCTGACCTGTACCTGAACTCCATTCACCTGCCTTGGCTCCGTATTCTTTTATACCTTTGACCAGCAAAGATCTATACATAACAAAAATAAAAATAAAAATAACTGGAAAAGCTCAGCAGGTCTGACAGCATCTGCGGAGAGGAACACAGTTAACATTTCGAGTCCGTATGACTCTTCAACAGAACTAAGTAAAAATAGAAAAGAGGTGAAATATAAGCTGGTTTAAGGGGGGCTGGGGAGGGTGGGTGGGTAGAGCTGGATGGAGGGCCATTGAGAGGTGGAGATTGCCAAAAGATGTCATAGACAAAAGGACAAAGAGGTGTTGAAGGTGGTGATATTTTCTAAGGAATGTGCTAATAGGTGACATTAACGGTAGGAAGCAGGACGAGCAAGATACAGATAGCCCTAGTGGGAGTGGGGTGGGGTGAAGGGATCGAAATAGGCTAAAAGGTAGAGATAAAACAATGGATCGAAATACATTTTAAAATAATGGAAATAGGTGGGAAAAGAAAAATCTATATAAATTATTGGAAAAAAGGGGGATCGGAAAGGGGTGGGGATGGAGGAGAGAGTTCATGATCTAAAATTGTTGAACTCAATACATCTCTGACTTAAAACATTAATTCAGCTAGCAGTTACTGCTTTTTTGTGGGTGTGAGTTCCCCACTTCCACCATCCTTTGCATGAAGAACTTTATCCTAACTTATATCATGAAGTGTCAGCCATAGTTCAGAGTCAGAAGGTCACAGGTTGAATTCTCATTCCAGAAACTTGAGTTCAAAAAGCAAGGCTAACACTCCACTACAGTACTGAGGGCGAATGGCACTGTTCAGAAGACATATTAAACGAAGGCCCCACCTACAATCTTAGATGGATGTAAAGATCCAAAAGCTTTATTTCCAGGAAGAGCAGGGGATATATCCCCAGTGTTCTGGCCAATATTTATTTCTCAAGCAACATCATTTAAAACAGCTTATCTCTGTTTATGGGATCTTACTGGGTGCAAATTGGTTGCCCCATTTCCTGCATTACAACAGTGATACATTTTTTTAAAAAGTGCTTAATTGACTGTAAAGTGCTTTGGGGCATCTTGAGGTCATGAAAAGCACTGGTAAAAATGCAAATCTTTCTATGTATTTGCCTGGCTCTTATCTTAAAGCTGCATCCATTGGTCCTAGACTTCCCCTAAGAGTGGAAACTTTCCCATCTTACTCTATCAACGACTTACAAATTTCTAAAGAACTCAGGGCAGAATCATCCCAGATTTTCACTAAGTGTGGTAGCGGGCGGGAAAAACAAGTTTTACTTGCCGGCCTCAATGGCGGCTTTTCCCAAACCCGCCGCATTAATTATGCATTCCTGGGATACACACCATTTCCATCGCAGGCAGGTTCTGATTCGCCAGCCACACAGTCACCTCCCATTTAAAGCACAGCCACGCTCAGTATAGGCCAGGACTGCTGCAAAGGATACATGGCCCTGAAAGGCAAGAAGACTACAGCCTTAGAGGTCCTTTTGGTGGTCCGTTGTGATGCCCTCTACCCCCGTTCTGGCCACAGGAGGGCACTCCGGCTTGGTAAGCAATGGCAGTGGGGATCAGTGCCAATGTTGCACAGAAGAGGTTGGCCAACCAATGCAGATAGAGGATGAATAACCTCAACCATGCTGTCAGGGTAAGGCAACCATCTCATCATTCTAAACTCACACACTCAAGCCCATCACACATTCACTGGCATCTCACTCACTGCCAGCTCAAGGGACAACACCACACATTCTCACACATATACCCTCACATGTCCAACTGGCCTCATCTCCTCTGGAGACTGCCTCCTCAGCCCTCACCATCTTGAGGCCACCTGCACAGATCAACATGTGCCCCTGCCACACACCCTAGGATACCCCCCCTTCCCCAGTCCCTCACCCTACAGCCTCTTCCCTTGCCTGAGGCCAATTCTCCCCCTTCCCCAAGCAAGCCCTAGCCTTGCTGCTGTACAAAGGCACCCCCGCCTTATGGCTGGTCTGTAAGTAGAAACCTGCCCGTCAGCCCCCTTAAAAGTGATGTGGTGCTATCTGTGAAGCCTGGCACTGATGACTGCGAGTGTTGCCCGAAGCAAGGTAGGCCAACAAACATTGAAGTCCCAAGCGAAGTACAGTTCACCAAGTGCAGGCCTTATATATACTGTTGGGCAACATGCCTGCTTGTTTTCCTGCTGACATGGGCTGATGATCCAGCAAAGGGTGGGGGGGTGGGTGCGGGGGTGATGAGTCTGGTGGCCTGGCCTTATACTGATATGCTGATGCTGAGCTATTACAGTGAGGTTTCCAACGTCAGATGGCGGGGAACACCACCCACCATCAACAGGCTGAGCGGGCAACCACAGACCGGTTTCACGACGTCGTTGCACTGATTTTTGGCCTTCTCACCATATTGTCCGCTCACACCACCGAACACACCCGCCACCGGCGGCCACGGAAAATCCCAGCCTCAATCAAATCACCCCTTCATTTTCTACTTTCAAGGAAATCTTAGCCTAGTTTATGTAATCTCTCCTCATAATTTAACCCTTGGAGTCTGGTGAATGCACACTACACTCTTTCCAAGGGAAATATATCCTTTCTATGGTGTGCTCAGAATTCTACGCAGTACTCCAGATATGGTCCAATAGGCTTTACAATTACATTAGCAGAGAATTGTCAGGTTTGTACTGTTTGTCATGGGAGGAAAGGACAAACTATTAATACTGGACCTGCAGCTTGATTTTAGTGATATTTTGCAAAAATACCACAATAATCTAAATGTGCATGTCACCATAAAAAGCAATCTTAGTCATGCAAAAGTATATGCAATTTCACCTTTTCTAAAATGGTATTAAGTTCTTACAAATCATAGACAATTAAATAGTAGCTCAATGATAAGGAAGCACTCTTAATGAAATAAATGTGTTCACACTGTTAAATCTAATCCAATGAGTGAAGCATTAGGATCTTATTACCCCTCTGTTCCAATAACGGTTTGAATCCAATCTGGGGAGAATTTGTTGATAATTATTTTTTAAATGTGTTTATTGCAAAAATAAATTCATCCTGGAATTCAGCCTCTTCATAAGTAAATAGGATATATTTTACCATTCAGCAAACAGGACAAATCTCTTTCCGACCTCTCCCTTTTACAAATTCCATTTTCACTCAATTGAACTGTATAATTTTTCTGTATACCAACCTCACTAGAACTGTTAAATTTATTTTCTTGTTTAGGTCCCTAATGGAAAATGACTTGAGGGCTGATTGAAATAAACCCAGAAGATCAAGAGGAAGAAAGAAGACAGAAGAGAAAGATTAAAAGATAATGTTGAAAGATGGCAGCCTAGGGATAAGAAGAATAGGTGGGCTTCTTATAGGAATGAACAGGCAAATGTAGAGCAGCTGCAAAGTAGCAAATAATAGGAAAAAAAGATAATTGGAGACAGAAGTTGTAAAAGCAGAAGAGAGAGAAGCAAAAGACTGATTCAGTATGAAAATAAAAAATAGAAGCAGGAGTAGCCATACAGGCCATCAAGCCTGCTCTACTGTTCGATATCATGTTCTTCTACATCACTTTCTTTCACCCATGCCATCCCTCAATTCCCTTGGTGTCCAAAAATCTATCAAACTCAGTTTTGAATATACAGGACAACTGAGTATCCATTGCTCCCTAAGGCAGAGTGCCAAAGATTTGCAACCCTCTGAATGAAGGAGCTTCTCCTCATCTCAGTCCTAGATGGCCATCCCTCTATTCTGAGACTATGACTCCTAGTACTAGACTCCCCAGCCAGGGGAGACATCCTTTAAATTTCTACCTGTCAAGCCCTCTTGGAATCTTATATGCTTCAATGAGATCACCTTGCATTCTTCTAAACACCAGAGAATATAGGCCCACTCTACTCAATCTCTTCTTATTGGGCAATCCTCCCAAAAATCAACCTACTGAACCTTCAGTGCATCCTCTGCAAGACAAGTATATTCTTCCTTGGGTAAGAAAATCAAAACTGTACACAGTACTCCAGGTGTGGCCTCACCAAAGCCACAAAGCATTACAATCCCCTTGAAATAAAGGCTAACATACTATTTGCCTTCCTAAATACTTTTAGGTTGAAGATTATTAAGAGAAGCAGAAAGAAAATTGCACTAAGATTGTAAATGATGCAAGAAACAGGAGAGCAAGAAATAGGACAAATCTCGCTGTTTGAGGAGAGAACTGAAGCTAAGAACAAGTACAAGAAGACGATTGAACTGTTCCCTGCTGGTTTCCACAGGACAAATGACTAACAAATTTACTATCGACTTTGGCAACTGCAAATCCATTACTAACCTCAAATCAAGATTTCAATCCAATATAGCAATGTCAGAATGGGAATAACATCAGTCTGTTGCCTTGAGAAAGAATAGATCACATTTCCAGTCTTGCCCAGGTGGTCAAGGGAAGAATCAACTGAACAGTAACCACACAATGCTCTCATACACCTCAAAATAATGGGCACAGGTCAACATTCATACAGATGGTGAATTTTTCTTGCAAGCTCTTTAATGGGGGGTTGAAATTGTACCTAACAGAAACTGGAACAGGAGAATATGAGAGAAAGTAAAATTACAGCATGTAATGTTTTCTTGCTGAAGTAGTCATTTGCCAGAGAGAAGTGAGCAGTGATTTATCTAAAAATATATTATTTTGACCAAATCAGATTTAGAAATTTTTGTATAACACAGCAATGGAAATCAACAACTTACTCAATGGTGGATGTGTGGGGAAGGAGTATGCCAGCCTCTGAACAGCAGCAATAAATGCACATTTCCTGGTCCAAATCCACAGTACAAGATTAGCAGTAAAAGATTATTTCCTAATGCCCATTTTTATTGAAAAGGTTTTAGATCCGGCATAGAAAAGATCTTGATAAATAAAATTGAATTTATCGCATCCTTCCCCTTATTAAACTTTCCATCAGCTCTAAGATTTATGAGCCATATATTCTTTCTAATTATGGCCGAGTGTTAAAGAAACTATCTGATGGAGTTCCGAGTTGTAGACAAAGGATTTCAGTGATAAGCAGAGCTGCCTTGGTAATTATTAAATGTGCTTAATCAATACATCTTTTTCGGGTGGGCTGGTAAAAGAGCGAGCCTTCAAAGCTTCACATAGCTGTTTTGCATTATACAGTAGATATATCATTGAAAGAGCTCAAAGCTAAGACAGCTTTAGTGCTCTTCAATTCGGAAATAGAAACATTGAGCAATAACCAGGTAACTTTAGCAGACCCTTGATCTCTTCTTGTCCCATGCTGTCACTATGGTATGATTGGACAGGGCTTCCACTTGCTCAGTACTTGTTCCCCATACCCTAGATAAGGGGTTGGTAGCCTTGATTTACCTAACGAGCCTTCCTTTTAGAAAAGAAATTTGCCTGAAACACAAATAATATGGAGTCACAAAATTTAAAAAAATTAAAATGAGCAAAATCTCAATTTTGCATGGAATATAACATCACTAACAGATTTACTTGTAAAAATGAAAATGTTTTTGTCTGTGTTTTTACTATGGGCTTTGCAATAAATGAAATTATAGGCGGAATTTTACAGCCCATCTTGCCGGCGAGATTTTCCAGTCCCCCAGAAGCCAATGGATTTTTGAATGGCTCGCCGCATTTTATGGCCCCAACCCTACCACAACAGGATCATAAAATTCCATCCTATGTTTTTCATTTTAAAATTGTCAGTAAAGCCATCTTTAAGCCACAAATTTTGCTTAAAACGTTCAGAACAAAAATAATTTTTTAGCAAAAGATTCTCATGATACAAACATAGCTTAAAATAACATTCGGAATAATTTATTGTTTTCAGCTATATCAGAAAGATTAATGTTGCAACCATAAAACCTGGCCCTTGAACCCAAGGACTTATCTATATCCAGTGTGTAGACATAGGACCCGAATAGGTTAATTTCAAGCATGATGCCAATGCCATTTTATATTATCATTTAAAACCGTGAAATGAGTCATCCTTAATAACGTTTGGCTCCCATGGGAAAATTGTACTAGCTTTTAGTTCTTTTGAGTTGACATTCTCTTAACTTAATATTGCTAGATTTCCTTTTCATGAAAATGACATTGGCCAATAAAGATTGGGAGCCACAATAAAGACATCAAGGTGCTGCATGCAGCTCTAGCACCACAGGTTGCCAAACCCTTGCCATTAGGTTATGATCAGGAGGCTCGGGCAGTTAAACATTTCAGGCAGATGCCAGGCACAGCAGGGAAAGAAATTCTGGGATGGCTGCCTCAGGAGTTTTGTTGGTACAGGGGGATAGAAATTCACTGATGAGTCCAAGATGCTGAGCTTGGCCCAAAAGCTTTCGAAACTGCCCCAAGTTCCAATTTCTCACAAGTGATTGCTCTTATTTTCAGGAAAACAGCCATTTAAAATAAATATCATCCTTGAATACACTTAGTAATGTGGACACCAGGGACGTTTAGAGCTCCATTTTATCCAGCATTACTGGGAGCACAATTGTCTAGAGCAACTTTGTATGATGCATTTACCTTATTTACATTTCATTATAACATGCCCACCCATACATGCACAGGTATATCACTCCAATGTACTGAAGATGAGTGCAAAACTTAACATAAACCAGGGTAACAGGACTCCATTCCTTATGAACGTATGAATTAGGAGCAGGAGTAGGCCATTTGGCTCTCTGAGCCTGCTCATTTGATAAGATCACAGCTGATCTGATTGAGGCCTCAACTCTACTTTCCTGTCTACCCCTATCATCTTTGACTCCCATATAAATCAAGAATTTTTTTAAAAATTATTTCATGGGACGTGGGCATCACTGGCTAGGCCAACATTTTTTTTGCCGATCCCTAATGACCTTTGAGAAGGTGGTGGTGAGCCGCCTTCTTGAACTGCTGCAGTCCATGTGGTGTAGGTACACCCACAGTGCTGTCTGGGAGGGAATTCCAGGGTTTTGAGCCTGTGACAGTGAAGGAACGGTGATATATTTCCAAGTCAGGATGGTGGGTGGCTTAGAGGGGAACTTGCAGGTAGTGGTGTTCCCATGCACCTGCTGCCCTTCTTCTAGCTGGTAGAGGTTGCATGTTTGCTGAAGGAGCCTTGGTGAGTTGCTGCAGTGCATCTTGTAGATGGTACATACAGCTGCCACTGTGCATCGGCGGTGGTGGGAGTGGATGTTGAAGGTGGTGGATGGAATGCCAATCAAGCAGGCTGCTTTGTCCTGGATGGTGACAAACTTCTTGTGTATTGCTGGAGCTGCACTTATCCAGGCAAGTGCAGGGTATTCCTTCACACTCCTGACTTGTGCCTTGTAGATGGTGGACAGGCTTTGGGAGTCAAGAGGCGAGTTACTTTCCACAGAATTCCCAGCCTCTGACCTGTTCTTCTGGCCACAGTATTTATACGGCTGGCCCAGTTCAGTTTCTGGTCAATGGTAATTAACCCAGGATGTTGAAAGTGGGGGATTCAGCAGTGGTAATGCCATTGAATATCCGAGAAGGTGGTTGGATTCTCTCTTCTTGTAGGCTATCATTGCCTGGCATTTTTGTGGCATGAATGTTACTTCCCACTTAACAACCCAAGTCTCAATGTTGTCCAGGTCTTGCTGTATATGGGCATGACTGCTTCAGTATCTGAGGAGTCACAAATGGTGCTGAACATTGTGCAATCATCAGCGAACATCCCCACATCTGACCTTATGATGGAGGGAAGGTCATTGATGAAGCAGTTGAAGATGTTTGAGCCGAGGACACTACGCTGAAGAACTCCTGCAATGTATCCTGAGGCTGAGATGATTGACCTCCAATAACCACAACCATCTTTCTTAGAGCTAGGTATGATTCCACCCACCGGAGAGTTTTCCCCGATTTCCATTGATTCCAGTTTTGCTAGGGCTTCTTGATGCCACACTTGGTCAAATGTTATCCTGATGTCAAGAGCAGTCACTCTGACCTCGCTTTGGAAGTTCAGCTCTTTTGTCCATGTTTAGATTAAGGTTATAATGCGGTCATGAGTTAAGTGGCCCTGTGGAAACCAAAATGAGTGTCAGTGAGCAGGTTATTGCTGATTAAGTGTTGCTCGATAGCACTGTCGATGACCCCTTCCATAACTTTGCTGATGATAGAGAGAAGGCTGATGGGGCTGGGTTTTTGTGGAATGGACATACCTGGGCAATTTTCCATATTGTTGGCTAGATGCCAGTGTTGTAGCTGTACTAGAACAGCTTAGATAAGTGTGCAACTAGCTCTGGAGCACGAGCCTTCAGTACTATTACTGGAATGTTGCAGGATCCAGTGCCTTCAGTCATTTCTTGATATCACGTGGAGTGAATTGAATTGGCTGAAGTCTGGCATCTGTGATGCTGGGGACCTATGGAGGAGGCTGAGATGGATCATTCATTTGGCACTTCTGGCTGAAAATTGTTGCAAATGCTTCAGTCTTGTCTCTTGCACTGATGTGCTAGGCTCCCAATCATTGAGGATGAGGATATTTGTGGAACCTCCTCCTCCAGTTAGTTATGTAATTGTCCACCATTCACAACAGGATGTGGAAGGACTTCAGAGCTTAGATCTGATCTGTTGGTTGTGGAATTGCTTAGCTCTGTCTATCACTTTCTACTTATGCTGTTTGGCACACAATTAGTAATGTGTTGTAGCTTCACCAGATTGACACCTCGTTTTTATGTATGCCTGCTCCTGACATGCCTTCCTGCACTCTTCATTGAAACAGGGTGGATCCTCCAGTTTGATAATAATGGTAGACTGGGGGATATGCCAGCCATGAGGTTACAGATTATGGTTGAATACAATTCTGCTGCTGCTGATGTCCCACAGCACCTCATGGATGACCAGTTTTGAGTTGCTAGATCTGTTCAAAATCTATCCCATTTAGCATGGTGGTAGTGCTACACATGATGGAGGTTTTCCCCAATGTGAAGATGGGACATCGCCGTCACAGAAACTGTGCGGTGGTTGCCTTGTTAATACTTTCATGGACAGATGCATCTGCTTCAGGTAGATTGGTGAGGATGACATCAAGTAGGTTTTTCTCTCACTACCGGCTGCAGACCCAGTCTAGCTGCTATGTCCTTTAGGGGTCGGCTGGGTCAGTAAGTTTTGGTGCTACCAAGCCACCCTTGGTGATGTCTCCCACCCAGAGTATGTTCTCTGCCCTTGCCACCCTCAGAGCTTCTTCCAATTAGTACTACCATGGAGGAGTACAGATTCATCAGATGAGGCGGGACGTTGGTGGGTATGTAGTGAACAGCAGGAGGTTTCTTTGACCATGTTTGACCTGATACCTTGAGACTTCATGGGGTCTAGAGTCAATGTTGAGAATTCCCAGGGCAACTCATTCCCAACTGTATACCATTGTGCCATTACCTCTTGTCGGTGGGACAGGACATATTCAGGGGTGGTAATGGTGGCGCCTGGGACATTGTCTATAAGGTATGATTCTGTAAGCATGACTATATCAGGCTGTTGCTTGACTAATCTCTGCGACAGCTCTCCCAATTTTGGCACATGCCCCCAGATGTTTGTGAGGAGGACTTGACAGGGTCACCAGGGCTGGGCTTGCCGTTGTCATTTCTGGTGCCTAAGCTGATGCCAGACGATCTGTCTTGTTTCATTCCTTTTGTAGGCTTTGTAGTGGTTTGGTACAACTGAGTGGTTTCCTCGAGGATTAGAATATAAAAGCAGGGATGTGCTGCTGAGGCTTTATAAGGCTCTGGTCAGACCACATTTAGAATATCGTGAGCAATTTTGGGCCCCGTATCTCAGGAAGGATGTTCTGGCTCTGGAGAGGTTCCAGAGGAGGTTCACGAGAACGATCCTAGGAATGAAAGGCTTAATATATGAGGAACGTTTGAGGACTCTGGGTCAATACTCGATGGAGTTTAGAAGGATAAGGGGGGATCTGATTGAAACTTACAGAATACTGAAAGGCCTGGATAGAGTGAATGTGGGGAAGATGTTTCCATTAGTAGGAGAGACTAAGACCCGAGAGCACAGCCTCAGAGTAAAGAGAAGATCTTTTAGAACAGAGATGAGAAGAAACTTCTTTAGCCAGAGAGTGGTGAATCTATGGAATTCATTGCCACAGAAAGATGTGGAGGCTAGGTCATTGAGTATATTTAAGACTGAGATAGATAGGTTCTTGATTGGTAAGGGGATCAAAGGTTACGGGGAGATGGCAGGAGAATGGGGTTGAGAAACTTATCAGCCATGATTGAATGGTGGAGCAGACTCGATGGGCCGAATGGCCTAATTTCTGCTCCTATGCCTTATGGTCTCGGCCATTTCAGAGAGCATTTCAGAGTCTGTGGGTCCGGAGTCACATGTACACCAGACGAGGTGAAATGGCAGATTTCTTTCCCTAAAGGACATAAGTGGACCAGATGGGTTTTTGCAACAATCAACAATGGTTTCATGGTTGCTATTACTGAGACGAGCTTTTTAATGGCAGACTTATTAACTGAATTTAAATTTCACCAGTTGCTGTAAGTGGGATTCGAACCCGTGTCCCCACAGCATTAGCCTGTGCTTCTGGGTTACTGGTCCGAGGAGATTACCACAATGTCACCATCTCCGCTTCTATCTATTTAACCCAGCATTAAAAATATTCCACGACCCTGCCTGCACTGCTCTCTTGGGAACAGAGGTCCAAAGACTCACGACCTCCTGAAAGAAAAAGAAATCTTCTCATCTCAGTCTTAAATGGGAGATCCCTTATCTTAAAACTGTGTTCCCTAGTTCTGGTCTCTCCCACAAGGGGAAACATACCCTCAGCATCCATCCTGTCAGGTCTCCTCAGGATCTTATATGTTTCAATAAGATCACCTCTCATTCTTCAAAACACCAATGGATACAGGCCCACCCTGTGCAAACTTTCCTCATAATGCTTCTAATGCAATTATATTTTTTCTTAAATAAGGAGACCAAAACTGCACACAGTCCTCCCGGTGTGGTCTCACAACTTTCCTACTTTTATACTTGACTGCCCTTGCAACAAACACCAACATTCCATTTACCTTCCCAATCACATACTGTACCTACATACCAAATGTTTATGATTCTTGTACCAGGACACCGAGATCTCTCTGTACCACAGAGTTCTGTATTCTCTTTCCATCAGCAAATTTAGCAACCATACATTCCAACCCTTCATCCAAGTCATTGATATAAATTGTAAATAGTTGAGGCCCCAGCATGGATCCCTGTGGGAATCCACAAGTCGCAGTTTTCCAACCCGAAAACGACCCATATATCTCCCTCTCAGCTTCCTGTTAGTTAGCCAATCCTCTATCCATGCTAATATGTTATCTCCTAATTCATGAACTTTTATTTTGTGCGGTGCCCTTTGCTGCACCACCTTATTGAATGCTTTTGGACATCCAAGTACACCACATCTACAGATTCCCCTTTATCCATGTTGCCAGTTCCATCCTTAAAGTACTCTGATAAATTAGTTAAACAAGATTTTCCTTTCACAAAATCATGCTGACTCTGCTTGATTGCATTAAGATTTTCAAAGTGCTCTGCTATAATCTCCTTAATAATAGATTCTAGCTTGCTCCCTATGACAGAAATTAAGCTAGCTGGCCTGTAGTTTCCTGCTTTCTATCTCCCTCCATTCTTGAATAGGGGAATTATATTCAGTGTTTTCTAATTTTATGGGGCCTTTCCAGAATTTTGGGAATTTTGGAAAGTTACAATCAATGCATCTATTATCTCCGCAGTCACTTCTTTTAAGACCCTAAAATGCAGGCCATCAGGTCCCGGGGACTTGTCAGCCTTTAGTTCTAACAGTATTCTCAGTACCCCTTAACCTGGTGATTGTAATTTTGTAATTGTTTTGAGTTCCTCCCTCCTTTTAATCTTTTGATTTGCAAGTACTTTTGTGATGCTATTTGCTTCTTCCACAGTAAAAACAGAAAAAAAATATTTATTCAACACTTCTGCCATTTCATTACTGTTAATTTCCCATTCTCACTCTCTAGAGGATGAATGCTCACTTTAATTACTCTTTTCCTTTTTAAATACCTGTGGAAACTCTTACTGTCTATTTTTTTATATTTTAGCTAGCTTTCTCTCATATTCTAATTTCTCCCTTATTAATTTTTTTTAGTCATTACTTGCTGGTTTTTAAAGTCTGTCCAATCTTTTGACCTAGCACTAATCTTCACAGAACTGTACACCTTTTCTTTCAATTTTATACTAGCCTTAAGTTCCTTAGTTAACCACAGACAGTGCATCCTTTTCCTATAGTCTTTCTTTAGCACTGGAATGTATCTTTGCTGGGTGTTATGAAATATCTCCTTAAATATCTGCCACTACATCTTTACTATCCTACCCTTTAACCTAATTTCTCAGTTCACTTTAGCCAGCTCAGTCTTCATAACATTGTAATTGCCTTTATTTAAGTTTAAAACACGTGTCACAAACTCATTCCTCTCACCCTTAAACTGAAAGTAAGGTTCAATTATGTCATGATCATTGCTACCTAGAGGCTCCTTCACTATACGAGCTCATTAATTAAGCCTGTCTCATTGCACATTACCAGGTCTAGAATAGCCTTTTCTCTTATTGGCTCTAGAACATACTGCTCTAAGAAATTGTCCTAAAAACACTCTATGAATGATCTTCCAGGCTACTTTTACCAATTTGATTCACTCAATCTATATGTAGATCTGAATCACTCATGATCACTACAGTACCTTTCTTACAAGCCCCCATTATTTTTCCCTGTATACTCTATCCTACAGTGTAGTTACTGTTAGGAGACCAATAAAATTACTCCCACATGTGAATTCTTGCCATCACCATTTCTTATCTCTACCCAAACTGTTCTACATCTTGACCTTTAGAACCAAAATCATCTCTCACTATTATACTGTCAACCTTAATTAAAAGAACTTCCCCAGCACCTTTTCCTGGTATTCTCCCTTCAGAGAATTCAAGCACCCTTGAATATTCAGGTCCCAGCCTTGGTCACCTTCCAGTCACGTCTCTGTAATGGCTATCAGGTCTTACTAATTTATTTCTATATGAGCTGTCAATTCATTGTTTTGTTATGAATGCTTCATGCATTCAGATGCAGATTCCTTAGTTCTGTCTTTCTACTATTTTTGCCAACTCTGGCCTTAACTGCTGCTGCACCCTTCAGTTTGTATGTTCTGTTCCTTCCTGCCATGCTCTGATTATCATTACCTCTATCTCTTCCTTGTTTTATTGCCTTGGCCTTTTCCTTCAGTCTACCACATTTTCCCTCATATGATCCCTTCTGTCAACTGTTTAGTTTAAAGCTCTCTCTGCCGCCCTAGTTATAAGACTTACTAGAACACTGGCTTCAGCACTGCTTAGATGATGACCATCACAATACTACAGCTCCCAATTTCCCCAGTATTGGTTAAAAACAAAATACTGTAGATGCTGGAAATCTGAAACAAAAACAAAAATTGCTGGAAGAACTCAGCAGGTCTGACAGTATCTGTGGAGATGAAGAGTCATATGGACTCTAAACGTTAACTCTGTCTTTCATTCCACAGAGGCTGTCAGACCTGCTGAGTTTTTCCAGTAATTTTTGTTTTTGTTTCCCCAGTATTGGTGCTAGTTCCCCATGAATCAAAACCCATTCTTCCCACACCAAACTTTCAGCCATGCATTCAACTCTCTAATCTTATTTACCCTACGCCAATTGTGGCTCCAAATCCATTCCAAAGATATTACCTGTGAGGTTTTTTTTTAAGCTTAGCCCCTTTCTGTTCCTATTCCCTAACAGAACCACTTTCCTAGTCCTGTCTATGTAATAGGTACCTATGTGGACCACTACAAATGGATTATCCCCCCCTCCTGCTGCAAGTTCCTCTCCAGCCCCGAGATGTCCCAAGCCCTGGCACCAGGCAGGCAACACAGCCATCTGGGCTCTTGTTCCTGGCTGCAGAGAAGTGTGTCTATCCCCCTGAACATGCTGGCCTCTACAATCACTACATTCATATCTACTCCCCCTGATTAAATGGCTTCCCGCAACACAGTGCCATGGCCAGTTCACTCAGCTGCCCTGCAGCCCCCACTCTCACCCATACAAGCTGAAACAACCTCAACCCTGTGGGAAAATTGCAAGGGCTGAGGCTCCTCCACTTCTACCTTCTGGGTGTCCATACCTGCCTCACTCGCAGTCACACCCTCCAGTCAATGAAACAAATCAGAAGGCCCTAGCCTAAGAGATGTAACTGCTTTAAGTGTCCAGGTAACTTGACCCTCCCTGATGCATCGCAGTGTCTGTAGCCCGACCTCCAGCTCTTTGACTCTGAACTGAAGCTCCTTGAGCCGTAGACACTTGCTGCAGATGTGGTTTCCTTTGATCACACTAGTGTCCACGAGTACCCACATCCTGCAGCTACGACACATCATCTGCCCTGCCATCCTTATTTCATTTTAATTAACTAATTATTTTCCTTTTTTTATTTTATGTAATGCCACTCCTCACCATCACCCTGGGCTAATTTAAACCTTAGCAATACAATAAACCTTTGTCACTTAAAATAAAACAACAGACTCACCAGCGTCTTACTCCCCTTTTGCTTGTGTCTCTTAATTAATTATAAGGTCCTTGCGGGTTACTTAAAGATTTACGTTTTTCTAATTTCCAGCTCTTTATACACACACCCTAAGGGCAGTTACTCACCAACCAATCAACTTCTGGCTTTCCGTGATATCACTGTTCATTTTTTCCCCAAATTCATGGTGCCTGCATTTCCCCCGAGTCTGTGTTCTTCGTACAGGTCCGCTACTCTCCACCTCTCTCCCTGCAGGTAGGTGATGAAGACGGCTCCTCAAGCTGCATTTATCTGCTCCCTAGTCTGTGTTCCATCTGGAGGTCCACGCCTCTCCACCTCTCTCCCTTAACGTTCCCATTTACCTAAGTTATATCAGTTTCTCAATATAAAACCAGTGGAGTTTCAGGGTAATAAACTCTTTATCCTCAATACTATTTCAACAACCATCACAAAAAATAAGTGGTAGCAACAATAACATGCACTAAGACAAAGTCTTTAATGTAGAAAACCTCTCAAGGCATTTTTCACTGGGAAGAAAAATAAAATAGATAAAAGGAATAGATGCAACGAATGTCATAACATTGTGCAAGCCTAAATAATTTAAGTTTTTCTTTGAAGATCATAGCATGTCTTCTCTCTTTGAAGAACTTCAAATTGAGATTTCAAACTAACCTCCGACTTAAGCAAAATCTGCCTTTTATATCCTAGAAAAGAGTTAACGGAACTTGCTGCACTTTGCATATCCCAGCAGTTAAATTTAAAGATGGGCTGCAAGTCATGTACAAACATAACCAACCACAATGTATTAGAAATAATCCTCTTCCCAGCATGTAATCAATAAACCTTGCAACAACATACAGAAATAAGCCTTTTACCCAAATCTGAAGTGTTTCTTTTTAAAATGTGATTGGGTTTAAAAGAAAAGCCATTTAATTAAAGCTGGACAAAAACACTTCACTTTTGGCAAAGGAAAAATAATGCTGAACCCATTGCAGAGATGGGAAGGGGCAAGGTCATGGAAGGATGTGAAAACATGAGCAATGATTTTAAACTCAATGACGCAGGGGGTCAGTGGAGGTGTGATGTGAAGTACACCAGACTCAGTACAGGACAGTTGGATTTTGAACAAGTTGGGAATTTATGGAGAGTGCCAAAAATATTGCAAAGTATTTACAGCACAGATCTAGACCATCGAGGTTCATGTGGATGTTTATGGTCCACATCAGCCTCCTTCTGCACTTCTTATCTATTTCCATCAATGTATTCTTCTATTCCTTTTGCCCTCATAAGACACTTATTTAGCTTCCCTTAAAATGCATTTAACACAATTGTCTGGTAAAGAGTTCCAAATTCTAACCACTCGCAAGAAAAATACAGTTTTCCTGAATTCCCTACTTGATTTGTCATTAGCTGTCTTATGTTAATACCCCCTGCATATGGAAATATCATCTCCGTGTTTACCCTATCAAACCCTTAAAGATATCTATCAGATCACTTCTCAATCTTCTCCTTTCTAAGAGCCCAGTCTGTTCAATCTTTCCCGATAGATATAACCTCTCAGTTCTGGTATCATTCCAGCAATTTTTTTTGCACTTTCTTCAGTGCCTCTATGTTCTTTTTTATAATTTGGAGACCAGGACTGCGTACAGTGCTCCAGGGATGTGCTCTAACCAAGGTTCTATACAAGTGTAACATGCTTTTCAATTCTGTCCTTCTCAATGTAAGCCCCAGTGCTTTGTTCGCTTTCTTTTTACAGGCTTATTAACCAGCATAGCCACTTTCATTGATTTGTGTATCCGGATCCCAAATTGTTCCATTCCTCCATCTTATTTTCCAAGGACTATGTGGCCTCCTTGGTTTTCCTATCAAAATGCACGACCTCACACTTATCTATATTGAATAGAACAAGGAAGGTGGGCAAGGACATTGAAGGAATCAAGCCTATAGATAAGAGCATGGATTAAGGATTTCAGTGGTGGTGGAAGTGAGGATAGGTGGGGGCAGGCATGGTTAAGGAGGTGAGAATAACCTGTCTTGGAGATGAATAGGATGTAGGCTTTGAAGCTTTGTGGATGAAAGGACATCACGTTTTCTTTTTGCCTTGTCCAGCCTAATGAGGGGCATCTAGAGGGCATCAAGGGTTTGGAATTTTTGACATAGGCTTAAACAATAGCTTTGGTCTTCCTGATCCTTGTTCATCAAGCATGGTGGAAGTGGTAGAGAGCTAAGAGCTGGGTGTTGTCAACACACACATGGAAGCTGACCACGCACCCACAGCAGATGTCACCAAGGGGTAATATGTTTGTGAAGGAAATGATGGACCAAGGGTAGACAGATAGGCAGACTTTTATTGATATAGTGATGTGCTAATCAATCAATTAAATGCATCTGAAGTGTGGTCACAGTTGCAATGTAGGAAGCACATCATTCAATTAGCCCACAGCAAGGCCACACAAACAGCTGAGAAATAATGACCAGATAATCAGTTTTTTGCGATGTTGGTTCAGGGATAAACATTGGGAAGTACACCCGATCCAATTCCCCAGATCTTCTTTGATTAGCTTCATGAGATCTTTTATGCCTACTTGAGGAAGAAGACACAACTTTCATTTAACACCTTATCCAAAAGATGACAGCTCTGACCTCTGCAGCACACCCCAGTCACGGCACTAGTGTGTCAACCTGAATTATGAATTTAGGGCTGTGGAGCAGGGCATGAATCCATGACCTTCTAACTCAAAGGCAAGAATGCAACACCTCAGCCAAGGCTGACACCTTGGTTAATTAATTAATAATTAATGAGAAAAGAATCAAAAACATGGGGTAGGCATTAAATTGAAATCATAAATTCATGTGTGGCTCAGGAGTGAGAACCAGGAGTTAGAATGGATCAATGTATCAAACCTGGTCTTAAAAATGGAGGCCAAGAGTAAGCAGGGAAGGCAGGAGCATTTTCCTTACCTGAAAGATTCAAGATTTGTGGAATAAGTTACCAGAAAAAAAGGGCTTTAAAAAAGCTCTCCCCATAGCGATAATACACAGGCCCATGAAGATCAAACATGGACACCAGACCCTGATAAGTCTCAGGCTTTTTGGGTGGGGAGGGATCGGACACCCTCGGAAAGGGCTGTGAGATGATTGGGGGGGGGGGGGGTGGGTTTTGAAAGTGGCCACAAAACTGCTACACAATGACCACCTCCAAAGTGAGAGAATCTAACCAATGCCCCTTGACACTCAATAGCATTACCATTGCTGAGTCCCGCACTATCAACATCCTGGGGGGTCACCATTGACCAGAAACCGAGCTGGACTAGCCATATAAGTACTGTGGCTCCAAGGACAGGTCAGAGGCTAGGAATCCCACAGCAAGTAACTCACCACCTCACTCCCTAAAGTCTGTCCATTCTCTACAAGGCACAAGTCAAGAGTGTGATGAAATACTCTCCACTTGCCTGGATGAGTGCAGTTCCAACATCACTTAAGAAGCTTGACATCATCCAGGACAAAGCAACCCGCATGACTGGTACCTCAACCACCACCTTAAACGTTCACTACCTCCACCACCAACACAGGGTGGCAGCAGTATGTGCCATCAACTCACCACGGTTCATTCAACAGCTCCTTCCAAACCGTGACCTCTACCACCCAAAAGGACAAGGGCAGCAGATATATGGGAACACTACCACCTGCACATCCCCCTCCAAGTCTCATATCATCCTGACTTGAAACTATATTCTTCACTGTTGCTGGATCAAAATCCTGGAACTCCCTTCTAACAGCACTGTGGATGCACCTACACCAATTGGACTGTAGTGGTTCAAGAAGGCAGCTCATCACCACCTTCTCAAGAGCAATTAGGGATGGGCAATAAATACGGGCCTAGCCAGAGCCATCCATATCCCATGAATGGATTAAAAAAAAGAACTATGTCCTTCAGGGCTCAGCCACCTCGGTCAGTAGTGGTGCCACCAAGCCACTCTTGGTAAGAGGCATTGAAATCCCCCTTCCAAAGTACATTCTATACCCTTGCTACCTTCAGTGCAATATTCAAGTGGCGTTCAACATAGAGGTCTGCTGATTTAGGAGCTGAAGGAGGGCATTAGGTGCTAATCAGCAGGCAGTTTTATTGCCTGTGTTTGACCTGATGATAGTGGACTCCATGGTGTCCGGGGCAATGTTGAGGACTCACGGGGCCATTCCCTTCCAACAGTATACAAATGTGCTACCATCTCTGATGGGACTGCCCTGCCCAGGATGATGGTGGCTGAGTCTGGGACATTGGCTTTAAGTATGATTTGGTGACTATGACTATGTCAGGCTGTTGTTTGACTAGTCTGAGACAACTCTCCCACAAGTCCCCATGTGAGTGACAAGGACTTTGCAGGGTCCATTGGACAAGGCCTTTATCATTTCCAATGCCTAGGTTGATGCCAGGTGGTCTAACTGGTTTTATTCTCTTTCAACTTTTCAGTCATGGTCTGATACAACTGAGTGACTTAATAGGCCATTTCAGAGGGCCATTAACAGTTAACCATATTGCTATATGTCTGTAGTCACATGAAGGCCTGATCAGATAAGGACTGCAGGTTTTCTTCTGTGAAAGACAATCATGAGCTGGATGGGTTTTTACAACAGCCTGATTGACTCATGATCATTATCATTCAGCATAGCATTTTATTCCAGATTTATTAATTAAGTGGATTTAAATTCCGCCCCCCCCCCCCCAACCCCCGCCACCCCTGCTGGCATGGGATTTGAACTCATGTCTCTGGACTGTTAGTCTAGGCTTTGGATTGCTAGCCCAATAACATTACCACTAAGCTTCCATCTGCTGTCTGAATAAGGAGATAAAGTGGGGTTAATCAACAAGCCTTTACCTACTACTAAAACAAAATCTAGCTCTAGTGGCAAAGGGATAAAGTACAATAAGAGTAACCCTGGTGCTGTTTAAGGCACTGCTCAGCCCATATCTGTAACACTGTGTGAAATTCTGGTAACTTAAGCATAGGTGGAATGCAAGCGTCACTGAGGCAACAGAGAGGTGAGAAGCAAAGATGATTCCTTTGTGTCAAACTGTCAAAATTTTAGATGAAAACAGAAAATGTTGGAAAAATTCAACAGGTCAACATCAGGGAGCAAGAAATAGGGTTAGTGTTTCAGGTCAATGACCTTTCATGCGAACTGTTCTAATTGGTTCAGAGGCTTGGTCTTGTTTTCTTTGGAAAGAGAATTCAATATGAGCTAATTTCAAGGTTATCAAAGGAACTGACAAGGCTGATGTAGGGAAAGTTGCCACTGCTATAGTGAGTTAAAATACCTTTGGATGGAACAAATAAAAGCAAAAAATCAGCAAGTTGGAAGATAGAAGGCAAGTCAAAAAAAACATTTTCACCCAAGGGGTAATAATTCAAGTAAGTCATTAGAGATAGTCATTGAAAAAGAAGATAAAACTGTCTTCAAAGGGACTCCAATTGGATTTGTTTCTCAAGACTGCATGGATTGAGATAGTGTTGTTCCATGAAAAAAGACAGGATAGCTTGGGGGGGTCATGTCCTTTTCCTGTTCTTAAACATCACATGAACTTATTAAAACAAAGCATGATACTGGACAGACAAGATGGATCTTGTGATGACATTATGACAGCTGCTTGCAGAACAGATAACAAACTGCATTGAGGCACTCTGTTGATCTTCCACTCCATATCTACTGACAATTTAGGGATTTATGGGGAAGGGTAGTGAAGATGGTGAACAAATATAAAACTGAGGCAAATGCTACATTTGTTCATCAGAAGTATTGCAGGGTAAACTAGAACCTAACAATAAAACTCAGAGAACATGTTACATTCATGCTTCATGTAAAGGTTACTATAAAAATCACACACATCCATCAATCTGAATAGAGCACACAATGCATATTAGCCCCTGGTAATACTACATGCTAGCCCTCCGAGAATGGTTAAATCTGTACACCGGTTCTCTAGAGGAAGTCTGAGCATGGCTGTTAAATTCAGGTTCAAAATCTGGATCCCTAAGCATTAGTCAAAAGCTTCAATTCCAAAGCTCCAAGTGCATTCAAATCAGACCTTAATTCAAATTACAAACTTCAAAAGCCAGTGTCCAAATTCTCCGATCAGATCACTGAGCTCTGTTTCTAAAAGTGTCAGACCATTTCTTTGCATTAAATTATATGCCCATCTTCTCCTTAACTTCTTTTATTTCCTGGTTGCCATTCATTTTTAAGATGACAAGATTGCCTGTGGCAGTAAAGCCAGCTAATTAATGATTTCAATCATTCAGTTATTTACATTTTAAACAGTCTCCACTGCCTTTTTCACCCATGTAAGGAAGTCTGCATAAAGAATGCCACATTACCACTTTAACAATTCATCTGCATAACTTGATCTCGGTGGCTCATGAATAAAGATGCAAGTATATTTTTGGGCAAGGTTGAGGAAATGGTCTTCCACTGTGCTTTATTGAAACTCATTGAAGTACATATTAGGCAAAAGTCTATAATCTGCTTTTGCATTTGCTAAACAGTTCTGATGCACAAACATCTTGAACAGTATTCAAGTCCACAGGCAACATGATCGCCTGCATCAAATGATTAATAGCTTTTAAAATAATTTTTTGCAGCACTATGCCAGAGCAGTGATGTACATAATTTTGGATGGCATTTATTGTTTCCTTCCTTGTTTTTTTTTAAGTAGTTTCATTGACACACACCTCCATGGCCCAGAAAGCAATCAGCTCTCAGGCTTCCAACAGGTTTTCCACTGGTTAGCACCAATCAGTGCAACCTCTATGCCCCTTTGATGAATGGTAAAAATGCTGCAACTTCCTGAAATAGAATATTCTTAGCTTATTCATTTTAAGCAAGAGTTTATCGACATCACCACATGAAATATGAGCTCATCCCTTAATAGTGTGTCAGAAGTCCAATTTTTTTTAAACTGACTAGTGTGCGCTAATGAAGCTATTAAATGGTTCAGTTGTTTTAAATCATTTTCAATGATTTTAAAATCAAGTTATTAACAGGTTGAGGTCTGGATATGCATATTAAAATGCTTATTTTTGTTGATGAACCCATTTACAGCTGTATCATTAAAACTGCACCAGCTTACCACTCTTAAATACATCAAGGAGTACTTTTTAATGACAAGATAAAAAGAAACAATTAAGTGCTGTTGTGCTTCCCAATGGCATTGGTTCATGGAAGATTTTACGTTTGGAAGTATGTAAATGAATTTTAACGGAAACTTTAACTTTAACGAAGCTTTGTAATTTCAAGCACGCTTTGGGTGCAATGTATTGATTGTACCCTAAGCAGAAACCCTACCACTAAACTTAAGTCAGTTGCCTTTTTTACATTATCTAAATTGAAAAATCTTTCATTTACTTAAATTGAAAGCATCTAAGTTGCACACAGTCTGTTAGAAATAGTGAGTTTGACAACAGGATCGCCTGTTTTCTCTAGCACATTGTGTACTTCTGTTCTGCTAACTAATTTTCTATGTTTTTTTTCCTTCTTATTTAGATATGCAAATTCTTCACATTGCAACACACTTAGCAAATTTTCTGCTGGCATGAAGCACTGACACAAAAGACAGTAAACAGGTCTTTATGGTCAAACAAAGAAGTGTTCCAGAAGTTTGTTAGATCACAAAAGAATTCACTACCACATTTTTACAATTATGGACCATAGTTTATCCAAATGCATTATATTTCAAACCTTGAACCTTAATTTCTGCTGCAATCCAAATGTTTCAAGTATCTTGAAGATACATGCTAAATTTCAAAGAAGGGTTAACACCAATTTTTCAATTTAAAAGGTAACTGTCAGTAGATAAGCTGAAGACTGTTACAAATATATGGTTCATCTGCTTTTATACTAACTAAAATGTGATTGGACAAATGCAACTGATAGGGATGCACAGCCATCAGTTGCCCTAATACAATATTGATAACACCAACATGATACTTTCATTGGAATACTGATGGACACAAATCCAGTCACTCTTTCTCTTCACTAATAAATCATCATTGCACACTGAAAGTCCAGCAAATTACCCACCTCCAACCAATTCACCACACTCTAGTACTACAACAAAAGAGAAATAGGTTTGAAAATTAGCCCTATTAGAATTATGAAACACTTTTTCCCCTTTGTTATCCTGTATTATTGGGTATTCTGCAGTGACTGACTCAACTCCTGACTCTCAAAGCCTTCCCATCTACAAGACACATGTCAGGAGTGTAATGAAATACTGTCCAGTTGCCTGGATTAGTGCAGCTCCAACAATATTCAAAAAGCTTGACACCATCCAGGTCTGAACAGCCCACTTGATTGACACCCCATTCATCAGCTGAGGCATTTCGTCTCTCCACCACCAGCACACCATGGGAGCAGAGTACAAGATGCACTGTAGCAAATCAACAAGGCTTCTTCAACAGCACTTTTCAAAGGGCAATAGATCCTGGTCGTGAATGATAAAAATATCATAACAAACATTGATCTTTAACAAGATTGTCAGAATAATCTGCCAGTCAAAATAGCAACTTATCATGTTTAACTATTTTTCTTTGGGGAAAACGCTCTTTATTCAAAATATAAATGTGAGCAGGACTCTGGGGTGACATATGTTAGTGAATCACAGATTGAAGATGTGAAATAATTCTCAAAAAATAAATTTAAACTAAGACAAGGTCAAACTGATCTGCAAATTGATTTTAGAATCGGGGTACAAACAGTCTAGTTGCAGATTCTCACTAGAGGACACTGTCCCCGTCAAACAGTCCATTTATTTTGTGAGTTTGGTAAGGAGCTCAGCTGGAACAGTGTGCATCATTCTGATCACATAGGTGTCTTAAGCAAGTAATGTATTTCACCAATAATTTACAACATTACTTTGATGTTACGGTTTTCCAACACGATTTTCTCATTCCAAAGACTGAACTACAATTTGTAGACCAACTGGACCCCCCCTTATGAACTGAATTTTAAAACTGAGCATTGCAAGACTTAACAGCTAACCCATTTGAAGGGAGTTGCTTGCTGAAATTTATTTATGATTCCAATTGTGTCTTTTATTTGTTGAGCTTGAGGGAATCTAGCAAGTTTACTTTGGGGTTGTTTTTGCAAAAGTTCACAAAAGCAATAGCACAGCAATACCAACAACTGCATGCATTTATATAGCACGTTTTACATAGTTAAATGTCCTAAGGTGCTTAAAAGTGGAGGGAGGTGGTGGCATAGTGATATTGTCACTGACTAGTAATCCAGAGACCCAGGATAATGTTCTGGGGATCCAGGTTCGATTCCACCATAGCAGATGATGAAATTTGAATTCAATAAAAACCTGGAATTAAAAACCCCATCTGGTTCACTAATGCCCTTTAGGGAAGGAAATCTGCCGTCCTTACCTGGTCTACATGTGACTCCAGATTCACAACAAAGTGATTGACTCTTAAATGTCCTTAAACAAGTGCTGGCCTTGCCAGCAACACCCACATCCCTTGAATGAATAAAAGTATATAAAAATAGCTTAACAGTTTCTCTCTAAATTATAACAGCTTGCATTCAGTGTTCCCTTGAAGTTCTTTGAGAAAATAGGGTTTAAACATTCTCAGCAATTGAACAGACACTGGGATTATGGCCGTGATTTGCCATGACCGCCGGTGTCAGGAGTGTTTGGTGGTGTGAGCGGACAACATGGTGAGAAGGCCAAAAGTCGGTTTCATGACATCATAGAACCAGTTCACGATCGTCCGCTCTGCTGACCAATGGCGGGCCATGTTCCCGGACATTGGGAACCTCATTTTAAAACATCCGCCGGACTCAACCCTCCCTCCTGCTGGATCGTCCACCCACATCAGCGGGAAAACAAGTCGACATGTTTCACAACAGCCTATATAAGGCGTGTATTTGGTGGCTGCACTTCGCTTGGGACTTCGAGGTTTGTTGGCCCACTTTGTTTTGGTCAGCACTCGCAGTCATCAGCGCCAGGCTTCACACATAGCACTGTATCACTTTTAGGGAGGCTCAGAGGTAGGTCTCTACCTACCAGATCGGCCATATGTGGGTGGTTACTCAATGGCTGCAGGGCAAGGTCTTGCTTGGGGAAGGGGAGAAGTGGCCCCAGGCAAAGGAAGAGGCTGCAGGATGGAAGCTGTACTGGGGAAGGAGGGTATCAAGGCTGTGCGTGGGAGCACATGTTGATCTGTGCAAGTGGCCTCAAGATGATGATGGCTGAGGAGGCAGTCTCCAGTGGAGATGAAGCCAGTTGAACATGTGAGGGCATATGTGTGTGAGGATGGGCGGTGATTTCCTTTGAGCAGTGAGTGAGATGTCAGTGAATGTGTGATGGGCTTGAGTGTGAGAGTTTAGAATGATGAGATGGTTGCCATACCCTGGCTGCACGGATAAGATCATTCATTCTCTGTCTGCACTGGATGGCCAACCTCTTCTGTGCAACATTGGCACTGATCACCACTGCCATCGCCTATCAAGCCGGAGTGGTAATGTAGCTGCCCCTCTTGCGGCCAGTGCGGGGGTTGAGGACATCACAGCAGGCCTCCATGGCGTCCAAAAGATGCTCGTGGGCTGCAGTCTTCTTGCCTTTCGAGGCCATGAGTTCTTTGCTGCAGTCCTGGGCTGGAAGCACTGAGGGTGCTGTACTTTAAATGTGGTGCCTGGCGTGATGAAGCGGTGAGGTGATGACATGGCGGGAGAATGAAAGCTCGCCTACCATGGAAATGGCATGTTTCCCGGGAATGCATAAGTAATGCGGAGGGTTTGGGATGCAAAGGCATGAAAACCCACCATCGCAGCCAGCGGGTAAAACCATTTTACCCAACCGCGACCACAGTTAGTGTAAATCCAGGCCGATTCCATTCTAGGTCTTATAACGTCAGCATGCTCCTGCATGTGGGCTATGCTGATAAGTGCCTGCTTATTCTACCTTGCGATGGCAATCAGCAACAGCATTTTAGGCCACCATTAAAATAGGTTAAATTCCACAAACAAATCACAAGAATCATTTCACAGAAGGTTTTCTTTCTTCCAACCTCTCAGAAACAAAAGAAGCCACAACAGAAAAGGCTTCTGGTTAACCCTCCAGAAAGTGTTTCCTAGAAGTGGCCGGGTTTCTTGTCAGGTCAGTTGGAAACTCACTGGTGGGGTTGTATTTTATGTGCCCCCACTGGGTATGTTTTGGGCAGGGGGCACCACCTTCCCAAACATCCCCCACAATACGGGGGGTGGATGGGCTCCAAAATCAACAGCCCGGCTACCATATTCAAGGAAGGGTCAGCTAGGCTTTGTTATCAAGCCAATTGGCGCTGATAATACACCGCCCTGGCCATAAAATGTTTGGCGTGGACAGCTGGGCAGGACCAGGTAGCCCAATTCTTTTAAAAAAACTTCTTCAAAGCACAGGAAGGAAGTGGGGAGTTCGCACTTCCAGGCTGCCCTTTGCGAATCACGGGGTGGCCCCCTCCAAGATTGAACCCCAACCCCCCATCCTTCCTACCCACCCGCAGCCTTAAACCCACCCCCCTCCCCCATCCTATACCCCCCCACCACCCGCTCCCTGACCCACCAAAACTCTCACTGCTCAAGACCCTGAACTTACCTGCTCCAGGGATCCACAGGCCTTCTTCCTTCTTCTGTGAGAGGCACAAGTCCCACTTAGCTCCCGTTTAGCTGCCTTGCAGTGCGTTATGAATGCAGGGTGGGGGCAGCGTGGAGCATGTTGTTTCCACACCACCTTTGCTTCTGGGAGGGGTCAGGAAGGAGTGGGGGAGGGGGCGTGAGCCGTCCGCTCCCCACCACCGCCCCCCTCGTATTATTCAGCCCATTATTTGACTGTTGCAGAACCCTGGAAGGGCTGTAGATGCTCCATTGTTGAGAATATTCAAGATTGAGAGCGAAAGATTTTTGATCACTCAGGGAATCAAAGGATATGGGGAGCAGGTAGGAAAATGGAGTTGTCGTTAGATCATTCAAGATCGTACTGGATGGCAGAGAAGACTCAAAGGACTGAATGGTCTATACCGGCTGCTATATGTCATGTTCTTAGGAGAATTATAAAATGAAACAGATCTCACCCATCTAACTTAAAATCAGAGCTGATTTCTCCCCCTCAGACATACTGTGGAATCCAAATTAAAAATAGACTCACTGATTCGTTACAGTGCAGAAGGAAGCCATCCAGCCCAGTGTGACTGCACCTGCTCTTCATGTGAGTAATGCAACAGTGCCACTCTCCTGCCTTCTCCCCGTAACTCTGCATGCTCTTCCTCCTCAAAGAACAGTCCAATTCCCCTCTGAATGCCCTAACCTACCTCCACCACACCCAGCTTAAATGTTAACTCTGCTTTTCTCTCCACAAGAGCTGAGCTCAAGAGGTGAGGTGATAATGACAGCCCTTGAAATCAAGGCAGCATTTGACCAAGTGTGGCATCAAGGAGCCCTAGCAAAACTGAAGTCAATGGGAATCGGGGGAGCTTTCTGCTGGTTGGAGTCATACCAAGCACAAAGGAAGATGGTTGTGGTTGTTGGAGGTCAATCATCTCAGTCCCAGGACAACACTGAAGTGTAATGTCCTAGGCCTAACCATCTTCAGCTGCTTTATCAATGACTTTCCTTCCATCATAAGGTCAGAAGTGTGGATTTTCGCTGATGAATGCAAAATGTTCTTGTCCACCATTTGCGATGCCTCAGATACTGAAGCAGTCCATGGTTATGGGGAGAGGGCGGGAAATTGGAGTTGAGGCCGAAATGAGATCAGCCATGATTGTAATGAATGGCGGGGCAGGCTTGGGGAGCTGAATTGCTCCTAGTTCTTATGTTCTTATGTCCAAACGCAGCAAGACCTGATCAATATCCAGGCTTGCGCTGATAAGTGGCAAGTAACATCTGCAACACACAAGTGCCAGGCAACGACCATCTCAAATGAGAGAGAATGTAATTATATCCACTTGATATTGAATGGCATTAACATTGCTGAAATCCCCTCTATCAACATCCTGGGGGTTACCATTGGCCAGAAACTGAACTGGACTAGCCATATAAATACTGTGGCTACAAAAGCAGGTCAGCAGCTGGGAATTCTGTGGCAAGTAATGCATCTCCTGACTCCCCAAAGCCTATCATACGAACATATGAATTAAGAGCAGGAGTAGGCCACTGAGCCCCTCGAACCTGCTCTGACATTCAATAAGATCTTGACTGACTGATTTCACCCCCTTGTTTATCAAGAACCTATCAAGCTCTTCCCTGAAAATGTTCAAAGACTTTACTTCCACCGCCTTTTGAGGAAGAGAGTTCCAAAGACTCATGACCCTCAGAGAAAAAATGTCCACAATCTACAAGGTTCAAGTCAGGGGTCATCCACTTTTCTGGATGAGTACAGCTCCAACAACACTCAAGAAGCTCAACACCATCCAGGACAAAGCAGCCCGCTTGATTGGCACCACAACCACCATTTTCAACATTCACTTCCTCCACTACTGATGCATAGTGGCAGCAGCGTGTACTGTCTACAGGATGCACTGTAGCAAATCATCAAAGCTCCTTCGATAGCACCTCCCAAACCCACGACCTCTACCACCGAGGAGGACAAGAACAGCAGATGCATGGGAACACCACCACCTGGAAGTTCCCCTCCAAGTCACACACCATTTTGAATTGGGAACTATGTTGCTGTTCCTTCACTGTCGCTGGGTCAAAATCCTGGAACTCCCATCCTAACAGCACTCTAGGTGTACCTACACCACATGGACTACAGCAGTTCAAGAAGGCAGCTCACCACCACCTTCTCAAGGGCAATTAGAGATGGGCAATAAATGCTGGCCTAGACAACGACGCCCACACACAGTGAAAGAATAATTATTAAAAAGATGCTGCCTGACCTGCTGAATATTTCCAGCATTTTCTGTTTCAGGTTACCAATATAAGTAGTTTTCAAGGGATGAAATATGAAATTCAGAATGAAACTTCCTTACCCAGGGGGTGGTGAGAATGTGGAACTCACTAGTACAGGGAGTGGGCCAAGTAAATAATGGAGATGCATTTAAGGGGAGGCTAGATAAGTATGTGAGGGAGAAAGGAATAGAAGGTTATGAGGCTAGAGTTAGATGATTAAAGATAGAAGTATTAAGTGGAGCACAAACGCTGGCTTGGACTAATTGGACCAAATGATCTGTTTCTGGCTGTATATCCTATGTATGTAACCCTACGTGTAAAGATAGCACATCCGATAGTGCAGAATCCCTCAGCGCTGCATTGTCAGCCTGGATTATATACTCGTCACAGCAGTAAGACTTGAATCCAGGACCTTCTGACAGAGGCAAAATTGCTACCACAGAGCTAAGACTGACACCTTGCTATACCACTCATCAGGGAAGTTGCAAAATAAAACTAAATATTACATTAAACGAGCATAAAGAGTTCAAATAATCTTTTCCAAATTGCTTCAGAAAACAGTTCTATTGGAGAAAACAATCTTACCTCAACTTCCCTACCACTAATTATAACAAAATGAATTATAAAAATGAGTGACTGAGACAAGAATACAAATAGTTTTCCCTGGACAGCTAATTAAACATGACAGAAACATATGGTGGGTCATTCATTCTCCTCTCTTCACACCTGACTGTCACTCTGCAGAGAGAAAACATCAACTCAAAGAGATTTGTTCAAACAACTGAACAAAGAAAAACTGAGAACAGATTCTGTCTCTGAGCTCTAGAGACCAGTATAATGGGCTTAGGGGCTTGTCTGAATGTTAAATCAATAAAAGACTCTAAAATTTCTTGAGCTACTCTTTGCTCCAGTAGGTTTAAAACGGCTGCTGACCAAAAGACAATGTTTTCCTTCAGAAAATAAAAACCTAAATAACCAATTAGTTATGGATATTCAGAAATTATCGTTGATTATTCTTGGGTGCATTTATTGCACAAAAATGGTACTACAAGCAAAGTGGGAGGCTTTTAATCTCATTGCTAATTCACAGAAGGGAAAAAAATCTTAATCTCTTTTCTTAATATAGATTGGAGAAGACAGGGCTGTTTTGCTTAGAGAAAAGAAAGCTGAGAGGAGATCTGATATAAGTATTAAAAATAATGAGGGGACTAGACAGGGTAGGTAGGGAGAAACCCAAATGTTCCCACTCATGAAAGGATCAAGAACAAGAGGGCACAGACTTAAAGTAACTAGTAAAAGAAGCAATAGTGATATGAGGAAAACCTTTTTGCACAGCAAGTGATCTGGAATGCTCTGCCTGAGAGTGTGGTAGAGACAGATTCAACTGAAGCATTCAAAAGGAAATTAGACTGTTATTTGAAAAGAAAAAATGGTGCAGGGTTATAGGGAGAAAGTGGGAGAATGGAACTGGGTGAGTTGCTCATTCGGACAGCCAGTGCAGTCATGTTGGGCCAAACGATCTCCTTCGGCGCTGTACCAATACTGTGATTCTGAGAATTAAGCAGATTTTCTCATGTTTTTCTGTGGCTATCCAATTCTTTTTACTTCTTTTGGGGCACGAGAAGGGTTCTGTTGAAGCTGGGAAAATTTTTTGGGGAGTCAGTATCAAATATTCCAAGATATAAGGTGAGCAAGAGCATGGTGGGTGGGTATGTGTGTCTTACCCTTTTCCCCAACTGGTTCCTGACAGACTCTATGATATTATATAACATTCTAGCAAATGTTCAATAAACCTCGGAACTCAACTGCTCCCAGCAACCTAAAAGAACAAAAATAAAAACAAAAAAACTGCGGATGCTGGAAATCCAAAACAAAAACAGAATTACCTGGAAAAACTCAGCAGGTCTGGCAGCATCGGCGGAGAAGAAAAGAGTTGACGTTTCGAGTCCTCATGACCCTTCGACAGAACTTAGTTCTGTCGAAGGGTCATGAGGACTCGAAACGTCAACTCTTTTCTTCTCCGCCGATGCTGCCAGACCTGCTGAGTTTTTCCAGGTAAACCTAAAAGAACAGTTACCCACACAGGCAACATTTATTATTTAACTAATAATGTCAGAGTAATAACATAATAAATATTTCATTGATGAATAATATGTATGAATAATATACGAATGTTCTAATACTGGTGATTTTAAAAATGGAGATATACACCAGCATACTTTGCCAATCTCTTTCCCCTCCCCCGACTCCAGCAACATGCAGGAGAGGGTGTTTACCCAGACTTTGTATTCAGGGACAGGCTGCACACAGAGCACAAAAGAAATCTTTCCTTGAGATGTCATTGGAATCCTATGTTACTTGGGACATAGAAACTAATCAGAAGTTAGGGGCTGAAAAGAGGAAAAATTATTGTGCTAACTGTTAACATAATGCATAAATTCAGACTTGGCATGACAAATAGAACAGCTGAGGAAAGGTTATTTAACAGCATATAGGGTAACGATATCCGGATGACTGTTCAAAAGCTGCAACAGTTTAACAGACAGTATAAACTGCTCAAGGTTCATCCTATTGATTGAGGGCATGATTTCAAATAATTCTACTCTCAGTCTTGAGCAGATGCTGCATTGGAGGAATTTTACAAGTGTCCATAAAGCTTGATGCATTATACCTTGCCACACTAGGAGCCAGAATGTCTGTTGTCTACATGATCTTACCATATTTAAAAAAAAGACAAAATGAGGACCAAAACCTGCAGCCTGAAAAAGCAATTAAACTCAGACCATGCCCAGGGTTTACTTAACAGCATTTGGGCTTTGTGGCCTTAAAGAGACATAGTTGCACTAGTGTAACAGAAATCATCAATCTGAAGAACATAGATTTATCAAATGATGGATTTGTTGTTTGCTTGAACAAGTATTTTCATTTCAAAAACAAAAACAGAATTACCTGGAAAAACTCAGCAGGTCTGGCAGCAGCGACGGAGAAGAAAAGAGTTGACGTTTCGAGTCCTCATGACCCTTCGACAGAACTTGAGGTGAGGCCAAGAAAGAGTTGAAATATAAGCTGGTTTAAGGTGTGTGTGTGGGGGGCGGAGAGAGAGAGAAGTGGAGTGGGGGTGTGGTTGTAGGGACAAACAAGCAGTGATAGAAGCAGATCATCAAAAGATGTCAACAACAATAGAACAAAAGAACACATAGGTGTTAAAGTTAAAGTTGGTGATATTATCTAAATGAATGTGCTAATTAAGACTGGATGGCAGGGCACTCAAGGTATAGCTCTAGTGGGGGTGGGGAGAGCATAAAAGATTTTTAAAATTTTTTAAAAAAATAATGGAAATAGGTGGGAAAAGGAAAATCTATATAATTTATTGGAAAAAAAAAGGAAGGGGGAAACAGAAAGGGGGTGGGGATGGGGGAGGGAGCTCACGACCTAAAGTTGTTGAATTCAATATTCAGTCCGGAAGGCTGTAAAGTGCCTAGTCGGAAGATGAGGTGTTGTTCCTCCAGTTTGCGTTGGGCTTCACTGGAACAATGCAGCAAGCCAAGGACAGACATGTGGGCAAGAGAGCAGGGTGGAGTGTTAAAATGGCAAGCGACAAGGAGGTTTGGGTCATTCTTGTGGACAGACCGCAGGTGTTCTGCAAAGCGGTCGCCCAGTTTACGTTTGGTCTCTCTAATGTAGAGGAGACCACATTGGGAGCAACGAATGCAGTAGACTAAGTTGGGGGAAATGCAAGTGAAATGCTGCTTCACTTGAAAGGAGTGTTTGGGTCCTTGGACGGTGAGGAGAGAGGAAGTGAAGGGGCAAGTGTTGCATCTTTTGCGTGGGCATGGGGTGGTGCCATAGGAGGGGGTTGAGGAGTAGGGGGTGATGGAGGAGTGGAACAGGGTGTCCCGGAGGGAGCGATCCCTACGGAATGCCGATAGGGGGGGTGAAGGGAAGATGTGTTTGGTGGTGGCATCATGCTGGAGTTGGCGGAAATGGGGGAGCATGATCCTTGGAATGCGGAGGCTGGTGGGGTGATAAGTGAGGACAAGGGGGACCCGATCATGTTTCTGGGAGGGAGGAGAAGGCGTGAGGGCAGATGCGCGGGAGATGGGCCAGACACGGTTGAGGGCCCTGTCAACGACCGTGGGTGGAAAACCTCGGTTAAGGAAGAAGGAGGACATGTCAGAGGGACTGTCTTTGAAGGTAGCATCATCAGGACAGATGCGACGGAGGCGAAGGAACTGAGAGAATAGGATGGAGTCCTTACAGGAAGCGGGGTGTGAGGAGCTGTAGTCGAGATAGCTGTGGGAGTCGGTGGGTTTGTAATGGATATTGGTGGACAGTCTATCACCAGAGATTGAGACAGAGAGGTCAAGGAAGGGAAGGGAAGTGTCAGAGATGCACCACGTGAAAATGATGGAGGGGTGGAGATTGGAAGCAAAATTAATAAATTTTTCCAAGTCCTGACGAGAGCATGAAGCGGCACCGAAGTAATCATCGATGTACCGGAGAAAGAGTTGTGGAAGGGGGCCGGAGTAGGACTGGAACAAGGAATGTTCCACATACCCCATAAAGAGACAGGCATAGTTGGGGCCCATGCGGGTACCCATAGCCACAACTTTTATTTGGAGGAAGTGAGAGGAGTTGAAGGAGAAATTGTTCAGCGTGAGAACAAGTTCTGCCAAGCGGAGGAGAGTAGTGGTGGACGGGGATTGTTCGGGCCTCTGTTCGAGGAAGAAGCTAAGGGCCCTCAGACCATCCTGGTGGGGGATGGAGGTGTAGCGGGATTGGACATCCATGGTGAAGAGGAAGCGGTTGGGGCCAGGGAACTGGAAATTGTTGATGTGACGTAAGGTGTCAGAGGAATCACGGATGTAGGTGGGAAGGGACTGGACAAGGGGAGAGAGAAGGGAGTCAAGATAACGAGAAATGAGTTCTGTGGGGCAGGAGCAAGCTGAGACGATCGGTCTACCGGGGCAGTTCTGTTTGTGGATTTTGGGTAGGAGATAGAAGCGGGCCGTCCGAGGTTGGGCGACTATCAGGTTGGAAGCGGTGGGAGGGAGATCCCCAGAGGAGATGAGGTCAGTGACAGTCCTGGAAACAATGGCTTGATGTTCAGTGGTGGGGTCATGGTCCAGGGAGAGGTAGGAGGAAGTGTCTGCAAGTTGACGCTCAGCCTCCGCGAGGTAGAGGTCAGTGCGCCAGACAACAACAGCACCACCCTTGTCAGTGGGTTTGATGACAATGTCAGGGTTGGACCTGAGAGAATGGAGTGCAGTTAGTTCAGAGAGAGACAGGTTAGAATGGGTGAGAGGAGCAGAGAAATTGAGACGACTAATGTCGCGCCGACAGTTCTCAATGAAAAGATCAAGAGAAGGTAAGAATCCAGAGGGAGGGGTCCAGGTGGAGGGAGAATATTGGAGATGGGTAAAAGATCCATTGAACTGGGAGAGAACTCCTGCCCAAAGAAGTGAGCCCGGAGACGAAGACGGCGGAAGAAGAGTTCAGCATCATGCCGAGCCCGAAATTCATTGAGGTGAGGGCCTAAGGGTATGAAACTAAGTCCTTTGCTGAGCACTGAACGTTCAGCATCGGAGAGGGGAAGGTCAGGGGGTATAGTGAATACATGGCTGGGGTTGGGATTGGAAGATGGGGTGGGGACGGAGGGACAGGCAGGGGTGGAGGGTCCTAGATGCGTGTTGGTGTCGATGAGTTGTTGGAGCTTGCGTTGCTTAGCACTTGAGAGAAAGAGAAAAAGTTTCTTGTTGAGGCGTCGGATGAGCCGAAGGATAAAATGAAACTGGGGGCACGCGCAGCTTTGAAAAAGGGTACGGCGGTGCTGCTGGAGGGAGAGGTCGAGTGTGTTCATATGGCGGCGCATGGCACTGAGTGTGGATTTCAGAATGTGACGGGAACAGCAGTCCGAGAAACGTTTTATGTCCCGGAGATACCTGTAATCCTGGGTGGGTTCGAAACATGAGGGGTGGAATTTCAGTTGAAATCCACGTGGGGTAAGTCGGAGATGGAGACAGTCACTGAGAAAGGAGATATGGCTGTTTGACAAGTATTTTCATTTGCTCCTCAAGACAACACCATAAGAATGTTATGGAATTTTACGCAATGACAGGAATAATAAAGATCTAGACTGCAATATGGGGCAATGTATTTGTTATTTTGTTTCATTCTTTCATGGGATGTGGGCACCGCTGGCTGGGCCAGCATTTATTGTCTATCCCTAATTGCCCTTGAGAAGGTTGTGGTGAGCCGGCTTCTTGAACCGCTGCAGTCCACATGGTATAGGTACACCCACAGTGCTGTTAGGGAGGGAGTTCCAGGATTTTTACCCAGCTACAGTGAAGGACCAGTGATATATTTCCAAGACAGAATGGTGAGTGGCTTGGAGGAAAACTTGAAAGTAGTGGCATTCCCATGCATCTTTTGCCATTGTCCTTCTCGGCGGTAGGGGTCGCTGCTTTGGAAGGTGCTGTCGAAGGAGCCTTGGTGAGTTGCTCACCATTTTTGAGTCTTTTTAAACTTATTCACTCAGTTTATTAGAGCTTTCACATTTGGGATCGTGGTCTCTACACTCCCTTCTTTGAGAATCACTATTCTTGCTCGATGGCTCCAAGTAAAACTTTCAGTAAAGTGCCCAGGAAAACAAACAGCAAACCTAATTGCTGTTAGGCACTGAGCTATCTCATATCGTCTTTGAAATCAGTAGAGCTTCACATCAGACCTTATTTACTTTTCATTTTAAATATCATGCAAATTTATTTTCAGTAGAAAACCTTTCAACTAAATCGAGTCAACAAAATAATAAGGTGCAATCTAATATTACGCATTCTTTTATGGATTTTTTCCCCAAAAATCTGCTTTATTCATAAAATTTGTGAAAGTACATTACAAAGCATTTCAACTTCAAAATTATAGAAAGTGCCATAAAAGTCAGCTTGTCTTCATACAGATGTTCCTCTTAAGTGCCTGTGTGCAATTATAATTCTTCTGATATTTTCAAAGAAAGATTGCCGCTTCCTCACACCAGGCACCATATTCAAAGTGCAACCACACGCACACCTCTCAGTGCTTCAGTGCTTTCAGCCCAGGACTGCTGCACAGAAGACATGGCCATGAAAAGCAAAAAGACTGCAGCCTCCTGGTTTAATGACGCATCCCTCGAGTGCCTTTTGGATACAGTGGAGGCCCGCTGTGATGCCCACTACCCCTGCTAAAGCTGCAGTAGGGGCAGCCACATCACCAATCCAGCATGGGATCTGGTGGCAGCGGTGGTCAGCGCCCATACCCTACAAAAGAGGACAGCCACCCAGTGCCACTAAAATGAATGGTCTCATCGGTTCTGCCAAGCTCAGTCACTCTTCTCATCACACATCCACAGGGGTCTCACACCTCAAGGGACAACACCACTAACTCTCACACACATCCTCACATCTCCATCAGGCTCATATCCTCTTGACCTCGCATCCTCATCCCGCCCATGTCTCCGCTCACCATGCAAACATTCCATGCAGTGCCATGTGTCCTGCTCACACTCCATCTGTTTTCATGCAGGAGAAGCCTGCTCACAGCAACAGGGAAAGGTCCCAGACCTGGGGGGGGCGGAGGGTGGAGTGGCCCACATTAGACCCCTCACTCACTTTCTCTCCACAGATGCTGTCAGACCTGCTGAGTTTTTCCAGCATTTTTTGTTTTTGTTTCAGGTTTCCAGCATCTGCAGTATTTTGCCTTTAACCCAGTTGAGGTTCCTGCACCACATCACTCCTCTCTCAACCTACCTGTGAGTGCTCTCTCTCCTGCTTTTGTCTCTGTTTCCATGCACTAAGTATCACTGGGAGCTCTGCCAAACGACTGACACTCTCAACCAGCCAGTCCCTCAGCTCCATCCACATCATTGCCTCCAGCCAAGAGGACACCTCCTCCATTGAACAGCTGGAACTAAGCAGCCCGGAAGACCCATCACAGCACTTACCCACACCCTCTACCAGCGCAGAGACACGCACCTCAGTGGGACATCGATGTAGAGCAGGCACGGGTTCACAATCTGGTGAACACCCCACGGACACGTGTCCGAGGTAGAAGACAGGGGTTAGCCCAGTTCCACGGCACTCAGAGGACTGCTGGGGAAAAAGGCATCTGAGGTCCAAGTCAGAACAATTCTGGAGGTGTGTGTGTGTGGGGTGTGGGTGTGTGTGTGTGTATATGTGTGGGCGCACGCACACACGTGTGCGTGCATGTGTGTGTGTAGAGCAGGACCTTTCGGAGCCTCGTGCAAGCACTCTCTCACACACGCAGATCCCTCCCACATCACATTCATCTCAACGTCCTGAGCATTTTCAATACTATCTGCTGGGATTTGCTCTCAGTTGACCATCTGAGCTGACCTGCATCTCCACCCACCCACTGATCACACTCCCATGCAGCACCTGATCTCACCCACCACAACTCTCATTTCGCTTTCAATTTGGCAAGCATGGTTCTGCTACATTTTTCCTGTGCCCCCCCATCCTTCCCCACCCCCATCACCCATTTCCTTTCCCTCATCACTGTCGACACACCTGGGATCACCTTTCACGACCCCACTGTGACCCTCTTCTTTTGGTGAAGTCCAGGCGAACATGTATGTTCCCATCCTGCCTGAGAATCCCACCCCCGTCCACATTAATCTCTCCAACATCTTCCTTCCCACCCCCCTGGGTCTGTGTCTGCCTCCAAGTCCCCACCAACCACCTTCGCCGGCCCTTGTACCGATACCTCCCACCATACCACCTCACTCTGCCCTCGGTCATTCTCTCCATTCCTTCATGCCATGCCCACCTCAGTTTACTCACAAGGAGGCAGTCATGGACTCAACAGAGCCCTCACTTGCATGTTCACCGGGACATCCCCCCTCTTCGGACTCCTTCCCCCTCCCTACTCCTTCCCCACCCCACCTCTAGACGACAACCCCCCCCACACCTTAGTCCGCCCCCTTCCTGACTCCTTCAGACACTCTTACTTCTTCCGCCACCTTTACTCCTTCCTCCCCCTGGACTCGTTCCCCTCTCCACTCTCCTTCCTCCCCCCAGACTCCTTTTTCCCCCCGATACCTTCCCCTCTCCGCTCTCCCTCACCCTGGACTCCTTTCCCCCTCTGAACTCCTTTCCTTATACCTACCTTCCCAGTTGTCATCTTCTCCCCCATAGTCCCTCCCCTCTCCCAACCTCACCCCCGATACCTTCATTCTCCCCCTCTCAACCTCAACCATCCCCTTCCCCTCCCACCCCAGCTACATTTCACAAACAAAGGCATTTGGACAATCAAGGAAATCTTTTGGAGCCATAAATAATGATGACTTTGCATCATGCAGGGACATGGTACAGTCAAACTAAGGTATCAAGGATCATGGTGATATGCACTACTTTGCCCCATAAGGTATTATCATTGAGGCTGTAGAAGATGTTCCATCATCAGCAAAGGGACCAGCATGAAAGGCAGGATAAGGTTAGAGAAGAGAATCCACTGCAAGCCATGAGAATTGTTTAGCAAGGGTTCATACATGTATTTTCCTCACGACCTTCACCCACACTGTTTTCTTTATTCACTAAGCTCCCAAAATCTATTCCTGACAATTGCTTAATTATGAATCAAAACCTAAGAAACAACACTCTAGGTATACAATCCACCAGCAGTGCAACAAACTTTATTACTTTACATGCGGTGCCTATTTTTTTGCTCACTAGCACTATCTCTTGGTGACATTAGCAACTTATACCCTCTCGAACCTAATCTGGGGTGAGGTGTGACTATAAAATCCTCCTGAGATTGAGATGGCCTTCAATCCATAAAACCATAGAAATTGAAAGCACAGAAGGAATCTAAGGAGCTGAGACAAGATGTATGAATTACAGCCCCCACCACTTCCACACTGTGTTCAGTCAGGTTCAAACTGTACAGGCATCAGAGAGGATTGGCCGGACTGCTATTCAATGCAACAGAATCAATGCCATTGCAGCCAAGACCCTACAGTTGGTAACTCCATGGTCACTGATCAGTGTGACTTAATAGTAATAATGAGGGCAGCAATGCCCTAACTCATGTTTTTTTTCTACAGCTGACCCCCAAGCCTGTTCAAGCCAGAAGAGATAGCTCTGGAACCTCAAGCTTCTACAAAAGCAGTCTGAAGATCTGAGGGAGGGAGAGAAGCATGGAAGCATTGATGCTTCTTAAGGTCTCTGACAAAGAGGTCTGTGGGTCAGATCCCCAGGGTTGGCAATTTGCTCCATGGCGGGGGGGGGGGGGGAGCTGGCATGGTGTGTGTGGATTCATCTAATCGTGCCATCCACCAAGCTACTTGGCATGCTCCCCAATGAATGCACCAATTCACAATTCGCAGAAAAGAACTCCCTTTTAATTACAGGCTCTGTGGAGTGCAGATCTCTCAGTTCATCAGCTAAGGCAAAACACAAGATTGACTTCTAGGCAGGTGGTTCTTCCCCCCACTCTGCCACCACCATTAGCTCCTACTCACTGATGATTTGTGCATTTGATTTAGTGGCTAGAAGAGGTGAGTTGACTCTGTAATAGGATGTGACTTGCCTTCATAGAGAACACTGTGGCCAGGATTTTACAGCCCCTCCCGCCCGGCAGGATATTACGGTCCTGCCGAACTGAATGGAGAATTAAATGGCTCGCCACATCTGCCGGCAGAAGACACGCTGTGGTGCGACTGTAAAACCCTGGTCTGGGAAACAAAAGGAAAAAAGGAGGGCTGGAATTTTCCGCTCCCATTGGTGATGGGTGGCATGGCGGGCGTAGAAGGACAATAAGGTGAGAAGGCCAAAAAATCGGATTTACTTCGTTGTGAAACCAGTTTGCAATCGTCCGCTCCACCCGTCGATGGTGGGCCGCATTTCCCACAGACGCATGGAAGGTATCCCAGGGTGTGTGTAGGGTCACAGGTTGATCTGTGCAAGTGGCCTCAAGGTGGTGAGGGCTGAGGAGGCATCCTGCAGAGATGAGGCCAGATCGACATGTGAGGGTATGTGTGTGAGAATGGGTGATGATGTCCCTTGGGCTGGCAGCGAGTGAGAAGCCAGTGAATGTGTGATGGTCTTCTGAGTGTGAGAGTTTAGAGTGATGAGATGGTTGCCTTACCTGATGGCATGGATGAGATCATTCATCCTCTTTCTGCACTGGATGGCCAACCTCTTCTGTGCAGCATTGGCACTGATCATCACTGCCACCACTTCCCAAGCCAGAGTGGTGAGATTGCAGGACCTCCTGCGGCCAGAGCAGAGGTGGAGGACATCACAACAGGCCTTCAAAAGGCATTCCAGTGACGGGTCACTGAACTCCTCTTGGCTTTCAGGGCCATGTCTTCACTGGAGTAGTCCTGGGCTGTGAGCATTGAGAACTGTGCGTGCGGCTGCAATTTAGATATGGCACCCGGAGTGAGGAAGCGGTGAGGTAACGACATGGCGGGCGATTCAGAGGCCACCTGCCAGCAACCCGGCGTGTTTCCTGTGGCTGCATAATTAATGAGATGGGAAGTGTTCAATACAGCCATTGCAGCTGGTGGGCAAAACATCTGTTTTTGTGCCCACTACCGCACTTAGTGCAAACCTGGGATGATTCAGCCCAAGAAACAAAAAACTTGAATTTGTACGGCACCTTTCATGTGGTCGGGAAAGCCCAAATTTTTCACAACCAACAAAGTACTTCTTTGAAATGTAAACTCATTCCGAAAGTAAAGAATTTTGCATACAAAGTCCCACAAATATCTGTTAGGTAAATTACGAGGTAATGTGCTTTATTTGACTGATAAATGTTTGTTGAACACCAGCAAAGATCCCCTGTTCTTTTATTTTATTTATTAATTCACTGGATTTATTGCAGATCGGTAGATATCGTTAAGAAGGTGGTTAAAGAAGGCAGTTGTAAGCCACCTTTTTAAACCATTACATTTCAAATGTTGAAGGTACTCCCTCAGTGGCATAGATGCAAGAGGCATAAGAGGAAGTGGGGCTGTGATGATCTAACGTTGGGAGCTCCCACTTTCCCAACTTTTAGAGGCACTCGATGTAAGGTCACTGAAAATACACCTGGTGAGACGAGACATATGTACCACAGAATAATGCTACAGGATCTTTTACATTGACCTGGGTGTCTGGACGGAACCTCAATTTAATGACTTATCTGAAAGTCAACACATTTAAAACAGTACCATTCCCTGAAGGGCCAACCTATATTATGTGCTCAAGTCGATGGAGTGGGGCTTGAACCTACGTTCTTCTGACTCCAGCGAGAATGCTACCGCAAAGGCAAGGCTCGTACCCAAGTAAAGAGATGGTGAGGCCAAAAATCTGCAGCTCTTTCAGCACATTCCCACTTTGTTCGGAAGGCTGTAAATCAGGCCAGATGTTAATACTTGAGCCCCTGGTCTCAAATCATGGATTCTGAGTTGGCCTGTTCTGCACAGAGCCTCCAACTGATGCCAAATAAGGCCACTGGCATAAGAGACAGTGGGGATGCAAAATCATTATATTGGGAGATTTTACTTTCTCAGAATTTAGAGGCACTCAATGCAGGTCAGTGGATGCCTGGCAATCTCGGGCATATCCCCAAAAATAAATGGACATTGTGATATCATTGCAGGAAAAAGAAGAGACTATGTTCAACACATGGAGTTCAAAATATCCAACTGAAATCTAGTTTATTCTGGTTTGGCTATATATACAAACATACACAAATGGCCGTAAGAGGATGCTATTACACTCCTCCCTCCTTAATGAAAGTTACACAAAAGTTCAAATTCCAAACAGCTAATATATATTTCTTGTTCTTCACTTATTTGCAAATCCAACTTAACTACAAGTTTCCTATTCTTTAAAGGATACCTCTTTTCTTAACCAAGACTTTCAGAACAGAGAGGACCTGGACCCATCTGGGCTTGAGTCTCCTCAGAGAAGTTTTCTCCAACAAAACTGATGTTGACCTTGACTTGCAACTGAATTTTTCACTTCATCACATATGTTTGTCTGACTCTGACTCGGATCTGAACTGGTTTCAGGCACAACTTGTGTTAGGAGTTACTATTGGCACTCTACTCGCATTCCAACTATCCAACTCATCAGGCTCATTTGATTCTTCCCAACTCCCTCATTCTTCATGAACTTCTGAAGGCAAAATGTGACGGATAAAAAACAAAACAAAACTGGATACAGGGATGATGTTTCCTCTAGCTGGAGGTCGGTGGGGTGGGGGGGGGGGGGGGGGGGGGGGATGGTGCTGTCTAGAACAAAGGGTCACAACCTCTGGCTACAGGGTGGGCCATTTAGGACTGAGATGAGGAGAAACCTCTTCACTCAGAGGGTGGTGAACCTATGGAATTCTCTACCACAGAAGGCTGTGGAGGCCAAGTCATTGAACATATTTATGAAGGAAATAGATAGATTTCTGGACTCAAAGGGCCGAATGGTCTATTCCCGCTCCTATTTTCTACGTTTCTATGTGATCTATATGTACAAACCTAACCTTTCCCTTACCAAACATCTTGACCAAATATGTAAGCGAACCCAGGTTTTTATAACTCTCCCAGGTAGCCATTTCAACCACTTATGATGATGCTCTTTCACCTTACCCTTCTGGTCCAACTTCAAACTTCTTTCTTTCATACGACCCCTATCGTGACACCTTTTCTGTCCGGATTGTTTGTTTTCTACAGACTGGGCTAAATGTGGCTTTGGAAATGAAAACCTCATTCCAGGCTGCCTTCTAAGAAACAATTCAGCTGGTGCTCTGTTGGTAGTAGTATGAACTATGTTATGATAAATAAAACATTTGCCAGTTTGTGATTCAGTGACAACTGACATTTCTTCAGATTTAGATCTAGCGTTTGTTTAACAAGAGCATGCCTAACAATTTGTACTGTGCACTCTGTCACTCCATTTGGAACAGGGTGATACAGTGGAATTCTAGTGTGCTTTACCACATTCATTCTCACAAAATTTACAAATTCTGCTGAACAAAACTGAGGTCCACTGTTGATCTGGGAACCCATAAGCAGCAAACAAACGACACAAAATATCTTGGGTTTTGCTGGTTGTTGTTCAATTCATTGAAAACCCCGCAATCCACTTTGAAGGCTATCTATCACAATGAGTAGTTGTTGCCCTTCAAATTCTGCAAAATCTATGTGCAGCCTCTGCCACACTCCAGCTGTCCATTTCCATGGCTGCAAAGGTACTGATGGCAGCTTCTTTTCCAGCACAACATATTCAACACTGTTTCACTGCATCTTCTATGTCCTTATCTAACTCAGGCTACCAAAGATAGCTTCTTGCTAGATGCTCTGTCAAGTTCAGCCCTAAGTGTTGATCATGTAAATCAAATTGCAACTGCGATCTGTACCTTTCAGGAATTACCATTCTGACTCCCCACATAACGCAACGTTTATCAACTGACCACACATTCTTACACATAAAAATGGCCTGAATTCTAAATCCAATATCTGTGTTGACCATCCATTTGTGATATAGTCTTTCACCCTTGCCAATACAGGGTCCTTATGAATTGACTTACCAATGCCATCTGCTGTGACTGGCAACTCATCTATGTGCAAAAAGAAAAATACATCTTCCCCATCAGGCTTTACCTCTGATGGGGACAGTAATCTAGACATCAGAGCAGCATTACAATGATCTTCTGATTATCTGTATTCAATGTCATACTGATAAGCAGACAAAATAAAAGCCCATCTCTGCATTTGGGCTGCAGCTAAAGTGGGTACTGAAGACTTTCACTTTCAGTTCAAAACAGCCATGAGTGGCTTATGATCAGTTCCGATTGTGCAACTATGACTATACAAGTATTTATGAAACCTTCTTACTCCAAAAATCAAAGACAATGCATCATGTTTGATCTGAACCTAACTCCACTCACTGGCACGGAGGGTGTGTGAGGCAAATATAGTGGGTGCCTCCTCACCATTATCCAACATGAGAGATCACAGCACCTACTTCACATGGAGAAGCATCACATGCTAGCTTCATCTTTTTGGACACATCATTGTACAAGCATTGTACCATCTACCAATTGTCTTTTACACAATTGTGCTAATTTGTCACGCTCACTTGTCCAATTCCACAGAACACTCTTTCTCAAGACAAAAACAGAAATACCTGGAAAAACTCAGCAGGTCTGGTAGCATCGGCGGAGAAGATAAGAGTTGACGTTTTGAGTCCTCATGACCCTTCAGCAGAACTGAGTAATATTAGGAGAGGGGTGAAATATAAGCTGGTTTAAGGGGGGGTGGGGTTGGGAGGAGAGAAGGTGGGGTGGGTGTTGTAGGGACAAGCAAGCAGTGATAGGAGCAGATAATCAAAAGATGTCACAGACAAAAGAACAAAGAGGTGTTGAAGGTGGTGATTTTATCTAAACGAATGTGCTAATTAAGAATGGATGGCAGGACACCCAAGGTACAGCTCTAGTGGGGGTGGGGTGGAAGACTAACAGGGCATAAAAGGTATAGATTTAAAAATAATGGAAATAGGTGGGAAAAGAAAAATTTATATAAGTTATTGGAAAAAACAAAAGGAAGGGGGAAGAAATGGAAAGGGGGTGGGGATTATCCCCCTTCCTTTTGTTTTTTCCAATAAGTTATATAGATTTTTCTTTTCTCACCTATTTCTATTATTTTTAAATCTATACCTTTTATGCCCTGTTAGTCTTTCCACCCCACCCTCACGAGAGCTGTACCTTGGGTGTCCTGCCATCCATTCTTAATTAGCACATTTGTTTAGATAATATCACCACCTTCAATACCTCTTTGTTCTTTTGTCTGTGACATCTTTTGATTATCTGCTCCTTTCACTGCTTGCTTGTCCCTACAACAACCCCCCCCCCCACGCACCCCCCCAAACCAGCTTATATTTCACCCCTCTCCTAATATTACTCAGTTCTGCTGAAGGGTCATGAGGACTCGAAACATCAACTCTTTTCTTCTCCGCCGATGCTGCCAGACCTGCTGAGTTTTTCCAGGTAATTCTGTTTTTGGTTTGGATTTCCAGCATCTGCAGTTTTTTGTTTTTAACTCTTTCTCAAGAGTTCACTCAATGGATGCAATAAGATTACCAAATTTGGTATGAATTTACCGTAGTAATTCACTAAGCCCAAAAACATGTGAGCTCGGCAATATTCTGTGGATGTGGCATATTTCTTATTGCTTGAACCTTACCCTTGGTAGGATGTAACCCATCTTTGTCTACCCTTTGATCCAACTGCTCCACAGAATTTTGAAACATTTCACATTTGTCTGCCTTCACCTGAACTCTATGCTTTTCCAAACTTTGGAGCACCTTTATCAGCCTGTTATCTTGGACCTGGAGCTGAAATAAGTAGGTTATCCAAATAGCACACTACTCCCAGAATTCCCTGCACAATTTGGTCCATCCAAAATTCCAGGGGCTAAAAAAATACCAAATGGCAGCTTATGAAACTGAAATACACCCATGTGCGTATTAATAGGCAAATAAGATTTAGACTCATTGTCTAACTCAACTTGCAGATATACATTTGCCAGATCTGATTTTGAAAAAATCGGGTATGCCGACAACATTATGAACAGATCCTCCATGTTTGACAAAGTATTGGGTGGATTACGTTCCAGTGCCTGATTTACAGTTAAATTATGATCCCTACATATTCTTACACTGTCATCTGACTTTGCTACTACCACTACAAGAGTAGCCCAATTACTCTGTTCTACATTAGAGACAATGTTCTCCATCTCAAGTCTTTTCAGTTCTTGCTCTACTTTCTCTTTTCAAACATCGGGTATAAGATGAGCCCTGTGGTAAACAGGTCTTGCATTCCTCTGGACCCATATGTTGGCCTTATATCTTTAAATCAGTCTTCCAGTTTCACTAAACACCTGAGCATATTTTGGTATCATGCCACCTAGCATTGTGAATTTCACTTCTAAGCATAAAAGCTCATTCCAGTTTAACTTAAGTGCTACTAACCAGTTTCTTCCTAACAAGGCTGGTTTTTAACCCTTCAGGAGAATGATGGATAATTTTGCATATTACTTCTTGTACTTTACTTGAACCAACACACCTCCATTATGAGGATTTTCTCTCCTCCACAACTTCGTAATTCTGTGCATGATTTCTCCAGTTGAGGCTGACTCAACTTTTGACAGTATAGCAATTCAGGAATCACGCTGACTGAAGCACGCATGTTGACCTCAACATCAATGCTACTTGGGCTTCAATCCCCTGCGAACTTTCACCGGACATCCTTATGCTTCAGATTGTATGGGTCTCAACTGACCCCTCATCGACCTGGTGCTGTTCGACAACCATATGCAGTGACAGCCATTTCCTCCAGCCAGCGTTTTCTCCGTTTACATTCTTTCAACATGTCTTGGCAGGGTGACCCTTCTTCTTTGCAGCTGTAGCACTTTGCCTTCACAAATGGACAATTCTGTGCCCAATGTTGGTCTAAGCACGAGAAACAGGATTTTGTCATACCTCTACTGCTATTAACTGCCATTGTTAGGGCCTTCTGCTGACTCAGTGGCTGGCGGTTTGTTAACTCTGACTTCTCTCAAAGTCACATTCCACAATGCTGTTTGGAAAGATACGTGGAAAGTTAACTTTGGCTATGTCAACCACTTACTACGAATGCATTCACTTTTTAAATGGCACACAAATCTGTCCCACAAGGCTTTCTCTAGAAATTCTCCAAAATTACAATGAATGCACAGCTTTTTCAAAGCTGCAATAAAATCCCCAATGTCCAACAGCAGTGTATCCGTTGGCTTAGCAGGGGTGAGCAACTTCTTGAGCGTTTCATATACTTCTGAGCCTGCTTCGGTCAGAAATATCACCTTTTCCCCCACTGCTGGATTAACAGTCAGATTATCAGGAACATCGTAGATATTATTAGCAGTGAAATACATCTCCAGCCACTCCACATACCCACTGAAAGACTCTTGGTCATGCTATACTCTCGTAGTTGCCCAATAGTTCCTTTTGATGCAGCCATCTTCGAATATCAGTCTACCCATGTGTATAAACAGCCTTTTCACTAAGACTGGATTTTTAAAACTATTTCTTGGCAAAAAAGAAAAATTGCAGTTCCCTGACTGCTTGCTAGAAGCTTCTCCACCCAAATTTGTTTGGCTAGAAAATCCAAAATCCTATCCTCATTGCCAGACTGTAGTATCTCTGTAGGACAGAAAAGAAACTATGTGCAGCACAAAGGAGTTCAAAATACCAGACAAAACTAGTTTATTCCAGTTTTGTCTATATATACACACATAGACAAATGGCCAGTGGAGGGTGCTATTACAGATATTATGAACACTAAATAAATTGAATTAATGGAAGATACATGTGAGTTACCTCAAATTTCCTGACCTGATAAGGTCAATGAACTTCTTCCAGCTTTGTCTCTGGGTGCAAGTTATAATGCTGAAGGTGTTCTAATAGCCACTTCCTACCACTCTCCTCAGCTAGCTTACTTGAAGGTCTGGTAAGACTCCGTACTAAACCTTAACTCACTTCCTTCAGCAGAATTTCCAAGATCTGTCTTGAAAAGCAGGTACTGTCTATCTTGCAGAATTCCTCCAGATAATGCCAGTTACTAAAGAAGCTCAAAGACTGGAAAGCCAAAGCGTGATGGATGCACCTTTGAACTGCTGCAAGCAGCTCCTCATTTCCAGCTCACCAACGGGCAGGCCCAAAATAACAGAGCCCGCATCTTCATCATGGAGATGTTAGAAATGCATGAGGGGTTCTAAATACTGTACGATCTTCTCACATCTCAGTTTTGCTTGAGCTTATGCCCAAATGGAAAATTTAGGCTTTTGCTTCAAGATATTTCCTGAAAACTGGCCTTGCGGGAGGCTTCTAATTTCAGAATCCTAGATCTAACAGCACTTCAAGCCATTGTTGATTTTCTACACAATACTCCTGAAATATTATACACAGACTGTGAATGGTTGGTCCCTTTAGCTTTTAATATTCAATGAGCAAGTAAGGTTATGAATAATGAGTTTCTGCTCTGGTCTCTCTGGGGTGCTAGAGGGATTTGTATGAAGTTTTTGATGTGTATTTTCCTGTGAATGATGATAAGTAATGTGTTTTTGTGCTTTACTGGTTGGGTAATTTTTTATAAAATATAGTGATGTGTGAGTAGAATGTACTATACTGCATTTAATGGGCACTGCTTTCATGAGGAAGTAGTCAACAATTTATTTTTCTTGCAACGGGCCACATGTAATTTTTGTGATGTTACTTCACAAGTAGGTAAATAAAAACTCTGTGTGTTGACACGGCTTAGATCGTGCATCAGCAAATGAAAAAGGGTTTGCCTTTTATGAGATCACGGTCACTTCAACTTAAAACAGCCATATCCATTTTTTTTTAAGAAAACATCTGCATAAATAAGTTAGGATGGTGAGGTGCTGGACAGGCGGCTATAATTTGTTTTCAGTCTATGGATGAGATTTTAACTTATTCAAAACCCATCCATTTAAGTGGAGTTAAAATCAGGCCCAACTGTCTATTTCTCTTACTTTTGATTTTTCTTATTTCTCTAATATAATCTAGATTTTCCTGTACACTATTTAGCAATGTTGCATTTGTATCCTGCAGGAACAGTCAATCAAATCCAATTACATTTTCTTATGGATGTTTACAGCACAGGAGGCCATTCAGCCCATTGTGTCTGCGTTGGCCAACAAAGATCTGACAGCACTAATCCAAATTTCCAGTGTTTGACCCATAGCCCTGGAGGCTATGGTAATGCAAGTGAATATCTAAATACTTCTTAAATGTTAGGGGAGTTTCCGACTCAATCACCTTTCAGGCAATGAGTTCCATCACCCTTTGGGTGAAAAAATTTCTATGCCCCTCATAATCTTATACACCTCTATCTGGTACCCTCTCAACCGTCACCGCTCCAAGGAAAACAACCCCAGCCTATCCAATCTTTGCTCATAGTTCAGACCCTCTAATCCAGGCAGCATCCTGGTAAATCTCCTCTGCACCCTCTCCAATGCAATCACATCCTTCCTATAATGTGGTGACCAGAACTGCAAGCAGTACTCCAGTTGTGGCCTAACCAGTGTTTTATACAGTTCCAGCATAACCTCTCTGCTCTCATATTCTATGCCTCGGCTAATAAAGGCAAGTATCCTATATGCCTTCTTAACCACCTTATCGACCTGCCCTGCTACCTTCACGGATCTGTGGATATGCACACCAAGATCCCTCTGATCTTCAGTACCTTCCAGGGTCCTACCATTCATAGAGTAATCCTTGCCTTGTTAGCCCTACCCAAGTGAATTACCTCACACTTTTCTGGGTTGAATTCCATTTGCCACTGCTCTGCCCACCTGACCAGTCCATTGATAGCCTCCCGCAGTTTATGGCTATCCTCCTCACTATCTACCACCCTGCCAATTTTTCTGTGAAATGAGTTTTCTGATTTAAAAGATGCAATTATCTTGGTCTCAACCATTACCTGTGGTCAAACATTCCTGACTCCAACAACCCTCTGCATAAAGAAATTTCTCTTAGCATCTGCCTTGCTCTTTTAAATTTATTGAACTAATCGTCAACTCTGCAGGCAAATGAAAATTATGAGAGCAAAAGTCACAAATATGTATTAAAAACACAAGGATGAACCATATTTGTTGGGGAAATTTGTCAAGGATTGAAAGCTACATTAGACCCGGTCATGAAGTAGCTTGACAGTCATGAATCCTTATAAGTATATCAGTAAACTAAGTAACAAATGCACATTTATTACAAAACAGTCGTCATTCAGGAATGCGGGCAAGTTAAAGAGTCTGCATGATGGCAAGTAAGCAGCAGGTAGCTCCTGGATCTGAACCTATCTGTAAAACCTTAAGGAAGTGATAGCACCCCTTTGAGTGTACTGATCTTCAAAAAGAAAGAAGTCCACACAAATCTGTTCGGGCACATTTCTGCAAAACCTTTGCACATAATTCAAGATGTTTATACAGACAAAACATCACACACAGCAAGAAAGGAGAAAATGGCTTTCAATAGTAAATGAACAGTTATTGCCAGACCAAGAGCTTCTACACAATAGAAATGGACTGATTTGTTTTTGATTTTCTAAGATCTGAGAAGGGAGGTGTGCAAAAATTAAAATCTACTTGGTATGTGTTTTTAGAACCAAGCTATCTTAAGTCTTCAGAAACAGATTTCCAGCATCCACGGTATTTTGCCTTTAATTAAGTCTTCAGGAGCTATTCTTTATTTAATTAAATTCCTTCACACTCATAAGAAAAATTTGCATGGTGACAGAGAAAAGGCAAGGGAGCAGCACTAGGCGAATTGCTCCCTCAGAGGGCCAGCACAGACATGATGAGCCAAATGGCCTCCTGCTGAGCTGTAACTATTCTATAATAGCACCAAATGTTGGCGCTGAACTCGAGCTGAATAACATGCTAAACAACCACTAATTTGAGGCAGAAAATCTGAGATTTGTTCAGCAAATCCTTCAAGATCTCCAGTAATTATAGAAGGCACTTTCTTCCATCTGCAGGATCATGTTCAAAAATAAAATGAATGCATTCCAGAAAATAAATCAAAATATTTTGATGTCACCTACTGTAATTTCTAGCTGTTCGCAGAATTAATGTTTCTCCTTCTTGGACAAACATAAAGACTACATAAAGGTCTTTATTTTAATGAGCAATGATACTGTACGAATGGATTAAGTGCAGTATAGACCAAGACTACAAAGTTCCTTTCAACTACATGAAAATACACATCCAACGGTAGGACAGGCAGTAGACACCATGGCGGGCTTGCAACAGGATAAACGATTGGGGACACCTTTATACAAAGCTCTTTTATAATATAAAAAGCGGAGGTGCAAACATTATTGGCTGCTCTGTTTTTAAGGGCCTCAGGCAAATCGCAGTCCCTTACAGTCTTAATTTCATGAATACAAAGAATTGGCATGGACTCAATGGGCCAAATGGTCTCCTGTCTGGTAATGACTCCAGAATTCTGTGAGTCTTTATCTACCTATGGTCACAATGAATAAACAGACCCTGTTAAAACTTCACAGCTGAATAAAAATCAATGACAATTCAATGGAAAAAAATAAGCCCCGAATCTGCAGTTTAATTTTATAGGTTTAATAGTAATAACACTGTGTCTCCTGCCAATGCAAGATGGCCGCTCTGTACATGCACAATTGGTCACACACGTGCAGAATTCTATGTCGCCATTTGTTGGGGGGACAGTGCTGGTTGGACACTGTTCACCCAGCTTCTGAGCCCCTCGGTGGATAGGCAGTCGGGGTGCAACCTTCCCCGCAGTTTTCAGAGATCAGGATGGGGTGGGAGGGGAGGCTTCTGATCCAACCAGTGATGGTTACAATTCCGTTTGTAGTTCTGGGGTTTGTTTCTCCCAGCACAGCACATTTAAGCAGCAACAGGGCAGGCAGACGATGGAATACAGGCTTAATTGCACACCATCCCTTCCACACCACTGAGATACGCCATTATGACAAGACGGTTTATTGGAAGAAAAATGTCTTCCCAAAAGAATGGGGAAAAAATGCAAGAAACATGTTAAGGAAATCAAATGGGATAAAGAACACTGTGGGACCCCCTGAGAGGTTCTGCTGCCGGCGCTGCCAGTAATCACTATGCATGCACCCTGCTGCACATTGCCCCCTATAAAGTTGGCAGCAGCGCATCCAACTGCACATGCACAACGTTGGCAGCAAGCGCAGGCTAGTAATAAATGCTTACATTTACACAGTGCCTTTCACACCAGCATTCCTCAAAATGCTTTATACAATGAATTAATTCTTGGGGCAGGATTTTCCCTTCGTCGGGCGGATGCAGGTGGGCCCAGGAGCGGCCGTGAAACAGACAGCCACCTGCGATCGGGCCCTGACCGCGATTTCAGCGTGAAAGGCGCGCTAAAAGGCTCAGCGCTGCCGGGGTGGGGACAGGAGGTGGGCGAGCGCGCAAGTCTGGACGGGAGATGGGTGAGCGCACAAGTCTGTGCTACGCGGGGGCACGCGTGCTGACAGCTCCCTGAGGGCACAGAGCTGCCTCAGGGAGCTGAAGATTTGGACGCAGGAAAATAAAGCTTTAATAAATGATATAAACATGTCCCCACATGTGACTCAGTCACAAGACGATGGACATATATAAAATGAAGTGGAAAAGTTTGTTTGAGATTTTTATTTACCATTGGAAACCTCAATCCGCCCATGGACGAGACTTCGTCAAAAATGCAAATGCCACCTGGCCTAGTCGCCTGCCCGCCAACCGAATGGTTGAGCGGGCAGTGTAAAACACAATTTAATTAATACTTTAAGGGCTTTAATAGGCCTCTTAATTGTTGGCAGGCGCGCTGTTGACTCTCACGCATGCCCGCCGACCGAGTGATCGCAAGAGTGCATGACATCATTGCACGAGATTTTATACCCGATCGGGTCGGGCGCGCGCCCACCCGACAGATGTAAAATCCTGCCCATGAAGTACATGTAATGAGGTACAATTTAAAATATTTAAGCCTTTTGGTATTGTAAACATTCCTCAGAAATTTTAAATCCAAACAATAAACGGTGTAAATAATGATTGATTTAGTTGATCCTGAAGAATATTTTAAGCATAAAACACGTTTTTCTATTATTTACAATCCTGGTTTGCTTTTTACTTTTATTGCTCCATTTAAAATACAAATAGGCCAAAAAGGTTATTGATAAAAGTAGCATCAGCAGCTCCTCCAAGTCGTGACATTGAGTATCATCAGGCATCACAACCAGGTCCAATGCTGTCCTCATCTGACACCCGAGGTAACACATTTCGAACACGGATCTCTGAGCAGTCAGGAATAAAAACCTTAGCTGATTCTCTCCTCCCCAACTCGAGAGTGCCGAGAGAATTGTTGCACCCCTTCCTCGACTCTGGATAAACTGATCTAGCTCAGATCAGTGATGGAGATTAGCCTGCCGGGTTTATATAGCTCAGCTGCTGACTGTATTAACCAGATGATATACTGAAGGAGCTGCTAGTTTTCCAATTCAAACCAGAAAAGTGCTCTGAGCCCTCTGGAGCAGATGGCTTTCCGCAACCTGGAACTGGATGTAACAGAAGCCATTATATCCAGTGTTAATGACAACATTCAGGGCAATGGTATGTTCCTGCCTACATCCCAGTTCCTCCTCATCCTGTTATCTAGCATGAAGTGCAAGCTACACATAGTGTGGCCGTGGACCTCTTGCTTTCCACTCAACCCCCTTCTCTCACCCCAACCCTCCCATTCAGCGTTTTTTGCTTTCAGCTACCCAAGAACTGCTGACTGGCCAGCCACAGCAGCCTCATCATGAAGAATGGGATCCTCTGTTGAAGTCCCTTCACTTGATCTGAGAGTCACGGCTACCAGCTCAGATATGGCCCTGTGTGAACTTTCGAGGGCAGTATGAACAGAATACAGCCAGACCAGGGGAATTGCTGAAATAGTGCAGTCATCCTGCAAGGCCACTGACAGTGACCTTCACTGAAAGTCAGCAGCCTTCCACCAGCCATGCTGCAGCCATGATGTAGCACTGTGTAGGAGCTTAGGTCAGGCAAAGACTCTCACAAGACAGCAATAAGGTTGATTGGTTCAGCTTTTAAGGTATTTTTGGATTTTATTTCAGGATTTTGGCCAAGAGAATGCTGTGATGGTCCGCAGCATTGGAATGGAAAGGTGGGGATTTGTGGATTTAAGTGGTGAGGATTACATCTCAAGGGAACCGGAGAATGAGTATCTGTTCACAGGCAGCTTGTCCGGAGTAAAGTAATCCCAGATGCCTCCTCCATTCCTTCTCTTCATCCCGAGATGGCATCTATACACATGCTGGCAAGGATTGTGTCCTCATCATTACCAGGTTATGGAGGATGCAATGGACTATCACATACTTGAGACATTATGTGGTGAATACTGGAGGTCTCCACGAAATAGTTCAGACAGTGGGACCATTGCTTCAGTTTGCCCATGGTTTGCTCCATGACATTCCTGGTGGCCACATGGCTCTGATTAGACGCACACTGTCAGTGCAGTCATGAGCCAGACGTAGCGCAAGTAACCCTTGCCACACAGCAGACAATCTTTTTTTTCATGATGGACCAAATTTGACAGGCACAACTGAGTGCTGGCTACCAGGAGAGCGGGCACTCTCCAAGAGGATTTTGTGGGCATGGACATGCTCCAACTGGTTGTTAACAGAGCAATAACCCTTTCAATTGTAGAACAACTCCCCAGTAATTTGTGGAGCCCGCAGACCCCCTGCGCAGTATTGATTGCACCCCACAGCAATGGGAATCCTGCCAACCAGGCAAATCCACATGCTCTCTCCTCCTGTTTCTCTCTGGAAAGTGAAAAGTGCATGAAAGTGAACTGTGAGACATTGCTAATGAAGCCTGCTTCTGCCCAAAAGAACCCAATGGCATGGAAATTGAAGGAGAATTTACTGCGATGGCCACTGGCAGCACTGTCCTCACTCTGCTGTGAGGCTGCAGGTCAAGTTATAAGAGGTGGCACAGTTAGGTGACCGCTTCTCTGGTGAAAGGTAGGTGCCTCACAGACCACTCTTGGCTGAGCTGGAGGTAGGAGAAGTTGTCTCGAAAGAATCTTGATGAGTAGAGCCTTCAACTGACAACTCTCCTGCCCTCTGCTCACTGCTGCCCCTCTCTGCTGCCAGTGCTCCATTTCCAAGTCATGCTACAACCCAAGGAGAACTACAACTGTAGCCCCCAGTTCTGAAGCAGACTTTCTCCTGACAGGCCAACCAACTCATTTTACCTCATCGTCAAGATCAAGCACCATTCCCCTGAAAATGTTTGCAAAATACATCCAGCAACACTGAACATAGTACTTTCCACTAACTCTGCACCTGCAAATGTGAGTCAAAAGTACCTCACCTGTACTTTGAATGGCTCGCCCTTTAAATAAAGGTAGTGGGATGCGGAGGTGGGGGCTGGTGTTAGGGTCCCTCGTGCAGCTGACTATGTGTTGAGGTGGGAATGATCAAGACAGTGTGTTAACTGGACCTGTGCAGTCCAAACTAGCAGTGTATGCACCAAGTTAGCATTAGGGATGTTTGACGTCATGATTCAGTTATAATGCATGGTTCTGGTGCACACATGGCACACCTTCACTAGCCCTGCCTCAGTCAACTTGGAAATAACATTTGAGCTCAAAATTCTAAACTTCTAAACATAAGCAACCCAAATGCTTAATATTAAAATCTTCTCTCTAATCTCCCATCAAGAACTAGAAAAAGGGTTTGAACCCACATTCTTCAAGCTCCAGTGATTAACCCCATTGGGAGTCATGTGCATTAAACTTAAAGAGTAGCTGTGGCCAAGACAACAAATAAGTGACTTGCACCAAGGCCTTCAGCTTGATTACAACCTTCTGCTGGAAGGCACACAAAAGTGGTTATGTGATAGCTCAGCTTCAATTTCCCATCTGCCTTAGGACACAGCATCTTTGCTACTGAGATTCAGAACTCAATAGTGTGAGAATCCAGCTTCCATCTTCCTATTCCCTTGAAACTACATACTGGCAGCACTGTATAGGACTACTAACTTAATCTAAATGAGATTGATCCATCAACCAAGTCTGGTGCATACTTTTCCCATTTCAGAAGAACAATGGAATTTGAGTATGTCACAGAAGACACTTCTGATTAATGCACCACAAACACAAGAAAAGAAACATAAATAATATCTGATGCAACAGAGGTGGTATATCTCTATATACAGAGAGAAAAACTGAAATAATTCTTGTGAGGATTCAGTTGTTGCAAAACAGCTTGCCTCAGTTCATTTGTCATTGAGTAAAGGTTTATATCAGTGTCACTATTAGAGTGCAAGGATTCAGTTCCTCTGAACACCTTAAACATCAGCAATAAAGAGAGTATGGTTTGAGGCCTGTCACCCAACTGACTGGCACAGTCTCCAATTTTATCTTTAGCATTTTAATTGTTCCTCCCTAGTTTTCAGAATATATATCATAGTCAAAGCCATCTTTCTGAATTTTTGCCCATCCATCAAAGATCAAAGGATCAAAGGGCAGACAGGGTAAAGAATGTGAGGCAACTGGTCTATTTTACTTTAAGAGAGGTGCGAGGGCACTGGATGGGGATTGGAAGGTGGGGGATATCGGAGTGACTGCACATCAGATGTCTACCCTGAGGTACCATTGCAGTGTCAATGTCAGAATACAACTGAATGGTGTGCAGTTGAAGATGATGTGTGGGAAGAAAGATTAAGGAAAAAATAAAAATGCTTTCCAATGGAAAGAAAAAGTCACTTGAACTTTACATCCAAAAGGTTCCAAAGGTTGTCATCACAGCCAAAACTGGACAAACTGCAGAGTCTGGAAGAAGGGCTCCCCCTCAGTTCACCCTCCTTTGTGCAGCTTGAACATCACCTCTGTCTGGTTTCATCCACTGAGAAGTTAAGTTTTGCAGGTCTCTACATAATTGAAGAGAAAATTAATTATGTAGCTTATTTTAGCAATTTGAATTATAAAAATAAATATTTGAATACTTCCAAAAAGACTACTTTCATGATAAAATTATTTTTAGTGCAATTCACATGTTCAATTGGCCAAAATTTAACAGATTTGACATATGGCAATGTGTGTGGCATGAAAAATTCATTTAGGCTTCTTCCTCCATTGGGTGCTGAATGAAAACATGTGGGTGAAAAAAAATGTACTACAAATTACTTTTGCCATGAAATTCAATTGGCTGTAATGGACAACCAATGGCCTTTGGCTTTTTAGTAGCATTTCCGCCTTAGAGTCAGAAGATGCAGTGTTTCAACCTCTCTCCAGACCATCTTGGACCATCCAAGTGGAGACAAGGGCACTGAATCCGAATTCTTAATTGATATCCAGGGCTTTTTTTTAAATTTATTCAAGGGATGTCAGCTTCACTGGCTGGGCCATCATTTATTGTTTATCCCTAGTTGCCCATGAGAAGGTCGGGGTGAGCTGCCTATTTGAACCACTACAGTCATGCGGTGTGGGTACATTGTGTTAGGAAGGGAGTTCCAGGATTTTGACACAATGACAGTGAAGCAATGGTGATACATTTCTAAGTTTGTCCTTCTAGATGGTAGTGGTCATGGGTTTGGAAGATGCTGTCTAAGGAGCTTTGGTGAATTCCTGCAGTGCATCTTGTAGACGGTACACACTGCTGCCACTGTGAGTCGGTGGTGGAGGGAGTAAATATTTGTGGATGTGGTGCCAATCAAGCAAGCTGCTTTGTCCTGGATAGTGTCAAGCTTTTTGAGTGTTGAGGAAGCTGCACTTATCCAGGCAAGTGGGGAGTATTCCATCACACTCCTGACTTGTGCCTGGTAGATGGTAGACAGGTTTTGGGGAGTCAGGAGGTGAGTTACTTGCTGCAGGATTCTTAGCCTCTGACCTGCTCTTTTAGCCTCTGACCTGCTCTTTCATTATGTCCTGTGGGTGTGGGTGCCCCTTCCCATTGTATGGGCTATAGGTGCACAAAAAACCCTCCTTCCTCATAGGACAATCACAAAATAAAGGTTGTTTACAGCCATGCAAGGACATCCATGCTTGTTAAATTGTTAATCAGCCTCTAAATCTTTCCCAGGGAAGAGTGTGAAGATATAAAATCAACACCCATACCATGTCTCTGATTTATCAGGAAAATAGCAACAACATTCTGTCACAGAACCACAATGGCAGATAACTCTTTCTCTCCAACGAAACAACCAGAAATAACAGATGAAACACATCACCAGTTATCGCCAGCCTCACTCCTTCCAACCAAATCACCAGGGAAAGAAACTTATAAATACGCTTTCAAAATCACAGGAGAAGAACAAGATAGATAGGACATTGCAAAGGAAAGTTGACATTGCGCCTCCAGTCAGAGACATTATAGTCATCTGACTCTAATACAAATCAGGCCATTAGGAATGACTTATATGGAACTGCAGGAGCAAAACTCAGGCTCAGGTAAACTAACAGTCATACATTCAGTAAAAAAAAGCTGGACTACTTCCCATTCTGTACCTCTCCTTTGTGGCAAATTGCTGGGCAGTTTCAAAGAGTTGCAGAAGGACAGGCCATGTCTGAGCTGCTGAGTACAGATGCTACTCACAAGTCAGCAGGGAAAGTGATCAGTCCAATTTGCCTTTTCTCTTATAATCCAGTTTACCTCTTACAACAGACAAAAAATTGCCCGAACTGTAAGAGCATTCATTATTGTTGGCTTGCTTTGGAGCTGGAGAGCAAAGACAGCAACAGAAAGAGTGAAATTCATCATACACACACTTAAATCAGTTCCTGTAGTAATACTGGGAGAACACTTCCATTCCCTACACTATTTAAGTTGCTGCAATGAACAGGAGGACCATAGGCTCCCACCCCTCCCCTACCATCAGCTTCCTTCACAAAAGGAAGAGGGTAATAAATTGGAACAATTGCACATCCCGCCTGCAGCAAGACCTGGACAATATCCATGTCTGGGCTGACGAAAACAAGTAGCAGTCATGCCACAGCACTACCAGGCAATGACCATCTTCAACAAGGGAGTGTCTAACCAACTTCCCTTGATAATCAACAGCATTACCAACATCAAATTTCCTACCATCAACATCCTGGGGAACCAGAAACAACAGGACCACACAAATACCGAGGTTATAATAGGTCAGAAGATGTGGCAGGTAATGTCCCCATGACTCCTCAAAGTCTTTCCACTACCTACAAGGCACAAGCCAGGAGTGTGACAGAATGCTCACCACTTGCCTGGATCAGAACTGAAGGTCATCAACCTACAACCTTAACCATGTTTCTCTTTCCACAGATGCTGCCAAACTTGTTCACGATTTCCAGCATTTTTTGTTTTCATTTCAGAGACACCCATCCTGAGGGAATTTAGAAAATGAGCTAAAAGAGGAATGCACTCACAGGTGGAGCAAGTGCAAATGGTACATGACATCGCTCCTTGAAAAAATGCAGTAATTTTTTTTTTAATTCATTCATGGGATGTGGGCTTTGCTGGCTAGGCCAGCATTTACTGCCCATCCCTAGTTGCCCTTGAAAAGGTGATGATGACCTGCCTTTTTGAACCGCTGCAGTCCATGTAGTGTAGGTGCACCCTCAGTGCTGTTAGGGAGTAAGGTCCAGGATTCTAACCCAGGAATGTGCAATTCTGCAAGTGTCTCATAGGAGACTGCCTTAACAGTTGCCTTAAATGTATGCTTAAAATGGAGTCAGTAGTCAGATTGAGTGCTACAGAAGTAAAAGGCTAATGCTAATTAAACATGCAGGTTTGTACAAGCAATATATTTCTCACCAGATAAAAACAAAAAAACTGCGGATGCTGGAAATCCAAAACAAAAACAGAATTACCTGGAAAAACTCAGCAGGTCTGGCAGCATCGGCGGAGAAGAAAAGAGTTGACGTTTCGAGTCCTCATGACCCTTCGACAGAACTTGAGTGAGTCCAAGAAAGAGTTGAAATATAAGCTGGTTTAAGGTTTGTGGGGGCGAGGGGGGGGAGAGAGAGAGAGAGAGAGAGAGAGAAGTGGAGGGGGTTGGTGTGGTTGTAGGGACAAACAAGCAGTGATAGAAGCAGATCATCAAAAGATGACACAAACAACAGAACAAAAGAACACATAGGTGTTAAAGTTGGTGATATTATCTAAACAAATGTGCTAATTAAGAATGGATGGTAGGGCACTCAAGGTATTGCTCTAGTGGGGGTGGGGGGAGCATAAAAGATTTAAAAATATTTAAAAATAATGGAAATAGGTGGGAAAAGAAAAATCTATATAATTTATTGGATTTCTCACCAGAGTTGTTCCTTATTGTGTCTATGTGTGACTTTTTTTTCCAATAAAGACCTGAAAAAACTAGGAAATAAATAAGCCTTTTATAGGTGATAATGCTTCTCTTATTTTGGAAGTCACATTGCAAGATTTACATTAAAAGGATTGAACTCTTAACTTCTGCCACTCAAATTGGATAAATTAATTGAAAAGGTTTCTTTGAAAATGAGGAATATACAAGATAGTGTTTGAAGTCTTAATCTTTGGTCCTGCTTAATTTAGCTCTACATGTTTTTTCAACAGTTCTTGTCAAAGTCTTTGCTGAAGGAAGTGTAGGAGCTTTTTGACTAGTACTATATATTTAGAAGAGTATCCTTATGAAATCAGAAATGCACCTCCAGAGAGATTGCACAAAGTTAAGATTGTACAGCTATACCAGCCAGATAGAAATGTGTCACTTAGGTTTCCAAGGTCCCTGAGATCAAGGGAAGTGATATTTATGTCAGCTGGTCCAATTTCAGCTGTCAGTGCATAAATTGAATTTATCCAGGAGGAAATGTCCTAAAAAAAACAGGTAGCTAAGTCAAGGAAAGCAAGGCGAACAGCTCATCCGTGTCAATTCAAAGATGAGGTAGTACAGGGTAAGATTGGAAGCATCACTAACCATGAAGAAATAGACTTTAATCTTATCAATATTAATAAATGACTCTTTGATGCTGTTAACCTTTCAGGTAATTTAGAAGTCTAATCCTAAATTAATCTCGCTATTTAAGATCAATCTTAAAACATAGACATCAGTTGTAAATTTATAATCAGCAAGAATGTTGTATCATTGAGACAAAAGAGAGTGGACTCTGCAACCTCTTATTTATTTACCAATTAACCCTATTTACTAATTATTTGCATGAAAAATGTTCAGCTGCTGCTAATTATGATTCTATCATTAATAAACAATTGTTGGTTCATGACTTCGTTGTCTGACCTTTTCTGTGATAATTGGCAAGATTCATTCACTCAATAGACACTGATGGGCAGTGGGTAATATAAATGCTAATATAGTCTAAACTGGTTGATGCAATACAGTTTGGTGAGCCAAATTTAAGCATCATTAACTTCTGGGAATAGACTGGGTAATAAATCCCAGACAGTTCCTCGATGAGGAGGGCTTGTGGATATGTCTGGTGCCCTTGATGAATATTCTTATAAGGTTATCAATCCCAGTGTGTTTACACTGCTCTAGCAAGAGCAGCTAGAAAGGCAGTGCTATGCCTGCCCAGCCACCTTGCATTTTTCCATCTCCGTTCCATTCAGAAGAGAGAGGTTAAATGATCAAGATAGACCAAACAGCTGAAGCATTTTTCTTTAAAAATCAAAGGTTGAGGGGTGACCAGATAGAGGTCTGAAAGATTATGAAAGGGTATACATAAAGCATCCACTTGTGGGAGAAGACCAAATCTAGGGGCCATAAATATAAGACAACCACTAATAAATCCATTAGGGAATTCAGAGGAAACTCCTCTATCCGGAGAGTGGTTGCAACGTGGAACTTGCTACCACAAGGAGTGGGTGGGGCCAATGGCATAGAAGAATTTAAGGGGAAATCTAGATAACACAAAGGAGAAAGGAATAGAAGGCTACACTGAAAGTGTGAGATGAAGTAAAGTAGGAGGAGACGCATGTGGAGTATAAACACTAACATTGTCTAATTGGGCTAAATAGCCTGCTTCCATGCTGTACTTTCAATATAATTTCTCAGTGTCTAAAAAGGAAAGACACTGGGGTATCTTAATGAAAAGTTGCTTGTGCCCACTGAAAACCCAATGCAGGCAAAGTGGCAGGCCTACAGCAAGTGCCACAAAGGCAGATGACCATGTACTTCCTACTGTAAAGGAAATCTCAATTATTGTTTCAAATCTGTATGACCCTTCTTCAGAGTGACTCAAAATGTTAACTCTGTTTCTCTCTCCACAGATGCTGTCAGATTTCCTGAGTTTTTCCAGCATTTTCTGTTTTTATTCCTAATTCAAACCAGTTTCTGATCTATATAACAACTTCAGGGATGAAGCAATGCCGCACTGATCAGTGATTGGGCCCCAGCCACTCACAATAAATATCAATGATTTGAATGAGGGAACTTAGATAATATCACCACCTTCAACACCTCTTTGTCCTTTTGTCTATGACATCTTTTGGTTATCTCCACCTATCACTGGCCCTCTATCCAGCTCTACCAGCCCCCCAACCCCACCACCGCCCCCCCACCCACCCCCCCACCCCACCCCAAACCCCCGCCTAAACCAGCTTATATTTCACCTCTTTTCTATTTTTCCTTAGTTCTGTTGAAGAGTTATATGGACTCGAAACGTTAACTGTGTTCCTCTCCACAGATGCTGTCAGACCTGCTGAGTTTTTCCAGGTATTTTTGTATTTTTGGATTTCCAGCATCCGCAGTGTTTTACTTTTATTTTGTAATATTTCCAAGTTTGCTGACGACATAAAACTTGGTGGGAATGTGAGTAACGGGGTGGGTGTTAAGAGGCTTTCAAGGCAATTTAGACAGGTTCAGTGAGTGGGCAAATACTTGGCAGATGCAGTAAAATGTGTATGTCTGAAGTTATCCAACTCTGTAGGAACAATAGAATGCCAGAGTATTATTTAAATAGCGACAGATTGGCAAGTGTTGATGGGCAAAGGGACCTGGGTGTCCTTGTACACCAGTCACTGAAAGCAAGCATGCAGGTGCAGCAGGCAGTTAAGAAGACAAATGGTATGTTGGCCTTCATTGCCAGAGGACTTGAGAATAGGGGCAAGGACATCTTACTGCAGCTGTAGAGGGCCTTGGTGAGACAACACCTGGAGTACTGAGTGCAGTTTTTATCTCCTTACCTAAGAAAGATTATACAGCAAAGGTTCACCAGACTAATTGTTGAATGAGGAGAGATTTGGCCGACTAGGCCTGTATTCACTGGAGTTTAGAAGAATGAAAGGAGATTCATTGAAACATATAAAATTCTGACAGGGATGGACCGACTGGGTGCAGGGATTATATTTCCTCTGACTGGGGGTCTAGAACAGGGGGTCACAGTCTCAGGATACGGATAGACCATTTAGGACTGAGATGAGGAGGAACTGTTTCACTCAAAGCGTGTGACCTATGGAATTCTCTGCCACAGGAGGCTATAGAGGCCAAGCTACCAAATATATTTAAGGAGGAAATAGAATTCTGGACTCGAAAGGTGTCAAGGGGTATGGGGAGAGTGCAGGAGTACAGCATTGAGATAGGGGATCAGCCATGATCATATTGAATGGTGGAGCAGGCTCAAAGGGCCAAGTGGCCTACTCCTGCTCCTATTTTCTATGTTTCTATGAACAATTCAATGATACAATCTCTTACCATCCAACACTGCATTGCATTCTAACAGGAGTTCAAATTTTGCTTCATAACATAGAAACTAGGAGCAGGAGTAGGCCATTCTGCCCTTCGAGCCTGCTCCACCATTCATTATGATCATGGCTGATCATCCAACTCAATAACCTGCTCCCACTTTCTCCCCTTACCCTTTCATCCCTTTTGCCCCAAGAGCTATATTTAACTCCTTCTTGAAAACATACAATGTTTTGGCTTCAACTACTTTCTGTGGTAGTGAATTCCACAGGGCCACCACCCACTGGATAACAATCTTGTGAAACACCTTGTGACATTGTACAACATTAAAGACATTATATAAATGCAAGTTGTTGTTCACTGAAGTAGTATAATGCAATTTCTTCTGGATTGCCTTCTCTCTTTCCTTGAACTTCTCATAATTCTGACAAATAGGATTTTGTGTGTTTTCCATTGGAAATTTTGACTTGCTCCATTAACCTGCAGTGATGCTGTTTTACAACCCAAATAGCATTCAAACTCAACATTGATTTTCTTTAAGAGCACTTAGAGCTGAAATTACCATGAACTTAAAAGACAATTAAAAAAAACAGAAATCCATTCATGGTCAAAACAGTTTCTAATGAATTGTATCACAAGAATCCTTTTTAAAACCAACAAACTCACGCCAATACCCTTATCTCTCTCAGATTACAATTGTACCTTCCTTGATGTCTATCTATATATTTTTCCTCATTGTACATATTGGTCAACTTAAGAGGAAGCGAGATAAATGCATGTGGGAGAAAAGAAGGATATATTAATGGAATGAGATGAAGTAGGGTGTGAGGAGGCAATTAGGGATGGGAAATAAAGGCTGGCCTAGCCAGCGAAACCCACATCCCTTGAATGAATAATAAAATTAAAATATGGAACATGAACATTGGTGTAGACTTTTTTATAATGCTGTAAAGTTCTACATGGCTAAAAGGTTTCATGGTTCTGAGTAACTCATACTCAAAGCTACATACATGACACAGCAGAAAAGGAACAGACTGAAAAAGAAAACAGTTCAGTCTTTGAATGTTAATGGCATCTGTCGCTAAATTTTGTTTTCTTCCATAACTGATCAATAGAATTAATTATTTTTTCTGAACATTCTCAGAACAAGTTTTCTAAAGCCAAAATGACAGGAGTCAGTAGCAATGCACTCCATCCATACAGCATTTGATTTATGCTAATACTTTAAATCCTATTTGCAAACATAAATGCATTCAGTGTTTTTCAAAGAGTTGGTAAAGATCTTCTGGTCTCAATATGGTCATACCCCAGAGATACCCCAGAAGATGTACTGGGAGACCCCTTGGAAGTTCCCATGCACTGACTACAAGGAAATTGCCTGGGAATTGCTTGGGAAGTTTCAAGTTCGATTGGACAATCACCCTGCATCTGGAGCCCTCCAAAAGTCTAAGTTAAAGTCAGAGGCTTCTTTTTTATTCATTCATGGGATGTGGGTGTTGCTGGCTAGGCCAGCATTTATTGCCCATCCCCAATTGCCCTTGTTCAGAGGACACTTAAGAATCAATCACATTGCTGTGGATCTGGAGTCACATGTAGGCCAGACCAGGTAAGGACGGCAGATTTACTTCCCTTAGGGACATTAGTGAACCAGATGTGTTTTTAGAACAATCGGCAATGGTTTCATGGTCATCATCAGACTTTTAATTCCAGATTTTAAGTGAATTCAAATTTCACCATCTGCCGTGGTGGAATTTGAACCCTGATGCCTAGAGTATTACCCTGCATCTCTGGAATACTAATCCAGTGACAATACCACCCACTGGAAGCCCCTAACTATACTACCCAACCCCCTATCTACACACTAATTCCCTGACTACCGCTCCCCGACCTCCTGACTTTCCCCCAACTAACCCCCAATCCCCTGACTACAGTCCCATGTCCCCAACTACCCCCTGAGCCCCAACTACCCGCAATCCCAGATACCCCCTGAGCTCCAACTACCCCACCTTGGCCACCTGACTACACCCCATTACCCTTCCAACCCCCCAACTACCCTCAACCCACCCACCATCTACCCCCCAACCACCCCCCATGACTACCCCCACCCCCCATAAGATAATAGAGGTGGAGTGGCAATCCAACAGCGATTGCCACGCCACAGGAGATTTTACCTCACATAAGCAAAACTCTGCTTAAAAAAAGTTCATTTTATCTAGCTTGAAACTTGGTAATGTTGTTGAACCTGTGCCTTCTAGTCCTGTAATGAATCTAAGTTAAATGATATCTACACTAGCCACATTGCTCTCTGTTATCTTTTACCTGGTTTAGTAAGCTTAGTTCTTTAATTCCCTGGTCTTTCATTGGAGTTCTCAATTATGTGGAATCGTTACTATTGCTGTTTTCTGAAACCTTTCCAATATACCAGTGTTACAAAGACTTATTCCAAACACGTTGGTACCAATAAAGCGTAATTAAATACTCTTAAGCACCTCCACATTCTGAGGAGAAAAATGTGTGAATTCCCATATCAAATCTCAACCGCTACTACATTCATCACGATTTCTGGTGCTGTTTTTCATGGATGGGCATGAGCCTGGGTTTTCAATAGGCACACTGAGGCCAAAGCGACCTGTTTTATTGACAGCTTTCCACCATCTTAAACATTCACTGCCTCCACAAACAGTGAACAGCGTGTGTATTATCTACAAGATACGCTACTTGCCAAGGCTTCTTCGACAGCACCTTTCCAACAGCAACTACGACCACCTCGAAGGCACGTGGGAACACTGCACCTACAAGTTCCCCTCGACGCCATACACTATCCTGACTTGGAAGTATAACTGCTGTTCCTTCATAGGCATGGTCAAAATCCTAGACCTCCATTCCTAACAGCACATTGGGAGTAACTTCCCAACATGGGCTACAGTTGTTCAAGAAGGCAACTCACCACCAACTTCTCAATGACAATTAGCAATGGGAAACAAATATTGGCCTTACCAGTGATGCCTGCATCTCATGAATAAATTTTTAAAAAAGCAAAGGCAAAGATGAGATTTCAGCAGCAGATGAGCTGAGGTAAGATGCAGTCAGAAATAGTCACAGCTATGGACTAGATATGCGGTTGGAAACTCAACTCAGTGACAAAGGTGACACCATGGTTGTGAGCAGTCTGAGTCAGCCTCAGCAAGTTGTTAGGGAGATGGATGGAGTCAGTGACTGCTAAATGGAGGTTTTGCCAGAAATCAAAGATGATGGCCGAGATTTTATGTCGAGGTGGTGGCCACGCCCACCAGCCAGAAAGTCAGCAGAAAACCCACCTCCACCAGCCCGGAAGCCCCAACACAATTTTATGTTAAGGCAATTAATTTCCATCAGTCGTGACTTTCACCCATCTGTGACAGGGTGTCCCACCTGCAAGAGCTGCCAGCCAATCAGATGGCCAGCAGCTCTCCTGGGAGTGGTGGCCATTGTTGGGACTGCAGCAGTCCCCGGACCAGGTCTGAACCAAACAGGTAGCCTCTGGCGTTGGGGGTAGAGATCTTAGAGCAAGGTGCTCAATCAGAAGTGCAAACCCACAACATCCCCCACCCAACCCACAGGGAAGCTGGCAAAGATGTACTAGGCGGTTGCTCCATGTGTCCAAGTGTCCATTCACTGCTGCTATGGAAGAAAGAGGCCCTTAATAGGCCATTAATCGGGGCAGGGGAAAATTTAAGAGGAACTCTGGCCCAGAAATCCATGAGTGCCTCGCACTTGTTGGTGGAGTGGAGGAGACGGGTTTATGGCGACAATTTGTAGTGGGGTCTTGTGTCCTGGTACATGAATCACAAAAGGTTAATATGCAGGTACCGCCAAGTGGTTATGAAGGCAATTGGAATGTTGTTGTTCCTTGCAAGGCGAATGGAGTATAAAAGTAGGAAAGTTTTGCTACAGTTGTGCAGGGCATTGGCAAGAGCACATCTGGAGTACTGTGTACAGTTTTGGACTACTTATTTACAAAAGGATATAACTGCAGTACAAGGAAGGTTCACGCAACTAATTCCTAAGATGAAGGGGTTGTCTTATGAGGGAAGGTTGCACAGGTTGAATACCTGTATTCACTGGAGTTTAGAGGAATGAGAGGTGATCTTATTGAAACATATAAGATCCTTAGGGGACTTGACAGGGTAGGTGCGGAAAGGATGTTTTCCTGGCTGAGGAGTCTAGAACCAGGGGACACAGTCTCAGAGTAAGGGGCAAGCCATTTAGGACTGAGATGAGGAGGATTTTCTTCACTCAGAGAGTAGTGAATCTTTGGAATTCTCTACCCCAGAGGGCTATAGAAGCTCAATCACTGAGTATGTTCAAGACAGAGATCAACTGATTTCTAGAAACTAATGACATCAAGGGATATGGGGATAGTGCGGGAAAATGGCGTTGAGTTGATGATCAGCCAGGATCTAGCTGAATGGAAGAGCAGGCTCAAGGGGCAGAATGGCCTACTCCTATGTTCCTATTTTCCTAAACTAGGGGACACAGTTAAAAAAATAAGGGGCCTCCCGTTTAAGATGGGCATGAGGAGAATTTTTATCTCTCAGAGGATTGTTAGTCTGTGGTATTCTCTTCCCCAGAGAGCAGTCAAGGCAGGGTCATTGAATATTTTTAAGGCTGGGTTAGATAGATTATTGACTAACAAAGGGGTAAAGGTATAGGTGCAACAATCAGACCAGCCATGATCTTATCAAATGGCAGAGCAAGCCTGAGACGCCAAATGGCCTACCCCTGCCCCTAATTTGTATGTTTGCGTGTATTCATATATAGTAGAGAAAAGATGTCATGGGGCAATCTTTGCATTTCAGGATAATCCTGGAATAATACACAGTTTTGGCAGATGAGCTTTACGTGATCCAGCCAGATATGGCAGTGAATGGTTAAACCAATTATTCACCATATCCATTCAAATCTGAGCCCCTTGGACTTAATGGAGATGAGGACTATAGCAGTAGAATGACCAGGGTGTGAGAAAGTAAAGATTTAATAGGGACTAGGGCATCATAGGTACAGCTGAGGGTGTAGTTGAGCAGATTTATAACTGCAGATATGTTGCAGTCAATGGAGGGCAAAAGACGACATTTGGTATTTTGAAAGTGCAAATTGTAAGTGAATTGGGAGAATGTTTTTTTTCCAAAAGCGGAGCACTCAGCAGGAAACAGGGCTGGGAGGGGGAAGGGGTATATGGGTGGTGAATGAAACAAGGAAATCTCAAAACCTTATTTCCATCCCTCAGATTTCCCTTTATTTCCTTTGCAGACAGAAAATACTCCTATCCCTTCACACTGATGCTAGGCTATAGTTGACACTGAGCCATACATGTCCTGCTTCAGTTCCTATTCCAAGTACAGTGAGCTGACATCAGTCAGGACAGCAATGGGAAAAGCTGAGTCTACACAGCCACCCAAGGCTGATAATTTTTTTTAAAACTGCTCAGAGTTCTGGCTCATAATCAGTATCCAGGAGCCATGCTGGAAATGCTTCAATGTTATACTGGCTGCTGCCCTCCTTTATCACTACAAAAGAGCCCAATAGCTGATGGTACAGTCCTTCCATGATCTTACTACTATTGTTCCCATACATACAAACTACAGCAACCATAACCATTTAGAACACATTACTTGTTCTTCCCATTCAAGAGGTTCATTCTCAGGCTATCTGGTTTTGCTCTCTTATTATATTTTCTGATCATAGATGTTGGAAGTCAGTTAGTATATTACATTTATAGGTTATATTATATAGCATATCCATTTTTCCCAGTTGCAATTATTGACAACAAAATAAACAGGCAAGCCACACAAGTTGGAGAAAACTTTTGAACTGATTTGGTATAGAGTACTCAAAGTAAATATTCCAATGAAGAATATGATACCATAAACACACAGAAAATTACATAATTCACATCATTAAACTCACCTTGAGGTTTTTTTTGTTTGAAATTTCTATTCAGAGACTTGTGCCTCCAAGTAAAAAAAAAAATCTGGTGTTTGAGATTTGTTGAAATCCCCAGATCTGGGTGAGGATTGTCAAGCAAGCAGTAAACTCCCAGAATGCAGCAGTAGCACTCTGCACATGTGGTAAGGGTGGATTACAATTCACAGAATTCACCCAAGGTTGCCACTTCTCTCTTTCTCTCCACCCTCAAATGTGGTGTTCAACAGGGAAGGTGGGTCTCACAAAAAGTCTAGTTATTGATCAGAGTTTACTCAAGGGAGATGGTGGCAAAGTGGTATTGTCACTAGACCAATAATCCAGGGTTCATGGGGACCTGGGTTCAAATCCTACCATGGCAGATGGTGAAATTTGAATTTAATAAAAATCTGGAATTAAAAGTCTGATGATGACCATTGCCGATTGTTGTAAAAGCCCATCTGGTTCACTAACACCCTGCAGGGAAGGAAATCTGCTGTCCTTACCTGGTATGGCTACATGTGACTTCAGATCCACAGCAATGTGGTTGACTTGTAACTGCCCTCTGAACAAGGGAAATTAGGGATGGGCAATAAATGCTGGCCTAGCCAATGACACCCATGACCTAATATATATTCTGACCTTTTAAACATTCATATTTTTAAATTGGAAAACTTTCCAGCTTTCAGAATGGTAGCATTCTGATCAGGAAAACAAACTTTTGTTCAACCAGTGAACAAACAGTGTGTACTGTTCATACACACCTTCACTGTATTTTGCTGGCTCCCTCTCCTTGCTCTGTTCCACTGCCTGGTCTCTTGCTATGTATTTTTCCCCCATCAGAATGAGACTACGCTGAAGCATTACCAGGAAGCTTCAGAGCTCTGAGTAGCCTTAAGCAATGCCACAGAAGATCAGTTACTATTATTAAAATACAGACCAGGCAACCTTCTATAAATTACAAATTTAGTACAGTAATACTTTCTCCAGAGATATTTGAACTATGTACTTGTGTGCCTATCGCATGCTGTGTCTGATATTTGGCACAGCTGCTTTGCTTTTAACATTGCATGGTCGGAAATAAGCTAGACTAAAATAAACTTTCACTTCTTTATCAGCAACATACCTTTCTCAAATCCCAGAGCTGCTTGCCAGTACAATGTGTGGCACTCACAGGAACCCTCGCGAACAAGACCTAAGTGACTGAACATTACTGCAATATTTATGGCAACTTGTCCGGTAAATGTAGCTGGGTCCCTTGACAGTATGCTCAATAGCAAAGTCTAGCAATGTACTTGGTGCGGCCTTGCTTAATACTTTGTTTAGATAAACTCCCAGTCACAGAGAGCTTCTAGTGATCTAGTGTCAATCTGCTAAGGTTTAAAAATCAGGAGTAGTCAAAGTGGCAAACAAAAACAATTCACTTTAAGTCTAGCAGCTTTTCGGGCCAGCACTCAACTCCCCATCAGTTCATAAATTCGGAGTTCTGTGACAGCTTATAAAGTCAGCTCTGAAAACGCAGTTAACAGAGAAAGGCCACACAGCTTTCAAAACATACGATGTTGCTCTAAAGTTCACTTTAAAGGCTCATTTGGTCCTTTGATTTTTTAAAAATGGATGTAAGTGCAACTGGAAAGCTTTAAACTAGAGTCTTTGCAACAGCTCAGTTAGTGCCCAAGCTCTTTCTATATCCTCCCCACTGCCCTAGTATTCATAGTGTCACTTATGTGGAACTTCAGAAAGGTCACATCTAAAGCAGATAATAAAGAGACACAGAGGCTGAAAAATAGCTGCTTTATAATTCAGGTAAACCTATTTTATCCACCTTGAACTAAAGGCAAGACACATTTGATATTGTTATCACAATGGACAGTTTTCAAATAACCCTGCACAATGACAGGATTCAAGGACATGGTTCAAAGAGTTACAGAATGCATCCACATGGTCATACCAAATCCCGTGATCAGCCCCATCACCTATATCAATAGAAAAGAATTCCACTTTCAATGCCGTACTTGTTTGGCACAAGTTGTATCATGCAAGTGAATGTTTTTCAGTTAGCTGCCAAAATGATACCATTTTAAATCAGTTCACATGCCAATGCTCTGATTCAGAAAGTCAAGTCACTTACGAATCTTCTGAGATCAAAGCCACCATCTATAGCCATTGGTGATGACACTAGTACCCTAACTTGACACCAACTGAGCACTACTATTCCTTTACTACAACAATTACATAGTACACACAAATGGAATTCTAAAGGCATGCTTCAGGTGCCTGGATAATTCCGGGTTGCTCTGTAGTATAGTCTCCAGGATCACACTGGCATGTTGCTTGCAGTGCAACTTTACCTTAGTCAAAAAGATGTCATCATGAAGACCCTACAGAAGGGAGGTACCCAAGGGCAGACAGGGATCCATCAGAGAAGTTGCAATCACTGGAAAAGAATGTGGTGGACAACTTTCTTTTTTGCTGGTTGCAAGCGGTACTTGTGCCACTCTGATATAGGAAACCTTTATTCAACCACCAGATATGTCATACCTGTATCTTCTTCCTTTCCAGTGCAAACATGCAATCATCAACAGATATTTTGTTGCGCAATTAACCGATTCCCATTCCTGTCACTTCAAAGCCATTTTCAAACTTTGCCTAAGCAATCAGCACATACATCAACTTTAACACAGTATAAGTTTAATGAAAATCTATAAGTGTAGATACATAGCTCTATGTGCTTTACTGGCCACACAACCACCACCCACCCACCCCACCCCATAATGCAATAATGTGTTATGTTTATGTTTGACATCTGAAGGCTAATCTAGCACTTCTGGCCATACCATGTTTCTGCCAAGAGATAGCAATATTGCTGGAGAGACATGTTGCCAAAGCTTTTCATCTTGTACTCATCAGGACAAATGCAAGAATACCAAATTTGAAACAATCACAACAATTTATACGACAGGAAGAAAGGGTGCTGATTGATTGGCTGAGGCATTGTCATGGAGAAAGCAATGTGAAATGATAGGCTCCCCAAGCTTCTGGGTAGTTCAAATACTACTCAGAATATTCTAATTGGGCTGATGCAAGAAACCTTCATCAGTGCAAATACAGTTGAGTGGAGTAAAGGTCCTTCCCTTCTATATTTCTGGTGGCAAATGTATCATGGCAGAAAATCTGAACTGCTAAATTAGAATTAGTGGCAGAAATGTAAGGCAATAAAGCTAGAGATTTAAATACCCAAAGGTATCAAGCCCCACGACCTAAGATCAGTAAAAACGGAACCAACTAATCTCAGCCAGTAAATTGAACCTTACATAACTTTAGATCTGGAAGCTTTATGTATTCAGGTAGGAGAAGGACGAAAGGCAAGATCTATTTCAGAGCTTTCACTCCTTATCCTGATGAGCATACACTAGTAGGAAATTCAAAAATAGATTTATGAAGATTGTTTAGTAGACTAACTGCATAGTAACCATAGTGAGGTCTGAAGCGGAGTGATTTCAATTCTGCTGTCACGATGATTTACTATGGCACTTCTAGCCTAGATATGAATCATTAATCACTATAATACTGAGCCTATTATAATTGGTAATCATTTTGCTATCAATACACATGATTCTCCCTTCCTCCTGCCTCTTCCTTTTCTAGCACTAAATAACACTAATTCAAAATTGTTCATTAATTCAGCTTCCATGGTCTGCAAGATACTTTTACACCAAGTTAAAATCAACATGCTTGGGCTTTCTTTTAACATTTATTAAATGGTTAGGTATAGGTTGCATTGACTTTTCATTATTCAATTTTTTATTAAAAACTCTATGTTAGGGAAAGTGATAGCATAGTGGTATTGTCATTAGACTAATAATCCAAAGACCCCAATGCTCTGGGGACCTGGGTCCGAATCCCTTTATGACAGATAGTGGAATTTGAATTCAATAAAAATCTGGAATTATGTTGATAGTTGTAAAAACCTATCTGGATCACTAATGCCCTTTAGGGAAAGAAATCTGCCATCCTTACCTGGTCTGGCCTACATGTGACTCCAGGTCCACAGCAATATGGTTGACTTTTAAATGCCCTCTGAAATGACCTAGCTTGTATCAAAATGGCCACAAAGTCTCAAAAAAAAGGAACGGAGCACCCGTGATTGACTTAGGCACCAGAAACGACAACAGCAAACTCAGCCCTGTCAACCCTGCAAAATCCCCCTTATTAACATCATACCTTACAGAATCATACATTACAGGTAATGTCCCAGACACCACCATCACCATAGCAGAGGTGGCAGCACAGTGATATACAGTTATGAGGAAGTTGCCCTGGGAATCCTCAACATCGACTCAGAGCCCCATGAAGTCCCATGGTATCAGGTCAAACATGGGCAAGGAAACCTCCTGCTGATTACCATGTACCACCCTCCCTCAGCTGATGAATCATTGCTCCTCCATGTCGAACATCACTTGGAGGAAGCACTGAGGATGGAAAGGGCACAGAATGTGCTCTGGATGGGGGACTTCAATGTCCATCAGCAAGAGTAGCTTGGTAGCACCACTACTGACCGAACTGGCCGAGTCTGTGGCAGGTGGTGAGGTAACCAACAGGAGGTAAAACCATACATGACCTTATCCTCACTAGCCTGCCTGCAACAGATGCATCTGTCCATGACAGTATTGGTAGGAGTGACCACCCCTCAATCGTTGTGGAGATGAAGTCTCACCTTCACAATGAGGATATCCTCCATCGTGTTATGTGGCACTACCACCGTGCTAAATGAGATAGATTTCAAACAGACCTAGGAACTCAAGACTCATCCATGAGGCACTGTGGGACATCAGCAGCAGAAGAATTGTACCTGAACACAATCTGTAACCTCATGGTCCAGCATATCTCCCACTCTACCATTACCATCAAGCCAAGGAATCAACCATGTTCAATGCAGGAGAGCATGCCAGGAGCAGCACCAGGCATACCTAAAAATGAGGTGTCAACCTGCTGAAGATATACTTGCATTCCAAACAGCATTAGCAGCAAGTGATAGCCAGAGCTAAGCGATCCCACAACCAACAGATCAGATCTAAGCTCTGCAGTACTGTCACATCCAGTCATGAATGGTGGTGGACAATTAAACAACTCACTAGAGGAGGAGGCTCCACAAATATCCCCATCCTCAATGATGGGGGAGCCCAGCACATCAGTGCAAAAGATAAGGCTGAAGCATCTGCTGCAATCTTCAGCCAGAAGTGCCGAGTGGATGATCCATCTTGGCCTCCCTCAGAGGTCCCCAGCATCACAGGTGCCAGTCTTCAGCCAATTCGATTCACTCCACGTGACATCAAGAAATGGCTGGATACTGCAAAGGCTATGGGCCCTGACAATATTCCAGCAATAGTACTGAAGGCTTGCGCTCCAGAACTTGCTGCTTCCCTAGCCAAACTGTTCCAGTACAGCTACATTTACCCAGCTATGTGGAAAATTTTCCAGGTATGTCCTGTACACAAAAAACCAGACAAATCCAACCCGGCCAATTATCACCCCATCAGTCTACTCGCAATCATCAGTAAAATAATGGAAGGAATCATCAACAGTGCTGTCAAGCAGCACTTGCTTAGTAATAAGCTGCTCACTGACACCAGTTTGGGTTCCGCCAGGGCCACTCAGCTCCTGACCTCATTACAGCCTTGGTTCAAACATGGACAAAAGAGCTGAACTCCCAAGGTGAGGTGAGAGTGACTGTCGTTGACATCAAGGCAGCATTTGACCAAGTGTGGCATCAAGGAGCCCCAGCAAAACTGGAGTCAATGGGAATCAAGGGGAAACTCTCCGCTGGTTGGAGTCATACCTAGCACAAAGGAAGATGGTTGTGGTTGTTGGAAGTCAGTCATTTCAGCTCCAGGACATCACCGCAGGAGTTCCTCAGAGTAGTGTCCTCGGTCCAACCATCTCCAGCCGCTTCATCAGTGACCTCCCTTCCATCACAAGATCAGAAGTGGGGGTGTTCACTGATGATTGCATAATTTTCAGCACCATTCGCAACTCCTCATATACTGAAGCAGTCCATGTCCAAATGCTGCAAGACCTGGCCAATATCCAGGCTTGGGCTGATAAGTGGCAAGTAACATTTGCATCACACAAGTTTCAGGCAATGACCATCTCCAACAAGAGAGAATCCAACCATCACCCCTTGATGTCCAATGGCATTACCAGCACTGAATCTCCCATTATCAACAACCTGGGGGTTACCATTGACCAGAAACTGAACTGGACTAGCCATATAAATACTGTGGTTACAAAAGCAGGTCAGAGGCTAGGAATCTTGCAACGAGGAACTCACCTCCTGATTCCCCAAATCCAGTCCGCAATCTACAAGGTACAAGACAGGAGTGTGATGGAATGCTCCCCACTTGCCTGGATGAATGCAGCTCCCACAACATTCAAGAAGCTTGACACTGTCCAAGACAAAGCAGCCCGCTTGATTGGCACCACATCCACAAACATTCACTCCCTCCATCAGAGATGCGCAATGGCAACAGTGTGTACCATTTACAAGATGCACTGCAGGAATTCACCAACGCTAATTGTACCGCACCTTCCAAACCCATAACCACTACCATCTAGAAGGACAAGGGCAGCAGATAGATGGGAACACCACCTCCTGGAAGTTTCCCTTCAAGTCACTCACCATCCTGACTTGGAAATATATCGCCATTCTTTCACAGTCGCTGGGTCAAAATCCTGGAACTTCCTTAACAGCATTGTGGGTGTACATCACATAGACTGCAGCAGTCAAGAAGGCAGCTCACCACTACCTTCTCATGGGCAACTAGGGATGAGCAATAAATGCTGGTCCAGCCAATGAAGCCCACATCCCATAAATGAATAGTGTATATTATTATACCATATATGCAAGCTAAATATTGTTGATTTTTAGTGGATTAATTCTGAACTCAAGTGCATCTTCCAATGTTCATAATTCACGGTCAACCTTCAGTTGGCCTCCAATCATCAAAATGATGATGGCATAGAGCAGAATAGCTGTGAAGAAAAATGCATAATTTCACTATAATAATCTTAAATATAAACACTGGTCCCAACAATAGTAATTCCTCCTGTAGTGAAGTATTTTCTACTATTCGCTAGCTTTCTTTCAATTGTTCTCTTTGTTCTGGCTTCTCTTCCTGCCTAGTCTTTGGTGTTTCCTCTATCTACCCTCGATCTTTCCAAGCTCACTCTCCTGACTAATGTAGTTCTCTTTGATTATCTGGTCATTATTCTGTTTGCTTGCTCCTTATCAGCTCTCAGGTCTCAAACAATGTTCCCGGTGAGAGTGCAAAATGCCTCTGACAAAAACGTTCTCCAACTCAGACAAGCCAACTGTTTATAAAGACACAATTATCAATGTCAACTCCTTCAGCACCACAATGTGACCTGGTGGTTAAGCTTCTGAAAACAGATCCACACTGAGGGTGAGCTTCATAACATCAATTGGTGTCTTATGTTTCAAGAATCCACAATCCTACTACATACCTTCCATTTTTCTTCAATTGGATATGACTGAATTAAAAATAAAAAGCGGGCATCACTACAACAGGAATTTAATTACTGCTACATTTACCTTTCTGAATAAATCAATTCACTGGACATTACACTAAGAAAAGTGCTACATTTTCATTTCTCATTAACTGACTAGATGTACACTTAAGGACATTCAAACATGTGAAGACGATGGCCAGGAAAAGACCACTGCCGCATGTGGTCATGATGACTGAAGTATCATGATTAGATGTACCCTAGCATCAGCAGGCATGTAGTCTCCTAGTAGATACAAAAAAATATAAGAACACAGAGCCAATTAGAAACATAAAACCAGAAATTTTTTCTCTGATCCCCTTATTAGACTTAAACTAATCCAGGAAGCCACGTAGATTTTTTTTATTCTTTCAAGGGATGCGGGCATCGTGGGTGGGTTAGGCCAGCATTTATTGCCCAATCATGCTTCTAAAATAATTTCTCTATCACGCTTCCATATTAACTGGTAGTTTGTCTACCTTTTATGAGATGTGATATCTACCCCATGTTGGAACTAGCCCAGATCTCTTTTGAAAGTATTAGAGCCACTTGCTTTCTGAGCTGGCAACTACAGGTCTACAATGAGAAAAGAAAAATTCCCTAACATCCAATTTTGTCCGACTCTTTTATACACGACCTTCTACTCTTTATTAATCTATCCAACTGCAATAATTTATCAATAGGAACATAACTAAGTAATTTAATTATTTTATATAGTTCTATCAAATCATTCAAGGTGTACACATGTCTAAGTTGAACAGACTCTAGCTTTTAAAGGTTACTTGAGTAAGCTTGCTCAAACTGAAAATCATTGGTGTGTCCCTCCTCTGTGTTATACTCCAGGAAATCATTTGATTCAAGATAGAAGTGAATGTCAATCTTGACATTTTTATAAACATTTATTTACAGAGTTGCACTTTACAAGCAAGAACCTCCTGACCTAACAATCACGGTTTCAATCTGGCTATTTATAGGAGCACAAGTGATTCCCCAATTTTTTTTTCGTTTATTCGTTCATGGGATGTGCGTGTCACTGGCTAGGTCAGCATTTATTTCTTATCCCTAATTGCCCTTGAGAAGGTGGTGGTGAGCTGCCTTCTTGAACCACTGCAGTTCATGTGTTGTAGGAATATGCACAGTGCTGTTAGGAAGGGAGTTCCAGGATTTTGACCCAGCAACGGTAAAGAAACAGCGATATAGTTCCAAGTCAGGAGGGTGTGTGACTTGAAGTGAAATTTCCAGGTGGTGGTGTTTCCATGCATCTGCTGTCCTTGTCCTTCAAGGTGGTAGAGGTCATGGGTTTGGAAGGTGCTGTTGAAGGAATCCTGGTGAGTTGCTGCAATGCATTCTGTAGATGGCACACACAGCTGCCACTGTGAGTCAGTGATGGAGGAAGTGAATATTTAAGATGGTGGGTGTAGTGTCAATCAAGGGGGCTGCTTTGTCCTGGGCAGTGTCAATCTTCTTGAGTGTTGTGGGAGCTGCACTCATCCAGGCAAGTGGGGAGTATTCCATCACACTCCTGACTTGTGCCTTGTATATGGTGGGGAGGCATTGGGGAGTCAGGAGGTGAGTTGCTCTCCACAGAATTCTGGGCCTCTGACCTGGCCTTGTGGCCACAAAATTGATCCAATTGTAACCTCCAGGATATTGACAGTGGGGGATTCAGCGATGGTAATGCCATTGAATGTCAAGGGGAGATGGTTAGATTCTGTCGTATTGGAGATGGTCATTGCCTGGCATTTGTGTGGTATGAATGTTACTTGCCACTTATCAGCCCAAGACTGAATATTGTCCAAGGCTGGCTGCATATGAACACGGACTGTTTCATTACCTGAAGGGTCATGAATAGTGCTAAACATTGTGCAATGAAATCCGAAGATCCCCACTTCTGACCATATGATGGAGGGAAGGTCATTGACGAAACAGCTGAAAATGGCTGGGCCGATGACACTACCTTGAGGAACTCCTGCAGTGATGTCCTGGAGCTGAGGTGACTGATCCCCAACAACCACAACCATCGTCCTTTGTGCTAGGTAGGACTCCAACCAGTGGAGAGTTTTCCTCCAATTCCCATTGGCTCTAGTTTTGCTCAGGCTCCATGATGCCACACTCGGTCAAATGCTGCCTTGATGTCAAGGGCAGTTTATCTCACCTCTGGAGTTCTGCTCTTTTGTCCATGTTTAGACCAAGGCTGCAATAAGGTCAGGAGCTGAGTGCTCTTGGCAGAATCCAAACTGAGCATCAGTGAGCAGGTTATTGCAGTGTAAGTGTCACTTGATAACACTGTCGACAACTCCTTCCAACACTTTACTGATGATTGAAAGGAGGCTGATAAGGTGGTAATTGGCTGGGTTGGATTTGTCCTGCTTTTTGCGTACAGGACATACCTGGGCAAATTTCCACATTGACGGGTAGATGCCAGTGATGTAGCTGTAGTGGAACAGCTTGGCTAGGGGCACAGCTAGTTCTGGAGCATAAGTCTTCAGTACTATTGGTGGAATATTGTCAGGGCCCATAGCCTTTGCAGTATCCAGTGTCTTCAGCTGTTTCTTGATATCACATGGAGTGAACAAAATTGGCTGAAGACTGGCATCTGTGATGCTGGGGACCTCCAGCGGAGGTCGAGATGGGTTAAATACTCTGCACTTAATGCTCATTATATAATTAAACCCAAATAATGTACAATTAACATTCTGAACCATTCCCAGAGTCTATGTAATACCCACCACTCTAAGGTATCATTAAATAGGCGATAAATAAGTCTTTATAATAAATAATTGATACTTTATTTTAAAAAACACAATGCAAATTTTTAATGAGAATACATGACTTACAGGTATCATTGGATTTCCAAAATATGCTGTTGTCTCTAGGTCGCCTTTGGGAATGGACAATATTGGTGAATCCACGATTAAATATTTCACAACACATCTCAAGAATTGGCAGAATCACCTAGTTCTATTTGATGTTGAGAACAGTTACGTCCTCACTTTAGGTTGCCCTGCTTAACGCTGTTTTGCTTTAACGTTGTGTGCTTATAAGGGATTATTTTTCTGATTTGTGTAGTCATTTTCAGTTTTGCGTCATCTGCACCCTGGCCCCATCCTCCACGCACTGCACTATGGGCCAGCCGCCACTTTGTTTTGATGCTGCAGCTGCAGGGATCACCAGAGGCCGAGGCTGTGGGGAGAAAGCAAGGCCTGAGATCCAATGGCAGGGTGTCAGGGCAGGGACGGGAAGCTGCTGGCCACCAATTGGGTCGTGAATTAAGTAACCGGGGGCTGGGGATGAGGGGGTGGAGGAAGAGGTGGAGGGAGTGGGGTCGATCCGTGGCCAGGGAAAGGGGCTCAGCCCCATTCAGACTGTCAGAAAGAGGTCCAGGCTTCAGGCCCAGATGCAGCTTTGGACTGGGAGTTGACTACAGCCTCTGGCTGTTGGGCTGGGGGTTGGGGATGAGAAGGATGGGGGTGAGACAGAGTGGGAAAGAGAGAGCGAGAAAGAGGGTGAGCAGGAAAAGTAGGAGGGAGAGACAGGGGCAGAGTGGGAAAGGAGAAAGAGAGAGAGTGGGAAAGGAAGGCAAGAAAAATGCTGAGCTGAGTTTCATGAGTGCTGTGGGTGAGGCACAGAAGCTGTGTTTGTTTCAGTGACTTAGTGTTATCTAATTTGAATGTATTTCTGTTATATTCAGTTGTTATTTTATTTTGCAAGTTTTTCCAGCTAGGAATGCACGGTGCTGCCCACATACAGTATAATATTTCAACTGGTACCTTGTTTTTCTAGGCAAGAAATGTCCAATGGAACCTAGCTCCAGCTTTAACGTTGATTTCTATGGGAACCCATGATTCACTTAAAGTTGTTTCACTTAAAGTTGTGATTTTCGGGAATGCAACCACAACTTTTAAGTGAGGACTTACTGTAGTAACAACTATCAGGGATTTTTTCATGCTTAAATCAGGAATTCTGATTTTTAAAGTTCAGAATTTCTTTTTATTGAAGTAATTGTCAGGAGTATGGCTAACTCCCATCGTGGAAACATGAATAGCTTAAATAAAAGAGAAGAACTGGCATTTGTATTTCAAGTAACATTAATGGGGGATGAAAGATGGGCAGCCTTTACCCAGAGGTATTCATGATGTGCATCAATGCCATCAGCTTTAGACACTGAAAGACAATTTTCACCAAAACTGACAGCTCTTAAATATTCAAAGGCAGTGAAACAATCATATGCCTGGGATGGAGAAAACTCACATAATTCAATTTCTTAGAATTTATTAAGCTAATTTGAGAAAAAAGAACAGATCCTTAGGCCAGCAGCAGTTGCCACCATCCAACATTATTTACTTCATTCTACTGTTTCAAAGACGCCCATCCTTCTTCCCCATTTCTCTCCCTTCCTTCTACCCTCCCCTACTTTTTGTTTCTTATTCCTTAGATATACCTTCCTTTTATCTTCCAGCTTCCAGTGCTCCTCAAGAGTCAATACCCAAAATGTTTATTTGTCTTTTCTCCTTACAAATACTGATGATCCTGTCAGTGTTTTCAATCTCTGATTGCCAGTACGTGCAGTTTCTTTTCATTTGTATGGCGTAAACAGCCAAATCAAGGCAAGAGATAATTATATTAAATCAACGATTAAAATCATATACCTGTTGTTATGATCTGGCTCGGGACTGTTAACATTAAAAATGAAATCCAAATGCTTTGGTTTAGCCAAAAGATCTGCGCCACAAAATGTCACTATTTTTTAAACAAACCAATTTTATTGTTTATAATATACTTAAACAACAAACACTGTTAACTTAACAATTAGGTTTACCTCCTACTTCTCCCAAGAATTCTCGAATAAGACATATGAACCTTAAAGTTGTGTACTTCTGCAGGGACCACCCTTCATGCCTCAGTCCTCTGGAGAACCTTACTCAGCTCCAGCTATTCTCAGAAGTCAAACTTTGAGTTATTCTCTCTTGACTGTGCAGGGCTCAGTCCCTTGTTCTAGTTACTTTTCCAATACTTCCAAGCTAATCTGCTGGTTATTACAGGGCCTACCCAGAAGGAAAAAACAGTAAAAACTGGGAAATAAGAACACTGCTCTGAACTGTTTTTTCCTTCTAGGTACTGTAGATTCTCCCACTATTTTCAAACTAGACAATCTTCAAGGTTCTGTTCCTCACAAAATTCAAACCGAGATCAGGCTTCGTCCATGTTCCGTACGACCAATTATGATGTTAGGGTTTGCTGGCCTACAGAAATCTGCCTCTGGGAAGGTACAATAGATGTCAACAGCTCAACTCTATTACTATATGTCACCGATGGCCCAAAAACGTCCGGTGAGTCTCAGGCTTCTGGCCTGGCCTGTCCTGTCCTTGCAATGAGTCACCTATTTTGGACCCAATAACAGCCCTCAACAATTCTCCTTTGAAGTGTTTTAAAGCGCAAGTTGTGAAAATGGGGTACTTTTTGAGTTCTTATCTACCTTCTTTCTTGTTTATTTCCACCCTAATACCATTGATTACTCTCATGGGTGAGTTAATGCCTTCAAGAGTGTCTCCAGAGAGAGAGAGACACGTTTCTTGACATTTGGGTATTCTGTAACTTGCAAGAAACAAACAACTAAGGCTGTCTGGTAATATTTTAACCTACTGGAATTTATCCTTTGCCTCAATAAGTTCTCTCCCCCCCTCCGTATCCCAAAGTGATGGAGTATCACAACAGGCCATTTTTAAGTTTAAAATATCAAATTAATTTATTAAACAATGAGCAAGCCATATTCTGTGGTATAATATTTACAATATAAATTTGATTATCTATCACCTGAGCTAACACATGCAAACAAAATCTTAATTTGGACAACTATTCTCTTTCCTCTTGAGTTTCTTACCACTGGCTGTAATTACATAATCTAAACTGCTTTTTTAAACTTTCAAATCTATTATCCTCTCTATTAGGAGCTTTAAACTGGCGGGACCAATTCTTGGGTAAAACAAAAAGGCTCTTTCCATAGCTCTGAACAGTAACACCAGTAGTTTCTAAATTTTAAATATGACAGTCAAATTTACAAAGAAACTGTCAAATGTACAAAATCTGAATCAGTCACATTGCACTGGCTAATTAGGGATTTTTTGGTGGGCAGGCTTGATGGAACAGCTTGTGTATCAAGTTTATATGTTAGTATGGATATAAATTTTCCCACAGCATTATTTGAAGAAAAGCAGGAGAGTTCACTGAATCTCCTGCCAACATGTATCCTTCAACCACCACCAGCAAAAAATGATTACTGTTCAATTTTAGAGCATGAACTCTCTCCTCCATCCCCACCCCCTTTCCGATCCCCCTTTTTCCCAATAATTTATATAGATTTTTCTTTTCCCACCTATTTCCATTATTTTTAAATGTATTTCCATCCATTGTTTTATCTCTACCTTTTAGCCTATTTCGATCCCTTCCGCCCACCCCACCCCCACCAGGGCTATCTGTACCTTGCTCGTCCTGCTTTCTACCCTTAATGTTACCTATTAGCACATTTCTTAGCAAAAACACCACCTCTTTGTCCTTTTGTCTATGACACCTTTTGGTTATCTCCACCTATCACTGGCCCTCTATACAGCTCTACCTGTCCCACCCACCCTCCTCCTCTCCCCCCCGCCCCACCCCACCAACCAGCTTATATTTAACCTCTCTTCTATTTTTACTTAGTTCTGTTGAAGAGCCATTGGGACTCGAAACGTTAACTGTGTTCCTCTCCACAGATGCTGTCAGACCTGCTGAGTTTTTCCAGGTATTTTTATTTTTGTTCTTGCTTTACTGTTCATGGGACCTTGCTATGCACAAATTACTGCTGCATTTGGTCACATTGCAACAGTGACTAAACTTCAAAAGTAATTAATTAGCTGTGAAGTCCTTTGGGAAGGCCCAAGGATGTGATTGTGCTACTTAAGTGCAAATACTATCTTTCCTTTAAAGTAGCAGTGATTTTTAATTATGCCATATGGCTCCTTTACTGAGCTATTGTCACTATTAGGAAGTCATCAAGAATTATCAGGAATTATAACATCTCATTATTTTTGTCCCAGTTGACTTTTTCCAGGAATATTTTGATGAGACAGCAAGCGCGGATGACATAATTGAGGTAATTGGCTTGGCAGCTGTTATGATGATGTGACAGAACTGAATTCACATCAATGATCAAAACTGTTGCTACAAAATCCATGTTAAACCAGTTTCCTCACACCGCTGGCTTATTAACTGCAACAAAACGTTAGCCCCATCAATCCTTATAATTCATTAAAATAAATGGATTGAATCAAGTGAAAAGAAAGATTCTAAAAGGCTGCAGTCTTAATTTAAATTGAACCTTTTGACATCTCCTTCATTTGGTAGCTGCTTTAGTGCTTCAAGAAGAGAGTCATGGAAAGTTGCAGCAGAGGAGGTGGTTATTCAGCCCATCATGCTGGTGTTAACCCGTAACAGGCTATCCAGCCTAATCCCACTTTCCAGCTCTTGGTTCATAACACTAAGTTAAGGCACTTCAAATGCATATCCAGGTACTTCATAAGATGCGTTGAGGGTTCCTGACTCCACCATCCTTTCAGACAATGAGTTCCACATCTCCACCATAATCTAAGTGAAAAATTTTCTCCTTAACCCCTCCCTCCAAACCTCTACCAATTACTTTAAACCTTTAAGATTTATAGGACAGCAGATGTATGGGAACACACCCACCTGGAAGTCCCTCCAAGCCACACACCATCCTGACTTGAAACTCTATTGCTATTCCTTTACAGTCACTGGGTTAAATTCCTGGTACTCCATTCCTAACAGCACTGTGGGTGTACCTACACCACAAGGACTGGCGGTTCAAGGCAGCGGTTCACATCCAACTTCTAAACAGCAAATAGGGAAAGGCAATAAATACTGGACTTGCCAACTATGCCCACATCCCATGAACGAATAAACATATATAATTCCAGCATTCTTGGCTTCGACTGATAAAGGAAAGTACCCCCTACATATTCTTAACCACCTTATCTACATGTCCTGCTATCTTCAGGGGTCTGTGGACATGCACACCAAGTTCACTTTATTCCTTTTCAGAGTCCTACTATTTATTATGTATTCCTTTGCCCTGTTTGTGCTTCCTAACCACATTACCTCACACTTCTCTGGAGTGAATTCAATTTGCCACATTTATGCCCAGCTGACCAGTCCATTGATCTGTTCCTGCTGTCTAACATCTTTCTTCCTCACTACTAACCACACACACAAAGCAGTAATTACTAACATGTCACGGCCATAAAACAGATCATTAAGAAAGAACTTAAGTCGTTAAGAACCCTGAAGAAAGACTCGCATTAGGCAACATGTTGTAGCGAATTTGCGTTCAGATTTTCATTGGGTGTAGCAGGGTAGCACAATTCTCCGAGGAGTGTAGCAGTGGGTTGAAAATCATTTCGTCGTCAGCAAAAATGGATCCCAGGTTATCCTGCCAGTGTCTGTTGGAGCCATTTTTGGGGTAATCTTCAATCACATGGCCCTAGTATCATTGAAAGATGGGGAGATGGCTGCGGGGCTGGGGAAAGGCCATGCGTGAGGAAAGAGAACCCATAACTGATAGCCCCACACCCGAGGATGAGATCAGACAAGCACTCTAAGTGGCACACTTGGCGTTCTTCTGGCTTTCCTACCAGACCCTAACCTGGACCTCATGAAAAAATAATCAGCTCCACCTTTTATGCTGGCCTATCTCATAAAAAGGGTCAAGTGTGTTGCACTGTCAAAACCTGTAAGCCGGTGGCTTTGGCTTCAAAGTGAGTGGCTGGACATCAGCACTTTTGCCATGCTCTCTCCTCCGGCAAGACCCAAGATCTGTCCACAGTGTCATGGATGTCTGACAACAATATTCTGATAAGATGACCTTGCTCTGACCCCACATACTTTGATAGGGCCAGGAATGAATGCAAGTCACCAGACGATACATCACTTGCACCTATAAACCCATTTCATAAATTTTCAGTCCACTGGTGTTTAGAAAGCCAATTGGGTAGCGCAGCTCAAAATGAAAGCAGCTCAACATGTTGTGAAACGCTACCCAAGACTTCAGTGTGGAAAGTTAGGAGAAAACCAATAAATTAGAGAAGATTACCAAAGCTGTTAGCAAATAAATATTTATTTTTATTAATATTATTTGGATGTTTTAATGTAGGACAAATTGAAATAGTTTAATGCAGCATTATATATTAAGCCCTCGACAAAGATGATGATAAACGTGTTATATTACTTGCATTATCAAGTGGGGATTATAATATTAGGACAGTCCAACTAATTATTTCTACCTTAATGGACATTTGAGATGAGAATTTGGATTTCCAAAATTAATGGTGACTCAGATCTGAGACAAGCATTCATTGCTCCTTAAATTATTGAAGGCTACAGAGACATCGTAATGATAATACCATCAATGTACAAGGTAGGCAAGTTAATAGCTAATTAATTGCAATTCTTGCTGAGGGTCAAGACCTGAAATTGCATACCTTATAACTGATAATATTCAGATTTGATGTGGATGTCTTTTATGATCTGTATGGTGAGCAACTGCACATTTGAGTAACAATCAAAGAATCTTGAACGTAAACATGAAGAATGATTTGTTAAGACAAAAAAATACTGCACAGAATGTGACCAATGGAAGATGATCACAGAAATATAAATGATGTCAGCAAACCTCGGATGGGAAACTCAGTATGGCCATTAAGCTATCAGCACATCGAGTTACTAACAGAACATAAACAGTTGAAGGATACAGATGAACAATTAGAGCAAGTACCATTAGAAGCCATTGGCTCAGGAAAATAAAAAGTCAGAAAAATAATAAGACATTCAGACCAAAAATAGGAATGCTCCACATTGGGTTGACAGCCTGATGCATTCCCACTTCCAGGGGATCTTGTGCTTATACCGGCAACAGTTCATCCTGCAGCAGTGGTTGGTAATAAGTAGGAATTAGGGAGACAGGGGAGGACTCCGCTGGGATCATCCTATTGTCAGAGTGGCCTCCTGCTCAGTTCCAAGCTCAGCAACTCAGTGGAGGCAGCCTCCTGGTGACAGGACAGGTAGCCAACAGAACTCTATACCACACAGAGTCATGGGCAGAAAGGGCTGCACCTGGGACCCAACAACTCCATCAGAGGGATTTGCTCTCCAGTCCGTGGAACCTATCAGTTTTGATCCTCAACATTTTTAAATTTGATGCAGGCTACCAAGTATGCCTCTAAGTTGACATGCCCTTGAGCTCTCCTTGCTGTCCCAGGTGTCTCCTGGTGGGGCTGCCGGCCTTCCAAAGCTGCAGGCTCTCTGATTGGGCCTGTAGCCTCAGGAACCTGCCCACTGTTCTCAATTGGATGGGGCTCCTAAAGGTAGTCTCCTAATCGGCCACCTCCTGGAAGATCATGCAAGCAGGCAGGAGTCAATGACCATTGAGCACACATCCCACGTTTGTTCCCAATAGAAGAGGCTGGACAATTCCACCCTTGGAGAGCAAAACAGTCAAATCACTCATGAACTGGTGTATCTCAAATTTGAACCACATTTTACTAGAGTTAACTTGCATCTAGATTGGTTCAGTTGGATATCTACAGAAAAAATAACTTAGTTAATATCTCTCACTGAAGCTGTTGAAGAAAATATGGATAGGTAGATTCAGGTAGATAGTAGATTTATACAGCACTGCGGGTGTGTTAACATCCTGGCTTTGATCTCACAGGTGGCATCTTCTTCTTGCTAAAGCTCCAGCCTGGTAATGCTTTCCACCGCCTGCCTAACTGTTTGGGTGGTGGCACAGTCTTTGCATGTTCTTCACCTTCAAATATCTCAAAGCATTCTACCCCTTTCGCCTCTGCTTTAATATCTTCCATGTCCACTGTTCCACACCCAAGTTCATCCTGAGTTCTTCTCATGGTACCTTCCCTTCAATTCCACTCCAAGCGATTACTAATCTTCAGCAAACTTAATCTTCACCTCAGCTTGCCTCGCCCTCCTCCTATCACCAGTAAAACAACTCCGTCTACAAAAAGATGACATTTCATCCATTTTCAAGACCACTTTTTTGACTCAGATATCTTCCACAGCCTCTCAACTATGTTCTTGGTCACTGAGAAGGCTATCGCCAACCATTTCCCTGCCTTACCTCTACTCTAATTCCTTCAAAATGTCCCCAAAGGACAAACTCTTGCCCAAGTGGTTTGCAACTATTCTTCTACACTCCCAGCTGCCTACCCTCATCCATTTTCTGTCACTTGGCAGACACAAATGACAACACCACCTAACTGTACCTCTCCTGAAGAATGAAATGTGCAAATGAGAAGACAGTTGCAGATGCCAATTGCACCAGTAGCAGTGACAGGATGTTCAGTATACTGTGCTGCTGTGATTGAGGCAGAGTGAGAGGCCTAAAACCTTAATGGTTCAACCTTCAAATGTAGCCAGAACCTTTAAGATAAAATGACCAAAATTGTACACCATCCTCCAGAATTGACCACAAAATTTATCTTTTCAATTTTAGTACAAGTTTTTCTGACTTGCAGTCCAACACTCTCCAGAACCACTCAATTGCTCTCCTTGACAGCGACAGATGCTTTCCACTGATCACACTGAAATCCGGTGCATTTTCTGCCAAGCAATCCTTTCATGTTACCTCTTCAAGGGAAGACACTAGTTTGCATTCTGGAATAGGTTGTATTTCCATCACATTCAATGCATTTAATTAATTGGTTCTCGTCTCTTTGAATATTAGCCAATTTCCTTTTCTACTTGATACCTGCCAGAAAGTTTGGTGTCATCAGCAAATTTAATACCATCACGGCAGACATCTGTTTCACATTACTCATATTAGTGAAGGAGGCAGGACACCCAAAGAACTTTTCCAAATACCCTTTGAAAAACATCTACTGCATAATGTTAGCCACCAGCTTAGTTACCCCTCCCAAATAATTGCAATCTCTAAAGCATTTATTTTAAAACAAATAGAAGATTGCTTTTTTCAATATTTATTTCCAGCATTCTTGAAAATTCCTCGCACATTTTTCTCCACTATGGATTCGAAGCTAACCAATCTGTAATAACTAACACTCTCCTCCATCCCCACCCCCTTTCCAATTCCCCCATTTTTTCCAATAATTTATATAGATTTTTCTTTCCCCACCTATTTCCATTATTTTTAAATGTATTTCCATCCATTGTTTTATTTCTACCTTTTAGCCTATTTCGATCTCTTCCCCCCACCCCACCCCCACTAGGGTTATCTGTACCTTGCTTGTCCTGCTTTCTACCCTTAATTAGCACATTCCTTAGATAATATCACCACCTTCAACACCTCTTTGTCCTTTATCTATGACATCTTTTAGCTATCTCCACCTATCACTGGCCTTCTATCCAGCTCTACCTGTCCCACCCCCCTTAAATCACCTCTTTTCTATTTTTACTTAGTTCTGTTGAAGAGTCATACGGACTCAAAACGTTAACTGTGTTCCTCTCCGCAGATGCTGCCAGACCTGCTGAGTTTTTCCAGGTGTTTTTATTTTTGTTCTGTAATTACTAGATTTGCGTCTCATTCCTTTTCAACTAACAAAACTAGATTTGTCAACTTGCAGATCTCTGTAATGGAGCAACCACTACACTCCTTCGATTTGAGATTTCAAGATTGTATCCCAGATTTCTACTTTTTGCTAACACATTTTCCTACATGCTTTGGATCACTTAACCCCATTTACTATGGCTGAAACTGATCAACAATCTTTCTTTTTGAATACTAAATTGAAGAATCTGTTCAATACATCTACTACATTTCAATCATCTATAATAGTTTTACCCAAATAATTATTTTAAAAGATGCATGAGTTCTTTGATCATCCTGCTACATTGATGAAAAAGCTTTGTGATTTGTAAAAGAAAAAAAGAAAGGCCTGCATTTATATAACACTTTTCACGACCACCAGATATCAAAATACTTTTCATATGTAGCCATTGTTGTAATGTTGGAAACTTAGCACACACACAGCAAACCCCCACAGACAACTATGTGACAATGACCAGATAATCTGTGTTTGCGATGTCGATTGAGGAACAAGTGTTGGCCTGGACACCAGGGATAACTCAACTTCTCCAAATAGTGCCACAGGATCCGAGCAAATAAATAGGTTAATGTCTCATCCGAAAGACAGTACAACAGTGCAGCACTCCTTCAATATTGCACTGGAGTATCAGCTTTGGTTTTTGCACACTATCCCTGGATGGAACTTGCACCTGGAACCTTGTGACTCAAGAGATGGCAGTGCTACCAACTGAGCCAAGGCTGACACTTTTTCCCTTCCTAAGTATCTCCCTTTGTTAGTCATTATTGCTTTTCTAAAAAAATCTAACTTTAAAAAAAAAGTTTCCTGGCACCTTTTGAAGTATTTTGGGCTGCTTTTGTTTCATCCACCTTCTTTATTAAGATCACTAGCTTTGTGCCCCAGTTTTTACTCAGGGCGAATTTGGATGGGTAGTCAGTGGAACTCACTTTGGAACTCATATTGGAAACTCACTTGGTACTCCAGAAATGAGTCTTGGGCTATTGTAACTTCTGAGCATCATGTAAATTCCACTGGCTAATTTCAAGCCCATTCTGGTCAGTAAGTCAGTGGAATATGGCAGAAGTTCACACAGCCCAGAGGTTGCTCACCAACACAAGGCAGATGGTGCAGATGGCTTTCCAGGACGTTACATAAAGGTCTTGCATTCAGGAAGAGGAGGCCTAAGTTTTCCTTGTGGGGCCCAGAGAAGACTTTGCAACTTGCGTTTACATTTTTTTGAAGTCTCATCTGAAATAGAGGAAGTGTGGAAGGCTGCTATGTATTCCAGAATCCACCATTGTGGAAAATTTTGCAACAAATTCAAAAGACAGTTTGAAATGTTTTCAGAGGGAAAATGTTGAACTGTACAAAAATGAAATGGAAATAACTTAAACAAAAATGGAAAGTAATGGGTTGATAGTGGTAAGCCTGTCAAAAAGATCTACTGACCTACACAGTTCTGCTGTCAATTTGCGGTGAGACAGTTAAGCATTTGGTATTAAAAGTACACTATGTTATCACCTCCTGTCTATGAAAAGTGGATACAGAAGATCACAAATTCATTGTATTTAAGTTTATTTTGTTGTAATCTCCGTAGAGACCAGTTACTTTTAAAAAGAAATTCAAACTGACCATTAATAGCTGAAAGGCTAACGCAAAAATTCACAGACATTAACTGTAACAAAAGACTAAAAGCACTGCTGACTAAACATTATCTTTGTAGCCAAAATACTTTAAAGCACAAATGGAAAATTCCCCTTTTTCTTTTGGCACAACTGAAATAAAACACTACGTAGATATACTCTGCCCTTTAGGTAGATGTTCATTTTTCCTAGAACTAAACCAAAGTGATTACTAGCTCCCAAATTCTGTTCTTTTTCTTTCTCAGCCTGCTAACTTTTAATCTCAGAACTGTCTTTCACAATGAGGTCTTTTCCCTGGAGATTCTTCCTTTAGCACAAGCCAGGTAAATCTTCCATCCTTCTTTTAACCTCTCATGAATTTGATCTTTTCAATACGAGCATGAACTCCTACCCTAATTCCTGTGTGGTGAAGCGCAGCATCTTGCTACCTACAGCTGCTTTCCCTCTCTTGAATACTGGAAGACTAATCTTGTCAGTCTGCTTTCACTCTCAAAGCCCATCACTGTGGCAATTTGAATCTCATGGCCTTGTATCCAAGTAGAAATGCTGATTAGCTATCCTTGAGACCCCAACTCTCTTTTATCTTGGAAATAAATGGACAGTTTAAAGCACAATTGTTTACAACCTAACATTCTCAACAGTTTTCTGGGACTTTGGAGACTCACAGTCTATCCACTTTAGCACAAAGACTGCTGCCATTGCTCCAATCATAAACATTTTGCACCTTCTTCTCAGTAAAACAATCTGGGCCTCCTTTAACCTCCAACAATCAAAATAGTCAAGCTTAACGACAGGCAGACTTCAGAACAAGTCAAATGAGCCTCTTCAATTTACCTTAAATGAAAGATAGGCGGGGATTTTCCAGCCCTTTGTCCAATAACTTTCGCAGGACTGGAAGATCCCGGGGGCGGGCAAGGCCAGAAAATCCCGGCAACAGTTCCAAAACTGTGCAAGCTAGGCAAATCTTCCAGTCTCATTTTAACTCAAGAATTTGATCTTTTCAATATAAGTGCAAGCTCCCACCTGCATTCCTGCATGGTGAAGCAGAGCATCTTGCTGCTTACCCTCTCTCAGATCCCGATAGGCTAACAATCTTATATTCCTAGTAACTGTAACATTATAAATATTAAAGAGTGAAGATTGTTAGTAAAGTGATGCTGCATAAAATGGTGTTTGGGTTCAACCTTGTATCGAAGAGTCCACTTTGTGATTGAAGGACAATGCCTTCCAAAGACTGCTGAAACAGGCAATATCAGGAATATGTCCAAAGTCAACTCAGATCTTCAAGAGCTCTTTGTGGCTAGTACAAGGGTCATAAAGATAGTTCTCTGAGTAGTCTTGATTTTCTGCTAAATAAATTTGCCTGTCAGACAACCAAATTAGGAGCTCTTTTACATAAGAACATAAGAAATAGGAGGAGGCCATTCAAACCATCGAGCCTGCTCGGCCAGTCAATAAATTCGTGGCTGATCTGATTGTCGCTTTAAATCCACTTTACTGCCCATCCCCCATAACCCACGACTGCCTTGTTAATCAAAATTCTGTCTAATTCAGCCTTGAATATATTCGATGACACATTTCTGCTGCTCTCTGTGAAGGAGAACTGAAAGACCAATGACCAGCTGGGAAAAGAAAATTCCTCCTCATCTCAGTCTTAAATGGGAGACCCCTTATTTTGAAACTGCGCCCCCTTGTTCTAGATTTCCCCATGAGGGGTAACAACCTGTCAGCATCTACCCAGTCAAGCCCCCTCAGAATCTCATATGTTTCAATAAGATTACCTCTCATTCTTCTAAACTCCAATGTGTATAGGCCCAACCTGCTCAACTTTTCCTCATAAGACAACACTTTAGCCCAGGAATCAACCTAATGAACTTTCTTTGAGATGTTTTCAATGCAAGTATATCACTCCTTAAGTAAGGAAACCAAAACTGCACACTACTTCAGGTGTGGTTTCACCAATGCCTTGTACAGTTGTAGCAAGGCTTCCCTACTTCCATACTCAATTCTCCTTGCAATAAACACCAACATTTCGGATGCCTTCCTAATTACTTGCTGTACCTGCATACTAACTTTTCGTAATTCATGTACAAGGACACCCAGATCCCTTCGTACTGCAATATTCTGTAGTCTTTCTTATTTAAATAATATTCTGCTTTTCTACTCTTCCTGCCAAAATGGACAACCTCCCATTTTCCCACATTATACTCCATCTGTCAATTTTTTTGCCCACTCACCTAACTTATTTCCCTTTGCAGAATCGTTGTATCCACCACACAACTTACTTTCTATCCTATCCCTGTATCAGCAGCAAATTTGGTTACAATACAGTCGATCCTTTCATCCAAATCATCAATATAGATCGTAAATCGTTGAGACCCCAGTACTGATCCTTGTAGCACTGCATTAGTTAGTTTGTCAACCTGAAAATGATCCTTTTATCCCAACTCTCTGTTCCTCTGAGTATCATTTCCCCCAGTAAATCCATAAGGACTTTCTGCCTAGAAGTCACATTCCTAGCCAGTTAAAGGGCTCATTCCGCTCATTCAGGTTTGTCTCTTTAGTATATTTTAACAAAGATATTTACCCAATTATCACCTTAGAAGTGAACAATGTGCTAATCCTTTATTCCAACTGCAGGACAATTCACATAGTCTTTAGACATCACTTAACATTACACCACGCTAAGTGAATTGATATGTTTTTGAAAAATGGCTGCACTGGAATGGAATCACCGCTGTTGGTAAGATCACAGATTTCCCTAAGCAGAAGGCAGTTCCATGGGTGGTCTCATTGACAACTTTAGTAGAGCCAAGAAAAGGGAGTACACTCAATAATTAGCACATATGAAAGTCACCAGATTAGCAGATGCCACATCGATTTTAATTCTGCATATTAGCACAGGGTTTGGGCAAATGAAACAAAGTTGAAAATTTTGTACCTTAACTACAGAGTTTTGGCAGATTCTAAATGTAAAGCTACCATTCAAGAAATGATAAGCACCGAAACCTCAGGAGGTATGAAAATGAAGCTGTAGAAACATCAGTTGAATCTCAAATTCAGGCTGAAGAAGTGTGCATGCAGTCGACATATTAATTCATTAATCTTTGCTGTAGTCAAAGCATATTCAAGAACAAAGATTATCTCATTTACCAATTTCTAAAGAAAACAAAAAAGATGGCATTACAGCTGCCCCAAGGTGAGCACAGGTACAAAAATCATTCAAAAAGTGTAGTGGAATGTTGACCTATATCTTAACAGGATTGGAATTCAAAAGTGAGAAAGCGATGTTTCAGATTTATAAAACCTTGGTCAGATTCCACCTGAAGCACTACTTTCAGTACTGGGCTCCAAACTTTCGGAAAGATACAGTGGCCTTGGAAGGGATAGAACACACTTTCAACATAATTATGCCATGACTGAAAGGATTAAATGAGGTCAGGTTGCATAAACTTGACTGAATTCCCCTGTGTTTAGGAGCACAAGAATAGGAGGTCATTTAGCACTTTGAAACAGTTCCACAATTCAGTTAGGTCATAGCTAAACTATTTAGAAGTTATGGGGTGTCCGAATCTCAGCATTTTAAATGATTAAGGGCTTTGATAGAATAGACAGAGAGAAAGAGGAGGGTGGGGGGGGGAGAATTTTACTGCTGTTCCCCACCCACCCAGGTGCGTATTTACGGGAGGGGGGGCATGTAAAATAAAATGGGTGGTTAGCCCTCCACATTCCCACCCACCCCCGTGCTGTCCCCATATTTCAGTGAGCGGGTAAGGCATCAGCCAGCCAGCATGCCCTTAGGCCTACTGAGACACTTAAACTGGCCAATTAACGGCCAGCTAAGGGGCTCATTCCGCCTCCACTGCAATAAATATGGCAGCTGGGAAAGGAGGAGCAAAGGAGGCCAACCCACTACTTTTGAAACTTGGGCTAAAAGGTAGGAAGGAAGAGGGTGGGGTACCTCCTTTGGGGGACCACTGTAGCTCTGTGCCCAAAATCATAGCCCCTCCCACCTTTGTGCTTCCCCTACCATATCTCCCCCCACCAGCCCAGTGTCCCCAATCCCTCAACGTCAAAAATTCCAGGCTTATGTTTAAGTCTGGCATCCATGGATCTTCTCCGCAGGACTGCTTGTAGCCCCAGCCAATCAGATTGGCTGGCAGCTCTCAAGGTCAGGATTTCCTTTTCCTTAGGGTGGAAGTCACACTGTGTTACCTTATTAAGACCACCCCCAGCATATAAAGGTTGGTAGGCTCAAGACTGATTTTGCAACAAAGTAGTGGTGGGGGTCTACACTGCCCTGTAAATTCACCCCATAATTTCCCCTGATAGGGGAATCCAGAACAAGAGTGCATAATCTTGAAATTAGAGCTCGGCCATTTAGAGCTGAAATCAGAAAATATTTTCTTTGTTCATTCATCTGATGTGAGCATTGCTGGTAAGGTTGGCATTTATTACCCATCCCAAGCTGCCTTTGGGCAGGTGGTGGTTATCCACCTTCTTAAACCACTGAACTCAATGTGGTGTAGGTACACCAAAGTACTGTTAGGGAGAGTGTTCCAGTATTTTGACCCAATGATACTGAAGGAATGGCGATATAGTTCCAAGTCAGGGTGTGGCTTGGAGGGGAACTCGTAGATGGTAGCATGCCCATTCATTCCTCTGGCCTTGTCCTTTAGATAGTAGAGGTTGTGGGTTGAGAGGGTGCTGATGAAGGAACCTTGTTAAGTTCCTGCAGTGCATCTTGCGGATGGTACACACTGCTGTCACTGTGCACGGATGGTGGAGGGAGTGAATGTTTAAGGCGGTGGATAAGGTGCCAATTAAGCGGGCTGCTGTTTCCTGGATGGTGTCAAGATTCTTAATTGTTGTTGGAGTTGCACTCATCCAGGCAAGTGGGGAGTATTCCATCACACTCCTAACTTGTGGCTTGTAGATGGTGGATAGGCTTTGGGGAGTCAGGAGATGAGTTACTCGCCACACAATTTCAACGCTCTGAAGAAGGGTCATACGGACGTGAAATGTCAACTCTGTTTCTCTCTCCACAGATGCTGTCAGACCTGCTGAGTTCTTCCAGCATTTTGTGTTTGCTACACAATTCCCAACCTCTGATTTGCTCTTGTCACCATAGTACTTATATGGCCGGTTCAGTTCAGCTTCTGGTCAATGGGGCCCATAGGATGTTGGTGGTGTGGAATTCAGCAATGGTAATGCCATTGGATGCCAAGGGGAGATCATTAGGTTCTCTCCTGTTGGAGATGGTCATTGCCTGGCACTTGTGTGGCACAAATGTTGCCTTTCACACAAAGAGTAACGGAAATTAAGAACTCACTCTCCCAAAAGACTGACACCAAGTCACGTAAGAAGATATTAGGGTATTTGACAAAAGCTTGGCCAACAAGGTAAGTTTTAAGGTGTGTCTTGATGTAGAAAACAGAATGGTAGAGGCAGAAAAGCAAAGTAATTTTGAGGTCACAGGTAGATCTTGAATTATGATTGCAGCTGTTTTACTATGAAAATCAATGATGGGGAGTCACCCTCACGAACCACTGTAGTCCTTGTGGTATTGGTACACGAAGTGTGTAAAATGCACAAATAATTTCACTCATTTGCCATATCCCAAAATTATTTCAGAAAGAAGTGCAAAAGAAAATTAAATTAAGGTTCAAAGTCCTCTCAGAACAATCACCACCTGCTTTTTTAAAATTCATTCACAAGATGTGGGCTTCGCTGGCTGGGCCAGCATTTATTGCCCATCCCTAGTTGCCCTTGAGAAAGTGGTGGTGAGCTGCCTTCTTGAACCGCTACAGTCCATGTGGTGTAGGTACACCCACAGTGCTGTTAGGAACGGAGTTCAAGGATTTTGACCCAGTGACAGTGAAGGAATGGCGATATATTTCCAAGTCAGGATGGTGAGTGACTTAGAGGGGACCTTCCAACTGGTGATGTTTCCATCTATCTGCTGCCCTGCCCTTCTAGATGGTAGTGGTCGTTGGTTCGGGAGGTGCTGTCTAAGTGGCCTTGGTGAATTCATGCAGTGCATCTTAAATACGGTGCACACTGCTGCTACTGTGCATTGGTGGTGGAGGGAGTGAATGTTTGTGGATGTGATGCCAATCAAGCGGGCTGCCTTGTCCTAGATGGTGTCAAGCTTCTTGAATGATATGGGAACTGCACTCATCCAGGCAAGTGGGGAGTATTCCATCACACTCCTGACTTGTCTATCACTTGCTGCTTATGCTGTTTGGCACGCAAGTAGTCCTGTGTTATAGCTTCACCAGGTTGACACCTCATTTTTAGGTATGCCTGGTGCTGCTCCTTGCATGCTGTAGAGAGAGTCCACAGCTTTATCACTTCCCAACTGGGGGCTTCCAAGGATGAGCTTCAAGTCAGAACCACAAATCCCATCATTAACATGGTCCTTGCAACAGCAGCGACATTAATTCTCATTTATAGAACAAATGCTACAATTTCATGATGTGCAATTATTTTCAATGGCAAGGCTCATGGTGAAGTTGCAATTTTTTTTTGTTTTGTCATGGCTAACAGATATGGATCAGCAACACTGCTTTTGCCCATAAACGGCTGGATTTTTTTGCAAACTATTAATGGCAAGCGCCATTCATTTGCCATCTTTTTACGAGCCATTGCTGGGCCATACTCCTAGGTAATAATAAACAGCTTCAGTAAAGAATGAAATACCTAATATTTCAGTCTGTTAGAAAAGTAAAACAAAAACAAAAGTACCTGGAAAAACTCAGCAGGTCTGGCAGCATCTGCGGAGAGGAACATAGTTAACGTTTCGAGTCTGTATGACCCTTCAACAGAACTAAGTGAAAATAGAAGAGAGGTGAAATATAAGCTGGTTTGAGGTGGGGGGTGGGGGTGGGGTGGGGGGGGGGGGGGGTGGTGTGTGGTGTGGGACAAGCAGAGCTGGATAGAGGGCCAGTGATAGATGGGAGATAACCAAAAGATGTCATAGACAAAAGGACAAGGAGGTGTTGAAGGTGGTGATATTATCTAAGGAATGTGCTAATTAAGGGTAGAAAGCAGGACAAGCAAGGTACAGATAGCCCTAGCTGAGGTGGAGTGGGGTGAAGGAATTGAAATAGGCTAAAAGGCAAAGATAAAACAATGGATGGAAATACATTTAAAAATAATGGAAAAGGTGGGAAAAGAAAAATCTATATAAATTTAGTTCCCTGGCCCCAACCGCCTCCTCTTCACCATGGACGTCCAATCCCTCTACACCTCCATCCCCCATCGGGATGGTCTGATGGCTCTCTGCTTCTTCCTCGAACAGAGGCCCGAACAATCCCCATCCACCACTACTCTCCTCCGTCTGGCTGAACTTGTTCTCACACTGAACAATTTCTCCTTCAACTCCTCTCACTTCCTCCAAATAAAAGGTGTGGCTATGGGTACCCACATGGACCCAAGTTATGTCTGTCTCTTTATGGGATATGTGGAACAGTCCTTGTTCCAGTCCTACTCCGGCCCCCTCCCACAACTCTTTCTCCGGTACATCGATGATTGCTTCGGTGCCGCTTCATGCTCTCATCTGGACCTGGAAAAATTTATTAATTTTGCTTCCAATTTCCACCCCTCCATCATTTTCACATGGTCCATCTCTGATACTTCCCTTCCCTTCCTTGACCTTTCTGTCTCAATCTCTGGTGATAGACCGTCCACCAATATTCATTATAAGCCTACTGACTCCCACAGCTACCTCTACTACAGCTCCTCACACCCCACTTCCTGTAAGGACTCCATTCCATTCTCTCAGTTCCTTCGCCTCCGTCGCATCTGTTTTGATGATCCCAGTTTCAGAAACAGTTCGTCTGACATGTTTTCCTTCTTCCTTAACCAAGGTTTTCCACCCATGGTGGTTCACAGGGCCCTCAACTGTGTCTGGCCCATCTCCCGCGCATCCACCCTCACACCTTCCTCTCCCTCCCAGAAACATGATAGGGTCCCCCTTGTCCTCACTTATCACCCCACCAGCCTCCACATTCAAAAGACCATCCTCCGCCATTTCCGCCAACTCCAGCATGATGCCACCACCAAACACATCTTCCCTTCACCCACCCTGGCGGCATTCCGCAAGAATTGTTCCCTCCAGGACACCCTGGTTCACTCCTCCATCACCTCAACCCCCACCCACGGCATCTTCCCATGCAACCGCAGAAGGTGCAACATCTGCCCCTTTACTTTCCCTCTCCTCACCATCCAAGGGCCCAAACACTCCTTTCAAGTGAAGCAGCATTTCACTTGCACTTCCCTCAATTTAGTCTACTGCATTCATTGCTCCCAATGCCGTTTCCTCTATATTGGAGAGACCAAACGCAGACTGGGTGACCGCTTTGCAGAATACCTTTGGTCTGTCCGTAAGCATGACCCAGACCTCCCTGTCGCTTGCCATTTTAACACCACACTGCTCTCATGCTCAGATGTCAATCTTTGGCCAATGCATTGTTCCAGTGAAGCTCAACGCAAACTGGAGGAACAGCAACTCACCTTCCGACTAGGCACTTTACAGCCTTCCAAACTGAATATTGAGTTCAACAATTTTAGATCATGAACTCTCTCCTCCATCCCCACCCCCTTTCTGATCCCCCCTTTTTTTCTCTTTCTTTTCCAATAATTTATATAGATTTTTCTTTTCCCACCTATTTCCATTATTTTTAAATGTATTTCCATCCATTGTTTTATCTCTGCCTTTTAGCCTATTTCAATTCCTTCACCCCACCCCCACTAGGGCTATCAGTACCTTGATTGTCCTGCTTTCTACCCTTAATTTGCACATTCCTAAGATAATATCACCACCTTCAACACCTCTTTGTCCTTTTGTCTGTGACATCTTTCGCCTATCTTCACTTATCACTGGCCCTCTATCCACCACCACCACCACACACACACACACACACACCGCCCCCCACCCCCACCACCACCACCACCACCACTCCCCCACCCCGGCAAACCAGCTTGTATTTCACCACTCTTCTATTTTTACTTAGTTCTGTTGAAGAGTCATACAGACTCGAAACTTTAACTGTGTTCCTCTCCACAGATGCTGCCAGACCTGCTAAGTTTTTCCAGGTATTTTTGTTTTGGATTTCCAGCATCTGCAGATTTTTGCTTTTAGGTTAGAAAAGTATGTCTGCAGTGACAGAACAAGAAGGAAGACAGCAAGGAACTGAAAAGTCAGACACATAGAAGAAATATCACTTACATCCTAGCATATTTGTAAGGTTCACCACAAGGGGTTTTTGTGAGTATGCTAAAATTCACAGGAAATATTTAATTTCAAGCCTCTTTGTTACAATAGGTTTAAACAAATTAATATTTGTTCATTTAACTTCTGTTGTAGCATGGCAGTAATGATTAATGGCTGTGCAAGTCATGCTACATTTACCAAGTGCTAGTTTTGATGCTTTTAAATTTACTGTTGAAATTGGAGTTTGATCTGGTCAAATACATTGATATGTTTGCTAATTAAGGATATCCACAATGCCGTTACAAGGGGAAGTGCCAATCTTCCTTTAACCTCTATCAGCCATACCAGCTTCCCCCCTCCACCACCACTTCTGACCATTTTCCTTGATTAACAGTTTGCTCTGTCCGCCTGGCTCTTCAGTTATTCTCAACAGTTTCCGCACGCTACTTTCCTTTTACCCTCAATACCAAAGCAGCCTCAGATGCACAATACAATTTGCCTTGCTTTTAGGAAATACAAGTCAGTTAATTAGGGCCTAAGGACATTCTCAGCTCCCTTGAAAATTCAGAACCAGGGCCCCATCTAACAAGATCTTTTTTTTAAGTGTACAGGATGTTTTGTGCACTGCAGATTTCTATATGTAGACAAGTTGTTAGTTTTATTCTTGCTGAAACAAAGAGAGAATATATGCCACTAATATTCTGTTGGAAGTAAGTCTCCAGAACCTTCTGTCTTATTGATTCTATTTCTGTTAAGTCAATGGTTTTAGATTCTTCAAGCACATTGATTTTTTTCTCTCTCTCATCTTCTACTTGATTCAAATAATTATTCCAGCTTACATACATGCACTTAATAAGATCTGCAGATGATCTCAGGATGTTGATTAATTTCGTAAAAGAAAAGAACTTAGATTTACAAAGTGCTGTTTGTGAGCACAGAATGCCTCAAAGCACTTTACAGCCAATGAAGTATATTAGAATTATAGCCATTGGTGTGATATAGGAAAGTGGCAGCAAATCTGCACACATGAATCTCCCACAAACAGCAATGTGATAATGGCCAGATGATCTATTTTTGTGCTGTTGAATGAATGTTAATCATTGGCCAGGACACCGAGGAGATGAAAAGATACAACCTGAAATGCTAACTCTTTTTCTCTCTCCACAGATGATGCTAAGTATTTCCATCATTTTCTATTTTTATTTCAGATTTCCAGAATTTGCAGTATTATGCTTTTGGACGGAGGAGAACTCCCATGCTCTTCTTCAAAATAGTGTTGTGGGTTCTTTGATGCCCAGATGAAAGGACAGGCGAGACCTCAGTTTAATGTCTCATTTGAAAAGTGGCACCTACAGTAGTGCAGCACTTCCTCAGTACTACACTGGAGTGTCAGCCTTGATTTTTGTGCTCAAGCCATGGAGCAGGAGTTGACCCCACAACCTTGGGACTCAAGAAGCAAGAGGGCGGCCAACTGAGCCCAGCTGTCACTGTGATAGCTGTAATCCACATAAAACTAGAAAATGTGACCATTTGATTCAAACACAGTGAGTGATAGCATCTCGGGAGATGATGGACTGTACCCGAGGTGTACGTCACTTCTATATTGAACATTGTGTGTTGTAGCTACAGAGACCGATTCGTGAGTAGCAGTCCCTTCTGCAGCTGGCACAGATAAATAGCATTGGCCCAAGGTCGACTGATGTTTCTTCCTTCCAGCAGGCTCTCTTTTCTGCCACCTGGTCATTTATTTTGTCTTATTTTTCCCCCACACCCTTCCTGACTGCTTGTCTTCAGGCATTCTAGTCAGCAGCAAGGACTTCCTATGCATCGACTCCAATCCCGGTCAACTTGAAGTCTCACTTGCAGACATCCTTGTATTGCTGACGTGGGTGACCTGTCGATCTCATGCCAATAGCATGCTCGCCATAGAGCATGTCTTTGGAGATGTGGCCATTGTACATTCGGCTCACAAGGCCCAGCCAATGCTGACTCAACAGGGCAAACATGCTGGGGATCCCTTTACACTGGTGTACTTCCATATTTGGCACACTGTCTTGCCAGGAGATGACCAATATTCACCTGAGGCAGTGGAGGTGGAAACTGTTCAGCCGCTTTTCTTGGCTTGCAGAAGTTGTCCATGACTTACTACTATAAATATCAACATGCAAATTAGGAACAGGAGTAGGCCATTTGGCCTCTCGAGCCTCCTCCACCATTCAGTAAGATCATAACCGATCTGACTATGGCCTGAGCTCCACATTCCGCCTACACTCGATAACCTTCAACTCCCTTGTTGGTCAAGAATCTATCTACCATTGCCTTAAAAATATTCATTGGCCCTGCCTCCAGTATTCTCTGTGGTACGAAGTTCCAAAGAGTCACAACCCTCCGAGAGAAAAAAAATTCTTTTCATCTCCATCTTAAATGGGAGACCCCTGGTTCTAGTCTTTCCCACAAGGGGAAAGATCCTTTCAGCATCCCACCTGTCAAGTCCCCTCAGGATCTTATATGTTTCAATCAGATTATCTCTCAATCTTCTAAACTAAAATCCTGGTGTACAAGATTATGAGGGGCATGGACAGGGTGGATAGGGAGCAGCTGTTCCCCTTAGTTGAAGGGTCAGTCACAAGGGGACATAAGTTCAAGGTGAGGGGCAGGAGGTTTAGGGGGGATGTGAAGAAAAACTTTTTTACCCAGAGGCTGGTGACAGTCTGGAATGTGCTGCCTGGGAGGGTGGTGGAGGCGGGTTGCCTCACATCCTTTAAAAGGTACCTGGATGAGCACTTGACATGTCATAACATTCAAGGCCAAGGGCCAAGTGCTGGTAAATGGGATTAGGTAGGTAGGTCAGGTGTTTCTCATGTGTCAGTGCAGACTCGATGGGCCGAAGGTCCTCTTCTGTACTCTGTGATTCTGTAAAGGAGGGTGTTTCTGGTTTGTTTCTATCATTATCACAGTAGTGATACAAACAAACCGCTGGATTAATTCAGTATCTAGTTTGCAGGACTGTTCAACCAAACATACATGAATTTTGATAGTTTTTTAAACAATGTGATTAGATCAACTACTTCATATGAAACCATAACAAATAAAAACAGACTGGATATCAACACATGGTTGTGATAAATGGATATTCACCAACTTATTATAATATCAACACAGGGTCCTTTGCTATCAGGAGACTGTATGTGGTGCTATTCATCTTCATCAATGGTCTGGTAGATGCTGTCAAAAGTGTTGTGCCTTTTACTGATGATAGAACCTGATGTAGCATAGTTAATTCTCCATCTGAACGACACATAGCAACTTAACGGCAAATAAATGGAATTGGATGGAGGACAGATAAATCATGCACTATCTTCAGAATTGAAACAAATCAAGTCAATGTGGCCAGAAAGATGAATTGAAAGGTAGCTGACCCAAATTTACCCTGCAAGTGCTGCACAGTTTCTTCAGTTACAAACAATCGGCTAGGCTTTACAATTACATTCAATTCATAAGGGAACAAAGGAATGATAAATAAGCTGGGGAATTTGGTAGATTTGAGTTTTCTTGAGGATTCTGTCTTGTCTACTGCTATGACTTAAGCATGTAGAAATCATTAGTTATCTTCATCCTGTAACACATTATTATAGGTTTCTTTGGTAAGTTGCAGAGAAAACCTATTGTTCATACTTGGATTCAGTACAGTCTAAAGCCATGGTAACAGTGAGCATGATGAGGATTGCTTAATCCATGTGAGAGACCACTCTCTACAACACTGGTGAGACGTGACAAGGCCTTCTCACAGAGAGATCCAACAAGCCACTTAAGATGAGCTTTTACATTTATACAAGAAAGAGCTGCTGATCAGTATTGCAACATCCTGGTGTTTTGCCTGTTCATCACATTCCCTCCCAAATAGTAGTGTTATCATTTGAAAGCACACATTATGACATAGGTATAAAGATTACTTGCTGCGCCATATTTACTGTTGGCACATCGGTAAAATGGTTTTTAAAAATAGGCTTCGTTGCTTAAAACTGGCAAAAGATTCCTAATATTGTGTCTCCATCCCTTTAACATATTCCTCGTGCTGCCTCTGTCCTTCGAGGTGCTGAAGATCATGAGTTTGTTAGGTGCCACCATTCTGAAAGCATGGTTAAGGTGAAATCCATCATAAGCAAGGATGAATCCACTGAAATTAATAAATAGAACAAAAAATACAAACATGCATTGTATAAGCCAAGGACAAAATTACATCTCGTGAAGTCATTATGCCTTTCAACAACTGAACTTTAGAACAATGTTGCCATGTTGACATTAGTTGTGTCTAATGCATTACGTTCATGCAGTATTCTTTGGGACTGTCTGACAAATAAGTAATAAGCATTTGATAGAATTCCATATCCAACATTTCCTTGACTACAGTTTAAACTGACTGTCATTTGCTTAAACATGGTTTTTTACAAGTCAAAACTGCTCACAACACACATTATACTGTGATTTATAATGTTCCAAAGTGCACAGTATTTCAACGAAGCATATACAATCAATGAAATAATATTCTATTTGCTTTAGTATTTAGATACAGCTATGGACTATTAGGCACCGCACAGCACTATGCAACCAAAATCCAATTACAATCAATGTTTGCTACAATCATTACTTGTGAGTCATTCTTCAAGGTGAATAGGCTTACAGCAAGGTTAAAAAACATATTTTACCTTCCTTGTTTTTATTTCTTTAAACTTTTATCATAGTAAATAGAAAAGAAAATTGGGCAAGTTATCAATTATCTAGCAGCCAGTTTTCAGTGCTGGTAAATGTGAAAATTACTGCAATAATGCCTTAAAGTGGGGGGAAAGGAAAAGGGAGAGAGATGGAAGAGTGAGGGAAGCCAAGTACTGAGGGAAGAGAAACAGGAGAAAGGCAAACAATGAAGACACAAAGGAAGCTGAAGGAGAGAAATAAAGGTGAGGAAGAAAGGAAAAAGAAAATTAGCATATGCTACTTCATATTTTGGAATTCTAATAATAAACTGAAATCCATTCAGATCCAATCATAAAAACTATATTGTATAGTCATTAAAATTGTGTTCCAGGTAGAAATAAAATTGCACTGATCTGTAAAAGTGTTGCCAATTCTAAAAGATTGATTTTTACATAACATTATGTGGTTATGTTAATGGAAAAGGCAGTGAAAAAAAAGAGTATTCTTGACAGAAAGTATGCATTGATAGATATCGGCAGAGTTTGCACATTGTCTGTAAATTTCAATTGATTCCTTTGATAAATTATAGACTCCAATGCTGAAAGGGTGGAATGAGCACCCAGCCTGACTAGAAGGGATGCCCAATAATCTGTGTGGAAGTAAGACCACTCCAAGATGATTAATATCTCACATAGCCTCATCCATTTTGCATCATTGTTGCCACTCTATCTTAAATATGTTGGACAAAGCAGATTGTTCTGATGAAGATACTTGAAGTACAAAGACTATCTTCATAGTTGCACTTAAAAAGAATAAAATGTATCCATCAACTCTAATCTCACTAGCAGCAGTGACTCAGCAGAGACGAGCACAATAACCGAAGAGTTAACACAGAGGGAAGAGAAGCAGCCCAAAGACTCACTGGCAGCAGCAGCAACGGCAGATCTGGGAGGAGGCTGAGCTCAGCAACCAAGGAAGTAAAGCGAGAGGGAGACAGCCTCCAGAAAAATCATCAACAAAAAAAAAATCTGCAAAACAGATATAGTGACATCACAACCAGCAAAGGAGCTGATTGGTGAGTAATTGGTAAATATTTCTAGTTAATAGTCTAGGAGGTAAAAGCAAGGCAGGGTACCACAGGGATGCACATCCTGGGCCATGTGCAAAACCCTGGACAGCCATAGGTGCAACTGTTGCCAGTTAGAACATCTTCAGTCCCAGGTTTCAGAGCTTAAGCAGTGGCTGGAGTCACTGCAGGGCATCCACGAGGCTGAAAGCTTCATGGATAGCACATTTCTGGATGTGGTCACCCTGCAGCTTAAAAAAGTGCAGGCAGAGAGGGAATGTGTGATTGCTCGGTAGTCAAGGGAGACCAAGTAGGCAGTGGAGGTCCCCAAAGTGCATTATGCTTTCCAACCAGTGTTCAGTTCTGAAATAATTCCTCTGGGGAGTGCAAAGGCCAAGCACATGGCACCATCGGTGATTCAGTTGCACAGGGGAGGTGGAATTAGAATGGAAGAGCAATAGCGCAGGGGAATTCAATACTGAGGGGAATGAAAAGGTGCTTCTGTGACCTCAGACATGACTCCAGGATGGTTATGTTGCCTCTCTGATACCAGGTCAAGGATGTCACTGAGCAGCTACAGGACATTCTGAGGGGGGAGGGTGAACAGCCAGAGGTTGTACTCTATATTGGCACCTATGACATTATTAGAAAAAGGGACGAGGTCCTGCTAGGAGAGAGATTAAAAACCAGGACTTTGCTAGACTGCTTCTGGTGCCATGTGCTAATGAGGGGAGAAATCAGAAGATAGAGTGACGAAGAGATGGCTGGATTCCTCTGAAATATCTTATGAATCTAACCAAAGCTTTTCTTGAAGTAAAGGGGCTGCAACATATCCAAGTGCAAATTTACCCTTAAAGTCCACTTATTAGAGTGATCTCCAAAATGTAGGTCAGGGGTCATTCCACAGACAAGTATAAACCTCAGGGCCAGGGGCCAGTAAGCAATTGGGAGATAGATCAGAAAAAGCAATGACAGGTTAAAGGGAAATGAAATACTAACCTCTACTTCAAACAGATAATTAAATGGGAGGGTACTGTTGGATTAGGCAGAACATCTGAAATAGGGGGAAGTAATTATGGCGCAGGAGGGAGGGCTTTCGATTGTTGGGACACTGGCATGCTTTTGGTTATGTGGTCCCTGCACAAACTAAATGGGTTGCACCTCAACAGGGCCGAGAAAGATCCTCACAGAGGGTTTTGCTGCTGAATTTCAGCAAGGCTCAGTACTAGGCCCCTTTTTTTTAATGATATAATGGTATAAGGAGGGGTGGGTGGAATCGTCCCAGGTTTGCATTAAGTGCGGTAGCCGTATCGTCCCAAACCCGCCACTTTAATTATGCATTCCTGGGAAACAGGCCATTTCCATGGCAGGCAGGCTCTGCTTCGCCCGCCCACCATTGCCTCGCTGCTTCATCATGTCGGGCACAATATTTAAAGTCCAGCCACACGCACATATCTCAGTGCTTCCAGCCCATGACTGCTGCAAAGATGTCCATGAAAAGCAAAAGGACTGCAGCCCCAGGTTTAGTGACCATCTCTGGAATGCCTTTTGGATGCCATGGAGGCCCGCTGCAATGTCCTCCTACCCTGATCTGGCCGCAGGAGGGGTGGTCAGCGCCAATGCCCTACCAAAAAAGGACAGCCACCCAATGCCGCTACAGGATGAGTGGTCTCATCCATTCCTCTCCCACCACAACTCTCGTTTCACTTTCAATTTGGACAGCATGAGCTTGATTCAGTTTTTCGTGCGCTCCCCCATCTTTTCCCCTCCCCCGGTCATTTCCCTCATATCACAATTGACCCCCCCTGGCAACACCTTCCACCTACCCCTCCTTTACCTAACAGCCACAACCATTTTCCTTCAAGGATGCCCAGGTGAACATGCACATTCCCTTTCTTACTGAAATTCTCACCCCCAACCACATTCAACCCCCAACCTCCTCCTTCCCACCCCCAGGGTCCGTGTCTGTATCTGGGTCTCCACCAACCACCTTCGCCAACCCTTCTATGACTACCATCAAAACCTCACCCTTCCACCCTATCACCTCACTCTGCCCTCAGTCATTCTTACTATTCCTCCATACCACACTCACCCTGGACTCCGTCCCCTCTCCACACCCCTTCCTACCCCACCGAAGACCCCCCCCCCCCCCCCCCCCCCCCCTCCACAGCCCTTCCTCCCCCCCGGACATCCTCCCCTCTCCATGCCCCTTCCTCCCCCTGGACTCTGTCCCCTCTCCACTTCCCTTTCTCTCCCTAAGACACCCTCCTCTCTCCTTCTCCTTCTCCTGTACTTTCCACCCCTCTTACACCTAATTCCCCAGTTACTGTCTTCTCCCCCGTTTCCCCCTCCTCCCCCGTTCTCCCTCCCTCTCCAATCTCCCCCCATCCTGACACCTTCATGCTCCCCCTCCCAACAACTCCCTATCCTGACACCTTCATTTCTCCCCCACAATCTCCCCCCATCCTGACACCTTCACTCACCCACTCCCAACCTCACCCCATCCCTGACACTTTGATTCCCCTCCTCCCAACCTCACCTCCCCAACACCTCTTCCGCTCCGAGCTGATCCCAGCCCTTCCACACCCTCCCCCTCAGCCATCATTCACTGTGAGCATCAACGGTGAATTTCCAACTTCTGTGAGCTGCTTCACAGCAGAGCCATGTCCATGAGAAAACACCCAGCCTGCCATGGACACTCCTCCAGCATCTTCTGCTCCTCGGATGTCCACGATGTGAGCAAAGCCCTGGAGGGCAAGTCCCGACTTCTGAACGTCACACTTGTCAAGACGTGTTCTACACCGGTATGCTTTCCTGCTGACCTGGACAGACAATCCAGCAGAGTTGCGGGGGGGGGGGGGGGGGGGGGGGGGGGGGGGGGGGCAACGATTCCAGCAGGCAGGCCTAATAATGATATGCTGATGTATTACAATGAGGTTCTCGATGTATGAAGGCGGGGAAAGCGGCCCACCATCGGCAGGCTGAGTGGACAATTGTGAACTAGTTTCACGCCGTCATGAAACCGATCGCGCCATATTGTCCGCTCATGCCACCAAACATGCCCGATGCCAGCAGGCATGGAAAATTCCCAGCCGGGGTATTGATTAAGAAGTTTGCAGGTGATGCAAAAATTGGCCGGGTGGTTGATAAGGAAGAAGAAAGCTGTAGACTGCAGGAAGATATCAATAGACTAGTCAGGTGGGTGGAACAGTGGCTAATGGAGTTCAATGCAGGGAAGTGTGAAGTAACGCATTTGGGAAAGGCGAACAAGGCAAGGGAATACATAATAAAGGGTAAGATATTGTGAAGTGTACAGGAACACACGGACTTTGGAGTGCATGTCCATTAGTCCCTGAAGATAGCTGGACAGGTAGATAAGGTGGTCAAGAAAGCATACGAGATACCTGCTTTTATTAGCTGAAGTACAGAATATAACATCTTGGAGGTCATGCTGGAAATGTGCCAAACGCTTGTTAAGCCACAGCTGGAGTACTGTGTGTAGTTCTGGTCACCGCACCATAGGAACTATGTGATTTCACTGGGGAGGGTACAGAGATTTACTAGGATGTTGCCTGGATTGGAGAATTTTAGCTTTGAGGAAAGATTGGATAGGCTGGGGTTGGTCCTTTGGAACACAGGAGGCTGCGAGCAGACCTAATTGATGTGCATAAAATTATGAGGGGTCTAGGTAGAATGGGTAGGTAGGCCCTATTCCCCTTGGTTGAGAGGTCCACAGCCAGGGGGCATACATTTAGAGTAAGAGATTTGAGGCTCAGAGGGACTCTAGGGGATATTTTTTCACCAGGAGGGTGGTGAGCATCTGGAACTCACTGGCTGAAAGGTAGAAACCCTCATAACATTTAACAAACGCTTGGACATGCACTTGAGTCCCATAACCTACAAGGCTACAGACCAAGAGCTGGAAAGTGAGGTTAGGTTGGATGGATCCTTCCAGAATGGACATGATGGCTGAATGGCCTCCTCCCTTGCTGTAAATTTCTATGATTCTATGATTTCCATGATTTTAGTCAGTGTCTTTTAAAGGAATACATTATTCCAGTGCACTCCTACTTCACCTCATCCTAGTCCACTGGAGTGACAGAAACGGATGGGGAGCCTTCTGCTTCTGTACTGTTCAATTCCTTCGAAATATCTGATCAATCCAACCAAAACATTGCTTGATGTAAAGGGATTCCAAATCACAGCATACCAAGCATAAATTTGTCCTTAAAGTCAGCATATTAGAGTGATCCTCAAAGTGAAGGTCAGGGATCATTGCAAAGAGAAGTATAAACATCAGGGCCGGAGGACAGTAAGCAACTGGTACATATCTCAGACAAAGCAACAACAGGTTAAAGGGAAATGAAATACTAACCTCTACTTCAAACAATAATTCAATGGGAGAGGGGGTATTGGTGTGGGTAGGCCACCTGAAATAGTGGGAAGACATAGTTTTTTTATGAATGAACACAGCAGCTATGAAAAGGAATCAGACAGGGCAATATTTAAGACAGTAACAGCAGTGCTCAGAAAAATCAGTTCTGCAGCTTCTTGACAATGACCTGATTAAGAGTTATCACAAAACTACAAACTCAGGAATTGAACTGAGTAACTCCAAAAATGATTTCTCTCATAATTCAAAGCAGACCTCAAATAATCACCTTCCCAAGGGTCTGTACTGCATGTGAACCTCGGTCACAGGGAGGATAGATCAGTTCTCCAGACTCTTATGTACTGCTGGAAAACTCATAAATCAGGATTTTTTCCCCTTCTCCTGTAATTATGACTATGAACAGAGATTTTTCCCTCTTCATTTATCATTTTCTCTCTAGATCTAAGGTGAAGTATTAAGTTTGAAAATCCTGAGACGTACAGTAAATGAAAGCAATATTTTGCACAGATCTAAATTACACAAAACACTCAAGTTGAAAGGGTATGTGGGCTGAGATGGATAGTGCGGTGTTGCCAGGTTAATAGCAAACCACAATAGCCAATGGTTAGAAAATCATGCCGAATGCATCCCCCAATTCCTGCTCTGAGCTCCCACATGAGGCTCCTATCATAAGTACAAAGCTGAAAAAATAGCTCTTACACAGGTTCGCCCACATTGGAGAAAGGCGCCAACTTCATTTGCATAAATGGAACAGGAAATAATAAAGCACTTTACAGAATGAACACAGCAGCTACGAAAAGGCATCAGGACTACTGGACCACAAAACCAAAAGACATATTTAGACAGCACTCTTCAAAGTTAAGAGAGAGGTGGGTGCCAAAGCAGTGAAAACAATGGTGAGGGAGACCAAACTTAAACTTTCGGAAAAGAGTTCTGAAGAACAGGGATACACAAACTTAAAGATTGGTTTCTAATGGTTCACGAGCAGTAATCTATAATCATTGGAATGAAAGTACATGTTCAAATCAGATCAGGTCATCTAGCTGGAAGAAATCACCAGACATAGATGCAAAAATGACCAAGTCAAATGCCTAATTTTTTTAATATATGAAATTCCAAAGTCCAAATGTATTGCCTGCAAACACCACGGTATTGAGAAACATGCCTTAGATGCCATGAATCATTCATGCCGGTCTGATCACAGTGCTGAAAAGTCATGATCAATGTAAAGAAGAAACTCAGCCATAAACACCTTTGCTCTGAACTATTAACTGACTCTTCAGCTTCATACTTAGAAGCATCAAAGTAACAGTAACTAAAATATCTAAAAAAAAAGTGATCACTTATCTCACTGCTGTTTGTGGCACCGTACTGTGCACAAACTGTCTGCCGTGCTTTTTACGTACATTGTCTGCACTTTTGAAGTACTTGATTGGCTGTAAAGTGCTTTGGGTCATCCAGAGGTCATGAAAAGCGCAATATAAATGTAGATCATTTCAAGTCTTTCTTTCTAGCAACCTTGCATGCCTGCCCAAAGCTCTTGCTTGGGAACCGCTTCTCTGTATCAGCTCTGTCATTCATTCTCATGGGATACCCATCAATGTCTGGCACACATTTCTCATCTTTTGCAGTGCTGATGCAACACAGTCTCGCTCACAGAGCACATCAATATTCTGCTGACTTTATTCTTCCTCAAAAACTACCCCTCACCCATGCCACTGCTCTCTCCAGTTATCTCCTTGACCGAGCCAGGTTTGCACACTCATTCAAGCAATGGTCCGCCGTCTCTTTGACAGAGCCCAGGATCTGGGACATTAGGCTGGGAGCTCAGTGAGGCCATAGTGTAATTACAGCATAGGAGGAGGCTACTGAACCCATCGGGTCCATGCCAGCTCTCCAACAATCCAGTAAGTCCCATTCCCAAGCTCTATCCCCCTAGCCCTGCACATTTATTTCCCTCAAGTGCCCATCCAATTTCATTGGAAGGTCACTGATCATCCTTGTTTTCACCATCCTCGCAAGCATCAAGTTCCATGGCATTACGTTTGCTGTGTAAAACAACAAAATTCTTCTTCACATCCACCCCCCTCAATATCTCTTGTCCAAAACTTTAAATCTGTATCCCTCTAGTCCTTGTACCATCAGCTAATGGGAGCAGTTTCTCTTTGTCTACCCTATTTAAACCTGTCAAAATCTTGAACAGTTCAATCAAACCTTCTCTCAGTCTTTTCGGCCCCAAGAAGATCTAGGACTTTGGGGCCATTCTGCTTTCAGGGAGCACTGGGAACATGATCAAGAGTTTACAAGGGTAAGTTGAGCAGGTTGAGCCTATGCAGCAGCTTTGAAGAATGTGAGATGATCTTATTGAAACGTTTTAGATTCTGAGGGGTTTCACAGGGTAGAGGCTGAGAGCATGTTTCTCCATGTGGGGGAATCTAGAATTAGGGAACACTGTTTCAAAATAAGGGGTGTCCCATTTAAGATGGAAATGAGGAGAAATTTCTTATCTCAGATGGTTGTTAGTGTTTGGAATCCTCTTCTGCAGAGAGCAGTGGAGTCTGGGTCATTGAACATATTCAAGGCTGAGTCAGACACACTTTTGATCTACAAGGAACTCAAGGGTTATGGGGCGCATGAGGAAAGTGAAGTTATGACCACAATCAGATCAGCCATGATCTTACTGAATGGCAGAGCAGGCTCAATGGACAGAATGGCCTACTCCTGCTCCTATTTCTTATGATCTTATCTTATGATCAGTGCCAGTTATTAGTCCCTTGCTCAAGAACTCTCTTATATTAAGTGAAGAAAGGTCAAGAAGTTTGCATGTCAGAGGGGCTGAGCATAACCCTCATCAGAAAATGCAGACAATATAAATTCAGGGAGATACGAACAGCCTGGTGAGTGTTTTCTGCATGGACTTGATAACAGAGAATAAAAATAGCTCCCAATCATATAATATCCAAATAAAAGATAAGATTCTCACCCACACATTGTGTGGGATCCGATTTATGATGAAAGTGAAAAAAGTCACATCATAAAAACATGGTGAGCACAGAAATAACTAGTGATACTGTTGAACAAAAGGGAATCTGAAGTTACTGGCAAAGTATTTTGTTCGAACATGTTCTGTCACAATTCTTAGTATTCGCTGTTGGTTTGTGTTAGTGCATACATGAGTGTGTCAAGAGTTGATTTTCTGAATGAATGTCACACATTTTTGAACAGGAGCATATGCTGGGAAATCACAGGCGTGCACCCCTTGGTTATCCCTCCATCAATTCTCACGGATGGAAAATCGTGGGAAGCATACTTGATTGTTCCCTGATACTCACCCTTTGCAAGGTGAAGTACTGAGCTGCGAGTGCAGATTTGTGAAAGTAGCCCTACAATGTGGCGGATAATGAAAGTACCAATCACACAGAATAAATTGGCAATGCCCACCGGCTCACCTAAAGCTCAATTTAAAATGGAGCTGTTTTGTTTTTTCTTACTCTTTTATGTGTGTTGCATACAGCAAACACTGAGAAAGAGCTAACAATTCATTCCCTCTTGGTACTGTACAAGCTCATGTGTAGGTCTGTGCCAGCTCTTGCACATGTACCCAGCTGGTAAAAGCTGATAACAGCAGCAGGGGCTTTGCTGCACAGCTCGGGAGGTTGGGTCACATTTCACAAACTTGTCATAACACATTGACAAAAGCTTTGGGTACGGCTGATTCACATTGAGAGAACAAAAAAAAAATTGTGAAACATACGAGTTTATTTTACAAAATCCTAAACTGAAAGCAAGTAATATAGAATTGAGTTCTGAAGGGTGGCTGTTATAGTTGTGAGTCACAAACCCTATTTTTCAAAAAGGGCATGCTGCAACATTTCATTGGTACAGAATCTCTTTGCAAAAGATTTTTGGGAGCTTTGCCAATTTTTAAACAAGCGAAGTGCCATGGATCAGGTCAATGAGAAACCTTGAAGGAGCTCACAATTGGAGTCCGCAATGAGGATCAGGCACATTACAGCCACTGTGGCCTAGTCTGCAGTGTGGGCCAGTCCGTAGTGTTAATTGGGTTGGTCGGACAGGTTGTGAAATAGTTGCTGAATAAGGGCAGCAATGAAGACAGCTGTTTGAGAGCTCTGAGGCAATCCAAGCAGAACTGACAGGAGCAGGTTTGCAAGAAGTACCACCATTTGCATTCTGCAAATCTGAAGCTAAAGCTTAATTAAACATATTAGATCACAGCAGGTGTTCATGGCTGGTTTGTTTCTAACTTTGGTCCTTAGATTTCAGCACTCTGATCAGATCTACATATGGTAACACACTATAGAGAGTTATAATGTGCAGTAGTCCACAACAAAGTATGAGCTTAGTACAGTGGTAACACTCTTCCCCAACCAAATCAGAAAATTATGGATGGGTTCAAGCCCCATTCCAGTGCAGCACTGAAGAAGTGCTGCATTGTCGGATGTGTCATATTTTCATTGGAGACACTGAACCAAGGCCCTGTCTGCCTGTTCAACTATTTATAAAATATCACAAGGTAATAAAGCAGAGAATAGCAGCAAAGTTCTTTGGTTAACCTGATTCTTGTGAAAGACATTCAGAAGGAAAGACATCTCCAAAATCACATTACCTAATCATTTATCACACCGCTGAGTTTGGGGCCTTGCTGCGCACAAACTGGCTGCACGGTTTGCTGCCTGCCAAAAGTAAGTTACTGCTTTTTAAGAACTCTGGACTGTGCTGAATACTTCTGTCTTCCATAGTCATGCTTTTCAAATATTTGTTTGTCCATTTAGAACTTGAATATTGCTGAAAGCAAGATTTTTTTTCAAAGCTTTTCGTCTTGCACTCAGCAGGACAATTCGCAAGACAATACCAATGTCAAGAGGAACAACATATTTATAGTATATGAGAACAAGAGTGCTGATTGGTTGGCAAGTGGACTCTGATTGGTAGAGGTGTTGATATGGAGAATGCACCTGTTGATTGTGATTTATAGTTAACTGCTAAGCATTGTTTGAAATTTAAACTAGGCAGCTTGACACTGATTGGGCAAGACATTTTCAGTAATGCTTTTTTTAATTTTTATGGCTAAATTAACTGATGAAAATATTTTCCAAGTCACCTTCATGTACACAAGTAACAATGTCTTTCACAAGAAAAGCTTTGCTTTTAACCAAGTTTGATTCCAGCAACTTCCCAGTCACTGTAGAAGTTCCATCATTTGTGATCACCTTGCAAAGCTACCAGGACAGAAATATGGAAGTTAGATTTTCAACTTACAGCCCAGACATTAAACTAACACATTAAAGAAACCACATTTTTACTTCCATTCATAAAAATTGGGGTTTTCTACCAATCTCAGATGCCAGATTTATCCCCAGGTAAGATTCTGAAAATCTAGCCTGCGATTGAGAGAAAACACCATTAAAATTAGGTGTAAACAGATAAAATAAGTGGGGTATGCTGCTGTGATAGAGGAATCAAGTCAGAGGAAAATATAGAAAAATGTTTTTAAAAACTATAATAGTTCACCATTTGAGAATATACCAAAGACCAAGAGGTCTGAGTACACAGCGGAGGAAAGGAGCAGTGGTGAGAGAGCAGGAGATAGAGAGAGCACGCTGAGAGAACAGCAGGAGGCCTGAAGGTGCAGTGAAAATAAAGCAGTAGAGAGGGAGAGCAAGAGCGAGTGAGAGAGAGCGAGAGAGAGAAAGAGCAAGAACAAGAGAACACAGAGAATAAATCAACAAAACAAAGTCAAGGAGCGACATCACAAGACACCAGACAGCTGATTGGCTATTTGTATGGCCCAGAGGTAAGGAGCATGTACCTGAAGGAGTTCGGGGAGCAGATCAGACAAGTGTCAGAACGTGAAGTTAAAAAAAATTAAGTGACATCAGCACAAGGGAAGGTGCTGATTGGTGAGTAGCTGGTGAGTTTTTTTTAAACTCATAAGCAAGTCTTTAGCCCATTTCTGTTAAGTTTAGTCAATAATAATGAGGCCATGGTAGGGAACCTCAGTCTTGAGAAGTTCACATCCTGTTCCATGCCAGAACTCCAGGACTCTTCTCACGTCCTGCACAACCAGGCTGGAGCAGCTCAAACTCTGGGTTTTAGCAGCAACTGGCATCATTGTGGTATATTGCGAGGCTGAGAGCCTAATGGTTAGCATGTTTCTGAATGTGATCACCCTGCAGTTCAAGTTTGTGCAGACAGAGTAATGGAGGATTTCAATTATCCCAATAGAAACTGGGCAGTAATACTATAAAGGGCAGAGATTTTGGATGTGTATTCACAAGAATTTTTTTGATCAGTACATTTACAGCTCATTGACGAAGCGGGCATTGTTGGATCTAGTTCTGGAAAGTGAGGTGGGCTAATTGTGCCATGTATCAGTAGGAGGAATTTAGCAAACAGCAAACATGTATCAAGGACAGAAAATGCTGGAAAAACTCAACAAGTCTGATAACATCTGTGGAGAGGAAACAAAGTTAATGTTACATGACTATTGTGCGTCCTTGGCCTGCTGCAATGTTCCAGTGAAACCCAAAGCGAACTGGAGGAACAGTACCTCATCTTTCGATTAAGCACTTTACAGCCTTCTAGACTTAACATTGAGTTCAACAGCTTCAGACCATGAACTTTCTCCCCCGTCTTTACTCCTTTTTTTAAATCCAATTATTTTTATTTATTTATTTAATCTTTTTTTAAATTTATTTTTATCCTTTTTCCCGAAACACCGGCGCCCCTCCACCCCCAAACCCCAACCCCACAAAGAGCTATCTGTCAGTTGCTTTTATGTTTTACTTTCACAGAGCGTTGACCCTTGTTCTGCTATTAACACATTCTGTTAACTTAGCTTTATGCCACTATTTGCACCTTCTTTAGTCACTAACACTCCCTTTGTCCTGTGTCCATGACATCTTTATCAAATTTCTCCTTAGGCTTCCCAGGCTGCCCCTGACCTTCTATTTTGCTCCAACCCCCTCTTTTTATTTATTCATTCATGGGACGTGGGCTTCGCTGGCTGGGTCACCATTTATTGCCCATCCCTAGTTGGTCTTAAACAGTATAAAATTCATTATATTTATACTTCTCTTTAGCCCTGAAGAGGAATCATACAGACTTGAAACGTTAACTCTGTGTCTTTCTCCACAGATGCTGTCAGACCTGCTGAGTTTTTTCAGCATTTTCTCTTTTTATTTCAGATTTCCAGCATCTGCAGTACTTTGCTTTTATCTTATTGTACCATAAGGTTTGGGTACAGTTGAGGTACATTACCACAAAGGGCTTTGCAAAGGTGGGGGAGGGTCAGGGGGGAAGGCAAGTTTACAAAGCCAGAGCTCCCTGAGTGATAAAAGAGACAGAGAGTAAAATGAAGCAGATAAAGGGGGTACGTGACAGATGTCAGGTTGACAATGCAAGTGACAGCCAGGCTGAAAATGGAAAGTTCAGAAGGGAAATCAAAAAGGAAATAAGAGGAGCAAAGGGAGATATGAGAAAACTAGCAGCTAACATAAAAGGGAATCCCAAAATCTTTTACAAACATGTAAATAGTAAAATGATGGCAAAAGGGGTGGGGCCAATTAGTGACCAGAAAGGGGGTCTATGCATGAAGGCAGAAGGCATATCTTAGAGACAAAATGAATACTTTGCATCTGTCTTTACCAGAAGATGATGCTGCTGAAGTCATTGCAAATGAAGAGGAAGTTCAGACACTGGATGAGCTAAACATTGATAGAGAAGATTTTTGGTTGGCTGTACTCAAAGTTGATAAGTCACCAGGACCAGATGGATGCATCTGAGGATATGGAGGGAGGTAAGGGAGGAAATTGTGAAGGCACTGACCAAAATCTTCCAATCCTCCTTAGATACAGGGTTGGTACCAGAAGACTTGAGAATTGCCAATGTTCACGTTTGTTCGAAAAAAGGGTACAAGAATAAAACCATCAACTACAGGCCAGTTAGTTTAAGCTCAATAGTGGAAAAACTTTTAGAAATGATAATCCAGAACAAAACTAACAGCCACTTGAACGAGTGTGGGTTAATTAAGCAAAGCCAGCACAGATTTGTTAGATGCAAATTTTGTTCAGCTAACTTGAGTTTTTTGATGGGGTAGTAAAAGGGGTTTGATGAGGATAATGTGGCTGGTGTGGTGTATATGGACTTCCAAAAGGCGTTTGATAAAGTGTCACATAATTGGCTTGCCAGAAAAGCTGAAGCTCATGGAATATAAAAGGAAAGTGGCAGTGTGAATACAAAGTTAACTGAGTGACAGAAAACAGAGAATAGTAGCCAACAGTTGTTTCTGAACTAGAGGAAGGTATAGATTGGGGTTCCCCAGGGATCGGTACTAGGACCACTGCTTTCCTTGATATGCAGCAACGACCTAGATGTGGGTGTACAGGTCACAATTTCAAAATTTGCAGATAGCACAACACTTGGAAATATTGTGAACTGCGAGGAGGATATTGATGGACTTTGACAGGACCTACTCAGGCTGGCTGAATGGGTAGTCACATAACAGAAGAAATTTAATGCAAAGAGATGTGAAGTGAGAGAAAGAACAGGGAGAGGCAAGAATGCAATTCTACAGGGGGTGCAGGAATAGAAAAACCTGGGTGTACATGTGCACAAACCATTGATGGTGGCAGGGCAGGTTAAAAAAGCAGTTAAAACGTCATACAGGATCCTGGGCATTATAATCAGAGGCATAGAGTACAAAATCAAGAAAGTTATGGTGAACTATGAGAAAACACTGATTTGGCCTCATCTGGTGTATTGTGTCCAACACTAGGCACCACGCTTTTGGAAGGACGTGAAAGCTTTTGAGAAAGTGGAGAAAAGATTTACAAGAATAATTCTGGGGATGAGCGATCTCAGTTACATGGATAAATTGGAGAAGCTGGGGCTGTTCTCTTTAGAGAAGTGAAGATTAAGAGGAGATTTGACAGCAGTGTTTAAAATCAGGAGGGATCTTTTTAGAATAGATAGAGAGAAATTGTTCCTATTGGTGGAAGACTCAAGAGCCAGAGGACACTGATGCAAAATTGACTGGCAAAAGTACCAATGGCAACATGAGGAAATACTTTCTTTTGCAGCTAGTGGTTAGGATCTGGAATGCATTACCTAAGAGTGTGGTGGAGGCAGGTTCAATCATGGCTTTCAAAAGGAAACTGGATAATTATCTGAACAGCAAAAAAATTGCAGGACTACAGGAGAAGAGCTGGGGAACAGGACCAGTGATTTGCTCTTGCAGAGAGCCAGCATGGACACAAAAAGTTGAAAGGCCTCATTTTTGTCTGCAACCATTCTATGGTTTCAGGTGCAAATTAATCTTTTAAATGGGTGAGGAGTAAATTTTTATTTTATTCATTTCCGGGGTGTGGGTATCGCTGGCTGAGCCAGCATTTATTGCCCATCCCTAATTGCCCTTGAGAGAAATGGTGAGAAGGATGAAGGATGATTCATTGAGGAAATTAGAGAAGAATTTCAGAAGGAAGTGAATAGGTTTAAAACACATTGGGTACAAAAAAAAGCACAGAGGAAACAATCCAGCAAATGATATATGCACAAACATTTGTCAATATTGTAATGGTGAGAGAGTGAGCAGGGAAGAAATCAGATCTTTAAAACTCAATGTGATGGAATAGTACAAAATAAAAGTAATACGCGTAACATTTCAAGAAGTGTTTCACTAGGAAGGAAATTACTGGTTCACTACCCAATTATTGCCATACGATCAAAGAGTGAAAGTGTCACTTTGAATGTTGAGTCAACGTTTAACAATTAGAAACACTAATAGAACAGTGGAATTGAGGTCCATGGAGGTTGTGCTGAGGCTTACAACATACTGGACAGACTTCACATGTAGTCTGTGTGCAAATATAGTCACCACATTTCAAGTGAGGTATTTAATACATATATACATCTGAAGAGTGCAGAGAATAGCAACAAGAATGATCCAACCATACAGCAACAGTCCTATGAGGAAAGAGCAGAGATGTTTAAGTTCTAGAGAAGGTTAAAGGAAAGAAATAGACTCTCTCCTGTTATGGCACAAAGGATGGTAAATGCTGAGCTGCTCGAATCCCAGGGGGAAGCTTGAAACAGCTGCCACAACTGTTTTTGCAATTTGTATTTTTATTTCAAGATGTGTACCTTTAATTCAGTAGTAATAAGTCCACCGATTCTTAGAGGTTTTTTTACAAAACTAAATTAAACATTTATTAATTTAAAAAATGATTTTAAGTACATACATAGGTCTACAAATTATTACTATGGTAACCCCTAGCTCCCCTAATTAAACTGACTCCCAGTTATACCTCCGTTAAGGCAACAGTAAAAGCAAATAAATTTTAACAGATCCAGGCAAAGCACATAATATTCCAGATAGTGATATTCACAGTGAGTTTTCTTAGCTTCGGTTCCTATAGACAGCAACTTGATACCTAAAGGCTGGAGGCTTTTCACACTTGTTAGATCATAGAATTTCTTCTGCTTACACATAACCACAGCTCCTTTATACAGGTTTTTCTCTTTTTAATGTAAATCTCATTGTTGCAACTTTACTTTTTCCAGAATATAAATCTTACATAGCATTCATATTATCAGTAATCTTTGGGGAAAAATAAACACACTGTCTGGCTTAGCCTCTTATGGCTAGGTGTAAGGCATTACCATCTCTTTGAAATTCACTGCTCTGGTTTATCTAAAAATGCATATGTTCTTCACACCTCACATTCTAAAACTTCAGCCATGTTTATGTGTTTAGCATTTCAAACCTAGCTTCTTTTTTGATAACTCAAAAGCTCCAGACCAGCTGTCCCCAATTCAATTAAAACCCCCCATACATAATCTCACACAAAGAAACTAGTCCAAACCCCACTATTAACCTACCTTTACAGTAAATCACAATAATATTATGAAATTATTATATTTTCATGACATTCCCTTTATATAGCACCTCTCCTGACCTCAGGATATTCCAAAGCACTTTACAACCAATTAAGTATTTTTGAAGTGCAGCTACTGTTGTATTGTAGATAATGTGACAGCCAATTTATGCACAACAAGCTCCCACCAGAACCTGTTTTTTGTGACGTTGATTGAGGAATAAATATTGGTCAGGACACTCTGATAGCTCTCTTGCTCTTTTTGGAAATAGTGTAATGGGATCTTTCACATGCACCTGAGAGGGCCTCGGTTTAACATTTCACCCATGGGAGTGAGAGCGTAGGTTTTTGTGCTGAAGTCTTGGAATGGGACTCACAACCTTCTGACTCTAAGGTAAGAGTGCTACCAATTGAGCTACAGCATCACGACGTATAAAAGTATTAAATGGCAAAAGATGCAGTGAACCAAGGGCATTACTTAAAGTTTACTGAGGCCAGCAAGAAATTTTGAATAGTCTATCAGTTAAGGTAGTGGAGTCCACAAATTAGAAGAAATTAAAGGTTAATTGGAGCTTTCATTGCTATAAGAAAATAGTGAATAAAAGCAGTGGCAAGCTGAATATGGGCAGAATTAATAGGCAAAGGTAGACTATCATTATTATAAACCACATACAGAGCTGCTCGAGACCTGGAGAGTTCAAAGGCAAAGGATGTGATTTGCCCAGTCACATTTATGTTTAGGTATCACCCTGCCTTAATGAAAACTGAGCGCTGGATGGAACATTCCCTGTAAATTGCCTGAAGTGCGTTCTCAAAGTGGGAGTTTCAGCTCAAATAGAGCCAGGAGCCAGATTGAATTATGGAAGCCTAAATGGCTGAGTATGTGAATTCCTGTGAGAACGAGGCATTTTCACGGAAGAGTGAGAAAGATAACATAAGCGCTACAGGCCAGAAATAACTCTCTAGGGGATAAACTCAAAACTAATGCACAAACGACCACCAACTCTTTGTTCCTTTGGAGACTGCAGCTAAGAGAATGAATTACCACCTGACAAGCCTGGATTCTGAGATTTGCCTGCAACAAGGATGGGAGGACACTAAATAGTTGTTTGGGATGATTGACAAAAGAACTGTTCTGATACATGGCACGCAGATTAGTCAACTGAATGGAAAGTGGTTTTTTTCCTTCTTCTTAATGATTTTCTGTGTTAATCTCATTATTCTTGTGATCAAGTTACCCAACTAGTCAATGATACTTGGCAAAGCTGCAGCAAGGCCAATGCATACTAAAGCTTCTTTTAGGTGTCACATATTCAGCCATTAAGTAAAAAAGCCTTTTGCTCTCTATGTACCACATTAATCAACAAAAGAAGTGTGGCTATTACCGACTAGTTTGTTCTTCAGGAAGGCATTTCTTGCTCTAATGCATTTGCCTTTAAAACAAGTGGACAAGAATTGCTTGGGAATCAATATATAATGTGATTATAGGAGTGACAGCACTGCTCAGGGCACCCAGCGGTATCAAAGTGGATTTCCCTCTTTAAAGTTAAGATAGAACCTTATTTGTTTCACCTTGCTAGACGTTACAAGATAAATCTAACATTTGGGTGGAATGTTTTGCCTCTCACTGCCAAATTATTTTCTTGGAGCCTTCTCACCAAATGTTTCAGCTAGAACAGTAAGATGCAGATATATAAATTAAATACTAAAATGAACAGTTGCAATATGCTGCTTTTTTCTCTTCTAATTTATCTACCCTCTTTCTACGTTTCCCTTGTAACCAACAAAAACATAATTAACCCCCTCAGGCCCAACTGTGCGGCTTCTACGAGGTGCCAGGGTGTCTTGTCTTCTCTTAACCAGCCATAAAGGCCCAAGCTTGTATTCAGGTGTTGAACATTGATAGTGATAATAAGCCTAAAGAACTCAAAATACAAAATTCACAAAACCTGTCAAGGTTAGGGAGTAGAAAATATCCCCTACTCGCTGTGCCCTCCTCTGCACCTCACAAAGTAATGGAGATGGTCAACACACTCCTAAAGAAGGTAATCAACAGCTTTAAAAAAGAACTGATTGATCGAACACCTGAGGCCACCAATCACTTCTACTGGTTTCCAGAATCAACTACTTCTAGCTCATAGTCAACTTTCCATTCTTTCCAGCCCCTTGATACCACTACACAGTTTCCACCAGAGCCTCAGCTGATGTTCTGTCCTTCAAACTGCTCCTGGATCCAATCCCGCTCCATAACAAACTCTGAACCTGAACACTGACTTGTGGATAATCCAAGATGACTCTTTAACAACTTCATGCTTCAACCATTCATACATAACAGAGAAGATTTTAAGTGCTATCAAGTCAAATTAACTTTTTCCTTTTAATCGAAGTAGGAAATGTACATAGGATACTTGAAATTTTGGGATATGGGAGTAGGAGAAGGTGAATGAAACACTAATGACTTTGCCTAAAGAGTATGAGAGGGTGATCATCTACAAAATAGTTAACAATTAGCAAAAGGATGTCTGCTTTCTGAAAAGTGGAGTCCAACTGTATTGTCTGAGAGCATCAGTGGTCATGTCAATGCTGATGGGTGTACCCCTAAAACTGTGTCAAGGAGATTATGAATTATACTCCAATGACATCTTGATTAAGAATTTTGATTCTATGAACTGTATTACAATCATGAGGTCGCTAATGTGGACATTACTGGTCAGAAAGTACTACACACAATGTCCATTCCTCTCTTTGACCTATAGTACAGCAAAAAGGAATAACAAAGACAAATACATCCCTTTCTAACATTTAAAATTACAGAGCAATTCAGTACAACAGACTGCAGCTTTAAATCACAGTCAACTCTTGATGAATGATATCAGCGATGGTCGCAAAATGGTTCTAAAGGAACAGTGGTTATGCACTAACTCCCAAGGGGTTAAAGACCTTATTTTCAAGTCTGTCACTTTCTAGATTTCTTATCTATAATGTGTGTTCATTCATATCACTCAGATGGCTGGTGTTAATGGATTTTCCACTATTCTTCAAACATGTTTTCTACTTCAATCTCAATGTGATAACGAGTGAGCCACATGTTACAGTACACTGTAGGATATTAGGAAGGATTGTGCATTCTTGGCATAAGAACCAAATGGATTGTGTAATGCAGGCTTTTTATGTCTGTTGTAACAGTGGAGAGCTGGACCTGCCTCTACTCCAAGTCCAGTTCAAGAATCCTGGGCCTGATTTTGTGGTCAGTGTCGAAGAAAGCCGCCCACAAAAATGCATCGAGCTCTGTGGCGTGGATTTAGTCTTTCCTGTGGTCAATTCCATTCTGCCATCAGCTTCAGTGGATCTCTAATGCCAAGAAATGGTGTTGTCATCAAGCAGGCTAAGTCAATCACATTGAGTAATTCACACAGGCAGAAAACCAGGAAGTAACAAGCAGCATTTATCATTTTACAGAAAGCAAAATCAAGATTGATACATACATATGGGATTAAGTCAGAAGCTGAAATAAACAAACTTTAAATTGTTTTTTAAAAATGCATGGAATTTTTTTAAATCATAGAATGGAGAAATTTGACATTCCATAAATATAGAATTAGCTTTTCAGATCCAGAGAAGTTGTTAATTAGTAAGTACAATTTAGTACACCATTAAAAACCCAGTTACACCTCATTCAACAGGGTTTAACTTTTCCACAGACCAATCCAATTTTCCATTTTTTTTACAGTGATAATGGAGCATAAAACTGGAAGTTCATATCAATTCAATGATTTCTAATTGACTTCCATCTGCAAGGCCTTTAACAAAACACTGTGAGGTGGAGTAGGGAATCACTGACACAGCTTGTGAATTTCTGTGCTTAACTGTGCATCTGCGGATGCCAGAAGTTGCTGTCATTTTTGCACCCAGAACATTGACAGTTTTTCCATCATTACAGCCGGAAAATTCCTGTCAATATTTAATGGGCTCAAGGACATCATTAAGCCACCAATTTGTACATTTAAAGCAGACACTTCCTGGCTTAAACCTGCTCATCTGGGTAAAAGCATAACTGGTCTGAAGCTGGTGAGAGATCAGTGGGCACATCACCTCGAACATTTTAGCTGCCAATCCACTCAATTTCCATGAGGCAGGTAGGATTACAGTTCCCCGATATTGCAGGATACTTGTGACTCTCATAAGAAATATAGGAGGAAACATTCAAATCAAAAGCTTATAAAAATTCTAAGGATATGACTTCTCCCACACCAATCTTTCCAAAGAAAGATGAGTAGCTTCTCATAAGAAATTCCATTTTAAAAGGGCCAGGTTTTAATGGGTCAAATGCACTTTTCTTGTGCTGCAACTCATGTTCTGATCCGCAGTTGCAATACAGTTTCAGCTCTCAAACACTTTGGGCAGAATTTTCCTGTCGGCGATTTGGGGGTGGGGCCCGCTTGCCAACGGGAAAATGACGCGGGATGACATCGGGAGGAACCCCCGACGTCATCCCGGTCTACTTAAATATTGAGGAAGGCAGGCGGACAGCGAAATCAGCTGTCCGCCCGCCAACCTGTCAATGGTCAACTAAGAATAATTAAGGTAGTTAAATGCCCTGCCCATCCAACCTTAAGGTCGGCGGGCAGGCCAGGAGCCCCAGCGGGCTTCTGATAATACCTGAAACCTCAGCCACTGGCGGGATGAGGTTTCATGTCCATTTTTAAAAACTTCAATAAAGTTTATGTGCTTCTTATTAACATGTCCCATCTCGTGTGACATTGTCATAAGAGAGGGACATGTTAATAATTTTTTTTATATTTCTATTTTTAAAGATTTGTATACTGTTAGCAATCTCCCTGAGAGAGCACTTAGTCTCAGGGAAATGTGCACGTGCAAAACAGCGCACTTTGACAGATGGGGAATCCCTCCACACCCCGGGCATAAAGAGCATAGTGCTTCCTGTTGGCCAGACCACTGGGCGGGCCTTAATTGGCCAGCCCACTCAAAATGGCAGTGGGCCCCATTTCAGCAGCGGAGTTCAGCTGCCCGCCCACCCATCAAGGTAAAAATTCTAGCATTTGAATTTATGTTGACAGTAATGAACCAACATGTTACTACAGCACTACATTTTCATTATCCAGTATGCCTATACTCAATTTAAGCACCAGACTGAACTTCAGGTGGGCATGAGAGATCTTGTGAACAAATTTGAAAGCAAAAGCACTGTGTATGCTGGCCAGCATTTATCCTTCCAACAACTTCACTAAAACAAATTAGCTGACCATTTATCTTATTTCTAGTTTGTGCAGCATTGCTGTGTCCAGATTGGTTGCTGTGTTTATAATAGTGGCAGCACTTCAAGTATAATTATTGGCTCTGCAACACTTTGGGATGTTCTAAGGATGCGTAGAGCCTCATTTGAATGTAATTTATTTCTTCTTAAGCAGACTACAACATCATACATCTTTTTTTAAACTCAAATACACTTCAAAGCTCTGTTCCAAATCTCTCTTTTATATTCAGTTGGACACCAAAAGTCAGTTCAAGGTATAAAAACACGAAATGCAATGGGTGACTGTACAAAAGCATCATCATCACAGTCATGAGAAAGAACCTTAATAACACATTCACTACTTAATCAGTAATAAGTTTGTGTTGTCTTGCATACAAATGATATTCCACAATTACCAGAACATTATCCAGTTATTTCGACAATGGTTTACACCTACAATTACACAGCAATAATCAACTCCTGTCAACGATGCATTATTGTGCTTTTGTTCTGAAGGACTTAAGCTACATAATTAGACGGAGAATTTGACAACACATCAGGTTCTATAGCTTCAAGTAGTCCTCAATGTAGACAGTCGAATCTAAGCTTCCGGTAGTCACTTGAATCAATTAAGTGAGAATGGAGACCAATTACTGCTGAGGAAATAAGGTTGGAACAATGAAATCAGAAGGAAACTGGGAGTATCAGGATGTAAGAAATCAAGAATGATATCATAAGGTTTGGACAAGAAACAACACTTAAACTGAATGGTTTGGTCCCCTTTTAGGAATGGAAAGAGCTGGAATGGAAAGAGCTAGAATACCTTTCAATGCCCTGAATGTGGAACAAGAAGCTAAGGAAAACCAATGGAGTACAGAATCGACTATCTGGGTAACTTATCACGGAAATGGCTACAGGTATCTGAGGCTAAGTCAGAGCTGACAGCAGCAGAGTGAACTCAACCTACTCCATCATGGCTGCTGAGCTGGCTGACAGGGACTTAGGGGCAGTTACAAGGTCAACTTAGCCTGAATTTTCTTCAAATCCCAGCCATTTTAAAATTGAAGAGGTTAGAAGTTTTGAATATAAGCTTATCTAAATGGGCTTGACAAACTGTACTACGACCTTATCAAATAATTAAGACAAGGAAATCACTTTTATGTAACATGCTGCAATTTACTTAGTCATAAAAAAAGTTGTCTTAAAATTCTCAATTTAGATGTAACCCTTCCCCAGAGCTTCACAGGGATTTCATATTTTGGCTCTATCAGCAAAGAGCCACTTAGTAGGAATCAGCTGCAGGTGTATAGCAAGTGGCTCTCAGTAAATGATCATCATTTTATGACAAGGATGCTAGTTTGAAGGAGTGAGGAATTTTAAAATTCTGTAGTAGATATGTTTAGTAAGTCAACTGCTGAAACCTTAAGTGGTGGGACAATACGTCAAAGACTTCAGGTATCAGATTAGTCAAATATTAAATTTGGAGAGAAATCAAATGTCTTAGTCCGTAACATGGAATAGACAGACAAAGCCAATGTTAGACAACCAAAGAAACATCTGGGCTAAAAGCGACTGAGGTATTCAAGATTCTTAAGGCCATTAGCCAAACAATAAAGAAGGGCATAGAATAAAATTGAGAAGGGTAAAAGTAAATGAACATTTCAGGTAGTCGGGGAGGGTATGCCAGAGTCTGAAAACAGATAAATAACCTGACTAGGCAAGGGACATGCACGTGAAACCAAATTTATCAGAGAGATCGGGGGGTGGTGGTTAGTGTAATATAAAGGATTAACAGATGGAATATGCTAATGTATGACATAGATGATGATTAGTCAGTTATGTGTTAGGCTTTCTCTCCCTGTATAGAGAGAGAGAGAAAGAGAAAGGGAGAGGTTGAAACACCATGCCTAGGAGCAACGCGCCTACTGTGTAACCTGTTTAGATGTAGTATTAATAAACAAGTGTTAAGCAGATACCAGAGCATGACTATTGTCTGTCTAATAAGCAAGTCCCTCGCCCAGAGTCCACAGATAGAAGGACCATCTCAGAACACATTGGCAGCAGCGGAGACATCGATGTAAAAGATATATTGGCATTATCGATGGAACCATAGAATACAGAAAACCTTGATAGCAGCTTGTAACAAATTGATGGATGGAGGAGGCACACTAGAGAGAGATAATGATGACCATACCTGCTGCGCAGTCCATGCCTCTACCACGGCTATCTGACTGCCTCACGGGCCCACACAGAGGCCAGCAGTGGGAGTTATGGAAACACCATTTTCTCCAGTGTTGAGCAGCATCAGACCTTCACTCTAAAGAGCAGAAGCATCAAATCAGTTCCTTTCTTTATGCTGTAGGTCCAGTAGTAGACGATGTTCTCAAGGCAGGGAATGAAGGAGTCCACTATGGACTTTGAGACTGTACTCAAAGCTTTTGACTATTTCAGCCTGAAGCGAAACTTAATAATGAATCAAGCACGTTTTAACCAGAAGTCGCAACAACCTGAGAAATCAATTGAATTATTTCTAACTGACCTGTATCACCTATCATCTTATGGATACAGGGTGCTGAAGGAAGAGCTAATCAGTGATCGCATTGTCATGGGCATCCGAAAGGAAGACTCTCCGACTTTCTGCAGACCAAAGATAATCTTACTTTTTGAATCAAGCGGTCCAGTATACAAGGCAGGCGGAGCTTGGAGAATTTAACCAGGCTATAATGCGACGCAACTCCAAGGCTTCACATGACTCTATTGACTGGGTAGGCCCACGGGCAGAGGCCCCACCCACAAGAAAGCCTGCCAAACTGGGCGAAAAGGCAGGAAATGCCACACCGATAGCCATTTTGAGATGCTTGCATTATAGTGTGAAAAACCAACATGGACTGCCCAGTAAGAATGCTTCCAGTGTGGCAAAAATGGACATTTCAATAATTTCTGAGAGACCAACAACTTTAGCCGAGGTAGAAAACAAGAAACTATTTACAAAACATACTCCAGCCAATAAATGGGGAATCAAGATAAAGACAAAATTACAGAGTTCCGAGAAGAAGTCTTACTCCAGACTATTGGTCAATTACAGTGCAAATTCAAGGCTTTGATTCCACCTTTAAAATTGATACTGGAGCTGCTGTTAACACACTGGCAGATGACCTCGACTGGCTTCAGCCAATAACCCTTCATCCATCAGACATCAAATTACAAGGTCCAGGCAGCATAGACCTTCCAATTAAAAGCAGGATCATTGCTCCTCTTTGCAATCACTGTACATCTTTATTGAGTGGTGATGCCGGCATACTTCTAGGAATCCTAGAAAAAACAAATGATGCCCACCATTTGAATGACTCGCTGCCTTTCATGCGACAGTCTTCAAACTTTTATTTAGAACCTGTGGAAATTTAGCCTTCAGCAGCTGAGGAAGTTTATTCTTTCAACAGTAAGTTCCTTTCTTTCACAGAGACACCCTCCACTAGACCCCGGGCAGATTTTGAAGTTATGAATCTCTCAGTTCTTCATGAAGTTAGGCCAGAGGTGGCAGATACAGAAGGCACTGCAGCAGATGGTGACCATCTGCATGAAGATCTGCTGGACCTGAAGTGGCTTTTCCTAGAAGAAAGTGACGAGGAAGAAGCCCTTGCAGCACTTAGTGATCTGTTGGAGGTTGAGGCCCTAGAGGATAATTTGTCTTTCCAGTTGATAGATGCATCATATGAAGTCTCTGTTTTTTTTTAGAGGAGTCAGCCAAAGGCTGAGCAGCATTTAGATCTTTGTTCCACTGAACCTACCAATGTATTGCTTAGCCTATCTCTTGTTGCCCATGAAGAGTTTTTCACAGAGAATGCCTTACATGAATCTATGTCAGGATCCATAGAGGATTGATATGGCACAGTGGATGGTAAATGCTGAGCTGTTCAAATCCCAGAGGTAAAATTGAAACAACTGCCACAACTATTTTCAATTTGTATTTATTTCCAAGGTGTGTGCCTTGAAATCAGTAGTAATAAGACCAAGTCTTATAGGTTTCTTACAAAACTAAATTAAACCTTCATTAATTTAAAAAAATGATTTAAAGCATATACATAGGTTTACAAATTGATAACTCCTAGCTCCCATAGCTAACCTGACTCCCAGTTACATCTCCGTTAAGGCAGTAGTAAAACACATAGATTTTAAAAGACCCAGGCAAAGTAACATGAAACCCTGAACAGTCAAATTCAAAGTGAGTTTTCTTCACTTCAGTTCATGTAGACAGCAACTTGGGGCTTAGGGGCTGGAGGCTTTTCACACTTGTTGGATCTTAGAATGCCTTCATCTTATATATAGCCTCATCTTTATACAGGTTTCTCCCTTTTTAATGTAGATCCCTTTGTCCGTCTTTTCAACCCTACTTTTCTAATCATAAAAATCTTTCATAGTACCAATTTAATCAGTAAGCTTTGGGAAAAATAAACACACTGCTTGGCTTCTTCTGGCTAAATGTAACATTTCACCACCTCTTTTGAAATTCAAATTACTCTGGTTTATCGAAAAATGTAAATTTCCTGAAGACCCTGTGAGCTGAGAAAATGAATTGATGCTGTCGGCCTCTTCAGGTTGCTCCATCAGGGGATGGTCCTAGTGCAAGCGCCATTCTAAGCTCTCTGGAGGCACTGGGTGCATCGTTGATGAAAGTGGAAAAAATTGAGGTGACAGAGCTGGCAAGGACCCCAGCCCCACCTCATTTCCATAACAGCCCAGAGGCCTGTACCTAATGAAGGTACAAGTCCTAGTCAGCCCATTTAGGAAAGCTTCATAAATCTCAACAGTGCTTGGAAACTCAGCATTTTCCCAGGTGTTGTGATGAGGAAGATCAATCCCTCATGCCCCCCATGCATCATTAACAAACAAGAGATTAATAACATGCATCAAAAATGATTGATTATAGAATTACTGAATTGTACAAGAAATTAATTCATAAGACAACATATGAGGAGAAAATAAAAGGGTAAAATGCATTTCTATACTGACTATGTAGCCTCATTTTCCCAATAGATTTAGTTACTTACCCTTTGCTTGCACCTCAGTTGGATTTTGAATCTAAAACGATCCTCCTGAAGGCTAGAAGAAAGCAATCATGCCTGAATGAAGACTCTCTCTTCTCTCAGTTTATATATTTCACCATTGTATTGGGGACAATTGAGGTATGACAATACAGCTGGTTACTTTTCACAGAATCTTTTCAAGACCTTGAAACAAAATGATCACACGTATGTACATACACGTGGATTTATCAGTACATCATATCACAGTAAATAATGAAATAGTAAAGTTCAAATTTTAAAAAGTAACAGTATAGGCTTTTTAAAATCAAATAAAATGAAAAATACATAAACCCTACTTTTAGGATCTTGACGCACTTTACAGTTCACAATTTGACTAGGGTAAAGAGAGGGAGCGATATTTCAGAAGGAAATTCCGCAGCCTAGGCAGCTGAAGGCACAGGAATTATTTAACTATGCGATGCTCAAAAGGCCTGAATTGGAGGAGCACAGAGATGTCAGAGGGGTGTAGGGCCGCAGAAGAACTAGGGAAGGGGGAGGCAATGGAGGGGTTTTAAAACAAGGAGGATAAACTTAAAATTGAGTTATTGCTGGGCCTGGAGCCAATACAGGTCAGTGAGCACAGGGATGATGTCCGAACACGATTTAGAAAATGCCAGAAGAGTTCTAAATGAGCTCAGGTTTATCAAGGTTGTAAGAGAGGACTTGGCCAAGCGAGCATTGAAATGGACAAGTCTAGAAGAAATGAAGGCATGAATGAGGGTTTCAGCAGCAAACGAGCAGAAGCAGGGGCTAAGTCAGACAATGTTACAGAGGTTGTAGTCAGAGTCTTAATGATGACACAAAATGTGAGGTCAGAAGCTCATCTTTGCATCTAATATGACACCAATGTTGAAAATGGTCTGGTTCAGCCTCAGACAGTTGCTAGGGTGAGGGAAGGAGTGAATAGCTCAGGGATGGAGTTTGGAATGAGGACTGAAGACTACCAGTATTTAACTGGAGAAAGTTTCTGCCCATCCAATGCTGGAAGTCAGGCAAGCGGTCTCACAATTTAGTGACGGTGGAGGGGTTTGGGGAAGTGGTGATGAGACAGAGCTGGGTATCCTCAGCATACATATAGAACCTAACATTGTTTTCATACGATAACACCAAGGAGCAATATGCAGATGAGAAATAACGGTGTGCCAAGTAAAGATCCACATGGGTTCCAAAGTTAACAGTTCAGGAGTGGGAAGAGAAATCATTTCAGGTGATTTGTTGGCTACAACTGGATAGATTAGAATAGAACCAGGCAAGTACAATCCCACCCAGCTGGACAACAGAGGAGAGGCACTGGAGGAGGATGGTGTGGTCAATCATGTCAAAGGCTGCAGAAAGGTCAAGACGAACGAGGGGAAATAGCTTGCCATGGTCACAGTCACAGAGGAAGTCATTTGTGACTTTGATGAGAGCTGTTTCGGTACTGTGGCAAAGGTGGAAACCTGATGGGGGATTCAAACACAGAGTCCCAGGAGAGATGAGCATATGGGTTTGGGAGGTGACAGTACATTCAAGAAATTTGGAGAGCAAAGGAAGATTGGAGATGGGGCTGTAGTTTGCGAGGACATAGGGGTCAAGGGTGTTTTTTTTTGAGGAGTCAGGTGATGATGGCAGAATTGGAAATGAGGGAACAGTACCTGAGGAGAAAATCTACGAGCAACATCAACTAACATGGGGACCAGGAAGCAAAGTTGGATGGTCAGCAGTTTGGCAGGAATACAGTGAAGTGAGCAAGAGTTTGGTTACATGATCAAGATGGCCAAACGCATTCTATGGTTCCTGTGCTGCGGGAAGCAAAATCCCCTCTATTTGTTTTTGTTGTGTGCTGCCTGTTCGTTTGTTTGTGTGGCACCTTTACATTTTCTGTTGTGTGGCTGCAAGAGTGCAGTATTTAAAAGAGGACAACTGCTGAATGGCCTGTAACTTGCAGGTTGATGCGAGATCACGTGCATCTGCAGCTTAAGAGGAAACATTGGTTGGAACCCTGTCAAATGCTACTTGTTGGAGCTAAGTTGTAGCGTTCAAATGATCTCTGAAATAATTTTCTAAAGAGGACAAGAAAATTTACCTTCCTAGAAATTGTACCTGCATTTATTAATGTCACTGAGGAGTGGCTCCAATGGCCTTATCCAAGCAGTCCATGTCCAAATGCAACAAGAGCTTGTCAATACCCAGGCTTAGGATAACAAGTGGCAAGTAACATTTGCGCCACACAAGTGCCAGGCTATGACCATCTCCAACAAGAGAGAATCTAATCATCACCCCTTGACATTCAATGACATTACCATCACTGAATTCTCCACTACCAACATCCTGGGGGTTACCATTGATGAGAAACTGAACTGGACTAGTCATATAAATATGGTGGCTGCATGAGCAGGTCAGTGGCTAGGAATCCTGCACTGAGTAACTCACCTCCTGACTCTCCAAAGCCTGTCCACCATCTACAAGGCACAAGTCAGGGGTGTGATGGAATACTCTCCACTTGCCTGGATGAGTGCAGCTCCAACAACACTCAAGAAGCTCACCACCATCCAGGACAAAATACCACTTGATTGGCATCCCATCCACAAACATCCACTCCCTCCACCACCAACGTACAGTAGCAGCAGTGTGTATCATCTAAAAGATGCACTGCAGGAATTCACCAAGGCTCCTTAGACAGAACCTTCCAAACCCACGACCACTACCATCTAGAAGGACAAGGGCAGCAAATAGATGGGAACACCACCACCTGGAAGTTCCCCTCCAAGTCACACACCATCCTGGAAATATATCACCGTTTCTTCACTGTCACTGGATCAAAGTCCCCCCTCACAGCACTGTGGGTGTACCCACACTACATGGGCTGCACTGCTTCAAGAAGGCAGCTCACCACCACCTTCTCAAGGGCAATTAGGGACAGGTAATAAATGCTGGCCTCGCCAGCAATGTCCACATCCCATAATAGATTTTTTTTTTAAATCCTGATTCATATTTCATGTTCTTGTTCAACATGCCTGTTTGCATTCACCTCCAGATTACCAGCCAGATTACCAACAAAATATAAAACTGTTTCTCACACCTCCCCAGCTTAGTCTTTTTTTCCAATAGGCAAACATAAGCTCATTTCTCTCTCTTTACAGCTCAGTGGCCTAAAGCTTAAGCCCATTTACCACTTGTTTCCTTGAAATCTCTTCAGGCAGTTATCACAAAATCATAAGAATAGCAACAGGCAAATCACATCACCGTATCATCCACAGGAAGCTATTTGCTCTGACATAATTAGCTTAGCAACCAGGAATATCCAATTTGGGAGTTCCCTTGCTCATCAGCTAATTTCATCCTGTGATGAGGTCGTTGCTTCACAATAACCTTTGCTGTGGAACAATGTGGCACATTTCTGCCATGGACAGCTGAATCTCAGAAGTGCCTGAAGTGTTATTGAGATATCACGTGGCTGGAACAATGCTGCGGAAAGGCTCCATGAAAATTACATTTCAATGAGAAATCTGACTTTAAATGCAGCTGCCAGCCATAAATATTAATACAGCCAGTTAGGTTCTAAAAATAAATACACTGTCAGGACAAATAAATCATATCCAAGGCAGACACACAAGTCTGGATATTCTGCCATGGCGCAGCTGTCATCAGAAGTGTGGCTGGCAGGACTTCCACTCGCTCAATGACACTCTCACCCAGTGTATTGGGTTCTCCAGGGTCAACTTAACATGAATAGTGTGTTTGAGCTCCAGCCCCTGCAAATGCGTTGGAATGGGGGTGGGAAAAAGCAGCTAGGAGAGGTAACCTCGCCAAACTTTTGTTCATCATGCAGCTAAGATTGTTAAATGTTGGGGTGGTTTGTTGCGGAGCACAGGGCTTCCCAGCTTATGGAAGCTGAGGTTTAAGTTTTAGGAGATTCTGAGCCTTAAACTCAGGCTCTGGAACTGACAGAAAAGGAGGCTCCCAAGGGCAGATGTAGCAGATAAGTAAAAAGAGGTGGCCAGGGCAGTCAGTGCTAAATTCAACAATTTTGCACATGGTGACTCAATGCCACTAATATTTTAATTGCCTCACCATGTCAGGGAGGGCAAGAGGAGCCAGCCACACCTTCCAGGAATAGACCAGGTAAGAATGATCCATTGTTCTCATGATAAATATACAAAGCGCATCTGCCAGTTACAAACACTTCCTTGTTGCCATGTTGAAGTGTTTCAAGAGTGAACCATCCCTGCATTATGATAACATTTGATATTTTGCTTGGAAGTATTCTTTCACTCTTTCATTGTGGGTTGCTTCCACTTGACAGCACACCTAATAGTCCACATTTTCCTTTCCCCTCCCCACCACACGTTATCAAGGAGAAAAGAGCGCATTGGAGAAACTGGATAGAATTTTCTAGAGCTTGCCATTAATCTTTTTTAAATTAAAAACATTAGTTAAGACAAGAATATTAGAAGAAGTTTCCAACAATACTAGGTCAAAATTGTTTATAAAAAAGGAAATTACATCTTTTTTTATTTTTTCACAGGATGTGGGCATTGCTGGCTAGGTCAGCATTTATTGCCCATCACTAATTACCCTCGAGAAGATGATGACGAACCGCTTTCTTGAACCACTGCATCTGGTGTAGGGACACCTGCAGCGCTGTTAGGAATCATGTTCCAGGATTTTGATTCAGTGACAGCAAAAGAGCATGATATAGTTCCAAGTCAGGATGGTGTGTGGCTTGGAGGGGAACTTAGTGGTGGCATTTTCATGCATCTGCTGCCCTTGTCCTTCTAGGTAGAAAGATAGGTAGAAAGGTAAATTGAGAAGAGGACATAGGACACTACAAAGGAATATAGATAGGTTAAGTGAGTGGCACATAATCTGGCAAATGAAGTATAATGTGGGCAAATGTGAAATGGTCCATTTTGGCACGAAGAATAAAAAAGAAACTTATGGTGGAAAAAGAAACCTAAACGGTGAGAGATTGCAGAGTTCTGAGAGTAAGAGGGAGGGATCTCAGTGGCCTAGTGCATGGATCACAAAAGGCTAGTATGCAGGTGCAACAAGTAATTAGGAAAGCTAATAGAGTGTTATCATTTATTTTGTGAGGGGAATTAAGTACAAAAGTAGAGAGGTTATGCTTCAGTTACACAGGGCACCGGTGAAACCGCATCTGGAGTATTGTGTACAGTATTGGTCTCCTTATTTAATGAAAGATGTAAATGCGCTAGAAGCAGTTCAGAGAAAGATTACTAGACTAATGCCAGAATGGGCAGGTTGTCTTATGAGGAAACGCTGGACAGGTTAAGCTTGTATCCACTGGAATTTAGAAGAGTAAGAGACGACTTGATTGAAACCATTAAGATCCTAAAGTTTGAAGGGGTGGATGTGGAGAGGATGTTTCCTCTTGTAGGAGCATCTAGAACTAGGGATCACAGTTTAAAACTAAGTTAAGACAGAGAGGAGGAGAATTTTTTTCTCTCAGAGGGTCATGAGTCTTTGGAACTCTCTTCCTCAAAAGGCAGTGGAAGCAGAGTCCTTGAACATTTTTAAGGCAGCACTAGATAGATTCTTGATTAAAGGGGGATGAAAGGTTATAGGGGTCAGCAGGAATGTGGTGTTGAGGTCACAATCAGATCAGCCATGTTCTTATTGAATGGTGGAGCAGGCTCGAGAAGCCAAGTGGCCTATTCCTGCTCCTAATTTGTACGTTCATGTGTAGATAGTAGAGGTCGTGGTTTTGGAAGATGCTGTCAAAAGAGGCTTGGTGAGTTGCTGCTGTGTATCTTGTATGGTACAAGCTGCTCCCACTCTGCAGTGGTGGTTGAGGGAGTGAATGTTTGAGGTGGTAGATGGGGTGTAGATCAAGCAGGCTGCTTTGTCCTAGATGCTGTCGAGCTTCTTGAGTGTTTTTGGAGCTGCTCTCATCCAGGCAAGTGGAGAGTATTCCAAATGGAACCACATCCTGATTTTTGTCTTGTAGATGGTAGACAGGCTTTGGGGAGTCAGGAGGTGAGTTACTCTCTGCAGAATTACCATTCTCTGACCTGCTCTTAGAGCCACAGTATTTATATGGCAATCCAGTTCAATTTCTTGTCAATGGTAAGCCCAGGATCTTGATAGTGGGGGATTTAGCGATGTAATGCCATTGAATATCGAGGGGAGAGCATCAGATTCTCTCTCATTGCCTGGCATTTGTGTGGCACAAATGTTACTTGTCAGCTCAAGAAAATGGGATAAATGCAATTAAAGCAGCTTGAAGTCTACTACACTTAAAAGGTTGGGGCCATGTTGCTTTAAGAGGTTAACAGCTAGAAAGGTGAGATCATAAAACAACAGGTGGGCTTACTTAGCTGGTGAACTGGAAATATGATGTCTACATTGTTTGCAAAAAAGTGCAGTCCAGAGAGATGTTTTTGTTTTGGGAATTAGACCTAAATTAGTATAAAAGGCATTCAGTGAATCCTGAAAGGTTATAACACCCATTTAGATCATCAGAGCAAAAGAAGAAATTGTAAATGAGCAATAATTAGCTTTAAGGTCAGTTTGAGGATAGCCCAGAGTAGGCTACATTGTCATGGAGATGCGAGGAGCTCAGGAAGGTTCTCTGGTTTCAACTTATATGACTGGTTGCTGGAAGAGGTTTTAAGTTGCAGTTTGGACCTCATGTGCTTTTCAGCTCAAAAGAAGCTAGCGAAAATAAATGACAGTTAGACCTGCACTTTAAACAGAGTAAAACACTAACTTCATCATTGGCTGCATGGAAAGTGGGTGAGGCTTAATCTCAGTTTGAATTTTGTGAGGAACAGAAGCTTGAAGATTGCCTATTTTGAAGCTAATGGGATAATTTACTGTGGGCCTCAGTGTCTTAGTGCAAAAGAAAATAACCTGTAGGTTAGCTTGGAAGTATTGGAAAAATAACTGGTAAAAGGGACTGAGGCCTCCACAGTCAAGAGAGGATAAATGAAAGTTTTACCACTAAGAATAGCTGGGTCTGAGGAAAAATCTCCAGTGGACTGTGGCACAATGATAGTGGTCCCCACAGAAGTAAATAACTTTTAAGACTGATGTGTCTTATCAGAGAATTCTTGGGGACAGTAAGAAGTACTGAGTGCATAACATATATAGTTATGAACTATGGTGTTAACTTACTCATATTTGTTTTGTTTCATTTGTTCTATATACAATAACATTTGTGTTTGTTTAAAAAAATATGCAATTTTGTGGCATAGTTCCATTAGCTAAAACAAGGTATGTGGATTTATTTTTAAATCTTAACAGTCCCTAACCAGATCATAACGTCATTTTAAAGTATCAGCCTGTATAGCAACCCATCCAATTACCAGTTTCTGCAATTATTTTATCAGGGATTAATTTCTTCCTTTCATCTTCAGGCCAGTAATCTCCATACTCCTCACTTGACAATGGCTTCTCTCTTTCCACTTTTAAATGAATTAAAGCTTGTTCTTTGACCTCTGTCAAACTTTGAATGCACTCATGAAAGCCAGATGCTGCCACTTCTTGCTCAATTAGGATCAACAGTTCAAATGTACTCTTTGAATTCATATGAAGATATTGGCAAATCTGTTAGTTTGGGAGATGGTGGCATAATGGCATTGTCATTGACTAGTTTTTCAGAGACCCATTGCTCTGGGGACCTGGGTTCAAATCCCACCCTAGCAGATGGTGAAATTTCAATTCAATAAGTATCTGATGATGACCATGCAAGCGTTGCTGATTGTTCACTAATGTCCTTTAGGGAAGGAAATCTGCTGTCCTTACCTGGTCTGGCTTACATGTGACTCCAGACCCACAGCAATGTGGTTGACTCTTAAATGCCCTCTGAACAAGGGCAATTAGGGATGGGCAATAAATGATGGTCTAGCCAACAATGCCCGCATCCCATGAGCAAATATTTTTTTAAAAAGCTGTGACAAAGGGAACAGATCTTGGAAGAATAAATCACAGTGTTGTCAGACGATCAGCACTATTCTTTTGGTAAAAGGGGCAAAGACATGAAGACTGGTGTTAATCCAGCAAAATCACGAACACCATAGATTCTAATGGGGGCAGAGGCATGATAGCAAACCTCACTATTTTCTGCAAGGTTAACAGTGGAATGGCATGAAAGTCCCAGGAAAATATAGAGTGGCATAATGAATAGCACAAGTCACTTGTTCCAGAATTCCATCTTTCTGGTGTGCCATTCAATGGTCAGTGCACCAGAGATGTGCCACAACACCAGAAAATCTGGACCACTATGGTTTTACTGCATGTTAGAGGAAAGGATTGTTCATTTTGTGCGTTGTATCCTTCTGCCAAAGTGAAAACAGCACATAACACACAGAATGGAATAGTGTAAAAAAATAAATTTTACTTTTAAAAAAAAGGTTGAATCAGGATAAGCCAAGAATGTTTTCAACAATCGCGTTTATCAAAAAATAGCAAAAAAAAATGCATCCAGGCTACAGCATAAGTAATGCAAAGGAGCTTTGGAATCACCCCAGTTTCAAATTCTGAGGAGCTACAATGATGTTGCAAACAGCTTCACCTAGGTATCAAGGTGGTCGAAGTCTTCAGGTAGGCAGAATCCAGAAAGGTCTACTTCAAAAGCTCTGCCAATGCTGTGCAGGAAGTTTGCACCACACCCATTTTAAAATACCATTTTTACATTTGGAACCTTAGTTCCTCCTTTTTAAAAGGAGGAAGGGGATCAGAATGTCAGCTCTGCATCAGCACATTGCTGATTCATCCTCCTCGGTTCCTAACCAAGATAAACATGACATCCAAGACACATTATCATAATGACACCACCTTTTGCAAAGCAAGTACTTCCTCAGACAGCACGTCATCGATGTTCACTCATACGGCCTGTCTGCACATTATATTCAATAGGCTACACAATCTACACATGCAGAATCATAGAATTGTTCACATTATCACCTTGACCACTTATGAACAAATGTGGTTCTCCTGATTCCAATGGCAGTGACAACACCAACAACACCAACAACACACATTTATATAGTGCCTCTAACATAATGAAACATCCCAAGGTGCTTCACAGGAGCATTTTATAACAAAGTAAGATATCGAGACACATAAGGAGATATATTAGGTCAGATGGCTAAGAGCTTGGTCAAAGAGGTAGGTTTTAAGATGTGTCTTAAAGAAGGGAAATGAGTTACAAAGGCAGGCAGGTTTAGGGAGGGAATTTTAGAGCTTGGGGGCAAGGCAACAAAGACACAGTCACCAATGATAGAGCAATTAAAATCGGGGATGCATGAGAGGCCAGAATGTGAGGGGTGCAGATATCTCGGAGAGTAGAATGCGGGTGACCAGCCAGGAGTGCATTTCAATAGTCAAGGCTGGATGTAAGGAAGGCATGAATGAGGGTTTCAGCAGCAGATGAGCTAAGACAGGGGCAAAGTTGGGCAACATTACAGAGGTGGAAATAAACAATCTTAATTGATGGCATAAATATGAAGTCGGAAGCTCACCTGGGGGTCAGATGTGACACCAAGGTTGCAAACAGACTGGGTTAATCTCACATTGTTGCAAGAGAAGCTAAATGGAATTAGTAGATTGGGAGTGGAAACTGAAAAAAATGACTTGTTTCAGTGATGATTGTTTTTAAATGGTAGATTTCAATATAACTTTGTCAAATTAACAGTAGGCATCTCTACAGCAAAGATCTCTCTATGGTACAATATATTTGAAAGTCACTCTGCTTGCTAGTATTTAACATTTAGTGATCATGTCTCCTAAGCGGTAGCCCTGTGGCTGTAAATGTTGATGTCTGGTTGAAACACCTTTTGAATCATTTCTGCTCTTTAGCTAGCATATCATATATTCAGCCCTCCATTTTTTTAAAATTTGATCAATTTCTGTTAGAATTGTTGAATTACAACTTGGACTTATTCATTCCTTCTAGCAGGTTAACTGGAATGATGGATGTATCCTCCTAACAAGCTCATAAAACATTGAAGGAACAGAAAGCTACAATCTGTTCAGCTCTGTCTCTATACAAAAGGTTACCCCATGAAAGCTACCAGTTTGAACCAATAATGTACTGAAGAGGAAACAACATATTGTTGATGCAGAATCTCAACAGTAGCAACACAGGAGACCATACTAATTCAGAAGTACAGCACCTTTAAAACTTTAATCACGATGCATTTTAACAGATCAATTCATAACAAGCTCTTTTTTTTAAAAAAAAAGTTGAATTCAGCAGCCTACCTAACCCCTGTGGGACATCAGGGCACATTGGTAAAGGCTTCTTAGTGACTGTAAGGTTATTTTCCAACTTCCTGCTTGACACAAAGTGATCTTCGCCCCCCAGGAAAGTCAGTGAGGTCCCATTGGGCTTTGAGATGTTAAAGTACTGATGCATTTTAGAGTAATTCCTAGTGTTAAAGCGGCTGAATATGTCGAACCTTTGGGTGTAGACGTCCAAGTAGAAGATCATCATTATAAGAAAGTGCACAAGACACAACAAGAGCACTGCTTTGCATATTCTTTCCAAAGTCTTCCCTAACATCAGTCTGGACATTTTCTGTACACAGCAAGTCAATGGAGCAGCACATTAGCTTATCTTCCAGAGCTTCTGTCACGTTCCAAGTACTACCTGTGAAATGAAAAGATTGCACTCATTAAACCGTTCAAGTATTTCGACAGGTGCAAAGTGGGTGGGCGGGGCAGGAAGGAGAGAGGCTATCACCATCAGAATACTTTAAAGTTCTGAAGACTGAAAAAAGAAGTTGAAAGCCAATCAAACTGTGTCTTTTGTGGGAGAGGGAAACATTTTTCTTCAATATTTAACGACTACAAAGGTCAGCATAGAACAGGGCCTGTAATGCCCATTCACTTAAGCTCCCAAAATCTACATCACCCTACTCACTCAAGAAAAAAAGTACCCACCATGGTGAGTTCCCCGCCCTCATGCATTCAACATAGGTGAGAGTGGAAAAAGAAGATTCTGAATGATGGAAATTAGAACGCAAAACTGACTTTGTATTTAGCACAGCAGGGCTGCTGCATCATAGGCATGGGATATGCTATAATTTGAAACCATAAATTAATGTAGCAGCCTTTTTAATTTAAACTAAAATCCAAAACAGGTTACTCAATTCTGCTGGTGGAACAGAATGAGTTCAACCTTTTCATGTTACACTCATCCATTTCACTTATTCCATGGGCGGAATTTTATGCCGTTCAGATTTTACGGTCCCGCCAAAGTCAATGGACATTTGAATGGCTCGCTGCATTTTACAGCCCCACCCCCACTGCGGCAGGGCTGTAAGTTCTAAGCCACGTCTCCACCTTCTGAAAATAATTACATCATGAAACTTGGGAGCTCACATCTACTTTAAGGAGAGAGAAAAAAAGAAGGAAACAGAGAAAACGAATAAGCTTGCATGCATATACATTCAGTAACACCACAATTCCTAACCAGCATGGAGATGACTGGGTGATTTCCCCTGCCAATCACGCCTGGAGAAAGCACTTCTCTAAGTGACTAGGACTGATTTTATGCAGGTAATTCGGATTAGGTAACTATCCTCCATTCACTGCATTTTGCCAATGAAATCAGTCTGCTTTTATCAGAAGAAGTTGTTGAGTTCTATTTGCTGCAGTTCAAATCATTTCTAAAATCACTGCTTGCTGAGTAAATAGACTTTGTTTCCTGTCAGTCCTGCCATAGATCAGTGCACTCATTGGTTGACAGTTGTATCAACAGACAATCTATCAAGACATTGCAAAACCCTTTATGGCTAATTGTTTTTGAAGTGCATTTTGTAGGCAAACATGGCACCCAATTTACACACAGCAAAAGTATCTACAAATGACCACTTAATCTTTTATTTTGTGGCATCCATTGAGGAAGGAACCTTGGCTAAAACAACTCCTTTTTCTTCAAATAGTTCCATGGAATCCTGACATCCATCTAAACTCAGGTTTCTGTCTCAGCCAAGGGTTTAACAAAACAACAACTGGAAGCACAATAAAGCTCATTTGGTGCTTACCAGGCAGACGTACATTTATGTTTCAATCTTAGGAAGCAATGGATTCTTTAAATGTCAGCCATAGCTCAGTGCTAAGTCAGAAGAACATGGATTCAAGCCCCACTCCACTTGAGCACATAATCCAGTGCTGTACTGAGGGACAGCGGCATTGTCAGAGGTGCCACCTTTCAGATGAGACATTAAACTGAGGTACCAACAACCCTCTCAGTCGCATTGAAAGATTCCATGGAACAGTAAGTGCAATTTTTTTACAACATGAGCAACAAAAACAAGCTGCAATTTTCCAATGAAATGGTTACTGACATTGCACACATGAGAATTACATGAGAACAAGCTGCATTTGTGAATGAACAGATGATATTTATTTACCTATCCATCTCAGAAGCTATGTAAATTGTGCTCATATCCTGTGTAATTGACATGGCGTTGCTGGAGAAACTACTTTTACAGAATATAATGGATTTCTTCCAATGCGACTATTCCTCGTATACTGTGGCACGAGCATGTAAGGACTATCTACCTGGTACCATGATTACCCAAGTGCTTCCCAACTAATGAACAATGGTTATAATGTTTAAATATATTACAGACTTCACCCCAATTATTTGGCCTTCTAAAGAATCAGTTCTCTCAGATGCCCAAATAATCAAGAAAAGTTCCACAGGGTTATCTATTCCACAGACACCAAACAGCATTGCAACCATCATGCCGATACAGTAAATAACTTACATTTTGATCCCCAATTTAATATTTGTAATAAAAACATCAATACAGCATTAATTGCTTTTTACAGATGGTCTGTTCGATTCAGGAACTATTCCAGAGAAACAGGTTTTTATCTTTAGCTTGGTGGTTCAGGGGTCATCCTAAGCTCAGTAGCAGCTCTTGCCTCTCTGACTCAGCATGTGTGTTCGATCTCCATTCGAAGACTGAGCACATAATCCAGGCCAACCCTTCAGTGGAGTGCTGGGAAAAAGCTGTCAGAGGTGCTGTCTTTTGGGTGATGATAAGCCAAAGGCCCTGGCTGCCATCTCAGGTGGGTGTGAAAGAGTGAATGACACAATTCGAAATGAAACAAGGAAGTTCTCCCACTGAGCATCTCGCAATCAATCCATCAAAAACATATTATCTAGTGAATTATCTCATTGATGTTTATAGGACCTTGCTGCGTGCAAATTGGCAGCTTGCACTGCTTAAAAAAAAAGTGACTAGACGTGCGCTTCAAAACATCCTGCGGTCATGAATGTTGCTACATAAATAAAAACATTCTTTCTGACAACTACAATCCAATGTAAATAAGCCCACAGTATTTTGAGGACTTGGATTATGTCTATCCTCAAGTCATTTTCTTCTATATAAGCACTGACAATGGGCAGTCTCTGATCTGAAGCACAATTGCTAAGTAGCTGCAAATCTAGTCTATGCTTTTAGGACTGTGGCCTGAATTTCCTGTCTCTGCAAACCTGACTTGGGAGAAAGTTCTGCAAATGGTCTAATTTTCATTCCAGGGGCCAGGTAATAGCAGAAGACAGGTCCGCCATCCCTGCCTCTAGAAAGAGTTTGGAGGCAGCCTCAGGGGCTGCTGGGTCCAAAGGAGGGCTGTGCGAAAGGCTCATCTCTGTGATCTGATACAAAAACAGAATTACCTGGAAAAACTCAGCAGGTCTGTCATCATAGGCGGAGAAGAAAAGAGTTGGCATTTCGAGTCCTCATGACCCTTCCACAGAACTGTTTTTGTTTTGGATTTCCAGCATCCGCAGTTTTTTGTTTTTATCTCAGTGATCTGATACTTCATCCCAGCAGCAAAAAGAAACAAAAACAACCTTCCAACCCTCACTCCTCATACCCCCTCACCCCCCCACACACTCCTCATGCCCCAACTGTAAGAAATTGGGGTCTTTAATAAGCGGGCATTTTCTGCATTTTATGGGATTAGTTAAGCAGCACTGATTCCCTCTGTGGAAAGAGAATTTTTAAACACTTTGACTTCTAAATAGTCCCTGAAAATAGCAAGATCACTTGGTTCAAGCTGCCATGTTGATGTTCCTACTTTGGTAGGATGGCATCTTCTGTGCCCCTTATCTATGTGAGTGTTTAGAAAGGATCGGGGTATGACCCTCATTATGATGTAAACTATAACGACCTAAAGCAGGATGAGGTGGTAACCACCCTGACATTTGGAGTACCTGTTCTGTATCCATTGGTCAGAATAGTTAGATAGATGGGTAAGCCCCAAAAAATGGTATATATATTGGCGTTATACTGGTGGTAGAAGGCTGAGGTGCTGGTGAGGCAGCAGTGCTCGTTAGGCAGTTGCCTTATTTAGATGGAAGATGGACCGGTGGAGGAGGGGGAAGACCAAGGCAAAAATTTCCTAACACTTCAACTAGAGAGCAGAATGCTGTTATCACAAGCTGCTAAGATCACCACACTCTGCCAGCAGTCTGTTTGTCCTCCGGGATCAGTAAACTGCTTCCAACTGTTACGGGTCATATGCTTGTTTCTGCCTAATTAGTTAAGCATCATATCTAAACATTTGCTTCTTAATAAGCTCAATAAACTATCTTAAAATTACATACGAATAGTTGACTGCCTATCTTAGGTATCTGTGGGCCCGACTCCAAAAATCTTACACATCATGACACCTCATGCCCCCCATCCACCCCCATGGCAGCTCACATACCCTGCATGACAACCTATGCCCCTCTACCCATCCCATGGTCCTTTATAGCCCCTATGCCAATTTAGTGCAAACCCATGCTCCCCCCTCACCATGTTTCGCCTTTACACCTTCCATGCTAACTCACCCAGCATCAACTACGTGCAGGCCTCAGAACCCATGCTGAGATAAAATAAAGTTCTAATTGTCCATGGCAGACTTCATTTTTGTAAAAAAAAATTGATTCATAAAAACTCATTCACTACATTTACATTCCTTCAACTACATAACTCCTTATAAAAACAATCATTTCATTCAAATGCTTAATCCGTTATAAAAACAAGTATCTTTATTCATTATTCCACAAAGGCTTTATAACCACTTGGAGCTGTCAATCAAATTGTGAGCTGACAGGCATCCCACTGTGATAATAATATTGTGAAATCAGCCATGCAGCACAAACCCTATAATGATAGTCCTCAGGCTTATGTGACATACAGAATGAAATAGCAAACACTGATTTTTTTTACTCTAGAACTTTTTTTACATTTAAAGGCCAGGAGATTTAAATTCCTTGACAACTTGGCACTTCCAATGAGTTTATCCAATTTTCATGCACATTCATGTCTAATTTTAACAATCCCAAAAGGCCTCTCCCAAAGGTATCCCTGGACCTCTCCAAAAGGATACCCTACCTCCAAAGATCTCTGACAACTTTAGACCTTCCCATGAAAGGTCTAAAGCCAACAGGTCGTGTTTTGGATGCCCCAGCTGTGAAAATTGGGTCTATTTGAAGGCAGTTTCACTTCTGCAAGCGCAGCTTCCTTTGTGAACCATGGGTGTGCAAACTGCAATCTGCCTCCATCCTCCCATGGGCAAAAATGCTGGGTGCTGGGTTCCCCAAAGCTTGACTTCCAGAATCAGATCACTAGCCCCTTTTTGTATAAGTCAGAGACCCTCTCCACCTTTATGAAAATTAGGACTTATAGGTTTAATTGGGTAAATTCAAGTGATTACAGCTATTGAGGGAGTATTTTACAGCTCAGCACAATAGCTCAGATTTTACAATCAGTGGCAAAGGGACAGTTCTTGCCAATGGCCTAGAAGAAAGCTTCCTATAAAAACCTAGTGAGTTCTGTATCATCAATTTCCCATATTACGACGTCAATTTCACTCTAGTTCCATCTAAAGGAGACCTCTGGCATCCAGAAACCCTGGAATCATCAAGCAGGCTGAGGAGCCAATCAGGAGGAATAATTTTCAGGCAGCAAATTGAGAAGTAAAAGGCACTGTTTATCATTTACTTTTTATCATTTTACAGTGAGTGAAATATAGATTGGAATATACATATGGGATTAAGGCAGAAGCTCAAGTACCATAAACAAACTTAGAAAAAAACCTTATGGAATTTATATAACAAAATGGAGGGAATTACATTCCAGATTGTTAAAATTAGTTATTCAAGGCCAATGATGGTGATCAAATGTGATTATGACTTAATACACAGTTGAAAACTCATTCAGCAAGGCTCAGCTTTTACAAGACTTTTTATATCAAGAATAGTACATTAAAAAGTTGAAGTGTGTGTCAAATCACTGACTTTGTGCTGATAACATCCTCAAAGACAGCAACAGTGCACCCTAGGGAGCAGCAGGGAATCACTAACTGCAACTTCCATATTTCTGCATTTAACTGCACATGTGCAGACACCAAATGTTGTTGCCAGTTTTACACAGCAATGATGGTGAACACTGACAAATTTGTTGTCATTAAAACCACAAACTTTGTGACAAATGGGGCTTGATTTTCCCCTCCCGATGCTGAATAAACCCATGTCAGGAGGCCCAAACTAGAAGCATGCAGAGCCATAATTCTAAACTTACCAGGCCATTCCCAACAGACACCATTTTCCCTGGGATGGGAAGCTGGGCAGGGCGCAACCCAATGCTCACGTAAAACGATGTCGGTGTCACCATTTAAATACATGCTGCAAATGCATTTTTTTCTAACATCGGTATTTTCATCAAGGCAGGTCAGTTCCTGAAGACTGTGGGAAACACACCAGGTAAGTCAATTCGTGAACCTTGGGGGAAGCAGGCTACTGAGTCAGGAACCTTTTGACAGGTAAGTCTGAACTGTCTTACCAACTTCAAGTGTCATAATGTAATGGTGTATGATGATTTAAGTATGTTTTTAACGGAGTGATTGATCATAGCCCTCTGTCCTTAAAAGGTAAGTAACTATTAAATTGGCCAGCATGTGTAAGTGTTCACATGCATCGTGGATAAAGTCCTCTTGCACATCAACAGTATTGGGAATCTGATTTACATGAGTCATCTAGACATTTGGTTTGAGTTTTACATTTACACCCAGAGACCTGTTGAGACTTTGGAAAAAAAAACTGAACAGATGCAGGACTTTTTTGAGTGAAAGTCCATGGACTTTTGAAAAAAAAGGAACAGATGGCTGGATACCTGGTCAGGCAACTTCAAAAACGGTATTGTGCTGAATTCTATAGGGTTTGTTTATTCAGCTGCGCAATATAATCCCATTACATAACCCCAGGAATGGATTTAGCTCAGCAGCAGTTGTTAACATTGTTGCAGAACAATGCACTTCATTTGGTAGATTTATGAGCAGGATAAATGTTTTGAAGTGGTTTTTGAAGGGCTGGTTGTTTATTTTGACAGATTAATAAGCACTTGAGATGAGGGAGTGCTTTTTCAAGGGGAGTTTCAATAGCTGTGTATTTGATTGACAATTTCATGAGCTTCTAAGAGGGGCTTTTTTCAACTGGAGTTTGATTGGTTCATTTTTTTTTTTATTTCCTGAACATTTCAAAGACTTCCCAGTGTTATTATATGGTTCATGAGTTCTGCAAATAGTTGATACTGGGTGAGTGGGTATGGAAAATGCATGGCGGGGGTATGGGGATGAGGCGTGAGGGCTAGGGGGGCCTAAGAACCATGTAGAAAACTGGGTTGATGCCATAGTGAATGAAGGCAGGCCTTCTAAACTGTTAGCCTCCAATCCATCTGCCTCCGTTCCCACCTCGAGCCTGCATTGTGAGGTGGCAGCCACGACTCCAGCTCACCAACTCTGGAAGACAAAATCCTCTGTTAATGGGCTGACTTTCAGAAGTCAGGAATGTAATGTCAGGAATTGGCCCAATTCCTGCTTCCCGGCCCAAAGGGGAAAATGTGGATCATGGTGTGTGCTGGATATCTGTTCAACAGAAACCTAGATCAAGAATCACACTCCTTTAGTCAAGGGATGCATTGTTTTTTTTTAAATCGATAGTGTAAGCCAATATTATTTACCCTTTTAATGTGCAGTTTTCAAATATGTAACTGTTTCTTTATTTCTTTTATATTAAGTAATGTAGTAGTGTAACTCGGTGTTTGAAGTCTTCTCATGGTGGTAACATGGAACATCAAGGTATCAGAGGGACTCAGACTGAAGATATATGAAGAACTGCACTGTGGGCTCAAAAAATAAAGTATGATGGTTAATTTAGTCAAGCGAAAGCCTTGCTAGAGTCAGCCAGTTCTGTAAGATGAATGAAACTGCAGGAGGGCTTATACTAAGGAAGATAAACAGACTGAGCTTCATTAAGAGGCAATAAATGTGCTGCCTTCTCCCAGCTGTGGAGATTGATAATGGTGTTGGAGATAACAAAACAGAGTCAAGCTGGTGATGGTACCTCAAGTGTGACCTTCAAAAGGGGCCTTGCCAGGGCACATCTGGAGAAGGCATGAACATGTACAGTGATGTAATTAAAAACCAATTAAATGGACTAAAAGCAGACTTTACCTTATATGGCACAGGGCCATTGCCAAAAAAGGTATAAAGAGTCCACAGAACCATCTCTGCTGCAGTGGTTAGTGCAATTTGATCAATTGCTCAGAAGATGTGGATAGAGGATTTGTCATTAGGTTGACCACCAGCCGGATTCCGGCTTGCAGGGAAGCTAAGCAACCAGTGTTATCATGAGTATGTACTATTGCTTAGTGGTTTAATAAAGGTGCATCACCTTTGTTGAAATTTCATCTAAGTTATTGTGTGCTGCTGATATCCAAAACAAGAAGCTTTATGACAGGGCCTTACAATAGCAATTTTATGCCATCTAGTTCTCTCTGTGGCATCAAGGCTACTAATTTTCAATGATTCAATAAATCAAATTCCATTTTTGTCATAAAATATCCCTGTATTTTTAACCAGTGCTATGGAGATTAAATCCTACAATTGTCTTACTTGCATGAAAACTACAAATGAGACATCTCTATTAAATGTCCCTTTATCTGCAAGCATTTCAGCTCTTCATATCTCTTTTAAAATCCCAGGATAGAAAGGAAGATGATGGGTAACATACAGAAGTTGAAGGTAGCATACATCACTTGAAGATAAATGGGTGAGGTTTTTCAGAAGTAAAGCTTTGGTAACATTAAGGGGTGGTTTGGAAGTTCCCTTCCAAAGGGAACTCCAGCCAGGTAACATTAAGGATGGGGGAGAGAAAGTGATTTCCTGAGAGATTACAATCTGGCAGGAAAAGGGAGGGCTTTCAGTACAGGGTAGGGGCATGGGTGCAGGGGTGGTTTGCAGCTGGGAAAGAAGAATTGTGGAAGGAGGTACTGGTGTCTGGCAGCACATGATCACAGAAGATATTGGGCTCATGTCATGTAAGAAACACAGATAGAAGGGGAGTGGAGGGTGCTAGGGCTCAGCAATATGGCTACAGTAGAGGATGTTTCAATGTCTGGGAGTGCTGGGGAGATGCATCAGTCTGGCAGCACAGGGTGGAATGAATAACCCAGCGTCTAACTGGAACGTTCTTGGATTTGGGAGCACTGCTCAGTTGATAAAGGCTTGGAATTTGCCGAATTTAATTGGAAACATGGGAGCAGGGATAGGTAATTTAGCCCCTCAAGCCTGTTACACCATTCAATGAGATCACAGCTGATTTGTGATCTAACTCCATGTACCCACCTTTGCCCCATTTCCCTCAATACTTTTGATTACAGAAACCTTTCAAACAATTTTAAAATTAACAACCGATCTAGCATCAATTGCCATTTGCAGAAGAGAGTTCTAAACTTCTACCACCCTTGCATGTGCAACTGTTTCCTAATTTCTGGTTGGAATGTTTTGGCTCTAATTTTGAGACTATGTCCCCTAGTCCTAGATTCACCAACCAGTGGAAATAATTTCTCCCAATCTACCTTATCTGTTCTCATCAGTAGCTTGAAAACATCGATAAAAATCACTCCTTAACCTTCCAAATTCCCTGGAATACAACCCTAGTCTTTGTAATCTCTTCTCATACCTTAACCCTTGGAACCCAATATCATTCTAGTAAATCTACACTGCACTCCCTCCAAGGCCAATATATCCTGCCTACTGTGTGGTGTCCAACACTGCTCACAGTACTCCAGTTATGGTCCAAACAGGGCTTTGTATAGCTGAAGCAAGACTTTGACCCACGTGAATTTTATTCCTCTAGATATAAAGCCCAATATTTCATTTGCCTTTTAACTACTGTTTGGTCAGGAAACTTTGCAGACTGGAATATGTTAGGTTCAATATGAAATTCAAAGCGCAGATCAGAAGCACTGAGATTTTTTGCACCGGTAGCAAAGTGTGTTATTTGGAGTGTTACATCTATAAATTAAAACATAGATATTTGTGGATTTCTAAGGAACTGCTTATGGTGAATCAGACATTCCACATTTCAAGACAAGAGGAGGATTTCATCTTGCAACACAAAATACTTTGTATCAATTGAGTAAGTGGAAAGCATAGAATTAGCAAATGGCAACTCTACAGGAAATAAAATCTTTTGTCCCAAAATAAGATTATGAAGGTGTTTGGATTGGCAGGTTCATGGGTCAGCCTAGAGGTCAAATGGGCTATGAGTTATTGGTGCATAAATCATAATTAAAGACATCAGATGGTAATAAAAAAGCAGCAGGCAGAGAAATCTAGGTGGGGCAGAACAATGTCAGAAGCGGTTGACAGGGAAGGCCAGCGGCAGTACATCAGGCAGGTCTGACATGTGTTGGAAGGGAGAACTGACTCCAGTTAAGCATGGAAGGAGTGGAAGGCAGTCAGCAGGAACAAAGTAGGCTGAGGAAGAAGCAAAAACGTCAGTAAGCTGTGAGAATGGAAAGTGAGCAATGGACCTTGGGGAGAAAACATTTTCAGTGAATTTAGAAGACCATATAGGTTGTTTTAAGATCATTAAATTTTATTTAGAGTTAATTAGCTTTTTCATAGTTTGGTTAAAAATGTCAGCTTAAGATGTAAATTCGAGTCTGGATTCTTGGTAGTGCTCAGTTGTGAACATGTTTTTGTTTTCTGCAATCCTAATGATGCCATTCAAGATTTATTGTTTTTAATTCACATAATGGAGAAGGAAATATAGCACCAGCTGACAGGGAGATGGGTGGTGCAGGTAAACCCCAAGCTAAGGAAAAGGTAGAAAACCTGCAAACAATTTTTTTAAGGATCCTAATAGTGGAACTCATCGACTGTCAATGCTTTCAAGTTCCATTATGAATTTGACGAAAGCATGGAGATAGATTTAAGTAGCTCAAGGCTGAAGTCACTGGAGGAAGGCTCAGAACAAAGTTCTACATAAACGAGACACCACTCTATAGAAGCCCCTGAATATGATGGTGAAAGAATGTGAAAAATCATTATCGTAAATCAAAGATTAACTATTGGCCTTGACAGCTTAACATCTAACAACTTATGACTAACACAGTATTACAATGTATAAATCAATACAACCTACTGCCCTGTATCTATGCTCAATAGTATTTCTTTGTTGTTTTAGTATGTCAGTTGTGATGTGCACCATATTATCATTCTTGGGCATTCAAGGAATAACGCTTAGAAAGCTCAAGTACTTACTTAAAAACATTCACGTTAAACAAATAAAGTGGATGAGGGTGAACTAAATTAGATCAAAGTCAGCGAAAGGTTTAATTCCCATGGGTATAGCTATTGACAGGTTGAATAATCATTTAAGCAAATATAAATGCTTATTGATGTTTTGTGGCCGTTAATACAGACATACTGTATACATTAGAGCTGTAAATGGGTACGGAAGCAGCACCTTTTCCCTGTAAGGCTTGTTTTACACTTCCTAGGGGTTGGTGGTATCATTTTCATACATGTCCTTTGTGAAAACAGACAACTGGAAAATTACACAATTCATCTAAGAGCATTTAATCTGTAGCATCTTATGAGAAAAGGATGGAACACAATTAGGTTTAGCAGTCAAATCACATCTACCACATTCCCGCCATTATACTCAACAGTTGATGCTGTACCATCCCTCTGCCAAATTCATATCCAATTCACTGAAGTGAGTGCCACTTATATTGGGCTTATGTACTATCCTGGTCACCACACATGAATGAAGCTGACACCAACTGTGACTCAGTATGGACTTGGATGAAGTCCAATATTTGCTTTTGAATTGAAAAGGTTTCATATCATAAAACATTGCAATGTTGAAATAAGTTTGTAAAACCTGCAGTACAGGTAGTGGCAACTTGGCCTTAGTTACTGTGCCAATGTTAACCCTTCAACTGCAGCTGTTGACTCTCAATTATCGTGCCCTTCTTCTGTATTCTGTTACATTCTCACCTTTTAAATACTTAACCAAAATGATGTTAAAATGAAGACAGAGTAGTCACTATGTTAAAACATCTATACTCTTCTAAATCCTCTAACATCTGGTTCTTCCAGTGATATTTCTGAGTCTATGTCCCTTGTTACCAATTTGCCAACCAGTGCAAAGAATATTTCACTACTTTTCAACTCAAAACCCATTAGATTTTTCCCTGTATTCTGTAAGCACAGTCCAGAGATTATTTGTCACATTGATATATTATTTATGTAACTAAGATTTGCAAGACACAAATGAAATTGAATCATCAATCACTTACTTACATGATGAGTAGTACCTGCATTTACATGGTGTAAATGCTTTTATATATTTTTGGAAAGGAATGTGTTATCTCCTGTATTCATGGGAGGATAATTTCAAACTCGAAAAATTGTTTTTGTGGAGTGATTGCTCAAAAATTGAAGGATAACTCTGTCAATATTTTACACCAAGAAGCAACATTATACACTTCTAGGTCAAACATAACATAATATTAAGGTTAATAGTTCCCCTTATATTACCCCAAATTCATAGAAGCCCCCAATGACACACTATTAGCCAGAAATTCCTTTCTCCTGTATGAGTGCAGCTCCAACAACACTCAAGAAGCTCAACACCATCCAGGCAAAGCAGCACACTTGATCGGCACCCCATCCACCAACTTAAACAGTCACTCCCTCCACCACCGAAGCTCAGTGGCAGCAGTGTGTACTATACACAAGAAACACTGCAACAACTCACAAAGGCTCCTTAGGCAGCATCTTTCAACCCCCAACCTCTACCTACTGGAAGCACATGGACAGTAGATACATGAGAAAACCACCAACTGCAAGATCCCCTCCAAGCCGCGCACCATCCCAAATTAGAACCATATCACTGTTCCTTCACTGACTGAGTCAAAATCCTAGAGCTCCCTTCCCAGCAACATTGTGAACATACCTATACCACATTGACTGCAGCAGTTTAAGGCTGCAGCTCACCACCAACTTCTCAAGAGTAATTAGGGGTGGGCAACAAATGCTGACCTTGCCAACAACATCCAAAAAAGAATTTTAAAAAAGCCCTTCACCTTTCAGTCAGAAGGTTGTGGGTTCCAACACCACAATAAACATCAGTATCTAAATGGGGTGAAAATGCCAACACAGCAGTCAGGGAATATTTGCATTGTTGGATGTGCCATCTTAAACAGGGAACGCCGTGTGCCTGTTCAGGTGGACATAAAGGATCCCACTGCACCATTTGAAGAACAGGGAGTCCTCCTGATCTCCTAGCTGGCATTCTTGCCTGATCAGACACAAAACAAAATTATTCATTTGCTGAACTTTGACACACATCCCTACAGGGCGATATGGTGTCATTCAATTGGTAAGCAGTGTGGGCAGCACTGCAATACTGTTACTGCTGTTCCCTTCCCACGATTTGGGGCAGGGCCATGATAGACTCAAGGCTACAGGTGGAAGCTCTGCAATTCCAACCAAAATTTCAACACAAGTGTATATTAAGAAGGAACATAAGAAACATATCAGATGTTACTCCATCAAATCATTTTTAAACAAATATCTAAAAATATAAATATGCTGCTGTTACATGATACAAAATTAACACAAATGAGAACAATGTTACTTTTCCAGGAGCTTTAAGTAATAGGGGGAGGGAAAGTCACTTTAGTCCCAGGGGACCATAAGCTGCTCTTTCATTAGAGGCAGAGGACTGGTGGTGAATTTTACCTGAGGGTCACCACACTTCAGGTGAGGGGGCAAGGTTGAGAAGGCAAGGCCATCATGAATGACCTCAGCCAGTACAGGAATTGAACCCGCACTGTTGGCGCCATTCTGCTAACCGACCCCCTCAGTAATAATACCAATCTGGAAGAAGCAAAGGAATTTTTTTTGAAATACAGTTTATAATCTGAAGTTGTGACACATCAAGTCAAAGCTTTAAAATAGTGTAACTGTAGTCGGAAAAGCAATGATAGTCTATTGTATTGAGAATTGAGGCAAGCATGAACCCAATCAGATTGACTCAACAAACTTCAGTTGCACCACTTTGATTTTTCCCATTTTCAATTTCTTAGGGTCCTACGTTAATGCCAATTAGTACTGACTTATGAGTAGTTTTGTGCTGTGGATTCATGATAGCAATGCACTGTATTGAGACAGGGCAATGCATTTTAAAACGGACACCCAGAAAGAGAGATGGCTTTTATCTGTCTGGACTGGATTTGAGTAGAAGGACCCCACTGTGAAATCCAGCAATACGAAAATGCAATGTATCTCTTCAAAGTAATTTAGTTTGAAAGTAATTTATGGTTATGGTGACCTTTCCAGCTCCATCATTATCTCTGATAATGAAATTTTCTTTGAAATATGAGAGCATAATGTGACAGCTGGAGTAGAAGAGGAAGCTGCTGAGCTGATTTCAAGTCTCGATACCCAGTTGTTAAACTACAGATGAGTGAAGGAAAAATTGCAAGCCCCAGTTAAAAATATCGTACCATACTTCATTGAGCATTCAGGAGTTAGGGAGCAAGTTCATAATTTCAATATTTCAGGTTGCACAAAATTAATTCACTTGGTTTTGGACCTCCTATCCCCTACACACAACCAAACACAAACCACATGGTTGGGTTAGAGATAAATATTGGCTAAGACACTGGGGGTAAAACTACCCTGCTTCTCTTTGAATAGCATCATGTCATGCAGATGGGGCCTCAACTGAACATCTCATCCTAAAGGCAGCATCTCTGACCATGCTGCACACCCTCAAGACTGAAATGTCAGCCTAGGTTATGTGTTTGAATCTCTGGAGTGGGACTTGAATCAAAAATGTTTTGGCTCAGGAGGTGAGAATGCTACCCTCTGAGTTTATCTGACTAAGTGGATGGTTAGCATTCTTCAAACAATTACCCAGACTTGTTTTACAACCAGCCATCTGTGGTCTAAAATTTGTAGACAAATATAGGCAAACATGACAACGATGAGATGCTGTAAATGCACACAAGGTTTGTCAGCATCTGAATAGAGGAAAGACAGAATGATATTACAAATAGAGTTCCTTTGTCAGAACTGAAGGAAGGAAAGCTGTCAAGGTTCCCTTACAGAATTGACAAGAATAAAGATGTGGGAGGAGGCAAGAAAACAGATAAAGGGGTCAAGAATTGACTATTTCACATATTAGCAGAAAGAAACATCTATTAGAATAACTTGCCTGTGAATGGATTTTTGGTGAGTTAAATTATTACAAATAGAAGATAGACCAAGTGGAATATTAAATGGAGCATTATGTGGATGACAATTAAAGCCTTAGGTTAATGATCAAAGAAAAGCAACCAGAGGCAAAAAGTAGTGCTGCACTCATACGTTTGGGTCGAGATGCATTTGAACAGTGCAGTAACAGACCAAAAGGTGGAAAGATCAGAAGAATGGGAAGGGGAAGATAGAAATGGAGCTACATGGAAATCAACAAAAAGTTTCCAAGTCAAAACAGATACGTTGACTGAAGCAGTCCATTAGTAATTGAAAAAGTACCATAAGCAACAAATATACAATGCCTGTTTATGCTCTGTGATGAAGGATCACCTAATCCACAATAATAATATGCAGTTTGGTCTATCTAGATTGTTTTGGTTGGTCGGTTTAAGGGGTGTGTCTGTTGTTGGGTTTATTTGGTGGCTTGGTGGGTGGGTGGGGAAGTACATAGAACATATTTAGTTTCTGGCACCATCTTCGACCTGGATGGAGGCGAGCAATGGAAATGAAGCCCACATTTGCCAAGATGTTTCAAGGGAGTCGTTGCTAACTGCAATTTTTAAAACTCCTCATTGTGGTTTGCTATGCACAAAATGGTTGCCACTTTACCTCACAGAACTGCAACAGATAAGCGCGGTGCTTTGGGACATTCGAAAGACACAAGAGAGTGCTGCATAGATGCAATTTCTTTTGTCTTTAGGGAGAGGCAGCACAGTACAAACTGTAGGGGATCATGGCCTTTTCTATTCTCTCATGCAGCTAAGAATTTTATAAGGCAGGCACTGCCTGGCCAGCTGGTGCAAAAGCTGTAGAATTACTTCAGAGCAATGTGTTAAAATGACAGAGGTAAAAAAGTGAGAGGTGAAAAAGTGAAGTGGTTGATAACAGTAACTTTAAAACTGCATTTTTTTAAGCCAGTTAAATTTTGAGATATGTGGGTGTCGTCCACGTGAGGTGCATTTGCTTTCTGATGCTATTTTAAACCCAATGTTTTACACATCCACAGTTTATGTAGCTTTTTCCATGGTCAGAAGATTTGATTCTGTTAAAGTCATTAGTGAAAGAATAACTGAAAATGCACAAAATACAAGAATCTTTTTAGTTGTCACACATAATTTTCTGTGACAAGAGCAAAAAGAGACAGAGACAGAGGGAGGGAGTGTGAAAGGGGGACTGACCAACAGAAAGAAAGAGAAAGTGAGTGAGAAATACAGAGACAGTGGCAGACATGGAGCAGACAAAATGGCTCAAATAGACTAATGTTTTATTTGATATGATTTCAGATTGTTAGGGCAAATCCAATTTAAAAATAGCTTCGCAGATTAAGAAAGAGACTAGGGCCAGAATCTTTGGGTCTGCGAGCGGAGGTGGGCCCCGCTCACCGATACGTAACATAACATGCGGTGATGTCGGGCATGCGTCCCGACATCACCACACGTCATTCAGATCTGCAGTTCGGCGGGCGCGCACCAGAGCCGGCTGCGCACCTGCCGAACTGTCAAAGGCCTGTTAAGGCCATTTAAACAGCAATTAAAATAATTAACTGAGCTGCCCATCCAACCTTAAGGTTGGCGGGCAGGCGAAGAGCCCAGGCAGCCTTCGCATTTATCATGAAACCTCATCTACGGGCGGGATGAGTTTCTTGAAGGTTTTTAAACTTTAATGAAAACTTCCAATAAGATTCATAGACATGTCCTAGCTCATGTGACACTGTCACATGAGGGGACGTCTTAAAATATTTTTCCTACTTTATTAAAATTTTTATACATCAAACTGATCTCCCTGAGCTTCCTGAGCTCTTTCGCGCACATGCACAAAAGAGCGCAAGCTCCAACTCAGCCTCCTCCACCCCCCCCGCCCGCACAGGCAGTGTTCAGCACTTCCGGGTGGGCGTGCTTTAATTGGCTTGCTCACATTAAAAAGCCCCGCCCACACCCGGTCCCACCCAACACCCCAGACGGGAAGAAAATTCTCCCCTAAGAAACTAATACAGAAAAGGGAGTAAAAGGAAGTGGGGGAAAGGTAGACATAGGAGGAAAGAAAAAAATGGTAAGAATAGAGGGTAGTTGGGAAGCTAACAGTTAAAGTAAAAGAAACATTTTAAAATGTCAGCATAGTTACAGAGGATAAAACTAGCATAATTGTAATATTCTTCACATCTTGGTAACACTGTAATACTTGCATAGACCTGCAAAATATTTGTAATTAAATTAGCATCTTTAATTATAAATCACTTCTCCAAAGCATTCACAAATCTTAACGTTTAATCAAACACAAGGTTATAACGAACTGAAAAAAACAATGCAAGCAACATGCAGAACACGGCGGTCCTGATCCCTTCAAGGTCACAGAACTGAGGAAAGAATTAAAGGACCTGAAATGTAGCAAAACAGTGGGATATGACAACATGGCGCCAGGATTCCTGAAACAACTTGGCCCCCATGTGTGTGCTGGCTGACTCAGTTCTGTACAAGAATCATCAACTCAAACTCACTCCCGAAGGTGTGGCGTCTGGCAAAAATTGTTGCCATTCCAAAACCAGGAAAAGATCTCACATTGATAGCCAGCTATCAATTTTCTCTTATCCTGCAACGCATATATCTGGAAGTAGAGACCATCCTTAATGTCGACCAAGTTGGTTTCCATAAGGGGCACAGCACATGTGATCAAGTTCTAACACTCACCACCTACATTGAAAATGGCTTCCAAAAGTACCTGAAGACCAGAATAGTGCTACTGGACCTTGCCATTGCCTACGATACGGTGCGGCACACTGGCCTGCTCCTAAAGCTGCCCAGAATGCCTCCAACTGGGTCAGGACAGTTGTTGAAACACTCCTTCACAACAGACAATTCATCTTGGGCAAGGAAGAAGTGTATGGAGGAGATCGGCCAATGGACTACCAAAGGACTCAGTGCTAGTCCCAATCCCGTTCAACATGTATACAAGTGACCTGCCAACAACCATGTTCATCAATGCTGAGGACACCTGTTGTGCCACCCAAGCTCCATCTTTCTATACTCTGGACCAGGTCCTCAACAAAGGCATTATGAAGTTGATGGACTACTGCAGCACATAGTGTTTCATGTTGAATCCCTCTAAAGCCATATCTAGTGTATTCCACCTCCACAATACCAGTACCAAAAAAAGAACTGCATATCCATATGGATGGCCCGAGACTAAAGCATGATCCCAACCCAACATTCTTGGGAGTCACTCCAGATAGGACTCTTTCTGGGAACATTTGAAGAAAACAGCAGCAAAGCTCAAAACCAGAAACAACTGGCTAACCAAACTTGCTGGACCTACATGGGGTGCTGCAACTCTCCGGACCTCAGCATTTGCCCTATCATACTCCACAGCACGGTACTGTGCAAAACTTGTTGACACCCAGTTGAATTCAATAATGTGCATCCTAACTGGAACTCTCCATCAACACTGATTCTCCCCCAACCCGGCTTCAGGTCCTTGCAAACATCACTCTACCACACATACGCCGACTGACGAAAACCCACAAGCAGGTTGAAACCATCCATGCTGCATCGCACTTACTAATTTATGATGGCTTGTTCAACCTAACTACCGTCCGCCTTCCATCTCGGCAGGTGGAGCATCCTTCCAGAGCAAGATCTACCAGCAGACATTCTTTGGATCATGAAATAGGAAAGGTGGGAAGTCACTAATAAGTTCCTTGTGACAAACCCCATCTGTCGAATGGCAGGCTTTGAACTGCCAAGGTGACAGTGGTCCTTGCTAAATAGGTTCACAGGGCCCCTGTGGAGCCAACATGTCCCACGGGGGTCTCAGTACAATCCCTTTATGCACTTGTGAAAAGACACAAACAATGCTGCACATTACCGAGGAGTGTCCCCTCTGCAGACTAAGTGGTAGGCTAATCACCTTAAACTCAGTAAATGAGGTCATCGCTTGGCTTCTAGAATTTGCATTTGCTAAATAAAATAATCAAATACAACAAATAGATTTAGGTTTAAAAAATGTTTCAGTGGTACCAAAACTGAACATGTCCCACGTGGATGATGCTAACATATCTCAAAGATTGATTTAACACATTTAAATGGGCTTAGAAAACACGCTCCAGTCCTCCACACGCCCCCACATGTGTCAAAGAGGAGATTGACAAAACATTTGCTGTCAAAGTAGAATCTTTATTGCAACAGCACTTCATAAATAAATGGTCTGGAGGTAATGCAGAGAGCTCCGTAGATTGAGAACAATGTGAACAGAGTCTGCTGGATCTGCACAAACATTCCACTTGGAATACACCCTCACATTTGTGACTTCCTGGAGACTCACTACTTTGATGAACAAATGAAGATGATCAAGGAGCTTGGAAATCACATCACCAACTTGAAGAGTTCCTGTATTTTGTGCATCAGATAGAATAAATTCAGTTGAAAAAAATAGCTACAGCCAGCTGCACATTTGGAAAGGTAAGAACAAGAATAGGCCATTCACCCCCTAATATAATCAGCATGAACCAAGCATAAGGAAGATACTGGCCATGTGGGACCAAACAGATACCTGGAAATGGATGGACAATTGTTTTAAATTTGAGCTTTACATTGGGAATTGAAACAGAAAATTGTGGGAATTGTATGTGCAATGACCCAAGTTTCTACCCTTAATGTCACCTATTAGCACATTTCTTAGCTAATATCACCAACCATCAATACCTCTTTGTCCTTTTGTCTATGACACCTCTTGGCAATCTCCACCTATCACTGGCCCTCTATCCAGCTCTACCTGTCCCACCCCCCCTTAAACCAGCTTATATTTCACCTCTCTTCTATTTTTCCTTAGTTCTGTTGAAGAGTCATACAGATGCTATCAGACCTGCTGAGTTTTTCCAGGTATTTTTATTTTTGTTTTTGTTTTGGATTTCCAGCATCCGCAGTTTTTTGCTTTAATCTTAGATACATCCTCAGTGTGAAGTCAGTAAACAGACTGTTTGCTAGAATAGGAAGGAGTATTTCATAATTAAAACCATGAAGAGTTATGTAATCAAACATTCCTTACCATGGAGAGTAATTAAGCCATAAAAGCTGCAGCCTTACTGGTCGTTTGTTAAGGAGCACATAAAGATGTCCTGCCTTACCTGAGCCTTTGTTAACAAAGATTCATAAACAGCTAAGAAATTAGGGAGTAAATGAATATTCCAGCATGTCTTGGTGTCAGTGCTACACTGATTTGGAGGTTATCAGGTGTACCAAAAGGGCTGTATGTGGAAACTGACATGATGCTTGAGAAGAGTTCAGCCTTTCTGCTGTTACTCAAATTGGTCAATAGAATTGCGCCGGCTCCTTTGGATATTAATGATATATATATATGATGGTCCTTTTGACAGTAAAAGTCTTCAGCTTTCACTCTCCTGCCCTTAGTTTAGCTCCACTTCTTGTAGTGATCATTGCAGTGAAGGCGTGCCAGTTCTTTGGCTAATATATGTAGAAGCGTATCTCTGCAAAATCAAAAAATGCATCTCCAACAGGGAGAGTGCTTGTAGAAGTTATGATTGTATGGCTATACCTGCCTGATACAAGATGTCAAAGGAGGTGAGATTTAAACTTGCTATTCCAAATTCAGCTACTAGCTCAGGACGTGAATTTACTCAAGGGCAAGTGACTGAAGGAGAAATGGGTAGCACCTCTACAGAGGATCAGCACTCTGATGTCTCAGAAGGCTAACACAATTCTCCCAGCGGAAGGCAAAGCAAGCAGATCATCCATGCCATTACAACCAGGTTAGGAGGGGTGATCTGACCCCTCTCTTTGTCCCATTCTTGGGTTGGTTATAACAGAGTGTGAATTTAAAAAGGAAGTGACATTGCCAATTCAATATATATACTTAACTGTGTGTAGCTCTGTGGAAGAAATAAGCCAACCAGGTTCCTTAAGTTAACAAGTAAAGAGTTAGCTTTATTGCTCAAACTCACTCAGATAAAGATGCAGAAGTTATTAACAAAATGCTTAAAATGTACAAATATGTCCAAGTACCTAATAGTGCAAAAACACACACACACACAATCCTCGCCAAGCATGCACAAAAAGAGATAAAACTTTAGAATGTCAGATCTTAAAAACTTTGCCAAGTAAAAAGTAAAGTCAGAAAAAAATTATTCATGGATTGTCCAGATGCGTGTTTACAGCTGAAGGGTCATTTTCCACAGTGGCTGCTGATATTCAGATTTCTTACTGGAGCAGTCACTCTGCAGTCATAGCTTGTTGATTCTCTTCTCTTGAAGACAGTGGTGGTGATTTGGAATCCTCCTTTAACAACTCTCTGTTTGCAACAATGAGGTCTTCTGGTGGGTTTTCAAATCATAAGCAGCTTAGCTTTGATGAGAGAGGTTTTAGAGAAAGACAGAGGGGGTAACTCTCATTGTTAACTCAACTCCTGTATATTTCACCCAAGAGCTGGGTCACGTGACCTCTCTTGGGTTTCAATCTGGGCTTATCTTAGCCACTGTCTCTAAGAGCGCTGAAGACTCTGTATCCCTGAAGCAGCTCGTGTCCTTTGCAAATGCAACATAATAACTGCTGTAGGCCAGTGTCTTTTGTTTAGGAAAAGTGTTCTTTACAAAAAGTTCAAGATGTCCAGCCAAGTACATTATTAATAATATTCGATATAACGCATCAACATAACAATGCCAACTCATAAGGATGGAGTTATATAACATCTGGAAATATTGCCAAGTACAAGGTTACAGACCTTAATGTATTAAATAAACTATCACTTCAAATGGTGTTTATTATGTTAAATGGTTAGTTATCCAAGGACTTTAAACTGGAATTAATCTCGCCACTTTAGGTCAATCTGTGGCACTGATCTCAAATACAAATTCATATTCAGCCAGCAGCACATGCTATATTACTGTAATATAACTGTTTTTGTAATATATTTCATTAACTCCCTAACTATTAACCACTGAGCATGCAGATAATTAAGTGCTGCCAACTCTGACTTTAGAGTTCTTAAAGAATTGTTAATCCTCAACTTTGCTTTCTCGCTTCTTCTTTAAAAGAGTTTATTCATTTACTTAGTAGCTTGTGTGGATTCTGGTGGGAGGTCAATCATGAAAATAATATAATCCAAATTGGTTGGTGTAAGGAAGTTCAACAAGGCATGTTTTGGTGTCCTCCACAATTAGGTATAAACTGAGTGGTGAGCCACGGATGGTTCTTTGACAGAGTTAAGTTAAGGGGTTAAGGATTTGTCTGGTGCCCTTTATCAATAATCTGGGCAGCATTCTAACAGAATACAGTAGGCTAGCCAGCATATGAAAAGTATAGGCTAATATTGTACCCCCTCAATGGAACTGGTGTCAAGAATGTATTAAGATGTAGTCAAGGATTGCCTTTGATTCATAAATTTTGTGCAGCACATATCTGTTACACTCTTCCTTCTTTGTAGGTAATCATAGCAGCAACTCCAACAACCTCTGCTCTCAGGCTGACCTTGGCTTAAATTTTCAACATTAGTTCAGATGATGATAAAGAGCAAATAACTTACATTTTTAGCTCCATATCATGCCCTCCAAAGTGCTTCACATCTAATGAATAACCTCTCAACTGAAGATACCATTCTAGATAGGTAAACTCAGCAGCCAATTTGTCCAAACCTGAAGAAGATCCTACAGGCAAGGCAGTATATTTGGCTGAAATAAAAACAAAATACTGCAGATGCTGGAAATCTGAAATAAAAACAGAGAATGCTGGAAAAGCTCAGCAGGTCTGGCAGCATCTGTGGACAGAGAAACAGAGTTAATGTTTTGAGCCCGTATGACTCTTTTTCAGAGCTGGAAATCCAGAGCGAAGCAGTATGTGCACTAGGTAAGTGAAGAGTGGTATAGGTAGCACAAGGGGATGAAGAGCCTGAGGAAAGTCAAATGGTTAAAACAGGAAAGGTAAAGGTTGAGGAAGATTTGCCTGAAGCGTTGCTTGCAGAAACCACCTTTCCAGATGAAGAGGGGAACCAGGAGAGTTATCAAACAGACAAACATGGTGTCTCGAAGGACATGAGCTCTAACCCTCTTCTCCTCATGCCGAAGTGGATAAATTTTAAGACCTCACACCCAGAGTTAGAAAGTGGTGATTTTAGACAGATCTTCCTAGCTGCTTACTAGTTCCCTAAAATTAAAGCAAGAGATGGACCGGGACACTATGACGAAAGGCTCGCTCAAGGAGATAGAGGAATGACCTGCACAGGGCCCTAGGGGAAGAGAATATTAATTTTCACTAAATCCTAATTAGCATCAAACAGATCCCCACCGAAAGCCCGAGTGTATGTGCAAAGAGTTTCCATGATTGTTTCCATGAGACCCAAGAGGAGGAGGAGGAGGAGGAGGACAAGGATGGTAACACTGGAGACCGTCACTAATTAATGTTAGTTGGCTCTGACTCCTCCACCATTATCATCCACGATCCTTACTGGACCCTATGAAGGAGTGCCGATAGCCAGCTGAGCGTATACCATACATTCAAGTTAAGTCATTGATAAAGGAGGGGGTTGTTCACAAACATCAAAGATTTAAAAATTGGTTTTAGGGAGAAGCTAAAAAGTTTGGAAACAATTGACAGTAATTTAAAATGTTACGAGTTTCTGTGCTGAGAAAATAATTTTTTTTAAAAGCAGAAATTAAAATGTAATTTTACAGCTGTGAAAGGGCTCTACAGTTTGTTCCCAAAGTATAAATTTAAGCCTGAAATCTTGAAGAAGTTTGGCAGAAATCCAATTTGAACTTTTAAAACATTTGTGCCAGGGTTAAAGACCTGCTAAACTTCAAATCAAAGACAAGTTTATTTCTTTCAAATTGGGCCAGGTACTGAACATCAGAACTTAAATTGGTCAAATGAGAGAAAGGATAAACAAAAGAGATATGGGAAAGACCCTGTTCCCTTTCCATATTTAGTGTGTAAGGTTGTAATGTTGTCATTTTAAGAAACTGGTGCCCCTCTTTAACTCTCCTGGTCTTAGAATCCTAAATGTACCAAAAAATCTTGGGTGAGAAACATCTTACAATAAGAGGTTTTGAAACAATTGGAATTTAATCTAAAATTTGGGCAAAGTTGAAGAAGTGATAACAAAAAAGAACTTAACAAAGCAAATTTAAAATTGAGTGTGGTTTTTAATGTAAACTTATGTAAAGTGACATAATTGTGTGCATCACTGCAGGTGTTCCTCAGGGTAGTGTCCTAGGCCCAACCATCTTCAACTGCTTCATCAATGACCTTCCTTCCATCGTAAGGTCAGAAGTGGGGATGTTCGCTGATGATTGCACAATGTTCAGCACCATTTGTAACTCCTCAGGTACTGAAGCAATCCATGTCCAAATGCAGCAAGACCTGGACAATATCCAGGCTTGGGCTGACAAGTGGCAAGTAGCATTCACGTCACACAAGTGCCAGGCAATTACCAGCTCCAACAAGAGAATATCAAACCATCGCCCCTTGATATTCAATGGCATTACCATCACTGAATCCCCCACTATCAAAATCCTTGGGGTTACCATTGACCAGAAACTGAATTGGACTAGCCATATAAATACTGTGGCTACAAGAACAGGTAGAGGCTAAGAATCCTGTGGTAAGTAACTCACCTCCTGACCCCCCAAATCCTGTCCACCATCGACAAGGCACAAGTCAGACAAGGCACAAGTCAGGAGTGTGATGGAAGTGGATACTCTCTATTTGCCTTGTCACGAGAGTATAATCGTTTTCATATTATATTTTCTGGTTTATTGTAAAGTAGGTTTATGAGAGTAAGTAGTTAGGCCTGTGTGTGATTTAATTACATTTTGAGTCAAAACCTGCTGTCTATTTGACTCCATCAAAAGAAGCTAGGTGCTTGGTGTGCTAATGAGTAAAACATGGGTGCTGGCTTAGCATGTAAGGTGTGAAAGGAATTTGCATTTTTAGATAAATGAAGGGAGATTTGGTTTTCAAAGGGATCTTAGTCTGTTTACAAATAGCCAGACATGTAAGCTAAGGAGTGTGTTTATTTTTCCCAACAGTTACAGACAATATATGGTGACAACATTAATGTTTTTATGTTATGATGGAGATACAGTTTCAAAGACTTATGAAGCAATAAAATTTACATATTAAGAGGAAAAAATATATACAGGAGAATGAGGCTATGAGTCAGGAGAAAGCATGTGAGATCTAACAGAAATGTGTGAAGTAGCCTTAATGAAGCCTCCAGCATTTGTACATAAGCCTGCTGTCTACAGAAACTGAAGCTGGAGGAGAAAGCCATTTTGAATTCCACTGTCCAGTGTATTGTGTTAATTTGCTGGATCTGTTTAGAATCTAAAATCTATTTTTGGACTGTTGCCATAAAGGGGGTATAACTGGGAATCAGGTTAATTAGGAATTTTAGGAGTTATTACAGTAGTAATTTGTAGTTCTATGTATGTGCTTGAAAGTTTCTTTTTTGTTAATAAATATTTGGATTTAGTTCTTTAAAAAATCTGAAAGTCTTGGTGGACTTGTTACTTCTGAATTCAGATGAAGTATCTCCAAATAAATACAAATTGCAAAACCGTTGTGATAGTGCGATCAACTTTTCCTCGTGGATTTGATCCATCGGGCACACATCATCTGCCTCATCATAACAGCCTGGATGAGTGCAGCTCCAACAACACTCAAGAAGCTCAGTGTGATTTGGACAAGTTGAGTGAGTGGGCAAATGCATGGCAGATGCAGTATAATGTGGATAAATGTGAGGTTATCCACTTTGGTAGCAAAAACACGAAGGCAGATTATTATCTGAATGGCTATAAATTGAGAGAGGGGAATGTGCAACGAGACCTGGGTGTCCTCGTACACCAGTCGCTGAAGGTAAGCATGCAGGTGCAGCAGGCGGTAAAGAAAGCAAATGGTATGTTAGCCTTCATAGCGAGAGGATTCAAGTACAGGAGCAGGGATGTCTTACTGCAATTATACAGGGCCTTGGTGAGACCACACTTGGAATATTGTGTGCAGTTTTGGTCTCCATATCTGAGGAAGGATGTTCTTGCTATGGAGGGAGTGCAGCGATGGTTTACCAGGCTGATTCCTGGGATGGTGGGACTGACATATGAGGAGAAATTGAGTTGTTTAGGATTATATTTGCTGGAGTTCAGAAGAATAAGGGGGCTTTCAAAGAAACCTATAAAGTTCTAACAGGACTAGACAGGGTAGATGTAAGTAGGATGTTCCCGATGGTGGGGGAGTCCAGAACCAGGGGTCACAGTCTAAGGATATGGGGTAGACCATTTAGGACTAAGGTAAGGAGAAATTTCTTCACCCAGACTGGTGAGCTGTGGAATTTGCTACCACATAAAGTAGTTGTGGTCAAAACATAGTTTGTTTTCAAGAAGGAGTTAGATATAGCTCTTGGGGCAAAAGTGATCAAAGGATATGCAGAGAAAGTGGGGGCAGGCTATTGAGTTGGATGATCAGCCATGATCATAATGACTGGAGCAGGCCCGAAGGGCCAAATGGCCTACTCCTGCTCATAATTTCTATGTTTCAACACCATCCAGGACGTAGGAGCCCGATTGATTAGCACCCCATCCACAAACATTCACTCCCTCCATCACCGACGCACAGTGGCAGTAGTGTGTGCCATCTACAAGATGTGCTGCTGGAATTCACCTAGACTCCTCAGACAACACCTTCCAAACTCATGACAGCTATCATCTAGAAGGAAAAGGGCAGCAAATACATGGGGAAACCACCACCTGGAAGTTCCGCTCCAAACCACACACATTCTGACTTGGAAATAGATTGCCTTTCCTTTATTGTTGCTGGATTAAAGTCCTCAAACTCCCTCCCTAACAGCACTGTGGGTGCACCTACACCACACGGACTGCAGCGGTTCAAGAAGGCAGCTCACCACCATATTCTCAAGGGCAATTATGGATGGGCAATAAATGCTGGCATAGGCAGCGACGCCCACATCCCATGAACGAATATAAAAAATTGAGAATGTTTTGGAAAGGCAAACAGGGAAGTTAACCCTTTCAGCTGACGGCTGTTTTTTTTAATTTACCACACAGCTTGCAAATTGCTAAACGTGTCTTTTGGACATTACGAAGTTTTGAGTTTCTAAATTACAGATATGATTGGACATCATTAACACATTGGGCTTCTAACTGGAACCACAATGGATTTTGTTATTGTGTTTTTTTTTCAAACATGTTTCCAGGGCAACATGGGCAGCATGAGATGCCACAGCAAGGGGCCCAGGAGTCTTGCAAATTCAAGAACCTATCTATAGACATCAAATTTGGACTAAAGGCATTGCCTTTCAGAGACTTGGCTTTAACTTTTCAGGCCATTTGTCACCATCTGTTCACTCCCAAGCCAAGAATTATATCATCTATCCCAAACATTTTTCCTTCCCAATACCACCTAAATACATTGCCCTGCCCCATGTTTAAGCCAAGTTTCCGTGGAAGCCACAATATCTTAACCCCACATGGCAGCTCCTAGTGATTCCTGCCTGTTTCTTCGTAATCTGCCTGGTCATCTGACAGTCCTTCTCATCCTGAACTCTCTCTGGCTATGTGATAACAACCTCCTGAAACTCTCATCTTCCTGTCTGCACTGTAGTAACACCAGCCAACAACTCAAACAGTTGGGGGTACTTCACAATATGCGATTTTCTGAGACACACAAGATGTTCTGGAGTTCCCACATGGCACAGGGTAAGCATCCAACAGGTCACAGCCATCCTGCTAACATGTTAGCTAACAGTTACTTTAAACTGTTTTCTTTTTAATTTTAAGGCGATTTAGCTGTTTAACCAACAAAAAAAACTGAACACTAAAACACTAACCAATAAACAAAATATTTATCTATAACTTACCCACATTGCTCTTTGTGCTGACTGCAATGTTTTGAGCTTTCCCTCTGTCTGCTGTTCTGGTTCTCCCGATAAGGATGATACAGAGAAACCATTACCTCTGGTGGGGATAGCCAGAGCAAGGAGGCAGAATCTTAAAATTAGAGCTGGGCCATTTAGAAGTTAAATTGGGAAAAATTTATTCACACAAATGGGAATGGAAATCTGGAACTCGCTCCCCCAAAAGACTAAGGATGCAGGGGCAATTTAAATTTTTAAGTCTAATGTTGATATATTTTTGATTGGTGAGGGTACCTGGAGATATGGAGCAATAGAGGGCAAATGGATTTGAGATACAGATCAACCATGATCTAACAATGGCCGAAAAAAAAACTTGAGAAATTATTTTGTGCATCATCATCACAAGGACTGCAACAGTTCAAGGAGAAGGCTTACCAACACCTTCTTAGGGCAACTAGGAATGAGCAATAAATGAGACCTTGCCTGTAACATCTCAAGAACATTTTTTTTTAAAAACTAAAAGACTTTATGGCCTCCATTCTGTTTGGATCTTCAAGTGGTCACTGGCTCAATGAAATTTTAGCAACACAGCATGGCACCAGGGACGGGACAGAAAATCAAAAGAGGTTTCAGTCTTTGAGGAAATAAAATGAGGTGAAATACATTTGACAGAGCTGAATTTCCTATTGACTTTTGACAGTAAAACCCACTAACTTGTTAAATCTTGCAATTATATCTCATCCAATCACATAAACACACATTTGATATCACATTTTGGAAACAAAAATTGTAGAAAAAATGGCTCACTGCAGAAACAGACTGCGAATTCTTTGAGGAATGGTGATGATCAAGTTCCTCATTTAAATCCTTATCATTCTTGCTGGATGAGTCAAACACTAGACGACAGTTCTAAAATTGGTTAAAACTACATCTTCTACAAAATATATAGCAATGCAATCAGGTAACTACCCCTATATCAGGAAATTGAGCCTAATCCTTCATGTAGTTCAGTGGTTTTCTCCATTGTAACACTGATAGAGTCAATTCCCACCATCCCACCGCCAGGTTTGTCAATGTTTGAACCGCAATCTCATTTTTCTTGGCATGAGATTTCAAAATTAACCAAGGTCACAGCCTCTGGATGTGATGCAGTGGTGGAGATCTTTTAATTTCCACTGAAGCACCTGACAGACTGAACGTCTATCACATGTTATAAAAGATCTCATAAGGGGGTCTACAATCTAGTTTTAAATAATACTCAGTCAGACACTACATTTTTCAAATACTGTGACTGAATATTAATTACATCCTCTAACATGAGAAACACTTCTCAAAAAGCTTGCATTGTTTCTTGAAAACAGAATGAGGAAACATAAATCATTTCTGAAAATGAACATACTTCAACGTCTTATCAAACGTGCCCAGAGCCAGTCATTTATTAGCATCTACATTGCAACATTGTGTGGCTCTCAGTAGGGCATCACACAGTATTACTCTGAAATTTGGAATCAATGACATTTGTATATAATATTTGTGGTATTCACAGAAACATTAGGCCACAATTTACTGTTAAAATAATGGTGAAGCTATAGCACTCGCTGTCATTTATGCATAAATGGTACAGCAACATCAGGTAGGGGGTAGATACATGGTCAAACTCAAAAATCCAAAAGTTGCTTTCCAATTGCTCTGCTCCATCATTACCTTTGTGAAACTGGCATCTCACTGCCTGTCTTGCCATTGAAATGCAGTGAATGACGTGAAGTTGCTATAGTTGCATGGTAAACATGAATGAAACTCAACAGAGAAAGTTAATCTTTGCTTATTTCAATTTAAGTATTCCTTCAATGACATGGGGCAGAATAATACAGGGGGTGGCCTCCTTGGAAACCACATCATCATGGAACCGACACGCTGACCCGCCCCACAACCATAAAGCGCTGCAGAGCGGACGAATGAGATTGGAGTGGGACTTCAACCCTCTGGAGCTGCCAGAAGTTCCATCAGTCCCGGCAGCATCAGGAGAGCCTCAGTGGCAACTGCCAGGACTGCTGCTGAAGAGAGGAGCCCAATACCGAAGATCCCCGCAGCAGTTAAGTCTGGGGTCTAGGGTCTTGGCCCCCCCCCCCCACCACCAATATGGAGCTTAGGGGTGAACAGGAAGGTGGTGGGATGGGCACCTACCACGTTTTACGTGCTCCCCCCCACCCCCCAACGGGAAACACGCTCCCCAGGGACAGATGAAATTCAGCCCATGGTAAGTGTTAATTACAGCTAAACCACCTCCCTGGCACTGAAAATTGACATTACAACTATGGAGTCTCATTCCAACAGGTATTAATAAATGTTGGAGATTTTAAAAATGTAAAAGCTTTTTTTAAAATATTACTTTTTCTTTCTGTCTCTAATGCAATCATTCTCTCCCACTCTATTTCTCTTTCTGTATATGATTTGGCATCGAATTCACTGACTCCAATGTATACTTCATACTCAGCCTTTATGCTGTCAATTTCACAATCTTTCGCTCTGATTGGTTAAGGCAGTACACAGTTGTTTGGCCTGTTCACTCAGGTCCCAAGTGCCCTATTTCCCTTACTGTGCCATTATCAGTTTGTACATTCAGCAACTTGCACCACAAAAGATTAAAAATCTTCATATGGAAGGGCAAGTCTAACTAAGAGCTAAAGCAGTTAGATGCCATAGCCAATGATGACCCATTACATTATCATAGCTTCCCAACTTAGAAGAGACTTGCTATCTTTAAAAATCCTTTTCAACCTCAATTGGTCACAAACAGTTCCGATTTTATCAATGCTTTTAGGGTTTTTTGAGGCAATGCTTTAGTTTGCTGCACAATAGCTGACAGGGGAACAGGACTGTAGAGGTCACTGAACTTGATTTCAGGGGTCCTGCAGAAATACAGACATGGTCGCAGATGCAGTCACAGTCGCTTTTATGGAAGTTAGAGAGGCGGGGTAGAATTTTACAGAGGCAAGCCTGCCTCCATGTGGCTAGAAAGCCCCAAACCATTTTAAGGCCATGAGACCATTAATTAACTGAGGGTGGGACGTCCGCCCCAATACGGGAGGAAATGTTAGGAGCTCTCTAGTCCCAACAGCGCCACAGGGAGCAGTGATCTCTGCTGGCACTGCAGTCAGTCTCCAATGAAGAACATTATTGGAGCCAGTGAGTAGGGGGTTTTTTGCCAGGACCAGGCTGGCAGGTCCCAGCGACAGGGGTGAAGGACCAGGATAAGGAGGGCTGCGATAGGGTGGAACAAGGTGTGGGCAGTACCATCTGAGGGGGTGGTGCTCAAACAGGAGAGACCCCCTCCCACCATGAGGGGGACTTAAGTGGCCATCACCCCCACATATGTTGATCTCTCACTAAGCAAAAGAAAGGAGTAGGCAACCAGCAGAAAACTGACAAATATCCTAGCAAACACTTCCAGATCATCACTGCCAGAATTCTGGTAAAGATTACCTGTATTCTTTGTATTAATGAGCAGATGTCAGAAACATATGGGAGTAAGCAATTTATTAATTGGAAAGGAAGGGACTGAATGGACAAGTTACCCTATTTACAGAATAAACATAATAAAGAAACCCTGACTCTTAGCAGGTGACATCAACTAACATCTCCTCTCACAAAAACTCTACTGTCAGATAACAACACATTGTTAAGCTCAAATATTGAGAAATTATTCCAATAGATTCCAACAAGATAGCATGTGGCACAGCTAACATCACCTTTTTTTCTGCATGTGTTGCCAGGTAACAATAATATCCTCAGGGACAAAAATCCTGGATTGAAGCCCAGAAATGATTTGCATCATTGCAATTATTAAGGTATACTGGACGTGCTTTTATATGGCACCTTTCACAATCTTTCAAAGTGTAGTGATGCTACTTCTGAAGGGCTGCAAATTCTGTGGTGGTTGGAATCCAGGACTGAACAATATTAGTTTCATTCCTGCACTGGATTTAATCTCATGTTAAACTGGTAGTGAAATAAAATCAGAGCGTGTACAGTTTGGCTTAGCTCAGAATGCTGAATCTCACTACATTCAACAGATTTCTGTACAAGAGAGATTGTTGACTAAAAGTCTGTTAAAACTGACAAGCATTCAGTGTGAATATGAACTGAAACATAATTTACAAGAACAGAAAAGATCCCTGTGGGCAGGATTTTCTCATAGGTTTTGGAACCCCGATGCCAGGGCCAAATAGGGGTCCCTAGCCTGCGCTTGCCTGAAACTAGACTGGGGGAGCCTTGTTCGCAGGGGTAGCCTCCTAATTGGCCACCTATGCATTCGCCATCCAATTATAGAAGGTGGGCAGGCTCTTGGTCCTGTCGGCCCAATCAGGGGCAGCAGTGGGTGCTGCTGGGGCAGGTATGTTTTTTTGAGGGTCTTGCAAAATGAAGGGCCTGTGGAGGCATAAATCTAAACTACAAATTCAGCGCAACCAAACATCCTTGGAGCATTCGGGATAGCATTTCTGAACGTACGAATTAGGACCAGGAGTAGGCCACCCGGCCCCTTAAGCCTGCTCTGCCATTCAATAAGATCAAGACTGATCTAATTTTAACCTTAACTCCACATTCCTGCCTAACCCCGATAACCTTTCACCCCCTTGTTTATCAAGAATCTATCTACAAATACTGGAAAAAAATACCCAAGAAGTAATTTTAACACAAAAACAAAAATACCTGGAAAAACTCAGCAGGTCTGACAGCATCTGCGGAGAGCGATGCAGAATTTTTGTTTTTGTTCTAGATTTCCAGCATCCACAGTATTTTGCTTTTATCGAAGTAATTGTAATATGTTTTCTTAAATATTGGATTCATGACAGCACGGAAAAGAGAAGTAGGCCGTACAGCCCCATGGGTCCATTTGCTATTCAATGACATCGTGTCTGATCTTCTATCTCAATGTCACTTTCCCAATATCCCTTGATATCCTCCATGCCCAAAAATCTATCCATCGCAATTTTGAATGTACAGCCCTCTGGAGCAGAGAATTCCAAAGACTTACAACTCTCAAGTGAAGAAATTTCCCCTCATCACAGTCCTAAATGGCTGACCCAAAATACAACAAAAGCTTTGTTTAGAAGGAAATAGCATCAATATTATTTTACTGTTAGAGCTCAATGTTCAAACAGTTAAATATTTTTAATGTTTACAACAGCAGTTCGATGTCAGGATGGTGTGTGCTTTGCAAGGGAAGTTGCAGGTGGTGTTGTTCCTATGTGCGTGCTCCTACTGTCCTTCTAGGTGGTAAAGGTCATAGGTTCCTCAGCGAGTTGCTGCAATGCATTTTGTACTGTAGTTGGTACATAGTGTACTGGCACTGTATCGGTGGTGGAGGAAGTGAATGTTGAAGGTGCTGGATGGAGTGTCAATTAAGCAGGCTGCTTTCTCCTCGATGTTGTTAAGCTTATTGATGTTGTTGCAGCTGCAATCATCTATGCAAGTAATTTGCAGTTGTAAATGGTGGGCAGATTTGGGGAATCAGAAGCTGAGTTACTCTCCACAGAATTCCCCTCATTTGACCTGCTCTTGTAACCACAGTATTTAAACTGCTGGTCCAGTTAAGCTCCTCGTCAATGGTAACCCCCAGGATATTGATGATGGGGCATTAGTTGGCTGGAGTGGATTTGTCTGACTTTTTATGAACAGAATACACCTAGGCAATTTTCTATATTTTGGGTAGATTCCAGACTGTAGCTATACTGGAACAGTTTAGTTAGAAGTGAAGCTAGTTCTGGAACACAAGTCTTCAGTTATCAGAGCCCATAACCTTTGCTGTATCTAATGCCTTCAGTTACCACATGGAGTGAATTGAATTGGCTGAAGACTGGTATCTGTGATGCTGAGTACCTCTGAAGGAGGCTGAGATGGATCAACCACTCAGCACTTCTGGCTGAAGACTGTTGCAAATGCTCAGCCTTGCCTTTTGCACTGACCTGCTGGGCTTCCCCATCTTTGAAGATGGGGATTGTTTGTTGAGCCCCTTCCTCTAGTTAATTGTTTAATTGTACAGCACCGTTCATGACAAGATGTGGCAGGACTCCAGGACTTTGATCTGGTCTTTTGGCTATGGGATCACTTTGCTCTATCACATGAAGCTTCAGCTATTCAGCACTGCAGCTTCACTAGGTTGGCACTTATCTTTAAGTTTGCCTGGCATACTCTCCTACACTTCTCAGTGAACCAGGGTTAACTCCCCTTACTTGATGGTAATGGTAGAGTGAGGTTACTGATTGTGGTTGAATTCAATTCTGCTGTTGCTGATGGCCCTCGGCATCTCATGGATGCCCAGTTTTGAACTGCTAGATCTGTTCTAAACCAATCCCATTTAGCATGGTGGTAGTGCCATACAACATGATGGAGGGTATCCACAAGAACTGTGCGGTGGTTACTCCTACCAATGTTGTCCTGGATAGATACGTTTGCGACAAGTGGATTGGTGAAGGTCAGGTAGGTAATTCCCACTAGTTGGTTTTCGTACACTGGTGCAGGCCTATGTCTGATCTGATGCCATGAGATCTCATGGGGTCCAATGTCAATGATGAGGACTCCCAGGCTCATGTCCTCCTGAGCCACTTTGGTGGCTCTGTCCTGCCTTTGGGACAGGAAATACCCAGGGATGATGATGGTGGTTTCTGGGAAATTGGCTGTAAGGTATGATTTTAGTGAATGTGACTATGTCAAGCTGTTGCTTGACTAATCTCTGGGATAGCATTTCCAATTCTTGTACCAACAAACCACCTGATGTTAGTGCAGAGGACATTGCAGGGTTTACTGGGCAGGCTATGTCTTCGCCGTTTCTAGCACCTAAGTGATCTGGGCAGTCAATCCAGTTTTATTCTTTTCAACATTTCTGTAGTCATTTGATGCAACTGGCCATTTCAGAAGGCAATTAAGAGTCAACTACATTGTTAAGGTCTAGAGTCATATATAGGCCAGGCCATGTAAGGACAGCAGATTTCCTTCCCTGAGGGATATTTGGGAACCAGATGGGTTTTTACAACAATCTAGTATTCCATGGTTACCATTACTGGGACTATCATTGTACTCCAGATTTATTACTTGAGTTTAAATTCCCCCATCTACCATTGTGGGGATTAGATCGCATGTCTCCAGTCCATTAGTCCAGGTCACTGGATTACTAGCCCAGTAACATTACCACTATGCTACTGTTATGATCCCCAGCTGAGGTTATCACTGGACAAGCCCGATCCCAGAGTGGGACCCAGCTTGATATATCCTAATTTTTAATTGTTTGTGTAAATATGTGGAGAGTGGCTACTGAACAGAATCATCAGAGTCAGTAGAAGTAAAAAGGCTATCTTATACTCTAATGTTCACAGTAAGTACAGTCCATGTAAACCAATTGGCAACCTGTGATCAGACATACCACACTCTGAAACCAAGTGATAGATACCACCCCAGACAGATGCTATGGATCCCTCAACTCCCCCCAGAAAGTTGTTACACCGTGAGCCAACCAGTCTCTTGAACGCCATCCTTCACAAAAGGATTTCCAATCTCTACTTTCCAAGACCTCACCTTGTAATCTTCTCCCAGACCAATGCGTTCTCTCAGACACCTTCTGCAAGGGTTCACCTCCAGGGTTTCAACCTCTCCTTCCAATGTTCCTCTCCCCTGGGTCATCAAGCTTCCCTCTTTGGATCCTCTGACTTCTCACAAATCTTTATATCACTTTGATTCTGCTTCCTACAGCTTGGAGCTTTAAGCTTGAGGCTTGAAGCCTTTCTCTGCCCCTCACTCTTAATTTCACTTAATAGGACCTTTTCCAGTTTCCTATCCTTCCTTTGGCTAGAAGGTCTGCTCAGGGCTTTCTCCTGTTCCACTCCTCTGGATTTTTGAGGATTTTCTTCTTTAGCTTGGGACTTGCTATCTGTCGCCTTTTCCAGTCTTTCCTGGCAGCTACTTTCAACCAACTTTAGCTCGGGACCTGCTACCTGTCCCTTGATAGGTTGCTTCTGCTTAGCAGCTGTCTTCGAAACTGAACTCAAAAACTGCTGTTTCTAGTTGCTTGTGTGTGTCTATGGGAGAGACCTGCCTCTCTGGACCCCTGTTGCTAGGCAACAGCCCAGTTTTTCCACTCCTGTGTTTGGCTAACTTCTCTTACAGTCGTAAGCTCTCAATAGAAATGCAGGCAACTTTTAAAGTGAAACTAAAACTCAACTTGACCTTTTTTAACACACAGATACAGAAATACAAATCAAACTTAAACATTAAAGCTAAAACTCATTCCTAACACCCACAAATACCAATACAAGCTACTTAAACTATCTCTATTTCCTAAGCTGCCATCCCATAAATTACATAGTGTTCATTTCCTAGTATACATGTTGCTTGCCTGAAGCATGAGCTGTATAAGTGGGTTGGAAAAGTACTTGCAAAATTTTGTGCTTGATGTTTCTCAGAGCTATTTATTTCAAAGTAACAGTGATTTGTAAATAAGGAACCATGAAAGATTACAGCACAGGAGGCCATTCAACTCAGTCAGCTGTGCTGGCTCTTTGCTAGAGCAATTAAAACTAATACCATCGCCTTACAGCCTTGCATATTTTGTCTGCTTCAAATGGTTATCGAATTTTTCTTAAAAGATGCATGGGTTTCTACCTCAACCAACTCCTATTAACTTTGCCATTATAAATTTTTATGGCTACAATTTTAAAGCCATTCATCAGACAGCCAGCCTTAAGGCCACAGGCCTGGATGATAAACTGACAGAATTACTTTAGATGCAGAGGAATTGGTAGTGGACATGATATACAGAATATGCGTGGTACTGCGGGAGACCAGTGATTGGCCAGAAGACTGGACTGATTCTACCTTTATCCCTCTACCAAAGAAAGGTAACCTAAAACAGCACACAAATTATAAAACATTTGCTTTGATCTCCCACGCTAGTAAAATCTTGCTCAGGATCAACCTGGAATAGATACAGAAAAAGACAGAGTGAGATTGCTGATTTCGACATGAAAGGGAACCAGAGATCAAGTCATTAACTATCATAATGCACAAAGCCCAAGAACAGCAGCAGCCAATATACATGTGCTTCATTGATTTTGAGAAGGCATTCAATTCAGTCTCCCACAAGAAACTCTGGTTGACAATGTTAGACATAGGATACCCACCACATTTAAATGATTTGCTAGCCAAGCTTAATTGTAAGCAACGAGCTAGGGTCAGAGTTGCTGGCACCCCCTCAGAATTGTTCAGAGTCAAAAAGGGTGTCAGACAGGAGTGTGTCCTCTCACCATGTTTATTCAACATCCTAGTAGAGAGACACCTGATAGATATAAATATGGGATACCGATTGGTGGGTGGCGAGTTTCAAATCTTCGATACGCTGATGACATTATTCTGCTCACTAACTCATTGGAGGAGCTAGAGGAGTTGGTGGACCGTTTGATCAAGTTAACTGGGAATACAGTCTCTTGATCAACGTCGACAAGACAAAAGTGATGGGCGAAAAGACCTTCAAGATTCTGACTAATGTAGTTCAGCTTGAGCAGATGGCCTGTTTTCTGTGCCATAGTGTTCTATGGTTCTATAGAGATAAACACGAGAGGATATGGCTTTAGAGTGAAAGGGGAAAGGTTTAAGGGGAACATTAGGGGGAACTTCTTCACTCAGAGTGGTGAGAGTGTGGAATGAGCTACCATCTGACGTGGTAAATGTGGGCTCACTCTTAAGTTTTAAGAATAAATTGAATAGATACATGGAGGGGAGAGATCTGGAGGGTTATGGACTAGGTGCAGGTCAATGGGACTAGTGGAATAATATTTCGGCACAGACTGGAAGGGCCGAATGGCCTGTTTTCTGTGCTGTAGTGTTCTATGGTTCTATAGAGATACCTTCTGCTATCTTGGGTCACTTGGGTCATGGAAGATGAAGAGTCCACCAAAGAAAGTCAGGCTAGACTTAACAAGGGTCTCGGCATTGTGGACTCGCTTAAAAGAGTATGGAGTAGTCAAAGCATCTTGATTAAAATGAAAGTTCATCTTCTGAAAGCCCTTGTGTGGCTGGTGACAATGTATGGCTGTGAAAGCTGGACTATCAAGAAGAATGACGAGGCTTGGATAAGAGCACTTGAAATGAAAGGACTCAGACAGATATTATGTGTGGCATAGACGGCCAAGCAGACAAATGAGTGGGTGCTCAAGAAAGCTGATGCTAAGAGGAACTTGTTTGAGGCAGTGATATGAAGGAAGCTCACATATTTTGGACGTGTTGTGAAAAGGAGGGGAGTGTTTGGAAAAAGAGGTAATGCAATTCAAAACACCTGGAAAATATACACAAGGAAGACCCAAGATGGCATGGATAGATAACATCAGAATGTGGTCTGGCCTCTCTATGGGACAGGCAGTGCGGTTAGTGGAGGAAAGAAATCAGTGCAGAAGGATTGTTCATAGTGTGGCCAACCCTCGGAACGAGGTTGGAAGGAATTCAAGACAAAACACTTTTAAAGAGAAACTATTTGTGCAAGTTGTCACACTGTAAATAGACCCCATCTTCATGGAAGTAAAAATTGTCTTCTAATGGCTTCCGTAATGTTTTTACTGAGAGCCTCATCCTGTCCCAAGTCTGGACTTTAAACGAACATTTGTTACCTTACACCAGTTGAGGGAGACTTCAATAATATCTGTGTATTCACCATTTGACCATTCACCATTCTGGCACAGACACAATGGGCCAAGTGGCCTCATTCTGTGCCATAAACTTTCCATGATTCTACAGAGTCAGAGAGTTATACAGCACAGAAACAGGCCCTTTGGCCCATTGTGTCTGCGCCAGCCATCAAGCGCCTATCTATTCTAATCCAATTTTCCAGCACTTGGCCTGTACCCTGTATGCTATGGAATTTCAAGTGTTCATCTAAATGCTTCTTAAATGTTGTGATTTGCACATTTTTAAAACATGTGCATCTGCTGCAGTTAAAGAAAGGAAATATTCCCTTGTCCTGTGAGAATTTGCAACATTCTTTGATTTTTTTTTTCTCAAAAGAAACTGGAGACAGAATTCTCGAAGTTTTGATTTCAAGCACATGATGAATTTATATCAATATATTATAACCGTGCTTCTCTCTTGTGAGCTCCTCACAGGAAACCATAGTGCCTATGAACAGTAACAACTGTTATTGTCCGTTAGCCTGTGTGTGGAAATAGGAGCAGCTGTTATTGTGCATTATTACTTGTTGGTTAGAAAAAAAATGATTGCCTATGGAGTACATTGCAATAGTGGCAGCAACATTCACTTGACAAAAATAGAACATTGTTCACATTTGTCCTTAGAACATTTTACTGCATTATAGATGTTATACAAATGCAAATAGTTGTTGTTGTTGGAGTCAGTCCTTAAAACCTGTCTCTAAGCAAACTTATGGTCATAACTGTTCCAATCTCTACACGATTCAGTGTCAAATTTGATCTGATTACACTCCTATTTAATGCCTAGGGACATTTCACTACATTAAAGATGCTATATAAATGTAAGTTTTGTACACAATATAGATCAAGTTAATCCAGGCAATTACCCTTTTAGTCCCCTCCAAATCATCAATAAAATGATGAAAAGAAATATCAATACTGTCATCAATAAAAGCCTATTTACCAATAACCCGCCAAGTGATACAAAATTCAGGCTCTTCAGAAGCGCTTGGATCCAGATCTCAACGCACTCTTGATCTAAACACAATAACAAGTGCTGAACACCAGAGGAGAGGTGAGACTAGCTGCCTTTAGCTAGGCAATATTTGAGCAAATATGACACTTTGGAGCCTGGGGAAAACTGCCATCAATCAAGTTAAAAGAGGAAATCCTCAGACGATTGATTTGTACCTGGCACAAAGGAAGACAATTGAGATTGTCAGAGGCAAGTCATCACAGACCCTGGAAAATGTCCAGATTTTCCTGAAGAAGGGACCCAACTATTTTATCAATGACGTTTCATCTGTTAAGGCCAGAATTGGGGTTGTTCACTGATGATCCAACAGTGGTCATATTTATTCACAACTCATCTGATAATGAAGCAGCTCATGCCAGCTGACAGCAGGGCCTGGATAACATCCACCACTCGAGCTGACAAATGCCAAGCAACTTTCATGTCACTCATGGTAAGTAACACCCATCCCAACCAAAAGAAAGTCCAGTCATTGCCTCGTGACCAACCAGGACACCAACAACAGCATGGACTCAATATCTGACCCATCAATCACTACTGTGTCTCCAGGATGCAGGATGCACTGCAGTGGCTCATCAAAGTTACTGTGACAGCACCTCCCTCCCCATGACCTGCAATACTAAGTAGGACAAAAGCAGCAATGGTTTGTGAACACCCTCACCTCCAAATCCCCCATTCAAATCATGATCATCCTGGATTAGACATATATCACTATTCCTTCATTGTTTCTGGGTCAATATCCTATTAATACAATTGTGAGAGCACCAAAATCATAAGAACTGCAGTGATTCAAGTATACCACCACCTTCTTAGACCAATTGGAATAAGCAATAATAGCACCATTGCCAACACCATCCATAACCGGAGAATAATTTGTTTTTAAGGTGATCGTCACTTTTGCCTGCATATTGCAGTGATAAAAATCTCTTGAACCTTTTTGAGCTAAACATTTTTTATACATTAAAAACTTGAGCAATCTGAGGTGATTTTTGTTAATGGAAATTTGGTTATTAAAGATAGGAATGGCCTGACAATCGAGAAAGTGGTGGTACCTCGCATGTGGGGATTGGGGCCCAATGCTTCAAAACAGGACAACAAGGATTTTGGATCCCATTTTCCTGGGCCCTCCCCCAACCTGTTTCATCCAATACTATAAGACCCAATGCAAGTCCTGATAGATCCAAGATCTTCCCTCATAACTCGAGATTTCACAAACCCTTCTCATCAGTGATCCTAGGAAATAGAAGCAGGAGTGGGCGAGTTGGCCCACTGAGCCTGTTCCATCATTCATTAAGATCATGGCTGATCTGACTGTAGCCATAACTCCAGTTTCCAGCCTGCCTGCCATAACTCTTGACTCCCATGTCGACCAAAAGTCTGTCTAACTCAGCCTTGATTACATTCAATGATCCAGCCTCCACTGCCCTCTGTAGAAGAGAATTCCAAAGACTAACAACCCTCAGAGAAGAAATTCCATCTCATCTCTGTCTTAAATGGAAGACCAATTATTTAGAAACTGTGCCCTAGTTCTAGATTCTCCCACAAAGGGGAACATCCTCACAGCATCTTCCTTTTTTTTATTCATTCATGGGATGAGGGCTTCGCTAGCTGGGCCAACATTTATTGCCCTTGAGACGGTGGTGGTAAGCTGCCTTCTTGAACCGCTGCAGTCCATGTGGTGTAGGTACACCCACAGTGCTGTTAGGAAGGGAGTTCCAGGATTTTGACCCAGTGACATGGAAGGAACGGCGATATTTTTCCAAGTCAGGATGGTAACTTGGAGGGGAACTGCAAGGTGGTGGTGTTCCAATCTATATCCTGTCCTTGTCCTTCTAGATGATAGTGGTTGTGGGTTTGGAAGGTGCTGTCGAAGGAACCTTGTTGAATGCTTACTGTGCATCTTATAGATGGTACACACTGCTGCTACTGTGCGTTGGCGGTGGAGGGGGTGAATGTTTGTGGATGTGGTGCCAATCAAGCGGGCTGCTTTGTCCTGGATGGTGTCAAACTCCTTGAGTATTCTGGGAGCTCCACTCATCCAGGAAAGCGGGGCGTATTCCATCACACTTCTGACTTGTGCCTTGTAGATAGTGGACAGGCTTTGGAAAGTCAGGAGGTGAGTTACTCATGGCAGGCTTCCTAGCCTCTGACCTGCTCTTGTAGCCATAGTATTTATATGGCTAGTCCAGTTCAGTTTCTGGTCAATAGTAACCCCCAGGATGTTGATAGTGGGGGATTCAGTGATGGTAATGCCATTGAACATCAAAGGGCAATGGTTGGATTCTCTCTTGTTGAAGGTGATCATTGCCTGACACGTGTGTTACTTCCCACTTGTCAGTCCAAGCCTGGATATTGCCTAGGTCTTGCTGCATTTGGACATGGACTGCTTCAGTATCTGAGGAGTGGCGAATGGTGCTGAACATCGTGCAGTCATCAGCCAACAACCCCACTTCTGACCTTATGATGGAAGGAAGGTCACTGATAAAGCAGCTAAAGATGGTTGGGCCAAGTACACTATCCTGACGAACTCCTGCAGTGATGTCCTGGAGCTGAGATGACTGACCTCCAACAACCACAACCATCTTCCTTTGTGCTAGGTATGACTCCAACCAGCAGAGAGCTTTCCCCCTGATTCCCACTGACTCCAGTTTTGCTAGAGCTCCTTGATGCCACACTCTGTCAAACGCTGCCTTGATATCAAGGGCAGTCACTCTCACCTCACCTCAGGGGTTCAGTTATTATGTCATGTTTGAACCAAGGCTTCAATGAGGTCAGGAGCTGAGTGGCCCTGGTGGAACCCAAGCTGAGCATCAATGAGCAGGTTATTGCTGAGCCAGTACCATTTGATAGCACTGCTGATGACCCCTTCCATTATCTTATTGATGATGGAGAGTAGACTGATGGGGTGGTAATTGGTCGGGTTGGATTTATCCTGCATTTTGAGTACAGGACATACCCGGATAATTTTCCACATAGCCGGGTCGATGCCAGTGTTGTAACTGTGCTAGAACAGCTTGGAAAGGGGTGCAGCAAGTTCTGCAGCACAATTCTTCAGTACTATTGCCGGAATATTGTCAGGGTCCATAGCCTTTGCAGTTTCTTGATATCACATGGAGTGAATTGAATTGACTGAAGACTGGCATCTGTAATGCTGGGACCGCCAGAAGGGGCCGAGATGGATCATCCACCTTGTCAACTCCCCCTCAGAATCTAAAATGTTTCAATAAGATCACTTCTCATTCTTCTAAATTCCAATAAGTATAGGCCGAACTTATCCTCATAAATCCTTAACCATATTCTTAGTCCTCTCTGTAAGCAGAACTGCCCAATGTTCTAGATCACCTTGGAGCAAAGGAGACTGCAATTGTTTAAATAAGGGAGACGAGGAAAAGTTGCTCGCACAAGGACTAGGGGACACATATTTCAAGTTTTGGACTAGAGATTTTTTTTTTTGGGGGGGGGGGGGAGAGATGTGTGTGGTGGTGGTGGTGGTGTGTGTGAAGAACTTTTTTTTTAACATGGCAAACAATGTCCCAGAACCCGTTGCATGCGAGGGTGGACACAAGGATGATCAGTAATCTCCAAATGAAATTGGATGTGTACTTGAGGGAAATAAATGTGCAGGGCAATGGGGATAGAGTTTGGGAATGAGACTTACTAGTTTGCTGGAGAGCTGGCATGGACCCAATGGGCTCAATGGCCTCCCCCTGTGCTGTAATTACCCTATGGCCTTGCTGAACTCCCAGCCCAATGTCCCAGATCCCAGGTCCCCTCCACAGCAATTTTATATCCTAGGACTTTTATCAGTGTTCCTATTCGCTCTTCTGTGTTCCTGCAACCTAGGTCACCCCTCCCAATCCTCCCAGATCCTGGCAGTTCACCTCAGAATGCAGCTAAACCATGAGACCTCGTCTCAGAACTGCCAAGACACTAAGGCTGCCCCCATGCTGATAAGTCAATGGCTGTGATTACACTACTTCATGAGCAATGGCATAGCAGATCTGGCAGTAATGAAATAATATTGGAGAAGTCACAAATAATGTTGGAGTTGTGAGAAAGCACACCCAAACCAACATCTGACTAGTGTACCCAAAGGGAAAACACCAATGTTGTAAATGCAGTGTAAAATTACCCAGTTTTCTTCTCTTTTACTCCCACTACTCTTACTGATCTAACTCACCCATTTCTCTTTCTGTCCATCCCACTGGTTGACCATCCTCCACCATACATACATTTCAAAAGCTGTTATCCTCCTCTCAACCACTTTCTTCAGAGTCCAGCTCTCACATCCATAAAGTGCAACATTTCGCATTAGTGACCGTACTAGACTTTTTTTTCAGTTTCATGCTGATGTTTCTGCACTTCAAGAGTAGAAGTTTGGGAATCAAATGGATTCCTAAGTACAGTTAGGGAGAGAAAGTTAGCCAATTATGGAAATTGGAAGCAAAGATTTGACAATCTTGTCCTGGCAATGGCTGAAGGAGAAATTGAGAGTAAAAACAAAACAGGAAGAAGAAAAAATAGATGGCGGGATAATATTGAGACATGGACTGAGGAGGCTTGAAGAATCCCAGGGAAGAAACAAGACAATGCCAATGGCCCCATTATGGCTATGGTGACAACATAAGAACAAACTCCATCTTGCTGTGTTAAACTCATCTCTCTCAGGGGTGAATTCACAAGGTAGCATGCAGCCTGTGGAACAAGACCTGGCACAATATTGCAGCTGCATGCAAATACTTAAAAGCTGTGGCACTTCCTTTAAAAAGGGTTTGTTATTTACTTCAGTCACAAAGTGTTCTGTCAATTAGAGCCATGACTTCATTTATCCCATGACCACTTAAGGCCCTTCTGTCAGTTTGTTTTTTCCCCTCAGCATTGTAAGGTGATTATAATCGTTGGGTGCATCGATGCTGATCATTTATAACAGTGACTAAATTATGGGAGCTATGTGCTACATATGCAATTAAATGGGAAGTCACTATCCTGGAATGTACAAGCCCTCAATTAAACAGCTTGTTGTGTTCAACGAAGGAACTAAGAGAGGTCGAGATTGCTGTTAAAGGAGGACATCACTACAATTGTTTATTTTCTCTGAATTCCTGAACCAACTTGAAAACCTTATCTTTTGTAAAGAATAAGTTGTACATTGAGGATTGGGTAGTGGAAAGAAAAGAGAGGATACTGAGTTACCGTCTTCACACCAAACAAAGAGAGGTATAAAAATCTTGCAAGTAGAAGAAACAGTGTGAGTTGCAAACCCATAACAATGAATTGATTCAATTTTCTTTGAAGCTTTAAAAAAAAACACTTTTCTGTCTCAATTGCACAACTCCACGCGGGAGAACACAATCATTCAATATAGAACTATCACAAATCTCACTGATAGTAATAAACCTCAGCAAAAACAAAGAAACTTCAGCCTGATCAGTTCTCAGCTTAGCCATTAGATGGTGTACCATATCAGAGTTGGGGTCAGTGAGGTGAAAAAAACAAAAAAACTGCGGATGCTGGAAATCCAAAACAAAAACAGAATTACCTGGAAAAACTCAGCAGGTCTGGCAGCATCGGCGGAGAAGAAAAGAGTTGACGTTTCGAGTCCTCATGACCCTTCGACAGAACTATGTTGGGCGGCAAGAGAACAAAATGACACCATTCACTATGTCTCACTTGAACTGCATTTGGGGGGACCAAGGCAAACATTCACAACTATTAAGAGATTTGTGACTCCTCCAACCATAAGGCAGCAGAAGGAAGGTTAATTTACGATTTACCTTACCTTTCCTTCACTCTTATAGCACAATCCACTTAAAACTTAAAAGCACCATGCATGGTTTCCAACCTCTTACATGTCAAGAGGAAGATTTGACAGTTGCTATGGAAGCTAGCACTGTGACTGAGTAAATAAGTAAAAACAAAACAAAAAATTTGCGGCACAAGCAAGTCTGCAAATTAATGCAATGCCAGCACAGGCATTTGACACTTGTCTGATAAATATATTAAGTATTATTTTAAAATATTATACCAGCACTATATCATCTAGATTCAAATGCACATACTAACAGAACCCCAAAAACAATAAGTGGAACTTGTACTTTGAGGCAATAAATTAATAAATGTATTTGCGCCCATAAATATATATATATTTACAGATGTAAAAAAATACTGGGAGGAAAGCCCAGTTAAATTGTTCAAATTTAAAAATTTCTACCAGTTGGAAAAAGAATTATAGGTGTGAGAAATGTGGAGAAAATGTTGGGAAAAATTGATATGTCCCAACATACTGGGAAATGATTGGACCAGAGGTACGTGGCTACAAATTCATTGCACTGGTACGTATGTCAATCAGAAATAATACTATCAGCCACAGTAAATAAACTCTAATGAATGAAGTAGGATTGCATAGACCCAAATAAAATAGTTAATTGTTTACAAAAATATTAGTAGCGAAAAAATACACTACTGATGTAAAACTGACACCTGAAGCCGACTTGATGAAATTCTCCTGCATTTAGCAGGAGATATACTACGGTGAACATCCCGGTATTAACTCATCGGGCCCTTAGAAACCTAAGAACCAGAGGGCAGGGAAGAAATCCTAAGGACTGTAATATGTTTCATTTATTTCAATAAATTAAATAAATATACGCATATTCGATTTATGACTGCCCCACACACGTTTTAAAATATCAAACAAACTCACCTGTTTTCCCACTGTAAAATATAGCACCGATACATCTCCTACAAGAAATAAATCTTCAGTCCTTGTTTGTCTTCACCTCTTCAGTGATCAAAATGAGCAAAGAAATACCGTACAAAAAAAAATTACACCCAGTGCAATCAGCCGCCGCTAGACGAAGGCACTCAGGAAAGACACAAGGCATTTAGAAATGAGAGGGGGAGGTGGGGAGAATACAGACAAAAACATGAAAATAAAATCACACACATCCCAAATAAAAAGAAAATCTTTGCAATAATCCGCTACATCTTGTTAGTTCGAGATTGCGTCCGAGGAAAGAGAAGCGAAGGGAACAACAAAGAGCTGTCCAGCAGTAGAAGGAGAGATTGTATCAGTGCGGAGTGGAAACCAGGGTTCACTCCCAGTGGCTGGTTACAATGTTACCATTTGCCTTGGAACTGATACATAACTATCCTAAAAAAAGGTACGGAATCCTGCAAGGATCAAACTCAAATCAACCACCAGGGGGTGCAATGTGTGAGTGGGAGGAAAAGAGGACTTAACCCTTTCCTTACTCTGGCTCAACCTCACCTGCAAGCCCAAGGCTTTTTTTCAGTAGGAAAGTGCTTTTCCATTAAATGTAAAGAAGCATAATCATTCCTGAAAAGTATACAGCAAAGCTTTTTCTCTCCAGTACCTGGTAGGGACATGGAATTAGAAACGCATTTCTGCTGCAATTACATTATGTGCATAAAAAATACAACTACTTGTACTTACATAGTGCCTTTAACATAATCAAACATCCCAAGGCACTTAATAGGAGCATACACAAAAAACTATAACACCGAGCCACATAAGGAGATATTCAGGAAGATGATCAAAAGCTAGGTCAATGTACTGTATTCAGAAATTATAATATGATGAATATGATATGATGTTTGAGCATGTGCAGTGCATAATGATGCAATAAACTTAATCTTCTGAACTGGCCAAAACCTATGTCAATGATGGTATGCCAAAGAGGCAGCAGTGGGCTGTATAATACTTCTCTCACTGTATGACTACAACATCAGGCATAGGAGTTCAAAAAAGAATGCTAACTCAGTGTTGAAAAGAGTCTTTGAACGGACATTGAATGGATGGACAGAATTTGACCAGTGTACAGATGAGGAACAATTGTCTCAATGAGTTGTCATGTGAGCAGGGTTGCATTAAGTGGGGTCACAGCGTGGTAGTACATAGTTCTTTGAGAGATAGGATTCTGGCATACCAAACACGCTGAAATAGTTATTATGAAATCTATAGCAAGAGACTTTGTTTATTGGCCTCATCTGATAGTGACCGAGAAATGTACTCTCTGCCAAAACTAGATAAATAAACTGCTTAAAATTCCTTTACAATCAGGGTCATGGTCAAAATGACCATTACAAAGAGTTCATGTAAACTTTTGGAAAAAGGGAAATGACAATTTCTTGGTACTTACTGATAGCCACTCGAAGTGGACCGAAGTGAAGCGCCCAGGTCAAAAATCTATAGTGAACGAACAATAGACAAGTTACAGTCTATTTTTGCTTCTCATGGTTTACCAGAGGAGCTGGCCCTCAATTTTGTTCTGTTTAATTCCAAAATTTCATGAAGCAGAACAGTGTGAAACGTACCCTCACTCCCCTTTATCATCAGGCATCAAACAGGGCAGCTGAAAGATCCATTATGATAGTTAAAGGAGCACTCAAAAAACAAGTGCTGCTTGGGTGTTTGAAAGAATTGGTAGAAAAGTGTGCAATTCCATGAAGATTAGTGGCAGGTCAGAGGATTGGACAGAGTATAAAGAACAGCAAAGAATGACGACAAGAATAATAAGGATGGACAAATTGGAGTACAAAAGAAAGCTGGCTAGAAATATAAAAAAAACACATAGTAAGAATTTCTACAACTATTTAAAAAGGAAAAGAGCAAGTAAAGTGGGAGTTATTCCTTTAGAGAGTATGCTGGGGGCATTAGTATTGGAAGATAAGGATGAATTGAACAGATATTTTGCATCTGTCTTCACTGTAGAGGATACAAGTATCATCCCAGAAATAATTGCGAATCAGGAGTTGAAAGGGAGGGAGGAACATAAAACAATTACAGTCATCAGGGAAATGGTACTGACAAAATTATTAGAACTAAAAGCTGATGGACTTGATCATAGGGTTTTAAAAGAAGTGGCTGCTGAGATAATAGATGCATTAGTTCTAATTTTCCAAAATTCCTTAGATTCAGGAAAGGTCCCATCAGATCGGAAAATAGCAAATGTAACTCTCTATTTAAGAAAGGAGGGAGACAGAAAGCAGGAAAATAGAGGCCAGTTAGCTTAATATCTGTCATAGGGAAAATGCTGGAATCTATTATTATGGAGGTTATAGCTGAGCACTTATAAAATCTCAATGCAATCAGGCAGAGTCAACATGGTTTTGTGAAAGGAAAATCTTGTTTGACTAATTATTAGAGTTTTTGAGGAAGTAACTAACAACTTGGATAAAGAGGAACCTGTGGATGTGGTGTACTTAGATTTCTAAAAGACATTTGACAAGATACCACATCATAAATGGATGGTAACATGGGTACAGGATTGGTTAGCTAACAAAAAACAGAGAATAGGCATAAATGGGTCATTTTTAGATTGGCAAGTTGTAAGAAGTGGAATGCCACAGGGATCAGTGCTGGGGCCTCAGCTATTTACAATCTATATCATTGATTTGGATGAAGGGGCCAAATGTATAGTTACTAAATTTGCTGATGACACAAAGATAGGTAGGAAAGTAAGTTATGAAGAGCTCTTAAGGAGTCTGCAAAGGGATATAGATAGGTTCACTGATTGGGTAAAAATTTGGCAGATGGAGTATAATGTGCGAAAATGTGAACTTGTCCACTTTGGCAGGAAGAATAGAAAAGCAGCATATTTTCTAAATGGAGAGAGGTTGCAGAACTCTGAGGTACAGAGGGATCGTAGTGTCCTGGCTTACAAATCACGAAAAGTTAGTATGCAGGTACAGCAAGTGATTAGGAAGGTAAATAGAACACTCTTATTTATTGCAAGGGGAATGGAATATAAAAGTAGTCATGTTTTGCTACAGTTGTACAGGGCATTGGTGAGATCGCATCTGGAGTACTGTGTACAATGTTGGTTTCCTTATTTAAAAAAGGGCAAAATTGCATTAGAAGCAGTTCAGAGAAGGTTCACTGGACTGATTCCTAGGATGTGGAGGTTATCTTATGAGGTACACTGTGTCTCCTGCCAATGCAAGATGGCCATGCGAGATGGCTACCTGTCTGTGCATGCGCGCCAGACATCTAGTGATGTCACTCCACTTCACCTCTGCGCATGCATCAATGACATCACCACACATGTACATCAATTCTGTTTCTGGGAATAAAAAGGTTTTTATTCAGTCACAGAATGGGATTATGTTAGTAATTTCTTGTAATTAACTTTGCATAAGCTGCATTTACATGCAGCAATGGTCATTTTCATAATATGGGCTTCACCCTTCTTTGAGATAGCTGTGTGCTATATGGCAATGAGTTCCACAGATCAGGAGCAGTTCTCAACCAGCTATTCAAATGTTCAAGACGAATTTGTAAACTGAATGAACTAATTCAGTTGCAGAGATAGACAGTCAAAAATAAGGAAAAAAACAAGGTCAATAAGATATACCAAGCCGCCATGATGATTTGAGCAACGCGATCTTTGCTCTTGGCTGCTGCATACTGTCACTCGCAATGGAGTGAAACAGTGCAACTGCGCATGCTTAGCGTTGGCTGCAAACACAGCCTGTGAGGAAAGGTTGGACAAGTTAGATTTGTATCCATTGCAGTTTAGAAGAATGATAAGTGACCTTATTGAAGCATTAAGATCCTGAGGGAGCTTGACTGAGTGGATGCTGAAAGGATATTTCCCCTTGTGGGAGAGACCAGAACTAGGACACACAGTTTAAAAATAAGGGGTCTCCCATTTAAGACGGTGATGAGTCTCTGGAACTCTCTTCATAAGAGAATGGTAGAGACAGAATCATTGAATATTTTTAAGGCAGTGGTATATAGATTCTTGACTAATAAAGGAATCAAAACAGGTATCATGGGAGGCAGGGTAGTGATGTTGAGGGTATAATCAGATCAACCATGATCTTATTGAATGGCAGAGCAGGCTTGAGGGGTTGAACGACCTACCCCTGCTCCTAATTTGTATGTTAATATGCATTCAGATTTCAATATTAAACAAAAGTTGGCTAATTTCCTGCTGAAGTACAGAACATCTCGACGCTCCACTACAGGGTATACACCTGTTGAGCTTTTGGTGAAGAGATGGTTAAGGACACGTTTGAGCCTGGTATTACTAAACTTGACTGTTAAAGTTAAACACAAACAGTTTGATCACATACATCAGTATGACACAAACAAAAACAGTTTCAGACAAAATAAGTATGTTCATATATGAGCACCTCTCTCAAGTCACACAAGTAGGATGTAGAGAATACAATAAAAGTGTGTGGAACCAAAAGATACCAGATTGAAATTGATGCCAAAGTGAGAAATGTCCATGTAGATCACAAGGTCCAGCCAAGGCACGAACTAAAACATGAGCATGATCCATTTGATCATGAGCTTGTGCCAGAGCTTGAACTCCATTATTCAAATAGGGAGGGAAACAGAAAGCGAGGAACTACAGGCCAGTTAGCTTAACACCTGTCATAGGGAAAATATTAGAAGCTATTATTAAAGAAGTTATAGCAGGGTACTTGGATAAGCTCAAGGTCATTAGGCAGAGTCAACATGATTTTGTGAAAGGGAAATCATGTTTAACCAACTTATTGAAGTTCTTTGAGGAAGTAACATCTGTTGTGGATAAAGGGGAAGCTGTGGATGTACTGTACTTAGATTTCCAGAAGGCATTTGATAAAGTGCCACATAAAAGGTTATTGCGGAAAATAAAAGTTCTTGGTTTGGGGGATAACACATTAGCATGGATAGAAGATTGTCTGGCTAATAGGAAGCAGAGAGTAGGCAAAATGTGTCTTTTTCAGGTTGGCAAGGTGTAATGAGTGGTGTGCCACAGGGATCAGTGCTGGGACCTCAACTGTTTACAATTTATATCAATGACTTGGATGAAGGGACTAAAGGGATGGTTGGCAAATTTGCTGATGACTCAAAGATAGGTAGGAAAGTAAGTTGTGAGAAGGATATAAGGAGGCTACAAAAAGATACAGATAGGTTAAGTGAGTAGGCAAAGATCTGGTAAATGAAGTATAATGTGGGAAAATATGAAATTGTCCATTTTGGCGGGAAGATTAAAAGAGAAGCATAATATCTAAATGGTGAGAGATTACAGAGCTCTGAGATGTGGAGGAATCTGTGTGCCCTAGCTCATGAATCACAAAAGGCTAATATGCAAGTACAACAAGCAATTAGGAAAGCTAATAGAATATTATCATTTATTGCAAGAGGAATTGAATATAAATGTAGGGAGTTATGCTTCAGTTGTACAAGGCACTAGTGAGACCACAATTGGAGTACTGTGTGCAGTATTGGCCACCTTATGTAAGGAAGGTTGTAAATGCATTGGAAGCAGTTTAGAGAAGGTTTACCGGACTAATACCTGGAATGGATGGGTTTTCTTATGAGGATAGGTTGCACTGACTAGTCTTGTATCCGCTGGAATTTAGAAGAGTAAGAGGCGACTTGATTGAAACATATAAAATCCTGAGGGGCCTTGACAGGGTGGACATGGAGAGGACCTAGGACTAGGGGTCACTGTTTAAAAATAAGGGGTCACCCATTTAAAACAGAAATGAGAGCAAAATTTTTTCACTCAGAGGGTCGCGAGTCTTTGGAATTCTCTTCCTGAAAAGGTGGTGGGAGCAAAGTCTTTGAATGTTTTTAAGGCAGAGGTGGATAGATTCTTGGTGAGCAAGGGGGTGATAGGTTATCAGCAGTGGGTGGGATGCAGATTTCAGGCTACTATCAGATTAGCCATGGTCTTATTAAATGGTGGAGCAGGCCCGAGGGACTGAATGGCCTACTCCTGGTCCTTGTTTGTATGTAATCATTTCAGGCTTTGGTGTCTGAAGTACCAATTTCTGAGAAAGGAACAGAATATTCTTTGAGTACTGAACCAAAACTAAACAATCCAAAACCTGACTCGACACCAAAACCTGTAAGGAGATCAGGAAGGTTTTGTAATCCTGTTCTAAACTTGATTTGTAGATGTAGCTCAAGAAATAAAAAATAACATTTGTCATTATGCCAAGTATGCATATCCATAAAGATTGCAAAGCATTATTTGTGTAAGATGTATGTTGTCAAAGAATAAAGAACTGCTTTATAATATAACTCATTACATTTTGAATCTGTATCAAAGAAAAGCAAACCAGTGACAATACTTTCCTTTTAGAAAAGGGAAGCAGTGCAATGTATTCATATATTATGTTAATGGGCTATGATGTTCTAGCATGCTTTATACATAATGATGCAAAAATATACTCTTGTGAAATGGCTATAATTTTTGTAAGTCTTTTTCATTTGTGTCATGCAGTATTCCACAGCCAAAGAGGTAGGTTTGAAGGCTGTGTCTAAGAGGAGGAAAGTGAGATAGAGAGGAAAAGAGCTTTAGGGAGGGAATACCTGAGCTAAGGCCTTGGCAGCTGAAGGCATGGCCACCTGTGTTGGTGCAGTTAAAATCGGGGATGCTCAAGAGGCCAGAATCAGAGCAACGCAGATATCTCTGCACAGCTGGAGGAGATTGCAGAAGGAAGGAAGGGCCAGGCCACGGAGGGACTTGAAAACAAGAATGGGAATTATAAAATCGAGATATTGCTTAACCGGAAGCCAGTGTAGGTAAGGGAGTGCAGGAGTGATGGGTGACCAAGATTTGGTGTGATCTGAGCTTGGGCAGCAGAGTTTTGGATAACCTCAAGCTTATAAGAGAGGTGGAATATGGGAGCTGACTAAGAGTGCATTAGAATTGTCAAGTCTAGGGAGAATGAAAGCATGGATCAGGGTTTCAGCAGCAGAAGAGCTGAGGCAGGGGAGCAGTTGGGTGATGATACAGAGGTAGAAATAAGAAGTGTTGATGAGGTTGCGGATATGTGGTTGAAACAGAGATACTAAGAGAATGCTTCCTCTTGTGGGGAAGAACGTAACTAGAGACCAATAATATAAGATAGTCACCAAGAAATCCAATGGGGAATTCACTTAAACAGTGTAAGAACATGGAACTTACTACCACAGGGAGTAGTGGAAGTGAACAGTATAGATGCATTTAAGGGGAAGCTGGACAAACATATGAGGCAGAGGGGCATAGAGGGTTACAATGGTAGATTTAGATAGGAAAAGAGACAAGGAGGCTCGAGTGGAGCACAAACACTAGCATGAATTTGTTGTGCCATTTGGCCTCTTTCTGTGTCCTATTCCCAATGTAATCCTATGAAAGCTCATCTCCAGTCAAGTATGACACTAAAGTTGCAAACAGTGCAGTACAGTCCCAGACAAGTGCCAGGGAGGAGGATGGAGTCGTGGTGAGGGAACAGAGTTTGTGGTAAGGACTGAACACAATTGCTTTAATGGCAAGAAATTTCTGCTAATCCTGCTCATTCCTGCTGGATGTCAGACAAGCATTCTGGTAATTTAGAGACAGTGGAGGGGACAAGCAAGGTGATGGTGATGTAAAGCTGGTTGTCATCAGGTGTACATGCAGAAACCAGCATTGTGTATTTAGATGATGTCATCAAGGGGCAGCATATAGGTGACAAATAGGAGGGGGCAAAGGATAGATCCTTGCAGGATACCAGAGGTAAGGGTGCAAGAATGGGAGGAGAAACACCAATACTGACAATGCTCTGGCTATGATTAGATAAAAATGGAAGCAGGCGGGAGCAGTCCCACCCCGTTGGACAATAGTGGAGAGATGGAGGAGGATGGTATGACTATCTGTGTCAATGGTTGCAGAAAGTCACGTAGGATGTCATTGTGCCTTTGATAAGAGTCATTTTGGTACAGTGGTAGGGGCAGAAACCTGATTGGAGAGGTCCAAATATGCAGTTCCAGGAGAGATGGACAGAAATGTAGGAGGTGACTATCCATTCAAGAACTTTGGAGAGGAAAGGGGAGTTGAAAATGGGATGGTTACTTGCAAGGACAGAATGTTTAAAGGTTGTTTTTTTGAGAAGAGGGGTGATGACCGCAGATTTGAAGGACGGGGCAGAACCAGTGGAGAAAGAACCATTAACATTATCAGCTAATATGGGAGCCAGGAAGGGAAGATATGTGGTCATAATTTTGTGGGAGTTGAGAGAGCAGGATAGGGATCTCATGGACAAATTGAGCTTGTAGAGGGCATGAGGGTAGATAGGAAAGAAACTAGAGAAAGGTACAAGTTCAGAGCCATGGCAAAGGGGAGCATTTAGGATGTTTTGCCAGGTGGGCTGGGGGAAGGAAGGGAAATAGCAGAGGCAACTGATTGAATGGTCTCGATCTTAATAACAAAAAAATCCATGAGCTCCTCACCCTTGTTGTTGGAGATATGGGTGGAAGCGATGGGGAGAGGAGTTTAAGAAGACAGCTTGCAGTAGAGAAAATTTGGTGTTGCTTGCATATAATCATATAATGCATATAAGGTCTGTTCACCTTCCCTCCCCAAATTCTAATGGTTTAATTCACTTTAAAGGACTTGATTGTGAATCCTTGAGATCTGGCCTTATATGTTCCATACTACATATGTATGTATATAAAATACAAAAATAACACATATAGCTCAATCAAATATTTAATCTTCTCCTTTAGGTAAGAGGATAAATTGATACTCTGCTTGTTCAGGTATACATTAAAGATCCTCTGGCACTATATGAGGTAGAATAAGCAGTTGTTCCGTGTCTCAGTTAACATCCTTCCCTAAATCAAAATAATTAAAAACAAATTATTTGGTTTATTTTTCTCAGTGCTGTTTATGGGATCACACTGTGCATAGATTAGCTGACCATTCTTGCCTATGAAGATAGTGACTGAATTTCAAAACTAATTTTGAGAGGCAATTTGAGACATTTCTCATGTGATAAGGCACAAAATGAAATGCTAGTCTTACTTTTTTACTGGATTGAAGAGGATTTTAGAATTAGTTTTCATTTTAAAAAAATTCTGGAACTGAGTGTGTTTAGCCTGGAGGACAGGAATAGAACTCATTATGTCCTGTGACTTACTGAAATTAATTTCTGAACTTTCAGTTTTGCAGACTGACAATGTGAATGTGTACGGTTACTGCATTTAATGTGTAAATTATTGTTAATCCAAAACTACTTAAAGCGGTCTCTACAATGCATACTCATTAACGTTAATCTATAGGTTTCTGCTCTTTGCTGCTATCAATGACATCTGCTGGCAAGTGGGGACTGAGGTCTTGGTATTTCTGTCTTTGCTAATTTTACCAACAAAAAAGAACAGACTAAATAAAAAATGTCAGGTCCCCAGATCAGTAAAGTTAAGTCCAGTTCTGATGCCCTCCACATCCTGTCAACACAACATCTAGAATCACAATTGAAGAGTGACCACTTGGACAAGGCACTGCTAATATTGTATCCACAAGCCATGCCACAATAGGTGTCAATACCTTTCAGTGGAAGAGGGCAGAGAAGGGGAGGAATTAGAAAAAATGAACCTTCAATCGTAAAGTGGTTTATTTTCATAGAGGAGATACTGATAGCATAGTGTAACTGGAACTCAGCAGCTCATCAGTTCCTAACTGTTTCTTAAACAATTTCACAACAATGGGTGGAGTCGTCCCAGATTTACATTAAGCACGGTAGCAGGCAGATAAAATGACGTTTCACTCACCGGCTGCAATGGCCGCTTTTCACACCGTATCATCCCAAACCGGCCCCATTAATTACCCCTTCCCAGGAAACACATCGTTTCCATAGTGGGTGGGCTTTCATTCGTCCGCCACGCCATCACCTCACTGCTTCAGCACGCTAGGCACCCTATTTAAAGTCCAGCTATGTGCACACCTCTCAGTGCTTCCAGCCCATGAGTGCTGTAAAGAAGACATGACCCTGAAAGGCCAAATTATTATACTGCTGTAACAATCTTGCTTTCAAATCCCTCCATGATCTCTCTCTCTCTCTCTCTCTCCCTATCTCTGTAACCTCTTCCAGGCCTACAATCCTGGAATCTTTCAGCTCTTGCACCCCTCCAATTCTGACCTGTTGTGCACCCCTGATTTTCATCACTCCACCACCTTCAGCTGCCTAGGCCCTAAACTCTGGAAATCCCACCCTATACCTCTCCCTCCTCCCCCAATTTGCCTCTGTCCTAATATCACCTTATGTGTTGTGGTGTCAAATTTTGTTTGATAATGCTCTTACAACGTGCCTTAGACATTTTACTACTTTAAAGGTGCTATATAACTGAAAATTGTTGCTGCTGGTGGGAAAGAAATTGAGAAGGTCCATGAGGTACAATGAAAGGGTGTCACTGAGCACTGGGAAATGGTATCAGTAAATTGGAAACTGGCTACTATGTGTCAAGGATAATTATTGATGGGCAAAAAATGCTGATCTTGCCAGTGACATTCACATCCCCCAAATGAATAAAAATATACATTCAAAAGAGATAACGAAATAAATACAGTCAACTGCAGACCTATTAGTTTCAATTCCATTCCATGTAGATAATAGTGTCAATTGTCAGGAGTAAATTTGACATCCAAGAAAGTAAGAATTTGCATTTATATAGCACCCTTCATAGTGTGATGATGTCCCACAGCCAAAGAAGTGCTTCTGATGTAAACTCACTGTTACAATGTAGAGAAACAGCAGCCAATCTGCACACAGCACACACAGTATCATGATTGACAATCAGTAAATGATAATGACCAGATATTCTGTTTTAATGATGTTAGTTGAGGGCTGAATATTGGCCAGAACACTGAGTGAACACCGTTTCTCAAATAGAGCCTTTGGATCTATTACATCCATCTGAGAGGGCAGATGAGGGACTTTCTTTAATATCTCATTTGAAAAATGGCATCACTGGCAGTGCAGTGTTCCCTCAGTATTACACTGAAGTATCAGCGTGGACACAGTGAAATCGCCATGAGTCAAACTTGAATGACATGAAATCCCAGCTAAGTCGAAGTCGTCAACTGTTCCTGCTGACAGGATAGCAAATCCCACAGAACAATGCCCATCATCAATCAAAATTCCACATTGGTAACTCCAGATTAGCTGAACTTGTCTAAGTTTGTTATATGATTGCGCCAACCAATCAGAGCCAAATTAGACCACGCACAAGCGCAAAATCATAGAGCGATGGGCAAGCAATCATTTGACATTGAGATCTCCCTGTGAAAAGACGTGCAAAACCAGCGACTATGGCTAAACTGTGCACCAAGAGACAGTTTTGACATGGATGAAACTGAACTGTTTTACCGTCTTTTTTCAGGCTGATTTTAAAGGTGAAACAGGCATTGATGGAAAGTGGAGCAAGGAACACGTCACTGCTATGACCTGCGCCAACATGGATGGCAACGAAAAGTTGCCGCTTCTCGAGGTAGGATGGTTCAAGAAGCTTTATGAATGTCAAGACTGCCCACACTGTATGTGGCCAACAAAACCATTTTTGGGGGGTGGGGGTTGGATCAGACATATGGACAAAACATATCAGTGAAAGAAAAGGAAGAATGACATCCTTACAGACAACTGTCCTGCACCCACCAACAGCTCTGGCCTAAGACCATTAAACTGTGATTTTTGCCTCCCAACACCACGGCCAAGATTCAGCCAACAGATCAGAGGGTGATTAGGAACCTGGAAACCCATTACTAATGACAGCTGATCCCTCAACATCAACAAGAAGCAAGAACTCAATCCAAATCTGCTAGAGGCTATGTTCATGGTGCAAAAGGCATGGAAGGTGGTGACAGAAGTTACAATTGCCAACTGCTTCCACCATGCTGGTTACAACTGCACAAGGCATCAAGAATGAGTAAGAGCAGAGTGAGGCCAACCAACCCGATGATGAGGCACTTTCTGCTTGTCTGTGGCAGGCCAGCCTGGAAACTCTAGCCTAGACAGCCAAAGAAATATATGTGGAGGTGAACAATGCCGTCTAATGATGCCATCTGTCAGATGATGATGCAGTATGTTCTTCAATCGAGGAGGCTAATGACACTGAAGAGTCCGATGAATGGTCACCAGCCTGTTTCCCTAGTTCATGTCACAAAAGCTGTAGAGATGCTCCAGGGTTTTGCACTGTAGCATGAAAATACCAAAAACAAGTTTGTTGCATTGAAGACATGGAGGACTTTATTGTCCAAATCCAAAGCAGCAAACTAAACAGAGAAAAATTACAGAGTTTTTCCAGAGCTAACTCCCGGCCTTTTTCATTGCAAAGCTCCAGCCTTTTACAAGGTCAGGCCATTGTAAGGTGTGAACAAATTGAATAAAGACTTCTTCACCCATTTATTGCCTTACTGTGTTTTCATTTGACATTTGAATCTGTTGTTTTTGTCCTCGACCCCATTTGGTGGCATATCAGTTTCCATTCACGTGAGAGTGGACCTCCTCGGCTATCATGAAGCTCCCCCTAACATAAATTTGGAGGCCAGTCTCCAGGGATTCAATTCATCAAGATTTTAGTGTAATACAACCAGATCTCGGAAATGACGCTTAAACACACAGACTAGTGTTAAGGTGATGGAAGTACAGTGGTAATGTTATTGTGCTAGTAATCCTGAGGCCTAGACTAATATTGTGGAGAAATAAGTTCAAGTCCCACCAAGACAGCTGGTGAAATTTAAACCCCACTATATCCAGTAGCTAATAACATGATTTTTAAAATTCTTTAACAAAGTATGGGCATTGCTGGCTAGGCCAGCATTTATTGCCCATCCCTGACTTCCCTCAAGAAGGCGGTGGTGAGCTGCCTTCTTGAACCGTTGCATCCATGTGATGTAGGCACACCCACAATATTGTTAGGAAGGAAGTTCCAGGATTTTGACCCAGTGACAGTGAAGGAATGGTGATATAGTTCCACGTCAGGATGGTGTGTGGCTTAGAGGAGAACTTGCAGCTGGTGGTGTTCCCATGCATCTGCTGCTCTTGTCCTTCTAGGTGGTAGTGGTCATGGGTTTGGAAGGTGCTGTAGATGGAGCCTTGATGAGTTATTGCAGCGCATTTTGTAAATGGTCTACACCTCTGCCACTGTGCGTCAATGGTGGAGGGGGTGAATGTTGAATGTGGTGGATGGGGTGCCAAGCAAGTGAGCTGATTTGTCTTAGATGATGTCAAGCTTCATAAGTATTGTTGGAGCTGGACTGATCCAGGCAAGTGGAGAGTATTCCATCACACTTTTGACTTGTGCTTTGTAGATGGTAGACCGGCTTTGGGGATTCAGGAGGTGAGTTACTCGTCATGGAATTCCCAGCCTCTGACCTGCTCTTGTAGCCATAGTATTTATATGGCTGGTCCAGTTCAGTTTCTGGTCAATGGTAACCGCTCCCCCCCCCCCCCCCCCCACCCCCACCCCCCCCCCCCCTTCCCCCCCACCCCCCCACCCCCGCCCCCAGGATGTTGATAGTGGGGGATTCAGTGATGGTAATGTCATTAAATGTCAAGGGGAGAAGGTCAGATTCTCTCTTGTTGGAGATGGTCATTGCCTGCCAATTGTGTGGCATGAATGTCTGAAAAGCAAAGATCCTGTCTGACTAACTTCTTTGACTTCTTTGAGAAAGTGAAATCTCAAGTGGATCATGGAAACATGTTATTGCATTACCTGGACTTCCAAAAGATATCTGACACAAGTTTCACCTGAAAAACCATTAGTCAAACATAAAGCTTTCTGATGAAAAGTCATTGACCTGAGCCATGAATTCAATTTCTCTCTCCACAAATGCTGCCAGACCTGCTAGGTATTTTCTGCATTTTCTGGTTTTACTTAAATAAAGCTATGGGGATTCAAGGTAAACTCTAAGAATTAATAAGAAACTTACTGATATGTATAAAACAATTATTATTTGCTTAAGGAGCTATGACTTCCAATTTACATAAATAACCAGTTCAGAAACACAATGTAAAGCGATAAAATTTGCTAATAGTACAAACCTTGGAGGTGCAATAGAATTGGAGGAAGCAGCTCAGGAATTGCAGATTGAGTTGGATAAAATAATCATGTCGGGAGAACAACAGCACGTTAAGTTTAACAGAGACAGTGCAAAGTACTGCACATATGAAGAAGAAATAAGCAATGCATGTACACCTTGAATGATGTTTAAATAACTAAGAATGAAACTGAAAGAGATCTAGATGTCTTAGTAAACTCTGCTAAACATGTCCAATCAACATCAAGCATCAATCAACAAGGCCAATAGAATGTTGAACTAGGTAGCCAAACATAAGAATACAAGTCAAATGAATTTGTGGCCAAACTATGACTTGCTCTGGTTAGACTGCACTTTGAATACTGTTCCTGGATTTAATCTTAGAGACAAGGAAGTCATTCAAGTTCTTGGGGCAGTGCAGAAAGGAGTCATGAAGCTGATCCAAAGAATCGAAGTTCTGCCTTATGAGGAAAGACCAGAAAGGTAAACTTTTCACTCTGGAAAGGAGATATCTGAGAAATAACTTCTCAGTTAAGGGAATGAAAAAGCTAAATCAAGAATAATGCTGTAAGTTAAATTGTAAGAGCCGGACAAGGGATCATAAGTTCAAGCTAGTAAAAAGTAAATTAGGATCAATCAGAAAATTCTTAACACAAAGTCTAATCAATGTTTGGAATTGAGCTCAATAGAGAAAAGAAGGCAAAAACCCTAGAGGCATTTATAAATAATTAGATGGTACAGTAGCAGACTCCTTGTTATTTGAGTATGTCCAAGGTGTAAGTGGCTTCATCATCTTCTCTGGGTCCTCTCAAGACTGAAGAGTCTGATGCAAGATTGGCATGGATGTCCACAAAGCTGGCAATTCATGTTATAAAAGTAGAAAATGCTGGAAAACTCAGTAGGTTCAATAGCATCTGTGGATAGAGAAACAGAGGTAATGTTTTGAGACTGTATGACCCTTCTTCAGAGGTAAAGAGAGGTACACTGTTTAATGGGGTTGAGCAGGTAAAGCAGGATAGAAGGTCATTGATAGGTGGGGGCTAAGGAGAGGATGACAAAGATGTCATGGACACAAGACAAAGGGAACATTAATGGTAGTGGTAAGGGCTAAAGAAAGTGCTGATAGCAGCATAAAGGTAAGGAAGCAGAATGTGTTAATTGCGGAACAAGGGTCAGCACTCTGTAAAAGAACAACATAGAAACAAGTGACAGATGACACTGTGAGGGATGGGGGATGGTGGGTAGGCGGCAGTGGTTAGAGAAAAAGGGATAAAAATTAATAAAAATAAAAATAAGTAAATAAAAAATAAAAATAATTTTTTAAAAAGGTATTTAAAAAGGGGTGAAGATAGAGTAGAGAGTTCATGGTCTGAAGTTATTGAACTCAATATTAAGTCCGCAAGGCAGTAAAGTGCCTAATCAGAAGATGAGGTGCTGTTCCTCCAGTTTGCGTTGAACTTCACTGGAACATTGCAGCAGGCCAAGGACAGGCATGTGGGCATGAGAGCATGGGTGTGTTGAAATGGCAAATGACAGGGAGGTCTGGGTCATGCTTGCATGTAGAGCGAAGGTGTTCCACAAAGAGGTCACCAGTCTGCATTTGTAAGTATAAAGGAAACCGCATTGGGAGCAATGGGCCAAATTGAAGGAGGTGCAAGTGAAAAGCTGCTTCACCTGAAAGAAATGTTTAGGCCCTTGGATTGCAAGGAGAGGGGAGGTAAAAGTGCAAGTGTTGAACCTTATGCGATTGCATGGGAAGGTGCCATGGGAAGGGGTGGAGGAGTTGGGGGTGATGGAGGAGTAGACCAGGGTGTCACGGAGGGAATGGTCCCTGCAGAATGCTGAAGTGGGTGATGGGAAGATGTGTTTGATGGTGACATCATGTTGGAGTTGGCAGGGTGGCGGAGGATGATCCTTTGAATGCGGAGGCTGGTTGGGTGAAAAGTGAGGACAAGGGGGAACCTATCATGGTTCTGGGAGGGATGGGAATGTGTGACGATAGAGGCGTGGGGGCCCTGTTGACCACAATGTGGGGAAGCCCTCAGCTAAGGAAGAAGGCAGACATGTCAGAAGCACTGTTTTGGAAAGTGACATCATCGTAACAGATGTGACGGAAGCGAAGAAACTGAGAGAATAGGATAGAGTCCTTTACAGGAAGTGGGGTATGAGGCGCTGTAGCTGAGATAGCTGTGGGAGTCACTGGGCTTGTAATGAATATTGGTGGACAGTCTATCACCAGAAATGGAGACAGGGAGGTCAAGGAAGGGAAGGAGATGGACCATGTGAAGGTGATAGTGGGGTGGAAATTGGAAGCAAAATTGATAAACTTTTCCAGGTCCAGACAAGAGCATGAAGCAGCACTGGAACAGTCATTGATGTACCAAAAAATAGTTGAGGGAGGGGGCCTTTATAGGACTGGAACAAGGAACGTTGCACATGCACCATAAAGAGACAAGCATAACTGGGGCTCATGCAGGAACCCATGGCCACACCTTTTATTTGAAGGAAGTGAGACAAGTTAAAGGAGAAGTTGTTCAGTGAGACAACAAGTTCAGCCAGACAGAGGAGAGCAGTGGTGGATGAGGATTGTTTGGGTCTCTGTTCAAGGAAGAAGCACAGAGCCCTCAGACCATCCTCGTGGGGGATGGAGGTTTAGAGGGATTGGACGTCCATAGTGAAGAGGAGGCGAATAGGCCAGGGAACTGGAAATTGTTGATATGATGTAGGGCATCAGCAGAATCACAGATGAAGATGGAAAGAGTCTGGATAAGAGGAGAGAATGGAGTCAAGATAGGAAGAAATGAGAGCCCTGGTACAAGAACATGCTGACACAGTGGGTCTACCAGGATAGTCTTGTTTGTGGATTTTGGTAAGGAGGTAGAAGTGGTCCGTGCAGAGTTGGGAGGCTATGGCCAGCATCTTACATTCAGCATGCGGAGGCAGGCCCAACATGCTGGAACATGAAACGACGCGCGATGAAATTGGGCGTACATCCCGACATCATCGTGCAGTCTTGCAATGTTTCGTTCAGCGGGCATGCGCCAGAGCCAACTCCAACTCCAGCGCACGCCCGCCAATAATTGATAGGCCTATTGAGGCCATTAAGCAGGTAATTAATATGAATGTTATGCTGCCCGTCCAACCTAATGGTTGGCGGGTAGGCGAAAAGGCCAAGCAGCCTTTGTTTTTTAGGAAACCTCATCCACCAGCAGGATGAGGTTTCCTAAAGCTTTTACGAATTAAATAAAAACTTTTTCTGAAAAATAAAACATGTCTCATCTCATGTGATACAGTCACATGAGGGGACAAGTTTCATTAAATTTTTATTGCATTTATTTATTTTTTTAAAAAGCACTTCAATCTCCTTGAGACAGCTCCGTGCCTCAGGGAGATTGAAGCGCTCTTTCGAGCGCTGGACCTGACTCTCCCTCCTCCCCCTGCCTGCACAGGTAGCGCTCAGGTAGCGCTCAGCGCTCCTGCTCTTGTATTACGCTGGGCAGGCCTTAATTGGCCTGCCTGCATAAAATGGCAGTGCGGAGCTGATCGCAGGCGACCTACCCCGCTCGCTCCCATCGAGCCCGGCCGACACGGGAAAATTTCAGGCCTATGAAAACAGTCACTTGATATTTGGTGGTGGGGGAGGTAGATAGAAGTGTCTGAGAGTTGGTGCTCAGCCTCTGCAAGGTAGAGGTCAGTGCGCCAGACAATAACAGCAACACCCTTGTGGCAGGTTTGATAACAAAGTCAGGGTTGGACCTGAGAGAATGGAGTGCAGCAAGTTCAGTGGGAGACAGCTTGGGGTGGGTGAGAGGAGCAGAGAAATTTAGACGGCCGATGTCACACAGACAATTCTCAATGAAAAGACTGGCAGTTCATGTTGCCGTTGCTGGTGCTTGGGGAAACTTCTGCAGCTGCACCACCTCTGGGATGTTGCAAATTTTGAGTAGATGGTCCTCAAAACATGCTGAACCAAATTTCAATGCTTGCTCCCACATGGGCTGGTTGGCTGCAGTGATTTCCCAAAAAAGGTGGTCTGTAATGCTGTAATAGGATCTTGCAAGATGGATACATTTAGATGGACTGAATGGCCTTCTTCATTCATAACTTTCTTGTAATTTAATAAAAGGATTGATATTATATGACTCCAATGATGACATTGGTTTAATTAGATCTTATTGGTATTTTTATTTGGACACATAAATGATGCCAATGCTTTAAGAATCCAATGATGGGATTGCCTGTACTTGAAACCAGTGATGGCATTGGCTTTATGAGGATCTGATGATCAATGTAATGCTATTATAATCCAGTGGTAGAATTGGCTTTCTTAGTATTCACTGAAGGGAATGGATTTATGATAATCTAAGAATGCTATTGGCTTTATTTAAATCCAGTAATGGGGATTGAGTATTTTAATCTAATAATGCCTTTATAGCATTATTATTATTATAGCATAGTAAGATTTGCTTTATGAACAGCCAATGGTGGAACTGAATTTTTAAGAGTCTGATGGTGCAACTATCTATTAGAATTTAAACATATGAAATCTAATAAGTAGATTGTGTATATTACAATCCAGTGGTCAAATTACCTTTATTTGTAGCCAATAATGGGATTGGCTTTATTCAAGCTGGCGATGAAAATGGATTTATTACAATCTAGCAATGAGATCAATGTTTTTTATTAAACCATTGATAGGATTCATTTCATTCGCATCCAGTAATGGGATTGACTTTATTAGAATTCAGTGGTAGGACTGATGTTATTTGAAAACAGCAATGGGATTGTTTTATTACCATACAATGATGGGATTATTTTTATTGGAATTTCATTCTGAGATTATTGGAATTTTGTCAAATCTGTGGTATTGACTGAATTTGTTTTCAGTAATCATATTGACATGATTACAATTCGTCAACTGGATTAGTTTCATTAGAATTCAGTAGCAATATGGACTTCCTTAGAATCTGAATAATAGGATTCAACAAATCAAACTCAATATTGGGGTAAGCATTAATAAAATTCAAAACTGAGTGTGTTTTTTCAGTCCAGTGATGGGACTGGGCTTCCTTTGAATCCAGTAAGGGAATTGCAATTATAATGTTTCCAATGTTCATTATGTTTCCGATTATTGGATTTGATATATTGGGACTCAGTGATGCAAATGTGTTTATTATTTATTAGAAATGTGGTGAAAATGGATAGGAGATTCTTAAAGTATAATGAGATTGATGTTATTAAATGTCTAAGACGTAAATAGCTATATTGGAATCCAATGAGGTAATTAAACATATAACCTAACAAAAGAATGGGGTTTATTAGAATACACCAATTTGCATTTATATAGTGCCTTTTTAGATTGGGGAAAAGGTCCAAAACTCATCACAAATGTAATCTGACAAAAATCAATGCTGAGCCAAAGAAACTATTCAGGCAGGTGGCTAAAAGCTTGGTCAAAAGAAGGGGTTTGGGGTTTAAAGAGGATCCTCAAGGAGGAGGCAGATAAGTGTAAAGAGGAAGTTCTGAGTTTAGGGCTTAACACAGCTGAAAGCATGGCTATCAATGGAGGGGCAAAAGGATTTTGCGATGCAGAATGGGTGCATAAGCAGTTGGAGCAATGCAGAGGTGTTGGAGGTTAGAGATAGGGAGTGGTGATGCCATGAAGGGATTTTGAACAAGGATTAGAAACCAATGATAAGAATGGCTATAGAATATTATTAAACAATATTGCAACAGTGGATTTGACTTTTGGAATCAAGTTACAAAATCAGCTTTATTAGAATTCAATGCTGGTATTGTCTTTATTAAATTAATGATAGAATTAACTTCATTAGAATGCAGTATTGGAATCTTATGATGAAATTGGCTTTAGAATTGAAAAATGTGATTGATTTATTACATTTCAACAATGGGATTATTTATTCTTAAATTGACTCTTGAGAATGGCTTTATTAGAATTCAGTAGAGGGATGATCTGAGTAGCATCCTATTATGGGAATTTGTTGATTCTGTTGGTAAATATATAATAATCAGTGATTTGTAATTGTAGTTCCATTCTGCATTGACATCTGAAATGTCCATGCAAAGATGTGTCAGCGTCAAGTCAACAAACCAGGTTACAGGATCTGAACTTCAATATTTTATTTAATTTTGTACCAGAAATTTGAAGTAGGATTGAGCCAATCTGTTTTCTTTTTGTGACCGTTAACTTGTGACAAGGTGTCATCAGCTCTGGTTTTAAGTTTCAGGCCAAAAGCACTTAGAGGCAATCCAGTATTAATGCTATATTTATACAGCAACCTTTAGGCACAGCGGAACAAGTTTAGGCCATTTAGCCCCTCAAACTTCTTCTGTCATTCAATGAGATTGTGAATGAGCTGTGACCTAACTCGATATATCCGTCTTTCCCTTATCCCTTAATATATTTCAGTTAACAAGACAGCTATCAACCTCAGATTTAAAATTAACAATCAATCTAGCATCTTTTGTCATTTCCAGAAGAGAGTTCCAAGCTTCTATTACCCAGTGAGTGTGATAGGCGGCGTGCACGGAGAATAGGGTGCGACCTGCTTCACGATGGTGTGAAGGCAGGTCGCGATCATCCGCTCAGCCTGCCAACGGCGGGCCACGTTTTCTGCCATCGATTGGTGGGGAGCAAATTGTAACACGTTAGTATATAATTAAAAGGCCATCTCGCCAGGCTCTTGGAACCCCGGCGTATCGGTCATCCACGTCGGCGGGAAAGCACATCGACATGTTTCACAGCAGCGCGCAGGCAAGGTGCACTTGGCGGCCTTCACTTTGGGGGAACTGAGGTGAGTGAGCAGCAGCGTTCTCCATAGCTCGCCCCGTTGTTTACAGACCTCCGGGGCGCGGGGGGAAGGTCGGGGGGAGGGGGAAACTGATGCCTGGCCCTGCTGAACGAGGGGGTGTGCCCGCATCCAAGGGCTGGCCAGCCTCCGAGGCAACCGTTGTTGGTGGGTGGGGGGGTGGGGTGGGGGGGGGTCAAGTACTACCCTGGCGCTGCATCCCATGCTCAGGCAATTGAAGTGGGGTTCAGGGTAAGCCAGGGAAGTGGCCACGCATTAGGGATGCCTGTGTAAACTGACCATGTCTCTGCAACTGAGACAGCCACAGTGATATGGCTGGGGTTGGGCTCCTAGCCTGCCCACCCTTGCAAGCAATGCGGAGGCACCAAAGGGCCACCAAGCGCTCCAGACCTTACCACTCCACCACCACCACCACAACCACCCCGCCCCCCCCCACCACCCACCCCCCCAAACCCACCCACCCTCCCCCCCCCCCCCCCCCCCCCACTCCCTCCCGAAACATATTTTGAGTCCGCCACCACTCTATTGGACCGCGGGGCAGTTGGGCTGCACACGTTGTACAATCTCCTCGCCAATGCTGGCCATGTAGCAGTCACTGCTGGAGGTGCTCACAGCCCTTTACAATCTCAGCTTCCTGGTTTGGACCAGTGTCCCCCATATCGCAGGTTGACAGGGCAGCCATGCAGCGCACTTACCTCTGGCCATCTGAGGGGTGACCAGCACTCTCCGGGAAGCATTAAGGGGCAGTCACACAGGGTCAGGAAAGGTGCTAAGTACAGCCATGATAACCACAGCTCTCTCTCTTTCATGCTGCAGGAGGATCACGTCAGGATCTTGGATCCTGGTGACCTAGCTGTACGCCTGATGGCCTACAGAGACTGTAGAAGACAGAAGAGAGAGCAACTGAGGCTCCTGGCTGCGCAAAGGTAGGAGCAGCAACCTCATGAAGAAGGGGCAGCAGGGGCTCCTGCACATGCTGCCCAGGAGCAACAGTGAGCCATGGCTGATTGGCGCCTCATGACTCCCGGGGATATAGGGGCCACCTGCCATTCCTGCAGATGACAGTGAACCAGTGTTGCCAACGACTGCATATGTTTAAGGATCTGGTTGGTAACATCTGCCATTTACTGCAGGACTTGGTGCCAAGGGGACATGGAGGGCATCCACTGCCAGTGACTGTGAAAGTGACCATGACACTCAGTTTCTATGCCAGTGGCTCCTTTCAGGGCTCCACAGGCAACCTCTGTGGGATTTCACAATCTGCCGCCCACAAATGTATCCATGAGGTCACGGATGCCATCTTCTCCATGGGACACAACTTTGTGAATTTCGCCTGGGACAAGGACAGCCAGGATGCAAGGGCCATTGGATTCGCCCTGATCTCGGGACTCCTACAGGTGCAGATTGACTGCACCCATGTGGCGCTCAGGTCTCCGTTGTTACGCTCAGTGGACTTCATCAACCACAGGGGCTTCCACTCACTGAACATGCAGCTGGTGTGCAACCACAGAATCGCCTCCTGCAGGTATGTGCAAGGTTTCCAGGGAGTGTGCATGACACCTACATGCTGAGTCACTTGCAGATCCCTGCAGTTTTCCAGGGTCCACAGAGGCTGCAGGGATGGCTCCTTGTGGACAAGGGCTACCTGCAGAGGCCGTGGCTGATGACACCCGTGCGGCAGCCTCAGACTGCAGCAGAGCGACGCTATAATGAGGCTCATGCAGCAGCTCACAGCTTGGTGGAGCAGGCCATTGGAATGCTGAAGATGAAGTTCTGGTGCCTGGACCGGTCTGGTGGAGCCCTGCAATACAGTCTGCAGAGGGTGTCAGGCATGTCGACGTTTGCTGCGCCCATTACATCCTGGCACTACAACGGGGAGACGAGCTGGCTGAGGAGGAGATGGAGGAACTGGAGGTCTCCTCAGATGAGGAGGATGCAATGGGGATGAGGGTGAGGGGGTCCTCGGTGGTGATAATGATAATCTTTTAAATGAAAACCAAACCAACAAAATTGGGATAAATCAGGCACAGCCCCTAATTCAGGTCAGCTGTAAAACAAAGGACAAAAATTTAAAGGAACCTTACAAACTTCAAATCAAAATGTGAGTAAAGAGGTCAACAAAACACCCCAGTCCCCGTGGTACCCACCGAGCACGGAAGGCCTCGAGAGTGCCAGCAGACACCGCATGCTCCTTCTCCAGGGACAGTGGTGACAATGATGGGGATGAAACTCTCACATTGGCTAGACGAGGCAGGCGCTCTTGGGAGGCCCTTATGGTTGCCAGATTTGTGGAGGATGATGACGACATGCAGTGAGCTGTCCCCACAGATCCTCACATTGCATTTGTGAATGTTTGACTCCAGTCTGGCTTATCGCAGCGCTATACCCTCTGAGAATGCTCCAGTCATGGAGATGCAGTAGAGGCCCTAATAGTCTCTTGAACGCAGAAGGATGATGACTGCATGCTGTGAGAACACTTCATAGATGTTCACATAGCCTCTGAGAATGTCTGACTCCTGCCTGGCCGAGGGCAGCTCGCTTGCGCTCCATGATCAGGGCCATCTCAGATATGCAACCAACAAACTTTAAATGCATCTGATGCTGTGTCCGCCTTCAGCACCTCAGCCCTTCAGGAGCTGGTGCACAGAATCACTGGTCACAGATGCTGTGTGATGGGGGCCAGCCCCACCTTAAAGGTGCTGAGAGCACACAGAGTTTGAGAGAACTCTGTGGCGCCTGCCCACTTCATTCTGGCAGCAATGACCAGTACTGCTGAGGTGCAGGCATCAGTAATGGTCTGAAGGCTGCACAGAGCACAGGGAAGAGGCCCTGGACTGAGACACCTGCCTTTTAACTTGGGCAGAAAGGTTTCACATCTGAGTGACATGAACACTGCTCATCAGAACAAGGAGCCACAGGCAGGAGACATTCTTAGGAGTTTATTGACAATAGTGAACAGAAGGTACGAGTGATCAACAACTGTGGCCAGGCTGTGCAACTACTTTTACCTTACTTTCCTAATCCTACTGCTACATCTTGGTACTCCCCAGACATCCACAGCGGAGGTGGAAGTAGCCTGCTAACTGTAACGTCCTGCATGTGATGAATTTGGTGGACGTCCTCTGGAGGGCTGAGACTTGGAGGGCCCTGGCCTGCTTTTGGGGTCCTGCTGTGTGGCAGTGGCACCCTCCTTGGTCTGTGAAGCTGGAGCTGCTGAGGTCACAGGAGGAAGGAGGATGGGCCGGTCATTTCCAGGGTCACCTAGGTGGATGGCCCCGGAGTGTGCATCTGCTGATCCTCCTCCCTATGGGTGCCCAGGGACCCCTGGATGATTCTGGGAGTGGACAGGGTAGCTGGAGTGAGATCAAGCTGCCCAGTACCCCTCTCGTGTACACATTGTTGGAGGCCAACTATGGCATCACCGATGGAGTTTAAGCCTGTGCAGCAGTGCAGGAGTGACATCCTGGACCAAGGTCTCCATGGCAGCCGACATCCTGCCAGTGTTGACCTTGGTGCTTTGTAATGCTGGCGCTATCACCTCAGCCTGAAGATGGACAGACTCCTCCATTGTGCCTTGCAATCTGAGGAGTGTAGCAGACATCCCTTCCTTTTGTTCCCTAGCTTGCCTTTGCAGCTCCAGCAACTGTGAAATGACCAAGTCCAGAGGCTCTTCATCTGACTCGGACTCAGCAACGTTCTGGCCTCCTGCAGTTCTCTGAGTGCCGGGGACCTGGGAAGTCCCTGCCTCCTCCTGCTGTGGATCAGAAAGTGTGATGTGCTCACCGGATTGTGATCCCGAGGCTACTCTAAATTAGGTCCCACTGAGGCGGTGTCTCTGCATTGGTGGAGGGTGTGGGTGAGCGCTGTGACTGGTCTTCAGGGAGGGTGCCTTCAGATTCCTCTTCAGAGGTTCCTTCAGAGCTTGATTGGAGGCCCTGGGTCATGGACTCTGTCGGCTGTTTGGCAGACGTACCTGCGAAAGCAAGAGGAGATAATTAGTACATAGAAGTGGCCTGTGAAAGAGGGCACATCACTCACGGCGTGGCTGTCTGATGTATGTTGCACTGCTGGACCCTCACTTGGTAGAGCAGCATCGACCTCAGCATCAGCACAGGACTGGTCCCGATCATTGCCGGCCAGTTGGATGCTCTTTTTTTGAATTCTGTCAGACTTTGATCTCCAGCATCCCTCCACCTGTCTGTGACCTTTCCCTCCTGTTGTGAACCAGTTTGTCCTGCGCGGATAGAGATGGGGAGGGTGTATCAGGACGCTTGCTGGGCCAGATGATAAGGATGCCTGGCCTGTGCGGGTGGTGAGTGACCCCATGGGTGGGATGAGATCAATGACGGTGTGTGGGTGAAAGAGTGAATGGTGATGTCCCTTACACTGGCAGTGAGTGAGAGCCCTGTGGATGTGTGATGGGTTTGTGAGTGTGTGAGTTGGGAGTGATGAAAAGAGTGACTTACTCTGGCAGAACGGAGGAGATCATTTGACCTTTTACAGCACTGGGTGGCTGTCCTCCTCTACAGAGCTTTTGTGTTGACCACTGCTGCCACTGCCTCCCAAGCCGGGTTGGTGACTTCGCTGCCCATCCTGCGGCCAGAGCGGGGGTAGAGCACGTCCCAGCGAGCCTCCACGGCATCCAGCAGTCACTCAAATGACCCGCCTTTGAAGCAGGTTGCTGCAGTCTTTTTTCCTTTGCTGGCCATGTCTCCTGGGTAGCGGTGGTGAGCTGGTGGCCATAAGCAATTTGCTGGCGGCTGCCTTTTACAGATGGCAGCTGGTGTGATGCAATAGCAGGGTGATAGTGGGTGGGTGAAACAGCGTGTTTTGCAGGAGTGAATAAATAATGAGGCTGGGTCGGGACTATATAGCATGAAAACCCGCCATTTTCGTCAACGGGTACGACTCCGTTTTATCTGCCTGCTACCGCACTTAGTGCAATTCTGGGAAAATTACGCCCTTTATGTGTCCAGAGTGACGTTAAATTCATTTTGCTTCTCTTCATAATTTTCCAGAAACATTGACCGAAGGGATTCGTGTAGCGTGTGAAGGTCTTTCAATAGGTTTTCCTTTGCTTTGTGAAGCTTGCTTTCTTGATTTTCCTGTAATCCAGTCAGGTTTCCTCGAGTTTCTTCTGCTCTTCTTCCATGCTACTATTTAAGATCATCTTCACTTCTTCATGTTGCTGAATGGTTACGCATTCCTTTCGCATTTGATCTTGAAGGACAATCAACTGTTCTTTCAACTGTTTATTTTCTTGTTGGCCTCTTGCCAACTCACTCTGGGATTCAATGCATTGGGCGGACTTTTCCATGCCCGATGGCGTCAGGTGTGCTCAGCGGCATGAGCGGGCAATGTGGTGAGAAGGCCAGAAATTGGTTTCACAACATCATGAAACCAGTTTGCAATTGTTGGTTCAGCCCGTCAATGGCAGGCTGCATTTCCCAATGTCAAATGTCGGGAACCTCATTGTAGTACATCTGCACATCATTAAAAGTCCAGCCTGCCAGAATCATTCCCCTCCCGCTGGATTGTCCACCCACATTGGCATGATTGCACACCGGTGCAGATCACATCTTGACAAGTGTAAAGTGCAGAAGTCGGGACTTACCGCCAGGGCCTTGCTCACATTGCAGACATCCGCGGAGCAGAAGATGCTGGAGCCCGACAGCAACAGTACACTGGAGGGACATCGATGATATGCTGGGTGGATTCTCATGGACATAGTTTCGCTGCGAAGCAGCTCACAGAAGTTGGAAAGTCACTGCTGAGGGTCTGCTCACAACAGATGATGGTCGAGGGGGCGAAGAGGGAGGTCCAGCTATGTTTGTGAGAGGAAGATGTACCAGGGGTGGGAGAGGAAGGTCTAGGATCGACTGGAAGAGGAAGAGGTGTCGGGGGATTGAGGTTGAGAGGGGAGGAACGAAGGTGTCGGGGAGGGTGAGGAGGGGTTAATGGGGCAAAGACGGCAACTGGGTAGGTAGGTGTTTAGGGTGGTGGAAGTTGTAAGGGAAGGAGTTTGGGATGAGGAAGAGTGCAGAGAGGGGAGGGAGTCCAGGGGGAGGAAGGAGTGCAGAGAGGAGAGGGAGTCCAGGGGGAGGAAGGAGTGTGGGGAGGGGAGGGAGTCAGAATGGAGGAAGAAGTAAGGTTGGAGGAAGGAGTCGGGAAGGGGAAAGGACTAAGGCTGGAGGAAGAAGTAAGGGTGTCTAAAGGAGTCACAAAGGGGGAAGGACTAAGTGGTGGGGGTAGGGGTGAGGGTATCTGGAGTTGGAGGCTGGACTAAGAGGGGAGGAGTCTGGGATGGATGGGAAGGGGTTCCAAGGGGAGAACCGAGGGGGGCAGGGGCGTGGTATGAGGGAATGGTGAGAATGACTGAGGGCAGTGTGAGGCAGTAGGGTGGGAGGGTGAGGGTTCGATGGTAGTGGCAGAAGGGATGGTGAGTGTGGTTGGCGGGGACTCAAAGGCAGACACGGACCCTGGGGGTGGGAAGGGGGAATTTGGGGAGGCGAATGTGGATGGGGATGGGATTTTCGGGAAGGGAGGGCATCCCCAAAGGGAAAGGGTTTTAGCTGGTAGGTCACTGAGGGGAGGTGAAAGGTGATGCCGGGGGTTCAACAGTGATGGGAGAAAGGAAACAGGCGATTGAGAGAGGGGAAAGGATGGGGGTGGGAATGTAAAATGGAATGACCACCATGACGTCTAAATCGAAAGTGAAATGAGATTCGCGGTGGGTGAGATCATGTGCTGCATGGGAGTGTGAAGAGTGGGTAGGTGGAGATGCAGGTCAGCTCAGATGGACAACTGAAAGCAAATCCCAGCAGATAATATTGAAAATGCTCAGGACATTGAGGTGAGCGTGATACGGGAATGATAGGCATACGTGGGAGAATGTTTACGAGGCTCCAAAAGGCCCTGCCACACATACACTTCTCCCTCCAGGATCACTCGTTGGCCAGCTGCTCCTTCTGCGGTGACAAAGGGCGAGGTTGAGGGCCTCACAGACAAAAGGGACTCAAAGGGAGAGGACAGACTCTGAGATTCCTGAGTGAATGACCCAAATGCGTCCAGCTGCTGCTCCTCCTCCCTTCAGATGCCCGGGGGCCCCAGCCTGATTCCTTGAGAGGAAGGAGCACCTGGAGGGATATCACATTATCAGGAGCACATCCATGGCTCCCACAATGGAGTGCAGGTCTGCACACATCCCTATGTTCTGCTGGATCAGAGTCTCCATGGCACCCGCCATCCTTCCCATGGAGACCTCCATACACACACACATGTGGGCACCACTTCACCAGAGAGCAGGCGGACGCACTCCTCCGAATCACATGCCACTCTGTTGAGGGTTTCCAACAGCTCTGTGTGATATTCCCACACCATCTGCTGACTCTCCACGATGAGTCGGAAGGCCAAATCCGAAGGTTTGTCATCTGACTCCAACCTCACAGATGCCTCTTCTCCAGCAGTCTTCCGAGTACCGGGGAGCTCGGCTGAACCTGCCTCCTCCTGCTGCGGACACATGTCCGTGTGGTGACCACCAGGCTGTGAACCCGAGCCTGCTCTAGATCTAGGTCCCACCCAGGTGTGTGTCTCTGTGCTGGTGAAGGATGTGGGTAAGTGCTGTGACAAGTCTTCCAGGCTGCTTATTTCCAGCTCTTCAGTTAAGGAAGAGTCCTCTTGGCTGGAGATGAGGACCTGAATGGGGCTGAGGGACTGGCTGGCTGAAGATGTTGGTCACTTGGCAGAACTCCCTGTGAACCAAAGTAGAGATAATTAGTGCATGTCAGCAGAGTCAAAAGCAGGAAAGAGAGTGCTCACTTTGCATTGGAAGAGGGATGATATGGTGTAGGATCCTCACAAAGGTGTTCGTTGCCAACCTCACCATCACACGGTCAGTGCCCTCACCAGTGAGCGTGATAGCATGCTCCTCAAAGTGAGTGAGGGGCCTAATGTGGGCCACTTCACCCCTGGTCTGGGACCTCCCCCTGCTGAAGTGAGCAGGCTTCTCGTGCATGAAAGCAGTTGGAGAGAGTATGATCAGGACACATGGCACTGTGTGGTATGTTTGTGTGGTGAGCGGAGCCATGGACATGATGAGGACATGAGCTCGAGAGAATATGAGCCTGATGGAGATGTGAGGTTGTGAGTGAGAGTTAGTGCTGTTGATCCATAAGGTGTGAGATCCCTGTGGATGTGTGATGGGTCTGTGAGGTGTGTGAGTTGAGAGTAATGAGAAGAGTGACTTACCCTGGTGGAACGGATGAGACCATTCATCCTGTAGTGGCACAGGGTAGCTGTCCTCTCTTGCAGGGCATTGGCACTGACCACCGCTCCCACCGCATCCCATGCTGGATTGGTGATGCCGCTGCCCCTCCTACGGTCAGAGTGGGGGTTGTGCACATCACGGCGGGCCTCCATGGCATCCAAAAGGCACTCGAGGGATGTGTCACTAAACCGGGGGACTGCACTCTTTTTACCTTGCAAAGCTATCCTGTCTTCTGTGCAGCAGTCCTGAGCTGGGAGCACTGAGAGGTGTGTGCGCAGCTACACTTTAAATGTGGCGCCCGGCATGATGAAGTGACAAGGTGATGGCGTGGCAGGTGAATGAGAGCCTGCCTGCCTGCTGGGTAAACGCGTGTTTCCAGGGAATGCACCATTAATGCGGTGGATTTGGAATAGTGCGGCATGCAAAGCCTCTATTGTGGCCGGCGGGTAAAACGTCATTTTCCCCATCTGCTACCTCACTTAGTGCAAATCTGGGATGATTCTGCCCATTGTTTCGTTGCTGCTAATAATTCCAACACAACTTTTTCTGAAGTGTTATTCAACATCCTTTTTAGCTCCCCATGTTTTATCATGGCTCCATATTGGGCTGGAACTTTCTCGCAGACCCCAGCGAAGTGTAGCTCCAGCAAATTCATGGAGGCCACGCCTCCTTTTTTTTACAGCACTTGCTGCCTTAAAGCAGGTAAGTCTAAAATGCAGGGAAATTGACCGGTCAGGGGAAGGAAGGTAAGTGTCTAAGGTGGGTGGATAGGATTTGGGGGGTGGAGGTGTCATGGGCTGTCCAGGGATGGACTGGCTGAAGGTGCAAGGCGGAGGGAGTCCCAGGTACCGGGGGTAGGGGTGGAGGTGGGCATGTGCGGTCTGAGATCGGGGGTGGAGATCAGTCATAAGTCTGGGGTGTGGGGTTTCAGTCAGAGCTGCAGGGAAGAAGTTTGGGGGGGTGCTGTCTGAGGTCTGGAGGTGTTTTGGGGGGTCAGAGGTCAGGTGGGGGTGGTGGGGTGGGGGTGGCTGAGGTCCAGAGGGATTGTGGGGGGGATGTCCCAGCTCTGGGGGTATACGAGGTCCAGGGGGTTCATGGGTGGTCCAGAGTCAGGGCACGGGGTTGGGGGGGTGTCGGAAGTCCATGGGGGTTCAGAAGTTTGGTGGGGGTGGGGTGTCAGGTGATGGGGGTTTGTGAGGTGTCAGTGCTTGGGGAGTTGGGGTCGGAGGTCGAGAAGGTTGGGGATTGGTGATTGGGGGTGTGGGGGATTAGAAGTTAGCAGTGGGGGATTGGGATTGCGGGTGTTGGAGTTCGGGGATGGGGTTTTGGAGGTCGGCGGGTGGGGGATCAATGGGCGGGCTGTGTTGGAGGTCAGGGGTGGGGGTTCAGATGTCAGGGGGTTGGGGATGTTGGAGGTCAAAGGGTTCAGGTTTGGAGGTCAGGGGGTTGGGGGTGTTGGAGGTCAGGGGTGGGGTGTGTCAGAGGTTTGGGGGTGGGAGGTGTCCTGTGGTGTTGGTTTGGATCTTTACAATCGTTACTCAGAAATTAGAAGAGGTTTAAATTCTTCTAACTTTTCTGAGTAACTATTGGTGTAACCCTGGCAGAACCATCCAAAGTTTGCAATTTAAATTGCATTTTCGGGTGGTTCCTAGCGCAGTGCAATTGTCCAGAGGAAGGGTGCACTTCTGTGCAATTGCCATGCAAACCCTTACCTAGGAACTTCCGAGAGGGATTCCCAAGCGCTTCTGACACTGGGGAGCCAGGCAATTACATGCCATTGATACTTCAAGGAGTCTTTCAGTGTTGCAACTTCTTTGGGTGCCTTTTCTGTCTGTTGTTTTGCCTGACTGTGCATCTGGATGAGTTTTCCCAGCTCCTGCTTTGATTTGCCAACTGTTGAATTGAGGGTTGTCACTTCCTCCTGATAGCTTTGAGTTATCTCTGAAATTTGTTTATTCAGATCTCAAACAGCTTGGCTCATTGAAGGCTTCAGGTTATCATATATTTTTAAATGTATATACTCAGCTTGAATCTCACGCTCCAAACCTTTCAGTTCAGCACTGATGTAAACATTTTCCTGTAGAACAGCTTCATTTTCAAAACACTCTATTTTTAAGTCTTTCTGCTGCTTTTCAGCCTTTTCTTTCTTCTGCACTAAACTCTTCAGCTCATGCATTTCATTGCACTGAAATGGTTGGTAACCATCATGTGTTTTACTTGAATATTGTCTCCCTCTCTCTGGGGTCCTCTGTCTCCCACCCCCGTGGGTCTTTGTTGCCCACTTTCTGGAGTCTCTTGCTGCCCTTGGTGCTTTATTAGGAATTGTCCTCTCTCTGAGGCCTCTTGTGCCCTTGGTGCTTTATTGGGGGTGTGCTAAACTTACTTCTAGGGTCTATGCTCTCTGCAACTTAGAGTTTAAAATATGTATCAAAGCCTTTTCATATCTCAACAAATGTTGTCAAGTATTGTTGGCTATGGAGTACTTCACCTAAAAATGAACCAAAGATGAATAAAAACTTGTCAATTTGTACTTCATTTGATTCCTAATTTAATGCACTTAAGTGTCCTGTAAACTAAAAGTGGTCTTCTCCAAGACTCCCACTTGTTGGTCTTGTTTAGCCTTTTCCTTATCCAAAATGCACCTGGCTCTTCTAATTTTATGCCCATAGCCATTTTTTTTCTTGTAGTTACTGCTTTAAATGTCATTGCCCCTTTAAGGCTATCAGTGCAGTAACCATTATTTTCACTCAGGCTGTCTGCAGCTTGCCGGTTTTCTTTGTTGTGAGTTTTCCATGCTTTTATGATTTTGGTGGGCTCCCCAGCAATCATGGGCCTTGTTTTTAAACTTTTTAAAATGTCAAAGTAGCAGCGTTTCTTTTCTGGGTGATTCTATTTTTTTCTTTTACCTCTGTATGAACTTTTAAAACAGCAGCAGATCGTTTCCCTGCACAAGAAGCCAGGGACCCGACTGAAAAGGGTTCCTTTTCTCTTACACCCTGCAGGCTTTTTCCTCTTTTTTACTGTGCTCTATGGGTTCATCTCTTTACTCTTCCAGCTGATTCTTATTTAACCGATTTTTTAACTTCAGTGCAGCACAGCCACCACTGCTGCAAACTACTGAGCCTCGTCTCTAGGATTGCCACTTATTCTACAATGTAAGTACAGTTTCTGTTTTATCATTTTTGCTCACCATCCTGTGAACTGACAAAGCTTTTTGATTCTGTGCCACTCGGGATCTTCAATCTTAGTATTTTTGCTCACGTTTTGTGAATGGAACAGTATTCATCACACTGCATCACTCAGGGTCTTGCGATTTTTTGTGTTTTTGCTCACCCATCTTGTGATCTGACCAGGTTTTTATTCATTTTTACTCTCTGTCATTCAGGGGCCTTGCAATGGACTTCCACTCACTTTGGTGGATTCCTTAACTTCTAAGTATGTGGCGAAGCTTTTTCAATTGTTTCTTCAAATTTTCTTCTTAGATGCATGCCCCTCTAGTCCGGCTTCAGCTACTATTAGTTTTTCATATCTTGGGATTCTATTCTAGGTTCATCATTTAAAATGCTACCTTTCATATCACTGCTGATCACTATATTGTGTACCACTGCTGAACACCATATAGTGTTATAGGTTAATTTGCTGTCTCAATGATGAGACTTTGAGACTTGTATGTTTAAACATGACCATTTATTGTTAATCTTTAATTATGTACAGATCACAGTTAATGCCATACATGGTGCTGCCATGCAGGTATGTTGCTTCCAGAGTGTTCTGTCAGTCTATTGTCTTGTGACTGTATACATCATACTGTGGGCGGTGCTATTCTTCAGTCCCACATTAACACTTGCTCTGCTGAGTACTTTTACATTACAATGGCATGCAGGCACATGGGCTTCACTGCCTTCTTGCTTATTGGTCCACAGCTCCTGTCAGATTTCTCTCTCTGCCTTTTTTCTAAGCTGTTCCAGCTTCAGATGTAAAACTGCCTGTGCCTGTGAGAAAACACACAGATAAACCTAACACAAAAGATCTGGAAGATTATTAGGTTACCAACAAGAATACTAATTGTTGAAATCTAACTTTACTATTAGAAACTAACATCTAACCTTGTAGTTTACTAACACTTGTCTTTATTAGACACTCTTCTTTGTAGAATAGTAAAGTGGGAAAACGTTGAAGCAGGGCACAATGTAAAAAGATATAAGGTAGAGGGATTCTGGGAGTTTAGGTCAAATGATAAAGGGCTTGCTCACAGCAAAAGGACAAGACCTTGAAGACTGTCTGTAAAAAAACTTCATGTGTGAGAATGGAATGTAGATGTCTCTCTCTACCTGATTAAAAACCACAGCATGTAATAGCATCAAGATACTGGAGTCGATATGTCGATATGGTAAATATGTAAGGTTAGCAACAGCTACATAAATTATTCCTGGTTGGTTAAAGAAGGTGTCCTCACACACAGGCTGAAAATTATTAGGGTAAGGAAGGGGTTAATTGGATAACAGCCAGCATAAAGAGACCCTCACTTTGTTTTTCATGTGGCAGGGAGAAAGACAATCCAGAGACAAGAACAAAACAAAACAATGGAGAGAGAGAGAGAGAGAGAGAGAGAGAGAGGGAGGGACAGAGGTTTGAAGACCAAATACCAAAGCTGTTAGAGAAACCATTTTGTGCGTTCTGACATCCAGGTCTTGACATGGGAGTATATTCCCTGTTAAACTGTAAATCACTGTCCAAGTTTGTTGAGAACTTAATAAACTTGCCCTAGCTTTGTCTCAATAAAATTAATTCATAACAAAGCTTTGCAGCCAAGTCTGCCCTTGCCTTAAAGGCTGCAAATCCTTGCAGAACTAAAATTACTTCCTTACAATCTATCTCCATGGTAACGTGGGATGTCTGAATGTCCCAGATAGAGATTCAGACCAATCATCCACAGCTCCCAAACCTGTCCTTTGATCTGAAAAGTATATGGATACTTTAAGACCATCCCTTATTTACTTGTTGCTTTTCAACCTTTCTTTGATCTGGTGGAATTACATGAATAACTTATACCTGTAATGGCAATCTTACCAGTCTCCTTGGCTCCATTCCAAAGCTAAGAGAGAACCATTTTTTTTTTGTTTACACACCTCTAACTCTAACCCCTTTAAGTAAACATGGACCATCCTTTATTATCTTAGGGGTACACACCAGTTTCTGAAAACCACTTAAAAATTCAATTCCCAAAACATATGAATCATGAAATTAGACATTTTTCCCAAAAAGATCCCAAAACTCTTTAGGCGTCCATTGTTCATAGCTTCTTACCATTTAGAAAGTATACTGTTCCATCCTCTTTAGATCCAAATTAGATGATTTTCATATTTGTCCTTGTTGATATTAATTTGCCACAGTTTAGCCCATCCATTTAGTCCATCAATATCCTTGTAATTTTCTGAAAACAATGTAAAGGCTCCAGTGTATGGCTTTTCACTCCCAACACAAGTATAGAGACAGTACAAACCAATCAAAAAGACACTTAATCAGCTCAAAAACAGAATAATTTGATAAAAGAAACTGAGAAAATGAAAACAAAATGTAGAAATAAAGATGCCGGCACAAGTGAAGGTTTGATTTATTTTTCAAAATTTGTGAAAAGTGCAAAACTTGGAAGCATTGTGAACTGTGAGGATGATAGTGTTAAACATCTAAAGGACATAGACAGTTTGATGGAATGGGCAGACAAGTGGCAGGTGAAATGTAATGTAGAGAATCACTTTAAAGTGATTTATTTGATATAAAGAACAGAAAGAAGCAATATAAAATAAAGGGTACAAGTCTAAAAGGGGTGCAGGAGCAAATGGACCTGGGAGTATATGTGCACTAAACACTGAAGGTGGCAGGGTAGGTTTAGAGAATGGTTAAAAAGGCATATAGGATCCTGGGATTTATAAATAGCAGCATAGAGTAAAAACTCAAGTGAATAGTGAGCATCGCTGGTTAGGCCAGCATTTTTATTTCCCATCCTAATTGCCCTTGAGAAGGTGGTGGTGAGCTGCCTTCTTGAACTGCTGCAGTCCATGTGGTGTAGGTACACCCATAGTGCTGTTAGGAAGGGAGTTCCAGCATTTTGACCTAGCAGTGAAGGAACGGCGATATATTTCCAAGTCAGGATGGTGTGTGGCTTGGAGGGGAACTTGCAGGTGGTGGTGTTCCCATGTATCTGCTGCCCTTTTCCTTTTAGGTGGTAGTGATGACTAGTTTGTAAGGTGCTGTCAAAAGAGCCTTGGTGAGTTGCTGCAGTGCATCTTGTAGATGGTACACACTGCTGCCACTGTGCATATCCCAAATTTGGCACAAGCCTCCATATTTTAGTAAGGAGGGCTTTGCAGGGTTGACAGTCCTATGCTCAGGTTGACGCCAGGTGATCCATCCAGTATCATTCTTTTTTGTAGACTTTACGGCAGTTTGATACAACTGGGGACATTTAAGAGTCAAAGACATTGCTGTAGGTCTGGAGTGTCATGTAGGTAAAGACAGCAGATTTCCATCCCTAAAAGATATTCGTGAACTAGATGGGTTTTTATGACATTCAACAACAGTTTCATGGTCATTATTAGCAAGACTAGCTTTTAAATTCCAGATTTCTTAACTGAATTTAAATTCTATCAGCTGTTGTGATGGGATTCAAACCCATGTCTCCGGAGTATTAGTCTGGGCCTCTGGATTAGTAGTTACTACTACGCCAAGACCTCCCCTTAATATAACACTTGTTTGGCCTCAGCTGGAGCATTACCTCCTGTTCTGAGAGCCATACTGTAGGAAGGATGCATAGGCGTTAGAGAGGGTACAGAAAAGATTTATGAGAATGGTTCAATGGACAAGGGACTTTAATTATGTAGATAGACTGGAGACAAGAAGGTTGAGAGGGTATTTGTTAAGGTATCATGAGGGGTCTGGACAGAATAGATGGCAAGAAACTGTGGAAGGATCACGAACCAGAAGACGCTGATTTAAGGTGATTGGCAAAAGAAGCAACGATGACATGGGAAAAACTTTTTTTGCAACAAGTGGTTAGGATCTGGAATGCACTACCTAAAAGTATGGAAGAGGCAGATAAAATTGTGGCTTTCAAAAGAGAAGTGGATCATCACCTGAAGAAGAAAAATTTACAGAGCTACAGGGAAAAGGAAGAGAAGTGACAATAGGTGAATTGCTCCTGCAGGGAGCCAGCATAGGCATGACAGGCCAAAAAGCCACCTCCTGTGCTGTAACCATTCTATGATTCCATTCCAAAAAGTCTACATAACTGACTTGGTGGGTAAGTAAGTGGGTATTGTTGTTATGTTACTGGACTACAAATCTGGACACCTGAACTAGTGGTCTGGAGGCTGTGTTCAAATCCTGTAAGATACCTGGTTGGCGTGGGTGGGTGGGGGGGGGGGGGGGGGGGTGGGGGGGCGCACGCGGGCGCGGGGGGAGGGGGTGAAAGAAAATCTTGAAATCTAGTATCAGTAATGGTGACCATGACATTACTAACAAAGCATCTGGTTCACAAATGTCCTTTTTAGGGAGGGAAATCTGCCATCCTTGCCCAGTCTGTCCTCTGTGTGACTTCAGACCAACAGCAATGTGGTTGACTCTTAGCTACCCTCTAAAATGGGCTTGCAAGTTATATTTGAGAAGGTGCCATGCCATTACCTTCTGAAGGGCAATTAAGAATGGGCAATAAATGCTGGGTCTTACCAATGATGCCCGCATCCCATGAATGAATTTAAAAAAAGTGTTTGAGCCTAAAAAAGGAGTTGCAGTCAAAACACTGTCTTAATCCTGAATTTGTTTAAACCTTTGACCACTTAGTTGAACAGCCCTTGCACTTACCATGCAATAAGAAGCAGGAAATTTGTAGTTTCATGAAGTGTGTAGTTTTTTTCTCTTCCTCCTGGTACACTTAATCTTTGACAGAGCACACATCATTTTCTGCCCAAGAATGCACTTATGATCTGCTCTCAGATCAATGCCAATGCCATTCTAACTGATTGTCAGCATGTCGGAAAGAAGAGTCAAGAGCAACCTGCAATATTTTATTTCTTTGAAGCTCCACTCTCCATCCTTAAGGAAAACATCTTACTTCGAGTTAAATTTACTCCTTTGTCAGGCCTGAGGAAATCATATGGGGAGTCAAGGATATAAATGTGCACTCAGTGCATTCTATGATATGGCAGACTGGTGCTTCAATTGTTCTATGCCAGGAATGTATGGCAAGTGCCCAATTGATAAAATAACACTGTGCTATTCATTAGATGATAGGAACAGACAATGGCACCACAAATTTACAGAACAGATTAGGCACTTGGCTTTGTCTGTTCCAGACCTGAGTTTGCAGAGTCTAGAGAGAGGTTACTGTGATTCCTATGCCTTTGATGGTCTAAAGACCATAAGACCATAAGACATAGGAGCAGAAATTAGGCCATTCGGCCCATCAAGTCTGCTCCGCCATTCAATCATGGCTGATAAGTTTCTCAACCCCATTCTCCCGCCTTCTCCCCATAACCTAAAGGTCATCTAGAGCACTTCATATTCCCTTTCCCCACAGCTGAAAAGATCAAAAAATCTGTCTGAAGAATCCAGAGGTTGAGGGAGCACATTGATTCTCTCTCCCTCTCAGAAACATTTTAGCTCCTCCTTTAGCACCCTCACAAAGGATTAACCAAATGTTTTAGTGGCCGAGGCCATATTTGTGGAGTGAACCCCCAGGTGGGTTCCGCATCTGACCTTTGGTGGTCCAGTATACTGTACCTAATTTCACCACGTGAGTCATGTGCTGGGCCCTAGAGAAGGGCAGGAACCCAGGAACTTTGATATTCAATGTTGCACTCACCCTCTTTGTATCAATGGATAGAGGTTCTGTCCCCTTAAGGCCACCATTGAAATTTTTTTGTGCCCTTGAGACCCAGTGTATCTGAGTTCTGGCGTCATTCTATGACCATTCTGGTGGACTCCCACGAAAGTTACAATGGGAGTCCATTGCATCTTGTAGATTTTTGGGCCCATGACATTGAAACCTCCAGACATATTGCTACCAGACGATTAACATTCTTGTTTCTACAGGAATAACTTTTAGACATACTTGTCACTGACATTCAGTCAGAATGAACCCTTTGAAGTTTTTGAACTTCCAAGTAGAAGGCAGTTTAAACACAAGGACAAGTCATTTAATTGGGACCAAAGATTTCAGCATGCAGGATTTTATCCCAAAACCGCAGGAATTTGATGCAGTAAGGTGTTACTTAGGCATGAGAAATGTGTCCTTTAGGACTTTATACTATCTTTTTAATACAAACATGTGGAGTAGACAAACTGTTTGAACCATTTTAAATTGCTGACTAGAAGCAGAAAATATGCTTTATCCTGTCTAAAAAGGAGAGACAATCACCACATGGAGGATAAAACATTTTGATATGCTAATATCTTAAAATTCCAAAAACATTATACGAAAGATATTTCACTAGGAAGTCCTCCAGGACAAGTCTGCTTTGGACTGAAAGTGATCAATTGAGGTGAAGTTGCTTAGAACTAGGTATGAATGGTTTTGTCTTGAGTAACTGTGGAAACCTAGGGAAAAAAAACAATTTAATTTGATAGATTCGTTCAAATATATACAATATCTCCAAGATCAAAGGGAATTGCTGCTCATGAATCCAATTTTAATTAATGAGGAAAGTGAAGGCTCTGTGTAATGATTTTGTGTAATGAACGCTGCTTTAAGTTCAAAGGTATTGGCAGAGATAGTGAAGTGTTGCATCTTGTGATACAGGCAAAGGCACATGACCTGACAGTGATTATTTTTCTATTGCCCAAAGAGTAAAAAATGACTTACAGGCATATTGGTTGTGTCTATGTTTTTGGTTCAGATTTCCAGTTTCTTTTTGGTTTTTATTTAGGGCAATGCTGTATTTTTTTAAGCGAGTTTTTTTCCCCTGCGAGAAGCAGTAACTACAACAAGAAACATTCATCAGACTTTCCATAAGTATGCTTTACTGCCATCAAAACCAGAAGCTTGCAGGTGAGATTTTGCTCCACTCACTCCGGGGGTATTGAGAGCAAAATTTGTTGATCATGGCAAATTCCTCAGAATCAATCATGCACAACTATCTTCAGCAGGTTCTGTTAGGATTTCTGTTTCTGCCAAAGAGCCCACTTTGAGAAAGGGGGAGGAAAATTGTTGCCTTTACAGGACATCTGTGCTTGTAGTAGCTTCAAGGGGCCAATATCTAAGACCATATCCAAAAAGTGTAATGGCTCAGAGGAACTATCAGCAAACTACCCACTCACGGTCTTCATAAATGCAGGAATTGGTCAGGTTGGATGTGTCCTATTTTTTTGTTGACAGATTGTACCTGGATAATTATCCACAGTGTCTGATAGATGCCAGTTTTGTAGCTGTACTATTCTGATATGAAGATGAAGTTTTTTAAAAATTCATTCATGGGATGTGAGTGTCACTGGCAACACCTGCATTTGTTGCCCATCTCTCATTTCCCTTGAAAAGATGGCAGTAAGTCACCATGTTGAGAAGTGATATGATTTAAGTGATAGCTATAGTGATAATTGTAGAAATAATGCAATAGTGTGCTCTACATTAATGGAGAAATGTACAGAAATGAAAGATTAACAATGAAGGCTATGTAAATTAAAATATGTTAATGTGTTGTAAATTACATTAAATGTGCCATTATGGCAAATAGAATGAATTGCAGGAAAATCCAAATCCTACCCACCATCATTTCATATTTAAAAGTTAAGTGTGTACCATTGGAGAAAAACTAGTGAAGCAGCTGTTGGATCCTAAAAGAAATACTAAACTGACCATGAAGTGGGAATAGCTTCACAATCCTAGTGCTGTACCTTGCTCAACCATCTGAGGTGATGGAAGTTTCCAGCTTGTTACTGCACAGCTAGTGCTCATGCTCAGCCTCACTGGCACCGTTCAAATTATAGAATTTGAAGTATTGGGGAACTGAGTGCTTGCTCCATAAGATTAGTTGTTACATTAATCAGACTCAACAGGCAATTTATTAAGTTTGTCTTACTGGCATTTTAATTCAACTGAGCTGAGCATTTGTTGAGCAACAGTACAGCAACCATCTGGTATCCTCTCCAACCATACAGCACTCATGGGAGCAAATGAGAAAATTGTTTGCTGGATTGCGAAAAATGACACTGTAAGAAACACTAAAAGGTCCCAACTAAAAGTAATATGATGGCTGCTCAATGCAAGCACTATAAGCACGCCACTCCTTCAAAGGTTCTGTATCAGCTCCCATAAAAACTGGGACCAACCACACCATTGTAGAATTGGCCCTTAAATTAAAACCGCCAATGGTGGAAAATGAAGAACATGAAGTGTTGGAAATACAGATCAGATTAGTTGATATCTGAAAGAGAAAGATTGCTTAATATTTTGGGTCTGTTCCTTCATCAGAAGTGGCATGGTATCAAGAAAATATAATAATTCTCATAATATTATTGTGATTTAATGTAAATGTGGGTTAATAGTGGGGTTTGCATAGTTTCTGTGTGTGTGTGTGTGTGTGTGTGTGTGTGGGGGGGGGGGGGGGGGGGGGGGGGGGGCGGGTGGGGGGTGTGGGGTGGATTTAATTGAATTGGAGACAGCTGGCCTGAAGGCTTTGAGTCATCAAAAAGAAGCTAGGTTTGAAATGTTAAATACGTAAACATGGCTGAAGTTTCAGAATGTGAGGTGTGGGGAAAATTCGCATTTTTAGATGAATTAGGTTAGTTTGAATTTCAAAGAGATAGTAGGATGATACCTAGCCAGAAGAAGCTAAGCTAAACAGAGTATTTATTTTTCCCAAAGGTTACTGATAAAACTAGTACCATAAAAATGTTTATATTATGAGAAAGGTAAAGTTCCAAAGACATATCGGAACAATGGAATTTGGCATTAACAAGAGAGAAACATTTATAAAGGAGATAAGGCTATCTGTCATAAGGGAAGGCAGTCTAAGATCTAACACAAGTGTGAAAAGCCCCCAGCTTCTGTGAATCAAGTTGCTGTCTACAGAAAATTCACTTTGAATTCTACTGTCCAGGGTATCATGTAACTTTGCCTGGATCTGATTAAATTTATTTGTTTTTTCACTGGTGCCTTAATGGAGGTGTAACTGGGAGCCAGGTTACTTAGAGGTTTTAGGAGTTATTCTAGTAGACCTATGTATGTGCTTTAAACATTTATTAACGAAATAAAAGATTTCATATAGTTTTCTAAAAAACCTCTGAAGTTGTGGTAGTCTTATTACTTTTGAATTCAGGGCACACATCTCGAAATAAAATACTAGTTGCAAAACAGTTGTGGCCACGTGATCAAGTTTCCTTCATGGATTTGATCTGGCTGGCACACCTCATCTGCCATGTCATAACGATGATCAGAATTTCTTTAAATTATTTAACAAAACAAAACAGTGGGAGAACAAGGTGTTGAGGAAAAGAAAATTGGGCAAGGTGTAAAAAGGGATGCCTATTCACTATCAGCTGTTCCCACTTCAATCCAAGACCAATTTCACCCCCTCCTCCAAAGATTTTACCAGCAGTGGAGATGACTCAGGGTCAGGCTGGATTGAAATAAGGTCTTTTGTCTTGTAATATTTTGAAAGGGCCTCCCAATGTCTGCTAGCACTGGGAGAGAGCTCCTAGAGTTCAGGGAACTCTAGAGAGGGAGATGATTGGAACACTGGGAGTTCTAGAATCTGGGAGAACCAGGAGAGGAGTCCTGAGGTCTGCAAACATTAGGAAAGCAGATCTCAAGATATGGAAGCAATGAGGTCAGTTTTGAGATCAAGGAGCATTGATAATACAGTCTAGATATTTTGCAAGTGCTAGGAGACAGTCCCATGATATCACTGGGGAAGAATTGTCAAAGGGGAGAATTCTTGGATCTAACAAAGCTGAGAAAGGGGTTTCAGAACATTAGGGAAGAGTACTTTGTTGGGATCTAGCAGTACTTATGGGATCAGGGTTTAGCAGAAATCAGGAGAATGGGACATTGATCTTGTTTTGAACCATCAAGTCCCAACCACGACTGCATTTCCAATTATGAACTTTCTGAACAAGGTGTTCCTGATATTTTTTCTCCACCAGATACTCCCCCACCATTATCTGCTTCTTAAACTTAATAGACACAAAATCAGAGCCTGGGAGTGTACAATTTCCTGAGAAAATGATTCTGATGTGTATCAGAGATAGGGAATTTGCTCATTAGTGCAATATTGGTGAGTTTGCCAAAACAGAGTATAATTTTCATCTTCACCTTAACTCAGTCACAAGTCTATAATGCAAGATCAAGGCCAAACCCAGGCTTTTGGGCAAGGGTGGGACTGTCAAGCATAAAAAGCACCAAAAGACATATCAATGGATAAATGTAATCATCATGTTATTGTGAAATATGTAATAAGGAGACAACAGAAAGGTATAGATTATATGCTTTATTGAAGCAAGGATTATAGAAAGGAGCTAAGCAGCAGGAATAGTGATTTACAACAAATACAAATGTTTTAAAGAGTGTGTTGTTTACAAAATCAGAGTTTTACAACCCTGAAGAAATCCATTCGGCCTATTCTGCCTGTGTAGCTCTCAGAAACAGATAACCATTTAATTCCATGCCTGTGCCTTTTCCCCCGTTCTTTCCATCCTCCTCTTCCTTCTGGACCTGTGTGCAGCCTACAGCATGTTGACTACACCATCCTCCTCCACAGTAGTCCAGCTGAATGGGATTGCTCTCATGTGATTCCATTCTTATCTATCTAATCATAGCCAGAGAATCAATTGCAATGGCTGCTCATTCTGCTCCCATACCATTACTTCTGGTGCCTCCCAAGGATTATCCTTGGCCCCCTCCTATTTCTTTTTTACAGGCTGCCACTCGGCGACTTCACCCAAAAGTGTAGCATTAGTTTTCACATGTACATTGATGACACCCAATTCTACCTCACCACCACCTCTCTCAACTCCTTCACTTTTGCTAAGTTATCAAATTGCTCTTCTGACATGCAGTACTGGATGAGCAGAAATGTCCTCTAACTAAATATTGGGAAAACTGAAGCCATTGTTTTTCAGTCCTCACTCCAAACTTCATTCCATAGCTGCCAACTTCATCCCTCTCCCTGGCAACAGTCTAACACTGAACTAGTCTATTCACAACCTTGGAACCACATTTGCTCACAACATGAGCTTCCAATCTCATATTCACGCCATCACTAAAGGCCACCCATTTTCACCTCTGTAACATCGTCTGACTTTGCCACTGTCTCAGTTCATCTACTGTGGAAACTCTTATTCAAGCCTTCATTACTTCCAGGATCAACTATCCCACTGCACAGCTGGCTGGCCTCTCACATTCTACCCTCCATTATCTTGATGTCATTCTCAAAATTGCTGGCCATGTATTAACTCACAACAATCTGTTCCCCCATCATCCCTGCGCTCGCTGACCTACATTGGCTGCTGGTCAAACAACATCCTGAGTTTAGAATCCACATCCTTGTTTTAAAACCCCTCCATGGCCTCATCCCTCTCTATCTCCATAATCTTCTTCAGGCCCAGAACCCTCAGATATTTGCACACCTCTAATTTTGGCCTCTTGTGCATCTCCAGTTTTGATTACTCCACAATTGGTGGCTATGACTTCAGTTGCCTAGGCTCCAAGATCTGGAATTCCCCCTCTACATCCCTCCACCTTGTTTCCCGACTTGAAGGTGCTCCTTTAAACCTATCTCTTTGACCAAGCTTTTGATCATCTAACCTAATATCTCCTAATGTCTCTTGGAGTCATTATTTGTTTTATAATGTTCCTGTGACGCACCTTGGGGCATTTCATTACATTAAAGGCACTATATAAATATAAGTTCTTGTCACCCTTATAAATTTTTATTTTTCAAATAGTTTTTTAAAAAGTTATTATGGACTCTGCTTCTGCTACTATTATAAGTAAGTCTTACTTAACTATCAATGTAAAATAAATCTCACTTTGTTCTTCTAATAGCAATCTTAAATTTATGTCCTCCAGTATTGACTCACAAAGCAGTGGGAACAGTTCAACCAATTTACCTCATCCAAGCTCCTTTTACAAAAGTCCCACGATGAAGAGAACAATGGATCCCAGATTCAGGTAAGTTCCAGGTTTTTGGGGTGGGAAGGGATCAGGGAGCCAGGGGAGACAGGGTGGGATGACAGGCTTTGGAGACAAGGCTGGGAGGCACAAAGGGTGGGTATCATCTCGCAAAGGGCGCAGCTGAGATGCACAGGGAACCCCGCAAAAGATGCACACCCCCTTTCTTCCCAGTTTTTAACCAGTTGTGTTAAAAAAAATGGAGTTCTCACTCTCGCCTGCATGCCCAGGTCAACTGCATTATGGTGTGGGCAGCATAATATTTGGGTTGATTGGCTTGTTAAAAAGCTCAATTGCCTGTTAATTTTTTTTTAAATAGTGGTTTTGGCATCTGCCCATCTACTATTTTATGGGGACTGGGTCGGGGGTAGCCACTCTATCCATGCTAATAATCACCCCCAACATCATGAGCTCATACCTTGTATCGTAACCTTTTATGTGGCACCTTATTGAATGACTTTTAGAAATACAAATACATGACATTTGTTGGTTTCTCCTTTATCCTCCCTGTTTGTTACATCCTCTCAGAACTTTAATAAATTTGTCAAACACATTTTCCCTTTTACAAAACCATGTTAACTCTGCCTGGTTGCATTATGATCTTCTAAATGTCCTGCTACTGTTTTCTTAATAATGGATTTTAGCATTTTCCCAATGACAGATGTTAGGCTAACTGACCTATAGCTTCCTGGTTCCTATCTCCCTCCACATTTGAATATAGGTGTTACATTTACAATTTTTCCAACCTGCTGGGACCTAGGGAATTTTGGAAGATTACAACCAATGCATCCACTATCTTCTCATACTCTAACTTTTCTTTTTTTTTAAGTCATCCCTCGCTGTTTTCTAAAAAATTCAAAATCTTTTGGCCAACCACTAATCTGTGCAGCACTGTAAGCTTTCAATTTGATGCCATCCTTAACTTGCTTAGTTAGCCACTAGTAGTGCATCTTTCTCAGAGAGTCTTTCTTTCTCAATGGAACTTTGTTGAGAGTTATGAATTATCTCCTTAAATGTCTGGCGCTGCTTTCCCCCATCTTTCATTTTAACCTAATTTTGCATTCACTTTAGCCAGCTCTGTCTCTATACCCTTGTGTTTGCCTTTTTTTAAGTTTAACATATTAGTTTTTGACCCACATTCCTCACCCTCAAACTGAATGTGAAATCCTGCCATGTTATGATCATTCTTGCCTAGAGGATCCTTTACTATGAGGTAATTGATTAATCCTGTCTCGTTATACATTACCAAGTAAAATAGCCTGCTCTCTGATTGGTTCCAGAACAAAATGTTCTAAGAAACTGTCCCAAATACCCTCCATGAGTACATTCTCCAAGCTACCTTTGCCAATTTGATATGAAGGTTTAAATTGCCCACTATTGTCACATACCTTTCTTACAAGCTCCCATTATTTCTGGATTTATACTCAGTCTTATAGTGTAGCTACTGATAGGGGCCCTATAAATTATTCCCACCAGTGAATTCTTTCCTTTGGTATTTCTTTTCTCCACCCAAACTAATTCTACATTTTGGTCTTCTGAGCCAACATCATTTCTCAATATTGTGCTGAGCTCATCTTCATTAACTGAGCTACCTCACCTTCTTTTCCTTTCTTCCTGTCCTCCAAAAATGTCAAATAGCCTTGAATATTCATGTCCCAGGCTTGGCCATCTTGACACCCAGTCTATGTGATGGCCATCATATCATACTCCTTTATTTGTGCTTTCAATTCTTCCGTCTTGTTACTGTTGTGACGTCTTTGATGAACGGACCACAGGAGACTCAGGTACAGGTTACGATCGTTTATTCGAGCAATTGCAAGGAGGGCACCATCTCAATGCAGCTTGAGACAGTACTCTGCTAAACTACAAGTGTTCATCATATTTATACATTATTGATCAGTTCTTCAATTTCAATCTTATCAACATACAGGTTTACATTAAACAGACAAGTCTCTGGTATAAGGGTACATACATCATCTGGCCCCACCTACACCCACGCAGAGACCTGCCTTCCTATCTAAGCTGGGATCATCTGTTCTTCCCCTATCTGTTGAAGAGCATACTTCATCTATGTTACTGCCATTCTCTGACTCCAGTCTAGCTCCTCTATCATACATATATTCTTCTTCGTCCAATGTGGCCTTGCTGATGCTCGCAAGCACTGAGAATGTGCAAGGTTTAGCATTCTCCCTGTCACAGCCTGAACTTTAAATGTTAACTACTTAGCAATTGTGATTTTGTATGCTGGGATATTTTAAGTCAAGTACCTTGACCATTACTGTATTCCTTTTTTCCCCCAACATTACGAAAGCTGTGAGTATTCAAATGAAGAGCTTTTAATTCTGTCTTTTTTAAAACTATTTTCTCTACTCTGACCTTAATTGTTGGTGCACTGTTATGTTTGCCTCCCTGTCACACTCTGCATCGCTACCCAGCATTATTGCCTTGTCCTTTCTCTTTAATTTTCCAAGTCTCCCCGCAACATGAACACTCTCCTCCCCCAGTACTTTAGAAGATATTACTGATAAACATTTAAAGAAGAAACAGAATAAAGGGAAGATGTGGGGTGCAGAAGAAGGAAATGCACATGCACAAAACAAAAAAATTGGAAAGCCTTTGCAAAAGATTCACTCTCCTCAGACACTTTGAAAACTTCTCATCAGTCCTGAAAAGAACACCCACTAACCCTTTGTACTTGGAAATAACAACCCTATGTGTAGTCTTGCTCCCCTTTCTGAAGCGCTTTAAACGTTTATCGATAATATCTTCCACCTCTGACAAAGGATCCCCACCTGAAATATTATTAACTTGCTTCCCATCTCTACATATGCTGGCTGCCCTGCTGAGTCTTTCTGGTAATTTTTACTTTCATTTCAGCTTGGCAATGGTTGGTCAATAAATAAGTTGCTGAGCAAATGCCACAGTTTGATACAGAAATCTTTGAAGGAATTTCATAGCCCTTGAGCTTTACCACTGACAAGCCTCAAGTTTAAAGGCTTCTCTACACCACGCTCTAATAACAGCTTGTTAAGTAAAGAAATTAGGTTATTGCTAAAAGTTATTGATAAGGGACACGTTCAATTAAATTCTCCTGAAACGAACTTTGTATAATCATCGTACAATGCAAAAACATATGATTGTCACATAGAAGCGGTGAGAGAAACATGTAATATGTTGCACTTTAGTATCAATGTCTTGGAGTTAATAGAAGTCCAGTCAACCTGTACACTGAGATTGAAGCTGTAAACAGTTTGAGTCCCCGGCGCAGTTGTAAGTACTAGCTGTTAAATGCTATTGCGTGTACTGTATGCTTAATAAACCATGAATGCTGATTTCCACATGTAAGAACCTTATTGACTTGAGGAGCACATAAAACATTTAATCAAAAATAAAAACCATCCTCTAGCAGATACACTACCCTAAATCTTGGGAGGATCTCATTTGTAACTGTTCTGCCACAGTGGTAGGAATAGAAGCCTGATTAGAGAGATTCGAACATATTTTAAAATAAAGAAAGATTTGCATGTGTATAGTGCTTTTCATGACAACTGGAGATTGCAAAGCATTTTACAGCCAATGGAGTACTTTGAAGTGTAATCACTGTTGTAATGTAGAAAACATGGCAGCCAATTTTGCACACAACAAGTTCTTATAAACAGCAATGTGATAATGACTAGATAATCTAGTTTTCATGATGTTGCTTGAAGGATAGGTCTGGGCCAGGACACCGGGAATGACTCCCTGCTCTTATTCAATATAGTGCCATGGGATCTTTTGTTATGACCGGGATAGGAGGAGTGAGTGTGTGATCCAGCTCCACTACTCTGCAGGCCATGCCATTAATTAAAAAGTTTGATTTTCTCACCAAAATAGCCAATTGTCTATTTTCCCTACTGCTGCCCAGAATAAAAGAATCTTCAACCACACTTTTTCAATAAACTCAGAACAACTGTTTATTATGAAATAAAACTTCTTTTTAACAAGTTGCAAGTACTAGTTAACACATAATTATCTATCTGTCTCTTCCTAAAGAATTTCCCCAGCACACACACTGATACACACAGACAAACAAAGAGCAACCAGATAAGAGTCTCTCTGCAGAGATGGGATTTAGAGGATCGATGTCTTAAAATAAAGGATAAAGATCGCTGGTTCTCGAACACTGTCAACCTGGAGTTCCTTCATGTGAAGACGGGTCGCTGATCTTGGTGGATGTCTGGAAGTTCTCACCAACTGGTCTTAGCTTTGCAAGTCCTTATGCAGCCCAGTTACACTCAGTTGAGGGTTCTCTGGCTACTACACACAATTGCAGGCAAAGTAGAGAGAGAGAGCCAGTTAGGGTAGATTTCCTTCCCCAACTTGTTGCCCAACAAGACTGCCTTCAAAACCAGCAGGTTCACAATTAAAGTTTTTTTTCTCTCTCTCCCATGTGATTTCCAGCAAGTTACCAACTTTGGCCTTTTCAGTTTTTTTCCCCATCAATTAAAGTGTTAGCTGTTCAAAACAAACAAGTATCCTCAAGATAAAAACAAAAAGACTGCGGATGCTGGAAATCCAAAACAAAAACAGAATTACCTGGAAAAACTCAGCAGGTCTGGCAGCAGCGGCGGGGAAGAAAAGAGTTGACGTTTCGAGTCCTCATGACCCTTCAACAGAACTTGAGTTCGAGTCCAAGAAAGAGTTGAAATATAAGCTGGTTTAAGGTGTGTGTGTGGGGGGGCGGAGAGATAGAGAGAGAGAGAGGTGGGGGGGGGGTGTGGTTGTAGGGACAAACAAGCAGTGATAGAAGCAGATCATCAAAAGATGTCAACGACAATAGTACAATAGAACACATAGGTGTTAAAGTTAAAGTTGGTGATATTATCTAAACGAATGTGCTAAATAAGAATGGATGGTAGGGCACTCAAGGTATAGCTCTAGTGGGGTTTTTTTTTATATAATGGAAATAGGTGGGAAAAGGAAAATCTTTATAATTTATTGGAAAAAAAAAGGAAGGGGGAACAGAAAGGGGGTGGGGATGGGGGAGGGAGCTCACGACCTAAAGTTATTGAATTCAATATTCAGTCCGGAAGGCTGTAAAGTCCCTAGTCGGAAGATGAGGTGTTGTTCCTCCAGTTTGCATTGGGCTTCACTGGAACAATGCAGCAAGCCAAGGACAGACATGTGGGCAAGAGAGCAGGGTGGAGTGTTAAAATGGCAAGCGACAGGGAGGTTTGGGTCATTCTTGCGGACAGACCACAGGTGTTCTGCAAAGCGGTCGCCCAGTTTACGTTTGGTCTCTCCAATGTAGAGGAGACCACATTGGGAGCAACGAATGCAGTAGACTAAGTTGGGGGAAATGCAAGTGAAATGCTGCTTCACTTGAAAGGAGTGTTTGGGTCCTTGGACGGTGAGGAGAGAGGAAGTGAAGGGGCAGGTGTTGCATCTTTTGCGTGGGCATGGGGTGGTGCCATAGGAGGGGGTTGAGGAGTAGGGGGTGATGGAGGAGTGGACCAGGGTGTCCCAGAGGGAGCGATCCCTACGGAATGCCGATAGGGGGGGTGAAGGGAAGATGTGTTTGGTGGTGGCATCATGCTGGAGTTGGCGGAAATGGCGGAGGATGATCCTTTGAATGCGGAGGCTGGTGGGGTGATAAGTGAGGACAAGGGGGACCCTATCATGTTTCTGGGAGGGAGGAGAAGGCGTGAGGGCGGATGTGCGGGAGATGGGCCGGACACGGTTGAGGGCCCTGTCAACGACCGTGGGTGGAAAACCTCGGTTAAGGAAGAAGGAGGACATGTCAGAGGAACAGTTTCCTCCTACCTCTCCCTGGACCATGACCCCACCACTGAACACCAAGCCATTGTTTCCAGGACTGTCACTGACCTCATCTCCTCTGGGGATCCCCCTCCCACAGCTTCCAACCTGATAGTCGCCCAACCTCGGACGGCCCGCTTTTATCTCCTACCCAAAATCCACAAACAGAACTGCCCCGGTAGACCGATCATCTCAGCTTGCTCCTGCCCCACAGAACTCATTTCTCGATATCTTGACTCCCTTCTCTCTCCCCTTGTCCAGTCCCTTCCCACCTACATCCGTGATTCCTCTGACACCTTTCGTCACATCAACAATTTCCAGTTCCTTGGCCCCAACCGCTTCCTCTTCACCATGGACGTCCAATCCCTCTACACCTCCATCCCCCAGCAGGATGGTCTGAGGGCCCTTAGCTTCTTCCTCGAACAGAGGCCCGAACAATCCCCATCCACCACTACTCTCCACCGTCTGGCTGAACTTGTTCTCACGCTGAACAATTTCTCCTTCAACTCCTCTCACTTCCTCCAAATAAAAGGTGTGGCTATGGGTACCCGCATGGGCCCCAGCTATGCCTGTCTCTTTATGGGGTATGTGGAACATTCCTTGTTCCAGTCCTACCCCGGCCCCCTTCCACAACTCTTTCTCCGGTACATCGATGATTACTTCGGTGCCGCTTCATGCTCTCGTCGGGACTTGGAAAAATTTATTAATTTTGCTTCCAATCTCCACCCCTCCATCATTTTCACGTGGTCCATCTCTGACACTTCCCTTCCCTTCCTTGACCTCTCTGTCTCAATCTCTGGTGATAGACTGTCCACCAATATCCATTACAAACCCACCGACTCCCACAGCTATCTCGACTACAGCTCCTCACACCCCGCTTCCTGTAAGGACTCCATCCCATTCTCTCAGTTCCTTCGCCTCCCTCGCATCTGTTCCGATGATGCTACATTCAAAAACAGTTCCTCTGACATGTCCTCCTTCTTCCTTAACCGAGGTTTTCCACCAACGGTCGTTGACAGGGCCCTCAACCGTGTCCGGCCCATCTCCCGCGCATCCGCCCTCACGCCTTCTCCTCCCTCCCAGAAACATGATAGGGTCCCCCTTGTCCTCACTTATCATCCCACCAGCCTCCGCATTCAAAGGATCATCCTCCACCATTTCCGCCAACTCTAGCATGATGCCACCACCAAACACATCTTCCCTTCACCCCCCTTATCGGCAATCCATAGGGATCGCTCCCTCCGGGACACCCTGGTCCACTCCTCCATCACCCCCTACTCCTCAACCCCCTCCTATGGCACCACCCCATGCCCACGCAAAAGATGCAACACCTGCCCCTTCACTTCCTTTCTCCTCACCGTCCAAGGACCCAAACACTCCTTTCAAGTGAAGCAGCATTTCACTTGCATTTCCCCCAACTTAGTCTACTGCATTCGTTGCTCCCAATGTGGTCTCCTCTACATTGGAGAGACCAAACGTAAACTGGGCGACCGCTTTGCAGAACACCTGCGGTCTGTCCGCAAGAATGACCCAAACCTCCCTGTCGCTTGCCATTTTAACACTCCACCCTGCTCTCTTGCCCACATGTCTGTCCTTGGCTTGCTGCATTGTTCCAGTGAAGCCCAATGCAAACTGGAGGAACAACACCTCATCTTCCGACTAGGGATTTTACAGCCTTCCGGACTGAATATTGAATTCAATAACTTTTTGTCGTGAGCTCCCTCCCCCATCCCCACCCCCTTTCTGTTCCCCCTTCCTTTTTTTTTCCAATAAATTATAAAGATTTTCCTTTTCCCACCTATTTCCATTATATATAAAAAAAACCCCACTAGAGCTATACCTTGAGTGCCCTACCATCCATTCTTATTTAGTACATTCGTTTAGATAATATCACCAACTTTAACTTTAACACCTATGTGTTCTATTGTACTATTGTCGTTGACATCTTTTGATGATCTGCTTCTATCACTGTTTGTTTGTCCCTACAACCACACCCGCCCCCCTCCACCTCTCTCTCTCTCTCCGCCCCCCACACACACACCTTAAACCAGCTTATATTTCAACTCTTACTTGGACTCGAACTCAAGTTCTGTCGAAGGGTCATGAGGACTCGAAACGTCAACTCTTCTTCTCCGCCGATGCTGCCAGACCTGCTGAGTTTTTCCAGGTAATTCTGTTTTTGTTAAGTATCCTCAAGTATCAAATAGATTAGGTGATTTCTTGGAAGAGGCCTGCTTGTTGACAGTTCCAAGGTGAACTTAGGACCTTTTTAAAAAAAAATCCCAAATCAGCATCCAAATATACAGATAATGCCAAGTCCTTCCATTTCATTAAAGAAAAATTCAGCCTGGAGAGATATGATTCTAATGCTTTTACATGGACCTGAAAGGGCAGACGGGGCCATAGTTCACCATTGTATATGTTATGAGAAAAATGGGTGTGGATTTGGGACAACACATTAATGGGCTTAAGAAAGGAGAGCAAGGCCATAAGACGTAGGAGACCATTCGGCCCATCGAGTCTGCTCCAACATTCAATGAGATTATGGTTAATCTGATAATCCTCAATTCCACTTTCCTGCCTTTTCCCCATAACCCTTGATTCCCTTACTGATTAAAAATCTGTCTGCCTCCACCTTGAATATGCTTAACGACACAACTTCTACAGCCAACTGTGGTAAAGAATTCCACAGATTCACTACCATCAGAGAAGAAATTCCTCCTCATCTCTGTCTTAAATGGGCACTCCCTTACTCTAAGATTATGACCTCTGGTCCTAGACTGTCTCACAACAACCACTCAGCATCTACACTGTCAAGCCCCCTAAGAATCTTATATGTTTCAATAAGGTCACCCCTCATTCTTCTAAACGTCAATGAGTACAGGCCTAACCTGCTCAACCTCTCTTCATAAGAAAATCCCTCCATACCCGGAATCAACCTGGTGAACATTCCCTGGACCACCTCCAATGCCTTGTATATATCTCCTTAGATACTGTTCACAGTATTCAAGTGTGGTCTAACTAGTGCCTTGTATAGCTTTAGACTACACATAGGGTTATCATTTCCAAGTACAGAGGGTTAGAGGATTTTTTTTCAGAAGGAATGATGAGAAGTTTTTCAAAGTGTTTGAGAAGAGGAAATCCCTTGCAAGGGCTTTCCAATTTTTTGGTTTTCTGTATGTTCCTCTTTCTCCTCAGTCTGCTTCTTCCCTTTATTCTGTTTCTTTTTTAGATGTTTATCAGTAATATCTTCCAGTTCTGACAAAAGACCCCCACCTGAAATATTATTAACTTGCCTGCCATCTCTACATATGCTGGCTGCCCTGCTGAGTCTTCCTGGTAATTTTTACTTTCATTTCAGTTTGGCAATGGTTGGTCAATAAATAAGTTACTGAGCAAATGCTACAGTTAGACACAGAAATCTTTGAAGGAGTTTCATAGCCCTTGAACTTTACCACTGACAAGCCTCAAGTAAATAATCATTTCACTGACTTAAATAAATGATTAAACAAATCGATTGACATTTATAAATAATTCATTGCTTGAAACAAATGAATGATCAATTGACCCAAACAAATAAATACTTAAATCGCTGCCTGGAAGAAATAAATTCCCAATTCCTCAAAATAAATTGCCACCTGAGTACAATAAATATATCAACAGATTTCTCACAAAATCCAATTTGGTTGCCTAAATAATTAATCACTGCTTACTCTTTGTGACCCTGCTTGCAGAAACAGGATTACTCCAATAGGCATTCCTCCTTGTTGACCAGCTCATATTTTGGTCAGTACCTACCCAGGAGCTGCTTGTATGGCAGTCACTCCAAATAACATAAATCAGGTCATACAGCTGCACCTACAGAGACATTAAGACATATCTGACTGACTGGGTTTCTAAAGGGCCCCCAGTAGCAAAGCTCGCCAGAGTAGTTTTGACGCCCACCATCGCCAAAGCTTAAAATCAACCTCACACCTTTTGAATTACTTGAGTGCATACATGTCATTTGAGTGCAGTCATTTCAGTGCTGCAGCCGATGCTCAATCCACGCCATCACTCGTGTGTGGCAAATTCACAGCACAATATCAATTAGACCAGGACGTGACTTAAAACTAATACATTGTTATTTCTGTTGCAAATCTACTAGAAATGAAGTAACCACTCATGGAGTGTTCATAAATCACAGATTGTCACCAACATTGTAGGGAAGAACATTTGAGCACCCTATTGGGGATAAAATGTAAAATACCAGTTTACTTGTTGCCGTGTCAGTGGGTACACAAGTCACTCAGTTTACAACGCACAACACACGTGGCAAGGCTCACATAATCTTAGCTTTTATTCAATATATTTAGAATGGCATTAAGTGGAAAGTTATTGAATACACAATTGGCTTTCTGTTCAATATCCTAATCATACAATAATAACAATATAAACATATTTAATTTTATAGCTGTATCAATTATGTTTGAGCCTACTTTAGTACCCCTGTCTTTATTTTTAAGTGGTATATTTGATTTTTAATTACAACCAAGGCTTTTAAACCAGAAGTGTCTTTTAGCCAGATAGCTAAGAGGATTGTTCCAATAATTGATGGGAATTTAATTATGTTTGGATTTCAACAGACAGAAATATATTTTTCTCCTGTATATAGTGCAATTCCTGATCATTTCCGCACCTATATATTTCTGTATACCTGGAGAAGACAAAGAAATCTGATGCAGCAATGACTTAGCAAAAGTTGTCTAACTGGAACCCACCATCACGATGTTGTGTTCTCGCCTGGCGATATTTCTCATGATCTTTTTAGCTGCCTAGTCATGTAGGTAGCAGGGTACAAATGCATTTGCCATGGTGATGCAGTCTTCCCAGAACTCAGAATTCCCTAAGTTGCGGGCCATGGCACAGTGAAGCAACACTAACCTTCAGGAGCAAAACCTGGATAGGAGCTACATGAGTGGGGTAGGAATAAAAAGTTAACAATATAACCAATTTCTGATATGAAATCCAGTGTTCTGAAATATGGTGTTCTTTACAATTTGTGTTTGAGGGGATGTTTAGGGACAGTTTTTAATGAGAAACAAGAGTTATTTCCAGGGTCTCTTTACTGAACTCTTGCTTCCTTAAGGAGATATGTCTGTGGGATTGGCATGGTCTGTGGACTGTGGTACCTCTTTAGTTACTCTTTCTCTTTGGTGCAGCCTTTTCCTGTCATCTGCCTGCCTCATTAAAATAGAAGGGGGTCATTTTCATTCGCAAGCTGCCCATTTTTTATCCGAAAAACTTCAGGCCAGAGATTGAAACCGTGCAGCACCCTGGCAACACCACTGATGACCAAGGGCCGAAGGATGTAATTTCTGGGTGGACCTGTAAATGGGTGAAAAAGTTATCCAACTGAAACAGGCCATTAAATATGCAAATTAGCTTTGTATGTCAGTTGCTGGTTGCAATTTTCAATATAAAATTGCATTTTAGCACAGTACAAACTCTTGAATTAAGTAGATAAGCTGGACAGGCGTAAAGGAAAAGCCTTCTACCATCCTCTTCAGGTTACATGTTTTCTCCTCCTATTTTTTCTACCCCTCCTTCAAATGGGTGCAATGTGTGTTATGCTTCATCTAGTTCTACCAGGCATTGAGCAGACTAATCAATTGTTCTGAAAAACTGGAAGACTGTCAGAAAACAGCCCAAGAGGCTTTTGTTTTGCTTAGGCCGGCCCAGGAGGAGCACTCCTCTTTTTCCTGGGTCACAAGCAACAGCACTGTGCCAGCCCATGCAAGGCCACCACCCTGCTGCACCCTGCCAGATCACCTCATCTCTCCCAGGCCTAGCCTGCTGGCTAGCTCAATGTGGGAGCACAGCACTTTTTCCACCCTCGCAGAGCCAACAAATTGTGGCGAGGCCCCTGCTCGGAGCACTTACGTGAACCAGGCCACAAAATGATTCAGCTCTCACTTGCCACTAACGAGAATGCAAATAGACACAGGGAAATTTTAGGATACGTACGTGAGGCAGAGATTAGCAGAAACAATGTTGTGGTCCTGAACCAAGGGCAGGGAGGAGTTAGTATGAGAGAACCCAAAGTTAAAGTCTGGTGTCCTGTGATGGGTTAAAGCTGACTTGCAGCTGAGGTGGAATCAGCTTGGGGTATCCACAAAGCAATGCCCAGGTTTGGAAATAGTTCAGGAAAGGAAATGTATCTGGGAATTGATTGAGGTGCAAGTATCAGTGGGTGCTTGGCTAGAGGTTGTTCAAATAGGAGTGGAGAGTCAACCATGAGGAAGTAAAGGTGGATCCATGGGTCCAGAGTAAGTGCACAGTGACCTCTAGTGTACAGACCTGCTATGTCAGCAGAGCAGTATGGAGCAGGAGAAGTGAAATCCGAGGAGCAAGAGAAATAAAGTCCAGAGAGCTGAGGAAGATGAAAGGTGAATGAATGGGACTAGTGCAGGTGTGGCAGTTGGTCATATGTACAGCTGTGAAAAGTGAAGACTGCACAAGACTAGGAGAAGCAAGAATGTGAGGAGCTGGTTCAACCCAGCCCAGAAAAATGTGATGGAGGGGATCTGAAGAATTTTGGCCATGCAAAGCAAGCAGATGGCAGCGAAGCAGGGATCATTCAGCAGCTCAGGAATCATCTAGAGCAGATTGGAAACCAGCAGGAATGGATCAGTAATAAAGTGAAAACTCTCAGTGGAGTAGCAGAAAAGCAGCCCACACAAGTGACTGGAATAGAAATGATTTAGCAGACAATATAAACTCAGTAGTAGCAAAGGTGGATAATACAGCAAAGCCCAGAAATTGCTGGATAAATGGAATTCGCCCATGGAGAAAGTGGATTTCTGTAGGACCCAAATTTCAGTATTCTGCAAATTAATAGATATAAGTATAATCCATTTAGGCAAGTGGCTTTCCTATTAACCTGTATTAATACAGACTCCCTGCTCCTGTTCCCTCACAAACTGATTGAAAATATTTAAACAAGAAGTGTCAATGAGACATGTTCATAGAAGTACCAGCTGAGGCTAGTTAGTATTAACTAAAGCAGTGTTGGGAACTGAGTGTAATTGACTTTAATTCCCACAGATGAATAAATTATGCAGATAACAGTTGAATGTAAAATATTTATTGAATAGTCTTTTACTCACAGAACTATCATACAGTACAAGTATGTGATTTAGCATACCTGAGTTGTGCAGAACCATCTGTGATAGTGTATTGTACATGTATAGAGTTTGACATTAATCTGTTGCAGTTTCTGGGTTATAGGGTGTATGGTTTCCAGAATTGGCACCATTAGGTACACTTCAAATAAGGCTTGAGTAAATTGTCTGTTTCCATTTATACTGTGAAGGAATAAATGTGTAATTCCCCTGAAAGCCAGTAGATGGCAATCAAGGTTAACTTGACTTAGAAGAAACTGATTAAAAAGTTAATCTGCGTTCCCAGAATTCAATAGCATCTCAAGGCCAATTTCTGCAAAAATGCAAAACAATTCTCCAGCATTAACATATAAATTCTGCAGGAAGTCTATCCAATGTTTGATAATATAACCCACTACAGTAAATATACTTTAAATAGATTATTTTTAAAAATGCATACTAACTGGCAGCTTTAGTATTTTAAAAATGTGCATGTTATAGTGTTTAAAAACTGATGCTGCATTCAACTCAAGATTAGCTTGGACTTTTCTGTAGTATAAGGACATGGCATAGGAGGGGTTAATGCGGGATAAACAAAGAAAGTGCTGGAAAAACGCAACAGCTCTGACAGCATCTGTGGAGAGAGAAAGGGATCTGGCATTTCAATTCTGTACGACTCTGAAGAAGTCATATGGCCTCGAGCATTAACTCTGTTTCTCTCCCCACAGATGCTGCCAGACCTACTGAGTTTTTCCAGCAGTTTCTGTTTTTATTTTGGACTTCTAGCATCCGCAGTATTTTCCTTTCATTTTAAGGTTAATGGGGGAATAGTGTCAACAGACACCAATTTTCCATTAGCCAATGGTTTACAGTTTGTTAATCCATATCATTCCACACCTTAACATTTACCCATTAACCTAGACAGAGATTTCTTCAAAACTACTTGATCAAGGAGCCGAGATCATGCTTATATATGTGTGTATTTCACATTTGTGGTACTTGCAAGTGAAATGTCCAAGATATGAAATGTGTGAGGATTAATGAACCTCATCTCAATGGGGATCAGAGACTTGGTGTCACCTGACACGATTTTAAAACCAACAACTAGTAGTATTTTTGATATATAGCTAAACCAATACAGCATGTATTCATTCCAATATATTTGCAATGTCAGAGAAGGAAAAAATGGTGGGGTAAGATATTCAGCAGTGAGCACTAAATTCTGTAGGGCTCCATTGACACTGAATACATATTTATCCATTCCTTAAAAGATTGATTTAATATTTTACCTCTTTAATTCACATATTTTACATTCTGCCCACTGTCTAAGCACTTGTACTAACATCTGTTCTAAAGTCTTTATCAATGCTGCTTTGTAACTAGTTGTTAGAAAGTGTGGAAGAGAGCAGTTCCATGATACTGAAATTTTACTATTCTTTTCTCTCAAGGCATCCACTTTTCCCCTTTATGTATATGCAGTTGGATCCTGTCAATTGGGTTACATGGCAGGAAATTAACAGATTGTTCTGGTTCAATAATGATTAAAGTTGGCATTAATTCACACAATACACCTTTACTTTTTCAAATCAATAATAGAAAAAATATTCTCAAAGATTGTTCAATAAAGTCTCGTGCAAAAAGCAGTTACTGCGACTTCTAATTGAGGGCTTTAAAATGATTTATAGATCACATTTTTTATCTATATTGTATATTAAATTTGGTGCATCAGGTAGCTGTTTCATCGAAAACTCATAAGTCTCTATTGTTCTCGCAGTTTGTTACGGGCATGTTATAGGGCTTATGCTGTATGGCACAATAGTTGCTCGTTTTTGAGAGTGAATGTGTAGTCTGCCCTCACCCCAGATTGCAACAAATCAATCAAAGCACTTTGTGAATTTTCTTCAACCAATTTTTCTGTCTCAATAACTGATTTTTTTAAAGAGCCCAAAAAAGGGGCTTCAGAAGAATTAAATTCAAACAAATTAATACTTTGCAATAACATCTTCATCCACTGAATTATCTTTTATGCCTATTAATGCCTCTATTAGAGTTTTCCTTTGAAGTCCTCAAACTCTTTCAAAGGTTGGGCTTGAATTTGATATTTTTGTCCAGAGCTCTGCGTGTGTACGTCTGTCAGAAAAAAAAATCGACCTTGTTCTTATTAGACACCTATTGCAGCATTTGTTTTGTATGATTATATATTTTTTTTCAAATGTATACTAAACTGAGTGAGAGAGGGAGAACGGTCTGATTTGGCCTAATATGGTGGCCAGAAGAGGGATGGAATTGATGGCAGTGGTACAAAGTTCTGACAGGAACTGAAGTCAGTAGCTTTGGTCCTTCAAATATTTAACTGGGTGTCATCTGTGTTCATGTGGTAGTTCATCCATGTGTGTCAAGAGGCAACATATAAAATGAGGAGGAGCCAAGGATAGATCCTGGGAGACTCCAGAGATAACACTGCAAAGAAGGGAACAGAAGCATTGCTTCAGATGCTCTGGTAATGGTCAAGTAAGTAAGAATGGTACCAAGCAAGGATAGTCTCGCTGAGCTGAAGAGCCAAGAGCCAATAAGAGGCATTGGAAGAGGATGGTATGGTCAACGTTATGAAAGGTTAGAGAGGTTGTACGGGATAATGCAACACAATCATAATCAAAGGATGTTATTTGTGATTTTGATTAGAACTTGACTGGCAAGATTCAAAAAATCAGCACAGACTTAGGAGGCAACATCGTGGATTATGAAAAGGAAAGGAGGTTGGACTGGGGTGTTGGCTTACAAGGACCGAAGTATAAAAATTGATGTTTTGAGGAGGAGTAATGACAGCCAATTGGGATAGTAGCTGAGAAGAGGAAACTATTTAAATGAAAATGTCAGTTAGTATGGAAGTTTAAAGGTCAGCATTTTAGTGGGAATTGAGTGGGCAACAGGAGTTGGATCTTATGCACAAGTGCGGCGAAGAGCAGTGGGAAACCAGGGGATTGGGAAGCCTACAAAGACCAACAGAGGACAACTAAAAAAGAAATATGGAGGGAGAAGATTAAATATGAGGGTAAATGAGCCAGTAATATAAAAGAAGATTGCAAGAATTTTTTTAGATATATAAAGGGTAAGAGAGAGGCAAAAGTGGACATTGGGCCGCTGGAAAATGATGCTGGAGAAGTAGTAGTGGGGAACAAAGAAATGGTGGAGGAACTGAATAGGAACTTTGCATCAGTCTTCACGATGGAAGACACGAGTGACATCCCCAAAGTTTAAAAGAGTTGGGGGGCAGAGGTGAATATGGTGGCCATTACCAAAGAGAAGGTGCTAGGAAAACTGAAAGGTCTGACAGTGGATAAATCATCTGGACCAGATGGATTACACCCCAGAGTTCTGAAGGAGATAGCTAAAGAGATAGTGGTGGCGTTAGTAGTGATTTTTCAGGAATCACTGGAGTCAGGGAAGGTCCCAGAGGACTGGAAAATCACTAACGTAACCGCCCTGTTTAAAAAGGGAGTGAGGCAAAAGACGGGAAATTACAGGCCGATTAGCCTGACCTCGGTCGTTGGTAAGATTTTAGAGTCCATTATTAAGGATGAGATTTCAGAATACTTGGAAGTGCATGGTAAAATAGGGCAAAGTCAGCATGGTTTCATCAAGGGGAGGTCATGCCTGACAAATCTGTTAGAATTCTTTGAGGAGGTAACGAGTAGGTTAGACAAAGGAGAGCCAATGGATGTTATCTACTTGGACTTCCAGAAGGCCTTTGACAAGATGCCGCACAGGAGGCTGCTCAGTAAGATAAGAGCCCATGGTGTTAGAGGCAAGGTACTAGCATGGATAGAAGATTGGCTGTCTGGCAGGAGGCAGAGAGCGGGGATAAGGGGGTCCTTCTCTGGATGGCGGCCGGTGACTAGTGGAATTCCACAGGGGTCAGTGTTGGAACCACAATTTTTCACTTTATACATTAATGATCCAGATGAAGGAACTGAGGGCATCCTGGCTAAGTTTGCAGATGATACAAAGGTAGGTGGAGGGACAGGTAGTATTGAGGAGGCGGGGAGGCTGCAGAAGGATTTGGACAGGTTAGGAGAATAGGCAAAGAAGTGGCAGATGGAATACAACGTAGGCAAGTGTGAGGTCAAGCACTTTGGTAGGAAGAAGAGGTATAGACTATTTTCTAAATGGGGAGAGAATTCAGAAATCTGGAGTGCAAAGGGAATTGGGAGTCCTAGTCCAGGATTCTCTTAAGGTTAGCTTGTAGGTCGAGTTGGTAGTTGGGAAGGCAAATGCAATGTTGGCATTTATTTCAAGAGGGCTAGAATATAAAAGCAGGGATATGCTGCTGAGGCTTTATAAGGCTCTGGTCAGACCACATTGAGAATATTGTGAGCAATTTTGGGCCCCATGTCTCAGGAAGGATGTGCTGGCCCTGGAGAGGGTCCAGAGGAGGTTCACGAGAACGATCCCAGGAATGAAAGGCTTAACATATGAGGAACGTTTGAGGACTCTGGGTCTATACTCGATGGAGTTTAGAAGGATGAGGGGGGATCTGATTGAAACTTACAGAATACTGAAAGGCCTGGATAGAGTGGACGTGAGGAAGATGTTTCCATTAGTAGGAGAGACTAGGACCCAAGGGCACAGCCTCAGAGTAAAGGGAAGACCTTTTAGAACAGAGATGAGGAGAAACTTCTTTAGCCAGAGAGTGGTGAATCTATGGAATTCATTGCCACAGAAGGCTGTGGAGGCCAGGTGATTGAGTGTATTTAAGAATGAGATAGATAGGTTCTTGATTGGTAAGGGGATCAAAGATTCTGGGGAGAAGGCGGGAGAACGGGGTTGAGAAACTTATCAGCCATGATTGAATGGTGAAGCAGACTCGATGGGCCGAATGGCCTAATTTCTGCTCCTATGTCTTATGGTCTTGTAGAGCTCAGGGAGGGAATGAGGGAAGTTATGAGCAAAACTAGAGGAAGAGGAGGAGCAATAGATTCAACTGACTGGACGGTCTCAATCCTGGTGACAAAGAAATTCATGAGCTCCTTCCATTTGTTAGAGGTGAGAGTGGAAGGGAGTGGGGCTTTAGCAGACGGCTGGTCATGGAGAAAAGAACCAGGGATTATTTTTGTTCTCCAGTATGATTCTGCAGGGGTGGGCAGTTTTGAAGAAAGATTTTAAGGCCCAAAAGCTCTTGATGTGATCTAGCCAGCTCAGTTGATTGGTGGCCAAATGAATGTATATCATACATGCTCAAGTTTACACCTCCTGGACTTGATGGAGCCAAGATGTGGGCCATTGCAGGAAGTGACAACTAGAATGGAAGAGATGAAAGATTTTGTTTGAGATATAGGTATCAAGGGGGAGGTGAGGTTGTGTTTGAACAGATTGGTGACTGCACAAGTGTTGTGATGCATGAAGGAGCAAAGGCTAGTCAGCTGGGAGTTTGAAAGTGCAATTATAATTACTTTCCAAAGGCAGTTACAGAAGAAAATGAGGTTAGGGTTGTGGAGAGTAAAGTATTTGGATGCAGGAATACAAAGCAGTCATCAGAGATGGACTTGTCTGTAATTGAGACGATGGGAATAGTAAAGCCAGAGGAGATGGTGTGGCTGTGAACATGGGTAGATGATTTTATATGGAATGAGACATTGCAGGTGGTTATTTTTTATTCATTCTTGGGATGTGGGTGTCTCTGGTCAGGCCAGCATTTATTGCCCATCTCTAATTGCCCTTGAGAAGAGCTGCCTTCTGGAACCGCTCCAGTCCATGTGGTGTAGGTACACCCACAGTGCAGTCAGGGAGGGAGTTCCAGTGGCAGTGAAGGAATGGTGATATATTTCTAAATCAGGATAGTGAATGAAGGGGAACTTCCAGGTGGTGGTCAGTGCAGACAGGGCAAGTTGATTCCAGCATAGAAGAATAAAAGCAAATTTGGGTGTTTTTTTTCATTGGGGTGACTACTGCTTAACCTTGTGAGCCTTTTGGCTTTAGGCAATCATTGATTCCCCTCTCTTAATTGAACAATAGGTACAATGGATTCCCCTTTCAGAATTTCTGCTAAGGGATAGCAGGTTATTGTAAATGACAAAAATGCTCAATATATCTCAATCTTAAGAACCTGTTGCTGAGTATTCTTATCTTGCTTGGTAAGGATGGTAAGATTCTTTCTGTATTGAGTGGCAGTGCAATAGGTCTTCACATTAGCACTATGTGCAACTGCCATGAACCTAACCACAGCCCCTATGCAATGACACACAAAGCCTCTGCCCTGCCTATAACCTCCTGCAAGAACAGTTCCACTTCAGAATCTGTAAACTTGGAGGCTTTGTGCCCTGTCTCAGTTCTTTTCACCATGTTGAAGAACATTTTATTCTACTTCCAGAATAGCGTTCTGGGCCAAGGCCACTTTAAGGTGCTACTGCCATTTAGGAGCTGTGGTATCATGCTACTCCTGTACCCCAAAAATGATTGGTTCCCAATGCGACATGTTTCCAACTAATTGAGGCTGCACAAATTATGAAATGCCACTGAGTCTGGAAAATACAGCATGGTCAGCTCTAGAGTCATACTTCCATCAGAATTTGCAGCCACATAAAATCCACCCATTTTTCTTTAGTCTAAACTGTATATTTTTTAATTGTATGACAGATGAGAAACAGCAGGCTGGGAAAAAAAAATCTACTAGTGGGTCCATTCCAGCTACCACATATAAGTGAGATACCTTGTACATCACAACCACCTGGAAGCTATGTAATGACCTGGATATGATTGCACTTGGAGAGGGTGCAGAGGAGATTCACCAGGATGTTGCCTGGGATGAAACATTTAAGTTACGAAGAGAGGTTGGATAGACTTGGGTTGTTTTCGCTGGAGCAGAGAAGACTGAGGAGTGACCTGAGGTGTACAAGATTATGAGGGGCATAGGCAGGGTGGATAGGGAGCAGCTGTTCCCCTTAGCTGAAGGGTCAGTCACAAGGGGACATAAGTTCAAGGTGAGGGGCAGGAGGTTTAGGGGGGATGTGAGGAAAAACTTTTTTACCCAGAGGGTGGTGACGGTCTGGAATGCGCTGCCTGGGTAGGTGGAGGAGGCGGGTTGCCTTTAAAAAGTACCTGGATAAGCACTTGGCACGTCACAACACTATGGGCCAAGTGCTGGTAAATAGGATTAGGTAGGTAGGTCAGGTGTTTCTCACATGTCAGTGCAAACTCGATGGGCCGAAGGGCTCTTCTGCACTGTGATTCTGTTTCTGTGTGATTCTGAGAGGGACAAAAATAGATAAAAATCCATGCCCTGATTAATGTTATATGGTGCCTAAATCCTGCACAAAGTGATCCCCGCACCTTCAATGGCTCCAGCTTTCACTTTAAGGAATTCAGCGAATCAGCATTCACATCAGCCAGCAGGCCCTTCCACAGGTCCAATGTTTTCAGGGATTAGAATCACCTCCTAACATCTGACCAGATCTGTCCTTAAATGAGATTGCAACTGTTAGTCTTCCCTAACCTATTTGGTCGAAACTAACTATCTACACAAATACAATCCAGTCCCTTTATCCTCTTTTAAAAACTTTTATCAAATCATCCCTAAGTCTATGTTTCTCTAAAGCACGGCTCTTTGAGGCTATTTAGGCAACTAAAACTTATAAAGTTGTTGGACGAAGACAGATATTATTACTTCTGCTAATCTGAGACTTGTTGAGAGAACAAATGCAGAATTCATCTAGACGAATGTTAAATTTGTACCTTGTACTTTGCACTACAGGGGCTAGAAGCATGTGAATGAATTATTTATGTGGTAATGTAATGTGCCAGTGCTACAGGAGGTTTAATGAACCCTACTGAATTTTCTGTGTAAAAACCGTGGCTTTTCTCAAAATAGGGAATTAAAATGAGTAGATCATATAATGATAATAAACACAAGGGCAGGCTTCCTTCTGTCACCACCCAGCTTCTGGCAGCTCAATAAACCAAAACAAACAAAAATACCACTGCATCATCGTAACATAAACCATAACCACAACATCAAGGAGGGCATGTAAGATCCAAAAGGTCAAAGCTACTCCTACTGGCCCTAAAACATGATTGGTTGGTTATCCTGTAATTAAAATAGCATTCTGTTCAAATTGTGAATATGTTGGGATAGTAACTGAGAAGAGGAAACTATTTAAATGAAAATGTCAGTTCGTATGGAAGTGTAAAGGTCAGCATTTTAGTGGGAATTGAGTCGGGAACAGGAGTTGGATCTCATGGTTTAGCAAAAAAACATCCTTCAGGGGAAACTCTGAGCATGTACTCAAAGCCTGGATGTCCATTTGGATTCTTTGCTCAATGGACACACTACTGGATTTGCAATGACAGAAATCTACAAGCAAGACACTAATATCTTCTAATCCTGTGTTGAATGAGCTTAGTGATGTTCCATAATCAAATACCCTATTCCAACCCCCATTTCTTTTAGTAGTATTCATTACTATACACTTGGACCAGGAGCTTTAATGAATCCTCTTAGTATAAATATTGTTTTGTATTTCATTCTATTGCTTTTGGGGGTTAAAGAAGAATTTCCCACATTTAATTTAAAGAAACAATGGCCAGGATTTTACAGTCCTGCCTGTGGCAGGAATCATCATAATTAAGACAGAAAATTTGATGGATCAGCCAAAGATTGTTGATTTCGGGTGGGAATTTCCAGTCCCACGGTGGATGGGACCCAAAAATCCAGGCCAATGTTTCTTTCCCTCTTTTTAGGTTACATGGCGATATGTGCAAGTGTGGGGTTGTGGTGAAGGTTTATGATATGCATACATTGCACCATTTCAAAATAGAGGCTTCATAACCCAGTTTGCCTTTTTGGGTGTTTTTTTTATATGCATCTTATGGTAGTTATGTATTAGTTGCTAGACTCTCTCGATAGTGGTTTTGTACACTTGTCTTTTCTAGCCACTGTTACAGAAAGGGAAGACAGATAGACTAAAATCTCCAATTCACTTTTCATTCTAACACAGCTCATTGAAAGTAAATTCTCATTCTATCACCAGCCCCTTTGAACTCCACCTCTTCTGACAATAAAACCCCTTTCATAGTACCAATCTCATTAGTCTTATAAACATATTGTTTGGTCTCTGCTAGCTACATGGCAGATTTCACCCCTTGAATGCTCTATTCAAAAAAAAATGTAGTTTCAGTCACAGGGTCAAAAGTAATTTATAAACAATAAAAGTGCCCTTCAGCATTTCATTGTGGATACTCGAGTCTCATTAGCCCTCCTTTATTACATGGCAAACCTGGAGTCAGAGAGTCTGGGAACTTAATAGTTCCTATCTTTTGGAGTAAGCCTCGACAGCAGCTGCTGTGAAATTCCACAAAAAAGTTTTGGTTAGGCATGTCCATTCAAGGGAGACTCCTGCCCATTATAATTCAATTTTGAACTTTCAAGAAAGTTTGCTAGGCCATTGAAGTTGCAAGTCAGGTGATGCCATTGGCAGCCATCTTATACTTCACCAGGGTCCATTTTAAAAGGAATACAGTTAAAACTAACATCTTCGTGCTTGCACTGGCATGACATCACTTCCAACAGTAAAGTTAAAAATCTAACAATTAGTACATGAAAAACAGCCAAGTTTACATGCTACCAGGCATTGATGGCATTTCCTCAAACCAGCAGCCATTTACATCTTGGTGCAATGTGGTTTTGTTCCACATTCACCACCAAATGGCAGACCTGCCAACACTCAATTTTATTTTGCAGTAGAATTGTCTCTGTCGCAATCTGAGGTCTCAGATTTTTTCATGGGCTGTTCCATCTTGTTCCCAGGATGTCTCAGATTGCTGGTGACAGTTGGTAGGCGTTCAGGTACACGTTGCAGGTATAGATCTGTATATTGGGCAAGTTGTCACCTGTGTCTAGTGCCAACTCCCACTGACTGCCAGAGGTTTAATGTGACCGGCAATAGGATGAAGGGTTGCTGGCCCAACCACATGAGCTGGTGACAGTTCTCTTTCTGAGGGTGCTACTGGACACTCACCTTGAACTCTGGACCCTGGGACAAGATTTCAATCCACAAGCAACACAGCAAAACAGTCACAATCTTCTCACTTTCTAAACAATTTCAACCTCTTTAATTTAAAAAGAAATCCTCCTCTGATTCAGCAAATCCCGTACATTGGTCCAAGTACTTCAACAGAAAAGAACTTGTCTGCAAAAATCTTCAAAAACTTTCCAACTTCTCCCAGGGAAAAACTAGGTTTGCTGACTTGAAACCTTTTCCCTGGTGTTTTCCCATATGGTTTCATACTGCCTCTGGTTCCCATACTCGATCCATTAGAGTTTATTGTTGACCCAGAGAATGCAGTGGATAGGGCCTACAGAGCATAGGAAAAATGGAAGAGAAATGGTCCGTTTTCATTGAGATGTTCAAAATCACAGGGGCTTTTGAGCAAGTTGACTTCTGATTTTTTCACACATTTGTTAAAATCCTTCCTTACATTTCCGAAGTGTGTATATAAAAAATGTATTGTTCTTGGTCATATCTATTGTTTAACATATATTCAGGAAATCTCACCTAGAATATTTAAGTAATTACATCAGCATCAATCTGCAGTGTTTCCATTGTGGGCCTAAGAAATAACTGAAACAAACACCTTGAAGAATTGCTTTGTACAGAACTTCTTTGCTTTTACAGTTCAAATGTAATATACAATGTAATAAATTTCTGACAAAACTTGTAGTATTATTAAATATCTGTAATTATTCCTCATTCCTAGTTGCCCTGAGGGCATTGAGTTAGCCATATAATGTGGGACTGGGGTCACCTAAGATAGACAGAGTTGGTAGCCTTCCGTGAAGGACAATGATCTACCTAGCAGCATTAAGGGATTTAGTGAACTAGCAAAAAACATAATTTTAGGAAAGCTTTAGCTGCAGAACTGTCAATCAAAATGGCATATCTCCCACAAACCTGCCTCATTAACCAACTCCACAAATCAGGTAAAAGCAAAAAACTGCGGATGCTGGAAATCCGAAACAAAAACAAAAATACCTGGAAAAACTCAGCAGGTCTGACAGCGTCTGCAGAGAGGAACATAGTTCATGTTTTGAGTCCGAATGACCCTTCAACAGAACTGTTGATGGGTCATTCGGACTCGAAACGTTAACTATGTTCCTCTCCGCAGAGGCTGCCAGACCTGCTGAGTTTTTCCAGGTATTTTTGTTTTTGTTTTGCCACAAATCAGGTACTGGGTTGGTAAGCATGACCCAGAGACAATGCATAACTGATCACAGGTAGGATTTTAAAGTATTTTGTAAAGCATTTCCAGATTCAGTAATATACGTTTAATATTATCTATGTAATATATAGGTAATATAATCTTTAAAGATTAAATAAACAGATTTATAAACGAATTGTCAATCCCTATTGGTTTATGTTTAGAAAAAATAGAAACTATTTCAATACCAAATTTATTGATTTTTCCAGTTTGTTTTGATCTTTGAAACACTGGGATTGCATTATCGCAATTAAGCCTATAATGGGAATAATAAATTTGCAAGCATTAATCACCTGTGGACCGAAACCAAAAGATAAATGTACCTGGTACTAAATACTTGAGGCCCAAAATTCAAGCAGTCCTGTTCCACTGGTAAATGTATGGTGAAGCAGAATTCCAGTCTGCACATTGAGTGTTGTCCAAAATGACAGAAGTGGGAACATTTAATATGTTTGCACCTGTTCCATTCAACCAAGTTAATCAGAACAGTCTGTACTGTCTCTAAGGTGGAACGTTTCCCCAGATAGTTATTTTTCCCTGAAGCTCTAATGAACTAATCCCCTCAACTTTTTGGTGACTTCTAGGGTCTTTACTAGATCCTAAACATCTCAACATTGGACATTTGAAGTGAATGACAGTTCCCTTGTGTATTAACATTGCAGAAAATTAATTTTGAATGATCTTGGACAGATATAAAATCAAAATACCAGTTTTAAGGAAACTAAAATTATTAAATGGAATCAAGATAGATAAATGGATGGAAAGATAAACCCAGAACTATTTAAATTGCAAGAGTTGGACAAGGGTAACAGGTACAAACTGAAGACAAATTAGCAAATTCTTTACAATGAGGACAATCAATATGTGGAATAGATTTCCCGTTAGAGTAATGGAGTGACAACCCTGAAAACATTTAAGAAACAACTGGATGCTTAATGGGGAAATAGGATCTTTCAGAATAGAGGTATTTAGAATGAACAAATAGTCGTATCACTATTTTGTGAAACACTTGGCTTCCTCAACTATTTCTTGTTCACCTGTCATGAGCAACAGCAAGTAGAACACAATTTCATAAAACCTATTTTAATCTGAAAATTTCTGCAAAGGAACTTCAAGTAACCAGTGCTCACAAAAACAAATTAAACGATAGCACTTTTTTCCACAAGTTTAATTTTTCTAAACATTTGGCAAGTTGAATCCTGTACGGTGCCCATAGAGAAGACATTCCCAAAAGGCAGAGTTGATCACTTGCACATTTCAACATAATCACACAATGTCTGAAATAATTAGCATCCATCGTGAAGAAATCAGATAGTGATTTTCTAGCTACTTTTACACAAGTACAGGTAGAATTCTGTGATTGGAGATGAATATTTCTTATACAAGAATCTGCTAGGACACGTACATTACAAAAGGAAATAAGAAAGGCTCACCACATTCTGAATTTAAGAACTTCTGCTGCAAATTTGCAGAAACTATTCAGGCAGATTCCCTATCAAATGCACGTAAGTGGTTTTTCATCATGTTTGGTTACCAAGTTTTAGCCAAGTAGGGTTGACCAGAATACAGCAGCTTGCTTGGTTTAATGTACATCATTGACTGCCCTGCTTAAACCATGGCATTATATGCAAGATAATTATTCAACCAAAAATAGCAATTTAACTTGTAACACATCATTGCACATGGTCATAGGAAGACATTTCCTATTTCAAGATGCAAACTACTGTTTAACAGGGCTCAGCAAGTTCACCAAGGAAGCATTTTCATATGCTCTGAAAATGTTCTACAATTGTTTACTAGAACATACATAAAACCTCACTCCAGCTTTCTGCATAATTGTCATTTGCAAACTAATCATCTCTATCCTTTTATTAAAACTGATATAATCCACTGCAACCTGGGTCTGTTGAACTATTTGTAAAGCATTCCAATTCAAGCCCGCATGAGAATGCATTTGGTTGATTCATGATATTTCTACACCACCTGTAAAACAGTTTCGTTGACTGCTTATTCCAAGGTGAAAAACTGACTTAGCTGTAAGTGGGGAGATGTAGAAAAGGGCTTCCTTTATAACTTTTTAGAAGTTTTCATTGAATTACAACTATTTGGTCCCCTCTCACTTCTCCCTTTCCTGCATTAGATCAAATAGGTGACTTTAGGAGCCATGAACCCCAAGGTTTCACTTAATCACAGACAGAGGTTAATGCAATGACCTTCATTATAAACTGCTAACTGTTCTCACACCTAACGTGGAAAAGACCTTCAAATACTCATGATTCAATTAATATAAACATGCAGTTAAAAGCATATCTAGATATCCTCTGAGCTCCTTAAACAAATCCTCCTGCTGAGCTAGTGTTTGTTTTAGTTAAAGTCAGCAACAGACATTTTAACAAAAGATCCCAAGTCAAATAAGGTGTAAGCATCAAGAAGAAACTGCAATTGCACTATGTAGGCCTGTTACTGGTGCAAGTATATAACCTAATTATGCAGACTTTACAGTATTTGGAAGCCGACGATTTAGGTAAATCTATTACTTCAATTTTGTTTCACAGATCAATAATTTTTCCCCATCCCCTTCCAAAAACACAAATTTAAACAGGTAAAGTGAAAGTTAACTACATTATGATTTTGACTTTTCTTTAAAGATGAAGATTTGAATTATAAGGATAGTTTTGAACAGCAGCATCCAAGTGCAAACATTCCCTCCATGTTTCTCATCTTTGTCCAGCTAGTTGTGAAGTCAGTTCTAAAACATCCATCTGGCTGACTGGAATCTACCCAAACTTATTTCATTTCAGATGTTAAACTTCCTTGGAAACACTTTTTTTAAAATCACAGAACACCTGAAGTTCAATTCAAGCTCAAGTTCATTAACAGAATGACTAAGACAGTGTCCTAAACTGATTGCACCACATAACTATATCTCACTGTTTTTAAGAAAAACACTGCATACATGGTCAAATTAAATAACCTTATAAAACAGGTATTCAAAATTAAATTTCAATAGAGGGACAAGGAAAAACTTTAAGAAACAGAACATGGCATCAAAAATAAAAAGATGAATGTGCCAATAAGAAGCTATGCTGCAGCTTTAATCTTAAGTCACATGAATTTCAACTCTATACCAATTGGTTTATGGCTCAAGGATCATGTTGAATGCACTTGAATATTAAAATGAAACAGCAGCATAACAAAATGCATCTAGACAGAACGTTCTGTACAAGTTGGCAGATGATCATTTATCATTAAGAATGCAAGCAGAAAATAAATAGTGAACCCACTTTTCAGTATTTAACCAAGAAAGCAGTGCAATATCTTTTCTCTGCTTGTATCTATACTTTGCAGGAAGTGCTTTAATGCTTATATATACACATTTTCAAAATCAGGTCTCAGCCTGCATGAAAACAATGACAAAGGTATTTTAAACCAATCTCTACAGCTTAATACTATAGCAAAAACTATTAGTATGTTCCAGTTTACAGAAAATATACACCTGACTTAACAGAATATTAAATATGCCAGGTATGTTATGGACCTGGTTCAAGCATGGATGATCCACACACATATATGGCCTGGATTTTGCAGCCAGCAACAAAGCAACAGTGCTGACCTCAAAGTAAATTGCCTGCATAGATGTAACAATCTGTGGTGTCGATTTCCCCTTTCCTGACTTTAGTTTGAATTTGGTGTCAAGTCAAGGGATCTCCAGGTGTCCAGCAGTGATGTCATCAAGCAGGGTAAACAGCCAATCACACTGAAGTATTCTCAGACAAGAAGTCAGGAAGCAAAATGCACCATCCTTCACAATTCAATTTTGCAGAAACCATTTGAGACATGCATGGTTTAAAGCAGAAGCTGAAACAAATTTCTTTTAGAAATGTTGAACTTTTACAATGGAGAAATTTGACATTCCAAATATAAAGTTAGTTTTTCATGGCCAGTGAGGTTTTTCAGCCGTAATTATGTACTTGGTAAAACATTAAAAACTCACTTTCAACAAGATGCACCATTTTCAAGAATCTATACAATGCAACCGATGGTGTAAAGGGCAAATCTTTGTTAGTTCAGTGAATTCTATTTGATTGCTGTCTGTAGTGAATTCAACAGTGTAGGCCATGGAGAAATGTAGGATCACTGACAGCAGTTTCTGGATTTTCTGCTATTCCAAATGTGAGGACTCCTGAATTTGCTGAGAGTTTCAGCGAAATAATGACAGTAAACATTGACAGTTTCAGAATCATTACCACAACAAAATCTGGACCATTATACATAAATAAATACTTTAAGAAAATTCATACTTTCAACAAAGTGATATCAGTATTAGGGAATTGAATATTTTTTCCTCCACCAACATCAAGTCCTCCCAGGTCAAGTATAAGTCATACGCTGGGTAAAGTTCCCAATATATTACCAAAACATACCCAGGTTAACATAATAAACACATTTTAATATAATTTTAATTTCCGAACTAGCCATCCTTAGATGTTTTAGTGCAAAATTATTATCCTGTGATCCTCTGTCCAACTGAACTGAATTGAGACTGGCAGAATTCAGCACTTATAACCCTTACAACCAACAAAGGCTTCCATCCAAAGTTCTGGACTGAAATCAAACTCAGGTCAGTACACCATTCTAATCCATCTTTCTTTCTATGCAAGCTGACATGGACCTGGGTTGCATAATTTATAATTCTTGCAAATAGCAAACAAAATTATAATTTACATTTGCTGGTTCACTATATGCACATGCTTCTCAAGTCACATCAGGTAATTCATCCCACTGCCCACTTGGACATAAGGCAAATGTAAAGCTCTTTTGCGGATACTTAATGCTTTTGTTCAATTCGTTTGCTATAGTACTTATAGCAGGCATCCCCGAGCACATTTTATCACTATTAGGGAGATCATAATTATATCTAATAGCTACTTGCTGGTGAGACGCCGTCACCTCTTTGCCACAAATTACAATAAGAATGCCATTTGAAACCCTTTGGCAACTAGGAATTGTTCCAGGAAATGGTGCAAGGGGGTCCAATAGGATTGCTAACTCCACAACAATATTAAAAGTAAAAAACTGTAATGAGGGTGAAGGTGAAAATATTTCCACTTTACTTTTTTGAGACGGGGCAGAATCTTGACTCTACCAAATATCTTGACTCAGTCAACAACTCAGCATGTTCCAAGGGAGGAAAATAAAACTGAAACTCTTATGCCAAACAGTTGGCACACCACCTGGCTACATTAGACAGGAAGATTTAAGGAAATCTTCAAAAGTTTACATGCCCAGAAATGAAGGATGGTGAGGAATTTAAGCGTCCAATAAAGTGGGAAACTGGGAAAAACACATTTATCCTGATGTTTTTAAGTTTTAAAAATTTACTTCATGTCAAATTATTTTCAAACTTGGGGGGAAAAAATTCAGCTTTGTTTTTAAGCAACACCTAGATTTTAAAATTCTCACCTTTGTTTTCAAATCCCTCTATGGCCTCACCCCTCCCTATCTCTAACCTCCTCCAGCCCTACAACCCTCCAAGATATCCATGCTCCCCCAATTCTGACCTCTTGAGCATCCCCGATTTTAATCGCATCGCCACTGGCAGCTGTGCCTTCAGCTACCAAAGCCCTAAGCTCTGGAGCTCTCTCCTTACACTTTTCTGCCTTTGTTTATCTCTTTAAGAGGTTCCTTAAAATCTACCTCTTTGACCAGGTTTTTGGCCCTTGGCCCTAATATGTGGCTGAGTGTCAAATTTCATTTGATAATGCTCCTGTGAAGCGTCTCAGGACTTTTTACTCTACATTAAAGGAGGTATATAAATGCCAAGTTGTTGATATTTAATTTGGAAAGTTAAAGATTTAACACATGATTACAGCCAACTTCAATAGTATGCAACAAGAATTCAGGACAAGCATACTTTGTAATTATAGTCAGCACAATGTCAAAGTTTCATCCATTAAGGTGAACAGATAATGCCACATGATGTAGTGTTCATAAGTTTTTGTTCATAAAAACTTCACTCAGCAGGGAAGACAGTTGTGATGGTTACACAGGCAGATCATAAAGGAGTACATTTCATGCTCAATCAACACATACCATCTCTTGCCTCCACCATCCATGTGTTTTGCATAAGTCAACTGGATCAGCTGCTTAAAGTACCTATTGTACTCAAAGGAGCAGAAATTAATTGATTGGCATAAGTTACATGGAGTTTTTTTCTTTTTAGTAGGATCAATAGTATACTTACTTTCACCATCCCTTACAAAAAATGAAGTAAGTTCAAATAGCACTCCACAGTTACAGCCCGATTAAGGGCTAAGATATTATAACTTCTTTGCTGAGTCAAGCTGACACACTGTGATGAGACCTAAATATTGTTGGGTAATTATAATCAGTTTTACTGTCCTGGACATTGAAATTACATTTTGTTTCAGTAAATCAATTGGTTTAAACGTAACAATGGATTAATCAGACTCAAATACAATGCCAACAGGCAAGCAAATGCCAAAAGATGGGCAAAAATTTTAATTCCTCCTAAATGTGTGTAGTGGGGAAAGCAGTAGGTTGGGTGCAGAAAGTCAATGCTTGATGCAGACCCACATATAAACGTGTACTTTATTTTTGTGGTTCTCATCATGGTGTAACACTCAAAGTTGCTCCATTACACTTTCAAGGAACATAAAACATACAAAGGTGCAACTTAGGTACATAAATTGATGGGAGTTTTGTACGAACTCATCATGGTATGATCACTGCAAGCTACAGGACTTTGATGTAAATGTATTCAATGCCTCTTTATCATGGTCACTGTTAAACATGTGTGTTTTCAGCTGCTGCCTTGCACCAGGCCACAAAGAATAAATCTCATCACTTGTAAATTAATGCAAAAAGTCTTCAATATTCTGTCCCACTACTCAACCCCATTCCAAATTCAAAGTGGGCAATACATTTGCAAGTTAAACAGAATACAGACTAAACTATGGAATACTGCTGGACAGCACCTGGTCCATTTTGCAGAACTGATCAGGAATCACTTCAGACTGTATCACAACCACTCCTCAGTAAATGGGTCAAAAACCACAAACAATATATTGGGAAAATATACACTTAAATAAATTATGTACAGCAAATCTTGGTCTCATTTCCAGAACTTTTCCAACCCTCCGTGTCTTCATGATGGCTAATCTCCCATTTTCACTTTAGATGTCTGTTACAAAAAAAGAAAGGGATTCATTTGTTCGATTTTACAGCATTAACCTCTAACAGATGCTAAGACAATTTACAATTTTGCATAAATACACAGAGAAAGCATTAGCTGGAAATAGAGGATATATTCTTCATTCTGCACTGGTACACAGACAATGGGAATTAGCATTAAAGGACATAATCCACTTTCTGTCCTGTATTCAACACATTTCAAACTGAAAGGATTTTACTATCAAACGAAAAGGAAAAATGAACCATTATCTTTTGAAGAGTGTCTAATGCACATTTTTCTCACAGAGACAGGTTGCATTTATGCAATGGCTTTATAGAAAAATGTCCCAAAGAGCTTTAGAGTTGTAAGCAAAACAATGGATGCTGTGTCATAAAACACACTCAAAGTAGTAGCTAAAAGTTTCGATGAAAAGGGTGAGCTTTCAAAGCAGAGATGTGGAGGGGCAGGGGGGTTTGAGGAAATTTCAACACATGGGGCCTAGACAACTAAAGACATGGCTAATAGTGGGGCTAAAGAAGGACTGAGTCAAAAGAATGAAAATTCTGAGTTGGGGATTGGGCTGGAGGAACTTTACAGGAGTAAAGGGGATCAAAACTTTGAAGGGGGGGGTTAACAACGGTGAGAATTTTAAATAAGATAATGGGGGAGCAGAAGCCAATGTAGTTTGGCATGGACAGGAGCCACAGACAAACAGAATGGAGGATGTAAGGCATATTTAAAGAATATAATATTCAAGCCTAGAGATGACACAAGTCATGAATGAGTGTTTCAGTGGCAGGTAGGCTCATGGAGGGGTAGAGATCTTTAGTATTGAGAGGATGCAGAGTTGCAAGGTTTGAGTGAGTTGTCATGGAAACATAGTTGACCATCTTACCTGTAGAATGGCCACAATGACTCCAAACAAACCAATAGCACTGCCAAAAATTTCAACGATCAGGATCTTGACAAACAGGCTGGCATTCTGCGCATCAGCCAGAGCAGCACCACTACCCACAATACCAACGCAGATGCCACAAAACAGGTTGGAAAATCCAACAGTCAGGCCAGCTCCAAACATGGAGAATCCTACAAAGAAAAACAGGAATTGAGAAATCTAGTAATTGAAAATCAAACCAACTCAGTTTTGCCCATTATTATTGGGTGATAGCAACAATATAAAAACAAAGGGATAAAAAGTTTCCTTGCAGTCTCACTTAAGACTTTTTGATGTATATAGAAGTATTAGCGAAAGAGAAATAGAACAGGCTTAAGGGGCTGAATGGCCTACGCTTGTTCCTATTTCTTTAAGACAACAATTAATTTGAATTCCCAAGAAAGAATTCTGGTCAACAGTATAACCAATACAGGAGGTTTATTTTCTGCAATAAAACACACACTAATCCAGTCAGGAATGGACTACAAAGTTAAATGAACAGTAATCCAATGATATTAATTCTAAGGGATAATCATGCAACAAAGCATTGAAAACAGTTAATCTGTTTTCTAAAATAGTTTTGAGTACCTTTTCTGGCTGCTGCACCTTCTCCAATAGCTGGAAAAAGTCATAGAACCACAGGTTTACACCACAGGAAGTGGTCATAAAAAGCAAGGGGCCTAGTACTGAGTCCTGCAGAACGCCACTGGAAACAGCTTTCCAGTCGCAAAAACATCAACCAACAACCCTTTGTTCCTGCCACTGAGCCAATTTTGTGTCCAGCTTGCTACATTGCCCTGGATCCCATGGGCTTTAATTTTTTTTAAAAATGGTCTGTCATGTGGGACCTTGTCAAAAGCCTTACTGAAATCCATGTAGGCCACATCAACTGCACTACCTCATAAATCCTGCTGGTTACTTCCCTCAAAAAATTCAATCAAATCAGTCAGACACAACCTTCCCTTAACAAATCCACGCTGACTGCCCTTGATTAATCCATGCCTTTCTAAGTGACAGTTTATCCTGTCCCTCAGAATTGATTCCAATAAATTCCCTACTACCGGGGTCACACTGTCTGGCTTGTAATTCTTCGGTCTATTCTTCGCTCTCTTTTTAAACAAAGGTACAACATTAGCAGACCTCCAGTCCTCTGGCACCTCATATATCCAGTGAGGATTGGAAAATGATGGTCAGACCCTCTGCTATTTCCTCCCTGGCTTCTTTTAACAACTTGGGGTACATTTTATTCGGCCCTGGTGATTTATCCACTTTCAAGGTTGCTAGTCCCCTAATACTTCCTCTCTCCCTATGTTTATCACATCCCATGCTTCACACTCCTCCTCAATTACAATGGCTACATCATCCCCCTCTTTTGTGGGTCTGTGCATAGCCAAGAATTTGTACAAACTTCTGATGTGAGTTTTCGACAAGCTGAGCCACTGTGCCTGTCAGCAGCCAGAAACAGTGGCAATACATTTATGCAGCATTGGGGAGGCCATCTACATCAGTTCCTGGTAAATGAACTCTTAAACATAGGCTTCCATTTCAAATCCAATGGATATAAACTAAAGTTGGCACAACAGGAAAAAACCAAACTCACCTGCTTGATAATTCCTGGCTCCAATTGCCTGTGGAGTGGTGCCACTGAATGGCTGTGAGGAAGAAAAAAAATATTTTTTGAAGTAATAAATGGAACACCAGGAGCCAGTTCAATGTCTTTCAAATTATTCACCTGAACAAAAATAATTTGTTACTGGTACAGGGTAGTTTTTGTGGGATTTGACTATCTGTTTATTTTGTCAACAAGATCTTTCAACCACACTTCAAAGCACTGTTTCCGCAATAAACACATACATTCAGAAACCTGAAAGCAAAGAATATTTTGCGGTACTTTCCTCAAAGGTGCCATTAGTCGTCATATATAACTTGTGTTAAAAGATTCAGAAATAAATTTAATCTGTTGGGTTTTTATATTTAAGAAAATGATTAAACGACATACAGAATAACCAAATTTGCATATCTTGATTTCTTTGCTTCCCAAATTTTCAACCCTCTTGCCAGACCATAGAATATTCTTCACCCAATGAATAAAGGCAGGCAATGTGCTCCCAGGATTCTGCTAACTTTTGTTAATCAAAATATGCATAAATACCGCTAGGGGATATGCAACTCTGTTGGAAAGCAGTTAAGAAAAGGAACTGCATGTGCGCAGAATCAAAGGAACAAATCTGAATCCTATTTAAGTTTGAGCAATATTGTGTCATCCTTGCCACTTTGTTACAGATGCATAAACTCCCCCATGAGCTATATAAATTATTGAGGCTTTTCACCTTGAAAATATATATACTGATTGCTCATAGTGCAGGGGGTAACAGATTGGCATGGATAAAAGATTGGCTAGCTAACAGGAAACAGAAGGCATAAATGGGTCATTTTCTTATCGGCAAGATGAGCCATGTGGTGTGCCACAGCGATCAGTGCTGGGGGCTCAGCTTTTCACAATTTATATAAATGAATTGGATGAAGGGACCGAAGGTATGGTTGCTAAATTTGCTGATAACACAAAGATAGGTAGGGAAGTAAGTTGTGAAGAGGACATAAGGAGACTACAAAGGGATATAGCTAGGTTAATTGAGTGGGCAAAGATCTGGCAAATGAAGTATAATATGGCAAAATGTGAAATTGTCTATTTTGTCAGGAAAAATAAAAAAGAAATTAGCTAAATGGTGAGAGATTGCAGAGATCCAGGATGCAGAAAGATCTGGGTGCCTTGGTGCATGAATCACAAAAGGTTAGAATGCAGGTACAGCAAGCAATTAGGAAAGCTAATAGATTTTCATTTATTGCAAGGGGAATTGAATACAAAAGCAGGAAGGCTACGCTTCAGTTTTACATAGCATTGGCGAGACCAAATTTGGAGTGCTGTGTACAGTATTGGTATCCTTATTTAAGGAAGGACGTAAGCGCGTTGGAAGCAGTTCAGAGGTTTACTAGACTAATACCAGGAATGGGCAGGTTGTGTAAAGAGGAAAGGCTGGACAGGCTAGGCTTGTATCCGCTGGAGCGTAGAAGAATAAGAGGCAACTTGATTGAAACATATAAGATCCTGAGGGGTCTTGACAAGGTGGATGTGGAAAGAATGTTTCCTCTTGTGGGAGAATCGAGAACCAGGGATCACTATTTAAAAATAAGGGGTCACTCATTTAAGATAAATGAGAAGAATTTTTTTCTCTGAGGGTTGAGGGCCTATGGAACTCTCTTCCTTAAAAGGCAGTGGAAGCAGAGTCTTTGAATATTTTTAAAGCAGAGTTAGAAAGATTCTTGATAAGGGGCAAGGGGTGGGGAAGAAGGTTATCAGGGGTAGGCAGGAACGTGGAGTGGAGGTTACAATCAGATCAGCCATCATCTTATTGAATGGCAAAGCGGGGTCAAGTGGCCAACTCCTAATTTGTATGTACAATTAGCAATACCATTGCCATTGTGTTGTGAGGCATAGTGGCATTGTCACTGGACTAGTAATCCAGAGACACATGGTAATGCTCTGGGACCCGGGTTTGAATTCCACCTTGGCAGATGATGAAATTTGAATTCAATAAAAATCTGGAATTAAAAGTCTGATGATGACCATGAAACCATTGCCGATTGTAGTAAAAACCACATCTGGGTCACTAATGTCCCTTAGAGAAGAAAATCTGCTGTCCTTACTTGGTCTGGCCCACATGTGACTTCAGACCCACAGAATTGTAGTTAAATGCCCTCTGAACAACGGCAGTTAGGGATAGGCAATAAATGCTGGCCTTACCAGTGTTGACCACATTCCATGAACGAATAAAAAAAGCTTACTCTGTTGAACATCTTTTCAAGACAGCAAAGTGCGGAGACTGCATAAAAGCATGGTGGAATTGGTATGCTAATTGGCAAGTATTACATGCAAATTCAAATAACATAAGGAAAGAGAAATTACAGCTCCCTTTTTTATAAGCATGTTAGGTCAGATTTTGACATCAAATGTATCCCAGACTAATTAAAAATTAAAATGAGCAAATCACTACATATTTATACTAAAAATTCACATACCTCTGCCATATTACTGATGACAATAGCCATGATAATCCCATAAATTGCAACAGCTTCACAGAAAATGATGCTGCAATACAAATGTTAAAAATCATCATTGCTGTTGAACTACTGCTTGGCCACTGCCACGTTTACTATCTGTTCATCATTATGATCATCTTCATCTGTTTGCGACTCTATATATTTGTCAACCCCTATTTGCACAGACATTTATTTTCTAAGCACCTGCTTCTTGCACTGCCCCACACTCCATGTAGAATAAAGCGTTGAAATTCAGGCTTGTTCTCAATATTTTTCGCAATCATTCTCAACATCTGAGCTCCCACAAGCAAGGACACATTTCTACATTGGTCGAAGTGTATTGTATAGAATGTACAGTACAGAAACAGGTCATTCGGGTCAATGCTGGCATTTATACTCCGTAAGCTATGGATTCACCTAACTACAAATACCTACCCTACCAAACTCCTTCATAAATTTAAAAAAGACCTCAAATAGTTCTCTTAGTTATCTTTTTGAGAAATAGGAGTTCCAGCCTAATCAACCTTTGCTAAAAGGTGCACCCAGTCAATTTTGACAACATTCTTTCCCATACATTCTTTCCCATACATTCTTCAGTGTTTCAATATCCTCTTTGGCAATACATAAATCAGAATACTCCAAATTTAGTCTAACCAAGGGGCTAAATTAAATGTAATATTGCCCCTCCGGTTTTATATTCTATTCCTGTAGCCATGAAACCCAGTAGTTTGTTTATACTGGCCTTATCAAATTGCATTGCTACTTTTGGTGATTTATGTATCTCTATTCCTAAATCTGTTCTTTTACCCCATTTACTTTCTTACCTTCCAAAGAATAAGTGGCCTCCTATTCCAATCAAAATGAACCAGCAATTACAGAATTGCATTTGGCATTCTTAAACCAACTCATCAAGTCCATTTATCATGTGTGATTGGTGCACATTCCACATTTTTATCTATAACCACTGCGCTACCCTGTGCCTTCTCTCCACCACAATTTGACGTAATCTGCAAATTTTGATTACATACTTCAAATTTCCAAGTCTAAATCATTAATGCGTGCGGAAAGTAAGTGATCCCAGTACAGCTTAGCTCCCTGCAAGAAAAATTTTCCCCATTCCTGCCAGTCTGAGTGGTTATGATACTGGATTAGCAACTCTGAGGTCATGAATTCAAACCCCACCTTGTCAATTTGTGAAAATGAATTAAATAAATCTCATAATTTGTTTAATACTTGAAAAAAATGTGACAGTTTCCAAATTGTCATGAAAAGCTCAATTGGTTAACTAATAACCTTCAGGGAAAGGAACCTGTCACAGACACCCTTCCAGGAAAATTCCACATGTCAAATAGCCTGCATACCATATGTAGTCCATTCTTAATGCTCCGAGAGTGGCTCGTCAAGCCACTCAGTTGTTAAGGTGACTAGGAATGAAGAATAAATATGGCCTTGCCAGCAAGCCTCACCTGGAGAATTTTTTTTTAAATCTTACAATCTAGGTCAAACAATTCTTCCTTTTACTGTGAGCTTACTATTAGATAGTATGTAGGACTTCACTTTATCATGCCACTTCAGATGACATTATGAACTACTGAAGACAAATAGCCTAACAGGGTAAATTATTAAACTGACTTCTTCACACAAAAGAACTGAACAGTACAATAACTAATTAGGAGGCTAGAAACACAGATTAATCAAAACAAACCAGGCATTAAGATGAATTCTTATTACATGACATGAAGTACTTCTCAAAAAAATCTTAATCCCAACCAAAAAACAAGTCTTTAAGCTTTGTGCAAGCTAATAGCTAAGTTAATCTTCCTGTTTCATGGTGAGACAAACTAAACTGCCAACACAGAATCGTGCTGTTTTCTACATGCACAATTTCTTTGATGGCGTCAAGTTTTCAGTGAGCTAACAAACCAAATTTATCATTTATCTATGCATATCTTTGAAAACACATTATTTCAATTTGCTCTTGTCCCAGTGAATTAGCCTAACTTTCTTCCATTCTTTGATGCAACTCTGACTCTTCTGATGGTGTTTCTTTGGTGACTGCAAGCTGTTCACTATAATAACTGGCTCTGTGACAAGAGTCAGCATACCTGACGTAACTTTTCCCTTATCCTTCGTTTAGTTTACTATAACAAAGAAATTCATCTTCCAGTTCTTATAAAAGGTCAGCCTGAAAAATTAACTTTTTCCCCCTCTTCAGATGCTGAAGGTCATTATGATAATATCCAGCATTTTATCTTTAGTTGGAAATCTACAGAGATGCATCAAAAACCAACAGTGAACTGAAAATTCTGTAGAAAGCCAATGCTGTTATCTGGAATGAAGTCTCAATACAATTATCCTGTTCAACATTAGTTTCAGCCTGATGAGTAGAAAATCTTAACTATTCATAAAAATAAAACTTACACTTAAAATCCTATTTCTCCCTTTCTTAGTCTCCCATAACTCATATCCATTACCCTAGTAGATATACAGCTATATCCCCCTTTGTCGTTTTACAGGCTAACTGGACAACCAATCACCTCCATCTAATTCCTTGCAACAGCCACCCTAACATCAGCTGTCAGAGAAAAATCCTCTTGCTCAAAAAGTTTGCAATTGATTGACATAAGAGGTGTATTATTTCAATCAGTTTTATCATTTTCAATAAGCACACGTGAGTTAAGAGCTATTTTAAAACAATTACCTGACAAGGTTTTTGGTTTTAATCCTAGGTGCCTTCACACCCCCACCAAGAATGCTGGAGCCAGTGATGTAAATTCCCCTAAGTAAGCAAAAACACAAAGAAGTGGTTATGTCTATTTCCTTTCCAATAAAACCTTACTCCTAAGATAATAAGGCAGGCAGACAACATATTCCCAAGGCTTTGGGAAGTCGGGAGGCCAGTCACTCATTACAGAATGCCTAGCCTCTGAACTATTCTAGCAGCCACATCATTCATAAATTCAGTGACGGTAATGACATTGAATGTTATGGGAGGCTGTTAAGATTCTCTCTTGCTGGAGATGGTCATTGCCTGGCACCCGTGTGATGCAAAATGTTATTTGCCACTTATTAGCCCAAGCCTGGATCTTGTCCGAGTTTTGCTGCATGTGGATATTGATGTCTTCATTTTCTGAGGAATTGCTCTATCAAACATAGAAAGGACATCTTGATGCCCCCTGGAATTTTTCTTTGTCTAAAAACATCCATGATTCAAGGTGTAAATAGTTATTACATGTATGAATGATCTTTGGGCATCCTGGCCAAATCTAGTCACTGGAACTGATGAGAAAGAACTCTTACCATGCAGCCCCCACGACAGACAATGAGATAGCCAATCCAATTCCCAGGTTTGCCCACATGAAGGGAGATGTTTCTGTTAAAAACCTATCAGGAATTTAAAAAAAATTAACATGAAATGAATCGTTTCACATTTCTGCACTCCACGTTTGAAAGAAGTACCAAGTATATCTTAAAAGCTTTCTTAAATGTTTGAGTCAAAGTGACTTCCTATACGAAGCTAAAAATGTCTACATGAAAGATCTTTTGCCAAAAGTTTGTCAATAATATATTTATTTCAATATTCTCTCCAGTCTCACTGTCATACTCTTTTTAATGAAGATTGAGCATATCAAAATAGAAAGATAAAAGGTTGAATTTACCATCAGCAAGCCAGAAACCAAAACCATTCCCTTTGTCCTTTTGTTCATGACATCTTTGTCAATCTCTCCTTTGCCCTCACCTATCACTGGCCTTCTATCCAGCTTCACCTGCTCAACCCCCCTTAAACAGAATAACTTTCATCACATTTCTATTTCTCTTTAGCTCTGAAGGGTCAAACGGACTCGAAACATTAGCTCTGTTTCTCTCTCCACAGATGCTGCTAGACCTGAGTTTTTCCAGCATTTTCTGCTTTTGTTTGAGATTTCCAGCATCCGCACTATTTTGCTTTTACCAAAAAACACTGAATCCCTTCACTTCCAATTTTAAATTTACAGATGTCAACAAAGTAAATGATTGGTCCATATTATGATATGAAAATAGAAAATAAAATATAAATAAGCAACTTTTTTCTTAAATGTGGAATTTTCATAATGGAAAAATTTGACATTCAACAAATACAAAATTCCTCTTTAGGGCCAGTGATAGTGTTTAGTAATTATGAACTCAGTACGCTGTTTAAAAACCAAATAAAACCTCAGTCAACGTGTAACATTTTCAAGTTTTTCTACAGAGAGGCTAAGAGCAGAGTGGAAGTTATCAGTTCAATGATTTCTAATTGACTGCATTCTAAGGATGATCTCAAAAGCACACACTCTGGAAAAGCACAGAATAAGTGACCGGAACTCCTGGATTTCCGTCCTTAGCTACACACGTGCATACTGCAGAAGTTGCTGTTGTCATTTTCACCGTCATTAATACCACAAAGTCCAGGAGATATACATATTTATATATACACAGACATACATATACACAGAGATGACATACAAAATGTGCTGCAACCAGAGGCTACTTTAAAGCTATAAACATTCATTTCCACAATCTGACAGTACAATCCTGCAAGGATTATTTGTCCACATTATTATGCAGTATCAGGTGCTCAAAGTACACCAAATAGAAGTAATTTCTTCAATAAAATGATAATCTAGAATGCTTATCAGAACAACCCAATTTGCAATGTCATCTATTGTGCCAGCCAATTTACAAGGTCATTGTTCAGCATCTGTTTTAACCAAAAACAGTAAACTTTACAACAACACACGAGACAAGATTAAAGCAAGATTCTACCATGAAGATCAGGACACACCCTGCTTCTGGAAGAAGCTGTGAAATACTGACAGTGCAAGAATTTAACACCTTCAATATCAATAGAAACCATTTAGTTCCCAGTTTTAGATTGGTGCATAAGACTTTATCTGCAATCTGTTGACCTGTAATTCCTGGTACTGCATTTTAATTCAATTGTGATTGGAATTCGCCTCCTCCTAAAGTAGCCTTTATTTCAATAATCAGTGCAGTTTCTGACAGATAATTTCACCTTGATTTGATGTATGTTTTCAGTGTACAAAAATTGCACGATGTCCGCAATAACACTCTTGCACGCTTCTTCCTCTCCCTCTCCATGATCTTCCCATGTTTTGTTCAAATAAACAAGCATTCACTGATCATAAAATGTGTCAAAGGGAGGAAGGGTATAGAGAGGAGGAATGAATCTCCTGATTATATTCAAATGCAGAACTTATCATGTAATCCCACTTTCTTTCCCCCTCACTATTCAGTGCAAAGCATCCCCACCACCCTCCTCCCATCCTCTCCACTTCTGCTATTCTTATTGGTTCACATTACTCCAAAAATCCACAAATCTTCCCGTGTTATTGGGTGAAGGAGGATGCCTAAAACCGAATGGTAATTTCCATTTTTTTCCTGTTTAATAAACTTTAAAAAAAAAGTAAGTTTTGAAAATGCCATTATCAAAGGGGAGCTTGGAGTTACCAAACCAACGAAACACAATAAAATATATACAGGTAAGATTAGGAAATTAAGTCCATGGTACATTATTTTAAATCAGTTCAACCAGACCATCATGCACAGAAAGTCTTCCAGTTTTGCTTCCTCGGTTTCTCCCCTTCCTGCGGTGTACCAGCATTCACTTTAACAGTAACTATTTTGTAATAGATTTTTTTCATGAAACAGGTAGTGACAAAGTACAATAATCTCTTGCTTAAACAAAATATAATTCAGTATCTCAATTTAGCACTATTCCTCCCATTATAGTTTCAAATATTAGTGTATGCCATTTCCTGAACATTTCACCAAGCATTCTTCAAGAAAATACACACTTTCATTGTTATTTCTCCCCCTTCTTTAAAAACTATGTCACCTCAATGCGATTCTGTAAAATGCCCTGCCTATATCACTCTACCTTTTAATATCCTCTTCAAATCCATCCTTTCAACCAAGTCTTCAGGAACCTCCCCCAATTCTCACACCACGATCTGATGACTGCTCTTTAATCAATGTTTTTCAAAAAAATTCTTTCATGGGATGTGGACATCGCTGGCAAAACCAGCATTTGCTACTCAAGCCTAACTATCCTTGAACTGAGTGGTTTGCTCGATCATTTCAGAAGGCAATTAAGAGTCAACCATATTGCTGTGTGTACGGAGTCACATGTAGGCCAGACCAGGTACACTTGACAGATTTCCTTCCCTAAAGAACATTAGTGAGCCAGAGGAGATTTTACAACAATGTTGTTGTTCTACTCACCATAATGGAGACTAGTTTATAAATTCAACTGATAAATCTGGATTAAATTCAGATGGTGGTATTTGAACTCATGTCCCAGAAAATTAACCTGGATCTCTGAATTATCACTATGCCACCTCCCCTTAATTCCTATTTCTTCTCTCCATGTAAAACTTTTTAGGAGTGTGACACAAATACTTGTTATGCAACATCCTTCCTCCCTATCTCCCTCCATCCCACAGAGCACGTTAAACTTTGATTCATTCTGACCATGGATCTGAATTAGAACCGCATGGAAGTATTTGTTCTTGCCTCATGCTAACCAGCCTATAGTGCCTGTGCCTCTGCTCATGTTAACCAGCCTATAGTGCCTGTGCCTCTGCTCATGCTAACCAGCCTATAGTGCCTGTGCCTCTGCTCATGCTAACCAGCCTATAGTGCCTGTGCCTCTGCTCATGCTAACCAGCCTATAGTGCCTGTGTCTCTGCTCATGCTCACCAGCCTATAGTGTCTGTGCCTCTGCTCATGCTAGCCAGCCTATAGTGTTTGTGCCTTTGCTCATGCTAACCAGCCTATTGTGTCTGTGCCTCTGCTCATGCTAACCAGCCTATAGTGTTTGTGCCTTTGCTCATGCTAACCAGCCTATTGTGTCTGTGCTTCTGCTCATGCTAACCAGCCTATAGTGTCTTCGCATCTGCTCATGCTAACCAGCCTATAGTGTCTTCGCATCTGCTCATCCTAACCAGCCTATAGTGTCTTCGCATCTGCTCATCCTAATCAGCCTATAGTGTCTTTGCATCTGCTCATGCTAACCAGCCTATAGTGTCTTTGCATCTGCTCATCCTAATCAGCCTATAGTGACTTTGCATCTGCTCATCCTAACCAGCCTATAGTGTCTTTGCATCTGCTCATCCTAACCAGCCTATAGTGTCTTCGCATCTGCTCATGCTAACCAGCCTATAGTGGCTTCGCATCTGCTCATGCTAACCAGCCTATAGTGGCTTCACATCTGCTCATCCTAATCAGCCTATAGTGTCTTCGCATCTGCTCATCCTAATCAGCCTATAGTGTCTTTGCATCTGCTCATGCTAACCAGCCTATAGTGTCTTTGCATCTGCTCATGCTAACCAGCCTATAGTGTCTTCGCATATGCTCATCCTAATCAGCCTACAGTGTCTTTGCATCTGCTCATCCTAACCAGCCTATAGTGTCTTCGCATCTGCTCATGCTAACCAGCCTATAGTGTCTTTGCATCTGCTCATCCTAACCAGCCTATAGTGTCTTTGCATCTGCTCATGCTAACCAGCCTATAGTGTCTGCACCTCTGTTCATGCTAACCAGCCTATAGTGTCTGCAGCTTACTTTCAACCTAGGTTTTTATTTCCAAACTTGTCTCTGTCCCACCATCAGACGTCCTGAAGACTCAGCTGATTCAGCGACAACTTTCACTTCCACTTTTTGATAACCTCAAACATTCAACAAAATAAAACATGCAATAAACTTTTGAACATTTAACTAGGAATTTCATTTTTTTCAAAAATGTCTAAATGTGAAGATGTAGAATCTACACAAAGTGAAAAGGGAGCAGCAGCTGGAAATGGTCAGTTCTATACAGATCGATCAGAGGCTAGGACTAGTGCGATGAGTAACTCACCTCCTGACTTCCCAAAGCTTGTCCACCATCTACAAGGCGCAAGTCAGGAGTGTGATGGAATACTTCCCAGTTGCCTGGATGAGTGCAGCTTCCACAACACTCAAGAAGCTTGACACCATCCAAGGCAAAGCAGCCCGCTTGAGTGGCACCACATCCACAAACATTCACTCCCTCCACCACCAACACACAGTAGCAGCAGCGTGTACCATCTGCAAGATGCACTGCAGGAATTCACCAAGGCCCCTTCAACAGCACCTTCCAAACCCACAACCATCTAGAAGGACAAGGGCAGCAGATAGATAGGAACACCACCACCTGGGAGTTCCTATCTAAGCCACTCACCATCCTGGCTTGGAAATATATCACTGTTCTTTCACTGTCACTGGGTCAAAATCCTGGAACTCCCTTCCTAACAGTGCTTTCAGTGTACCTACACTACATGAACTGCAGCGGTTCAAGAATGCAGCTCACCACCACCACCTTCTCACGGGCAACTAGGGATGGGCAATAAATGCTGGCCCAGCCAGAGAAGCCCACATCCTGTGAATGAATTAAAAAAAAAATAAAATAAACTTGTAGGCTACTGGAATCCCAGTATCAGGCAGATACTTTGAATGTAATACCAGAGATCACAAAAACTTCATCTTTCACCTAAATCATTTTAAATTAATTTGACTACACTTTGCCCTGACCATGCTGTAGCATTTGTGGTAGTGGAAAGGAAGAGGCACTAGGCAGAAACAAAATATGAGAAAAAAGTAAAATATTGATTTACCCACCGACACTTCTTCAAACATTCTCAAACAAAGTTTGAAAAGGATTCCTATCTATTGTCGAGATGTAATATCTATCTCTGTCAAGTTGCCATTGGGTTTCACTATCCAAAAAGTGAGACAAGAAAATTGCTGCCAAATTTCATACTTTCCATGCCAGCAAATCTAGGTCCCTAACCTCTAATCGCAGGATAAAGTCCAGGACTGCCCAGTAGCTGAATCTGACAAGACAAACATACAAAAACACTCCAAAGTGCTTCAAACAAAAACTGACAAAGCCAAGGAGTTTTAGGAGAGATGTTAAAAGCTGTTTCCAAGAGATGGGTTTTAAGAGTCTGAAAAGGAGGAAAGAGGTTTAGGGATAAAGATGTTTTGGGAGAACATTTCAAAGTCTAAGGAGTTTCATTAGGGCTTGACTACATTACTGAATGAGGTAGCAATTGGTGGAGGAATTGAATTTGCTAATTCCTGGTATACGAAAGCAGAATGAAGTGGCAAACTAGAAAGCATAATCTTGGGACCAGGTTTCTAGCAACCTGCACTAGCTAGAGGATGGATGTAATGACTATGATCACACTAGTTACTCTATTTATAAAACACTGGCTTAGCCGGTATTGTGTTGGAATAGTGTGTGCAATTCAGGATACCGCACTTTAGGAAGGATGTGAAGGCTTTAGAGCTGATGCAGAAAAGATTTAGGAGAATGGTTCCAGGGATGAGGAAATTCAGTTACATGTATAGACTGGAGAAGCTGGGGTATTCTCCTACAAGAAGAGATGGTTGAAAGGAGATTTGAAAGATGTTTTCATAATCTTGAGGTGTTTAGACAGAGTAGATAGAGAAATTGTTCCTTTTGGTGTAAGTGTTGAGAACCAGAAGACACTGATTTCAGCTGACTGGCAAAAGAACAAAAGGCAACATCAGGAAAAACTTCTTACATAGCGAGTAGTTATGATCTGGCATTGTAGGACTATAGAAGAGGCCCGATTGAAAGCACACCCTTATAAAACTTGTTACTGCACAATTCAATTTAGAAAGTGAGAAAGTTATTAGCAATTGATTGGATTACCAAAAGAAAGTTACCTCTGATTAGCATAAACATTGCATCAACACAATCAGCTTTGAAATGAGTTTAAAAGGTAAACTAAATAGTTACAAATAAATGGGAACTTCATTTTGCCTTTAAAATGACTTACCATCCTATATCGAAGCGAAATCCTAGATCAAATATTGTGTAACAAATGCCTGTAATAGAAAGATACAAAGTTGCATTTGAGAGCAATGAAACTTCTTTTCCCCAATGAGTCTGATATCAAGATCTTGTTTGAATTTTGCTAACAGAACAGAACTTCATCCTTTTTTTAAACAAATCATTTCAGGACTTGCTGACTAGAAATATCAGGTATTCATGTTTGGCGCCTGTAATGTGGTTCAATATGAAAGAGGCTTTTTAACTTCAAAGTGGCAGAGATTTCAGGTCAGGATGAAGGAATGAGAGAAGAGAATGTTTTCTCATTAGCACTCTTCCCCGTAAGGGTAAATACTGCAGTATGCTGAATTGTATAAAACCGCAAAACCTGGTTATATAGAGAAGCAAGCTTAACATGAACGGTCTCCCCAGCAAGATTAAGACGGAACTATACGTTATATATTAATGAGAATAAGATTCAATTTGAGCTGAAATAAATACTTGGCAGCATTAACTTCTCTCTGCATTTGAATGTGCTTTCTAGTATTTGGTTAGTTTGCCACAGCTCATATCAGAAGGCATTTTGAGAACAAGGTCACAATTTATAACTGGACAGCACAGGTGATGCATTTGTGCCTTTTAGCTCACAGGTTCATGATTACCCAACTCAACTACTGCATCACATGGGAGGCACCATCCCTATAATTTATAACTAAAGAAAACACATGAGCTTCTTAGGCCATTAGTTCTGACTTGATCCAGGTCCCAGAGATAAAAAGTCAGTTTGAATTCACAAAATTATTGGTCTATTAGTTTGGTTCTGATCCAAACCCAGGTAACAGAGATAAAAGGGCAATGCTCAAAACCACTAAGTTTTCTTCTTCTAATCAGGTATTTAGAATGTCAAAAGAGCAGATTAGTTATCACCCTGGATCAGAAGTTTTTGGGACCTAGCAAACATTTCACATTCAGCAATTCTATTCATGTTTTATTCTAGCTAATGTGAGTATCAGATCTTAATTAGATGCAGAAATAAAATTTGACTCCAAGCATAAGGATTAAATAGACATTTGGTCTTTATTCTTGTTTTGCTTGAAATCATCTCTGCCCACAGTATGTAAAACAGAGTTCTGCAAAAACTTGACTTCAGTGCAGTATTGAGAGTGCTTTTGAATGAGATATTAAACAGAGGTACTCTCTGTCCTCAGACTATTCAAAGAGGAGCAGGGAAATTCTCCCAATGTCCTGGTTAGTATACATCTCTCAACCAAATTCACTAAAACAGATGATCTAGTCATTTGTCTCAATGCTGCTTGGGAGCATTGCTGTGCACAATTTGGAGAACAGTTACTGTGTCAAAAAAAAACACTTCATTGACTGAAGCACTTAGGGATGTCCTGAGGCTGTGTAAATTATAACATTATACAGGGTCAAGCTATGCAAACAAGAAAATTGATGGGTGAGCACTCCGTGGGTTCAGCTCTGAAGAGGAACCGTGAGGAAGTATTTTCTCCCAAAGAATCTGCCCTTTTATAATTCACAGCTCAGTTGGCAGCACTCTTACCTTTGAGTCTGAAGGCTGTAGGTTCAAGTACCGCTCAGACTTGAACGCAAAAAATTTAGGCTGACGCGCCAATGAGGTACTGAGGGGATGCTCCACTGTTGGAGGTGCCACCTTTCAGATGGGCAGGGTGCTTATCCCTGGTGTCCCTAATTAATCATCACAAATACAGGTCACCTGGTCATTAACGCATTACTAGTTGTGAGAAACTGCTGTGCCTACATTGGTTGCCATGCTTGGCCTAAATGGCCAAGTGGTTATGGTACTGGGCTTGTAACCCCAAGATCAAGAGTTCAAATCTCACAATGGCAAACTATGAAACAATGTAACTTCATCTGAATAGGAACAGATGGAAACGTGTTTGTACTCGAAAGAGTTACATTGGTTGCCAAGTTTCCTAAATTACCATAGCAATTGCATTTAAAAATATTTCATTGACTACGAAGCACTTTGGGATATGAGGTCATGAAAGACATGTTTGGTAGGACACTGTCAACTATTTAATGTTTATAACTTTTTCGATATTTAGCTGTAGCACCATTTGTACATTGCTTGACTTTTCATAAATGAAAAATTCTCACTTCCCAACCTAAAGTATCTGAGCTGTGTACAGAGTGAAGATCATAGCGTTGTTTATTCTGATGAGAGTCAGTCAAGAATGTAAGATCTTTAAGATGTCCATTTAACCTTGGGTGCCCTGGAGATTTCAACAAACTTTAGAACCAGTGAACATGGTCTCAAGTTTGAAGAGAAAAGGTGCACAAATAATTTAGATTGTGAAAAATGTCAAGTGGGTGAGTTTAGTCTATCAGCAAAATACACTATATAGACTCTACTGTTCTTCTAACTGTCTATGATTTTGATTAATTGGTTTACAAACATTAAGTCACCATAGAATTGCACAACACAGGCCATCATACTTGGATCGACTCTTTCAAAGATTTCTCCAATTTAGTTCCACATCCCAGCCTTCTCCCTCTAACCCTGCAAATTAGTTCTCTTTAAAAGGCAATTTGACATGTTTGAAAGTTCCTTACATTGCATTCCATTGTAATCTGTGTGAAAAAAATTGTCAATTTTGCTGCAGTTCTTTTCCCAGTTCTACTAAATCTATGAGCCCTCATTACCAACCTCCTTGCCAGACCAAACAATTTCTTCCTACTTACTTTATGAAAACACCTTATAATTTTCAATATTTCCTCTCAATCTTCTCTCCTCTAAGGACAATTCCAGCTTCTCCAATTTCTCAACATAGTTGAAGTCCATCATCCTTGTAAGCCTCCTACGTACTCGCTCCAAGCCCTTGACATCCAGCTTAAACGTTGGTGCTTCGAATATTACACAATACTCTGAAACATGGTTTGTGCAATTGCGACATTGTCCTCCACTCTTCATCTCTGAGTACCACCCACCAGGTCCTACTCTCATACCCCCTAAGCCAGTCATAGAACAGGACCCAAAAACAGGGGTCAGCAAGAAGAACATGCCAAGTTATTCTTTAAATTGACCAGTAGCTATCAAACTTGAAAGAACTGCATGGCTATGTTTCTTAAAAGAGGTTTTAATAATATAATAGGTTTGGCTGGAACCACATAATACTGACACAACTATGGAACTTCCCATTTTATGCAAAACTGAAACATTTCACATACTGATAATAGCTTTAACACTTCCAAAACCAGAACTTCCTTACTCTCTTACCAATGATGTTAGCAGGTTACTCCTTGTACATCAACATTTTTGAAAATGCATCAGCTTTCAAGCGCAGTTTGCAAGTTTGTATGCAAGCATTCAATTGCAAGCATTAACACATCCACAAAGGCAATTATAAACTATAAAATGGAATCAGTTATGATGGCTGCCAGCAAATGCAGACCGTTCAGTTTGTTACAGAAATATACCCATTGGGCAATTCACACGATAGCAATATTAAAAGCTACTCCATAACATTAGCCTGATTACTATTGTCTTTCATACAAATATATCAAATACCACACATTATGGCTTTTTCATCTCAATATAATGAAAGTTTTGGGCAATTTTAAGACACAGACTTATTTTCACATACTAATATAAATAGTACGCATCAATTGCATTAGTGAAAACCTCTCTAGGTTTCCTCTAACTGAAAAAGAGCTTGCATTTATTTAGCACTTTTTGTGACCAAAGGATACCAGAAGCTCTCTACAGTTAATTTCACTTCCATAATGTGGGAAATGCAGTTGCCTAATTGCACACAGAATGATTGCACAAACAGCAAGATGATAATGACCAGATGATCTGTTGTTATTGCTTGGGGGGGCTCAACACCTTGCTCCTCTTTAAAATAGTGGCATTGGATTTTTACATCCACCTGAGAGAGCAGCCAGGGCCTTTGTTTCATGTCTCATCCAAACAATGGCACATTCAACAGTGTAGCACTCCCTCAGTTACAGCACTGGAGCGTCAGTCTAGATTTGACAATTATCTATCCAAATATCGACTTGAACCCACAGCCCTTGACTCAGAGACAAGAGTATTATTGCTGAAATGTGCAGGAAGCCAAAATTGTAGATAAATTTAAACATTTTGCCCTGTAGCGCACACAAATATACAGCTATTGAAATAGTGTCATACCTGCCTCTTAATTTCAAACTGAATATTTCAATTTCTGACCAAATCAGATTGGTCAAATTGATTGAAGAAGTCCATTCTGATACTCAATATTCAAACATCAGCAAACATAATTGATCAGACAGTGGAAACACCAACTCTGATAGGTTATTTTATTTAAAAAAATGGTTCAGCAACAAACTCAACAGTCCTGTTCCTTATTCAGATTATTGTTGGCAATCAGAAAATGAGAGTACAGGAAGCAGTAGCAGAATGTGAATCTTTATAACCACAAATGCCTGGATTTTCGAGAAGATTGTTATAGTAACATATGAAAGTGACACAAATCTATATGCACCAGAATTTGGGAAGCTATTTCCCTAACACACTAATCTCAGCCTTAAACATTTCCACTTTGAATTATTTCACAATTAATGCACTTCACAAGTCCAGAAACCACATATTGCAAAAATAAAACTTTACCATTTACTCATCCAATACAACCACTCAACCATATTACACTTTTCTTGTACTTTGACTTGTAACTGACAGTACATACTTCAGTTGGAAGCTCATTTTCAGGTGATTGTTTTATAAGCTGGACCCACCTTTGGAACGGATAGGAAACAAGTTTAGAAACATGACCAGGCCATTCAGTCCCTCAAGCCTGTTCTACCAATGAGATCATGGCATATCTGTAGCCTAACACCATTTCCCTCAATACCGATGGCTTGCAAAATGTTATCATTCTCAGATTTTACATTACTGATTTGAGTTGGCATCTACTGCTTTTTGTGGGATGTTTCATACTTCTGTGTGTGTAGTGTGTAGTATTTCCTAACTTCCCTCCTGAAAGGACTGGGTCTGATTTTAAGCTTATGTCTCTTGTCCTAGTCACTCCACCAGCAGCAAGAGTTTTTTCTCCACCTACCCCCTCAATTATTTTCAAAATTCTTAAAAACTCAATCAAATTACTCACAAACTGACTATATCCCAGAGAATATAAACATAGTATACAAAATCTCTCTTAATAATGTAAACCTTGGAGCCCCTAACATTCTGGTCAATCGTCCTGCACTGCTTACAAGGCAAATATACTCTGAGTTGTGGTGCCCAGAACAGCACAGCATCTGGTACACCAGATGTGGTCTAACCAGAAGAAAAGTATGCTTTGAAAGAGAAAAAAAGGACAAAACAGCACAGAGATTACCGAGAAAAGATGACAGCCATTATAAGTGTGGAGTGGCAAATGTGTTATGCAGCTTTCAGTACCAGCGACAAAATCTTACTTGCTGCCAAAAGCCCCTTCTTAAAAAATAAATTATCATTCGTTAAAGCCTGTCATCTCCCTGGTGCTATATATCAGCACATAATTTGATCCAATCTACACAAAGTATAAACATGCAACACAGCTTCGTGTTTAGTGTCAGCACTTGCAGGTCGACAGACATCTGTGGCAGAATTTCCCAACTTCATTCTTGTCAGTGATTTTTCAACAGGTTCTTTGGAGGCTGGGGGGGAAGTAATTAATTAAATATACAACACTCACAAGATGCCGGGGCCGGAAAACATCTCCAACAGTTAATTTCAAAAGCTTCAATATCATTTTTCATGCTAAAATGAAAAGTCTCCAGCAGCGGCAGGTGCAGCCGCCCGCCCGCCCGGGGACGGGGGCATCAATGAGCCGCTGTCTCCAGCCGCACTAGGCCCGACAGCAGGCTGGGTTCAACTCGGGCTCGGCTCCGGGAGGCCGCCCTCCGCCTCCGCACTCCTGCTTTCTTACCTACTACTAGGAGGGTGGACCAGAAGGCCACAGTGATGCCGCCGTACAGCAGCGCGTAGCCGTTCATTGTTCCGGGCAGCCGGAGACGGGGCTCAGACCAAAGAATCAGGGCAACTATCGCCGACAACTCGCGTCACGTGAGAGGACTGCGCGCGGCTGTCACGTGAGCGGCGTCACGGCCGGCCGGTCAGCCGGCCGCCCGCGCGGGATGCCGGGAGATGCAGGAGGAGCGCGCACTTCCGCTGGCAGGAAAACTACATCTCCCGGCACGCTCCACTGCACAGCTCTACCAGTTGAGCAGGCGGGGCCTGTACTCACTGGAGTTCAGTAAATGAAAGGTGACCTGATTGAAACATGTAAGATTCTGAGGGGACTTGACAGTAGGGTGTTTCCTCTCATGGGGGAATCTAAAACTGGGGGTAATAAAGGCTAAATACTGCAGATACTGGAAATCTGAAACGAAGACAAAAAGTGCTGGAAAATCTCAGCAGGTGTGACAGCATCTGTGGAGAGAAAGACAGAATTAATGTTTCGCGTCCGTATGACCCTTCTTCAGATCTAAAGGGAGGTAGAGATGTGGTGAAATATATACTGATTAAGGGGGTGGAACCGGTGAAGCTGGACAGAAGGTCAGCGATCGGTGGAGGCAGTGAGATGGCAAAAGATGTCATAAACAAATGGTCAAAGAATTGTTGATGGTGGTTGTACTGGCTAAAGGAGGTGCTAATAGTGACAAGAAAGCAAAATGTGATGATAGCCGGACCAGGGTAAGCACTCTGGAAAGTGACAGATGGCCCTAGTGGAGATGGGGTGGGGGAAGAAAGATAGAAAATAGGCTAAAAGCTGGGGATAAAACAATGAATGAAAATTGAAACAAAGTTTTAAAATAATAATAATAAAAATAAGTGGGGGAAATTAATGAAAATTAAAAAAGTAAAGATGAATATGGAAAAAATGGGGTGGGGATGGAGGAGAGAGATCATGGTCTGAAATTGTTGAACTCAATGTTAAGTCAGGATGGCTGTAGAGTGCCTAATTGGAAAATGAAGTGCTGTTCCTCCAGTTTGCGTTGACCTTCACTGGAACATTGCAACAGGTCAAGGATGGACATGTGGGCATGAGAGCAGGATGGAGTATTGAAATGGCAAGCGACAGGAAGGTCTGGGCCATGCTTGCGGACAGACCGAAGGTGTTCCGCAAAGCGGTCACCCAGTCTGCGTTTGGTCTCTCCAATGTAGAGGAAACCTCATTGGGAACAGCAAATGCAGCAGATGCTGCTTCACTTGGAAGGAGTGTTTGGACCCTTGGACGGTGAGGAGGGGGAAATAAAGGAGCAGGTGTTGTACCTTCTGTGATTGCATGGGAAGGTACCGTGAGAAGCGGATGAGGTGTTGGGGGTGATGGAGGAGTGGACCAGGGTGTCCTGGAGGGAACAGTCCCTACAGAATGCTGACAGGATGTGAAGGGAAGATGTGTTTGGTGGTGGCATCATGCTGGAGTTGGTAGAAATGGCAGAGGATGATCCTTTGAATGGCTGGTGGGGTGAAAAGTGAAGACAAGGAGGACCCTATCATGCTTCTGAGAGGGAGAGGGAGGTGTGAGGGCGGAGGTATGGAAGATGGGTCGGATACGATTGAGGGCCCTGTCAACCGCCGTGGGTGGGAAACCTCGGTTAAGGAAGAAGGAAGACATGTCAGAAGCACTGTTTTGGAAAGTGGCATCATTAGAACAGATGTGATGGAAGCGAAGGAACTGAGAGAATGGGATGGAGTCCTTACAGAAGTCAGGGTGTGAGGAGCTGTAGTTTATAAATAAGGTTTCTCCCATTTAAGACAAAGAGGAGGAGGAATTTCTTCTCTCAGAGGGTCATTAGTCTTTATAATTCTCTTCCACAAAGAGCCATGAGGCTTGGTCATTGAAGTATTCAATGCTGAGTTACATTTTGAGTGACAAGGGACATAAAAAATAGGTAAAAGCAAAATATTGCAGTTGCTGGAAATCTGAAATAAAAACAGCTCTGAAGAAGAGTCATACGGACTCGAAACATTAACTCTGTTTTTCTCTCCACAGATGTTGTCAGACCTGCTGAGTTTTTTCCAGCATTTTCTGTTTTTATTACATAAGAAATAGCATGAATAGGCCATTTGAACCCTCAAGCCTGCTCTGCCGGTCAGTACGATCATGATTGATCTGATATGGCCTAAATTGCACTTACCTTCCCATCCCCCTTAACTCTTAACTTGCTTTGTCAATCTTCTGAGCTCCAATAAGTATATTGCTAACCTGCTCAATCTTTCCCCAGAAGACAACCCTTCATCTCAGGAATCAGCCTTTTCTGCCTCCAATGCAAGTATATCCCTCCTTAGTGACCAAAACTGTACACAGTACTCTATGTGTGGTCTCACCAATGCTTTTAGTTATAGCAAGATTTCCCTACTTTTATACTCCATCCCCCTCATAATAAAGGCCAACATTCCATTTGCCTTCCTAATAACTTAATGTACCTGCATGTAGACGTTTTGTGATTCATGTACAAGGACACCCAGGTCCCTCTGTACTGTGGCATTCTACAATCTCTCTCCATTAAATAACACTCTGCTTTTCTATTCTTCCTGCCACAGTGGACAACTTCACATATTCCCACATTATACTCCATATGCCAAATTTTTGCACACTCACTTAACTTACCTATATTCCTTTGGAGACTCTTTGTATCCTCCTCTCAACTTGCTTTCTTGCCTATCTTCATATCATCAGCAAATTTGGCTATAATACAGTCAGTCCCTCCATCCAAGTCATTAATACAGATCGTAAACAGTGGAGGCCCGAGCACTGATCCCTGCAGCAGTTCACTAGTTATAGTTTTGCCAACTTGGAAGGCCGTTTATCCTGACTCTCTGTTTCCTATTTTTATTCATTCATGGGATGTGGGCGTCGCTGCTTAGGCCAGCATTTATTGCCCATGCCTAATTGCTTTTGGGAAGGTGGTGGTGAGCTGCCTTCTTGAACTGCTGCAGTCCATGTGGTACACCCACAGTGCTGCTAGGGAGTGAGTGCCAGGATTTTGACCCAGTGACAATGAAGGAATGGCGATATATCTCCAAGTCAGGATGGTGAGTGGCTTGGAGGGGAACTTCCAGGTTGTGGTGTTCCCATGTGTCTGCTGCCCTTGTCCTTCTAGGGGATAGTGGTCATGGAAAGGTTCAGTGCATCTTGTAGATGGTACACACTGTTGCCACTATGCATCAGTGGTGGAGAGAGTGGATGTTTGTAGATGGGGTGTCAATCAAGCGGGCTGCTTTGTCCTGGATAGTATCAAGCTTCTTGAGTGTTATTGGAGCTGCACTCATCCAGGCACCCCTGACTTATGTCTTTTCGATGGTGAACAGACGCAGGATTCTTAGCCTCTGACCTGCTCCTGTAGCCAAAGTATTTATTTGGCTAGTCCAGTTCAGTTTCTGGTCAAAGTTAACCCCCAGAACCTCGATAGTGGGGATTCAGTGATAGTAATGCCATTGAATGTCAAGGGGCAATGGTTAGGTTCTCTCTTGTTGGAGATGTTCATTGCCTGACACTTGTTTGTCGCGAATGTTACTTGCCACTTGTCAGCCAAGCCTGGATATTGTCCGGGTCTTGCTACGTTTGGACATGGACTGCTTCAGTACCTGAGTCATCATGAATGGTGCTAAATGTTGTGCAAACATCAGCGAACATCCCCACTTCTGACCTTATGATGGAAGCAAGGTCATTGATGAAGCAACTGAAGATAGTTGAGCCTCGAACATTACCCTGAGGAACTCCAGCAGTGATGTCCTGGAACTGAGATGATTGACCTCCACAACCACAACCATTTTCCTTTGTGCTTGGCATGACTCCAACTGGCAGAGAGTTTTTCCCCTGACTCCCATTGATTCCGGTTTTGCTGGGGCTCCTTGATGCTACATTCGGTCAAATGCTGCCTTGATGTCAAAGGCAGTCACTCTCACCTCACTTCTGGAGTTCAGCTCTTTTGTCCATGTTTGAACCAAGGCTATAATGAGGCCAGAAGCTGAGCAAGTGCCGCTTGATAGCACTGTTGATGACCCCTTCCTGCAGGGTCCTGCAGAGGAGGACAAGATGGATCATCCACTCCGCACTTCTGGCTGAAGTTTTTGCAAATGCCTTATATTTAGCACTGATGTGTTAGGCTCCCCCATCATTGAGGATGGGGATATTTGTAGAGCCTCCTTCTCCTCCAGTGAGTTATTTAATTGTCCACTAGCATTCACGACTGGATGTGGCAGGTCTGCAGAGTAGGGTGTGGAATTGCTTAGCTCTATCATTTGCTGCTTATGTTTGGCATAATATTATTGCTGCATAATGTTGTTTGGCTCTCCAGACTGTATACAACTGTGGCGTCACTACTGCTGGGTTTGACCTGCCTGAGACATAGTCATACTCATAGAATCATACCTTACAGACAATGTCAGGCTGTTGCTCCTAGTCTGTGAGACAGCTCTGCCAATTATGGCACCCGGCCCCAGATGTTAGTAAAGAGGACTTTGCAGGGTCGACAGAGCTGAGTTTGCCTTTGTCCTTTCCATTGCCTAGGTTGATGCCAGTGGTTCGAAGGAGTTCCATTCCTTATAGACGTTTTAGCGGTTTCATACAATGGCTTACTAATCTATTTCAGAGAGCAGTTAAGAGATGTGGGTCTGGAGTCACATGTAGGCCAGATTAGGTGAGGATGGCAGATTTTCCCTAAAGGACATTAGCGAACCAGATGGGTTTTTATGGTAATTGGCAATGGTCATCATTAGACTTATAATTACACTTTTTATTGAATTCAAATTTCATCACCTGCCCCGGTGGGATTCAAATCTAGGTCCCCAGAACATGGGTTTCTGGAATACTAGTACAGTAACAATACCACTATGTCACCGCCACCCCTGTTAGTTCTGTTAGTCAAGGATTATGGGAGACAGATAGGAAAGGAGAGTTAAGGCCACAATCAGATCAGCCATCATCTTACTGAATGATGGAGCAGACTCAATGGGCTGTATGGCCTACTCCTATTTCTTATGATGTTATAACTGTTACTGACTGAAAAATAAAGTGTCAGGAGATCCAACCCCTGCAGTGAACATTACTCTTACCAGTTATTTTTTATCGTTGCTTTGTTTTTCAAACCTATATATTATTTTACTCTGTGTAGCAGACTACTCATGTATGTGAACCCTGACTTCGTATGTTCAGAGTAATAGTGGGTGCAAAGCTATCCGAATACACGTTTATGCATAACGTACCTGTCATGACTGGAAGTGACGAACCATCTATTGTGGTGTTGCCATGATGCCCAGCCAGAAGCACATGTAAGAACAGCCTCTCAATAAAACACCAAGTACAACATCTATGCTGATTCTTCAACTGAGTTTGTATTAATCTAAACACAGATAATACAACACAGAGATATTGCTTTCACTTGCATAGAGGTATTTTGGTCAATTTGTGCCTAGGAAATGAACAGAGAACACTTTTCACTTTATTTGTCTCATAATATGAGCCTCTCAGTCTTTAGAGAGCAACAAAGTTACAGTAGGACAACATTTGCTAGTGGCAGACTAGGCCAGTAGTGACATTCTTACATCAGGTATTGAAGAATGTTGTTTCAAGCCCACTGCAGATTTGCCACATAATTCAGATTGCATGGCAATTCCAGAGCAGCACTGTTATGTATTATTAGAGATATCATCTTTTGGATGAGACATTAAACTGAGGCACCAACTACCTGTTCAGATTGGTGCAAAAGCTCCCACGGCATTTTCTGAACAAAAAGCATCAAATTCTCCCAGTGTCCCGGTCAACATCAGTTAACTAGCATTATTAAAACAAATCAATAACAATAGCTTACATTTAAAAAATGCTTTGAACTGCAATATATCCCAAAGCCCTCCACAGGAGCATTATCAAATAAAATCTGACACCAAGACACATTGGAGATATAAGGACAGATAGTCAAAAGCTTGGTCAAAGAGGTAGGTTTAAAGGAGCATCGGTGAAGAAAGAGATAAAGAACTGGAGAAGTATAAGGAGGGATTTGTAGAGCTTATGGGCTAGGGAGCTGCAGACTTGGCCACCAATGGTATAGCAATTAAAATCAGGGATACACAAGAGGCCAGAATTAGAGCAGCACAGAGATGTTGGGAGGTTGTAGGGCTGGAAAAGGGTTATAGAGATAGGAGGGGGTGAAGCCATAGAGAGGTTTGAAAACATGGATAAGAATTTTTAAATTGAGGTATTTCTGGATTGGAAGCAAGCACAAGGGCATTGGATGAATGGCACTTGATAAAGGCAGCAGAGTTAGGATGAGTTGAACGTTATGGAAGGATGGGAGATAAGGGATCCAGGAGAGTATTTGAATAGTTGAGTCTAGAGGTGACAATAACTTTGACGAGAGTTTCAGCAGCAGATGAGATGGGGAGAGTAGGACAATGTTATGGAAATTATAGGTGGCGGTCTTGGTGATGGAATAGAAAAGTGATTGGGATCTCATCTTGGGGTCAAATACAACACCAAGTTTGCAAAATGGTTCAGCTGCAGACAATTGTCAGGGAGAGGAAATAAGTCATAACAAAGAAAGGAATTTTGTGGTGAGAACCAAAGACACTGGATTTGGTCTTTCCAACATTTATTTGGAGGAAATTTTTGTTTATCCAGTGCTGGACATCAGATGAAGATTATGACAAAATGGAGAGAGCACAGGGGTCAAGAATGGAGGTGGGTGAGGTAGAGCTGTGTGTCATCAATATACATATGGAAACTCATGCTCCTCTTCTGACAATGTCACAATGTAGATGAGAATTAAGAGCAGCCTAAGGATTGATCAGTGGTAATGGTGCAGAAGCAGGGAGAGAAGCCATTATAGGTGATTCTTTGGCTATAACTGGATAATTAAGAATGGAACCACACAAGGGCAGTCACACTCAGCTGGTTGATGGAGAGAGATGAGGATAATGTGGACAACAGTGTCAAAGGCTGCAATTAAGTCGAAAAGAAGGAGTTTACCACAAAATAGTTTATCACATAAGATGTCATGTCTTATATGGGGTTTGTGTTGCGTTGAAATCTGCTATGTAAACATTTCCATTGGGAAATAATGATAAATACCAACCAATGTCTATAACTTTCACACCAATATGTAGTACCATATTATCTTTTTTTACACAAATCTCTCAAAATGCTTTGCATAAACAACATGAACTATTATTGTAATTTCTTTGTTGATCATTAGAAAAGACAGGAATTAATTAAGTGACCTAAGTTCTCATTTAAAACCTTTTCAACTCCACCCCAAATTCAAAACATTTCCTTGGTATGCCTGACTTCTGTTTCAAGGTGGTTCCAAAAATAAACCATTGGGAAGATAATCGTTCCATTCTGGAGTTGAATTCACTGCCTCAGGAATGTTCTGGGGCTTTACTTTGTAGGATAATGCACCCTAGGTCTCAGGGCTATAAGTTACTATTTCTGCTTCATAACCGGTTACTATGTCTCTCTATTTCCTTTAACCTGATCCGCTTTTGGTTGAGCAGATTGGAGGAGCCCATACTGAATATCCCACAACAAAGAATCCTCTGAATCCTATTAAACTAAATGCAGTGCTTTGTAGTTCATATGAACTTGTAATTATAGCTTCCAATTTTTAGGTTATCTTTCTTCAATGTCTTGTGCCTTGCAATTTCTCTTAAAATCCAGGGATTTTAAAGGTGACTGCAATTGCTCCCTCTTGTGGGTTTGACTGTGAATGCAGGGAATAACATGTGAGCTCAAAGATAAAAGCAAAAAACTGCGGACGCTGGAAATCCAAAACAAAAACAAAAATACCTGGAAAAACTCAGCAGGTCTGACAGCATCTGCAGAGAGGAACACAGTTAACGTTTCGAGTCCATATGACTCTTCAACAGAACTAAGGAAAAATAGAAAAGAGGTGATATATAAGCTGGTTTAAGGGGGGTTGGAGGGGTGCTGGGGGGGTCGGGGGGGGCGTGTTGGGACAGGTAGGGCTGAACAAGGCAAAAAAGAGAGACATGTGAGCTCAGTTTGCAGCTTTAAACATTCTCCTAATCCAAAGAACTGAAGTAAAATAGTAGTCCAGTCAAAGGAATTAATTCCTTAAAATTCAAAATAAGGCTTAATTCCTTCCCTTATGTGATATTAATATTCAGAAAAAAGTGATGCCTTACACACAAGGACAGGCGGTATCAACAAAGGGAGGAGTCTTCACTAGGTCAAGATACCTGCGCATTGGGTAAAGTCCAAACAATACTGTTGTTGAACTAGGTCTCTTATCAGTGAAGCCTACTTTCTTGTTCAAGCTCCAGGTTTCACAGAGATGTCTGTATACTTGTAACATTAGCGAAGGGTCTGTATAATCAAATTAGTCTCGGATTAATAAGCCACCTGAAATGGGATTCTTTTATGGTAGTTGAAGATATTTGAGCCTAAAAACCATTCAGAGTAGCTTGCTATCTAGCATAATGTAAAATCAAGAAGATTAATCACATAACTTTTTAAACAACATATACCAATCAATAATGGATGTTAAAGTATGCATTAGTTTAGTTATGTTATGAAATTAGTACCACAAAAGTAAGGCTGAAAATCAGGTGGTGAAAGGGAGAGAGGAACTTGGTGAAATTGAAATCACTACAGAAGTGGGACTGAGTAAATTGATGGAGCTGCAGGCTGGCAAGTCTCCAGGTTCCGATGGACTACATCCTAGGGTCTTAAAATAAGTGGCTGATGAGGTAGTCGATGTGATGGTGTTATTTTTCCAAAATTTGCTGGATTCTGGAAAGGTTCTATCAGACTGGAAAGTAGTAAATATAACCCCTCTATTCAAGAAGGGAGGGAAGTAGAAAACAGGAAACTATAGGCCATCATTAAGGAGGTTATAGCTGGGCACTTAGAAGAGTTCAAGGCAATTGGGAAGAGAGAGCTTGGTTTTGTGAAAGGAAAATCGTGTTTAACCAATTTATTGGAGTTTCTTGAAGGAATAACATGCATGGTGGATAAAGGGGAGCCTGTAGATGTACTGTACTTGGATTTCCAGAAGACATTTGATAATGTGCCACATCAAAGGTTGTTACAGAAAATAAAAACGCATGGTGTAGGGGGTAACATATTAGCATGGATAGAAGATTGGTTGGCTGGCAGAAAGCAAAGATTACACATAAATGGGTCTTTTTCTGATTGGCAGGATGTGATGAGTAGAGTCCCACATGGGTCTGTGCTGGGCCCTCAACATTTACGATTTACATCAATGACTTGGATGAGGGGAGCAAAGACATGGTAGCTAAATTTGCAAATGACGCAAAGACAGGGAGGAAAGTATGTTGTGAAAAGGAAATGAGGAGGTTGCAGATGGATGTAGATAGGGGTTGAGTGAGTGGGCAAATGGAGTTTAATGTGAGAAAATGTGAAGTTGTTCACTTTGGCAGGAAAAACAAGAAAAGCAAAGTATAACAAATGGAAATTGACTGCATAATTCTGAGGTGGAGAGAGATCTTGATTTTCTAATACACAAGTCACAAAAAGTTAGTATGCAGGTACAGCAAGTAATTAAGGTGGCTACTGGAGTGCTATCCTTTATTACGAGAGGGATTGAACATAAAAATAAGGATGTTATGCTTCAGTTATACAGGGCATTGGTGAGACCGCACCTCGAACACTGTGCAATTTTGGTCTCCTTATTTAAGGAAGGATGTAAATACATCGGAGGTGGCTCAGAGGAGGTTTATTAGATTGATACCTGGAATGAGTGGGTTGTCTTATGAGGAAAGGTTGGACAGACTGAGATTGTTTCCACTGGAGATAAGAAGAATGAAGGGTGATTTGACTGAAGTACACAAAATCCTGCATGGCCTTGACAAGGTGGACGTTGAAAGGACGTTTCCTCTTGTGGGTGAGTCCAGAACTAGGGGGCACTGTTTTAAAATTTGGGGTCACCCTTTTAGGACAGAGATGAGGAGAATTTTTTCTCTCAGAGGGTTGTGCAACTTTGGAAATCTGTGCCTCAGGAGGCGGGTCATTGAATATTTTTAGGGCAGATGTAGATAGATTCCTGTTAGGCAAAGGAATCAAAGGTTATTGGGGGTAGATGGGAATGTGGAAATCGAAACATAAGAAGGTCAGCCATGATCTTATTGAATGGTGGAGCAGGCTTGAGGGGCCGAATGTTCTACTCGTGTTCCTATTTCTTATGTTCTTATGTTTTATGTTAAGGCAGGCAGTGTTATGACACAGCAGATGGTAAATGCTGAGCTGTTCAAATCCCAGCGGAAAACTTGAAACAACTGTCATAATTAATTTGTTTGTTTCGAGATGCAGGCTTTAAATTCAGTAACAATAAGATCACCGAGTCTTAAGAGGTTTTTATAAAACTAAATTAAACATTTATAAATAAAAGAAAAGATTGTAAGTACATACATATGCCTACAAATTATTGCTACAATAATTTTTAAGTCCCCTCGTTAATCTGATTCCCAGTTACACCTTTGTTAAGACAACAGTAAAACACATGGATTTTAAGAGATCCAGGCAAAGTAAACGATACCCTGAATAGTTGAATGCAAAGTGAGTTCTCTTAAATTGAGTCCCTGAAGGCAGTAGTTTGATGCATAGAAACTGAAGCCTTTTCACACTTGTTGAATCTTAAACTGCCTACCCTTACGCTCATTTATACACATTTTCCCCTTTCTGAATGCAAATCCCCATTGTTTCACAATGTCTTTGGACTTTATCTTTCTGATAATAGAAATCTCTCACAGAACTAAGTTTTACCAGTAATCTTTGGGTAAAATAAACACACTCTTTCTAAACTTCACTTGGCTAGGTGACACATTTCGCTCCCTCTTTTGAAAACAATCTAGTTTGGCTTGTTTAAAAATGTAAATGTTCCCTTGACACCTATGTTTCTAAATTTCCCCATGTTTACCTAATTAACATTTCAAACCTAACTTTGCTTCTTACGTTCAAAGCACGCTGATTAGCTGCCTCTAATTCAATTAAGTCACACTCACACCTCACTATTTTACAATAAATTCCAATAACATTATGAGAATTATTATATCTTCTTGACAGGCAGAGAAGAGGTGAGAACCATGAAAGATGGAAAATGGGTTTGAAATGGAGGATTAACACATAATTATGGCATGGTAATGATGTTGAAATTCTCAACGTTTGCCATTATTACTCCCTTGAAACCAACAGCAATTTATGGAGCCGCGTGCGCACAATTATGCTGAAATCCAAAAGTAGCTCTCAGTGATTTTTTTGCTTCTCTAGCAGGTGCAGTGTTAAGCCACCCCAGACTGCAATCAATGGAAATCAATTGAATTGACAAGATCCTTAACTCTGGTTAAGTCTCATGTTAGCCTCACTGTAAAAAGCCTTAACAAAGTTACACCTTGTTGAATAAGGTGTAGCTGCATTTTAACAATGTCATAACTTCATAATTACTGCTATACACCTTCACTGGCCCGATAAAGCAAATTTTATGAAAGGGGCATATCAAATTTCTCCATTAGATACAAATATTTCACATATATTTAGAATAATAAATTTATATTTTAACAAGTTTATTAATCTTTATTTTAGATTCTATCTTAATCCAATCATGATTACTTATTTATCTATCTGGAAACTTAAATTAAAGTGAAGAACATTAAGTGCTTTTAACTTCCTGGTTTGCTGTGTGTGAATATTTCAATACAATTAGCTGCCTATTTGCTTCCTGACACTGCTGCTGCACGCCAAGACATTCCTTTGACTTGGTGCCAGATTTAAACTGACATTAAGAAAGAACAAAAACTATTTCACAAAGGTTGTTAGATCTTTGCAGGCAGCTTTGTTCAAGGTCAGCAGCAAGAGCTTTTAATTTACTCCTAGCTGCAAAATCCAGGCCTTGTCAAAAACTGACCAAAGCAAAATTCATGACTTCAATATAAATTTAGATCAAATTCCTAGAGAAGCTAAAATGGCTCAAAAAATATATAAATCCCCAGGGATTGATGATATTGATTCCAAAATCTTCAGAAACACTAAGGAGGGGATTTATGAGGAGTGGACATTCATGAGGGATACTGGAAATGTATTAGTAGATTAAAAACAGGTTAATAAGTTACCCATTTTCAAATAAAGTTTAATAAAATATAGACATAGACATTGCAGAATCTTTAGTCTTACTTACATTCTGTCTAAAATAATGGCCTGAATTTTACCTTTGGTGGGCGTGCGCAATCAGCAGGCCTGGGAGTGGCTGGGAAACAAACCACGATTACATGCTGGTTGGCCAGTTAACAGCCAGCCAGCATGAAACGCATGCTGAAAAGCTCAGCGCTGCCAGGGTGGGGGTGGGAAGAGGACAGGTGATGACATCACCGCAGGCACGGGTGAGCACTGCGAGATAGCTCCCTGAAGGCAGATAGCTGCTTCAAGGAGCTGCAGACCTTCAAATGATGAAATAAAGATTTAAAAAGCTGCAAAAAAAATGTCAAATGCTTCATAATCAAGCACCTGAAAATATACCTCATAAAAATGCTGTCCACAGATATTTATTTTTACTTTATTTCATAACAGAGATTTCATCCCACCCTTGGATGAGGCTTGATGAAAATGTAAAGGCCGCCTGACCGATTCACCCATCCGTTAACCATAAGGTTGGACGGGCCCCGAAAAATTGGAGACAATAGCGCTGTTACTGGGCTTAATTCCCCCCTCAATTGCTGACGGGCGCACTTCCGACTTTTGTGCACACCCGCTGAGTGAAATATTGTGCGAGTGTGTGATATTGTCGGGGCACTTGCCCGACGTCATCTCACGCAATTTTATGTTCGATTGGGCTGGGCACGCGCCTGCCAATGGGGCGTAAAATTCTGCCCTATGTAATCTATCATTAGAGTACACTTAGGGATTGACTATGCAAGGATAGCCTACTAAACAGCAGGCAACATGGCCTCAGATCCTGTCTTACCAAAGTTCTCCTTTGAGGAATTGACATCCCAACTGGACTACAGAGAGACTTATGACAAATGTTTCCAAAAAATGGAAAAGTTTTGCATCAAAAGCCATTAGCTAAGCTCCCGAGAGAGTGCAGTGTTCCATGTAAATTGCTTTGGTGTGCCCCAGAACATCTCATGCACTACAGCAAACATTTAAGTGAACCAACATTCACTTTAAGATGCATACGTACGCTGCTGCGCAATAATTTTAAAGGGAAACAGAGAAGAATTAGAAGCAACATTGCTTGACTGTGCTGTGGTCCCAATGGACTGTGCCTCAGAGCTCCCACTGATCTTCAGTAGATGAATAATACCTTGAAAGCTAATGTTGATATGGACCATCAGACTATACCCATTTGGTGCACCAGTCTCTCCAAGGTGGGGCACAGTGTTTGGGTATTAGCCATCAGAGCTTCCACCAAAGCTGTAAACATTGGTGACACAAATTCCATACTATTGCATATGATCCTCAAAGTTTTTGGCAAGCCTGCACATATCTCATAATCGCTGGTGTGTTACAAGCATTTTTCTTTTAACGCCTGGACCTTTGGAGGTCCACATCTCTGGCCTGTTAAAATTGACTGCTCTTTGTCAATTTTCACATTTCCTTGACCTCCACTGGTTTCAGCCCCCAAGCACAGACCCTACAGAGAGTTAAAATTGAGTGAATGGAGAATTCAATATTCTAAGCAACATGAGTACAGGAAAAATTGGGAGGATATTTTCATAATGTGGAAGGCAATAAGTAAAGTTTATTAGCAACTATACTTCAAGAAGAAAAACATGGAAATAAGACAGGAAGATGGAGAGAGAACCATATTTTCAGAGTTAGCATGCACTATATTTTGGAGCTGTGAAGGTTCAAAATAAGGAACTTCTCTCAGAAGTTCTATGTTTCGTGCTTTTCAGACCGAGAGTCCATTTTCAGGAACTCCGTCATCTTGATGAACTCGCACACATAGTCACACTATGTGTAGGTGATCAATACATCACTTCAGTCTGCCTACTAGGATCTGTTGCAGGAAGTATCTCATTTCTCCATTCAGCATCTCAGGAGGCAATCAAATGGATAGCCAAACTAGGCATCCCTTTACCCATCATACAAAAGTAGCAGTAGCTCTGTAAAGTTTATAAAGGTTTCACCCAAGGAGCTTAAGTAACTGCCATTGTAATTTGTACACCAGAAGTCTTATACTGTAGGTCAATCACTCTTTACGGGCTGTTCCAGCTTCTCTGTTCTGAAACAAGTCTTATTTTCTCAAAGGAAATGGATTAATTTGATCCAACAAGGAAACCATGGATATCTTTGTCTCTCAGTAGCATTTCCTGAATCTCATTGAGCGATCAACAGCCATTAAAAACTTACAGAAGCGTTTGAAATAGATGATTGTTGGGAATGGCAGATGTGCTTGGAGAATGATAAGCAGGAAGATCACAGAACTGCAGAGAGGCAGATAAAGTTTCAGTTCTGGCTGGATTATTGAAGACACTTTGAAAAAGATTTCTTTCCCCTATCTTAGATCATAACCCTTTAAGTATATGGGAATCCTTGTGGAGGTAAAAACATGAGTTCTCTCAAGCCTTTCAAATATTAGTGGTTGTGTAAAGCTGTTTAAGTATTCATTAACTTAGAAAAACTTGCAATAAAAAAATCTACTTCACAGTACACTAAAGTGAATTTCCTGTTGAAAGTTAAACTTAATCATTATAAGGTCGCCTGACTCTAGTTTTAAAATGGTATTAATGTTTTACTGGAACCACTGAGGGGATATCATTTATGGTTGCTCCAAAAATAGCTAGTTGTTGTGCCCTTAGTGACAAGAATAAAAATTTGTATTTAGTTTCATGTGGCTAGGATTATAAACAAGGCCTTGATTTTTCCCAAGGTACAAAATGGTAGAACGGAACGGAAAACATTCCTTTCCGGCAGCGTTCATGGCGCAAATGGCAGTAAGACAGAAAATGGAGGATAGAATGCTAATGGGATGGCGAGATCATTTAGAAACAGGACGCAGGCATCTGTACGAAAGGAGATTTGTAACTAGAAACAATGGGGACACCATGGACAATTATGGCAGGAGAAAAGAATTAGGGAATTACAACAAAAGAATGAACCCCTGAAATGCCCAGGGTGTGGTCAATTGGCGTTTTAGATGTGATTCAAATTACCATTTTGCAAGAACTGTCCTAAACAATATAATGTGTTTGAAAGTAAACATGAGACAGAAGGCTCTGAAGAAGAAGCTGGAGAAATTGACTAAAGAGAGGGAATTGTATTAGTTACAAGAAGTTTCAGCCTGGTGATGAATGGCTTGGTGGCAGAGTCCTTCTAGTGGTGCTAGATAGCGGATGCATGTCTACAGTCTGTGGAATAAACTGGTTAAAATGATAAGGACCGGAATAAGGTTAAAGAATTTGAGAGTTCCACCAGTTTTAGATTTGGAGATGATAATACCCTAAAATCTTTAAAAAGGGTAGTGGTTCCCTGTAATTATAGCTGAAGTCAATCATTTCATCAGCATGGTTGTAAGGTCAAGTGAAATACCATTACTATTGAGCAGACCATTGATGAAGAAAGCGCAAATAAAGCTGGACATGGAAAATGACAAGGCTTTTGTATTTGGAAAACCTGTGGATTTACAATTTATGCAATCTGGACACTACTGTATTCCTTTTAATGAAATCTACTAAGGAGATTAAAGGAGTGTTATTAGTGTCAGAGGATAGGAATTTGGAAGACAAAAAGCAAATAGTGTTCAAATTACATCAGTAGTTTGCCCACCTTTCTTTGCAGAGATTAAAAATTTTGCTAAGGGATGAAATTTAAATTTATATAGAGGAGATAAGTGATACATGTGATATATGTAAGAAATGCAGAAGGACATCATCATGGCTGATAGTGAGTCTACCTTTAGCGAGAGATTTCAATAAAGTTGGGGTGATGGATTTAAGGGTGTGGGATAAAGAAAAGAATATTTTTATTTTACATTTCGTAGATTTGGCAACAAGGTTTAGCCAGTCAACAATCATATACAGTAAAGAAAATAATTGTGGATCAGGTAGTGAATAGGGACTGGATGGGAACCACCAGCGAAATTCCTCACTGATAATGGGGGGAAATTGCTAACGATGAGTTCTAGGATATGTGCAAAAACATGAACATATTAGTTACGTATATCACAGCTGAAAGTCCCTTTAGTAGTGGAGTGCGTGAAAGGAAGCACACGGTTATAGATGAGATGATTCAAAAAAATATTGGTGGATAGACCAAGCTGTAAATTAATATCAGCTCTAGCATGGGCTGCCCATGCCAAGAATTCACTGCTGATGGTTGGGGGCCATGGTCCATATCAGTTTGTTTTTGGTAGAAACACAAAAATTCCTTTTGTCCTAAATGATCATGCCCCAGCTTGGAAGAGAGCTACGATTAGCTCTACTTTTTCTGAGCATTTAAATGCACTACACGCAGGTAGAAGAACGTTCCTTAAAGCCGACGTTTCAGAATTTGGTGAGCTCTAAGACACAATGTACATCCATCGAAAACTACTTTCAATCAGGGAGACATGGGGAAGAATTTTCCCCCCCGTTAGGGGGGAAGTGCAGGAGTGGGTGCACCTCCGATCGGCGCCCTGATTAGGGGGTGCGCTGCCATTTTACATGGGCGGGCCAGTTAAGACCCACCCAGCATGACGTCCGCTAGATGCAGGCGGGAGGGGGATTCCCTCAGCTGAGAGTGCACTCTTTCATGCGTGTGTGCGAAAGAGCGCACCGATCTCCCTGAGGCTAAGTGCTGCCTCAGGAAGATTGGCTCAGAATTAAAACTTTCAATGTAAATGTTTAAAAAATTTCCCTGACATGACCCCTCATGTGACACTGTCACATGAGTTGGGACATGTCCATCACTTTAACTCAAACCTTTACTAAAAATTTACAAACCCTCATGAAACCTCACCCCGCCCGCGGATGAGCTTTCATGCTTTTTCTGAAGCCCGCCAGGGTTCCTGGCCTGCCCGCCAACCCTAAGATTGGACGGGCAGGCCCATTAATTAGGTTAATGACGCTTTAAATGCCTCAATAGGCTGTTGACAGGTCAGCAGGTGTACAGCTGATTTGGCTGCACCCCCTGCCAACCTGAAAATGGAGATGACGAAGGGTGGTGTCGGGAGTTCAGCCCACTGTCATCCCACATCATCTTACGCGTCGGCGAGCGGGCCCCGCCTCCCACTCGCCAACCTAAAGATCCTGCCCATGGTATACTATAGAAGAGGACTTAATGACTGGAAAGGCATGGGAAAGATTATAGATAAAGATAGTAAAAGTCATTTTATAACATGGGGTTCAGGTACTCTCATCAAGGTTAGTTGTTACGGAGTACAAATTTGTAGGTTTGGAAAGTATTGTAGGAAGGGACGAGGAACCATGTATTTCTCATACACATATGTTGCATGATTGTAAGGACCAGGTAGCTGAAGTTGACAGGGTTGCGAAGATGGAGGCAGCAAGTTGGACGAAGAAAATGAGGTAATTAGACCAGGGGAGGCCGTTGGAAAATATAAAAACTGGTTAAACGTATGAGATAAAGGACAGGAGGTTAGGCCTAAGGATTGGGAACATCAAGTACAAAAATGGAAGGCATGGAAGGCAAGGAAACACAGTATCAGTTCAGACAGTTGGTCTGGGAGTGAACATGCCTCTGGGAAGAGATCGCGAACTGTTGAAAAAGCATCTATAAATGGGAGAGGGAAATCCAACGGTAACAGTCCGGAGCATGATAGAAGGCGGAATAGAGGGCATAGCTTAATAAGATCAGGGAACATGGCACAGACTGGTAACACTACAAGGAGCAGACGCCCATGTGATCAAGAAGTCTTAGCAGCTTCAAACAAATTAGGCAATAAATTAATAGAGAATGCCAAGCAGCATGAACTACATAGATAAAAACAAAAAAACTGCGGATGCTGGAAATCCAAAACAAAAACAGAATTACCTAGTTCTGTTGAAGGGTCATGAGGACTCGAAACGTCAACTCTTTTCTTCTCCGCCGATGCTGTCAGACCTGCTGAGTTTTTCCAGGTAATTCTGTTTTTGTTTAGCATGAACTACATGGTTGGAAAGAATTTGGGGTATACACCGATGCCAGATAGGGAACAACCAGCTATCTCATAGATGGATATGGACAGAAAAGATGCTTCCTGATGGGACCTATAAAGCTAAAGCCAGGCATGAGGGTTTGAAAAAAAATTGAGTGACCGGGATATAAGAGTAGATTCACTTACAGCAGGGAAAGATATGCTAAAAAATCTTTTTATCTCTATTAACTACAAATACTTGGGAATGTAAGTCCATTGATATTAAAGCTGCTTTTTTTGCAGGGACACAAACTTCAAAGGGAAGATTTTCTCAGTCTACAAAAAGAGGCATCAAACGCAGCAGGGACTCTCTGGAAACTAAATAAATGTATATGTGGTTTAATTGATGCCTCCGGAGTTTGGTATTTCTCAGTGAGGTCAGTTTTATTAAAGTTGGGCTGTCTTCAGTTGGAAGCAGGCCTGGCAATGTTTTATTGGCACCATGGAGGGAAACTTGCATCTTTATGACGTATGTAGATATTTAATTTTTGTGGGTTAGTAGTAGCGAATTTGAAACAGTTGGCATTAAAGGGCTCAGAACAGAGTTTCAAATTGGAAGGCAGGTTTCTGGTGTGTTTAAGTACATTGGATTGGAAATCAGGCAGAGTGGATCACATAACAAAAACAAAAATACCTGGAAAAACTCAGCAGGTCTGGCAGCATCAGTGGAGAGGAACGCAGTTAACGTTTCAAGTCTGAATGACCCTTCAACAGAACTAAGTAAAAATAGAAGAGAGGTGAAATATAAGCTGGTTTAAGGGTGGGGGAGGGGTGGGACAAATAACGCTGGATAGAGGGCCAGAGATAGGTGCAGATAACCAAAAGATGTCACAGACAAAAGGACAAAGAGGTGTTGAAGGTGGTGATATTATCTAAGGAATGTGCTAATTAAGGGTAGAAAGCAGGACAAGCAAGGTACAGATAGCCATAGTGGGGGTGGGGTGGGGTGAAGGAATCAAAAAAGGCTAAAAGGTAGAGATAAAACGATGGATGGAAGTACATTTAAAAATAACGGAAGTAGGTGGGAAAAGAAAAATATAGATAAACGTTAACTGTGCTCCTCTCCACAGATGCTGCCAGACCTGCTGACTTTTTCCAGGTATTTTTGTTTTTGTTTTGGACTTCCAGCATCCGCAGTTTTTTGCTTTTAACAGAGTGGATCACATGTCCTTTTACATCAGCAATCCTATTTAGAGAACGTCAATCCCATTGCAATTAGTCATGGTAGAGCCTCACAGAAAGATACTGCGGCTTCTGAAACAGAAAAAGAGGAACTCCGAAGTCTAATTGGGCAACTCAATTGGCTTGGCAAACAAACAAGGCCAGACATCAGTTTTGACATTTTGGAGTAGCAACAGTAGCAGCTGTGTGTACCATCTACAAGATGCACAGCAGGAATTCACCAAGGCTCCTTTGACAGCACCTTCCAAACCCATGACCACTACCATTTAGAAGTACAAGTGCAGAAGACAGATGGGAACACCACCACTGGAGCTTCCCCTCCAGGTCACTCACCATCCTGACTCAGAAATATATTGCCGTTCCTTCACTGTCGCTGGGTCCAAATCTTGGAACTCCCTTCCTAACAAATGGTTTGATAGCAGCTACCAATTATCTGACCACTTCACCAAAAGAGCAGCAAGCTCCAAGAAATTACTAGAGATCCTCAAAGAGGGATGTCTTTTTTTTAAGTAAAAATACTTATTTTGTGTGGCCATATCTATACATGTGTTATTTTAAGGAGGGGAATAAGGTCAATTTATTGAATGAAAATATATTGATGTTTTTTTTTGCGATTATATAAACTGAGGGTTACTTTCTTTTTAAGAAGAGGGAAATCTGTTAGGGAAGGAAACAGTTAAAGAAGTTCAATTGCTAATTAATAGGTTGTATAAAAGGGATAACAGCTGAGACTAGTTCTGTCTGTGAAGAGTTTTATGACAAGCAATAAAATTCTGTCTGAAGGAGTCTAGCTTGGTTTTGGTCTTAATTTCTAAACAAATACTGGAACTTAACATAAAAATAAAAACAAAAAAACTGCGGATGCTGGAAATCCAAAACAACAACAAAAACAGAATTACCTGGAAAAACTCAGCAGGTCTGGCAGCATCGGTGGAGAAGAAAAGAGTTGACGTTTCGAGTTCTCATGACCCTTCGACAGAACTTGAGTTCCAGTCCAAGAAAGAGTTGAAATATAAGCTGATTTAAGGTGTGTGTGTGGGGGGTGGAGAGAGAGAGAGAGAGAGAGGTGGAGTGGGGGTGTGGTTGTAGGGACAAACAAGCAGTGATAGAAGCAGATCATCAAAAGATGTCAACAACAATAGTACAAAAGAACACATAGGTGTTAAAGTTGGTGATATTATCTAAACGAATGTGCTAATTAAGAATGGATGGTAGGGCACTCAAGGTATAGCTCTAGTGGGGGTGGGGAGAGCATAAAGGATGTAAAAAAAAAAAAAATTTTTTTGTTTTAATAATGGAAATAGGTGGGAAAAGGAAAATCTATATAATTTATTGGAAAAAAAAGAAAAGGAAGGGGGAAACAGAAAGGGGGTGGGGATGGGGGAGGGAGCTCATGACCTAAAGTTGTTGAATTCAATATTCAGTCTGGATGGCTGTAAAGTGCCTAGTCGGAAGATGAGGTGTTGTTCCTCCAGTTTGCGTTGGGCTTCACTGGAACAATGCAGCAAGCCAAGGACAGACATGTGGGCAAGAGAGCAGGGTGGAGTGTTAAAATGGCAAGCGACAGGGAGGTTTGGGTCATTCTTGCGGACAGACCGCAGGTGTTCTGCAAAGCGGTCGCCCAGTTTACGTTTGGTCTCTCCAATGTAGAGGAGACCACATTGGGAGCAACGAATGCAGTAGACTAAGTTGGGGGAAATGCAAGTGAAATGCTGCTTCACTTGAAAGGAGTGTTTGGGTCCTTGGACGGTGAGGAGAGAGGAAGTGAAGGGGCAGGTGTTGCATCTTTTGCGTGGGCATGGGGTGGTGCCATAGGAGGGGGTTGAGGAGTAGGGGGTGATGGAGGAGTGGACCAGGGTGTCCCGGAGGGAGCGATCCCTACGGAATGCCGATAGGGGGGGTGAAGGGAAGATGTGTTTGGTGGTGGCATCATGCTGGAGTTGGCGGAAATGGCAGAGGAAGATCCTTTGAATGCGGAGGCTGGTGGGGTGATAAGTGAGGACAAGGGGGACCCTATCATGTTTCTGGGAGGGAGGAGAAGGCGTGAGGGCGGATGTGCGGGAGATGGGCCGGACACGGTTGAGGGCCCTGTCAACGACCGTGGGTGGAAAACTTCGGTTAAGGAAGAAGGAGGACATGTCAGAGGAACTGTTTTTGAATGTAGCATCATCGGAACAGATGCGACGGAGGCGAAGGAACTGAGAGAATGGGATGGAGTCCTTACAGGAAGCAGGGTGTGAGGAGCTGTAGTCGAGATAGCTGTGGGAGTCGATGGGTTTGTAATGGATATTGGTGGACAGTCTATCACCAGAGATTGAGACAGAGAGGTCAAGGAAGGGAAGGGAAGTGTCAGAGATGGACCACGTGAAAATGATGGAGGGGTGGAGATTGGAAGCAAAATTAATAAATTTTTCCAAGTCCCGACGAGAGCATGAAGCCGCACCGAAGTAATCATCGATGTACCGGAGAAAGAGTTGTGGAAGGGGGCCGGAGTAGGACTGGAACAAGGAATGTTCCACATACCCCATAAAGAGACAGGCATAGCTGGGGCCCATGCGGGTACCCATAGCCACACATTTATTTGGAGGAAGTGAGAGGAGTTGAAGGAGAAATTGTTCAGCGTGAGAACAAGTTCAGCCAGACGGAGGAGAGTAGTGGTGGATGGGGATTGTTCGGGCCTCTGTTCGAAGAAGAAGCTAAGGGCCCTCAGACCATCCTGGTGTGGGATGGACTGGCTGAGGTTTTCCACCCACGGTCGTTGACAGGGCCCTCAACCGTGTCCGGCCCATCTCCCGCACATCCGCCCTCATGCCTTCTCCTCCCTCCCAGAAACATGATAGGGTCCCCCTTGTCCTCACTTATCACCCCACCAGCCTCCGCATTCAAAGGATCATCCTCCGCCATTTCCGCCAACTCCAGCATGATGCCACCACCAAACACATCTTCCCTTCACCCCCCCTATCGGCATTCCGTAGGGATCGCTCCCTCCGGGACACCCTGGTCCACTCCTCCATCACCCCCTACTCCTCAACCCCCTCCTATGGCACCACCCCATGCCCACGCAAAAAGATGCAACACCTGCCCCTTCACTTCCTCTCTCCTCACCGTCCAAGGACCCAAACACTCCTTTCAAGTGAAGCAGCATTTCACTTGCATTTCCCCCAACTTAGTCTACTGCATTCGTTGCTCCCAATGTGGTCTCCTCTACATTGGAGAGACCAAACGTAAACTGGGAAACCGCTTTGCAGAACACCTGCGGTCTGTCCGCAAGAATGACCCAAACCTCCCTGTCGCTTGCCATTTTAACACTCCGCCCTGCTCTCTTGCCCACAAGTCTGTCCTTGGCTTGCTGCATTGTTCCAGTGAAGCCCAACGCAAACTGGAGGAACAACACCTCATCTTCCGACTAGGCACTTTACAGCCATCCAGACTGAATATTGAATTCAACAACTTTAGGTCGTGAGCTCCCTCCCCCATCCCCACCCCCTTTCTGTTTCCCCCTTCCTTTTCTTTTTTTTCCAATAAATTATATAGATTTTCCTTTTCCCACCTATTTCCATTATTAAAACAAAAAAAAATTTATTTTTTTTTTACATTTTTTATGCTCTCCCCACCCCCACTAGAGCTATACCTTGAGTGCCCTACCATCCATTCTTAATTAGCACATTCGTTTAGATAATATCACCAACTTTAACTTTAACACCTATGTGTTCTTTTGTACTATTGTTGGTGACATCTTTTGATGATCTGCTTCTATCACTGCTTGTTTGTCCCTACAACCACACCCCCCCTCCACCTCTCTCTCTCTCTCTCCGCCCCCCACACACACACCTTAAACCAGCTTATATTTCAACTCTTTCTTGGACTCGAACTCAAGTTCTGTCGAAGGGTCATGAGAACTCGAAACGTCAACTCTTTTCTTCTCCGCCGATGCTGCCAGACCTGCTGAGTTTTTCCAGGTAATTCTGTTTTTGTTGTTGTTTTGGATTTCCAGCATCCGCAGTTTTTTTGTTTTTATCTCTGTGCCTAAACTCAGGCATTGATTACTCATTCATCCTTATGTAAAAAGACTTATCTCCACTTGATGGTATGCGCAAAATTGATGACATGGAATGCAGGTAAATTGGGGGAACATGATTTATTATTCTATCACTGCAACAGTGGATAATGGTGAACAGAAGCCAGAAAAACTGACTGAAAAATAAATATACTGCACTGGCTGGATACTCAATGAATAAAATAATTCCTGGAGTTTGCTTCAGATCACCTACCATGCTGGTCTGAAGTAACTAAATCTACACAAATGGACAAAGCTGCTTTAGAATGCAAACAGCTTTTCTCTTAACTGACTTCAGTGGAACAGCTTTGGAGCGAAAGAGGGTTCAATGAAGCAACAACATTAATGCCAATTTAGCAAAGCTGACAGATTTATTTTTCATCTAATGATAGCTTTAATCAGAAAGTACTCCTTATACTTTCCTTATTTTTAGCTTAGAATTTAGCTTAGAACTAGAGGACACAAACAAAAAAAAACTGGCAAGCTTCAAGTGAGCCTAGATATTAGAAAATATTTTCCACCATATGCAGATTGCATTACTATCTGTAACTTGTTCTGTGAAGCAATCCTTTGAAAAGACGCCAGGCAAATATTGAATTATGAAGTGGACTGAAAGTTATGGGAGCAGATGTAAATAAGGTGATCAAAGACTCTGAGGAACACATTGTTTTCATCTAGTTGGGATCTTGGGACTGTCATTAAGGCATAAGAAAGCATGGAACAAGAAAAGGCATTTGGTCCAATCAAACCCAACACTTCTACAGATTATATTTAATTCAACTATTACATTTCCTTAGGAAAGAATATGCAAGGATCTCTGGTGCCTAGAGATAAATCAAGCAAAAGTTCAGATATCCTAATTTATAAGATATTGGCTAGTTTTTTTATTCTTTGTTGGGATGTGGGTGTCATTGGCAAGGCCAGCGTTTGTTGCCCATCCCTATTTGCCCTTGAATTGAGTGGCTTGCTAGGCCATTTCAGAGGGCAGTTAAGAGTCAACACATTGCTGTGGATCTGGAGTCACATGTAGGCCAGACCAGATAAGGACACCAGATTTCCTTCCCTAAAGGACATTAGTGAACCAGATGTGTTTTTATAACAATCAGCAATGGTTTTGTGGTTATCATTAGACTTCAAATTCCAAGACCTGCCGTGGTGGGATTCAAACCCAGGTGCCCAGAGCACTACCCTGGTTTCTGGATTACTAGTCCAGTAACAATGCCAGTACGCCACTGCCTCCCTGTTCACCCCTTGATGTTGTATTTCAATGGTCCCAGGAATTATCACACTGCACACAAGATTGCTTCATGTCTACACATGATTGTCTTTATAACCCTAAATCTTGTTCCGAAACCAATTATCATCCAATTCTATTAAAAAGATGGTAATGAACACAGCATTAAAGCAATAGCTGGATTCAATATATCCATTATAATATGAGATGAAAAGTACCTTTTTAACTTTGTTTTGGTTAATTATTTCATGACTGTCTAGCTCAGCATTTACAATCCATGTCAATGGAGAACTATGCAGTCAGTATATAGTTTTTCTTCCAATTGTCACTGCATGATAGCAAAGGCACCATTTGTTATACTTGACCCCGAGATGACCTATTGACCATATGCACGTACTGGCACTATGATCTCCTGTTTCCAACTTCGTAAGATCACCTGTCTCTGCCCCTGACTTAACTCTTCTTCTGATGAAACCCTCACTCATGCCTTTGTTACCTCCAGACTTCACTATTCTAAGGTATTCCTGGCCGGCCTCCCACCTTCTACCCTCTATAAACCTGAGGTCATCCAAAACTCTTGCAGCCTATGTCACAAGTACCTTCACCCATCATCCGTGTGCTCACTGATTTACACGAGTTCCCAGTTAAGCAATGCCTCAATTTTAAAATTCTCATCCTTGTTTTCAAATCCCTCCATGGCCTTGTCCCTCCCTATCCCTGTAATCTCCTTCAGCCCTGCACCCTCTGGAATGTTCATGCTGTTCTGATTCCAGTCTCTTGCACATCTTTGATTTCAAATGCTCCTACATTGAAGGCCATGCCTTCAGTTATCCAGGACCAAAGCTCTGGAATTCCCTCTCTAAATATTTTTACCTACCTCCCTTGGTATCCTCCCTTCACTCCTTAATACCTCTCTTTTTAGCCAAGCTTTTGGTCATCTGCCCTAATATCTCCTTATGTGGCTGGATGTCAGATTTTGATTTATAATGGTTTTGCGAAATGCCTTGCACATTTTATTATGTTAAAGGTGCTATATAAATATAAGTTGTTGTTGTAGTGAAAGTCATGTTATGGCATCATTGTAAACTAATTCTAAGTTCTAATAGCTACTGCAACATAACTGGAAAAGATCAGGGCAAGGGCACACCTACTGACTATTCTGAAAAAATCTTCTATTGAGAGAACTAACAATATGTGTACTGTTCTTATGAATGGTAAACATTGTGCGCAGCCATACTCAGAAAATGCATCCATTTTGCCAAATTCCAAATGTATTTTTGTGTAGTCAGTAAACAATTTGATTGTTGAGTGCCAAAATTTGAATTACAAAAATGATGGAGGATTTAGAGTTTTTTTTTAAACTAGCATAGGTCTTCAGCTATTCTAAATGCTGTGGGTGAAAAAGCTTTTCAAAAATAGTAAATGAACATATGATATAAGACAAACCCGAACACATCTTCTCTCATGTCCATTCATTTGCTATTTCCTGCACACTCGCATTCTATTTTGCAGTACCCTCACTAGCCAACAACTTGTGCCTATTCTCCTGTTAGCATTCATTGACTGCCAACTTATCCTTTAGTCTGTGCATCACCTAACATCCTCTATCTTAAGCTTCATCCGGAGAGCTCATAATTTATTCCACCAATTTGCATTCATCTATTGTTGAAAATGAATTACTGTACATAAGGTAGTGCAGTTAAGTGTAACAATTTTAACGCTAAGGAACAAAATAATACCTTTAACCAGCATACAAGTATTTTTGAGAACAAGACAATCTCTTTTCACCACATCATTTCTTTCGCCAAATCTCACCAAAGTGTTTCTTGAAATTGTATTTGAATGGCCTGGAATTTTTAGGGTTTTTGATGGCAAACTATGAACGTTCACCATCATTACCCTCTAAATGTGACCACACATTCAGGATTTAACGCAAGTGTAGACTAATGCAGAAGTTGTCATCTTTCAGTCACTGCTCAGTCACAGGCTGATTGATGAAGCGGATTTGAATAATGAGGGAAGAAACATAAACTAAGGTATTGTTTTACAGATGGGTCACTTTTGCAGGTGCAACTGAAGCAATAAACTAATTGTTTGGAATGGAAACTGGCCATGTATATGGGCCTAGAGAAAGAGCAATTAAGATATAAATATGAAAAAAAGTAATGCTTATTTGCTTGTCCATTACTAGTGATGTGGAATTGTTTTTGTTTCTTTGTAGTGTTTATAGTAAATAGCATAACTCACTAGTTAAAAAAAAACTAGTACACCAAGAGGGAATATAAACTAATTGAAGCTGGAGATACAGAACAACTCATTGCTATTTAGCCCCATTCCTGACTGAAGCATTCAATAAAGCTGGTTTTCAATCTTCAATAAAGCACATCTTATTAGTCACCATGTTTGTAGCAGTGATACTGTGCCTATTGTCTCTAAACAAAAGAACCTTCAAATCTGACTATAAGATCCTTGCTCAAGTTTAAGCACTACCCCGACTAAAAATAAATACAAGACTGGTTCCTGAGATGAGGAGATTGTCCTATGTGGAGGGATTGAATGGTCTAGGCCTATATTCCACAAAGTTTAGGAGAATGAAACATAGAAAAATAGCAGGAGTAGGTCATTCAACCGTTTGAGCCTGCTCCACCATTCAATCTGATCAAGGCTGAACGTCTATATCAATGCCATACTCCTGCTCTCTTCCCGTACCCCTCGATGCCTCTAGAATCTAGAAATCTATCTATTTCCTTCTTAAATATATTCAGTGACTTGCCCTCTGTGGTAGAGAATTCCACAGGTTCACCATCTTCTGAGTGAAGAAGTTTCTCCTTATTTCAGTTCTAAATGGCCTACCCTGTATCCTGAGACTGTGATCCCTTGTCCTAGACCACCCAGCCAGAGGAAACATCATCCCTGCATCCTGTCTGGCAAGAATTTTATACATTTCAATGAGATCCCCTCTCATTCTTCTAAACTCCAGTGAATTCATTTCCAGGTGACTCAATCTCTCCTCATATGACAATCCTGTGATCCCAGGAATCAGTCTGGTGAACCTTCACTGCACTCCCTCTATAGCAAGTATATCGTTTCATGGGTAAGGAGGCCAAAACTGCACACATACTTGAGGTGTGGTCCACCAAGGCCCGTACAACTGCAGTAAGACAACCTTGCTCCCGTACTCAAGTCCTCTGGCAATGAAGGCCAACATACCATTTGTCTTCTTAACTGCTTGCTGCACCTGCATGCTTTCTTTCAGTGATTGGTGTACAAGGACACCCAGGTCCCTTTGTACATCAACATTTCCCAATCTAACACCATTTAAATAATACTCTGCTATTTTGTTTTCTTACCGAAGTGGATAATTTCACACTTATCCGTATTATACTGCATTTGCCATGTATTTGCCCACTCACTCAACTTGTCTAAATTGCCTTAAAGCCTCTTAACATCATCCTCACCACTCACATTCCCAACTAGTTTTGTGTCGTCAGCAAACTTGGAAATATTACATTTGGTTCCCTCATCCAAACCATTGATATATATTGTGAATATCTGGGGCCCAAGCACTGATCCCTGCGATGCCCCACTAGTCACCACCTGCCACTCCAAAAAAGACCCATTTATTCCTTCTCTCTGAGCCTGTCTGCTAACCAATTCTCAATCCATGCCAATATATTACTTTCCAATCCCACGTGCTTTAATTTTGCACATTAACCTCTTATGTGGGACTTTGCCAAAAGATTTCTGAAAATCCAAATACAACACATCCACTGGTTCTCCCTTATTTATTCTGCTAGTTACATCCTCAAAAGACTCAAATAGGTTTGTCAAACACGAGTTCCCTTTCATAAATCCATGTTGACTTTGTCTAATCCCGTTGATATTTTCTAAGTGCCCTATTATCACATCCTTTATAATAGATTCTAGCAATTTTCCCTCCCACTGATGTTAGTCTAATTCCCTGTTTTTCTTGTTCCTCCTTTTTAAAATCGTGGCCAGAGCTGTTCCCGAATCTGCAGATTCAATTTGGGCACTGAATTCCAGACTGCCCAGCACCCTTTGAGTGAAAAAGTTTTCCTCATGTTTCCTCTAATCCTTCCACCAATCGCCTTAAATCTATGCCCCCTGGTATTTGATCTCTCAGCTAGGGGAAACAGGTCTTTCCTGTCTACCCTATTAGGCTCCTCACAATTTTGTATTCTCAATCCCTCAATTGGGTCACCCCCAGCATCCTCTGTTCTAAGGAAAACAACCTTAGCCTATCCAATCTTTTCTCATAACTACAATTTTCAAGCTCTGGCAACTTTCTTGTAAATCACCTCTGTACTCTCTCCAGAACAATTATGTCCTTCCTGTAATGTGGTGACCAGAACTGTACACAAAATTCTAGCTGTGGCCTAACCAGTGTATTATACAGTTCCAGCATTACAACCCTGCTTTTGTACTCAACACCTCGTCCAATAAAGGAAAGCATTCCATATGCTTTCTTTACCACCTTATCCAACTGTCCTGCCACCTTCAGGCACCTATGGACATGCACTCCAATATCTCTCATTTCCTCTGCCCCTCTCAATATCCTCCTGTTTATTGAGTATTCCCTAGCTTTGTTTGCCCTCCCCAAATGTATTACTCACACTTCTCCAGATTGAATTCCATTTGCCACCTTTTCGCCCACTAAACCAAAACACTGATATAATTCTGGAGACAACAACTATCCTCTTCATTATCAACTACATGGCCGATTTTTGTGTCAGCTGCAAATTTCCCAATCATGCCTCCCACATTTAAGTCCAAATCATTAACATATACAACAAACAGCAAGAGCCCCAACATTGAGCCCTGTGGAACACCACTGGAAACCGCTTTCCATTCACAAAAACATCCGGCGACCATTACCCTTTGTTTTTGGTCACTGAGCCAATTTTGGATCCAACTTGCCTCCTTACCCTGTAACCCATGGGATCTCACTTTTCTGACCAGTATGCCATATGGGACCTTGTCAAATGCCTTACTAAAATCCACTGCACTACGCTCATCAATCCTCCTTGTTACTTCCTCAAAAAATTTGATTAAGTTAGTAAGACATGGTCTTCCCCTAACAAAACCATGCTGACTATCCCTGATCAATCCTGTCTCTCAGAATTGATTCCAATAATTTGCCCACCACCGAAGTCAGGCTGACTAGCTATAATTATCTGGCCTATGTCTCACACCATTTTTAAACTTTCGCCAACCTCCAATCCTCTGGTACCTTGCCTGTACCTAGTGAGGATTGGAGAATGATCCTCAGAGCATCTGCTATTTCCCCTGTGGCCTCCTTTAACAACCTGGGATACAAGCCATCCAGCCCTGGTGATTTATCCACCTTCAAGGATGCCAGTCCCTCCACTGCAGAGAACCCTCTCTCACTATGCTTATTGTATCTAATATTTCACACTCCTCCTCTTTAATTAGTGAAGGTAAAGATAAAGTACTCATTGAGAACTCTGCCCACATCTTCAGCATCAAGGCATAAGTTACCATGTACATCTCTGATAGGTTCTACCTTTTCCTTGGTCATTCTCTTAATAAACTAGTAAAACATCTTTGGGTTTTCTTTGATTTTACGTACCAATATTTTTTGTGTCCTCTCTTTGCTCTCCTAATTTCTGTTTTTACTTCACTCCTCTACATTCAATACTCCTCTAGGCTTTCTACAATATTAAGCTTATTGTGACTGTCATCAGCTTTCTTTTTCTGCTTTATCTTACTCTGTATGCCTCTGGATAAGCAGGGGGCTCTAGATTTCACAGTACCACCCTTTATCTTTGTGGGGACTGTCTACACTGTGCCCATAGAAGCTCATATTTGAAAGCGTCCCTCTGCTTTGACACTGTTTTCCCTTCTAGTAGCTGTATCCAGTCCACTTTCACCAGTGTCTTCCCCCCAATTTAGAACTTTTGCTTCTGTTCTATCTTTGTCCTTTTCCATAATGATGCTAAATCTAACTGTATTATGGTCACTATCTCCAAACTAGTCTTCCACTGCTACTTCATCCATTGCCCAGCTTCATTTCCTAAGGCTAAATCTAGAATTGCGCCCCCCTCTTGTTGGGCTTGTTATGTGCTGGCTAAAAAACGTTCTCTTGAATGCACTTCAAGAATTTTGTGCCCTCTGTGCCCTTCGCACTGTTTCTATCCCAGTTAATATTAGGGTAATTGAAGTCTCCAACTATTACTGCCCTGTTGTTTTTGTGCTCAGAAATTTGCCTACATATTTGCTCTTCTAACTCCCTTCTGCTATTTGGGGGTCTATTGGACACTTCTAGCAGTGGGGCTGCCCCTTTTTTATTTCTGAGCTCAACCCATATGGCCTCATTTGATGCCTCATTTAGTATAACACCCCTCCTCAAAACTGTCATTGATTCTTTAACCAATAATACAACACCCTCACCCTTTTTATTCCCCTCCTTAACCTGCCTGAAATCTCTAAATACAGGGATGTTGAGCTGCCATTTTTATCCCTCATTAAGCCGTTTCCATTATAGTGATGATATCATGCTGCCTTGTGCTTATCTGTGCCCTCAGCTCATTGGCTTTATTTGCTATACTCCTTATATTTACATATATACCTTTTAACATCGCCAAATTCCTGTGCTGTACAGTTTTTAACTTGTGCTTCTTCTGTCTTTCAGAGTCACTCACAAACTTTCCACCTCCCATTCTCTGCTCCAAATTTGCCCTAAGGTTCCCATCCACCTGCCAATCTAGTTTAAACCCTCACCTCCCCTGCCACTCACCCCACAACAGCACTAGCAAATCTCTCTGTGAGGATATTAATCTCAGCCCTGTTCAGGTAGATCATCCAGCTTGTACAGGCCCCACCTTCCCCAGAGCCAGTCCCAATGCCTCAAAAATCTGATGCCCTCCCTCCCAGTTCTCCAGCCACAAGTTTAATTGTTCAATTCTCCTATATCCATGCTCACTAGCATGTGGGACTGGAAGAAATCCTGAGATTACTGCTTTACAGGTCCTATGTTTCAATCTCCTTCCTAGCTCCCCGAAATCTACTTTCAGGACCTCACCCCCTTCCTACCTAAGTTGTTGGTACCGATGTGGACCACAACCTCCAGCTGTTCACCCTCCTTCCCCAGAAGAATCTCCTGCAGCCGTTCTGTGACATCTTGACCCTGGCACCTGGGAGGCACCATACCATCCTGGAGTCACATCTACGGTTACAGAAATGCCTGTCTGTTCCTCAAACTAAAAAGTCCCATATCACTCCTGCTCTTCCCATCTTCTTCCTCTTCTCCTGTACAGCTGAGCCACCTCTGGTGCCACAAACGTGGCCCTGACTGCACTCCTCTGAGGAACCAATGCCCTCAGTATCTAAAACGGAAAACTGATTAGTGAGCGGGACCTCAGAGGACTCCTGCACTACCTGCCTGGTTTTGTGGGACTGCTTGACAGTCATCTATTCCCTTTCTGCCTCCATGCTGTTAAAATGTGGTGTGACGACATCTCAGGACATGCTATCCACGTAGCTCAAATCCTCATGGATGCGCCACAGTCACTCCAGCTGCCGCTCAAGTTCTGAAACCTGCAGCTGGTGACAGTTCCTGCACATGTGGTTGCCCAGGTCACCGGTAGCGTCCACAACTTTCCACACACTACAGGACATGCATTGCACACGACTGAGCTGTCTTTACTTCACTTACATTAACTTTATTTTACTTTGGTTTTCTTATATTAATTTTCCTTGGCCTTAACTTAATAGTAATACAACTATTGATAAATGTTACTTGTATTGATAAATCTAATATTTAACACACTTTACGAGTTGCAATCTTTCTTAAAGGACCTCTTTCCCACGTGCATCAAATTCCCACATGAACTTACTCGGTCTCCATCTCACAAAGAGGTACTCTCCTGTCTCCTCGTGCACCCTTGCTACCATGATTGTTGGAGGTGTATGACATGCAATGTGTGTCTCTGTAAGTAAAGGCATATACATGCATAAAGGATAGGCCCCAATGTTCTATCCTTCAAATTCTGGCTATCTGTGTTATATCATTGAGGATGCACAAGAGACCAGAATTGGAGAGGAGTTATAGGGCTAGAAGAGGTTAAGGCGCTAAAGAAAGATGAGGACAGGGAGGGATCTAAAAACTAGGATAAGAATTTTAAAATTCAGGTGTTACCAAACTAGGAACCAATGGGTGAACTGGATTTGGGTGAGTTGGATTCAGGCATATCATTTTACACAATTAACTTCCTTCTCATGCAGTTCTGGAATCCACATTATAGGAAGGACGTGATTGCACTACAGAAAGTGCAGAGGAGATTTACCAAGATGTTGCCTGGGCTGGAGAGTTTTAGTTATGAGGAGAGATTGGATAGGCTGGGGTTATTTTCCCTGGAGCAGAGGAGATTGAGGGGGGACATGATTGAGGTGTATAAAATTATGAGGGGTATAGATTGAGTAGACAGGAAGGAACTTTTCCCCTTGGTGGAGGGATCAATAACCAGGGGGCATAGATTTAAGGTAAGGGGCAGGAGGTTTAGAAGGGATGTGAGGAAGAATTTTTTCACCTAGAGGGTGGTGGGAATCTGGAACTCACTGCCTGAAAGGGTGGTAGAGGCAGAAACCCTCATAACAATTAAGAAGTATTTGGATGTGCACTTGCAATGCCATGGCGTACAAGGCTATGGGCCTGGTGCTGGAAAATGGGATTAGAATAGGTAGGTGCTTCTTTGACAGGCACAGACTCGATGGACTGAAGGGCCTTTTTCTGTGCTGTAAACCTCTATGACTCTTTAACGTGCAATGATTTAAAAGCAAAGTTCCGATGCTGCCTGCATTACAACTAAGTATCTGGTTGAAGGGGGACAAATAGACTACTTCCAGTAAAATTCGTTCCTCTTGTGTCGTTGGATTTGTTTCGAGAGGGAGTGCGAACATACGTGAAATGCTATTTTCTGGATTTGACATTTTACTCTCTATGCACCTTTTTTCGAAAATGAAAAAAAAAACACAATTCGTAAACAAGAAGAAGTGAAAAAGAAATCAACGCTTTTCAGCCTCAGAGAACGTCTACAATGCAAAACTAGTTAGAGTGCAGAATGGCCCTCGCATCTGAAGAGGGAGATGATGATGTCTCAGACATGCGCATCACATAGGGGGAAGTTGACGCACACTCGGTGTCGCTGAGGATAGCGCTGCTGCTTTTTGCTCAGCTTCTGCTCCCCTCTTCCCTCAGGAGACATCACCTGGCGGGACTCGCGCAGCGTTCGGCGGCCAGGTGAGTGCGGTGTGGGCCGGCCTCGCCTTCCCTCCCGTGCACAAGCTTATCAGTGTTGTTGGTCAGCTCCTTTTGTTCTTTATCGAGGCGTGGCATTGTCCGTTATTGATTGCATCACTTGTTGAATGCTATGCACAGGATGTACTTCAAGGCAGCACGAACGCACATTTGTGGGGTCCCAAGGATTTCAGGAACTAAAACAAAAGACGTTTTTCAGTTGTTTTTTTTACAATCCACTTTTTTTTTATTTGGGGCAATATAAGTAAAACTTTTTTTTGGGGGGGGGGGGTGCGTTTTTCAGATTGTCTTAAGACTTTCCGAGTGAAACTAACTTTAACCGGGTTATCAGTGGAATCGGCTTTTATTTCCAATTAAGTACACCACCCCCCCGCCCCCCCCGGCCAAAGCACTAACTGCACTGAGATCGATGCAGGCCTACACTGGTACAGATTTTGGGTAGTTTCCTGTTGACTGGAACTGGCTTCGCCCTGCACGGGTTCCATTGCAGCTCGGCCCTGCACTATCGCGCGTGTTTAAACGGTCTAGGGGGACAAATTAAGAGTAAAGGAAGAACTCGCATTTCTGTAACGCCTTTTCGCTACTTCAGAACTTCTGAAAACACTATAGGTTGCTAAGGAAAACCACGTACTGCTTGGAAATTAGAAATTCGTGCAGGTTGGAAAGAAAAGGCTTAAAAAGCCTAGCAAGTTCATGCAGAGGAGATCTGTACAGTATCCAGCTCTCCAGATGCTATAATAGAAAGCTTAGCTCATCTAAAGAGGAACTAGAAAGAGCAGAGATAAGATGGTGGTTAGCAGATAGGTTTCTATATAAAGAGCATTTTGTGTTTTTGTGTATTCAACCTGAAGACAATGAGTTTGTTTCAGAGCAAAAGCAGAAGAGTGGAACATGGAGAGTCTAAATGGAGAAGATAATTCAGATGGTTGTTCTTCTGCCTCTGCACCCTGGAAGTTCAGTTTGTCCTACCCTCTGGTTGGATGACAGTCTGGTCGGTTAGGTGAGATCTACCAATCAGATCAGAGGAACTGCAATTGTACCAATGAACACTGGGTGAGGATAACACTAGAGTCCTGTCAATTCTGAATAAAGATGACAAGCTACCAGTTTAAAAAGTATTCTTAAAGTGCAGTGGAAGATGCACTATTTATTTAAAGTAATCCTTTTCATTTCCTTCTGTAAGCATAGTCATTTTCTCATTAGGTTATTGGGTTATTGTTACTATCGCAGCTGATGTGAATACTGGACAAGTCAGATCCCAGAGTGAAACCTCGCTTGATAGATCCTAACTTTTATTTTTTTGAAACCATGGAGAAAATTCACTGAACAAATTCACAGGAGTCTATTGACAAACTTTTAACACAATAAAACATTTATTAAACAAGAAAAATGAACTATATTACACCAGACAAAATGGTTGGAAAGATCTCAATACAAACAAAAGAATATGATTCAATATTCACTATTCCTTCACCCCAGCCATATCTTTACAGACACATGCAGATTAGGAAAGATAAAATAAGTATGCAGTACATGTGAATTAACAGGTGAGCTGTCAGACACACTACACTCCTAAGTTAATGACAGATGTGACCAAAGCAGGCTCCATTGATTTTTCAACAACCCACACAGGTGCTTGTCAGGAGCCAACCAGTCTCACAAACTCTCTTTTCACAAAGGCTTCCAGTATCCACATTCGAAGAAACTCACCTTGGAATTCTCTCCAAATGTTGTTCCCACTCAGATGGCTTCAACAAGGATCCACGTCCAGGATTTTGATCTCGTCTTCTGAGACTCCTTTTCCGTGGATATCTGAGTACACTCAAGCTTCACCTTCCAAGTACACTTTCAGATCTTCGGCCGTGTCAAGCAGAACACCACTGCTCCAAAAGGCTACCTTTACCCTTCCGACCCACAGCATGGAGTCAACAATCTTAGGCTGCCCTCTCGGATCTCCTGCTTTGCTTCAAGTCTGCTCCCTGCAGCTCTGACTTTAATTTGGAGCCTATTTCTCTGCTCCTTTCTCTTAAATATACTTATAGGATCTCTTCCTAATCCCTGTCTTTGTCGCTACCTGGGACTTTCTTCTGGGGCCTCTATGGCCCACTCCCTGGTTTGGGACCTTCTCCCTGCACCCCTCTTGTGTTCTGCTCCCTGGGACACACTCAGCACAATGGCACTCTGGTTCAGGTCACCTGACCTGCAGTTTCACTACCTTTTCACTCCTCTTCTGCGCAGGTGCATTTGGCCTATTCCCAGCCTGAAGAGTGGAAAAAAAACTAACTCTGCATGTGCAGCCACTTGCCAGCTGGCACATGCGCAGAAGACCCAAGTTCCTGACCTCTGATTGCCTATTTAAAATTAAAGTAAGTATTTGCATGTCTTAACAATATATTAATACAAAAACATGTGCGGGGTATATGAGGAACTCGACCAAGTACTGCTGGAATGTTGATATCTCACCGGAACTGCATGTATAGTCCAGGGCTTAATCAATTTTTTTTGTGGAAAAGTAGTTTGAGTATTATTGTCTTACTATTGTCATGAACCTTGGTTGTCCAGAGCTAGTAAAGAAGTCTTGATGATTATTCAGTAAGTAGAATGTTGTATGTTATACAGGCACATGTCTTTCTGATCGGCTTTGGGAATGGAACTTGAGTTGATAATTTTATTTATATAAAAAAAGCAAGCCATGGGTGGTGAAATGAAAGAGGCCTAGTCTCAAAGGTTGGGTTGACACAGGATGATTTGGAAGTGTGCCAGGATAACTATTTATTGGTGAATGATTTGTAACTATGTGCAGAAAGACAAAATGCTAATAGGATTTCAGTAACTTTCATTGTAGTGTGCTGTGTCTTTTGAATTGCTTTCATAAATTTAGTATCTACACAGATAAATGTCAAAGGGTATTTGACATTGATAAATGTAGCTGTAACCGCCGTTAAAAAATAATGGTGACATAACATTTTCAGAAGACAACTTCCAGTCATTTTAGCCCACCTACCCATAGTATTCCCTTGGTGCATTTCTTGCAATGTGGAATCCCATTTATTAACATGAACCTACCCTAGTTTCTTCGTGAAACCCATTAGGCTTTCTTGTTTTACCATCTGTGTCACTAATCTGCTCCACATACTTATCACTTTAAATTGAAAAACCATTCTGCCAGCATTTCCTATTTATTTTATTGTCTTTCATTTGTAGATATGTTCTTTGTACTGAACTTTTCCATTTGCCAGAAGTGCTTACTTTGGATACAATTTGTGCAAACCTTTTATATTTCTAAGCAATTCTATCATGATCCCTTCTAGGCCTTTTAAGATAGGGAAAAAAAGTAAATCTTTAATTTCTCTTGTGTTGCTCCCTTAAGGTCTATCAACTGTGCAACTGTTCTTTGTAGCTTCTCCAATAATTGAATATCCTTTTTGGAACAGTGAGACTAAAATTGCCCTCTGCCTTGTTGCTCCTCCTTACCTTTAAAAGCTGTCTCAAACCCCACTAGCAACCCTGCTTTTGATCATTTTCCTAACTTTTCCATGGTTGCTCTGCATTTGCTTCTCCACTTTTAACGATCTTGAGACTACTTTTACTTTACAGGTAATATAGAAGATAAGTTAATACCTGTGGTTGCTTAACACTCTTAAGTCAGCAGTAACAGTAATCTTGAGGTGCATTTGGAAAGCCTTTTAAATTTGAGCCTTTTTTTAGTGTTGTATCTGGTGAATGGAGAATTTCTGATTTGGATCAGTTAATTGACTTGTGAAAATAGTTACTCCTGCATATAAATTTAACACAATTGATTCAGAAAAAGGCTTTAATAAATCATCCCTGTATGTACTCTCACCAACAATGAATGTAAAAAGGATGATAATTCTTCAGTTGGCAGGGTGATTTTTATATGATTGTGCATTCAAACTGTTTTTAGAGGAAGAGAACACAAATCAATTAACTTCTCCATTGCTGCTGTTTGTTTTAACATACATTGTACTATTGCTCAGAAATAATATAGTTCAATGATTTCTCATCAGAAACAAATAAATTCCTGGTTGGTTGTGTGGCATCATTAGTACAGTGTTTTGGGAATTATGGTGACTCGTGGTACAGAGTAGAGAACATGCCTTTCAAATAAAGGTGTTGCCTAAACTTTATAGTCAGACCTTATTTAGGTTAGTCTTTTAGATGCAGCATTAAACTGAGACCATTCCTGCCCTGTCAGGTGGCCATAAAAGATCCCATGGCACTATTTTGAAGGAAAGTAAGGGCGTCATCCCTGTTGTCGTGGTCAATATTTATCCCTTAATATCACAAAACCAGATTATCTGGTTATTATTATCTTGCTATTTGAGAGACCTTGCTGTGAGTAAATTGGCTGCCATTTTTCCTACATTACAATAGTGACTACTTCATAACTGCTTTGGCTGTAAAGTGCTTTGAGATGTCCTGTTGCTGTGAAAGGCAATATATAGATGCAAAATCTTTTCTTTCAATTTCCTACTGCAACTCCTTTTTGGTGATAGATATACCTATAATACAACTTCGGCATGTAGATGGTTGACCTTTACGTGCCATCCACATATCAGTATGGAGACCAGTGCTGTGCACATAATGCTTTCAAGTTTTCAATGATTATCCGTGTTTCTGGCTTGTTGGGCATTGTCTGGCTTCTTCTACCTCCTCCCATTTGTATAAATTTACAGTATATAGTTGACTTTTACCTTAAAGATGATTAGTTCAAATGTTTTAGCAATTAATTTTCCATTTTTCTGTATTATTTGTGATTCATTCAAACTGCTATGGAACTCATTTTTGGTAGCTGCTTTAATTAGTACTTCTTGTACCTTGAGCACTTACCACTAGATCAATGTGCCATAACACTGGCTAATCTTTTCGAACAAAATGGAGTTTTCTTGATTTCTCCAAGCAAACTTTCTGACTCTTTCTCATCTGAAAGCAATAGTGCCTTATGGGACAAAAACAAAAATACCTGGAAAAACTCAGCAGGTCTGACAGCATCTGCAGAGAGGGATACAGTTGATGTTTTGAGTCTATATGACCCTTCATCAGAACTAAATAATATAGAAATAAGATGAAATATAACCTGGTGGGGGTGGGGGTTTGGGGGGGTGGGGGGGCGGAGGAGGAGGAGCTCGTTTGTGTTGAGCTTCACTGGAACTGCAAATTGGAGGAACAGCACCTCACCTTCCGACAAGGCACTTTAGAGTCTTCCAGACTTAATATTGAGTTCAACAATTTCAGATCATGAACTCTCTCCTCCATCCCCACCCCCTTTCGATCCCCCTTTTTCCAATAATTTATAATTTTTTTTTTACAAATTTTATTTTTCTTTTCCCATCTATTTTTAAATTTATTTCGATCTATTATTTCATCTCCACCTTTTTAGCCCATTTTGATCCCTTCCCCCCACCCCACCTCCACTAGGGCCATCTGCCACTAGCTTGTCCTGCTTGCTACCTTTAATGTCCCCATTAGCACACCCTTGAGATAATATCACCACCGTCAACACCTCTTTGTCCTTTTGTCTATGACATCTTTGGCAGTCTCTTCCTGGCCTCCACCTATCACTGACCCCCTATCGAGCGCCTCCTGTCCCACCACCCCCACCAGCTTCTATTTCGTCTAATTTCTATATTTTTTAGTTTTGATGAAAGGTCATACGGACTCAAAACGTCAACTGTATCCTTCTCTGCAGATGCTGTCCGACCTGCTGAGTTTTTCCCAGGTATTTTTGTTTTTGTTCTAGAATTCCAGCATCCGCAGTATTTTGCTTTTATCTTAGTGCCTTATGGGAACTGCTTTGCTTCACTTCCAGGATCAAAAAAATTAGCATAACTTGACCTCTCAATTGCTTCTCCATGTTTTGAATGCTTCCTCCTCATTGCCATTTATTGGAACTGTCTTGGTGCTGATAGTCTATAGATTGTGAACCATTTAAGGCCTTTTCATGGGGCTGCCTCCTTATTAGATAGCTGAGGTTGCTAAAGGAAAACTTTGCTTTATTGATTTTGAAAAAAGTTTTATTGGGAATTGTACCCTTTTGAGCTTATCAACTGCAACAACAAATACTTGCATTTATTGTGCCTTCAAAGTAGGAAAATGTCCCAAGGAACTTCACAGGAGATTCAGATAACAATTGATACTGAGCCAAAGGAGGAGATATTAGGACAAATGACTAAAAGCTCAGTATTGTTTTTCCCATCTTTTATTTAAGATCAAAAGTTTGTGCTTCACATCATTTTATTGTTTTAATGGCATTTTTGGCGGCTGTTTTTAAGTATTCACCTGCTTTAAATACTTCCCTGAGTTATACACATGACATACACTCTGCTGTCTAACAGTAAGTGAGGCATAGAAACAGCAGCTAGAAATTCAGGAGTGCCCATTTTTGGGCGAGCGTGAGGTTCATATCCTGTGGCAGAAGGGTGATGTGCAAAGCTTTCCAGATGCAGAACATAAATGACCAATTTTTTAAAAAAAATCTGACAGTGAGAATTACCATTTATTGAACATGCCAAAGATTTGCTCGCCTAGAAATTGGTCTGTGCATCTCAGCCCCCAATATAGCGAGGAGCAAGTGTGCTTATATTTCCAGCTCTAGCAGGAGCCTGATTTTGTACCAGTTGTTGTACCATGCTGGCTTCTTTATAATGAGACCCTCAGCCCTCAATTAAGGCAAGGTTTTATAACCATGTCCTTAAAATACATTTTCATTGTATATTTATTTCTGGCTTACAGATATGATCCTTGACCAGAACCCAGGACATTGTTGGAGGGCAGGGTGGTGAGAGATATGGTTAGGGACCAATAACGTTTTGTTTAAAGTAGATAAAGTTTGAGATTCAAGACACTTAAGTGAATAAAGTCACAAGATTCCACAAGTTTTGAACAAACAAAAACAAACTTTACTATACAGTTCAGAAAGTTAAAACAATTTACATTATCTATCTTATATTCTCTAATATACAGGATAAGTATAAGGTATATGTGAATTAACAGGCAAGCTGTGGTTAGACACATCACACTACACAATAGATGACAGATGCAACCAAACTCAATTCCATGGATTTCTCAACAACCTACCCAGACGTTTGTCGCATTATGAGCCAGCCAATCTCACTGAAACTGTGTCTTTCTCACAAGGGTTTCCAGTCTCCAGTTAAAGATCTTCCCTTGGAATTCTCTCAAAATTGCTCCCACTTGAATGTCTTCAACAACGACCCACCTCGCAGGATTTAAATCTCGCTTGACAAGATTCTTTTTTTCTGGATCTCAGAGTACACTCAAGCTTCACCTTCTAAGCACAATTTCAGACCTTTGGCTGTGCCAAGCAGAACACCGCTGCTCCAGAGGGGTACCTTTGCCCCAACGGCCCACAGCACAGCGTCACCAGCCTTTGGCTGCCTTCTCAATCTTCACAGCTCCTCTCACTTCCAGTTTGCTTAAAGTCTGCTCCTTGCAGCTCTTTCTTGAATTTGGAGCGTAATATTCTGCTCCTTTCTTTAATTTCACTTAACGGAACCTATTCCTGTCCCCTATCTTCATCCCTTACCCGGGACTACTTTTTGGGACCTCATCCTGTCCCCCTCCTTGGTTTCGTACCTTTTCCCTGTCCTCTACTCCCCCGTGTCCTGCTCCCTAGGGCACCTACAAGAAAATGGCACTCTGTATCAGGTAATTTGGCCTGCATTTTCGCTCTGTTCCGCTTCCTCCTCCTGCGCAGGAATACAGGGCCGATCCCTGACTGAAGGCATGAAAAAACTTGAACTGTGCATTTGTGGCCATTTCCCAGCTAGCGCAAGTGCAGGAGGCCTGAAGTTTTTCAGGAATTGGAGTTCCTGACCTACAAACTAAAGAAGGTAAGTATTTGAGTTTCTTAACAATGTTGCATTCAGCACTACTGATTGGAAAAAGTTGTTGTGACCTGGTTGCAATCCATCAAAGCAAACACCTGATTCAAGCTATTGTGCCAAAATCAACAGTGCACACGACAGGAGAGAAAATTTTGGCTCCCAAATACTTCATTTCTTGACAGTGACGTGTAGAGTTTTAATAATTTTATTTAATAAGGACTTAAAATCAGACACTTAGTGTACTTGTATCCCTTTCTTTCTTCCTCTCTTCCCATCTGAATTGAACTGAATATTTAATTGATTTTTACTTTTTCTGCCTGGCGATAATGCATTCAATCATTACTTACAGATTAAATGGATTAGGGTTTAAATTTTGAAGTGAGATAAAAGGATCAGGTGCAATGGAGATGCTCTCTTCGTATCCTGAAGATATTATTTATATAATGTTATTGGAAATTATTCTAAATTGGACTTGTAGTCGGGTCTATGGGGGTGTGTGTGTGTCTTAACTGGGTTAAAGCCAGCTAGACTGGGTGCTTTGATGTATAGTAGTTTGAGATGTTAAACAGTAAGGTAGAGGGTACCTTTGCATTTTGTTGAATAAACCATTCAAAGATTGGAGGTGAAATTTTGCACCTAGCTAGGAGACACCAAGCAATATGTTTATATTACTAATAAAATTGGTACTATGAAAGGGGCTTTATTGTTAGAAGAGGTGGAGTTCAAAGAGCCTGTTGATACAATGAGAATTTGCATTAAAAGGGAAGGCTAGGTATATACAAAAAAGAGTTTTATGTGAGAGTCAGGGGCATGTAAGATCTAAGCTGCCTGTACACCTACAATGGTAAAAAGGAACCAAATTGCATGGGATCTCATTTTGAATTCATAAGATAAAATGTGCTTTTCCTGGTGTCTGCTTAAGACTGTGGGTTATTGTCCCCTTGGTGAAGATTTACCTAGGGGTGATTAATCTAGGGATTTGTTTAGAAGTTGTTATGGTAGTAATTTGTAGATGTGTATGTGTTTAATTCCTTGTTAAATTAATAAATGTTTAAGTTAATTTATTATAAAAACCTCTGGAGGCTTGGTGGTTTCATTTCTGAATTCAGAGTTGCATCTCAAACATACCAATTGGAAAATATAGGTTATGACAGTTGTTTAAAGTTTTCCTCTGAGATTTTAAATAACTTAGCCTTTACCAACTGCTGTTCAACACTTTTCAATATGAATAACTATTGATCAGTTTTATAACGTGCAGCATTTTGTTTGATATGCTTCCTGTAACATTGATGCATAGGTGCCATATTTGCATAGGCTTCTTTGGCCTCAACCTGCACAGTCTTGTTTTCATATGCCTTTTTCAAAGGGTTGGGCCAGTTAACTAATCATTTTTCAATTGATTGGTTCATGAGGCAGGCAAACTTAATCTGTTGTTTCTTTTTATACTGGTAAAGAGAGTGATTATATGAATGTTTGTATTGAGCTGGTTTACTTTGTATCTTTTTTAGATAGGAATTTCTACAGAGGTGTTTACCAAATAGTCAGTTCTCTATTTTTGTGAGCTGAGGGTATGAGCAAAATGAAGGATTATTCCGGAAAATGGTTTGAATAAAATGTGCTAATTTTCATTGAGATGCTTGATTAATATCTGCCATGGAGATCACTTAACTTGATATCCAATATTGGTTTGCATGGTATGATGGGCATGTAGTTTATGTGCAGGAGTTGGGATGCACAGATATCAGTATCATGTGGTTGATTAGTTCAGCTGTTACCTGGTGCGTACTGCAAGTAAAATGGATGTAATCTGCCTTGACCTAACTTCTAGTGAGCGTGAATATACTGTGGAGAAATGTCACATTTTATCCTGCAGCCTGAAGTCCAGGAGAATAATTTGTTTGAACTTTAACTTGGTTCCTTGGGTGATAGGAATGCCTTTTTAAATTTTAGTTTGGTTGTGCTTTGTTATCCAGCTGTTTGTACTTTCACCTTTGTTTCATATCATGCCATTCTTCATTTCTTAGTACTGTCCTAGGTTGAGGAGATGAACAGAGCACCCCTCCTCTGGTTTCTCCCTATCTCTGCTTATTGCAATATGTGCTCATGTGGTACAGTTCCATCCTTGCTGTCCTCCTGGATATATATGTGATTTCTGCTTAGCAACCCACCAACAGTGAGGTGACTTGAGCTCCAGATGTCCTCTTATGAAGAATCGCACGTGTATTAGCATTCTACCGCTCTCGCACCTTGTGGTTTGGAGTGACAATCTCTGGTATCCAAGGCCTTTTCCAAATAAACAGAAATTGAAAGTTTCAGCTGAAGGCCGGACATAATTGTGAATTATATAGATGCATTTAAATGGAAGCTTGATAAACGTGAGAAAGAAAGGAATAGAAGAATATGCTGATAGGACGAGATGAAAAGCGGTAGGAGGAGGCTCATGTGGAGCACAAACATCACCATAGAACAGTTGGGGCGAATGACCGGTTTCTGTGTTGTGCATTCTACATAAGTATTCCATGTGATGTTTAGCCTTTAACTATACAGCCTTGTGGTGTTTCATTCCATTTTTTAATATGACGATTGTGACTTGATAGAGCGCATACCTCGCCACATTGTGTCAACTCAACATTACCTCACTTATGCAGCTCTTCCTGGAGAGTTTCTCTGCCTGGTTGATGCTCTGTAACTACAAAGCCAAAAAAAAGGAAATTTTTTATTAAGAGCTTCCATCCCACCCAGGGTAGCTTCAATCCATATCCAAAAACCTGCTATGAAAACTCTGCTTACATTTTGACAGACTTGACAGATTCTGCCATGACATTTTAAAATCGTCAACATTCTAGACAAAACAACTTTTTAAAAAGTCGATTCACCCCTACCTCCCAATGTTAATGGAGCCTCTAAAACAAATTCCAGGATCCACATCTTTGCCAAAGAGATTCCTGGATCTATATCTTTGCCAGAGACTAATCAGTTCTTCCTTGGGCCATACCCTATCTACCAAGTTTCGTTGCAATCTATCCATTAGTTTTTGAGATATGTTGTTCACAAATGTATCTACCAAATGGGTGCAAACATTACCTCCGCCCATCTTCAGCGGTGAAGATAATGAAAAAAACTTCATGAAGCAATAAAGGTAGAGTTCCCTTTTTATGTAAAATTCTGCAGCTGGCGATTCCTTGACTTTGCCTCCCACATTGAGATTCCAAAATGTGCAAAAACTTGCATTCTTGTGACCTCCCCCATCTTGATTCCTCTATTTAATGGATATGAATAAAGCTGATTTTTTTTTTAAACAGACTTTAAATATGTGCATGATGTGTTGACATAATTTAAGAATGGGAATATCTCCATTCTTGTATAGTGAACAAAAGCATGTATGTCTGGCTATAGCAATATGCCATTATTGCAAAGGTGTTTGAGTATAAAAGTAAGGGAATTTTTCCACATACCCAGTGAAGGACTCCTTCATATTTGCGAAGGCTATACAGGACTTGCACATCAATGGCAATGCTGTGTTCGTGTGCTCATTTGACATTGCTAACCTATTTAGCAGTATTCCATTTATATGTCTTAATGGGCTCCATCCTGCGCTCAAATTCACCAATGAAATGAAGCAGTCAAATTAACTCCCCTTCCTTGACTAGTTAAGGAAATCTGCCAAGGGATTCTATACCACGACGTACCACAAGCCTACCTTCACTGGTCAAGATGCGCATTGGGATTCTTACAGTTCCACCTTGTAAATAGGGACTAGGCCATTTGCTCAGCATGCAAGCTTGATGCTGAAATAGGGTACGTCAAAAGCACCCTGCAGGATAATGGCTACCCTGATCAAATCGTTTCACGCTATGTATCACGCAAACTCATGAACATGCCTAAGGCTGTCACTTTCAGCCCTGAAAAGTGCCCAGTCTACCTCAGATTACTCTGGAAGGGCAAGATATCGGAAAAATTTGAGCAACAGCTGAAGCTAGCTGTTTCATGCTGCTGCGATGCAGTAGCAACACGAATAGTATTCGCCACCAACAGGATGCTGTTTGCCATCAAGCCAAAAAGACGTTCTGCCTGTCACACAAATGAGCGATGTATATGAATTTCAGTGCCAGTGTGATGCTAGATATTTAGGTCATATGTCCCAAAGACTGGCAGTTCGTATCAAATAGCATGTCCCTGCCATGGACATGGAGCCCCCCCCTCCAACAACTCATCGACACCAACACCCATCTAGGACCCTCCACCCCTGCCTGTCCCTCTGTTCCCACCCCATCTTCCAATCCCAGCCCTGGCCGTGTATTCACTATACCCCCTGACCTTCCCCTCTCAGACGCTGAATGTTCAGTGCTCAGCAAAGGACTTAGTTTCATACCCTTACGCCCTCATCTCAATGAATTTCGGGCTCGGCATGATGCTGAACTCTTCTTCCGCTGCCTTTGTCTCTGTGCTCACTTCTTTGGGCAGGAGTCCTCTCTCCGTTCAACGGATCTTTTTACCCACCTCCAATATTCTCCCTCCACCTGGATCCCTCCCTCTGGATTCTTACCTTCTCTTGATCTTTTCATTGAGAACTGTCAGCGTGACATTAGTCATCTCAATTTCTCTGCTCCTCTCACCCATTCTAATCTGTCTCTCTCTGAAATTACTGCACTCCGTTCTCTCAGGTCCAACTCTAACATTGTCATCAAACCCGCTGACATGGGTGGTGCTGTTGTTGTCTGGCGCTGACCTCTACCTGAGCGTCAACTCGCAGACATTTCCTCCTACCTCTCCCTGGACCATGACCCCACCACTGAACATCAAGCCATTGTTTCCAAGACTGTCACTGACCTCATCTCCTCTGGAGATCTTCCTCCCACAGCTTCCAACCTGACAGTCGCTCAACCTCGGACGACCCACTTCTACCTCCTAGCCAAAATCCACAAACAGGACTGTCCGGGCAGACCGATCGTGTCAGCCTGTTCCTGCCCCACGGAACTTATTTCTCGTTATCTTGACTCCCTTCTCTCTCCCCTTGTCCAGTCCCTTCCCACTGCATCTGTCATTCCTCTGACACCTTACGTCACATCAACAATTTCCAATTCCCTGGCCCCAACCGCCGCCTCTTCACCGTGGACGTCCAATCCCTCTACACCTCCATCCCCCACCAGGATGGTCTGAGGGCCCTTAGCTTCTTCCTCGAACAGAGGCTCGAACAATCCCCATCCACCACTACTCTCCTCTGTCTGGCTGAACTTGTTCTCACACTGAACAATTTCACCTTTAACTCCTCTCACTTCCTCCAAATAAAAGGTGTGGCTATGGGTACCCACATGGGCCCCAACTATGTCTGTCTCTTTATGCAGTATGTGGAACATTCCTTGTTCCAGTCCTACTCCGGCCTACTCCCACAACTCTTTCTACGGTACATCGATGATTACTTCGGTGCTGCTTCATGCTCTCGTCGGGACCTGGAAAAATTTATTAATTTTGCTTCCAATCTCCACCCCTTCATCATTTTCACATGGTCCATCTCTGACATTTCCCTTCCCTTCCTTGACCTTTCTGTCTCAATTTCTGGTGATAGACTGTCCACCAATATCCTTTACAAGCCTACCAACTCCCACAGCTATCTTAACTACAGCTCCTCACACCCCACTTCCTGTAAGGACTCCATCCCATTCTCTTAGTTCCTTTGCCTCCTCCGCATCTGTTCTGATGATGCTACCTTCAAAAACAGTTCCTCTGACATGTCCTCCTTCTTCCTTAACCGAGGTTTTCCACCCATGGTCGTTCACAGGGCTTTCAACCGTGTCTGGCCCATCTCCCGTGCATCCGCCCTCACGCCTTCTCCTCCCTCCCAGAAACATGATCGGGTCCCCCTTGTCCTCACTTATCACCCCACCAGCCTCCGCATTCAAAGGATCATCCTCCACCATTTCCGCCACCGCCAGCATGATGCCACCACCAAACACATCTCCCCTTCACCACCCCGCATTCCATAGGGATCATTCCCTCCGGGACACCCTGGTCCACTCCTCCATCACCCCCTACTCCTCAACCCCCACCTACGGCACCTCCCCATGCATATGCAAAAGATGTAACACCTGCCCCTTCCTCCCTCCTCACCGTCCAAGGGCCCAAACACTCCTTTCAAGTGAAGCAGCATTTCACTTGCATTTCCCCCAACTTAGTCTACTGCATTCGTTGCTCCCAATGCAGTCTCCTCTACATTGGAGAGACCAAACGCAAACTGGGCGACCGCTTTGCAGAACATCTGCGGTCTGTCCGCAAGAATGACCCAAACCTCCCTGTCGCTCGCCATTTTAACACTCCACCCTGCTCTCTTGCCCATATGTTTGTCCTTGGCTTGCTGCATTGTTCCAGTGAAGCTCAACGCAAACTGGAGGAATAGCACCTCATCTTCCGACTAGGCACTTTACAGCCTTCCGGACTGAATATTGAATTCAACAACTTTAGATCTTGAACTCCCTCCTCCATCCCCACCCCCTTTCCGTTTCTTCCCCCTCCCTTTTGTTTTTTCCAATAATTTATATAGATTTTTCTTTTCCCACCTATTTCCATTATTTTTAAATCTATACTTTTTATGCCCTGTTAGTCTTATTTCACCCCACCCCCACTAGAGCTGTACCTTGTGTGTCCTGCCATCCATTCTTAATTAGCACATTCTTTTAGATAATATCACCACCTTCAACACCTCTTTGTTCTTTTGTCTGTGACATCTTTTGATTATCTGCTCCTAGCACTGCTTGCTTGTCCCTACAACCCCCCCCCCCCCCCACCCCCCCTCAACTTCTCCTCCTTTCCCACCCCTCCCCCCGGGACCTTAAACCAGTTTATAATTCATCTGTCTCCTAATTTTACTCAGTTCTGTTGAAGGGTCATGAGGACTCGAAACGTCAATTTTGTTCTTCTCTGCCGATGCTGCCGGACCTGCTGAGTTTTTCCAGGTAATTCTGTTTTTGTTTAGCATGTCCCTGCTGCTGTTCACAACAGGCAGGGTACAGACCATACTCAACCAACCCATGCTTACAAAACTCAGAACACAGTGTCCAACATTAGATGTGATTCCATAATTGGGCAATATTTGCTAAATCCTCCATGTGCTAAGAATTACAGTGAAAACCAATTTAAGATTGTCAATCGAGCTGATGTGGCACATTTGAGTGTACTGGAAGCTACATATATTAATATACAGGGCTCTGTTCTTTTCAGACAGAAAGAACACATACATACATTGTGCCTGTTTTAGCTAAACAAAATAAGTGACGGCCTTTCGGTGACTCATTCCTCAGGGCAATGCCTTGACCAATCAGGGTCAAGCTGTCTGGTTTAAATTTTAAACAATGCTTGGCAGTTAACTGTCAGTTACCATCAGTGGTGCATTCTTTATGGCAAAGCCACTTTCCCACAAATCAGCATACAGTATAAACTGTTGTTTTCCCCCTTATATTGGTATTCTTGCAGGTGTCCTGATGAGTGCAGGACAAAAAGCTTAGACATATCTCTTTTTTTCAGCAAAACTGCTTGTTGTATTGATCCTAATTATCTTGTGACTTTGTCACTTATTTGGTCAGAGAAGTTGGAAGTAAACATGTTAAAATTTAACCCATAAGTAAGTCAAGTACAGGTTAAAAAGTACAAAACCAGCCACCTCGGGACCGAGTCCATGCCAGATTTCAGATCTTGCTGGTTTCCAGATAAAGATCCTGAGGCATTTCACAGAACCTGTAAATTAGATAAAGTTTGACAGTGATAAAATCGAAGTCTAAGGCAGCCACACTGAAGCTAAATAGTGCTTTGGTAAGGCCACAATTTAAAAACTGTAGTCACTTTGGGGTTACTGGAGTAATACTCAATGGAAGTTGTGCAGAAAAGTGCAGCTCCCCAAATTTTTCTGAGCTGGGTCTTGTGGGGTCAAGGGTTGCCCCAACCACTTGGACCGGGGGAAACCATGGGCAGGAGAAGCAATACTGCTACTCAGTATTGGTGTGACTACTCCCTGGGCAAGCCTGTAAGCTTTTTCACTCATTTTAAGAGCACTTAAAATTCTTGCATAGCCTGCTTTTAAAAAAAAAGAAAGGCCTGGTTTTTGGACAATGCCAGTTTTCAGATAGCTGGACCTGAACTACTGTACCTGTAGTAGGATTGAATCTAGTTTGCACAGGCCTGGTAAAAGTCTTCTCTTGAAGAGAGATTTAACATCAATTTGCAGTTGTCCCAAGTGCAGTGCTACTCAAAGCTGTACGGATTTTGCAAATGTAAGACACGTCTATCCTGAGAGAATTACATAATAAGTCAAATAAAAGCATCATTGTCTGTGTTGCTGTTACTAGCCTGGTACTTGAAAGAGCTTCGTTAGTGGGATTAACTATTGTGGCCCCTTTTTGTTGTAGTGACTGACTTTACTGGTTGTTGAATTAGCTATTGTGTAATAAAAATGTTTTATATTATATTCCACTCCTATGTGTTTAAAATGGACTATAGTATATTAAAAGTTTCTGTAGGTTTATGGAACAAGCCTGAGGGGCCAAATGGTCCTAGTTCGTATATTAATATAAACTACAGGCTTCTTAAGGAGTTCCAGTTTAACTATAGGGTTTCACACAACTAGATGTATTTGGTGTAATACCAAAGATTTCTCTTTCTAAAAATAAATCTGTGTTTTTTGACACACGAACTGATCTTCATGTTCATTGATCAAATACGTTTGCTAATAAATGATTTATAATCTAAGACATCAGTATAGTTCGCAAATGCTAGTTTATATGAATCATAAATAGAAGCCTGGAGATGAGGGGGGGCGGGGGGGGTGGGCGGGTGAGTTTGGGTTCTTCCATTATTGAAATTAATCCATCTAGTTGTGGATGGGCTGTTGGTGGAGGTGGAATATAGTTAGTGCAAATATCCACAATCTATCCACAATTGAGAGATTGCAGCAGGTTTGTGTGGAAATAGAGTTGGTCAGCTTCATGTTGTATCTGCTGAGTGACATACTGCACAACAGCTGTTTCAGCCTTTGACAGTATTGTGATTATTTAAAGGCCATCTTCAGTATCTTGGTGCTTCATGTAGTACCTGAACTTCTTACTCAGGTGGTGTGGCTGATGCACTGTACCATAGATATTCCACCAGCGTGGTAAAACACAGGCTTTCCTCTGTTGCCTTTTTCATTTGGGTCCTGCAGAAGTTGAAATATAGGCCAAGCAGTTTGTTTGCAATGGGGTAGGGGTGGGGGGATGGGGAAGAGAGGAAAAAGAGCCCAACAATACATGTGCAACTTCTAGAGTCATGTCAAAGGAATAGGGTGATTTTTGCAACAAAAGTATGTTCAGTTGCTTATCATTCCTGCCACAGACTTTTTCTCAACTAGAGCATTATTAAAAAAAAAAGGAAAGCAGTCCAACAATTAACAATTACGGCATCTTAATTGTAATGTGTTAATCTTTTTCAGGACTCAAATAGCATTGTGAACTCCATGGCTTCTACCTGGGAAAAGATTAGAGACTTTTATGACTGGGCAGTGGAAAATGGAGGTAAGAAAAACAGCAGTGTGTTCACAAAAACCTAATTTATTACTGCATTAGACAGATACAGAATAAGGTTTGTAGATCAAAAAATTAGGCTAAAAGTTGGCTGTTTTTGTCACAATTTGTGTCTGTTTTCTTTGGCATCAGTTATTTCTCCATTCTTCTAATTAAGACCATAAGACATAGGAGCAGTTTGCTCTGCCATTCAATCATGGCTGATAAGTTTCTCAACCCCATTCTTCCGCCTTCTCCCAGTAACCTTTGATTCCCTTAACAATCAAGAACCTATCTATCTCGTTCTTAAATACACTCAATGAGCTGGCCTCCACAGCCTTCTGTGGCATTGAATTCCATAGATTCACCATTCTCTGGCTAAAGAAGTTTCTCCTCATCTCTGTTCCCTTTACTCTGAGGCTGTGCCCTCGGGTCCTAGTCTCTCCTACTAATGGAAACATCTTCCCCACATCCACTCTATCCAGGCCTTTCAGTATTCTGTAAGTTTCAATCAGGTCCCCTCTCATCCTTCTAAACTCCATCGAGTATAGATCCAGAGTCCTCAAACGTTCCTCATATGTTAAGCCTTTCATTCCTGGGATAGTTCTTGTGAACCTCCTCTGGACTCTTTCCAGAGCCAGAGCATCCTTCCTGAGATACGGGGCCCAAAATTGCTCACAATATTCTCAATGTGGTCTGACCAGAGCCTTATAAAGCCTTAGCAGCACATCCCTGTTTTTATATTCTAGTCCTCTTGAAATAAATGCCAACATTACATTTGCCTTTCTAACTACCGACTCAACCTGCAAGTTAACCTTAAGAGAATCCTGGACTAGGACTCCCAAGTCCCTTTGCACTCCAGATTTCTGAATTCTCTCCCCATTTAGAAAATAATCTATGCCTCTATTCTTCCTACCAAAGTGCATGACCTCACACTTCCCCACATTGTATTTTATCTGCCACTTCTTTGTCCATTCTCCTAACCTGTCCAAATCCTTCTGCAGCCTCCCCACCTTCTCAATACTACCTGTCCCTCCACCTATCTTTGTTTCATCTGCAAACTTAGCCAGGATGTCCTCAGTTCCTTCGTCTAGATCATTAATGTACAAAGTGAAAAGCTATGGCCCCAGCACTGACCCCTGTGGAACTCCGCTAGTCACTGGCTGCCATCCTGAGAAGGACCCCCTTATCCCCACTCTCTGCCTCCTGCCAGACAGCCAATCTTCTATCCATGCTAGTACCTTGCCTCTAACACCATGGGCTCTTATCTTACTGAGCAGCCACCTGTGCGGCACCTTATCAAAGGCCTTCTGGAAGTCCAAGTAGATAACATCCATTGGCTCTCCTTTGTCTAACCTACTCGTTACCTCCTCAAAGAATTCTAACAGATTTGTCAGGCATGACCTCCCCTTGATGAAACCATGCTGACTTTGCCCTATTTTACCATGCACTTCCAAGTATTCTGAAATCTCATCCTTAATAATGGACTCTAAAATCTGACCAATGACCGAGGTCAGGCTAATCGGCCTGTGATTTCCCGTCTTTTGCCTCACTCCCTTCTTAAACAGGGCGGTTACATTAGCAATTTTCCAGTCCTCTGGGACCCTCCCTGACTCCAGTGATTCCTGAAAGATCACCACTAATGCCTCCACTATCTCTTCAGCCATCTCCTTCAGAACTCTGGGGTGTAATCCATCTGGTCCAGGTGATTTCACCACCTTCAGACCTTTCAGTTTTCCTAGCACCTTTTCCTTGGTAATGGCCACCATACTCACCTCTGCCCCCTGATTCTCTTGAACTTTGGGGATGTTACTCGTGTCTTCCACCGTGAAGACTGATGCAAAGTACCTATTCAGTTCCTCCGCCATTTCTTTGTTCCCCACTATGACTTCTCCAGCGTCATTTTCCAGTGGCCCAATGTACACTTTTGCCTCTCTCTTACCCTTTATATATCTAAAAAAAACTCTTGCAATCTTCTTTTATATTACTGTTTACCCTCATATTTAATCCTCTCCCTCCTTATTTCTTTTTTAGTTGTCCTCTGTTGGTCTTTGTAGGCTTTCCAATCCCCTGGTTTCCCACTGCTCTTCACCGCATTGTATGCTTTCTCTTTAGCTTTTATGCTGTCCCTGACTTCCCTTGTCAGCCATGGTTGCCTTGTCCTCCCTTTAGTATGCTTCTTCTTCCATTGTTGGAACATGGATTGACATGAGTGGAATTCATGGCTTCCTGCCCTACAATCTCTATGGTTTTGTGTCATTAAAGGCCTTCACTCTTTTTTTTGACTTTAACACACTTATAAGTTTTTTTTATTATTCAGTGCAGTGTTGTGCTAAAGAGTTTTCCTTGTCATCAATAATATACTCACGAATTTCTGCAGGCCTTCCGTGCATTTCTGCTGTATCTGGCTGAGACCAGGATATGTCTGGGCTCAATCCTTGGCATCTTGGTCAGTTTCTGATTTGGCAGGGGCAGGGCTGTGGGGGGTGAAGGAGGTAGTGGGAGGGTGAGGCAATGGGGATTGTGTGGTGGCACAAAGACTACATTTGTTCAGAAGAGAAACTGTTCATACCAATTGTGCTAGTACATGAGTGACAACCCAGTGTCACAACAGGGGACCTATTGCTATGGCCCACACCCAAGATATTCCCCTAGTAGCATGTGTGTTTACTGGCAATCTTCTTTCATCCTCCATGTGTATTGACCTCTTCCATATTCATGGTGGGAAATGTGGTTAGCATTTGTTAACTTTCATTATAATCAGTGCTCTGTTTCATATGTTTTAAAAATAATTCACAGAATTGTTCACCTATACTTCAGATCCATTTTTCAATGTGAGATGGTGTGTACTATGTGTTGGGGAAAAGAAATAGGTTGTAAAATTTTGTGTATTTGCAAGTTCAATTAATATTTAATTGTCTCTTTTTAACATTTTTCAGATAAGAGGACTGACCCCTGGTTCCTGGTTTACTCGCCTATTCCCATTGTTGTTACCTTCATAATCTATCTTCTAATCTGCAAATATGGACCAAAATACATGCTGAGCCGAGAGCCATTCAACCTGAAATATGTACTACTTGTTTACAATTTTGCCCTTGTTGCCATTTCAGCTTACATTTTTTGGGAGGTATGTGGGCTTCCTTCTAATTGTTATAATTGAAAGTCTTTTTTCTTATGCCAAAGGTATAATTCTTCTAAAAATGAAACTGCCATGTGGGTAAATCAGTAGGCTGGCCCACTGCTCTTCATCTTTGGGATGTAGATTTCATCCTACCTAAGGTAGTAGATTGAAAGTTATCTTGCTGATTATGCAAAATGAGCTTTCACAGCAAAAGCTTGCTCTAATAATGATATCGGGCAGAGGCTGCTAAGAATAGATGTGAAAAGTGAATAATTTCTCTCATATAACAATACTTTTTTTATTTATTTGTTTGTTCATGGGATGTGCTCGTTGCTGGCAAACACTTTTTTTTTTGCCCTAATTGCTCTTGAGAAGGTGAGGAGCTGCCCTCTTAAACTGCTGCAGTCCATCTGGTGCATGTACATCCACAGAGCTGTTAGCAAGAGAGTTCCAGGATTTAAACCCAGAGACAGTGAAGGAACGGCGATAAAGGGCTGGATCTTCATTGAGTCAGGAGACTCTGTGGAGGGAGGAAAATGGCAGCCGGGGCCTGATTCTGGGATTACTGTCCTCATTCCCGGCTTTTCTGATTTTCACCAGTGCTCATTAAGGATGTGGGCTGGTTCATGTTGCGAGCCTGTACTCAGACCTGGCCACCTCCATAGTGGGGATAGGTGTGCCCTAGTCCTCTGCAATTATCATGGAATTGGGTCAGCTTTTCAAAGAGTTGTGGTTCACAGCATCTCAGAGGTGTCTTGAACCATAGTCTGGATGAGGGAGCCTTTCGAAAGATAAGTTCAAAAGGTCTTACCCATGCCAAGCTCAGCCCCTCCACCACATCCCATGGGCTCCTCATAACCTTTATGCCAAGCTATGGCACTTACATTCACATTCAACCATCATACACTCAGTTTAGGACAAATTAACCCTCTAGTGACAATCAAATATGTTTAAAAAAGTTTTTAAGAAACAGTCATTCGTTCATAAAATGCGTTTTACTGCAACCAATAAAAGTGTCAACCATCCAGATGCTTTAAAGTATCAAAAGCAGAAATTTCAAGCACTTGAAATCTCTTTATCTTGTGTGAATAAACAGCATGTGCGTGAAAGAGTGCTTCAATCTCCCTGAGGCAAGGAGCTGTCTCAGGGAGATTGAAGCGATATTGAAATAAATAAATAAATGGGGAAAAAATTAATTAAACATGTGATTGTGTCACATGAGATGGGACATGTTTTTATATTTCAGAAAACTATTTTAGTCGCTTTCATAAAAGCTTTAGGAAACCTCATCCTGCTCGTGGTTGAGGTTTCCTAAAAAATGTAAAGGCTGCTTGGCTTTTTCGCCTGCCCACCAACCTTAAGGTTGTATGGGCAGCGTAAACAATTAATTAATTTGTTACTGGCCAGTCGACTGCGCGACCGCCAAACAAAACATTGCGAGACAGCACGATGATATCAGGATGCATGCCCGATGTCATCGCGCATCATTCGCACTGGTGTGACAGGCACACCCCCTGCATGCCAGATTGAAAAATTCAGGCCATAGAGCCATTATGGCACGGAGGTCGTTTGACCTGTTGAGTTCATGCCGGCTCTCTTTAGAACAATCTAGCCCGTTCCATTCCCCGTTCTATTCCCAACAGCTCTGCAAGTTTATTTCCCTCAAGTGCCCATCCATTTCCCTTTTGAAATGAGAAAGACAGAGTTAACGTTTCGAGTCCATATGATTCCTCTTCAAAGCTCTAAGGAAGAGTCATATGGACTCAATGTTAACTCTGTCTTTTTCTCCACAGATGCTGTCAGAACTGCAGAGTTTTTCCAGCATTTTTTGTTTTTGTTTCAGATTTCCAGCATCTGCAGTATTTTGCCTTCACCTTTCCCTTTTGAAATCATTATTTGTCTCAACTTACACCTTCCTTGTAGGCAGCAAATTCTGGGTATGACCACTCACTGAGTAAATTTTTTTTTTTCCTCACATCCCCCTGCACCTTTTGCCCAGATCTAAACCTGTGTCCCCTAGCTGTTGGACGATCAGCTAGTAGGGGCCACTAAACCTGTTAAAACCTTACACACCTCTGAACTGTGTCTGGGGTCCCCCAGAATGAAGATCCTCTTGGGGCATATTTTCCCCAGGTGGATGTAGCAAGTGGGAAATTTGCCAACTCAGGAGTGAAAATCCAGGCCAGTATTCTACTTGTGGCCTAACCAAAGCTTTTCAAATGTTCAACATGAAAGTCCTGTTTTGGTACTCAGTACTTCTGTTAATTAAGTCCAAGATTCCATATGCTTTGCTAACTACTCTCTCAATATGTCCTGCCGCCTTCGAAAATGTGCACATACTCTTTAGAACTGTGCCACTAAATCTGTATTGCATCTCTCTGCCCCTTCTGCCAAAATGCATCACCATCTACCACTTGTCTGCCCATTTTGCCAGCCTATGTCCTGTTGCAGTCGATTGGTATTACCTCATTGTTTGCCAAATCTCCAAGTTTGGTGGCATCAGCATATTTTGAGATTTTGCTCCAATATCCAAGTTATTTTTAGATATAAAGGCAATGGTTGCAGCACTGACCCATGGGAACATTACTGTCTACCATCCTCTAGTCTGAAAAACAACCATTTACCACAACTCACTGTTTCCTGTCCTTATGTAATTTTTTTTTAACCAAAGCTGCCACTGACCCTCCTATTCCATGGGCCTCAATTTTGTTAATCACCCTTTTATGTGGTACTTTGTTCTTAAAATCCATATAGAAAAGATTCGAAGATTTTGCCAAGCCCTTCCACTACCTCCACCCTCACTTCCTTTAGCAACCTGGGATACAAGCCAGCCAAACCAGGTGACTTATCACTGAGAGCACAGCCAGCCTTTCCAGTACATCCTACCTATCAGTTCCATTATAGAATACAGAACCGTTGCAGTGCAGAAGGAGGCCATTTGGCCCATTGAGTCTGCACTGGCTCTCTGAGAAAGCATTCTATTTAGTCGCACTTCACTGCCTTATCCCTGTAATCCTGCCTATTCTCTCTTTTCAGATAGCAATCCAGTTCTTTTTTTGAATACCTTGATCGAACCTGCCTCCACCACCCTCTCAGGAAGTTCGTTCCAGACTCCAACCACCCTCTGGGTGAAAAATCTTTGCTCACATCACTTTACTCGTTTTGCCAATTATTTTGAATCTGTGTCCTCTAGTTCTTGATGCTGTTGAGTGGGAAGTTTCTTACTATTTACCCTGCCCATACCCCTTAGGATCTTGAATACCTCTATAACGTCTCCTCTCAGCCTTTTTTTCTCCAAGAAAAACAGTCCCAACCTCTCTAATCTATCATTACTTCTACCACCTCCACTTCTACTGATATCTTGTCATAATCCCCTTCCTTAATAAACACCGATACAAAGTAATATGTCACAACATATTTTTTCAATGTGGGTGTTAGTCGAAATTAATAACTGCACGGGTTCATTGAAGATTTTTTTAAAAAATATGCTTTATTCATAAAATATCTGGAAGAACATTCCAAACCATTTCAAAATCACCATCACAAAAGTACAATCACGTTCAACTTTTACAACATGTATCACAATCATTTGCAGACATTCATTTTGAGCTGTACAACCTGAGGGGCTCTCAACAGTTCCCAGCCCCTCGGTGCACTGTGGCAGAAAGGTCTTAGACAGCGACCCTTCCCCATTGCGCCTTTGTGGCGGCTGCTCCAAGCTTTAGTGCGTCCCTCAGCACGTAGTCCTGGACTTTGGAATGTGCCAGTCTGCAACACTCGGTCAGGGACAACTCTTTGCGCTGGAAGACCAACAAGTTTCGGGCAGACCAGAGAGCATCTTTCACCGAGTTGATGATCTTCCAGCTGCAGTTGATGTCTGTCTCGGTATGCGTACCTGGGAACAGCCCTTAGAGCACAGAGTCCTGTGTCACAGAACTGCTTGGGATGAACCTCGACAGAAACCACTGCATCTCTCTCCAGACCTTCTTTGAAGACTCTACATGTGATTGTTCAAATGAATTTGAGTGGAAACTTGAACCATGAAATCAGTTCAGAAAATCAGCACAACTCTTGAGTGGAGTTTTCACACAACTAGCCGATTATGTCCAAAACAGAAATATTACCCGACAATCTGAATCGCTTGATGTGGTCAAAATGTACAAAACCTTTAGTGCTGCATTGACTAAGATTTAACTTTCTTTTCACAGGGAGCCGAAGATTTTTCTTATATGCTAAGTTTGATTGAACCACCCAATAGTCTGATATGAAGACAACAGGAATTTAGCTATTTCTTTTTCTGCCATTCTACATTGCAGTTTATGTTGTTTTTGAAGATACTTTCATGATACCTAGTGTTATGAACAATTTTTCAGTATTTTGAGCAGAACTAAAATGGATAGATGCATGGGAGTTGTTTCAGCGTTTGCAGTGTTCTGTTATTTAGAAGTTGCACATTTAAGTTCTATAAACTAAAGGTAAGCATGTTTTGGATATATGGTATTATTCCTTGTATCAAGTTAAAAATAATGTTTTTTAAATTCAGTTTCAGAGGGGGAAACACTTCATATAACCATTTTTTTTAGGTAGCTCTGGCTAAACCAGTGTTTTGAGACCAAAGGGGGATGCGTGTGGTGTGATGGAAGTAGACTCTGATGCAAAACTGTCGCCTGATTAATGAGGCCATCAAGTTATAAAGCGGAGAGAATTCATTGCCACTCTCATCATCACCACGACAGGATTGGATGATGAGTGATTGAAATAGGGGAGAAAAGCAACATGTGACTTACATACTTGGAGGGGGGATAGGGAAGATGTGCATTAGGTAGGGGTGGGCAAAGGTTTTATTCTGCTGACTCTATTCAGAGAACCAATATTTGTATACTTATTTGAAAATTAATTTTGCTTCGTTCCATTTTTTGTGGTTTTGAGCTGCTTTGAAAATCATTTAATTAATATTGTTGTTTTACATGGTATGATTATCTAATCACCAGTACAATTTCCCATTCCAATTAAAGTTCTTTCTTTCTCCTTTTTTTTTCCAATCCTTTGCACTTTTCCAAATGAGAAGAGCAATTGTACTTGTATAAATGTGCTTTCTCTTTAACCATCAACAAGTAGCCCCGTTGTCTTGCCCATACCCTCTTAGTTTTCCTCTCTCTGCTCACTGCTTTCGTGACATGCACAAGTGAAATTGAAAGACTTTTTGGGGGTTGGGGGGGGTGGGGGTGGAAAGAATACAGTTCCCAGTGCTCTGGTGACGTGCTTTCACAAGCTAATGGATTGTGTAAGCAGACATGGTTAGATGTGTTGCATCATTATTTTTGTTCAACATAGAAACTTTATTGGTTGGTACCTAATCACTCAGAGGGTGGTTGGAATGTGGAACACACTACCTGAGGGGATGGTAGAGGCAGGAACCCTCACAACATTTAAGAAGTATCTAGATGGCGCTTGAAACGCCACAGCATACAGGGCAACAGGCTAAGTGCTAGAAAATGGGATTAGAATAGATAGGTGTTTGATGGCTGGCACAGACATGATGGGCCAAAGGGCCTGTTTCTGTGCTATATAACTCTGACTGTGAATTAAAGGATCACATGGTTACCTTTTAATATATTCAATTAATCATGTTCTGAGAGTTTTGCAATAAATTTGCCCTGTAAGACTGTGGGAAAGATTAGTGATGTCAGCTGAATTCCTGCAATGTTTGTGTGTAACTCACCATTGAAGCTGTAGATTTTTATAGTTGTAGATTTAGTATTTACTAGATTCTAAACCAATCAAGGATAGTCTTTTAACTTAGACCTTGGAGTTTCTACTTAGCATCAACCGTTTGTCAGATGTCCTTTAGACGTTTCATACCACATACATTGAGCAATATTTAAGTTAGTTTGGCTGTGAGTTGAGATAATTATCTGATTTAGGACAAAACTCAAGTATCTATGAATATCATTTCAATCCATGAGTATTAAATATCTGAAACAAACAGGCTTTTTATTTACTGGTAGTGAAGGTTAACAGTGGCAACCACTTAAACTGATATTGCTTGATTCGAACTGAAGTGGTATTGTACCTCACAATTGCACTGTGACATCTGATTCTATTTTGTTTCACTACTTATAATGTGGATATTGTGCTTATTTATATATCTGATAATTTAATTTAATTTTGCATTCTAGTTCCTGGTGACATCAATTCGTGCAAATTACAGCTATCTTTGCGAGCCTGTGGATTACAGCGACAGTGAGCTTGGACTACGGGTGAGAAACATGGATAGAAAAAGTGGCTGAAGATCTATCACTGTGAAGTCTATTAGTAAATCAGGTGTCCAGCATTTAAATTTGATTCTGTGGGGGGAGATTTGTAGAATGGGCACATATCTTTGCACTGGTTGTTAGCATAGTGCAGGTTATTTCATTAAAAGAATTGAGAACATTTTCCTATACAGATGTATGGGTTTCATTGTTGGTTCTGAGTTAATAGTACAACATTTCAGAACTTGGAAGGGGGCTAACAAGTCAGGACCTAAAGTTGCATAGACAAAATGTTTGCTTATACAAACTCTTAAGAGTGTCTTTTTTTTTTTGCAAAAATATACTTTATTCATAAATCTTCAAAAACATTTCGAACCATTTCAATATCACCATTACAAAAATACAATCAGGTTCAACTTTTACAACATGAATCACAAGGTGTATCAGTACAAACAATGAATATTTCAATCATTGGCAGACATTCATTTTAAGCTGTACAGCCTGAGGGGCTCTTTACAGTTCGCAGCCCCTCAGTGTACTATGGCAGAAAGGTCTTAGGCAGCGACCCTTCCCCATTGCGCCTTTGTGGCGGCTGCCCCAAGCTTAACTGTGTCCCTCAGCACGTAGTCCTGGACCTTGGAATGTGCCAGTCTGCAACACTCTGTCGGGGACAACTCTTTGCGCTGGAAAACCAACAAGTTTCGGGCAGACTATAGAGCGTCTTTCACCGAGTTGATGATCCTCCAGCTGCAGTTGATGTTTGTCTCGGTGTGTGTCCCTGGGAACAGCCTGTAGAGCACAGAGTCCTCTGTCACAGAACTGCTCGGGATGAACCTCGACAGAAACCACTGCATCTCTCTCCGGACCTTCTTCGCAATGACACAATCTACAAGGAGGTGAACAACGGTCTCTTCCCCACTACAGCCACCTCGAGGGCAACATGCAGAGGGGGTGAGACTCCTGGCATGTAGGAAGGATCTTACAGGGAGGGCCTTTCTCACCACCAGCCAAGCTACGTCTTGGCGCTTGTTGGAAAGTTCTGGCAATGAGGCATTCTGCCAAATGACTTTGTCAGTCTGCTCAGGGAACCATCCCACAGGATCCACCTCTCCTTTTCCCTCAGGGCCTTTAAGACGTTATGTGCCGACCACTGCCTGATGGACTTGTGGTCAAAGGTGTTTCTCTGCATAAATCTTCCCACAAGGGACAGGTGGTACGGCACGGTCCAACTACTTGGAGCGTTCCGCGGCAGTGTGGCCAGACCCATCCTTCGTAACACTGGGGACAGGTAGAACCTCAGCATGTAGTGACACTTGGTGTTTGCATACTGAGGGTCTACGCACCGCTTGATACAGCCGCACACCAAGGTGGCCATCAGTATGAGGGCGATGTTGGGCATGTTTTTTCCCCCTTTATCTAGAAGCTTGTACATGGTGTCCTTGCGGACACGATCCATTTTCGACCTCCAGATAAAGCGGAAGATGGCTTGGGTGATCGCCACCACACAGGAATGTGGAATGGGCCAGACCTGCGCCACGTACAGCAACAGCGAGAGTGCCTCACACCTGATGACCAGGTTCTTACCCGCAATGGAGAGGGAGTGTCGCTCCCACATGCCCAGTTTCCTTTTCACCATAGACACTCGTTCCTTCCAGTTTCTAACGCGTTTCCTGGTCCCTCCGAACCATATCCCCAGCACCTTCAGGCCGTCAGCCCTGACAGTGAAGGGGACAAAGGATCGGTCAGCCCAGTTCCCAAAGAACATGGCCTCGCTCTTCCCACGATTTACCTTGGCTCCCGAGGCCAGTTCGAACTGGTCGCAGATGTGGATAAGTCTGCGCACCGACAGCGGATCCGAGCAGAAAATGGCGACATCATCCATGTACAGGGAGACTTTGACCTGAGTGCCTCCACTGCCTGGGATCGTCACTCCTCTTATGCCCGGATCCTTCCTGATGGACTCAGCAAAGGGTTTTATGCAACACACAAAAAGAACAGGCGAGAGAGGGCAGCCCTGCCTGACTCCAGATTTAATAGGAAAGCTATCTGATTCCCACCCATTGATAGAGACTGCACTACTGATGTTAGCGTAGAGCAGTTGGATCCAATTGCGAATTCCCTCCCCAAACCCCATTTTGGAGAGCACATCCACCATGTAGGTGTGTGATATTCTGTCAAAGGCCTTCTCCTGATCCAGGCTGATGAGGCAGATATCCACACCCCTGTACTGTACATAGGCAATTGTATCCCTGAGCAGCGCGAGGCTGTCCAAGATCTTCCTGCCCGGCACAGTGCAGGTCTGGTCAGGGTGAATCACCAATTCCAGAGCGGATTTGACCCGTTTGGCGATGACCTTGGACAGAATCTTATAGTCCATATTCAACAGTGAAATGGGTCGCCAATTTCTAATTTCCTCCCTTTCCCCCTTGTGCTTGTAGATGAGGGTGATAATGCCTTTCCTCATGGATTCTGACATACTGCCGGCCAGGAGCATATTCTCGTACACTTCTAGCAGGTCCGGGCCGATCCAGTCCCACAGAGCCGAATACAACTCCGCCGGCAAGCCGTCGCTTCCGGGAGTTTTACTCTTCTCGAAGGACTCAAGGGCCTCAGTCAATTCGTCAGGAGTTAGCGCTTTGTCCAGACTCGCCCGTGTACTGTTATCTAAGACCTCTGTGATAGAGGACAGGAAGGACTGGGAGGCCGTGCTGTCTGTGGGCTTCACGTCATACAATCTGGCATAAAAGGATTTGCTGATCCTCAAAATGTCGGACTGTGATGACTTTACTGAGCCATCTTCTTCCTTCAGGCTGCTGATCACAGAGCTCTCTCTGTGTACCTTTGGGAAGAAGAAACGTGAGCATGTCTCATCCTGCTCCACAGAGCAGACTCTGGAACGGAAGATGATCTTGGAGGCCTCCGAGGCAAAGAGCGAGGCTTGCTGGCTCTTCACCTCTTGGAGTTCCTCCTTGACATCGACCCCCATCGACTGCAGCCGGAGCAGATTCTGCATGTTTTTCTGGAGTCGGGACATTTCCCTCTGTTCCTTTCTAGCTTTCTGGGTGCCTTTGAGGATGAAAAGCCACTTGATGTTTCCCTTGATCGCTTCCCACCAGTGTGTCAGTGACTCAAAGTGGGGTTTCATGGTTCTCCAACCTTTGTAATCCTTCTTGAGCTCCTCAATGTTCTCTGGGGTCAGCAGTTTCACGTTTAGCTTCCATGCCCCCCTGCCAACCCTCTGGTCTTCCTCTAAGTGACAGTCAGCCAGTAGGAAGCAGTGGTCAGAGAAGAACACCGGCTTGACGTCGGTGGATCTGACTGCGAATGCACGGGACACAAACAGGAAATCTATCCTGGAACAGACAGACCCGTCAGGCCGCGACCAGGTGTATCTACGCTGCGCTCTGTCTGCAGGGTTGCTGAAGACGTCATGCAGCTTGGCATCCTTTACTGTTTCCATCAGGGATCTGGACATAACGTCCAATCTGCTGTTGGCCCTGCCGGATCGTCCAGCCGCATTGATGATGCAGTTGAAGTCACCACCCAGAATGACCGGCCTGGAGGTTGCCAGCAGCAGTGGGAGCTGCTGAAAAACCTCCAGTCGCTCAGCCCCTTGTGATGGGGCGTAGATGTTAATTAACTGGAGTGGAGCATTCTTGTACATTACGCCTGCTACGAGGAGGCGCCTGCCCACCACCTCCTTAACCTGGGAGACGGTGAAGTTCCCTCCCCGCAGCAGAATACCCAGGCCGGAGGAACGAGGGTCGTTTCCTCCCGACCAGATCGATGGCCCATGGGACCACCATCGTGACCATTGCCTGTAGGAGCTGAGGTGCGGTATCGCACACTCCTGCAGAAACAACAGGTCAGCTTTGACCTTGGCAAGGTAATCCAAGGTCGCAACACATCGCGTAGTAGATTTAATGCTACGCACATTTATGGATACAATCTTTACACCCATTTTAAAGCAGTGAGTCGCTTACCAAACCTTTGGTCTGCTCCTTCATGCCCGTATTGTGCTCAAATTGCTTCACTTTGGATGGGCTGAGGAAGGCGTCCTGAACCTCCCCATTGGCGGTGTTCTGCTCGGGTGGCATCTGGGGGTCTGTGCAGAGAGCGGGGTTTGAAATGTCCTCTGTTGGAGAAGCTTCTCCAATCCTCTCCCCCTCTGGGGTGTTGCTGCTCCCGGCTTCCCGGAGCTGGGGTGCGCTGAGCGCCTCACTGCTCCCAGATTCCTGGGGTTGTGGTACACTGGCCTCTTCGGTTGTGGGCAAAGTTGGGGTGCGCTGGTCTCTTCATTGTCTCCAATGTTCTGGAGCTCGGGTGTGTCATCTTCCAACTCCCTAGCATTTTGCCGCTTCTTCTGTTGGCGCCGCCCTGGCCCTTCTTCGTCCGAAGAGCTGCTGCTCTTGTTATCCGTGTCGGATAGGAGATGCCTCTTGACTCTTGTCTGGGAAGTGGCTTGGTTTCTTTTTAGCCCCTTCTTCCTTTTGGCTTTCTTCACCAGCTGCCACTCCCCCTGCTGCTTTCCCACTGCTGCCTCCTCCTCCTCCGTTGATTCACTCTCCTGAGGAGTGGGAGGTTCAGGGGGCAGTGCTGTTGATTGGCTGTCTGCTGCCTCAATCTTTTCCTCCACCTTGTCTCGCTCTGTGTCCTCCTTTGTCCCATTGTTCTCCCTGGGGGCCTTGGTGGTTGGAGTGACACGAGGCATTTCTTCTGCTTCCCCCTCGTTGGCTTTGGCTGCCTGTGCATAAGTACGGCAACGTTTGGGGCAGGTCTTGTAGAGGTGACTTGCCTCGCCACACAGGTTGCAGCACTTAGTCTGTTTACAGTCTTTTGTCTGGTGCCCTTCTTGTTTGCAGTTCTTGCAGAGGACGGTGCTGCAGTTGGCCGCTACATGACTAGACTTGCCGCATGAGCGACAAAGTTTGGATTGCCCAACGTAGACAAGGTAGCCACGGCTTCCCCCGATAGCGAACCTGGAAGGGGGGTGGAAGACGGCTCCCTTACCGTCGGTCTTGAGCGTTACCTTAACCTGGCGTTTACATGTCCAGATCCCCAAATCATCTCTAACCTTGGTGCAGCTCCCAACCTTATCGAAGTACCTGGTAAGGAAGGTGAGCACGTCAGCGACAGGGACGTAAGGGTTGTACAGATGCACCGTCGCAACCCATTCTTGTTGCAACGGCAGAGCAAAGAGCGGCTCCGCTGTCAGGATCTTCATTTCTGGCAGGTCCTTCTTTTCCTCAAACACCTTCAGGAGTTTGACACAAGCTGCCACTTGCTTGAAAGTCACATCAAAAAATCCAGTGCTGGGGAAAACCTGTAGGCAGTAGATCTCCGCAGCCTCGAAACCACACAGCTTGAATAGGATCCTCTTGGTGAAGAAGGTCCTATCCATTCCTGTTCCTTGCTCGCTGCCCTTCACCATGACTCGGATGGTGTTAGGTACCCCATGGTAAGGAGTTCGACTGGTTATAGCCATTGCTCTTTCCCTGGCAGAATCGCGATGAAGGTCTCTCCCCTGCCAGGTAAGTATCAAACTCTTAAGAGTGTCGATATGCTGCAGGTACTCTTTCCGGGGTTCAGTGGTGTCAGTTGCTCGATAAACTTGTAGACCAGATCAGGTGCTTATGTCATTTGTATGCATGTTTCTTCAATCTCTCTGAAGGCTGACCAAGCTAACAGTAGATGAGGTGCAGTTTGGTTCAAGTCATCAACTGCTTTATTGACACAAGCTAAAATGTGCAGGGCAATAGTATGGTCATAGTCAATTAGTTCAAAGGCTACTTATATTTGTGTAACTACACAAATGAACCACTTTTTGGTGGGCTGACCTACTTAAACAAAATAACCCCTCTGCATTCTTTACCACCACACAGGACCGAGATAAGGACCCTGCAGCTTTCTGCCTTTTTTAACCCTCTTGCAGCACTTTGCTGCCTCATTGACTTTGATCTCTGTATTCTAATTTTTAAAATCTTCTCTCTGTGTCAAAAAGCCTGGCAACCTATTCTTTTCCACTCACAAGGCTGAGACATTGGAGATTTCCAACACCTTGTTAAGTAGTGTTTTTCTGAATATCCAGACAAACTACTGGTCATTTATTGTTTGTTTACTTCCTGGCAGAAGCAGCTTCCAGTTAGAGTATTATTACTAGTATTATATATTAATGTTAGTATATTGCTTTTTTTCAGAAGCCTTTTCTTTTTAAAAAAAAACTCATGTGAATACATATTTCCTTTTTATAAAGTTAGCATTAAAAGTAACCCTTTTCTAAAACCTTTATATGGAGAAATGCTCAAACAATGGAGAAATGTGACACTTGCAAAAAGAAAAGGTTTAAAAATACTTGGTAGTTCATATTTCTAAATTTTTAAAAATTTGTTTCCACCTGCAAATAATGTAAATACAACTTTTACTGATGGGAGTTCAAAGATCATCTGAATGGGATTGTAGTGCTGTATTTCACAACTGCATACAGTCAAGACAAACTCGTGCTCCTTCTAGATGAAGTTTATGACTTCCTTCTCAGCCACTTTATAAAGGAAAGACGCTCCATAAATGAGACAAACCTCTTCAAGCCCCTGCATTGGCCCTGCCTACTGAAGCAAGGTTAAACTATTGACTAAGTCTTTAGGATGAGTAAGGCTGTGATGTGGCAGGTTGACCTTGAAGGAAAATCAAAGCATACCTAACATTAAATCATGAAAATTTCCTAGTACGGGCCTGGTGTGCTATTACTGTTCATTAGCTTCTGCCTCTGTTTTGTTATGACTTGTTTTGTGGCTCTTTTGCACATCACTGCCTAGGTCTTCAACAACAGCAAATAAGTCGCAGTTTCACCATTGTCTTAAAATGGGTGTGACTGGTAACCCAGTTATACATTGGAATGTGTCTTAAGTGTACATAGTTTACCCAACCAAGTTTGTGAGTTGGTCAGCCAGCTGATCCCCAAAAACTGTACATTATTGAAGCATAAAGGAAGTGAGTGTGGCACTATCAATATTGTGGAAATGAAAGCTGTTCAAGCTGAAAATTGCAAGTGAATGTTTTTGTATATATGATTCAATATTTCTAGTGTGCTACATAACCCCCTTTGTACCTCCATTCCTCACTCCCTTTCTTATTTTTAGAAAACCATGGTGCTGTCTCATAGGGATGGAATGGAGATTTGCTCCTGATCCTACCAATTCTGCTGTAGAAAGGAGTCCAAATGAGCACTTTTTCTCACATTGAAGGAGAGAGAAAAACTATGCTGTGCATCACCCCAAGCCATACTTAAGTAATTCATTGTATTTAGCTTCAGCAGAAGCCTATTTGCTAAGGATGAGTGGATGATTTAGAGAGAAGGCTTGAAAATGAACAGAAAATGTAAAGTAGTCTAAAATTTGAGTCTATCCATCAAGTTAAAGAAAAATAAATGAATCTTTTGAATCTACAGTAGGTGTAAAGCGACTTGATGTTGTTGAACTCTGTGCATGCTTGAAGGTAATTGGTTCTGGTTTTTCTATCTCAGTCTGAATATATTCATTATAACTTCAGAGTTCCTCCCAGCTTAACATGCTAAGATGAGACTACTTAGGTGGCTTTGTGTTGACATACATGTGCATGGCATAGTATGTAAAAATGAAGTTCTACCTTTGTGGGAAAGAGACAGAGAGAAATAGGGAAAACATAATAACTAATAATAAACCAATGCTGATAACAGTCTCACGGAGAAGTCTCTTGTCTGGCACTACTGGGTTATGAATTGCACCAAAATATCAGCTGAGATTTGCTGAAGTCCTTGAGTGGAGTTTGAATCTGCTGAAAGGTGAGCGTGTTACCATTGACACCTAGGTGGAAAGTAGAAAATAAAAAAAACTAAGGGTGGAACTTTTCATGCCCGCTGGCGTCGGATGTGTTTGGCAGCATGAGCAGACAATATAGCAAGAAGGCCGAAAATCGGTTTCCCGTGAAACCAATTTGCAATCGTCCACTCTGCCCATCAATGGCGGGCCACGTTTCCTGCCATCAGATGTCAAGAACTGCGTTGTAATATATCTGCATAATATTGTAAGCCTCACTTGCCAGAATCATCCCCCCAATCAGGATCATTCGAGCACATCAGCATGATTGTGTGCCAACGTGGTTCTCAACTGTACATATGCGACATGCACTTAGTGGGTTGCACTTCGCTCAGGACTTTGAGGTTTGTATGCCTACCTTGTTTCAGGCAGCACCTACAGACATCAGCGCCAGGCTTCACAGGCAGCACTAGATCTCTTTTCGGGGGGCTCTGGGGCAGGTCTCTACCTACCAGACCAGCCATAAGACGGAGCTGGCTTCCCAACAGCTGCAGGGCTAGGGCTTGCTTGGGGAAGTGGGGGGAGAAGTGGCCTCAGGAGAAGGAAGATGCTGCAGGGTGAGGGCTGCATTGGGGAAGGGGGTAGTGATTGTGTGATGGGCTTGAGTGTGAGAGTTTAGAGTGATGAGATGGTTGCCTTACCCTGGCGGCAAGGATGAGATCATTCATCGGTCCAACCTCTTCTGTGCAGCATTGGCACTGATCACCACTGCCATCGCCTACCTAGCCAGAGTGTTAATGTTGCTGCCCCTCCTGTGGGCAGAGCTGGGATAGTGGACATCACTTCGGGCTTCCCTGGCATCCAAAAGGCGATCGGGGAACACTTCACTAAACTATGGGGCTGAGGTCATCTTGCCCTTCGGGGCCATGTCTTTGCAGCACTCCTCTGCTGGAAGCACTGAGGTGTGCATGCGGCTGCACTTTAAATATGGTGCCCGAGGTGATGGTGTGGTGGGCGAATTGGAACCCACCCGCCATCAAAATAGCGCGTTTCCCGGGATTGTATGATTAATGAGGTGGGGTTGGGATGATACGGCGTGAAAAGCCGCCATTGCGGTTGGTGGGTAAGACGTACTTTTTCCCACCGGCCACCACACTTAGTGCAAATCTGGGATGATTCCGCCCTAGATTACTAACATATGTTTCTATTACATTAATCTTTAGATTGTGTGTGACTGACTTGAGATTTGTTTTTAGGCATTTTATTGATGTTGGCATTTCTCCCCAATGCTCCATCAAGACATTTGAGATTGAAGCACTGAAATACTTTACTTCAAACCCCATTAATTACCATTTCATATGAGCAGTGTTTTTTTTAAATAGATGGGTAATATTTCTGCATAAACATTGGATGATAAAGCTATCAACTTAAAATATTTTTTCAGTGATTGAAGATTGCTGTATAACTGACAGTGCATAAACTGTATTAAAAACTATGAATGTTTTATCTTCAAATAAAAGCACAGTTCTCTGATAAGATAAGTGGGCAAACACATTATACCAACTATGATGCTGAGCAATACAGATCAACAGGTTTGATTTTGGATCTTGCTGAGTTAGATGGGACAACAGTGCGAATACTGCATTTGGTTCTAGTGCCTTTGTACCAGGGTAGAGACGAGAGTTAGGTTTCAACTTTGTATCTTTTTCTAGTGCTAATTCCAATAATTTCCCTTCACCCAAAGCTAGAAAATGAATGGCTGGACATAGGGCTCTGGTATTCTTCCCTGTTTTCCTGCCCTGTTTAAACGGTGTACTAGCACTTGCAGTTCAGGCTCAAATATGAACGATAGCCAGCTATGTAATCTGAAATGCTGGCAGCTACTATTTATATATTAATCAAATATCTTTTTAGTTCTACTCGTTATCTTTTTTCCCCTTATTTTCTTTGTTGCCTGTTACCAAGGATTCATCTGATCATCCAGCAGAGAGCATCATAAACTAATAGTGTGAGACAGATTTCTTCTTCAGACTTTTCCATGACTGCCATCAATGTTGGCTCGTGACAGATAGATAACCGTGATTTTCCCTCTTGGTCTCTGTGTTGCCTTCCCACCAAAGCGGTTTTCGGTGGTGGTGGTGATGAAATAGCACCCTCTTGTGATTATCGTGGGCTTTGGTACCAGTGAATGCAGTGAAAAGCTGCACCATTTTTTTCAGGAAGTATCATGTGGAATTGCAAAACAGCTGCACTAGAAGATTTAAAGACATAGTTGTGAATCTGTTCACTGAATTCAAGGCTTAACACTTTTTATTTAAAAATAGTGTATTTTGAGAAATATGTTTCTGTGCCTCTTGGAATGTGTTTGTTGTTCTACAAAGCAGATGACTCTTCTGAATGTTCAGTTTGGTTATGGGCTTTTATGTTACATCTGAAAAGAAAAGGATGCAATCTCAATGTAGTTGCAGACCCAGAGCTGAAGGCTGCCCACAAATTGCCAGTCCCTCAGAGAATGGCCTGTGTAGGAAATGGATGGATTCACACTGGTATGGTAGGAGTGCTGCTTAAAGATTGGATTAGGCAATTTGTTAGGGAAGAGTAAAATTTGTTCAATTCCGTACCTAACCTTCATGATATTTTATCTCTGTATACTTGGTGCTAACACCAAAGATCACTTAAAAGTTAAAAAGAAAGCAAATGTTCCACCTGCACTGTTCCTTAAATATCAACATTGTTGTGACCAGGTGAGGAGGAATGAACTTACTCTCCTCTTTTCAGCTCCTTGGTTGGTCACAACAAAGGTTTATTTCTGTTTCATGAGGACATGTCTTTTCCAAATCACAATGTATTTAACAATTGATGCAGTGGGCAATAAGGAGCCAACCAAACAAGGTTTTCTTCAGTTAAAGAGAGGGCAAATTTATTAACCACTAAACCCGAGGGGGAAAATAATAAAAACATGGTGTCACATACACACAGATATCAAAAATAAGGGAAGTTAGAGCCCAATAAAAAATAGATGGTTAAGTGTCCTTTGCTTGTCCTTGAGGCAAAGTTAAATTAAATAGTTAAACATTGCAGCCGATTTGGATTAGCTGGCTTTGTGGATGTGGTCAGATGTAAAAGATCTCAGTTCGCTGGTAGATTTAAGCCAGTTAATACACTTGTTCCAAAAGAGGGAGGTGAAGGGAGCACAGTTTTTCAGCCTGTTTCCTCTGCTGAAAACTTTCTTGACTTACAATCTCTCCCTGTAGTGGCTGGCAGTCTTGTCCTGAAATACTTAACCCATTGTGTATTTCCAAAGAGTTTTGAATGGATGTGTCTGTGGCAGTCATTATTTCAATATCCAGCACTTAGCATTTTAATGTCTCTTCCTTAGACAGTGATGAGTTTCAATGGGTCTCTGATTTGTTTGTTTTTCACCTTCATCTTGGAAGATGGCCTTGAATTTTTAAGTAGTTTGTGCTATCTCATATCAAATTGCAAAATTTCCAGTCATTGAAAGTTGAAAAATCATATTTTCAAAATTAAAGGGGCACAGCCTCATGACACCTCAGGATCACAAGAAATGCAATGAGATTTGCTCTCATTTCATCACAAGATATTAAAAAATACAAAACAAAAAAGAAAACACATTTGCTCCCATTGTCTCTTACTCAAATTGCAACCATTCTGCTCTACTGCAACCTTGATACCCAGGTGACCCTAAAGTGTGTTAGGCCTTGAGTAACATGTTCTTACATTATTTTTTTTTTTGCCTTTTCAGGTCATTGTTATAAACAAGTCAGTCTTCAGTTGAAACAATTAGGCTGGCATCAGGATTCTGAAGTTGCTTTTTTTTGGTGGCAGGCATGACAGATAATTTTGCCAGTAACTCTGTGCCTGCTGCTGGTTGTAACTCCACAATATGTATTGTCTGAGGGGTTTGGGTTGGATTACCTGGCTGTTAGCCCTCAGATTTCTGGTAACAGTCAATCTGCTCTTGGTTACATGTGAGGATATTCTGTTCTTCTCACTGAGCCCACCTTCATGCTGTTTAGCACAGAGGCAAATTTTTCGGATTGCTAGCCTGATTTGCTCGGATCCGCTGTCAGCCTCTGTAACCTACGAATTTATTAGTTCCCACCCAGGCACTTTTTTACAAATATGATCCTGGGATGTTAGTGGGCTCCTGAAGGATTTTTGCCTCCTGTAGGAATTCTGGTTTTGTGTCTGGCACTTCACTTTTAGTGAATTTTAAAACTTGATCTGTTTTATTTTGCTTAACAGTGGTTAACCCTGCATGAATTTCACTGCTATTCCCCTTCTGATCTCCACGACTATTGTCTGCTTAGGGTAGTTTCTCCTCTCTTCCTCTTTTGTTTTGGGAATGGACGTTCCCCTAACCTGTTCTATGTTCCGTAGAATACTACTGCCCCAAGTGGATGTTCAGCTGCTGCTATACTCCCCTATACTTTAGCTGAGTGGGGAATTACCCTCACTCTTTCTTGGTCTATTTGGGAACTTCCTTAGTTCCCATTTAAATCTGCCATGAAGGTGTCTGCCAAACAGATCACTGGCTCTCTCCCTCCATCCTTTTGAGCCTTTGCTGGCTCTTCATGGACCTCTTTTACCCTTGTTGGCTTGACTTTGGCCCTTTTAAATGCAATTGGCTGTTCCTTAGCTGCCATAACTCCCATAGATTCTATCCTGACCCGTATCACTTCTACGGGGCTGGCCTTGGCCTTTTTTAAGTCCCAGTGATTCTTCTCTAGCTATTCCAACTCTCTCAGCTTCTACCAACCCCTGTAGGATGTCTGAACTGCTCTGGATTCCCTGTACTCTTTCAGATTCCTGCTGTATTTCTCCAGCCTTTTCGGCTTCTAAACTGTCCCTGATCTTGCTGGAGTACTATTCTCCAGCCTGCCTTGGCTGCCTCTATCTCCCTACACAGTTCACATAGTTTTATCTTCTTTTCTTGCTGTCATCTTTGGAATTCTCTCTCCTCCTAATCCTGCCCCCCCTTTCTCTTTTTCCTTTCTTCCCTCAAATTCCAGTCCCAATTTCTGCTCCTCCAATCTTAATTTTTTTGCTGCTAATTTATCTGTTCCAGTGTCTTCAATCTCCTCCTCTAGATGTTTCTCCACCCATTTTAAAATTTCTGTGTTTTTGGCTTTAGGGCAAAGCACCTAGCTACACCCTTTAATTCTTCCAAGGGCAGTGCCCTTAACTTCTTGCCAGTTATCTCATCTTGATGTATGAAAGCATTGACATCGAATGTGGACATTTTAGCATTTTGGTAATATAGACCCAAGAAAACTTTTGCAGTTTTTAAATTGTTTTTGAAGGAACAATTTACTTTCCCCACTCTAATTTTACCATCAGTCTGTGGGAACTAATTGTGGATACAAGATCCCAATTTTATTAAGACAAGGTGAGGAGGAGTGCACTGGCTCCCCTCTAATCAACCCCCTTGGTTGGTCACAACAAAGGTTTTAGTTTCTTTTTCATGAGGATGTGCCTTTTCCAAATTATAATGTGTTTAACTAATCATGCAGTGATCAATAAGGAACCAATCAAACCAGGCTTTCTTGAGTTAAAAAAAGAGCAAATTTATTAACCAATAAACCCGACAAAAATACAATAATGAGAGGTCACATGCACAGGTATCGGGAATAAGGGAAGTTAGAGTCCAATAAAAAAAAGTTAAAAGAATATGTGGTCAAGTGTCCTTCAACTGTCCTTGAGGCGTAGAATTTTAAACATTGCAGCCGATTTGGATTAGCTGGTTTCATGGTGCAGTCAGATGTAGAAGATGCTGCAATTATTACAAGATCTTAATTCGCTGGAAGATTTCTAGTAGTGTTGGCTTCCCAACCAGGTAATGCACTTGTTTCAAAAGAGAGAGCACCCTTACTTCCAGCCTGTTTCCTCTGCTGAAAACTTTCTTGACACATCCTGTGTCACTTGCAGTCTCTCTCTGTAGTGGCTGGTAGTCTTGTCCTGAAATACTTCACCCATTGTTTATTTCCAAGGGGGTTTTGGGTTGGTTTGTCTGTGGCAGTCATTGTTTCACTATCCACCACTTTGCATTTTAATGTCTGTTCCTTAGATGAGTTTTGGTGGGTCTCTGATTTCTTTGTTTTTCACCTTCACCTTGGAAGGTGGCCTTGCATTTTAAGTACAGTTCTGCCTCAATTCAAATTGCAAAATTTCCTGTCAGTTGAAAGTTGAAAAGTCATATTTTCAAAACGGCCTCGTGAACACTGCTTACACAGTCTATGATTGACAGAGGTTTCCATTATGAGTATGAAAATCCATTGACCCCAACACTTTCTCCCCCTCGCCCTCTTCCCACTCCAACTTCATCCCATCATCACACTTTGCAAATGGCTTGGGATGTTTACTCTTGTGTCACTGTGTAGTCAATAGAAATTTTGTGATTGTTGCAGAATTGTAAAACTGTAGTATTATGAATTGATTCTTTAGCTTTGTTTTCCACAAAAAATTATGCCACTTGGTAGCACAAGATTCACTCTTAACATTTGGGTCTGAGGAGCATGAGTATAATTATAGAAATGAACCCAAATGTGGGAAGATTATTCCAAACCAATGTTAGTTCCTGCTCCAGCACTGGCATGATAAAACCCCTAATTATGCATGCCAGTTCAATTTTATTTGACCTGGCTATACTTCAGCTGATTTTCCTTTTTTCCCCAACCAAATACTTGATCGCTGACTGGATGTCATACTTTTGTTTGTTCCCATGTTGGTGTGACATGTATGCAAGAACTTGATATTTCTACAATCATTTAATTATAGAATGACTAACACTGGGCACTATTTCAACAAATTTCTGATAATTAATGCATAATGTACAATATGTTAAGGTATTTGAAAGTGTGAATCAATATATGAAAATGCAGTAAACATACTTTGATTAAAGTGGTCTAGTTTGAACTTTAGAATGTCAAGTGCACACAAAGATCACAGGTTGTTAGCAATTCTGTAGATAATCAGCTTATTCATTGGTACCAAGTTCTAAGCTTCAAATGAGGGCTCTCGTCCCCATAATTTTAAATCAAAGCAAAATATGCATATATTCATATATAATATAAAAAATCAATTACAGTTGCAATTTGTGGGCAACTGTTATTGACTGCCAATACTGTTTTGTTGTAAAATCTAAGCATTTAATACAGGAACTAATCAATAAGGAAAATCAAAACAAATAAATCCTCAGGGATAAGTAGTACTTATCCCAGATTAGTAAATAAGATTCCTCATTATGAGGAATTATCTGGACCCTGGGGAATTACCAGGGGATTGGAAATCAGCAAATGTCCCAATTTTAAAAAAAGTAGCAAAGCAGAAATGGGCAGTAACGGATGCATTAATCTTTCTTCAGTACCATGTAAAATAATGGAATAAATTAATAGGAATAAATTTGAGGATTGTCTATACAATAAGCTATCTGCTGTCAATGTAGTTTTAGAAAGGGAAAATACTGCCAAGCCAATTTCCTTTTCAACTTTATTCTGGAAATGAAAAGGCAGGTGTATAATTGAGAGCTCTATTGTATGCACCTAGATTTACAAAGTTGTGGAGGTTATGGATTAATCTTTGGCGTAGATAAGAAACTAGCTAAAGAGAATGTGTTTGTTACAGCAGCTATATTTAGGGAGGTGTTTGGGGGTGGGGGAGGAGGCCTGATTTGGATATCCCCGGGATTGGCATTGGAGCTATTACTGTTTCTAAATTACTTCCGTAACTTGGATTTAAAATCTCTGTGCAATTTGGCTACATTTGCAGTTGATATCAAATTAACAGCTGAAATTTTTTTAAAAATATGTTGGACAAAATATATCTAAACAGAACAGTGGCAAATGAAATTTAATCATGATGCAAGTGAGGCAACACTAAAACTTGAAGTTTAAAAAAGTATTTGGAAATAAATACCATGCATGTCAGCATGGGAATAGAAAAGTGATAACTCAATGTTTTAAGCAGAGCCCAATTAGAAATTTTTGCTACAAAACCTTTGTATTTCAGTCGGCGATAAACTTGCTTGCATTTCTACCATTTTATAGCTTAGATTTTGCTCTTTTGCAGCTTTTTCTTTTATCATCTTTGTCTGTTTACAGATGGCAAATGTCTGCTGGTGGTTTTTCTTCTCTAAGGTCATTGAACTGATGGATACAGTAAGTGACCATCTTTTAATTTTGAAAGTACAATACTTTCAACTATTTCAGTTTTATTGGGTTTGGTTTTCAAAACTACTACTTGTTTTCAAAAGGCAGTCTTACCAATTTTCTCAGGATTTTATTCCCTGGAAGCTTTTGAATCTGAGACCAACATTAACAATTCCCTTAATTGAGTGGGTAAGTAAGCTGTTGGAAGGATTTTTTTTTTGAAACATTACTTCAAACTGATAAAAGAGTAATTAGCGACTGCACCCCTGGCACAATAGTAGAGTTGCCATAGTGAAATTAAAACCACAAGTGCCAAGGTACTTAATATACATGAATAAATGAATGATGATGGATTGAGTACAACTCATTGGGACAATGTCTCTTTACCTCCAGGAGTGAAGTCCATGTCTCACTGTTTCTGACAAGGCAGTATTATAGAGAGTGCTTTATTTTAGGTGACACCACTAACCAGCACATTTATGACTGCTGGCTTGGTTCAGTTTGGTTGATTCTCACCTGAAAGTCAGAAAATTATTGTTTCAAGCTCCACTGCAGGACTTGAGTTCATTAACGATCCACTTGGAGATGTGAGCCAAGGCCCCAAGTGCCTGTTCAACTGGATGTTAAAGAATCTGATGTGACTATAAAAGAAGAATGAAAATTTCCTATGCCCTGGCCAAAATTCTGTCTGTAGCACATTCCACCAAAAACAAATGAAGAGGTTATTCAACTCATGGCTGTTTGTGAAGCTTTTTGTGTGCAAAATGGCTGCCCTATTTGCCTGTAGAACAGTGGCTGCAGTTCCAAGTCATTTAAGTGCTATGAGATATTTCTGAAGGAAGTTTTGAGGTGCTGTATAAATGTAGGTTTTCTCTTTCTTTGACCTCGAAGCTCTAGATGACAGTTTGATCTTCTTTGCTAAATCTATTTCGTTCATGTCATTAAAGATATCTTTAACTGTTAGAGCAAAAAGGCAACTCCAGGTTTCATGATCAAACTCAAAATGAGTATCACTTACCAGTAATAGTGTTGTGAATGGAATGTTCACCTGCTAGGGATTGGTTTGATAAACAGGGTTAGTATCCTGGTTTTGAATGCTTGTTCAAAGCAGCCAGCCATTAATTAGCACCATCTGACATTCAGGGCCTGGCTTGTGGACAATGAGAATGAGCTGCTAACTTGTTACCTTTAGTACATTGGTGTTGCATTGCATGTGCTTCCATGTGTAGCCAGGGTGATGAAGGAAACTCTGTAAATGTATCTGCTTGCTAATGTCTGTTATTGTCTGCTAAAGTATGCTGTAAAATATTTTTAAAAGTTGAATAACATCAGCTATGCCATAGAATTTTTAATGAACATTCTAAGCATATTTTTCAATTGCCACGCTGCTAAATTATTTTGACATTCATCTCTGTGGAGTACCACGCAAGAGGACACTGAATGCAATCCTATTAGAAATTTAATCTCCCAGTGTGAAATATGATTTTCATGGCTTCAAAATGGAATCTGAATAAAATCAATACTAATATCTCCTTAGAGATTTTACACTTTTTTAAAAAAAAAAAGTGCTTTATCTAGACTAACATTATTAATGGCGCTGGCCTGGTGATAGACGAGTCTGTCTGTATCAGAGGTAATTAGAGAGTATCCTGAATAATATACATCAAATCTAATGAACCCTATATCACTGAATTTACCATCACTGAGGGTTAGGTAGGGTTGATTCCAGTTTGTTCTTTGCACAGATACAAACATTTTATTTCAGTTAAGAGGAAAAGCAACATCATACGGTCAGGAATGGGGATGTTCACTGATGAAAGCACAATGTTCATCGCCGTTTGTGACTCCTCAGATGTTGAAGTAGTCCATATCCAAACGGAGCAAGACCTGGACGATATCCAGGCTTGGGCTGAAAAGTGGCAAGTAACATGCATGCCAAACAACTGCCAGGCAATGACCATCTCCAACAAGAGAGAATCTAACCATCACCCCTTGACGTGCAATGGCATTACCATCACTGGATCCCCCACTATCAACATCCTAGGGGTTGCAATTGACCAGAAACTGAACTGAACTAGCCATATAAATACTGTGGCTACAAGAGCAGGTCATAGGCTAGGAATCCTGCGACAAGTAACTCACCTCCTGACTCCTCAAAGTCTGTCCACCATCTACAAGGCGCAAGTCAGGAATGTGATGGAATTCTCTCCACTGCCCTGGATAAGTGCAGTTCCAACAACATTCAAGAAGCTTGACACCATCCAGGACAAAGCAGCCCACTTTGATTGACACCCCATCCACAAACATTCACTCCCTCCACCACCTACACACAGTGGCAGTAGTCTGTACCATCTATAAGATGCACTGCAGGAACTCAGCAAGGCTCTTTCCAAACCCATAACCGCTACTAGACACATGAGAACACCACCACCTGGAAGTTACCCTCTAAGCCACTCACCATCCTGACTTGGAAATATATCACTGTTCCTTTATTGTTGCTGGGTAAAAATCCTGGAACTCCCTCCCAAACAGCACTGTGGGTGTAGCTGCACCACATGGGTTGCAGCAATTCAAGAAGGCAGCTCACCACCACCTTCTTGAGGGCAATTAGGGATGGGCAATAAATGCTGGCCTAGCCAGTGACGCCCAAATAAAAAAAAATGTGTTGACTATTCATTTTCTCAGCTCCCCCTTGTCACCATTCAACCTTTTTGCTCATTGTCCACAGGTGTCAAGAGACCAGATTGAATGGATTTTGTGTTTTATTTCCCTATAACCCATGCATATCTTGCGTTTTCCCCCCTTGGTTTTGTCATTTCTGCGGCCCTGCTGACTCCATTTAATTATTTTTTGGCAGATATTTTTCATTCTGAGGAAAAAGTACAATCAGATCACATTTCTTCATGTTTACCACCATGGCACAATGATTTTCAACTGGTGGGCTGGAGTAAAGTATGTACCAGGGGGCCAGTGTAAGTATTTACTCAAATCATGACCAATAGGACAGGTAGAGCTTTTGGAAAAGATTGCATGAAGTAATCGATCATTTACTTTTAAAATCAAATCCTACATGAAAATTTACTGTTAGTTAATTCAGATGATTAGCAGATAAACCACCCTAGTCCATTACATCATTCAGGTTGGGATGTATTTGTCCAGGCAGCCAATTTGGTGACAAAATAACTGGTGTTTTATAATTAACATATTCAGCTCTCCCAGTACAGCAGTTATTATTGGAGCAGGTTTCTTGATCACTGTGAATAATCTGAACAGAATATATGGAATCAGAGAACCTTGCAGCACAGAAGGGACCCATTTGGCCCTTTGTATCTGTGCCACCTCTTTGAAAGCGCTCGCCAATTTAGCCCCCAGCTTCCTCCCCATAACCTTGGAAATAAGTTGTCTTCAAATGTATGTCAAGTTGCCTTTTGAAAGTTCCTATGGAGCATGATCCACTATCCTTTCAGGTACTGTGTTCCCGATCTTGACAATTCTCTGTATAAAATGTTTTTTCCTCATTTCCCTTCTAGTTCTTTTGCCAATTATTTTAAATCTATGGCCTCTGGTTATTGAACTACTTGGAAGCAGAGGAAACAGTATCTCCCTATTTGCTCTATCAAAACCCCTCATAATTTTGAATACTGCTAACAGGCATCTCCTTGATCATCTTGTTCTAAGGAGAACAACCTCAGCTTTACTGATTTCATCAATTAATTGAATATCCTCATCCCTGGTAAACCTCCTCGGTAAACCTCCTCAGTAACCTCTCTAAGGCCTTGACGTCCTTTCTAAAGTCTGATGCCCAGAAATGTGCACAGTTTTTTCTAGGTGAGACCTAACCAGTGATTTGTAAAGGTTTAGCATCACTTGTTTTCGTACCTAGTAGCCCGCTTATGAAGCCAAGTAATTCGATATACTTTCTTACTGGCTTTCTGAATTTACACTGCTGCCTTCAAAGATATGTGAATACGCACTCCAGATCCCTCTGCTCTTGCAAAATAGTAGCATTTAGATTATGCTGCCTCTAAATGTTTTTTTCTCCAAACTTCACATTTATCCCTATTAAATTTCATCTGCCATGCGCCTGTCCTGGTGTGATACTACCCTGCTCACTATTTCCTACATTGTCAAGGTTTGTAGCATCCGCAAACTTTGAAATTGTACACCCTGTACCCAAGTCCAGATATATGAACAGATCAACAATGATCTTCATGCCAGCCTCTGATGATGCTTCATACTTCTGACCAGTCAGAAAAAAATCTGTTCACCATTACTCTCTGCCTCTCTCCCTTCGTCAATTACGTTATCCAGGTTACCACTGTCTCTTTAATAGCATGTGCAAGTCAATTATGTGCATGTCAGTTATATGCCTACTGTTAGAGAAATTGAAATTGAAAATCTAAAATATTTTAATTTTGCTTCATCCACCATACCATATGTTGTGGATGTGTTCTCGTGGATGTTTTGTGAGATTTTCTCTATGTCCAACTGCTGGGAGCTGCACGAGTAGTCTGTAATCACTGGCATTGATTTTGCTTTACTTTCCTGTAGTAAATACTGTGTGTTTGGTACTTTTTAAAAACTGCATGCAATTGGTAACTTGTTGCGAATGGTATGTTAGCATGCTGCTAACCTCAGCCATACAGAGGTTTTGGTGGCAGTACTGGTTACAGTTCAGAGACAAGTGAGTATTCACTGGCATTTTCTAGCACCCACTATCCATCCATTGAACTCTCCATTAGACCATCTGGTGTGAAGCTTGTTTCTCTATTTTCCTAAATTGTCTTCTAGCTTTTCACTTCCAATAGAATGACAGAAGCTTACAGTTGAGGAGAGACAATTTGGCCCATCTTCTCTGCTGGCTCTTTGCTAAAATTCAGCTGGCTGACAACATGACAAATGATCCTTTTAAACACATTGCAAATAAGGTTCCGTTATTGTCAAAATCTAACTCACATGGCTGCAAGTAAGTTTTCTTTCTCCTCTTCAGCTTTCTTCATTGGCTTGTTGAATTCCTTTGTTCATATTGTGATGTACCTGTACTATGGTATTGCTGCGATGGGACCACACATGCAGAAGTACTTGTGGTGGAAGCGTTATCTCACCATGCTTCAGCTGGTAGGTTTATTCTATTTTTGTAATTAGTGATTCACTGTGTTGTTTTTCATTTTAAAGTGTGCCAAAGAAAACCTTGGTTTTATCAAAAAAAATTAGATCTAATAATATCTGATTTTTTTTTTTCTTTCATGGGATGTGGGTACCTCTGGCAAGGCTAGCATTTGTTGCCCATCCCTAATTGCCCTTGAACTGAATGGCTAGCCAATATGAGAGGGCAGTTAAGAGTCAACCACATTGCTGTGAGCCTGGAATCACATGTATGCCAGACAGGGTAAGGACGGCAGATTTCCCTCCCTAAAAGGATATTGGTGAACCAGATGGGTTTTTACGACAATCACAAATGGTTTCATGGTCGTCATTACACCATTCCAGATTTTAATAATTGAATTTAAATTCCACCAACTGCCATGGTGGGATTTGAAACCATGTCCTCGGCTCATTGGCCTGAATTTCCGGATTACTAGTCCAGTGACCTTACCACTGAACCACCGACTCCTCCCAAATATTTTATGCATCTTGCTTTGTAGCACTGCATAAGAAGCTTCAAACTTGAAAAGACTTTCTATGTAAATTATCCTTAAGCTACTGTATTTAGACAACTCAATGAGTCTGTATTGCAATTGAGAGAATTTGCTGCAGGTCTGGCTTTAAGATTTTATCGCATCAGATGGAATTGGCATTAGGATCTCACTGCAGTGCTAATGTGCCATTGCCTTCTACTCTTCACAGACATTGTGTTGACAACTATGGCCCCCTTAACATAGGGTAGAACCTTACCTATGTCAGGTGGGCTGGGCAGGAGCGGGCGGGGGCAGGCGCAGAGCTGATTGGCTGCACGCCACCATTTTGCATGGGCGGGCCAATTAAGGCCCATCCACATAATGCGTGGCCGGTAGCGCTCAGCACTACCTGTGCAGGCGGGGGGAGGAGGGAGAATCAGGGCCTGTGCGCGAAAGAGCACAACAATCTCACTGAGGCAGCTCCGTGCCTCAGGGAGATTAAGTAGATAATAAAAGTTTTTAAATAATATAGTAAAAATTATTTAAACATGTCCCCTCATGAGCTGGGGCATGTTTGTGAAGTCAAGAACATTTATTTATTTATTTTATACAAGCTTCAGGAAACCTCATTCTCCCCCCCGCCCCCCGTGGATGAGGATTCCCGAAAAATGCGAAGGCTGCTTGGGCTCTTCGCCTGCACCAACATTAAGATTGGACAGGCTGCGTTGTTAACAACTTTAATTCCTTTTTTAATGGCCTTTATGGGCTGCTGACAGTTCGGCGGGCACGCAGCCACCTCCCGCCGAACAAAATAGCAAAATGGCGGCAGGACACACGCCTGACGTCATCGCATGTCATTTTACGCATCGGCATGTCAGGCCCGGCCCCCACACACCGGCGGCAATATTCTGCGCATAAGCTCAAAATGTGCAGTCCATGCTTGAGCGCTGAATAGAAGTATCCCTTTCTAATGCTGGATGCCAGTTCTGTGCAGAAACAACAACCTGTTATCAATGTTCCCTCTAAACTAGGCAGCCAAAAGCTCTTGCGCAGACTGCTTTAAGTTATCATGTGTACACAACCACTCCCAAAAAAATGTATAAGACCTGCACACATAAGTAAGCCATCTGTGCACTACAGGAAAAATTGCTGGGTATATTGCCTGAAATGTATCGAGGTTGGGAGTTGCACATGTATGATTGAAGTTATGCAAGACCACCTCCTACAACAGGCATTTTAAAAATATTGAGATAAATGAAAATTAGAAATGGCTAGAAATATAGGTTAGTATCTGAAAGGTGGGTTAATAATTTTGGTGAGCCCCTTAAGGGCTATTTTGGGGCATGGAAGGAGCCTTATAGGACTTAGTAATGAGTTTCATATGTTTGTATACTTACTTGTTCCATTTTATTTTTTAAATCTTAGCTCCAGTTTTTTGGAATTGCTGTGCACACTTCCTATAATCTCTTCACAGACTGTGATTTCCCAGATGGGTTTAATCTTTTCGTATTCATCTACATCATCACCATCATTATTTTGTTCAGCAACTTCTACTATAAAACCTATATACAGAAAAAGACAAAAAAAGCATGAACTCTGAAAAGACTATCGTTCAATCCTTGACCTACTTGGGAGTATCTGCATCAAAGTCCTCACATCAAACTTGTACATTTTATTTTGGGTGATGGGAAAGGGTTTTATATCTTAGGATACATTCTTTATAATGGCGGAAAACCCCCTTGGTTAAGTGCTGCTGTAGTCCATAAGTGTCATCAGTATTTGTGTGTGTACTTTGAAGTTCCATCTTGCAGCTCATAATAATCACCTGTGATTTATCACCATTAAGTATATATTTTTTTTATTTAAATCAAGTGTTTCAGCCAAGTTTAACAGTTCTGTAATATGCTGAGGTGTCTAGTTCCATGGAATCCATCTGCCTCTATTCTATTATGAATTTCACTTTAAGCTGCTGATGTTCCTCAATGCCAGGGACTTTTCTATAGAAGCTTGTGCATGAAAACTTGTGTTGCTATCCTTGCACAGCTGGCTGCACTGATGAGAAATGGTGGCAGTAGTGGTACCACATTTACCTTGCAATGGCACAGTTAAAGCTGGAGCAGTTGCGAGAGGTAGCACTGTAAGATAAATGTATTTCATTTGGCTACTACAGAATTGTTTGGACTTTTTACATATCCCTTGACAACAGTAGCAGCGAATTGCACTGCAGTAGTCATGAGTTGTTTTCTTACTTCATGTATTAAGACTTCATAATCTTTTGATTTGATTCCTGTAACTTTTTTTGAACCATGATGTGAAGTTATGACTCCTGCTGGTGCTCATAGGGCATTTGTTATTCCAGCTAAATTTCGCAGGGATGCCCATTTGCCATCCATCCAGTCCTCTGTGAGCATAGGTCACTCAAAATCTTTATTGTCCCTCCACAAATGCCTGTGTTATAAATGCGATTTGTAATTAGGTTCAGATTTTGGTGAACTGTTCCCTCATACAACTTGTTCATATTCAAAGGACTTTTATGCAGAGCTCTCTCCTAATATACCTTGGTGAAGCAAAATACAGCACAAATAGGTCAGTGATGCTGCCAGAAATGATTTTATTTTTTAGATTTGGGTTGAATTTTTTGAGCAGGTTGAAGGATGATCATAAGCCATACTGATAAACACTGTCACTGGAGACCTGTTTTGTTTTAAGATGCTCCTTGAATACCAAGCAAATGTGCCTCTTCAATGCATAGGAATGTTGCCAAAAGTTTGCCACAATCAGAAGTGGCCCCATTTTCCAATTCAACAAACATCTCGCATGAAAGAAAAGGCTGTATTGTAAAAGGTGGAAAATTGGTGTTTTAAGGAAATACAATATGGATTTTGTTCATTTATTGTACCTATTCATACAAGAAAACCTATAGAGAGTCAATAAGTAACGTGCCAACCTGTGTTCAATGGACCCTAGTGTAGTGAATTCCAATTTATGCAAGTATGAGCTTTTAGCACTTGTGCCCTGCACTCCTCCACCACCCCCCCCACCTCCCAAACACCCCAACTGTAAGGCTGAAGCACAATTACATGTTGCACTGTTTGCTGTTATAATACTTTTAAGGATATATTTTATTGCATAAGTTTTTTTTATCTTGCCTCTTTCCATTTGAGAAGAAATGACACTATGGGAGAGAATTACCAGATTGATCATAATTCCATCCTCAATTTATAACCTACACCTTGAAACTAACCAGACTGAATACTGAGAGATATACATAGACATTACACAAATGCATTGTTGCTGACTAGAATGAGGGGGTTTCTTAAATTCGGTTAACCTTTTTTTGTACCATATTATGAAGGATTATGTGAAAGTTCTATGACTCCTTAAAATTGCTGATTAAGAGTCAAGCCCTAAAAACTTAGTGAAGCTTCATTCCAATTGGACTCCTACTTCCAGCTAAAAATATAAATGTGGTAGCTTTCCTAGTGGTTCAATTTGATCCCCAGCCTCTAGTCTGCTAGTTGAGCTCAACTTGGGTGTTAATAGTGCTAGAGTTCACCCCGGTGCCCATGAGTTAGGCACGTCATCAAATCAAGAAATAGAAACTGTGCTAACAATGTTCTGCTCTCCTTATCTGGCAGTATCTCCCTCTCTGACAGCTTCACAATTATTGCTATGCCATCTGATTACTTGTTCAGGATTAAGTCTGGGATTGCCTATTATTTTTCTTCATTTTAATATTGCCAAGACCACTAAGCTTTGCTGGATGCTTGCTTAGACTTTGCAGTGCTCAAACTTGGCATAATGAATTACTCTAGGTCAAGCCCCATATCCTATCCCCCAGGCCTTGATCTTGCCTCACATTTCCTCCTCTTTCAGTCATGGCCTGCTATTCATTTTGCTATCTATCCCCACCTACTAAAGCCTCCTGAAATTATTTTGTTCATTTATGTCTTTAGTCACCTCACCAGTTCTTCTAGTTCATGCATCCCCTCTTGTGATATTTTGCTTTACTGATGTTGCTTTTAAAAATTGAAGTAATTGTGATTTGCAACAATGATCAACAGAGAGCCTTGTGTGAACATCAAGTGAAAACAGGACTAAGCCTGACTCTGCTTGCTCCCCTCCCCACTAGTTAAATAGTATGCCGTAACTTGAATTTGATGATCAAACTTGAGTCAAGGTGAAATTCAAGGCAACCAGTAGCTGTGGAACCAAATCCTAATGAACAGCCATTTTTCTCACAAAAAGAGGGGAGCGATGAAAATTGGTGGAAAGATTGTAGTCTAATGTTTTTTTTTCTCATTGGACTTCTGCTAACCTTTGCCTGAAGTCAATTACTAATGGCCCAAAAAAAGTTATTGATCTTCCCTACATAACATAGCAACATGTGGACTGATAAGACATGTGGAGTATTTAACAAATAAGAGGTAGTAAAAGAATTTAAATAAGAGAATTTAAAGCAGCCCAGTAATTTCAAGCTAAAATATAAAATACTGATATTGTTTGGGGGGGGTGGGGGGGGGGGCGGTGGGTGGAAGGAAAATCACTACCCTGTAGCTTACTTACAGTACATAATGACATTTACAATGGAAAGGACCTCCATAGCACCAGCTCTTGTTGATATGCAATTGATGCTAATCAAAGACTAAAGTTAAGCATAACCCTTTCAATATTTGTACCTGAGATGGTCATTTGTAACTTTCTTAATTGGCCCTAGTTTTTAGAAGATACTGTTAATGGAAATAAACTGAAAATCCACACAACATCCATCAACATGCCGCAGGTGATGAGTTCAGAAATACCAACTACTGCTACCAAGAAGCTGCTAATGATTTAATAGCTTGTAAACAGATTTGAATTGAAAATCTGGAGAGAACCGCAAGTTTCTCACAAAAAGCTCTTTAACCTGTCTTACAAATGCTGACCGATCTGAATTCAATTTGCATCATTTTCTGATTTTACTTCACTTTCCAGCAATTCTATTCTTAATATTAGCACTGCTGTAGGGTAGAAAGTGTTTTGTAAATTAACTTTATAAAATAGTGAAAATGAAGTTTTTAACTAGCAAATATGCAGTAGAAAATAAATGTTGTATTAGATGCTGCACAGATAACTATGCACTTAAAGCAGTGATGCACAATGGGAAGCCTGCTGAATGATTTTTAGCTGGTGCTTAATGCACTTTCATTTGAGAAAATCAGCCTGATGGCGATTCCAAAAGATGAGGCTGGTGGTTTTTACCTACGCTGTAACGTACACTTTTATTAACCAAAGCTAGTTTCACTGAATTTTTTTGCTTTCCTTTTGCCCTCCTTCAAAAAGACCAGGCAGAACATTCAGCCCTTTCAGCACTGCATGCTCTTGAGAGGTGACTTGCTAGTGCTCCTGACTTAATCTAGGTAAAAATACAGCAACCCGTTCGCTTCGCTGGCACTCTGAGAACATGTAGACACTTAATACTGTTGTGTTTCAGGACCTTATACCATTTTTAAGGCCATTCCTGCTGATGAATGTATCAGATGTTTGGCCTTTTGTGGGCTAGAAAAAATACATTATGGCCCCATTAGCCAAAGACATTGTGCAGCGCTGGCTTAAGCTATTGAGTGATTGAATACACATGTTGGTTTTAGTTAATATAGTGGATTCTGACGGTAAAACTGGCAGGCTGAAACACTACTGAGCCCAATTTCAGACCATGCTCTGGAGTCCTAAATGAGAAACTAAGTCGTCATCTGTGTGTATGATGTCAGAGTCTGTCTGTAGAAATGTGATTCACCTATAGACAGGTCTGGACTTTGAATCACGGCAATGACTGATTCACATAGTTCAGGTGTACCCAGAGTCTGCAGTGTGTTAACAGAATTGAGCGTGTTCATACCCAGGAATCTCAGGAATGCTTTTTACAATAGGAATCCTCTGGCCAAATTGCATGGAAAGGGCTTTTAACAATTTTACCAAAGTGTAATAGTAGTTTATGATTCATTAAATTTGAATCATTGTAGGAAGCATTTGTAATTAAAAAAAAAAAAATTTGTACTGATCATTGCATTTGAAAATAATTGCTAAAAATGTTATGTTAAAGCTGCAGGGCTTGCGTACTAAATGTCAATCTCTATCTTCAATCTAAGATTGCACAGAAAAGTGATTTTATCTTTATTTGTCTTGACTTCCCATGGTCTCAAGCAATGTACATTCATCTGTCATCTGTTAGAGATGATTGCTGGAGACAGCAGACATCTTCGTGGGTTCTACCACTGCCACTCTAACCAACTGGTCTGGTGTGTGAACCAAAGTGGATTTCCAGCTAATATTTATTACTTTCCCCTGTTGTTTTACTGTTATTTGGATCTCTTGCTTGCAGCCCTCGTTTTGAGTGGCTGAACACCATTGAGACTAATGCTAATCTTTTAGGAAGGTTTAAGTTGAATTTTGTCTTTTGTTACGTGATGCTGCATGCTAATATTTTACATCTGAACTAGATGAAGTTGTTTGTTTAATGGCTTATTATACTTCTAAGTTCCTGAATAAAAGCTGATCGTTCACTCATGTTTGGTCCTGTGATGCTTGTGTGTGTCTTAATCTGCTAAGTTAATGTCATGAATTCACCTTGCTGAGCGCCAGCTGCCTGATGTAAACACACAAATTCTACTTGAAATAGTGGTAGCAACAATTAACTAATCTATGGCATGAAAGTAAATATGGCACTGCAATTTATTTTTTGCATTTAAATTCTAGGTAAATATATGCTAGTTTTGGGAGGTGGCATAATGTTACAGTGTGACAGGACACTAGTTCACATCCATCCCCTGTAACAGCAAGCCCGTCTACTGGAGGAGAGAGTACAGCAAAGTGCTTCCTATCAGATAGGCCAAATATTTCACAGAATCACAGTGCAGATGAGGCCCTTCGGCCCATTGAGTCTGTACCGACACATGAGAAACACCTGACCTACCTACCTAATCCCATTTACCAGCACTTGGCCCATAGCCTTGAATGTTATTACATGCCAAGTGGTCATCCAGGTACTTTTTAAGATGTGAGGCAACCACCCTCCCAGGCAATTTATGCAATTAAATGCTATAACTCCTGACACGACTGTGTTTGAAACATCCACTCAAACATTTTTGATAACATTTAAGGTAAGCATTCTGCATGCCCATATCTTAACATTTGCTTTTTTTTTGCAAGGGAAGACCCTTGAGCTCAGATTGAATTAAATATAAATCTGTGGGACCTATAAAAGTACCTGAAAAATGCAGGCTGTAGTTAGATACCACCAAGGGATTTATTTGGTTGAGAATAGTTACTTGGAGCAATTATAAGCCTGTAATCCAACGGGTGTTGTCATTGGTGTAAATTGGAAAAAATGGGAATGTATTCCAGCTCTAACATTTCTCAATTTTATGACTGGAAAATTTTTTAAAAGTAGATTTAAAAGGAGGTAACTTTAAGATCGGCAGTGTTTTTAGACGATGGTATCAGACCTTTGCTCAGTGTGCTATTTTCTGTTCTGTCATTCTGTGTCAGCTGTGGCTCAGTTAGTGGTTTCTCGCCTCTGGAGGTGCCATCTTTTGGATGCGACGTTAAGCTTCTCAGATGGACATGGCACTGTTTCAAAGAAGAGCTTGGGGGTTGGCCCTGATATCCAGGACCATATTTATTTCTTCAATATCACAAACAAATTGAGAAACTGGGCATTATCACATTGATATTCGTGGGAGCTTGTTGTGTGCAAATTGGCTGCCACATTTCCTACATTACATGTGATTACGTTTCAAAAAGCACTTCATTGCCTGCAAAGCTCTTTGACTGGTTCAGTGGTCGTGAAAGCTGCTACATAAATGCAAGTCTTTCTAATGTGTGGCTACAATGCTGGATAGTTTGCATGCACTAGCTAACTGTTAGCATCATATTTTGGGCATTAAGCCTGAATATTATTATTGGTCGATGTTCAGTCCACAAGCATGACCTCATGCTGCAACATTGAATTCAATAATTACAGACTGTAACCTCTGTCCCCATTTTGTTTCCTTTTTTATTGCAGGTTCTCATTTTACTCTTTTTTGCTTTTCAGGGCAGCTATCCAGCATTCTGCCATTCACACCACCTCTAGACACACCTTTTGATTCTTGTCCAGTTTTCACCCCCTTTTTGCCTTGCACCACAAACTTTTCATCATTTAATCTCCCCTGCCCTCTACCCAATCACACATTTGTTCTTGTTCCCTATTACTTGCTCAAAATCTCTCACATTTCTAACTTTTCTCAATTCAGATGAAAGGTCATCGACCTGAAAAGTTAACTTTGTTTCTCTCCACAGATGCCTGATGTGCTGAGTATTTCCAGCACTTTTTATTTTTATTTCAGATCTCCAGCATCTGCAGTATTTTGCTTCAGAATTATTAGCACTGAACTTGAATGACTACCTGACCAAAAGTGAGGCAGAAACCATGACTCCTTTTCAACCAATCTAAAACATGCCCCATAAACTTCCACAATTCAAGCAAATGTATTTTCTCAAAAAATCAATATAATTAGAATTCATCATCCAATTAGTACCTGGAGTTGCAGTGCCTGAGGCTGTAACCCAAGACGACCCTGACAATTACAGTCACTATTTGCAGATTACTGAGTCATTGGAAGTTCAGATTTACCAGGTGCCACTCAGTTAAATAGACATGCCCATATCAAACTGTAATTCTTTTATTTGACTCTAGGTGTCATTGTCTGCCTTTCTATGATGCATCACCTCTTATTTGTTCTTTATTTAACCATGTAATTTGCATTATAGTCACGGACTCTGGCCCTGCTGATTCAGAGAAATGAATATATATGTCTGTTTAAATAACCTTGTGCTCTTGTCCCACACTTACTCAGTGAGAGAAGTGACAATATTGTGAGTTCCCACAGGGATCATTCTTGTGCTACTCCTTGTGCTTGTAACTCAAGACCAGCAATAGCAAAACTTTGGAACAGGTTGCCCCCTCAGCAGAGGAATGGAAAGTGGCATGGAAGGAAAATAAAAATATGAGCAAAAAGAAGTTGCAACTTATGTAACTCCAAAGTAGCAACTTGATTAGAAAGAGTTTATTTGTGCAGTTTCTTTCAGTACATCGGATGAGATTGGTATTGATGGCTCCCAATTGTAGGTGCAGGTCTTGTAATACAGCCATCATATTTGAGCTTTGCACATCTTTATTTTACTTGGTGTTCCACTTGATGCATGTGATGTGAATCAAAATTTATTGATGCAAATGCACAAAAGAACTTATCTTAATGCAGTGGATGCATTGACATATATGTCTATGTGTCAGTGATTCTCCATGAGTTCCAATCTCACTTGGTCACAAGGGAAATAATTGGTTGGTTTCACCAGTTGCTTGATGTCACTGATTCTATGTAACAGTCCACAGAGAAGCACACAGTCCTATTTTAGGAGGAAAAAAAATGCAAGAATAACTTGTCTCTGGGTCACCTGGTTTCAAATAACACAAAGAGCCTGGCCATCCTGTAGGTGAGGAAAATACACAGGGCACAGCAATGTATGGGGAAACTTAAAAGAGGGAATAAGAAATTTACTGTGAAATTGAAGCTCCTGCTTTCTCACTGTGGCATCTCGCCCACCATTGCACTGATCCATGACCTTCCATCATTAAACAGTAAAGCAGCCAGAAATCCAAATGGCAATGGACTATTTAATTACATTGATGTAATGCGGATTAATGCATTCAATTTAAATGGCCCACTTAATGTTTCAGACTGCAAATCTAGTCAAATTATTGTGTCTGACCAAAAACAGCAAGTGTGTGAAATGTAACTGAAATAGTAATTGTGAGAAGCCAACCAATAGATGAAATACATTGATTTCACATTAATGATCCGAAGTAGAAATGGTGCAACTGTCTATTTTTCACTGCCTCGATCTCTTTTTGAACCCATATCCTGTATGTTTATTTTATGTTATTTTCTCTCTGTTTCTACACCATGTAACTGAAACAAACAACTCTATACCTCCTTATAACTCTTGATTTAGGAGCGGTTAGTGTGAATAGCTTTCCAATTTTCATCCTTACTTATTAGGAGTGTCTGATTCCTCACTCAGCATTTGCCTGTGGCAGCACTGGTCATGATAGATATAAACCAGCATTGGGTAGTCCATGTTTTTTATTAGCCCCTTTTCAAAATGACCAAAACAGTCAGGAGGATGCAGTATAAACGTAGGGACACCTTGCTGTAACTGTTGGTGTGACCACACCTAGAGTATTCAGTGGAGTTTTGTTCTCTTTATTCAAGGAGGGATATACTTGTATTGGAGGCAGGTCAGAGAAGGTTCACTAGGTTAATTCCTGGGATAAAGGAGTTGCCTTGTGATGGAGTTTAGGAGAATAAGAGATGATCTTACTGAAACACACAAAATCCTGAGGGGGTGTGGCTGGGTGGATGCTGCGAGAATCTTTCCCCTCATGGGGGAATCTAGAACTGGGGTGGGGAGCGGGGGGCACAGTGTCCAAATAAAGAGTCTCCCATTTAAGATAGAGACGAGGGGGAATTTCTTCACTGAAGGTTGATAATCTTTGGAATTCTCTCCCTGGAGAGTAGTGGAGGCTGGGTCATGGAATATATTGAAGGCTAAGTTACGGATTTTTGATCTACAATGGAGTCAAGAGTGATGGCAGCAAAGTGGAATTAGGACCATGATCAGATTAGTCGTGCTCTTACTGAATAACAGAGCAGGCTCAAGGGACCAAATGCCCTGCTCCTAATTCTTATGTTCTTAGGAGTCAAAATCCCTTCATCTTCTAGCTGGCTCAGTGGTATAATGCACACCTACCCTTCTAATGAGGATGGTTTTGTGATACAATAACAGCTATTTGCATGTTAGTACACCTTTAACCTCGTTACAAGTTTCCCAAAGTATTTTGCAAATAGGTATGAGGCAGTTGTAATATACCTTTTCAGAATAGCAGTATGACATCACTAGAAGGGAAGTGTCATGTGATCCAGTCTTAATTTCACTTTGCTTTTGAGCAGAGCACACAAAGAACAAAGACATAGCTCTGCTGCTGTCTTCAGTCTATATGTCTATCTCCTATGAATAAATGTTCTCATGTATCTATTCTAAATAAATGAATACACAACATGTTTATATAATCCTTTGAGTGATTGGTGTTTATATCAGTATAACAACATGACAGAGGTGTCTGAAGCTTATGGTTAAAGAGAACTTTAAGATTCTTTAAAGGGGAAAGGAGGTGTTGACATGGAGGTAGAACCGGAGGGAGTTCTAGTGAAGAGTATTGAGGAATCTGAAGACCATGAAGTAGAGCCAGAACAACAGATAGGTTATATTGCTGCAAGACATTGCAGAGATGGGATGGGGTAAGTACATGGTTTATTGACAACTTAAAGTTTCACATATGGAGGGATGGGCATCTATTATAGGTCAGTAAGGATGAAGGTTTTGGGCGAGTAAGACTGTACAGGACAAGAAAGCAGTGACAGGTTTTTGGACAAATTAGAGGCTGTGGAGTTTTGGAGGATGGGAAACTAACAAAGAGAGAGTTGAAATAGTCAAGTCTGGAAGTCACAAAAGCACATATAAGGGTCTCAGCTGCAGAGAAGCTGAGGTAATGACCCAAGGCAGAAGTGAATGGTCTTGATAGAAAAGATGTGGGGGGTTAAAACTCCACCAGCAGTCTCAAAGGACACTATGATTGAGAATCATAGAATGATGCAGATAGAAGTCATTTGTCCCATTGTGCCTGTGCCAGCTATTTGAAAGAACCATTGAATTAGTCACACTACCCTGCCCTTTCTCCATAGCCTTGCAAAATTTTTCCCTTCAAAGTATAAATCCACTTTGCTTTTGAAAGTTATTTTGAATCTGCTTGCATTGCCCTTTCAGGCAGTGCATTCCAGATTATAACAACATATTGCATTTATATGGCGTCTATAACATAGTGCTTCACAGGAATATTATTAAACAAGATGTGACATTGAGGCATGTGAAATATTAGGATAATCCAAAGCTTGGTCAAAGGAGCAGGTTTTAAAGTGCATCTTAAAGGAGGCTGGAGAGTTGGAAAGGTTTAGGAGTTCCAGAATTTAGGGTCTAGGCAGCTTAAGGCATGGTGCAGTGATTAAAATTGGGGGTGCACAAGAGGCCAGAATTGGAGGAATGCTAAGGTTGTGGAGGGTTGAAGTGTTGGAGAAGATTATGGACATAGAAAGGGGCAAAGCCAGAGAGGAATTTGATAACAAGTTTGTGAATATTAAAATTGAAGTACTGCTTGACCAGGAGACAATATAGGTCAGCAAGCACAGGGGTGATGGATGAATAGGTCTTGGTGTGAGTCAGGGTATATGTAGTAGATTTTTGAATGAATTCAAGTTTTTGGAGAGTGAAGATGGGAGGCCAGTCTGGAGAGTTTTGGAATAATTGAGTTTCAAGGTAACAAAAGCATTAACGATGATTTGAACAGAGGATGAGGTGAGGCAAGGGGCAGTGTTGGAAGATTTTAAGGAAGTGGAAGTAGCGAGTCGTGGTGATGGAGCATATTAAGAGACTCATCTCGGGGTCAAATAGAACATGAAGGTTACTTCAGACAGTTGGCAGGGAGAAGGATGGAGTCAGTGGCTGTGGAACAGAGTTTGAATGGTTTTAATGGTTCAGATTTCATGGTCAGTGGCAAAGAAACTGCTCTCGCTGTTCACATCACCGAGAACGGCCCACTGATTTTTTGGAGGCTTTAGAGTGGAAACTTGTTCTATTTCAGCATGTGATCCAGGGTGTGTACCCTCTGGTCAAGAGAACAGGAAGGCTCTTTGATCAATCAGACTGAAGAATCCACACTGAGACTGAATATATCCCAGGAAGTATGAATTATATTTAAATTGTGTACAGAAAATGAAAGAAAGATTGAGAAAGAAAGATGGGATTAAGAGAAAGGGAGATAAAGGAGAAAGTTTAAAAAATGTAAAGAAGATTTCTAATTTTATTAAACCTCCAACATAAATTATCTAAGGGCATGAGACGTCACGATTTAAACTATTTTCTCAGGGATAATTAGATTGTTTGGAAGTAATTATCATTTATCATATTGTTTTTAAAACCTGACTTGTAAATACACTAGCCCTCACTTTTTCAAATACCTTTAATGGGGAATAGAGGGCATAAAGCCTAAGTTCACACTTCTATGAGTGCAATGCTGCGCTCTTTGGAGGAGCAGGTTACTTCTGACAGCAGCTTTCAGATTTCGACATTTAACTTCTCATATGCATCTATCAGAAGTTGCTGCCTGATTTACCCAGTTAGAATAGTGAGTACAGTTCATCACACCATTCATCTTAACATGAAATCCAGCCCAGTGACCTCAGACCTCCCAATATTTAGTTGGAGGAACTTTCTGCTCATCCAACACTGAATGTCAGAGAAGCAAAAAGACAAATTAAAGGTAGTGAAGGAATCGAGAGAAATGGTGGGATGGAACTGAGAGCTGTCTTTGCACATATGGAACCTGACATGTTTACAAATGATGTCACTGAAGGGAAGCATGTAAATGAGAAATAGGAAGGGGCCAAGGATAGATCCTTAAGGTACTCCGGAGGTATGTGGAAGCTGGAAGAAAAGGCATTGCAGGTGATTTTCTGGCAATGACTAGGTACATAACATTGGAACTAGATGAATGCAGTCCCACCCAGCTAGACAACAGAGAACAAGCATTGGAGGGGGAAAGTGTGGGGAGCATTGTCAAAGGCTGCAGACAGATTAAAGAGGAATAGTTTACCTTTGTAACAGTTGTAGTAAAAGGGTCTGATATATACAAGGTTAATGTGGGACTGAGTACAGTACCACCCACACAGTGATATAAGAAGGCAATGGCCCGAACCTAGGGTCAGTGTGGTGTTGAGCAGAGATGTGTTAAGATCTAAACATGTTGATAGCTCATTGCCTGTACCCTTTACTGTATATAGATATATAGTTACAAGTAATTAATAAAGACTTGCTGTTAACATGCAGAAGGCTACAAACACTTCCTTAATGGATATGTTCTGTAACCAACACTGTCATGGCAGCTGGGGATCAAAAACCCTCAACCTCACAAGAGTGCTGTAAGACTAAGAAAAAGGAAATCTTCAATGGATTCTGAACTGAAAGAAGCTCCCAAATTAAGCAACCGACCCTGAGAAAATTTGCCAGAAAAAGTTCCAGAAAGAAGAGTCTGGGAGCTAAAGGTAGAAAATTTTAGTGCAGCAGAAGACTCCATAGAATCTCCTTTGGAAGTCCAGATTCAGCATACAGCATGTAAGGGTGAGCTAAATCTTTTTAACTTCCAGACTTCAGTCAGTCCTGAGAAACCCCTTTTACTAATTCAGTAAGAAGCACCGTTTGAATGAAACCCATCGCTAATCCTGATCACTGACTCCAAGGCTCAACATAGGGCCTCTGAGTTGAAAAGAAAAGAAAATGAGTAATTAACTTACTCAACTCTTGGGAAACTTGCAACTGTCTGAATCCTTAAACAGGAAGCCTATGGTTAAATTAAATGCCTCACGACCCGCAATGCTATATCACTGAATAAATCAAGTTGGCAGACAGCCAACCCACGCAGCCGCTGTTAAAAAAATTCTTCTTCCAGAAGCACGCCACCAACATTTTCCAAAGCTTGCCCAACCAGCAAGTGTGGGAAATCCATTGTTCTGCAGTGAACAGAAAGACCATCTTAGAAGCTGTAAGCTCCTATATCTGTACCCACAATTTAAAACCCTTCAACATGAATCACAATTCCACACTTCCAACTCCACCAGGACTAACCCAAGGCCCAGACCAGTCACAAAATTGGAGCCTTTGGAAGAGATGGTTTTAAGATCAGAAGAAGAGCAAGTAAACACACTTATTAACTCAATAGGGCCAATTGCAGATGACATAATTGCACAAAAGGCTATTAATCAGTCATCTGCCAAATTTGATGAGGTTCTAAAATCCTTTGATATTTATTTCAACTTGCAATCCAACAAAATATTGGAGTGAGCCAAGTTCAATAAGGGAGTCCAACTGTCGAGGGAACCTATCAATTCTTTCGTAAATGATCTCTACAGGGTGGCAGACAGGTGCGGATATGGAGATTTAAAGTCTGAACTCATCAAAGACAGGATAGTGGTGAGTATTGCAGATGATTCACTCTCTGACCTCCTACAAGCAAAAGACGATCTAGTCCTGGACAAAGCAGTCCAGATAGTTAGACTGCCTGAGCTACACAAGCAAAACAGGACAATCCTAATGAGAGAGAATTCAACATGGGGCAGAAGCAACCCTCAATCCAGCTTATCAGGCAACAAAGACCGAGGGACAATCCAAGTCAGGGAAAGCAATTCCTGAAGAATTGCAGCAGAGCAATCTTGCCAGCTCTGCAATGCAAAGCGCCCTCACAGCAAAGATCAGTGTTCTGTGAGTACTGCCCAGTGCTTCCACTGCAACTTTGGTAAGTTGTACAAGTCGAAAGCCCAGCACCCAGCAGACATCCCAAAAGCAATCCACAAAGTTGAGACCGAAAATCCAGAAGACACACAGACATGCTTCTTGGGTGAGATCAAAGGTTGTGGTTCTTCATTTTGGAATGCTGATATCTGGGTAAATGGTCATCTAATAAATTTTAAATTAGATTCAGGTGCCAGCAAGACAGTCCTGCCAGACAAGGAACCATGGCTCAAAGACCTCTGCTTCGAACAACGGGCACTCCACTTTAAATGCAGGGGGAGTCCTGGAGCCACTGAGATATGGCAGCAAACAGATCTTTGAGCTGATGTACATCATCTATAACTAGCCTTTCTCTCTCCTTAGCAGGGAAGCCTGCATAGCCCTGGATCTCCTCCAGACGATGGAGGATTTAAAGACTCCCACTGTCATTAGCCAGACAGAACAGCATGATCCTGAGTACTTGAACACTAAAGAGTATTCAGACTAAGATTGCACCTTTGATCTCTCTTCTCTTTTTGGAGTAGGCTTATCCAATATCATTCCAGGACCCGGAAAGTCCCCAATGGTCAAACCATCCTCCTGCCCACAAAATTACCATCACACCTCCAGTGGAAGTGGTACCAGAGAATAATCATTAGTCTGAGAAGCCTTTACCTCCAACTATGACAATGATACAGTTGGTCACACAGCAACCACTTGCACAGACTGCGCCTTCCAGTCAGCATGCCACAACCACAAGGAATGCTGGAACCTGGTACCAGTCTCTCACCATCAACAACGAAACACAGAGGTGAGCATTCCACTAAACCTTCTTCTCACCACACAAACACTTCTCCTCAGCCTCAGAGGGCTTCGAGATGGCCCACATGGAGAATGAAGAAGAAAGCAGCACCAAGGAATGAATACCATCTTCATCCACCACGCAAGAAATGATCGAGAGTAACAGTAACCATGATCAATGCAACAGCCAAACCGACCAATTGTGGATCAACATAAAGCAGTGGAAGAAAAGAATGAAAGCATACCCAAATGCCAGTCCAACCTCCAAGCCAACAACAAGAACCACAACTAAGAGAGCCTGCCACTCTTCCAACAGAACAGCGAACAAGATGTGGAAGGGTTATAAGGACTCCAGACTGCCTGAACCTCTAACTTCAAGGATTTGAAGGGAGGAGATGGGGTAGTGAGAATGTTGCTAATGCTAATACTGTAATAGCAATAATGTTGGAATTGCATTAAGATTTCAACAATTAAGTAAATGCATAATACTTAGAATAACATAAGACTTGAAGTAAATTAATATAACTATATCCATGGGATAAAGACTTGAGGGGAGGTCTCATTTATGCAGTTAATGTGGGACTGAATACAGTAACACCCATACAATGATGTAAGAAAGCACATGATCTGGACCTACAATCAGTGCTGTGTTGAGCAGAAATGTGTTAAGATCTAAACATGGAGGTAGTTCCTTGCCTGCACCCTTTACTTTATATCTGTATATAGTTACAAGTAGTTAATGAAGACTTGCTGTTAACATACAGAAGACTACAAACACTTCCTTAACAGACACATTCTGTAGCCAACACCGTTACAGCAACAACCACACAGGATATCATTGTTACTTTAGTTAGGGTCATCTCAGTTCTGTGGCTACAACACATTGCATTAAAAAACTTCCCAGTTGTGGTTCTTTCAGAAATTATCTTAAATCTGTCTCCTCCCATTACCAACCCTTCTGCTGCTGAAAACAGTTTATCCTTATTTACTCTGTCAAAACTATTTGCTGGTTCAACCCAAGAAAATGGCTCAGAAAGAAAATAGTCAGTAGCGAAGGGCTAAGTTTGTGGTAACACAACAGCTCTGTTTTATCTGAGGTTACTATTATAGCTGTGATATTACTTTTGTGAATGGATGTATTTGCACCATGCATGTAAATATCCTTTGCACCAATCAGCCTATTGCCTGTGTTGGACATTACTGATATGTATTCCAAAAGTAAATGATGTATTGGAAAGGTTATGTTGTTATCCTAAAAATATATTCAATACCTATATAAGAAAAAAAGTTTATGGTATGTAGAGTAGAGAGGATAGTATAATATAAGATTACATAGTTTCAACATAAACACTGAAAACATTAGAAATGCTTTTCAATGATCCATTAGGAAAAAAAAATTAGAGTTCACTCTCTAATATTGGCCTAAGGGTATTCCTACGTAGTCCATATACCTTCATTATTGGGCTTAAAGTTTAGTTTGGTTTACTTCCTTAATTGATGGTTAGTAATTTTGAACACTTGCTTTGTTAGTTTTCAATTCTACTTTCTAGATTTTTTCCCCTTCATTAGGTTGTACACTGTTTTCAGAACAGGCAGGCTGTTGCCAATAATTGCCTCGCACTCTTAAACTGGCCATTTAGGCTTTTAAATCTGAGCGCCACTGATCAACTTAACCCCTTTTTTTTCAAGCTTAAGTAATTTACTGTGCCTTGACTCTGCATTTCTCTTAGACAGCCAGAAAGAAGATGTAGTTCTGTCGAAGGGTCATGAGGACTCGAAACGTCAACTCTTTTCTTCTCCGCCGATGCTGCCAGACCTGCTGAGTTTTTCCAGGTAATTCTGTTTTTGTTTTAGAAAGAAGATGTGTTGGCACATTGCAGCAGTCAGTAACAAGCTCATTTTAAATGTTACCTGTAGGTGCAAATTACATAGGAGGTCCAGTACAGAAACAGGCCATTCGATCCAACAGTTCCATATCAGCGTTTATGCTGCATATGAACCTCCTCCCATCCCTCTCATTATCTTATCAGCATATCCTTCTATTTCTTTGTCCCTCGTGTTTATCTAAGTTCCACTTAAATGCATCTATGGTATTTGCCTCAACCACTCCATGTAGTGCTGAGTTCAAGAGTCTAACCACTCTCAGTAAAGAGGTTTATCTTGAATTCTTTGTCGGATTCCTTAGTGACTTTCTGGCTTCTAGTTTTGGACATCGTCCCAACATTTTTCCAAGTTTACCCTATCAAACCATATCATAATCCTAAAGACTCCTATCAGGTAAATAATTAGTGAAATTATTTTAAATCAATAGCTTAATTTATTTTTATATAGCAACAACTTTAATTGATATTTGCCTTTAATGTAGTAAAGCGTCTCAAGGGCCATTCAAAGGGCCATTTTCAGGCAAAATTTGACACTGAGCCACTTAAGATGATATTAGCCATATAAAAGAAAGGAGGAATACTGACCCATGGTTATAGAGGGACAATGATTTTGGGGGTTTGTGGGGTTGGAGGGGGAAGAGAGGGAACAACAAATAGCTAACTAGTAAAACTTTATTTCCAGGAACATAATAATGACTAAGAAAATAAAGTATGGAATGCTAGTCACATTCAGCCCATTTCTCCCACAGACTGTGTAAAGAGTGAACAAATTTCTCCCCTCCCCATTTCACCCCTGCCTATTCCCAAAGAGTGAAATTTCAGAACATCCAAATAGTCATTTGATTTCCTTTATTCAGCACTAACTATTTCTTCCAACGGGATATTTCTACCGTCCTAGTAGCTCAGTGGAATATTTGATCATCCTTATAAACTTGTCATTTCCAGTATGAAAGGTACATAGAAACAATTTTATGTCTGCTTCAGAAGTTGGCAATAATTGTGAAAATAAGTACCTCCATACAAATTTAATTTACAAGTTCCCTCACGTAATGAGCATCGTGTGCTTGTGTTCCCAGTTTGTTCTGAAATTTTCTAAAATGATCAATAATGGTGAAGCATCTTCAAATACCTATGCAGTGCAATCCCATTCTGTCATACTGCCAAGTGCCAAATTTTAGCCAAGTTATAATAGTGAAACATCCAGTAGAGGCCAGCCACTTCTCTGCCTTGGGATAAAAGCATTAAAGTTGTCACGTGCCTCACATGGCTGTCTGAGAGTGCCATTAGCAGTGACCTTGGATCAAATTCATGTTACTATAGGTGGTGTGTAAAGATGGACAATTGGAAGTAGCAACAAACCTTTACAGAAGCAGCTGTTGCTGGAGCACTAGAATCTTCATTGTTCCAACAACAATGTTGTAATTCCTCCAGACCATACACAATCCCAACCCCCTCCCCCCCATCCCCTTCACCCACCCCATGATCAGGCTGATCTTGCACCCCACAGTGTTTTACCATGGGCCCTAAGTCACAAGGTCCCATGTCCCCTGTATACACTCATCAGTGGAAAAGGGCCAAAAGGTATAGAAAAAAAATCAAACTGAAATACAGCGTGGTAAATAAATCTGCCCATGATGTAATTGTTTTGAGCCTTTTAGACTAGGAAATGAAAGCTAGCCATTTTGGAGTCAGGCAACATAACAACAGCTAAAAATCTCCTGCAGCTACAACAGTTTTGTGAGATTCATTCAACCAAAACATTCAGATTGTATCATAAATTTGAGAGAAATATTTGTGAAATCCTTAACCATCAAATGAAGTTTTCAGTCAAATTGTAGCTTGTATACATGTAGCTTGTATAAATGCCACATGTATGCGGCATCTGCCTTGTGGTCATTCTATAGAATTTGTTTTTCAACCTATTTATATTGCCACTTTTGCTGGTTTTATATTTTTGAGCCAGTTTGTTACTTGCAGAAGAGCTAGAGTCTCCATTGTTAATGTGTAATGATATTCACACTGCAGGATTAATGACTGTGATGTTATTGCTGCAAATTGATCCAGAAATAATTTACTGCTGATTACCAGGAAATATGGCTGGTCATATTAGAATAAACATAGACACTCCTGAAGTGGAATGATTGTGCTCTATTGGCAGTACACATAGGCTTGCATTTTAACTCCTACATAACCTTATTAGTACGCATAATAATTTAATATGACAAGAGGCGAAGAAAGAGTGAATTCTTAAATCATATGAACGAGAGGTTCCTTTCTGCCTTTGTTCTGTTTTTTGCTTTTTGCTAAGTAACATATTACATGATCTTCCTTATTTATAATGCAACCTGATCAAATATCTACAAATTGAATTTTAATATGAAAAATAAAACCTAAGTAGCTCTAAACTGCCATCAAGAATTCTTAAATTCCTGCCCTATTTAAATGTGACACCGCAGTGGGATGTGTTTATGTCTGTTACAGCTGCAGCAGACACAGCTAATCTCCTGTGAAAACTTGTAATTTTTAAATTCATTTTAAATATTGCATACCCTTAAAGTTTTGATAATTATGTTCTTGTCTCTCAATATTAAATGGATCTTCGGTTCAGCTGACTTGAGAATGAGATCCTCTCATCCAATTTTCCAAGATGTAATTCAGCTCTATCCATCTCGTTAATTCACTGCACCTTGGAGTGGAGTCTCCTGTCTCCCCATGACAGGAGCTTGGCAGTGTGTGAAGAACTCAGCCCACTCTGCAGGGGCCCTGTGTCAGGAGGAAGGCCTCATTAACTGCTTTGCACCTCAAGGGCACCAGCTAACCTTTTCAGCCATCAATAAGGGTTTTATCTTTCGCCTTCGTCAGGTGCATTAGTTGGGCCAAACCATGCAATGTGTTTTCATTAGAGTAGGGTTATTTATCAAATGGGAGCAGCTTTGATGATTAATTCATCTTAGATTCATATGGCTCCTTTTTTTTTATTAATACTCCACAAGGGTGCATTCATTAGTGCTCCAATTATAGACTTCCACAATTGATTGCAATCGCTGCTTTTAAATAAGAAAAAGAATTGCTGTGAAAATTTCAACCATTCGAAGAAAATTGCAACTTTTCATCCAAAGTAAAATATTTGTTCACAGTTTCACTCGAGATTTTCGAAGATATTTTCTCCTTGTGCTCAGTCACTTCCATGTCCAATAATTGCACGATTCCCCATGTGTGAAAGTGAAAATTGACCAGAGTTAGTCAGTTATTATGTTAAGAGTGTTAGACACTCAGCATTCAAATTCCTGCCTTGAGTTTGTTCTCCAGTATCAGCTAAAGGGTGAAATTAGTGCTCTCATCTGTTTTTCTAGGAGCGAGGGATTATGTCTACAGGTCAAATCATGCAGTGTAACTGGAACCAGATTCTTTGGCCGACTGGATAACTTATTTAAAAATGAGAATGTCTATAGTCAGAATAGGAAGTGAAGAAAATTTACTGATAAAATTGACACTTAGAACAGAACAAATGCTTATTTGAAGCAGCCTATATTACCCGAAGGGCTCAGAGGAGCAGCAGATTGTAATGTGACCTATATAGTGTAGTTGGAGCATCACTTTACATTACATAATGGTTCAATTTGTCTTAATGAGCCTGCAATCCACAAACCTAAATAGCATTGGTTGATGCCTATATAACCATAAATTAAATAATACGTGAGCATTTAGGCTTTTGCGATAAAACATAAAATTCCACAATTTGAACCATTTTAGTTTGGATTTCATTCTTAGTTCCAAGTGAAATAAGTTTATGTGATTTTAGTTTGGCCTCCAACACAGAAATGCACTCAATAAAGAAAAAAATGTATGAACTTGACTACTCAGACTTTCTGTAAAGGTGAATCATCTGGTAAATGAGAAAATCACAGCAGTGCATTAGAGGGCGCTCTTCTGAGGTTGTTGCTGAGGCATAGAGAGAGCAGGAACTCAGAGCATTGTCTTGGCTGAAGCTGCAGTTATCAAAATCTGTTTCTTGATGCACTCTTCTCTCTGTCCCCATTATGACTCAAAAATATACACACACGGATGCCTACATTTGCATGAATGGTTTACATAATAGACATATACATATGCATCCATGTACCTATAAAAATAGGTACACATGGTGCTTGTACATGCACAGTTTTTAGATTAAAAAGCTCTTCACTTGTACCTAGCTTAAAAAAGTTTAGAATTATTTTAATATTTAACTGCAAAGTCAGACAATGACTATCTATCAAACAATCATAGTCCTGAGGTTAGTAAAATAATGCTTAAATTCATGAATTAGAAAAAGAAAGATGTGCTGTTTGCATCTCATCATTATAGGCAGAGAAAAATGAATGTTTTGTAAATAGAATTTCAAGGTTATTGAAGAAGCATTTCTGACTTGGAAACTAGATTACGAGTTGGAAAATGAGATATAGATTTCATGCATTCATTCATGCAGACAGCACAAAAACCCCACTGCTCAAATCATAATATCACTTATTGGAGAGTGAAACATTATTGCTGTTAAATAAATAATCCAGGTGATATATTTTATGATAAGCAAAATAAACTTTATTGAAAAGTAAATAAATAATACAGAAATGTAAAGGGTAATGTATTTTAAAAGATACATCAGACAGTATAATATTTAACATTAATGTGACCTTGCAGCATGGAGAGCAATTCTTCTTTTTTCTGCATTGAGTTCTCAGCTGTTGAGTAGAAAGATAACTTAATGTAGTAATAAGTAAGTTGTTTATCTGGATATGATATGAAATTGCAGGTGGTGAATCAGGAAAGTGAAAGAAATATGCTGAGTGCTGCAGTGGATGCAGAGGTTTCATGCCCAGTGGTATGGTTCCAGGTTAAATGGCGTAGTTTGGCATTGAATTTTACATTTACGTCAACTAGTGCGGTTTGGGTGAGTTAATCCCAAAAGTATAGTTTTATGTTGAGTGGGGCAGATTCATACTGAATGGGTCAATGGTAGTTTCATTCTCAGTTATGTGTGTGCATGCCAAGAGGCACATTGGCACTGGTTTGTACTGAGGGCTACAGCAACACAGGTTCATGCCACAAACTTGTGCATGCCAAATTCTTGATTTCCACCACATTGCCAACAGCCCTATATCTTCTTGTCTTTCTCTTTGTTTAAGTGCTCCCTTAAACTTGTCTTGTTCTTTCTAAGTTCCAAATATACTGTGTCGCATGTGCTCTTCCTCTTTCATGCATTCACATGGTGTCGAAATCCTGGCTGATTGCAGGATCTCTAACTCATTCCTTCTCAAGACTTGAAAATTGTGGAGTTCCTTATTGCTCTCAATTCAATCTCCCATTTTTTTTTAAGAACACGGGCTTACTATCAACTGATCATTATTTCTTGATTTGTTTTATCATCTTAACTATGGAGGTGGTGGTGTCCTGCACTGTGGATCTTAGCTCATATTGGTTAAATTTTATAACGCAGTGTTTGGAATGGAATTAAAATTCTATGTTGTTTCCGGATGCCTGTTAACTGGTAACCTCCAGGTAATTTACCTTCAATTAAAAAAATATATAATATTAACCAGGCTGGTACAATTTGAATGCTACAGCTCAATTTTATGGTATCTGATTTGAGTGTCAATCATCCATTGGGTCGTTGGACAGGAAGCCATGATCTAAAACTGATTAAAAATAGAGAGAAGTGCCCCAGGCCGAGTGTTGAATGTGTGGTACTGGGATTCAATATTGAAAAAGAAAACACCCATTTCACAAAATCAGCATCTGTCTGTTTAATTTTCAGATGTTCTTGTTAATTACGTCTCTCAGCCAATGTCTTACCACATATGAATGATCACTCCAACTCCAGGGTCACATTTTTCCCACTAGATGATTAAGTATCTAACATATTAACACTATATCCCTGCTCTCCTTCAAACTGTAAATATTTAATGTAACCAAACTTAATCAAACTCCTAAATGCTGCAACCATTGACAATGCCACCAATACTAGCTAACACTAACAAGGGTCAGCACAATAGCAGAACAAGGGTCAGCACTCTGAGAAGGCCCTATTAGGGGTGGGTTGGGAGAGGAGGTGGTGGTTGGGGAAAAGGAATAGAAAAAGGGATAAAAAGGGGATAAAACAATGTATAAATAAATAAAAATAAGTAGATAAAAAATAAAATAAATTTTACAAAAGGGGTGAGGATAGAGGAGAGAGTTCATGGTCTGAAGTTGTTGAACTCAATGTTAAGTCCAGAAGGCTGTAAAGTACCTAATCATAAAGTGAGATGTTTCCTCCAGTTTACATTGGGCTTCACCGGGATATTGCAGCAGGCCAAGGACGGACATGTGGGCATGAGAGCAGGATCGGGTATTGAAATGGCAAGCGACAGAGAGGTCTGGGTCATGCTTGTGGACAGACAGAAGGTGTTACGCAAAGCAGTCAGCCAGTCTGCATTTGGTCTCCCCAGTGTAGAGGAGACCAATTGGGAGCAACGAATGCAGTAGACATTTTTATAAGCTCATTGCCTTTTTTTAATTCCTTCGATAGCATATATTTTAGATCTCAGCCAGGTGCTTAGCAAATGAATGATGACATTAATCCTCTGACACAGTTCCCTCCAATGATTGCAAATGTAGTTATTTAATATAAACTTTAAGACCAAGGGTCAAGGAAGTCACAGAGCAGTTGCAGGACATTCTCCTGGGGAAGGGTGATCAGCCAGAGGTTGTGGTCCGCATTGATACCAATGACTTAGGTAGGAAGGGGGATATGGTCCTGCAATCAGAATTTAGAGAGCCAGGTAGAAAATTAGCAAACAGGTCCTCTAATTAGTAATCTCTGGATTGCTCCCAGTGCCACATGCCCGTGGGTACAGAAATAGGAGGATAAGGTAGATGAATGTGTGCTGGAAAGATGGTGCAGGAGGGAGGGCTTTAGATTCCTGAGACACTGAGACTGGCTCTGGGGGAGATAGCACCTGTACAAGCTGAACGGATTGCACTTGAACAGAGCTGGGACTGAGCTCCTTGCAGGGTGTTTTGCTAGTGCTGTTGGGAGGGCTTTAAACTAACTCAGCAGGAGTGTGGGAATCAAGGACAAATATTAGAGAGGAATACCAGAGTGCACAAAATACTGGGAGGGATAGATAGCAGTAGTATAGAGAATAGTAAGTTAATAGATAAAGTCAGGTGAAGGGAGAAAGTAACAAAATCTAAATCAGGGCTACTATGCACATATGTGAATGCACAGAGTATAGTAAATAAGATTGGGGAGTTACAGGGGCAGATTGCCATGTGGAAATATGATGTTGTGCCAATAACAGGGACCTGGCTTAAGGAAGGGCAGAACTGGGTGTTAAATATTCCGGGTACAGGGCGTTCAGAAGAGATAGGAAAGGAGGAGGGGTGGCGGTATTGGTTAAGGAGAGCATTGCAGTGCTGGAGAAAGAGGATGTCCCAGAGGGTTCAGGGACAGAATCAATTTGGCTTGAGCTAAGAAACAAAAAGTGAGAAGGACTTAGAAGAACAAAACTGTGGGAAAATAACAGAGAGATGCAGGCATTATAGAATAGTTATAATGGGGGACTGTAATTACCTGAATGTAGACTGGGACAGTGGCAGTGTAAAGGGTGGAGAGGGGCAAAAGTTCCTATATTGTGTTAGAGAGAATTCTCTACAGCAGTATGTGTCCAATCCAACAAGAAAAGATGCACTCTTGGACCTGGTTCTTGGAAAATGAGGTGGGCCAAGTAGATCAAGTGTCACTGGAGGAGCATTTGGGGACAGTGATCATTGTGTTGTAAGTTTTAGGATGATGATAGAAAAGGACATTAGGCAATCCAGAGTAAAATTAATTAACTGGACAAGAACCGACTTCAATGGGGCAAGAATGGAACTGGGCCAGATAGACTGGAATGAAAGATTGGCAGGAAAAACTGTAGCTGAACAAAGGACTACCTTCAAAAAAGTATTGGTTCGGGTACAGTCAAGATATATTCCATCAAAAGGGAGAGGTAGGACAAACAAATCCATAGTTCCCTGGATGAAAAAGGACATTGAAATTAAAATAAAGAAGAAAAAGTGCACTTATGACAGGTGTCAGGTAGAAAATACAATTGAGAACCAAGAGGAATACAGAAGGTTCAGAAGGGGAAGTGAAAAAGCAAATCAGAGAAGCAAAGGAGGATTTTGAGAAAAGACTGGCAGCCAACATAAGGGGGAATCCCAAAGTCTTCTATAGGCATATAAATAGTAAAAAGGTGGTAAAAGGAGGAGTAGGGCCGATTAGGGATCTAAAAGGGAATTTACACATGGACAAAGGGGGCATGGCTGAGGTATTAAATGAATACTTTCCATCTGTCCTAACCAAGGAGGTAGATGCTATACAAGCCATGGTGACAGATGAGGAAACTCTGTCACTAGAAGGATTCAGAATTGATAAGGAGGAAGTGTTGAATAGACTGTCAGTACTTAAAGTTGACAAGGCACTGGGACCAGATGAGATGCATCCAAGGATATTGAAGGAAGTGAGAGTAGAAATTGCAGGGGCACTGACCATAATTTTTCAGTCTTCGGTACACTCAGGTATGGTGCCAGAGGACTGGAGAATTGCAGACATTACGCCCTTGTTCAAGAAAGGTTGTAAGGAAAAGCCCAGCAATTACAGACCAGTCAGTTTAACTTCAGTGGTGGACAAGATTCTAGAAACAATTATTCAGGATAGAATTAGTAGTCACATGGAAAAATAAGGATTGATAGGGAAGAGCCAACATGGGTTTCCAAAGGGGAAATCATGTTTAACTAGCTTGCTGGAGCTTTTTGAAGATGTAACAGAAAAAGTCGATGAGCGTAATGCTGTTGATGTGATGTACATGGACTTTGAAAAGGCATTTGACACAGTACCACACAACAGACTTGTGAGAAAAGTTATTGCTCAAGGAATAAAAAGGACAGGAGCAATGTGGATATAAAATTGGCTGAAAAATAGGAAGCAGAGAGTAATGGTCATTGGATATTTTTCAGGCTGGAGGAAGGTTTGTAGTGGAGTTCTCCAGGGGTCAGTATTGGGACCCTTGCTTTTCCTGATATATATTAATGATCTAGATCTTGGTGTGAAGGGGATAATTTCAAAGTTACGCATGGTATGAAGCTTGGGAATGTTGTGAACTGCGAGGAGGATGGTGTGCAACATCAAGAGGACATAGGCTAGTTGGTGGGGTGGGCAGATAGATGGCAGATGAAGTTCAATGCAGAGAAGTGTGAGGTAATGCATTTTGGTGGGAAGAACATGGACAGACAATATAAAATAAGGGGTGAAATTTTGAAGTGGGTACAGGAGCAGAAAGACCTGGGTGTTTATGTGCATAGGTCATTGAAGGTGACAGGACAGGTGGAGACAGCAGCTAATAAAGCATATAGTATCCTGGGCTTTATTAATAGGGACATAGAGTGCAAGTGCAAGGAGGTTATGCTGAATTTATATAAGACACTAGTTAGACCTCAGCTGGAATATTGTGTACAGTTCTGGGCACTATATTATAAGAAGGATGTGAACACATGGGAGAGTGCAGAAGAGGTTTAGAAGAATAGTTCCAGAGATGAGATTTTTTCAGCTATGAGGATAGATTGGAGAGGTTGGGACTGTTCTCCTTGAAGAGAACAAGGCTGAGAGGAGATTTGATGGAGATGTTCAAAATCATGAGGGGGTTGGACAGAGTAGATAGGGAGAAGTTATTCCCACTTGTAAAAGGATCAAGAACAAGAGAGCACAGATTTAAAATGATTTGCAAAAGAAGAAAGTGTGACGTGAGAAAAAAACTTTTTCATATGACGAGTGGTTTGGGTCTGGAATGCACTGCCTGGAAGTGTGGCTGAGGCAGGTTCAATTGAGGCATTCAAGAGGACATTAGTGATTATTTGAATAGAAACAATGTGCAAGGATACAGTGAAAAGGCAGGGCAATGGCATTAGGTCATAATACTTATTTGGAGAGCTGGTGCAGGCATGATGGGCCAAATGGCTTCCTTCTGTGTCATTAATGTTCTGTGATTCTGTGACCTGGTCATTGTTTGATTCTGACCTCCATCTCCTATTATCAAAGATCTCAGCGGGAAGTCCAGGAAAAAAAGAGCTGAAGTATTTAGCAAAGAGCTTACTTGACAATTGCATGGTTTAAAAAAGTGTTTACCTGACATATGAAGAATTTTAAAAGGAGTTTAATTGACAGATTAACGGTTTAATAAGGAGTTTACTTGACAGATGAACAGTTTAACAAGGGGTTTACCTGATACTGCATCCAGCTCACTGCACCGAATCAAAGGCAACATTAATCTGAGAGTCAAACTGTATCATTTCAAGACTGTAATCAGTATCTGACCCCTCCCTGCACTAGGTGAGGTGAATCAACTGGAAATTACCTGCTAATGTGCACTCCAATATAACATACAATTTAATTGGATTCCAAACACCGCATTATAAAAGAAAAACAAATGTGGAAATTATTCTTAAGCACATAAAATGCTTTATCAACCAGGAATACTGCATGGGGCCATGAAATATGAAGAATATTTGCACCAGTAGAAACACAAACTTTAAAGGGCTGCCAGAGTCAAATGATTGTAGGTCAGTGTTTTGGAAATATATGGATAGTACTTCTCTTTCCCACCCTTTGCAATAGAATTGATCATGCATTACTAATAGGCTTATTTATGTTTAAAATAAAATGTTACTCATTTCACAATTCTGCTGTCCTATGATCATGAAAGTATCATAATTTTAGAAATACTGTACTCATTAGCAGTTACAAAGACATGTTACACAAATGACAATATCATACAAGGAACAAGCTGCCTGTGGCACTTGCGGAAATTGATAAAATAAATCTGGATTTGAACCCCTAGACTTCAGAATATGAGCCTTAAAGTCTGGTTTCAGAATTGTCTTTATTTTCCTATGCACGGTATGTTTTTGACAACTCTGTACAGACATTATGAGAATCAAATGCTTGCAGAAAAATGGAAGAAATTTTCTGATTAGTTTTTGGGTATCTGGCATAGCAAGGATTAATGTGGGACTGGGAAACAGTACTGCCCACAGGGTGATGTGAAGAGACATATGACCTGAGACTAGAGTTAGCTGTGGACTGGACACAGAGACCTATGTGGAAGCAAACGTGGAGTTAGCTCATAGCTTGGGCTTTACCCTGCATCTATGTACATAGTCATGTGTTATCAATAAACACTTAGGACAGGATTTTGCCGTCAGCGAGCAGGGGGCAGGGCCCACTTGCTGACGTGTAAAATGATGCGGGATGATGTAGGGCAGAACCCCTGATGTCATCCCGCCCCATTTAAATTTTCAGGAAGGTGGGGGCTCAGCAAAATCGACCTATCAATGCCAATTGAGGCCATTGACAGGATCAATTATACAATTAAAGGACCTGCCCGTCCAGCCTTAAGGTTGGCGGGCAGGCCAGGAGCCCCGGCGGCTAATAGATAAAACATAAAACCTCATCCTCTGGCGGAATGAGGTTTCATACAGGGTTTCAAAAAGTTTAATAAAGTTATTATGTAAATTATGAACATGTCCCATCTCAAGTGACACGTGAGGGGGACCTGTTAGGGATTTTAAAAAATATTTTTAATATTTTTAAAAGTGTCAGCGATCTCCCTGAAGCAGCACTTAGCCTCAGGGAGATGTGCACGTGCGCGAAAGAGCACACTTTCGCTTTTGAGGAATCCCCCCCGCCTGTACAAGAAGCGCATAGTGCTTCCCGCTGGACGTCACGCTGGGCGGGCCAACGTAAAATGATGGCAGGGCCTGCTTCTCCGGCAGGGATCTGCTCCCCACCCGCTGGAGATTGGGTCGGGCCCGCGCGCCCGTCAGGCAGAAAATTCTGCCCTTAATGTTCAACTATACAAGACTCAGAATCTCTTCTTGAGACCTACTGAACAGACATAAAACAATAATAATAGAGACAACGGAGCAAATTGCCATCTTCACTGCCTGGATGGCAAACTGATAGAGCAGGTCACACACATTCTTGAACCTATCTATTTTTCATGGCATTGTAGAGTTCTATCATTGTCAAGTAATCTGCTCTGCCAGATTACTACCCATGCAATGGTGGCTGAGATATACCCCAATATCATTTGGATAAAACTTACCACCATATTCTCCAACAATTTTCTTCATGATGTTTGCATCATTATGCCTTGAACTTTGCAATAATGTGTTAATGTCACTTTGGGATACAATTGAAGGATACCACAAATTAAAAGGGTAGGTTACACCCTTAACATTTCTTTTGAGTGCACTACATTCTTGCAGCAAACTGTTCAAGACAGCTGTTGATTTTTGATTGTGTATTTTGCTTCCTATTGTTTTCCTCTTTTTTTCCTTCCTCTACTGAAGTGTGTCATTCTGCAGTACAGTTCCATGCGTATCAGCATCTCTTCCGGTAGTTGGTAGGTGTCTGCTTGTCTAACCTTAGATACTGAGGTCATCTGAAAATTCATTGTGGCTCAGTGCTTCACTTCATAATGCATTCATTTATCTCCTGAGAATTGAGAAGAATCAGATTTAAATTTTCTTATGGTCCAATCAGTTTAGTTATTTTATTTCCCCACCCTTAGATTCCCCTCTTTGCAACACATTATGTCCCAGAAAAGGAAGTTTTCTGTGTATTGGTTATGCTGCCAAAACTGGATTGATTGCCCAAGTCTGGTTGGTCTGATAAGGTGATGTTGAGCCTTCTTTATGACCTGCTGCAGTGTGTGTTATGATGTTGCTTTTGACTTGATGTTGACTTAACAATGATGATGTGGGTCCAAGTTAGCTTGGACAAGAACTTGGAAATTATATTTTCACTTGTGTGGACCATAAACACTGGCATGGAACATTTGGGCCAAATGGCCTTTTCCAGAACAGCTTCATCCAATTCAGGGTTGCAGGGAGTCAGAGCCTATTCTGAAAGGCAATGGGCACTGTACACTCAGGACATCACAGGGCACACACTCACACTGGAGGAAATTTACCATAGCTAATCCACTAAATCTTGGAACAGTGTGATGAAACTGGAGCACGTGGAAACCCATGCAGACACACAGACACCTGAAGTCAGGATTGAACCTGGGTCCCTCAAGCTGTGAGGCAGCAGCACTAACCACTGCACTACCATGCCACCCTGGCTTATTACTATGATGTAAATTATATGTAATTCTGTATTGTAGCTCCTGTCCTTCTTGGTGATGGAGGTTGTGAAGCTAGGAAGTTGGCGCAGTGCTTTCTGTAGATAGTACATACTGCAGCCACAATGTACTGACGATGGATATTGAGTTTAGTGACAAGAGTATTGATCTCAATAAAAGAAGGAAAGAAAGACTTACATTTATGTAGCCCGTCAGACATCCTCAAGGCACTTTACAGCCAATTAAACGCTTATGAAATGTCACCACAGTTGTCATGCAGGAAATACAATAAATTATGTTGATGTTGATTGAGGGGTAAATATTAGCCTGGACAACTCCCCTGCTGTTCAAAGTAATGCTAAAGGATCTTTTACATCCACTTGAGAGGGCAAACGAGATGTTGGTTTAATTTTTCAACCAAGAAACTACAAAAGTGCAGCACTCTCTCAGTACTGCAGTGGAGTGTCAGCCTAAATTTTTGTGTTGACATGTTTGGAGTGGGCATGAACCCAGAAACTTCCAGTTCAAAGGTGACAGCGCTACCAACTGAGTCACATCTGGCATAAAACCAATATTGTCCAGTTTCTGTAACATAGGCACTAGCCTCAGCTCTTAACTCTTCAAGACTTCTTTGTCCAGTATGTTTCCATTAGGCCACAGCTGGAACTTGTCTTTCCAGGGCAGCACTTCAACATTCTGACTTTAACCCTTAACTATAAATTATCAAAGTCGTCTGGGTTTCTGTTGTCCTCTTTATCTCCCCTTTCTAGTTGACTTACTCAAAGATGTGTATTTTATCTCTGCAAGACTGACATCTGTCTGCTACTGCATGACTGCCTGGATAAACCAGCTCAAGCTAATTTCACCCATAATGCATAATACCTATGTTAGCCGTTTCCTACTATTACCCTTTAAAATCTATATTGAGACCTTGATGTAAGCTAGCATGAGCTTTTCATTATGAGAAGAATTGTGAATGGAGTTTAACACTGTGAACTCACAATGAGCTCAATGAGCCCCACCCACAACCTTATGAGGGAGGAAGGGACGTTGATGATGGCAACTGGGCCCAGGATGCAGTTCTAAAGAACTCTGGCACCATTTTTCAGGTTTGCAATGATTGACCTCTGATAATGACCATCTTTCCATATGATTCTAGCCATTCCTTAATTTTTACTGACTTAAGTTTTACTAGGATTCCTCAATCTTGATCAAACCCTGCCTTGATATCTAGGGCAGCTATACCCTCTCTCCTCTAGAATTCAGTTCTTGGATGGATGCATTTCTGCAACCAAGCCCTTTGCCAATACAGCTCTTGAACAAGATACTGGCTGGCATGTGAGCACAGCACAGGTTCATTCTCTTAAGATCAGGCTAATATTGAAAATTCAACATGTAGAGAATAATATTGAGGTGAAAGCACATCCTATATATCTGCAGCGTAGAATAGTAGGAACCTAGGCTGACCATAATCAGCTTTATGGTCCATGAGTTATTAAGAGTAACAGCTGTTTATGTAGATTGGCTAGAGGTGGAGTCAAATGAAAGAACTTAGATTTATATAATGCCTTATTCATTCCTCAGGACATTCCAAAGTGCTTCACATCCAATTAATTTCTTTCAATATGCCATTCACCATGAATTATGTAGGAACAGCTGATCTAGGCAAATTCTGATAAATCCAAATTAACAAACTAGTCTGATTGGAATTCAGAAACATTCCAGCTCACAGTTGCAAAAAATACATAATCGAATTGATTCTTAATAATGGGATCATTATTGATGAGCTTTTAGATTTTTTTTAAGCTTGATTTTTTTTTCTCCAGGGTTTCTAATTATTTGAACTTTGATTTTGGAGAGATTAATTAATCCAGAGATGCTTGAGAAGGTTGGTTTCAAAAGTGCAACGAGGTAGTAGAAAGAAATCTGAACTCTTACCCTTAATAATGAGTTCTAACATTTAAAATTTAATTATATTTTACAATTCACATCATTTTTAATGTATTAGGATTAGCAAAATATCATGTTTAGTGATGCACTGATAGACAATGACCCTGATAGTAAAGGTAGTTTAGTTATTTATCCCAGTAAGACAGTTTCGAATTATGGCCTAGATAGGCCAATAGAGAGGAAATTTAATCTCTCATTCATTTATATATAATTTTTCTTTACTTATTTGAAAGTAACAAAACCATTCTGGGGAACCATTTCTCTTTGCCCTAATTCTTCCTTCATTCCAAACTCAGTGTGACTTTAATCAGAATTTTGTTTTCTATGTTATTTCTTCCACAGCAATTACACTCCTGAGACTCCAGTCTTTTGATTGCCTGAACTCTTGTACCTTGTAAAGAGCATTCAATTAAAATGCACATAATTTCCCGACAGATTATTTTAATGGAGTTTGTTTTTGAACTCCCCTAAGTCTAGCCAATGAGATAATTTGTACTAGTAACAATGTCTATAGTTCTGAAATAGAAGGGGGCATTTATTTACTTGTTTGTAAACTTATTTCAGTTTTGCTGACAATGTTTAATTCTGACCTACTAGACTGGATGAAACTCTATATGGCCATAGTGGATGGGGCATAGACTGATTTCCCTTTCAGTCTGCAGGGAGTGACATGGCTATTCATCTTATACTAACTATACAATCCTACATGGGAAAAACATGGCAGGGTGAGATTGAGTCATTGACCCTATTTATAAGAAATTGCGTAAATTTATTTTCCATTCTCTAGTTTGTAGACTGCATTCTCTGAAATAATGATTAGTTCTCTAGCTTAATCAATGTGATTTCTCAGGGTGCTTCCTTCATTGTTTGAGAAAATTCATCGGCACATCCTAAAAACTGCTACAGTAACAGAAAATGGCTGCTTATGTTCGCAGTCTCAACAAATCATGAACTAGTTACTAGACAGATCATCACATTTCCTTTGTGGCTAATATTACACATTAGTAAGACTCTTTGACCAACTATTGTCAAATTTAAGAATTTGTCAATATTCCAAGATTTCTTGGCATCAAACATTTTGGCTGCAGGTGACTGGTCTGGCTTGATGATTTTAGGTTAAAACTAGTAAAGTGACCAATATTATAAACCGAGGAAATGAGGTCACTGGGTTTGTTGTAATTTTCATGACTTCTTTTTCAAGTTTCAAATGCACAATATAGAAGATGATTATTATGGAAATTACTATGAGCTCAATAACTGCTGTCATGTTTCATAAACCCCAATTTGACACTGCCTCCTAATTATAGCTGCTTTAAGGCTGTGCTATTGTTTACACTTTTTTCTCTCTGATTTGCTGTTATTTTCTCTCACTCCTTGCATGTCCTTGTGCCACAGCCAGGTTCTCAACTGAACAGGTGAGTAGGTGGAGGGAGGAAAGCAGTAGTGGGTATTTGGTAACTTTCTCCTGTATCTGACTAATGCTGCATTTCACCCAGGAGCACTTGAAGATAACATGGGAGTTGTACAAGCAGCAGTTGAGGATAAATAAGTGTTAAGAGCAGTAAGAAGACAAATAAAGTATAATTATAGGCAGCAGCAAGAGATCCAAAGTTTTTTTTGAAGTATTTAATAGAGGAGTTATACCATGCATATTGCCTTATATCAAAATGCTTTCTGCAACACTAGATGAGTATCGTAAACTATACCTGAACTGACATTAGTTTAACAATTTGTTTTGGTTGTGAGACAACCTCCAGATGATCCTCTCACAATGACTTGCTTTCACACCACATATGAAGAACTTTGATGTCAAAACAGTGAGGAAACAGGATCTATCTACTTCTGTGATCAGTGCCAAGTGGTGTATTTTAACAAAGTGGGAAGGGTGGACTCTTTGGGCATGTATTTATGGAACAACTACAAGAGCTATGGAAAAGACACACTACCAGATCCACTTAGATATTGCCAAGGATCAGGAGACACAAAGAGAAATTTGACAATTTGGAACTCTTTTCATTAAAGCTGAAAAGATTAAGGAACTAATGTGACAGAGGTCTTCCAGACCATTAAGGATTATGGTGAGGTAAAAGGAATAGAATGCATCTGTGGGTTATTGACTAGGTGGCCCACCCTGGACAAAATGATGAAACAAACTTGATGGTTGAATGGCATGGTTCTGTATTGGAACATTTTATCAGCCTCTAGATAAATTACACCTTTTACCACAGGCACTTTTTTGAGATCAGTGCACCTCAGCCTCTAAGAGGATCTATTTTGAATGTCAGCCAAAAGTGAGGTTCCGCCAGCCAGCTGTGATTGCATTGCTTGTCTTCTTACCAAGCTGTCAACAATGGGCATTTATTTCTCGAGGGTATGAAATCTCTCAGTTTTCGCTAGTCCCTTCTATATATATAGATCCTGGGTCTCCATGAGTCACACAGCTACTGTGACTCAGAGGGCAAATGAGCACCTATTATTTTCTCCCTGACAAAGCCTCAGATTGTGCTCCAGAGCTTCCCTTATGAAGCATGGTATGAGCGGGGAATCCACAGCCTAACAGTATTTGATTTGAATACATTATATTAATGCAACAATGCATGGTGAGCACATTGGCAAATTTTAATGAAAATCCATTGTACATTCAGATGCATATTGAGTTCTGCAGTAAAAATGGGTTCTTAGAAACAGGAGGATGCTGTCAGTGCTATCCAGGATCATTAATGCAATCTCTACAGACCCTCTGTGGGGGTGGAGTACTTCACTGACAACCAGTGAAATGAGGGCAGTGCTAGATTAATGTCATCATTAGAGGACTTCTGAGGCCACCAAGCGCATGATAAGTGACAGGACAGAGTGGATGAACCCGTGTCCAGTTATTGTGTTAATGCTTTGAGCCTAGACTGTGATGATCTTTGCAGACTAACGACCATTTTAATTTTGATATAGGAAGTCTAAAGTTAAGTTTTATGCTTATTTAGAGGCATGTGCTGTGTAATTCAAGATAGGGCTAAGCACATTTATGATAAGAAAGGGCTCATAAGCAAGCTCAGTAAATCCAGTTAGTCACTATCTTTATCACCAACCCCAAAATTTTCATTATTTTTCAGAGGAATAGGAAGATACTTTACCATTTGTTCAAACAGAAGTATGCAATAATAGAATTATGATTGTAGTATTTACATCACAATGTCAATTGTGCATGTCACAATTTTTTCTTAAAAATCTTTAAGATTTGGTCTAATATGGTCAGGCTCTCAGGTTTCTGTCATTGCTATTCTGTAATTCTTTTCCTGTACATTTAACAAGAAGAGTCTGCCTATGGTGGCTGACTTGTGACTGGGAACTTGTGCAGTGAATCATAAGGAGAACCCAGACCCAGCGATGCTATGATATAGCATGTTGCAGCTTTAATTAGCTGTGCTGGAATTCTGCATACAGCGCCATCATATCAAACCCAGAAATATGTATTCTGTACTGTAACATTCAAACATCCTCGGGCCATAATCCAGCATTACTCCAGTTCCACACCCATCAGTGCCCTCCCCAGTGATCACCTTAAAGTTGATAAGGTCAATGAGAGGATGCTTCATTTGCATTGGGCTAGTGGATGCCTACACCTCTACAGGCACAGACCTAATTGTCCCCAGGCCCATGCTGTCGGAAATTATATTCCCTGAACACTATTAACAAGGGGACAACAACTACAAATTAAAATAAAATACCCTGAATTTTGGTAATCTAAGCCACAAAATTCCATGGCCTGGATTCTCCATTGCAGTATGGGTCACTTGTACCTTTGTGAACACTGTTATGACTCATCTATTGGTGTACTCATCATTATACATATGCTGGATCTCATGGAGGCTGAGTAATCATGAACTCCTGTTGGGGAGAATTCTTACCCTTGATCCCCCTACTTTGTGTTAATGGCCTTGTCTGAGGTGAACAAAGATTTGGTCCCCAAACGAAGCCACAGGAAACTTTAGTTTAAGTCTAGAAACCAGAGTATGCATTTTCTGGAGAAATTTCTAGCCCCCATCCCCTCCCAGTCCACTTCCTTCTGCAACTGCCCCTGGGAAAAAATCCTTTTTTATTTATTGACGTTGGCATTTCTGAAAAGGGCTGAATTATTGCCCATCCCTAATTGCAGTTGAGAAGATGGTGCGGAGCTTACTTCTTGAACTGAAGCCTGTGTGCTGTAGATTCACCCAGTTCTGTTAGGTAGGGAGTTCTAGGATTTTGACCCAGCATTGATGAAGGAAGTGCAATATATTTCCAAGTCAGGATGGTGCATGCCTTGGAGGGGAACTTATCTTTCTAGGTGGTAGAGGTCACAGGTTTGGAAGGTGCTGTCAAAGGAGCTTTGTTGAGAATTCCCCAAGTAAATTGAAATGGTATTTTCAAGCTCCCAATTCTGCTTGGTGTTTCATTGAGCACGTTAGTTCAGCAGCTGGAGATCTGCTCAAACACTCCCTCATTTTTGTTTTTGATGGCCTTCTGCTAGGGAAAATGCTTAAAATCTCCCATCCTAGACACTTCTGCTCGGCACACCCCCCTTCTTCACTTTCTCTGGGCCAAGAGTCCAGACTTAAACATATCTGGAACACAGCTAGTTCAGCTATCCAACACCAGACCTGGCTAGACCACATCAAGCACTATCTGCCCTTGCTCTTCTCTGTTTAGACCACCCTACGATCATCCAGGAATGCGAAGATAATGCCTGGCTTTTTTTGTTTTTTTTTTATTCATTCATGGGATGTGGGCGTTGCTGGCTAGGCCAGCATCTATTGCCCATCCCTCAATGTCCTCTGAGCGAGGGCAATTAAGAGTCAACCACATTGCTGTGGGTCTGGAGTCACATGTAGGCCAAGTCAGGTAAAGGCAACAGTTTTCCTTCCCTAAAGGACATTAGTGAACCAGACGGGTTTTTATGACAATTGACAATGCACAATATATTTTTAATCCCTGCTCCCACTGTTTTGTCCTTTAACAACATGTAAAGAACTCATTGACTTCTTTGTCACAAAGAGTAAGCCCATTCATTCAGCTGCCTTAACTGCTTCTCTTTCTTTGCCTTGCCCACCAAGCCAAGGTTCTGTTCTTGCCTTAGCATTGAATCTGCATCTTCATTCCTAGTTCCCTTAATATTCTCTGAGCTTATATTGTCCAAGAGGCCCACCTCCTGCTTTCTTGACCTCACTACCACTAAACTGCCACCCATACAATTTTTCTTCCTGACCCCCATACCAATTGATGTTGTAAATAGTTCTCTCTCTTTCAAATAATAGCCTCTTCTCTTTCAAAACTATCATTATCACCCACTCTTCCAAAAACCCATCCAGGACTCCTGTATCCTTGCAAACTACTGCCACATGTATCTTTCCTTTCCTCTCAAGTCTTGATTCTGTAGTCACCTTCCAACTCCCTGCTCACCTTTTCTGCAACTGCATGTTTGAAGCTCTGCAATTGGATTTCTACTCCCAAAGATACTCCTAAATCAGACCTAAACAACACAGCTCAACCTTACTGCAGCCTTTGACATAGTAGCTTACAACTTCATCCTACAACCCCTCTTATCTGTTATCCTACTGAGTGGAACGGCACTAACTTGGTTCCATTCTTACCTCTCCAATCATAGCCAAAGCATCTTCAGCAATGACTATCCAGCTCCATGCCATTAGCTCTGGAGTCTCCCAAGGATTTCTCTCTTGGCCTCCTCCTATTTCTCATCTACATGCTGACCTTTGGCGACTTCATCAGAAGAAGTGATACCAGGTTCCAGATGTGTGTTGGTGACATTCAGCTGTACTTTTCTACCTCTGTATCGTTAGCATACTTACCTGACATCCAGTTCTGGATGAGCCTCAATTTCCTCAAGTTAAACATTAGGAAGACCAAAGCTATCATCCTAGTCTACCATCATAAATTCTGTACTCTTGCCAATGATTTCAACTCCTTACTAGCCACTGCCTCATGTTCAAGCTGACTATTCATATCTATGGCATCCTATTGATCCTGAGCTAAATTTCCAACCCAATATATCTTTTCTATCAGAAACACACCCTAAAGCCACATCCCTATCATCTGTTTGCACTTCTTCCTCAGTCCATCAGCTGCAAAAACCCTCCTCCATAGTTTTGTCACTCCAGGCTTGACTACTCTAATGCTCTCCTTGCTAGCCTCCTATTCTCCAGCTTCCATAAACTTTAGCTTATTCAAAACTCTGCTGACCATATCCTATCCCATGCCAAGTTCCACTCACCCAGTGCCTATAATTGTTGACCTACACTGGCTCCCAGTCCTCTCATCATGTGTTATTCCAAGTCTAGCATCTGTACACCCTCCATTCCCTTCATCCCACCATTGACCACTATTCTTTCAGTTGCCACCCTCTTTGATCAAGCTTTGTCAACTTGCCTAATACAGCAATACCTGATTATCTCAAGATTTTGGGGACCATTCTAATTTTTTTGACATTGATGGTTTGTCAACATTACTGGTTTCCTTTGAATTGACATGAATCTGAGCAGGACTGGGGAATTCAGAGATTGCAGCAGTGAGAAAATCGCTGTCTGAGGTGCTGAAAGTGAAGCACCTATTCATCTCCTGGATTGGAATTTTCTCATTCCCCAAATAATCCATGGGGACCCATATGAAGCTGTTAAATGTTGAGATACAATCCCACAAACCATTTATCCCTCATTACCTCTTCAGTTTATTGCTGTCCGGAGGTCCTCATTGCCATTTACGTTGTATCTCAGTAACTTTATCTTAAAGTCTTATTGTTTGACAGCATAACTTTGAGTTTCAGTTGGGTCCATGATAGCAAATCCCTTTAATCATGGTCTTGAAGAAACTAAACAGGATTTCAACTCTAGACTCTGCAAAAGGTTGTAGAAGAAGTGACCAAGGCCCAAAGCCCAGCAAATACAGTACAAGATTTTACGAGCTGAATCTCATGAGTTGGTGAACTTTCTCGAAGTTGTAGAGTTTCTGGAGAACCCAGAATATTACCTTCATTTCTGGAAGCCTGCATAAAAGTTTAAAGTTGTAATTTACCCATGGGGGAATGGATGCAATAAAAAGAAGCAAAAGATATACATATGCTGATGTTGTCGTTCAGATCTCTCTGGAGAAATTATCCAACTTGGAAGAAATGCAAGTTGTTGTATTACTAAGAATTCTCACTGGAGGTAAAGTCGGAGTCTGCTGAAATCATCAAGTAGATCTGGCCTCATTGTCTATATATGTCTTTTTGTATTGGACGGTGTAATTTGTGTTATCTTTAAGAAACATTTTTTATACCTTCTGCTTGTTTATTATATACAAATCTGTCACGGTGTACTTAGTTTGTATAGCAAATCAGAGAGAGAGAAAAAGAACATAAAAAAGAAAGTTAATTCACTGCTCCACTTCCACTCTGACCTTTCTATCCTTTGCCTCCTACACTGCTTCATTTTTTTTGGATTGTAACTGTTAGTAATGATTCCGCTTTTCACATTTACAACTCCTCCTGATACATTTTGTTTCTTTGCTTGTCCCATTACCATCTCGTTTTGCCTTGCATTTATCATCCATTCTGCCTTCTTCCTTTTCACAGACTTTCCTTTCTGTTCTTTTTTCTCCTTCCACCCTTCCCCGAGCTTTCTTAAAACCAGTACAGGCTATTCAGCCCAACAGGGCTATGCCAGTGCTTATGCTCCACACAAGCCTACTCTGGCCCTTCTTCCACCTAACACCAAGAACATATCCTTCTGTTCCTTTTTCCTCTCACATGCTTTTGTAGCTCCCCCTCCTCCTCAACTATTCATTGTGGCAGCAGGATCTATATTCTAACCAGTCTCTGGGTAAAGAAATTTTCCTTAAATTCCCAATTGGATTTATTGGTGACAATCTTACATGCTGGCCCTTAGCTTTGGTCTTCCTTTGTTTTCAGTCCTCCTCTTTATTAATTCACCCCTGAATTTGGTGTCATCCATTCATTTTGAAATTTTACTTCCAAATCCGAAATCCAAATTGTTTATGTAAGTGGTGAACAGCAGTGATACTGGTACCAATCCCTGTGGAACACCACTTCCTGCCATTTGCCAATATGAGTAAAAAGGAAAACTTGCATTTATATAGCACCTTCCATAACCACAGGATGTCCCATAGTACTATACAGCCAGTGAAGTTCATTTTAAGTGTAGATACTGTTGTAATGTAGAAAATGCAACAGCCAATTTGTGCATAGTAAACTCCCATAGACAGCATTGTAATAATGACCAGATAATCTGTGAGGTGTTGATTGATGGATAAATATTAGCCAGGACATCAGTGAGAACTCCCCTGCTCCTCTTCAAAATAGTGCCATGGATCTACATCCAGCTGAAAGGGCAATTGGAGCCTTGGTTTACTATTTTATCAAAAAGATGACACCTCTAACAGTGTACATTCACTTGGTACTGCAGTCAAGTATCAGCCTTGATTTATTGGAGTTAAGTCTTGGAGTGGGACTTGAACCTACGCCCTTCTGACTCAAAAGCAAGAGTGTTACCTACTGAGCCATACCTGACATTGACATCATATCCTACCTGATCCTGTTTCGACAAATGCCCATGTATACGTATTTTTCTGCAGGGTCTCTGGTGTAATTAGGAGCAAGATTTAAATACCCTTCAAAGTCCTGGGGTATTGAGACCAATTATATCAGCCCTGGATTATATCATCAGAGTTAATTCAGAAAAACCTGAGAAATAAACATGACTAATTTACCAATTGAAGCAATTGGAGTGATCTTTTCTGGCCAGTGTTTAAACAAATTATTCATGAAACTGAAAGCAGGCAAATTGCCTGCAATGCATCTGGGTTAGAAAAAGAGTGGAACAATCTCCTAGAGTTGCCACTTCTGTAAGAAAATCACTCTTAGCTGTATATAGACATTAGGTTCAGGCTCAGATGTTGTACCTCAATGAGCAATAGCTTGTCAACACACTCTAACTGGGTTATACACAAAGACCAGCAGTTCAGGAAAAGGAACTGGTAAGTCAGGAGCACTGTATAACCAACACTCCAATAAGCAGCTTCTGACTAGGGCCAATGATCTTGGACAAAATAAATTAGCACATGAAAATTACAGGTAAATTAATGAAAGTCAGGTTGGAATTGTTAAAGGAAAATCATGTTTGACTAACTTCAATGAGCTCTTCAACAACCGAATGGGGAGGGTTGATGAGGGTCGTGAGGTTAATGCCTTTCAGTTTTCATTGGCTGCAGTGTGGTTGAGTTATTGTGTGATTTTAACTGTGTGGTGGGTAGGAGTAAGGTCACCCCAGCTGGATCCAGAATCAGGATTGCAATTCGGTATTATGGGAATGACCTTGTGTCTCTCTCAGTATGGATGAGTGAGCAGGGACCTGAGAAGAGAGAGGGTTGGGTCAGAATCTCAGGCCAGATTGGAGCAGGGAAATCAAAGGAAGGATGAGAAGGAGGGAATCATCTGGGGGTTGAACTGGGAGGAAACTTGGATTTCAGAGACTGAGACTGACAATTTAGTGTGAAACTAAGATTATGATGACTGATAATGTGTTAATAGCCACAAGATTAGCATGGGAAAATTAAACTTGTGGCATATAAAGACAACACAAACATAATCTTTTTACATACAAACATAAGAATTAAGAACAGGAGTAGGCCACTCAACCCTTTGAGCCTGTTCCGCCATTCAATAAGACCATGACTGATCTGAATGTAACCTCAACCCCACTTTCCTGCCACCTCCTTGTTAATCAAGAATGTATCTAACTCTACCTTAAAATGTTCAAAGACTTTGCTTCCATCGCCTTTTGAGGAAGAGAGTTCCAAAGACTCTCACCCTCAGAAAAAGTTTCTCTTCATCTCTCTCTTAAATGAGCGACCTCTTATTTTTAAACAGTGACCCTTAGTTCTAGATTCTCCCACAAGAGGAAACATCCTCTCCACATCCACCTTGTCAAGACCCCTCAGAGTCTTAAAGGTTTCAGTTAAGTTACCTCTTACTGTTCTAAATTCCAGTGGAAACAAACCTAATCTGTTCAGCCTTTCCTCATAAGACAACCCGCCCATTCCTGGTATTAGTCTAGTAAACCTTCTCTGAACTGCTTCTAATGCATTTACATCTTTCTTTAAATAAGGAGACCAGTACTGTACACATTACTCCAGATGTGGTCTCATCAATGCCCTGTACAACTGAAGCATAACCTCCCTACTTTTGTAATCAATTCCCCTCTCAATAATTGATAACATTCTATTAGCTTTCCTAATTAACTGCTGTACCTGTATACGCACCTTTTGTGATTCATACTCCAGTACACCCAGATCCTTCTGAATCTCAGAGCTCTACAATCTCTCACCATTTAGATAATAAGCTTTTTTTTAAATACTTGCTGCCAAAACGAAAGATTTCACATTTGCCTACATTATACTCCATTTGCCAGATCTTTGTCCATTCATTTAACCTATCTACGTCACTTTGTAGCCTCCTTATGTCCTCTTCATAATTTACTTTCCTACCTATCTTTGTGTTGTCAGCAAACTTAGCAACCATTCCTTCGGTCCCTTCATCCAAGTCATTTATATAAATTGTAAAAATTTGAGGCCCCAGCACTACTCCCCGTGGCACACCACTTGTCTCATCCTGCCAACCATAAAAAGACTCACTTATGCCAACTTTCTAATTCCTGTTAGCTAGCCAATCTTCTATCCATGCCAATGTGTTACCCCCTGCACCATGAGCTTTTCTTTTCTGCAATAACCTTTGATGTGGAACTTTATCAAATACCTTCTGGAAATCTAAGTACAGTACATCCACTGGTTCCCCTTTATTCACAGCAGACGTGACTCCTTCAAAGAACTCCAATAAATTGGTTAAACATGATTTCCCTTTTACAAAACCATGTTGCCTTGATTTTTTCTAAGTGGCCTGCTATCACATCTTTAATAATAGCTTCTAATATTTTGCCTATGACAGATGTTGGGCTAACTGGCCCATAGTTTCCTACTTTCTGTCTCCTTTTTTGAATAAAGGAGTTACATTTGCTGTTTTCCAATCTAATGGGATGTTCTCTGAATCTAGTGAATTTTGGAAAATTAAAACCAATGCATTTACTGTTTCACTAGCCACTTTTTTCAAGACCTAGGTTGAAATCCATCTGGACTTGGAGATTTGTCAGCCTGCAGCACCAACAATTTGCTTAATACCACTGCCCTGGTGATTGTAATTTTTCTCGAGTTCCTCCCTCCATTCCAATCCCTGATTTACAGCTATTTCCGGGATGTTGCTTGTGTCCTCTATAGTGATGACCGAAGCAAAATACCTGTTTAATTTGTCTGCCATCTCTCTACTTCCCTTTATCAATTTCCCAGATGCACTTTCTATAGCACCAAGGCTCACTTTGTTAACTCTTTTCTTATTTAAATATCTATAAAAACTCTTACTATCCATCTTTATATTACTAGCTAGCTTTCTCTCATACTCTAATTTTCCCCTCATTAATCTTTTTGTCATTCTTTGCTGTTCTTTACGTTCTTTCTAATCTTCTGACCTGCCATCGGTCTTTGTGTAATTATATGCTTTTTCTTTAAGTTTGATACTGTCTTTAACTTTTTTAGCTAACCACAGACTGTGGGCCCTCCCCTTGGAATTTTCCTTTCTCATTGCAATGTATGTATTCTGTTTATTCTGAAATATCCCTTTAAACGTCTGCCACTGAACCTCTATTGACCTATCCCTCAACCTCATTTACCAGTTCACTTTAGCTAGTTCCACTTTTGTGCCCTCATAATTGCCCTTATTTAAGTTTAAAATACTAGTTTTGGACACACGCATTCCTCCCTCAAAATAAATGTAAAATTCATTCATATTATGATCGCTGGTACCTAGGGGTGCCTTCACTATGAGGTTATCAATTAATCCTATATTTTTATTTATAACATAAATAAATAGTCATATACATACAAGTATAGATTGATAGATTTTATGATTGTATTAGTTGATAAATCCTAACTCAATAATCACTGTAAATATTTCTGTGCATCATAAAAGTAAAATTATAGGCAATTTAAGTCTACATCACTATGCTTTCAATCACATTCAATGAAGAGTGCAGGAGAGTATGCCAAGATCAGCATCAGGCATAACGAAAAATGAGCTGCCAACCTGGTAAAGTTACAACACAGGATTACATGCATGCCAAACAGTGGAAGCAGCATGCGATAGACAAGGCTAAGTGATCCCTTAACCATCAGATCAGATCAAAGTTCTTTTCTTTGAGTCCACACACACGCTTAATCAATCAAGTGTAGTAAGCATCAATAGTAAACAGACTCACATAATCAAACACAGAACAACTGAACACTACAGTATGTAACTAAGCTGTCCTTTGCCTGTGGTTAGCAGTGTCACTGGGGAGAACTGTGCTGTTCATAGGATCATAGCATCTTATAGCACTGAAAGAGGCCATTTGGCCTATTATGCTTCTGTTGGCTCTTTGATAAAGCTATCCAATTAGTCCCAGTCCTCTGCTCTTTCCCTAGAATTATACAAATGTTATCAAGTGTATATCCAATTTCTTTTTAAACGTTAATATTGAATCTGTCACCTTTTTTAGGCAGCACATTCAAATCAACATAACTTGCTGCATAAAATAATTCCCCTCATCTCCCCTCTGTCCTTTTCACCTTGAAGTGCAACTGCATCCCTCTTAAATGATAGCTGTATATTTCTTCACTAGTGGTTAACGGTGTGCATTTTCACTTGGGGAAGCTGTGCTGTTCCTCAGGGAGAATAACTGTTATTTCCTCTCAGGCAAACAACTGAGATGTTTATCATGAGGGGGAGGTGAGATAACTGTGATGTTCCTCACTGGAAATCACAGTGCAGTTCATAATTGGGGTAATTGTTCTTTCTTCACGGGGAAGATATCTCTGTACTCCATGATGGCTCTTAATGGAATTATGAAAACAACTGCCTTGTTTCTATTGGTCAGAGTTGATGCACTTCTCAATTATTAAGGTAATAACTCTTCTTTATTCTCCCCAAAGAGATAAGCTTGCCCCTTTAAAAAAAAAGCCTGAAGTCACGCTTTGGATGCAAGACCTGGGAAAAGATTGAACTAGTCACAAGTTGTTCATTTCACTGTAAGAGAAAGTGATCACTTGGCATCAGAATAGGTGTTACAATGAATATTCAATTAGTAAAAATTGAATAACGATGTAATTGAATATGAAGTTTCAATGCATTCTAAATGAACCAGGATTAAGAAAGCAATATTCAACTGAAATTGGATTTTTCCATCTCGTAAAAGAGCGACATGTGCATTTCACAAGTGAAATAGAGGCTACACTCTAAAAAATGTATGCATTCACTCATTTTTGGCCATAAAAACCCATTCCTACAATTAGAAACAATCATTCTCCATGTGACCTCATTTTGAAGAATGTGGCAAATGTTTGTAACTTTTATGATTTTTATTTGACTTTTTTTTGCATTTATTTTAATTTCTGATAATGAATGAGGCTGCACTGCAGACTGGGAGCTTAAATCAGCCTCTGCTAACACTTTCACTTTGGTGTATAACAGACTCATGACTGTGATTTGGATCAATCAATAAGAAACATTCCAACCATAGGCCAGCATTCAGTCACCAGTACCAGAATATTGAAAGAGATAACACAAGAGGTCACCAGTTCATTCCTTAGCCAGAGGCCAGGGTACATAGTTCAGATACCATATAAATTATAATTTAATTTAAAATAACATTGAAAAGCATTGATAATAAGTAACTTAAAAAATGTCATCAAAAAACCTTGAAAAGTGGTTAGAACATTTAGGATTTGGGAATTCCACGTAGAGACTTGTGTGAATTTTTATCTTTGCTGCCTGGGCATAAAGTATTGCTTAGATGGAACAAAAAGTGAAAGAGGGTCAGGGAGGTCAACATACAAGTATTGAGGCCTGCTTAATATTCCTTCTATTGATTTAACTTGAAGGAAAATGTGCCAGGCCAATAGCCAGTGATCTTCCTGCCAATTTTACTTCCTGCACTTTGCCCAGGGTATGGCTTCACATTCAGGCCATAAAGGTGAAATTAAGTAACTCTGGAGATTAGTGCCATGAATGGGGTGGTAACACTTGGGAGTGGCGAGCAATTGCTCTGCATGTGATAAGGGGCATACATGTTAACTATAAGGCACAGATATTTAGTGTTGGCGTTAGAGGAGTGTTTGCTCCGTTTTTCTCATGCTCCTAAAATTGGTCCACATAGTCATCAAATGTAACCATTTACATTCTGAACCTTTTGTTAATCGTGTTTTTGCTTATTAAGGGTGTTGTAGGGTGGCCTAGTTGTATTATTAATGATAGAGTTGATTTGCAGACACTTCTTGGGTGGGAACATTAAGTTTATTTATAATATACTCAGCAGCAACTACATGTGTGCTTTTCCTTCAACTCTATCTCTACGCTGGCTGCTGGGGTGGCCCATGCTACTCTCCCATTGGTTACTACAGATCATGTGATCTTCCTTAACATGTATTATTCTTAAAGGTACATCGCACACTAAATAAAACTACAATTACTACATTCCTCTCCCTTTAACTTAATATACATATTATATTTACAAGTACATATTTTTCAAGACAACATAATATTTAAACTGGGTGAGGAATTTACAAGTTCAGTCTTTCAGCTGGTTTCCTGGTATTTGTGGAACGTTGCAGCTCCACAGCTTCAGGTTCTTTGTCAGGAATCTCCTTTTCTGGAGTTGCCTGAACATCAGGTGCTTCGGTGGGCACTTGCAGTTCCGTATCTTCAACTCTTATAAGAACATCAGACATGTCTGTCCTGGGCTGAGTATCCTCAACAGGAAATGCAGACCCAGTCATGATCACTGACAGAACCAAATCTTGGTGATTTGTCTCTCTCTTCCTTAAATGGTCCATATGCTTACGGATGATCCAACCTTCCACCTCCATGTGGTAAGATAGAGGTCCAGTCACCACACTTATTTCATCCGGTAACTACTTTGGTCCCTCCCTGAAATTTTTCACGTATACCTGCTCTCCCACAGTAAATTTCCTCTCACAACTATGCCAGTCATGTCTAGCTTTCTGGCTTCCCTGGCTCCTTTCCATCTTTCCCTCTAAATTGGGCATTATTAAGCTTAATCTTGTCCTAAGACAGCATTTCAACAATAACTCCGCAGGTGTGACACCTGTTGTTGTGTGAGAGGGTAGTCCTGTAATGAAAAAGAAAGTGTGCTAGCTTGGTTGCCAAGGAATCACCAGTTATCTTTTTCATGCCTGTCTTGAATGTTTGAACCACCCTTCTGGCCAGTCCGTTTGAGGAAGGGTGCTCCGGTGCAGTTTTCACTGATACCATTGAGGCTGATAAACTGTTGAAACTCAGCACTCGTAAATGCTGTGCCATTATCAGAAACGACTACTTCTGGTAGTCAGCAAATGGCAAAACTCTGAAGTAGTTTCTCAATTGTAGCGGCCGACGTTGGTGCCTTCACCTCATATACGTCCAACCATTTTGAATGGGCATCAACAATGAGCAGAAACATTGCTCCCAGGAAAGGTCCAACATAGCCAATGTGTAACCACACCCATGGTCTATCTGGCCACTCCCATGGGTGTAATGAAGCTGTCACTGGTAACTTTTGCAGTTGCTGACATTGCACACAGTGCTTTACTAAGGTCTCTCTTTTGCCATCCATCCTAGGCCACCATAGATAGCTGTGTGCTATGGTCCTCATTTGGGGAATTCCTGGATGGGCACTGTGTAGTTTAATTAAAAGTGGCTCCCTTCCCTTGGGAGGAACTATCACTTATGCTCCCCACAGTAAGATGCCACCCTGGCTGGTTATTTTATGGCTTTTGTTGAAGTACAGCTTCATTTCATCAGATACGGACTCCTGTGACCAACCATGTAGCACTTGTTCTCGTACCAGAAATAGGACTGGGTCTGGATTTGTCCAGTCTCTGATCTGTCGAGCACATACCGGCGAGGAATCTAAGAAATCTAACAGTAAAACATGTTCCTGTGGAATTGGGATGTGCTCATCATTTTCCTGTAAGGGCAATTGACTAAGGACACCTGCATTTGCGATTTGATTGCCAGGCCTATGTACAAAAGTGTATTCATATGCTGCCAGAATTAAAGCCCATTATTGTATTCTTGCTGAGGCTATGGGTGGTATAGCCTTGTCCTCACTAATCAATCCTAGCAATGGTTTGTGGTCTGAAATGGTTGTAAAATGGTGGCCGTGTATGTACTGGTGAAATTTCTTGACACCAAAGATGATGGACAGGCCTTCTTTTTCTATCTGGGAGTATCCCTTTTCCACTGTGGTGAACGTTATTGATGTGTAATCTATTGGCCGTTCCGCGCCATTGTCCATCCAATGAGAGGAGACTGCATAGGGAGATGCGTCACATGTCAGCACCAATTCTTTCACCTGGTCGTAATGTACTAATAGCTTGGATGAGTGCAACAATTGTTTCACTTTTATGAAAGATTCTTTCTGTGGCACCTCCCAAGACCAACTTTGGTTCTTTTTGAGTCGATAATGTAGGCATGCCAGCACTGTAAACAAATTGGGTAAGAACCACCCATAATAATCCCAGGAATGATTTGAGCTCTGAGGTTTCCTTTGGCGCAGATGCCTCTCTTATGGCTCTCACTCTCTCCTCAACCGGGTGGAGGTCCTGTGAATCTATTTGGTGACACAAATAGATTACCTCCCTCGCATAGAACATGCATTTTTCTTTTTTTAAGCTTGCAAGAAACATTTTAAGACTTCTTCTAAGTTTGCTAAATGCTCTTTTTCAGTGAATTCTCTCACAAATAGATCATCTAAATAGATTACAACCTGGGGCAGTCCCTGCAGTAAGCTTTCCATTGTTCTTTGAAAGATTGCACAAGCGGAGAAGACACCGAAAGGCAATTGTGTATATTGGTACAACCCTTTGTGGCTATTAATTGTGACAAATTCCCAGGAGGCATTATCCAGCTCTAGGTGTTGATAAGCATGACTCATGTCAAGCTTTGTGTACACTGGCCCGCCTTCCAGCTTGGCATACAGATCTTCGAATTTTGGAATGGGGTGCTTATCTAGCTTAGCTACTTGATTAAATGTCAGTTTGTAGTCTCCACAAATTTGGTTGGATTTAAGGATGGGGACTATGGGTGCTGCCCATTCTGAGCCCAGTTTCTATAGTCTGTTCAGTTCAATGTCAACTTTTTCTCGCTGGGCATATACCAGTCTCGCCTTCATGAAGCGAGGAGTTGCTTCTGGATCCACATGAATCTTGGCCTGCAGGACCTGGATTCTCCCAAGTTCATCCTCAAAGGTGGTGGCGTACTTTCTAAGTAGCCCACTTGCTCTCAACTGGGAGATTTCAGCCCATTCTAATTAATCTCTTTAACCAATTTTGCCCCAGGAGACTTGGCCCTTCATCTGCTATCACCATCAAGGGTAGCTTTGCCAATTGGCTTCCATAATAGACAGTTACCTGCTTATACCTTTTGCTTGAATGTCTTCACCCATGTTTGTTTTTAGTTTGGCATCTGTTTCTTCTAAACTTAACTGATGTTCACCATTGTTCAAATATCTGAAGGTATGTTCCCCAGTCACTGTATTGGAAGCTCCCGTGTCCACTTCCATTCTAACAGGTTCGCCATTTGCTTTCACTGTGACATATTGGTTCTATCTTTCCAAATTTCAGCTTAAACAATGAGTAAATGTCTGAATTTGTTGTTTCAGGTTCTTCTACATTGTAGATTTCATTGGGCTGCTTCTTTTGTTTACAAGCCTGCTTAAATCTTTCCTTGCATTGCCTCACCATATGTCCATTTCTCTGACAATAGGAGCATTTGATTTTTTTAAACTGCCAATTGCCAAAAAGCTGATTGTTTCCACCTCTAATAAAATTATTCTTTGATTTTGCAGCTAAGTTATTTTCTTTATTCTTCGGCTATTTCCCGCTTCTCAGCAGAGTCTCGCTTTTTCGCATCACTTTCGGCTGAGGGTTCCAATCTGATATGAAGGATGGAGCCATTTTTGGCACCTTGTACTGCTTTCGAATCTCTTACAGTGCTTTCCACAGCCAGCGCTATCTCTAGCGCCTTGTTGAAATCCAGATTCACCTCGGGCAATAATCTTTTCTGAATAGTGTCCTCTTTCACACCACACATAGAACAATCCCTGAGCATGTTGTTCAGAGTCATACCGAGCTCACAATGTTCAGTTAGCTGCTTCAAATTTGCCACATAGCATGCAATTGTTTCACCCGGGACTCTATGTTGCGAATTAAACCTGAACCTCTACATCGTGGCTGAGGGCTTTGGTTGAAAATGACCTTTCATGAGGTCCACCAATTCATCAAAATGCTTTGAATCTGAGGCACTGAGTGTCAAACTTTGAATCAATCTGTAGGTTTTGCTCCCACAAGTACTCAAGAGGATCGCTCACCCCTTCTCTTCCCCCGTAATCTTATTCGCTTGAAAAAAGAACGTGAGGCATTCTATGTATTGAGACCAATTGTCTGTGGCAGGTTCAAAAGGATCAATTCTCCCAAATTGTGGCCTTCTGAGAGGGAATAACTTCTTCAATTCTACCAGAGCTTGCTACTTACAATCACTGGGTGAGGTACAGTGCCAATTTCTTTCTAACTTTATTTCTTCTGTTCTATCCTGTTTTATCCTCGCTGCCAGCTTATTGTAGGGTGGCTGATTTGTGCTATTAACAATAGGTTTGATCTTTAGACACTTCTTGGATGGAAACATTAAGTTTATTTACAATATATTCAGCAGCAACTATACATATGCTTTTCCTCCAACTCTATCTCCACACTGACTGCTGAGGCAGCCCGTGCTACTCTCCTTTTGGTTACTACAGATCATGTGATCTTCCTTAACACGTATTATTCTTAAAGGTACATTGCACACTAAATAAAACCATAATTACTACAAAGGGCTGGAAGCAATTAAAGTGTTTTTCCTAAATTCATGAGGCTTAGCATTTAACAGAAAAGATCTATATAATGACAATTCAGAGCTGGGACGAGGGCAGCAGAAGGAATATAAATCTGTGGAAGGTAACCTGCAACATTGACAACCAGCAAAAGGAGCAGCATAGGAGCTGAAGCAAATGCATGAGGTTGCAAAGTGACCTTAGAAAACCACAGGCTCAAGAAATACACCCATGACATCATCACACCCGTGACATAATCACCCCAAGTGATGCCTATGGAATATGCTTCCATCAGCTATGCTTCTGAGGTATAGTATATGAAAAACCATTGGTGAATGCTACTATTTCACAATTCTATCAAACTTGTGAATGATTATGTACACAGAAGTATCGTGCTATTTCAGGGCTGTCAAAATAATAAAGCTACTGGCTTTTAACTTGTTATTATTACAGCATAAAGGTATTTAAATTGTCCTGGGGATGCAGACATTCAAATTATGGTCTTCAAATATATGTGTATTTTGTGATGAGTCAAAATTATGTTTTGAGAAGAGAACACAAGCAAAGGCAAGAAAGTGAAAAAGGCAAATAACCTATTTTTCTGTAAAGGACCACATTAGAATTTTGGGCCTGGTAACTGTATGCAGGCACTCCCAAGGCTGGGACAGTTTCTGCCCCTGTTTACCAGTCCTAGGCCCCACCAGAGAGTAGGCCTGTGCCAAGGATGCAATCAGGTTATGTTAATTATGCATTCATGAAATGTAGGTAGACATACCTAAGTCAGTGTGCTCTCATCTATTCAGCATTTGGGTGTTGTAGGGGAGCATTAACAGAGCCATTAAGCTTAAGCTTTAAATTGAAAAAAAATCTTGATTTCAAGTTATTTGCCCTTGATAGCTTTATAGTCAAACCGGGCCACTGGTTATATACGAATAATCTCCAATTTATAATTTGTGGTTGCAAATTTCAATCTTTTTATTTCTAATTCTTTTAAGACTTGTCTGAATCTCAAATGCGCATAGCACTCAAGTTTTGATCTAAGATAATTTGCATAATTATTCAGAATGTAAGATGCAAATTCAATGAGGTTTGAGGTGGTAGGAGGGGACAGTTGTAGGGAATTAAAATTTACAGGTATGGGGACTGTTAGAAGAATGGAGCCAAACATTGAGAAGCCTTCTATAGAACATTAAAAATCATTTTAATCCATCAGGAGCCTTTAATATGATTACAAGGAAAGGGAATGAAGCAATGGGAGATCAAAATGATGGAAGGGGAACGTCTAGGTACACGCATGAGTTTGCAGGCAAGTATCCATGCAGACCAGTAATGGGCCTCCTCTTCATTTGCTGAAGCTAAATTGGGATATTTTTGAGGAGGGTCATTCTCTGTGCCACTGCATAGCACCATCCCACAGGTTAGCACTACAACAGGAAGGTGGTGTCAAGTTTCAGGCCACAGCAAGCTGTTACTGTCTCTGCGAAGCCAGACCCTGAGGTGGCACATTCCCATGGTCATTCCCAAATATGTTTCCAGGGCCTGCAGAAATGGTTGGCAGGATCTTGCAGATGCAACCAAACAGGTAATACTGACTCTTGATCACATTTCATTCAATGTCATGTAAAGCATAACACACTGTCACTGGGGTGCTTCTGAAGAACATTGCAGCATAGCAATTACTCAAATATTCACATCTCATTGAGGTACCCTGAGAGAATGAACACAAATTTGGTCAAATGCAAGTATCCAGGGCTGGTAGGAGGTCACAGAGTAGCTGACCTGGCTGGCATAGCTCCTTCCCTTCTTGCAAACTATGTCACCTTGGAGGATTCCTATTGGCAAACCCTCTCATGCTAACAAACAATAAATGTGAGGGGATAAATAAGTACAGTGCCAGCAATAACTAAAAGGAACACAAAAAATAATAACAGTCTTCAAAAGGCCTGAAAAGATTACTTGGAGAATCTGCAGGCCTTAGCCTTCCTCCCTGCAGAGTCGCTCAAAACCTCCTTCCTGCCAAGCATCCATAGGGGTGCTGGGCACATCTGCACTAGTTCACTTGTGAGCTGGAAAATGGCACGGTGCTCTCCAACACTGCCAACCCCTCAACTCCCCATCCAAGGCTTTTCAACACGCAAAGGAACCTCTTGCCTACTTGCACAGAGGCACTTGTGCAGCAGAATGATCCCCACTAAAAAGAACTGGGCAGTTTTTGAAATAGGTGTAATGTGGATGAGTTTACATCCTTCTCCATTTTCCTATGTATATCGCCCCACTTTCTACTGCTAACAGAGCAGTAAGAGGACGAAGGTAGTTCCTTTGACTGTGATACCATAAGCGCTGACATCACTTGCCTTGGTAAAATCAAAATTATAAGTTTGTGAGAAAAGGAAAATTGTATAATTTCCCAAGTGTGGAATGAAGGACTGAAACTATATTAGTACCCAGCCTTACTAATATTAGGGGCATACACAATCACAAAGTCTTGTTCCCAGATCCCATCCCTGTTAATATCTGGCTTTGCACCCATTCATCGTAAATGGATGAAAACCCTACTGTTTTCTGAGCAATTCAGGAGACCTGATGCCTAAACAACTTCATATAAAGAGGATCAATTCTCATAAAACTGCTTTAAATTTTAACTCACTGTCATTTTCTCAGTCAATTAGTAAGAATGGTTTCACATGAACCTGAATATTGTAGAATTTTGACCTGACTGATAATACTACTACACTCTTCATGGCAGCTGCTTGTGTTGCTGTGTATAATGAAAGGTGAATTGAATACAACAGTATTCAATGAGCTTCTCAGAGATAAAGAAAGAAATCATAAGTATTACAACTTATGAGATCACAATCCCACCAATTTATTTTGTTCAATACAAAATTCAAGAAATGCCGAAAATGCTTTGCTAACCTTAAACAAGCAATTTAAATGTTTTGAGGTAGCTTATTTCAATCATCACATTCAATCCATTTAAAAATAGCAATCAGCCTCCTCTGGAGAGAGTTAAGAGGCAGCTCACCTTACATATTTATTAAAGGCTCCTCAATTCACCAAGGACTGCCTGTTAAAAAGAATAGAAATTCACAGAAATTCAATAAAGTATAAACAGAATTTTAGCTAGAACTTTTCAAATTAGTTTGAAGTAGAATATTGAGGGCCAGAACTGAGATGGGATATCGCCATTCATGTTGCTAATAGATTAGAAATGGAAATAAAAACAGAAACAGAAATACCTGGAAAAACTCAGCAGGTCTGGCAGCATTGGCGGAGGAGAGCACAGTTGAGTTTCGAGTCCTCATGACCCTTCAACAGATTTCCAGCATCCGCAGTTTTTTGCTTTTAGAAACGGAAATGTCTATTTCATTTAGGTCTAGCCATTGGAGAAATAGTATTTCCAGTCAATACCTGACATACCCCCTGCATATTTATGTTAATGGATAAAGTATAGGTTGTTGCCCCACATGACGTTTCTTTAGGTCGGAATCTCCTATATATTCTTATATGCCTTTGTTTCCTATAGTATTTTGCACTGTATTAGCAATATTCCTAGCTAGTTTGGTGTCCTATAGACATGCAATGAGCTTCTCAGAGATAAAGAAAGAAATCGTAAACATTACAACTTATGAGATCACAAAAGACTCACTAGACAGCTAAGTTCAACAGGTCCTGAAACCAGATGCTGGGATGGCAATGTATGATAAACACGCGCCCGTTGATGACAACACAGGCAGCACACACACTTAGTGCTGCATGACTGCAGCTTCCAGCCAGTGCTAACTGTGCTGTTGATTGGCTGGGTACCCGAGCAGGGGGCTAACATTGTGGGTGGCTAAAACCGGTTAAAACTAGCCTTCATCTTCTATGTGGGAAGAGCATTGTGGCAGGGGCAGATGCTGGGATCCTTTGTGAGATGAATCTGACCTGGCAAAGAGCGAAGAATTTCACAACATGGGAGAGAGTGGGCTCCAAGCTATTCCAACACTACACTAGGGGCCTTATTTAGTGGAGCAGGTGGAAAGGAGGAGCAATGCTCTATATCCACAGGGAGCCACCTAGCCATATACTAAAAAGGCAGTGAGAACAGATGGTTGTGAAGATCATCGACAAGAGGTCAAGCCCTGAGGACCAGGATGCAGTGCTGCAAGAAATTCAATGTCCTCACATGCGTGGTTAAGGTCAGTGAATACATCTTCAAATGCTATATCCTACTAACTGCACCACTAGCCAAAGAGACTGCTCAATTCACCACAGCCCTATCACTAATCTACCAACAATCCCGATCAATCAGGACTCATACCTGACATTCATATGCTACATCGCACTATCACACACTTGTACTCCTGCAAGCTTCGCACCCATATTTCACAGCTTTCACACACTGCCAAATATTCAACCATGACAGAAACATCAGTTTGCACATCATTCACTGACAAATTTACTCTCTGTCTTGGAGGATATGGTGATGCACAACAGGAATCAGCATGAGTTAATTGCAATGGACAGGTGGACCTGTAAGTCCTAACACCCATGGAGAAGACGGGGCTGCCTTTATTGGATGGCCCACTGCTGAGCTATGGCCAGCAGAGGTCTTGGAACCGTCAAAGACAGTGGTATGCTCATATTTAATTCTCTTTCTCACATCTAACTTCCCCCTCATCCCACACACTCTTCTGATTTACAGAAAGTGTAGGTGTGCACCTCTTACTTTTCCACCTCCCTGCACCACAACTTTACACTTGTGTCTTTCTCCTTTCGAATACTGAAGTACAATCTGACCAGGTAGCGGAGGGACAGCATGACTCTCAGTCACTAGCTCAGGTATTGACACTGCACATAATTTAGAGCATAGAGTTGGGATGTACACATGGTGATATATTGGGCATGAATGTCTTGCAGCCAATGTTTGCTCTATCACATTTCGTGAGGCAACTTGGTCTTTCACTGCATGCATGCGACACACGTCTGCATGGACTATGCATCAGAATCATCAGCAATGTGGTCAGCAGATAGCCCTTGATGCCCAATAGCCACCGTTTGGTTTTCCATGGTGGCTCAAGGACTATTACAGAATGAAGGCATCATGGCTGCTGCCAGGACATAGAGCATTGACCTGCATGACTTTCTGCATGTGGTCACACACCAGTTGACCATTGAGGAATGGAATCCATTTTGGTTGCAGCATAGGTCAGAATTAGCATGCGGTACCTGTAGTCAATGCTACCCAACATTATGGGGAGGCCAGCAATTCTAGTGAAACCACCTGTTTATACTTGGCAAGAGAGAATTATAAGTATTAGCTTTCAATCAATAAGACATGTTCAGTGTTCTCCTAAACAAGATGAATGGAAAATTGTAAGATATTCAAATATCTCTAGCTCCAGCCCAACTTGTGCTTGAAAGTTTATGTCCACAGTCACCTTCAAAGCCAATGGCAATGTGATCCTTTGCCCTGCTCTGAGGTTGCAGTTGTGACTGTGGTAAAAACTGTGGTGATGTCTTTACTGAAGCACAGACCTCATTAGGGTCCAGGTAGGAGAATTGCCCCTTGAACATCAGGACCCATAGGTGGATATGACCTCCTGCTGAGAGCCCATCTTCCCTTCTTCTCCTCCCCTTTCCAGCACTTTTTTTTGCTCTGCGTGGCCTCTGTTCGTTTTCCAAGTCATGCTGTACTCCAAGAGAAGTATCTACTAGTGCACCCATGTCTGGGAGCAAATGGTTTGTACAGAAGTCTTGAAGTTAACAAAAAGGTCCTTCGGCACCTGCTACCGCTCCCCGTAGACTTTTGCAACTTGAAGCAATTATAGAATGCACCAAGCACTCATCGACTTAAAGCAATAGCCAGGAGAAATCAAGCAACAATTCACTTGTAAGTCACGGATGATCCTTTTAAATAGGACTTGTTGGGGCCCCTTCTTGATGCTGCATGTGTGTTCAGCTGTGTGAGGTTAAGAGAGGATGTTGGCACTGCTGGCGTCAAATCACAGTTGTGTGCCGAATAATGTTATGATCTGTCTGTTCTGCATACCGTTCACTGCACTTGTGCTACAGCCCTCATCAATATGGCATCTGCCACAACTCACCTGAAATGCACACGTGTTGTGGGCACCATTTTGGACATCAAACAATGGCACTTCTGACCTGAATGTTACATTAAACATCTCTAGAATCTTAAAGCAGTAATACCTGCCAGTTTCTGTGGCAGGAGAATATAAGTTCCTTACAAATCTATGTAGCTGCTGCAGCACATAACTACATAATCTGCATATGTTTACATTGCAAAGAAACAGTAATAATTTTGGGACTTACAAAAAAATACAAGTTTGGAGAAAAGCATTGGAATTTGCTTATAGCACCCCATGTGGAGAAAAACAAAGGTGGAGACCAGAGATGAAGCTGGATCAGAGTATTGGAGCACCCAAAGACCTGAAACAGGCAGATAGCCCTCATCCAACCAGACAGGCCACAGCTGGTCAGCAATCTGGAAGTTAGCCACAATCTACAGTCAGCCAGTCACCAGCAGCAGAATAGGTATTAAGAGAGGGTGCAGCAGCAGAAAGAGTGGGGTAATGTTCATATGCTTGAATCAGATTCCTGCTCTTTTACCAGCACTTTACTGCATTATTGACCAATGTGAACATCTTGACTTTCTCTATGGTCTGTATATTCCATCTAGCTACAAATTTTAATTCCTGTCTGACGCAATTTTAGTTATTGATAACCCATAAGGGGTTCATTCTTCCACATTTAAAAAGCAAGCATCAATGGTTGATAAGTTAATTAAGTGTAGTTACTGATTTATTTGTAGAATTTAGATAACCTAACAGCTATTAAGATTGAGGGTGGGCTATGAGAGGTACTCATTTCAAAGTTGTAAATGTTGAGCCATTGAGGAAAAATTATTTTAAAATGGTGTGTCTCTATCTATTGTAAGAAATATTATACCAAATCATTTTTTTTACTGTTTTGTTACAATGTGATGTCCTCCACCTTGCCAAATATTGTCAAGAGGTGCAGGTACTGCAACTCAGAAAATAATTAAAATGGTTATTTTTGATCTATAAATAGAAAGCAAAAATAGAATAATGAATGTATTCCAAGTCATTCACCAAATCATTTCTGCACTTAACTAATGCTGCACGCAAATGAAATAGAATGCAGCTAGAGGGTGGTGAATAGCAATTAAATAGCCCTTTGTTTCATTACTTCTATAGCTTGAAGATTGACTGGGCCTTTTTCATGCACTATATTAATCCTGACAAGCCTTAAATGCTGCAATGCTTTTTGACCCTAATTTTCATACCAGCCGGTCTGAAATCTGGGCTGGCAATAGAACTTGAGTTTGTCACATTCCTTATGAAGCCTCCAACAGTCAAACACTGATTTCTCCTTTGTTCTTATTATGAGGTGAAAAATTGGGCTCATTAGCACCTTTGTTTTTGGGTGCTACAAATAACCTTAGAAGTTCAAAAATCATATCCGTGGTGTGTGCACACACTTTTGGGGCAAAATGAGTAGGACGCCATATTGATGAGTATGTGCAGTGAACCTCCACTGGAAGTATGCAGAGCAGGTACATCATAATGCCAATCAGCATGCAATGCTGCCAAGATACCAGTAGTGTCATTTTGGAGCTAATGCCCTCTCTTGTGCCAATGTTACAGGGTATCATTGAATATATGCACATTACTTTATGGATGCCACAAGTTAACTTTGCTCTAAAGCAGAACCATAAGGGATTCCACTCCCTCAAATTCAAGCTGCAGTATGACCATAGGCAGGAATCATGCAGGTCAATGCCAGTATCCTGGAGTCAGCAGGCATGGTACTTTCATTCTGTGGCAGTCCACTGTGCCAGCTGCATTTGAGCCATCATGGCAAACAAAAGGGTAACTACTAGGCAACAAGGACTATCCACTGATGACTCAGGTGCGTAATCAATGCAAACATGTTCTGCATACAATAAAAACCGTGTTGCCAGGCAAGATGTGATAGAACAGATCATTGTTACGCTAAAACAGCACTTCCAAATGCTGAACTGCTCTGAAGGAATCCCTCAGTACTAAGTGTCAAGATTTGTGTTGCATTTTGCAGAACCTCGTGATTATGAGGGCGAGCAGCTGAGGAGTGGGAGCGTGAGGAGGAAGGAGAGGAAGTGAAATGAAAAAGGAAGTCCAGACAATTGTTCAGTGGAGTAGGCAGTAAATGACCTTGGAGGATGACTTTGAGGGGTTTTGGGCAGGCTACATCATCTCAGCATGAGCAGCGACAGTTTGGGCTGGCTGACCGATAAATACTAGCAAGAGCACTAGTCGAGGACCAGGATGAATGTCGTCTTCCTGAGAGTAGGTTTGCGCTCCACAGAGCTACTATCACTCCTCTGAGATGGCAATCATATCTCAGATTGAAGGACTGCTGTGACATCTTGCAAGCCCCTTTGAACAATGCAATCCACAACCATGATGGCAGCAGACTGAGCTTTCTTGACAGCAATGTGAGTTTTCACTGCAGCACCCAGACGCTGCATGGCTGCTCTTTGCGCTGCAATGGAAGGCATGATGCCAGCCATCAGATGCTGCATTATGATCGGGTCCACCAGTGTACAAACGGAGTCAGACGCCACATCCATGTTGGAAAGGATAGGCTCCAAGCTCTGCTCAAAGCCCTGTACCAAGTTGGTACTTTACACCTCCTTGCTCCTTGACATTGGCCATGGGCTTTCTGGCAGGCTTCCCAGTGCATATTCACCAACATTTCTCTACAGGCTGCCCCATTGAAGTTGTCATGAGTCCTCTGCAATGGAACCATGTGCAACCTTGCCCTTCTCTAGCTGGCACATGTCCTTGACCCCTGGTTTGGTTGTAGCCTGCTCATGCCCATGACTGATCTGTGCAGATCCTGCCTCTAACCTATCCTCTAAATTACACTGAGCTGCTAACTGAGAGTGTAAAATCAACTGACAATGCTGTGTCTTCATCATCATTCCTTTCTTGGCGTTCTTCCACTTCTGGCCAAGCTGCACCTCTTGACTATTTGAAAAGAAAAAGGCATAATTATAAGGTTGTGGCACTGGGAGTGGTGGAAAAGTGAGAGATGCATCTATAGCTTGTAAATCAGAAGAGACTGTGGATGAGAGGCAAGTGAGTTGCGAGAAGAAGGATTAGGTATGAGGGCACCATAATTTTTGATAATTTCAGCCCCACCACTGGCCACTGCTTCAGCAATGGCCCTCCCAAAATGGCCTGCTCCGTCTTCTCCATTTGGGGTTTTTTAAATTCATTCATGGGATGTGGGTGTCACTGGCTAGGCCAGCATTTATTGCCCATACTTAACTGCCCTTGAGATGGTGGTGGTGAGCTGCCTTCTTGAACCACTTCTGTCCGTGTGATTTAGGTACACCCAGAGTGCTATTAGGGAGGTAATTCAAGGAATTGACCCAGTGACAGTTAAGGAACTGCGATATATTTCCAAGTCAGGATGGTGAGTGGCTTGGAGGGGAACTGTAACAGTACATTCTTTGATGTTCACCGTACTGAATGTCAGCTCACTTTGTGTTTCAATGCTGTGGTCATCCTCATCATCTGACCATCATGACTTTTTGTGGATCTTGTTTTTACACTGTTTGGTACACATTCTTGGTTGATTAGAATGCTGTACCTGTCTGGCCTCCATTTGTGGCTTCTCATGACCTTGAAACACTTGTTTTGGCCTTGCTTTCTGCATTGGCACTTTGAGTGTCTTCTGGTACCACATGCCTTGCATATATCTTTAAAGGCTGAGCACTTTCTGGGTACATGTATGAGGCCACATTGCCCGCATTGCACATTAGGTTGCCTGCATTGGCTATCATTGTCGGAATAAAGTAAATATGGATGAATTACACATAGCCTGTAGACTCTGTCTACCCACTTGTATGGCTTTGTACTTGCATTCATTTTGTAGTACAGGTAGTGCTTCCATAGTGTAACATTTGGATTGGTCCAAGATGTCTTTTTGAAATGCTTCCATTGGAGTAGATGCTATCACAAGGTCAATTATTCTGTCAGCCAAGTCTCTGCTGCTGTAAAGTTGCAAGCATGCCCCTAGTCTCTGCATCTACTTATGAATTGGTCAATGGTCTCAGTCAGTTGTTACCTGAAAGACATGAATTCCAGACAGTGTATTCTGAAATTGAACTTCATTCGTATTTAATCTTCGGGTGTTGACCATATTTTATCTGGATTTTTAAGATGGTCATCGGATAGACCTGACATGTTCAGTCTGTGGAGGCTTTCATTATCTACAGCAATTTTAATTTTTATAGCTTGTTCAACTTGTTTGGAAATATTGAGGTCCAGAAAACAGATCAACGCATTGTCAAAACAAAGTAAATTCTGATTGGAGATCCATTGTTTTCCAATTGAATGTTGGAAATTGTATGTCCATCTTTTAGCTTTTTGCAGGATTTTTAATGCTTTCTGCACAAGAGAGCTTTTGACAGCTATGCAAGTTTCCTGCAGTTTTTTTAGGGTTAATTTAGCTTTGAGTTGCAGTACCGTTAGCAGCCACTGTTGGTCATAGGTTACTGTTTGAACACAAGGGGTGGCACTGATAAGCTCTTTCTGATTTGTCCCAGTTTTAGCTCTAAGCTCTGCCCACAAAGCAGTGATCTCAGTGGGAAAATTGCTACAGGACTTCCAAAATGAAAGAAAACAGTGAAAAGCTTTTCTTCTGGCTGTTAAGAGCTGTTACTGGATGGATTCTTCTTCTCAGCCCTGTCTGCAGTATTTAGCTTAAGCTGTAATAAACTCTCCTGTCTGTGGGTTCTACTTAAGTTGAGGCCCCTTGCAGTCTGCTGCTTCATTTCTGTTCCTGCTTAAACTCTGCAGCAGTTAGACTTTTACTAAGTAAGCTCTCTCAGATTTGAACAATCTTACCAGGACCCTTTGTGCCTGTTGCCTAGAGTGAGATGCAATCCCAGAACAAAAGTACGGTGTGTGTAGAATCCTTACAAAGCTACAAACTCCTTGCACATCGTTTCACTTTCACACCAGCTTTTTTCTTCTGCTGGATTTGAAGCGGTTGAGGCTTGTGTTTTTTGAGTCAAATCTTCAAAAACTATGCTGCCCTGCTGCCGCCATGTAACATTCTTTTCTTCATTATAAATGTACCACTCAGACACAAAGATTGGTGAAGCAATAATGTGGGTTTGAGAGCAAGACACTTGCTAAGAGAATAAAGCCTCAAGATTCCACAGTTTTTGAACAAACAAAATAAACTTTACGACACAAGGTCAGAAAGATAAAATAATTCACAATATCCATTCTTTTTTTTTTACATCCTTTCACAGGATGTGGGCATTGCTGGCTAGGCCAGCATTTATTGCCCATCCGTAGTCCATGTGGTGTAGGTACATTCATATTATTGTTAGGAAGTGAGTTCCAGGATTTTGCCTAGCGACAGAGATATAGTTCCAAATCAGGATGGTGTGTAGCTTGGAGGGGAACTTACAGGTGGTAGTGTTCCCAGGCATCTGCTATCCTTGTAGAGGTCACGAGTTTGGAAGGTGCTGTCTAAGGAGCCTTGGTGAGTTGCTGCAGTGCACCTTGTAGATGGCCACTGCCACTGTACATGGGCGGTGGAGAAGGTGAATGTTTAAGGTGGTCGATGAGGTGCCATTCAAGCAGGCTGCTTTGTCCTGGATAATATCGAGCTTCTTGAGTGTTGTTGGAGCTGCACCCGTTCAGACAAGTGGAGTGTATTCCATCATACTCCTGACTTGAGCCTTGTAGATGGTGAACAGGCTTTGGGGAGTTAGGAAGTGAGTTACTCTCTACAGAATTCCCAGTCTCTGACCTGCTCTTGTAGCCACAGTGTTGGTCCAATTCAGTTTCTGGTTAATGGTAACTCCCAGGATGTTGATACTTTAATATTCAATGTTAATATAAGGTACATGTGAATTAATAGGGAGGGGATTGGCAGCAATGGCAGAGGGTGGCTCTCAGCAGCTCCCGCACCCCACCCCACCCGCCTCCCTCCCAATGCCAGGTCCTTCAATCAGGCACCGGGTGCCTTTGAACAAATGACACCCCACCTTCCCCAAACCCAGGAGACCACAAGCAATCCATACAGGTTTGCTTGTCATACTTTCTGAGTGTTGACAGGCCCACCCACCATTGAGTTAATACCAGCGGTGAAGGTTGAGACCTTTAAGTAGTCATTAGTTGCCCATGTAAGGGCCTTAATTCGTGGCAGGGCAGGAAGTCCAACCATGAGCCTTCCCACCTCGGACTTAATTTTTGCAAAGGCATCGGGGTGCTCCAATGCCATCCTCCCGCCAGATTAAATACCCTCCCTGCCTCCTAACATGCCATGAGAAAGGGCCTAAAACACCCCCATAGAAAAAAATAACTCCCAATATTATTTCAAATTAAATTGCAGGTATAGATATAAGGAAAGGCAAGATACTGCAGATGCTGGAAATCTGAAATGAAAACAGAAAATGCTGGAAATAGTCAGCAGGTCAGGCAGCATCTGTGGAGAGAAACAGAGTTAACATTTCAAGTTGTGATGACTCTTTATCAGAACTGAGGAAAAATAAAAATGTTTTTGGGACTTTGGCCAAAGAAACATAGAAAGGAGCAGGCCTTGTAGCCTGTTCTGCCATTCAATGAGATCATGGCTGATCAGTGGCCTAACCCAGTATACCCACATTTGTCCCATATCCTTTAATACCTTTGGATAACAAATTTCTATCAATTCCAGATTTAAAATTTGCTGTCGATCCAGCATCAATTACTGTTTGCAGAAGAGATTCCAAACTTCTACTATGCTGCTCTGTAATTGACCAGCTGGTGATATTTAAGAGTGACTTGGATGGTTGATTCTTCGATTTTCCCATCTTCTTTGTGGAGAAGCATCTGGCTTTCAGTTCTGGTTAAGCAAAGGCTGGGCACTTCTCCATGGTAAATGAAGGAATGTTGAAAGGGCAAGCCACCTGAGTTTTATCATACGTAATTTCTAGTTCAGTTCTGAATGCAGACCTTTGGCCTCATCACTACTTTTAGGCCTGAACTTACCACTTTGTTTTGCCATTCTGTGCCTGAAAACTTTGTAAGGTAAGGAATGTTAGGTACTTTTCACATTGTAAATCAATATTAGAGTTTCTGCGTGTTGACATTCTTCTCTTGCGGAATACAATTACCTCCCTTTTTGTTAGCAATTAGGTTAAAATAAACTTCACAAAAAATTTTTATTTGAAGAAGGAGCATTGATTTTTTGAGGGAATATTTTAATCATTTTAGCATGTATGTAGATTTGTGCTCAACACCGGCGATCTGTGAACTGCAGGTTTACAGAGAGAAAAAATATCCAATTCCCGGAGAACGCTGTGAAATAGCTAAATATAACTGACATACATAAATAGAGGCACGGACAATGGGCACTAATCCAACCACATTGCTATGTGGTCCAGTGCAATAAGTGGAGTGCATGGGGCAGGCATCATTAGCTATTATTCAGATAATAATGAATCAGAAGGTACAGCTTACAAAAGCATCCCTAAGGGGTCAAATAGTTGTATTCATCAAAGTAATCATAACAGAATTTCACACTAACAGTGCTTAGCTTTAGTGGCTTGTCAAGGAGGGGATCAACTCGCAACTGGGGTGAAAAGAGGATGTGAAAAAAGGCAGCATGAGATGTTGGACTTAAAGAGATTCTATGCATTAATATTTCCATCTTGCTTAGAAAAATATTCCCTTTTTCTTGAGTAAAATAGTGTCAGGGCTTTCAGCTCTTTTATAATCGCTCTATTTCTGTACATCTCTGCATGTCTTCCTGTAGTTTTCTTATGTGCCCTCAACAACAGCCAAATAACGATTAGATCCCAAAATTCCAATGGCTTGACAAACCCAATGGAACTACTCGGGCCAGAGGAGGGATTTTGGGACTGGGCCAGGATTGGTTTCACGCCCAATTTAAATTGCACCGTAATTTCTGCTGGCTGTGAATGATGATGCAAGAACTGTGAGATAAATGACTTTTTAAAGCTGCGTTGGTTGAGGAATAAACATTGGGAGAACTCTGCTTTCAAATAGAGTCTTCTGGTCACCTGTATAGATAAACAGGGCTGGGGTTTAATATCTCATCCAAAAGACAGCACCTCCTGCATTGTGAAACAATTGAAATGCCTCCTTAAAGTACGATCTTAATACATTGGACTCTATTGTACACAAACCAATTGTGGGAGCCAGACCTCTCACATCTGTTTCCGTAATCACCTCATCTGAGGGAGATCCCAGCATCTCAATTGGCAGCTCTTCATAGTGCTGGATTAAGCAATGGAGTCTGCTATTCCGCCTGTTTTAGTTCATTATTCCTATGAATGATGTGAAATTTTCTCCTGCCCAAGGACAGAATGGCTGTTGCTTTCGAAAACACTGAATTATTTGAAAACTAGTAGAGAGTTTACATACAAAAGCGAAACACTGCGGATGCTGGAAATCTGAAATTAAAAACAAAAGGCCCTGGAAATACTCAGCAGGTCAGGCAGCATCTACGAAAAGCTCCCATCCCCCATTGGTATTAATCCAGAGATGGACAGAATGAAGTTTTTAAGTAGGCATTAATTGCCCATTTAAGGGCCTCAACTGGCGGCAGCGTGGGAAGGTCATCCACAGGCCTCCTGCCACAGACTTAATCGGGGTGCAAGTGGGAAGGTGGCAGGGTCCCCACCCCCCACCTCACTAAATGCTCCCCACCGCTGCCAAATCCACCACGGGGAAGGCATTAAATTTCACCCCTGGTGTTTATGGAGCTGTCACTTATTTCCTGTACCTTCGCCTTAAACATGGTCCTTCATTAGTTCATCTCTTGCCAGCCACACCCACTATTACACACCAACACCCCACTCCAACTCTCTCCATCCTATTCTAATTTCTGTTATAGGAATATTGACATAACTTTCCCAGAGGTCTAAGGCTCTTTATGTTGAAACCATGTCATCAGCTTACTGCCTGCTGGTTCTGCTTGAAGAACAGTCCAGCTTTAAATGTTGCAGGAGTGTCTTTGCTAGTGTTTCCTCCTTCCCTGGTAATGATATTTCTGGTCTCCAGATGTAACCAGCCAATTGTTCGCAGCTGTTTGTCCTGCCCATCAAAATTCTAATTAGTCAACCACCCTAGGATTTCTGATAAAGTCAGCTTGAGACTGTTAGATAGGTAAAAGCAGGGTGACTATCCAACACAGATCTTACAGGACTATACTGTGTCCCAGGTTGTTTGCTGCCAGGACGGCTTTTGTCCTGAATTTCAGATCTGTGATCCTCGTATATGTGCAGTATGCTCCTGTGCTCTGGGTTAGTGTCCTGCTCTCAGAGTCTGTACTGCACCCAACCCCACATGGGTGTCCCTTATTTCTTCCACCATTTCCAGAAACTCTGGGTGAAAGTGCTGCCCTGCTGGCCTTATGACAGCAGTGGACCTCGGAATTTCAGAGACTTGCTGTCCCACAGTTCAAGATTCCTCACAGTTAGTTGACACTGAAAACCGCTGCCTTTCACTCTTGAGTTGGAGCACTCACTGCAGCTGAGAGAACTGCCCTGCACTGCTGTTGGTGGAGCTCTCCCTGTGCAGTGAACATTTCTGAATGTTTTTTTCCCCCTATACATGTAGGAACTCCAGTGGTATATGGAAGCCCTTCTCCTTCTTCCTGTCCCCCATTGCCATGTTACCTCTCAAACCCAGAGGCAGTGGTGATCTGTTTTGAGCTCCCATCACAATGCAACTCCACAATCAGTCACATTTGGGGTTAGGTTATTCACACCAGATACTCTAAAGAATTTGACACCTGGGAGATCTGAGAAATGAAATGGCAGTAGGTAACCCTAATTGTTTGTACAAGTATCAGTGCAGTACTTTGCTGAATTAACAAATTAAATCAATTGTGAAGAGAAAATTTTTACCTTCCCCATATATAATCTTTTGAACTATATGAATGGAATCATCCAGGAGCCCACCAGTCAATGCTAATGGCTTCCCTTCTTTGAAAAGCCCAAAACTATTTCCCAGTGACAATTCAGCTAAAAGCTTTTAAAAATACTCAGAATTGAACAAAATCACTATATTCTTGCACCCTGCACCTACTTTTTAAAAACTTATCTTGTTCTGAATGTAACTTAATAGGAAGAGCGTCCCCGCTTTAGAATAAGAGGAATTGCTTAAATTTCTCCCTATTTGGATTATTTATATAATAAATATATAGCTGGGTGAAGTGATTGTGACACAAGCCAATCTCTGCCTGACTTCTGTGACTTTAGCACTTTGTGCTAAATCCATGACAAAATGTGAATCTCCTTTTCAGTTACCTCTTAAACTTTGTATTTCTCAAATCAAGCATCACTTCTTTCAGATCTGGCAGCATCTGTGGATAGAGAAACAGAGTTAATGTTTTGAGTCCAATATGGCTCTTCTTCAGAACCCAAAGTTCCGAAGACAAGTCATATTGGACTCGTAACATTAACTCTTTTTCTCTCTCCACAGATGCTGCCAGACTTGCTGAGTTCACCCAGCACTTTGGTTTTCTTTCAGATCTCCAGCATTTGCAGGTTTTTGTGTTTATCATTTCTTTTAGGTATGGCTGGGGTGATGGGAAAAGACAACACAAGGCATCATTATAACAGTTATGATTCAGAAACTCCCTAAATTCTTTTCTCCTCGTCCTCAGCACAAATGCCTGCTTTAGCCGCTAGGACTTTGTACTCCATGAACTGAAGATTGTATTTCGATGCAAAAATACTTGATTACGTAGCAAGCTCAATAAACTCCTTGTACTGTTCATAAGCTCACTGGACGTAATACAAGATGCATCACCCTCTCCAGAGCTCTTTGATAAAGGGGCCTATGAATATTCTGTAAGGCTATTTATCTCGAGCTATAAATTACAAATGTAATTTAGTAAGGACTTAAATTAAACAATTGTAAGTAAACACAGCAGATTTCACTAGATTGCTCAATTTTGGTTACTTCACAGAAAATGTTGTAAACCAATGCAATTTTCTTAAAATCCTTGTGGCTTTCTGCATGACTGCTTAACTTGGACCAGTGCTCACAGTGTGATTTGTAATGGTGAAATTGGGTGTTCCCGCTACCTGCAGCCTGACAAAGCAGAAATTCATTTAGGAGCCCATTTATGTACAACAATTATATCCGCAGTCTGCTTTGAAATATGGAATAAGACAAAGTAGTATCAAAAGGTATCTTTTGTAATTAAATATAGTTAAAAAGTGCATTAGGATTCAATGCATCAGGCTGGTTTTCCAAAAGCCTGTCTCCAGTCATAACACCTTCTTCTTGGGCCAAAGTCAAACTGTGAGCACCTTGATTGCAGAGTGAATAATTGCAACCTTCTTTTCTCAGCCAAACAATCAATATTAATTAATTCTGCCTCTAATGTGCATATGGCATCTATAATATACACTTAGCAATCTACCTTGACAGAATTGATCAATCTGACCTTTCAGGTGGCAGTTGAATACTAGCCAGTGATGTGGATTCCTTCTGATTCTGACTAATGGAGAGCTATGAGAATTTCTCCTAGAATACATTTCAAAGAACTAAATTAAAGCTACTCCAACGAATACTGCTATAAGATCCCATGAAGAAACATTAAAACATACTGGTAGCATCTGAGGCTTTATGATCAAGGCATTTGACAAGGTCCCACATGGCAGATTGGCCGGAAAGTAAAGCCCATGGGATTCAGGGTAATGTGGCAAACTGGATAAAAGGTATATTTCAACCCTTCCTGGGATTCACCTAGTTCTGTCGAAGGGTCATGAGGACTCGAAATGTCAACTCTTTTCTTCTCCGCTGATGCTGCCAGACCTGCTGAGTTTTGCCAGGTAATTCTGTTTTTGTTTTGGATAAAAGGTTGGCTTTGTAACGGGAAACAAAGGGTAATAGTCGATGGATGCCTTTGCGAATGGAAAGTTGTCTCAAGTGATGTTCCACAGGTCTCGGTGTTGGGACCCTTGCTGTTTGTGTCATATATTAATGATTTGGACATGAACGTGGGGGGCACAATTGGGAAATTTGCAGATGACACAAAGATTGGCCGAGTAGTGGATAGTGTAGAGGATAGCCATAATCTCCAAAACGATATCGATGGGTTGGTGGAGTGGCGGTAAAGTGGCAGATGGATTTTAACATAGAGAGGTGTGAGGTCATACATTTAGGGAGGTCAAACAATTACAGGGATTACAAAATAAATGGGAATATACTAAGAGGGGTAGATGAAGTGAGAGATCTTGGCATGCAATTACACAGGTTCCTGAAGACAGCAGTTCAAGTAGACAAGGTTGTAAAGAAGACATATGGAATGCTCTCCTTCACTGGCAGAGGTATAGAAAAAAAAGAAAGGATATATTGTTGGAATTGTATAAAACACTGGTGAGGCCACAACTGGAGTATTGTGTGCAGTTCTGGTCACCACATTACAGGAAGGATGTAATAGCTCTGGAGAGAGTGCAGGGGAGGTTTACAAGAATGTTGCCAGAATTAGAAAAGTGTAGCTACGAGGAGAGATTGGATAGATTGGGGTTATTTTCCTTAGGACAAAGAAGGCTGAGAGGTGACTTGATTGAGGTGTACAAAATTATGAGGGGAATAGATAGAGTGGACAGGACAAAATTGTTTCCCTTGATGGAGAATTCTAGAACCAAGGGACATAGATTCAAGATAAGTGGCAGAAGGTGTAGGGGGTACATGAGGAAGAACTTTTTTACGCAGAGGGTAGTGGGTGTCTGGAATTCGCTGCCCAAGTTGGTGGTAGAGGCAGAAACTTTAAACGCTTTTAAAAAGTACCGGGATCTGCACCTAAGGTGCTATAAGTTGCAGGGCTATGGGCCGGGTGCAAGAAGGTGGGATTAGAAAGGGCACCTGGGTGTCCTTGGGCTGGCATGGACAAGATGGGCCGGATGGCCTCCTTCTGTGCTGTAACTTTTCTATGGTTCTATGGTTCTATGATCAGACCTAAGTCCAACTAGGCATTAATGTGTAAGAAATGTACCTACCCAAAGTGCAATGCCTTGATCCCATTTGTATTTCCAGGGCCAGCATTATTTAAACATGATAGACAAGTTGCTGGGGTGGAAAATAATTGGGAACTCAGGTACTGCAGAATATAACGGCTTGCAACAGCTTAGGTGTCAGGCATGCTGGTGTTGGAATACTTGGGAAGGAGCAAGCTTTTGTGCCAAAAATATGTCTTCAAGATTTGGAGCAGGCCAGAGAATGGTCTTGTTCTATGATGGGACCATAAAAATTTCTGCTCAAATAGATGAAGCATAAGTGAGACACCCTATTGGCATTAGGTACAATGTATTCCCAAGAAGAATAGCCCAAGGGGAACAGGAGGAGGTGGCCAGTAGTGTCAATGTCTTCCCTCTAACACTGTGTAAGAGAAAGCTGCACATGAGTTCCCAATTATTTTCCACCCCAGCAGCTTGTCTATCATGTTTAAATTATGCTGGCCCTGGAAATACAAATGGGATCAAGGCATTGCACTTTGGGCAGGTACATTTCTTACACATTAATGCCTAGTTGGACTTAGGTCTGATCATAGAACCATAGAACCATAGAAAAGTTACAGCACAGAAGGAAGCCATTCGGCCCATCTTGTCCATGCCAGCCCAAGGACACCCAGGTGCCCTTTCTAATTCTAACTCATGTACTGCAGAATACTGCACCTGGCCTTACCAGGTGAGCCCTTCTCATATTGCCATAAAGTACTTTCAAATTTTATCATGAATTCCCTTGAAGGAGTGGAGTTTCTCACACTTCACTTTGGAAATGATCCTTCACTCACGTTTTTACAAGTATTCAGCTCAAAAGAATCCTTCTTTCTCATTTAGTTCAATGTTAAATATTTATGCCATCGCATCCACTATTCTAAACTATAGGAGTTTGCAACAGGGAAGGAGGACATTCAGCACTCACTGCTAGACCAATTAAACTAAGGTTAGCAGTCCCATAGCTTGGTACATCCCTTAAAAGATGCAATGGTTGCTGTCTCAAATACTGCCAAGGCAAAGAATTCCATAGGGAAGAGATCTGGTGTTACAGACCTCTACTTACCTTTTTGGTCAGTGTTCTATCTTACACCTGAGCATAACTTTTTGAACATCATACACTAGTGTCTCTTAAATTTTAAACTCTGAACTGTCACAGAACATCTCTCACAGATACATCAATCTGCTATGCTGGAATCGGAGCAAGGGAATTTTTGTATCAGTATTATGCTGTATTTTGTTTTTCATTGTCATTGCATTCTATGCTATGAGTTCTGTAATAAGTCATAGACATGGGGAGAAAGCTCTTTAATTTGTTGATTCACTCCACTGACAAATTTGACAATGACAACACAAGTGGGAAATTTCAATTTGATTTAGGTAATATGATGTCTGATATTATAAGAGCCATGGTTGTTTCAATGACACCAAACACAGAATACGTCTACAAATATCATCCCATTAAACTAACTAATCAAGTATAACCAAGTTTAAAGGGGAACTGCCATCACCAGAATTTGTTTAGTAAATATTTTTTTTATTTGTTTGCAAATGCACAATGCAACAAAATAAGATTAACCAGTACCATCTAAAAACAGATTGGCTGGTCAGTTATCTCATGGCTATTTGAGGGATATTCTTGGTTTAGAATTAGCTTCAGAACTCACGCATTTCAAAAACTAATTTATTGCATGAAGTACTTTGAAATGTTTTGACATGTAGGTATTATATAAATACTGAAATTATATTTTGCATTACTGCATAAAATACTAATAATTTGGAATACTCACCCAGATGTAGCTCAGAATGTTACATTGGTGTGGTTTTTGTAAGGTTGCAAGAATATTTGCTCTGCATCTATCTCTTTGACACCTGCAAAAGGTGCTGCATTTCCCTCACATCCTTCACATAGATAAGCATAAATTACCTGATTTTGCAATGACAGATTTTTGTTATTGTTTGAAGGGGTACTTGTGATTATCTTCTGGTCATTTTAGTTTCATTTTGAACTCCTTAGCCATCTGTTTTTGACTGATGCTCACCCTAGTTACTGTAATTGTGACATTCCTACAGTGCCTGTTAAACACACTTACCTGTCAGCTATTTTTGCAGTATTCAGCTGGAGTACACTCAGGTCAAACTGTCTTTGCCTTCCTTTCTCACAGCCACTAAATGAATATGTTCTTTGTTTAAGGTATAATTACTAATCACGTAGCCATTGGGAAGAAAATAACATAATTATCTCCACTGTGGTAGCTCTAATCACCACCAACTGAGGCTACAGAACTGAACAGCTTTAATAATTATCCTTCAGTGCCACTGGCCGCTTCTCAAAGTCTCAAATAAGAGACATGATGAACATAAACTGGAAGCTCATCATCACCTTCACAGTACGAAAATGGCTTTGAGAGTGCTTTAAAGCCCAAAGAGACAAAATGAGGTTAACCTGTGGTAGATAATGGGTAATTGATATTCTGTAGATTTAAACCAGAGTACAGAGATCAAAAAAATTGTATGCTGGATTTCAAAATACCTGCAGATTTTTTCTTCTGTGCCTTTGATTTTTTTTTCTTTTATTCCTTTCTCTTTTCAATTTGAGAGTCAACTTCTGTTTATTTTCCCATCCCCATGATGGATTACTGGCCTCCCTCTGATATCTCCCCATAGCAACACAGCTGAGATTGGGGATTCTTCAGAATGATAAAAGAGCCTATATCCCACCACCCTGACACAGCACATTGCTGTTCCACCATGTTGTGCCTCAATGCCACTTTATCTCTGAAGAAGAGTCATACGGACTCGAAACATTAACTGTGTCTTTCTTTCCACAGATGCTGTCAGACCTGTTGAGTTTTTCCAGCACTTTTTGTTTTTGTTTCAGATTTCCAGCATCTGCAGTATTTTGCCTTTAGCCACTTTACCTTTCTTTATTCTGTATGTGCCTGAGAGCACCCAAAAGAAATGAAAGTTAACAGTGTCTGAGAGAAGTGAAACAAAATGGGATATCCTGATAGAAGTGAAATGCAAAGGTGATCACTTGAGAAAAATACTATTGTAATGGAAGCTATGGAATACTTTGCAGTGGATGAGAAAGCTGAATAATAGATGGAGGAGAAGGATGCAAAAATTGTCTATAAGTTTAAAGAAACAGTTACAGCCTTAAAGAAAAGGTTACAAGAATTTACACAGGTAGACAAAATTAAGAGAATTATCAAAGACACATGGATAATTTCAGATGCAGTAGTGAGTCATTGTAATTCATTGAAATGTATTGGTTAGTGCTAGTTCAAGAATAAATCATTGGGAATCAAAGTGGGAAGACTGGAACAACCAGGTACAGGATTTACAAGATGAAAAGGAGAGAGGTGCTTGGAAGAGAGGAGCATAGGAAAATTGGAAAAAAAATCAAGAGATTCCAGTTGTCCATAAATGCTTTTAACACAACTGTGTCACAAGGCTTACAAAGTTGATGGGGATCATTTGGTCTATGATGACACTGACCAATAGTGCCTATGAGCCTTTGCCCCCCCCCCCCCCCCCCCCCCCACCCACCCCCACCCACCAACTAGTAGACTACAATGAGTAGGATCAGATGTTACTGTCCTCAGGCAGTGACAGTGAGCCTGCTTCCTTAAGGTTCCTCCCAATGTGAAGGAGCTCCAGGCATATCATCCCCAAGTCACTGGAACATAACACCTGTCAGAAGCTAAATCAAGCTACCCTGAATTAAGAGTCACTTCAAGCTTTTATGGTCCAGGGAAATAATCCCATCTAACCATTTCTAAACCTCATTTCACTCAGTAAACACCTCATAGGAGTGGTGGATTTGGAGTATGAACAAGTAAGTCAGGTGCAGGAAAGGAAGTTGGTGTGTTAAGTAGCAGTTGTAACTAGGGCAAATGATTTCCTAGTGAATATTGGTGTTTATATTAATGTGTATATTCATTTTTGTGTTGCCATCAAATTTTGAGTATTGGATTATATATGGGAAATGGGGGCTTCTGTCATATGAAGAAACTTGGCAGAAGACTTGGGCATGAATACAGGACTTTGTGAGGCAGGTCTGAAGTGACTTTATTTTCGTGATTCAACTGTTATTTGTTGAAATCCATTATGCTCTCCTTGCTCTGATAGCTAACCACTATCACTGTTTCTCTCTTGAGTTCAAATTCCTGTCTTACCTAGACACCCACCTTTAGATAAAGCTACAGAATTTTGGATGAATCAAAATAAAACCCTACTTAGTGACTTGAGTGACGCTGGTGACTGTGTGCCATGTTTAAGGAAGAGACCCGTTAAAATGATGCCTGAATCCCAGAGCCTCTAATCTGGCCTCATTTGGCCTGCCCTTCAAAGCTAATAGGGAAATCTAAATCTAAAGCGTTATTTTATAACAAAAGAATCTACTCCAATGGATTCTCTTCCAGCCCCCAAAACCGGTCCCATCATTTACCTCTGGAGTTCCTTAAGATTATGCTTGCCCTTCCTATTGTGTACTTGCCCCTCAGTGACAACATCCAAAGACACAACAGCTGTGAAATTGAACAGGCCCAAGCATGGCTGGGGTATCACAATACTATACATAAATAATCCTGCTGTTTTGGATGCAGGCAGCACACAAACTTTGATTTGCATGAAAGCTGCATCCAGTCAGCACTAAACACTGTGCTGAGTGACTGGACTCCTCAGCAGAGTCTCCATGATTAAGCACCACTTAAAGCTATAGCCTACAGTTCTAAAAACTAGCCTGCACCTCTTAAAGGGGAGGTGCATTGTGGCTGGAGAAGGTGCTGGAGCAAATTCAAGGAGAGGGTGTGAGTAAGAACACTTAATTATGGAGCAACAGGGCAGAGAACGAATTCTGAGGCTCTCTAATGCTGCGCTGAGGCCTTGGTGGAGGAGGTGGACAGAAGGAAAGAGGTCCTCTATCAGTTGGGGGCCTGGAGGCCCTCCAAAGAACCTTTGTGAAAGCAGTAAGACCAGATAGTTGTGAAGGTCAATGACAGGCATCTAGTCCTAAAGATCTGGATGCAGTGTTGCAAGGTGTTCAATGGCCTCATACAAGTGAAGTCATCTTCAAATGCCATATCCCACCAACTGCACCAACTAGCCTTAAATACTGCTCAATGCACCACACCCAACAACTGACAATCTCTATCAAGCACAGCTTATTTTTTTATTCATTCATGGGAAGTGAGCATCACTGGTCAGGCCAGCATTTATTGCCTATCCCAAATTGCCCTTGCTCAGAGGGCATTTAAGAGTCAACCACATTGCTGTGGGTCTGGATAGCAGATCTCCTGCCCTAAAGGACATTTGTGAAGCAGACGGGTTTTTACAACAATCGACAATGGTTTCATGGTCATCATTAGACTTTTAATCCCTGCTTTTTATTGAATTCAAATTCCAGGATTTGAACCCTGGTCCCCAGAGCATTACCCTGGGTGTCTGGATTGCTAGTGCAGTGACAATACCACTATGCCATTGCTCCCCCAATTTACATAGACATCCATAGCTTCACCTCACTCTCAGCAATGTTTCAAGCCTCACCCACATCTCATAGCTTGCACATTTTGCCAGCTATTCAACCATGACAGCCACATCACCCAAACAATTGCACCACATTCACTGACACACTTCCTCCAGTTGTATATCACCTTGTTCTGCAAGAGAGAAGTAAGTGTGTCAATGAATACCATGTGTTCTATTTTGGTGATATGTCTGTTGTGATTGAATAGCTGGCAGTGTATACAAACTGTGAGATGTGGGTATGAAGTGCAAAGGAGAGATGGAGCATATGAATATCTGATATGAATCCTGATTGATCAAGATTGTTGGTAGGTAAGTGATGGGGATGTTGTGAACTGAGCAGTGTGTGAGTGCAGTTGGTAGAATATCACTGAGATAAAAACAAAAAAACTGCGGATGCTGGAAATCCAAAACAAAAACAGAATTACCTGGAAAAACTCAGCAGGTCTGGCAGCATCGGCAGAGAAGAAAAGAGTTGACGTGGTAGAATATCACATTTGAAGATGCATACAATGATCGTGACCATTTGTGTAAGATCATTGAACTTCTTGTGACACTACGGCCTGTTCCTTGTGGCTTAACTTAAGGCATTGATCTCCATGGCTTTCTATCCTGCTGCCTTTTGAGCCTCCTAGCCCTCTGCAGATACATGAAATCTCTCCACTTTCCATCCCCTCCCTCAGGGCCTCCAGTGCGGCTTCCAAAAGCTTTGAATACTCTCCCATGTTGTGCCACTACTGTACGATGCTTGCCAGGTCAAATTCACTTCCTGCACTTTTGCCAGTACCAGCTCCAGCCACAATGCACCTCCCCTTTAAGAGGTGCAGGCTAGCTTTAAGGAATGCAAGCTAGCTTAAAGTGGTGCTCGCCATTCACAATATTGGTCCCTGCTGATTTATACAGCCAATGAACAGCGCACTTAGCTGTTGGACACTGAAATCATTGAAATGAGTAAGTAGCATGAAACTAGCCTGCTGCCTATATTGCAATCAACAGCTAAAAGATAATCGTGCATCCTGATCCCCATGCTCGTTTATGGAGGCTATCAAATTTAGATCCCTTTGTCTTTCTACGGTCTGAGTGGAAAATTTATGTCATTTTGGTGACAATGTATGGCTGTCTAGCCTGTTACCATAGCAATGGAACAAAGTCAGCAAACTACTATTAAAGATACTGGCAGGAATGTGAGTCCACTGTGGTAAGGTAACAACAATGCTTGAGGAGTTTTGAAAGCACTATCTTCATATAAAAGTTCTACGTCAAAATGGTGATTTTAAAACTAGTAACAATTCTAGGAAATTGCAAAAATCACAAACTTAATTCAAATTTTTGGTGGTCCAACTGAAACTCTTGATAGCATGGTACCTTGAAGAGTCTATTCGTAAAATACATCCGATGTTAAATGCAATGAGCCTGAGAAGATTCCTCCTTCTTTCTTTAATTCAAAGCATGTACTGATCACATGCAGAGGGGGAAATTACTTGCTCTCAACATATTGAATGAAACACATATCTTGTAGTTCTTTAAAAGGTGAGAGCTGTTTCCATGAGTTAAAACTTGCACATGTCTCTTTGTCTTTATTTTCAAAGTTTTGTACTCTGTGGACCACAAACATTGCCTACAGTCTGAATAATTGACCATTTTGGAAAGTCATATACCCTCCAGCTATCTGCAGGGAGAACTTGAGCCAGAAACGATGTGCTACCTTTGAGTTTAAATGCTGGAAGCACAAGGGAAAATGAAGGGAAAATAAATTTGCCCACAGGCAAGATTTTGGAGGATGAACTTAAAATGAATAAGTTTGGTTGATAGAATAGGAAGAGTGAATTCCCTTAAAAAAAGCCCTGCAGATCACATAATGCAATAACCTGGAACAGAAAATTGTACTTTTTGAAGTTTAATCAGTGAAATGCTTTTGAAATCTTAATGGAACTCTGCAAATCCTCAATGTTCAGACCTCAATCAGTGCTAGAAGCAGATAGCTAGACTGTTTTATATATAAAGAGTAATAGATACTTGGAGTGATTATGAAGTTGTACCCTAATTGGGGAGTTCATATGAAGGAAAGGTAGTTCTGGAACTAGGCTGAGTGGTTTTTACCTGACATCTGAACTTCTCAATTAAATAACTGCCTTGTAATCTTTTCAAATTTCTTTGCTGCATTTCCACATTTGGTAAAATACATGTTTCAAAAGATCATAAGAAATAGGAGCAGGAGTAGATCATTCAGCCCATTAAGCCTGCTTGGCCATTCAATAAACTCATGACTGATCTGATTGTGGCCTTAACTCCACTTTCCTTTCTGCCCTCATAACCCTTAACTCCATTGTTGATCAAAAATCTGTCTAACTCAGCCTTGAATATAATCAGTGACACAGCCTTAGTGGAAGAGAATTGCAAAGACTTAATGACCCTCAGAGAAGAAACTCCTCCTCATCTCCGTCTTAAATGGGAGACCTCTTATTTTTAAACTAGTTCTGTATTCCCCCATGAGAGGGAACACCCTCCCAGTATCACCCCTGTCAAGTCCTCTCAGAATCTTATATATTTCAATGAGATCATGTCTCATTCTTCTAAACTCCAACAAGCATAGGCCCAGTCTACTCAATCTTTCCTCATAAGACAAACCCTCATCCCAGGAATCAGCCCAGTGAACCTTATCTGAACTGCTTCCAATGCATGTATATCCTTCCTTAAATAAGGAAGCTAAAACTGTACTTCAGAGGTGCAGTCTCATCAATACCTGAAACAGCTGTAACATGACTTCACTACTTTTATACTCCATTCCTCTTGCAATAAAGGCCAGTAATCTATTTTCCTTCCTAATTACTTGCCATATCTGCAAGCTAACTTTTTACGATTCATGTACAAGGACACCCAGATCCCTCTGTACTGCAGCATGCTACATTCCCTCTCCGTTGGAGTAATATTCTGCTTTCTATTCTTCCTGCCAAAGTAGAAGACCTCAGATTTTCCCACAGAATCACATAATTTTAACGGCACAGAGGAGGCCATTCAATCCATCGTGTCTGCACCAGCTCTCCAAATGAGCATTATGACCTAGTGCCATTGCCCTGCCTTTTCCCCATACCCCTGCACGTTGTTTCTATTCAAATAATCATCTAATATCCTCTGAATGCCTTGTGATTGAACCTGCCTACACCACATTTCTAGGCAGTGCATTCCAGACCTGAACCATTCGTTGTGTGACAAAACTTTTCCTCACGTCACACTTGCTTCTTTTGCAAATCACTTTAAATCTGTGCCTTCTCATTCTTGATCCTTTTATGAGTGGGAACAGCTTCTCCCTATCTACTCTGTCCAACCCCCTCATGATTTTGAACATCTCTATCAAATCTCCTCAGCCTTTTTCTCTCCAAGGAGAACAGTCCCAACCTTTCCAATTTATCTTCGTACCTGAAGTTTCTCATCTCTGGAACCATTCTTGTAAACCTCTTCTGCACTCTCTCCAATGTGTTCATATCCTTCTTATAAAATAGTGCCCAGAACTGTGCACAATATTCCAGCTGAGGCCTAATGAGTGCCTTGTATAAACTCAGTATAACCCTCTTGCTCTTGTACTCTGTGCCCAGGATACTATATGCTTTAATAACTGCTTTCTCCACCTGTCCTGCCACCTTCAATGACCTATGCACACCCAGGTCTTTCTGCTCCTACACCCCCTTCAAAATTTCACCCTTTATTTTATACTGTCTGTCCATGTTCTTCCTACCAAAATGCATCATCTCATACCTCTCCACTTGAACTTCATCTGCCACCTACGTGCCCACTCCATCAACTTGTCTATGTCCTTTTGAGGTGCTACACTGTCCTCCTTGCAGTTTACAACACTCCCAAACTTTGTATCTGCAAACTTGGAAATTTTCCCCTCTATACCAAGACCTAGATCATTAATATATATCAGGAAAAGCAAGGGTCCCAATATCGACACCCGGGGAATTCCATTACAAATCTTCCTCCAGCCCGAAAAATATCCATTGACCATTACTCTCTGCTTCCTATTTTTCAGCCAATTTTGTATCCACTTTGCTACTGTCCCTTTTATTCCATGAGCAATAACTATTCTCACAAGCCTTTGAGAAAATAAACATCTCCATGAGCATCTCCCAATTTTTTTGCCCACTCACTTACCCTATCTATATCCTATTTGCAGACTCCGTGTCCTCCTCAAATTTGCTTTCCCACCTATCTTTGTATCAGCAACAAATTTGACTATAATATAGTCTGTCCCTTCATCCAAATCATTAATATAGATTGTCAATAGTTGAGGTCCCAGCACTGTTTCCTTTGGAACTGCATTAGTTACAGTTTGCCAACCTGTAAATGACCCATTTATCCTGACTCCCTGCTTCTTGTTAGTTAACCAATCCTCTTTCTAGGCTAATATATCAACCTCAACACCATGAGCTCTTACCTTGTGCAGTATTCTTTTATATGCACCTTATTGAATGCCTGTTGGAAATCCAAATACACTACATCGACTGGTTACCCCTTTATTCATCCTACTTGTTACATCCTTAAAGAACTTTGATAAATTTGTCAGACACAATCTCCATTTCACAAAACCATGTGAATCTGTCTGACTGTATTTTGATTTTCTAAATGTCCTGCTACTAACTCCTTAATAATGGATTCCCACATTTTCCCAATGACAGATGTTAGACTAAGTGGCCAATAGTTTCCTGCTTTTTGTCTCCCTCCTTTCTTGAATAGTGGTGTTACATTTGCTGTTTTCTAATCCACAGGGACCTTTCTACAATCTATGGAACTTTGAAAGCTTACAACCTATGCATCCACTATCTCTGTAGCCACTTCCTTTAATTTAAATTTAATCTGGGTTTTTTTGAGTCCATTTGGACGCAAGACACGGCGATCACTGCTAACTTCAATGATCAGTGGATACCGTCACACTGTCAGTGATGTATGTTGGAATTCACAATGTAGGATTATAGGGGCAAATTAATGTCCAGATAACTACTTACCTGCAAAGGCTTTACTCCTATGACTATCCCATAGCAGGAGATTTTAAATTGGATGAATTGTATTACTACCATATTCTGTTGGAAGGGCTCTTCCAAGATTGCAGGAGTTGTGTGTGGGCAGATTCAGTGTACATAGGCACTGATGATTAGTGCCCACTAGTCTACATTTGAAATCAGCAGATCTTGTTTATATCCACGCATTTAGAAACATTTATCTTTGGCTCAATTTCTTTGCAGGGTCGATGTGCTATCTGATAACTGGCAGAAATATTCAACAAGGACTGGTTAAAAATAAAATGCTTGCAACATAATTATGACAAGTGAACAATATAATCTGCACATGCATACCAGGAAATTCTTACACATGCACACACAAACATACATATAGAAGAACAGATGCTGTGGAATGATCTCTTCAGATGTAGTTCAGTTAAAGGATTCTGGCAACACAATATCAGCATCATATGAACAGTTTAAGAATCTTAAAAGGGCTTCCCTGATGCATTTGATATCTCAGATTCCTTGGTTTGCACTGATTTTGAGACACAATTGGAGCACCACAATGGCCCTTGTGCCTGCAGACCAGGAATAGGGGAAAGTCAGGTAGACCTCTTTATCTTAATAGTATCTGGTGAATCCTGATGGAGTGTACGCTTCAGGACAGGATTGGGCCGATTTGGTACCTCTTCACTCCTCCCAGAAATTGAACAGCTTGCCAACGATTACCAGGACTCACACCTGAGAAATACCACAGAGATACCAGAGACCAGGCAGCACCTGCGAAACTATACACAGCTTAATTCATCACCTTTAAGAGAAAAAGGGCAATAAATGGTGGAGTTACTTGAATGCTGACAGAAGCTGGGAATAAATTACACCACATAACTCCCTCATACCATTATTGTTTCTGTTTGCTACATCTTCTAAGATTATATCATTTTAGGCTATGTTACACATACTAGGCACCTTTCTGATGAAAAGAAACACTTACCAGTAATAACTATATTATATCAACTACTTCAGAGATTTCTATTGAAATTAAGATCCTAATCCTACAAGAAACTGTGCAGCAAAAATCTATTACCAATATTTCACTGCAATATAAGAATTAAATGTGGCAAGCATCTTAGGCACTCGGATAGATTTGTGATGGAGTCAGGAGTTATAGCTTAAAATACACATTGCAAAACACCAGTGATTGACAGCAGCAGAGTGTGCAGCAATAAGCTGAGGCATCTCAGGTTCAGCAACCCCAGATAATAAGCATACCTGGCCTGGCTCCTCCGTATTCAACCCAGATGCTGCATTCTTCAACATCACTGGGGTCACAGTGAGACAGAGGTCATGATACAAATCCCCGTAAAATAGATTGTACTCCTTGAACAGTATCAAGGAGTACTTCTGTAATCTCTAGAGTACTGTGCTTGTACAGATGTAAAAGGACAATATACAGTAAAGGAACTATTAATAGAAAAGCCTCGATACATAAAGTTGTAGTACACTGATACACATGAATGCTTTCTGAAGTAATATGAATGAAGAGATGATGCAGTGCTTTCATTTATTATTGAAATATTTTTAATTCTCCCTTGACAGCAACCATTCAAACCTATTTATTCCTTATAGCAATAAATTAATTTCTCTCCAATATTGAGCTTATGTTAATCATTTAACCCTGTTAGTAGACTGTTCACCAGCAATCTCATTAGATATTATGACCCCAAAATTGCTTGCACTGGGATCTCAGTCGTTGCGTGCCAAGTGCTACCCTGTGCTGGTGACTCTACCAGAACTTGCAATGTCTATCAGAAGGCACCTGATTAATATGGTCAGTCCAGGAGTAGTTCTGGTGTCTGCCTTCCTCATGCCAACAGAAACTCTGGACCAGAATTTTGCAGACTCGGGCCGACTTGAGAGACCTTTAAAAATAGCAACAGATGCCATTTTTGCTGGCAAGGGGATTGCGCAGTGTGTGAATCACACGGGCAGAAATCCCCAACTCAGCAGGGACATTCAAGATTAGTGCTGTGTTCAAACAGACTCCATTTTTACTGTTCCAAGTACCTGCAGTATGGGAGTCACAAATTTATGGAGATGTAAACACTCTTGCAGGGTGAATGAGGTCTGTTTAAGTGTCATGACCTGAAGTTATTTAAATCCCCAACCCTCTAAACATGAAAAAAACTAAGTTGCAGCTGTCATTTAGAGTTTGAAAAGCACCCACTGCTGGAGTGCACTGATTGACAGGCCATCTGGTGTGGCTTAGAAAAAACCACTACCCTCTATTTCTGCACTTCAAGTGAAGCTCATTGTTGACATTTCCCAAGGACTGCTATTAAAGCTGAGCCCATTATGAGTGCTTGGCTGAGTTTCAAAAGCTCCAAAAGCACTTATCTCAACAGGGAGCTGAGTTCAAAATTTTATTGACTGTTTTAAGAGGCTATTAAAGGGATTGACTGTGTTTCATGTGATTACTGAATAGACGTTGATTGTTTTTACAACAGATTGACCAATTGAGGGAATTTAAAATCTTTTAATTGGTTTCATAAATGAGAAAATTTTCAGTATCAAGGGTATATGAGTAAGAGCTCTCTTAGATTGAAAGAAGTTATTTTCATGTCTACATGGCTCCTGAGGTCTGCCTATAGTGTCTACAGGGTGAGTGGCTATGGAAGTGGTAAAGGGGGTAGGAGGTGGCATGAAGGGGGCATGGGAGAATGAGGTGGCAGAAAGGTAGAATTGGATATGGGGTAGCAAGGGGGTTTGTTAGGGGGTGAGGGGTGGGGACTAGGAGGCCTAACAGCTTCTTATAAAACTGGACCAAAATCTCAGAGAACTGAAGTGGGCCTCAGCACTCACCTGCATTCATGGCTGCCTCCAAACTGCCTCCGGTGGCAGCAGGCCCAGCTCAATTATGGCCCTTCCCCCTCCTCTGAAGACAAAATTGTACAGGGATCCTTTCCATGGAGAAGGGTCTGCTGAGTCAGGAGATTTCCTGACTTGAACTTCATGATGAATAGCCAGCCCGCTGCCTTTGTTCCAGCCTTGGGTTCTCCTCACTTCCTATTTATTAATTCTTACCCAGATTTTTTACCTGGCCTGGACCCCAGCTGTGGGATCCACGTGTGCATTCTTGGAAGCTGGAATACCTCCAGCATGTTGGCTACCACTGCAATACCAAAACCCAGGGAATCTAGAAATTTAGGCTAATGGAGTTCTCCCAGTCCCGTCCCCTTGGCCCAGCATTACCTAGTCTCCACTGCTTCTCTGGGGGTTTCACCAGTCCCATTGGAGATACAACAGATGACAGGCAAGAACTTCCACCATGGAATTTCAGGACCTGAATGGTTAGTGGCTCAGTTGGTAGAACTCTCACCTCTGAGTCACAATGTTCTGAGTACAAGTCCCCCTCCAGGAGCTTAAGCACAAACATCGAGGATGACACTCCAGTGCTGCACTGTTGGAGGTGCTATTTATTGGACAAGATGTTAAACGAAGGCCCCATCTGCTTTCTCAGGTGAATGTAAAAGATCTTGTGGCACTATATTGAAGGGGAGCCAGAGAGATATCCCCATTGTCTTGACCAATATTTATCCCTCAATCAACATCACAAAAGCAGATTATCTGGTCTTTATCACATTAATGTTTGTGGGAGTTTACTGTGCACAAATTGGCTACTGCATTTCCAACATTTACAGCAGTGACTAGACTTGAAAACCACTTCATTGGTTGTAAAGGGCTTTGAGATGTCCCATGGTCAGAAAAGGCATTATATAAGTGTAAGTCTTTCTTTTTCTTATTATTGTCCTGGTGGCACACAGTTTCATTTAGCTTCAATGTTATCTATTAATTAATAAAATGGTGCATTTTGGTTATTTTGAAAATTTTGGGCCTCAAATTCTACTGGCAGAAGTGTGGGAGAATGGTTCAGCTGTCAGCTCATGGAGTTCATCATAGACCCCATCCTAAATCATGGGAGCAGGTTCACTAACATGATTGTGGGAGGTGCCTGCACAGAAAGACAAATCAGAGGCACCTGCCCCAATATCAGCCAAGAAAATCAGAACAGCATCATACAATTCCAAGCATGGATGGAGGCCCAGAAAAAGACAGAGAGAAGGAGGTGAGAACATTTAGAAAAGTTTCTAAGGGAGCAATCAGGCCTTGTTGTTTGAAAGGCAATCAATCCCCTCCTCAATCAATCACAATTTTCCTGTTTCTTACAGTGTTTTTAATAAGCCCTCCATTGGCCACTCATCTACTCTCAGCTAGAGCTTCTTTTTGACATAATGGAAACATAGAAAATATGTTTCTAGGAGGCTGCTCCACCATTCAGTATGATCATGGCTGATCCTCCACCTCAACACCATATTGCCGTGCTCTCCCCATATCCTTTGATGCCTTTAGAGTATAGAAATCTATCTATTTCCTTCTTAAATATATTCAGTGACTTGGCCTCCACAGCCTTCTGTGGTAGAGAATTCCACAGGTTCACCATCCTTAGTGAAGAATCCTCATTTCAGTCCTAAATGGCCTACCCTGTATCCTGAGACTGTGACCCATGTTCTAGAACCCCCTCCAGCCAAAGGAAACATCATCTCTGTATCCAGCATGTCCAGCCCTGTCAGAATTTTATGTTTCAATGAGATCCCCTCTCATTCTTCCAATCTCCAGTGAATACAGGCCTAGTTGACCCAATCTCTCCTCGTATGACAACCCTATCATCCCTGGAATCATAAGTGAAACATCTCTCCGGGTAACTTTGGGACTCCCAACGCTTGCATACCCCTCTTGACCCCTGAAATTTCAGGCCATTTTATATTTCACAAGTGCTAGATCTTTCATCAAAAAGCATTGAAAATAGCCTCAAGTTTGAGCTTGACAGATCAGTAGCTTCTCATTCCAAAGTGTAGTAATTGCAGGTAAAACCTTTCCTACTGTCTTTAGGGGTTACGTGATTGTACTGACAAATGAGCCCTAAGCGCAAGTAATCTTAGGGGCAGAGTTTTCTAGTCATGGACCTGGTTCAAGCATGTAGCTTCTACAAGAGTAATAAAGTTATCTGTTTCAAGTAAGAACCTGTCTGATACATCAAGTTTATTACAGTTGGCAATGAGGATAAATAGCTCCAATGCTGCACCTTGCCATGTGAATGTGAGTACATCAACTCTTAAGGAAAGAAAGATAAGTATGTTCACCAGTCAAGCCACTTTTAGGCAGAAACAACCCTTATGATTCGTCCATGGAAGACTGAAGCCAGTACATATAGCGCTTAGGTTTTTATTTTGTGGCTAATGAAATAATAGCAGAAGAGAAGCAGAAAGCAATTCTTTTAAGTGCCTGCAGGAGCAAGACATATAACCTCATCCATTATCTGATGGCCCCAAACACACCCAATTCTAAACCTTTTAACAAGCTGGTAGAGCTTGTAAAGATGCATTTTCAGCTGAAGTCATCGGTAATTGTGCAGAGATTTAAGTTCAACTCCAGAGTAAGGGCCCCGGAAGAGTCCATCGCAACTTATATTGCAAAGTTGAAACAGTTGACTGAGCACTATGACTTTGGGGTACACTCAATGACATATTGTGGGACCAGCTGGTTTGTGGCATACATGACTATGCCATTCAGTGTTGTTTACTTGCAGAAGTTAATATTGATTTGAAGCATACCATGGAAATAGTGTTAGTAATGGAGAATGCTGAGAGGGACTCACAGGCTTTGCAGAGTGTGCAACATGGCACAGCTCTTCAGTTGGGGTGGGAACCTACCACCAGGCATGGCACAAAGACCAGAGAGCCAACAGCGAAGCAAGGGACAGTCTCTGCTGCTCAAAACTGAAAAGGCATAGTGGAAGCATCTCACCAGTGATTCAGAAATTAATCTGTGGGGATAACCATGTAGTGGAAACCTGCAGATTTAAAGAGGCAGAATGCCCCTACTGCTGCAAAGAAGAGCATGTAATAAAGAAATACAGGGTGAATTGAGACAGCCAAGCAGACAGCAGACCAAGATGATGGAAGCGTACAATATAACTGAACCAGAAGCTGCTGTTACTGATATCTATTTCCTATACAATGTCAAAGCAGTAAAAACTAAACCAATCATTGTCGCCCTTCAAGTGAATGGGAAGCATCTAGTCATGGAAGTATACATGGGACCCTCGACCACAGTGGTGAGAGAACACACATTTAAATACCTAAGTGAAGGTATCCAGCCTGAATCTGGAGCAAACTGTGGCTCAGCTGAAGACATACACTGGAGAGTCAATACGGTAAAGGGCATTGTCACAGTACCTGTGCCCTATAGGCAATAGACAGCTCAGCTTCCAGTGATCATAGTGACAGGTGAAGGACATAGTCTTCTAGACTGCGATTGGTTAAAAAAAAAAAGCTCAACTTGTCAGAAGTTTTCCAAGTGAGAACAGGAGGAATTCCTAAATTGTTAAGGAAGTATGATAGCATATTTCATGATGAATTGGGAAAGATAAAAGGCTTACAAGCAAAAATACATGTAGATTCAGAAGCAACACCCTGGTTCTTTAAGGCCAGGCCTGTGCCTTATGCCCTAAAGGAGAAGGTAGATGCAGGATTGTGCCACTTAGAGAAGCTAGGCTTCATTCAGCCAGCCCAATTTTCAGAGTGGACAGTGCCCATAGCCTCTGTGATGAAACCAGATCAAGCTATTCGCAACTATGGAGACTATAAATTAACTGTGAACAAGGCTGCTAATTTAGATAAAGATCCTATCCCGAGGATTGAAGATCTGTACACTAAGCTAGCTGGAGGAAAATCCTACACCAAACTGGACATGAGCCATGCATACCAACAGCTACAGCCGGACAGCACAGCTAGAGGGTATGTAACCATCAACACGCACAAGGGACTACCTTTTGGTGTATCATCTGTGTATGCAATCTTCCAAAGAACCATGGAAAGCCTATTGCAAGGACTTCTCCAATGACATCCTGACCACAGTGTATATATGGCAACAGTGTTAGCCCCTTACACTTACTATTGAAAAAGAACCATCATTGGTCATGAAAGGCACAAGAAGAAGAAGCTTTCGTAAAGGCCAAGAAGCTATTACATGCATCATATCTACTTGTACATTATGACCCATCAAAAGAATTAATATTAACCTATGATGCATCTCCTACGGTGTGGGAGCTGTGTCATCACACAGGATGGAAGATGGTTCTGAAAGGCTGATTAGCAATATCTCCAGAATGCTCTCTGCAGCTGAGAAGGGTTATTCACAACTTGAAAAGGAAGGTTTATCAGTAATAGTTGGAGTGAAGAAATTTCATCTGATCTCCGTGGTCGACATTTCATCATAGTGTCGGACTATAAACCACTAATGGGTTTATTTAGTGAAGATACAGCTATTCCACCGATAGCCTCAGCCAGAATTCTATGTTGGGCTTTGATTTTATCGATCTATGAATACACTTTTATGCACAGTCCTGGTGTGTATATTGCAAATGTAGACATGCTCAGTTGTCTTCTGTTACCAGGTAGCATTGTACATGCTCCAGTGCCACAAGAAGTTGTACTTGTATTGAATTTCTTGGACTCCTTGTCAGTCTGTGCGAAGCAAATAAGGAATTGGACAAACTGAGATCCAATTTTGTCAAAAGTCCAAGACCAGATATTGCATGGATGGTTAAATTCACTAGTGTCTGAAGAGATAAGACTGTAAACCGAGTTAAGTTGTCAAGATGGAATCTCGTTGTGGGGATCAAGAGTCATTGTCCCTTTGCAAGGAAGAGAACCACTCTTGATAGAGCTTCACAGTGTGCATCCAGGCATTTTGAAGATGAAGGTGCTTGCACAAAGTTATGTTTGTGGCCAAGTATTGACAGTGACATAGAGAGAGCGGTCAAGTACTGTCTCCAGTGTCAGCAACAATATAAGTTGGCCGTTCCAGCTCCATTGCATCCATGAGAGTGGCCTGGTCAACCTGAGTTAGACTACATATAGACTATGTAGGTCCATTTTTAGATGCCATGTTTTTATTGATCATCAATGTGCATTCTAAGTGGATGGATGTGTATGAAGTTAGATCACCAACATTTTGTGCAACTACTGAAAAGCTGCACCAATGTTTTCGTAACATGGCCTACCAGAAGTCATTGTTTCGGATAATGGTACTGTCTTCACTAGTATGGAGTTTCAGAGATTCATGAGTTTAAATGGAATTAATCATATTAAAACAGCATCATATCATCCCTCATCCAATGGGTTAGCAGAAAGAGCAGTGCAAACTTTCAAAGCAGGAATGAAGAAGTTATCTGAAGGTACATTAGAAACTCGAATTTCACATTTTCTTCTCAATTATCATACGACTCCTCATGCAACTATGGGTTCAATACTATCTGAATTACTGATGAAATGCTGCCTTCCTACAAGGTTAAATCTGGTGTTTCCAAACCTAGAAGGGAAGGTAGAGAAGAACCAGAGTAGTCAGAAATTGTTTCATGATATTCATAGCTGAGTTCAAAGATTTACTTTGGGAGATACAGTTTTCATGTGGAATTTTGGAAATGGTCCTAATTGGGTTCCTGGTATAATTGTCTCTGGAACTAGACCTTTATCATGCAAACATGCAAAGTGGAAGGGGAAGACTAGATTGTTAGAAAACATGTGGATCATTTAAGGAGCAGGGAGATATTCCAACAACCAGCTATTCTGCCTGTAATCAGTGTTGAACCTTTAATCTCCAAGATGACAGATCAACCTAGAATAGACATACCTGATGTCTCTGTTGAATTACTTAATCCTGAACAGCCATTGTCTAAAGATGTCCTTAATGCTGCAGTTCCTGATCATGTCGATCCAGTGGCAGAATTTCAAGTCGTAGATCTACATTGCTCTAATTGAATTAGAAAACCACCTCAGAACCTTAATCTTTAATTGCATGACCTGTGTATATATGTACATGTTATGGGTTAAAATATTCTTTTTAATAAGAAATGTGAAAAAAACTAAAAGACGAGGAAATGTAGTGATTGTAGGTAAAACTTTTCCTACTGCCTTTAGGGGGTCATGTGATTGTACTGACAAATGAGTCCTAAGCATGGGTAGTCTTAGGGGCGGAGTTTTCCAGTCGTGGACCTGACTCAAGCATAAAGCTTCTCCAAGAGTTCTGGAATAAAGTTATCTGTTTCAGGTAAGAAACCTGTCTGGTTCACCAAGTTTATTACACAAAGTTTGTGAATTCCACCCTCCTAATGGATCTGAGCATCATAATAGGGACAGATACTTCAGTGAATTGCTTGGTGAGTGATAAACTGAGGCCCCGTTTACCAGTTCATGGTAGATGTAAAAGATCCAAGAGTACATTTTCCTTTTCAATATACATGGGAAATTGCCACATTGTGATTTCCTTGGCTGGCTTCAACAATTTCTACATTTAACTGTACATGTGCATGTTCCAGCAGTTGCAGTTCAATTTACTCCATGATAACAATGAGTGCTGTTAGCCTCCTCGTATTCTAAATGTAAAATCCAGAACGTAAACAGCATACTTTAACTTAATAAGAAAGGTGATTTCTTAATGACTCAGTGTGGCCTTTTCAATGCCCATCCTATAGTTCATCTTGCATACCACATGGTTGCATGGCGCCCTGCGTGAATTTAGGGGATGCAGCTATGCATATGCTCTGCATGTAAATCTGTACAGTTATTATTTCCCTGAGGTGCCAAATCATCTAATAGAACATGGAGCTGTATTTTACACTAAGGGCAGTCTCCCTCCACCCTAGTCTAAATGTCAGGGACAAGCCCACCTCCAGTTGGCCAGCTTATCCTGCTTGCATTTTTCAGCCAAATAGCTATGAGGTGAGACTGCCTCTCCTCTCCAGGTGGAAGTCCTGTCTCAGACCTGCCAGCCAACTGGAGGCCAACAGCTCTGCAGTATCGGCAGTGCCAGGAGAGGGGCACTGTGTGCAATCACCCTTGTACCACATCTCAGGCCTCTGTCAAGGCCACTATGTAACTTAACATCTCATCACCTGGTGTGTTGCAAACACTTCAAATGAACTTTTGAAACTATGTTTAGGCTTTACAATGCATCCAAAATATTTAGAATAATGTGACCAGGTTTGGCCACCGCACCTCAGAAACACACATGCATTTGAATGGGTGCAGGAAAGAGCAGCAAGACTAATTCTAAGTAGAAAAGCAATGAACTGAGAAAAGCTTAAAGAAGATTGAGCCTGATAGTCTAGAAAGAGAACTTTAATAGAGGGACCTTGCCAAACTATATTGCTAAGTAGGTATGGTAAACCCAATTTATTATTTTAAAATATGCTAAGAAAGTTAGACCAGAGGGCATTAGTTCAATGATGTTAGGAAAGACTTCTTTCTCAGGAGTAATATTAGAAATAGTCTACCCAATAAGCAACTACTGGTGACAACAGTGGGCTTATTCAAAGTGTAATTTGTGTTGTGATAGGAGAGTTAGAATACTGGAGAGGCGAGCTTCATCTCTCCTCCTGATTTGACTTTTCCTATGTCCTTATTGTAATGTGCAATTTAAGCACATGGGCTGCACAAAGGTTATAAAACAAGATTTGTTTATTCCACAGGCATCAACCCTTATGGGAAAGCGTAATTCCAAGAATCAAACTAGTTACAGAGAATATTCACTGCCGATGCTCCAGATCCCTGTCCTATTCGGGGCCTTGGCTCCTCAGTGCAGTCACTCACCAAGCTTGTTCTGCTGCCCAACTCCTCGGTGCAGTCCTGTTCTCTCACTCTCTCTCTCTCTCATGAGGCTTCTCAGAAACAGGGGCGTAGCCAGTTGGTTTGACTAGGTTTCCAATTTCCTTCCTGGCTTCTTAACTACCCTAGGCCCCTGCCACAATCCAACTCACAAACTCTGGATTATAGTCCCTGCTACTTTCACTCTTGCCTCAAGGCCTCTGGCTCTCCCCCTCGGCATGTCAAAGACTCTGCTCCCTGCAGGGGAGGGCCCACAGGGGTCAACTAGTTCCCCTGTTTGGTGCTCTCCCCCAACATCACCATCTGCTGCAGGAGGCCTGGATACATTGTGGCTGCAAGAGCAGTCAGAGGCTAGGAATCCTGCGACAAGTAACTCACGTCCTGACTCCCCAAAGCCTGTCCACCATCTACAAAACACAAGTCAGGAATGTGATGGAATACTCCCCACTTGCCTGGATGAGTGCAGCTCCCACAACACTCAAGAAGCTTGATACTGTCCAAGACAAAACAGCCTGCTTGATTGGCACCACATCCACAAACATTCACTCCCTCCACCACCGTCGCACAGTAGCTGCAGTGTGTACCATCTACAAGACGCAATGTAGGAATTCACCAAGGCTCCTTCGAGAGCACCTTCCAAACCCATACCTCTACCATCAAGAACGACAAGGGCAGCAGATAGATGGGAACACCACTACCCAGAAGTGAGGTCAAGTCACTCACCATCCTGACTTGGAAATATATCAGCATTCCTTCACTATCGCTGGGTCAAAATCTTGGAACACTCTTCCTAACAGTACTGTGGGTGTACCTACACCACATGGACTGCAGTGGTTCAAGAAGGCAGCTGACCACCACTTTCTCAAGCACAAGTAGAAGCCCATATCCCGTGAATGAATTTTAAAAATGTTTCGTTTCCTGTAAACGACAAAGTCAGCAAGGCAACTTCCACACAGATCTATCAGTCCCAGTCTTGATCTGGTTGCTGGGAAATTTTTGTGAGAATTCAAAAGGCCACATTGTGATTCTGTCCTCTCATCACCCTAATGTTTTTCCTCCTAGTTCATCCCCTTTATTCTTTTAATTCCCCTTGCTGTACTTCTTTGTATCTTTCCTAATGCAAGACTTTACTGATATTTGAATTGCATGATGAAATAAGGAGATTTTAATGGAGATAGAATAGCAGTGGTCACCCTTATAGTAACACCATAAATGTGTTCAACAAAAATGTATTTATAATGCCAGTACAATTGCAATCAGAATAATTCTTACTCCACAATCTCATTCACTTTGATAACACTCTTTCCATTATTGGAAAATTTATTTTTGCCCACACTGAGTTTGAAATTATTTCTGTTGATAACTAGGAAAATATTCTGCTTGAGCACTAGATGAGTAATCCAATCGATGTGAGCACAATGTGGGAAATTCCTCATCGCTAAAACTAACAGCAGGAGGAATTTCATTTAGGCAATAAAAGGAAGATTTTGCCCTGCCTTTTGATGCTTGATTTTTTTGAACAGATTAAGAAATGTATTTTATTTAAAAAGCCTTTAGGAAGAAGGAATATCCTTGATTTCATTTTATTTAGTAAGAAGGAGGGTATATATTTTCATACACATCTTGTCCAAAATAGGAATGGAAGCCTTGCTTTGAATTCAAATCACGTCACATGAAAAAAATAGAATTCTATAGCCATTGGACTTATCACAGGCTTATGTGATGAGAGAAATTGCTGTGTAGTTGCCATTTATTACACTTGACGTAACCAGTAATCTCATCCTTCATAATGGATCGGTGCCTGCACCATAAAAGGAATGTATTCATAGTCACTGTCAGTTGCCAATCCAAGACTCAGAATTCAAAACTAATTTCCTTGATAAAAGAGTCATTAAGGATGAACAGCTCAACCTAGCCATTCTTTCCCGCCATCACACTCTCCCCCTCCCAACTTTCTCTTTGTGGCTCACTGCACCTACATGAAGGCATATTACTTGGGGGGTTTATCAGTGAAAAGCAGTCATATCCCAGAGGGCCTCACAGGAAGGTGGAAGCATCGGAAACCAACTTCATTAGTGTCAGCGAATGAAGCATGAGGGAAGTGAGGCCTAATCAGCCCGGGGAGATGAATTTCAGGCCTTTTTCCTTCTGCTAAGCAACGCGTTGAAGTGACAGCTTACTGACAGGGCCTTGTATAAATTCCTTTCTACCTTTTACGAATAGTATTGCTGCATCTGAGGTAAAAACATTTGCTTTTCTTCAAACCCCATGCTGACGGTTAGCTCATTCGTGATAATTTCAAAATGTTAAAAAAAAACCCTTTGGTGATTCTTTTTAACTTTAATTTTGACAATGATCTTTTTGGGAAAGCTTGTCAACTGTGGCACTAAAAGCACTTTTCACCCTGGGAAATCACACACCAGTCACATGCACGTCATTAAACACATTGGCATTATCGGACTTGAAACGCATGCAGCCATGAAAAAAAGACTGTGATCTGAATTACCTTGGCACTCTATTCATGACAAGATTTTCTATTCGCATTCAATCAGACTTACAAGGGGCTGTTGCTGCAGCTTTGTTGGGGGAGGGCATTGTCAGAGGCAGACCAGATTATTTGAAAAGCTAGAAATAGGCTTACAGCAAAGCTCTACAGCTCTGCTGTGTTAGTGATGGAAGAATATTTTCACACTATTGTAACTGCTACTATTTACCACAGCACAAACTTTTGGCATCTGTGTCTGTATGTGTTTGTGTGTGTGCTTCTTTGTATTATACACTGTATGTACTACTTCAGACATCTATTCCTCCTACAATTTGTTGGGTTTTAAAGATTAAACTTGCTGTTATCTAATTATTACATTTTGATTTTTTTTCACCTTCTCCCTTCTATTATTCAATCTTGGTGGTGTCCTATGCTGGAACTCTTGGTCCTTACTTAGATTTTTCACCAAAACAAAAGATTTGGTGATTTTTCTTAAAAAAATAGAGTTAGGAGTGATTACACAATGGCACACTGCAACACCAATCATGTTAACATACAGTTTTATTTTCACTTTACCAGATGACTGGTCTTTTAGCAACTTTTCTGAATGATGGATCTCCACAGAATGAATCATTGTATATGTTAAAATGTGAATTCGCTTTAGAGTGACTTTCTACAAGTCTTTTTGAAAATTAGGTAGATGTGGCTGCCCTGATGTTCAAGTGGGTAAAGGTACCAAGGTGAAGGATGGTTAGTGATGAACATATTCCACACTTTTTTCTTCACAGTCACAGTAGCAAACAGCCCCAGGTTTATAAAGCATTACGTAGCTTCAGTTAACTAAAAGAGGGAAACTGCACCTGGATTGACCAATGTTCTACTTTAATGGGAGCTTCAGAAAATGTCTCTTCCAGATCCAATGTAACATTTCTATATCTCAAGTCAGTTGCCCTTGTAGATTCTTAGTAAAATTACTAAATAAATAATATCTGTGCTCTAAAAAAACATTCATTAGACAAAAATTTGGCACATTTATCACCTCCAAAGAAGGCTTACTTCCCATTAGATTTGACTGTAATTTATTCAAAATCTGTGCAAAACATTTACAAGATGCACTGCAGCAATTCACCAAGCCTCCTTCAACAGCAATTTCCAAACCTGCGACCCCTACCACCGAGAAGGACAAGAGCAGCAGATGCATGGGGACACCACAACCTGGAAGTTCCCCTCCAAGACACACACCATCCTGACTTGGAAATATATCGCCATTCTTTCACTGTCTCGGTCAAAATCCTAGAAAACCCCTCCCTAACTGCACTGTGGGTGTACCTACACCACATGGACTGCAGCAGTTCAAGAAGGCAGCTCACCACCACCTTCCCAAGGGAAATTAGGGATGGGCAATAAATGCTGGTCTAGCCAGTGATGCTCACACCCCGTGAAAGAATAAATAAAAAAAAGACACATTGTGACACTGGGGTTGGATTCTGCCCATTTTTGCTTTGAGGTGAAGCTTGAGGATTGAAGGTATATTGAAGGCTTAGTAAAATTCTGCCAATAATTGTATTTCTCTCTCATTTTCATGGGAAGTTGTACAATGAGGGTTAATATAAATGCAATAAGTCAAAGTTTGTTCAGGATGAAGAATTTTACGAATTTCTGGCAATTGTATGTGAAATGATCTATACATTAGCCTTGTCAGTTATTTAAAACAAATGCAGAGCAAGCAAAAGTTACTAAATATAAACTGTGGCAATAAGCTTAATGTTATTGTATAAATCTGGTTATGAACTCAATTATATACTTATGAATATATTTTTGATTTTACCTATATCTGTTTACAGTGTCTGTCTAGATCACAAAAAACCATAAATGTGCAAGAATACATAAATCCGACTCTTCCCTGAGTCACCTATCATTTATTCCAAAAATGTCTAGGTAAATGCGACACGACCACCTGTGCATCATTAATGTTCTATCTGGGCTGGTAGGAGAATGTTGCATTAGATGCACTAAGAATTCATGTACATTCTTATTATCTGTCTGTCTATCTATCCAGTCAGTCTAATTTTGATCAGATTCATGTTGTATCCTACTGCATGCTCTGAAACCCCAGAGACAAGGGTATGATGGGGGAGGAGTTGCATTAGACAAAGTGTACTTGACATCTTCGTGAATGACTTCGGACAGCTAGATTAAGGACAGAGGAAGAAGCTTATTTCATGGCTGATTTGCTTTAATACCTCAGCGACAGCAGGGAAGCTAAAATGAACTTGCCCTTGAGAAAGCGGATGCAGGTCCTTTTTAAGTCACGATCAGACTCCAGTGAATGCATCAGTGCTGCTGCTGTGTGCTGGGAAATAAACGCACATGCACAAAAGGGAGGGGGAGGAGAGAGAGTTGCTGAGATTAGATTCATTCTCTCTAGAGTTGATGAAATGTTGCATTTTAAGCAATGTACTTCATGTACTTTAGATGCATGAGTACTCTGTGAAAGTGTTTATGGTGCTGTCCAGCCTCTCAAACAATCAGAATGAATTCTTGCTCAAATGTGTTTCCTTTTATGTCATTCACATTTGCTGTTTGCATTTCCATTTTGATACTATTTCTAGGCCCTGCTATTATTTAGATAAACACCCACAACTCTCTCTGTTGGCTCCTCAGTTGCCTAACATCAGAGGAAAAGATGGAACAATTCTGTACCTCCCAATCTTATTCATATTGCAGCCACTAACGTATTTTATTGAAAAAAAAACTATGATGGCCTGTGTGATACTTTGATTAAGCTCCTTGTATAGCCCTTGACCTGTGAACCCGAATGAATGTCAGACAACACATAGCATTCACTGTCCTGGCTAACAATTAAATAGAGAAAGAGAATGATTGGGAGGGAAACTACAAAGATAAATGGAAAAGAGATTGATAGGCAGTGGAAATGACAGAGACACAGAGAAGCAGGAAAAGAGACCAAGAGATTGGCAATGACAGGAGTAAATTAATATGAATAGGCAGATAAAAGCAAAAGGACGGAGAGGCTTTGTTTCCAAAAGAAACAAAGGGATTGATAGTCATGTAAGTCGATTAGATAGATACATACATGTACTGTATACCTGTGTAAATAGCAATCAATAGAAAGAAATGCGGTCAATAGATAGGATTCATATATATATTCTATATACAAATACATTTTTATGAACAGCTGAATAGAAAATTGGATCAATATATTCATACATAGAAACATAATGCATAGCTGGTGGGATAACGAGTAGTTGGACAGATATATAGATGGAAAGTAGACTGAAAGATAGGAAAGTAAGAGATTTATAACACGATACCAATGTATGGATAACAACTGCACGTACACCAGCCACAGGCAGAGCAAGTGATTGAATAAAGGAACATCTCCAATGAGCCTATAATCAAATTTTAAGGAACACACTGATGAATACAGTAAAAGAGCATTTGGGGAAATAAATATAACAAAAGAGTATATTTATTGTACTGTAAGTCATAAATAAATGCATTGTTAAAGAACAGCATGGAATAAAAAATTTCATTCTGTATCACTCAAGTTTAAAATTGCCACTAAGTCTTCCTACAGAACAGCCACTGCCTTTTTAACCCTTTGATAACAAGAGTTGAATATCAAAATTATGGTGAATGCTGTACACAGAATGCAAATAATTCAGAAATATAGTGAATGCTTTAGAATGAAAGATTGTGGATTTGAGATTGTGATATGTCTGGGTTATCTCAGCCTGACCCAGTCAGGGAGGGTCCAAGTGGAAGGGAGGTTCTTTCCCCTCAGAATGGGAGAATTGTCAAAGGGTCAGAGGCACATTTGCAAAATCATAGATGTTTGCAACGCAAGTTGAGACATTTCAGCCCATTAAGTCTATGCCTGTTCTTTGTTATAACAAGTCAAATGTAATCCCACTCACTTCTTATAGCCATACTACTCTATAAACTATCTGCTCTTCCCTTAAAAAAATACAACAGTCACTGCCCCAATTGCTCCCTGTGGCAATGGATTCCATGCTGTTTTTATTTGATAAGTTGGTGATAATGTGCTTGCAAACATGGCTTAAGTAGCAACCTAAAACCATCATGGCCAATTGTAGGGCTAGACTGCCTTTTGTTAACTGGGCAGACTTAACTTTCCCCATAAAATAGACATACAATTCATATCATTACTTATATTTACTAAAGTTTAATATCTTAAAGAACTTAGACTTACACTTTTCTGCACAGATTTATAACTGGTAAATGTTTGAGGGCATAACCAAAACAACTCTGACAATCATCCCAAATGTCCTCACCAAGAAAACACTTTCCCATTTATTTTCAAACTAACTTTCAGGATTTCCTAGGCAACCTATATCTCTCCAGAGATTCTATGATATAGTTATATCACTTTAAAGGCACTAATACTTACACATGAGCAAGATCCACGAGTGTCTGAAGGCATTTTAACCTCTGGTTTGATGCTAAATCATCCCTGTCAGGGGTCTGTCTCTGATTTTGACCTAAAGTCTTATTGCTGGTAATGTATCCTGTTCAAACTATGGCATATAAGCTCCTTGAACGAATGTCAGATCTCCGGTATTCCATTACCCTGTTTCTCCCCTCCCATTAAAGGGACATCATCACTCTCACAAAGAGTTCAGGGAACCAGTCTCAATTTTCAGCACTAATGATAAAAACAAAAAAACTGCGGATGCTGGAAATCCAAAACAAAAACAGAATTACCTGGAAAAACTCAGCAGGTCTGGAAGCATCGGCGGAGAAGAAAAGAGCTGATGTTTCGAGTCCTCATGACCCTTTGACAGAACTTGAGTTCGAGTCCAAGAAAGAGTTGAAATATAAGCTGGTTTAAGGTGTGTGTGTGGGGGGCGGAGAGATAGAGAGACAGAGAGGTGGGGGGTGGGGGGGGGCGTGTGGTTGTAGGGACAAACAAGCAGTGATAGAAGCAGATCATCAAAAGATGTCAATGACAATAGTACAATAGAACACATAGGTGTTAAAGTTGGTGATATTATCTAAACGAATGTGCTAATTAAGAATGGATGGTAGGGCACTCAAGGTATAGCTCTAGTGGGGTTTTTTTTTATATAATGGAAATCGGTGGGAAAAGGAAAATCGAGATAGCTGTGGGAGTCGGTGGGTTTGTAACCTAGTTGCAGTCCTACTCCGGCCCCCTTCCACAACTCTTTCTCCGGTACATCGATGATTACTTCGGTGCCGCTTCATGCTCTCGTCGGGACTTGGAAAAATTTATTAATTTTGCTTCCAATCTCCACCCCTCCATCATTTTCACGTGGTCCATCTCTGACACTTCCCTTCCCTTCCTTGACCTCTCTGTCTCAATCTCTGGTGATAGACTGTCCACCAATATCCATTACAAACCCACCGACTCCCACAGCTATCTCGACTACAGCTCCTCACACCCCGCTTCCTGTAAGGACTCCATCCCATTCTCTCAGTTCCTTCGCCTCCGTCGCATCTGTTCCGATGATGCTACATTCAAAAACAGTTCCTCTGACATGTCCTCCTTCTTCCTTAACCGAGGTTTTCCACCCACGGTCGTTGACAGGGCCCTCAACCGTGTCCGGCCCATCTCCCGCGCATCCGCCCTCACGCCTTCTCCTCCCTCCCAGAAACATGATAGGGTCCCCCTTGTCCTCACTTATCACCCCACCAGCCTCCGCATTCAAAGGATCATCCTCCACCATTTCCGCCAACTCCAGCATGATGCCACCACCAAACACATCTTCCCTTCACCACCCTTATCGGCATTCCGTAGGGATCGCTCCCTCCGGGACACCCTGGTCCACTCCTCCATCATCCCCTACTCCTCAACCCCCTCCTATGGCACCACCCCATGCCCACGCAAAAGATGCAACACCTGCCCCTTCACTTCCTCTCTCCTCACCGTCCAAGGACCCAAACATTCCTTTCAAGTGAAGCAGCATTTCACTTGCATTTCCCCCAATTTAGTCTACTGCATTCGTTGCTCCCAATGTGGTCTCCTCTACATTGGAGAGACCAAACGTAAACTGGGCGACCGCTTTGCAGGACACCTGCGGTCTGTCCGCAAGAATGACCCAAACCTCCCTGTCGCTTGCCATTTTAACACTCCACCCTGCTCTCTTGCCCACATGTCTGTCCTTGGCTTGCTGCATTGTTCCAGTGAAGCCCAACGTAAACTGGAGGAACAACACCTCATCTTCCGACTAGGGACTTTACAGCCTTCCGGACTGAATATTGAATTCAACAACTTTAGGTCGTGAGCTCCCTCCCCCATCCCCACCCCCTTTCTGTTTCCCCCTTCCCTTTTTTTTCCAATGAATTATAAAGATTTTCCTTTTCCCACCGATTTCCATTATATAAAAAAAAACCCCATTAGAGCTATACCTTGAGTGCCCTACCATCCATTCTTAATTAGCACATTCGTTTAGATAATATCACCAACTTTAACACCTATGTGTTCTATTGTACTATTGTCATTGACATCTTTTGATGATCTGCTTCTATCATTGCTTGTTTGTCCCTACAACCACACGCACCCCACCCCGCCACCTCTCTGTCTCTCTATCTCTCCGCCCCCCACACACACACCTTAAACCAGCTTATATTTCAACTCTTTCTGGGACTCGAACTCAAGTCCTGTCGAAGGGTCATGAGGACTCGAAACGTCAACTCTTTTCTTTTCCGCCGATGCTTCCAGACCTGCTGAGTTTTTCCAGGTAATTCTGTTTCAATTTTCAGCACAGCTGCTCAGAAAACTCTGCTTTCATTTTAGCTATGAAAACACTTACGCACTGTGAATAAAAACAATGCAATTTTGATGGAAAACATCTGGCTTCATTCTAATTTTAAAACATTCTTACTCAGGTAGGATCAGTGATACAGTAACAAGATTGCTTCATTGTGTGCCTCTGATTGTAAGCATCGTAACATATCATGGCAGTTATTTACTAGGATGGCAGTGTCTCTTTGAAATTAATCACATGGCCACAATGTAAAGAAGTATAAGGTCATCCATGTGGATGTGAGAAAGATAAATCAGAATATTTTCTGAATAGTGAGAGACAAAGGTCTATGAGACAATGTAACTGTGACAGAAATAAACTATCCCTCCTCATCCTTCTCGACTGTCTGCAACTTTGATATGGATAACCACATCATCCTCACCAACACCTCTCCACTGTAGTTCAGCTACATGCCTGCACTCAGTTGATTCTATTCTTATCTATATAATCATAGATCATCTGCAATGGTTTGTCTTCCCACTCCCACGCCATTATCTCTGGTGCTCTCCAAGAATCTATTTTTAGCCCACTCCCATTGTTCATCTACATGCTGCCCCTCAGCAACACCATCTGGAAACACAGCACAGTTTTCACATATACACTGATGACACCTGCTCTATGCCACCATCACCTCTCTTGACCCCTCCATTGTCATTAAATTATCAGACTGCAAGTCCGATATCCAATACTGAATGAGCAGAAATTTTATTTGATTAAATATTGAGAAGACCAAAGCATTGTCTTCTGTCCCGACCATTGACTCCCTAGTTACTGGCGACTATCTGAGGCTGAACCAGACAATTCGCAACCTGGGAGAACAGAAAGCGCGGGAGCGGGTGGGCTTCCGATCGGCAACCCTGGCTGGGGGGCACACCGCCATTTTACGTGGGCTGGCCAATTAAAGCCCACCCAGTGTGATGTGCGCCAGGAAGTGCTATGCGCTCCTTGTGCAGGTTGGAGGCGGGGGGGGGGGGGATTCCCTCAGCCGGGAGTGCGCTCTTTTGCGCATGCACACGAAAGAGCGCACAGATCTCCCTGAGGTAAAGTGCTGTCTCAGGGAAATTGTCTCCGATTTAAAACTTTGAATTAAAATTAGAAAAAAATTTCCCTGCCATGTCCCCTCATGTGACACTGTCACATGAGTTGGGGCATGTCCATAACTTTTATTGTAAAATATTCTGCATTTTTTAAATCACTCATGAAACCTCATCCCGCCCGTGGATGAGGTTTCATGTTTTTTCACAAGCCTGGGTTCCCGGCCTGCCCGCCAACCTTAAGGTTGGACAGACAGGTCCATTAATGAGTTCAATTGGCTTTTTAATGGCCTTAATAGCCGTTAACAGGTTGGCAGGTGCGCATCTGAATCGGATGCGCGCCCACTGAACTGACAATCCGACGCATGCCCAACATCATTTTATGTGTCGGTGAGTGGGCCACACCCTCAATCACTGACCAGAAGATGCTAGCCCTGGTGTTACATTTAACCATGTGATGAGCTTCAGACCACATATTTGCACCATCACTAAGACTACTTATTTACGCCTCTGTATCATTGCTTGACTCCACATCTGCCTCAGCACTTATGCTGCCGAAACCCTCATCTATGTCAAATCTAGACTTGAATATTCCAATGTACACCTGGCTGGCCTCCCATATTCTACCTTCCATAAACTGGTGGTCACCCAAAATCCTGCTGCCTGGGTCCTTACTCACACCAAAGGCTATATTTCATTGGGAAGGGGGGGAGGAATGTGTATTTCCCACACCACACCCCATTCCCCACCCCGTTGCAGTCAGCCAGCAGCCAAAGTGCCTGAAAGAAGCTTACCCCACAGCCATAATGTGCTCCCGGCAGGCTAACCAAGCAGGGAATGGGACTTCTGCCCCTCAGTGAAAGAAAGCCCTGCCCTTAAGAGCTGCCAGCCCTTCAGATTGTCTGGCACTGCCAGCAGTGCCAGAACTCAGTGGAACTGCAAGGATGCCAGGGACAAAAAGGACATGGATCCTGAAGATAAGTAAGTTGGGGGTATTGGATGGAGAGGGATCAGAAAGCCCAGAGAGAGGGAAGTGTTAGGGTTTTAGAGACTAGGCGGAGAGATACAAAGAGGGGGTGTCATCGGGAAGTACACAGGGCACCCCCTTGAAAGAAGTGACCCTACTTCCTTCCCATCTCCTAAAAAAAACAGCCTGCCCACTCCTGCCTGTCTGCCCACATCAATTAGCTTGGTAACAAAGCAATTCTATGTTATGGGGAGAGTTTGGGGGTAAGCGGGAAGGTGGTGGGCTTTCCACCTTTTTTATTTTAAATGACCACCGCCACCACTTCCCTGCGCCACCACCTCCCTGTGCCACCACCACCCCACCAGAAGCATGTCTGGCTGGGGCAGACATGTAAAATCCAGGCCAAAGTCTCACTCATTCATCACCCCTATGCTCACTGACCTACACTGCTTCCTGGTTAAACAATGCCTTGATTTTAAAATTCTCACCCTTTTCAAATCCCCCTTTGACCTCATTCTATGGGCGGAATTTAATCCAGGTGAAGGAGGTCTTGCCCACCAACTGGAGAGTTTGGGGTAGGCCCACCATATTTTGTGTCTCATGCATTTAAGTAGCCACCGGCAGGCCTTCCCCGGGATCAAGGGCTCCAGAGGCAGAAATTGCAACCCCCCCCCGCCACCGCCCAAGAGCTACCAGCCAAATAGAGCAGTGGTAGCTACCAGCAATGCATGCACCAGAGGCCCAAGATCAGCAGGAGACCTAGGCTACATGTGTATGAGGGCAGGATACGGGTTGTGGGCAGGGTTCACTGGCTAGGGGCACCAGGGGAGTTGGATTAAAGGGCATGGGGGTTGCTGTCAGCAAGCCCCCTCCTTCTTGATGCTATGCCCCTCGATCAGCCACTGAATTTCTTTGAGCGAGGGAACACCCGACACCCCCTACTCTGGGAGCCCACAAGCCAACTCAACAGGGTTTGCTTTTTGGGCTCCCCTTGTGGCGACTGCCCTGCTCACTGCTGGTTGAATACCAGCGATGCTGGGATAAGGCCCTTAGGTGGGCCTTAATTTCCCACTTAAGGACCTCAATTGGCATTGGGGCAGGAATGCTATCCATGGAACTTATTGTGCTGAACTAAACTGGGGCAAAGTCAGGAAGGCGATGGAGTCCCTATCCCGAACCCTCTAGCCTGATTAAATGCCCCCTGCCTCCAAACTTGTAATGGAGAAGGCATTAAATTCCACCCCATCTCTACAGTCTCTTCCAGCCTTACAACCCTCCAACACATCTGCACTCCTCCAATTCTATCCACCATGGCCTCACCACCCCCATCTCTGCGATGTCCTCCACCCCCAAAATCCCCCCTAATTCAAGTATCTTGAGTATCACTGATTTAAATTGTCCCACCAGCATTGGCCCTCAGCTTTCTCGGCCTATGTTCTGGAATTCTCTCTCTGAACTTCTCTGCTTCTCTACCTTGTTCTCGTCCTTTAAGTCGCCTTTTAAAACCTAGGTCTTTAATCAAACCTTTGACCGTCTGCCCTAATTTCATCTCCTGTGGCTAGATGTGAAAGTTTGCATTGTAACTCATTTGGGGAAGCACCTTAAAGGTGCTGTATAAGTACAAATTGTTGTTGTGGTGGTGGTGGTGGTGGAGCAGCAAGCATATCTAGATGTCCAAGTATATGAATCTCCATTCAAGTTTAAGATACTTTGTTTGCCCTGAATGTTTTCTTATCCTAATGTTTCCAGTAACTTAGCATTCTATGCTGAGTCTTATATTATATGTGAGCATGGTACAGAATCTTGGCCATGAGAAAGATCTCCCTGATCATACTCAACAGAAATTGCACATAAGTTAATGAATGGATGCAATGCATGAAAGAGCTTAGCACCACATTCCCAAATATGCCATTCACTCTGAATACAAAGTAGATGAGGATGTCCAATTGTTTTGTGGTATCTCAATGCTGAATATATTCACAAAAATGTGATATTTCTTTGCAAAGGAACAAAACATTTAACAGAAGCAATGGAAAATAAATTGTTGCAGTTCAGGTTATGACTCCATTTGAAGAAAAGAGACTAGGTCTCCAGAAATGCAGCTTGAGACAAATGGTGGTAAAACGCATGGGCATTTTCTCCCAAAGGGTCAATTGTTCCTCTTCCTTCCCTCGCGGTCCTGGTCAACATATTCAAAAATATTATCAGTGAGGACATTTCTATGTAGATAACAATGATGATGCAAAACTATGAGTACACATGAACCTGTTAATGCACCTTTCTGTTAGCTTATGTCTTCACAGGAATGGCTCAGCAGTCAGAAGCCCAACATTCCACAGCACCCGCAAGCAACAACTAATCTGGTATCCATCACAATCCCAAAATGCAAAGGCAGTCGGCTAGGTAAATGCACCTGGAAAAAAGAGGGAATTAAAAGTGACCAATGAAATTGAATTACTGAGCATTGGACAGCAGGTAAAGGAAGATTAGTTGAGGGATGAAGAGGTGGCTCCTTGTTGGATGACAAAAGAACCTGCTCCAGATCTCTGAGATCCTGCATCCTAAAGAAGATAGCTTTGAGAGTATGATAGATTGTTTCAATTATTGAATAATATGCCTAGTAGCTTCCACATTTTGGCAACAAGTAGGGAGAAGTCCATATACCACAAAAATGTGCCAACACAAGGTATGAAAAACTTGAAAACATTCTTGGAGCATGTGTTAGCTCCAGGCCCATGCTGAGACCTTGTTGACAGTTTTATGTTCTTTCATAAATGCTGAAATGCAGCATTTCAACAGCACTATGGCAACCTTCATGGATAAACTCACAGAAGACGATGCACAATGACACTTCTCTCACGAGGTCTAAACACTCTTAGATCCTTGGGCAGTGAGTTGGCGGATGGTTGGGACAGACCATGGGTGTTGGTGCTCTCTCTCTCTCCTTCTCTCTCTCTCTCCAAATGGCTCAAATTTCTCAATTATCAGTATCCTCCTCTCCCCATGACTACATGTGGGAAAGCAGGCATGGCTAGGCTGCCCCTGCAGTAGTGGCAATGCTACAACCCGAAGCTTGCCTATCTGGTGTACATGTACACTGAGATGGAGAGCCATTTTGAGTCTCAGATCTTGATATTGGCACACAGGTACCATCCTCCTGCCCTCCCTGCTTCAGAAACCACTTAATCAAAGCAGCAGCTTAGTTCAATGAACACTAGGGACAGTTGTTGTTAGAAAGAGGAAACATAATGGTGAAAGATTTAGATTGATCGTGAGTCACTGAAATACTGTGAAATAAATGCATTTGGGTCCAGATAATGCTTTATGCAGAATTCATTGAGAGATCCAAGAGGTAAGCTGTCTATATTATATAGATTTACAGATGGATTATGGTCTGGTTTCTCGGGATGCTTCATATTTTACAGAGACATTAGGATGAAGAGAAGGTAAATTCGTGGTTCAGAGGAAGAAATGATCAGAAGAAAGACTTCACTTTCCTGATAGATCCATCAGAATTAACTCAACTGCCTTCTGGGTTCTCGTTCTGTTTCACTTAGCTTCTCTTCTGTCCACTCAGCTCTGACTCCACCAGGTGAATACCCCTTTCTATGTCAGGTTATGGAAAAAAGAACAGGCTACAATGAACCTGGTTCCTTTGTGGATTGTCTTGTAAGACTTCCCCACATTATCTGCACAATGGAGCCTCTGCTTCAGTTATGCCTAAGGTGTTCTCCACGGTGACTCTGGCAGATGCAAGAGCAACATTGTAAATGTGCTCCTCTACTGCAGATAGTGATGCCATGGGAATCAGGAGCCACAACAACAAGCAGCATAAAGGGTCCTTTATATAATGGGCTGCAGAGCCTTGTGACATGATATACACAACAAAAAGCTTGGATGTAAATCAAAGTAGTCCAGCATGATGGGACTCTCATCAGTTATACAGCAAATATACTGAGAACATTGTTAGGCCACACTTAAAATACTGTGCCTGCTCCTGTATCCTCTTGGTGTATGACCCTTTCTATGTCAGGTTATGGAGGCAAAGCATCAGCTTTGACAAGGGTAGATATGGAAAAAGTGTTTCCAGTTATTGTAGTAGAGAATTTGAAAAAAAAAATTACCCAGAGATTGGTTAGAATGTGGAATTCTCTGGCACAAGGAACAGCTGAAGCAAATAACATTGAAACATTTAAAGGGAAAGACAGATAAACAATCAGAGAAGAATGGAAAATTACATTGATAAAGTTAGATGAAGAAGGGTGGATGAAGCTTAAACACCAGTGGGGATCAATTGGATCAAAAGGTGTGTTTCTGTGCTGTACATTCTATATGACAATCATTTCTTTCATAGTTTCCCAGTTCAGCTTAAGAGCAAGTATATTTATAGTATGACCACTTTGGGCACATTCGGACTAAGGTCAAACTGTGACGAATGAGATCGGAAGATACTTCAATCCAGTTCTGTTCCTGTCTTCATCAGGGAAAGTTAACATTGCTGTTGTGCAATCTATATCACTGTATGATTTTTTTATTCTAGTTTTAATAAAATAGATTATAGAAATATCATAATTATTAATACTTTTACTCTAGTGCATTGGCAAGCACACGATTATATTCACCTCTGAATGAAAATGTTACATCATCTTTTACAATGCTTTGAGCTGATTGACATCGCACTGTGCCCTGGGTGGTAGTTGAGTGAGATTCACTGACAGAGTTAAAATTGGACCCAATAATTGTCTCTTTAAAAATATAAATTCACAGCAATGCAAATTTGGAGCTGTTATCAGAAATTGAGATCAAGTACAATAGACCAGTGAAAGGGTTGAAGAGTAATAACAGGGAAACATTTTTCTGCTCTGTTTAAGGAATGAGGATATAGTTTGACACCTGGTAAGAACAGGAAGCAATAACCATGAATAAGGTAAATGCATACTTTAATGAAGTGCGTGGGGTTCTGATGTGTTTTCTTGTAGGCAGTCCCCCGGGATTGAGAATGATTTACTTCCGCTCTGGTTTGATGGCTTCTAAGATGGCTGGTAAGTCCAATGCGCAATCTGCAGGCTCTGCTACATGAGGGGCAGGTGGTACCTGAAGGGTCGGGTGGATGAGTTGTTTTGAGGTTTGTGTGCTCTCTCCAAAGCTTCAATTTCACCTCTGTGTGTTCCCAATGAAGTCTCCTGATGTGTTCAGTGCCTTCCTGAATAAACCTTCTCTATTTTGGTTGGTCACAAGCCAGGGGCATGAATGAATTGGCAGGAATGTTTGACCTCTTCAGGGATGCTTTAAGGACATTCCTAAAGCATTTCTGTTGTCCTCCTGGGAGCCTCCTGCCATGACTGAGTTCCAAGTAGAGCAGTTGCTTTGGGAGTCTGGTTCCAGGCTAACGAACGACATGTCCTGCTAAGCAGGGTTGGTTACAAATGATTAGCGCCTCAATGCTGGACATGTTGTCTTGGGGGAGGATGCTGCTCTTAGACCACCTTTCTTGCCACTAAATTTGGAGGATCTTGTGAAGGCACTGCTGGTGGAACTTTTCTAGTGCTTTGAAGTGCCTGCTGTAGGTTGTCAAAGTCTTTGGAGCATATAGGAGCATGAAGATTACTACTGGTCAATATACCATGACCTTAGTCTTGGGTTTGAGATTCTAGTCCTCAATTATTGTTTCCCTCAGTTGATTAAAGGCTGAGCTGGCACATTGAAGGCGATGACGAATTTCATCACCTATGTTGGCCTTCACTGAGAGGAAGCTCCCAAGATACGGAAAATGATTCACATTTTCCAGGATCTCACTATTGATTTTAATCAATGGGAGGAGATGTTATGCTGTGGGAGCTGGCTAGTAGAGGACTTCGGTTTTCCCGGTGTTTATTGAAAAGTCCCTTTTCTCATATGCATTAGAGAAGGAGGCGACAATGGCCTGGACTCAGTTTCTGAGTGAGCACACACACAAGTGTCATCTGCACACTGAAGCTCAATGACTGAAGTTGGAGTGATTTTGGTTTGGGATGAAGGCAACATAGCTTGAATGGTTTCCTGTCTGTTCTGTAGATTATCTCCATACATATAGATAGTTTGCTGGAGGTGAGGTTTGCAGCGAGGAAAATGGAGAAAGGAGTTGGTATGATGACACAGCCTTTTTGATCCCAGTATTCACTGAGATATGATCCGTGGTGGTTCCGTGGCTGAGGATCACAGTTTCCATGTAATCATGGAGTAGATGGAGGATGGTGACAAATTTCTGAGAGCAGCCAAGTTTGAGGAGGATACGTCATGAGCCTTAGCAGTTGACAGGTTCAATTTGTGAGGTCAAAACGGCCATATAGAGCGATTCGTGTTTCCTTGAGTATAATCATTTTCAAGTTCCCCTGAGACCCCCCCAGTACATACTCCTCTTCCCAAATGAGGGATATGAGGTTGTGCAGCTGTGCCAGGAGTGTACCTCCACTGTGTTTCAGAATTTCTGCAGGGATTCCATTTGCTCCAGAGGCCTTGTTGTTTATTAATTGTTGCATGGCTTCTTCAACTTCATTCCAGACCAGGGTATTAAGGAATGGAGTTGAAGATGTTCAAGTCGAGGACAGAGTTTTGGTTGAAGAGTTCTTCATAATGATCTCTCCAGTGGGCATTGACTACTTCCCTGTCCTTGAAGAGCTCCCCCCCATGCATGGCTCTCTGCAGGGTGGGCCTTTGAGTTTGGGCCTTAGATGGCCTTGACAGCACTGAAGAAACCATGCATGTTGTTGGTGTCCGTGAGTTCTTGGAACTCCCATGCTTTTCCTACCACCATCTGTTCTTAATGTTGCAGGTTTTATGCTGTACCAATACCTTCAGATGCCTGTGGAACTGCTGCTTTTCTTTTGATGTCTGTTGGAATTGCCAATCTGTGAACTCTTTGGGCTTACACTCAATTATGTTCCATTTCTCCTGGTCATTTTCATCATATCAGTCATGATGTTTCCAGGTAAATAGGCCAAAGACCTCTTTGCAGGTGCTTGTTGTGATGGACTTTAGGGTTGACCAGGCACTATAGGCTGTAGCTCCTGGTGGCTGGAGGTTGAGAGGTTGGCAGTGAGGCCTTGACTGAGAAGGGCTGCCTTGGTGGGATCTTTGAAGCCATCAATGTTAATTTTCCTGTAGCACTGCTTCTGTTGCTTCTGCTGGTTGGGGACTGACTAGGATGATAGAGATGGTTGATCAGATACAGAAGTGATCAGTCCAACAGTCATCGGTACCTGTCATGGCGTTAGTGATGTGGACACCTCTGCGGTCCCTTGCTCAAATTATAGCACAGCCAAGCAGGTGCCAGTGTTTGGGTCATGGGTGTTGCCATAATGCCTTGTGCTCATCTCACTGGTGGAACAGAATGTTGGTTATGACAAGGTCATGCCCTACACATTTGATCAGCAGGAGGACTCCATTGGGGTTTATTCCTTCCTTGCAAATCCCGGCCTTCCAGAGATTCACGTCCTTCCCAATTCTGGCTTTGAAAGCTCCGAGGAGTTTGAGCTTGTCACCTGCTGGGACTCGGGCTAGGGATTGATCAAAGTTGGTGTAGAACCCCTCCATGGCCTCACCTTTTGCCTTGAGCGTATGCACTAATGACAGTGGCAGGCTGATTTCTCGTTAGCCAGTAAGAAACGACAACAATACCAGCATCCCCATCACTGGCTTCAGCTCCCTTACCTGTGCTTTCTCATTGTGTAATGATTAACCTAGGGAACAAATGAAAAGGAAATAAGAGTTTCACAGTATGAAACTAGTCAACCATCTGTGAAACTCCAGTATGAGATCTCATTGCTTTAGCCCACTTTGTCTGCAACAGTTTGAAGAGAAGGTCTTGTCATCAGTAAAAAGATTGAAAGTAAATAATGAGAAGACTTATTTCTCGGTGCCATGTAGTGATAAGGATTGGGTTGGTGTCCAAAACCCCCTGTCTGGTAAGTTAATCTCACCATATCACAAGGGAGGAACAAACATTTCCATAGGGAAGGAGGAAAAAGTGCTGTTGAGTATCCCCTCATTGCCAATTCCAAAGCAACATATTCAAAGATCTAGAAATAAGGATTATGTTTGATATAGACAGATGTATAAAGAAAAAATCTCCAATGCCTCTAAAGCAGCAAGAGAGGATGAACAGTCTTCTTTCTAAATGCTGCTTTCCCCATCGTCTTGTATGCTACTGACTGTACTTAAGTATCTGCTCCTGCGATTATTATGATCATGTCTATGGATTACAATGGGGAAGATTTCAGTTCAATCAATGTACAGAAATATTATCATGGATACATGTGCTAATAATCCAGCTCCACCATTTTTACCAATCTGGGTTATGCAGCAGAGGCTTTAGAAAGGTTGGTGGATGGCTGCTAAGAAAACAGCTCTGGACATCTGTGCTACTGTGACCATGCGCTGTATAATTAAAATTGTGCAATGTCACAGTACAAAATGAGGCAATTTGGCCCACCTAGCCTCTGCCAATACATTTCTACATATGAGCCACCTAATCTAAACTCACTTTCCTGCTTAATCCCCATGCCCTTTAATAATTCAAGAAGAGAAGTTGAAGGAGTAGTTTTAGTAAACTTCCTGAAAGGTTTACAGGTTTCAGTGATCTTGACACACATACTGATTGCACATTGCATCAACATGACATCAACGTTAGAAGTGCGCAACCGTTTTTACTAATTGAACAAATGACAGATAAAACAAAGTGATCTAGAGACAAATAAAAATGCTGGATTGCTGAGATAGATTCATACAGATAGATTAATTCCTTTACACGAAGTTGCATACACTGATGTAATCTATAGACAGTTGCTCTTCATTTTTCCAGGTCTTCTGACTTGCAATCTCTGTGATAAGCATGTGACTTGTCTGAACATCATGGCTTGAATTTTCAGGTTGTCGGGCGAGCGCAACTGGCGGGACTGGAAGTGGATGTGAAATCGGCTTCAACAGTGATTTCACGCTGGCTGGCAGATGAACAGGCTCAGTGTCTGGCAGGTGCGGGGGGGTGGGGGTGGTGGTGGTGGTGGTGGTGGTGGTGGTGGTGCAGGGAGAGAGTGGGCACCAGGACGAATGAGTGTGCAGGTGGACGGTTTAAATGGAGCTCCCTGAAGGCTGACAGTCATTGTGCAACTGCCTCAGGGGACTGCTGAGATTTTACAGGGGTCAGATCTGTTTTCAGGTCTTGTGCTGTCCATTATGTCTGCAATACACCACCCGGAGCCAGTCAGCCTCCCAGCTTTTCGGAAGAGTGCCTATGGGCTCTACTGAAGGCTGTCGCTGCACATCGGGAGATATTGCTGCCACGAGATGGCAAAAGGAGGTCACCACACTTAACAAAGAAGGCACAGACAGAGGTGGCAAGTCAGGTCAGCGGGCATGATGTAGTGTGAAGAACCTGGACACAGTGCAAGGAGAGGGTCAAAGACCTTCTGGGCTCTGCCAGGGTGGGTATTGATTCCAGGCGTAACCATGGAGTGATGTGTTTATGGCTGGCAGCACTTGTTGGTGTTCAAGGGTGTGAAATCCCTGGCGTAAATTGACACATATTCCTGTACCTTGAAAGACTACGTGTGATTATACCGGATGGCTGGCATCTATGTAAGGGTGAGCTCTGGTAATGTATGGGCATGTAAACCTGTGTCTTTTGGCAGTGTGGGGTTGGTGGGAGGCTGGTATGTTCTGGCATGTAGATGGGGGTCTACTGAAAACACTTTTGTCCTTAAAAGAAAAGAGGAGTCACCATGCGCAGGAGTGAGGACAGATGGGTGATGGTGTCCCTGATCTGGCAATATTAAGTCAGGTGGGGGAGTAGGTCTTTGAGGTAGTGTGTGAATGTGGAGCCAGGTCCACTGGTCACGGAGAGGCAAGGGTTTCGGAGGAGGGTAAGAGTCCAGTGGACAAGGAAGAGGTTGGGGGAGGGTATGAAAAGTGTAGGGCAGTGGCTGTAAGGCTGACAGGTGAAATCCATTAATCTCTGTTGCTTACCCAATCAGAAGCCTTTGCTCAGCTAGGTGTCCATCCTGAGAAGCAACCAGACTGCATGCACTCTGAGTTTGTAATGCTTCTCAAGACTTACATATATTCTCCCTCTCTCAGGTGGAACATCCTCCAGATCGTGGATAGACCCCGGGGACCCTCCCTTGACAGCAGAGGATGACCTGCAGCCAGATGCACCCGTGTCACATCCTCCCTCTGCATCAGCGCAGACCCAGACACGCTGTTGGGAAGACGCATATCAGAACAGATGGCAGTGCACACTGGGGAAGGCACGTCACACTCATTTGAGGAGCTGGCGGAGGCAGAGTATCCCCAGGGCACTGGCAGTTAGAGGATTGCCGGAGACCAGGACGATGCTGAGCCCGAGGTAGATGGTGAGCCTCTGGGGTTGTCTATTAGGCAGCAAATGCTGGATGTCCAGCAGGATGCACGTGAAGATCTGGCACAGATCCCTGAGGGCTTACATGCCATGGTCTCTGTATTGGAAAAGTCCATGTGGGGTGTGAGCATTGCGTTGGCCCAGAGCTCTGAACACACAACTTCCCCCATTGAGAGTGTGGTGACTTCCATGGACAGGCAGCTCCAGGAACTCAATCGGGGTTTCTAAGGTTGTATTCAGGCCTGTGAGCCCACACACTGGCAGTGACCTCAGCAGGTCACTGCCAATGTGAGAGAAGGATGAGGCACCTAGTGACTCTGATCCTAGTGGTCCATTTCTGGCTCGCTCTGCCTGGCTGGCCTCACCTGTCTTGAAGTGTCCAAGTTAACCAAAAAATGCCAGAAACGATCTCTAATCCATCAACAAACTACTCACAGCAAAATTCCTAACTCCTCAACTCACCAACATCTCCTGGGCATTTTATCCCTCCCTGGATGTAGAATGAGTGAAAAACGTGAAGGCCACCTGACCGACTGATCCATGTGCCGGGCGTAAAAACACACAGGCCACTCAAAGTCACTGTCAATTGGGGATTTAGTTGGGATTAATTGGCCCTTTAACTGTTGGCGGGCACACTTCTGATTTCCGTGCATGCCTACTGATCAAAATATTATGAGGTGGCGCGTTGACATTGACATGCCCTCCCAACATCATCACGCCCCATTTCGCGAAGGTTTGGGCCTGCCACATGCCTGTCCTACAAAGGTAAAATTCTGGGCTATAAATGTTAACAGCTATAGATACAGCACCAATACATACTACCGTATATACATTAAATGCTGATTATTGATATGGTGAACAGATTCTAAATCATGTTAAAACATGTAAGCTTGTTATTCCAAATTTCATAGGGTAGTTCAGCATGCCCATAATCATCTCAAGTTTTGCTTTTTGCACCTCGTACTTCAAACAGCTTCAACCTTTTTAGAAACTGTTTTGAGATTATTAGCAGCAACCGTGTGCCCAAATTTTGAGAACTAGAGGTTTTTCTGCTAGTATCTCTACAATAGCATTCTGAGATTTTTCTCATGCAAATTTTGAGGCTCTGAACACTAAAATATCATTGAATATGACTTCAACTCCACCTAGGACATTGACTTCTCACTTGAATAGTTCCTGTACTGATGCGATTTCAACAGCTTTCTTCATCAAAAGCTTCTCCTGAGAGGGCACACTTTTAAAGTAATTGGCAAAAGAAGCAAAAAAGATATGAGAAGAAACTTTTTCACGCAGTGAGTAGTTAGGGTCTGGAATGCACTGCCTGAGAGTGTGGTGGAGGCATTCAACAGGGAATTAGGTGGTTATTTGAAAAGGAACAATCTGCAGGGTTATGGGAAGAAGGCAGGAGAGTGGGTCTAGGGAAATGCTCATTTGGAGAGCTGTTGCAAAGGCGATGGGCTGAAAAGCCCCCTTCTGTAACAATTCTATGATTCTCCAGGTAGCATCCTTGATTATTTGAAGGTCGCCAAACCATGGCTTACGCCATGATTTTACTATGGGGCAGGTTGAAGAGCCAGGCCGCAAATCCACCTCAGCCAGAATAGGGATCGAACTGTTGGTGTTATTCTGAACCACATGCTAATCATCTAGCCAACTGAACTAATCAGCCCCCTTACTTGGCAATATTCTAATTTTTCATCAAGTATCTAGAAGACTTGCCTGTCAAGTTTATGTGCACTGCATTCAGTGGTCACCTTTTGGCGGTTTTCCTTCATAATTGCTTTGTTTAAACCACTGGGAGTGTTGCATATACCAATCTGATCAGAGTTTTTACTGATCAAACATGACCATCGAGCTCACCAAATTCTGTTAATTCCATTACTTTTTCTCATTCCTCCTAATTTCTCCAGATGCTCTAGTACCTTCTTTACCATGTAATGCTAGGAGTGCTCTACTAACGGGATGGACTATTGAAGGCACTTTTAGATTTAATTTCATTTTATAATTACCTGGTGCGCAACCAAAACTTATCTATCACAACACTGTAATTTTCTTGGCCATGTTTATAGATGAGGTTTAAGTAACCTGATCTACCTTTACATTTCTTACTTACCAATTCAACTTCTTTAATGCTACGATTCACCACTTGAAATTTCAAAATATAATGGATATGAAATTCATTGCCATAACAGCACCTGAGGCACCACTATGGAGGCTCAGTGCCACTTTTCCAGGGCACCATGGGCTGTCAGATGCTTCTTTAATGGCCCGTGTGGTCCTCAGCATGTGCTGGAAAGTATGTTTGAGCGCGAGCCTGAAATCACACAGTTATCAGCTGATGCAAGATGAAGATATCAAATTTGGACTCCACAGGTCCAGGCAACTAATCAGTTAAATACTCAATAACAAACAAGTGTTAAGCTGCATTATGGGCCCTGCACTCGTATTCCTTAAAGAGACAAGCACCAAATCGCAGGTATGGTCATTTTTAAGAACTTGTCCTACGAAAAGGTGTCTGGAAATACTCTTGAGTGTTTTTGGAGATGTTTTGATCAGTTTCTGCTTTTACCATAGAGCGTTACTGCATCCTCACAGGGAGGGAAGAGGAGCAGGTGACCTGTTGTCACGACTCACTGGGGATAATGCACTGTAATATCAAGCCCCACTGCTCCCTGAGCTGTGACAAATGTGAAAAGTTTGACCAAACCACCGAATTGCCCCAATTGTACCTAGCTGTTTAATTTAGGTTAACAGAATACGAGCACCAGGTTTGTAAACTTACTAAGTAAATAACTGTTTATTTAACAAACTGTCATTAACCAGTGACAAAAGAAAGAAATATGAACTGTTAATTTCTAACTCTCTAACCTAGACTCTACCCCTTCTTAAATTCCTATACACACACATAAAGCACACATAAGACACACAAAAACATGGATTTTAAGGGTGGGATGAAACAGTTCGATAGCACCAATTCCGGACTACAGGATTCGAAGGGTTGATTTTGATCGATGCCTTCCAAATTGCTTTCAGTTCTTGTTGATGACATGAGGTGATCTTCTAGTACTTTCAGTATTTAGCTCACTGGTTGAGCACTTGCCTTTAATGTCCCTAACAGTGATTTTCCCCTTTGCCTTTTGACAGGGGTTTTCAGGGAGAGAACAGGTTACAGGGGTATGAGAAGGAAAAAAGCCTCAGTTAAAATAGTTAGCTATTACTGTAGGATTACTGGAATCTTGCACACAGGAGAGAGAGATTTTAGGTCTTTTTCCATTCAGGCTAGGAGCTATTCTGCTGCACTGCTCTCACACAAAACCTGGTTACCCGGTCAGGAGCCAATTAAAACACTGTTGCCAAGCAGCTCCATTGGTCCAGGACTCCTTTCCAGCACCATCCTGTCTTTCATAGCATACTCTGTTCCAGGACTGCACCATTGTATACATCCCTCATCCTGTTCCAGTGGACCTGTCTTTCAAACTGCAGCCGTTGTAATTTTAATCTACAGTCCAACAGAAAATAAAAAGATATGTTCTTTTCAACAGTCCAACACTGTGCACACAAAGGGAAGGCTGCAACAAGTAATGGGCAAGCAGTGGAGTGCCTCTGGATTTGCAGCATGATAGGCAGATGGACCAGGGTGTACAGAGAAGGCAAATTCCACTTGAGGCCCTCTCCCAATCTGGAGTGAGACTTGTTCATGCTCTGTGACAGCGACAGGAGGCTATCTGCCAGGTCAGCTAATGCTTCCAGCATCTCAGTGTACATGCTCACCTGTGTTCTCCTGTGTGCCTCCTCATTGAAATCTTCATCTGATACCCCTATAGTAGAACCTGTGACCTTGCCCTCCAGTGAACTGGCACACTAACCATCATTTCCCCCTGGCCTGGTTGCAGTCCACCCATGCCTTGATGGTGCAACCATGCGCTGTTCCCAACTCTATATTTGTGTCCAAAATATATGTGCCAGTAGCTGATCAAGTAACAGGGCCTCATCATCAGTGGTATGGGTCTCTCTTTGTCCTCGGGCTGCTGTGGCTGGACAGGGGGGCAGTTATTGAATATCTGAAAATGGGGAAGATTGGTGTGAGGGAAGAGGATGTTGGGAAACAAGAGGTCCATGGTGACAGCATCAGCAGCTTGCACATCATGCCAAATAGCAGGATGAGGGTGAGCTGGGAGTTGAGAAGGCGTATTAGGCAGGGACATGTTGTCATCCTCAATTTTGGCAATGATGCCAGATCCCATGGGCTCCTTCACAGCTGACCCCACGATGCTGAGAACCATCTCCTCCAAAGGGCTCAGTCAATACAGGCATTCTTGTCCCTCGCTGATCCTACTCTGCTTTTTTCTATTATGTTCTGTAAAAGGAAGGGTAGAATATCAATGATAGTGTAATTCTGTGTATGAGCAATGTGCTTGCCTTAGCTGAATAACTGTACCTAGAAGCAGCAAGAAGTAGGTGTGAAGCTGGCAGCATTGGTAGGTATGTGAGGGTGAGGTGGAGTGACTGCATGTTAGATATGAGTCTTGAGTGTCATGGAGTGCTGATGGGTGTGAGTGGTGGTGATGCGGATATGAGATGACCATCCATGTAAGCTCCTTAGGCTTCTTGTGACACTGCTGAAAGTCCTTGGGTCCAAACTCTGGCCACCTTACTCCCATTGCTTTCTGATGTTGGTCCTTAGGGTTTCCTAGATCCACATGGTACCATGGCATCTCTTCTCCGGCCCATCTCCACCACTAATGCCTTCAGCACCACACCTGTCACCTGGGAAACCACTCTCTGCCCTGGTATTTCATTTTCTGTTATTTAAATTCCAGCAATATTATTTAGTGCAACTTCCCTTAAGAGGGGCAACCTGCCTTTAAGAAGAGCAGATTGAGTGCACCACATGATTTCAGAACAACAACTGTTCAGCTTTGCACTGAGTGGAGAAGAGCCAGCACTGGAGAGAACAGTGTGGAACCCATTTGGCTCTGCAATACTATCATGTAAATAGGGTGGAAGCACCAAGTTTGTGTGCTGCCCACCTCCAATGGAATCGGCACGTGCAGGTTGCGAAACACGGCAAGCTCAACAAATGGGGCAAACAAATCTTTAGGCCAACCTTTTCCAAGTTTCTTTCATGCGCCTGGCTTTACTTTCTGCTTGAATGAAATCAGTGATGGTTAACAAGGCAATGGTCCTAACAACATTTCTTGAGCTGTATTTGTTGTAGTATAATGTTGTTTCTAGCGTTGCCAGTCACAAGGTCTTCAACCTTATCATTATCTCCCACAGCTCTTATTTTCAACAGAAACCCACTATACAGCAATCAGAGAAATTTCTTCTTGGCTATTGCCATTTTTAAGTTCACACATTATTTTCTTTTGATGTAAATTACCCTTGCTTGACTAACAGGTGCTTAAATGAAGGGTCAATTTTTTCCACACTTATGACATTTATCATTTGCAGCTGGCAGTCATCCACATCCATTACACTTATCAGACTTATGCCAAATATTCTTGCACTTAAAATTATGTACTTTCTTGACTGTGTGTCTGATTATATCCATGGATGCTGCCGCTTGTGGCGTTTGTGGCACATAATGTGCTTTGAAGAATCTCACTATCTATATTTAACCCTTTCATAAATCACTGTTTCATGATAGTAAATTGTCCATTGAATTTTCACAACGCTGTGTCAGCTCTTTACTTCCATCAACTGTCTGATGAATAATGTTGGAAAATTCCTTTGCTTGATCACCCGTGCAGTAATCCAGTTTGTTTACTTGTTTAATTTCAGCTCTGTTGGTTAGTGCACAAGCACAGAATAGCGTTCTGCATGATTTTTTCCATCTCCTTCAATCCTCAAGCATGAAACAATTATATTTTGCTGAAGGAGCTATAGCAATAGCATCGTCTGTCCTCTATAGTTTTACTAACACATATGCAGTACGTCCTGATAGTGGGTCAGCCAAAACACATTTAGTGCTTGCTTTCCTGCTTAATGATTTATATGTTCTGAGTGATTGCGGTAGTTTAATTGGATGTAAAGGGGCCCTTTAAACCAAGTCTGGTCTGTCCAGTCCAGAAATTTCCCAACTCAAGCTATTCGCCTTGGTAATGAAAATCTGGCCAGAAATATAAATCCGTATAAGGTATTCAGGAGTCAGTGATACATACATGCATAAGAAATAGGAGCAGAAGTAGGCCATGTGGCCTCTCTAGCCTGCTCCCCATTCAATAATATCATGGCTGATATGTTTGTGTTTTGAATTCCACATTCCCATCTATCTCCGGTAACTTTTAATTGCCTGACAAGAATCTATGTACCTCTACCTTAAAAATATTCATTGACCCCCCCAGAGAGTTCCAAAGTTGCTCAACCCTCTGAGAGAAAAAATTTCTCCTCACCTCTGTCCTAAAAAGGCAATTCCAAATTTTAAAACAGTGCCCCCTTGTTCTGGACTCTACATGGATAGACTGATTCCATATGACATCAGTACCCAAATATTACTTAGAAGGATAAATAACTGATTAGGAGACAAGCAAAACTAATGAATCACAGAGACACTGGCCAGAATTTTAAACCTCATGGGTGGGCACAAGCCCAACACGAATGGACATGAAATAGCGCAAAATGACATTGGGCGAGCATCTCAATGTCATCCCACACACGCGCAATCTTCAGGTCGGCAGCCGCGTGCGGTTATTGATGTCGTGCCTGCCAACACTTAAAGGGCTATTTAAGACCATTAAAAAGGCAAATGATCCCGATTTTACATTGCCTATATGATTCCGCGCCCATTGCACAGGCAAAACGGGCAGACAGGCAGCCCATTTTTAATGAAACTTCATCCAAGGGCATGAGTAGTGAAGAGTTTAGGAGATAGTTTGCTGCTGGTTGCTTATTTGAGCTTGACTGCTTCATTTCTGTTCTGAGCTTCACTCTTCACATTTGTCAGCTTCATTTCAGGAATCATTGGTGTTTCCAAGGCCCCCGGAGGATTTTGACCGTGTGGACTATTCCGGGCACCAGAGAGCCTTATGTTACTCTGATAATGGGGATTGTGGTCTCTGCTGGACACCTCCTGAGGAGGAAGAGAGGGGCAGAGGGAGAGGAGGCCAGGTGCCCAAATGCAGCTTCCAGGAGAGCGACCTTTGGGAGGAGAGGCGCAGGCAGAAGGGGCACAGTGCCAGCAGGAAGTCCAAGGTGGAAGGGACCACAGAAGACGCCATTATCCTGCTGCCAGGGTTTACAGGCAGCGATGCATCTACCTCAACATGTCCGAGGTGCAATGCCAAAGCAGGCTCTACCTCTACAGGGAGACTGTGATCTCCATTTTCCAGATGATTGGGCCTGAGATTACCTCCAACTATGTGGGTGGCCACCCTGTGCCAGTGGCTCTGAAGGTCACAGTGGCCCTCAACTTCTATGCCACCAGCTCTTTCCATGTGGCCAGTGGGGAATCTCTGTGGAATGGCCCAATCAGCTGTCCACAGTTGCGTCAAGCTGGTGACAGAAGCTCTGTTCAGATGGGGAATGACATTTATTCATTTCTGTACGGACGAGGGCAGCCAGCGATTGCTGGGTTCCCCCGCATCCAGGGTGCAATCAACTGCACACACGTAACCATCAAGGCGCCAGTGGGTCAGCCGGGTGCCTTTATAAACAGGAAGGGATTCCACTCGGTGAATTTGCAGATAGTTTGGGAGCACAAGACGCAGATTCTGCAAGTCTGTGCACGGTACCCTGGCAGCTCCCATAACACTTACATCCTGAGACACTCCCAGGTGCTGAGGCTATTCAGCGTTCCAGCTCGACTGGATGGAAGGCTGCTGGGTGACAAGGGCTATCCCTTGAAAAGATGGCTAATGACGCCTCTCAGCTACCCAAGAACAGAGGTAGAGCAGCGTTATAATAGGAGTCATGCCTCCACAAGGGCAGTGATAGAGAGGACCATAGGTTTTCTGGAGGTGCATTTCTGATGCCTGGACCGTTCCCGGGTAGCACTACAATACCCCTAGAGCAAGTGTCACTGATAATGGTTACATGCTGCACTCTCCACAATCTGGCACTGGCAAGGGGGGACCCACTGAAGGAAGAGGATCTCGAGGCAGCTCCACAGAGGATGGATTCAGTAGTGAGTCAGAAGAGGAGGCCGGAGAGGTGCACAGTGAGGACGTGGAGACAGACCTCTGTATCCTTCAGGGAGGCAGGGACACCAGGGACACCTTGATCCAATGTTCCTTCAGCTTCAGCTGCCAAAGATCATGCCAGGGGTGCTGCCTTCATCCTGGATGTTTGAAATGACCCTTTCATTTGAACCCAAAGATAAAGGCAAAATACTGCGGGTGCTGGAAATCTGAAACAAAAACAGAAATGCTGGAAAAATTCAGCATCTGTGGAGAGAAAGACAGAGTTAATGTTTTGAGTCCGCATGACTCTTCTTTAGAGCTAAAGGGAAGTAGAATTCTCTACTTCCCTTTAGCTCTGAAGAAGAGTCAGATGGACTCGAAATGTTAACTCTGTCTTTCTCTCCTTTGAACCCAAAGTCCACTCGGTGCCTGTGCAATAAAGTTTAGAGCTACTCACATTCAGCATTAGATACTAGCATACCATACACCTACAAAACAAGTGAGGCATACTCAAATCATTAAGACAAAAGCAAAATTTATACTATGTTGACACTCACATCAAGTGAACTTAATTGTATATGGTGTTAATGGCCACACCAATAAACACATTAACAAAACATGGCAAAACAGAAGATCACTCATGACCAGTCCCTCTTGTGCTCATGGTGCCTTAAGCTTACGTTTGCGAGTGCTGCATCTTGTTGCCCCCACACCACCAGCAGCCCCCCCCCCCCCCACCTCCTCTTTCACTGGCAGCGGCATTGGAGACAGCCTGCTCACTCTGCTGTCTTGTTGGCCTTGATGACCTTGGCAGTCGTCCTCTGTGCTGGCCCCGCCTGGGAGGGAGCGCCCAATACCACGGCTGGCATCTCCACAGTCACCAGAGCCTCATCAGATGCCACAGTCACTGGCAGAGTGATCGAAGAGCTGCCCACATTATCCAGAACGCCCTGAGAGGAGCCTGTAGAGACAATTAACAGCTTGTGCGCTCCCTGCTCGCAATTGATGGACAGGCACCTAGCTGGGATACTGAGTGCCTCATCCATCTCCCAGACTGACACTGACCACCTGAGGTTGTTTCCTGTGTTAGGGCTTGCAGGTCCGAGTGCAACCCCAGGAACCCCTGATTCTGCCCCAGGACCTGCCTTTCCATGAGAGTCACCATTCTCTCAATGGAGGAGGCAGTGCGCTAAGTGATGAGGGTCATCACAGTGCTCATGCTCTGCATAGAGTCCTCCACAACAGAAAGCATGGCACGCATACCCTCATGGACCTCCATCAGATCCTCCCACACATCCCGCTGGACATCCAACATCTACCATCTAATGGACAATTCCAGAGGCATATCGTCAGCCTTCAAATCAATATTGTCCTGGTCTCCAGCAGTCCCCTACTGCCGGCACCCAGGGCACTCTCTGCCTCCACCTGCTCCTCAAACGAGTGTGAAGTGCCCTCACTCCTATGCACTGACATTCTAGCCGATGATCTATTGCCCAGCAAGGTGCTGGTACCTGTACTGGTGCTTGATGCAGAGAGGGGGTGTGATGCAGGTGCTTCTAAAGTCCAGTGGTCCTCTGGCATCAAGGGTGGCTCTTTGGGATCCTGCGTTTGTGGCCGAGCTGGCAATTCTAGGGGAGAACAACGAAATGTCATTAGTTTAAGTCACCACACTGTCACTGTGTATGCCAGGTGCTGCGGTGAGACCTGCATCCTGGTGCCATTGTCTTTCAGTGAGCAATGGGGACACCAGGTTTGAGGCTCCCATTAATGATCAGACGACACAAGAATGTTTGCACAATCTGACACTCTCACCTCTGTGCACTGCACCCTTAACTTCATCAGAGACCCCTGCCTCTCCATGACTGGCTGACCGAGGTGGATGGTGACACTCCAGCTTCAAGGTGTCCATCTTGTACCCCATCAGAATGAGGAGGTTTGGGGGACCTCCACCTGTATTAGTTCTTTCGGTGGTGTTATGGCTTTTCTTCTGAACCGATGGATTTGTCCATTCTCTACCTGCAGCACCATTGCAGCCTGGCAAACCCCACCACACTCCCCCCACCAACACCTTGAAGGGCACATCCGAATCGTAGTCCTCGACCCACAAGATACTCAGTCCAAGTGGCCAGGCTCACCTGTTTGGCCGGTGCCGGAGTCAGTGACAGTTGGCACACATTCTCTAACACCCCTGAGCTCCACAGGAGGATGGCCAGCCATTAACACTTCTTGGCCGCTGATCTCGGCTGCCACCTCTTCGCAGGCTTTTTTGGTCAGGTGCTGTGGCCTCCCCCTGCCACTGTGTCCTGCCTGACACCGGCCTCCTCCACAAGAACCACGAGGCACTCATCTGTGAAACGGGGGGGCTGAGGGCCCACCCAACTTGCCCTCCCGCCTAAGGGTCTCCAGCCACTGGTAAGGCTATTGTTCGAATGAAATGTTTTCCTGGCCAGACTCCAAAGATTCTCCCCTGGCAGCCTTCAGGGAGCTGCCTCTGCTGGTTTTAAAGTGCCCACCGGGTCACAGTTGGGCCCAGTGGCCGTCAGGCTGCTGCCCCCGTCCGGCCCATCCTGATCATTCAGAAGATGTGTTTCACGCTGGACAGGCCTTATTTGTCCATCCAGCATCAAATCACATTTGCAATGCGACCGTGGCTGGGAGCGGATTCCACATGTGGTACGCACGCCAAGTGTGGAATTCAGGCCACTGATTCATACAGATAGATCTGTACGCAAGCACTACTTGCAACTGGGTATCATCAATAGCAAATTAAAAATATCTCTAGTGGGGAGAGCTTTCTAGATTTACCTTTCTTTTCCTTTCATTTGGGTTCAAATCAAGTCTCACCTCTCACCCACAGTGTCAAGGGTGTAATCATCAACTGGCAGCTCCATCAGAAACACCAGAGATCAGCACTTTTTCTCCTCCTGGCTGTTGGGAAAGATGTAACAGACAAATGAAATATCAGTGCAACAAATAGAAGGCAGCTATTTAAATACTTATGTCTCCATTAACACAAAGCCCATAAACAGTGGAGACCAGGCATCAGTCAAGAAATTCAACTGTGCCCAAAACTAGACATGCAGGGGCACACATCGAACACATCTGTTCACATGGTCCCAGGTACCATGTTACTCTCATGCTCATGTCTCTGGAGTGACGACTGAACTCACAAACTTCTCACTGAGAGGCAAGAGTGCAGGCACAGAGCCATGGCACATGCCTATTTGTTACATTATTTAAAGTTTAACTTGCGCACACATAAACAAGCCTTAATTCAGTAGCCTACAGGAAACCCCTCTCAAAAAAGGTTATAGTTCAGATTGTCTTTGATGTCTTGAACAAAAAATTCCAATTGCTCTCATTACTCCATAAGTGATTCCCTTGGCAACTTCTTTGTGTTTCCAATTTTTCATTGATATGCCACGATGGAGAAGGAGGCAGGGTTGCTAACCATAAATTCTCATATACTCTAAACTGCAAATAGCAGATCTAGATGTTGTATATGCATTTGCATTTTACAGGCTGTTGCCAGCTAGCTTGACTCTTCTCAAATAACAGCAATAGATTTGGAAACTTGCAAGAACTCAAGCCTAAGGTTTCTCACATAGGCACAAACCTCCAATAGAAAACATTTTTACAGTTACTTCATTTACACACGTGCTACAATACAGTAATTTTTTTTATCATTTTCTTACTGATTTTACACTTTCATGCTTTTATTTTCAAATCCCTCCATGGCCTTGCCATGTAACTCCTCTAGCCCCACCACCCTCCGAGATATGTGCAGTGTTCTAATTCCGGCCTCTTGTGCATTCCCAATTATAATTGCTCCATCATGGGTGGCTGAGCCTTAGGTTGCCTAGGCCCTGAGCCCTGGAATTCCATCCCTACACCTCTCCATCTCTCCACCTCGCTTTCCCCTTTTAAGACACTGCTTAAAGCTGAACTGCTTGACCAAACTTTTGATCTTCAGAGCTAATGGACTGGATTTCATCCGAGAGGTGGGAAGCAGGAGTCAAAACATTTTGTCGCTCAGTGCACCTGCCTCAGGAGAAAGTGCCTGCAAAGGCGGGATTTTCCTTCCGGGGTCAGCAGGCGCTAACTGAAATCGGGCCCGGTGACCCAAAAAACATTTTGTAAGCAGCCACAGGGATTGCCGGGTGCAGAAGCAAGGCTGCCTTGGTCCTCTGGGACTTTGTCCCAGTTCCAATAAGAAAAATAAAACAGAAAAGAACCCTCTAGCCCTTACCCTTCACACCCCCTCACTTCCCACACACTCCCCGTGCCCTCTCCTATCAACTTATGCCACCTCATGGCCCCCACACATCCTATGGCATTCCAGGCTGAGAGCCCAGGTATCTATTAGTCTGTTGAAACAGCTGCAGCCAAGGGAAAACATTGCTTCATTGACAGCTTTCTCAAACCTGTTTCTCAATTGCTCAATGTTTCTTTCTACTAGATAATGAGGTGTTAACTGTTTGCAGTTTCGACTAGTGATACTTTAAAGGCCTGGTTGATTGACACTTTTATAGAGCTGTAGTAAAAGGAGTTTTTTGTAAGAAAGCTAGGAATGAATGGCTGTTTCTTCCTTCAAGCTGTTTAACACATGACAATGGCTGGAATTTTCCATCCCCATTGGCGTTAGCATCATGGCGTCTGCTCTACCCATCAATGGTGGGCCGCATTTCCCACTGTCGGATATTGGGAACATCATTTTAATACATCTACATATAATTATAATCCCTGTTCGCCGGAATCATCCCCCCATGCTGGATCCTCCGGGCACGTCAGCGTGATTGCATGCCAATGTGTTTCAGAACAACTTTTAAAAGCATGCACTTGGCAAGCTGAACTTCGAGGGCAACTTGGAGGTGAGTGCATACTAACATAGTGCAGCACTCGCGAGGATCGCCCATTTGACTTCAAGGTTGAGTTGCCGTGCATTCAGGCAAGGGCACCAGCAAGTCACTTTGTCCTGGTTGGCTGACAGTGCAGTGCTAGTGCAAAGGCTACACTGTTGTTGGTACGAGTTGGGGGCAGGGACAAGGTAACACAGTCTGAGGTGAGTTGGGGGGGCAAAAGTCACACTGCATCTGAGGCGAGTTAGGGGTGGGCAACGTAGCATGGCCTGAGCCAAGTTGGGGGAGGAGTGCAAGGGCTGCACTGTGTTTGAGGTGCATTGAGGGTGGCAAGGCAGCATGGTCTGAGGCATGTCGGGGGCTCAAGGGAGCATGGTCTGATGGCAGTGCACAAGCGGATGTGCAGGGTTGGGGAAGGAAGTAGCCACGCATTGAGGAAACCTTATATAAACTGACAATTCCTCTGGAGCTGAGACAGTTCAGATGCAACCACATTGACGTTCTTGGGGTCAGGCCTCTGCCCACTCAACTAATACAGAGGCATGAAAGTGCCAACAAATGCTCCATGTTAGGAAATAAAGATAGTCTAAGTAAGTTATGTTTGTATTTGTGGGTGTTAGAAATGAGTTTCAGCTTTAATGTTTGAGTTTGATTTGTATTTTTGTATGTGTGTGTTAAGAAAAGGTCAAATTGAGTTTTAGTTTCAATTTAAAAGGTGCTTAAATTTCTAATGAGAGTTTTACGACTGTTGCAGCTAAGTTAAACAAACGAGTAGAGAAACTGAGCTGTTGCCTAGCAACAGGGGTCCAGAGAGGCAGGTCCCTCTCACAGACACACACAGAAGAAACTAGAAACAGCAGTTTGATTTGGAAACTGCTCGAGTTCAGTTGGTTTTGAAGACAGCTGCCAGGAGAGACTATAGCAAAGGGGACAGTTAGCCAGTTCCAAGCTAAAGTAAAGAGCCCAAAAATCCAAGGGAGTGGAACAGCAGAAAGTCCTAAGAAGACCTCCTAGTCAAAGGAAAGGACAGGAACCTTGAAAAGGTCCTGCTAAGTGAAGTTAAAAGTGAGGGGCAGATAGAAAGGCTGCAAGCTTCAGATTTAAAGAGATGAAAGCTGCAGAAAGCAGATTTAAAATGAGAACAGCTTGCAAGAGGTCAGAAGGTCCAAAGAAATGGCTAAAGGTCTGTAATTCTTTGCTATGGGCATGTGAAGCAGTAGTGTACTGATGATGGCTGAGTCAGTGAGAGAGAGTGCGTGGAAGACAGCTTGAATGCATGTGGTGACCCAGGGGAGAGGAACATCAGGACAGTTTAAAACCCTGGAGATGAACCCTTGGGAACAGTGTCTAAGAGAAAGTGTCAGCTTTGGAGAAGATTCCAAAGCAAGTTATTGGAGAGTGGAGATTGGAAACCCTCTTGTGAAAGAATGAGTGCAGTGAGACCGGTTAGCTCACGGTGTGACAAGTGTCTAGGGAGAGTTGATGAGAAATCTATAGCACCTGTTTGGAGTGGCGTCTGTCACTTGGTTTCATAGTGTGGTGTGTCTATTGGTTTACATGGACAGTGTACTTACTGGGAACATTAGAGTATAAGATAGCTATTGTAACTTATGCTATCCTTAAAAATCTGTATATATCTTTAAAGGTGAAGGAGTATTGTAGTATAGTTCATCTTTTCTTGCTAAATAAATGTTTTATTCTTTTGTTAAGTCCATCAGCTGACTTCTGTGACTCTGTTCAGTAGCTACTCTCCATGTATCTAAACAAACAAATTAAAAGTTAGGATCTATCAAGCTGGGTTCCACTCTGGGATCAGGCTTGTTCAGGGGTAACCTAAGACGGGGCCATAACATCCAGAATATTGCAACCCTCGGGCACACAGACTGCAAACTAATGAGCGCTTTAGTGGACTGTAGAACTGAAGGCAAGTTGTATAATCTCCTTGCTAAAGCTGGCCATGGGGCAGTCACTGGTGGAGGTGCTTCCAATGTCATCATCCCAGTTTGGACCAGTCTCCCCTATGGTTCAAGCTAACAGTGCAGCCTTGCAGTGCAGGTTAGGAGAATGCCTGCATCTAAGCTGAGATCACAGCATGCAGTCCAGTGGGCAAAGCTATCGCCAATTGATCAGGTGGAGTGGGGCAGAGGTGGGTGGGGTTTCTGGCAGCCATGCAGCGCACTAAACTCTGGCCATTCAAGTGGCGGCCAGCGCTCTCCAGGATTTATCAAGGGGTCTTTTTAGTACACCCATGCTGACACGTGTCTCTCTTTCATCCTGCAGGAGGAGAACATCAGAAGCATAGAGCCTGGTGACCTAGCTGTGTGCCTCATGGCTTACAGGGAGTGGAGATGAAGGAGGAGAGAGCGACGGAGATGCCTGGCTGGGCAGAGGGAGGAGCAACACCCTCATGAAGACAGGGCAGCTGGGGCTCCTGTGCACACCTCTGAAGAGCCATAGTGAGCTGTTGCTGGTCGCCACCTAGTTAGACCCAGGGTCCATAGACGGCGCTTGACATTCACGCAGATGATCGAGAAACAGTTTTGCTAAAGACTGCGCATTTCTATGGAATAGGTCAGTCACATTTGCCACCTGCTGCAGGAAGTGGCACCAAGGGAATACGGAGGGCATCCATTGCTAGTGGCTGTATGAGGTCATGGATGCCATTTTCGCAAAGGCACACAACTTTGTACATTTCTTCTGGGATCAGGAAAGCCAGGAAGCAAGAGCACTGGGATTTGCGCTCATTGATCTCAGATTTCCCACAGGTGCAGGATGCCCTTGACTGCAATCACGTGGCACTCAGATCTCCATGGCAACAAGCAGTCAACTACGTCAATCACAAAGGCTTCTATTTGCTGTATGTGCAGCTGGTGTGTGACCACCACAAATGCATCCTGCAGGTCTGCGCATGGTTCCAAGGGAGTGTCCACGACTCCTACATTCTCTGTAGGTCTCAGATCCCTCATGTCTTTCAGGGCCCACAGAGGCTGCAGGGTTGGCTCCTCAGGGTCAAGGGCTATCTGCAGATGACGTGGCTGATGATGCCCGTGCGATGGCCTTAGATTTGCAGCAGAGAGAAGGTACAATGAAGCTCATAGTACAACTTGCACTTTGATGGAGCAAACCATGTGCAAGGAAGAAAGAGAGGGAGGGAGGTAGAAAGAGAGGGAGAGAGAGAGAGAGGGAGGGAGGGTTGGAGAGAGAGAGAGAGCCCCAGCCTACCCCGGAAGGGATGCCACCCCTCGGAGTGGGAGGACATTGCGCCTCATGAGGTCAGATGTGTCCCCACCCCCAATGAAGTGTTGGTGGCGCCTCTGCCCCGTAAGTCCTCGCTCTGCCCTCTGGGGAAAGCCCAAATCCATGATCCCTCGCTGCAGTCCCCTGAGGTCTCTGGAGTCCGTGAGGGTGTTGCCCTTGTGGTGGTGCCCTACCCCAACTCACCTTGTAGCCCCGAAGTACCATCTGGCCCACCAGAGTACTGCAGCAGTCCCCTCATTGCCCTGATCGATGGGTCATCACAGAATCACAATGCAGAAGAGGCCCTTCGGCCCATCGAATCTGCACCGACACATGAGAAACACCTGACCTACCTACCTAATCCTATTTACCAGCACTTGGCCCGTGGCCTTGAATGTTATGACGTGTCAAGTGCTCATCCAGGTACTTTTTAAAGGATGTGAGGCAACCCGCCTCCACCACCCTCCCAGGCAGCACATTCCAGACTGTCACCACCCTCTGGATAAAAAAGTTTTTCCTCACATCCTCCCTAAAGCTCCTGCCCCTCACCTTGAACTTATGTCCCCTTGTGGACTGACCCTTCAACTAAGAGTAACAGCTGCTCCCTATCCACTCTGTTCATGCCCCTCATAATCTTGTACACCTCGATCAGGTCACCCCTCAGTCTTCTCTGCTCCAACGAAAACAACCCAAGTCTATCCAACTTCCCTTCATAACTTAAATGTTTCATCCCAGGCAACATCCTGGTGAATCTCCTCTGCACCCCCTCCAGTGCAATCACATCCTTCCTATAATGTGGCGACCAGAACTGCACACAGTACTCCAGCTGTGGCCTCACCAAGGTTCTATATGATTCCAATATGACCTCTCTACTTTTGTAATCTAAGGCCTTGATTGATAAAGGCAAGTGTCCCATATGCCTTTTTCACCACCCCACTAACATGCCCTTCCGCCTTCAGAGATCGGGTGGTGGTGAAGAGGGGAGCCTCCCAGCTCCCTCCCAAACTTTAGTGCTGGGCACCTTTGTGCTAGTTCTGGCTCTGAGCCTCCACCGCCCTTTGGCCCTTTTCCCCAAGAGGAGACAAGAGAAGACCCCTCTGCCCTTGATCCTGGGGGTGGGATCGAGGTGGAGGTGGAGCCGACTGGCAGCTCCGAACCAACCCCCTTACTCAATACGGGGGAGGCGTTGGAAGCTGGAGGCGACGGCCTGGAAGAGGATGGGGTTTCGGTGGTGAGCACCAGTGATGACTTAGAGTCATTGTCGGATGAGGCGGTGGATCCCCTGATGCCCCCCACCAATTCTACACTCATCCCTTTACAGGATCTCCAGAATTTTTCAGTGAGTAATCGCGGTTGCCGAGACAGGTTCCGATTGACCCTGGGCTGGTGGCATTCTTTTCCTCTTTTGTTCTGGTCAGCCCATGAGGCCCTAAAAGCACCTGGGCTAGACTGAAAAGCTAAGTGGAGCGTCCACATGTTTCTCGCTGGGCTTCTGAAGGAGAGGAAGGATAAAAATAGTCGCCTCCTTCTTGCATTTTGCATTAGGTGGTGGTAGCACATACTTCTGACAATGAAGATTATCCTAGCAAGCCTCAGCATCAACGGCAGCAGGGATGCACAGTGCAGATCCCTGAACTTCTCAATCCTCAGGGACAGGAAGTAAGCAGTGTGCTTCCTGCAGGAAGCCCATATAGTCGGGGAGACCAGATAGCTACATGGCTCCTCCCCCAGTGAAGTGGTGGTGGTGTCTCCACCCCATAAGTCCTCGCTCAAACCCATACCATTCCGGGAGACCAGATAGCAATGTGGCTCGTGGAGTGGTGAGGCGGGGTCTACATGAGTCACCTAGCCTCCAATTCTGGTGGGGTGGCTACCTTGTTGGCCCCACATTTTCAGCCGGAGATCTTGGGGGTCAAGGAGCCGGTGCCAGGCCGTTTGCTGCACCTTACTGTGCACTTAGGAGGCGCGGTGCTTCACTTTGTGAATGTGTACACTCCCCTGGGTGCGCAGCAGCAAGCGAGCTACTTTGATGAAGTGCCCACTCATCTCGGCTCCATCAATGCAGGTGAGTGCATCATCCTCAGCGGGGCTTTCAACTGCACCCTCAAAGCCAGGGACCGTCATGGTGTCCAGCACTGCTCGCTAGGTGTGAGTAAGTTGAGGGACCTGGTCGGGTCCTTGGACTTGGTGGATGTCTGGTGACATCTCCATCCTGACTCCAGCGTTTTCATCTTTGTGTCACCTGGAGTCAGAGTGTCCAGACTCGACCGCCTTTACATTTCCAAGGCATTCATGTCCTGCGTTCCGTCAGCTTCTGTGTCGCAAGTGCCATGCACAGACCACTGTCTGGTGTGGGCAGAAGTCGTTCTGTTCTGCGCTTGGATGGGGTCCGCGTACTGGCCCTTTAACAACCTCCTGCCGGAGGACGCGGGTTCCTGGACTTGTTCCATCGTTTCTTGGGCTGGCAGGAGAAGGAAGCAGGGAGGCTTCCCCTCCTTGAGGCTATGATGGGGCGTGGGCAAGGCTCACGTCCGTGTCTTCTGTCAGGCGTACAAGAGGGGGTCGACAAAGAGGTGGAAATCCAGAGCCAAGGAGTTGGAGAAGGAGGTGCTCGACCTGGAGGCACGTCTCCGTCAGCCCGATACGGACCTGGCCTTGCAGCTAGTGTGCGAAGAGAAGAAGGATCCATGGGGATCCAGTTCCTTCAGGACCACAGGGTCTGTCAGCAGCTGCTGGCCAACAATGATCCCTTGTCTCAGATCCAGAGGGCATCACCATTACCTGAGACTGTTACACTACCTTGTTCTGTCCGGATCCGTCCAGCGAGGATGTTGGAGGACCTGCCGCAGGTCAGCCCGGAGGACTCCCCTTGACTCTCCTATTAGTCTGGGGGAGTTGAGCAGCGCCCTCAACAGCCTCTCCTGGGGCAAGTCCCTGGGACTGGATGGGCTGACCGTGGAGTTCTTCAAGGCATTCTGGGATGTTCTGGGGATGACCACGCGGAGGTCCTAGGAGAGAGTATCGTAACCGTGGAAATGCCCCTCTCATGGTCCAGGGCTGTGATTGCCCTGCTGCCAAAGAAGGGGGAACTCCACCACCTTAAGAACTGGCGCCTGGTCTCCCTCTTCAACACAGCTTACAAGATCTTTGCCAGGGCAATATCTTCTCACTGTGGTACTGTGCTGGACCACATGATTCACCCTGACCAGTCCTACATGGTTCTGGGCCGTACCATCTTTGATAACATCTGTCTGGTACAGGACATTATCCACTTTTCCCAGAGGACTGGTCTGTCGAACACCTTCCTGTCTCTTGACCAGAAGAAGGCATTCGACAGTGTGGATCTTAAATATTTATTCGGGACTCTGCGAGCATTTGGTTTCGAGACGCATTTTGCAGCCATGTTGTGTTATCGGCTGGTCACTTTGACCCCTTTCCTGGACTTTGTCACAAAAATCCAGAGAATGCTCGTCAACTTCTTCAGGGACAAGAGGCTGCACTGGGTCACTGCTGAGGTTCTGAGTCTCCCGCTTAGGGAGGACGGTCAGGCGCTGGTGTGCCTATGCATGCAAGTGATGACTTTCTGCTTTCAGGCCTTGCAGTGATACCTTTGCATTGAGCTTCCACTGAGACGGTGTGCCCTGGTGATGTACCTCTTCTGCCAGTTGCATGGTCTGAATTATGACATGTTTGTAGATCGGAGGGACCTTCGTGGCTCCTTGCAGGTGTTGCCCGTCTTTTACCACGACCTGATCAAAGTCTGGATCACGGTCACCTCCCAATGCAGCCACTAGGAGTAGTGGCTATCGTCAGAGAGCCCTCTGCCCTTTTCAGTGGCTGGTGGATGGGAGGGCTATGTCTGCCTTGGTGACCAGGATCGGGGATATGCTGGGTGGTGGACAAGTGGGCCGGATGCTACAAAAGGAGTTGGTGCATTGCACAACCATGGACGTTCACCTCGCAGCCAATGCCATTCAAGACCATGGGACAGTTGTGCTTGGCCTCGACATCATTCTGGGTCTCGAGGTGGCACAGGTGCATGGTGGGCTTCTGTCCGAGCTTACCCCTGCTTGGACAGAATTCCACATTGGTCCCAAGCCCCAAACCCTCCCTCGGGAGCCGGCGCCCCACAACCTGAGTCGCCTCGCGGAAATGCCCTCCGTAGCCTTTAGCACAACGCAGTGAGTTTCCTATATGTACTGCTGCCCTTCACTTCCTTGCCCTCGCCCGCCGCCCGGACATGGCCTGACGTGCCTTGTTGCCATCCGGCGGCGGAGATCCCCAGTGGGGGGCTCTCAATGGGGGTGTCCTCCCACTTTCCAACGGGGACCTGGGGTGGACCGTAGGCTGTGTCGGTACACGGACTCCCAAGATACATGTGTCTTTTGCGATCTTGTGGTGTGCAGGCCACGTCTTTGTTAATTGTTGTAGGCTGCACCCCCTTTGTCAGTTATTTTAAAAATCTTTTACTGTTGTTTTGTTTGCACTTCAGTTCCACGCTCCTGACCTAAGGGTACCTGGTGCAGAGCGGGGGCGAGAGGGAGGAGGACCTCCTCGTAACTCTGCTCCTGGGCCTGGCCAAATTGGCCATTAAAAGGTCCAGGCAGCGGGCGAGTGAAGGGGTCGTCCGACCTGACTGTCTGCTCCTCTTCCGCAGCTATATTCATAGCCGGGTGTCCCTTGAAAGGAAGAACACGGTGTTTGCCAGCACCATCAAGGCCTTCCGTGCTTGGTGGGCACCGCGGGGACTGGGATGTTTTATTGACCCTGTTAATCACATTTTGGTTTAACATTTGTAAGTTTCCTTTAAATTTTGCCTTTGCTTTTGCAGTTTCCTTTTAATTTGTCCCCAGTTTTGTTAATTTAGTTTATTTGGTTGACTCAAAAGAGTTACATCTTCTTAACCTTCCTAACCCTGCCGCTGTGTCATAGTGCTCCCCCAACATCCACAGCGGAGGTGGAGGCAGCCTGCTCACTGCTATGGCCTATTTATGATGACCTTGGCGGTTGCCTCTGGAGGGCCAAGACCTAGAGGACCCTGGCCTGATTTTGGGCCCTGCTGTGTGGCAGTGGCACCCTCCCCGGTCTGTGGAGCTGGAGCTGCTGGGGTCACAGGAAGAGGGGATTCAGATGGGTTGGACACTCCTGGAGTTGCATGGGCAGATGCCCCGGGATGTGCACCTGCTGATCCTCCTCCCTATGGGTGCCTGAGGACTGGCTGACTCCTTGAGGAGAAGCGGTAGCTGGAGTGAGATCGAGCTGTCCCACAGCCCTCTCGTGCTGACACTGTTGGAGGCCAACTATGGTGTCAGTGATGGAGTTCAGCCCTTCTGGATCAAGGTGGCTGCCATCCTACCACTGTTGACCTTGGTGCATTGGCATGCCGGCGCTATCATCTCAGAGTGAAGGCGGACGGACTCCTCCATTGTGCTTTGCAATCTGTGGAATGCAGCGGACATCCCTTCTTGATGCTCCCGAGCTTGCCTTTGCAGCTCCAGCAACAGAGGTATGACTGAGCCCAAAGGCTCATCATCTGACTTGGGCTCAGCAGATTTCTGGTCTCCTGCAGTCCTCCAGGTGCTGGATACCTGGGAAGTCCCTGCCTCCATCTGTTGTGAATCAGACAGTGCAATGTGCTCACCAGATTGTGACCCTGAGGCTACTCTAAAGCTAGATTCTACTGAGGTGTGTGTCTCTGCACTGGTGGAGGGTGTGGGTGAGTGCTGTGATGGGTCTTCAATGAGGGTGTCATCAGATTCTTCTTCTGAGGTTTCTTTATGTCTAGAGCTGAGGACCTGGGTCACGAACCCCCTCAACTACTTTCCAGACATGCCTGTGAAAGCAAGGAGAGATAATTAGTGCAAGGCAGTGACCTGTGAAACAGGACACATCACTCACAGCATGGTTGTCTGATGGATGTTGTTGGATCCTCATTTGGTTGAGCACCGCTGACCTCACTGTCAGCACAGAAATAGTCCTGATCATCGCCAGCCAGCTGGATTTCTCTATTTTCAAAGTCAGTGACGACCTCGATTTCAGGCATTCCTCCACCAGTCTGCGACCTCTCCCTTTTGTTGTGTGCCAGCTTGTCCTGCATGAATACCTGGAGAGTATAAGCAGGTCACATGCCAGACCAGATAACAAGGATGACTGGCATGTGTGTGGATGGAATGGTGCCATGGATGAGATGAAGACACGATCTGCATGGCAAGTGAATGAATGTGTGAGAGAGGAATGGTGATGTCTCTTCAACTTTCAGTGAATGAGATCCCTGTGGATATGTAATAAGTTTGAGAGTGTGTACATTGAGAGCAATGAGAAGAGTGACTTACCCTGGTGGAACGGAGGAAATTCATCCACTGGGTGGCTGTCCTCTTTTGCAGGGTGTTGGCACTGACCAACCCTGCCATTGCCTCCCATGCTGGATTGGTGATCTTGCTTGCTGGACTTTGCCCAGAGCAGGAGTAGAGGACTTCACGATGGACCTCCGCCGCATCCAATAGGTGTTAAATCTGGGGGAAATATGGTTCGTCCCTTTGGCAGCTATCTGTTCCCAGCAGCTTCCTATCCCTTGAAGAGTGCTAGCTCTTTTCAGGAGAGGCCTTTATTCAGTTTACTGAAGGCCTGGGGTGACAGTGGGGTGGGCAAATCAGAAGACACCCCACCAGTGACCCGCCGTGTTTCCCGGGAATGCATAATTAATGAAGCAGGAATGGGGTGATACAGTGCAAACACCCGCCATTGCAGGCCAATGAGTAAAACATCCATTTTACCGCCTGCTACTACACTTAGTGCTAACCTAGGATGATTCCACCCATTGTCACTGTAGGGTTAATTTGAACAGAGTGTGTACTGGGTAAACATACAATGCAGTGCCATATGTTGGCATGGAGGGTATGAGTGGCCATTGGGGGTGGGTAGAGGGGCATAGGTTCGCATAGGGGGTGTGGGTAAGACTTTTTGAACTTACCTTTCAAAAGGTTCCCGCATCCAGACTATGGTTCACAACACATCTGTGGGGCTTGGAACCACAACATTGAAAAGCTAGCTCACTCCATAAAATTGTAAAGGGCTAGGAGATGTCTATCCCCACAATGAAGCTGGCCAGGTCCAGAGTTCAAGCTGGGGGCTCACGACCTGCATCAGCCCACACCCTTATCCCGTGCTGACAAAAATTGGGCGTGCCGGGAATGGGGTCAGGAATCCCAGAATCGGGTCCCAGCAGCCATTTTTTAAAGATCGTGGAGTCCAGCCCAATATCCCCTATTGTGGCTTGGTGTCATATTTTGTTTTTAATGTTCCAGTGAAGATCCTTGGGACATTTCATTAAGTTAAAGATGCTATATAAATATAAATTGTTGTTATTGTTATTACTACATTAGAAATCTTATTTCCAATAGCTTAGTGCAGAAATTAAGATGACACTAAAAGGATTTGCTAAAACTATTTAAGTATTTTATTGATTTGTCTATTGAGTATTCATCTATATTTGATTTTCATTTTGTTGGTCTTCATGATTGGTGGTTCTCATTCTTGTTTGCTATTTGACTGCTTTGTCCCTTATTTGTTCGGCTCTGATTGGTTGCTGTTTAATGAATATGAAATTTCCAGCAATTCAGTGCAGTGTGTCAAAATGCAACAGTCATGAATATCACGGGGCACAATGCAGCTGAAAATTCACAACCCTTCTGTGCGTTCCCACTATAGGTTTGGTGGAAGGGCCAGAAATAAAGCCTGGATGTGGGGCGTTGTTTTGGGTGGTCCCTCCATTTGCCTCAAACATGATCCCCCTTATTAGAGGAGGACCCAAGTCGAGCAGTGGGGGCACCCAGGTCCAGAGGTTTCCTTGTTCTTGGCCTGGCACAAGAATGGCAAGCTAACATTCCAAGTCAGAACAGGAATATTGGCTTGGCATTTGGAGGGAACGGGAACCATGAGTGTCCAGGCTTGAGGTTTTACCCAGCCCTCCAAAAGGAATCAAAAATGTACAAAATGTTTTTGTTGGTTCCTTACACTGGGGGATGGTGAAGCTGCAGATATTATTCTGGGGGCAGGTTGTCCTCTATCACATTAGATGTGACATTCTCCAACAGAATTCCCAGTCAGCTCAGTGCCCATGATGTGCCACTGGGCATTGCAGGCATCCATGCAGAATATTTAAATGAGGTGAATTCCCACGACCCTGCTTACTTTGGTGGAACCAGTGTCAGAGGTCACAAGTGGGCAGATTTTAATACTTAAATCACATTGGCAGCCTTTGATTTTTCAGGATGGAAATTTTTATGTATCTATAATTATTAAGTCTTATGTCTGCACATATGTCCTGTTATCACACTTATTTCCTCTGTAATGATTGTGTCACATCTGTTTCATGCCTTTGTCATACTTGTATAATGCCTGCTTAATTAATTTTAGTGTAAATTGTACCTTACCATTCTACTTACCATGTAGTCCTCCCAATATTAGGTGACTTCTCACATAGTTCCTCTTTCCAATCTACTCATTGTCCCCATTCTAGTTCTAAGTGCCACAAACTTTGCACACTAGCCACTAACTCCATCCCCTTCCCTAGCAACTGCCTGAGGCTGAACAGACTGTTTGCGTACTTGGTGTTCTACTTAACTCTGAAATGAGTTTCCAATCATATACCTGCACCATTACAACAACTATCTGTTTCCACCTCCTTAGCATTGCTCATTCCTGCATCAGTTGCTGAAACCCTCATCCTCCCATGTCTTTTTTACTTTTAACTCGACTACTCTAATGCACCCCTGGCTGGCCATCCACATTCTACCCTCCATTATCTTGACCTCATTCCAAATTCTGCTACTCATGTCCTAACTCGTATCATGTCCTATTCATTCACTTGCTTGCTGAGCTACACTGGTTAAGCAGTACCTCATTTTTAAATTCTCATCCCTGTTTCTAAATCCCTCCATGGCCTCCCCCCTCCAAATCTCTGTAATTTCCTCCAGCCCTGAGATATCTGCACTCGTCCAAGTTTGGAGCATCCCCAGTTTTAATCACTCCGCCACTGAAGGCTGTGTCTTCTTCTGTCTGGCCCTACGCTCTGTAATTTTCTCTCTAAACCTCTCCCCCCCCCCTACTTTACTTTCCACCTTAAAATATACCTCTTTGGTCAAGCCTTTCATCCTCTGACCTAATATCTCCTTATGTGGCTCACTGTCAAATCTTATTTTATAATTTCCCTGTGAAGTGCTTCGGGATGTTTTATTAAGTTAAATTAAGAACGCTTATTAAGTTTATTGTGCCACAACACTCCAGACCTCAGCATTTACCCTGCCATACTCCACAGCAGAGTGCTGTGCACCTGTCTAACAAAGGTCATCAAACACACATCTTATTGACACTCAGTTGAATGCAATAATGCGCATCATAACTGGAAATTTCTGCTCAACACCCTTTCCCCTGACTTTCTGTCCTTGCAAACATCACTCAATCACATCCGCCAACTGACGAAAACCCACAAGCTGAGCCACTATCCACGCTGCACCTCACTTATCACTCCATGATGACCTGTTCAACACCCCCCCACTGCCCACCTTCCATCTCAGCGCCCCATATGAAGCAGCCTTCCCAAGCAAGATCTACCAGCATCATCCTTTGGACCAAGGAATGGGAAACACGGAAAGTTACTAACGAGTTCATTGTGACAAACCCCACCTGTCCAATGGCAGGCTTTGAACTGCCACAGCGAAACTGATCCTTTCTAATGAGGTCCAGGATAGACCAGGGCCCTTGTGCAGCCAACCTCCACCACTGGGGCCACAGTACAAACCCTTTATGTACTGTGGAAAGACACAAACAATGCTGCACACTACTGAGGAGTGTCCACTCTACAGACTAAGTAGCAGACTAATCACCTTATGGGGAGGCTATTGCTCAGCTTCAAGGATTTGCATTCACTAAATTAATAAGAATAAAGTTATAATAATATAAAAGCAAAGTACTGCGGATGCCGGAAATCTGAAATAAGAACAGAAAATGCTGGAAAAACTGAGCAGGTCTGGCAGCATCTGTGGAGGGAGAAACAGAGTTAACTTTTCAAATCCATATGACCCTTCTTCAGAGCTAATTCAGAATAAAATTATGTTAAAGGTGCTATATAAAAACAAGTTGTTGTTGTTGCTACCTTATTTTCAACTGACAAACCAGAAATTTGTTTTTTTCAAAGCCCTCATTATAACGTTCTGCATCTGATTTTCTCCCAGATTCATCATCACAATTCATTCCCATAAGTAGGCTCTGTGACCCCATAATCAACAATATACTCTTAACACAACACCTTCTTATACAATAGCATGACAGAGGTTACAACAGTGAGATCTCTTGTTGTACATGATCTTGCTTTTACCCGCCATGTGTTTATCCTATCTTCCTACAGGCTTATAATGAATACCCTTGTGAGATAAGGATAATTGTAAACCAATGGATTAGTTTATTTTGAGTGAAGTTCACGATTTCACAGAATATCATTATCAGAAGCACTGATTTTCTATCACTTCTCATAACACAAAAAATAATAAATTGTGCAAACATTGCCCTTAATATTGATTTATCTTCACTGGTCTGCATTGTTTAACTAACCAATGGTCACTTAGAAAGAGAGAGTTTGCCATTGCTCTGATTGTTTTAATTTCAAATTGATTGCAAGGGACTTCTGTTTTATCCAGGGAGAGAAAGCTAAAAGCTGTCCATTCCCAGCTCTCTGTTGTAGATTGGCTCATCAAGCAGCTAATCAAAACTATCAGCAGTCTCCCCTGTTTAACCTCCTGCTATGTTCAATGAATGAAACCAATCCAACACAATAGGGCCAATTTCCAACCTTTTTTCTGGCAAAAATGGGAAATGGTAGTATACTAGTTACCACTCCTTCTGTCCAGCAGCCCCGCAACAATTGTTTGTAGATTGAGTCCTGAAAAATAGATAATTAATATTACCTATGCCCACTGCAGCTAGATCATTAAAACACTAGTGTAGCTACATAATTTTAAATAATCATTGTTTTCAAATTCCTTGTATCACACTGAAGCATCATCTCTCTCTCTCTCTCTCTGAGCTAACCTGTGTCTGAAGTAAAAATTAAACACTCATTCATAATTTTGCTGCAAAAGTTTACCTTTAAAATTTATAAAATTCAATTGCAGTATTTTGAAATAACTAGAAAAACTCAAATATTGCATTCACAATCTAAGTCTTAATTATTGCTCGATTTGCTTTTCAGTCTGACCCTCAGTAGCTGAGTCAGCCTCAGGTCTTTGAAGTGAAATAAAGCATTTGATAAAAGTTTTGCTGTGAAACTTTAACTCAGAATTTTACCTCTCTGGCTGGGAGAATCAGAAACACAAGCCTGAACATTTCATTGTGTGGCAACACATCGTGCTTCTCCATTTCATTTTGTAAATGAAAAAGGAATGCTGTGGAAATCACTTGGGAAGAGGTCACAATGGTGTACATCACAGTGTCAATACTTTGCGGGATCCACGCGTCCCCATGCTAATGTCCTCCTGTTGCGAACCTATTGGCCTCTGCTCAGTCCTTCTCCCTTGAGACTTCTCTGGGACCAGAAATAGATCAAGGAATCGAAGTCCATACCCAGAATCCTCACACCTAGCATACTATCGGCTCATCAGCTTTATTTAATGCAAGTACAAAGCTCTGGAAGCACATCTGGACTGGAGTAACAGCAGCAAGAAATGAATATTCTATTGGAAACGAATAGGTGACAGGCCTGCTATGTATCTCATCTCTTGATCTTCTAGTATTTCTTGCTGTTGACTTCAGCTCCACTGATCCAAGCACTCTCCTCTGCCTGTCACTGAAGACTATCTATCAGTGTCTACAGTGTCTGACTCACAGCAGGCCTTTGCAGGGTAATGCTTTTATCAGGGGCTTGGCAGTGTCTGCCAGGACTGTTTGTTGTCATTGCTTAACACTGAGTCCTCCATTTGACACATAGCTTGTTTTCTAACTTGGATCTCATTAAAATCTGCCCTGTTTAAAGACATTTGAATCCCTGTCTATTGTCACAGAGCCTTACCTAATTAATCTTGATAAGAAAAGTGAAAAGGAATCTGATTGGCTAAGAGAACAGCTATTGGTGTGACAGTGTCTGCATTTTGTTTGTTTCTCTTCATATTTAATAATGAGTAATTTATCCAAATTCCAACAGATTTATTATACGGAAGATTAATGCCCACACATTTTAAAGATAAATAAATGGGTTCATGCTTGCCTTAAAACTCTCTCGGACTTCATCCTTAAGTCAAACCTACTCCCTCAACCTAAGCGCCACTAAACTGCTGATCACCTGACTTTCCTTCCTGATCCCCATGCTGGCTGATGTTAAAAGTTCTCTCTACACAGGTAATGTGTCCCTCCCCTTTATATTTGCTGTCATCACCCTTATGCTAAAAAAAACTCTTGATACCTCCATTTTGAAATACTGCCCCATATCCAACCTCTTTTTCTTCAAAGTCCAGTTGCCTCCTAAATCTGTGCCCAGCTTTCCCAGAATCCCATGTTCAAATCCCTCCAAACAGGTTTCTGCCCCTCCCATATTACTGAAACAACTCTTAACAAAGTTACAAATGACATGTGACTGTAACCGTAGTTAACTAGACCCCCTTGATTTGAACCTTTGACACACACCAACCTCTACCATCAGCTCTTCACTGACATCCAGCTCGGTGGAACTGCACTCGCCTGGTTCCATTCTTACCTATCCAGTCAGAATCAAAGTATCATCATCAATGGCTTCTCTTCCTGCTCCTGCCACCATTAGCTCTGGTGATCCCAAGGATCTAATCCACATGCTCCATTTCCTTGGCCACCGACTCTGTCCCTTTCCCTGAAAGTTATCTGAGGCTGAGCCAGATTGCTTGCAACCTTGGTTTTTGGTTAAGCAGTGCCCCAATTTTAAAAGGCTGCATTTGCTGCCAACACTGCATGTGCAGATGTACTGTTTTACTCTGTGACATCATTGCGAAAGACAGAGTAGGCAGCAGCCAGGAGCAGAGATGCTTACCAAACAGTTACTAAAAACAATGATTAAAAAAGTCTCACCTTCTCCAAGTTGGTGGGGTGGAGGGGAGGAATGGAGCCAGGGATCGGGATGGGGAATCTTCTGATCCATCCCATGACAGTCGCAGTTCTGGATTACAGCCTCCATATCCTGCATTTGCAACTCTGGGGCCTCTTTGGGTTGGATCTTATTTGAATCCTGAAGGCATTCACCCATTTTCTGAGCCCTGCGGTGGACGGGCAGTTGGGGCGCAGCCTCCTCACGGTTTCTGAATCTCCTGTTCTGGAACCTATTCCACTTAACCCGGCCTGTCACCAGGAAGGAGCCCCAGAGCCACCAGGAGCATCAGAAGCCTCCCCTTCCTCCCCATCCCAATCCCCAGAAACTGTGGGGAGTTGTCAGAAACGTCAAATGTCAGTTGACTGAAATGTCAGATGGAGTGAATACAAATAAGACTGCACTGTAAAGTGCGAGAGGCTGTGTGTGCCTCCTGAAAATGATGTAATTGGTTTTCTGCACACGCACAGACTGGTATCAGCGGCCACCTTTCATTGGCAAGAGACACAGTGATTTAAAAATTCTCATCCTTGTTTTCAAACCTGTGCTATCTCTAAAACTCAATAATCTCTATGTCTCTTCTCCAGCCCTATAACCCTTCAAGATATCTGCACTGCTTCAATTCTATCCTCTTGTCCATTCCCAATTTTAATCATTCCACTACTAGTGGCTATGCCTTCTACTGCTAAGACCTTAGGCCTCTGGAATTCCCTCCTTAAACCTCTCTCTTTCTCTTTCCTTCTTTAAGATGGTCCTTAAGGCTAACTCTTTGACTGAGCTTGGTCAACCAATCTAATATCCCCTTACATGGCTTAACATCAAATTTTGTTTGATAATATTCCTATGATGTTCCTTGGGACATTTTACTATCCAGTGCAATATAAATGCAAGTTGTTGTTGTTGTACTTCTCCCACCAATCTTTCCCCTTATAATCATTGGTGAAATTTTGTACTGGTCATATTGAATGGTGCTAGCGCTTGGAAGAAATACAATTTCTACTATTGGTTCCTAATCTGTGCATGAATCATTCTCAGGTCACTTATTGCATGATGTAACAAAAATGTAATTTTGGCTGTGTTAGTTTATCGATTGGTTTCTTTATTATGGCAGTGGTTCAGCACAGAAGAAATGAAAATCTATTTTCAAGGTTTGGAGATAAATGCCTTTACTGAGGTGGATAATGAAGCTTATAATTATAATTAATGCAACATATGCAGTTATGTTCATTTATTTGTTTTATTTGAATAAAATGGCATAGCTTATGACCCAAGTCCAGGTTTGACAACCCACCAACTGAAGACAAGTAGGATCACATGACAACAGGCTATACATTGCAGTAAACCATCATATAATGCCCATGTCTTCTGTGGAATTGCTGAGTCTCACTATTATTTACATAGTTAGTGGGCAAATAATGATACGCTCCTGAGCATAGTGGATGCAAGGTCAATATAAGTGCTTGGTGATGCTGAACCTCAGTCAAACATCTAGCACAAAAGTTTATCTTCAAAACCGATTTATTTCCTTTTCAGTTTGAGGTGAACTCAGTAAACTTGAGGGCATCCAAACTCTGCTGCCCATGTCTGAACTTGCACCAAGTCCCGTTCCCTTATCACCCGTGTACTCGCTGACCTACACTGGCTCCTGGTCAAGCAATGCCTTACTTTTAAAATTCTCATCCTTGTTTTCAAATTCCTCCCTGGCCTCTCTCCTCCCTACCTCTGTAATCTCCCCCTGCCCCAAAACCCTTCAAGACACCAGCCCTCCTCTAATTCTGGCCTCTTGGGTATCCCTGATTTTAATCCCTCCACCACTCATGGCCCTGGCTTCAGTTGCCCTGGCCCTAAGCTTTAGAGTGCCCTCCCAACACCTCTCTGCCTCTCTACTTCAGTTTCTTCCTTTAAGATACTTCTTAAAACTTACCTTCTTGATCGCAAACTTTTGGAGATCTGACCCAATATCACATATTGTGGCTCGGAGTCATAGTTTGTTTTATAATGCTGCTGTTAAGCACCTTTGGACATTGTATTACAATAAAGGTACCTTATAAATATAAGTTGCTAATGTTGTTGTTGTGTGGGATGAGCAATAAATGCTGGCCTAGCCAGCAACATCCATATCCCATGAATGAATTTTTAAAAATGACGGATTCATTGAGAAAAGGGTAGAAGATATCAAGAAATGTTGGGAGCAAATTTCTGTAGGGGTTTGCCACCTCTTCTGTGCAAATTCAAGGAAAGTGGCGCTGCAATGAGGTACTTTCCCAAGCTTTCTGTGGCTATTCTGCTGACCTCATGATGGGTGTCTGGGAAAACCCCCACGAAAATTCAACCAATATTCCTCCTCTCATTGCGATGCAGAGGTGTCAGAAGCCATATTGTTAGACAATAACCACGATCTCAAAGGAGTTATTCATTCATTTAGCCTCCTTATTCATTGATCTTTGGCAAAACAAACTGACACAGATAAAACCTTTCAAGATTCACACATAACTTTGGATGGGTAACTGAGAGTACACAATGGGCAGAATTTTGCCCTTGTCGGGCGGGCTCAGCAGGGGTGGGCAGGGGTGATCAGTAAGCCGACCGCCGCCCATGATTGCGATCGGACCACGATTTCACACTGGCGGGCCAATTAAGGCCCACCCAGTGTGAAACACGCGCTGCAGCGCTGCCTGTGTGGGGAGGGAAGGAGGGCAAGCACACAACTCCATGCATGCACACAAGTGCATGCAGGAAAAGCTCCCTGAGGCACAGACTCTGTCACATGAGCAGGGACATGTTGTTAATGAAATGTTTACATTTTTATTTAATTTTTAATAGCTGTTGGAAACCTCATCCTGCCCATGGATGAGGTTTCTTCAAAAATCCAAAGGCCACTTGGCCTTTTCGCCTGCCCGCCAACCATAAAGTTGGGCAGGCAGCGAAAATTTTCTTTCAATTATAAATTTAATGGCCTTAATAGGCCTTTTAATTGTCGGCAGGCGTGCTGCCGGCTCCTGCGTTCGCCCACTGACTGAAATATCATGTGAGTGCATGATGACATCAAGATGCTCGCCAGACGTCATTTTATCTTCGTTCGAGTCGGACACCCCCGCCCGATGAGCTAGTGACTTTACGGGCAGAATTTTTTGCCTGTCCAGCAGGCGGAGCAGGAGCAGCCGGGGGCGGGCAAGGACCCGAATCACACCCCCGATCAGGGCTGCGCGCCATTTTGCCAATAAAGGTCCGACCAATGCATTTCTAACTCCTGTGAATAGTGGGAGTATGCGGGCTGCGGCAGACGTGCACAGACCTCTGGGTCTAATGGTGACCCGGCAGTCTGTTTAAAGGAAGGCCTGGCAGCCTCCTATTCGCTGCTCACAATGGCCACTTCCAGGTCACACTGCAGGGGGTCAGCTGAACAAGGCACGCTGGGGGGAAGGGCAGAGGAACTGGGCAAGCTGCAGGGTAGGCCAGCTGGAGGCCAATGCACCCCTCACTTTTCTGATGACTGCCTTGCTGCCCTCCTCGAGGAGGTGGCACCACGGTGGGAGGTATTGGTCCCCCAGGATAGGAGGAGGAGGCCCCCCCACATGACCAAACATGCCCAGGAGGAGGTGGCGGAGATGGTGAGCTCCCATAACATGGTGCAGCGCACCTGGATCCAGTGCTGGAAGCGCTTCAATGATTTGTTGCGTTCTGGAAGGGTGAGTACCATGTTGGCATTGGGCATTTAACCCAGCAGGTATCCTTAGCCTTTGAGGCCCCCTCACTCCCTCGCAAGTCTTACTGTCATGACTGCATCATGTTGGGCATTTCTTGTATGCTGAGTGGGCAAGCAGATACTGGGCATGCTTACATCAGCCTGAGTGGTTCATGAGGAGATGAGTTCTCCCCCACACCATGTGTTGCTCTTAGTCGCACATGACTAGTCTGGGGGCAACCTGCAGGAGATGCAGCTAAATGCATACTCAGAAGTCCAACACATGGACTTGTTCACGGTGATGAGACTGTGGAAGGGGAGCCTCAAGGTCTCGTGGCCAAGTACCATCTGCTGCCCTCGACACTGCACGTTGCTGCACCTCCTTGTTATTGGAGCAAAGACCATGTGTATCCTAAAGTGATGGACACAGAATGTGTCCAAGGTGACCGTTGTGGGGGGTTGGGAGCAGACATATTACCTTTATGTGACTGATCAGCAGTAGCGAGGAGAAGAGGCACTGGAGGCCTGATATGGGTCACTGTGGTTGGGTGCAGCGTACGCGTGCAGAGTCCATGTGCAAATTGCCTCAATGAATGGCCTTCTCTGTTTTTCAGGAGAAGAATGCTCACAATGTGTGTGAGCGTTCGAGGACTGAAGGCAGCCAGGCCCAGCTGCTGATGTTAAGCCACTTTGAACAGGAGGCCCTGGAGCTTGAGAGGCGCCATGTACCCAGGTCAACTGGTGTCGGTGAGGCTGGGGTGGAACGACCAGGTATTTGGGGCCAACTGTGAGATCTGTTATGTCCTCCCAACATCCATAGCCCTGATGACTGTTTAATTTGTTATTGTTGCAACATTGCTCAGTCACAGAGTGATAGAGGCAGAGGTGTGGATCATAGACAAAGGTCCCTCAGCCTTTCGAAGATGCATGCATCAAACACCTTCCAAAGTCGCCATACCCCCCTTCCCAGCACTATCCCCATGGCCTTGTATGCCATGGCATCGCAACTGTATGTCCAAATACTTGTTACATGTTAGGAGGGTTTCTGCATCCACCACCCTTTCCAGCAGTGCGTTCCACATTCCCAACACACTCTGTGTGCAAAAGTTGCTCATCAAATCACCTGTCAACCTCAAGCCCCTTACCTTAAATCTATGCCATCTGGTTACTCATCCCTCCGCCAAGGGGAAAAGCTCCTTTCTGTTGACCCTATCTATGCCTCTCATAATGTTATAAACCTCAATTATGTCACCCCTCAATCTCCTCAGCTCCGGGGGAAATAACCCCAGTCTATGCTATGACTCCTCATAAATCAAACTCTCCAGCCCAGCCAGCATCCTGGTCAACGACCTCTGCACTTTCTCCACTCCAATCCCATCCCTCCCGTGAAGTGCTTTTCACAATGCAGGGCTATAGCTGTGACCCAGGCAGTGTTTTCTGCACTTGGAACATTACCTCCCTGTTCCTATATTCTATTCCTCGGCTAATAAAGGCAAGTATGGCAATTACCTCCTTAAACACATTACATATCTGTCCCGCTACCTTAATGGGCCTGTCGACATGCACAACAAGGTCCCTCTGATCCTCTTTACTTTCCATGGTCCTACCACACATCGTGCATTCCCGTGCCTTGTTTGTCCTGCCCAAGTGCATCACCTCACACTTATCCACATAATATTCCATTTGGCATTCCTTAGGTCATCTGACCAGCCCGTCTATATCCGCCTGTAATGTAAAGGTATCTTTCTCACATTTGCCACCCCACCAAAACTCATCTCCATAGGTTCTGGAAGGTTGAGCGCATAATGAGCCGGGGGAAAGGGATGAAGTGTGTCACTGTGTGCATGCTAACTTATCAACTGTCCTTAGTGTTCATTTCAGCAACATCAGAGCCTGGTTGCCAGGAGGAGTTCCAGATGCCCCCTCTCACACCTGAGAGCCCTCAACTGTCATCTGCGTCACACCATTTCTGCGAGGCAGGCACCAGCGCAGATACTAGCACCTCGGGGCATTGCAACATCAGCTAGTGTCCCAGGGCACTGTGGAGAGGGCCCTTCACAATCGCTGGAGGAGCTGGCAGAGACAGGGAGTGCCGATGGTGCCAGCAGTTGGAGGACTGCAGGAGACCAGGCACATGCTCAGTCGGTGCCTGATGATGTGCCTCTGGACTCGTCCGCGAAGCAGCAGGTGCAGGAATTGTGGCTGGGTGTGCGGGAGCATCTGGGAGTATTGCATGAGACTATGCTTCACTTGGTGTCCGTGGTGGAGGAGTCCACACGGAGCATCACTGATGCAATGAGCCTCATGGCAGAGCGTCAAACTTCCTCCATGGAGAGAGTGGTGACTCTCAGGTTCTCCTGGGGTTATGCTCAGACCTGCAAGCCCTCACAGCGCCAGTGGCCACAGCTGGTCATTGCCAATGTGGGAGATGGTGTGAGCTTCCAGCTTCCCAGCTCATTGCCCATCCATTGACGGTGAGCAGGGAGGTCCGGGGCAACCTCATGTTGGCACAGCAGCTGCCTGTTGTCTTTGTGGGCTCCTCTCATGGTGCTCTGGATGAAGGCAGCAGCTCCTCCGCCCCTCTCCCAATGACCGCTTCATCAGGAGAGGCTGCGATGACTGGGGTTTGCCAGCTGTGGAACTGGCAGATCCCTCCCAGGCGGGCCCAGCACAGGCTCCACAGGCCAGAGGACAATCGCCAAGTCATCGAGGCCAACAGCACAGCAGAGTCAGCAGGCTGTCTCAGATGCCACTCCCAGCGATGGGGCAGAACCCGAAAGCATAAGCAAATGGCACCTTAGGCACACCACGGATTTCTCACTGGTGCTTTTGTGTTGGCCCGAGATTAGGTCCTTATTATTTGCTTCTGCTTGATTAACATTTTGTTTTGAATTTGCGAGAACTTCTGATGGTGAAAATTAAAACCAGATGTGTTAACATGGCTGAGGGTGGCTCCTTTGTTCTGCATTTGTTTGTTTTAGATACATGACATGAGTATTTGAGTGGACATTGAAGGTTATGTCCCAAGCCCTTAGTTGGAGCTGATGACCTGTCAGATTTAGCACTTAAGGGCCAAGTATTGAAGCGCCAGGCAAGGCTGCTCCTACTGATCCATTTGTGTGCAGCTAGATGAAGGTTCATTGAATTAAAGTCTCCTGGGTGTCCCTGCCTCCTTGGTGTAGTCCCAGGTCAGCGTTTAGCCCCTCATCATTCCCCTGTGCTTCCTCATCCTCAGAATCAATGCTGGACTCATCGTGTGCAGCCGCATCCACTTCATTGTCCACTGCGTCCCCCCTTTCCAGCACAAGATTGCGGAGAGCGCAGCATGCAATCACTATGACTGACACACGATCTGGGGGATACTGGACTGTGTCCCCTGAGCGATCCAGGCATCGGAAGCACATCTTGAGAAGACCGATGGCTCTCTCCACAACAGCCCTTGTGGAGGCCTGGCTCCTATTGTACCGCTGCTCAGCTTCTAATCTTGGACGGCAGAGAGGGGTCATGAGCCACCTTCTGAGGGGATAGCCCTTGTCACCCAGCAGCTATCCATCCAGCCAAGCCAGAGCACTGAAGAGGCCCGGCACCTGGGAGTGTTTGAGGATGTAGGTGTTGTGGGAGCTGCCTGGGTACCTTGCAGAGACTTGTAGAATCTGCATCCTGTGATCACACATTATCTGCACGTTCATGGAGTGGAAGCCCTTCCTGTTGATGAAGGCACCGGGCTCAACTGCTGGTGCCTTGATAGCCACATGTGTACAGTCTATTGCACCCTGGATGCGGGGGAAGCCGGCAATGGCTCAAAGCCTCTGGCTCGCTGTGCCTGACTTGCTTGGTTGCAGCGGAAGTGGATGAAGGTCAATGCCCATCTGAACAGAGCATCTGTAACCTGCTTGACACAAATGTGGACAGCTGATTGGGAGACACCACAAAGATCACCCACCAAGCCCTGGAAGAAGCCAGATGCATAGAAGTTGAGGGCAACGGTGACCTTCAGAGCCATTGGCATGGGGGGTCAGCCCACACAGTTAGGAGAGATCTCAGGGCCAATCATCTGACAGATATAGTTGACTGTCTCCCTTGACAGTTGGAGCCTCCTTCGGCCCTGCACCTCAGACATATTGAGGTAGCTGCTTCGCTGCCTGTATACCCTGGCAGCAGGATAGTGGCATCTTCTGTGGCCCCTTCCACCTTGGACTACCTCCTGGACCTGCACCCCTTGTGCTCCCAAAGGTGGCTTCCCTGGAGGCTGATTGTGCACTCTGGGCCTCCTGCTTATTCTAGCCCTCCCTTCCTCCTCAGAGGAGCTGCCTCCAGTGGACATGTCGGAACTCATACCCGTGTTAAAGGGAGGCCTCCAGAAAGCTGCAGGCCCCATAAAGATTACTGACTGCCGGGTGCTGACATGAAGGTTCAAAGTACACAGAAAGCTGATGGAATTCATTCTGAGCTGCTACAGATTAGACAGGCAAGTTTAAAAAACTTTCTGCAATGAAGACTCACAGACCAGATTGAAGACCCCACTGAGCCCTTTTATCCAGCCCATGGATGAATTTCATTAAAAAGTCTCTTACCCGCCTGCCCGTTGCGCCCATGCGCCGACCCAAAGATTGCACAGGCACCTGAAAATCGCTGTTGATTGACGATTTAAGGGCCTTAACTAGCCCGTTAGTTAATGGCGGGTGCAGGTCGAACTTCATTACGCGAATTATCACGATGGTACGCGGTGACGTCGGGACGCTCGCCCAACGTCACCGTGCGCCAAGCAGAAAATGCTGCCCTAGACTCCTGCAAGGAATCAATGCCTTCACAAGAAGAACAGAAAATACTAGAAATACCCTAGGTCAGGCAGCAACTGTGGAGAGAGAAACAGAGGGCAGAATTTTACAGCCCTATTGCCGCAGGGGCGGGGCTGGAAAATGCAGCGAGCCGTTCAAAAGTCCATTGACTTTGGCGGGACTGGAAAATCCCATCGGTAGGAGGGGCTGTAAAATTCCACCCAGAGTTACAGTTACAGGTCGATGACCAATCATTTGACTTCGGCTTTTCCTGAACAAGAGGTTGCCATGAAAGCAAACTGCACACGAGGTTTCACACTACAACAGCATAAGTAACTTATTTTGGTTTATATTCCAACTCTATGCTAATACAAGCCAAAAATATATTTTGGCTTTCTTGTTCAAGTCAAGCACTGGGCTGACAATCCCAGTTCAAAGCTGTGTTGACAATTTCTTAGATAAGCACAAGATCTGATCTATGAGCTGTATGATTTTTTTTCTTCTAATACAAGCTCTTTCTTTCGGTTCCTTGCTTGCATGCTAATTAATTTAGACTTAGTCACATCATACAGTGCCTGCTCACTATTGGCATTGTTATGAACAATAAAGTTACATTCTTTGAATCTGGTTGATTGTTTCTCATTATTTTCATTGCTTCCTAATTTTCCATCCATTCCAAACTTGCTCACATTACCTTGTAAGACATATCTAAGACCTTGATATTCTTGGGTGTTTCACTCCAAGTTGAAAATCCACCCCACATGTCTAAAGCTGATGACAGAGCCCTTTCAGTTGCCATGAGGATCAACTTGTGAGTGGGCTATGTTAAACCTGGAAAGCCACTGATAAACTGTCATCTCTTCAAACCAGAATGGTAACCATTGCTACTTGTAACAATAAAATTGACATCATAGTGGAATTGTGAGTTCTCCCTTTATTGTAGTGTGAAAACAAGTCAATCATCACTAGTTAAACAACTTAAGCCAATGCACTATGGTATTTCTACTGTACTACTCTACGTGATTTTCACTGTTGGGAATGGATAGACATTCTCCAGAGAATTCCACTATGGACCTGCTTGATATTCAGCTGCTTGCTTACCTCAAAATACAGCAGACCTAGCTGCACTGCCAGTATACTAAGAAAGGCATGTTCCAGCCGTGGAAGCTATTTGCTGTTGGGACTTGTTAAGGAGTAGGTGTGGGAAAGGATCCAACAGCAAACTGATAGACAACTACTTATTCCAATGCTTCTAGCCATATCCTTGATGCTAACTCTTCATACTGACCCCTCCTCTAATCGATCGTAGTCCTTTCTACCGTTACCATGGTTCTTTGAAGTGCAAGTCCAAGCATGTTGAATCCCTTTGTGACAAAAATGTGTTTCTGTGTAGGTTTTAGATTGGCCACATCAAGTGGCAACTGAAAAAATGAGAAGAACAGTTCTGAAATTTTAGAGAAGAAGAGGCAGAAAAGACATACTAAAAGCTGTGACTCAGAAATTTAGGTGTACCCATTTTGGGAAGCATACGGAGTGCAGGTGGGTGTGGGGTGCACATACCATAAATTCTCTGCATCAGAATAGCAAGGCCCAAGATTTTTGTAGATGATACCAAATTGGGAGGTATAACTATAATATGGGAAGGCATTAATAGGATTTCAGAGTGTTCGAATAAATGGTAAATTGAATTTAAGATAGTGGAATGTGAACTGACTAGTTTTGATAGGAAGAATATGGACGCCACGTTCATTGGAAGGCAAGGAATGAAATGGAGTGGAAGAGAAACAACAGCATCTGGAAAAGAAAAAAACAGATTTTTTTAAATTATGAAAGGCTTTGATATGATGGATTTAGAGAAATTGTTTTCATTTCTTGATGAATCTCTTCTCTCCACAGAGAATGGTTAGAATTTGGAACTCACTGCCATAAAGAAAGGTTGAAGATAATAGCATTGATGAATACATGAGGAAGAAGGGAATCAAGGAATATAGGGGCAGAGTGGGAAGAGTTAATTAGAGTAAGAGGAGACTCATGTGCAGTAGGAAGACTAGTATGTACCAGCAGAGCTGAATGACCTGTATGTGTGTTGCAGGTTCTGTGCAATTCTATGTAGTGTATGCTTAACAGCAAACTGCACAGCAATAACTCCTGCTTCAACACAGTACCTAAACAGCTTTTAGAAACTCCAGCATAACAAGCCAGTTTGTTACATGGTCTACAAGAAGATGTGAATGTGGATCCATTTCATTTTGTGAAATACGCTCCATTTCATAGCTGATCATGTGAGAATGAAATCATAACGTACAAGGTTTGTTGCTAAGAAAGTCTGTTTTCTGCTATTGGGATGTGGCATATTTGCAACAAGGGTGCATGCTCTGCTAATGAAACATATCTGCACAGGAGAGGTATAATCAGGGGAATGGATTTGTATTTTTCACAGAGAAAATGGATGGTAATATAAGCTGTGATCCCCAAACACCAATAAAAAAACACAGAAAATCCTGTGTATTAAAAAGATTTTCACATGATCAATCATGATGAGCCATAGACCTAACTATAAACCGATGGAATTGTGGAACTTGATCCCCCAAACATGAGTGAAAATCAGAGAATACCAATTTAAAAAATAAGCATTTGATTTATTCAGACAGTTTAAAAGAATGGACCTGATTATCTTTATAAAAGGAAAAAATAAACCCACTCCGGTGCTGATCTCCATTGGGCCATTTTCAAATGAGTAAGAGATATGGCCTGGAAAATCCACAAGATCAAAATTTAAATATGAACAATCTATTCAATCTATTTTAATTCATCCACCATAAAATAAATTCCAAGTTGTGACTATTCTTTGCCTGAAAAAGTTTTCCGATATCACACTGAATTACCTTTCACTCAATTTGAAACTGTGCCTCAATGTTTTGAAGCTAGAGTTTAACTTGGAATAGTTTTCTTCATTTAGAGTTTCTCCATCTGCTTGTGCATCAATCCTGGCCTCTTGTGCATCCTCCATTACAGCTGTGCCTTCAGCTGCCTAAACCATAGGTTCTGAAATTCCCTCCCTAAGGCTCTCCACCTCTCTCTCCTCCTTTAAGATGCTCCTTAAAACATGCTTCTTTGACCAAGCTTTTGGTCAGCTGTCCTAACATTGCCTCATGTGGCTCGTGTGTCAATTTTGTTTAATAAGTCTCCTGAGAAGTGCCTTGGGACATTTTGCTGCATTAAAGGCACTATATAAATGCAAGTTGCTGTTGCTTTTCTTGAAAGAGAAAATGTAAATTGAATGAATGAAAACTATAAACGTTTGCACAGTTTTACATTTTTATTCATAGCTCACCAAAATTTAAAGTACCTTGCCTACAGAAATAATTCTTAAAAGCTTACTTAGTGCAGTGTAATTGTGAGCTATTTGTGTGAATAATTATAGTAAGTCTGCAATTTTTTCAACTATAACCGTCACACTAGTTCTTCAGCATTTCATTGCTTTCTGTTGCATTGGCAGTAGATTGTAGAACAATTTAGATTAAATATACACAGATAGTCAAAGACACTTGTATCTGACTGTTATCAGTGGCTACCTGCGGATATGGCAATCTCTAAATACAGCAGATTCATTTGGATTCTCAATTGTTACTTTGATATGCTTTTTTCCTCACATTTGCCTGTGTGATAATCTTTCTGTGTCAACCTCTGAGCATTGCTTCCTTGCCCCTCCTTATTGCAGAGAGCATTTTGCTTTGCCTTCATGCTGTCTTGCTTTGTAACAGTTGCTTTATACTTGCTACGATCTCCTATTCCTAAGAGAAATTGTGTACTGCGCTGATAGAATAACTGGTAACCTTGTGAGTTTACTATGAATGACCTGGGCTTCGTTACGCTTTTCATCTCCTTCTTACATCAGATATTTTAGAATTTGTAATTCACTTTTGACTGCTGTATGAATTTCAGTGCCACTGGAGTTGACTCCTGTGTCATAATCCTCTCTGTGATTAAATGTTGCTAAGGTCTGCCACCTATTGATGGGCCACAGAGTCAATGCAGTTTTGCAATATACTAGGGTGGGTTCTGTACTTTTTCCTCTATCTGCTACTAACAAGTTGCTTTTTCTCATGCACATACCTCTGCCGGAGTCTCAGAAACATTTATTTCTGTTGTTTGGAATCCACAGATGTTTTGCAAGTTTGACAGGGAAAACGTTGCCTTTATTGTTCACTTCTGGATTGCTTGTATTCTTATAATGATCTGTTGTGCCCCAGACTGGATGACTATATTCGAGGACTAGGTAGATATTAACTTTGCACAACCAGAGGAAAGTTCTGGGGCTGATTCTATCTACCTTCTACAATTGGCCCTGTCTGGTGATGACACGATTTGTTCGAGCTACATTCTCTTGAAAGGTTTTGTGCAGAAATTTCTGCTGTCTGTTTGTCTTCCTTGGTTTGGTTGCAAGCAGCTCAATCCTCCTTTTCTGTTCCTCGTACTAGCTTCTTTTTGAGAATAGCAATCATTCTGATCTTTGGCACTTCCTTCACCATTTGCATGTTCATTGCTCCAGGTCACCCAGGCATCTCCAGAGATTTTGTGATGCCATTTCTAAGCTCATGGATGCCATCAACGATTTACAAGCAAGCCCCAATCTCCTGTTTATTAGAGTGTCATTGAGAGAGGTAAAGGAAAAGAATGAACTGAACACTAAGCCCTGGGAAACTCCTGCCATTTGTGAGAAAACTTAGTAGACATTGCCGTGCCCATTTTGACATCAATTCTGCCTTGAAATTTGTTATGCTTCAAATTAACTCAGTGGTGATATTGGCCTGGGAGGTGGAAGTATTACAGTCCATGGTGCTAAACCTTGTCAAAAGCCTTTGCCACATTCAGGAACATTGTCAATTTGCACTTTTTATTTTTAAAGGCTCAGAAGATGTGCTTTGGCTGTTGTGGTAAGTTGTGACTGGTGCTCCTCCACTCCTTAACCCTGCTTCAGCTGATTTGAAGAAGTTAGTTCTGTCAAGGTGATCTCAGAGTTAGAATGTGATGACTCTATCAAACAGCTTTTCCAGATAATTAGTGTGATCATCAAAGTCCTTATCACTCAAGTAACAGAGAAGATAATGCACTGCTTTGGGCCAGCCCGATGCCACTGCAAAAATAGGGTTCAGGTTATGAAACGTCCAAGAGAAAAGCCCAAGAGAGAATGGCGTCGCCAAACGTGTGTTCACTAAAGCCCTGACAGAACAATGGCGGTGATGGCCAGGATCCTCCTCAAGCCATTGCTGTTGGATTACTTAGGAAAAGCAGTAGCTGAACAAATGGCTACCTTCAAAGAAGAGGTATTTCAGGCAATCAAGGTATGTTCCCTCAAAAGGTAAAAGGATGGTAGACAAAATCAGAGTTCCTGGATGACAAAAGAGATGATGGTGCATATTATGTACAGGCGGTGGGGAGGGTGGGGGAGTTGTGGATGGCCCACCACCCCAGAAGGCATGGAGCTGATTGGCCGGATGCCAGCCTGCCCCACAGCCAAAGCTGGCTAAATAGCTCGCCGGCGGGAATTCAGCCACTAACTGGGAAGGAAGACCCAGCCTCAAGAGCTGATAGCCAATGCTAAGCCATGCCAAGATCGCATTTGCGGGCACTGCCGAGACAGCAACAAAGCCCAAGAAGAAGGCATGATGGATCTCGGAGCAAGGTAAGGGATCAGGAAACCTAAGAAGGTTTGGGGGATAGGGTTTAGGAGGCCAGGTGGGGTAGAACAAAGCGTGGTAACATCTTGAGGGGAGTGCCCCTGATGCTCACAGGGCAACTCCATAGGACATCCCACCCTTCCTTTCTGCCTTTTAACCACTTGTGTTTAAAAAATAGCTTCCCCACTCCCACCCGCGCCAATTGTATGATAGTGTGAGCAGCATATTATCAGGTCAATTGGCTTGTTAATAAGCTCAATTAACCCCTAATTATTTATTTAATCATTTTGGTGCCTGCCCACCTACCATTTTATGGGGGGAGATCAGGGGTGGGTGGGAATGTGGTGGTACCCTATTTTATGTGCCCCCCTGCTGCCAAAAAACGCCCGGCAGGGGCATGTAAAATCCAGCCAATAGAAATTAAGATAAAGGAGAAAAGGAGTGCTTTTAGCAGATGTCAGGTCAGAAATACAATTGAGAACATGGCTGAATATAGAAGGTTCGGAGGAGAGGTGAGAAACCAAATAAGAGAAGCAAAGAGGGAGTATGAAAAGAGACTGGCTGCCAACATAAAAATAAATCCCAAAGTCTTCTGTAAATACTAAAAGGGTGGTAAAAGGAGGAGTGTGACTGATTAGGGGTCAAAATGAGGATTTACACCTGGAGGCAAAGGGCATGAATATTTTGCATCTGGCTTTACTGAGGAAGAAGATGCTAACCAGGCCATGGTGAAAGAGGAGGTAATTCAGACACTACAAGTGTTCAAAATTGATAATAAGGAGACATTGGATAAGCCGTCAGTACTTAAAGTTGATAAGACACCAAGACTGGATGAGATGCATCTAAGGATACTGAGGTAAGTGAGAGAGGAAATTATGGAGGCACTGGCCATAATTTCCCAGTCTTCCATTGATTGCGGGTGGTACCAGAGGAGCAGAGAATTGCAAATATTATGCCATTGTTCAAAGAAGGCCAGCAACTACAGGCCAGCCAGTTTGACTTCAGTGGTGGGGAACCTTCCAGAAACAATAATCTCAGGCAAAATTAATAATCACATGTACAAATGCAGGTTAATTAAGGGAAGCCAGCGTGGATTTCTTAAGGACAAATCATGTTTAACTAACTTGCTGGAGATTTTTGATAAGGTAACACAAAGGGTTGATGAGGGCAATTAGTTGATGTGATGTACATGGACTCCCAAAAGGTATTTGATTGTGTGCCACACAACAGACTTGTGAGCGAAGCAATTGCTCATGGAATAAAAGGGAAAGTAGCAGCATGGATTTGGAACTGGCCAAGTCACAGGAAACAAAGAGTAGTGGTTAATGAATGGTTTTTTGGCTGGAGGATTGTTTGTAGTGGAGTTCCCCAGGGATCAGTGTTGGGACCCCTGCTTTTCTTGATATATATTAATGACCTAGATCTAAGTGCACAGGGCACAATTTCAAAGTTTGTGAATGATACAAAACTTGGAAACATTGTGAACTATGAGGAGGATAATGTAGGACTTCAAAAGAACATAGACAAGTTGGTGGAATGGGCGTAAAAATGACAGATGAAGTCCATTGCAGAGAGATGTGAAGTGATTCATTTTGGTAGAAAGAACATGGAGCAACAAAATAAAGTAAAGGTCACAACTCTAAAGGGAGTGCAGGGTCAGAGGGACCTGGGTGCATAAGACATTGAAGGTGACAGGACAAGTTAAGAGAGAATTTAATAAAGTGTACAATGTCTTCGGCATTATTAATAGGGGCATAGAGTACAACAGCAACAAGGTTATGTTGAACTTGTATAAGTCACAATGTCGGCTTCAGCTGAAGTATTACATACAGCTCTGGGCACCAAACTTTAAGAAGAATATGAAAGCATTGGAGACAGTGCAGAAAAGATTAATGAGAATAGTTCCAGGGTTGAGGACTGGCGAAACAGCAACCTGACATAGGCATACTCACAGAATCATACCTTATAGATCATGTCCCAGGCTCCACCACTACCATCCCTGGGTATGTCCCTGGGCAGACCTAGTAGAGGTGGTGGCACAGTGATATACAGTCCAGAGGGAGTTATCCTGGGAGTCCTCAACATCGACTCCGGCCCATGAAGGCTCATGGCATCAGGTCAAACACGGGCAAGGAAACCTCCTGCTGATTACCATGTGCCGCCCTCCTCAGCCTGATGATGAAGTACTCCTCCATGTTGAATACCACTTGGAGGGAGCACTGAGGGTGGCAAGGGCACAGGATGTACTCTGGGTAGGGGACTTCAATGTCCATCCCTAGATTGGCTCGGTAACACCACCACAGACCCAACTGGCCAAGTCCTGAAGGACATAGCTGCTAGACTGGGTCTGTGACAGGTAGTGAGGGAACCAACAAGAGGGAAAAACATACTTGACCTCATCCTCACCAATCTGCCTGCCACAGATGCATCTGTACATGACGGTATTGGTAGGTATGACTACCGCACAGTCCTTGTGGAGACGAAGTCCTGTCTTCACATCGAGGATACCCTCTATCATGTTGTGCGCCATTATCACTGTGCTAAATGGGAAAGATTTTGAACCGATCTAGCAACTCAAGACTGGGCAACCGTGAGGCACTGTGGGCCATCAGCAGCAGAATTCTACTCAACCACAACATGTAACCGCATGGCCCTTTATGTCCCCTCTCTATCATTACCATCAAGCCAGGGGAAGAATACAGGAGGATGTGCCAGGAACAGCACCAGGCGCACCTAAAAATGAGGTGTCAACCTGGTGAAGCTACAACACAGGACTACATGCATGCCAAACAGCATAAGTAGCAAGTGATAGACAGAGCTAAGTGATCCCACAACCAACAGATCAGATCTAAGCTTTGTTTAGATGATGGACAATTAAACAACTTTCTGGAGGAGAAGGGTCCACAAACATCACCATCCTCAATGATGGGGGAGCCCAGCACATCAGTGCAAAAGATTAGGCTGAAGCATTCATAACAATCTTTAGCCAGAAATGCTGAGAAAATGATCCATCTCGGCCTCCTCCAGCGGTCATCAGCATCACAGATGCCAGTTTTCAGCCAATTTGATGCACTCCACATGATATCAAGAAATGGTTGAAGGCACTAGATACTGCAAAGGCAGAGACCCTGACAATATTCTAGCAATAGTACTGAAGATTTGTGCTCCAGACCTTGTTGCAGCCCTAGCCAAGCTGTTCCAGTATAGCTACAACACTGGCATCTACCTGGCAATCTGGAAAATTGTCCAGTTATATCCTGCACACAAAAAGTAGGACAAATCCAAACAGCCAATTACTGCCCGATCAGTCTACTCTCCATCATCATTGATGGAAAAAGTCATCAATGGTGCTATCAAGTGGCATGTGCTTAGCAATAACCTGTTCACTGCCCAGTTTGTATTCCACAAGGGCCACTCAGCTTCTGACCTCATGACAGCCTTGGTTCAAACATGGACAAAAGAGTTGAACTCCCGAGGTGAGATGAGAGTGACTGTCCTTGACATCAAGGCAGAATTAGACTGAGTGTGGCATCAAGGACCCCTAGCAAAATTGGAGTCAATGGGAATTGGGGGAAAACCCTCCACTGATCGGAGCCATAGCTAGCTCAAAGAAAGATGGTTGTGGTTGTTGGAGGTGAATCATCTCAGCTCTAGGACATCACTGCAGGAGTTCCTCAAGGTAGTGTCCTCGGCCCAACTATCTTCAGCTGCTTCATCTATGACCTTCCTGCCATCATAAGGTATATTACACAATGTTCAGCATCGTTCATGACTCTTCATATACTGAAGCAGTCCATGTCCAAATGCAGCAAGACCTGGACAATATCCAGGCTTGGGCTGACAAGTGGCAGCTAACATTTGTGCCACAAATGTGCCGGGTAATGACCATCTCCAACTTGAGAGTCTCACCATTACCCCTTAACATTCATGGCATTACCATTGCTGAATCCCCCACTATCAACATTCTGGGGGTTACCATTAACCAGAAACTGAACTGGACTAGCCATATAAATCATGTGGCTACAAGAGTAGGTCAGAAACGAGGAATCCTGTGGTAAGTAACTCACCTCCTGACTCCCCAAAGCCTGTCCACCATTTACAGGGCACAAGTCAGGAGTATGATGGAATAATCCCCAATTGCCTGGATGAGTGCAGCTTCAACAACACTCAAGAAGCTTAACATCACCCAGGTCAAAGCGGCCTGATTGGCACCCCTACCATAAACATTCACTCCCTCCACCACCGATGAACAGTGGCAGCAGTGTGTACCATCTACAAGATGTGCTACAGAAACTCACCACGGCTCTTTAGGCAGCACCTTCCAACCCACGACCACTACTATCTAGAAGGACAAGGGCAGCAGATACATGGGAACACCACCACCTGGAAGTTCCCCTCCAAGCCACTCACTATCCTGACTTGGAAATATATCACTTTTCCTTCACTGTCGCTGGCTCAAATTCTTGAGGTACCTCCCTAACAGCACTGTGGGTGTACCTACACCACAGGGACTACATTGGTTCAACAAGGTTGCTCACCACCACCTCCGCAAAGGCAATTAGGGATAGACAATAATGCTGGCCCAGTCAGCTAGGCCCACATCCCATAAATGAATAAAAAAAACTTCAGTTATAAAGATAGATTGGAGAAGTTAGGACTGCTTTCCTTTGAGAAAATAAGGCTAAGAGGAGATTTGATAGAGGTATCAAAGTCATGAGGGGTGTGGACAGAATAGATAGGGAGAAACTGTTCCCACTCATGAAAGGACAAAGCCAAGAGGGTAGAGATTTAAAATAATTGATAAAAGAGGCAAAAGTGATATGAGAAAGACTTTTTCTCGCAGTGAGTTGTTAAGGCCTGGAATGCACTGCCTGAGAGTGTGTTGAAGCATTCAAAAGAGAGTTAGATAGTTAATTGAACAAGGACAGCATGCAGGGTTACGGAGAGAAGGCATGGGAATAATGCTAGGTAAATTGCTCATTCAGAGAACTGGTGCAGACACGATGGGCTGAATGGCCTCCTTCTGTGCTGTAACAGTTGTGTGATACTTCCTGAGGTATTAGAAACCTGCTCTGGTTTCACTGGACCACACACTAGGCAGCTGCACTGGCCCACAGTACACTATTTGTACATTATAAGATTAGTTAATCAGTTGTATTTTTATATGCATAATTTTTAAATGTATCTTTCTGAAAGGACACAGTGTTGAATTGGATGCTCATGCTCATGCATTAAAAGAAATAAGATACGTTTTCCAAGTGACCTAACACATTGGCTGTGTAATAGGAGGAATTTCACCCCAAGGAAGTTAAATAGACAACTGATATCATTCTTTTACCCTATAGATGTGTGAGAACAGCATGGATAGACTGATCCTGTAAAACTGCTCTTATATTGGCACTCACCCTGTACAATGTCAAGAGACCAATATCTCACAGTTAGCTCCATGCATCAGTGCTCCAGCATGTTTACTCCAGCAGCACAAAGGTAGGATCACACATGGGCTGATTTTAACTCCCAGCTGGAGTCATGTGGGCAGGGGTTGAGGCAGAGAGCAAACCATCTGGCCATCCAGATCTTACTCTTAGACCTGTCAATCTCACATGACCCCCCATCTGAACCCAGCGGGACTCACCAGCAGGCTGGCAGGCAGGAATAAGATTTTGGATGGCAGGATGCCACTGCCAGGGACCCAAAGAATGGTTATCATTATCGAGGCAAGTGGCACAAGGGGCATAGGAGGCCCAGGTTTTCCTCTGGGATCGGAAAGCTACTCCTTTTTTTATTTATTCACAGGATGTGGGCTTTGCTAGCTGGGACAGCATTTATTGCCCATCCCTAGTTGCCCTTGAGAAGGTGGTGATGAGCTGCCTTCTTGAACTGCTGCAGTCCATGTGGTGTAAGTACACCCACAGTGCTGTTGGGAGGAAGTTCCAGGATTTTGACCCAGCGACAGTGAAGGAATGGAGATATACTTCCAAGTCAGAATGGTGAGTGACTTGATGGGGAACTTCCAGGTGGTGGCATTCGCATCTATCTGAAGCCCTTGTCATTCTAGATGGTAGCGGTCGTGGGTTTGGAAGGTCCCTATTAAAGAGCCTTGGCGAATTCCTTCAGTGCATCTTGTAGATAGTACACACTGCTGCTGCTGTGTGTCAGTGGTGGAGGGAGTGAATGTTTGTGGATGTGGTGCCAATCAAGTGGGTTGCTTTGTCCTGGATGGTATCAAATTTCTTGAGTGTTGTGGGGGCTGCACACATCCAGGCAGATGGGAGTATTCCATCACACTCCTGACTTCTGCCCTGATGTTGGCTTTGGGGCATCAGGAGGTGAGTTACTCATTGCAGGATTCCTAGCCACTGACCTGCTCTTGTGGTATTATTGCAGTATTTATATGGCTAGTCCAGTTCAGTTTCTGGTCAATGGTAACCCCCAGGGTGTTGATTGTGGGAGATTCAGTGATGGTAATGCCATTAAACATCAAGGAGCAATGGCTAGATTCTCTTTTGTTGTTGATGGTCATTGCCTGGCACTTGTGTGGCATGAATGTTAGTTGCCACTTGTCAGCCCTAGCCTGGATATTGTCCAGGTCTTGCTGCATTTGGGCATGGACTGCTTCAGTATCTGAGGAGTCGCATTTGCTGCTGAACATTGTGCAATCACCAGCGAACATCCCCACTTTTGACCTTATGTTGGAAGGAAGATCATTGATGAAGCTGCTGAAGGTGGTTGGGCCGAGGACACTCCCTGATTAATTCCTGTAGTGATGCACTGCAGCTGAGATGACTGACCTCCAACAACCACAACCATCTTCCTTTGTGCTAGGTATGACTCCAACCAGCAGAGAGCTTTCCCCCTGATTCCCATTGACTCCAGTTTTGCTAGGGCTCCTTGATGCCACACTCATTCAAAAGCGGCCTTGATGTCAAAGGCAGCCACTCTCACCTCACCTCGGGAGTTCAGCTCTTTTGTCCATGTTTGAACCAAGGCTGTAATGAGGTCAGGAGCTGAGTGGCCCTGATGGAACCCAAACTGGGCGTCAGTGAGTAGGTTATTGCTAAGCAAGTGCTGCTTGATAGCACTGTTGATGACCCCTTCCATTACATTACTGATGATCGAGAGTTGACTGATGGTGCAGTAGCTGGCCAGGTTGGATTTGTCCTACTTTTTTTTGTGTACAGGACCTACGTGACAAGAGAACTTATTTTTCTGGTCTTCTTCCAGCCCTGGTTCTCCTATCCACCAGGCAGGACAGCCATGACATCTTCCCTGAGCACACCTTGTGATAAATTTGCAGTTTGGGTATCATCTGAGCCCAATCTGCATGTTTATAGAAGGCCTTTGCTCCCTTCAGGCATGAGGCCCTCTCAACTTCTCAATACAGCAGATTAAGATTTTGAACTGTGGAAGGCCACAGTATTGGTGGGAGCTAAAGTTGCTGCAGCCATTTTGACTGCCTACCTGCTCAGTTTCCACCAGGTGATCAGCGTTAAAATTGACCCTACTAAGTGTCGCAAGATTGGAACTAAATGAGTGCTTCTATGTAAGTTCCTTGGAGTTGTGCCTCAACTCTGCTATTTTCCTGACTCCCCAAAACCTGTCCACCATCTACAAGACCCAAGTCAGAAGTGTGATGGAATGCTTTAATGGGTGACAGTGGCTCCAACAACACACAAGAAGCTTGACACGATCCAGAGCAAAGCAGCCCACTTGATCGGCATCCTATCCACCAACTTAAACACTCCCCTCACCACTTGTATACAATGGCAGCAGTGTGTACTGTATACAAGATGCACTGCAGCAATTTGCCAATCCTCCTTCAACAGCACCATCCAAACCCACGACCTCTACCACCCAGAAGGATAAGAGCAACAACACATGGGAATACCACCACCTGCAAGTTCCCCTTCAAGCCACGCTGACTTGGATCTATATCACCATTCCTTCACTATCATTGGATCAAAATCTTGAAACTCCCTTCCTAACAGCACTGTAGGATTGCATCTGTTCAAGAAGGCAGCTCACCACCATCTTCTCAAGGGCAGTTAGGGATGAGAAATAAATGCTGGCCTTGCCAGGAATAAAGAAAATGTTTCTCGCTACAGCACTGATGAATTCAGGAATTCATTTTGTAGGTTAATATTGAGGAAGGAAGACAATACTGAAGAAAAATGTTAAATTGAATCATAACTTAGTAAACAAAACTTTTATTAAATTTGCTCAAAATGACTTTCCATTTGAAGGGTTAATCAGATAACATTAATTGAGGAAAGGGATAAACAATCCATGAAGAACAAGAGGGAAAACAGGAAAGTAGAGTTAAGGCCACAATTAGATCAGCTATGATCTCACCGAATGACTGAGCAGTCTCAAGGGGCCAAATGGCATACTCCTGCTCCTATTTTTTATGATCCTGTGATCTTATGATCTTATTAGGAAGAGCTACAATACTACAAGATCCATCAGGAGAGAAGGGAAGCAATCACAGGCTGCACAGACTCACAAGCTCATGAAACATGAAGAATCAAACTTCTTTTGTATTTATCACTTCTGCAGTCACACCCATTCAAATCACAGCTGATATTTCTTTTGCCAATCAGATGAGAAAAGCATACAAAACTAATTGTACTTGCACTGCTAAAAGCAAGGAACTTGCCAGAAAAGCAGGAACACATCAGGATACTGTGAAATGGGGTCCAATGAAATATGAATGCCTTTTGAAACCTCTTCCTGGAAATTAATTTTGGAACAAAGGGGGGGCAACTAGAGCATGTGCAGACAGTTCATGACGATAATGTTTATAAGAAATTCAACGTTTAATATCTGTGATTATTTCCTCACAGAAAACTAAGGATTAAATGTTTCATTTCCTTTTGTTTAATCAGAAAGTCTCTCTGTATTGAGTGTACATGGTAAATGATGTCCACAAGGGAACAAAATGTAACCCACAAATTTCTTTGAACCAACCTGTCGATTCCCTTCTTTACCCTTGTGCAGGTGTGCTGAAACTGCAAACACATGCAAACTGTGCAAAGTTCCTGGGCCCAGAGGATTTCAACCAATCAGGAAGTAGTGCTAGTGCTCCTGCACTGCTTGTTTTTAAAGAGCATTTTCTCACACCCTCTTGAGTTTTTATCTGTTCCAGACAGAATCTATCTCACTGCCCATATTTCCAAAGGGAACATCTATTGAAACAGGGATTATAAAGGAATGCTGGAACCTGAAAGAGAGAGAGAGAGAGAGTCAGAAGAGAGAAAAGCAAAGCACAAGGGAGAGAGAGAGAAAGAGGAGAAAAATGCAGTCTAAGGGACAGAGAAAACAGAAGAGAAAAAGAGAAGAGGGCTGGGTAAACACAGGATAAGAAGACGGAGAAAAAAAATGAGAAGAAAGGAAAATAAAAGGGTCAGGTTTTGAGGGAGAGACTAAATGGGGAATAATAGGGAACAAATATAAATATATGAAAGGGGGGCATGGGTCTATTCATAGTCTTGCCATTTTTGATTATGGGGCAAGTCTACCTTTTATTGTCAGGGGCTTGCATTATTGTGGAATCATATAGGGCTCATTCACTGGTTTTGACGTGCGTTTCTAGCTCCCAAACTCCAAAATAGTGTCCTGAGCAACATAAAATGGAGTAGTCTGGATCCATTTCCAGATTGGTATGTAACAATAGGACACAATGTTTTCAAAGGAGGCAGTAAATGCCACTTATTTGGTATGGTCACTTAGAAAAATTACACAGCAAAAGAGCAAAATTCCCAAATTTCCAACTTCCATTTCAGGGACACATTATTAGGATTATTGTTCCTTGTTCTATGCTATCCAAAATGTCTGCCCAAGCAGCTGGATGAATTTACATTGTATGGGCTCACATGCAGGGTACTTGCTACTCACATTGGCTTGAACTAGGACTAAAACTAGCTTTTAGAGCATGTATGAAACATTTTTTTCTTTGGTCAACATCAAACTGGAATAAACCTCGAATGGCTTAGAAATGAGAAAATTCAGAGATGATCCAGGAGGCAATAGAAGCTCTGAGAAAGCACAAGAAATCTCCGGAAACTGAGCTGACAGTACAAGGTAGGAGGAGCACATGGCCCACAAGATCCTTGATCTGGACTTATTTAATTAGCTTTCACTAAGGGCAAGCAGCAAGAATCATTCATACTCCAATACTGTCATCACTAACCTCACTGACTACTAATCTACATGAAAGATGTAGGTGAAATGTAAACACAAAGAACCTTTCTCCACAGTTGCTTTAATAATAGTGGCTGACTATTTCAATAA